>NC_082668.1:20445000-30445000 GCF_025265405.1 Mesoplodon densirostris
CCCTTCAGAGCCCCCGAGGAAGCCCATTCCTACTTAGAGAAGTTCTAGAACTCTCTGTGAGCTGTATTTCGAACAAAGGGCTGCCTCAGGCCCTGGCTGGCTGCGAGGGTTGCGTGGGGAGGTCAGGACGGGTGGAGTCCGGGACTGTCACAGATGGGCCACAGGAGGTCCCTGCTGCCGTTGCCTGGGCGTCTCAGGAGGACCCCCAGGCCATGCTCGAGCCATGGGGCTGAGGTTCCCCACAGCTCTCTTCATCCTCCACCCCTCCTCACACACCTCCCCTGGGTGTCCATCACCCCTCTGAAATTATGTGCAAAATTTGTATTCGGGCATTCTGGGGGGAATTCTTCAGATACCGCAGGGGGTCCTCGGCTAGGAAAGCGAATGTCCACTGGACTGGGCTGGAGTGTGGCTGAGGCGTCCTGTGGGGGATGCCATAGGGTGGGCTCTGGCTCAGCCAATTTACAAGGACTTGCACGGGGCGCAGCCTGTGCTACCAACACCCCTCTTTCATGACATTTTGGCTGCGGTGTGTCTCTTCCCTTTGGGAGAAGCTCGAGGTCCACCTTGAGTCCCTGATTTTCTGCTTCTCTGGGTGGCAGTGGGAGAAGAGTATCTCAGTGGCTGACAGGACTATATAAAGCTTTATTTAATGTCATGCAAGAAGCTTGATGGAACGTCTCACGTGTGCCAGGCCCTGCACGCTGTAGGGCCATCCTGTATAGCTGCGTGAGCTGTGCATTGAACTCCAAGAAGCACTGTTGACATAGACCACATTGTGAATGGTACTCTCTGTGAACCAGCGACTGGAGGAGAGAGAGAAAGAGGTCAAGGCCTTCCTCAAGGAACTTAGTGGGGAAGACAAACGTGGTTGACAGTAATGTCTGTCCAGTGGGTGACCAGTGTTACAGTCATGGAAACAGTGCAGTGGGAACAGGAAAAAGGTTTATCTGAGTCTGGCGGACTGTAGGAAAGGGGTAAGGCCAAGGGAGTCTTCCCAGAGAGGTTCCCTGAGCCTGAAGGAGGAGGAAGAGGCTTGCCAGGGAGGTTGGGAGCTGCAGGAGCAGGGCGTGGAAGGGCCTTTCAGGAGCGGGAACAGCATGTGCGAGACCCAGGGTGCGAAAGAGCATATGAATAGTATGAGTAGAGTGGGGCGTGTTTGGAGTACTGAGGACAGTGAAGGGAAGGCTTCAAAAGGCAGGCGGGGGCCAGATGATAAAAGGTCTGCATGGCCGGCGAGGGGAGAGGTTAGCATGCCTGGAGGTGCCAGGCCTAGCTCAAGGTGCTTAGCGCCTGAATCCTGTCACTCCGCAAACCTGCAAGTAAGCATCTGAATCTTCACCTGATGGACTCGGAGGCCAGGCTCCGCGTGGTTAAGGAGGTTTAGTGGGTAACACAAGCTGAATTAGCCGTTAAGATGGGGGCCATCCTTCTGAGTGAGCTGGTGAGGGGGTGGGGAGGGAGGGGCCCTTCCGCTCTGCTTCCTCTCCAGAACTGCATCCCTCTGGCCTCCCTGGTACCCTTCCTCTGGCTTTCACATGTTGCTTCTCAGTAGCCCGCCCCCACTCCCAGCAGCCTCAGCCCACCTCCCCACCCCGTGGCTGGGGAAGAGGTCGTGGCTAAAGGGATAACACACCCAGAACTTGCTCTCCTGGCTGCGTCCTGGCCAAGCTTCACTGTCTGTCAAAGCTCACCTGCCTGCCCGACACACGTGGTTTTTGATGCCTCATTCCCACGTTTAAGAAGCTGAGAGTCCCTCCTGGCTTGCTGGGGCCCCCGTCTGCCTCTAAACCGCCTGTGTCCAGGGTGGGCACCATGCCTCTTCCTATTGGCACTGCATTGGTTTTCCTCCACGTTGGTTGGTCATCACTGCTCCGGGTAATGTATTGGAATGAGCTGTTATTCTGCTGGACGTGGACCCAAAGGACTTTTTATCATGAAGGGCCCCATCTTGAAGACCTTAATAAATCATTCACTGTGCACAACAGGTCTGCTCTTGGACAGGGAGCGGTCTCTCGTCACTGAGTCACTTTCTTGCAGTCCACCAGGCTGGCACCCTTTACTTTCCCCGGTTGGCCTGTCTGTTCTGACACCTAAATAAATGACATCTCCCCACTTGACATTAGTGAGAGAAGCGGAGGTCCTTAACCTCAGGGCTCAAAACGCTGACCACCTCGGTCAAGGTTTCTCAAGATGTTACCCAGAAGCCCCTGAGAGCTAATTAAAATGCTGATTCTTGGCCCTACGCTAGATCTATGCGTGAAAATCTTTGGAGATAGGGCCCTGGAATCTACATTTTTTTTAGCAATCCCCGGAGGAGATTCTTATGAACATCAAAATTAGACAGCAACTGCCCAAACCCTTTATCACTTTAGCATCCCATGTTTATTTCTTTTGTTCCTTTTGAAGTGTGTGGGATGGACACATCTTTACTTTCCTGCGTACTGGCCTGTGCTGTGCTTCCAGCTACACGCGAACTTCCGCAGTTCACTGGAGAGATCCTAGGGGGTAGGGAGTAGAGAGCAGGTCCACGTCCAAGTCAGCTGGGGATTTTCCTCAGAGCTTTCCAGAAGCATGACACGCACATCTGGATTACGGTCGCCGTGGAATAAGGGCCCCTTGCTGCAATCCAGCTCAGCGTTGAGGGTGGAGTCCAGGGCTTGGAGCAGCTGCTGGGAAGAGCCAGGCATAATCAGACAAAGCAAGCAGGGCCTTGAAGAGACTTCTCCACTTCCCTAGAGAAATGGGCAGGATGTCCAGGCTGGCCCGGGTTAGGAGCCTCGGACCTCAGCCCCCTGGGCTGCCTATACCTTGTGTTTCCCCTTCTCAGCACCCACAGCTCCATCCAGGCAGGTCCCTCCCTCTACCCCCTGCTCTCTCCCACTGGGTGACCAACTCCCTCTCATCTGAGGTGTTGTTACCTGAACTGGCTGGGCCCATAGAGGCTGCTGGGACTTCAAGATGGATCTGGTGGCCCCTTAAGAGCCTTGAAGCCATCTCCCCTCACCTCTCGAAGTCCCCTCTCCTCCTCCCCCACTCTGTTTCACTCCTCTGTGCTCTGCCCGCCTCTCTCTTTTGCCCTTCCTTTTTGCCCTTCATAGATGGAAACCGACATGGTGTTCCGGCTTCTTGCGGTCCTGGTCAATAGCTCTTAATGTGGACGTGGTTGATGGGGAGAAGGGGATGACGAGCGTGTTGTATGGCGTGAGGGATGTGGGCACTTCCCTTCCCTCCTGATGGGAGCAGCAGGTGTTCGTGCCCCTCAGGTGCACTGGGATTTCAGCAGAGCCCTCACGGGGGCTGACAGACCTAGGAGGGGCCTGGGTGTCCTCAGGTTCTCCTCTTGATTTGAAAAGGAAGATGACCCAGTGAATCTGTAGAACAGCCTGGAGCATGCTGCCAGCACCGGGCGTCAGGAGCAGCCGTCTCCTTCTCTGAGATCAGGAATAGGCATTTCCATTTGTACTTGGCAAATGGGATTTAATGAAACAGTTTACACTTCTTCGGTTGTCTTACAAAGCCTTAGTTGCCTGGCGGTTATTATCCTGATGTTGTTCCTGCGAACAGTAGCCCATGTCGGGGTAAATGACGTCATGGCAGAATAAGTTTAATATTGGCATTTTCAAAGTCAGTGAAGAGTAGGGCGTGGCCCAGAGGGCCAAGGTATCAGGTAGTAGTAATCAGTGTGAATTCTCCCTCCCTGTCTTGGAAGATGCTTTCTTTTTTTTTTTTTTTTTTTTCCGCTACGTGGGCCTCTCACTGTTGTGGCCTCTCCCGTTGCGGAGCACAGGCTCCGGACGCGCAGGCTCAGCGTCCATGTCTTACGGGCCCAGCTGCTCCGCGGCATGTGGGATCTTCCCGGACCGGGGCACGAACCCGCGTCCCCCGCATCGGCAGGTGGACTCTCAACCACTGCGCCACCAGGGAAACCTGGAAGATGATTTCTTATCTCTCTTGCCAACAGCTTTTCTTTTGTGAACCCTAGTGAGATGCAGGAGTGGGTTTGCTTTCTCCTAGGAAGGAATACTCTCAGGTCTGCTCTGGTTTGCACCCAGTGGTTCTCATTGCCTTCTGAGTATAAATGGGAGGCCACTGGACACTCCAGCCTTTGCTTTGCTCCTCCCCCCTGCTTCCCAGCCTATGTGCGCATGGACCTGGGAGATGAGGGGCTTCAGGGGATGGAGGAGATCCCAGGCCCGGGAGGAATACTCTGTCATCTCACGGTGTGGGCTAGAGAGTAGGGCCAGGGCCTAGGAATGGGCCAGCAGCTTTCTGGGTACAGTGAGAAGGAAAGACAGCTCTTCAGACTGCCACTAAGTGGTGTGAGGGGCCCATCCTCACGGGAACCACCCTCCAAAATCTGAGTGGATGAGAGCCTTCTGTCTGCAATACTTTTCTCCTCTGGAAACCCAAGTCTCTTTTTTGTGTGTATAACACGGAGCCCGGTTCTTTGGAAGGACACAGCATGAGGGGCAGCCTCTCATCTACATTTCGGCCCCTTTAGGGATGATGCCATGTGAGTTGGCAGAGGCAGCATGTGTATAACTGCATCTTAGTAGCCTTTTGGGGTCCCGGAACAAGGGGCAGGTTTTCGGAGAATCAGACCTTTCTCAGCCCAAACCCTTTTCCCGTTCAGACCAGCGCCATCCCTGTGAGCCCTGGGCTGCGGCAACACTCTGGCCCAGTGTCACTTGGGGCCTGCTGCTGGCTGAGACCCCAAAGCCCCAGGGAAAACTGGGGGCAGAGGGATGGTTCTGGAGAGTTAAGTGAATAGGCAAAGCCTTCAGCCCCCAGGGGGGGTGTGTGGACGATGTGCCTTGTCGGGCATGTTGGTGCTAGTGCTTGGGTGACGTCATTTGGTTGGCCTGTGGTTTGTGTGTGTGTATGTTGATCAGGATGTTCCTGTTTTGCGGTTGTCTGATCACTTGTTTTTGGCCGTGGACTTCTGTATGAGTGTTTATTTTTAGAGGCTGCCACTTCTGGCCTGAGGGCTGATCCTTGGGCATGGTAGGAGCTTGTGTTTTCTGAAATGTTTGTGGCTTTAAATTTCAGTATTTATTTTGGGGTATTGCTGCTTTTTATGTGTTTATTCTGTGTGTGTGTGTGTGTGTGTGTGTGTGTGTGAGATATGACAGTGTAGAATAATAAAAAATTGTGTGGTCTTTGAAGTTCTGCTTTAGCTTTGATTTTAATTTAGTTTTTTAAAAATTTTAAATTAGTTCTGATTTAAAATCCCAGCTTTACCAAGTAGTACGTGTCTGCAAATAAATAGTTTCACGTCTCAGTTTCTCTGTCTTTAAAATAGGCATAACAACCCTGACTCACAGGATTAGAAACAACGTATGTGTAAATGTAACAAACTGTTCCTTGAATGTTAGCTATTAACATTAGTATTTGTGTATTTGTATCCACACCTGCTCTTTCTGACTGCGCTGCTGGGGCTGTCTGGTGTACTCCATGAGTGCATGCGTCTGGGTGTTTTTGATTTGGGTGATTTCTGGTGGGAGTGTGTGTCTCTGGATGTCTTTATATTTGGTTTTCTGTGTGTGAGTGTGTGTGTGATTGTTGGTGTCTGGGCTGGAGTTTGGGAGGGGGCTTTTTTTCTTGCCAGTTGGGGGCCTGCCTTGGAGGGGGCAGAAGGGAGGTGCGTGTCTGTGTGTGTGTGTGTGTGTGTGTGTGTGTCAAGGCTGGAAGCTGGACTGCTGACTGTACAGGGTGTGAAATCACTGAGTTCCTCTGGGCAGGGAAGTTCTTCGTTCCTGAGTCAGCCCTTTGGCCTCTAGCCACCCAGCGCTCACTTTTTCCTTTCAGAGAAAGTATTGCTCACGGGGTCCCCAGAGCATCTCAGACAAAATAGCACAGAGGGCACCTCTCCCTGCTGAAAACCTCTACTTTTGTGTCCTCAATCCCTAAGATGCTCCCTCCACCCTTGGCCGCTGAAGCTCCTTTCCAGAGCCTCCACGGGCCCTGGCGTTCAGAGAGAAACTGTGTCCTCTATAACACTGGGCCTGCCGCCTTTGCTGGACCGCATCTTGGCCCAATAGCCCAGGTCCTTGGGAAGCGAGTGCAGTGCCAGATCCAGGCTTTGGACTGGGGCATCTTGCCCCCAGGACCACGGCCCAACCTTGGACTCCACTGCCTGGCCCTGACCCTGGGTGCAGGGGAGGGCTCTGCTCAGAAGCTCGGGGAAAGGGTCCTTTTGTCCTTTTGCCCTTCTGCTACCTTGGCTCTATCTTGGGGTGCTGAGAGGATTCCCTTTGGGGATCCAGGGAAGGGAAGCTTTCAGCTGCTTTCCTCGGGAGAATAGATGTCCCGCCTGCCACTGACATCTGCTATCTGTCTCCCCTCTGGTCCCTCTCTTGTAGAGGTTGTGGGCCACACGCAGGGACCCCTGGACGGGAGCCTGTACGCCAAGGTGAAGAAGAAGGACTCCTTGAACGGCAGCACCGGGGCCGTCAACGCCACGCGGCCTGCTCTGTCGGCTACCCCCAACCACGTGGAGCACACCCTCTCGGTGAGCAGCGACTCAGGCAACTCCACGGCCTCCACCAAGACAGACAAGACCGATGAGCCTGCCCCCGGCCCCTCCAGTGCCCCTGCTGCCCTGAGTCCCGAGGAGAAGCGTGAGCTGGACCGCCTGCTCAGTGGCTTTGGCTTGGAGCGAGAGAAGCAAGGCACCATGTACCACATGCAGCATCTCCGGTCCCGCCTGGCGGGGGGCCCTGCTGCGCCCTCCTCCGGCCGCCATGTCGTCCCGGCCCAGGTTCACGTCAATGGCAGGGCCTTGGCATCCGAGCGGGAGACAGACATCCTGGATGATGAGCTGCCCAACCAGGATGGGCACAGCGTGGGCAGCATGGGCACACTGTCCTCCCTGGATGGGGTCACTAACACCAGTGAGGGGGGCTACCCGGAGGCCCTGTCCCCACTGACCAACGGTCTGGACAAGCCCTACCCCGTGGAACCTATAGTCAATGGCGGGGGCTACCCCTATGAGTCTGCCAGCCGGGCGGTGCCTGCCCAAGCTGGCCACCCTGCCCCCATGCGACCCTCCTACTCTGCACAGGAGAGTTTAACTGGCTACCAGCGGGAGGGGCCCCACCCAGCCTGGCCACAGTCAATGACCACCTCCCACTATGGCCATGACCCCAGCGGTATGTTCCGCTCTCAGTCCTTTCCGGAAACCAAGCCCCAGCTGCCCCCAGCTCCAGCCCGGGGCGGGAGCAGCCGGGAGGCTGTGCAGAGGGGCCTGAATTCCTGGCAGCCTCACCCACCTCCTCGCCAGCAGGAAAGAGCCCACTTGGAGAGCCTCGGGCTCAGCAGGCCCAGCCCCCAGCCATTGGCAGAGACCCCCATGCCTGGCCTCCCCGAGTTCCCGCGGGCGGCCTCCCAGCAGGAGATCGAGCAGTCCATCGAAGCCCTCAATATGCTGATGCTGGATCTGGAGCCAGCCACGGCGGCCGCCCCACTGCACAAGTCCCAGAGTGTCCCTGGGGCCTGGCCAGGCGCTTCCCCGCTCTCCTCCCAGCCCCTCTCTGGCTCTTCCTCCCAGTCCCATCCACTGACCCAGTCCAGATCTGGCTACATCCCCAGTGGGCATTCCTTGGGCCCCCCTGAGCCTGCTCCCCGGGCCTCCCTGGAGTCTGTCCCTCCTGGCAGGCCTTACTCACCTTATGATTATCAGCCATGTCTAACGGGGCCCAACCAGAGTTACCGTCCAAAGAGTCCAGCTGCCTCCTCCTCGTCTGCCTTCCTCCCAAACACCCAGAGCTCTCCGGGGCCTCAGCTGCCCCCAGTCTCTCTCCCTGGCCTCACCACTCAGCCTCAGCTTCCACCGAAGGAGGTGACTTCAGACCCATCCCGAGCTCCAGAGGAGGAGCCATTGAACCTGGAGGGGCTTGTGGCCCACCGGGTTGCAGGTAAGAGCCTCAGGGGCCATGAGTTCTGGGTATCCCCTCCTTATTCCCTCCACACCTTCCCTCTCTGGTCTTGGCTGGCTTTGCTGGAGCGGGGTGCAGGCCCGGCCATCACGCCTTAGCGGGTGCTGCTTTGGCCTGGGGAAGAGGCTGTCAGGAGCCCACATGCCAGCCATCCCTTCCTGCATTCATTGCCTGTTAGGCTCCAAGCCAGGCACTGAGGTTCAAAGATCAGTGTCTTTCAGGAATTTTCGGTCTAGTGAGGGAGCAGGTACACAGACAGATAATTCTAACAGAGCAATGTGTACTACCACAGAAGTGGGGACCGAAGCCCCAGAGCCTGGGAAAGCAAGGTTCCCACCTAGGGCAATCAGGGAAAGCTTCCTGGAGGGGGTGACTCCAGGGCTGGAGTACAGATTTTCTAGGCAGAGAGGAGATGCTCTCTGCAGCTGCCTGCAGAGGAGAAGGCCTGGAGAAGGTTGGAGGGAGGCCTCTGTGGACTCCAGTTCCCTTTTGAGCCCTCCCAGAGGCACAGCAATGCCTGAGAGGGTGTCCTGAAGCCCTTGGGCTCCATCTGAGTGTTCAACCCTGGTGCGTCCTTTCAGGATATTTCTCTGTTTCTGGGGAGGCCAAGGTCCATCTTCTTGTTCAGCTGTCCTGCTAGTCCTTGCTTTAGGACCAGCTCTGTATGGGAAGCAGGCACTGAGAAACAGAGCCCCATTTCCTATCAGAGAATGGACTTACTCTCCAGAGAGAGGAGACAGAATGGGGCAACCAGATGAGCTTACTGGGGAGATAAAGGCAAGAAATGGCAGAGTGTCCAGGGCCATGTTGGGAGGGGCAGGAAGGGCTCCCTTCCTTCCCTCTGGTCTAAGCCTGTGACCATTCCATGCGGGCAGCCAAACTGGGCGGGAAATCCTATGAGTTCGTTTTATTGTGGAGGTGAAGCCCAGGCCAGGGTGGACCAGAGCCTGGGGCGAGGGGGGACCTTGTGCCAAGCCCCTCAGCTGACAGGGTGGTGGGTAGTCAGGGAGCAGAAGGGGAGCCTGGGCAGCTGACTCTGCCTTCTGTCCCTTTTCCTAAATTTAGGGGAAGCTGAGTCACCATGCCAACTACAGGGAGGAAGGGAGATGCCATCCCTGAGGATGGATGGAGGGTTTAGGGAAGTAGCTGGGGCCAGGCCAGTTGGCTGTTGGGTTTGAGTCCAGGACCTGGTGTGGCGGCATGGACTCCCTGCTCCTGTACTTCAGAGCAGAGCACAGCCCCCAGTTCAACTACTGGTAACTTGAAATTGGCCATAATGGCAGTATTCACACTCTGGAAGTTGGCAATCAAGGACTTCACCTGCCCTGGAGAGCTGGTCTAGCAGCACATCATTGTCTTTGCCCACGAGTCAAAGCATAAGATGAGTAGCTCTATAACCTGAGGGGTGAAATGCTCCATGGAGGGGGTGTCCCCGTGGGGCTGGTGTCTTCTACTTTTGTCCACATCTGGGCCCATGAGATAAGGAGTACCTGGCTTGTCAGCAGAAACCATTTTCCTCCTGGTTTTGTTGAAGGGAGAGGAATGGGCCCTCTCAATATTTTACAGAGTTGGGGTGGTGGCCTGAAGAATAGTGACACTCTAGTCTAATGATGGGCAGGATCCAAGGGGCTTTTCTCTGGGGGAGCAGGATGAGTTTCCTCCCTTTCACAGAACGCTCTGTATAGCTCTCCCAGAGCTTGCTGAGAAGGAAGCCATACTTTAATGGCCCTGGAAGGATGTCCATCTTGTAGTAGCTCTCCCCTCGTCCTTTTCTCTCCTACCAGTTTCTGAGGTCTTGCTTCTCAACCTCCATATCCTGTAACTGCTCAGGTTGCCAAGAAGTCATATGGAGGGAGGGATATTGTTGGCACAGTACCTGTGTCCTCCAACCCCACTGTCATCTCCTCCACCAACTGTGAGTGACTCAGTCAGGAGAAGGGATAAAATGTGTAGAGGGGACAGTTATATTTGGTCTCCAGGGCTACAGAGGACCTCTTGGGTCCATGCCCTGTCATGAACAGTATTTCTTATGTCAGCAGGTCCTGCTTGCACAACTTCTTCAGTAGCCCTATCCGCAGTGCTTGTGTAGATAAAGATGCACCGGCAGGATTAATTTGTAGAACAGTCTAGGAGCCAAGGGATAGACTTTCAGCGCTGCCTTTTTATTCTCATTTTACATTCTTCTGCAAGAAGCTGGAATGTAAGCTTCAACATGAGTAACCTCAGATCTGAGGGAGAACCTCTATATGGTCATCAGTATGATCTGGTTTCTTCTGGCCTTTCTCCCTCAAGTCTGCTCTTTCTTCCTTGGCTGTCAACTGAGGCTATCATACCTCAGTTCTATGTCCTTGGTTCATCCCACTTTGATCCAACTACTCCTTATGTCTTATTTCAGCTTAGCACTCAGAGTATGTAGGGTTAGCTTTCTTAACCTGACAAAGGGTAGGTACTGTAGCACATGTCACACTTTCTTGTGAAACATTAGAATTAGAAGCATTCCCATTACACCAGGGACAAAATAAAGATGCCTGTTATCACCACTATCATTTAACATTGTATTGGATATCCCAGCCAGTGCAATAAGACAAGAAAAGGAAATAAGAGTCATAGTTGTTGAGTCCAATCAAGTTATCTTATGATCCTGATTCTGTGACTGTACTGATCTCAGGTGTCTCTAGAGGTAGAGATTTCAATGCATATTGGAAATCAGAAGTTGATCTTATCCTTAAGGAGTCTAGAGTTTAGAAAGGGGAAAAAGAACTGGAACTTTAAAATGAAGTTATTTGTACTAAGAGAGGTATGAAGAATGTTCTGTGGGAATGAAGAATAAGGAATGGTCACTATCAGCTGGAGAGACTGGGGAGGCTCTTTGTTGAGTGTGGGTTTTATAGAGCCTTGGAAGATGGGAAGGACTTTGAAAATGGGTGAGGTCATTGGAGAGAGAGGGCTCATAATGAAGATAGGAAAACTTAAGGCATGTTTGAAGAATAGAGTGGATTGAGAGCATATAGGCTGTGTGAGAGAGAGTCAAGAAAGGTAGCCTGGGGCCTGCGTCTGTTTGGGTTTAATACCAGACTAAGGAGCTTGAATCTTACCTAGTGGCAGTGTAGGAAGCCATTACTGTGTTTAGGAGAGGATGGCATGATCAGGGCTGTAGTTTAGGAAGATGTATCTGGTGGGTCTGGGCAGAAAGGATACAAAAGGGGAGAGACTTTGAGCTGGGAGATGCTAGGAGCTTATTAGCTAACCTAGGTGATTGGGACTGAGTTAAGGTGCTGACCATGGAAATGAAAAAGAAGAGATGGGTGCCAAGGATGCTGGTGGGATGAGAACTGATGCATTTACAAGTTGATTGGATGTAGTAGATGAAGAAGAAGGAGACATCAAAGATAATTCTGAGGCTCCATGAATAGAAACAGAATGATGGTTCCATTAATAAGCCAGAAGTTAGCAGGAGGAGCAGGTCTGGTGTAAGATGAAGACCTCAGTGTTAGGTATGTTGAATTTGAGTGACAGTGGAGCCTCCAGGTAGAGATGTATGGAAGGCAATCAGACATCCAGAATTGGAGCTCAAAAGAGTGGAAAGAGCTATAGATTTGGGAGTCATCCTCACAAAGGTAAAGGTTAAAGCTTTGGGCATGGATGAGATCTCTATATGTCAGAGGGCATGGAGAGAAAAGAACTTAGAACGAAATGGCCATGAGGGAATGGAGGTCATACAGGGGACTAAGAACAAATGTTCAGGACAGAGAGAGGACACTAGTACAGTGGGTCATCACAGAAGTCAGAATAGTAAAGGGTTTCCAGGAGGAGGGGTGGGAGATTAGCAGTATCACTGTGGAGAGATCATGAGGAGAAGGACTCAGGAAAATTCACTGGGCTTGCCAATTAGGTGGCCCCAGTGATTTTCAAAGGCATATTTTCAATAGAGTGGTGGTGACAGAAACCAGACAGGGATTGAGGAGTGAGAGATGAGAGGGTGCAGACAGCATATCAACCACTCTTTTGAGTGGTTTTGTGATAAAAGGGAAGAGGGTGGTAACTAAAGAGTGTAGCAAGATACTGAGAACTTTCTGTGAATATAGGAGCCATGAGAATGTTTTTAGAGGGGGAGGAGAGAGAAGTTGAATATGGAGGGAAGAGGGAGAAGAAAAAGATATAAGAGGAAGAAATTGATAGAATAGGTCTCTAAGGAGGTAAGGGGAGTTAGGCTTAGGAACCCAGGAGGTGAGGTACCTCTTCATGAAATAAGAATAGAGGGTGGATACAGATATAGGGAGATATTGGTGTCAAGCCTTGGGAGCTTGAATTGAGAACCCAATTTTTATATTTCATCATGGAAATAGGAGATGAGGTCAAGGCCCATTCCATCATTCATTCAATGTGTGCTCTTAATCCATGCTACATGCTAGCCTAGGTTCTGGAAAAATGGTGGTAAACAAAAGAGATAAAGTTCCTTTTTTTAAGAGGTGGAAATGGACAATAAACAAATAAGCAAATACACATATAATATGTCAGATGGGTGATAAGAGCCATAGAGATAAAATAAAGCAGTGAAATGCCAATGAGGGGTGAAGGGTTGGGGGTGGTGGTTGGATGGTCAGGGAAAAGGCTTCCCTGGGCAGGGAGGGAATGTGCCAGATGGAATAGCAAGTGCAAAGGTCCTGAGGCGGGAGTGCGCCTGATATTGGGAAAGTAGGGGGCCCAAAATCAGAGAGGGAATGAGAATGGGGACCAGCTTTCTGTGGGCCTTGTAGGTGATCATCATAAGACCTTTGGCCTATACTCTGCATGGTGTGAGAAGCCTTAGGAAGGATTTGGGCAGAGGAGTGACATCATCTGACTTGTTCTAAAAACATCAGTGTGGCCAGGATGGAAGGAGGGAGACCAGTTAGGAGGCTGGTGCTTTTGATCAGGATGGCATCTGGAGATGGTGAGACATACTCAGATTGTAGACATATTTTGTAGGTGTCACCATCAAGATTTACAGAGAGACTAGACATGGGATGTGAGAGAAGGAAAAGTCAAGGTTTCTGGCCTGAGCACCTAAAGGATGGAGTTGCTCTTTATTGAGATGGAGAAGAATGTGGGAAGAGCAGGCTTAGAGGTGATATCAGAAGTGCAATTTTGGCCACATTAGATTTGAGGTGCTCATGAAATGTCCAAGACAGTTGGATGTATGAGTCAGGAGTTTATGAGGGAGAGATTGGAGCCTAGAAATGTGGGAGTTGTCAGTATATGATGTCATGTGAAGTAAGGCACTACATGATATCATCTAGGGGGGTGAGCACAGATAGAGAAGGATTGAGTTCTGGAGCCTTGAACATTTAGCAGTCTGAGATATGAGGAGGAACCAGCAAAGAAACTGGTATGGAGCAGCTTTTGAAGTGGAGGAAACTCAAAGGGTGTGGTTCTCTGGAAGCCAGGAAGGGGTGATATTGGCCACTGCATTGCCCCTGTGGTGTGAGATGGATTGGAGTCAGCTGGCGGGGGGGGCGAATAAAAGGACCTCACAGGTCCTTACAGTGCATCCGGCAGGCTCATCTTAAGGACTTTTTGGTGGTACCCAGCAGTTTGGGACAGGAGTAGAAAATCCTAAGTGGCTCCTGTGGAAGAGGGTTACTAAGGGGTGTGATGGAAGAATGAAGGGCTGAGGGATGCCCCGATGCTCAGGAAGGTGACCCTCGGGCTCAGACTGGCAGGGTCACTGCCGAATCCAGGAAGAAGCAGGTGACCGTGAGAGGAGAAAGGTCCTGGGACGGGGTCGTGCTGACCGTGAGGGCGGGTGAGGTATGGGGCCATAGGATTGAAATCTCCTGGTCCCAGGCTGGCACCTTCCTGCTCCATGCTGGGGTTGGAAAAGAGAGAGGTGGGTGGCGTCCTGCTGGACAGCAGAAGGTCCATCTGCCCTTTGGAGAAGCGAGACCCTAGATCCACCCTCTCATCTTGTCTGACACCCTGCCCGCCTCCCTCCAGCTTGTGGCCAGAACCCAGACTCAGAACACTGACTAACCTTGATTTTCTCTTTGTTTTTGTTTTGTTTCGTCTTGTTAAATGCCTTGTCCTTGGCGTTCTTCGTGTGTCCCGTGTCCATCTGTCCCCTGTGCCGTGGGCGTGGTGCCTTCCTTGCCTGGTGTCCTCCCCTCCACCCCTCCCCTCCCTGCTTGCCTCCCCGCTGCCGGCTCCCCGGGGTGGGGGGGAGCAGCGTACAACGCCAGGCTGCAGGGCACTGGGCAGAGTGTCGGCTCCAGGCACCCTCCTCTCCACCGGCTCCGATCTTCCTCTCTCTCTGGTTGGTTCCTCTCCCCGCTTCCCCCTTTATGACTTACCTGAGCTCTCCGTTTCTTTCTTCTCTTTGCCCCCCACTTCTTTTCTCACTGCCCCCTTCTTCCTGCTGCCTCCCTCCTCTCTGCATGAGTGAGTCCTCCCACTTCTGCATGGACACGGCCTGATGCTTCCAGCCTTGGCCTTCCCTGCTGGGAACAGGGTCCGGGGTGACTAGATGAACTTTCAACCTCCCCGTGGGCACACAGGCCTTTGCAACAAGGGTGCTCAGTGAGGGTTTGGGACAGGCCGGCTCTCCAGCTACCTTGGCCAGATCACTTGGGCTGCCCGGCCAGAGCCTCAGCAGGAGCCAGGCCAAGCTCTGCATGGACCAGCAGGCACAAGACGCAGAGTGGTGCCCTGGCACCTGCTGCTCTGTCCATTCTGGAGTACAGCACTCCCTGGGGGCAGGGCACCCCCTCTGACCTCATCCTGAATCTCTCATCCTAGGACCCATGGCCAAGAGTCAGAAGCCCTGGGTGTGGTCCTGGCTTTTCCTGTGACACTCCCGGGCAAGTCTCTGAATTGCTCAGAGCTCCGTCTCCCAATGTGACAAATGGAGGATCTTAGCCTTGCCACATGCCTTTTGCACGGTGGCTTGATGTGCCCCAACATGGTGGACCCTCCATCAAGAGTCATGTTGCTGTGTTAGAGGGTGATGTCATCCACTAGCGTCTCCCACCAGCTCTTGGACACACAACCCCTAGACTTTTAGCTCTGGGCGGGGTGAATCACCTCATCTTTTCCTGCTCCTCGGAGCCCAGAGGCCCAGCTCAGGGAGAAGACCATGTGCTCAGTCTTACCCCAGGCCGTGGCCTTGAGCAGTTCCGGGAAAAGGCTTGGGGGTGGGGTGGGGTGGGAACTGATGACTCCCAGTGGCAATATCTGGTGCTCTCACGTCCCCTCCTTCTCCCAGTCCATGGATAATGGGGAGATGGTTCTAGCAGAATGCCTCCTGCCCCCTCCTCTCCTGTCCCTCCACCTTTTCTCGGCCCAGTGGTGGGGAGTGCGGTGTTCGGTGGGGCCTGGGGGTTTGGGCAGTTCTGGGGGGTCCTGAGGGGAGCTGGCATGGCTTGCCCTGGGGCTGCTAGTGTGGTTGCCGTGTGGCTTTCTGGTGCCCTGGCCCAGCAGGTGGCCTCCCGGATCCCCTCCCTTCTGGAGCCCCAGGCAAGCAGTCGGACACCCAGCCCTGCCACCTGGAGCTGAGGAATCCAGTTTTTTGGAAATTGGAAGGCTGGAAAGAAGAGCTGGGTCTGTTGGGGTGGAAGCGGCCAGTCCTGGGGCGGGTAGGGGAGGCATGTGATGAAGCCTGACACCAGGGCATATGTCCATGGAACTTGGGGGTGGTGGGCAGCCATGCTTTATCTATTAACCAGGTGTATTGATGTGTGTTAGGGCTACAGCCCCTAGAATTGCCCGTGTGTGTGTGTGTGTGTGTGTGTGTGTGTGATGAAGGGGATTCACGGCCTCAGTTCCGGCCCACTTTAGGGGAGCCTTGGAGCCAGCTGTTCCCCACAGCACAGTACCATCTTGGGGAGCAGAGTGAGGACCCCGGGAGATGGGGCTGCTCCGGCCCCTTGCTCTTCAGGTCTGGTGGTCAATGTGGAGGCCCCGGGCTGAGGTGACCACTGTCCTCCAGGAGGAGAGGAAGGTCCGATGCCCACAGTGTGTGAGCAGCCCTTGGAGGATGACAAAGGGCTTCTGGATGTAGCGCATTATTATCCCAAAGGCCACTTTCTGGCCGCTCCTCGTGCTGCCGCAGCTGGAAGGCTGGACTCACCAGCTTTCCTGGGAGGACCTTCCAGAGTCCCTTGCCTGCCTCTCTTTTCCCCTTTCTTCATGAGCTTCCTCTGGCCCCTGTTCTGCTGGGGAAGGGCTGAGCGTGGAGGTTCTGAGGGTGACTGTGACCCACGACTGTTGCTGCCGGGCTAAGGCTGCGTGTGCCCACACGTGTCTGTACGTGTGTGTGTACGCGTGTGCCTGTGTGTGTGCAGGGAGCGGGGCACGTAGACGGAGGCCCTGAGAGCGGGGCCGGGGCCAGGAGACCAAGAAAGTCCTGGGGTCGGGGGTGGGGGAGGAGAGGAGGCCGGTGGGGAGTGCGGGCCTATTTTTATTATCCGTCAGCCTCTGGGACATGAGGGAGTGGTGTTCTCTCTCTGACACTGGCTGTCAGCTTGTGTCCAGACTTCCCAGCTTGGCTGAGGAACAATGGGGCTCTCTTCTCTCCCCTCTGCCATGGCCCGTCTCCCCTCCCGTAGAGAGAGACAAGAGAGAGGGAACATGGCTCTCCAGGCGCTCCGGGGCAGATCTGGGACTGCCAAGGCGGACAACAGTGGGACACTGTGTTCAAACAATGTGAGAGGCCCAGGCTGGCCACTGGGGCCGTGGGCGCTCTGCAGGAGAGGGGCTGTCCCCGTGGGAGTGGTATGCCGGGTCTTCCCCCTTCTGCAGAGGGAGGCTCTGCCCTGCAGGACCCTAGCTCTTTGGATGGCAACCTGTCCATCCCCCCTGCCTCTGGACGGAGCCGGTCCCACTCCAGTGGTGGTGGAGAGGCGGCTTGAAGAGGTGTGATTGCCCTCAAGTGTCTGACCGCCTTGGGCCAGGTCTCGCATCCTCCAAAGCCTGCAAGCCCCTCCAACGGTCCCACCTCTTCTCCGGGCAGCTGCAGCCCTCTGTATCCCCAGAATGTGGAGGATGTTCTGGGTGCATTGGGGAGAATGTTCTCTGTCCCTCTGGGAGACTTAGGGCTTCGAATTGAAACAGACCCAATTTTCAAGGGCAGATATCAGATCCCCAAACAGGGAAACTGGCCACCCCTTGCAGAGGCACGGGGACCTGCCAGAAAGAGACTGCGGGTATGGGTGAGCCGGAACGGAGAGCAGCCCTAATGCGTTTCTTTTAACCTTGGGGCTGAAGTTGGTTCCAACCCCAAGGGCCTTTCCCAAATGGGCCTCCTTCGTCACGATTATTATTAGAAAATCAATGGCTACGTCTCTTTCTCTCTAATGTTTTTGCCAGGAGTGGAACCAGCAGCGGCTTTGGACCAAGCTGCCCCGGAGGCCTGAGGGGGAAGGGGGCTCGGTGGTGGGGGGAGCACGGCCAAGGACAGGGCCGGTCGGGGCGCAGGCTGCTTCTCTGAGGGCTGGCAGCCTGGGATTGCTGTAGGGTCCCAGCTGCTGCTCCACCCTTTAGAGCCGGGCCCCATCTTTCATCCGTGTTGATGCTCATAGCAGCCCCTGGTTAGGACTCTGCAACCCCCATTTTTCTATTCTGAAAATAAAGGTCCTTCAAGGCAAGGGGTTTATTTGCTGTCTTTAGCCAGGGCTCTTTTTTCCTCGGTTGAGATGGTAGGCAGGTTGCCTCTGATTAACGAAGAGCCCGAAGTGGAGCCTCAGAGCATCCCCACCCCCCCTGAAAAATAAAGAACACTGCCCCACCCAGCTACCTTCTGCATTTACATGTGCTCTCCAGACGGGACTCCTAATTATGAGATAATATGAGTGCATGACTTGGAGTGATGGTGTGAGTGCTTGAGAGTATGTGTCCATCCCTAGACTTGGCAGCTGGCAGCCTGCTGTTCATGACAAGTAGGGAGGCTTCCCAGCCTGTGCCTGTCATGGCAGCCTTAGTGGCTGCTCCAGGCTGGAGCTGAAGGGCCCCCAGGGCCATGCAGACCCCACAGTGGAGGGTAGATAGTGATTCAGTCTGAATGAGGGTGATTTCTGCTTGGCTGAGCTGGAGTGTTCCTGGGGTAAGCTGTGTGTGTGTGTGTGCGTGCGTGTGCATGTGTGTGTGTGCGTGTGTGTGTTGTGTGCATGTGTGCCACGAGGCAGTTGGTCTGCCCACAAGTGCTGGCCTGAGGCTTCTGTGGCCAGGGTCTCACAAGACCTTTGATGAGTCCCAGCACCTCTCCTCACCTGCCCTCTCGGGTGGTGGTGAAGGCAGGGCTGGGAATTTCCTCCTGCAGGATAATGAGGACAAGGGGCCCGCCCTCAGGCTGGGTCTTGGCCTCTGGACCCCGGGGAATAAGTTCTCTAGGATTCTGGAGCCAGCTCAGTGAGGCAATGGGTTTCGTGCCGCAGCCCAGCTGTGGGAAGGGAGGAGGGGGAGATTAACAACATCCCCAGGCCTGCGGAATGGAAGGGAAGTGCACAGAAGCAGATGGGGCACATGGCTTCAGGCTCTTTGCCTGCTGCTCTTCTGGGAGAGGCAGGCTGGAACCTGGGCCATGTTTGGGGCAAGAGAAGGGTGGACAGATAAGGGGCCAGCATAAAGGAAGTGGGAAGGAGCTTTCAGAGGTGCACTGGATGAGGGTTGGGCGATCCCAGAGAAGGCCAGCAGTATTCCGGGGGCCAGCGGGGGCTGGGGACACCGTGACAGGCCTTAGTCATTTCTTGGTTTCTTCTCGGGAGCACCATTTGCAAGATGATGCATCATTCATTCTTTCCAAAAGTCTTCCCCACGGGCCTGGTGTTGCTTGTTGGTTGATGCAGTCGCCTTGGAGACTGACTCTCCTCCCTCCACCTTCCCTCTTTTGCCTGGAAGCTCTGGCCCTCTGCCTCCGGGGCTTGGAAGAAGTTGACATCTGTTTCTTGTATCAGTCCTTTGTGCTCTGGGCCCCAACCCTGTGCAGAGTAGAGATTCTTGGTGAAGGCCAGCCAATCCCCCACCCTGCAGAGAAACCGGGGTGTGGGCAGAGGGAGGCTGGTGGGAGGATGTGCTGAGGGGAGACAAGCCCAGCTCCAGCTGGGCCCCCTGGGCTAAGATGCACTGCCTTCTCTGGGGGAATTAGGCCCCATGGGTCCTTTCCCCCACATTATGCTCAGTGCCCTCTATGTCCTGCCATTCCTCCCAGGGGTGCAAGCTCGGGAGAAGCAGCCTGCAGAGCCCCCAGCACCTCTCCGGAGGCGGGCGGCCAGCGATGGGCAGTACGAGAACCAGTCGCCAGAACCTGCGTCCCCCCGTAGTCCTGGGGTTCGCTCCCCTGTCCAGTGCGTCTCCCCAGAGCTGGCTCTCACCATCGCTCTCAATCCTGGAGGGCGGCCCAAAGAGGTGAGTCCTGGGGCCACAGAGGGTAGCGGAACCCACCTGAGCTATTGAGGAACTTGATGGTTAACTGGGCAGCAATGACCTGTCAGTAAACTCAGTCATTTTTCCTCCCTGCATCCTCAGCCTAGGTCTCCTCTCAGGCTTGTGGAATCTGGAGCCCATTTCCTTCTCTAAATAGCTTTTATGCCCCTACTTCTCCCATGAACACTGAGACTGAGGTTCGCTTCTTGATTCCTAAAGGGCACCCCTTAGCAGGGTGGCAAGGATCCTGGGTATGATGTAGGTGACCACAGTCTCTAAACTCCAAGCCGGATCCTAGAGACTGACTTTGGTTTTGAGCCCTTTCTAGACGTAGGGTTTTCTTGGGAGATCACATGTCAATGTCAAATTGTATTTCCGAGACGGTTCAGTAGTTTGAGGAAGTAGGTCTTAAACTTTAGCGAGCATAACAATCACCAGGGAATCTACTAAAAATGTAGATCCCCAAGTCCCCCTCCAGAGATTCTAGCCTATTAGGCCTGGGATGGGACCCAAGAATCTGCATTTTAAACATACACCCTGGAAGATTCTGATGTGAGTGGCCCGTATTTGATAAAATCCAGGTTAACAAGTCATTCTGGATATAAATGGCTTTTGGACATCTTTTCTCTCTTGCCTCCAGTCCCCTGCCCTCAGCACCTTCTCTTTGGCCCTGTTGTGAAATATTTCCAAGGCAGGTGCTGCTGGACCATGGCCTTGCAAATAGCCACTTTCTATTCTCTTGGCTGCAAGGAGTTGGGCTCACGGATGGCGACGATCTCCCTTTGACCTCTGTGTTTACCAGGGGAGGGCGGTGGTCAGGCTGGTTAACTGGGAATCCCTCCTCCTTAGGGGCACAGCCACTGTTTTCCTCCCTTGTTCTTCTGCAGCCCCATCTGCACAGCTACAAGGAGGCCTTTGAGGAGATGGAGAGAACCTCCCCGACCAGCCCACCGCCCAGTGGGGGTAAGAACTTCACACTCAGCCTGCCTTCCCTGGGTCCCCTCTGGCCTGTGTAAGCACCCAGGTTTGGGGGTGCTGGGAAAGTTGGCAGGGGCCAGAACCTGCCGCTTCTCATCCCTATGGCTCATTTTACTTCAGCTCCCCTCCCCCGCTTCTATCCTTTTCTGCCGTCCACGCTCACACGTCTAAGGATGCAGCAACCGCAGTCCTGGGATCCGGACTGACCTACTGTGGGGCCCCTGGACTCCCACGTTATGGAGTTTGCTGGTTGCTGAGAGTCTTCGCATCCTATGTGCAAAACATCCCCCATCCTAAAGGGACTCTTTGTGCCTTGCTGGTGTGTCTCTGAGACACCCCTTGACCTTCTTGCTTCTGACCCCCATTTTTGTCTGCATCCAGGCACCTCTTCCACTTCAGGCAACCTATTTAGATTCCACCGAGGAAAGAAAGGCTCAGAACCCTCAGGCTGACCGTATCCCCATCTCATTCATTCCTTGGCTTCCAGACAGGAGCCTTTAGTCTGTATCCCCCTGATGCTCTCACAGGAGAGGCAAATCCCTGAAGGGCAGGGACATTTTTACCCAAAGAGAAGACCTGGATGAGCCTAGGAGAGGGGCAGTGTTCCTTTTTGTGGTAGAAGAGACATGAATAGGAGCTGGAGGAGGCCTGGGAAAGCAGTACCAGGCTGTGAAGGACTCCGGGTCCCTGTGAGAGGCCTGGGTCTGCAGAGGTAGAGAGGCTGGCGATGCTCCAGGATCAGATTGGGTGGGTCCTGCCCAGGCTATTCATTTGTCCCGCTGAGAGGGGAGGAGGGTGAGGACAAGGGAGTTGGAGCTGGCCATGCGTTCTCCTGGTGTTCGGCCATCCCGCAGAGGGGAGGAATGTGACACCAATACCTGGCCCCTGTGCCAACAGAACTCGTGTTGGCTACCATCTTGGACACGCAGGAGGCTGAAGCTATGAGTGGATGCCATGGCTGTTCCCTAGAGCAGTGCTGTCCAGTGGAAAAATAACATGAGCCATGTTTGCACTGGAGAATTTACTAATAGCTCTATTAAAGAACTTACAGGAAACTGGAGAAATTAATTGTAATGATTTTTAAATTTAACTCAAAATATCCAAAGTATTATAATTTCAATAGGCAAATTGAAATAAAAATATTAATGAGATATCTTACAATCTTTTAAAATAAAATCTAAAAAGAGACTGGTGAAATTAATTTTAATAATAGATTTTATTTAACCCCAAGGATCTAAAATATCATTTCAACATGTAATCAGTATAAAGAGATATTTCACATTCCTGTTTCATACAAGTTTGAAATCACTGTGTGTTTTACACTCACAACTCTGTTTAGACTGGCCACACCGCCGGTGCTCCATAGCCCCATGTGGCTCATGGCTACCATATTGGACAGTGCAAGCCCAGGGCAATCTGCTCAAGATAGCTCTGTGCCTTTTATGACTTGTGGAATGTCTCTCCCTGGTCTTAACCCCCGACCTTCACACCTGCTCCAATTCCCTGTGGGTCCAAATAGCCAGGATCCTGGCCAGCACCCTGTTTGGGATGAAGCCATCTGGGCTGGGCTAGAGTTGGGTTCTGCCACATGTTTCTGTTCGCATTCTTCTCTCCCTCCCCTTCTCCCCTTGGCCAACCCCGAGAGAGCCCGGGGCAGGGAGAATAAGTTAGAAGTTAGAGGTTTCCTCCTTGCCCAGAGGCGGAGAAATGCGAGGAATTCTTCTCTCAGGAAGCCGAGCCTTGCCTGTCTTCAGGGCCACCCACTTGTCTGCCTCAGCAGAGGGGCCAGATGCCTGGGGACTGAGGACAGGAGTGATTAGGGAGTTGGAGGTGCTGAGGGGAGCCTAGAGAAACCTCCCACCGCCTCTGTTCCCTTGTCCCCTTCACCTCCTTTCACTGGTCCACGTGTGCCTCTGCTGCACCCGCTGGCAAACACATGCCAACCTGTGGGCTGGAGAGGCTTCGTGGTCATTCCACGGACAGTGGTCTCTGAGGTTGGGCTCATTCTTTCATAATTAATCACATTCAAAGTTGCAAGATACCTGTGTGTGTGTGTGTGTGTGTGTGTGTGTAATGAGAGAAAGAGGGACACACAGGAGCATGCAGGCCTAGACCCACGCCATGGCTAAGTGTTTGTGTCTGTACGTATTTGTCCCCTCTGCTGTATTTGTCTGTGGGGCATCTCAGGGTTAGGGTGGAGCATAGGGGTGGGCCACCCATCTGGACTCTTGCGATGCCTCTCTATTCCCACAGACACCTACGTACACACTGGCATGTGCACACATAAGTTATTTAAATTGCTTTCATTGAGAGATTATATTTTGGGGGGTTAGTTTCCTACAGGTCTCACAGTCTTTGGGGAGAGGGAGGAGGTGCCAGGGAGGGTCCCCGGAGCTGCTGTGTGCGGCCTGGGCACCCAAGGGGGCACAGCTAGTCTGTTGAGGCCATCGGTGTGGGGCAGGCAGTCTTGGGCTCTGGCACACCTGTGCAGCTGCATGTCCTCAGCCGCTATGGCCTCTGCAGGGTCCCGAGAGCTGCGGCCGGAGACACAGAGCTCATTTCTTTACTTCTCCTCAGAGGTGTGTTAGGAGACGTGGCAGCTGCCGCTGAGAAATCTCGTGACTGGGCATAGCAACCGCCCTGCAGCTCAGCTCGGAGTCCGGCCACGTCCTTGGCTAATGGGAGAAAGCCTGACCGCCCTTTCTGACCTTGTGTGTTATGTGACACTTCCAACCCAGACGGGCGGCTTGGGGGGGAGCTGGGGCTCGTGCAGGGTGGTGGTGCTCTTGGCCAAGGATTGTAGAGATGGGGCTTCTCTCTCTTCCAAACACTGAGGTTTAGCGGTTAAGAGAGCCCCCTGCTGAGAAATCCTCTCTTCGTGGGGCTTGCAAGAGACCTGTTTGGCTGGGGGCCAAAGACCTGTGGCCGAGGGCTAGCCTGGGGACTCGGGGTTGGTTCTGCTGGTGGTCCCTTCTCCTCCTTCTGTACTTTACATGTTGTGCTGTCTTGATACTCCATTTTCTTTAAGTCCATCTGCCTCTGTGTGTGTGTGTGTGTGTGTGTGTGTGTGTGTATGTTTGTGCGTGCCTGTTTGTTTGGGGGTGGGTAGGGAAAGTGAGAGAAGGGGGTTAGAGAGAGAATAACATAGAGCAAGGCAGAGGGCACCCGAGCAACCAACGTGTATGTTATACACCACGGCCATGCAGAGGGACCGTAGCAAAGGAACTCAGGGCCTAGGGATAGAAATCGCTTTCTGGAGGTTGAGGGGCAGGGCCATTTGCTGACTTCCTTTAGCCTGTACACTGTGGAGAAACACAGAGACAGGAGAGGGCAGTGGGGCCTCAGCAGCATCCCCGGGGCTGGGGCTGGTTCGTCTGCTCAGCCTTCTGCTGCCCACCCTCCCCGACACGCCCAGACTCAGGAGGGGTCCTCTCCCCAGCCCATCACCCGCGCTCACTCCTGGGGTCTCGCCTCTTCTTCTCGGCGCAGTGCGCTCCCCTCCAGGTCTGGCCAAGACACCTCTGTCTGCTCTGGGCCTGAAGCCCCATAACCCAGCCAGCATCCTGCTGCACCCCACCGGCGGTGAGTGGTTCCAGTGGGAAGGGAGGTGGTCGGGGAGGCTGGAGGGAGCAGTGGGGGGTTGGAGGACCCCTGTGGTCCTGGGCAGGGCCCAGAGGTGGTGGGTTCTCAGGACCCTTCTGGAAACAAGGTGGCAGCCTAGCTGTGTGTCCATGCTGAGATCAGGCCTCGGTGGGGCTCTCTGTGTGGGGTTTGAGGGGGACGGATCCCTCTGTAGCCTTCCTGCCATTGCCTGGTGGGGTCAGTGCCGCTCCCAGCATCCTCCGACGTGGGGGTTTGGAGGCCTGCCCTGTTTCCCTGGAGTCCGTTACGTCTCTGCCGGAAGCCTGGCTTCCACGCCCCAGCGTCCAGGCTCGCGTGCACACGCACACACCCCCGGCTCGCACCTCGTCACACTTCCCAGCTCCTCTCCTCTCTGTGGGGAGGGGGCAGGTGGGGGCCCTGGGCCCTCAGTGGCCGTTTCCAACAGGCTGAGCCCAGAAACTTGCTCCCTAGACTCTGGTTTGGGGGCTGGGCTGGGACTCTGGGGACAGCTTTGCTTCTTTTCCTTAGTCACCAGAAGACTGATTGATCCAGCCAGGTAGGCGGGCAGTGGCGTGCAGGTGTGACCCACGCAGACACAGCAGGGCACAGCCTCCCTCTCAGGATGTGTCTGCGTGGCCAGGGACACCAGGTCACTGGGTGGGGGGCTGCCTGTCACCAGGACAGCACACTCCTGCTTGAGGCGCGGGAGCTGTGACAAGGACACCAGGCCTGCTGTTCCCAAGAGCAAAGCCCTCTCTCAGCGGTGCGCCCTGAGTGCCTCGCCACCCTGGAGCCCCGGGGCCCTGTCTGGGTGGACCGCACCCCTCACCCTGCGGCTCTTCTGGAGAGTCCGTCTCTGCCCCCGTCTCACCCCTGCTTTCCCACCTCCCTTTTCTCAGCAAAGTCTCTCTCTCAAGAAATAACCCCTGTTAATCCACCTCTCTCTCCTTTTTGCTCTTCCTCTCCTCTTCATCACCTGCCTCTCCTTCCTCCTCACCTCTCTTCCATCTTCCCTCAGAGGAGGATGAGGGGAAGGTGGTGACAGAACTTTCTGAAGGTAAGTGCGGCATCGCCGCGCTGCTGCTTCCCGCTCTCCGGGTCTGGGAATGGCTTTTCACTCCGTTTGCTCTGCCTGACCTGGGGGGCCAGCTCTCTTCTCTGATCAGGTCTCATGTGACTGAGCACAGAGCCCGCTCCCGGGTCCCCACCCCTGTGCTGAGCTGTCACTGCGGATGCTGACTGAGGCGCTCACGGCCGCAGAGCGCGGGTCCAGGCACGGACAGTGTCCAGGCGCTAGTGCAGTGCCACCTTGTCGACAAAACACCCCTCCCCCGGCGGTGCTTCCGCCCGCCTGCCTGGGGTGCAGCAAGCCCCTTCGGAGGGCGGGTCTCCTTAGCGCATTTCCCGGGTGAGCCCCACATTTATAGCTCAGAGCACGGTTTCTCAGCCTCGGCACTACCGACGCTTAGGGCTGGACAGTTCTTAGTTGTGGGGCTGCCATGTGCATTGTAGGATGTTGAGCGGCATCCCTGGCCTCTACCTGCTACACGCCAGTAGCAGGCGCCCAGTTGCGACAATCAGAATGGCTCAAACATGGCGGATAACCACTCCTGGTTCAGAGCCACTGTCTTGGAGCCACAAGTTGCCTTCTTGAAGCCCTTGCCTGGTTTCATATCAACACAGACGGTAGGACGTCTGTCTTTCTGGGATCTTGGAAGACTTTGGGGATTTTGGAAAAGCTATGGACTCACCCCTATACAGATGCCTCCGGCTATCCATGCACATAATTGTGACAGGT
Organism: Mesoplodon densirostris; assembly: GCF_025265405.1. Classification (NCBI taxonomy): domain Eukaryota; kingdom Metazoa; phylum Chordata; class Mammalia; order Artiodactyla; family Ziphiidae; genus Mesoplodon; species Mesoplodon densirostris. The sequence goes on from NC_082668.1 coordinate 20,470,714, forward strand.
TCAAGGAGTTAGCACATCTGTGTCCTGGCTTAACCCCTGATTTAGATGAACTCGCATCACACACAGAGAAGCAGAGAGGGGATGTAAGCGGGTTGAAGGCCTTTAATTTATTAGGAACATAACTCAAATGATGCCTCAGAGCAGCAGGTGGAATGAGGGGAATGTCGGCCTGTGCGGCCTGGGCATCCATATCCCCGTCTCTACCGGGCTTGCTTGGACGAGGTGGGCGCCACCGAGCACCTTCCAGCTTGGATATGTTAGACGTTCTGACTTCTCACCTTGGCTCTGGAGCTGTGTGGCCTGGTTTTTTAAACACTCCGTCCGGTTTCTTTCTTTCTTCCTTTTTTTTTTGACTGCGCCACGGCTTGTGGGATCTTAGTTCTCCAACCAGGGACTGAACCTGGGCCCTCAGCAGTGAGAGCGCAGAGTCCTAACCACTGGATCGCCAGGGAATTCCTCCATCTGGTTTCTTAAGCCCACTTCCCACTTCCCTTTGCACTCACTACCTTGACTTTCTATCCCCCAATTGGGCATGGGCTGTGCCCCTCTGAATCTGCCATCACCCAGAAAAGATGGCTGGAGTTTCCCATAAAGCTTTGCTCACTCCTAGCCAGCCAGAGTTCTGGCAACAATGCCAGGCTGCCTGGGGGGTGCAGAACAAGGCAGCCCCCCCAACAACAGATCCCAGAATGGGGAGAGCCACAGTGGGGCCTCACCCCCGGTCAACCTCATACCCGGGGAGAGAACCTCCTCCAGGCTGGTGGCTGACTGCCGGTTCCCAACAGGAGTCTAGAATCGGCTGGGGCCCGGAGCCAGTGTTCGTGTGCTGTGTTCCAGGTGCACACCCACACAGGAGCTCTTGGGTCCCTTCGTGGTTGCTGATCTCCACAGACTGGTGGGACCCACACGCTCTCCAGTGGGAAGGTCTGAGGGTGACAGGCCCTGGCTGTGTGTTCCCCACTTTGGGGTGACACTTCAACAGATCGGAAGTGACACCTGACCCTTGCACCTTATGAGAGAATCTAGGCCTACAGGGCCCCAAGCCCTCTGACCCTCTTCCATCTGTCCTGGAGCCACAGAGTTTGCAGGGGAAGGTTCTTAGGGCTCGACTCTACCACACCCATCGTCTTCACAGATGTGGAGCTGAGGTCTGTGTTGTGGGGTGAGGGTGGGGCATTTTCCCAAGCTCACAGTTAAGAGGAAGCAGGGCCGAGACTGGACTTACTGGTCTCCAGTCTCCTAATCAAGGGGCTGTTTCAAAGCCCTCCTCCTGCCTCCAGGCGCCATGCCGTGGGATTCTAGCATGGGGATCGGAATTGTTGTCAATCCCCTCCCTGGGGAGGGAGGTGGGTGGAGGCAGGGGACATTCCGTTTTTCCTGACTCATGCATCACCTCCCGGGTCAGACTTCGCTGACCCTCTGAAGCACTGCTTGATTTCCCTGCTGATACTTTGATGGGAAATTCAGAAAAAGATGCTTGTGAGGGAAAATAATCAGAGACAGACAGACTTATTTAGCTAGGGGAAAAAAAGACTTTAGGGGAGTCTGTTCCGTTCAATGTGCCGTGCTAAATGCTTTACATTCATTCATTCTGTCATTGGTTGGTTCATTGATTCAACAAATATTTTGTGTGCCTCCTATGTGCCAGGCACTCTGGGGATATAATGATAAGCATACCATGATTCCTAATCTCGTGGAGGAAATTCATGAACCGGCGCCAGAATTAAACTATCACTGAGAATTAAGTATTGAGATAAGTGTTCCAGAGCGAAGGGATACAGTTTTATGAGACCCTGGCTCATAAAAGAAGAAGTAAGATGGGAGGATGAGTGACATTAACTCAGTGACACTGGGATGGGAGAAGAGCATTCCATGTAGAGGTAAAGGGCATGTGCAAAGGCCCTGGGGTGGGAGGAACAGCATGTTTTTTTCCATGAACTGCAAAGTCAGTGAAGTGAGAGCAAGGGAGATCTGGAGGCTGGAGCAAGGGCGGGGCGTGTGGTACAGAGTGAGGGTCAGCAGGCAGGGGCGGGACTGTGTGGGTCACATCATCTTGTTTAATAATCACAGAAGCACTGTGAGGAAAGTGGCAGGAACCCCAGTTTGCTGATGAGGAGATGACATGTATGGATGTTAAATGACTTGTCCAGGCCCAGACAGTCAATTGGGGGCACGGCTGAGAGCCTACGCTGGATCAGCCCGTGGAGGCTGCCCCTTTCCATGTGATCGCACGGGGCACAACCTCTAAACATAAACAGTGTCTTTACTGGGTACCCTTCTCCATGAAGGAAGGAGAGGAAGAAAGCCTGTAACAGTAAAGGCATGATATCCTCGAGATATCAAGGATATCTTCCCAGTGGGGAAACAGGGAAAGAAATTGCTGAACCTTCTTTCCTGGAGGAACGGGAACAGGGAACATTCAGCTTAGGTTCTGTCTGTTCAGATGATTAGATGGGATGAATGTAGCACAAAGGAAGACAGTGGACTAGAAATGGCCCCTCGGGGGTCCTCCCTGCTCTGAGATCCTCGGTGATGGGTGTACTGTGGCATCTGGGTATTTTTGGGCAGTGCTGTGCAGCACAGATTTACCAAGCACCTACTCTGTGCCAGGTCCCGTGCCAGGTACTGAGGGCTTAAAGATGAGTGAGCTGGCCTGGTAAAGACAGATATCTCCGCATAAGGTAGAAGTGCTGAGCTGGGGGAGGAACAGGGTGTGATGGGAGCTCAGAGGAGGGCTGTGTGGCCCAATCTGAGTTTGGAATTCTAACTTTTGAGCTCCTGGATGGGGCCTCGGGGGTTTTACTTCCTCCCTCCCCCCAATCCGCATGTCTTCATTTCACTTGGAGCGGGCAGGCCCTTTCTCTCCAGGCAAAGAACCTTTTTTGGCAGGCAGGAAATGCACTTCAGGGTGTGGGTGAAGAGCTGACAATGCCCCCAGCCTGGTGGGGCCAAGTCACTCAGCCTCATGTCCAGCTGCTCTCAGCCTCCAACAGCCACTTGGAATGGGTTTGGGCTCCTGGAATGTTCTACACGAAGCACCCTCCCGGGCCCCTCCTCTCCTGCCCTTCCCAGTTCCCGTTGCCTCTGGGTGCAGCTGCTTGGGATCGGCAGAGAGGATGAAAGCAGCAGGAGAGAGGGTGGAGGGAGGCAGGCACAGGCACGGCTCAGGTACAGGTGGGCAACGGTGGGGCTGCTTATAAACCGGCGTTGCAACTAGTGGAAGGAATTAGAAGGGACTTTCCTTCTCTTGTCACTCGATCCTAGCTGGGCAGGTGAGTATTCTCATTCCCATTTTACACATGAGGAAACTGAGTCCCAGAAATGTTCAGCAGCCTGCTCCAGGTCACCCCTCCAGTAAGTGAAAGAAGGGGGAGCCTACAGGTTGTATGTTGTACTGAGATAGGGAGGAGAGAGGGAGGATGGGGACAGACAGGAAAAGGGAGGTATTTTCAATATGGAAATCTGAGTCTGAAAACTTGGGTTTTGGCCCAAAAGGTTGGTTTTGAACCGTTCTGGAGATGGACTTAGAAAATCAAATATCTTCCCCAAGATCCCTCCTGCTCTGGGTTCATGAGGAGCAGAGGTTGAGTGAATCTCTACCCCTGATTTGGGCCTGGAAGGTCAGCCAACCAAGGAAGAGGATGGAGGTAGAGAGTAAGGTGAGGGCAGAGCCAGGCGGGCTGGGCCTGAAATCCACAGGCTGCGAGCCTCAGAGCAAAGCGCCCAGGCTCGTTGGCCACCTAAACTCATAGGGCTGTTTCCAGCCTTCCTGGTGGGAATGGCTGCTGGTGCTTCTCCCTGGGTAAGCAGCCCTGTCCTCCAAGCTCAGATGCTGAGTCCTCTGAGAGCTCCTCTGTAACTTAGGATCTGATGGGAGTGGGGACGGGGCTCACGAGCCTGATGCCTTATGAATGTGGCCATCCTATAGGATCTCAGGTTTTCTAATATCTCCAAACTTTCTAACATACAGTCCCATGGATGTTCTGTGCAAACTCCACTCAGGCTCCTGTCACTGTGTCTGGGCCAGAAGGAGTTAGTGGGGATGCAGGCTTGAGTGATAGCAAACAGAGCAGATGGGAGTCAGCATCTGTGGTCCCAGGCTTGGCTCCGTCCTGACTCTGGCACCAGGTGGTGTGGGCGGCCTTACCTCAGTTCTACTGCTGGTAAAAGCAGTACGTGTACTTTTTTACAGGATGGGGTGCTTATGTGAGTTGGGAATATAATATGAGTTGCTTACCCACTTCAGGTCTTGGCAGGAAACAGATGGCTCATTCCAATGGGGCAACTGAGGAGACAATGGACTATTTAGAAGGTCTGGGCAAACCAAAGAGGGATGGTGAAGCACCCCGCCACGGGTGGCCCTCCTAGCAGGAGGTCGGAGCTATCCGCATGCCAGGCCTGGAGGAACCAGGAGGGAGCTGGAGGAGAGGGCCCCTGACTGGAGCTGGGATCTTGGGTGGAAAGTGCAGCCCTGGCACTTTGACCTTCTCTCCTCGCCACCCCCCACCCCCTCCTAGTCCCTCCTACTAGCCAGCGGCCGAAGGTCAAAGCCATGTGGAGCCCTGAGGCCCGGGGTCTGGGGGATGCGGTCAGTAAAAGCTGGCCTGCAGGGACACAGAGCAGGTTGGGGAGTGGATCAGGAGGACATGGCAGGTGGAAAAGATCACCGACTTCAGGGCTCACCGTGTGCATTTTAGTTTGTACTTTTGGGGTCAGCAAGAATTCAAGAGAAGGAGAAAAACGAATGTGCGCCTTTTAGGTCTTAGTTATTGTGCACCTCTGTGTGGGTGGGGTGGAGGGTAAAGGTCACACATCTACTAGTTTGTGGGACAAAAACTTATTGAGGACTTACTGTGTGCCAGGCACTGAAAATACAGATCAGCAAGGAGCCTGGGGCTGCCAGGGAGCAGATGGATCCCCTTGCCATCTCTGGTTGGGAGAGAAGGGTGCTAAGCGCTGCGGGCACCAGCGTGAAGCCGACAGCCTGGAGGTGGCCAGGAGGAGTTTTCAGAGAGTGACCCCGGGAGGTGAGGGATGGGCAGGGAAGGTGGGCTCTGGCCTTGGGTCTCAATTGCCATTTCTGTGGGCGTGAGGGGTCCTGTCTGAGGTCTCTTCTGTCAGAGTTACCCCAGAGCATGGAGCCAGCCCCCCAAGGCTAAAGACACTGAAATTCTCGGCTTCCCGATTTTCACCTGGAGGTGTGTGCAGGGCCCAAGAGCAGGACCTGGGCCAGACTGCCTGGGTTCCTAGGCCAATTCTGCCACAGTCTACGTGTGGCCTGGGCAAGACACTTACATTCTCCAAATTCTACTCTCCTCATACAGTTGTTTGCTATTTTTACTATTATTAATAGCCCTGTGGAGGTGGCTCTTCTCTGGCTGATGGGCTGGAGTTCTGGGTAGCAGCCAACTCTGGGTGTCCCAGGAGGCTATGGCCCCTCTAGGACACTCAGAGCCAGCATTGAGAGTCAGGAGATGGTAGCCGTGGCCACTGATTGGCTGTGTGTTCTGGGGCAAATCGCTCCACCTCTCTGGGCTGAGCAGACAGGTTACATCAGGAGCCAGCAATCTATGGCCAAATCCGGCCTATCATCTATTTTTGTAAAGAAAGTTTTATTGTAACACAACCATGCTCATCGCTTTATGTATTGTCTGTGGCTGCTCGCGCGATAACAGCAGCAGAACTGAGCAGCTGTGAGAGAGACCATCTGGCCCTCTAAGCCTGAAATATTTACTGTCGGGCGCTTTTCAAAAAAAATGCGCTGCCCGTCTCTGCTCCAGCAGGACCTCAGGCTTGGACGGCATGGCATCATTGCCTTTGGAGGGGCTGTGGCCTGGGGCTTCTGCGGGGTGGGTGGGTAGCCTGGGCTGGATGAGGGGGGCTTTTGAGGACGCCTTACTGGCCTCTGCCCACGTGGACTCTATCTCTGGGTGCCAAGGTGGCTGGTCCTGTGTCACCCTGGGCCGGGTCCCTGGAATAGACTGCCCCATGCCTGTCGCTTTGCAGACCTCTTGCCCCAGCCCCATTCACTGTTGCTGTTGGTTGGAGGGAACTCCGTGTGGAAACTAAAAGATACACTGGCAGCCTCTGGCTGGAGTTGTATGCAGACGGCAGGCCTCCTCCGTAAAGGGCCCTGTTCTAAAGGACCATCCTCTCCCTGGGTCCCCAGGCCTCTGGGCCTGGACGCAGGATATCAGGCCTGGAAGTCACCTCAGAGACCAGGGCCTGTAACGGCCCCATAACGCCTTGGTGATTGGGCTCCTTCCAAAGTAACGTTTTCTTTGGGCTGAGGGAAGGGGGCTATTCTCTGACTCAGTGGCCAGCACAGTCCGGCTGCAGAGGCTCCAGGGGCCTGCCCCCTGCCGCCGCCCCCAGGGCTGCACAGACTCTGCAGTTCTTCCAATTCTGAGGCTGGTTTCAGCGGATGCCCTAATTGTGGGCAGAGGGTAGGTGTGTGCTCAGATCATGTCCCCCCTGGGACGTCCTCAGGGACGGTGCCGGGTTTGGAGGTGGTAGGAGCGTCATCTATCCCTGATCCTGTCCCTGGAGAAGCCCAGGGTGCCCTGCTTCTTCTTCCTGTTTGATAACAAGTTAGTCTGGCGGCTGGCTTCAGAGGCCGGGATCGGAGGTTGGGAGGGGCGCACAGCACTGGGCGGGGGGGTGGCCCGGGAGACCTGAGTCCTGCTTGTGCCTCCAGCCACTTCACTCTCCAGGCCTCAGCGTCCTCATCTGCAAAATGACTTTTCTGGCACTGGCTCCTCCCCCCTCCCCCGCCTAGCCTTCCTCTCAGGCCACTCTGAACACCAAGCAGGATAATGATGTCAGTCTCGGGAGGAATGCTAAGTGTGTCAGGCAAGGTGGGTGGGTGTGTCTTGGCATGCAGGGGCTGGGCGGAACTCACCCGCACAGGCCTGTTGCTAGGCCAGCAAGCCTGTTTCTGGATTCTGGGTGTGGGGAGGAGCCAGCATGAGCCCTGGCACTGTCCCGAGATGCACGGCTGGGCTGGAGCTTGGGGTCCACGAAGAGCTCAGTTTCCAGTGGTGCCTGGGGAGCCTAGAAGGGCCTGGGGGCCTGGGTAGCAGGTCGTAGAAAAGAAGCAGCTAGAGGGGATACCAGTGAAGGGTGGGCATCCTGGATCTAGGAGGGAGGATTCTGTGATGGCTGTGTTTTGGGGTCCATTTCTGGGAAGATTCTCAGAACGAGGCCCTGGTTAAAGGTTCCTTGGGGACTCTCACAGCTTCTCCAAGATGCTGGGAAGAGGGTGGGCCTGGGAAGGCAGAAGCCCTGGAGAATTGCCCTTTGTCTGCTTGGCTGTCCTTTTGGGGTTGTCCCCATAGGCCCTGGGGACGGGGGTTCCCTGGAGGTTGGGTGGGGTCCGCACTGCACCCCTGTGGATCCAGACTCAGTCCCTGTCCCCTTGCCCCTTCCAGAGCCCCGGAGCTATGTGGAGTCGGTGGTGCGGACGGCAGTGGCTGGGCCCCGGACTCAGGATCCTGAGCCCAAGAGCTTTAGCGCCCCGGTTGCCCAAGCCTATGGCCGCGAGACACCCCTGAGGAACGGGACCCTGGGAGGCTCCTTTGTCTCCCCCAGCCCCCTTTCCACCAGCAGCCCCATCCTCAGCGCTGACAGGTAAGTGGGCAGGAAGATCCAGGCCTGGGGCAGCACAGGTGAGGCCTCTTGGATCTGTCTAGGGCGTGGACAGGCAGAAGTCACATCCAGGTTGCTGCTCCTGGGAACTAGCTTATCAGGGTGCATGGTGAGAGCATCCCCTGAGTGCCAACTCCCCAGGGAGAGTATGAAGGTGAACCAGGCATAGTCCTTACCCCAGGTTTATTTATTTATTTATTTAAGTTTTTAAAAAATAAATTTATTTATTTCATTTATTTATTTTTGGCCGTGTTGGGGTCTTCGTTGCCACTCGCAGGCTTTCTCTAGTTGTGGCGAGCAGGGGCTACTCTTCGTTGCGGTGCGTGGGCTTCTCATTTTGGTGGCTTCTCTTGTTGTGGAGCACGGGCCCTAGGCACGCGGGCTTTGGTAGTTGTGGCTCACGGGCTCTAGAGCGCAGGCTCAGTAGTTGCGGCGCAAGGGCTTAGTTGCTCTGCGACGTGTGGGGTCTTCCCGGACCAGGGCTCGAACCCGTGTCCCCTGCATTGGCAGGCGGACTCTTAACCACTGCGCCACCAGGGAAGCCCCTAGTTTTTAATTAAAAAAAAAATTTTATTTATTTTTTTTTGGCCACACCACACGGCATGCGGGATCTTAACCTCCCAACCAGGGATGGACCCCGTGCCCCATGCAGTGGAAGTGTGGAGTCTTAACCCCTGGACTGCCAGGGAAGTCCCCTTCCCCCCAAGTTTAAAATTGAACACGAGTAATTACTATGTGGTGAGTGCTTCCTGCGTGCCAGGCATTTTGCTAAGTGCTTTCTGTTTAAACCTCACAGCAATCCTATGAGGTAGGTACTATTATTATTCACACTTCTCAGAAGAGGAAACTGAGGCAGAGAGACATAAAGTAGCTTATTCAAGGTCCTACAGCTAAATAATAGCCAAAATAGGATTCAAACTGAAGATGTCTGGCTCCGGAACCCACATCTCTATCCTTCCCCACAGACCTGCATTATGGTGCCTGCCGGTCACGGGGTGAGAGTCAGATGTGCCCAGAGCAGATGTGTAAGCCAAGAGCTCAGAGCAAGAGGCCGCTATTTCTGGCTTGGGATGCAGAGAGGGTCTCTGGGGGCTGGAAGTATTTGTGCTGAGGCCAGAAGGATGAGCAGGGGTTGAAAGGTGAAGGGAGAGGGAACGGCCCTTCCAGAAGGACAGCACGGCAAGGACAGAGCCGGAGGGTGTGGAGGTGTTGGGCGTGGCGGCCTCGGGCACGCAGCTGCTGGTGAGGGGTCGCTGTAGGGTTAGAGGAGGGATGTCTTGGCATCATGGCTGGCTGGCGTTCTGAGGGGGTCAGACAGAAAGGGTAGCCTGAAATTTCCCAGAGAGCGAGGCTCCTGTGTTTGGCGTACAGTGAGAAGCTGCTTGACGGGGGTGGTGGTGGTGAGGCTTTATGATGGGGAGACGGGGAAGACAACATAGGAGAGGGACCCTGAGAGGAGCCTAGGCAGGGCAAAGGGTGCCAGGCGGGGAGGGGGCCCCAGAGAGCCTGCCTGGAGGCCGGAACTCGCCTCCAGGAGGGGAGCCTGCCCTGACCATCCCTTCCCATGGCCACTGCCCTTCCCAGCCCGGGAGCCCACGGGGCCCGGTAACTGTCCAGCCACCTCTTCACACTTCTGCATGCACGTAGAGGGGTGTGCCAAGCTTGCTGTGTACCTGCACTGGTCCAGGGTAATGCACCCCTCCTGGGTTGGGGGGGGGGGCGTGGGTGAGCAGAGGCAGTTTTCTTCTGCAGTCTAAGAATTTGAAACCTCAAGCCAAGCACACACACCCCGTCCACCTTACCCCCTCCCCAGCCTCCTGATGGCTCCATTTTTGGAAAGGTCTGCCTCTGGGCAGAAGCTGCATTCTGCTTTAGAGGAAAGGAGATTTTCCTCACCTCTCCAGCCACCCTTGCTGATATTCAGGGAGTGCTGACATTAGGAAGTTTTCACCGTTTCTCACTCCTCAAATTCCTCCTGCAGTAGTCCTCAGGAAACTAGCTTCTCCTCTGGGATTAATCATCCAGAGCTCCATTTCCATGTCCCCAGCCCCCGCTGTGCAGCCTGACCTATCCCCCCATTCCTCAGAATCCAGGTTATTCTGTACCGAAGCGGTGTTCCACTCTGGCCCCTTCTGGGATGCGAGGTAGACTTTGTCCTGACCTGGCCCCTGACCTTCTCCCTGCCCTGGGCTCTTGCCTAGCCCTCCCACCTCACATCACCCAGGGGACCTGAGCTTATCCAGCCTGGCCCAGGGTGTGGCCGGCCAGCCTCCAGACTCCTTCCAGTCTGTGGCTCCAGGCTTTGGAGCATCGTCTTATGTAAGGACCTTCCCCACCCTCCTGCCCCAGGGGCTGCTGGTGCAGAATTTGCCGGCTACCTCCCTGCAGCTGCTGCTTATGCGTGGTCTCTGTCAACCTTTGTCTCTCCTGCCATATCATCGAGGAATAGAAGTTTGGGTCTGGAAGGAATCAGAGTCTTCTAACCTATTTCCCTCATGTTACACGTGGGAAAACTTTTAACAAGCAGAATCCGGGTTTCCCAACTCACAGGCCATGGACTTGTATCAATACTTAACTTCAGAGGAGAACCTTTGACTGTGGCCATTCCCCCAGGTACAGTGCCCTCTGAACTGAATTTTATCAGTCTTAGAATTGAAAGCGACCTCTGAGCTCATCTCATCTAACCTCCCAATGGAGGAAATTTCCTCCACAGCGATCGATCGGGTCAAGAGGTTGGTCAGTCTCTGCTTAAATGCTGCTAAGGATTTAATGCTCCTCATTACCATGTAAAGCAGCCTGCTCCATTAGTGGCCAGATCCAATGGCTAGAATGCCGTTCTTACAATGAGCTGAAATCTCCTGTGAGATTTCTTCATCTTCGCTGTCTTGGAGCTACCCAGGAATGGATGCCCAGTTACACTCTCAGTGTTTAAAGATGCTGATAGCTCACCTGGGGAAACTGAGTCAAGGTGAGGCTACTTCCAGTAGGAACAGGATCCAAGTGGTTTAACCCCCTCTCCAGTGTTCAGTTTCTGTGATGCTGGAGGGGGCAACAGGACAGCCACCTTCAGTTTCTGTAGGAGAGATCTCGCTCTGACTTGTGGTTGAGCAGTCAGGGTGGTGCTTGAGGATACATGGGCTTTGGAATTAGACACAGCTGAGTTGAAATCTTGGTCTTTTATGAGCTGTGTGGGTGTGAGCCTATTGCTTAACCTCTCTGAGCCTCAGCTTTGTCTTCTGATGTTCGTAGGGTGATGTATAAAAGCCTTAACTTTCCTGTGCATGTGTGAGGGGAGCTTTTATTGTCATTATTAGTGGTTGGAGGGAGGGCTGAGGGTTCACTGAAAGCCTGTCCTTTGCTAAATGCCATTTGGTGACATCTTGACCTGCCCCGTCTCTCTCTAGCACTTCAGTGGGGAGTTTCCCATCAGGGGAGAGCAGCGACCAGGGCCCGCGGACACCCACCCAGCCTCTGCTGGATTCTGGCTTCCGCTCCGGCAGCCTGGGCCAGCCCAGCCCTTCGGCTCAGAGAAGCTACCAGAGCTCTTCTCCTCTCCCGACTGCGGGCAGCATCTACAGCAGCCCCGACTACTCACTTCAGCAGTTCAGCTCCCCGGAAAGCCAGGCCCGGTCTCAGTTCAGCGTGGCAGGTGTCCACACGGTGCCTGGGAGCCCTCAGGCACGGCACAGGACAGTGGGCACCAACACTCCCTCTAGTCCTGGCTTTGTCCGCCGGGCCGTGAATCCCGGCATGGCTGCCCCCAGCAGCCCCAGTTTGAGCCACCGCCAGGTGATGGGTCCACCCGGAACTGGTTTCCATGGTAACACGGCCTCCAGCCCCCAGAGCAGTGCAGCAACCACTCCAGGAAGCCCCAGCCTGGGTCGGCACCCTGGGGCCCACCAGGTTTCAAGCCTCCATGGCAATGTGGCCACCACTCCAGGGAGCCCCAGCCTGGGCCGGCACCCTGGGGCCCACCAAGGCAACCTGGCCTCCAGTCTCCATGGCAATGCAGTAGCCAGCCCCGGAAGCCCCAGCCTGGGTCGTCACTTGGGAGGGTCTGGATCTGTGGTTCCCGGCAGCCCCAGCTTGGACCAGCAGGTGGCCTATGGTGGCTACTCCACCCCTGAGGACCGGAGACCCACGTTGTCCCGACAGAGCAGCGCCTCGGGCTACCAGGCCCCTTCCACGCCCTCCTTTCCTGTGTCCCCTGCCTACTACCCCGGCCTGAGCAACCCCGCCACCTCCCCCTCGCCAGATTCAGCAGCCTTCCGACAAGGGAGCCCGACACCGGCCTTGCCAGAGAAGCGGAGGATGTCCATGGGAGACCGAGCGGGCAGCCTCCCCAACTACGCCACCGTTAACGGGAAGGTGTCCTCCTCGCCTGTCGCCAGCGGCATGTCCAGTCCCAGCGGGGGCAGCGCCGTCTCCTTCTCCCACACTCTGCCGGACTTCTCCAAGTACTCCATGCCAGGTGCGCCCTCCTTCCATGTCACCTCTCCGGCTGACAGATGAAGCCCACCAGTTAGGATATCTGTGCTAGTCTCTGTTCTGACATCTCCGTGGCAGACAGCCTTGGGTGGATCACTGACTTCTGGGCCTCAGATTCCTCACCTGTGTAATGGCAGTTGGAGCTGTGGTCGTGGCAGCAGTGGGGACAGGGATGAGGACGTGGGTGCGATGATGGCCCTGCTGCTACGGTGATCTTCACGGTCATTGTAGCCACCACCATTTGTTGAGCACATGCTCTGTGCCAGGCTCTGAGCCAAGGGCTATCTCATCAGTCCTCATGGCCACCTGGCAAAGTGGGTATGGTTTTGCCCATTTTGCACATTTCACACATGGCCACCTGGCAAAGTGGGTGTTATTTTGCCCAACTTGCACATTATTTTTCCAGCCCACAGCACGGTTCCCACCTTTTGATCCCCACTTTGCTCACATCACTAATAACAGATCTGGCAGCCGGAGTGATATGGCACAAGGCCTAGGGTTAAGCATTTTTACTGGAGTCTAGTTTCTACCAACCCGGCTTCACTGAAGCCCACGCAGTTTTGCACACGGAATTCTTCTCTCATCGTCAGAACTGGGCATCTTTTGCCTCCACTTAGAGGGCTCATTTTCTAAACAAAAAGGTCAGGGTGTCAGCTGATCTGCAGCGTGTCAGCCAGATCTCGAACCTGACTATGTGCAGAGCAGCCCTGGAGCCCTGGGGCATTCAAGGAAGATTTAGAATGCTGCAGGCAGCCTGGGATGGGCCCCAGCTGCCCAGATTCTCAGCATCACTCCCAGGTCCTGCCCTGAGCCTGCCAAACGACACTGCACACCCCTGCTTCCTGCTGCTCGCCAGAGACATCTGGTTCCCAGCCCCAGTTCTTGGAGGATGCAGAACTTCTAGTAGTTGGGACATTTCCTGTTTCCCACCATCTTCCTTGCTTAAAATAGCCATGGGAGTCAACACAGGAAGGCACATGGGGCTGTAGCCACCTCTAACAGCTCATTAGGCCCCAGCAGCCCCAGGGCCTGGGGCTTTGGAGCAGAGAGACGTAGCTTGCACAGTTGTACAGCCCAGCTGCCTAGCCCAGAGACCCTGCTAAGTGCACAGCTGCCAGGAAAAGGAGCTGACCTACCCCATCTCTGTCCTCCAAAAACAGATCCCAGAAGCCTAGCAGAGTGTAAGTGACAAGTTGAAATTGACTAAGCACCAGACACACAGCCCAGCCCGCATGTCTGGTCTGTGCCCTGAACTTGACGGCACCGTGAGCACAGGCGCCTCTGTTCCAGCCTCTCACTGATGAAAGGAGAGGAAATGTGCAGATTTGGAATATTCTTTTTTACCCTTCTCCCCGCATCCTCCCTTTGTTTACTTTGGTGCCAAAAGATGAAGGAAGAGGTTGGAGAGTGAGACCCACATGTCCTAATACCCAGCCAGGACGATATGGTGTAGCTGGCACCAAACTGGCGGCTGCATCTTCTTACCTGGGAAGGTCTTACAAAAGCCTTACTGTGGACCATCTGTGTGACTTGGGCAAGTGGCTCTCCCTCTCTGAACCTCACATTCCTCACTTGTAAAGTAATAGGTTGGATAAGGTGTCCTCTGAGCTCCTCCAGAACCTAGCACTCTATGAAAGCATCCCTAGTCTGCAAAGGGTCTGGGGTGGGGATGTCTGCCAGAGAAGTGGGGTCTGTGACACTCAGTAGATGGCCTCTTAATTCTAGGCCAACCCTTCTCCTATTTGTCCCAGGGAAGGCAGGAGCAATCTTTTTGCTCTACCTGAGGCAGAACCCGGGCTTTCCATATGGGAAGGGAGGCGGAGCTTGGGGAAAGTGGACAGAAATGTGTTTTTCTGCTCTCATCCTCAAGGTTGTTAGGATAGACTTGGGAAATTGAGCCCATGGAGGAAGGGACTAGAGGGTGGGAGGGAAACTTCGGGAAGGGTTTAGTCTGAATCTTCTAGAGAAAGGGGGAGATGGGATGGAGTAGGGCTCTCGCTGGCTTGGTGAGAATGCTGTTCAGTCTCTTCAACAGGAGGGCAGCTCCGTGAGCCACGGTGGTTGTTGGAAGACAGGGGGAGGATGCGAAAGCAGCTCAAGGCCCCTTCCAGCAGTGCTCTGATGATGTTTGAGCAGACTAGCTTTCCGTGTTAGGTTCCTAGGTCAACCATAACAAAGGACCACACACTTGGTGGCTTAAGACAACAGAAATGTATTCTCTCATGGTAGCTGAGGCTGGAAATCCAAAATCAAGGTATTGGCAGGATTGGTTCCTTCTGGAGACTCTGAGGGAGATGGTGTTCTAGGCTTTTGTCTTAGCTTCTCATGGTGGCTGTCAGTCTTGGGGTCCCTTGGCTTGTAGATGCATCTCCCCAATCTCTGCCTCCATCTTCACATGACACTCTCCCCTTATGTCTCCCTGTCCCTTTCCTTCTTTTTATAAGGACACCAGTCATATTGGATTGGGGTCCACTCTAATCCAGCACGACTGCGTCTTAACTTGTTTACATCCGCAAAGACCCTATTTCCAAATAAGGTCCCATTCACAGGTACTGGGGGTTCATTCCAACATACCTTTCGGGGGGACAGAGTTGGAGACTCGTAACACCTTCTTTCCCTCTCCTTCTCCTTTAGACAACAGCCCTGAGACGCGGGCTAAAGTGAAGTTTGTCCAGGACACTTCCAAGTATTGGTACAAGCCCGAGATCTCCAGAGAGCAGGGTAAGTGCTGGGTGGCGCTGAAGGTCCTGGGGTCCATCTGAGGTCACAGCTGGCTGCTGCCCACCTTGTCTTCCCTGGGCAAGGGACATAAGCAGACTCATTCCTCTTTGCAGTAGGTGGTGGTCACAGAGAGGAGCTGGGACCAAGGTTGGACAGGAAGAGGCACCTCCCCACAGTGAAGCGTTGGGGAGCAGAAGCAGTGGTTGTAGCTGTTTCCTTAAAAGCAACAAAGTCTTGGTTTTCCAGGACAAAATGAAAGGCTGGCCGAGATACTATGAAACCTTAGCTCTCCATCTGCATGATGTGGGGGATTTTTGCCCATTTTATAGAAAAAAACGTAGTTGGCATTGTGGGGATGGAGATGAGAGGCCTCAGCCCCTAAGGGAAGTCTGTGTGGACGTAGGGCAGGGTGACTTCCAGCCAGGCGTCAGATCCGGACAGTTTTCTTGGAACAACCCCGTCTATTTGTTTACTCACTGTATGGGCTGCTTTTGTGCCGTGATGGCAGTGATGAGTAGTTGTAGCCGACACTGCGTGGCCTGCAAAGCCTGAATTATTTACTGTCTGGCTATTTACAGAAAAACTTTGCAGACTCTAGTGTAGGAGGACCCTTAGGAGTGTTTACATTTTAACTTTAAGGACTCTCATCTCACCTGAGAAAGAATGAGGTTCAAGACCTGATGAGACTTAAGCCAGTGCATCAATTTCTCATTTCCCCTTCTCTCCTCCCGATTCAGCCATCGCCCTCCTTAAGGACCAGGAGCCAGGGGCTTTCATCATCCGAGACAGCCACTCCTTCCGAGGAGCCTATGGGCTGGCCATGAAGGTGTCTTCGCCCCCTCCGACCATCATGCAGCAGAATAAAAAAGGTAACACCAGCTTGTCCACTGGGGCCTCAGGACTAGGTGGTCCCTACAGTCTCTTTAGGTCCTGAGCTGCCAGAGGACGAGGGGTGGGTATGTGGGGTGGGCAGGTCTCTTACTTCTCATGGGAGCTGGTCCCTTCTAATCAGACTCTTCAGAAGAGCAGGTCTTGGGCTTGGTGATGATTGAGGTCAGAGAACAGGGAAGCAAGATGACTGGGACCCTGTGACTGAGTTTCCCTGAGGGGTGGGCTAGCAGTGATGGTCTCTCCATCCCAGGGCTCTGGCCATGTTATTGCTGTGACCCTTTCTCCATCACAGCCCAGCACACTGGAGAAGTTGGAAGTAGTGCTGGGAGGTGGCGGAAGGACACCATGGGCAGTGACCCATCCACGTTTCTTTCTCTTCATCCCAGGGGACATGACTCATGAGCTCGTGAGGCATTTCCTGATAGAGACGAGCCCCAGAGGAGTCAAGCTCAAGGGCTGCCCCAACGAGCCAAACTTCGGTGAGCTGTCCCCGCCTCCGTCCCCACGGTCTCAGGCCTGTCCCAGGTTCCCCGCTGCAGCTTCTGCCCGTCACCCCTGTCACAGACGCAGCAGAGAAACGCACGGCGACTTCCTTCCTCTGTGCCGTGGCGCCTTCACTCTGCCAGATTTCTTTCTGTATTTGTCCTACCCCGCGGAGACTTGTTAGCATTAACACTGGAATAACAACTATAACAACAGCTGCCTTTATCCACTACCTACTATGTGAAAGCCACCTTAGGTACCTTAGATCACTTCTGGTCTCCCGACCATCCTGCGTGGTAGGTGTCATCGTCCCATTTTACACATGAGGGAACTGAGATTTATCCAGGGACACACAGCTAATGAGTTACTGAGTGGGGATTTGATCCCATCATCCTCTGATACTTTCTGCTGCACTCTCCTGAGTGGAGCCCTGGCAGCTGGAGGGACTTAGGAGAGATGCTGAGAGTAACTTTCGATAAAGAAAAGTTGTAGGGGGCTTCCCTGGTGGTGCAGTGGTTGAGAGTCCGCCTGCCGATGCAGGGGACGCGGGTTCGTGCCCCGGTCCCGGAAGATCCCACATGCCGCGGAGCGGCTGGGCCCGTGAGCCATGGCTGCTGAGCCTGTGTGTCCGGAACCTATGCTCCGCAATGGGAGAGGCCGCGACAGTGAGAGGCCCGTGTGCCACAAAAAAAAAAAAAAAAAAAAGAAAGAAAAGTTGTGGGGTAACCGTCTGACGGCTAGAGTGAGCCTTTAGAATCTTCTCCCTTGGATCTTGCTGTCAAAGAGGCAGTGAATTTTCAGCTTTGTGGGTGGGATGAGGGAGAGGTAAGAAAGAAGCTAAAGATTATGGACAGTGGGGCGGGGTGGGTATGCTTCCTTAGCGCCCCTGACGTGCTCCCAGTAACGCTGCCTCTGCCGGCTGTCTCCCTCCCTGCAGGATCACTGTCTGCCCTGGTCTACCAGCACTCCATCATCCCGCTGGCTCTGCCCTGTAAGCTGGTCATTCCAAACCGAGGTAGGAACCTGAGACTCCTCGCCCTCCAAGCGCACCCTTGTGCTGGCCTCCTTCACGTCTCTGCCCAGCCAGCTGCTCCAGAACATGCGCCAGGCTTGGAGGAAACGGGTCGTGTTGCCAATCTTGGGGAAACTCAAAACCACTCTCCTCTTTATTTTTTCTAATGAAAAAGAAGGGAAAGTTCATTAAAAATCTTAATTCCAGAAACACACATAATTGACTTGCCAGATTGCTCCAGAGAAAATTCTCTGGAGGCTTTAAGAATTCATGCTTGAATCCTGAGAATTACGACTCATCCCAGGGGAGGAAATAGAAGCAGGAGACAGCCATGGGGAGGACCGTGTCCGGAGGGTGAGATGGGCATCAGTGGGCAGGGCCGAGGGAGGGGGGAGGGGAAGGCAGAGATAGGTCATGGGGCATCCAGGTGTGGGAGGGCGGTCTGAATGGAGAGGAGAGAGCACACTCGAGGGACCTCTTAGGGATCCACATGGC
The DNA here is from genome assembly GCF_025265405.1 of Mesoplodon densirostris. NCBI lineage: Eukaryota > Metazoa > Chordata > Mammalia > Artiodactyla > Ziphiidae > Mesoplodon > Mesoplodon densirostris. Next base: position 20,488,451 of record NC_082668.1, read on the forward strand.
GTGGGAAGGAGACAGGAAGCCCAAGATGTCCCTGGCGTTTCTAGTCTGCATGGCTGAGAGGGTGTTCCCTCGCCAAGGGGACATGGAGCTAATGGGAGGAGCAAGCCCTCTTTTGATTGTGGGAAGTACAAACGGAACTCAAGAGCTTTGGGACGTATAGGGTGAGAATTTGAGTGAGACACTGGGGCTGGCAAAAGAGATTTTAGTTTCTCTTAGAGAGGTGTCCCAGCCTCGGAGGAAGGCGGAGGGACACCCCAAACCTTTCAACAGCACAGGCTTCCATTATGCAGCCCCAGATACACGGGGCTCCCATGAGGGGAGGGGAATATGCCTGGCCCTGAACTTGAGGTCTAGGAACTGGTAACTGGGGTGCCTTCTCCCCATGCTCTCTGTCCAATAATAGGATATTCGGAATTGTGTCTGGGACTTGCTTTCAGTCTCTCTTGGAAGTCCTGGGGTTATGTCCATACTTAAAACCTCCAATATTATTTGACAATATCTATGTATCCAATTCGATTCATTGAATTATTAATGATAATTGACCACTATTATCAACTTAAAAGTTCAAATACTATTTAAATAGCCCTATTAACCACATGATTTAGACACTAATTAAATTATATTTCTAAGTAACTTAATAATTATAAAACTGCTCTCTATTTACATTGTATAAGCCAGTGGTTCTCACAGTACGGTCCCCAGACCAGCAGCATCAGCACCCCTGGGAACTTGTTAAAAATGTAGATATTCTCAAGCCCCACCTAATCAGAAGCTTTAGGGTGGTGCCCAGAAATCTGTGTTTTAACAAGCCTGCACACCAGAGTCTGAGAAATGCTGGTATAAACAATGCTCAGTTCTTATTAATATTGAAATTGTAGTTGTGCTGCATTGTGGTTTAATGAATTAGGGCATTTACTGATCTACACCTAAGACACGTCAATGCAAAACAACCATATCAGTTGCCACTTGAAGGCTTGCTTTATGTCATCCACTGGACTAACACTGTACACGGAACGTCTCAGAAACCCAGGGACGTGAGTACTCTCATCATCCCCTCCATTTTATAGACACTTGGCAAGTGGCTGGGTGAGCATCTGAACCCTGCTCTGTTGGACTCCACAGCTCTCAACCAGTGTGCTGAATACTTAGAGCAATCACTAGACGTTCAAACTGGACACACGTGCTGACTGCCAGGGCTTGTTATGAGAAGCGGTATCCGTTGCACAAAGTATTTGCAGAGCTAGCCTGAGGCCCAGCCAACCTTGTGCTTCTTTCCAGCTCTGGAGTTTTAATTACCAGCTGAATTAAATTTTTGTCTCAGACCCCACAGATGAATCAAAAGATAGCTCGGGCCCTGCCAACTCAACCAGTGACCTGCTGAAGCAAGGGGCAGGTGAGTGGCCACCCCCGATGGGATCCCTGCCCAGGCCTTTCCTCCCCCTGGCCCTGTACCCTCCTGTAGGTGCAGGCTAGATATCTCTCCCAGACCCAGATGTCTCTGGGCAGACCACATTTCTGTGTGCAGATGCCTTGGCCCAAGGCTGGCCTGAAATCCATCTGCTAACTTCTCTCTGAAGAGAGGACCTGGGGGTGGTTCCCACCCACTTCGGCCCCCATGACACCTCCTTGGGTGGGTTTCTTCCAGCCTGCAACGTGCTCTTCATCAACTCTGTGGACATGGAGTCACTCACTGGGCCACAGGCCATCTCCAAAGCCACTTCTGAGACACTGGCTACTGACCCCACACCGGCTGCCACCATCGTCCACTTCAAAGTTTCTGCCCAGGGAATTACACTAACTGACAACCAGAGAAAGTAAGATTCTTTTTTTGTTTTCTAAAGATGGTGTTTTTTTGTTTGTTTGTTTTTTATTAATTAATTAAGTAAGTAAATTTTGGCTGCTTTGGGTCTTTGTTGCTGAGCGTGGGCTTTTCTTTTTAGTTGTGGTGAGCGGGGGCTACTCTTCGTTGTGGTGCGCGGGCTTCTCATTGCGGTGGCTTCTCTTGTTGCAGAGCACAGGCTCTAGGCGCGCAGGCTTCAGTAGTTGTGGCATGCAGGCTCAGTAGTTGTGGCTCTCAGGCTCAGTAGTTGTGGCTCGTGGGCTCAGTAGTTGTGGCTCGCGGGCTCTAGAGCGCAGGCTCAGTAGTTGTGGTGCACGGGCTTAGTTGCTCCGCGGCATGTGGGATCTTCCCGGACCAGGGATTGAACCCGTGTCCCCTGCATTGGCAGGCAGATTCTTAACCACTGCGCCACCAGGGAAGCCCAGTAAGATTCTTCTAATTGCTTCTGTGTTGGGCTCCCCCCAACCCTGTGACCCATCCATCCATCCACTTTCTCACCCACTCACCAAATGATCCATCCATTCCTGCATCCATTCATCCCCCATTTATCTTCGCCCACCCATTTATCCCTTCACTAATTTGTCTCCCTCTATCCATCCATCCATCCCTCCTTCCTTCCACAAATATGCCTGCATTTGTTATACAGCTGTAAAAGCAACTGATAAGAGTCCCTGCTTTCTAGAGCAGAGGCCCTTCCTCTCATCCTCTCTCCCCAGCCCCTTTTCTTCCTCCTCCAGAGTTCCCCCGTTTCTCATTCCTCAATGCCAGTTTCTTCCTTCTTTTCCTAGCCTCTAGCATTTGGGACATGTTTCTATGAGACATCTCTCTGTCCCTATGCATGGCTTTATGTCCCCAAAGGGAGCAGCCCAGGCCATCATGCTCAGAAGGGAAAGGCTGTGTCGACCCGTGACAGCCACAGGTGGTGGCCTGACCTGAAGGAGGAGTCACTCCAGCACTCATTCTCTGTTTATCTGATGTGTGTGCCACAGGCTCTTCTTCAGACGCCACTACCCCCTCAACACCATCACCTTCTGTGACCTGGATCCACAGGAGAGGAAGTAAGTCTCTTGTAGACACTTGCCTTCCCAGCCATCTTTCGAACACTGAAGTCTGTGTGTATGCATGTACATGTGTGTGTGCGCACGCATCTATGTGTGTGTATGCACTCCTGTGTGTGTGTGTGTGTGTGTGTGCATTCTTGGCTCAATTTGAAGATCTGCCCATGCCTGTGGGACCGTGAGTAGCGGTGTTGGCCTCTTTTTGAGTTTTTCCCGCCACCAATTTGAAGCCCCTCCCAGGGACCCAAACGCCTGCTTCTACCCCTCTGACCCTGAAGCTGCTTCTCCTCTCCACGTTGGGGAAAAGCTCCTTGGGAGGCAGGCCACAGTGCTCTCTCCACTGTGAATGCCCTGCTGCATGATCTTTGGAGGCTCCCACCCACCTGGCACAGGGGCTCTGCCTTCCCCCAGGGCTCCGGGCACACCCGGGGCTGGGCTCTGAGGGAGAAGTGGTGGTTTACGCTGTGCTCTCATTCTCTCCACAGGTGGATGAAGACGGAGGGAGGCTCCCCTGCTAAGTAAGTATGCTTCTCCCCACCCGGCTGGCTGGTCTTTGTGCTCCTTGGCTGGGGCAGAGGTGGGTGCGGGAGTGGGCTTAGAATCCAGGAACAGGAGGTAGGCAAAGGGCAGCTCTGGAGAAAAGCTTGCCCAGGCAGCCAGGTCTTTGGCCTTCTCCTGCCTCGAGGCCAAAGGCCCAGCCTCCAGTCTTGTCCCCTTCCCTCTCTCAGGCCCAGACCAGCAGGGGTCTGAGGAAGGGATCTGAAAGCTGAGAGTTTTATTGGAGGTGACGGCAGTGGGGCAGGGGTTGTTTAAATGATCTTTTCTGCCGCAATCCTGACATCCTGATTCCCATTCCTGTTCTCTTGGAGGACTTCCGTGCATGACGTGGCTGGGCTAGACCTCCACGTCAGACCACGGGAGTCCGGTAGGTCTGAATTCCTTCCGAAATTCCACTGATGGCCCTGGGGTCCTTTGGTCAATTTTCCATCTATTTGGCATTTCATAAGTGCTTCCAGGGAACTAACTCAGCTCTGGGGAAATTCAGACCAACCAGGAGGCGGATTCTGCCCTCGGGTGCCTGATGTTAGCACAGCAGATAAGAGAAGTGTATAAGCAGGCTAAGGTGCTGCAGTGGTTTTCAAACTGGGTTCCGAGGAACGCTGGGTTCCTCAGGTTGTAACTGAGCCGCTTTGAGGGGAGGTACGATTTGCAGTTATTTATCAGGATGAATCAGAGTTTTCTCAGTAAAACCAAAACAAAGTATAGGAATAACCTGGGTACTGAAGCTGACATAAGACTGTCACTATGGTCCATAATTCCACCTTTTACTTTGTCGGGCTCACCTAAACAGCCCCATTTTTTTCTCACCGATTGACTTTATCATAGGTAAATGTTACACTGTTGAGTTGATCCATTTATCTCCATAAGTACTGCTATCACCTTTACATATCCAGACTTCATATTAGATTGGCTTTAGAAAAAGAAAACTTTCACTGTTAAAAAGAAATTAAAACCACTGCTGATTTGGGAAGGTTTGGGGAAAGAAACTATGTTTAAAAATAGGTCTTAGGGCTTCCCTGGTGGCGCAGTGGTTGAGAGTCCTCCTGCCGATGCAGGGGACATGGGTTCGTGCCCCGGTCCGGGAGGATCCCACATGCCGCGGAGCGGCTGGGCCCGTGAGCCGTGGCCGCTGAGCCTGTGCGTCTGGAGCCTGTGCTCCGCAACGGGAGAGGCCACAGCAGTGAGAGGCCCGCGTACCGCAAAAAAAAAAAAAGGGGTCTTATATGACAGGTAGAAATGGGTGTGGGAGCAGCAGAGAGCTGATTTCATGGGGATGGGGCTGGGGAGGCCACCAGATTGCAAGCTCCCTGAGGGCACGACTGTATCTGCCGTGTGGGAGGGGCTGATAGATATTTAGTAAGGAAATGAAAGGATGGAGGCAGGGAGGAGGAGAGCGAGGAGGAGGCCCAGTGAGGCCACTGAGGTCCAGATGAGTGGAACTGACCAGGGTCAGCACGATGAAACCTCCTTCTGGGGGTGTCCATGTAACCGAAAGTGGGGTCTGGCTGCTCCCCGTTCAAAAGCCAATAAAGAGGCCAGGTTGGTGGAAAGGAAAGTTTGCTTTATTTTGGATGCCGGCAGTCACAGGGGAGGGTGGATGCCTGTCCAAAGGCCCCCCCCCCCACCACTGACAACCCGGGCGCAAGAGCTTTTATAGACGGAGGGATGGGGCTACATGCAGAAACAGCATGGTCAGCTCTGACCATCATCTTGAAACTGGTCATTGGTGGTCTGACGAGCGTCATCTTGATTGTTTTAAGTACAATTCATCTTTAGTTCCGGGGTTGGTTTGTTCGCATTTCCTTGAGGCCAGTTCTTGGAATTGTGGCAGCTTATGTCATAGCTACGGTCTGGTCATGATGTAGTTAACTTCTTCCACCTGGTGGGAAGGTGGATGTGTCTCAGAATATTATCTATAGGCCTTGAGAAGGAACTAAAGGTCCTTAACTATGCTTAGTGACTAAACTACTATTATTTAGTGTTGTGGGGCTGTTTTCCTTTGTTTCTGCATTTTCTCTGATTAAACTTATTCTCTGGCTAAAGTTTTTCCACAGACAAAAGGCAGGCAGAAGACATAGGGGGCAAGGACCATAGGGTCCTGCTCTGTTTCATCCAGAGGGGCCATGTGGGATGGAGGAGACCTCTCCTGGCCCAAGGTCATATAAAGAGTGAGCAGCTCAGCTGAAAAGAGGCCCCTGTGTGCAGTCCTCTCAAAGCTTATCTCAGCCTCCCCTGGGGCTCATGGGGTCATTGGGGTCTCCAAGTCCCTGCCGCCAGCCAGGAGGCCAGAGCTCTGCGTTTGAAGGGTCTTGTCTTACTCACCACCCGGCCCTGCGAGGGGGAGATGGATCCGGGACAGAAGCAGGCTGGTCCCAGGCCTGGAAATTCCTCATTGAGGAGCAGCTTTTGTGCTGAGCTTCCTTCTGACTTGCCCTTGTGGAGGCCTAGGAGAGCTCAGGGCTGGACGAGGGTGAGGCAAGCGAGATGCCTCAGGCCCCCAATCTAAGGAGGTGCTCGCTCTTGGGTGCTTGTAAGCACTCCTCTCTGCCCTTGGGGGCTGAGGTGTCTTGCCGCATCCATTCCTCCAAGCAGAGGAAGGACTTGGACTACTGTTGAGTTGGCCCTGAGGCCCACAGAGCTGAAATAAACATGAAGGGAGGGCAGGCGGGCCGTGTTCAGGCCTGAGAGGTGGGCCGGTTCTCCATCCTGGCCTGGAGAGGGGGCTCCGGCGGGGGTGATCCACGGGCCCAGGCTTCCCCACCACTTGGGTAGACTGTTACCCCAGACCTCTGGCCTGATTGTCCCCAGCCCCTGAAACACATTTGGGTACAGCAAAACTGTGTGAAGCCCTGTGTGTGTGTGTGTGTGTGTGTGTGTGTGTGTGTGTGTATGTGGTAAGCCAGTCCCAACTTTGCTAATTTTAGCTGCCGTGGTCCGTCCAGTCCTGGGAGAGGGGTTTCCATCGGAATCTCCAGCTGTCCCGATTTCCCCATCCAGCAATGTGCTGGCTGGGAGGGGACCTGAGCTCACATTCTGTTCTTCCGCGCTCGTATTTTTAACTCTGTTTTGCACAGAGAGAACGCTCAGTCACTCCAGTCCTGGTATGGGGAGTGGGGTTTGGGGGGGAACAGGTGTGGGGTCCCCCTCCCCCTCCCATTCTCTGGAGAAGTGTGTGTGTGTGTGTGTGTGTGTGTGTGTGTGTGTGTGTGTGGTGGGGGACGGTGGCCCCTCGTCCTTTGGTCTCTGACCCTCTGTGGTGTCTGAGGTGGCCGGGCCCTTTGACAGGCAGACGGCACTTTGTTTATGTGCTGTGTGTAAGAACATTCGGCTAGGGGTGTGGCAGGGATGGGCCGAGAGAAGCTGGTCTAGGAATGTCCCATTTTATTTTTAGTCTCATCCCCACCTCTTACTGTCCGGTCTGGTCACTCACCTCCAGTACCTCTTCCCCCCTGCTCCCCGCCCACAAAGGGGAATTTCTGCTGACCCTGAACAAGTGACCTGCTATCTCCAGGCACTGGTTTTCGTGTTGGTGAAGGAGAGAAAGGATTCTCTCACATGCTCCATCCTCAGTGCCCAGTGCTCAGGGAGGTAGGGAAAGATGGGGAAGGGAGCAAAGATGAGCTTGCTTTCCTGGCGCCTCTCCCAGGCCTGGGGTTCCTCCTGCACCCCCCACCTCACACCTGTCACCCGTCTCCCGCCCCTGCAGGCTCTTCGGCTTTGTGGCCCGGAAACAGGGCAGCACCACGGACAACGCCTGCCACCTCTTTGCTGAGCTTGACCCCAACCAGCCGGCCTCCGCCATCGTCAACTTTGTCTCCAAGGTCATGCTGAGTGCCGGCCAGAAGAGATGAACTCCCCCCTCCCCTTGCCCGGGGCCAGGGCAGTGGGGATGGGTATGTGGGGAAGGGACCTGTGCATCCTGACCATCCTTGAATCCAGAAGGAGGACTTTGGGCCAATTTTGGAGAAGGAGAGAAGAAAGTGTAATGTGGGGAGAGGGAAGTGAATTGAGCGGGGAGGGGGAGAGAGAGAGAAAGAAGGAAAAAGATGGAGGAGAATAACTCGGATTCCCCCGGGGAGATGGATACTACAAAACCCCCAGAGCCTCCAAAACTAACCAGGTCCACCTAACTCCTCCACCCTCCGAGAGGATGGAACTCCTCAAGAGAGGCAGAATGAACCTCTCTGGAGATCCACATTTTGGGGGGAAATGGAAAAGCTCTTTCTTCCTAACCCAACTGCTTTGCAAGGAGAAATCCTGTCAAGAGAATCTTTTTCTGTCCACCTCTAGGGTAGATCACCAAACCAAAAAGAGCCACCATGGGACATCCAGTGGTGGCACTTTTGCTTTTGAAAGTATCTCAGACCTGAGGCCCCTAAGGTCTCTTTGCTCTGCCTTTGATGTACAGTTTGTGGGTGTCTTTATGGGGTGTATATATGGCCACACCCACATCCTCACACACTGATTTCTGTTTGCCTCTCAGCTTGAATTATAAACAGGTATACTTGTCCGTGTCCCCTGTGTTTGCACACACAAGTGCATACTGTCCAAAGAAAGTTAAGAGTCGGGGGTGTCAGGGCAGCAGGGAGGGGGCATAAGCCCCCTTCCCCAGGAACACCCAGGATTGTGGGTAATGGATGCTCTCTTGGTCCCTGCACCTGCTCTAACAGCCTTGGGTGCCGCCAACCCCTTTTCCTCAGCAGAGACCCCCACGGAGTGGGTCTGGCCACGCTGCAACGTTACCCCTGATCTGCCTCCACCAGGAAGCTGGAGCATTGGTTTGAGGAGATGGCGACTTGTGTGTCCGGAGCTCTGGGGAAGAGATCCCTCAGGAAGGGAGGCTGCTGAGCTCTAGGCACCTTCCCCGAGGCATGTGGCCCAGCCTCGGGGTGGGCAGGTGGCTCCCGCCAGCTCCCAGCCCTCAGCCTCTTCTTGGGTTTCGTGCCCCAGACCAGCCTTTCTCAGACTTGCTTATGTGCATGTTGCCTTTTTGGGTGCTGGCGATTGAGCCTTCCTGCTCTTCCCTGTTCTGTCCTGCAGGGTCCCCATGTTGGGGCTCATCCTGGGAACCTGCTTCTATAAGCCCTGCTCGGCGAGGCCCAGGAGAGACCCCTGCAGTTCCTGTGCTCCCTCTGCAAGGGATCGGGGGTCTGACTTTTGCTGGACCGCCCACGGGAGCTGGTCAGAGTTCTGGGGGATGCTGCCTGCACACCACACGGCCTGCCTGCGATACCAAAGCCTTGCGCTTCCCCCTTCTGCCTTGGTTTCCCCCCAGAGCCCAGCCGCCGTGGAGCAGAGGGCAGAAGGCGCACATTTAGGCCAAAGGACTGAGACTCCAACTGGGCGATTGGGCACTCCCTGACCACCACCCAAGTGGTCTAAGCCAGATGGAAAATCCACCAGGACTCCATCCTTGAGTAGCTTCTTAAGCCTCTGGGTTCCCTAAAGAGAGGCATTGTACTGATATATAAATATATATAATATATATGTGAGACATACTGACAGAATCTGTAAGCTAATGAAATATAAGAAAAGGTTAAAAAAAAGAATAGGTAAATTGACAAGAAGTATTTATTATTTCCCCATATAGCTTTATTGCCTCCCCGGCATAATCCAGTCCCCATCTCTCTCTGTACCTATAAGTGAAGCCTGAAAGGTAGGGGCCTTTATCCTTGGAGCAATCAGGGGTCTCCTTGCCCTGGCCTTGGCTTTCCTTAGACTCTGACTAGGACTCAGCGGGGAGGGGGTGCACGTGTTCCATCCCCTTCACCGCCCCCCCCTTATTTTTGGCAAGCTGGGCCCGGCTATCAGCTCCCAGAGATGAGGGCTTAGCAGCCCGCCTCCCTGCAGGCCCGAGCAGGTGTGTGAGCCTGCAGGGGACACGGGTGTGTGTGGTGGGCGTGTGCGTCTTGTATTTTTTTTCTCTTCCAAGAAGCTGTATCTGTGTGGATGTTTTGTTTCAGGGAGTTGGAAAGGAGAGCGTCTGAAGATGGTGGGGAGTAACCCCCTGCTCCCCAAAGATTGAAACCTTGTCCTTAGTGACCAAGACTCCCCCAAAGGGCTCTTCCTTCTGAGGCTTTCAAGCCAGACACGGCGATTTCCCCTCTCTCATTCCCTACCTAACTCCAACTCTCTTCCCAGACAGAAGAGGATATTCCCACCCACTTCCTTTGTAAATATCTTGATCTCCCCCTGGACAGCCCGGGAACTCTCTCCTCCTGGTCTGGATGGCCGGGCGGAGCATCAGACCCTTCATGTGAGTCTGGGGTCAGCCTTCACACGTGCTTTCCCACCGCCCACCAGCAGCCCACCCCACTCAGGCCTGAGCCATGTGTGACTCTGGGAAGGACTCGAGATGCTGGGGAGCTGATCAACTCCCCCGACCCAACATCCTTCTGGAAAGAGTCAGTTTCCGAGAGTGTGGCCTGTCCAGAAGAACGATGGGGAAGGGTACCCCAATCTCCACCGTGGTCTCACCTTTGGGTCAGACACTGCTTGGGTTAACCCTCCCGTGTCTCACAGGTTAGGCCCGTGCACCTTGCACATGTGCGCACATACACACACACGACCACAGCACTGCAGTATGTTCTTGCCAAAGATTTCCTTTAAAAGAAAGCACTTTTAATAATTATTATTATTGTGTGAATGTTTATCCTTTTTTCTCCCCGTCCCTCTCCCCAACCTTTTTTGCTGTTGTTTATTGTTGAATCTGTTTGTCAGCCAGGAGAGTGCCGTCTGGTCTTGAAAGTGGGCTGGGGAGTTGGGGATGGGAAAGGGTCTGGGAGGAGTTGGCAAGAAAGAGCCGGAGGCCGGAGATGCCTGGTCAGCTTGCGATGCAGGGATGCAGACCCCAGGCGAGCTCAGGCCCCAGCCCCAGGCCCAGCCTGTGTCTTGCTGTACATCCAGGCCTCTGAGGCAGCCGAGGCCTCACCGTAGCTGCCGTGTACGGTGTCTGGAGGGAACAGGGGGCAGGGAAGTGACAGCCCTCCAATTCCGCAGGGAGAGAGGCCCAGCAAGGTCCCCATGGCCCTTCCCAGATGGAGCGAGAGGGGAGGACCGAGCATGGGAATAGTGGAGAGGTGACCCCAGAGGGGAAATGGGGAGGAAGGGAACAGTTTGATGGAGCTCCAGGGCTGAGCGGATGCCCCTGCCCTGCGATCGTGGTGTTCTGGCTCCCTCCTCCAGCCAGGTGTTCCAGGGACAGAGACATTGTGTCCTAGGTTTCGGAAAGACCCTCTGACCCAGGTCTTCATTGGAGCCTCTCCCGCAGCAGCTCCAAATGCTTGCGGACTGCCAGGATTCCTTCTTCCCTGGCAGGGTTTTGAGCGATCCCTGGGTGTGTCAGAGACAGGCAGGATAGGGGTGGGGGGACCTGGTGGCCGTGTGACCATAAGAGGGAGCCCAGGGGACACGTGTGATTCTCTGTAAAGGGGCTCCCGGAGGGAGGTGAGTCGAACATCCTTCTGCCCATTTGGATGGGCCGAGCAGAGGTTGGGCAGCCCCCTGGTGCCACCCAGGGGTCTGTGGACGAGTCTGTACGTGGAACAGTGTCTATGGCCCCCTTCCCTGGGATGTTCGTTCATCACCCCTGCCTCCCGGGTCTTCTCCCCTGCTTTGGTCTTTCCCAGATTCAGGATCTGGATCTGGGGGGGATCGAGGAGGCCAATGCCCTTTCCAAGGGCTGCCTCCTGCCCCTACATCTCCCCACCCTTGGGATCCTTGGAGAGGCTGGGGGCAGAGTCCCGGGGCTACTTTTCACCCGGGTCGAGGCCCCGGAATCCCGAGACTGGAGTGCCCTGGCCAGTGGTAACACAGAACGTGTGCGCGCGTGTGTGCAAGTGTGGGTGTATGTGTGTGCATTTTTTGCTTGTCTCTTTAGGGAACTTAGGAGTTGGGTCGGAGGTGGTTGGCAACGGGATGTCAAGTTCACTATCACCCAGCGGCGAAAGGACTCAGGAGGCAAGGCTTGTAGGGCCCCTGATTGGGGGAATCTCAGTGTCGGTGATGGTGGGGGTCAACCACACGGGGTGGCGCTTCTCTGTCCTCAGATGTTGAAGTGCTGGAGGACCTCTGTTTATTTCCCACACCTGGACTTTTCCCAGCTGCGAGGTAATTGTAAAGGGATAGCCCACTTTTGTTTCTAATCAGTGTTCAACAGCTTGAGACTCTCCTGTGTGTCCACATGTGGCTCATGTGTGTGAGAGCACATCTGTGCGTGCATGCTGTGTTTCCCCACCTCGCCCCTCTCTGACATGTCATTCAAAACAGATGTAAGAAATTCCTCACCTCCATCCCCTCCTGCCTCCCAGACCCTCTGCAGGAAAAACCGAATAACCCAGCATCCTCCTGATCCCCTGGCTGTGTATTTATGTAGATGGAAACATACTTTCTATTTTGTATCATCGTGCCTCTAATCTCTGTCACCTTGTATAAACCCTGATGTACGCTACTTACCCTGGATGTGAATGTACTGTACACAGATGCTGTCCCACTCCTGTACAGCTGCTTTGTTTCTTTGCAATCCATTGTATGGCTTTATAAATGATAAAGTGAAAGAAAAATCTGTGCTGTTAACTAGCTGTGTTGTTTGGAAAGGGGATCCGTCAGGTCTCCAGTGGGTAAAAAGGGGCCTCACCCAGGCTCCGGATATGTGGTGGGCTTCAGGGATGCTGGTGGCGGACGACTCACGCCACATCCTCCCAGGGCTTCCCTACCATCCAGATCTTGGGTCTAATTACAATGAGTTTTTCATCTGGACTGTTTTAGCTAGAAGACAAACTCAAATCAAAATGGTTTAAGGGCAAAAAAAAAAAAAAAAAGGAATTTAGTGGCACACATAACCAAGAAGTCCAAGCACAGCTGGTTCCAGGGGCTCAAACGGCAGAATCAGGAATTTGTCTCCATTACTTGGTTCTGAGTTGGCTTAATTCTCAGGCAAGCTCTATCCCAGTGGTGGTACCACCGGATGCTCCAGAATATGGCCACTCGAGGCTCCAGGCTTTCATCCTACCAGTAAAAGAGAGCTCTTTTCTCCCAGTGCTTTCAACAAAAACCTGGGACAAATGCTCATTGGCTCTGATAGACCCTGCTGGGGTCATATGACTAATTCTGAACCAACTGCTCCATCTGGATCTGGGTCACGTGACTGCCTCTGGAGCCTTCTGAACCACGGGGACTGAGAATGGGGCAGTGGCTGGTCCCTAAAAGGGTGAGATTTATCAGAGGAAGGAGGAATAGAGGCTGCCAGGCAAAACCAGTGTCTGCCCATCAGACGGCAAGTGTGTATCTCACTTGGACACCAGGCCCAGTGGTCCTAGGTAAATTCTTCTCAATTCAGAAAGTTTGAGGTGAAGCATGCCTAGCACAGTACAGTGTTCCTTGGGAGATCTCAGATACTCATATGACACAGCTGCAGTTCCTCATCGAGTTGATTTGAGCTCGAATGAGCTGATTTGGGAGAGTGAGTGTTGAGACCCCCATGTGGCCAGCACAATGAGCACCATGACACGTGGCAGTCTTAAACTGTTTGGTCTCGGGATTCCTTTACAGTCTTAAAAAGTATTGAGGACCCAAAAGAGCTTTTGTTCATCTGGATTATCTCTTTCCATATTTACCATATTATAAATTAAAGCTGAGAATATTTAAAAAATGTTCATTAAGTCACTTCCACAACAATGTTAAACTCACTACGTTGGGCTTCCCTGGTGGCGCAGTGGTTAAGAGTCCGCCTGCCGATTCAGGGGACACGGGTTCGTGCCCCAGTCTGGGAGGATCCCACATGCCGCGGAGTGGCTGGACCCGTGAGCCATGGCCACTGAGCCTGCGCGTCTGGAGCCTGTGCTCTGCAACAGGAGAGGCCACAACAGTGAGAGGCCCGTGTACCACAAAAACAAACAAACAAACAAACAAACAAAAAACCCAAAACTCACTACGTTAACATAAATAGCTTTTTTATGAAAAATTATATTTTCTAAAACAAAAAAGATTGGATGAGAAGGGTAACACTGTTTTGCATTTTTGAAAAGCCTCTTTCATGCCTGGCTTAACAGAAGCCAGATGGATTCTCCTGTCTGCTCCTGCATTCCCTTTGTTGTGATATCACACATATGCACCTCTGGAAAACTCCACCATACACTCGTGGGAAAATGAGAGTGAAAAAGACGAATAACAGCTTAGCATTATTAAGAAATTAGTTTTGATAGTTGTTACTTTACACAACCTCTGAAAGGGTCCCAGGGATCTCTGAGGCCCCAGACTATACTTTGGGAACTGCTGCTCTGAGGGACAAAGACACGTGGAGCACAGACACCCTGCCTGCGATGGTGGGTTAACATGTACTGCACCTCTACCGTGTGCTAGGCTTCGTCCTGCCTAATCTTCCCAATGAGCCCCTGAGGCAGGTGTTGTTATACCCAAGTGACAAACAAGGAAACTGAGGCTGTGAGAGGTCACATAGCTTCTAACTGGCAGAGATGATGCTTCTCACTACTAGTGACAGCTGGCATTCAGCACACCTGCTAAGTGCCAGGGATGGCACTGAGCACGTATGTGTATTTTCTCATGCGCACACACCCAGTGAGATAAGGGCTGTGTCCCTGTCTTCATTTTATAGAGAAAGAAACAGATTTAAAGGGGTTCAGAGAATGCCCGAAATCACAGAGTTGCCAGGGGGCAGAGCCAGGCTATGAACCCAGGCGAGCTGACTTCCCAGCTCATGCCTCTTCCTCTGCTCTCAGGGTTTGCACCAGGAGGGAAGGACAGACGGATGAGTGATGGGCAGGCAGGAGAGCAAACTGACGGCATTGGTCAGACAGAGATTCTAGGCCTGGGCAGTGGTGCTGGCTTGCGGGGAGTGGCCCAGGGCTCCTGCTGTGTGATGGGGGAGGGCACAACCAGCTGTGGAGCGATGCGGCTACCTGAGGCTGGGCCTGGTGCAGGGGATGAGAGACCTAGGTCTGTGCGCTGGGCTGATCTAGTCTGGCTTTGAGGGAACTAAACAGTGAGGCAGGGTGGGCGCCAGCTGTGCTCCCAGTGCCCAGAGGAAGAGGAAATGGGCTGGAGCTGCGGCGGGAGGGGCAGGGAGGTGAGCGCTCGTGACCCATCTCAGTACACTGAAGACCCAAAGGACCTTTTCTTTTCGTGTGAAGTGTGTGGTCCATGCACTGTCAGCATCGGCCTCGGTGGAGAGCTTATTAGAAAGGCAGAATCTCTGGTCCCACCTCAGACCCGCAGATCAGAATCTGCTCGTTAACAAGACCCCCAGGAAGCCTGTGCAGGCACTGAAGTCTGAGCAGCCTGGGCGGGTCTCACACAACTGGGACTTGACCCCAGGGCTCGAGGTGCTGAGCCCAGACCTTGCCTCAGCACCTCCTGAAAGGTCAGGACTGCAGTGCTCTTGTCTGGGTCTACACTGGGGGTTAGCGGTCCTAGGCCTCACCTTGGGGCCCGCCCTGCTGATGGGGTTCTGGAGTCTCTGCAGAGACTGGGGCCAGGTAGGGGTGAGGCCTGGCCCTGGCGAGCAGGAACTCCTGTTGCAGCAGATGGACATGCAGGGTGTGAGCAGAGTCCCGCCTGGGAAGAGGCAGGAACGTCAGCTGAGGAGAGGGCAGGGGGGGCATAGGGGTGGGGCTGAGGGCCGTAGGTGAGGAGTCTCACACTCAGTCTCACTTGGTCTCAGACTTGGCTGAAAAGTACCGAAGCCTGGGTCCCACCCAGAGGTTCTGAGTGAATTGGTCTGAGGACCAGCTGGGGTTTTTCGTCTCTCCCCAGGGATTCTACAGGCAGCCAGGGCACAGAAGCACTCCTTAAATGGACTCTTCCATGGCAGGTGTGTGTGTACCGGAGACGGACAGGGAGGAGACCAGAGTGGGGAGAAGTCCCCCCGATTGGCTTGGGCTTCCCCACGGCCAGCCCTTCCTCACGTCCCTCCTTCTCGGGGTGGGGGAATGTTGTCCAAATGTCCCTCCCCTGCACCCCGGCCGGGCTCTACCCAGCCACCCTAAGGGCCAGTCTTTCTAGGGGGCATGCCCTCTAGGGCCTATAGACAGACGATGGTGGGAAGGGAAGGGCCTGGAGAATCGAACTCCAGGGGCTCTGGAATGCCTCCTCATCGGTGTTAGATCAAAGTCTTCCTTCTTCTATTAAAGAACTGGATTTTCCTCATTAGTTGGTGAAAATGACTATTAGTCTTAGCAGTTTCCAAGCAGCTCAAAATAGGGGAAGGATACGGCCGCTTATAAAAACACTGACAGTTAAGTGTAGGAACACACACACACACACACACACACACACACACACACAGGAGACCTGGCCCCTTGGGCTGTGCTGAGTCTCCATTCCTTCCTCCTTCCTGCCAGCATTCTGTTCAGGCCCAGGGGTACCAGGCCAGCAGGGGGACGGGCTGTCCCACAGTGAGCCGACCCCTGACTGGGCTAATTAGCAGAGCGTCATGATCAGAGGTGGGAGAGAGCAGTCCTGTGAGTTCTGGGGGTCAGACCCACTGGGAGGCCTGGTGCACACGGCACGTGGCACGTGAGCAAGCTGCAGTCGGTGGAGAAGGGCCCGGGAGAGCTCGGCTTGGAGAAGAGATGGCGCGGGGAGGATGGGATGCTGGCTGTCCGCTGTGCGAAGGCCTCTCTTGGACGAGAGAGTCAGCCCGCTCTGGGTGTCACACTGTCATAGGTGAGAGCCAAAGGGGAGTCAGAGAGAGAGGGCTGCTGGTAATGAAAGGGATGCTTTGGGAAGGGTGAGTTCCCCGTCCCTGCGGGTGTCGGAGATAGGACTGCAGAAGGCCCCTCCCAGCCTCCATCCTGGGCGCGGCTGCGTGCGCGGCCTAGGAGAGCCCCCTCTCCCGGCCAGAGCCGGGAGTGCAGACATGGCTGGGCCCCGCCGCCGGCAGATGAGCATCCTCAAGGTGCCCTCCCTCGGAGCATGCTGGCCTCAGAGGGAAGCTTGGCTGGGTGTGGTTCTGGCTTTGCTGGGATCTCAGGAAAGTTTTTTCCCTCTGTGGGCCGAGTTTTCACATCTGTAAAATGGGCTAACACCCACCCTGGAGGGCCGGTGTGAGGATTGAGACCACATGGCACGGAGCATGGCCCTCAGTCTCCTACTGGGCTGTCGGCCCTGGAGGAATACGTATTTCCCCCTTTTCTTGTGCCTCTTGCCTCCTCCACTCCATTTTCTCAGGCCTCTGGGGAGACTTGGCAGCAGAGAGGACTTGTAGCTGAAAGCCTCCCGAGCGATATTGATCTCGCCGGCTCCTGACTCCAGACTACAGGGCTTGGGGATGGTGGTACAGCCGCCTCCATGGCTCCAGCTTTTATGGGGTTTAAAGATCATCTCTGGTCATCGAGACAGGATGTCCAGGTTCTGGGCCCCTCTTCTCAGCCTCTGCTCCATTCCCTGACTGGTCCTGCGAAACCTCACATTCCAGGGTGAGGTCCTGGGAAAGTAGGGGGTGCCCTACTTTCAGACCACCAGTCCCCTGCCCACCTCCAGCACCATATCCTACCTGAGCAGAATCAGACCTGACAGCACCACGGTCCTCCCTCAGGGGACTTGGACTGGTTGGGGATATCAGGAGTGGGGGCACGTGGGGCAGGGGTCCTTGAGGAGGGCAGGAGACCACCAGGAGAGATGAGGAAAACCTCACAGCCATGGAGACCTCAGGGTGACCTTGAGTAAGTCAATCACTCCATCAATTAGTTAATTCTCCAGGTATTTATTGAGCATCTACTATGTGAGGTACTGAGCAATCTGGGTGTTTGTTCATCTTGCAGCATCCCAGTCTAAGGGCAGTGGGGAAGCGGGGGCAGGGAAAACCTATGAAGAAATGGCAAATTTATCATCACAATGTGATAAATGCCCTGGGCAAAAGGTACATCATGCAACAAGAGTTTGTAAATGGATCTGGATGGTCTGGGGAGAGCAAAGAACATGTCCCTTAGGAAGTGACACTTTCTGAATGTTAAGGTCCAAAGGGTGAACAGAAGAGGCTCTGGGCAAAGCGGGGGAGCAAGGTGTTTCAGGCCGAGGGAATAGCATGTGCCAAGGTCCAGGGGCAGGAGAGGCGTTTGGGTCTGAGCCCTTGTACCTCCCCTGGGTAGCACTTTTTTGGGGGGTGGGGTGGGTAACACTTTTGACAGTGTCACTTGACACTCCTTTGGAGGCCAGGTAGAAAAGTGGTTATGTGCACAGGCTGTGGTGTCAGACTGCCTGGGTTCAAATTCTAGCTCCATCCCTACTAGCTGTGTGACCTTGGGCGTGTTTCTTGCCCTTGTTGTTTCCACACCTGTAAATGTGAGATGGTAGCGGTACCTGACTCAGGGGGCTGTGGTAAGAAATGGGAGTCTGCACTTGTACAAGCAGCTTGGGATAGTGCCCGGCCACCAGGAGATGCTCATACATGTTAGCCGGGTTTACCACTTATGTATTTAATATTTTCTCCCTCCCTCACTCGACTATAAAGTCCCTAAGAGCAAGGACCCAGGTCTGTACCTGAAGCCCCAGCACAGTGTCCTGCATGTCGGAGGCCCTCTATCAATGTTGGTGGAAGGAATGAGGTAACGGCAAGGTCAGTGTAGCCCCTGGAGCTGGGGGTTGGGGGGTGGGAAGGGTGAGTTAGGCGGGGCTTATTCGGTCACGTGAAGCATCTGGTGTTCGCTGTAAAAGCAGGGGAGGTTTTTGAAGGTTCTTCATCAAGGGGAGTGGGATCAGGTTGACATTTTGCAAAGATGACTGGGCTGTTTCAACATCTATTGAACCCCAACTATATGCTAGATGCTCTATTAGGTGTTGTATTAAACGTTATCTCATTTATTTGTTGATAAAATGACCCTGGCAAATAGGTGTACAGCTAAGGAAGTTAAAGCTTAGAAAGATTAAGTAGTTTGCCCAAGATCTCATAGCTAGAAAATTCTACATAAATGGACTTAAGATCTCTTTAGTTCTGTATTATTTAGCATATTGCTTCAGCTTCTATAACAGAGATTTCAAATGATCAGACACTTAAGTGTGATAGAAGTTGGGACGAAGTGAGAGAGTGGCATGGACATATATTCACTACCAAACGTAAAATAGATAGCTAGTGGGAAGCAGCTGCATAGCACAGGGAGATCAACTCGGTGCTTTGTGACCACTTAGAGGGGTGGGATAGGGAGGGTGGGAGGGAGATGCAAGAGGGAGGAGATATGGGGATATATGCCTATGTATAGCTGATTCACTTTGTTATAAAGCAGAAACTAACACACCATTGTAAAGCAGTTATTCTCCAATAAAGATGTTAAAAAAAAAAGTTTGGATGAGAAGGTAGAGACCGGGAAAGAAGGCAATTTGTCCTGGAAATCTAAAGCCCCCTGGGGGTGGCCTTTCAGGAGAAGCTGCCTGATACCTAAGCAGTGGTATCAGCAGGTGTCAGTTGGGGAAAGAGAAGCCTGCTCTCAATGACAAGCCTTCAGGGACTGAAGCCTGCGAACTCTATCCCACGTGGAGATAAGAGAGGTGAGAACCGGGTGAGCTGCAGTGTTAGTCTTTGCGTGGGCTCCGGGTGGTATTACAGCCATCTCACTCACTTCCTCTGCTCGACTTCCTGCTCCAGGAGCTTGCCCGCCCAGCCTCTAATAACCCCAAGTCCTGGACTGCTGTTGAGGAGACTGGCTGGGCCAGGTAAACAGGCAGGGAGGGAACAGACACAAACACCAGAGGAGGGTGCTGGGCGTTCCTCTGGACTCGCCGCAGGGGGCAGCCCCGCGGAGGCTCTTCCCATCTGTCTAGCTCCTTCATTTTCCCCTTCTTATCTGCACTTTCCTTCTTCCTTCCCTGTTTTCTGTCCCCGCCTGTCCTGTCTCCCAGCGGCCCCTCCCAGTCCAGCCACCAGTAGACAGGGCTTTGGCTGTAGCTGCTGCCGGTGGTCCCTCTTGGGGGATGGAGACCAGGGGAACCTCCCTTCCCAGGGACCTCGGGGGACATGAGGGGCCTAGGCTTGGGCTGGGGAGAGCTGATGGAGGACTTTGGAAAGTCCAGCCGGGGCTAGGATTCTCCAATCTGCGTGTTTTCTCCTCCAGCCTTATGTCCGCGCTGGGAATGGCCTCTCAGAGCAGTAGTGGGCCTAAGGCTCCCTCCAGTGGCCAACAGGGGCACTGCAGGCACTCGAGGCACCTTCTGGAAGAGGTCACAGTGCGCAGCTGGCTGAGCCAACTTCCGAGGCCTAAGGGACGGGGTGGGTTGAGAGCTGGAAGCTGAGAGTAATTGGGCACTTAGAAGCAGGCTGTTTATTGAAAGCTCCAGGGGAGTGGCAGGGACAGAGAGCTGGTGGCCTCTGTTCCCAGCATCAGTTACCCCTCCCGGCAGATTGGAGCTGGTCCCGAGCTTCTCCATGACTTACATGGGGGCAGGGCTGGAGACCACGCAGGTGGTCAGAGGTGGCAGGAGCCAGTGAGGCCCTGGTCCCAGGGGGTGGCCAGTGGAAGGGGCACTGGATTAGCAGCCAGGAGATGTGGGTAGACTAGGGGCTGGCCAAGAGAACTCCCCTCTCAAAGCCTCCATGCCCTCTTCTTTAACTGGGCCTCTGGGACAAGTGATGTCTCTAGGTGTCTCCTCACAGCCCTGCATGGCCCATCCCCGTGTTCTCACTCCCTGAGTCTGCAAGGCCAATCTGTCCACCCCCCTGCAGCCGGCCCGAAGTTCACCCTCTCGTCAAGCTGGCAAGCAGACGAGTGTCTCTCCCAGGCCAACGATGCAGCTTTCTGTTCTCTTTACCCTTTAGAATGATCTGACACTCTGGAAATTTTCTTCTGCTCACCCTCGTGTCACCTCCTTCTGCGCAAGCGCATTTCTGGAGAGTCCAGCGCTTACAAAGACAGAAAACAGCTGCTTCCTGTCCTCAGGGTTCTGGGTCTGAGAACCAGGCATGAGGCATCTGCATCCCCTGGACTTGGATAGTTTACTTCCTTCTTCTTCACAGTCAATGACCTCCATGAAGAGAGTGAGAATAAGCATCTGTATTTCTCTCCAGCACTCTCAGGCCTCTGATCTCACCACACTGCCCCAGGTCTTTATGACAGAGAAGCTGAATCTGATGGAAAAGAAAAATAAATGGATGAGTGAATAAACCTGTTTTCCCCAAAAAGGAGGGATGGTGGGTGCCTTTGCCCATGCAGGACCAAAGCTCTGATAAACCAGCTGGGAAGCAAAGATGAGAAAACTTCTCCTTTCACTGGCACGTGAAGCCTGGAGGAAGAACGCATCGTTGGGGAGGAACAGCCCTTAGGTCCTTGCAATTGGAGCCCGAGTTTCAGCTTATGATCCCCAGGCCAGTTTGCCCTCTCTGTGCCTCAGTTTCCTTGCCTATAAAATGGGATGGTAATTGACAAAATTCTGTGAATATTCATGATTATATATGTAGAGTGTACATCCCTGTGCTCATGTGGAATACTGGGAGTGAAGTAACGTTTATTGACTGCCTACGATATGGCAGGTCCTATGGGAGATGCACAGGATCTCATTTCACAGATAAGGAAACTAAGACTCAGAGAAGGTGACAATTGAATTAATGAGAACCTATGTCTATCAGCTTCTAAAGACTGTGGGTCTATCTAGAAAGGTGTAGATGTGGAGGGGGCAGGAGCTCACCGAAGGTAGGGTCCTGAGAAGGCAGAAGCCCTTGTGAGATCAGAGAAGAGCCAGAGGGAGGGAGGGAAGGAGGGAGGGAGGGAGAGAGGGAGACAGCAAGTATAGAGCTTACAGAGGAGACTCAGGGCTCATGTGACCTGGTGACCATCTCATCTCACTGCGCCCTTTGCAAGCAAGACAGCCGAGCTCAGAGAGAGGAAGGGACTTTCCACAGGTCACTTGATATCTTAGAGCCTGGGTGGTCCAAAGAGCCAGTGATAGAGATCCTAGAACAGTCACCAAGAGGCTGGTAAGGCCAGACACAGTCTCCAGGATGCATCTGGGAAGAATCCAGGCCTGGCCATGGATGGCACAGGGAAGCAGGCCCACAGAGGGACTGGGGACACCCTCAAAGCGGGGGTGGGGTGGTGGGAAACCAGAGGGTCAGTATGGGGTCCTCCTGCCCAGCCAGAGCCAGGAGAGCCCCGAGACAGCACTGAGGGGGAGGGGTCACCTCCCCCGACTCTGGAGAAGCTGGGGATGCTCCTGGACTCAGTAGGAGTGAACCAACCTCATGGGAATGCAGGGAAGGTGAAGCCACAGAGAGGCAGCTCAAGCCCAGGGACGTCACAGTTTAGTGTCTGAATCAGCCCAACGTCCAGCTGTGGCCACTGAGGCCAGTCGCCTGGTCCAGAATTCTCTCCCTTTTTAGAAGAGGAAAGTGGGCATTCGGCCTCCCTGCTGCCTCTGCCCTGGTCCTGGGGAAGAGGTTGGTTTTAAGAATGGGGGCTGTAGAGCAGGGGTTCCCAAGCCCCGGGCCGCGGACCGGTGCTGGTCCGCGGCCTGTTAGGAACCGGGCCGCACAGCAGGAGGTGAGCGGCAGGCGAGCGAGTGAAGCTTCCTCTGCCTCTGCCCATGGCTCCCATTACGGCCTGAGCCACCCCCCCCCCGCCACCCCCGGTCCATGGAAAAATTGTCTTCCACGAAACGAAACCGGTCTCTGGTGCCAAAAAGTTTGGGGATCGCGGCTGCAGAGGAATTTGCAAGGGGATGTCGCCCCCTGGTGGCCCGTGGCAGTGGTACTGCGAGCCGAGGCTGGAAGGCCAGAGGAGGTGCCCGGTGCAGCCAGAGCTGACTTGATGAAATACTTTTGAGCTCCTCCTAGCGTCAGGCTCCCTTGTGAGTGAGGCCCAGGAGCAGGGCGCATGGGGAATAGAGTGGTGGCTTTCAATACACTACCAAATGTAAAATAGATAGCTAGTGGGAAGCAGCCACATGGCACAGGGAGATCAGCTCGGTGCTTTGTGACCACCTGGAGGGGTGGGATAGGGAGGGTGGGAGGGAGGGAGATGCAAGAGGGAAGAGATATGGGAACATATGTGTATGTATAACTGATTCACTTTGTTATAAAGCAGAAACTAACACACCATTGTAAAGCAATTATACTCCAATAAAGATGTTAAAAAAAAAAAGAATCAATGTAGTGAGTGCGGTTTTCTCTGGAGATACTTTGGGGCTATAGCAGGCACACTACAGTAGTGGCGATGGTGGGTACAGAGGCACAGAAGGATGTGTACTGAGCTCCTGGCATGAACCGGGCCCTGTGCTAGCCACTGAGGATGCAGCGATGAACAGGACCTGCTCCTTGCCCTCCATGGTCTACGCAGGACTCAGATGAGAGACCAGGTGACGAGCATACAGCCATCCCAGGATGGAGGCACACAGTGGTAGGGGCGTAGCCATTTCTCCTGTGGAGAAGTTTCTGGCCTCTCTCCTCACCCCTCAGTCTTTTTCATGTCAGGACAAGTGACTCATCAGGTTGGGAGTTTGTGAGGAGAAATCGAGCAAGTTGTCCAGCTCCTTCTGCTTGCCTTCTCTCCCTCTGAGCCAGCGTGTTCTCAGGGCATTTGCACTCCAGTCTCCTCCCTCATTGGCGAGGGCCCTGTCCTGTGCAGGGGCCTGTGGCTGTTCAGCACTGCTCATGTCCGGGACAAGAGGCTCTAGTTTTTTTTTTTTTTTTGTGGTACACGGGCCTCTCACTGTTGTGGCCTCTCCCGCTGCGGAGCACAGGCTCCAGACGTGCAGGCTCAGTGGCCATGGCTCATGGGCCCTGCCGCTCCACGGCATGTGGTATCTTCCCAGACCGGGGCACGAACCCGTGTTCCGCACATCAGCAGGCGGACCCTCAACCACTGCGCTACCAGGGAAGCCCTGTTTTCTATATCTTTTAACTTCCTCTTTTTAAGTTTTATTTGTTTGTGATTTCCTCTCCCATGCTGTAATCCTGCTTCTTGATGATCAGTTTAAGAGATTATGCAGTCTTTTTCTGCTATGAAAGATGACTGCTAACTCATATAATCCCAGTTCCTACCAAATCATTACTTTTAGTTCCTCTTTTGTTTATTTTTCAAATTTATATAAACAAAATGCTTCCTTATTTCTTGGTACATAAGTTATAAAAATGTATCTTGATTCCCCAGTTTTGTAAATTGAGGATATTTGGGCCCATTTCCTTCACCTATTTTCACTTTTTGCATGTGTGCTTTTACTTACCATATCTGTTAGGGTGATACTAGATGCAAACACGAATGAAACAAATATGTCTCAAGGACAATAAAGGTTTATTTACTGTTCATATAATGGCACTGGAAGATGAATAGGTTGGCAGGTCATTTGTTGATTTAGTCTGATGGAAACCTTATGAATTCAACGACAAATCAATGTGGTTTCCATGGTGATAATCAGCTTTTAAGCCAGCTGGAAAGAATAAAGAGTGTGGGCAAGAGTACATGGGGGATGTTTGTGGACCAGGCACGGAAGTGGCATGTGTTATTTCAGTCACATTCCATTGGCTAGAACTCTGTCATATGGGCACACTTTACTGCAAGGGACTTTGGGAAATGTATTCTACTTAGGTGCCCAGGAAGAAGAGGAAAACAGAATGATTCATTCTGATTAATAACTAGTGGTCTTTGTCACTTGTATATTGTCAAGTTCCTAGTCTGCATTTTCTCTTTCAGCAATTTATTTCTGTGTTAAATCTAAAAGCTGAAAATCAACATCTCGCTTTTACATGAACACAGCTGTGTGGTCAGGATTATGGTGCAGGACAAAATCCATTCTAGATAGTTTGACGGGGAAGGAATTTATTAAATGGATTTCAACATTATCAGGAGGGCTGAAAAAAACAGATGCTAACTCAAGATTTCAGGAACTGCTTCAGAAATAGTCCCCAAGAGATCTGTGACTCTTCCGGAGTCAGGGAGCTGCCATCTCCAGTGCCACGCTGGTTGGTTCTATGAACAGGATGCTGCCTTAATGAAGGAGCTACCACTGTGGGCTCTAGAACCACACAGAGCTGCTCTGACTTGACCAGCAGAATGACCTCAGCACTTTTGAGCTTGTGGCTGGACATTTAGACTTCTGTTAATGCTGCCACAGAAACACCAGTACCTCCATGGCTGTGTGTACCAGCAGGAAACAGCACAAGCAGAAAAACCCACCTCTGCTTTCAAACACCTTGAGTGCCTCTGACTGACAGAGTGTAAATCACATCTAAAACTCTAGCTGCAAGGGAGCCTGGGAAACGTAGAGCTCAGTTGTCCAGCCTCTGCCACACAGAAACACACACCAGAGGAGGGGGGGAATGGAGGCTGAGCACCAGCCCACCCCATCCATCAAATTCCATCCCTTTACTAATCATCATCTTTTACCCATACTTAAATTTACAAACTACTTCTATAGGAACAACATTCCCCCTCTGAATATAATACAATCATGTCTTATGAACCAAAACACATTCATAATGTACTACAAAGCTGATGAGACACCCAAATTTGCATTAGTTATTTCATTCATCACTTGGTGATGAGCTTTCTCTCTCTTGTTTAATTACAGTGACATCTGGATATTTTGTAGCCCATGGACTAAATGATGAAATTAACCACCCAAACACATTCTATAAAAAATGGTAGGGAGAAGAAAAAGGGAAAAATAAGAAATTATTATTGCTATTTTTAAGTAACAAAGAAAGCAAGAGAACTTGGGTGGCTTTTATAGCCCTCCTATCAGCAACTGGTCATGAGATTGTAGTGTCATTTGGGTATTTCCCTGGTGGAGTGACCCCAATCTATTCCCGAGGGCTCTGAGTCTTTGATGGTCTTGTTCCTATTGGGTTGCTAGAATGTTCCAGTTATTTGCCACTGAACATGGCCATATTTGGAGAGGCTCCAGAGGATCACTTGGATTCTTGACATATTTTCCCTACTGCCACACAGGGAACTTTATTCCTGTGATGCAACCTTATTCCCTCTTTGCCTTATTCTTATGCCTTTGCCTGTTGATTTAATGGCATAAAAAAGACCCAGATGGCTAAGAAACAGGTTCCTATTCCTATGTTTAGTGGATCCATTTTTGGTTTCCTAGGGGACGATTTTCTCCTTTGGGTACTTAGATGTCTACATCAGCTTAGCCCAAGGAATGGGAAAAATTGTATGTAAGGGCCCATTAGGGTTAATAGAGAGGGGTACCTCCCCTATTTCTATTCCTTAGTTCCTGCATATGTGTATTTCTGGCTATAAGCACAACAGTCTCCTATCTTAACCCCAGTTCTGAGCATATACTGCGACCTGCAAATGACATCCCACACTCATGAGGTGTTGACTCCAAGCTAAAGTTATAATGAAATCTTCAACACATTAGTCAGCTGTTCTATTACTCCAGCTTCTTTGGGTGATGAGATCCATGATAAGTCTAGTGTATCCTTTGCAAAGAAGCCTTTTATCCACTGATCTAAAATGACTTTCCTAGACAGAAACAATGTTGAGAGGAAGAAACAATGGTGTTGCTGGCAGAGGAACAACAGGCAGAGAAGACAAATCCATATTCCAGGAAGTCTCTACTCCAGTAAGGACAAATCACTTCCCCTTCCATGATGGAAAGTGTCTAATAGGGTGGCGAACTATGGCACTGGGTGCTCAGTATGCCTGTCTGCTATTGCATACTCAGAATAATCTCAGGGAAGGGAAGTCTGGGCTCTTGCATGAAGTCCACCCCTGCTATCATGGCCACTTTGTTCATGAACCCATTGAATAAACACTGGGCTGTCTGGGTAGAGAGACCAGCTGATATCCATTGAATAGGTCATCTTGTCCACCCAATCATCAGAAGCCTTGTCTGCAGAGAATGCATTTGGTAAGTTTGGTAGGCAGAACGACTCCCTGAAGATGTCCATATCCTAATCTTTAGAATCGTGAATGTGCTACCCTACATGGCAAAAGAGACTTTGCTGATGTGATTAAGTTAAAGGTCAGAGCTAGATTATCCTGGATTATCTGGGCGGGTCTAACAAGAAGGGGCGGGAGGTTGAGAGTCAGAGAAGGAGATGTGAGTATGAAGCAGAGGTCAGAGTGATGGGATTGCATGAGCCAAGGAATACAGGTGGCCTCAAGAAGCTGGAAAAGGCAAGAACCAGTTCTCTCCTAGAGCCTCCAGAAGGAACAGAGACCCACCAGCACCTTGATTTTAGCTCAGTGTGACTCATTTCAGATTTTCGAATTGTAAGATAATAAATTTGTGTTGCTTTAAACCATGAAGTTTGTACTAGTTTGTTATAGCAGCAATAGGAAGCAAATATAGTAATCCTCGTCTTATTGCTGACTTAATCAGGAATGTTTTCTGTGGCTCTCTGTTAAAGATGTTTTATCAAGTAAAGGAAATATCCATACATTTCTATTTTGTTTAATTTAAATTTTTTATATCACGAATGGATCCTGAATTTAGTCAAATGTCTTCCAAGATTTATGGAAATAATCACATATGTTAAATCATCTCTTAACATGACCGATCGTATTAATGGCTTTTCTAACAATGAGTTATCCTGGCATTCCTAGAATGGTCCCATTTGATCATGTTTTTAATATTTTTATGCTGAAATTATAAAAAAAATCAACTTTGAGGCATAAGTAACACCCAGTAGATTGAATCCCCTTAAAGTGTATACTATTTTGTCACTTGCAGATAGCCATGAAGCTATGACCATAATTAAGATACAGTGCTTTTCCATTAACCCCAAAAGGGTCCTCATTCTTCTTTACAGTATGTCCCTCCCTCTACTCCTAGCCCCTGGCAACCACTAATTCTATCCCTATATATTAGTTTGACTTTTCTATAAATGGAGTAATACCATATATACTCTTTTAGTTTTATCATCTTTCACTCTGCATATTAATTTTGATATTCAGCATTTTCTGGTATTTATCAGTAGTTTGTTCCTTTTTACTGCTGAATAGTATTCCTGTGTATGGTATACCACTTTTGTTTATCCATTCACTTAAATGAAGAATGTTTAAGTTGTTTACAGTTTTTTTGGCCATTGAGAATAAAGCTGCTGTGAACAATTCTGTGCAAGTCTTATTGTGGACACTTGCTTTTATTTCTCTTGGGTAAATACTGAGGAGTGGGTTGGCCGTGTCATATGGTCAGTATATTTGCAACTTTCTAAGAAACTGCCAAACAGTTTTTGGAAGTGGCTGTATCATTTTACATTTCTTCCAGTACTGTATGGGGGCTCCAGTTGCTCCACATCCTCACCAGCATTTGGTACTGTCAGTCTTTTAAATTTTAAACATCCTAATGCATGTGTTAAGAATCTTGTCATGTGCTTTTTGGTTTCTCTGGCTCTCTTACTATTTTTGATTTCAAAATTTAATTTATTTGAGTTAGAGAAATATTCTGTATGATTTCAATTCTTTTAAATGTATTGAGGCTTGTTTTATTGTCAATCTTGTGGACACACAGTGTGCACTTGTAGTGAATGTGTATTCTGTAGTTGGGTGTAGTGTCTCTAACTATCATTTAGATAACATGGTTTAGACTATCATTCAGATCCTTGAATAATATTTTTACATTTACAGCTCTTCACTGATGACTTTTGTCTAGTTATTCTATCAGTTGCTGAGAGAAGGGTGTTAAAATCTCCCGCGATGATTGTGCAATTGTTTCTTTCTCCTTTTAACTCTGTCAACGTTTGCTTTGTGTATTTTGAAGCCCTTTTGATAGTTGTATACTCATGTATGGTTATTGGTCTTCCCAGTGAATTGATCCTTCTGTCCTTAGAAAATATCCCTCTTTATTTCTGGTACTATCCTATCTTGAAGTCTATTTTATCAGATATTCATATAACTACTCCAGCCCTTGTATGGCTCTGTATGGTATACCTTTTTTTCCATTCATTTAATTTCAGTGTATCCCTGTCTTTATATTTAAAGGGTATTAGGCCGTGCTTTAAAAAAATGCATTCTTCTAACCTTTGCTCTTCCATTTGAATATTTAAGCCATGTCTTAGTCCATTTGGGCTGCTGTAACAAATTACCACAGACTGAGGAGTTGATAAACAACAGAAACTTATTTCTGGGGCTTCCCTGGTGGTGCAGTGGTTAAAAATCTGCCTGCCAATGCAAGGGACACGGGTTCGAGCCCTGGCCTGGGAAGATCCCCCATGCCGCGGAGCAACTAAGCCTGTACGCCACAACTACTGAGCCTGAGTTCTAGAGCCCGCAAGTCATAACTACTGAGCCCACATGCCACAGCTACTGAAGCCTGCGTGCCTAGAGCCCGTGCTCCGCAACAAGAGAAGCCACGACAATGGGAAACCCGTGCACAGCAAGGAAGACCCAACATAGCCATAAATAAATAAATAAATAAAGAAAAAGAAAAAGAAAAAGAAACTTATTTCTCAAAGTTCTGGAGGCTGGGAAGTTCAAGATCCAGGTGCCAGCATGGTCGTGCTCCAGTGAAGGCCCTCCTCCTGGTTCATAGGCAGTGCCTTCTTGCTGTGTCCTCACATGGCCAGAGGGGTGAGGGAGCTCTGTGGGACATTAATTTCATTCATGAGGGCTCCACCCTCATGACCTAATGACCTCCCGTTATCCTTAGTACCGTCATCCCTGTGGATCCACAGGGAATTGGTTCCTGGACTTCTGCAGATAACAAGCTCTGTGGATGCTCAAGTCTCTATAAGGGCGTAGTATTGCATATAACCTCCTATATACTTTAAATCATCTCTAGATTACTTATAATACCTAATAGAATATAAATGTGATGTAAAATGTTGCTTGTGTGCATCAAATTCAAGTTTGGCTTTTTGGAACTTTCTGGAATTTTCCCCCCCAATATTTCTGATCCCCAGTTAGTTGAATTTGCAGATGCGGAACCACAGATATGGAATGCCAGCTGTATATTCATTATTTCCTGACCAATATTTTTGCTCCTACCCTCCAACCCCACCCCCTTTACCCCAGACACCCTCTTCACCTTTCATGGAGCATCCTCATGCTAAAAAATTATTCACTGTTTACCTGAAATTCCAATTTAACTGGGGATCTTGTAATTTTCTTTACTAAATCAGGTAGCCCTCCTGAAGGGCCATCCCAACTTTAACACTCCTGCGGGGTCAGCTGAGCCTTCCAAAGCTCTGCCCTGTCTGCGTCCCCTCCCCAGCACGGGTGTTGATCTCTAGAAAGCTCCCCAGTAAACTTCCTGTTTGCTCTTCTCCTCAGCGTTGGCCTTCAGGGGAACTTGACCTGCAATATCAAGTCTCTGCTGTCTTCTTCCCCTGGTCCTAAGACCCCTGACCCACAGCGGTGCAAGTCCAGTCCCCAGAGCAGCCTCCATCCTGGCCTCCAGGCCTGGGGTTGATGTCAGGAGGACCTAATCACAGCTCAGGTCTTGAGGTGGTCCTATGCCCACCAGGGGGCAGTCGTTACCCATGTGTGAGCCTCACAGCGGCCCAGGCAGTGTAGGGGGTGGGCTCAAGGACTCGAGATGGCTGCTGTGTGTATGGTGTGTACGGGGTGGATGCGCTGGAGGACAGGTGCTGGCTGTGCAAGCCCCAGCTCTAGCATGCATGACCTGCGTGTGTGCACACGTGTGTGTGCCTGACCCTGGGCCAGTCGATCCTGTAATCTGGACCTGTTTTCTCATCTGTCCAAGGAAAGGGTCCTTCGCTCTGACAGTCTGTGTTCCTTTGTCTCTCACCACCCTTGGGTCATCTCTTTAGAAATCTCTGTGCTCATTTCAAAGAGTTAAGGAGTTCAGAGGGGGCCAGGGAAGGGAGGAGACAAAGAGGAATGGAGAAGTTTTATGTTCTGCTCCCCAAAGCAATGCTTCAATTGATTAAACAAAATCTGTATTTTCATTTTCATAAAAGTTTTATTTCAAAATAATGTGAGTTGTTAAGTCCTATACAAAGGCACTAGTGCCCTTGGATTGAGCTCTAGTCATTTTCAGGAATCTAGTCCGAACTCTAATTCTCAGAACACTTGGGACTTTCCAACCAAGCGCCCCTCACCCAGAGGAGAAAAATGTAGTGGCAAAGACACTGGGCCTCAAGGTCAGCCTTCCTGATTCTCGCTGGGCAGCTAGTTAGTGGCTGCGCCGCAGAGTCTCATCTGTAAAATGGGAGTAGTCATAGCAACGTAAGTCATTTCACTGTTAACTATTGTTGGTGAATATCGGTGGTGTTCTGTCTCAGCTCCCTCACACAATCGTCTGTGACCTTGAACCTTCTCCCTGTGGGACCGCTGTTTCCTGTCATCCACGGGGAGTAACAGCACTCATTTTGTGCAGTTGCAGTGAACAGGGTGGGTGTTTGCGGAACCACCTGGTACATAGTAAGTCCTGAGTAAATTCCTAGTTCTTTCCTGGACCAGCACTACTTTCTGATCAAAACGTTAACTCTGCCCTGGGCCTTTCCTGGCAGTCCAGTGGTTAAGACTCCAGGCTTCCACTGTAGGGGACGTGGGTTCTATCCCTGGTTGGGGAAGTTCCATATGCTGCTGTGAGGTACAGCCACCCCCCCCCCAAAAAAAAAACCCCTTACTCTGCCCTGTCTCCCTGACCTCTGCCGCGAGGTCATGGTGATAAGACAACTGATGCCACTTGGTAGAGACCTTTCCAGGGCATCTGCACATAGGGGATGGCAAGAGAGCAGGGCATTCAGGAAGGCTCAGGGGAGGACAGACGGGCTTCCTGGAGGGCTTTTTGTTACCCCTGAGCAATCCCCGGTGACTTACTGCTGCTGTGCCTGTGGGTAAGGGGAGGGAGTACAGATGTCCTGTCATGCCCCCTGGAAGTCCCTCTTTGGAGGTGGAGCCGTGTCATCCACTTGTGTGAGAGAGGGGGACCCATGTTCTGTTCTCCTGGTATTTTTCCCGGCCCCGCCCCTAACTCTCATGTCGACAGCCTGCCCGTTTGAAACCCCTGCTTTTGGAGGCTGGTGCTGCAGGGTGGAGAGTAGGAATTGCTTAGATACTAGTCCTTTCTGGCATTTTCCCCCTGGAAGCCTGAGTTTTTTGAGAGGGGAGGCCTGAGGGAAGAGTCCCGAGGCCCAGTGCCCTCTCCCCCAGCAGTGCCTGTGGTGTGCAGGACCTCTGGGCAGACTGTGTGATGTGTCTGGGCCCGGATTTCTCCGGCACTAATTGGCTCAGAGGCAGGAGAGCCTCTGGGCTCCTGAGGACTGTGTGGCATTAGCCCGGGTGTCTCAGCAGTAACCAGTGGGGACAAGCGGCCAGCGACCACACGTGCTCCCCTCCCCGTGAACGCTGATGAGAGAGAGGTTGGGTGGGCGTCTCATTAACGATGGAGACTGAATTTCCTGCCTCCAGGTGGGACGTGGGCTTAGAGACAGATTTAGCTTGATTCAAAGACTTTTTTTTTTTAAAGAAGATGTTGGGGGGTAGGAGTTTATTTATTTATTTATTTTTGCTGTGTTGGGTCTTCGTTTCTGTGCGAGGGCTTTCTCTAGTGGTGGCAAGCGGGGGCCACTCTTCATCGCGGTGCGCGGGCCTCTCACTATCGTGGTCTCTCGTGTTGTGGAGCACAGGCTCCAGACGCACAGGCTCAGTAGTTGTGGCTCACAGGCCTAGTTGCTCCACGGCATGTGGGATCCTCCCAGACCAGGGCTTGAACCCGTGTCCCATGCATTAGCAGGCAGATTCTCAACCACTGTGCCACCAGGGAAGCCCCCAAAGACATTTTTAAAAATGACATTTGTTGCACACCTGCAATTGTGGAGACCATGTATGGTTGCTATTTCTGAATTTCCCATAGCCCCGCACAGCCTTGCCCACTGCACATGCTCAAGGAGCCCTTCTCCTCATGGGGCAGGCTACCTAGCAAATCCTCCCCTCTGTTCAAGGCCTGAAGCAATGGGCTTGCCTGGGAGAGTCCAGGGCCAGGTCTCTAGACAGCAGGTGCCTTGATCGGCGCCCCCAACCGTCAGCATCAGACACAACGGTCCTCTTGGGGAAGGTTGGCTGGAACTAATGACAACAGTAATAGCCACCACTTACTGGGTGCTTACAATCTGCTGGGCACACTTCTAAGCCCTTTGCGTATATTATCTCATGAGTCCTCACAGCAGCCTATGAGGTCAGTACTCTATTGTCTCCATTTTACAGATGAGAAAGCCGAGGCATGGAGAGGTGAAATCCATCACCAATGTGAAGAAGCTAGCAGGTGGCAGAGGCAGGATACTCACCCAGGTGGTCGACTCCAGAGCCCCTCGCTTTAAGCATCTGGAGCAAGTAAGTAGTTGACTGATTGGCTGAACAAATAACCAAGTGCAGAAATCATAAATTAGTCAGACCGGGGAATGGCAAGGCAGATGACTTTACTTCTGCCTTTGAAACTTCTCTTCAGTGACCTTTTCCCTCTCTGCTCCCCTCAGAGCCCACCCAGCCCTTGGGTAAGTGAGGTC
The DNA here is from genome assembly GCF_025265405.1 of Mesoplodon densirostris. Classification (NCBI taxonomy): domain Eukaryota; kingdom Metazoa; phylum Chordata; class Mammalia; order Artiodactyla; family Ziphiidae; genus Mesoplodon; species Mesoplodon densirostris. The sequence goes on from NC_082668.1 coordinate 20,521,275, forward strand.
ACTTGTCCATCTCTACGGACCCGCTTGGGCTTCTGGTTCTAACTCTGGGCTGAGAGGCGGGAGCCCTGGTGCCTTTTCTACCACTGATGGACAGAGTCGTTCTTTTTCTTTTTCTTTCCTCCATAGCATTTTGTTAAAGCAGAAAATCCTTGAGGGGTGAAGTCACATTTTCCGTGCCGCTGAAAGCTCCGGAGAGCCAGAGAGCCGATGAGTATTATTGTAACCAGAGGAGGCTGGGGACAAAGGAAGCTTATAATTTTGTAAACAGAGGCTTGGGAGAGGCCTGCCTGCAATGGCTTTCCAGGGGGAGGGAGAAGGAGAGAAGCAGAATTTGGGAAAACGTGAAGCCCGGGGGAATTGCAGGACTGGTCAGCACTGAGGCCTGGGGCCCAGGTGTTTCGGAATCCCTCCTGCCTCCTCCCCCACTCACGGCTCCCCAGCACCCCCTCGTCATTTCTGCTAAATTCCAAGTTGACTTGCTGAAGGGGCAGGATCTCTGGGCTTGGGGTGAAGAGCTTAGCTGGTTACGAACCTTGGCCCTTTGGCCTCAGTTTCCTCATCTGCAAGGTGGGATACCCCAGAGAGTCTCTGCTCAGCTTGGTGATGGCGCTACACTTCTCTCTCACCCTCCGGAAGCTTCCAACATTCCCCCCTGTCTTTGGGCCAGACCACATAGGCTGGGGTGTCTGCCAAGGAACTGTCATTTTCTGGGGATCTTCAAGTCCCCTGGCCTCAAATCAGAAGGATGATAAGAGCTAATATTGAGTGCTGTGTGCTAAGTCACTCACCTATCTTATTTAATGTGCACAAAGACTTACAAGGTAGATGTTATGACTATCATTTTTATTTTACAGGGTTAAGAATGTAAAGGTCCAGAGGAGGGAGGGGGGAAGCCCAGCACTGTGCAGCCATCTGTCTACAGGGCCTGCGTGTGGACCCACTGTGCAGCTCTGCCCTCTCCTCTCCAGCCAGAGCCTCCTGAACGGTGGGTTTGAGCCTGGGTTGCTTGTCATGGAGCACATCTTAACGCCCTGGAGCACAGCTTGAGCAACTGTGGACAGGACACAGGAACTACCCAGTTAGCTGCTTGCATCATCGTGAGACAGGCCCATTAAACTGGAGCGAGGTAGAGAGACAGACTGAGAGAGAGATTGGGAGACAGAGAGACTGAGAGAGATACACATGCACACAGCACCGAGAAAGACACACAGAGACACTGAGAGACAGAGAGAGACACTGAGGGGGAACGCCAACATCCCCGTTACCAGGGAGACCTAGCTGGGGTAAGTTTCATCACTAAAGTCATGCTTTGAGGGGGCACAGGAACAGACCATCAGTGAGGGCTCTCCAACCCAACTGGGGGAGACCAGAAGCTCCTTGGGATGTGTGTTTTGATCCACACAAGCTGAGGAAGGCAGTGCCCTTGCCTAGGCAGACAGGAATCCTCATAGAGGACACAGAGGTAGCTCGCCATCTCCCTCTGGATTCTTGGGAGCAGCTTGGCCTGGGTGAGGAGGAAGCCTCAGGAGGGAGCCTGGGAAGTCTCTGCCCCCTGCCTGGGGGACAGGCTTCTGCACTTGGGGGCTCAGGAGACGTAGAACCAGGCCAGAACTGGAAGAGGGGAGGCAGCCCATGCTTGCCGAGAAGACCCAGAAACATGCTGACCTTGAACATGCTCATTCCCCCACCCACCCACGGGACTCCTGCCCCTGGCTCCAGTCCAGATGCCTAGTGTAGAGATCTCCATCCCAGAGCAGATGGATGGTAACCCCTAAGCTGGATGTTTTCTCTCCATCTTTGAATTTGCAGCCCACCCCTGTCCAGTGCATTTGTCTTCAGAGGGGCTTTTTTTTTGGGTCTTCTATCTGTATCTGTGCAGCCTTAGTGACAGCCACATGGCAAGCAAGAGGAAGCAGCAGTCACCTGCTTGGACCTAATTTGAGAGGTGCTGAATCAGGCCACCTGTTCCCAAGCTTCCCTCCCACACAGACTGTCACAGAGTCTGCCCCCCGCCTAGGATAAGATCAGAGAATGTTCAAGTTTGGAGGCTTGTAAGAGCCCAGCCTACTCCTTGAAGCCCCATCCCTTCAGTTTTGGGAAAGAGAGATGAGCCCAGGGGGCAGTGCACAGGCTACGTTCATCCTCCTTTGCAATTTGGGCACCAGTGAGCCTAAGCGTGGTGAGGGGGTGAGGGGGCCTCACTCTGGACCCAGACTGTTCGGATCTAAATCCTAGCCCTGCTACTTAATATCTGAAAAACCCGTGCCTCGGTTACCTCCTCTGTGAAATGGGGTTAATGATAGTGCCTTCCCCAAAGGGTTTGAGATAAAGTACTTAGAGCAGAACCCAGGCGTGGAAGCTGATATGAAACATCACCCAAAGTTAAAGTGCTTTCCTTCTCCTCCCTTCCTCACTGTAGCATCCTCAACGCCTTTAATATACTAAGGGCAACCCAGAAGTTCCAAGAGGGTTGGTATAGTGGCAGAATTTCCCAGGATTATTTGTCCAAAGGAACCTCTTTCTGTGGAGCATCTAATGGGATTGGAGTTCCTCAGGTCATCTTCTAGGAAACATTGCTAATCCAAATGCAATGGATTTTAATAGTCCAGGGAGAAGGGGAGGCCTCCTTCCCCAGGCGCTGAGGATTGGCTAGGGCTCCTGATCAGGGAGCATCTGTTCCAGCTGGGGAGCAGGCCGAACGGGTCCCCGTGACTGTGCCAGGAGCATTATGCTCTGCTCTCAGGGGCCTCAGCAGCCACTGTCTCTCCAGGGCTCTTGAAGGGTCTTCAAGGCATGGCAGAGTGCTCCCCCTGTGAAAATGACCGTGCTGCTCGGCCCTGCACCGACACTCACAGGTGGGTTGGCGGCAACTGGTTCAAGTGGATACTGGGGGTGGTGGCTAGCCAGCTCTGACCCTGAAGGAGCTTAGCTGGTCAGCTCTTACTCCCAGGACCTGGGGATTCTAGGGAGGGGGCAGCAGAGGTGGAACGGCGCATGTCAGAGGTGGGAGGGTCCCTGGGCATCACTGGGCCCAGAGATTCCCATTAGCCGTGTGAAATTTTCTTTAAAAGAAGCTGAGAAGGAACCCCACTAGATGAAAAAAGAAGACAAAAGTAAAGCGTTCTGGTTGAAATATGTGTGGGGAGGCCTGGAGAATGCTGATCTCATTCACCACACCCCCTCCACCTTCCGCCCCCCGCCAGAGGGACTGGGAGGCCATTCGGAAGCCGTGTGTCCAGATCCTTTCTGCTTAGCTATGCTCTTGGTGTAATGGCTCCTGTTCCAGGAGGTACCACGGGGTCCTGTCTGCTAGGGGGCTGGGGGCTGCAGAGGAGACAAAAGCAAAGGGGCTGGCCGGCCCCTCTCTCCTTCTGGCTGGTCTTCATCCCTTCCCAGCATTTCCATGGTAGAAACTTTTTGGCTGAGGGGAGAACTGGTCTATCCCTGGTCCCCAGTCTGGAATCTGGGAGCTAGAATCTCAGTCTGGTTGGTGACCTCTTTGGCATTGATCTCCAGGAAGGATGATGCCTGCCCACTGGCCCTTCTTAAATCTCTCTGCCTCATCGGAAAGCATCTACAGTGCTCTTGCTCCCATCATGTCACTTGTGACTTCTGAATACCACTACCTGCTGCCCTGGCAGCTTTGACAGAGTCTTGCTGGGTTCCCAAGGTCAATGGACTCACCACTATTTCCTTGGCCGCTTTCTCCTCTCAGTAGAGCTGGTCTCCTAAAGCCACAATTCTTTCCTTAGTTTCCGTTTCTGGGTCATCCTGGGTTATAGCTCAGGACTGGTTTGCACCAGAACTAACTGGTGTTCTATCGTTCAAAACTCTTCTAACTGGGGAAGGAGACACTTGGTGAGGGAAGATGCAATCCTCCTACAGGCTTTCTTCCTCAGGGGTCGAGTTTGCCACCCTAGCATCAGAAGCCCAGTTAGATTTCCACAGCCCTTCTCTGTCTTGACCCAACTTGTTCCCTTGTGGGGCATTGTCGTGACTGACTGGGAGAGCCACCCTTCTCTGCCGAGCCATCCTCTTCACCCACATGGGGTCTCAGCCCCCCTGCAGAGGGTGGTTGGATGCTAGTGATGGTCCAAAACTAGGTCTGGAGGGCCCTGGATAAGTGCAGAAGCCTAAGAAAGTCCACACTCGGGGGAGGCTGGCCCTAGCCATCCACTCACCTGGGTGCTGGCATCTGGCTGGTTACTTGGCCTGTGAGGGTGGATGGCTCTCGTTGTGAGTGTGTGTGATGCGGGGAGGGGGCACGTATGCAATTTTTCATTGTTCATTCCAGGGCCATATGACCCTGAGACGTTAGGCCGTGCAAGACAATTCCCTGAATGGGAGGGAAGAGCCAATGGCACGTGTGTGGCATCATGGTGTGTGGCATTGCAGGTCCCAGCCCTTGTCACAACCTCAGCACCCCCAGGAGTCCTTCAGCTGCCCTGGGAGTCAGGGGTCCCAAAGGCTAGGCCTCTGCCCAGGTCGGGCGTGCACCAAGTTCGCGTGGGAACCAGAGGTAGAGCGCGTGTGCAGGTCCTCTCTGGAAAGGGCCAGGCCTTCGCCCCATGGAGCCTGCAGCCTGTGGGACATACACAGTCCTGTTTACCATCCCATATGTCCTTTCCAGAGAGTGTGCCAGCAGCTTGCGGAGCCTGTGGGCTCTCACTGGAAAGCCAGGGGCTGAGTCCAGGAAAGTTGATTTTTGTCTCCTGAGATGCTTGCTTGGGCCCCAGGCCAAGCTCTGCTGAGGGCTGGCAGCCGACTGGGAAATGTTCTGCTCTCCTGTCACTGCGGACTCCAGCAGCAGCCTCTGGGGAGGAGAAAATCCTCATGGAGGACGAGGAAGGCTCGCCATGCTGATGAGACTAAACAAAGGGGGGGCAGGTTCCTGGAGAGGGGACGGACAGGCCTTCCTCTGGGGTCAAAGTGCTGACTAGTAAGTCTGACCCAGGAAGAGGAGGAGAAACCAGGAGCGGGGGAGGAAAAACAATGGGATATTGGAAAAGCTCCAGGGGGCACTGTTGTCCCTCCCTGGAAGGGAAATCGTGGAGAGCAACAGCTAGAACAGGAGGTGAGCTGGAAAGGAGACAATATACTGGCCTCCATGCTTTGGGATTCAAGATGGCGGCACCAGAAAGGCTGACTCCACTTGGTAAGTGGAGAGGCCTCAGGATCAGGCAGAGGGAGCTCCCTGTTTGGACTTTGGCTCCTTCTTTGCTGGGCTTTCACTGGTCTGCAAACCCCCAAAGGCAGAGGTTCCTGTCTATTTTGCTCATTGCTTCAACGTCAGTGTGTAAAATAGAGACAAGCACAGATAAGTTTCTCCAAAACAAAAGTTGGTTGAAAGAATAAGTAATTTGAGCACAGGGATGTAAGGCAAGGAACATTATATCTTAGGGACTGAGCTAAGAGTCTCTTCCAAATCTCCTCTGGGGTCCTTGAAATGCTTGCAAGGGCTATTTTAGAAATACTTTGGGTCATTCCACTGTAGAGAACAAACTGAGGGAGACCTACAACTGGGGGAGAAAGCAAAGAGAAAACTGAGGGTTGACTGTGTTGGGGGACAGTCCAGGCTGGAAGACAAGTGATACAAGGTCATGGTCTGGGTCAGTGGGTAGAGGACCAGAGGAGAGAGTCAGGTATCACACCAGATGGTCAGCCCATCTCCTGGGGCTGCAGCAGGTGGCTTTTGGAAGTTCAGGTGGTCCAGTGGTGCCTGCCATCTGACAGTAGGGCCTTGGAGCAAGAGCAAGAGTGAGAGTGAGACAAGGGTTCTGGGTCATTGGGGCTGGTTTCAAAGCAGGATGCCAAGATAGGGCTCAGGATGGGCCCAAGGCAGCAGGGAGTGTAGCATGCAGACCTGGGCCCACGACTCAGGGCTGATGGTGGCAAGGAAGCTGCGTGTCCAAGGTAGAGGCTGAAACTCCTTCTCTCTCCTGGTTTCCTGTTAAGATTCATTCTAGAACTTGGGACAGGGTGAGCTGCAAGTGGAGATCATGTGACTCCAGTGGTGGGAACAGGAAAACCTCAGACCTTAGGAAGAAGACAGGATCCTAACGTAGGGTACATCAGCAACAAGGAGGGTCAGGGGTGTGGTGGTAAAGAGACCCCAAATAAGTAAGATAGCTGTGTGGACAAGAATGGCCAATGAGGGCAATTGCAGCGGTCATGGGCAAAATGGAGGGTCTTTGTGTGATGTGAGAAGCAGGCTCTCTTCTCTCTGCGGGCCAGACTTGGATTTTTGTGCTCAGCTTGGAACGAGGACACAATCTTTCCAGGGAGGAACAGTCCTTTCTGTGTGACAGAGAGTGTCCCCAGTATCAGAGGATGGCTGGGGAAAGACATGAAGGAAGTTCCTTGGGGATAATTGATAATTACTCCTTGGGGAGTACGTGAATGTGGGGAGGGAGCAGGCAGGAGTAGTAGTGTATTTTCAGACTTAAAAAGTGACTCTCCCAAGGCCATAAGCAAGTTGGTGGCAGAGACATGGGTGGCAGTCTCCTTCTGCCACCCTGTGCTGCTTCTCCAAGCGCCAGGGTGGAAGAATTGGGGAGAGAGAATCCCCAACAGGGGGCTAAAGTCAAGCAAAGAAGGACGCTAAGTGGAGAGTGAACGTGTTTCCTGATCCCGATTTCAGGGAGGGCAGTTGAGGAGAAGGTCAGGGGTTTGGACTGCGAGAAGCTCTAGCCTCGGGGAAGCAAGGCACATATGAGCCTTTCCCAGGCATCCAAGAAAGCCTTGGGTGAAACCGATCCACCACTTTCTCAGAAGTGTGGAGAACCTCAGCCAGCTGGAGAGTGAGGCAGGAAGCCCTGTTTCTGGCGCTCCCAGAAGGGGTCCGGTATCTGTTTATGCTTATACAGGCTGCAGAGTGTGAGGGGTGGTCCAGCTTGGTGAGTTGGCACCTTCAGGGTGGGTGAGGAAGGATGAGGGTGGATCCTTTTCTGTCAGCCAGTCCCTGGGTCTTGGAACCCTTGCTGCAAATACCTGAGAGAACATTCCAGTTTTTCACTCCACAAACACTTACTGAAAACCAACCCTGTGCCAGGTACTGGCTTAGGAGCTGTGTAAACAGTGGTGAGTAAAGGCAGGTGTGGTCTCTGCTCCCATGGAGCTTAGTGTCAAGTGGGAGAGAGAGGGATTGATGGAGTAATTGCGGATAGGCTGTATGTTCTAAGGAAATTTAGAGGTCAGGGAGGGTTACCTTGGAAAATGGCACTTGAGTTGAGACTGGAAAAATGCTAGACTCTGTCTAGATGAGGGATGGTGTTGTGAGGGAGTATGTGTTTTCTTGCTGGGGAAGCAGCTTGGGCAAAGGCCCTGTGGTGGGCAGAAGAATGGTGCTTTCAAGGAATATCTGAAAAGCAGAGATGGAGGAACTTGCCTGAGAAAAGGCCCGGGCAGTACAGTACCATGCAGGCCAGAGTCAGGCTTTGTCTTCATCCTGGGTGCAGTGGGAAACTTTTTTTTTTTTTTTTTTTTTTTTTTTGCGGTACGCGGGCCTCTCACTGTTGTGGCCTCTCCCGTGGTGGACACAGGCTCTGCACGTGCAGGCTTAGCGGCCATGGCTCACGGGCCCAGCCGCTCCGCGGCATGTGGGGTCTTCCCTGACCGGGGCACGAACCCGTGTCCCCTGCATCAGCAGGCGGACTCTCAACCACTGTGCCACCAGGGAAGCCCCTACAGTGGGAAACTTTTGAAGGTTTTTATGCAGTGGTGGGTGAGGGTGGGTGTTGAACGTGATCAAAGGTGCATTTTGCAAAGCTCCTTTTGGCTCTGCTCTGAGGAGGCCAGATGTGAGAACAGAGTATATTTAAGGAGACCAAATAGAAGGCTATAGAAATCACCCAGTTGAGAGGTGAGGATGGTTTAGAACAGTGCAAATGGAGGGGCATCCGAATTTAAGAAATATCATAGCAAGTATTTATTTAGTGTTTACTATGTGCCAGGCACTCTTCCGGAAGCTTTACATGGAGAGTTTAATCCTCACAATATGGTGGGTACTCTCATTCCCACTTAAAGATGGGGAAACAGGCACATAGAGGGTTAGTAATTAGTAGAGCCAGGGTTTGGACCAGGGGCCCACAGTCTTAACCATCACTCCCTGCCACTCAGTGGTTAGGATGTTAGGAGGTAAGCATGAGAGGACTTGGTATTCCATTAGATATGAGGGGGCATTAGTATACGAGGTGCTCATGGCTTGCTTCATGGGTACTAGTTACTCTAATAGGCACCAGCTGAATGGGGCTGGGTTTGGGAGAGGAGTTCACAAGTCTGGTCTTGGACAGTGTAGTGGTTTTAAAATAGGCCCATGAATTCTCTGATACTATTCTTTTCAAAGAGATGGAGCTTGATTCTCCTCCCCTTAGTTGTGGACTGGATTTAGTAACTTGCTTCTAATAAATAGAATATGGTGCCAATGTCAGTGGATGTTCCAAGACTAGGTCATAACAAGCATTGTGGCTTCCATCTTACTCTCCCTTGGGTCACTCACTATGGGGGAATTCACTGCCATGTCATGAAAGACCTATGTAGCAAGGAGCTGAGGTCTCCAGCCAACAGCTGTGTGTGTGTGCCCTTTTGGAAGTGATCCTCCTGCCCCAGTCAAGCATTCAGATGACTGCAGCCCCAGCCAACATCTTGGCTGCCACTTCCTGAGACACCTGGGGCCAGAATCACCCTGCTATGCTTCTCCTGGATTCCTGACTCTTAGACACTGTGTGAGATGACGTTTATTGTTTCCAAGCCACTAAGTTTTGAGGTAATTTGTTAGGCAGCAATAAATAACTAAGACCAACAGCCAAGGGTAGGTGCTAGCTAAGCATTTATTGTGATTGGAAATTAAAATGTGGCTGTTGACAGCAGTTTGATGGTGGCTGAGCACTTAGGAAGGCAAAAGAAGATGAAGAGGCCCACACTGGGCTTTGAGGAGTTCTGTCCCTCAGTGGCCCTGTGGAGAACGTGAAGTGGTTTTCCATTTGTGTTCTGCATTGCCTTTGGCCTATGGAGTGGCCTTGGGGGATGAGGGAGGTTTGATGGGCTGCTAGCCCTGCCAGGCTTCTGGTCAGATTTATTTGGAATGGCCCTGCTTTTTCTGTTTTTAGGTTGGGGTTTAGAGTAAGATTCATTCGGGGGAAAAGCAAGGATCTGACTCTAAAATATCGCAAACTGCTAACCTGCGCAATCTCTCTTCTTACAGATGAGGAAACTGAGGTGCAGGCAGGCGAAGTGACTTGCCCGAGCTCAGGTAGCCTTGGGCATAAGTCTCTGGCCCCCGTCTAATGTCACTGAGCCTCCCTGCCTCTAGCTCCTTCCAGTGGAACTTGGGGCAGAGAGGTAGGGGATGTACAGAGGATGAGATGGGCTCCTGCCCTTGGGGTTCTACTCCCTGCCCTCCACCAGGGGGACAGTGACACCCCCGAAGGCCCACACGGTGCCTCCTCTGAGGAGGTGACAGGAGTCGTGGGAGTTCTTCCTAGCTCTGCTAGGCATGTGGCTGCCCTGAGCTTCAGTTTTCCAGTATGTAAAGTGGGAATGAGGATGCATACCTCCCTGCCAGGCTGCTGTGAGGGTCAAATGGGGTAGCAGAGGCCACAGGACTTGTCCCCAGTGAAGTGCTGTATGGCTGGAGCAGGTAGGTCATTGCTGGCTGGCGTAACTCAAACTCTCAGGCCATCCTTGGGCAGAATGAAGCCTTTGGGGCCCTGGAGACCCGTAAACCCGTACATGGTATGAATCCTCTCCTAGAGCAAATCCAGGCCAGTGTCTCAGAATGCTGGAGCTGCCAAACTTTCAATCACCTGAATCCTGCTGGTCAGGGGGTCCCCCTGGGTGGGATTTGTGGTGCAAATGGAGTCTTAGCTGTTCCAAGTTCTCTTGGCTCTCAAGAACGCATCCTCCAGCCCCCCTTATTCTGTAAATCTTCCCCCCTAATTAGCTCCCTGTCTACTTGGGAATTGTATAGAAGGGATGTTAGAAATCACACACCAATTTGTCCTTTTGTGTCTGGCTTATTTCATTTAGCATAATGTCTTCAAGGTTCATCCATATTGTAGCATGCGTCAGAATTTCATTCTTTCTTAAGGCCGAATAATATTCTATTTGTATGGGATATTAAATAAATATTACACCCCATAATACTTATAAATATTATAAATAAAGTACCACATTTTCTGTGTCCATTCATTTGTTGAGGACACTTGAGGTGCTTCCACTCTTGGCTATTGTGAATAGTGCTGCTATGAACATGGGCGTGTGAAAAGAAAGGCGAGTTTTGAGGCGGACAGAAGGACCTCTGGGTCAGCAGGCCAAGCCAAGGGAAGGAGCCCACACTTCCCCGCTCCTGTCTCGAACTCCCATTGCCAGCTAAGAGGAATGGGCTGGGATGACAACCAGAAGGACTAAAAGCACTTGTCAGTCACATGCATGGAAACAAAAGGAAACATGATGTGATGCTTATTCCATGCTGCATAACGCACTAACCACACTACACATATTAACTCCTTAATCCTCATGGTAGCCTTCTGGATAAATGCTATTAACATGCCCATCTGCAGGCAAAGAAAGCAAGGCACAGAGAGGGCAAGTGACCTACTCACAACTCATCAGCTAGCAAGAGGTAGAGCCAGGATTAGAACTCAGAGCTCCTGCTTCAAGGCTATGCTGGAGACACTTACAGGGACCTCCCCTGGCCCAGGGGAAGGCAGGGAAAATGTTTTCATGCCTTGATCTGCCTGCACATCTTCCCCAAACAGAGAGAAAGAGGGACTGAGATTGAGCAGTCAGGGAGAATCTGGTGGGGACACATCAGGCCCACCAGGGCTCAAGTCTTGTGGGGCTTGAGAAGTTGAGGGGCCCAAGAGGGAGCTAGAGTGGGTAGCTGGTCCCCAGAGGAGGAAGGGTGTAATTCTGAGGCCTAGAGGATTCCTGGAGGGGGAGCCCTCCTGGCAGCCTAGGTTTCTGTGGGCCCCACTTGCCTTGGAAACCACAAAGCCAAAATGTAAAGGAATCTATTTTCTAAGGAAAACACATACTTACACATTCTGAGTAATTTCCCGTGGAACTAGGAAAAATAAACACGACACCCCAAATGGTTTTTTGCTTACAAATGGTTTCAAGCAAAGAGAAGTGGGAGAAGAAAATATAGGGCCGGGGGAAACTCTCTGCTGGTTCCAAACCTCAGAAACTGCCTGGAGGCTCGAGGGGCCTGCAGGGATGGGGGTACAGGAGAGCCAGGCGTCAGGGTGAGGCGCCCAGACCCAGGGGCTTGCTGGCTCCTCTCCAAGAAATCCGGGCCCACCCTCTGAGGACTGGTGAGTCACATCTCACACATGGAGGGGGTTTGCCAGCTGAAGAGGGAGACCATGGGTCTACAGGCCATAAGCTTCTGACTGGGTTCAAGGGCCAAGTGCATAGTGAGAATTGGCCAGGCAACGGTGGTGTGGGCTGGATTAAGGTGAAAGCAGGAGTCATGTTGCCATAGATTGGGTGGTTTTGGAAGAACAGGCTGAGGAGGGCCTGGGGGCTATGAAAGGACAGTTACATGGAGGGTGTTAAGGTCACAGGCATCATTCCAAAGAAAGCCTGAAAGCGGAAGTGGGTGGTAGAGGACAGCATCGTCGTGGACAAGTCACTTCACTTTCTTGGGCCTCTCTGTCTCCCCTGTAAAACAATGGGTGCGCTCTACTTTCAGAGACAGAAAGTGGAATGGTGGTTACCAGGGGCTGGGGGGAGGGAGGAATGAGGGATTTATTGTGTAGAGTTTCAGTTGGAGATGATGAAAAAGTTCTGGAGAGGAGTAGGGGTGATGGTTGCACAAAAATGTGAATGTACTTAATGCCCATGAACAGTACACATACACATGGTTAAAAGGGTAAATTTTATGTTTTGTATATTTTACCACAATAAAAAAGGCAGAAGTAAAAAAAAATACATATCAATAATAATTAAAAAATTTTCCTTTCAACACCCTCTGAGAGGGCTACTGATAAGAGGTGCTCATCCCTGTGGGGGGCATGAAGGTGAGATAGTCTTCCTGGAGGGACTTTAGGGCAAAAGATAGATTCATAGACAATAAACCATAGTGCAAGGCATTCAGGACTCATTCTGGTCCCGAGAACTAATTTTGGGGGAGCCTAGGGGAAGTTAGAAAGTCTGCCTGGATCAGGATGGTGACATTTGAGCTGGGCTTTGAAGGATGAGTAGGAGTTTTCAGCTCAGGCTGATGGGACAGATCAGTAAAGGTCTGGAGAGTGTGAAGTTAAAGGGTTGAGGGACATTAATTCTTATGTGTGGCTGGACTGTGGGAAGCTGGGGGAGGTGGAGGAAGTGATACTGGAAAGGGAGATTGGGGTCAGATTGTGAGACCTCTGGGGGCCACGCCAGGACAGTTGATACCTCTGAAGTTCTGTTGACAAGACTGATGGCTGAAGTGCAAACACCTCTCTCCTTGACCCAAAAATACTGCTCTCCTGGGCCTAAAAGAATGCAAGCTTTTTTGTTTGTTTTGTTTTGTTTTTGTTTCATACAGGACAATTCCATGTACCAGGACAAGCTTGTGGGTGATGTTTAGGGGACATCCAAGTCTTCGTTATCTGTCATCCCAAAGGTGTTCATGGGCTGCCTGATCCCCACTTGGCTATTGTTTCTGAGAGTCCTGCTCCAGGAAGCCTGTTCCTTCCTGGGTTCCTTAGAGATGCCTCCTCTGCTTTCTCAGAATTCAGCAAGGCCTGCTTCCTCCAGGACACCCTCCTGGGCTAAGCCAATGGCACTGAATCCATTTAACTCCCATCACGTTAAGCTGTCGTTCTCTTAGGGAGAAGGGTGTAGTAAGGAGAGGCCTAAACTCTGGGCCAGAGGGGCTGGGTGGGCTCGAATCCAAACTCTGCTGCCCAGCAGCTGTGAGAACTTGGGTAAGTGATGGAGAACCATGCCTGTTTCCTTGTATGTGAAATGGGGATCATACTTCATTTGCCAGTTGTACTGACGATGGCAACCCCTGCTCATTGTGTTAGGTTGCTTTGTGCTTACACAGCTGTTTCCTGGCCACAGAATGGGTTGTATCCGGAATGGCTCTGGTAAAGGAAAACTCTCCTAACAGGGTATTTCTAAGCTTCCCCAGGTGGAGGCTGCGGTGGGAGAGCTTGATGCAAATCAGTGTGGCTGTAAGAGCAGCTCCTGACCTCAGCTCGGCTTCTGGGACTGGGCTTGACAGTTGTAACTGGCCCACCTTATTGCTTTTAACCTTCTTCCCTGGCCAGCTTCCCTGGGGGAGTTCTCTGGGGTCCACAGAGATTCTAGGAAGCAGCCTCATGTCACAGAGATGCACTATGTCCTCCTCCTCCTTGGACCGGAGGCCTGGCTGCTGGTGACGTGTATGTGGCTCTCCTGGTCCCCACAGCACTCCACTTGCTCCTAATGTGTGACCGTGCATCCATTTCGTATTAACTAGGCACCACCGTTTGTCAAGGAGAGGCCAGGCACTGGGGACAAAGCGCCTCAGAGCCAGATGGTGCCCTGCTTCAAGGGGCTTTTGTTCTAATGGTCAGTGGTTAGTTTTGAGTGCCAGTCCCTGAGTTCAAACTTCCTTTGCATGATTTCAGTTAATGCTCCCAGCAGGCTTAGTAGGTGGTGTCAGATATTCTCTTCTTTAGAGAAGCATTATTTTTTTGTGATGGGGGGATGCCTAAGTCTACTTGGGGATGCAAGAGGGAGGTTTGGAGGCCCCAGTAAAGAGAGCTTCCCCTCCAGTCACCATCCTTCCACTTAGGGGCTTTTTGCCTGAAAGATTTTGGTCATTTGAGTGACTCCTCTGGTGCCAGAGACAGGCCCTGTAGACCCCTTGGCACCCTCTCCTGCAGACCCCAGGGGCCTCCACGTTAGGTCAGACCTGGTTAGCCTCCCCAGAGGAAGCCCAGCTCGGAGCCCTCAGTCATATCTCTGATGGAAAGGGTACAGGGAGATAGCGAGCCGGCCAGGTATGGAGGACAAAGGCCAGAGCCACGCGTGACTCCAGCGCTAGGGGAAGAAGGACAGGGGCCATCTGCCAGGGCAGCGTATGCATAGCTGGCAACTCAGCAGCTAGATGCCCCACTTGGGGGAAGATCACAGGTCGGACCGGGCGTGGGGCTGGGCCACATGGGCCGGTTGCGCGGAAGCCCTGATGCCCCTCTCGTTACCTCCTAATTCCACCTTCTGTTTTCACTTGCCCTGCTTCCTGCTAAATTCCCTTCCCAGGCTAAAAGTTTCCATCTCTGGGCTTGGCCCCAAAATGAAATTCTTTGGAAACTTTCAGCTGAGTTCATTTAGTTATTGTTGAGTGCGAGAAAGTGGGTGGGGGAGACAATCTGGGTTCTGCTTATTTTTGATACTTCAAATGAAAGCCCTGTGAGACCCAGAACTTGCCCCTTGGCTGTTCGGTTCTCAGCTGGGGTGTTGGGGGAAAATGATGTCATGGAAAGAGCTTAGGGCAGTGGGCTGGGACCCCTTGGATTCTAGCCCCGGCTAGGATGAGTCCTGCCTTGCCGCCTTGCCGGTTAAGGTGCTTTCTCTCTCTGAACCTGTTCGTTAATTTCTAAAGCTGGATCTTCTGAATAAATCATTTCTAAGGTTCTGCTCTGATGCTGGCTGATCGATGCTTTAGCCTCATGGTATGATTTTTCTTTGAAATGAATCCTGCTTCCTTCCATGTGTGGGCAGTTATCAGAAGGTTCTAGCTTCTGCAGATGCCTGTGCAGCCCTGTCAGCCTCCAAATCATAATCAACCATGTGGCTAGACCACAGAGGTCTCAGGCTTGGCCTGATGGAAGCCAGGCAGCTGGCCCGGAAGGAATGAGCCTTGTTCTGCTCACCCCTCCTCTCCTGTTTGTTTGGTTTTACTTATGTTCTGCGTCAGGGATGAGCTGGTTGGGAGAAGGGTATGAACCTTAGAGCCTGGATCCACATATGTTGTTTGGTTTGGGAAATTAAAAACAAAATATTTGGTTGATTTTCGTCCAATAAAGTAATTTTTTAGAAAGACAGGTCGTTGGTCTGGACTTAGCTGATTTCTGTTTTTACCCTAACATAAAAAGGTTAAAAAAATCAGCCATTATATTAAAAAAAAGGTTTGTAAACTGGTTTTGGGGAATTAAGGTCCTGCTAGAGAGTGTCTTGCAGGTG
This sequence comes from Mesoplodon densirostris, assembly GCF_025265405.1. NCBI lineage: Eukaryota > Metazoa > Chordata > Mammalia > Artiodactyla > Ziphiidae > Mesoplodon > Mesoplodon densirostris. The sequence continues at coordinate 20,536,437 of NC_082668.1, forward strand.
GGAGCTGGAAGGTGTAAGTCAGATGAGTGGAGGGTGGCAAGAAAGGGAGAGGGGGGCAGAGACCACCGTGGGATTTTCAGATCATCAGGAAGTTCTGTGGCTTCGGCACCATTTCGGAGACATATTTGTAAACTGTCTAAACTGTGCAGAAAGAGAGGAAAGGGGCTGCAAAGTCCCTCTTCCCCTAGAGACCTTAAAAGCAAGAAGGTTCCCTGGTGTCCCTGGGGTTTCTTAGCAGTCCTGCCTGGAGGCGGAGGGATGGATGGCGTGGCCTCTGGAGGGCATGCTGATGCAACAGGGAGATCGATCAGCCTCTCTGGTGAGTACGCAGGACGACAGCCCCCAGCTTCCTGGAGTGGAGGCCTTCTGGCGTCTCTCTCCCTTGGTGGGGGCGGGCAGCTCTTTCCCTCTCTTCTCTGTCCTCTCCAGTCTTGGGCTGGGAATCTGTTCAGGTTATTCCAGAGACCCTCACTCAGTGCTTTTTATGCCTTTTGGATGTTGAGCTGCTAGACGCTGGGAGGGTCCGTCGTTGCTGTTCTCACACCTCTTCCCCCTTAGCTCACGGTCCCACTTGGCCCCTGAGATTCTTGTCTACCTTTTAACAAACAGGAGTTTAAATGGCAGACGTGAAGCTATGAGGGGAGATATGTCGGGGTGAAAGGTGCCTCTCTTTCACCCTGTGGGCACCTGCCTCTTACCTAGTTCTGAAACGGTCCGTGTTCATCCTTACCGTGAGCTGAGTAGCTCTTATGTGTGGGGCTCTGTGCTACCCTCAAAGGGTATTATCCACATCTGACAGCTTGGGAAACTGAGGTTTTGGCCCAAAGCCACGACTCTGGTGAGATGCAAAGCAAGCATTGGAATCTAGATTTGTCTGACCCCAAGCCCATGATCTGCACCCACATGCTCAGCCAGCTCTTGGGGGCCAGTGGTCAGAAGAGTCACCAGCAATTCCCAGTAGCTTGTGATGCTGGCTGTGTGCCTGGCTGCTGCTAAGTGCTGGATCGCCATATTCAGTGCGCTGCGGCTCCGTGCCCAGCTTTGGTACAGTTGACCGACACTGAGAGGGGTCCTCAGGTCCCAGCCATCTACCTGCCCCAGGGCTGCAGCCGCCTCAGGGCATCTTGCTGTCAGGGCTCCGGTGTGTTTTCTGTGGCCCTGAGACACCTCGCCCTAGTGGGCTCCTTCCTCCAGAGAAGAATTTTAAAAATTATATTGTAGGGCTTCCCTGGTGGCGCAGTGGTTGAGAGTCCGCCTGACGATGCAGGGGACACGGGTTCGTGCCCCGGTCCGTGAAGATCCCACATGCCGCGGAACGGCTAGGCCCGTGAGCCATGGCTGCTGAGCCTGCACGTCCGGAGCCTGTGCTCCGCAACAGGAGAGGCCACAACAGTGAGAGGCCCGCTACCGCAAAAAAAAAAAAAAAAAAAAAAAAAAAAAAAAAAAAAAAAAATTATATTGTATGATGACATTGGTACAAAGAAAAATATAATTCAGGCTGGATTTATGATTATGTATTCATTTTCATGATATTCAGTTTTGCTTACAATTTTTTAAGAAAAACACAGTTTTCAGGGGACCCCAGAATAGCGCGGGCCCTAGGCACAGAGCCTCGTGGAGATGTAGGCCTGCGTGCTGTGCTGTAAGTGGCAGGGCGGACCTGACAGCCTTGTCTGTGGCTCTAGGGCTCCAAGAATTCCCCTGGGCCCCATCGCCACCTGATGTAAAGGCAAACCCCGCTCCTTCAGCCACTTGGCTCCAAGGGTCCAGAAAACCAGGAATGCCTCTGCCCTCCTCCCTCACCCTCTTCCCCATCTCTCGACAGCCTTCCAAGACTGGTAGGGAGCCACACTCCAGAGAAAGCAACCTCTCTAGGCCCTTCCAAAATCCCCTGGGTCCCCCTCCCCTCCCCCCAGCACAGGTTCTCTGACTTTGTCTCATTCCCCTTTGGGAATGACTTCACTGCAGTGAACTCAGCAACTCACTGCACACCCTGGGAAAGTCTCTATTTCCTTCCGTCAGAGGAAGGTGGAAGCTCAGATTCAGGGCTGAATCCTGCAGAAGTGCCTGGGAGGAAGGGGTTGGCGCTCTGGGATTTGGGTCATCCAGTAACACGCCCCACCCCCCCCGCCCCGCCGCCCCTTGCAGGCTTTGTACCCCGAAGCAGTGCGCCCCAGGGCCTTGATGAAGAGAAACACCTTCCCAGCCAGGCCCAGCCCTACTATGGGTGGGACCTAGAGTGGAAGGTCCATCTAGTGTATGGCTAATATTCCAAAGTCATAAACAGAGCTGCAAACGTGTGTGCTCTTTCCTCCTTCCTTGACAAAATCCCTTTATAACAACCTAGAAGATCGGCTTCTAATTTGGAATTTCAGACTCTTCAGAGTTCTGTCCAAAGTCTCCTGGGGAAGGGAGGACCGGTCCTGCCCACCTCACTCAGTGTGCACGTGCAGGGTTGCACCAGCTCCGGCCACCTCTCAAGCCCAGTTATGTGGGTGGTAGTGGAGGGGTTTGGTCCCATCTCGGGAGGAGGAGTCCTGGACAGAGCTCCGGGCAGGGACCCAGAGTGTGGTTCAGAAGGAGGCACTGGGCATTGGGCTATAACATAATCCCTTTGCCCCCAGATCCTTGCCCTGTGCAGTGTCGAGTCCCGATAAGGGCCTTTGAAGAGTGGTCTAGGATAAGGTCCCCGCTCGCCTGGCCCTGAGCGTGGCGCTGTCCTTGGCTGCCCCTGGGATACTCGCTGATGGTCTGTTTAGATCCGCTGACTCAGCTTGTAAGAGCTCCTGTTTTAAAAGAAGAGAGCTGCTCTTCCGGGCACATGGCCGTGGTGGCCTCGTGATTGATCCCCACATGCTGGAGGCGAACAGCACTCTATTAAAGCCATTTATGAGCAACCTGAAGTCTCAAAAAGCAAGCTGAAAAAGAGGCAAACCCCTAAGGACAATAGAGTAGCTTTCTCCCTAATATTGATGGCTGTTGGAAAATGTTGATAATTTCATAATTAAAGCTTTAGTAGGACATTTTGTTTTGTTTTGTCTTTTTAAGGCCGCACCCCGAAGCATGCGGGATCTTAATTCCCGGACCAGGGATCGAACCCATGCCCCCTGCATGGGGAGCGTGGAGTCTTAACCACTGGATCACCAGGGAAGTCCCTCGTAGGACATTTTTGTGACATACCACTGCAGTCAAAGTCTACAAGGGCGTGAATGACTCCCAAGTTTCACACCAACTCTTCCTACTCTCTAAATCGAGAGAAACATCATGAGTGCTGAGTGGTGAAAGTTGTTGCTTTTTAATCCATCGCTGAATTATTCGAATCAGGAAAATCCCTTGGTCTGTCATTCTAACCCTCCCATCACCAGTCTGAAATTTCAGCCTTCTTGCATCTTCCCCCCATATGGATGCAAAATGGAGAGAATACCAAACTTCATGCCCGGCCCTTTTCCTCCAGAGGAATGACTTTCCAGTCTCCTTAGCCAATTAAGTCAACTATAATTACTGAGTACTGACCACGTGTGGGCAGCTGGTTGGCACTTTGAGCGCAAGGGAGACTCACACAAGTGTGGTCCTGACCCTCATGTTTACAAAACCTATTTTTTTAAGAGTAAGAAAATGCTTAAATCTCTCTATTGCTTTAAATTTAAATCCAGTGAAGCTTCTTTTAGTAGCCAAGTATTCCCTTCATAATCACTGGTGTGAAAGTTTCTCACAGTCTTCTGTCTGATAGGAGGAAGTGTGACCCTAGGACCGACTCCTTTAAGCAATTGAGAGCCCAAGAGTGTCTAAAAATCTATCACAATGGGCTTGGCTACCAACTCACTGTGTCACTTGGAAAAAAGTCACTTATTTTCTCTGAGACTCAGTTTCCTAACTTATCCTGCAAGAGAGCTGACCGAGATGATCCCCAGTCTCCCCTCACCCTGACATCCTATGATAAACATTTTCCAAATAGACAATAAGCAGTGTTTTAAGCACAGGCCCCGAGGGACTTCACTGTGCTCACCTCGATGCTCACGTTGCACTGTCCTGCAGCAGAGGTCATCTGGCCTCTCCCTATCAGCCATCTTAATCTATCAGCGTCTTCTCTCATCCTTGAACTGCTTTGGAAACTGCAGGCAGGATGGGTCCCAGCTGCCGGTGGCCTCTGGGACTTCCCAGATCCCTCTGACTGGAGAACCAAACCCAAGGCTTTCATGATGTTCTTACATCTGTTTTAGCACTTGTCATAGCGCGGTGATCCATCTGTCCCCCGCTAGATTGATCCATTCATTGCACAAATATTTACTGAGAGTCTGGTAGTGCCAGGCATTGTTTTAGCTACAGTAGGGGTATAAAAGGGCCCTTACATGCATGGGGCTTACATTCTAACGGGGAGGGCAAAGGGGGAGAAATACACACACACACACACACACACACAGTGTGATGTCACTGAGTGATAAGTGTGTGAGAATTAGTAAAACAGATTAAGGAGACAGAGTGTGAAGCAGAAGTGCTCTTTTAGCTTGGGTGATCAGGGAGGACTTTCTGGAAGGTGATTTGGAGCAGAGACCTGGAAGACATGAAGGCATGGGCCAAGATATGTGGGAAAGAATAATTCATGGAGAGGCACAGCGAGAGCAAAGGCCCTGAGGTGAGAGAGTGCTGGCTGGGCTCCAGACACAGCAAAATGGCCAGTGCGACTGAAACTGGGGTGAAAGAAGGGCAGACAGTGGACAGGTGGCCAGAGGCCTAGAAGTCAGGTCCCGTAGAGGCCCAGTGAGTAGGCTTTTGTTGGAAGTGGGATGGGAAATCTTTTCTTGGGGGGGTGGTTTGAAGAAGGGGACAAAACAAATATGATCTGATTTGGGTTTTAGAAGGACCATCGGGCTGCTGTGTATAGAAGAGACAGAAGTGAAGCAAAGAGAGAAGAGCACGGGGACCATTGAAGAGGTGACTGCGGGAGACCCGGGGGAGATGACGCTGGCTCGGTCAGGGTGCGGGAAGGGAGAAGTGCCTGTGTTCAGGATGTCTGCGTGTGGCTCAGACTGTGCGTTAGACACTGAAACAGTATCTGGCACAGAGCAGGTGATCAGATAGGGAAGGAAGGAGAGGGGAGGGCCGTTGTGAGAGGCTGAGAGCCTGGAGAGCAGTGCAGGGCACTCACAGCTCCAGAAAGCTGGCCTCTGAGCCTCTGTCTGCATCTCCCACACCTCTTTTGTTTGCCCTGGTGAGTATGGAATAGAAATACCCTGCATGGGTCCCACCTGGTAGCTTCCATCCCTAAACCTATTGTTGTGTCTGTCTAGGACCCCTTCCTTCTTGGGACAGTGCCTCCTTCTGTTGGAATCTGTGTCCCTGACGCCCACCACCTTAGCATCACCTGAGATTTGCTTGCTCATGGAGATCCTCACCTGCTGCAGCCACAGCTGCAAGGATTGCCAGTGGTCCCCTTCCCTGGGATGAGTCTGGGCTCCAGCATGGCCTCCGTCACTCCTGCCATGGTGGACCTGATCCGTGGAGGGCCTCATCTCCCCCACTCTGGTCTCTGATGAAGTTCGCACAGCAGAGGGTGGCATTTGGCTTCACCAGCGACCCCCCCAGGATGCCAAGTGATGCGACAACCCAGTAGTGTCGGGGAGGTAATGCCCTGTGTGGACACCTTTGACCTACGAGAGACAGGAGACGGGAGGGATTCAGCAGACACATTTCCCTCCCTCTTGCCATCTGTTCAGTGTCCTCAGGTGCAGTGATGATGCCTCACATGTGTCAAGGCGTCTGGTGTGATGAGAGGCAGGTGTGGCCTCCCATGATGCTGTGGACAACTTGGTAGCACATCCCTTGTCCCTGCTTCCTTACCTTCCTTCTCCTGACCTCTCACTGCTTTGAGATTTCACCCCTGATGGACCTGATCACGTAAGGGGTGCCTCAGGCCTTATTTTCTTAGGTGCCCCCAGTCATGTGGTTCTAGTGGGCTCTGTCAACCAGTTCCTGGTCCCTTGGCCACAGGAGAAGGCACATGTCCCCAGCTAGGCCAGTAGAAGTCCTTACCTGCTGTCTTTTCAATTCAGACTGAAAGAGCAACAGTTGTTCTGGCAATGAATCTGAAGATGTGAGTCTGGTGCTGCTGGGGACCATTCCCAGAGACCGTGGAGGAAAACCGTCCGGGGGAAGGAAGCCGGTGATGAGAGGAATCCGGGAGCCATGGCTCCTGAGATCCAGCTGCATCCCTGGCTTGCCCGCAGTGTCCTTCTGTGAGGCAGTACTCTCCTCCTCTTTCCTGGCTGGTTTGAACTGGATTTCTGTCATCTGCTGTACTAGTCAGGGGCCAGAGAGGACACAGAAACCACTCTGAGTATTTTGCAGGGAGAGTTGAACACAGGGAGTTGGTTACACAGAGGTGGGACAGCTGAGAAACCAAGCAGGGATGAATGGCACCGGGAAGCTTTTAACACCCCTGGGGCTGGAGGGGTCCGGGGTGTGACATGACTGGCAACCAGGATGGGGGTCGCCTGGCAGAAGCTGAAACCGTGGGCAGCCCTTGTGGTGGGAGCTGGCCGCAGGGTGAAGGCTGCTTGAGATCTACCCAAAGCAGAGAGGGAGGTGTAGAAAGAGTGTGGCCCCCCCCTTCCTTCTGCCCCGAGTCAGAGGACAAGGGAGTCTCGGAACATGATTTCCAGCAACGTGGAACAGAGCAGAGAGGGGACAGGGGGTGGGGAGCAAACGGGCAAATGACAGGCACACGGGTGGTTGAAGAGTCGGGTTACTGTGTGTGCTGTTTAGTTTTATGTTTTACTGGTGCACAGTTGATTTACAATGTTGTGTTAGTTTCAGGTGTACAACAAAGTGACTCCGTTATATGTATATATCTATTCTTTTTCAGATTCCTTTCCCTTCTAGATTTTTACAAGATATTGACTATAGTTCCCTGTGCTCTACAGTAGGTCCTTGTTGTTTATCTATTTTATATTTAGTAGTGTGTATCTATGAATACCCAACTCCTAATTTATCCATCCCTTCTCCCCCTTTCCCCTTTGCTAACTATAAGTTTGTTTTCTATTTCAGTTTTGTAAATAAGTTCATTTGTATCTTTTTTTTTAGATTCCACGTATGATATCATATTGTATAATATTTGTCTTTCTCACTTCACTTAGTATGATAATCTCTAGGTCCATCCATGTTGCTGCAAATGGCATTATTTCATTCTTTTTATGGCTGAGTAATATTCCATATATACACCACATCTTCTTTATCCATTCATCTGTCGATGGACATTTAGATTGATTCCATGTCTTGGCTATTGTAAATAGTGCTGCAATGAACACTGGGGTGCGTGTATCTTTTCGAAGTAGAATTTCCCACTGTGTGTGCTTCTGACTGTGAACTTCAGGGAGCCAAGAATCCTCGTCTGCAGGAAGAGCGCTGCACCGTTTCCTAAAAGCTCCTCACAAAGGACTGGTGGTGGTAGCGATTACCATGGCTGTCCCTGAGAAGTCCTCCTCCCTTGGAGGAATACATTGATTCTCCCTGGACATGTTTTAATGCCTTTACACCCATGTGGAGAATCCACAGGAAGTTGATGTCATTATTTAGGGACTCAGTTGAGTCCCAGAGAGAACCAGGTATACCTTCAGAATTTCTATAGCCAATAATCTCCTTCCAGTATAGCTAGGGTAAGAGTCTACTGAATTCCAGCTCAGAGGCTGATCAGAGCTGTCTGAGCTGTGCTGGGTGCATCTGGAAGTTTCTCTAGTGTCCAGTCTAAGTCCCTGTATTGTCAGATCACCCTTGGGAGACCTGGGAGGAGACTGTCCCTGTGATCTAGAAGATAATTTAGGATATTGAAAAAAGGGGGAAAAAAAGATTTTTGAATTTGAACTGAGCATGGACTTAGCAAATTCTGATGATGTGGCAAAGGAGGGGCCGGGATGGGGGTCATGTGAGGGATTTTCAGACTCCAGAGTGACCGGAATGACTAACTGGAGGTGGTCCAGGCAGTGGGGTTTGAGGTCCAGTTGTGCTCAGCAAAGAGGTTCCTGGGAAACTAATGGGGACAATTTGGGGTTTTGCAGATCATCTGAACCAAGGGTGTTGCACATATGTTGGAGGACATGCAGCTCCCTATACGTCTATATTTTAAAGTAAATAAAAGGCTCTCTGAGCAAACCACACAGTATTGGATGGATTCAGATTCCAGTTCGGAAGCCTCTGCCTTCTGGCTTTACAGGAGCCTGTGGTGACCACTCGGGCTGGGAGTCCGGGCTGCTGGGTCAGCTTCTGGCTCCCACTGATGATTCACTGTAGCTCCTGTGGATGGGCAGCCTGCCACGCCTGGGCCTCAGTTTTGCCTTTCTGTGAAACAGGCAGAGGGGCCAGCGGGTGCCGTGAGAACAGATGGAATTTTAGCTCAGTATTATGGGTTGAGTTGTGTCTCCCCCCGCCCAATTCATATGTTGAAGTCCTAACCCCCCGGTACCTCAGAATATGGCCTTATTTGGAGGTAGGGTCTTTACAGAGGTAATGAAGTTAAAATGAGGCCATTAGGTGCTAATCCGGTATGACTGGGGTCCTGGTAAAAAGGGGGAAATTTGGACACAGAGACACATGTAGAAGGACGATGCTGTGAAGACGGCCATCCGCAAGCCCAGGGGAGATGTCTGGAACAGATCTTTCCCTCAAGGCCCTCAGAAGGAGCCGACCCTGCCAATACCTTGATTTTAGACTTCTAGCCTCCAGCTCAAGCAAGGTGATACACTCTGTCTCCTGTCTCTTCTCACCGTAAAGGTGTCAGGGGAATCCCCGATCCCTTTATTCTTCCCCATCTTCTTTCCCTGCACCCACTCCTATTATCACCATAACAAGCTCCATTAAAAGTTCTATACTACTTTTATCAAAAAAATTTATTGTCGGGACTTCCCTGGTGGTGCAGTGGTTAAGACTCTGTGCTTCCACTGCAGGGGGCACGGGTTCGATCCCTGGTCAGGGAATTAAGATCCTGCGTGCCGCGCAGCGCAGCCAAAATAATTGTTTTTATTGTCACTCATATGCCTTCAACTCTGCAAGCTTCCATCCCCCTTGAGTATAAAAGGAAAATGGCTCTTCGTTGGTAGCAAGGGTCAGTTCACCACAGGAATACAAGTGCACTCAATGGGATGGAGAGGAGCCACTGGGAGGGGCCATCTGTCGGGTGTGGGGAGGTGAGGCGGTGGGGACCGTTGGGAAGGGAAGAGGTCACCACTTCTTTCCCAGAAATCTGGTTAAGAAGTGGGCCACAATCTCTGAGGCTTGACTAAAGGGCAGTACTACTTGAAGACAGAGTGGATGGAGTGACTCCCATGGGGCCTTGAAGACTAGTTCCCAAGTCTGGGTACATCAGACTACTTGGAGAGCTTTAAAATTTTTCCTCCCCCTTTTATGTTAGTGAAAATGCAAAATACCACAGAAAGCATCTTTGCACCTACAGGTTTAGCTTAGATGAAACAGTACAGGTAGAATTAAAAGCACCTGTGTACTTCTCTCATTTTTCAGCCTGGCAACTTTAAACGTCACATAGATTCCCAGCCCTCACTCAGGCTACTAAACCAGAATCAGCAGAGGTGGGACTCAGGACTCGGTATTTCACAAGTTCTCCTGGTGGTTCAGTGCAGGCAGAGGGAGAGAACACACCTATGGACGGAGCCAATGCTGGGATTACATCTAAGAGCCCCCAGACCCTGCATCCAGGACCCAGCTCCACACACCTGCAAGCTGGTGCCGGCCTGTGGGGATGAAGTGGGCCAGGGGGGTAACTGGGACTGAGGTGGCTCAAAAGTCAGAGGCTGCTGGCGGCCATGAGCTGGGTGACATTTGTGGGGCAGAGAAAGGCCAGAGTGGAAGAGAAGTCAGGGGCAGTAACTCCCAGGGGAAAGAGAATGGAAGTCACCCTTGTATCAGGATCTGGGGAAATGAGTCAGCCCTCTCCCACATCGATTTCTAAGGCTAGATTCTCTTCCTGTTAGATGCGAACTAATGTCTAACCTCCTTTCCCAGCTGTTCTATTTTCAGCCCTTTTCTTTCTTCCCCAGTTATATAATCATGGGCAAGTCACCTTGAACCCTAATTTCCACCTCTCCAAAGTGGAACTAATATTATCTTTCTTATTCTGTTTGATAGCATGGTTATTAGATTCAAATTAACTGATGTTTATGCAAGTACTTTCAAACTGGAAAGGCTTCAATCCTATCCATCCTTCAGTGCCAAGACTGAACATCGTCTCCTCTGTCCCGCCACCCTGGACCCCACCCCACCTTTCTCTGCGGGGCCAGAAAGAATCGCGTTGTTTCCTCCTTCTTTCAAGGATCACATCACAGCCTCCTTTAAAGTGTAATTGTTTGCTTTCACATCTGTTTCACTCACCAGACTGTGTGAACCCCAGAAGGACAGGATAAATGTTTCATTCAGGACCGCATCTCCAACAATGGAGATTGCCTGCCACAGGACAGGCGATTGGCAAATGTGTTTTGCATTGAAGAATGAAGACTTTAGGCAGAGTGATCAGTCCCCAGCGGGCTGCAGAGCCATGCTGCAAGTGGGTCCGGACCTGGGTGGGGACAGCAAACGCAGGCTTCTGTGTTGCAGCTGAACCTGCAGGAGGCCCTGCTTCTAGTTTGTCTTCAGCCAGTGCCGTGGCTGCTCGAGCTCCAGCCAGCTCCCTTCCAGTGCCTCCTGCCTTCCGGTCTGTTGGGACAACAGGGCAGTTGACTTGTGTGTCCATTTCAGAAGGCAAACATGTAATTTCAGGTCATGCCCGGTGCCATTTGGAAAGAAGCTCAGGTTTCCCTAAGTGGAAACAGCATGCTCTGAGAGTAATTACGGGCCGCGAGGCATGTTCTGGAGTGAGACCCAGCATTTATAAGCAAAGGTTACCCTTTCAGCCTAGTGACAGGACAACCCAGGGAAGACACCATCAGTCCCAGATACAACTCCTGTAGTATCCCAGCAGAGCCTGCACCATCCCCGGTACAGGGATATCTGCCAGGATTCTGGCCCCTGGTTTCCAACGGACTCTTGGATCACTCTTTTCCATGTTAAGACCTCAGACACAGAATATGACAGTTCTAGGACAATAGGACAATCATATCCTGTTCAATTTCATGAAGAGGTTGAGCTAGTTGGCCTCTGACCAGTTGTGTGCTGGTGAGAGTCTAACACTAGTTCTCTGGGGGAAAAGAAGCCTTGATCTGTGGCATCTGCTCATCTCTGTGGTGTCAATACTCCCACCCTGGCAGATTTCAATGTTAAGCCATTGAACGCAGACTTGGAAAGAGTTGCTACGTCGACTGTGGAGAGCCAGCCCCGCACATCGCTGCTTCTGACTCTGGCACCTGCAAAGCTCTGCTGCTGTTATCCAGCTGTGTGTTACCCAATGTTCATCTGCTATGCACCTGTGCAGGTATACCCAGGGCTGCCTACATAATTTGCGGGTCCCAGGGCAAAGGGAAAATGTGGGCCCTTTATTCAAACAGCAGGAAAAAAAGTACCATGAGAGATACTAAAACATGAAGTTCTCAAGGTGTTTTCTGTTTTGTTTTCTTTTTTCTTTTTTTAAAGTTTTCTCACTCATTTAATTAAAAAAAAATTAACCATAGTTGATTTACAAAATTATGTTAGTTTCAGGTGTGCAGCTTCAGATTCTTTTGCATTTTAGGTATTATAAGATATTCAATACAGTTCCCTGTGCCATACAGTAAATCCTTGTTTATCTATTTTATATGTAGTGGTGTGCATCAGTTAATCCCATACTCCTAATTTATCCCTCCCCCTCCCCTTTCCCCTTTGGTAACTGTAAGTTTGTTTTCTATGTCTGTGAGTCTATTTCTGTTTTATAAATAAGGTAATTTGTATTATTTTTTAATATTCCACATATAAGTGAAATCATATAATGTTTGTCTTTCTCTGCCTGACTTATTTCACTTAGTATGAAAATCTCTAGGTCCATCCATGTTGCTGCAAATGGCATTATTTCATTCGTTTTTATGGCTGAGTAATATTCCATTGTATGTATGTACCACATCTTCTTTATGCATTCATCTGTCGATGGACATTTAGGCTGTTTCCATGTCTTGGCTATTGTGAAGAGTGCTGCTATGAACATTGGGGTGCATATATCTTTTGAAATTAGAGTTTTTGTCTTTTCTGTATATATGCAAGGGTTGGGAGGAATGCTGGATCATATGGCAACTCTATTTTTAACTTTTTAAGGAAACTCAAGACTGTTTTCCATAGTGGCTGCACCAATTTACAGTCCCATCCATCTCAAGGTGTTTTTAATTTTCTACTTAATGTAGTTCTAAGTAAATGAAAATTTAAAAATTAAACCATTAGCATGAATTTTATAGTTATATTGTACAATGCCAGTTTGGGATGAAAGTATAAGAGTGTTTAACTAGTGGAACCACCGCAATTACACAGTCTTTATTCATAGCTCACATGTGAATAGTGGAAACTCTCACAAAACAAACTCTACTGTTTTTATTGTACCTCTTGATGTGCCCACATTCTAAGAGCTCTCCCTACGTTCCTTCAGCTTACTGATGAGGAAGGAAAGATGGAAAGGAAAGAGGTCTATGAATTGTCCTGCCTTCCCCATTCCTTGGTTTTTCATGTTTCCTAGAAGACATTTCCTTCTTTCTGTGTTCAAAGCAAGTTCTGTTTTTTTTTTTTTTTTTTTTTTTTTGCGGTACACGGGCTTCTCACTGTTGTGGCCTCTCCCGCTGCAGAGCACAGGCTCCGGACGTGCAGGTCAGCGGCCATGGCTCGCGGGCCCAGCCACTCCGCGGCATGTGGGATCTTCCTGGACCGGGGCACGAACCCGTGTCCACTGCATCGGCAGGCGGACTCTCAACCACTGCGCCACCAGGGAAGCCCCGCAAGTTCTGGCTTGAACGGAAGACGTAGCTTGTCAAGGCTGTCAGCTCCTATGTCACTTAGTTGTTGACATAATGTGCTTGCTCATACTCACTCTGAGTTTTGCTGAGCTGCCATATAGAGTGTGTCCACTGGAATTCTGTGCTCATAGGAATTGCAAATGCTATTTGCAAACGGAGAGGCAAAGAATGGTGGCCAGGCATTATGCCCATGTCTGCTCTGCTCACATGCACACCCCAGTGTCCCACTGGGCTTCACCTGCAAAACACAAACATAAAATTATTAGGAATTTCAAATTGAGAATTTTTCCAAAGAGGAAATGCAGATGGCCAACAGGCACATGAAAGGATGCTCCACATCGCTAATCATCAGGGAAATGCAAATCAAAACCACAATGAGATATCACCTCACCCCTGTCAGAATGGCCATCATCAAAAAGAACACAAATAACAAATGTTGGTGAGAATGTGGAGAAAAGGGAACCCTCGTACACTGTTGGTAAGACTGTAAATTGGTGCAGCCATTATGGAAAACGGTATGAAGTTTTCTCAAAAAACTAAAAATAGAACTACCATACGACCCAGCAATTCCACTCCTGGGTATATATCTGAAAGAAACAAAAACACTAATTTGAAAAGATACGTGCACCCCAGTGTTCATAGCAGCATTATTTACAATTGCCAAGATATGGAAGCAACCTAAGTGTCCATCAGCAGATGAATGGATAAAGAAGCTGTGGTATATATATATATATATATATACACACACACACACACAATGGAATACTACTCAGCCATAAAAAGAATGAAATTTTGCCATTTGCAGCAACGGATGGACTTGGAGAGCAATGAAATAAGCCAAGTGAAATAAGTCAGGCAGAGAAAGACAAATACTGTATGATATCACTTATATGTGGAATCTAAAAATACAACAAACTAGTGAATATAACAAAAAAGGAGACTCACAGATATAGAGAACAAACTAGGGGTTACCAGTGGAGCAAGGGAAGGGGGGAGGGGCAATATGAGGTAGGGGGTTAAGAGGTACAAATTATTAGGTATAAAAATAAGCTACAAGGAACTTCCCTGGTGGTACAGTGGTTAAGAATCTGCCTGCCAATGCAGGGGACACAGGTTTGATCCCTGGTCCGGGAAGATTCTACATTCTGTGGAAAACTAAGCCTGTGTGCCACAACTACTGAGCCCATGCACTGCAACTACTGAAGCCCACACACCTAGAGGACATGCTCTGCAACAAGAGAAGCCACCGCAATGAGAAGCCTGAGCACTGCAACGAAGAGTAGTCCCCGCTCGCTACAACTAGAGAAAGCCCGTGTGCAGCAGAGAAGACACAACGCAGACAAAAAAAAAAAAAAAAAAAAAAAAAGAAAAAAATAATAAACAACAAGGATATATTGTACAACACGGCGACTATAGCCAATATTTTATAATAACTATAAATGGAGTATTACCTTTAAATATTGTGAATCACTATATCGTATACCTGTAATCTACATAATATTGTACAGCAACTATACTTAAAAAAAAAAAAAAGAATTGCAAGACGGCGACAGCAGAGGGTCAAACCCTCCGTGGAGCACTTCTGAGCTCAGAGACCCCATGTGCTTGCACAGGTCACACATCTAGGAACGGGATGTGGGTGGACCACTGCTTATGTCTGTGGTCACAGATTTACTGGCGAAGTTCTGATGAAGTGTGGGGTGGTATGAGAGGCACCCTGGGAAGTCCTTATCTTATGGCCACCTCGTGTTTCTGTGGCAGAGGACCAATCCACCTAAATCTGAAAAGCACTGCTGCAAAGAAAGTAAACTTTGGAAAAAAGGAGGAGACCATAGGCCTGGCAGAGAACCAGGGCTCAAGAAATCTTTGTTAAATGAATGAATGCGTGAATGAATTAGAGGATTTGAGAAGCCTGGAGTCGTTCGGGAGAGGTTTTAGGGAGAGGTCAAGTCTGAGTTTCCCCTTCAGTCCTATGTACCCCATCTCTTCCCACCTTATAAATGAATTCCCAGCACTGATCCCAGTGCTGGGGAGTGGAGGAGTGCCGTTCATGCTTGTTGAATGACTGAGGGACGAGAGGGCACCCCATGTCTCCCACAACCCTGATCCCAGCTACTCATGGTCAGCTGAGGGCAGAGGGGGATAAGATCTCAGAGCTCTCTCCTAGTCACGCTGGCTTCACAGTCACCATGGGTCTTGAGCAAGACCCCTTCTGTATGCAAATCCAGTCAGGCTCTACTGGGGGCTCTCAGGGCTGCGGGAAGGTGGCACGGGGAGTCGCAGAGCCCGGAGGGGGAGCAGGGTTTGAGGAGGCGGGCCCACAGTTTGGCTCTGGATGCCCTTCAAGGTCTTTAGAGAAATGCTTTTAGCTGCCTCCCTCACCTGTTCCTGTGTCTCATCCGGGAAAGTCAGGAGCTAAATCCCCATGGATTTGGCTGTCTGGGGCACAGAAATGCCACTTGGGTCAAATGCCTGCTCCTTGCCCTCCAGCTGGAAGGCTCCACTCCCTTTTCCTGGAACTCCCAGAGCCTTTCATCTGTACCACTGCCTCTAAGACACTTGTCGCAGCCAACCCTGTGACTTGGGTGGCATTTGTTCTCCTGGTGAGTAGGACCGGAGTGATTTATCTCTGTGCACCTTTCTACACTCTCACCCCAAGTGTCTATTTAGCACCGAGCTGCCTGGGTCTGGCTTGCAACACACCCAGAGCTGGAATGAAGGCTGGAAGGTCTGTGTCCTGTGATTCTAGCACAGGGCAAGTGGGCGGCTGGGCTTGTGAGGCTCTCTCGATGGCAAAGGGGTCATTCATCAGGTCTCACGGTGCAGCGCCAATGCACATCCACAGGTGCCGCGGCGTGGGGGCAGGAGCGATCCTGAGCAGGTCAGCTATTTTCTGAGCAGGGCTGGAAGAGGCTTGTTGAAAGGCACATCCTGTCCCCAGTGGCTCTCCATGTGGGAGGGGATCCAGTCTCGACAAAGAGTGGAGGTGAGAGCATAGGGACAGGGTCCATGGTGAAACTGGAGCTGCTAGGGGGGCCTGCCATGCAACCAGCTGAGTCCAGTTTCATCACCTGTCAAAGGAGAATAATAATTAGACAACAGAAGAAGGATGCAGAGGATCTGGTGGCCTCCCATGTCCACTTTTAGCATCCATGTGCTCTGTCCTGACTCCCTTTGCCTCATGTCTCCTGGGTCCTCATCCAACGCCCCTCCTCCATGGGGACCCGTCCAGCAAAGCTTGAAGAGGCCAGGCTCTCCCCTTCCTTTACTTGTCTCCTGTCAGAACTACAATAATTACAAGTACTATTTAGTGGACACTTACTGTGTACGCTGCATTTTACTAAGCTCTTTCATGCACTAACCAATTGAATCCCCATGGTAACCCAGTGAGGTAGGCATTTCCATCTTCCCCATTCTCCAAATGAAGAATGGAGACTCAGAGAGGCAAAGTAACTTGCCCAAGGTTGCACAGCTAGGAAGCTGAGGAGTTGGGCCTGAAAGTAGGTTTGTCTGACATCACGGTTGGTGGTCTTTGTCACCACACTCCACCAGCTTCCTGAATTACTTCTCGAATTCTGGAGCTGCAGATCCCTGTTGGTGTCTGGCTGGCTGATTTTGAAGCCGTTTGGAGATAAGGGGTCTGGCACTTAATATGTTGGCCTTTGGCATTTTTTTTTTCTTTTAAATTTCCATTTTTTTCATCTTTATTGGAGTATAATTGCTTTACAATGGTGTGTTAGTTTCTGCTTTATAACAAAGTGAATCAGTTATACATCTACATATGTTCCCATATCTCTTCCCTCTTGCGTCTCCCTCCCTCCCTCCCACCCTCCCTATCCCACCCCTCTAGGTCGTCACAAAGCACCGAGCTGATCTCCCTGTGCCATGTGGCTGCTTCCCACTAGCTATTTATTTTATGTTTGGTGACCTTTGGCATTTTAACTGACCTCTTGGGCTTGTGGCCTTACTGAAGGGGAGAGAGCCTGTGATGCTGAAATACCATGCTGGGGACGAGGTGTCCAGGGTTCGTGCTGTAAGATCAGCCTTCCTCCTGCCTCTTTTCTCCTCGGAGAAGCCTCCTGCCTCTGAGACCCCAGCCCCAAGCAGCAGGTCTTGTGGCTGAGTTTTTCCCTGACTTTGGACTCCCAGCACAGTTGCTATCTGAGATCTATTTAACTGCCTGTTGGCTCTGGGGACAGAGCTGAGTTGGAAAAAGGCATCCACTTTGGCTTTCAGACCCATGGAACCTTCTGGCCCCATCGGTAATCAGATTCACATTCTTTCTCAGCTGATGAGTGAGCAAAGACAGGGGGTTAGTCTCTGTGGCTCACAGGGCTTGGGACGCTGGGGATGACCTCACAGAACAACCCCTCCGACCTGAGAGCTGGTGAGGGTCATGGTCTCTGTGAGGCACTGGCTGGAGACGGTGCTTCCTCCCCTCACTTTTCTGGCAGGCCACGTGGGCAGCCGTGTGACCTGTCAGCCTGCAGCTCCGTCTGGGGCCTGGCTGTGTCCTAGTGGGCAGATCGCTTCACCTCTGTGCTTGGGTTTTCTTATCTGTGAGGCGGGGTTGCTGTGTCCATTCTACTTACTCCTGCAGGGCTGCTGTAAAAACCTGAGTGGGAAATGCTTTTAATACAACGGAACATAAAGGAAGTTGCCATTGGCTACAGGGTTGTGAATTAGACCCTGAAGTGATCATTTGAAGGTTTCTACCTAGAGGAAAAGGCACTTTCACAGAAATATATTGAACACTCACTCTTAGGTTATTGGTAAACCCTGGCGAGATCAGGGTGCAAAGCAGTTATGAACTAATGGTGCACTTGTGTGTCACATTTGGCCTATAGTCTACGTGTGCTTCTGTTGTAAAGGATAAGCACATTTTCCTTTAGCCTAAGTAAGGTATCATGACTTGATAAAAGGCAAACTTTCATGCGGGTTATCCAAGATAAAGAGTTGATGCAGCTCTGGTCCCTGGTGGAAACTCATGCACATTCTCATTTCTTCATTGATATTAATTAAATAAACTGGGAGTAAATTACTGTCAGCTGGATCCCTGTGAAGGCCTGTGGAGAGGGATGAATGAGCTCTGGGACCACCGTGAGTCTGGCTTATGGGCAGTGGTATCCCCCTCCCCCCAACATCCCCCAAGGATGTCCAGGTGAGGAACACTTCACTCTTTGCAACCATGCTTTTCTTTTTGCTTTTAATTCAACATTTACTGACCACCCATCACCTGCCAGACACTGTTTTAAAAAACAGCTTTATTGAGATATAATTGCACACAATAAACTGCATGTATTTAAGGTGTACAATTTGGCAAATTTTGACCCATGTATATTCCTGTGAAACCACTATCATAATCAAGTTATAAACATGCCCATAATCCCCAAAAGTTTCTTTGTGGCCCTTTGCAATCCTTCTCTCTTGCTCCTCTCCCCACTGCAATCAATGATGTGCTTTATGTCTCTATAGGTTAGTCTGAATTTCTTAGAATTTTATACAAATGGAATAATCCATTATATGTACTCTTGTGTGACTCCTTTCACTCAGCATACTTATTTTAGGATTCATGCATGCTGTAGTTCATAGCGATAGTTCATTCCTGGTAATTGCTAGTAGCATGCCATTGTATGGATATACCACACTTTGCTTATCCATTCACTTGTTGAAAGGTTGTTTCAAGTTTTTGGCTATTACAAATAAAGCTGCTATGAAAATCCATGTACAAGTCTTTGCATGGACATATGCTTTTACTTCTCTTGGGTAAATACCCAAGAGTGAAATGACTGGATCATTGGGTAGATATATATTTAATTTTTAAAGAAACTGCCAAACAGCTTTCCAAAGAGCTTGTCCTATTTTACAATCCCACTAGCAGTTTAGGAGAGTTCCAGTTCCTCCACATCCTCATCAGCACTTGATATGGTCAATCTTTTTAATGTTAGCCATTCTAATAGTTGTTCACTGTGTTAAAATATATACTGAGACATATTAAAAATGTTAACAGTTTATTTGAGCAAAAATGAATTCGGGCAGCATCACATGGGAAGTGGTTGGGCGTGCTCCATCAGTAGGAGTTTGGGAGAGACTTTCACAGAAGCAAAGTAAGGAAATTATTGATGGCCTATTGTTTAAAGGCTAGTTGGCTGTTTGTGATTGGTTGTCCTTTAGTGTCTGGATTTTGTAACTTTGAGGCATTTACAGGCTTAGATTTTTTTTAAAACTTTTTATTTTATATTGGAGTATAGTTGATTAACAATGTTGTATTAGTTTCAGTTGTACAACAATGTGATTCAGTTATACATATACATGTACCAATTCTTTTTCAAATTCTTTTCCCAGAGTTCCATGTGGGATCTTCCCGGACCGGGGCACGAACCCGTGTCCCCTGCATCGGCAGGCGGACTCTCAACCACTGCACCACCAGGGAAGCCCAGTTACCCATTTTAAAAATAACAGTGTGTACATGTCAATCCAAACTCCCTAACTAGCCCTGCAGCCCCCCCTTTCTTTCATAGGCTGCTAGGTCATTAGAGCCACCTGAGTCTAATGGACTCCTTCCCTTCCATACCAGACTATACCTCCCATACAATAGTAACAGGTGGTATGTCACTGTGGTTTTAATTTGCACTTCCCTAATGGCTTATGACATTGAACTCCCTTTCATGTGCTGATTTGTCATCCATGTATCTTTTTTGGGGAGAAGTGTCCAAACATTTGCCCGTTTTTTAAAAATTGGGCTGTTTATTCTTATTATTTAGTCTGGAGAGGTCTTGATAGAAATCTGTATTGAAGTTGTTTGACAGATAAATAATTTGTAAATATTTTCTCTCAGTGTGTGGCTTATCTTTTTATCCTGATTTTGAAGGACAAATGTTTTTAATTTTGATGAAGCTCAGTTTATCAATTTGTTCTTTTATCGCTTGTATTTTTGGTATTGTGTTTTAAGAAACCATAAAAATTTCCTTCTATATTTTCTCTATATATGGTTTTATAGTTTTGTGTTTTACCTGTAGGTCTATAATTCATTTTGAGTTAATCTTTTTTATCTGGTGTGAGGTACTATTCCTGCTGCTCCCCGTTCCTTTGGGAGATTAATTTTCCATCTGGTTTTATTTTCTTTCTGACTGATGGACTTTAACATTTCTTCTTGTACGAGTC
Organism: Mesoplodon densirostris; assembly: GCF_025265405.1. Lineage (NCBI taxonomy): Eukaryota > Metazoa > Chordata > Mammalia > Artiodactyla > Ziphiidae > Mesoplodon > Mesoplodon densirostris. Next base: position 20,556,506 of record NC_082668.1, read on the forward strand.
TGCTGGTAATGGATTCTTCCAGCTTTTTATGCTTGAAAACATCTTTATTTCATCCTTTTTTTTGAAGAAAGATTTTCATTAAGTATAGAATTCCAATTTTTCCTTTCAATACTTTGAAGATGTTGTTCCACTGCCTTCTCAGGTGACCTGTTTGGGATGAGACATCTGCTCACATTTTGATCTTTGTTACTTTGTTTATAATGTGTCTGTTTTTCTCTGACTGCTTTTAAAATAATCTCTTTATCACTGGTTTTGAACAATTAATTCTGTGGGGTGTTTTTCTTCATATTTCTTTTGCTTCACATTTATTGGGTTTCCTGGCTTTGTAGCTTTCACTAAATTTGGAAAATCGTCAGTATTTTTTCAAATTTTTTTTCTGCCGTCTCCCCCCTTGTCCCGCCCAATTCTGTATCAATTGTACATGTATTAGGGCTGCTTGAAGGTGTCCCATAGCTCACTGGTGCTCTGCCCATTGTTCTTAAGCTATCTTTTCTCTCTCTGTGTCCTTTTGGATAGTTCTTATTGCTATGTCTTCAAGTTTACTAATCCTCTTCGGCAGTGCCTGATTTCCCATACATACTAACTAGTGTATTTTTCATCTCAGACATTTTAGTTTTCACCTTTAGAAGTTAGATCTGAGTCTTTTAAAATATCTTGCATGTCTCCACTGGACTTTTTAAACATCTATAACACAGCTATAGTAACTGTTTCAATTTCCTTGTCTGCGCATTCTAACATCTGTGCCAGTTCCAGATTGGTTTTGGTAAGTTGATTGATCTCATTATGGGTAATATTTTCCTGATCTTTTGAATGTGTCAGTGTAGAAGTCACCTCAGTCATTTCTTCACTGGAGCCTTTGAACCGATAGATTAGATGTTGGAATCTAGTAGTCAGAATGCTGAATCCAGTCTGTGGATGTGTTTTCTTTGTGCACAGTGTTTTAAAAAGGATCTCCCGTGTTTCTCACACTTAAAAACCAAGAGATCTCCTGCAAAATCATGGATTCCTTTAAAATATAAAAAAGTCAGGATATCTTGCAGCATGGCTGCCGTTCCTGCTGGGAACAAACAGCTAGAGAGTGGCCACCCTGTTTAGATGGATGGGACGTTTTGATAGCCCCTTCTATTTACATCCCCTAAATGTGTGCATTTTAGTTTGAGTAGCTGTTGTCTCAGTTCAGTTTTTCAGAAGCAGCTCCTGAGACTAGCATTAGTGCATGAATGATTTTTTTTAAATTTTATTTTATTTTTGCTGTGTTGGGTCTTCGTTTCTGTGCGAGGGCTTTCTCTAGTTGTGGCAAGGGGGGGCCACTCTTCATCGCGGTGCGCGGGCCTCTCACTATTGCGGCCTCTCTTGTTGCGGAGCACAGGCTCCAGATGCGCAGGCTCAGTAGTTGTGGCTCACGGGCCTAGTTGCTCCATGGCATGTGGAAGCCTCCCAGACCCGGGCTCGAAACTGTGTCCCCTGCATTAGCAGGCAGATTCTCAACCACTGCACCACCAGGGAAGCCCCATGAATGATTTATTAATGAGGGGCTCCTGGTACAAACTTGAGAGGGAGCGGGGCATGCAGGACAGAGGAGAGGGAGGAATCAAGCAAGCGTGACATTTCAGGCAAAGATGCACGGGGGAGAATTTACCTTGATCCCTCTGGGGAAGGAGGGAGTGACATGTATGCCTCCGTTTGTCCCATCTAGCGGTAAGGGACCCAAACTTTCATACTTCCTCCTCAGTTAGTCAACTAGTTCCCCTTTCACCTGGCAAGGTGGGCAAAAAGGGAAGGGCGATAGGGCTGGGCATCTGCATTGCCAGTTCCGTGCTTTTCTGGCTGTGCCAGAGGGGCTGTGCCGGGCCCACCTGGGAGCCTCCAGTGGTCCCGGCTGGGGTAAGGACCAGAAAGGATGCTGCTCTCATGGGATCAAAGCCAGGAAAGAGTGTGAAACTCCTTCACCTTGACAATGCCACAGCTTTCTCATCTCCAAGATGGGAAGATGAATTAAGGTCACTAGTGGAGGCTCATTTTACAGATGAGTAAACTTGGGTGCAACGATGGGTGGGGATTTACCCAAGGACTGCTCTCTCCTCCTGTTGGAAAGCCTAGCGGATGTCACCACGTTTCCTTACTTTTAGGAGACATCCCCCAGATTTAGGATCACTGTAGTCCCAGGAGTCTCTGGCGAGGGGAACCCAGTAGCCTTCCATTCATTCGTTCACTCTCTCACTCATAAACATTTACTGATCAAGCAGCATTTCTGAAGAACAGTTTGAAGGAGTGTAGTCTGACCCATTTATAAAACAGTGCCTTATCACTCCGCCCTGACTCACTTCTCCCAGTTATCAGGAGGAAATCGGGCAGTTGTTATTGTTGCTCCAAATTCCTTCAAATGCTGCAACTGGAGGATTCCAACCTATGTCCTTCCAATCTATGCCTAGAGAGGAAGTTCTGTGCCTTAAGTGACAGACCCAAGAGCCCCAAGTTCAGGCCCCGCAGCCTGCCCTCTGGGTCTCTCTGTATCTCCTCTCTGTCTCTAGATCTTCACTTTCCCCCATGTGAGCTAAAACCATGAAGGCAGGAGACCAGGGGCCGGGCACTGGCCGTGACGGGCTCCTAGGACGAGGTGAGCAGAAGGAAATAGAGGAACAAGAAAGCCCTTTGTCAGGCCATCTCAACCTCCGCACAGCCTTGGAGATAAATGTAAATAACAAATCTGCTTTGGGGATGCAGAGCTCTGAAGCAATGGGCTGGATGGGGACCACGGGGAGAGAGTGGGGGGAGGGTGGGGGAGGCAGGAGATAGAGAAGATGCAGCTGGTGGTGGGTGTACTGATGCTCTAGTCATTGTCCAGCTTTCAGTCTGGTGGTGTGAGCTGAGAACTGGAGGAGAGGCAGAGAGAGAGGAGAGGAAGGGAAGAGAGAGAACAGAGGAAAAAGAGCGGGAAAGAGAGAGAGAAAGGCAGTGGAGGGGGAGAAAGAGACACAGAAAGAAAGAGAAAGAGAAATCCCGTGCTCGGGGAGGGGAAAGATGCTGCCGAGGCGGTGGCCCGGTTTGGAAATTCTAGGGGTGCTGCAATTCGGGGATGTGGTGAAAGCGCCTCAGGGTCTCAAGAAGCTAACGGTAGGCCCGTGCCAGGCCATAATGACAGCCTCTCGGTGGCTCTAACCCGCTCTGGCCTCTCAACTCCCAGGAACACTAAATTCACACAGGCGCAAAATGCAGCCCCGCTCCAGCGCGTGCAGCCTAATGGCTATCATTCAGTTTGTGCTGCACTCGCAAGCATCACGGGCAATTAAGAAAGTTGTCTGTTGCAATCTTGGGCTGCCATTTAAGGGCTGGAACCTGGAGCCCTTCGATGTGACACAAATGAGCGGGGAAGGAGCGTTGTTTCCCGGGAGAGGGACCCCTGCCATCAGCTGGCAGATCCCAAAGGGAGGCGGACAAAGGCTGCTGTGGGTTCTCAGGAAGGGGGGAGGAGGTGGGCGGACGAGGGACCCTGGTTGTGCAAAGGACATGTACACACACACAGGCACACCTTCTCACAGGCTGGCATGCACTAGCATGTACACACATTCACCCCCACCTGGAACACAGTCCTGCAGACATGTCAGGGGGAAATATGTGTAGAGCGCGCACACACTTGCATGCACACACGACTGCTTCATGCACATGCCAACAACAACTGCACACGCTCATGGGCTCACATGGGCATTTGTACCAAGTTTGCATTTTCTGGGTACATTTATTGACATAAACCCACACTCACACATTGTCAGGCACTCTCACGGACACAAATATATGTACCTATGCACATGGATAAAAGCGTGGATGCACTTGGGCTCACATACATGCGCACATACAGACATACGCTCACCTTTTCATCCAAAATCCCAAAACAAGATGGCTCTGAAGACATTTAAAGTATGCATACTCTAAACTCCAAGCTTCTTTCGTGGCCATGAAAAAGAATGGACTTGGAGACTGGGGCTGATGCATTTGTCTGGTGGAAGAGAGAAAAGAATTAGAAGAGAGAGTTGTCCTTTCTTTGTTCTGCTTTGAGCTACAGCCAGTGTCATGTAGGTAGTTGAAAACTAATTGTTGGTGGACAGCGTCTTTCCAGGAGCCCATCACCAGCCCCTTGACCCTGTTGCCACCGATGCCATGCTGATGATATTTAGGCTCTCTGGGAAGGAAATTTCAAAATATTCTTGATGCTGTGAAAGCAGAGCTGACACGCCTCACTTCCCCAAAGTGTCTCTTCTTCCGTAGCCTGCCCAGAGTAGGGGACCAGATTGGATGAGTAGAGGGCCGTGTACTGTGACTTGGCGAATTTGATTTTCTCATTTTTGAAATAGGGTTTAGAAATGTTTTCCTCCTTTTCTGAGGTTTGGGGTTTCTCCCTTTCTCTGCCTCCCTCACCCCTATCTCCCGCACTGTTATTAGGGCAAGGAAATTGGAGACCGAGTCCATTTTGAGACCATCTCCCAGAATTATTGTGCTGTGACACACGGGGAGTGCAAACTGAAAACAGGAAACCCAGCTGCAAGGGCTCGTTTGGACGGGCAAACTTTGCAGCAAAGTTTTCAGCCAGAAAATCCACAGCTGGCAGCCATTGCCCACAACACCACTTCCCTCCATGTCTGGTTGGGAATGGAGCCTGCCATTGGCCTGATCCATATCCTGTGGTGGGGATGGTGACCTTCCCCATCAGACCCCAAGACAAAGTTCAGTGCATTTGCTGTTTTCTCCACGTGGCACATTCTGGAAGCCAGCAGCCTCTGACCACCCTCCTACTGCTGTGCTCCATGGAGCCAAGGCTCTGTTGGAAACCTGCCAAGGACATTTGTTTTGGAGGCTTTTTGGCAGTTTAGATTTGGGTCAGAAGTGGCTTCAAGAAACCTAATTGACTTAAGTATTTTCATTGTACTTTGAGCACCCTCCTCATTTTGATCTTTCAATTTCTCTTAATTGATAATGAAATGTGCTAGAAAGACCAGAATATTTGACTGCTGGGGTGCTCAGAATTCCTGGTGAGTGGACATGATGCTACTGAAGGATGCTGACACCAACTTCAATAGAGCTTCTTCTGCAGCTCCCGGGGCCGGCACTGGGTGAGAAAGAAGTGGCAAAGGACGCTTTGGGGTGTGGTTTTCCTCTAAGACAGGGGCTAGTGTGTGTGACCTCCCCAAGAGCCATTCTGGTGTTTAGAGGCAATGATAATTAGCTATTTTAATATTTAAAGTTCTTTCCCCCTGGCCAAGGAATCAAGATTATCCTGTATAGCTCTAGAGGGCTATTATGGAGGGCATCAGTTTATATTTTCTGCATAGGAAGACACCCCAAAACTTAGTGACTTAAAGCAACCATTTATTTAGCTCATGATTCTGAGGGTGTGCAATTAGGGCTGGGCTTAGCAGGGCGGTTCTGCTGATCTGGACCAGCTGGGCTGATCTCAATGGTGCATCTGTGGTCAGCCAGCAGGTTGGCTGTGGCCTGACTAGTCTAGGATGGTTCAAGCTGGCATGACTCAGTTCTCCTTTACATGTTTGTTCATCCTCCATCAGGCTACCCTGATCTCGTTTTCATGGTGTTGACAGGGTTCTGAGAGAGTAGGCAAGACCTACTTCAAGGCAAGACCCCTTGAAGCCTAGGCTCCATAATGGCATGACATCATTTTTTTTTTTTTTTTTGCGGTTCGTGGGCCTCTCACTGTTGTGGCCTCTCCCGTTGGAGAGCACAGGCTCCGGATGCGCAGGCTCAGCGGCCGTGGCTCACGGGCCCAGCCGCGGAGCTCCGCGGCATGTGGGATCTTCCTGGACCGGGGCACGAACCCATGTCCCCTGCATTGGCAGGCGGACTCTCAACCACTGCGCCACCAGGGAAGCCCATGACATCATTTTTGCTGCATTCTATTGGTCAAAGCAAGTCATAAGGTCAATCCTGCAAAGTCACATGTGAAAGGCATGGAAACACGGAGTGGAGAATGATGACCACTTTTACAGTTTACCACAGAGGGTACAGATTCTGACTTGACATTCAGAAACACTTTCTAAATGATCTAGAGCTGCTCAGTGGTGGGACAGACAGACCCGCCCACCACGGGCTTGCTCTGGAGGAAGGACTACCTCTTAGGTGATCAGAATGGGACCGGGTAGCTTCTAGAAGCCCTTTAATTCCAAGTGTTTCTTTACTAGGACCTTATTTTCAACAACCCGGAGTAGAATATTTTCATAACCTGAGAATAAGAAGAACTGGAATAATTTCCCAAATCCCTGATAGCCCCAGTCTTGACCCCATCCCTCCTCTCCTTCCCCTCCCCCGCAAAATGCTGACCAGATTCCTCTCTTTCCTTTTCACCCATAATTACACCCTCTAGTCCCATGCACCTGCCCGGGCTCTGTTTGGTCAGGGATAGGGCAGAAGAGAGAGGATAAAACATGCTTCCAAAGACCGAGGCTGCTGGGCTCCAAACTTATGCTATGGTCTCTAAAGAGAGATGTGTATTGGAGAGGAGAAAGGAAACAGCATGTACATATTTTTCAAAGAAAAGCACACATGCAGGGAGTGGAAAATAAAAGAAACCAATAACCCAACCCGAAGTCACTTCTAAAGGAGGGTGATGTGAACTTGAGCTCTGGAACTGGGGCCAGGACAGGAAGTGGGCTTGGCCTGCACGAGGGGCATATGCCACATGGAAAACCACCCTGGACCCAGGCTCCCTGTCTTCCTAATTCCCTTCAGCCTCCAGCCCCTGCTGACCCTGGGAACAAAGCAGCTCTGTGCTGAAGGGTTTTCAGACCGAGCAGCCAAGACTGTGCCTTTTGTGATGGCCTGGGAGAGGAAGAATGGAGAAGCTGGTTGGATGTCTGCACGTGTGAATCACTCATGTCACGTGGCTGGGCCTGCTGCAGCGGCTCCCCGGGGACACACAAGGGCACTCGGGGAGCATGACCTGAGCCCACGCCTGGAGGCTGGTGAGCCAGCTGCAGGGTGCCCTGCTCTGAACCGAACAGCCAGGGAAAGGACAGCGAATGGGCTGGGGGTGGGGGAAAGCCTTGTACAGCAAGGCCCTTGAGGACATTGGTGCCACGGTGCGGGCTCTGGGACCCTGGACATCTCTCTCCAAGTCCCAGATCAGTTGCAGGGACTGTGTCTGATGGTGTTGAGTCACAGAACATCTGGTTCATCCCTGAAACCTGCAGGATCTTGGCTGGTTCCTTGATCCAGGCAGGTCAAGACTCCTTCTGCTGAGGCAGCTTTCCCCATGGACTGGAGAACGTCCAGAGTATGGAGAAGCCACCCCATTCTGCAGCAGAGAGGATACAGTGAGTCGGGCAGGAGCTGGGGGCTGCTGTGTTTCCCAGAACTGTCTGGATTCTGGCTGACAAGTGAGAAACACCCAGGCCTGCCTGCCGGCTCCTCCAAGAGCAGATTGGAGAATGGTGAACATCAGGGCAGGCGGAAGATTCAGGCCAGGCGGAACAGATTGCTGGGGGTGAGGGCATTCCCTGTCCCTGCTTCAACTTGGAGGGGGCTTGCCCTGCGAGGAGGCAGGGGAATGGATCCCACGACGCTGGGCGAGCTGAATTACATTCACCTGCCCCAGCCCAGCCTGGGTACCTCTCCCTGGTGCCCTGCAGAGGGCAGTGTGGTACCGCGGGCAGGACTCCGCTGCCTCATCAGCTTTTCTTTCCACTCCACTGCCCTCCTAATCTTTTCAAACCAAAGCTGCTTAGACACACACAACCTGAGCCCTGCTTGAATGACATGGATTTAACCTGGTGTTCTGGGCTCCCTTTGCTGAGAGAAGCACCCCCATCCTTGGCTATGCTCAGAGAGGATGCCTAACTCTCCCCCAGTCCTAAAGGCAGCTGTGTAGATGGGCAGAACTTGCTTGTACATATGTAGAGCTTTATGGTTTTCAAGACACATTCTCATGGGCTCCTCAACAGTTCTGAGAGGTTTGGGAGCGGTGCAGTGACAGCACTGAGGGGCTCAACTGGTTAAGAGGCGGAGCCAAGTGGGGGTGCTGTCTTCTAACCCTTGTTCCGCTGCCCACTCCACCCTGCCCTGGTGCCCCTGAAACTCAACCAGCACCATCCTTATCCCCCAACCCCTGCCCCCTCTTTGTGGTTGTCTTTTCTCCCAAAAGAGAGTTGTGAAGACATCTCTACCCTTCTAGATTCTCATGCTGCTCTCTGGTTAACTGTATAATCTTGGGCAAGTCATTTCCCCTCTCTGGGACTTTCTTTCTCCATCAGGAAAATGAGGGTTTTGGATCAGACGGTGTCTAAGGTGGCTTGGGATCTTGACTGTTTGTGGTTCCATGTTTGGGCTGTAGGACCAATTACAAGTTAGCTGATCTAAATGAAGAATAAAACTCTCCAAGGGTGAGATGTGTGGAGTCACTATGTGAGTTCGAATTATGAGTCTGACCAAAGTCTCGCATTTCAACTGGTTGTTGCCACGCGGTGGGTGCAACCTTTGCCTCTCAGGGCTTCAGAGAGTCAGACGAAGCCACACGGGGAGCCTCTCATGCCGACAGTGACAGAGACAGCAGTGGCAGTGAACACGGATGACGGTCAGTGACTGAGCCCAGTGGAGCTGCACACTCAGAAGCTCGCTGGGAGATGCTGGGGAAGCAGCATGTCCCTCCGGGGGTCTTGCTTTTTCTGGGCAGTCTCTCCAGCAGCCATTTACAGTCCCAGCAGTTTGGAGGCAGCACAAAGCTCTCTCTGAGGCTACCTCAGGAGGTCTGCTCTTTTCCAAGATGTGGACATTGGACAAAGAGGCAAACTCTCCAAGGCACAACCAGGGTCAGACCTACGAGATATAACTGGGGCGTGTGGTATGAGGAGGAGTGGAAGGCCAGAGCCTTCAAGTCAGAATTCCTTTATAACATCACCGGTCGCCATTACTTGCGGACTGGGTCAACCAGTTGATGCTGTTACCGTCTCCACTTTACAGATGAAGAAACTGAGGCCCAGAGAGGTTGAATAACTAGTCCAAGGTCATATAGCTCACCAGAGGTAGAGTTAGGACTGCAAAGCCCACATTTTTAATCACCACTCTGGACTGTGACTGTGTCTCTCTGGGATTGGGTTATCTTCCCTATTCTCTGGACAAGAAATTAGGAGATGCCATTTTAAAAGGATGAATGTGCTAATGAGGCATCTGAGGAAGAACATCTGTTATCCACACTGTTTCCAGAAATCTCGGTTGTTATTTGTCTGCGTATTGATCTATCATCTATCTATCTGTCTATCTATCTATCTACTTATCTACTTCTCTTCCCTCTCCTCCCCCATCTCCAGTATCCCACCAAGCAGGAAGTATAAAAAGACCTGAAGCTTGTTGTGATTTCTATATCATTGTTCTTTGGATAGCTCTGCAGTGTGGGGAGGGTTGGTACCCCTGAGATGAGGGAGCTGAGACCTGGCGAATGTCAGTGACTTGTTCAAGGACCCACAGCTAGTTGGTGACTGGCCTGGGGTAAGAACCAAGATCTCCTGATTCCCAGTCATAGTGTCCTGTTGACCACAGGTGCCCTGGGGACAGAGTGTTGGCTTGGCCAGTGAGACTGGGGGATGCTGGCTTCCCAGCCATAGGGTCTCTGCCTCTGGGTACTTAGAGCTCTTGGGATTTCTGTGCAAATGTGCACCCAGAAGTTCAGCTCTGCCTTCTGACGGGAACAGCACAGGATTTTGGTCCAAATGCAGGTTTGGGTGGGAGGTTTTGTGGGATTTATCCTGCACCTAAGTTCTGGTGTAGGGAGGCATGGGATTTCCTATAAGCTGTGTCAGGGCTGAGAGTCAGGTGGGAGTGTCGAGCTTTATGCTTCCAACCAGAGCTGCCCCCACCAAGCCAGTGCTGCTGCTGGGCTGTCCTGGGACAGCCGGAGATGGAGACAAGCCCACAGGAGGGAGACTTGGGTGAGGGCCGAATGGCATTTGCACGGGGTTTCATGCCACAGATGCACTGTGCAGCTTAGATTTCTGAGAAATGGTTCCACCCAGTCTGGGTGGCTTAAGGAAAGCCTTTTCTGGAGGCAGGGGTCTAGACCGGATGATTTTAGAGATTAGGTTCTACTTATGTTTTTCCTTCTTCTGACTAGTTTTACTTTTCTGCTTTAAAAACTGCCATGGTTAAATGTCTATGATGTAAAACTTCAACTATTTACCTTGCCAGTAAGGCTACCTTCTTATCTCATCCCTGCCGCTCCCTTTCTCAGGCCTCGATCTTCCTCTTGTTTCTATTTTCTAACCCCTGTGAACACCTGTGTGATTTTGGGCATGTCTTGTGTGTTTCAGGCTGTAATGACTAGAGCTGAGTTCCAATCTCTGCAGGCAGGCTCCAGCCAGCTGCGTGAACCTGGGCAAATCACCCAATCTTTCTGAACCTCAACTGATTCTCCTGTAAGATGGGGATAATGATATCTAACTCATCTAGTTGTTATCAAGATCTCAGGAGGACCTGTAAGTTCCTAGAATGTAGAGAGTCTCAGAATCTGCTGGAATGAGGCAGTTTGGTGAGTGAGGAAGAGAGAATCTATGGAATGTGGAGAAGACCAGATTTTTGAACTTGATTTTAGTCACAGAGTAACTGAGTTCTTCCAACGTGACATGTGAATCTGTGGATTAGCAGATGTGGCTTCGGGGCACTTGTGGTCAGTACCTGTCCTGGAATGTGAGCTTGAGTGCATGCTGATGATGGCAGTTGGGGTGGGTGTGTGGGACAAAGGAGGTATCTGAGAAGGTCTCCCAGCACTGGGGATTCAGTCCAATTCTAGCATCTTAGGAAGCGGGAAGCTGGAGGGATAATTCACCATGTGAGATGGTTTGAGAAAGTGCTGGAAGGCTGGAGAATGAAGTTGTGTGGCATTTGTCTTTGTAGGGGTAGAGGTGGTGTTTTATGGCCCTTTAAAAGAAATTCAAGAAGGTGGGGGAGGCCAGAAGATGGCATGCTTTGAAGCTCCATCCATAGAAGTTTTAATTTAGGCTGAAAGAGGCTTTGGCTAATGGTAGAGAATTCAGCAAAATATGGGGAGGGTGGAGTGAAAGGGGAGGTGGATGGGATGATGGAATTCTACCAGCTTTTGCTTATGAGAGCACACCCACCTCGGAGAACATCTTAAAATGGCTTATTTGTTTAATTTTTTCAGTGCTTTGATGTTTCAGACAGCAGCCCTCAAAGCAGCCTACCAGACTCAACTTAGCCTCAGCAAACACTTAGTTCCAGATGATCTGTGTCTCCATGTCACACCCCCTCTGAGCCCTGCAGCCCAGGCAGATGGGCAATCTGAAGCACTGGAGAAGCTGCTCTTGATGTGAGCACCACGGAGATCATCAGAGAGCCCCATGGGTGTGGCAGGATCGGGGGTAGACTTCTGGCAAAGCTCAGCCTTCTTACCCTCAGCAGAATCTGGTGGCCATGACCTTCTCACAGTCTCCTGGAGAAAAGCTGCTATGGAAAGGAGGAGACCAAATGATTGGTGTCTTGCGTTAGCATCCTGTGTCCCTGAGTGATCTTCACAATTTCTAAGCAACTCATTCTAAGCCATGTGAGCCTGGGATAGGCTTTTCCAGGGAGAAGCAGATTAGGTGTTATTCATTTAGATTTAACTGTCTAAAAGAGATTGACTTTTTAAAAGAACTGAAGTATAGTTGATTTACAACGTTGTGTTAGTTTCAGGTGTACAGCACAGTGATTCAGTTATATATATGTGTGTATATATATATATATATATATATATACACATACACACACACACATATATATATATATACATACACACACATACATATATATATATATTTCAGATTCTTTTCCATTATAGTTTATTACTAGGTATTGAATATAGTTCCCTGTATTATATAGTAGGACCTTGTTGTTTATCTATTTTATATAGAGTAGTTTGTATCTGCTAATCTCTAACACCTAATTTATCCCTCACCCCCTTTTCCCCTTTGGTAACCATAAGTTTGTTTTCTGTGTCTGTTTCTGTTTTGTAAATAAGTTCATTTGTATCATTTTTTTTCAATTCCACATATAAGTGATATATATTTGTCTTTCTGCCTGACTTACTTCATTTAGTTTGATAATCTGTAGGTCCATCCATGTTGCTGCAAATGACCTTATTTCATTCTTTTTTATGGCTGAGTAATATTCCACTGTATATGTGTATATATACACCACATCTTCTTTATCCATTCATCTGTCAATGGACATTTAGGTTAAATAGTGCTGCTATGAACATTGGGGTGCATGTATCTTTTTGGATTAGAGTTTTCTCCAGATATATGCCCAGGAGTGAGATTGCTCGATCATATGGTAACTCTATTATAGTTTTTTAAGGAACTTCCGTACAGTTTTCCATAGTGGTTGCACCAATTTATATGTCCACCAAGAGTGGAGGAGGATTCTCTTTTCTCCACATTCTCTCCAGCATTTATTATTTCAAGAGATTGACTTCTTAACACTTTTCAGAAGGCCTGTAAGCATTGCAGTCTCTTCCCCTGTGGAGGAAGATACCCTTCGCTTGTGCCCAGAACTTGAGAGGGACTTTGGGTATTGTCACATCCTGCTGTTTTCTTTCTTATCTGGTGCAACAGGAAGTTTAGCCATCTTTGGACTCCTGTTTGAGACTTCACTCCAACTGTACTAGAGGTAAGTAGTGTTACTACAAACCCTACCAGATGCTGATAGCATAAAGGGCTTAAGATTGCAGTTAGAGAACCTGCATTCAAATTCTGGCTTTGTCACAGTGTTCTGGGCTTCAGTTTATTTCCCTGTGAATGGGAAAAATAATGAAATCTACCTCAAAAGTTTGTTGTGAGAATTAAAAGAGATGATGAATGTGAAATGTAAAAGAAAGGAAATCATAAGCATAGGAGAAGCACGTCAAAGATGACATCGTTTCTTTCACCTGGGTTCCAACAAGTCTTTAGTATTTTGGGGCTGAGAGTTCTAGTTGTGTCATTAAGAGAGTTCTAATCAATGGAAGGGCTGGGGTCTTGTATTTGGTGAGGATGCAGCCCAGTTCCATCACCCCCTTAGAATCTTCATCATGTTTCTTGGGTTGTCTTTTTCTGCAGACCAAGCAAATACAACTCTGCTCAAGTGCACATTATCTGTAGGTTGAATATACACATCACTTGAATTGGACACATCAATTTAAAATGGAGTTATAAGACTAATCACTGGCACAGGGCCTCCTGCCACTTTGGATGACACTGAAAGAGTTCCGGTCCCACGTGCTACCTGGCAAAGACAAAGAAAACTGTTTGACCAAAGGCATCTTTTGATACCTCCTTTTCTTCCCTTGGGGGGATTTTTGGTCTTTCCATGTTACTTCTAATTCTTGCTCATTTACCTGAGTGGCCTCTACCTTGTTTCCTTCCTACTCTCTTTTTTCTACTAACTGACAATGATTAAGTTTGACTATGTTGCAAACACAACCAAAAGAAAAGGAATTCTCATAATAAGCTTATCAAAGCAAATGAAAACAGTAAACCTGGGTATAGTTAAGAAATAAGGAAAAGAATGACAATACTCATGATATTGAGAGTGTGCGGGACAGGCACTCATGAATTGGTAGAAATGTAGTTTGGTCCAACCGTACTAGAAGGCAATTTGGCATATGTATCAAATATTCATAAACTCCTACATGATGATTCTACATCTAGGAATGTATTCCGAAGAAGTGACCAGGCAAATTCACATAGTTGTATATGCAAGATGGGGAGCTTATTACAGTATTGTTTATAAATACCCAAAATTGGAAACACAGTAAATATTCAATAATAGGGATTTGTTGACTAGATTATGGAATATCCATATGATAGTACATAGCCAATTAGAAAGATGGTCTGGATTGGATGTTATTGTTAAAACTGAGAAGAGAAGAGATTACAAAATATGTATAATTTTTATATAAACAGAGTACTAATAAGTGCATAGAAAAAAATCTGGAAGTTATGCAGATTTTATGGGAGAGGAAATTAAGCAGGATTTAATTTAAAGGAAACTTTTCTGTTCAATTGAATTTTGATTTTTTTTTCCTACAATAAACATATATTGCTTCTTTAATAAAGAAATCACAATATTTTAAATAGAATCAAGACCATTAACACAGACTTAAATAGTGTCCAGCTGACATTTCCATCAGAATCCCAAAGTCTCTATCTTTCTCTTTAGAATAGATTTGCTTCCCAGGATTCTAGAAATATAAAGCACAAACAATTAGTTCTTCAGAGATATTATTGAGTAATCTTGTGCTGAATTTACTAATTTGCCAATGATACTATTTTCTGCTGTTTTTCGTTTATGGCATTTCTACTTCATTTGGGCTGAAGGAAAGCTGAAAAGGGATTCTTAGTCCTGTTTGTATTTTTGCATGACTGTCCTTTCCAGCTGCAGCTTTGGAGAGGAAACAAACATTGAAACCCCAGCAGGGAGGCAGCTGTACCCATCCCAGTCAGTCTGCCTGGAAGGAACCACTCTTGGGAACTGACCCAAGGGCAGAAGCTCATTTCCCGTCCTCCCAGCCCTGCCACCCTGTCTCCACTTTTCCTGGCTTTCTCTGAGCCTTGTTCCTGCAGGGTTTTTGGAACTGAGTTTAGTGTACCTGTAGCTTAGTTCTCTTTTCCAGAGGAACTTAATTTGTCTATGAGAAATGAGTTAGCATGCAGAGCCTGGAGGTGTGAGACACTTTTGTTCTGAGATCAGGAATCTTCCTGACAGTCAAGAAAGTCTTGAAGGGTAAAGGCTAAAGGCCTAAAGGATGGAGCATTTGGTTTCTGGCTTGGGTAGGCATGTTCTCTAGAGAAGGCAGAGCAATTTTGTTAAAAACAGGAAGATACACTGGTGTGGGGTTTCTGGGCTGGTGTGAGACTGGGCCCTGCTCCCCTGCAACCCTGGCCTCACAGCAATGTGTGAATTCCTTATCAGAGCACTTGTTAAATTCTGGGTTTCATTTAGGGCTTGGCTATGTGCAGGAGAAGAAGAGCAGGATGGGACAGCAAGCTGAGAGGTTGGGGTGAAAAATTTGAAGGATTAGGGCAAGTGAACAGAATAGCATAAGATACAACTGGGGGTTGGGTGGCATGGACCCAACTGAGCAGTGGTCCTCTAAATTGCCAGAGAAGATTGGATGGACCCCAGTGAAAGACTGCTGGTGGTGGTGTGTTCCTTACTGGCAGTCTCCATCTGCAGAAGAGAACAGAATAAGACACCAGGAAGAAAATCATGAGACATGGCAATCAGTATCCAGTGGAATTTTCTCTCCCAGAGAATTTATTTTTCAGAAGGAAAGAGGTGGTCCTGGCAGGACTGGTTTGGTTGTAGCTTTGCAGAGAGGTAGAGAGATTAACAAGAAGACACACGGGGAGGGAACACTAGTTACCACCTTGGCTGCTTTTCATCCCAACCCTCTCCTCTGCTAGGAGAATTTACCACTGTGAGTCTTAGGTATGAAGCGTGGCTCTTGTTCCCCCATAGGAAGCTCAAAGAATCAGAACCCTATTCCCCTGTGGCCCTGGAGGCTTCGCAATGTTCAGTGCTCCCACTGGAGGACTTTAAGTCTCAAGAAGGTTGACAGAAAGAAGCAGGGACAGTGTAGAACTCGTTCTGGTGGTGGTGACTCCCAGAATCCAGGGTCTAGTGGTAGTGATAGTGCAATGGTGGTGGTGTCCCAGGACAAGTGACGGTAAGAATGGCACCTTAAGCAGATGGTTTCTGAGGCAGAAACTTGGCTATTCTCCCTGAAGAGCGGAATTATCTGTCCTTCCTGTTGATTCTTTGAGTTACCCAATGTTGTTCCATTAACTTCTTTCCTGAGGATGAAACAAGCAGAATCACCTTTAGCTCATGTCTATAATGTGTAACCAAGAACCTGGACTAGTATATTCTTGAAGATGTTAATCTTTTCAAGAACAGAAACTTGCATTCCCAAATGAGAATATATCATAACCCTTTTCTTCCTTGCTTCCAGGTGTCACGCTGGGACGACTTGTCACTGGAGGCCCTAATTCTATTCTATGCCCCAATTGTAAAGTGGGCTTTGGAGAGTCTAGGTATTTTGAGCTGTGAGTTTTATGATCCCTGAGGTTTTCCTGTTGAGAGGGTTTATGTAACAGAGATAGGCTAATCTTAACTTGTCACCGCTACTAACCAAACAAGGATTTATAGAAATCAGCCATGTATCATTCAGTCCCAGATTCCACCCAGACTATAGCAAAAAGATGATCCAACCAAAGAGATATATCAGCTCCACCTCCTTGAATAATACCATCTTGCATTTATGTGGGGCTGTTAGCTTTTCAGACCTCTGTTTAGTCTGCTCTCTCATCAGATCTGGGAGAGCGGTAGGCATGGAACAGTAGTTTTTTTTTTTTTTGGTGGTACGCGGGCCTCTCACTGTTGTGGCCCCTCCCATTGTGGAGCACAGGCTCTGGACGCGCAGGCTCAGTGGCCATGGCTCACGGGCCCAGCCGCTCCGCGGCATGTGGGATCTTCCCGGACCAGGGCACGAACCCGTGTCCCCTGCATCGGCGGGTGGACTCTCAACCACTGCGCCACCAGGGAAGCCCCAGTAGTTACTTTTAATCTCCGTGAGCCACTGTTCTCTCATCTATACAGTGGGTCTAAGTGTGAGAGGCCAGGACTTATACCTATGCTCTGTCCTTTATCTTTTTTTATCTTTTTTTTTTTGGCTGCACCCTGCAGCTTGTGGGATCTTGGTTCCCCGACCAGGGATCGAACCCGGGCCCCCTGGAGTGGAAGCACGGAGTCTTAACCACTGGACCGCCAGGGAAGTCCCTCTGTCCTTTATCTTGTAGAACTTGAACAGGGTCAATACAAGGGCATACATGTACTGTATCTGCCAAACTAGAAATCTGAGGAAAATTACGCTGGAAAAAATTAAATGGATGCAATTTTTGGAAGCTAGTACCCTCAGCTCTCCTGGCTCTGCGGAGGAGAGAACATCCATAACTGATTCCACTCCCACTTTCTTCTTCCTCCTTCCTCTCCTCCTTCCATCCATTCTGTTCACAAACCTGTTCCATATTCACCTATGTCTTTTGATGTGGTCCTCTCATTATAGTCCCAACACTAGAGCAATTCTTGGCAGTTGGTTATTAAACAAAATACTTGAACTTAATTTTTCTTTCCCCTGCCCCTGATGGAGGAGCTGATGAACTTGGTATTGGGAAAGACGGACATGGAAGGCAATATGGAAAACAGAAAAAAAATCATGACTTTGGATCAGACAGGCCTAGAGTTGCTCAGTTAACAGCCTAGATTTTTCTAACTCACACTGTGACTTTGGAAAGTGACTTAGAGCATAGCTGGAGCTTTCATGTTTGCAAGTGACAGAATCCCAACTCAAACCACCTTCATCAGCAGATGTATTGGATCGCGTTCCTGGGAATGATGTGGTGGAGTGTGCATCAGGCGTGTCTGATTTGAGAGGGTCAACACTCTCATCAGCCTGCTCCTTCCAGTTCTGGTTTTTGTTGGTGGTGGTTTGGTCTAAAAGGCATCCTCAGTGGTCTGAAAGCATGTCCACTTCAGTGACTCCCATATCTGAGTCTGCTTTTAAGTGTTCCCCTGCATTCTGCTATGGTCTGTCCCTCCTCGTCCATCTTGAGACCATCAGGGAATCTCCAAGGACCTGGGTCCTTATGATCCGGACCCTAGAACATGGGGCAGAGGGAGATGGCATTCCCTGAGATCCATCTAAACTCTTGCTACCATCTTGCCCTTTCCCCCTGTTTTGCACTCAAAGCATGCTGTTCTACTGGGGCTGACTCCTGGTGACCTGACGAGGAGCTGAGCTGGATTTCTAATGTGGTGATTGGAAACAGAGATTCAGTGGGGAGCTGGGGAAGAGGGAGGTGGCTGATTCAGGAAAAGCAGCCAGTTCTGCTGGGCCAGCCTGCTGCCTGGGGTGGTATCTGAGGCTGGGATCTGGACACAAGTCTGTCTCCCATCCAGATTTCTGCAGCAGGAACAAAGTGACCTGGTCCTTGTCTGTCCAAGCCTCCACGCAAGTGGTTTCTGTCAAGTTTTGTAATGTGAGAGCTTCTCTGGAGGCCAAGGCCTTTGTGCTTAACTGCAGGTTGTTGAGACGCCATTTCCAATCATTTTAGCAAGTGGATTGGCTTCCAGATTGACAGCCTTGGAAACCAGATTCCTCTGTTTGTCCCACAAACAGGTATT
The DNA here is from genome assembly GCF_025265405.1 of Mesoplodon densirostris. Classification (NCBI taxonomy): domain Eukaryota; kingdom Metazoa; phylum Chordata; class Mammalia; order Artiodactyla; family Ziphiidae; genus Mesoplodon; species Mesoplodon densirostris. The sequence continues at coordinate 20,574,722 of NC_082668.1, forward strand.
GCCTGTGGATTGCAAGCAGAGGTAGAACACGGTGTCCAAGGCCAACTCCTGATTTTCTACGGTTTGGGGTGGGGGTGGGAGGGTGAGGGAACATGTGGAGAGCCCAGAAAAATGATGTCTGTAATCCAGAATTAATAATGGTTATGAAAACTCAGCCACCTGCCTTAACTTCCCCCTGAATAAGATGTTTCTAAAGTCAAGTAGCTGAACAGTGACATTCAAACGATTTCAGTTCTAACTCGTCCATCACTTTGAGGCTGCCCTCCAAGGACAGAGTTGATGAGAAGCAAAGAATGTTTCTGCCCCTCTTCAGGCAATAGAGACAGGAGAGAGAGCCCAGCCCTTACGCTTCCTTCCAGGTGTACATCTGAGAATCTGGTGAAATTGGTGCTAGAATTTCAAATGGATTGTCTTGTTTAATTCTTACCACAAGAAGAAAGACAATAACAACAGGCGTATCTATGGTTTATTAAGCACCTACTATGCACCAGATGCTTTATACATATAATCTTTAATCCCCAAACACTCTTGTGAGGGAGTTGTCATTACCCTCATTTTATAGACGAAGGGTCTGAACAAAGAGTCTAAAAGAAGTTGTCACTTGCCCAAATTTACATGACTCAGAAATGTTGAGACTGGGATCCAGGTGGACATATGTTCACTCCAAGGCAGGAGTGCTTTTTCCCATGGTGCTCTGGACAGACTCACGATCTCCATCTTACCCCAGATCCAGGACAGGTCAGGATCAGGGAAGAGAGATGTCCACTGCTCACCCAGCTCCTGGCTCCTTCACTGTACAGCTCTTGGCTGGAATCCATTGTCCTGATCTACTGCTTGGCTGGGAGAGGAAATGGATTAATTTGTCTCCCAAACCTTGGAAAGGTAGAGGTGGTTGGGCATAGGGATGCCAAGGGAGGAACCAGGGGTGGAGATGGGAGGTGAGAAATTGGCTGTGTTGGTTTAGAGAACTGTTTACAGATATTTCTCAAGGTGAGGGGCATGTCCACTCGGTCTTTCCTGTGTTCTCAGAGATGATGGAGGCCTGGTCTAGGGAATTCTCTTTAAAAACAAAATTTACAAGTATTAAAGGTTTCTGATTTCTCTGATGAAGACTGGTCAGCAGGGCCTGGTCAGATTCACTTATATCTCAGGGTTGTAAGAGCATTTTAGGACTGCTCAGCTGCCCTTTTAGCCACCATCAGTGGTCCTGGTGTCCCCAGAGAATTTGGGGGAAATCTCCCAAAGGTCCCATATGGTTGGGAGGAGTCAAGGAGTCCTGGGAAGAAATGTAAAGCCACTAACCAGAAAGATGCCCTGAGCCAGGAGCTCAGAGACAGTGATAGGAAATGGTTGCAGATTTGGAACCTGGGGTCAGCTTCACCCTGCGGAGACAAAATCTTCAATGCTTGCTGATGGGTCAGCACGTTGGACCCTCCCCTGTCCAACCCTGTCTTCCACTTTCTCCACTCCCAACCCTGCCTTCTGCTTTATGACTAGTGCTCCTTCACGGCCCCCGTCTTCCCATTGTACTAGCCTGAGATAACCACAGTCCCCTTAAGTAGTGGTGACAGGGAGAGAAGTTTCAAGGACAGTCAAAACAAAAATAATGCTCCCCAGAGGGTGGACTCCACACCAGGCATGCAAAGTGCTTTATGTACATTAACTCTAACCCTCTGCAGAGAATGAATGTCCATTTTACAGTACCAAGATTCAGAGAGGTTAAGCGACTTACTCAGGGTCACATAGCTAGGAACAGAGTCAGAATCCAAATTCAGGTCGGATGGGTTCCAGAACCCACAGCAAAGAGGACAGAGTAGAAGTGGTCTTTCTAGTCATAAATACCAACATCACTGCTCAGTTATCCCTGTGCTTGGTGTGATCTGTGGGATTCTGCGTGCTGAGTGCTGTTAGCCCCAGATGGAGAAGCTAGAGCAAAGAGATTTTGAGTGAAATGTCTACGGTCCCAAACAGGTCAACAGAATAAAACAAGATGTGGGTGGTCCATTAATTCATTTCCTCTTTGCAAAAACTGCCAAGAGATCCAATTGATTGCATGAAGAATATCAACTCAGGGAAACACATCAGTCAAACTGATAAAGGTGTCAAACATCAAGACACATGTTTGTCTAGTGAACAAAGTGTAAGAAATGTGGGTGGGTGATGTCTTCGAATGCTGGCCAGGGTGATGCTCATATTCATAGTATCACAGATTCCAGAGTAGGGAGAGATCTGGAAAGTCAGAGGGTCTAGCCCTTACTGCATCCCTGACAAGCCATCGCCCAGTTCCTGCCCAATACCCATAGTGAAAGGGAATTCACATTTTCAGGGCCTGTGAATTCTGCTTCTGGACATTCTGACTTCTGGTCAATAGAAGTAGAACTTCAGTATTCTCAGCCTGAGTTCCTTTAGATGCAAATGAGGCCACCATAAGAGTCAGACACTTTGGGACCCTTTGGGAACGCCAAATGGTCTAGCCACTTTGGAATACACTTTGGACATTTCTTATAAAGTTAAATATATGCTTACCATAGGGCCCAGTGATCCCACTCTTAGGTATTTCCCCAACGACAACATTTGTCCACACTGGAAGTTGTACGCGAATGCTTCATTCCTCATCATCAAAAACTGGAAACAACGAAACATCAACAACAATAGTCCACCAATTGGCAGATGGATAAACAAACTGTGGTGTGCCCATACCTGGGATAGTACTAGCATAGCAAGAAAAAAGGAACATAGGACTGATATGTACAATGTCATGAATAAATCCCAAGAGCCTTATCTAAGGGAAAGAAATCACACTCAAAGGCTACATATGTTATGATTTCATTTATATGACATCCTGGAAGAGACAACAAACAGAACATATACATATATTGGGACAAAGGAGATTGGTGGTTGTCAGGGGCTGGGGATGCAAGCGAGGTACTGACTTCAAAGAGGCATGAGGGGATATTTTGGGGTGATGGAAATGCTCTGTATCTTGATTGTGCAGGTGATTTTACGACTTCCTGCGCTTGTGAAAATTTATTAAATTGTACATCTTAAAAAGCTAAATTTTAAGTCTGACTTAAGGAAAATATTAAAAAAAGATACAGATACAAAAGAATCACTGGATGGCCTCCATCTGTGTGGCTGCAAAAGCTTGGTCCTCATGGTGAGAATGGTAATGAGAGGACCCCTGCTCTGGAAATCTACAAGGGTTTCCGTCCACGAGGGCCTGAATCCATGCAGCTGCTGCCAAAACCTGGCCACTACTCTCTTATGGGCCAATAATTCTGATGTTCCAGCAGCTCTGTTCGGGGCTCTATCTCTGAAGCTGCATTTGGTCTGAAGTCTGTGTCAAGGCCTTTCCACCCCAGGCTGCTGATGTGCTCCCTGTGCTCCAAGCTTCTTCTTTTTTTTTTTTTTTTTTTTTTTTCGGTACGCGGGCCTCTCGCTGTTGTGGCCTCTCCTGTTGCGGAGCACGGTCTCCGGATGCGCAGGCTCAGCGGCCATGGCTCACGGGCCCAGCCGTTCCGCGGCATGTGGGATCTTCCCGGACCAGGCACGACCCCGTGTCCCCTGCATCGGCAGGTGGGCTCTCAACCACTGCGCCACCAGGGAAGCCCCAAGCTTCTTGATAGTAATTTTTTTTTCCTGCCAAGATAGAAATGGTTTCTTTTTCTTGGTGGTGTACTCCTTTGCGGTTCTCTCTGAAGAATTGCTTGTGTCCTTAAATATCATGGCTTTTTTAATGTTTACACAAGACACTTTGCTCTCCATACACATGTCACCAGGGTGCCTGGGACTGAGGCAGATTAAAGCAAGGCCACCACTATGCTATTCCCAGTACCTCCACTCTCACCCTTGACGCCCAGACCCTGGAGCGATGTCCAGCATTCCAGGGTTGTTCTACCCTCGTTGTAGATTCTCCTTTGCTTCTTCCTTTCAAATTTAGCTTCTCTTGGCATGTGCTTCATGCACACCCCAAATTCAGCATGCCCTTTTCTATGTCTGAACACCAAGGTTTTCTATGGTTCAAATTCTTTCCCCAGAATATTCTAACACTCTATGCAAATTAGTGTTGTAAATAAATTTTGGGCTTGGAGGAGTATACCTAACTTCAGATGTTTGCGATAGTTCAATTCTAATTTTGGCTAAAACCTTTTTTAAAAAAAATTTTTTATAGTGAAGATGTTTTTGCCTCTAGCATCTTCTGTGTATTGTCCCCATTCTTCTCCTCTTCTGCTGAGCTGAGAAAATCTAATGCCTCTTCTGGTGAGAGGGCTTCAGCTACTTGAGGACAATGATCATGTTTTTCTGGACTCTTCTATCCAGGCTGGCTTAGCAAGAAGGCCATGTCTGTTGAGAAGACTTCATCTGGAGCCCTGAACTAAGATGCGGACCCTGGATGAGAGAAGAAAATAGGAAAAAAAGAGAGAGAGAAGTGGCTCAGCAAAGGACAAGCAGAGGCATCCACACCAGCAGCCCTGGAAGAGGGACAGCCCTGGACCCACCTTTACTTCCTATGCAGGAACAACCTGTCCTTGCCACATCATTACTGAGCACAAAATCTCCTTCCCATCAAAGAATCTGGAATGAAATGATACTACCCCTGAAATTTTTCCATGGAGTTATTGGCATGTTTTTGAAGAAATTATTTTTACTTTTTGGCCCCAGAGGGAATTTAGCATCTCCTAGGAGCATCAGCTTAGTCTGGATTTAGAGTAGAGGCTTAGAAGGAGGAAAAGTCCTGGCTTTAATGGAAGAAACACCCCAGACATGTGGGGAAAAGACGCAAAAATGAAAACAGAGAGGTGTAGTGTACCGAGCCCTCCTCAAAGCACATGGGAGTTGGCACTGGGTGTGCAATTCTGGTGCTCAATCAAGGTTGAAATATAACCCAAACGTTGGTGAGTCCAGGGGCCAACTCCCTACATTTCTGGAATGGTCTCACTGAGAATTAGAAATACATTTTATGGATCAGAATTCCTCTTAGTCTTTACCACCCAGGTTGCCTCTTTTGTCTTTATTGGACAAGACTGACCCCATTCTGAGCACAGCAATATTGTCTGAGCACAGATGGAGACCCCATTTCCTCCCTCTTCAAAGGGGAAGAAATATTTTGAGTCACTATGGGTGCAGGGTGACACCCAAGGATATGCTCAAGTAACAGAAGAGGCCATCGGAACTCGTGCATGTAGGACAAGGAGGGGGGTTTGTGTTGTTCCTGGGAGGGGAGAGAGGAGAGAAAAGAGTAGAAAGAGGTGAGAGAGAAGCCAGGATCTGGAAGAGATCTGGAGGGTGATCCTAACTCCTGGAATGTTTAATGTATAAGTAAGTTATTAAGCTCACATTATGGACTTAGGGATGAGTAGATTAGAGAAGGCCTGAATATTGTGCCTAAACTTGAGGGGTAGAGGCCAGAGACTGTGGCAGGGATGCAGGAACTATCAGTCTGAACCTGAGTTACATTTGTTTCTTTGTTTATTTCACCCGTTGAACTTGAACTCCTTCCTCTGGGGGCTCCACCTTTGCATTTCCAGTGCCTAGCACATTGCCTGAAACATAAAAGGCCCTCAATCAATGTTGTTTAAAAGAAAGAAGGATGGAAAAATAGGAAGTAAAGTCTTCTAATTTTGCAAGTAATAAAGAGTAAAAGATAATTGAGACTGTCTCAGAAATTTCAAAGTCCCAATATTGATTTCTTGTAAAGTTTTCTGATTCATTCAAAGGAAAATGGGATCTGTTAAACTTTTCTTAAAACATTGTCTCCTTTATCTTGACACTGTCTCTTTTTTAAGTCTAGCGCAGAGGCACCTGCTCCTTGAAGCCTCTTCTATGTCCCTGACTGCACATCATGGTACATGACCTAGAATCACGGAAAATTAGGATTGAGAAGGGACATTAGAAGTCACTTACAGAGACTTCCCTGGTGGTGCAGTGGTTAAGAATCTGCCTGCCAATGCAGGGGACACGGGTTCGAGCCCTGGTCTGGGAAGATCCCACATGCTGCAGAGCAACTAAGCCCATGTGCCACAACTACTGAAGCCTGCACGCCTAGAGCCTGTACTCTGCAACAATAGAGGCCACTGCAATGAGAAGCCCATGCACCGTAACGAAGAGTAGTCCCCGCTCGCTGCGACTAGAGAAAGCCCGCACACAGAAATGAAGACCCAATGAAGCCATAAATAAATTTAAAAAAAAGTTCACTATATATTAAAAAAAAAAAGAAGTCACTTACAGATAATCTGATTCCTGGACCTTTCTCATGTCACTTAATACTTTCTATCTCAGTTTGTTTGTTTTCTAAAATGTCTTTTACTTTAAAATGAGGTCTCTCTGGGCCTGTCAACATAGATGTTGTTCCACACATGAATAAACCTAAGTTGAAAGCATGAAAAATGATTGGCATAACGTTGGTGCTGGAAAGTGCTTTGCAAATGTTTTACAAGAAATAGATATTACTATTTCAAACCAATATGGCTTCCTGGTGAATGAAAGACCCTTTTGTTCAGTACAGCCCCTTGAGTTAGGATATGCAAAGTGGACTTGGAGTTTGGATTTGGAGCAGGAATTGGAAGAAGTCCAACTGGCATTCCAGTAGTAGGGGTGAAGGACCATCTGGGAGGGAGGAGAAGAGGTGAGGCAAAAATGGATGGACCAGTGAGATGCTGAGAGTTGGAGGTGAGGGGTGACATGGCAGGGAAAGCATGCTGTGGCAACATCTGAGAGTCAAAGTGGGGCATGTCCATGTTCTCATGATGTAATCTTGCCCCCTTCTCCATTTCCTGCAAACCTTGAGCTGGATTTTTGAGCAAAGTGGCCAGTTTCCCCAGGAACTCACAGACATCTTGAGAAAGGCATTGATCTTCAACAGGATGTAGAATAGAGGTATGAGAAATCCTACCTAGAGCTTAAAAGCAGGGAGACCCCAGCTGACATCTGGGTTACACAAGATTACGTAATATCTTGGAAATCTATGTATATACAAATAAGTGTTTCTTCTCTACATCATCACCTTGAAACTTACATATTTTAAAACTGGAGATAGAGATAAAATTTACACATAAATAGTCAAATCTCAGCTGTAAAGTACAAAACATCAGTTGAGTGCCTTTCATATAGTTTTTGTCTTTCTCTGGTATAAATTTGGATGATGTCATTATTACACAAGAGAACTGAAGATCATCACCAATGTGAAGTTGGGACACTTGGGCAAAAAGATGGTGTTAGTGATATATTATCCCAACAGGTTCCACAGTAAAGTCTGATGAAAAGTTTTTACACATCATTATACACCCAAAGCAGAAGATATGGATGTGGCATATCTACAAACCAATCCTGAGCCAGGAGCCTGGTAAAATCTAGGGCTGTGACACTTCCAGTGCCATAGGAGAGAATTACTGCTATGATAAGCTGTGAGGCAATCCCTAGCCAGATGGCTTTATTTCTGGAAAGACCTTGTTGGAAGATGAAATTGCTCCAGGTCTTCTTCATGATCAGATATGCTATTTGGTAGTTCATGATGCCAGTGAGAGCAGCTGTGTAGCCTGTACCTTCTAGGTATTTCCTCTGATACCTTGTCCATTCTTGGGCATAGCAATCGTCCCCGTCATTCATGCTGTTATTCCTCCATTGCTCCAGAGGTTAATGAGAGTGCTGGGCCTAAATCTCCTCTGTGCGTACATGGTGACATAGACAACGAAAGCTCCTGGGCTTGCGTGAGGCCAGTGTTTTGGCAGGACTATGAGGCAAGTGACTTGTTCACCAATCTGTCCATTTTCTTATGGTGGGGTTTCTGGTTCAAAATGACACTTTCAGCTTTCCCATAGGATAGAGCAATAAGGGAGTTAAGTCTGTGCCCAAACTGATGAACAAGATAGTAATGATGCCAGTGATCAGGGCAAGCCCGACAATAGTGTAAATCAAAAAAATGCAAAGCTTGGCAATGTTCTGGGTCAGAGTATAAGCAATAATCTTCTTTAGGTTATCAAAGATTAGGTGGCCTTCCTCTACCCTGTGGTTAGAGATGCAAAGATATCACTGTCATCCAGTAAGACTGTGTGGCCTGCATTTTTGGATCCATTAGAAACTGCTACCCTCATGGCAATCCCAACATCTGCATTCTTTAGAGCTGGAGAAGCGTTAAGCCCATCCTCTCTCACAGGAACAAGTGCATCTGTCTCTGACAGCTCACATCAGTGATTGGCTTCTGCTGGAGGGATGTCTGAGCAAAGACGGTTTCCAAATACTTGGTTAAGAGCTCATCGAAGATGCTCTTGATTTATGTCCTTCAGCTCCATACTGGACATCACAGTGGCTTTACCCTATTTGTGTACTTGCTCCATAGCAATGTTGAGGCTTTTTCAATGTCTTCCACCATCTATCTCACTGTTGGCTGAAATGATACCTGGCAATAGTGTTGGCTGTGAAGGGATGATCACTTGTGACCATAACAACCTTGACCCCAGCACTCTGGTATTTGGTAAGTACCTCAGGCACAGTGGACCGAAGGGGATCAGTCCTTGACAAGAGCCCACAAATCAGAAACTGGAGGTGGGAAAGGTCATGACATCTGTCAAATGAGTAGGCTTCTGGGAACTTGATTGCTGGCAGAAAGAGGTGACAGAAACCCAGAATGTGGCTCTTCCAGACCCCCTAGCTCCATGTACATGGTGTGGAAGGCCTTAGCTGTGCCCTTGACCCGAGGCTGCTCTAGGACATCAATAATGATGGTGCTGTACTTCTCTAGGATCTTCTCAGGGGCCCCTTCATCATCGTGAGGCAACATCTGTCACTGGGGTCATCCATCTCATGTATGGGGGCTGAAATTTGTCGGTAGAATCAAAAGGGATTCCAGGCACTTTGCAGTCTCATTTCCTAATTTCTATCACATCCCCCAAAATGACCTCTGAAAATGACCTCCAACCACAACTTTCTCCATGATGGTTTCTTGTGTCCTTATTTGAACTCAACTTGGTTATACAGTGTTATTATCTTGAATAAGGAGGCCCAGATTCCAGAGCTTCAGGCAAGGAGTTGGTTTTTCTGTTCATCATGTGTCAGCCACATAGATCTGATTGTCACACCACACATGGGTTCTGTTGTGAGTCTGAGGGTCGATCTTGTCAGAGCAAATGATAGAGGTGGAACCGAGGTCTTCACTGCTTCCAGGTTCATCTCCAGGCAGTTCTTGGCCACCTGTTTTTCTGTCATTAATGGAGTGACAGTGACAATCACCAGGAGGTCCTCAGGTGCATGGGCCACAGTGACACCAATGAGGAAGGTGGTGGAGTCCAGGACATACTTCATGGGCACTGTGATAATAAAGAAAAGGATGCTGGTGAAGTGACCACTTCTGCCACAATACTAACAAAGTGCTCAATCTCAGTGGCAATGGCTGTCTTCCTATTGCCAATTCCTGAAGCTATTGAGGCAATCTGTCCAATGGTGGTGCCATTGCCTGTGTTGGTGATTGTGCCAGTTGCCACACCTTTAAAATAAGTTGTAGAAGAGAAGCCAGTGTTCTTTGTTTGAAGGGGATTGCCATGAGTAAAGTCACGGGAACAGGAGTGGGGCTCAGACCTCCTAGTGAGAGATAAATTATCTATTTTAGCTCACTGAGAAGCCAGCCACCTGATTTCCCTAGGAATTTGGTTTCCACCCTTAATCTCCTCCATGTTCCGGACCATTAGCTGCTCTTCAGGGATTATACTGTCTCTTGCATCCCAGATGACAAAAACTTGGAGAGGAATAATTTATTGAATCTTAACATGATGTTGGTGCTTTTCACTTATTGGAAATAAGCAAATATCACCCCAATCAGAGCAAGCACAGAACCCAAATACACACTGTCTAAGGATGCACACTTATGATTGGAGTACTGAATTCCAAATGCAAGCTAGCATAGGACAGCTCCTGTCCATAGAAGGATGGGGAAGCCCCATACCATCTACTGAGAAATTTGACAATCCCTCATGTTTCTTTGAAAGGCCTGAGTGGGGGGGTGTCCTGAACCAAGAGCTCTTCAGCTCTCATGCTGGACAGCATTGTATCTCATTTGGACCATAGTTCTCTTCCAATTCCTTATTGTTCAATTTCTGATCATCTAGGTGAATTCTTTCTTGGGTTCTTCTTTCTAGTGATTCTTTATGAGTTCCTAGCAGTTGTACTTCAGGATCTGGTACTCCTCCTTGCCATCCCCACTGGGTGTTTCCTCTATGTCTTTAGTTCCACTGAGCTTCACAGAGTAAGTTTTTGGTGTTGTTTTGCCCATGATGCTGATGACATGGGTGCTTGTGGAATGAAGTTGGTCACAGAAGGGCACAGTTCCAGGGTGTGAGCTGTACTAAGGGCCTGGAACTCAGGGGTCCAGCTGCAGTAGTTTGAGGTGGGAGACCTGAAGGGCCAGTCTCAGACTGGACCCTGTGCTGCTGAAGCCCAGTGGGTTCAGTGCCTGCTCATAGTTTTCTATCTTATTTCTGCTCATTTAAAAATCTACTCTACCAGGTTGAAATCCTCCTGAGAGCAGAGCCTGTGTTTGTTTACCATTGTATTCTCAACACATGGGGATTCAAAACAGATATTTGTTGAATGACTAAATGATCTCATAATTGGGGACCTGTGGGTTTTGGCCATCTCTTGACAAAGTAATATTAGCCTCTGACTAGAAGAGACAAAGCCTGGATGAATGTGCTTCATAAAGAGAGGAGCTTGAACCAGGTCAGCATTTCTCAGCTGAAGCCTCTGGAAATCTTTGCAGGGAATGAGGTACACAAGTCAGTCTGAGCCTCAGTTTCTGCATCTGTAAAGTCAGGATGAAAATAGGGGAAAGGCAATATTTACCTCTTGGGGTTGTTAGAATTAAATGAGATAATGCACGTAGAGCACTTAGAACTATTCCTGGTACTTAGTAAGCACTCAAATTTAGTTATTAATATTAATATTACAATACATAATCATAATAAAAAAGTAATGTCTTGTAGGGACTGTAGATTCTGTAGCTCTATTTCATTCTATTTGCCAACTATTAACTGCCTATGACACATGAGAAATTGTGGAGGAGGAAAAACATTTGTCTAATTTACCATAACTTACTAATCCAGAGAGGGTTGACCACCAACATCATCATCTTTGTCCCTGCAGATAGAGTGCTCATTCTAGCTCATGATGACATTTTTGGTAGTTATTGACTTTGGAAGCTTCATATGGTGGTCTTTTAGCCACCTTCTCAAGAGAAACAAATATATGCATCACCCTTTATGGAGCTCTTTGAAGGAAGGGAACATGTTCCCTTCATCTCATTATCCTGCACACCTAGAACACACAGGAGATGCTAAATACACTTTTTTTTTGGTAACATCTTTATTGGAGTATAATTGCTTTACAATGGTGTGTTAGTTTCTGCTTTATAACAAACTGAATCAGTTATACATACACATATGTCCCCATATCTCTTCCCTCTTGCATCTCACTCCCTCCCTCCCACCCTCCCTATCTCACCCCTCTATGTGGTCACAAAGCACCGAGCTGATCTCCCTGTGCTATGTGGCTACTTCCCACTAGCTATCTATTTTACGTTTGGTAGTGTATATATGTCCATGCCACTCTCACTTTGTCACAGCTTACCCTTCCCCCTCTCCATATCCTCAAGTCCATTCCCTAGTAGGTCTGTGTCTTTATTCCCATCTTGCCCCTAGGTTCTTCATGACCGTTTTTTTTTCTTTTTCTTAGATTCCATATATATGTGTTAGCATACGGTATTTGTTTTTCTCTTTCTGACTTACTTCACTCTGTATGACAGACTCTAGGTCCATCCACCTCTCTACAAATCACTCAATTTCATTTCTTTTTATGGCTGAGTAATATTCCACTGTATATATGTGCCACATCGTCTTTATCCATTCATCCGATGATGGACACTTAGGTTGTTTCTATCTCCTGTCTATTGTAAATAGAGCTGCAATGAACATTTTGGTACATCACTCTTTTTTTTTTTTTTTTTTTTTTTTTTGTGGTATGCAGGCCTCTCACTGTTGTGGCCTCTCCCATTGTGGAGCACAGGCTCTGGATGCACAGGCTCAGCGCCCATGGCTCACGGGCCTAGCCGCTCTGCAGCATGTGGGATCTTCCCGGACCGGGGCATGAACCCGTGTCCCCTGCATCAGCAGGCGGACTCTCAACCACTGCACCACCAGGGAAGCCCCATGACTCTTTCTGAATTATGGTTTTCTCAGGGTATATGCCCAGTAGTGGGATTGCTGGGTCGTATGGTAGTTCTATTTGTAGTTTTTTAAGGAACCTCCATACTGTTCTCCATAGTGGCTGTACCAATTCACATTCCCACCAGCAGTGCAAGAGTGTTCCCTTTTCTCCACACCCTCTCCAACACTTATTGTTTCTAGATTTTTTGATGATGGCCATTCTGACTGGTGTGAGATGATATTTCATTGTAGTTTTGATTTGCATTTCTCTAATGATTAATGATGTTGAGCATTCTTTCATGTGTTTGTTGGCAGTCTGTATATCTTCTGTGGAGAAATGTCTATTTAGGTCTTCTGCCCATTTTTGGATTGGGTTGTTTGTTTTTTTGTTATTGAGCTGCATGAGCTGATTGTAAATTTTGGAGATTAATCTTTTGTCAGTTGCTTCATTTGGAAATATTTTCTCTCATTCTGGGGGCTACAGTAATCAGGACAATATGGTACTGGCACAAAAACAGAAGTATAGATCAATGGAACAGGATAGAAAGCCCAAAGGTAAACCCACGCACATATGGTCACCTTATCTTTGATAAAGGAGGCAAGAATATACACTGGAGAAAAGACAGCCTCTTCAATAAGTGGTGCTGTGAAAACTAGACAGCTACATGTAAAAGTATGAGATTAGAACACTCCTTAACACCATATACAAAAATAAGCTCAAAATGGATTAAAGCCCTAAATATAAGGCCAGAAACTATGAAACTCTTAGAGGAAAACATAGGCAGACCACTCTATGACATAAATCACAGCAAGATCCTTTTTTTTTTTTTTTTTTTTTTTTTTTTTTGCGGTATGCGGGCCTCTCACTGTTGTGGTCTCTCCCATTGCGGAGCACGAGCTCCGGACGTGCAGGCTCAGCGGCCATGGCTCACGGGCCCAGCCGCTCCGTGGCATGTGGGATCTTCCCGGACCGGGGCAAGAACCCATGTCCCCTGCATCAGCAGGTGGACTCTCAACCACTGCGCCACCAGGGAAGCCCCACGGCAAGATCCTTTTTGACCCACATCCTAGAGAAATGGACATAAAAACAAAAATAAAGAAGTGGGACCTAATGAAACTTAAAAGCTTTTGCACAGCAAAGGAAACCATAAACAAGACCAAAAGACAACCCTAAATACACTTTTGAATGAATAAATGAATCCTATTCATGGAAGGCATTGATATTGAACATTGGTTCAAAATAATTCAGAATCAGTGGTGATTTAGAAGTGATGGAATTGAACCCCAAAACTTCCTTAGAGACCTTTCCATATGGGGAAGTTCTCATTATGTTATGATGTATCCTGTAACCAACAAACTTGTGCCCACTGAACCCGTTCCAGATTTGGATCTAGCAGCTGCCTCCACAGGGAAGAGAGAGTTAAACATCAGATTTGTTCTAATTAAAAGTCATTCAATCTGGGCTCTGGAGGGATACAGTCTGATGTAACCCTCATCAACTTCATCAACAATGCCATGATCAATTTTAAGAGTTGAGCTGATGTGGCTTATCAAGGGACCTTAGTTACTATGACAACATAGCCTAGCTTGATGCCCTCAGCCAAAGCCAAGTGTTGGGTGGGTAGCTTGTCTCTCTCAATAGCTTGCTTGGCCCACTCTGGTGGTATGTGTCAGGGCAGCAAGAATGCATTGCCTAAGCTAGAAATGTGGACTGTCTCTGAGGGCTGGAGGAAGAGGGGAATAGAGGGAGGGAGTTCTGATTCCGGTGGTGGAACAAGAGAACAGGTTGTCTAGAAAGACATGTAAGCAGTCCTTGAATCCAGCATCCTTGCTGTTATCCACAGTTACTCACAGTTTATGTATCGTGGGTATTGTTCTAGGGCAGGGAAAGAGTGGAGCCAAACCAGGAGCAAATGACAAGGCACATTCCAGATCTGGTACATAGGTATAAAGTTGACCTTGGAATACAGTGGGCGTGGCTGGGGATGCCATGACTTTATAGGAGGTCCCTAAATTTAATCTTTGGAAAGAGACATGTTCATCCCAAGTATACCTTCAGGGCCTATCTTCACAAAGAGACACATCCTAATTTGATGACTAGAAGGACACTAGAAGTTCTGTCTTCTCCCCATCCCAGCCTTTCCCCATCCAGGCAAAAAAGGACCATGAATAATCTCATTCCTTTTCCCTTGTTGATTGTTAATTAATTTTAGCCTATGGAACATTTTTAATAAGAACAGGTTCACCTCACTGAAATGGAATTTGGGCTTGAAAGGCAGGAACTTAGGACTTTGAAAAGTTTTGTAGAAAAGGCATTGCTGTAAGGGCTCCTCTATTACCAAATGTCATTCCCCCTGGAGGGAATGAAACCACTGCTCCAAAGTGACTCATCTTGCAGGTGACAAAGTGGCTGTGGTCTAAGTTTCTGGTGCAGTAAGCTTGATACTATGAAGAATATGTTATTTGCCCTCTTTGCTCAGCCATCTTAACTTTCTGACATCTCTAGAATATACCAGGATTTTTCCTGCCTACACACTCCACTGCCCTGGTGTTTGCATGACTGGCTCTTTTTTATTCTTCAAGTCCCTGCTCAAGGTCAGCTTCTCAAAGAAGCCTTCCCTGACCACTCAATGTTTAAAGTAGGTGTTCACCTCTACCTCCCCCAATATGCTCTAGGACAGCCCTCTAATTCTTTCTTTTCTGACTCTCTTCACAACTCTAATTGCATTTGTGCATTATTCACTTGTTTGTTGTCTTCAGAGTGTGAGCTCTATGAGGGCAAGCCTGTCTTGTTCACTGCTGTATTTTCAGGGTACAGGACCAACCTATTATAATTAGAATATTTAAGTCTATCATGCACACTTCAGTACTTTGGTAATTTCTGGGGATGTGAGTTGGACACAGACTCTTAAATCTTAAGGTCTAGTTGGGAAGACAGAAAATTTGTCAGTAGCACTTGTGATAAGTGCTTTGAGAGAGGGAGGACAGGGGGCTGCTGGAGAAACACCCAGACAAGCCTGCAGAAGTTAGAGGAGGCTTCCTCCCAGAAAATAGAAGCCCTGAGACCCAAAGAAAGTAGAAATTAACCAAAAGAAAGAGGGAAAGAGTTCTGGCAGAAGGGATAGC
The DNA here is from genome assembly GCF_025265405.1 of Mesoplodon densirostris. Taxonomy (NCBI): domain Eukaryota; kingdom Metazoa; phylum Chordata; class Mammalia; order Artiodactyla; family Ziphiidae; genus Mesoplodon; species Mesoplodon densirostris. Next base: position 20,590,036 of record NC_082668.1, read on the forward strand.
ATGTGCAAAGGCCTTGAGGTGGGAAAAATGATGGCACTTCTGAGGACGTGGAAGTTTAGTAGGTACATGAGGGCTAGCAGCAAGAGATGAGGATGGAGATACAGCAGTGCCTAGAGCACAGCATGGTGAAGCTATACTAGATTTGGATTTTATTCTGTAGGAAATGGAGAGCTACTGAAGAGTTATAAGTAGAGAGAGGCATGAGTTGATGTTCACTTTTGAAGGATCACTCTGCTTTGTGGGAAGCAAGGGATTGGAGGATCAAGACTAAAGAAAGGGTAAACATATAAGGGTATATTGGTCACCCAGGAGAGCAAAGATAGCAGCCTGGGCTAGGAAGGTGGCTTTGGGTATGGAGAGCATAGGAATCGTTTATTAATATTTAGGAGCAGGGTCTAAAGATAGATGATTGACTACAAGGGAAAGTGGAGTGCTGGAGTGCTTAGTGAGGCTTTGGTGGAGATAAGGATGAGGCCCATTTTACTTGGGCATCTGTGTGGGTGGTGATGGCATTCATGGAGATGGGAGAGCCAGGGGGAGGAGACATACCAAGTATGTCGTCATCTTTGAGCCACACGTTCTTTTCTCTTTCCCTTGGGAAATTCCAACTGCCCTAGAGACTAAGTGCCATCTCCTTCTTGACTTTCCCTCTGAATCCTCCTCTGAACCCTAGCACCAGGAAATAGCCCATACCCTTTGCCACTTGTGTATGTTGCTATGAATTATTTTATCCAAGTTAGTCTTGTCTTTCCAACTAGGTGCTGTGCTTATTGGTGGCAGAACAATTTGTCTCAGTGACTGCCATGGGGCTAAGTACATGGCAGATGCTCAGTCCCTGGGGACTGTGTTTGTCAGCTTTCTACAGAGAAACAGAACAAATAAGATGTGTCTATATAGAAAGAGATCTTTGTAAGGAATTGGCTCAGGCAATTATGGAGGCTGGCAAGTCCAAAATCTGCAGTGTGGGCTTGCAGGCTGGAGACCCAGGAAGAACTGATGGTGCAGATGAATTCTGAAGGCAGTCTGCTGAAGAATTCCCTCTTACTCGGGGAGGCAGCTCTTTTTGTTCTATGCAGGCCTTCAACTGATTGGATGTGACCCACTTATATTATGGAGGGCAATCTGCTTACTCAAAGTCTGAGTTAAATGTTAATCTCATCTAAAAGCACCCTTCAATTGTTATAAGGAGTTAATGAGTCAGATATTTCTAAGGCACTTCGAGCGGGGTCTGGCACATAAGAAATACTGTGTAAAGCTGCATTCAACGAATAAAACCTGTCCAAAACAAAACAAACCAAAAAACCAACAACCCATGCCCTTCAAGTTGACACACAAATTCACTATTACAGGGACTATAAGAGTGATTTTATGCAAATCATGATCATGCTTTTAGGCTAAATGTGTGGTCAGGTTGGCAAGGCTATAACTTCTTGGATTTCACAGGCTCATATATTAAAGTTGAAAGAGAATGCCTGGGCCCAGAGAGGTGAAGTCATTTTCCCAAGTTCACCCAGCAAGGTACTGTCAGTAGTGGAACCCAGGTTTCTAGACATCTAGAAACATTTGCATTTTTTCTACTGCATCTCACAATGGACAATGTGTGTGTGTGTGTGTATGTGTGTGTGTCCCTGTCAAGAGGCCAAGATACCTCATTGGAACTGTGACTTGCAATTTTTAATTTGGAAATTATAAAACATGAAGAAAGGAGGTACTTTTCTCCAGCTGTATATTCTTTGTCACAGAGCTTCTAAAAACAACAGTTTGGGCTGGAATACAGGAAAGGTATGACACAACTTAAGGCCTTCATCAAAAATAGCCAGTTCTAGGTCACTGAACTGAGGTAGCCTCAGGCCTGGGAGCCCTGGACAGTCTGGATTTACATGGGCGCCTTGAGTCCTGAGGGCAAGGTGGAAACCTGTCAAGTTGGAAGAGACAGGCAAGATCTAGGATCCAAACTAGAAAGGTGGGGATCACTCCAGGCGAGAGGTGCACACCAGTCACCAGGTCTCACACAGGCCCAGAATCTAGAGTACCAGCTTGGGATGAGTTTGGGATTTCTAGTTAAGCATAAGAAAATTAGGTAGCCCATGGAATTTAGACCAGAATACTTGGGACACATTCTGAGTCAGGGAATAGCCTGTTAAACTCTGCTCCAGGTAACTGGGGTGTGACGATTGAGCCCAGGGTCTGAATGCCTTGGGTTTAATCTCTCTGTCTGTTTCTCCATCTCTCTGTCTCTCTCGTGGGCTGAAAAATGTGGCTGGCATGTGCTGCTCCTCTGAAGGCCTCGTAGGTCTGCACATGAGGGTAAGCCCACCAGGAATCTAGCTTCTCAGGGGGCCCTCCCTGGACTCCTAGAAACTCTCTGGGCAGCAGCAAGAATTCAAAGCAGTTGGCCTCTTTCATAAAGCCTTTAATGCAGCAAAATTCAACATGATATATATATATGGACAGGCCTTGGAGGATGCTATAATAGGATTTGATCTGCATAGTTTCAGTACTTGTCAAGACAGTAGAATCAGATACCAATTATGTCCCCAGGATGCCAACTACCCAGATGGCAGAGAACAATCCATTTGTCAGCGTGGTCCACTGACATTCCAGAGAACAGAAATTCCCCAAATTTCAGAATTTGTGAAATGGTAGAGACTGGATTCATTGTGCTTTCTTTCCTCTAAAACTGCTGTATGGCAGGATTTTATTTTCTTAGCTAAAGGGATTCATATTTAGCTTAGTACAAAAGAACTTGGAACCCCACAGATGTCACAAGGGAGAGCTCAGGAGTCAGTGCAATTTGCAGCCACCTTTTCAGAGCCCCCCACCCCGTCCCAGACCCTCAGGCCACGCCTTGAGTGCCACATTTCAGTGAATACCTAATGGAAAAATACATTAGGCACCAAGACCCTAGCTGGTGGGGAGTATGGAAACCTGGAGGTGTCATAAATTTTCAAGAGCATGGTGAATGTTTGGAGCTCTAATCAAACATGATCTCTGCTATATGTACCAGAGCACCATGGAAAACAGAACTGGGGTCACAAAGGGGAAAGTGCAAAGGCCTCTGTAGGGAGGCCAGTAGGCCAGTCCTGCAGACAAACTGAAGAGTAAACTTCAAAACCTCAGTGGGTGGGTGGAGGATGGGTTGGTTTTCTTTTCTATTATTCTTTTTCCATTTGCAGAATTAATAATAGGATGAAAGGAGTTCTGTAGATGTTATAGATTTGGTATTTTAGGAAAAATGTGATAGGACTCCTTGTAAATTTCAATTCACAATGTGGACAGATTATTTTGGGAGGCACTGAAGCCAGTTCCCTGCCGGAGAAATGGCCAGAGGCCAGGAGGAGTGATCGTAGCAGCTGCAACGTTGATCACCAATATTGGTGTGTGTGATGGAGGGGACTGGCTGGTTACTTGCAGACTGAACCACTGGAGAGCAGAGCTTCACCTCTCTCCAACCTCCTTTCCAAGACATGTATGGATTCCGGAACAGGAGGTGTTGGTGGACAGCAGCAAAGATTCCAGGACAGATCTTTCCAAATTTAAAGATCCTTCCTTAGTGGGAAGAGACAGGAACTTAACAAAGTCCAGCCCGGAACTGGACAAACAAATACATCTGTGAGACAGGAATCCCAAATACAAATATGCTAACAATAGGGAGAAAGCTGGAAAAAATTAGCACTAAGAGAGACCTGGGGCAGGAGGGGGGGGACTGTAAATTTGTTTCGTACTTGACCTTGACTTACCACTGGCTGACCCAGGGCTGAGGGATGAGGAATGGTGGGTGGGTGAAGGAGAAGGAGAAGTCAGTACTATTTAGGGCTGCAGACAAATGTAGCTGCAGGTCATGGGGAAGGGCAGTAAGTGATCTTCTTGTAGACGCTAATGAGACCATGGCTGTAAAGAACTTAGAGGCAAGAGTTCATGTCCTTGGAGTGATAGATTCTGGAAGAGTTTCAAAGAGGAAAGGGTCTGAAAGCCCAGCATGAGGTCGGTTTAGCATCATGACTGAGGTCTTTCTGCTTTGCTAAAGGATAGCATTTTAGGATTTGCTGGGGGTCTGCACAGCCTAAAAAGGGAAAACTGCAGAAAAAAACCAAGGCAGCAAAAGAGAGACTAATGTCGCCAGAGTAGAGGATAAAGAAGTGAGAATTAGAAGGGTTTTCAGAGCCCATCGTGTCTATTCTCTTTCAGTGTCCAGGAGGAGGGTGATATAGAGGGTGGGGGATGAGTGGTTTTAGCCTCCAGGATTCCCCTGGGTTTTATAACATAGAATGAAATAAGGGAAGAGACTTGTGTACAGCTCAAGATTGTCCTCACTGCATATGGCTCTAGCTGGAGCAACATTTCTTTTGGGGATAAAGAAGAGGTGAGAAGCTAGAGCTTGAGTAGATATTGGATAGGAACAAACATCAGCAGGGGTAATTTTGGAAACTGGGTGGGTCATTGGAGCAATCCTGAACAACCTTTCAGGATTGCATTTCCCCCCTAGTGTCCACAGGAAGCCCACAGGTGGAAAGACAGTGGGGGGAAGGGTAGGTGGGAGAAGGGGTTGACATTGCTGGAAGGAGAAGGTGCGCTGATCTCTACCATGAATATCTTTTGGATTCAGGAAAAGCCTTCTTTGAGATCTTTTCCACTCCCTGGGAATGTGGGGTTTTCCTCACCTAGTTCTCATAAATACTGTGGGGAATACTGCTTTCAGAGAGATCTGGAGGCTGGCAGGTGTTTTGCCATGTAGGAGACCCTCATAACAACCCCAGCTACGTTAGCTGGCTTGTGAGTCCTGATTCCACTCCCTGCACCAAGGCTGGGTTGGGTGCTGAAGATTACTGAGGGGTGTGGTTAAAAGCAAAGATCCTAAGACCTCCCCCTCCCAGACCTCCCAATTCAGAAATTTGGGAGTGGGCTGGCAGTCAATATTAAAAAAAAAGCTTTCCTGATGAATCTGATGTGTGATTGGGGTTACAAACCTCTGTGTCTGAAGACATTGCTCAGAGTTGGGTCCTTATCTTCCAGAAGTTTCTGATGTAAAACAGATAGCATGGTCTTAAAATCTTCAGTACTCTCAGACCATTATAAATAATGACAGTAAATGTTGAACAAATGTATAAGATTTATATATACATTGTGAAGAACTCAAAGATATATTTGTGTCACTGGAATGTCATAATCAATCTAGACAATGACAAACTATGTTGGCCTTTCATTGGAACACACATTCTCTTTTAGTCTATGGTACAAGGGGACCTTCCTCCTTACCAGCATCTTCTTGGTTTGCTCAATTTTCAAAGCAGTTTCTTTCAAAGTGATTTCTAGGGCATAAGAGGCAGAAACCCTGTGTAGTGTGTAAGGGTTTCTTGGGGAGAAGCAGGACTTCAGAATTCTGTTAAGAATGGGATTTTTCAGGTTGTTTGTATGTGTGTGTGTGTCTGCACTTGTGACATTTGATGGGTTTCTAGATGTTTAAGTGAAATGCCCTTACACCCAACATTTGTGTAAGAAATGCAAGTCAAATAGATGGGTTTTCCGTGAACACACAGCAAAATTTTCAGGATCTAGGGATGGAATTAAATTGACAATTAAATTGACAAAGCAATGACAGTGAGGAGGCCAAAAAAGAAATGGGGAAGGGAGACTCATCAGTTGTGTCCTTCACCTGGAAAGGGGCTGGCTTAATCCATTCAAAGAGACAAAGAGTGAGGGAGACTTGAGGAGCTTCCATCACCTCTGTGGATTCCTACAGAGAAGATTGATTTTGTCAGTTCCTCAAACAGGTTAGCAAGTCAACAGAACAGCTTCCCCAGAGCTGGAGACAGTCTTTGCTGCACACCAGTTATTTGCTTGATAAACAGAGCAAAGCCCTGGGGAGTGTTGAAAGAGAGGGGTGCGGCCAATGCCTTTGGCTGACAGCACATTCAGAAGAGCTAAGAAAACAAAGGTATAAACTTGAAAAATCTTTTAGGTTTTGTTTACTCAGGCAAAAAGGAGTCCAGACTATAGCAATTAACTGAGTGTGATGAATAGATATAGCTGACCTGGCAAAATCAGATCAGCAACTCTTTGTCAGTAGCCTATGTGGTCTTTACCTTCCTTCCCCAAGCCATCCCTCCCCTAAAACACACACACACACACACACACACACACACACGCCTGCAAAAACTCAGTTTCACTGTCTCATTTGATTTATCTTTCAGCTCAGGGAACTACATATGCTGAATTTCATTGTTCCCCAATTATTTCATGCAGGAAAATCTTATATTTCTGGAGAACCAGTGCTGTATATTTTGCTGCTACGTCTTTCCTTTCCTTTTTTCCCTTTTTCCTTCTTTTTCTTCCTTTCTCTCTTCCTTTCTACTTCCTTCTACAGGGTCTGCCTAGATAGTGCTGGGTCTATGTTGAGCCTTCACTCATTGCTTTATTCTTTTGCTAAACTGTCTTTAATAAGCACCTACTATGTACCAGTCACTGGGCTAAGCTCTGGTGATACAGAGATAAAAGCCATGCTTTCAATCTTCAGACTGTTCATAGTCCAACAGAGAAGTTCTCTGATGCTAAAGAATCAAATTGTATGTACATGATTTGTTGAGTATAATTGAATCTTTAATGCTGAAATTTACAACTTTAGAAACTGGTAGGTTGGAAAGATGTTTGAACATGGATTTAAAAACCGTCAAAAGGACTAAAATGGTGAAGCCAATCACACATGGCCAAGGGAGCTTTCATGTCCCGGTACAGCTGTCTAAAGCTGTCCTATAAGTCACCCAGCTCTCAGAACTGGTTTTCAAAAAGGCTGGGAGAGGTCCCCTACACTCCAATAGTAGCTCAAATGTGGGAAACCCAGAGTGAAGGCAAGTGAAGCCAACTGGAGCAATCAGCTCTAGCCACATGTGAATTGAACTGTGGTGAAAATTCTCTAGAACTCTCCTGGGCTTGGCATACTTTTCAAAGTCTGAAGATCTTTCCTCAGATTGCCTAGTTTCTCTGAACTTTGAGAATAAATTTCTCCTTTGTGGTTTAGAAAAATAGAGTGAGGGGAAAAAAGAAGCAGGAGAAAATATTAGTTTAATAATCCCTCAATTGTAAGAATGGGCAAAATATTCAGGGGAAAATGAACATGATTCAGAGGAGGGACTGGGTATTTGGAAAATAGGGCTTTCTCTGCCCAGCAAAGTCCTTGCTTACTGCAGGGAAGTTCAGATGAGCTTCAGTGTGTGTGAAAGTGGATCTCTTTGGAGCAAATTGTTTAATTTGATCTGGGGATGGAATGTACCTTGTACACCTCCTTCTTCAAGGAACTGACGTATTGCCAGCTTGTAATTCAGTTTACTTAAGATGAGGACAAAACAAATCACGGCATTTCCAGAAAGTCTAGGATGGCAAAAATTCCCCTCTCTGTCTTCACCATTACACACACACACACACACACACACACACACACACACACAATCTCCATTGGGTGGGATATCTTGTACCAAGCTCCAACAATTTAGATGCCTATATACCATTTGGCTGTTATTGCATGAAGAAGACTGGGTGTGGTATGAAATTAGCTGGTTGAATTCTTGTCTGAAAAAATGGCAAATGTTTAAAATATTCAATGCTCACTGTTGGTGTACAGTGAATCCTGTCCTTCCTGGGTAAGAATGCTTATTTGGTGGAACTGATCTGTGTAGACCTTCTCATGGTAGAGGAAGAAGAACCTTTGGGTTCACTACCAACAATATTAGATTTGAGGTTTTGAGACCTCAGGAACATGTTGGACATGGTTGTGACTATAAAAATGCATTTGGGGGGGCCTCCCTGGTGGCGCAAGTGGTTGAGAGTCCGCCTGCCGATGCAGGGGATACGGGTTCGTGCCCCGGTCTGGGAGGATCCCATATGCCGCGGAGCGGCTGGGCCCGTGAGCCATGGCCGCTGAGCCTGCGCGTCCGGAGCCTGCGCGTCCGGAGCCTGTGCTCCGCAACGGGGGAGGCCACAACAGTGAGAGGCCCGCATACCGCAAAAAAAAAAAAAAAAAAAAAAAAAAAAAAAAAAAAAAAAAAAAAAAATGCATTTGGGGGATTTATCTCTCAAAACATAGGAAAAGAAGTAATTTTAGAAGATTGAACCTATAGATATTTTTCAAGTTATAGGCAATATAGTCTGAGGAATTCTGTATGTCTTTCTAGGTTATGAATTATTTCATGTTATAGGTTTTGTTGGGTTATTCTCTGTTTACTAGGAAACCCCCTCCCTTCCCTCAAAAGGAGAAAGTGGGCTTTTATGATAGTCAGCATATTCAAATTAAAAACAAGGAAAAATACTGTAACTTTGTTCTTAAGAGAGGGACAAAAGATGACTCTGCTAGAAATCTATTCTTGGTTTGGTTGCCTTTGTGTCTATTCCATACAGGTTAAATTTGTCTATGTCTTAATGTCTTCTGAAATTATATTGCACTGATGTGTCCAAAAAATTGGCCTTCAACTTGAACTTGAAAATCGGTTCCACAAACAATTGCCTGCCTACATTGAGCCAGGTGCTGAAAACAGGGATAGATACGACCTCAGGTCTCTCTTAAGTTGAGTCAAATTGGTGACCTGCCAATAGAGGGCCCTGAGGCTCAAAGTATGGAACTGCTCTGTCTTGTGTCCCACCCAACTATGACAGTGGGCTTGATCCAGGGAAATACAGGAACATTTTCAAGGGTGAAAGGGGGTGCAGAGAGTGTTTCTTCTGAAATGCTGGGTTAAATGAATCATCCGTAACATCACGATCACGGTTACTATTATTATGTTTCATTTGATCTTCAACTCCAGGCCTCAAAAATGGTGGCATGATTTTTATGGGAAGGGAGAATGAAGAGGCATCACCATTTCCAGAGATTTTGACTGAGCAAGTTGGTCTTGCCACTTTTCATAAAGCTGATAGGGTTTAGGAAGTCCCCCGGGCAGCCTAGTCAGTAATTGGACTTTTTAAGATGTATGTCACCTCACCATGAAGCCATTAAATCAAGGCAGAGAAAATGCTCAAAAGAACAAAATCAACTTCTTCCTCAGCCTTACTGGGTGGTGGGGGAGTCTTGTTGGACTTTGTGGCTGTGGTGAGGCATGGTGTCAACAATGTGTGTGTGTGTGTGCGTGTAAGAGAAAGAGAGAGAACAGCAGTTCCAAGTTTTGTCTCTTAAAGATAACTCTCGTTCTTAATGTGAATCCTAAAAGAATAAGATTGGGAGTTATCTCCCAAATACTCTAGTTTCCCTTAACTGTGGATTTGCCGTTCTAGTACCTGCCTAAGCATTTTCAGACTGTCAGATGAAATACACATTATGTTACTGGCTTTCTGGACATGCAGGGCAGTGCTTTCTTTGACTTTTCCAGAGCAGAAGTGCCCCTGGTGGATAAGTCTTCATTTCCCCAGGCCAGATGAGGTGACGCTGGGGACTGGGGGTGGGGTTGGAGGAGGGGAAATGTTAGCAGAGACTCCACCAGTGTTTCCAAGGTCCTCTGATACTCAGACATAGAGAAGGCTTGCTGCTGGGGGAAGACCTGGGGAGGCCCCACTGTCCCTCCCCAGCTCCCACTGTGGGCTCAGCCAGCCATTCTGAGAGGCACAGCTGGATATGAGGAAAAGTGGGTGAAGCTTTGTGGACAAAGCATTTTTTAGTGACCCCATTGGGCCCCCTGATCTCTCAGTATGACTTGGGGAGCCATAAAATGCCATCTAGTACTTAAGGGAACTTCTAGGTCATGACTATAGGATCTAATGACACGTGGCCAGAGATGATGTGAAAGTTGAGGCTGAGGGAATGGAACTGGCTTGCCCAAGGTCACTCTGGTTGCCAGCGGCTGAAGCAAGGCCTCCTGCCTTCCAGCCCTGGACTTCTCTTCCTACACCATGAGGCTGTGTGCTTGTAGAATGTCCTCTGGAGATTTTGGGGTGGAGTCATTCTGGCTCCTGGTCTCAGTCTTGACCTAGAGACTTTCACACCACTTTGCTTTTGTCAGCCAGACCCTTCTTTACTTGCTCTCCTTCAGTGCTCCAGCCATCTGCTCAGCCACCCTGAAACTCAGAAAAGAAAGGAGAAATCTGTGTGACCCATGGAAAATTTCACTGCAGACAAAACCAGCCCCAACCCCTCCCTGATTTGTTCCATTAGCAATCTCGAAGTCAGTTTTCTTTGGCTTGTCATCTGCAGGTTTTCCCAACATTGGAATTGCCCTGACTCCCAGCAGTCCTGCTGGGTTGCCATGCCTCAGTCAGAATTTGAAATTTGCTACTCTTCTTAAAATCATTTTTTCTCGGGGTTTGCCCTATCAGCTTGACTTATCTTGCACTCACTTTGTTTTTGGCTCTGATTTTTTTTTTTCATATTGAAATTTGAACTGGCTAACAGACCTGTTGGTTTCCTCCATCACTAGCTTGATGTAAATTGGTTTTGGGTCTTAAGTAATTGTGAAATTGTTGAAATGTGTCTCTGGCACTCAACCGCCTCCTTTTCCAGCCCCTTCCTAACTCATACCTTTTCCTTCCCTAGCTTTGTCTAGTGCTAGCTATTTCTCTTGGAAGTATTTACCAATATAACCACGTTATCTGATTAAACCAATTACACTTGTACAATAACAGCATTTCTAAGACAATTTAGGCATCTTCCCATCTCCACTTCTCTTCAGTTGTGCCAGAAGTTGGTGATCTGTAAACTTGGTTGGTCACAGAATATCCAGAGATTTTTGTTCCAAATACAGGTCTCACCAGGGGACAAAAGAAGGGAATCCTTGGGGCCTGGTATTTTTAAACAATATTTCCAGGAAATTCTGATAATTAACTGCTTATCTCCAGTTGGAAGATTCCTTCCGACCCTGAGATTATGTGATGCTATGATTTTATCCTCACCACAGCCCTGCGAAGAATCATAATGATAATAACAGCTGACATATTAAGCACTTACTAGATATCAACTTCAGAGCTAGGCATTTATATGAATTACTGCAGGAGTGAGGATATTCTTAATCCCTCTTCAACAACAGGGAAATTTAAGGTACATATTGATCAACATCAACTGGTAGAGAACTGACTAGTGTCTTAAAATTTCTGTAACTACTGAGGAGTAAAAAATCCTCCAAATTCCCCACTCTGGGTTCCAGAGTTCTTTGTGCAACATGGGATCAGTAAAAGTGGTCTCAGGTCATTCAATCTGCAGTCCAGCTGTGAAGTCCTTTAGGACAAGGAACGTGTCTTCTATTCTACACTCTCCCCTCCCCTAACGCACCCTCACATCCTGCCTGGCAAAGAGAAGGCCCTTAGCAGATGTTTGTTGAACTGGAATTATCTGTAACCCAGGTCTCTTGACTTCTAGCCCAGGGCATTTCTGCTATCAAGACTTAATGAACTCCAGAACTTTAAGGTATAAATTGAGAACAGAGTTTTTTTTTTTTTTTTTTTTTTCTTTTTGCGGTATGTGGGCCTCTCACTGTTGTGGCCTCTCCCGTTGCGGAGCACAGGCTCCGGATGCGCAGGCCCAGCGGCCATGGCTCACGGGCCCAGCCGCTCCGCGGCATATGGGATCCTCCCAGACTGGGGCACGAACCCGTATCCCCTGCATCGGCAGGCGGACTCTAAACCACTTGCGCCACCAGGGAGGCCCGAGAACAGAGTTTAATTTGTTATATCATGGACAGATATTTGGGATTTTAAAGACTCAAATCATGCAAATTACAGAGATAATTATCTCGAATGATGGACAAGTGACCATATATATGTGACCCACATATATATGGTCACTTGGTTTTCAACAAAGGCACCAATGCTGTTCAATGGGGAAAGGAAGTGTTTTCAGTGAGTGGTACTAGAACAACTGGATATTAATATGGAGGATAAAAAAAAGAAACCCTAGCCCCTACCTCATAGCATACATACAAGTTAATTTGAAATGAGTCATAGATTTAATGCAGAAGCAAAAACGTTAAAACTTCTAGTAGATAACATAGAAGAATATCTTTGTAACTGTGGGGTGAGCAAAGATTTCTTAGGCCACAAATTTACAAACCTCAAAAAAAAATGATAAATTGGATCTCATCAAAATTCAGAAACGAATTTCTGTTCATCACAAGATAACATTAAGAAAGTAAAAAAAGGGACTTCCGGGTAAGATGGCGGAAGAGTAAGACGCGGAGATCACCTTCCTCCCCACAGATACACCAGAAATACAGCTACACGTGCAACAACTCCTACAGAACACCTACTGAACGCTGGCAGAAGACCCCAGACCTCCCAAAAGGCAAGAAACTCCCCACATACCTGGGTAGGGCAAAGCAGAGAGATTCCCGCACAGAGGAGCGGTGCCGAGTGGCACTCACCAGCCCAAGAGGCTTGTCTGCTCCCCCGCCAGGGCGGGCGGCGCTGGAGCTGAGGCTCGGGCTTCGGTCAGAGTGCAGCGAGAGGACTGGGGCTGGCGGCGAGAACTCAGCCTGAAGGGGGCTAATGTGCCACAACTAGCCGGGAGGGAGTCCGGGAAAACTGTGGAGCTGCCGAAGAGGCAGGAGACTTTTTCTTCCCTCTTGGTTTCCTGGTGCGCGAGGAGAGGGGATTAAGAGCGCCGCGTAAAGGAGCTCCAGAGACGGGCGCGAGTCGCGGCTGAAAGCGCGGAGCCCAGAGACGGGCGTGGGACGCTGGGGCTGCTGCTGCCGCCGCCAAGAAGCCTGTGTGCGAGCGCAGGTCACTGTCCACACCGCCCTTCCGGGAGCCTGTGCAGCCTGCCACTGCCGGGGTCCCGGGATCCAGGGGCGGCTTCCCTGGGAGAACGCACGGCGCGCCTCGGGCTGGTGCAACGTCACGCCGACCTCTGCCGCTGCAGGCTCGCCCCGCACTCCGTGCCCCTCCCTCCCGCCCGGCCTGAGTGAGCCAGAGTCCCCGAAGAGGCTGCTCCTTTAACCCTGTCCTGTCTGAGCGAAGAACAGACGCCCTCCGGCGACCTACACGCAGAGGCGGGGCCAAATCCAAAGCTGAGACCCAGGAGCTGTGAGAACAAAGAAGAGAAAGGGAAACCTCTCCCAGCAGCCTCAGAAGCAGCGGATTAAAGCTCCACAATCAACTTCATGTACCCTGCATCTGTGGAATACACGAATAGACAACAAATCATCCCAAATTGAGGAGCCAGGAGTCAGTGCTGTGCCTCTGAGGTGGGAGAGCCAACTTCAGGACACTGGTCCACAAGAGACCTCCCAACTCCACATAATATCAAACGGCGAAAATCTTCAAGAGATCTCCATCTCAACACCAGCACCCAGCTTCACTCAACGACCAGCAAGCTACAGTGCTGGACACCCTATGCCAAACAACTAGCAAGACAGGAACACAACACCACCCATTAGCAGAGAGGCTGCCTCAAATCATAAAAAGTCTGCAAACACCCCAAAACACACCACCAGACGTGGACCTGCCCACCAGAAAGACAAGATCCAGCCTCATCCACCAGAACACAGGCAGTAGTCCCCTCCACCAAGAAGCCTACACAACCCACTAAACCAACCTTAGCCACTGGGGACAGACACCAAAAACAACGGGAACTACGAACCTGCAGCCTGCAAAGAGGAGACCCCAAACACAGTAACATAAGCAAAATGAGAAGACAGAAAAACACACAGCAGGAGAAGGAGCAAGATAAAAACCCACCAGACCTAACAAATGAAGAGGTAATAGGCAGTCTATCTGAAAAAGAATTCAGAATAATGATGGTAAAGATGATCCAAAATCTTGGAAATAGAATAGACAAAATGCAAGAAACAGTTAACAAGGACCTAGAAGAACTAAAGACGAATCAAGCATCGATTAAAAACACAATAAATGAAATAAAAAATACTCTAGATGGGATCAATAGCAGAATAACTGAGGCAGAAGAACGGATAAGTGAGGTGGAAGATAAAATAGGGGAAATAACTGCTGCACAGCAAAATAAAGAAAAAAGAATGAAAAGAACAGAGGACAGTCTCAGAGACCTCTGGGACAACATTAGACGCACCAACATTCGAATTATAGGGGTTCCAGAAGAAGAAGAGAAAAAGAAAGGGACTGAGAAAATATTTGAAGAGATTATAGTTGAAAACTTCCCTAATATGGGAAAGGAAATAGTTAATCAAGTCCAGGAGGCACAGAGAGTCCCATACAGAATAAATCCAAGGAGAAATACACCAAGACACATATTAATCAAACTGTCAAAAATTAAAAACAAAGAAATCATATTAAAAGCAGCAAGGCAAAAACAACAAATAACACACAAGGGAATCCCCATCAGGATAACAGCTGATCTCTCAGCAGAAACTCTACAAGCCAGAAGGGAGTGGCAGGACATACTTAAAGTGATGAAGGAGAAAAACCTGCAACCAAGATTACTCTACCCAGCAAGGATCTCATTCAGATTTGATGGAGAAATTAAAACCTTTACAGACAAGCAAAAGCTGAGAGAGTTCAGCACCACCAAACCAGCTTTAGAACAAATGCTAAAGGAACTTCTCTAGGCAAGAAACACAACAGAAGGAAAAGAACTACAATAACGAACCCAAAACAATTAAGAAAATGGGAATAGGAACATACATATCAATAATTACCTTAAATGTAAATGGACTAAATGCTCCCACCAAAAGACACAGACTGGCTGAATGGATACAAAAACAAGACCCATATATATGCTGTCTACAAGAGACCCACTTCAGACCTAGAGATACATACAGACTGAAAGTAAGGGGATGGAAAAAGATATTCCATGCAAATGGAAACCAAAAGAAAGCTGGAGTAGCAATTCTCATATCAGACAAAATAGACTTTAAAATAAAGACTACTAGAAGAGACAAAGAAGGACACTACATAATGATCAAGGGATCAATCCAAGAAGAAGATATAACAATTGTAAATATTTATGCACCAAACATAGGAGCACCTCAATACATAAGGGAAATATTAACAGCCATAAAAGGAGAAATCGACAGTAACACAATCATAGTAGGGGACTTTAACACCCCACTTTCACCAATGGACAGGTCATCCAAAATGAAAATAAATAAGGAAACACAAGCTTTAAATGATACATTAAACAAGATGGACTTAATTGATATTTATAGGACATTCCATCCAAAAACAACAGAATACACATTTTTCTCAAGTGCTCATGGAACATTCTCCAGGATAGATCATATCTTGGGTCACAAATCAAGCCTTGGTAAATTTAAGAAAATTGAAATTGTATCAAGTATCTTTTCCGACCACAATGCTATGAGACTAGATATCAATTACAGGAAAAGAGCTGTAAAACATACAAACACATGGAGGCTAAACAATACACTACTTAATAACGAAGTGATCACTGAAGAAATCAAAGAGGAAATTAAAAAATACCTAGAAACAAATGACAATGGAGACACGACGACCCAAAACCTATGGGATGCAGCAAAAGCAGTTCTAAGAGGGAAGTTTATGGCAATACAATCCCACCTTAAGAAACAGGAAATATCTCGAATAAACAACCTAACCTTGCACCTAAAGCAATTAGAGAAAGAAGAACAAAAACATCCCAAAGTTAGCAGAAGGAAAGAAATCATAAAAATCAGATCAGAAATAAATGAAAAAGAAATGAAGGAAACGATAGCAAAGATCAATAAAACTAAAAGCTGGTTCTTTGAGAAGATAAACAAAATTGATAAACCATTAGCCAGACTCATCAAGAAAAAAAGGGAGAAGACTCAAATCAGTAGAATTAGAAATGAAAAAGGAGAAGTAACAACTGACACTGCAGAAATACAAAAGATCATAAGAGATTACTATAAGCAACTCTATGCCAATAAAATGGACAACCTGGAAGAAATGGACAAATTCTTAGAAATTCACAACCTGCCAAGACTGAATCAGGAAGAAATAGAAACTATGAACAGACCAATCACAAGCACTGAAATTGAAACTGTGATTAAAAATCTTCCAACAAACAAAAGCCCAGGACCAGATGGCTTCACAGGCGAATTCTATCAAGCATTTAGAGAAGAGCTAACACCTATCCTTCTCAAACTCTTCCAAAATATAGCAGAGGGAGGAACACTCCCAAACTCATTCTACGAGACCACCATCACCTTGATACCAAAACCAGACAAGGATGTCACAAAGAAAGAAAACTACAGGCCAATATCACTGATGAACATAGATGCAAAAATCCTCAACAAAATACTAGCAAACAGAATCCAACAGCACATTAAAAGGATCATACACCATGATCAAGTGGGGTTTATTCCAGGAATGCAAGGATTCTTCAATATACGCAAATCAATCAATGTGATACACCATATTAACAAGTTGAAGGAGAAAAACCATATGATCATCTCAATAGATGCAGAGAAAGCTTTTGACAAAATTCAACACCCATTTATGATAAAAACCCTGCAGAAAGTAGGCATAGAGGGAACTTTCCTCAACATAATAAAGGCCATATATGACAAACCCACAGCCAGCATCGTCCTCAATGGTGAAAAACTGAAACCATTTCCACTAAGATCAGGAACAAGACAACGTTGCCCACTCTCACCACTCTTATTCAACATAGTTTTGGAAGTTTTAGCCACAGCAATCAGAGAAGAAAAGGAAATAAAAGGAATCCAAATGGGAAAAGAAGTAGTAAAGCTGTCACTGTTTGCAGATGACATGATACTATACATAGAGAATCCTAAAGATGCTACCAGAAAACTACTAGAGCTAATCAATGAATTTGGTAAAGTTGCAGGATACAAAATTAATGCACAGAAATCTCTGGCATTCCTATATACTAATGATGAAAAATCTGAAAGTGAAATCAAGGAAACACTCCCATTTACCATTGCAACAAAAAGAATAAAATATCTAGGAATAAACCTACCTAAGGAGACAAAAGACCTGTATGCAGAAAATTATAAGACACTGATGAAAGAAATTAAAGATGATACAAATAGATGGAGAGATGTACCATGTTCTTGGATTGGAAGAATCAACATTGTGAAAATGACTCTACTACCCAAAGCAATCTACAGATTCAATGCAATACCTATCAAACTACCAATGGCATTTTTCACAGAACTAGAACAAAAAATTTCACAATTTGTATGGAAACACGAAAGACCCCGAATAGCCAAAGCAATCTTGAGAACGAAAAATGGAGCTGGAGGAATCAGGCTCCCTGACTTCAGAGTATACTACAAAGCTACAGTAATCAAGACAGTATGGTACTGGCACAAAAACAGAAAGATAGATCAATGGAACAGGATAGAAAGCCCAGAGATAAACCCACGGACATATGGTCACCTTATCTTTGATAAAGGAGGCAGGAATGTACAGTGGAGAAAGGACAGTCTCTTCAATAAGTGGTGCTGGGAAAACTGGACAGGGACATGTAAAAGTATGAGATTAGATCACTCCCTAACACCATACACAAAAATTAGCTCAAAATGGATTAAAGACCTAAATGTAAGGCCAGACACTATCAAACTCCTAGAGGAAAACATAGGCAGAACACTCTATGACATAAATCACAGCAAGATCCTTTTTGACCCACCTCCTAGAGAAATGGAAATAAAGACAAAAATAAACACATGGGACCTAATGAAACTTCAAAGCTTTTGCACAGCAAAGGAAACCATAAACAAGACGAAAAGACAACCCTCAGAATGGGAGAAAATATTTGCAAATGAAGCAACTGACAAAGGATTAATCTCCAAAATTTATAAGCAGCTCATGCAGCTCAATATCAAAAAAACAAACAACCCAATCCAAAAATGGGCAGAAGACCTAAATAGACATTTCTCCACAGAAGATATACAGACAGCCAACAAACACATGAAAGGATGCTCAACATCTTTACTCATTAGAGAAATGCAAATCAAAACTACAATGAGATATCATCTCACACCAGTCAGAATGGCCATCATCAAAAAATCTAGAAACAATAAATGCTGGAGAGGGTGTGGAAAAAAGGGAACACTCTTGCACTGCTGGTGGGAATGTGAATTGGTACAGCCACTATGGAGAACAGTATGGAGGTTCCTTAAAAAACTACAAATAGAACTACCATATGACCCAGCAATCCCACTACTGGGCATATACCCTGAGAAAACCATAATTCAAAAAGAGACATGTACCAAAATGTTCATAGCAGCCCTATTTACAATAGCCCGGAGATGGAAACAACCTAAGTGTCCATCATCGGATGAATGGATAAAGAAGATGTGGCACATATATACAATGGAATATTACTCAGCCATAAAAAGAAATGAAATTGAGCTATTTGTAATGAGGTGGATGGACCTATAGTCTGTCATACAGAGTGAAGTAAGTCAGAAAGAGAAAGACAAATACTGTATGCTGACACATATATATGGAATTTAAGAAAAAAATGTCATCAAGAACATAAGGGTAAGACAGGAATAAAGACACAGACCTACTAGAGCATGGACTTGAGGATATGGGGAGGGGGAAGGGTAAGCTGTGACAAAGTGAAAGAGCGGCATGGACATATATACACTACCAAATGTAAGGTAGATAGCTAGTGGGAAGCAGCCGCATAGCACAGGGAGATCAGCTCGGTTCTTTGTGACCGCCTGGAGGGGTGGGATAGGGAGGGTGGGAGGGAGACGCAAAAGGGAGGGGATATGGGAACATATGTATATGTATAACTGATTAAATTTGTAAAATAAAAAAAAATAAAAAAATAAAGAAAGTAAAAAAGGCAAGTTATGGTATGGGAGAAAATATTTGCCAAAAGACTAGTATCCAGAACGTACAAAGAACTCTTACAACTTGTTTATAACAAAACAAATTACCCAGTTAAAAAATGTGCACACACACACAAAAATCAACTATACTCCAATAAAAATTAAAAAACATGTGTGCAAGATTGAACAGGATTTCCACAAAAGTATCCAAGTGGCCAAAAAGTTGCTCAATATTATTAGACATCAGGAAGCGCAAAATAAATTAACAGAGGTATTACAGTATACATGTTAGAATGGCTAAGATTAAAATGACTGACAATATGAAGTGCTGGTGAGAGTGTGGAACATCTGTAACTCTCATAAGCTGCTGGTGGTAGTACAGAATGCTGCAATCCATTTGGAAAACTGGAATTTTCTAATAAATATCAACATACACTTACTCTATGACCCAACAATTCCACTCCTAAGCATTTATCCAAGAGAGATGGAAATATATGTTTAAGAAAGACTTGCCTAGGAATGTTCAACAGCAGGTTTATTAGTAAAAGCCCTAAACTGGAAACAATCCAAATGTCTCTCAACAGGAGATCAGGTAAACAAGTTATAGTATATTAATAACATGGAATACTATTTAACAATGAAAAGTCGCTGATACAAACAACAACATAGAGAATCCTCAGAAGCAGTATATTGAGTGAAAGAAGCCAATCACAAAGACTTCATGTTGGATGATTCTATTTATATGAAGTTTGAGAGCAGCCAAAATGAATTTATGATGGTAAGTGTTAGAAACATGATTATCTCAGAGAGGGAGGGAAGATGTTATTGACTGGGCAGGGGCACGTATAAACTCCAGTTATCTGTTGGCAAGTAACAAACTCCCCCTAAACTAATGGCTTAAAGCAACGACTGGCTCATTCTATCCCACAATTTTGTGGGTCAGGAATTCAGGCAGGGTTTGACTGAGAGATTTTTCTTTTCCGTGTGGCACTGATGTGTAGGCTGGCCTTGAGGGTCCCAGACAGATTCCTTGCATATCTGACACCTTCAGAGCTGGTTAGAAGGCGGGGCTCAGCTGAACCCTTGACTGGAGCACCTGCATGTGGCCTCTCCACCACGGTGACTTCAGGCGGTCAAACTTCTTACTTGGGCTTAGGGCATTGAGAATGAGTGTTCGGAGACTAAGGTAGAAGCTACATGGCCTTTAACTGGGGTAGCCTTGGCAGTCACACAGTATCACTTCTGCTGGATTCCACATCAAGGCAATCACAAGCCTGCCCAGATTCAGAGAGAGCAACATGGATCCCACCTCTCAATGGCAGAAGTGTCAAAGAATTTGCAACCCTGTTTTAAAACTTCCCTAGGAACTTTCTGGGGCTGATGGGAATATTCTAAATTTTGATCTGGGTGGTATGGTGGTTACGAGTGTGTAGAAAATTATTGAGCCATATACTTAAGATTTGCCCACTTTATGTAGGTTACACTGCAATTTAAAATCTCTGCAGAGTGCTTTACATACAAGACTCTCATTATTTTCACAACAATTCATGAGTTAAAAATTATTACCTCATTTTACAGATATACTATTTTACTTAGTAGCCTGGCCAATGCCAGACAGAATCAGGGTTCAAATCCAAGTTTATCTGATCCCAAAGTGTCTTGTCTTTCCACTAATATCCTGTTACAGGGACAAAATGGTTCATTCATTCATTCATTCATTCATTCATTTATTCTTCAGTTAATGTCTATTGAGAACCCACTGTATGTTGGGTCCCAGGCTAAGAACTGGGGATATAAAGGAGACTAGCATATATCCTTGCCTTCAAGGGGCTCATGACCTAAAGGAGGAGACAGATCTGTATATAAATGTCAATCTATAATGTGTCCAGTATTATATGACACTGGATACATTTTCTGAACTCCCAAATCAGGATCCCATGAAATATTTGGTATCCATGGACAAAAAAGGATAGAATATTTGAAATCAGAACTTGTTCTAGAAAATATATGGTCGCAGTAGACTAGCACATTTACAAATGTGCGAATGGGGCCCAGAAGAAGGAAGTCTGGAGGGAGAACAACTTTTTTAGAACACCATCGCTTTACTCTCCCAGAACTAGACCCTGACTGTCTATACTTAGTTACATCCGTAATCTTTAAACTTTACATTTCAGAAATGCTCTTTAACCTGTTACATTCTTGCATGTAAACTTAATTTGCTTAGATGTTTTTCTCTTAAAAAACTTTTTTTTGGCTTTAGGGTTTGAATTTGATTTGATTTTTACCCCTTACTTTCTTACTCCTTCTTCTTTTTGTCATTTTAATCGCATTGGGGATGGATTTGGTCCAGACTTGAGCTGTCACACCTTCCCCTTCTGTGACCACACAGGGCCATCTGCTCTGAGACCTCAGTCTCTGTGATTGCCATCCTGGGATCCATCTTTCATGCCTTTTTCTTGTTTGGCATTCCAGGCTGCCAGAGTTAGCTAGCTTTGACTAGCAGGTGTTGATGTGTTGATCTCTTGAAAACAGTTTTTTTCTTCCTTGTCAGCTCCCCGATGTATCTCACCATTGTCACCAGCCACCCTGAGATACGGGGGCCTCAGCCAGAGATTATGGAGTGTCAGCTCTCTAGAAAGTGTCTGGGGCCCCATCAGTCAGCTGCGGGCTTGGAGGGCCTGCGGCATTGTGCTGGCCTGAGTTTACAGAGAGAGGCCGCTGAGCAGCTGCTGGGGCTGGGACATACTCTGGGTTATTTCTTCTGGGAGTGGGTAGGGGGCTGATTTTCTAGCTTTTCTGGTCACTTGGATGGATTTACCTCATCTATCTTCTGAGGCTCTCCTTGTACCTAAAAAAGATAACGGTGAGACAGCCATTGAGGTGTGAGCAGACCGGCTCATCCGTGGACTGGCCCATGATACTGGCAGCCTGATCTTGCCTTTTCAACACATTTATTGAGTGCTTACTGAACACTCTGACAAGTGCTTCAACAGGAATATTTCATTCAATTCTGATCATGACCCCGAGGAGGAAGATAAGCCTCGGAGAGATTAAATAACTCTTCATAGTCACATCGTGATTAGGTGTGTGAGTCAGAATTTGAACTCAGGATTGCCTGATTCCAGACGATGTAATCTGACCTCTTTGCTGTGCTCTCCTGACTCTCTGAGGATATAAAAATTGAACCATCAGTTACCTATGTGCTAAATGTGGGGCTGGTAGCACCGGAATGAATGAGATCGATTCCCTGCCTTTGAGAAGTTCTCAGTTTAGTGGATGAGACACAGACTGGAACACAAATAATTCTAATCAGGGCATCGATAGGAGTTCAAGGAGTTGATGTGGAATCGGAAGGACATGGACCGCTGTGTTTGGGGATGGAGTGAAACTGGGGATGCTTCCTAAAAACAGATGGGGTGGAGGGGGAATGTCTGGGCAGGGTCTGAAGGGTACGGGACTTACCCCCTCACACTGCGTACAGAGACTCTGTCTTTATGGAGACAGAGAAAGCCGATAAGCCATCCTTAACCTCCAGGTTCTTTTCCTGTGCCCCTTCTCAGGGACTGATGCTAAAAATGTGCCTCCTCGGAGCCTGTGAGTCACACCTGCTTCTGTTCCTGGCACCCAAGACTCTGAAATTCCCTGCCCAAATGCCCCTGAGCCTTTCTGTTCTCCCAGGGGTGGCACAGCCACTGTGCACATCCCTTGACCCCAGGGTGGCCAAGGAGAGGTTATATTTAGGGTCAGGGGGCTGTGGCCTGAGCTTGAAAGAGAAGCTCTGAGCGTCCACATGTGTCTGTGTAGGTCTCCTTGTTGTATGGGAAGGAGCTGGGGAAGGAAGAGGAGAGAGGTGAGCCACTGACCAGAGTCCAGAAGCTGGGGCCCAGATACTGATAGACACTTCTAAACTCAAACCTGGCTTTTGAGATCATTATGAAGTTTTTTTTTTTTTTTAAATTTTGAGAGAATTTTACAAGACTTAAAAAAATTGTACAGAGAGATCTTGTATATCTTTGACTCAGTTGTCCTGAATATTAACGTCTTACACAACTGCAATACCATTATCAAAACAAATCAACATTGGACAATACTATTAACTAAATGACAGACTGAAAACTGGTAATTAATGCCTAAACTAGAAAGTCCCTCATCTCTGAGGGGGTGACTGAGTCTTCCAAAGCTAGAACTGGCACCTTGGAGTTTGGGATTTCCAGGCACCCAAGGGGTGCATCTTGTCAGCATACTTACCATCCTGGGAAACCAGAGGCTTGGACGTGAGGCTTGGAGGTTCACCAGGCCTTAGCTTGGTGACAACCTGATAAACTTCAGCTCTCTGATTCTACCATTTATGATCTGATAGTGTCCTCTAGGTCTGAGGTACATTTCATGAGAAGCTCCCAGGGTCTAAGAATCAGGGCTCTATGAATATCAGATCCTGTTAGATTTTAGAATATTAGATTATATTAGATAATGGGGGTGTTTGAAGAAGCCAAACACCTCATGCAGATGTACATACATGCAAGTTCTCATCTTGGTCTTCTTAATTCCCCTCTCTTCGCTCTGCTTTCTACCTGCTGAAGAGTGGAGAGGATCAGGCTGGAGTCAGGAGGGCCTGGTACTTCAACAGGGCAAATAACTTCACCCCTGCACATCGTACCTGACACCTAAGAGGAAGCTGACTTCTATGATCTTTGAGACTTTGTTCTCCCTTCTCTGTACGTGCCTTTTCCTCTGCTCGCTTTCCCTCAGCCCACATCCTTCTTATTTCCCTCAGTCCTTCCCTCTCTCATTTGTCTACTTGGCTGGTACTTTCCCCTCCCCCTCCTCATTCTTCCTCCACATTCGCCCTTGCTCCTCTCACCTCGTTCCCTCTTCTCCCCACTCTCTCAATGCCCCCCATTGCTTTTTCTTGCTCCTCCTCTCTTTCTCTCCCTTATTTCCCCCCACATCCCATCCCCCCATCTAGGTACGATCTGTGCTACACAAGGGCCTCAATGGCCCACCAAATGCTTGCGGCAATTTTTTCAAGTGAGAGGGAAGAAAAGAAGGAATTAAATCATAGTATTGGCAGCTGGCAATCTGCTTCAATCGCAGAAAAATGTCCCCGGCTTCCTCAAATATTGAAACATTGATGAAGAACAGATTTTCCCTGGCTGTGTGAATTCCCTTCCGTCCGAGCTTGGCAGAGGGACTGCCTTGCTTGTTATTATTATAGGCGTTTTGATGCATTCCCTGTTTAGCAAAGTTGGAATGTATTTCAACCAACCCCTGAATTGATGTAACACTATTTTTATTTGTAATGAGGGTGTATTAAAATATATATACATTTCCACTGATTTCTGGTTCTGGGGAGGCTGGGATCTGAGGACGTCCAGGCAGGAAG
Source organism: Mesoplodon densirostris (assembly GCF_025265405.1). Taxonomy (NCBI): domain Eukaryota; kingdom Metazoa; phylum Chordata; class Mammalia; order Artiodactyla; family Ziphiidae; genus Mesoplodon; species Mesoplodon densirostris. The sequence goes on from NC_082668.1 coordinate 20,614,108, forward strand.
GCCTGGGTTTTTCCACCCTCCGTCCATGGGGAGAGTGCTGGAATTTAGGCATTCTCGCTTGTCCCCACCCCCTTGTTAGATTTCACTGATTTTAATAAACATTTTCCTGTCTTAGGTTTCCTCAGTGACATAGAATCAGATGTGTCAGTTGGATGGTGTCTTCCAGAGGTCACCTCTCTCTGCCCTGGACACATGGCCAATGGGCCCGAGCTGGGTAGGGATTGAGTGAGGGGTTAGGGAGGAGACAAAGAAAAGGAGAGTTAAACACAGGGAGAAAATGTACAGATACAGATATGCAGTTATTTCACTGTGATCTGTCCTGCACAGGGGGACACAGAGTGAATGGGTGATGAGAGGAAGGGGCACAGAGGCCAGCCCGCTAGGCTGGTAGAAGGGGCTGTGAGGAGGGCAGGGATGGTTTGATAGCAAGGAGCACAGGGACGCTGGGAAGGGCAGTGGCAATGGCTACTCACAGGGAGCTTCTCTTTATTGGAAAAACCTTTAGTGCCTTCCATCAGGGTAGCTCCATCCTTTTATCAGCAGGTAACTGCCCCACCCAAGCACACCTGGATGCAAGCTCTTCGGAATTCCAGAGTTCGCTGGGATCTTAGAAAAGATGATCTAGCTCTGGGGTCTTAAGCTGGAGTTTCTGAGAGTTCTGAGAATGCCCTTAAAGGAAAGAAATGACATCAGTGTTCATTTTTTTCTGGGGCGTGGGGAAAAGGTATAGCCGTCATCACTCCTGAAAGAGACTCTGATCCAGATATTCTCAAACCACTGGTCCAGTTCAGCCCCCACATTGACCATCTGGAGGAGCTGAGGACCAGCAAGGTGATGTGGCTTAACTAAGGCCTTGTAGAGAGTTATTGTAATTCTTTCCATTTACGGACGATAAAACAGGCCTGGGGAATTCCAGCAACTCAGACAGCCAGCAGCAGAGCCAGGCTTAGAGTTGGTAGCCTGGCTCTCAGCCCAGCCTCCTTTGTTCATGCTGGGCCACTGCTGCTTCCTTAACCTCCCCATCCGTGTCAGGCAGCAGCAATGCCTGTCTGTCCCAGACTTCACTCCCAACTCCCGAGAATTGACAGAAATACCTGGAAAGGTATTTGAATGGAGCTGGTGTTCACTGTGATGTTGTTTAAGGTCAGCATTCTAACATCCAGTATAGTGGCTCCAACCTTTTTGGTTTGGAGGAACCTGATGAATGGAAACTCTAAGGCTTGACTTAATAGCGTGTGATGCAGCCCTGCTGATCTCCACTTACTGTCGCTAGTACTCATGCTCCATTTGCTCCAAAACAAATTCACTTTAAAAATCAAGTGTGGGAGGATAACATAAGGGTCAGAGGGCTTGGCAGCAATCCGGTTAAGCCTTTCAAGCTTTGTCAGTTTTCACCAGGGGCTCTGAACTCCAGGTCCTCCGAACCTTTTTCTGTTCTTTGAATACACCATGCTCTTCCATGCCTTTGGTGCAAGCTGTTCCTTTAGCCTGAAACACCCTTCCTCTGGAAATGCCTTATGTTTTTGAGACTTGCCCCCAAAGTCACCCCCACTGTGAAGCTTTTTCTGACTCTCCTTGGCAGAGCTGGTTCTCCCTCTTTCCTGTTCCTGGGCCTGTTAGAGAGCTTGTCCTGGGTTTTGGTGGGTAATGGTGTAGGGATCGATGTCCCAGCTAGACTGTGAGCTCCTGGAGGTTGGGGACTATATAGAACACTAAAGGGCAGTGACTCTCACTGGGGACCATTTTGTCCCCTACCCCCTGAGAGGGAGAGGAGGAGTGCTAGTGGCCTCTAGTAGGAAGATTTCAGAGATGTTGCTAAATATCCTACAATGCCCAGGACAATAAATACTTTTTGGGCCCCAAATATCAATAGTACCTCTTTTGAGGGACCTGTCATAGAGGGTCAATAACCTGTGGTCAAATTCCTCCAACAGCTGACGCACATGTGTGAAGGCTTAATGTAGTCTGGGAAGAGCATTAAATGTTTCCACGTCTGAGTGGATGGACAAGGGGTGTGGCCTTTGACAACAGACATTTTTTAATTTAATTTTATTTTTTTGCGGTACGTGGGCCTCTCACTGTTGTGGCCTCTCCCGTTAAGGAGTACAGGCTCCGGACGCGCAGGCCCAGTGGCCATGGCTCACGGGCCCAGCCACTCCACGGCTTGTGGGATCTTCCCGGACCGGGGCACGAACCCGTGTCCCCTGCATCGGCAGGCGGACTCTCAACCACTGCACCACCAGGGAAGCCCGACAACAGACATTTTAAAGAAAGTTACAAACACTTGGTTTGTGTTCTAAGAACTTTTTGTGACTCTGTTAGCCCTCAGAGAAGATGGTATTGAAGTTTCCTTCCAAATCTGGTATTCTAGAACTTAGTGCCCAGTAAATATTTCTTGAAAGGCAAGGATTAAGGCTGTCGGCTCTTTGGATGGGAGACCTAATTTAGGAAGATTACATCTTTATGAAACTCTTCTCATGCTCTCAAAGGCACTAAAGTTCTTTAAATGAGGATTTTTAAAATCCCATTTGAGAATTTATTGCAAGATAAGAGACAGACTACAAGTAGAATTTTAGGCATATTCTACCTAATCAGCCATATTCTTGAGTGTTTATCTTGGAACAAACACATGGATGAACCATCCTTAAATAGTCAGCATATAAACTAAGAAATTTTCTGTAGCTCCTCTGAAGCATGCTAGTTAGAAGGCTAAAGCAGAGACAGTACCCACATGAGGGTCCATTCAGGAGGAGCTGGAGCTGGGGTGCTGGGGAGGGGAGGGACGTGCAAGTTCATGGCAAGGAAGGGAAGTAGAAGGAAGGAGGGTAAAAAAAAAAGGTTGTTTGGTGAATTGAAAAAGGCAAGGGACAGGAGAATGGTGTGTGGGTGCCATAAGGAGGCTGGCTTAAAAGCACAGTCTTGGATGAGTTGAGTCATTTGGAGAGGAGGTCCATAGCTATAGGAAAATGTTTTTATATCTCTAAGAGCAGTGATTCCCAAACCTAGCCACCATCACAATCATCTGAGCCCCTTAAAAATATTCAGATTCCAAGGCCCCATCCCTGGAGGTTCTGATTCTATAGGTTTGGGGTAAAGTCCAAGAATATTCAGTTCACAAGAGCTCCCCAGTGATTCTGATACTCATCCAGGTTTAGGCATCAGGGTCCCAGATTAGAAAAAACTGAGGAGGTGCTGATGGCTGTGGAGTAGCAAGGATACTGATCCCTTAGTCAAAGAAATTGACTAGATTTGGAAGTACACTAGGTGTTGGGAAATGTGTACGACACAGGGGTCTCTTAAGAGGCTTATAAAGGGGTTCAGAAAAGGCGGTGGGTGCAAATTAAAAGAGAATTGACTGTGTAAATCATACACGAGGGTCTTGTAAGTGGCAAATAAGTGATTATAGTGGCTGCGATGGTCAGAACCTGTCAGGGGAGGGGTGAGGTAGATGTGAGTCCTTCTGGAATGATGGGTATGATTTCAGTAGGGAGGGACTCAACCAAAGGAGGAGGAGGTTACGGGGTAAAGGTGTGATGTATCCAGAGTTTGGACCAAGGCTTCGGTGTTGGAGTCAGGGAGGATGGGCACAGCTGGCAGTCTTTTGGGAAATGTGGTAGACGGATGCAAGGCATTGCTGGGAAACCTCTCATCTCCTCCTTGTCTCAGTGCTGTGTTCTTATCTTTCTCAAAGAGGGACCTTCTCTAGACCAGAGCATGTGGCTGCAACTCCCCAGAGACCTGGTGGGTACATTTGCCATTGAGGAAAGTCCTTGGACAGGAGAGTTTAGGAGCTCTGGAGGACACTGCTGATGTCCAGACTGCAGCCATTCCCCTCCTAGGGGAGTGATCACAAGTGTCCACAGTCTTTACAACCCTGTCTACAAGTCTTTCTCTTCCCCTCAAAAAAAAAAAAGAAAGAAGAACAAACCAACAAAAAAACAGATTGGATGATTTTGCTCTTTAAGAGTGGGTTTATAGGGCTTCCCTGGTGGCACAGTGGTTGAGAATCTGCCTGCCAATGCAGGGGACACAGGTTCGAGCCCTGCTCTGGGAAGATCCCACATGCCGCGGAGCAGCTGGGCCCGTGAGCCACAACTACTGAGCCTGCGCATCTGGAGCCTGTGCTCTGCAACAAGAGAGGCCGCAATAGTGAGAGGCCCGCGCACCGCAATGAAGAGTGGCCCCCGCTTGCCACAACTAGAGAAAGCCCTCGCACAGAAACGAAGACCCAACACAGCCTAAAATAAATAAATAAATAAATAAATTTTAAAAAAAGAGTGGGTTTATAGAAAAAAGCTTGCATTTATTGAGCATTTATATACCAGATATATATCAAAAGAGCTTCACTTACATTATCTTATTTAATCTTAATATAATCTCTTGAGATAGATACCATATTAGCCAGGGTTTTCTAGAGAAGGAGGAGCAATAAGGTCTCTCTCATCTATTTATCTATCTATCTATCTATCTATCTATCATCTATCTATCTATCATCTATTTATCTATCTATCATGTAACAATAAAGATTTATTATAAGAAATTGGCTTATGCAATTATGGAGACTGGCAAGTCTAAAATCTGCAAAGCTGGTGCCCCAGTTCAAGTCCCAAGGCCAACAGGCTGCTATAGAATCAGAAAGAGTTGAAGTCCCAGTTCAAAGACCATCAGGCAGGAAACTTCTGTCTTACTTGCAGGAGGGTCAGGCTTTTGTCCTACTCAGGCCTTCAACTGATTGGATGAGGCCCATCTACATAATGAAGGGCATTCCGCTTTACTCAGTCTACTGATTTAAATGTTTATCTCCTCTAAAAATGCCCTCACACAAACACCCAGAATAACATTTTCCCAAATACCTGGGCACCCTGTAGCCCAGCGAAGCTGACATATAGAGTTAACCATCACAAGTACTAAGAGCATCAGCATCCTTATTTTGTAGAAGAGGCAGGGAGGCATGGATGGGTAAAGTCTTGTGCACAACGTCACACAGCAGTAGGTAGCAGAGCAGGAGTTTGAACTTATGTAGCCGCTGCTTGACTTTCTTAAGCTTTGACCTTACTATCTCTCTCATGGGAGGGGGACTAGGCAACTACTCCTGGTGTGATTCATCAGACCAAAGTGGACATCTCAGACATCTGAAAGTCTCTACCACCACCTTGCTCGTTGCCTGGAGTTCTTCCCAAAAGTGAAATCTTTTTCAGGTCACCATTAAACATTTTGCCTTATCTATGCTTCTTTGTTTCCTGGTGGCAGAAGTGTGTGTGTCTTCCATCAGCTTGTCAATCAGCAAGCCTAATTCTGTCTGATTTATCTAGCAACTCTGCATCCTCATGGGCCAAGGGATGGAGAACTGGATAAGTCACTTCTGCTGGAGCAACCTTGCTCTCCTGTCCCTGCGTGTCCCCGTGGGGGTATCCTGAACAGTCCAAGAGCAGCAAGGAGACAGTGGACTCCTGGAGAAAGTAACAGGTTTCTGAGAGGAACCGTGTTTCTTTAATATTTCCAGTGGTGAGAAACTCACCACCTCACCAAGTAATCCATTATCCTTTTAAGAACATAAAAGGAAATTTCTGCTTGAATTGAAATCTGCTTTCCCTTATTCTGGAGTAACAGAATGAATAGTCTCTTTCTTACATGAACACTTCAAATATTTGAAAACAGGGATAATATCCCCATGAGACATTTCTTCTCCAGGCTAAATGCTTCCAGTTTCTTCTAGCATTCTCTTTGTGATTCAGCTTATAAACCCTTTGTTGGCTTTGTCTTCCCCTGTCTATGTTGGATGCCCTTCTTAAAAAAATCCCAAGTGTTCTAATTCTGCTCTGACTAATGCATTTAGTAGAGTGGAAGTATCACTTCCATTGTTTTGGACATTAGGTATGTATCAGTGTATCTAGGTTGCATTAACTTTTGTAATAACATTTATTATTTTATATTGAGACTGAAGTCAACTTACATTAGGTCTTACCATGTTATACTTCTTTTTTTAAAATTTATTTATTTATTTAGGGCTGTGCTGGGTCTTCATTTCTGTGCGAGGGCTTTCTCTAGTTGTGGCAAGTGGGGGCCACTCTTCATCGCGGTGCGCGGGCCTCTCACTATTGCGGCCTCTCTTGTTGTGGAGCACAGGCTCCAAACGCGCAGGCTCAGTAGTTGTGGCTCACGGGCCCAGCTGCTCTGCGGCATGTGGGATCCTCCCAGACCAGGGCTCGAACACGTGTCCCCTGCATTAGCAGACAGATTCTCAACCACTGCACCACCAGGGAAGCCCTACCATGTTATATTTCTGCACTTGGTTTTTGGATTTGAAATTTAGAATTTTATGTTAATTCTTATTAATGTATATCTTTGTTATATAACCCATATTTCAACCTGATTCTGCCGTCTACATCTTGCTGCTGATTTGCGGCTAGGGGAGAAAATGGAGGGACACTGAAGAGAAAGTCCTCTTAGTTGGCGCCTCTGTCCATTGCTGTTCTGAGGCTGGAGGAAGAACTTCAGGGCATCGGAGCTTCCTGGGGAGTGGGGGTCACAGTAGGGTCAGGGTCCAGGCAAACATGCTGACAGCGAGTCCCTACACTGGAAAAAGAACACTGTGCTGCATTTTCCTTTTCCATTTTCACTTGTCCCAGGGATCTGAGAACAAGGAAGCCTCCAGGGATGGAGATCCAAATGGAAAGGCCTTGTGCAAAGGATCCTATTGTTATTCAAAGCTTTCACATGGACCTCTTATGTTTCCTTGGGGGCTCAGTCTAACCTCTTTCAGAACCTTGGTCCAGAAGCAATGGAAGATGTGGTCCTTGCCCTCAGGAAGAATCATATGATGGTTTGGGGAAGAAGACTTGCATGTGTGAAAACACAGCAAACTGGCTAGGAATGAAGACAAATTTGTGCTAAGTGGCCTGGAGCTGACCACAGCCCACATAGGGGTCTATGGACAAGGAGGAGGTAAGAGGAGAAAGAATCCACTAGGGAGTGTCCCAGAGGAAGTGGGAATGGAGCTGGGTCCAGAAGGGTGTGGAAGGGGAAGAAAGAAGGAACGACTTTACAGAGTAGGGAGGGACATGAACAAAGTGGCTGGTGGTGACAGCAACTCTGCAGGGACCCAGAGAAGGAAAACAGACTGGTTCTTCCCCAGGCAATGGAAAAACTCACCAATGGGAAGTGTCTTGTGACAAAGACCTTTCAAAGACCCTGTCCTTGGATCTGGCCCAGTTTTGCCATTTCTCTTACCACCAGCTGAATCCAGGCTCTCTTTCTCTAATTTCCAGATTCTTCACTCTCTCTTTGTTGCTCTTCTTGTCTCTAATGTCCTAAACTCTTACTCAAAATACATATTAATTTTTTCCCAAACATTGGAGATGAGCAAGATACAAAGAGGCACATTAATGCTGTCCCAATTGCAAATATTCTGCCCCACTGTCCCTATTTGCTGATCTCCCCCTGATAGCATTTGCATCTCAGTTTTTCACTTAGAATACACAATAATAATGTTATTAATAATGAATAATAGCAGCTGACATCCAGAGTGAAATAGATATGCCAGGTTTTATATGTGCGTGAGTTAAACATGACAATCATCAATAAGGTCGGTACTATTATCATCCCCATTTTATAGATGAGAAAATCGAGGTGCGTAAAGGTTAAGTAAATTGCCCAAAGACATACAGATAGTAAGTGTCAGCACTGGGACAAGCACAGGCCATCTGCCTCCAGGTTCTGCCCTATTTATCATATACCACTTCTTCTTCATTCTAGAAAATACAGGGTTATAGTGTTCCAGGAGAAGGAATGGAAAGAAAGGGAGTTTTTATTGACACCTAGTATGTGCCATTCCTTGTGCTAAGGCATTGTACATGTGTCATCTCAATTAATCCTTACCCCACTCTGAAAGGCAGATTATTACTCCTATTTTACAAAAGAAGGAGCTGGATGCAAAATGAAGTAGCTGGTTGTGGGCACACAGCTGGTACAATGGGTAGTCAGATTTCAACTGAAGTCTGTCTTTCTCCCGGAATCCACGTGTTTCCATTGCAAATGTGAACTAGATCTCAAGCGGCTGGTATAAGGGGAGTGAGAATGAGCCACATGCCAGCAGAAAGAGCCTAAGAAAACTTTCCTCACCATGAAAAAGCACAGCATTTCAGTCCATGTGCCACAGCCGGGCACAGCTGGAAGATAGCATTTAGGCAGTCTCTGTGGCCAATGTGCTGTTGATTCATGCACTTGAGAACAAAGAGTCTGGGCTGATCTTCAGCGTTTATGTGCCAAGAATCTGAGAGAGTAGCAGGCACGCAAGTACCAGCTACTGACTGCATCAAAAAGCATCTATTCCCTTTATACAGTACAGCAAGGAACTGTCTACTCACAATGACCTCTTTAGCCTAAGCTACCATCCAGGTAGTAAATGCCACCTGCAGGGTCATCTTTGGATGACCTAGGGGAGAGAAACCCAATTTCCATGATTTTGGAAAATCTGGATGCTCTGTTCCCTTATCTTCTTCCCTTCAGGATGGGATAGGAATAGGCAGGGAAAGCAGAGAGAGAGAGAGAGAGAGAGAGAGAGAGGTGTTTCTCATTGGGACCCACAGCTTCTGAGGTTCTGGACCAGTATTTCTCTAACTTTCCTGTGTGTCAGAATCACCCAGAAGTGACTGTTAAACCTGAGATGTTAAATGAGATTGTTAAAATTAAATCTTGTTAAAACTGAGGCTGTGGGACCCTCTCTCAGAGTTTCGGAATCAGTAGGGCTCAGGAAGAATTATTAGGTCTCGAGCAGGACCCACACATTTGCATTTCTACCCAGTCCTCAGGCAGTGCTGATGTTGCTGTTTCCGGGACCACACATGATCTCTCAGGCAGAACAGCCCCTTTCTCTCTTTTTCTTAACCTCCACACTTGCCTTGAACATACTGGGTGCCTCAGTCAGGGTCCTGGCAAGAACCATCTTGGATGGTTCAAACATGACTCTGCTGAGGGGCTGCTTACAGGGGTGTGGGCAGGATGTTAATGGGGTGTGCAAGGGAAGTTGAGGCACCTGGAGACCCACAGCAGCAGGAGCGGTGACCACCTTAGGGCTGCAGAAACAAGGGAGGGGACAGTGTTTCCAGGGCTGGGTGAGGACCGTCTTGGGGAGCTGGGGCCGGAGGGTGGGGTGAGGGTGGTGGGATATGCCGGAAATGCAGCACGAGAAGAGACCTCTGCTTCTCCACTCTCCAGCTGCCTCCTGGAGTGTCCCAGTGGCTGAATCCTGCTGGGTGCCGGAAAGCAGCGGTTGAAGTCGTTTGCAGTGGTCCCAGGGCACGGAACAGAACAGAGAGTGGATCTGGGGTGGGTGGAGGGCAAATGGAGAATGACCAACACACCAGGTGAGACCCCGCTCCTCTTCCTCATGATGCTCCGTATCTTCTACGTTTGGTCCTTCCAGGAGCTTACTAGGAGCCAGCTGACCCAAGAGAGCAGAGGGATGGCATCATGCCTGTAGCTATCCTCAGCCCTCACTCAGTAAATTGGGACTCTGGACTCTACCTCAACTGTGCACGGGGACCTCAGGACTCCCAGACAGGCTGTAAGCAGAGCTATGTCTCCCTCCCAGCGCTCCACTTCCCAACAAACTGTCTCCCCCAATCTCAGACAGGATGGCAATATTTCCACTGGCCTGCTCCGGCTTGCATAGGGTCAGGGTGGACTGGAAAAACCCTCGCTGCTTCTGCAGCAGCCTTCATGGGGCTCTGATAGGAGAGATCACAGGAGCTGGGGGGACTGCGGGGGATGTCTGGCGGATGGGGTGGGGGTCGGGCAGAGAGTTTCAAGTTATTTCCAAACCAAACTGTAAGGAACACACAGTGCTTGGCGTCGGCTCAGATAGAGCTCCCTTTCCATCTATGGAACAATGAAGATGACAACTCAATCCCTAGGAAAGAAAACAGAGAGAGGGGAAAACAAGAGGAAGAGGAGAGCTGTTTACAGGCGAGAACTGCCAGGCCAAGGGCCATGTTGCTACTGGCCCTGGCTGGCCTGAGTTTGTGTCTCAATTTACCTTTCTGTGGCTGTCAGGATACTTTCCTGAGCCACGCAGCAAGATCTCTGTGTTAGATAACCCCTCCGTGGGAGCATGTTTAGGGAAACTGTGCTGGCTGGCAGTTTTATACCCTGACATGGCAGCTGGTGGGTGGCAGACAAGCTTGGAGGCTCTCATGCCCTCTGGAAAAGGGGGACTGGGCTTCTCTGAGGGCAGTAAGGGGGCTCTCGGGTGTCAGATTCCAGGAAGGCCTCCTGGGCAAAGAGTGGCCTGGTGAAGTGGTCTAGTCCCTACCCAGGTGGATTAAAAGAGTCTCTTCTCAGCTAAGCTTCTAGCTCTTTTCTTCTTGAGATAAAAACAAAACAAAAGAAACTGAAGCCAGAGTCTGTTAAGGGCTCCCGAGCCTTGAAAAAGGGGCCACTTATGAATTAGGAACAGAAAGCTCTGGCTGGAGACCGAGAAATGGGCTCCCTGCAGTATGATGGGTTCCCCTCCATGGTTCTTCATTTTCTTTCTTTTTTAAAAAAATATGAGTATTTATTTATTTATTTATTTATGGCTGTGTTGGGTCTTCGTTTCTGTGCGAGGGTTTTCTCTAGTTGAGGCAAGCGGGGGCCACTCTTCATCTCAGTGTGCAGGCCTCTCACTATCGCGGCCTCTCTTGTTGCGGAGCACAGGCTCCAGACGCGCAGGCTCAGTAGTTGTGGCTCACGGGCCTAGTTGCTCCGTGGCATGTGGGATCTTCCCAGACCAGGGCTCGAACCCGTGTCCCCTGCATTGGCAGGCAGATTCTCAACCACTGCACCACCAGGGAAGCTCGGTTCTTCATTTTCTTATCGCTCTGGGTAGAGACATTGGCCTCCCCCATCATACTCCATGAACCCTAACTCTACCCTTGAGTTCACCCCTTGCCCATTTTGAACCCAACACACAGGGTCTTTGTTCTGTCTCCTTTGACTCAGGTGACACAGAAAGAGTTGGGAAGCAGACAAGCTTCTGCTGTGTATTTATGAGCCTGGTGTATGTGGAAGGGAACATAAGTCCTCTTTGGCTGGGTCCTGTGGAAGAGGAGATGCTGGGTTGTTAGGAAGCTGGGCAGCATGAGGGGGAGGCAGGGACAGACTTCGCTTCCAGATAGGGCTGAGTGCTGGGCCTTCCTTGGGGTTTCCTATAACAGCCACGTCTACTACCCCCATGGCATCCCGGAGCTGGAGGGAACCTAAATGTGTCATCTGATCGTGGGATGACTGGACGGCAGTTGAGGGATCCCGGAACTGGAGGGAACCTAAATGTGTCTTTTGATGGTGGGACCATTGGATGGCAGTTCAGGGAACTCGGGGTTCAGTCCACCTTCTGCCACAGTCTAACCTGGGGGAGACTTTCCCTCCCTGAGCTGCTAACTTCCCAGGGGGTTCTGGCTAGATGAACTTGGAGATCTTGTCTGGCCTTGGTAGTCTGTGATTCTATAGCCTCTGCATGTTTCTTGTATTCAGAGATCTCTTTAGGTTTCACAGTTGTGCTTTAAAGAGGAAAACAGAGAATTGAGAATCTACCACATTTGGGAAATACGTCTTCCTGACATCACTTTGGTTATTACAGAGGCTGAGTCCAGGCCACTGCACACTATGATTTTTAGAGAAGCTCAACTGTTAGTGAGTTGGGGCCCTTTCCTGGCCCTTAAGCCTTGTGTGCTGTGGCTAACGTTTCTATCCAGACACCTCATCTCCTCCTGGCAGCTTCCACACCCATAGTCTCAGGCCCGGCTCTGACCCAGAGCTAGGGTTTCTAGCTCTAGCCTTTCAAGTTGGCCACAGGATGCTGTTTTTCCTTCTGCTCAGATCCAGGTCAAGTGCTCAGATCAGTATCAGGGCTAAAGGAATATGGGAGATGTAAGGGTAGGTCAAGGTTGGTAGCAGGGACTCAGAGCTGAGAGAGGGACCATGAAGGCCTGTCCTTGGAGTCTCACAGGTCCAAGGCCCAACCTCTGTGACCCAGGGCTACTCATTTCATTTCCCTAGCCTCAGTTTCCTCATCTGAGAAATGTGTATTCCCCTTAGATAATAAAATTACATACACCTTTGTGGGTAGATAGCAGGTGGACATGAAAACATTTATGTAAAACATTTCTCTCATGTCCTAGCTTAAGTTAAACATTCAGTTCATGAGTTTCCTTTCCTTTTAAATTTCCTTTTAACTCTCTGGCAAGAAAGTGAGAGGGAAGAGAGCCATTCTGGAGAAAAGCAAGCCAACGCACGATTTAGAAATGGCTGTGACATACACAGGAAGATGACTCACAGGTGTGCAGATTGTGCCCTTCAGAAAAGAAAGCAGGTATGTCCATCACAGAAAGAAAATAATTTTGGGTAACCACAAACACATAGAGCCCAGGGAATGGGAGGCTGGTGGCAAAGATGACCATTTCTAAGGTGTTGTCTTTCAGCTGGTAGATTGTCAAGGCTGGGTGGGCATCTTGGCATTCCTTCTCACACTTGCCTCTTTCTCGCTTCTCTTCCCCACATCTAGGTCTTCTCTCTGCCTCTTTCCTCATCCCTCTTGGCCACTTGGAACCAAAGGAGCCCTTCAGTCCTCAGCAGAAGCGGGCTTTTCTGGTTCAGGTCTCTCAGAGTAGCGCACTGATCACACCCAGACCTCTCCCTCACTAATACTGCTGCAGAGAATTACCGCAGAGAATTATTATACCAAAGGAATCTCTTCCCAGACAGTCAGGAGGGAGAGTCAAGGGAGTGAGGGGCCCACCAATCACATTCTGTACATTGAAGGATGCCCCGATAGCCTTTTATGAGTCTCCATAGACTCACATCATCAAGTAGCTGGAGGGATGGAGGCCAGACATCAAGAAGATTATTCTAATAATGAGAGTAAAAGTCCTAGATCGGGTCAGCAACACAACCTCACACTCCCTGCAACCTAATGCATTTTCCAAAAAGAGAAAAGAGACTCCTTTTTTTTTTTTTTTTTTTATGGTACGCGGGCCTCTCACTGTTGTGGCCTCTCCCGCTGTGGAGCACAGGCTCCGGACGCGCAGGCTCAGTGGCCATGGCTCACGGGCCCAGCCACTCCACGGCATGTGGGATCCTCCCGGACTGGAGCACAAACCCATGTCCCCTGCACCGGCAGGCGGACTCTCAACCAATGCGCCACCTGGGAAGCCCGAGACTCCTTTTTAAGAGAATGACCTACCAGGATCAGGGGGATGGAGGAAAGAAGCCCTCAAGGCATTTTTTTCCTTTAGGGCTCCACAAATCAGTTCAGACAGGGCTGGGTGTAGTGGGAGCCCAGGGAGAGGGCTGCTGGACCACTCAGGTGGGGATTTAGTCCCCTCCGAGCCCCATCCTCATGCTCCCGCAGCCCCCGTGTTCCTGGTCTTCTGCACACGTGGGCCCAGACCCAGATTCACAGCATGGGTGAATTCCTTCACCCGTGTTCTGCAGAGACCTGCCTTTGTGCTGGTGCCCACTCCTAGCTTCCTCTGAGAACAAAGAGGAAGTCCAGTTACAAATGTCCTCTTGCAAAGTAATTAAGCTCATGGCATGGGGGCCAGTGCTCTTCGGGGTTGGTCAGCAGGGGAGAGTTGGAGTCCACAATAGGTCTGTCCAGAGGGACCTGCTGATTCTCACGTCCTTCCATTCCCTGGTGGAAGTGGCGCTTCCACACGTGGCTGTCCAAGTGGTGACGCTGCAGGCACAGGGGCCTCGGGATGTGTCCTGGGGCCTGCTGGCACCGTGCACGGAGTCACGACCTCCTGGCTGCACTGGTCACTGGGATGCTACAGGCTCAGCCACACGTGGTCATGGAGGGTGCTTAAGGGAGGGCTCTGTTTACCCAAAACCTATGAATCAGCTCATAAAAGGGAAGACTGTGTTGCCAAGGACATGTGCTGGGGGAGGAAGAAAAGAGAGGGATTGGTTAGGCTTTATGTAGTGAACAGGGGCCAAAAGTTCTCTTTCTTTACTGAAAGAAGCAACAGAGACTGCAATAAAAAGAATTTAAGTTAGAAGTGCTCTCTAGGATGTTTCAGCACCAGGAACAAACAAAGAGGAACAGGCTGGATTTCTTTCCTCTGGGTATTCTTCCAAAAGGAACAGGATATATCTTTGAGAATCCTAGCTGGAGGCAGAGAAAGGAACTCCCTGGCTGTGCATGATACTTACCAGAAGTGACAGATCTGAGATGGCCCAGGGAGCAGGACCGTGGCAGCTTCTAGAATCTCTGTGATGAGTTAGGAGTATTTCAGAGATGTTTTCTCCAGAGGGCACAACTTGATCCCACAGAGAGGTTAGCAGGGGGAAGGCTTTTGCTGACTAGGAGGAAGAACATTTTAACAACCAAAGCTCTCTAACAGTGGAAGGGACTGTTTTATTAAGGCAGTAACTTCTGATTTTGGGGGGTATTTAAATCAAAGGTTCAAATCTGGAATCCTCTGGAGGGATTTCCTGCATTGGAAGGATGGAATCGATGCCCTTTCAGGTTCCCTTAAGTGCTCAGATACTCTGTTTCTTATTCTTCTGTCTCTAAAAGTTAATGGACTTAGAGCTATAATTCCTTTTTGGTGGAAAGATGGCTCCATCAGGCCAGGGTCTGTTCATTAATTTATTTACTTGTCCTTGGAATGCCTAGGTACCAGGCCTGGAGATACAAAAATGAAAAAGACACGATGACTCTGTATTTGGGGAGTTCATTGTATATTGGGAATGCAGACATGGAAACAGATTGATTGCAATTTTGCATGGTGAGGGCCAAAGAAAAGCATCAAGAAAGAGCTGTGGATACACAGAGGAGGGAATAAAAAGCAGCTCTCCCTGGGAGAATAGGGAAAGAGTTACTTTTTCAGCTGACAGCTCGGTCCCAATCCAGTTCCATTCCAATCCAGTCCAGGTAGACTTACTCAATGTCTGCCATGTGTAAGGCAAAGAGACTGGACACAAAGAGACATTCTCTAAAGAGCTATACAGATGCAAGTGCGTCTTTGTGCACTTGGAGTTGTGTGCCTTGGGATGGAGGATACACAGATGAACAAAGCCTGGTCTTTGAGGAGTTTCCAGTCTTCCAGCAGCCCCCTTTTCCAGGATGTGTGTCCCTGGTTTTGGTGTATAAGCTGGATCAGAGGGAGTAGGTGAAGGGGATGACCACTTAGAAGAGGCGTCAGAGGGTAGTGTTAAGGAATTTGTTTCTGTGGCTCACCTGTCCTTTCTTGAGGTGGAGCTGATGTCTGATATGTGGCTGTCCAAGCAATGACATCATGGACACAGGGGACAAAACACACTCTGCTGGGTCCTCATATCTCCAGTTTGCAGCCCTGGGTGAGGTCCACTGAATGCCAGCAGGAGGCAGGGACATGTTTTACGGTTTGCTTCTTGTCTGGGTGCGGCAAGAGGTAGGGAGGGCAAGGCTGCTGGGTGGAGGGAGACAAAGATCATCTCTTTTGCTCATTCTGTGTTATCAGGACCATTGAAGTGACTGAGGAACTGCAGGCAGCTCCAGGGCCCAGTCATGAGACAAAACATCACTGTGGTTTCTCAAAGAGGTAATTTAACCCAAAGGATTCTTAGGCTCAGTTGGGCTATTGAGGAGATGTCAGACCAAGAAAGTTGCCAAACGAAGTCAGGTTGGCTTCTGAATTAACGTAATTCAGCGATTGAAAGAAACACAAACTAAAAAATGTCTTGTCGCTTAAATATAATTCCTTCTAGCTCTCATAAGTCCAATATGGGTGTTTCTGATCACTGGGTGACTTTCTTCTAGGCAATGAGTCAGGGATGCAAGTTCCTTCCATCTGGGTCTGTAACTTCGGCACTGGCTTCCAAGTTTGCACCCTCATCTGTATCAAGTCAGCAGAAGAAGAAAGACCATGTGCCCACATTCCATTGTCTAGGCCTCAGGTGGACACATCTAACTGCAAGCAAGCCTGGAGAATGAAGTCCAGTTTTGTGCCCAAGAAGAAGAGAAAAAGAGGAAATAAAGAGCCAATTTCAGCCACACGTTCAGCAAGTCCTAAATAGGTTATCCTTTCTGCAGTCTTTTCCTGTAAACACTGGCTGAACTTAGCTGACTCCACAGGTGTGTGCAAGGAAATCAAGCCAGAGAAGGTGGGAAAGATAGAGGGAAGAAATGTCCTAAGAAACCATAATTTGTTTTTCACTTCAGTCAAACAAAGCCTTGTGTTCCCATGGAGGTTTTTTTTTCAAGAAGGAAAAACAACAAAATTCAAAGGGTATGTATGTTGCAAATGTGTTTCTCCCATTTTTGCTTGCCTTTTGACTTGGTTGATGGTGTCTTTTGCAACAAATGTTTTATATTTTAATAATTGTAAAGTTTATTAATTTTTTGTTATGTATTTCCTCTTCCTTACTCCAAAGTCATAAACACATTCTCCCATATTTTCTTCCAATACTTTCATGTGCAGATTGTTAAGGTTTTTGAATCCATCTGGACTTCATTTTTGTGAATGACATGGCATAGAAATCTGATTCCATTGATTTATTTTTAACCAGATGACTAGCTAATTGCCTATCCTTTTCCAGTTATTTGAAATGATGCATTTATCATATCTTAATTCCTTTATATACATGATGTATTAGTTTCCTATTGCTGTTGTAACAAACTACACAGATTTAGTGGCTTAAAGCAACACAAATTTATTATCTTACAGTTCTAGAGATCAGAGTCTGCAGTGGTTTCATGGGGCTAAAATCAAGGTATTGGCAGGGCTGCATTTCTGGGGAGGCTCTACTGGAGAATCTGTTTCCTTGCTCTTTCCAGCTGCCCACATTCCTTGGTTCATGGCCCCCTCCTATTTTAGAGTCAGCAATGGCCAGTAAAGTCTTTCTCATGCTGCATCACTCTGAAGTTGAGTCTCATGATCCCCTCTTTCACTTAGAAGGACCCTTGTGATTACACTGGGCCTAACTAGATAATCCAGGATAATCTCACCTCATTCAAGGTCAGATAATTAATTCCATCTGCAGCTTTAATTCCCCGCTGCCACTGCCGTGTGTTATGAGCTAATTCCTGTCTCCCCATAATTTATATGTTGGAGCACTAACCCCCAGTATCTCAGAATGTGACTGTATCTGGAGAAAGTGACTTTACAGAGGTAATTAAGATTAAGTGAAGTCATATGAGTGGACCCTAATACAATCTGACTGGTGTCTTTTTAAGAAGAGGAAATTTGGACATACAAAGAGACACCAGGGATGC
Organism: Mesoplodon densirostris; assembly: GCF_025265405.1. NCBI lineage: Eukaryota > Metazoa > Chordata > Mammalia > Artiodactyla > Ziphiidae > Mesoplodon > Mesoplodon densirostris. The sequence goes on from NC_082668.1 coordinate 20,631,344, forward strand.
ATGAGTACAGAGGAAAAGACAAAGTGAAGAGGCAGTAATAGGTTGGTCACCTGCAAACAAAGGAGAAAGACCTCAGAGAAAACCAACTCTGCTGGCACCTTGATCTTGATCTTTCAGCCTCCAGAACTGTGAGAAAGTAAATTTCTGTTGTTTAAGCCACCCAGTCTAGGGTGTTTTGTTATGGCAGCCCTAGCAAACTAATATACTACCTAATATAACATATTCACAGGCTCCAGGGATTAAAACATGGGTAGGGGCTTCTTTGGGAGGGCACACATTAGTTGATTTGTAGTTGTTCTGTTGCATTGACCTATTCATTTATTCCTGAACCAATACCACATTTTAAACATTTCTAAGGTGTTATAATTATTTTACTTGGTGGGGTGAATTTCCTTTTGTATTCTTCTTTGTCTTCATTTTATCCAATATTGTATTGATTACTCTTATGCAATTGTTCCATATTGATTTTAGAATCATCAAGTTTCCTGAAGATTGTGATTGTATTAAATTTACAGATTAATCTGGGACACTTGACATCTTTACCTGAACACAGTATTTTTCCATTTAACCAGATCTTCTCTACACCTTTCTTCATAATGTGCTTTTACATTTCCTGGTAGTAGGTCTTTCAGAGCTACTTTATAATTGTCATTGATATTGGAAGTAAGTCGAGTGTCCCTCCTTTACAGAAGGAAAACAGGCCCAGGGAGGGAAAGGACTTATCTGGGAGCAGGCTCTGGTGGAACACAGGCCTCTGATTCCTAACCCTCATGCTCTGTCCTTGGCCACTTAGAGCCTCTAGGCCAGCTTCCATTTGATTCAGGATGCAGTGTTCTGTTTTAGGCCAATGCTCATGCATCCACTAGAACAGTGCTGGACCAGTCTGGGAACAGGCTTTCTTCGAGCTCGGGGTAGTTGAGGGGTCATGTAAGGGTCTCTCCTGTTTCACAGGTGGAAACATCATAGGGTAGTGTGTGAGTGAGAAGTCTGAGAAGGAAACAAGGGAGCATCTGTAGAATCACTTACTTCTTCACCTTGGCCTATTAAGCAACTATCATCAGGGAAGGAGTGTGTACTCATAAAAAGCAACAACAAATAGAGCTCTTGTTCACAATTCACAAGAATAAAAATCCAACTCCTGATCAGTGGGGAGCAGTAAAGAGGCCCCAAAGCTCTTCATTAGAATGATTAAAAAGATTAAGAATGATAAAAGAGAGACATTAGGTTAATTTGACCATGGAGGAGAATGTGCACTATGGTCCAGAGATACCAAAGTTCAGGGAATGCAGAGGGGGGTGATGAAAGACTATGGCTCTCTCAGGTTGCTCAGACCCCCTCCCTACATGGCCCCAGCTGCAGGAGCAGCAGCAGGGTGAGCTTGATCTTGCTCATCTACTGGTACACCCTGGGGCCCCTTTCAGGAGCTGCTCAGTTTGGACACTCCCAGCCTTAGGCAGAGGTCATGATCCATTAGCTACACTCAAGGGTACTGTGTTTGCAAATAGATACTTTGGGGGATTTTCCAAATATCTTTCAGCAGCTGTATTTTCTAATGTCTAATGATGGCTAATGTCTAAGAAATGGAGGAATACTGTTTATTTCCAAACAAAGAGGGGCTTTTGAGGTCTCAACTCTGCTCCATATAAAGACCTCAATTTTATAAACCAGGCAGTAGAGGCTTGAGAGTAAGTTACTTGAGTCAACACTGTTTATGACTCTTAGAAGTCTTAGGGCCTGAGGCTCCAGGATAGTTCACCTTTTAGGGGGTGGCTCTTCCCCTGGCTGATAGGATAGATTACAAGCCATAAAAACTATAGAGACCAAGATGTCAATAGTGGTAAATGTGTGTGCGTGTGGGAAGGGGATATGCAGGAAAGGGGGATAAGGTTCTTCATTTTTCTCAGAGGCAGAAGACTGCTGCTCCCTCATGGGCACAGAGGAAATGTTCTAACAGGAAATTGAGTATTAGATCCATTTGTCCTTTCATCCATCCATTCATTTGTCCATCTATCCATGCATCTATATATACATCCAATATATTCATGCATGCACGGCATGAATAGTGTTCGAATGGTATGGAGTTGTAAAGTGCCTTGCTGAGAAATTTGGAGTTAAGCCTAGAATCAGTGAGAAGCCACTGCAGATTCCTGGATGAGGGAGTGGCTAGATGTGGGAAGGGATTCAAGGAGAGTGAGGCCGCATAAAGAGAGATCTAAGGGGCAAAGTCTAGATGTGGTCCTTTCACAGGTCTCACAGGTGAGCTTGAATTCATCTGTTTTCTGGTTGGGGTCTGGAGCCAGGTTCTGGTCCTGACTAAAAAGGGGTCAGACAAAAATGAGAAGGATGTAAACATTGGCTAGAAGCCTGAGAGAACGAAATATAGGATGTGATGTGTTCAGTGGACTTGTCTGGAAAATAATCAGTTCAACAAATATTTGCTGGGTACTCTCAATTTTCCCTGTCATTTTCTTCCACCCTCCAGCCCAAAGGGCCCTGTGCTTTCTGGCAGGACTATTAGGGAAGGAAGGACTCGGTCTGGGTCTTGGGGCTGTATATTTTGCACATGTCTGGCCACTCCAGCAAATTCAGCAATCTGGCATATGGAATGGGTTTGGGAGTTGAGGAGGGTACATTGTATATGAAGAGACAGGAGACACAGCAAATAGGGGTTTGATGGTGAACAAAAACCAAGGGTAACGTTAGGGGCAGTGGGAAAAGGGGCCCTCCTCTTCCATCTTTAACTAAACAGTCGCCTGCACAAGTCTCTGTGTTGGGGGCCCTGCAGAGTACATTGTCAGGATGCTTGCCTTCCAAAGGATTATGGCGAGGGGAAGGGGAAGGAGCATGAGATTTAGAGTCACACAGATCTGCTTACCAGCTGTGTGACCTGGGCCCTGCTTGCCTCAAGCTCTCTGAGCCTCAGTTTCTTCAACTGGAAAATGAGGATCATAATATCACCTGACTCATGGGATTCTTTTGAGGACTAAACACAATAATGTATGTGAGAATGACCTTTTAGAATTTCAATCACAATTTAAAGATTAAATATGAAAAATAACGAGAAGTTTTCCAATGTAATTGCTGTTGTCTTAAAATGCAAGCACATGAACCCCCTTCCAAAATCTTCTGTGGTGATAACATCTGGGGGGCAAACATCCAGGAGGGAAAAGACCATTTGGGACCCTCAGTATTTATAAGTAAAGGCTGTGTTCTCAGCCATAAGGTGACTCACGAGTGTATGGATGAAGCACCCTGCCTTTTTTGGAATGTGCACAGGTCTTTATTTTCACATCTCATGACCTTCTATTGGTTTTTAAAATATGATTTATTGTGCCATTGTATCTAGCTGACCTTCTTATGTTTTTTGTTTGTTTGGTTTGTGTGTGTGTGTGTGTGTGTGTTTTGCTTTGTTTTGTTTTGTGAATCAAATCTAGAAAATAAAACATTACTTCCAAATAATTGGAGTTAGAGGAAGAGGGGGAGGAAACATGGCCCCAAGTTGAACCTAAGGAAATTAGAGACAGAACTCCATAGATTTCTGGAAACGTGGCCACCTTCCACTTTATCCTTGTCTAGAAGGAAAACCTTGCAGATTGTTGGTTTCTGGTACTGGCCTGCTTCTTCTCTGCCCTGGCGAGAACCTGCCACTTGCTGATATCCATTCAGAGCTACAGGATGGGGCCACCACCAAGGCCAGGGCTGGGAGCGAGTCACTTTGTCCAGAGACAGGGAACACTGGGTGGGCGGAGGGTCAGCTGGGAGAGGCAATTTTCCTGGCACCAGGTCCTTCTCCTGGGGGAATGAGGATGTGAAAATTTTCTGTTTAGTTTTAGTTGTTCCTGTTCAGCAACTGATAACCTCCCCCTCTGTTGAAGGCATGGATTCAGTTAATGCTGGGGCTTTGGGCCTGTTAAATTGTTAAAACGCAAAATGACAACCCCCTTTGCTGGTTAAGAATATTTATTTCAAGTCCTAAATCAATTTCAGTCCCTCTCTCTCTTTCTCTCACCACTTTTCTCCTCCTCCCCTTTGGACCTTGGGAAAATCCAATTTCCTTCCTGCCTTAATCTCTCTCCAGCGTTTGCACTGGCTCTGCTCTGCCCGCACCTGCTCCTTCCAGCTGTGAGATTCCTTTTGGTAAAATACTTTGTGTCCTGCCAAGTGGTCGATGGACAAGACCCCCATGGCCACTTCCTGGATCCCTTAATGAACATAGTTGCTCGGTCCCACCGGGTCCCCAGGAGCTCCTTGCTTCAATCTGTTAGCCAGTGGTGGTTTCCACATTTAGAATGAGACCCCCGCCCTGGGCCCCCAAGCGCCTGCTCTTGACTGAGGAAAGAATTTGAAATCTAGCACTCCCCATGCTGGTACTAAGTGCTTTGAGCTTTACAGGTCCTACTCCTGTATCACAGGAATGTCAGGCTAAGCAGAGAGACTCCAGATCTGCTGTCTACCCAGCCTTGGGGCTAAACTATCATTATTAATGACAGCAATCACCACCCAGAACTCTGGCCATAAATAATAAGTGTCTTTCAGCAGTCACAAGAATGGCTGCAAACATTCATCATCTGCACACCTCTCGAAATAGCCATGGGAATGAACAGCAGAATTATTATGGCCAATTCTTTCTCTATGTCAATGCTAACAACTTAGTTTTATGTAAAAAGAAAAGTCCAAAGCAGCATGAACTTCATGTGACAGTGACAGAGATTCTACAAAAAAGGATTCTATTGCTAAATAAGTTTGAAAAACTCTTTGTTTATTAAGAAAAACGTTAAATAGATTTCTTTATAGAAGGATTTCTCTGAGTCTTTAATATGCTAATGTGCATTAGGAATTTCCAAGAGAGGTAAGTTATGTTTCCCCAAAGTTTATTTGACCTTAACTTTTTTCCCCTTTGGCATACATAATGTGTCACATCTTACACGACACTATTCAGTGGTGTGCTGGAAATATTTAACAACTGGCTCTCCAGGAGGAGGTAAAAGTCCCCATTAGTAGTGTTTGCTGGTTTCCATGGTGTAAATACTCCCATCATGACTGATTTCAAGCTGCCAGCATGAAGTCACTGAACATGGTGTTGGCTTCTTCGCTTGCGATCTAAATCCTTGGGTCCTTTAGCTCTAGTTTCTCCTCCCCTCCCCTCCTTTCTCCTCTTCCTAGATGATCAAATCCATTCTCATGGGTTTAAATACCACCATTATTCTGATGACTCCCAAAAATATAATTTGAAATCAGACCTCTTCTCTGAGCCTCACATTTGTATAACCAACAGTCGACTTAGTATCTATCTGGATGTCTTACAAGTTTCTCAGCTTTAACTTGTGCAGAAAGGAACATGATGTACCATCTGCCCTGATTCTCCCTCAGTCTCCCTTATCTCATAGCATTTCCTTTGATCTAGTTGCCTGAACCCCAAATCTAGGAATCATTCTTGATTCAACGTTTTTTCTTATCTTCCATATCCAATCTATCAGTCTTGAATGAATGAATTTTACTCTATTTCCCCCTTTTATCTTGAGGGTTATTATCTTCTGTTACACTCAAGCTCTGAAACAGTCTGCTGGGTCCATATTCTTCTGCTTTGACTTACCAAAGAGAAAAATCTAGAAGAGGGATTTCAACTTAATTACTCTTAGATTTTCTTTTGACTCTTCTCCAAACTAGTAGACCACCAAGTTCTCCAAAGTGTCCTTCTTGCCCAACAGATCCCGAATGGGTTTCTCCTTGTTCAACGGCTCCAAGTTAGCCTGGGATCCCTTCCCATTTCCCTTATACTCAGTCATTGTTCCATGGCCTTTGTCATTCCACTGCCACGCCCACTCCCAGACATAGATGGGAGTTTAAATGGGACAAGGCACCTTGGGAAAATTCAAATAAGTGAGGTACAGGCTTCAGGAAATACTGGTTTATTCTTTTTTTTCCTTTTATGACTTTGTTTCTAGGCTGCTTTTGGTTTCATGCTGATTTCCTGTGAATCCCCAGCCTTGCCTGTGGGAAGTAGGAAATTCCAAGGAATTTCCCCTCATTTTAAGATAGAGAACTGAGACTCAGACTGTGGCTGGACAAACTCAAGGCAGAGTGACAGCCATGTGGTTCCTCTGGCCCCATCTCTAGCAGGTAGAGTTATAGACCATAATTCAAGTTTCCCCTAGAGTACGGCTGTGTTGAGCAATGGGCATAAGGAAGGGAATATGCAGGTTCTATGGGGCCTTATGTGTGTATAATTTGGGGTCCCTCTTTAAGAAAAAGAATACAAAATTCTATACAAAAGTGAACATTCAGTTAGAACGAGAAGAGAAATCACAACAAATTGCAAATTAAAAAAATGCAGACAAAATACCATGAACATAAAAGAATCTAAAAATAACACTTATAGGTTTATTGATTAACAGACCGTCTCTATGATGCTTTTTCTATATTGTGGCTGCATATTGTTTTATTTCTTTTTTATATGTCAACAATTTGGTAATATTTTTGACAGTAAGAATAATTACAGAAAGATAATTTAGTTTTTTTTCTACCTTGATTATATGCACTTTTAAAATTATTGATCACTTAGTAAATTTTTTTGTCAGTTTTATGACTTGTTATTGACAATGTCATGTAACTTTTTGGGTTTTAAGTACTAGCTCTGGGAACATCTCAATCATTTTTCTGTCATATATGAGCTGGAAGATTTAAGGCATTTCATATTTTTCTTTTTTAAAATTAATAAAATTTAATTATGGTAAAATACGCATAACATAAAATTTACCATCTTAACCATTTTTTAAGTGCACAGTTTAGTGCACTAAACTCTATATCCATTAAACTAAAATTCCCCCTTCACCCCTCTCCCTATCCCCTGGTAGCCATCATTCTACTTTCAGTTTCTATGAATTTGACTACCCTAGGTATCCCATTTAAGTGAAATCACACAGTATTTGTCTTTTAGTGACTGGCTTATTTCACTTAATGTCCTTAAGGTTCATTTACGTTGTAACATGTGTTAGAATTTCTTTCCTTTCAAAGGCTGAATAATATTCCATTGTATATATCAACCACGTTTTACTTACCTGTTCATCCATTGATGGATAGCTGGGTTGCCTCCACCCTTTGGCTATTGTGCATAATGCTGCTATGAACATAGGTGTACAAATATCTCTTTGAGACCATACTTTCAATTCTTCTGAGTATATACCCAGAAGTGGAATTGCTAGATAATAATGTTAATTCTATTTTACATTTTTTTGAGGAACCACTATACTGTTTTTTAAAGTGGCTATACCATTTTGCACTTCTACCAACAGTATAGTTATTTTCTGTTTTTTAAATTTTTTTTCATAGCCATCTTATAGTGTATGAGGTGGTAGCTCATTGTGATTTTGATCTGTATTTCCCTAATGATTAGTGACATTGAACATCTTTTCATGTGCTTATTGGTCATCTGTATTATCTTTTCTGGACAAATGTCTATTCAAGTCCTTTTCCCATTTTTCAATCGAATTTTGTTGTTGTTATTTGTTATTGATAATCTTTCTTGAGCAGTGACTAATTTTAAATGCCCCCTGAATTGATTGCCCTCATTAACCAATTTGCCTTTCATGGTGTTGTAGTAGTATATTGTGAGTTTTGCTATTTTTTAGTGCCACCACAATCAGCAAGAAATTAAACTTGTTTTCCAATGTGTTTATATAATTTTCTTCTCTTTTAAAATTGAACTACTTAACCATCCAAGAGTCTATTCATTTCTCTTATTTAAAATGCATCTCTGTAAGTGAATTACTGCTTTTGGAATGATCAAAAACTTTTTTGTTATAATCATGTGTTGATGTCAAAGTTATCTCTTCTGATTTCATGTAGAAATCTATGAAAACAAATTTAAATGTATAATGTGTTTGTAACTGTATACATAGAGTTGTCAAGTGCACTCCTGGTAAGAGAATACTTTCTTTTTGCCTAGGGACCAATGAGAACTGAACCTTCCATGTACGATTCTATGCTTCCACTGATCGTATAATTTTCCACGGCCTAGCTTCTGGCTCCTTATATTTCAAACCTTAATTCTTCTACATTACACAGATACTTCCAATTCTAGTGCCATAGGATACCTTTGTCACGATAGCACCTCTGGCCTGGCGCCTTTATGCCATGACACTGGGTGGGTCAGTAGAGTGAGTAGTAGGAATATTTCTGGGAGCCATTCCTGCCATGGGGCAGCTGGAATTGTAAGCAGGAGGAACTGTGAACCACATAAAATTATCCCACTGAACCAAGACTAAAAGTACCTTAAATTCAATTCTCTTTTAGCTAAATCCTCCAAATACCAACACCACCTGATATTAGAGGATATGTGACTGAAGGAAAGTCAGAATGGAAAGAGACAGTGGTCTTAACTGATTATGGTTAAAATATCTTTCCTCTGCAAATTTTGCAAAAAAATAGTTCACCATGTGAAACATCTCTAGGACTCTTTCCAGGGCCTTGAAACTGGTATGTGCAAGTGGGGGACCCTGAAGCTTAAACTTCATTAGCTTCAGGGTAAATCTGGTCTGGCAGTAGGGTGGATAAGTAGGGCCCTTCTGTTTCTCAGGGTAAGTGAGATGAAGAATGTGTGGAAGGGCAGTGATCTGGCCGATTTGCATCTTGAGAACCCAGGCTCCCAATTCAGGGTCCAGCACATTTTCTGGTCTTCCCGCCCTTCCTCTGCAATCACACACCACATGCTCCGTATTCCTGGAATGGCCCATTTTGGCTGGGGACTGTGGATTTCCTGGTAAGATGTCAGCAAGCTGTGATATTTTTATTTTACTATCCCGCCATTCTTCACCTACAACAAATGTCCCCTTAATTGCTTCAGCATGAACCCCAGCTGACATTCCCTATTCCTAAGGGTCTCTCAGTCCCAACCTCACAGTAAACTCAAGACATCCAAATGAGGCTGCCAGACATGGCAGCTGGAATCCAGACATCACGGCCGATTTGAGCAATTAGCTGAGCTCCCACCCTGGGCCGGCCTCATTAGGGGTGTCCAGATGTCCACTGCTGGAGCTGCCTTCCATCCCTGGGGATGGGCTGTCTCCCCAGGTGAGGCCAAACTTCTATTTGTGGGAGGCATGTCGGAACTTAGAGAGCCTGTCCTCATTTTCAGAGCTGCTAATTGAAGTTGAGTGGGAATTGCAGAGGCACAGGCTGTGGCTGTCCGGTCCCCAAGGCTCTCTGGTTTCCCATGCATAATTGCTGTCTGCACAGAGCTCTCCCCATCTGGGGGCAAGCCCAGCTGCCACAGCTCAATCGATTGTGAAGGGTGTCCAGGCACAGTCATGCCGTTTTTCTGCTAGTCTCCCAGCATGACTAAGTGGGAACATCTGGAAAAGGGCAGGGCAGGGCTGGGGCCACGGGGAGAAGCGTGGGGGAGGATTAAACCTGCTCCTTCCTTATGGTAAGATTTTCTCTGGTAATGTGTGCTGCTTCTTTCCCATGTGGTGGGAGGTGGGGAAAAGAGAATTTCATTCCAGAACAACCTGACAGATGGCCCGGTCAAAGATACCAGCTGTTATAAGGGCCTCTAGCCCACTCCACTTGGGAGATGGTTCACATCACAGTCTATGGAAATGGCGCCCCCTGGAGTTTTGAGGTGCACAACGTGTGTGGCCATAAAGCACTAGCCCTGCCAGCTGACACAAACTGGACCATGGGCTTGTCTTAGCTTGGCTGTTCCTAGAAGCAGATGCCAAGATAAGTTGTTGATTTGGGAGGTGATACCAGGATGTACCAGCGGGGAGTGGGGAAATGAGATGGGGAAGGGAGGAAGGAAAGATGTGGTAGTGAGTAGGTTGGTTTAGGATGACCAGCCATCTGGTTTGCTGGGGACTGAGTCCCACTGGGATGTGGGACTTCCAGTGCTAAACTGGGAAAGTCCCAGGGCAACTGGAACAAGTGGGTCACCCCAGTTGTATTAGTAAGTAGGTCACTGCTGTGGACAACCGGGCTCAATCAATTCCACAAGGATCACCTGGGTGACTGTGTAGACCTTGCCTTAGAACTGTCCCACTGAGGGGCAAAGAAGCTGGGGTGTTTATCCACCAGCTCCTGTCCACTGTTGGTTGAAGGCTGCTCCCTAAGGTGTTAATTCTGTGATGCCTCTGGCCTGCCTGGAGACAAGCATGCTCCTATGCCCAGAGGAAGAAAAGGAAAGAAACCCGGAAATGGATGCAATACATATCCTGCCTTCAGACAGCCTGGTGTAAGGAAATCTCAGAGGTGAAGAGGTCGTCCTGGAATGTGTCTTCTCCCACGGACCCTGGTGCATTGGCTCTGTGGTAGGGAGAAAAATGTCCCCCCAGATTTGTGTAACATGGCAAAGGGGAGTTAAGGCTGTGGATGGAATTGAGGTTATTAATCAGATGACCATGAAATAGGGTGATTAATTTTGATTATCCAACTGGGCCCAATGTAATCACACGAGTCCTTAAAAGTGGAAGAGAGTCAGAGAAGAAGATATGCCTATGGAAGAAAAGTTTTAAGAGATGCAATGCTGTTAGTTTTGAAGGTGGAGAAAAGGAACCACATGGATAGTTTCTAGAAGCTGGAAAAGGCAAGGAAAAGGATTCTCCCCTAGAGCCTCCCGAAAGCAACGCAGTCCTGTTGACACCTCGATTTCAGCCCAGGAGGTCTGTGTTGGACTTCTAACCTCTGGAGCTGTAAGATAATAAATTTGTGTCATTTTAAGCTACTAATTTTGTGGTGATTTGTTACAGCAGGAATTTAGAACAATAGCACAGGCTCTGGCCTCGCAAAACAAGCATTGTTTTGCTCTGTTTTACTCATTTGTAAAACTCCTTACTCCAAGTAAGGAGTTCTAGGGCTGAAAATATGAAATCCAATGAACCAAGCCAATTCAGTCCCTGCCTTCTTGGAGCTGAGAGTCTCATGGGAGAAATTGAGAATGCAGAAAGGAACTTGCTGTGGGCTACAGAGGAAGTTCTTTAGGAACAAAATTCCTAGCCTGCCTGGGAATTACTATGGATTTCTGGAATTGGAGCCCCATCTTTAAGGCCTGAGCTTGGTTTCATGCAGAAGAATGACTTCATAGGACCACTCAGTAGGGCCCTGGAATATTTGTTGAATTGAGTTCCATTGAACTTGGGAAAGTAGGCTTTTAATTTACATTAGAATTTTTCCGTACACCTTGAGTAAGCCCCAGTCTGATTTCATCTGGGAAGACTTTGTTCATGAAGATGCCATGAGAACCCCAAGACAACTCTGGCGGGGAGAAGGAGTCAGCATTGCTGTTGAATTTATGTCTAACTAGCCTAGTTCCTTCTACACACATCAGTCATGTAATTCCCAAGACCCTTTCTGTGGTTGCTGATATTTCTCCAGTGGCACTTGTGATGTGAATGAATTTATTTGTCAAGCACGTGCATCATCTGTGCCAGTGACCCCTCTGCCCCAGCACAATAGTTGCATGTCCACTAGAGCAATTGTCATGTTATACTGTGGTCTGTGTTATTTTATCGGACTGTCCTGTTGCACTGTGGGCAGCCCAAATGTCCGTGTCTTGTTCAATTTTGTAGACTGACCGTTCTTAGCAAAGTGCTGGGGGCCTGGCATACTCTAGCTGCTCAGTAGATGTTTATGAATGAATGAATGAATAAGCCTCTGTCCTGTCTTGCTCTCTAGGTTGGCGTTTACTTTCATGGAAATACAAAGGCAGGAGTTGTTAAGAGTCACTTAGAGGGGAATCCTTTATGGAACACGGGACAATTAAGCTGGTTCCTTAGGAAAGAGTAGGGCAGATGGCTAGCGGTGGTGGTGGTCATGGTGGTTGTACAGCAGGAAAGGAGAAGAGCAGGGGCCCAAGTTCAGGGTGCGCTTGGGGACGAATGATCAGACTGGTGTGGCTGGGGCACAGAGTGTGTGGAGCTGCTTAATGGGAATTCAGCTTAGGTTTGTAGATTGGGTAGTGATCAAGGCGGGCTTTCAATGAAGTGCCAGGTTTGGAATTAATTCTTTGGGCAACAGGGAGCCAAGGAAGGCTTTGGAGGATATGAGAAAGTGGGTTTTGGTGGCAGTAAAAGTTGTAGGCATTGAGTGTCGACATTATGTAGTGTTTTCCCTACACTCTAGTGAGCCTGAATTACCAATATATTAGGCATTTCAAAATAACCATGTCACTTTCCTGGGGATCTTTTAGGCATGGCCCTGGTTGGGGGCCCTAGGAAAGAATCTATGTCATTTCTGAGTTGTCTCCATCCCTAAGAAACTCTGGTTTGTGACTTGTCCTCTTAGGAGTCAGCCTGTTCCATCCTGGGAGAGGCTCTGGGGCTGGGTGTCTCTTTCGGAATCAGCTGGAAGTCTCCAGGCCTTCCGAGGATATTAATCATCCATCCCCTGAAGACTCTTGGGGGCAAGGAATGATGAACTGCACCTGAAGTGTGTGCAGTACATGACAACTTGGCTCAGGTGTGCAACCTCTGTGCCTTCATGACATTATCCAGGAGGAATTCACAATATGTTCTAGAAAGCTTCCAGAAAGTATGCTGAGAAACTGTTGTACAGTTGTGAATTTTCTCTCCCTGGATCACCACTGTGTGCCTGATGCAGGTGGAGAGGGGTGCTCCCTGAAGAAGAGGCATCTTGATCCTGGGAACTTGGCTCATAGCCCCACATCCACGGCTTGCTTTTCTTAGTGTCCTGGCCTGGGGCGGGCTGGGGCCCTGAACTTCATGTCATACAGATGAGAAAAGGACCTCATCTTTCCTCCAGCTCTGGCCAGCTTCCCTTCCCCACAGAACAAATAGGTCCCAGGTGTTGCTGGACAGGGTTTGGTTGAGAGAGGATGGTCTGTTGGTTTGGGGGCAGACTGGAGCCCGAAAGAGCTCAGATGGGCCAAGGGGAAGTTGGGGGGGCATTAGAGAGGAGAGATGAAGGTTGGAGTCACCTGTTCCTGCTCACCAGAAAAAGACGAGGCAGCAGAGTCTGTGCCCCTTCTAGCATCCCCCCAATTTGTCCCACTTGCCTAATCCTCCTCTTTCTTGGACAATATTGACGAACAAGCATTTGCCAGAGGGTTGGAATGGTGAAGGGGAGACATTCTTTTGGACATTTCCTGGACCCAGGACATGGTGGGGAGGGTGAGCAAAGTGCCCTGTGATGATTGAAGGCCCTTCATCATAGGAATGTGTCCATTAGCTTTGCAGAACCACATCTGCCAGGTTAAAAAAAAAAGATACATGCAGAGGTACCATTTGATGTGTTTGAGCATATCTAGGTTTTGGTTCATGAAACACTCTGGGAGATGTTGGTCAGTCTTGTCTTGTTTGCCATCAAACCATAGATCATGGGGTCCCTGAGTCCTAGAAACAGAAGGCACATTAGATAGAAATGACCTTGGCTTCCCTTGGTAAAGCACGTGGAGTGTGTGAGGTCCCCAGCCCTCGGGCTTCCTCAGGGGAACATTGTGTGAGGCTCTGTTTCCACACTAGGTTGGGGACTGTGCTGACAGCGTGCTACCTTGGCAGGAAACTTTTTTTTTTTCCTGGCTGTATTTTTCCAAAAGCCAGAGATGAGAGGATCATCTGAATGCCAGTCCCGCAGGAGGACAGGAAATAAGAACTGACTTTGGGAATGGACCTCTGGGAACACTCCTTGGCTGCGCGAGCTGTCGCTTACCCTGGCTCCGGAGCTCCCTCCACACTCCGCTCAATCACAGAGCATGAGTGCTATGCTGAGTCTGTGCATCAGGGCTTGGGAAGCTGTCAGAAGACAGGCCAGGGTTTCCAGATGGCTGGAATCAGACGGATTGATTGGGACCCCGCACAACTTTCCCACTAGCGGGGATGTGGGTTACCCTACAGTGCTGCCTGTCTTCCCCATGCCTGGCATGACTGAGCAAGAATTTATATTAAAATATAAAGGCCACAGGGCTTCCCTGGTGGCGCAGTGTTTGAGAGTCCGCCTGCCGATGCAGGGGACACAGGTTCGTGCCCTGGTCCAGGAAGATCCCACGTGCCGCGGAGCGGCTGGGCCCGTGAGCCATGGCCGCTGAGCCTGCATGTCCGGAGCCTGTGCTCCACAATGGGAGAGGCCACAGTAGTGAGAGGCCTGTGTACCACAAAAAAAAAAAAAAAAAAAAAAAGGCCACAAAATAGATGTCCTTCCCTCTCTTTGGGTTAGATTCTGAGGTGCCCAGGAGTGGGATCTGGCCTAGTTTCCAAGGGAAACTTCAGATACCCGAGTGTTGAAAGGAGGGATATTCTGCTTAGTTAGACTGGAGAGGAATTTAGCTCAAAGTTCCTCTTATATCTCCTGCACTCCTCTTTGTTCTATATTCCAACAGTTATTCCCTGTAATTAAACTGTTAAATCAGGCTTGGTTATCGGACTGTGATGGGAGAATCTAGAATGCAGATTGTCTTTCAAATTTCCTCCTAAGAATGTTAACACCATTTTTCCATCTTAGTACTGCATACCCGCCCTGCCTCTAGAGAAGGGGGACCCAAAGGGAGGTTAAAAAACATCAGCACGCTGCAATTTTTATTCCATTGCTGATGTCACTGGCTCCCCAAACTTAGGTGGCACACTTTAATGCCTAAGGGACCAAAAGAAATGCTTTTGTTCAAAGTAGCTTGGCTGAGCTGCCCTGGATTTTGCTTTGTGAAGATTAGCCTGGGGTTCTTCTCCCAGCTCAACCACTGGTGCATGCTGTGGCCTTGGGCGAGCAAGGGTGCCTCTTTGCACCTCTGTCTCTTCTGTGTAAAATGTAGGAGCTGGTTTAGGTGATCTCTATAGACCCTCCTTCATGTGGCTCTCCAGCTTCATGCTCTGTCCTGGTCCCGTATTTCAGCCGTCTCCCTGCACGCAGGCCTGCTAAAACGTGGATTTATGGGGGGCACTGGCTTTCCCCAACTGCTATTTCCACTGCTTATTACCAGAGGGGTGGGAGTCATTAGCCTTGCTTTGCTTACTGAGCCTTCACTCCCAAGATTTCACGTAGGGATGATATGTTTAAACCCCAGGACTAACAGCAGCAAAATTTCTGGTTGCACTTTACTAATCCTAGAACTGAAAAGTGATTTTAGGGAGCACTGCTGGGTGGGGAGGAGAACAGAATGCCTTGAACCTTTACTGATTGCTGATCTCAGTTGGGTTGGCTAAGGGTGGGAACATGTGTGGGAAATATGCAGGCTGGGAAGGTGAGCTGTGCTTCAGTTTCTTCTTCCTGCTGGGATTTACTTAGTCAGGTTGACAGTGGTTATTATTGGGGCTGCTGTTGCGCGAGTAGCTGTACCATTATGTGGAAAGGAAGTGGGCGGATCATGAATAAAAATCATTCTGTGGATGGGAGAGAATAGGAAGAAGGAAGTAGGCTTAGCCTAGGATTAGTTCTTGATGGTTAACCTCAGCCTTCCTTAGTTCTATAGGTCTCTAGATAGTAGACTTCTAATATTTTCCCAAGGAGCAGTAGAGTAAGATTGATTATATACAGCCATGGTATTTTTAACAGGGACCCAAAGATTCTGTAATTTAAAGTCTGAAGAGTAGAGAGAATTCTTCCCCAAAGCTGGTATGTCTAGAATTTCTACCACATCAGTAAGCATAGGAACTGAGTATTTTGTTTAGCATCAATCCAATGAGATGCTCAGGAAAAAAAAAAACGTGTGTCCCAGTAAATTCTGAAAAAGGTTCAAACTCCTCTCTTAGAGGGTAATATTATACACCACTGTAGTAAAATCTCAAAAATCCTACAGGGTAAGGGGAACTACTTAATTTGGTTTAACCTTTAAGCACCCAAGTGTATTTGAGAATAGAACCATTTAATTTTTAATATCCCACACAACTAGTGTTCTGTAGATCAGACTTTGGGAAATGCTACCCCAGGGTGAACTCTGCCACTGGAAGCTATTGGTCTGGGTTTTCTTTGCTGCACAGATGCAGACCTTGTTCAGGGTCTATGGGAATGGGATTTTACTTCTTTCTAGATCCTGGGAAAGGCAACTACATGGATTTATGTCTTATTTTTGATAAATCCACCAAGGGCCTCCTAAAACTCCAAGTTCAAGGTATAAAACCAAAAATAAATGGAGTGAAAATGAAAGTAATATAATTCATTGGTGTAACAGCGGGAGAGGTATACTACACTACTTCCATTTGGGAGGCACACAATTTGAAGAAGGAGGAAATAGAACAGCCAAGTGGGGGGAGGAGTCTGCCTAAATTACTTCCTCCAGCTAGGGAGAGGGAAGCTATAATGAGGGCTGTTTCAGGCTACATTCTTTAAACACAGAGCCTGAGGCAAGCATGCTAACATTGTTTTGGAGAGTACACTCTTAAGCCAGCAAGAGTAAGGGATAAAGATGAGGCAGGGAAGGAGGGAAAGAAAATACAAAGTGGTGCATAGGGAGTTGGCCACAGCCTTACAAGAAGACAAGCAGCGAGGCATCTAGGCACATGCGAAGTCTTTGGAGAGAATGCAAGGAATAATCTTGGACTATCTTGGAACAGTCCTTTGGAGACTCTACTCTGGAGAGTAGAGAAGAAGATTTATTGGCTAGACCCTTTCCATCATTTGCCTCTCATTATTCAGAGTTTACCCCTCCATGAATCCAGCTGGGTCAGACCTGAGTGCTGGAGTTGCTGAGGCTCCATAACCACCAGAACACTCACCCCAGAACAGACATGCTGGAGGCCTCACTGAAACCCAGGTCCTGCCCTTTGGGGAGGCTGAGTTAGCTGGCAGTTTTAGAAGATGAGGTGATGTAGCTATGGTAGCCAAGACTCTCCACTGAGAAAGCAACCCAGGTCCGGGGCAGGTGGGGTCAAGCAGATCTGGAGAGAAAGAAAACTGAGTCTGGTATGAGGACTATCTGGAGAAATAGAAATGGATATAATTCTTCCAGAAGGAGGATGCAATAAATTACTTTTTTCTGCAGTGTCAGACCTTGGGACCCAGGCATGACGATACAAGATGGACAAGACAGTCTAGTGGTCAGAAAGCCAACATGTCAACCATCCACATCCGGCATTTTGGTAGAGGCCACATCCATACAATGGAGGGAAGACATGAGCCATTTTAGACCCTCTCTCCAAGCACTGATCTCTAGTCTGGCCCAGGAGAGGGGTGGTCTTATGTACTAAGAGTCATTTTTGCCTGTCCCAGCATTCAGACTATGACAAGTTTATTTTGGTTCAACCTTGGATTGTCTACTCCCAGAGACCCATGCCTCCTTTGTGAGGAAACCTCCCTTCTCTTTGTGGTCTCCTGCCTGACACTCGGCAGGCCTGGACCAGCTGGGAGGCCATCTAGAGTTACATCTTCACAGGAGCTCACAAAGATTGTTTTCCCCATGCTTCTCAAGTGTTCTGCAAAAGAAAAACAAAAGGAGAGAAAAAGAGAGAAAGGAAAACAACCCCTCCCCTTCTACCACAGAAATGAGCAAGAACTCAGTAGCTCTGAGTCTCTGGCCGGCAGGGACAGAGCATTCTCTCCTTCTAGAAGGTTCAGTACTTAGTGGAGTACTTTAGAACCATGGGAGAAAGTGAGAGTTAGTGGGGATCAGAGGACCTGCGGGTGCGCATGAAGTCTCAGGGTTGCACCGAATTAGACCCTGAGCTCCTCTCCAGTTGCCATTTTCACATTGTAAGCTGCTGGCTGGCTCAGGGTGGTTATGTAACTGGCCTAAAGTCACACAGCAACATGCAAAGCATTGGATTCAAACTTAGGGTTGCCTAAATCCAAAGTCTCTTTGAATCTCTTCTTTATCCTATAGGCTAATTCCTCTCTTCAAGGCTCTTAAGCTCAAAGAAAGGAGGCTCTTTGAGGTCTTAAATTCCCTGCAGACTGATAGCATGTACTGTTTCTAGAGGTGAACATTATCAAGTTAAGATACATTTAGAATCTGGGAAATGTCAAGGTTTTCCCTGTTGCTATCTTCTCCTTGTCCACCACAGAGACTGGCCTTCTTAGGGGTCTAGAAAAAGTTCCTGGGGGTAGTTCTGCTTTTAGATTAGGGCTGGGAGCTTCTGATCTGTGCATGGGTGTGGCATCCATTTACTAGTGACTGTGCACTGCAGAGATCACAGTGGCCATGTCCCAGCTTCTGAGCATGATGGTTCCTGAAGGAAGACCACGGCAGAAGAAAATGGTCTTGCTTGTTTTTGTTCTGGTTAGTAATTGTGAGATTCATCAAAGTGCCATTCATTACTGTATTTGGAAATAAGTAGAACACATAAAAAAACTGCATTAATTTTGACTTTGCTTTGAAGGACCTTCCAAACAACTTAAAGTATCATTGCTTGACAGACAGTTCAGGCCATTTTTAGCATGATTGTTACTACATTTAAAAGAAATAAGATCTTAGAGCCAAAGTTCTTTAAAGAAGGCCCTTACTGCCCTAAATATGCAAAAAGTAAGCTAGAAGTATCATGTGTGTCCCCTGGCTTTTCTTAGATGCTGTTTTATTTCAGAGGCAGAAGGGCTTTATTTCCTCTTTTACAAAGACAAATATAATTTTTCCCTTTGGAAAATTAGAAAAATATTCAACAATAAAATGTTGGCTTTTTTCCCCAGCATCAGACCTTGGGACCCAGGCATGATGAAACAGGATGGACAAGACAGTCTAGCAGTCAGAAAGCCAAGCTGTCAACTGTCCACATCTGGCATTTTGGCAGAGGCCACATCCATACAATGGGAAGTAGACTCTCTCCCTAAGCACTGACTCTAGTCTGGAGATCTTGTTCAGTGATTTTCAGCTATGTTTCAGGAAGATCTGGGGTGTCATGAGGGAGTTTCAGGGATACCACAAGCATTTATTTTATTCCCATTTCATTCTGGAAAAAAAAAACTATTTTGAAAGCTCTAATAAAAACACCCCATTTTAATGCATTTGAGAACTCCAAAAAACTAACTTGTGTTGCCAGGTTGTTAGAGTAATGCTAGTTGCTATAAAAAAATTATTCAATAGATCAAGTACATTATAAGAATAAAACCTAAAATTGGTATTTCTGAGTGCTGGTCAGCTGTCCTTCCAGCAGAGTTGTGAGGACCCAGGCTCCTTCCGTCTCATGGTTCCACCATCTCTCACCCAGGACTTCCAAGTTTTCTGTGTTCCTCTGCGTTGAGCCAGCAGAGGGGCCAAGAACCGAAAGGTAGTGTGTCCGAGATTTTTGGGGTCTGCGTGCACCCTCCACTCACATGGTATTGGCTAGAAATCTGTCACGTGGCCGTTTCTAACTGTGAGGGACTCTGGGAAATGTAGTCTATCAGCTTACCAGTCTCTGACTTACAAGGTTACGCTTTGAGGTGCATACTGGAAATCAGAAATTGATCTGAAGAGTAACCACTTTTAAACTATCTATCTGTGTGAATCTGAATTTTGAGACTCTGTAATTAAATTGAACATAGGTGTTAGATTTTATTCATACATCTGGATATGATATTTTTGTATTCATCAAAATAGTCTCATCAGGTTCATGGTTTGTATAAATAACAAGTAAATATTATGCAGTTGAATTTAGGAAATACTGTATGTTACTGAAATGCTACTTTGATCTGCTCTATAAAATATGAAGCTCTACTGCTAAAAAACCTTGAAAAAAATACTCATCAGGTGCAATTTCCTCGTTCTACAGGAAATAGAGACCCAGGGAAAAGAGGATACTTGCCCAAGGTCATCATGCATTGATCAAGAAACAGCTGGTATTTGAACTCAGACTTCCTGGCTCTTAGTCCAGGGCCTTTTCTTCTATTTAAACTTGCTCCAGGGCCTCAAGACCCTCATAACTTGGATGTTTTTCGGCCCATTTTCATTTTCTTCGTCCACAAGTGAGGGAACTGCTGAAACTTGAAGGCTGTTAATTCTGTTGTTAAGATTTAATGTCTTGCATTTTTGGTCCAGCTGCTTCATTAATCAACATTCAAGAAGCATTTATTGAACATCTATTATATGCCACACATTGCGCTGTGAGCTGAGGATGCAGTGGTTCAACAGATACCTTTCCATACTAGTCTTGCAGTCTAGCAGCATACATAATGGAACAAAAGTGTAAATGTATATATATCCAAATTGGTGCTATAAGGGAGGGAAACAACAGACTGAGATAGAAACTGGGAGAGTGAGCTTTTTCACATGAGGTGATCAGGGACCAATGGGCTCCTTGGTCTGATCCTGGAAACATTCAGAGGTTGGCCATGTCAGTGAGCCAGGATCCTGGAAGGAATGGCTTCCTTCCCTTCTGAACATTACCAGTAAGATTCTTGGCCTGGGAATGTAGGTTCTTGGTCAAAGGCTGCAGAATGTGCACAGATGTTAAAATAAGTACAAATAATTAAAAGATGAAAGTGAGTCAAGATTCCTCCAAGAACTAAATAAGAAAAGGGGTTTCTCTGATGGCTGATGAAGTAGCTAAGTAAACTCTAAAAGACAAATAGCTTTTCCATTTTTTAAAGGGGTAGGTTGGGGAAACCTTTATTAACTATTCATTGGCATACTTGTTGCCTCTTCCTTCTCTCTGAGTTTTCACATCTGCAACCTGTTCCAGAACCTTCCTATGTAGGTGAAAATGAAGACAGAGGAGCCAAGGCCATGTAGGTGTGGGACTGCAGTGGATACAGACCATGGAGTAGTGAAGATAGATGTATGAGTGGTGTGTGTGTGTGTGAGGTGTGTGTAGGGGATGTGTACTGGGTTGAGCACATGGTGATCAGTTGATCAAAAGACCTGACACAAATGGCGAGGAGGAGAGCATAATGGGTGTTACCCCAAGCCTCTCCGGAAGGGAGTGATATGCAGGGAGTAAGCATGTGATATCTTAGAATGCCAGGATTCTAGATATAAAAGGGATGTAAAGAGCATCTGGTTCACACTCCCATTTCCTATGTAAGAAGACTGAGGCCAGAGAAGGTCAGCAACGTGTTTAGAGTTGCAGGATGAGTCAGTGATTGGAGCCAGATTAGGGCTCCAGTCCGTGCAGCCATTCCCACACCAGTCCGTGCCAGGATGTCATTGGGCCAGTGTGAGGGATACTGCCACTGAGGAGTCTTGGAGTAGGGGTTAGTTTAAGATAAAAAGAATCCTATTCCAAAAGACAAAGTCATGCTTTCCACTGCTTTGGGGGCCAGAAAGATATGGCTAATACAGAAAAGGGATAGAGACTAAGATGTAGCCCAGTGAGACCACTGTAGCCTCGTGGCTGCAGATAGATTGATATCAAGTGACTGACTGGGTGAAAGAGTGCAATTGTTTTTAAACATTTCAAGTTGAAATTGTGACCCTTGTAAGAATCGTATGTGTGTTCATATTTTATGGGTACAATGATACTTTTATTTATTTTAATGAAATTTCCTCATTAAAATATTTTGTCATTAAAATATGTCCTTCTCTCAAAATATTTGAGTAAGTTTGTACAAAGCAGCTGAGTTAATTCATTTTGGGTGAAGACAAGGAATTTAACATGGTATCTAGAGGCTTTGCAGGATCTACGTCATCTCTCTTTTCCCTCTATCCATCCTCCTGGCCTCAAGTACCATTTTCACGTGGGTGATTCTTAAATCCACATTCCTCTTGTTGGTACCCCCAGTTGGGTATCCATCTTCATCTCCTTGTCCCATAATAATCTCAAGGTCAACATTGTTCCCCTCTCTTAGGCTGGGCTCTGTAGAAGGCAGAGCCTGAAACAGAGACTTATGTGTTGTGTTAGGGTTCTTCAGAGAAACAGAACAAATAGGATGTGTATTTAGAAAGAGATTTATTTTAAGGAACAAGCTCATGCCATTATGGAGACTGGAAAGTCCAAAATCTGCAGGGTGGGCCATCAAGCTGGAGACCCAGGAAGGGCGGATGTTGCTGTTCACACCTGAAGACCATCTCCTGGCAGAATTTCCTCTTGCTTGGGAGAGGGAAGTCTGTTATTTTATTCTATTTTGCCCTTCAACTGATTGCGTGAGGCCCACCCACATTATGGAGGTAATAAGCCTTATACAAAGTTAACTGACTTAATGATAATCTCATCCAAAAGCATCCTTACAGAAACATCCAGAAAAATGTTTGACCATATATCTGGGCATTGTAGCCCAACTAAGTTGACATGTAAGATTAGCCATCCCATGTGTGAATAGTTTATGTGGGAAAATGTTCCCAAAGATGAGTGAGGGAAAAGGAGAATGAAACAGGAAGGAGGGAGATCTGATATAAAGATCTGGCCACTGGATTATCCAGCCTCTGGGACCTTCTGTGAAGATGAAGTATTCTTCCATCAGCTCCCATCCTCTATGGGGTGCCCACTGGGTGTTAATTCTCCTGCACTTCACGTGAGCCTCCAGTGGTTCCCTTAAGCATGGAAGCCACTGCAGGCTAGAGAAACCCAGTGCAAAGAGCCCCAGGGAAGGGACACTGGCTGCAGGTGGGGTGTCTCCACGCTGCATCTACTCAGAACTGGTGGAAGCTACCCAGAACTGACGGCTGAAGCCTTGGCTGCAGTCAGAGGTGAGGCTGAGATGGTGCTCAAGAGGTGACAGTTGCTTTTTTCCCCAGTAGCCTTCTTCCCCTGACGCCCCTGTTTTGGGAACTGACATTATATCATCCAGCTGCCAAGCTTTAGAGTCATTCCAGATTCCTCCATTTCCCTCACCAGTCATCTGATTAAGAACGGTTCTTCCATTTTTTTCCCTCTTTTTAATATGCTTCTTATATGTAATCCTCCTCTCCAACCCCACCCATTAAATCCTCACCAACTCTTCTCTGAGTTCTTTGAAATGATTTTCCAACTGGTCTCTATGTCTCCAGCCTTGGATACCTCCCAAAGGGATCTCTCTAAAATGCATGCCTGACTGTGGAATGTTCCTTGCTTAATACTCCTCCACAGCTCTGAGGTTTGAAGACTACATTTCTTCGAACTCCTCATATAGGCACACAAAACCCTTTATAATCCGACCTCCATCGACCTCTCATTTCATCTCTTGCAACATTGCTGCTTGGATGCTTTGCTCCTCTAGGGAAGAACCCTTGGAGGCCACTCAGGGCAACATGCTCTGTCATGCTCTGATGCCTTTAAGTTATGCTGCACTCTCTGCCTGGAATGTTCTCCCTCTTCCTTAGGTCTTCATCCCCAGCCCAAGTTTACCTAGTGAGCATGTTCTTTTCTTTCAAAACTTGGCTCAGGGCTTCCCTGGTGGCGCAGTGGTTGGGAGTCCACCTGCCAATGCGGGGGACACTGGCTCGTGCCCCGGTCTGGGAGGATCCCACATGCCGCGGAGCGGCTGGGCCCATGAGCCATGGCCACTGAGCCTGCGCGTCCGTAGCCTGTGCTCTGCAACGGGAGAGACCACAGCAGTGAGAGGCCCGCGTACCGCAAGAAACCACAACAAACAAACAAACAAACAAACAAAACTTGGCTCATGCGTCACCTTTACTATGAAATTTTCCTGCGCCTTCCAGATGTAGAATTGACCATCTTTGATACCCTTCCCACATCTTTACAGACATCCTTCACTAGGTCCATATAATACTTAATTGCACTTGCAATGAACATATCTGTCTTTATCAAACAGTAAGTGCCTTGACAGTAGGGATCCTATTCTGGCCATCTCTTTGCATCCACACCATGTAATGCTCAGCCTGGCACAAAGTAGATGCTCAGTTAGAGAGTTGCAGATGAGATGATGGAGCTCAGAAGGGACTATGCTTAGACCGCTGGTGGAAGGGTTACCTACCTGAGGCACAGAGGCAGGAGGCTGGGGAATGATCACATTATGTCTCCTGGCAAAGTTTAAGAACAGGTGAGGGCCTTGTGCACTGAACTGTGTTAGGGACAGACCTGACTCAATGAAATGGGGGAATATATCTGTGCCTGTGGAGCCCCCCCTCCCTTATAGTCTGAGTCTTGAGAAGCCAAACATAGCTTAAGCAGAAGCTGAGTTCTTAAGGTCTCGCCAGAGTAGGTTGTGTTGGCCTGGCTCCCGAAGAGCCAGTGCTTCTAGGTTCTGAGAATTTTTCCCTAATCTCTGCTTACAGGACTCCAAGCAGCTGGGGCCTGCATAAAAGGGGTCTTTGTCTGATATGGGAATGGCTTGGGGTGCTAATCACTCCTTGGATGCATTTTAATTCACTTTAATGACTCTGCCTTCTGTCAGGCTTTTCTTCCGTGAGGGGGGGTTTGTTAAAGAGATTAGAAGAAGTGAACATGAGCTCCCAAATCTAGCTTTCCTCAGAAGGTGTTTTCTTGGGAAAACAGTATTCTGCAAAATGTATTAGGATGCTCTGGGAGGGATTGGGGAGGGAGCGGGGTGGAGAATAGGAAAATTAGATCTCTAATAAACACATGCACGTATAAACACTCTGCACGTCCTTACAGAAAACGCATCGCGTCCACCAGCCTGCTGCAACTCTCACTGGCCCCCCTCTCCTGCTGACAGTGGTGGGAGTTGAAGCAGACAAGACAGAATGATGTCATCCCTAGGATACTGTCCTTTCTCTCCCTTGCTCCCTCTCCTCTAGTTTTGTATAAACACAGCTGTTTGTGAGGAATGCTGGGTTGGGAAAACATAAACCATCCGCATTAAAGACCTTTCCTCCCCAGCACACACCCCTTCCTACTGAATGTGGAAGACTGGAATGCTTTCAGCCAGGCAGTCCCATTGTCCTCATGTCTGCAACACCAGGCCTTTCGGCTTTCTGGCTGGGGCCTGGGGTGCCCCGGCTCAGGGAACATGCAAAGCCCTGCAGGCCAGACAGGAGCTCTGGTTGCAGGTGACGCCTGAGACTACCTGTGGAAGATTCCTGCAGGAGCACGGAGAGAGGAGGAGGGCTGCTCTCTTAGGCTGGGGGATGCAGGGTGGAGGTTGGCAGGGAGGAAGGAGTCCACAGAGGATGCAAGCTCTCTGGCTGGAACCAGAGCTGCCAGCCTCTGGGGAACCAAGGGGAACAAAATAGCTATGGTGGGTTTCAGACCCTGGCTGCAGGGCGAGGCTATTGCAGAGGGAAGAAGGGCTGTTGGGTTAACTCCGTGCTCATGACAGCAACCCATCCCCTTTCCAGGGCGTTCACAGTCACGATTTGAGACCAAAAGCCTTTTTTCCTTATAAGGGGTAGAGGAGGGGGCAGCTAAAGGGAGAAATCAAGCCTGAACTCATGCAGTCCAGCTTCTTTTGAAATCCAGTGGTACTGCGGCCCACAGCAACTTATTGGTGGTAGTTTTCCATTTCCGGTTGTTGACCTCTGGGCCTTGGGGGTTAGGATAGTTTTTATTCAGGCTACTGAACTTGGCATTTTGGCTGAGAACACGCTGGCTTCACAGCCACCCTGCCCCATCCCGGTCTACTCTCTCAGTGCCCCGCTCTGCTGTGTGGTTTTGTGGCCACAGCTGCAAAGAGCTCCCTGAACCTCCCTTTCCAAGGGCCAAGCCCCCTAGAATGTGACCCAGAACAGCTGTCATTGTGGAATGATGGGATTCAGTGCTAGAGAAATGGGGGTGGGTGATGAGCCAGTGGTCTTAATTGAGTCCTCTCTTGGATTTCCATGGGGAGAGAAGACATGTCTTTACCCACTTTTCCATGTTAAGTAAAAATCTCAGAGGCCACGCTCCTGGAGACCCTGCAGTAACATTTGGCCCCTGGTTGCCTCTCTTGCCTGCAATTTTACAAGGCAAATGTCTATCCACATCCTTACTGGGTGCCTGCTATGTGTCAGGCGGGGTGCTAGATGCTTTGCATCTGTTCCAGTTTTATCCTTGCAAAACCACAGTGTTATTAAACAGTGTTATTTTATAATGAGTGATAAAGAAACTGAGATAAAGGTAGTTTAAGAAACACTATCCAGTGATAGTTAGTGATGGAGCCAGGATTCACACCCGCTCAAATTTCAATGTCCGTGCATTCCAAGAATTCAGAAGGAGATAGATAGGGTAGGAATGATCAGAACAAACCTGAGGGACAGAGATGGCAATTGCCTATGTGAGGTGATCTGAGGGATACAATTAACATCCCTCACCTCCCCAAATGTTCCCCTTACAGCCTGAAACCCTACGTTACAGAGCCATTCCTTTGTGCTAAACAAAACTCTGCTTTTGAATGGAAGTATTTCTGGGAGGGGAAGTCATTTAGCCATTAGAATGCTCTATTAAAAAAAACCAAAACCCTCATTTTCTTTTAAAATGTTTTACTTTTAAATTAACTGTGCTCCTCGTAAAGTAATCCTTAGCAGAAAGTAGTTTGTATCAGAATAAATGTCTGGGAGGAGACCTCTTAAGGGAATTGAAAAGCGTTAATCTTTGACATTTACTATTATAAGCACATTTAAAGTAATTCCTAGAAACTGATAAAATCTATTTGGAGAAAAGGATTTCTCGCTCTTTTTTTAAGTAGTAGAATATTTCACCCTTCGGAGCTGAAAAAAAAGATAGACATTGGTGTTAACTTTCTGAGATATACCTACAAAACTAAAATCTCTTGGAAGTCTGCTCCAAAGAAGGAAAAAGAAGGAATGTGAAAGATAGTTTGAAAGCATCAAATATTATGAGGGGAGAATGTATTTGTTAAAACGTTTGGAAAAACCCTAGAGGTAAATGAATAGAAGCTATTGTTATTCCTCCTAGAAATTACATCGACAAGAAAGGAGTGAGAGGAAAAATGTCCCAAGGCAGTATTTCCCAAGAATTTTCAGCTGGTGACTAGGCCTTATGTTGTCAGTAAGTGTTACATGAATGCAGAATTTTCTGGTGAAATGAATTTGGAAAGCACTGGGTGACACAAAGTTAAACATGTTTCTTTATGATAGGAGTTATTAGAGCTTTTAATATATAATTGTGCATTCTCCCAGAGGGTGTACAGTACAGTATAGAGAGTTTCTTAAACTCATTTGACCAATACATATTTTTTTTGGGGGGGGGGTGAGAGAGCTAGCATTTTGTAAGACCAGCATTTCATGGAACAAAGTTTGAGAAACACAGCCTTAAACAATAGTCAATATGCAATATGATATGGCAGTTTAGGTGATCTGAATTTAAATCCTAGCTTCACCCCTTGAAAGGGATGAAAGCTTGGGCAAGTTACTTAGCTTCCCTATGCCTCAGTTTCTTCCATCTGTAAAATGGGAGGAGTAACATTACCTATTTAGTCAGCCATGAGGATTAAATCAAGAGTACCTGCTGTATGAATAATGAAAAGTATTCTTTTGCATTTTCCCTATCCATGTCCACCATGTATCTGGATTTCTGCTTGACTATCGTATGGTTAGAAGAAAACCAGAGCCAACTCCTGCCTACTACCGCAATTTTACTAGCCTGACTGCAAGTCTCCACAGCCTCTGAGATGTTCTGTAGCTGTTGTCACCTCTCAGAGCTCTCACAGCCCTTTGCACCTACCATGTACCACTGTGAGCAGTTTTGTCACCATGAACAGGTCTGTCCCCTCACTCTGAGGTTTGTGGGACCCGCCTTGGTATCCCCTGGCCCTTGACCCAGAGCCTGGGACGTAGCAGGTTCTCAGCACGTGATTACTGGGAAAATGAGAAAATGTCCTATAGGATGCCTTTAAACAGAGGCTCAGAAATAGCCTCCGAACTCCTTCTGTGTCTGAAATCTGAGCCCCATTAGCAACCCCCTTTCCCTGACCCTGACTTGAACTTTAGTCTGCTGAAAAGAGAGAAAAGTGTAGAATGGGAGGGAAGAGGTGCATATGTTTTCTTAGCCCCATGGGTCTTTGCTGCCCTCTGCCCCATGCATTCCAAGGCAGATCAGGAGCCAGGCAGAGCTGGCTGACGTGCACCCTGATCCCTGATGGGGGCAGAAAGGCCTGCCCAAGAGCCTACACAGCCCATGGGATGTGTGCAGGGCCTGCTGTGACCCACAGCTGAACTGCCAAGGTCCCATCTTAATACCCGCACAGCTGCTCCAGGGGCAGGAGACCTGGGGGAGGCAAGCCCCGTGTGAAAGACCAACCCCAGAGTGCTGGTGGAGGCTGTTCTTTGCAGGAGGGATAATTTCTGAAGGGCTGGGTTGTGTTTCCCAACTGGGGAGACTTGTGGAAAGAGGCCCCAATGTCTCTGAGAATGCTGAGATTAGAGAGAAAACATGGAGGGAAGAGCCGGGTGGGAAGTCAGCCCCTTTCCATGCTCCTTGGAGGCAGAGAGAGAGAGAGAGAGAGAGAGACAGACAGACAGAGAGAGAGAGAGAGAGAGAGAGAGAGAGAGAGAAACACCAGGAACTATTTCCATAGTATTTAAATATGAAAATGATGACTCAGAAATGATTATACCTCATTTCTCACATTTACTCATCTCCTCTGATTCTGGGTAGATCCTGGGAGACAAGTAGAGCTCCATGGAACAGCAGAGGACACTGAGGCCAGAGAGAAGCTACTTGGCTCACATTTGAAATTCCAGGAGTCTCATGAATTCCTTTCTAGGAGACGTTATAACCAAGAATATGTGGTCTGAAGTGACTTTGGTGATTCTCTGTTCCAACCTCCTTGTTTTTCAGATAAAGCATCTCAGTGCTGTAATATTTTGTCTCAAGAGAATAGAAGAATATTTTGGGGATGGAGGCCTTGCCTGGGGGGGTTGGTCGAAGAAAAGCGATTGCCTCACGCATCCTTGGTGAAGAGGAGGAGGCTTGTGTAAGCCTCTCAGTCTCCATCATGCGATTTTGTTGGGTCTCTTATTCCCTAGAAGGTTGCCTTCTGTGTTCATTCTTACCCAGCGGTCCCTGGCTGAGATGTTTAGAGTTGCGGGATGGAAGTAAGAGTTGCATAAAGTGCAATTTGATGTACCCCTTCCACTTAGGGGGATCCTGTTCTCAGAATCTGGCCTAGTCTGTACCTGATAGAAGTTCTCAGGGAAGGAGCAGAAGTGACTTGCTGCATTCCAGCGCCATCTTGGGCCCTGGGATGGAATGCATGGAGTTACAGAGGCCAAAAGGACTGGCAGAGGACACACAGTAAGAAATAGAGCCCTAGCCCCATTCCGCAAGGTGTCGTCAGGCAATGGGCTGAGGCAGAAGGGTGATGCACTTCCATCTTAATAAATTTTCTTGTGTCTCAGAGACTCTGGCCACCTATAGAGCAAAACCCTACCTGTTCAGGTTGTGGCTCTAGCACCACAGATTTTCATCCCAGCACTTTCCTCCACATATGACCTTGTTCTTGGTTGAGACAGTCAGGGGAACAGAGAGAGGATGATTAGAAGAGAAATGGGTGAAGTTTTGGAAATGACCAATGACTTATCAGGTAGACTACTTATCAGGTGGACTATGACTTATCAGGTGGACTACTTGTCAGTTGGATGAGTATCTTCAACCTTGTTTTATAGATGGAAACTGAGGGCTAGAGACTATGTTGACCAGGCTCTTTAAAGATTATAATAAGTGATACACTAGGTCAAATTTCAATTCCTGCGGTTTGTTTCAGAGATATAAAAGAATGTGGAGTAACATGGAATGCGGTCTCTGCAGCAGCATGGTGCATGGGACCCTGTGCTTCCAAGGCTATGAGGAATGGCACTGGAGCAATCTCTCAACCTCATTTAGGAAATACCATGTTTTCCAAGGACTTGTCTTCTATATGCATTTTAAATGACCACATCCACTGGTTAAGATGTTTCCAACTGCAAGAAACAGAAAGTCTCATACTTGTTTAAGAGGTAAAGACATTTGAAATTTCACATAAAGGAAGTCTAGAGGTAAGAGGGACTGTAGACAAGATATGCTCATCTGGATCCATTTCTATGTGATTTGCTCAGCTCCTTTCCCCTCTAAGAGTTGGTCTTGGCTCAGACCAACTTGCCTCACAGTTTCAAGATGGCTGCCAGGGATGATATGTTTTCTTATTTCACATACAGGCAGATAGGGAAAGTGTGGAACAAAAATTCTACCCCAGCATGGAATAAAATTTCTTCCCTTCTACCTGATTGTCCAACTTAAGTCATGTGCCCATTTCTGAACAGATAATAGTTGTTAGGGGGATGCTATGTGCTGACTGGCTTAAACCTGAGTTCTTGAATCAAACACTGAGACTGCTATGATTGGGTTCATGTACTCAGAACCCACATCTGAAGGACAAGTGAGGGAGGATGGTTGCTTGAACAAAACTGGAGTCACCTAAGAACGAGAAAAGAGTGAGTGATGCTGGATAGATACTCAAACAAGTTCTCTATACCTACCATTTAAGCATCCCAAAGAGAACTTCCAATACCTATGTGCTTACTGGGTAGATTTCATACTCTTCCATCTCTGAGGTCATGGGTCTTTCCCACACTGAGCTGATATGTGGTTGCCTTTGACTACTCTCCTCTCCCTGGCCAGAAAAGTTGTGACAATGTGGCAGGGTTGATTTTGCTCAACACTTGAAGCATAAGCTATAGAAATTTTTGCAGGGAATGACTGCATGAAACCATTTTCCTCCAAAGGGAGACATATAATTGGTAGGCTCCTAAAAGCTTACTGGTAGACCTAGATCAGAAAGGTTAAAAGTCCCTTGGCTGAGGTCATACATTGCTGAGTGTCAGAGCCTGCATTAGAAACAGATCTCGTGGCTCATGTTCCAGTGCTCTTTCCATAATACCGGGGACATGTCATTGTGGTAGAAATGACATCAACCCTTTGGTAGCAAGGGTATGTGTGAAGAATGCAAATTTTGAGCTTGGGAAAGTTCCTTAACTTCTCTAGGCCTTGGTTTATTCACTACTATGATAAAGGGATCTTATTAGATGACATTTAAAGTACCCTCCAGGGGCTTCCCTGGTGGCGCAGTGGTTGAGAATCTGCCTGCTAATGCAGGGGACACGGGTTCGAGCCCTGGTCTGGGAGGATCCCACATGCCACGGAGCGGCTGGGCCTGTAAGCCATGGCCGCTGAGCCTGTGCGTCCGGAGCCTGTGCTCCACAACAAGAGAGGCCGCAACAGTGAGAGGCCCGCGCACTGCGATGAAGAGTGGCCCCCACTTGCCACAACTAGAGAAAGCCCTCACACAGAAATGAAGACCCAACACAGTCAAAAATAAATAAATTAATTAATTAAAAAAAAAATAAAGTACCCTCCAATTCTAAGAATCTATGAATAGCTTTAGGTCATGCTTCTCTTCCGAAAACCTGAAAACACTTGTTCTGTTAGATCATTTAACTGTAGATTATTTGTTTCAATAGTTTCCCAGGAGTGTCCCAGAGCATCCTACATAATAAACCAGTTGTTAAATCATAAGCAATATGGACAGGATTCATCGTCATTATGCTTCCCTACTGAATATCTCTGGGGCCTTCTGGTTACTTGGACACTCTGGCTAATGGAGTGTTGTCAGGAATTCCCTATGTGGGTGACCACTTTTCCAAGAATTAGAAAACAACAGACTGTAACAAACACTAGATCTCTACTGGAAAAAATGTCCTTTTTTTTGATGAAATAGAACGGTGAAAAATCAAAGAAATTTGTGTTCTTTCAACTTCCTTCTTATCTTGGTGTTCTTATTACCCACCCCACACCCTGTTATTATCAAATTCTCAGCATGGATCACTAATCCTCACTTAACTAGAGGAGGTTTAGAACGTTACGTTCCTTGGAGTATTTGTAGGAAATCTTAAAGCCTCCAGACCCAAAGGAATATACAGCTAATGGTAGCATTTGTCGTCCTATGATGGTCCAGCATAAGAGCTATTATAAGGACAAGACAGTCTTCTTAGAGCATCTCAAAGCAAACATTGAACCTATTTTTTTCCCAAGAGGGGTAACAAAACCCCAAAGTTTCAGGCTTCCTTCAGAATATTAGTTGGTGCTATAAGAAGGGCACGCAGGATAGGAAGAGGAAAGGATTACTTGAGTTCCAGAGAATCTACATTTAGTGATGTTTATTAATTCCCCCTCACACAATGGCTCTGTGTTATCGTGATGAAGAGAAGATAAATGACTTGCATATACATACTGTTAAGAAGAAAAAAATGCAGAACAATAGCTAGAGTATGATTTTATTTGTATTAGGATAGTCTAGGCTATTCTTTGGTAACATAGAAACATCAGATTTCTGAGATTTAACACTACCAAGGTTTATTTCTTGCTCATGTCACTGTCCAGTGTGGGCCAGTTGACTCTCTGGTGTGGCTTTCTTCCAAGCAGGGACCTGGCACCCAAGTTGCCTCCATTTTGTAATCCCATAATCTCAGAATCCTTTTCTTCTAGCCATGGGGATGAAAAGCAGGCAATGTGAAGAAACCATTCCCAATCATAACTGCCTTGGACCAGAAGTGACATGTGACTTCTGCTCATACTCCCATTGGCTATAACTCAGTCACATGTTCCCAACCTGTTTGCAAGGGAAGCTGGGAACTATTTTCTCACTGTATATCCAGGATTAAGTAATGATGTGGTGAATACATAGTATGATACTATTTCTGCTGCATCATTTATATAAGAATGAAAATAAAACTACTTATGTATGTGTGTGTAGATGCATTTATATAAATATAAAGAAAAATGTCTGGAAGGATATACACTAAAGTTACCTTCAGGGAAGGAAGTGGGGTTGAGATAGTAAGATAAGGTATGACTAAAGGGGTTTTTCAGGATTTATTCTGTTTGTTTGGTTGTTTGTTTTTTTGCATTAAGTTAAAAAATTTTACAATGGTGTATTTATGAATTACCTGTATTGTTACTCTCTTCCCCCAAACACATAACTTGTCAATGGTTTCACAGCAAGAGAGATTTGCCAGACTCCAAAACTTATGCTGTTTTATTATTTTTTTTTGCGGTACGCGGACCTCTCACTGCTGTGGCCTCTCCCGTTGCGGAGCACGGGCTCTGGACGCACAGGCTCAGCGGCCATGGCTCACGGGCCCAGCAGCTCCGCGGCATGTGGGATCTTCCCGGACCGGGCCACAAACCTGTGTCCCCTGCATCGGAAGGCAGACTCTCAACCACTGCGCCACGAGGGAAGTCCTGTTTTATTCTTTAAATCCATTCATTATGTCCTTCCACAGTTTCTGCTTCATAGGAGGATTTTTCTCTGGTCTGCTGGGGGCTGGTGTTGGTGATTCCATTTATTTAGTGATCGCCTTTCGGGAAGGAAGAGTGGAGGGCTCACTGTTCTCACACAAAGGAGCTGGGAAGGATGTTGGGAACAGTATCAGCCCTTTTCCTTCCAGTCCAGAGATCTAAAGCTCAGAGGAAACACCACTTAAGCTCTGGTTAGACGCAGCCACTCAAACGATAGCATTGTGAATCTGTCTCTCTCTAACACTTTGCTCTGTTCTGCACTGGCTTCACCCTCAGGGAGGTTCCTCTTTATGGTGACAGAATGGATGAAGTTCTCAGCTTAGGTAATGGCAGCTGAGTATCCCCAGTGGCAAGTGTCTTTTTGTAACAGTTTCACCCAGAAGCTCCTATTCTGAGTCTCTTTGGTGTGTTTTGGGTCATGTGCCATCACCAAGACTTCAATTGGCTAAGCCAGAGTCATGGCGGTAGGGAAGACAGTGGAGTCGGGTGTAGGACCGAAACACAGGGCTGAGCGTGTGGGGAGGGGTGGCATTTACAAATTGAGAGAGGACAATTTACCCCACTGTGACAGCCAGGGAGGACAATTCCTACCAGGAAGGCCTTTCAGAACTTGTGACATAATCACAGAAAGGTGTGTGCTCATGTGAGACCAGGCTGCTGCTCCTCCTTCTAAGAAGGGACCCCAGAAAAGGTGAAGGTCTCTCAGCGTACATGTGAGGTAGGTTAGGAGTGGCTGGAAGGCCTGGGGAATTCAGCTGGGATGGTGATATCTGTGCTGAATTTAGTTTAGGCGGCTTAGACAAAAACACTGCCTCGGTCTGAGTCATTTTTGCACTTACAGCTCAGGAAGGTGGAGGAGGGCCCAGCAGGAGCCAGGATCTGCAAATAAAGCCGCCATACGGTGAAACACGCCTTCGTGGCATCTTGATGCGAGTGTGTGGCGCTGTGGTCATGCTGGCCTCCAGGTCGCTACGGGGCTCTGGATTTGCCAATCCCTGCTGTCCGCTTTACCATAGCATATGTTGACCCACACAGGCTGATAACCCGCCCCAGCGGGTCTCCAAGATACCTATAGGGTCTGTCCTCCTTCCGAGCCCTCCTAGTAGCTTGCCGCCTGTCCCTGAACTCATTTCACAGTTCAGGGACCCTGGGATGTCACCCAAGACCCAGCTTTGTTCTGTGGGCACGTGGAGATCTTCTCAGAGAGATCTGAGACCACCCTGGCCCCCAGACCTCATATAGATGGGATGGCGGAGATGGGACAGCCCTTCATTTCTGTGGAGAAACTCAGTGACTCTTACCTCCTCCCAATGAGAAGGTAAGAGGATCTATCAGACATCATGATCCTGAGTCAAAACACATGATGGTCACTGAGTATGAGTCACAGTGCCAAGGGGCACGTTAACTTTATGAAGATGACACGGTTATTGAGTGCATTTGTTATTTGGCAGGATGAGGTGACCAGAACCCAGAACTTGATTCTATCTTGGTCATTGTTTTCCTCTATTACTCCACCTCCTGGATGACTTTCCCTCAGTGAAGTGACAGGGCAAAAACCCGACAACGACAGGACGGCAAGAAGAGCATGGGGCTGGAGGCTCTGACCATTTTTTAGGCTAAATTTGTTTATGTCTTGGTGATTCTGTATCGTCATAGAGTGAGAATGCCAGAGCCCCAGGGCACCTTAGGTTCCCCTGGTTGTCATTGCTCTTCGTACTTTCTCCCGCAGAGGTGCTGAGTGGAGTCACTGAGAAGGGGTATCCCAGGTCACAAGTTGTGCCACAGCCATGGAGCTGAAAGAGGACGGAGGTAACAGTCATGCAGACATTTTATTCTATAAAATTCCAGAGGGCACTTCTCAGGCTCCTTGGAGGCAGTTTTGGTTCAGTCCATGGAGGGATGTTTATCATTCTGACCTGTCCCA
This sequence comes from Mesoplodon densirostris, assembly GCF_025265405.1. Taxonomy (NCBI): domain Eukaryota; kingdom Metazoa; phylum Chordata; class Mammalia; order Artiodactyla; family Ziphiidae; genus Mesoplodon; species Mesoplodon densirostris. The sequence goes on from NC_082668.1 coordinate 20,666,219, forward strand.
CCATGAAACGGGCTGTCTTGTGGGATCATGAGCACCCTGCCAATGGAGGTTGAAAAGCAGAGTCAAAGGACCTGCAGAGAGGGAGATCGTGGAGGAGGAGGTTCCTGGGTGGGAGGGAGTTTAAAGACTTATGGAATTCTAAACGTCTATGACTCAGCAGAATGAGATTCCCCCAGAAACATTGTGGGCTCCATTGCTGCCCTTTCTCTGGTTCTGCCCTGGCTCGGATGCCCGGGCTGACGTCCAGGAAGTGCAGGCACCAGGCCAGGCCAGGCGGTGTCTTGCAGAGTGCGTGAACCTGCAGGGACTTCCTCCCGGGTGCTCATCGACAACTGCCTGGATTAATCTCCAGGGGGATGAGCACACCAGTGCCCTTCTGTGCCACTTCCCCACCGCCCACCTCCCCAAATCCACAGAGCTATTTATTTTATTTTTACCCTCAGAGGAGACATTGATGAGGAGAGGGATGCTTTGACATTCTTGTGAGGGCCCTGAAGGGAACATGCTTGAGAGTGGTAAACCTGGAGAAAGAGAATGGAGTTTTTCATCTATTTTCTGTTGTCTCCGCCCATCGGAGTAAACCCTGGCAGGGAGAACATGAGGGTGAGTGGGGAGGGGGAAGGCAGACTCTTGGCTTGTCTTGTGCCTGGATATCTCATCCCCGATCTAGAGTGGAGCCAAGAATGGACAAAGATACAAGGCCACTAGATAAGAGAGGTAGTGTGCAATTGAGCTCCTTAGGGCTGTACCTGGGCTGTGCTGGCCTCCCACTCTAGGAGGGGCTGGTGCCATTGGATGCTAGACTGTTGGGGCCAGTGGTGAACCTGGAGAGCAATGAGCCTCATGATCTAGTTGGTTAGAGAAAATCACTGAGGCCTGGAGAGACCCACAGATGCTGGTGGTAGTGCCTGGGCAGGCCTCCAAGTTTCCTGCAGTCTTGTGCTCCTTCTGCCATGACAAGCTGGCAAGATGCCCCTGCTCTTACCTGGGCAGTGTGAACAGGATACGACATGTCTGAGCTGCAAGAGACACCCTGAATCACCTGTCCCTCCCCCTATTGTCAAGGTAAGGAAAGTGAGACTTGGAGAAATCAAATGCTCATAAGATGCTCAGAAAGAGGAAGTGACTCACCCCACACAGTACAGCGTCAAAGGCAGGCTAGGGTCACCTGGCCCACCCCTGGGTTGTCTCCCTTCTACAAGCTTGGAAGAGCAGATTCATATAATGTTAAAAACAACTAACCCTGCACGGTTCCTTTTGGTTTTTCAAAGTATTTTCACAACCTTGATCTCATTCCCTCCTCCCCTCAGCCCTCTGAGTGAAGGCTCACCACACCAGGCAGTATGGGGTTCTGTTCTTAAAGGACCCCTCTTTCCCCACCCCATCCTCGGAGGACAGGTGAGACCTGCTGGGTGGCCGGCACTGAGTGTGTTTGTACACCTGGTGAGCAGGACGAGCACTTCCATGGTAGCCTGGGTGTTAACACCATCCTGGTGCCCCTTTTTTGCATCCTTTTGGAGAGAATGTGGTCATTTATTCATCCTCTGTGTCACTCGGCAAGTCATGGGCAGAGTTGTCTATCCATCTCCCTGACTACTGGCTTCCCAGCCTTGGAATGGATGGGAGACCCCGAGTGACATAGACCAATGGAGAATTCCTGGGGCTCTTGACAAGCCCAGAATGGACATTTTCTGCCGAGTCAGGAGGTTTCTGCTGTCAGGTGGCTGTAGGCCACTTAGAATGTGTGCTGGCACCTTTGACAGGTGTCAGGCCAGGCAGGTTGGAGTGCACAAGGTGACACTGTTGCCATACTTTGCATTTTATCACCGTATGTGATTGTAAAAGGACAACCGGGACACCAGGTCTCCACATTCTCCCGCTGTGGAGATTTAGAGTCTCAGGGCTGGGAAGGGTTCTGGGCAGGGGCAGTGCCAACTCCTCTCTTGCCCATGGCCCTGGCACGGTGTCTGGCATAGTTGTGGCTCTCATAGTGCCACGTGTTGCTGCCCGGCCTCCTCCTGCAGGTGATTCAGGGCCGTTGTCCCTCTCTCCTGAGCACCATTCATCATCTGCTTTCCGCAAAAGCCTAATACATCCCCTTCCCAGGTGTGCACTCAAGACCTTGCATAAATCACCCTGGACACATGGAAATGGATCCCACACTCCAGGAAGGTGACTCCCCGGCTCTCCCCGGACACCTGTTCCATCACCTCTCCCACACTCACTGCCCGGAAATTCTTCGCTGTTGCTCAAGTCCCACAGGCTGAAGGTATTTCCTCTTTCTCACCCCTCAGATGGGCAGTAGCATCCGGGGGCAAAGGAGAGCGGGAGAGACCCCAGACCTGGCGGTGCTTCTCATGTCACCCCAGTCTTCTCGTCCTTCCTGCAGGGTGCTCACATTTGTTTCCACTTAACAAAGCGCTTCCCCACCCACTGTTTCATCTGGTCTTTATTGCTGTGAGGAACACTGACACTGAGCTGCAATTCCTAAAGTGGAGATGACAACTCAGTGAAGGAACTGATGCTCACAGAGGTTAAGGGACTCAGACAAGAGCCAAGGTCCTGAAGCCCGTGAGTAGCAGGGGCGGGTCCTGGGCCTTTAACTCCCCTCTGGTGACACTTGCTCCTGAGTCTCTCATTTCTCACTTCCCTGTGCAGCCTTTCATCTTTTCCTCGGGTCTTTTCCAGTCCTACACCATTGTCGTTGCCTTTAGTTTCCACCCGTGCTCCAACTCCCTCCCTTTCCTGAGGTCCACATCTCAGTGTAATACTAACACACCAGTCCACCTCAGCCATTGTGTGGACACACATGCACACACACACACACACACATACATACCACACACACACCAACCACACACACCCACACCACACTACATACACCCACCACACACACCACACACCACAAACACACCACACACCAACCACACACCACACACACACACCACACACACACAACACACATACACACCACACACCACACACACACACCACACACACATACCACACACCACACACACACACACCACAGACACACACCACACAGACACACACCAACCACACACACCCACACCACACCACATACACCCACCACAAACACCACACACACACACACCACATACACCCACCACACACGCCCCCCCACACCCACATACACCCACACCACACACACATACACCCACCACAAACACACATCCACACACATACACCCACACCACACCACACCACATATACCCACCACACACACCCACACACACATCACATAACCCACACCACACCACATACACCCACACCATACCACACATACCACAAACACACACCACACATACACACACCAACCACACACCACACACACACATCACACACACACACACACACACACACCACACCACATACACCCACCATACACACACACCACAAACATGCCACAGACTGAGCACTGGAGAGCTAATCAACATCATGAGGAAGAGATGGACAAAGAGAAAGACCCAGTAGGAGAGGAACAAAGAAAAATAGAGATCAGAAGAGAGATGGGTGAGAGAAGAGGAAACGAAGATGGGGGTAATGATGGAAGAGCAAAGAAAGATCAGAGCTTTGGAGTCAGAGGCTGGAATTCTAAATCTAGCTTCACCACTTCCTGGCTGAGGCACTTGGGAAAGTCACTTAACCTCTCTGAGCCTCATTTTCCTTTCTGTAAAATGGTTATTGTTTATTTATTTAATGTTCATTAAATGCCACCTTCTAGGTGCCTGAGATACATCAATGAATAGAATAGTTAAAAAAAACAACAACTCTGCCTTCTTGTGGGTGGGGATGGAAAATAAAATAAATATAATAAACAAAGGATTTAACATATTAGTAGATAAATGTTTATAGGGTGTTAGTCTGGGTCTTCTCAGAAGCAAACACCAAACTCAGGATTGAACATATGAGGAGTTCCTTAGAGGAAGTGCCCATGTGAGGGAAGGTAGGGAGGCTGCTGGAGAAGGCCTGGCAGAGCCACTGGAGCACTTTGCCGGTCTGACCCTGAGTGAGGAGAGAGAGAAGGTTGGGTGGAAGCATCCTGGTTTGGCAAGGTCATCAGGGAGTTCTCAAGCCAAAGCTGGACATCAGGAGACCCAATGACTTTTTTTTTCTAGGACTGAAAACTCTTTTTTTAAAAAAATTTATTTTATAAAATATAAAATAAAAGTATAGTTGATTTACAGTGTTGTGTTAGTTTTGAGTGTACAGTAAAGTAATTTAGTTATACATATACATATATCTATTCTTTTTCAGATCCTTTTCCCATATATGTTATTACAGAGAATTGAGCAGAGTTCCCTGTGCTATACAGTAGGTCCTTGTTGGTTATCTATTTTAAATATAGCAGTGTGTATATGTTAAGTCCAAACTCCCAATTTATCCTTCCCCTCACCTTTCCCCTTTGGTGGCCATAAATGTGTTTTTAAGTCTGTGAGTCTGTTTCTGTATTGTAAATAAGTTCATTTGTATCATTTGAGATTCCACATATAAGTGATACCATATGATATTTGTCTTTCTCTGTCTGACTTACTTCACTTAGTATGATAATCTCTAGGTCCATCCACGTTGCTGCAAATGGCATAATTTCATTGTTTTTATGGATGAGTAACATTCCATTGTATGTATGTACCACATATTTTTTATGCATTCATCTGTTGATGGGCATTTAGGTTGCTTCCATGTCTTGGGTATTGTAAATAGTGCTGCAATGAACATTGGGGTGCATGTATCTTTTCAAATTATGGCTTTCTCCGGATATATGCCAAGGTGTGGGATTATTGGATCACATGGTAGCTCTACTTTTAGTTTTGTAGGGAACCTCCATATTGTTTTCCATGGTGGCTGCACCAATTTACATTCCCACCAACAGTGCAGGAGGGTTCCCTTTTCTCCACACCCTCTCCAGCATTTATGGTTCGTAGATTTTTTTAAATTTAATTTTATTTATTTTTTTATACATCAGGTTCTTATTAGTTATCTATTTTATACATATTAGTGTATATATGTCAATCCCAATCTCCCATAGACTTTTTAATGATAGCCATTCTGACGGTTGTGAGGTGATATCTCATTGTAGCCAATGTCTTCTTGACGTACTCGGCCATTGACTGGGAACCGCACTTGAAAGGTGTGGCCTCAGTGCTAATGCAGTGATGGATTTCAAGGCAGAGCAGCTGAGGCCCTTGGCTAGCTATGCTGCCTGGCATCAGAAGTCTGCAGGGTGCCCTCACGGCTGCTGCGTAGGAGAAAAGATCATGTGAAAAATGAAACAGTGTAGGGAAGATGAAGAGCGCTGGGATGTGGACAGATTACAGTTTTTACAGGGAGGTCGGGGCAGGCCTCACTGAGAAGGTGATATTTGAGCAAACATTTGGGGGAGGTGGGGGGAGAGTCGTTCAGATGCCAGCACCACCCTCATGTTGATATCATCAAGCTGCCGGTCAGGCATGGGAAAGCACTTTGTAAGCAGCATAGACTCAGCTGACAGAAAGCAAGCAAACAACAAGGCCATTTGTCCTGGCATCTTGGATTGACATGTCCCCTAGAGAGGAGATGCTGGCTTCTGTCCCAGACCATCCCTCTGTTGGAGAGGATCAGGCTGGAGGACCATACTCCCACTGGGAAGGCAGGGTATTCTGTTTCCAGGACATGCCACTCCCAGGAGTCCAGAGCTCTCTGAAGGGTCAAAACAAGATCTCCAGAGGATGGAATCTTATTTTCAGCCTAACAATGGGAAATAAAACAAAATCCTCTTTTCTCAGACAACTAGATGAATATGTTATTATCCCTGACAACTGCAGTTAACAATAACTCCTGATAAGATATCATTTTTGTCTCTGTGGCATCCTGGCAGACAGAGTGTCATTAGTAAGTCCCAGGGCAAGAAGGAAGGGATTGAGGTCACTAAGGTTCTATTCTGTGCCAGGCTCTGTGCCGGGTGCTGTCATTTATTTGATTTTCATGAGTCTTTGAACTTGCAGTCCACTTTACAAAAATAGGAAACTGAGGCCCACAGGAATCCACAGTTGGTAAGTGGTGGATTGGGGATTAAAACCTAGGTCTGTGTGTTTCCAAAGGCCATGCTCTTTCCTCCTGCTCGTTACTGCACTACTTTCCCTAATGGTCCATGATATTTAGCCATTTCTCCTTATATCTCTAACATTTAGTTGTATTTTATCTACTTGTCTGAGGGCCTGTCTCCCCCACTCCCTCATCTCTTATCCACATAGTGCACTGCCCTGAGAGGGCAGATGGGCCATATTAGTTTCTATTTGGCCCATAGCATGTATTAGGGGCCCTGCTGCAAGAGACTCTTAAGCTGGATAGTGGATGGCTGAGCCCCACTCAACCACCTGTCTGTACCTTCCTGTTGAGAGAGGGATGGCCATATACTTTCGTATACTTTGGAGTTAGAGTTCTGAAATAAGAGCCTTTATTGGAATTATCTAAGGGAAGTTGTTAAAATACAGATCCCCAGGTCTTGCCATTGGAAATTCTGATTTGGTAGGTTCAAAGTAGGCCTCAGAATCTGCATTTTAATAAGTACCATTACTTTGCAAGAATATATGGCAAGAGTAGGCAACCATTAGGTTGGGTAATAATCAATTTGGTGGCATTCCTAGGGGAAATGGGTACTGTCTGTCCTCTGGAAAATGGCCAAGGAGCAGGTGGCTCTATTGATTCCTGGAAAATGCCCAGTGACCTCTCCCTAGCTCCAGTCTTAGAGCAAGAACCTGGATCAAATCAGAAGGAAATTTGGAAATCTGGGGGGCGTGGGGGGTGGGGCTCATGCACTTCCTATATGTGGTCAAGTTTCTGCGGCCTCTTCAGAAATGCCCCTGCATCCCCTCAGATAAAGGTAGGTGAACTTGCCGAGAATTTGGCCCTGTCCCAGACATGTACTGTGTTAGGTGGTAGAAACCACAGAGATTTTTTCATCCCATTCTCCCTGTTGGCATATGGACAACTGGTGCTTGAGAGTGGAAGTGATAGTTTGTGGTCACATGACTAATAGTTCCAGGGTCAGCTGTGGAACCTGGTCTCCTGATTCTCAGGTCAGTCCTCACTCCTTACTTCTGAAGCCCATAGATGTGTGTTGCCCTCATGCCCAGTGTCCAGCAGTCCAAGTCTCTCTGAAGACATGCAGGGGGGCATGGTGGGCCTGAGTCGTGAAGAACTGTGTGAGTTTACACCCCCAGTTCCCGAATCCTCAATGTGCAGCTGGGGTAATGCCCATTGATACAACCTAAGAAAAAGCTAGTCCCACTCCCTCTCTCCCCACACTTGCTACTGTTTCCTCCCTTCCCTCCTTCTGTTAATGGATTCAAACTCACCCTCAAGTTTATTGTTTTCAGAAGTTTGGTGGTGTATGAGGTGATTTTAGATGGCAGCAAATATTTTAATAGTTAACATATATTGCTTACTATATGACAGGCTCTAAGGACTCTGGATGCATTAACTTATTAAATTCTCACAACTGCCTCATGAGGTAAATACTCCCCTTGTCTTTATTTATAATGAGAAAAACCAAGGCCCAGGGAGGTTAAAAGTTTCCCAAGGCTGTGGACCAGGTGTGTGGTGGAGGCAGGTTTCCAATCCAGGCTCTCTGAGTCCAGAGCCTGCACACTTATCTGCGGTTCTAATGCTCCAGTGTTATTTTTATTTCATTATCTATTAGAAAATGATAAATCCAATCTGAATGCTAGTTGGGAGATATGGACTCTAACCCCCACTTGCTGTTGGATTTTAGATAAGACAAGGAAATTTTTTAAAAGATGAAGAGCTTGAAAAAAATTTACAAAGCAGGTCCTGTACTTTCCAGATGAGGGAACTGAGGCCACAAGAGCCAAAATCACTGCCCCATGTGATGCTGCTGTAAGTTAGTGGCCAAACTGAAGCTGGGATCCATTTCTCCTGATGCCAGTTCCATGTCCATTGCTTTTCCTCTGAATGCTTTTTTATGTGGATTTGGTGGAAGTCAAGTCTTTCATAATTTAAGTCATTTAAACTTTACACAAATAGCTTAAGTTTGCAGCCAGGCATACATCTGGCTTGTTTTCATGAGAAAATTTTAAATCAATTTCCCAAAGCTGTTCAGCTAATAACACAGGCATCTGATGGGATTCCATTTAAACCACCATGAAAATGGCTCAGTCCCATCACAGCTGATTTCTAAAGCATTGTGTTAGGTATTACCAGCCCTTTCTTCTCCCGCCCATCACATCTCCATCCTAAGGCTCTTCTCCCCAAAGAGGCTGCTCCCTTTTGCCCCTGTCCTCTCTTCCCTCCCTGGCCCAGCATTCACACTCTGAAGCACAGGCTGCCAGGCTGCCACTTACAGCTCATTTTATTCTGAAGTCATCTCCTTTTCCTCAAGACTTTCCATCTCAAATTCACATCAGGACCTCTAATATTCTTACAGCCTCATCCTCCGCCCTAAATGGCAGAGCTGGGATTAATAATACCTTAGTTACTTTATTTATTTTTTTGGTGCTTTATGCTCTGGAACTGCTGTCTGAGCCTTGATCTCCCTTCCCTTTGTTGTGCCTCAGTTTCTTCATCTGTAAAATGGCGATTGTATTTGATGGTCACTAATAGCCTATTATTGACCTGATAGTGTTAACACTGAAAAATCATTTTCCTCTTGCCCCTCATTTTGTTTCCTCTCCTCCCCTGACTCAGCTGTCACAAGCATGCAGTGCAATTTCTCATTCCCCAGGAAGTCCTCAAATAAAGGTTATTTTTCAATGAGGGTGGGAGGAGCTGTACATTATTCTTTTTCCAAAATAATGACAGGAGAAGAAAAAGAACCCTCAAAACAAAAACATAAACAAACAAAAACAGAAGTAAATCAAAAACAGGAAAATCCACCCTTTCTGGAGGAGGTGGGGACAAAGGTCAGCACCCACCACATTCCTAGGAATCTTCAGTTCCCTGCTCTATGGTTTTATATATTATTAGAGATTTTACAATAAAAACATGAAGAAGAGAAGCTGGATGGTGCTGACAAGCAGGGCTCTGGTGGGAAGTTACTCCTGCCCAGCAAAGGCTCTGTGTAAAAATACCCGGCCAGGACCTTACCGTTTCCATAAACAGATGGACACCACGGGCCTGGTGGAGGGGCAGAGGCAAGGGGAGGAAATTGTATCTGACAATGATAACAATCTGGCATCTCCCAGAGCTTCACATCCTGGACAAGTCCAGCTGGCTGTCCAGATCCCCAGCTTGTGCAAATGAGATGGCTGTAAATAGAATTCTCCTGGCTCCCACCATGGCCACCTCTTATGGGAGCCCACAAAACTCTCCTGCCTGCCCCCCAATACCATATGCAAAGAGGTGGCAGATGAGGTGTAGAAGCTGCTGGTGGGGTAGAGGAGAGAAGGTGGGGCCCTGGGCGACTCCATGGCTGCCTTCAGCCCAAGCTCTGGGCCTAAGCAGATGACATGGATTGCATGCCTGTACATGGGACTTTCAGGAAGTCTTGCTTAACTTCTTTGGACCTAACCTTCCAGATCTGTAAAAAGGGAGGGACATGATTCCAGAAGCAGTGTGTTCAGTTCTGAGAGATACACTTTAAGAGGGATAATAACCAAAGAGGAGAGTCAACTGGAGAGGGGACCAGAGATGTGAATGCTCTCTGGGGACCCGTCTGAAGGACCCATCTGAAGAGAAGATGGGATTTGCTTTACATAGTTACAGAGGGCAGACAGAGAATCAGGAGGTGAAAGTAAAAATGTATGCCATTAAGGTTTTAAGAGAGAATGTTTTCATTGTCAGAGTTGCCCAGATTGGGTGGGGAGTTCTTCACCACAGGCATAGCAACAGAGATTGGGAGACCATCTCCAGGTGTGTAAACACTGGAAAGGAGAATGTATCAGATGACCCCAGCCTCTAAATTTCCCTACTGAAAATCTGACTATGGGAACTTATTTTCCTCCTTCATGGATGGTTGAGGAAATATGAAGAAACTTAGCATGATTAAGAGAGAAAACATATTGGTGAGAGGTCATTGAATATTGGTTTTTGGTAGATGAGAAATCAACTCATATGACTTATAAAAGTAGTTATTTGGGTACAGATAAGATAATGAGGGTAGAGGTTCACTGTTGGGGTTTCAAAGGTGTCAACTGCCACTTTCTGGGATCTCTTCAAGCAAAGGACAATAGAGATGGGGTAGTGGTTAAAGATATAAGCTTCGGAGTAAGACGTCCTGGGCTCAAACCCTGCCCCACTCATGCAGTAGCTGTGCATTCTTAGGCAAGTTACCTAATTTCTCTGAGCCCTTGTTTCTTCATCTAAAATAGGAATAATGAAAGTTTCAACTTCATAAAATTATTGTGAAGATTAAATGAGATAATTCATATATAAAGTTGGGCTGGATAACATCTCTTTGCCACTCCAGATTCATAATCTACCCTTTGCCACTCTATGCCTGGAGGCCAATGACCATATCAATGAGTTCTTATTTCCTCTGGTTTCCCATTGGCCCGGCAGAAGGCCAGGGAGTCCCATCAGATCAGAGAGTGGAAGGAAAGTGAACTGGAATATTTATTTCCCCAGCTCTCTCTCTCTGAGGGTCCACGAGTGGTTAACTCTTACTCTAGACTGAAGGTCACAACTCCTGTCGGATGGTCCTCTCGACACATTCTCTGTGGGGTCTGATAACTGCTAACTTGCCTTGACCCTTCAAGTTCAGGGGTAATAATTGTGCTCCACTGTTACTAACCTTGGGGTATTGCTCCACTACTTGTTATGTTCTTACACTCCTCCCACATCTTCGTCAATAGTCTTTTTATTAAACCCACCTCCAATGATCCAGATTTGATGGTGCCTTTTGTTTCCCATTGGGAACTGGACTGATATACTGTGACTCCTACATGATAAACATTCCACTTATTCATTCAAAAAATATTAATCAGGTGCCCAATGTGTTCCAGAGACTGTTCTATTTACTGGAGGTTTGATGCAAAACAAAACAAAGATTCCTGTCCTCCTAGAGTGTTCATTCTAGTGGTGACTTGACTGATATTACTGAGCACTTACTATGTGGCAGGTACTGTTCAAAGTGCTTTATGTGCATTAACTCACATGGTGGTTACAATTACTCTATGAGGCAGAGACTATGAGCATATGCCCATATGAGGGAGACTGGTCATGGAGGACGTGCAGGTGCAGCAGCGGCTGGAGGTGCTTCCCTATGAGAGAGAAAGAGCAAGACCTGGAGTCTCCCTTCTGCCTTCTGTCTAGTCTCCCAGTGCTTCATACTGAGATAAGCTGGCTGGAAGCCAGTGAACACAGGACCCTGGAAACAGTCTGCAAATGTCAACTTGTGTGACGCACTCAAACAGGGAATTGTGGGGAATGGATCTGAGGACCAGTGGGGCCAAGACAGGCCCAAGGATCATGTGTGGGGTGAGTCTGCCAGCAGGATTGGAGGACTGTGCCCTATTTCAAGGCAGGGACTAAGAGTTGAGGTCCTCTGCTGAGCAGCACGAGACACCAGGGTCTGAGCACTGAAGCTGAGCCTTGTGAGCCTCAGGGAAAGACACATGTGTCCCTGTTAGGCACAGATAGATGCAGCTTCCTGCCTTTGAATGAAGCAGCTGGGCTTGGATTGTGAGCATCTTAGTTGAGACTGCATTCTTAGCCTGTTTCCTCAGCATCATCTAGGCAGCTCCTCCAAACATGATGGAGACTAAATAACATGTGGAATGTGGCAATATTTTGCACTCAGCTTGTGGAATAAAATTGACCTCTGCTACAAGAGTCATGGGTTTCCCACACCCTGTCTTCACAGCCCAATCTTCTGTTCTGATTGAACCCATGCTTCTCCATGGGGGAAGCAGGGATCTCCAGCTGAAACACTGATAATTATGGGGACTTGAGATATTTTGCTCCACCTGGGAAGTCCATAAATTTTGTTCTGCTATTTGACATAGTGCAAAGAAGACAATAGGGGAAGAAAAGTGAGCTTCTCCAGATTTCATCCCAATGACCAAGGAGGGCTTCACTTCTGCCTCCCTACAGTGAGGGGCATTGGCAGCCAGTTCCCCTGAGGTTTGTTCTTAGGGTTTGTCTCTGTGTTGGAAGTGCATTTCTATCCCCCCTACAGAGATGGACAACTCATACGATCAGAGGATTTAAATTCAATTTAATTAAAATCATTATTTTACTGAATATATATTATGTGCCAGGTAACATGGGAGACTCCCTGCTAGGTACAAGCTGAACAACGGAAGATTCACTGGATGATCACCACTGGAATTAGAAATCAGAGGACCCCTAAGGAAAGGTTCAACTCTTCCTCAGCAAAAGAGTAGTTATCATCCTGAAGGTGCTATATGGACCCAGAGTCGTTGCTTCATTGCCTCTTTTCAGTGGACTTAGAGATGCCTCCCCCACCCACAAAGTTTCACAGACTCCCTCAGCCTTCATCTTTCTAAGTTCTGTGGGGAAAAGCTATGTTAGATACATGGAGTGACTCACCATCAGAGACTCAGAAAAGCATTTGCTTGAGGTTGTAATGTCTCCTTAATGAAAAGGGAAGCTGCTTAGCAGCAGTAACTTAGATGCAGCATGGAGGCAGGGGGATGCACAAGATGATCTCCAGAGCCTCTCAGCCTTCAGAACCTTTGGTGCTTTGAGATCATGTGTTCACCATTCCTTTCCTGATCTGGCTTGTCAGTATCCAGACTGTTGCTTCTCATGTTAATTTATTTGATGGCTGAAAGGAGGAGAGAAGGAGGAGGCATTCTCTTCCTGTTCTCACACAGCTGTGCTCCATGGAGACACATCTGTTCTTACTGGAGGGCAAAGCCTGCCAGAGTCCCTGTCCCCACCAGCATTTCTAGCTGCTTCCACATGGGAGGCTAGCCTGTGGTCCCAGAAGGCTGACAAAGCAGCAAAAGAAGAGAGAGGCAGAAGGAGTTAAGATGATCTGAGTGAAGTGGGACATTCTCTTCATTCTTCTGCCTGCTCTTCCCCCATCACATTCATTCTATCCCCCACAAGGATATTTCCAGAGACCTGGAAGTTTAGCACCTACCTGTGGAGAAAGAAGGTGATGTACATAGTAGTCAAATGAGTCTCTGGGTGCAGAATTGTGCCAAGGACTTTGTGGGAAAGACCATCATTGTCTGAGCAAGGTAGTGTGATGGAAGTAAGTCAGGATCAAAAAGGTTTGCTGAGGACTACTGGGATTTTACATCCCTTCCTGTAAGCATCTCTGACCACACTGGCTCCCAGAGCTTATTTGGCTTTGCATTCAACCCTTCTTTTGACTGTTCATTTAAAGTATGATACAACAAGGATGTCAGGCATATTTTAATGCCCTTAATGCTAATGTTGGCTTCTTATCCCACCTCTGCCACCTACTTACTAGTTGAGTGACTGGCAACTTAACCTCTTGGAGATTGTTTTATTACTTTCAAGATACAGTTACCAAAAGTACTTTGCAAACATGATTTTCATTAGGATTAGCAAGAAAACATATGTAGAGTGCCCAGCAGAGTTCTATCATGCAGTAGTTACCTAATAAATTTCAATCTTGTATCAGTCACACTCCCAGAAAGAAAAATATGGTGTCTTAGGTTGGGCCCTTCCAGTGGCTGACCCAGAGACCAGGTTTTGAGTGCAAATAATTTTTTTGGGATTTGATCCCAGGTTGGGGGAGGTGGGGGAAGTGAGACAGGAAAGGGAAGGAAGCCAATAGAGAGTGTGTTGATGAGCAATTTATCACTATGGGCAAGTGGAACTCAACCCTACTGGGGACCTCTGGGGCATGGTGTAGAACACATTTCAGAGTTGTTCTGAAGGCCTAAGAAGCTGGGCTATCTACTTATTAACCAACTGCCATTTATCATTTGTTGAGGACTGCTCTTGTGGGTGTGAACTCTTGTGCAGGCCAAGCATAGCCTTATGGCAGAGAGAGCATATAGGGCTTGCTGTAAGAAGACACCAGTGGTAATGATGTGTGCCTAGGGTATGTGAGCAGAACACCAGCAGCATCTGCTACAGATGACATATTCAGAAGGACAGCCCAAGTGAGTTTAATGAAGAGTCAATTTACATTGCTGTGGATAGATTAAGGGAAACCAGTAAGGAATGTTGAGGCACTGAGGCTACAGTGTAAGACGTGGCTAGTCCATAAGGTAAGGCATACCTTGGAGATATTGTGGGTTCATTTCCAGACCACCACAGTAAAGAAAATATCACAATAAAGAGAATCACATGAATTTTTGACTTCCTAGTATATATAAAAGTTATGTGTACACTATACAGTAGTCTATTTAGTGTGCAGTAAAAAAATGTACATACTTTAATTAAAAAATACTTTACTGCTGGGCTTCCCTGGTGGTGCAGTGGTTGAGAATCTGCCTGCCAATGCAGGGGACACGGGTTCGAGCCCTGGTCTGGGAAGATCCCACATGCCGCGGAGCAACTGGACCTGTGAGCCACAACTACTGAGCCTGCGCGTCGGGAGCCTGTGCTCCGCAACAAGAGAGGCCGCAATAGTGAGAGGCCCACACACCACGATGAAGAGTGGCCCCTGCTCACCGCAACTAGAGAAAGCCCTCGCACAGAAACGAGGACCCAACACAGCCAAAAAAATAAATAAATTAATTAATTTAAAAAAAATACCTTACTCCTAAAAAATGCTAACCATTATTTGAGCCTTCAGTGAGTTGTAATCTTTTTGCCGGTCTGGGGGCTCTTGCCTTGGTATTGATGGCTGCTGACTGATCAGGCTGGTGGTTGCTAAAAGTTGGGCTGGCCATGGCAATTTCTTAAAATAAGACGACAGTGAAGTTTGCTGCATCTATCGACTCTTCCTTTCATGAACAATTTCTCTGTAGCATGCAATACTGTTTGATACCGTTTTATCCACAGTAGAACTTCTTTCGATATTGGAATTAATCTTCGAAAAACCTACTGCTGCTTAATCAACTAAGTTTATGTAATATTCTAAATACTTTGTTGTCATTTCAACAATCTTCACAGCATCTTCACCAAGAGCAGATTCCATCTCAAGAAACCACTTTCTTTGCTCATCCATAAGAAGTGAATTTTCATCTGTGAAAGTTTTATCATGAGATTGCAGCAATTCAGCCAAACATCCAGGCTCCACTTCTAATTCTAGTTTTCTTACTGTTTTCACCATGTCTATAGTTACTTCCTCCACTGAAGTCTTGAACCCCTCAAGGTCATCAATGAGGGTTGAAATCAGCTTCTTCCAAACTCCTGTTAATATTGATATTTTGACCCCTTCCCATGAATCATGAATGTTCTTAATGGCATTTAGAGTGGTGAATCCTTTCCTTTCAATTTACTTTGCTCAGCTCCATCAGAGGAATCAGTGTCTATGGCAGCTATAGCCTTATGTATTCTTTCTTCTTCTTCTTTTTTTTTTTTTTTTGGCTGAGCCACATGGCTTGCAGGATCTTTGTTCATTGACTAGGGATCAAGGCCCTAGTCAAGGAACTGGGCTCCGGCAGTGAAAGCACTGAGTCTTAACCACTAGACCACTAGGGAATCCTCCGAAATGTATATCTTAAAGAATAAGACTTGAAAGTCAATATTATTCCTTGACCCATGGGCTGCATAAGTATATTGTGTTAGTAGGAATGAAAACTAGATTAATCTCATTGTACATTTCCATCAAAGCTCTTGGGTGACCAGGTGCATTGTCAATGAACAGTAATATTTTGAAAGGAATCTTTTTCTCTGAGTAGTAGCTCTCAACAGTGGGCTTAAAATATTCAGTAAGCCACGTTGTAAACAGATGTGCTGTCATCCAGGCTTTGTTTTTCCACTGATAGAGTAGACTTAGCATAATTCTTAAGGGCCCTAGGATTTTGGGAATGGTAAATAAGCATTGGATTCAACTTAAAATCACCAGCTGCATTAACCCCTAACAAGAGAGTCAGTCTGTCCTTTGAAGCTTTGAAACTAGGCACTGATGTCCCCTCTCTAGCTATGAAAGTCCTAGGTGGCATCTTCTTCCAGCCATATAAGGCTGTTTCGTCTACAATGAATTCTGTTGTTTAGTGTAGCCACTTTCATTAATTATTTTAGCTAGGTCTTCTGGATAACTTGCTGCAGCTTCTACATCAGCACTTGCTGCTTCAGCTTGTACTTTTATGTTATGGAGACGGCTTCTTTCCTTAAACCTCATGAACCAACCTCTGCTGGCTTAAACTTTTCTTTTGCATCTTCCTCACCTCTTTCAGCCTTCGTAGAATTGAAGAGAATTAGAAGCTTACTCTGGATTAGGCTTTGGCTTAAGGGAATGTTGTGGCTGGTTTGCTCTTCTATCCAAAGCACTAAAAATTTCTCCATGTTATCAATCTGGTTATTTAACTTTCTTATTATTCGTGTGTTCACTGGAGTAGCACTTTTAATTTCTTTCAGGAACTTTTCCTTTGCATTCACAGCTTGGCTAACTCTTTGGTGCAAGAGGCCTAGCTTTTGGTCTATCATGGCTTTTGACACGCCTTCCTCACTAAGCTTAATCTTTTCTAGCTTTTGGTTTAAAGTGAGAGATGTTCAACTCTTCCTTTCACTTGAACACTTAGAGGCCGTGGCAGGGTTATTAACTGACCACATTTCAATGTTGTTTGGTCTCAAGGAATAGGGAGGGAGAACACTGGTTCCTGGAGCAATTGGGACACACAGAGTTTATCAGTTAAGTTTGCTGTTTTAGATGGGTGCAGTCATGTAATTACAGTTACAAAACAATTACAGTACTTATATCAAAGAGCACTGAATCACCATAGCAAATATAATAATAACAAAAAAGTTGGAAATATTGAGAGAATTATCAATATGTGACATATGAAGTGAGAAAATGCCATTGGAAAAATGGCCTTACTAGGCTTGCTTGATGCAGGGTTGTCACAAACCTTCAGTCTGTAAAAACTGCAATTATCTGCAAAGAGGATGAAAGCAAAGTGTAACACAATGAGGTTTGCCTGTACTGGAGGAGAGTATAATTGCTGGGACCTGGTGAGACGGTGGTTGTAGGAGAAGGCCTCCAAAGCATAGCTCTGTTTTTGGGTAGCGAAATGCAACCACGGCCAACCCCCTGGGCAGAAAGGGAGGACTGGGGGGCAAATATCTCGATTTGGACTGCCTGCTCTCCAGTCTCCTACTGTCAACTCCCAATAATTGAACTCAAAGAAGCCAGAGGGAATGGGGTTCCTGCAATCCCAAGATATCATCCGCTAGGACACAGAGCAGGATGCAGGTGGCGATTGGATCTGGGGGAGCAAGAAAAGACCCAATATAGATGCCCTTTCTTCTCTCTTGCCTGGTTTCAGTAATCATGTCTTTACACTCATCTCCACAAAGAGACTGTTATGTCTGAGGAGGATACAGCTTTGTCTCATTCTGTGATCTTCCTGTTTCTAGCCTAGTACCTTGCACATATTGGAAAACTAAATATTACCTGATTGAATGGGAGTAAAGGGTGCCGAGGGCTGTTGGAGAGAAGTGAGTGACTTCTGGGTGGGCAGTGGTCTTCGATGCCTGAATGAGAGAGTGTGGTTTGAAGTAGTCCTGGGAGAACCAGTCCTGTCTGTGCCCAGTGAGGTCACCCAAGGAGTCACAAATATCACGTAGGGGTGGTGCTATATGGCCCTTGTTTCATTGGCATCACCATCAAGAGGACTGTTTGCTCTTGGTCCCGTGGGTAGTAGGGTGAAGGGGCCTCTGTGGGGCTCTCCTAAATGAGACCCAGGACTTCCCTCCCTCACGTCATTATACCACTGCACATTCCAGCTGTGGCTCCACTCTTCCTGTGTTTAATTTCAGTCCATTTATTCCAGTTATTATTATTGTGGTGATGATTATTTATGGAGTGCTGACAGGGCTTGGCAACACGGCAGATAAAGAGACACTGCAATACGTGCCTTACAGCTGTTGGGACTGTCACCACCTCCTCCTTTTGTTCTTGTTCTGGAAGATTCTGAAAGACTTCTCCTCCCACTGTTTGGTTTGGATAGGAGTTAACAGGGCAGTATTTCCCAAGGGAAAGAGTCTGCCCCACTTACAATACAATCAGTTTGGGAGCTGTAAAAATAGATGTTTGGAGTCTACTGCAGATCTACTGAGTCAGAATCTGAGGTGCCTTGGGGCTCTGTCATTTAACACGTTCCCCAGGAGGTTCTCAGGTCCAAGGAGAAATCTTGCTCTGGGAAATCCACTGAGTGGAAAGGAAAAAAGAGGAAAGAGGCAGGGTATAAACATGGTATCTGCCTCCTGGACCTGACAGGCAAGTCACAGAGAGAAGTTAGCAAGAAAGGTCTTGTGAAGAAATGCTGTCTACCTTTGTTTTAAAACACTGATATGGGAGGAGTTTCAAGATGGCGGAAGAGTAAGACGTGGAGATCACCTTCCTCCTCACAAATACATCAGAAATACATCTACACGTGGAACAACTCCTGAACACTGAACACTGAACAACTACTGAACACTGGCAGAAGACCCCAGACTTCCCAAAAGTCAAGAAACTCCCCACGTACCTGGGTAGGGCAAAAGAAAAAAGGAAAAACAGAGACAAAAGAAGAGGGATGGGACCTGCACCAGTGGGAGGGAGCTGTGAAGGAGGAAAGGTTTCCACACACTAGGAAGCCCCTTCGCGGGTGGAGACTGCGGGTGGCAGATGGGGAAAGCTTCGGAGCCGAGGAGGAGAGCGCAGCAACAGGGGTGCGGAAGGCAAAGCGGAGAGATTCCCGCACAGAGGATCGGTGCCCTCAGGCACACACCAGCCTGAGAGGGTTGTCTGCTTTCCCGCCAGGACGGGCGGGGCTGGGAGCTGAGGCTCGGGCTTCCGTCGGAGCGCAGGGAGAGGGCTCGGGTTGGCAGCGTGAACACAGCCTGAAGGGGTTAGTGCATGACAGCTGGCCGGGAGGGAGTCCGGGGAAAAGTCTGGACCTGCCGAAGAGGCAAGAGACTTTCTTGCCTCTTTGTTTCCTGGTGCGCAAGGAGAGGGTATTAAGAGCGCCCTTAAAGGAGCTCCAGAGACAGGCGCGAGCTGCGGCTATCAGCCCGGACCCCAGAGACGGGCATGAGATGCTAAGGCTGCTGCTGCTGCCAAGAGGCCTGTGTGCGAGCGCAGGTCACTGTCCACGCCCCCTTTCCGGGGAGCCTGTGCAGCCTGCCACTGCCGGGGTCCTGGGATCCAGGGACGGCTTCCCCGGGAGAGTGCACGGCGCGCCTCAGGCTGGTGCAACGTCACATGGGCCTCTGCCGCCGCAGGCTCTCCCCACATTCATACCCCTCCCTCCCCCCGGCCTGAGTGAGCCAGAGCCCTCGAATCAACGGCTCCTTTAACCTCGTCCTGTCTGAGAGAAGAACAGACGACCTCAGGTGACATACATGCAGAGGCGGGTCCAAATCCAAAGCTGAACCCCCGGAGCTGTGCGAACAAAGAAGAGAAAGGGAAATCTCTCCCAGCAGCCTCAGAAGCAGCGGATTACATTTCCACAATCAACTGGATGTACTCTGCATCGGTGGAATACATGAATAGACAACGAATCATCCCAACTTGAGGAGGTGGACTTTGGGAGCAACGATATATATACTTTTTTCCCTTTTTCTCTTTTTGTAAGTGTGTATGTGTATGCTTTTGTGTGTGATTTTGTCTGTATAGCTTTGCTTTTACCATTTGACTTAGGTTGCTGTCTTTTTTTTTTTTTTTTACTTAAAATTTTTTTTTCTTAATAATTATTTTTTATTTTAATAAATTTATTTTATTTTACTTTATTTTATTTCATTTTATCTTCTTCTTTCTTCCTTCCTTCCTTCCTTCCTTTCTTTCTTTCCTTCTTTCTTTCTTTCTTTCTTTCTTTCTTTCTGTTTTTCCTCCCCTTTATTCTGAGCCATGTGGAGGACAGGCACTTGGTGCTCCAGCCAGGCAGCAGGGCTGTGCCACTGAGGTGGGAGAGCCAAAGTCAGGTCACTGGTCCACAAGAGACCTCCCAACTCCATGTAATATCAAATGGTGAAAATCTCCCAGAGATCTCCATCTCAACGCCAAAACCCAGCTCCACTCAACGACCAGCAAGCTACAGTGCAGGATGCCTCATGCCAAGCAACTAGCAAGACAGGAACACAACCACATCCATTAACACAGAGGCTGCTTAAAATCATAATAAGGCCACAGACACCCCCAAACACACCACCAGACGTGGACCTGCCCAACAGAAAGACAAGATCCAGCCTCATCCACCAGAACACAGGCACCAGTCCCCTCCACCAGGAAACCTACACAACCCACTGAACCAACCTTAGCCACTGGGGACAGACACCAAAAACAATGGGAACTACGAACTTGCAGCCTGCAAAAAGGAGACCCTAAACACAGTAAGTTAAGTAAAATGAGAAGACAGAGAAACACACAGCAGATGAAGGAGCAAGGCAAAAACCCACCAGACCTAACAAATGAAGAGGAAATAGGCAGTCTACCTGAAAAAGAATTCAGAATAATGATAGTAAAGATGATCCAAAATCTTGGAAACAGAATGGAGAAAATACAAGAAACGTTTAACAAGGACCTAGAAGAACTAAAGAGAAAACAAACAGAGATGAACAACACAATAGATGAAATTAAAGATTCTCTAGAAGTGATCAATAGCAAAATAACTGAGGCAGAAGAATGGATAAGTGACCTGGAAGATAAAATAGTAGAAATAATTACTGCAGAGAAGAATAAAGAAAAAAGAATGAAAAGAATTGAGGACAGTCTTAGAGACCACTGGGACAATATTAAACACACCAACATTCGAATTATAGGGGTCCTAGAAGAAGAAGAGAAAAAGAAAGGGACTGAGAAAATATTTGAAGAGATTATAGTTGAAAACTTCCCTAATCTGGGAAAGGAAATAGTTAATCAAGTCCAGGAAGCACAGAGAGTCCTATACAGGATAAATCCAAGGAGAAACATGCCAAGACACATATCAATCAAACAATCAAAAATTAAATACAAAGAACAAATATTAAAAGCAGCAAGGGAAAAATAACAAATAACACATAAGGGAATCCCCATAAGGTTAACAGCTGATCTTTCAGCAGAAACTCTGCAAGCCAGAAGGGAGTGGCAGGACATATTTAAAGTGATGAAGGAGAAAAACCTACAACCAAGATTACTCTACCCAGCAAGGATCTCATTCAAGTTTGATGGAGAAATTAAAATCTTTGCAGACAAGCAAAAGCTAACAGAATTCAGCACCATCAAACCAGCTTTACAACAAATGCTAAAGGAAATTCTCTAGGCAGGAAACACAAGAGAAGGAAAAGACCTACAGTAATAAACAAAAACAATTAAGAAAATGGTAATAGGAACATATATATTGATAATTATCATAAATGTTAATGGCTTAAATGCTGCAAGCAAAAGACATAGACTGGTTGAATGGATACAAAAACAAGACTTGTATATATGTTTTCTACAAGAGACCCACTTCAGACCTAGGACTGAAAGTGAGGGGATGGAAAAAGATATTCCATACAAATGGGAATCAAAAGAAAGCTGGAGTAGCAATTCTCATATCAGATAAAATAGACTTTAAAACAAAGACTATTAGAAGAGACAAAGAAGGACACTACATAATAATCAAGGGATCAATCCAAGAAGAAGATATAACAATTGTAAATATTTATGCACCCAACACAGGAGCACCTCAATACATAAGGCAAATACTAACATAAAAGGGGAATTCCACAGTAATACAATCATAGTAGGTGACTTAACACCCCACTTTCACCAATGGACAGATCATCCAAAATGAAAATAAATAAGGAAACACAAGCTTTAAATGATACATTAAACAAGATGGACTTAAGTGATATTTATAGGACATTCCATCCGAAAACAAAAGAACACACATTCTTCTCAAGTGCTCATGGAACATTCTCCAGGATAGATCATATCTTGGGTCACAAATCAAGCCTTGGTAAATTTAAGAAAATTGAAATCTTATCAAGTATCTTTTCCGACCACAATGATATGAGACTAGATATCAATTACAGGAAAAAATCTGTAAGAAATACAAACACATGGAGGCTAAACAACACACTACTTAATAACCAAGAGATCACTGAAGAAATCAAAGAGGAAATCAAAAAATACCTAGAAACAAATGGCAATGAAAACACAATGACCCAAAACCTATGGGATGCAGCAAAAGCAGTTCTAACAGGGAAGTTTATAGCAATACAAGCCTACCTTAAGGAACAAGAAATATCTCAAATAAACAACCTAAACTTCCACCTAAAGCAATTAGAGAAATAAGAACAAAAAATCCTCAACGTTAGCAGAAGGAAAGAAATCATAAAGATCAGATCAGAAATAAATGAAAAAGAAATGAAGGAAATGATAGGAAAGATAAATAAAACTACAAGCTGGTTCTTTCAGAAGATAAATAAAATTGATAAACCATTAGCCAGACTTATCAAGAAAAAAGGGAATAGACTCAAATCAATAGAATTAGAAAGGAAAAAGGAGAAGTAATAACTGACACTACAGAAATACAAAGGATCATGAGAGATTACTACAAACAACTATATGCAAGCAAAATGGACAACTGGAAGAAATGGACAAATTCTTAGAAATGCACAACCTTCCAAGACTGAACCCAGAAGAAATAGAAAATATGAGCAGACCAATCACAAGCACTGAAATTGAAACTGTGATTAAAAATCTTCCAACAAACAAAAGCCCAGGACCAGTTGGCTTCACAGGCGAATTCTATCAAACATTTAGAGAAGAGCCAACACCTATCCTTCTCAAACTCTTCCAAAATATAGGAGAGGGAGAAACACTCCCAAACTCATTCTACGAGGTCACAATCACTCTAATAACAAAACCAGACAAAGATGTCACAAAGAAAGAAAACTACAGGCCAATATCACTGATGAACATAGATGCAAAAATCCTCAACAAAATACTAGCAAACAGAATCCAACAGCACATTAAAATGATCATACACTATGATCAAGTGGGCTTTATCCCAGGAATGCAAGGATTCTTCAATATACTCAAGTCAATCAACCTGATACACCATATTAAAAAATTGAAGGAGAAAAACCATATGATCATCTCAATAGATGCAGAGAAAGCTTTTGACAAAATTCAACACCAATTTATGATAAAAACCCTCCAGAAAGTAGGCATAGAGTGAACGTGCCTCAACATAATAAAGGTCATATATGACAAACCCACAGCCAACATCGTTCTCAATGGTGAAAAACTGAAACCATTTCCACTAAGATCAGGAACATGACAAGGTTGCCCACTCTCACCACTCTTATTCAACATAGTTTTGGAAGTTTTAGCCACAGCAATCAGAGAAGAAAAAGAAATAAAAGGAAACCAAATCAGAAAAGAAAAAGTAAAGCTGTCACTGTTTGCAGATGACATGATATTATACATAAAGAATCCTAAAGATGCTACCAGAAAACTACTAGAGCTAATCAATGAATTTTGTAAAGTAGCAGGATACAAAATTAATGCACAGAAATCTCTGGCATTCCTATACACTAATGATGAAAAATTTGAAAGTGAATTTAAGAAAACACTCCTATTTACCTCTGCAACAAAAGAATAAAATATCTAGGAATAAACCTACCTAAGGAGACAAAAGAGCTTTATGCAGAAAATTTTAAGACATTGGTGAAATAAATTAAAGATGATACAAATAGATGGAGAGATATACCATGTTCTTGGATTGGAAGAATCAACATTGTGAAAATGACTCTAGTACCTAAAGCAATCTACAGATTCAATGCAATCCCTATCAAGCTACCACTGGCTTGGGACCTAATGAGACTTAAAAGCTTCTGCATACCAAAGGAAACCATAAACAAGACCAAAAGACAACCCTCAGAATGGGAGAAAATATTTGCAAATGAAGCAACTGACAAAGGATTAATTTCCAAAACATTCAAGCAACTCATGCAGCTCAATATCAAAAAAACAAACAACCCAATCCAAAAATGGGCAGAAGACCTAAATAGACATTTCTCCAAAGAAGATATACAGATTGCCAACAAACACATGAAAGAATGCTCAACATCACTAATCATTAGAGAAATGCAAATCAAAACTACAATGAGATATCATCTCACACCGGTCAGAATGGCCATCATCAAAACATCTGGAAACAATAAATGCTGGAGAGGGTGTGGAGAAAAGGGAACACTCTTGCACTGTTGGTGGGAATGTAAATTGATACAGCCACTATGGAGAGCAGTATGGAGGTTCCTTAAAAAGCTAAATCTAGAAGTACTATATGACCCAGCAATTCCTCTACTGTGCATACACCCTGAGAAAACCATAACTCAAAAAGTCAGGTACTAAAATGTTCATTGCAGCTCTATTTACAATATCCAGGACATGGAAGCAACCTAAGTGTCCATTGACCAATGAATGGATAAAGAAGATGTGGCACATATATACAATGGAATATTACTCAGCCAGAAAAAGGAACAAAACTGAGTTATTTGTAGTGAGTTGGATGGACCTAGAGACTGTCATACAGAGTGGAGTAGGTCAGAAAGAGAAAAATAAATACCATATGCTAACACATATATATGGAATCTAAAAAAAGAAAGAAAAAAAAAAGGTCAGAAGAACCTAGGGGCAAGATGGGAATAAAGATGCAGACCCAGTAGAGAATGGACTTGAGGGTATGGGGAGGGGGAAGTGTAAGCTGGGACAAAGTGAGAGAGTGGCATGGACATATATACACTACCAAACATAAAATAGATAGCTAGTGGGAAGCAGCTGCATAGCACAGGGAGATCAGCTCGGTGCTTTGTGACCACTTAGAGGGGTGAGATAGGGTGGGTGGGAGGGAGGGAGATGCAAGAGGGAAGAGATATGGGGACATATGTATATGTATAACTGATTCAGTTTGTTATAAAGCAGAAACTAACACACCATTGTAAAGTAATTATACTCTAATAAAGATGTTTTAAAAAAGGGCTATGTATAATAAAACGATGAACTGCATTATCCTGAAAGCAGCTCACTGAAATAAAATGAATATTTTAAATGAGAACTTCAAAAAAAAATACAACACTGATAGATGGACTATAATATAAATTAGAAACCTGGCTTGGAATTGCTCTATTTTAGATTCCAGGCCATTTAAAAGAAAGGGGTGTATGTGAGAGAGATCTTAGTAATGAAATCTTGTAAAGTAATCTTTATAAAGTAATAAAGTAACTGTAGTCACTGATAATAGTAACCAGTTTATTGAGTCCTATTTGCTGGACATTATTCTAAGTTCCTTCCATGTGTAAAAGTCATTTAATGCTCTGTACAACCCCTAAAAGTCTGTACTAATAGTATCCCACTTTGCAGATGAGGAAACTGAGGCATAGAGAATTTAAGTATTGTAGATTGCTCAAGTTATGAAAGCAGGCAAGTAGAGTCAGGATTCAATGCCAGGCATTCTGCTTTCCTGAACATACTCTATGCTGACTTTTAATGTGATAAAATGATACTGTGTTTGATAAAAATATTTTGTAATATTTGTATAATGTTACACCAGCTATTCATTGAAGAAAACTGAAGTTGCCTCTGTGTGCTAGGCCCTTTTATAGTTACTACAGATGTACAGATGTACAGGATCTCATAGTCTAGGGTCAGAAGACATCCAACTTGATTATATTTATTGTTATGTTTAAAGGCAGCTTTTGGGATTCTATACAGGTTGCTAAAGTTGCTTAGGCAAGTGGGGGAGGTGTAATCACAGAGGTGACTTTGCAACTGATTCTTTTTTTTTATATATATTTTTTAAATTTGCAACTGATTCTTGAAAGACATGTAGGAGTGCTTTGGGCAGAGAAAAGGGAGAAGTGAATTTCAGGCAGAGGAAACTACACAGGCAAAAATACAGAACAGGAAAAAGAATGGGGTATTTTGCATGAACAGTGGCTGTCTGGTGGGTTGTAACAGAGGGACTGTGGTGTTCAGGAGGAAGGAAGTGAAATTGGTAAGGTGGGCTTGGGACCAAATTTTGCCAACCTTGAGAGTCAATGAGGACACAATCTCCTACTGCAGGTTTTTGGGAACCACGGGAGAGATGGCATAGTCATAAGATGATGGTAACAGTGGGAAAGAGTTGGGATTAGAAGAAGAAGAGAAAGGAGTCCAAGAGACTAGTTTTAGGTGGTGGGAAAACACCTAGGTAAGAATAATGGGGACCTGAACTGATTACAGTAGAAGTGGGGATGAAGAAGAAATGAAATTGAAAGATATTTGGGAAGAAGGGTCAATAGTTCTCAAAGATTGATTTTATCCTAGGGGCTGATGGAGAGAGAAAAATACAGGCTGACTCTTGGGTTTCAGGCTTGGGGGACTGAAAAGATGGTAATGCTGACATTAAGGTGGAGAATATAGGAGTGGGGGTAGTTTTGGAGAAGAATAAAGGATTCAGATTGTGCCATGTTGCTTTCAAAGGGCCAAGAAGTTTGAGTAGAGAACAGGAAGGAGATCAGGGGTAATGATATAGAAACAAGATTTACTTTTTAGTGTGGTAAACATGTTGCTATCTGATGGCTCTATGTGAAGTTTTTGTGGACCCTCTCCCTACCTCCAACTGTATAAGTTCTTTAAAAAAACAAAATAAAACACAATTTCTACTTTACAAGTGATAGAGAACATATGTATCAGGTAAAAACATCACTCAACTCAGATTTTTAGAAAGGAAACTTTATTTTTTTTTTTGAAATTGAACTCAATCACCATTTGTTGAAACTCTTAACCCTGCTCCTCAAAGTAAATTAGTTACTTCTGGTTTCATATTTTGTCTATTCCAGGTTAATCATTTTTAGGCAGAACTTGTTTTTCCTTCTTCCTTTTTTTTTTTTTTGATCTTTTCTTGTCCTTTTCTTTGCTAGTGGCATTTGAGCACAGGTAAACTTATATAGTATCACAGAGGTACTGGGCAAGTATCTAGAGATGCCTAGGAAACTTATTCACTTATCTCCTAGTGAGGAAAAATAATTTTGAAATGTTAAACTGTGTGTGGTTTAATCTGTGTTTCTCCCTATTCTAGTTTCAAAGAGGTAATTTTTGAGAAGTAGAGTTTATATAATGGATCACAGACTATAGAGACAGACTGGCTTCAAACCCCAGTTCTGCCACTGCCCAGCTGTGTGTCCATGGGTAAAGTTACTTAGCCTCTTTGTGCCTCACTTTCCTTGTCTGTAAAATGGGACGACAATAGGACCTACCTCATAATGTTTTTGTGGGAATTAAATGAGCTAACATGTATAATGTGCTTAGAACAGTGCTTAGCACATAAAAAGGCTATATAAGTTTTACATTTGATTAATTCCTTTTCTTGCAGAATGGAACATAGAAGACACATTGAAATCAAAGTCTCTCTCTGTCTTTTGTAAATGACTAAGGCCACCAGAAGATTTTCTCGGTGGGAGTGGGAGGGAAAAAGGAGGGAGACAAATGTCTTAGGTAGTGGCAGGCAGAGTATAGACATCCCCAGGGTGAGCTGGGAGGGGTCCTGCTGGTGTCCTGGAGAGGAGGCTGGTCTTGGAGGGAATGGTGGTCTGGGGATCTAGGGAGGCTGGAGTCAGGTCACGGTGGACTTTGGGCATGCAGAGATTGTACAGGCTGGCACAAGGGACATCTTAGCAGGTCCCAGCTGAATCCATTATCCACGATCAGACAGGCCTCTTCAATGTTGGCACAATTCTGGGGTGAAAACTCTTATGAGAGTGGAAGCTCATTATTTTCCCCCTCCTGGTATGTTAGAGACTAGGAATATGATACAAATGGATTTTTTAAAAAAGAAGAAGAAAACTGAGGCCACTTCTTGCCCATGTGAGAGTTGGTGGGCTCTTTGAACCCCATAGCCTCCAGGTCAGGGTATGAAATGGAAGAGCAAACAAATATTGCCTGTATGGCTCTTTTTGTTTTTAATGAAAGGAAAATGCTCTTTCCCCTTACTCCTTTCACCTCTCCTAGGAGAGCAAGAAGTGGAGACTCCTCTCTCTCTGAGTTTAACCAGGACTTCCCCAGAGCAGCATCAGGCAGGAAGATTTAGTCCCATTCTCCTCCACTTCCCTCCGACCCCTCCCTGAGACTGACTGCCCTTCTGTGTTTCACTTCCTGTCCTGGTCTTAAATGCTCCCCTGTGCTGCTGTTCCACAGCTGGTGGCCCTCCAGTCACCTCCTGCCCCCCATCACTTCCCCGTTGAAGGGAGTTTTGGGAGAGTTGGAAGGTGCTACATCAGTGTAAGACATTTCCTCCCCTGACCCCTCAGCTGTGCAGCTCAGCTGCGTGTCCTCTGGCACCTACAAAATCAAACACCTGCCTTCCAGATGTTTGCACCTACAGGCCAGCAAAGCTGACTGCAGAAAGTCCCTTAGCATGGAGACAGATATTTAGTAGAGGGCAACATTTAATGGAATTCTTGGCCTGAAAAAGACTTGGAGGGATCATTTTTTCGGTTTCTCTGCCTACAGGAAGAATGAAGCTTAATTGAGTCCTTTATACGTTAAAGACATTTTTTTAAAACATCTTTAATGGAGTATAATTGCTTTACAGTGGTGTGTTAGTCTCTGTTTTATAACAAAGTGAATCAGTTATACATATACATATGTTCCCATATCTCTTCCCTCTTGCATCTCCCTCTCTCCCACCCTCCCTATCCCACCCCTCTAGGTGGTCACAAACCATGGAGTTGATTTCCCTGTGCTATGCGGCTGCTTCCCACTAGCTATCTATTTTACGTTTGGTAGTATATATGTCCATGCCACTCTCTCACTTTGTCACAGCTTACCCTTCCCCCTCCCCATATCCTCAAGTCCAATTTGTATGGAAACACAAAAGATCCCGAATAGCCAAAGCAATCTTGAGAACAAAAAATGGAGCTAGAGGAATCAGGCTCCCTGACTTCAGACTATACTACAAAGCTACAGTAATCAAGATAGTATGGTACTGGCACAAAAACAGAAATATAGATCAATGGAACAGGATAGAAAGCCCAGAGAAAAACCCACGCACGTATGGTCACCTTATCTTTGATAAAGGAGGCAAGAGTATACAGTGGAGAAAAGACAGCCTCTTCAATAAGTGGTGCTGGGAAAACTGGATAGGTACATGTAAAAGAATGAGATTAGAACACTCCCTAACACCATACACAAAAATAAACTCAAAATGGATTAAAGACCTAAATATAAAGTCAGACACTATCAGACTCTTAGAGGAAAACATAGGCAGAACACTCTATGACATAAATCACAGCAAGATCCTTTTTGACCCACCTCCTAGAGAAATGGAAATAAAAACCAAAATAAACAAATGGGACCTAATGAGACTTAAAAGCTTCTGCATACCAAAGGAAACCATAAACAAGACCAAAAGACAACACTCAGAATGGGAGAAAATATTTGCAAATGAAGCAACTGACAAAGGATTAATTTCTAAAACATTCAAGCAACTCATGCAGCTCAATATCAAAAAAACAAACAGCCCAATCCAAAAATGGGCAGAAAACCTAAATAGACATTTCTCCAAAGAAGATATACAGATTGCCAACAAACACATGAAAGAATGCTCCACATCATTAATCATTAGAGAAATGCAAATCAAAACTACAATGAGATATCATCTCACACCGGTCAGAATGGCCATCATCAAAAAAATCTAGAAACAATAAATGCTGGAGAGGGTGTGGAGAAAAGGGAACACTCTTGCACTGTTGGTGGGAATGTAAATTGATACAGCCACTATGGAGAACAGTATGGAGGTTCCTTAAAAAACTACAAATAGAACTACCATACGACCAAGCAATCCCTCTACTGGGCTTATACCCTGAGAAAACCATAATTCAAAAGAGTCATGTAGGGCCTCCCTGGTGGCGCAAGTGGTTGAGAGTCCGCCTGCCGATGCAGGGGATACGGGTTCGTGCCCCGGTCTGGGAGGATCCCATATGCCGCGGAGCGGCTTGGCCCGTGAGCCATGGCCGCTGAGCCTGCGCGTCCGGAGCCTGGGCGTCCGGAGCCTGTGCTCCGCAACGGGGGAGGCCACAACAGTGAGAGGCCCGCATACCGAGAAAAAAAAAAAAAAGAGTCATGTACCAAAATGTTCATTGCAGTTCTATTTACAAGAGCCAGGACATGGAAGTAACCTAAGTGTCCATCGACAGATGAATGGATAAAGAAGATGTGGCACATATATACAATGGAATATTACTCAGCCATAAAAAGAAATGAAATTGACTTATTTGTAGTGAGGTGGATGGACCCAGAGTCTGTCATACAGAGTGAAGTAGCTCAGAAAGCGAAAAACAAATACCATATGCTAACACATATATATGGAATCTAAGAAAAAAAAAAAGGTCATGAAGAACCTAGGGGTAAGACGTTAAAGACAATTAATGGAAGAGTCCAACTTCCCCTCGGCTCATTGTCAGGGGTTTTTCTTTATGACCAAACATATTTCTTTCTGGTTTTAAGGGAGATATGCTAATACCAGGCACAGCTTATACGTAATAATGACCCTTCCTTTTCCCCAAAGTCATCACTGGGAGGAGAGGAAGTGTGGCGTGGAGCAAGCACTGTCTTTGGAGTCACACGAGCCTGTATTCAAATCCAGGCTTAGCCAAGTACCAACTCTGTGACTTGAATTAACACTTAAGTTTTAAATTTGTCCTCTTTGAAATTCAGACAATAGAACCTGTCCAGACAAGCTTTGAGGATTAGACAGATAATGTGTACTCATACCTAGAGTTTTTAGGTAGCTCAGAATAAGCCCCAAGCAACTCATAGCTATTGTTGTTATTATTATTTCTTAATTTAATTTAATTAATTATTTCTTAATTTAGGCAAAAACATTTATGTCCGGAATTAATTACCAACAGCTCACTTGTGCTGAGTGCTTGCTGATCTAAGTGTTATGCAAATCAAGGCAACATACTAATACTTTTCCTTTAGTCCAGGATTTCTGACGGTGTGCTGTGGTCCACCTGTATCAGAATTACCTGTGGGAACTTGTTAAAACTGCAGAATCCTGTGCCCTAGCACACATATTGATTCAGAATCTGTTAGCTAGGTCAGGGAATCAGCATTTTGTCAAGCACCTAAATAATTCTTATCACCTTTGAGAGCTACTTCTTAGGGTATGTTAATAAGGTCTGATGGCTTGTAGGTCAAAGAAGGCGCATCACTTGGTGTTCCCTGGTTCACAGAGCAGAAGTTTTGCCACTTGTCTCTTTGCTCTTCCCAAGAGCTGGCCATCAGCTGGTGCTACTTTCCTAGATTCACAGGGGCACAGAATGTTAGCATTTGAAACAGCCTCAAAGGTCACATCCAGTATCTCCAGATACAAGAATCCCTTTTATGGAAACTTAGAAGTGTGCTGCAGATTCTCCAGAGGCATGGGGAAGGTGGGATAAAAGAGCAGGTGCCCAGGAATAGGGAGACAGGAAGCAAGGATTGACCAAGCACTGGACTAGCTGGCAGTATTTATGAGATGCTCATTGTATGAAGATCCAAGCACTGGCTGTGGTGGGAAGGCACAGAGGAAGGAATAGATAGGGCTTGCAGTGTCTCTACCATGCTCAGCATCTGGACGGAAACTGAGAAATCTAGTCAATCATTCCAATGTTTCTAAATGACCAGATGTTTGATGTCAGACTTTTGAGAAGTTCAGGGTCTCTTTGGAGGACACAGCGGGGAGCAAGGAAAACAACAGGAAGAAAAGGAGGAAAAAACCCAACCAGATATAGGCTAGTGTTGGTTATTAAAGTAACGAATCCATTTAAGGAGTTCTACTGGGTGGAAAGTCTTGGCTATACAAAGAGTAATCAAACATAAATACTTCCCTCAAGGGGCAACATAATGTGTGAGAAAATTAAAGGCACTGGAACCAGATTCAAATTGTGTCTCACCACTTAGTAGCTCTGGGAACCTGGGAAGTGCCTTAATCTTACTCAGATCTCACAACTGTAAATAATGCAAATATTACCTATCCCTCTGGTTGTGGTGAGGATTAGATTAAATAATGTATGAACAATACCCGGTACAGTGCCTGCACATAGAATTACTCAACTATTGTTACAATTCTCTTCTGGAAGAGGGAACATAACTCCTATCCAATCACTTAAGTGCAGTGGCTCCATTAATATCCAGTTAAGGTTCATTTTGTTGTTCCAAGCACAGGGTGTTCTTGACTCTTGAAGACTGGAACCCAGGTGAATAATCGCCATGCTTTATTCAGCCAATAAAAACTCACACACCCCAGAAGTGACTGCATTGCTTGTTAGTTCCATGAAGTTTTCCTTAGAACTTATTTAGAGTCCTTATCAAATAATCTTGAGTCATGTCACATGGAAGTAGCCGGAAAAGCTACCCATCCTTCTGAAGGACAAATCCAGGTTAGGCAACTGTTTTGGCCACTTTGTCTTATTGTTATTTTTAATTAGAAAAATATGGAAAAAATTAAAATTATAAGTTTTTTTCCCATTTAAAAACATTACAGAAAAATGTTCTGGTTTTGGGTAAAATAGAGTAAGCACACTCTAGTCTGTGTCTCCCACTGAATGCAAAGCCTGGACAAAATGCATGGGGCAGCTATTTGAGGACTCTGAAAAGTAGATGGTCTCAGGTGGATTGGGGGAAAAGGTTAGAATTTGTTTTAACACTGAATTGGAGGTGAGTTTATCATTTCCACTCTTTCTAGTATTTCCCTGAATTAAGTCAACACCAAACTGGAAGTGGGCAGTGGGATGTGGAACAGAGAGAGGTCCAGAAGAATTCCTCTAGTTCTGACTTGAGTGGGAAAAAAAAAAAACACCTAATATTTATAAAGAGTGCAGAAATTTCTCATTTTTCTTTTTTTCCATTTTTAGTCTTCATTTTCTTTTGTCCTACCCCAAGTTATACCATGGCAGTAGCAGTAGCAGTGGGAGCCTGCAGGAACCTAGAACTCCAGGGAAACCCCTTAAGGTGGTTTATGAACTCCAGGGCTACCTCCCTGAGCTGTGTGTGGTGTGGACTTGACCCAGAGTAATATGTATAGATTTTGAGAACTGAACTACGGGATATATCACTACCCAAGTCCTAGACTGGCCATTAGGTGGTATACATGTGAAATAGATGCAAACAGCACTACACAGGCTTTGAAAAATAAACTGATATTGGAATGATAACCTTTATAAGGCTAATAAAAACTTGTGGCCTAAAACAAACTGAGTCACTTGTTTGCTAACATGAAAAAAATGCATTTTTTTGTAGGATTTAAATGCAACCAAAAATCTCAGAGAGTAATACTCAATATGTCCAGGATACAATTCAAAATTACTTGGCATACAAAGAACCAAAAAAACCTCAACCTGTATGGAAAAAGACAATCAGAAGTCAATGTCTAGCTAATGCTGACAAAAATTTAAAGCACTTATTATAAAAATGCTCCAACAAGTAAGGGAGAACACTCTTGAAATGAATGAAAAAATTGAAATTCTCAGCAAAGAAATAGAAAATGTAAAAAAAGGGAACTTGGGAAAAGAAAATTTGTTAACACCAAAGCAAAAACAAAACTTCACTAGATGTACTCAATAGAGATGACAGAAGAGAGTCAAAACATGAAGATAGATCAATAGAAATTATCTAATCAGAATAGCAGAGAGAAAAAAAGATTTAAAAAGGAGAATAGATCTCAGGGATTTGTAAGACAATAACAAAAGGTCAGATATTCATATCATCAGGGCACCAGAAGGAAAGGAGAGTTTGAGGCTAAGAAAAAATTGTCTGAAAACTTTCCAAATTTGGTGGAAGTCAGAAACCTACAGATTCAACAAATTCAGTGAACCTTGAACCAGGTAAATTCAAAGCAAGCCACACCCAAATATATCATAATTAAACTGCTGAATATTAAAGACAGAAAAGTTGAGAGTAGCAAGAGAGAAATTGTGCATTATCTGTAGGAGAATAATGATTCTAATAACTGAATTTCTCTGATTACTCATCAGAAATCATGGAGCCAGAAGAAATGACATTTTTCAAGTGCTGAAAGAAGAAAACTGTCCATCTAGAATTCTATATCCAGTGAGAATGTTCTCCAGGAATGAAGGCAAAATGAAAAATTCTCAGATGAAGAAAACAGAAAAAAGTTTGTTACTAGCAGAATTGCTCTAAAAAGAATTGCTAAAGGAAGTTTTCAGACAGAAAAGAAATTATACTAGAAGGAAAATTGGAACATCAAGAGTGAAGGAAAGGTAACAGAGATAATAAATATCTTGGTAAATTTCATAGACTATTCTCCTTTTATTGAGTTATTTAAAATACGTTTGATGGTTAAAAACAAAAAATTATAACATCATTTGATAGAGTTTTCAACAAATGTAGATATATCATAGGACAACTAAAATATTAAATGGGGAGAGTAAGGGGGCCCGTATGGGGGGGGTAAGGTTTCTACATTCCACTTGAAGGGGTAAAATATTGAATTAAATTAGATTGGAAAAGTTAATTATGTATACTGTAATTCCAAGAGCAACCACTGAAAAACGTATACAAAGAGGTATAGTAAAAAGTGCAATAGATAGTTTAAAATGGAATACTGAAAAATGTTCAAATAATCCTAAAGAAAGCAGGAAAGGAGAAGAGAGGAACAAAAAACAGAGGGAACAAGTAGAAAACAAAGCATAAAATGGTAAACCTAAATCCAAGCATATTAATAATTACATTTAAAAAAACTCTTTTCAAATGTGTAGGTTAAAAGCAAAAGGATGGAAGATGATTTCTCAAATGCCAACCAATGGAAAGAAGGAGAGGGGTTATATTAGTATGAGACAAAGTAGATCCCACAGAAAAATGAATTACCAGGGATAAAGAAGCACCTTAAACATCACATAATGAAAAAAGAATCAATTCATAAAGAAGACATACCAATCCTAAGTGTTTTGCCTCTAACAACAGAGCTCCAAAATGTATGAAGGAACAAACTGACAGAACTAAAAAGAGAAATAGACAACTTCACAATTACAGTTGGAGAGTTCACAAATCCTCTCTCAGTAATTGATGGAGCTAGCAGACAGAAAATCAGCACGGATATAGAAGAACCGAATGACACCATCAACCAACTGGACATAATTGCCATTTAAACACACTCGACCTAGTAACAGTAGAATACACATTCTTTTCAAGAACACATGGAACATTCATCAAGATAAGCCATATCCTGGGTCATAAAACAAACCTTAACAGATTTAAAAGAATTGAAGTCATACAAAGTATGTCCTCTGACCATAATGGAATTAACTAGATAACAGAAAAATTTCCAAAACATAGGAGGAAAAGGGAAAACCTTTGTACCTTGGGTTAGGTGAAGAGTTCTTAGATACAATAGCAAATCACGGTCCATAAAAGAACAAACTGATAAGTTATATTTCATCAAAATTTAAAACCTCTGTTCTTTGAAAGACACTATTCAAAGAATAAAAAGTTAAGCTACAGACTGGAAGAAAACCTTAGCAGATCACTTCTCTGATAAAAAGACTTGTATACAGAATATATAAAGAACTCTCAAAACTTAATAATACTAAAATTAAACATGGGCAAATAATTCAAGCACTTCACCAAAAAAGATATACAGATGGAAAATAAGCACATGAAAATACGCTCAACACTATTAGTTGTTAGGGAAATGAAAAACCATAATGAGATATCACTACACTCCTATTAGGATGGCTAAAATTTGTAAAGACCAGGAACAGTCAGAGGTCCAGCATGGCTCTGGGTGGGCAGGGAGTGTGTAGGGGGATACAGAGCAGGTGTAGTCAGATCATGGTGAGCCCAAGAGTCCAGGTCTTACAATCTCTAAGTTATTCCTTAGTGTTTGCTAGGGCCAGAGGTGGGCCAGAATGAATGAATGAAATGAAATCTCACATTTCCCTCAGGACCAACAGAGCTTCATTTTGAGATGCTCACTTTCTTCTCTTAGAAGTTCCCTAGACTCTTGTGAAGGAGGAGGTGCAAGCTGTCAAGGCTCCTTATTCAGAAGATGAAGGGCTTGCTGTAAGGTGTTGCCTAAGCAACATGAGGGAGGTTGGAAGTTTGCATAAAGAGGATGCTCAATATGAAAATAAGTGGGGTTTTGAGTTTTCTTCGCACTTCTCCAAGGAAAAAGACTTTGGCCACACCGCATGACTCCTTTCCCTAAGCACTTACCCTTTCCTCCTTCTTTCCTTTCTGGCCCAGTCCCACCCATTCCTGATCTGCTTCTTAAAGGCATCCATTCCTAGTTTGGCTGTATAGACCACTCATGTACCTTACTCCCAGTTTTGGAGGCTTATCTCTAGATTCCAAATCCTGGTGGCTGTTGGAATTTGGGAATTATTTTCCTTTTATGCCTTGATTTCTCTTTATGCTGCATCCAGTATCTCTGAGTACAAGTGTAAGCACTTTTGAAATATTCAGTAATTATTCCCTAAGATGGTGTATAGGGAGTCCTGGGTAAAAGCTGCATGCAGAGTTCATAGCCTGAAGTTATAAAGGAAAGAGTCAAGCAGTGCTCACACAATGCATTTATTCATTCAAGAAATGTTTATGAAATACCTATCGTGTTCCTGGTACTGTTTAAGTTTAGCAATGAACTATAAAGGAGGTTCCATGCTGGCTGGGGAAGAGAGGCAAAAAAAAAAAAAAAAAAAAAAACCCGAA
Organism: Mesoplodon densirostris; assembly: GCF_025265405.1. Classification (NCBI taxonomy): domain Eukaryota; kingdom Metazoa; phylum Chordata; class Mammalia; order Artiodactyla; family Ziphiidae; genus Mesoplodon; species Mesoplodon densirostris. The sequence goes on from NC_082668.1 coordinate 20,702,937, forward strand.
AAAATATGGTATGTCAAATGATAAAAAGACTATGAAGACAATCAGGGCACGGGAAGACAGGTGGGGAGTGACAGGGGCAAGGGGATGAGGAGAGGCTGCCATTTTACAGAGGGTGGTCCGGAAGTGTATCTCTGATTAGGTGACATTTATTTTTTTTTAACATTTAAAAAAACTTTTTATTTTATATTGGAGTATAGTTGATTAAAAATGTTGTGTTAGTTTCAGGTGTACAGCAAAGTGACTCAGTTATGCATATACATGTATCTATTCTTTTGCAAATTCTTTTCCCATTTAGGTTGTCACATTATATTAACCAGAGTTCCCTGTGCTATACAGTAGGTCCTTGTTGGTTACCCATTTTAAATATAGAAGTGTGCACATGTCAATCCCAAACTCCCTAACTGTCCCCCACCCCCGACCTTCCCTGCTGGTAACCATAAATTCATTCTTTCATTCTGTAGGTCTGTTTCTGTTTTGTAAATAAGTTCAATTGTATCATTTTTTAGGTGACATTAAAACTGAGACCTGAAGGAGGCAAGGGAGTGAGCTGAGCATAAATCTGGGGTATAAGTATTCCAGGGAAATGGAAAAGGATGTGGAAGGACCCTGAGGCAGTGTCCTGCCTGGAGTATTTGAGTCACAGCAAGGAGCTGAGCATGCCTGGAGCAGGCAGAGACCTGGAGCAGGAAACAGAACTTGTCTTGGACGGTGCAAATACAGAGACTCTGTTGATAGCGCTGCTTCAGAAAGTGAGCACAGGATGTTAAAGGGGAGAACAAGGAATATTGAGCCCCCAGAGAGGAGCATCTGTGGGAAAGCTGCTGCCGTCCCTAGGGCTGAGAACAAGGCGTGGGGCATGGAGCCCTGTGGGAGGTGGGTCAGGAAGGAGGGCTTCTTGGTGGGAGTTGTGGGAGGGTAGGGGCACAGTCAGGTCCTCAGAACCAGGCTGAAGCACGGAGGTGGTGGGGAGAATATTCCCGATCTTTCTTCCCCCTGCTTTCAGATCTCCTACCAGTGCCTTCCACTGGTTGAACCCAACCACACGCCAACTGTAAATGCTGTCTTCAAGGCCCAGCCTCTGAGGGCACAGAGCAGGGCAGAAGGGCAGAGAACAGCTCGGGGTGGGAGGTGGCACAGAGACTGTCTAGCATTGAGAACAAGACGAAGAATGGCTACTTGGTAAAAGAAAAAGAACAAATAACTTTTAGCTCAGAGGCATTGAGTGAAACTGCCAAACCAGACCATGCAGCTGAAAGCAAGTCCTCTTTTGTGTTTCCATGAAAAATCTGGGCAAGAGGTCTCTGCAGGGGAGGATGATTGACCTCTTTATAATGGTGAGGTGATGGTTTGTATGGTCTACAGAACCTGGTTCCTGTTCCAGTTGGCTCTGTACACTGAGTTGTACATTAAGTTCTGGTATGCCATTTTTAATCTTCCTTCAATTATTATTATCTCACTTAGGAATTAGACATAGTTTTTCTTCTGCCCAGGTTGCTTTCCTGCACAAAGCTCTTTGAGAAGAATATCATTCCGTTCAGTTGAAGAGATAGCTTTGGATTTATTGTCAAATTTAGACAAGCTTGATCATGAGGATAGGAGCTTTTAAAAAGAATGAGAATTTAGAGATAATAGGCAGTTCTGTTCCAAGCCAGAAGCATGAGAGGGATGCCGTGTAGAAGTCCCCATCTACTCAGAGAGCTAGTGGCTCCAATTCCCAATCAAGATCTTGCCTGACACTCTCTCCAAATACAACCTCTCCTCGAAAGGGGTAAGCTGTGACAAAGTGAGAGAGTGGCATGGACATATATACACTACCAAATGTAAAATAGATAACTAGTGGGAAGCAGTCACATAGAGCAGGGAGATCAGCTTGGTGCTTTGTGACCACCTAGAGGGGTGGGAGAGGGAGGGTGGGAGGGAGGGAGACACAAGAGGGAAGAGATATTGGAACATATGTATATGTATAACTGATTCACTTTGTTATAAAGCAGAAACTAACACACCATTGTAAAACAATTATACTCCAGTAAAGATGTTAAAAAAAAAAAAAAAGGTGGTGCTGTAGATTAAGGAGAGACTTCCTCAGCAGCTGGCTCTCGGTCTGTCTGGAAAGTCACTCTGGCAGGTCTCTGAGGGCCCTCTGACCCCAGGACTCACCCTGGGAGTGCCAGCATATCCTGCAGACTTCAAGCACATGGCCCGTGAGCCATGGCCGCTGAGCCTGAGCATCCGTAGCCTATGCTCCTCAATGGGAGAGGCTACAACAGTGACAGGCCTGCGTACTGCAAAAAAAAAAAAAAAAAAAAAAAGTTTATAAAATAAAAAATGAAGTAACCAGGTCCTGTGTCAGGACCTCTCTTGGTCTGGTGCAGGCTGGAGTAGTTGTGGAGGGAAGGGAGTCCCGGTGGCTCATCAGGCTTGCACTGTTTGGTTGTAGGGGAGAGACTGAACTGACAATAGGAAAGGAGAGAAGGCAGAAAAAGCAAAGATGGGATGGAGCACTCTCCAAGACTTCTCCTACCTCAAGAAAACAAGCAAGGGGTAGCCTTCTGGTAAGGGAAAGTGGATCACGGTGATCATGGATAGCTCATAGAGAAATTTGGGTCCTGTGTAGGAAGTTAGGCACTCAATGCAATAATACACATGGAGACAACTATCCCTCTTTTAATTTGTAAACACATAAAATGGAAAAAAACTTTTTTTGTCTAACCCTTTCAATGTTAGCTACATTTGGAAAACCTCGCTTTGCAATGATCTTATGGGAATGATTTAGGATATCCCAGAACAGAAAGTCTATGCTGGGATTAGGTGAGTTGGCTAGTGGGTGTGTTAAGAGTGAGTAGAAAGATTTCCTCTTCTTTTATTCTTCCAGCTTACTTCAAGGGGGGATGGATGCACATGGACGTAAGATGCTGTTGGTCCCTCTATAAGAAATCTCACATTCAGAATCTAAGTTGGTGCAGCCACTATGGAAAACAGTGAAGAGGCTCTTCAGAAAACTAAAATTAGAATTACTGTATGATCCAGCAATCCCATTCCTGGGCATATACCTGGACATATCTATAATTCAAAAAGATAAATGCACCCCTATGTTCATAGCAACACTGTTCACAATAGCCAAAACATGGAAACTACCTAATGTCCATTGACAGATAAATGGATAAAGAAGATGTGGTACATATATACAATGGAATATTACTCAGCCATAAAAAAGAATGAAATAATGCATTTGCAGCAACATGGATGCAACTAGAGATTATCATACTAAGTGAAGTAAGTCAGAAAGAGAAAGACAAATACCATATGATATCACTTACATGTGGAATCTGAAATATGGCACAAATGAACCTGTCTACAAAACAAAAATAGATTCACAGGTATAGAGAACAGACTTGTGGTTGCCAAGGGGGAGGGTTGTGGGGGAGGGATGGACTGGGAGTGTGGGATCAGCAGAGGTAAACTTACATACAGGATGGATAAGCCATAAGGTCCTAGTGTAGAGCACAGGGAACTATATTCAATATCCCATGATAAACCAGAATGGAAAGGAATATAAAAAAAATCATGTCTATATGTGTATAACTGAGTCACTCTGCTGTACAGCAGAGATTGGCACAGCATAGTAAGTCAAGTATACTTCAATAAAAAGAAATTAAAAAAAGAGAGATGGGATATAATTAACTAATTTACTTTACATAGAAAAATCTTTTGCAAAACACTCCATACAGCCTAAGTTGAGTTAATTGTTGTAGCACAGTTTTCTCATTCATTAAAAGAGAGACAAAGGAAAAAAGAAAAGAAATCCCACATTCAGCCATGGGTTTCTTAAATGATGGTTTAGGGCTCTCAAAATGAATTTTAGAGTGATCCAATGAAGAAAAATTAGTGCTGAGTCAGTTTATTCTTGAACAAGAAATTTATCTTTCACTTTATCCAGTATAAGCTTTGCAGTTTTCAGTGGAAATCTTTAAATTTCAGATTGCTTATCTGTAAAATGGGGTCAATATTATTACCACACTGCGTGATCGTTAGGAATGAGAAAATGAGAAAATGGAAACAGAGGGTCCTCAGTCAAAGTTTATAAAATAGGGCTTCCCTGGTGGCGCAGTGGTTGAGAGTCCGCCTGCCGATGCAGGGCACGCGGGTTCGTGCCCTGGTCTGGGAAGATCCCACATGCCTTGGAGTGGCTGGGCCCATGAGCCATGGCCGCAGCGCCTGCGCATCCGGAGCCTGTGCTCCGCTATGGGAGAGGTCACAGCAGTGAGAGGCCCGTGCACTGCAAAAAAAAAAAAAAAAATTTTTTTTTAAATAAAAATATATAGTAACCAGGTCCTGTGTCAGGACCTCTCTAGGGAGGAAGACATGGGAAAATATAAGGAAGGAAATAAGCAGGATTCTTGGAATAAACATGCACTGAATTCTATTTTTTTTTCTTTTTCAAAACAGTGAATTAGAGGTCAAGGCTAAAGTGAAAGGGAATAAAAATGACCGGAAAGGCTGATGAAAGAAGATCTACGAGAAAAAATCAGGCACCAAATTCATTGCTGTTAGGGAGGAAGTGGCAAGCAAGTTAGCTGTAGCGTTTACAGCTCCCCAAACAGTGTGACCAAGAAAAAAATGTTTATTGCAAATTTGTATTTGCTTTATGCCTTTGTCCTTATGACTATGTTTTTCATGACCAGTTGTGGAGAAGCTGCTTGGATTTGCCAAATGTGATACAGGATGTATACATATATACATATTTAATTCCATGTTAGGAAGCTGCTAGTAACAAGTGGGGCAGCTGATAAGAGTTCTCAAATGGGGGTCTCTGTATTTGCTTTAAAGTTTTATTATTTTAAGATTCTTTGCTCTAGAATTTTTCAAACATATACAAAAGTGGAAAGAATAGTACAAAGAGCCTTCATATACCTAGCTCCAGCAATTACCAATTCATGGCCATTCTGGTTTCTTCTGTGTCACTTTGCCTCCCTCCCGTTAAGAAACTGATGTCAACACAATGTCATTAACTAGACATCAGATTTTACTAGTTTTTGCATGCACTTACTTTTCTTGTATGTCTTTGTGTGTAATTATATGGCATTTTATCCTATATATGGTTCATATAACCACCACCACAGTCAAGAGAAAGAACTACTTTCACCACAAAGGAATTCTCTCATGCTAGTCGCATCCCTTGAAAGTCACACCCTCCCTTGCCTTCCCTAACCCCTGGAAACCACTGATCTGTCCTACGTCTCCACGGTTTTGTTTTTTTGAAAAAGTCATAAATAGAATCATACAGTATGTAACTTTTTGATTTCTCTGTATTTTTCATGGCTTTTTAAGAAATTTTTCACGTGAGCAGAGAATATGGAAATAACCATCTAAGAAAATAAAATGCCTACCTGCCAATTTTAAACAAATGGATGTTTATTTATTCAACACATATTTATTGAGGATCAGTGATGTGCTTGTAGCTCAATGGTAGATAAAAACAGACTGTTTCCTTACAATAGTGTGTCATGTGTGTTGTTTGGTATGGTTGTCAAAGTAGTGCCTGCAGATCATACAAGCATTCATTCTCTCAGGAAGAAAGGTTTTGCCTGGAGTTCAGTCTGTGCTTCTGTCTCACACCGTGTCTGGGATGCACTAACTCCACCCAAGAGAGCAGTCCTATCCCAGGCTTTTGAACCAATTCTTACCTGAAACAGAAATGATGTCAAGAAATGATGATCTGGCCCAGAATCCTGGGACTTGGAAGACTGTCCCTTACTCTGCTCACTTCACTTGGACTCTGTGCCCTGGTTCCGATAACGGAGACTCTGTATTGAGTCCAAGCCAGTACTCACTTCGTATGCCATTCTTGATAAGTAGATTCCCAGCACCTGGTCACAGTTTTAGTCGCTTGCTTTGTGGCCAAGTGCCTGTAGGGCTATGCTTGTGCTTTTCTGTGTCAGTCCAGAGTCCTGATTCTAACACCAGCCTTGAGGGATGCTGAGATGAAGCTGGTCCCTGCCAGGCTGCCGGCTGGTCTGTAGGTCTTAGTCTGCCCTGCTCCTGAATTCCTGGTCCCCTTTCCCAGCCTGCCGATTAGCTCTCAACCCTCATGCCTCCCTGGACTGCCACCTCTCTCAGAGCTGTGTCCTCTGCAAACCCAATTCTTCCTGCCAGACTGTACATAACATACACTTCTGGATGGCTCTCTCCCTATCCACGGAAGGGTTTAGTTTCCAGATCTTGGCCTTCTGGACAGCCCTGTACCACATGACTAGGTCATATTCTGCTATGTCCCAAGATATGACATGATTCCTTTTTCTTTATAAATGTCTGTCCCTGAACTGAAATGACAACAGAAGGGAACCAGGCTAGATCAATTCCTCCCTGACCAGCAGTGATGTGATTCAGAAAAAGAGGCAAGAATTATGGCTTGGTGGAATGAAAAGTATATTGAGGTTCCAGAGGCCCAGGTTTTAGTCTTAACCTGTCACCAACTAGCTGGTGACTTTGGAATGACATCCCCTTTCTGGAGCTTAGAAGTATTTATCTGCAGAATAAAGGAAGGATCTCTAGATACCTAGATACGACATTAGTCATTATGTCTCCTCCGCCTCCTCTTGGCTGTAACAGTTTCTTAGACTTTCCTTGTCTTTGGTGAACTTGATAAAGTTGAAGCATACTGGTCAGAAATTTGGTAGAATGTCCCTCAATTTGAGTTTGGCTTCTACACTTGTCGTGGCTGGACTGGGGCTATGGGTTTTTGAGGGGAAGACTACGGAGGTGAAGCACCATTCTCAACACATCATATCAAGAGGACATGCTATCAACTTGACTTATCACTGATGATGTTGACCTTGACCATCTGGCTTAGGTAATGTTAACCAGGTTTTTCCACTGTAAAGTTACAAAGGTTACACTGTAACCTTTGTAAGCAAGTCACTAAGCCTACCCCACACTTAATGGGCAGGGAGTTCATTTCACTCCTTGAGAGGGTAGTATCTACATAAATTATTTAGCATTCTTTTACATGGAAATGTATGTACTCTCTCCCATTTATTTACTTATTCAATTATTTATTTGCATCAGGATGGGTTCGTGAATACTTATTTTATACTTTGGATTATGTCATCCAATACTGTGTTATTTATTTCGTTGCTCAAACTATTCTAGCTTTGGCCATATTGTTTTGCTCTTTGAGCACTCCCTTACTTTCTGGAGCTACAAGATGCTCCAGGCTCATCTTGTATTTTCCTTACCCTAGTCCCAGAATCAACCATTTCTCCAAGGAGTCCTGCTTCCTCTTGTTGTATAATGGTATTAGAAACCAAGATGTGGGTGAGGGGTTGCTTGCTGTTACTGTAAGTGTCATTGTTTCTAGGCCCTCTTAGTGGTCAGAGCAAGGAAATATCTAAGTATATACTAGCCCATACATATCTATAATTATATATATATATATATATATATATATATATATATATATATATATCCATCAGTATCCATATTAAGCTAAACATGAGTTCATACTGATATCTCTGACTATTCCAGTACCATTTGGTCCATTCTAGCTTTACCTCCTTCCTTATCTCTCACTCCAACAGTGAGAAACTTGTCTCCTACTATCTGATATCCATTTACTTATTTGTTCAACCTGGTACTTGAGTATGGTGGTTTCAGAATTGTTAATTCACACCACCATGAGAAACAACTTTACCTACTATAGTATAATACAGTTCTTATGTATAGTTCTCTTATATATATTTTAATGTCAGATTATTTTTCCCAAGAATTTTTCCAACCAGTGGTGGACATCTAATGACTCCTTCTTAAAAATATCTTGAATGTACTTAATGCCATTGAACCATACACTTAAAAATGGGTAAAAAGTCAATTTTATGTTATGTATATTTTATCCAATAAATATATTGCTTCATTTTCCTCTAGATAGTCCAATGAATTCATTTCCAAACCTGGCTGACTATCAAAATCAAGATCTTTATAGTATGAATCAAAAATCTGTATTTTTAACAAGTTTTCCAGGTGACTGGCAGCCACTGTATCAATGGATTTTTTCTTTTGAGAAAAGATGCAAGTGGGTGATCCTGAGATCCAGGATCTCCAGATGCATTTGCAGCACCATGACAGATGCAGGGATCCTCCGCGACCGCCAGCAGTGCCATTTGTCCCTTCTGAATGATGAGGAGAGGTGTGGCCTTCTCCACAGGCTGGCCTGAGGACCTCAACCAAGGCTTGCCCTCATCACCAGCCCAGTTCTCCTACAGGCCTGGCTTGGCCGCTCCAGCTTTGAGCTGCCTGGGCATCTCCCACAAAGATTGTGTTGAGCTGCAAAAAATTCAGAGTTCTGCCTCCCCCACCTTCAGCATGATCTAAGCATGTCAGAGTTGCCACATGAAAGAAAACTGCTTGTTTCTCAGAACAGTTTGCCAATTGGATAACCAACGGTCACCTCCCAGCCCATAATAAAACCTGCATTAAAACTTTTATTACATCTCCCAGTCTGTAGAGCAGGCTTGCCTTGGACCAAAGACTGCTGAAGGTTCCCAAGTGGGTCCCCAGCCTCTTCTTTGTGGTTGTCTTCTCTGACCCATTGGAGGGCAGTAGCCTGGCAGTGAGCAGGGCTTTGATTCCAGAGCCTGACCTGGTCTGTGTAATTAGATGTTCTGGCTAGACCCTATCTCATGTCTGAGTCAGCCAGGGGAGAGTGCAGTCACCATGTGCTGGGCAGTCTTGTGGTGGTGAGAGCTTACATCCAGAGGGAAAAGCATATAGAGACAGACACAAACATCTGGGTAGTTTTAGGTCCTCTCCAAATCACTTTCACCTGCAGAATCCAAAACTGAAGTAAGAGAACTTCATTTTTGCTTGTATGAATTGATGAAATATCCTTCCTTTGTATGTGACTTTGTGTGCTTGAGTGTAGGGCAGGTAAAGAAAAAACTGTAATCTAAACAGCTGACACTTCACAGATGTGAGACAGTGTGAGGGCAGCTGGAGACAAACCTGTGTGTTCTCACCTGTCAAAAGTCAAGATAGCCACCGTAGAACTCTTAGGAGAGAACTTGGGGTCAGAAGATAGGCTGGCCATTCATTCGGCACAAAGATCTTAGGAAAGTCTTCGATTTTCTCTTTCATTGAAAAAATGGAGTTCAAAAGATTGATGCAAAAATTAAATGAGCAAATGACCCTTGAGGTCAGTGAGGTAGGTAGATTGGATTAGATAGTAGATAGTATCAATCCACTTTCTCTAATATGCTCTGTGCTTGCTCCTGATCTTTCTCTCTCCTATGCAATTATGCTGAGTAGTCTTCTTTATTCATTGCTTGTGGCACAAAACACTCTCAGACTCCTCCCCTTCCACAATCTTTAGAATGACCTCTCTCTCTAAACCTACACCCCTAACTTCCTCTCCTTCTTAATTTCACACTATTAGCTACTTCTCCCCCAAATCCACTCATATGCCCCTCTGAAGAAGTCTTCTTACCAACTTCCTTCAGATTTTCTTGCACCACTGCCTACCCCACAGAATGCTCTGCCCCTTTGTTTTCCCCCAGAACAACTTGTTTCAGAGTCCACATCTCACTTTGACCATACCGTGAGCATTTCAGCCCTCAATGAGTCTCTCCCCTCTGAAGTGTAGTCCTCACACCACGCTGTTGTTTTCTGTTGTTCATATGTCTTAGCACTGTCTCTCCAGCAAAGCTGTATAGTCCAGCTGCCCAGCAGAGTAGTGTGAGATCTATAGCACTTGCTCAATAAAAAATGTATTGACTGGGTTGCAATGCCATTGCTATAAGGCTCTTCTTCCAGACTTTTGGGTACAGGTTCTTTATCCAAAGTCACCTCTATTTCTAGGTTCTGACTGGTAATTTCATGATATGCTATAGACAATGGACACTCTTCAGGTAAGTACCCTAACTATCCAGCATACTTCCAGCTTACTTCCAGCTCATCTCAGAAATACTTGAGGAGAGTTGTCTCCCCCTTCTTCTTTCTGCCTATAGGTCTTCTATCTGCTGTGGGTTCAGATGTCTGGGAGTTGAGTTTCCACACAGTTCCTAGTATTCAGTGTAGTAGAGAGAATTCAGGACATAACTTGGGCATCCTAGAAAATTCTCAGTGGTATCCGAGCAGAAGGGCCTGGGAGATGTTAATTTGTGAATCATTCATGTGGTTATCAATATAATTCTACATAGATGTAAAATGTGACATCCTAGGAATGAGTGAAAGCAATGTTTGAAATCCTGGAAATGAATGGAGCAGACTATTGAGAGGTTCTGAACCAAGGCCAAAGCTTTCCCTCTTCTCTGAGATGTGACATCAGGAAACTTCCTCTACTCTAAGCAGGAGAGTGAGTGGGCCCCAGAGTCTGATTGATTATTTTCCAATCCTATCTCTGCTACTTAACAGCTGTGGGATTTGGGGTATTTTCTTGACCTATTTAAGCCTCAGTTTCTTCAGATGGATGATAGTTGTATTTATCTCAAGGGGTTAACTAAGATTAACTCTGATAGTGCACATAGGAAATGCTCAATAAATGTAAGTTATTATCACTATTACTGAATAACTGGGGCCATTTCTTACTTTACAAACAAGCCCATGCTCTTAAAAGTATTTCCTTATCCCTTCTTCTGACTCAGACCATCCCTCAATTTTTCTGCTTCCCTTCATGGCCAAACTTGTGGAATAGTGTTGCTTAATGTCTCTACTTTCTTATTCGCCGAATCTTCACCTTTATAACTTTTCTTCCATTTTCATCATTCACAGAAGCTTCATATTTTAACATACTTGATAATGTTTCAGGTTCAAAAGATGACTTTGAGGTCTCTTTATCTTTATAGAATTTGGCATTGTTGAAAGCCCTCTCTTTCTTGATGTTCTCCTTTTCCTTGTCATTCCTTGGCGTACATAATATCTTAATATCCCCTAGTTCTCCTTCTTTGATTCTTCTTTGGCTCCTCCTCCTCTTTTGACCAAATTCCTTCAGTCAGCTCCTGGCACTTTCCAGGCTGCCGTTCTCAGCCCTCAGCACTTCTTGACCCTTTGTCTCTCCATTAGCATTTCACACCAAGGGCTTGAAATCAGTTCACTGCACAGATAGGTCCATAGTGCCCAGCTCTGTATAGCATCAGTTGCATGTTGAACAGGAAACACAGTACAATTTATGCAGGTGCTTCTGGCCACCATTCCACTCAGTGCACAGGTAATGGGAAATGGGCCTCTAGTGTGTCTCTTATAACAGACCCCAAAACACACATACCTGCTGCTTCTTTTGGTGCCCAGATGGCCCCTCCACCTCTGTGAGAATCACTGGCCCTACTGGACTTACGGCACAAGTGGATATCAGTTTTGAATGTGCCTTCCCCCTAAGGGACTTACAGGGGGTGTTTTGCCTCTGTTCAACATTGATCTTAAGTGCTGCCCTCAGAACCTGACCCGCATATAAGTGGTGTTGTATTGCTCTCCAACACAGATTCCTGACTTGCCTCTTGGTGAGTAATTTCTCCTGGGCTCTAGACCTTTATATCTAACTGTGCAGATCCCACTTGTCTAAAAATAATTTTATCTATATGTCACTCTCCCAGTTTTACACCTTCTGTGCTCTTTATTGGCACATTCTGGAAAACCTTGAAACAACCTTTGATCTTTTTAATCTCAGGGCTTCTTTACTCTTTAGGATGCTGGAGATTTCTCCTCTGGACTCTGTTAATAGCTTTCTAAGAAGACTCCTCTAGCTTCCATCTTTGCTTCTTATCCTGGCCAAAAAGCTCTGGAATGGCAGCCTTAAAAAGAAATGAAATTGAGCTACTTGTAGTGAGGTGGATGGACCTAGAGTCTGTCACACAGAGTGAAGTAAGTCAGAAAGAGAGAAACAAATACCGTATGTTAATACATATATATGGAATCTAAAAAAACAAAAGGTTCTGAAGAACCTCGAGACAGGACAGGACTAAAGACGTAGACATAGAGAATGGACTTGAGGACATGGGGAGGGGGAAGGGTAAGCTGGGACGAAGTGAGAGAGTGGCAGGATATATATACACTACCAAATGTAAAATAGATAGCTAGTGGAAAGCAGCCGCGTAGCACAGGGAGATCAACTTGGTGCTTTGTGACCACCTAGAGAGGTGGGATAGGGAGGGTGGGAGGGAGATGCAAGAGGGAGGAGATATGGGGGTATATGTATACATACAGCTGATTCACTTTGTTACACAGCAGAAACTAACACAACATTGTAAAGCAGTTATACTCCAATAAAGATGTTAAAAAAAAAAGAGCAGGACCAATTCTATAGCACTCTTTTTCAAAAACATTTATTTGACTCTACATTGAATACAGACTGAAGTCCCAAAGCATCAACTTATTCCTTGAACAAAATGCCACTTTCCTGTTGCCAAGGCTTTGCTCATGGTGTTCACTCATTAACGCTGAGGGTTCCTTCCCTGAATATTAAAATCTTAATTAGTGTCAGGACACTAATTCAGATGGCACTTCATTTGTAAAGGCTTCTTGGATCCCTTCAGTGTGGAATTAACGACTATCACTTGGGTTCCTGTTGCATTTTGTTTGTATTTTTGTGATGACACTTAGCACAGTCTGGCCAGTGGTCACCTTGTAAGAGTCTGTCTTCCCCACTAGGTGGATGGCAGGACCCGATGTCTCAGTGCCTTCGTCATCTTTGAGTCCTATCTTCTTTCTATCTCTTCCAAACCAGCTCAGTGGTTTGCACATGGAGATTCACCACAAATATTTGCTGTTGAAGTGAATTTATTTTGAGTGTTGTTAGACTGAAATATTTTCACATGGCAGGTTTGGTTCCTTTGAGAAAGAACTTTGAGATTCTTGTCCTGTTTTAAGGTAGATCAGGCTCTGGGGAGAGGAGACCCTGACTCTGTTTGATTGTGGTGTGTGCCACTCCCACTTCAGCTCACATTGCCCTTTGGAGTCATTTGCCTAGGAGTAACTGGATCCATGGCCCACACCCTCTGAACTGAAGCTACTAAGTGATTTGGATAAATACTGGCTGATAGCCTGCACAGAGAAGTTGTGGGAGATGTCCAGTGTCACACAGCAAGCCACCAGGGAGGTATGGACTAGGTCTACAATTCTCTCCAAGCTTATAACAAATGTTATGTACGTTTCCAGATCACAGATATTCTCTGATGGTCATTTTCTCTGCTCTGATTGACCCCCACTGTGCTTTTGGGGATACATAGGAGGTAAGAAGAATGAAACCTATTCTTAAGAAATCTGCTTGACACAAATGATGATTTTTCTCAGATATCTCTGTTCAGCTTTGTATGGCTCCACAACTTCTCAGTACTTCCTCCTTGGCCCTCCTTTCTGGCTCGTCGTCCTCCATCCACCACTGAATCATTGGTGTTCCCAGGACTCACTCATCACATGCTCCTTGTCTGCTCTCATGGCTTGAGTTTGCACCTCCAGGCTAAGGACTCCTACACCTCTGATCCTTGTCCAGACATAATTCCTGGCTTCCCAGATCCACAAAAAAACCCCAGTTCTATCATTTCCTGAATCCTATCTCCACTAAGGTGAACTGGGCCGGAGGATTCTTATTTCAATTTTATAGGTAAAAAAATGCTGAAACTCAGATTCAAAGGGCAGACTTGAAGTCCCACAGTGTGGCAGCCATCTGGCAAGACCAGGACTCAACCCTTTGCCCTGTGTGCAGGGCTGTGGGCTTGTAGACATGACACGGGACTTTCACTCTCCCAGGGCCAGGCATGGAGCTCCTCTTCAGACCCAACATGCTGCATCTTGGAAAGGCTGTCCCCTCTGATAAGTTGGAAGGCTCTCCACACCTATTCCCTTCTCTTCTGTCCTCATAAAAGTTGCTTTCTCCTTTCCCTTTCCCTTTACTCATGAATCTATTTACTCATGGGAAACTCAGCTGGAATGCCTCATCTGCTTTCTTGCTTTCTACTCCAATATTCCCCAGCTGAGTGTGCAGACAGGAGAGAGGTGAAGGATCTGCACAGTTGTTGTGGTGGTTGTTGTTTTTGGTGGTATGTGTGTGTGTGTGTGTGTGTGAGAGAGAGAGAGAGAGAGAGGGAGGGAGGGAGGGAGGGAGGGTCAATGAAAGGGCTGAGGATTGCTTACTATCGCTACCTGGACCTTGATCGCTCTTAGGCTTTTCTGGACTTGGAAGCTAGAGGAGTGGGTGGTGGCCTCAGCTTCCAGGCATCTCAGGATTCGCTCCAAAAGTCTCCTTGTTCCCTCATTCCATTCTATATTCATTCCCTCTTCTGCTAGGAGGAGGCCTGTGTGGCTTGCTCTCTTGGTCACATTCCCCAAAGGGGAAGCACTTCATCCTCTCATCTGTTCCCAGCTCCTACTGGGCCAGGTTTTAGAGCCAGACCCGAATGGGGGGCTCTCTGTCTTCCCCAGGTCTCTCCCCAAATGTTCAGAGGCCTCGGGGAGCAGGGACCCTGTCCCGGTGCTGCCTCAGCTCTCTGGAATGCTTTTCTTCCTCAGCCTGGGTGAACAGACAGCATCTTCCTGTCTGAAGCTCAGCTGAACAGCCTGCTGCTTCCTTCGGCTTCTCCTTTCCCATCCACCAGGGCCCATGAATACCGGTGTTGTGTGAGTCCTTGTTGCACATGGGTGAGCGACTCAGAAGAGGTGGGTGATGTGTAGGTAATTTAAGTTGAGTTTCCTCAGTTTACAGGAGAGGCTTGTGAGAGGCCTGCTCAGGGACAGACACGCAATTAACTGGCAGAGCAGAACTCAGACATTCTGACCCCGGCATGGTGGGTTTTTTTGTTTTTTGTTCTCAGGGGCCCAAGGAGACAAGGATGAAATGATAGGAAGTAAATGTAAGAGAACCATACATGGAATGGAACTTTTGGCACTTTTAGTCCTTTCCCAGAAAATTGAAACCACTGGTTTCCATCCAGAAGTTCCAAGACCTCTCATGGTTCAATTTTCTGCGACCTGTGTGGTCATTACCTGCATACAAAATCTTCTGGAAGGAAGACAGCCTGGGAGAAAATGAGCTCCTCCCTTGGGTTCAGGTCACTTATCCAGGGTCATTGCCTGTATGGGTCAGCCAGCATTACCTACCTAAGGTCCTGTAGTAGCAGATCAAGCAGAAGGTATATCCTCCACTCCAGGAAAACTCATGATTTTGTTGAGAAGACGGGAACCATAGAAATACAGTGGCTGAAGTGTTCGAGCCAGCATTACCAATCAGCTAAGGAGCCAGTTGTCTTCAAAATGTACCCCTAAGGGTGTGAGGTAGCCCTTAGGGGACCAGCTCCCTTTGAAAATAATTTATCTGCTCTGATGCTAATTAGCACTGATGCTGACCACTGCCTTTGATGAAGCACGTCTCTGTCCAGTGGTGTGCTTTGTCAGGAAGCAAAACATTTGGGGGAACAAGTAAGACCTAGAAGAGAAGGGATGGATGTCTGGTGGGAGGAGGGCTCAGCCAAAGGAAAAGGGACTGAACTTGGGGTAGAGGGGGTGCCACAAACAGCTGGTGCTGGTGCAAAGGGTGTGAAGGTCTCTACACCACTTGAGGGATGGAATCACGTCTGAGGCTGTTCAGGCTGCTATAACAAAATACCACAGGCTGAGTAACTTCTCAACAATAGAAATTTCTTTTTCCCAGTTCTGAAGGCTGGAAGTCCGAGATTAGGGTACCCTCATGGCTGGGTAAGGACTCTCTTCCAGGCCACAGTCTTCTCACTTATTCTCACCTGGTGGAAGAGGTGAGGAGCTCTATGGGGTCTCTTTTATAAGGGCGCTTACCTCATTCATGACCTAATCACCTCCCAAAGGCCCTACCTCTGAGTACCACTACCTTGGGCATTAGGTTTTCAACATGTGAATTTTGGGGGTGAAGTAAACATTCACACCATAGCAAAAATTGCTTTTATTCTTATAATAAATTTACTATTGTAATAAAATTCTTGTATGTCTGACAAAATCTATGTCTAAGCCCCAGCTTACAGGGTGAGTAAAAAATCCATTTTTGTGCCTCCCTTCCCTTTTTTAGGTTGTATTTTATTTTATGCCAGTCTATAATAAACAGACCTCTCATCAGCAGTCTTTCAGGACTTATTCTGAAGATGCTCACTGGGCAGGCCTGCATAGTCATTTAAATTCAATTTTCTGGGTGCCAGTTTGGCCATAGGACCTTGTCCCAGCTCCCAGAGTGCCAATATCTGATGCTTAGTCACTGGCCAACCATGCAGGAGCCCTATCAGAGGTTCATTTGGGATGCAGCCTTTGTGAAAAGGCACAGCTTCAGGCTCTCCTGGAACTTGTCACTCCCTTATCCTCTCATTATGAGAATCCAATGGTTTCCTCTCTGAAACTAGGCCACTGTCTTCCTTTCCTGGATGGCAGCCTCCACCTCTTTCTCCTCTTGGACAAACAGTTTGGAAATGTTTCAGTTGACTTAGACCATAACACCAACTAAACTAAATTCTTGAACCAGTAAATTCCATTTTCCCCACTCAAGGTTCTAGGATGCATTGGCTCAAAGGGAGTTTGGCAGTTCTTTCAAAGATGTTGAGTGTCTTCCATAATATGACTCATCTTTGTGGCCACTGAGCTCTAGATGACTGGTTGAGAATTTTTGCATTCATCAAATGAACTTCATTATTCTCACTGATGGACTTGATGCTGAGTAAATGTTAAAAATCTGAACTTAACATAACATAGAATCAATCCTATTCTTTTTTTAAAAATTTATTTATTTAATTAATTTTTGGCTGCGTTGGGTCTTTGTTGATATGCGCGGGCTTTCTCTAGTTGCTGCCATTGGGGGCCACTCCTCGCCACGGTGTGCGGGTTTCCTATTGCAGTGGCCTCTCTTGTTGCAGAGCATGGGCTCTAGACACGCCGGCTTCAGTAGTTGCAGCACACGGGCTCAGTAGTTGTGGCTCACCGTCTCTAGAGTGCAGGCTCAGTAGTTGTGGTGCACAGGCTTAGTTGCTCTGCGGCATGTGGGATCTTCCCGGACCAGGGCTCAGACCCATGTCCTCTGCATTGGCAGGAGGATTCTTAACCACTGGGCCACCAGGGAGGCCCTAGAATTGATCTTCTGTTTTAACTCTTGGGATTCTTCATAGAATTCTATTCAAATAAAATCCAAACATGTTTGGAAGCCACAGGAGAAGGTGGCCAGATAGCTCCCAGCTGGGGCAGCTTAGGGTTCAAAGCAGCTGTCCATATGCTGACTCCACAGACAACTGAGAGACCCCTGTCCCTTCTTAATGCTGACCAGTCTTCCCTCAGCTTCTTGCATCATGGTGAGGCAGAAAGAAAGGGATGATGAAGCCAGCAGGGGGGCTGCTCCTCTCCAAGGAATTCAGGGTCAGTGAGATAATGTCTGTGGAAGAGCCTCTGCAGGGAAGTCTGCTCTGCAAAGACAAGGGGCACGCTTGTTATTCCTGGCCTCCTGGAGCCACCCAGGTAACTCGGCCCTTTCTTGTTAATGGGCAGTTGATGCCGCGTCTAACTCCTTTCTCCTAGAGTTAAGGTTTTTCTTTAAAGAAATAATTAGCAGGTACTTTTAAACCTCTCCAGTGACTCATTCTTCTTTGAAATACTAACCTGAGGTTGTCTCCTTCAGAGAATAAAATAATGATGATAACAATTTATTTCATAGCTAGAGCCAGGCCAATTAGCACATGCCCTATGCCTAGAATTTTAAAAAGCTCTCTAGTCTCTTTTAGCTCCAATGTGTCTTGAAAGTCCATTACCAGGGCTTGTCCTTCGAATGCCCTTTGCTTGCGTTTCTGTAGCAGAGAAGGGGTTAGGTGGCAGGGATCAGAGGTGGAGACCCAGCAGGCAGAAGCTTGGAAGTCTAGTATATTTTGAACTTCTGCCCCTCTTGCAGATAGGAGGAAACCTGTGTAGGTTTCAAGAGTCCAGGATCCATCCAAAAAGAGGATGGAAGAGGTCTCTTAATCATGGAAATTCACAGAGTGTGTCATCTGTCTTTATGAAATCTCAAGGATGGTAGGAAGGACACATGGCTGACTGAAGACACAATGTCCTTTGTACTTGTAAATACAAAACATTATTGATTTTCAAGAACCCATTCTTTTCTTTTTTTTTTTTTACCTTTACCAACTTTGATTCTCACTGCAGCTTCTGTGAGGTATGTAAGAAAAGGATCATGATCCAAGACTCAGAATGAGAGTAAGAGAGGACAACTTAGAGATTAGCTGTGCCGAATTCTCCTATTTTACAGATGGGAAAATTGAGGTCCAGAGGTACAGTACCTTTGAAAAGTGATTAGATGAGTTTTGGTGGAACTGAGATTAAACTCAAAGACTCCTGATTTCTTTGCCTTTCCCACTTTATAACTTCAGATATCAAAATTTTACTGTAAGGAACATGGGTCAGGTTTGGGAGTTACAGAGCCTATGATCTTGGAAAAGTATTTGAATTTCAGGTTAAGTTAAATCCTACTGTAATCTGGGTTCCCAGTCCCTGTTTCTATCCTCAGTGGGAATGAAGAGTGGTGATCAGCAACATTTCAGTTAGATTACAACCCAGGCAATTCTTTCTTGGTGGCATATTTATCACTGTGGTTCCTTTTCTCCAAGCTTCCTCTTTGTCTTTAAATGTAGGGCAATACAGGACTCAAGAGTTTGGGGAAAGCGGAATCTTCAGTCTTTGGTAAAGTGTTCCCATGGCCAAAATTCTGAACTATTTGGTGAGTGGGAGATTAGACCAAGTTGGTCAGTTGTTCAGCCAAGAGAACTGAGTGATGATAGTATGGGAGTGGAGTTTCACTCCATGAGGTTTGTAACCAAGGGTAACCTCGTGTTACCTTAACATTTATCAAACAGTGTTTTCTATCTAGGTTCTGGCCTGGAATGTACTAAGCTTGAACAAATTGCTTAAACTTGCTCATACGTAAAGAAGCCTCAACTTTCTCGAATATGCAATGGAAATTAAAATAATACCTACCTCCTAGGTTGTTCAGAGGAACAAATGAGATATGGCATGCACAACATA
This sequence comes from Mesoplodon densirostris, assembly GCF_025265405.1. Classification (NCBI taxonomy): domain Eukaryota; kingdom Metazoa; phylum Chordata; class Mammalia; order Artiodactyla; family Ziphiidae; genus Mesoplodon; species Mesoplodon densirostris. The sequence goes on from NC_082668.1 coordinate 20,721,933, forward strand.
GCAAATCATCCATAACAATAATTTTTATTGCTATTGTATTTTGGCATTGCTATTGGTTTCTTAATTCTTTCTAAGGATTAACCCATTATCCATCTAGTGGGGTGGATGGGTTGTGACTTGGGAGTTGTATGTGGGGGCTGTGATTCTGTGCTCTGTGCCTTTCTTTCTAATGTCTGTTAACCAGCTTTCTAGGGCTTTCCCTGGGCCATCCATCTGTGCTGTCTTGTGTGAAGGACGACCAGATTTATCTTCTCTCAGCTAAACACAGACACCAGGCCAATCTTTCTCTCTTCATGGCCAAGCCAGAAGAAATCCAATTGGAGGGGGACAGCTCACCATCTTCCACGCTTGTAAATGAGAGCTCTCTCCCTCACCCCGGGCTAAGTTATTCTGAGGCTATAAAAAGTTCCCTGTCCACTTCAAAGGACTTTTTATCAGCTCATCCATACAGATTCTGTTCAACTCTTCTCATTTTCAAAAGCAGAACAAAACCCTTTGGCTGAACCTTCAGTTAGGCTCTTACCTTCCTTAAAATATCTTTAACTTCAGTTAAACTGATCCCTCTTGGCTCCTTTTAGCAAATAGGTTGTCTTCACAAAGAGTTCTCTGACACTCCCTCTCTGCTTCACCTCCACCCCCAACCCAGTCCTCTATATGTCATTCTATTCTGCAGGCGAATTTGTGCAGAGTTGAGCAATGTGGCTCAGCCGGGACCTGATGCTTCTGGACCTTTTAAATCTACTCTTGTTTCAGAACACAGCCCACCCTAAGCCACTTCTGTGCCTTTTGGAGGGGGCAGTAAATTAAGCATTGACTTGGAAATTAACAGGCTGGGTTTTTACGTCGCATCCTGTCATAGACACCCAAGTCTAGGTTTTGTTTTCCAGTGAGTAAAATGGGAGAGGTAAGTGTAACCATACACGATGATCTAGTTCTTTGCTGTAATTGCCTGTTTCTAAGTCCTTCTGCCCAGTTGAGTGTGTCCTTGAGGGAAGGGAAAGTTTTCCATCTCTCTATACAAGGTTCTTGGAAGACATTTGTTGAATGAAGGTACCTGAACTCTCTCTCCTAGTACACCTTCCATCCTATCCATTTCTACCCATCTGTGCCAGACATGGCTTCTGTGCCTCCCCAGCTTCCCACTTAATTGCCTGCCCCTGTCAGGGCAACAGGCTCCAGGTGATCCTGCACAATTTCATGGTAGGAGGCAGATCAACTGAATCCTGAACTTTCTGGTTTCCCACCTCTTCCAGGTTGGGTGCAACCCTACACTTCAGGTTGAAGGATCTGGCTTCCTCAGTGACTTTTGAAGGGTTCAGATGGTGCAACCCAGAAGAGCAGGTGAGATAACTCCACAGTGGATGAACTTTGTCCAATGGGAGAGAGGAAATAGGAGGGTGTTTGCAGATAAATCCCTGCTTTTTTCTTCTCTCCAAGGGTCTATTTTTTTCTGTAAAATATGTACAGAGATGTCCAGTGTGATTGAATTACCCTTTGGGATTCTCTGAAGCATGTAAAACTGTAGCTAGGTTGACTGTTGCTTGCTATGGTCTAATTGTGTCCCCTTCCCCCACTTTATATGTTAAAATCCTAACCTGCAAAGATGATGCTGTTAAGAGGTGGGGACTTTGGGAGGTGCTTAAGTCAGAGGGTGAGGCTCTCATGAATGGGATTAGTGCCTTATAAAGAGGTCCCAGAGAAATCCCTAGCCCCTTCTACCATGTGAGAACACAGCGAGAGGGCACTGCCTATGAACCGGTAAGAGGGCCCTCTTCAGAGGGTGACTATGCTGGCACCTTGATCTTGGACTTCCAGAGGAGTGAGAAACAATTTTCTGTTGTTTACAAGCTACGAAGCCTGTGATATTTTGTTACAGCAGCCTGAATGGGCTAAGGCAATAAAACATCACCTTTGTTTCTCATTCTTCCTTGTCTCATATCTCTTTTCCCTCACTCTTGCTTCCTTGGGATTACACCTTCCAGTAAACTATTAACATCTAATTCTTTCCTCAGATCTTATTTTCTGGGGGAACCCAAGTTAAGCTGACATCTGTCCAAATCAATCTACCCAGATCCTATTCATCCTTACAGGTTCATGGAAAGTTAGAACTAAAAAGAATAATGGTATCCATTTACCCATTTTCTTGGATAATGAAATGAGGTCTAGAGAAAGAAAGTGACTTGCTCAAATTTAGTGGTTGGACTAGCACTAGAATCCAGGGTCCCTAATTCCTACCCCAAAATCTCAGAATAGGAGCATGGAAAAGGAGGAGAAAGCATTTTCTTCTTCCTGCCTTGTGGTTGATGCTTCGTAAATGAAAACTCCCACAATGGTGGGAACAACAGAGTGGAACTTCTTGTTCTTAGCTGGTCCCTGGGCTGGGCGATTTGTTGATAATGTAGGGCAATGTAGGGAAAACAGGACAAAAGATATTTTGTACAGGAAGGATCCATCTGTTTTGATCAAGAAAACAGAGACACCACCCCAAATGGGACTGAGAGTCTAAAAATCTGCCACACACAGGGAGTTTGGGAGCAATGCAAAATGAAATGGTATCTTCACTTTCTCATTTGGGCTTCACTGTTTTCCTGGTTAAAAGCAAGGGTCTGGGAAAGACCTTTGGGAGGGACTTTTAGAGCTAACAAGTGAGTCTTTGTGCATGGCACCATCTGAGCTCCTTCCTCTTTTTCCCAGGGATGAGACTGACAATTGTAAGTGTGAGTGTTTTTCCATGTGACTGATGTCTGTTTCTAGGATAAGAGAAGCAAAGAGAAAAAGGAGCTCATAGAAACAGAGAATGGAAGGGAACTTGGGGTTCTATAGTTAGCCAGCTTACTTCATGCAAATGAAGAAACCACAGACCTGACCAGGGTCAAGCAGCTGATTGAGGGCAGACCTGGATTCTGAAATAACTTAATTTTCTAATTGAGAAAGGTAATTTAGAAAAGGAACTTAAGTTTTCCAGAAGACTGGATAGAGAGGATTCTCTTCCTTCCTTCTTCCTCAATCTCAGGACTGAAGAGAAAGACACACTCTGCTGTGTCTCCCCCTTCTACCCTCTTTCATCCTCATGCTACATTTTAGCATGTTCTGTGGTCTCAAATGCCATGGCTCTTCCTCCTTCCCCTGGTTCTTTTCTGAGCTGGGTTGGGCAAAGAGAATACTTTGAGGGAAGCACTAAGGTGTTGTAGTGATGTAGACAGTGGATCTGAATCAAAAGACAAGGACCATCTTACTATCCTGGAGCTTGGGTGAGTCAGGAGACACCTCTGCATCTTTGCTTTCCTAGCTCTAAAGTGGGGATAAGAATATCTGTTTCATAGGGTGGTAGAGAGGAAAAGGTGAGATAATGTATATATGTCTAAAAGTATCAGTTCAGGACCTAGGAGAAACCAGATTAGAATAATTTGAGGACAGACACTCAATTTAGGATAATTCGAGGAGGGTTTACCAAAGAAAGGATTCTTTACAGAAGTGTGGGCAGAGTTTAGAGAAATCACAAAGATAGAGCCATCCCAACATTAGGACTATGGAGGGGTGGGGGGTGAGGAAGGCCTATTACAGCACCAAGGTAGAAGGGTGATTGGAGAGGGTGGTTGGCAGAACCTGGAAGGAGAAAATTAATGGTCTGTGCAAGGGCCTCAGAGAGGAGCCACTGAACTTCAGTTGGAGGAGGCATCCAACCCAAGGGTGACCTCTTAAAGAAAGAGCCAGGCAAACAAACCCCCCGACCTCACTCTCCTCCCTCCCTTTCATCTTCTGCCAGGGCTGTATTGGCTGAACCCAAGGGGGAGTCAGAGGGCATGGAAGACTGTTGATGTGATCTATACAGGTCAACCTCCCGGGGCAGAGAGCAGGGTAGAGAAAGGGAAAGAGTGGATCTGGAAGGGCAAATGGAAGGTATCTGGCACAGAACATACTTGTTAAACTATGAAGTACTTGATGTAGGGTAGTGGATTCTGTCCTGTGCCATCCAGAACCACCTCAACTGAAGCTTGTGTTCCCCGAGATGATGTCAGCATTGTTGGCTACTTGCAGCTGAGTCCCTCTCCAAGACTTGCCCTTGCATTTTAGACCTTTTTTCTCCAAGGTTTTACCCCTTGCCCAAGGACAGCCTACATCTATGATTGATCTATAAAAGTCCAGCTAACTTGCCCAAATTCTAGACAATTCAGAAGGACCATCTTTACTGCAGAGGTCCCTACAGGATGGGCTGAGGCTTTTGTTTCAATTGCATTGTGTTTCAACTTCTCTTTCTGTTCGGTACTGCTTCCTTCCCTTCTCAATAGTTGTTGAACCTGAGGGTACAACCTTGGATGCAGATCTTCAGCTCTGATTCTGGTTCCTGGGGAACCTGTGACACATGGCAATATACCATTATTATTGACATGTATGCAATAGAATTTGAGCAACTGCTGTAAGCCCAGCCTTGCACTTCAGCTATAGTTTGTACAGCTTGTACAAGGTAGTCCGAGAGTACCTAGTCAAGCAAGTCAAGTGAGGGCTGAAGTCCACTCTGTACAACACTCCCTACATTGTTTGGCATGGTTGCTTTTTTCTAATTTACAAGTTTCTCTATAGGGTCTTGCAACCTTGGCTTTAGAAACTTTATTTTCAATGAAGTATTCCCAAGGATGAGAGAGAAAGGAAGAACAAAATGTCTGGGATGAAGCTGCAACATCCTCTAGAAAATTAAGGACAGGTTGTCTCTTTTTATAGACTCTAAGAAGATGGCATCGAGGGTGAGACAAAACTCCTCAATCGGCCTAAGGAATCTGGTTTCTGTTTCCTCTTACATCCTCGCTGGTCTCATTCATCAGTGTGACCAGTTAGAGGTGATTTATAGAAGAGGTGGGGTTTGCCTCTCATTCTAAATGAAATTCTCTTGAAAAATGAAAAGAGATTTCATTTTTTTCTGAAATTTAAAAGCCGATTCTGCTTCTCCATAATCACTGGAGGGCATAATGAAGAGTGTTATTAATTCATCTTTGACCTGCTCATTTTATAAGGAGTGAACTTAGGGAAGGAAGTGACCTTCTCCAGGCTCAGTAGCTCTTCAGTTGTAGACTATAAGTTCAGTTTCCTGACTCCCAGTCCAGTGCTCCTACTACGAACTCCATCAGGCTTCAGACCCATTGAAGCACTTGTATCTTATTTCTATGGAGAAGAAGAGTTGAGGAAAGGAGGCTAGGGAGGGAGGGATGGTGGTTTCCCCAGCAGTCCCACCTCATCCTCCTTTTAACAAGGAGAGCAGTGACAGTGGATGTGCTTTCTTCCCTCCTTGGCTGCAAGTAACGGCTGAACTCCCAGGTCAGGACCCACAGAGGCCACAGGGAGCAGACAGAGCTGAGCCTTTGATGTTGTTCCAGAGAGGCCACTCTCTTTAACCAGTGGCTGGGGTTCTGCTATGTAGACATTTCCTGTCTTTCTTTTTCTTAAAACATTCCTGCTGGAGATAAAGTATTGTACATTTATAGCTTTGGTTTGCTAAGAACATCCCACTAGCTCATCTCATAAAGCCAAGCAAGCCTCCCTCCAGTAGCAAGTTATGGCCAGTCCTGCCAGGCCTGGGGCAGAGCAGGAGTCAGTGATGGGCCTGTCCAGGGCCATTGGTAGAGCCACTCTGTACCCTTGGGAGTGGTGTCTCCTCGTCCTTCCTGCCCTCTGACCTTTGAGTCACAACATTCCCAAGGCAGTCAACTATTACCTCCAGAGATAATTTATATTCATTCTCCCTCTCCCTCTCCTTCTCCCCACCGCACCCACAATTCCACCCTGCTTTGTCATTCTAAATTTACATTAACTGCAAGCTCTTTCTAGTCACTGGTTCAAAAATCTCAGGCCAGACTCATGCTTCCTCACTCAAATCATAGTACTTAACATTTATAGATCAAAGCTTGTTTTCCTAGTGAGTCATGAGACTTAGATATTTCATCTATACTAGCTGGGTGTCTCTGCCTGCCTTGAAGAGAGATGGGATTTTTGGGGCCCAGAGCAGGTGGGAAGACAGGAAGGCAGCTCAGTCTTCTCTTCCTACTCTCTTCTTTTGCCAGCATTGTGCTTCCTTAGAGGTTGCAAGTTCAACATCTTATTTAGTTGTCAACTACTTCTCTGATTCCAAAATATTTTCTTCTTTGGGTGGTCTTCCTGGCCTGCCTTTTCCAGGTGTGCTTCCTTGTGCCATCCATCCAACTTGTTTCTCTTGTTACTGTCTGCTTATTCTGAAGTTCCACCTGCCTCCCTATGCTCTCTCTCCTTCTGCCTCATTCTCTTCCCTTCCTACTTCTCCAGCTCACAGGACAACAGGTATCGCAGAATATTATTAGTAGAGTTACTTTAGAGGTTGAGCCAGGCACTCTCATGTCACAGAAGAGTCTGAGACATGGAAGGGGAAGTGTTTTGCTTACTGTCATTCAGATAGTAGATGCCAAAGTTGCAAAAAACCTCCCATAATGCCTCACTCTGCAACTAGTTCTCTTTCTATAATACCACATGGCTTCTCTTTTCCCTTCTTTTCAGGAATGTATCCCTAATCATTGTTTTTTTGCTCAAACATCTATCTTGGTCTTTTCAGCCTCTATCTGTATCCCAATCCTTGAGGACCCTGAAGTGGGAGACAATGGGAGACATCCAGGGCCTCAAGTAGGAAGGCTTTGCCTTGATCACTAAGGTGGTAGGTTTAGAGCTTAGTTCCAAAGCCAAGTTACATTTCTGATGTGACATACCACAAGTGTGGGTCCCAGGACACTTTAACCATCTGGGAGAATGAACAGTGATGAAATAACGTTGTCTGCCTGATACATGAAAGGAACAGAGGCTGAGAAACATTCTCTGGATAAAGGGGAAAATGGAATTTTATTCCTTTCTGAGCCATTCAAGGAGCACAACTGGAACCCTTTTTCTTGGAAAGGGTGGGAAGGTGGGATAGGGGCAGCAAATGGGAGACTTCCAAGTAAACAGAGGGGTCATGATTCACCTCCTCTCTGAGAATGACACATGCCTTGCCCCTCCCTCTTTCTTCTCAAGAAACAATTGATACAGCCGCTATGGAGAACAGTACGGAGGTTCCTTAAAAAACTAAAAATAGAACTACTATACGACCCAGCAATCCCACTACTGGGCATATACCCTGAGAAAACCATAACTCAAAAAGAGTCATGTATCACAATGCTCATTGCAGTTCATTACAATATCCAGGACATGGAAGCAACCTAAGTGTCCATCGACAGATAAATGGATAAAGAAGATGTGGCACATATATACAATGGAATATTACTCAGCCATAAAAGGAGATGAAATTGAGTTATTTGTAGTGAGGTGGACGGAGCTAGAGTCTGCCATACAGAGTGAAGTAAGTCAGAAAGAGAAAAACAAATACCGTATGCTAACACATATATATAGAATCTAAAAAAACAAACAAAAAAAAAACCCCCCAAAAACACAAATGTTCTGAAAAACCTAGAGGCAGGACAAGAATAAAGACCCAGACGTAGAGAATGGACTTGAGGACATGGGGAAGGGGAAGGGTAAGCTGGGACAAAGTGAGAGAGTGACATTGACATATATACTCTACCAAATGTAAAATAGCTAGCTAGTGGGAAGCAGCTGTATAGCACAGGGAGATCAGCTCGGTGCTTTGTGACTACCTAGAGGAGTGGGATAGGGAGGGTGGGAAGGAGACGCAAGAGGAAGGAGATAATGGGATATATGTCTATGTATATCTGATTCACTTTGTTATAAAGCAGAAAATAAGACACCATTGTAAAACAATTACACTCCAATAAAGATGTTAAAAAAAAAAAAAGGAAACAATAATCTCCTTCTGGGTACTTCTGTGCAGAGCAATCTGTGCTCCTTCTAAGGAAGCTGCAAATGGCAGAGCTGAGAAAGAGACACCCATTGCCTGAGGACACAGGAGGCCAGCTGTGTGCTGATTTCCCCCAATAACTCTTATTCATCTTTAAGATCTCAGCTTTGATGTCCTTTTCTCTAGAGTTTCCCCTGGCCCTTCAGAGCCCTCAGATTCCTCTGTATCAGCTCTCATTGCCAGCTGCACCTTTTGCTCTTGCTACAATTGTGATTAGATCACTTACCGTATGCTGTTATTTAGTATCTATCTCCCCTTCTTGAACTTCACCTTCATGAGGGGTAGTGCTTCTCTTCATCATCCTAGTAATATAACAAAGTGCTTTGCCATTGTAGGACTTTAATGGATATTTATTATGTGACAAATGAATACAAAAGGTTGAATTTCACTGCAAGAGCCAAGTTATCACATTAGACAACAATGCCGGGCACCAGACAATGACTGATATATTATCTGACCAGTGGAATAGTGGAATAGGTGAAGAATGCTTGGAGTTCAGAGATGTAGAGGTCACTGTAAATTGGGAAGGCTTCCTGGCTGCAGATTATAAGCGGGTGTGGGCCCTTCATTCCTCTTATATTCCAATTCATCAGGGTTTAAATCTACTGACAACTCTGCCCAGATTCTTAGGATGTTTTCATGGGCCAGAATACCAACATGAGTAAGCACTGCCACCATCGTTCTAAGTTTATCCAACAGCAGATGCTGTGGTGTATTGGCCAGAATTTGTTGATGTCTTATAATGGCAATGTCCGAGTACAGGTTACAGCAGCTGTTTTCCAGTACATCCTTAGGGTCATACTTCCGAGATAGTGTTGATCCTCTTACTACCTTACAGTGAACAGCTAGTAGTTGGTGTGCCATCTTAGAAGCATCATCCCTCTGGAATAATCCATAATGCCCGAAGGAACATACCTTTCAGTACTTTCCACCTCACTATAGATACTTAACATTAGGGCAGGCACCAGGTGGTGCCCTGAGCACTGCTGCCTACTCTGGGCAGGGCAGGGACCAACAGGGGTCTGGGATATATAAATGGAAGAGCAGATATGACAGCTGTCTGCAAAAAGGACAATCTACGATAGGAGGCAGAATATCTGAGAAACTCTAGATCTCTTTGCTACCATCATATGCTTAAAGTGTACTACAGTGCTCACCTGGAACTATAAGTAACAATTTTTTTCATTGCTAGTTACTCTTCCTTAGCTCTATGAAAACTGGCATGGTGATTATTCTGTATATTCTTTTGTTCTTTTTAAAAATGAGGTATAATTGACATACAACAAATTATACATGTTTAAAATTACAAATTGATAAGTTTTGACATACGTATATGCCCATGAAAGCATCACCACAATCAAGATAATATATCCTTCACCCTCAAAAATGTCCTCCAGTATCTTTGTACCTTTACCCACTGCTTGTCACTGTCACTTCATCCTCAAGCAACCACTGGGCTGCTTCTATCACTACAGAGAAGTTTTCACTTTCTAGAATTTTATATAGGTGGAATCTTACAGTATGCACTCTTTGTTGTCTGACTTATTTTACTTAGCATTTTTTTTAGATTCATTCATGATGATGTGTATATCAAGTTTATAGTAGTTCATTGTAAGGATATAACATCATTTGTTTATCTTTTCATCTGTTGATGGATGTTTGAGTTGTTTCTAGTTTTTGGTTATTACAAATAAAGCTGAGATGAACATTTGTGTTCATATGTGTCTTTATAGATATATGCTTTAATTTATCTTTGGTGAATGTCTAAGAGTAGAATGACTGAATCACATATTTAATTTCTTAAGAAACTGTCAAACTTCTTTCCAAAGTGATTGTACAATTTTACACTTCCACTAGTAGGGTATGAGAGTTCCAGGTGTTCCACATCCTCATCAACAATTATATGATCAGTCTTTAATTTTAGCCATTCTGATGAGTGTGTAATAGTATCTCATTGTGGTTTTAATTTGCGTTTCCTAGTGACTAATGATGTTGGGCATCTGTTCATGCATCTATTTGCCCTCTGTATATCTTCTTCAGTGAAGTGTCTTTCAAATCTTTTGCCCATTTAAAATTTGTCTCTTATTAATGAGTTTGAGAGTTCTCTACATAGCTGGATACAATTCCTTTGCCAGATATGTGATTTGAAAGTATTTTCTCCCAGTCTATGATTTGTCTTTGTCTTCTCTTAACAGCGTCTTTCAAAGTACAGAAATTTTAAATTTTGATAAAGCCTAATATATCAAGTTTTTCTTTTATGGGTCACAGTTTTGGTGTTGTATCTAAGAAGTCTTTGTCACAAAGTTTTTTTCTCTATATTTTCTTCTAAAAGCTTTATTATTCTACACTTTTACATTTAGGTCTATGATCAATTTTAAGTTAATTTTTGTATATGACATATGGTATGAATTGAAGCCCCCTTTTTTGGCATATGAATATCCAATTGTTTCAGTATCATTTATTGAAAAGATTATATTTTCTCTACCGAACTGATTTTGCACCTTGTCAAAAACCAGCTGTTCATATATGTATGGGTCTACTTCTTTTTTTTTTTCCATTTTATACATATGAGTGTATATGTGTCAATCCCAATCTCCCAGTGCATCACTGCCCCCCGACCCCCGCTTTCCCCCCTTGGTGTCCATACGTTTGTTCTCTACATCTGTATCTCAGTTTCTGCCCTGCAAACCCATTCATCTGTACCATTTTTCTAGGTTCCACATATATGCGTTAATATACGATATTGGTTTTCTCTTTCTGACTTATTTCACTCTGTATGCCAGTCTCTAGATTCATCCACGTCTCTACAAATGACCCAATTTCGTTCCTTTTTATGGCTGAGTAATTATAGGTCTACTTCTATTTCACGGATCCATGGTCTGTCTTTATGCAAATGCTACACTGTATTGATTACTTTAGCTTTATATTAAGTCTTGAATTCAGGAAGTGTTAGATCTCCAAGTTTGTTTTCTTTTTCTTTACTTTTTTTTTTTGCATTTCTATACGAATTTTAGAAGAAATCTGCCAATTTCTACAAAACAGTGTGCTAGAATTTTGATTTGGAATGCATTGAATCTATCGCCTAATTTGGGAGACAATTGATATCTTAACAATATTCAATCTTCTGACTCATGAACAAGGTATAAAGCTCCATCTATTTAGGTTTTCTTTAATTTCTCTGAACAATGTTTTGTAGTCTAGGTATTGAACATATTTCATCAGATTTATTCCTAAGTATTTTATATTTTTTGATACTATTGCAGATGGTATTATTTCTTAATTTAACTTTTGATTGTACATTGCTGATATATAAGAATACAATTTTATATATTGATCTTGTTTCTGCAATCTTGCTAAACTCATTTATAAGTTCTACTACTCTTTTTTGTAGGTTCCAGGGAATTTTCTACATAAACAGTCATGTCATCTGTAAATAAAGATGGCTTCTTACTTCTTCCTTTACAATACAGATACAATCTAGGTGCTTTAAATTTCCTTTTCTTGCCTTACTGTACTGGCTAGACCCTCCAGTAAAATATTGAATAGAAGTGGTGAGAGTAGACATATTGTATTGCTCTTGATCTTAGGGATAAAATTTTAATCATTCACCATTAAGTAATATCTTAGTCTGGTTTTGGTATCTGGCTAATGCTAGCCTAATGAAATGATTTGAAAAAATAGTTCTTCCTCTTTAAGTTTCTGCAAGAGATTGAGTAGAATTGGTACTACTTTTTTCCTTGAATGTTTGGTAGATTTCACCAGGGGAAAATATTATGCCTAGAGTTATTTTTTCTTTTGGGGGGGGTTAGTTTTTAACCACAAATACTTTTTTTTTTGCGGTATGCGGGCCTCTCACTGTTGTGGCCTCTCCCATTGCAGAGCACAGGCTCCGGACGTGCAGGCTCAGCGGCCATGGCTCACGGGCCCAGCCACTCTGCGGCATGTGGGGTCTTCCCAGACCGGGGCACGAACCCGTGTCCCCTGCATCGGCAGGCTGACTCTCAACCACTGCGCCACCAGGGAAGCCCCACAAATACATTTTATTTTATAGATATAGTGCTATTCAGGTTGTCTATTTCTTGAGTGAGCTTTGATAATTTTTGTCTTTTAAGGGATTTGTCCATTTCATCAAATTTGTCAAAATCATCAGAACAAAGTTGTTCCTACCATTCCTTTATTATACTCTTAAGATCCATAGAATCTGAAATGATGTCATCTTCCTCATTTCTGATATAGGTAATTATGTTTTACATCTTTTTTTTTCCTGCTTCAATCTGGCTAGAGGTTCATATGTTTTATTGTCTTTCTCAAAGCACCAGCTTTTGGTTTCATTGTTTTTCTCTATTATTTTTCTGTTTTATATTCCATTGAGTTAGGTTATGTTCTTTGTTATTTCCTTTTTTCTGCTCACTTTGAGTTCTTCTCTAGTTTCTTAAGGTAAAAACTGAAGAGTACTGGTCATCCTACTCTTGTACATTGTAACTTTATAACAAGGTGTATTTATAGAATGTCCTTCAACTTGAGTTTGTCTGATGTTTTCTCATGATTAGTAGTTATGGGTTTTGGGGAAGAATACCACAGGGGTGAAATGCTTCTTCATCACATCATATTAGTGTCTACATGATATCAACATGACTTATCACTGGTAAGGTTAACCTTGTTTACTGGGTAAGGTAGTATCTGACAGATTATAAATTTTCTTTTCCCATACTGTATTTATTAAGGGTCACTAAGTCCAGTGGAAGATATTCAAGGAGAAAGGAATTAAATTCCACTTCCTAGAGAGAGGAGTTTCAAAGAATTTGTGGACCTATGCTAAAACCACTATAATAATTAGTAAATATTTGGGGGGAGATATCCTGAGGCTATGTAAATATTCTGGTCCTCTTTAAAGCTTCCCCACTTATTTTATCATTCATCCATGTACTTGCCTGCAGCAACGATTACTGTGGTGTCCTAATGGTGATTCTCTATTTCTCTCGCTCCTTCTACATTTATTTGGAATTTTTCTGTTAGAAAGATTTGTTCCTTCTCCCCCAGTTATTTATTTTCTCAGTTATTTACTTATATCAGTATGGACTCATGGATACTTATTTTATTCTTTAGGTTTTAATCCAATGTTATAATAGCTATTTTATTCCAGCTTTAGCCATTGGAAACTTTTTTCATATTGAGTCCTATGTTCTTTTTATATGCCATCCACTGGTTGACTTTTGAAAGTATTGTACAACATTCTGTACAGAGCCCACACTTTCTTTAGGACATGTCCAATACACCAGACAATGTGACTAGCCCACTCAACATTTCATATATTTCTGAAATAGATTGCTGTGAGATAAATGGCCTTGAAAATAAGTAACTCTCAGGAAATTATTTGGCTGCCCAAACTTGACTTATATACATAAGTGAATATAAACCTTGTTTTTTCCCTTTTTACTACTACTTTTACTCTAAATTTCTAAGGCCAGCTCTCATGCTCCCATCTCAACAACTTCCTGTTTCTGTTGCATATTAACACACCTCTGAAGTTGACTGGGCTTCATTGTGCATTTTGGGAAGGTTAGGTGGGTAGACTTTGAAGTAAGAGATGAGAGTTTATCCTGACCAGCACAATGGATCAACTGCTCTCTAATCTACACACATATAATTGAAAATAGTGGACAGATAGTTTTTGTTTGGATCAGAATTCTCAGTGTTTTTCCAGAGAAAAAGTAATAACAGGCAGAGAAAAAAATAACAGAAGGGGTGATTCAGGCTGACATAAAAAGCCATTTGATATCTTTCTACCTTGCTACTTTATATCACGAATTTTCATGGCTGAACTTTCTCTTGACTGGACCATGGGCAAGTGCTCTGAGCTAACCAACTCCTGAACATCTCTGTCTAGCTAAGGCTTCCAGATCCTGGGAACCCCATGAGAAAGTGAAAACTGAAGTCCATTGTGTGGTGACATTACCTACCTGGATTCATATAGTTGCTTTGGCTGAGGTTCTTTATTGATTCGGTTGACTTTTTTGCTAGTCTGTCTGAATTGAACAGTGCTTTTGGCATCAATTAGACCCCACTGGACATCTTTAGCAATTGTACGTGTATGAAGCAGGAGAGGACCAACCAGGGCAATCTGGGCTTCTGAATGATTCCATTCATTCCATGGAAGCATTACCTACTGCCTCACAGCATTCCCAAAGCCCTTTCAATTTCCTCCCTAGTTCTCCACGGCTTTGCAACTTCAGCCTTCCATCCCCCTGCCGCATGGGTTATTTCCAGTCTAAGTTTATTTAGGCACAATCTCTTTCTTCATATACATGTATATGTTGGGTTTTTCAATATGTCCAGCATCCTCTCCTCACCAGCTGCCTTTTCTACAAATGACAGCATTTGGACTCAAACACGAAAGAAAGAAGTTCTCTTCCGTTCCTGGGGCAGCCACCTGCCTCAGCCACCAGAGCCCTCCTGTTCCATTCTGTTGATCTTGGGTAAACTGTGGAACTGGATATGGTGGAACAGAATTTCCAAGTCATTTACCTGAACATTTTATATCCTTTGGATCTCTCCCAGACAGCTTGCTGTATCTCAAGTAAGGTTCAAATTCTTTATTCTGACCTCTTGTGGCTCATAAATTTTAACTTATATGTGAGTTTTGTGTCCACATTTCTTAGTTTGCTTTGACTCATACCAGAGAGGTAGTTCGGGCTGATGAGTGACCCATTAAAGCAACCATTAATAGTGTTTAATATATATATACATTTCTATGTACGCACACATTTATTTAAACTTTTTTGGCATTGACAAAGCAGAGAAGAAGCACATATCTGCACAGATAATACTAATTCATTCATTTATTCATTCAAAACCCATTTCCAGGGCAACTAGCATCTTTGGGTAGCCCCTATTGTGGCTATAAGGCTACTACCATGAACTCATTCATGAATTTAACCATGCACCAATTATATGCCAACTCCTACTCAAAGTTCCAGGATGGCAAATACGAACAAGACAGGGAAAAGTCCCTGCTCTTAAGACTCACATTCTGGTGTATTCACACAAAATGTAAAGGAATGAAGGGGGAAGAGAGTTAACACTTGTGTTGGGTGATTGTATAATATATTAAACTCATTAACTTCTCACAAACATCCTATGAGTTATTACTGATCCTTTTATATCACCTTCTCAAGACCCTCTAATCCTCCCACCTGGTTCTTTTCTTACATCTGTTCCATAATGAATTTCACATTGATGACACAGATAGGCAATCAATTATCACTCAGTGAAACATACTATATAGAGATATGGTCAAGATGCTAAGGGTCAGGAAAGAGAGTGTTCACTGTCCAGGCAGGTAGAGATCCTCAAAATTTATTGTGCATAAGGATTACTTGGGAAGCTTGTTTAAAATTTTGATTGCTGTGCTTCTGCCTTAGAGATACTCGTACAGTACATCTAGGATAGGAACCAGGGATCTGAGTTTTAACAAATGCCCTAAGTTATTCTAAAGGAAAGACCCTTCAGATTGACAAACAGTGGTCTAGGAGGAGGTAAGACTCCTAGGTTGTCTAGGCGATTCCTTCTGGTGTCCAATGTGACCAAATTTATTTCTTATTAGTATTCTAATGTATGAAATATCATTACCAGGTGGATTTATTTATTCATTTCATGATTTTTTCCAATATCACTATTACTTAACACCTTAATGTGAATTGCATTATCAACTGCACTGATCCTTGACAGAAGAAATGAAGGCAGCATAAAACACAAAGTGAAGGCCATGAATAATGGGGAAAGGCAAAGACCCCATTTCCAGGGCTCAGTTGAGAGATGAAGTGTCAGGCTCTGCTTGAGATCTTCTTACAAGTCTCTGCTTCATGGCTTCATCCAAAGAGGTTAAGTATGTGGAGACTAGCTCAGTGTCTCTTGTCTAGTTTCTTCTGCCTGAAACCCATTTTACGCACCATTCCTGCTGTTTTTTTCTGGATTCTTTCCTCTCTGATCAGACAACTCTCAGAATTCTGTTTCCCTGTAGCCTTCCCAGACATAACTTTACCTCTTCCCATCATCTCAGGAAATTCCTAGGTCTTTTGTGTTAGGGCTGACCACATGGTCCTGGGTATGTTATTCATTACAGGCATGACTCTTAGCCCTCAAACTCAGGTGTGCAAGAAGTGTTGCATTTATTTTCTTTAAATTGTCATAAATACAACTCTTCATGCTGTTGGGAAATTCAGTCTGATATCCTGGGGCTCCCCAGACCCCAGAGTCCTAGGGTCTTATGAGCACCAGAACTTTGGGGAGGCCCTTCTGGTCATGGACAATGATCCACACTGGTTAGAGCTGCCTGTTGTCCCTTTGTGGTGTTACTTCAAGTCCCTTGGCTCTGTTTATATGTGTCACACTGAGAACATGTGGACTTTTGTGGAGGCTGGATGCCGCTGGGCATGGACTAAGTCCCTTTGGTACACACAAAGCTCCCCTCTCTGAGTTTTTGCACACTCTCCCCAGATAATGCTACCAAGAAGCAACACATGGGCCTCACTCACAGTGAGAGCTAAAACAATCTGTTTGAATAGTTTAGGCTTTGTTTGGAGGTGAAACTAAAAGTCACCTTCTTTTGCCTTTTGTATAAGTCACTAATGGAAGAAATGTTGAGCAACTGGATAGTTTTACACAGTTAAGAAGAAAGAAAACAATGATTTTTTGACTGCTTTCTTTGGAAAATAATATTGATATTTAAAACCTACTATGTATCAGGACATTGACTATGTTATCCTATCGAATCCTTGTAACACATTTAGGGGGAGATAGCAACCTCCAGATTATGCAATTATAGGGGAAGAAACAGAGACTGAGAGAGGGTGAGGTATTTGTCCAATACAAAAAAATTTACACAAAAAAGTAAGTGACTTGTCAGTGCTGAGAGTCAACATGGGTCTCTTGAGTCTAAGACCAATATTTGTTTTCCCACATCATGGGATCTGTCTGCTATTGCTACACATTTGACTAAAAAGATTATTCCTCAAAAGCTCCATTTCTTTCTTTGTGTATTTATGTTGCTAAGCTATTTGCCTATTTATAATAACAGCTCTAAAATATATTTAATATTTGGAAAATAAAATTTTAGCAGAAGTCTAAGACTTTTCATTCAAGTGTTTCTTTTGTCATTTACTTGTAGGTATAATTAGTATAAGAAAAGTCAGCTTTTGCATGTTATATCCTAAACTGCCATAACAATTGAGTGTCAACCTCTGCCTATCCTTGACTCCTCTTCATGAAGTAAAATGTATAATTTATTATAAAAAAAGTTGAAATTCATCTTCATGTGCAAAGTGATCCTTATGTTTTGATGGTAATTCTTCAGTGTCCAAGGTCACTTTGGGAGAGTTCAGTCACACTTTCTAGTATAAGTTCTCTCCTTCAAGTGGCCTATGGCTAAATCAACCCAGACCAATGGATGGCCTCATTCAACTTCAAATCCTCCAGAGGAAGAAATCCTTCAATTTTCTTTTTCCATTACTTCACAATCCTTTATCTTAAACATGCATTTCTACCTGTGCAACTTACTTATATCTTGCCTGCTGTGATTTCAGTGGTTTTTCCTCTTGAAACATCTTCAGAAAAGATGGAGAACAGCTGGCCTCTACTCTGCATGTAATAACCCCTCTGAGACTCGAATATTGAAATTATTCATTTCCTTACGTTTAGTGGAAGAAATTTTTTGCTGGACATTTTGGAAGGCCTACCGGATGCAGCTTTTAATAAAATATCCATAAGCTGGAAGAAAGCTACCAGAGAGGAGATGACCTCTCTTGGAACCAGAGCATCATGAGGACCATAAAATTCAAAGGCAGAACTCATATGGAGGAGTACATGCTGCTGGAACAGCCATTGTTTTGTTTTTTTGCTTGTTTTAACAAGGCAGTGTTTTATTCTAATCAGTGTGATTAGAACTATTAGCCAATGGCAAGAAATTGACACCATTTATGTTTACTCTCACATAATTAATTTAAAATTAAAGGGAAATAAGTTTAGATGTGAAGAAATCATGGCGAGGAAAACAAAAGAAAATGTCAAAATATAGGAGTCATCATCTTTTGTATTTTTGTCCTTGTAACTTCCAATAGTCCATCATCTCATAATGATTTATTGAGTCCCATGATGTCTCAGGTACTGTCACCACGGCTATAGTGATGACAAGAAAGAAGTCATAATAATTATTATCCCCTTAAAGTAAATATCAAATTCATTCAAAAAATTCTTGTTAATCATAATCCTCGCCATATAGGAATTTTTAAACCAAGATAGAAACACTGATATAAATCCATTCAAACAACATAGAAAATTTTTTAAAATATAAAGGAATTGTAGGTAGCATAACGTTTAAGAATCTTGGAATGGCAGACTTCCGGGTAAGATGGCGGAAGAGTAAGACGCGGAGATCACCTTCCTCCCCACAGATACACCAGAAATACAGCTACACGTGCAACAACTCCTACAGAACACCTACTGAACGCTCGCAGAAGACCTCAGACCTCCCAAAAGGCAAGAAACTCCCCATATACCTGGGTAGGGCAAAGCGGAGAGATTCCCGCACAGAGGAGCGGTGCCGAGCGGCACTCACCAGCCCGAGAGGCTTGTCTGCTCCCCCGCCAGGGCGGGCGGCGCTGGAGCTGAGGCTCGGGCTTCAGTCAGAGCGCAGCGAGAGGACTGGGGCTAGCGGCGAGAACTCAGCCTGAAGGGGGCTTATGTGCCACAGCTAGCCGGGAGGGAGTCGGGGAAAACTCTGGAGCTGCCGAAGAGGCAGGAGACTTTTTCTTCCCTCTTGGTTTCCTGGTGCGCGAGGAGAGGGGAATAAGAGCGCCGCGTAAAGGAGCTCCAGAGACGGGCGCGAGTCGCGGCTGAAAGCGCGGAGCCCACAGACGGGCGTGGGACGCTGGGGCTGCTGCTGCCGCCGTCAAGAAGCCTGTGTGCGAGCGCAGGTCACTGTCCACACCGCCCTTCCGGGAGCCTGTGCAGCCTGCCACTGCCGGGGTCCCGGGATCCAGGGACGGCTTCCCTGAGAGAACGCACGGCGCGCCTCGGGCTGGTGCAATGTCACGCCGACCTCTGCCGCTGCAGGCTCGCCCCGCACTCCGTGCCCCTCCCTCCCGCCCGGCCTGAGTGAGCCAGAGCCCCTGAAGAGGCTGCTCCTTTAACCCTGTCCTGTCTGAGCGAAGAACAGACGCCCTCCGGCGACCTACATGCAGAGGTGGGGCGAAATCCAAAGCTGAGACCCAGGAGCTGTGAGAACAAAGAAGAGAAAGGGAAACCTCTCCCAGCAGCCTCAGAAGCAGCGGATTAAAGCTCCACAATCAACTTGATGTACCCTGCATCTGTGGAATACATGAATAGACAACAAATCATCCCAAATTGAGGAGCCAGGAGTCAGTGCTGTGCCTCTGAGGTGGGAGAGCCAACTTCAGGACACTGGTCCACAAGAGACCTCCCAACTCCACATAATATCAAACGGCGATAATCTTCCAGAGATCTCCATCTCAACACCAGCACCCAGCTTCACTCAACGACCAGCAAGCTACAGTGCTGGACACCCTATGCCAAACAACTAGCAAGACAGGAACACAATGCCACCCATTAGCAGAGAGGTGGCCTAAAATCATAAAAAGTCCGCAGACACCCCCAAACACACCACCAGACGTGGACCTGCCCACCAGAAAGACAAAATCCAGCCTCATCCACCAGAACACAGGCAGTAGTCCCCTCCACCAAGAAGCCTACACAACCCACTAAACCAACCTTAGCCACTGGGGACAGACACCAAAAACAACGGGAACTACGAACCTGCAGCCTGCAAAAAGGAGAACCCAAACACAGTAACATAAGCAAAATGAGAAGACAGAAAAACACACAGCAGGAGAAGGAGCAAGATAAAAACCCACCAGACCTAACAAATGAAGAGGTAATAGGCAGTCTACCTGAAAAAGAATTCAGAATAATGATGGTAAAGATGATCCAAAATCTTGGAAATAGAATAGACAAAATGCAAGGAACAGTCAACAAGGACCTAGAAGAACTAAAGATGAATCAAGCATCGATTAAAAACACAATAAATGAAATAAAAAATACTCTAGATGGGATCAATAGCAGAATAACTGAGGCAGAAGAACGGATAAGTGAGGTGGAAGATAAAATAGTGGAAATAACTGCTGCACAGCAAAATAAAGAAAAAAGAATGAAAAGAACAGAGGACAGTCTCAGAGACCTCTGGGACAACATTAAACGCACCAACATTCGAATTATAGGGGTTCCAGAAGAAGAAGAGAAAAAGAAAGGGACTGAGAAAATATTTGAAGAGATTATAGTTGAAAACTTCCCTAATATGGGAAAGGAAATAGTTAATCAAGTCCAGGAGGCACAGAGAGTCCCATACAGAATAAATCCAAGGAGAAATACACCAAGACACATATTAATCAAACTGTCAAAAATTAAACACAAAGAAATCATATTAAAAGCAGCAAGGCAAAAACAACAAATAACACACAAGGGAATCCCCATCAGGATAACAGCTGATCTCTCAGCAGAAACTCTACAAGCCAGAAGGGAGTGGCAGGACATACTTAAAGTGATGAAGGAGAAAAACCTGCAACCAAGATTACTCTACCCAGCAAGGATCTCATTCAGATTTGATGGAGAAATTAAAACCTTTACAGACAAGCAAAAGCTGAGAGAGTTCAGCACCACCAAACCAGCTTTAGAACAAATGCTAAAGGAACTTCTCTAGGCAAGAAACACAACAGAAGGAAAAGAACTACAATAACGAACCCAAAACAATTAAGAAAATGGGAATAGGAACATACATATCAATAATTACCTTAAATGTAAATGGACTAAATGCTCCCACCAAAAGACACAGACTGGCTGAATGGATACAAAAACAAGACCCATATATATGCTGTCTACAAGAGACCCACTTCAGACCTAGAGATACATACAGACTGAAAGTAAGGGGATGGAAAAAGATATTCCATGCAAATGGAAACCAAAAGAAAGCTGGAGTAGCAATTCTCATATCAGACAAAATAGACTTTAAAATAAAGACTACTAGAAGAGACAAAGAAGTCACTACATAATGATCAAGGGATCGATCCAAGAAGAAGATATAACAATTGTAAATATTTATGCACCCAACATAGGAGCACCCCAATACATAAGGGAAATATTAACAGCCATAAAAGGAGAAATCGACAGTAACACAATCATAGTAGGGGACTTTAACACCCCACTTTCACCAATGGACAGGTCATCCAAAATGAAAATAAATAAGGAAACACAA
Source organism: Mesoplodon densirostris (assembly GCF_025265405.1). NCBI lineage: Eukaryota > Metazoa > Chordata > Mammalia > Artiodactyla > Ziphiidae > Mesoplodon > Mesoplodon densirostris. The sequence goes on from NC_082668.1 coordinate 20,743,121, forward strand.
GCTTTAAATGATACATTAAACAAGATGGACTTAATTGATATTTATAGGACATTCCATCCAAAAACAACAGAATACACATTTTTCTCAAGTGCTCATGGAACATTCTCCAGGATAGATCATATCTTGGGTCACAAATCAAGCCTTGGTAAATTTAAGAAAATTGAAATTGTATCAAGTATCTTTTCCGACCACAATGCTATGAGACTAGATATCAATTACAGGAAAAGAGCTGTAAAACATACAAACACATGGAGGCTAAACAATACACTACTTAATAACGAAGTGATCACTGAAGAAATCAAAGAGGAAATTAAAAAATACCTAGAAACAAATGACAATGGAGACACGACGACCCAAAACCTATGGGATGCAGCAAAAGCAGTTCTAAGAGGGAAGTTTATGGCAATACAATCCCACCTTAAGAAACAGGAAACATCTCGAATAAACAACCTAACCTTGCACCTAAAGCAATTAGAGAAAGAAGAACAAAAACATCCCAAAGTTAGCAGAAGGAAAGAAATCATAAAAATCAGATCAGAAATAAATGAAAAAGAAATGAAGGAAACGATAGCAAAGATCAATAAAACTAAAAGCTGGTTCTTTGAGAAGATAAACAAAATTGATAAACCATTAGCCAGACTCATCAAGAAAAAAAGGGAGAAGACTCAAATCAATAGATTTAGAAATGAAAAAGGAGAAGTAACAACTGACACTGCAGAAATACAAAAGATCATGAGAGATTACTATAAGCAACTCTATGCCAATAAAATGGACAACCTGGAAGAAATGGACAAATTCTTAGAAATGCACAACCTGCCAAGACTGAATCAGGAAGAAATAGAAAATATGAACAGACCAATCACAAGCACTGAAATTGAAACTGTGATCAAAAATCTTCCAACAAACAAAAGCCCAGGACCAGATGGCTTCACAGGCGAATTCTATCAAGCATTTAGAGAAGAGCTAACACCTATCCTTCTGGAACTCTTCCAAAATATAGCAGAGGGAGGAACACTCCCAAACTCATTCTATGAGGCCACCATCACCTTGATACCAAAACCAGACAAGGATGTCACAAAGAAAGAAAACTACAGGCCAATATCACTGATGAACATAGATGCAAAAATCCTCAACAAAATACTAGCAAACAGAATCCAACAGCACATTAAAAGGATCATACACCATGATCAAGTGGGGTTTATTCCAGGAATGCAAGGATTCTTCAATATACGCAAATCAATCAACTTGATACACCATATTAACAAATTGAAGGAGAAAAACCATATGATCATCTCAATAGATGCAGAGAAAGCTTTTGACAAAATTCAACACCCATTTATGATAAAAACCCTGCAGAAAGTAGGCATAGAGGGAACTTTCCTCAACATAATAAAGGCCATATATGACAAACCCACAGCCAGCATCGTCCTCAATGGTGAAAAACTGAAACCATTTCCACTAAGATCAGGAACAAGACAAGGTTGCCCACTCTCACCACTCTTATTCAACATAGTTTTGGAAGTTTTAGCCACAGCAATCAGAGAAGAAAAGGAAATAAAAGGAATCCAAATGGGAAAAGAAGTAAAGCTGTCACTGTTTGCAGATGACATGATACTATACATAGAGAATCCTAAAGATGCTACCAGAAAACTACTAGAGCTAATCAATGAATTTGGTAAAGTTGCAGGATACAAAATTAATGCACAGAAATCTCTGGCATTCCTATATACTAATGATGAAAAATCTGAAAGTGAAATCAAGGAAACACTCCCATTTACCATTGCAACAAAAAGAATAAAATATCTAGGAATAAACCTACCTAAGGAGACAAAAGACCTGTATGCAGAAAATTATAAGACACTGATGAAAGAAATTAAAGATGATACAAATAGATGGAGAGATGTACCATGTTCTTGGATTGGAAGAATCAACATTGTGAAAATGACTCTACTACCCAAAGCAATCTACAGATTCAATGCAATCCCTATCAAACTACCAATGGCATTTTTCACAGAACTAGAACAAAAAATTTCACAATTTGTATGGAAACACAAAAGACCCCGAATAGCCAAAGCAATCTTGAGAACGAAAAATGGAGCTGGAGGAATCAGGCTCCCTGACTTCAGACTATACTACAAAGCTACAGTAATCAAGACAGTATGGTACTGGCACAAAAACAGAAAGATAGATCAATGGAACAGGATAGAAAGCCCAGAGATAAACCCACGGACATATGGTCACCTTATCTTTGATAAAGGAGGCAGGAATGTACAGTGGAGAAAGGACAGTCTCTTCAATAAGTGGTGCTGGGAAAACAGGACAGGGACATGTAAAAGTATGAGATTAGATCACTCCCTAACACCATACACAAAAATAAGCTCAAAATGGATTAAAGACCTAAATGTAAGGCCAGACACTATCAAACTCCTAGAGGAAAACATAGGCAGAACACTCTATGACATAAATCACAGCAAGATCTTTTTTGACCCACCTCCTAGAGAAATGGAAATAAAGACAAAAATAAACACATGGGACCTAATGAAACTTCAAAGCTTTTGCACAGCAAAGGAAACCATAAACAAGACGAAAAGACAACCCTCAGAATGGGAGAAAATATTTGCAAATGAAGCAACTGACAAAGGATTAATCTCCAAAATTTATAAGCAGCTCATGCAGCTCAATAGCAAAAAAACAAACAACCCAATCCAAAAATGGGCAGAAGACCTAAATAGACATTTCTCCACAGAAGATATACAGACAGCCAACAAACACATGAAAGGATGCTCAACATCTTTACTCATTAGAGAAATGCAAATCAAAACTACAATGAGATATCATCTCACACCAGTCAGAATGGCCATCATCAAAAAATCTAGGAACAATAAATGCTGGAGAGGGTGTGGAAAAAAGAGAACACTCTTGCACTGCTGGTGGGAATATGAATTGGTACAACCACTATGGAGAACGGTATGGAGGTTCCTTAAAAAACTACAAATAGAACTACCATATGACCCAGCAATCCCACTACTGGGCATATACCCTGAGAAAACCATAATTCAAAAAGAGACATGTACCAAAATATTCATAGCAGCCCTATTTACAATAGCCCGGAGATGGAATCAACCTAAGTGTCCATCATCAGATGAATGGGTAAAGAAGATGTGGCACATATATACAATGGAATATTACTCAGCCATAAAAAGAAATGAAATTGAGCTATTTGTAATGAGGTGGATGGACCTAGAGTCTGTCATACAGAGTGAAGTAAGTCAGAAAGAGAAAGACAAATACTGTATGCTGACACATATATATGGAATTTAAGAAAAAAAATGTCATGAAGAACATAGGGGTAAGACAGGAATAAAGACACAGACCTACTAGAGCATGGACTTGAGGATATGCGGAGGGGGAAGGGTAAGCTGTGACAAAGTGAAAGAGCGGCATGGACATATATACACTACCAAACGTAAGGTAGATAGCTAGTGGGAAGCAGCCACATAGCACAGGGAGATTAGGTCGGTTCTTTGTGACTGCCTGGAGGGGTGGGATAGGGAGGATGGGAGGGAGACACAAAAGGGAGGGGATATGGGAACATATGTATATGTATAACTGATTAAATTTGTAAAATAAAATAAAAAAAATCTAAAAAAAAAAAAGAATCTTGGAATGGAATAACAGACTCTTATACTTGGAGGGTATCTGAGGCAACTGCATGTGCAAAGGCCCTGAGGTCTTGATGTATTCATGGAAAAGCAAGGCCAATGTTCCAGGAACAACTTGCAGAGAGAGAGAGAGAAATGGTAGAAGCCAAAGTCAAAGAAAGCCAGAGTCCAGGCTGTTGGGGCCCTGTAGACCAAGATACAAACTTAGGAAGCTGTTGGAAGCCTGAGCGAGAAGAAGGGATATTTAGCGGGCAGGGATTTGGCTATATCCTCAGCTTATAGAGCAGTATCTGACATGGAAAGAGATCAGTAAGTATTTCTTAAATTGATGGATGGATTTGCTCTCATCATCCTGACCTCACCCTCTCAGATGTCCTCTTCTTTGTCAATAGTCTCCTTAAAACAGGCAGGGGATTGTAAGCACCTCTCTTGAGCTGTCAGGCCATTGGACAAGACTAGCACCTCCTTCAAGGTACATTTTACATCTATTCCTACAGCCCTAAGACTTTTGCTCTTCAAGGAGCTTCACCTCGCTGCTCATGTGGAATTGCGTGGAGTTACATAGTAAAGTCAAATGCCAGACTTCTTTTGCTGAGCCAAAGATGAAGTCTTAGGGACTGCTGTTCTCCTCTTTAAAGCCCTTTCCCCTGACCAACCTGAGCCAAGTTGCTCTAAAACCTTTCCATATAATTTTTGGTGTGAACTAAAATGTAGAACTTTACATTTATTGCCATTAAATTTCATGCTCTTGTCTTCAGTTCCTTGCCTTCTGGAGAAGGCCGAACACAATTGGTCTTTAGAATGTTGGTGAGAGGCCATGTCATCTTCAAAGCAAAGGGTTCAAGGTGTTTTCTTAGGACATGATTATGGTAAGAAGAGCATTTGGTGGGATGGCTGGAGCAGCAGGGCACATTAGGAAAGGCACGAGCTGGAGAAAGAGCAGATTTTGAAGTCAGGTCGGTTTGCGTTTAAATCCAAGACCTGCCACTTAACTGTGATTGGGCAAGTTAAATAATCTCTCTGAACCATGACATCAGTGAATTGGAAACAGTACACTTCAGAGTGTTATGTTGACCATAAAAAGGCAAAGATGAGAATTGGTTTGTAGTGTAACACACAGCAGGTCCTGAATAAATTCAGTCATTATTTCTCTCTGTTGTTGGGCAGTATTTAGATAGGCTTTTAACACTCACAGAATCCTTGTGCAGAAGATATTATTGTGTTCATTTCCTAGTTGTGGAAACTGTGTAGTTAAGTAATCACTAGTACGTGGTTGAATCAGGAGTCATCCAGGCTTGTCACACTTAACCCTTCCTTTTTCTCCCTGCTGTACTTGATCATTCTGACTGAAGTTTTCAGGAGCTGGTGGATCTCAACCCTAAAAGCAATTTGGTAGAAGTGCACCACTCAGAATGGAAACAAAAACTGCACAACTTGAATCTCTCACTGGTATTGGGCTTATGAAATGGCCATGTTTTCCTGGGGCCTGTGTCAGGAGAAAATGTCAAGCTGGTGTTGAGGGGAGAGACCGAGTCTTGCAGGATACCCAATGGGAAGACATAGGACAATATGTCCTGGTTGCTTTAAATGTTCAAATGCCCAAAGCAGGAGACTGGATAGGCTTGCATCTTGTTCCTCAGCATGCTTTTCTGTGGTTCCTGGAAAATGAATAGCTTATTGAACTAGAAAGAGCTGACGCAAATGCTATACCATTTTATTGGTGAATGCTTGCCCGAAATCCAGGAACCTTTAAGTTGGCTGTTCTCAGCCTCACAAAAGTTGCCAGCTGCTTGAGTGTCTATGTCTCATCCTCCTACTGGTGAGATATGGGGAGAGGAGGACTTCAAGGTTAATGTCAGGCTGGCCACCGGTGAGTTACCAGGTAAAGGAAGGGGAAGCAATGATACATAGTTTTTGTGAAAATAGTTTTAGGTTCAGGCCAGGCTCCCTCTAAGACCCCTTATACCCAGAAGAGAAATCTTGGGGCTAAGAATGGCAGAGTCCCATGGGAGGGAGATCAGGGAAGATTACATATTGGTAATTTTCTGTTTCTCAGAAATCTGTGAGCTTGGCTTCTGCAATTCTACAAAAGGGAAGCATGGTGTCTGTCTCATGTTAAGGCTCTGTGATCTGTTTGGGGATTCGGGATTCTAGGAGAGGTTTTTACAGCAGGATGGTGGCCACATCAGAGAGAAGAGGCTGTAAGCCACGTGGCAGCCAGAGTCACAGGGACCCTATAAACAACAGAGTTGTTGGGATGCTCAGATGAGACCCTGGAAGCAGAGTCAGCACAGGCCTGGGCATATATAATTGCTCAATAAATGTAAAGAGGAGGAGGATGGTAAATTCTTAGGAAGTCAGGGCATCAATTTGAACTTGCAGTGACCTCAGGCTGTTGCAGTTTTTCTGTCCTACTCATATGTCTTAGAAAAGTTTAATTAGCTGAGTTTATCCCTTAGGTTACCTGGAAATGGCTAGAGTCTCTTTGGGATAGACTGGCTCTGTTCAAGAGGAGTGAAGAGAGAGTGAAAGGAGGTATTAATTATAACAACTATGTGATGTTATTCTTTAATATGTTATTTGTTGAATACTTAGTATATTTTAGGCATATTACATATGATCACATTTAACTCACAGTTTCCTTGCACTGAACACAGGTTATATGACCTGTCCATGATAGAGACAGACTGGGAGATCTGACCCTAGCCTATCTGGTTCAGAAGCCCAGGTGAAGGCGGTACAGCAAGGGAGGAGGCTGTGTGGCCAGGTGCTTTGGTCATTGGTATAACCTTTGGCATGCAAAGAGCTTTTTCAAAGCCAGTCTACTTTTTCAAAGCCAGCCCTCTTACAAAGGACCAACCATTTCTATGGTCTTGTGGGGACCAGGGCTTTGGATGAATCACCTGACTTCCTTTTCCAGTCAACATTCTTAAGCCCACTTGGTTGGAGTGTTCATATCCTGCATTCACATTAGGCTGTTTGGACAGGACAGGAGAGCCTTTAAAAGGCTGAATAGAAAATTAATGATCTAGGCTCTTTTTCAGAGGGAAAATGGGAGATCAACTGTTTGAGATAGCACATTCTTTTTTTCCTAAGCTCGGGGGCTTGAGTTTTATTTTAAGCACAGCATGTTTCACAGGGCTCTCACAGCTGATGTAGTAGCAGGGAATAACTTAGCAGCCCTTGAACAAAGTTATGCACTGTGGTGATGGTGCAGGGTGGGGGAGGGTGGGTTAGAGTTTCTCTATTTCCTTGTTTTCAGTTCCAGAAGAATCAAACCTTCCGTGTTGGTGGCCTGACATAGGCCATGGCCTTGTCAGTGGCTCCTTAATTAACAAAGAGGTTTTATTTATCCAGTGCAAAGCTTGTCTTACCCCCTGTCCCCATCCGCTAAGCCAGCCATGCAAATCAGCACGTACAGAGACCTCAAAGAAACCCAACAGTGGACTTGGAAGAATCCACACAGCCAGCAAAGGGGAGTTTACTAAGCCTGGTCTCTCCGTTTCTTCTTCTTGGATTTAGTTTTTACAGGACTCTCAATGTGTTTGCTGCAGGAAAATGGGGGACAGTTCCCATAGGCAATCAGGTAATTGGGGTGATAGGTGTGCATGGGAAGGTAAAGAGAAGGGTGACTTGGACCAGAGCCAGCAATGTGACAGTTGAGAATTTTTGCAGCCTCAAGCTCATAGAAAAAACTTGGCAAGCTACAGCTTAAAATATAGGCCTCGTTTTTAGCTCCAAGGGCCTCCAAGTACATATGTTTCCTTCCCCTGAAATTCTCAGGCAGCTTTAATCTCTCATTCAGAGAGTCACAGGCTGGTGAGAGGAACTGGACTTTCACCTGTAGGCTCTGGTCCCTCTGAACAGCTAGGAAGGCGTCTTAAGCTGTCAGCCTCTTGGGAGCAGGCCCCACTCCTGGCAGACAGCACTGAGGCTGGCAGATGAACTTATGTTGTAACTGGCGGGCTTCATACCTTCCAGAGAGGGAGGGCCTATGTTCTCCAGGAGCTAGTGAGATGAGAGAGGTGCCAGGTTTTCTGTGATTTTTGCCTCTCAGCTGAGTTTGCGGGAGGAAACCAGCCACACAGACACCATGAAGATTGCCTGAGTCATCCCATCTGAAGGCCACTCATAAGGGAGAGGAGAAAAGATGAGTGGTCAGCAGAGTAGAAAGTCGTTCCCAGGGCCAGCACTACTGGGCCCCTGAGTTTGAGTATCTAATCTAAATGCCTACTTTTAACTCCTCCAGTTAAAGCCTTAAAGCATAGAGAAAGGGATCCAGAGCTTCCTGGCTGTCAGAGTGGTGAGACACCAGAATGTCTATCCATTGGGTTCCTGTGGGTGGTGGAGACATTTAGTGCTCATTATTAGGCATACATTTCCTTTGCAGTTGGATTGGAGCCATATGAGCAGTTCTGGCCAATGGCTGTGTGATCAGAAATAATCTGTGCCACGTCTGGGCTAATGCAGTGAAGAGCCTCGGTGCCACCTCCATCTCTCTTTGCTCTGACAGGGCAGCCTTGAAAAGAATATACAGAGATGAAAAGACAACTAGACCACTAGACCCCTGTGTCATTGGTTGGAGGAAAACCCCTACGAGCCATCCTGGACTTTCAGTAAGTGAGAATTATACTTTCGTTGTGCTAAGACACTGAGATTAGGAGTTTGCCTGTACCAACCACTAACAATAATTATCCTGACTAATGGGATGATGTTGAGCTGGTTGTTTCCAGGGAAAGTCTTCTAGCATTCAAGTGCTTCTCCAGAATAGGCTGATGGAGACCTGTCTCTGTCTAGTCCTACAAAGACTCCACAATTTTTTTGCAAGGTTCTTTTGTGGGAGGCTTGAGTAATAACCAATCCCCAAAGGACATCTCTGGATTGTTGAGATCCCTGTGACTTTATGATTTGAAAACTCTTCCTAGATGTCCAGAGAGCTTTTATTCATGCCAGTCTACCAACGTTACGGCTCTACCAACCACAATGAATGGATCTGGTTGGACTGATTTATTCAACACATATTTACTGTGTGCCTACAAAGGTCCAGAGAGTCTTCTGGAAGCTGGGATGCAATGGCTTTTGGCCTGCTCCATGGCCCTGTCCCTATCCTCCCATGATGCTTGGTTATGTAACATGATGGAAAGTACCATTCCCAGGAGCTGATCATATCAATGATTTCCTCCCAATTTCTTAAGAACCTCATTAGGTAAAAATTCTTCTTCTGCTTTTTCTTACAGATAAAGGAGCCTGACTCCCAGAGAGCCTCTAGGTCACAAGGCCAGGAAGCGCAGAGCCCTCTCAGCTCCGACTCTGCAGCCTCTGTACTCTTTTCACTACATGAGGACATTCCATCCATTCCATACCTTCCCAGATTAGTCACATGAGATTCTGAGGATGTCCTCTCCATGGTCAACTTTACTCAGTAAGCAGTGATCTTTCTTACTGGTCACAGGTCTGCTGATTTGGATCTATAGGAGAGGTGGTGTTTCCCATGAATCATGAAGTAGGTACTTGTTTCTAAGAGACATGGATATGCACCTTGTGGAGTCTCTTACATAGGATTCAATCTGGCCCAGTCTCTTGACTTTTTCTGGGACTGTATCACACCTTACTGCTTGCTCATTCTGCTCTGTTAGTGTATTTGTTGAGGAGGAGATAGATATATCTCTTTGGATGTCTATTTTCCAAGGTCTTCCCCCTTGGGCAGGCAGGGAGGTTTTTGTTTTCTATTCTAAGTGTGTTTCCTTTGATTTAGACTTCAGTAAAGAAGGAGAGTAACCACAAATTAATCCATCAAAGGGTTGCTATAAAATATGTCTGTGGCCCTGGTGTGAAGATTTAATAATAATGATTATTGGGTCAGGAATGGGAAGAAATGTGGGAATTAGAAGTCCAAAGTCAAAATGCATATTCCTCAAGTCAGAATGAGAGAGAAAGGAACAGGCTCAAGATGTAGACAAAGGAGTCATCTTGTTCCAGAGCCAAAGAAACTGCCAACTCAGTAAAATATTGCCTTTGATGCTTTTGCTCTAGGGACTTTCTCTTTAATGGATGGTAATTAATTATCATCATCCGCTCTTACTTAGTAATAATCCTTTTACAGGCACTTGCACATACCAAATGCATGCCGTTGTCTAATATCTAGGCTGGAGGGAAGTGGTTCTTGGGTGGATGAAAACTGCATCCCTGGAGAGCTTCTCCCTGGGAGCACATTCTCCCCAACACTCCGTGACTCACCAGCTATATGGAACTTTGAAAGCTTCACATTCTCTGCAAGGCCTGTAGAATAATGGATCCACATATGCAGGATGGCCTAAGGGAGTGTGAAAGAGTGGACACAACCCAGTTCTTGCTCAGGAAGCAGAAGAACAGTGCGAGAACCCTGGTTATTATTGGACAATCACTCTTAAAATTTTTTTTTTTTTGGCCTCACCACGTGGCTTGCAGAATCTTAGTTCCTCAGTCAGGGATTGAACCCCGGGCCCTCGGCAGTGAAAGCACAGACTTGTAACCACTGGACCACTAAGGAATTCCCTGGACAATCACTCTTGATATACCAACCTCAGTTCTGTCTCTGTTCTACCTGAATGGCATTGGGCAAATCATTTAACTTCCTAAGTTGAGCTCTCTAACCTGAGTCGGCATATGACATGTGTTTTTTCTCTTGACCTCACTCAGCTGTTCATGAAGCTGACTGAGCTCATCTGGCGGCTGAAGGGAGAGAGCTCTTCAAGGACAGGTGCAAAATAAATATAAGCCATGAAAGTTGACTTCACAATGATTACATGCCTTGAACCAGTGTTGCAGCAACCTGCCCCTTTGCCCACAGCTTCTTCTCTGGTTACTTTCTGGCTGAGAGGTTGTTCTCTCTCATGAAGGTGGGTGGTGAGAAGGTAAAATGGGGAAAGGGAACTAGAATTTAGAGATCATCTGAACTGGTCTAGTACTTCGCCAAGGCACTTCATCTGTGTTTTCTTATTTAATCCTCACCGTAACTCTTTGAGATTGTACAACTCATTTTACAGATGAGAAATGGGGGAAAAGTGGGACTCAGAGAAGTTAAGTGACATGCTCAAGGTCACACGGCCAAAACCTGGTATCAGTGGGGCACAAAAGCTAGGCTCTTTCCACTCTGCAAGACCTCCCCTTAGGTAGAAAAATATGGGAAGTTGTGTCAAAGCCAGGAAGAGAGTGAAGCTAGATTCATCATCCGAGCACTTTCCTCCTGTGTTATTCCACTCCTCTTTTTTTTCTAACTCTTAAATTATGTCCAGATCAGAAAAGGCAAAATGGTAGGGCTGACCTTCTTCAATCGCACCCTGAATTCCCGATTGCAACATCCCCTTTTCCTCACTCCACCCCTCCAGCTGCTTCTAGGAGTGATGTCTGCTCACCTCCCTACTCCAGGGTCAGAGCACACACCTCCCCTCTCTCTACTGCTGCCCCACCCAGAGCCTCGCCCTGGCTCTTAGAGTTGCCAAGCTCCTGGCAACAGAGAAATCAGAGGAGGAGCATGGGCTGCCAGGCAGTGTCAGGTACCCGAGACCCATCTGGGAAGATAAATGGAATGCTCTGCCTTTTCTGAGATTTCTGAACCACTGAGAAGATGGAATTCCAGAGATAAAGTTCCCTCCCTCTCTCCACCTTTGGCTCTTTCTTGCTGATTTTAGTCTTTGGAAGGGGATGGAGAGAGACCTTCAGGGAGGCAGTCCAGTGGATGCTACAAGCTCAGCCTCCACAGAGCAGCCCAGGAGCCACACTCATGGTGCTCAGTCCTGGAACTCCTCTTATTCTGTCTCTCCCTCTTTTTCTGCCACTCATACCATTTTCCCACCTAAAATGTGATAAGACAAACAGTAGCTAAGGGACCAGCTAAGCACTGAATAGAAAGTGCTTTGATTCTAAGAAATTTATGATCCCTGTTCCAGCTTTTATGAGTGTTGAAATGAGATAAGAGATGTGGGGTGTATGTATGTGTGTGTGTGTGTGTGTGTTTAAGAGACAGGGAGAGAGTTCACTGAGAATTTCCAACTTGAGAGGTGTTACAGATGCTAGGGCCAGTGAGAGAAGAAAAATAGAGGGCCATTTTTTTTAACCATTAAAAAAATTGAAGTATAGTTAATTTACAATGTTGTGTTAGTTTCAGGTGTACAGCAAAGTGATCCAGTTATACATATGCATATACCCATTCTTTTTCAGATTCTCTTCCCATATAGGTTATCACAGAATATCGAGTAAAATTCCCTGTGCTATACAGTAGGTCCTTGTTGTTTATCTATTTTATGTAGAGTAGTGTGTATATGTTAATCCCAAACTCCTAATTTATCTCTCCCTACCCTGCTATCCCCTGTGGTAACCATAAGTTTGTTTTCTATGTCTGTGAGTCTTTTTCTGTTTTGTAAATAAGCTCATTTGTATCATTTTTTTTTTAGATTCCACATATAAGTGATACCATATGACATTTGTCTTTCTCTGACTTACTTTGCTTAATATGATAATCTCTAGGTTCATCCATGTTCCTGCAAATGGCATTATTTCATTCCTTTTTATGCCTGAGTAGTATTCCATTGTGTATATATATACTACATCTTCTCTAACCATTCATCTCTCAATGGACATTTACATTGCATCCATGTCTTGGCTATTGTAAATAGTGCTGCAATGAACATTGGGGTGCATGTATATTTTTGAATTACAGTTTTCTCTGGATATATGCCCAAGAGTGGGATTGCTGGATCATATGGTAACTCTATTTTTACTTTTTTAGAGAACCTGCTGTTCTCCATAGTGGCTGCACCAATTTACATTCCCACCAAAGGTGCAGGAGGGTTCCCATTTCTCTGCACCATCTCCAGCACTTATGATTTGTAGACTATTTAATGATGGCCATTCTGACTGGTGTGACGTGATACCTCATTGTAGTATTGAATTGCGTTTCTCTAATAATTAGCAACATTGAGCATCTTTTCATGTGCCTGTTGGCCATCTGTATGTCTTCTTTGGAGAAATGTCTCTTTAGGTCTTCTGCCCATTTTTAGATTGGGTTGTTTGTTTTTTGATATTAAGCTGTATGAGCTGTTTGTATATTTTGGAAATTAATCCCTTGTCAGTAGCGTCATTTGCAAATATTTTCTCCCAATCCATAGGGAGATAGAAGAAATTTCAGTACCAGTCATTGGTCTGTTCATATTTCTATTTCTTCCTGGTTCAGTCTTGGGAGATTGTACCTTTCTAAGAACTTGTCCATTTCTTCTAGGTTGTCCATTTTATTGGCATATAGTTGCTCATAGTAATCTCTTGTGTCCTTTGTATTTCTGTGATGTCAGTTGTAACTTCCCCTTTTTCATTTGTGATTTTATTGATTTGGACCCTCTCCCTTTTTTTCTTGATGAGTCTGGCTAAAGGTTTTTAAATTTTGTTTGTCTTTTCAAAGAACTAACTTTCAGTCTCATTGATCTTTTCTTTCTTTTTTTTTTTTTTGGTGTGTGTGTATGTCTCTATTTCATTTATTTCTGCTCTGATCTTTATGATTTCTTTCCTTCCACTAACTTTTGCATGTTATTTGTTCTTCTTTTTCTAATTGCTTTAGGCATAAGGCTAGGTTGTTTATTTGAGATTTTTCTTGTTTCCTGAGGTAAGCTTGTATCACTATAAACTTCCCTCTTAGAACTGCTTTTGCTGAATCCCATAGGTTTTGGATTGTCATGTTTTCATTTTCATTTGTCTCCAGTTTTTCTTTTTTAATTTCCTCTTTGATTTTTTCAGTGATCCATTGGTTGTTTAGTAGTATATTGTTCAGTAGTCTCAACATGTTTGTGTTTTTTGCAGTTTTTTTTCTTGTAGTTGTTTTCTACCCTCATAGCGTTGTGGTCAGAAAAGATGCTTGATATGATTTCAGTTTCCTGAAATTGACTGAGGCTTGCTTTGTGGCCCAGCATGTGATCTACCATGGAGAATGTTTCATGTGCACTTGAAAAGAATGTGTATTCTGTTGCTTTTGGATGGAATGCTCTATAAATATCAATTAATCCATCTGGTCTAATGTGTCATTTAAAGCCTGTGTTTCCTTATTCATTTTCTGTCTGGATGATCTGTTCATTGATGTAAGTGGGATGTTAAAATCCCCCACTATTATTGTATTACTGTCAATTTCTCCTTCTATGTGTGTTAACATTTGCTTTATTTATTGAGGGGCTCCTAGGTTGGGTGCATATATATTTACAATTGTTATATCTTCTTGGATTGATCCTTTGATCATTATGTAGTGTCCTTCTTTGTCTCCTGTAAGTCTTTATTTTAAAGTCTATTTTTTCTGATATGAGTATTGCTACTCTGGCTTTCTTTTGATTTCCATATATGTGGAATATAAAGGGTCATTTTAAATAGAGGTCTCAGTTCAAGAGAGCACTCAGAGGAAGCGGATGTGCTTAGAAGACAGCTTCTGGACCAGGTAGCCCAATGTGAGATCAGATAAGGCACAAGACCACAGCTAGGACTCAAAACCCTGAAGGCATCCTCTGGAGCAGAGTGTATTCTGGACTTGGTGCCCCCTTTTTTTTATTATTATAGTGTCATCACCGTCATCTAAATAGGTAAGCTGTTTCAACTCCCAGACCATGGAGACAAATTCATACACCATATGGCTACTTTCTGAGCAGAGCTCCTGGCTCAAATGCTTTCCTAACCTCAAATTTACATAATTTCTAATTTCCTAAATCTAGACTGTTTAGTGGTTATCTCACCAGAAAACACTGTCATAAGCACTCTTTGTCCACAGCTATGTACCTAGATCTGCAAATCTGTATATACAGTCACTGTCTCTCACTGTGATGCATTCACTGAAGGGCCTTCATTAACATTATCCCATTAATCACCACAACCAGAATTCTATTTGGTGGAAGAAGCTAAGGAAGTTAAGCCCATGCCCAGATAATCACTGAGGAGAAGATCTGGGGTGCAAACTTGAGCACCCAGCTCTAAGACCTGTATTTTGAACCTGGGTGTTGGAGAAAACTTCCTCTTGAGAACCCACCCATCAGACAACAGTGTTCCCATCTAGCTACATCCTGTTCTGTTATTTATTATTGCAGATTAGGCCACCCCCAAACATGGTGGTATAGAACAACAACTGTTTTATCATGTTTTCAAATTCTGAGGGTCAGTAATTCAGAGAGGGCACAGTGGGAATGGCTTTTCTCTTCTCCACGGTGTCTCAGCCCTCAGCTGGGATGACTCAAGTGGCTGGAGGCTGGCATATCTGGGGCTAGAGGATCCACTTCCAATATGGCTTCTTCACTCACACACCTGGTACCTTGGTTGGGATGGCTGTCATCTGTAACATTGACTTGTGGGATCTTAGCTTCATAGTTGAAGTATAGAGGGAATTTTTACATGGACTCAGGGCTCCAAGACTGAGTGCCCCCATGAAGATGGAGCTGCCTCCCTTTATAACTAGCCTTGGACATCACCTAGCCTCATTTCTTCTATCCAGTATTGGTCAAGATGTCTCAAACCTGCTCATATATAACAGGACTCTACTGAGTCCTCTCAGTAGAGGACTGTCAAAAAACTTGTGACCATGTTTTAAAACCACTATATCTGTTAAAATTTTGTGTCAGTAAGCAAGTGTGTTGGGCACTTCAGATCCTGACATATGCCAAGGAAAAAGTACACAACACATTGTTTGGTTTATTTCTTTTTTTAAAAATTAACTAAATAGAAAGGGTTGAGATGGAGAAAATTTGGGTGTCTATTTGCTTGAAAGCATTTTCTTCCCCATTATTATGGTGATACAGTGGGAAGGGTATCAGCCCAGGAGAGAAGAGCAGGTGGACACCATCCTCCTGTGAGATGTCAACTGAAAGGAAACCAAAAAACTCTGCCACCTTGGCTTTAGTTCAGACTCAGAATCAGTCCACTTAGTCAAAGTTTCCATTTTACAGCTGAAAATTCTTAGGCTCAAAGAGGAGGAAAGATTTATCCAGAGCTGTGTGGTGCAATATGGCAGCAACTAGCCACATGAGGCTATTTAAATTGAAATGAACTAAATTTAAAATTTAGTTTCTTGGTTACATTTCAGATGCTCTACAGCTGCATGTGGCTGGTGGCTACTGTGTTGAACAGTGCAGATACAGAGCATTTCTATCATTGCAGAAAGTCTTCTTAAATGGTATTGTTCTAGAGTCACACAACCAGTTTAGTCTAGTATAAAGCTGAATCCTAGTCTGGAACCCCCTCCACTGTTGACCAGGCCCTGAAATTTTCTGCAGGGAGACCTCAGTGAACTGGAGCATTATGTCCAAGGACTCAAAGCACATCTCAAAGGACAGAGACTGCCTCTTCTTTTTGTCTGTGGATTTTAGTCTGGCTGACTCTCTGTTTAACCAAGTGACATTTCCAGGTGTGTGAAAGAAGCTGAAGGGCTTGGACTGAGGGAAGGAGGAATGGGTGGCCCTGGGGTGCCTGCTGGGGATAGGGAGGACCCAAGAGATAAATTTATTTAGCAGCACTATGGGGGACTAGCTTCAGAGTGGGGTTGAGCCCCCTGCCAAAAGAGGGAGGCTCCCCTACTTTCACTGTAGTAGAGACAACTGTAACCAACACTCCTTTGGTTATAGTCCTGGCCTGTCAGGAGGCCTCCACCGCTGCTCTTAGGCCTGGCTGCTCTAAGGTGTCACCTCCCATCTTGGACAAGGTTCCAAAGCCAGCTTCTCTCCCTTCACAGGCCTCTTAGATCTGCCATACACCAGCATCCTCCTGCCCCCTTCAGGCCAACACTGTTGCCCTCTTAGCTGCTGCAGCAGGGAGAGAGCTGTCAGCACCCTCTCCATGCCATTGCCAGGTACCAGCAAAGCCTCTATGACCCTGTGTCCTCTCAAAGGCTGAGCAGCAGAGGCCTGAGTCCTGGCTCCTGCTCCACTCCCGGCCTTGTATGAGACCTTGGCCAAGTCAGTTAATCTCTACAGACTTCAGTGTCTCAACTGCAAGACGAAGCTGAGGTGGTTTAGGTCAGTGCTTCTCAAACTTTACACAAATATCCTGGGGAATATTGGTAAAATGCAGATTCTGATTCCGTAGGTCTGGGGTGGGGCCTGGGATTCTACATTTCTAATAAGCTCCCAGGTGATGCTTCAGCTGCTGCTCTGCAGTGAGAAGGATTCGGTGTTGTCCTATACAGTTTTCTGCAATGGCAGAAATGTCCTGTATCTGAGCTCTCCAATGTGGCAGCCACTAGTCACAGTGGCTATTTTACGCTTGGAATGTGGCTAGTGAGTCCAAGGAAGTGACTTATAAATTTTATTAATTTAAGCTTCAGTGGCTACCATCTTGAACAACATAGATAAATAATCTCTATGACCTGCCACTGACTAACTGTGTGAATTTGGGCAGGTCATTTAATCTTTCAGAACATGAGCTTTTCCACTAGTGAAAAGAAGGGAGGGATAACTCTTCCTTCTTAATAGGGTTATTGGTGGGGGTGGTGGTAAGTTATAGAATATAGACTGTACAGGTGTGGGATATATAGTAATGATACTATTATTATTATTATATAACATAGAATGGTGGGAAGGAAAAGGGCACTGGAGTCAGAAAACCTGGGTTCAAACACCATTTCCAGTACTTTCTAGCTCTATCTTTGGCCCTCTTTAGCCTCAGTTTTCTCACCTCTAAATGGCAAATAACAGTAACTCTTTCACAGGACTGTTAAGAGAACTAAATGGGTTAAGCGTCAAGAAATGACCAGTAGAGTGCCTGGACACAGTAGGTGGCTCAGTTTATGTTGAAATGTCACAGTGGAGCCACTTGGGGTCAGTGGACCTAGAGTTCAAATCCTGGATCTAGCACTCAGCAGTGTAAACTTGACCAGTTTTTTAATCTCTATTTGCCTCTGTTTTATCATCTTTCAAATGAAGATCATAATACTTGTCACAAAAGGTTCAATTATTTATTAATTTTGCCAGTCAACAAACATTAATTGAGCTCTTTCTTTATATATCAGACTCTGCCAGGTACTTGAAATATAATGCCAAGTAAAAACAGAAACTGTTCATATGACCTACTATGAGCTAAATCAACCATCATAAAAAGTACAGAGTACTGTGAAGCAGAGGTACCTGATGCTGCAGGTGTCTGTAATTTCCACGCTGGGGAAGAGGCATTGCCTGGGTATGAACACACATTTGCCAACTGGAGGTTGGAGATGTGGGTCTGGAGCTGAGAGGAGAGGCTGGACTAGGGATAGGAATTCATGAGTTATCTACTTATTGAGCTGTTGGAGAGCAAAGGAGACAAGATTTGTAAAGGATCGAGCACAGTATACATCTGAGGGGCTCAGTGTGTGGCTGTCTCCTGTCTCCTTCCCTCCATGGAGCTTTGGAGCCCACCACATGCTGGTGGAGCAGAGGCAAGCCCAGCCTCTGTATTGGAAACTCCCGTCATTGTTGAAGCTCAAGTCTTCCTGAATTTGGAACAATTCCCTTCCCTGGTTGAAACAATTCATCAACAAATCTGGATGCACCAAATAAAACACCATTATAAATTTACTAATTGGTGTACATTTTACTAGTTCCCAGGTGACCAAACACCCCTAAATTCAATCTAGAGGGGGAATGAGCTTTGAACTGATTCTCTTTTCCCAGGATATCCAATGACCTGGCTTAACTGTATAGTTACTGACCTGTATGCAGCCCCCCTCTTTGCTTCTGCTGCATTTGTAGTCTGTAAAAATGAAAGGATAGCTTACATTGGTGAAGGCTAGTAATTTTGATTAATTAAAGCATCTGGTTTCCTTCAAAAGGAAGAGGCTTGTCTTGAGAGATGGGAATATGTCTTGAACCTCTGTATCTCTGCATGACTATCAGCACTGTGGTTTCACTTAGGGTACTGGCTATCTAGATGACTCAGTTACCCTAACCCCTACCCCAGGGCAGATTACAGCCTCTAAGTGGATGTTATAAGAAAAACAACAGCTGGCCCCGCTGTCCTAAAGCCCTCATACTGAAACTTACTTCCTTTTCCACTTTCAAATACTCTTAGGACTGAGTCAGTTCCCCAAAAATCAATTATTAGAAAACAAATTTGCTAAATAAGCAACTCACCTACTGATTAATATGCCAAAATTACCAAATTTGATACTTTGCAGTATATGACTAGAGTGTTTAGCCACTTTAACAGGAATTTAATATATTACACTTAATATAATGTCTCATTTTGCTACTAATGGTGTTAAATAAAGAAACATATTTTATCATTAGGAATGCTATATCAGCATTTCACATGGGAATTTTTCAATTTATGCTAATATTTATGTGGAACTGTTTTAACTGATAGCTACTTTTGATTTTCTTTGTATGCTTTGGAATATAAATTTTAATTTAATCTAGTTTAAATGGATTTACTTTGTATGTTTTCAAATTTAAAATTACACTTTTGATTTACTCCATGTTGAAGATTTAGTTTTAATTTAAATTTAATTTAAAATTCTTATGTATTTCCAATATTTTTAAACATAAACATAAATTAAATGTTGAATTGCCAGGAATACAAAATTAAGTTAGATATGCAGTTTGAGGAATTGATGAACAGTACTGAAAAGTGCTTGATGTTTAGAAAAATGGAAAATGACACTGGACTATAATAGAAATCAGAATTGTCTAAAAAAACCCATTACCTATACAGTGTCAATTTGCAGCATTCAATAAAGAGAAATTGAGATCTATTGATCCTGTAGCTATTATGAGAAATAGTCCATATCTTGTGACAAAAGTGACATTGTCCCTTTTTGGTAAATCAGCTAAGCAACTAGAAATATATTTTTAAATGTCAGTTTTGGTTTTTGCCAATCTTCTTTCATTTTTAGTATTTTTCAAATGTTAATATACCTTGGTTTCCAGTCATTAATAGCCACATTTTAAAGTGCAAAATTGTTACTCCTGCTACTTTCATATAGATTCTTCCTTTACTATATGCCTGATCCTTGGCACATGACTAGTGTGGGAAATCTCTTCTAGTCATCCTCAGATCCCTTCCACTGCTTTGGCTGTACCTTTTCCCTTTGAACATTTCTGCACACAGCTGTCAAGTGGATGTACATTTTTAGTTAACTTTAAATTAAAACAAAAATAACTTAACTTTAAACAGTACTCAAAATAAAGCAGAATTTTATAACATTAATTTGTAATTTAAAATTTAATTATGGATTCAAAACCATCCCAAAGGAATCAGAATTAGTTAGAAGACAATTCTTAGTGAGAAGCTAAAAGCATTTCCTCTAATATCAAGAACAAGACAAGGATGTCCATTCTCACCATTTTTATTCAACATAGCACTGGAAGTCCTAGCCACAGCAATCAGAGAAGAAAAAGAAATAAAAGAAATTCAAATTTGAAAGAAGTAAAACTGTCACTGTTTGCAGATGACAAAATACTATACATAGAAAATCCTGAAGACACCTCCAAAAAACTATTAGAACTCATCAATGAATTCAGTAAAGTTTCAGGACACAAAATTAATATACAGGAATCTGTTGCATTTATATACATTAACAATGAACTACCGGAAAGAGAAATTAAGAAAACAATTAAACATCACAACATATGAATTTGATAAATTTAGTGAATTAGTCATTTGGCAAATTGATTTAAAAACTGGCTTCCTGGGAATTTTCTTTCAGCAAATTGGCCTTTCAGCGAATTAGCTTTTACCAAATGGGCATTCATTGAAATGATTTTCACAGACCTGGTGATATCTACCCTTTTCCACATTTTATGTCATATGCCCACTGAATGCTGCAGGGGCCTGGGAACTTATCTTCTCACTTTGGTTCTCCTGGGAGGCAGCTTCACTGGTATCATGAGAAGATCATGGGTTTTGGGACACACTGCCTTGGGGTCAGATCCTGTCTCTGCTACTCTTTAAGTGTGACCTTGAGCAAACCTCCTAACCCACTTCTGCCTGTTTCCTGATGTGTCCTGATACCTGCTTCACAGATTTATAGCATGAAATAAATAGCTATGTATATAAAATGTTTGGTGTCCCTGATAACTATATTCCATATATTCGGCCTAAATACTCCTTTAATTTCTCCCCTGCTACTGTGAATGTTTGTGTCCACGAAAAATTCATAGGTTGAAATCCCAGTGCCCATTATGATGGTATTAGGTTGGGCCTTTGGGAGGTGATTAGATCATGAGTGCAGAGCCCTCATGAATGAGAGTAATGCTCTTATAAAAGAGGTCCTGGAGAGAGCTCCCTTGTTCCTCCTACCACCTGAGGCCACGATGAGAAGTTGGCAGTCTGCAACCCGATAAAGGACTTTCACCAGAACCTGATCATGCCAGCACCCTGATCTTGGACCTCCAGTCTCCCAGAATTGGGGAAAATAAATATCTGTTGTTTATAAGCCATCCAGTCTGTGGTATTTTGTTATAGTAGCCAGAACAGACTAAGACACCCTCCTTGGCCATTCTCCTGTACCCCAGTGCCATGCAGACTATCAGATTTTTGGACCTTGTGACAACTCTGAGTTCAGCCATTGATAGCTGCCATCCCATGCTTATTCCTTCTTAGCAGAGCAAGCTCCATAAAACTTCATTCCTTCTCAGACAGTTCAGAGACAACAGCACATTTCAAGGGGAAATTAATTGTTAAGTCAATGTGAAGCTGAGCAGAAAGGAGACTTAGGGCTGGCACCATGATAGAGAGAGGGAACTCCTAAAAGGCCTTGCCTGGAAGAGTTGATACTCCACAGGCTGCAACAGTCACCTCAGAAAGGCCAGACACTCCCTGAAACTGTGCAGAAGAACTGAAAGATGAACCACCTAAATAGAAAACAAACCTCACAAGCATGCACTTCTGCAATGACACCCTAGTGCTGGGTACCCCGTGAGGGGCTAGGCTAGGAGACTGAGGTCACACTGCCCTTGACCTCTCTCTTTCTCCACCAGTTGCCCATGAGCTTCTGACACTTTCCAGGAAGTATAAATGAGACACAAACCCTCTAGCCTGGAGATCTGAGAAGCCACATGACCCCTTGGAACAGCTAGTATTTGCTGAGCAGTTTAAAAAAGAGCACTAGTGTCAGAGAGCCACCTGATAACCCTCCTAGGGGACTTCTAAACTCATCCTCCTTGGGGAGCCACAGATTGGGCTCAACTCATATGCCCCCATATGTAACCTGAACTTAATACAACTCGATGGCTCTTGTCAATTTCATGCCTGGAAAATACCCCAGGTTGCTGTCTTGTGTTAGGGGAGAGATTCTGAGTCAAAGTACAACTGGGGAATCCATCTTGCTGGTGCCAGAAAGATCCCCCAGCCAGTAATGGCAGGCCCTGGAAGGGGCAAGGGACTTAGGCATTTGCTTCAGTTGATTTTGATATATTTGAGAACACTTCCTTAAATGCCAGAGCTGGCTTTTGTTTATCCTTGGATGGGAGAAGATAAGTTGGTTCAAAATGACTCTGGTTTGAGAGGACGGTCTCCCAAAGCCCCACTAGAAATAGACTGAAATCATGAATAATGTTGGGACTTGCACATGAGGCAGTCCAGCCTGCCATTCCCTGGAGCAGGAGAGCCTGTTAACCAAGAGGATTAGACCAGATTGTTTAAACCCAGGGCTGCTGCGTCTGGCCTAAGGCTCTGTACAATTTACTCCTAGACAATCTCTCGATTTATGAGTCTAAATCACATGGAGCACTACTGTGAATCAACAGCGCTCATCCCTTGCAAGTTTTGAAAATAAGAGTTCCAGATGGGAGGCTTCCCTGGACCCAGGAAAGAAGAGAAGTACTGTATTTTCTAAGTCCATGAAAAAACATTAAACTGCTTTTTGGGCATCTCTGGCAGGCTTCTGAAATACAAAGAGGAGGAGAGTGGTTTTTTATTTTTTTTCCTGTGGTACGCGGGCCTCTCACTGCTGTGGCCTCTCCCGTTGTGGAGCACAGGCTCCGGACGCGCAGGCTCAGTGACCACGGCTCACGGGCCCAGCCACTCTGCGGCATGTGGGATCCTTCAGGACCGGGGCACGAACCCGTGTCCCCTGCATCGGCAGGCAGACTCTCAACCACTGCGCCACCAGGGAAGCCCAAGAGTGGCATTTTTAAGATCTCTTCTTTGCTGTGATCTGACTTGGTCTCAATGAAGCGAGGGGAAGAGTGAAAAATGGTCAGGCCTATTGGAGATACCGAGTTAGGGGTAGTCTCGCCTCTCTATGGAAGGTCTTTGCTGTACAGGACCCTTGACCCTCTTGAAACAAACATGAACTCAATCCTTCCCGAATCATTAAGTCTTTGGCTGGAAACGATGTCCATCTGGATTCTCTAGTTCAGTCCCCTGCCTCAGCTGTTGGACTGTAACCAAACTTTTTCTCAAAAGCCACTTACATTGGGTTTCAAGGGTCTTTAGGTACTATCTGCTTTCATCTCACAACCTCAGAGAAAGAGAGCTAAAGGAATTTGGAGAATTCAATTTGGCAGTTCTAAAGTTAAAAAATCTAAGGACTGGAGAAATGTTGTGACTTGCTTAAATCTGCACATCAATTAGTATCAGAGTCTGGACATGATAAAGAAGTCTTTCCCCGTAGTCCGGAGCCCCTTAAGCAGGATCCCACCATGCTCTCCAGTTCTACCAAACCTGTGCCTTCTTAGGGATGTTTAATTGCTTTTGTGGGGTTCACTTTTTTTCCCCCTTCTAAACAGCTATCCTTAGCCTTGATGGGGATAATGGGTCATGCAGAATAGTATCATCTTTATGTTCTCCTTTTTCTTTCTTTTTTTTTTGTGGTATGTTATTTTTAGATTTTTTTTTAAACTAAGACTATTTTTTAGAGCAGTTTTAGGTTTACAACGAAATTATATAGATATTTCTCATATGCTTCCTGCCTCACACAAGCATACCCTCCCCATTACCAACATCACTCACCAGAAAGGCACATTTTTTACAAAAGATGAACCTACATTGACTCATCATAATTGCTCAAAGTCCATAGTCTACCTTAGGGGTATGGGTTTGGACAAAAGCATAATGGAATTATAATATTATATAGAGTATTTGTACTGCCCTAAAATTTCTCTGTGTACTGCCTATTCTCCTCTCCCCTGTCACTCCTGGCAACAACTGATATTTTTGTTTCCAAAATATATCATTTGTGTTGGACATACATACATACATACAGTATGTAGCCTTTTCAGATTGGCTTCTTTCATGTAGTAATATGAATTTAAGTTTCCACCATGTCTTTTCATAGCTTAATAGCTCAGTTCTTTTTTTTTTTTTTTAACATCTTTATTGGAGTATAATTGCTTTACAATAGTGTGTTAGTTTCTGCTTTATAACAAAGTGAATCAGCTATACATATACATATATCCCCATATCTCCTCCCTCTTCCATCTCCCTCCCACCCTCCCTATCTCACCCCTATAGGTGGTCACAAAGCACTGAATAGCTCAGTTCTTTTTAGTATTGAATAATATTTCACTGTCTGGATGTACATACCATAGTTCATTTATCCATTCGCCTACTGAAGGACATCTTGTTTGCTTCAAAGTTTTGGAAATTATGAATACAGCTGCTATAAATATCTGTGTGCACGTTTTTGTGCAGACACAAATTTTTTTTTTTTTTTTTTGTGGTACACGGGCCTCTCACTGTTGTGGCCTCTCCCGTTGCAGAGCACAGGCTCCGGACGCGCAGACTCAGCGGCCATGGCTCACGGGCCCAGCCGCTCTGCAGCATGTGGGATATTCCCAGACCGGGGCACGAACCCATGTCCCCTGCATTGGCAGGTGGACTCTCAACCACTGCGCCACCAGGGAAGCCCCAGACACAAATTTTTAACTCCTTGGGTGAATACCAAGTGGTGTGATTGCTGGAACATACAGTAAGAGTATGTTTAGTTTTGTAAGACATTGCTAAACTGTCTTTCAAAGTGGCTGTACCAATTTGCATTCCCACCAGCAGTGCATGAATGTTCCTGTTGCCCCACATCCTCATCAGCATTTGGTGTTGTCAGTGTTCTGGATTTTGTCCATTCTGATAGGTGTGTAGTGGTACCTCATTGTAGTTTTAATCTGCATTTTCCTGATGACATATGATGTAGAGTGTCTTTTCATCTGCTTATTTATTGTCTATATATCTTCTTTGATGGGTTGTCTGTTAAAGTCTTTAGCCCATTTAAAAATTCAGGTTGTTTGTTTTCTTATTGTTGAATTTTAAAAGTTCTTTGTGTACTTTGGATAAAAATCCTTTATCAGATATGTCTTTTGCAAATATTTTCTCCAAGTCTGTGGCTTGTCTTCTAATTCTCTTGACATTGCCTTTCACAGAGCAGTGGTTTTTAATTTTAATGAAGTCTAGCTTATCAATTGTTTCTTTCATGGATTGTGTCTTTGGAGTTGTGTCTAAAAAGATATCACCAATCCAAGGTCATCTAGGTTCTCTCCTATGTTATCTTCTCGGAGCTTTATGGTTTCGAATTTCACACTTCGATTTATGATCCATTTCGAGTTAATTTTTGTGAAGGGTGTAGGGTCTCTGTTGAGATTTATTTTTTGGCACATATGCCCATTTGTTCCAGCACCATTTGTTGAAGAGACTGTCTTTGCTCCAATGTCACAGGCTAGTTGATTATATTTAAGGGTCTTCCTTTTTACTTACGAAGATTTACTGAATATTTATTTCCTCAAAAACAGTCAGTGAATATTTATTGAGTCCCCTTTGTAAGCCAGGGGTAATGCCAAGAACTCTGTGTATATTACCACATTTAGTCCTCAAAGTAACTCTAAGGACTAGCCACTCTTTGTATCTTTATTTTACAGACAAGTACACAGAGACTTGGAGAAGTGACCTACTACCTTTTTTTTGCACAGCAAGACTAGGATTTGTATCTTAATTCTGCCATTTTCTCTCTGTTACTTGAGTTGATGATTGGCCATTATGTTATTATATCTCCTACTCACTTCAAACTAATTGTAGCTCTAGTTCAAAATAGTGCTAAGGTCACGACTGGACTTAAGTGCTTCTACCAGGTGGCCATTTGCAGACCGGCTTACAATGGTTTACATTGCCTGTATTATTCCTCTTTACATAGGGACCTTCCTGCTATTCCAATACCACATGGAAATTAGCATTCCAATCTTCAACTGAGCCAGTCATTCAAACACGAATCTGACCCTTATTCTCCTGTTTAAAACACTTCATTGGCTTCTCATTTCTAAGCTCAGCTAAGCCAAGACATGTTGGTAAATAGCTATTTTACCAAGTAGAATGTGCCAAGTGTGATAAGAAGTTAGAAAAGGAACTCAGTGAAAGGGGAAATTTCTTTCAGCTAGAGATCCAAGGAAAGTTCCACGGAGAAGGTAATATTTTACCAAGTCCTGAAGAGACATAGAGATATGAAGACCTTTGAGAACAATATTCTAAGAAACACATCTGGAAAACGTGAGTGATTAAATTGGTCTGTAACAGAGTGGAATGTAGCGAGATAGCAGAAAAGATTCGTCGTCCGAGAGGTGGGCTGGTGCCCTGTCGAGGAGGATCTGGAATGTCAAGCCTCTTTTGACCTTGAACCACTTTTTGGGGGCTTGATTTTTGCCTGATGTCTCCAGGTTTGGTAAACAGATTAGTCATCATATACTACAAGCCTGGTAATGTTTGATGCATTGAGATCCATAGCTTTTAGATAGAATATGCTTTTTTTTAATTAGAAGAAGATAAAAATAACAAAAAATATTCCATCTTTGGCAGTAGTATGGTTAATGTGTCTCCTCTAACCTCAGTCAGCTATTCTGAGAGCTTCATGTGGCCTCAAGTGTTTTCCTGCCAATGAAGGATTCTATGCACTAGAATTAAGATCAGATTCATGTTTGAATGTTGTTCTGTTTTCCTTTGCAAAGAGGCTGGCCAGAGAGTGAGATCAGAATAGACTTCTTGACCCCTGGAATGAAGCTGGATTAGTAGAGATGGTAAAATTAGATGAGATATTTGGGTGCTCAGGGGGCTGTATGGGTCTGTTCTTTCTCCTTCTGGTTTTCCAATCCTTTCTCCAAGGATATGTTCCAGTTTAACATATTTTCCTCTTTTCTCTGACATTGTACCTAACTACATGGGCACACATGGGTGGGTGGATATCTGTGTGTGTGCATGTGTGTATATGAGTGTGCACACTCATGTGTGCCTGTGTTGGTGCTAGCCTGATATTGTTGTCACCATTGCAGCCAGTGTTCTGGATGCAGATGCAGAGAGATAGAAAGCCTACGAGTGACAGTTGGATACAGTTTTGGAATGAATAGGACTGGATATTGGATGCTAATAAAGGAAGTCTATTTCTGCTTGGCTTCCTGAATGTCAAAGTGGTGGGAACCTGCGAGCAGGTGACTGAGGGGGTAGACTCATCTCCTGACCTTGACAACTTTAAGAATAGGAGGCTCTCTCTATCCACTCAATACTCATATCTGTTTAAAATGAGTGAGGGCCATTTCGTAGTGAGGCAAGGGCATTGGCAAGATGACTTCTGGAGGGCCCTACTGGGATGAATCATCTGTGATATTATCTCTTCAGCCACTATGAGTGGGGAGTATGTATCATTATTTTAGCCACATGAAAACTGAGAACACTGCATAAATTCTCATTATTGAGCAAGAGTGGTTATGGTGACCTTGTATGTTTTCACATTTACCCTTGCAATTCCCCTGCTTCTTCCCGATTTTGGTTTATTTAAAATTATGGTCTCCTCTAGGAGTGGAGATATTTCATAGAATGGGAGTTGGTTTAAGGGCAAGACCCCAAGCCCAGAAGAGCATGGAGAAAAGGGAAGGCACTTGTGGCAGTGGCTTCTCCCTGGACTTGCTGGGGACTGTGTGTGTTTGAGAGGGAACATCCTGACCTTGTAAAAGAAATGCAACACAGACACGTGGCAGCTCCCAACTGAGCCTTCAGCCCTGGGAGGGCTACAAATTGAATTAACAGAGACCTCAATTCTCTGTAAACCAGCAGGGGAAGCAAGTTGATATTTGCATTTTGCCAAGATTCAGTTAACACTGGGCTAGTTTTCTTTGTGATGCTGACGCCTCTGAGTTGTAAGATGCAAGTTAATTCCATTTGTGTGCGTCATACAGGGAAGGGAGCCAAAGACGGTAAGAAGGATGGAGAAGTCTAAAGCTTGTTGAATATCAATGGCAAGACACTTACAGATATTCTTCCACTGAAAGAAAACTGGCATCCAGGGAAGTTAAGTGACTTGTCCAAGGCCACATGGGGTGTTAGTGGGAAAACTGGTCTGGAAGCCAAGGGACCTGACTCTAATAAGGCTTCATTAGTAACCCTAAAACTTAGTTTTCATATGGTCAAAATAGCTTTAGGAATTCCCTGAGTCAATAAAGGCTTCCAGAGTCTCTCTCTCTCTTTGTCTGTCTGTCTCTCTAATAGGTATGTATATTTATATATTTATAATTATATGTATATGTGTAAATTATATATGTATAATTATATATGTATTATATATATATACATATATACACACATACATATAACATAACTAGGAGAGAGAGAATACTCCCAGCTTCAAATTACACTAGTCCAACAGGGTCAACAACAGACCCCCTCATGATGGAACAAAGAACCAAGTTGAAGACATAAGGAAAAGAGGAGATGGGTCTGGTCACTGAGAAAATGACCCTCAGAAAGAGGAGTTCACAAGTGAGTGAAAAATAATGAGAACAGCGCTGAGCCCAGGTAGCTGAAAGTACAGGTTCTCTGGGAATTGAATGGAAGGGCTTGATAGTGCATGAGACAGGGGTTGGTGTTGTGGGAAAGGCATCACTTCTGGAGGAGAGAGGACCACTTGGTAGGGGTGCTTTTGGAAGCTTGTTAGAGAAGGGAAATAAGGAAGTGAGATTGTTCTGCTAAACAAAAGTGAATCTCAAAAATCAGAAGGGATACCAATCCCTCCTCCGTAAAGTGCCATCCGTTAAAGAAACTACACTTTTCTATACCAACAGAAGAGGGTGCTCTTGAACTAAGAAACACTGTCAGTCACCCAACCACCATAATTGTGCCTACATACAACCTTTTATGTAAACACTTAAATATAAACAGAAAATGGCAGACAACATATGTACGAGGCCACTGAGAAAACAAAATACGAGAATCCAAACATTTCAGCAGATGCAAATGTTCCTATCTAAATCAAACAAGAAGCCGACGAAAACTTTAACATAACACCCAAATTGAATTAAATATCCTAAAACAAGCATTTGAAAATATGAAACAGAAATCTTAAATCAGAAGTTCTAAAGTTTAGAAGAGAAATAGACAAAAAAACAGGGAAAATGTGAAATAAGAGTTGAATAAACCCAGGAAAGAAATGGAAGGAAAAGACAAAATCATCTCAAAAAATAGAGGCTAAATTATAAGGTATTCATGGGATGACAGATGATGAAACATTGAGGAATATAATAGAAAGAGGATGAAAATTAAATAAGGAATGAAGGAAAAAAGATCAGAGAGAAAATAATTGATAGAAGATAGACTCAGAAGAGTCTGAAAAAGAACAATATTACAATGGAAAATAACTAGTATTTCAAACTATAAACTAAGACAAATTTTTAAAATTGAAAGAAGACTTGAATCTGCATCTTTAAAGGACCCATTGTGTTCTTGGGAAAATAAACCTGGAATGGTGAAAGACAAGTCATATACCAGGAAAATATTATACTTTAAAGATAAAGAAAATGTTCGCCACATCTCCAGGCAAAAAGACCAAATCACTTACATCGAAAAGAAAATCAAGTAAGCATCAGACTTTGCATATAAAAGAAGAGAACAATGGAGTCGCACTTTCAGGAAACGAAAGGAAGTGTGACAGGAATATTCTCTTTCTAGATGAGCTCATCGCCTAGAACCAACACTGTGAGAAACAGTTTTCTATGTGCAAAAACTCAGAATATTTGCTGTTCCCCTGTAAGGAATCTGCCAGAGGGTGAACATGATTCAACCAAGATAGGACCAGGACAGGGAAACTCTGATGAATGGATTGAGAGTGAGGGTCAAATATATTTCAATGTACATCTGTACTTAAAACAAGGATGGGGACAAGAGTGGAAGCACAGTATGACTGTTATATGTTCTGACAAAACTGAAATAATACACTGTTGCATAGACAATAGGTAAGAGTGAAGGATTCCATTTAAAGCAGACAGACAAAAATGTAGAAGGGCAAGTAAGAAGAAATGGACTAAGGGCATTACAGTGGTATTAGTGAAAAGGCAACCACTACAGTGAACATACTAAACTTCCTAAATACCAAAAGAAATATAAAATGGGCACAGAAAACCAACCACATAGAGAAAAGAATATATACACAGTCAATTTTACACAAAATATGAGTTGAGACCAAGCAGTCATATTAATAACTTATATTTGTTATATTGTTACAATTAATTGAAACATTTATTAATAATTTGAATGACTCCCTCATTAAAAATACATTGAAATTGACTCACAGCAAGGCTCAAGTCCATGAAATAAATTGAAAGACACACCTATAACAAAAGACACCTATAACAAAGTTGTTCAGAAAGGCTAAGAATAAAGAGATGAACAAAGATAGTACAGAAGAATGAAAACAATAAAATAAATAAAGGTATAAAGACCTAATCAACAAAATTAATAAAGTAGGTATTATGGATTTATGTCAAATCTCAAACCTTGAAAATATAGAGTATATGCCTTCTTTTTAAAACACAAATAGAATGTTCACAAAAATTGACCACATGTTGGGTGATAAAGAAAGTCCTAGTAAGTGCCATAAAGTAGAAATTAATAAGAAAACTTTAAAAGGTCTTTCCATCTGGAAAGTAAGCAACAACAATTCTCCATTAAACTACTATTGGGTGAAAGGGGATGTAAAACTGAAATTGCAGAATTTGTAAAAACAATAATTAGAATGAAAAATATGCCCATCAGAATTTATGAGATACAATTAGAGCAATGATCTGATAAAAATCCATGGTCTTAATTACTTAAATCAATAAAAAACTAATTAAACAAATCTAATTCCTAAGTCAAAAATATAGAAAAATCACAAAGCAAACAAAAAGGAAGCACAAGGAAGGAAATAATAAAGATAAAAGAATAAATTAATGTGATAGAAAACAGTAAAAAGAGTAGAACTAATAAATGAATCAAAATGCTGGTTGTTTTGGGAAAAAAAAAAGTAAAATATACGTACTAATAGTTAACCTAATCAAGAAAAAAGGCAAAACGCAAACATGCAAACTAAGGAAATACTAGAGGGAAATAACTATTATAAAGATAAAATCAATCATAAGTAGACTACTTTACAAAACTCTATGCCAATACATTTGAAAACTATGAGATTGATTATTCTCTATGAAAATGTAATTTACCAAAACAGACCCAATTTTATACAAAACGCTCAGACAGACCACTCTCCAGGGTGAAAAAAAGATGGAGAAAGTAATCAACAAATTATTCCATATAGAAACACCAGACACAGATGGTTGCACAGGGGAATTCTACAAACCTTCAAAGATCAGATAATCTCAATATTTCATAAATTGTTCTAGAGTATAGAAAATGAAAGAAAACTTCCAAATTCTTTTTAGGAAGTAAGTGTAATGTTGATACCTAAACCTAATAAAGATTATTAATAATAATTATAATAATAATATAGTTTATAGGGAACTACAGACCAATTTTCTTTATAATTATAGTTGCAAAAACTAAATAACACTCTAGCAAAAAGAATCCAAAACTATCTTAATAAAATAAAACATCAAGACCAAATTTCAGGAACGCAGGAGTTTCAATATGAAGAAATCTACTAATAAAATTCACCTTATTAATAGATTTAAGGAGAACAATCATATGATTGTCTCCATGGATGCTGAAAGACCTTCAATAATATTTAACACCCATTCCTGAAAAATGTACTCAGTAAAATAGGAATTGATGGTTAATTTCTTTACACAATTTACATATATGTGCATGTATATATATACATATATATGATTTAATTATGTGTGTATATCTTAAATGTAGCATCTTATTTAGTTGAGAAACATGGGAGACACTCCTGCCAAGACTAGAAATAAGGTGAAGATACCCTCTACTTTCATTCTATGTAATGTTGTATTGCAGCTGTTAATCATTACTATTTGAGAAGAAGAAAAACCATGTCTATATGTAGATGAAATTATAATGAAGCTTGAAAACCCAAGAATTAGTGACTATACTCATGTAAATTAGTAAGGAACACAGTCAGAGAGTAGGATATAAAATTGGCTTACAAAAATCAGTAGATTGGGGCTTCCCTGGTGGTGCAGTGGTTGAGAATCTGTCTGCCAATGCAGGGGACACGGGTTCGAGCCCTGATCCGGGAAGATCCCACATGCCGCGGGACAACTAAGCCCGTGAGCCACAACTACTGAGCCTGTGCTCTAGAGCCCGTGAGCCACAACTACTGAGCCTGCATGACGTAACTGCTGAAGCCTGCGCACCTAGAACCTGTGCCTCACAACAAGAGAAGCCACTACAATGAGAAGCCCATGCACCGCAATGAAGAGTAGCCCCTGCTCGCCACTACTAGAGAAAGCCTGCGTGCAGCAACGAAGACCCAACACAGCCAAAACTAAATAAATTAATTAAATAAATTAAAAGAAAAAAATCAGTAGATTTCTGTAGAAAATAACCAATTATAAGATACAACATAAGGGGAAAAACTCATTTGTGATTGCAACAAAAAAGATAAAACTTAAAAAGAAACATGCAAAATCTAAATGAAGAAAATTTAGAAATCTTCCCAAAGAAGGTGAAAGCAGGCTTGAGAAAATAAAAAGACATCTGTTCATGGTGAGAACTACTCAACATTATTCAGATGGCAGTTCTTCTCAAGTTAGCATATAAATTTAAGCCATTTGAAAGAAAAATGCCAACAAGCTCCCCTGTCCCCCATGAGATAAATGAGTTGATTCTAAAGTCATGTCAAAAAATAAACATACAAAAATAGCTAGGAAACCTTGGGCAGGAGGAGGAGGAAGCAATGAGGGAGAAGGATCTTACCTGATATGAAAACACACTTTAAGTGCTCAGTGATAAATACAGTGTTGTACTAGCACATGGATGGAGAGACCAGAGAAACTGAATAAAGTCCAGAAATGGATTCAAGTATGCACAAAAGTGTATTATTAAATAAACATGGCATTTCAAATCACTGGAGAAAATGCAGTCTTTTTAAATAAATGGTGTTGGGACAGCTGAATAGCCATTTGGAAAAAGATAAAACTGACTCCTACCTTTCACCATATACCATAAACTATAAAAAGGTGAGAGACTTAAATGTAAAAATGCAAAATAAACAAGTCATACAAGTACTAAAAGAAAACACAGATGAATGTTTTTTAACTTGAGTGTGGGAGAATGTTTACTCAATGTGACTCAAAATGCATATGAACAACAACAAAAGATTGATAAATTCTGCTACATAAAATTAAGAAAGAATTGCATGACAAAAAAATAAGCAAAAGAAAAATGGCTCACTAGGGGAAAATATTTGCAACATGATGTGTCAGAGATAAATGGCATCTCTTTAATATATAAAGTATTTTAAAAATTGAGGAAAAAAACCCAAATCACCAAGCTCCACAAAAATATAGGGAAATGATCCTTAAACACATGAAAAATGCTCAAAAATGTTGGCGCAGCTGTGGAGAAATTAGCTGTATTCGTTTGCTCAGGCTGCCATAACAAAATTCCACCGACTGGGTGGCTTCAACAACAGAAATTTATTTTTTCACAGTTCTGGAAGCTGGAGGTCCAAGATCAAATTGTTGGTGGGTTGTATTTCTTCTGAGACCTCTCTCCTTTGCTTGCAGATGGCTGCCTTCTCACTGTACCCTCATGAGATCTTTCCTCTGTGCAGGCACATCCCTGGTATCTCATTGTGTGTCCAAATTTCCTCTTCTTATGACATCAGTCAGATTGGATTAGGATTTACCTTAATGACATTATTTTAACTTAACCACCTCTTTAAAAGCCCTATCTCCAAATATAATCACATTTTCTGGGATACTGCAGGTTAGGGCTTCAATATATGAATTTGGAATGATAAAATTCAGCCTATAACACAGGCACATATGTTTCTGGTAGATATTTAAATGGTATAATCTATTTGGAGGGAAATAAATCTAAGTATCTAAAAAATATCTGTGCAATATTTATCCTTTGACCAAGCCATATGACCCTGAAGCTAACCCTCAAAAAAAAAAAAAAAAAACCCAAACAAAAAACATATGCACAAGGTTATTCATCATACTATGATTTATAGGAGTAAAGTAACAGAAACAACCTGAATACAATATATAAAATATTGATAAAATAAGCTATGGTATATTCACAAATCAGAGCAACTATTAAACTATAAAAAGAATGGGGGAGATCTCTATTAATTGTTCAGAGTCACTTCTAGGATCTGTTTCAAATAAAAAACACAAAGTGAAAAAGTTTACAAATAGTAGGCTAGTTTTATGTAAGAAAGGAGAGTAAATAAGAAAGAAGAACACACACACACACTTACTGTTGTAAAGACACATGGAGAGAATAAACCAGAAGCTACTGAAATGGTTGCCTGCATAACAGGTATAGGACAGGAATGAGAAAAGGATAGAGGGGATGAGGAAGCAGTGACAACTTTTAATATAGTTTTGACTTTTAAATCATGAAAAAGTTACGTATATTTAAAAGTAAAATTAAATAGACAAGGGCACACCCCTAATTTGAACAAAAAGAGAAGTAAATGAACCCTACTGTACAACTAGTTGATAACAGAACCCTGCAAAAAGAAAGAATTAACCCAACTAACTGAACACAGAAATCTGCTGTACATGCTCAGTGGGATGTAGTCTAAGGGCAAAAAAGAATGGGAAGGAAATGTATACTTTACTTGGTAGATTTGTTGTTGGTTGTGGTACTGTTGTACCAATTCCCACACTACTTTGTGCAAATTGTATGACAGAGCAAATGAGGCAATATTTGATGTTTTTTATTATGAGAGAAAGGAGTTAGAAATAAGGACTGGGAGGAGATGAAAAGCTCTCTGTATTAGATTTGAAGGTATCAGAATGAGCTCATGATTTAAACACATGTTTATTAGCTCTGTTCAATGAGGTATGAGGATAGAATAATTCAAGTTGAATCTGGAGTATTTTAATGTCTCAGAAAGCAAGAAAATGGGAACCTGTCAAATGAACACAAGAGATGCTTAAAGATGTTCCCACTGGCCAGACTAGGGAAAAATTAAGCATTAAAAGAATAATGAGGGCTTCCCTGGTGGCGCAGAGGTTGAGAGTCTGCCTGCCGATGCAGGGGACACGGGTTCGTGCCCCGGTCCGGGAGTATCCCACGTGCCGCGGAGCGGCTGGGCCCGTGAGCCATGGCTGCTGAGCCTGAGCGTCCGGAGCCTGTGCGCCGCAACGGGAGAGGCCACAACAGTGAGAGGCCCGTGTACCGCAAAAACAAACAAACAAACAAAAAAACCAACCAACCAACAAACAAAAGAATAATGATAATAATGTCTTTTATTAAGTTGAATTAGAAATAATAATATTCAAAAACAAACAAGCAAACAAAAAAAATGAGGTAGGAGGGTAAAGAAGAGTTTTTTTTTTACAGAAGGATGCTAGTAGAGTGTAGAAATAGTAGAATTAGAAAATAACCACTTTGTCTCCATTGACATAATGGTTCATTCAGACAAGTAGCAACAATAGATACTAAAATAATTTGGGGGAATGTTCTTGAGTAACAAGATATTTGTATAGTCTTAAAGTTTAACCTAACAAATTACTTACTAACTGCAAAAGAAAAAAAGCTATTTCTACTTTGGAAAAAATCTGTTGGACATTATCTTAACCAGTAACGGGATATCATTACCCATAATGAAATAATCTGACATTATATGCTTCCTGATGTGATGCACTGAGAATGACCCAATGCCATTTATGTTATATTCTTGCCGAATAGGTCTAATCAGAATTTAAACATGAGTCATATTTATGATACTGGCTACAGAAGAACTTGCTTAGGTGTTGCAAAAATCTCACTGTCATGAAAGACCAAAAGAAAAAACCAAGGGAATTGTTAATGAAGAATAAAGGGACATGACAAATAACTGTAATCTATGACACTAGATTTGAACTTTGGTTGGAAAAATTAATCATTAAAGATATTATTAGGATAATTGGGAAAATTGACTATTATTGTATTTAGATAACATTATGACATCAGTGTTAAATTTCTTGAGATTGATCATGGTATTTTGGGTATGTTCGAAAATGTCCTACAAAGAAGAAACTGGTAGTAGAAAGGCTATTTAGTAGTAGGAACATAAGATGAGGAAATCAGGGGAATAGAAGACCTCCTCCTCATAAATATTTCTAAAGTATAAGTGGGATTTGAGGTCCGATTGGACAATGAGAAAGAGAGTAGACTTGAAGATAGTGTTGAAGTGTCTAATTTGAATGAGTGGACAGATGGTGGTGCCATTCACTAAAACTGCCAAGTGTGCATACTGAGCTATCTGTAAGACATTGATGGGGAAACTTTCATTGTGCCATTAGAAAGGTTTGTTTAAAAGTCAGGAATCTAGTTGGAGACAGAAATCTCTAACTGAGTAGTATATGTAAAGAAGTGATAGCTAAAGCCATTGTGGGCAATGAGATCTCTCAAGGGAGTAGAGAATGGGATGACAATGGGAAAACAGGGTAGTGGAAAACATCAGTATTCCTTGAGAATCCTATTGTCCTATCCATTCTCCATGGTAGCCCATTCCAGAGAATCAGAGCTTCAAAGAACATGGCTTCACAGTCAGCTCCCACCAGGAAACAGAAGTCACTGAGATGGTCTGTGCCTTTAATGAAGGGACTACTTCCAGTGGTGTCAGAAAGCTTAAGGAAACAAAGAAGTTGAGGCACCCAGAGAATAGTAAGAGTGAGGCACCATTACCACTTTTAGACCAAGGGGCAAGGAGAAGAAAAAGTGTTCCTGGAGCCTAGTGTGGGTTGGAACTATGAAGAAGGGAGTGTTTGGTGGGAAATATAGATGTAGAAGAACATGTCTGCTTCCAGAAAGGCCTAACTGAAAAGTAAGAATGGAGAGAAGAAATACGCCACCCTCCCCACCTCCACATTTAAAAAATCTGAGATATAGTTCACATAAAATTTTGCATAACATAAAATTCACCATTTTAAAACGTACAAGTCAGTGGTTGTAATATAGTCACAGGTTGTGCAACATCACCATTATCCAATTCCAGAATGTCTTCATCACCCCAAAAAGTAATCCCACACCCATAGGTAGTCACTGCCCTTTGTCTTCTTCCTCCAACCCCTGGCAAGTACTAGTCTATTTTCTATCTCTATGGATTTGTCTAATCTAGACATTTTTTCATAGGAATAGAATCATACAGTATATGGCCTTTTGTGTCTTCTTTCCTTCACTTAGCATAATGTTTTCAAGTTCATCCATATTATAGTATGTATCACTACTTCATTCCTTTTTAAGGATGAATAATATTCCAATGTATGGGTATACCACATTTGTTTATCCATTCATCAATTGGTGAATATTTGGGTTGTTTTCACTGATTTCCTGCTTGTACAGAGCCTCAAGGTCAGCCAGGGCCTTCTCAGGTCTTTTGTAAACATGGGCATAGCCCTGGGCTTAGGCTTGGCCTTCCAGATTTTCAGGACTAAGTTGAAGCCTTTCCAAGCCCCTGTAGACAACTCATTGTGTAGCTTTTCTTTTTAATCCTTTTGTCTGTTGCTTTCCCCACATTGCCTTGGACAGTATATTAAAACACTACCAGATACATGATTTAAAAAAATGTTCCTACCCCCAGGGGCTTTCAGCACTATGCAAGTTCTGAGACAGGTGAAATAAAGACTTTTGAGTGAAAATGAAACTTTCTGATTGGATCTACTGGAGAACCATGAGATAGGTCAAATGACTGCTCTTTGGGAATGAGTCTTTGAAAGAGCTCCAGCTTCATTCTGCTCTGTCAGGTGCCAGGAATGTAGGATGTTATTTTTCAAGGCTACCTCTAAGCTGGGGGAGTGGGGATGGGACCAGGGTAAAAGTTGCTGCTTTTACTGAGATTCAGCTGTTTTTCTTGAGTGAAAGCTACTGGATTGCTACAAGTCTTTGATTAATTTCTAGAATTCTGAACAATTGATTTTGACAGTTGCAATTTTTGGAGGGTTGCTGTTATGGAAGGGAAATTTTTTGGAAGTCCTTACTCTACCATTTTGCTGCCATCACCTCTTGCCCTTACTTTTAAATAACTTGTCAGTGTCTTCCATTGGCTAAATCCAAAACATCTAAAGCCAGCTGCCAAGGGAACCTGGATAAAGAAATCTGTGGGCATCAGATGACCAGAGAGCAGGATAGGGCATAGATGGCAGAAAATGGAATGGAGCAGGGGTGAGTGGTCAATAATTAGCCCATCCTAGAAGAGTAATCAGGTGTCAGTACAGTACCTTGCATTGAAGTGGTCAATGGGAAACTATCTAGGCCTCAATAGAAGAAATCAAGTTTTCTTTCTTGATACATATAAGTCAAACAGAAATAAAGAAATAATTTTGGCCAAGAATACTTTGAGACTTTGGGAGAATAATATGGCCCTAGTTTCAGCATCTTCTTATAGTCTTTGGACCCACTGTTTAACCCAATATCCTTACTATTCTCTAAGGAAAACCTTTTTCAAAAGAGCATTCTTGGGCTTTCCTGGTGGCACAGTGGTTGAGAGTCCGCCTGCCGATGCAGGGGACACGGGTTCGTGCCCCGGTCCGGGAAGATCACACATGCTGCAGAGCTGCTGGGCCCGTGAGACATGGCCGCTGAGCCTGCGCATCTGGAGCCTGTGCTCCACAATGGGAGAGGCCACAACAGTGCGAGGCCCGCATACCACACAAAAAAAAAAAAGAAAAAAAAAAGCATTGTTTTCAGGAAGACTGGGTGAAGAGTTTTCTTCTCTTAGTCTTCCATCTCTCATATCGTCATACCTTGAAAGAAACAAGAAAGAAAAACACACAACAAAAGTCTGTATGATAGGCACATTATCCCTCTCTTCCAGAGCTTTAAGATGGACATTTAAAATATGTTCGTTTTGCAGTCATCTCAGAAAACTCCTTTTATCTTCAGCAGGCCTGAAGAATAGCTTGACACCATCTTATGTAAAGCAATTCCTAACAGAATTGAAGGCCATTATGAAATGTGTGGTTCTCCCATTAAATACTTTTCTCATAAAACCAATGTGCCCATGGGTGGAAAACTTCCCGCTTAGCAGGAGGGGAAACTTTGATGTGGTCTGCAAATTTATCAGTTTCCAGAAAATAGTCACTAAGGTACCACTTATCCAAACCCTTTAATCTCCCTGTACTGCTAGAATTCCATTGCCTCCTCTCTGCTTCCTGAGGCAGGTACGTGTGACAATGCTCATCATTTAGGTAGTAAGGCTCTAGCAGTTATTTTATATTCTGTGACTTGTCAAAGGTTCCTGAGTGGAGACTCTATCGCTCTGTATTTGTCACAAAAGAGCAATACAAAGACCCTGTTTGATAAGGGCTGGGAATGCTGTCTGTTGATCCACAGATGTCTAGAACTCCTACTGGAGTCCCTGGATCATCCAACCACATATGTTCTGTTCCTACTATATACGCTGCTGTAAGGGATCTTATGAAGAAACTAGGCTCCAGGCAGAGTTGCACAAGAAGGCAAATGATGACCTGGATGAGGTGGTATACTAGTGATGCAGGCACAGGTTGTGGCAGGATTTGATCCTGGGCTCCTAAGCAAAACTGTGAAATTTCTCCTTATGCAGAGTTTCTCATCCTTTCTTCCATTTCCCTTTGCTGTGCCTCCCCACTCTCATTTGGCATCCTGACTTCCTGGAATTTCAACAATAAATGCCCACTTGAATTTGCTTTCATAGTGTTCAATTAAACAAGGAGGCCATTGGACTGAGGTGGCTTTATTGCCTTAGTAGCCTGTGTAAGCAAGCTGAAGTCTGTAATGCCTCAAGATTATGAAATTGAAGCTTAAGGACAACCAATCACAAATAACCAACTAAGCTTTCCCAAATGATGCAACCACTTATGCTACAGCCAATCAAATAATTTCCTTGCTTTGCCACTGTGTCTTCTCTATGAAAATCTTTCCCTAGCTCCTGCTGTTGGAGCATTTCTAATCACTTCTGGTTGCCCAAATTGAATCAATTATTGCTCAAATAAACTCTTAAAAATGTAATGTGCTTCAGTTTATCATTTAACACCAGCATAACCACATTCCAAAATTTTCCCCTTTCCTTCTAGCCATTAAAATCTACCTATCTCATGTCCTTATAGCATCAGAAACCTTGGCTGGCATACTAATATATGTCAAGGTGGCAATCACTGAAAGAGATTGTTATTATATCTTCTAGGTAACATATTTGATTTTTAATAATAACTTTCGATTTTTAACTTGAAAGGGCAACTAATGAAAATTTCCGGAAAAACAGCAAGGTATGTGAGCTAGATATTTTATAACTACCATTCTACTACCTTCCACTCTGTGCCAACTCTACACAAGACACTTTAAATACATAGACCATTCAGTCTTCATGATAACACAGAGGAAGTTATTATTATTCCTAGTTTGTAGGTGATAAACCTTGCTGCTCATAAAGATGAGTGACACAGATAATAAAAGGTAGAGGTGTGATTTGGACCCAGGTCAATCTGATTTCAAAGCCTTTAGTACCCCTCCTATGACAGCTTTCCTGGCTGAATTCAGACTAATCAACTCATGTGAGGACAATGTGTTGGGAATTCATGTACCTGGTGTCATTGTATCTCATTTTCATTCTAGTCAAATGGGTAGTCTCTTCCAACTCAGGAACTTCCTTCTTTAATCTAATTTTTACTTATCTTTCTGGAGTTCAAATTATTATTATTTTTTTCCATTTTGGGACTGAATTAACAAGAGAAACCTCAGCCCTTTCTCTTTTGATGGTATAAATTACTCAGAGACCAAGAAGGGACAATAAAAACTACTGTCCCTCTGGAAATTGTACTTTCACGAGTCTTGAAATTAGTGAATGTTTAATAGCTTGGTAGCCCAGAGTAGGGTTCTCGATGAAATGAAGGGGCATAAATAACACAGTAGTCTCAGTGGAAAGATGGAAAAACACTTTCATGACCTTCTTTTCTCCTCCAAATGTTGTGAGTTGTGGGACTCATGGGAAAGACACGGTGTGCCTTGAGGGATGTGGGGGAAATGTGAGCTCCAGGAACGATGTTTATGAGCACTCTGATTTTAATGAAACACCATATTGGGAATGTCATAGGCACAAGTCAGGAAATTCTAAGGCCTGGCTTATAGTACAGAGAGGAAAGCTAACTCCTGACTACTTGTGAACAGGGTATCTGTGAACAGGTCAAGACCACCTGGCTTCTTCTCCTACCATGTATCCAGTTGGGCAAGAAAACAGGGACAGGTGAGCTAGAAATAAATTGTTCTCTGTCTCTGTCTCTCACATGTTAGTGAGATTCAGGCCCAGGCAAAGAAGAGATTATATGTTTGAATTTACCTGTGATTGTTACAGAGAAATCAAAAGCCAAAGCTCGATAATAATTACTTGCAGATTAGTTATTATTCTTCTTTCATCTACTACCAACTGATGTAGATAATTAAGTTAGTCAAAAGTGATCTTAATTTCCACATTAGGTTTGAAGTAGTCTAAAGATAAAACTCTGGGTGAGCATATGGATTGTATGAACTTCAGTCACATTTTGCAAATGTCCCCATAATTTGTGTCAGTAGTGTATAGGTTATTATGCTCTGTTTACCTTTACAGGATTCTATTTCCTGATATTATTCTCTTTTCCATCATTCTCCACTACTCTTTATAAGTGAACAGTATCTCCTATACATTTAGACTATAACAGAGGGGAAGAGAACCACTCAGAGATCCAGAGCAGGGAGAGGCTAGCCACTGGTGAGGACATCAGGACCCAGTGCCGGAGACCCACACAGTGCTCAGCACATAGCTGGAGTTGGCTTTCAGTCCATATTTGTTGACTTTTCAAAAATGGTGGTCCCTGGATTTCAGGTTATTGGCAAAAACTAAATACAAGGCGTGGCAAAATCTAAATACAAGGCGTGGCAATGTGTCTGACCAAAGTTAGAATTTGTTGGCTGTGGCAAAATCTGAGAGCAAAATCGAAATCCCATCTTGCTCTCCCAACTAAAGCCACTGAAAATAGTTCCTCATTGTGGTTTCTGAGATTCAAAGAAAAGCCGGCTCCAAGCAGTTTATTACACAAGTTTCAGAAAGTTCATGGGCATCCAATGGTTCTCACTAAGCTGGATTTTGATGGGTTAAATGTAAGTGAATCAGGAGCATAAGGATTAAATTTCTTCTCCAATACACATGGGTTTTAAATGAAGGGAAAAAGGTGCTTGGGGCAC
Source organism: Mesoplodon densirostris (assembly GCF_025265405.1). Classification (NCBI taxonomy): domain Eukaryota; kingdom Metazoa; phylum Chordata; class Mammalia; order Artiodactyla; family Ziphiidae; genus Mesoplodon; species Mesoplodon densirostris. The sequence continues at coordinate 20,785,303 of NC_082668.1, forward strand.
AATTCATTTATTTGCCAAGCCCCAAACATTCAAAAAATAGTTCAAGATGTCCCAGTAAATCCAACCAGCTGCCCAGTCCCCATCTCCCTTGAGTGCTTGTCTACATATAATGCTGATAGGTACACAGAGAGCAATGCCCAGTCCTCTGGAATGCAAGTTTTAGATCTTCTAGTCTCTGGTACATATAACTCGAAATTTCCAGATGGCCTAGTGGTAGAGTTTTAGCATTCTTTTCCCCAAAATATGATACAAAACTTCCCCAATCCATTTCCCCTCTTCCAATGTCTGCTCAAACACATGTAGTAAGAGGTGAAAAGAGTTTGTATTTACCAAGAACCAATGTCTTAAATATTTATATCAAATACATTTACTTTGTCTCCTGTTTACATGTGGTAGTATACTAATGATTATTTGTTGGTCTGAGGTGAGACCAACAAATGGTGAAAACATGGCTCAATTTCCCTGGATCTAAATCTAAATCTAAATCAGTTTAATTACAGAGGTTAAAGCAAGAGGGAGACAGATGGATATAAGTTGGAGGCTACTTCAGACATCTGGTGGTAAAGAAATGGGAGAGAGAATAAGAACTAGAGGGAAGATGAAGTCCAAGAAAACTGCTAACTCTACATGTCCTGTGGCAACAAGATGGGAACAAATGGTTCCACCAATCTAATTTATTTTGGCCAATTTACATGATGAAAAATAAGGATGGGAATTTATTGTTCCTTTTCACAGATGGATTGGATTTTCTTAGGTTAAAATTGGTGTATTGCAACAACGCACTGATCACTGATCACATCTGAATCTACTGTGGTCATGCCTGGTCACCCACTGCGGTGTTGGCACAGTTTAGATATACAATGGATACGGGGCAGGGGGTGAAGTAGTGAGAAGATGTTTCCAAGTTATAAGCCTGCTATTGGGCAGACTGAGGTGTCTTTGCTGAAGATGGAGAAAGGAGATGAGGTGAGGATAGACAAAGATGGTGCCTTGAAGACAGTATCAGCACTGCGTATTTATTTTGGAGTTGTATGAACTCTGGTGCTAGTTTAAAAACTGTTGTAATTTAAATCTTATAAACAAATGATGTTGTCCTAAATCTCTATTCCACTTTCTAAGAAAAGTACAGCCTCCTTGTCATGGTTATGTTAGTACAGAGAAAACCCTAGCAAGTTAAAATTTTATGGTCACTTCCATTCCTAACTTCTTACTTCCCCTGTATTCTTATTCCTCTCTGTTCCTTGGGATTTCCTATACCTTTATCCATTCATTGAAACATGGACCTACACTTCTTTCTTTAATTTTAATAACAATGACAAAATATTCATATTAGGTCTTCATTGCTCCCCTTCCCCAAATCCAGAGATTTCCATAAAATCTTCTACATATACAGAGTGTTTGATGATACTTCTGTGTTGTTAATATTCAGGTCTAAGTTTCCTTTACAAGTCAAAGACTCAGTCATCACTTTAAAATGACTACTCAAATAAGAAATGATTGACTTCCTTGATGAGATGCCACTTTATTCCTGAGTCTTTCTCCACATAGGGAAAAAAGAGTGAGGTTACCATTGTTCCAGTTATAGAAATTAAAGCAGAGGGATATGTACTGAACCTGAGTGATGCTGTGGTTAATGGGTGAAGTTAAGAAGAGATACTGGGGAAATTGAAGGATATCAGAGAAAGGAGAAGAGAAATAGGAAAGAGGAATATGAGAGGTTAGGATGGAATAACTTTCAAGTGAGAAACAGGACAGCAGGCATTTTGACTAAAAAATGGCATAAGAAAAAGAGGACTCAGGTCTTAGGTAGGTGTATGAATGGCTGCACAGCTGACGGCACACCTTGCTTTCCAATGAATAGGGGTGTACTTGGGAGAGGCCAAAGCTGGGGGGTGATAAGTGAGCTTCCAGAAAATTCATGGGTGAAAAGTGATTGTTAAACCATCCCTGCATTCCGGATGGTAAACTTGATAATGAATTTGTTAGGTCAGAGAATGATACCAAACTAAGAGGTTGGAAAAAAGCAAAGGTAACAGGAATAGTTACCTGTTACCCTAATTTCTCCTCTTCCAATCAAAGTGCAATGACAAAGCATTCATGAGGCTGCAAAGCTTGGTGAACATGTGCTAGGACCAGAGGCTATGCCAGGTGGTTTCAAAAGTGGTATTTTATCTAATGCTCAAAACAAGTCAATGAGAAAGGTTTAATGATTTTTTTCAATTGACAGTTGAGGAAGCTGAGGTTTGAAAGCATGTGACTTGCCCAAGATAACACAGGTCATGAGTATCAGAGCTGGACTTGAAATATAGAGTTCCAAGTGCGCATTTCATGTTCCTCTACCAGGCAGCACTCCCACTATTTCATGGGAAGGACATTTCTGCGGTGCTACTAAAGAAGAATGGGCTTTTAAAGGACAGAAGAAGTCAGAGGACTGGTCGTCTGTCCCCTCCTTTAGCTGTTTAGGGCTGTTGATTCTCTCAGGACCATACTTCTGAGTTTTATTACTGGTTCTGATACTGTCCAGCTTTGCAACCATAGACAATCATGTAGCCATTGAGGCGTGAGTTTCCTGGTTTCTAAACGGAAAGAACTGGGTGATATATTGAGCCCTGGACACTCTGACATTCATGTCTGCAAGGATCTTGGGATTTGCTGCTCATCCGCCAGCTTTGAATCTATGGTGTTTCAGAGGCAACAAAAGAGAATGGGAAGGAAAAGAGCACAGACTTGTTCCTGGAATAACTGGGCCGTAAATTGGGTCCTGCTTCTGACCTTATCACCATTCCTTGCCAGCTCTTTGTTTTTTGTCTTTGTTTTTAATTTATTTTATTTTTTAAAGTTTTTTTCCTTTTTTAAAAATGAAGTATAATTGATTTACAATTATATAATTGTAATATATAAATTACAATGATATATTTCATGTGTATAGCAAAGTGATTCAGAATATATAAAAGAATATATTCTTTTTCAGATTCTTTTCCTTTATAATTTATTACAAGATATTGAATATAGTTCTTTGTGCTATACAGTAGGTCCTTGTCGTTTCTCTACTTTATATCTAGTAGTGTGTATCTTTTAATCCCAAACTCCTAATTTATCCCTCCTCCTTCTTTCCCCTTTGGTAACCATAAGTTTGTTTTCTATGTCTGTGAGTCTATTCCTGTTTTGTAAATAAGTTCATTTGTATCATTTTTTTAGATTCCACATATAAGTGATACCATAGGCTGTTTGCCTTTATCTGACTTACTTCACTTAGTATGATAATCTCTAGATCCATCCATGTTGCTGCAAATGGCCTTATTTCATTCTTTTTTTATGGCTGAGTAATATTCCATTGTATATATATACCACATCTTCTTTATCCATTCATCTGTGGATGGACATTTAGGTTGTTTCCATGTCTTGGCTATCGTAAATAGTGCTGCTATGAACATTGGGGTGCATGTGTCTTTTCAAATTAGAGTTTTTGTTTTTTTCTGAATATGCCCAGGAGTGGGATTGCTGAATCATATGGTAACCCTATTTTCATTTTTTTAAAGTAACTTCCATGCTGGTCTCCATAGTGGCTGCATCAATTTACATTCCTACCAACAGTATAGGAGGATTCCCTTTTCTCCACACCCTTTCCAGCATTTACTATTAGTAGACTTTTTGACAATGGCCATTACAACTGGTGTGAGGTGATACTTCACTAGAGTTTTGATTTTCATTTCTCTATTAATTAAACTTACTGACTCTTTGATTCTCCAAATGCCCACTGTGAGTCTATACCCAGAATTCCTCATTATCAGTGACCACTCAACCAATTCTTTCAAAAGTTTGTCAACATAGGTTTAAAATATTACCTTCTCCCTGGAGTGCTTACTGTTTAATAACTGACTCCAGTAAGTAGAAATTAAAGATTAAAAAAATAAGCCAATGGATTTTAAAAGTGCTAGTTTAAAATGCTAGTAGTTTCATTACTGTGTTTAATAATGGCATAAAAGAGATGGTTGCAAGAGGAGATGTAGTAATTGGAAAGAGCCTGCCATTATCACACCCAGGTCTGAATCAGAGGAGAAGGGAGCCCAGGAGCATTCCTGGAGAACCTTCCAATGAGCAGTTGGATGGACTACAACTTTGGGGCCCATGGACTGTTGCTCATGCCTATCCTGTCTTGTGCATTTCTCTTCTGCTTCAGCAGTGGGCAGGTCATTTGAACCAAAAAGTTCAGATCTTAATTGTATGACTTACTATTTGTGTAATCTTTGCAAGTTACTTTGCCTCTTTCAGCTTTAGTGTTCTCAAATGTGTCAAATGGGAATTGTTTTGAGGAGTAAGTCAGATGACTTTTTAAAGCTCCCAGCATAGTGTCTGCCATGTTCAAGGCATGCAGGGGAGTGGTTAAGAGCATGAAATCTGGAACTAGACAGTCTGAGTGAGTCTAGGCTCCCTCCTTTACTAGCTAAGTGAATGGGAGCAGGTTACTTAACTTTCCCATGCCTCAGTTTCCTAGTCTGCTGGTAAAGACATCCACCCCACGAAGCTGTCAAGAGTAAATGAGTTAAAATGTGGTTAGGACAGTGCCTGGTTCTTAGTGGGTGGTGTACAAGTGTTTGCTCTCATTGCTGTCCTTTTGCAGTTTGCTTCTGCAATCAGAAAAACCACTGGTCAGTTAGTTCTCACTCGTGTCTAGCCTACACTCAACCTCTTATAGGCAAAGCCCATTTCATTTGTTCCATTGGTGTAACACAGAGATGAACAATGACCAGATGACTTGAGGGCTCATGTCTTCACAGTTCTGAGTCAGGAAAAAGGCTCTAAGCTCTTTGTTGGAGTGACTGTCTGTGGGTGACTCACAGTGTGTAAGAGCTCAAGTAGTCCCCATCCCCCAGTGCCCCCTGTAAGTGCCCCGCAGAGAGGGAAACTCCAGGGGTTCTGCCACACTCTGGGTTTGCAGTTTGCCTCCTCAGAGAGCCCTGTGGATTTAAATTACAGCTCTGCAGCTGGTGCACATCTCCTAGGGCATCCTTCAGATACCCGCTGAGCAGTAGGGGGTTTGAGCTGGGAGAACATGGATAAAATCTGCCGGTTAGCAGCTTTGAGGAGCCAGACAACACCCAGAGGGGGACCATCCTGAGGCCCAGAGACCCTCCCCTCCCCCCACCCCCAGGACGTCAAATAGCCAAGTAGTGAATTACTCACAAAAATGAGTGGGGGTGGGAGGCAGAATAAACCACAGTGAACCTGTAAACCTTCCCTGTCAACCTCCCATCATCACAGAGAATGAAGCAGCGCGGCTGGCTCTGTGCAAGGCAAGCACGGCACGTGTGTCTGCAGGCATGCACACGCATGCCCACGCGTATGCACGCACAGTCATCTGTGGTGACCTCCACGGAAAACTCCTTCGCCATCCTTCCCATCCACAGTGTCGGAGCAATTAGGTTGAACTTGGGCAGAGTGATTCATGCTTCAACAAATTCAATTTCAACAAAACATAATTATGGTGAGTCACCTAATCGCAGCTGTAATCACGGCCCGCCCCTCCAGAAGTCAAAACAGTTGAGGGCATTCAGCAAGGGCGTCTGTTCCTTCATTACAACTGAAGGCTCCATCTTTTGCCAAGCCGCCATATTTGGGATTCCAGTTCCTTTATAATTTTTAAAATTACATTATATTTCAGACTTACAAAAAGGTGCAATGCATACCAGAGTGAATACCCTTATGTGCACCAATCAACCTGAAAAGAAAACGTTACAAATATGCTTGATCCCATCCCCCCGTTTCTCAGTACAGACAACAGTATTTGGTTTTGGTATTTATCATTCTCATCTCCGCCTTTATATATCCACTCTCCATGTATCCTTAAAGTCATGTTGCAATGTTTTCATATATTAAGTGTTAAAAAAATGGCATCATTTGTGTATCCTTCTGCAACTTGGTTTCTTTGTCTAACTTTTTGATATTTATTTGTATTGAACATATATCTCCAGTACTCTCCTATTAACAGCTGTTTAGATTTCCATATATGTATATATCAAAACATGTTTTTTTATCCATTCTCCCCTTTTTATTTATTTATTTTTTTTTTGCAGTACAGGGTCTTCTCACTGTTGTGGCCTCTCCCGTTGTGGAGCACAGGCTCCGGGCGCGCAGGCTCAGCTGCCATGGCTCACGGGCCCAGCCATTCCACGGCATGTGGGATCTTCCCAGATTGGGGCATGAACCCGGGTCTCCTGCATCAGCAGGCGGACTCTCAACAACTGCGCCACCAGGGAAGCCCTGTCCATTCTCCTCTTGATGGACATTTAACTTGTTTCCAACATTTTCTGTTACAAATGAAACTTGCATGAATATCCTTATACACATTTCCTGTGAACACATGTGAGTTTCCCTAAACATATACCTACCAGTGGAGTTGCTGAGTTACTGGATATCTGCTTTGTCAACTGTACTAGATGTTGTCAAAGTGCCTCTAAAGTGTTTGTACCAATTTGCATATCCACTAGAAGTTTATAAGAATTTCTCTTTTTCATGTATTCTCACCAATATTTATTATTGTTAGGCTTTTAATTTTTGCCTATTTGATAAATTTCAAACGTTTCCTCATGTAATTTTAATTTATATTTCCTAAAGATCAAGCATCCTAATCATAGGATTAGGAATTGTTCAGATTTTCTCTTTTGTGAATTGTCTGTTCATGTATTTTGCCACTTGTTGATTGTTTTTCTTTTGGGGTGGTTTTGATAGTTCATCAAATCTATTTCAAATCTGGCAATTCATTAGTTCTGCTTCTGTACCAATTTTAATAAGTTATATTTTTCAATAAATTAGTTCTTTCATCTAAGTTGCAAACTATGATGATACAAAGTTGTTCCAAAATTCACTTATCATTATTTTAATGTCATAGGATTAGTGGTGATAACTGTTGTTTTATTCCCGACATTGTATTCTCTCTCTCTTTCTCTTTCTCTCCCTTTCTGTCTGTTTTTTGGATGAGTTTAACTAGAGTTTGTAATTTTTTTCCCAAAGAACCAGCTTTGGCTTTGTTAATTTTATCTATAAACTATCTGTTTTCAATTTCATTGATTTCTGTTCTCATCTTTATTTCATTCCTTCTACTCACTGTGTGCTTCGTTTTTCTGTTTAGAACTTGTTAAGGTAGATTAGGCCATTGTTTTTGTACCTTTCTTCTTTTGCACTTAAAATTGTTTCCCCCTTTTTTTTTAATTCAAAAAATTTTTAAATTTTTGACTGTGTTGGGTCTTTGATGATGCATGCGGGCTTTCTCTAGTTGCGGTGAGCAGGGCTACTCTTTGTTGCGGTGTGCAGGTTTTTCATTGGGGTGGCTTCCCCTGTTGCGGAGCAGGGCTCTAGGAATGCAGGCTTCAGTAGTTGTTCTGCACAGGCTTAGTTGTGGCTTGCAGGCTGTAGAGTGCAGGCTCAGTAGTTGTGGCACATGAGCTTAGTTGCTCCGTGGCATGTGGGATTTTTCCAGATGAGGGATCAAACCCATGTCCCCTGCATTGGCAGGAGGATTCTTAACCACTGCGCTACCAGGAAGTCCTAAAGCTGTGTTTCCCTTTAAACACTACTTTAGTCCAATCTTACAAATTTTCATATTTTATTTTCTTTATCATTCAGTTCAAAAGTATTTTCTAATTTCCTTTGTGATTTTGTCTTTGACCCATAAATTATTTAGAGTATCTCATTTAATTTCTGAATAATTGGATTTTCCTAGATACATTATTGATGAATTCTCTTGTGATTATAGGACACAATCTACATGATTTCAGTTCTTTTGAACTTACTGACATGTTTTATAGCATGGTATATGTTCTATCTTGGTGAATGTACTATGTGTGCTTAAAAAGGCTGTGTATTTGGATAGAATTTTATCAATGTCTGTTAGATCAGGAGGGTTAATAGTAATGTTTAGATCTTCTGGTTGTTCTATCATTGATGACAGAGAGGTGTTAAACCTACTATAATTGTGAACTTGTCCTATTTTCCCCTCTATTTCTGTCAAGTATTGATTCACATGCTTCTCCTATTAGGGGCAAACACATTTATAATTATTGTCTTCCTGGTGAGTTGTCCCTTCTAAAAATTATCTTTGGTTATACTCTTTGTCCTGAAGTCTATTTTTAAAATTTGATACTAATATAGTCACTCCAGTCTTATGATTACTGTTTTCAGGGTATAACTTTTCCAACCATTTACTTTCAAACTACATGTATCTTTATATTTAAAGTGCATCTCTTGGAGGCAGTACACCTGAGTCTTGCTTTTTTAAGATCTATTCTGGCAATCTCTCCCTTTTAACGCTTAGACCATTAACATTTAATGTAATTAGTGATCGGGTTGAATTTAGGTCTACTATTTCTTTATATTACTCTTTGTTTTTTGCTGCTCTGTTATCATGTCCTGCCTTGCTTTCATTTATTTATTTATTTATTTAACATCACCATGACATATTTATTTTATAACTGGAAGTTTGTACTTTTTGACTTCCTTTACCCATTTTGCCCATCCCCCATCCCCCACCTTTGGCAGCCACCAATCTCTTCTCTGTACTATGAGCTTGTTTTGTTTTTTTTTTAAACTTTCACATATGAGTGAGACCATACAGTATTTGTCTTCCTCTGTCTGACTTATTTCACTTAGCAGAGTGCCCTCTGGGTCCATCCATGTTGTTGCAAATTCCTGCCTTGTTTAAGATTGAGTATTTTTAGTATTCTATTTTAATTTATATATTGGCATAAAACTATACATTATTGTATTATTTTAGTGGTTGTTTAATATATTTGTAAATTATATAAATCCACAGTCTACTAAGAGTTAGTATTACCACTCATTTAAAACATAGATACCCACCACCCTTTATATTACAGTTGTCATATGTTTACAAACGTTGAAAATTCCACCAATATAAAATATTTTAATTTAAGCAACTATATGTATTTTAAAGAGCTTAAGAGGAAAGAATGTAATGTTTCCTATTTATCCAGATGTAGTGGCTTTTTGGTGTGTATACCTGGGTGGGCTGAACTACAGTTCCAGCTATTCAGTCAAACACTGATTTAGGTGCTGCTGTGAAGAGATTTTGTAGATGTAACTAAAGTCCTCAATTATTACCAGTTGACTTTAATCAAAAGGAATATTATCCTGGGTTAGACCTTTAAAAGTGGGCTTAGGCTTTCCCTGAGCTCAGAGACTCCAAACCTATGAGGTTCTAACTTACTCATTATCTTCCCTTCTTGATCACCTGCCCTCACCAGACCCTGTAATTGTATAAGCCAATTCTTTGTAATAACCCTTTCTCTCCCTCTTCTCTTTCTTTTTTCCTCTGTCTCCCTGTCTATCTCCATCTCCATCTCATCTCTATCTCTGTCTCTGTCTCTATTCTATCTCTCTATCTATATACGTCTCAGGTTGAACCACAAGTTATATACCAGATATTTACATTTACCATTCTGATACTCTATCCTTTCCTGAAGATGCAGTTTTACTCTAGTACCATGTTCTTGCAGCCTGAGGAATTTCCTTCAGCATTTTTTGTTGTGCAGGATTGTTAGCAGTGATTCTTTTAGATTTTATTTATTTGAAAATGTCTTTATTTTACCTTTATTTCTGTAGAATATTTTGCTGAATATAAAATTCTGGGTTGGTAGCTTTTTTTTTTTTTTTTCCTTTCAGCACTTTAAAGGATGTTATTCCACTGTGGTCTCACCTCCGTGGTTCTTGATGAGAAATCCATTGTCATTTGAACCATTGTTCTCTTGTATGTGATGTGTCATTTTTTTCTAACTGCTTTCAAGATTTGTTCTTTATTCATAGCTTTCAGCAGTTTGATTGCAATGTGTATAGTCAGGGATTTATTTGAGTTTATCAAATTTATGATTGGGGTTTGCTGAGCTGCTTTGTCTTTCACCAAATTTGGGAAGTTTTTGGCGACTATTTCTTCAAATATTTATTTTGCCCTACTCTCTGTCTCCTTTCCGTCTGGGACTCTACATGGATGTTAGATATTTTGATGGTCGTTTTTCTTTTGCCTAGTAATTTTTGGAGTTCTTTATACACCCTGGATGCTAATCTTCTGTTATATGTTTGCAAATATCTTCTGCCAGCCTATTGTTTACCTTTTTACCTTTTAGTGTATCTTTTTAATATATGTTTTGTATTTATTTTAATATAGGTGAATTTATCAAGCCTCTTTAAAGTAGTTGCTTAAAATATTTTTTTGTGTGTATATTATGGATTCAAAAAATTCTTTCCTATTACAGGTTTTAAATCTGCTATACTTTTTTCTAAAAGGTTTCAACTTTTCTTTTTCATATCTTTGTAGTTAATCAACATTAAATACAATTTTGTTTAAGGTGAGATGTATGGATTCAATTAAAAGTTTTTTTGTATATTAATAGCCAATTATCTCAGCACCTTTTATCCACTGATTTTATACTGTGTTTCTTAATATGGCATTCCTCTTGTTTCATTAGAAAAATCTTCACCATCATCACAGGAAAGAAATTCTCTATTCAAGAAGCATTTCTGGGGCTTCCCTGGTGGCGCAGTGGTTGAGAGCCCACCTGCCAATGCAGGGGACACAAGTTTGTGCCCTGGTCTGGGAAGATCCCACATGTCACAGAGTGGCTGGGCCTGTGAGCCATGGCTGCTGAGCCTGCATGTCCGGAGCCTGTGCTCCACAATGTGAGAGGCCACAGCGGTGAGAGGACCGCATTCTGAAAAAAAAAAAAAAAAAAAAAAGAAGGATTTCTGGCATCCAATTGATACCAAAAGGGAGGACAAATCAACTGTTTTATGATTTTGTTAAGACCATCAGGCACCGAATTGGCCTTCCAGAATGCTCTTTCAATTTATTTCCGATTTTCTTAAGGAAGAAGTTAAGGGAAGGAGAGGACCTGGTCAACTGGTAAATACAGTGTCTCTGGTTGGTGAGCTCTGGGAGGGAATGGTTATTAATCAGTTTGTTTTGTAACCCACAAAGACCACTAAGCTTATTAATCAGTTGATCTTGAGAAAGAACTCTTGGCTAAGTCTTTTCCCAACTAGCAAAAGCTATTCTCCACATGAATGCCAACTGTGTCTCAGTTGAAAAGGAGGGATTTAAATGCCCTCAAACCTCAACTAAACTCAAATATCTCACTCTGAAGTCATGTCTTTGCTCTTGGGAAGAAGGGCTACTTCTCCATCCCTTCTTGGTTATGATTGAAGAGCTACAAGAAGGAAATCTGAAAGCCTGTTTTGGCCATGTTTCTCTATGTTGAGCCACATTCACAGCCAGAAAGCATTTCAAAGGATTGGTTGATACTTGGTGGCTGTGATGACGCACTTAATCCTTCAGCTGTTTTGACCACATGATAGCTAACCTATTCAGAGGCTGAACAGACTGCAATGATCAGGTACTTTGGGGCTGTACATGCTGCATAATATTTAACCTAGTTTTTTCTTTCATGTTGCAAGAGAGGGTTAACACAAAATTCTTACTCTGTCCAGGGGTCACTCCCTCTTCAGAGGCTCAAAAGACCATTTTATGTTCTATCTACTTAGTATCAAAAAACTAGTTTGGGAAATCTCTTGAGCAATATACTATTCAACCTTTACTTTTGCTGAATTGACCTCTAATTTGAATAGCCTCTTGTAAACATACACTTAGATTGGAATCTTTGTTTTATACTTTCTTGATAGACAACACTCTCATCTTCATATTCTCTGTAAGTCCTGTCTTTTTCTTCTCCAGACCATATTTGAGTTGGAAATAGGCATACCACCTTGCTTTTTTTTTTTCCCCCTGGGTTAAAAGCACTAAGAACCACCCCTCAAACACACACACACACACACACCCCACTCCTCAACATAAAAATGAGCCTGGTTTTCTAAGCCTTCCCATTGGACCCTTCCTTTGCTATTCACTGGGTGTCAGCTGGTAATCTTCCTTAGTGATTCATAGGGCACATCTCTATCAGCATACTGCTGAGCTGACCCAAGGACTATAAAAGTGACAGGAAATATGAAAATGGTATTTTTTTGTCTTTTATTATGCCAACTACTCATTTCCTATCATTTCTTTCTTTTTTTCTTTTTTTTTTTTTCTTTTTGTGGTATGTGGGCCTCTCACTGTTGTGGCCTCTCCTGTTGCGGAGCACAGGCTCCGGATGTGCAGGCCCAGCGGCCATGGCTCACGGGCCCAGCCGCTCCGCGGCATATGGGATCCTCCCAGACCGGGGCACGAACCCATATCCCCTGCATTGGCAGGCGGACTCTCAACCACTGCGCCACCAGGGAGGCCCCATTTCTTTCTTTAGCTGCCCCAGGTCAGCATGGCTACATCCTGAAAGCAGTGCCCTACAGGAGAGGAGAATTGGACCAAGAGGCACGAGTCCTGGGTTCTAGTTCTTGCCACACCTATAGCTGGTGACCTCAGTTAACCCGTGTTTCCGACTCTCAGTTTTCTTGTCAGCAAAAAAGCAGGGATCACAGACTTAAATGCCTATAGGGGCTAGCCATTTAGGGAAAATGAGACAAGTAGGCCTGGTTGGCTTTTTGATGTACTAGATTTTATTTTCTCCCTATTACCCCAGTGTAAAGACGAGTGCCCAGTTCTGATTGTTGCCATAGGAATGAGAGCCACAGTGTTTCCAGATCTTCTGATCTTTTTCTAGAGATGCAACTATATGGATTTTTAAAAAGGAAATATCTAAGAATTGGCAACTAATACAAAAATTCAAAAATTAAACTTTCTGTGACCCTAGTAAAATATGTCTCAATCCCTGGGTCACCAGTTGTAACCTCTAGACTAAATGGTATTTAAAGTAACTTCCAGTTCTGAAATTTTATACTTTAATTATCCAAATGGTCTGAGTTGAAGAAAGAACGACTGTTTGAATATGAGGAAGATTTTCCTGGCATGCAGTTCTTATATTTTGAAACAGGTGACCAAGGGGAATTGTGAAATGTCCTTCAAGTGATTTTGAAGAACAAGAGACACCTCCTTTAGTCTGGGATTAGTTAGGAGCAGTTGCTGGGAGGGGGATGGACGAGATGTACTCTTGCAATTCTTCTCAGTTGAGATGTTGTGAAAATGGTATTTTATGAGTTTTGTTTCAAATGTCCTCAGGTCTATTTATGGGAGGAAGGTAGTTTGTTTTCTGATTCCCAGGACCTCTCCCAACTCAATTCCTCCATCCTAGGGAACTCTGTAAACCGAAATTTAAATTTATAGCTTGTAGCTTCCCATCTAAGTTTCAGATTAAGTTTCATAACTTGGAACTGAAATCAGGGCAGTAGTTGGTGTGTGGATGAAAATGTCTGTAGCTCCATTTGTCAGTATGCTAATGAAAACCAAAGAGGGAAATAAATAAAGGTGGAAATGAGTGATGGCAAATATAAGAGCCTTTTAACCTCACTTCATTTTCACTCTACTTCTCTCCTTAAGAAAATTGATTATGATGACCTCGATCCATTTTCTTATGGATTGAAAACACCTAGGAATCCCACAAACATCTTTTATACACTAAGTGTGCTCAAGCCGAGAGCTAGCAGTTCAACAAGCAGATAGACTTCAGTGTAGATACTGATTGTATCAGCATAAATACTAGGTCTCTTATTGCAAAGTAACTGCAGCAAAATAAACACTCCACCACCCTTAGAAAGAGACAGAAGATAGAGGCAAGAAAGCAGGAGGAACATACATACACTCGGTTATTAATCAATTCTACTTCAATGGTGGCACAAGACATATTACAAGAGAGGAGGTTGATTGACACCCAGGGATGGCAAAAGATCTACTTTCACGTATAAATGAATAATATGGGTCACTGACAGTTCCAAGTGCTCTTGATGCCTAGATAGGAAGACAGGACTGTCTGAGATGGTAATCTTCTCCATCACCAGTGTCATCATCAAAATTTAAGTGCTAATCTGTGTAGTCTGATAAAATGGGTGAGGGGCAGAAAGATCCAATTAGATACTGTACACGGTGGCCATGTGTTGTCTTGCTTCTCCCGTATCAATTCTCCTTTCTTATAACAGCAAGGTGAATTTCCTTTGGGGTACCACTCCTCCAGAATTGCATGCAGTCTTGGTGGGCCTGTCAGTTTACTGGCAACATGGTCAATGTTTGGATCTCAATAGTGGCAACAAGATTTGATTCTGAGGAATTTAAATCTTAAAAGGAGTCACACAAAGGAAGTTCAGAGTTTATCCTGATGGAGCATCCTGAAGAAACAGTTGATTTGTCCCCTAATGCTGTTCTGGGCCCTGTCCTTTTCTGAGTCTTGGTAGTTCATTTTTTCCTGTGACTCACAGAACTATCCCGTAGCCTTAAGGTAAACAAATCTTGCTTTACATTTAAGTTGGCCAGAGTCACTTTTGCTACTTGCAACCCAAAGAAATTTAACAAATATATCAAATATCTTCTCTGTGATCTCAGCAGCTGAGAGCTGACTGAGAATCTATAGGTAAATTGTTAGAATTAATAGATGATTTGGTGAAGATACTGTGTTCAAATTCAATATACAGAAATCAATTGTATTTTTATATACTAGCAACAAATAATTTTAAAATAAAATAACATATACCACTTATAATAACATCAAAAATATCAAATCATTGGAGTAAATGGAATGAATCTATATGTATACAACATATATATATATATATATATATATATATATATATATATATATATATAAAACATTATTGAAATAAAGAATTCCTACATAAGCAGATTGTTATGTAGCAGATTGCTATGCCCACATTAATTTGGGGGCAGCGATAGATTTCTGAAACAGAATCTCAGAGCTATGTAGTTGAAGTTCATCTTTTTGCAGATAAAGAAAATAAGACTAGAAGGGTCAAACAGCCTATTCAAGTTAGCCCAGGAAGACCTCTAGTAGACCTCTTCTACTACCAACTTTCTGGCATTTGCTGCCAATCTGGGCACCTCTACGGTTGGGGTTAGAACAGCACTCCTTTTCTCCCAGGACCAGTGCTTCATACTGGCCTTTAGCTGGCTCTGTCATTTTTCTCAGAGCATTCTAGCAATGGGGACTCTGCCTTTTTTCTCCCCATCTTTCTTGAATATTCTAGTACCCAAGAAAAATCAACAAGCTGAACTCACTGTCTATGAGATTCTCTGCCTGAACTGGGTATGTAATTCCACGTTGATTTCCAGGGTTGGTAATCTGTAGTTCTTCTGACTCTGAAAGTAGCAGGTCGTTGCTGGGAGACTCACTTGTTACTCATAGCTCAAGGGATCAAGTTCAAGCCAGAGGCATCTTTTCATCACATTTTTCCAGTGTCTAGTCACACACATTGTATAAACTCCATTTCTTCTATTCCTCTGGAATAACCAGACTTTAGTAACCAAACTCAGACTAAGAACTGCAGTTTACCCCCAACCCCCACCCTCAATTTTCCCTCTGCTGCTTTTTCCTCTTTTCCATGGGTTATTTTTTCCAACTTGGGAGACAAGGAGAATGTGTATCCCAGGTAAAGTGAGGAGGGAAGGGGAGGAGCTATGGCACAGACACATCAAAAGAGCCCTTTGTGCTCAGGGCACATTATTCCTGGAATCCAATCAAGTGCCCCAAAACCCAACCAAGCTTTTCAGACAGCACAGAAACCAGTCATGCAGGCATCTTGGGCTCTGCTTTTTTAAAGCTTTATAGGGTACACTGAATTATTTGGTTGGGTCTTTTCAACCGTGTGACATTTGGGTTTTCAATGGCCCAAATGGAGTTGATCATTAATTATTTGGACGCTTTAATTAAAAAAAAAAAAACAACTTCCCTCTGGATTTATGAGGGTCTGCTGGGGGACAAGGACAAGGGGGCCTTTAATGCTTCTCTCATTTGAATGAGAGGGAGGGTTGGGAAGGTCTAGAAGGGGAGGCTGTAGAATCATCTTCCAGGAAGGTCTTAAACCCAAGTTAGGGTTTATTTGAGGGAGGAGGGGCTTACAATGAAGAAAATGGAAAGGAACACAAGAGAACAGAATTCTGGAATCTGTCAAATGCATTAGGGGGCAGGATGTTTAATAAAAATCAATGCTTTAGCAGGGAGCCATCGAGAGTTTCTGAATCAATACCTTTCACATGAAAACTAGTAAGTCCTATGGGTTGGGAAGGGGGAAGGGCTAGTTTCTGGAACATTTGATTAACTGAACCAGAGAAGGTATCCAGGGAGGGGAGGGGCTGGATTGATGACTTCCAGTTTCAAAACAGCGAGGTAGTGAAGGTATAACATCTGCTCTCTTCCTTTCCAGGGCATGTTTTGCAATCTCAGCTTTCTTCTCTAACACGGATGGGTGTCATTCTTAAGTCATACACATTCTCCAGTTCCTGACATCCTGAAAAAGCTCCCATACTCTTAGAGAGTTCTGCTCCTATGTGCCTCTCCACAAAGGTTCATCTCAATGACAAGTGATCTTGGGTAGGTTTGGGGAGCATGGGAAAGCAAATCAGCCCTTTTCCAGAGACACCAGCAGCTTCTATCTATTCAGCCTCTTGCATCCAGGAGCCACAGGAAAACGAGACTCAGCACATTTAAAAACTACTGATGAAAAGTGCCCATCTTTGACTTCACAATGCTTAGTGACACCATATGCCAAAAAGAAGCACGGTGATTTGTGTGCACATCTTTGCTGATTTCCCCATTTGGAGTTTTTAAATCCCCTGCCTCTAGTTGAAGTAATTTCATCTGAAAAAAATCACAAAAAAATGTGGATTCCCTGACATCTTTCCTTATACAGTGCACAAAATTGTTTTAGGAATTGTTCCTATGGTACCAGTTGACTGGACTGTGTTATTTACCCCATTTTGCAAAGGAGGGAAACTGAGTCTGAAGGAATTCAAGCAGCATGCCAAAAATCATGAAATAGTAGTAGACTGGAACTCTGGCCTTCTGGAAAAAGACATTTCTCACAAAAGACATCACAGTCTTATCCATGGGATTATAGAACTAGGCTCTCCAGATGGTGCTTCAGGAAGAAATCCAGAGCATTTACAAGTCGGTTATTTGTTTTTCCTTACAGCCAATTCCATGCAAAGGTTGGCCTGTATGCATCCATTTTAGAGAAAAGGAAAAGGAAATCGACCCGAATTTTGGTAGCAAGTCTATCTGAGATGCAGTGGTGGTGTTTGCTTTGTCTAAAGTTTAGGGCTGGAGGGGTCATGAAAAACTCTAAATATAAACTTAGTTCCAGTTGATATTTGAAAATAATGTGATGGAATTACTGACTAGGAAGCATATGATGGACTCGTTCTACACAAAAGCAAAAATGAGCTTTAATGTCTCCCCCAGCCTCAGAAGATGAAGTTGGGAGGCAAGTGGCTGGGGTGAGAGTCCAATCTCAGGAGAGAGACATGGATGACAGTTCTCACTCCCACAGTGGGCCATTGTCCAAGGAAGTTGTGGGCTCCCAGGAGTGTGCTATCTACCCCAAGCAGTCAGGAAAGACTCAGGGACATCACCAGAGGGTTTTAGCAGGTAAAAGTACGAAGACATAGCCTGGACAATACGTTTGTGTATCTCAATTTTCCTCATAGAGAGAATCAGAGGCTCTACTTCGGTGTGGGATTTGTGGGGTTCAGTGATTGAGAGAGGTTAAGTATTCCGGGTGGTACTGCCCAGGCTCAAGGCACCTACCAGTTTTCATTCCAAACTATATGGGTGAAGGTCACTCGTATATTTGCACCTAAATTCAATACACTACATTATGACAAAGTTTTATCATCTTGCTTATAACTCAGGGCTTTAGGTTTTGAAACATTTCAGGGCTCTCTGGTGATGAAAGAGAAGACATGCTATATAAGTGGCATTTGTCTGGGGACTCATACCCTGAGTCAGAGCCACTGCATGTTATGTTCCTCTACCTGGAACCCTCTTTTCCCTCATCGTTACCTGATAGACCCCTGTTCTCCACTCCTGTCTCAGCTCAGTGTCAGACTTCCTCAAAGATACCTCCCTGCATCCCTTTGTCTAAACTGGGTCTTCATGGGTGGTCTGTCAAAAGCATCTTGTACTTTTCCTTCATGAAAAGATAGTGACAAACTGTGATAAGCTATTTAATCCTTCTGTCTTCCACTGGATAGGAAAGTTCTTGAAGATAAGGACCATGTCTGCAATGCTTGCAACAGACTTCCACTGCCAAGTGATATTTGTTGAATGATATTTGATATTTGAGTGAATGGTCTTGTGAGGAAACCTGAGCTTGAGTCTGGGTGCTACCACTATTCACTCGGGTGGTTGTGACTTTTCTGAGGCTTGGTTTCCTCAACTCTTAAATCATGCTGTTAGAATGGTTGATTCTGAGACCCCCTTCTACAAGGCTACTCTGTGACCTGTTGTAAACCCCCCTGTGGCTGGGTCCTTCTTTGGCAGCTCCGTCAGCTCTTCAGTTCACTCTCCCATCCCAAATAATACCAATTCTCCAACACATTAATGAAAAAGAGAGTCTTTACTGTTGATTCCATAGTTTCCTTGGAGGAGACTACAGCTACCAACTCTTAACACCTCACTCCCCAAATGCCCATTTAATATTTCTTCCTGATTCCCTTTTTGACTCTCTGCTGCTTCCTCTCCCCTCCAGGGCTTCTCTGAATTCTCTGCAGCCTCCAAAAGTTCTCTATTTGATTTAGAGGAATTTCACACTTGCCCAAATACCCTTTCCCTTAAGCTGCCTCAGGGCATATGGTTGTTGATCCTTAGACTTCCAGCATACTGGCTGCACCAGCTCTACCTTACCGTGCATCTCTTTCTGATTCCATGTTCAATGACATTGTATTCGTAGCTTAAATCCACCACGGTGGGAGTATTTAAACGAGGGAAATTGATGAATGCTGTAAATTGGGATTTCTCTTTCGGAGAACCCATTGTTACGCATTTCCTGGCACACCACTGTCTAAGCTCCTCCAGCCAGGTTATCATCTAGTTTAGGAAGTTGGTTGAACCCAAAGATCCTTCATCATGAACCTATAACATACGTAGTTTTTAATTCCTCATGATTTAGGCTGAGTAGTAGGAGCTGAGAAAGTCTCATATAAAATGGTAGCTGTATTGGTCAAGGTTCAGCCAAGAAAACAGAACCTATCTATGCCAGGTAAGTCAAGGGAGGAAAATGGGAAATGTTAATATGTAAATAGCTACAGATTAAGTTTGATGGAACTAAAGGGGCAAAAGGGTGAGCCAAGCTCTAGATGAGCAGGAAGCCATTTCCTGTCTCTAAGGCTGGTGTGACAAAGAGAAGGTGTTACCAGAGTTTAGGAATTAGAATTGCAGAGGGAGCGGCTTCCCAGTGGTTGTGGAGCCCCAGAAGAGACTAAGTTGCTGCTAGAATGCCTCCTACAACATGGATTGAGGGGAGCACCTGGGCTTTTTCATTCCTCCAGTGTTCTGCTGAGACGCTCTCATGGGCTGAACTTAATCAGAATCCAGTTGGAACAGGAGTTTGGGAAAATGTAGCTGGCAGGGGTCAGCTCCTATGATGCAGAACAGGACAGAGAAGGCCTGGCAATGAATCTGATAACAAATAGGCAAATCACCATCCTAGTAACTAATCATATTCCTGATAATAATATTCCTGAAGGGACATCCACTATCTTCAAGGCTATAGCCAGTCCCATTGATTTCCTAGAGTCCCACAGTCCAGCCTCACTCTACAAACCCAAATAATTCCCTTGAGTCTGGCTCCCCAATCCATTCTACAGTGAAGAGGGATTAAGTTACAAAAACTCATTGTAAGATACTGACAATTCTGATATAGCTTCATAAAGTTGATTGCAAGAATCAGTGACCATCACATTTTGAAGAAAGATGGAAACTTTCCCATCCATAAATGGTAATGACTAGGGACATTCTTTCTTTTTTCTTGTCTTTCCTTTATTCATTTGTTTATTATTTTCTAAGATTTCAGGCACTGTGCTAGATGCTGAGGTTACAAAGATGTTTAGAACTTGTCCTCAAAGAGCTGACAGTGTGAATGGGAAGTAGAGGGCACGGGCAATTCAGGATTCACAGACTAATCCTAAAGAAATAAGATTGCTCCTTCTTTCACTTGGGCGGGTTGCAGAGGCAAATCAGGACCTCTGGGGTTCTCCCAAGCAGCTTCAGTGTCCCCCAACACTTGGACACTTTTGGGGGTTAATCCCTTTCTTACTTATGTAAGGCCCACCTTACCCTAAGGATATCTCCATATTGACTTTTCAGGAAATACTCACCCTCCTCCCTTGGCTCTCTGCTCATCTTCCATTAAGGGAATAATGTCAGCATCTTGTCTTTTGAATTGCCAGAGACTACACTCTCGTGTCTTATCAGCTCAGCAAATGTCGGGAGACTTCTTCCCTGTCTTGTGAGTCTTCATTTCAGGCCTAGATAGGGCTGGTCCTAGTGATGTGCTGGAGAACTGTGTCCATGCCCTGGTGTGTTCCCGCCAATGACACTCTCCCAGAATTGTGTCCCCGTGTTGTGTCTATCATTACTGCTTGTCAAGGGATACTAGAACTACCCCAGTACTTCCCACTCAACTCAGACTTCCAGTCTGTGCCCTCCTAGAGAGTCAGATACAGGGAGCAAGAAGTGAAGGAGGGAGATGATGAGAGAATGTGGATAGAGTGTGGTGAGGTGCCTGCAGAAGGCATGGTGAGGAGTGGGAGAGGGAGGGGGAGATGAGGAGGGGAGGAAGGGGGAGGGGAGGGAGGGATAGAAGGAGGAGAGGGAGAGGGGGAGGAAGAGGGACAGAGATAGGGAGAGGGAGGGAAATGGAGGGGGAGATGGAGAAAAAGAGAGAGAGAGAGAGAGAGAGAGAGAGAGGGACTCTTTTTAGTTGCCACAAGTAGCACTGGCAATATGTTAAGAGTTTTCAGAGGAAGGTCTCTGTGTTTCTGGATTTTCTAAGGAAAACACTTGCGTTGTTTCTCTAAAGAAACTTAGAAAACAACCCATGTCATTCAATTTTGTGCTTTGGGGAAGCTTTGACTTGTGGAGGTGGGATTCCAAGACACCCACCTGTATTCAGGTTATAGAAGGCCTATATTTCAGTAAGTTTGTTGAACTGCCTGATGTTCCAATTATGATTAACCTTGAACCCCTACAGGAACAGAATGTATGCAGTGATGGACAGAAGCCTAGGTGCAACCGGCAACAGGTGTGTTAGCAGCTTCCTTCCCACATGCGTTTGAGCAAGTCACTCATTGACTTCTTGTCACAGTTTTCTCATCTGCACTAGGTGATGATCATCATCTTGCCCAATTTACCCAGAGGTCTGTTGTGAGGTTCACTTGAGCTCAGCCATGTAGAAGCACTTTATAAATTGGAATGTATTACAGCCATGCAAGGAAATATTATTTAAGTGGCATTTCTTGGTAGGGTTCGTCTGCCTTTCACAAAGTGAGGGTCAGCTTACTAATGCCACCCTAGTAGATGAAATGGTCCCAACTCACATCTTTTCCTTTTCCTTTTACTAAATTGGAAACAAAGCCCTCAGGGCTTATAATTGAAGGTTGCTAAAAGGTGTGTCTAACATAGAAATGCCTACCAAAATTCCACTCAACTTGGTTTATATTGTCTACAGAGTGAAGGAGAAAGCCATAAAGATTTCTCCAGAAGAAAGTGTGTGATCCAGGCCTTGTGAAAGGGCTGCAGGCTCTAGCAGCCATGGCGCCCTCCAAAAAGCAATGACAGCCATACCATTTCTCAGGTTTTCAAGGGCGTGCTCTGCAGCCCAGTTGCTGAGCGTTTATGTGTACGTGTGTCTCTGTGTGTGCTAGTGCATTTATTAAAGGCTGTAGTGGTGGCTTAGAGCAGGTAGGCTTCCAGAAAGAGAAGAGTTTTCCTTGGCTCCACTGCCAACTGCTTTATTTGTTTTCATTTTAAAGGTGTGTTTCCAAAACACCATTTCCTGAAATCTTTTGGCTGTAGCCAGGTATGAGATTCCCAGCTGCAAGTCCAGGGAAAAGGTGAGCTGCCAGGGAAAAGTTTACAATAGGGCGGGTTGCCCACAACAGTGCCAGTTGACACCTCGCCAGGAAATGGAGAGTGAGCCAACCATAAGGACCTCTATGGGAAAAGTTTTCCCTCCAGATCCGACTGGAAATTTATGTCTAAGAATATTAGTTTGAATAACCAGTCTGAGTTCTTGTAACTGAGGAGGGGATATCGAACTTCAAGTCTAACAGAGTAAGACAAGTTGAAGTGAGTCCTTTCGCATGAAAGCGTTTTGTTAACTCCCTTTATAACGTCTCCTCATATTTAGTGTCCACTGTGTCTTATCTTGATCACTTTTTAGTGCGCTACTGCCACTTGGAAAAATACCTTCCTACCCTGCCAGAATTTGATCTCTGAGCTCATGTCAAATTTATCTATAAATTCTCCCGTGTCTAACACAGTACCTAGTACACTGAAGGTGATGAATAAATGTTGGTTGTGTAAATGACTGAAAGATGCAAAACTAGAGCTATTAACAAGGTTTTTATTGAAGATTCATTCATTCCACATATATTTATTGAGCACTTGATACAGGTCAGGCCCTGTTATAGGCAATGGGAAGAGACTGAGAACAAATCATACATGAAGATAATAGCAGTGACCCTATAGGTGACTTTTTTTCCCCTGATTTTTTGTATCCTTAGCTGTTGAGAACTCCTTGGCTATGCTCAGATCCGGGTCTTGTAATTCCAATATTCCTGGCTGCTTTGCCCTGTCCAAAGCCTAACCCAGGTTTTGGGACTTATCTTCTTGGTCTCCAATAAGGACTTTAAATAGCCCCAGGCCAGTTACTAAACTGAGTATATATTTCTCCCAGCACTCCTATCACTCAACACTATCTCCAGGATTTTTACCAAATTTCCTCGTTATTAAACTGGTAAGGAAAAATACTACAGTTGATCTTAGCTAAAAGGCTGAGAAGCAATCCCAATTCCCTAGATATCAAAGCTTAAATGCTTGCACTGTAGCCTAGTTCTGGAGATGAAATCCCCATGTTTCTCTCTGAACCAGATGAAACATAGATAATGGAAAGCTGCTATAAAGGAGGACAGAAGTTGCTGAGGAACACTAGGAGGACAAATGTGAAGATAGGAGGGACAAAGGGAAAGTTCTTCTCCACAGAAAAGCATTGGAGAGGCTTACAGTACCACCAGCAGGATCCTGTGCTTCTCCCCCAATGGCTGAAGTATTCTTCACATTTCACTGGCAGATAACCCTTAAGAGTATGGGCTCAGCAGATGATGCCAGTTCTTACTTCCTCAGACCTGCAAAGGGTGGGAGGGTCCATGAAGTTCAAACTCCTCCAAGTTCAGAGAGAGGATACACCCTACCCAAGATCACATGGCCTAGTGACATAGCAAAAATTTTATCTTTTAGAATCAAAATGGGGAAAAATTATCCTTTGTCTCTGATTGAAATGATACAATCAATTCTCCACAGTCATAAGAAATACCATCCCAGGTTAGATTAGAAACCATGCTGGATGGAGAACAGCTGAAGGACCCATGCATGCCTGGTCTATGGAAGACAGGATGGAGGGAGACACGAGAGATGACACCAAGCTTTAAAAACTGGCACAAGGAAGGGAGTCACGTATTTTTCTTGTGTGGCCTCAGAGGACTGAGCTGGGCTCTGTAGGTAAAAGTTAGAGAGGTAACTTTTTCTCAGCTCAAGGAAACCTTTCTTATAGGGCTGCCTAACAGTGAAGCAGTCTCAGAAATAACAAGCTCGGGCTTCCCTGGTGGCGCAGTGGTTGGGAGTCCGCCTGCCGATGCAGGGGGCATGGGTTCGTGCCCCAGTCTGGGAGGATCCCACGTGCCGTGGAGCGGCTGGGCCCGTGAGCCATGGCCGCTGGGCCTGCGCGTCTGGAGCCTGTGCTCCACAACGGGAGAGGCCACAACAGTGAGAGGCCCGCGTACCTCAAAAAAAAAAAAAAAAAAAAAAACCAAGAAAAACAAACAAACAAAAAAAACAAGCTCCCAGCTACTGGAAGTTCTCAGGGAGAAACTAGATGGAAACCTGGTGGGATGTAGAGGTGGCTTCTATCTGGAATGGCAGGAAGAGTACCACATTGCTCTGACCGCTTAGAGTTTGAGATGAACCATGGTTCACGCACTTCTATCTCTGGCAATGGCTCTGGTAAGTAGGCGTCAGGGTAGCTCTTTGTTATCATCCTCAACATGTCAGAGGAGCTCCACGGCTTCTTTCTAACTTCTGTATGCCAAGGTCTAAAATTGCCGAGTATAACCTAATGGATGGCAAGGAGGCTCAACATCCTCCACCAACAGATCAATGATGGCAGCTCCTGGAGGCTGAATTGAGAAGCAATTTGAGACAGGAGGAAAAGCTCTGATCATTTAGCCAAGTCTTCCAGGGCTGGCAGCCTGCTGGATACACACTTGCCATCCCTGATCACCTGAGTTCTTTTTCTCCTTACACATACTAAACAGTAGCCTTTTTGGTCTAATCTTTACTTTTGCTGTAATTCCCACCAGTCTTTTTTTTCTCCTTTTTTCTCTTATAACGATTCTAGACCATGACTGTCTCCCTCATCTATGAAATAGGACTTTCTAGGACCATTTGTTAGTAAAAGTGGCACATTGGGGCTTAAGGGATGAACTGAAGGTCTCCAAGAAATCTATACTTCCCCTTTCCCTTCCTTTCTTCAATTGGCTGTATGGATGTTGAAATCCCAGGGGCCTTGTTAAAATGCAAAGATCACCCCACCCCCAACCAGGAGATAGTCACCCAAATAATGGTTGGACTCTGATTTTTTAGTGCAGATTATTTATTCTGCTTCTTTTCCTCTGAGGGTGTGGGGGCCTGTGTGGGGAAGCCAAGAAGAAGTGTGGAGGACTCAGGGTCTTATCACAGGGTAGAGAAGGAGCTGTGGGGGCTGGGGGGAGTCTGCAGACCGAAGGACTAGCCCATTTGGAAGGGGCCTTGGAGGTCTAGTTTGACTTCCTCTCTGTGCATTTGGGGAACCAAGGACCCAGGGTGGGGGAACAGATTTGACCAAAGTCACAGATGAGAAAAGCACACTCTCACCTTTGCCCAGTTTACCTTTAGGAGTCTTTGAAGCTTTTTATCTAGGGGTGGTAGTGATTTCCTCAAATTGGAAAATTTGGATAGGTGATGGTCACTGCACTTTTGCAGAAATAAAGAGAACATCATAGAGCTGTACCTCAGCCACTGAAGCTGAGTCAAGGATAATCAGGACCCCCCCTCTCTGGTTTGTATATGTTGGAAAAAAAGGAATAGTGATTTCCTCTTTCATAAGAAGCATACAAAAGTATGCTCTTGGGTTTCTATTGTTGAATAGCAGATCTCATATTACACATCTTCTCTGGCCCTTGTCTTTAACATTTTTGCCCATGGAATTCCTAGCACAAGGTAGGTACTCTCCAAATGCCTGCAAAGTGGGATGAAATATACCTTTCCCATGTGTGAGAAGTGTGGGGTGGGGAGAAGAGATAAAGAGAGTTAGTTCCAGAAGACATTGCCTAATATTGTATGAATTCACTATACATCTCATAATAAGACTTACCAGACAAATTACAAACATTGGGACAATCTACTCCCCATTCCAAGGGCTCAATGGAATAGTATTGAGGTGTCTTTTCTTGTCTAGGGCTCAGATTGTCCTGTATAACCACATCACTACTGAGCATCACAGAGGCTCGAAATGTTCTTATAATCCCTTTCTCCTTTGGGGGAGGTTGTCGATGTATTTTTTTTTCAACACTTTCAAAATCACAACTGTTTATAGTAACTGGAGATGGCAGAACCTGGCTGAAGTGGGAAGGCTGAGATTTATCTAACCTTTAATTTAGTTCTCCTCTTAAGTTAGTCCAAGTTCCTGAGACGCCTTTCCACTGTAAGTTAAACCATTGTTTGTCAAAGGAAATATAAATTAAGAGCTCTGTTTTCTGAGCTAAATGGAAACTTGGGCTAGGGAAACAGATTCTTGCTGTGCTCTTCAGACCTCCAATATAATATAGAAATTGGAGTCAGTGTGGGACATAGATTTGATGAATTCTAGAGGAATCTCAAACTCAAAGAATGTGGGAGTTACATGGAGCCAGAAACCCAGCCTAAATTTGACTCATCAGAACTCTTAATAATCACGTTGGAAATTCCATGGCATTATGAAAGGAGCAAATCTCTTTTCTCTTTAGACAGAAAGGATTCTGAAGCCATCCATATTTGCTATGGACTCCTGAACGGACGAGCCAAGTGCTATACCCAGACCAAGAACAGTGACGCCATGGTCATCCCTATGTTTATTGTAGAAGGGAAGCTAAACTTCTAGTACTACACGAGTTGTCCAGTTATGGATCTCTGGGTTGTATGATTTGGAAGACACACAATTAAGGGAATAACTCTGGCCAAAACTGAGTTTGTAAAAGTGGTATAGAGCCAATGAGAAGTAACACAGGCCTTGAGTGTTTACTGTGAAAGACAGACAATTAGAAATCATGATAATTTAATGGAGGACACTCACAAGGCACTAAATTCAATCATTTAGCACCTCCCCAATCTGATGACCAAGCCATCAAGCCAATATTTCCCATGGTTACCTTCATAGACTTCAGAAAACGTGAAGGATAGATGATGAGCAAAGCTAATACCAAATTGAACAACAGCTGTTTAGTTAAATTAGGAAGAGCCGATAATTATAAATTATCTGTCTACACAGTAGGTAGACAGATAATTCAAGTGTAAGTCCCCATGGTATAGTATTTCTCGAGAGTGGTCAGGGAACGACCACCATTTAAAAAGCCCACTGAGCGTTAAAATCAGATTCCACGACTCTACTTCCAAAACTACTGAATTAGAGTTTCTGGGAGTGGGTCTAGGAATCTGCATTTTAAACAAAAAATTGTCATTGACTGAATGGATGGTAAACTTTGCACGTATGTGTACTATGATTTTTAATCTAGTAGATGCAGTTGTGATTAACAATGCAACTCATATTCAGAGGAGTGCTGAATTTATATAGCTTTGGGTTCTGAGGTACTCTCAATCAATAGATATTAATCATAATATAGTGGTTTATGAAATTTCTTGGCTTTAAAAAATGATATTCACACTTATAAAAAGTTGGGAGCCACACTTTAGAATAAATAAAGTGGTTGAGGTATGAGTTACTGATAACAGAATCTTTCTGGGATCCTGATGGATTCAGATGCACAGACATTTATTAGAGGTCTTGCATGTGCCGAGTACCGAGCTTCCCAGAATCATCCAGCTATTGACAGGGCCTGGGCTCCAGTGCAGGTCTTAAAACTTCAAGTTCAGCTTCTGGTTATCGACAGCTATCTTCTGGAAGTGATGAGAGCAGGAATGTTCTGACCTTATGGGGAGGAGGGATGCCAAGCAATGGAGTAGGGCAAGGATAATAGTAGAATAGAGCTGGAGACATTTAGATTTAAGGGGGCTCCATACTTTAAAAAGGCTTGCTGTGCCTAGTGATATAAATTACGTGGTACCCAGTGCAGCCCTCACCCCACAGCTTTGTTCTGCATGTTCTAGTAGGAGTCTTGGATTGTGCTGGGACTAAGGGGGTGGGAGGAGGCCTGGGGCTGGCAGTAGTGGTTAGCCTGAGTGATCCGAGGCCTGGAGGATTATGACTGAGGGATGAGGTGGAAATTGGCACCTTGTGGCTTTGTGAGGCTAGTCTGACTCGTGCCTTTCCCTTTCCAGATTCCAAGTTGTGATATTAGCTCTATTGCTTTGGGGTGGGACTTGGTGTTTGGAAAACTGGTGACTGCTTAGTGTTACAGCACAACCACACCCTACTCCTGCTGCTCTTGATGTTGACCACCTGGCCCGTGCACACCACCACCTACTCCTGGGACAATGATGTGGCCTGACCTCCAGAGCAGAGGCCTGGGAAGTCTCATGGGCGGTGCTCCGGAGGTCGCTTCAGGACATGTCTCTTCAATGCCCTCCTGGGGGCTTGCATGAGAAAGTCAAGGGTCCTTCCAACTCTAGCTCTCCTCCAGTTTACTAAACTCATGGATGAGTCATAACTCAGCAGGAGCAATTTCAGAGAAATAAAGCATCTATATCACTCAGTTTATCTAATTGTTTTCTAAGAGCTGAAAATGACAATTTTCTACAGTTATTCTATTAATGCTAAGAGTATTGAGAGTTTATCAACTTTTGGGGATACATAGTAAGAAAGTGTCAGGATCTTAACTGACTTTTTCCCTCCAATAATGTACTCCATCCATCCCCCTGCACCTACGTGCCACGTGCTCTCATGCATGGGCACACACACACACACACACACACACACACACACACACACACACACATCTTTTTCTACCTAGTGGAATGTTCTTGGGGCAAGGTAAGGCCTAGGTGGTGCCAGAGAACAGAAACAAACTATCTGTAGCTCCAGTTTTTTTTTTTTTTAATTGAGGTATAATTGACATGTAACATTGTATTTGTTTCAGGTGTGCATATAATGATTTGATATTTGTATACACTGAGAAATGATCACCATGATAAGTCTAGTTATCCATCACCATACATAGTTATAAAGCCCACTATCTCAGGGAAATGGAGAGGACTCAAAGCATAGTAAAAAATGCCTGGGGGAACCATTACTAGAAAATACCCCCCCACCCCAGGCAGAAGTAGAGAAGAAAATGGATGAGATAATGATGAGATTTTACCTTTGGTTGTACAGGAAAGAGAGGCCTTGCTTCCGAGACAGGACCTCAGGTTAGAAATATCTGTACTGTGAGTCTCAGCAGAAGGTGATTTCCTGCTTTTTCCGAGCCTCAGCATGGCACAGAGACAGCAGAATGGGACCTATGTTAGCAAATCTGCTTAGATTGATGGCCATTGATGGGTGACCAAGGGCTCAAAGGGTATGTCTGCAGACACCCATGTGGATAAATGACCTGAGGTCTGGATGGGCTTTGGTCCTCTGTGAGCCCCTAAACTTTGTCTCTGCTTTGGGGAAGGTGCAGGATTCTTGAAAGGACTGAATGTAAGCACATCAGATAGCACCTCAAACTATAAATTTTTTTATTATCCCCTCAAATGGGTCGATTTCCCGTGTACCCTGATGGCGGTTTGCAAGCTGGCACACACTGCATAGGAAAGCCTACTGAAACTTGCAGAGCTGTGGCTACTCAATCAGTTCTCTTGTCTTTATTAAGCAACTATGATGCTAAAAGGAGCTCCTTCTAGACTTGGGGTGGGGGGGGCTCAATGGTCACGTGGGGCCCTAAGTCCTTTTTTATTGGCGCAGGCTTCAGAGTTACGGCCAAGGAGAAAGTATATTAATACTCCCCTAGTCACAATATTTTCTCTCGAATCTACATGATTTGGGAAAATGTGAGTCAGGACAGATGAAAAAGACAGAAAGAAATATAACATGTGAATATTTCTAGGTTCACTCATTATGCAGTAAAATACTCAGATCCACAAATGAACATTTACTTTAATCCTTTGTCTTTCATTCGGTTCCTCAGATACGTTCTTTCTAAAAAGCAATTTCGAAGGTGGGGAGAGGTAATCAATTTCTGCTATTATTGGGTGGGCATCCTCCCCAGAAGTCTAGGAAATCTTTTGCAGATTTCAAAGCCTTCTTAACCTTTTCTGACATTTAAAAGCAAATAGAAACTCTGCCAGATAAAAGTGAGCTGAAAACAACGGTCAAGTTGACGTCCAACTGGAAGGAGTCTGCTTCCTCCAAATTCCTTCCCTTTTACACACTCTCCATTATGAAATGGGACCAAAGAACACCGATGTTTCTCTCCTAAAGCACACATGCACGTGCACACACACACACACACAAACACAAACACACACAATAAAATTGCTTGTCGTGACTAAAATGAGGCCAGGGCAAACTGTCAACAGAGCATGGTCCAGATAATATTTTACCCCTTTTTCTATCATTACGGTTTTAAGGGTGGGATTGAAAACTAGGAGGATTAGAGCTGAGCTGTTGGGAAATTTACAGCTGAGCACAGACGCTCTCTCTCTCCTCCCTCCCCTTCTCTTTAAAAACTTAGCAGCATGTGGCTTGCCCTGGTTCCAGCAGCGATTATTAAAATAAAAAACACCTTTGGCCATAAACAAAAGTGAAAATTGAAACATACTCATGAAAGTTTATTATTTTTTGCTTCAATAACTTCACCCTACATGGAGAACTTTATTTGCCTCAAAGGTCTTTGGGTCGGGTAATGAAAAAGCACAGGGGGTTCGGGGATCCCAAGTCATCAGGCTTGGGAGGCAGCTGGGGGTGGCGTGCATCTTGGCCTCCAGCCTGCAGGGCTGCTCAAGCGTGCGGGCTTTCATGTGCAGGAGCCTACTTCCTCTCTCTCTCTCTCCTTGGGGCTGCCCTGCCTTCAGGGTCATGTCCAGGATGCTGAGCACTGAGCTGGGTTGAAGCCAGTCCTGCCCCTCTGCTGGCTTGCTGGTCCCACATTCAAGTCATCTGTCTGATTTTATGGATTTCCTGGAGCTTTGCTTTGACTTAAGGTGCTTTTAGCCTCTGACTGGTATCTTCTACACTCCCAAACTCAAAAAGGATATGGGAAGGAGTGGGAAGGCAGATATTGAGGGGACAATGCAGAGACCCAAGGCTGAAAGGAAGCCTACAATTGAAGAGGAGTGATGGAATTGGGATAACTTACTTCTGAGAAAAGAGGTTTGACTATGTTACCTGATAATGATCTTTATTTTTAGAGAAAGAAGAAAATGATTTAAAAAACAGGAGGTGGACTTTGGTTTATATAGAGAGAAATAAACCATTTACATGACAGTTAGTTTAGGTTTTTTGCCACTTGCAGCCAAAACCTGGTCCTAAATATACAGTCACGCATTTCAGGGTATAGGCTGTCTTGCTTGAAGAATAAACAAAAGGTTTGAAGGTAAGCCTTTTAGGACCAGTGTGATAATTCTGCTCCATAACATTCTTGAGGACCAAGCCACCACTGAGCTCATCACTCCACTGTCCCTGGGATGTGGCTCTTGCCATCATGGCCAAGATGGTACCCTCTATATTTAAGGCAACACACAGAAAAAGGGAGGATAAAGAAGGGATTAAGGGGGCATGCCTGCCTTCTAAGGGAGGTTCCCAGGGGCTGCTACATGACACTTGAGTTTATATTCCACCACCAAGAAGTTAGCCCCTTGGCCACACATTGCAAAAGAGTCTGGAAAATTAATCTTTATTATGAGTAGCAATATTGCTAAAAATATTGCTAAAAATCTTATTAAGAAAGAAAGAAAGAGAGAAGAGATATTGGAGAATAATGAGTAGTCTTTGCCACAGAATTAATAAAAACCCAATCCTTACCTGTCTTACTAGTTGGTATTGGTTTAGTCATCATGTTCCTTCCATTGTTCCATGAATTTATGTTGTCATAGAGAATTTAAGCTCATCACTTCCTCATTTATTTTATCTCTGTGACTTTTGTCAGTGTTGCTCCTCCATGCTTTCACATGGATTCTTGTTGTTTGTCCCATCAAAATCTTCCTTGAGTCAACTTTGGATGAAATCTGTGAGCCTCATTCTATAGACACAGAACTCAGAACAAATAACGTAATCAACTCTATTGATCTCTTTTGTAGCTTTACCATGATTTTTTTTAGGATTGGGACACAGGAGTATGTGCCATTTTACATGGCTTATTTTGCACTCATCAATGTGGTAAAAACCCAACTAGCTTCTCAAAGCTTTCCTGGGGATGGATTGGGACCAGAATCTCCTTTAGATTCTGTTTGGCTCAAGGATTGCTATTTTGTTTCCCTGGGGTGCTGCATGGTTTTAGCCCCTCATTCTGAGTAGCATGACTCACATCCCATCAAATCTCCTTTTTGCTTGCTTGCTCTCTCACGGCTGCTTCTCTCTTACTCCATGTGAGATGTTTCTGGCTGCCTCGCTTTCCAGCATAATCAAATCCAGTAGGCCTTCCAGCTGACCTCATGAGTATGAGCTAAGCCCATTTATGAAATATGAAATGATCCCAAATGCTCATGATCTAGCTTTCCCAGGGGGCTGCGGAGGCGGATCATAAGCTAAGAGCTTCCTGCTTGAGATGCTGCAGGAAGGCAGATGTGGCATCCCTAGAGATAAGCGTGCCTTCCATGGACTGAGTTCTGGTGTCAAGCGGTAGTGATGATTCTCAGTGTTCCCTAAGACACTTCTAAAATCTCCCTGTCCTACTTCTCTTTCCACTCAAGGGTATTTGCTCTTATTTTGAACAAGTGAGGAAAACCAAGATCATGTCATATCATACTGGGTTGATGCTTTCTGCTGAACTCTCCATTTTGGTCAGAGGCAATGGAACAATATTGAGTTAAGTGATATATATGTGCTCAAAGGCATTGCTTGCATGCCTGGGTCATAGGCTTGGGTTTATTCTATGATTCAAAGTTCCCTTAGTCACAGAAGGGAATGGAAGGGTGTATGAATGACTCAACAAAAATCAGCTCCACTAGGGAAATAGAGTTCAAAGACCCTCTGCACTTGTGGGATAATTAGTACTTAGACAGTCCTGCAGTAGATCAGAGACAAGGCCTGGGATTAGTAGACAACACCCATTATTTGACTCTGTGTACTTCTGTAGAGGAGGAGGGACTTCTGTTACACCCCCTGGAGGGAATAGAACTGGAGGAACACTGCTGGCTCCTCCCCTTATAACCCTTACCTACTGCCTGCTCCAGGTTCCAACAAGCAAGGAAGAAGAATGACTCATCTGATTGGTGAGATCATGACCAAGGTCATTGCTTTTGGTGGCTCTTCTCTCATAATAACTGGCTCAGAATTTGCTCTGCCTTCTTTACTTTTTGCAAGATAGATCCTTGTATCTGGATTATGGGGGCTGGGGATGGTGGTGGAAAGGAAGTTTCCTGTGGAACTTTTGGAATCAAAGAAGGTTTGAGTCATGTCCTCCAACACAGTAAACAGAGTAAACTAGAGTAAATCAAGCATAGTAAACCAGAACCCCCCTATCTGGGGGCAGGGAAACAAAGCTATTGCTTACTTTGATCCTTATCTGAGCCCTGTTTTCAATTTTGTAGCACCTGGGGGAGGGGGAAAGAAGGCATGACAATAATTGGCTGTATGCCTGGCCTGCAAGCCCACTCTTAAAAGACCCTCCTGGCATAGGGTTCCTGTTGAGTGTTTCTCCTTCATCCCAGGATAGTGCTGCCATCCTCTGTGGTATCTATAAGCAGGTAGGGAGGGCAGTAAAGGGAGGAGTTGAGACCAAGAGAGTTAATTTATAATGATATTGTGTGACCAAAAGGAGAAGTGCTAAAATGCACGTGAGAATGTGTGGAGGAAGTTGGTACTTCCTGTCTTCTGCCAGTCCTGAGCTTGAATCCCAGTCCTACCTTCTTCTACCTGTATGATCTTGCAAAACTTCCCTGACCTTTCTGTGCCTCAATTCTCCAAGCTGTAAAATGGGCAAATTATAGTGCTGACCTCATGGGATTGTTTTGAGGATTAAATAGATTATTCTACAGGGTCAAATACGTAGTAGATATTGTGTAAGTATTAGCTATCATGATTGCTGCCATCATATCATCATCACCATCATTACGGCTATCACAAATGTGGCATACCTAGAGGCAGGCTTAGGGCTGATGTAGGTGGTGAACAATATTCAGGTTTTACTCATGCTTTGAAGGAGCTTGCAGGTAGTGTCAAGGTTCTGGACTGAGAAGTGATATACTTGCGTTCTAGTCCCAGATGTATGTGGCCTTTGTCAGTGACCTCCCTCTCTGAGTCTCAGTTTACATAGTTATAATAAGGGATTTGATGTTCAATGGCCCCCAAGTGCTTGTGTGGAGAATGGGGGCTGGGTTAACCATGTGAGGCTTATTGGGAAGCTTGTTACAAATGCAGATTTCCTGGTCCCACCACTCCGAGAGATTCTAATTAAGTGGGTCTGGGATGACTTGGGAGCCTGGGTTTTTATCAGGTTTATGCTGTGCTCTCCATGTACCTCCCTTGCATCTGGGGTACAACTATCACTTGGGCATCACAGCCCCGGCTCATCTTTGAGGCTTAAGCTCTAAAATGCTCTAATTGTGTTGCAAGATGTGTGAAAAGGGATGGAAGTAGAGGGAGATCTGAAAACCAAGTGATGAAGTGCAAGTTAGTTGGTGGAAATTTATTGAAGGATTATCCTTTACCATTTTTCTCATTCAAAAGCCAAGAGTTTCAGCCCAGATGCATAACAGACCTCCACTCTGCAGTTTACCAGAGCCAGTCTGACCCATTCTTTTCTGTTCTGAGACACAGAGCCAGGAACCGCCGTCACTGCCAACGCCAGGTCCCTGGAGAAAGAGAAACTGGCCCTGATAAGCAGGAGGAATCTTCTTCCCAAAGCCAGTTCCCAACATCTCCATTTCCCTTGGGCCAAATGCTCATTTGATTAACCAGGATCTTTGGCCACCAAGAGCAGAAAAGAGAATCCATCTTGTCACTCTAACATGGGGTGAGGCTGTTCTCAAACCATCCCATCTCTGAGACTCTTTCCTTGGCAAACAAGATGGCTTTGCTGCAGTCCCACAGTGTTTCTCTCTTTAATCCAAAGAATGAAACAGGAAAACAAAAACAAAACAAAAAAAATGGTTCCTTCCACCATATAAATCGGAGCCTCTTTCATCCATTGAATAACATGGTTTCTTTCTTCTTCCCTTCACCATGGGGACAGGGTGGAGCCCACATTCCCTCAAGGAGCCCAAGGTCAAGACATTCATGGTGAACAAACTGCATCCTCTAGAATGCATTTCCAATTAATACACACAAAGCGTTTCCTACTATCTCTTAAATTATGGTTCTATATTTATCGCTGCCAGCACACCCCTCCCTCCTTTCCCAGCTCCCCCTCCCCCCACCACGATCCCCACTCTCCCTTTAATCATTTGCAGAAGTGTTTCCATTCTTCTTTTTTCCATCTTCAGAACCAATTTTGTTATAAGAAGAATGTAATTGTTGCTAACATTTTGATTTCCCTGTTCAGTGAGATTTACATGACACTGAGGTTTTGTGATATAATTCCTCATTTGCTTCCAAGTTTTCTGTCGGGCATTTAATCTGTACAGAATTTCATTATCGTCTGATTTACTGTGGCCTCCACATAAGGAAAGGCTTTTCAAGTGTCAACGTTTTTTTCTTTTTCCCTTCCTCTTATCTCTCTTTGTCATCCTTTTACACACACACACACACACACATACACACATATGCACTCTTTCTTTCTCTTCTCTCATCTTTCTCTCTCCCTATCTCTTTTCTCTCCATCTCTCTCTCTCTCTCTCCCTGTATGTCATCCACCTACACGCACACACACTCATGCATGCGTGTGCAGGCACACATGCATTCTTTCCCTCTCTCTCTTCTCTTTCTTTCTGTGTCCTCTTTTCTACTTCTTCTCCACTGTCTCTCTCTCTCTCTCTGTCTTGTATTCTCTCCATCTATCCCCGCTTGCCCCCATTTTCAGGTTTCAGTGTTCACATCTGATGACTGACATGTTGGCTTTGTCCTCATTCCAATTCATTCCTCTATGTTGGAGCCCGATTCCCCTTCCCTTGAAGATGGGCCAGGCATTGTGACTGCAGTGACAATGAATATGGCATATGTTATGCTGTGTGACTTCTAGGCCTGGGCTATATAAAGTGATTTGCTTTGTGCCTGGGTCTCTCTCACCCTAGGAACCCAGACTCCATGCTCTGAGTAAGCCACAGGAGGAGGATACATGTAGGGTTCTAGCCACAACCCTATCTGATGTCCCAGCTGATGGTCAGCCTCAACAGTTAGTCCAGTGAGTGAACAAGTCTTCAGATAATTCCAACCTTCCAGCTGCCCCACCTGATGTGCAGTGGAGCAGAGATGAGCTGTCCTCACTGAGACCTGTCCACATTTCAGATTCAGAGCAAAATAAGTGTTATTGTTATTATAAGCCACTAAGTTTTGGAGTGGTGTGTTACACATCAGTAGCTGGAACACCTATCCCCTTCACTTCATCCTTCCCAACAGGTAAAATACCTTCATATTTTCTGAAATCCCTGATTCTGTCCTAAGACCCTCCTTCCTGAGTGTTCCAGTGCTAAACTGGCTCGCTTAGGTGAATTGATCTTATGGAACACATCCTCATTGGAAGGGAATTTGCCTGTTCCCACCAGTAATTAGCTTTGCATTACAATGGTAGCCTTGGGAATCAGTTTCTTTAAATGTAAAATGAGGACATTGAGCTAAATAATCCCTAAGGCTTCTTTCAGTTTAGTTTGTCTCTCCTTTCCCATGGATCTGCTCTGGCATCAAGGGTGAGCCTGCTTTATAGATGTTTAACTGTGAATGACTGATGATGGCTAAGCATCATGTAACCTCCTTTTGTAAGACTCACTGAGCATTTAACAGCTACCTACAGTGCCTTTCTCCAATGGAATGGGGGGGTGGCTTAGACACTGCAGTGGGCTCAGAGGATGGCTGCTCTGTACTGGATGTAGGGCTTTAGTCTTGATCTAACTACTTCTAGATACTTGGGCATTGGCTTAGTCACTGGTTTTCCTCTTCCTTAGATATAGCCTAAGATAAATGAATCAAAGTGTTCCCTGTCTAGCCATGGAAGTACAATGCTCCTGACTACTTCTGGGCCAGAAATGACCTATGAGGGCCTGGAGGAGACAGCGTAGATCCCTACGCTGTACCTACATTTGGAGACAGCGTAGATCCCTAAAATACCCCAGAGTTCTGGACCTCTTTCTGGTCCCATTCAAAATGGTGGCCTAAGTAGTGTTTCTCCCTTCCTGTAGAAGCAGGATGGAACTTGTAATCAAGTGAGGAAACCCCATGAGCAGTATTTATGTCCAAAGAGCAATCGCTCCTTAGTTTCTCCTGAGAAAAAATGAACTGGCTCAAAGAGATGGGGAGAAGGCCAAAGTATGTTGTGAAACCAAAAGCAAAAGGAGAATGAAAAAGAGGCTGGAAAAATAATAAAAAAGATTGGAACTCATAAAAGGCCAAACCAACAGTGGTAATTCTGAAAAGTGTAGGATTTGATAACACTGCCTCATAAAGGGTTTAGTCCCTAACCACACCCTCTCCCCTTTATCGATTGTCCAGGCAGGGGGTCATGGGTGCTGACCAGGCACTTCTAGTCCTGCCTTGAATCTAAGGTCTTTCCCTCACAGTAATGATGCTGACGGCTATGATTGGTCTGAATTTACTAGCCCTCAAATGCCAGAGTTTTAGGCTGAGCCTAGAGACTTCCCTTAGTGAGCAGCTGATCTCATGTTCTTATCATAGACACTCCTGCCAAATCCAGGCGTACCTTGCCTCCTCTGTGGGGCCTTTTTTGATGTTTCAACTTGTGAAGGTGTCTGAAGTCCTCAAGTTCTTACAAGACTCCTTAGTTCTCTCAATGCTTGTTACCCATTGGGCATTTTTAAATGATCTCAATATTAATATAAATAATAAATAAAGAATAAATAAATAATAGGAAGAATAAATTCATGTCTATGGTTTAAAAAAGGATATAAAAGGATAAAGGTGAGTGTGTGTGTGTGTGTGTGTGTGTGTGTGTGTGTGTGTGTGAATCCTTTCAGGGATATTCTGTGACAATATACATATGTACACAGAGAGAGAGAATATGTCTGGAAGTGAGGTTGGGAGAAGTGAATGAATATGAGTCCTCTTATACACAAATGGTAGCATACTATATTTACCATTTTGTACTTAGTCTATTTTTTATTTAACCATTTATTTTGAAGATCATTTGTTCTTAGTACACTTATAGCTATCTCAGTCTTACAATGGTTGGTTGCATTTTTCTTACTGCAAGGAAATATCATTATTTATGATATTAGTCTCCATTGCTGGGCTTTTGGGCTCCAGTGACACTAAATTATAAAGGCAAGTCTTGCTCTAGTCCTAGTCTATGAATTTGTTGGAGGTCAGGCCCATGGTATATTTTTCCTTTATTTGGCTTCCAAGCCTGCAACAAAGGTCAGTAGGCATTATAAGACCACTAGTGTGGGCTCATCACTGAGTATCACTGGTAGTGGTTAAAGAGCTGAACTGTGTTTGCAAATATATATCTGATAAGGGGTTAATAGCCAAAGTGTAAAAAGGACTCATGCAACTCAATAGAAAAAACAAACAACCAGTTAGAAAATGGACAGAGGGCCTGAATAGACATTTTCCCAAAGACAAAGAAATGGCCATGAAAAGTACTCACTAATCATCAGCAAAATGCAAATCAAAACCACAATGAGATATCACCTCATACCTGTCAGAATGGCTGTTACAAAAAAGACAACAAATAACAAATGTTGACAAGGGAGTGGAGAAAAGGGAACCCTCCTACACTGTTGGTGGGAATGTAAATTGGTGCAGCCACTATGCAAAACAGTATGGAGGTTCCTCAAGAAATTAAAAATAGAACTACCATATGATCCAGTAATTCCATTTCTGGATATTTATCTGAAGAAAATGAAATCACTGTTTCAAAAAAATGTCTATACCCCTATGTTTGTTACAGCATTATTTACAATAACCATGGAAACAATCTAAGTGTCCATCAATGGTTGAATGGATAATGAAAATTATATATATATATATATATATATATATATATATATATACAAAATGGAATACTCTTCAGTCATAAAAAGAAGGAAATCCTGCCATTTGTGACAAAATGGGTGGACCTTGAGGACATCGTGCTAAGTGAAATAAGTCAGAGAGAAGCAAATACCATATGATCTCACTTACATGTGGAACCTAAAAAGAACCCCCCAAACAAACAAAAAAAACCTACTCTTAGATATAAGATTCGTGATTGCCAGAGGCAGGGGGTTGGGATGGGGAAGATGAGTGAAGATGGTCAGAGGGTTAAAAAACCCTGCTCTATCCCTGATGCTGGTTAACCAAAAATCACAATTTGCTGCATATGCAAAATTTACAACACACACTAGGGTTCTTCTACATAATTTGTTGAAATGGAATTTTAACGGAATTAAAACCTTTGCTAAAAGTAAAATTCCTAATCTCCAGAGAGGAAAGGAATGGCTACCCAACCTTCTGGTACTCAATGTGCAAGTGAAAACAAGTGCTTTGGATGCATTAGGAAAGAAAGGATATAGCAAACACATATGTTTTTACCTCTCTCTGTCTCAGCTCATGGAAATGTTTGCATGTTGAGTCTGAGTAAGTGGCTTGGGGATTTAGGTGAGTTTCTTTGTGTGGTTAGGAGACTTGAGGTGGAGGATAGTAAAATAATTGAAGTGTAATGTTGTTGGGCAACAACTTTCCAAGAGCGTTTAGAACACTGCAGTGCACACTCCTCAAGACCAATCCTCTGGGTCTGAGGGCAGCCTACCTCAACCCCCATAACACCCACTTCCTGTCTCCTATGGTTTCAATCTTTGGGACCTGTGTCAATTATTACCTCTCCATGAGGATGTTCTCAGTGGGGAATAAATCATGCAGAGAAATGTGAAAAATGAAAAGTAAAACGAATTTTCCCCACACCAGTCCTACTCCTCAGAGGTAAACATTTAGAGTGTTTTCTATTTTTAGAGCTTCTGCTGATTATCTCCATAAATGTAAATTACATGCTTTTACCTCTATTTTTTTGATTTTTTAGCCTTAAATAGCATCTTCTGATACTGTCATAGATGAGAAATTTAGTTTATTTCTAGTAACGCCTCCATTAGGTATATTTATTACTTTAAACAATTTATGAAAACCTCTATTTCTTCATTGAAAAAATTAGGATGTATTTTCATTTCCCCCAAATGTACAAGGAATTCAGCACGTAGTCACTTCCTTCCACCTTTCTCTGACCACCCTCCCTACCTTCCAGCATTTGTCAAATACACTATCCTTCTAAAATTTGCAGATTTTTAGCATTTACATGCCATTTTGTAGTCATACGACTTAAAAAAAAACTTTTTTCAATGGTTATATGAATATTGAAAACCAATAAATCAGATTTTCAAAACATTATTTCCTCTAGACTTGATAATGTATTTGGACCTACAGAGAAAGAACAGAAGTTGTCTGTCGCCACTTAAAAGAAAATGGTTCAAGGTTCAAGATCCAATAGATAGTTTTTAGATTGCACTCATTATTTAAACTTATGCCACAGATGAGGATACAAAGGGAGGAACACAAGTAAAGAATCCTGTAAGATTCTAAGACAGGTAACTGGGATTGAAGGAATATATAGAATAGAAAATGACCACCTGTGTTTGCTCTTCAAGGGACTCTGGAAAAAAGAAATGAAGAAAAAGAGAGAAGAGAAGGGAGATGCTGAGCAGGAGATGGGATGGTAGGTGGGGCAAGGATTTAAGCATCCCAAGTATCTAGATATAATAAAGTTTGAAGGCAGCAAAACATCTTCCCTGTCTTTTGCAGGGGCTCACCTGAAAAGCACCAACCCGGGGGTGGCTACAACAAAATCAAACTGTTGATGCCCCTATATTTGGGAGAGAGAAAGCCTTGATTTTGTTCTCTCAAGATGCCCTGGATTCCTCTGTAACATGAGCAGGATGTGAACCTTCAGGCTTGCAAGTGGGAATGAGAAATTGGCTAAGAGGCTTAAAAGGAGCTTACTGAGGGAATGGAAGTGGATTTATGCAACAGGGCTAAAGAGACTTGTAGCTATGGAATGCGTCACCTGAGTCAAAACCAGAGGAAGTTCCAGCTAGACCTCAGCAATATCCATAGAGACAGCAGGAACCCAGGTAGGGCCAGGCCAACCAGGGAGGGATTGTGGGCTGAAAGATTAAGCCATGAGCTCTACCAGCTAATGCCCTGAATAGCTAAAGTCAGCAGATCTCCCAGGATAGAACAATCTTCCTAAAAGGTCCTTTTCTATAGCAATGGTCAACAAGGATTCAGGGGACACCATGTGGATTCAAGAACCTCTTCTCTTCCCACTGATTTTTGGACATAATAAGCCATGCTCATATGCATAAAAACCATACTGGGAAAGGAAAGGCCAGGAGAGTAACAAAGTCAAAGTCTGAGATGGACCTAGGGATTATCATGCTAAGTGAAGTAAGTCAGACAGAGAAAGACAAATATTATAAGATATCACTTATATGTGAAATCTAAATTATAGTACAAATGAGCTTATTTATAAAACAGGAACAGTCTTGCAGATGTAGACAACAAACTTATGGTTACCAAAAAGGAAGGGGGATGGAGGGATAAATTGAGAGTATGGGATTAACAGATACACACTACTATATATAAAATAGATAAATAACAAGGATTTATTGTATAGCACTGGGAACTATATTCAATATCTTATAATAAACTATAATGGAAAATAATAGAAAAAAGAATACAGCTATATACATATACCTGTATAACTGAATCACTGTGCTGTGCACCTGAAAATAACACAGTATTGTAAATCAACTACACTTCAATGAAAAAAAGTCAAAGTTTGAGAACCTGAGCATTTTACTTAAAAGCATTGTTTAAATTATTGCATTTGACCGAAATGACCCAATTGGATTACATTTACATTTTTCTTTTCTCAACACACGTGGGCATCTGGGGACGATCATATCAGTTATAGAAACATGAAGAAGCCACACTTTCTCTGCATATCTGGGTGTAGTATGAGCCTCTGACCCCAAGAGGTCTGAGTTGTTATTAGATGTTGATTTTGTAACCACCCAGAGTAGAAATAACTGGCAAACATCCTCTGGCCTAAGAAGGCCTGTACAGTCCTATAACGAATTTGGGATTATTCACAGTCATAGGGAACAGGGAGAGGCTGAATCACTGAAGCTTCTAACAATAATTCAAAAATCTCATTTTTGCTGAGTGTTGATCATTGACCAAATTTTCCAGTTT
The DNA here is from genome assembly GCF_025265405.1 of Mesoplodon densirostris. Taxonomy (NCBI): domain Eukaryota; kingdom Metazoa; phylum Chordata; class Mammalia; order Artiodactyla; family Ziphiidae; genus Mesoplodon; species Mesoplodon densirostris. Next base: position 20,827,144 of record NC_082668.1, read on the forward strand.
CTCAGAGGTTGCCAGATGGACTGATTTAAACTGCATATCTTTATTGCCTCTATCAGAGGAGTAAAGAATCTGTGAAATAATTCAACATGATAGTAACTCCCTCTGGTCGCTGGAACTGGGAGTGGGGGTGGGAATTGAGAATGGAGGTTGAGGGCTGGCACTGGGTTGGATCTCTGAGTCACTCTAAGATGATACAGGGATTTCTCTCAAGGTACACATGACCTTCCTCAGAGCTCTTCAGTGATTTCCCAGTGCACCTAGGATAAAATCTAAGCTCCCCTTCAGGCTGCCTGCCTTCTGATCTCACTGTGTCATTGTCTTCTGCCTCACTCATCAAGCACCAGATGCTCTGTTTTATGTCAATGTCATTTTTTATTTATTTTATTATTATTATTTTTTTTGTGTGTGTGTGGTACGTGGGCCTCTCACTGTTGTGGCCTCTCCCATTGCGGAGCACAGATTCCGGACGCACAGGCTCAGCAGCCATGGCTCACGGGCCCAGCTGCTCCGTGGCATGTGGGATCTTCCGGGACCAGGGCACGAACCCATGTCCCCTGCATCGGCAGGCGGACTCTCAACCACTGCGCCACCAGGGAAGCCCTCATTTTTTATTTTTTATACAATTCTTAGAAAACTCCAAACTCTTCGTTCCCTTAAAGTCGTTTCTCTGTGTGTTTTCTTCTCAAAGTCCTCTTCACTTCTTTCTTTCCAACTATTTCTATCTTCGATATCTCAGTTTAAATGTCTTCTCTACAGAAAAGCCTTATGTGAACTTCTTGGCCTTCCATGACCTCCCTTGACCTTCCATGCCTTTGACCCCATTATTATCTTCCACAAAACTCTAGTTATTGCCTAATTAAGCACTGACCACAGGTTGTGATGACATTTGTTTATGGGTTTACTCCTTCCCCTGTCCCCTGCACAGGGATATAATCTCCCAAAAGACTATGTCTGTTCTGTTTGTCACTGTGTCTCCAGCTAGCACAGGGCTGGACATGTACTTTGCTTACAGTAGACAATTGTTGAATGAATGAAGTGGGCAGACATTGTTTAATTCTCTGAGCTCAGTTCAGACACATGGTAGCCAAAGAGAGGAGGAGGGACAAGTCATCCCAGGTAGTCTGTCAACAAGGGAACACCCTTCAAGGAGACTGCCTTGGTTATCCCCAGGGAGATGGATTAAGTGTGGAGGACATGATAGCTTCTCAATGGTAGAGGGAGGGTTAAAGTTGAGGAGAGAGAGAAAAGACAAATGAAGTCTACTCAAAACAAAGCAGATGTTTCACCTCATATCCACTTTGTTTCCATGAGGAAAAGGGGGAGTGGGAGTGCTGGGAGGAGATGATGCTTATTTACCTGGATTTCACTTCCTCCTGGGTTGCCCAGTCACTGGAGACCTGGGACCCCTGGCTCCCTCCTCCCTTGATCCCTTTCTGCCTCATAAAATGAGTCATGACCAAAGTGTTTGTGCAAAGCACAAGTGAGTGGCAGAAGGGAAGAGGCTGGAGAATAACTCAGGAGCTGGCTTCTGGAAGGCTCTGAAACCATTCTGACCTCCAGGGGGCAAGTGTGGCTGTCTTCCAGGCCCCAGAGGGAAGCATTATGCTTGAATGCTGGATTCTGGGCCCCTGAGAACCTGTGCGGTTCTGGGAGAATCAGGACAACTTCTATAAATGGTAAAGTTCCTGGGACATTGGGAGCATGAAGAGCAAGAGATCTCCCCTTACCCTGAATGGATAGAAACTTCACCTGAGGCAGGAAAGGGTCAAGGTAACTGGCCTTTGGCAGGATGATTGATTATTGACAGGGAGGGATATTATGGGGTGTAACACTTGAGTGACACACAAATATACTCTGACACAGCTGCTCATATTCAACCAACAAGGACCTACTGTATAGCACAGGGGACTTTGCTAAATATTATGTAACAACCTAAATGGGAAAAGAATTTGAAAAAGAATGGATACATGTATATTTATAACTGAATCACTTTGCTGTACACCTGAAACTAACACAGCATTGTTAATCAACTATACCCCAATATTAAAAAAAACACTCAAGAAATATTAACTAGGCACCTACTATGTGCCAGGTAATGATCTTATTATTGAGACTCAGCAGTGAGCAATGAGCAAAATCTGGCCCTTATCATTCTTTTGTTCCAGCGGGCTAATGATTTATGAAGGTTCCTGGAATTTATATTCTGTGTCCTCATATTTTAGGGGTACTCTAATGCTGAGAGTAAGCTATCCTATGTGGAGCTCTCTAAAAAATTGTGATATTGGTGGCATTCAATAGTTGGAGTGACAGAGGCAGTGGCGGTTAAGATCTCCAAAGAGAGAAAAGCAGAAGAAATGGCCATTGAAGCCCATCATGGCATGGTAGTCATGACAAGTCATGACAGACGGGCACTGAAGAGCTTTTCATAACCAGGATGAAACTGGTCCTTGGAGCACAGAGAAGCCCTCGGCAGGAAGGGAGCAGTTGGGTTTGCTTATTTGGTGTCCCTGCATACAGTGAGGAGAATTCTCCCTGCTCCTCACTCTTGCTTCCAGACCAGTTGCAATTTTGCCACCCCCTGAGAGGTACCAACATTCAGTTCTGCCAGCCTGCTTTCCTTCTCAGCTTTACATCTGCCAGCTGGGTACCCAACATTCAGGGCAGGCTGTTACTGGTGCCCTTGCTCCTTTGTTCTCACCACTTCCTACTTCTTCTTTCTTATTGTTGTAGATGTGATTTTTTGGGTAAGGCAGAAAGGGTGTGTGCTGGGACCAGTCAGGAGGTGGGGTCTCCAGGGGGTGCTGAGAAAGGATCAAGGCCCAGAAGAGTAATCATTAGTGCCCTGTCCCTCTCACTGCACTTCAGCAACCCCTTCTCAAACTACCCTCTGAGTGTTCTTATCTCCCAGAACTCTTCCTCTGATATTGAAACCACTTACTCCCCTTATTGTCCACAACTTGTTTTCCTTTGCTCTTGCTCTACTACTTGAATGCAGTCTTGGATGGCATCACATATCTTTGTTCTCTCAAGTACACTAGTTGATAACCCATCCCCTCTGGCCCAACTTTACTTCTTTCTTACTCAGCATAGATCCTGTGTTAGAACAATTCAGCTCATTGTTATAAGAGAAAAAATAAACCCCTTTTAACTTAAGCTATTGTTTTTACATTATCTGTTACTTGCAGCCAAATACTTTCCTAACCAATGTATCTGATCTCCCTGCTCCTTTTGGTTTTTGATGTTGCTATGCTGTAGCTGCTAAGAGTTCCCATGTATCTCCTCTAATAATATACCTTCTATATTTTATGAGACTGCCAGAGCTGGAAGAGCCCATAGAAATCAACTTCCAGTCTCCTAGCTTTACATATGGTAAACTAAAATGCACAGGGGGAAAGAAATATGGAGAGTTGGTGGGACAGCCAGCCCTGGAGCTCTGAAATCTTAGAAATGAGTTGTGTTCAGTGTCAGCCATCTTTCTATCTCCTTTATTTAAAATAATAACAATGGTTGAGGGTGTGAAGAGAATCCCTGCTCCCTTCCTTGTGGCCACAATGGCTACTTTGTGGACACACACTGAGTGTAGCTATGTGCCTTGAGGCTCTGACCATCTTGTGGAAAAACAGACTTTGAAAGCACGGGCAGTGATCACCACGTTTGAGATGGGGAGGCCCCAGGCATTTGCTCACTGTGTTTTTCTCTCCGCTCCTCTAAACTGCTTTCCTGGAGACAGATTCAGCTGGTGCTCAGGGTCTTGGAATTCAGTCCCCCAGAGCAGCATTCAAGCGCGAGCTCGGTGACCACACTCTTACAGGCCCCATGAGCCCAAGCTAATTAACTAGGAGAGTTGCACACACAGGAAACATGCTGCTCACCGGCTGTCCTGTTCTTTTTGTCTCTCTCTCAATCTTGACTACTGTTAAGTCCCATTTAACAGTCTTACTTTTCTCTCCTCCATTTCCATCTGTATGTGTGACATCTTAGACAAAGCCTTCCCTCTTTGGACACTGAACACTTAGCAGTGACTATAGTCTTATTAATTTGCTTTTTATAAACCCCAGCCTCAGGTTAAGGCTTTGAGGAGCCTGCTTCTTCTTCCAGGAAGCCTCTCCTTATGTCCTTTGGCTGTTCAGTTAGTGCTATTCCAGTCTCTGCACAAACAACACCTACTTGGGCAGGGCTTTGCCCATCCCCCCAACCCCCATGCTGCCCGCCACTCCTAGCAAGACCACTTCTTTACCTGCTCAGTCTAGATGTTTTATTTCCTTCATAGTAATTGGCACCAGTGGAAATGATCTTATTTTTGTATGTTTACTTGTTTAGTTTCCAATTTTCTTGTTAGAATGCAAGCATCTCTTCAAGGGCAGATATATCCATCCTGGTGCTTCCCAGTACCCAAAACTGTGTCTGGCTTGACATAGACATCAAAAAGTTGCTTGTAAAACTAAAGCAAACTGGAGAAAATGGGATTTTGAAATGAGCCTGTTCCATACCATGGGTTGCCTGTGCTGTGGGTATAGGGCAGCCATCAAACACCAGGGACCAGTCCTCACACCAGCTCTTAGTCTTAGGTGCCCAGTACAATAAAGGATGTCACGCAGTGACTTTCCTCTAAACCCCTTCCTTCCCAGTGTTCTTTTTCACACACTTGAGTTATCAGATGTAACTCACAGATGTTAAAGCAAGGCTTTTTATATCCATTCCCACCCAAAGAGTGGTTTTTTTTTGGTTCCTTTTCTAGGATTGGGGAGATCTCTTTTAAAATCTTGATTAAAGGTGCATGCTCTCACTTGCTGGCAGCTAATCCCACCTCCGCCTGATTGAGCTCTTTTGAGAAAGCATTTCTCCTTCTCCCCTTGATCTGCCTGCACTGGAAACCCTCAGGCAGAGTCCCCATGATTCTCCTTGAGAAACCATAACTTCTTGCATGCCTCCACAGATGTTTGGGTGGATTTCCAACTTGGCTGCACATGTCCCCTTGTATTAAATGCAATCTCTTCAGTGTGATCTCTAAGAGCTACCTCTCTCCACACCCTTACTTCCCCAGCCCAATTTCACCATGTACCTACCTCCCACCATTTGCAACTCTCCTAAAATGCTTCCTGGTCCTTGTCTGCATGCCTCAGCCTCCATGCATTCCATTCACTGCCCATGATAACAACATGCAGAGAACTATCTTGGCTTCTCCTTATTATGACTTTCTCCCTCATCCACAAATCCACATTCAAAAATTCATCCTGTGGGAGAGCTTTCTTTTTTTTTTTCTTTTTTTTTTTTTTTTTGCTGTACGCGGGCCTCTCACTGCTGTGGCCTCTCCCGTTGCGGAGCACAGGCTCCGGACACACAGGCTCCGCGGCCATGGCTCGCGGGCCCAGCCGCTCCGCGGCATGTGGGATCTTCCGGGATCGGGGCACGAACCCGTGTCCCCTGCATCGGCAGGCGGACTTTCAACCACTGCGCCACCATGGAAGCCCGGGAGAGCTTTCTTGATTCTCTCTCTCTGACTTTCCCTGCTTGAATAATTCCAGCAACCTCTCCAAAGTATCTGTCTGTCTGCACAGAGCTACCTCAACAGGGTACCAATGTGCCCAGATGTGGGTGGGGACCAGATTTTGGGTCCCTACTTAACCTTCTTATTTGATGAAATTTTCTTCTAGGTAAGAGATTTGATTTTCTGAGTCTGGAATGGCAAGATGTCTTTTTTTTTTTTTTTTTTTTTAACTAATCCCCTTTCTCTTTAGTGGACATCAGAGTGGAATATAAATAGGAAGACCGTAAATGAGTAATCATCATAATCCCAGGCTTTATTCCTCATCATCATTCTTGCCACTGCTGATCCGCTCATCCTCTCCATAGTCCTGTGGCTGACAAGCTGTGACTCAGAGAAATGACCTTGAGTAAGACAGTAACTCTTCTTCTTAAGGCAACCCAGCACAGCTTGGTGGGAGGGGACAGAAAGGGGAAAGAGCCTCTGTCCTCAGGGGTCTTACAGTTTATGAGAAGAGGAATCAGCAAACAGACAAAGGAAAACACATAAGGGGGCTGTAGGGAATGGCTTGAAACCCGGAATCTTGGCTCTTGGATCTTTGTTTCACCAACCATTGACTCTCCTGGCAACTGTCTAGGAATATTTCAGCGTCACTTGGGTAGAGCCCGAGAATGAATCAAACGTCTCTTTTCATAGACCCACCGGGCTGGGCTGAGAGCTGTGAAGGTCATTCTGTCCATTCCCTTGCCCCTAGGCCAGACCACATCAATTCAGCCAGCCTAGTCAGGGGCATCTCCTGTTTCCAAACCTCATTGGAGACAGATCCTACCCAGCTCTCTCTGTCTGCTCTTCCTGCCTGGTGGTTTTGAGCCTTGGTAATGAATGATGGAGACGGCTGCATTCCTTGGACCGCCTCATAGATTTGTCAAGCACTCCTGGGGAGGGAACTCAAGGGGATCTGGAGGCAAAGGCCTGTGTGGGTCTGCTGAGCCATACTCAGTTTTTCCATTGGGCCTCTCAACTGTATTCTGTCTGTGCTCCAAAGTGGGGAGGTGGGTCCCATTTGCAAGGAGATGAATGCTTGTGTTTGACTTATTGTTCTATCAGGGCCTAGAAGCCCTGGCAGAGAATATGTCTCTTTAATTTGGAAAAAAAGAGGACTTTGAATTCCACCTGCTTGCTCAGTCTTCAGCACGTCTTCTTCTACCCTACTTTTCTCTTCTCACCTCTCTCACATGTCAGAGGAATGAAGGGGCAACACGGGGTTGCAGGACTTACTGACCGCCCTGTCTTTGCTTAGGATGCTGCAGTTTTGATGTCCTACAGGACAGGGTGCTGTCAGCTGATACTGCTTCAGAGGCTCTGAAAGGAAGAAGAAGTGGTCTGGGTGAAGAGGTGACATCAAATGAACAGAGTGTTGATGGAAGGCTAGGATTTATGTATTTTTAAAAACAGACACCTATGTATAGCACAGGGAACTCTACTCAATACTCTGTAATGGTCTATATGGGAAAAGAATCTGAAAAAGAGTGGATATATGTATAACTGATTCACTTTACTGTACACCTGAAACTAACACAACATTGTAAACCAACTATAGTCTAATAAGAAAAAAAAAAACCAGATACCTCTGTCGGATACTATATGTCTTTGCTATGGAAAATTACATTCCTTCCAGATCACTTTAGCTTTTCCCATTCTGAAGAAGGACATTGTAGAGCTGGGTGGTCAACTGTATAGTTACTGATGGCAAAAATGAAGTCGTGGCCATCACACATGCTGCTTCTTCTGCTGGGACGTGTTCTTCACCCTCACCCCTCCACCACACCTCTAGCCATGGCTGGCCTCACTGTCTTGGAGCCTTCAGGTCTTACAAAGATGCTGTTTCTTCAGCCCAGGTAGCTGATTCTCCTATGTGCTGCCATTTCAGTCCCATAAAAGAAGGGCTGGGAGAAAGTAGTCACACAGAAACCAAGAGGGGAGGGGACTTTAGGAAAGAAGTGCCTCAATGAAGTCATTAAGATTTGAGAAGTTTGGATTGAGTTTATAATTCAGCAGGAAATCAGTAATTTCTTTGAGAGAAATTTCAGGGTTTATAAAGTCATAAACTGGGCTATAGAAGGTTGAGAGTGAATGAGAAAAATTGTAGACAGTGCATTCAGACAGCTCCTTCAAGAAATGACTTGTGAAAGAAAAAGGGCACAAAGGCAGTAGCTAAAGGAGGGATATGTGAAAAAGGAAGAAGACTTATTTAGGTATTTTTAAGATGGAGGTGACTTGAGAAATCTGTAGTCTTGGGATAGGCGATATTTTGTATATTCTCTGTTTACTACATCCAGATCCACTCTTTACCCTTTTCTACCCTGCTATGTGCCTTGAGAGGCTGAACTTTTGTGACTATGTTAAGGGGTCCCTTGTGATCTGGCTTCCAGTTGGGTTTGGCCAATGAAAAGCACCAACAGGAGATCAGAGACAGGGAGAAGGAGTTTGGGGTATCTGCTCCTTTGCCCCTGTCCTTGCCTGGCTAAGGTTTGGCAGTGAACCATGATTCTCTATTAAAGGACACAACTCTTGCCAAGCAGCTCTGTCCTGTAGCTACAGCTCTAACTTTCTACTAGTTCTGTTAACAGCTTCCTTTCTCTTTGCTTCTTCAAGCCTAGGGTGGTATTGGGCTCCTGCTGTTGCTAGTCTTGGGAGCTTCACCAAGCCCTTCTGATTTTCCTTAACTCTAACCACACCCATGAAAGTAGTCCCTTTATTAAACTCTCCTGAATTACCCCATTTGAGTATGTCATCTGTTTCTTGTTGGGGACTTGACTGGAAAAGGCAGGGGGGTGATTAAAGGCTCCATTTTCATTATAAGGCTCCAGAGAATGCTGAGAACATGGAGCAAACACACTAGAAAAACTGTAACAATAGAGCTTGAAAAACAATAGAAATGGGGGAATTTTATTCAAAATGGTATTGTTGGTTCACATCTTGAGGCCTTCACTCTGCTTGGACACATCACAGTGATCAGTAAAATACCAGACATGTAGATGTGGCTGAATCTCCAGCCCAGTGAAGCCACAGGTTAAAAAAAACAGGCAGAGACAGCTGCATATTCAATACAGCTAGTGTAATAATGAGTATAAAGAGCCTTATCTCTTCCTTGGTTATCAAGTCATAAAGAGGCTGGAGAAAATTCAGCAAGCTGAGTCTATAGCTTATATAAAACTACATGCCTAGGGAAGCAGGAGAAGACAGAACTGAGTTAAGACCTGGGTCAAGACACCTACTGGGTTGAAGATTAAATCTGTAATAACCCTAATTTCACATAAAGATGGAAATTCCAAGCTGCCCATATATAACCTGGTTCTGAAATGGACTCATACAAGGTGAACCTGTAAACCAAAATTTTGAAATACATGAGGGATATTAAGATAGGTACCTAACAAAATAAAAAATAGAAAAATAAATTAACCTCAGGTTAAATTAAAATAATAGAACAATCTGAAATGATTTAAAAGTAAGTCTGTTTAGGATTGTCAAAGAGATAAAGGAGTAATAACAACAATAAGAAAAAAACTGAAAGATACAAAGAATGATGAAAAGGAAAGAAGAAAAAATTAGATACATGTAAGAGGATATTTAAACAATAGTAAACTGTGACACTAAAAATATAGCATTTTATAATATTGAAAAAAATTACTCAACAAATGGAATAAACTGTAAGCTAGGTACTGTCAAGAAGAGAGTATGTAAATGGGTGTGATGGTTAATTTTATGTGTCCACTTGACTGGGCCATGAGGTGTCCAGATATTTAGTCGAAAGTATTCTGTATGTTTCTGTGAGAGTGATTTTGAATGAGACTAACATTTTAATCAGTAGAGGATAGCAAATTGTCCCCTATAATATGGGTGGGCCTTATCTAGTCACTTGAAGGCTTGCATAGAAGAAAAAGTTCAACCCTCTCCCAAGTAAGAGGGAATTCTCAGCAGACTGTCCCTTGGATTTCTCTGCACCATTGGCTCCTCTGGGTCTCAAGCCTGCTGGCTCACACTGCAGATTTGGATTTACCAGTCTCCATAATTGTGTGAACCAAATCCTTATCATCTCTCTTTATCTATCTATCTATCTATCTATCTATCTATCTATCTATCTATCTATCTGCTATTGATTCCGTTTCTCTGGAAAACTGACTAATACAATGGAAAAATAAAACTCAGGGAAATAAACAAAATATAGATAGAATGAGAAATTATACATACATATACAAACATATGACAGACAGTTAAGAGGCACAGAAAATGGATTGAGAAGCTAAAACATATGTCTGATAAGGAGTTTCAGGAAAAGAAAAATACAGAGAATGATACAAATTTTGAGAAATAAAGTCATGAATCCTTAGGTCAAAAGTTCACATAAAGTGCAAACAGAACAAATAAAAGTGAAATCACATCTATTTATTCAGTAGTGAAACTGTAGAACATAAGAAATAAATACTAAAAGCTGACCTACAAAGGAATAACAATAAGATTGATGAAAGAATGGTCATCAGCCACGCCACATGAGACCTCTATACAACTGAGTTAATATCTTCAAAGCACTAAGGAAAAAAAGTTCACCTAGAATTCCATACCCACCTAAGTTATTATTCAACTGTGAGGGCAAAACAAGGACACATTCAGCTACACAAAGAACAAGGAAATTTACTACTCATGGACCCATGTATGTAGTTCAAAAAGGAGGAAAGTGAAATTAGAGGGAAGAATTGGAAACAAGATAGAAAGAGTTGTAAAGTATTTCAGTAAGTCCATTAATTACTAACAGTGTAAAAATAAATTTTGTGTTAAAAATGTGGGGATGTAAGTCTAGATAATAAGCACCAAAGAATGTTGGTGGTGGGAGTGCTGAGCAGTTAGAACACACTGACATCCTTGTCTTGTTTGAGAGGGTGCTAGAGATAATGAGCAAATTTAGATCTTAGAAAAAATGTGTATATTAAGTATGTGTATTAAAAATGTATGAGTGACCATTAGAACGGCAGAAAGACACCCTAACTTCTAAACCAGAAGGCAAGTGGAGAAAAGGTGGTGGAGGAGGGAAGAATAGCTACAGCTATATTAATACAACTGAAGGCAGGGAAGGAGAAAAAAATGAGGATTTTAAAAAGAAGCATGAAAAGAGCAAATGCAAAATTAGTGAAAATAAACATTGATTTTAAAAAAAGCAAGATCCAGAATCTTACATACATTATGATACCACTTATCTTTAAAGTTACCAAACACAAAATAATAATAAATGTTTTGTACAAAAATGTACTAAAAATATAAAAACCTGTGCAGGTGGGATACATATATTTAAGAGAGTGGTTACCAAAAAGGAGAAGGTAAGGAGGGAAGGGGGCTTCAGCTGTACCTTTAATGTTTTATTTATTTTTTAAAAGGACTGAAATACACAGTGATCTTAATGTTTAAAAAGTACATGTGATGGTGCAAGTGTGTGTATGTTTTATCATTCTTTATGATTTTCTCTATCATGAAATATCTCATGATTTTTTTTTAAGATTTTTTTTTTTTTCTGCACTGTGTGGCATGTGGGATCTTGGCATGCAGGATATTAGTTCCCTGACCAGGGAGAGAACCTGTGACCCCTACAGTGGAAGTGCAGAGCCTTAACCATTGGACTGCCAGGGAAGTCTCAATATCTCATGATTTTTAAGGAGAAATGAATGAAATATAGAACTATATGGCTGCATAAACAGGTTTAAGACCAGTATGGTTTGATGGCAATGGGGGATTTCCTTACACCTGAGAAAAGACTTGCAAAGGATTTCTAAAGTCACAGCCAGGTAGATACAGGCTGAATCTGTAGATCAAGTAACTTTGTACTCACTGAGGTTTTGCCTCAGTCTGTTAAGAGCTAGGAAACTATAAGGAGTGAGTTACAAGTAAACTAAGGGTCAGTTTAGAACAAGAAGTAGCACAGAGAGTGTCTTGATCTAAGGGAAAACCAGTAAGGGGTTATTTAACTCTCTCAACCATACACTTGAGGTGACTGTAGACGTTTTACCTAGTGTTCACTGAGTACTTGTTATGCTCATGTCACTCTGTTAAATGCTTGACTTGTATTATCTTATTTAATCATGTTCAGCCCATGAACAGGTAAACAATATTTTTATTGACTTTCATTAAGAGGTGGTAAAATGCGTAGTTAGGTCATGAACTCTAAAGACTTAGGTCACAGCTTTGCTCCTTATGAGCTGTGTGACTGTGGCAGCTCACTTAACTTTTCTGTACCTTAGTTTCCTCATTTTAAAGTGAGAAAAATAAGAGTACCTACCTCACTGCATTGTGTGTAGATTAGGTGTAGAGAAATATGTGAAGGCTTAGAAGACTGGTTGGCATATAATCACTATATAGGGGGTTGTTATTAATTATTGCTATTTTGGATGAGAAAATAAAGGTCCAGAGAGACAAAATAACCTGCAAAAATTCACAGCTAGTTAGACATTGTGGTATCTGGGTGAGACTGCAGTAGACTCCAGTAGCTTAGTTAGCCCAAGGATGAGATCATACAGTGAGGGTCGTAGGCCAGAAAGAAGGTAAGAACCAGAGCCTTGTTGATATCACTGAGCTCTGACTTAGCCAACCTTGTAATTTCCCTGCCCAGGGACTTTTATTATGGGAGAACATGTGTTTTTTTAATTGTTCAAACCAGTTGAGATGTATTCTTGCAGCTCAAAGCACCCAAATCAATTCAACCACCATATTAAAGTCTTTCTATTTAAAATGGGGGAGAGATAGACATTGTGCCATTGGATCTTTGACCATTGAAGGGCAGACCCAGATCTATGTTTCTGCCCCTGAGAGTAGGGAGTGGGGTGTGGGAGCACAGGATGACTGGAACTTCGTTTCTCACACACCAAACTAGAAAAGGCCATTCCATGAACTGGGTTATGAGCTGCAGGAGAAGCAGAGTCCCCCCAGCTCTTTAAACTGAGCAGCTCCTGTAACAACTAAACAAGCAGGAATCTGGGGCTTCAGGGGGGATGACAATACTTCCTACTTAGATTAAGATGCATGAAAGTAATAAAAACCACCCCAAAGGAACTGTGAAAAGAGGCCTTGGGAAGCACCTCCAAGAGAGTGAAAAGGAGGGAGAACAGAAGGAACCCGTGGCAAGAAAATCTTCCAGACCAAATGATGGTCCAAAAATAATGAGAGCAAAGTTCAAAGAAGTAACTTAAACCAAATATTGCAGGGGAAGGCTGAGCCAGCAAGGGGCGGGCTCACTCTGCAGGGAGCAGGGAGCAGCAAGGATGGAGCTGAGCAGAGTTCAGTTTAGGACAGCCCATGGGTCAGAACTGAGAAAGGCGCTCATCTGATGGCCTGGAGATCCCACAGTCCAGGTCAGTGAAAGGAGTGGGGGTAGATGGTGTGCTAGAACATTCCCTGCAGCAAGGGGATTGGGTCATGGTCTCCACACCCACCACAGGCAAGGCTGCTTAAGTTTGCAAAGCTTGTCCCATCTGGGTGGGCTTGCTGCCCTTGCAAGAGAGAGCCCCTGAGACCAGGCAAATGATGAAACCTTACCTGCTTAGAGCCAAGCTTCTTTTAGGCCCTATTTTACATTTCATTTCAGCAAAGAATTACAGGGACGCCAGGGATGATGGATGCTGAGCTCATTAACTGCCTGCTTAATTTTGGACTCAGGCTCTTGCGGATCCTATATTCCAGGTAATTTCCCAGCAGCTTAGTGTCAGAGCATACATCTGGTTCATTTGTGTATTCTGCGTGTGTACATGTACACAGTGAAAAACATATTTCTATTTATATCTATTAACCACAGTTCCTATTGCAAATTTAAACTCCATGTCTTCTACCACAGCGTTTTTTTTTTTTTTTTTTTTTTTTTTTTTTCGCGGTACGCGGGCCCCTCACTGTTGTGGCCTCTCCCGTTGTGGAGCACAGGCTCCGGACGTGCAGGATCAGCGGCCATGGCTCACGGGCCCAGCTGCTCCGCGGCATGTGGGATCTTCCTGGACCGGGGCACGAACCCGTGTCCCCTGCATTGGCAGGCGGACTCTCAACCACTGCGCCGCCAGGGAAGCCTTACCACAGCCTTTTGAGCCATAACGTTGAGTTAACACAAACAAACAAAATTAATGTTTTCACAATTATTGAGGATTTAAAGAGGTAATGAAACAAACACAGAGAATTTAAATTCCTAAATAGCCCTATAAGGTCTCCTTTCTATGTGCCTCCCTTGATTAGGATCTCTGATATTTATTCTGTGATAGAGGACAAAACTGAACTATGTATCATGGTTACCAGTTGATTCACACTGCGCTCAATATACAAAGGAAATGTGGCTCATGTAGTTTTAAAATTCTTCTTTGACTGATCTTATATGAGTCTCTATGGCACGGGCTAATGGGAACGCAACCTTGCCACCTAATGATAGATCAGTCTCCTCCAGTTAAGTAACACTTACCCCAGAGAGACTCAAAGCTGTTTGGAATTCTCCTCCTTCCACTGCGCCTCTCCAGGGTGGCAGCTGGAGGTTAGGGGACTTCATGGGAGAAGAAAAGGAGGGTGTTCTGAGCCAAAATGATATCATGGATTCCCACTACTCTCCACTGTGGTGTGGATGGTCTGGACTGGTCCCTGGATTGATGACCCTTGGTCTCAAGTGGCCTATGGGGCCAATGTGGCACCTTCTCAACCCTCTTAGGCTTCTCAGAAACTCCTTGGTCTCTCTCTGGAGCATTTGTGAATTTCTGGGTACACTACTCACCACCAAGGTTCTGGGTAGTGGGAGAAAGAGAATGCTATGGGCTTGCCTACCTAGGCACTTCCTTGCTGCACTGCTAAGCTATTGCCCAGGACACACTGACTATGGTTTTGTGAGCAGCTCTGCCAAGAGGCTCACATGCTCCTCCAGGCTGTGCTTGGGGAATGGTGGCCCTGGTCCCCTACCCCAAATGTTCTCAGGTTCCTTCCGTACCTACCTAAAAGTTTCCACCATGTCTCCTCTGCCCTTGAGGTTCATCCCAGGAGTGGAAAACAAGGACATGCGAGTCTGATCTCTTTGCTCTATTTCTGTCTTTCTTTTCTCCCAGTTGGGACATGCAGGTAATTTCCCTTCCACTCTGGTCTGCGGGGTACAGTGTGTTTGGAACATTCCTCTATTCTCTTCCCACCTCAGATGTTCTTTGCCCTTTCTTATTTTCTGAGACATAAAGGCAAACACGGTGCAAAGAATGAGAACTTGTTTTCACGGATAAGTGTACCTTACTTTTGAAATATTTAGAAAAATGTAGCAATTACATTAACATATATAGACCCTTGAGGTTGGCTGGATCCCTGTACAGACAAGGAGCTTAATAAAGGCTGCTTTCTGGCTGAGAAGGGAAGGGAAGGGGGAGGAAATCAGACAGCATTTAGTAACATCTTTAAGATTTCTTCCAGTTTCTTTTCTCTCTGAAATACAGGACTCTTGACTGCTCATACTTTCTTTTAATTCCAAAATAGCACACACATCTTCATCTCTTACTCTCCCTCATGGTACTATAGGAGGTTCCCAGGATCAATCTCCCCATGGATTAATTTCTAGGCATCACATGTGCAGGGTAGCATGAATGAAGATGCCTGTAGGAAAGACTCTCCTGTTTTTGTTTTTTTTTAATTCAGAAAAGTTAAGAGGTAATATAATATACACACACATCTACCCACTCATATTTGAAATGTTTACTTGCTGTCACTTTGCCTTCAGATAGTTTTTAAATATGTGTGTGTGTATAAATGATCTTATAGTTAAAGTTGAAAACTACTGGACTTTATTCTTCTTTCCCATACCAGTCCCCTCCCTTTCTCTCCAGAGACAGCCACTATCAAGAATTTGATGTGTATAAATCAACTATACTCCAATAAAAAAAAAGAATTTGATGTGTATCATTCTGGTCCATGTTTGTATTAGCTTATTACAGGTTTACATATCAGACAATAGTCAGCATTGCTTTATATGTTTGAAAATTTTCCCTAAATGATTCATATCATGTGAATTGTTTTACAACTCATTTTTTCCAGTTAACAATGTTTTTGAAATTTATTCTTTTTATGCATGTATGCCCAGTTCATTCTTTTTAAACGGCTTGCAAGTATTTAATTTGTGAATCTATCACATATTATTTATTAATTTTCCACTGAAAATATTCAGGTTTTTTCCATCTTTTCTCCTTGTATTTTATTTAAATAATAGGAACTACTGGCTCATCCTAAAGCTTTCATTTCAGGCCAAAATCGGCCAGAAGACTTTGTTATCTAATCATCCACCGAGCTACTGTCAACCAGCAGGTATTTGAGCATCCACATGGGTCCCACACAGTTATAGACTGCATATCCCTGGACCTCTCTCTGACTCAGTTCCATTATGTGGAAAATGGGATAATTGTTTCTATCTACTTGAGCTGTTGTGAATCTTGTGTTAATCATAGAGCATACAGTAATTAGTACCTGGTGTAGAACTAGAAGCCAGGCACCTCCTGGCACCCTGGCCGATTTTCTTTCAGAGACATTCTCTGCCTGTGTTATCATGGTAGGTAAAACCCTGTCTCAAATAGTTTATGGCCTGTGAGGACACAAGTCCAACCCATGGGAGGCAGGGGCCACAGGCAGAGGCAGGTAAGTGCTGGGCTAACAACGCCAAATGCTATGAGGACTCACAACTGCTGTCAGCCAGCAGCTGTACTCTGGATCGCTCTGAAACACAGCCTCGCAGGGCCTGCTTGGACCTGCTCCAGTTCAGCTGCCTGCAGGAGCGGGACTCACAGCCCTTGCTCAGGGCCTATTTGCACAGCTCTAGCCAATCAGAGCTCTGTTGCTACGCAGCCCCTGCAGGCAGCCCCTTCTCTCCAGCTCTGCTCACAGCCACCCTACTGGCCACAGACATCCCTTTGCTGTTTTGTTCGCATTGATTTTTTTTAAAGCACCTGATACATACTTTTCATTGTTTTCCTCTTTTTCTTATTCCATTCAACCCCCACTGAAAGCCCTACTACACACACACACACACACACACACACACACACACACACAGAGGAATCAAACTCAGAATCATTAACAAAGAAACCTTGGTCTAACACAGAAAACAATCTTTAAATAGACTCTTACTCCAAGCTTGTCAATGCGGGGAAAATCTACTCTTTCTGATATTTGGGGACACTAATTAAAAGGTGACCCCATTGCCACATATTTAACTTCCCACTCTTTCTGCTCCCAGGAGTAGAGAAGTCAACAAGAGAGAGATGATAAGGTTTCATACAGCCCGCCTCCCACCCTTCATTACCACCTCTCCCAAGAGTCCAGCCACAAAGCTAGTGCGACTAGACACAGCTCAACAGCATGGCGGGGTTTAGGCCTCTGCCTCTCTCCTCTTGTGAGAGGACATTTAGATGTTGTCTGCTCTTCTCCCCTCCCTTCTCTCTCTGCTAAGAGAAAGGGCAAGCACTTGAGAAAGGGCAATTCTTGAGAAAGAAGGGGTTGCATGCAGCAGGGGTCACGACAACACCTGAGCCCCCTGGTAAGGGAGAAATGGCGGAGAGAGGATTGAGAGACAAAGATGGTGGGATCAAATGGTGTGGATGAAAGGGAAAGTTCTCCTGAGGTTGGAAAGCATGAGGGTCAGGGAGTTTGAGATGGTAAAGAACAGGAGAAGCTGAGGACTTTAAAAGCAATCTTGTTTTATTTTCTTAAACCTCCTGAAATATTAAGAGAGAGAGAGAGGTGAGTAAAGGTTGGAAGACCTGTGTAGCTGTGGTGTTTTGAACTCAGTACTGCTCTGGCACTGAACACTTTTTAATTTACTTACTCTGACACCTACCTACTCCAGTTTTTAGGTAATTTTATACAAACATACATACATAAATAAATGTCAATAAAATAAGGGTTAATATTTTAATATTAACATGCCTATACATGGTACAGGGCAGGTTTTTTTGTGAGGAGACTCATTTTCTAGAAACCTGGCTAAAGCAAGTTATTAGACTGTTATTACTAAAAGGAAAGGGGAATTAGGCAGAAAGCCAGACTACCTTCTTTCCGTTGGGTTTTCTCCGGAGATCTAATCCTTCTAGTCTCTTCCTAACACTTTTCTCTTACTGGGTAGCTCTCTGCCAGGGGAGTTTTAGTGCTACTTATACAGCAAGCACAATGCAAAAGTTTCAAAGCAGAAATGTAAATAACAGTTAAAACACTTGGTGAGTTCTGATTTTATTTTTAAAGAACATAGCTTAAAGACACATGTAAAATACAAGCTCTAGCCTGAAATGCCAGTCTAAAATAAATAAAAGTTTTGTGGTGCAGTGGTTGAGAGTCCGCCTGCTGATGCAGGGGACGTGGGTTCATGCCCCGGTACGGGAAGATCCCACATGCTGCAGAGCAGCTGGGCCCGTGAGCCATGGCCGCTGAGCCTGCGCGTCCGGAGCCTGTTGCTCCACGACGGGAGAGGCCACAGCAGTGAGAGGCCCGCGTACCACACACACAAAAAAAATAATAAATAAATAAATAAATAAAAGTTTTAAAAGATAGTAATTCTCATATCATAAAGTTTAGCAACTCCTTTCTCCCACCCCTCTAAACAAAGAGGGTTCTTTTAGGAATTAATGTCTTATGTGGAAAAGAAACATTCTTCTGCTATTCAGCAATTCCTTAAGTTTCATAATAGCCTTTTTCTTTTTCTACATTCAAGCGAAATTAACCCTTTTGATTTTTTAAAAGTAAAAAGTAATAAGATCTCATTTAAAAAAATTATACTTATCTCCATACATTGAGAGGAATGATTCTTACCTAATATTGATAAGGGCTATTTTAATGATGAAATACTGAGGAGGCTTTTTTTTTTTTTTACTTCTTTTGTACTTTTCAGTGTTGTGTGATTTTAAAAATAAAGACTGTGTATTCTTTTCTATAGTAGTAACATAATTTTCTTAAAAAGGAAGAAGAAATTAGTGTCTTGAGAAGTAATTGAAAGTCAATGACTTTTCCCTGTAGATTTCATAAGGGTGTGTGTGTGTGTGTGTGGTGGGGACAGCAGTGTTTCAGTGCATTTGTTCCCAGGAGACACTGCGGTGTCAGAGTTCAATAGAATGAGGGCCTGACAAAAAGGGCAGAAGTACTGAAAGTGAGGAAAAATGGGGACCAGGAAGGTTAGACATGACTCAGCAAAGACACACAATGAAATTTTCGGAAAGGTCAAGGTCTCAGAAATTACAAAGTTATCTATCCCCTTGTTTCTGAATTGAATGATCCTGGCCCTGGCAAATTTAGGTGGGCACTCCAGCCTAGGCTGAGTAAGCTTTGAGAGGGGGTGGGAGAGGAGACTGGAGAAGCAGGTGAGTGAGTTCTCTACTGTCAAGGTGCAAACAGGGAACAAGCAGCCTTCCTGTAGCTAGGCTGAACCAGAGGAGGACCAGAGGCCTGGAGGTGCTTCTCAATAGCCAGCATTTTTCAGAAACACAGCGGAAGTCTCCCAGACAGGACAGACAAGCTGGCATCCCTTTCTGAGAGTCAGAAGGAGGGGAAAGAGTGAGGCAGGCCTAGCCAACATACCAGGGACAGTGGTGAAATCTTGGGAATCTGGGGGGTCTGCCAGCCGTGCTTTCCACAGCCACTTGGACAGCAGCTCTCAATGTCCTCACCTGGAGAACCCGCATGAACTTGGCTGCCAGACCATAAAGGGAAGTCTCTGGACTGAAGGATCAACTACCCCTTGTAAATTCCCTTACTGGTGCCAGCTCCTAATTGTAGGGATCTATGAAGGTCTGGACCCCTCTGCAGGGGTCCTAGGACCCTTAGGAGGGTCCATTCTTTTGCCCGTCATCCTATGTTACCCTCTCTGCTTTGTCTGTTCCTCCTTTCTTGCCAGACACACTCTTCCTCACCCATCAATACCCAAATCACACTTGTATCTGGTGTAACTAAGTGCTCAGACTCATAACTGAAATCCAGTTCCCTCAAGGTGTCTAGATCACCAGACTTCCTCTTTTACCTCAACTCCTCATAACCTACAAAGAAGAAAACAAACAATACATGCAAACAAAAAATCAACAAAAAACAGAAGGGAGATTTAGTGGCCTTGGGCTGGAGGCACAGCAGGAAGTTGTAGCCACACAAACTATGCTATGTGGCCAGAGTCATGCATCATGACCTTTAGGTTGAGCAACCCAAATGTAGCACGGGGGTGTTGAGGTGCTGAAATCCACTCTCTTGCCCTCTAGTAGGTCAGTCCTTGGCTAATATAATTTAGTATAATTTTATAGATAGAAAATTCCAGAGAGTAACAATCTTCTCTGTGTTATGCAGCCAGGAGTAAGTAAAACAAGGAGAAGTGACATATGCCTAGACCCAATTATTTGACATCTCAAGACTTTTCCTTTATGGTTTGTGGTGGCTTAGCTGGGATGACGGTCCAGCAATAGGGAACCAGACAGAAAGACCCTATTCTCTTCAACTGTCTTATTAAGTTACATTAAACTTTCCTATCTCATTACCTGAATTTGGGATGTAAAGTAGAAAAAACACATTTGCTTGGAATTATTCCTGAAACAGAAAGTAGAAATCCATGTTATGTTTGTGTTTCCCTGGTCTCAGGATATCTGACCTGATTTCTTCTGCACCTAGTCTCTAATTCAGGGCCATTTCCCTTTTCCTAGGCATGAAGTAACAACCCAGCCTATTCGTATATCCTACTGGTAATTTAATGGACACTCCAGTTGACTCATTTTGCTCTATCACAAAATGAGCTTCCCACCAAGACAGAAGAGGAGATTATATAAATGTATATAAATTTACAAAAATAAAAAGAATACATAAGGGTGATATAGTAGCATCTTCAGTGTAGCAGGACTTGCCATAACGCCATGTCAGCTTCTACCCACAGCCCAGGCACAGAAAGGCCACTCATAAGGTGTGAAAGCAAAGTAGTACCCAGTCTCTTGGTCACCACTTAAGTGATCCACTAATGGGTGTTCTCTCTTCACTACAGGTGAATGTAGCTCAGGATAAGAAGCTTCAAAGACTTACCCAAATTCCTTATTGGTACTACTACATTTCACTCTGTAGCATTATATAAAAATGTTTAGCCAAACTCTTGCTTCATACATTCCAAGTGCCTAGCCAAGGACTCAAAGTTTGATTAGATGCCGTGTACCCCCAATTAAATTTTATTTGATGTGTAGTTCTATACTGAAATATGTTGTGTTCTATAGAAGTGAGAAATGTGAGAGAAAGAAGATGCAGAAGGATTGTGCTGTATACCTTGGATCAAATCAGTTTAGGAGTCATTTAGATGGATCAGAGTGCCCTAAACTAGATAAACAAATCAACCTATAAAACTCAGTCAAGGGTCTGTTAATAGAGAACTCTATTGATCATGATTTCCACATCAGTGCTGCTTAAACTTTCACTATTCCTCTCCTGGACTCACTAAACTGGGGTGATATATGTGGGTCTTACTCTAAATTTACCCATGTGGAAAGAGAGACCTTAGAGGCTGGTGTATAAGGAAGTCTCCAATCTGGTGATGAGTGGAAACAGACCAGCATCCTACTTTCCCATCCTCTATTTCCCTTGACCTCGCTGCCCTACAATGAGATATCCCCAGAACCCATTGTCATCTCCTCTTTGTGGGACAAACATGAGTCTATCTTGGCCCAGTCTTCCCAAGGAAAGCAGCATATAAAAAAAACATTTCCTCTGTCTCGCCAGATGGCTTCAGGATAAAATTCTTCCCCAAACTAAATGTTAGAGTTCAGTTGAATGTTTCAGGGAGGGCAAGAAGAAACAAGGAGAAGTATTTAATCCTCCTTTTCCCCTAACAAACCACTGCATCCAAGCTTGATGTGAGCAGGTCCTGCCAGGGCAGGAAAGATTGTTGGGCTGAAATCAAGAGGATGGGTCCTTGGCAGAGAAGACCTTTTTAAGGATGAAGATTGGATGTGGGGGAAATACACAGTCCACAGACCTGAGGTTCCAGGCTGGGCATTCTTATTTTCCGTAGCTCCTGAGGAGGTGGCAGGGCAAAATATGGAATAAACTGAAGAATACTGAGCCCCGTCCAACCTGTCTGGGAACCCACAGTGGAAAGTAATGGGGATAATTACATTGGGACAGTCCCGGCTTCTTGAGATCAATGCATACCTCTGTGCTTGCCTGCATGCTTTGTACAACGTTTCATTTTGAAAAAATGAACAGTTAGCATTAAGAATGGCTACTCATTCTTAAAATGTGTTGGAGAAACCAGAACTTGGAGCAGCCATTGCAGGTGAGGGTGAGGATAATCAAGGAAAATAGCCTCCCAAGAGAAGCATGAAGGAACTGGATGTTTGGTCTCAAACTTTGTTATAACAAACACTTGAGTATTTATGCTTGGTTTTTGTAATAGAGTAAACATTAAGTCCCTTGAGTTTGTTCATTCATAGGACATGCATTATGCTCCTATTTGACACCAAACACTGGGAAGGTCAAAAATGAATAAGACATGACTTCTTCACTTAAGGAATGCTAAAAATATTAACTTAGTCTCTGATCAAATGAGACTGAATTGCTGAATAATATTGAGAAACATTCAATTACTTTAAAAGTAACAACACATACACGCAATTAGTGGCAAAATCTCCTTTTAGCACCTTTATCCAATGCGGCACTTACCTCTCCTGAGAATTTCCTGTTAGTTCTTTTTTTTTTTAAAAGAAGATGTTGGGGGTAGGAGTTTATTAATTAATTTATTTATTTTTGCTGTGTTGCATCTTCGTTTCTGTACGAGGGCTTTCTCCAGTTGTGGCGAGCGGGGGCCACTCTTCATCGCGGTGTGCGGGCCTCTCACTATGGTGGCGTCTCCTGTTGCGGAGCACAAGCTCCAGACGTGCAGGCTCAGTAGTTGTGGCTCAGGGCCTAGTTGCTCTGCAGCATGTGGGATCCTCCTAGACCAGGGCTCAAACTCGTGTCCCCTGCATTAGCAGGCAGATTCTCAACCACTGTGCCACCAGGGAAGCCCTCCTGTTAGTTCTTGATTTGCCTACATCAAGTTAAGTTTATAAGTAGGATGTTAGAATAGACTGGAGACCTAGGATACTAGATGCTACAATCCTCCCTTAGATGATTCATGTAGTTGAAGGAAGAGAGGCTCATAGAAAAGTGGATGAAACAGCTTCCTGAATGGACTTTCAGATTCAGTGTCTCCCACTTCATGGGTTAGCAGTGTCTAGGATAGCTTGATTTTCATAAGGCAAAACTTCAATTGTAAAAATCTCACAAGTAACAGAAGACCTTCAATGGATCCCCAGTCCTATCTTGATCAAATGAAAATTGTCTAGTGAAAATGGATGATTAGGGTTTCCTCACAAGTCTTTATGCTTTCTCTGCTCTGTGCTTTCTCTCCTGAAATTGCTGTTGCCTAAAATAGTTATATTAACTACCCACTCTGAAGATCATATTTATTTTTCAAAACCTACTTTTCTTTTCCTGGGATTCAAATCTTTACTCGTTTTTCTTGATTCTCAATAGTATTATGTTCTCACTTTGACATCAAAGAGGTTCACCTCAGTAGGGATGATGTCTTACGTGTCATTGCTTGTTGTGGGATCTGACATACAGCTTTGATCATCTATTTGCTCAGGAAATATTTCTTGAACAGAGATATCCATAGGCCCACAGCTCATTCGTGGCAGGACCAAATGTAGAACTTAGGTATCTTTACTCTTACCCTTCTGCTTTCTCCTACATCCATTGACTCCTAGTTCATCGATTTGTAGGGCTCATTTGAAGTCCTGACCTATTCATCTCATTGTCTATATTTCTTGATTTGAGAAACCTACCAGTTTAAGATTCTTTGGAAATAAGTATTTCCTGTTTCAAACTGAATTGAGGGGACATAGTGGAAGCTTATTGCCTATTTGCTAATGACACTTTGCAGAATTCAGAGAGAAACTGAGTCTTTGAAAGCACAGACTTCTATTTAGATGTTGGTTTTAACTGTTGTTTTCTTGCTCTTTTTTATCTATTTTCCCTACTTTTTCTCTTCTCCCTTTTTCCTCTCATCTTTTCTGCAAATCTCTATCTATGTCTGCTAAACAGGAGACAGTCTAGGTGGTTGTGATTTCACAGATATTGATGGAGCATCTACCTGGCCTGAAGATACACATCTGCACACCAGACCCTCAGTGTAGGACACCTAAATTGGGGTCAGTGGGGCATTCAGGGAAATCTCTGTGTGGAGGCTGAGTCTAGAGACACCCACCCTGAGTTACATCTAGGAACTGTGGCTTTGCATCAGGATTCTCACAACTTCATCATACCAGGAAGTCTAGGAGGATAAAACACAGCAAATGGATTGAAGTTTTTCCTGCCTCATTCTGACCAGGAAAGGACAGACAGACTAGGAAAGAACAAAAGTTCCCAGAGCCTGGCCATGCACACATGGGCCCAACAATCCTTGGATGCTGGAGTGAGCTGCTTTCAGCTCTCCCACTCCCACTCCAGGTTCTCCCCTACCCCTCTGGCATCTCCTGTTTTCTCATTTCTTTTCTTCTCTCTCTGCCTCCCAAGCACCAGTGTTCTTCAAGTGCTGTGTTCTCCTCCCCCTTTTACAAATTTGTTCTCAAAGAACTCATCCACTCCTGTGACTTCCATTACATGCTGTTGTCCCTCAAATCTGAACCTCTCCAGAGCTCTAAGCCTAACTGACTAATGGACATTGCAACTGAATTTCCCTCTCAAATAGGAAAGACTCTCATATTCCTGACCTGTTCCCTCTCCTGTGTCTCCCATCTTATTGTCACACAGTTGATGCACTCAGTCTCCAAGCCAGGAATCTACCAACATCCTAGATTCCAACCTTACTGTACTCCTCCTTAATAGTTACTAAATACGGTTGATCACTGTTTGTAGAGACCAGTTGAAGCCAGTACCTTGACTTGGTTCTCACTTGTTTCTTGTATTCTTCAGACCCTTTCAGTCCTGTCTGCAACCCTAACAATAGCTTCCTTACATGATCTTCCCACTAACATGACTATGAATGAATCCTTTAACCTCTTTGCCATTTCTTCATCTAAAACACGAGGGCATTGGACGACATCTCTGAGAGCTTTCTTAGCGCGGATATTCCTTTATTTGTCAGCTTGCAAATATCACAGGCCCCAAAGTAAAAATCTGAATTTTCTGCCCTTTTATTCATTCCCCACCTCCCAATAACCTTTTTATTCTTCCTCCTCCTCCATCCTGCTAAAGGAGATTTTAATTGCAGTGTGGCAGCCCTAGGACCCAAACCTTTAGCCAGGATATGATTTCCCAGACATTCCCGAGAGAGACGGTCTCGTGTCCTTTCCTTCTGCTGTCACAGCAGGGAAGGGAGTTGCCTGGAGCCGAGGCTTACACAGAGTGGCCATTGTTTTTATTTTATCGACACATTGCTTTGGGGTGCCACTCTTCCACTCAGCAGAGGCAGACAGGAGATTTTAAAACACTATTTTTCCTGCTGCAGATTAACTAGATGGCGAATATCAATTTCTTGTTCTCATCCCACGTTCATCACCATCTCTTCAACCAGAATGCCAAGCTCAATGAGGTGACTCCTGAGGCTTGGTGTTGCCCCGAGGACCAGGGCTCCTTTTGTCTTAAGTTAGAAGCTTCACTAAAGGGACACCAAGGGGAATGGTGAGATGGTACACCTGCTGAGAGCTGGTGAATTCACCATCATTTTTGAAACAACACCCTCCTCTCAACCTGTGAGTAGTTGCATTCTTCTTGGCTCCACTCAGGCTGGGCCGTGATAGGGAAGATCTAGGACTTTCATTCTCTGGCTTCCCAGTGTTGGCATCTGCCTCATATTGCCTCGTGTCCTACAATATGAATGGACAGAGTTTGTCTTCAACATCTCCCATCACCTTTCTCTGTTCTACAAAAATTATGATGAAATGACTTTTTTTCCTTTCATATACTTTGCGTGTTTGTGTGTGTGTGTATATGTGCATGTGTGTGCAGTCCCATCTTCCTACAGTCTAGAGGCTGCTAGGGAAGGGAGAGAGAAATGCAAGTGCGTCCTGTGCTGATCCTTGTTGAAATTTCTGGTAAGAAGCTGAAAAAGACTATTCAAGGGATATTAAGACATCTCTGAACTTTATATGAATTTTAGAACGTGAATAGGAATTTGAACTTATCTATGCTCTCTCCACTTGCACCTGCCATTTTATAGGTATGGAAAATAAGACTTCCAGCAAATTAACAGTGCACTACTAATCCTGTGTATTTTCCATTACAGTCTGCTTCCTAATTCCATGTGGATTTCCTTATTCCCCAGAGCCAGGCAGCATCAACATTTGGCTTCAGAAATGCTGTCATATCCTGAATAAACCCAAGTGAATATGCAAGGTAGTGTTCAAGATCTCTTACTCCTAAAGCCAGATGCAATGCTTGTGCTCAACCCTAGGCTCTAGGGTTGCTTCAATACTTCCCCAACTTTCTCTTTATAAGTAGGGGAGGAAATGTGGGGCTAACAGAGACATTTTCATGGTCCCTGGCCCCCACCAAACCCCCTCACTGACTCTTAAAAGATGGGAGTGTTTTTGTGTGTATGGAGCAGAGAAAGACTTTCCTCAATTTTGGTCAGAAGGGTTTGTCTTGGATCTAGAAAGAGTGGACGAGGCCTCAGTTGGGGTGAATTCATAGAGGACTGGGAGGGTTTTTCTTTTTCTTCCCACAAACCACAGTTTAAGTTACATTTCGTCAGTAGAATTCCTCTAAGATAAAATATTGGGAAACATACCAGGTTAGGAGTCATAACACCTAGTTTCCAAGCCTGATTTTCCTCCTGTAACTTAAAACCTCATTCACACTTTCATTTATTTAGGAAACAAAATAGTCATTGAGCTACTATATGCCTAGTACTATTCTAGGTTCTGAGTTTTCAGTGTAGGATAGTGCAAATTTCCTGTTTCCATAGGTCTTACATTGTAGTGGGTAAGACAATAATTGTCACATAAACATATAATGTAATCATATCAAATGTTATGAAGAAAACAAAAATTGAATAAGGCAATAGAGAGTACCATACAAGAGGGTATATTTGTGTAAGAGTGTGTTATGGTGCTTTAAAATATGTCCACAAATTCTTTTATACTCTCTCCTATAGGTGAAGCCTAATCTTCCTCCTCTTGAGTAGGGGCTGGACTTAATGACTCACTTCTAAAAAGTAGAATGAAGTTGAAGTGAGAGGGTATGACTTTGAATAATAAAGTCATTGTGTCTTCCACTGTTTTTTCTTGGATTATTTGCTCTGGGGGGAGTTAGTTGTCATGTTGTTGTCAAGCAGCTTAAGAAGCTCATGTGGCAAAGACCTGAGGCCTCCTTCCAACAGCCATGTAAAGGAGCCATCTTGGAAACCATTTCTCCAGCCTCAGTCAAACCTTTGGATGACTGTAGTCCCTGCCGACATCCTGACTGCAACTGAATGAGAGACACTAAGCCAGACCACCCAGATAAGCTGCTCCTGGATTCCTGACTGAGAAAAACTGTGAGATACTAAATATTTGTTGCTTGAAACCAGAGCTTTTGGGGATGATTTGTTAAATAGCAGTAAATAACTAATGTATGTACTCTGGGGAAGCTCTCTCTGGAAGGTAGTAATTGAGTAGAGACCAGAAGGAGAAGAGGAAATAAGCCAGGTAATAATATGTGTGAAGAGAGATTGTACCATACAACTCACTCTTTTAAAGTTTACTATTCAATTTTTTTTTTAGTATATTTACAGGGTTGTACAAATATCACTACAATCTAATTTTTGTCCACCTTCTAAGGAAACCCCATTAATAGATATACCATATTCCCTTCCATCATTCCCTTTCCCCCTAGGAGCCCTAAGCAACAACTCATCTACTTTCTGTCTTTATAGATTTGCCTATTCTGCAAATTTCATATAAACATAATCGTACAACTTATGGTTTTTGCAACTACATGTTAGCATAATGTTTTCAAGGTTTATCCATGTTGTAGCGTGTATTAATACTTCATTGTTTATTGAGAAATAATACTCAATTGTATGGATATAACACATTTTGTTGATCTCTTCATTAGTTGATGGGTATTTGGGTTTTTTTCTACTTTTTGGATAGTGTAAGTAATATTTCTATAAATATTCACAAATAAGTTTTTGTTTGAGTGTATGTTTTAATTTCTTTTGGGTGTATACTTAGCAGTGGAATTGCTGGGTCATATGGTAGGTCCATGCTTAATATTTTGAGGCACTATCAAACTGTTTTCAGAATGGTTGTGTCATTTTATATTTCCTCAGTGTATGAGGATTCTAATATATCCACATTCTTGTCAACACTTATTATCATCCATCATTTAAACTATAGCCATTTTAGCTGCTGTGAGGTGATATCTCATTGTGATTTTAATTTGCATTTCCCTAAGGATTAATGATGTTGAACATCATTTCATGCACTTAGCCATTTTAATATTTTTTCTTGGAGCAATGTCTGTTTAAATCTTTTGCCCATTAAAAATTTTGTCTTTTACTATTGAATTTTAAGAATTTATATTCTGACGATCAATTAATCTATGACACAGAAGGCAATAATATACAATGGAGAAAAGACATGCTCTCCAATAAGTGGTGCTGGGATAACTGGACAGCTACATGTAAAATAATGATATTAAAACATCAGAGAAATGCAAATTAAAACCACAATGAGATATCACCTCACACCTCTCAGAATGGCTATCATCTGTAATCAAATAACAAACGTTGGCAAGGATATGGAGAAAAGGGAACCCTTGTGCTGTTGGTGGGAATGTAAATTGGTGTGGCCACTGTGGAAAACAATATGGAGTTTGCCTAAAAACCTAAAAACAGAACTAACATATTACCCAGAAATTCTACTCCTGGGTATATGCCCCCCAAAAACAAAAACACTAATTTAAAAAGTTACATGCACGCCAATGTTCAGAGCAGCATTATTTATAATTGCCAAGATATGGAAGCCACATAAGTGTCCAAGATAAAGAAGATGTGGTATATATATATATATATATATACAATGGAATAATACTCAGCCATAAAAAAGAATGAAAATTTTGCCATTTGGAACAGCATGAACAAACTACTATGTATAAAATAAGTAAGCTACAAAGATATATTGTACAACATAGAGACTATAACCAACATTTTTAATTGAAATATAGACTTTAAAATTGTAGATCGTTATGTTGTACACCTGAAACTTATAATATTGTACATCAACTATATTTCAATTTAGAAAAAGAATGTATGTGTATATATTCTGGAAAAAAAGTCCCTTATCAAATATATGACTTACAACTATGTTCTCCCATTATGAGAGTCATACTTCACTTTCTTGATGGTATTTCTTGCAGAATAAAACTTTTTAATTTTAAGTTTAATTTATCTATTTTTTTCTTTTGTTCTTTGCGCTTTTGGTGTTATTTCAAAGAAACCATTGTCTGACCCAAGACCATGAAGGTTTACTCTTATGGTTTCTTCTAAGAGTTTTAGTATTTTACCTCTTACATTTATATATAAGATCCATTTTGAGTTAATTTTGTGTATGTTGTGTGGTAAAGGTCCAAATTCATTGTTTTGCTTGTGGGTATCCAGTGGGCCGTCCACCGATTGTTAAAAAGACTGTTCTTTCCCCACTGAATTATTTTTGCATCATTGTTGAGCATCAATTGATCATAAATTTATGGGTTTATTTATGAAATCTCAGGCCTATTTCATGGATCATTATGTCTATTCTTGTTCTGTTCTCATACTTTTTTGGTTACTATAGCTTTAGAGTATGTTTTGAAATTGGAAAGTGAGTTCTCTAATTTTGTCCTTCTTTTTCAAGACTGTTTTAATTTTTGGGGGTTCCTTGCATTTCTATATGAATTTGAGGATTAGCTTGTCAATTTTTGTAAAAAGGCATCTGGTATCTTGATAGTAATAGTTTCAAATATATAGATCAAACTGGGGAGTAAAATCATCTTAACAATAGTACATTGTCTGATGGGTGACCATGGAATATCTTCCCATTTATTTACATGTTCCTCAATCTCTTTCAATGATATTTTGTAATTTTCCATGTATGTCTTATTTTTATTAAATGTATTACTAAGTATTTTTATTATTTTTGATACTATTGTAAATAGAATTGAATTCTTAATTTCATTTTCAAATTTTTCACTGTTAGTGTATAGAAATACAAGATAATTTTGTATATTGATCTTGTATCCTGCAACTTTGCTGAACTCATTTATCAGTTTTAATAGTTTTTTAGTGAATTTCTTAAGAGTTTCTATACACAATATCATGCTATATGCAAGGAGAGAGAGTTTTACATCTTCCTTTCCAGTCTGGGTGCCTTCCCCCAGCCCCGCCCTGTTTTTCTTGTCTAATTTCCCTGGCTAGAACTTTCATTATGATGTTGAAGAAGTTGCAGGAGTGGACCTTCTTGTCTTGTTCCTGATTTTATGGTGAAAGCATTCAGTCTTTTAATATTAAATATGATAGCTGTGGGTTTTCCATAGGTGGTCATTATCACATTGAGGGGGTTCCTTTCTTTCTGGTTTGCTGAGTATTTTTAGTCATGTAGAGTGTTAAATTTTCATCAAATACTTTTTTCTATGTCCATTGAGATGACCATATGGCTTTGTCCTTTATTCTATTAATATGGTATGCATTACATTAAGTGATTTTCAGATGTTAAACTAATCTTGCATTTCTGAAAGAAGTCCCTCTTGGTCTTGGTGTATGTTTTTTATGTTACTGTCAGAAATATTGAAGTAAATTTGTTAGTAGATGCAAAACTGGCTAATATTGTATGAGACAACAAAGTATAATGTTTGAATCAATAAAGTTGACATGCATTTATGGAGAGTACTCAGATTGCTAAAATCAGGAATGAAAGAAGAGACATCACTACAAATCTTATATAAATAAAAATATTTATAAGGGAATATTTTTTATGTTACTTGATTTGATTTGCCAGTGTTTTGTTGAGTTGCTGTTGTTGTTTTCTTGGTGTCAATATTCATAAGGGATATTTGTCTGTTGTTTTATTTTCTTATGGTGTCTTCATGTGTGAAGACCTAGTAATAATGGACTCAAATGTTGAATTGAGAAATGTTCTCTATTTTAGTATTTTTTGGAAGGGTTCTGAAGGATTGCTATTAATTCTTTGAATATTTGGTAAGTTTTAAAATTACTATTTCAATTGTTTTCTTGTTATAGATCTATTCATATTTTCTGTATCTCTTGAGGAAGTTTCTT
Organism: Mesoplodon densirostris; assembly: GCF_025265405.1. Lineage (NCBI taxonomy): Eukaryota > Metazoa > Chordata > Mammalia > Artiodactyla > Ziphiidae > Mesoplodon > Mesoplodon densirostris. The sequence continues at coordinate 20,857,941 of NC_082668.1, forward strand.
TAATTTGTGTATTTCTAGGGATTTATCCATTCCATGTAAGTTATCTAGTTTGTTGGTATACAGTTCTTCATAGTATTCCCTTATAAATCTTTTTATTTATATAAGATTTGTAATGATGTCTCTTCTTTCATTCCTGATTTTAGCAGTCTGAGTACTCTCCTGGATAAATGCATGTCAACTTTATTGATTCAAACATTACACTTTATTGTCTCATACAATATTAGCCAGTTTTGTATCCATTAACAAATTCACTTCAATATTTCTGACAGTATATGTATACATATATCTCTGTTCTTAAAATTCTCTTTTGAACCAATCTTAAGAGCTTACTGATTTTCTCATTAATTAGTGAGTTGAATAAAATATTTGATATCTTGATTTTATATATTTATTAGAATGACATTTTTAAACTTTGGAAAATTATATGTTAACAGAAAGTATAAAAAAATCAATGAAGAGTCAGAGAGTGGTGGGAAATGAGGTTGGAGAGAAAGATATAGGACAGATCACATAGGTCCTTGAAGGCCATGCTGAAGACATTGGTTTTTACTCTGAGATAAAAAGCTATTGACATCACCTTAGACAATTCCTTTTTGACCTGGGGCCACAGCTATCTGTAATATGTCTCTATGCTACCTCACGGGATGACTGTGAGGATTGTATGAGATTACAGAGTTGAAAACTACATTGTTATTCTTAGAACTCTGTCAAGTTATGAGGTTACTTTTCAGGCACTCATGACTAGGTCTAAATTTTTTTCAAATTCTTACCTATTGACAGATTCCTGAAGAAGAAAAACATAGGGAATTCCACAGAACTGGACCCTGGATCCTGGGAAAGGCAGTCTTGTCCATGAAGATGCTGGGGATTCATACAGTAATATAAGGTAGGTCATTAAATCCCCAAAACAACAGGAGATTGGGGCTGGGGAAATTTGAGGGCTCAGAAAGCAGGCTTGGCTTATCTCGTCATCTCTGGTTGGAGCTGGTTCTAGGTGATTGAGGGCTAAAACGGTGGAGAGGCAAGTCTGAGACATGGACAGACAGGTCAAAAGAGAGAAGCTGGGGTGTATTAAATAAGGATGACAGAAAGCTTCAGATTTCAAAGGTCAGAAGTTGAGCTTGAAAAGGAAAGCAAGTGCTACAAAGTGACTAATCTACAAAACATGTTTAGGACATGAGGGTATTATGGTTCTTCAGACTGAGAGACAAAATCCAAAAGGAAGGACAGCATAGAGAACTAGAGGGAAAAAAACATCCCTTCAGAATATTTGCCTTGCACAAACTCTCTCCTTAGCCTGCATGCCAGGTTATTCATAGATGGGAAAATGAATTAGATGAGTATCTCCATCATTTGATTTATTTTTATTTTTATTTTATTCTATCCCTGGCTTGACCTAAATCTTAAACTATTCATGGAGATTTAAAACTCTATTCTAGCACTCAAAATCTTCCTTGGCAAACTTTTGCCAATTGTATAACTTAAATTGCTGTTGTCATGCTAATTCCTATTTTGTCTTGTCTTTTCCTCAATAGTTCTGCAGCCTGCCTTTTCAGAGTCCAGCTAAAACCCTGAGAACTAGATGAATTTCAAGGCAGGTCTAGCAGGCTGAAACAGGTGGGCCTTCAGGAGAGGAGAATACTCTCTGAAAATGATCTGACCACACAATGCTGGTTGCTTGAGGTGGTGGATACCTGGGTATAGGGAGCTATAAAGTGTGTTCTTCAAAGATTTTCTTTTCTTCCTCTTTCTCTATTTTCAATTAAAAGTAGAAATCCCCAGGAAAAAATCATATAAACATAAGGGTAGAATTAAGATAACTGCATTCCTTTTGCCTAGGAAGTTTTCCATGATGAATGAAGAGCTCTCTAGGCCTTAGTGAGCAAGGTCAAGAGCTAGCTCTTTAAGGAAGACCTACTTTTCCAGAGCTGAGATTGGGGTTTGGAGCTGAGAACCTTGAGATAGAAAACCTGTTTCTAGAAAAGGGAAACCAATGGTCAGTGCTGATTTCTCCCAAGAGGTTTGCTGCTTCTTGGAGGTTTCAGAGCTGCTAGTGGATGTTGTATGATTGATTTGGGGCCTCTCTCTCAGTGGCCCTCTAAAGGTGACCTGATCATTCATAGCTGCACCTGTGAGGGCTGAGGACACTTTGAATAAAGGGTACAATGCTCATCCCAGATGGAAACAAAGCTTGTATTTCTCCATTTGCATTCAAGAGTGAGCAAGCATCTAAGTAATGTAATTTGGAAGTCTACATGGAAGAAAGGTATCAGAAAACTTGGGTCCCACATCTGGCTCTGTCACTCTCACTTAAAGAGTGCAAATGGTGTCCAGGCTTACCTGGCTAGCTCCACAACCAGTGAAACTGGCAAGAGTCAAACCATAATTTCAAGTTCTTTCCAAATTCTAATATTCTGTGTCTGAGGGTCATGGAGACCCCTGGAATGTTCCTGAATTTTCACTTGCTTTCTCTAATTTACCTTTTATGCTCCTTCTCCTGTAGCAAGCTCTTTAGAGGGCTTTTTCTAACAAAGTTAGGAAGCCATTGATTAGCAGATAAAAGAAACATTACCTGAGGAATCTTATTCCGTTTTATTTATGGCATGCTCTTAGATTTGAAATAAAGTAGGGATAGAAAAACCTAAAACACAGGATGTTTGATACATAGGAATGTCAGGTCCAAAGGGCATACTAGAATGAAATCTTACACAGTAGAAAAACCATGTGTCTGGAGGTGAGATAAGTAGAGGAAAAGTGGTGAAGTCCATCTTTATAGCTGTGCTCATTGCATGCTAATGCAGAGATTCTAGTCATCAAGGAAAGAGATACAAATGGAAGCATAGCTGGTTTGTATGGTTTCTGTATGGTTTTTCAGGAACTTTGGCCATCACTCTAAGAGGTGAACCTCCATTTGGGCTACACTGCTTCCAAGAAGCAAATGCAATCCTGAACCCAGGGTTGAGATGTTTGACCACTGCACTCTGGAAAGTTAATGGGAGTGGATTATAGTGCCATATACATTATTAAAATGAAAATAAAATAGAGAAAGAAAAAGAGAATCATTCTATCAATACAGGGTATCTCTTTATCAACCCTTCAGAAACTTTGTTTCATCTTTTAAATAAACAACTTTATACCCCTTGGCATCTTTCTCACCAATTCTTTTTTTTTTTTTAGATGTTGTTGGTAGGAGTTTATTAATTAATTAATTAATTTTTTTGCTGTGTTGGGTCTTCGTTCCTGTGCGAGGGCTTTCTCTAGTTGTGGCAAGTGGGGGCCACTCTTCATCGCGGTGCGCAGGCCTCTCACTATTGCGGCCTCTCTTGCTGCAGGAGCACAGGCTCCAGACGCGCAGGCTCCGTAGTTGTGGCTCACGGGCTTAGCTGCTCCGCGGCACGTGGGATCCTCCCAGACCAGGGCTCGAACCCATGTCCCCTGCATTAGCAGGCAGACTCTCAACCACTGCACCACCAGGGAAGCCCTCACCAATTCTTAAATGCTGTTAATCATTCCTGAATATAGCCAAGGTCTTAGTACCGTATTTGTTTAAAATATTCCTTTCTACTCACACTGAACCCTTTCTTGAAGTCCAACTTCTTAGAAACTTGTCTGTTTCCCTGAAAGTTTTGGCCATATTTCCATAAAATTAATTTCAAATGATTTCAAATAGTTGGCAGTGGTAACCCAGGAGGAGTCCAGTGATGGGCAAAGCTGGAGAGTCATGACTAAACTTTCTTAGGACTCTTGGTTTCCAAACAGTCCAGGAAGGTAGAAAAAGAGAAGCTAGCATCCTGCCTTCCCCACCTATTTCTTTGTTTTCTTTTCTTTGTCCCTCTTCACTCACTTCCTTCTTCAATAAGTATGTGGCACTACTACAAATTGCTATGTTGGCACTACTGAAATGTCATAAGACTATCTAGTATTTCTGGTTCCTCAGGCATTAATTGACTCCCTCTGAGATGCCAACAGGATGTATTCAAATCCTTCTCCCATTCACTTAGGCTATGGCTCCTGGCCCAGAAATTCCCACTCTCACTTTCCCTAAGGCAACGAGGCCAGTGAGTTGAATTAGATGGAGGTGATAGGGACTGGAGACTGCTGGGAGAGGAGTTGGGAGACAGATGACCTAGCCAATGATAACCCTTTTAAGAATATGTACTTTACATGCAGCTGTTTGGACTGGAAGAGGTATAAAGAATTCCTGTGAGTAAGCTGGTTCTAAGAATTCTCCAATCCCTATGGGTGTGCAACTCCTACAACTCAGGTAGACCTGAGAGAGAGGGTGCAGAGCAGCATGGAAGACTCAGGACCACTGATGGGTGGCTGGATCCCCTCATTAGAATGTGACAGATGAAACGGGAGATGTTGACCATAAAGGCAGACCACAGAATAGATTCACATGGGATGGATTTAATTGGGGGTTTTAACCAGAAAACTAGTCATAAAATTGTTAAGTAGAAGATTAAAAAATATAATTAGAAGTCAATCCTGGTTTTAGAAGCTATGAAGAAAACAACCCATAGGCCAAACTGTAGGGGTAAGGCAGAAGCATAATGTAAAGCATAAGGTGAACATGTGTTTCACCTGTCATATACCTACCCCATTTGTCCACACTGGACAAGAGCATCTCTCCATGCTTCAAATTCTCAGGAAAGAGGAAGGGAGATGAATGAGTCAGGATATAGGACAAGGCTATGTTTCTGAAGAATTTGACCTTCGAGGTTTCTGGCATGAGTACTCTCTTGGGGATCATCTTATATGATTACGTTTTTCCCACTTCCAGCTAGAAACATCATAGTTGCATCTCAAGGGTAGTATCACAGAATGTTTAATCTTCCCAGAGCATGGGTCTAGCAGCTCCCAAGTTCTGAGTTACAACTCTGGAGATTGCCTTGTGATGGCAGTGGTAGAAGGGGGAGGGAGGTGTCCGAAGAAATGTCAGTTACCCAAGTGATGGCAAATAAAAGGATGTGATCTCAAAATGTGCACCAGAAAATAAGCTAGTGTCTGCAGGCATAATCAAGTGGTATGGGTTCTGACATCTTCTACGTGTTTCATACCATGGGTATAACTGACAAACAAAAATTATTTCTGAATCCCATTGGCTGGTTGGGGTAGAACACTGGATATTCTTCTACCTTATTGTTGCATCTTTTTTGAGGGGTTTGGTTTCTTTCACTCAGAACAATTATTTTGAGATTCATCTATGTCGTGGGTTATATTGATAATTAATTCTTTTCTATTACCATTATATGTACAAGGTATATCACATTTTGCTTAACCATTAACCCAGTGAAGGACATCTGGATCATTTCCAGTTTGGGACAATTATAAAACAAGCTGCCTGGGCCTCCCTGGTGGCGCAGTGGTTAAGAGTCCGCCTGCCGATGCAGGGGATACGGGTTCGTGCCCTGGTCTGGGAGGATCCCATATGCCGCGGAGCGGCTGGGCCTGTGAGCCATGGCCGCTGGGCCTGCGCATCCAGAGCCTATGCTCCGCAACGGGAAAGGCCACAACAGTGAGAGGCCCACATACCGCAAAAAGAAAAAAAAAAAAAAAAAAAAAAAAAAAAACAAGCTGCCATGTATAGGTTTTTTGTGTGAAGATTACTGGGTTTTATGATAAGTGTATATTTAACATTTTAAGAAACTCTTAAATTGTTTTCCAAAGTGGATATACCATTTTGCATTACTGCCAACAATATATGAAAGTTACATTGCCCCAGATCCTTTCCACTACTTGGTATGTATCAATGTATTAAATGTTAGTGATTCCAGTAAATGTGCAATAGTATCTCATTGTCGTTCAACCTGCATGTCCCTAATAAACAATGATGTAAGCATATTTTCATGTGCTTATTTGCCAATCATACATTTTCTGTTTAAACCTTTTGCCTGTTTTTATTGTTGTTGTTGGGTTTTTTTTTTTTTTTGCTGTCTTATTATTGAAATTTGAGAGTGCGTTATAAATTCTGGACACAACTTCTTTATGAGATATGTTTTTGGCAAATATCTCCTCCCAGGCTATGTTTGTCTTTTCATTGTCTTAACAGTGATGTTTGAAGAGCAGAAGTTTTTGATGAAGTTCAATGTATTAATATTTTCCTTTTATGTATTATGATTTAGGTGTAGTAACAGAGACATTTTTGCCTAATCCAAGTTCACAGAAATTTTCTCCTATGTTGTCTTCTAAAGGTTTTATGGTATAAGTTCTACATTCTATGATCCATTTTGAGTTAATATTTGCATATGGTGTGAAATATGAGTTGAAGATCATCCTTTGGTATATCGATATCTTTGGTTATTCCAGCATTTTTTTTGATGCGTACCCTTTCTATATTAAATCATCTCTGCACCTTGGTAAAGAAAAGGAAATCAAATGTGCATGTCTGTCTGGATCTATTTTACAACTCTTTCTTCTTTTCCCTTGATTTGTTTATTGATCTTGACGCCAGTATTATGTTGTCTTTATTACTGTAGTTCTTATAATAAGTTTTAAAGTCTAGTAGTGACAGACACCCAACTTTGCTTTTATTTTTCAAACTTGCTTTTATTGCCCTAGGGTTTTTGAATTTTCATATGAATTTTAGAATCAGCTTGTCATATTGTCAAATAAAAAACCTGCTGAAATTTTGATCAGTATTGCATTGAGTCTATAGATCAGTCTGAGGAAAATTGATATCTTAACAATATATGTTCCAATCCATGAACAAAATATATCTCTCCATTTCTTTAGGTCTTCCTTAGTTTCTCTCAGCAATGTTTTGTTGTTTTCAGGGTATAGGTATTTCACATCTTTTGTCAGAATTATGCATAACTATTTGATTTTTCAAAATTGTGAGTAATATTGTTTTTAATATCAATTTCCAATTGTTCCTTTCTAGGATATAGAAATACAATTGATTTTTTTGTAGATTTCATCTGATTTTATACCCAGAGAATCATGGAATCTGTAACTGAAATAAGTTTTACTTCTTTCTAATATAGATATTTTTTCTTGTTTTTGCCTAATTTTCCTGACTGGAAGCTGCAGTACAATGTTAAATAGAAATGGTGAGAGCAGATACCATTTGCTTGTACCTGATCTTAGGGGGAAAATATTTATTCTTCCACCATTAAGTATGATTGAGGCCATTCCCTTCTATTTTTAGCTTGCCGAAAAGTGTGTGGGTGTTTTAATTTTAACTTTTGGGCAGAACCGGATATTGGATTTTGTCAAATGCTTTATTGTATCTATTAGGATGATCAGTTTTTTTCTTTTACCTTTATAATATAGAGAATTACATTGATTTATTATCAAATGTTTATCAAAACTTGTATTCCTGGAATAAACCCTGTTTGGTCATGTGCCATATTCTTTATACATATTGTTGGACTTGGTTTCCTAAAATGTTGTCTAGAAGCTTTGCATCTATGTTCATGATGGCTGTTAGTCTGGAGTTTTCTTCTCCTATAATGCCTTTGTGTGGTTTTTGTATCAGGGTAATTCTGGCTTCATAGAAAGAGTTGGAAAATAGTCTCTCCTGTTTAAGTTTCTGGGATGGTTTATATAGAATTGGTAACTTTTTTTTTAAGCCGAAGTGGGAGGCATGTGGGATCTTAGTTCCCCGACCAGAGATCTAACCCACTCCCCCTGCAGTGGAAGCACAGAGTCTTAACCACTGGACTGCCAGGGAAGTCCCTAGAATTGGTATTATTTCTTCCTAAAATTAATTCACCAATGATGGCATCTAAACCTGGAGTTTTCTTTGTAGGAAGAGTTTTAACTACAAATCCAATTTCTTTATTAGATATAGGGCTATACCTGTTAAAGTGACCTGTTTTATCTTGAGTGAGCATTGGTAGTTTGTGTCTTTCAAGAAATTTATCCATGTCATTTAGGTTGTCAAATTATTGGCATAAAGTTGTACATAATATTCCCCTATTATTTTTTTCATTTTTGTAGAATCTGTAATAATGCCATCTTTCATTCCTGATATTGATAATTCATACCTTCTCTCTCTCTCTCTCTCTTTCTCTCTCTGATTTTTCTTGATCTGGTTAGAGGCTGATCAATTCTATTGATGTTTTTAAAGAACTACCTATTATTGCATCAGTTCATTTATTTTTCTAATAATTTACTTCTTTCCATTTCATTGATTTCTTCTTTGATCTTTATTATTTCCATTCTTTTACTTATTTTGGGTTTAATTTGCTCTTATTTTTACAATTTCTTATGGTGGAAACTGAAGTAATTTATTGAGATTTTATTTTATTTCTCTAATGTAGGTGTTTGGTGCTATATATTTCCTCCTAAGAACTACTTTAGTGACATACCACAAATTTTGATTTTCATGCAGTTCAAAATACTTTCTAATTTCCCTTTTAAGTTCCTATTTAATGATCTGGTAATTATAAAAATGTGATAATTTGATAATTATTATGATGTAAATAAACAGAGCAATGGGATAGAAAAAATAGGAGATCATCCTTACTTTAGATGAGGCCATAAGGGAAGACTTCCTGGAGAAGATGACATTCCACCCAAGACCAGAAGGTTAAGAAGGTAACAGCCAACTAGAGTTGAAGCAAGAGCACTGTAGGCATAGGGACAACAAGTACAAAAGCTGTGAAGCATGAGAGAAGAAAAAAGAATCTGAGAAGAGGCAAGAGATGAAAGAAAAATTGGCCTAAATTTTATCATTGAAGCATGCTACTTCCAAATACTACAAAGTACAGGAACAAGTAATAGCCATAAGGACTGAGGACTTCCATATTTGGCTTGACTACTGCTCTTCTTAGAGTCAGCATAAAGGACAAAATAACCTCTGGAGAAAGCTTGCTCTCCCAGTAATTCTATCCCTATTAAGTTGTTGAGATATTGCTCCATCCTTAGAATGTGCTGCTGTACATCCTTAATAAATTAAATTCTTTATTCTTGAAAGTTTGCCATGAGAGATCACCAGATTATTATTCTTTATTTCTTTGAAATGTTGGGGTTTTTTCTTACTCTAAAGAAACTTTCCAGATTGACCTCAAATAACTGATTCATATCAAATATATTTCTTTGCCTTTTCCTTTTCTCTAGTCTCCCTGAATGGGGCTCTTTGATTCTTGGTGACAAGACTAAAATGATAAATCATGGACAGTCTGGTGCCATCCATTTTCAACTTTATTCTTTTTCACCACAAAGGATCTGTGATGGAAAATGTTCTCTATTCAGCCACAGCTGGCTCCAGGACCACAGTGAGTTAGTAAACATCTGTTAAAGACAGACTGAAGATGTGCTTCCTTTAAGTTGTTTTTTCCAAGCTGGCTCACTGAGAAATTGTTCTCTGTATCTCTGGAAATCTTTTCCTGTAATTTTTTCTCCCTCCTGCATTCTCTGAGCTTTCATCGGTTCTTCCAATGCTGTCCTCAAGTGAATGATTCACATTTTGTTTATTTCTCTCATGTCAGTCTTGGGAAAGTCTAGATAACATTCTATCTTTTCCCCTAATGGTGAGGAACCTTCTCTGAGGCTCTATATCACAGGTGCCTTAGACCATCACTTCACCTTCCAGAAGAAGATCAAGGAGAACTCGGTTTTCATAATTTTTGTCCACCCTTCAAGACCAACCAAGAAGACTGTAAGATGAGATCAATCAGAGAAATCTCACCATGAATGCATTTCAAGAGGGGAAATTAGGAATTTTGTTCCACTTGATATGTCTCTGGTCTCAAGTGCAGAATGATATGGTTCTCTCCTAGTCTTTAAATATTCTGAGGAAAGTTCTTTCTAAAGTTTCTTTTTCTGGTTGTTTCTGTTTTCTCCATTCCTTTAGTTAGAAAATCCTTCCTGATAGCTGAGAGAAGAAACTATTTTATTCCTCTCCCCACGTTTGTTCTTTGTCTCTTAGAGAAGGAATAGAATACTTCCATCTTATCCCTCCAACTGCCTATTTGCTCTTCCTTAAAGGGGGTGGGGGTGGATAGTGAAGTTGACTGGTGAGGGCTTGACCTTTACTGAACCACATTTACTAGTGGGTGGAGTGACTGTGTTAAATGTTGCCTACAGTTTACACATGGTATTTTTTCTGTGTTTTCTCATGGGAATTGCGGGCTCATGGTCTTGGGTCTTCTCCTTTTGGTAAACTCCATGTGGTAAGTTCCCCTGAGCAAAGTCTCCCAGTATGGAGGGGGAAAAGAGGCTTTCCATCCTTTCTCTGTTTTCTAGCTGTGCCAGGGTGTAGAGACAAGCCTGTGGTCCTTGAAACTAGCTGGAAGGTGGATTCAGGTCAGACTCACAGATCAGCTGTTTAAACAGATGGCTCCTAGGACCAAGATTTGGGTAGCTGGAATAGGAAGCCCCATTAAGCTTAAGGTCTAAGTCCTATTCTGCAAAGTTGTCTACAAATCCTACTTTCACAGAGTGATTGGGTACATCCTTCTTCACCAATAAACAGTCTGGTCTTTTGATCCTCATTTGGGCCTCATGAACCTTGTATCTTTTCTCTCAATGGGGCAGAATCTAGAGGAAGAGTCTGTAGCCCCTATTCCAGCCTCCATCTAAATGTTTTATGTTAAATGTAGCCTTTTAAAATGAAAATGGTTTTTAAAATTATGCCAATTGATTGTGTTCCAGAGCTCCAAATATTCTTGTTGTGTGTATATGTGTGTTTTACTACCTTTGGTGTTCATGACTGAAAAACTCAGAAGCAAAAGGTTCATGCATCCAAAGAAATGGAGACCCAGAAAGGTCAGCTGCTTTGTGTAGAGTCATAGACACATTGTGAAGCCCTTTCTCTTCACATCTTTCTTATGGTATTTTAGTTGGCACAATGTATTGATATTTTGTCTCCTTAATGCCAAAAAATAAAGATGCCATAATAAAGAGGTCAAAATTGCCTCAATTCCTTCTTCATGCTTATAAACCACACTCTTGACTTTCCTTAGACTTCCATGCCCCAAATCTTGGATAATGGTCCCAGGAGCAAAATAAGTCCTGCAGGTCCTAGAGAAAATAGATTAAACCACTAGCTACATCATCAGCCAGTGTTGATGATCCAATTTCTTTTCTCTCTGTGGTTATCATCATTGATGTATACTCTGCAGATGGAATGGTGATTCACAGGGGGAAAGACTTGGATGTGCTTAATTTCCTGCCACTCTCTGTGACAAAAAGCTAATTTCATGTCTTGTGATCAAATAACTGTAACTTTGCAAAAGCAAAATGTATTGGAATAGAGATACTCAGGGTCTTTGTGTGGCTTGGAATATTGCCAGGGCAGCTATGGGGTTTGAGTGAGTGTTTTTATTTTATTCCTGTTTTATTGCCCTGCCTAATTCTCCCATTTCAAAATGTCGTGGAGTAGGCTGGTGTCATTTGTTTTCATAAATTAATGTCGATTGCAATTTATAGCCAGATGGGCTCTGAAAAATAAGAGGCTTGTGTGTCTTTTGGAAGGTTTAAAGAAAAGCAGTGGGCATGCTTGGGGTAAACTTTTGTACTTCAATGCTTCATTCTGCAGATAGAGTAAATACTTGTGAAAAACCCTGTTTTATAACAGCTGGGCACAAAGGACTCCTTATTGGGATTATATTTTGTTAGTGCTTCTAATTCCTGTAGCCACTACAAAAAATATAAATATTATAATTCTTCTTACTGGGAAGCCTTGTGTATGTTGGGGAACAACTTCACTTTGCCTGGAAATCAGAGGTCTAGCATTTGAATCCCCCAGATATTTCCACAGCCATCTGATGTGGGGTGGCAGGAAGTGGGGTACATATTGGATCATAGCACATGAAAGCTCTGACCCAGTATGTGTATTTCTTTTTGCTACTCCTTCAGAGGTCAGTGGGAAGAACTGGATCAGTAAGAGGCACAGAGGAAAGAAAAAAAAAACACTAGAGAATTTGATGAGTCTACGATTCTAAGAAATAATGGCTTGTGGGAAGCTGGAATCCAAGGTCGGCTTGGCAGCAGCCAAAGAGGAGGCTGCTTGACTGCTGTAAGCATTCAGAGACCACGTGCAGCTGGATGGTGCTTCCTCCCACAAGGGCATGTCTTGGGGTGTGTGAGAGACAGCACTAGAAGACCACTTTTCTTAGCCCTGTTGGTATATAGCTAAGTGACAAGTCATAGATTCTCGGTTGATTTACTTTCCACTAAAACAAAGTATCTAGACAAGACAAGCTCCAGGGTCCCCTTGTTTCATGAAATGATAGTGGGATCAGAGTATTAATTCTCTTACTCAAGTAATTGGCACTTACATTCCTCTTAATAAACATAACATTATCTAATGATTTTTACCCATCCAGTGCCCTTGCCATATTTTTGTAGACCTTTAAAATGTGAAAAATCATTTTCATACATAAAGCTTTGTGTGGTAGATAATACAGGGACAACAATTTGTCCCAGACCTGATAACTGAACTGGGATTTAAACCCAGTCCCTGGAAATGTTGTTGCTCTATCATTCAACAAAATCACCCAAATATATTTTTGAACACATACTAGATGCAAAGTACTTTTTTTAAAGCAAAATAAATGAATCAATGAACAGGACAGGTACAATCCATATCCTCAGGTTGCTCATATCTTGTAGGGTAAAAAAACACTGAATTATAATAAAATGTGATGTGTGTGATGGAAGGGGATGGGGACATCCAGCAGAAGAATTTAGTCCAGAGTAAAGGTCAGTAAAGATCTTATTGGAGAAGTGAGATTTAATTCTGCTCAAGAATGGAGTTGCTTTAGCCAGGCCAAAAAGAGAGTTAGGGAAAAATGTTCCAGGCAGTGGGAATAATATGTCCTTTGGATTAAGACAGGATTTCTCTAATAACATGTGTATGGGTTGGAAGAAGGAATGTAAGGAGAAGAAAAAGAGGAACCCAAGATAAACAAGGGGCAACTAGAAGATTATTTCCCACTGTGTTTACATATAAAATAACCTTTGAGATTTATGATCTACCTGAATAATTGCAGCTACCTCACATCAAAATTGATAAATTTTGAATAATTTAATAAGCTAGCAAATCAATATGTATACTGGGCAGTCCATGAAACTCTGAATGCCTGCCATATCCATGGTCCTCATCAATGGAAAGAGTCTGCAACAGATATTCCCTTTCCTAGAGGTCAATAAGGTATATACCAGGTGACTCTCAGAACCACGGAGACATCCGATTGGACCAGGGGTAGATGTCTGAGCCAATGATAGTCAGAGAGGTGGCCCAGGGGCAGAACTCTGCTACACAGAAGTGCACCAGACTGGATAATGACTGAGGGACCCAGTCAGTGTATTTGAAGGTAAAACAGAAAGACAAGGAGGCCAAGAGACACTATTACTCCTGAAAGCTATAGAAGCCATGAGTAAGAAGAAACCATGCAGAGTGTGCAGGAGATTAGAGAAAGAACAAGAGCAGGTAGCTGCAGTGCAAGGGAGCAGGGTTGGGGCAGGTGGAGGATTAAAGCAGAAGCAGCAACTGAAAGAAGCAGAATTGTGGAAATTGGAGAATGACTGAGAAGCCATTTATTCAAAGTTAGAAAGCTGCAAGATGCCAATGATTTGGAGTGGATTTATGCACTGCTGTTGAGGGTGCTGCCAGAAACAGAGCAAATCTGACAAAACTTAGTCAAATTAAAATGAATGCTACTCATATTTCCCAAGAGTTCACATAGGCCCATAAGGGGATGTGTGTAGAGATGTTCATTACAGTGTTGTTTGTAGTGACTGGCAGTTGGCAGCAATCTGGGAATGCACCAGCGGAGTTTAGATAGGCAACGTATAGTTGGTATATGTCATGGAGAACTAAGCGACGTGAGATGAACAGCCCAGAGGAATTTCTAATAATATGGATGAGCTTATAAATAGTGAAGGGTGAAAAAAATAAGAAATGGAAAGAGATATATAACAAAGTAGCATTTTTCAAGATGAAAAGTATATGCATTAAAAAAATGCATGTTTTACAAGAACAGATACAAACCAAAAGATACACACTAAATGCAAATCAGAGTGGTTGCTTAAGGGGTGGGGGAAAAAAGACTAGGATACAGGAAAGGGGATAAAGTAAATAAATAAGATAGAGAATAACCATGGCCTGAGGAGCACAATTTATTCAACTGACAAATGAAGAAAAGATGGAAAGGAGAAAAAGTGAGGAGCATGCAGTAAAGTTGGCGACAAGCAGACAAACAGTGTTTGGTCATATGACCCGTTATGGCTGCAATAGCCTAAAAGGTGAAGAATGATTTCCCAGATCTCTGAGGCCTGGTCATGCAGCTGTGGAGTTTCCTGGACTTCGTTTATGCCACATATATTTATAATAAACCCCAGTCCTCTGAGGTCATCTGAACAGGTTTCCATTCTTTGAAACCTTAAAGTGCCTAACGAAAGTTGTAAAATGGGATATAAATGACACATCAAGTTACTATTGTAGGACAATTATTATGTACCTAGTCCCTATCCTAGGCTTTTTTATATGTAAAACAGCATTTAATCCTAACAACAGCTGCATGTGTAGGTACAAATATTATCTTCATTATACAAATGAGGAAACTGAAGCACAGAGAGGTGAAGTCATTACTCAAGGTCACACAGCCAGTAGGTAGTAAGATGGGATTCAAAACCAGACAATTTGCTTTCAGAGCCTGCACTTGTAACCACAAAGCATTATCACAAGATGTTCTTGAGTAAACTCCATTTGAGTGGCTAGTTTTGCCCAATGTCAGGCTTGACTAACTTCTCAAAATTCTTAGATTTTTTTTACTCTATAACCCCAGTAGTGACAGTTACTAACACAGACTGACTGTGAAGTACTCAGATGTGGAGAAAGGAAGTTATCTCTGGCGTGCCATAACCATTTCCAAAACCATGATCTTCCTATTCCGTCCTGAGAGTTAACTCCTAGAACACTGGATTTGGAGTCAATAGTTTGTCTCTCCTGGGTAATCTGACATTGGGTGAGTCATCAGGCTTTCTTAGCCTCAGTTTCCTCATTTGAAAAGCTGGGACTAATAACAGCTCTCACATCTTGTTATGGGCATCAAATGAAGTGATATATAGTAAAGAACTTTGAACATTGCACAGCCTGTGTTTGGTGCCTGGGACATAACATTTGAGGTGGTCCTTCAGGATCTTCTCTTCCCACACTGTGCCTTTTGTTGCATCTCAATACCAGGTAGGATCCTGGGCAACCTGCTGCATGAGCTTCTACCTGAAAGTCAGGTTTGTGGTCACCACTACGTCCATGGTACTGCTGTGCTTGGTAATAAACATATGTGGTGATTGAGTTTGGCCTCAGTGTTGCCTGTTTTCCAACCCTGCACAGGATAACTTGGCCTTCCTGGGTCTGTTTTCAACTTGATTGGCAATTGGAGCATCACAGGACTGTATTTCCCACTCTTACTCTCTCATTTCTGCCATGCTTCTGCTTGTTGAAAACTGTGCCCATCCCAAATGACAAAATTTCTTGATCAGGCCTTCCCTGAGTCTCCTCCCCATGCCGGAATCTGATTTGTCCTTCCTTGGAAGTCCTTTAAAACCAGACTTGTCTCTTTCTTAGGAAGTACCCAAACATAGCCTTTGTTCTAGTGGTGAGTGTTCTTGTCTTTACTGTGCCCTGCTTAGAGTAGGAACTCTTAAGTAATTCTTTGCATGTTTTACCTTTATGTCTTCCCCAGCATGTAGCCTGGTGTCCTCCATGTATGGGACACATAAAAGATGCCCAGTGAATCAAAGAGCACAGATGTTTGCTCCAGCCTGGGCAAGCAAGAGCACTCATATGGTCTAGGCTACCAACCCATCCTTCAGGTCACCCAGACTGCATGAAGTGGGGAGCCTTTGATGAGTCGCAGGTTCTACTGGTGTAAAGAAAGCTTCAGGGGACCAGCAGAAGCATCTGTATCAGCTTTCAAGATTTCCATTGCTTTTTCTAGACTAGTCATGAACTTAACAATACTTTACTGGTTCTAAGACATGGGGCTTTCAGTTACTACTATTCATTGTTATGAATCCATTCAGGAAATATTTACAAAGTATCTATTTGTATCAGACTGAGGACCTGAGACTAAGAAGACTAAAATGTGACTCTTTCCTGTGAGAGGCCATGGTCAGATGCAAAACATAAATGGAGGCAAAAAACTAAAATGCAGTAGGAAAAAGAGATGTGACAGTAGGCTGTGAGCAGATGGGAGCAGATGGAGCATAGTGGAGTCAGAATGAATTCAAACCCAGGTTCTAATGTTTAATAGGTTGCAGAACATTAGTCTCCAACTCTCAGTTTCCTCATCTGGAATAATATTTACCTTATATGGTTGTTGTAAGGATTAAATGAGATAATGGATGACAAGCACTTGGCATGACCCATGGTCCATAGAAAGCATTAAATAAATGTTGGCTGCAGCCATTGTTCTCTATAATTCAGTTCCTCTTATCTGTAAAATGAGTGTGGTAATTGCATCTGCCTCATATGATTACCAATAGAATCAAATTATGTAATGCACAGAAGGTGCTTGGCACAGTGCCTGACGGAGTAAATACTCAATAATTGTTAACTGTGATTCTTATTTTGCATAAAATAAAAAGGAGGGGAACACAGAAGTGTTAGAGGTGTAATGTGATAATAGTTACAACTTACTTTGAAGTGCACCAAAAAATTAGATGGATCAGGTAGATGAATAAAGGTATGAAGAGATAGATATGATGAAAAAACAGCAAAATCTTCATTGTAGAATCTAGATGGTGAGTACATACATGGGTGTATGTACATGGGTGTTTCATGCTTGAAATTTTCCATAATAAAGTGTTGGGAGAGAAAAGGGAGTGACTGAATGTTTGGATGATCTTTGAAGTAGAATTTGAGCAAGGAAAGGCATGGAAGGAACTAGAGACCTGGAATGACCTGTTCTTTGCTCCACTTCTCTGCCTTTTAAGAGAACTGCAAATGCCAAGGCTCAAGAACATGAGAGAGAAGGTATTCTTTGGGAGATGATGAGTACTTCCGTGCTGAGATGAGAGCACTTGAAAGAGGGGCAGAAGTTGTAGGCTAAGAGCACAAACATCCTAGATTCGAATTCCAGCTCTGCACTCACTAGCTCTGTTACCTGGGAGAAGTTGCTTAAGTTCTTTGTGCTTTGATTCTTTATAAGAATAGAGATAACATTATCTACCTTATAAGACTGCTTTCAATGTTAGATGAGTTAATATCACCATCTTCTTCTTAGGAAAGTGTCTCCTCTCAACTCCTCAAAGCTTAGAGTCTTCTCCATGGTTCCACCTCACCTTTTGTTGAATAAGAAGTCTCTAGAAAGACTCAGCTGGAGGAGGGAGGGAAGGGTGAGAGGAAGGATCATAGTGGGTGAAGTTTGGGTAAGAAATTGAATGAGAGTCTGGGGCCCAAGAAAGAGCGATGAAAACTCAGGTGCTGGTTAGATAGATGAACACAAGAGGCCCCGGAGGTGTGGCTTGCCTCAGTGTCATGCACGTGGCTTCTCATGATATATTTCAAATGTTGGTGAAATTATAATCCTGTTGTAGTTCCTTTGGAGGCTCGTCCATCAACCTGGGTAGTGTGTGTGGCTGGCAGGTAGCCAGCATCATCCCCTGACTCCCGCCCCATATGATTCAGCACAAATCAGACACTTTAATAGCTTTTGATTCCAAGTTTGAACTTGCTCCCAAAGGAAAGCCTGCCTCTCCCCCGTCCACTTTCCTCCCACCTTCATAACCCACATCCCACTTCTAATTTATCAGCTAGTAAATTCTGAGTTGAACTTGGAGCTGGAGTTTCATTTAGTTTTGGCAAAGAATCAACTTCTTCCAAGAAAAGCCAAAAAAAAAAAAAAAAAAAGGAAAAAAGAAAGAGGAGGAGGAGAGGTGGAAGGGAAGGTTTATAAAAAGCCCGGCTAAACAAAAAGGGCTCATGGAAACAGCTCCACAACATTAACTCAGTGCAGAGAGAGCAGTGCTTTTTGATGCATTAAGTGTGAATGAATTTGAAACAGTGTTGGAAAGGTTCTGAACATGCAGCTGAGGTTACCAACAAAGCACAGATGAGCTCCTGGTTTGGAAAGATTGGGGGGTCACCAGTCATTAGCCGGTGACTTCAAAGCTGGAGAGAGGGTTTGGAGGTGACCATGGCACCCACATTCATTTTCATTCTGGATTGTGTGGTCACTGGCCATGTGACATTCTTGTGGATAGCAGAAGACCTGTTGATCTAAGACTCTGTCCTGTTAGGTCTGTCAACCCCCTGAGGAGCAAAAGACATTTCTGGTGTGGACAGTATCCTGAGTTACAGAAAAAGACAAAGGAATAGCTCAACCCCACTCATCATGGAAAAATGCAACCCCAAGTATCAGACTGAAAAAAAATTTAGGTTTAATAATAACCATCACTTGGAAAAATTACTTTAAAGTTCAATAACATCCACTACTGGAAATGGTATGGAAAAAAGGCCACTCTCTCATACTGTAGGTTTTAACGCAAATGCTATTACTTTTTGGAAGGGACAATATTTTTCTTTACATCCTGCTATGTCCCTACTTTCATTCATCCATTCCTTTCTCTGCCCACACACCAAATTTCCATAGGCAATCATTCCTCATATGTCTAATGTGTATTATTTGTATATATTCTTGCAAAATGTGAAACATTGTTTTCTTTCATTCTCTATTTTTATTATTTTTTTAATTGAAGTATGGTTGATTTACAATATTATATTAGTTTCAAGTATAGCATAGTGCATCAGTATTTTTACAGATTGTACTCCATTAACATTTATTAGGAGATAATGGCTATGATTTCCTGTGCTATACAGTATATCATTGTTGCTTATCTGTTTTATACACACCAATTTGTATCTCTTAATCCCATACCCCTAACTTGCCCCTTCCCCCTCCCCTCTCCCCTCTGGTAACCACTAGTTTGTTTTCTGTAAGACTGTTTCTGTTTTGCTATATATATTTGTGTGTATTATTTTATAGATTCCACATATAGTGATATCATACAGTATTTATCTTTCTTTGCCTGACTTATTTCACTAAGCATAATATTCTCTAGGTCCATCCAGTCCATCCATGTTGCTGCAAATGGAAGAATTTCATTCTTTTTAGGGCTGAGTAATTTTCCATTATATATATATATATATATATATATATATATATATATATATATATATATATATATATATATATATATATATATATATACACACACACACAAATATAATGTATATATACATATACACACCACATCTCTTTTATACATTCACCTCTTGATGGACACAGGAACTTAGGAGGGTTAAATGAGATGAGCAGAGCCTGGCACTTCAGTGATCACTCAATATATGGTAGCAGTTATTTATTGTTAAAAGTAACAGTCCAAACCAGTTTTTCCTAGTGAAGAATTTTGTTTTATTCCAACCCAGAATTTGCTTTATTCTCTCTGACTTGTCTATCAGGAATTTCCCCTGAATGGAAGGGGACTGAATCAGTGGAAATAGACATATTTAGACGTGCATCCCTATAGAATGCCACGCTCTCTTCTAACTTCAGTCTTCTCATTAGACCAATAAGAAACACAATGTCCATGGAAATTCAGTGACTTGTCCTAGCTCACAAGGCTGAGACTATAAAACCAGGTTTCCTGACTTCAGCAAGCTACCCTTAAAGTATTTAGAGCTCCATCCATGCATGACCATCAATGACAATTGGTAAAGGAGGGGCAGAATGGTACCCATGATAAATTCTCTGGGTGGAAGAGTTATAAAATGTCACCTGATCCGTTGCCCTTCCCCCACACCTCATCTCCTGCAGTGGCACTCCCTCAAGGGCCAGTGGCCAGGATCAGGGGCAGCTTTCAGCTTGTAGGATGGAGCAGACCTGAGCAGGCCACAGCTATGCCCTGGTTGCCCCCTTACTTTCTCCTCACAAATAAGCTAATGCTTCTCCTTACGGCGGAATCCCACTCTTCAACTCAACACACTTTGTAGATTCTTTGAAATTGAAATCACTACTCTTCGTCACTCCTTTTAAGTCTTGTTTCCCAAAAGACTGGACATTTTTAGTGCCCTCTGAGCTAGCTGGGCACCAAGTCCTACCACCCTGAAGGGAGTTCTCCCAATAGAAGGGAGATGTCATCTGAACCAATGTCACCATTGTGATCACCGCAGAGACTTTGGCAGACCAAAAGCCCTGGGCATCAGCTCAAGCTAAGTAACTTAAAAAAAAAAAGTCCCTGCCTTCTTGATCCTGGCATGTTTTTGGTTCACTTTTAAGGAATTTCTCATCATTAGAGCTGTCTGAAATGAAATAATAAGTTTCTCATCTTTGAAAGTGTTTAATCAGAGACTAGAAAACCACTTTATAAAAATATTGTAGAGGTGTTAGATGACCTCAGATTCCCTCATTCTAGGGCAAGACCTTATCTTTTTCCTTAACACCAAAGAGGGAGTAAATAAAGGGAATCCTATACAGGGTAATCAGTTTTCCCATACTAAAAAGTATTTCTGTGAAGGAAAACCAATGTGATGTATAGGATGAAACCTTGGACTTGCAGTTAAGACATCGGCCAGGGTCTATCAACCTGCTGAATTGCTTTCTCTTTTTCTGCTCTCTGGGTACCTGTATCCTTACCTAGAAAATGAAATGGTGGGATTAGAGAATCTCTAAGTTTTCTTGTGCTGGGAGCTTTGTTTGGGAGCTCATAATTGATCAGAAAATAAAGTTCCAACATCTGTATGCAGATAAACATATGGCAGACCCATGGTGAAAGAGTAAAACCCACAGAACTTTCCATAGTATACATGTCATTATTCATTTATGTTCTTGGCTAAGAAAAGTGCATATTGGGGAAGGAAGTAGGAGAAGGAGTCTTAAAACCTTCCGCATCAATAGTGCTCAACTTGGTCATGGAAGCCTGTTCACCAGATGTGGCTCTTTTTTAGCAGCTTGTGCTTCAGGTCATAATAAAGAGAGGGTCTGCGTTTTAAGTTCCCAGAAACCCTGGCTTCTATGGGCTAAGAAGATACTCCTGCTTCCATTCATGCTAGGGCTGCCATAACAGAGTACTACAGATTGAGTTCCTTAAACAACAGGAATTTATTTTCTCACAGTTCTATAGGCTAGAAATCCAAGATCATGGTGTCTGCAAGATCGGTTCCTTCTGAGGACTGTATGGGAAGAATCTGTTCCAAGTTTCTCTCCTTGGCTTGTAGATGGCCATATTTTTTTCTGTGTCTCTTCATACTGTCTTCCCTTTATGTGTATTTCTGTGTCCAAATTTCCCCTTTTTATAAAGGACACCTGTTATATCGGATTGGGGCCCACCCTAATAACCACATTTTAACTTGATTGCTTTTGTAAAGACCCTATCCTCAAATAAGGTCACATACTGGGGTGTTTCAACTTCATGCAGTGAAGATTTATAATTATACATGAGTGAAACAGAGGCAGGTTGTTTTGAAGAGGCAAGAACTCATGCAGGGAAGGCTTCAGTGACTCAGTAGAGGAAGATGAAGCCTTTAAATTCTCACTCCTAGATCCCAGTTGAGAGCTCATTCCAGCAGAACAACCCATTGTCCAACCTGACCCAATGCTATAAAGCTGCTGGTTGAACATTCCAAAGGCCATCATGAACAAAAGACTCCAATGTCAACTTCTCAGATCTGTCAGCCATGAAAACACTGGACCTTCCCCAGTTTTCGGGCTGGAGAGAAATTTCTTATCCTAATGTGATACAAGTCTGACTAGAGAATGTTAGTACATAACAACATGAGTTTTACCTATCACCTGGAAACGAGCAAAGAAAATAAGCAAATTGAAGGGCAAGGAGAGGTCAAGAAAACTCAGGATTCTCCATCCTCTGAAGATCCTTGAGAGTGTGATAGAAAATGGACCACATTGCCTACCAATTTCAAAGCGTTAACAGTAATAAAAGGTGAAATTTATCAAGCATGTATTATATGCCAGGCATTATGTTAGGTGTTTATACATTTTCCCATTGAATCCTTATAAAACTCTTCAAGTTTGTTCCTACACAATTTCTAGAGTGGTGAGGATCAGATGAACTAATGCACGTAAAAGTGCTTAGAAATGGTGAAGTGTTATAAAGCCTCAAAGATTCAATGCATGATATTATTTTATTAAATGACCCCTGAAATTCCTTTTAGCCTAAGACTTACGTAGTGAAATAATAGATGCCTAAAAGTTATGTGATATAGCCCTCTCATATACCACAAAGCATCACTCAAAGAAGTGACATCAGCTTGTTAGAAAGGGACAGAAATGCTGTGCAACCTGCTTAGGCAACTACAGTCATGTAGAAACTTCCTTCAGTAACCAGGAGGGCACTCAGGTCAAATAGGTTGGCCATCGACCAAGACACACATGTTGTCAACACCTAGACCAGGTGGAAAAGAAGCCAGGTTTTTCATTGCCTTCTGCATCTTGGTTAGTGGCTCTGATTAGGGATATAGAATATACAAGGTTGGATCTTTACTGGACTCAGTTTTCATATCAACAGAATGGGGGTAATATTTTGCATGTCTCTACTAATGTGTTAAATGAGCTTATGTGTTTGAAAACATCCATCAAAGTGCTGACATACAGGAAGTAATAAAAATAATAATTAAACACCCACTGTTTCAGCCTGGTTGGGAAATAAAGACTCAGAATTGGTGGGGCTCACGCAGGGTGACACATTTTATATAATAGGTGGTGTTTGAAAGGAAGCAAGTCTGCAGGCCTTGGAGCTAGCGGAGTATAAATGCCCTTTGGGCAAGAGCCTTGTTCCTTCTTATTCACACAATGCCACCCACCTTGTCATTGAATCACTCCCTCCTTGTTGGCAGTTGTTTTTTCTGGGAGTGTGGAGGCATGTGAAGGAGTTTGTGTTGGGACACTGTGGAGTTGTTTTTAAACTCATTTAGACATATTAAACTAGAGAGCCAGAACTAAAGCTGAGGGCATTAGATCAGCTGTCAGGGTGAGCTAACCAGGTACATAGCTTGGGAGATATACAGCTGCACTGGTGAAACAGAGGCTTTAGAATCTGATAGATGTGAGTGTTTGTGGGCAAATTTCTGAACTTATCTGAGCCTCAGCTTCAAGAATTAGATATGATAATTCATATAAAGCATTTGATCAGTATGTAATAGATGCTCCATATTTTTATTTTTAAGGCACTTTTATATACATCATCCTAAATTATTTCATTTTTAAGTGAGGTAAACAGGATAGGAACTAGAGACAGAGACTTCCAGGTGAATGAGTTTCTTAATACTTCCAGCTCTGTGTTCTAGTTCTTGTTCTGACAACAGCACAATCAAGCAGCTGTTGGTCTGCCCTTTGCTCTCTGATGGAATTAGATTAAATCATTTTCAAGTGATGTAGTTTAAAGATGACTGTACAACCACATGTGTTCCAGAAGTGTCACATGAACTCTGTCCATATTTGGAAATTGAGGGTGTGAGGGCAGAGGGAGTGGAGGGGTGAAGGTCAAACCACGTGGTTGCCATTCACTCATAGGTTCTTTTTGAAGATTGGCTGATGGGTTCTGAAAGGCAGATCATCTCTAGCACTTAGTTCTCAGAGTTGTGGAGGCAGAGCCCCAGATGAAGGAATTTTTGGCTCTTTCCCATAGACAGACTGTCCTGCACAAGGTCTGTGGGAGTGTTGGCAGCAGTGAGATGAAGGGAATAAATGGAGTCATAACTCTGGATAGATCTGGTAACTGCTGGTGACTGAGTTCTTGTTGGCTACACTCATCACATCTAAGACCCCAGATTGGATACTCACAGGCTGGTTCTGGTCTGAGACCCCTGGAAGTCTCCTTATAGACAGTTTCCCCCATTTAAACTTGGTGGAAGGTGAGTCTGATCTACAATGTCACTGCATTCTGAGGGTTTCTGGTGCCAGCCCCAAAGCCTGTCTCAGCAATTTAACTGTATATCAGAGGGTGAGTGGGCAGGTTACACAGTGATGAAGGGTCACATCAAGAGAAGCACCTGGGACGAGCTTGTCTGTTGATCTGATCAAGCCTTCTCATTACACTCATTCTCAGAAAATATTGCTTGTCTTGTCCCCTATGAGCTCAGTGGGAAAACTCAGAAGATTTAGCTGCAGGTAGCCAAACATAGCCATTGGTGATGGCAGATCACAGTGAGCCAGGGTGGGAAAGTCAAAGTGGTCTTCTGAAAGCCCAGCGTCTTCCCTCCCAGAGGGGTGGAAATGGAAAGGTGATGCTGCCGTCCAGTCATTCTCCACATTCATACCCAATATATGGTCATGGTGAATTATGTAATAGAAGATAGTTTCTCACTTTGTGTACTCAACGTGTGTATTCTGTGTGTCTGTTACTTGATTGTTTAAGATAGTGTTATACCTCAAATAAAATTCTTCTAGCAGCAAGGACGCTATCCTTCAGAATTATTCTCCATAACTTACCATTGTTCCATAGATAAACAGCCCATCTCAAGGTTATTACTCAAAATATATTCTTTATTGGCAGGGGGTAGAGGAGGGCGTAGGCAGAGTGACAAATTCTAATTTCAGGGCCTCTGAAAAGCTTTATTCTTTTCCACAGAATGGTCTGAGATTTTCTCCTAGAAATCTCAACCTTTAGAAATTATTTTCTTAAACTTCAGGCTTTGTCTCCTGACAACATGCTAGAAAAGTTCTGTAGGAAAGGACACTCGTTAATGCTTATCTCTCAGTTACATTTGATTAGGGACGAGTATGAGTTTTTACATAAAACCAATTTTTCCAGGGAAGGGATGAGGGTTGTTTGAATGGGTTAGCAGGGAGAGGAATGAGGAGAATGAGAGGACTAGGAATCAGGCTCACCTTAAGAGGATAAGGGTGCAGAAAATACTACATAATGTTGCAGAAGCAAAGCTTTTATTTTTTCATAATTTTGAGAAAAATCTGCCTTGATGGTGAGTATCTTGTAACACAAATGCATTGTGTCCTGTGCTTTCTCTTCAGCCAAGTCATTGTTAAAGAGTAAAGCTACAATTCTCGGACATTAAAAAAGAAACACATAACAAAGATCTTATATCCCTCAATAATTAATGAGAGAACCAGCAAGAAGTTATAACTGGTTTGAAGGAGAATTCAAAGAACCACACAAATACAGGCTATGCAGAATACCAAAATCAATAATAAATGGTGACATTTCCTGAACTTGACCAAACTTGAATGAAACACCCTATTGACAAAGCCTTTAGTGCCCTCTTTATTAATTGTGGGGTTTGATATTATCTCCATCAGTACAACTTTTAGTTTTTGAAAACAATAGTAAAAACTTGATTCTGTTGTAGTTAATTGTAGAGAATTGTTACAAACTGGGTTCCCCATTGTTAACCTGTAAGCTACCATGTTGATTACCGGAGAGGAGAAGGTCCTGCCTTGGGAATGATGGCATAGATGCAAAGATCTTTCTTCCTCTGCACTGATGTCCTGTGTGATCTAAGGGGATCCACATCTGTTTCCTTTTCCCCTAATTATGATACTAGTTTTGACTTATTTTTCCAAAAAGCAGAGCAAGAAAATCAGAAAAATTATTAAGTGAATTAAAATGCCCACCAAGCCCAGCACCCCAATACAGAAGTCGCTTAATTAAGGCACTGGCTAATGCAGCAGAAATCCAAGTAAAGAAGGGGAAGATCTTCAGTGGCCCTGCCCAGCCTGGTCGGTGCAAACCTCCTGAACTCACAAACACCCTTGTCATTTCTCCTGGCAGCCTTCCCCATGCTGTTTGTTTGCAGCGACTTGACAGGCTGGCGCCCAGAGACAAGGCAGGGCAGGGAAGGCTTTGGAATCTGCACAGCTCATTGCCCTCCCCCACTCCCAAAAGCTCTGTCCTCAAGCTCTGTCTCTGGGGCCCTCGGATCAGATTGCTTGCTTCCAGGTGCCAGAGAGACACTTTTCTGTTTGCTCTCCCACCCAGACTGCCCTCAGTTTGTCTTTCCCCCAGGTGGTGATGGCAAGTGACAGGGGCTGTTTTGAAAAGAATCTTTCTTCTTCCTCCCCTCTCTTTCTTCCTCCTCCTACCCGCTCAAACTGCAAGAACATTTTGGCTCCTTTCCATCACCTGGGGCTTGTGTTGGAGATTTGAGTCTGCTCCTGTTCCCTGTAACTAGCCCAGAAGTTAAGGTAGGGCTACAGTCTTTGGAGGTGAAGTGTTTTTTGGAGGACACGCAGGAATGCTCAGAACTGATTACACTGGTGATGGTAACACAATTTTGATCTCATCCCATGCAGCCTATAGTCCTAGGCTATGTGGTCTTTCACTGGTTTATTTTCTACTACCCCCAGGCATAAGGTATTACCCAATCTGAGTACTTTTCATGTCCTAAACAGCTGGCAAAAATTTCTTGTCCTGTT
This sequence comes from Mesoplodon densirostris, assembly GCF_025265405.1. Taxonomy (NCBI): domain Eukaryota; kingdom Metazoa; phylum Chordata; class Mammalia; order Artiodactyla; family Ziphiidae; genus Mesoplodon; species Mesoplodon densirostris. The sequence goes on from NC_082668.1 coordinate 20,884,286, forward strand.
GTTAATCTCTCTGGTCTACGACTCTTTCCTAAGAATATTTTCTTTTTGAAAAGGACACCTATGGGTCTTTAAAATGGCAGAACTTCTACATTAGTGAGGAAATTTTATGTTGCAACCCAGCTCAAATGAATTTAAGCAAAAACAAGAAGGTAATGCTTCACATAGCTGAGAAGTTCAGAGGTGTAGAGTAATGGAGAGGTTCAAAATTGGTCACCAAGACCCAGGCTTCCTGCTGCTTGGGTTGTCATATTTAGTAAATAAAAATACAGGACACCTAGTTAGATTTGATTTTAGAGACAGAAAAAAAACACAATTTTTTAAATATAAGTTTGTCGGATATTTCTTCCTATATTTTATCTCTACCTAACACCGTATGTCAGCTTTCTTCTGCTTCTCATGTTAGGATTACTCTCTGGCAGGCTCTAGCCATGAGGTGATGGAATGACTGTTGGAAGCCCTAGACTCACATCTCAGAGACAAGAACTATGGAAGAAGAGCTCTTTTGTCCCAAGAGTTCTAGCAAAAGTCCCAGGGCTGCATCTCAATGACCTGGCTTGGGTCTTGTGGGCAACTCAGAAGTAAACACTCTGCCCAAAGGGATGAAATGCTGGCTAGATCTGGGTCATGTTTCTACCGCTACAACTGGGATGTGGAGTTAGTACCATCTAAACCACGTGGATTAAGTGTAGGTAGACGTGTTCCCAAAGGCAAACCAGAGTGCTGTTACCAGAAGAAAGATGAATGCTAGCCAGACATTAACTCCATGGTCTAGTAGTAGACATTCTCTAGGGCAGGGCTCTTTGGAACTCTTCACATCACACAGTGACTTCTTGGAGTCTGACTTGGATCACAGAGAAGTGGACCATTGTTTTGCTCCTAAAGGATAAGTTTGGAGAATGGATGGCAATCTAGGTAGCCCCTGAATCAATAGCAATTACAGTATCAAATGTTTATTTACTACCTTCTGTGTGTGGCCTTTGGTACCTAGATTGAGTCGTACATAAAGATAGAAAGGAAGACGTTGTTGATGTTCATGAACTTACATTTTAGTGAGAGATAGCACGTTGTACCTTGTTCTAAAGTCTCATCATACTTCCTTTGTTTCTGCATACAAGTTATTATGAGTATACAAAGAAGGGATGAATTAATTCCAGATAAGGCCTGCTGGGGGAGATGCATTTGAGTTGGATCTTAAAGGATAGATAGAGTTTAGACAGGCAGATATGGAGGACAGAAAAAGAAAAGTTCCAAATGGAGGAAGTAGAAGAAGCAAACCTTTGACTTCAGGTTGCTGCCACCTGCATTGGAAGGCATTGCCTTTCAAGGAGATGGATCTTGATGTGGGACCTTGATTTCATTCAGGATTGAACAGACATTAAGGAATCCTGGGAAAATGGATAAATTAATTAGGTCCTCTGAATGAGATAATAATTTGGTACTCCTTCCAACGCTGTTCACAGTTCATTTAAAGAGAAGACTGAGTGATGTGAGGGTAGGGGGGAGTTGGAGAAGAGGGATCCAAGGTGGGGGCATACAAACCCTTTCTCTTGTCCATGGTAATTCCACTCTAGCCCCAGACTTTCACATTCCACTCAACAAATCAAAGACCTGAAGTTAAATGGATTCATCTTCCTTACTTAGCAAGTATCTGGGTTCCTTAAGCCTAACCCTTGGAGGAAGGAGGATCTCGCCTCCTTGCCCCTAGGTGCCTTAATATACCTTCTAAGCACGTACAGTATTCTTCCTGAGGTGAGCCCTGATAAATTCTGTTTCGTCCCGCTGCCAGGATATTTGATTTCACTGATGAGGTTTGGTGTGATGGCCTGCCTCTTCCTCCAAATTTGACACTACTCTGAAGGGGTGAAGGTTGGAAACGTTTTGCCCCTTTAGTCCATGGCTTCCTGAGCATGTTGTTCAGAGGAGATCTAAGTGTGTGTCACTGGCTCACTTAGGCAAAGACCCTTTGGAGACTGAGATTTTCTCCTGGAGTGACCATCAAAAACTGCAGTAGAGGTTGAAGGCATGAGTGGTGGTGCTACCGGTCGGGTCAGATTCCTGGATCTTCCATTTAACTGACACTGAGTGACGCAGAAGTTCAGAAGAATAGCTATTAGTTCGTGGTTAACCGATGACCTTTTCCTGAGGACTGCTGTCTTCAAGGATGGACAGTAGTTTGGTGGTAGGACATGTGTCCACAGCTCTTCTTATTCACAGGCTGCACTAATCTCCAGCCCAAAGGTCTCCTTCACCCATGTCTTCTATCAACATTGGCCTGATCAGGGTTCTCTGACATGAAAAATCCTAAATTAAATTTTGCTTAAGAAAATGTGACTATTATTTCAGGTTTGTGTCTTTAGGATATATTTAAGGCAGATCCCTCTGTGTTACAGTGAGTATCCTCTAATGAAATGAGCTAGAGTATGTGGTTCTAGCAAAAGATAACAATGGATAAAAAACTGTCTGGAAAAGTAAATAAGTCAGTTTGACTCATGGTAGAGTCAAGTTATCCTTTTGAATCAATGATTGAAAATTGAATTAAACTAGACAAGAAAAAAACAACATAATAGAGTAATAACTCTGAATGGTGTCGTCTCATATTCCTGCCCCCAGGAGAAATTGTACCTACCATCTTGTTGGACAACTGGGTTATATTCTTTGTGGAAAAACTCAAGGTTCCCCTGCTCCCCAGCCCTATTTTCCCATGGTGTGTACTGTGTTTATTTGTGCTCATACCCTTCACCTCATGCCAACGTTACTCTTTTTATCCTGGGATCTCCTCTTCCAGAGTGAGTTTGTCCTGTATGTCGCTCAGATACTGGGAGCCAAAAACAATAGCACAGCCTAAAATTTTCCTTTTATTTATTCTCATGCTCCTCATCTCTCTTGAAAGGCACTATTTTCTTGATCTTTTATAAAAGAGACCTCCTGGAGGAACCGTTAAGTACTTATGGTTAAGTGAAAGAAGCCAGTCTGAAAAGGCTACAAACTGTACGATTCCAACTATATGACATTTCAGAAAAGGCAAAACTGTAGAGATAGTAAAAAGATCAGTGGTTTTGGAGTAGGGGAAGAGGAGAAGAATGAATATGTGGAGCACAGGGAATTTTTAAGAGAGTGAAACTATTCTGTATCCTATTGTATTAGGGGAAAAGGACATGTGCATTTGTCAAAACACATAGAACTGTACAGCACAGGATGAACCCTAATGTAAGCTATGGACTTTAGTTAAAAATAGTGTATTAATATTTTCAAATGTACCACACTAATGCAAAGGTGTTAAAAATAGAGGGAGGGCAGGAATATATGGGAAATCTGTACTTTCTGTTCAATTTTTTATAAACTTAAAACTATTCCAAAAACTAAAGTTTATTAATTAAAAAAGGAAGGCTCCTTTTACCCCAAGTATTTTTCCCTATTTCCTCTATCTCCTTTCAGGAATGTTTGAGTTAAAAGTGACTTAGATTTGCTGAGGGTCAAATTTAGATCACCAAATATTCCTGCATCATCAGCATTTCAAATTATTTTTTAAAAAACATATAAATTTATGTTTCTGTGCTAATCATAAATAATTGGCACATGTTCACTCAAACCATGAAGCAGAGTCTCAGGCTGACATCAAGTTAACAAGATGTTCTCATTCCCTCCAATTCTGTCCTTTCAGATCATATGTCTTGTCTTTCTCCTCCTCCCTGTGCCTTCTCACTGACCTAAACACAGTCTGTCAGAAATTTATGCAAGGAACTGGTGGGTGGGAACCTTGCATGTAACTTTACAAGGGTCCCTTTCTCTTGGTTTCGTTGGGAAGAACTTCATTGCATCCCTTGCTGACCCCTCTTGACCATCCTTCAATGACTCATAAAAGCTGAATTGGGAATCCACTGAGTTTGACTCAAGAGTGTGGTTCATTATCTTAAAAACCCCGGTCACACATATCTGAGATGATCCCTAAAGACTCTCCAGATATTTATTTAATGAGAACAGCAAACCCAAACAGAGAGCTGTGTGGTTACAAAAAGAATTTTAAACAAAGTCCCTGAGTAGTGTTTGAGCCCTCTCTTCTATAAACAGGCCCTCTCTGTCATCATTCTGGCTATTCTGCAGGGGCCAGAGTTATCTGTCTTGAGACACTGAAATCACAGAGTACTGCACTGCCTCAAGGCAGAGAAAGTAGTCCCAGGCCTCGGGGAAGGAGGTTTACAGGCAGATCTTTTAGCAGGACTATTGTTATTTAGAAGCCAGAATATTGTCATTTTCCCACTTTCGGCCCCAAAGGTAGGCTTCTGAGCTGAGAAGTAGGGAAGGAAGACTCTGTGTCCTCCTACAACGTGTCAGTCAACATGTTAGGCACTTTATACAAGCCAGTCCACTTAACCCTTGGAAATGGGTATCAGGATTCCTCAGTTTACAGATAAGGAAAAAGACGGGTGGGGAGAGAAAGCAACACATCCAAGGTAAAGTGGCACGATCATCCCTCTAGCTTGGCACTTTCCATTGGTATTAATACAGTGCAAGGCACAAATATGAGACAATTTTATGATTTCAAAATTTCTAGTAGCAATATTTTTAAAAAAGTAAAATAAGCAGGTAAAATTAATTATAATCATATATTTTATTTAACCCAATACATCCAAAATATCTTTACAACACATAGTTAATATTAAAAATGTTGAGATATATTTTCCTTTATTTGCTGTATAAAGGCTTCAGAATTTGGTGTGTATTTTATGCTTATGGCCCATTTCAATTCAGACCAGTCACATTTCAAGTCACATATGGATCATAGCCTCTGTATCAGACATTCTAAGTCTTTTGTTTTTATCCTTGGGTTCAGTGGCACCACTCAAGGTCTGTTTTGCCCTAACCCTTCAATGAATTGTGTTTTAACAGGCTGCCCTTGACTTTCGGTGAAGAACACAGCCATACGAAGTGTCACAGCCACAGAGGCAAGAGTGAGAAGGTTACTGACTACTGCCGAACCGTTCACTGCTCCTCACAGCCTTGCACTATTTAAAGGAGGTAGTTACTGTCGTTCCAAAATGATATGCCTCCTTCCTTGTCATAATTAATATTTTGTAGCCAATTTTGTGTTTGTTTTGCATTGGCTATCAGGAGGCTTGGGACCAAATTGGACTCAATTTTAACTATGGATAGATTAGTGATTTAATGGAGGAATATGATAACATATTTTGTTAGATGGTCTGGACTACATGAATATGCATAATCTGCTCAGGGTAAAGTTTTCTTTCTGGTAAAGGGCTGTATCGATTTCCCTTCCTAGGCAAAAGGTGCTATATATAATTTAATATGGTGAACAGCTCTGGGAAATCTGCTGTTATGAGACTAGCATAGATAATTTTTTTACTTTAATTTACTTTTGAGGCTTTCAGTAGGTTTTTCTTTCTTGAAAACTCTTAAACTGTGCTTCAGAATTAAGTAAACCATAGAGTACTATTCTCTCTTTTCTTTGGTGAACTGTAAAGAAATACAGAAAAGAGTGTAATATTTTTCCAAATGAAAGCAGAATAAGAGTTTCCTCCATCTGCAGAAATGATATATAAATATAGATCCTTTTATTTAATTGGGTTGTGTGTTTATTTATTTATTTTTAATTTATTTTTGGCTGTGTTGGGTCTTCGTTGCTGCATGCGAGCTTTCTCTAGTTGCAGCTCACGAGGGCTACACTTCGTTGTGGTGCACGGACTTCTCCTTGTGGTGTCTTCTCTTGTTGTGGAGCACGGGCTCTAGGTGCACGGGCTTTAGTAGTTGTGGCATGTAGGCTCAGTAGTCGTGGAGCATGGGCTTTGTTGCGCTGTGGTATGTGGGATCTTCCTGGGCCAGGTATCAAACCCTTGTCCCCTGAATTGGTAGACAGATTCTTCTTCCTGCCAGGGAAGTCCAATATAGATCCTTTTCTGCCTCTCCCCAGCTTCTGTTATTTTTACAGAAAGGTCTGATGCTATTCAGTCTACTGCATGAAGCCTTACCAGAGAAGTCTCCACAGCTGGTGCTGTTGTATTGCTGGTTCTCTGGAAGACATTTACAAATAAATGTAGATGTGATGGATCTGAGAGGAGCCTTTCAAGTCTTTGGGATTATCCAACCCCTTCATTTTACAGTCGAGGAAACCATCATCACATCCACCCACAAGGATGGTAACATCTGTGATGGTGTCATCTATCAGAGTTGCAAAGAGCTGGTGGAAACTTCAAGTGCAATGGAAGGCCATCTCAGAGACAGGGAATTCGTGGTCTACATCTTTTTATCCAGACTCCATACTTGATCACTGAGCTCATTTCCTTTTAATTCTTTATTGATATCACCCTGCCAACTCAAGCTAAGTCCTCATGATTTAGAGAATCTTTATTTCTGTCTAAAGTGTATTATGTTATTGATTCATCTAGTCTTTGATTATTTGGGCCACCATCTAGAACTGGAGAGAGAGAGAGAGAGTAGAAGAAGGATGAGAAGGAGAAAAAGGGTGCGGAGTAAGATAAAGGGGAAGGGGTTTAGTGAGAGGTTAAACACTGAGATAAATGACAAAAATAGTAGCATATCTGTGCTTTTCAATTCCTCAGGCATGCACTAAGCACCCACCAAGGTCATGCTGGTAGACACACAGATAAATAAGGCCAGCTCATATTCCCTGTTTTTAAGTACACAGTGGAATCCTTCTTTTACCTTATTTTTTCCACTCTATTACCAAATCTTTTCCTCTTAGTCTCCTCCATCTTAGTAAAAGATACCATTCTATAATTAAGTACATTAGCTAAAACTCAGAGTCACCCTTGATTCCAAACTCTCCCTCACTCCCATTCCAGACTCTCATCCAGTCATCATTCTTGTGTCTCTATCTCCAAGATACAGCTTACTTTTCTCCATCTGCACTGCCATTAAGCTGGGTGGATGCTATTACTTCTATATGAACCTCTAGAATGTTCTGGTTCTACTCTCCCTCCTCTGTGACCCATTCTTCCCAAAGCACCAGCATGAGCTCTTAAAAACCAAATCAGATTATGTTGCCTCTTTGTTTAAAATCCTTCAGTGCAGTTTGAAATAAATGCAAATTATTTAAGGTGGCTTATGAGGTTTAGCCCCTTCCCACTCCAGCAGCCTTATCTTGATCTACTCCCCTCTTTGCTAGCAAAACTTGAGTCATACTGGGTGCCTGTCATGCCATCTGTTTCATTGTCTCTAGTTAACTTTCTGTATAAACTGTGTGATGTACATGTTAACTGACCGTGCAGCTTAGCTTCCATCTACACTCTAGGGGGCAGTTAGACAATATTTAAATCACCCTAATAAAAATGCCGTGCTCTAGAAATGGCCTCAGCAATTGCTTTAAATATCAATTTCTAAATCTGCATTAAAGGATATATTAATTATTATAAACAATGTTGCAAATAACTTTTCAGTGATGAAGTGAGTGGTGTTCAAGATATGTGATTGGCTGGAAGGTTGTATAGCACCTCCACCTTTGCATAAATTATAAGAACCTAGCAAGCCTAGTACCAGCACTTTCTAAATGACCTCCTTGTTCTAAAACTCCATTTAGCCTGTGTGCCTCCACTTAGGGGAGGACCTCGACAGAAAATTCTTGCTGTCAGAATATGCCTCTACCTCAGGGTTCACATTTCAGACAAGGTATTTGTGGGGTGTCCCGAAGGACAGAACAAGTTGTGTGGCTATCTTTCCATGTTCTCAATAATAAATGTTTGGGCATCTGGCGGAATTTGGTTTGAGGCTTGCTTCTTTTGCAATATGCCACCTGGCACGTGGTTGTGGAAGAGCAGCCATATGGCTAACCTCCTACTCTGTCTAGAGAATGCTATAGCAGTGAACGGCCAGATTGGCCTTAGGTAAGGCTCCACCACCCACAAAAAGGCAGAGTTCCTTACCACTTCAGGAACTTTCCATTGCAGTTCCCTTTGCTGGGAATGCTCTCCTCCCTTGGTAGTCATCTTCTGATTTAGCTTGTTTCAACTTTAATTTTGGCTTCTCCAAGTAGCTTACTTGACTGCTCTTTCTAGTAGGTGTCAGTCACTTGCCTGATTGCTCTCTCATCTGATTGATCCATCCCTGTTCTTTTCCTGTTCCTCTCTGAACCAAGGGAACTTGCTCTAGCCAGATTTGGCCAAGGGGAGGCACTAGTAGAACATTGGGGTATGAGAGAGAGGGAGAAGCCAGAATACTTTTCTCTCTCGTGCTCTATCTTGGTTGGCCTCTCGAATAGATAAGCCCTCGTTTCAAGTCCTGATTCCCATGGGCAGCTCCCCTTCTATGATTCTAGCTTGCAGGTAGACCTGGCTTCCAGGCTCTGGTATTACCACCTCTTCCCCTTGCCCCTCCAGCCCTGGGGGTGGCAGTGGACTTCCTATGTTGCTAATGTCTGATGACTTTCATTGTCCTCTCTTCTTTCCATCATGTGTACAACAACTCCTTGTATTAAATCCCCTCTGTTTATGATACCTGGATGACTTCTGTTTCCTGATTAAACCCTGTTCTACTGTACCCTATAGTAGCATATTACACCCCCTTGCTTTTTTCCCCCATAGTTTCTCTCAAAAGTTATAATTATTTACTTGTTTATTTGTTTACTAGCATCTTGTCTATTTCCCACATCAAACTGTGATCTCCATAAAAAGGGATACCACTTATATTTGGTCACCATCAGATCATCAATATCTTCAGAGTCCCAGGTACTCAATAATAATTAATTAAAAGAATAAATAAACCTAGTACCTGGGTTTTCAAATCCTGGATCCATGAACAACTCAGGAACATATGGATGAGCTTCAGGACATAAATAAACCTTTTGAAATTAAATAAAAATGTTTGTATGAATTTGTGTATGTGTGTTTTTCCCCTCATGGGCAAGAATCCATAACTTTCATTAGAGTTTCAGCATATTAAGACCTGAAAGTTAAGAGACAGTGCACCTAGTGGGAGAGATACACACATGAACAACTGTTATTAGAGTTTTATAATATTGATGTTAATAAAAGTACTTGGGGCACAGAGGAAGGATGAGTCTCTCCAGTTGTTCAAGTCAAAAACTGAGAAGTTATCCTTGACATCTCATTTTCTCTTATTCTTCACATCCAAATCCATCAGCAATTATATCAGTTGTCCCTACCTTCAAAACATATCCAGAATTCAATCTCTACCATCATCACCCTGGTCTAAGCCACCATTATCTTTTCTGGATGAATGAAAAAAGACTCTTGTCCTGCTGCTTCAGCTCTTCCCCTTAAATAGTCTATTCTCAACAGAGCAGCTCAAAGTCTGACAGGAGTCAGACCATGTCACTTATTTGCTAAAAACTCTCCAGTGGTTCCCGTCTCACCCAGAGTTAAAGTCAAAGGCCTCCCAAGGCCCTCTGTGAGCCAGCTTCTTGTTTTCTCTCTCTCCCCTCATTTCCTACCTCTCTTCCCCATGGCCCAACCAATCTGCCTTGCTGCTCTTTCCTCTTCTACCACAGGGCCTTTGCTCTGGCAGTTTCCTCTGTTGGAAGGCTCTTCTCTCATACAGCCTCTTTGTTCCTTCGTCTCTTTCAGGTCTCTGCCCACACAACAAATAATGCCCCTGCTCCCCACTCTCTCTATCCTGCTCATCTTGCTTTATTTTTATCCATAGCATGGTTCACCACCTGACATACTATTTATTATATTTATGCATTTATTCTTTATCCCTTCCATCCGAACATTAACTCCAACAGGGCAAGGACATTGTTTAATTCAAGCCTGGAACAGTGCCTGACACATGGTAGATTTTCAATATATATTTGTTGAGTGAGTGTGGTGGTGGTGACCTTTAGAGAATCTTAAAAGATGAGTAGGGTTTGGAGGGGCAAAGACGGATGGATGATAGCAAGGGAGAAAGGTAAGTGAGAAGTATCCATCAAGGCTGGATTGGGATAGAGTCTTTTCCTCCTGAGTATGTTTTAGTTTCAGAATTTTATATTCACCCATCACCTATTTCCCCTGCACAAAGGTCTATCCTAGATAAGTTCATAACTGGATAGAGATTCGGCCTCACACACAGAATTGGCTCTATATTATTATTTGCTTAGCCCATGGGTATAAGTGGCAGATTCAACTACTGGGCTAAAGGGATTTAGAGTTTAGTTAGCTATTGCTGTTTCAGGGTGAGTTCTTGACATACCTGATGAATAACGTAACAGGTGATTGGCTTGGGGGGACAGAAATTGATAGTAGAACTAAAGCAAGGTTAGTGAGAGGGAAGGGGAGAGAGGAGAGAGAGACAGACAGACAGACTGAGGCATAACAGAAACTTACTGAGGAGTTTGAGGAGTTCCAGGTCATCCAATAAGTCTTTTCCAGACTCTCCCATCTGTCATCCTGAAATGCTGGTGAGATTGACTTCAAGGAACACAGTCATCTTTTGTTTTTGGAAACTGCAGGGTAAATATTACAGATCTGGAACTGTTGGCTCAAGACTTCAAAGCCTTGAATAAAGCTGCTGGATGATTTGGAAGCCACCTGGCAGGAAATCTAACTTTTGCAGTTTTTTTCCTTCCCATTCCTTAATTCCAACCTGCCTTCCCTTTCTTCCTCAACACGAAATTAGCTATTTGGATGCCATAGATGCAGTTTAGACTTGGGTACCAGCCAAGGTCATGGGGCTCAGTGTATAAGAAGTGAATGCCAGCTGTATTTCAGACAGAATTTCCAAGGCCAGAGAGGTGGAGAGAGGGGGGTATGGGCTTCCTGATCCTGGATTTTCTTCTCTCTTCTACACACACACACACACATACACAATCCCTTTCTACTTCTAATTTCCTGCTTCCAGAAAGAATTATGTGAAAACTTTCTGTCCCTTTTCTGTCTGGATTCAGTCCTGTCTTGGTCCCCTTCCCCATGGATGCACTAACTCTGCACATGAAAGTGTAAAAATAGAGAATAGTCAGTAGGGAATCAAAGAAAAAAATAATAGCTAGACCAGAGGAGTCTCCAAAAGTTAACAAGAGTTTTTGAAACCTAAATCCACACTCTGGAGGGGGGAAGTAAGTGTAATAATCTGTGAGAACCCCATTCAAACAAATAAGTGATTATACTTGTCAGGAATTATATAAACATGGCTCTGATTCATAAGTTTGCTAATTATTGTCACTGTTTCCAATGTTAAAACTAAGTTCAAGGCTTTCCTCTGTATTATATGTACCAATAAGCTGTATCTACCTACCTATCTGTATCTATATAATAGATACAGATATAGTTTATTTATATAATGGCTCAGTGTTTGCACTCTTTGTCAGTGTACATTCGACATGCCTGCACCTTGGTGTGACCTACAATCAGTCTTAATTTCTGCCTTCTAAATGCTTAAATTTAGTTCTGTTCTTTATGGTGTTGAACATTATACCATGGTACTCCAAAACATGATCCCAATAAAAATCTTCCTAGGTTGAAAAACTAAAATGAAAACAAAGAATAGACTTAAGATATTCATCCTAATTAGTTTAACGGAGCCCCTCCTTGTGAATCATTGTAAATATCATATTTGACCTAGGGTGCCTGGTCCATATACCTTACTCCCTTTAAAGCCTTAAAAACATTTAAGTAGTGGATTTATAAACATGAATCATTCACTCACCAAGTACTTTCTGAGTATCTGCCAGGTACCAGGAACGATGTCAGACTCTGAAGATACAGAGTAAAAGAAATGCAGTCTTTGCCTCAAGGAATTCAAACCACTAAGAGGAATCTAACAACAGCAGTCTGAGGAGATGGGTGCTGTGAGTAGTAGGCTCAGGATATGGTGGGAGCCTCCAGGAAGTGTGCCTGACCTCCAAGACATTCTCTGGGGAAGGTATCCTGGAGGAGGTGATGAAGTTTTTAAAGATTAGCAGGACTTAGCCGGGTAGAGGGGATGGAGTGGGAGGTCTGAGAAAGTGTATTCAGAGAGTGTTTTTCAGTCTCCCCAGGAAGATTTGTGCTACTGAGATTCTGTGCTTGGAATCTCCAGGGTGAGGGTGCAGAGAGTAGCAAGACAGTAAAAAACAACATCTTAAAAGGTTAAAAAGAAAACCCAGGTATGTTGTAAGCTAGAGGTTACTATGATCAAGAGTGCATTTTGGAAAGATCTTTTCTTCTTTAACTCCAACTCATCATCATCTCAAGAACAGGGTTCACGTTTTACCAGTTAACATTCATAGCTCCTGAAGAAATGACTTTAATAAGTCATTAATTTAATAATTAGATTCTTTAGAATAATAAGCACCAATGTAAAAAAGAACCGAGACCAACTAGAACGGTTGGGTACAACACATCTTAATTTTCAGAGGTAGAACCAATGTTATCACTACCAGATATCAATTGACTCATTAGAGTTGGTGAAATTTTTTTTAAATTAATTTTTATTGGAGTGTAGTTGATTTACAATGTTGCCTCAGTTTCTGCTGTACAGCAAAGTGGATCAGCTACACATATGGGTTGGTGACCTTTTAAGGGTTGACAGGGTTTTAAAGTCCTTGGTGGTGTACTGCTAAGAGATGGTGGTCTTCAGGGATTTTGACAAGCTCTAGAGTAGATGGTCATTTTTGGCTCTGCCCTTGGAAGGGGGATAGCAGATGGAAGAATAAGAGGAAGAAACCTTACCAGAATGACCTCAGGGATAGGCCATGTGCCATGTTGGGGGTGGAGAACCTTGTTTGGATCCAGCCTGGAGGCTTGGCTTGGCATTAAGTGGAGGTCTCTGGAGTGAAAGGCAGAAACCCAGGTCCTCTACTTACTAACCAAGAGTCTTTCCCTGTGCCTCTGTCTCCTCATCTGTAAAATGATGATACTTACCAAGCCTACCACTTGGGTCTATGTGAGAATTAAATATAAGTTATTATGTATCCAACATTTAGACCCATGCATGCACCTAGTAGGCGTTCCATAAATGTTAGCGATTGTCATGCTGTGTTGTTCCCATCATAAGTTAAGTGAAACACCTGGCATATAATTAAATGTAATAAGCATTAATTTCCTGTCTCATTCAATATGAAGAAAATAGATACAGGGTGAGAGGTATGATGGAAAGAAAGTGGTCCAGGAAGTAGGGGGTTGGGCTGGACAGCCTATTGATGACCCACTCAGTTCTGAATCTGTGACTCTCTAAGCAGGAATAGAGGCTTGTCTGTGGTATGTGAGTCTTCATTTATTACTCTGTGGGGCCCCTGCCCAGCCCGTGGGAGACACACAAATTGAAACTCTGCCTCCTGGAAAATTGCACCCTTGCCAAGGCTGAGAAATTGCTCTGTGCCACCCTGTTTCCCGTTGGCCTCAGACCTTCTTCTTCAATCCAAATGCATTTGCATTGTTCTCCAAGGCTTACTGAGGCTAGAGGGGATTCTGTGTAATCCCTGAGCTGGTTTCCTCTGATTTGAAACACACGCATGCATGCACACGCATGCATGAACTTCATTCTCACCAGAGTCCCAGGAGGTGAAAAGTCCATTTTAGTATGTGCCAGGTTTAGGCTCCAAGGAGCCCTGAGATTTCTCCATTAGCACAATGGACTGATTGTACAGGCTTGTTTCAGTCCAGTGGCAGGTCGGCAGGCCAGCTGAAAGCTCATCTTGAACAACCACCTCAAACCTTAAACCCAAACACCACGGCTGCCCTCCTGGAACCAGGTCTGTTTTCCTAGAATATCTGGTTACAGTATTGTAGAAATGAGCAACCTTATTATCAATAGTGTTTCTGAGAACCCGGCATTCTTTTAGAAAATGTTACCTCTCCAGGGCTGGCAAGAGCTGCAAAGCAGACACATTCTCTCACCTGCCACCCTCTCCCTCAGGCATCACTCAGCTGAATCCAAAAGCCCAGCTTAACAGAAACGAACACCAAGACTCAATATCTCCTAAGGAGGTGGGATCCTGGGTGATGGAAGGAGGGAGTGGTATCTCTTTCCCCAAAAGTCTTAAAGAATCAGAGAGTTTTTACTTGTGCTGAGTTAGCATCACAGTATTAGTGAGAATATTAGATGACACCCTAGGTTTTATTTCTCAGTTTTAGGCTTGTAGTCACTGTGTAATCTTCAACAAAGTATTAAAAATTTCCAAGCCTCAGTTTCTTCACCTGTAAAATAGTGTTACTTATTGTGAGGATCAAGTGAAATAATGCATGGGGAAATGTCTTGCAAATTAGAAAGTCTTCAACGTTTAAAAAGAATTGTCTATTCCTCTTAATATGATCTTTCTTAATGTCTATGTATGGGAATACTTGGAACTTTCTTATCTCTCTTCATCTAGATTAAAAACACTTGAGAGTTTTAGAGGACAAAAATTAATTTGAAATAAATTAAAAACACTGGTCTTGACACAATGGTGAGCACAGAATGGTCATAAAATACACGTATGAAGGAAAGTTTAAACTATGTTGTTCGTTATCTATTTAAGAAGCTAGGGAACTATGTACTGAGTTTTTAAAAATTCCAGGGCTTCCCTGATGGCGCAGTGGCTGAGAGTCCGCCTGCCGATTCAGGGGACACGGGTTTGTGCCCCGGTCCGGGAGGATCCTGTATGCCGCGGAGCAGCTGGACCCATGAGCCATGGCCACTGAGCCTGCGCGTCCGGAGCCTGTGCTCCGTAACGGGAGAGGCCACAACAGTGAGAGGCCCACGTAGCGAAAAAAAAAAGGAAAATCGAAATATTTCTCTATATCTTTATCTCATGTATCTCTATGCCATCTATCTATCAACTATCTATCTATCTATCTATCTATCATCTATCTTTCGTGCATGTTTCTTTATCTGCAAAGTACGAGTATCAGCTCCTTTCTTGTTTTTAAGGCAGCACAGTGGTTTGTATAGAGATGGGGACTCTTCACTGAAGTACCATTCAAGGGTCCTGCTCCTTACTAGCTGTGATGTAATCACATTACCTAACTTCTCTGAGCTTCAGCTATGGCATCAGTAAGTTGGGTCAATGTTTACCTTACCAGTTGGTGGTGAGGACGGAATGGGATAACATATGCAAAGCATACTTCATCATTCCTGACACTTAGAACACATTCAATACAAGTTTGCCCTTCTACCAACATGATAAATGGGAGAGGAGGAGGGAAGGAAGTGACAGACATATGTGGGGATGACACATACAGCAGGAGTCCAAGGATGAAGGGAATGTCTTTAATGGTCTTTCTAGAATATAGACCAGCCCAATGCTGAGGTAAGCCTAAGGGTACAAATACGATGAAATCTGAGCTTTGACACTGAGTATATACTCCCATTTCAATGAGATACCTGTGGTCACTCAAGATTGACTTCTTGAGTGGAGGAGACCCATTCAAGAGATACCAATCAGCCTGTCCAAGGAAACAGTTGAATTTCTGACTTCAGGAAGGTTAGGAACTGAGATAAGCAATAGGAAACATGATAAACATCTTTTCTTTCTCCACTTTCTCCCTAGTTGATACCACCAAGTCTCTGAGTTTCAAATATCATCTATATGCTGATGACCCCAAACATTTGTATCTCCACCCCAGACATGGTCCCCAAATTTTAGGCTTATAAATTCATTTGTCTACTCTATATTTATCCTTGTATATGTATTTTATATCTATACCTACACCTATATCTAAATCTGGATCTGGATCTAGATCTAGATAATGACTTTAAAAAGTGCAAAGCTCAATTTCTGGTCTTCCTCCCTCTCTTCCTGTATCACTTTCTCCTAACATCTTTTGGATCTCATAATTGGTTCCATGTATTATTATATAATTTTTTAAAGGAAGCATTAATATAGAAATAAATGAAATCTCAAGGACTATTCTAAGTACTGGGAAAATAGAATAAAATAAAGGATAGTCCCTGCCCTCAAAGGGCTCACTAAGTAGTAGGGGAGACAGTACATTGTCCTGAAGGTATTCTTTCACACATCTCAATGTTGTAATAATGTATGCTGTAGGACAGAGAGGACTGGGAGATGTCCTCAGAGTGATACTGAGGAGATGACATTTTGAGCTGCTTCCTGAAGGATGATGAAGAGGTTGCTCGTTATTGTAGTGTTGCTGTTCTCAATTAGTTAATCTCGACCTATTTGAGAGGGTTACGCATACCCATCCCAGAGATTAACTTTGGCCATGTGACTTGTATTTGCCACATGGAATGTGAGCAGAAATGTAGGCTACATTTGGGCAGAAGCCTTAAAAGGCATCACCAGGATCTGTTGCTCGTTTTCTTCTTTTGCAAGAATAATATGTTCCAGGGAGGGTCTTCTCCTTCAGCCAGGATCTCAGAATTAAGAAGATCCATGGAAAAGAGCTACAGCTGCCATGAAGGTCAGTGAGAAATAAGACTTTGTTGTTGTAAGCTACTGAGATTTTTGGGTAGTTTATAGCTGCAACATAAAGGACTAAAGCTGGTTAATAAAAATATTGGTACCAGAACCGGAGTGCAACAGCAAACCTACAATGTGCACCTTTGGCTTCCAGGTTAAGTGTTACACAGCAAGGAAACTTCTTGGTGACTCTCTTATTCAGTGCAGAAACATTCGGTAAAACTGTTACTTGCAGTATCTGGGAAGGTGGCAGATTATGTTCCTGTATAAGATACTTGTGTCTATATCTCTGTATCTCTCTCTCTATCATCTATCTGTCTATCTTATACAAAAATGTGTGTGTAGATATGTATATACACACACATGCATATGTATATATATTCTGTGTGACAAACCGCCCCAAGGCTCAGTGGTATACAAAAGTAAGCATTTATTTCTTATTCACGTGTCTGCAAGTTGTCTGGGGATCATTTGATCTAAACTGGGCTTGGCACCAGCTATATGTTAATTTTGTCTACTCTGTGTTTCTCCAGATCCTCAGAACAGTGGCTAAGTGAGCCATGTTCTTCTTGGGATGAAAAGTAGGAGCAGAGAGATATAATCCTCCCATGGAGTGGGTAGGGGAGGCAGTAGGTATGAGCTAAAGCATGATACGATCTACCTGTGTACCTAGTGAACTTGTGGCTTTGGGTGAAAAAAAGCATGGAAATTATAGTCACATATGCTGTTTTATTTGTGGCTCAACATTTAGTAGATGCATGCCTTGGGCAAGTCACAATTTTTCTAAATTTCAGTTTCCCCATTTGAAAAAATAGTGAAAAACAAACCAGTATTTTTTGCAATGAATGGAAATTCCAGCTAGCTCAAATAAAGGTAGTTATTGGATGATGGTGTTTCTCATCAGAAACATTTTGTGGTATCCAAGGGAAACTCAACTCTAACTAGGACTTAGAACTGAGGAATCGGAGCCCCGGGGACCCTCTGTGTCCTGCAGACCTTTAGTCATTTATTCTGTCATTAATGTGCCTCAGCTGAACCCAGTGTGTCTGTTTCGCTTCTAATGAAATTTAGTTACATGTGTATTTGTGTATAGACACACATGTATTATAAGCTCATTACACACACTCTCTCAACCCTTTTTCTGATGATAAGAATAGAATTCATTTTGTTCCCTGGAAAGAAGAGGAAGCAGAGATAAAAAGAGAACTGTTCGACACCCAAGTCTTCAGTAGAATTGACTAAAAATAAGATGTTTGACACGAGAATATTTTTTCCTAAAAATGTGTCAAGTGGTGGCATTTCAAATTTGGATTAGTGTGAGGTGAAACAGAAGTAGTACCTGCCAGGAGATTAGCCACAGCAGGGGACCATGAATACACAAACCCGGAGAAAATAACATGATATGCTGGGAGCTTTGGGCTTTGGGGGAGTTTAAGTGAAGTTTTCCTAAATTTGATTAGCACTAGCCCAGATGGAGGCAGCCAGGTTCCCCCTTCTGGGCTCTGCACTTCAGAGACCCCCTTTCTGGCTCTCCTCCAACGGTGCCCCTCCCTGTGGACTAAGGAGTTTGCAGAGTTGGGGATATGCACATCTGGAACCCATACCCTTCTGGATTCATGGGACCTGGAATCCCCTATCCTACTCGTCCCAAGCTGGCTTCCTAGCCAGCTTGCCCAGGTCCCTCTGGAGAGTAAATCACCTCACCAGAGTGTATATTTCTGGGCCAGAGGAGTGGCCAAGGAATTTGGTTTGCAAGGATGTGGATGGAAGTTGGGTGTTAGACCCTAGGATGCCCATATTCACACGTGTGAGCCCCTCCTGGTGCTGGATGGAGCTTGGGATGAAAGAGAAAAGGATTAGTCCAGGAGCCTCCATTGGTACTCTTACCCTAGTTCCTGAAAATCTGAGAAGAAAGCTTCTCTCTGCAGGAGAGGGTGACCCGAGCTGACATTCCATGTAGCATAAGGTATGCCTTGGGTAAACCTGTCCTGAGAATTAACAACAAACCTCCTCCCTAACTGATATAGTAATGAAGCAGCAAGAAAAATTCACCTACAATTTTAATTTTCAAAACTCATTATGCATTACGATCTTGTAAGAAAAATATTTCATATGCAGCCACCTGTAAAGTGAAATAGGCTAAAGGCTTGGTTCTCACACAAGGCAATAATTTCTCCATTTGGAATGTTAGCAATGTTCTCTCCTCAGAAAGTTTATAGAGCTTATATCCTGCCTGTTCTCCTTTAATAAAGAAATGTTAAATATTTTAAAATAAACTTTCTTTAATGAGCCAGGAATACATGTCCTCCAGGTCTTTTGCTTCTTTAAACATCCTGAGGGCTATAAAATCCTCTGGGTTGGACTGAATGCTGTGTCAGGAGTGTGCCTGACTTGCTTGGTTTGGGGGGTTCTCTCTGGTTTGCAGGGCACAGATGGGGTGGGGAGAAGATTCCAGGCATCGCTGTTCCTTTATTTGTGTCTGTTGTCTATCTACATTTTTTCCTGATTCTTGAGAGAATAAACTGAATGATTTCTGACTTCTGTGCTTACTTTTCTTCGCCTTGAGAGATTTAAACTCCCCACCATGTGTCCACTGTTCACATAGGACTCTTCAAGTACAAAGCAGTTTTAAACCTCATGTCTCCACTATCCCTTGCCCCTCAGGAGGAATGCACTCCTAGCCTGCAGAGAGGAAAGGGCACTGAATCCAGATGGCTGGATTGCAAGTCCACAGCCCTTCATCTACTAACTGTGTAATGCTGAGCAAGTCAATCAAAAATGCTCCTATTAAAAAGAAGCCAGGCACTCACTTACTCCTTCAAAAATTACTTACCCAAGACAATTATGTGTTAGGCAGCATGAGAGGCACCAGGAAACAAAGATGAAATGCCCAGGTAAACAGAGAGTGAGCAATTACTTTGTGACTTCTATACTTGAATAGATTAGTAACACCTGCCTTTTCTCCCTCCCAGGCAAGTTGTGAGGGTCAAATGTGCAGATGTTCTAACTGTGCTCTATAGACAGAAGCAATCAATTGTTGGGGAATAGGAGAGTGATGGAAAAAGACCTTATTTCAGAGGTTTACACATAGTTGGTATGCAATAATGCTCTGAGTTAAGTGTATCCGCCTTTTCAGTATTTATAATCATTTATTTTTTGCAATCACTTCACAACTTCCTTTAAAAATATATGCAGGAGAAAACCAAGGTTGAAGTGAATTTCAACAAAGTTTTTTCTGCTAATTTGAAAATAGGATCCCCCTGGGGTATTGCAAAACTGGGCTTGGGACCTCAGTCTTGGAATAAGTGGATGATCTTTCACATTCAGAGGAGAGGAAAGAAACAGGAGATCTCCAGTCTAACAACAGAGATCATTGTACACTGGTGGAGCAATTGGGTCAAGAGTTAAAATCAGAATAATCTGAATACAAATCATAAACTAGAAAAAGGAAATCTTCCATCGCTACAAACTCCTTGAGCCGCCGACTGGAATTACAGATACTGCTGTTATCTCAGCAGAAATGTATTAAGACCATAAGTAAAGATAAATATTCTGGTTGGAGCAAGGTAGGAAAACAGAAAGCAAAGAGCAAATCCATGGGATACCTCATGGACTGCTGTGTTTTCACCCACACTAAAGAATACTCAGAACCATAGGAGGTTTAGATCCTGTTCACCCTTTCATTTGCTCATTTATTCAATAAATATTTATTGAGTGCCTGGTGTGGGCTGGGACTTCAGAAGGAAGCCAAATCTGGCATAGTCCCTGCCTTCATGTGTGCTAATAAAAGACACAGACATTAGTCACACAAACTCATCCACAGTTGTGATGGTGATTGCTGTGAAGAAGAAGTGTATGGTACAAAGGGAGACTGTATGAAAAGATTTGACCTCATAAAGGAAGACACAATACGGTCCCCGGAGGAAATAATGCTTGACCTCCGCTTCCATCATCACATCTCCTTCTCTGTCTCTTCTGCTGTTCTCTCCCATCTTTAAGGGTCCCTTGTGATTACATTAGACCCACCTGAATCACCCATGATAATCTTACCATCTCAAGGTCCTTAATTGAATCACATTGGCAAAGTCCCTTTTGATACGTAAAGTAACATATTCACAGGTTTTGGGGGATGTGGACATCTTTGGGAGTCATTATTCTGCTGGTAACACCAGAGCATCTGTATTTAAACCTGAGGAGGAATTAGAGAAAAAGTGGTAAATGAAAAGACATTGGCAGCCTTGGACAACTGGAGATTGTAGCTTAACTGTATCAGGCTCAGCCAAAGAAAGTGGATGGAAGGTAAGCTCTCAGCAGTAGTGCTGAGGAAATGAGAGGCAGTGCCCAAAACTTAATGCCTGAATGAAATGTTTATGGTGTATAAGCCTGGTCCACTCCAAAGGCAAATAAAATTCCTGATAATCCAAGGGATTTGTGAATTTGAAAGTACATGGGTTCCGGCACTATGCCTTGCTGTGTCTGTAGCAGGGCTGCCTATGACAATCCCGGGGTGTTGTTTCTCTAAATGCATCACCCCTGTCCTTGGAAAGAGTCTGGTTTCCTGCTCTTTTGGAGGCTCCAAGTATGTGCTGTTTATTAGCATCACCATCCACCCCCTCACACTCACCTCTTCCCAAAAGAATCTAAAGTGCTTTAATCATATTGTATGTTTCCCTAGTAGAATTTTTCCAGTTCCAGTTTTTCCAGTTTGCTTTTATGGTCATATATTTTTTTCTTCCCTCTTCACTTTCCTTAGGCATAAAACATAACCACCCCACCTCTGGTACTGGATACATACTAGGAAAACTCAAGGGGCTTTAGTAACAGAAATCAAGGGAGACTAGAGAGAAGAGATACTGCCTCCACCTCTCAGGCCTGTTAGGCTAAGTGGACAGCTGCTGTTGGCAGTGCTGTGCACATGTAGACACAAGACCACCTCTCTGCCACTCTACCACCCACAGAGTTCAAACTCTCTCCAGTTCCATGCATAATACCTTCCCAAGGATTCACGGCTATGAGAAGATGGAGTAAATGTAGAAGATTCCATGAATCGCCTGGGGCTTTTCTAGGAAGTCTTCCTAAACCAAACAGACATCGCAGTAAAGAAGCACCGAGAGGGATTTAAACCATCATCATCAGGACCTTCCCAAATTCATTGTGGAACCATAGGTCTAATTTATTTTCCTTCTAAAAGTCATGTTTTTCTTTTCTTTCCCTTTGGAGCTTCCATACTTTAGCATGAACTGATTTATTCTTTGGGAAGAGGGGAATATCTGAACACCTGAATAGGAGCTGAAATCCTCTGAGAGTCTGTTTTCTCACTTGTAGAGACTGAGTTTAGAACTTGGAAGAGGTTGATGTTTCTTCCCTTTGCCACCTCTTTGCAGGGTATGAGAGAGAGAGACCCCTCCCATTCTCATGGTCTGTAAGAGTCAGATAATCATGCCCTATCTCAAGAGAGATGATGTATGATAATGTATTAAAGCACTTATAAGATACTTGGCATCCAAAAAGCTTTTAATAAATGTCCAATAAGAGGCAGGAAAATGGTGATGATGATGATGATAATGATGACTCTTCAGTTATTCTAACCTTCCCTTCTCATGAGGTTCTCAAGCTTTAAAAAGACGAGGACACTTAGAAAAACTCCTAGTCCTTTTCCCAAACTTTGCTCTATTGATAAATAAAATCCTAGCAACTTACACTGCCCCTTACTAAACTGGCTTACATACAACATTTTTCTCAAGTTCAACTTCAGTTCTCTGTTACATCTTTGCTGGTCTCTCTCAGTTATCATCTCTAAGTGACTATCTGGCTGCTATGGGGGTTGTTACTTGTAGAGTATGATACCCTGGGTAGTAACTCTAGAGACTTAGAGAATTCTCTAACTTATACTTCTTTAGATCCCACCACATTCCTCCCAAAGCACTCCTTTCAAAATGTGAGCTGTTAAACATGTTGAGAAGTTCTGGCTTAAATCATCAGGTGACACATTTCCCTTCCTCTCATAGGTTGGACAGTTCTGAGTGGGCTGTGAAGATGATCTGCTAAATGTTCTCCTGCTCCCTGAATAACCAAGTTGATTAGAGACAGACCAGTGTCTCAGATTTTCCTGAAGGCCTCTTCATGACCCTTCTGCTTTTTCATGCCTTGTCCCCAAAGAGGCCTTTCCCATCTTTCCCAGAGGGTCTAAATGCTCATTTACAAGACTCACAGAGGGAAGGAAGAAAAAGAACACCGAGAGGATGGTTCATTGCTCAATGCATCCCCTGACAACAGATCCCCAGCTTCCCCCTCTGTGTAGCCCATAAACTGCTCTGTAAAAATTAAAAAGCGTGAATTTACAGGGGCCAAAATGAGGCAGAAGGTGAAGACCCATCTCCAACCAACAGGTCAGGCATACTGATGAAGCAGGAATATAAGGCCTTGCCAATTTCTGGCCAATAAAATATCTTCTCTGCCTTTCCAGATCCTTGACCATTTCTTTCCCACACAAAACTAAGTTGGGGCACAAATGAAAAGGAAGTTCAACAAAAAAGAAGCAAAATAAAGTAAAATACCCAGTGTGCACTGGCCTTTTATGGGAACATTTGGGTGACAACGGCCTCCCTCCTGAGCCCTTTATTTCTCTGTGGATCCCTTGACCATCTTGCGTGCTTAAGCTTAACCTCCTGATTTTTCATTTCAGGGAAGCTTCAGTTGGTTACTAGCAAAAACTGTTGCCAAAATAGTTTCATCTGGAAATGGAAGTCCAAGGCCCTGCAGAAACGGGGATGACTGGACAAATCCTGTGGGTAGTAGAAGAGATACAGGAGGGGGTTTGGGAAACAAGGCTGGGGTATCCTGGCTTTGTGACTTTGACAGGTCACTTTAAACTCTCTGAATCTCAGCTGCCTCATCCCTAAAAGGAAGAGAGTGAGGCTGAAATGGATCTTGAGATTTTTTTTGTCTGATATTCTCTAGTTCTTAAGTAGGTCTGAGACTCAGGGAAGAAAAGGATGGATTGGTAGGACAAGCATCATGGGACAATATGGGACTGAAGTTAACTAGGCTCGACCTTCTGAATGACCAAATGTTACCTGAATTTTGTCCATTTATCTAACTCTGGCCAAGAGTTAGATAAATGGACAAATTTATCCTTCTAATTTTTTAGAAGGATAATTCTAAAAAATTGGAAATCCTTCTAATTTTTTGAGTTTGAGCCAAAAAGTGTGAACAAGAGCCAGAGAGAGATGAGAGAGAGAGAGAGAGGGAGATTGATTTTAAGAATGAATACATCTCGGTTGGAAATCCTTCTAATTTTTTGAGTTTGAGACAAAAAGTGAGAACAAGAGCCAGAAAGAGATGAGAGAGAGAGAGAGAGAGAGAGAGAGAGAGAGAGAGAGAGAGAGAGAGAGAGATTTTAAGAATGAATACATCTCGGTTGGGTAAGAGGAATAACTATGGTGGAGATATCAAATACTGGGGCAGACAGAATTATGATAACATTCCTTGGTTTCTTGTTTGAGGATAAAAAGTGTCTTCTCTATACCTTAAGGATGTAGCCACACAAACCTCCCAAAGAGGCAATGTATTTGATTTACCGTCAATCATTGTGTGGCATGTTGCATCTATGGGGCTGAGAGGTAGAGGGAGTTCAGATGAGTACTTGTTTGGGTAGTGAGTTGCTGTAGAGTCATCTGCCAGTAACCTGGATTTGGTAAAAACAGGTATGCCATCCCCTAGGTTAGAGCCCCTGAAACCAGAGAAAGTTGGACTAGATAATCTCTGAGGCCCAGAAAATAGAAGTAATTTTTCTAAGGTCACACAACTTGTTAGTCGGTGGTCTGGAATTCATACCCATGTTACTTCACTCATTTTCGAATAGATGTCAAATGTACCATATTCTGGGCTGAATGCTGTGTGCTTTGGTCTCTTGACACCCTGCCTAATTGTCTTCCCAACAGGTCATGACAACTTGATTCTTACTGAATGCACAAAATCGGCAAAGCCATACATTTCCTTCATTGCCAAACTTTTCCTCCTTTTGTTAAGATAATAGGATGGAAGAAAAAGCATAGATGATAGATCTTTTCTATTTGGAATGAGAGTAGTGATCGTGGGTTTGGATGCAATCTCTATAAATATTCTATAAATACTCCCAAGTAGCCTGAGCTGCTTCATCTAGGCCTACTTTACCAACAAAGCAGCCTGACGTGCTTGGCAGACAAGTTGTGGGGTGTGGTCTTAGAGCCTGGGGAACATATTCAGAGGGGATATGCAAGTCTGAGCCTTGGAGAAGTGATTCAGAAAGAGTAAACCTTTGCACTAATGCCCAGTAAGTCAAAGCTGTTCTATAAATAATATTTATTTCACCTTCGTGCAGTCTTGAGTTTAGAGGTTATATATTTTCTTGCTCTTATTCAGTTTCTTCCTTGGTTATATATGACTTCTCCACCCAAAAAGGGCTTTTGAGTTTCCAATATATACATCTGGAGGGTGGTTGGGTATATGTATGTGAGTCTGTTGAGGGGAGGGTGTCCTAGCCTTGTTATTTAGGGTAGATGGGACTGGGTGAGGTCAGCTGGGTTTTTGAGAGTTCAGGTCAAGGCTCCAGCTGGCAGGGTGCAGTCACATCCTCCAAGCTTACCAGCCAAGTGCATGCTCTTCTGCAAGTCACTGAGCTGAAGATAAACATGGAGCCCATAAGAGCTTTTTCACTTGATGTCCTCTATTACATGTTCCACACTTTAAATTCCTTTGCTTCACTTCTGTATTCTTCTGGATCATTCAGAACAAACATTGAAGTAGAAAAAATAAAAGCAAACTGCCCTCTTCTATCCTTCCCATCCTTTCTGAGCGACTCACTTCCATTGGAATAATTAATCTTAATCAGGATGGTGTGACAGCAGAAAAAAAGACATCCACAGTGAGGTCCTTTGGTGCCAAAGACGTGGTGAGGCAAACAGCTCCTTCCTCTGGGCTGCAGTGGGGGCAATGTGGAACAATTTGGTTGTTTTAAAAATAGCATTTTGCAAAATTAGAGCTGCCTTTACCTGTAGGATAGGCAGCAGGTCAGGGGTTGTGAAATGCCTGTGCTAAACACCAAGTGTGAGAAGGCCCTTTTTTTTTTTTTTTTTTTTTTTTGTGGTACGCGGGCCTGTCACTCTTGCGGCCTCTCCCGTTGCAGAGCACAGGCTCCGAACGCGCAGGCCCAGTAGCCATGGCTCACGGGCCCAGACGCTCTGTGGCATGTGGGATCTTCCCGGACTGGGACACAAACCCGTGTCCCCTGTATCGGCAGGCGGACTCTCAACCACTGAGCCACCAGGGAAGCCGAGAAGGCATTTTTAACAGTGTTGGCTGGAAGGTGATACAGGCCACCAGGCCCAAACAATCAATGCTACCTTCTCCAGGGGAGATTGAGGACAAACAATTCCTTATGTTTGCCCTGGTGTCTTTCTCCATAGAACTCAGAGCTTCCACTGATGTATGCTTAACTGTTACCCTCACTTTCTGACAGGTGCAGTTACTCATCTCCTCTCCTCTGCCCATCTCCTGTTTTGTTTTTCTCTGCATGTGCCACACTTTCCAACAAGCCACAGGTACATCTGGTACAGTAGAAAGGCTGTGGTCAACAGAGTGTACTTCTTGGAGGTGGCTTAGCAAGTCCTGCAATGACCAGGAAGAACCACTTCATCACCTAAAGAATGTGGTCACATCTTTTAATTTGCAATTAACTGGTTGAGTCTTCATTAGCAAGAAGACTTCTCTTTTGAGATACAAGAACTCCAGGGATATAGTCCCAAGTGCACAGTCCTGTTTCCAGATACAGGGCTGAGAGAGAACTTGAGTGTACAGTCCATTCAATTGTGGATGCATGTTGTTTCAGCTCCTTCCATGAGTGCTTTTGTTAAAAGCTGCCCTGATACAGACTACTAAGGCTGTAGCCATACCATTGTGGACCCAGATATGAACACTGCCAGTAATTTCAAGGCCACACATGGACACCCAGGTTCTAGCCACAGTGATCCACAATGTGAGGTGGTGAGGTCATTGTGGTGGTGGTGTTGGGGGAGGGGTTAGTAGAAGGGCTTCCATTTCATTCAGGGTGAATTCTGTCTTTTGGGGTTATGATCTCCTTTCATTCTAGAAGATCTTAGTTGGGACCATCCCAATCCTCCTGATGTTCTGTGTTGGTCTGTTCAGGCCATTATAACAGAATACTATGTCCATGTGGCTTAAACAACAGATATTTGTTTCTTGCAGTTCTGGAGGTAGAGAAGTCCAAGATCAAGGCACTGGCAGATCCAGTGTCTGATGAGGGCTGTCTTTTCATTGTATCCTCACAGGTGGAGAGCTGAGATAGAGGAAGCTCTCTGTGTCTCTTCTAAAGTCACTAATCCCATTTATGATGGCACCACCTAATAATCTAATTACCTCCCCAAAGCCCCACCTCCTAATACCATCACTTTGGGAGTTAGAATTTCAATACATGAATTTGGGGGGCACACAACATTCAGTCCATAGTATGTTGTAATAATGTCTCTCTCCCAAGGAGCTCTTCAGCCCTTTGTGAATTTGCCTTTCTCCTCTGCACCTACTGTGAAATGTATTAGACTGTCTTTTTTTTTTAACATCTTTATTGGAGTATAATTGCTTTGCAATGTTTTGTTAGTTTCTGCTGTATAACAAAGTGAATCAACTATATGTATAACATATATCCCCATATCCCGTCCCTCTTGTGCCTCCCTCCCACCCTCCCTATCCCACCCCTTTAGGTGGCCACAAAGCACGGAGTTGATCTCCCTGTGCTATGCACCTGCTTCCCACTAGCTATCTATTTTACATTTGGTAGCATATATATGTCAATGCTACTCTTTGGGAGGAAGTGAGAAAATGTTAGACTGTTTTTACACTCTTTCCCTAAAGCCATGGGTGCCTGCTGACCTTACATTCACAAAACTAAGGGAAGTCACTCCAGTTGCTCTCCCTATGGTCTGCTCCCCAGTGCTTTGCTACCTTATCTTCCAGATAAAGAATCTGACCTAATTATTTTCTGTATTCTGTCTCATTGGGCACACTCTTCTACTGGGATAAGAAAGAAAATATTCCTTGATCAAATGTGCTCCAGGGCATCCAACAGCCCTTGATTGTATGAACGAGTCATTGGCATGAGAACAGAAGTCATAATATAAGAGGAAACATCCCTCCATAATGGGTGTGCCATTCAGGGTCTTCAGGTTTCTGTTGACAATACATTTCCCAAAGTCTGTTGTCATTTATAACTCAGACATTTTTTTTAAACCATTTTAAAAAAGTGAAGTCTAGTTAATTTCAGTTGTATGGCAAAGTAATTCTGTTCCATTAAATATATACATATATATAATGGAACTGAATCACTTATATATTATTAAATTACATAATATATAACTTTTCAGATTCTGTTCCATTATAGGTTGTTACAAGATACTGAATATAGTTCCCTGTGCTCTACAGTAGGTCTTTGTTGTTTATCTATTTTGTATATAGTAGTATATATATGTTAATCTCAAACTCCTAATTTATGCCCCCTCATCCCCTTTGGTAACCATACATCTGTTTTCTATATCTGTGAGGCTATTTCTGTTTTGTAAATAAGTTCATTTGTCTCATTTATTTAGATTCCACATATAAGTGATATCATATAATATGTCTTTGTCTGACTTACTTCACTTAATATGATAATCTCTAGGTCTATCCATGTTGCTATGTTGCTGCAAATGGAAGTATTTCATTATTGCATTCTTTTTATGGTTGAGTAATAGTCCATTGTGTGTGTGTGTGTATATATATATATATATATATATATATATATCTCATACCTTCTTTATCCATTCATCTGTCGACAATTAGGTTGCTTCCATGTCTTGGCTACTGTAAATAGTGCTGCTGTGAACATTGAGGTGCATGTATCTTTTTGAATTAGAGTTTTCTCCAAATGTATGCCCAGGAGCAGGATTACTGGATCATATGGCTGAACTAATTTACATTCCCACCAACAGTGTAAGAGGGTTCCTTTTTCTCCACACCCTCTCCAAAATTTATGATCTGTAGACTTTTTAATCATGGTCATTCTGACTGGTGTGAGGTGGTACCTCATTGTATTGATAGTTTTGATTTGCATTTCTCTAATAATTAGTGATCTTGAGCACCTTTTCATTTGCCTGTTGGCCATCTGTATATCTTCTTTGGAGAAATGTCTATTTAGTACAACACTGACATTTCTTGAGCACCAATACTATTCAAGGCACTTATCTGAGGTACTGTAGTACATGGATGGAAAATATATGATCTACCTACAATAATTATGTCATCAAGTAAGGGAGGGCCAAGATACATGCATAAGGAACTGTATTATAAAGTAAAAAGTGATAGGTTTGTGTACCCTAGAAAACAGAACCAGAAACCACAAAAAGTATTGTGCTACCTTTTTACCAGAGAGTGAGAACCCAGGAAAGGAGGAATGAGGATGGGGAAGGAAAGGAGAACAATTACAAGGGAATGTTACCAAGCTGGACACCACTGGGTAATAAGTGTCTCTAATTTCTCAGTCTCATAGGACTGTCTTCCTAGAGACCTGTGAACTACTGGGTTTCAGGGAAGTGCATGGTAGATGGGGAAGTTATTCACTTGCTCCTGTTTCCCATTGGTCAAAGCTTCATGTATATCCCACTGGGTTTAATGCTTCAGAAGTGACAAGGATATGTCAAAATGGAAAGCAAGAGGTTCAGAACACGGACATGAAAAAAGTCACTGTCATTTTGTACTCATATGCAGTTGGCCCAAGACCACACAGAGCTGCTTGCTTCAGTGGCAGCTGGGTCAATAAGGGCCCATGAAGCACCTGAGCATTGTATGTGTGTGTCAGTGGGGGGAGCGGGGATGGAGGGTGGGGGAAAATCTCAGGTGATGCATAAGGGGAACTTAATCTAGTAACATAAGCCAGTTCCAAATAAAGTGCTTTGGGGATTCAGAGAAGGAGTTGTTCCTTAAAAGTGGTGTTGGGGGGGCTTCCCTGGTGGCGCAGTGGTTGAGAGTCCGCCTGCCGATGCAGGGGACACGGGTTCGTGCCCCGGTCCTGGAAGATCCCACATGCCATGGAGCGGCTAGGCCTGTGAGCCATGGCCGCTGAGCCTGTGCGTCCTGAGCCTGTGCTCCACAAAGGGAGAGGCCACAACAGTGAGAGGCCCGTGTACTGCAAAAAAAACCCAAAAAAACAAAAACAAACAAACAAACAAACAAAAAAGTGGTGTTGGGGACAGGAAGTTGAGGGATGATTTTTGGAGAAGCTGGATCTTATGTGAGACTTTGCAGATGGGTGGGATTCAGGGGTATATATGGGGTGGGGCTGGATGGAAAGGGCATCCCACAAAAAGGAGATCCTGATTGTAGGGACCTAGAAAGATGGTACTGAGGATGCATGGAGAAAAGTTCAGGGCTCGGTCTAGCCAGGGGATAGAAAATGTGAAGGGGTGTTGAGGGATAAGGCTGAAAATGTAGATGGGCAGCCGGTAGAGCCAGGTGGAGGAGTTTTGATTGGAATGCTTTGACAGTGGGAGCCATTGCAATAAAGTTTTATCTTTCATTTATTTATTTATTTGCGGTACACGGGCCTCTCACTGTTGTGGCCTCTCCTGTTGTGGAGCACAGGCTCCAGATGCGCAGGCCCAGTGGCCATGTCTCACGGGCCCAGCCGCTCCACGGCATGTGGGATCTTCCCGGACTGGGGCACGAACCCGTGTGCCCTGCATCAGCAGGCGGACTCTCAACCACTGCGCCACCAGGGAAGCCCTGCAATAAAGTTTTAATTCAGGAATTTGAGTCTATCTTCTTCACTAATTCTGTTCTATATAATCATCTGCTGTGCACATAATGGCATTTTGAGCAAGAGTATGGTGGACATGTCTTCTGGGATTTCAGAGATCCATGGAATATTTTTAAAAGCTCAGTATACTGAGCTTTAAATTTTTCGGGGGAAGATGTTAAAACTTGAAACACACAGTAGTCAAGATTCTTAGTTTTCCTGGTTTATTTACTGAGCCCAGGTGTGGACCTGGCTCAGGCATGGGCTGAAGTTGGAGCTCGGATGATGTGCTCAGGACTCTGCACTCTGCCTCAGGACTGTCCATTCTCCCATCCGGGATTCAGTTTCAGAAAAGTGCCCCAATGGTGGTGATAAGAGTCATCAGTGGCTCCTGGGGAAATAGAATGTTCCATAACAAAAGAGGGAGTCTGGCTGGAAGATGTGAAAATGAAAAAAGGACGGATCTATCCCTGGTATCAGAAATATATTGTCTCTTTTGTAATTAGAGCTTGGTTCTTGGAGTTGGTGATGTAGAGCACAGGGGTGGAAAATAGCCATTATTACTTGTTTTTTTAAGCTGCCTGGGACAGGACAGCTTAGATTCAATGTCTGAACTCACTGAAAGCAGTCCTTTGATTCTTGTCAAAAAAGGGAATCATAGCCTCACCCTACATTCAGTGATGAGCTGTCAACATGTTTCAGCTCTTCATCTTCTACAGAATTGAAGTGGGAAGCTTTCCCCCTCAGTATTCCATGATGAGTACCCAGGACTGGAACATGGCCTTGATTACCCAGGGTTCTGAAAGGGATCTTAAGCTCTTGTATCAAAGCAGTAGACTTAAAAAAAGAATTCTCCTAGAGAATGAAAGATGGCATCTCAGCATTTTGGGTTTTTGTTTCTCTCTTTCTCTCTCCTACTTGAATTAACATGAACTCAAAACCAGATCTTAGAGCGGAATTGGCTGCCACATAATTTAGACATGTTTGCGTAACATTCAGAAAATAATTCAATAAGAATAGGTTTTTCTTGGAATTTATCACTGCCTGGTAAATTAGAGCCCAAACACAACAACTTCGTGTTAAAAAGGCATGTGACCCAGCAAATGGAAATGACAGTGACAGAGAGAAAGGAAACCCAAGCAGCCAGTCGCCTTTCATTATCCATGATGGTGTGAAGAAGAAATAGAAAACATGAGGCAGAAGCAGGGACAAACACAGCTTGCGTTTCAGACTCCCCATTTTCTCCAGGACTCAGCAACAGCTGACAGGCCAAGGTGGCAAGAGAAGAGCATCTTAGGTCTCAAGAAAGGTTCTGAGAAATTCTCTCATGCTGTATTTTTCCATGTCTTCAGCTGAAGGTTTTTTCTTTTTCTCTTATGGGTTCTAATGGAGAGGATCCACAGGTTCAGAACATAATAAACTAACATAAACATATAGGAGCAATAAATAGTAACTTACAAGGACAGGGTTAGAGCAGTAAGCCTAAATCACAAGACCCAGAATGACTTCAGTCTCTACCATTTTCACTGGGACAAACCAAGTAATTTCTGTGAATGTCATTTCTCCACTTTTAAAATGGGGGAGAATAGTAGTTAGCCTGAATCTGTGGACATTGTTATCAGTGTGGTACTTCATAACTGCAGGGCATTTAAAATCCACATGACGTATACAGGAGACCTCAGGTCTAACTCAGACCTTTTCATAGATGTCAGTTCCTTAGGGAAGTGGTCCCCAACCTCTGGGCCGCAGACCACTACCAGTCTACACAGCAGGAGGTGAGCAGTGGATGAGCGATTGAAGCTTCATCTGCCGCTCCCCATCGCTCCCCACCTGTCGCATTACTGCCTGAACCATCCTCCTCCACCCCCACCATGGAAAATTTGTCTTCCATGAAACTGGTCCCTGGTGCCAAAAATTTGGGGACCGCTGCCTTAGGGTACCATTGTTGTTAGGCTAGAAGCTAAAGTTCTTGTGGGGCAGAATTATGTACTTAGGTTACCTGCCGGTGGCTCAGTGACCTTTGGACTCTTCCTCACTCTGGACCTTAGTGACTGTGAACATGTTGGGCAAAGCTGTCTCTGATCCCTTAAATGTTGGTGTCACTAAGGCTCTTCTCTTCTCACCCTTCCCGACCTCCCTGGTCACCTCATACCTGCTATGACTGTACATTCCTCCTGTAGGGGTATGGCCCAGAATCCATATCTTTAGCCTAGACTTCTCATATGACCCCTGATGTCTACTCAACCACTTGGACATCTGGCAATCCCTCATCTGCACCTGCTCCTGTCTGTTCTACCTTCTCTTCCCTGTCACAGTGTCTTAGTCAGTTCAGGCTGCTCTAATAGAATGCACTTGACTGGGTGGCTTAAACAACAAACATTTATTTCTCACAGTTCTGGAGGCTAAAAGTCCATGATCAAGTTGCTAGCAGATTCGGTGTTTGGTGAGAGTCCACTTCCTGGCTTGCAGACGGCCACCTTGTTGCTGTGTCTTCACATGATGGCGAGAGGAAGCACTGGTGTCTCATCCTTTTCTTATTAGGGTACTAAGCCCATCATGACCTCATCTAAACTTAGTTACTTCCCAAAGAGCCCATCTCTGGATACCACCACATTGGGGGTCAGGAATTCAACATATGGATTTGGAGGAAACGCAAACATTCAGTCCATAACACATAGTGAATGATTCTATCATCACTCTATGTGCTCAAGCCAGTAGACACCCAGTAAGCAGCCTTGACTTCTCTCTCTCCTTCACCATCTAAATACTTGAAATCTATCAAGGTCATTCTGGCATCTGACATCAACATCTCTTGAATGTTTCTACTTTACTGTATACTCACTACCACCACCCTAATTCAGGTTCCTGTTCTCTTTTCCTGGACAATGGCCACAGCTGTCAAATTAGTCTCCAGTATACCTCCAATCTGTCCCCTTCCAGTTCCTTCACCATGTTGTAGCCAGAATATTTCTCAAAAGTGAATCAAACATATATTTCCTCTGCTTCACACTCGTCATTGGCTTCTGCTTGATCTCGGGATAAACTCTAAATTCTTTAACATTATTTACAAGCCTTACTTCCTTAGCCTGCCCCACATCTGCCTTCACCCTTCTTTAGTACCTTACATGTGCTGTGGTCTCTGTGCTTCAGAGATCTGAGCCTTCATACAAGATGTTCTTTCATAAAACAATCCCTTCTACACATTTGCCAGGCACTTTCCATTCTTCAGTTGACCTTGCCTTCCTATAGGAAGACTGCCTGGATTCTTACTCTTTAACTCCAGAGAAAGAGAAATTTCCTAGTTCCAGAAGTAGAACTATGGGACTTCCCTGGTGATCCAATGGGTAATACTCTGTGCTTCCATTGCAGGGGGCATGGGTTTGATCCCTGGTTGGGGAAATAAGATCCTGCATGCCACACAGTACGGCCAAAAGAAAAACAAAAACAAAACCAGAAGTAGAACTAGTAGCAGGTTCTTTTCCTCTACCTGTGCATCTTTTCTACAGAGGGGACAGACTTACCAGATCTAAACAAAACAAAAGCAAGCTTTATTGTTGTCTCTTACCTCTGGTGGACCTAGTGCAGAGGGAATGGAAAGTCCTTAGCCAATGGGAATGGAAATTTAGAGCTCTAGGCATAATGCACCCACTCAGAGGGAAGGGCATATGACATCCCAGTACCTGTAGGTCACCATAGGGTCTCGGGTTCCCCTTGCCTGTTGGGGGAAGTTCAGCAGGTTCACCAACAGGTCCTATCAGTGATAATAGCAATGACATGAACAGTGAGTGCTTATCCTCCTTGACAGGAACAGATGCTCCTCTCAGATGCTGAACTCTTCCAGTGCAGCTAGGATTCACGAGCTAAGTCATCATTCACAAATAACCACAAACATTCTCCTATATTATATTGCTAAAGCCAAGCACACTCTAACAAATTCAAGGTTAGTTTTTGGGCCACTGCACTTTAAGAGAGATACATCATCTTGTTATAACTGTAGGCTGTAGTTTCAATTGTTTTAGAGAATGTTATGGTGATCAGAAATAGGAAGTCTCATTGTAAGGTGGCATATTCCTGGGACAAATTCCTAAAAAGGAGGATTTTCGAAGGACCCTACTGAGTAGAGTTAAATGCACTTTCCTGTTCTGGGGTAACATATATCCCCATACTTATCATATCCCTTAACTCTATGTCAAGGTGGTTTTAATACTTCTCACTCCCATCAGACCCTAAACTGTGAGGGTAGGGACCTTAAGTGACTTTTTCAGTGCTGTGTCTATAGCTCCTGAGGCAAAATATATGCTCGGAAATACTAGTTGAAGATATATATTCCCTTTTCCTGCTGCTCAGGACACTGGTATGAATGAAGAATAAGGTCTCTGTAAGTGCACTGTATTCCTTCTGAATTGGATTTATCTGATGCCTTTATTTCAAAATTGAGTATTCTGTCAGGGCAGCCACCACCTCCTTGGTTAAGCTCATCATTTTACCAACTATAAAGAGGTGAAGAGGAAACACATAAAGAAGTGAGATTAGAAACCCATAAAGAAAGCAGAACCTTGTGTTTGGAGTCAGAGGAGCTAGAAGCAGGTCAGCAGACACTTGATCAGTTTCTCCCGTGTCACCTTAAGTTTCACCAGCAAATAGGCTGATGGAATATGTTACAAATCCAAACACTTCATTTCCCTGAGGTCCTGGTGGCCTTGATGAATAGCCTCCATTGTGAGGCAGGCTAAAGGCACTGTCCTGTCTAAATATAAACCTTGCCTTCTCTCCTTCCATCCATTTCACCCATCTCACCCCCAACCCCAACTCTTTCACTCCCATTTGCTCCACAAAATATGAGGAAGACATTAAGTAAATCATCCCAGCAAGAATAGAACTGCGGGAGAAACACCTCATCCATAACCAACTCACCACTCATTTTGCCAAAACTACGATGAAATGAAGACTCTAGTATCCTTTAGAAAAATTCAGTATCTGGAACACATGTGCTAGGAAAGACTATGGTCCTTCATCTTCCAATCTTAGACAAGGTGGGTGACCACTGCATGAATGGGCAGGGTATAGAATTGGAGAAACCATGCATTGGTGCTCTCACATGGCACTCCTGAATATCTCTAGGATGGACCATGGTGTTTTGAGGGTATGAGTAGGAAAAGGAGCCACCAGTGAACTAAGACACATCTTAAGATCTTAGATGTGGACCTCAAGCTAGACTGCCAAAGTTTGAATCCCACTTGCACCACTTCCTAGCTATACAATCCTGGGCAAGTTTCTCAACTTCTGTAAGCCTTTGTTTTTATTTTTTCCTGTAAAATGGGGATAATAATTATGCCCAAGTCAAGGGCAATTGGGAATATAAAATGAACTAATGCAAGAAAAAGACTTAGCATTAGGAATAACACTAAAAATATCCTCAATAGATATTATCAATATCAACTCTTGGTAAACCATTTGAAGTGGTATGGTTAAATGAAAACAAATATTAAAACATTTACAGGAATATTAAAAGAAAATATGACTTCAAGGAAATTTCCTGATTGTATAAGAATACCCATGGTTTCTGGGTGCACAGTTCATTTATCTATGATATTTGGGAGCTTACTTGGAAATTTTTTGAAGGCTTGAGTCGTATCCCCTCCCTCTCTTTCTTGTCTGTCTATCTAGCTATCTATCTATCCATCTCTAGCTAATAAAACTGAAGTCTAAGAAAATACTGTGAATTTTGAAACTAGAATCAAAACCTAGAATGCAAATTTTCTATTCTCTTATTCATTAGTGAATTCATAATTCATAATTGTTTATGCTGATACTATTCACAGTGAACTTTTGAGGCACATAAGAAGGGCTTTCTCTATGCCATTTGTACTCCTCACCCTGAAAAGTGGGCACAATCATTTGCATTCTGAAGTGGAGGAACTGGAAACTTGGGTAAATAAACTGAATTGACTAGAAGATCATGCTGCTGTGATTCTTCCACCAGCTGAAGACATTGGGTATATAAGATGCATTAAAAAGTCCAAGTAACCTTGCATTCTAACAAGGGAAGGGAGGATGAAAGCAACAAGAGGGCAGGGATCTTTGATGGTCTGTCCACAGATATATCCCAAATGTCTAGAACAGTGCCTAGCACTTAACAAATGGTCCATAAATATTTATTTAAAAGTTCTAAATGAATAAGCAAATGAATATTGAACATAGTAATAAGCCCAGTGAAATGTTCTTTTTTAAGTTTTAAAACTCATCAGTCATTGACATTACCAGTTTGCTTCCATTAGTCTGTTACACTAGTTACCTACTCTTTAAAAGTAGAATTTATTGCTTTTACTACTTACAGAAGTAATAAAAATTGGTAAAAACCAAAAAGTATAAGAAAAAATCCACTCTGTATCTCAGAGATAATAATATATTCATCTTTTCAATCTAGAAAGTCTCTCCTCTTTTGGATTTCTATATCAGCATTCACATGATTCTGAAAATTATCCCCAAATTTCTGGTCCACAGTCATCTCTCTCTGCATTCTCTCCCTTGGCAGATTCATTCATTGTCATGATTTCCACTACATCCTATGTGGGGAGAACACTTAAGTCTTCAGTTTTAGTCCTACCCTTTCTTCTAAGCTCTGGTTCATCAGTTTTGACAGTGTGCTTGACATTTTTGCCTTGATGCCTTTTGTGCTGATCCAAAATGAAAGAAATTATCTTATCTTCTCCTGGCATGACTATTTCAGTTAAAGACCTCCCCATCTTCCCAGGCAACCCATCCAGAAACCTCTGTCATTAGTGACTTTCTTTCTCCTTGGCTCAGCATATCCAATGAGTCATAAGATTCTGAGAATTATACCTCCTCATTTCTGTCCCTCTCTGCCCCTTTCTGAGACTAGTGCCATCACCTCTATTTTATCTACTGTTGTTAGATCAACGATCCTGAAATTCAACTTGATCCATCTCTCTCCACTGTCCATGATTTCATATCACCTGAAAAACAGTTGGAGCACCTAAGCCTGGCATTCAAGACTCATTACTTGACCTAAACTAACTTTTTGTTAATTTCATCCAAACTGCTTTCATACTCTGGTGCAAGCATTTCTGAACACGTCAAAGTTTTCAAGACATGCCCAGCCCTTCTTTGACTCTGTGTTTTGTTCATGCTGTTCCCTCTGCCAGGATGCTTCCTTTTTTGTTCCTCTTCCTCCTTCAGTTTCTGAGATGGAATAGAAAAGGTGGGTACAATATGCAAATACTGCTTCCCTGATGCCTACCCAAATACGCAGAGCAGGAGTTATTTCTGTCCTCTGAGCCCCATGAGATACCATATTTTTCACATGTTTCTTGTGATATCCAAAGGTGTGTAACTCTCATAAGTGAGTATACTGTGTCTAGCCTAGTAGCCATGAGTCCTTTGAGATCTACACCTGGTAAATGTTATGGTGGAGCCCAACGCCAGACATAATACCTTACACTTGAGAGAGAATATAAGTTTTACCCCATCTTCTCATTTTTTCCCCCACTTTCCTCCTTACTGAAGGTGGTGTTTGACAAGATTTAGTAGCTGTTAACATAGTAGTTCATCAAAATTATCTTATTAGAGGCAGGGTTGATCAACCTAAGGAATAATTTTAATAGTTCAGCACTGGAGGAGGGTGAGGTTGGGCACTGTAACATGGAGCTCAAGAAAAATGGAAATTAAGGGGTTCTATTGGGAAATAAAAGCACTTCAAGGGAGGTCTAGTGACTGTGATGCCATCAGTATAATTTCTAACAGCATGCACTGGTGAATGTTTTCCCCAAGGATGGTGGAAATCACCTAGTGATGGGATATATCTCCTGACTCTTATGAGTTGTAGACTTTGGGCAACCATTGCAGACTGACTTGCATGCTGGTAAAGCTGGAACTGGAATTTTCTTTTTTCTTTGAATCATTCAGAAGTGTGT
The DNA here is from genome assembly GCF_025265405.1 of Mesoplodon densirostris. NCBI lineage: Eukaryota > Metazoa > Chordata > Mammalia > Artiodactyla > Ziphiidae > Mesoplodon > Mesoplodon densirostris. The sequence goes on from NC_082668.1 coordinate 20,922,327, forward strand.
TTACTTACAAAGTCACAGAAATTCTATGCTGTTTAAAGATATAAATAGTTACTTTTCTCACATAGCAAGAAATTCAGAAGTAGGCATAGCAAGAAATCTAGAATTAGGAAAACCATGGATCTGAGATCCATCACAAACACAGACTCTTCCTCTGTTTCAGCTCCTCCATTTTTAGCACATGCCTTTTGCCTTCCTGGTCATAGGGTGGTTGTTACATCTCCCAACTCCACATCTGTGCTTTAGGCTTGAAGAAGGCTGAGGGCCAAAAGGTTTTATTTGAGGCTTTATTTATTCACACATTCATTTTTACTGTGTTGATCAGATTTGTGTCACATAGATAATCTAGGCTGGAGGATGACTAAGAAAATCAAATAGTTAGCTATCTAGCTTCTCTTACAAAGGAAGAGAAATGAGAAGTTAGAAAGTATTTTTAAGTGAGCCAAACTGTTCTGGCTACTATAACTTCTGCCCCTCCTCTGCTGCTATTATGGTCTTTGGAAGCAGTAACATGCTTCTCAATTGTAGTTAAAACTGGGTTCTGGGAAATGTATGTATGTATGTGTGTATGCATGCATGTATGTATGTATTTGCATACCTGCTCTAGAAGTAGTTTTGTTTGTAAGTCCATTGGTATATGCTATGATAACTCCACTTCTATTAATTCTTCTTAACATGTTTAAAAGTGGGATACTTAAGAATTGACTAATTAATCCAAGACCCTAAAGAAACCACCCCCATTCCAGTGAGAGGCCATAGATGCAAAGGGCCACTCTATTAAGGAATCTGAGGATCCTGCCATGTGTGACAAAGTAACATTTTTTTTTCACAAATTGAGAAGATGTTATTTAGACTTCAATTTCTGCAGTCTTTAATTTAAGAATGTTGGCCTTTAATTTGTTTGGATTATAATGTAAAGGAGGATTTGAAATTGGGACTTTAATTGCTCCCCAGGAATTTAATACTGGGAGGCAGTTCAAATTCAAGTTTGAGTCATTCTTATTCTGCTGACATCGTATTTTGGATTGTATTGCTGTTCCTTGTACTTGCTGTATAACTTCTGATGAAGTATATTGGGCATATCTTGGTTAGTGACAACTTGAGATGGTATGAAGAATAGACAATGGATTTCCAGCCTAGGGTGTTTAACTCATTTCAGAGCCCACCAGAGCTAAGGTTAAATTCTCTATTATGATCCAGAGAATCTACTCAAAGGACAGGACACTGACAGGAGGAGAGAGACCTCACCAAGGTGGAAGCAGGACCACTATGAGAGAACTTGAGGGAATAGTCTAACCCCTGGGCGACCATGAGTTCAATTACAACCCAATGGTTTAAGAGAACAAAATCTTGAGGGTGCTAGAGGAGACATTCTCCACTCCTCATGTTTTCAAAAAGGGGAAAACATTTCCACTACACTACTCAGAAAGGAAAAATAGGGAAGAACTCTCCTCCCCTTCTCCACCCTTGTCTTAAGTGATTGTGTAATTGGATTTTAGGACTTAGAAACATGTGGCTCAGTTCCTCTGAGTTTTCTTTTTCATGGCTCTGCCTCTGCCCTTTCTCTCCTATTGAGCTCATGAGGGTCAGAGGCCGGGTGTGACTAACTACTAGAGGCTGTCCAGAGGACAGACTTTCTTTCCTGACATTTGGGACCTAATGGGTGTGAGAGAGCGAGACTGGGTAAAGGACTTCTCTTTGCAGACCCTCACACTACACTGAGAATAGGTCCTAAGGTCTAGATCTGAGAATGAAGAAGTGTTGAGAAGCTCATTTGTGACCATGGATCCAGGCCATATTTTCCAAGGTAGTTTTATTAGCCATCAAGCTGATATTTTTCTCTCCCCATCACCTGACTCCTGCATCGAAGTTTCAGTTGGTTCCAAAGTGAAGTGGGAGAAATGAGATTCATGATCACCTCTACATTCCAACAAATATTAACAAGAGTAATGTTTGTTGGTTCAGTAGAAGATTCCCCCGAAAGGATCTGACCAACCACACTTCCAGGGTGAAGCCAGGGGATGGACAGAGTCACTGAAAGGACTGAGGGGTCCTTAGGGAAAGGAAGAAGGAGGGACACCCAAAAGAAATGGAATTTCAGGATGTCCCCTGGGGGAGGACTCTATGGACTCATAGGTAATGCAACGAGAAAAGAAGAGAAATGTTTTGTACCACAGTCTGGAGCTAACTGTTATCTGTGGATGTCTCATAATGACATTTTTTCTTCTGGTAATATCTTGAAACTTCACAGCTTCCCAAATGTCATGGAAATTACAAAAGGGATGCATATATGTGAGACTTTTAAGAACCATCTATTGAATACATTAAATGAAGGTGAGGATTTCTATTTCATAGAGTTAATAAGAAATACAGCACACCAAAGGGACACATTGAGAAAAAAAGAAAACCAAAACCAAAATCCTATCTCCCCAGTCTAATCACATAAACACTTAGCAGGAATAAGCAGGGGTGGAAGGAGGTGAAAAGAAATACACTATTAAGAAGCAGCATTTATAGAAATAATATTATAGATAAAAATAATAATATAGAAATAATATTTCTATTAAGTAGAAATATTATGCTATATCAAGCTGACCTGACACCTTCATCTTAAATAGTACTTTCATATTAAAGTCTTTGCTGTAAATTGTTTCATCATCATTTGAAACAAGCCTGGGGACAATACTCTAGAATAACCCTAGGTGAGACTGCAAATAAAGGAAAATAAAAAGTATTTCCATTGTGTTAAATGGAAAATTGTTAGGGTCACAGATGCCAGGTTGAAAGACCAAAAAGAGAAAAAAGTCTAATCAGGAAATGCGAAAGCTAAGATTTTAGCGAATTAACTCACTCCAATGATTCATCCCAGATGTATTAAGTTTTCACATTTAACAGCCTCTTCATTGAAAAATACTAAATACCATCTGTCTCCAGCAGATGAGTTAATGCTAGTCTTAAAGCCTTAAAGTTCACATTTCCTAATTCTTTTGTTTGAAAATAAATAACTTTTATGTTGCAGCAGCATGGTCTTGGGAATGCAATTTCTTTGCCCAGTTGAGAGGAAGAAATACAAAAATTCCAGAACTGAGCTCTCTGGTTGTGAAATGTTCTGTGGGTCAAAGAAGGTTGGTTCTGTGCACAAGCTGCTTCAACTGGATCCATCCCTGGGATGCTTGTTAAGATTACGTTACTTGCCTTTTTAGCCAAATCTCAGTTCTTCATTAAAGTTGAGCCCACATGCGATGCTAGAAATGGGAGTTACCTGTCTGGCCCAATCATGATTCTCTGAAAGTGCCTCCAAAGGGCAAACACCACTCTTCCATTTATTCCTACCTTCTTTTCTCAACATTTTTTTTTTATGTTGGAAAATGTTATTTGGTTTGTACAAGAACACTTGGCCTTGCACATTTTGGGTGCCAAGTAAGACTGAGGGAGGTAATAAAGATTTATCAGCAGTCTTCTTTATGTAAGCATAAGAAAGATAATAAAGAATAACTGAAGGGAGAAAAGGTGAGCTGTGTTTTGGGGTCCCAGGGACCCAAGTATATACACAAAGTTAGACTGCGATTTTAATGGGGCTAAAGACTGGATCTCATGCTAAGATTAGATTATGGTTCCAGCCCAGTCACTGACTTGCCAGTGACCATGGGCAAATGACCTCATCCCACGAGCCCTAGTTTTCCCTTCTTCAAATGATGGGGTAGAACTAAGGCAATATACAGATCACACTGATGCTGAATGCTTGAATAAAAAAGGAATTAATTTATGTATGAACACATGATTCTTGGTGAGCTGGGTTGGCAGCTCCAAGACAAATACTCTTAGATAATTTACTGTTTTGCTTTGTCCCAGGCCCTGTGCACTTAAATTCTTAGCATTCCAGATCTCCCAAAATTGAGTTCCATCTCACCTTTCCAACTTCTATTGATATTTCTTCCCTATGCATGGGCTTTTCCTTTTCTGCAAATATCTGCTATACTCCTTCCCCTGCTATGTTTATGTTTCTGTCTCTACTATACTCTGCTTTCTACCTCTGCTTATGAAAATTCCACTTCATCCCCTAATCACAAATGTATTTGTCAGTATGTCCTTTCTGACATCCCCCTGCTTATCTCTCCCTAAAAATTTGATATGATGTGCCTCCCTCTAACCCAGGGTTTCTTAAACTCGTCACTATAGACATTTTGGACCAGGTTCTTTTTTGTTGTAACTGTCCTGTTCATTGTAAGATGTCAGTAGCATTCCTGTCCTTTACCCACTAGATGCCAGTATTACCCTCCCACCTCTCCCCCACCTCTCTCAAGTTAATGACAATTGAAAGTCTCCAGACATTGCCAAATGTTCCCTAGAGGTGCAAAATCTCCCTTGGTTGAGAATCACTGCTCTAACCCTCCATCCTACTCATGATACCATGTGACTAGTGTTGGCCAATGAGCTATGAATATTAGTGATGTGTCACTTCCATGTAAAGCATTTGATTGCTGGTATGAACCATTCAGAGCTCTCTTCCCCTCTGCCACAGGGACCCGAAATACCCTAGATGGTGGTTGCTTCATTGAGCTGAATCCTGCAGTGAGGATTATATGGGACAGAATCTATAGCCAAGCCACAATGGATATGTAGCATGAATGAGAAATAATCTTCGTTGTTTTAGGCTACTGATATTTGTGTGTGGGGGGTGGGTGGGGGGGAAGGATTGTTATCACAGCACAACCTCACTCATACTGAATGATGCATACGATGTATGTGTAGGTCTAATATTGCCTGAGAACTTTCTATGTACTATGTTAAGCTTGCAGAGAAAGACATGAAATTATCAATTACAGAATTTACAATATAGCCCCCTCTTCCATTGCAATGAAATACCCAGAACAGCTCCAAATTCTGTAAAGCATAATTCAAAATCTTTTATTTTTACCCTCCCATCTACTTCTAGTTTCTGCTGACCACACAGTAGTTGTCTAGATACTAGAGGGTCTGGAAGATCTTTTATTCTCAGTGTACAGCTACCCTAATATATCCACATGCAAGAGAGCATGTGTGTAAAGATGGAGTATATCCAGACCGCTGGTATCAGGAACCTCATATTATACCTCGATTTGCATAATGATACCTTACTAGGGCACAGTGATTTTTATTTACTTCAAGGCACTGTCACATAAATTATCTCATTCAACAGGCTGGTAGTTTTAATCTGACTGGTTCAGTTTTTGTTACAAAGGGAAATGTCCCATAGCACATTGGTGGTCAAGAGTTAGAATCCTTCTAGATCTTTTGGTACTTGACATGGTTCCAAGCCCTTGTTATAATTCAGGGTGCTGGGCAGAGACGCCAGCTATCACAACACAGGACCCTAGTTAGGACCACCTCCTCTCAGTATTTGGAGGTCCTTGGTGATGTTCAGTCATCCTAAAGCTGACCCTTAACCCTCTCCTTCTAACCAGGGTAGTACAATCTGTTCTCTTATCCAATTCATGACCAAAATGGCAATACACACACTTTTGTCACAAAAATGAAGAGCTCACTTAAGATAGTCATAATGCTAGAATTCAGAGTTATTCTCATTCAATATCTTCTAAATCCTGGCCCACGTGTTGCAAGAGCAGTCTCTTCTTCCTTCTTACATCCCTCCTGGCTTCCTCACTCTGCTCCCCAGGGACTGCTCATCTTTTTCTTTCTCTGCCTCTCTTCCTCTTCATTCCTGTCATCCATGTTATGGACTATAAATAGTTTTCTGGGCCACAGCATGATTTGGATTTGGAAACACAAGTGGAGCCAATCTCCCACTTAGCAGAGGGTCCCTTTCAAAGAATTTTTGACAAAATGATTTGGCCTCTGTTTACACTGTTCAATGCTCCTTTGTTCCCAAAGGAGTCCATTCTAATGACTGATAGTTTTAGTAATGATATAGTTTTCCAGTTTTTAACATTAGCGAGATAGGAAAAAGTATACTAGCTGTTCTGTATGAGACTCTCTCTGCCCAGTAACTTTATTATGTTACTTTCCAGGAGCTGATGGGCAGGGCGAATAGCTCATGCATCTCTCCCTTCCAAGTAATGATTCTCTGATTTTTAGAAACCACAAGGGCTTAGTGTCTGGGACAACTCTTAAGGGCGTTACTATGCATTTTGAGTTTCAAGAAACTAATGTGAAGTGGGCCCCAAATTGAGTGTGGTATTCGAGAGGGCAAGATTCGAAACCCTAAGAGAATCAGTCATACATATACATCTGTTCCCACATCCCTTCCCTCATGCATCTCCCTCCCTCCCACCCTCCCCATCCCACCCCTCCAGGCGGTCACAAAGCACCGAGCTGATCTCCCTGTGCTCTGCGGCTGCTTCCCACTATCTATCTACCTTACGTTTGGTAGTGTATATATGTCCATGCCTCTCTTTCGCTTTGTCACAGCTTACCCTTCCCCCTCCCCATATCCTCAAGTCCATTCTCAAGTAGGTCTGTGTCTTTATTCCTGTTTTACCCCTAGGTTCTTCATGACATTTTTTTTAAAATTCCATATATATGTGTTAGCATACGGTATTTGTCTTTCTCTTTCTGACTTACTTCACTCTGTATGACAGACTCTAGGTCTATCCACCTCATTACATGAGGGAAGGGATGTGGGAACAGATGTATATGTATGACTGATTCACTTTGTTATAAAGCAGAAACTAATAAAAAAAAAAAGAGTATAATGAGATCAGCCCTCATCACAACTAGAGCAAGTGATGGGGTTACCCTGTGCTGGTGGGAGAGAAGGAGAGCTCTGAATTACACTGAGATTGAAATTTTAAACTGCAAGGGGTTAAAATGACTTTTTTAAAAAAAATCACTGAAAATAAAGAAATACATACAGCCAAAAAAAAAAAAAAAAAAACCCTAAGAGAGGGACAGCTGGCAGCTGTTCTCTGAAATTCTCTACTTCACCTAAGGGTGAAGTGACCAGCTTTTCAGTGACCTATGGCCTCCATCCACTTCTGCTCATAGGCCTGCAAATACCCCTGGCCTCTCCTGCCTCTGTGCTTTTGCTTAAACTGTTCCCTTTCAAAGCTTCTCCTGAGTTACCTACCTGGGCTTCTGCCCTATATTAAAATAATTGATATTCTTGTCCCCACTTCCTACCAATCCCATAGTAAAACTAAATTCTTATCAACATGAGGGCAAGAATTATACACGACTTATTTTCCTGAGTCCTCACTCAGCACCTAGCACAGTGTCTTGGGCTCAGAATGGGTCTGCAGTACCAGAAAAAGAGTCAGTGAAATTTGTGACCTAGTTCCTTCAGAGGTGAGGTCACTCAGCCAGGAATTTCACACAAAAGAAGTAAGTCCAGTCCATGACTCCCTGTGACTGAAAACCGCAGCTGACGGATCAGCCTGAGCAGGTTGTCCTTCCAGAGCAGAAATGTTTAGGCAAAGAGGACAAGCTGTTTGCTGGAGGAGGAGAAGAGAGTGCTACTGAGCAGTGACGAGGAAGAAACTATTGTATGAACTTCCCTGAATTGCTTAGGTCACTGACTTGCCAACAAATTGGTTTAAATAGAAAAGCTAACATGCCCAAGCCTAAATGTGATCTCTCCCCAAGATAGACAGGTACACCGAGTTGCAAGCCAGGCCCATACTGTGCCCTCTGGTGTGACCGTAGAGGGTAGGGCCAGGAACAAAATCCTGGTTAGGGGAAACAACGGTGTGTAAACAGGTCACCTCCTCTCCCCGGTGACGCTGTGTGACATAGTTTAAGGGTGACATTCACCTTCCTCTGCTGGCCGTGGAGAAAGCCAGGGAGAAACACAGGACACGCAGGAGAGGAATGGGAGTTAGCACACGGCTTCAGGATGCTGTCAGGGTGGGTGTGGGCTTGGTGCCATTGCCTGGACAATGCAGGCTGTTCCAGCCCTACTGGCCCTTACAGGATCCCTGCTAATCATGGAGGAAACTCCCTGGAGCCACATGCAAAGGTGAAGTGGATAAGAAACTGTCAACATCCCTGCAGAATGCCATTTTGCCATGGAAGGAGTTTTTCTTTTCTCCCACAATTGTCTAGTTAAATGGTTCCTTGGAAAAGAAGGATGGGCACGGATGTAGAGCCCAGGAAATTTTACCTGAGGGTGGAAGGATGGAGTAAATATGTGTATGCACATCCACCACTCCCAACACATGGGTCCCAAGTCCAGCTTCATCACCTCTCATTTTCCTTTGCAGAAAGTTGTCAACCCACATATGGCAAATTATGGTATGTCACCTTATTGTATAACTGTCTGTAATTACATAATTCACATAATAGCCTAAACTTTTAGTAGTTCAGGATAAGCCTTTTTCTCCCTAAACAGTTGTCAATGTCTGGAAGGCTTAAGAGTATTTTCTGGTTCTTTTTGTGCCTTACCATGGTTGGCATAGTTCTGGGCACATAGGCACTTCCCAATGGATATATGTGAATGTGCTCATTAATCAGCTTTATTATCTGATGTCAATAGAATTTTATAATTTTCACTACACCATGACGTTAAAATGTCTTCTGAGGGCTTATAGCCAAATTGGGAGAGAATATAGACATCAGCCATTATCAATGTAATTCTATCTATGCATGTAAATGGACAGACAAGGTGGTCCTGTTAAACAGATGCACATGAGTGGCTCAGTGAACTGACTGGTGATTTTTCTACTAAGCACTCAACCCATTTGTCTAACTCCTAAGTGGGTGGCATATGTTTAATGTAAGCATAATATTAATAAGAACTAACATTTATTGAGCACTTACTATGTGCCAGACATGTTCTAAGCACTTTACATGTTTTAACTCATTTAATCCTCACAACAAACCCTGTAATTATCCCTGTGTTAGAGATAAGAAAGGCTGAGGGAAGTTGAGCAGCTGGCTTTTTTGAGTGGTGGGTCTGTCTTTGAACCCAGACAGCTTGGATTCCAAACCCATGCTTTTAATCACTGGGCTGTACAAGAAAAATACGTTCACTTACATTTATAACCTATCTCTTGATCTGTTTTAACACAGATACAAAAAAAATTGTTTTTATTTCATTGCCAAGTAGGAAGGTTTTCTTATACTTTGTATTCTAAACTATAAAGTTAGTCTGAGCACAGGGCTGAAGTTGGTAATCTGCTTGGCATATAGAGCTATTAGATCCACACTGCAGAGAACATCCTTGGAAAGGGATATTCTGATTAAAGATGAAATGAAGCTAATGTACTGCTCTTGGGAAAAGATTAAATGTGCTCACAATGAAACAACAGACATGACCATAATTAATGAAGTAATAATCACTTCTGGGCTTAAGTAAAGCCTGATTCTTTGATTACAAGTATTTCCATTTGAAGTGAGCTGGAAGGACTCTTTGGCCTGTTGTAAATATCAGTAAAACTGTTTCATCTTAGGGTTGCAGTTATGCTTGATCAATTTATCTGTCATTTCCAAAGAGCTTCTGAGGTTTTCTTCTTCCTGTCTTTGTGCTTTCAATTGGTTTCAATCAGAGGCAAGATGCTGATTCAGCTTCTAGTCTGAATTTATTCAGCTGGTGCAAAGATTCAGTGGCAGGGTTGCATTTACATTTTTATCGCTCTCTCTTAAACCTGAATAATTTATCATGTTCTTTCCAACCCCTCACCCCCATCATTTTACAGAACCAGAGCAAAATTCTTGCTTTTGTCATCAAACTTAGTTTGGATACGCCTGCCATTTCTTATGGACTTCTGACACCCTCTTATCTGTCAGGGTGAAGTTTGGGGGGAAAGTTCTTTTTTCCTACTGACTGATTCATTTTAGTTAGATTTATCAGAGATTTCTTTGTATGCATTGCCTTTCAAAGTGTGTGAATTCTGCAACAAATTAACTGGCTACTAAATTAAAGATTTCTGGCTAAGAATTTGATATGTTCCTTATAAATGCATTTTTTAAAAATGAAGAGATCAAAAAGTGGCAGTGAACTTCAGGGAGATAATCTTATAGACTTCTGCAAGGGGGTTTCTTTCTTGGAAAATTCACTGCTCAAAGTCGAAATGATAGTCCTGATGTAATCAACAAATTCTCTTCATGGACATTATTGCCTATATATATACACATGCATGCAATATACTAGTGTCTTAGACCTGAATGAAATCATTTCATCCTTTTGTCAGTTAAGAAACAAGAATGAATAAACACAAGTTCATGCACACACAGAGCTCAAGTCAAGACTTTTTAGTGTATGACGTTAGAAACACATGACTGTTTCCTCAAACTAAAATATCGTTACTTAATTTATCATTTTAAGGTGAAAAAATTCACCTTAAAGTTCATTAAAAAACAAACTCCTTTGTATTTAAAGTGGATGTTGAATCACCAAAACCTTAAGAATTCCTCAGTCTCTTTCAGGGACCTGATTTAGGGCTAGGATTTATGACTCTAGGACTGTATTAAAATATGCAACTAAATTTATTGGTAGCCTGGTTAACTTAATCTGTCAACTTGGCTAGGCTATGGTGCTTAGTTGTTTGGTCAAACACCAGTTTAGATGTGGATGGATATGATTAATGTTTATATTAATAGACTTTTGAGTAAGTAGGTTACCCTCCATAATGTGGGTGGGCCTTATCCAATCAGTTAAAGACCTTAAGGGAAAAGACTGAGGTTTCCCAAAGAAGAGAAGATTCTGCCTCAAGACTGTAAAGTAGAAACTCTGCCTGAGTTTCCCCACCTGCTGAGTCTTGTGGAATTCAGACTCAAGATGGCAATATCAACTTTTACTTGCATTTCCAGCCTGCTGAAATTCCTCCCCCCCACCACAGATTTTGTATTTGCCAATCACCATTATTATGTGAGCAATTCCTTAAAATTTTCCTTCTTTCTCCGTCTCACTTTCTCTCTCTCTCTCTTTCTCTCCCTCTCTCTCATTGCTTCTATTTCTTGGGAGGACACTGACTAATACAAATAGCAATCAGTCTTCCTACTTCCCTAAGGAAATGACCCAGCCCAACACACTCCTTCATTCCTTTTAACTTAAAATTTTAGTGCTCTTTTCTGTTGTTAGATGCAAACTTCAATTTGTAGCAGTTGATTTGTAGTGGTAAATTATGGGATTTCTGTCATTTCCTAGAACAAATCTCAACTCCTGACATCCCTGGATCCAGCTCATATGCCACCTCTTCCATGAAGCCTTCCCTGAGACCCTCCCCATCACACTCCCAAGGCTACATTAGGTTTCACTCTTACAGCAGCCTCTGCATGCATTTCTTCTTCACTGTGTTTAGCACACTGCATTGTAATTTCTTTTTTCTTTTTCTTTTTTTTTTTTTTTTTTTTTTGCGGTACACAGGCCTATCACTGCTGTGGCCTCTCCTGTTACGGAGCACAGGCTCTGGATGTGCAGGCTCAGCGGCCATGGCTCACGGGCCCAGCCGCTCCGCGGCATGTGGGATCTTCCTGGACCTGGGCACGAACCCGTGTCCCTTGCATCCACAGGCGGACTCTTAACCACTGCGCCACCAGGGAAGCCCTGCATTGTAATTATTAAAAAATATTTTTCTCTCACTAATCTAAGATCTGTCAGGCTGGGATCAGATTTTATTTACCTTTGTATCCTTGGTGGATACCATAGTATCTGCATAGAGTAGGTGTGCATATATTTTGTTAGATGAATGAATGAATGAATGAAAGGACAGTGTAATGTTAACAGTTCCACATCATCTCTGGAGAATTCTCTTTATACCCTTAGGGTACATTGGAAGGAGTATAGACATTTGAGTCAGACAATTCTGTCCTCTGTTCCAGTTCCCTCACCTTCTAATCTTGGGCTAGTCTTTCAGCATCCTTCACATTCCTTTCCTAATCTGTAAAACAGAAACGATACACTATACCTCCTTTATTGGGTTATCATGAGGATTAAATGATATAAATGTATGATATTTCAGTAAACAAAAGGTGTCATTTTCCCCCCTCTATTACTATACACTTGTTCCAACACACTCTAGCTTCTTTGAAGTTGAATCTTCAGAACACACCTGTGGTCTCTGGCTGTCCCCTCAGTTCCCTCATCTCCTTTTTCTTGCTAAGAAGAGGGCATGGGCATACCGGGCCTGACTCAGCTCTGGTGCAGGAAAATCTCTCACTCCAGTTAAAGACCTCTCCCTGGGGTCTCTTGCTCAGTCTAACCAACTCAGTGCAGGCAGTGTCTAATTTTAGAGACAGACAAATTATTTTATATTTGCTCTCTGAGATCCTCTAAATTAGTGATTCTCAACTAAAGGTGATTTTAGGGGACTAAAGGGGACATTTGGCAATGTCTGGAAATTTTTTTTCCCCCACCACATGGCTTGTGGGATCTTAATTCCCTGACCAGGGATTGTACCTGGGGCCACGGCAGTGAAAATACCGACTCCTAACCATTGGGCCCCAGGGAATTCCCAAAGATAGTTTTGATTACCACAACTGGGGTGGCTGGAATGCTATTGGCATATTGTTGATAGAGGCCAGAGATGCTGCTCAATATCCTACAATGCAGAGGATGTTACTAAACAACAGAATTATCTGGTCCAAAATGTCAATAGCGCTAGAGTTGAGAAACCCTATTCTAAGTAATAGAGAATGGACATTTCCCTCTTCAATACATAAAGGAACACACAACAAGTCACAACTGTACGTCAGAGAAGGTTCTCCTGAATTCTGATGCTAATAAATTTCTCTATCTATCTCACTTCATTTCCAGACTGCACCACTATTTATTCTCACTCTACAATAACATTATTCTCTGAAAGTGTATATTAATATAAATATAATTCTCAGGTGGAGGGCTGTGCAGCAACAGAAATTTATTAGCATTGGATGGTTATAAGAATCAAGTGAGATGCACCAACACTCTTACCACATCTTCTAGTTTTATTGGCAGATGAAGACATAGCAGCATAGCCTGTGGTTAAGAGCATCATCTCTCCACTCAAGCTGCTCTGGTGTCATTCACTGCTCGGCCACATATTTAGCTGTGTGATGTTGCATAAGTTACCTAACTTCTCTGTGCTTTGGTTTCCTCACTGTACAATAAGACCAGCACCCGCTTCACAGAGTTGTTGTAAAGATAAGTAATATAAAATAAGAAAGCAGCTGTCTTTACTCTAGCTCTGCAATTTTTCAGTTATTGGACCCTGGGCAAGGAACTGAACATTTTTAGGCTTGAAGTGCCTTATCTATAAGATGGAAATCCTAACAGTACCTATTTCATAGGGATGTTGTATGCATTAATGAGATAATATATGGAAAATGCTTTTGTACCTGGTAAAACTTTGAAAAACTATAATAGTTTCTACCCCTTGAACAGCTGCTATACAGGATCAGAAAGAAAGATAAAGTATGGTGAGCGCTCACTGGGTGAAAGGTATGGATTGATGAAAGGGGACTCAGTGATTGTCTATGGATGTCACTGTCTGGACTTGCTCTCATTCCTTCTGGGTCCAGCACAGTGAGGAAGAGTCATCAGTAGAAAATGGGATGTAGTCAGGTAAAGAGAAACTTCAGTACAGTGCTTCCTTAAAGGACTGTGGAGAAATGTAGGCTGTGGAGAAAAGAATTCCTTCTCTCATTACCATCACCAACAGCACAGTCACATTGTCTTATTCTGATGATTCTACAAGGCCAGCTTGGGAGATCACTTGAGTAACAGAGTCAACATGGCGGTAGTTTGGAAAAAAATTTTTTTTTTCAATTGTCAATTTAACTTCTAAGTTAAACCCCTGGGGCCTTGGGTCCTGTCACTGAGTGGGACTGATTGATGTTCCCTTGGGCTTCTGGATAAGATCTGAGCTACAGCATAGCACAGTAATGTGAACGGTGCCTAATCGGTTGGGGTGAAGAGCAGGGAGCCATCAATCTGTCTTTGGGCTTAGGCTTGCCCAAGGGCAATTATGGGCAAATTAAAGAATAATTCTGTAGATAAATGACATCAGGAGAATAGTCCACTTGCCTTGTAACTAGTGGCTAATAATACCTACTCTGTAACAAGGAGGAAGAAAAATGGGATGAGCTCCAGCACTTTACGTTTATTAAAGGATTGTTATTAGTGCTAATAATAATTCACAGAGAGTCATGCCTTATGTTATGTTTGGGATGTGTAAAGACTGTGGGGTTGTGAAAATTAATCAGAAAGCATCTAAATTACTTGAAAGAAAAGGAGATATTATAAATAAGTCCTATTTTAGAAACAAATTATATCCTCCATACCCCACGCAAAAATCCAGTTGTCTTTATTGGACGTCTCAAACAGAATAAACAAACAAAAAGAGATGATAAAGATGACCAGAAAGATTTGGAAAAGATACAAATAGAACATTAAAAAAAAAACAACCTCATTTCTAAACTATCAATAAAAAATTCAGTCTACGTTGGTAGAAGAACTAACATTTTTCTGTTTTAATTCTCTTTATAGAAGATGATTTACAAATTGCCATCACAGGAAGATGCATTCAATAAGTCTTCAGCCAAAATTTTCAGGGTAAAAGTATTATAAAAGTAGCATTGGGCTTCCCTGGTGGTGCAGTGGTTGAGAGTTCGCCTGCTGATGCAGGGGACACGGGTTCATGCCCCGGTCCGGGAAGATCCCACATGCCGCGGAGCCTCTGGGCCTGTGAGCCATGGCCGCTGAGCCTGCGTGTCCGGAGACTGTGCTCCACAATGGGAGAGGCAACATCAGTGAGAGGCCCGCGTACTGAAAAAAAAAAAAAAAGTAGTGTTAATCTATTTATGAATATAAATATTGCTTTAATTCCTCATTTTTTGTGATATTTGTGGTCTCAATCAGCTTTTAGTAAGTTGTGCTTTATTTTGACTTCTCTTATTCTCAGTAAATAACCACATTGCACCAAAAAAAATTAAAAAATAAATAAAAAATAAAATTGCCAAAATTAAATGCTCATTATATGGGAAAACAACATATGAGGCGCAAACTGAGAGATTGTTACTGAACTGGAATATATGTATGAACAAATTACCCACAGTAAAAAACAAAGGGACAAGGAGAATAAGAAAGTATGTTAAGAGATATAAAGACAGAATAAGAATGTGGTGAGAGGGTGAAGAGAAAAATAAAAGTATAAAAAAGTGAATAAATAAGTAGTAAAAAGAAGATGGTAGAAACAAATGCAAACAGACTAATAATCTCAATAATCTGACTGGACTAAACCCAACTGTTAAAAGGCAAAGAGTTTAATTATTGGAGTTTAAAAAATATTTAAGAATACTTTTTGAAGAAACTCATCTGAAACATAAGGAGATGAAATGCCTGAAAGTGAAGGAATGGAAAAAGACATGGCAGAAAAAAATACTAAAATTTTTTGATAGCCATCTGAAAACAAAAGGTATTGTTACCTTTTGAGAAATAATCATTTAAAAATGTTATGCTGTTGAATTTATCAATCTTTGTGTGTGTGTGTCTTTTTTAAAACAACTTTATTGAGATATCTTTAGCATGTAAAAATTGTGTATATTTTAGATATATGTGTACATATATATAAGATCACTGTAATCAAGTTAGATAACCTATTCATTACCTCTACATAGTTACCATTTTGTGTGTATGTATGTGAGTTTGTGTGTGTGTATGTGTTGAGAAGATTTAATATCTATCCTCAGCAAATTTCAAGTATATACTATAATCTTGTTAACTACTGTCACCATGCTGTACATCAGATCTCCAAAAGGTACCTTTAAAGAAAAGAATTAAGACTAGCCACAGATTTGGAGAAGGTGATTTGCCATATATATAACCTCTTTAGAATGGATGGATATTTTCAGCTTGAGGAACATAGTCACAATTGGGACAATAGAAAAATATCTCATTTAAATAACCTCTTCGATAATATTCATAAACATATCTACGTGTTTTCAAAATTTATATAAATGATATCATATCATATTTATCATTCTGCAAATAAAAAAGGCATTTTTAATAAAAAAGTTACTACATAATAATAAAAGGTTTAATTCCATAAGAATTGTTAAATAACAATTATAAACTTGTAAACATCTAGGTAGCCATACTTAAAATAAATAAAATAAAATAAGATACATCTACAGGGAGAAAAGTACAAATCTACTGTCTTCACAAGTGATTTCAACACACATTTCTCAGTTATTAATAGGTCAAGAAGCAAAATAATATTATTAATAGTGATGGTTATCATATTAAAAATATAGAATATTAAATCAACAAGCTTGCTTTAAAAACATAGAAGACATTTCCAAAAGGTAGCAATACACATTCATTTGATGCACATTTGAAACATTTATAAAAACTGACAGTATTCTAGGCAATATAAGAAGTCTCAAGAGATGTCTAATACATAGATATCTACAGGGCATGTTCTCTGATCAGAGTGAAGTTAAGATAGGAGTCATTAACAAAAGATAAATTCAAATTCATCCATATTTGTTAATTTTATAAGTTCTAAATATCTTATGGGTCAAAAAAGAAGTTACAATAATATTTAAAAAATCATTAGAGCTAAATGAGAATGAAAATACATTTACAATCTTTAACATCTAGTGAAAAGTGTACTAAGAAGGAAAGTTACAGCCTAGCATAATTATATCACAAAAGAAGATGAAAAGTTACTTTTTAGTAACTTTAGTAGCTGAAAATTAATGAGCTAAGAATCAATTTAAGACATTAAAAAAGAAAACAGAATAAATCACAGGAAGTAGAAGAAAGGAAATAATAAAGATGAGAATAGAAATTAATGAAATGGAAAACAAATGAAATAAATAAATGAAACAGACCAACAAAGCACAACTTCTTTTATTAATGGTTTCAAAGAAAAAACTGTGCCAAGATTGACTGAGAAAGAGAGGGCACAAGTAAAAATATTGGAAATAAAAAAGGAATGTAAGTATAGACAAAGCAGAGGTATATAAAATTAGAAAATAGCATGAAACATTTTGTGGCAATACATTTGTAAACTTAGATGAGACAAATAAATTTTTCCAAAAAATCAGAATTGACTCAATAAGAAATAGAAAGCCTCAAGGGTTCTACAAAAATTAATAAAATTCAGTCTGTAGTAAATAATAATCCTGTGAAGAAAACAACATACCCAAATTATTTTACAGGCTAGTTTTGCAAGGCATAATTTAAACTCATTAACAATGAGTATAGTATGTGTCTCAAACAATCATTTTCAATGCCAGTCATAAACATTCGGTATAGGTATGCTGATGTGTACTTACTGAATGTCAGTCCTAGTTTTAAAAAATATTAAAGAAAATGATTGTTCCAATAATATGAAAACTCTTTTAGAGATAAAATAAGAGAAAATTCTCCTCAATTCAGTATGAGGTCAGTATACTCTCGATTTCAAAATCAGACAAGGAGACAAAGAAAAAGGAAAATTCAAGTTAATTTCACAAATATGGTTGCAGAATTGTTTAAACAAAACATTAACCAAATAAATTGAATGGTATATAAAACTATGATGTATCATAAAAAAATTAAGTTTATTCCACAAAACAACAGTGGTTGCACACTAGATATCTATAAATGTAACTGACCACATGAACTGAGCATAGGAAACATATATATATAATTATCTCAATAGACACCAAAAAAGCATCTGATGAAATTCAACACATATTCCATAGAGTTTAATATATGTTTATACATGTATATGTCTTATATATACTTATGTATAAATGGGTATATATAATTATATGTTATATAAATATCCTTATATAATTGTACAAGTATATTCTTAAACATATTGACATATACAATTTATGTGTATGTGATATATACTTATATAAATGCATAGATTTAGATATAGTCTATATATACATATAACAATGTGTATATATATGATATATATATGTATCATATATATGTATTTGGGTATATATACCTATCATTATATTGGTGTATAAATACGCATATAGATGTATGGTAGGGTAAGTTCAATTATTGTATGCTTTTATTTTGGAGTGTCTTGGTTAATCATAGCTCTTTGTTCTTGCATATAAATTTTAGAATAAACTTGCAAAGTTTCTAAAGAGTCATTTAGGACTTTTTTAAAATGTGAATTACACTGAACATATAAATCACCAAAGATGAAAATAATGACATCTTTATGATATTTAGGCTCTTCATTCATTTATACCTTTTTTCAGTTAAAAAACTGAAAATATAAAAGAAAATATCTTTGTTTTCCCTATTCTTTGAGCTAGGAAAAATTTCTTAAATATGACACAGAAAGGCTAAGCACAAATAAATGATTGATATATTTGACTACAATAAAAATAAACATTTCTCTTTATTAAAGGATATTATAAAGAAAGTGAAAAACAAGTCATGTATTATGAGAAGATATTTTATTGACACAGGAATTAACAAAAATTTAGCCCTGGAATATATGAAGAACTGCTTCAAATCAGTAAGCAAAATATAAACAATAGAAAAACAGGCCAATTATTTGAACCAGACTTTCACAGAAGAAATTGTAAATGGCAAATAAGCATATAAAATTCTTAGTCATATTAATACCCAAGACAATACAAACTAAAGCTATACCCTTTAAAGATTCTCAATTGGCAATATCAAGAAGTCTTGAAACGCCAAGTGTTGGTGAGGTTAAAGTAGATTGAAGGGTGCTCATAAGTTGAGTCTACATTAATACAACTACTTTGGAAAACAATTTGTTGTTCTTTGTAAAGTTGAATATTTGCAATCCGTAAGACCCAGTAATTTTAATTTTAGGTGTATATTCCAGCAATATTCTTACATAAGGATAGTGGAAGACATGTAGGAATGTTCACAACAGCATTATTCATGATTGTAAGAACTGGAGAGAACTTAATGTATATTGAGAAAAAATGAATATTTATTTGTGCCATCTTTGCAAAGCACAACAGAATAGTTTGAGTGGAAATGATTGATCTACAGCTATGTGAAGCAACAACAATCAATCTCAAAAACATAATGTTTGGTGGAAAAATCCAGCTGCAGAAAACTTTGTGGTATATCTTGCCATTTTTATAACGTTCAGAATTTAGCAAAAGTGCACAAGTTTTTTTTTTTTATAAAATTATCAAAAAGTCAAGGAAATTATAATAACTGAATGTAAGAGAGTGATTACCTCTGGTATGGGATAGGAAGAAGTACACAGGTAGATAGAATAGAGTTGGTAACGGTCTAGCTCTTAAATTGGAATGTAGGTACATGAATTCATTTTATTATTGTGCATTAACACTTAAAGATATTCTTTTGCATGCATCAGGCATATAGATATATCTGCATAGCTACATATACATGTTGTAAGCTATGTTCTTGACAGTTGGAATTGCATGGAGTCCTAACTCATGCTAAATGGGAACATTGCTCTTCTTTTATTAAATTAGTAACAGATTAGATTTCATTATAATACAGCTAGACAGAAGAATTTTCCAAATATTTAGAATGAGAGTGGGCTCCAGTAATCTGAAACAAATTATTGAAATGAGATCTCCTTAAGGTTTCAAGGTGGAGGATGGAAGACCTACCATAAGGTGACCCCAGGGACTTGCACTGTGTGGATAATCTCCTTGAGTGTGAGCAGGGCCCATGACTTGTTTCCATCCAATAGAATATAGCAAAGGTGATGGGATAGCACTCCCATGATTAGGTTACGTTACATGGTAAAGGTACTGTAATGTCATCCCTATGATTATGTTTCGTTATATAAGAATCTGTCTTAGAAAACTATATAAACTAAACAGAGAGATTCTCCTTCTCCTTAAGGAAGCAAATAACCATGTTGTAAACTGCTTATGGAGAGTGCCTTGTGATAGGGAACTGTGAACTGTAGGATCTAAGAACCAAAAACCAGTAAAGAGTTTGGGCCCTCACTATTACAAAGGAAATGAATCCTTCCAACAACCTAATTGAGCTTGAAGTGGATTGTTCCCTAGTCTAGTTGTCAGATGAGAAAGTAGCCCAGCCATTACCTTGCCTACAGCCTGGTAGTGGCCTGAGCAGAGGACCCAGAGAAGCTGTGCTGGAACTCCTGACCCACAAAAACTGTGAGATAATAAATTTGTGTTATTTTAAGCTGTTAGATCTGTGGGAATTTATTATGCGGCAATAGAAAATGAATACATCTATCCCCCTGATAAACTATAGAGAACAGGTAGCCTATGGGTTCACCTTTGTACTTGCAGAATATCAAGTAAGATGTTTGTACATAGAGGTGTTAAACAAATACTTAAACTAAAGTGCCAAGTTCCCAGAGGAAATATTTCATTCATTCATTCATTCATTCATTCACATCATTGTAGAATTATACTTCCTTGGTGCAGCTCTGACCCTCCAGCAGTGTGCGCTGATGCTCCTAGCACCTCGGAGACTTCACCTTGATGCCCCATCCGCCTTTAGTTTGCCTGTCTCAGAAATCATGGTGATGTCTCACATTCCACATCTGTAGCTTTATGTTGGCCATGCTTGTTCCCATCTCTGAGAATGATGAACAGAGAACTTCATTCTTCTAATTTCATCAGCTTCTCACCTGTTGCAGGCTTTCTCCCAGTGTCTTGGCCAATGGGGTAAATGGTGTCTTTCTAGAAATGCTACTATGCCTGAGTGTCTGGGGATTAACGCTGGCTTTGCTTTTCAGGGGGAGGCTGAAAAGCCCAGTGCAACTGTATAGCTTGACACTGCCAATTCCCCCCGAAAAGCTGTTAATGCACCCTGGAGCTGAAAGTCATAGGCCACAACTGTTCCACACTGAGTGGATAAACAAACCATAAATAACTCCATGGGCACATCGTAAATGTGGGGCCAGCCTGTCTTTTCCAGCCTGTCTGTCTCTAAAAGCTACAGGAGTGATGTGAGCTAGGGAGCCTCCTTCCCAGGGGCTTTAAGCAACATGAAGAGATCAAAACTGAAACCAGAAGTTTCTCTTGTGGATGGCGTGCAGCATCTGGACTTCACTCTTGCTAAAGCCAGAGCAAGAGGAAGGGGCTGGTATAATTGAAGGAGGGGGAAAGTATAGACCAGGGAAAGAAGTGAAAGAACCGACACTCAATTCTAGGAGAGATGAAAGGTCTCCCTTTGGAAAGCACTTAAAAGTAAATCTTTTTGCCAGTGCATATATATGAACACATATGTTTGTGCCTATGTGTAGACACACACACACACACACACACACAGCCTTCTGGATGACTAAAAGACAGTTTCATCTTTACCTGTAAAAGGACATTGTAACCAGGGCTGCAGTTAGGCCACACGCAGGTTGAAATGGGCCTGCATATCTCTTCTCTTTAGTCTACATAGGTTTATAAATATTTTTATATGAAATGCCTTTAGAAAATGCCTTTAGAAAATGCAATTTGCTCTAGTCTCCACCACTCGCTAATGCCACACCTGATACTCCTCACAGTATCTGTAACCTGTCTGGCCTCTAGAACTCGGTTTCTCAACCTCAGTACTAATCATTTTTTGCAGTGGGGCTATCCTGTGAATTGTAGGATGTTTAACAGCATCCCCAACTTCTAGGAATGCCCACTAGATGCTAGTAGCACCCCCCTGCACCAACCAGTTGTGACAATTGAAAATATCCAGTTGTGTCCTGTGAAACAAAATTGCCCCCAGTTGAGAATTCCTGCCCTAGAAATATGTGAATTTAGCATCCATGCTAGAGGTTTTCTGAGAATGAGAGAGGTAAAGTAGTTTACTCAAAGTCTCAAAGTTAGTTAGTGTCAGTACCAGGAGTAGTTCTATGATTTTATATTCCAAGCACAGTGCTCTTTCTTCCATTGTGTGTATAGTAAACCTCTAGGTTACCTATTTTCCCATTATATAAGAATTCTCTGAGTCTTATAAGCAGCATTTATCAAAGGTAGGTTACTTGCCATTTTCATATATATTTTGGGTTAATATGGCCAGTTGTGTACTTTTGAGGTGATTACCCCATCTCTGAGCTCAGTTTCCTCACCTATTAAAAGGAGCCATGGTGGTACCTGATATCAAGCCAGTCTGTACTAGATGGCCAGAATGGTGGTTGAGGTTGGCATTGTCTGACTGGTTGGTAGTTATGACGTACTCATTAAATACTTTGAATATCACCTGCCTGTTTTATTGGGTTGTTGTGAGGATTAAATAAGATGGTCCAAACAGTGATGAACATGTTCTAAACTGTGACACTGTTAGCTATTACTTTTATGCCCAAAGTCACACTCAGATAAAAGAAGGAAGCCCATACATACCACTTTGACCTTATGTCTTACTCTGCTCTCCTCCTTGGCATATGCCCCAGCCACGGTGGGACAGTCTTTTGTTTTTCTACCTTGGGTTCATTTCTACCTCAGGGCCTCTGCACTTCCTGTATTTTCTGCCTAAAATGCTCTTACTCCAGACCTTTTATTTGCTCCTTCTCTTTATGTATATTTCTGCTCAAATGTCACACCTTTAGGGATTCTTTCCTAACCTTCCTTTATAAAAGAGTACCTATCTATCCAATTCCACATAGCTTTGTGCTATCTGGACTAGTATTTTCGATTTATGATGATGATGTTGATGATGTGTCTTCCTTCCTTTTCACAAATAACGAACTTTGTCTTGTGTGCACTCTAGCTCCAGCATCCTACCATGTCATGGTAGTAGAAGCAGAGAGCCCAGGTTACCACCCAGATGCTCAATGAATACTCGTGGGAAGAATAAATAAAGGAGAAACCCTGGTTTTGATTCCAAATCTAGTGCTCTTTCCACTCCATTAGCTATAACACTATGCAGGAAAAGATGAACAAGATTCATTCATTCTTTGTTCATTCATTGCTTGATTTATTCATTCATTCATCTGTTCATTCCTTTAGCAAACACATGTCAGATACCTTATTGGGAATCTACCTAATCCATGCAGAAAAACCCAATAAATGAATTTCCGTTTCTATTATTCTTCATTGTCAGATACAAGTAAGAAAAATAGAGCTCCTCACCTACAAAGAGTACAAAAATGTTTTTCTTTCTTTTTTTTTTTTGCATTAGCATTGCCCCAAATTCTTGAGAACCTACTGATGTTGAAAAGTTCACACAGAGCCTCTGTTACGTGCCAGGTGGTACACTCAGCACCATATATTCCAAGATGGATGAAGGCTGGTACCTAGACTCTAGTTGGTTTTGTATCTTCCTGTCTTCTCTGTTCTCTTCTGGTTGCCTTACTCCATTGCTCATTGACTTCAGCCTGGAATATTGCAGAGCTTACTACTGGAAAGCACACACACTTGCCTCTTGTTGGCTGGGACGGTTCAGCTGCTGGAAGGTCTCAGGGATGTAACCTGCTTTACTCTTTTAATTTGGATTTCTTAGTATTCCTACTTTTTCAGGACCATCTGTAAACTAGCACAACGTACTCCACTCTTTTTTGCTTCTCCTTAAAAAAAATGAAACAAACCAAAAAAACTCCAAAACCATATACCCTCTGCTTATTGTAAGTATTTAAAATCTAAACATTATATGTAAATAGCGACGAATAATGTAAGTAATAAACACAGGAAATCTTATGGATGTCTTGTGCATCCTGACTCACTTTGTTAGTTGGTACATTTAAGGTCTTTTGTCTTTGAATCAGTCTGGTTGTCTTTCTCTACTGGGTGCTAAACAGAGGAATTTTAATTTTAGGTTAGCAGGTGGCTATTTTCTTAGGATTCTCAATGCTTCCCAGAGCTCATATTCCAATCAACTCTCCATATACTTGCTCCTGGAGCTGTGCTCTGACTTTGCTTAAAGATGAAGGGGCTAGTCCCCTTTAACTCCCAGACATTCTTCCTCTATAGTTTGAGCTGTTAGATGACTTCACAGATATTTCCATCACCTTCAGTTCTTACCCCTGAACATATACTTCATCTTTCCAGCTTATTGCCATTGGCCCCACTGCCTGCTCAGGTGATTCAGATTCTGGAGCATAATTTTGATCAAAGTCCAAAAGATTATGTGTGGAAAAAGAGAGCTCAGTGGAGAATCTAGGCTTTGCACATGAAGGAAATATTATCCATCTAGGGCTCTAAACACCAGGATGGCTGGATACCAGAGTGGAAATTCAACATCAGAGCAAATCTTATTATAGGGACTCAATCAGCCACCTACAAGGTGGATGGCCACTCTTCACCTGACAGGAAATTTTAGAGCCAGTTCTTATTGCTTCACCCCTGCAGTCCAAACTACACAGAGTTTATCAAGTACATCACAAGATCATGGCTTTTAAGGTGCTGGGAATATAAGAGTGAATGGGTCATGTTGGCTCTCAGTGGTCAATTCGGTCTCATGAAATTACTTTAACACCCATGGACCTTGGTGTTGCTCCAATCTGGCTTTTTAAATTTTATTTATTTATTTATTTATTATTGCTGTACGCGGGCCTCTCACTGTTGTGGCCTCTCCCGTTGCAGAGCACAGGCTCCAGATGTGCAGGCTCAGCGGCCATGGCTCACGGGTCCAGCCGCTCCGCTGCATGTGGGATCTTCCCAGACCGGGGCACGAACCTGTGTCCCCTGCATCGGCAGGCGGACTCTCAATCACTGAGCCACCAGGGAAGCCCCAATCTGGTATTTTTAAAGAGAGAATTGTTTGGGCCCCAAAGAAAATACTGAAAGTTACGATTTTTTCCAAGACTGTAAAAGGGACACATGATCAGTAATAACACAGATCTTCTGCTTTTACTCCTGCCTGCTCATACACAGCTTTTAACTCCTCAGGTGTTTCTTGGGGTACTCACTGGAATTCACTCTTGTATTCACCGATCTGTCAACTGCAAGCCACTACTTAACCCCATCACTTTCTGTCTCCTGCTCTGTTCCCCTGATCATTGCCTTCAATTTCCAAAGCCACTTAGAGGAATCTGAATTCTGCCATCACTAAGACTGACCTCCTTGCTAATGTCAATGTCTATGCCAAGGGGACCGTTACCCTAGGTTGTCAGTCAACAGTAGTGCTATGGCCTTGGCCAAGATAGGACAATGACGTACTCTCCAGTTGTCTGTCACACATTTCCATAAAACTGCACTTACTGAGACCCTTCTGGTGGTAGCTTCCTTGGACTTGCCTCTAACCTGGCTAGCCATGGTCCATGAGGCCAGATAGTGTGCTAGACACCATATCTTCTTCTCCATCACCATCTGCTACTTACACATACCTTCTCCTTTCCTTTTCAACTGGAAACAAAAGCCCCCATGCAATTCATTTACAGCTACACTCACATATGTGTGAATTTCATTTAAGGACAAGACCATCTCGGCTATTCCAGGAAAAACAACACACATCTTTACCTTTATGGGAAGATGGAACAGAACTGAGTAATTAGGCTCATCACCATCTGTCCATGTAGATTTACTTTGTCTAGAACTCTTTCCTCCATGGCTAACCTCTTTTGCTCTTCAGTTTTTGGCCTGAAACCTGGATTTCCTGGAATTTTTGCATTAATTCACAGCCCAAGTGCATGAAGAATTAAATGGAAGTCTTGTGTGACTTGGATCTCATTACAGAAACTGGGCAGGTGGGCGTCTATACAACCCTCTCTCCTTGGACTTGGTTCTGGTTCTGTTGTTAGTCTACTCCTCAACAGAATGAGGTCAAATTGACATGCTCCCTAACAAGGGATGGTCAGGAAAGGGAGCACTGTGGGGGGCCCTCAGAAGCTCCCCTCCATGAGAAAGTACATTGTAACCCCATATGTACATAATGTTTCCTATTTAAATTCTAGCCCCCCTTTCAGAGCCCAGTTAGATGTCATCTATCCTATGTGACTTCCTTCCCTTATCCAAACACTCATCCAAACATTGTAGATTTGCATTTCTTCTCCAAATGCTCTCAAGCTCTTCATGATCAAATCCAGGCTGTCGAAGTGCCTTATCTCCATTTATATGTGTCACCTATAATAAAATGCACATTTTGTGAGATTAAGTACAGACTCTTTTAACCATTGACATCATGCCTCATTCTGTGTCTTTCTCCTGGTAGATGCTCCATAATGCTACTGTTCAGTCCATTTCCCAATTTTGTAAGAAAAGGTAATTCTTCAAAATGAGTGTGATAAATTAGTTTTATAGAATCCTTTCACATCATTTGTGTTAGACTTTACCACACTAGAATTCAAAAATAAGGAAAGCATAAAGGAACCAGCCATTGTTTTTCAAACAAAATGTCATTCTTTTTACTAAAATTCTGAATAAATTACTAACTTTCCCTCTTTTATCACAAAAAACTATTTTGAGTGAATGGTTCAAACTATTAATATTATGATGTTATATTTCACAAGTCCCCACAATGTTACTGCCAGCTTCTTCTTCACAAAGAACCCTGAAACCTTCATATTTCTGAAAATCTTAATTCTAATCACAATAGGCAGCATAGAAAATGACAAATCAGGATCATTTTAGGCTCCTGACTATAATTAAAATCCTGACTTTTATGGAACAGAATGGGAACCATTCACTCAAAATATTTTTTTGTGATAAAAGAGGGAAAGTTAGTAATTTATTCAGAATTTTAGTAAAAAGAATGACATTTTGTTTGAAAAACAATGGCTGGTTCCTTTTTGCTTTTCTTATTTTGAATTCTAGTGTGGTAAATTCTAACACAAATGATGTGAAAGGATTCTATAAAACTATTAATAATTTGAACATATAAAGTGTTCTTAGTAAAAAATATAGCATGTGGGGCCTCCCTAGTGGCGCAGTGGTTGAGAGTCCGCCTGCCGATGCAGGGGATACGGGTTCGTGCCCCGGTCTGGGAGGATCCCATATGCTGCGGAGCGGCTGGGCCCATGAGCCATGGCCGCTGGGCCTGCGCGTCCGGAGCCTGTGCTCCGCAACGGGGGAGGCCACAACAGTGAGAGGCCCGCATACCGCAAAAAAAAAAAAAAAAAATATAGCATGTGATATGTCTGGTTCAAACTGGGACTGAAAATATTGAGCACATTTAATCATATTTTTATATTCATTTGTGCATTTATTTACTTATTGCTCACCTTGTTCCAAAAATGATTTAGGGCAAGAGATTTAATTTGGATTTGGTTCATGAAATAAAGATCTATGAATTTATTTAACCCACAGATTCAATGTGAACCAAAAGTAATAACCTCGTGGTGACTGCACTGGGCAGATGTCATCTGGAGGGAAGAATTCATCCCTGGGTATAGTACCTTAGGAGGGCAGACAGAGATGGAACACAGAGCAGGTGAATAAGACAGTGTAGGATTTAGAACCTTTATCATATATGGAATCTGGAAGGGCTCAGGGATATGATATTAGTCTTGAGAGGTGAAGAATGGGGATGTATCTGAGAAATGCCTTGAACTATCAAGAACTTTCACATGGAGCAGGCTTAACTGCTTTCTAAGGCTGAACCAGAATCGATGCACAAAACCTACAATGATGCAGATTCTCATGAAATGATAGAAACAATTTCTAAGCAAAGATTTCTAACAGAGCACACAGCTGTCTTGTGAGGTAGCATGTTCCCTTGCACCAAAAGCCAGATGGAGGCTCTGCAGCCACCTTTAGGCATATTGTAGAGAGAGTTTGTCCTCTATGGTCCTCCAGTGCCAGGGCCAGGGCCAGGGAGGGGTGAGTCCTGGGAACTGAGCCAACCTGAGTGGCACCTGTTACTGGGATAGCAGCCCTAAGAGGTCCTGTGTCAAGAAAAGGGATATAGGCAGTAAAGCCAGGAGTGATGTACAAGGACCAAGAGCAAGGTATGTCCTGAGTGGGTCACCAAAAAGCAAGGATAGAACAGACAGGTAGCAGGATAAATACAACAGTGGTGGATGGAGACAAGAAGAATCTGATTTCATGAACTCAGTCTATCCGTAATGGCATTCTACTAGCATGGAAGTTGACTTGATTCACTGACACAGGTGGGTATTTTTTAAATTAGTCATACACACCTAATAGATTCTTGCTTTAGTAGGAGGTTAGAATTCTAACGAACTCTTATATTCTAGGAGCTGATAAATCAGTATCCTCTTTTGTTTGACTCTTTTATTTGTATCAACCTCACTGTCATCAACAGAGAAACTACAAATGAGCCTATGGCTTCATCCATACCCCATGGCTTCTTGTATCTGTTCAAAAAATAAGCACTAAGTTAAGGAGTTGAATACCTGAGCTCTTTACTTAACTTTCCTGTCTTCAGATTCTTTATCTGTAAGAAGGAGGACCTGCAAGAAGACAGAAGCTCTAGTTCCAACTCTAAATTACCAGGGAGGGGCTGTATTTGTTAATTCTCTTTTGTCACTTGCAAATATTTTTCCTTATCCCAGGCATAATACTCCATGACACATATTAGCTAATATTTTTTTCTTGGCTTGCAAATGCATTCCGTTGGTTCCCCATTGATGATACAATCTGGTGAAGCATTTAAAACATGATGAAACTACTTCTCTAAGGGAAGTGGCTCTAGATGTCATGGAACTCTGGATGATGAAAGGCAGACAAAGCCCAAAGGTAGTGGTAGAAAAAGGGGAAGAACACCAAAACTGTCTACCAATGGTAATATGTCTTCAAGGCCCAGTTTTAAAGAGTTTTGTAGAATGAAAACAATGCTTAACTTCAAAAGTCAAATTCTTACTGTGGGTTTCCCCAAAAGCAGAATCTGAGATAAGGAAGAAGTGTGAGTGGGTTATTCAGGAATCTGATCCTAAGGTACAGGCATGAGGGCCAGGCCGTCCAAAATATATCATTGGGTTGGTAAGCACTAGGGGTGACTAGGTACTTGACCTGTGGGGCTGTCTGAGAAGCCTTATAAAATGCATTTTAGAACTAGTCCTCTGGGGGGACAAAAGGACATCTATCAATCAGTTCTTATTTCCCATTTTCAAGAGTTTCACCCACAAGTATTAACCCTCCAGATCTTTGGGGTTGTCCATGAGAAATGCTGAGGCATTGCCATAGGCATCCCAAGCTGTGACATCAATGAAGCTTCAGGGAATGAAGCAAGGAGGTGAGGAGCTATCAGGTGATTCATGGCTGAAGCTTGAGGAGATCTTCAGGGAACTGGCCACCATAGCTATGGGGGAAAAAGAGCTGAAATTGATAGGCTCTGTAGCAATACACGAGTTGTCCAATATATGTGTGTAACCCATGTTTCTCTAGATTTCATCCCTCAGAGTGTAAAACAGTGGTGACCCCAAGTTCACTGCTTTTTGCTACCACCCCAAAACTATAGCTCCCAGTTGATTTCAGGTGTACCCTTGAACAAGTCTGATGAACTCCCCCAGAGGATCCACTGAGTACTCCCACTGTTTCTCCAGGGGACTGCTGGTCCCTTTGAGTGCTGTGACCTGTGCTGGGCACCACTTCGGCTCCTGCTAAGAATTGCCAGCTCTGCCCTTAAAAACCACGCTGCACTTAAAATCCTTTCTCCTCTGCAATTTCAGGGCTTGGTTATTTGGCCAGACTTCTTACTCCCAACTCATTCATTTTGATGAATTCATTCATTTACAGGAGACTTCTCAGTCCCTCATGGAAATAGACTTTGGAAGTGGGGTGTCCAGGTAGCCCACTGGTAATCACAGCTAAAATTGGTACTAAACCTACATCAGTACTAGCTTGAACATCTACTGTAAACATAAAAAAATGGCACTTATGAGATCCATTTAGAGGAAGGGTCTAAAATAGTTGGAACTAGGAGTGGAGGATAACAACAGAATGAGAGAGAGAATCTTTACGCTCAGCTAGAAGGCAAAAGAAGTGAGCATTTTAAGTCTCCTATATTTTCCCTGTACTAATAACCATGACTACTTCACATCACTGGACCCATGAAAAGTGATTATCTGTTTTGGAAAAAAAGGAAAAAGAGGTATTCTTGTACTGGACTAGATTCTGAAAGACATCACCTCCATGCTTCTAAGTCATTGTACTTGAGTTTCTAACATTTTCCAGAGAAGGTATTTTGGTGAATTTCATTATTTACCTAATGCTATTAAATTTCTCACTATCTAGAATTCCTTGCAAATGATTACTCTGAAGCCCACATCGTATGCTGAGCCACTTCTTATTTAAAACCCAATGGAGAGGGAGGAGCTTCAAGATGGCAGAAGAGTAAGACGTAGAGATCACCTTTCTCCCCACAAACACATCAGAAAATACATCTACATGTGGAACAGCTCCTACAGAACACCTACTGAATGCTGGCAGAAGACCTCAGACCTACCAAAAGGCAAGAAATTCCCCCACGTACTTGGGTAGGGTAAAAGAAAAAAGGAAAAACAGAGACAAAGAATAGGGACGGGACCTGCACCAGTGGGAGGGAGCTGTGAAAGAAGAAAGTTTTCCACACACCAGAAGCCCCTTCTCGGGCGGAGACGGGGGCTGGCGGAGGGGGGAGCTTCGGGGTCACAGAGAAAAGCGCAGCCACAGGGGTGCGGAGGGCAAAGCAGAGAGATTCCCGCACAGAGGATCGGTGCCTACCACCAGTCCAAGAGGCTTGGGGCAGGCGGGGGGCTGGGAGCTGAGGCTTGGGCTTCGGTCGGAGTGCAGGGAGAGGACTGGGGTTGGCGGCGTGAACACATCCTGAAGGGGTTAGTGCACAATGGCTAGCCGGGAGGGAGTCCGGGAAAAAGTCTGGACCTGCCAAAGAGGCAAGAGACTTTTTCTTCCCTCTTTGTTTCCTGGTGCGCCAGGAGGAGATGAAGAGAGCCGCTTAAGGGAGCTCCAGAGACGGGCGCGAGCTGCGGCTAAAAGCGCGGACCCCAGAGATGGGCATGAGATGCTAAGGCTGCTGCTGCCGCCACCAAGAAGCCTGTGTGCAAGCGCAGGTCACTCTCCACATCCCTCTTCCAGGGAGCCTGTGCAGCCCGCCACTGCCAGCGTCCCGTGATCCAGGGACAACTTCCCCGGGAGAACGCATGGCGCACCTCAGGCTGGTGCAACGTCACGCCGACCTCTGCTGCCGCAGGCTCGCCCTGAACTCCGTACCCCTCCCTCCCCCCGGCCTGAGTGAGCCAGAGCCCCGAATCAGCAGCTCCTTTAACCCCATCCTGTCTGAGCGAAGAACAGATGACCTCAGGCGACCTACACGCAGAGGCAGGTCCAAATCCAAAGATGAATACCGGGAGCTGTGCAAACAAAGAAGGGAAAGGGAAATTTCTCCCAGCAGCCACAGGAACAGTGGATTAAATCTCCACAATCAACTTGATGTACCCTGCATCTGTGGAATACATGAATAGACAATGAATCATCCCAATTTGAGGAGGTGGACTTTGGGAACAATGATATATATATATATTTTTCCTCTTTCTCTCTTTGTGTGTGTCTGTGTATGTCTGTGTGAGATGTTGTCTGTATAGCTTTGCTTTTACCATTTGTCCTAGGGTTCTGTGTGTCCATTTTTTTTTATTACTTAAAAAACTTTTTTCTTAATAATTATTTTTTATTTTAATAACTTTATTTTATTTTATCTTCGTTCTTCTTTCTTTCTTTCTTTCATTTTTTCTTTCTTTCTTTCTTTCCTCCTTTCTTTCTTTCTTTTTTTTCTCCCTTTTATTCTAAGCCATGTGGAGGACAGGCTCTTGGTGCTCCAGCCAGGCATCAGGGCTGTGCCACTGAGGTGGGAGAGCCAAGTTCAGGACACTGGTCCACAAGAGACCTCCCAGCTCCACATAATATCAAATGGCAAAAATCTCCCAGAGATCTCCATCTCAACGCCGAAACCCAGCTCCACTCAATGACCAGCAAGCTACAGAACAGGACACCTTACTCCAAACAACTAGCAAGACAGGAACACAACCCCATCCATTAGCACAGAGGCTGCTTAAAATCATAATAAGGCCACAGACAACCCAAAACACACCACCAGACGTGGACCTGCCCAACAGAAAGACAAGATCCAGCCTCATCCACCAGAACACAGGCACTAGTCCCCTCCACCAGGAAGCCTACACAACCCACTGAACCAACCTTAGCCACTGGGGACAGGCACCAAAAACAACGGAAACTATGAACCTGCAGCCTACGAAAAGGAGACCCCAAACACAGTAAGTTAAGCAAAATGAGAAGACAGAGAAACACACAGCAGATGAAGGAGCAAGGCAAATACCCACCAGACCAAACAAATGAAGAGGAAATAGGCAGTCTACCTGAAAAAGAATTCAGAATAATGATAGTAAAGATAATCCAAAATCTTGGAAATACAATGGAGAAAATACAAGAAACGTTTAACATGGACCTAGGAGAACAAAAGAGCAAACAAACAGAGATGAACAACACAATAAATGAAATTAAAAGTTCTCTAGAAGTGATCAATAGCAGAATAATTGAGGCAGAAGAATGGATAAGTGACCTGGAAGATAAAATAGTGGAAATAACTACTGCAGAGCAGAATAAAGAAAAAAGAATGAAAATAATTGAGGACAGTCTCAGAGACCTCTGGGACAACATTAAATGCACCAACATTCGAATTATAGGGGTCACAGAAGAAGAAGAGAAAAAGAAAGGGACTGAGAAAATATTTGAAGAGATTATAGTTGAAAACATCCCTAATCTGGGAAAGGAAATAGTTAATCAAGTCCAGGAAGCACAGAGAGTCCCATATAGGATAACTCCAAGGAGAAACATGACAAGACACATATTAATCAATCAAAAATTAAATACAAAGAAAAATTTATTAAAAGGAGCAAGGGAAAACCAACAAGTAACACATAAGGGCATCCCCATAAGGTTAACAGCTGATCTTTCAGCAGAAACTCTGCAAGCCAGAAGGGGGTGGCAGGACATATTTAAAGTGATGAAAGAGAAAAGCCTACAACCAAGATTACTGTACCCAGCAAGGATCTCATTCAGATTTAACGGAGAAATTAAAAGCTTCACAGGCAAGCAAAAGCTAAGATAATTCAGCACCACCAAACCAGCTTAACAACAAATGCTAAAGGAACTTCTCTAGGCAGGAAACACAAGAGAAGGAAAAGACCTACAATAATAAACCCAAAAGAATTAAGAAAATGATAATAGGAACACACATATCGATAATTACCTTAAATGTAAATGGATTAAATGCTCCAACCAAAAGACATAGACTGGCTGAATGGATACAAAAACAAGACAGGTATATATGCTGTCTACATGAGACCCACTTCAGACCTAGGGACACACACAGACTGAAAGTGAGGGGATGGAAAAAGATGTTGCATGCAAATGGAAATCAAAAGAAAGCTGGAATAGCAATTCTCATATCAGACAAAGTAGACTTTTAAACAAAGACTATTAAAAGAGACAAAGAAGGACACTACATAATGATCAAGGGATCAATCCAAGAAGAAGATATAACAATTATAAATATTTATGTACCCAACATAGGAGCACCTGAATACATAAGACAAATACTAACAGCCATAAAAAGGGAAATCGACAGTAGCACAATCATAGTAGGGACTTTAACACCCCACTGTCACCAAGGGACAGATCATCCAAAATGAAAATAAATAAAGAAACACAAGCTTTAAATGATACATTAAACAAGATGGACTTAATTGACATTTAAAGGACATTCCATCCAAAAACAACAAATACACTTTCTTCTCAAGTGCTCATGGAACATTCTCCAGGATAGATCATATCTTGGGTCACAAATCAAGCCTTGGTAAATTTAAGAAAATTGAAATCTTATCAAGTATCTATTTTGACCACAGTGCTATGAGACTAGATACCAATTACAGGAAAAAATCTGTAAGAAATACAAACACATGGAGGCTAAACAACACACTACTTAATAACCAAGATATCACTGAAGAAACCAAAGAGGAAATCAAAAAATACCTAGAAAAAATGACAATGAAAACACAATGACCCAAAACCTATGGGATGCAGCAATAGCAGTTCTAAGCGAGAAGTTTATAGCAATAAAAGCCTACCTTAAGAAACAAGAAACATCTCAAATAAACAACCTAACCTTACACCTAAAGCAATTAGAGAAAGAAAAGAAAAAAACCCCAAAGTTAGCAGAAGGAAAGAATCATGTAGATCAGAGCAGAATTAAATGAAAAAGAAATGAAGGAAATGATAGCAAAGATCAATAAAACTACAAGCTGGTTCTTTGAGAAGATAAACAAAATTGATAAACCATTAGCCAGACTTATCAAGAAAAAAGAGAGAAGACTCAAATCAACAGAATTAGAAATGAAAAAGAAGTAACAACTGACACTGCAGAAATACAAAGGATCATGAGAGGTTACTAAAAGCAACTATATGCCAATAAAATGGACAACCTGGAAGAAATGGACAAATTCTTAGAAATGCACAATCTTCTGAGAATGAACCAGGAAGAAACAGAAAATATGAACAGACCCATCACAAACAATGAAATTGAAACTATGATTAAAAATCTTCCAACAAACAAAAGCCCAGGACCAGATAGCTTCACAGGCGAATTCTATCAAACATTTAGAGAAGAGCTAACACGTATCCTTCTCAAACTCTTCCAAAATATAGCAGAGGAAGGAACACTCCCAAACTCATTCTATGAGGCCACAATCACTCTGATACCAAAACCAAACAAAGATGTCACAAGGAAAGAAAACTACAGGCCAATATCACTGATGAACATAGATGCAAAAATTCTCAACAAAATACTAGCCAACAAAATCCAAAAGCACATTAAAAGGATCATACACTGTGATCAAGTGGAGTTTATCCCAGGAATGCAAGGATTCTTCAATATATTCAAATCAATCAACGTGATACACCATATCAACAAATTGAAGGAGAAAAGCCATATGATCATCTCAATAGATGCCGAGAAAGCTTTCGACAAAATTCAACACCAATTTATGATAAAAACCCTCCAGAAAGTAGGCATAGAGGGAACTTTCCTCAACATAATAAAGGTCATATATGACAAACCCACAGCCAACATTGTCCTCAATGGTGAAAAACTGAAACCATTTTCACTAAGATGAGGAACAAACAAGGTTGCCCACTCTCACCACTATTATTCAATATAGTTGTGGAAGTTTTAGCCACAGCAATCAGAGAAGAAAAAGAAATAAAATGAATCCAATCAGAAAAGAAGTAAAGATGTCACTGTTTGCAGATGACATGATACTATACATAGAGAATCCTAAAGGTGTTATCAGAAAACTACTAGAGCTAATCAATGAATTTGGTAAAGTAGCAGGATACAAAAGTAATGCACAGAAATCTCTTGCATTTCTCCACACTAATGGTGA
This sequence comes from Mesoplodon densirostris, assembly GCF_025265405.1. NCBI lineage: Eukaryota > Metazoa > Chordata > Mammalia > Artiodactyla > Ziphiidae > Mesoplodon > Mesoplodon densirostris. The sequence goes on from NC_082668.1 coordinate 20,957,468, forward strand.
AAAATCTGAAAGAGAAATTAAGGAAACACTCTCATTTGCCACTGCAACAAAAAGAATAAAATATCTAGGAATAAATCTACCTAAGGAGACAAAAGACCTGTATGCAGAAAACTACAAGATACTGATGAAAGAAATTAAAGATGATACAAACAGATGGAGAGATATCCCATGTTCCTGGATTGGAAGAACCAAGATTGTGAAAATGACTCTACTACCCAAAGCAATCTACTGATTCAATGCAATCCCTATCAAACTACCACTGGCATTTTTCACAGAACTAGAACAAAAAATTTCACAATTTGTATGGAAACATAAAAGACCCCAAATAGCCAAAGCAATCTTCAGAAAGTAAAACAGAGCTGGAGGAATCAGGCTCCCTGACTTCAGACTATACTACAAAGCTACAGTAATCAAGACAGTATGGTACTGGCACAAAAACAGAAATATAGATCAATGGAACAGGATAGAAAGCCCAGAGATAAACCCATGCACATGTAGTCACCTTATCTTTGATAAAGGGGGCTAGAATATACAATGGAGAAAAGACAGCCTCTTCAATAAGTGGTGCTGTGGAAAATGGACAGCTACATGGAAAAGAATGAAATTAGAACACTCCCTAACACCATACACAAAAATAAACTCAAAATGGATTAAAGACCTAAATGTAAGGCCAGACACCATCAAACTCTTAGAGGAAAACATAGGCAGAACACTCTATGACATAAATCACAGCAAGATCCTGTTTGACCCACCTCCTAGAGAAATGGAAATAAAAACAAAAATAAACAAATGGGACCTAATGAAACTTCAAAGCTTTTGCACAGCAGAGGAAACCATAAACAAGATGAAAAGACAACCCTCAGAATGGGAGAAAATATTTGCAAATGAAGCAACTGACAAAGGATTAATCTCCAAAACATACAAGCAGCTCATGCAGCTCAATGTCAAAAAAACAAACAACACAATCCAAAAATGGTCAGAAGACCTAAATAGACATTTCTCCGAAGAAGATATACGGATTGCCAACAAACACATGAAAGAACACTCAACATCATTAATCATTAGAGAAATGTTCATCAAAACTACAATGTGTGGGCCTCCCTGGTGGCGCAAGTGGTTGAGAGTCCGCCTGCCGATGCAGGGGATACGGGTTCGTGCCCCGGTCTGGGAGGATCCCATATGCCGCGGAGCGGCTGGGCCCGTGAGCCATGGCCGCTGAGCCTGCGCGTCCGGAGCCTGCGCGTCCGGAGCCTGTGCTCCGCAACGGGGGAGGCCACGACAGTGAGAGGCCCGCATACCGCAAAAAAAAAAAAAAAAAAAAAAAAAAACTACAATGTGATATCATCTCACACTGGTCAGAATGGCCATCATCAAAAAATCTACAAACATTAAATGCTGGAGAGGATGTGGAGAAAAGGGTACCATCTTGCACTTTTGGTGGGAATGTAAATTGATACAACCACTATGGAGAACAGTATGAAGGTTCCTTAAAAAACTACGAGTAGAGGGGCCTCCCTGGTGGCGCAGTGGTTGAGAGTCCGCCTGCTGATGCAGGGGATACGGGTTCGTGCCCCGGTCTGGGAGGATCCCATATGCCGCGGAGCGGCTGGGCCCGTGAGCCATGGCCACTGGGCCTGCGCATCCGGAGCCTGTGCTCCGCAACGGGAGAGGCCACAACAGTGAGAGGCCCGCATACCGCAAAAAAAAAAAAAAATAAATAAACTACGAGTAGAACTACCATATGACCCAGCAATCCCACCAGTGGGCATATACCCTGAAAAAACCGTAATTCAAAAAGAGTCATGTACCAAAATGTTCATTGCAGCTCTATTTACAATAGCCAGAATATGGAAGCAACCTAAGTGTCCATCAACGGATGAATGGATAAAGAATATGTGGCATATATATAGTATGGAATATTACTCCGCCATAAAAAGGAAAGAAACTGAGTTATTTGTAGAGAGGTGGATGGACCTAGAGACTGTCATACAGAGTGAAGTAAGTCAGAAAGAGGAAAACAAATATCTTGTGCTAACACAAAATAATGGAATCTAAAAAAAAAAAAAAGGAAAGAAAAGAAAAGAAAATGTTCAGAAGAACCTAGGGGCAAAACAGGAATAAAGATGCAGACCTACTAGAGAATGGACTTGAGGATGGAAGGGTAAGCTGGGACAAAGTGAGAGAGTGGCATGGACATATATACACTACCAAACGTAAAATAGATAGCTAGTGGGAAGCAGCCGCATGGCACAGGGAGATCAGCTCGGTGCTTTGTGACCATCTGGATAGGTGGGATAGGGAGTGGGGGAGGGAAGGACATACAAGAGAGAAGAGTTTGGGGGACATATGTATATGTATAACTGATTCACTTTGTTATAAAGCAGAAACTGACACAGCATTGTAAAGCAATTATACTCTAATAAAAATGTTAAAAAAAACACCCAATGGAGACAGAAAACAGCTCCTATATTCTGTGTACCCTATGGACTTTATATGATCTGACCAGCCAGGTGGCTACTCTTCCCTGCATCTTAATTTCTTATGTTTTTAAGAGCCAGGGATCAGTTGTTACTAAACCATTCCTTTCCAGTGTAGCTAATCCCAATACCAATAGAAAATATAAGGAAGAGTCATGTACCAGTCTTTTAACCTGCAAATGCTTCTCCTGAGTCCTCTCCCATCCTTGCTCAGAGTACCCTAAGGGCAGTGGAGCCTTAAGGGCAGTGGTTCTTTTCAAAGAAATCTAAACCCTTTTGAGGTTTGAGTTAGCTTATCCTCTCCTCTTGTACTCCTTGGTGGAGAAAGTAGTGAGATAGCGAAAAGGACTGAGGCAGAGCGCCATGAAGAGGCATCTTCAGGGTCAGAAAGAAGCTGTCATGGAAAAGATGACAGGATGCAGAATATTGGAGGATGAGATAAGTTTCCTACTTGAGCTCTTTTCCTGTTTCTTTGTAAAAGCACTCACTCTCGTTTAGTCTCAAAGCACTCAATCTAGTTTAGTCTCTTCGTCTGTCGATCATGGCTCCTGAGCTTGTAGAAACAAAAGGAAAGGGACCTTCCGAGGTTGTTTTATATGGTTTAATGTCTTCGGACAGAACTTTACTTAACAAACTTTCTATACATAAAGAAAGGGGGTAGAAATAGAAGGGTTAGAAATGGAAATCTATGTAAGTAATAATAATAGTAATTATAAGAGTAATAATAGCTGATATTTATTGAACACTATTCTATGACATGCTCTTGCTTATCTGACCCCCAATTAACCCTACTGTATTAATCTGGAGCCTTTCAATTGTAAGTGATAAGAACTTAATCAAGCTAGTTTACATATCATTATTTTTGGCTTTGAATGCAGCCATGTTTCAATTTCCAGACGCATGTGATTTAAATGATGTAAATAGGACTTAGTCTCACTTTCATTCCTTAGATCCAGCTTTCCCTGGGTTAGCTCTGTTCGCAGACAGGCTCCCTCTTGGTGGCTAGTTGATCACTAGTAGCTTGAGGCTTATGTCCTATGGAAGAAAGGGATTGTTTCCTCACGTAGCTCTGACAAATTTTCAGAACAGAATCTCATTAGCTATCCTTCGGTCTTGAGTGCATCCCCAAGCCAATCAATGGCCATAGGTGTATGATGTTCAGTTGGCCAGGATTGAGTCCCATGCCACTCCCTGGGGGCTGGGACAGGGTAAAGGGATGGTGGTGGAGTGAGCCCCCCTCAAACCTCAAGGACTGAGAGTGAGAGAGCTAGTTCCCAAAGCAAATTTGCAGTTATAGAAGAAGGAGGAAAGACCATGAGGTATTATTCAATTCATCCAAGGCTGGACACCAAGTATCCACAAAACCGTTTCCTATGGTACCAGTTTAGAGTTAGCCAAAATGAGGAAGATTCAAGAGGAGAGAATTAAGCAGAAGCCACTTCCCTAAAAGGTTGTCATTTGCTGGACACAGTCATGGATGGATACAGAGGAGCCTGGCTTGTTCTTGATTTGTCCATCTTGTCTTCTCTACTCTTGGTCCTACTGACAACAGTGGTCCTGGCCTCCACCAAGCACTTAGCTGTGGACCCCCAGACAGTGGTTTCATAACCCCCTCCTCAAGCCTCCGTTAGCGGTCCCACTTCTGTGCTGTGTGCACTTTGCTTCTCAGATTCTCCTGCAAGCTCTGACGTGTCCACCCTCATCACTGACTCAGGCAGACCACTTAGTGGCCAAGTCTCTCATCATCTAACACCCCTCTTCACCCCTCGGATCCTTCTCTATTTATGCAGGCTCTAACTCTTAGTAAAAAATCCTTATTCCTATAACGCTTACAGTAACTCTGTCTTTCTCACTGAACTCTGATTGATACACTGGAAGAGTAAAAGTGATGTATATCCAGAATACCCATTATCCTCATTTTATATATGAGAAAATAAAACTAAGGATCAGGGAGGTAAACATTTTTTCCCAGAATCACATGGCTATTGAGTGGGAGGGTCAGGATCGAAATCTAGGCTTTAAACCAGTTTTAAAACTGTTTTAAACTGGGATTAAGCGGTTCCTGATAACCCTTTGAGCCATGTAATTAGTTAGAGTTGGGAAAACATAGAAAAGGCCAGTATCTGTGTGCGTGTTGGTGGCATGGGTCCTTGGGGAGGTGGGAAGGAGGGAGTGGTACCTTTGAAAGGCTCCCATCTGTTGTCTTCATCCTGCCCCATTGACTTTCCCTCCTCTCTTCCCCGAAGGGAATGGGTTCTTTCCTTGGCCTCTGCTTTGCCAGTCTCTTTGAACCTACTCTGCCTGGTGCCTATGTTTCCTGGCATCATGATTGGCAGGCACTGTGGGAGCAACATAGAAGAGGCACCTTTGAGAGAAACAGATGAGGACAGAGGGCACAGACCTTGACATGGTGCAATGCTGTGCCAGGCCAGAGTCAGAGGTCAATGCATGTCCCAGCCAGAGCCAGGAAGTGGCATAGGCAAGCTGAATGAACACCCTAGGTCCCTCTGGACTCCAAACAGCACTGGAGATTTTCATGAATGTTAAATTCACTTGCTACTTTACAGGAGAAGCTGACCCTTGAGCTATCTTTCCTTCAGCTGTTCCAGTTTGTTTTTCCAGTGGTCTTCTGCCTTAACCATCATGGCAATCAGCTCTTGGGCATATGGGGCTAAATTGATGATCTTGCTGAGTACTCAGAGACTCATACTCACACACATACAGGAATGAAATGACATGATCATAAGCACCCATAGTCTCCCATAGGCCAAAACACATTTGCTGCTTCCTGGCCTTGCCCCCCAAATAAATTACTGGTCCTTGATATTTAAGAAGAACCAAAAAAGTTCCAAAGCAGAACTCCTTGCCTAAATTCAAGCCCCATCCTTATTCTATTTCATCATCATCATCATTATTATTATTTTGTAGTATAAACTCATTACAGTGATGATAAACTCATTTTGGCATTTCAGATTTCGTTTTCCAAGAAATCCATTCATGGAATGAAATCATCTGGCAGAGACTGGAAAGATATGTAGAAGTACCACTTTCTGGATTATTTCTACTGTTATTTGTGGTTATCAATAATGAAAAATACAAAAATTTTGGACAAACAAGAGAAATGACAGAAAGAACATTAGGCTTGGAAGCGGAAGCCCTAGTTCAAATTCTTATTACTTGCTGTGTGGTCTTAAACAGATAGTATAACCCCTTGTAGCTTCAGTTACTTCCCTGGTAAAACTCAAATAACAAAATCTACCCCCAAATTTAAAAATGATGTTTAAAATAAAACATACAGGTAAAAGTACCTGGCACATGTAAATATTCAATAATGTTTGAATAAACTATGATTAATCCACACTCATGCAGAGTTAATTAATCTGAAGATTTTGAAAGCCTAACTATGTGTGTTTTCCCCCTTGGTCCTGTAGATAACTATTGTTCAAGACAACATCTGTGAGGCATTGCAAGATTTTGGTATGTTCCCTGAATAACCAAATCAAAATGAAACCATATGATTTTTATGTTAGAGGGATTACTGATTTTCAAGAAATTAGCATACAATAAAATAAGTTACATGTGAGGCAATGCTCAGATTTCAGATAATGCATGCAGACAATTAACCAGAATAATCCAGTCTTATTCACACAATCATTTCCATGTAAGGCGCCACACCTGCCAAACTCAGAAAAACAGATCTTTTGTGATTTTTCCTGGTGTTCTACCATTGAGAAGCTGCCACTGGGAAACGAAATGCCTTCCTCGCATCTCTTTAATTCCTTTGACCCATATTCATCAAGATACTGAACTTTTTCAGAAGGGCTGGACTTCCTCCCCTCATCCTCTACCCATTTTTCACTTTGCTACCTTGAGGCTATTGAATGGACATGACAAAGTTCACTTTTCTCTGAGACACCAACTGGGCTTTCCTTTGAATTTAATGCCCAACAATGTTTGTAGCCTTATTTCTCCCATCTTCTGTTTAAAGTTATAATTTGAAGAATGTCTCGAGAGGGTTTTGTCCTGGCTGCAGAGGCTTCGAACTGGACAGCCAGAGAGGCACATCCTTACTCTCCCTGCAGTATGGCTGCCATGTGGGATTGGGCTGTGGCCTGGACAGCTACCAAGTCAGCTGGAGGGATATGTGAGTGGCCTCTTTGTCACTGTAGGAGCAGCTCACCCCTGGAAAACTGGGATTGCAATACTCTTCCAAATCAGCAAGAGGTGTTAGTTAAGCACCCTTCTCAACTTCCTTTCTGCCTCTTGGCTCCCTTTGGAAGACAACCCAGTTCTTACCCCTGGACAGAGCTGGATCTGACCAGGAAACAGTCAAAAAAGTGACAGATGTGGGCTTCCCTGGTGGCACAGTGGTTATGAATCCGCCTGCCAATGCAGGGGACATGGGTTCGAGCCCTGGTCTGGGAAGATCCCCCATGTCGCAAAGCAACTAAGCCCGTGTGCCACAACTACTGAGCCTGTGCTCTAGAGCCCACAAGCTACAACTACTGAGCCCACATGCCACAATTACTGAAGCCCACGCACCTAGAGCCCATGCTCCGTGACAAGAGAAGCCACCACAATGAGAAGCCCACGCACCACAGGGAAGAGTAGCCCCCACTTGCCGAAACTAGAGAAAGTCGGTGCAGCAACAAAGATCCAAGGCAGCCAAAAAAAAAAAAAAAAAAAAAGACAGATGAAGCATGGTGAGGGATAGATATCTCCTTCAAGGAAACTCTTTAGTCTTCCTAGATACAAAGCAAGACAGGAAATCCTTTTCTCAGTGTAGTTTTTCAATTTTTTTGAGTTGGCATAAACATGCCTTCCCTTAATGAACATGCATGTAGTAGTTTAATTTCACAGAAAATAGCATGATTAACCTAAACATTTTGAATTCTTGATTGTTTCCTCTGTGTGTAAAACATAATAATACCTTAGATTAGGTTTTAAAGAAATGAAAACAGCCAGATACAGTCAGCATTCTGTGAACTTTTAAACATTTACTAAACCTGGTTCAGATCGATGTCATTTTCCTGGGCTGAGAGATATATTTCACCTCCCAACTTTGTAATCCTAGATCAACTGCGTCAAATGTGATGGAATCTAGACCCTCCAAGGTTGAGATTCAATAACATCTTTGCTTGTAGTTCTTGTAGTTAAAGAGAAAAATAAAGAACTTGAGAATCCATATTATGTTATCCAGCCTGACAATCTTATTCCTTTATTTGGAGAATATAACCTATTTTAAATGTAATTACTGATAAAATTTTGTATATCTGCCTTTCTATTCTATTATTTGTTTGCTATTTGGTTCTTTGTCCTGTCCTCTTTGTCCTGTTCCTTTTTTTTTTTTTTTTATCCTTTCTTGACTTATTGGATTAACAAGGTATTTTTATTTTTCCATTTTTTTATTGTGAATATATTCTTTTACTATTTTTTAGTAATTACCCTAGAGATTACAATCTTGATTTTATAATGGTCAAAACGGACTATTATTTTTACCACTTCCTTGCCATTGCTAGAATCTTTTAATTTTATTATTTCCTTTTGCAAAGCATTATTTTTGCCATTAATTTTAGTTTTATGTATATTTTTAAATCTACAAAATATTGCAGTTAATGTTTTGAAGAATCAATATTAATTTATATTTGCCTACATATTTATCTTTTCCAGTGTTCTTCATTTTTTCCTGAATTTCCATGTTTTCATCTGGGATGATTTTTCTTTTGCATGAATAACTACTTTTGGTATTTCCTGTAGTGCACACCTGCTACTAACAAATTCTGCTGTTTTTTTAATTTCTGAAAAATATTTTTCTTTCAGTTTCAGAAAAGAGGATTTTCATTGGGTATAAATTTCTATTTGATGTTTACATTCCTTCAGTATTTTAACTCAGTCTCCTATCTCTTCAATACATTATCTCCTGGCTTTCATCATTTCTATTGAGAAGTCATCTATCATTCTTATTGTTGCTCTCCTGAATGTACATGTTTTTTTTCTCTCTGCATGCTATTAAGATTTTCTCTCTGCTTTTGGCTTTCAGCAGTTTGGCTACCTTGTTCCTGGATATGCTTTACTTTGTATTTTTCTTGCCTGGCTTTCACTGAGCTTTTAACAACCATGTGTCTGTCATCAGTTTTTGAAAACTCTAAGACATTATTTCTTCCAATATTGCTTCAGCACCATTTTCTCTCTTTATGCCTTCTGGGATGCCAATCATACATATGTTAAACCTTTTGGCATGTTCCACGTGCCTCCTACAGTTTTTACATTTTTATTCCTCGGCAAAACTCTTGGATCAAAACCATCTTAACTGTCATTAAGCATATTTGTTGAATTCTTAATTTTGAACATTTGAACTTTTAGATTTCAAGAACGTTTATTTGTTGCTTTTTAAAAAATACAGATTCAAGTTACCTGTGGAATTTATGCATACTTTCATCTCTTCTGTCCACCTTATCCTCAATTTTCTTGGAAATATTAATTATGCTTATTTTAAAGCCCTTAAATCCCAACTCCAGTATCTGAATTATCTCTGGGTCTGTTTCTGGCAAATATCTTGAGGTAGACCTCCCGCCCCATGGGTCTGTTTTCTTCACCACGTGTGAGATTTCACTCTTTCTTTACAAAGATTTCTGCCCAGTTCTCTAGGCTTCCTCATAGACTCTCAATGCAGTAAATGTTCCATGGGGCCATGCCTTTGAAACCTTCTAAGTTTTCTAACAGGTGACTTTGGGTCCATATGACTGCCAAAAATTTGCTTGTTTCTCTTTCCTTCTGCAGATTCACTCTGTCTTGGATAGGCAATTCTCATCCCACAACTAAATTTTTCAAATACCCCCAGTGGGAAAAAAATAATTACTGATGTTCATCAGCTCACCTTGAAATGGTTTTCTTTCTCTGGATTTTAGTTGATCCAGTCCTCATTGCTTCTGTAGTTCTCAGATCCTTTAAAATTGTGACTTTTTTTTCATAATTTCTGTGGCTTTGTCTGTCTGTGGCAGTGGGAACCATGACATGCTGTGACCTCTACCATCCTGCCCAGAAGATGAAACTATAATTTTCTGAGCCATGTTCTGATTGGCTGACTCTAGTCATTGTCAATCTATTTTATTATAACTAAATGTGGGTATAATAATGTGTGAATAAACTCAAAACTGCATCTACCTATTTTTTTTACCAATCCCCCACCCTCTCAAAATTATAGATCCATTATTTTTGTAGGCATTCAATCCATGTTTAATGCCAGTTTTCTTTCTAACAAACTAAACATCTATTCAATAGCTAAATTAAATTGCAAGATAAATTGGGGTTTTTAATACTTCAAAACTAATTATTTTACTTCTAATAAGTTGCAGGAAAATCTCTCTAAAATAATATGACTTTGCAACTCTTTTGGACTTTTTAATATGTTTGACCTCTAACAGACACCATTATTGGGGCAAACAACATAATTTAAACTTTTATATGGTGTTTTTCATATTGAACCTACATCTCTGTATCTTAACACTACTGTAAAAGTAAGTGTTGGGTAAAACTATCTGACAGATTATAGTGTACTTTTGATGGCTCTAAACTAGACTGTGTTCTGTTTCCTCTTATTTTTAGCCTATAATTGTACTAAATGAAATCATCTTTATGTGAACAAGATACATGTGCTGATGCAATAAAGAATAGAAGGTAAATTATGATTCTATACACTGATAATATGGTTACATTGTCACAAATCAAAGATGATCTTGACAGTAGGATCTAGCCCTTAGTTAGTACAGAAAATCAAGTTCAAAACTGAAATTATCATCACTTGTCAAACTTTTCCAAAATTCAGTTAGTTTCTATCAGTCAGGACACCCCAAATCAGTCACTCTGTAGGAACATTATTAAAGCCTTAATTATAATTATTATGTTTAACAGGTTGAAAACTAGTTGGAATATTTTTCAGTGTTAAATAATCTTGGCATAGCTTCATAATGGAGTGCTTTGAGAAATCATTTGAGCCCCTCTGTGTGCTGGAATCTGCTCCAAAGTGCTTATTGAGGAAGTGGCAGACGGCAGGCAAAAGACGCACTCAACTTTTCCATCAAGATATGGAACATATGGATATGCTCTCAAACACTTCTGCAAACACCCACTGTTCAGTTCTCATCAACAAGCGCAACCTTGAACTGTCTGCTATTCAACATCTAACAAAAGCTTGGCTGACAAAGGAGATTCTAAATTCTATGTTTGGTTCAAGCTCGCTTATCTGAAAGAATGGCCATTTTGAGGCTTTTTGTTTGTTCAGTTAATAAGAGTTATGTCACTTATGCTTTGTGATGCCAAACAACTCAGGAGGAAATTTGAACTCTTCTGTCATATTTATGCTAGCCTTTACGGTCTGTATATCTGTTTTCTTCCTTGTCATGGTCGAGATTTTCTATTTCTCTTTCCATTTTCTTTTGTTCCTATTTAGTCTTTCTTTCACTGAGTATTGTGCTATAAGCTACCTCAAATCTTTTTGAGCATGAGGTGTCATATAAATACATCAGTAGTATGAATGTAAATTTCCTTGAATCTGTTTGTGGTATATCCACATCTCTAGGATTCCAGTGAGTTTTGACTGATGTTTGAATGGTACAGTTATCTGTTTACCTTAATCTTACTCTAGGAGGAAATGCCTAGATAAATTCCCCCTTTGAATTTGAATGATCAAGAAGAGTTCTACAATTTTTATTTTTCCATAATTCTCCCAATGCTTCTTTATTTCTGTTAGAATCTGGAGCCAGGATAGACCTGGTGAACTGAGGTAGAGATTTGGGACTAATCATGTAACCAGGGATTTATTTGAATAAGGGCCTTTTAAAATGACATTAGAAGGGAAACAAAAAATAAAGATAAAGCTCTAGAACCAGTTAGACTCCAATCTCCTGAGGATCTGTGAGATGAAGACTGACCCAGATATAGAAAGTATCAGCAGAAACTGAAGATGCTGTTTTGGTTAAGGCATCTTCCATGTTGAAATCTGGGCCATATGAAGTGATTGTTGGAAGCTGGATGTCAAAATTCACTGCAGCATAAACATGAGAACAAACCTTCCATTTCTGTGCAAGGCCCAACAGCAAAGTGAAGGAAGGAGCACCACAGTGGCCTAGAGAGGACCAGAGGAGAAACATTCTCACCAAGGCACCTCAGTGCTTCCTTGAAAGACCTGTAGGCATCACTTAGCCATGAGGAGGCTGGAACAGGAAAGGACTTGTTTCTGAGTGCAACTGAGACGCCACCAATGCCTCACAGAAACTACTAGGGAAGGCTTTGAGAAGAGGCTGTGGTCAGTAGGTGTAAGAAGTCCATGCAATGTTACTAATGTCATTGGTGAGAGTTAGGGTGAAGGTACCTCATGTCCTCCTTCTCTCCAGGGCTCTGGCCCATCAAATATAAACACAAAGACTTGAGTCAAATGGTATCAAAATATTAATTTTGATATCCAGATGATAAGGCGTCCTAGAAAGCCACCTTGGGGATGCAGATTAAATGGGAAGCCAAAATTGGGATTTTTATTCTCACCTTTTGAAGTGAACTAATTGGCCTCCAGTGTGACATACCTCTCCAACTTCCCTCCCCAAGCACTGGTGGAGAACCAAGAAAAGAGAGAGCAAAGATTATCACCTATCAACTTAGTGTGCCGATACTGCCAGTGCAAGGCGAGTCCACCACAGACCAGGAAAGCATAGACACATGAGAACGTTTCTTGCACTTGAAGCAAAATCACCTTATGTAGTAGCACAGGCAGTGTGGTCCCCTGGCCACCAGGCCCTCATCAATTAGATAAATCACTCCTTTACTCTAAGAAGAGAGCTAGTAAGGGGTGGAAAGAAGGCTTTAAGAGGTGACAAGAGTTCCTTTCTCTGAGTGCCAAGGCAATCATTTGGTTAGAAAAGGAAGCTTCCTCCTTATACGTGTGCTACCTCATTGAGCCTATTGGCTGGAAAGCCTGGCAACATCTGGGCTATATGTAGACAAAGGCAAGCCTTTCACACAAATTATCTATAGGCACGTTTATGGGGATAGTGGTTATAAGGTATTTACAAGATCAAGAGGGCAGAGGCTGGCCTAATTGTGAGCAGTGGTGGTGCAGATCTGTTGGCTATAACCAATGTCACAGTGACCACGGTTGGAAAGTTTAACCTGAGCTTTGCACTTGTTCCCTCTCTTTGAGCTGTAACCTTTACAGGCTCTGAGTCAGTCCTTGCAGGCGAACTCTCTGAGTTGTCAACACAGCCATCTCATGGAGGTGGTTCTTCAAATTCCCCTTATGGGTTTGTTCATGGAGAAAAGCCTTCTGGGGCTACACCACAAGTGCAGACACAGAGGCATAATACAGTGAGCATGGGACTGGGGTAACTATACATACCATAGACTCTGGATGTCTGTGAGGGATACATGGAGGCCTTAAAAAAAATCCCCCAATCTAAGTCAATGTAATTGCATCTGACTGTCCCCATAGCTTTTGTAAAAAGCCCTACTGAGAAGTATGCACTCCAGAGTCAATTTGAATCTCACAGACTGACACTGTGATACTGGGGTACAGGAGGGAGCTAGATGGTGATTCAAATTCCTTCCCCAAACACATTACAAATTACCCTGTGTCTTTCAGGGTCTCTGGCAAGTGGACACAATCAGGGGTTGTAGACATACGAATGACAAGAATAGTCTATAAAATGTTCTTATTATTGGAGAAAAGGAATGAGCCAGAGAGGACAGGAATGACATGAGCGGATCAGCACAAAGAGAGGCACAGCTGACATCAATTTATTCTTCTTTTCAAAGGAAGTCTTTATCCCAGAGACAACGTGGAGTCAGGAAGGACTTTGAAACAGGGCCTGGACAGGGCTGGGTACATCATCCCATTGGCTGTGTGAGGAGTGTGCTGAGCTTGACAAGGTGGAGGATGCAATAAGATCAAAGTCAAGTGCTTTAGGCATCTTAATGTCCAAAAATATATATTCCGTAATTCTTCTTTCTCTTAAATTATCTACTATTATTGTGTAGACTATTTGCACAACACCAATCACTTACTAAAATTAAAACAACAATTATCAGTTAGTGCTGTTTTGCCAACTTGTAACCCCAAAGATAAATCTGGTTAATGTTGCCTCAGAATAGCCCAGGTATTTATTTGGTTGTCCTTGTCACCAGCTGGTTTTGTTTCCTGTTTATTTTTGGTTTTTGCTTGTTTTTGTTTAGTTTAGTTTGATTTGGTTTGACACTGGTGTTCAAGTTTACAGAGCCCACTTCCCTGCTATCCACTCTCTCTCCAAGTGGAATCTGTCTTGCTGAGGCCCATCTGAGCTGCCAGTGCAGGCCCCAGAGTCCTGTCCTCTGCATTTCACAGTATCTGTCTTCTCTTAGGAGAGTTAAGTGTTAACATTGTCCTGACCACATTTGCCTTTCAGGAAGATTAATGGAGTTCAGACTGCATAAGATAAGCTTGTCTGGGAGGAGCAGGCAAGAGCTAAGCTGTGTCAACACGGCCTAAGGGCAGGAGAGAACCAAATTGCCTAAGGGCAGGAGAGAACCAAATTGATTACTCAGGTTATCTCCACCGTCCCCCTCCCTCCCCCATCCATTTATAATTCTAATACAATTTGATGTCTGTATAAATGTGAAGACAGATAAAGAAGCAGGCTTATGGAACAGATGCTTAAAGTCCTAGTCCTTACAAGATGCTAAAATGCACTGGAAATGCAGCAAAATGGATAAAATTGAATTTCCCAGGGACAACACTCCTTGGAGTTGGGAAGGCTTGGGGGAGGGGATGTAGGGGCAAATAGACTATGTGAGACCCCCAAGGGGTCTGCTTGAGCACTACTGATTGCTAAAATTTCTTTCCTAGGAGGATGAATCTGTTGATGTGATTCATTTTCCTAAGAGAAAATAATGCAAATAGTTTTGCAAGGGGAGAGGCAGAGGGCATCTGCCAAGGATAACCCTCTTCCAACCTTTCCCCAGGTAGCAATGACCTTCATCTTTAAAGGGGAGGGCTGAAGTATTATGCTCTTAGGGACATCTGCACAGAATTGCTTCTCCTGTGTCTCCTCTGCATGGAGACCTTATTCTGGCTTTAAAGTAGATGGGGGAAGCTTTCAGAAGTTCCATATGATAAAGACTTTGCAAAGTTATGAAACCAATCAGCACCCTGTGGGGCTCCTGGGCACAGAAGCCTTTCTGTCCCCCATTTCTTGACTTCAGCCTCCATGACCTTCCCTGAGTTCCAAAAGGCAGATTCATACAGTTGCTAATCCAGGAAGAGAAGGGATGCAAAGACAAGGGAGGGATACATATAACAATGTCTTTAAGATGTCAGCATTCCTCATATCAGAGAAAGACCACCTGAGGCTATATTAAAGGAACCAGAGAAGCTCATCAAGAAGATTATCTGAGACCAAATTAGAAGAGTGGAGCCCTTGCACACACCTTAATTTTATCAGCAACCCTGTCCTTGAACCCTTGCTATAAAACTCCTCATCAAATCCTCCTGGGCTGGGAAACACAGTTTTTGAAGGGAGGAGCCTCCTGTGTCCCCCTTTGCCTGGCAAAGCAATAAAGCTATTCTTTTCTACTTCACCCAAAACTCTGTCTCAAAGATTCGGCACCAGTGTACAGAGGCTGAGCTTCCGGCATCAGGTATCAAGGTTTCAAAAAGCCTCCTTCCCTGAGTTGCCCCTGCTGCTAACAGCTAGAAAGTTTCTTCTCAACATTCCCCTTGAAGCTTTCTCTTTTCTCTCAAAGGTATCTTTCTGTTTAAGTGACCTGGAAGTAGCTGACTTCAGGGAGGTTTTTTGGCTCTCTGATTTAATAAAAATGGGAAGAGTCATTTGCTAGCTGTGAGACCTTAAACAAGCCACCTCTTGGCTCCATGTTCTCTTTATAAATGCATTACCATCTCAAGCTATCCGTGTAATTCCTTCAATTACCCACTCTTGCAGGACTGTCCTATGAGACTGATAATGTCATGTTATTAAAAAGATGTTAGCTATTGTTAATACTACTGTCACTGCTAATACTGACTGTAATGAGAATAATAGTGGTCATTTTGCCAGCACTATGGGAACTATCAAAATAACCACAGGACAATAACTTAGTAGCCCAAGATACACATTTTCTCCAATCAGAAAATGGTTTCAACCAATTCAAACTGTGGTGTTTAGGCAGAAAATAAGTAAACCAGATGAGAGAACTTGATACTATAGAAGATAAATTTTATATTAGATGAACTTGAAGCTGAACAAAGTGTAAACTCCTGCATATTTCTCTCCTTTACATCTCTTTTCAGTATAGCCATTTATGAATGGCTGCTATGGACTGAATGTATCCCTGCCAAATTTCATATGTTGAAACCTTAACCCCCAATGTGATGATGGTATTTGGAGAAGGGACCTTTGGGATGTGGTTAGGTCACGAGGGTGGAGCACTCATGATGGGATTAGTGCCCTTACCAGAAGAGACACCAGAGAGCTTGCTTTTGTCTCTGCTGTCCACCTTGTGAAGATATAAGGAAAGAAGGCCATCTGCAAACCAGGAAGAGTGCCTCCACCAGACACTGGATCTGCTGGCTCTTTGATCTCTGCCTTCCCAAGCCTCCAGAACCATGAGAAATAAATGTCTGCTGTTTAAGCTGCCAAGTCTATGGTTATTTGTTATAGCAGCCCAGACTAACTAAGATGATGGTTATGTGCTATCAAATGTCATGCAGCAAGGTATTTTGGCTGGTTTCAGGGTCTGCAGCACAAATGCAATGTGCAGGGTCCCTCTCCCAAACTCCTCCTTCCCTACTATCTGAGATGGATAAATTTTCTTCTGGCGTCCAAGTGGTCCTGGCAAGTGGATTTGGATGATCTGCCTTCCCCTGGTGTCCATGCAGCCATGAATATGCAAAGGAATGGGGGACATGATTGTTGCCCCACCTCATGTATAATGGACTGGGATGTCCTACTGAAGACAAATCACAGGACAGGAGAGTGAGACTCCTGAGAAGGAACTTGCTCCCAGGGAATGGTCAGTCTGGACTTATGAACTAGTTGCTGCACCAAGGTCTAAATCACCAGAAGAAAGAAGGGAAAACAGGCACAATGTGCCCCTTGAGCTGGAACTTCCAGATCCAAATGGGCACGTGTGTCCTGTGAACTTGGACCAGGTGAGGAAATGTTATAGTTGTAAGCACTGCCACATTTTGGGGCTCAAGCAGTGAAGTGAAGCACAGAGGGGCATTGTCTTTCTTACCACTCAAGGGCCGTGAGAGGGATTTCTGGCTTTGCTGCCCCAGGTTCACCATCATTTGACATGGCAGGTCTCCAGAGTACCTGCCACTCAGCCCTCTAGCTTCATGGTTTGGTCTTAAAGGGAGCATTTGGGCTCTTCCCTGCTTGTAGGAGATTGGCCAGATTAATTTGCAGTCATAGGTTATTCTCCAGGATAATAGGTCAAAGGAATCCTAGAATAAGCCTGAAATTCCAACTAGTAAGGAAGATGTGTTTTCAGAGCATGTTAGCTTGGGCATAAATATATGTGAGATGTAAGTAGTCCTTGCCATTTGAGGAATTCTACAACACAGAGAGATCAATTCCCCAGTGTATCTATGACTGAGGGTTTCTTTAGATAAATAGATAGATAACAGTTATATATATATATATATATATATATATATATATATATATATATATATATATATATATATATATATATATGCATCTACCTATGTACATAGGTATAGATACAAAAATAAAAGTAATCAGACTATATATGAAACTGTATAACACTTACGTCAGTCTGGGAAGGTTCATCCTACTCTCTCACTTGTCACGTCTTGGACTTTATATATATCAAGAAGGTGTACATCCAAATTTTGTAGGCTAGTCCAGAGGGGAAACCTGCAAAAGGAGATGGACTGTTCGTGAGCCAATTTGGAGAAAGATGGATTCCAAACAGCAAAAAATGGGACTCATTGTGCAATATCTCTTGCATCTGGAATTGGCCTCTCTGCTTCCACTCAACAAATTTTCTTCCTCTAACCAGGGTATGGCAAAGTGGATTCTTTCCAGAAAAGGAGAAAACAGAGCCCCCAAGTGAAACAGGTCTCCATTCAGGGAAATTAATGCTTTTAAAATTTTTCTACATAGCCCCATTCAGACACTCCCCAAGAGGGGAGTTGATTCTCACTCTTGTGGAAACTATCTCTATGAAGGTTTAATGTGGCACCCTAAGAAAAATCCCATTTCCAAATTGAACAGTTTATCTTGTAGGAGGAATTTTGTTTTCTTTTCATGCTGGACCTAAATTTGGCATGTTATGGAAGTTTTATTGCAAAGCATTACTTGAGAGCTCTGCCAAATATCCCAATTCAGGAATGGCAGCTGGGAAAACTTGAATGAATGAGCTATATATATTTTTTATTTCTTTCCTTCCCTTAATTCAACATGTTTCTCAATTTCTGGCTCATAAATTTAATTAAATAAATATTTTAAAATATGGAAGATGGAGAATGTGAGAACTTGATAAATATGAAACAAGTTCCTAAACCTGTGGACATGACATTTGTGAGCCCATGCCATGTGTGTAAGGAGAAAGGTACTGCAAAGTTTTCATAGTGAAGAGGAGTTAGTATTTTTTCTGGAAGAGAAGAAAGATTTTGGTGTCTAAATATGGTTGTAGAGAAACCACAAGAATATGGATAGCCCTAGGAGATAACGCTCTTAGTATAAGTTTGCAAGTATGTTTTTGAGAATGAGGATATTTCTACAGTCTATTTGTTGGATTAACTTCAGGGGAAGGGGGAGTAAGCAAACATGCATTGCATATTTACTTGGTATTTTCTAGTACCAGAGCACCAGGAATGAGACTTGAGCTTATTTTGAAGATGTCCAAGAAAAGGCTTCAGGGAAACGTCTCAAAGGGATACCCAGGAAAGGAAATAGGGCTGGTGCTTTAACCTGATGCTAAACAAAGAACTAACTAATATATTCTTTGACTATATGTCCTCAGGCCAAACAATAAAAGAAGTCTAAACAATCATTGTGCTAAAGAGTGAGACTTGCTCATCACAGGCATGGGTTAGCAATTCTGAAACTACTCTGTGTGAATTCTAGTGATGAACAAATAAGTAAATATATTATAAATAAAGGGAGTCGGTGTTCTCATCTGCAGAAAGGGAGCCATAAATATGATAAGGAGAAAAGGTAGAGTGAATTCAGTGGTGTTGGATTAGAATTGGAACTTTCAGTCTGAACCCATGGCATATATTACATAGATAGAGAAAGAGAGAGAGATCACCAGATGTGCATATAAATATAGAGATGTATATGGTTGTAGATGTGCACGTGTGTGTGTGTGTGTGTATACACATACATCTATTTCCTATCTCTGTCCTCTTAGAGGGCCTAAACCAATGAACCTCAGTAGCAATGAGCACACTTGGCTTCCAGATTTTAGTTTCTAAGTACAATTAAAAGAAGTTATGGGGCTTCCCTGGTGACACAGTGGTTAAGAATCCGCCTCCCAATGCAGGGGACATGAGTTTGAACCCTGGTCCGGGAAGATCCCACATGCCACGGAGCAACTAAGCCCGTGCGCCACAACTACTGAGCCCGCATGCCACATCTACTGAAGTCCGCATGCCTAGAACCTGTGCTCCGCAACAAGAGAAGCCACCACGATGAGAAGCCCATGCACCGTAATGAAGAGTAACCCCCACTTGCTGCAACTAGAGAAAGCCCGTGTGCAGCAACGAAGACCCAACGCAACCAAAAATAAATAAATTTAAAAAAAAAAGAAATTATGAGTCTTTGATGAAATGGTGATTCCGTGGCTAGAAGGAAAGTAGAAGATGAGTCTAGAATATCTTTTTGCTTCATAAAGTAAGAAGGTGCCCAAAGAATGATGAAGAAATGTCAAAGCATGCAGAAGTTGGCTTGTAGGAGCTTCCACTGGGAAGCTGTAGGACAGTTTGGACATCAAAATTAATTATGGTACTAAAGGATAGTAGCTTATTGAATAAAACAGGAGGCCACTAACTACTAAATGAGCAGAAGTGAAAGCTCATCCTTATATTAGAAAGTCACTTAACAAATGTAGAAGGGATGATGAAATTCGAAAATTGTCATTTGGCAACTATGGCAGGCAGAATGGGGTGCATGTCTCTAGACAATAAGCCCTTTTAAACTCATTAGTAGGTCCTCACTGGATTTGATGACTGACCCTTGAAAAGCAAAGTATCTGAATTTTGTAACACTGATTATATAAACCTAGACAGGGTTGTGTCTCACTATTTAATGGGACTGTATTAAAAGCCTACCACTTAGGATGATGTGCTGGGTGTGGAATAGGGTCCCTCCCCTTCCAGGGGGACTAGTGATTTCATCCCATGTTTAGACTGGTCTCTTAAGTCGAAGACAAGCAGAAAAGCCCCTCTATAACCTAGCCAAGGCCATTGGCTTGGAGGGATACTGCTCTACTCACAAGGAGCAAAACACACCTTTGTATCTCTTACAGAGCTTTGAGTGGTACAGTACACATGAAGAGACTTAACAAATGTTTGCTGAATGAATGAATGAACACATGAATGGGTAAAGTTGGGGAATAAGTTTTAAATTAATCATCAAGGAAACTTAGAAAGGAAAATATACCTGTTTCAAGAAGATTACGATCTAATTTTACTCCAGGAAAAGAATTTACTCTTTTGGAGCCTGAAGATATTTACAAGTTTTTGCATCCCTGTTCTTCAATTCTAACTGCCCTTGTATTTATGAATGACTGAGAGCATGCTTTATGAAATACAACCTTTGGGATTTCCCTGGTGACACAGTGGTTAAGAATCCACCTGCCAATGCAGGAAACATGGGTTCAATCCCTGGTCTGGGAAGATCCCACATGCCACGGAGCAACTAAAGCCATGCACTGCAACTACTGAGCCTGCGCTCTGGAGCCCGCAGGTCACAACTACTGAGCCTGTGTGCCACAACTACTGAAGCTCGTAGAACCCATGCTCTGCAACAAGAGATGCCACCGCAATGAGAAGCCTGTGCACTGCAATGAAGAGTAGCCCCCCCTAGCCGCAACTACAGAAAACCCACATGCAGCAACGAAGACCCAACACAGCCATAAAATTAATTAATTAAAAAAAAGAAATACAACCTTTGTAAATGCTTCCTGAATTTGAACATTATGTTGCTTTGCGATTCCCTCCATTTGGGATTCCAAATGACCCCAAGTGGATTTGCTGGGGGCCTTGGATAGCTGAGGACCCAAAGAGAGAAGGCACACACACACAGCATACACAAGCACACGTATGCCAACAACATAAACAGACACCTAACGAGAAACAGCTGTGCAGAGCTATTTAGTAAAAGTTCGAGTAGCTGAAACCAGCAGGATTGAGTGGGAATGAGTTCAAACTCCCCCCATGAGGCCTTCCTAAGGCTTTGCAGGAGGGCAAGAACAAGGTCTGGGAAGCAGGGAAGTGGAATGGCTCATCCTGTCCTCAGCGAGTCAGTCCCTGCTGACTCCCCACTTCTGCTCACCCTTGCAAGATTACATGGTTTTATTTATGTAACATTCAGGCAGAAAGCAGGCTGCAGTGCTCTGGGGGTATTAACCAAGAAGAAATAAAAATCAGATTTGACCAAAAGAAAAAGAAGCCTCAGACATCTGCATGGGAATAAAAAGGATATCATATACTCTTTTAGCGGTCCTCTTTCTGGCTCAGGAAAGTCAATGGATAAATGATAAAATTTATAATGCATGGAGAGTTGAGAAGCAAGACTTGCAGCATTAAAGCCTGAATTCCTGGCATGAATGTGATGTTTATATTCACCCCCAAAACGCTTGTTTCCAACGCAATCTTGTTCATTGCTAAATAGCATCTCCTCAGTCTCCTCCAGGTTCTGAAGTGGGGTAGCGGCAAAGGCACATCTTTATTTTGAAGGTGAGAGATCTACCTTATTTGTAGTTAAAATGTTCTCTTCTGAGGGACAATATATAGTAGAATCACCGATTCTAGAACTGGAAGGACCTTAGAAACTACATAGTCTAAGTCTCTTATACAGAGGAGAAAACAGAAACATGGAAGGAGGAGCAAATTTTCCTAATGTTTTAGGAAGACTAAGCAGAATTGGCACTGCTAAAAAATCCCTATTTCAACTCTAAAAAAATTAGGTGGTACACAGCACTATTTACACAACTGAATCTGCTTTCTTTCTTATGCTCTTCAGTTGTCATCCAAAAATATCCAGCTTGATCGCTCATTTTAGTCACCTGGTATATCTGAGCCAAATCGAATTCCTGTTCAGCAGCCAGAGGAAGCAATGCCTATTCTGTCCAGTTGCCTCAGTGTTGTCAAGAGTCTGTGGATTTGACAAGAGGAATGCCAGTGGAGTTTTGAACAATGGTGACATTGTTGGGAGAGGCATGTAATTCCCAAGCGCGTGAGTTCTGATTGTGTGTTATGGTGGTTTAAATTTGGAGCTTGAATATTGGCTCTGCTACTTTATAGCCCAGTGAATTTGGATAAAATCCTTTACTGCCTACCTTGTAGGATTAAATGAGATAATGTGTAGAGAGCACTTAGCATAGTTCCTAATGCATTAAAATAACCACCATTTACTAAAAATGTAGTAATACTCTTTTATCACTTATGTTTCTAGAATAAATCTAAGTCAATATCTTGGTAACTATTAAATGCCATTATGCCTGGGAGCTTGTCCTCTAGCATCAAAGTCGTGTGAAGCAACTTGGGCTAGTCTGCTGGAGGACAAGAGACATGTTGTCCCATGGACCCCATTGTCATGACTGCTAGCTCAGTAACTGCCAGACCATGTGAGCGGGGCCACCCTAGATCATCTTGCCCCCAGATGACTCTCCAGCTGATTGCAGGTGCATACGTAAGCCCAGGAAGGATTAATGGGCTGGCCTAGACCAGAAGAACTGTGCAGATGACCCAGAGAATTGTGAGTTTAAATAAATGGTTGTTGATTTAAGCCATTAGTTTTTGAGATGGTTTGTTATGCAGCCCAAACTAACTGATACAGTGTCGCTATGTGATCATGCCCCAAATGAATGAGACATGATAAAGAGAAGATGCCATGGTTTTGCATGCAGTTATCCCCATCTTCTTTCTTGGCCCCTCCTTTTCTGGTGAAGAGTACAATCTGTGACCCCAGAATGGAGACGGCTGGTTGGGTGTGGTGGGGGACCAGGATATGACCTGGCCTCATTAACACCACGCTCTAACCAGCTGAGCCAATTGGCCTGTCTCTGTCCTCTTGGAAACTTTCACCACCCACTGTCTCCCAGACTACAGCACCCCACACATCAGTCTTCCCTGAGAAACAAAAATACATGCGAGCACGCAGTGGAAATGCCAGACAATGACACTTGGCAGATGCTTGTTTTCCAGCACTCTGTGTTGGGGTTCCATGAGGGCAGAAATGTCACACTGGAGTCACAGGTGCTAGGAAGTCCTCACCCCTGGCTGCAACAATCTTCTGTGAGGGTGTCTCTATAAAGAGAAACTCCATTTACTCCAGAAAATCATTCTCACCTTCCCAGTCCTCTCCAGGAAAAGGTTCTTACTCATGTTGTAATTTTAATCTTTCTTTATTTCAATTCCAGGCCATATCAGGTACCAATTTCACTAGCATTTAATATTTCATAGAATAATATCTGTTGATTTGAACATGTCAGTCAAACTCTCTAATCTCCTTTTTACCAGTATGTCAAGGTAAGGGGAGAACTAACAATCATGTCCTTAGATAGGTCAGTTAGTTTTACACGGTTTTATTCACTGTTGCCTGTTCCACTTCATTCTACCCTTGTTTCCCATGGCATCCTCAGCTCTTGA
The DNA here is from genome assembly GCF_025265405.1 of Mesoplodon densirostris. NCBI lineage: Eukaryota > Metazoa > Chordata > Mammalia > Artiodactyla > Ziphiidae > Mesoplodon > Mesoplodon densirostris. The sequence continues at coordinate 20,980,811 of NC_082668.1, forward strand.
ACTCTTAAAGGAAATGGGATATACCAGAGGGTGAGTTGGGCAACTGCTCCAGGACCCATGTTCTCTGCCCTCATATGTCCATGCCTCATTACACTTGTCTTCAACTCTTCAAAGCAAGACACTCTGGTTCCCATTTGATGAGCCTGCCAACTGCCTCAGTTTTCTCTCCTAGTTTTGGCCTCTGTTTATTCATTGCTCCGATTTTAGCATTGACCCCGAGTAGGTGATAAACCCCTGCTCTTGCATTTAGTCTCATGGAGCATCACCCCAATAAGCCAGGCCCTACCCATCCACAATTTGTGGTACTCGGGACAGTCCCTACTGTCTAGTCCTCCGATCAGTCCACCTTCTCCAAAATCAATGTCTCTAAACTATTATTAATGCTTGAATTTCCACCATGAGAGGATCTCTGCTTTAATTCAGGAGCCAGAAAACTTTTTCCATTAAGGCTCAGATAATAAATATTTCAGGCTTCACATGCCACTTATGGTCTCTGTCACATATTATTCTTTGTTATTTTTGACCATTTAAAAATGTATACACCATGCTTTTCTTGGTGGACGTACACAAAAAGGTGTGAGCTGGGTTTGGCCTTTGGACCATGGTTTGCCAACCCCTCTTTTAAATTAAAGCATTCTATTTTTAAAACACAAGTATCCCTGGAAATTATGAGTAATTAACAATTCAGTGTGACTTTGATCATTCTCCTTCTTTCTAGTTCCAACTGGATGGAACAATGTTTTGAATAAGGAAGGCAGGAGATAGGAATGCTTCAGGCCAGCCTGGCTGTGCAGTGAACAGGAAGAGTGGAAATCTTGGGAGGTTTGGGCAAAGAGGAGAACAAAAAAGGTGCTGAGTCAAAGTGTTCTACTATGTGTTAATATAGTGGGATGATATTCAAAGTACATAACAACTGGTAAGACATAGGCACTGATCAAAGGAAAAGGACATCAGGCAGCCTTTATCAGAGAATGGAGATTCCTCTTGGATCAGGCATTTATGCTTTAGCTGTTGGATCATGGAGAGGTGTCAGGTCTCCTATAAGGTTAATAACTTCTTTCAAGGAGGGGAAACTTAATCCATGTTGGGTAGATCTCACTCTTTAAATCAGTAGGTTGCTTGTTTCAGTAGAATTCAGAGGCTTTTACTGAAGGGAGATGCTGGATTCCAATTGAAGGCAGGCGTCATGCAGAGCACCCCTGATAAAAATTAGAAGACATCCGCTACTTTTGGAAATATACACTAGTGCCACCTCCTTGAAGGGCAAATGGCAATATTTATCAAAAGGACCAACATGCATCCTTCTGCCCCAGCAATTCATCATCCAGGAATTCATCTGACAATATACCAACATACATATCATGTTACTCATCACTGTATTACTTCTAATAGCAAATGACTGAACATAACCTAAATGTTCATTAATAAGTGATTAGTTAGCCAAATGACTGTTCAATAGCATTCTCTGTGGCTCTGCATTAAATGAGAAATATTTTAATGGGGATGGTTTCTAAAATAGATTATTAAATTAAAAAGCAAAGTAAAGAAGTGCTCAAAAAAACCCCACAGTGATGGAATGGTATCAAAGGGACACAAGAGACAACTAAAAAAGCTCTCAATGGTCAAAACTGGAATAATTTATTGAAAAAAAAGTAAAGTAGTATTGGATTATGTCTCAGCCTGAATTGTGTCCCTTCCAAATTCATGTGTTGCAGCCCTAAACCCCAATATGACTGTATTTGGAAATAGGATCTTTAGGGAGTAATTAAGGTTAATGAGGTCATAAGAGTAGGGCCCTGATCTAATAGGATTAGTGTCCTCATAAGAAGAGACTTGAGATAGCTCACTCTCTCTCTGCCATGAGGACACAGTGAGAAATTAGATGTCTACTAGCCAGGAACTGAGCTCTCACCAGAATCCAAATCAACCAGCACCTTGATCTTGTACTTCCCAACTTCCAGAACTGTGAGAAAATAAATTTTTGTTGTTTAAGCTACCAGTCTATGGTATTTTATTATGGCAGCCTGAGCAGTCTAATATAAATTATAACATAATGTATACAATAAATATCTATGGGTTCATACTGCTGTAAATAAATGACTGAATAGATAAGTACATTGGGGAAAAGTGACAAATCTCCTGGGCAGAAAAATTCCAAGTAATTTATGCAGATACTTTGCCTTCAAAAATCCTAAAATTTATATGGAACCACAGAAGATCCTAATTGCCAAAGCAATCTTGACCAAAAAGAAAAAAGCTGAAAGTATCATGCTCCCTGACCTCAGACTATATTATATAGCTACAGTAATCAAAACAGCATGGTACTGGTACAAAACAGGCACATAGATCAATGGAATAGAATATGGTTAATTAATCTACAACACACTTATGGTTAATTAATCTGCAACAAAGGAGGCAAGAATATGCAATGGAGAAAACACAGCCTCTTCAACAAGTGGTACTGGGAAAACTGGACAGCTACATGCAAAGCAATGACATTAGAACATTCTCCAACACCATATATAAAAATCAACTCAAAATGGATTAAAGAACTAAATGTAAGATTGGAAACCATAAAACTCCTATAAGAAAACATAGGCAGAACACTCTTTGACATAAATTGTAGCAATACTTTCTTCAGTCAGCCTCCTAAGGCAAAAGGAATAAAAGCACAAATAAATAAAAGTGACAAAATGAAAAGACAACCTACAGAATGGAAGAAATTATTTGCAAATAGTGTGACCAAAGAGGGGTTAATATCCAAAATATACAAAGAGCTAATACAACTCAATATCAACAAAACACCAAAAAACCCAATCAAAAACTGGGTCCTCACCTGTTTTGAAGCTTCCTCATGCTCCTGGCCCCAGGAAGTGATGTTACAAGAGTGCTAATTGGAAGCAAGTACTTGGGTGTAGGTAAAGAAAATGCCCCAAACCTTTGCCCAGACCATAACCTAGAGCTCTGGGAGGCAGTGAGAAAGTTTCATGAGCTTCTTCTGTTCATTATTTTAGATATGCATAAATATTTTTATTCTTTATGCATTATTATTCCTTTTGTTGAACTAGTTTTCTGACATTTTCTGACTGACATTGGAAGGTCAAGTTCATGTAGAGCTTTCAGACTCCTCAGAGGACCTTGCAACAATATGGTGGCTTGTGGTGAGCTGGCCCTCAGCCCCAATCCCTGATCCCTGGATTACCCCCTTTCTGCTTCCTGCCCAGGCACCTTCTCACACCTGGTAAGCATGTGCGTATACACCCCAGATCATGGTTCCAAGCTCTGTTCCTGCTCCTAGAAATAGCTGCTTCTTGGCTACCCCCTGAGTGAGAGGTATGGTATTTCTTTGGGAAGGGAACTCTGGAGTCTCAAGCACCCAGAACATGGTATAGAAGGTGGAGTACCAGCTCTGGGTGGGCATGATCTCATGATCTTTCAGATCATGCTCTTCAGAGAGGTGCAAGCAGAGGAGGGCTAGAGTGATGCCTCTAAAGTGTGGGGCCCAGAGCAGCACTCCTCTTGTCTGTTGTTATGAACTAAATCGTGTGCCCCCCAGATTCATTCAAAATTGGTTGAAGGTCTTATCTCCAATATGACTGCATTTGGAGATAGGTCCCTCAAGGAGGTAACTAAGATTAAATGAGGTCATTAGGGTGGGCCCCTGATCTGATAGGACTGGTGTCCTTATAAGAAGAGGAAGAGACACCAGATCTCTTTCTCTGTGTGTCTCTATGTCTGTCTCTGTATTTCTGTATGCTCACACAAGAAAGGCCATGTGAGGACACACTGAAAAATGTGGCCATCTAAAATCCAAGGAGAGAGTTTTCACCAGAACTCAACCCTGCTGGCACCTTTGTCTTGAACTTCCGACCTCCAGAACTATGAGAAAATAAAATTCTTTTGTTTAAGTTACCAGTTTGACAGCCTGAGTACACTCATACATCTGGGAATGAGTTCAGTCCTGTACAGTCACCCAAGCTTATACATGTTCTTCCAAGTGGTTTGAAGAGGGAGGCTTAGATTAAGTTAAGGGGGGTGGGGGGAGGGCTGGTGGTTTGTAGAAGAAAGAAGGTTGATAAATCCAGAGCAGAAGCATTACTGGGAAGATTGGACCCCATGGAGCATTGTTCCTCCATTATCATATTCACTTAGCAAATTATGTGTTGAATTTCCACTTGTACCAGGCATTGTGCTAGGCAGTGGAACAAGATAGAAAAGGTCCTGGCTCTCAATGGACCTACTTCTAGTGGGGCTACTGGGTGGTGGTGTCAGAATGGCCCCTTAAATCCTAAAGGGATGGGGCTTCCCTGGTGGCACAGTGGTTGAGAGTCCGCCTGCCAATGCAGGGGACGTGGGTTCATGCCCCGGTCCAGGAAGATCCCACATGCCACGGAGCGGCTGGGCCCGTGAGCCATGGCCGCTGAGCCTGTGTGTCCGGAGCCTGTGCTCCGCAAGGGGAGAGGCCACAACAGTGAGAGGCCCGCATACCGACAAAAAAAAAAAAAAAAAAAAAAAAAAATCCTAAAGGGATGGATGAGCAACACGCTTTTGGAAAAGCTTGCTGACCCAGGGGATCCCTCAACCTCACTCTCCATATGTTCCTCATCTCAGAGGGTGACCCAAGAGGAGGGGGGTCCCTCTGTTGCCTTGATGAGCCTCTCTCCCCTGACACCTCTGGCAATTAGAGGAGGATGGGTGTGATAAACCCTTCTAGCATTGTAGCTCAGCTGGGCCCCAGATGTGGCTCTGGGGGACCGGCTTGGATCAGGAGGTTGACGAGAGGTAAGCTCTAGCAGGCGGTCTAATTCCTGGCTCTCTGTATAAAAAGGTCAGGTCAATGCAGTGACTTCAAGGTTTCAATCCTTTATTTCTCAAAAAGTCACTGGACTAGAAATTTCCTGGACTCCCTGGCTACTTAATCCACCTGCAATTAACCTCAATATTCACCAGCCTAAGAGGGGAGTCTTAAGACTTTCTTGCTTTTTTTCCAAATGAAAACAAGGCTTCCCTCCTCCTCTTCCTCATGCACTGTGTACCCATTCCCCAAGCAGACCTTGGTTCCAACTTCTCAGGCTCAGCTCAGCATTCCACAAATGGCATTACTTGGAGTCAAGATTTCAGATAATATGTGGTTCTCCAGGCCTTGAAATAAAGCCAATCTGATTAGCATTGATCACCTAATTTTTTTTTTTGAAAAGAGACCTGTTTATTTTCTTAGGGAGAAATTTTCTTTATTTCCTCCATCTCATCTCTTCACTGTCAGCTCTTTTCAAAACTACTAAAGCACAGGTTGGTCCTATACCAGAGCATGCCTGTGAAATTAGGGGGAAAAGAGCCTAAAAACGCTCAACTGCAACTTCCCAGTGAGAAAATGAAAGAATCCCATGTTCACCTCATACCTTGACCATGAGACTAGCTTTCAAAAGGTTCTTGATATTGCTTTGAACTTCTCCTGCTGTCTCTCTGGAAATTTTAAGCAAGCAAATCTCCAAATTAAAATGATTTGAAAAAAAATAACAACTTCAAAATACTAAAAGAAGGGCAAAACCTCCTATCTTTACAGTTGGTTTTAACTCTGGAAGAGTGAGCAGTAACTGGTCATTAATGGTATGACCACTCAACTCACTCGTGCTCATTTTTATTGTCTGTCTTCCTCAATTCTTGGGGTCTATCAAGTTACAGGCATCTTTCAGTACTAAAAGGATCAGTTTAAAAGGGCTATGCAGACAGAGCCACTTCTGCTTTGGAAACGAAGGAGAAGATTGGATTGGAGGGAGATGATATGTCTATTTTCTAGACAGAAAAGACCTCTTCTGCTTTATGCAGGAGACTTTCACACATCTATACCTATCACTGACTCCCCCATTTATGCCCACTCCAGGGGACCTACAAAGTCTTCCTCTCACATATTCTTGGAGAATCTTAGGCCCTAGAATTCAGCCTTGAATCCTCAGTGGCTCCCATTCAAGATCTCCACCCTGAAACTTCATCCCCATCCAGTCCCCAGATCTAAAATTAGTCCACTTCCTGGTGTCCATCAGCCTGGTCTCCCTGACTCTTTGCTCATTCACTCATTGGGTTGGGTTCCTGGCTAGCTAGCAACGCAAGAACAGGGCAGAAGAAGCAATCACACCAAGCAGGCTTCTACACTTCTCCAGATCCCCAAGGAACCCATGGCCTGGCACAGGTATCCAGTGACCAGGAGCTATTGTTATCATGATATTGCCATATCCTAAATTAGCTCAGGGATCCTTGCCCTGTGCCCCCTTTCCAGCCCTCAACAACTCCTGAGATTTCTCCTTCTCCACAGAGCCTCACAGAAGAACCAAAGGGAGAATGAGTATGGGACCCCCATTATTTAAACATGTTCATTCTCAAAATACATGGCATGTATCATTGTGGGTTATCTACTCATTTGGTAGAACTGAACATATGCTAAGGGTACCGGCCACACAGGAAATAGACAGAAAACAGAAAAGTTAATTTCTAATGACCTTTTGCAGGATTTTGCAAGCAAAATATCTAAGGAGAAAAAAACTATTTTCACTTCAGTAAAACTTGTAGTTCTTGTCTTTTTATATTTGGTGTTTATTTTGAACATCACATTAGTTTACTTTTCATACCTACACTTTCTTAGTGTCTTATTCTGACCCTAAATATTGTGGAAACAGCACAGGGTCAGGGGTCACTGCAGAGGAGACTCTAGAACCTAAGTGTTCTAACTGGTTGTATGACCTTGGTCAAACTGTGTGACTTCTCTGGACCTTAGTTTCTTTAAGCATCAAACAAAAATTGATCTCAATGTTTAAAATCCTTTTTAAAGGTCCCTGGTGCTATAACTTGACAGTAATTTATGTCCCTGTACACAAACCAGCCGAGGTTTAAAAGCTATAATCAACTGATTACTGCCATCATGGCAGTAACCCTTGGAAGCCATAGTTGCTTATAGAGCAGAGAAGATGCTTTGGCATGTGCCTTTAATGGTTGCTCATTTGGGACATGGCACATGACTCTGTGGCTTGTAGTGGGATGGAAAATGCACTCTCCATGAGACAAAGGACTCTTTAGGGTCTGGATGCGCAATGCAAACTGAAAAACCAGAAGACACCACCACGTTTCAATGAAAAATGCTGATGGAAAACAGATGCTGGGCCCAGGCTCACAGTTGCACAATTCCTGGTGATGCCCAGCTCCTGCTCAGCTTACTGCTCTGCTCTGTTGGTAACTGAGAAAATGGAAAGGACCTTGCTTTTGATATCTTTAAATAGACCTAGGCCTCATTTCCAGACCTAATCTACCCACTCCCCAGGAGAATCCTGATCAGAGCCTGCCTGGGCAATGACCTCTTGGGGAATGTAGTAAATCCTACTCAGTAGGTAATCTTTAAGGAGCCTTCAGGCTTTGGTGCCTTGTGACTCAAAACCTGGGGTCTTAGGGATAGGGGGTTGATTTCCAGGGAATTAACCACAGCCCTATCTGCAACCCCAACATTACTCAGCCATCAGCTCTGCCTGGGCTGGGAAAGGCCGGCAGTCCAAAGTCGATGCAAGTAACAGCTAAAGAACAGCAACTTCACAGCACTGACATTTTGTATGTGATTGGGGGTAACGAATATGCAGTTTCTGTAGAGATAATCTGAGAAGGTTTCTTAGAGGAAGTGGGAGCCTGGGAGTGTTTTAAAGAAGGGGGAGGGTGTTTCCCTGGTGGCGCAGTGGTTGAGAGTCCGCCTGCCGATGCAGGGGACACGGGTTCGTGCCCCGGTCCGGGAAGATCCCACATGCCGCACAGCGGCTGGGCCCGTGAGCCATGGCCGCTGAGCCTGCACATCCGGAGCCTGTGCTCCGCAACGGGAGAGGCCACAACAGTGAGAGGCCCACGTACCGCCAAAAAAAAAAAAAAAAAAAAAAAAAAAACAGAAGGGAGAGGAAGGCAGCTTGGCAAATTTGAGATTAAAGAGGAAGCTCTCCACAGGCAAAACCAAGCTGATTAGCTGCCTGAATGCTAGAAGTTGTGAACTCTGTGTACCCACTCAGTGGGTGGTCTGTGCTATTGTGCAAATTACCTAAGGACGCCCAGAAAATTGTAGGCTGTTCTGCCCAGGTTGGGCTGCTGTTACAGCTCCCTTTAGCCTGGGCAGGAGATAGCCGTAGTCCTGACAAGGTGTCGAGGCAGAGGTGAAGAAGAAAAAGTGGTGATGGACTTGGAGGACGGTGGCAAGCAGGTCAGGCCAGGCAAACAGGCTGTCCAGAAGCCTCCACTGTCCACTCATCTCCCCTTCGTCATCTTGCTCTACCCTCACAAGGCCCTCCAGCATGAGCTCGTTTCCCACCAGATGTTTTGAATCTCCTTTCCAGGCCTAATTGAAGACAGCTTTTCTTTCTGCTTGAGAGGAAAGGGGAGAAATATGCCCTGCAGCCTTTCCCATCTCTGCTCCCCTCTCCTTCCTCTGGGGTGGAGACGCTCTTCATTTCCAAGCAAAAGGTGGGGTTAGATGGTTCACCCAGCCCTTTCACAGCAGAAAGCAGGTCTCCCAAGGAAGCCAGCTCCTTTTTCCCATAGGAGGAATGTGCTGCTCACCACCATTCCCCCCACCCTCTCCCTTACAGACACTCACCTCAGTAAGATAGCCGCAAACCCCATCCCCTCCAGAGGAGCTGCACTTTCCAACTGTCAGTGGAGGAACAAAGCCTCTTTGCCCTAGATCAGATGTTTTTCCCTAAGGAGGACTACGGCCGGTTAGAGAAATTATTCACTTTTCTCTCCAAGTAGCACTGGGATCCACTATAGTAAGGATGACCATAGTTCAATACCAGTTATTCCTGAGAGTGAAATCCTTTCAAGATTCACCAGTGGGCCTGTATAGTCATCTGCCAACCCTAGTGCTTTTGTCAATCACATTTGATATTCTGTGATTCTGGGAATCATAAGGCAAAGTGAAATGATCCATATAGAGCATTGTGGAGTAGCATCCTTTCATTTAATCAGTAACCTACATTTTTCAGACCACCAAGCCTGAGGATAAAAATACGATCCCAAGGGTAAACATAGAACTTCTCCAGGAGACTACACTTGTGTTCTGAAAAAATTAAGTTCCCTCTCAAATTTCTTCCAAGTAGTCCTGGGTTTCAGTCTCTCGTGGTATCCATCAGTAGCCTCAGAGCAGAGAGTGTTCATTACATGCTCTGCAAGCCGGTCCTCTGGGCTACTATGTGATATCTGGTGTTTTATCTCTTCCCACGCTGGCTTTTTTGGGGTAATGACTCCCATTGCTTCTGAAACTGTGTCACTGATGTCTGCTGAAGACATTTAGTTCCTTGCCTAATGTCAAGATCTTTGATGTCTGTGGTAGGGCAACCTCACCAGTTACTACTGAAGATACTGGCATCAATTCTGCAGATGCCCTGCATGCTAGCATCCCAGCCCCTTTGTTTTAACTTTGCTCTTTTACTGGATCCAAAAAATCACAGTTACTGGTATCAGGGAAAGGGAATCTTCCCTTTCCTCTAGAATCAGTGGACCATATCCTCGAAGTGAACACATGTGCTCTGACAATAAACTCATTCCATGATTTCTTGTATAAATAAATACCTGGAAGATTCACCCCATCAGTCTTCCACATATGTCATATCTTCTGAATCCTAGCACCTGGATAGTTCAAGCTGAGACAGGTTCAGAATTACTATGACTTTGGTAATTAAGAGCCTATGTTTGAATCCTGGCTCTATCACTTACTAATTCTGAGCCTTAGTTTCCTCATCTGTAACATATGGATAATAATAATTCTTATTAGGTTGTGTTAAAGACAATGCATGCAACTTATGTAATCTAGTGCTTAGAATGTGATAAATAAAAGTTGACTATTATAATTATTGTTATTATTACTTAATTTTTTCTTAAAGAAGAAGGAGCTGAGGTTGAGGTAAGTGAGGAGAATTGTCCAAGATTACACAGCCAGTGTGTGGCAAAGACAAGACAATGTACTTCCAGGCATTTGACTCAGGGTTCAGTCTTCTTGAATAACATCATCTTTCCATAGTCCACAGGTGAGTTTCTAAATGAACTGTATTTACTTGGCTGTATTTCCTATTTAATTTCATTGATGAGCCCATGCAGACAGGACTCAGTACCCAGAGCCAAGGGAAGGTATGGAAGGAGATGAAGAGGGACCAGACTATAAATCCTGGTGAAGCAGAGGAAATAGTCCATTAGTCATGCAATTATGTCCAATGTCTTCAGCTCCTTGTTTTACTGAGGAAGTTAGAAGACAAAGCCACCCCAGAGGAAGAACATGAAGCTTGGAGGCTAGTCAATCTGTGTTCAAATCCCAGAACATTGACCAGCTGTTAGTTAGGGTGTCTTACTAGTGCATTGACTAGCATATATGAAAGAACAAGGAAGAATCTTTTATAGTTGGTCCCTTATTTAAAGAGATCAAATTTGACATCTACAAAGAGAAAAGGACTTTGCCAATGTGACACATTCAGATCTGGGCAGAGCTGGAACTAGAACTCAGGTCTCATGCTTGATTTAATGTGGTTCAAATCTAGGATGCTTCCCCAAACCCTCCAGAGCCAAACCTTGAGAAGGGACACATTTTCCCACATGTCAGTCTCATGTAGGGTGCTCTGGCTAAGTAACCCAGGCTTGTCAGGTTGCAGACCAGACGCAGGCAGCAATGGGAAGGCAGAAAGCACTCCCTCTTCTATTCTTCTTGCTACTGAATCTCAAGTGCCAATGCCTTGGTAGAAAAAATGTTCTTCCAAAGGCTAGTTTTACCTTTTAATAAAATAGGTAGCTGCTTTCATGATGGTGAGTTCAGGGAGCCAGGTTAAGTCTCTCTACTAGCTATCCATTGTTGCATAACAAATCACTCCAAAACTTAGTGGCTTAAAACCACAAAATTTGATCTGAATTTCTGTGTGTCAGGAATTTGAGAGTGGCTTGGCTGAGTGGTTCTGGCTTGGTGTCCTTTATAAAGCTTCAGATGTCAGCTGGGTCTGCAGTCAACTGAAGGCTTGACTGGGCCTAGGGGACCTGCTTCCAACATCGTGTCCTTACAAAGCTGGAGGCCTCAGTTCCTCACCACATAGAAGTGAAGGGTCAGCTGATGTCCCCAGAGAGAGTGATCAAGAGAGAGACCAAGGAGGAAGCTGTAATGCCTTTTATAACCCAGTCTCAGAAGACACATGCTGTCATTTCTTCCATATTCTAGTATTTAGGAGTGAGTTACTAAGTCCAGTTCACACTTAATGGAAGGGGATTTAAGCTCCAACTCTTGAAGGAAGAAATATCAAGAATTTGTGGACATGTGTTAAAATCATCACATGCTCTATCAGCTGGAGCACTATTCATCTGTTTGAAATCCAGCCATTAGTAAACCCAAGAGAGATAAGAACATAACTCATTTTCAGTTTGCAAACAATTTAAATCTGTGCTAACTGTGAGTGAGTGTCTGGGATGGAACTGCCCAGGAGTTGGAGCCTCAGGTTCTCTTTTACACACCGCCCCTGGCATGCCACAGTCCTTGAACATATCACTTCTTCTGGGGCTCAGTTTCTTCCTTTGTAAAGTGAGATGCATGGATTGGAAGATTTTTATTGCCCCTTTGGGCTCTGATATCCTCTCCTTGAATATTATCTAAAAGGTTTTAAAGTCCATTTATGAGAGTATCTCTTGTGTGTGCTATTTATCAATCTATGCATACATATATGTATGTATAAATATTTAACATGGTTTTATATGTGTCTCTATATTTCAAAAGCCTATCTAAATAAATCTTTTATGACCCTTTAGTTTTAGAGGGAAGGTGAGGCTGTTTATGTTACAAGAACATATTTTATTTGCCCACAGCCGCCAAGCACAGCACGCCATTTCTATAAATGGGGCATGATGGTGTTTTGTTATGAAATGCCCTTTGATGTAGGACAGCCACAGTCCAATGACTTCTAAATATATTTCAGCCTACTGTAAGGAATAAAATGTTAGATCTTCTCATGGCCACGGGGTCTCTGCACACATTTCCAGGAACTTGAGGCCATTTACTAAATCCAAACAGAGAAACATTGTTTTAATGATTATAGATGTGTCCACTCAGCTTTGAACAAGCCCTCCCTCTTCCCAGCCTAGCCCCTTGTGTCTGAAGCCCAGCATGAATCAGTCAGCCTGGATCACAAAAGAAGCGACATAATGGAGCATCTTTTCAAGACAAGATATCAACCCTCCACGTTGTTCCAAAGACCACCCCTGACTATTCCTTGGCCCCCCATCTCACATCTAAATGGCTCACCATTAATCAGAGGGTCTCTTTATTTCCCCCAAGGGCTATCCACCTTTAGAACAAAATGCTTAGGGAAAAAAGTTTTTGAAAAGTAGTGAGAAAAATTTAAGAATTGAATAAATTTGAGAGTGTTGTTCCAAGTTCTTCTGTTGTTCCAAGGCTCTGGGTCTTCTCCAGTAGTCCCATTGTGCATGTACACCCTAAGGAAATGTCCACACAGGTTCAGAGTGGGTGTCTTGCTCAAGGTATTCACTACAGTGGTGTTTGCAGTAGTGGGAGTTAGATTCAGTCAGGTGTCTATCTGCAGGGAACAGACACGTACATGTGGTAGAAGCATGCTATGGATACCGTGCGATTATTAGGAATGAATCAGTTACCTATTGCTGTGTAAAAAATTACCCCAAATATAACATCTTAAAACAACAAACATTTATCATCTCTGTGGTTCCTTTGTTTCAGGCTCTTTCACAAGGGGGCAATTAAGTGTTATCCAGACCTGCAGTCAGTCATCTCGAGGCATAAACAGACTGGGGGAAGATTTCCTTCCAAACTCACTCACAAGGCTGTTGACAGGATTCAGTTCCTCACACTGTTGGACTGAGGATCTCAAATCCTTGCTGGCAAAATATATTGCAATCCAACTCATAGTCAAGGTGAGGTGATTCTACAGGGCACAAAAACCAAGAGACTGTAGTCATCTTAGGAGCTGTCTATCACAAGAAGCAAGAAATTTAAAAACAAAACAGCATTAAATATAATACTTAACAGAAAAAGGTAGGAGTTAGAATGAAATGTGCAGCAGAATACAAAGTGTATACATTAAAATACAGAGGAAAAAAGGGTACATGTTTTATAAGGATGAAAACAAACTCAAGGGTATTTAACAATCACATCATGATGTTTGCCTGTTGGGCATGGAGAGTGAAGGAAAAATGAGAATGAATAACTATATAAATCCAGAGTGAGGTCTTGCAGACACAGAAGAAATCGATACACTAGAAACTCAGGATCAAGTTCAACTCTGCACTCGAGGTTCAAAAGAAAGGAAAAGGAAAGTGACAAAACAAACACCCTAGGCCTTCCCATACTCAAGCCCTAACAGAAGGCTCTCACCAAGATCCATGTCTGTGGGAGCTCCCCCACTCTAATGTCACACTCCATTAAAGTCACCTCAAGGGCTAGGAGACTTCTACCAAGTAAAAGTGGCATCTGTTAGTGTGGTATACCTTGGAGTCTGTAAGATAGCTCTAAAAATTCAATGTTTATAAGATGTGACCACGGGGTGACCAACCATCCCAAGATGGAGGGAGTTCTAGTTTGTGACACTTTGAATACTAGAACCAGGACAGTCCAGGGAAAACTAGGATGAGTTGGTCACCCAGTGAGTTTGTTGAAAATGCAAATTGCAGCACCTTCACAAGAGTTTTTGATTCTGTCTGCCAGAGCTGGACCAGGAATCTGCATTTTACGCAGTGCCAGAAGCCCTTCTAATATAGATGGTCCACAGATCACTCTTTGAGAAAAACTATCGTGGAAGGATAGCTTTGAAAGGTACTGCTGGTAGCACAAAGGTTGTAGCTAATCTCAATTTGTAATCACAGATTTTATGCAGCCACCCAAGAGTAATCCACCATTACCTGTTGATAATCCTATGGCTCTGGTTCACAGTTCACTGATTCTAGAACTTGTCTTTCACATAAGGCAGACCCCAAGATTAGGAGGCAAAGTTCGGGGAGGGGTCAGGCCAGGAGTTTGGGGAGGAAGATTTCCCTGACTGGCTGTTACAAGAAACCACACCCAAATCTGGATTAGTCATTTATAGAAAAGTCTCTCAAAAGTCACCCACCCCACAGTGAGATCTGAGGAATGTGCTAATAAGATTAAAGTGAGAAACTTTAGGTCTTCAGGAAGCAGCCTGCCTAAAATGTAATCCCTGTAAAATATTTTCCATATTTGGAAAATACAAAAGTTTACACAAGTACATTGACGGGAGAAAAGGTAATAAGGTAATGATGAATGCCTCGTGGGATCTAGCTGAAGGAGGGTGGGGAGTAAGAAGGATAAGAAGTCACAGGGAGGGGATCTTGAGTGGCTGCAGGTGTACTTAGGTAGATCCATCCTTATAAGAAGTGGTGTGTCAGACCACAAAAGTTAGCCAAATACTCCTAGTGACCACTAAACCATTCTTGCTCTATTTTTGTATTCACTAAGTAACTATTTTATTTCCCTTTATTCTTTGTTATCCAAATACAGACTGAATAACTTCTGGGTGAGGGGCACATAAAGTTTTAGAGTTATTTATATTCTAGTCTTAATTTTTCTATTGGGTTTCAAGTCTAATGAGGGTAGACTGATTACCAGAAGACTAATGCAAATGAAGTATGCTGATGGTTTCAGAAGTCATCTCCAATGATTAGAGTTGTCATGGTTTTATTTTATTTTAATTAATTTATGTATTTATTTTTGGCTGTGTTGGGTCTTCGTTGCTGTGCGTGGGCTTTCTCTAGTTGCGGTGAGCTGGGGCTACTCTTCGTCGTGATGCGCGGGCTTCTCATTGCAGTGGCTTCTCTTGTTGTGGAGCACGGGCTCTAGGTGCATGGGCTTCAGTAGTTGTGGCTTGTGGGCTTCAGTAGTTGCAGCGTGTGAGTTCTAGAGCACAGGCTCAGTAGTTGTGATGCACAGGCTTAGTTGCTCCGTGGCATGTGGGATCTTCCTGGACCAGGGCTCAAACCCATGTCCCCTGCATTGGCAGGCAGATTCTTAACCACTGCACCATGAAGGAAGCCTGCTGTCATGGTTTTAGATTCCTCCTGAAGCTTATCCTGAATCAAGAATTCAAGTACAAGTAGTTTATTTATGAGGTGATCCCAGGAAACACATGTAGAAGAGTGAATAGTAAATCATGGAAGGGAAGGAAGCTGATAAAAGACACATATTAAACCAGTTACCATTAAGGGCAACTGGTGTTGGAGCCTGCTTGGGAACTCTGGAGACAATAGAGATTCTATACTGTCCATATATAGAATATACTTCAGAGTTTTTCCAAACAAGGGGTATTCATCCACTAACTCTCCAACTGTCATTAGTTGAGGGGTGCTTCCTGAGGGATTACCCCTCAGACACTTCTGGTCTGTCCTACATGGGAGCTAAGCATGCTCTCATGACTACTCAGAGTCACAAATGTTTTCCATAAGCAACCTTGAGACAGTAGAGATGAATACCAAGGGGAGGTGGGTGGGCTCTCAACAACACCTGTTAGAATAGCTCAAACTTGCTGCATGTTTACAGGATTCCATGCACCAGATTAAATGTGTATCATTTCATTTAATATCTGATTAATATTCCTCCTTTCTCAGATTGGGAAACAGATGCAGAGTAAAAGTGACTTGTTCATGGTCACACAGTCAGCTAATAGTATAGCTGGAATTTGAACCATTCGGTTGGTCTTTAGAATCCAAGCTTTTGGCCACTGCACTCTACTGGATCCCAAAAGAGTTTATATCTAGTTGAGGGAATAGAAATAGATTTTATATAGGTGTAAAACACAGCTGCTTCACAAAGTATGGATAAGATTTCAGTTTGGGATACAGCACTGGTATTGAAGTGTGGACACATGGATGGAGTTCAAGAACCATCAAGGGTCCTATTTGTCTGAAATATAAATCACAGGTAGTTGAGGGTAAGCTATAATAGGGGGGATTTTGAAGGTCAAGATAAGGAGTTTACACACAGTGACTGGGCAATAAGGACATATTAGGGCTTTTTGAGAAAGAGCATGGCAGGATGTATGCTTGAATAACACTAAAGAGTGTTAATAATATAAACAGTGTTAAGAGAGTAACACTGAACAGGAAGCAATGAGTTGGCTGGGTTGACCAAAAGAGAGGGAAAGATGGAAAACCCAGCAGGAACTGTGGTACTAATTCTGGAATTTGAAGGTACTTCTTTCAGAGATCCAGAGTCAATGCAAATGGGAATGGTAGATCAGGTGAGAAGAATATCTCTGACTAAAGGTTTCTAGACCAGGTCGTGGACACTGAACGTTTAATGTATCCCAGATACCAGGATCATTATTAGAGAAAAAAAAATTGATGAATGATGGTTTGTTGAACAAATTCATTCATAATTACTGATGAGCCTGTAATAACTATGTTAAGTGGCTAGTTGATGCATTGTCTTTCTAAAAAAGGACTCTTCTCCCTCTCTTTGATAGCTATTCTTTCTATTCTGGAATCCTAAATGTACACCTAGTCCAAGATTCTACATTCACCTTTTTGCCTGGTTATCTTAATCTAAATTCTCAACTATGCCCTTTTCCTGATGACTTTCAAACTCATATCTTCAAAACTTACATTTTCTCTTGAACGTAATTTCCAACTGTAGATTAGGTATGCCCACCAGAATACTCTGGTACCTCAAACTCAGCATGACCCAAAACCAAATTTGTCCCATTCTTCCACAAACAAGTTTGTTTTTCTGACTTCCCAATTGATATTAATGATCCCATTATTCCTCAACTTGCCAAGGCTCAACACTTGGAATTGTTCTTAACTCTTTGTCAACTGTCCAATCCATCTAATGTATGTCAAAACCTTGTTGATACTACCACTACAATATCTCTTAAAATTGGTGGTCTTTTCTCTTCACACTAGTATAGTACAGTGTACAGTACTATACAGTACAGTAGAGTTCAGGGTTTCATCACCTATTGCTTAGAGTCTACTGGGAATATATTCTCACTTTTCATACTGTCCTCTCCCTAAATAAATAGGGCCTCATCTCATAGTGTTTTGCTATATGTTGTACCTACTGTTGCTTTCTTATGCTAATAATAGCTAAAAGCAATGCTAGGTGCCAGGCATTGTCCTAAGTGCTTTACATTACTTCCTTTAATTTTCACAAAAACCCTTTGAGATACAGACAATTATTAGGCACATATTGCAGGTGAGAAAACTGAGGTACAAAGAGGTTAAGTGACTTTTTCAAGATAACCTAAGTAAGTGACAAAACCAGATTGGAATCTGAGTCTCTGTCTCTCCCATGAACAAAGGGCTACACTGAAACTCTTGGCTTCTTTACTAGACTTTGAACTCCTTGAAGTAGAGGTTATTCTGTGTAACTGTGTGACTTCTGAACAGTGCCTTACCAATAGTAGCTGATGCTTGATATATATATATATATATATATATATATATATATATATATATATATATATATATATATTTTTTTTTTTTTTTTTTTTTTTTTTCATGAACAAGGGTCCTGCTTGATGACAGAGTTCAGGAGAACGTGAAGCTGGAAGTCATTTGTTTCTACTTTTCCTGTAGAAGGGAGACTGTACCTAATTCAGTCTGATGACATACTTTAACCAGATTAGATCCTCTAAGCAGTCCCTGGCTATGGGGAAACGAGCCAAGAGAAATCAGGTTGCAGTCTACATGAAATCAGACATTGGGCTCAAAAGTATGGTGCAAAGCTCTACCTCTTCCTTCAATCTTATTTTTGATGGACTTTCTTTGTTGCACACCTGGAAACTCATATTCTTCTTAACCTAACAAAAGAAGAGTCAGTGTTAGAGAGACTTAAAAACACAGAGTGCATAGTAAGAGAGTGTTTGCAAATGTAAGTGGGGCCGAGGCTCTCTGAGAGGCGTGATAAAATTACTTTTTGGCTGAATGAGTTTGCAAACCTCTTCTTGAAGCTAAGCAGTGCTATTTCATGCCTCTACCACAGGCATTTTTCTCCCTGAAAAATCAATGACCCAAGAAAGCAGTTGGTGGTGGGAGGAGGGGGAGTCTCTGAGCTAATCCTTGAGGTTGAGACAGGAACATGGCTGCTGTGGATTCAGCCTGGGGAGATCAAGGGGAAGAATGACTGCTCTGCGTGGAGAAGTCCTTCTTCAGAGGGCATCATTCTGAGCACTCAAGTTTTCTGTCAATAAACACTCTACGGGGGAGATAAATGCATTTGGAGCTGAAGATGGGAGCAGGGTGTCTGGGAAAGAATAAACACATTATATGAGCCCCTCCATCAAACCCCTTCACTGAAATGCTCAAGGACTCAGACCATGTGTTTAGCAGAGGCTGATGGAAGGGAGAGAAACTCTCTCCACCCCTGTGTGTGAATCAAGCCGCAAAGATGTGGTCTAATAATAATAAACAATATTTGAAGACAAGACCTCTGCAGCTTGCTTCATCCACAGAGGTGCCAGGTACTGTGGCTATGGGATTATCAAATGACTATTTGACCACCATGTTGACAGCAAGACTAGAAACAATTGGCCTCTTACAAAGACAGAAAATTGGTTCTAGAGGCAATATTCTGCAAACATGGAAGATGAAACCAAATACCTAGACAATTTTACCATGTGTTCTTCTAGGATGGCATCTCTTCCCAACACATTTTTAAATCCAAGAAGAGTCCTTCCTAAGAAATTATTTGGGGGGAAAGGTAAATCCAGGCACACACAGTTCCCAAGAAATTAAATCACTAATGGCTTTATTTTATTAAACATGGCCTCCCCACAGAGTAAAGGCCAAGGAATCAGATGCTAGTGTTCATTTTTGAAGAATATGGCTCTGAAAAATTATATATTTATTTAGTTTTACCTACAATGCAACTCAGGCATTCCCAAATCCCCTAGAAGAGCCTTGTGCTTTTAGTAACATCACTGGCTGACTATAAAATCTTCAAATAAATAAATGTGTAGCCTTATTTATATTTCATCATATAGAAACAGCTTTCTAATTCTAGTGCATTACTTCTCCTGACAAATTTGCTGATAGGCTGCATGGACAAACCATTTTGTTGCTCTTCATCCTGTGTTTCCCTTTTTCTACATACTATATGATCTGAAAGTTACCTATAGTGCTGGTTTTAATATCTGTTACCTACTTTCTGCCAAAAAACCCTCCTCTGTTACCCCAGGGTCAAGACATTCTTCCCTTCCCATATCATAAAGTTCTTCTGCTATAGAATCAATTGTCTGCTCTCATTGCATTTTCATTGAAGATGTGGGATGACCTCTGTCACATTCAACTATTCTCCCTTCTTATATTTCTTATGTTTTCATGATCTCTTATTTTTAATCAAACAACTCTTTTTGCCTGGACTTTATCTCATTCAGCTCCACCATAACATGCCCCAAACTGAACTCACGTCTCTTAATTCCCTCAACTCTTCCTCCACCCTGCCCCTATCACCCCAGCTTCAGACTTCTTAGCTCAGTGAATAACACCCTAACAAAATCTGTTGCTAAAATAAAAGCATACAAATCTTAGACACACCTCTTTTCCTCATCCTCCTAGATTCCTCAGTCATTACAATCACTCATGTCTACTTCCTACTTTTTTTTCCTCTCCTTCCTTGTTCTTGTTATGATCATCTCTCACCTGGACTATGGCTGCAGCCTCACAACATGCTTGCATATATTTGCCACCTTACCTACAAAATAAATACCATAAAACAGCAATTTTCCCTGTGGTCTCACAACTAGCCCACTCATCATCAATACCCCAACATTGCTCCCTTTCCTCTGCCTGACCCCAGAACCATGTAAGTAGAAGACAGGGGAAGAGTAGAGGAAAGAATCATCATTTTGATAACTTGTAGGCTGAATGGGGACAGCACTAAATTCCTTTTACCTAAGTCAAGTGAGGGATCCACCAAAAGAATCTCTTTTAGAGACTCTGGATCCCCCAAGAAATAAAGGCTGAAATCCCAGTCCCTCATTAGAGGTTTGCCTGGGTAGCACACTTGATGAGCTTGTTGAACTCTCTGCATGCATTCCTCTCCAATCATTACCCACACCCCAGCAGAGAAAAAGAGACCTAGATAGAAATGAGGAGACTCTGCACTCCCTCCTTTCATGCTGCCATGGAGACATGAGATTTCTTTGAGTCAAATGGATACAACAGAATGGCCCTGGGTGTATGCTGTTTGGCTGTCTTTCCTGCTCTCCATTCAAGGTGGATGGCTAATGAACCCTAGCATCCAGCAGCAATAGGTGGTCACTCTATGGGGACAGGGTAAAATGCTGTTGGAAAAAAAAGCTGAAAACTAATCTCTCCAAGCCAGGCAACTGATAGGAATCCCCTTCCGCCAAAAGGGTCAAGAGAGCATTTATGCATGCAATGAAGGTATCCACTATCAGCCAGATACCCTTATTTCTTTTCTCTTTCATTTCCAACATCTTGCATGGGCTACAGCTTTGAAGAGAGAAGGGGACAGCTTGGCCTTGGGCAGACTATTATCCCATACCAGCCCCTAGGATGGGAAGGAGAAAAGAAATGGAATAGACATTTCCCCTACTGGTATTCTCTAACCACAAGAGAGGAAGAGGAAACCATTAAGTGGAATATGAGATTATAGCTTTAAATTGGATCATTTCTAATTGAAAATGACCAAAACCTGGCCACCAGGAAGTTGTGTCCAAGACCTCATTACAAGGCCAAAAATCATGCCTGAAGGCCCTGACTGGGGAAAATGTCCCAAAACTACTTCATGTTTCCTGCCATGGAGTAGAGAATGTTCAAAAAATGAGTTACAATGACATGCAAGTCCCATAATGTCATCCTCCTGATGAAGAGTTCCCAATGACTCCTTATTCCCTAACCTACAGGATAAAAATGGACTCTTTGAATGACTCACAAGGCCATTTGTGATCAAGCACCTTTTGCCTCCATGGTGTCAGTTATCTCTTAATTTCAGGTTTGACATTTACAATTACCCCAGGATATCAGGCTCTCCCAGCCATCTGTGTTTTTGCAAACATAGCTTTCTCTACCAGGAGAGAACACTTTTCCCACCTAACCTATAAATGAAATTCCATCAAGTCTTGGTTTAAGCATGATCTCTTCTGTAAAGTCTTTTCTAATGCTTGCATGCAGAATTACTTATTTCTTCTACCATATTCCCTTTTTACATACAGCTCAATGATCTTATTGAGTTACTTCTTGGGGCAGTCATTGTGTGTGTGTCTTCTCATTAGACTCTATTTCCTTGAAGACATCAACTGTGTTCTCCCTTATAACCCCATGCCTGGGTGGGAGGAGTGTGGTTTAAAGGACAACTCCAGAGCCTGGGCCAAGAACTAACCAGATACTCTATGAAACTTGCTTCAAAGAGATTGCCTTATGTCTGTATGTATGTGATTTTGGGGCTGAAGAGACAAAATCTGATTTTATCTGTCAGAATTCTTTCCATTATATATGTCTTCCTCTCAAAGTCTAGCTGATCCTGAACCCCTAACTTCAGTTCATTCTGAAAGGCCTATACCCACCCTGCCACCAAGCATTCTCCCATCTCACCATGGCAAAGTCTCAATTATCTATAGGAAATCAATTTCTCCATGTCTCTGAACAGGGTTGGTATCTGATACTGCTATGATAAAAAATATATAGCTCATTCATTACACGCTGTCTTTAGTTGTCTTTCCCTGGGTAGAAATCCAATTTCATTTAGATTATGACTCTCTAGAAGGCAGACCTTATCTTGCTTTGTATTCCATATAGTGGAGACATGTTTAACTGTGTAAATGGCCTCTTGAAGTCCGACCTGGGCCAGGCACTGTGCAGAGCAGCAGATATCAAATGAGGCACTCATGGCCTCTACTCTTAAGTGCTTCACAGAGGCTGGTCCTTCTCTGTCTTGGAAGGTTGTATTCTTTGACCTTGAAGGAAGCTCCAGAGAGGGCTTATGGAATATTGAGGACAGAGAGGGGTGCCCTCTGGGCCAAAGGAGCTGCCCCAGGCCATCAGGGGAATCCACCCTGCAGTCACTGAGATGACAAAAGGCCCATCTAAGTTATCCTCACAACTTTTTGGGTTCTAACCCTAGAGACCATTTTTATCTGCCATACTCAGTTTTGACTACATAGCAACTGCCACAGGAATGTGAAATAGTAGCAAGTGATGGGCCTTATAATCAGAAATGATTGAATTTAATTCAATTTAACCTAAACTGAGCTCCTTAGATTTAGTCACTTATTTTTCCCATTAAATTCTGACTAGGTTGGCCAGCCTTTTATAGTCTTATTATAAACATAGGAGGCTCATTGGGATCAAGGTATAATGTTCCAGATCATTTCCTTGCCTTTCCCCATTCCCTGATTGGCTGCTGCCCCACTACAGATTTCTCTCTCTCTCTCTCTCTCTCTCTCTCTCTCTCTCTCTCTCACACACACACACACACACACACACACACACATGCACACACTCACGCTCTTGATGGGCCCTTTCTCTTACTTCTCAAATAATCCTCCCATTTTTCCTGAAGTTATTCTTCTATCTTCACTGTCTCTCAAAAATCTTGCTAAATTGTAAGAATAATTTTTTATTTTGTTGTCATAAATGAGGTATTTCAAGCCTCTGAGGTCTTCATATCCATAATTAATGTATATTTCTGGAATTCTAAACATAAGTAAATCTGACTTTATATTTCTTTAGTCTTGAAAATAGACAAACATACATCTAGTCTATATACATAGAGACTGTGTACCTGTGTGTATTTGTGTGTTTGTGTATCATATATATATGTATATAGAGACATTATACAATTAACAAACATAAAGTAGAAATGTATCTTCTATTTTTACTCCTTCACTCTCACTCTAGCCTTAGACAAAAGCTTTGCCTCCCCTGACTCTTGCTGACATCTCCCCCTCCCTCCTTTCACTCTGGCTTTTCACCTTTTTACTCTCCCTTCACCCCCTGCCCCTCCCCCCTATTCATTCTTTAAACCTAGTTTTAACTGGATCCTCAAGGAATTGCACTGTGATAACTCTGAGTGCAGAGACCCAGCCTGCAGGCTAAACGCTAGTGTGTCTTTTAGTTACTAGGGACATAAATCTTTCCCTTAGTTCTCTCTCAGGGATTATTTAAATTGGTCAGATTGAGAATCCATCTATTTCTTTAAAGCCCAACCAATGAAGAGCTGTTAACACAATGCAAGATTTTAAGGCATTAAGCGTGTACCTGCAAGCACTTTGCTGTTCTTCATTTCCTCCCCGCTAGGAGACCTTTCCAGTAGACAGGGGGAGAGGGGAGAGAGCCTAAATAAGAGCCTAAATAAGCTGACTTATCTGGAAAAGCACTCCTCTCCATCTTTGCCATTTTAATAAAGCTTAGCTCGAGGAGGGATGTGGAGTCCTTCAAGAGCAGGCCCCGTTAAAACAATTGAGGAGTGTGTAAAACACAGCTCAGGCCCTGCATGCTGGGCTGCAAACTGACGTCACCTCATAAATCCACAGGCTCTGTTCCCAGCCCCAATCTGCGAGGCGCAGCCTGGACCCATCAGTGAGCTGCTTTTTCTGGAGATTAATTATTTGTTCAGACAGAGGTCATGTGGAGGGCCTTTAAAAGATTGCTTCAGTGTTTTGCCCCACCCCATCTCGTTCGGGTAAAAAAAAAAAAAAGGACTTCCCTGTGCGGCCAGGCTGTGGAGAGGAACACAAGGAACACAGTGTACGTAGAGGTCAAATCAGCCAAATCAGAAGGGATTCGGGCATCATTTGAACCACACTTCCCTTTAGCAGAGGAGGGACTGAGAGCCAGGGAAGTGAAAGGGTGGTCCCTTTGGTTCTTCTTACCTTGCTGCCCAAAGGTCATAGGTTTCCAGTTGTCCAGAGGATGGTCTGTTGTCAGATTGGAAATGAAATGAATTGAGAAAGGCACAGGGTAAGGGGAAGCCAGCTGACAGAGGGACGTCAGGAACTACCTGCATCCAAGGGGCCATGAAAGCTGTTGGAGGCCTCAGAGCTTACTTTCCAGGGCTTGCTGGCATTTGCCCATCAACCACCTGGACCCCTCTCTGTGGAATTTCTTAAACACACTTGAAGGAAGAACAGCAATCATTTAACAGAGAGAAGAAAAGAGGAGAAAAGGCTGAGGTGCGGTTGTCAAATGAATGAGTGTTTCCAGAGGAAGACAGCAAAGGGTGGGTACTATGAAGGCAGGATAATAAAGAATGGATTTTTTTGTTTTCCTAAGAAAAAGAACAGGAATTAATTAAAATGGAGTTGGTCAGGAAGTTGCTTAAATTTTGTTCACAAATTTTAAGAGAGTGGCAAGTAGTGGTTTGTTGATAAATATTTAACAACCGCCTCTACAGGAGGAAAATAAGTCCTTGTTTGCAGCGTTTACTGATTTCTGCAGTATAAATACTCCCATCAACGCTGATTTCAAATACCAATGTGAGGCCACTGAACATGGCGATGGGAAGTGATACATATAGTACGCTCTTCTGAGCTGATGGGAGCTGCTCTAGTCCACTGCTGGTTGTGACGAATACACTAAAAGGTGACTAAGGTATGTTCTCAATTTTTGTTCTACAAGAGGCTTCACAGTACACCTAAAAATGTTGGAGCCCAGTGCTAGTGTGAATTTTGCCCTGCCATCGGCTCCTAGCTGTGCATTTATAATTTGTATACTTTCCTCTGTATGTATTATATTTCAATAAAAAAGTTGAAATATTAAACAGTGTAGTCTTTCCATCCCTTGCAATCAGAGACACATCATTTCTCATCATCATCTCTCTAATAATTCTTGTCTTTGATAAGGCACAGGTTTGGGTTGCATCATTCAAAGGGTGAAAAGTGGAACTTCAGAGAGCAACTAATGTGTGGTCTTCTTTTTGAGGAATTGGAAAGAAAAAGCCTAGCTTCCTTCCAGGTAAAGGGTCTGATTGACATAGGCTGATGGGAATCATAGAGAGTTCTGGAATTCAACTCTGTTCATAGTCCTTGGCTCCTCTGCATGCCCCAAATAAACACAAACAGTTGATGCTGGTTTCAGATGAATTCCCTACAAGTGCTGGCGTAGCAAGCTGGGCAGCCATGAGGCCTTATCCTCCTGGGAGGAAGCCCCAAACATGACTGCCACCCAGAGGATGGAGGGAGCAAAAGGGGAGGGTCCCTGAAAGCCATTCTCAGCGTCCTGGGCTTCGGCAGTTGGCCTGGGAGCCCTGGGGCCTTCAGGGGAAAAGCCAGGAGGAGAGTACGGGTGAGGGAGAGAGGGAGGGGGAGGAGGGGGACCAGCTTTCACAGGCAGGGCGGTGCAACATGTGCCTGGCCAGAACTGTTGGCTCTGTCCTGGAGTGACTTTCTACAGAGTGGAGGAAAGTCAACCAACCTGCACGATCGCCTTTCAACCTCACAACTACCAACCCCATGGGGCAGATTTTCACCACCATTTCTCAGATGGGGAAACTGAGGGCTTGAAGGTAAAAGGACTGGCCCATGCCCCATAAATATGAAATGCTAAAGGAGAGATTTGATCCCATCCGTTACCTGTTTTGGCACCTCTGGTTCAAACCCTTCAGATCTACTGGGTAATCCAGTGTGACACCTGTTTGTCTGCTTATCTTTATTTCATTCTCTCCCTTGTAAACAAGCCCCTTGGTTGTTGGAATGACTAACCAGAATGATCATGGAGACCTCCAGTGATGGCAGGGGAGGGATTCTTAGCTCACGGCTTCTCTGTAAGGGCAGTTCAATGTGGAATCAGCGTCAGAGAATCTTAGCTCTGTAGGCACTACCAGGGGACCAGTGCAACCCTCCCACCAGAAGACAGTTAACAACACCAATGATTTATTTCTTTTGACTTCTGGCTTGGGAGACCAGCAAGCTATGTTAAATCAACTGTGTGTCCTCACCAGAGCGTCAGCACTGGTCAGCTGCTCCGTCATGAATCCAAGCACGTCTATCTCTCTGTCCATCAGTCCTTGTGGCTATGTTCTGCCCTTCAAACCCTCCCTGCACAAACATGAAACTCAGCACAGACTCCTCACAAGGGCACTAGCCCCTTGGCTCTCATTTGGAATAAACAGGCAAAGCTCTGGGTGCGAAAGCCCTGCCCCCAGTTGAAACAAGGCCAGCCTGGCCACCTGCTGCCTCGCTTCCTGCACTCGTTGCATTTTCTGTGTCCTTCTGTCTCCTGCGGCCATTTTATACATCTCTATCGAATAGTCAAACACTAAAATTCCTAATTGCTTTCTTTGAAAAACTTTTGTTGAATTTTCATGGCTTCGATGTTCCATTTTCCCTATTGATGTGGTGGTAGTTTGGGGGATGGGAGGAAGGACAGGAGCTTTTTCTCTGGTTTGAGCAGGTCTATTTTATTGGTTTGCAAGTAAGAAAACACAGAGATGAGAGTGATAACACCTTCAAGCGGTAAAGATAATAACAGCTAACATTGATCGAACATTGATTACTGTGTGCTGGGGAATACATCAATTGCTTTATAAAGATTATTTCTTTAAATCCTCAGGAGAACACCATGAAGTAGAACCTATTATTATTTCCATTTTCATATGAGGAAAATGAGGCTCAGATGAGTTAAATAAAGTTTACTTAAGTTTTCAAAACTAGCAAATAATAATAAGTCCGGTGCCAGAATCTGTATCCTTAACAAACTTTCTATGTTGCTATGAACCCCAAAATGTCTATGTGAAGCCAAGAGCATTATTAAGCTGAACCATATGAAAAGGTCAGTTTGTAAGTCAGAAAATGTCCTATACTGGCAGTTTTATACGGTTCAACCTAGAACACCAAATGCAGAATCTGAGACCAAGCAGGACCCTACGGGCCCTCCTAGGCACAAAGTCACTCAATATCCCCTATTTCTTGTTTGTAGAAAAAGGCTTTAGTCTCCTAGGACTTCTCTGAGTTTCAAAGAGCAGACTCAAGCAGTTACTAATTAAGGAAGTGGGGAAATGCAGAAACAGAGGGAAAGCAGTCAAGAAACAATAGTTCAGCAGTAAATCAGAGTCCCAGATCCTCCTCAAGGGGTATACACAACAATCTGACACTTATCTTTGATTTGTTCTGCAGGAACTAAAACCTCCACCCAGGCAGAGGCTAGTGACTAGTGCTGAGCACAAGCATGTAGACCCAAGACTGGTTAGAAGCAGAGGCTGATGATTAAGATTCTTGAAACACCACACTGTTACCTCACCGCCAGCCAATCAGAAGAAATCCATGCACCCTGCAGCTCTCGTTCCAAATGTTGTCTTTAAAAATCCTTCCCTGAAAGCCACAGGGGAGTTCAGATTTTTGAGCATGAACTGCCCATACTTCGTACTTGGTGGCCTGAAGTAAACACTGTACTTTCCTTCATCACAACCTGGTGTCAGTAAATTGGCTTTGCTGCAAAGTAGGCAAGTAGACCCAAGTTCTGTTCGGTAAAAAATCCCCTGAATGTGGTCACCAGACTTGATTATCTTTGTGTTCTGGTGCATTTCATAGATCAGGTCCTCAATCAGTAAATGTTTTCTGAGCGTAAGAATGAGGGATTAAGAGAGTACATGAATGGGAGAGACATGACATATGAATGATCAGAAACAAAGGCAGCCTTCAATTTCAGACAGAATAAGCCTGGGGGCAGGGCAAGATGTGTGTGTGTGTGTGTGTGTGTGTGTGTGTGTGTGTCTGCATGCCAGGACCCAAGCCATTGATGGGTGGGAGTCCAAGCTTCTTAAAAAACTCCACCCTTTCTTCACTTTCCCTGTATGACCGTCTGACCACTCATGTTTCCGTCCCATATCTCTCACTATGCTCACTAAGTCCTTTTTTATCAGAGCATCAGCCCATTACCTCCAAAAGAAGTTACTGAACTGATGTTCTTTTGAAGAAAGTGCTACAGTCTTAATGAACTCCTATAACTCCTTTCTCATGCCAGTAATCTAGGTTGAGAGAGTGTTGGTTTCTACTGAATGGGAATTGACTTGAGAGAGAATCATTCCATGGCCCGAGCCCCTGGAATCAATCTATGTTCTCATCTCAATTTTGCTTTCCCTCTCTTCTCATCACCTGATAGGATCAGTGTAATGTAAACCCTGTTCTGCTCAGTCACCTCCACAGCCTAATTAGGACCTCATAGCAAGAGGATGGAAGGAAGTGCTGGAGAAGAGTCTGAGGGAGAACTATGTACCTTGGGGGTGGGAACTAGACCTTCGGAGAAGAAGTCATGTGGGAAAGGCCAGGGGCAGCCCAATCTTGTTGGAGACCATGTTCAGGGTATCCAAGAAACAAGGACACAAAACCCTAAGATTCAAGAAACAGGAAGCCAAAACTTATAACTTCCTTTCTCCTCCCTAGGAAGCCTTTGGACATGATTCAAGAGAGAAAATAAATAAAAGTCAACAGTACAAAGGAGTGGAAGAAGGGTCACATACCCACGGGAGCACCATAAAGAGAAGAAACATAAGAGAGACAGGAAAACAGACCCTCAGTTCGCCCCTACAAAACCAGGCCTCTACCTGTTTTAATTTTTTATTGCACGTCCCTATCTGGAAAAAATATTTTTAATACATTTCCAAATAAACATACGTTCATTTATTGCAAATTATACATATTTTCTTCTCTATTGATCTATTGTGTACATCTGAGACGGACTCACAACTATAAATAGCAACATGCATAAGATAAAAATGAGTAAGAAATTATACTTTCTTTCCACACCCTCGAAGAATCACCTTGTGCATCTCTTGGGTGAACTCATGCCATTTGCAAGAACTTTGAGTTAGAACAGCGCTGCCAGTAGAAATACAATGCAAATGCATATGTAATGTATAATTTTCTGGTAATCTTATTTTAAAAATATAAAAAGAAATTGATGAATTCTAATAATACTTTTTATTTAACCCAATATAGACAAAGTATTATCATCTCAATAGGTAATCAATATAAAAGTCATTGATGAGTTATTTTGTAACTAAGGTTTTGGAATCTAGTGCATATTTTACACCTATAGCACATCTCCATTTGGAAAAGCTACATTTCATGTGACGAACAGCTACATGTGGTTAGTGGCTGCTGTATTAGATAACACTGGGCTAGAGGACTATGATGGCAGGAGTAATGGGAGTCCTAGGGGACACTGGACACAGGATGTGTCTGCAGTCAAGGCTGAGAACAATAGAATATGTATGTTGATTTGCCATTGCCATAGTATGAGCTGTAATCCTCCAGTTCCTTTAACTAGGCAATCTTAAAGTAAACATATCAAGTTCAGAGTACTGTGATCCTACTAAAAGGGAATTTTATGGAAATACATAGCATAGTAAAGACGTGCATAAATACACAGTAAACAGTGGATATTGGTCACTGTGGGTAGACGAGATTGTAGGTCAGTGAGTAGTAGATTATTAAATTTTCTTTTTTAAAAAAAATAAATTTAGGGCTTCCCTGGTGGCGCAGTGGTTGAGAGTCCGCCTGACGATGCAGGGGACACGAGTTCATGCCCCGGTCCATGAGATCCCACATGCCACGGAGAGGCTGGGCCTGTGAGCCATGGACACTGAGCCTGCACGTCTGGAGTCTGTGCTCCGAAGCGGGAGAGGTCACAACAGTGAGAGGCCCGTGTATCACAAAAAACAAAGACAAAACAAAAACAAAACAAAAAACAAAAAACTTATTTGTTTATTTATTTATGGCTGCGTTGAATCTTCTTTGCTGCATGCAGGCTTTCTCTAGTTGCGGCAAGTGAGAGCTACTCTTCGTTGCAGTGTGCAGGCTCCTCATTGTGGTGGTTTCTCTTGTTGTGGAGCATGGGGTCTAGGTGTGTGGGCTTCAGTAGTTGTGGCACGTGGGCTCAGTAGTTGTGGCTTGTGGGCTCTAGAGTGCAGGCTAAGTAGTTGTGGCGCACAGGCTTAATTGCTCAGCAGCACGTAGCATCTTCCCAGACCAGGGATTGAACCTGTGTCCCCTGCATTGCAGGCAGATTCTTAACCACTAGGGAAGTCCCCAAATTTTCTTTATATGTGTCTATATAGTTTGAATTGTCAAAATTTATATTTTTAAAAAATAATTTTAAATGACAATAATCTTTTCAAAGACATGCACATTTTTTCCCTAGAGAGTATAGTCTTAATCCTTATTGATAAAATATATTTCTTCAGTCATCCAGATCTGGACCTAGCCATCTTACCCACACAGTCAATGTATTCCTCTTAATGAAAGAAAAAGGCTTTTTAATTTTTTTTTTTTTTTGTAGAGAAGTTTGGAAAAGAGTTGTTGGTTTAGGGTTGCTTGATAAAATACAGAACTCTTAGTTAAATTTGGATTTCAGATACTCAATGATTAATTTTTTTAGCCTAAGCAGGTCATGAAATATTTCCTGTGTATGATCCCAGGTAACCTCAATATTTGCATGGGACATACATGTTTATTTAAGTGGACATCTTATATTTATATTTACCAAATCTAACAACCCTATTTGGGCTGCCATTATCACAAGAGAGCTGTGGTTGGTTGTCTTGAAGGGCTGCTTTTCTATACACTTAGGGGAAAGTGTTACCTCTGAGGGAATTATTCCCATCAGTGGTTTCCAGCTGGGATCCAGTGAGGAGGTATTTCTAATTCCTTCTGCCATGATAAAATAATTATGAAAGAAGATTCATCTTCCAGTCTTTTAATCTTTCTCCCTATTTTCCTGCCAAATAAGTTCTTAAATCTATTTAATCTGAATTTCTTCTCTACAGGTATTTTCATAAATTTGACTGGAGAGAAATATTACAATTCTTGAATATTCTGAATAAGCACATTACTAATCATGGCAGGCAAAATTACCTATTTTAGGCTCAGCCTTCAAAGAATTTATAGTATTTTACAAGGAATATGCTCCACTATTTTTATTACATACTTATGTATAACACAGTGTTGGAATCATGGCAAATGGTGTGTATGTGTGTATGTGTGTGTGCATGTGTGTGTTTGTGTGTG
Source organism: Mesoplodon densirostris (assembly GCF_025265405.1). Lineage (NCBI taxonomy): Eukaryota > Metazoa > Chordata > Mammalia > Artiodactyla > Ziphiidae > Mesoplodon > Mesoplodon densirostris. Next base: position 21,011,806 of record NC_082668.1, read on the forward strand.
TGTGCATGTCCTCACCCTATATCCAGGGAATTTCCACTTTTCCACTGCTCATCACTGATTGCTGATGTTGACATGGACATTGGCTTACATCAGGCTTCCAGGAAACCAAAGAACATGAAATCTTATGCAGCTCGATTCATTGAATTCAAGTTTTAGATTTACCAAGCAAGGATTTTTTTCTTTTTCTTTGAATAATCTAGGGATAACCTCAACCTCCAATAGCTAACTTGTCAGTCCACCCCAAAATGCAAATCCTTAAGAAATTAGCCTGGGCACCTGCTTCAGGAAACCACAGTAGTCTTTCCCTGAGGTTTTAATGATGCAAGAATCTTTTGATCCAGAGCTTTCTAATGTCTAATCCATTAACAGAATTGCTTTTTCCTCCATATCCCTCTTCACCAGATTCAATTAGCTCTGCCTATAGAAATCAAACCACAAATAGAAGGACAGGTGCTTACCCTAGTCTCCAAACATCCCTATGTGCATTCTGAATGTGAGCCGAGGGTTGTGTGATAGTCACATTGGCTCTTCTGAACTCATGCCTTCATGCCCTATCCCTGTTCTCTCAAGCAAACAATAATTCAGGGCCAGAGGCCTAGAGTGAGTAAGATCTCTAAAGAGATGTGTCACGTGAGGAAGAAATCTTAATTTTAAGTCTGGGATATGTCCTGAAATGTCATGCTGTTTATCCTCCTGTTCCTGGAAAAGAGCAGAAATCATTATAAGGACAAGTTTTTGGATAAAAGTAAACATATTAAAAATATCTGAGTGAGAGGCTACAAAAACTGAAATTGTGATAGGGTTAATACATCAAGAAGGGCAACAAAAACATTTGAACTTCTTGAGAATCTTGGAAGAAAAAGAGCGCTGCTAGCTTCTTTTCAAATATAGCTGAGTAAATTAAGATTAAATGAGCTTAACTCCCACTACAAACAAAAGACCATCTTGATTTCCAAGTCTCAACTAATGCTCATTCCCATCTTCACCTTAGGCTCTTCTTACCTTGTCCTGAACCTTTTGTTTTACTCTTTCTGCCCAATTTCTTATCCCAAATCTTTTTCTATTTTTTAAATTGATTTATTTCCTGTCCTCCTGGAGACAAGGAGCCAGGTCACCTGAGAACTGTGCTTGCTTTATGGGTCTAAATTCCAGAACAGGCTAAAGTCTGTTAAATAAAGGCTAAAGTCTTTCCATAAACTCAACTGGCAGAAAGGTTTTTATCTGCACACAGAACATTCTCAGTAAAGACAAATGTACCTTCCTAAGAATATAAATGATCATTAAAGCTTAGTCCTTTAAAATATGGCCATGTTGATGATGCATCTGAACCCACATAGTATCCGTTCTTAGGACACTTTATATATCAAAGAAAGATTCACCAGTTTTTTTTTAATTAATTCCTCTAAGAGACTAGATAATAGCTAGGCCATCTTTTGCAAACATATAGAAGACAGTAAGCTAAGCTCAGTTGATGATTATCTCAATAAAGAGCCGTTGAATGAATGATTAAAAAATAAATAATTGTTTTGCTAATGCTTTGTGTTATGCTAGAAAGAGGTTAAGTCCAGGACACAGAATAAGTTGGTGGCATAAGAGAGGTTTGGGGTGCTCTAATCCATTACAGGATTTTGCATCACATACATCACATACTCCATACTATGTAACTTTTATACAAACTACTTCAAATTTCTGAATCTCAGTTTCCATAACTATTGAATGGGGCGGATAAAAACTATTTTGCCAGCTACACATGGTGATTATAAGAATTAATGACATGATAAAGATCTATACAGATATAGGAACTAATATTACTAAATACAATGCAAAATGTTATGATCCCAAATAAAAAAAAAAGAGAGAGGCATGAATATATAATTCAGAAAAAAACCAAATAGGTATTATTAAACATGTAAAGAAGTCCAACCTCACCAGTATCAATGAAATAAGTTAAATTGAAATAATATATTTTGGGGTGCATAAATTTGACTCCAGCTTTGGTATTCTCAACTACATCAGCTATTCAACTTCAGTTTCTTCTTTTGTCAACATTAATTCTGAAATGACTGAACTTTAGTGTAATTAAAATTATGTAATTAATCTATGACAAAGGAGGAAAGACTGTACAATGAAGAAAAGACAGTTTCTTCAATAAATGGTGCTGGGAAAACTGGACAGCTACATGTAAAAAAATGAAACTAGAATACTCCCTAACACCATACACGAAAATAAACTCAAAATGGATTAAAGACCTAAATGTAAGACTGGATATTATAAAACTCTAAGAGGAAAACATAGGCAGAACACACTTTGACATAAATTGCAGAAATATCTTTTTCAATCCACCTCCTAGAGTAATGGAAATAAAAACAAAAATAAACAAATGGAACCTAATTAAACTCAAAAGCTTTTGTACAGCAAAGGAAACCATAAACAAAACTAAAAGATAACCCACAGGATGAGAGAAAATATTTGCAAATGATGTGACTGACAAGGGATTAATCTCCAAAATTTACAAATGTCCATGTGGCTCAATATCAAAAAAAACCAAACAGCCCAATCAAAAAATGGGCAGAAGATGTAAATATACATTTCTCCAAAGAAGACATACAGATGACCAAGAAGCACATGAAAAGATGTTCAACATCACTAATTATTAGAGAAATGCAGATCAAAAGTACAAGATATCACCTCACACTGGTCAGAATGGCCATCATCAAAAAGTCTATAAACAATAAATGTTAGAGAGCGTGTGGAGAAAAGAGAACCTTCCTACACTGTGTGTGGTAATGTAAATTGGCACAGATACTATGTAGAACAGTATGGAGGTTCCTTAAGAAACTAAAAATAGAGCTACTGTATGATTCAGGAATCCCACTCCTAGGCATATATGTGGAGAAAAACGTTGTTCAAAAGGATATATGTGGGGCAGAGTCCATATGGCAGACCAGGAGGACATGGAATATGTGTCTCTGCACAACTAGGGCACCTACCAGGCACTGGTGGGGGACCATAGACACCTAAGGGGATGGGAAGAACCCCCAGCAACAGGGTAGGACATGGGATATGGGGAGGAGTGAGAGGGGAGGAGAAGTGGAGGTGGGATGGGACTGGTGCCCCTGAGGGGCCGTTAAGGGATCTCAAGCCCAAAGGGGGAAATTGGGGGACCATTGGGGGGCAGAGGATCAAAAGGGACTGTGGTCGGGTTTCCCCTGCCCACTTGGGCCCCCGGGCCTGATCCTCTGCCCACGATGACCTCCTCCAGCTGCGTGGGTCATGAGGGAGTGAGAGGGAGGGAAGGGGGAGAAAAAGAAAAGGTCAGACCTACAGGACCAACACCCATGAAGGGTGGCTGGAGGAGCGGAGGAGTTCCTACACCCAGCGGGACCCATCCACAGTTAGGGGTCCAGTGAGGTTGGGGGAGACCCTGGGGGAGATGGGAGCTGTGCAGAGGAATGATAGGGAATGTAGCCAGAGCTTTCCCTGTCCACTTAGGCACCAAGGAGCCTGTTGAGCTCATGGCCCTAACAGTCTGTTCTCAGAGCCTCCCTCCTGCTGTGCAGAACCTAAGCCCCAACACTACACCCTCACCCAGGGCCCTACCTCTACACTTAGAGACCCCTTCTGAGAACCCCACCAAACAAGCTGGGCCTAAACCCCACCCACACATCCTCACCCAGGGCCTTACCTCCAAACTCTGGAACTCCACACTCTGGAGGCCCTCCTTTGGAAGTGCTGCCTCTCCCCTTTCACACAGGTCCTAAGCAGAGACACCGCCCCATGCTTGAACCTTACCCCACCTAGACCCCACCCCCAAAGTCTTTTCCAGCTGGGTCCTGAGCCTAGGCCCTACCCCATGCTCAAACGTCACCACCCAACACGCTCAGGTCCCACCCCACCCTAAACCCCACCCCTGCCTAAATTCCACCCGCACCTAAACTCTGCCTCTCATAGCCAAGGCTTTTTTTTTTCTTTTTTTTCTTTTATCCTCTTTTAGATTGGAATTCTGATTTACCTTGTTGCTTCATTTTTATTTTTATTGTTCTAATAAATCTTTTATTTTTCTCAATTTATTTTATTCTTTATACTCTATTATTATTCTGCTCCTTTTGGCTTGTTCCCCCTTTGTTTTTGTTTCTTTTTTCTGTCGTGGTTTTATTTTACCTTGTTGCAGTTATGTTTTTATTTTTCCTAATATATTTTTTATCTTTCTAATTTGTTTTTTATTCTTTGTTATTGTACTGCTCCTTTTTTCTTTTTCTTTTTTTTGGCCATGCCACACGACTTGTGAGACCTTGGTTCCCAGGCTGGAGATTGAGCCCAAGCTCCTGTGGTGGGAGCTCCAAGTCCAAACAGCTGGACTAACAGAGAACGTCAGACCTCAGGGAATATTAATCAGAGTGAGGCCTCCCGGAGGTCCTCATCTCAGCACCAAGACCCAGCTCTATCCAACTGCCTTCAAACTCCAGTGCTGGATGCCTCAGGACAAACAACCAGTAAGACAAAAATACAGCCCCACCCACCAAAAATAAAAAATGAAATGACAAAAAAATATGTTACAGATGAAGGAGCAAAGCAAATACTTGCAAGACCAAATAAATGAAGATGAAATAGGCAACCTACCTGAAAAAGAATTCAGAGTAATTATAGTAAAGATGATCTAAAATCTCAGAAACAGAAATGAGAAAAAAGAAGAAACATTTAACAAGGTTCTAGAAGAACTAAAGAGCAAACAAACAGTGATGAACAACACAATAACTAAAATTAAAGATACTCTAGAAGGAATCAATAGCAGAATAATTGGGGCAGAAGAACGGATAAGTGAGCTGGAAGATAAAATGGTGGAAATAACTTCCAGGGAGCAGAATAAAGAAAAGCGAAGGAAAAGAATTGAGGACAGTCTCAGAGACCTCTGGGACAACATTAAATGCACCAACATTCGAATTGTCAGGGTCCCAGAAGAAGAAGAGTAAAAGAAAGGGTCTGAGAAAATATTTGAAGAGATTATAGTTGAAAACTTCCCTAACATGGGAAAGGAAATAGCCAATCAAGTCCAGGAAGTGCATAATCCCATACAGGATAAACCCAAAGAGAAACAAGCTGAGACATATATTAATCAAACTATCAAAAATTAAATACAAATAAAAAATATTAAAAGCAACAAGGGAAAAGCAACAAATAACATACAAGGAAATCCCCATAAGGTTAACAGATGAACTTTCAGCAGAAACTCTGCAAGCCAGAAGGGAGTGACAGCACATATTTAAAGTGATGCAAGGGAAAAAACTACAACCAAGATTACTCTACCCAGCAAGGATCTCATTCAGATTCAATGAGGAAATCAAAAGCTTTACAGATAAGCAGAAGCTAAAAGAATTCAGCACCACCAAACCAGCTTTACAATAAATGCTAAAGTAACTTCTCTAAGTGGGAAACACAAGAAAATAAAAAGACCCACAAAAACAAACCCAAATCAATTAAGAAAATAATAAGAGGAACATACATATCAATAATCACCTTGAATGTAAGTGGATTAAATGCCCCAACCAAAAGACACAGACTGGCTGAATGGATACAAAAACAAAACCCTTATAAATGCTGTCTACAAGAAACACACTTCAGACCTAAGGACACATACAGACTAAAAGTGAGGGGATGGGAAAAGATATTCCATGCTAATGGAAATCACAAGAATGCTGGAGTAGCAATACTCATATCAGATAAAATAGACTTTAAAATAAAGAGTCTTACAAGGGATAAGGAAGGACATTACATAAGGGTTCAATCCAAGAAGAAAACATAACAATTATAAATATTTATGCACCCAACATAGGAGCACCTCAATACATAAGGCAAATGCTAACAGCCATAAAAGGAGAAAACAACATTAACACAATAACAGTGTGGGACTTTAACACCCCACCTACACCAATAGACAGATCATCCAGACAGAAAATAAATAAGGAAACACAAGCTTTAAATGACATAGTAGACCAGATAGACATAATTGATTTGTTTAGGACATTCCACCTGAAAGCAGAAGAATAAACGTTCTTCTAAAGTTCACATGGAACGTTCTCCAGAATAGATCACATTTTGGTCACAAATCAAACCTTGGAAAAATTAAGAAAATTGAAATTGTATCAAGCATCTTTTCCGACCACAATGCTATGAGATTAGAAATCAATTACAGGAAAATAACAGAAAAAAACCACAAATACTTAGAGGCTAAATAGTGTGCTGCTAAATAACTAAGAGATCACTGAAGAAATCAAAGAGGAAATCAAAAAATACCTAGAAACAAATGACGATAAAAACACGACGACCCAAAACATATGGAATTCAGCAAAGGCAGTTCTAAGAGGGAAGTTCATAGCAATTCAAGCTCACCTCAAGAAATAGGAAAGATCTCAAATAAACAATGTAACTTTACACCTAAAACAACTAGAAAAAGAAGAACAAAGAAAACCCAAAATTAGTAGAAGGAAAAAGATCAGAGCAGAAATAAATGAAATAGAAACAAAGAAAACAATAGCAAAGATCAATAAAATTAAAATCTTGATCTTTGAGAAGATAAACAAAATTGATAAACCCTTAGCCAGACTCATCAAGAAAAAAAGGGAGAGGACTCAAATCAATAAAATTAGAAATGAAAAAGGAGAGATTACAACTGACACTGCAGAAATACAAAAGATCATAAGAGACTACTACAAGCAACTGTATGACAATAAAATGGACAAACTGAAAGAAATGGACAAATTCTTGAAAAAGTACAACCTTCCAAGTCTGAACCAGGAAGACTTAGAAAATATAAACAGACCAATCACAGGTAATGAAACTGAAACTATAATTAAAAATCTTCCGACAAACAAGAGTCCACAACCAGATGGCTTCAGAGGTGAATTCTATCAAACATTTAGAGAAGAGTTAACACCTAACCTTCTCAAACTGTTCCACAAATTGCGGAGGGAGGAACACTTCCAAACTCGTTCTACGAGGCCACCATCACCCTAATACCAAAAACAGATAAAGAGATCATAAAAAAAGAAAATTATACACCAATATCACTGATGAATATAGACACAAAAATCCTCAACAAAATACTAGCAAACAGAATCCAACAACACATCAAAAGGATGATACACCATGATCAAGTGGGATTTATCCCAGGGATGTAAGGATTTTTCAAAATATGCAAAACAATCAATGTGATACACAAATTAAAGAATAAAAACTGTATGATCATCTCAATCACATAGAGATACAGAAAAAGGTTTTGACAAAATTCAACACCAACTTAAGATAAAAACTCTCCAGAAAGTGGGCATAGGGGGAAATTACCTCAACATAATAAAAGCCATATACTACAAACCCACAGCAAACATCATTCTCAATGGTGGAAAATTGAAAGCATTTCCTCTAAGATCAAGAACAAGACAAGGATGTCCACTATCGCCACTATTATTCAACATAGTACCGGAAGTCCTAGCCACAGCAATCAAAAAAGGAAAAGAAATAAAAGGAATACAAATTGGAAAAGAAGAAGTAAAACTGTCACTCTTTGCTGATGACATGATACTATACATAGAGAATCCTAAATATGCCACCAGAAAACTACTAGAACTAATCAATGAATTTGGTAAGGTTGCAGGATACAAAATTAATGCACAGAAATCTCTTGTATTTCTACACACTAACAACGAAAGATCAGAAAGAGAAATTAAGGAAACAATCCCATTTACCATCACAACAAAAAAGAATGAAATACCTAGGAATAAACCTACTTAAGGAGGCAAAAGACCTGTATGCAGAAAGCTATAAAACACAGATGAAAGAAATCAAAGATAACATAAACAGATGGAGAGATATACCATGTTCCTGGATTGGAAGAATGAACATTGTGAAAATGACTGTATTACCCAAAACAATCTACAGGTTCAATGCAATCCCTATCAAATTACAAATGGCATTTTTCACAGAACTAGAAAAAGAAATTTTACTATTTGTATGGAAACACAAAAGGCCCCAAATAGCCAAAGCAACCTTGAGAAAGAAAAACAGAGCTGGAGGAATCAGGCTCCCTGACTTCAGGCTATACTACAAAGCTACAGTAATCCAGACAGTATGGTACTGGCACAGAAACAGAAATATAGATCAATAGAGCAAGATATAAAGCCCAGAGATAAACCCACGCACATATGATCACCTTATCTTTGATAAAGGAGGCAAGAATATACAATTCTTGAGCTGAGAAAAGACAGCCTCTTCAATAAGTGGTGCTGGAGAAAATGGACAGCTACGTGTAAAAGAATGAAATTAGAACACTCCCTAACACCATACACAAAAACAAACTCAAAATGGATTAAAGACCTAAATGTAAGGCCAGACACTATAAAACTCTTAGAGGAAAACCACTCTATGACATAAATCACAGCAAGACCCTTTTTGACCCACCTCCTAGAGTAAGGGAAATAAAAACAAAAATAAACAAATGGGGCCTAATGAAACTTAAAAGCTTTTACACAGAAAAGGAAACCATAAACAAGATGAAAAGACAACCCTCAGCATGGGAGAAAATATTTGCAGATGAAGCAACTGACAAAGGATTAATCTCCAAAATATACAAGCAGCTCATGCAACTCAATAACACAAAAACAAACAACACAGTCCAAAAATGGGCAGAAGACCTAAACAGACATTTCTCCAAAGAAGACATACAGATGGCCAACAAATGCATGAAAAGACGCTCAACATCACCAATCATTAGAGAAATGCAAATCAAAACCACAGTGAGGTATCACCTCACACCCTTCAGAATGGTGTCATCAAAAAATCTACAAACAGTAAATGCTGGCGAGGATGTGGAGAAAGGGGAACCCTCCTGCACTGTTGGTGGGAATGTAAATTGATACAGCCACTATGGAGAACAGTATGCAGGTTCCTTAAAAAACTAAAAATAGGGGCTTCCCTGGTGGTGCAGTGGTTGAGAGTCTGCCTGCTAATGCAGGGGACACGGGTTCGAGCCATGGTCTGGGAGGATCCCACATGCCGCGGAGCAACTGGACCCGTGAGCCACAACTACTGAGCCTGCACATCTGGAGCCTGTGCTCTGCAAAAAGAGAGGCTGTGATAGTGAGAGGCCCACACACCGCGATAAAGAGTGGCCCTCGCTTGCCGCAACTAGAGAAAGCCCTAGTACAGAAATGAAGACCCAACACAGCAAAAATAAATTAATTAGTTAATAAACTCCTACCCCCAACATCTTCTTTAAAAAAAAAAAACCTAAAAATAGAACTACCATATGACCCAGCAATCTCACTACTGGACATATACCCTGAGAAAACCATAATTGAAAAAGAGACATGTACCACAATGTTCATTGCAGCACTCTTTACAATAGCCAGGACATGGAAGCAACCTAAATGTCCATCAGCAGATGATTGGATAAAGATTTGGCACATATATACAATGGAATATTACTCAGCCATAAAAAGGAATGAAATTGAGTTATTTGTAGTGAGGTGGATGGACCTAGAATCTGGCATACAGAGTGAAGCAAGTCAGAAAGAGGAAAACAAATACCGTATGCTAACGCATATACATGGAATTTAAGAAAGCGATACTGATGAACCTAGTGACAGGGCAGGAATGAAGACGTAGATGTAGAGAACAGACTTGAGGGCATGGTGGGGAAGGGGAAGCTGGGATGAAGTGAGGGAGTAGCATTGACATATATACGCTACCAAATGTAAAATGGATGGCTAGTGGGAAGCTGTTGCATAGCACAGGGAGATCAGCTCGATGCTTTGTGATGACCTAGAGGGATGGAATAGGGAGGGCGGGAGGGAGGCTCAAGAGGGAGGGGATATGGGGATATATGTATACATATAGCTGATTCACTTTGTTGTACAGCAGAAACTAACACAACATTGTAAAGCATTTATACTCCAAGAAAGATGCAAAGAAAAAAAAAAGAATACATGTACCCCAATGTTCATTGTATATTGTTTACAATAGCCAAGAAATAGAAGCAACCTAAATGTCCATCGACAGATGAATGGATAAAGAAGATGTGGTACTATATACAATGGAATATTATTCAGCCATTAAACAGAAAGAAATAATGCCATTTACAGCAACATTGATGGACCTGGAGATTATCATACTAAGTGAAGTAAGTCAGACAGAGAAAAACACATATCATATGATATCGCTTATATGAGGAATCTAAAAAAGGAAAATGATACAAATAAACATATTTACAAAAGAGAAACAGACTCACAAACTTGGAGAGGGAACCTATGGTTACTAGGTGGGAAGGATGCAGGGGAGGGATCAATTGGGAGTTTGGGATTTACGAGTGCATACTGCTAAATTTAAAATAGATAACCAATGAGGACCTACTGTATAGCACAGGGAACTCTATTCAATACTCTGTACTAACCTAAATGGGAAAAGAATTTGAAAAAGAATAGGTATATGTATATGTATAACTGAATCACTTTGCTGTATACCTGAAACTAATACAATATTGTTAATCAACTACACTCCAATATAAAATAAAAATTTTTTTAAATTAAAAAAATAAAATTATGTCATCTCATAGGATCCCATTAGAAGTAGTCAGCACAATATTAATAATATGCACAATGCATATTCATATGCAAAATTAGGTAAGAATTCTAAATATAACCTTCAATACTGATTTCCTTGTGTGCTTTATATGTTGAAATTCAACTTTGTTTGAAGTAGACAAGTATATGATTTATTTAAAAAGTAAAATGTTGCAATAATTATAATGATTATGAAAGCAATTAATTTCATGAACATAAAACTACTGCTAAGAATTTCCAAGTAGCTAAATAAATAGGAAAACATATTTCCAGTTATTGCTACTATTAAAAGAATATGTTAGTTAGATAAATTTAGAAAGAACATTATATATTTTTTGAGGCAATACACTTATAAATGTTTCAATAATAGTAAAAGTCAGCATGATAGATACTCCCCTAGATAGGTGTATAATGGATCATAATTTTAATCTTTATAGACTTTTTTGTTACATTTGCATTTGTAAAAAAAATTAGCATGAAGCAAAATACAAAATAACCTTTAAGCACTATATGTAATTTTTAGTTATTAATTCCATTTAGCTCATGAATTACTCAAGAAAAGGTATGATTTATTAATTTTTAATGTATTATGAGGTTAGAATAAAAACAGAATGTTTACCTTGTTATCTCAGAATTTACTAAGCAGAAAAGATCAACATCCTTGATACATTTTATATTGAAATAATGAAGAATATTAAATGTAAAGAAAGAAAGAAAATGTTAGAGAAAAATTGTTCCCAAATACCTCACTTCCTTAGCAATTGCAAATGAAAAAGATTCTATTTACTATCACATTAAATGTTCAGACAATTAGTTCAAGAGCAATATAATAGCTGACTATTCTGAGAAAACATTATTTTTGTACTATAACTCAAATTTTAAAAATTTAGCTTAAATATTTCAATAATAAAATTTATAATCACAATTAAATAGTGAAAAAAATTTTCAGAATAATTTTTGTATCCCCAGATTTTATTTTATTTTGTGATGATGATAATATTTGGATTTACCTTTTATTTCAGACAAATATGAATTTAACATTCTTCCATTTCTTATTTGGCCAAAACGTTTATACAGTGTATGACTAAATTTATTCTTTTGAAAGACTGAAATGGACTCTTTTCTACTTGCAGGGTGCAGTGAGACAGGAACTCTCATATACTGTTGGAATAATATAGAACAATTTTTCTGGAAAATAATTTGCCAATTCAAAAAAGTCTCAAATATTGACTAGATGGTAGCCTAGGTAATGGCTACCATATAAATTTGATATTCCCAACATACTCTAAAAAATACACAGGAATACATTAACTACACAAAACCCATGAATCAACATAACTAAATTGCTGATGGGAATGTCACGTGGTACAACCCTGATGAGAGGAATTTGGCAATATCAACTAAAACTATGTACATGTTTATCATTTGACCTGGTGATATCACTTCTAGGAATTTCCTTGAGGATTCAAAAGATTATTCATTGCAGCATTATTTATAATTGAAAACTGGAAACTGAACAACCTGTATGCCCATACATAGAAGCATTGTTGAGTAAACTATGTTACAACCACACACTGGAGTACTATGTTGCTATAGAAAACAGTGGAGAATGAATTCTATGAACTGATGTTGAGTGATTTCCAGGATATGTTATTAAGTGATAAAAGTAAACTATGAAAGAGTTTAAATAGTATGCTACCTTTTGCTTAAGGAAGAAATACAAAGAGGAAAATAAACATGAATTTGCTCATTTGTTCAAAAAATAATTATAATGCAGTAAAGATAAACCAGAGACTACAAGATTGGGTACTGTATTAGTTTTCTATTACCACCATTTAGTGGTTTAAAACAAAACCCATCTATTAACTAACAGCTCTGTAGGGCAGAAGTCTAGGTGGGCTTGACTGGATTCTCTGCTGAGAGTCTCATGAAACCAAAGTTAAGGTGTCAGCCAGTCTGGGTTCTTAACTGGAAGCTTTGGGAAAAAATTCACTTCCAAGCATATTCAGGCTGTTGGCAGAATTCCGTTTCTTGTGATTGTAGGACTGAGGTCCATGTTTCCATGATGGCTGACAGCCAGAGGCTGCTCAGCTTCTAGGATCTGCCTCTACTCTTTGCCACATGGCCTTCTCTATCTTCAAGCCAGTAATGGTGTGTCAAGTCTTTTTAAAGAATTTTTATTTCCTCTTTTGATTCCAGGCACAGAAAACTCTGCCTTTAAAGAATTCATGTCATTAAGCTAATCTCCCTTTTGCCTTATAAAGTAACATAATCACAGGAGTGATGTCTCATCATATTCACATGTTCTATCCATATTCAAAGGGTCAGGGATTACACAAGGGCCAAGGTCATTGGCAGTCATCCTTAGAATTCTGTTCACCATAGTGCTAATAAAAGATGAGTGAGAAGGAGGCTCAAATAATAGATGGAATGGGGAAAATGTCACTTTTATGCCCATATTTATTGCATGGTTTTGACTTTTGAAATCATGTTAACATTTTACACAGTTAAGAAAAAGTCATAAATGAAAGAAGAAAAAAAATCTGAAAAGGTAATTTAAACAAAAGCAAGTGAATCAAGACAAATATCAAATTAATAATATAACCATACTAAAGTGGGAAAGAAGACATAAGCTGAATAACTTCTGAACATAGTATTTATATGCCCTAAGGATAAAAAGCCAACAAGCTTTAAACAAAATTAAACTCTAGTTAGTAGACTTTTTTAATTAACAGAGGCATGAGTTAACAATTTTGAAAATACTTTTTGTGTTTTCAGAAAATAAGTACATATATTATATAAAATGGATGTCATATTTCTCACTACTGGATAAGGAAACTCCAACTATGGAAAGGGAGGGATAGAGTGAGTCCTGTGTCATGGAATTAGAATGGAGGTATCAGGGGAAATTCATAGGTTTTAATATATAGATAAAAGTGATAGAGATATAGACATGGATATTATATATGTATGCATATGAACTTATATACACATCTGTTTTCCACCTCTCTTGATATGACCTGGCAACAATGATATCCCAAGGTCGTGGATCTAAATTCCATTTGCCACTAAAAGGAACCAGGACTCTTGATAAATGGCTGATTCTGAGGCTGGAGCAGGAAAAATACAAAATGAGCTGAGAATGTCTTGTGTCAAAAAGTAAGAAAGTGCGCAAAGAATAATGAGGATATGTCAGATGGAGACAGGGGCCAGTTTGAAAGGGCTTGTACTGGCCAAATTTAGGACAATTTGAGCACCAAAATAAATAAACATAAGAGGGAACTATAACCCACAATATGTAAAATATAAATATATGTTATAAAATAAAACCCTTTAGTCCACACTGACATAAATGAATGAATGAGCAAATAAAATGGATAAGAAAGGAAAGTGTTTTTTACATTAGAAAGCCAATAAAAATCATTCAAAGAATGATGGAATTAAAGTATCACTCATTAGTAACCATAGTAATAATGGTTAGGCAATAATAATGGATTTAGGCAAAAGTCTTCAATGGATGCTAAAGCTAATACGTGAAAGTTTGAGGAGTAACAGGATACTGTATAACTTCAATGTACCTCTCCATGAGATGCTTATTAATAACAAGGAATAAAATAGTAGCATTATTGTGTAGAAATCTGGCAGACACTACCTTAACCAAATTATCAAAATTATCATCTCCATATAGGAGACAAATAGATACTACGTGCCTCCTGATAGGATTCACTGAGAAGAACACAGCATCACTTCTCTGATATTCTTGCCAAAATTGCATAACTTAAGTTTAATCAAGAGGGAACATCAGGCAAACTGAACTTGAGAGACATTCTACCAAAAAACTGGGACTTGCAGTCTTTACAATTGTCAGTGTCATTAATGGTAAAGAAAGACTGAGGAACTGTTCCAAATTAACCTAAATATACATGGTAATCAGAAGCAAAGTACAATCTGGAATTTTCTTTTGCTATTAAAAAAATTACCAGAACATTTGGCAAATATAAACAAGGCCTGTAGGTTAGATTATATCTAATTGTATCAATGTTAGTTTCCTGAAGTTGGGATTAAGATGGCCTTAAATGACACACTAGACCAAATAGAATATATATACATATAAAACATTCCATCCAAAAGCAGTAGATACACATTCTTTTCAAGTGCATGTGGAATATTCTCCAGGATTGGTCACAAGCTAGACCACAAAACAAGCCTTAGTAAATTTAAGAAAATTGAATCAGATCAAGTATTCGTTCTGACCACAATGCTATGAGACTGGGAATCAACTACAAGAAAAAAAATCTGCAAAAAAACAAAAACACGTGGAGACCAAACAATATGCTACAAAACAACAGATGGATCACTGAAGAAATCAAAGAAGAAATAAAAAATACTTGGAGACAAATGAAAGCAAAACACAACCATCCAAAATCTATGAGATGCAGCAAAAGCAGTTCTAAGAAAGAAGTATATAGCAATATAAGCTTATCTCAGTAAACAAGAAAAATCTCAAATAAAAAACCTAATCTTACACCTAAAGGAGTTAGAAAAAGAAGAATAAGCAAAGCTCAAAGTTAGTAGAAAGAAAGAAATCATAAAGATCAGAGCAGAAATAAATGAAATAGAGACTAAAAAAATAATAGAAAAGATCAATGAAACTAAGATCTGGTTCTTTGAAAAGATAAACAAAATTGATAAACCTTTAGCCAGACTTATCAAGAAAAAAAGAGAGAGGGCCCAAATCAATAAAATCAGAACTGAAAAAGGAGAAATTACAACCAACACCAAAGAAATATAAAAGATAATAGGAGATTACTTTGAATAATTATATGCTAATAAACAGACAACCTAAAGGAAATGGACAGATTCCTAGAAATGTAAAATCTCCCAAGATGGAACCAGGAAGAAATAGAAAATATGAGCAGATCAATTACCAGTAATGAAATTGAATCAGTAAAAAAAAAAAAAAAAAAAAAAAATCCAACAAACAAAAGTTCCTGAACTTTTGGATGGATCCTACCAAACATTTAGAAAAGAGTTAACACCTATCCTTCTGGAACTCTTCAAAAAATTGCAGAGGAAGGGAAGCTTCTGAACTCATTCTACAAGGCCAGCATCATGCTGTTACCAAAATCAGTCAAAGATATCACACGCACACAAAAGAAAATTACAGGCCAATATCACTGATGAACAGAGATGCAAACATCCTCAACAAAATATTAACAAACCAAATCCAACAATATATTTAAAAAAATCATATACCATGATCAAGTGGGATTTATTCCAGAGATGCAAGGATGGTTCAATATCCACAAAGCAACCAATGTCATACACCATCTTAACAAAGTAAGAGTAAAAACCGTATGATCATCTCAGTAGATGCAGAAAAAGCTTTCAACAAAATTTGACATCCATTAATGATAAAAAACACTCTAGAAAACTGGTATAGAAGGACATACCTCAATATAATAAAGGCTATATATGATAAGCCTACAGCTAACATCATACTCAATGGTGAAAAGCTGAAAGCATTTTCTCTAATATCAGGAACAAGATAAGGATGCCCATGCTCACCACTTCTATTCAACATAGTGTTGGAAGTCCTAACCACAACAATAAGGCAAGTAAAAAAAAATAATAATAATAGAAGAGATCCAAATTGAAAAGAAAGAAGTAAAGTTGTCAGTGTTTGCAGATGACACGTTAACAATACATAGGAAATCCTAAAGATGCTTGCAAAAAACTACTAGAGCTCATCAATGAATTCAGTAAAGCTGCAGGATACAAAATTAATATACAGAAATCTGTTGCATTTCTATACACTAATAATGAACTATAAGAATGAGAAATTGAATAAACAATGCCATTTACAATTGCATCAAAAAGAACAAAGTACCTAGGAATAAACCTACCTAATGAGGTAAAAGACCTCTACTCAGAAAACTATAAGACATTCTGGGTAAACACTGAACTGCTTACAAAACTATAAGACATTCTGGGTAAACACTGGACTGCTTACTATGGTACATTAGCCCCTCATGAGTTTTATCTGCCTCCAGACTCCCTACCCTTCTCCCATTTCTCTCCATTCAAACAGATATACTTGAAATTCCCCAGGCATACTTAGTGGGTTCATGCCACACAGATTATGTAGTTTTGGTCCTTGCCTTTGTGAATCCTGTCACATTGGGAAGAAATGCTCTCCACTCTCTTCTTTTTATTCACCCTTAAAAATTCAGACATTCATCAAAATGTTTTCCTCACTTCCTTCCCAAAGCCTTCCCAGCGCCATGTGCTTACCTCATCTCTTTCAGATCTTATCACTGACTAATAATGTAAGTACCGACTCTCCTCTTGTTGAACTGAGTGGAAGGTAACACTGTTAGTGGAGGGGTATGAGGAAGGACTGGAGATTCTGAGAGGAATGATACATAACTCATAAGTAGGAGGGAAATCTGAGGGGAAATAGGCAGGAAGGAGTGTATGCGAGGCACTTTGTGGGACAGGGGATGGCAGAAGTTCTTGGAAACAAAGATAAGATAAAGTGAGACAAACACCCCAGGTCCAAAAGTGCCTGAGTCTGGACCCTTCTGGCAGTAAAGTCCGTGGTAGTGTTTTAATTCCCTCTAAAGATGGAATTTTTCCTGTTTGTCTTGGGATGTTAATTTACTCTCTGGTTTACTATATCTCAGATAAATTTTCACTGGGATTCATCTTTGGAGATGTCTGAAGTTTTGATCACTATTAGTTTTTCTCTTTGAAAGTGTAGCTCATCCACTTGACCTAAGCCATCAAGTGAAAAAGAGATGCTACCTCATTGCTAAGTCCTTGGAATCTCACAACTACCTCCAGTTTCTCAGTTATTGATGGCAATCTCTTTCTGTATTTGACTGAGCAGGAGGGGGAGTTTTCTCAGACCACTGAGCATCCTTGTCTAACTTCAGAGATGCCACTTCCAGTTCTTTTGGGGCCATCTTGCCTATCTCTTGCCCCCAGAGAGCTGTGCCTCTCACACATCCCAGATCATGGCAAGAGAAAGGCAAAATCAAATATTAAGGTTTAATTACCATCTCTTCTGCTATAGTGTGTTAGCTGCCTTCTTAAGAAATCCAACATTATCAAAAATCATGTTATCAAAACCTTTGTTACTCTGGGAAAATAAAAGTTATTGACAAGAGAGCTGTAGATTATTTATTCCCTGAAGAAATATTTTAAAAGTTGATTTTAATAGTTTTAAGTTATTTTGTTTTGGCTAAAGTAAGCAAAATATAACAACTTGAGACCAAAGTAAATGTAAATGTAAATATCTCTGAGAAAAACTCCAAGAGGGCAAAAAAAATGTCCTAAATTAACAAATATCTAGGTAAATTTTAGACCAGTTTCCAGCCATCAATATCAAACAAAACACAGCTGCCAAATGAATAGCTGGCTACTCAGACAAAACAGCTGTGGATTCTTATAATATATTTGAAAATATTTTTCCCCAATATATGCCTATGTGCTGTACTAGTCACCAATTGCAAAAGCATTTTAACCAACAATAGAGAGCATAATGCTAGGTAAATGTAATGAGGTTATGTAACCTTGAATAATGATAGAAAATGACTGAAATGCAAAGGGATGATATTTTGTAGGGAGGTGAGTGTAAAGATAAAAAATTAGCATCCTTAAATCATTTTTACAGAAGTCCAAATATGTTGCTTATAAAATGGGTTCTATAAAGCTTTGAAAGAAATATGTCCACAGCAGCAAAATATGGTTCAAGCTGAGGAGGGAAGTTGAAAGTCTTCAGGCAGGTCAGGAGGACTGGTTGAATCCAGGTAGAGATATTTCCATTTCAAGAAGAAGAGAGCTGTTTTCTTTTTTTTTGTTTTCAGATATATACCCAGAAGTAGAACTGCTAGATCATAGGGTAGTTCTATTTTTAGCTTTTTGGGGAATCTCCATACTGTTTTCCATAGTGGCTGTACCAATTTACATTCCCACCAACAGTGTACTACTGGTCTCTTTTCTCTACATCCTCGCCAACACTTGTTATTTGTAGACTGTTGGATGATAACAATTCTGACACCATAATATTACTCAGCCATAAAAAGGAATTAAATTCTGCCATTTGCCATGACGTGGATGGAACTAGAGATTATGATGCTTAGTGAAATAAGACAGAGACAAATGCTCTATGTTATCACTTATATGTGGAATCTAAAAAAATAAAACAAATAAATTTATATAACAAAACAGAAACAGACTCATAGATATAGAGAACAAACTAGTGGTTACCAGTGGGGCAAGAGAAGGGGGAAGAGGCAAGACAGGGATGAGGGATTAAGAGATACAAACTATTATACTATGTGTAAAATAGATAAGCAGCAAGAATATATTGTACAGTACATGGAAATATAGCCATTGCTTGCAATAACTTTAAATGGAGTATAATCTATAAAAATATTGAATAGCTATGTTTTACACCTGACAGTAATATAACTGACACTAATAAATCAACTATACTTCATTAAAAAAAAAAAGCTGAATAGGAAGAAGGAACTGAGAAGGTGAAAAGCAGATGTTCATATGGCAGGGCCAAGGTGGAGGATCTGGAGTGCAGAGATTAGGAATGGAGTTCAAGGGAGAAAAAGGCAGGAGAAGAGACAATCTAAGACCTTAGTTTAGACACACATGTTCCTGAGAACAGAGCTAGGACACTGGTAGAATGGCTGAGTATGTAGCCATGATCTTCAACTCAAAGAATGTTAGAGTGGAAGAGACACCAGCACTCATCTAATGCAAACCATTCATTACCAGGAGGATAAACTGAGGAACCAGGAAGAACATGACTCACCCCAAGTTATGGAACAGAATTTCCAACTTTAATTCAATGCTTTTTCTGTTGCACCACAAAGTCATTTATAGGAATATCTAGGCTCTACCTTTATCTCCTAGAATGTATCTTTCTCTTCTAGAAAGAGAAGGTAGAAAGGTGATCAATTCCATTTGGAAATAGCAAATGTGGTAAAAGAACTAGCCCCAAATCCACTGCAGAAATGAACATTTGATCGTCTAGCACTTATCAAGTTCAAGGCATGTGCTGGGCACAAGGCAGAAACCATGGGTTCCAAGATTATTTCCCTGCTGACTGTAACGGGGTCAGGAACTGATCTCACTTACTTTTCCATCTCCAGCATCTGTGTAATTGTCATCTTTTAATAAATATGTGTATCTTTTAACAAGTCATTAATTATTCCTAGGGTCCCTTGCATCCCAATTTCCCTCATAGGGCATAGAAATTCACTCAGATCAGAAAAATAAAGAGAGAAGTCTATAGTCACAGAGTGATTTAAGAACAGAACTCAAGTTTACCCTACACTTTTTCCTCACCATTGCTGTTGCTACTTCTTCAAGGGGCCTAAGATAAAGGTAAGAGCTGAAGCAAAAATGGATACAGAATTGAATCATAATACTATTACTATGAACAATTACCATGTACATAATAATAATCTGAAGGGCAGAGTCTAAATAAAAGATCTCTGAATGGGAATAGTCATACCCAGTAAGGACTTCTTCAGAGTCTAAGGTTGGGACTGTTCATAGCCTCTTGATATTCACAGCATCTAAAACAAGGCTTGGCATATAGCTCCACATTGATATTAGAAATGTGGCTCCCAGTTTAAAGTAATAAACAGTATATCCTGTAGTTAAACTGCTCACCAACATCTACTGAGTGCCAGCTTAGTGCTTCAAACTTGAGTTAAGTTACCAGAAGCCTTCAAAACAATATTGTGTGAGATGAACACAATGGTTGTAGTCTGTGACCTGAAATTCTTTCACTGTGGGAAAGTCAGTTTCAAAAATGATTTGAAGGTTAAATGAGGTCAACATCAAAACAACAGAGCATGGACTGGACTGTGGGCAGTCGGCGAGGAGATGGAAAGTGTTTTTTGGAGAACTAGACATTGGGGAATAGTCATGCTCCTTGATAAGATTACCCAAAGATGGCAGCAGTTAGTGGAGTTGAATAGTCAGACTCTGAAAGAACACAGTTTGAGCTATGGGTGGAGGAAAGGGAGGGAGAGCCATTTACCAGGGTCCCTTCAGGGTTTCTTAAATCTTTAAATATCCTCAAAGAAGGGACACCCCACAGCCTGCCCAGAACCATCATTCCAGTCTATTTATTATATCACAATGCTAACTGCACGATTAATGACATTTCACCAGAACAGATAGTAATTCAGACATATGGGTTGGATTTTGTTTTTTAACTACGAGGGGAAAACTAAATTCCAGTTGATTTTTTGCCCCAGCAGAGCAGTTTTTGCAGAAAAAGGGATAAAGCAATCTTGATGAAGAGCAAACAAAATCGTCTTGGTGAAGAAATGTCAGATCAGAATGTAATTCCCTCGTTTGTGTACTTCTTAGAAAGCATTTTCCTTCAGCCTGGTTCTGGGAGCAAAGCCAAAGCCTGCTTCAGAAGAACAGAGATTTCCAGTAAATTGGGCGGTGAGGGTGGCTGGGTAGGTGAAAGCCTGGGGAAGGTTTGTGGGGGACAGAAACATATGTGCCAGCCTGGGAAGGATGAGGTGCTAGGTCTGCTTCTTATTCTCTGACTGACAAGGTCTCTGAGAAACGTTTAAAGCCTGGGAGGGGTGAGATTGAATCAGAAAGTAGAGCCTAGACATTCCCTGGTCTCAAAATAATTAACAAACCATAAAATTAAGGTGGGAAGGACGAGAGGGAATGGAGCTGATGTGGAGTTAGGCACTGTTTCCCACCCTCTCTGTTGGTTATACCTACCAAGGTGTCACAAGATGCTGGGGTTCACGATAGCATCAGTCTCGTCCTCAGAAGCTTGTCTTAGAACCATGTTCAAGTGCCATGTTTTTCCTCCTTTCCTTCTCTCCAAATCACTCCTTTTAATCTATTTTTCCAGGGTGGTGAGTGGAAAAAGAGCAGCAGACCAGGATTCAGAAAGGAAGCCAGGAAAGAGACTAATACTTTCTGAACACAAAAATTCACAGGACGTTTTGTTAGGTGTTTTAGCTACTTGCCTAATTCATAGTATCTTCACAGTTCAGAAAACTCGAGCTTTAAGGTTTTGAGCTTTCTTACACCAAGTGTTGAATGACTATGGACGAGTCAAGTAACCTCTATTCTCCTTACTAAGGAGCTCAGCTTGTGTAGAAAATGGTGACAGTGGTATTTTCCCATCAACCCCAAGAGAACTGATGTAAAAATCAGATAAGATAATATACAAAGAAACACTTGGTGAGCTGTGAAATACTGAACTTGTGGAAGGAATTATTATTTACTTAGTAAACTGCTCTCCAAGACACCAGTCTTTGAGATCCTCCTGCTTGAGAGATGGGCGTTTTCTCCATTTATCCCAAACATGATTTCTGACTCCAACCCAAAGTCACTTGGAGATTGGCCTCAAAGATTTAACCAGGGCTTCCCTGGTGGCGCAGTGGTTGAGAGTCTGCCTGCCGATGCAGGGGACACGGGTTCGTGCCCCGGTCCGGGAAGATCCCACGTGCAGTGGAGCGGCTGGGCCCGTGAGCCATG
Organism: Mesoplodon densirostris; assembly: GCF_025265405.1. NCBI lineage: Eukaryota > Metazoa > Chordata > Mammalia > Artiodactyla > Ziphiidae > Mesoplodon > Mesoplodon densirostris. The sequence continues at coordinate 21,033,966 of NC_082668.1, forward strand.
GCCGCTGAGCCTGCGCGTCCGGAGCCTGTGCTCCACAACGGGAGAGGCCACAATAGTGAGAGGCCTGCATAGCGCAAAAAAAAAAAAAAAAAAAAAAAAAAAAAGATTTAACCAAATCTTTGGCGCCAGACAGCAAATCATAACTTGGTTCTTGCCACTGTCTTCATTTACAACATGGCTTCTGAAACAAGAAGCCAATCTCAGGTTCCACTAATAGTGAAACAAGGGGGATCAGAGCCTCACACACTAATCTTGTGCTCAACAGAGAAGGAGGAAGAATCAGGTGGTGATGATGAAAGGTGCAAGTACAGGGTGAAGTGGGAGGTGAGTGTCAGGAGGAGGATATTGCCCTGATCATGACAGTAGGGGCTTAAAGGATAGTGTCTTCCGGGGAGCACCTTTTTCATGGATGATCAGGAAAATCAAATCATTCTGGGACAAAATGAGAGTTACTAGAGGAGGAAAATAGAGAGGGAGACTGTGGAAAACTGGCAAGAAGAAATTTTAAAATCAAGGGAGAACACCAAATCACTTGATCACCTGCAATATGCCTGCTATGAAGCCCTAGTATACATTTTTCCTTTTATCTGTGATCTCTTGTCCTCCAGCCCACCTCCTGCCTCACTTGATGTTGTGTTACATCATTGGAGAGCAGACATTTGTGGGTGAGAATGTTCTAGTAGCACAAACTCTTTAGGAATCCAGACACGACCTACCCATTGACTGCTGAAGTTAAAGTCTGGGTCAGGAAGAGAGTCAACAGAGAGAAGGGTGGAGAGAAGGAACTTGGGGTGATGGTCATGGTGGAAGAACATCTAGCTCTGTTGGGAAAAATTACCAAACAGCAACTCAGATTCCTTCACAACCAATGCACAGTTTTTGCACAGGAACCCTTCCTTTCCTCCCTCCGCAGCTCTTGCCTCTATGGAACATCTGCCAACACTGGGCTCAACCACTAGACTATTACTACGGCTAAAGTTGAGATAAGCTTGGATTCAAATCCCAGTTTCTCTACTTACCAGCTGTGTGGGCCTGCTTTGTAGGTTAACTCCTCAGACAACTCCCCTTCTACCCAACAGAGTTAATAATGCCTATTCAGTATCCAGAAAAATTGAGATATGTATGTACAGTGTTGAACCCAATGCCTAGTTCAATAATGGGAGTGTTTACTATTACTTTATTATTAATTGTCCAGCTGTCACCTCCTAAATATCACCAGTGTCTCCAGAACTAGCATCTATTAAAGACTTACTATGTGCCAGGCTATTATACTAGTCACCAAGACCATGAAGATAAAACAGACAGAACCCAGACCTCAAAGAGCAAACAATCTAATGTAAACAAATAGTGAGAGTCTCAGATCATAGGAAGACATATCTAGCTGTGGTCGTGTGTTTGAAGGTGTGTCACATGGACAAAGGGGTAGGCTTGTTTGAGGGGCTTCAGAGGACTCTGAGGGTAGAGGTCCAGGGGCAGCTGTAGCTGCTCGGAAGCTGCTGTGAAGACCTATGAGTAGGGCTGAGTCTCCACTTGCCAAGGATCCTGCAGAGGACAACCTGTCATAAATTGTGCTGGGCACTCAGCAGTTTTCAAGCTGTTTGTCATTGATGAGACCAGGGCTCCAAGGAGGCATCTCAGAGGCCATTTGGTGGAGAAGAGTGGGCAAAGACGGTAGGTCCTCAGCCCCCTGTTTAGACCTCATCCAGAGCAGTTTTGATTATATCTGTTTTAGAAGTTGGGAATATGAGTTAGATCCAAAGAAACGGTCATACGGATAAAAATGTTCAGGAACCCTCAGGCTAAGTGATTTCTAAGATCCTTACCAAAGATGGGATGTCAGCATCCTCTCCAGCCTGTATCAGTCCAGAAGGGCCTGGAACTCAACCATCTTGGCTTCAAGTACATCCTTGTTCAGGGTCTGCAGTCTCCCTGAACAGCAGCGGTTCTCTGTCCAGAGTTCTCTCATTCTATCATGCTTTTCATGAGTATTTCCTAATACTTCCTTATCATCCCAATCCTTCCCCACTTCCTGCATCAACATAGCTCATTCCCACCAATTCAGCAATCAGAGAAGAGGCCAATTGATCCTCTTGAAGAGATCCTCAAAAGAGAGACTTAACCTGCTGAGACTTACCAGAGAAGCAAGTTTTCTGTTTGCAGAAGAACCAAGTGAAAACATAATAATAGGTCAGAGAACTGTTGACTTAATTTAACTTGAATTCCAGTCCATCAGCCAAAGTCGTGACCTTTAGGTCAAAAGTCAGGTTGTCAGAAATATGCAAAAACAAGCCCTTCAGGGTAATGGGAGGCTGAGTGTCCCACTAAGGAGGTTTTCCTCCACTGTGAAGTCCCTCAGTGGCTGGAAGAGGACTCTCAGCCTGAAAACAGGGCCTGGTGTAAACTTTCTTACTATGTGAGGACAGCTCTTAAATTGAGTTGAGTTCTACGTTCCAGTACAGTTTGGATGTGAACAGTAATTCAAGATCATCATTGCCTTCTTTGCTGCTTTATGATAAAGGGCAAAGTCCCTTGTTTAAAAAAGAAAGAGAGAGAGGAGGGAGGAAGGAAAGAAGGAAGGGAGGGAGGAAGGAAGGGAGAGAATGAGAAGAAGAATCTTTAAAAAATAAGAATCACATTTGGTAAATGAATTCCATTGTGCTTCTTCAGAATAACAGTCTGTGGTACAATCACAAGTCCAAAGTTTAAAATTTGTAAATATTTTTAAATGGGGTGATAAATGTGAAACAGAACATTAAGTTGTCAGGACCTATTTGCAACCTGGTAACAGGAGCAGCTGACCAGGCAATTCTGACACTGTATACACAGTATAGAGTACACACTTTGTTTACACAGTAAACAAACCTCTTCATGTTCCTAGTTGTTCCACCCAAAAGCACCTTCTTGTGTCACTTGTCATGGTCACATATTAAGGGAAACACCCATCTTTCCGTGAAAGTAGCCAGAAGTAGCAATGTGAAATAATTACACTGTAAACGTTTCTAATTTCAGTGATCTGTTTCTTATTTCGTAAATGTCAAAACCCAATTTTATATATCAATTCATCCATCCCTTTGAGTAAAATGGGCTGTAATTTTGATTTAATGATGCTCCAAGTGTTTAAAAGCAAGGATCCTAATACAAATTTGAAAGTCATTCCTCTGTAAGGGCACTTGTCTCATATGCACCACGAATATTTGTCCATAATTCCAGGAACGCTGCTAGCTAGAAAGATGTTTTGCTTAGGGCGGTTCATTTGCTCCAAAGGGAGAGGAAAGTTATGTGGCACTGTAAAAATAAGCTGGCATGGGACACTGCTTTATGTATGTAGAAACGAGTGGAGGAAAGATCTGTGGGAGCATTTCCCTTTACTCTAGATTAATCTACTGCTGTGGTCATGCTCAACCCATCAGAGAGAAGCTCTCTAAACCGTAGCTCTCATGTGCATTGATAGAGCAGTGTTTTATTTCGTTGGCTTAGCCAACATTTATTATGATATGTGTTCTCAGCATTTTAAAGTGTCAGGTAAGAAAGAACCTCAAGATTTAGTTTCTTATAGTCAAGATCATGGGCCAAAGACCACTGTGGTGCCTTGCATATCATAATATCCTGTGTTGGAGTTTCAGGCTGGTAATATTCATGCCTCTCTCTCTTCAGAGTTCTGAACTCTGAATTGAGACCCAGATGCAAGAATTAACTAGAGATTATTGGCTTAATTGCTTATGAAATTGAACTGGAGAGCACTTTGGATGTGAAGCCAAAACAGGCTGTCTTGCACTTGCCCTCACGATGAAACCTTGGGACCCAAGGCTGAGCTCAGTTTGCAGAGCTGATGCCTATTCAGTCAGCCACAAGGAAAACCGTGCCTTCCCCATGGGATGGGAGAGTAGTCCTGAGGAGATGTGGTGTGGGTAGAAGGTAAGTTCCTATGTGTTTCTGACCTCTAACTTGCTAACTGCAATCAGGCAGGAATAAGGACTGATGGACGGTGGTCCTCTATTTCTTCAATCAAATAAATCTCCCCCTCTGAGGGGGAGGAGCCGACTGAGACTAGAAGGAAGGTGCGAGGAGTTCTCACTAGTGATTTTGTTGGGGCAGAAGTTACTCCTTTTCAGCCACCAGGAATGAGGGGGAGAGAAAAACAGTTATCTCTATACCCTTGACATTGTCCATAGGAGGTTAGTGAAGCAGAGGTAAGAGCGTGGGGCCTCTGGACACTGACCGCCCATGTTTAAGTCCTCCTTCTGTCACTGATTGGGTGACTTTGGAAAACTTCTTTTGGCCTCTCTAAGCCTCAGTTTCTTCAAAAGTAAAATGGGAATAATAATGCTTTTTTCATAGTGCTATTATGAAGGCTTAAAGAAGAAATGAATGAAAATCTTCAGCACAATGCCTGGGCAGCAAGGAAAGCTAAATATATAGTATTCACTGTCATTAGTTGTTTTGGTCCATTGAACAGAGATTTCTCATCTTGATTCTGTTTTCATGCTTCAGTTTCCTTCTTCACACCCGTGCTTCTTTGCTTCAGTGATGGCATAAGAATAAAAGAAGCCAAATCTGTTGAAATGGGAGGATGTAGGCAAAGATGAATGGCTTTCTGTTACAGTCTCAATCTTCCACAAATTAAGTGCCCATTCTGTGTAGAGGGAATGTCCCTTCCCTTGTGATTGGCCCACATTTGCCCAGATGACTGAGGAAGACACTGGTTTCAAAGGAAAGATTTGTTGGTGTATATCACTTGTCTGGGACTATCCCCATTAAAAAGACAGAGCTAAACCAGGAAGAAGTGAAGGAAGCTCATTTATTTGGTAACACACTTCCCTCAGGGGCCCTCTGGTAGTCAACCTCTGGGGCCATTTTGAAATGCTCTGTTGAACTGAACTGAAGGGGGAAGACCAGAGTTCTTTGTATCAATCTGAAGGAGAGATAATGAGAACCTTAATGAACTGTGACTGTGAGAGTAATAAACAGGATAGTTGGGAACCAACATTTTAATAGATTTTCCAAATTGTACATGCTACACTGGTTTTGTTTAAAGAATTGGCTCTTAGGTTTAGTCATCAATTTTACTGGATTTGTGTTTTGGTTTCTCACTTCACTGATTTCTGTACTTGCTCTTGTTTTTACTTTGTTTATTTGAGGTGAAAGCTTGGTTTAGTTATTTTTATTCTCTCTTGCTAAAAAGGGAAAAGTTTAAGATTATTAACTTATCCTCTTAGTAAGTCTTTGGCTACATCCCGTACATTCAGTAATATAACGTTTTGTTGTAGTTTAGTAACACAGTTTTTTCTAATGAATACTAATTGCAATTTTTATCTCCTATAACATCCAATATTCACATATGAGAGAGTTTCTTTTTTATTAATAGTACATGTTTGCTTTGTACACTTTTTGTTTTTTAAATCAATATTTATTGATGGATCAACTATGCCTTAATGAGAAAATGTTGCCTGGATGACATTAGCTTCTATAATTGAATTAAGACCTTTTTTCTTTCTGGTGCAGTATATTACTAGTATTTGAGAGTTTAGTGTGGACAAATGAAAAGGAGGTATGGGACATGTTTTTCAAATTAAGAAAATCTATCTATCTATCTACATCACATGTATATTTATATATACACATATATATCAGTTACACATGTATACACACATATTCATATACATATATATTAATATAATATTAGTAATTTTGTTGTTTACATTTTCACTGACTTTTTTATCTGCTTCATCTGCAAAAATTAATATGTGTGCTAGTGTTTCTCACAATAACTGTATGTTCATTCTCTTTACATTTTTTTCACACTGTATTTCTAGCCATTTGAAATTTTTATTTTGGTGTTTATATAAATGTATTATATGATGATCAGTGTAATCTTTTTCAAATCATGTTGTGTTTTGCCTTTAATTCTACATTTTGTTTGAAATTTATATTGACACTGCTGCTTTGGATTTTTAGTTTTTGTTCTTTTTACATTTTCCTGATAAACACATTGTGTGTATGTGTGTCTTTCTAAGGCCATTTCTCTTAAAAGCAGAATGTCATATTCCAAGTCTTTGTCTTTAAATCAGGGAATTCATAATGGATAATCTGGTCACCCTCCTTTTATCTTGTTTATGGAGGTGGGACAGGACAGTGACTGAAAGTAGGTCTGTGGGTCAGATAAGCCAGGGTTTAGACCTTGAATCTGCCACTTACATCTGTATGACCTCAGAAAAGTGATTTATTCTCTGTGGGTTCCTGCTGATTCATCTGTGATATTGAAAAGATAATATTACTAAGGTTGCTGTAAAGAGTCAATAAAAAATAACAAGAGCGAAGCCCCTAATGGTACTTGGTATATTGTAGTCATGCAATAAATGTTGACTGGCATTTTATATGTAGTAATAGGTATAAATACTATGTTACTCTATGCATATATTCCATTATTTTAAGCTTCATGTTTGCCATTCCTTTTGTTAATTCTTTATTCTCTTTTGATATATGGACTAGATTTGTTTGCTTTTCTCTTCACTAATGATTTGAAAGGCAAACATTGTTTTTAATCAACTAGTAGTCACTTTCATGTTTTCCAAAGACATAATTTGAATTATTTTTCTGTGATTATCAAGGCCAAAAATCACTTCCCCTTATGTAATATTTATAATTTGGAAAGTCTTTACTCATTGCCCTCCCTTGCCTGCCCAATCTTTATTAATATAATTTGGGGTTCTGTTGATAATTATTTTATAATAAATTATATATATATATATATGTGTGTGTATAAAGTATGTTTTCTTCTCAAAAAGAAACATTTGTTTTGTTGTGTAACCATATTTATAATTATTTAGAGACAAATCTGTGTTTAACAGATTTAATACCAACCACTGGTTCTAATATACACTTATTTCTTAATTTTTAATTTTTCCTTGTTCATTTATTTCTCAGTTTCATCAATTTCATGGTGCATGTCATCAAGAAAACTTTTCAAGATGAAAATGTAAATTTTATATATATACATATATATATATATATTTTTTTAAGCCCTAATATATCTGGAAATGTTTTCATACCAAAAGCATCTTTATGTTACAACCTTATTTTCCAAAATGCTGAGGACCTTGCCCCAGTCTGATCTGGCTTTGTCGTACTGCAGATAAGTCTGCAGTGGACATAGATTCTGGCCCTGTGTTTTGTTTTGTCTTGCTCTGTTTGTTAGTGTGGATCAGATGCCTCCCTGCCCTCACCTTGTCACACCAACACAGAGGTAAAGGATGGAGACCCACAAGGACTAAAATTGTTGTTTCTATCATAAGGCAGAAGGTGGCTTTGATATAGAAATTCAGTTAAAGCTTTACTTTTTACAGTTCATTGTACATCACCTGAGTTTATGCAGTGATATTCTGAGTTGCTATAGAGATCAAATAGTTAGAGCTTTAGGAGAAAATGGGGAATCTCCTGCAATTGGAGGAAAGTGCACAGGAGAAATGTAGGATCATCTCTGTGCAAAGAAAACTATGAGGCCCCATGAGGAAGTTCAGGTTTTCATCCTTTTCCATGCCTGGCTCCGTGTCTTCAAATAGAAAGTCCCAGAATATGTTGATTTTAATTTCTTGAATTAATTTAGTAATTCATCTGTCAGTTGAACAACCAAAATAAATAAAACACAATCCCCGCCCACAGAGTGTTTAAACTCTGCCAAAGGGAAAGAGAAGAATTTCATACAAATTTTGTAACACATAAACATCAAAAATGTGAAAAACATTTTAAAGAGTCCAAGTTCTCTGTTGATTGGGGTTGGGGGTCACATGAGCTGTTCATCAGCATGTTCTTAGCAAGTTCTCTGGACCTGGAGGAGACCAAAGTGACACTGGATAACCTTTGTGGATGTGGATGCATCTGTAAAGGGATAGACCACTGGTCTCTAAGGACATTCTCAATTCTGAGGTTCTATGAAAATGAAGGAAGTTTAAATAATAAATAGTGTTTTAGAGCACCCCCAACACGAGTTTCCCCTTTCCTCAAAACTTCTGTACTACCAGTCTTGGTGACTGCCCCCAAAACCTCCTGCATTTTCACAGCTCCACTGCACAGTGGCTGTATCATCTCAGCCACTCACAAAACTCTTACATACACTGTAATTTCTCTACATGTGTGTTCTTTCCTCTAAGAGGAGTGAAAAACAGGGATAAGTCTTGAAGTCTGAGGACATAGAAAGATGTGAAGGGTACCTATCACTCTGTTAACATTGCTTTCCTTGGAGGATGGGATGGGAAGATCATCATTTTTTTCTTTATGTACTTTCATATAATTGAACTTGTTGCCTCATGTATATAATGTTTTACTTTCATTATTAAGAAAGTCAGTGAAGGAACTGAAAGAATAAGAAGGAAAGGAAAGTTCTATGTATCCTGCCATAGTGTCCTACCCAGAGAGAAACCGTGATGATCTGTGAAATTAGTTCTCTACTTACCCATCTTGACTTCCACTCCTGGGCTTACCTCTGGCCTCTTCCTTCCTGGTCACGGATTTCACTGCGATAAGGCAGAACCAATGGTTTCATTAGTTTCATTCTGCTTACTCTGGCCCCACCAGACCAAGATACTCCCAAACCCACAGAAGGTCGTTATTATTATTATTTTTCCTCTCTACTTCCAAAGGGGGAAAGAACTAAAAACCACAGATAACAGAGGAGCATTTCCTTTCAGGCTGAGAGCCCCTGAGTGGAAGGGAACACAGGACCACAGATCCTACACGCCAGCTCCCCATTTAGTGTGGAACAGACCCATGTGGTGGTTTGAGGCTGAGGGCTGAGCTCTTTCTTCAACTCAGGATCTTAAAGAGCTTCTCAGCTGCCCGAAGCCCCAGTTTCCTCCCCTGCACCCAGATGTAGCTGAGTCAGGAATGCCCCAGGCATCATGATGAAAGAGTTGTGTTTGCCTTTGGTTCCAGTCCTGCCTCCATTCTCAAGCCCTCTGGCCTTCTCCTGGACCATCCTGGGCATTTCGTCTGCCTGGCCCTGCTTTCTTTTCTCTGTCCAGCTATCCAGAGATAGCTCTTCTTCCATCCCTATTGAAACTTGCAGAGAAAAGTGGATGTGGGAAGCAGGGCTCTGCAGGCAGACAGCCTAGGAGCTGTGCGAACTTGCACAAGTGACTTTTCTGATCCTGGATTTCCCCTGAAAGCAGGGGCGTGGGGAGCATCAGTGACCAGCAGGTTGAGTTGCCAGAGCATACTGCACATGCCATGGCCACTTGCCCATTTGTAAAATGAGCATAAGAATTACTGCTCACAGGGGAGAGTGGATAGTTAATGAATCAGCCAATGGCACACTGTTGATGCCCCATATCAGCTCTTCACAGTATTCCATTTCCACCAGGGCTTGCTCTCTGATAATTCCTTTACATCCCCTTGCTCATGCCTTCAGCTAAACGAGGGGTATGGCTTAATAGGAGAGTCAGGTAACAGCTGTGCTTTCTAGTGGTGATAGCCTTCTGAGACATGACTCTTGCTTTTGTTATCTAACCTATTAGAGTCTGTAATGGAGAGAGAGAGGCGAATACCTGTGGATTTGTGGAGACTGCCAGTCACAAGATATTTGATACACAGGAGTCTACAATTCTGCTTATATAGGGATCTCTCATCACCTCCTCACAATCCAATCTTTGTCTCCTCTACCAAAAATGAATGATATCCTACCTAGCCCTTTCACCAAGTCCATTAACAGACAGAGGGATCTTAAAATCTATCCCCCTGGGCATGGGCATTCTCCAGTCACACATCACTTAAGCCGGTGTCTGGCAAGTTACATTCTTTTTGCAAAGAATGGAACCAAGATGAGAGAAAAAGAAACGAGCAACAGAAGAGAAAGCCCTTGGGGAAGCTCAAAGCTAGCAGAATACAAGATGGGGGAGTACTCCAGGGTGCTAAATAAATGCTGAATAAACCGACTCCTTACTTTTTCCTTTGGGTCTGAAGTTCCCAGGCCAAAGGCTCAGGTCCACTCTTTCTCTTTGGACGATCCTCTACTATCTATCTCAGGAACCCATAAATGGGACTTTTAGGAGGATGAGGATTAAAGGGAGGAAGAAAAGGACAAGGTCAGCAGCATGTGTCCCATGACTTTCTCCTGAGTCTGGGCCTCATACCAGCTGTTTTCACGGAGGGTGTGTTATTTGCCAGGCACTCGGCTTCTTAGAGGTATTAACTCATCTAATCATAGCAAGCCCATGAGAAAGGTACTATGGTTACCTCCATTGCAGAGACTCAACAAACTATGAGACTAACCCAGTCCATGCAGCTGGGGAATGGCAGGGCTGTGTCACTCACAGAATTCCTGCCCTGTTCTAACCACTCCCTCACACTGTCAGCTCACAGGGTGACCCTGGACCACCCATGTCCCAGCTCTGGTCTCATTTTCCTTCTCTACAGCACAAAGGGGGTGAATGATATGTTCTCTCTACATTCCCTTCTACCTTCACCTCACCATAGCTCTTTCCTCTCTCCTCTTCTCCAATGCAAAGGGAGATTAAACAAAGCTCATTTTTTAATTCCAGGAAAGCTAGTGAGATTCCACACTCATCATTAAATATATAAACATTTGTTGGCATGCCCAGACTGTCACAAACTTTTCAGAACTTTTCCTATAAGCTGTCACCCCAACTCACCCATCTATGGCCCCCTGCTCCTGCCCTTTGGTAGAGACCAAAGCAGTATAACGTTACAGATGAAAATGCCTATTTCTTTCTTTTGTAACTCCCAGTAGGCTACAGGCATATCCATGATCTCTGAAAATCTTTCGTGGGGCACTTCTTTTCCAAATTTTTTCACCCTCAGCGTCCCATTTTCCCTGAAGTCCACAGACAGACTTGGGCAAGACAACACCAAGTCATATTTATAAAAATAATATTCACTTCACCCCTTACATCCAAAGTGAAAGAGGAAGGAATTAACTTCATCTGAGCATGGAAAGTAAAATTGAACACAACATATGCCAGTTCCAAAGCTCCAAACCAGTTCCTCACATTCTGTTGTGGTTGCATAGAGTTGAAGGAACAGGGGAAAAAATGCTATTTTAAGTTTCTGTAAAGCAGTGAGGAAAAGTGTAGAAATACATCCAGACCCCCAAGTTTGTGCAGAAGATATCCAATTCCTTCATTCAGTGGAATAGCAGGCTAATATTAGAATTTCTGACTTAATAAGCAGCTTTTTTAAAAAGATAAAAAAGCTACCTTATTATAGGGAGGCACTCTCATGTTATTGGTGGGAAACTCCCAGGAAGAATATGGGAAGGAATCTGCAGCCAATATACACAGCCTTAAATGTTACTTGCAATTCAATTTTAAAAAGGGGGTTTAGCAGCAGTGATTAAAGTCTCCTGTCTCTGAATCTGCAAACATAAAAAAAATATGCTGCTGAGGAATTTAGACATTTATCATGGGCTTTAGATAGTTACTAACCTTTCAGCTGTCTTGGGATGTTTTAAAGATGTACATGCCTGTTTTTCTTTCCCAAAATATGCAGCATGGGATTTATTTAATGGAGGATGAACATATTCTTACAGCAGAAATTTCCTCTTGTATTGAGAGAGATGGAAGGAATGGAGGCCAAAAATATAATTCTTAGGACTTCTTGTTTTTTACTTTTTGACTCAGTTAGGATTACAAGTAGAAAACCCAACTCTAAATGGCTTAAAAATATTAATAAAAATGATAATTTATCAAGTTCTCTTCTCAAGTTCAAGTTAGGGTGGTTTCAAAATTGGTACATTCAATAGCTCAAAGATACCATCATGAATTCAGGTTTGTTTGTTTTTTCTCTCTTTTTCTGCTTTGCCATCCTCAGTTAACCAGCTCTGTCCTCAGACTCATTTCCCTCATGATCACAAGATGGCTGCTGAAGTTCCAGACATCACATACATAGGTTACAATTTCAAGAAGAAGCAGCAGCTTTCTCTTCCTGCATGCACTTCTATTTTTGAAAGCAAGGAAATCTTTTCTAGAAGTCTCCACATACTTCCTCCCTGATTTGTAGGGCAGAGTTTCATCATATTTCTATTACATGGCCAAGGGCATGAAACCACCATGATAGGCTTAGACCAATCAAGACCCTCCTGAAACACATGACTTTGCAGTGGAGGGTAGATACCAAAAAAAGTACCCAATTTTCCAGGAAATTGGAAGTTAAAAAGAAAAGAATGGATGTTTTCATGACAACCAATAGTGTCTACTATACTCCATAATGAAACACTTTTATGATTTATTATTCTGATTTATAATTCTCTGCATTATTTCACACATTCAGAGAGCTCTAGAGGGGAAAGTTTAGGAAATATGGAGGAATTTGTTTACTTATATTGACTACAACTATTTTTTCCAATATTTTCTATATCAGATTAATATAAATGTCTTTATGGGAAGCAATTGATGGAAAAATAATACAAAAACTGAGACTACCGGGTCTAAATAAATCTAGGATATGCAGGCACTCTACATTTCATAATTAGAATAGACTAGAGGTTAAGTTCATGGACTCTAAAGCCACTCTAAAGTGCTAGGGTTCATGTAATGCCTCTACCACTTACTAGCTGCTAACTTTGGGCACATTATTTAACCTCATCATGAGGTTAAACAGCACTTACTTTGTTAGGAGGACAAAGGGAGTTAATACTGTTACAGGGTTTAGAACAGTGCTTGCCATACACAAATTGTTACAAAAGTATAATGTGTAATCATTATCTAATAAATACTTTATCTCTTCATACACAAACAAATCCTTTGGAATCCCTATACTTAAGTCCAGTGTGTTTTCAAGAGTATTTCCTGAACAAAGAGACAATTAGAAAATTACTCCTTTTCAACATTTTCCTGCACTGTATTTATCTTGATCAAAAGATAAATTAAATTTCTTCTCTGGTTAACTTTTTATACCAAATCTAAGCAGATAGACTCTGAATTTCTACTAGAATGAAGGGACCAAATTTGTTTCCTGCACTATTGTATTTCTCACTACTAGATGCAGGTCTGGCACACATAAGTGCTCAGTATGTGTTCTGTTTCATTTTAGAATGAATGAGTGAATAGACATAATAACTCCTGTCTCCCTCTTAAAGTCAGTTGTGATAGGTGTGGTCCACAGCACAGACCCAAGGAAAAGTTGAGTAAGTAAAAATTTTTCCTGGGGATGATATCAATCATTTTTTTTCCTTCGGCCCAAACTTCACCAGCTCCCATCTCCATCCTCCATCGCTTTGCAAACCATTGTCCCTTCCCCACTGAACTTGAAAGTGTCTAAAGATGAACAAATTCACAGTGATACAGCAAAGTGACACAGGCAGAAACGACTCAAGGGTTTCTTCTGCTTCAAGCCATGATGGAATAAGTCACACTAGACATACCCTCTGTTATGAGTTTAATTGTGTCTCCTTAAAAAATGTTGCAGTCCTAACCCATGGTACCTGTGAATGTGGCCTTATTTGGAAATAAAGTGCTTGCCGATGATGAAGTTAAGATCAGGACATTGGGGTGGACCCTAATCCAATATGACTGTTAAAAAAAAAAGGGGGAGGGGAGAAATTTGAACACAAAGGCACTCATAGAAGGAAATACATATGAAGACACAGAAAGACTTCTACCTAAAAGCCAAGGAATGCCTGAGGCTACCAGAAGCGAGGCAAGAGTCATGGAATGGAATCTCGCTCAGAGCCTCCAGAAGAAACCAACCATGCTGACATCTTAATTTTGGACTTCTAGTCTCCAGAACTAAAACAATAAATTTCTGTTGTTTAAGCCACCCAGTCTGTGGTACTTTGTTAAGGCAGCCCTAGGAAACTAATGCATCTTCCTACTGAAAACAACTATAAAACAGGACAGCATATATGAGGGAACTGCTTTTAGATATTTGGACAACAGTTAGTGCAGGGCTGTGATCCTTGAGAGAAGAGAAACAAATGAGGTAAATAAAAGTTAGAAGAATTCCTTGCCAGAATATCTGCAATACAAGAAACATTAAAGGAGGTTTTTCTGGTTTAAGGAACGTGACATTAGATGACAGCTGAATCTACAGGAAGGATGAAGATTACCAGAAACATCAAATATGAGGGTAAATATTGAGACTACTTATTTTCTTCTCTTAACTTCTCTGAAAGATAACAGACTGTTTGAATAAAAATAATAACATTAAATTGTAGGGCATGTTACATAAATAGATATAAAATACGTGTCAAAAGTAGCAGAAAGAATGGGGATAGGGTACATGGAACTTTAGAATGGTAAGTCTTACAGTTTATGTGAAGTGGTGCAATCTCAACTCTAGGTACTCTATGATATGTTAACATTTTATATTGTAATTCTTGGAGGAGACTCTTAAAAAATACAAAGAAGTATAGCTAAAAAGCCAATAAAGGACAAAAAGGGAATACTTAGAAATATTCAATTAATTCAAAAGAAGAAAGAAAAGGAAGAATGGAGGAAAAGAAAAAATGATGGGAGAAATAGTAAACAAGTAGCAAGATGGTAGAATTAAACCCAGATATATCAATAACTATATTAAATTGGTAATGGACTAAACACTCCAATTAAAAGGCAAGATTGTCAGGCTGAATAAAAAATCAAGACACTTTAATGTAAAGACACACAGATAGGATGAAAAGAAAATGATGGGGAAAAGATTTATCATGCAGTGAATAAGCACAAAGACATGGTACAGCTATATTAATCCTAGAGAAAGCACACTTTTTTTTTTTTTTTTTTTTTTTGCAGTACGCGGGCCTCTCACTGTTGTGATGTCTCCCGTTGCGGAGCACAGGCTCCGGATGCACAGGCTCAGCGGCCATGGCTCACGGGCCTAGCTGCTCCACAGCATGTGGGATCTTCGCGGACCGGGCCACGAACCCGTGTCCCCTGCATCGGCAGGCGGACTCTCAACCACTGCGCCACCAGGGAAGCCTGAGAAAGTACACTTTAACATAGGAAGATCAATAAAGATAAAGAAAGGCATTTCAATATGAGAAAAGAGTCAGTTCTCCAGAAAGATATAACAGTCCTAAATGCATATGAACCTAATAACAGAGCTTTAAAATACAAGAAGCAACAAGTGACAGAATTAAAGGGAAAAGTAGATAAATCAGTGCTTCTAGTTTGAGATTTTAATACCCTTCTCCCATTAACTGATCAACTAGACGTAAATTCAGCATGGATGTAGCAGATCTGAGCCATGCTATCAATGAATATAACCTTAATTGCAGTTTATAAAACATTATATCACATATCATAGTAGAACACGTATTATTTTCAAGGCACATGGAACATTCACCAAGATAGACCAATTACTGGGAAATAAAATGTCTCAAATTTGGAAGGATTTAAACCCTACAGTGTATATTCTCTGGGCACAACGCCATTAAATTAGAAATCATAATCGTAATCAGCAACTCCTCAAATATTATGGAAATTCAACAATACAATCTAAATAATCCATGAATAAAAAATAAATAACAAGGGAAATTAAAATATTTTAACTGAATAATATTAAAACTACAATACATAAAAACTTATGAGATGTAACAAAAGCAGCACTCAGCAGGAAATTTATACCATTAAATGGTCACATTAGAAAAGGGGAAATATTTAAAATCAATGTTCTAACTTTCCACTTTAAGGAGCTGGAAAGAGTAAACCTCAATAAAGTAGAAGAAATAAAATTTCTTTGAAAAGATGAATAAAATTGGTTTAGTAATGTAAGAACGGAAAAGGAGATATCACTGAAAATTCCACAGACCTTAAAAGGATAATGAGGGAATATTATGAAAAATAAAGTATTAGGCTAATAAATTCAACAACTTAGAAAAAAATGGGCAAATTTCTTGAAAAACACAACTTACCAAAACTAATAAAATGAATTAGAAAACCTGAATATCTACTAAAGATAGTAATTCATTATCAAAAACCTTCCCCAAAGACAACTTCAAGCCCAGATCATCATTGCTGATGAATTCTATCAAATACTCTGCAAAATTCTATCAGACACAATACCAAATAAGAGAAAAGAATAGCTAACAAGCCCACAAAAATATGTGTGATATAATTGGTCTTCAGGGAAATGCAAATCAATCAAAATCCCATGAAGTGATATTACTTCATACACATTGGAATGGTTAAATGTAAAAAGACATTGTGACATCAAATGCTGGCAAGTATCTGGAGCCACCAGAACTTTCATACATTGCTTGTGCACTACTACCCCTTTGGAAAACTTTCTGGCACTTTCTTACAAAGTTAAAAATAAACCTATTCTATGACCCATAAATTCCACTTCTGGGTATTTGCCCAAGATAAATGAAAACATATGATCATGAAAATACTTGCACAAGAATGCCTACAGGAGCTTTTTAAAAATTGGGTACAAACTTTCAGTTATAAGATAAATACATTCTGAGGATCTAATGCACAGCGTGGTAACTATAGTTAATAATATGGAATTGTACACTTGAAATTTGCTAAGAGTAAACTGTGTTCTCAGCACACACATGAAAAAGAGTTAACTATGTGAGGTGATGGCTGTTAATTGACTTGAGTTTGGTAATCATGTCACAATGCATATGTACATCAAATCATCAAGTTATACACTTTAAGTATAAAAATTTTATTTGTCAATTACTCCTCCATAAAGGTGGAAAAAATAAATAAAAATTAATAGTTCCAAATTGGAAACAAATGTATGTCCTTCAACAAGAAATTAGAAAAAATACAGTTTATTTGTACATTGGAATGGTACTTAGCAACAGAAAGGGAACAAATTACTAATAAATCACAGCACTGATGAATCTCACAGACATCATGTTGATGGAAGAAAACAAGATACAAAATGTAATTCCATTTGTGTGAAGTTCAAGAACAAGCAAAAGTAAACCTATGTTGACTTGCCTCTCTGGGCATGGAGGATTGACTGAGAAGAGGCATAAGCAGCAGTTTGCTGGAAAACTGGCTCTCGGGGGCCGGGGGGGCATGGGGGAATCTCTGGTTTGTAGTATCTGCTGATTTCCCATCATGGCCCTCTTTAACATAACAGCAGGATATGGGGATGAGATGTCTGGAATTGCCTGTGTGGGGGCTAGCTTCTGCACACCACTGGCCACAGGAGACTTTTCTGGGTTGATGGAAATGCTTTGTACTTTGACTGGGGTGTAGTTACTTTGGTGTACACCGTTGCCCAAACTCATTGCACTGTATAATAAAGATCTGCACATTTCACTGTATGCAAATTCTGTCTCAGTGAAAAGAAAAGGATACCAGTGTTCAGCTATAAGACGAATCAGGTCTGAAGATCTATGTAAAGCGTGGTGACTATATTTGATAACACTGTATTATATAGAGATATATAGATATAAAGAAAAGAGTCAATGGGTTATCCCCAGGATATAGGCATTTGAAAGACTGAAAAGCCCTCAAACCAGTGGAATGTCCTTCTCCATGTAAATGGCAGGCATGAAAGAGATGACGCAGGAAGATGTTGAAGCTGGAAGGTGTGGGTTCTGGTTGCAGTGCCTCTACTTGGTGTCTGTCCAGTGTGTGTCTCTGTCACTCTCCCTATAGTTGGCCAGATTGTGTACATACACCACCCCATCCTAAGAACTAAGTTGGCCCCATCTCCCACACTGGATAGAGTCTGAGTTGAAGCCTGTCCCTCACAATGCCAATCTTTGGGGCCATGATCCTGGAACCCATTCCTTCTTCCAGCATTCTCTTATTGCATGTTCTTTATGTTCTCTGTACTTTTCTCCCTAGACAATTTCATTTTAGTCTCTGAGTTCTAGGAGCGAATTCATTGTTTCATTGAATTCATTTATTCATTCTTAAAACTTTTCCTAAATGTCAACTTTGTTTTTGGACTGTTCTGTGAGGCCATGTGTAGCTGGTTAATATAAACCCTTTGAAGATAGTGCTAATGACTCCAAGCAACCAAGAGCTCCTCAGTGAATAATGAAATCTCATCCTTCAGCAGATGAATCTGGAACAGAACCGAAATCCTGCTTCCCTACTATGAGGGTCTGAGCCCTCCCCAACAAATCTCCCATTTAGACTCCACCAGTCCTGGGATAGATAACAGCCCTCCCTTATTAAGGGATTTGTTGCTGAGTATTATTTGGTATTTAATTTTATTTTGGGTCAGAGGCTTCGAAACTTCATCTTTTTTTTTTTTGTCTGTAAAAACCCCATTATCTCTCCATATAGATCTGTCATTGATATGGGTCTATAAATATACATGGCTTTGTTTATAAAGACATACAACATGTGCACTGGATTGCTATCTGCTTGCACCAGGCTTATACTGGAAGCTTTTCAGAGCCAAATTTGATATAGTGCAGAGGCAGCTGGTGGGTTAGGGGGCCCTGGGGGAGAGACACTGGTTATCAGTACAGAAAGCCTGGGTGAGGCATGGATACTCCAAATGCCAGGTGCCAAGTCTTCACCAGGGACTGAGAGTGCAGGAAAAAAATGAGAGAGAGAGAGAGGCGGGCATACACCCATTCAGCCCCTCTTTTGTTTAGCTTTTCCTACCAGTAGGGACATGCTCAAAATCAAGTCTTAGTGGAAGGACCTCATAGCCCAGCTCTGCCAGACAATTGTCTCTTGGCGCCTTCAAACTTAACTGCGTGAAGGAGAGAGCCACTTGCTCCTAAGCGAAGCCTGAGGACTAAGCGGGGGTTGGGGGGGGAGAGAATAATTAAAATAAATTAGAGGGTGAATGGGGGATGGGAAATCATGCCTAGTCCTGTTGCTCAGCCTGAGGCTCCAAGGCTTGAAAGGGGCAGGGCAGGATTATTCCAAGGAGTAACCTGGCTTCCCCAAACGGGGTACCCCACCAACAGTGATGAGCACTCATCCTACCAGAGCTGTGCTAGTATTCATGTGGCCTGTGGATCTAGGACCTGATAGCTCTGTCACAACTGGCAGCTTGCACACGTTTAAAACAGTTTCACATATTTTTCTGTCTTTCCTATTTTACAAGGGGTTTTATTTATTTATTTTTATTAAGTAGATTAGTGGTTCTCAACTGAAGGTGATTTTGCCTCCCAAGGGATGTTTGGCTATGTCTGGAACATTGTTGTTTGTTGCAGCTGGGGGCGAGGGTGGGTGTGTGCTACTGGCAGCAAGTGTAGAATTGACACATAAAATGCAGGATACCTAGTTACATTTAAATTTCAGATAAAGAAAGAATTTTTTTTTTAGCATTAGAATGTCCCAAATATTGTACAGGGCATACTTATTCTTAAAAACATATTCACTGTTTATCTGAAATTCAGTTTTAAATGGATTTCCTATATTTTTATTTGCTGGATGCTGCTAAACAGCCTAAATGCACAGAACAGTGCCACCCTCCAAAGAATTAACCCAAATGTCAACAGTGCTGAGGTTGAGAAATTTGACAGTAGATGGTAGCAATACAAGTACAGTTCAGACGCTAGAGTGTAGATGATTTTTAATTCTGAACATGTTGAATGAATACACATCCTTTACAGGGCCATTAATATACACCTGTGTATATAAACTTTTCAAGTCTAAGTTAGGACATGTGTCATAGACCTGTGCTCCCTCATCTCTCTGCAAAATGGGCTGGCATGTGTTTGTAGTAGCTGAATAAAGGTCCCTAAAGATATCAAGTCCTAATCCTTAGAATCTATAAATCTTACCTTATTTGGAAAAGGGGTCTTTGCAGATGTGATTGAATTAAGGATCTTGAGATGAGGAGATTATTTTGGATTGCCCAGTGGCTCCTAAGTGCCATCATAAGAGTCCTTATAAGAGAGAGGCAGAGAGAGAGGGTTGACACCCACGAAGGAGAAGGCAATGTGATAGAAGCAGAGAAAGATATGGAGATGTTGGCCTCGATGCTGGAGTGATGCAACCCCAAGCCAGCGGCCACCAGAAACTGGAAAAGCAAGGAACCAGCTCTCCTGTATGAACCTCTGGAGAGACTGTAGCCCTGCTGACACCTTGATTTCAGCTCAGTGAAGCTTATTTCAAACTTCTGGCCTCTAGAGCTCTGAGAGAATACATTTCTGTTGTTTTAAGCCACCAAGTTTGTGAAAATTTATTACAGCAGCCCCAGGAAACTCATATATTGTTCTCTTGAGGATCAAAGCCAGCAAGCACTCTTTCCAGGAGGGCATGGACCAGAGACCAAACAAACACAGCCTCTTGGATCCAAGATGGGGAACCAGAGGAAACAGGGGCCTTGTCAGTGTTCACATTTGGGTCCTAACACAGGGTACTTCTAGTGATGGATCGAGAGCTCTGTAATGGTCTACAGCTGGAAAGTGGGCGACTCTTCAGCTCTCCCTAGGATTTAGTAGGAAATGTGTGTGTGTCTAGGTACTGTGAAGCCCACATCTAGAACTTTGGAAGAAATTTGCTTAAGTGGAAGGTTAGTTATGCCTGCTTCCCAGCAATTGTGAGTCAGCTCAACTATGGCCATTGACCTGGCTCTTGAGGGACAGAAGACTTTGTGCCATGTGGTCTCATCTAGGGCTTAGGCCATAGGATTGGGGAAAATGAACTTTTGGTTCAGAAGGAAAACTATTTTATATTGTGTGGTATGTGTTTTCTGGAAGGTCAGCCATTTGGGGTCCTTGGGAAATACCTTGTGAAGAGGTTGAGTTTCAGGGGATAGCTGCACATATCTTTGAAAGCCTCTGGACATTTGGCTGTGCTGTCGGGATGGGTGGCCAAAAGCAGGAAAATTACACACTTCCGAATGAAAAATAGAAAAACATGTGAAAGTGCCAAGAGTGATAAGAAGTTCTTATCTGTGGAGTAACTAGGAAACATCCCGTGGTTATTAGAGGGGAACAAACAAGCAGAGGCTCTGTGGTCTGTTCTGGGTCTGCACCTCTGGCTGTAATCCCAACTCTTTCCTGCCTGCTGTAGTCAAACCTGGGAATTGGGTATTTTCAAAACAACCCCTGGTAGTGTGATGGGCTTTGCCAATTTGGTATTGGGAGATCAGCAATTATCTCTTTGTTGCCTTAATTTCTGGAGAGAGACGCCAAGTTAGTCACTTTACTAGAATGCAATGGAGAGAGTGGTCGGGGGGCTGGGGGGAGTAGGGTGTGTAGAATTGAAATGGCTATGGCTCAAACAGCTGTATCCAGCTGGGCCTGAATATTCATCAAACAACATGAAGATGGCCAGAGTTCAATGAGTGCTCAGTCTTACCTCCAAGGGACAAGATGCTCAGAGGAGAGGCTTGCTCCAGATGGCCTCTTGAAATCACTCATTGCTGTTGACCAGAAAAGCCAGGCTTTTGGGTCAAACTCAAGAGTCTTGGGAGAAGTTTTCATTCCTGCATTGCAATCTAGACTCTGCATTCTCCTAGCTTTGCAACTTTGGACAAATTACTAAGAACCTCCCTAAGTCTCAGGGTCCTTAAATGTAAAAGTGGAAGAAAAATACCTACTCTATAGCATTGTGACAATCATGTGAGGAAACATATATAAAGTGCTTAGCACAAGAAACTGGTGTATGGTAAGAGCTCAGTAAATACCAGCTCTTTTTAGATGCTTTGTTGGGACACTGGGCAGTCATCAGAGAGGAAGAGGGTGAGAACTACTGTGCTTTACCCTGTACAAAGAGACTTTCTATATATGTTATACTAGTCAATAATAGATACTGCAAGTTTTTCCAAATTCGTCTGAGAATATGGAACACATTATCATGCTGAGCAGCTGTCACTGTTCTGCATTTATAGGACCCCACCTGTCACAAAGAATGCAAAACATGCTCCACAAATACCTGGGATCATGCCCTCTGTGTGTATGTGTGTGCGTTGAAAATATCTGGACCCTACCATTTTATGTGAAAGTCAGCTAACACTTTAATCCAAAGACTTTTATCTTATATACCTTCAGCTTGAGAACACCAAAATGGTGAGATATACAAATGTGTGGATGAAAATAGTTATTTTACTTTATATACTTTATTTATTTACTTTATTTCATCCCTCACTAGTCAAGAAAGGGTAGCGCCTTAAAACTCCTACAGTGGCCCTTTTATTCTGACATCACACACCGAGATGTGTTTCTGTGGCAGGTCCACTGGCCAAAGAGGATTTTTCTAATATCTCATCTCTTACCAGCAAGACTGCAATAAATTATTTCTCCTCGCTTGTGCTCTTTCTAACACATCTTGTCCACCTCTCTCTCTCTTCAGAGTGAAAGGTATAAAAGGAAAGTCTGATCATGCTGCTCTCTCTTTTTGTGATCCCTCTGCTATAGAGGAGGGCTTCTCAACCTTGGCATGATTGACGTTTGTGGAAGAAAACTCTTTGTTGTGGTAGCTGTGCATTGCACAGTGTTTAGCCATATCCTTGGTCTCTCCACAATAGATGCCAGTAGAACTTCTTGAGTTGTGACGACCAGAAATATGGAGAGACATTGTCAAATGTCCCTTGGGAGAGCCAGATCACCCCTGGTTAAGAACCGCTGTTGTAAAGTACTTTCATCTTCTTACCTGGCTTACAAAGTCCTGCATGCTTCCATCTCCCCTTTCTCTGTGGGCCGCACTCTCAATACTGCCCCTCTGCTCTGTGAGGCAGCCAAGTAGAAACTATTTCAGGTCCTTGACCATGGCTTTTTCACTTTTGTTTCTTCTAATTCTTTTTTTTTTTTTTTTTTTTTTTTGGCTGTGCTGCGTGGCTTTCAAGACCTTAGTCCCCAACCAGGGATTGAACCCAAGGCCCTGGTAGCGGAAGTGCCAAGTCCTAACCACTGGACCGCCAGGGAATTCCTTGTTTTTTCTAATTCTGAGTTAGGGGCCTCAATATTTTTCCTGCCATAGCACTTACTCCATTATAACTGCCTGTATATTTTCCTGTAACATGTTCCCTTCCCAATGCCCTCCCATAGCCTGTAAGCACGATGAGGACAGGGACCCTATCTCCTATGCTCACTTCTGTATCCCACTAGCTAGTACAATGCCTGTCACAACATAGATGCTCAATAAATATTTATTTAATGTGCTCCTTGAAAAATCACTCTCTGGAAGAGAGGAATTTTTCCTTTGGAGCCCTTTAATTTGTGGAGACCATAAGTAGGTCTTGCTGACCTGTGTGTCCATACATTAGTGGATTTTAATTATAGGATGGATGTTCTGGATTCTGAGGTTGATTTCATCAATGCCCCTGACCTGATGCAAGTGTATGCTTGAGCATTTTTGGCAGACAATTGTCATTAACCCTTAACATATGATCATCAAAACATTTTTAAAAAGAAGAAAGGGGGGGACTGGAGCCAGCAAGTCCCACATCTGGCCTCTGAGATCCTAAAATGAGCAAAGCCAGCAGAGCATGGAGCAGGATAAAAATCCAGTTCAGTGCAAACACAGTTAATAAGGGAGCCCTAGAGTATAAAAAGTTGCTGACAAAAATCAGAACTATTTAGTCTAGAGTAGAAGATTGAGAAGCAATCTGATAGTGGTGCTTTAAACCACCTGTAGCCTGGGGCGCTGCAAACAATTCAGATGGATGGTCTGTTTGAGGTGTGTGAACAGGCCCAAACTTGTGTCTGCTGAGAGGGGATTGCTTGTTAAAGGAATTTAAGTAGGCACTTTCTAAGGTGTAATTTCAATTGAGGGTTTGGAGCAAGTCTGAGAGTAAAAAGTAAAACAAACTTTGCTTAGGGACTGTCCCCAAATTTCCCACTAAATAGACTGTTTACCTTAGATTTAAATTTGGGACTTAATGAGAATTGCAGGCCATCTGGTTTTTCCCCTTGGTTCCAGACAAGACAGCATTCAAACTAAGGCAGATGTTGGCTGCTTCTTAAAACACGCACATACAAACACACACACATGCACACACACTCCTACCTTTGCACCCAAGTACTCACTAGCTCATGCTATTCCCTAAGACACATAGGGCTACATGCCCCTTTTCTTCCCAGGTCCATTTCACAATTGGTTCTTTTACTGTTACTTATATATCTGGTTGCCTTTACCTTTGTTTAGATGAATTACAGAATGCTGTATGAGAACTTAGAAGTCCTGGTTCAAGCTCTTCATTGTGTAGAAGATGAAGCTGAGTCATAGAAAAGATAAACAGCTTTTCCAAAGCTCAGAGAGATTTAGAAAATTAGGTCTACTGCCAGTTCTTTGGTCAACTCCCAACAGCATCCTCTACTGAAGCATAATAAAGGGCTAGCACAGAGAACTGGAGGGTTCTAGAAAGTTAGATCAGGAAACAATTGGTGAAATGTTTAGGATTTCTCAGGTGCAAGCAGCCTTTCTTGGTTTTGTGCAAGGTTTTGTGCAAAAACTAGGTCCTACAGAAAGTGATTTGAGTTAACTATTTTCTCTGCTGGATCTGATGGTGTGCAAAGACAGGCAGAGTCCTTGCCCTCGTAGAACTTAATATACTGAGGGTAGGGAAGAAGAGATGGAGTCTAATTAAAAAGTCAGATACAATAAATGTAAAATTGTAATTGTGATAAATGCTGCACAGTAGCAGGAGAGGGGTCCATCATACATACAAGTAAAGGGGCTGTAGATATGGTAAGAGGAGCTCAGGGAACTCTTCCCTAAGGAAATAGTGATTCTGCTGAATCCAGAAGGAAGAGTCTGAGGTAAGGAGAATAAGGAGGGAAGTAATGGGGAAGAGAATACTCAGTGGAGGGAAGAGTGCCTGTAAAGAGCACGTGGTAGAGGAGAACATGAAAGAACGTTAGTGTGGCTAGAGCATACAGACAACATGAAATAAAGGTCAGATAAGGCTGGAAAAATGAAAGAGGCCAAAATATATGGAGCCTAGTAGGCCCAGGTTAAGATTTACCTTTTATCATAAGAGTCTTGGGAAGCAGAGTGGGGACTAGTTCATCTTTACCAAAGATGAAATTCCAATTGCAAAGTAGAAAATGGAAGTTCAAAGAAGTAGATGCTGGATGAAGAGATTAGTTTTAGTAAACTATTGGTGAAGGCTTCGTTAGAGGTGGTGGCTGTAGAAAAGAAGTAACTGGATTAGAGAGATACTTAAAGGGTAGAAGGGATTAGAGTGGCTGGTGGATTGAATGTGGGGATGGAGAGAGAGAGGGAGGTGTAAATAACAACTGTGTGTAAATATTTGTTGAATCAGTCAATGGATCCATGCCCCTAAGTCTAAACACACAGATATCCTTAATATGTCTTCCTTTTTTAAGGCATGAATTTCAGGCTCACTGATCACTCCACCAATTTACCAACAAGGCTATGCTCAAATAGCTCTTCTTCTTAGAAACTCTCATAACTTCACCCAATACTGTTCTCTGTGTACATAATACAACTAAATTCATGTTTATGAAGTGATAACCAGCTGTAGAAGACATGGAGAGCTTATAAACACTTTGAGGGCAGGGGCTGTATCTTATTCATCCATGTTTTGCTAGACCCATATCTGGTACATAAAAGGGCCCAGGAACGTTTGTTAATTTTGTTGAATTGAGTTGGAAAGCTGAATCTTTCCTCTCAAAGCTTCCAGTCTGGTTGGGTCAATAAGACTAAGCGTATGAGAGTGATCAAAGGCTGAGAGATGTGATGGAGGTTATGAATGAGTCCCAAGCATTCCCTGGGTTTGTAGTTCTTTGAGGATACTTGGGGAGCACCACACTGAGAGCTCCCCTTGCATAGTACCACTTTGAAAGTGCTTTGTATGACACCTTTTTGAATAGTTTTATAAACACCTTGGACTGGTCTTGAAGCTTTCTCAGGGTTTGCATTGTTGAGAAGAGTGGGGTAGGTTTGGGGAAGACTTTCAGCAAACACGGGAAGAGTGGAATAAACACATGCAAGGGCAGGGTTGAGGATTCTGTCCTCACAAGAGCTAAAAGGGAAAGTGTGGGGTAATGGAAAGAATATCAAGAGGCTGTCAGATCTTGTCTTTAATCTTGATTCTGTCTTTTCGCTTAGCTGGTTGCCCTATGGCGAGTTGTTAAACTTCTCTTAGCCCCGGCTTCCTCATTTGTTAAGTGGGGATAATAATAACAATAATACTAACAACAATAACACTTGTGTTTGTGTATCAACTAAGAAAATGCACTTGAAAGTGTGTGTTGTGGAAACTAAAGTAGTGGTATATATTTCATTTTTCTGGGGCCCTCCCCAGACAACTGCTGAATCAGAATCTCTGGGGTGGGGTCACAAAGCTATATTTTTGAAAGCCCCAGTGGTTATTCTGATATATTGCCAGTTTTGAAAGCTCTACCTCTAAGTATCTAGGAAAAAAAATGTAATTTATGAGGTTGTTGGCAAGAAGTTGGAGAAAAGTGGTAGGCGTTCAGTCCTAGAGGGTTTATAGATGAAAAGGATGAGCTGAAAATTCCCAATTACTTCTTATCCCTTCCCTCTTTTTAGATGCTCAATAGCACCTCCAGGGTAAAGCCTTTAACGTGTAAAGCTTATTAATTGGAATCTGGCTTACACTCTCCCTACCTTGCTTATCCCTCTATTGCAGATCTGGTCCCCTGGGAAACAGACCTAGGTGACGAGGAGGCAGGTTATTGTAGAGTGAGCTCAGGGTCAACATCTGGGGGAGGGAAATGTATAGGATAGGATGGGCAGAATCAGTTGAGCTGTGGAACAATCACAATGAAAGCCTCAGCTGATCCCACGTGGAGCTCAGGACCTGGGGAGGCCCTGAAAATGTGCCCATATCTAGGCAAGGGTACCAGGTACTGGGAGGGGTGTGACCTCAGGGGAAGCAATTCCCAGAGGTCAGCTGTGTGTGCTCAGGGGCCAGCATTCTTAGCAGGTGGGGGAATTGGTTCTTTGTTCCTGAAAGGGTCTGGTCAGCACAGCATAGGCTTCACTGCAGCCTCATTGCCACCTACAGCTCTGCTTTAAGTCTACCTTTCCATTATTTAAAAACCATTTCCCCCCATTGTCCACCAGACAGGTTGGCATTCAGAATTCAGCACCATCTACACCTGAACTACACTTGTAGACTGATTTTTTTGCTACTTTATTATATGTTCCTTTTGTCCCAGCCCAACTGGACTGCTGTCCTTTCCTAAGACTAACCTACACTTTCCCCTGCAACTTGGATCACTTGGCCCTCATCCCTTCTCATTAATTTCTCACTATCCTTCAAGGTACATGCAATGGACAATTAAAAATTTTTTGACAGTCTAAAAATTCCCCCTTTCTTCTAGTAAAAATATATGCTGTCTCCCAAACTCACTTCTCTGTCTGTGTCTGTGTCTGTCTCTCTGTCCTTCTGTCTCTCTGTCTCTCTCATACACAGACACACATAAACACGCACACTCCTCTGTTTTGTGCATGGAATATCTTGGCCAGATCTCCAAGATCTTGGAGTATCTTGTTAGCATATAATGAGGTTCTAATCAATTGTGAAAAGAGCAAAAGATGTATTTACTTAGAATATAAACACTTCCAAATTACTAAGTCAAAATCCTGTGAAAACAATCAAAAGTTGTGGATGTAAGAAGTTAGGTCTTTCAGCCTGATTTCCAATAAGCTCAAGCCTCCCATTTTCAATAAGTTTCTAGTCTAAGAATGCTAAGTCAAATGTTTTCATGGTTTCAAGTATTCCAGAAAAAGGTAAACAACCAGACCATGACAAGAACACAACAGACTTAGAGCAGGGAACTGAAGTCAGGTTTGTGTATTCTTCCAACTTGAAAAATTATGCTTTTGAACAAGTCAATTTCTTCCACTGGACTTGTGTTTTCCCATTTCTAAGAGAAAGTTGATGACCACTAATGTTCCCATCAGTCCTAATCGTCTATGATGATAAGAAAAGGAAAGAGGAAATGGTGGCTTACCAATTTCTGTCTCTTCCCATCCTCCTTCCCTCTTGTCCTAAAGGATACAGTTTTTTTTGAAGCCCTTACAGTTTCTCTTTTTTGAAGCCCTTACAGTTTCTCCATGTTCTCTTGCTCCCAGGCCTTGAGAATTCTCCTTTCCCAAGTCACTTCCTCTTGCACTGATCGATCCCTAGGAAAATTATAAATGTCACTTTATATGTTACTTTCCCTAAGAAGCTTCCTTTGACCATTTGGATTAGGTTGGGAGTCAATGCTAGGTACTCCAATATCATTCTATATTATCAAAACGTACATCTCACTTTATATATTTACTCATTTAATTGTTTCCATGCTCTACCCTCACTCTTTAGACTGTAATTTTTGAAAGAACAGGAACACATGGGACGAGCTAAAAATTGACACTTGGATGAATTAATTAATAATGAATAAATGTGACATAAACCAATGAAGAAACAGTACAAGACCAATGAGCATTTGCTTTTGGTCCTCATTTTTAATTCAGATACTTAAGTCACCTTTTTCCCGCCGTGGGACAGATGTTCACATCCAACCCATGAATCGTCAGTGAGAAAGGTCATTAACTCCACCAGAGGGAAAATAATGCCAACTGCAGTTTTAACCTCCTTTGACTTTCCAAGAACTGCTTTGAGTACATTCTGTTTTCGAAGATGAGCCTCTCTCCTGCTTCCAAAATCCTGTTCCAGCCTGTCCAGCTCGTCCCTGGCCCTGGTTGCAGGGGGATATTGAGTCCTGCAGTTTCTGAGCCAGTTCTAGCTGAAAAGCAGAGATTGGAGGAAGCAGGATTTGATATTCTTGGCCTCTAGGACTTCCTGATTATAATTTTTTTAATATCCTGAGAACAGATTAGGATGAAGCAGACTAGGGAAAAGTCACGAGATATAAGTCATAATTGAGCTTCTCTCTGCCGCAGGCTTTCCCTTGAGGAAGGAATCTGTACATATCCTTCTGTATAACAGGGTAGGACTTGGGAACCAAATTAAATGCAGTCTATGGATAAGCTTTTCTTCTTCTCCCCCACCAACCACACTTATTAATGGAAACTGGGTGATGTGACACATATAAGAAAGACCCAATCCCTGAAGGTAACGTTACCTTGTCATCTCCCCTCCCAGTAAAGACATTAGTTCTCTTCATACTTGGAATTCTGTTCCAGGATCATAAAGGATCCTGCCTTTACCCCCCAACTGGATTACTGCTAATTCTCGAAATCCCAAATCCAAGATTTGAGCTTTTGATACTAAAGGTTGAAGTCCCTACTGTGTCAGTTCCTTCTACCAGGACATTAGGGAAGTTCCTCTCTTGGCCTCACAAGGCTTTGGTGAGTGTTAAACATGATGGCAGAGATGAGAAAGACTGACACAACCTCTAACACAAAGTGGGTTCTCAGTGAAAGCTCATTCATCCAGTCACTTATATGGGTGACCAGAGTCAGTCCCAGTTTATGCCTGTTGTCTAGAATAATTATAGCTAGTGTCCACTTTCCTCTAAAAATGTCCCATTTGGATGATAAATTTAATGGCCACCCTAGTTATGACTCAGAAATCAATGTGATTCATTTGTTAATTGTTCACTAGAGGGTTCCTCTGAAGTGGTGGCATCTATTACAGACACACTTCCCCCAAAGTACTCGGAGGTTACATGCCATTCTGTCCTTCTCTCCTCCCTTTCTTAAGCCAAAGGCAGTCTTGCATTCTTTCCACTCAGTTGTACTGGGAGGAACACTTCTAAGATCAGAAAGAAGTGATATAGAAACCACCCTACCCTGGAGCTATTGGCAGGGCCCAACTAACTTTTATTTTTCCCCACATTTCTTTCTAAGGAAGTTACTTAGATCCTTTAAGGCAAAGCCCAGAACATTCCAGAGTGCTCTGGGGTAACAAATGTGTGCCTCAAGAAGGAAAGGCATGGCAAATGGCAGGTTCTTGGAGAAACCAACATGGAATTTTATATAACAGGATTCAGGCATGAATGGTTAATCAGCAAGTGCTGAAGGGAGAAGTCCCCAAGTTAGAGAAGTAGAGCTGTATCTATGTCCGTCCAAAATGATGAGCAAAACACAGAAAATGCCTTGAACATCTATCTGTCCAATGACACCAGCCTGCTCAAGAGGAGTTTGGGTAGCAGACTGTGTTTGTACCATTTGGATGAAGCCAAGGAACCATTAAATTGAATAGCAAGGCCAAATGATATATTTCGATGAGAAATATGGGGAATATAATCAGCATAACACCATTCTAGAATATATAGCTAGATAAATGAAATGGCGATGTTTTAGCTTGCAATACTGGTCCTCCGTAAATTGCTTTACGGATTACTCTGATGCCCCATGCCACATGCATACATGCTTCCACCAGATTTCTACACCTTCTTTTCTCAACATTTTTTATTTGAACCTAGTTCCATGAGCTTCGTAATCTGGCTTATTGACTACTCTCTTTAGTCTCTTTCAGCGAGCCATTCTGTACAAAATCTGGTCAGCACGCCTCCATGCACATGGCCCTGGATCACCTCTGGACCAGAGCACTGCAGGTGGAATTTAGAGTGTCCTACCCATCCTGAGTCCATCTTCCTCTGCCGATCTGCCTGGCTCTCCACATGCTTCTCCAGAGGAGAGAAAGGCATCAGAGTCAACTACTACCAGATTTTAAAATATTAATAATAGTAATGAGTTAAAAAGAAAACCCAAAGGAATGTCTGCAAAGAGCAGACCCTGTTCAGTATGTTTTCTAAGCAAATATGGAAGGAAAAAAGGGGAGGGGGAATAGAGCCAAAACCAAGAATAACATCCGACCTGGTGCTGCCAGCCCATTCCTGGTCTTGAAAAACAGGAGGCTGTTTCTAGGCTGGCTTCTGGGAAATGGAGTGGGTCTGTGTATTTGCTTGTAGGTGCAGTAGGAAGCGTCTGCCTGCCAGCGCAGCAGGGAGCAGCATGTTGCTGTTGGATCAATGAGACTGAAGGTGCAGCTGTGCTCTCACTGAGCACGGAGCTAATTACTGAAGAAAGACACAGACTGCAAATGGGTGACTTCACGTAGAAAATATGACCTAAGGTGAACAAACAAGAATCCTGGAGGTGAGGTGTGCAAGCTTGTGAGACAGACAAAGGAGAACCAAACGTTGGCGTGTTGAGCCTCTGTCAGTTGAAAGAGGCTCCGGAATTAAATGCAGAGCCAGGAAAAGGTTAGAGTTAAAGAAGAAAGCAAGAAAACACCCACCCTAAAGTGTGCAAGATAAAGATCCAATATACGTGGTCGCCCAGGAAGTGTCAGAAAATGTCCATCATACACTTTCCCCCATCATATACATTCTACTTATTCAAAGCCTCCAATGGGTCAACTGACCCAGGAAAGGTTATATTTTCCCTTTAAACAGGAGCAAAATCATCCTTTCTCTATCAGATACTATTTCCAATGCTCTTCCCTACCAATAAGCAAGGTGGTTACTACAGCTTTGATAATGTGTTTTGAGATTTCCTAATCCCCATTAGTTGAAAGGTCTTTCTGATATCTGATCTGCTCTTAATTTATTCCATCACATCTCACTCAACTAATTGGAAAAATAAATAAATAAAAGGAGAACACGTTGTCCTATGACCACTTATAATTTGGGGACATACAATTTAAAAACTATAATATCTCACTATCAGACTGTGCTTTGTCACTAACATGTTGTGTGACTCATGGTAAGTCAATTAACATATCTGAAATCCCTTTTCCCCATTTACAAGGATAATAAGACTGGTCCCACCTAACTTACATGGCTATTTTGAGAACCTAGTATAAATAATCTAAAAATGATTTGAAAATTATAAAATGTGTTTGCACAGGCAAATTGGGGTCATGACTTAAGGACTATTGATTTAATCCTTTAATTAAAAGATTCACATTTTAGAAATTTAAAAAAATAGTATAGGAATCTCCTACAATTCTTTCTTTGCCAGAAAAAAAAAATGCTTCCAGAGAATTTTCTTCAACTCACATTCCATTTTAAAGACTTCTTGAAAATTACAAAAAGAAGTTAAATTTCAGTTGTGGGATAAACATTTTGACTCTATCTGAAAGGGTAACTATCTGTTTCCATTAAGCGATCCCAATTTCAAAGGTTTCATCTGAGCCATAAACCATCATTCTCTACTTGGAAGACAGAGGAATAAATTCTGACACAGGATGGAAACTCAAGAGGTTGGCAACTCACAAAGATTCTTTATTTAAAAAAAAAACTATGATGAGAATTGCATTGGCAAACAACAACTCTGTGTGTGTGTATATGTGCAAGTGTGTTTTTCTATCTTAGGATAAAAGTAAATAATAATGATGTGAAAGAATTAAGTAATTTTTACTTTCCCAACATAGTTCCAGAGAAGCATGGCTGATTTTAGAAAGAGACACCAAAAAAAAAAAAAATTAAAAGAAAAAGAAGGCAAATATATAGAGTTTGAGTTTAATTAACTGGCTTTAGTGACTATAGATTCTGTTGGTTGCATTTCCACCATGTCTCCACTTTGCTCCTTTCTAATAGAACCCTGCTGTGGATCAGGAATTATGCCCTTCTCCACAAAGCCATATGTTTCACATCACAAGCATGGTGATCCCATTGCCTTGCCAGCAATTGGTTTTGAATGGGAATGCGCCTCCACATTTGGTTAGACATATATATGAAAGGGAGTCTTCTGGGAAGTTTGTGGAAAAGATCTCTTCATTTATTTCATGATACAGCATCTTGTTCTGCTGGAAGATGACATGACTGAAATGAGACAGCCTTCTTGTGATCCTTAGAAGAGTTAGCCTGAGGATGACAGATCAGAAGAGTAAAGATGGAGTCCTCTATGATAAAAGTAATGAGGTCCTTATGATACTATTGAGTGGCTGAACAGCCAGCCCTGGAATTGCCCTCCTCCTCAGTTTATTCTTGTAGGAGCTATAAACATCCCTGTAACATAGCTCAATTTGAGTTGGGGGTTTCTATAGTTGGCTGCCAATGTTATCCTATCTGATTAATTCTCCATCTTTGCTTAAAAGTTGGTGCTAACACTGTGATGGCATCAAAATGACACTGAATGAGTGAAAGGTAAGTGAGCTGAGTTGATGCCATGGAAAGAGACAGTAATCAATTACTGTTGAATGACTTATCAAATGCATTCTCTGTCCTAAGCATTGTGCTAGACTCTTGAGTTAAAGACCAAATTTCTGTTCTTTGAAAGCCCAAGATCTAGTGCTACCATAATTTCAAGTATATGGTGCTGTTTTCTCACAAGCCATGAAGTATATACATATTGCTCTGAGCCATAATTTCTCCCACAAAACAACCTCTGCTTCTTTGTGTCTCAAATTGCTTATTTGCAATGATGTTCTTGCTGTATAAATATATTTTTCTCAACCCATTTAAAGTAAAAAGGAATGTTTTAGAGCACTGCAACTTGACTCAATTAGGACTTGCTAGATGGATTATTGTTTTCCATAAAGCACCTGTTACGTACTAGGCATAATGCCAGTGGCTTTAGGGGATATAAAATTTAAAAACACAATCCTTGTCTTCAAAAGGTCTACAATTTAAGAGAAAAGACATGTAAATAGATGGTTACTGTATAAGTCAATTTGTACCCTATCAACAGCAAGAATGAGGAACTCATAGGAGCAGAGGGGACAAACCACTTCTAGTTGTGGCAAGTCTCCATGAAAGACATGGAATTTGAGCTGCACCTTGAAAAGCTTTGGGAGTCCAAGCATGAGCAGTATCCATGGAAAGAGAAGCATCAACCCTGGTGGTGGAAGGAACCTGCAAGGCATGTTTACCAATAGGGTTGATCAGATATTGAAACGGCCCAGAACTGGGAGGGCATGGCTGAAATATTTGGATGACAGAAACCAGACTCCAAAATGTCTTGACAGGCTGGAACAATAGACTGAATCTAACATGATGGAAATGAACTGGGCTAAATATACCCTTTTGCATTTAATTATTAAAGGGAAAGTATTCACAATCACAGCTGCTTATGGGAAAATACCTTGTGTTTTTGTTGAGTATAAGCACCATATAAATCAACACTAATGATTGCCAAAAAAGGCGAGGCATGCCTAGGTCATATTTCTCTCCAAGAATATAAGATGCTTTTACCTTTCTGTTCAAAATGAATCATAGCAGACTGTATAAATTTTCCATTGCCATCATAATAAATTGCCACAAACTCAGTGACTAAAAAGAAAACAAAATTATTTTCTTACAGTCCAGTACAGGTCTCACCAGACTAAAGTCTAGATGTTGGCATTGTTTCCTGGGGCTCTATGGAAGAATCCATTTCCTGTTTGTTCAAGTTGTTAGTAGAATTCTGTTCCTTGGATTTGAAGGACCAAGGTCCCTATTTTCTTGCTGGCTGTAAGCTGAGGATCATCCACAGCTGCCAGAGACCACCATATTCCTTAGTTCATGGCCCCTTCCTCCATCTTCAAAGCCAGCGATGGCAGGTTGAGTCCTTCTCATGTCACATCTCTCTGACCCTTCTTTCATCATTGCATCTCTCTCTTTACTACCAGGAAAGATTTTTCTTGTTATTAAATTGTTATTAAATTAGGCCTACCTGGATAATCCAGGATAATTGCCTCATCTCAAGGTCTGTAACCTTCATCACAATTGCAATGTCCCTTTTCCATATAAAGCAACATATTCACAGTGCTGGGGACTAGGGCATGGTCATCTTTGTAGGGGGTGTTATATTGCCGTCTCATCTGAAATGTTCTGCTCAGTGCTGGGCACCACCCTTGGCTCTACATTGATAAACTGAGGTGGATCTATGGGAGAGTGACCATGGTGGTTAGAAAACTCAAAGCTGTATCATGTAAGGCATGTTTGAGAGAACTGGGAACATTTATCTCTGGAACTCTGGGAGTAAGGGGAAGCATAAAACTGTTTAAATCACCTTAATTCTTGTCATATAAAATCGACTTATCCTGTATTATATAGAATGCTGAAAAAAATCAAGGGAAAAAGAAATAAATTTTAGTTCAATATGGGGAATGTGATTGCTAGTCTCAAAAAATGGCCTTGATGAGATGAAGCATACCTCTTGATATTCATGTCCTTACTAGCATCCCTTCTCTCTGCATTGAACTTGGACTCCCTTAGGACTTGCATTATTAACCAGTGGAATGCAGCAGAAATGACCATGAAGGACTTCTGAGTCCAGCCATTAAGAAGCCCTGGAAGCTTCTTCACACTTTGGTGAACCCTGAACCATCATGTCAGAAGTCCAACTACCCATGTGGAACCATGTGGACAGGTCAGATGAAAAGGAGGGGACCTAAGAATACATGGAGAGGGAGAAAATCCTCAATGTCCCAGCTAAGCCTCCATTTGACTGCAACCTCATGCTAGACCCCAACCAAAATCAGTAGTACTGTCCAGCTGAACCCAACTCAAATTACCAACCCACAAAATTATCAGCTAAATAAGTGGTTGTTGTTTTAAGCCACTAAGTTTTGGGGTGATTCGTTATGCACCAGAAGCTAACTGATACACCTGCTCAGCTAATTGAATGTGTGTGTTTGTGCACATGTCAAGCACATTTTGAGTTTTTCCCCTTACAAACCAGAGTTTGTTTTTCTTTGCTTTCGATTGCAAAATAACACCATAGGCTTTCACAAATTATTTCAACTTCCTGCCAGCATTGTGTTTGATTTAATGTGCTGTTTATAGACATATGCCTGTGTATATTTGCTTTTCCTGACCTTGTGATTTCCTTGATTACCCAAATGTATGGAACACTCTTAGTAATTTTGCTGTCATAGTTCATCTACCTTTAAAAAATAAAAAAAAATTTAAGTATATCTCAACTGGAATATAAGTCAATAATTAAAAACAGATGGTTTAAAGAGTATGCTTGAAAGAAGTGAAAATATACAAAATAACGAAAGAGAGCAGAAAAACCAGAAACCCTCTAGAGTTTTGTTGGACACAATGTTGTCACAGAGACTCCTTGTGATGAGCTTGACAGTAAAGATGATAGCGCTTCCAATTTAGGGACTAAGCATAACTCATCAGTCTAAAGAAACACAGACATACTAGTATTTTGGGTTTTATTTCTGTGGCAACTCTAGTGAGCCTGAACCTTGGTATATTTCCTCTAAAATGACTGCATGGAACTATAAGCTTTTCAGCCACACACACACACACACACACACACACACACACCACACACTCACACATGCACACATACAGACCACGCATTCCCATCGACAGTGTACAGGGTTCCAATTTCTCCATGTCCTATTCAACAATTGTTATCTTTTGTTTTGCTTTGAATAGTCATCCCAAGAGGTGTGAAGTGACAATCTCACTCATTTGCACTTTCATGATGACTAGTGATGTTGAGAACTTTTACATGTACCTGTTGGCCATTTGTATGTCTTTTTTAAAGAAAAGTCTATTACAGAGGTTCCTCAAAAATTTAAAACTAGAGCTACAATGTGGGATCTTGCAATTCCACCTCTGGGTATATATCCAAAACAATTGAAATCAGGATCTTGAAGAGGTATACTTTCATATTCATTGCAGCATTATTCATAATAATCAAAATATGGAAACAAACTAAATGTCTATCAACAGATGAATGCATAAAGAAAATGTGATATATATACAATCAATGGAAAATTATTCTTAAGAGTATCCTTAAAATTATACTCTTAAAAAAGAAAGTCTGTATGAGATATGGATATTAACTAAATCTATCGGTGGTAATCATTTCACAATATATGTAAATCAAACTACGATGCTGTATGCCCTTAAACTTATACAGTGATGTATATCAATTATTTCTCAGTAAAGCTGGGGGAAAATGTAAGAAAAAAAGAAGGAAATCCTGCCATATGCAACAACATAAATGAACTTGGAGGATATTGTGCTAAGTGAAATAAGCCAGTCACAGAAGGACAAATACTGCATAATCCTACCTATATGAGATATTGAAAATAGTCAAACTCATAGAAGTAGAGAGGAAAATCGTGGTTACCAGGGGCTGGCGGGGGACAGGGGGGTCAGGAAGAAATGAGGAATTATTGTTCAATGAACATAAAGTTTCACTTAAGCAAGATGAGTAAGTTCTAGAGACCAGCCATACAACATAGTGCCTATAGTTAACTGTTTGTACACTGAAAAATTTGTCAAAAGAGTAAATCTCAAGTTAAGTGTTCTTACTACAAAAAGGAGGGGTCAGAGGAAATTTTTGGAGGTGTTGTATGTGTTCATTATCTTGATTGTGGTGATGGTTTCACAAGTGTATGCAATATGTTCAAACCTATCAAACTGGGTACATAAAATGTGCACAGAGTTTTTGTATATAAATTACACTTCAGTAAAGCTGTTAAAAAATACAGTTTTTAATTACAATCTCCAAAGTTTTAGACATTTGAAAAAAAGAGAAGACATAAGGGCAACGCAAATTAACAATAATTATTTTTGATGCACTATTTATTATTGCTGTGCCCTATGCAGAGTACTTTAGGCAGAGCACATCCTTTAAAGCTAACAACAATTCTCTAATTTAGGTACTTTTATTTTTTTATATTTTACATATAAGGACATCACCACTAAAGCAAAAATTTTGATTGCTTGTCCAATTGTACACTTTTTATGAACTTTTTGACAGATCAGTTCCAGAATCACCTTGGTTAGGAAAGCTCAAACAGTAAGAAAATATGATGAAATTCTGTACTGTTAGTATGCTAAAAGCTATTTGGGATGAGGGAAGAAGCACCAAGATGAAAAAAGTGTCCTCATCAAATAACACTATTAAATATTCTAAAAAGACATGTTGAATAACCACTCGAAAGAACAAGTCTTTATCATATAGTTCAATGAATGCATGGATTTTATGATTTTAGTGTTTCACTAATATTGTTGTTTATGTTTGTATATTTATAATGGAGATGTTTGCAAAACAATGAAAAGAAACCTGGGGTGTGGGAAAAGGAGTGGGAATGCTATAGCAGGAAGAAAGGGAAAATACTCAGCTCTTTAAGCATGCTGTCATTTAATCTTCAAAAACATTCAACAGAGGTGCTGTGACATCTGAATTTTTTGCAGTCAGGAACTGTGCCAGCTAGAGTCAAATCCTCTACTTCATTTATTACTCTTGAGCATCCCGCAAGAAGTGGTGGCATCACTTTTACACATAAATGCAATTGGCTCTGAGAGGTTAAGTGACATGTTCAAATTCTTGCAGGTAGAATGAAATGGAGCTGGCATTATAGTTTGTATTTTCCCAGTCTTGCACATTTCACTGCATCCTTCTACCTGGAGAGTAATAGGAGGTACCAGTAGTAATGACAAGAAAACAAAAATGGGCATCATATTACTCTCAGGGCTCCAGAACCTGATGGACCTTTCTATTTTTAAAAAAATAGATCTTTATTGGAGTATAATTGCTTCACAATACTGTGTTAGTTTCACAATACTGTGTTAGTACAACAAAGTGGATCAGCCATATGCATACATATATCCCCATATCCCCTCCATCTTGACCCTCCCATCCTCCCTATCCCACGTCTCTAGGTCATTGCAAAGCACCAAGTTGATCTCCCTGTGCTATGCTGCTGCTGCCCACTAGCTATTTTACATTCGGTTGTGTATATATGTCGATGCTACTCTCACTTCTCCCCAGCTTTCCACTCCACCGCCCCATGTCCTCAAGTCCATTCTCTATGTCTACAACTTTATTCCTGCCCTGACACTAGGTTCATCAGTACCTTTTTTTCTTTTTTTTTTTTTAGATTCCATATATATGTGTTAGCATATAGTATTTGTTTTTGTTTTTCTGACTTACTTCACTCTGTATGACAGACTCGAGGTCCATGCACCTCACTACAAATAACTCAATTTTGTTTCTTTTAATGGCTGAGTAATATTCCATGTATACATGTGCCACATCTTCTTTATCCATTCATCTGTTGATGGACATTTAGGTTGCTTCCATGTCCTGCCTATTGTAAATAGTGCTGCAATGAACATTGTAGTACATGTCTCTTTTTGAATTATGATTTTCTTAGGGTATATGCCCAGAAGTGGGATTGCTTTGTCATATGGTAGTTCTATTTTCAGTTTTTTAAGTGACCTCCATACTGTTCTCCATAGTGGTTGCATCAATTTACATGATCTGACAGACTTTAACCATAGGTAGT
Organism: Mesoplodon densirostris; assembly: GCF_025265405.1. Taxonomy (NCBI): domain Eukaryota; kingdom Metazoa; phylum Chordata; class Mammalia; order Artiodactyla; family Ziphiidae; genus Mesoplodon; species Mesoplodon densirostris. The sequence continues at coordinate 21,072,939 of NC_082668.1, forward strand.
TATTGATCTGTATCTTCTGAGAACAGGGGCAGAGGCTCAAACAGGCTCTAGTTACAGCTCTGCCATCATCTAGTTGAGTATTTTCAACTTACTCAACCTCAAGCTCATGATGAGTCAAATAAGACCTCAAATAAGACAACTTCTTAGAACTTTAGATTTGAAGGAGTGCGTGTGATGAGACAGGAACTATTTTCCAAATGGCTTACATCAATTTACATCACTATCAGTAAAAGAAAGCATTATGGAAGTAAACATTAGACTCATTTACTTAAACCCCATCAAATCCACCTCTGAGACTTCCAGAATGTTTTGCACAAATATGTTCATTAAAATGTTAATTTTAAGAGCAAAAATTTGGAAACAAATTATTAGTTAATAAATTCCCTTTTGCCAGACATCTAGAACATATCCATTTGGAAGAATAGAATACTATGTTGCATTTTAGAACTCTGCTTATGGAAATGCCCGAGTTATGTTTCTAAGTGGAAAAAAAAGTACAACCATCATATAGAAGGAATGATGATAACCAAATAAAAGATCATGTCAGAAAATAAAGGACCCACCCGTCATGCCTCCACTCAAAGACTGTCATAATTAACATTTTAATGTGTTTTGCCCATCTTTTTTCTTTCTCTTTCTATATGTCACCTGAGATTCATCAGATCCCATTATCTCCCATCTCTTGACTTAATTGGGAGTGCTGCAAAATCTCAGGTGTGCTCACAATTCTGTCTTTCAGGTACTGTGGACAAAAAGAGCTCACTATGCCCTCTGTTCCCAGCCTGTTGTTGATGCTTAATATCCATGAGACCAATGAGTCATGTCTCATCAGGTGCTGATGAACAGGTGATCAAGGTAGATGTATTTTCAGTGACATTCCCCAAACCATCATCTTTAAAAATGCCTATTCGGGGCTGAGCTCCCTGAAGTAGAAACATGCCCTTCCTTCAGCTTTTGCTGGCTCTCTCTAGATCCCAGGCCCAAGGCCTGGGAGCTTAGGCAAAGGGAGCAACAGCTCAGAGAGACAGTGGGCCACCCTCCAGATGGGCCAATGCAGCTGCACAACAAGCTGAATGGGTCTGTGGTGCTGCCAAAACTCCAGAAATAGTTTACTCTCCAGTGATTCTGAGTGGTCTCTTTTATGTCCTTTTAGCTGTGTCTTAGACCCTTGATACTCAAAGTGTAGAGTGTGGACTGGTAGCTTCAGCATGACTTGGGAGCTTGTTGGAAATGCAAAAGTTCAAGCCCTACCCCAGCTATCCTGAATCAGAATCTACAAGTGATTCCTATGTACATTGACATTTGAGAAACACTGTTTTAGACCATGTTTCTTCAAGTCTTTCCCTTGCAATTCTTGGTGACAGAACATGTCTCAAAATCAGATTCTAGGCAAACTAGCTCTCCATTCCACTCCACTTCTGAACTATACATGGTCTTGATTCAATTATTGGCTCTATTTTCACATTGTTAACTCATCTTTGTATAGGGACAGGTAAATCTGGATGCCCACTGATGGATGGCTCTGTCTTAGGTGTATGGTCTTGGACAAGTTATTCACTTAACCTCTCCAAGCTTCATTTTCAGAAATGAGAGAGACAGAGATAACTTGAAAAGTGAGGCATTGGAATTTTATCTTTCTTCTGCTCGTAAGACAAAACTCCAATGAGGAGCTGTCATTATTTCATAAATTAAAGCACCACTTGGGTAAGGGCTCAATTACCAGCACAGCTACAATCTGCTAATAGGATATCATGGATGGACACCAGCTGGTTGGTATACTTTAACTATTTACTTCATCTACCAACTGTTTCAATAGGTGAATTCACATAGCATCAACCATGTCCTCAACACTCTGTAAGCCCCTGAAAAGGACAAAAAAAAAAAATAGATAAGAAAACTAGAGATGCCACCTCAAAGTCTGGGCTACATTTCTCTCTTTCTCTTTTACTCTCTGCTTTGTTTCTCCATTCATGGGGACATGGAACAGGAAGTGCTGCCTCCTTCAGGATAGATTGATTTATAGAACTAGAGATTCTGTGGCCTCAAAGCTTGAAACCAGAACCTGCTGTACTCTCCCATTGAACCACACACACACTCCTGGTAGAAGTAGGAGTGAGGAAGAACCTGAGTAGTAGGGAATCTATGAGAACACAGGTCAAAGCATTTCTGAATAAAGTGGAGAGATGATGGCATCTGGTCCTGCTCCCAAAGGCTGAGCTTTGGTTTCATGTTGTTCTATATCATTTGCCTTTTAATTTTAGATTCTTAACTGACTGGGCACCTAAGACTTTACATTTGTATTTAATTACTTACCCCATCCAACTCTCTTTAGAGGCTGAATATGGTCACTAACCCCGATTTACTGGAAGCCAACTATGTTACAAGGAAAGAGAAAAAAAATAAACAGTTCTGAGAGTAACTTTAAGATAAGCAGATGAGAAATAAACACAGGTACACAGATACCTATACTCATGTGTGTGCAACACACATACACACACCACATGTCAACAGGCAGCCCAGACTATTGTGGGAATATTTATTAATATTAATAAATATTAATAGTATTAACCCATTGCCATGGTTCTTTCCCTGCCTTCATGGCCTACCTCTCTATTCCACTAACCTTCGTACAGGAGTTACTGTAGGAAAACTTGATGAGTAGAAATAATTCCTGAGATAATGAACTTTCTGGGACAATTCATTGGAATTCAGGTTTCCTTCTCACTAGTCTTTTCTTATGAGATAATTTATTTTGGGTACCTTAGTAAAGAAAACTGCCCTGACAAAGCAGCCACTAAGCTTAGATTACTCTAGAAAGAAGAAAAGAATGCCAGATAATGTAGATAACAGATTTTGAACAGTCCTTGCTAATTGTTTTATATATCTATCTCCTTTTATCACAACAACCTTAAGAAGTAGATACTAATATCTTTATTTTATGAATAAAGCAGGGATCAGTGTCTTATATATAACAGAATGTATTCAAATCAAGGGTTTTATGGTAAATCCATAGGCAGTTTCCTCTGTATAAACACAGCTTCAGGAGCATGTCCAAATACGGCAGCCTCTGATTCCAAAGGAGTTTGCTCTGGCTAGTATTTAGGGACCAGACCTGATAGGGACTTTTGCAAAATTCTCTCTTGTTTCCTTGAGAAGACCATAGCCATGAAAGCTGTGTATCGATCTCTCCTTGACTCATTTTGTTCTTCTAGCAAAAATACTTTTTGAAGGATATAATACTTTCCATACATACAGGAAACAAAGAAAAGAGCCAACAGTGGAGCACCCAACTTGGAAATTTGTTCTTTCTTTTGTTGGTCAAAAGGTATGACCTTATTGTATTATATGATGAAGAATCTGTGGCCAGGATGCAGGTCTCTAATACTCATGCTGAGCTTTATCCCACTGTCTCATATTTCACTTCACAGTGATGAATAAAGATGGTGGCAGCTAAGAAAAGAACAGAATCATCAAAGAAATGTTATCACTGAGGGAAAGTCAGTAAGGAAATCATAATTCTTTATCCATTGAATCTGTGAGCAGTGGGTCAGAGTCTGGAGGAAAAAAAAAAGCAGCAAATGTACTTTAAGGGAATTATCAGAAGAAAGAAAGGATAAAAAGAACTGTGACCCATGAGGAGAGAATTAAGAGTGAAGAGACCTGGATATGATCCTAGATCCTACAATGCAGCTTGAGCGGTCTTGCATAAGTCCCTTCCCTTCTCTGGGCGTCAGTTTTCACATGGAAAATGATGTGGGAGGGGGTTTGATGATCTCTGAGATCCTTTTCTGCTCTAAAATTCTGTGTTCTGTAGCTGTGCAGCAAGAGGTAGTTAAACACTGGCCTCTTCCCCCAGAAAAGCCTTGGGGTATTTTGCTCGTTAAAGGGATTAGCTGTCCATTTGCAGGGATGTCTCTCCAATGAGGTAGGGACAGAACGACCCAACACAGCATTAGTTTTGATTCACTTTATAAAGTGCATATCCAATTCCTTGGAAAGTTAAGCCAAGCACGTCTTCTCATGTGTTTTAGGAATCAAGGATTTTGGCTGATACAGAGAGCAAATGCCTCTTATTAATGTGTGACGAATCCATATGGAGGAAAAACACTGTTTCTTTCCTCCCATATGGCACAGTTGAGTAAGGCTGGCTTTTCTGGCCTTGAAATGGTTCCATGAACCAGGTGGGTGGTTTATTTCACAGGCTGGTGCCAATCCAGTGTGTCTCTCCCATGAAGATGGGAAGGGATGAGAATTCCTCCATTAAGCCCAGGGCTGTCAGCAAGGTCTGTGACATGGGCCATTGGCTCCTTTGTCAGGATGTTATGTAGGGGAACTACTGTGAGGAAGAAGAGAGAGAAATCTCAAACCAGTTTGAGTCCTGGACCTGAACTTTCCCCAAACCCCAAACCTTTGGAGTTTTGGCCCAGCAAGAATGGATTAACTTTTTATCCTGGAAAACACTCAGTCCCCTCCCCCTAATTCCAATGTAGTGGCTGTGCTGAGGTCTTTGGGAGAGGGCAGGCACAAGGGGGAGGCAGCTCTCTAACCTCCCTTCAAACTATAGGTCCAACGGATTAAGACACAATGGCTTCTAGTTTTAATCTGATGTTGGCCCTTTGCAAGATGTGATGAATTAGCTGTTTCCCCTCTCTGATGTTTAGGGTACAGACAAAAATACAGAGAATATTTCATTGACTAAACATGAAAAATAACTCAAACAACAGCAGCAACAAAAATCCAACTCAATCAATACCTCTAAAATAATTCTACCTCTTTAAAAGAGTAAGAGATTATGCTGGAAAGAAACATAATCATGTCCTCTGCTCTCTGTTAAGTCAATATGAACTAGAGAGGGATGATGACTTCCATTGTCCCTGTAATACGGGGTAACAAAATCAAACTCTTATCTTTCAGGAATAATCTTCTCAAGTTAAATTTTTTACTCTTATCTTTTGGCTATGCTATGGATGAGCCACTGCTTTAATATATATGTATTAATATATTCATTATATTTTATTATATGTTTGCTTGACCAGAGTCAAGCAAATGTAAATATTTTTCTCTAATATGTAAATTATCATCACACACAATTAGGCACAAATGTAAAAGGTTTGCTAAAAACAAAAAGCAGTTAAGTGACAGGATGTCAGATTTGGAAGAAAACATAAAAGATTTACTACAATCTAGAAAATCAGATCCAGGTAGTTTATGAGAATAGGTTTGGATAAACACAGACTTGCACACACACACACACACACATTCACATACAGTTTGATTTCCTAGAAAGAGTGATGTAGGTGTGAACTTGCTATATATTGAGAAGGTTCCGTATTGAACATTAAATGGCCTCTTAACTATGAGAATTATTTGAGTAGTCAATGAAGCTGTAATCTTTCTTGGATATATTTGTGGACTCTTTAAATTCTAAAAATATAAATTTTTTTATTAAAGATCATCTAGTCCAGTGGAGAAAATCCCTTGTAAAGTTTTCATATCAACTTAAACCATGTCTCCTAAACTGTTTCAAGGAATGGAAACTTATCCCCAGACATGATCCAGCGTCATACATTTGCAACTATTAAAAAATTCTTCCTTATAGTAAACCAATATCTATAATCTTTACTTATGTCCCTCTGGAGCTGTGTAGAATATCTGATCTGTTCACATGACAAATCTTCATATTTTTCAGGTTACTTTTTACATCTCTCATAATTCTCATAATAATTTATTTCAGATTAAGCATACCAAATTATTTGAAATGAATAAGCATAAGAGTAAATGGAAAAATTGGCAGGTATTACCAGGTTGGTGAAGGGACTTCAATCAACAATTACTGGTCATGCACGATGCTTCCACAGTGTACTAAGTTCGAAGGTCCCTTTTAAAGTCCAACACACACTCCAAAGGGTTCTTCTTAGCTCAGAGTAGAATGGGTCTACCAACACTTACTGTGCTTTGCAGGATGAGGGCAGTATTCTTGAGGGGCAGAAGACAGAAAGTATGAGTTAACTTCACAATGGCCTTCTCTAAACCTGTGATTCCACAAATAGCTCTAAATCTACAAAGGAACTTAAGCTCTTAGTTTGAAAGCCACAAGAGGGCACTAGACTACTACATGGACCTGGCTCTACTTCTCACCCAAAATATAAAGCAAGGGTAAGTATTGACATTACACTGACTCAGGCAATTGTAGATGGCCGCCTCAGTTGTATGTCCTAAACCTGTGCCTGAGACACAGTATGTAGTCATGGATGATGTACAGAGATATTGGCTATGAAACATGTATTCAGACACTAAGCTTGGGTTACCCTAAATGTGGGAGAATTCATATGCAATTTGAAAAAAATGAAAAGAAGTAAGGTCTACCACCAAAGATCTAAGAAAAAGTGAAGTGGTTCTTTAGGCTGTGAGTTTTAAAAACAACATGGGTAACATGGTGATTGTCAGGGGCAAACAGCAGGAGTGAGACAAATGGGAGACTTCTGCATCTACTTTTGGAAAGCCTGACATCTGACGAGGTTCATGTTTAGCCCAAGATTTTCTCCAGACTGTGAGATTTACGCTAGACATCACCCAGCATATTGTCTCTGCTCCTGAAATGCTCTGTACTTTACAAGGTTTCAGAAAAAACAGTCTTAAGCTAAAGGTACACTGAAAAGCCTCTCACAAATACAGAGTCTCCACAATGTCATCACTCCACTTGAAAAAGGCAAAAATCCAGCCAATTAAGTTGTAGGTTTGTCTGAGCAACATCAACCAACAGATTGTTTGGGTCTACGAAAGAGTGTCTACAACACAGTCAATCAAGTTAACTCGGCCAAATGTGAATCAACACAGGGAAAATAATCAGTCAAGTAGGTTACTTGGAATCATGGGAATCAAACCCTAGGCTGAAGGCCTGAGTTTTTCACTTTTCAACAATTATGTTGACTATTGTGTGGAAAACGACTCCTTTGGTATCATAATTAGGTATGAGATCCATAAAAATAGTTATCCATAAAAATAAGTAGATAGGTAGATGACAGGTAGATAGATGATAGATAGGTAGATAGATAGATAGATAGATACATAGATAGATAGATAGACAGGTAGATAGAGGTTGACAGATAGATTGATAAATAAAATAACTCAGATTTTTTTTCACAGAAATGATTTACTTCATTGGTTAAACCTGAGCTTCTTGCTATAGCAGGAAATATAAGAGAGGGTCTTTTTTTTTTTTTTTTTTTTTTTTTTTTTTTTTTTTTTATCCTGAGGTAGGGTTTAGCTCTTTGGAAGCAGTCAATACCTGCAACAGCAATTAATCCTTGTGAAAGGAGTCTCTAGCCATGGAAGTGGCTTTTGGCAGAGCCAGTTGAAATTCACTACTTATCTACATTTGGAGTTCTGGATGCATGACTTCCATTTTTTACTGTGTCAGAACCTTCCTGATTTTGATCCTCTTACTTCTGCTGTCCTTCTAACATTTGGCCCAGTCTCTGTGTCTCCTTTACTCCATCATCGACCAATGAGAACTCTCAGTTTTTGCTTTCTGGTTTCATCCCAACTTTTCTCCCCAGGAATCTTGCTTTTCCTGGAATTGATCTATCTATGCCAGTGCCTCAGTTTTTAGGTCCTTTATAGTGTCAGGTATATTGAGCCTGTGAAAGATATCTTGGCTACTTGACTTGACTTTGATCAACTTGCTTGTTTTTTCTCATTATTTTATATTTTTCTAAGTTCTGGTCACCAATTTCTGCATATTCTCTGTTTCTTGACTCTCGTTAGCTTAACATGGCACTTGAAATTCTATCTTGACTCCTTCAGTTTTGTTTTCAGTGCTCTACCTTTAACAGCTAAACCCACCCAAAATTGATGGTGGCATCCCCTTTGCAAGGCTCCTCTCCCAGCACAGACCTCATCTTCTGGCACACTCCCCAGCATTACAGGGGAGGTGAGTTCAGAAGAAAATATCCCAGGACCTTCTCTCTGCATTTTTTTTCCCTATGGCGGGACTTTGAAGCTGCCTGTCTGGCCTGTCTTCCCTGTTACCAAACACACACATTTTAAAATTAGGAAATGAAAATGATAGTTCTACTCCAAGCCAGGAGTTCATCTAGTGTGCTCCAGGAAAAGGATGATTAATGGAGCTAAGGCTTTATGCCTGAGCCAGGGGGGTGGCAGCTTGTGGGGAATAACTCAGAAGTGCTAACCCAGCCATAGCCTCGGATCAGGTGAACTGCCTGGCCTTGGGCCTACTGGAGGCCCTTAAAGTTAGCCGGTGGCCCTGGCAGAAAGTGTGCCCCAATAAGGGCCGGGTGGCACACATGGCCCAGAGAAACATGGCAATTTTCCGATTTTTCTGGTTTATATAGAGAACAAACTTGGACAACCCCGGCCTACAGGAACTTGTCAGCAGCTGGAATATCCAGACTGGTTGTCCAGACCACCTAAATTATATTGATAATGGCAAAAGTTTCCTTTTGCTGAATGTCATGTGGACTCATTCCAAAGTCCTCATTGGGTTTGAGGCCCTATGTGTAATAGTCCTTCACAAAAAGGGCAAAAAACAAAAAATAATAAAAGAAAGAAAAATGTAGGGAATTTGAGTCCTGCTTTGTCAAAAGCTCAGAACTGAGAGTAGGAAAATTCTATATGGTCTTGGCTGAGCAGTGGTTTTCCACTTCTCTCAATGTTGAAATTAACCTGATTACACGAAATACTCAAAAGAAGCATTCATACAGCTTCATTTCATCTGAGGTTTGGGGTGCCAAAGACTTATGGCATAAGCCCTCAAATCACTCTGGTTTAATGTTAGGGGGTACCTAGGAGTTCATGGGCATGATCCATGATGATAATCACCCTTTTTCCATCTCTGCCCGCCATACTCTTATGCACTATTCCCAAGCAAATGCTACTTCTTCCATGAGATCTCACCTGGATGCTCCCTTACCCCTCTGTCCCTCTAGTAATTGGTGTGGCTTTCTTTCCTTAACTTGCTAAGTCTTCTTTCTACCATGTAAGTTTATTTAGTTTCCTTCATTAAAAAAAAAGTCTTTACTGTGATCCCTGCAAAAATAAATAGATAAAATAAAATTTGCAAAAATAAAACCTACCCTTTACTCTCTCCTCTCAGAAGAGAGAACTGCAGTTCTTATTTATCACAAGGAAGGTGGGTGGGAGGATCAAAGAAATGATATTAAGATTCGAATGACACCCTAAAAATAAAACCAATTGTGACTGCTTTAAAATGCATGATCTCATTTGATTCTTACGTGAGGCTCTTTCCTCTTTGGTAAAATGGGGATTGTAATGATTAGACCTGTAGAGGTAAAATCACTCAGCATATAAATGAGGAGATTGGAATCAGACCTGGATTTTGTCTATTCCTTTCTCTCCACCATGTTGTGTCCCAGTATACCCCAGCATCCTTAGAGACAAAGGTCTGGAGGAAGCACAAAGGGACTTCTATTTTCATCTTTCGGTTCTAACAAGATGAGGATCAGCAGGCAGACAGACACACTTGGGAATAATGGCTCTGCTCTCTCAACTGGGCCCCCTCCCCCTGCCTTTATCCCCACTCAGGGTGACCTCGGCAGAACAAGCTCACTCTGTAATGACCACTTCGTTAGCAGGGGCTGTGTATTTAGTAGCAGGAAACATAAGCTTTTGTGGTCAGTGTGACGTCACCCCACCCACTGAACAGGCCTTTATAATTTGACCACAAAAAGGCTTGAAAGGGATAGACACGTACACATAGAGAAAGAGGCGATAGCACTGTCAACAGTTGTCTGTGCAGTGAAAGGAGCATTGTATCTTCCAAATGTTTCCCAAAAGCCTGATGTTTGGTCTGCTGTAGACAAAACATCTGCATGATATATGGCATTTTTGCTTTGTAGTTGAGTGTCCCAACTCATCCATCTTTCTTTTCCTCTCTCCTTTCCTTCTCTCCTTCTTTCATCTTTTCCCTTCCTTATTCGCTTCATACTTCTTCTTCCCTCTCCTTCTTTTTCCTGGTTTTACTCTCCTTTAATCTAAAATATACAAATAATATATTTAAAAATCTTTTCGCTGCTTTCCAACATTTAGATGCACGGCATATACATGTGCACACGTGCACCATTCCCAGTTGTGTTACTCTTCTGGATACTTCACTGTTAGAGGGAAAAGAAAAAGAGAGAGAGAGAGAGCTACAAAGACAGAGAGAGATAAAAGAGGGAGAGCAGAGACGAGAGAGATTTTAAAAGATGTAGCTGACATATTAATGTATATATTACAATTTGCTTCCCATGAATGTTGGTTTTCAAACTTATTTTTTAGAGGAGTAAAGAGCCCATTTTGTAGGGCTAAATGACTGAGTACCTTTTAGTGTCATGGTGTGCAAGTTCAAGGTAATATTTCACTTGGATATTTCGTTTTACCTTTTGTTTTCATTTTTATTTTAGGTGAAGAAATGGCACAATAAAGATTGATATAGATAAATAAACCCAAAAAAGCAGATTACCTGAGAAAGGAGGATAGAAAAACTGTCTATATGATACATCTACATTAGCTTTTTCCTAGTTTGAAGCTAGGGACCTTCTGTCAGAGATTGAGAGACACAGAGAGAGGAAGTCTGGGAGGTAATGGCGGATGTGTCTGACCTCTGAATTAAGGCTGGTAGAAAAGTATGGCTTCCTGTGATTTAAGCCTCTGTAGGAAACTCCCTCCCAGGGCTCTGAGCTCTTCTCTGAGGCACAGGTAGCAGGAAACACCTGCTTTACTTCTCCCCTGAATTTTCCCCTTTAGGGAGTCTGGGACCTTTCCTCCCTTCTCTGCAGTACACAAATGGACAAGCAGATTTTCCACATGTGCCAATCTTCCTTGAGAGAGGAAGTCTGGAACCATCTATTAGTAAGTGATGTACTTTGATGGCTTCCCTAACCCTTACTCTATTCTTTTTTTTTTTTTCTCTTCCAATTGACTTCTATTATTGATTCCTCAACCTAGCTTTCTCCCTTCTTGTACTAATAATACTTTTTTCCCCAGAATAAGTCAGGCATAAGAAGTCTATCCATAAAAGCTGATAGACAAGTGTGTGTTCTGTTCATCATCATTCTTCATTTTTGGTTTTGCCATTCTCCTCCTCATGACAAAGGGGGAAGCAAATGAAATTCCATTTTGGAAAGTCATGAAAAACAGATGCAAATGTACATCAGATCAAGATAGCAGCCTTCAAATAGTCTCCTAGCCAGAGGCAATACACAATTAACAGCTTCTTAGAGTAGCCCTCATCCATCACAGAAAACAGCAGCCAAGAAACCATCTACATAACATACAAAGACTATCAAAAAATTATGAAATCCAAGAAATTTTCATCAGGCTCGCAAAGAGCTTTGAGGGTCACCGTGTCTAGTTCACTTTCTCTAAAGAGGAGAACGTCTATAGAAATGTTTGTAACACTGATCTCTCCTCCTCAGTGCTTTCTTCTTCTACTCTCTAGTTAAAAAGAATTCTTGGGTAGAAAAGGGCAAAAGACAGAGAAGTCTAAAAAATAATTTATATTTTTCTAACATTATTTTTTTCATAGGAAGGACTCTATGATAACAAATCTTGGTCAATTTAGAAGGCAGGGTGATATACTAGAACTATAAGTGATCTAAGTCAATAAATCTTAGTGAGTCACCGGAAAAATCAGGGGTACAACCATGAGAACTTGATGAGTCACTTCCTTTCTCCAGAGAGTTTAATCTGTAAAATGGGAGTGTTAAACTAAAGGATTTCTGAGGTTACTTCTATCCATGTTTCATAATATATGTGACAGAACAGAGATGACTATCTTATCTAAATTGCTCCTAGAAACCAAGAAGAAAATAGGAAACACCCAAATAAGGAAACAGACAAGGAATAAAAAGAACTCACAAAGTAAATACTACATTAAGTCAGTGAATGTATGAACAGCTGTTCTACCTCACTAATGATCAAAGAAATTTAAATTAAAAGATGGGTTCTTGACAGCGGCAACTAACACAACATTGTAAAACAATTTTACTCCAATAAAGATGTAAAAAAATAATAATAATAAAAAGATGGGCTCTCATCCTTACTTCTGAGCCTGGTCAAAAGGGAAAGATAAATTTTTCACAATTTTTTTGTCATAGCACTGTTTATAATAGAAGAATATTGTATACAACATATATGCCTCATTACGGGATATCCATTTATTAGACTATTACCATCTATTAAAAATGATGATATCGATCTACATGCCTTAACAATAGAAATACAGTTACCACACATTGAGAAAAAAAGGTAAGGTTGTCAAACAGGTATAACATTACTCCACTTAAGGAAAATGTATGTATATTTGAGTGTGTGTGCACAGGAAAAAATCTGAATGGACACCCTCACAATATTAACAGTGGTTATCACAGGCTGTTGAAATCATTGTACAGCCATCTTCTTTATACCTTTCCATATTTTTGGAATGTTTTAGAGTGAATGAGTGCTACTTTTATAATTGACAAATTTTATGTCCATTTGGGAATAATATATAACTAATAAAGTATCATGAGCATGTTACACATAGAAGAATATTGTATAAAAAAATAGAAATGAGTCCTCTTTGGGCAGCAGATGGTAAGGGGAACTGTTAACCTGGTCTGTTAATTCAGAGCGCCAGAATCTTGGATACAATTATCAGTTGGTTCTTTCAGTTTCAGATACTTCTCTTTTACAAGTTGCTTGTATTGTCTGAGTCTCAGTTTCTTCATCTATTAAAGATAATAATTTTCACCTTGCAAGGCAGTTGCGATAATTCAATGAAGTAACACCTATATATTGCTTAGAAAGAGACCAATAAATATCGGTTATTCAGATTACACAAAATCAATACATTTATACTATAGCAAACAGACATTACTAAATTAATTAATAGGAACCACACTGGAATGATATGTCTATAAGTCATTTGTAATTGTTGTGTGTTAACTACTAAGGTTAGCAGTTAATAGGATATTCTTAATAGGATAGTGGTAAAAGCTTTGGCCATGAGTGACTTTACTTCCTTCAATGGAAAGCCTCCTGAATTCTCTAATGTGCAACCTCCATGTCTTGCTTAGACACCTGGTCACATAGCAATATATATGGAGCTACAAATATTAGCTAACCTTGACCTAGGGGAATATGAAGAAAAAAGAAGATTCAAATTATGCCTTTAATGTGTTTACAATATAATGAGAAAAACAACCCAATGCTTCACAAAATGTAGTGTAATAAAATGCTATTTGTACAACAAAGAATATACACTTAAAAGCTAGAGAAGTTTGTGTAATTCACGCTGTAGGTGGAGGTCTCAGAGAAGCTGTGATGCCAGAGAAATTTTTAAACAGGAATTTTCTACAAGGAAGATACAGGGAAGGTCATTCAAGGCAGGAAACATGCAAAGACATTGGAAGGTCATATCCAGGAAACACCAAGCATTTTCACAAATTGGGTGGCATGGTTGGTGCATAAGACATGTGCTAGGAATTGGAATGAGCTGGAGCTGGAGGTGCACAGGGACAAGGTGGTGGGGTCTTGCAAGTCAGGCTGAGGGGTGTAAACTTTATCCTGGGATCCACAGGATGCAACTAAGAAGTGTGATATGAAATGAGCCATCCTGATCTCAAATTTGGTGTGGTCACTTCCCAGTGGGATACACTGAAAGGGGGTAAACATGAAAGCAGGTAGCATTAGGAGGAATTAACTGAGGTCCTACTAAGAGATGATGAGGACCTGAACCAAGGCAGGGAGAGAGGATGGCAAAGAGAGTGGTGGGTCATGGTAACAGAACTAATGTGGGACATGAGGGGTTCTCTACTATCTCAACCATTGACTGGCTATTAGCGCTTGGACAGCAATCAATTAACATCCCTGAGAGTCTGATATTTCAGCTTTAAAGTGGAAGGGGATACGGAATACAGTTTAAGTCAACCTCGTTATAGAACTGGCATCTTAAGATATGGTGAACAGATAGTCTTGGTTATTCTGGTACAGTCCAGTAGCTAAGAATGGGGTGTGAGGGGAAGCAGGAAAGGTGCTGGGGAGACTGAGTTGAGTCTTTTCCAGAGGATGGGGTGGGCACGAAGTGAGGAGAAGTTTCTCTCTCCAGAGAGATGCATGGGCAAGGGGGTGTTGGAGACCTTCGTGAACTCACTTTCTGTGACCTGAGAAAGGGTCACTGAGGACTAGAAGGGTCAGGAAGATGAGTTACAAGCTAAGAAAATATGATCCTGCAAGAGAGTGCCGGGAAAGAGCAGTCACCAGCAGAAAACTCTGGCACCTAATCCTTACCAGTAAAACGGGCCAGCTGGCAGAGCCTTCTGGGCTGGGCTCAAAGCAAGCAAGCAGGTGGGACAAAGGGGATCTGGGGTGTGGAGCAAAGGAGAAGGAGTCCTGTTGGGCTAGCAGCACTCCCACTGCAGGAACCCCACATTTTCTCCAGTGCATCCCACCCACATTCCTTCCTCACCCAGCCTACCCCACCTACCTTACGGGCTGGAAATCAGGGGAGAGGTCTGCCATGGGTACATAGATGTATCACAGTCTGAGCCCTGGTGTATTCATCTGTAAAATGGAGATAATCCACACTCTGCCTAGCTTACAGAGTTTTGGAAAAGAGCAACTGAAGTAATGCAAAAATACCTTATAATGTTAAAAAATACTCTAGGATTTGAGGTATGAGCATCATCATGTCAGGCCTTAAATAACTTTAACCTTCAAGTTCTCTTTAAGGCCAAGATATGCTGGAATTTAAAAAGATCAGGATATCTGGTTTTATTTGGCTTCCTTATTCTTTATTTGGCTTCCTTTATTTGGCTTCCTTATTCTTTGGATATCTTAACTGGCACTAGCTTATAAAGTATTACAAAATATTAGTAAAAATTATAAAAATTTATAAAATGAAAGACCTACTAACTCAGGGTAAGAAACAAGCCCACAACTGAAATTAGCTGCATCTTTATACACCTTGGCTTCTGCAGTCTGGAAAACTCTGGAGACAAATGTGGTTTTGTAGAGTCCTTTACTAAGAAACAGCAAGCAAGGACTCTGATCCCAGCCTGGCTACTCTGTGCCCTTCTGAGTTTTGATTTCCAAGGAGAGGGGGTTGTTCTGAAAAAACCTCTACCATACCACGTGATTCTGCACATGCAAGTCTTTAGTATTTATTGAGCATCTTCTGTATTCCTCAAGCTGTTAGGGACTCGGGAGTGGAGGGAAGGCCATGGGTAGTGCATACATTATAATCTCTACCTCAGATATCTTCAGGTAGTTGAGGGAGCAAGATGTAAATGTGCAGATACATAAACAGAGAATTAACAATAATTTCTTCCATCTCTTGTTCCCCTCAGGTGTTGGATGCATTTGCATACTATGGCACACACAGATTCAAAAGTAATCTGTGGGGCTTCCCTGGTGGTGCAGTGGTTGAGAGTCCACCTGCCGATGCAGGGGACACGGGTTCGTGCCCCGGTCCGGGAAGATCCCACATGCCGCGGAGCGGATGGGCCCATGAGCCATGGCCTCTGAGCCTGCGCGTCTGGAGCCTGTGCTCCGCAACGAGAGAGGCCACAACAGTGAGAGGCCCGTGTACCGCAAAAAAAAAAAAAAAAAAAAAAAGTAATCTGTGAAGTGGGAAGGAACTGGAGGTGGAGGGGGTGGGTTTGCATATGCATTTGATAGAGACAGACACTAAAGTCTCCCAAGATGAGTGGCATGCTGAGCAAGAAGAGAGACTTAAGTCTCTTGCCTCCTGGTACAGGTAGATGCTATGGCATACTGGAAAGCTCATGGACTGTTGAAGACAGATGGAACTACATTAGAGTCTTCCTCTTGTCTGGGTGACTTTGGGTGAGATGTAACCTAATATACCCATTTCACAGATGAGTCGGTGCACTCAGGTGGGGTTGTGGTGAGCATTTTGAAAAGAGACTATGTGTGTGAAGCATCTCACATGGTGCCTGGCACACTGTAGATGGAAAGAAGGGAGCTGACAGGTGTCAGCTCCTTCTGCAACCTCAGGACATGGGGCTAAAGCCTTCTGGGGAAGAGCAGCTCTGGCACTCCCTGGCAGGCTCTGCACTGTTCTCCTTTCAGCCAGATGTATGTCTTGGGCATCCTGGCCTGGAGTCCAGAAGTATGTTACTGGTGCCTTCAGCAAGCCCAGGGCTGCCTGGAAAGTTCTCAACCTGAGATGGCATGACACAGCTGACCTGGATGCTGGGGATGACCAGGGAAGGGCGAGTGCAGAGCCCGGCTCTTTGAAAGGACATGGAGTTGAGCCCCCTCCCCTTCTGAGTCCTGAAACAGCATTGACCTCATTGTTCTGCAGCCACTATCTCTTCTGGTACAGAGGAGAGGGAGAGGTGAGGGTAGAGAGACAGTTTTATTCCTCACCTCATCACCTCTGATGGGTGAGGCTTTGTCAGGGTACATTTAAACCGAGCGGCATCCTCAACAAGCCAATATTTATTGAGGACCTACTGGATGCACATATTTTGCTAAATCTCCCAGGAGTTTATATGAATATGAGAAGAAAACAACAAAGCATAGTCAGGCACATTGGAATTGAATCTTGGCTCTATTGTTTACTAACAGTATGATTTGGGACAATCTATTTAACCTCTAAGAGCTTTAGTTTCTTAATCTACAAAATGGGAATAATAATTCCTACCTTGCAAGATTAATATGAGTACTTAGTATGTTTAGGGCATAATAGAAGCTGGATAAATTGTACCTGTAGTCGCAATTATTACTGTTATTATATGATACAATCGGAGACTAGCTACAGGCTAAACTGTGTAGGTAACTCGAGGTACAGAAGTTAAGAGCAAGAAAACATTGGCATCAGGACTTCCCTGGTGGTCCAGTGGTAAAGACTCTGCCCACCCCCACACCCAATGCAGGGGGCCTGGGTTCGATCCCTGGTAGGGGAACTAGATCCCACATGCTGAAACTAAGAGCCTGTGTGCCACAACTAAAAAAAAAAGATCCTACATGCCGCAACTAAAAAAAAAAAAATAGAAAAAGAAAGAAAAAAACAGATCCTGCATGTTGCAACTAAAGATTCTGCATGCCACAACTAAAGATCCTGCACACTGCAAGGAAGATCCCATATGCCACAGCGAAGATCCTGTGTGCTGCAACTAAGACCCAGTGCAGCCAAATAAATAAATAAATAAATAATTTAAAAAATTGGTATCAAGTAATTGCAGTAATTGGTGCAGTAATTGGGCGAGTGCTGCTCAGATGATGTGTGATTAAGATTTGAGATCTGGAGTGGATTTGGATAGGCAGAAGGACAGAGGGAACATTCTGGAAGGACAGAAGAAATAAAGTCACAGAAGCAGGAATACACAGAATATGTACAAAAGGTAGAACGGAGCCAGAGCAGGGCTGAAATTGGGACATACTGGAGCTGACCCTGGGTAGGAAAGAGGGACGAGATAGAGAATGTACATGAACATAGCATGAGGCCCAGACCTGAAACTATAAGCAATAGGGAGGACCTGCAGGTCTCAGACAGATGAGGTAGGTAATGAAAACAGTTTTAGATATGAGGGCAGCCGCAGGGTGGATTGGAGCAAGGACACATGGCAGAATGAAAAGCAATGGAGTCTGGGGTAATAAACTAGGCGAGTGATGATAAAGTCACAGGTGACGGGGATATGGAGAAGAATGAGTCTTACATGATAGCTATAGGACAGCTTTCCTCTCCCCATCATGACTGCCTGACCAAGTGTTTATGGCTCCACCTTTCTTCTCTTGGGCTTCTTGTAATTTGAGTGCCCCAGTGCTGGGCAGGAGTTGGGATGTGGATGGGGATGATGTCAACTCATAGTAAGTTGTATGTAAGTCTATCAAAGCCTTGAAGCAGGGCTAGAAAAATCACTCATTACTCTTTCAAAAAATATATATGGAGTGCCACAAACATATCAGACATGACCAAGGAATGGGGACAATTGCAGGGAATAAATAAAGTGCCTACCCTTATTGAATTATTTTCAAGTTGAGGAGAGACTAGAAACAAAGCAGTTTAGATAGAATGTGTTAGATGGTGATAATTGATTTGGAGAAAGGTAAAGCAGGTAAGAGGGATAAAGCGTGCTGAAATAGATAGGTCTGATCATTATATATGAGCTGATGAATGACCTTTATGATAATGAGACTTTTAAATTGATTCCTGAAAGGATTGAGGATACTGACTTTGAGGATATCTGGGGAAATGTGTTCCTTGGAGAAGCAATGAAGATCAAGGTAGCTGGAATGCAGGGACACAACAGGGAGGGTGGTGGTAAATGTAGTCAGAGGAGTGACAGCAGGTAAGCGGCCCTTGTAAGCATTTTAGCTTTTAGTCTGAGTGACATGGACAGTCATTGGAGAGATCTGAGTCAAGGCCTGATGTGATCTGAATCATGTTTTAAAAGGTCATCATATACCTCATCAATCTGAAAATCAGTTAGGTATCAGGATAACAAAAACTATTTACTGACTATTTACAATGTGACAGGTTTTATGCTAAGCACTTTTTAAACAAGATCTCAATGAAAAACATACAACAAATCTATGAAGACATGTTATTATTCCAGGTTACAGTTGAGGAAACAGGCTTAGAGGGTGTAAAATATTTACCCACAATAGCACAGCCAGTAAGTGACAAAAGGATGATCTGATTCCAAAGTTTATTCCCTGTCCAATGTCCTGTTCCCTGTCAAATACAACCTCTGGTATTACTTTGCACTCAAATTTGAAATCACCTAGATTCAACCAAAAGTTGAGTGTGCCTCACAGAGGCCTCTGATAAAGGGTGTCTAATCATCAGCCAGGATTTTTTATAAAATACTTCAGGATTTTTTCAGATGATGAGTAGGCAAAGAGAAGCCCTTATTCAGGTTAATTGTTTACCGGAATCAAAAAGGGGGTTGATGATTGATCCTGAAGATCTCCTGACTCTTGAGCCATCATATCATGGAAAGAGCACTAGGGTGTATAAACACTAGGGTGCACATAAACACAGGCAGCCTAAGCTACAGCTGAGACCCAGCAATAAGTCAGGGCTCTTCATTAGGCAGAGAGGTGGCTTATTGTCTAATACAAATCAGTGCACCAGTCACTGTAGACTGATACCGTCATGGTAGCCCTGTGAATGTACTTGGCAAACAAGAGATTCTTTAAGTGGAAATAATCTCTTATTTTAATTTTACATTGAAAGGATTGGTGTTAGCCATTTGGTAATCAGTTCAGTTGGAGAAATTAACTGTTGGAGTGGAGTCACACTTTGTACAGCAGTTAAGAAGTTTAGTTGTGAAATTTTTGCCATTATAAAGAAAAAAATGTAAAGTAAAATTAGCATAGAAAATCCTCTGGAAAGTTTCTACATTGGAGACCAGTGTGCCATCTCTCAATAAACTCAACACAGTTTGGATTTAAATGTGCACCATAATGTAACCACAATCATCCCCAAAGGAACGGATGCTTGGGCATGTCTTAACTAACGAGGACATTGCCAATTGTAAGTGGCACATAATTCAATTGCTTGTATTACTCCTTCTCTATCTTACATCTTTGGGAAACTATGTCACCATTTTTGCAACTCACTGCTATCCACTGGGCCCATTTCTCCCTATTGATCCTTTAAAGCAGCATTTTAACTCTCCTCCTATGAGACTAGATTTCCTCAGTCTTCCTCACTCTGGGTAAAAATAGCTTTTTTCTTTTAATGCCTTCCCTCCAACCTTGAACCATTCTTCTGACCCTCAGTTTATTCCACTTTCTGTGACTTAGTTTCCTTATCCACCAGATAATTTTTAAGATGGTTTCAAGTCATTACAGTCTATGATTCTGGTATAAATCTCTTTAAAACTGTTTTTTTGAGTTATCGTTAAAATTCATTACGAGAAAACTCAAAATTCCCCATGTCACACAGATTTTCTGAGGGGAAAGAACTGTGATAGTTGTTCATTTCCAAGGTGAATTTTTGTGTCTTTAAATACATGATGTTCATGTAACTAACTGAAGTATGAGACACATGCCCTTTTCTGTAAAGAAATCACACTTTCTTCCCTGAAAGCTCCCTTCACTCTTCTCTCTTTTCCAGAGAATGGAGACTTCCCTGGTGGTCCAGTGGTTAAGACTCTGCTCTTCCAATGCAAGCGGCATGGGTTTGACCTCTGGTTGGGGAACTAAGATCCTGCATTCTGCATGGCCAAAAAACAAAAAGAAAAGAAAAGAAAAGAAAAAAAGATCAAGAGAATGAAATGAAAAGAGGACGTCATCAAAATCATGGTAAGATATCTACATTTCCTTCTCAGGACAGGTATGGGATTTAAAATAAATATTGCCAGACTGGAAAGCAGGAATCCAACCATCAGCTGTCCTTTCTTCTCCCTTGGGTAGCACTGCATTTATATTCTGCTGGACAAATATGTTTGCTGGCCACCAGAGAAAGGCACTTCACCCCACTCACAGAGCACTTGGTCAATGGTTCCAGTGTCCAAGGAACTTGTCAGTTGTGAAATTCATTGTGTATCCTGAATCTCCTCAGCCACGTTATTAACCAATATTCCCTTGCTCATTCCCTGGTGGACAAGGAGAACAGATGGCTATTACCTTCTTAGGGCGGAGCATTCAGAAGCATAGGAGTCTTTATGCAAAACTCATCAGTTACTTCCTTCCATCCATCATCAGTTGTCTTAATAACATCCCATATCCCCATCCTGTATCCACACCACATAATTTCCCATCAAAACCCTAGATAAAATACATAATGGAAAATACTTCACTATGGAAATGTTCCATCTCCTGGTTTGTGGTGTCATTGTAACAGCTCCTCCAAATACAATAAAGAGACCTGCATCCACATTTGTTTCTCTCACCGTACATGATATTGTATGAAAGCAGGTTTGAAGATGATTAAGTTCAACAACTTAATATCAAGATATAAAATATAATCTATTCTTGAGATATAAGAAAGATAGGCATTTTTGTTTCAATTACATTAAACTATTGTTGGTGAATTTGTGGCTGGGATTTTATCAGCTTTTTAGAAAAAGTGTATTATAGTGTTAAAAATTTTTAAAAATGGTCTAGATTTCATCAGTATGGATATTTGGTAAATTTTTTAACAAATACTTATTTTTAAGATTTTCATACTCAAAATTATGATATTGCTGAAAAGCAATTAATCTCTATTCCATTTTAGTGAAATTAAATATTTGCTAAATACATGTATGTAATTTATTCCTAGAACTTCTTATAAGACATACAATAGATGAAAAGAAATTACTACAAGTATTTCATTCTTACTTGCTCAAAATGACTCAGTTAAAGAGGTGATGGGTATGGAGGTTCCTTAAAAAACCAAAAATAGAACTACCATATGACCCAGCAATCCCACTACTGGTCATATACCCTGAGAAAACCAGAATTCAAAAAGAGTCATGTACCATAATGTTCATTGCAGTTCTATTTACAATGGCCAGGACATGGAAGAAACCTAAGTGTCCATTGACAGATGAACGAATAAAGAAGATGTGGCACATATATATAATGGAATATTACTCAGCCATATAAAGAAATGAAATTGAGTTATTTGTAGTGAGGTGGATGAACCTAGAGTCTGTCATATAGAGTAAAGTAAGTCAGAAAGAGAAAAACAAATACCATATGCGAACACATATATATGGAAACTAAAAAAAAAAAATGGTTCTGAAGAACCTAGGGGCAGGACAGGAATAAAGATGCAGAAGTAGTAATGAACTTGAGGGGGAAGGGTAATCTGGGACAAAGTGAGAAAGTAGCATTGACATATACACACTACCAAATGTAAAATAGATAGCTAGTGGGAAGTAGCTGCATAACACAGGGAGATCAGCTCTGTGCTTTGAGACCACCTAGTGGGGTGGGATAGGGATGGTGGGAGGGAGACACAAGAGGGAGGGAATATAGGGATATATGTATACATATATAGAGCAGAAACTAACACAGCATTGTAAAACAATTATACTCCAATAAAGATGTTAAAAAAAAGAACATCTTAAATTATTTTTTCTAAGTTCCAAAAAAAAAAAAGAAAAAAGAGGGGATGGGAATCTTAACTATCTGACAAGTAATTTTCAGTGGGATTTTCCTGCAGAAGTAATGAATTATGTTATAAGTCATATGGATTTTATAAAAGCTTCTATGTAGGTACCAAGTAAATTATATTACCTAGATATTGGAACAAATAAGGTTTATTTAAGGTGGGAAGAGATCTTTAAAATTATGTAATAATTAAATACATACCTGTGTGAGTGAATTGCTAAAAAGTAAGAGAATGATACTATACTGAAATCTACATTCTTGAATAAACCAGATTATTGGCATGCATATTACCACCAGATAATGAAACTCTCTCTCATAAACACTAAAATCTACATTTGAAAGCAGTACTAAAGGTATTTCATAGAGATTTGATGCTGGTTGATGAGGCTTTGTAATAAAAATTTTACCAAATAAACAATTCAAGGAAACATTAAAAAAAAGAAATACATAATGGAAATAAAACACAAAGCCTGTTAAATCTCTTTAAGATCTACTGCTACTATTATTTTGCCTGTGGCCGATGAGCCTGGTTTCTAATCTAGCACTATATCTAATTGTCCTTTGAGACAACATGCGTTATATAGTAGAGACCACCAAAGTGCCTGGTAGATAGAAAGAGCAATTATATGTATGAAATCATAATTAGAGATTACATAAGAACCAGAAACTATCTTACAGCAAATGGCAGTCCCTAAAGCCATCCAAGGTGGATTCATACAGATTTTTCTAGGGAACAGTTTCCTCTTGAGGTCACATGATACTAAAAGCCTCTGGGACTCTAAAATCTCAACACACAAAGGACGGACAATGGTATAATTCATGTCAAATATATCTTTAAATAGGCAAAACAAATTATTTACATTTTATCTAAGTCAGTTGTTTATCTTTAGATGGGATAAAGCGGTAAGTGGTGGTGGAGCAATAGATTCAGACAGAAAAGAGCAGGAAGAAATTGTCACCTTTCATTTTCCTGATCCATCTTAAGAGAAAGATTTTTATGAAAGACAGCTCTATTTGGAAGTTTGTGGGAAAATGAAAAAGGTTGGACCTTTCAAATAAAAGGTAGGAAAGCTATGTCTCAGGGCCAGTATTCTACCTGGAAATGGTTTGGGGAGAGGAAAGGAGCCATAATTTGTTGAATAACTGAGCAGAGAAGCCTGAGAAGAGGAAGAGGGCAGGAGAGGAAAAAGGAATGAAATTGTGTGGGATTGTAGGAGTGAAATGTGACTAGTTGTAGTTTAAGTTTTCAAAGCACAGGATGAACATGAGGAATCAGATCCCTTGGAGACCAGTTTCCTCCAGGGAAACTCATCTGGCTCATCTCTCTTATATCTGAGAACCTAAACCAGAATATAAGAATCTTGAAGTAAAGAAGTACTAGGTGCCTATTTTCTTGTCTTCTGATAGATGTTTCCATTATTTCTATGGTAACCCTGCCACATGCCCTGGCTCAACTCAAACACCACAGTTTCCAACCTGCTGCTCCATATAAAGATGGCCTTCACCATTTGAAAGACTTTCTTTCTTTCTTTCAAACCTGGGCCATTCTGGATTTGGACGTCCTTTGCCTGGCTGTCCTCAATGTAAGACACAATGACAAGGTGGGAGGCCACAGCTGCTCCACTTCTTCTCCACATTAATCAGATCAACATACTCACATCAGGAAGGCTTTCCAGGTGTGTTCATCATTACCTGGAACTTATTGTAACAAACTGTTTTCTATGTCACAACCACACACTAACCTTCACTTCCTCATTTTATAAAATGTATTAGCTTATCTGGGAGACTTCAAAAGCATTCAATAATCTTTCACTGCCACGTACTCATTATTTGTGGTAGAAACTCAACTCATACTAGATTAAGCATAAAAGATCATGTATCATATATATACGGGAGTATCTCACAAAAAACCCCAAATCGGAATATGGTTGGACATTAGAAAAAGTTGAAAGCAAGGACTTTAGTGCATAGGCTTGTCTTTCTGTCTTTAGTTTCTGTTTTTCTCTACATATCTTCTTCCTTCTTCTCTCACTTGGTGGACAGCATTTTCTTTCCTTCTAGACACAAAGCAAAATAAATAAAAACAAATAAACATACACATATGATTGCTAGCCAGCAACCTCTGAGCTTTATGTGTGATGGAGAGAAACTGACTGCTCAGTTCCAGTTCCAGTGGGCTGTGTTCATGTGGCCATCTCTAAGGCAATCTCCCCAGCTTAAAGGCCAAGTTTGGTCATATTCATATGATGCTTCCATGGTAACCCTTTAATTAGTGAGTCAGCTGGGGAGGATGGGGAATAGAATGAATGGAAGGGCTCATTCTCCAGAGGTGTGTGAACAGACAGAAAAATAGGTGTCCAGGTGTACCTATACCCTATAATTGAATTAATTCTCCTCACTGTTAAGGCCTGGAATAGGTCCAGCATTTTTGAGATTAGGAAAAGATTTCCAGTGGTAAGTCTCCCGGCTATGGAGGTTCACATTGTTTTCTCTCCACATAACCTTTAGACACACCATTTGGCTGGAGAGTGAGGAGACTTACTTTTGGGTCTGACTCCAAAACTGAATCGCTAGATGAACTTTCTGGGACTCTGCTTCCTCATCTGTAAAGCAAGTGCATTGACACTATAAGATCCCTTCCACCTCCAGAATTCTATGATCTGAACATGATACTGTATTCAGTACAGTTAGCACTTTTTGAGGGTGGCATCCATGTATTGACCTTCCGTATGTCTTTCATGACCCAATAGAGAGTGAAGCTCAAAATAGGCTCAATAATTACATGTTTATTGATGATGGTTGTGGTATTGTGGTGTAGATATTGTGGAATATCTATCTCAGGACTTTGAGGAATCCCACAAAAACATCTGCTTTTAAGCACTTCCCAATGCCCATAGTGCAAGAAGATGAAAAAGATATGCTTAGACTCTCAGTACATTTTTAAAATGCATTTATTTCTGAGTTGAAGAGAAGTTAAACCCTTTAATACTTTCCAAAGGAAATGGTTTCCTGAAAGTAATTGGACAACTATTTTCACACAAGAGAAAGAGAGAGATACAAAAAAAAAAAATAGAAGGAAAAAAAAACCCCACTTATTTGTGAAGCCTTGAAACCTTATCACACCTCCGTATGCGAGCTCTGAAAGCACTTCCTTCCTTTTGGCTGTGGTTCACACCTCAGTCACAGGACTGAAATACCTTGTGACCTCACTTCAGAGGCTGACTAAGGATGCGAGGATCTCAGCTGCTGAAGATGCTGCACAGTTCCCCTGAGGGTTGGGATGGGAACCCTGGAGCCTTTCTGTTCTCCCTCTTACAGAGAAAAGGGAGGGAAAGTCACTCTAGGGCCATCTCAGAGCCCAAGAGAGGTCAGAAGCCATGGTTGGTGAGCAAAGCAGCTGCTGGAGGTAGAAGAAATCAGTCACAGTATATACAATTCACAAGGTCTGAGCACAACTGTCCCCTTCGTCTAAACCACCCCTGACACCAAATCTAACCTAGACTGGCTGGGGCTCAGAGTTTAAAATCATCCAGAGAGACCTCCAACATTCCAGTATGATACATTTCTAAACTTAGTATTCTTTTTTACCACAAGATCATTTTTACCACCTAATCTAATTCCTTCCTGTGTTGTGTTTATTCTTAGTTATGTCATGGTCACATCTTTTAAGCAGCAATAAGTTGGAGAAATAGTTAAGAGGGTAGATTCTTGTAGGTGCCTCATTCTTTTACATTTGGCTCAGTATCCTTTATTCAGGTTAATGTCCTCCCCCACCCCGACACATACATCTATACCTCTAGACCCCTCTGAGAGTCAGTTCTTTCTATTATCCATGTAGAGAAACTGGGGACCAAGATGGAAGGCCTTAGACTGAGTGAAGAAAGTCTGTAAGTCACAAAGGCTAGTTCTGTTGCTCAAAAGTGGAGACCCTTTCTTCTACAAATGAGTCCTCTGGGGTGCAATCCAGCATGTGGTCACAGGAGAGAAGACTCAGGGTTAACACCAGTTCAAGACTCATACGCATGTACACGCACAAGGGAATACTAAAAGACTGGCTGCCTCCACCACCTCCCCACTCCCACCTCCTACCAACTGAGGCTGACTTGAGTCTCAGAAAAACACACTGACATTGAGGTGGAAGAAACCACCCGAGGAATGACTGAACCATATGAAACCATCAAGGGGAAAGATAGGACTCTGGGTCATTCAATAATGTGACAAATAATTCAATGGGTATTTTTTAAATCCCCACAATTTTATAGAACTAGGATGGTAAATTGATTGCATTGATGTCTCCAGTTTTTCAATATAACCATTGTGGGCAAGATGTTCTAATTGTCCCCTTCTCTCTGGACTTAGCCATATGACTTGCTCTGGTTAGCACGAGTTAGTAAGCAAGACACAAGCAGAGTCTTGCAAGCACTTGTAAATTGGCGTTTGCTTTCTTGACACTCTTATTCCTTGGTCATGAACATGAGGCTATCCCTGGGCTAACCTGATGCAGGAATGTGAGAGATACATGGGAGAAGGCTACGTTTTCCCAGCCAAGCTCATCTTAAGTTTGATATGAAGCTGATAACAACTCCATGAGTGAGTACAAGGAAACTTAGCTGAGGCTGGCTCAGATCAACAGAACTGCCCAGCCAACCCATAGACTCATGATACATAGTAAATAGTAAATATTTATTGGATTTTGCTGAGGTTTATTACACAGTAGTTGACTGATAGAACTTCTGATAATGATGAGATGAGGTTGAGGAGAAATATTGGGGGAGTAAGCACAAAGGTTGGCAAGGCAATTTGCCTCAGTGTCTCTGTGACAGAAGGATATGTGACACTGTGGTACTAGAGAAAACATCTCCTTTTACTTCCCTTCTGTTAATCTATCCTTACCCCATCCTCTACAAGATATTTGCTGAAATAACTCTTTATATGTTTCAATTTGTGTTTATTTGAAGGTACTCATGGCCAGAGGTACAGTGAGTATTCAAGTATGTACACTTGCAATCAGGCTGTGGGCTCACCCTCAAAGGATCTAAAATTGGATTAGAGAATTTAGCCTGGCCTGTCAGGTATCTTTGATCTTATTTTTGGGGCTTATGAGCCTCATGCCCCATTTCAGATAAAGCAGCAGGTACTTGGCACTTTTCCTAACCATTTACAGGGACCATGTCCAGGACAGTCAGTGGCAGCTTTCTATAAAAGACATCAAATAGTTTGGAGAGTAGGGTGGTTGAGGGAAAGAGGAAGAAGAGCAGGGGAAAGATAACAAAGAAAAGTTTATATTTCTGCTATCTGGATAATCAAATGCCTTTCTAGCAGTCTCTAAGTAGAATGTATTTGTTGATTTGCCAGGAAAACTCTTCACAGATTAAAGCCTTAACTGGATGTTGTTGTAAGGTGTGTCCCAACCATCCTGGGACATGGCATGCCCTTTTTTTTTTTAAACATCCTGGAGCTACTGGTGAGAAACACCTCTTTCTTGGCCTCATATTCCTCCTACTGCATCCAGAACCAATGTAGTAGATAATAAAAATGTCCAAAATTCTTTGCAGTCAATTCCCATTAAATGGTAGAGTCCATCCTTCACCCCTTTAAATCAGAATTGTCCAGGTGACTTGTTTTCCCCAATGAGACATTAGCAAATGTGATACAACAGAAGCTTGATAAGAATTTGCATACATCAGCTTGCTCTCTTGCTCTCTTAGAATCCAGAGCTTCTGTATGAACAAGTCTGGGTTATCCTGCTGGAAAGTAAGAAACGAGCCGCACAATCTCCCTCACTTCCCCAGTCAACAATCAGCCAAACCCCAGAAGCAGACTTACTTAGCTGACCAACAGCTGACTGAAAATCCATAGTAAACCCACCTAAGACCAGCAGAAGAACACTTAGTTGAAATTAACTTAAATTGCTGGACCATAATTTAGTTAAAAGGTAGCTATTATTTTGCTCTACTAAGTTTGGAGGTGAAGAGCTGACTGATCCAGCTAGCTTACAGAGAGCAGTTTTCCCGAGGAAAGAGATTTTCACAAAAATTAAACAAAAAGAAGACTGAGTCATTTTGAAATGCAGGCTGATGTTTACTAAACTCTCAGTATAGTTTCCTTAAGCATCCTCCAGATGGCATTTAGAGAAAGATAAGTAATAAAGAGTATTTATAAACACCTTTGGAAAGATTTTCATCTTGGGAATTATTCCCATCATAGATCAGATGTAACTGAAGTATGTATAATCAGGTTACATGTTAAATAAAAGCTATTGGTCAATAGGCTGCATAGACAATGAGAGACATCTCTGGCCCTGAGGTCAACCATTACAGAATAAGCACTATGTTCCAGGAACTGCACTTAAATTTTATGTAATCACTATTATCCTACTTTACATATGAAAAAATTGAGGATTAGGAAGGTTAGATATCTGTTTTGAGATGTTGGGATCCAAGATCAGCAGACTTTCCACCACACTGCATTTCTTCTCTAGTCCTAAACCAAAGAAAGTGACAAAAAAGATTCAGAATGATGAACTGAGGTATAATTGCATTGAGTGGAACACAAAATTTATCCTGGAGAATCATTTAGTGTTCTCTAGACCAGGGGTCCCCAACTCCTGGGCTGCGGACCAGTACCAATCTGTGGCCTGTTAGGAACCGGGCCACACAGCAGGAGTTGATCTGTTGGCAGGCAAGTGAGTGAAGCTTCATCTGCTGCTCCCTATTGCTCCTCATGGCTTGCATTACCACCTGAACCATCCACCACCCAAACCCCCCACCATCCATGGAAAAATTGTCTTCCTTGAAACCGGTCCCTAGTGCCAAAAAGGTTGGGGACCACTGGTCTAGACCATGAACTAACTAAGATATTGGACTCTTGCATTCAGAGAAAGCAAAAATAAATGAAATAAATAACACATAAACAACAGATAAAATGATCAAAGCAAAAAGTATGTTCTTTTAAGATATTAGTGAAGTTGGTAAACCTTTGACAAAACTGATGAATGGAAAAAACCCACAAATTACTAAAGTCAGGAATGAAAGAGATGACACCCTACAGATGTTACAAACATTAAAAGGACAATAAGAATATAATGAACAAATGTATGCCAATAATTTTACAACTTAAAAGGATAAGTATCTTTAAAAATATATCTTACTAAAAATGACAAAAAGAGAAATAGAAATTTTGAATAGCTCTTTGTCTATTAAAAAAATTGAATTCACAATAAGACAACTTCCACCAAAAAATTCCCAGACCCAGATTCCTTTACTGGTGAATTCTATTAAAAATTTAAGAAAGAAATAGTATCAGTAGCACACAAACTATTTCAGAAAATAGATAAAGGGCAACACTCTCTAATTTGTTTTATGAGAGCAGTGTAACTCATATCAAAACTGTCAAAAGTGTCAAAGACTTTGATAGAAATGAAAATTACTGACCACTATCCTCCCACCTTCAACATAGACACAAAAATCCTTGAAAATGGCAAATTAAATTTAAAATAAACAATTCAAATTGAGCAATATACAAAAATAACAAGTGCTCTTTATCCTAGGAAGGCAAGGTTGGCTTAGCATTCAAATTCACTACATTAACAAAACAAAGAAAAACAAATTACATCTCAATAGATGCAAAGAAAAATTATTTGAAAACAAATTATTAGCTATTTATGAATGAAAAATACAGCTCTCAGAAAACTAGGAAGAGAGAGAATTTCTTTAACCTAACAAAGAGCACCCCCCACCCAATATTCCCAACTAAGGCAATAAAAACCCCAAAGAACAAAGAAAATAAACACTTCTGCTACTAATACCATATCAATTATGAAATATTGTGTGTTTTCTCCATGAGATTGGAAACAAGGCAATAATGTCTGCTATAGCCTTTTTTATTCAATATTATACCGAAGGTCCAAGCTAGTATAATAAGGCAAGAAATGGAAGTTAAAACATACAGATGGAAAAGAAAGAAGTAAAACCATCTTTATTTGCAGATGATAGAACTGTTTAAATTTTTAAAAATACCCAAAGGAATCTAAAAAACAAGTACCAGAATTAATAAGTAAATGTAGCAAGGTTGCAGGATATATATATATATCCTGTACATGTAGCCTTGCAAATTATATATATATATATATATATATATTATATATATATATATAATATATATATAATGCCAATAGCTAGAATAGCTAAAAAACTTGAAAAAAAAGACAAAGTTAGATAACTAACATAACGTTATTACAGGACTTATTGCATAGATTTGGTAATTAACACAGTGTATATTGATGTAAGGATGGACAACTTGATCAATAAAAGTGATTAGAAGGGACTTCCCTGGTGGTCCAGTGGTTAAGACTTCACCTTCCAATGCCGGGGGTGGGAGTTCGATCCCTGGTCAGGGAGCTAAGATCTCGCATGCCTTGCAGCCAAAACACCAAAACATAAAACAAGAAATATTGTAACAAATTAAATAAAGACTTTAAAAATGGTAAAAAAAAAAGTGATTAGAGAGCATAGAAATAGACCAAACAAACACATGTCAACTGATATTTGACAAAGTACCAAGGAAATTTAATGAAGAAAGAATAGTGTTTTCAAAAACCTGGTGGTGAGACAAATACACAAATATGTGGAAAACAGTGAACTACTACACTTACCTCACAACACACCTAAAAGTATTTGAGTTGGATCATGGACTTAAATATAAAAACTAAAACTGTAAAGTTTCTGGAAGGAAACATAATAGAATATCTTTGTAACCTTTGGGTAGGCAATAAAGTTTTAGAGAGAACACAAAAAAGTCTAACTATAAAGGAAAAAGTAATCAATTGAATTTCATGACACACTACCAACAAAAGACAAATAAAAGACCTCTGCATTTCAAAAGTCATTATTAATAAAAGAAAGTGGGAGAAAATATCTGCAACACATATATCCAATAAAAGACTCATTCAGAACATATAAAGAAATTTTACAACAGAATTGAAATACAAACCACCCAATAAAAATGGGAAAATAATTTAAGAATAAATTAAAACACACTGACCACAACAAATCTTGGTGAGGACGTGGAGAAACCAGAACACTCATAAATTGCTGGAGGAAGTGTAAAATGGTACATCCACTTGGGTCTTCCCTGGTGGTGCAGTGGTTGAGAGTCTCCCTGCTGATGCAGGGTACACAGGTTCGTGCCCCAGTCTGGGAGGATCCCACATGCCATGGAGTGGCTGGGCCAGTGAGCCAGGGCCGCTGAGTCTATGCATCCGGAGCCTGTGCTCCACAACGGGAGAGGCCACAACAGTAAGAGGCTCACGTACCACAAAAAAAAAAAAAAAAAAAAAAAGAAAGAAAAAAAAATGGTACATCCACTTGAAAAAATGGTTGGACATTTCTCATAAAATTAAACATGCAGAGAGAGATGTAGAAAAACTAACAGTGTTAAGGACCTCTGAAAAATCTCTCCTCCATAAAGGCAGTGAGAAAACTTTCAAAGATTGTCAGAATCAACTTTTTTAACTCTGGAAATTGACCAAATACTTGGAGCAATCTGATGAGCTTTTATTCATGAAAAATAGATAAATCCTGGTAAGAACAATGAGCTTTATCCTGTTCTAACTTACCATTTTCCCATCCTTGTCTCTCTAGCACCACAGTAGCCAGGAAGATCAACATCCCACACTCTCCGTAAAAAACCAGTAGCCTGGCAGCCAACAGAAAGGGCAGTACAGAGTTAGAATTCCTTCAAACCTAATTCCCAAAGAAGTATCTTTATGTGCCCTGGTGGTTCCCTGGAAGATCCCACTTGCAAGGTTGAGTGTATTTGACTTGACTTGGAGCTTCTCCATTACAAAAAGCCTTTCCCCAGGGATGTTTGTTGAAAACAATTAGAACCAATTATTTATCTTTGTGATTGCCTGAGGGAGTGGATAACAGTTGGGGCAAACAATAGGCTAAACCAAAAGTTTAAAAGAAAAATCTGGGGAATGAGATGTGCTTATGGGACTTTGAAAACCTCTGACATATTCCTGTGAATCTAGAAAGCTGAATGTATGTGTGCAGCTGTGCACATGCCAAGGGCTGTGTGCATGCTCAGGAAAGACCTGAGAAGGCCTTAAACTGTCACATCTGGCTGACCTTGAGGCTCTGAGCCTGTAGGAAGTGAAGGCTGAGGCAGTGGTGCAATCTGCCGGGCTGTGTATGGAAGGCATAACCCAATATGCATGCAGAGCATCTTGGCAAACATTAGGAGCCTCATTGGTTCCAGACATTTAAATAAATCTGTCTAATCTTTAACTGACCACTAACATAACTGAATAGAGACTTTTGTGGTCACACAAGAGAAGAATATAGGTTTTATAGAATTAGTTTACAAAAGGTAATACACAAACAAAAAATGACAAATAGCAACAAAAACAAACCCTCAAGAGAGGGAAGAATCTGATTTTCAGAGGTGTCATATTATGTTATTTAAAATATCCAGTTTTCAGGCTTCCCTAGTGGCACAGTGGTTGAGAGTCCACCTGCCAATGCAGGAGACACGGGTTCATGCCTCAGTCCAGGAGGATCCCACATGCCGTGGAGTGGCTGGGCCCATGAGCCATGGCTGCTGAGCCTGCGTGTCCGGAGCCTGTGCTCCGCAATGGGAGAGGCCACAACTGTGAGAGGCCCGCATACCACACACACACACACACACAAATCCAGTTTTTAACAAAAAAAATTATGAGGCATGCAAAGAAATAAGAAATTATGGTCCATACACAAGAAAAGTCAATTAAATTAAATTGTCAAAAGACAATTTAATAAAAATTGTCCCTGAAGAAGTACAGATATTAGAATTACTAGACAAAGACTTTATTTCAGCTGTGTGAAATATGTCTAAAACACCAAAAGGAAACCATCTTTTTAGAAAATTAACTTAATATTGAGTAAGAATATTAATAAAGAGATGGAAATTATAAAAAATAGAGCCAAATAGAAATTCTGAGTTTGACCAGTAAAAAAAAACTGAAATAAAAAATTTACGGGCTTCCCTGGTGGCGCAGCGGTTGAGAGTCCGCCTGCCAATGCAGGGGACACGGGTTCGTGCCCCGGTCTGGGAAGATCCCACATGCCGCGGAGCGGCTGGGCCCGTGAGCCATGGCCATTTAGCCTGCGCGTCCAGAGCCTGTGCTCCGCAACGGGAGAGGCCACAGCAGTGAGAGGCCCGCGTAACGCAAAAAAAAAAAAAAAAAAAAAAATTTACTAGACGGACTCAGCAGTCTATTTAAGCAGGCAGAACACAGAATCAGAAACTTGAAGATAGGTCAATTGAGATTATCCAGTCTAAAGAACAGAAAGAAAAAAGAATGAAGAAAAATAAACAGAGACTCAGAGACCTGTGAGACACCAGTAATAATATGAACTCCAGAAGGAGAAGGTAGAGAGAAAGGGGCAGATATAATTTTTTAAGAAATCGTGGCCAAAATCCTTCAAATTTGATGAAAAATATTAATGTACACATTCAAGAAACTTGATGAATTCCAAGCAGGATAAACAGAAAGAGATCCACACCAAGACATAATTAAACTGTTGAAAGCCACAACCAAAGAGAGAATACTGAAAAGAGGAGGAGAGAAGTGACTCATCATGCACAAGTTATCTTCAGTAAAATTAACAACTGGTTTCTCATTAGAAACCATGGAGGTAAAAAGTCAATGTGATGACATATTCAAAGTATTGAAAGAAAAAACTTTCAACCAAGAATTCAATATATTATACACTATGATGAAATCTGATTTATGCCCCAAATTCAAGTTTTGTTCAACATGAAAATCAATAAATGTAACACATGATATTAATAGAATAAAGCACAAAAATCTCTTATCAGGTAAATAAATGAAAAAAAAATCATTTGACAAAATTCAACAACTTCATGATACAAACACTTAAACTAGGGATAAAAGGGAACTTAGTCAATTGATCAAGAGCACCTAGGAGCACATTAAGATTACATCACACTAATAGTGAAATATAGAGGACTTCCTCCTCAGATCAGGAGCAAGACAAGGTTGCCCATTTTTGCTACCTCTGTTAACAATGCATGGGAAGTTCTGGCCAGGAAAGTTAATCACAAAAATAAAAAAAGAAAGAAAGAAAGAAATACAACATTTAGACTGGAACAAAGTAAAACTGTATTTGCAGACAACATGATGTTATACTTAGAAAATTCTAAGAAATTCACATACACAAAAAATTATAGAATTAGTTCACAAAAGGTGAACAAAAAATTATTAGAGGTAATTAACTCCAAAAGATTGCATGATATAAGATCAGTATACAAAATCAATTGCATTGCTATACACTGGCAATAAACAATATGAAAATAAAATTAAGAAAATGATTCCATTCATGGTAGCATTATAAAAATTAAATCCTTAAGAATATATGTAATGGGGGCTTCCCTGGTGGCACAGTGGTTAAGAATCCATCTGCTAATGCAGGGGACATGGGTTCGATCCCTGGTCCGGGAAGATCCCACATGCTGTGGAGCAACTAAGCCCATGTACCACGACTACTGAAGCCTGCACTCCTAGAGCGTGCAAGCCACAACTACTGAGCCTGCATGCCTAGAGCCCGTGCTCTGCAACAAGAGAGGCCACTGCAATGAGAAGCCCACGCACCACAATGAAGAGTAGCCCCCGCTTGCCACAACTAGAGAAAACCCATGCACAGCAACCAAGACCCAATGCAGCCAAAAATAATTAATTAAAAAAAGAATATATGTAACAAAATAAGTGTAATACTTATACACCAAAGACTACAAAACATCACTGCAAGATTAAAGATGATCTAAATTAGTGAAAAGATATCTATGTTCCTGGATTGGAAAACAATACTGTTAAGAGGGCAATGTTCCCCAAGTTGATCTATAGATACTATACAATCCCTTTCAAAATCCCAGGTCCCTTTTTGTTGAAATAGACAAGCAAATCCTAAAATCCACATGGAAATACAAGAGACCCAGAATAACCAAAACAATCTAGAAAAAGAACAAAATTGGAAGATTCACACTTCCCAATTTAAAAAATTACTACATATCAACATGTACAGTAATCAAGACTGTGTGGCAATGGCATAAGTGTTGACATATAAATAATGAAATAAATTTAAGAGTTCAGAAATAAAGCCATAAATTTATGGTCAATTGGTTTTCAACAAGTATACCAAAAACAATTCAATGGGGGAAAGAATAGTCTTTTCAACAAATGGTGTTGGGACAACTGGATATCCACATGCAAAAAAATAAATCTGGACCTCTGCCTCACAACATACCCAAAAATTAACTCAAAATGAATAAAAAACTTAAATGTAAGAGCTAAAAAAATGTTTTAGAGAAAACATAAGTGTATTTACTTATAAATATAAATATAAATCTTCATTACCTTGGATTAGGCAGTAATTACATATATATGTAAGTGCAAGCAATAAAAGAAAAAAATAGACAAACTGGACTTCAAAATCCTGTTTCAAAGGATACTTCCAAGAAAATGAAAATATGGTCCATAGATTGGGAGAAATTTTTGCAAATCCCGTATCTGATGACAGTCTAGTATTCAGAATATACAAAGTACTCTTACAACAACTCAACAATAGAAAAGCAAATAACCTAATTAAAAGTGGGTTAAGTATTTGAATAGACAGATCTTCAAAGAAGATTTGTAAAAGGCCAATAAACATGTAAAAGGATGCTTAATATCATTAGGGAAATACAAATCAAAACCATAATAAAATTTTATTTCACACCCTCTGGGTTGGTTATAACCAAAATATTGGAGCCCTCATACATTGCTGGAGGAATGTAAAATGGTACAGCTGCTTTGGAAAACAGTTTGGCATTTCCTCAAAAAGTTAAACATAGAGTTACCTTATGGTCCAGCTATACCACTCCTAGTTATATATCCAAAAGAACTGAATAAATAGATTCACACAAAAACTTGTAGATAAATATTCATTGCAGTCCACCTCAAAATAGCCCAAAAGTGGAAACAACCCAAATGTTCATCAACTGATGAATGAATAAACAAAATATGGTGTATCCATGCACTGGAATCTTATTCAGCCGTAAAATGAATGAAGTGTTTATACATGTTACAACATGGATGAATCTTGAAAACATTATACTAAGTGAAAGATGCCAGACACAAAAGGGCACATATTGTGTTATTCCATTTATACGGCATGTCCAGAAAAGGCAAACACAG
The DNA here is from genome assembly GCF_025265405.1 of Mesoplodon densirostris. Lineage (NCBI taxonomy): Eukaryota > Metazoa > Chordata > Mammalia > Artiodactyla > Ziphiidae > Mesoplodon > Mesoplodon densirostris. Next base: position 21,109,255 of record NC_082668.1, read on the forward strand.
AGAGACAGAAAGTAAATTAGTAGTTGTCAAGGACTGAGGGAAGAAGGAATGGGGACTACTGATAATAAGTATGGGATTATTTTGGGGGTGATGAAAATATTCCAAATTAGACAGTGGTTATCATTACACAACCTTGTAAATATACTAAATAAAAACTACTGAATAACTCATTTAAAAGTATGAATTTTATGGTTTGAAAATTATATCTTGGTTAAAAATAAAGTTAACTGTACATCTTCCCTATGACCCAGCAATTCCACTCTTATATATTCATCCAAGAGAAAATAAAACATGCATCTGCAAAAAGACTTGTATGAGGATGTTCATGTCTGCTTTGTTCATGTCATCCAAAAATTAGAATCATTCCAAACGTCCACCACCAGAAGAACAAATAAACAAATTGTGGGATATTCACACAGTGGTATACTATGTAGCAATAAAAAAAATAACTATAGCAACAGGAATAAATTTAAAAACTATTAAGTTGAATGAGAGAGGATGAGCTGAAAACAGTAAAATACTATATAATTAATAATAAACATTTCTGACATTTAAAAAGAGGCAAAATTAACATACATGGTGATAGAAATCAAAGGTGTTTTCTTATGGGATGTAGGGTTTATTGAAGGGGCATGAGGAAAATGTTGAAGGTGATTGAAATGTTCTGAATATTGATTGGAATGGTAACTATATGGATGTATATATTTACCAAAACTCATCAAATTTTATAGCAAAGTGATGTATATTTCATTGTATATACATTTTATGTAATTTTTTAATAGTTAAAAAATGTTAAAGGACTGCAACCAAAAATAAGACCAATAGGAAAGTCGGAGGGTTCTTTTTAAACAGGTTTATTAATATTTAATTGACATATAATCAACTGGAGATATTTAAAGTATATAGTTGATGTTTTCTGGTAGAGGAGAACTCATGAGCAAGTATTTCAAGGGAGATTTCAGGGAAAGGAAAAGATCTTATGAAGGAAATGAAAAGTTTACATGGAATAATCACTGGAGACTTGTGACTAATAAATTTTATAGCCATAGATACTCAAAGGTTATAGCTGAAACTCTTCTAGAAGGAAAGAGGAAGAAATGTTAATTACTTGATCATTTTATTTGAACTCTATCGGCTTCCTCAAGCCTCAGGACATCCCAGGTTTCACTCTTTCAACTCATCTATTTTCTCTTTTATAACACAGATACTTAGAGAACCTTGAATTCCTTGTCCTCCATTTTTAAGGACTCCTGTTAGGGGCAATGGTGGAAGAGATGGAGATGGAGTGGGAGAGGGATAACTCTTTACCAAAATGATGAGATCTTTCAACCAATCCCAGAAAATCACAGATGTCTCATAAGAAGAGGGTCAATGAGGTCTTTAATCTAAATTTCTTTCTGGACTTTCTCTCACATCTCCCATCACTGTCCAAACATGAATCCAACATGTTTATTTTATGATAAATGGTATATAGTTACTTATGGCCTGAAAAGAGTCCAGCAGCTTGTTTGACTAGATTTTAAGGCATGCCCACAAGGGCTGGGTTTTGCCTGGACATTATGGTCCTGGGAAGAGGAGCAAGGATCCAGGGATCAGTCTCACCCTGAGTCCATTGATGAGCCCACAAGACCCTCATCCAACATGGGATATTCTTCCAATAGCAACTCTGGCTTCTGCAACTTTAACCTGCAGGTAACCAACCAGATCATTTAACACCATGCTTTCCACATCCTCAGTTCCAGTCACCAACTCCAGACTAAAATTCTTGCTTTATATTCAGCAAAAGGTACGGCAAAATTAAAACCAATAAGAAATATAAAACAAAGAAAGATGTGTTGCTGCTCTTGGGCTTAGAATTCCACCCTCCTATCAGCTCCACCCATTACTCTAGCCCCCAAACCAAAACGTTTACTCCAATTCTACCCAAATAGGTGACAAAGAGAATCCTTCCCTCTGAAGACTGCCTGACTTTTGCTGAGAGATCACTCCTAGCCCTGGGGAATAACCCCCTGCCCCAAAAGAAGCCATTATAAAATTAACTGGCGATAAAACCAACCACAGGGGGATTGTGGGGCATTTATCTTTTTCAAACGCCTTGTTGTTTTTGTCCATCTGGTTGCATTTAGTCCAGAGGTATAATTTCCAGTGCTGCTCTTTTCTGGTAGACCATACAATTAAGGTATTTGAAAAACAAACAGCTCTTAACCACTGCACGGTGAGGAGCTAGTTTAGCAGTCTGTGACCCATTTTCCCTGAGCAAACACAGTTTTATATCCAAGATGGACAAAAGCAAGAATTGAAAGTCAGGAATTATTATTTAATATAATAATAATAATCTAACCTCTTCTGGCACTCCTCAGAGAAGAGAAAATAGGATGTGAAGAGGGCAGGGAGAAAAGGCTGCTGAAGAAGAAATTATACTTGTTGTGGCTCTCCTCATGAATCCTTAATAGTTTCTTTAGGGCTTTCACAAAATAGATATATTTGGAACACACAGAAGGGAAAGACTCAGTGATGGTGGACTTATCCTGGCAGACCTGGTAGATGGTATCTGGAAAAGAAGAATGACTCAGGCACATTCAAGAGCAGTGTGGCTGTCAATTTCTGAAAGCTGCTAGTTACCTACACTGCATTAAGTGTGCAAAATAATTAATATTGTAGTCACCCATGTGCTCGTGCTTATACTTGGGTCATGAGACTAATTTTGCTTTTAATAATGCATTCTTCCAAATGTCACTCTTCAATCTCACATGGGAAGTTCGACACATATTTTTCCCTTGGCTTTATGGTGCAATCCTTTTTTTGAATCTTTCTAAATCTTTCATTAGAATATGAAATGAGTGTGAAATGCACATGCACACACACACACTTTTTGCACAAAAGTGCAACTCACAGCCCAGACATTGATGTTATTCACCAACTTTGGTTCTGAATGACTTGACTTTTTTTCTCAAAAAAATTAAACCTCACCCAAAAAGAATAAAGACATTCCACTAAAAAGTTCAAAGGAATGTTCTTCAGATTTTGAGGGCCCTTTGTAAAATGAGTCCCCTAGATGTTTTAAGCCTTGCTGATGTTCTCTGGGGACAGTGCCCCAAGAATTCTAAACCAGAATTCAGAGATCTAAGAAGTCACAATGATCTTGTAGTGCCACCTTTACCCATTCAGGGGTCACTTCCTCAAGGGCATGCCCCCTGCTGTCTCAATCCCATCCTGACTTGCTCTGAGAAGAACCAGTCATTTTGATTCCACCCTCGAGTCAGTGGAGATAAATCGATCCTGATTCCTCTTCACTGAGAGCTATGGGAAGGTTCCTCTTGACAGTAACACGTCTCTCACACTAGGAAGGCATATGGACAGATGGAGATTGGCACTCAACTTCTGAAGGCCAAAGAATGTGTGCAAAGGGTGCATTTGTTTGTGTGGTTCCTAGTGCTGGTTTGGGTATTCAGAGATGGAACTGTGTTATATTGGGTGTGTTGTTTTCTTATTCACCCCCATTGTGTGGATTGCATTTGTAGAATTAAGGGTGATGAAGGTGATAATCCATTTGGAGAGTGGCAACTTGTTGAAAGAAAGGTATTATGAGCTTAAATATATAATGTATATGTTCTCTAACCCCTGATCCTCTCCCCCCCGACCCGCTTTGCTCTCTTCATTCATTCATTTTCCATAAGACACATATGTATTAAGCAAAAATGTGCTGAGTACTGGACTCTGGGTGATGAATTCCAAGGTGATTATGGACCCTCCTTGCCCTCAAGGGGCTCATATTCTAATCTCTCTTTTTGTTCTTCACTTTCATCTCCAGCTCCTAGTTGTAGCACATCATCATGAGGTATCATATATGAATACTTCCCTAGAAATGGGGTTTGGGAGAACTTAATGATTCAGCTTGTATTTTTTTTTAAGGATATTACCTTGAGGAAGAAATCAAACTAGAATGAAAACAGCAGGAGTAATCTGATCAGGCTAAAAAACTACTGTGAATTTGTTAAGTATCAAAACTCTTTATGGAGGCAGAATATCAACTTTATTCCCAAAAGATCTCCAGGATCTGAAGTTCCTTTCCCTCCCCTTCCATCTTAAATGGATATGGCTTCAGGAGATGCACCATATGAGTGGTGTAAGAAACCCCAGTGAGTTTTCCACTTGACAGTTTCCCAGGCTTTGCTCACTTTCTTTCCCCCACTCACTAGTGATAGTTGCTCCCTCTCCCCCCAGAACACAATAGACAGTTCCAGGGCCCCCTCCCCACTCCTGACTATTTCAGCCACCTGTGCAGCTGAGCTCTCACACCCCTCAGCCAGCTGCTGAGTGACTACAAGGTATTTTGGTCCCAAAGACAGAGGTGCGAATGGCAGCTTCCACCCAACTCAGATGAGATCATGCATGTGAACGTTCTCTGCAAATTATAAAATCTTGATTAGATAAATGAAGAGGTGGTTACTTTACAACTCTGAAGCTCAGTGCCTCGTATACACAGCAGGCATGCCATAGGAAAATGATCATTTCTCCTGCCCTCAGGTGGTCCATTTCCTTCCTTTACTGACAACATTTCTATTTTCTAGATCCATCTCTATTGAAGTTGAGTCCAAGAGCTCAGGATACAAAGAAAGGCACAGCTACTTATTGATTACCCCTGTTGCAAAATGTGAAGGGTTTGCCCCCTGCTCCCATAGGATGCTGAGTGTCACTAAAGATGAAAGCAGTAAGCCTTCCAATGAGTCCTCTCTGACGAGTGAGTTCTTATCCTTTTGGAATGTCTACAGGTCACTCCATATGCTGTGTCTATAATGACTAAGTGAAGGAAACACTTAGTGCATAAAACTGGCTAACTCAAGAAAAACTTGAAAGTTAGAAAGGCCTGTTATTTGTTTTCCCTAATTCTCCAGAGGTCCACTTGTCCTGGCCTGTATTGATATAGACTCCAAATACCAGCTCCCTGTCTCTAATCTTCTCCTGAGCTAATTATTCATCCACTTTATTAAGCAATAGGCAAATCTGATCATTCATTCCCCCACCTAAAACCTTTCCCACTGCCGAATCCCAGTTCCCAACCACTTATTCAATGCACAGGCCCTCCACCCTCTGCTCCTGCCATTGTTCTCCTCTCCCCACACCCAACCATCCCAGTTCTCACCTTCTGTCCTCTTTCTTAGGCTGTTTGCTCATTCTCCTTATACAGATCTCTTGTGGTTCCTCCAACATACAGTTTCTGGGCATTTGTAACCTACCATTTCCAGTGCATGCTGTGTCTTCCCATAAAACTCCTATTCATTCTTCAAAACACAATTGAGACATCACCTGTTCCATAACTCCTTTCCTCACCACATCTGACCTTTTCCCCCTCTCTGTTTTCTCTGCTCCTTATGATGACTCTATGACTGGATTTTGTATATTTAATTAAAACATAATAGCTTAATAAATGAGTCATGGACTCTGGAGTCACACTGCCTGGATTTAATCCTGCCTCAACTGTGTGTTTGGGAAAGTTACCTAATTCTCTGTTTCTTACTTCATTCATCCATAAAATGGAGATTAAAAAATCATACCCGCCCCAGGGATTACTGTGTAGAATGAAATGATTACATGCTCAGAACACTGTCTGGCATAGAGTAAGTGCTCAATAAATGTCAGCCACTCTTAATGTAACCACTTCTCTGACTGTTTACCTCAGGACCAGCCAGAGCTCTCCTCGAGGATAAGACCTGGTATGTTGAATTTGCCCAAAACATATTTCTGCCCAGAACCTTGGAATGGGTAACTTTTATTTTCTTTTCAATTTATCGCTACAAGTTTTAGCCAACAGCTTTGATTCTGGCTGCATAATTTCAGAACTTCAAACTCTACCTCGTCAGTATCTGAAGCCCATGAAGCCACCTTTTATCCTAAGTTTCTCATTTCAAACCCATGGTCGAACTAAACTGACTTGTCTTTATCCTTTGGCCCCTGCTTCTCTCCCCACCTCCCCTTCTCCACTCCTTTTCCTTCGTACCACCTCCTCTGTCTTCAGTGCCTACGTGGGGATTCAGTATTTAATTCTTATGGCTGTTTGAACATTTAAAAATGGGAAGATGGGAGTGGGAGAAGGGGCATTTGGCAGGAAAGAACTACAAAGTTTTCTCATGATGGGAATGGGAAGGGTGGGCTGCTGCAGAGAGGAGAGGTGGCTGTCCTCACACCGCTCTACATCCTCTCAGAGTGTGACAGACATGTCACCCATATTGGAGTCTTCTGGGTCATTTTATAAATGCAGGCTCCCAGGCCACACACTCCAGCCCTTGTGAACCAGAACCAGCCCTGTGGGTGAGGCTTGGGGTTTTTCATGTTAAACAAACAAGCAAACAAAACCAAAACCCCCAGGGGATCCTGTGCACACTCACACTCCAGAGTCACTGGCCTCGAGTCATGAACTTAGATTCTGTTCCTGATGTGAACATGAACCGACTGGAGTGAAAGGGGCATCCTCTATGCTGACCAACATGCCTCCTCTCTTCCTAAATTCCACACTTCTGCTCCACTTGTTGAGCCCAATCCAGGAAAAGCTGACTTAAGCTTCTTTCCACAGAGGGAGGGTCACAAATGACATCACATCTACTACATTCAATTAAACCCACCCACCCCATGTCTGCACTTTGGCCATAAACTCCGCTGAGAGGTGTGACTATGATTTGGAAAACCACAGGCATAAATCTCTTCATCTGCCCCCACTTTCCAGTCTTAGGTGTTATCTCAGGTGATTTCTTCTTATAGCTTAATTTGTTTTTAATGAACAGAGGTAGTATGTGAAGATACTTTCCTTCTAAGAAATTAAGACCCTACAGATAAAGCTGAAGTTCTCCATGATCCCTCTCCTTCCAGAACTCTCTCCAGATGTAACTACTGTTATTGTTTGGTGTGAATCCTTCTAGAAACATTTCTGTACACTTACATTTATGGAAATGTACACAGACAACATGGGGGAGTGAGGGCTGGTTTTGTATTTTTTAAAAAAATTATACCATATTGGCACAGTGGTTGAGAGTCCACCTGCCAATGCAAGGGACACGGGTTCGTGCCCCGGTCTGGGAAGATCCTACATGTTGTGGAGCGGCTGGGCCTGTGAGCCATGGTTGCTGAGCCTGTGCGTCTGGAGCCTGTGCTCCGCAACGGGAGAGGCCACAACAGTGAGAGGCCCGCGTACCGCAAAAATAAATAAATACATAAAATAAAATAAATTATACCATATTGTATGTATTGTTCTACAGTTTTTTTTTCTGTATTTAATTTGTCTCAGGTTTTGCCATGTCTTCACAAAGCTCTACTTCATTAAAAAGTAAAAGCTACATTGCACATTGTTATATGAATGTTCCATTACTTATCTAGTGTTAACCTTAATGATGGATTTTAGGTTGTTTCTAGAAAGGGGGCTGCAGAAAATACCATAGCTGGTGCCTCTTATGTACTAGTATGAGTTTATTTCTAGAAAGACACTAAGACATGAAATAAGTGTTGAAAGGCTATCCATATTTTAAATTTTAATGGATAATGCCAGATGTCTTTCCAAATGTCTACCAATTTTTTTAAAAACTTTTTTTTTTTTTTTTTTTTTTTGGCCAAGCCACTTGAGGGATCTTAGTTCCCCGACCAGGAATTGAACCTGGGGTCCCAGCAGTGGAAGCATGGAGTCCTAACCACTGGACTGCCAGGGAAGTCCTTTGTCTACCAATTTGTAATGCTTCCTCTCCTTTTAGGAAGGTGCCTGATCCCCACACCCTGTTTGTTGTTTCTTGCTGGTCCATTTTCCTACATTCTGAGCTGTCAAGAACACTGGTTATGATTCTTTCTTCATATGGCTGTCTGAGTGTCTCACACCTGTGTTTTAACCAGGTTAGTCCAAATGACATTAACTTCCATGAATGAGCCTGTCAAGCCATCCTCTGTGCAAGAAAATGGGTGACCTATTTCTACTGGATTTATTGCTCATCTGTCAAGGGCTTGGGTGATGCTGGGTGTAATGCATTTTAGATGTGAATGTACGTTTTAACCCTTGGCCTGAGGGAGGTGGTGACTGAGTTAAGAAGGCAGGGGTAATTATAAGCATAAAGCAGGTAATAAGGCGTGGCTATGGGTGATTAAGTGCCAATGAGTATTAGCAACTACAAGTGCACAGGAGCAAGGAGAAGAGAACACTATTTGAGGACAGACAGATCTTGCAAAATTTAAAGAGCAAAGTAGAATTGAGCAGGGCCTAAACTGGTGTGAGGACTTTGACAGGGGAAATGAAAAGGACATTGAAGATGGGAAGAGCTACTAAAGGACTGATCTGCAGCAAGGTATTGGGGAGGAAGGCGATACAGAGTTTGAGCAGAAAAGCTGGGAGAAATAAGATAGGATAGATGGAGTGAGACTAGATGGGAGTGGGGGGTGTCTCAGATGTTAAGTGATGTCTAAGCAGTTTATTCATTACTTCAACAAGAATTAAAGTCCTGGTCTCTGGTGTCATGATAGATAAAGTACTGTCCAAAGGGTAGAGGTGAAAGGTTGGATGCATAAGAAAGGACTTAGTTAAACTGGTCTGAATCATATGGCAAACATGGTTAGTAGCAGCCATGGGAAGTGTTAACGATAGATGTGAAGGCACTTCAGGGAATGAGAGAGTGAAGAAAGGAGATGGCTTTTAAGTGGAACCAATGAGATGTCTTCAAATGACATCAGCTTATAACCCAGACGTGGTCTGGGAACCTATTCTTATTCTTGGTGGATTTCTGATGTTAAGTGCTTTTTCAGCCTTGTCTATTATGTCAGAGTCTCTCTTTCTTTCTCTCTCTCCCTCTCTCCCTTCTCCTCTCTCTCTCCCTCCCTCCCCTCGCCCCCAAGCTCCTCTACACACCACCCCCCCCCACAACCATAGGGTGTACTTGGTTGGAGGACCCTAACAATTAAAGGAAAATGGATGGTGAGATCATCTGTCAATCCATGAGATATTTGGGCCCCTGTGGTTCCCTCCACCTTTCCAAGCTTTGTTGGGCTCTTTATTGGGTTTCCTAGCTTATCCTAAGAGCTCCTACTGTGGAGATGGGATAAGGGAACAACAGAGAATGCATCTCCATTGATAGTTTGAATGAAAGGGGAAGGACCTATTGCTGAAATAATTTGGACACCCATGCACTGTGCACGGGTGGAAAAGGAAGGGCGGAGCTAAAAGTCATTCTACTGATCCTCCTTCCTCTGAGTGTGTTTGCCTGCTCACCAGTAGTCTTCTCCCAGCACCCCTCCACCCATCCACCAATCAGCCTGTTTTTGTTCCTAAGGGATTTCATTCAACATTTGACATTTATCATGCAGCTGTTTAAACAATATACATTGTATTAGGTGCTGTGGAGGAGAGCAAGATGAATGAAACACAGCTCCATCCTACACTGGAGCAGCTGGCTCAATTATCTGCAGGGATGTTTGGTGATTATTGGTGTTTATTTCAATATCAATGCAGCTGGTATATCACTAATCTCTGTGTCTCTCTCTCTCCATCTGTACCCCCTTTCTCTCTGTCTCACTCACGTACCCTCTGACTTGAATGAAGACATAGGTAGAATGACTTTCCCTGGTGTCATGGGATAAAAAAACACGTGCATAAATCTCTGCTACAGGACATGACATATATCTAGATTGAGATTACAGATAGTGGAGGATGTATATCATTCATAAAAGTTAAGTGTGTTAACATTTTTATTCCATTCCTTGTGCAGGGATGATCAGATATTTCCAGAGGTACTGAGTAGAGTATGTCCTCACTAATCAATTTTCTCTTTTCTCAAAAAATACTCTCTAATGGTGATGGAGGTACTTGTTAAGCAAAAGAAGGACATCTATAAAAGTTACTTTCTTGAAGCTTTACACTGTTTGGACTCCTGCTACACACATGGAAATATTGCTGAAAAAAAAAAAAGCTTTAGTTTGCTTTCTGACACATGCTCAAACTTTTTGTGTCAAGCAAATCATAGCCAGAAGATCCCATTTTTGTTGCAGTGTAGAACTGATATATTTATTTCTGCAATAGAAATTGAGGGTATAACAGGAATAGGATTCTGCTCATGAAATAACTTGCCAAATGGTTATGGCTTGGCCTGTCTTCATTATGGCTGCACTGGTTCTGGTCCCTGAATGCTTAATTCTCTATGAGGAACCTGATTTTCCCTAAAATTGGCTAAAGGAAGTGTTTTCCTAAGGAACCAGCAGTGCAAGTAAAGCAAAACGTTAAGTCATTCTTTGGAATGTCCATTTCCTTCACAGGAAACTCCATGGCTCCCCACAGCCACCCTCCCCACCCCAAGTCTTGGATCTGAGCACAATTGCAGTGGGCCACAGGATATTTGTCAAATTCTGGCTTATTCTATCTTAAATGACACCAGACCTGGGCCAGGTTGAGGTCCTCCCTTACCACCTCCTATTCAGGTTCTTTTTTCCTGCATCAGATGAACATAGATGTTCCTGTTCTTACTGCAATAACTTGACCTCCCATGAGAAACTGCTGAGACAAAAAGATCCGCATTTCCCCAAAAATGAACAGCAACTTTTTGGATATTGGATATTTAAGTAAATGAATATTTGGAGAAAGGCATTGTTTAAAGATACATCCAAGTTATATCACTGAACAGAATTTAAAATAATTTAAAGGTGTCAGCATACTGGTACCTCATTGGCTTAGGAGGTAGGAATTCTGGAATGGGAGGTAGGTACCCACCTTGTGTCTGAAAACTTGAGTTTTACAAAATGTGTTCCTGCTAAAACAAGTGAGCGAGAGCACTGCGGACCTATGATCAAATTCTTTTTTCCACTCTAGAATACAAATACTGTTTATAATCCCCTAAACTGTAGTTTTCTCATTTCAAAAATTTTATATACAGACTCTACCAAGTCCTCTTAATCCATAATTTCCTCAAGGAGACCATGAGCTGTATAGATACAGTGCTTTAGGCAATTAGAGAAAGCCAGCCAACCTACAGCTGGAGGGTTAGGAAGACTGGGAATTGTTCATAGAGTTGGGGTAAGGATATCTGAATTTTCCTCTCTACACAAGCATAGAGAATCACACTAATAAAGGTATCAGTTGGTTTCCAGTCAGAGAGATAGAGATAAAGGCATGGAATTATAATTCTGTTCATTCAAAAGTGAGAGTAAAATCCAGCTGAGATCAGTGACTTGTGATACGGTTGTTGGCATGCATATGTATCTGGATGAATACAGGCACATACATTTGGACTCTAAGAGTAGGCTTTCTACTGAAGTACAGGTTGGGACAGTATATTTACCCCAGTTGGGAAACAGAAGAGAAAGGCTGGATGTGGGGAAGAGTATGGAGCTGTGCAGAAACACCTGGCTCCCTAATCTCAATGAATGCCCAAATGGTATTTAAGGAAAACCAGGAAGCACCATTGGTAGAAGTGTCATGCAGCTTCTCAACCAGCATGTGGTTTTGGACTCCCATCTCAGTTGAGATGGATCTGAGCTGTCAAGAACACCAAGAGGTCATCAACCTAGAAGAGTTAAAATGGCCATCTTCAAAGGCTCAAGTAATTGAAGAGCTGTAAGAGTTACTACAGAGAATTTAGAGGACTTACAGTTTTGTCAATTCACCCATTTCTCTTGCCTATAGATCCATGCCTCCCATGGTTCCTGCCTTCTGTCTATATCTTGGATGATATCATGCACCATCTTTTAGGGTACACTCTACCATAATTTCTGATATATCGGGGGAAGGACAGAGAGATCTTCTTGATGGTCCCCCAGAGTGTGATTGATAGTAAAATACATTCAGAGCCATCATCTCTAGCCAGTAGGTACAGCATTTTCAACCCAAGTACAATAGAGACTGTCAGAGGTAAACAGGAATAAAAATAAGAACTTCATGAAGCCTAAACAGTGAGCTATCTGAGAGTAGAGGAAACAGTAGGGTGGAAAAAGGGAAGGAAAAAGAAGAAAATGTGGTCACACTCTAGCTTGCTCATCATCTTGCACCCAGCCCAATGAGAAAATGCTGATAGACTGACATGAGGTTTCCTTATGTGCCATGGTGGCATTAGAAGGGCTGCTGGTAGTTACGACAGCAGTAGTGTCCACTCTAGACAAACTATGTTAAGAGAGCTGGTCAGAATGGAACCAGAGGGATGTGCTTCCATACTGCATTTGTACTGCAAAGTCCAGACCATGTAGTCAATAGGTTCCAGTCAGTCCTACTGAGTGAATGGTGGAGAGAGAGGAGCCATCTTCTTGGGAATTGAAGGTTTAATGCCATGGGTTTTCTCATCACAGCTGAAAGGTTGACAATGGAGATGAGGAATAATAACCACTTACTTAATCTGATTCATTAGGCCATAATCATTCAGAAAGGGTCAGATGAGGACCATCTTCAGCAGATGCCCAGAGTTTAAGGCCAAATACAAGTCCACCCAACTCTAAGAGACTGTGAGCATCTTAAACAGGCAGAGTACTAATGAGGAAAGACAGAGTTCAGGGTAGACACTCACACATATATAAACATCCATATATGTAAGTAAAGCCAGATAAATCCTACTATTTACAAAACAGATATTATGAAAAGAAAAATCAGGTTAAGAACAAGAATAGAAAAAGAGAAAGAAGAGTCTGATAGACTGGAACTCCAATGTCCTGCTTCCTGTCCATCAGGATTAAGGGATAGAAAACTAAATCCTGGAATAAAGGGAAACAGTGACTTTGACAGAATCAGTGCAGTATTTCTCCCACCATTCTCATGCTCTATAGCTGGCAGCCATTTGTCCTTGACCAGTCTTTTGACATTCCATTAGTGGTGAGTTGTCTATCAAAACCCTTGAATGGAAACCTTTGGGTGGACTGGAAGCCATTCTCACTTTGGCAGTTGGACAATGCCAGTTAGCTCAAACTTTCCTTATCAGATTTTGAACACCTGCCCAATATTGCTCCCAGTGAATATCCACATTCCTGGTGGATGAAAGAGAGATTGCTACGTTCTCTGACCCTGAGTGATTAGAATAAGATGAGTAAGATGAGTACCAAACTGGGAGAGAAAATGTAGGAATATAAAGAGAGAAAGTCATGAGCCAAATCTCAGTAGTCAGATAATACCATGAAATGAGCCAAGGAATGAATCAGACTGAAAAATAAGTTGGGAGAATGCACCATGCCTGGCAACAAGGCAGCAGTCCCCAAAGCAGTAGGTCAATTTTGCAGCTATCCCGTTCCAATACCACCATCAATTCTATATAATAGAAGCCCTACAATTTCTTCTTGCCCACTTCCTAATGGACAAATGCAAAATTGGCATTGGAGTGATGCACAAAATTATCCAAAACTAAAAAATATCTGCAAGATCACAATTTTTATTACTGTCCACAAAAAGATGAGAGTCAAAAAGAAAAAAAGAGAAACAGTTTGATCCAAGGAATGCCAAGGATTGTCAGCAACCATCAGAACTAGGAAGAGTCAAGAGAGGATCCTCCCCTAGAACATTCAGGAAGAGCGTGGCCCTGCCAACACTTTGATTTTGAACTTCAATCCTTCAGAACTGTGAGGGAATACATCTCTGTCGTTTTTAAACCACCGAGTTTGCAGTAACTTGTTACAGCAGATGTAGGAAACTAATATAATTCCTCTTTCCCAATCTCCCTATGGAAATCCTTTCTCAGAAAAGACATTGATGGTGCCATCATGTTCCCTGGGGAAGTCCGAGGATGGATGAGATCAAGAGGGGACCAGGCATTAAGGCTGGGAAGAAAGATCTACTGGAATGTCCATCTTCAGCAAGGCGTTCACATCACCCTGTGTTTTTAAGAATCTTGAAATTACTCCATAAAACCTGTACTGCTGATAGGTCATCCCTGCTCAGCATATTAGTAAGGGAAAGGCAAGGGTAGATATAAATAACTTTACTGAGAGCTTATTATATGCCAGGCAATGGTCTATGTGCTTCACATGTAATATCTCATCAAATCTCCCCAACAGTCCTCTAAGGTGGGGATGATTAGTACCCCTACACTCTGGATGAAGTTGTGTCAAAGGGGTATGTTAACTTGTTCAAGGTCAGAGTTAGTAAATGGTAGAACCAATATTTGACTCCAGGCAGTTCCTGAATGACTATCAAAAGTTTAGAGACTGGGTTGCTTCCATATCTTGGCTTGCATATATCTTTTTGAATTAGGGTTTTGTTTCCTTTGGATAAACACCCAGAAGTGAAATTGTTGGATTGTATGGTAGTTCTACTTTTAATTTTTTGAGGAAACTCCATATTGTTTTCCATAGTGGCTGCACCAATTTACATTCCCACCAACAGTGCAGAAGGGTTTCTATTTCTCCATATTCTTACCAACACTTCTTATTTTGTTGTTTTTTGATGACAGTCATTCTGACAGGTGAGAAGTTATATCTCATTATGGTTTTTATTTGCATTTCCCAGATGTTTAGTGATGTTGAACATCTTTTCATGTGTCTATTGGCCATCTGTCTTCTTTGGAAAAAATGTCTATTCAGGTCCTCTGCTCATTTTGTTAAACTTTTCAATATCTGTTTATTTTATGTTACCACTTCCATGTACCTGTTACTCCCTTATTATAATTTTTATCTAGTATAATTTACATACAGTGAAATGCACAGACCTTGAGAGCATAGTTCAGTGATTTCTAGCAAATGTGTATACATAACCAGCACACCTATTAAGATATAGCCTCTTTTTTTTTTTCCTTTTTTTGATGTTGAGTTGCATGAGTTCTATGTATATTTTGGATATTAACTGTTTAGCAAATATATCATTTGCAAATATTTTCTCCCATTCAGTAGGCTGCCTTTTCACTTTTTGATAGTTTCCTTTGCTGTGCAAAAGTTTTGAGTTGGATTTGGTCCCATTTACTTATTTTTGCTTTTGTTTTCCTTGCCCAAGAGATAGATCTAAAAAAATATTACTAAGACCGATGTCAAAAAAAGAACAACCTAAAGTGTCCATCAATAGGTGACTGGATAAAGAAGATGTGGTGTATATAGACAATGGACTATTACTCAGCCAAAAGAAAAAAAAAAGTAACAAAGAAAGAAAAAAGAAATCTTGACATTTGTGACAACATGGATGGATCTAGAGGGTATTATGCTAAGTGAAATATGTCAGAGAAAGACAATTACCATATGATCTCACTTCTATGTGAAATCTAAAAAATAGAACAAACAAAACAGGATGAAAACCGACACATAGAAACAGAAAACAAATGGGTGATTGCCAGAGGGGATGGGAGTGAAGGGGGTAAGATAAGTGAAGGGGATTAAGAGGTACAAATCTCCAGTTATAAAATAAACAAACCACAGGGATGTAATATATATCATAAGGAATATGGTCAATAATGTTGTAATATCTTTGTATGGGACAGATGGTTACTAGACTTATCACGGTGATAATTTCATAATGTATGTAAATGTCAAATCACTGTGTAGTGCACCAGAAACTAACATAATACTGTACCTCAATCACATTTCAATAATATAAATAAATAAATAAAATTTCACCCATTAAAAAAAATGTTTGGAGACTAGGACATTTAGAGGCCTCAGAATCCGATTTTGTGTCCATTTAAAAATGGATTCATTAGGTCCTGGGTAGATGGTGACCCAATAGCAGGAAGCTCATTGCTTCACCTGACAGTCCTTCCCCCCTTAGAAAAATCTGAATCAGAAGTTTCAACTCAAGGAACTAGGTGAGGAGTGTTAGTGGAGGAAGCAAGGGGGATGGCCATGGTCCAGAGAGATCAGTCCATCTGAAGGTGTTCATGACCAAATAAACAATGAAACAAGCACTAGGGGAGACAAAGATTTCAGCCGCTGAGCTGGCTGGAGGAGCTCTGGTCAGATTCAGTGAATCTGAAGGAGGCGCCTGGCACAGGATTCCGAGCTGTGCAATCAAACCCTGAGCTGGCTGGGTTGTTGGACCCAGAGAATGTGGGGTGGGCAGTCATGATGGCCTGCCCTCAATGGTCAGCAAGACCTCAGGAAAACAGAAAGAAAAGAGGGAAGAAAGGAAGGAAGGGAGGAGGAGATCATGCTTGTGTCCCAATCTCTGATTATTCTAAGTGGTAGCTGGGGCAGTTTTTGGTTTCTAATTTATTTTTCCACCATGATTTCTTATTTATCCTCCCAACTCTCAGTACACAGCAGGTTTTATGTTTGCTGCTTCTGGAGAATTATTATAGACCCACTGAAGAGACTTGGGTTTGACGACAGGGGAAAAGACCTTGGAGAGAAATGTGGAGAGAGAGAAAGGGATTGACTTTGGATTGACATTGCCTGCAATGGGATTCCTTAGGGAAAGGGGGAGGGGGGTAAAAGTAAGGTCTGGGGGCAGCTCCTGGTAACGTGTGAAGGGGTGGGAGGATCTTGGAGAAACAATCAAGGGTTGCACAGGGTGATGTGTCTTCAGCCTGACATTCACAGCCCTACCAGGAGTTCCCTCCATGACCCCAAGCACAACATGAAAGTAGCAGAAAGGAGGGCATGAAGGCAGCACAATGGCACAATAGTAGACATCTCTGCCACGAGAGAGTGGACAGCCCACTGAGGCCCACGGGTGCCTCTTCAAGAAGTGGGTCCTGTGTGAGATTCTAAAAACTCAGCCCTGTCTTCGAATGAGAGCTGGAGGTGAAAAATAAGATTGAATTCCTGACACACCAGGGTAAGAATTGAATTTAATTTATGGGAAATAGAGATACAGTATTACTTTCACACTTGAGCTCATGGATTGAGGTTGGAACCCCCAGTAGAGTGTAATGAAGCAGCTTTGCAACCAATGAAAATCTTCCATCTGGGACCATACTGAGTCACCAGGAGCATAGTTTACTTGGCTGTTGCAGAAAGACCATGTTATACCATGGACAGAGAGTGTCAAATACCACAAAGACTAATTAGCACCATCCCTTCTTTGTCCCTTGCAACCTGCCTACATCTATCAGGCCACTGATGGCCCCTCATCCCCCAGCTGGCCCTCAGGACCACCAACAGTGCCTGATCTTCTCCTCTAAGGTCCAGCCTATGGCTCTCTTCCAAAAAACCCATGTTTTGCTATATGGAGTCAGCAAAAGAAACTTCATCTTGCCTCATTTGGAAACTCCTGATCAGGGTGAGGAGAGCCCATATAGGGAGAATTAGGAAGGATATTCAGGAGGTTAGAATATAGACATGGACCTTATGCTTCTGTCATGTACTCTGTCCGTACATGGCAGGCACACTTTATGAACATGACTATCTTTCTGAGTACCCAGATCTGAAATAAACTTTAAGGAGTCACAGATTCATACCCCAACCTTTGCTTTCAGCTGAATGAAAAGATAAAGGGTTTCTGCTGTAGAGGAAAGGGAAGAGGGAATTTTGAGGACTCACTCACTGGCAACATCTAACTTTATTGGTCGTAAATCCATCCACTCCTCCGAAATCATATACTCGTGGCATTCATTATATATTAATCATATATGCAAAAATTAAATTTAATTTTGTATGAAATTAAATATGGAGCTTATTTTTATGAAGGGAAGAAAGTCAGTGATGAAAGGTGTAGAAAACCCAAATTTGTCAGAGAACAGAGAGGACAGCCTTCTTGGAGGGTCTTTTGAATATTTGACCCACTCTATTTTTACCAGAAACATCCTTTTGCTGATACTTCTGGGCCCTGCAGGAAGTTAAGGAGAATAAAGTAGATCCATCCCAAAGTCCTTGCATGGATGGCGGTTAAGGAGTTGGTGGGTAATTTCGCAGATGGGGTAGTCCCTCAGCTAGTCTCCAGGAATGAAGCTCCAAAGTAAATCTGTTTGTTTTGTTTTCAGGGGATATATTATACAGGCAAGAGACATTAAATTCTCCCTTAAAATTGTCCATCACTTCTTTATTCTCAAAATCTCAGTTTTCCTTTCACTCAAGTTTTGTTGCTGTTATTTTCCCTCTTAATCCTTTGAAGGTCAACACTAATCTGGGTCCAAGGGAGAGCAAAGTAGAACATCACCCCATGGTCTATGGCTGAGTGGAAGGAATCCTGGGTTAGTGGTCTTAAAGCCTGGACTCTGGAGTCTGCTCTACCACTAAACTAATCTCTGCATAGGTAAATTGAGAAGCCTAACCCAGGTCACCCCTGTGTTTCCACCCACTGCTGATATTCTGTGATTTTACAGTTGCACATAGAACACCACTCTTGGTGTGAGGGCTGGTCTCTTGGTTTAAGGGGACCCACACCCCTCCATGGAGTCCTGCTCAGACCAAGAGAAACAGTAGACTCCAACAAAAGGGACCCACAGGCAGCAGGTGTTCACTTACCTATATCAAGAACAACACTTTTTACATAGGATATGGTCAGTCACATTTGCAGAATAGATTTTTCTAGACCCATGCTTCCTGTGAGAAGGGCTTAATTTTCCTAGTGGGGTGAAGGAACTATCCTTAATTCCCAAAGTAAACTCTTAGTGAAACATGATCTGGGCCCAACACCAAGCCATCATAAGGCCCAAACCAGAAGAGGCTTAAAGATGAAAATGAAAGAAAATTATACCAACAAAAATATAAATCTCTTACTACTATTTATGTCTGTCATAAAGATTCTGTTGATTGTCATAACATCATATGTGCTCAAGAGAGCAAATACCACAAGAGCCAAAATCCATGATTTTTCCCAACCACCAAGCGCCAGCTGTAAACCAAGACACCCTGGTTCAGCATTACTGCTCCTCATAGGCAGCTATTCCCAGGTTGTATTTGAATTTGGACCAGAAGTCTGCGCGTAGTAAGCATGCAGCTGGTGGGTTTGTTTGGCTCCCATTCAGATTCAAAGCCATGGACTCTTCCCGAAAATACAAACGTTATTGTGATTGGACTTAGCAAGTCTAATTTTCAGTTTTCTGTTATAGAGAGAAGGATTCTGATTTAAACCTTGAACTTCCAAAGGTCGGGGGTTTTGTGTTGTATTTGTTTATCTCCAAGAAGTAGCCCAGTGCATACCCCATGATAAATGTTCAATAACTTAAGTGAATTCATGAATGTTGGTGGTATATGCTGTCCTCTCTCTGCCCCCACCTTTGTAACACACATACACACACTGTCCTCTACCTAGCTGGGGCCTGGATTTGATATGTATTCAAAGCAAAGGACAAAATGGCAGCCTCACCCATGTACACACAATGAGGCTGGTGTATTGCAATGCCCTGCCCACCACCTTCCCCAGGAATGGAGCTTTCCTTCTTCAGTGAAGGGAGAAAGGGCTTTGCAAAACTCATCTCACTTTCCTCTTTGTCTTTCTCCTTGGTAAGACTTGAATTCTGGAAATCTTCTCAATGGGACCATCCTTAACCCTAAAAGCCCTAAGGTAACGGACAAAAGCATGACAGCTTAAGATCTATGGCAGACCCTGTCCTAAGGGAAAAGAATCAAAGAGAATAAGAAGGACATTTTCAAAATGCCCATGCTGTCCAGCCCAGCTCACATGATTTGGGACAGAATACTGGTCAGATGGGGAAGCATTTTCCTGGAGAATCCCCTGTGTGGCTCCTCTCAGGAACCCAGCATGGCAGATTAACTGTACAAGGTGCCAACTGCTGGAGAGTTGAGAGAAAAATTCTACCAGTGTATGAACTTTAGCAGAGGTTCTCAGCATCCTGAAGGAGATAATTGCTGTGAGTCTTACCAAAACCTTGGATTCCAAGAGGCCTATACAGTGGCAGACAGACTTTTAAAGTAAGTTGGCCATATGTTCCAGTTTGCCTAGGACAGTTCCTGTTATGCTTACTGTTCTAGGGTCTTATCCTGTTTTAACATTTGTTTTGGATTTTTCATCTTCCAACATAGTGTCATCATTAATGGTTGCCTTAAAATAAGACATAAGGGTTTGCTTGAATTCTGTTATGGACTTCCATCTTCCTTTGTGGTCATGTATAGTGTGTGTGAAACACATTTTAATATATGATTACATGGACTATGGAAAGGGAGAAAAGATACCTTTAGAGTAGAGGCCCCTGGCAAAGACTAAGTTAATCAAGCCATCAATGTTAACCTCACCAGTGATGTCATGTTGATAGCATGTGTCCTTGTATGATGTGATGTGAAGGGCACTTTGTCTCTGTGGTCTTCCTGCCCAAAACCCATAACCCCAGGTTAATCATGAGAAATACATCAGACAAACTCAAATTGAGGGACATTCTACAAAGTAACTGGTCCTAAAACTCTGAGGGAAAGACAGAGAAATTGGCATAGATCAGAGATTAAGAGATAAAACAAAATGCAATGCAGTATTCTGGCTGGGTTCCTGGAATAGAAGCAGGACATTAGTAGAAAAAACTAGTAAAATCTTAATAATGTATAGAGTTCAGTTAATAGTAATGTTGGTTTCATATGTGACAAATGTACCACAATTAAATAAGATATTAACAATGAGACAAACTGAGTGAGGGTTATAGGAGAATTGTCTGTACTATCTTTGCAACTTTTCCATAAATCTAAAATTATTCTAAAATAAAGAGTTTTAAAAAAAATAAAATAAAATAAAATAAAGAGTTTATTCAACATAACAGCTGTAGTGGAAGTTTTTTTAGAAATATTTTAATATACACACAGAAAAATTCCACTACAAATTTTTGTGACAAAGCTGACATTTAATACAAAACAATAGTTTAACATGGCAGAACATGCATTTACTCTTTGCTATTCCTCATAAGTCAAATTTTAGAAATATTTAATATGTTAGGGAATTACTTAGTAAATCAACTTAAGGGCCTTTAGGTGTTTTGTGAGTGAGCTCTCTTAATTTTGTTTGTCTTTGACGCAAAATATATCGAAAGTATTTTATTAAAGTATTCAATGTGTAGGAAGCCAAAATATCAGCATTT
This sequence comes from Mesoplodon densirostris, assembly GCF_025265405.1. Lineage (NCBI taxonomy): Eukaryota > Metazoa > Chordata > Mammalia > Artiodactyla > Ziphiidae > Mesoplodon > Mesoplodon densirostris. The sequence goes on from NC_082668.1 coordinate 21,130,128, forward strand.
GGAGTTTTTATTGAATTTTAGTTGTTGATGAGAAAGATTTCAAATGGGAAGACATTGAAATGTATCCCATTAAAATAAAGGGGGCACTGAACAAATTATGAGTGAGAGAGAGAAAGAGAGAGAAGAGAGTTTCATAAGATGAAATAAACGGCACATACTTATACTAAAAATTTATTTTTTGTTTATTTAAAATTCAAATTTTGCTGGGACTCCTGTGTTTTTACCTGCCTAATCTGGCAACTCTAATCATGGAGAGAAGTCTGGCTTCCAGCCCAGCCTCATTTAGTCAATACACTTCTGTTAGCCTGGCTCTGTGTTAGATACTGGGATAAAAAAATTAAGACATGAATATATCATTGAGAGACTCCCTCACAGTAAGTCCCTGATAACTTACTGTGTGATCTTGAAGAAGACACTTCATTTATCTGAAATCCATGTCTTCATCTATAACATGAGATTATTGCAGTCCTAGGATGATTCATGCACAAAATGGAGCTCTGAGCATAAAGGAATTTTGGAAAAGTCTGAGTTGTTAGAAAACCTATGTTTTAATTACTTCACCAAGCATCTTTGGCAACACTGAAACTAGGGCAGATTTGTGGGCCAAGTCCACTACGTGTGTCCTAATGCATCCAATATTTTGGCCAGATTTCCCTGCTCTAAAAAGCCAGCCTCCTCTCCCATCTCCTCCCCATCTTGTCAAAGCTACTCCTCTAGTCTGAACCATATCCCTAGAAAGAGGCAGGGAGATTCAAAGCCAGCAGCTGCAGCGAACAGTTGGACCCACAGAGACAACTTCTCCTTTGTGTCAGCACGGTTCTCTGATGGGGAGAATTATGGGAAACAAGCAAGTCGGAGAACTTTCCTAAGTACCCACCCAGAGACCCCTGAAATATGTGCTCCACACAGCTCAGGAGGTTGCTGAACACTTGAGTGCATTTGCCAATGCTGAAATGCCCCCATCAGTCATTGTATCTAGGGGTCAGGTGGGCCTGTGACTAAGCATTACAGAGACTGCAGAGGAAAGAGTATTCTGCAATGTCCCTAGGGAAGGAGAGAACCATACATTTCCCATCACCTCTTCCAGCTCCTCCACAACTGCCACGAAGCCAAAGAAGTCCTAGTTAGAGGTTAGAAGCTGTAAACATTCTACTAATAAAGACATCAAAATCTAGTTAGAGAGGTAGAACCCATGCAATGCTACCTTACATTGGGTTTTTTTATTACTATTTTTATGCAGCAAGTGGCAAGTCCATCATTGTCTTCACTTAGAAATCTAAGAGACGATTATGATAGAAAAATAATTTTGTCTAGACAAGATGCTGAACAGATTGAAGGATGCCGTTAACCTTGATTTTTCTTGTTCTGGGTAGAAAATCTTTATTTAAATGGTTCTTGGACTGAACAAAGCTAGAGAGGTTGTTCTACTCAAAAGTTATTAAAGTTGACAAAAGTATTCATCAGCTATGCGTTTCAAACATGGAATGAAAACCATTGACAATTATTTCAGGATGAAGTATAAAAGGATGTGACTTCCAGTCTCTGGAGATCTGGTAGCTATTCTCCAGCAACTCTTTACCCAGAATCTGATGAAGACCCTCGATCGGGGTCCAAGAGAACTCACTGCCAACATCAGGAGGGATTTCTTTACTTCCAGATCCTGCTACAGAGGAACCTTCTCTGTCACAGTCATAGCTCTCCTGTCCCCTGCAGTGGACACTAGGACTTGACTTTCTTCCATGGGGACCCTAGTTTCTCAGTCTTTGCTGATGTGATTGCTCAGTGCTCATTAGCGTACCAAGATTTTTTTCAGTTGACTTCTATATAAAGTTTTCTTCACTGAAATGCTTGCTAAAATGCTCCATTAATTTGAGAATGGCTTTTGTCTGATGCCTGGGCCTCTCATGATCCCAGGTTCAGATCTCTGCCTTACATCTGTGCTTTTGGTGAGAAGCAGTAAAAGGCAGGTGGGTTATCCACCATCCTTTTGCTATCTTCCATATACATAAGTGAAATTCTCTCTGTCTCTCTCCCTCTCCCTCTCCCCCTCTCCCTCTCACCCTCCTTCTACTACCTCTATTATCATGTCGAAATAAAGCAACTGGACTGATTTTCACCAAATTCAGGGTGCACATTTGGGATAGTCTGCTAAAATACAAGCTGCGGCCAGGAACATAAAATATGCTTTGGAAGGCCCTGGGGAAATTGGAAGATACTGGACAATCATCCTCAGAGCATGTCCAAGGGCCACGAATAATTAATAGAGAGATTAAGAAGATACGAACAGAAAAAAACAATATTTTCAAACGTGAGTCCCCAAATAAAAAGACATAGCACAGATGTTGATTTACCCATTAGAACGACTGCTCACAGCCCTGGGAGGCGTGTGTGTGTGTGTGTGTGTGTGTGTGTGTGTGTGTATTTGTAATATTTACTGTCCACCATGTGCTAAGCATTATATGAAGTGTGTTATATGAATTATATTCAACATACACCTAAACTAGTTATATTATTATCAGGTTTATTTTACAGATGGGAGAAAAGGTCCAGACAAGGTAATAAGTATATGAACTCGGAGCAAGTTCCTTAAGTGGAAAGCTAAAATTTTAAACTCTGACTCCTTTATGGTCACTTTTTGAAGTTTGTACTAAAAAAATCAACAAGATGACCCCTTTATGCAACTCCTCTGCAAGCCTGTTGAACGCTGCCCTGGTGGCAGTGCTAACTAGTCTCTGCATACATGCTGCAGTCTGTGTTAGCAACTTTCTCTTATCTGTGCTGTCTACTCAGCGAGGAACACTGGCAGACATTGGAGCAGAAGCCTGTCCTATCAGCTGTCATCTGACCTGTAGGGAGAAACATTCCAAATACAAGGTGGAAGAAATTTTAGCAGGATGTAAGGAGGAACTTTCCTCCCTGGAGGTTTGAGTGACATCAGAATGGATAAGCAAGGGAATCATATCATCTACTTTCCAGGGGAAGTTTAAAAATAGCAGCAGCCTCTTAGTGTTGGAATGGTGGTAACACTATATCTGGGCCATGTCTGTATGTGATGCCAACTTAGCTATTGTAATGCATGAATGCAGGAAGTAAATGCAGTTTATGTCAATACTGCACAAAGTCAAAGCAATTTGACAATTGTCAACGTGACTGGTAAATCTTGACAGCAGGTAACTTGCATGCTAATCTGAATCATAGAGCTCTAATTGTTCAGGTTAGTTGTCGTGCATGATCAAACCAAATGTAATACTGCTAAGATGCTGTTCCACATTGCCCTAGGCAGTGGAAAGAACTTGGTGCCATTGTACTCATTCATTCATTGATTAGGCATCTACTACTTTCTAGACTTGATGGTCTGCACTGGAGTCACAAGATGAATAAGATGTGTTTCTCTTCATCATCATCAAGAAGCTCATAGCCCAGTGGTCTGGGCTCTAGTCCCAGCTGTAAATATGAATAGCTTCATGCTCTGTTCAAATGACCTGACCTCTTTCTGGGCCTGACTCCTAATCTGTAACATGAGGAAAGTAGACTGAGACCCTTGCCTGGGATGGGCACCAGCTTATGCAGTTATGTACTATTGATGTCATCTGTTCAGCTAATATTTGTTAGCATCTTCCATGTACCAGGCACTGTGTTTTGCAGGCATAACATGACAAGGATGCCATCCCTTCCTTTGAGAAGCAGGAGGGAAGAACATTGAGGCTGGAGAATAAAATACCATGAGGTGCAATGTTACATTACAGGGGTTAACATGAGTCATAAGGGGGTGGGAGAGTCAGGGAATAGTCTCCCTGGCAGAAAGCTTGGTGGTGTCCTAGAGATTAAGGAGGAGCTAATGAATAGATTAAGGGAATAGGAGAAGGAATTCCAGGCACAGAGAGGATCAGGAGGCAAGAGGGAGGATAGTTGTTTTAGAGGATTATAATTAGTCTAATGTGAATTGAGGGTAAGGGGGAGAGGCAGAGGGGAGATGGGCTGGGGTAGAGCGACAAAACAAAAGGAGAGGAGAGAAGAAGGGAGGGGAGAGGAGAAGAGGAAAGGGGAGGGGAAGGGAGAGGGAGGGAGGGGAAAGAGAATATGGGAATATGGAAAGGGTGAGAGGCAAGACAGAAGGAAAAATTAGGGACCAGGTTGTCAAGAACTTTGTCCCCCATGCTTGGGGGTTTGGACTTGAACTTGAGGCAATCAGAAGTCACAGAGCGTCTTAAGCAGCAGAATTCTGAGGTTAGAAGGGAACTTTACAGTACAATATGTAGAATACATATTGGAAGGGAATCAGAAAGAGCAGTCCAGAGGTTGATGGCCTATTTGGGGCTTAATGAAAAGGATTTCCTTTCCTCCTCTCCTCCCTTCCCCTTCCCTGCACTCCCCTCCCAACCCCCGTCTCTTCTTTTGGGAGTTGAGGAGGCCATGGTAGCTTCACAGGCAGGAAGGAGTGCAGTATGAGTGCTTCATGGCTCTGAAACCAACAGAGGTGGTTTTGTGACTGTATAAGGAGCTGGTGACATCCATTCATGCTGAAATTCCTTGCTGTCAAGACCAAGCTCCAGCTCATAAGAAGGCAGAGACTGCCTGGAAGTGAATAATCATGGGTGGCACAGATGATACCAGATTCTAAGAATCTAAACTATGTGGGTTAACTGAGCACCCTTGACAATTGAGCTGTTTCTCTTCTTTCCTTGTGCAGTTTTGGCGCAGAAGAAGGTGCCAGGTTTGGTCATATCCATCCTCAAACCCTGTAAAACAGTCGTGTGGGGACCTCAGAGCCCCCAGCAACCCTGCGACTCTAAGCATAAAGGATTGAGCTAAAAACACAGTCAAGGTAGTTTCAACACAAGACAAGTAGAACCAAGGGGAAACTAAACACCAGAGTCTTTACTTGAATAAATAAGGGGGGGGTCCCGTTATATAACCCCCCACATAAGTAAGAAAATGTAGTACCAAATAATTCAAAAAACAAGTACAAGAGGTGAATATCAGCAAGACTGAGATTTGGCATGAAGTGATGGTGAAGAGTGAAGGACTTGGAGCCAGGATCCCTGGGCTGGAATTCCAATTTCACCACTATGAGCTACACAATGGGGGCAAGTCAGGTCACCTCTCCATGACTCAGTTTCCTCATCTGTAAAATGGGTATAATAATAGTACCAACCTCATTGGGTTGTAGTGAGAATTAAATGAGTTAATACTTGTACTTCAAAACAGCTCCTGGCATATAACAGGTGTTATAGAAGTGCCTGTTAAATAAAAATAAAGAAAATCACCACTCCCTTTAGAAATAAGTGGTGCAGGGATTCCTGGTGGAGAGGATGAGGGGTTCAATGACATCTTTTAGGTTCTGGGGACCCGAAAATAGAGAACAACTTGTGCCCAGGGGACATATTAGTGGTGACCCAGCAGACAGGGTTTGATGGTGTCTCTCTATTATGTCTTTGTAATAAAGAATCTGAACAAAGAATCAGGGAAGAGGGTTTCTTTTAAATTTCAGGCCAAAATTAAATCTGTTTAAATTAGCAAATAGGGAACGAAATTTCTAAAAATAAGCTTGAGTGGAAAAAAATTGTCAGAGACCCAGGGTTGGGTAGTTAAGAGAAGAAAGGGTGGAATGAAAGTAACTCTGCACCCCTATGTAACCCCACGCAGACAAACAACACCATTCAGAGGATAAGTCTGCACCTGCATCCACCTTTCAGAAGATAAGGCTCTCTCTTAAGCTTGATCAAACTTAACCAGCATATCTTTGGCTTAGAACCTCCATGCTGCAGGGAGAGGAGTAAATCCACACTGTCCTCCTGGTTCCACTCTGTTGTTCTTCCTATGTATGACTGACTCCCCTGGCTGAGTTCCCTGAGATCTGATGCTAGGCCTGACCCAGCAGGAAACACCAGCTCTTAGTTCGGGTTTGCTGCCTACTGGGCCATCCTTTTCTCTCTCTCTGAGCATTTTTCCTTTGCTTCAGGGTTCTTGAATCCCTCATTATACCATTGTTCTTTGGGACTCACAGTCTTTCGTCTTTTCTTGAGAAACCAGAGAGACAGGTGCAAGTTTTCAGTAATCAGTTCTCCTTGCAACATTGTCCAGGTTATTGAATAGACTGTTTTGGGGGGTCCTTGACCTCACTACCCAAAACCATTTGCATGATGAGTAGAGATACATGGGCATCAAGGGAGAGGGTATAGGAGAGAAAAAATCAGAGGCTGTAAATCAGCCCCAACCCCATACAAACCTGATGGTCCTACCACTCACACACAGATGCACACAAACATACATATACACTCTCTTCCCTCATGTTCTGGGTGTGGAAACTTAGACAAGTGCAGGTCACTATCATCAGCTTCGTTTTATGGATCTTTGTTTTGGTGATCTTTGAAGTGATCTACAACTGTTTTATGGATCTTTGAAGTGACGAGAAAATAGTTTCTGATCTAAACATAGTTTCTTTGATGAATACAATGATAAATTAATGACTAATCAATACATGAATAGCACTTTATAGTTTATGACTGCTGTTCATGTCCAAGAACAATTAAAAAGCTCATCAAAGAGGAGGATATAAGACACATAATTAAGCAGGGGCTGTGTGAAGACAGGAATTTTAGGGATTGACATGCTAAGCTTTCTATCCAGTTCACAGAAAAGAGCCCCTGGCATGGTTTATCACAACTACTTAGTTCATGGTTGATGTACAATATGTGATAATGGCAAATAAATACCAAGATTCTGACCACAGCCCTGAATAACACTACTGGCTTAAATAGACATTAGGCAAATATTTTATTTTGATTTTGTGCTTATTTATCTCTGAATTACACACACACATGTACAGACACATACTATTTCTCATTTCAAATGATACTCTGGGGATTTCAGAGAGAAGTCTGTGTACTGTAAAAGGAGGGTCCCAGGACAAGTAAATAACCTAGTTTAAAATTTCAATTATAAAAGAGCAAACTTCCAGGTGAAATTCAAATAAAAGAATTCCTGGTAGTAATGATGTTATATACCAAAATGAGTAACTGAAAGAGGCTGAGGATTCATTAAAAATCTTTTAAATTACTTTTAAATAGTTTTTTCCCTCACAGTTCTGTAATGAGTATGATTCCACCCTGCCTTGAAGTTAGGAGATGGATAACATAAACTCTTAAAGTCTTTTAAACTTGAATTTAATTTTCCTATGCTTCTGTGAGCATCAAAACTGGAAACAGGGGTATAGCTGTTAAAAATGGGGCTAATAATGGGGTAAAGACTCCATTGTTTATTGTGAGGAATAAATGAGAATAAAGCATCTTAGTATAATAACTGCTACATAGAAGCATTCAGTACATGTTAAGTCTTTAATAATTATGAAGGTGATGATAAACCGTACTTTTATTTCCTTTGTGCAGGAAAATTTTTATGTAGCCCAGGTAAGAGCAAGTGCTAAGAGTTAAGAATGTGTTTTAAATGAGTTCCAGAAAACCATTCCCTTAGCTGATCCTATTTTCCTGAACCTCAGCTAAAAGCCTTGAGAAAAATTGGGAGCCAAAATTTCTCCTACAGCAGAGTTGATCCTCTTCAGTCTATAAAATTAAACTGATTATTGACTTAAAACAGTGATAGGCATTTTAGATTTATGGCCAGTCTGTGAGCTGACTCACTAGATTTTTTTCCCCCATCTTAGGATATAATTTTGGTCATTCAATAGAAGAACACAAAACCGAAAAGAAAACCAGAGGGGTCACGGGGGAGAAGGAGGGAAACCTAACTTGAAGTGCTCATTTGTTAAGACAAAAAAGTCATTATTGTTCTGTCTGAAGGCAGGGATAGAGAGATGTGAGAAAGGAGAAAGGAATTGAAGCTTTAGATGCAAAAAATATTTGTATAAAGGATTAGGTGAGAGACACTAGAAAGGCAAAAACCTACTAGTTCAGGACTTGCTAAGAAACAGGTTGAAGTGAGAGAGTGACATGGACATATATACACTACCAAATGTAAAATAGATAGTTAGCCACATAGCACAGGGAGATCAGCTCGGTGCTTTGTGACCACCTAGAGGGGTGTGATAGGGAGGGTGGGAGGGAGACGCAAGAAGGAGGAGCTATGGGGATATATGTATACATATAGCTGATTCACTTTGTTATACAGCAGAAACTAACACAACATTGTAAAGCAATTAGACTCCAATAAAGATGTTAAAAAAAAAAAGAAACAGGTTGGAGGGATTTGGGGAGCTATAATAGAGGTGGCAAACTGGCGGCTCATAGGCAGGGTTGAACAGCTATTACACGTACACACTGCTACATTTAAAATAACCAATAAAAGACCTACTGTAAAAAATTAATTAATTTTTAAAAATAAAGGAAATGGTGAAATGCCAAAAAACATTTAACTTTACTTTGTTTCTAACAATTAATAATGGGAGGAATTCACATCCCATTCTGAATTTCTGGTATCTTTTGAAAAACCAGAAGATGAGGCGGAGCAGGGTCTGCCCTTCCCAAAAGCAAATGTCTCTTTCCGTATGTGCTCCCCAGCTTGCTGTGGCCTGCATTCTACTTCTTTCTGAATTACTTGTAGCTGGCTTTGTTCCTTTTCATGGTCCCCTGTATGCACTGTCCCCTGTATGCACTGAAGTTTACAACCTTCAGTTAAAAGACACTGAGAGCATGCAACAAGACTTCAAGAGTTGTTTGTTGAAGCACGTTAAAGAAAGGAGATTTCCAAGTAAAGAGTTAGTCAACAATACTTCAAAAACACCTAGACTTAGGGGTCTGGAGGGCAGGCAACATCCATTTTTATCTTTATGTTCCATGACTTTGTAACTCACTGGGGCTTGTGGACACTTGCTAGAAAATGAGTAAATTATGTGGATATTGACACACTGATTCTGAAGTTTATATGGAGAAGTAAAAGATCCAGAATAGGCAAGACAATATTGAAGAAGAAAAACAAAGTTGGAGGATTGACACTACCCAAATTCAAGACTTACTCTCAAGCTATAGTAATCAAGACAGTATGGTATTGGGGAAAGAACAGACAAATAGATCAATGGAATGGAATAGACATCCCAGAAACAGATCCACATAAATATAGTCAACTGGTCTTTGACAAAAGACCAAAGGCAATACGATGGAGCAAAGATAGTCTTTTCAACAACTGGTGCTGGAAAACCTAGACATCTACATGCAAAACAAACAAACAAAATGAATGTGTGCACAAACCTTACACTCTTCATAAAAATTAACTCCAAATGGGCCACAGACCTAAACATAAAATGTGAAACTCTTAGAATACAACATAGGAGAAAAATCTAGATGACCTTGGGTAAAGTGGCGACTTTTTTTAAAAATTATTTTTAAAAATTTATTTATTTTATTTATTTATTTTTGGCTGTTAGGTCTTCGTTGTTGCACGCGGGCTTTTTCTAGTTGTGGTGAGAGGGGGCTACTCTTTGCTGCGGTGCTTGGGCTTCTCATTGCGGTGGCTTCTCTTGTTGCAGAGCACGGGCTCTAGGTGCACGGGCTTCAGTAGTTGCGGCATGTGGGCTCAGTAGTTGTGGCTCGCAGGCTTAGTTGCTCCACGGCATGTGGGATCTTCCTGGACCAGGGTTCAGACCCGTGTCCCCAGAGTTGGCAGGTGGATTCTTAACCACTGCACCATCAAGGAGGCCCAAGGTGGTGACTTTTTAGATATAATACCACAGGCATGGTCCATGAAAGAAATAATTGATAACCTGGACTTCATTAAAATTAAAAATTTTTGCTATGTGCAAGACACTGTCAAGAAATGAGAGAAAAACCACATGCTGGGGGAAAATATTTGCAAAAGAATATCTGATAAAGGACTTTTATCCAAAATATACAAAGAACTCTTAAAGCTCAACAATAATAAAATGAACAACCAGATTAAAATTGGGCAAAAACATGAACAAACAACTCACCAAAGAAGATATGTAGATGACAGATAAACATATAAAAAGATTTTCAACATAGTATGTCATTAGGGAATTAAAAATTAAAAAAAAAAAAGACAGAGAAAGAGAGATACCACTCCACACTTATTAGAATAGCCAAACTTCTGAACACTGACAACACCAAATGCTGGTGAGGATGTGGAGCAGCAGAAAGTCTCATTTCTTGTTGGTAGGAATGCAAAATGGTACAGCCACTTTTGTAGACAGTTTGGCAGAATCTTACAAAACTAAACATACTCTTACCATACAATCCAATAATCATACTCTTTATTTACCCAAAAAAGGTGAAAACTTATATCCACACAAAAATTTGCATATGGAGGATTATAGCAGCTTTATTTATGATCTCCAAAACTTAGAAGGAACCAAGATGTCCTTCAGCAGGTAAATGGATAACCTGCAGAACATTCAGATGTGGAATATTATTCAGTGGTAAAAATAAATGAGCTATCAAGCCATAAGAAGACATGGAGGAAACACACCTACATATTACTAAGTGAAAGAAGTCAATCTGAAAATAAAACATACTGTATAATTTCAACTATCTGACATTATGGAAAAAGCAAAACTATGGAGACAGTGGTTGCCAGTGGGGAAGAGCATAGAGAGGAATGAACAGGTGGAACACAGAGGAGTTTTAGAGCAATGAAACTACTCTGCATGATAATGTAATGGTGGATGTATGTCATTATACATTAGTCCAAATTTCTAGAATATGCAATACTAATATGTAACTTAAACTATGGATTTGGTTGATAATGATGTGTCAATATAGGGATGATCAATTGTAACAAACGTTCCACTCTCTGAGAGTTGTTGATGGTGGAGAAATTTGTGTGTGTGAGGGCAGTGGGTAGGGAATATGTGGGAACTCTCAGTATGTTCTACTCAATGTTGCTGTAAGCCTAAAACCTCTAAAAACTAAAGTTGATCTTTTAAAAAAATGAATGAATAAGCTCAAAACTTTGCCAGATATAATGGTGGACAGAGAAAAGGGGATAAGGCAAGCAGTCGTATACTTGCCCTCAAGGCATTTGTAATGGACTTGCAAAGATCAGACAAAATGCCCATATAAAGGATAGTATATAAAAATATGTGATCAAGTAAGATAATTTCTTTGAAATTATTTTCTATGTTAGCTCCCTAGGAGTATAAATCTCAGCACTTAGCATATAGTAGGTCCTCAGTTGAAGTCTCCTAAAGTGAACAGAAGTTCTATGGTTAAATATTAACTCTTTAGAACTGACTTTACCTCTTTTAATGTAAGAGTCCAACTGCCTGGCTTAGAATCCCAGTTCTGCCAAAGGCAACCCTGAGTTACCTTAAGTCTGTTGCTTAACCACTTCATGCTTTAGTTTCTCCATCTGCCATGGGAATGTTAATAGTACTTTCCTTATATGTGGACAGTGAGGATTTCCTGGAAGAATTTGGGTAAAGACCTTAGCACAGTGCCTGGCATCTACTGAGTTGGCCAAAAATTTCTTTAGGGTTTTCCATAAGGTGTTACTGAAAAGCTTGAATGATCTTTTTGGCCAACCCAATAGTAGCAGCTCACAAACAGGATTTCTGTGCTTATAATAGATTGTAGAAGTTTCTTATGAGCGTTCATTGTTAGGGTAAAAGAGTAATCTGGTATAGTGCAGGAAACACTCACCAACAGGCATACCTTTTTTCACTGTGCTTCACTTTATTGCACTTCTCAGATAATTGTATTTTTCACTAGTTGAAAGTTTGTGGTAACCCTGCATTGAACAAGTCTATCAGCGACATATTTCTGTAGCCTTTGTTCACTTTATGTTTGTGTGTCACATTTTGGTAATTCTCCCAGTATTTCAAATTTTCATTATTATATTTGTTATGGTGACCTGTGATCAGTGACCTTTGGTATTACTATTATAATTGTTTTGGGGCACCACAAACTGCACCGACATAAGACGGTGAACTTATTGGATAAATGCTGTGTGCTCTGACTGCTCCACCAACCAACTGATCCCCCCATCTCTCTCCCTCTCCTTGGACCTCTATTCCCTGAGACAAAAAAAATATTAAAATTAGCCCAGTTAATAACCTTACAGTGGCCTCTAAGTGTTCAACTGAAAAGAAGAATTGCACATCTCTCACTTTAAATCAAAAGCTAGAAATGATTAAGTTGAGATAGGCCAAAAGCTGGGCCTCTTATTCCAAACAGTTAGTCAAGTTGTGAATGCAGAGGAAAAGTTCTTGAGGGAAATTAAAAGCAGTACTCCAGTGAACACACAAATGATAAAAAAAAAAAGTGAACCAACCTTATTGTTGATATGGAGAAAGTTTTAGTGCTCTGGATAGAAAATCAAACCAGCCACAACATTCTCTTAAGCCAAACCCTGATCCAGAGCAAGACCCTAACTCTCTTCCATCCTAGGAAGGCTGAGAGTAGTGAGGAAGCTGTGGATGAAAGGTTTAAAGCTAGCAGAGGTTGGTTCATGAGGTTTAAGAAACCATCTTCATAACACAAAATTACAAGGTGAAGCATCAAGTGTTGATGTAGAAGCTGCAGCAAGTTATCCAGAAGATCTAGCTACAATAATTAATGAAGGTGGCTACACTGAACAACAAATTTTCATGTAGGGGAAACAGCCTTCTACTGAAAGAAGATGCCATCTACAACTTTCATAGCTACAGAGGAAAAGTCATTGCCTGGCTTAAAAGTTTCAAAGGACAGGCTGACTCTCTTGTTAGGGGCTAATGCAGCTTGTGACTTGAAGTTGAAACCAGTGCTCATTTACCATTCTGAAAATCCTAGGGCCCTTCAGAATTATGCTAAATCTACTCTGATTGTGCTCTGCAAATGGAACAACAAAGCCTGGATGACAGCACATCTCTTTACAACATGATTTATGGAATATATTAAGCCCACTGTTGAGATCTACTCCTCAGGAAAAAAAAAAAAAAGATTCCTTTTAAAATATTACTGCTCATTGTCAATGCACCTGGTCACCCAAGAGTTTTGATGGACATGTGCAATGAGATTTATGTTGTTTTCATACCTGCTAACAGAACATCCATTCTGCAGCCCATGGATCAAGGAGTAACTTCAACTTTCAAGTTTTATTATTAAGAAACACATTTTATAAGGCTATAGCTGCCATAATTAGTGAATCCTCTGTTGGATCTGGGCAAAGTAAATTGAAATCTTCTGGGCAGGATTCACCATTCTAGATGCCATTAAGAACATTCATGATTTATGGGAAGAGGTCAAAATATCAGTACTAACAGGAGTTTTGAAGTTGATTCCAACCTTTGTGAACAACTTTGAGGGGTTCAAAACATCAGTAACTGCAGGTGTGGTAGAAATAGAAAGAGAACTAGAATCAGTAGTGGAGCCTGAAAGATGTGACTGAACTGCTGCAACCTCATGGTAAAACTTTAACAGATGAGGAGCTGCTTCTTATGGATGAGCAAAGAAAGTGGTTTCTTGAGAGAGAATCTACTCCTGGTGAAGATGTTGTGAAGTTTATTCAAATGACAACAAAGGATTTAGAATATCACATAAACTTACCTGGTAAAGCAGCAGAAGGGTTCGAGAAGATTGACTTCAATTTTGAAAGAAGTTCTACTGTGGATAAAACACTATCAAACAGCATTGCCTGCTACAGAGAAACCTTTCATGAAAGGAAGAGTCAATGCATGTGGCGAACTTCATTGTTGTCTTATTTTAAGAAATCGCCACAGCCAGCCCAGCCTTCAGCAGCCACCATCCTGATGAGTCAACTGCCATCAGTATCCAGACAAGACTCTGAAGCAACAAAAAGCTTATGACTCATTGAAGGCCCAGATGATGGTTAGCATTTTTTAGCATAAAGTATTTTTTATTTAAGGTTTGTAACTATTTTTCAGACATAATGCTATTGCATACTTACTAGACTACAGTACAGTGTAAACATAACTTTTATATGCACTGAGAAACCAAAAAATTCATGTGACTCATTTTATTGCAATATTTGCTTTATTGCAGTGGTCTGGAACTGAATCAGCAATATCTCTGAGGTATGTCTGTATATTTTTTTTCTGATTATAAAAGTGATATAGTGCAGTGGTACCAAAGTGTGACCCTTAGACAGGCAGCAGCAACATCATTTGACAGAAATGCAGATCCTCAGGCCCTACACTGCACCTACTGAATCAGAATGTCTGGGGGTAGGGCATAGGAACCAGTGTTTTAATGGGTTCTTCAGGTGATTCTGATGCACACCAGAGTTTGACCAGCACTGATAGAATGGGATTCATTCTCATGAACACACACACACACACACACACACACACACACACACACACACACACCTATTTAGCATAACCAAATTCAACCCTAAGTGCTAGACAATAAAAAATAAAATAAATACGTTAACTTATTTTCCTTTTCGAATTAGAATCCAGCCTCCATTTCCCTGGAGAAGGGCAGGGGGGGCGTAGGGAGGCAGAATGGCTCTCTAAATACAAAGGAAAACAAAATTACTTAATTTTTGACTTTTGAACATCCATGGGCCCAGATTCTGGTGACTTAAGAATGATTTAAGGAGTCCATCAACTGATAAATAGATACACAAAATATAGTATATTCATACAATGGAATTATTCAACTGTAAAAAGAAATGAAGTTCTGATACATAGCATAACATAGATGAACCTTGAAGACCATTATGCTGAGTGAAAGAAGCCATTCACAAAAGACCACATATTGTATGATTCCATTTATATGAAATGTCCAGAATAGGTCAATCTATAGAGAAAGAAAATGGATTAGTGATGGCCTAAGGCTGGAGTGTGTTTGGGGGAAACTGCTCATGAGTATAGAATTTATTTTTGAGAGGAAAATATTCTAAAATTGATTGTTATGACTATTTCATTACTCTGTGAATATACTAAAAACCATTGAATTATACACTTTAAATGGTGAATTGTATGGTGTGTGAATTGTGTCCTTATAAAGGTATTACCAAAAAGAGTGATTTAAAGAAATTCAAGGCTAATTTTAACTAAATTCAGTTTTTGCCTGAACCTTACCTTTAGAACTTAACTCCCTGCCCCTTGCCCAGTAACGCATGACTCCACCATATAAACTCATTGTAAAAGATCTAAATATGGATGCTATGTTAAAAATTCTCTGCTACATCAACAATTACAGCATTTTAAAACATTGGCTCATAAATGATTAGGGTTGAAAGAAGCTTCAAAAATGATCCAAACTAGTTGTTTGCAAACTTTTTTTAAGATAGGGAACTCTTGTTCACCAGAATTCTTACAAAAGCCTGAACGAAAGGCAAATATTGTAAAAATGGAGCTGTTTTGGTAGAGCAGTAGGGGCAGTCTCCACACCTTCCTCCTTTGTCACCTCTGAGGAAAGATCCAAGGAGCAAAGTTTGAAAGCAATAGATTTAGGCCACCCCTCTCTGTGTCCAGATAAGGACACCTGCAATTGGAGCAGGGACATGACTCAAGGGCACACAGGAAGCTTCTTGGTTCTGATTCTCAGCCAGTTTTGCATCCTACATACATAGCTGCTGTCTCCACCACCTGTAAACAGCTTTACAACCATGTCTTATGTGTGTATGCACAGGTGGCCTTGGGTGGTTTTGTGTCTATGTTGAAGACCAAAAAGTTGGTTCAGTCAATTCCACCAAACTGCTGGCTGATTCAGTAAAGAAATATGAGAGAGGGTGTTGAAAAATCTTTCCGACCCTTTGTTTTGATTTTGGCATTGGGTAGACTAATCAGTTGACCACCTGAATGGTTGCTTCTCTGCAATTTAAGACATACCCCCAAAATATGGGTTCAACTCACAGGGCTGTGGTGAGTATCAAATGAAAGAGTGAGCATAAGAGGGCATTTTACAAATGTATGGATTCTGTATTTTTCAGAGGAAAAACTTGTGGCCATGAGATGGGGAAGATTGGGTCAAGGTAAAGGCAAGAATTAAATTCTGACCTCTTTATTACTGGTCCAGATGTTTGTCCTTCCACACCATCTATATCAGCAAAGATTTAATCTTGACCAGGGTCAACAAACCGTAGCTGCTTTCCAAGTTATGGCAGCCAACACAGTAGGAAACTGTAGAGAAGAGGCAGCTTATTCATTGCTTGCCCCTCACCCCAACCTCAGTCGATCACCAAGAATTTCCTGCCTCTTTTCAAAAAGTAAAGAACTCTGGCTAGAGTCCTTTCTCCTTAGTCATGGAGACCCCCCACAACAGCATTCTACAAACTGGGGCTCAGTAATCTCTTGTATGATTTTTCAACTTTCTTTTCATATGCTTAAAATGTAGGGGATATAGGTTGGTGTATCATCAATGAGTGGGTGGACATAATCTAGAAAAAGAAGAATAAATAATGAAATGTGGATTTAAAGATTAGATCGAGTAGTTTCTTCTCCAATAGTGATTATAAATTAGGTGGAAATATGGTAAACAGATGCTCTTAGGGTCTTCTGCCTTCAAGATGGTTTTTGGGGAAATGTGTCTTTCAGAACAACACTGCAATAGCATTTTCTATGATGATGGAAATGTTCTATATCTGTGCTTTAGTCACTAGCCACATGTGGCTATTGAACACTTGAAATATGGCTAGAATGACTGAAGGGTTAAATTTTTAACTTTTACTTAATTTATATTTAGAAGGCCACATATGGCTATTAATTACATTATTGGACAGTACATTTCTAAAACAAGGTGCTAATATATCTAAGTTTAGAACTACAGATGTTTAATATTTACCTACTCCATACTGTTAAAAAAGAAAATAGTAATAAAAAGCAGATTATCAAAAAGTGTTTGATCCTACACTTATTTTATTTTAAAATGTGTCTATGGGTAGAAATAATATACTCAAAATATTAGTAATATGTACCTCTGGGAATGGAATTACAGTTATTGTTTTTGCTTTTCTGCATTTTTTATTTTCTCTGAAATAGACAATTTGTTACAAAAAATTTTTAACACCTTTATTGGAGTATAATTGCTTTACAATGGTGTGTTAGTTTCTGCTTTATAACAAAGTGAATCAGTTATACATATACATATGTTCCCATATCTCTTCCCTCTTGCGTCTCCCTCCCTCCCACCCTTCCTCTCCCACCCCGCTACAAAAATTTTTGAGTGGTTGTTTCTGTATCTGTGGTCACAAACTCCACCCCTACCCCTAAGTGCAATATTCGCATAAAGTAAGTATTTATTGTATTTAATTGAAACACTATCGTGTAATTGAGTTTTTTTCCCCATGACCAGAAATGTACACAAACTTGCACAGCAGTACGAAGACAGAGAAACACAGGGATCTGGAAATGTCACATGCAGGCATAAAGAAGAGTGGATGCAGAGAGTCCACAACCCTTCAGTTGCTGGGTGGGTGCCCTGGAGAGCCACCAGGACCCCAAGGGCTTAGGTACCTAAGCACAGCCCATGATTCCAAGAAGACCTCTTAACTCAGAGGTGAGTCGTGGCCTTGGTAGAGTGGGCCCTGAACCTGGGACTAAGCCAGTGGGAAGGCCAGACTTAGCGCACCCTCTAATAACAGACACAGACCCAAGTGGAGGCCAAAACAAATGCATTGCATCATCTTGAGTTATTATCTTCTATCATAGCCTCTATGCCTTAGGGATAAAAATTGGGTATGGGTGGAGAAAGGGGGAGGAGAGAGGAAGAAGGCAGTAAAAAATGTTCTGCTGCAGACAGATCATTCCTTTGGGATCAGATAGTCATTGAACATCAATGCTGAAAGGGACCTGGAGAAATCATTGCATCCATCTCCTGCCTCTATGGCTGGAATCCACTAGGTAGGTGCAAAGCTATTCTGTGTTTCAAGCCCTACAGAGACAATGATAGGGATGGGATATGATTTCTTATGTTGAATCTAAGTATCCCCAGGTGATAGTTTATGATACTTGTGTATTGTTTGTTAGAGATCCATCATTCTATTCTGTTTATATTCGAGTCCATCTTCACTCAATTTGCTACATGCAGTGAATATCTATTCACTTTAGGCATGTATTATTAAGGTTACACTCTAGAGGTTATTTCTTTCTTTTTTTTTTCAGGTGAAGAAACCAAGATAAAGGGGAAAAGGGAGAAATTCAAGCTATCAGTGACATAAATTATATTGTAGGCAACTCTTCAATAAGTACATCTTGATGATGGAGTGAAAAACAGAACCTAACTTTCTTTATCCCTAGATTCTTTACAAATGTGTAACCAAAGTCCTACCTGACAACAAAAGAAGATTGGAATGATTCTTCCTGTGTCTCAAGAATTCCCTTTCTCATAGCTGACCCCAAATTATAGAAACTACTGAGATATTTCCTCACTAAGAATTGGGGAACTTTCTCATGGATTTGTAGTTCTCTCCTATATTTGGCCATTTTCTCCCCTGATCAAACCAAGAAATCTTCATAAGAAGGAAAAAACCCACAAAGTTTTTCATTTCACATCCCCCATTTGAAATCTGGTGAATTTTTCTCATACTAAACTGAGTTAAATTCAAGGACTAGAATTTCACTAATGCAGATAAGAGAAAAGAGACAAAGGTGAAATTGAATCAGGATGACCTAATCAGCATCCAAGAATAAAGAAGGGGATCACTCACACACATCTTCTCAGGACCCCACCTGCTATATTTATAAAATCCCGTTGCTCTGACCAGGGCAATATCCTGTTCTATCTATACTGTTATACCCCACTGATCATTCTTGGGAGCAAAGAGGGTTGAGGTTCTGGGACTGCAGCTGGCTAGGTAAAGTGCATTTGGGATGGAGAAAGGAACAAGGCAGGATATATCTCAGTACTAAGAAAAGGTGATTGGGGGAAAGACAAGGCCACATGAACTGCCTAGGCTAAGGTGAGGCTAGAGATGTATTAACCAGGCTGGAGTCGACGTTCTATATTGGATTATAGCATCGGGAAAGGAAACCCTCAGATACTAGTCTGAAAAATCTTGACTTAATGTAATAGGCAATCAGTGGAAGCTTTGGGATAAAGGGATAATATAGCAAAAATTGTGTTTGAGGAATACTAACGTGTCAGGAGTGTGCAGGCTTAATTTGCAGAAGAGAAGAGAGAAGGCAAGCAGAGACTTTAGTAGGAGTATATTGAAAGAATCCTGGCTTGAGGCAGTGATAGCTGGGAGAGGTGGCTGGCAATGGGGGTAATAATAAAAGTAATAATATAGCTCAGATTTACTGAGT
Source organism: Mesoplodon densirostris (assembly GCF_025265405.1). Lineage (NCBI taxonomy): Eukaryota > Metazoa > Chordata > Mammalia > Artiodactyla > Ziphiidae > Mesoplodon > Mesoplodon densirostris. The sequence continues at coordinate 21,149,290 of NC_082668.1, forward strand.
GCTTACTATGTGCTAGCTATTGTGCCAAGGGTTCTATTTACATGATCACATTTCATTACAACAACACGATGAAGTATGTACTATTATTGTTCTTATTTTCAAGTGTGGAAACTGAGGCTTTTAGCTGCTAAGTAAAAGCATATGTAGGAGTTGCGTTTCAGAGGTGAATCCAAAGGATTTGGTGAGCAGACAGTGTTAAGGAAGGAAACAGAAATTTTAAGAGCCAGAGTCTCTTGGGGCATATCCATTGGTGTCAGCAATAGGAAAAGAGAAGCTTTGCAGGCTGGAGTAGGTTTTGTTAGAGGGAAAAGCAAAGAGTCTGTTTGCCCCATATGAACTTCCCATATTGTTCACATTTTCAAACCCTTTTGTTCTAAGTTCCCAGAACATTTTCTCAATAGGATCTCATTCCTTCCAACATTTCTGTAGTTTGGTAAACAGATTTGGTTGAGCTGCCTTACAGAGAAAACTGGCATCCAGCAACACTGCACCAACACCAGCTGGTGAAGAGTAACCAGAGACAAGGTTCTTTCCTTTTTCCTATGTGGGCGTGGGGTCACCAGTGACCTTCTGGTCACCCATGAGACTGGTTGAAGACCCTGGTGTTCCTTACCTCTTTGTTCCACCCCCACTCTCTCAACCGCCCCAGGCTCCTGAACCTTAGGGGACAAAGCGGACTTCATTTTTCTACAAAGGAACTTTGTCATTCACCTCATTTAGATTTCTTCAGGTATGGAACCGGGGTACACTGTGGGAAGACAAGAGCAGTAAAAATGTCTCTGTGAAGGATGGGACTTCCGAGGGTGTCCGGGAGCAGGCATCTGCCCAAGGGCACTGGGAGGAGGAGCGAGCAGTTCTGACGTCAAAGAGCCTCCAGGGTCTTGACACAGAATGAGATCATGTCTTTTCCTGAGGGAGCAAAGCCCCCCTTGTCCCAAGGGTCTTGTGTAACTCAGGTCACTAGGAGGTTAACCATAGATGAAAGTTCTGTGCTAACATTGAGAATCTTCTCCCCGTTAGGTTTGCCTTAGAACACGTGTGTGTGTGTGTCTCACACACATATGTTCATATATGCACGCTTTCTCTGTGTAGAACTTAAATGTGATTACTCTTATCCTTACTTTCTCTCTTTTTTCTATACTTCTTCTGTTCAACAACCATCCTCTTCCCCTTCCTCTCTTTACCCCAGCAAGTTAGAGAACTTTAAATTGCATGATTTCCGTGAGAGAAATGAGGGAAGGTAATATTTTTATTCCCATCTTCCCACTAAACCCATCATAATAAGTCAATCACCCCATAATCAAGTTAAATAGCCAGCTAAGGGAGGCACAAGACTTTTCGTAATGGTCTGAAGTGTGGGATTCAAGCTTTTTGAATGAAATCCCAAAGGACCTCAATTATGGTGTCCCTATCAGGCCTTACAGGTGCTCATCAAGACCCCCATATCATCTCCAGGTCTGCAGGTAGGACCTCTGAAAATCTCTCTTCTACTAGGGGATCTTGAAGAAAAGAGTCAAATCTCTAGCTTTTCAGACATCCCAGAGCTCCCTTTTTCTTTCCATATCAGAGGACAGGATTCCCCTTGCTTTAAGATCTACATAATTGCCTGATCATGTAATTTCACTTTGTCCACAACATCTACACCCTCTTAGATAAAAAGTAGCTTTATGCCATTAGCATATGAGTAGAGCAAGTGATACCTGACCATTTTGACCCTAACATAAATTGTTTTTATGGAATATGTCAAGAAACCAATTCAGTTAATCAGTCAACAAGTAAGCATTCTCCCTGACTAGAATGAAGTCTCCAGAAGGTCAAGGACTTCATATACTGTGTTCCTCATCTCCCCATCCATAAGACCCAGAGCAGTATGGGTACATTCCTAGTGGTTTATAGTCTTTTAATTGTCCTCCTCGTTAGAATCTCTTGGCCATATCAGTGTTGAAAAACACCCAGCCTGAAGAGTGATGCATGGAATAAAATCATATTTTCTCATTTTATTGGTTTAAGAGGCAGGTTTTGGTGTACTAACTCTTCTCCCCAAGATTTACAGGTCTTCTAACTGCATTCTTTGTTGGGCAGAGGAGTTTAGTCATTAGTTCTGCCTGCACAATGGTTTAATTGTTGAAGGACACAGTGGTGACGTACTTAGGATGAAGGGCACTGCATTAGTTTCCTAGGGTTGCTGTGACAAAGCACTATAGACTGGGTGGCTTAAAACATAGAAGTTTATTCTCTCATAGTTCTGGAGGCCAGAAGTCTAAAACCAAGGTGTCAGCAAGACCATGCTCCCTCTAAGACTCTGGGTAGAATCCCCTCTTGCCTTCTGGTGTTTACCATTGATCCTTGGCATTCCTTGGCTCCATCTGTCATCACGTGGCATCTTCCCTGTGTCTCTGTCTTCTTAAAAGGAAACAACTTATATTAGAGCCCATGATAAAGTTTACATCTTAACCTGGTTTTATCTGCAAATTCCCATTTCCATATAATGTCACGTTCACAGGTAGCAGAGTTTAGGACTTGATCATATTTTTTGGAGGGGACTCAATTCAACCCATACCAGGCACTCTGTCTCCCTTTTGTCACATGCCGACTCACTTGCAAGTGAGCACACAGCCATGCATGATCAAGCCTTTCCTGCTTCAGAGGTGATGCTAAGAGGGTGGGCTTGACCAGGAGTCCTGAGAGTGGTTTCTGACTGTGCTGATTAGCCATCTAACCATGAGTGGGTCACATATTACTCCCACTTTGGAACAGACAGGGAAACTGAGACCTTGGGAGTTTATCCAGCTGACCAGACTCACAAAGAAGTTGTGGCCTTTGGGGTGAGATGAAGATGCCTATTCAAGAGGGTGGAGCTAGGAATGTCGGGATTTTCCCAGTGACAGATTGCTTTACCTTTTTCCAGTTTCTCCCAGAATCCAGAGCTCTTCCATAAAATCCCAGACATGTTTTTCCTGAAACCCTTGTTTTCTTAATCATTATTTCTGGCTGGATTTCCAAGAATATTCTACCTACATGCCTTAGATATATGGACATGGCACTTAGTAGGGCTTTTAACCCCATCTCTAGGAGATCCATCTAAGTCAGAATGAGGTTGTATTTCAGGCCCGAGAAAGACTCAAGCCCAATCTTAGAACCTTAGAGCAGTTCAGAGTTCAATGCCATGGAATAGAGATGAATCCCTCTTGCCCACACTCATTTTCCATCCCTTTTTGCACTTGTCACACTGTACCTGGAGTGATTTTCTTAAATGCAAATCTGATCATGTAACTCCTTCTCACAAGTCATCAATGGATTCCTGTAACTTACTAGGTAAAATACACATCCTTGTCATGACTTACGGGTCCTCCACAACCTGGCTTCTCTCTGTCCCTGAGCCACATCTCTCCCCACACACTTTCTTCTTATCCATGAAGACCTATTTGCAGTTTTCTGAATATCCCAAGATCTCTCAGCACTCCTTTCCATTTTATAGTCTCATCTTTCAGGTAGAAAGAAAACAAACAAAACATAACAATGCTTTACCTATAGGAATGGACCATGGTCCTATTTAACCTGGAGAGACTGTGAATGTAAAGGTTAATTTTTGATTCTTCATTATTTTCAATCCCACTTCCCACATTCTGCCTCCACATGAAGGAGACAGATTCTGTGAACTTCCAGAGATCCTGCTTCCTGTGGCTTTTGCTGTGCTGTTGTTGCTGTTGTCAGACATCCATTAGATTGGAGTCCAGATTATGTGGAACTAGGAGTATGGAGTGAGTGCACGTCCCTGTGTGAACACCCACACGGGTACAATAAATCATGATAAGTGACATCAGCAGCCCCAGTCTGAATTATCCATGCTCATGGAGGAGGCTCCAGCTCTCATATTCCCTTCCTTCCCTCCTCTCTCTATTCATTCCGTCTCCTCCTCTTCCTCTCCACCACGGCCTCACTTCAGACCTCATCATATCACAGCTGGACCATTGCAAAAGTCTCCTCCAGGTCTTCCCTGAGTGCTCTGAAATTACCTCTCCTCTTAGGGCAGCACTTTTTCCTTTCTTTCTTTTTTTTTTCCCCCTCCACCTCTTTAAGTCCCCATGTTCTTTGGAAATTCCTGTTTCTTTTGCAACTTTTCCACCAGCCTCACCATCATTCAGATTTAAATAACAAACAAACAACAACAAAACAAAACACTGTAGAGAGGGGCAAGTAGCCAATATATCTTTCCCATACACTTATCCATAGTCAGTTCCTCAAGATATCAACTAACCACCGTAATGACACCCCCTCACACACACACCAAAAAAAAGAATACCTTGTTTGAGTCCCAGCCCCAGGCCTATACCTTTCCTCAAATAGGAGCCCAGACATCCAAATCTCTCTACCACAGTCTGTACCTGGGTATATCCAGACTCAGTTGTTTACTCTATGAAGCAGACAGGGACAAACACCTTCAATTTACCTAAAGCCCAAACACACACTGAAGACATTTCTACACCTCTCCCTTAAATCAGTCAGAATTAACAAGGTGTGAGCAAGCAGGCTAACCTTACCCAGAACCTCAGGGAAGATAGTGCAGGCAGGAAATAACTAGTGTGTACCTTAATCCTAAACCTTTGATTAGTGAATCACTCTTGGATCCTCATTCTCTCATGCTTTGGTGTGAAGACTTTGTCTGTGACTCAGCCTGGGAGAGGGTGGGGATGCCCAGAGACAGAGATACCAACCAAGTCTGCCACCAAGATGGTGCCACCAAATAGCACAAACTCGACTTCCCAGTAACTTGTACCCTGAGAAATGCAATTTTCACTCTGAGACACACAGCTCAGAAAGACTCACAGGTCTCAGGTGAGATGCCAACAATATGTAAAATAAAAAAGAAACAAAAACTCCTGATCCTACAAAGTCTTTGTCTGATAGAAGCAAACTGAAAACTTGACAAGTCTCTATGAATTAAGCAGGGCACAAAAATAAACCCCTTTAAAAAAAAAAAGAAAAAAGAAAAAACCACAAAGAGAAACAACAACGACAAGAAAAATCAAATGTATACACTTTTGTTTTGTAGGATTAAATGGAAGGATAAAGCATGAAATAGAAATGTAGACATTAGTTATGTTCTACTACCTACATAAGTGATTTGTTGCAAGTCTTTTAACCTCTCTGAGCCTTCCTTTGATCACCGATATGCAACCCTAATAAACTCAGAGACCCATGTGACTCAGGCTCAGAGAAGTGTCAGATTTAAGAAGCAACATTCCAAAATTAAAAGTAATAAAGATGAAATTTCATTTATTATTCATGACTCTCTGAAGACATTAAAGGGGATGAAAATACATGGTTTTCAGAAACACATTCAAATTCTCTTTCCTCTCTAACCTACTTTCTTAACATAGCTTCTCTGGCTCTAGTCTCCAGGGGGAAAATAAAAAGCTTCCTCTTTCACTCCCTACTCATAAAGCTTTCTGTCATTTTCATCCTCCCTTCCCACCTCTGAGTACTGTAATATCTAGATGAATTTTTCTCTTCTTCCAGCAAAAAGGTCTTCCCTCTTGTAAGAGCATAGGATATGGAAATTTGTCTAGCATATACAGAATTCTTTTTGGTGAGGTTGGATAAAGAATGGGTCTGCAAACAATCCTAAATTATTGATTTTTAACCTTGTATCATTAATTTTTGTCCCATAACATTAAATATGAGACCTCTAAATTCTCCTTGTTTGTGTTACACATTTGTTATTTAGATCAAATAAGATATTGCTTTGGAAAACCGTAAATCACATATAGTATTTTTATGTGAATCAGTTCTAAAATGTCTGGCACAATTTCCCTTTCCTGGGTGCCAAGGAAGGCAAAAATATAGAAGATAGGAAAAATTTCTCCTTAAAATAACATGTAAATGATTATTCCTCCAAAATTGTTAAGCATATCCCTCTACTGTTTACTATGTCTTTATCTTACTTTTCCAGTTTTAACACTCCTAAGGATAAGGTTTTGTTTTGGTAATATTGTGTCTCTGTCAGTGGGAGCCTCCATTAATTAATTAAATAATTTATTCAATTAATGAATATTTATCAATGAAGTTGTGATTTCCTCCCTTAAAAAAAAAAAGAAAACTCCCATAAGTCAGGTTCTGGGTGTTAAATAACTCATAGCTCTTTCCCTTAAGGAGGGAATCTAGTGGGTGGGGTGAGAATGTAAGCAGACATTTTAAGTCATTGATTCCTGATGGAACAAAGTCAAGGGAAGGGATGGAGATTGAGAGACCAGCCTACTGATGAAGCAGTTGCTGTCACTAATGCCTAACTCAGATCCTAGTTCCCCTGTGGGCTAACACAGAGAAAGACCAGCAGCTGTCGTGCACAATGTCATTTGGCCATGCTTTGGCTATGTATATCTTCCCTCCCTTTTTCGAATCCTACAAGAGAGACTGATAAACACAGGCCACATTTTCCCAGCTTCCCTTGCAGTTAGTTAGAGGTGTCCATGGAACCCAGTCGTAGCCAGTGGGCAAGTCTGTTGAGGAACTTTGGGAAAGTTTTCCTTTCCTGGTAAGAGAAAAGAGAAATAGAAGAAGGAAAAAAAGCTAAAAAGTTTCTACACAGCAAAGGAAACAGTCAGCAAATTGAGAAGTCAACCTTTGGAAAAGGAGAAAATATCTGCAGACTATATCTGATGAGGGGTTAATGTCCAAAATATATAAGAAACTCTTACCACTCAATAGCAAAAAAACCCACAAATAACTGATTTTAAAAAGTGGATATAGGCATTGAATAGACATTTCTCCAAAGAAGACATACAAACAGCCAACTAGTATATAAACAGGTGCTCAACATCACTAATCCTCAGGGAGATGCAAATCAAAGCCACAATGAGATATCACCTCATACCTATAAAGACAGCTATTATCAAAAAAACAAAAGATAACAAGTGTTGACAAGAATGTGGAAAAATTGGAACCCTTGTACACTATTTGTGGGAATGCAATTGTGAAATCACTATGGAAAATAGTACAGAGGTGCCTCAAGAAATTAAAATTAGAAGTAACATATGACCCAGCAATCTTATTTCTGGGTATATATCCAAAATAATTGAAGTCAGCATCACAAGGAGATGTCTGCACTGCCATATTCATGGAAGCATTGTTCACAATAGTCAAGATATGGAAACAACTTAACTGTCCATCAGTGAATGAATGGATAAAGAAAACATGGAAGATACAGACAACGAAATATTACTCAACTTTAAAAAAAAAAAAGAAATCCTGCCATCGGTGACAACATAGATGAATCTGGAGGACATTATGTTAAATGAAATAAGTGGTCCCAGAAGGACAAATGCTGCATGATCCCACTTATATGAGGAATCTGAAATAGTCAAACTCATAGAAGCAGAGAGTAGAATGGTTGTTACCAAGGAATGGGGGAAGGGGAATGGGGAGTTGTTTGATGAATATAAAGTTTCAGTTATGCTAGATGAATATGCTCTACAGATCTGCTGTACAACAGAGTGACTATACTTAACAATACTGTATTATACACCAGAAATTTTGTTGAGAGGGTAGATCTCATGTTAAGTGTTTAATAAAAAAAAGAAGAAGAAAATCCCAGTTCTGTATCCCTTTATTTTATTTCTGACCTTTAAGGGCATGATATTCAATTATGCAATGTCCATCTTGCAACCATCAGGTGGCAAGTAGGAGAATTAAGTCAAATGAGCCCTGGTCCTTGGTGACACTGTTGAGCTACCAAGTCAACGTGGAGAACATCTATCTCAAAAGTAAACAATAACTGTCCATCCTTTAGTCTACTGTTGATGTGTTTATTATTGTTACTACTTGCAGCTGAATATTCCTCATAAAATATGCAGCTTGTCAGAGTTAGGAGAGACCATAGTGTTTTTGTTTTTTTTTTGTTGTTGTTGTTGTTTTGGTTTATCATTTCTTAATTAGTAGTCTACAGTTTACCAAAACAAATATTTATTTCCTTCAGTTTTGCTCTCTGCTACTCTGCAACAGTGCAGAAACTCTCTCTTCTTTTTCTCTCACTTCTTGGGTTTGTAATGGAGAATTTAAAAGGTTTACCAGGTCTGGAATATAGATGGGTATGAAGCAGCGCTAATAATTCTTCTGAAAAGATTTACCCTAAATCAAAGAATAAGGTGTTTTTATACAATTAAAGAAAAAAATATTTGGAGGGTCTTATTCTAGGTTTTAAGCAAACATGCAAACTTCCCAGTTTATGTAGCAAGAACCACATTCTTCCCGGTTTCACCGACCTTTGGCAACACTGCCCTTAGGACCACAGAGCCTGCTTACTGGGGAAGAAACCTACAAAGAGAAGATAGGCTCATAAAGGGCAGGCAGAGAGAAGAAAATGAGTATTTTGCAGGGCCTTGTAAAAAAGGTGAAAAACCATGGATAATTTCCTTTAAAAATGCACACACACTCAAAATTTTGCATACAAAGTCTGAGAATTTTTTGTCTTCGGGAGGATTATCCATGAATACAAGTTTAATATCCTCTGCCAAAGTCTTACCAGGGACTCTGAAGAAAAAAAAAGCAGCTTGGTAGAAATATTCATTAGAAGGGGGAACATCTTCTACAACTGGGAATGTGAGTCACTCTACAAAGGACAGAAGGAAAGGACCAGTCAGAGTGGCATCGGGGATGGTAGTGAATGGACTTGGCTAGATTCAGGGGGTGGGGCACTGGCATTGTTTAGAGTCAGGACAGATGGATTGGGGGTGTGGTAGAAGCTTGGTGAGGGCCCTGAAGCATACACTTATACGGCAATATCAAGCAGGTCCCACAGGGCCATCAAATAACTTATTAGTGCAACTCTTATGAGAGAATAAGCACTATTGTGGGAGTGTGGGGATACGGGCAATCTGGAGAGAGTGTAAAACCTGGCTCCTCATGATTGTTGAGTTGGTGTTCCAGAGTTTTCTATATTTTCAAGGGAAGCTAAAATTCTGGATTTTTATGTAAATGTGTCATGGTTTTTAAAATAGTATCTCAATTTTTATACTCGGCAGACAACTAAAATCAGATATGCATGCAGGGTACAGCTCATAGGCCTCCATGTTGAAACTTCCTAACTGAATGCATGCAGCATTGGATAATAATTTCAGATGTCTGAACAGAGAGCCTAAAGATCAGTGATGGAGAGGAAACCAGTTAAGAGCATCAATTCAGCAGAACTTGAGTTCAATACAGCCAGCAGCTGCTGATGAGCTGTGTGATCTCAAAAGTGTGTCTTAACTTATTTCCTCATCTACACATGATGAGATGGGAGCAGATGACCTCCAAGGCTCCTCCAGCCACCAGCTCCGATATTCTGAGGTCATCCATGGCCGACTTGCTCAATGGAATGCACAGATGTGCTGCTTGACCATTGAGAAGGCACACCCAGCTGATCCCTGAGGCTCTCAGCACCTCATTTCCTGTTATGGTCCAAGGACCCTCAGCATATCAGCCAAGTGGATCTCAGTCTGCATTTTCTCAGGGGCCTGGGGAGGAATGGCATGTCTTTGGGCTAAGATCACAAATAGCAGTTGCCTCACCTGTTTTGTGAGTCTGGGGAGGATCCCAGCGCTGATAGATATCAGTCACTCTGAGCATGTCTCAAGCATGATAAAGTCTGCACCTGTAATTATCAGCAAAACTAAGGTGGAAAAGAGCCACTCCCTCTATTAGCTAATACAGTACAGGTGCCCAGCATAGTAGAGGTGAATGACACCTACTGTCCACTGAGACCTCCCCTCCCAGACAACAGTCTGTAGGCTCAGATGGTGGGAGTGCCAAAAGAAGACACCAGGTTGATAACAGTATGAACAGAATGAAATCACAGAGAACATTCTGTTCTTCAGAAAACTAAGGTCACATAACTAGCCAAGCTCAAGCAGCTAGGTAGAAACAAACCCATGACCACTCACAGCAACTCCAGAAGCCAGAATTAAGATCAAAGGATAAATAGTATGGGCAGAAAACTTAAATAGGCATTTCTCCAAAGAAGATATACAGACTGCCAACAAACACATGAAAGAATGCTCAACATCATTAATCATTAGAGAAATGCAAATCAAAACTACAATGAGATATCATCTCACACCAGTCAGAATGGCCATCATCAAGAAATCTAGAAACAATAAATGCTGGAGAGGGTGTGGAGAAAAGGGAACACTCTTGCACTGCTGGTGGGAATGTGAATTGGTACAGCCACTATGGAGAACAGTATGGAGGTTCCTTAAAAAACTAAAAATAGAACTACCATATGACCCAGCAATCCCACTACTGGGCATATACCCTGAGAAAACCATAATTCAAAAAGAGTCATGGACCAAAATGTTCATAGCAGCTCTATTCACAATAGCCCAGAGATGGAAACAACCTAAGTGTCCATCATTAGATGAATGTATAAAGAAGATGTGGTACATATATACAATGGAATATTACTCAGCCATAAAAAGAAATGAAACTGAGCTATTTGTAATGAGGTGGATAGACCTAGAGTCTGTCATACAGAGTGAAGTAAGTCAGAAAGAGAAAGACAAATACCGTATGCTAACACATATATATGGAATTTAAGAAAAAAAATGTCATGAAGAACCTAGGGGTAAAACAGGAATAAAGACACAGACCTACTTGAGAATGGACTTGAGGATATGGGGAGGGGGAAGGGTAAGCTGTGACAAAGCGAAAGAGAGGCATGGACATGTAAGGTAGATAGCTAGTGGGAAGCAGCCGCATAGCACAGGGAGATCCGCTCGGTGCTTTGTGACCGACTGGAAGGGTGGGATGGGGAGGGTGGGAGGGAGGGAGATGCAGGAGGGAAGGGATGTGGGAACAGATGTATATGTATGACTGATTCACTTTTTTATAAAGCAGAAACTAATTTAAAAAATTTTAAAAAAGGATAAATAGTAAAAGAATAGTCAGGAGAATGTATCCAACCTCTAATGTAAATTAAAAATAAGAAATACATACCAATAATCAGAAAAGTATCATTGAAATATGAACATGTGCTTTCAGAGTGAGTCTTTCTTGGAGAAAACACTTGTTTATATGCTCATAGAAGTATCAATATGCTTAGTCTTTCTTGGAGAAAACACTTGTTTATATGCTCATAGAAGTATCAATATGCTTACTAAAATTCACCTGAAAAGTCATGGCCACAGCATGTTTGTGACATTTAATTTTTGTTTGAATCATATTTTGAGTTAATAAAAATTTCATTACATGAAAAATTCAATCCATAGCACCTCTCATTGCCCCATAACTCATTCACCACACTTGAAACATCCATTTTCAATGTTTGGCTTCCTCCCTGGGCTAGAGATTTCATGAGGGCAAGCAGTTGTGTTTATGTTATTTGCTGCTCTAGCCTCAGTGCGAAGCCCAGCACCTAGTGTACGGTATGTGCTTCATAATTATGTGATGAATGAGTGAAGGAAGGAAGGAAGGAAGGAAGGAAGGAAGGAATGAAAAGTTCTCCTGACTCCCCATCCAGAGCTCCATGCTGCTAGATAAACTTACTCTCTTAAGGACCGAAACAATTAGGGATTCAAAAAGCTGTTTCTGGGCTTCCCTGGTGGCGCAGTGGTTGAGAGTTGGCCTGCCAATGCCGGGGACACAGGTTCGTGCCCCGGTCTGGGAGGATCCCACGTGCCGCGGAGCAGCTGGGCCCATGAGCCATGGCCACTGAGCCTGTGCATCCGGAACCTGTGCTCTGCAATTGGAGAGGCCACAACAGTGAACAGCCCGCGTACCGCAAAAAAAAAAAAAAAAAAAAAAAGCTGTTTCTTCCCCCCTTGTGTCTCAACTGTATAACATTTCCATTGTTTTTTAAAGCTATGCCTCCAGTCTTGCACTCTACAGCCTTACTTGCTATCTGATTCCAGGACTGGAAGAGATTCAGGGTCTCCCTTCCTCTATTTAGACCTCAGCTGAATCACCATTCAGTTACATTCTTCAATTCAACATTTACTGGATGCCTGCTATATGCAAGACAATTTTTTCTTCAATACCCAAATTAGGGTTAATATTCGGTTCAGTGATCTTTTTTCAGCCCCAGAGTACCTGTCTTATAAATGGATGTTTAATGAATACTTTCTACTTCTACATCAGTTTGGTTCTTGGCATGTGGTCTGTCTAGAAAGCCCACATTGCACCTTCACCACAGCTGCTTGGCAATTTCAGTCCATTTTCTGACCCCAATCAGTGTGACTAGAGATGGATCAGGAACCATTCATGTATAACGTGGCTCTAACAGGAGCTCAAATATGCTTCCACTCCAAATCATTAACCCCTGTGAGATGAAGAGGCCAGCTGTCCTCCTATACATTTCACTGTCGTCTCTCCATGATGATGACTCTGTACAACAACAAAGTAGCCAGAGCTCCTGCTTCCTAACTCCTGCTTTTGAGCCTGTTCTCCAAGACCATAGTGGTTCTGGGCTGCATGGGACCCTGGGTATAAGTGGGTAAGAAGAGGCTTAGTCACTGCACCAGCACTACAAGAATTCATGTAATGAGGGATCCACTGGCCAGAAGGACTCTGGGAATCTGATGGTCAAGTCTTTTGTTATGAGCTGAATGTTTGTGTCCCCGCCATCCAGATTTATATGTTGAAGCCCTAACTTGTAATGTAATGGTATTTGGAGGTGTGGCCTTTGGGAGGTACTTAGATTTGGACTAAGTCTTGAAGATAGGAACCTCATGGTGGGATTAGCGTCCTTATAGAGGAGGAAGAAAGAGAGATTTTGCTTCCTCCAGACCCACACACCAAGGAAAGGCCATGTGAGGGCATAGCAAGAAGGTGGCTGTCTACAAGCCTCACCAGACACTGAATCTGGCAATGCTTTGATCTTGAACTCCCCAGCCTCCAGAACTGTGAGAGATAAAGGTCTGTTGTTTAAGCCACCCAGTCTGTGGTATTTTGATGTAGCAGCCCAAACTGACTAAGACAGCTCTTTCTACCAGTCAATGCTCTTCACATGTGACACTTGCCCTGGGCCGCCCACAGTTCTGCATCACAGCACATTAGAACAGTCCTATTTACAGCACCCGCAGATAAGTCATGTCAGTGGTGAAATGGAGCATGTGTCAGAGAGTCCAAGTAGAACCACACATATTCTTAAATTCCCAGCTTTCATTTAGCTTGACTGTTCCCTCTGCCTAGAGTCAGAAATCTTCAAGAACATGGTGTTGGATCCATCTCAGTCTCAAATCTGGGATCCATGGAACAGCCTCCATGCTGTCCCTGAATAATTGTTGGTATCAGCTTTCAATATTTTTCCTCATCCTCAGCAAGACTGACAGAGCAAGGATAATTATAAGAGGAAGAGGCCAGCCCAGTTGGTGAGGTCCTATGTCTAGACAGGCTAATAAGTAAAAAGTATTCCTCTTGGAGGTCCATAACCAGGAAAATAACTTCAAAGATTGATTCTTGTTTTCCCCTCAACAGCCCATGATGCCTCCTCTGAAATCTCCATCCCAGGTTAAGTGGGGAAAAATGCTTCCTCTTGACACTTGGGCCCCTGTTCTGACACAGGACCTGCCAGCTGGGCCAGCCCAGGTTCCACCCTTCTTCCTCAAGGAGGTCCATTCAAAGTCAAGGGCTCCACCTGGTTGGGAGTCTCCTCACCAAGGCTGATCTTTTAAAGAGATTCAGTATGTAGTCCCCAGCAGGGCAAGATTTGAGGAGGGCCAAAATACTCCATTTCTCAATATTACTCACTAGGTTTTTTAGTGGTCCCTCCTATTTCCTAAAATTCACATAATCCCTTGATCTCCAAGTTGGCCGAGACCTTAAAATCCAGCCACCCATTCTTTCTGCAGGATTCTACCTGCAGAGAGTCATTCAGCCTCTGCTTGAAAACTTCTAGCCATAGGGAACTCATAGTTTTTCATTCCATCTTTGTTCAACTCTATTAGAATACTCTTCTTTTTAATTGAGATGAAATACCTGTTCTTTGTAATAACTGATTTTATTGGAGTTTTAGAGTCATGGGTACAAAAAGACTCATAATGGAAGTTAGAGGGAATCCAATTTAGCCCCTTCATTTTCCAGGGAACCCATTCAATGCAGTGAGTTCCCAAATGACATCCCAGGGAAAGTCAGGGTTGTGGACTGGACTCAAATCCAAGGCTTCCGACCATTCCAGATGAGCAGATCACCATACCAGCAGTCTCCTGGGACCAAATTCCATCATAAAAGCTGTAGCCCTGTGAGACTTAAAGTTCTGGTGTGCAGAATACATGACTTTAAATTGGTTCCTAATTATTACTCTTGTTAAATGTCAGATATTTTCCAAACAGAGCAAAAAGCCTCAGTAAAAGACCCAAGATGGGCACCAGGAGGTGGAGTGAATAAGAGGAGATGGAAGATTTGTAGGATAAACCTCCTGTCCAGGGTCCCACTGTGGGAGAACAATGTCCCAGGTGGTTCTCTTCTGGTCGACCAGCTCTGTGTACAATTGGGAGCAGGGTCATGGAGGTGGGGACAAGAGAAATTAGCTAAGGCCCAGATGGCAAATCAATAAGAATGGTCCCCTCGATCTGTGTAGGGTTCTCTAGTTAGCAAGATGCTTCCCATCCATTTTCACATTTGATCCTCACAATCACATGGCAACATAAACTATGATTATCCCCATTGCACAGATAAAGAAACTGAGCCTCATAGAAATTAAACATGACTTGAAAGTTCAGAAAACTAGTCACTGGCAGAACAAAGAAAGAACAAAGGCACCCAGACGCCCAGTCCAGTGATGTTTTGCTATGACGTACTACCTCGGAAATCCCTGAACGGTAAGATAATAGTAATAGCTAATATTTATTGAGCATTTATTATGTGCCATGCATGCTTCTGAGTGCTTTACTGTTTCAATATATTTCATCTTCCATAATGATGACTTGGGTAAAAATGATTTGGATATAATTTTTATTTCCATTTTGTGGGTAAGGAAACTTAGTCACAGAGATGTTACATAATTTGTCCCAGAATACGCAGCTAGAAAGATACTAAGTCAGATTTCAAACCCAGGAACTCTGAACAACTGCAATGTGTGTCTCTCTGTTGGTTCCCCCAAACTATCAGCCTTGGGCTTCAAGGACAGAGTCCTGAAAATCTTGTGTTGTGAGATCACTTCTAATAATGTGCACTTGATTTTATCTCTGGATAAAATGCTTTATCTCCTGATAAAACTGGTGATGAGCCAATTTAGAAGGCACTGTGGTCTCAGCCGCATCTATAACTGAAAATCATGAATTTGAAGAGTTAAGCAGATATCTTTTCCTCTCTTCTCTTTCTTTTCCCCTCCCCTTTCCATCAGATTGGAAGGAGTCAGGCTGCCAAGCCAAGCTGAGGAGGAACAACCCTGGGAGCAGCCTCAAAGTTTGGCCAGTTCCTCCCAATGCCCTCTAGATTCATCCAGATCCACATACAGGGCTTCAGGATTAAGCTGAGAGTCTCTGGAAAAGTCCAGAGATGACATGGCTCAGTTGTTCCAGCTTCAGCCTGTCAGTCCATGGGCCAACACTCACCAGCTTCACTATACACCAGCCATCTCTAGAATGAAATGCCAGCCCCTGCCCTCAGTGAGATGTCAGCACAAGAGTCCAAGCCTCACATGTTTGTGTACAAGAACATTATCTTCTCTCTCCTCATTAGGTCTTCATCCCATGCTCCAGATGTCTGTTAAGGACTATAGGGTTCGGGCCAACTCTGGCCTTTCAGAAACCAGGTCTTGGTCATGACTCGGTTGGCAAAATGGAGAAGAGGTCAAAGGCATACTTATTGGTTATCTATCTGCCTAGTACTCTTCATGTCTGTCCTTCCTTCAGCTTCTCACCTCCTTCAGAATTGCTTGACTCTGCTTTGCCTTGGCTTTCTTCTTAACTTGTTTTACTGCCAACAGTCTCTCTTTGCTCCATCCTAACCACCACTGTCAGAATGATCATCCTAAAGTTCAGCTCCAGGAATAGCACTCTGATACTCTAAAATCTTCAGTGGCTCCCCGTTGCCTACCATCTTAACTCTTAATAAATCCTTGATGTGGATTTCCCTCCATAAGTCTTCCCATAATCTGACCACAGCTTGCCTTTCCAGAAAGTCAATCCAACAGATTGTTGCTTTTCCCAGAGTGGGTCAGTGACCATTGAGGGGATTTCCAGGCACTGAAAAGTAGTTAGAGCAGGAAGTGGCCCAGGCCCCTCTTCACTTTACCAAACCACCTGACCTTCCTCTCCTGCACCTCAAGTTTTCCATTCATTCAATGAAGACTTCAGGTCAAATGGATTCAGGGATCACTTCTGGCTCTGAAATTCAGAAGAAGTAGAAGGAGCATAAACCTAGATGTGGGCTCTAAATGAGATGGGAAGACTGGTCAGGGAGTGAATGACTTAGAAGCTCAGGGAATGGGAATTAGCTGTGAGTGAATTGGGGCAAGAAGAGAAGATTTGGGGAAACTTCAAAGTTGGCTGCCCTACCTCAGTACATTAGTGACACACTGGAATCCCCTGGGCACTTTATAAAACACTGAATGGAGCCTGAGTCCTACTATAGAGATTCTGATTCAATTAGTGTAGAGTACAACCTATTCATTGGGGTTTTAATAGCTCCCTGCGTGATTCTAATGTGCTGCAGTTTGAGATCACAACCCTAAGTGAAAGGCAGGCACAGAGGCTCAACAACACAACCTTTATTAGAGGGAAGTGTTGCTCACATCAGAGTTCAGAGGGCCTGGCCCAAGGAGGCAATCTGTGCAGCAAAATGAACCTGCAAACCCTATCCCCCTCTAGCAACTGGTGAATATTTTCCTCGCCTTCTCGGGCCAAGTCCATCGGGTTCACTCAGAAAAACCTCACTGTGAGAGGACTCCCTCTACCATCATCACTAGTTCATGAATGCTGGTCCCTTCCAGCTCTCTGTGTACAGGGCTGAGTGAAGCTGTGGGTTCCACCTGAGGTGTGAAGGTGGATATTACCAACCGTGATGTGGGCTCAGGTCTCAGCAGGTTGCGTCATCCCAGCTCACCTGAAAGCATATTTATTTTTAGATTTGCTGGCATCACATGTGGGTGATAAGACTGCGATATCTATCAGGCTGGTGACATTTTCTTCCTCCACCATCTTCAGTGAGCCATGAAGATGAGCCATGCTGTTGAGCCATGCTGGGGAAGCCAGGTGACTGGTCTTAACAATGCTCTAAAAAGAGTCGTTGCTGAGGGCCGCCCCTTCCAGACGCATGGAGCTGTGCTCTTTCTCAGCCAAGGACTGCTAGATCTGCTCTGGAACTGAAGTGAGTGGGTTGCCAGCCAGCTGTTCCTGGTCAGAGGGTGGGGGCCAACCCAGAGAGTGAGGGTCAGCACAGAGGATGTTGTACACTAGAGAACGAGGTCAACACAGATAGTAGGGGTCAACCCAGAGAGGGGAACCAAATCCATGTATTTTCAACTTCACTGAAAAAGTTTCATATTAAAATCTTTGAAAAGTGGTTACCAGACAATTGCTGGTCAACGTTTTAAAAAATAAAGTGGACATAACAGCATCCCAGGACGAACTCCATTTTTTGGTCTTTTTGCCCTTCCAGGCATGCCCTCTGAAATTTCACACCTTTATTTGGGGTGTTTGAGATATATCTGCCTTTTGTCCTCCATAGATAGTACCCATTCTTTTCTACTCTGCTTTATACATCCTCAAATGTATGGACTGCATCAGTTACCTTATGCTTGCTGGCTTCTGGTTGGATTTAGCCATTGGGGATATCAACAGGAGATTAGAGGGAGAGAGAAGAGTGATAGTTGGGTATTTAATGTTGTAGACAGCTGTATTTCTCCATTAAAGCTTGTAACTCCTATAAGGCTATTTTTCCTCTGTTTTCTAGTATCCACTCCATTCCCTTGCTCCTTCATCGCTCCTGGATATGACTAACCTGGAGGATACGGCACCATTCTTCACTACTTTTGAAAATCATGTCAGGGTCTCTGGAAACAGCTCGTTCTTAAATTCTCCCTTTATTATTATACTTTCCTACTTGGACCTTGAATGATACAAGGAGTGTGTGTTTGTGTGTGCCTGTGCACACGCACACACACACTATTGTTGGGGAACACAAGCTTGCTTAAGTCAGAGTAGAAATGTGCTCTCTAAGGAAATTCTCTGGGTGAGGAAAAGCAGTCGGTCCCGACACTATCCTGTGTCCTTCCCCCCTACAGCCTCCGTCACTGATTTGCATGACCACTAACATGCTTTTTCCCAGTTCTCCCCCTTTTTAAGACTCTCTCCCAAGTAAGGACAAAAGTCCTTTCCTCATTTCTCTGACCACAGCTAAGCCAGAAGGACACTATCTATTATTGCTAAGCATTAACTCACAGAAAACAAAAATGTCCTTATAGTTACTGCTTTTTTGGTCTGGCTTCTCCAAGGAGAAGATGCCAAGATGGGTTTAAACATGCAAGGACTTTATAAGGGGAAATGCCTCTGTGAAAGGAAATCAGAAAAAACCTAGAGAAGGCTGGGAGAGCCTGCAGACAGAAAGCAAGTCTAATCCTTTGTGAAGGAGAGAGGAAAGGAGTGTTGGGGTAAAGCATCCTAGATTGTCCTGAAGTCTAATAAAGTTTTGGCAAAGCCGTTTGGGAATTGCTGAGTTGAAACGAGCTGACAGAGCAATCCTGGGACTCCTAGAAATGGATCTATCTTAGTCCCAGTGCACTGAACCATTAGCTGGGAGCAACGTGTGGGAGGCTTGGCCTTGGAGCAAACACGGTGATGGATTTTGTTTATTTATTTTAAATTTTACTCAATCGAATTTTCTTTTTTTATTATTTTTAAATTTTATTTACCTTTGGCTGCACTGGGTCTTCATTACTGTGCACAGGCTTTCTCTAATTGTGGCAGTGGGGGCTACTCTTCATTGCGGTGCGCAGGCTTCTCATTGCGGTGGCTTCTCTTGTTGCAGGGCACGGGCTCTAAGTGAGCGGGCTTCAGTAGTTGTGGCAAATGGGCTCAGTAGTTGTGGCTTGTGGGCTCTAGAGTGCAGGCTCAGTAGTTGTGGTGCACAGGCTTAGTTGCTCCATGGTATGTGGGGTCTTCCCAGACCAGGGGCTCGAACACGTGTCCCCTGCATTGGCAGGCAGATTCTTAACCACTGTGCCTCCAGGGAAGCCCCAGTGATGGATTTTAGAATGCAGCATCTGAGGCCCTCAGTCAACTAAGCTTCCTACAGCAGGAGATCTGTGAGACACAGCCACAGGGCCACCACGGCTACATTTTGTTATCACGAAGAAAGCTATTGTCGCACTGTTACAATTCTGCTAATTTATCATGCCAAGCCATGCCATATAATTCTAAAAGATTCAGTACATACAGATGGAGTCAATTTTCCTGCCATCCCTGAGCTATACTGGCAACAAAGACAGTCTTTGAGACAACCCTAGTACTTAGTGTTAGCCCTTGGTTATAGATCATATCACCTTCATTAAGAAAACTAAAGTTCTGAGAATTGAGGCTTTTATTTACTTCTTGGTTCCTTCCTTTATTAAAAAGCATAAATTGTTTATTATATCCTTAACGCCATGTCAATTACTGTGGCTACCACAATAAAAAGGAAACTGTTTCTGTCTCCAAGGGTCTTGTTATCTAGGAGAAAAATAGAAAGACATAGATAGATATAGATTTATTATACAGATATATGCAGTGAAGTGTTACAGGGTCATAATGTCTATACAGGCTATGAGGGACTGGAGAAAAAAAAAAAAGAATAGTCAGGTGCACCAGTAGAGAGTATGGAAGTCCTTAGAGAGAAGTTGAACCTCATGCTAAGTCTTTGAGGGTCTACCAGATGGACACAGACCTACCGCTACAGGTGTGGGACAGAACTACCAGGCAGAAAGAGTCACAAAAACAAGTATGAGGTTTGACCCATGTGGGAAGTTGCAACAGTTAGGAATGATAGCAACATAAGAAATGAATAAGGAGTAGGCTGTAGAAGAGAGATTGGAGAGGGGTGAAGTTAGAGACAAGGCAGGGGCTGGATTGGGAAAAAACATGCAAGGAAGAAGTCTGAAATGTAACCATCATACCACAGATTGTAAATTGAGAAATGAGGTGATCAGATTTACACTGAAGGAAGATCTCCCTGGCTACAGGATTGAGAAGGGATTGAGGAGGTCAGAGTGGACACAAGGAAACCAGATTGGTAACATTGAAAGGCCAGCAAGAGATAAGGTCTTAAATGAACCCAGGTAGAAGCAGTGGTTCTAGAGAAGAAGGTATGTGGTCAAAAAATGATGGGGACACAGCATTAATCACATTCTGATTGATAGGATGTGAGGAGGAGACGTGAGTGTGAGGAAGATATTAGCGTGGTAGACGTGATGCCCTGTGGGGTCCATGGTAAAGAAAGAAAGATACTGTTATTAACTATGGCAGACAGAACTCTAAGATGACCCCAACATCCTTGCCCTCTGGCATCCACACACTGTAGAATCCCTCCCAACTTGAGGGTGTGTGGGACTTGTGAGTATGATGAGGTGTCACTCCTGTGATTGTTATGTTATAGGGCAAAGGTAAATGGACTTTCACAGAGGTAATTAAGGACCTTAATCACTTGGCTTTTTTAAATGTTTGATTTTATTTTTTCTAGTATTACTGAGATATAATTGACATATTATTAAGCACTGTATAAGTTTAAGGTGTACAGCATAATGATTTCACTTACATACATCATGAAATGATTATCACAATAAGTTTAGTGAACATCATCTCATATAGAGAAATTTAAAAAACAGAAAACATTTTTTCCTTGTGACGATAACTCTTAGGATTTACTTTTTAAACAATTTTCATATGTAACATACAGTGTTAATTATATTCATCATGCTGTATATCACATCCCTACTACTTATTTATCTTATAACTGGAAGTGTGTAATTTTTGACTGACTTTATCTAATTCCTCCTCCCTCACCCCCTGCCTCTGGTAACCACAGATCTGATCTCTTTTTCTGTGAGTTTCTTTGTATGTTTGTCTTGAAGTATAATTGACCTACAACACTCTGTTATTTCCTGTTACACAGCATAGTGATTCGATATTTCTATAAACTTCAAAACAATCACCATGATAAGTCTAGTTACAATATATCACCAAACAGAGATTCCACATAGTTGTTGACTATATTCCGCACATTACACATTTCATACCTATGACTTACATAGTTTGCAACTGGAAGTTTCTATCTCTTAATCTCCCTCACCTACTTCTTTCCTCCTTTCACTCAGTCAGTTGGCTTTGAGTTAATTAAGAGGGAAATTATCCTGGATGGGCCTGGCCTAATCAGATGAACTCTTTAAAACAGGGTTTAGACTTCCGGGTAAGATGGCGGAAGAGTAAGATGCAGAGATCACCTTCCTCCCACGGATACACCAGAAATACAGCTACACGTGGAACAACTCCTACAGAACACCTACTGAACGCTGGCGGAAGACCCCAGACCTCCCAAAAGGCAAGAAACTCCCCGCATAACTGGGTAGGGCAAAGCAGAGAGATTCCCACACAGAGGATCGGTGCCGAGCGGCAATCACCAGCCCGAGAGGCTTGTCTGCTCGCCCGCCGGGATGGGCGGCTCTGGAAGCTGAGGCTCGGGCTTCGGTCAGAGCGCAGGGAGAGGACTGGGGCTGGTGGCTAGAACTCAGCCTGAAGGGGGCTAGTGTACCACAGCTGGCCGGGAGGGAGTCCGGGAAAACTCTGGAGCTGCCAAAGAGGCAAGAGACTTTTTCTTCCCTCTTGGTTTCCTGGTGCGCGAGGAGAGGGGATTAAGAGCGCTGTTTAAAGGGGCTCCACAGACGGGCGCGAGTCGCGACTGAAAGCGCGGAGCCCAGTGACGGGCGTGGGATGCTGGGGCTGCTGCTGCCGCCGCCAAGAAGCCTGTGTGCGAGCACAGGTCACTGTCCACACCGCCCTTCCGGGAGCCTGTGCAGCCCACCACTGCCGGGGTCCCAGGATCCAGAGGTGGCTTCCCTGGGAGAACGCACGGTGCGCCTCGGGCTGGTGCAACATCACGCCGACCTCTGCCGCTGCAGGCTCGCCCCGCACTCCGTGCCCCTCCCTCCCGCCTGGCCTGAGTGAGCCAGAGTCCCCGAAGAGGCTGCTCCTTTAACCCTGTCCTGTCTGAGCGAAGAACAGACACCCTCCGGCGACCTACACGCAGAGGCGGGGCCAAATCCAAAGCTGAGACCCAGGAGCTGTGAGAACAAAGAAGAGAAAGGGAAACCTCTCCCAGCAGCCTCAGAAGCAGCGGATTAAAGCTCCACAATCAACTTGATGTACCCTGCATCTGTGGAATACACGAATAGACAACAAATCATCCCAAATTGAGGAGCCAGGAGTCAATGCTGTGCCTCTGAGGTGGGAGAGCCAACTTCAGGACACTGGTCCACAAGAGACCTCCCAGCTCCACACAATATCAAACGGCGAAAATCTTCCAGAGATCTCCATCTCAACACCAGCACCCAGCTTCACTCAACGACCAGCAAGCTACAGTGCTGGACACCCTATGCCAAACAACTAACAAGATAGGAACACAATGCCACCCATTAGCAGAGAGGCTGCCTAAAATCATAAAAAGTCCGCAGACACCCCCAAACACACCACCAGACGTGGACCTGCCCACCAGAAAGACAAAATCCAGCCTCATCCACCAGAACACAGGCACTAGTCCCCTCCACCAGGAAGCCCACACAACCCACTGAAACAACCTTAGCCACTGGGGACAGACACCAAAAACAACGGGAACTACGAACCTGCAGCCTGCAAAAAGGAGACCCCAAACACAGTAACATAAGCAAAATGAGAAGACAGAAAAACACACAGCAGGAGAAGGAGCAAGATAAAAACCCACCAGACCTAACAAGTGAAGAGGTAATAGGCAGTCTACCTGAAAAAGAATTCAGAATAATGATGGTAAATATGATCCAAGATTCTATTTCCAAGATCCCAAATCTTGGAAATAGAATAGACAAAATGCAAGAAACAGTTAACAAGGACCTAGAAGAACTAAAGATGAATCAAGCATCGATTAAAAACACAATAAATGAAATAAAAAATACTCTAGATGGGATCAATAGCAGAATAACTGAAGCAGAAGAATGGATAAATGAGGTGGAAGATAAAATAGTGGAAATAACTGCTGCAGAGCAAAATAAAGAAAAAAGAATGAAAAGAACAGAGGACAGTCTCAGAGACCTCTGGGACAACATTAAACACACCAACATTCGAATTATAGGGGTTCCAGAAGAAGAAGAGAAAAAGAAAGGGACTGAGAAAATATTTGAAGAGATTATAGTTGAAAACTTCCCTAATATGGGAAAGGAAATAGTTAATCAAGTCCAGGAGGCACAGAGAGTCCCATACAGAATAAATCCAAGGAGAAATACGCCAAGACACATATTAATCAAACTGTCAAAAATTAAACACAAAGAAATCATATTAAAAGCAGCAAGGGAAAAACAACAAATAACACACAAGGGAATCCCCATCAGGATAACAGTTGATCTCTCAGCAGAAACTCTACAAGCCAGAAGGGAGTGGCAGGACATAATTAAAGTGATGAAGGAGAAAAACCTGCAACCAAGATTACTCTACCCAGCAAGAATCTCATTCAGATTTGATGGAGAAATTAAAACCTTTACAGACAAGCAAAAGCTGAGAGAGTTCAGCACCACCAAACCAGCTTTACAACAAATTCTAAAGGAACTTCTCTAGGCAAGAAACACAACAGAAGGAAAAAACCTACAATAACGAACCCAAAACAATTAAGATAATGGGAATAGGAACATACATATCGATAATTACCTTAAATGTAAATGGACTAAATGCTCCCACCAAAAGACACAGATTGGCTGAATGGATACAAAAACAAGACCCATATATATGCTGTCTACAAGAGACCCACTTCAGACCTAGAGACACATACAGACTGAAAGTAAGGGGATGGAAAAAGATATTCCGTGCAAATGGAAACCAAAAGAAAGCTGGAGTAGCAATTCTTATATCAGACAAAATAGACTTTAAAATAAAGACTACTAGAAGAGACAAAGAAGGACACTACCTAATGATCAAGGGATTGATCCAAGAAGAAGATATAACAATTGTAAATATTTACGCACCCAACATAGGAGCACCTCAATACATAAGGCAAATACTAACAGCCATAAAAGGAGAAATCGACAGTAACACAATCATAGTAGGGGACTTTAACACCCCACTTTCACCAATGGACAGATCATCCAAAATGAAAATAAATAAGGAAACACAAGCTTTAAATGATACATTAAAGAAGATGGACTTAATTGATATTTATAGGACATTCCATCCAAAAACAACAGAATACACATTTTTCTCAAGTGTTCATGGAACATTCTCCAGGATAGATCATATCTTGGGTCACAAATCAAGCCTTGGCAAATTTAAGAATATTGAAATTGTATCAAGTATCTTTTCCGACCACAATGCTATGAGACTAGATATCAATTACAGGAAAAGAGCTGTAAAAAATACAAACACATGGAGGCTAAACAATACACTACTTAATAACGAAGTGATCATTGAAGAAATCAAAGAGGAAATTTAAAAATACCTAGAAACAAATGACAATGGAGACACGACGACCCAAAACCTATGGGATGCAGCAGAAGCAGTTCTAAGAGGGAAGTTTATAGCAATACAATCCCACCTTAAGAAACAGGAAACATCTCGAATAAATAACCTAACCTTGCACCTAAAGCAATTAGAGAAAGGAGAACAAAAACATCCCAAAGTTAGCAGAAGGAAAGAAATCATAAAAATCAGATCAGAAATAAATGAAAAAGAAATGAAGGAAACGATAGCAAAGATCAATAAAACTAAAAGCTGGTTCTTTGAGAAGATAAACAAAATTGATAAACCATTAGCCAGACTCATCAAGAAAAAAAGGGAGAAGACTCAAATCAATAGAATTAGAAATGAAAAAGGAGAAGTTACAACTGACACTGCAGAAATACAAAAGATCATGAGAGATTACTATAAGCAACTCTATGCCAATAAAATGGACAACCTGGAAGAAATGGACAAATTCTTAGAAATGCACAACCTGCCAAGACTGAATCAGGAAGAAATAGAACATATGAACAGACCAATCACAAGCACTGAAATTGAAACTGTGATCAAAAATCTTCCAACAAACAAAAGCCCAGGACCAGATGGCTTCACAGGCGAATTCTATCAAGCATTTAGAGAAGAGCTAACACCTATCCTTCTCAAACTCTTCCAAAATATAGCAGAGGGAGGAACACTCCCAAACTCATTCTACGAGGCCACCATCACCTTGATACCAAAACCAGGCAAGGATGTCACAAAGAAAGAAAACTACAGGCCAATATCACTGATGAACATAGATGCAAAAATCCTCAACAAAATACCAGCAAACAATCCAACAGCACATTAAAAGGATCATACACCATGATCAAGTGGGGTTTATTCCAGGAATGCAAGGATTCTTCAATATACGCAAATCAATCAACGTGATACACCATATTAACAAATTGAAGGAGAAAAGCCATATGATCATCTCAATAGATGCAGAGAAAGCTTTCGAAAAAATTCAACACCCATTTATGATAAAAACCCTGTAGAAAGTAGGCATAGAGGGAACTTTCCTCAACATAATAAAGGCCATATATGACAAACCCACAGCCAGCATTGTCCTCAATGGTGAAAAACTGAAACCATTTCCACTAAGATCAGGAACAAGACAAGGTTGCCCACTCTCACCACTCTTATTCAACATAGTTTTGGAAGTTTTAGCCACAGCAATCAGAGAAGAAAAGGAAATAAAAGGAATCCAAATTGGAAAAGAAGAAATAAAGTTGTCACTGTTTGCAGATGACATGATACTATACATAGAGAATCCTAAAGATGCTACCAGAAACCTACTAGAGCTAATCAATGAATTTGGTAAAGTAGCAGGATACAAAATTAATGCACAGAAATCTCTGGCATTCCTATATACTAATGATGAAAAATCTGAAAGTGAAATCAAGGAAACACTCCCATTTACCATTGCAACAAAAAGAATAAAATATCTAGGAATAAACCTACCTAAGGAGACAAAAGACCTGTATGCAGAAAATTATAAGACACTGATGAAAGAAATTAAAGATGATACAAATAGATGGAGAGATATAGCATGTTCTTGGATTGGAAGAATCAACATTGTGAAAATGACTCTACTACCCAAAGCAATCTACAGATTCAATGCAATCCCTATCAAACTACCACTGGCATTTTTCACAGAACTAGAACAAAAAATTTCACAATTTGTATGGAAACACAAAAGACCCCGAATAGCCAAAGCAATCTTGAGAACGAAAAATGGAGCTGGAGGAATCAGGCTCCCTGACTTCAGACTATACTACAAAGTGACAGTAATCAAGACAGTATGGTACTGGCACAAAAACAGAAATATAGGTCAATGGAACAGGATAGAAAGCCCAGAGATAAACCCACGGACATATGGTCACCTTATCTTTGATAAAGGAGGCAGGAATGTACAGTGGAGAAAGGACAGTCTCTTCAATAAGTGGTGCTGGGAAAACTGGACAGGGACATATAAAAGTATGAGATTAGATCACTCCCTAACACCATACACAAAAATAAGCTCAAAATGGATTAAAGACCTAAATATAAGGCCAGAAACTATCAAACTCTTAGAGGAAAACATAGGCAGAACACTCTATGACATAAATCACAGCAAGATCCTTTTTGACCCACCTCCTAGAGAAATGGAAATAAAGACAAAAATAAACACATGAGACCTAACGAAACTTAAAAGCTTTTGCACAGCAAAGGAAACCATAAACAAGTCAAAAGACAACCCTCAGAATGGGAGAAAGTATTTGCAAATGAAGCAACTGACAAAGGATTAATCTCCAAAATTTATAAGCAGCTCATGCAGCTCAATAACAAAAAAACAAACAACCCAATCCAAAAATGGGCAGAAGACCTAAATAGACATTTCTCCACAGCAGATATACAGACTGCCAACAAACACATGAAAGGATGCTCAACATCTTTACTCATTAGAGAAATGCAAATCAGAACTACAATGAGATATCATCTCACACCAGTCAGAATGGCCATCATCAAAAAATCTAGAAACAATAAATGCTGGAGAGGGTGTGGAAAAAAGGGAACACTCTTGCACTGCTGGTGGGAATGTGAATTGGTACAGCCACTATGGAGAACGGTATGGAGGTTCCTTAAAAAACTACAAATAGAACTACCATATGACCCAGCGATCCCACTACTGGGCATATACCCTGAGAAAACCATAATTCAAAAAGAGACATGTACCAAAATATTCATAGCAGCCCTATTTACAATAGCCCAGAGATGGAAACAACCTAAGTGTCCATCATCGGATGAATGGGTAAAGAAGATGTGGCACATATATACAATGGAATATTACTCAGCCATAAAAAGAAATGAAATTGAGCTATTTGTAATGAGGTGGATGGACCTAGAGTCTGTCATACAGATTGAAGTAAGTCAGAAAGAGAAAGACAAATACTGTATGCTGACACATATATATGGAATTTAAGAAAAAAAATGTCATGAATAACATAGGGGTAAGACAGGAATAAAGACACAGACCTACTAGAGGATGGACTTGAGGATATGGGGAGGGGGAAGGGTAAGCTGTGACAAAGTGAAAGAGCGACATGGACATATATACACTACCAAACATAAGGTAGATAGCTAGTAGGAAGCAGCCGCATAGCACGGGGAGATCAGCTCGTTGCTTTGTGACCGCCGGGAGGGGTGGGATAGGGAGGGTGGGAGGGAGACGCAAAAGGGAGGGGATATGGGAACATATGTATATGTATAACTGATTAAATTTGTTATAAAGCAAAAAATAAAAAAAAACAGGGTTTATAACAAGGACCTACTGTATGGCACAGGGAACTCTGCTCAATGTTATTTGGCAGCCTGGATGGGAGGAGAGTCTGGGGGACAATGGATACATGTATATGTATGGCTGAGTTTCTTTGCTGTGCACCTGAAACCATCACTGCAGTGTTAATCGGCTATACTCCAATGTAAAATAAAAAACTAAAACTAAAACAGGGTTTAGAAGTTAGAGATGCTTTCTCTTGCTGGCCTGGAAGAGCCAAGCCACTGTGAGTTCTATAGCTGCAAAGAAATGAATTCTGCCAACACTCATGTGAACTTGGAAGAGGACCTCGATCCTCAGATGAGACCCTAGCCCTGCCTGAAATCTCAATTGAAGCCTTGTAAAACCCTGAGACAAGGACCCAGTGAATTTGTGCCTGGATTACTGACCCATGAAAACTGTGAGATAATAAATAATTGGCATTCTTTTAAGCTGCTCAATTTGAGGTAATTTTTTAATACAGCAATAGAAAGCCAATACACTGATAATCACCATGAACAAGATAATCTTAATGTAATGTCTTTTATGTTTTCCTGGTAGCTTTTATGAGCAGGAAATGTTATTCAGAGGTCATTTTAAAATTAAATTTTAAAAATATTCTATTAATTAAGGGTCCACATTCAAAAATCTAATTCTTCTTTAATCTATTACTTTTGGTTTATAAATCTTACAGTTCTCATTATGGAGCTAGTGAGTTTAACCATCACTTTTTAAGGAGATTTGATACCAGTTACAAACTTATTAAAGAAAACATTCTGTGCTGCATTGATAAATTTAATATATTTGATTTCACTTGAAAGAACTTTGATTCTCCAATAAATTTTCTCAATTACTTAAATGATTCTTATAAACCTAATAAATTAACCTTTTAAAATAGTGATTAAGTTTTCTTAATTATTTGAATATGATATAAACTAAGATTTCAACAAAAACTCATATCTAAATTAATCATTCAATTACTTATTGTAAATTGAAGTTACAAGGTTAGTCTGTAATTCTAATAGACCAAATTCCCTTAAATATGATAAGAACATAAAGTATCAAAAATGCACAGATTTCTAAATACAAAAATATTAATAATATGAATTATTATCTAAATGTTCTACCTTCTAAATCTTTTAAAGTAGTTATTAAAAGACACTTATACATGAAAGAAAGAAATATGTAATCACAAACAATTTTGGAGGAGGGTCCTTCTCAAGTGATTGAGCCTGCACTGTGGTCAGTGACATAAACCAGAAGGGAAGATCTTGAGATGCTGATATCCAGAGAGAGTTCCTGTGACCCTGCCTGCAAAGGGGAGCACTTTTTATCATCCCAAGTCTTGAGCTCCATAAATTAGAGAAGGTGTTTTCACACCATCCATATCCCGGTTTTAAGTCATCACTAATTCTTCCACCTGCACATGGATGGAGTCTGCAATCCCAGCCCAGGAGTCACATTATGACAGAGAATGGATCTTGGATCAGGGATGGGACCTTCAAGTCACTCTACTCCTGCTCATCCTTGGCAAGAATTTCCCTTTCCATCCATACCAGCACCCAGCCCTTAGGTCCCTGGTGGAAGAAAGGGACCAAAGAGGTGCAAAGCAGGAGGGATAAAATGAAAGGGACTTAGTCTGGAAAAGCACGTGGAGAGCTGGGCTGTTCTGTTTTTCCTTTGGGATCTGGAAATGTAGGGAGAAGCTGTATGTATTATTTTCAGACTTGTTAATGGGCCAGGTCTCATGGTTGAATTCCCAGCCAATCACTCAGCCTTGCTCTGAGAAATAGTTCCCTTCCCCTACTCTCACTCCCTTCCTTTTTTCCCATATGATCCTGTCCAAGTTGGTACAGACACCTAGGGTGGCAACATTCATTCACTCTCTGACATACACCCCTCTGCCTCTCCCACTGGCAAATGCTTTAGGTTTGCTGGGAGTCCTGTGAGCTTTGGGTAACCCCAGAGATGTGAGTCCTTCTTGGAAAATGATGTCTGGTCTTAAAGCATGTGTGTGCATAGCCTTGTCATCTCTTTTTTGTCTCCATCTCTCTCCTATTCCCCACTCTCCTTTTTGTCTCCTTTTTGTCTTCTCTCCCTTTATTTTGGTCTCTTACCCTCTCTTTCTCTCATTCTCCTTCGTCAGTTTTTTCTTCCTTTTTTTCTCCTATTCTTCTGCACTAGGATATATGTATTTTTGGATTTCATTTTTTAAGGAGAATAGTGGGGAGATGGGTAAGTTTGTATTAGTGTCAATAAAAATAGTCAAGCTTGCGAGACATTACTATGTAATAGGCATAGTGATAAATATCTGACATGTGTTACCATTTGATCTTCAAAACAATCTTGATTGATTGATTGATATATATTGTTCCTATTTTCCATAGGTAGAAACTGCAGCTCAGAGAGGGTACTTAATTTTTCCAGAATTACTAAGTATGGTTTAATCACATGTCCCAGGAGGACTGACTCTAGCATCACACTCTGAATCACTCTCCCTTGGCAACCCAAGGCCAATTACCCACTCCATGTGACTAGATGTCTTCAGTATTATTTCCCTGACATCCTTGCCCCTTGAAGCCAGGGCACAGCCAGGTGCCCATATCTCTGTACCTCACCCTGAGCCTCTGCACAGACTATGCCCACTAATTGAAAATCTAGAGATTATTTTATTTCGAGAAGAGTGTTTATTAAACCCACCCTAAAAGGCCAGAGCTCCTCTTTACTCATGCTTGCTGACATGTGTTGGAAACTAAGTAACCTGCTCTAGTACAGAGTACAGGGATGCCATCTGAAATGTGAGCAGACAGGGTAAAAGAGGGGAGTGGGCATTGGTGGATGGGCTGAGATTCAAGAAGTCTTGCTAGGGCTTCCCTGGTGGCACAGTGGTAGAGAATCCCCTTGCCAACACAGGGGACTCAGGTTCGAGCCCTGGTCCGGGAAGATCCCACATGCCGCGGGGCAACGGGGCCCATGAGCCACAACTACTGAGCCTGTGCGTCTGGAGCCTGTGCTCCACAACAAGAGAGGCCACGACAGTGAGAGGCCCATGCATCACGATGAAGAATGGCCCCCGCTCGCCGCAACTAGAGAAAGCCCTTGTACAGAAACGAAGACCCAACACAGCCAAAACAAAAAAAATTAATTAATTTGTTAAAAAAAAAAAGTTTTGCTAGCTGGGGTGAGGATAAGTGAACTGCATAGCTACAGTCTCTGCCACAAGGAACTGTTTGGTGATCAACTGTGTATTTTAGGGGTGGCATATGGTCCCCAAAGAATCATGCCTTCTCGTGTAGTCCTTATCACACTGACTCTGAGCTTGGCCATGTCACTTGCCCTGGTCAAGAGACGACATCAAGTGACACAAGCAGAGGCATGGTAAGCTCTTACACAGAAGCTTTCCTTTCTAAACTTAGCTAATAGGTAAAGAATCCCAGACTATCCTGCTGGAGAAAGAGGCCATGTGGGAAACTGAGGCACCCCAACAAACATCCAAGGCCTCAGACACAAAAATGAAGACATTTTGGATGCTCCAGCCCCAGGTGGGCAGTCCCAGGGGACACCATGTAGAGTGGAGATAAGTCATCCCACTGAGTCTTGCCCAGATTCCTGACCCACAGAACAATGTGCAATAAAGTAGTTGTTTTAAGTCACTGAGTTTTGGAGTAGTTTGTTCTACAGTAATAGATAAATGATGTAGGATCCTGAAAAGTTAAGTGCTCAATGATTGATCCACAGGTTTTTTCCTACCAATTTCTCATCCTCTCCAAAGACATCTCTAACCAGCTTCTCCTCATCTCTCCTGTGGAAGAAATAAGGGCTCATAAAATGAAAAGCAGAATAGAGCGGGGCTTTCCCAGTAACTTATGGTACCCCCTGGGCTCTCCCAAGCAATGCATAGTAACATTATAGACCAAAGAGGTCAAATCATTTTTTGGAAAAAGAGGTCTCTTTTCACTTCCAGAGGCCTTGAGCTGACAAAAGTGCTGGGAATTTCCTGTGGTGCCCTGAGTAGTGAGAGGATCTTCAGTCCTTGCAAAGAGCAGGTGAGAGGTGTCTTCTTCAGCTATGCTATCCCCACTGGAGATCCTCACAAGCCCCAAGGAGAAGTGTGGCAGAGGGTAAAGGAGCAGCCTGGGGTGAGAAGAACATGGTTTGGAGATCCCTTTGATGACACTTTGAGATCTACACACAGATTGGTTGGGAGCTAGACCTCCAGGGAGATGGTAGATTGCTTTTGGAGAGGTTGAGGACTTCATTAAAAGGAAACTATGAGACAGGCCTTGTTCATCAGCAGGTAGCAATGTCTGTCCACTCAATATAGTAAATGTGTCCTTGTCCCATGAGTGTGAGCAGCTCAGGACAGGAACCATATGTTAATCATCTTAGATACCCAGTACTACCACAGGCCTGGCCTCATGCCCTCATGCAGGCCGTTTCACTTCCTGTCTCTACTTTCTCACCTGTGGAATGAGGTAGCTGAAGAAGATGTTCCCCCAAATTCCCTTCAGATGTTAACTATCTTGGTCTTCCACAGAGAAATGTGCAGCCTGGGGTTTCATTTCATTCGTTCTGCAGGTAAAGTCCTGATCTCTTTCCTGGCACACTAGCAGGTTAAACTGGAAAGACAAGAGAGGAAAAACCACAGATTGGCCCTTTCTTCCTGGTGGCTTCACCAAATGGAGGCCCAAGAGAGGAAGAGGCAGGACTCCTTCAGCGTGGGGTCTGTAGCCTCAGCCTGCTGAGCTTTGGCTGGGATGCATCCCCAGCAGGATAAAATGGGGGTTTTCATCAGCATGGGAGAGGAAAGAAGGCAGGTGGAGGCTGTCCCAGGTCAGGGAAGTCACACGAGCATCCCAAGCAGCTGAGACAACAAAAACCCACTGAGGAGAAGAGGTACATCAGAGGAGATGGGCCCAGTAAGCCCATGAATGAAAAAGTTGGAGGGGGAAGGTAAGCTGTGACAAAGTGAGAGAGTGGCATGGACATATATACACTACCAAACGTAAAATAGCTAGTGGGGAGCAGCCGCATAGCACAGGGAGATCAGCTGGGTGCTCTGTGACCACCTAGAGGGGTGGGATAGGGAGGGTGGGAGGGAGGGAGATGCAAGAGGGAAGAGATATGGGAACATATGTATATGTATAACTGATTCACTTTGTTATAAAGCAGAAACTAACACACCATTGTAAAGCAATTATACTCCAATAAAGATGTAAAAAAAAAAAAAGTGGGGAGGGTAGCAGAGGCCAGTTTCACAGACAAAGCTTTTCCAAAGGGTGGAGGAGGCAGGAATGAGAAGCAAGGTGGTGAGGTTCAGAGCCCCTGAGACAAATGAAAGTCTTTGCAAGATCATGGCAAAGAATGTGAGGAGAAATCAATAATGTCACCCAGTGGTGGGAAGTCACAAACCCGTGTCAGCAGCGGCAGAAAGAATAGAAGGAGGCCATGCAGGTGGGCAGGTTCAAAGGCTGAAGAGAAATGGGCAATGGAACTGCTGTCTCAGGTTTCCCCTGCAGAAAGTTCCTGAAGATGAAGTCCTGACATTTGAGGCATAATTTAACATCACAATTGTGATTCATACTCTGTCCCTTTTTTTTTCTTGGTATTTAAAAGATTTAATATAGGGGGAAAAAGTGTTATATAGTGGTACCAGTTCTTAATACAAATGAAGCATAGTTTATATAATTTCAAAAGTTATTTACATTATTTTTGATACCACAGTTGTACAGAACAAGTTCTTGACACACACAAAATTTGTATAATTTCAGGTATATAAAAACAAAAATTTAAACATAGGTCATTCAGAAATGTAGAAAATGTTAAAATGCATGGAGATATGTACAACCAAAAGGAGAAAAAAAAGTATGTCTGTACATATTTTAAAGAAACAAACTGATCTGACTCAAACTTGTATGTCACACTCTCAATCAAAAAAGTATACATAACTGGACTGAAAGCAAACTAGTGGACTAAAACAGTACTAAATATCATAGCATCATAGCTGAGTGCTTTATGATTTGCAGCCCATTCCATTTTATCTTTATAGTTGCTTGAGGAAATCAGAAGGGCCGGTGTCATCAACTTCATTTACTGATGAAGGAATGAAGTCCTAAAATGATTGAGGGACTCACCTAGGTCACTCTGAAGCCAGGGACCCAGGGAAATAGATGTGTACTTGGTACCAGAGGACCCCCCAGGTTCTGCTACTAGGTCGACCCAGGAATTCACTGCTTTTAAAAAATTACCACTTTTTAAAAAATATACTGAAATAAATATATTCACATGACTTATCTTTCCTTACCACTATGATTTCTTACACAGTTAAAATTCATGAGTAATATTTATGTGAATAAAAACAAACTAAATGCTGCAAACCATTGTGAGAGGGGCCATTGTATTACTCTAATTATAGAAAGAAAATTTGAAGGAGAACCTACAAGATGGTGGGGGAGTAAGATGTGAAGATCACCTTCCTCCCCACAGATACACCAAAAATACATCTACATGTGGAACAACTCCTACAGAACACCTAGAGAATGCTGGCAGAAGACCTCAGACTTCCCAAAAGGCAAGAAACTCCCCACGTACCTGGCCATGTGGCTGACAGGGTCTTGGTGTTCCAGCTGGTGTCAGGCCTGAGCTTCTGATGTGGGAAATCTGAGTCCAGGATTTTGGTCCACCAGAGACCTCCCAACCCCTTGTAATATCAATCAGCAAGAGCTCTCCCAGAGATCTCTGTCTCAACGCTAAGACCCAGCTCCACTCAATGACCATCAACCTCCAGTGCTGGACACCCCATGCCAAACAACTAGCAAGACAGGAACACAACCCCACACATTAGCAGAGAAGCTGCCTAAAATAACAATAAGTTCACAGACATCCCAAAATGCACCATCAGATGCAGTCCTGCCCACCAGAAAGACAAGATCCAGACACATCCACCGGAACACAGGCACCAGTCCCCTCCACCAGGAAGCCCACACAACCCACTGAACCAACCTTAACCACTGGGGGCAGACACCAAAAACAGCGGGAACTATGAACCTTCAAGCAGTGAAAAGGAGACCCGAAACACAGTAAGTTAAGCAAAATGAGAAGACAGAGAAACACACAGCAGATGAAGGAGCAAGACAAAAACCCACCAGACCATACAAATGAAGAAAACAGGAAGTCTACCTGAAAAAGAATTCAGAGTACTAATAGTAAAGATGATAAAAAATCTTGGAAATAGAATGGAGAAAATACAACAAAGGTTTAACAAGGACCTAAAAGAACCAAGAGCAAACAATGACGAACAACACAACAAATGAAATTTAAAATTCTCTAGAAGCAATCAATAGCAGAATAATTGAGGCAGAAGAACGGATAAGTGACCTGGAAGACAAAATAGTGGAAGTAACTACTGCAGAGCAGAATAAAGAAAAAAAAAAAAAAGAAAAGAATTGAGGACAGTCCCAGACACCTCTGGGACAACATTAAATGCACCAACATTTGAATACAGTGGTCCCAGGAGAAGAAGAGAAAAAGAAAGGGTCTGAGAAACTATTTGAAGAGATTATAGTTGAAAACTTCCCTAACATGGGAGGGGAAATAGTCAATCAAGGCCAGGAAGCACATAGAGTCCCATAGAGGATAAGTCCAAGGAGAAACATGCCAAGACACATACTAATCAAACTATAAAAAATTAAATACAAAGAAAAAAATATTAAAAGCAGCAGGGAAAAGCAACAAATAACACACAAGGGAATCCCCATAAGGTTAACAGCTGATCTTCCAGCAGAAACTCTGCAAGCCACAAGGGAGTTGCAGGACATATTTAAAGTGATGAAAGGGAAAAACCTACAACCAAGATTACTCTACCCAGCAAGGATCTCATTCAGATTTGATGGAGAAATTAAAACCTTTACAGATAAGCAAAAGCTAAGGGAAATCAGCACCACCAAATCAGCTTTACAACAAATGCTAAAGGAACTTCTCTAGTCAGGAAACACAAGAGAAGGAAAAGACCTACAAAAACAAACCCAAAACAATTAAGAAATGGTAATAGGAACATACATATCGATAATTACCTTAAATGTAAATGGATTAAATGCTCCAACCAAAAGACATAGACTGGCTGAATGGATACAAAAAGAAGATCCATATATATGCTGTCTACAGGAGACCTACTTCAGACCTAGGGACACATACAGAGTGAAAGTGAGGGGATAGAAAAAGATATTCCATGCAAATATCAAAAGAAAACTGGACTAGCAATTGTCATATCAGACAAAAATGACATTAAAATAAAGACTATTAGAAGAGACAAAGAAGGACACTACATAATGATCAAGGGGTAAATCCAAGAAGAAGATATAACAATTGTAAGTATTTATGTACCCAACGTAGGAGAACCTCAATACACAAGGCAAATGCTAACAGCCATAACAGGGGAAATCGACAGTAACACAATAATAGTACAGGATTTTAAGACTCTATTTCACCAATGGACAGATCATCCAAAATGAAAATAGATAAGGAAACACAGGCTTTAAATGACACATTAAACAAGAGGGACTTAAATGATATTTATAGGACATTCCATCCCAAAACAACAGAATACACTTTCTTCTCAAGTGCTCATGGAATATTCTCCAGAATACATCATATCCTGGGTCAAAAATCAAGCCTCAGTAAAGTTAAGATAATTGAAATCTTATCAAGTATCTTTTCAGACCGCAATGCTATAAGACTAGATATCAATTACAGGAAAAAAATCTGTAAAAAATACATGGACTCTAAACAATACACTACTAACTAACCAAAAGATCACTGAAGAAATCAAAGAGGAAATAAAAAACTACCTAGAAACAAATGACAGTGAAAACACGATGACCCAAAACCTATGAGATGCAGCAAAAGCAGTTCTAAGAGGGAAGTTTATAGCAATACAATCCTACCTCAAGAAATAACAAACATCTCAAATAAACAACCTAACCTTCCACCTAAAGCAATTAGAGAAAGAAGAAGAAGAAGAAGAAAAAAAAAAACCCCAAGGTTAGCAGAAGGAAAGAAATCGTAAAGATCAGATCAGAAATAAATGAAAAAGAAATGAAGGAAATGATAGCAAAGATAAATAAAACTAAAAGCTGGTTCTTTGAGAAGATAAACAAAATTGATAAACCACTAACCAGACTCATCAAGGAAACAAGGGAAAAGATTCAAATCAATAGAATTAGAAATGAAAAAGGAGAAGTAACAACTGACACTGCAGAAATACAAAGGATCATGAGAGATTACTACAAGCAACTATATGCCAATAAAATGGACAACCTGGAAGACATAGACAAATTCTTAGAAAAGCACAACCTTCCGAGACTGTTTATAGAAAATATAAACAGGCCAATCACAAGCGCTGAAATTGAAACTGTGATTAAAAATCTTCCAACAAACAAAAGCCCAGGACCAGATGGCTTCACAGGCGAATTGTATCAAACATTTAGAGAGGAGCTAACACCTATCCTTCGCAAACTCTTCCAAAACATAGCAGAGGGAGGAACACTCCCAAACTCATTGTACGAGGCCACCATCACCCTGATACCAAAACTAGACAAAGATGTCGCAAAAAAAGAAAACTACAGGCCAATATCACTGATGAACACAGATGCAAAAAATCCTCAACAAAACACTAGCAAACAGAATCCAACAGCACATTAAAAGGATCATACACTAGGATCAAGTGGGGTTTATCCCAGGAATGCAAGGATTCTTATATACACAAATCAGTCAATGTGATACACCATATGAACCAACTGAAGGAGAAAAACCATACGATCATCTCAATAGATGCAGAAAAAGCTTTCAACAAAATTCAACACCCATTTATGATTAAAAACCCTCCAAAAAGTAGAAATAGAGGGAATTTACCTCAACATAATAAAGGCCATATATAAGAAACCCACAGCCAACATCGTCCTCAACGGTGAAAAACTGAAACCATTTCCACTAAGATCAGGAACAAGACAAGGTTGCACAATCTCACCACTCTTTTTATTTATTTATTTATTTTTATTTTTTGCGGTATGTGGGCCTCTCACTGCTGTTTCCCGTTGCAGAGCACAGGCTCCGGTCGCACAGGCCCAGCTGCCACGGCTCACGGGCCCAGCCGCTCCGCAGCACGTGGGATCTTCCCGGACCGGGTCACGAACCCATGTCCCCTGCATCGGCAGGCGGACTCTCAACCACTGTGCCACCAGGGAAGCCCTCACCACTCTTATTCAACATAGTTTTGGAAGGTTTAGCCACAGCAATCAGAGAAGAAAAAGAAATAAAAAGGATCCAAATTAGAAAAGGAGAAGTAAAACTGTCACTGTTTGCAGATGACATGATACTATACATAAAGAATCCTAAAGGTGCTACCAGAAAACTACTAGAGCTAATCAATGAATTTGGACATAGGAGTGCAGGAAGGAAACTTCCAGCAAAAGAGGGTGAAGTTCAGTAGGTGTTAAGCCCCAAATGAGAGTGTCCACAAAGCTCTTGACAGCAGGGACCAGGTGGCAATGACCATACAAAGGTGACCCATACCTTAAGGTGAAGCACAGGCAATAGGAATAAGGACATTTAGAGGGGGCTGTGCCTTGGAGGAGTCTGGGAAGTGTCCACACTTCCAGGATTGGCTTGGATGTGCTCCCTGAAGGTGGTAGAGGAAAGCAGGAAGGAAATCCCAGGGTAGGGCTGGGGAAGCTGGACTGTTGCATGCATTCAGGCAACACTGGGACAGCCAGGCTGGCTGGCTGTGATCAGTGCTGGGAGTAGGGGACACACGTTTAGAAAGATTGTTTGGAGTATGTTACAGGAAATCCAGGGAGGTAGCGTGACTCTCAAGACCACCACCAAATCAGGAGAACAAAGCATTCATCCAACTCTGCCACCACTGGCCATGTGCTCATGGTCAAGTCATTCTCATTCTCTCTCTTTCAGCCTCACTCCTATTATTTGTGTAACAAGGTGGTTGAGAAGATCATCACAATAGTCACTATTAGTCAGGCTTTGTTCTAATATGTATTCACTCAATCCTCCAATAGCCCTGTGAAATAGGACCTGGGATTATGCCCATTTTACAGATGAGAAAACTAAGATACAGAGAAGAAATAACTTCTCTGAGTATGCACAGTTAATCAGGTAGGGGAGCTGGAATATGCAATCCTTCATTCTGCCTCTAGAGCTCGTGTTCTTATCCAGTACTCCATGCTGCCTCTTCAAAATCCTCCCAAATCAGCACTAAACTTAAGCACAAAATTTAAAAGAGTTGCCATCTCCCCAGAGCAAAAATAGGACACTGGACCCTTTTTCCCCAAATGACAAAGTCATGCCTCCCTCATGCAACCTGGGATCACCCCAGACTCCTGCCCTACCCAGGAGAAAAAGTCTGCTGGATGAGCCCTGGAGAGTGAGAGCATTAGTGACTGTCACTTAAGCTCCCACAGAATTTCTGTTTCAACCATGACTGCTTAAACCATGCCTGGCTGCTGTCCTTGTCATAAGGACTGATTGTCCTTGTGCTCCAATCAGTCAATTAGACTAAGGAGTAATAATAAAAAGCAATTATTAATATGAACAAAGGCAATAGTAATGAAAAGAATGATTGAAGAGCCTCCCAAGGAAGACAGGGGTCAGAGAACACAGAATCATAAAATACTGTGGTCAGAAGGTTGCTTAGACATCATTCAACCCACCCACTTTGTGTTTCTGATGAAATTGAGCTCCAAGAGGCTAGTCCCCTGCCTGAGGTCACATAGCTCATAGAATCAGCACTCTGACTTATACCCAATTTCCTGAGTCTACTTATTAAAAATCGTGCCAGAAGAGGCCGGTGTCTTCTTTTCCAGTCCTACAAGAGTGACTCTTGCGTTCCCAGGACACACAGTGTTGCTGGCTTGGAGAGGGTGAGAAGTCTAGAACCACTGCCTCTGTGAGCTGAGAGGGGCCTCAGACCTCCACCCCACCCATACGTCAGCCTACGGAGAGTTAAAAGTCAAAAGCTCCTAGCCTTGAACCCTCGGCCTCTGTGTGGTCCTGTCCCAAGTCCAGAACAGTTTTCAAGTTCTGGCCTTTGTCCCTAGAAAGAGGGGCTGCAGCACCCACAGTCCTTAGGACTTTCTCAGCTCTTGACCCTTCCAGGACCTCAAACTTCAGAAGGATGGTTTTCAGTGCATTTTGCAATATGGAAGATCTCTTGTGTTAGGTTCAGAGAACACCTTCTCCACCAACGAAAAGGGTGCATTTGCCCTGGCCTCAAGTAGCCACGTGAACTAGACATATTAGTTCAAATCTCTGGGCCCCCCTTTCAACAACCATAGACTAAATGGCCTTAAAATTGAATGATAACTTCCCCACCTCCTGGGAAGTACCCAGGGCCTCACTTGCCCTGGCTGTGCCATCCTCCCCTCATTGAGATGCCCCTTCTTACTGATGAGTCTGGTTCATCTGCCCTTGCCAGCCCAGGAGGCACCAGCCTTACAGGAAGACCTAGAAGGATCTGACCTGAAAATCATATAACGAAGGCCGAAATGTCAACCACCTCTCTCTAGGCTCCCCCATCTCTATTTCTACTCAGTGACCCTTAGCAAGTGCTTACTCTGCTTATCAGTTTATCTGCATCACTCTGAGTGCATTCCTTTAAGCTAAGAAGGGGAAAAAAATCACAAGAAAAGTATATATATACCACAGTATCTGGTTGCAACTACTTGAGATAGTTACAAATATCTCAGGTGAGAACGTGGAGACAGTTGCCCTGGGACGAATGCTCTCCATCTCAGTCCTGCTTCAGCACCAGACTCTGTTTTCACCAGCTCCCATGGACATTCTTATGTTCTGCTTCCTTCTCTTTTCTTTTTCTTATATTTTCAAAGCCCGGTCTCATTCCCCCCCGCCCCCCAAAAATGGAAGTCCTTACACTGACATTGCCCTCCAGTCCACATGCCGGGAGGCTGCCCCAAATATCTCTTAGTTTCTTCCACAAGTCATGGAGGCCACCCCACTGTGGAACCCTCAAGCATCCTCATCCATGTAATGCCTGACCTGTCTCCCTCACTATCTCCCTTCCACCTAGACATTAGCAGCTCTCCCATAAAACGTAGTACAGTCTTATTTTGAATGAGTTGGTGGTCAGGTCAGCCCATACTCCTTCCCTAGATTAATTAAGTCATATTTTTTTCAATGAATATGCAGCATTCACTGGCATTGACACCAAACTTGCTTTTTCTGAGACAGCTTTCTCTGCAAAGACGTCTACCTTTCTTGCTGCTTGGTGGCATTCTCTGAGAGCATCCTGCTCATGGTTTCTCCTCTGACCCATCTTCATCCTCTAGTCTTCTCTTCCCCTTCACAGTGTGATACTAACTGCACTTTCTGGAAGAAAAAATTAAGTCTTTTTTTTTTTTTTAATCTGAGCATAGAAGGGAAGAATGTGTAGGGACCAAGGGTTATTTAGCAACTTCACAAAGAAATCAGAGCAAATTCCCATCTGCCTGTCTCAACATTTCTCTTAGAATAGAACCCTATGAGAAATGTTAAGACAGGCAGATAAAAAAAGTCATGAAGAACCTAGGGGTAAAACGGGAATAAAGACACAGACCTACTTGAGAATGGACTTGAGGATATGGGGAGGGGGAAGGGTAAGCTGGGACAAAGCGAGAGAGAGGCATGGACATATATACACTACAAAACGTAAGGTAGATAGCTAGTGGGAAGCAGCTGCATGGCACAAGGAGATCAGCTCGTGACCACCTAGAGGGGTGGAATAGGGAGGGTGGGAGGGAGGAAGACGCAAGAGGGAAGAGATATGGGAACATATGTATATATATAACTGATTCACTTTGTTATAAAGCAGAAACTAACACACCATTGTAAAGCAATTGTACTCCAATAAAGATGTTAAAAAAAAAAAAAAAAAAGAACCCTATGGCTGAAAGGAACTGGGAGGAATTATTCTGACCTCAGGGCAAGACCTCCCTGTGACCGTGTCAGACAGCTGGCCTCTGCTTTCTGAAGTTTCTTTTAGGATGGAGCCCTCAGTAGTTTTCCTTTTGCCTTCCATCACAGGCTGTCACAATTCTGGCTGCAGGAAGTGGTTTCTTAACATCTGACTTTCATTCCTGGGGCATCAACACCACCCGCTCAGCCTCTGATACTCACAACTTTCCATCACTCTCTCATCCTGGGTGGGATGTCCTGTCAGCTTCATCTGGTAGGACCTCAGACTCCCAGGAGAGGAGCCAGCCAGAGCAGGGATGGGAGGGACGGTGGGAGCCAAGGCAAACCACAGGTCCATGCCTGGCTAGAGGGGGAATCTTACTAAGGGTGTGAGTGGGAATGTGTACCAGGGGGGCTCGACTTTCAGGACTTTTAAAAAGAAGCCAGAAATCCTGATTTTTGAGTGACATCTCCTGCTTTCCACATCTTCTCCAGTGAGATCCATGACTATGTATTCACAGGGCACTTTACTTTTTTTCACATTCTTTTATAACTGAAAAATATTTGACATGTAACATTGTGTAAGTTTAAGGTATACAACATGTTGATTTGATAATTTAGATATTGCAATATGATTGTCATTGTAGTACCTGACTCTTAATCCTTCCCCAAAGTGCTTTCCAAGGAGTTAATGAGCAAATGAGTCTCTGGTTCCTGACAGATACAGGAAAGCTCCCTTGAGCCCTTGTCCTTTCAGCTGAATTTCTCCCAGGCCCATCCCCAATGGTTCTTCCATGGTCACAAGCCAGAGACCCCAGGCTGGAAGCTCACAAAGGCTCTAATGAAAGTCTTTAAACTATTTGCAGTGAGGTACTGGGAATTTGTGTGTGGAACATTTTTTGACTTCAACTTTCCCCCAGACACCATGAAGTCCAGGAGTTACGTTAATCGATCATTCTAGCTAAGGTGCATGTTCTAAACACACACACTTAATCGCCCCTAAATGACTGGCCTGTATAGAAACCTGGTTTACAGCCCAGAATCCAAATGGGAAGAATCTTCTTCACTTTGTCCTCACAGTTCTATTGGCATTTCATGGGGAAAGGTACACATAGTTCATGAGTAAGTTTTTTGGAAAACACAGAAACAGCAACACAAAATCACAGAGCTCAGGGAGGGAAAGTGACAAATGGGGGCATAATTTGGAGAAAATTTGGATCGAAACCTGAGGTTAGCCAACACCCCTGGTCGTGGTGGTGGAGGAATTATTAACCCCAATTGAAACCCTGGCAAATTGCTCCCCATGCCTGGCCCTGCTGATGCCCTGAAGCATGTTTCCTATCTGGGGGACCCCCAGCAAAACGGTCTTGTATTGGGGTTAAACAATTGTGTGTGTACATGCAGCTGCTCAGAGCTAATTATTATTAGTAGGTAAACAGCACACTTTCTGACTTTCCCCTTGATGAGATTAAGTGATTCTGGTTCCAGGAAACAATAGATCAAAGTGAAATTCTGACACCCTGCCCAGGGGTTGAGGGCCTTCATAAAAGGAGGGAGGGCTGGGCTCCAGGAGAGGCACTGCTCCAGCGACATAAAGGGCCTGTGAAAGCGAAGGGGCTGAAAGCAGAAAGATGAGCACTCCTGGGGGTGAGGTGGGAGAAGCGGAGGAGGACGGGCTGGGAAGAGCTTCAGACTAAGGGAGGCCAGAGGCCCCAGAAGTGGCCGAAACTGTGTCTTCAGGGGATTTTGCCCCCAGCGTTGCTACAAACACAGCACACCGCATACACTACACACACATACCATACGCACCTACCATGCACACACACATATACAAAAACACCACAGAGCACACACACACACCATACACAAAGACCACACATACCATATACACACACACACCACACAGAGACTGTGCACACACACACCACACATAGAAACATCCCACAAGCACACTCACACATCATGAGGGCTGGGTGTCCAGGAAAGATGCAACCCCCGTAAAGACAGTAGGAAAAGAGAGGGCAGTGAGGAGGAAGGTGCATTCCCAGACCACAGGCATGCGTTCACATCCTGAGATTTTAAAAGTACAGTTAAAGCCAAATGAAGTATAACCGAGAGCGGAAGATGGGAGGCTGGTTTGTAATCTCTGCTCTTGACCCCCTGTATTCCCACCAGACCCAGCTCCAGAACTGTATTCTCCCCCTGCAGGAACACCCTCACCCTTCTAATCTGAGCTAGGAAGTGAGGAATAGCAAGGGCTCTGAGTGGCACGGCTAATAACCGATACCTGCTACATGTGTATTCATTCCTTTCATCCTCTCAAGAGCCCATGAGATGAATACAGTGCTTGAGAAAATTGAAGCTCAGGGAAGCTGAGGAACGTCCCCAAGCTAGAAATCAGTGATTCATCTGACCTTATCACACTGGCCCAGGTTCATGATGAGAGTAAAGAAGGCCATGATATTTCCCATCAAAGTCTACCAGTATCTATACTGGGGTATCACCTTCCGTACATTTAGAAAAAACTTATATGTGTATATTACCTTATATGTATGTATGTATCAGTCACTTACACATCTAACCTATGATTGCATAGGTATTTTTTAAAGTCAAGACTAAATAAAACAAAGCAGATTGGTTTAAAGGTGCCTTAAAGAAAATACTAGATAAATATAAAATATTTGGTAAATAATAGCACAGGTGGTGTAGAAATATGGAACAAACCAAGAGACTGGTTTGCACATGGTTGGTTCTGGGAAACCCT
Organism: Mesoplodon densirostris; assembly: GCF_025265405.1. NCBI lineage: Eukaryota > Metazoa > Chordata > Mammalia > Artiodactyla > Ziphiidae > Mesoplodon > Mesoplodon densirostris. The sequence continues at coordinate 21,193,964 of NC_082668.1, forward strand.
CACTGGCCTACAGGACAACTGTCACAGTCAGGTGTTTCCTTTCACTGAGCTGAGTTTGCCCCCATAACATCCACCCTTTAAATTGGATGTATCTTCCTGAGTGGTAGGCTGAAAGTCTGATCTTCCATAGGCTGGATTTAAATCCTCAAAGCCAGGAAAGGGCCATGAAGACCCTTTTCTTGTCCACACTCGGCCTCCGCTGGCACATCATCTGTAATAGGCCAGATCCAGACACCCACTCTGCCCGCCTGCTCTCCCATCTCTAGTTTCTGAGGTTTTTTGACCAGAGTCTCCTCTTGTCCCACTTTCCAGCTACACATTTTCAAACTGCGGGAATGGAAGCAGTTCCTGCCACCTTAGCATCTGGACCACAGCAAAGGTCAAGGAATTCAAGATCAATTGCATTTATGAAACTGTCAACAGAAGCACATGCTTGTGGAAAATAATATAAAAGAATTTTAAGGAGGTGGGCCAGGCTCGGAATTACACAGGAGACCCAGAGTCTGCACAGTTTTCATCAGGAGCTGCGTCTTGGAGGTAGCCAGCTGTAAACAGCGGTTTAAAGCAAAGGAGGAATGTGTTAGGGTGGGTTCAGGAACATGTCAGGTCAAAGCGGGCGCATGAGGGATTGGGCAGGGCCAACAACGCAGGAACAGAAACTGGTGCCGGTGAGAGGAGACAGGCAGACAAAATGTACAGAGCAGCAAGTCACCGTGCCTAGAACCAGTGGCTCTACTTGAGCAAGAATCACTTGCAGGACCTTTAAAATTACAGATGCCCAGGTGCCTCCCAGACTGATTGGTTCAGAAGGTCTGGACAAGCGTCAGTAAGTTTCTTGTTTGTTTACTTGTTAACTCCTCTGATGATTTAATGTGCAGCCAGAGTTCAGCCGATTGAGTTATTGAGTATAAGATGCTGGGTATACAACTAATGCTGGGGAACCAAAACAGATGTGATCCCTGACCTCGGAGTGTCTTAGAGCATGGGAGAAGAGATAAACATTAAACACAAAATAAACACTCAGTTACAAATTGTGGTTTGGGCTACACAGGAAGAGAACAGGGTGGAGGATGTGTGTGTCGTGGAGAATGGAGCATCTCTCCAATTTCTGGAAGAAGGTATTTAACAGTAATAAACACCATAGACTTCAGTTACATGAAATCAGCTCCATAAATTGTGACTAACACTTTGGTTGTGCAACAATATAAACAGTTGCAAGATTTAATCAAGATTTTAAATTTAAAAAGAAAATAAGTAAAATTGGTGCAGAAACCGTAAAGAGGATGAAAGGATTGTCTAAGAAGAGTCTCTGAGAAAGATGGAGGAGTCAGCTGGCTCAGCCTGGTGAAGAGGAGGCCGGGACCGAGGGGCGCGTGAGAAGTCGGCTCACTTCCTGAGTTTTCTGACCAGTGAGAAACCTGAGCTTTAGCTTCTTCAAGAATTACGCAAGGGGCTTCCCTGGTGACGCAGTGGTTGAGAGTCCGCCTGCCGATGCAGGGGATGCGGGTTCGTGCCCCAGTCTGGGAAGATTCCCCATGAAAAAAAAAAAAAAAAGAATTACGCAGGAGTTGGAAGAGGATGATCTTAGGTTACTATAACTTGGGGTTGTAATTGAAATGCTGTAACGTTGGATATGTGGAAAATGGTGTTTGGGGGAAGAAATCAGGGAAGCAGAATACAGCCTAATGCATAGACGTCTCCCCAAGCACCTTAGCTGTTGATATCATAGGTGGAATTGATTTATTTAAAAATAGACTTTATATAAAGTACCTGTCCAGGGTGCTTAATGTCTTTGAGCCTCAGTTTCCTCATCCATAAAATGGAGACAAGGTCCTGAGCTCCCTCATGGGAATTTGGTGAAGCTGCACTGAATGCTTATTGGGTTTCAAAGTCTGTGCTACATTTCCCTGAGCCTCATTAGGAAAGGAGCAATCATCAACAAGCATTGATTGTGCATGGCCGCACTGTGGTTCACAGTTTGTAAATGTTATCTGTTTGATTCCTCCCAAGAAACTCAGTACCCTGAGCTGGGCATGATTTTCTTCATTTTCAGATGAGAAAAACTGCAGCTCAGGAAATTATTCTAAGAGCAAGAGCTAAGAAAGTGGTGGAGTTGACATTTAAATCCAGGTGGTCAGACCCCTCCGGATTAGGGCCCTTCCCGAGGATAATGCCAGAGAGAATTGGTAGAACAGGATCTGGGGGAGAGTGAAGATGAGAGAGGAAGGAGAGGGAGAGGGAATGAGGAGGAAAGAGAAACAGAATGAGAGGGAGAGAGAGAATGAGAGGGGAGGGCAAGGCCCACAGAGGTAGGGACAGCCTGACTGCAGGTGATGGGCAAAGTCTGGTATTCAGCCACCTCACTGAGGCATTCATGGAATGGCCCCCTCCGTCTGCTGACACTTCTGCTTTCATGGTTCAGGGAGTTCTGCTCAGTTTCCTGAAGCCACGGCCCCTCCCCTCAGCCCCCTCCTTGTTCTTCTTCTTTTCACAGCCTCTCCCAGGTCCCAAGGTTTGAGGGAAGCCTGTGCTCCGGATGCCTCTGGTTTGCTTAGAGAGTTACTTCATTGCTATTTAAGAGAACTGATGCAAAGGACCTTTAACACACGTCGGTTACACTGACATCCGAAAAGAGAAATAGACTTCCTCTCATGAATGGGAAATTCCTCTCACAGCAGTTATGCTGAGAAGGAAGCATGGGCAGGTGGGCCTCAGCCATGGGCCCAAGGGACCAGTTCTGTGGCCTGTCTTCCTCTAGAGGCTGGTCAGCATTGTGGAGGCAATTCCCGAGGACCCTTAGGGCTCACTGACCTTGAGTGAATCTTCCCTCCCAGTATAAAAATGGGTGGGAGATCCCTAAGTAATTGTCCCTTTGCAGGTTCTAAAGCAGCCTCAGGTACCAACTCCCCCTGGGCTGCCCCTGAAGACAAGTGGCCCCTCCTCCACCCCTCCATGGGGCAGGTGGTGGGAGGAATATGTTATCATCCCCGGTGTTAGAACTGATTACTGATTTTTAATTCTCTACAGAGCAGGCTCCCCTTTTGCCCACACCTGTGGAAGACCCATCTCACTCACCACCCAAGCTAATATGCTTCTTCATCAGCCACGATAGGTTGCATGGCCCCCAAATAGGGTCAGGCTACATTGCTGTTCCATTTCCAAGGAAATTCTCTGATGCAACATCACATGTCCAGTAACTCTGATGACTCAAATCTTGGGTTAAATGTCACCTTCCCAGGGGTCCCTCCCATCAACCTTCCCAAACGTGATCCCACACCCTTTCCCAGGCTCTCTCTGTGGCATGCTGCCCTGTTTTGTTTTCTTCACAACACTACCCTGACTTAAAGTTCTTATTTCTTTAACTCAGGCCACCATATTGATGGACTCCTCCCATCATCAACATCACTCTCAGTCTCTGCAGTAACTCTCATGCCTAGAACAAGGCAGGGTCATAGTAGACATGTGACAACATCCATACCACACATGAAGGAAGGGCGTAGAGGTCAGTCTCAGAGCCCAGGTGCCCCAAAGCACCACTCCTCTCTCCTACAGCCCTCTCTTGCCTTAGTCCTAGCTCCAAGGTGTCTGCCTTCCTCTCCTCTATGTTATTGCGAAAAGCACTAGACGGGCCTCCCTGGTGGCGCAGTGGTTAAGAGTCCGCCTGCCGATGCAGGGGATACGGGTTCGTGCCCCGGTCTGGGAGGATCCCATATGCCGCGGAGCGGCTGGGCCCGTGAGCCATGGCCGCTGGGCCTGCGCATCCGGAGCCTGTGCTCCGCAATGGGAGAGGCCACAACAGTGAGAGGCCCGCATACCGCAAAAAGAAAAAAAAAAAAAAAAAAAAAAAAAAGAAAAGCACTAGACCCAGAAAGCCATCCCCTCTGGTTGTAAGTCCTTCTTTGTCATTTTCTGGCTGTGAGCTTTTCTGTAAATTATACAACTACAACTGTAATCATGCACATGACAATAGGATTATTTTGAGGAGTAAATGAAATATCTATACATCTGGGCCTGGTGTACATGAAGCAGTCAGTGAATGTGAATTGCCTTGCATTCTTCTCTTTGTTTCTCTCCTCTCCTCTTTTTCCTTCTTTAGAACTTAATTCCCTGCCTTTCTCTTAACCTTTACTCTATACTCATAAAGATGCTGCCAGAGTTTTCAGCAGGATTTATGTTCTTGAATTGGACTGATTTAGGTAGACCTGAATGTCGGGGCAGTTGCCTCTTCTGAGGGGAAGACAAGTTTAAGGCAGATGTTCTGAAAAATGTCAATGGCAAGACCCAGGAGGAATCCAGAGAGAGGGGCTGGAGGGGTGCCCAGCTGGAGTCTGCCCAGCCCTGAGGTTCAGGTACATGTTCAGACCAGTAGTTCTTGAGATCCTGCCCTACTTATTCTGGAAACCACTATGTTTGCACGATTGGGCAGGTAAATTTGGACATATTTATTGTACCAATGTGAGGTGGGAAAAAGAATCCAGGGATGGGAATGAAGACTTGTTTCCATACCCCACCCCTCCCAGCTCTGCCATTAGCCGGTTACGGGGTCTAGGAAAAGTCCATCCTGCTCTCTGGACCTCAGCTTGCCCTCTGACAGTTAAAGTGAGACTGAAGGTCTTGATGGTATCTTCTAGCTCTCACAAGCCATGGCTAAACCCGACCAAAATGTTTTCTGTAGCCATTTTATAAAAGAGAGTGGGAGCAGAGAGCAGAAGAAGCTCAGAGAAGCCCCCTTTGCAGGGTCTTTTGTTTTGTTTTGCATTTTGTTCCCATAAACTTACTTATCTGCAGCACAGATTCTGTTCAGCTGGTATTGTTTTTACTGTCCTGCATGGGTGGACTTGTACTACTTTGCATGGCTATCTGAATCTTCTCCATCCAACTTTGCCAGGGTCTCACTTTCTCTCTAGTGGAAGCTGTTCTCAGCATACAGGAGCTTGCAGTTTCTTAGAGGTGCCTGTAGATGGACTTGCCTCTTTTCTGCTATACACATCCGAAGCCACGGCAACCTTCTCTGGGCCAAAACCACTTACTAATTAATACATTTCATGGGGTGAATAGAGCCCTGGCACCACTACCAGCCCAGGGCAGCTCTCAAAGCCACGGGCCTTGCTCGGTGCCCAGAAAGAGCCCTGCCTAGAGGCAGTCAGTGCCAGTTTTCCTCCAGGCCAGTATCTCAGCCTTCTCATTTGAACCCAGGAATGTGTTGCTGCCAGCATCCCCCAGGGCCCCAAACTCTATCATTCTCTCCTTCACCTGCTTCCATTTCCAAGGAAACACAGGTCACAGTCCTGTGGCAGCTGATCTATTTTTCATTCTCCCCTTCTCTGGGAAGAATGATGGATTGACTCTGGAAAACCCATTAGGGAAGGGCTGGGTTGTCCTGCATTTCCATCAGGCCTGTCCAGGTGACTTTGAGTCAAGCCACTGAGAGCCATCTAGCTGCGGGACCATCTCTGCGGGGCACCATGTTTATTTGGGCTGCTAACCCTGGCCTTAGAGAAAAACATGAAGGATTAATGACACTCATTGTCCAAGACCCTTCCCCCATCCATCTTTACCAGAGACTTTTTGGAGCCTTTTTCATTCATTTACAGTTTGTTGAGAAGCACCCAGTGCCCCCAATGGACTAGCCCACTCTACCTTGCATTCTAGGTAGCATCCTTCCTTGCATGTCTGTGCCAGGCCAGCCAGCAGGCACAGGTCTCCAAACTTCCCAATTTGAGTGAGTTCCTAAATTGCTGGAAAGCCAAAAAAGAGGTCAGAAGGATAGGGGGCCAGAATGATGGCCCTGTTTTTATCATAGCATTGGTTTGCCTAGGGAAGGGTTTTTGTTTTAACCTCACAGTGGATGGTGATCGAGCCTGCAGGCTGATGTGTTTCCCTCTCAATTCTTCAGATAAGGCTGTAGCTCTGCAGGGATGGAAGATGAAATTTTCAGCTTCCTTAATAAGGATCAGACCATTGTATTCATCCAACTCACTATTACATAGCATAGCAATTACTTTCCCCTCCACCTCTCACTCCTCTTATGCCCTGCAACTACATTTATCAGTGGTCTATTTATTTTCAAAGACACAGCCAAAACCTCACTTTCTCCATGAACCATCTAGCCCCTACAGTTCATTGCAATGTCTCCTTTATTTTCTATTTTCTTGTGTTATTCTTCAAATGACTATGTTACCATAATTACCATTCAACTCTTGTGCTTTTAACCTCTTCATCTGCTCTACTGAATGTCCAGCTCTTTTTGTAAGACACCATGCCTTATATGTCTTTGCATTCCCTGTAATGGCTAGAAAAGAGCTGCTCACATCATAAACTATCATTAAATATGTCCTAGTTATGCCAAGACAGAAATATCAGCTTGCTTGGTACCAACATTTCTGCAGGTAAAATAATAAATTGACTTTCCCCTTCAGATCAGGCATATTCACTTCAGACAGGTGACGAAATTAGGTGTTAAACACTGGTGAGTCACCCAGAGCTAGAAAGATGTCCAAATGCCAACTGGGAAAATCTTGACCAAGCCAATCAGGGGCTTCAGGACCTTCTTTTTGATAGCAGTGCCAGCCTCATGGACTAATACCTTCTTTTCAGAGTGATGTTAACATGTCAAAAAATTAATGGTCCTATGTCAACTGGGAACAATGTGTTCACATGGTAACTCTTAGGCTAGCCCTCACTATGCCTCCACCAAAAAAATAAAATAGTAATAATAATAATTACACTATATTTTCAAACTAAAGAGCATTAAGAATGATAACTTTTCATTTTCTTGGTATTATCCACCTGGTTTTCACTATAGCATGTTTGTGATATAAAAAAATAACTCTAAAGTATGATGTCAGAGAAAATGGAAGAGATATTTAGAATTTTTCAAAATATGAAAGTGACCACCTAATATTCCACCTCCTCTTCTCAGCCTGTGCTAGAAACAAATAGCCTCTTTACCTCTAAAATACTTCATTCTGTGTACAAAGAGAGCTATTAAGCTCTTCTAATTATATCAGCATTCAGATGACATCTCAGGGTCTCAGTTTCTTCATCAGTAGCGTATGAAATTGCACTAGACACTATCTCCAATTCTATCCCATTTTTCATTAAACTTTCGCTTTTATACTTGCTAGTCTCTCTTTACTCTCTTTGGCATGGTTTGGAAAAGGAAAGGCTACTTAAGGTTTTCCTTGGGGATAAGGTCCATCTTACAAGGGAAAACAAAAAGAGATGAGGTGTCATCAGATCAATTCCTTGGCACTAGCAAAGGTGGGGTAGATAGGAAAGGGAGGGTACAAATTAGAGTGAAAGTTATGTTCTATGTTTAGCAGAATTGTGAAATAGGCAAAATTGTCCAAGAGCCCTGCATACACAACTCCAATGCCCCTACCACCAAGATTCATTTCCCTCCACACTGGAATAGACCAATGCCTGGAAAAAGATGATCAAGGTGGAGGAAGGGAGGATGGTAGAAAGAGCTGAGGAAATGGCTGCCAAACTTGGGCTTAAGCTTGTGGACCTACAAACATTTAACAGTGCATGTTGGGAAAAAAGCTTCAGGCTGATCGTTGTCAACAAAGAGTCAACAGCTAGAAAGAGTCTTCCTGGAGCTGCTTTGTGTGTCCAATCTTCCTTCTCCTTTGGGAGCAGGTGTCATGATACAGAGGGCAGTGTGATGTAATAGAATTTTATACCTGAGTTGGACCTGAACTGCAAGCTGCCATTTGTGTTCAAGGATCTGCCATGAACACAAATTTTGGGAGCCTTCAGAGTCATATTAGTAAAATGAACTTGAAGATGAACTAGATCTTCAAGATCCTCCCATGCCTTATACTTTGCCGGGGACGAGATTGTCCATTCAGCCAGAACAGCAGGGTGGAGCAGAAACAGAGACAATGCTTATTGCCCTCTATCTCCTCACCACCAATTTCTGCCCCTCTGCTTAGTCAGACAGCTCATGAGACCTATTTCCTGGTAGCTTTTCCTCTTATTTTGGAACTTATGGTGAGAAAGTCAAGGACAACTTGAGAACTTGTGTGGGTGGTACAATTCAGAGAGACCCCTGTGACTTGTGACGACCTTTTCCCAGAAAGTCCCTGGAGACAGGAACTCAGCAGACAACAGACCCTTGAAGGAAGTGTCCATTGTCCATGCAGACCTTTGTGAGGCCAGCTGGACCTCCTGGAAATATTAATGGGAGGGAGTGTGCACCACTTGGAGCTAACAGCAGATGTGGTAAATTAAGCTTCCCCCCTAAAGGTCGGGTTTCTAGAAGAGCAGTTTTCATTCACTCAATTCCTTGTCATGAAGTACCTAAGAAACTTAAAGAACAGTTTTAGGAATAGCAGGGATGATTGAGAGACAACTTGACCCTTGTAGTTGCACATGTGGGTAGCCTTGGCTTAGAAACCAGAGTACACTGTGACTCTAGCCTTAAGCATTTTTGTAAAGAGCATAATAACTGGTCTCTCCACCTTATGAAAGATCAGAAAAAGGAGATATGACCTGAATCAATGGCAAAACAAGGCTATGGCCTTCTGTGTGATGGGGTTACATGACTTAGATGCTAGACTCAAGTGACCATGGGAGTATCTTTCCTGGGAAAAGGGTCAACTCCTGCTTTTAAGCCGAGAGGTGTGCTGTTCTTATTGAGGTCAGACAGTGAAGCAAGATGACTTCTATGCTGCTGTTACCTAAAGGAGAGAGTTTCTCATGAACAATGTTTTGTTGAGTCTCACAACCTCATCAAGACTTTCTTCAGAAATAGCAGAATGCGAGAAGGGCCCATTCCAAGTTGAAATAATTGAGGAGTAGTTAAACATACAGTCTGAACACAGTGAGAGTGATTTCTTCAATGTCAGGTTTTCTCACCAATGCCATGGCTCCCACCTCTTTCAAGAGGCCTCCCTTCTATGAATTTACCTTCACTGATGGTCAAAATGGTAGCAACTGTTAAAAGGAACAAATATGTCCATTTTCTTCAGAATGAGTTTCAAAGCTGAGGACACCTGGATTTAAGCTGCAACATCCTGAAGTCTTCCTGAATTACTAATAGCAGAGCTATCTGCATCTTGTTTATGGCTCTAGCGAGGAAGAAAGGTGAAAAGAGTGAGGTCTTCTGAGTCCTGGAGAAGTGGATGAGGAGCTTCTGGCAGATTTTTACTAGGGAGCTCTCCTGGAGAAAGATGGTTTCTCTGGGCCTGTGCCAGCCTTCTGATAATCCCTCCTCCCTAAAAGGGACCAAGATTGTGACAACACAGCTCTGCCTTTACCGTGAGGAGACGAGTTTGGTTCTGGGTGAGTCCTGCAGATCCTAGAGTTGGAAGGTGTTTTAGAGATTTGCAGACCCATGTCCCGTATTATTATTATTTTTTAATGTGAAGGATTTGAAGATTGGGAAGTTTACCTCATGGCCCTAGGTTCACAGAGGCATGTGACAAAAGCAGATCTTGAACTCAAGTCTCTTGACTCCCAGTCCACACCACAATATTCAGCTACAAATACTTTACTTGAATATTCTGTTTTGTCTCTCTACCCTCTCTTCTGAGGGAATCTCTACTCTTAGCCTCTATTCTCTAGAATGGGAATGCCTTCAGACCCCATTCCCAAATATAACCGACTGGGTCAGAATGGACTCTTGACCCAAGGGCAGTCCATCCATGAGCTAGAGAGAGGCTTGTAGCCTGACTCAAAATAATAGATGGGCCAATCAGAAGCTTTGTATCAGGAACGAGTGCTAAGAGCTACAGAGGGAAGGTAGTGCTGGGTTCTAGACCTAAGCCAGGCAGTCCTGTACATGGGGCTGTACAGAGAAACCCTATCAGGAAACAACAGAAAATGAAGCAACTGAGCCAGACACCCTGGGGAGAGGAGTGATTTTCTTCCCTGTTCTACCTTAGACATGTTTGTATCAATATTTCTGACACCAGAACAGTATTTTGGCATTTCTTATTTGTTAACATCTAGGCCTGGGGTAGGTTCTCCTTCTGAAATCTGCACATGGGCCCAGATGTTCTCTTTTGTTTTCCCAGCCTACTTAGTTTCTAGGGTGTTGACACTTTCAGCTGCTATAACAAGAGGTAGGCTTGGCCTTATAAGATGACATTCTTACCAAAAATAGAAAGGAAGCCACACAAAATGGCACATGTTTACCACAGTGTCCCCAGGTATATTAGGCACTTACTGTAGACCATTCCAAATCCCTTACTTGACCCCACCTCTTCCTCCAGCCATTGCTATGCTCATCAGCAACATAAAGCCTTTGTGTGGACATGGTTGCCTCAGCCCTGTGCTACCTGCCTTTCACATGCTGTTCTGGCACTGTGGGGGTGGGGCAATGGCAAACCTGTGTTTCCCTGGAGCGTAGACATGCTGGAAGTGCAGGAAAGTTAATGCATCCAGGGCTGCCTTTGACCAAAAAGTAATGGGAGTTGAAATAACTCTTCTCTATTTTGTCCCCTAGAAGGTCCTTCCGAGACATATTGTACAAGATTCTACTAAATGTCTCAGTAGCACCAAGCACCAGTGACCTGTAGTGGTGGCCAACTCCTTAACACATGCTGTAATTGCTTTTTATCCTTCCACATTTCACTTCTCTGCCCTGTTCTCCTGCTCCCTAGGATAACACTCTCAAAGAAACTCCCTGTACTCAAGTATTTGTCTCACACTTCCCAGGGATGCCAGGTTAAGGCACTGAGGAAAGTTATGTTTTTGACCCTTTGTCCTGATTAAGATAATTGTATGTTTTTGAGGATAGTCTCCCAAAGTCAACATGGATCTGATCTTGTATATATATGTTGCTGTGATGGTTAATTTTATCTGTCAGCTCGATTGGACCACTGGTGGGTGCTCAGACACTTGGCCAAACATCATTCTGAGTAAGTCGGTGAGGATGTTTCCAGATGACATTAACTCTTGAATTAGAGACAGAACAAAGCAGATTGCCCTGACTAATGTGGGTGGGTCTCATCCAATCAGATGAAGACCTGAATAGAAAAGAAAGGCTGCGTGAGAGGGAACTACTCCTGCTTTCTTCAGCTGGCCCATTGGTCTTTTCCAGCCTTCAGACCAGTACTGAAACATTGGCTTTTCTGGGTCTTGAACTTGCCAGCTTTCAGACTAGAATTTATACCATCAGCTCTCCTGGTTCTCAGGCCTTCAGACTTGGACTGGAACTAAACTGTCAGCACTCCTTGGTCTCCAGCTTGCCTATTGCGGATTTTGGGCCTGCTTAGCCTCCAAAATCACATGAGCCGAGTCCTTATAATAAATCTCTGCCATATATATATAATTATACACACACACACACACACACACACACACACACACATATATATATAAATATATATATATATATATATATATATATAAAATTTATTAGTCAGGATTCTCCAGAGAAACAGACATTAGGAGATTATGTATGCATATATATATATATATATATATGTGTGTGTGTGTGTGTGTGTGTGTGTGTGTGTTTGTATATATACATATATATATTTTATATATAAGATAAAATATTTATCTATTTATTTATTTATATAATTAACAATTTCAGCCTGACTCCTAAAGTACCAATAGCCCATGACCTTTCAGATTATAGACAATTCTAAAATGCTCCTAAAATCCTAAAACTCATTCTCTACCATTAGTTTAATGCATAGCAGAAATCGAGGAGCAGTTGAAGAAGGTCAGCTAGCAAGAAGTCAAATGCCCTCTGATTCCCATTGTCTATTTCTCCTGTGCTAGAGTTTTGGGGAAATTAGTGATTGGTTGCTGTATTAGTTTCCTAGGGCTGCCATAGCACATTACCACAAACTAAGTGGCTTAAAACAACAGAAATTTATTCTATCATAGTCCTGGAAGCTGGAAGTTAAAAATTAAGGTTTTAGCAGGGCCATGCTCTCTCTGAAGGCTCTAGGGGAGGATCTTTCCTTGCTTCTTCCCAGCTTCTGGTATTTGCTGGCAATCCGTGGTGTTCCTTGGCTGTGGCAGCATGACTCCAATCTCTGGCTTCTTCCCTCTCTGTGCCTCTGGTTCCAAATTTCCCTCTTCTTATCAGGACATCAGTCATTGGATGAGGGCCCAACCTAATCCAGTATGACCTCATCCTAACTTGATTATATCTGCAAAAGCCTTATTTCCAAATAAGGTCACAATCCCAGGTTCTGGGTAGACATGAAATTGGGGGAAACACCATTCAACCCAGTAGCGTTGCTGAGTAGGTTCAGGAAACAATTGGCTATTGGTGAGGTGAGGACAACATTGTGGTAAAAAGAAGGAGAGAGGCTCAGGAAAATGTAAATGGAGCCAGGCCTTATTTGGCAATGATGGTCGGCAGAATTCTAGGCCCAGAGGAGATCTTGTAAGATCAGCTTCATGCTTGGCTGAGGTGAGGCAGTCTTAATAGCCACTCCTTTGAGGAAACATTGTATGTCTACCCAGACTATAGAGCTTCTGGGATCCTGACTGACATGTCCTAACTTCCCCCCGGAGCGTACTCACTGTGTCAGCTTCTTAGGGGGCAAAATTAACAATGACTTTCTATTTAGAAAGGTTAGGAGTAAATATTCACAAATAAATGAGAAATTAGGTAAACAATGGAAACAGGTAGTTTACGTGAGTCTTGGTGAAAGCCTAATGGAGCCTCTGAGGAAGGTTGGAGAACCTTTCAGGGGAGGGTGAAGCTTGACTGAGAGCCAACGATGATGATATGAGAGAAGAACTCCTGAGAGCATCTTCCTTCACTCACTGTGAAGACTTGTACAAGTCCTTTTACCCTGGGGATCAGTTCAATTGGAGCAGGAGAGACCTGAGCCTGTGGTCCACTGTTCTGTGATTTGAAATGACAACCTCTTTGAAAGCAAGGACCACATATCTCTTATTCACTTTTGGGTCCCCAGGTCCTAGAATAGTACATGACACTTAGAAAAATACCCAGTAATTATTCATTGGATGAAAGTTGGGCATGAACTGCTTAGATTGAAGAGTGGTAATTCATTTCCAAACCACAAAGTGGAACCCAGGAACCATGTTTTCCACAAGAGGGTAAAAGATGAGATGTAAATGGTGGAACATTGGGTATCTATTGAATAAACATTTATTAAGCACCTACTATGGGGGACACACTGAAAACAATGTTGAGAAATAGAACAATGTGCAACTTGTAGCCTCTGCTTCCATTTGTTAACATATAATCACATAAATAAGCTAAACACTCTCAGATAGTACAATTACTTGAGTAGAAGACTTTTTAAATTAAGAAATAGAATTTTAAAAACCTCATAACATTTGTGCGACATACAAGAAAAAAAGTTACTCTTGATTAAAATAATCAGAGAAGGCTTCATTGAGAAGCAATGCATTATCTACGAAACTAATAACTATTTATAATATTGGACTCAAGAATATCTTGGAATTTTTTATCTTGTGGAAACATCCAGACTTAACAGATGACCTTTGAAATACAGCCAGTCCTTAAGTTGGGGATCCTCCTGCACTGCTCTCATTCGGAGTTCAAGGAAATGTCATCGAGGAAAGGTGCATTCCAACAGGTTAATTTGAACAACACAGTAATCTTGAAGTGTGCAACGTATCCAAAAATCACAGCCAAGGCTACCCATTCCTTTCAGCCTGGGGATCATCAGTTGTGGTGTCAACTTAGCCTCTGAAAGATGAGAGTAAAAAATGTTTTGGCGTGAGTTGCTTCTATCCAGTGTCTTCAGTAGACTTCAGAGAAAACTATTGGCCCTCTTTAATCCAATTACCTGTTTGGCTGTACATTCTGAAACCAATACTCAAAGGGTATTCCCACAGAGGGCTTACAGGGACCACCCACCCTCCCTTAAGCCCACTGGAGATAGGTTAAGACCTGAAACTCTCCCTCAGGAGCTGCAATTAAATTGGGGCTTAAAAGGACCTGGATTCCACTTCCTAGACCACAGCCAAATAAAGTCAGTGGAACCAAGAAAATTATAGTCCATCCATTAGCTGCCATGTCTTCTACTTCTTGTTCATTGGCTCTTGTATTCAGTTAACAGGTATGGAGAACTTACTATCTGTTCAGTGCTATGTGAGAGAAGGAGAATCGGCTTGGAAAAGGGAATAGACTATATCTGGTATTTAATATGAACACATGTCACTCTTTCAGTTACAAGAGACAGAAATGTAACTCGAACTGACTTAAATGAATAAGGACATTCACTGAGTCATGTAACTGAGAAGTTCAGGCATGGCTTGACCCAAGTGCTCAAACAATATCATCAGGAATCTTTTTATCCCCATCATCAAAACTCCAAGGCCAAATTTGTTATCAACAAATCTGTGTACTTTAACTATCCCTGAGATAATTAGTACAGCCAGAATCATGGGATAAGCTGATTGGCCAGATATGAATTGTATGGCCTTACCTGTACTTCACATAACCAGAATGGAAGAGGGATAGTTTCTCAAAGGAAAATAAGGGTGGTGTACCAGTAAAAGTAGGGAGATGATTGCTGGGAGGTAAGAACAACAGGTGTCCACTATGGAATGTAACAGAGCTTTTTCTATGGCAAGTCTTAGAGGTCTGAATAGGGTCACCTGTGCAGCACACCTTGGGGTTTCCATCATTGTTATGGGTAAAATTTCCACTGAGTCACCCACTTGGACTCCCTCTGCATCATCCTGCCTAATGCCATCATGATTGGGAATATATATCAACCCTTGATTCAAGTTCACAGTAAGAAGGGCTGGAACCCAGGTTCATCATCAAAGCCAGTTTCTTAAAGTCCCAGCCTGCCTCTGGGATGGCAAGGCAGGACAAGTTCCAAGAGCAGCTACTACCACTTCAAGAATCCCAAAAGTATTGGGATTCAGTTGCTGTGATAAAGCATAACGTTATAGAAGTGGGGATGGGAGAGTAAATCAAAAGTCCCAGAAGAGAATCTCAGCCAGGCCAGACCTTTGGGATTCCATGTCAAGGCCTTTCCTGGGCTTGGCCTCACAGTCTTACTTTTCCAACTAACACACTGGGCTACTTTCTCATATCCCTTGCGTCAGATACCAAAGTAGCCGTCTGCTCTCACTCCCTTATTCCAATGTCTTTCTCCAGACATGAGCCACTTTTTCCTTACCCCTCTTGGTACAACTGCATGTTCCCACCCAGAAGAGTGAAGCTGTTGTTGTTGCTCTTGCTTTTCCCCATGCAGTTACTTCAATTGGAATTAGATGTCTTCAAGCCTTGGGGAGAGGAAAGACATATATAATTAGAAAAGTAAATAATGATACAAAGGCCCTATTACTGAGGTTTTCGGGATGACTGTTCAAGTCAAAAAAACAATAGTGCTCCAAGGACAGAAATGAGTCCACACATCGGAGGACGGAGACAACGAACAGAAATCATGGAGTAGGGCAGAGCCAACTCAAACAGCAGGACTTGATGTCTTGCTCAGATGAAAGGGTAAGGCACTCATGTGGGACAGAAGCCAGGGATGGAATTTCTGGTGACTCTCAGTATCTCCACTTCCCCAAAACACTTAATCTGTTCAATCCACAAAGCTGGCGTGTGAGCTTCATGCTAGAGCCAAGTGTATTCAGATATATCAAGACCTCCTCATGTTCACTCCCCACCTCCTGCCCATTGTCAGATCAGCAATACCTTAGAGGAATTCAGGAAAGATCTTGAGGACCGGTGTGAGGTGCTCTTCAAGCATCCCTGAACCGAATGAGAAAATATCCCTGGTTGCTTTGGCATTCTTCATTCATTTCAATTCATTCTAGGAAAAATCAATTTATTTGCAAGAGGTATAGTTCAAAAGGGCCAGTTTCATAATTCAACTTTGTAGATAACCAGAGTCAGACTTTCCCCCCAAAATCTTCCCTTGTCCTGGGAAGAACAGAGGAAAGTGTATAATGTAAAGCAGTGGTCTGCCCACAGTCTAGTGACAAACCCTGACTTCAGAGATGGACTTGTTAAAAGATCATTATGTTCTTAAAGGTTGTTTCTACGTGACCTCAACATAGCAAGTAAAATAGTGGAAAATTCAGCCAAACCTCCTGACTCTTTTATCATGAAAGTCCAGTCCTAAAGATAGGCACAGACATTCACTTCAGGAAAATTCCATTTCATTCAGCAAGGGCTTCTTTAGCAATTAGGGGGTGCCCATACTGTGCTGATTTATATGAGCAGTAGAAAACTTTCGTGTTCTAACCCCTACCCTCAAGCCACTCCTAATTCCGTTGTTGTGATAAAGCACAAGTATTATAGGAGTGTAGGGGGACAGTAAATGCTGCAAATTTGCAGAAATTCCTGTGCCCAGAAATTTAATGCAAATCAAGCAGATCAAAGAGATCCAGAAAGTCAGTTTGTTTTTTGTTTTTTTCCCCTTCAACCAGGGAGTCCATTAAACTGTGTTATTGGAGAATTAACTGTGGGCTGAGCCCAGCATAGGCACTGGAGGTTTGCTTAAAAAGGAAAAACCATGACCCTATCCAGGGGGAGTATTCCATCCCATGGTAGTGAGGGACAGGATAGGAAAATACAGGCAGGTTGGGAAAATATGAAAGGAAATGAATTAACTTGCATAATTAGAAACATCATGAGTAAAAGCCAGATGTTGACGGGGGGCCGCGGGTGGTGTGGAAGAGGTGAGGGAGGATGAGGGAAAGAGAGGATTTGGGATGCTTTCTGGAAAAGCCAAAAGCAGAGTTAAATGTGTGCATCCTGTGGAGAGTGTGGCTTGGCAGAAAGGGGAAAAATATTCCAGAGCTGGGGGAGTAGCTTGTGAAGAGGTAGAGAAGACCGACCGTGTATATCACACCCACTCCTCCATCCCACCCTCCTCACTCTGTCTTGTTGTGTCCTCTTTCTCACCCTGCCTCACAATAGGGAAAGGGAACAGAGGCAGATGGGAGCTTGGAAGCCAAGCCTCCAATTTCATGCTGATGTTCGACTGGGGAAGGAAATCATGAAAGCTAATTGACTCTCAGAATAACATTTGTCTGATTTTCTCATGAGGTATCAGAGGGCATTGAGTGCAATTGGTCACAAGATCGCCAGGGTTT
The DNA here is from genome assembly GCF_025265405.1 of Mesoplodon densirostris. Taxonomy (NCBI): domain Eukaryota; kingdom Metazoa; phylum Chordata; class Mammalia; order Artiodactyla; family Ziphiidae; genus Mesoplodon; species Mesoplodon densirostris. The sequence continues at coordinate 21,211,001 of NC_082668.1, forward strand.
AATGTCTCTCCTGGCTCTGGGTTCCTGCATTACTCTCCCCCTGGCAAGTGAGACTGCCTGATCTCAACCAGTAGTCTCAGTCCCATGCCAAACTCTGAGACCAATCTTGGTTTCTGGCAGTGGTTAGCTTTTTGTCTACGCGGTTGTCTTGCTACTGGTCCAACTTGACTGTGGCTATCTACTTCCCTAATAATCAGGTTCTTACCTATTTCTTGACCAAATCTCGGTCATAAGCCCTAGTTTTCTCCTAAGCTGCTTCTCTGTCTTGGGTATTCATCTTCAGTGATTGAGATCCAGGATTGTTTCCCATTCTCCCCAAGGAAACTTCCTTGAAGCCCAGTCTCATTAGCAGCTGGGATGCCCTGTCCCTGACCTCTAATTCAGTCCCTGCCAGGCCATCCAAAGCCAGCTTTCTGCCTATTCTTACTGATGGCCTGTCCCTTGAACCTCCAGTAATCAAGGTATCATTCCTGCCTGAAAAGACTGTCTGGATATGAGTATTGGTGTCCACTTCAGCCAGTGGTGTTCCTACTCTCTTGCCTTTTGGAATAACATCAGATTCATAAATGTTTATCTCTTGACAGAGACTCCTGGCCTTACTCTCTGTTCAGATATATTGAGTTTCTCCAATGAAGATTCTACCTGGGGTTCTGATCCCAGCTTTACTTAGGTTTGCCCATTGCACTAGCCAATGCCTAAGATATAACAGAGAAAACACTGTAACAACATTGTCTTCCACTTCTCAGGTGCTCAGTCACTACAGGACCAAGATCATCTGATCTGGACACCAGACACAACATTCTAAATTTTAAATTCTAAAATTTATTTGTCTCTCTGATCTTTTTTTCTTTTATATGGAATTGAGTTGAATGAAAAGGAAAAAAAGTGCTTACAATTCCTGGAATTTTTTGGAAAGAGGTTGTATGAAAACTCCCAGGACCCCATAGCAATTCTAGGTTAGAAAGAAAGGCTAAGAAATAAGCAGGAAGAAAGGATCAAGGTATCAATCCTCGTGGTTCTGTTGCTATGACAGTCCTGTGACTTGCAGAATTCCCTTCCTTCATGTGTGAGGTGGATCTAGTGAGTATCCTTCAATAAATAGAATATGGAAAAAAGTGAAGGGATATGACTTCTGAGATTAGGTTAAAGAAAAGAATTTGGCTTCTGTCTTGTACTTCTTTACCTTCTCCCTTACATGTTTGTTCTAATGGAAACCAATTCCCCTTTTAGGAGCTGCCTTATGGAGAGGCCCACATTGCAAAGAACTGAAGGAGACCCCTGATCAATAGGAAACAAAGAACCCTCAGTCCAAATGTCCATGAGGAACTTGAGTCCTGCAGCAACCATGTGAGTGAGTTTGGGGTCTATGTTTCAGATGAGACCACAGCCTGATGAGACCAAAACCTGGCTTGCAGCCTATGAGAGAGCTTAAGGAAGAGGCGCCCAGCTAAGAGGTACTTGGATTCCTGACCCACAGAAAGTGTAAGATGACAAATGTTTGTTCTTTAAAGCACCTAGGTTTTGAAGTAATTTGTTACCCAGCCATAGATATCTAATGCAAGCTTCAGAGAATTGGAGACAAAGAAGACAGAAATCTTTGACTACTAACAATCAGATCATTTTCACCCACCCTAAATCCTCCAGTTCCCCATTTAGTTAGACTTAGAGGAAATCCAGATTTATTTCATTAACATATACTTAGGGTGTGCCCTCTTTATGCCCATCACAGTGACACATACTATGCAGGATTCAGAAGTTAGGGCTCTCAGGGAATTGGGATGACAACCATAAGCCACAAGAAATAAAAAGGACCCTCAGCATCACTTTGTGTCACTAGTTTTCCTGCCCCCAAACTCATGAAAATCCTTCTTAAATCCCATGGAAAACAATGTTTTTTAATGGCAGAAAAGAATTTCTATGACAGGGTAGACTGTTATGGGGCAGGCCTGAATTTCATTAGTGTAGAGACAAAAAATTGGCAAGAATGACCCTATCTGCAAGCATGTTTTATTTTGTCAACTGTATTAATTGTTTTAATTGGTTACCAATATATCAAATCAGGATATTTTACATAAATATCAACTTTCTGTCTTGTCTTGAAACATCTCAAGATCTGACCTCACTGGATGTACACTCCTCCTGGAGCCAACGTCTAGTACAAAGAAGGCCCTTTCCTCCCCTCTAGATTGGACATGTGCTATTCATTTTGCCATGGTCCCCACCCAGCCCACTTTACTAATTTGAGCTGCCTTTTCACAAGCAGGCACAAAGTTCATAAACAATACTTTAAGCCCTCTCTCTGATTCTTGTTGAGCTGCAGAGTTCAAGTCTTCAGTGGTCACTGTGGTCCCAGCAAATGATAGCTCTGATTCTCTGTCTCTGTGAAAATCCCTTGGATGAAAATCCAAGAGTTATCCATAGTAGGTGTTCAGTAAGTTTTCCCTTACTTTTCCACCATTCTCTAAATAGAGACAACATAATTCTTTTTAAACAGTATGTGTGAGCCTTTTGAAAATAACAAGTACTTTTCTACATTTGCTCATTGTATTGTTGGAATCTTGGGGTGATTCCAGACCTCTCCTCCCATCTCCCAAGCTCAACCTGGGATACAGCATTAAACAGAAGAAACCAAGCACAGCTCTTATAAGGCATACAGCCCCCTGGTAAACTCAAGAAGATAAATACTGTTTGAATAAATGTAGTGAACCAACTGAGATGACCTTTCTAGCCCCTTGCAGGTGTAGGAGCCTATAATGCACCCCCTTAAGAAATCCCTCTTCCTTTACTATCTTTTCTTTTCCTGTCCTTACTTCCAACATAAGTGGGTCTTCTTGGCCTTTTTAGGAAGCACGATACCCTGGATTCTGGATGAATCCAGGGCCCACCAGAGCTTTGGAAAAGCAGAATGAGGTGGAGGAGTAGTCCAAGGAAATGTTTGTCTTATCTCTGCTTCTTTGAAGAAGTTCCTCATAACTTACCTCAGAGAAATTTACCACTCGAGCTCCCAAAGACCAGGGAAGAAGAGAGAAAAGAGACACCCAACTTCTTGAAGACAAAAGACAATGTCTGGATTAACAAGGCCCACTGGTCTCCAAGGCTAATTCATGCTGTCCTCATGCACATTGGACTCATGGTCTGGCTCTGATCTCTGAAGGATGGCTTTCAACTAATGCTCTCTAGAGGAAGCAGAGGCTGAAGCCTGGGAGGATCTTGGCCAGGGCCACAGTCATGACCTCAGACCTTTCAACCGCACCTGAGTACACACTTCCAGGGGAGATGTGCTCTCCATGGAGAAATGACAGCTCTGGCTCATGGGGTCCCTGTGAGATCACCCCAGCTGGTCTAAATTAGTGTGTGTCACACACACACACACACACACACACACACACACACACACACTTTTTTAAAGCCCAGAACATAGAATATCCTTTTTACATTCTTGATTCTGTACTCTGACCTTCTGCTAAATCAACATTTTAAAATATAATTTTCTCTTCTGCTTACCTAAAATGTTTGTGTACTGAATTTGCTGAGCAGCCAACACATTTGTAAAAGCACACAGGCAAGCTAAACTCACTTCCTAAGCCAACTTCACACCTGAGTATGAAGAAGGCATCTGGCCTTCAAAAATGAACTGCTTTCCTGACAAAGGAATAACTTCCCATTGCCAAGGGAGAATGTGCTCCATCTCCCACTCCCCTCTTCTTCGTCCCCCTCCTTCCCCTTTCTTCTTTCTCTCCCTTGAATTTCAGCTCCCAAATGAGGTCAGATCCCAAAGCCCAAATAAGTGGACGAGGGTTCATGTCTTCTCAGCTGAATAATTCCAGCTCACCCAAGCACACAGTGTTCACAAATAATGTTTGCACACTAGGTTTGCTGCCTGCTGGGCTGATTTCTCTCTCCCTCACCCTCTCTCTCTCTCCTTCGAAACCAAGAGCTGGAGATAGAAGAGAAAGTTTGAATCATATTCAAAACACAGAATGAAAAATACTGATTTCAAAAGAAAGAGGAGAAAACAAGAGACATAGCCATCTTTACTTCTTTTTCTTTTTTCCTCTTAAACTTCTTTACCCTTAAAGGCCCTTTACTTTGAAAAGATCTTTTGGTATTTTGCTTCATAAACTCTGGTATGAGAAAAAAATAAAAGCATACACATTTTCACAACTGTGTAGCCTTATAGAGATGAGCTCATATTTATTATGCTGTGTCTTCTGCTGATAAGGGGAAACAAAAATTGACACAAAGAAAATGCTCACCTAGCTTTATTAAGACAAATCTCTCTGTATCAGTCAATGTCCAACCAAAAATAATGAAAGTCACATTTGATTATCTAAAACAGAGGGGTTTTAGTACCAGGAATTACTCAGGTGATGGAAGAGCTGAGAAGTCAGACAGGAGATAAAGAGGCAAATCAGAAGGTAGCAACAGCAAGATGCAGCTACTGCCTGTAGGCTGCAGGGACAAAGGAGAAGATAGGACTATCAGAACTCAAGGGCTGGAGCCACCAAACAGAAGCTGGAACCACAGCACACCTGTCTAGTAGGATCTGGAGTCCAGGAAGACAGGCAGCTGCTACTGGAGAGACCCCCAAGGTGAAGAACGTGAAGGAGAAATAACATGGCTCTTCTCTTCCTCCCTCCCTCCCATCTGTATCAAGTGCCTTCTACTGGCTGAACCCAGCTGGAAGCCACCTGATTCTGGGAGCCTGGGAAATGCAACCTGAAAATGGTCAGTCCCTTGAGGCACCAAGCAAAGCTGAGAAGCATGAGAGATGTGGCTGAAGTTCAGGTTTTGGTTCCACATGCACCCCCCACCACCACTTCTCCCTCCGCTGTGTCCCCACTGTCAACATCCCCACCCAGCCATTGAACAAGCTTGATGTGGGATCTGGATGGGCTGGAGATTGGGATTGCAAGGAAAAATGCCTTGGAAGTAAAGCTCAAGTTCATACCCAAATTCAGCTCTATCAGGCTCTCATCCAGGGCACCTTTCCCTTAATCGCTAGGGCTGTCACCCTGTCTAGTTTGTGTGTCCAGTCCTAGGATGTGGGAAATGCCATGAGTTCCAGACAGAGCATGGTTGGAAAATTACTCCAGACCCATGTCAGGGAGCATTCAAACGAAGCTGAGCTAGAAGTACATGGAGGCACAGGGTATTTAGTCCTGTTCTGTACTGAGAGCAATGACCAACCACAGGAGAGGATACTGTGTCAGAGAAGAGATATTGCAATATCTTCCTGGATGTCCCCTGAAGGCTCCTTTTAAGCTTTTCAGCAGCCAGGCCTTGCTAAACATGTGCTCCCCTGCCAAGCTCACTCCCCACCCCCCAAGGCTGGCACAAAGCCCTTGGAGATAGAAGTGTCAGAAGACTGCTTTGTTCAGAAAATAAAGGAAAATTCAGGGCTCATGAAAGAGCCCTGAATTCACTCTTAAATAATCCACTCAGGATGGAATTCAACAAATCACAACTAAATCCTCCTTTTGACAAAATGTTTCCATCTTAATTATAACTATTATTGCTTGTGTTATTGAACATGTCTTTCTCTGCCCTTAAAAATGGAGGAGGGGGCTTCCCTGGTGGTGCAGTGGTTAAGAATCTGCCTGCCATGCAGGGGAGACAGGTTCGAGCCCTGGTCCAGGAAGATCCCACATGCCATGGAGCAATTAAGCCCATGCACCACAACTACTGAGCTTGTGAGCCACAACTCCTAAAGCCCGTGTGCCTAGAGCCCGTGCTCCACAACAAGAGAAGCCACCGCAACGAGAAGCCCGTGCACCGCAATGAAGAGTAGCCCCCGCTCGCCGCAACTAGAGAAAGCCCACACACAGCAACGAAGACCCAACGCAGCCAAAAATAAACAAATAAAATAAATTTATAAAAAAAAAAGTGGAGGACGAGGAGAGAAGCAAAAGTACAGTATAAACAGAGGAATGGAAAATTACCCCAGCAAAGTGTAATGGCTAAACAATGACTAAGGGGGCTGTGATATGCATCAACACAGGTCCATGTGCGTAAACAGTGTGGTGGGAAGGGAGATGATGTGGATGATCTTGACGGAGAGGGGGCATTTAAACTGACACAGCATTTCCTTTCCCTGGGGAGTGGGGGGGGAGAGCAAGGTGAGCATTAGGAGGATGGCTGAGAGAGCTGGGTCCTTTTTCTTTGGTCTGGGAGGCTCTGAATGGACAGCGGATGGACACAGACCATGCAGCCCAAGCACCTTGGGATGTACTTAAAGAGGCTGAGAGAGAACACTGAAGCAGGATCTGAGGCTGGGGCTCCTGAGTCAGACTGCCTTGGTTCATGGCTCTGTCCCACCTCTTGCTTGTTTTATCACCTGAGGCAAATGATTTACTCCTTCAGAACGCCAGGTTCCTCCTCTGTAAAATTAGATGTGCCAGGCACTGTTCTAGGTGCTGGAAATACAGTGGGTGGGGTGGTGGTGGGTGGGGAAGACATCCTTGCTGTCAAGGAGTTCATGTTCCGGTGGGAAGAGAAAGACCATCCACAGATTAACAAACATAGAATATCATGATGGTGAGGGCTATAAAGAAAAATAAGACCAGGTGAGAGGGAGAAAGAGTGATAGCAGAAGGGTTTGAGCCATTTATAGTGGTCAGGAAACAGCTCTTTGAACGTGTAACATTCAAAGAGATGTGGACAATGAGTGAAGGGGAGAGAGCCACAAGGTATATATGGAGAAGGTGTTCCAGGCAGAGGGAACAGCAAGTGCAAATACCCTGTGGCTTCTGAGGCTTTTTATACAGGTATAATATAAAGCATTAGTGCAGCTCCCGGCCCATAGTCAGCACCTAATAAAGGTTAGCTATTAGTTTTAATTATAAATGGAGTATCCATAAAATACACTTTTGCTCAAGGTAGAATGGCAAGAGCAATGAGAGGATCAGCGACTCGCTCCAACTTCAGAACCTGGCTCTTCCCCCACCCTCTGTAACATTCTTCTGCTTATCAAGGCTGACGGTGCTCTCCGCGTTCAGTTACCTGCAAAGTAAAAAGAGGCACAATACATGATAACCCAAACCAACAGATAACCCAAGGGGTCCTGTCCATGCTTTTAACACATGACTTTGGGAAGACATACTTGCCTAGTTCTGTTGTATTCACTCTAGTATCAACAGGAGGGTCATGTGGTGCAGAAGTTGACATCACATGCCGAGTAATCAATTCCTGGTTGTGTGATATTGGACAAGTCCCTTTGCCTTTCTGAGCTCACAGGGTTGTTTTGAGGATCAGATACAATGACAACTATGGGGGCCCTTTGTGAACCATAAAACTGGGCTTGATTATTGCTTCATGATGAAAGTTGAGTGAATCTTCTGAGCTCACAACCACGGTTGTGGTGGGACATGACCCACCCACACTTTGGATGACTAGGAGACACAAGCCTGAGACCAACACTTGCCCCAAGAAAGTCACAAAGCCACTCAGAGTCACAAAGGAATTCTTCTGTTTTTAATACTCCCTAGGAGGAGGGTTGATGACGTTTGTTTAGATCGGCCTTGAAGGGGAATCATTCTGTTGTGAGCCCAAGTTGCTTAGAAAAGAGTTGATGACACTGCCAAGAACTTGATTAGAACAAGCACACACTGCAGGGGATAAAGGGGGTGGGCTGGGGGGATTTCTCACACTTTTCTACTGAGATATAGACTACAAAAGTAAAGCCCTAGGCCTGACATGGCTTCACAGGAGATTCAGTCCAATACTAAGCTGAATAAGGATTTCAAGAGCTGCAACTGCGATTCTTAAGGTAGAGATTCAGAGAACCAGTATGCTCACTTCAGTCATCTTTCATTATTTCAGAATCACTGAACTTTAGAGCTAAAAGAAATGAAGAGGTCTCTGCAAATGAATTCTTCTAAATGCTGGGACTAAAAAAAAAAAGCAAATAGAAGTTAAGGAAAGACTCCCTGGTGTTCTACACTTTAAGGATAGGATAGTAACAGCCCAGTGCCAGCCCAGGCTGTTATTGAGCATAGGGCATTGGGCCAGATAGAAACTGTCCTTGAAACTCAATTTAGTAATAAACACTGGCAGAAAGGGGGGACAGAGAAGGATAAAGAGGACTCATTTAAAATTCCTGACACTTTCCTCAAGATTCTTTCACAACAGCGAATATCTGATTGGGTTCAGCTAGGTCAGGTTGGATTAGGATGGTCAGCCGCCTATTTGTTCATTGTCAGAAGTTCAAAGAGAGGCTCAATTGGTATCTGACAAAGTTGCAAGCAAGCTCTCCACCCAAGCTTGATATCAACTCAAGAGTCAGTGGGGTTGGGGGAAGACATGGTGGAGTAAAGAAGGCACATACAAGTCTTCCAAGAATAGTGCTTTCAGGAATTCTGGAGTCTTCCCAATGCTCCTGAAAATGCATGTTCTCAAATTAAGTTCCAATTCCCATAACTCTCAGGCAAGAACCCAGCCCTCATTCTATTGCTCAGAGGGAGATACTTATGTTACAAAGCCCAAATTCCAACCCAACTTGGAGCAAGCACTAGATGAGAAGGAGGAGAGATGATGCCAGGAAATATGTCCATATATCCTCCAAGGACCAGGTACAATCAAGGCTAGTTGTACTGGACAGGCAATGTGTCCATAGCATGCCTACCATGAATATGTTCCTTTAAAGGAAACCAGTGTCATCAAGATCTTTCCTACCTAACCTTCCCACCATCCTAGGAGCATCTCTAGTAGCTAATAATTGGCATTGGCAACTTTAGTAATCATGGCCATTCTGTATTATTTACTTATTGAGGAGAAAATATAGGGAAGATAAACTAGAAGAGTAAAGAGCAATAAAGAGGGAGAGAGACAGAGGAAAGAAGGAGAAAAGGGATAGGAAAAAATAAGGTAGAGAATGATGAAGAGGCTGCCTGATGTTGCATAAAAACCATGAGATTAGAAATCTGAACTGGGTTCAAATTTTATTTTGTGTCTAAATAGTTTTTATTCCAACCCAGTCATGGTGGGGGAAAAGAAGTTGAATAAATAAATAAAGCAAGTGGAATACCATAGTGATGTAAGCAAGTTTTCGTAAGGTTTTTGGCTTCCTTCCCACCCCTTCCCAGGGGCTGTCACTCTCTCTACCTTCATCACGGTTCACTCATTTCTTTCCAGTTCTACATCAAGCCTAAGAGAGACCTGGACATCCATACTGAGCCAGGCTTCCAAAGAACTCAGACGCTTTTGGACTTTCCTGATCCGGGAAATTTGGGATCTTGAAGGCTAGGGGCTGTGACTCTTATGGAATGATTGATTGGATGCCTGATATCAGGAGGTTTAAGCTGATCCCTGAGAAACACTAAACCTTACTGAAAAAAGTGTTGGGAGGAAAGTGGGTTTTCCAACCATGAACTAGTGCCCACTGAAGCTCAGTTCTTCCAACTACCCATGTTTGGGGGTCAGCTGCAGAGCCTAAGGGTATTGACATCACATAAGAGCATGATCCCAGAAGCCTGGAGCAGAGACTTGGAGTTCTGAGCTCCATGGAAGGCCCTTCATTGGTGGCCAAAGTATTAAAATGTGCTTGACAAGCAGATAGGAAAATTGGCTATATATGTCTCTACTGTAACAGAACTATTTGCTTTGAGGACTGTGCCTGGAGTTATTGCTTTGAGGGAAAAAATGCATAACTTTGGAAAAGGATGACTCACTTCTGCAAAGAACCCTAGTCTGTGGGTCTTACCTTTAAGGACTGCATGGGCTTCCTTCTATAGTTATGTCCCTGTATTCACATTATACAAAGGCACTCACCAGGGCCTCCTGGGATCTGGTCCAGAGAAGAGGCACCATCCCAAGAGACACACAGGACAGGTCTAAGTCCTTTTGTATCTAAGGTAGACATGCAGATAGAAAAGAATATTTGGAAGGGAGAGGTCACTGAAAGAAAACTACTGATTGACTGAATATTGGGGTGTCTCATAACTTAAATGTATGAAAGGAGCAGTCCCCATTATTTATCAGTTAATTGAAATGAGTTTATTTTACCTCAAAGTTGTTGTTGGTTTGCTTTTAATAACCAATCACTTTGGAAACTAAAGAATACAGAAAAAGTATATTCTTTAGGATTCAACTCCACTCTATAGATTTTCAGAAAAAAACAAATTTGGGTTGGAATTCCTGCTTCACCATTTCCTTACCATATGACTTTGGACAAATAATCTGGAAAATGGGGCTAATAAGACACTTCTCACAGGATTTTCATGAAGATGAATGTTTTCTTGTCTAGGTGTGTGCTACTGAATAGGCATGTAGTAAGTGGGAGCTATAACTATTATTGCTGTGATTTGGGTGAACTGATGGATAATTATCTCACAAACAGACCATGGGGTTCACAGGACTCTTAACAAAAGCACATTCTACTAGTTGAGTGAGCCCCCATGAAATCAGCTCCACCTTACTGCAGAGGGTGGAGTGGTTGAGAACACAGCTTCAGGGCAAATGCCAGGACTCAAATGCTAGCCACCTTACTAGCAGTAGGAATTGGTAAATTCCTTAACATTTCTGTGCCTTGCTTTCCTCATCTTTAAAATGGGGGTAATAATACCATCTATTTCATAGAGCTAGACTGAGGATTAAATGAGATAATCCACATAAAATGTGCTTGAAACAAAAGCCTGGTACATAGTAAACACTGAATAAAGGTGAGTTATTTATTATTACATGGTCTAACTTTTACCCAGGCTCTAGCTAGAAGAATGGAGCTGGTTTTTTGTTTTTTGTAATGTAAAGACCATGCAGTCTACTTCATCTAATTTTTTTTTCACCTGTAGGGGGAGGGGTAAGATATGAGTTCAATGGATCAGACTGGAATAACTACCTGTGTCTAATGGTCAGTTATGGAAACCATGGTGATATAGTGAGAAAAACCTGGTACTGATCTCACTTGGGGATTGGAGGTTGGGTCACTCATTATCTGACATATATTAAGTTTCTTGATCTCTAAAAAGAGGGCAATAACATCTACTTTAAAAGCTATTGGGAAAAGAAAAAGAAAAGAAAAATAACATCTACTTTTGGAAAATGATGGGAGTACCACATGAAGATTTTGGCACAGACTTGGTACATACATGTTTGTTTAATTGATTTTATTGGGAAGACTCAGACAACTGGAGAGCAGTGGGATTCTAGGAAGGAGAAGGCCAGGTTGAAATGTCAATGAGTAGTAAGAATACCACCTGTCTTCATTCTACACATGGCAGGTGGTCTGGCAAGGAGAGAGAGGTTGTGTACTAGGATCTCATTTTTGCATAAAATAACTAGGCTTTTCTAGTGCAATTGCCCTATGATCCATATTCAATGTGGTGTATATTGCTATAGATTAAAAATACACAAAGAATTCTCAGCATCCCTCCCACAAGGAGATAGCTTACTATGGTGAAAGAAGATTTGATTCAATATGGAAACCTTTTCTTTCTCTGGCCTCCATTTCTCCTACTTTCTATTCTGGTTCAGCTACCATTTATATACCCATCACAAGAAAACAGTGAGTTAGATACACCCCTCATCCCATTTTATAGAAAAGGGAACCCAAACTCAGAGAGACTGAGGAAGGAACCCCAAAGCCCAAAGCTAGTGAGCATGAAAGCTGGGATTTTAATCTGTACCTTGAGATGCTGTGTCTTTGGCTCACTCCACTAGGTACTGCAGCCTATGGTACCCCAGCCCTGCCTATGAATCTGTATGGTGGGGCTGCTTCAAGAAGCCAGCACTGGGGCCATGCCAGAAAAGATGTGGCCGTGGGCTCTAGTTTTTCTCCCACTGTGATTTTTTGCTCATTCTCAAAACTATTTCAAAGGGAGTTGAAGCAGCAAAATGGGTCTCTGCCTCACTATGTCTGACTTCTATAAATTAGGGCTTTATTTGAAGCAAGAGTAATTTTTTCCCAAAAAACCAAAAATAATTAAAAAGCCATTCTAGAGGAACTTAGCACCCTATGTTGATGCTTTTCTTGGAAGCTTATAATGAGCTCATAACTGCTAATGAGGAATGGTCTGTGGCTCCCAGCCGTGCTGAGTCAAACCAGCCACGTTACAGGACAGAATTCCACTGGGGCTTGGGATGTGAGGGCCGCCCCACCGCCACTGGGCTGGCCTGCTTGCAGCAGAAGGAGCACCTCTGTCTCCTTTGCCAGCTCCTGCATTTGCCTGCTTGCACCCTCTCCATAGCAGTCTCTCTGACCTAGATTATTTCCCCGGGGGTGATGGCTCAAAAGGCCTCTTTTGCAAGTCAGCCCTAGGAGTTTTGAGTTCTCCATAGGATTGGGCATGCGCTGAGTACCTATGACTGTGCCCAGAACACAGTGAGGAGAAAAGTGGCTCCCCGTGTGCTGCCACCAGTCTCATCAGTTAGTAGCCTCAGCCATGTGACCCTAAAGTCTCTGTATCAACCACCATCTGCTAGGAAGAAAGGGTGTGTGGGCTGAAACACAGTACAGAATTTAAGGAAGAGATTATCTACAAGGTAGAACAGGGTTGAAGGAAATCAGCAAGGGATGGTGAAGCCTCTTGCTCTCTCTGACGATATCCAACGTCAGAGGCATTGCCACTCCTGGGTGAACAGGGACAGGAGCAGCTATGAGCGTCTTGGCCGTAAGAGAGCGTTTCTGTCCCAGCAGCCTGGCAAGAGGGGAACCTAGGGAAGATATCCCCGGGCCCCTCCTCCTGCCTCAGCCCCGAGCAGGAGCCAGCAGGCAAGGGAGCACATCGGTGCAGCCCAGAGGCAGCACCGGGAGCACAGAGCAGGGTAAAGAAGAGTGGAGAGCCAGACTAGAGGGGCTGAAGGAAATCCCCAGCGAAAGAACCCTCCGGCCTTACCTCCTAAGACTTGCTGAAGGGACTTGAGGATTCAGGCAAGCATGTTCCCTCATCCCTGCAACCAGCTGTTCCCTCTGCCTGGTGCTTCCTCAAACATATCTATCTATACCCATATCAACACTTTACTCACTTTTCAGACTTGACAGTACATGCCAGGTTCTCCTTGAAATGTTCTCTGAGCAGCCCAGTTTCCAAGTCAGCCTTGTATTGTAGGCAATTTGGTGCTTCTCTAAGGCTATCAATTATCTCCGAGAGTGAGTTGAAGAGAAGCACCATGTCCAGTATTTCCTGTGCTGTGTACAGAGCAGATCCTTCTCAAGGGATGTGAGCGTGAAGGAACAAGGTCATCTCCTGCCCTTGAGGTCATTAGACTGTCTATTCATGTGGTTAGTTAATTGCAGACAGGTGACTCAAACCAGGAAAAAGATGCACCCATGACAAATTTATGGCCCTGGGTTTAATGAGAAATATCTTCTCTCCTCTGCCTGGTGGTTTGAGGGATGGAAGGAATATAGAGCTGGGAACAAGGAAGTTGATCTAAGTCCCTGGGGATCTGGAAGGACACACTTTTTACATTGACTAACACAACTTTTTCGCTTTGTAGGGTACATAAAAATACCAATGTATTCATCATAGAACACTGTTTAGAAATCATTAAAGGTCTTGATCTACTGTCCCCTCTCTTGAAAGCCTTTGCAGCAGTTATTCAAAGAGGGAGAAGGCAAGGAAAGGAAAAGAAATAAATGTAAATAAAAGCACCTTGAGTACCTTGCTGGCCCCCTGGTACATTCTGCTAAAAATATCCTGTTTATGGGCTTCCCTGGTGGTGCAGTGGTTAAGAATCTGCCTGCCAATGCAGGGGACGCAGGTTCGAGCCCTGGTCCGGGAAGATCCCACATGCAGTGGAGCAACTAAGCCTGTGCTCCACAACTACTGATCCCACATGCCCCAACTACTGAGCCCGCGTGCCACAACTACTGCACCTCTAGAGCCCGTGCTCTACAACGAGAGAAGCTACCACAATGAGAAGCCCGTGCACTCCAACGAAGAGTAGCCCTCGCTCGACACAACGAGAGAAAATCCATGCACAGCAACAAAGACCCAACACAGCCAAAAATAAAATAAATAAATTTTAAAAATAAAAATATCCTGTTTAAATGTAAGCTTTACAATCCTGTGAGGTGGCGTTCTCAATTTATAGATGAAGAAACTGAGACTCAAGAGAAGTTCTTTCCCAAAGTCACTGTTCACCCAGCTAAGCTAAAATGAATGAGGAGTCTGATGCCTGCAGGTGCACAGCGCACTTTCAACACCGGCCCAGGCTCTTCTGTGGGGCAAGGTCTCAGTTCTTCAAAACTGCCATGTGTATCTTCTGCATTTCCCGATGGTCACTAATGTTAGGTCCTGGGCTTAAGACATGAAGAGCCCTCTCTGCTTCTACAGACTGGACTTTACACCCAGCGGGTGATGGTTGTCGGTGGACAGCGAGCCCTGCCGAGGTGTGATGCCGACCCGGAACCAGGAGGAAATCTAGGGTTTTGGGGATCTGTGTTGTCAATGGCATGAAGGTCCCTTTACCAGTGGGGTAAAGAGGCTGAGGTGTCCCAAGTTTCTGGACACTTGGATTCCTGGGAACGCTCCAACTTCCTTAGGAGTGGAGGGCTAGGCTTTGGGACCTGTGCTTTCTGAGAAAGGCCTGGAAATTTTGCATGGGCTTCTAGGAAATCCTTACATTTTCACTTCTTTCTTCCACCTTCCTGTACAGTATCCTTGCTTCTGGCAAAGGCTTTCTCCCAAGCTGGAGTCTGGATACCAAGAAAAAAAAAAAGTCTGCATATATTCAAGGTACTGATAAGCAAACCGTAGGCAAAGCATTCTGCAGAAGTCTTCCTTTGCAGGGACCTGCTGTCCCTGCCACTCTCCTGCTTCCTGGGATCCATGACTTGGGAATGTCTTACTAACGTGAAAACAAGTCTGGCTTGGTCTATTGCGAGTGAAGATCAAGGCCAAAACTTCCCTGTACTGAAGTGAAAAAGTTATGTGTACCATCTGGCCGGAACTAGTTAATGGGTTTTTTTTTGTTTTTGTTTTGTTTTTGTTTTTGTTTTTTAAAAGCCAAGAAGATATGGGAGAAAGAGAGTGGAAGCATTTCCAGAAAGAGAGAGCTATGTGTGAGATGGTGTCTGAAGTGTGTGCCTCCCACTGGGACGTGGGATGGGTGTGGGTGCTCACACATGGGCATGCATGCCATGCCCGCGTGTCTGCACGTGTGTTTGTGCATGTCAGTGGAAGGGTTGCTAGGAGAGAAAGTGCACGGGTGCAGTAAGAAGTGCTGACAAATTGAAGCACAAAACTGCTAACTCCTAGGAAAGGGGGATCCTCCAAACCCCCTCCTGGCCTGCTTCCACTTCACTTTCTCCTCAGTTGCCTTCATTTCGGGCTTAGGTTTCCATGAACACTGCAGTTATTTATTTTATTTTTGTTTGAAATGTTAAACAAGTCCCGAAAGAAAAAGCTGTGGAGGCAACTTGTGCCGTCTCCAGGGAGCCGTTGCACCACAAGCAGTTTCTGCAGGAGTTTAGCGAGGCTGCCCCTCCCCTGCAGCTTGGCCCCCCGCCCCGGTCTCTGGAGAAGCTCCCGGGCACCTCTGCCTGGTTGAGGACTCTGAGAATCCCAGGTTCCCTAATCTGACCCATATGTCTGTCCTCCTCAGAATGCAGCTCATCCCCCTCCCCCTCCACGGAGACCTCCTCTGGAAGGGTCTCTCTTCAGGCTGGTAGAATGATTAGCAATTGTAACAACACCATCAGCAACACCCAGAATGATGACTAACATTCACTGAGTGCTTATTAGGTTCAAGGAGCTGTTGAAGATGAAGATAAGGCACCTGCATCAACACAGTTCCCCCTCAGCACAGGTCTGTCTGGTAGGCGCTATTATTATTCCCATTTTACAGATGAGGAGCCTGAGACACGGAGAATTCAGAGACTTGATTATGAAAAACAAGGTCAGTCAGGAGCCTCAGGCACAAAGTTTAAGGGATTCACACACAAACTCAGTAATCAAGATAAATAATATTTTAATGCCACATTTTAAAATCCATATTAATGCAAAAATTCCATGATGAACAAAATATCAAATTTAAAATAAAGACAGGACCAGTAGATTCCAGTCCAGTCTGTGTGGCTGCAGCTCTCCAGCCCCGTGCTGTGCTGCTCAGCATTCATTTAGGGCTCAGGGTGTGCCGAGCAGGGTGCTTGCTTCTGCCGGACGTACATCTCACTCATTCTCGTAGCCTGGTGTGGTTGTAATCCTCACTGAAGAGATGGGAAACCTGACCCTGAGGGCCAAGGGCTTTCTCACTTTCTGCCCATTGTTTGCTTATGTGTGTGTCTGGCTTCAAAGAACAACAAACCCAGATGGAATCTCTAGCAGGACTTGATCCCAAGTTCCCTCTGAGTCCAGTGCTCTTTCCATGAGTTCACAGCTGCCCTTGGTGACCAGGCCTCCTCTCCCTCCTTGGCCAGGAAAAGAAGCTGATGGGCAGGAGGGGGAACCTCTTTGGGAGGCACAGGCCTCAGTGTGGGGTGGAGAGAGCAGGGAGGCTATGATTCCAGCAAGTCAGTTCTGACAAGCAACCTTCTGCTGCCTCCACCGAAGCTCCCCCGAGACACCTCAGGCTCAGCCAAGGGGTCATTCTGCACCAGCAGGATGCAAATGTATGAAAGACCCTTCTCCTCTCCAGTTCCTCCCCAGCCTGCCCGGGGCCACCTTGCCCACCAAGTCTCCCCCGCCGCTCCTTCTTGACTCAACAATACACAAGACAAAGGCGTGCATTTGCACACGCCTCCATCCCCACTTTTTTTTTTTTTTTTTTGCGGTACGCGGGTCTCTCACTGTTGTGGCCTCTCCCCGTTGCGGAGCACAGGCTCCGGACGCGCAGGCTCAGCGGCCACGGCTCACGGGCCCAGCCTCTCCGCGGCATGTGGGATCTTCCCAGACCGGGGCATGAACCCGTGTCCCCTGCATCGGCAGGCGGACTCTCAACCACTGCGCCACCAGGGAAGCCCCATCCCCACTTCTATCCCGGCTCCTCTAAGGAGGGGTCCCGAGCTTGCAGGGGGATGCAGGGAAATGTGGAAGGAGGTGGAAGACCCCAGAGCCAGAAGGCAGCTCTTGAAGAAAGAAAATGGAGCCGTTCTGTTGTCATGCCCAAATCCAGGTCCCTGGAACAACCACGGTATGGCACACACACCTGCTTGACTGTGCTCTCATTTGCCAGGAGCAATATTTTGGCACTTTTAAGGCAGATGGGGAAGGAATTCTAAAGGGGTCAAGGAGGTGGGGTCAGGTGAAGTCATCTCCATCCATCCCTGTCTCTAAGAAGCCCAGACACCGTGGTCTCCCTCCCGCTCCTGAGGCCCCATTGTAACATGTCTCCTGTTTACCCTATGGCTGCCCCTTGACTTCTAACCACCGCTTCAACCTCACCTGTCCTCTAGGGTGGGAGAAAGAACAGGGGCTTTGGAGTCAGGCAGGGGTAGTTTCAAATCCAGACTTTCCTTCCTACTCACTGTGCAGACTGGGACAAGCTGCTTGTACTCTCTCACTTGTTAAGTAAAATAGAATAATGGTGTCTACGTAAAGAACCTGGAACAGTTCTCAGCAAAATGAATACTAACCCCCGTGCCTGGCTTCTTTAAGGCCCTTTCAGCATGGCTTCATCTTGCTTGCTCTTAAGAGTGATAGAGGCCGTTTCAGAAACTTGTAAAGATCATCTTTAGTATTCAGCTTTCACAGCAACTTCTTAGGTTTCCCCACCTGCACCCTGCCCCCAACATGCAGGATCCAACACACCTCTTTTAATGAGTCATCAAGATGTGGACAAAACCAAGTGTAGATTGTTTTAGAATCTTCACTCCAACTCACTTTGCTTCTTCTCTCCTATTAACTGCTCATGATGGAGGGCAAGGGGTAGGATGGTGATGTCCACTTTCATACTCACAAAGAAGAGGAAAACCAAACTCAGGAGGCAAGAGATATGTTTTGAACACTTGAGGGCGGGGGTCATACCGCTCACACACACTGCCCCACACCTGAGGCATTGAGCATAAGGACTGATGGAGATCTTACAAGGCATGATGCTAGGGCATAAGGGCACTCCATAAATAGCACCCCTTTGCCCACTAGAATTCTGAGCCAACAGAGGAATAAGAAAGAAGAAGAAAGCAGATGGAGAGCAACATATTACCTTTGTTACGGATAAAGCTGGTGAATGGGGCTTAGTCTGGGGACAAGTGGGTTTTCTCATTCTGAATCCCAGAATTGTGGGGAATTACCCACTTGTTACTGACCTTTCTGGGCTGAGGCAGGGTCCCCTGCAGGACAGATCCTGTCCCTGTAAAACTTGAGACCTAGAGGGGCAAGACGGAGCATGTGTTTCCCACATGTGGGCTCGCTCCAAGAGAAACAGGACAAAGAAGGGACCAGGCTACACTTTCCCTTCCAAATTCACCAGATTAGGTCACTTCTCCTCCAGGGAAGGAGTGAGCAGATGAAGAGATGCCAAGAGTGTTACTCTAGTGGAGAACCCTTCACTTAGAAGGAAATATCAGAAATGAGGAAGATGCACTCAATGGCCTCCCAACCCCAATACATTTTCTCTCAATTTGATAGCAAGAGCGAAAGCAACAAATATATATGTGTGTGTGTGTGTGTGTGTATATATCTATTAATATGTAATCTGCTAGGCATATATATGTATATGTATACATATACGTATATGTATATATATACACACACATGTTATCTAAAAATTAGAAAATAATAGTAACTATCTTTTAATAGTTTTGTGAACAATAAATGCACTTAGCACTTAATAAATGCATTTAATAAATTCTAATCATTATAACAACTGGAACAGTAACTAAACACAGGAATAGGAGGCATTTATTCGGTCACATTGATTCAGTCACATTTACTAGGCAATGGAAGTTGACACAAATACACAGATACACTTAAATCAAAGCAGAGTAAGAGAAGCAGCAACAAGAAGAGCTCAGCAGAGAGAGACTGATCAAGAAAGTTCCCATGGCCATGGTGATATGTGCAATAGATGTTCTGGAAATACGTTCTTAGTCAAAGAAGTTGGAGCAGAAAGAGTAGTCCAGTCTGAATGAGGTGTTATATTCTTGAAGAAAGTAATAGGAAGCAAATTTTCACATTTTCATCCACATCCCACCAGTCTCTCTTTGGGCTTGTTTCCCCCCTCAGGTATAGGAAAAGTAGCAGCAGAGATGAGTTCGGCACATCCTTTCAGTTAGAGATTGGGGTGTACACACCCTTCCAAACCACTCTTCCTAATGTCCGTGTCCTTGCCCCTACATAGGGTGCTGTTTAGAGCTGAGAGTTCATCTCTGTCTGGTTTTAGCACCTCCCTGCTAATGCCCATCCCTTAGTGGCCAATTCTGTCTTCTCGCTGGTTGGTGTTTGCCTCTGTTCCTCTCTGATGCAGTCCCTCCAGGCCACAGCAACAATCTACTCCCTCTCCCAGAGCCCACACCCTACCACAGCTGGCACCCTTTTACCAAACGGCATCTCTGGGTGTTGGTGGCGCAGAGCAAGCTAATGTCAGCATTTCCAGCTCCCAAGCCAGTCCCTCTGGCCCCTTAACCACACACCATGCCATCTCCTGACTTTCGCCCTGTGCGTCAGCACATTCTCAGTTTAAGCTAACCCAGCCACACTCCCCTGGAGACACATGAGAGCACCTCTTTAGCCTAGAT
The DNA here is from genome assembly GCF_025265405.1 of Mesoplodon densirostris. Classification (NCBI taxonomy): domain Eukaryota; kingdom Metazoa; phylum Chordata; class Mammalia; order Artiodactyla; family Ziphiidae; genus Mesoplodon; species Mesoplodon densirostris. Next base: position 21,230,616 of record NC_082668.1, read on the forward strand.
GCATACATTTTCTCATGGTTCAACAGAAACTGTGGCCACTGAGCTGTAGAAGGCTACAAGCCATGTTAGAAAAACCAAAACAGAACCCTGTGAACCTGCACGAGTAAGGAGTAAGCAGTCTTTTCTGGGTTCTCTGTTTTGGGGTCCCCGGGCCCACGGAGGACACAAATTGGATATCCCAATGTCCAAGTCAGTTGAAGGTTGGCCACTCACATCCAACTCCTGTTTTATTCTAGTTGTGGCCTGGCAGAAAATTCAGCAGCCGCCTTTGTGCCTTAAACTCAGCTACTAACACTCTCATCTGAGTCCTTTTTTCAGGTGTGAAACGGAATCTTCTTATCAAGGACCAAACTCAGCTTATTGATTTTCCAATATTAGGGGAGTGCTAGAAACAACTCCTTGACTTTGAATCTGCTCCAGGCAGACAGGCAGGTGAATACAGAAAGTCGTTTGAAAGAGAAGACACCCACACGGTTTCTTATTTGGGTTAATACCACTCCTGCTCAGGGACAATGGCTCTAGGTCCAGACTGAACTTGACTAAGGCAAAAGCATTAGAAAATCAGTCCTTGGAAATAAACAGTGTTCTCTATAGCTTTTAGTGGAAACTGCTTTGGCTGAACACACCCATAAGAGATGACACTAGTTCTACCCAGAACAGCCATGCTGCTCACAACTAGTCACCCAGGCTTAACATTCAGCATCATTCTGACTCCCTCCCCTCACTCATTTTCCACGTTCAGTTGGATGAACTCAGTTTGGCTGCACAGTATTCTTCCTTTCCAGTACCATGATGACCACCCATCTGAGATCCTCTCCCACTGACCTTCACCTGGATTATTGGAATAGCCTCCTCCTCCTCTGATTCTTCATTTCTTCCATCTCAACCCACCCAGAACTCTGAAACCAGATTTATTTTCCTGACTTTAATCCACTGTTAAATCATTTTAATTGTTCAACATGTGCCCCCTGAAAGACCAAAAGTGTCCATTAACAGATGAATGGATAAAGAAGATGTGATATACATATATGTGTGTGTATGTGTATACATATATATATATATATATATATATATATAAGTATACACATACACACACAGAAACTCATGCACAGTGGAATACTACTCAGCCATAAAAAAAGAATAACAATTTGCCATTTGCAGCAATATGGATACACTTGGAGGGTATTATGTTAAGTGAAATAAGTCAGACAGAGTAAGACAAATACTGTATGATATCACTTATATGTGGAATCTAAAAATGTACAACAAAATAGTGAATAAAACAAAAAAGAAGCAGATTCACAGATATGGAGAACAAACTAGTGGTTACCAGTGGGGAGAAGGAAGGGGGAGGGGAAACATAGGGGTAGGGGGAAGAAAGGATATTATGGAATTATATGAAATCATGTGTGTGAAAGTTTTGAAAACTGTAAAGCACTATAGAATTTAAAGAGTCTTTCATTCAATAATTTTAAAAAAAGACCAAACTCTTTAATTGGCATCCAATGCTTTCTAAAACCCTGCCATGCCCTTCCAGTCATGTGATGTTTCTCCTCTCCCTGGACCCCAAGATACAGTCAAGCCCCATAACTCACCATTGCCCAAATTCCATCTTCCTGTGCCCTGACTTTCTTTTGTAGAAAAGAAATCTTATTCTTCACCCCATCTTGCCCATATTATCTATCTATTGACTAAAAACCATCCCTTCAGGTCTGTTCTACAGTAGGAGCTATTTGTGATTGGCTGGCCCAACACCCCTTTATTTGGGGATTTCACTTTTCTTCCACGTGCCTTTCACATGGTAGGTACCTGACCCCGCATGGCCAATGCAAGTATTCCATCTGCAAGCCAGAGTGATTTGTCTAGATTTGATGATGAGAGATATCCAGGAGTAATCAGGGTCTTCTCGAAGGTTGGACAGACGGGTGTTGGAGACGAGGCAGTCTGTGGGATAAGTGCTCCCAGCAGCCATCTTTCTTGGCACCTGGACAGAGTTGTGCCACTCAACTTCAGGCTCTGCTTTACATGTTGACATCACTCTCAGGCAGAGTCCTGGTACCATTATAAGCCTTTGTATACATCTGTATCTGAGGTCAGATCTGCCTTTGGACTTACCAGTTGCATGAAGCAATAAATAGTTTCCTGTTTCCTTTCAATAAATCATTTTAAATAAATATTTCCTTTAAAAAAATAATTCTCTTTTTGCTTAAGTTGAAGTTTGGTTTCTGCCACTAATAAGTTAAAAGAGCCCTGAGCAGTACATTCTCCACATTTTGTGACAGATACGAAGAGACATACACATATTCCGCCTTGTAGTATTTACCGGAGGGTATCATTTCTACAGAGTACGCTGTAAACCACTCCAGAGCAGTATATCTTACACACAACTTTGTCCTCTGTGGTACCTAACACTTAATAGGACTTCAAACATACTTTTCACTTGGCTGAGTGAACAAGAAGATAAATATTAGACAAGCATAACCTGTTCCCCAACATGCTTCTCACTGACCACACTCATCCATCCATAAACTCTGGAAATATCAAATACACATTTTGTTGCCAAGGACATTTCCAATCCGTAAAAATAAAATAAAATAACATTATCTATGTTTCCAGACTTTATGGACACCATGTAGAATTCTAAGGAAAACATGACTTGGGGGTTTCATGGATTCAGCCTTTCCCACAGCTCTGGGTCTGAGCTGAGTTAGCTGAGAGATGTTGTCTCAGCTCCAAGGGCCTTAGTAATTAATGCCCAGACTCTGCTGGACTTGGGAACCATATAACGGCTGAAAGAGGCTTTTAAAGATGAGAGGGAAGCAGTCAGACCTCTTGAGGAGCACCCTGAAAAGGGAGTTAGCATCAGAATATCCACGTGAGGAGAAAACTAGCCAGACAATCCAGACACAAGGGCCTGCCCACCATATTTCCTCCTAGCTGGGGCAAGGTTTCTACCTCATTCTACGAGAAGATGATCTGTTTATCTAAGGGGGTTTTAAGGAGTGCTTCAGCTTTTTTAGTGGTTGTGTCTTTTTCTAATTTCCTGTTTATTCTCCCCACATTTGGGGTGGTCGGCCCATGCCTCTCGATGGGGCCCTTCTTTGGTGCTGGCCGGTGTTTGCTTCTGACTTTCTTGCCCAACCAGGCCCCACCTACCCCAAACCACCATTCTTCCCTGTTCTTCAGAAAGAATCCAATGGCCCAGTGAGTAGCTGTTTCCAGTCAACTAGCCAAGTGGAAACTGAGTCAGAGCCCCAACTCGCTGTGCTCCCTGGTGCCACTGAGGGTGGTGGGCAGACAGCGCTCCAACTGCCATTCTCCCCTCCCCTTCCCATGCTTGGCAGGGGAGCCCTTGATTCTCCCCATCTGGCAGTACAGACCCCTCATTCCTTGCGTGCACCTAGGAGATTAGGAAGATGATGCCACACCTGACCAAACCTGTCCCCTTGCTTCATGGCAGCGAGGGGCCAGAGGCTCCCCAGTTGGGAGCAGACATCATTGGTTGGGCAAGTGGGGGGCATGTCTTTCTCTCTGAGGTCAGACGTCTTCCTACAAGAATGTCTTGCCTGCTCCTCAACAGGGTTACAATCTGGGAACTGGAATAATGTGATTTGAATGAAACTATTTGAGTCTTGTTCGTGTGAGTGCACATGGGTCCACCATGGATATTTGTGCATACAAGTGGGTGCACACACAGGTGAACATGCACATGTGCCAGCCCTTATTTGCACACTACCTTGCACAGAAATGTGAAAGAAGAAGGAAAGTGGAAGAAAAGGATAGAAGGACCAATTCAGAAGAAAGACAAAGGTAGATAAAGACAAAGATCAAAAGAGGCATCCCTTCTCCCACCCTATCCTAGGCCCTTTTGTCTCCTTGAGAATCTCACACTAGAAAACTTTTCCTCCCTGTCTTCTGTTTACAATCTCTATTTTCTACTTCTTCCCTCTGTATATAAATATTCTTAAGTCTTGCTCTCAAAAGAAAGCAGGAAAAAAAAAAGGAGAGAGAGAGAGAGAAAGGCGGGAGGGAAGGAAAGAAGGAAGGGAGGGAGGGAGGGAGGGTGGGAGGGATCCTAATGGCCCTCCACCCTTGCTGGGCTGTGATTGCAGGTCTCTGCTCTACTTTCTAGCCAACCTTCCAGAGAGCAGTCTGCGCTCACTGATTCCTTGTGCTTACCCACTCTTGCCTCTCCAATCCATAGTGATCTACCTTTAGTCCCTACCATTACACTGAAAGGGTTCCAGCCAAGGGCACTGTAATGAACTGAATTGTCTCCCCCAAACAAAATTCTATTATTTGTTATACTGGAATGTACTGGAACATCTCAGTTCCTCAGAATGTGGCTGTATTTGGAGATAGGGCCTTCCAAGGGGTGATTAAGTTAAAATGAGATCATAAAGGTAGAGCCCTAACCCAATAGGACTGGTGTCCTTATAAGAAGAAGAGGAAGCCTCAGGAGTGCCTGCACCCAGAGGAAAGGACATGCAAGAGTGCGGCCAGGAAATGGCCATCTGTAAGCCAAAGAGAGAGGCTTCAGGAGAAACCAACCCTGCCAGTGTCTTGATCTTGGACTTCCCACCTCCAGAACTATAAGACAATGAAGTTCTGTTGTTTACCACCCAGTCTGCGGTACTTTGTATGGCAGCCTTAGCACACTAATACAGGCAGCAATGATGTTCTTATCAAATTCAAAGAGTGCTTTGAGTCCTTGCCCGCTGAGCCTCTCTGGAGCCTGTGACACTGTTAGGACTCATGACCCCTGAAACTCTCCTCTGTTGGCTCTTGTGAGGTATCTCACCCCTGGTTTTTCTTCCACCACTGGCTACACTTTTCAGTTCCCTATACATGCTCATCACTTTCCCTACATTTGCATGGCTCCCAGGGGCTCTAACCTCAGCCACCTTCTCTCCTTACTATGTATTTTGCACTGAATCACCCAACCAAATCCATGACTGCAACTGCTTCCGTATGCGATGACCATGACATCTAAGTCTCCCACCCAGACCACTCTCCTCCTGTGTGCACAAGCATCTCCTGAAAATCACCACTGGATGACATGAGGTTAAACTTCACATGACAGATAGCAAACTTATTGTGTATCCCTCCTGTCCCTCAAATTTTTTTTATTCCCCTCCTATTGCTGGAGCCAGTAGATTTATAACTGCCCCAAATGGGAATCCTTGTCTTTTCCTAAACTTCCTTCTTAATGCCCCATATTTAATTGGTAAACAAATCTTATTGTATCTCCCTCTTTGCTATGGGCTGAATGTTTGTGTCCCTCCAAAATGCATATTGAAACCCTAATCCTAAATATCGTGGTATTTGGAGATGGGGCCTTTGGGAAGTAATTAGATTATGAAGGTGGAGCCCTCATGATGAAATCAGTGCCCTTCTAAGGAGAAGAAAATCAGCCTTCTCTCACTCTCCTTCATGGAAGGACACTGTGAGAAGGCAGCAACCCGGAAACAGGCTCTCACCAGACCCCAGCTCTGCTGGCTCCTTGACTTCCCAGCCTTCAAAACTATGAGAAGTAAATGTTTATTGCTCAAGCCATCCAGCCTCTGGTAATTTGTTATAACAGCCTGGACTAAGATACTCTTAAATGTCTCTCAAATTGTTTTTTTCACCCACCCTTATCTCTATTTCTCTGCTCATTTTAGGGTTCTTATCTTTTTTTACTGGGATTATTGGAACCATTTCGAATAATTATTGAAATAATTATTGGAATAATAATAATAGTGGTCCCATGTCTTCACTCTCATTTCCTTTATTTTATCCTCACTCTTGGACCAAAAGAGTGAACTCTATAAAATATAAAGATAATCTTAACAATAGGCTGCTTAAAAATCTTTCAGAGGCTCTACAGAGTCAAAGTTAGCCCTCCTGCATGGAAAAACAGCCCTTCGCAAGGTGGTCCTGCCAACCTCTCCAGCCTGTGCTCCCAGATTTCTCTGCGTTTCTCCCAAACCCAGCTGCTCCAAGTGCCTGAACTCACTGTGCTCTGTCACAGGCTGCCTCACACCTAAAGGCTTCGTACATGATGTCTCCTCTCTCTGGAGTGTCCTACCTCCATCGTCTGGAAGACTTCTCACCCTCTGTCAGATCTATGCCTAAATGCTATCTCCTCTGTGAAGACTTTCCTACCATTCCTGGAACTGACTTAAAGGATACCCTTTTGTCGTACACGATACCTGGCACATTTCTTTAATAATATTCTTTTATAATTGTGTATATGTCTGGCTTCCAAACTAGACTGTAACCTCTTTGGAGGCAGGAATTTTGTCTTTCCTCCCTCTTTGTACACCCATTACCAGAACAGTGTCTGCTAAGCCAGTGGGCTTGCAACCCATAGCAAATATTTGTTAAGTGGATGAGTGAGCAAAAAGAAAACCAGATAAACAGTGATTCGAAAAAGAGAGAAAAGGGCCACAAACCCAAAGGCACTGTGGCTTTGAGGTAAATGAGTCAGAAAACAGAAAAATCGCCAGGTTGCTGCAGCATCAGTACTCAGCATATCTCTAGGGGTTGGGAGTAGAATCAGGGAGAAAGAAAACAGTGAACTAGAGAGGAAATTCTGTATGGACCCATAATTGTGGTGAAAATGGTAGCAGCCTGAACTATAATTACAATAAGGAATTACTGGCTGTTAAACTAACTTGACGCAATTTAACTCATTAATTGGTTTTTCAGTAATGAAAGACTTGGTCTCTGTGGCCTGGGAGAGTGGAGTTAGTTCCAAAAGGAAAGTAAGGAGAGAAACATTTCATTGCAACATCAAGATCTTTCTAGCAATAAATCTGCTTATATTGGGTCAAAATGTAGCAGTCTTCGTTCTGCCACTTACAAGTTCTGCAACCTTGAATAAGTTACTTAACCTCTCTGAGCCCAGTTCCCTCACTGTAAAATGGGCACCATAACAATATATACCTGAACATAAATATTATAATGATTTCATGTATTTAGTGGATTATAAGCCCTCAATGCATATTGACTTTTATTAGGAGTGAAAGTTCTCCATAACTGAAACTTTTAGAACAATTGTGGACTAACAACTAAGTGCAGATATTTTTCTTTTTGCTTTCTCTCTCACATTACACTTATTTGTATATCTTATCCCCAGTAGATTATTAATTTTTGAGGGCATGGTATACATATGTTTTATTTTGGTAATCTCCAGATTCCTTGGACATAGGAAGCAATTGATAAATATGGATTGGGGGATGGAGACCATTTAAGCATCAGAGAAAAGACTGGATTAGGTCACCTTCAAAGTTTGCTTAGATGCTAAACCTCTCTGATTCATTCATTTATTCATTCATTTACTCAACAAATGTCATTGAGTGGCAGCCATGTGCCATGCAAAGCCTAGCTGTTGGGGATACGATGGATTACAAAAGCAGACATGGTCTCTGTCTATTGATTCTATGTCCCTGTTGGGTTAAAGAGCTGAATGTTACCTAAACTTCACCTTTTATCCCTTGAGCTGTCTAAATGCTAGTACTGCAGTTCTTTGTTTTGTTCCCACAAACCACTTGCTCACTTTGTGTTATCCTGGAAAGTCTCTTAGGAGGAGAGATACCAAAGAGGAACAAAGTAGGAGTGGCTATTTTCCAAAGCACATGGCTGTTTTCAGAAATGCAAATCCAGACCTCTTAGATAATAAGGAAAGAAACCTTTATAGTAGCAAAAAGTCTAGGAAGGTCTCCAGTTAGTGCTAACCTCTTCCATTATACTTTGATAGTCCACCCTCAAAGCCTCAATGCAAGACAGAGTTTGAGAGGTGGACACATGACCTTAGAAAGGGTGACCTTCTGGTACATAGAATCTAAACTCAAGGGTGGAAAATCCAAGTGGAAATGAAGAAACATAGAACCATATGCTCAGATGTAGAGGCCCTTCCATGTAAAGGTAATGTAACAAATTCCATGAGTTAATAAAGGATGCAAGCCATTCTCTGGAGAATCCCAGAGGCTGTGCATATTTTGTTTTATACTTTTTTACTTAGAACACAAGTCTTTACACCCTGCGGGTCATAAATGGCCTTTGGGGATCTGTGAAGTCCTAAAATTGCATGCAGAATTAAGCATGTAGGTTTTTCTTAGGGAGAGGTTTTATAGCTTACATGAGATTCCCAAAGTGATTTCTGGCCCTCCAAAATCTCATGTTAATAGCAGACTTATTACTGAGCAGTTCTTCTAAGTTGGAGGCAAATGGAAGGTTCAGGAGTGCATTCCCATGGTGTTCACAACAACCAGGTCAACCAAACTCTCACCTGCTTCTTAGCACATCTCCCATAATTCTTCCAGGAAGTTTGATTCAAAAAACCCTGAGTATTCCATAGCACTCAGTGTATCATAGCACTGAGAGAGCTGCGTGGAGAGGTTGACTTACTAGAAATTGACCTTCTGCCAAAGGACACAAATGGCTCATGTTGACCCACAAGGAGGGGATATCACAGGAACAAATACTACAACTCCTCTCTATCCTTCAGTCACTCACCGAGGTTCCCTATTGCCTGGATTTAATGGAAGCCAGAGGACAGGGGGGCCCATTGATGTAGGCCATAAGGTCAGCTTCTGTAAAGTGTAGAATAGATCTGGAAGGGGAAACTGAAGACGTTCCAGCACTGTTTGTGTGTGTGTGTGTGTGTGTGAGTGTGTGTGTGCTTGTGACCTACATGTAGGGAGTAAGTAATCTAAATTTAGATCTACTAATCTTTACCTCTGACAAGTTAAGCCACAGGAAATGGGATAAATAAGGGACTCAATTTCTTGCTCACCTCACAGTGTCAAAGTCACCACAATTAGGAGCTCCCCATGTGTTCGTCCCTAAGACTGGCAACAATCCCATATAGTAAAAAAAAAAAAAGGTAGAGACAGGAATGGAAACCAGATCAGTGTGATTCCAAACCCATGCACTTTTCACTACATCTTGACACCCCAAAATGGGAAAGATACTTGGAGAGCTTGTGCAGAAGGTGCTCTTGGAGCTGAGTTCTTCTGCTTGGGGGGAGGTAGATGGGTGAGTGATGGAGGGCACAGACTCCAGGGTCAAATTTTACAGGACTGAGCCAAGTGTGGGTACTGTTTGAGCAAAAACTGTTTTCATGTCCGTTATGTGTATGAACACTAGCTCATGCTCACACACATAACACAGTCACAAACACACAGCCTGCTGCAAGAAACTCATTGAGAATGAGTAAGGACAGGGCCAGAGAGAAGAGCATGATGGGCTAGTGGGAAAATTCTAGAGGAAACCCTAGTATTAAACAACTCCAACAATATTCACCAAAGAAAATGGTAAGAATAATATGAACAGAATTTTAAGTCATGACACAAATATATAATAATTCAGGCTCTGCAAATGCAAAGACCAATACAGTTGATGTCTAACATAGTACTTTAAAAAGCTCAGTAATTGCATTCAATGCCGAGAGGTTAACAATGATGGACTGTTTTCTTCTAGTTGGATTATTTTGGCCCATACCAAAACAGCAGCCTGGTTGGTAGAATCCACATCTTTCAAGGCTTTGCTGGTCCTATGTATGGTAGCAACAACTCCTGAGTCCTCCCGATATCCCGTCTCTTTGTCCTGCAGTTCCTCCTCCATCCCGGGTAGTGAAAATGGGAGTAATGCACCTAAAAGGCAAATCTTACTACCCAGCCAGGTGTTTGTCTTTGCTATACCATGAGCTGGCTGTGTAACATTGGGGCCAGGCCAGTCTCACTGTGGACCTCAGTTTCCTCACCTGTAAATAAAAGGGTTGGACTAATGCTCTCTGTCTCCATGTTTGGTCACTCTATGTCTTATACCTCTCCTAACATTTTGGTTCCCTAAGGCCTACACACATGTGTAATGGCTGCACGTAATGGGCACCCTGTAAACACTTGGAAACTATAAGGCTCATCTCGGTTCAACAAATATCTCTTAAGTCAAATTCTCACTGTGTACTTAGCTCTTGTATTGCTCCATTCAAGTTTATCCCACCAAAGTTCATTTCCAATAACAATCTTCAATTTGATTACTGCCAGGAAATACTTAAGGCTTTCTAATCCTTTCTAGGACTTTTAGTCTCCTGGATTCCTGTGTGTATTTTATATGTCACTCCCACGTTCCAGCCTCAGTAAGAGTGTAGGTAACTCCACGTACAAAAACTTAAGTTATTTCCAAGTTATTGAATATTCTGTCTCCATTTCAAAAATTCCCTTCTCACCCTTCTCTGCCAATCATATTCTGCGTTTCTCTGCCAAACGCAGTCATGAACCTGTCCACACATGCTGCCTTCTTGAAACATTCCAAGACTAGCCCTAGATGACTCCGGTCACTTCTGTTTCTTCAATCACTTTGCTAACCAGATATTTTATTATCTCTCCCCTCTTGCTCCTCTGTGGTGCTTTGAGCTTATGCCTGTCATGTTGGTTATATCTGTGAGACTGAGGCAAGTTTTATTTTATTTTTTATTAAGTTCTCTGCTTGAGCTATATTTCTCCGTTAGACAATGAGTTGCTTAAAAACTCAACCACATAGTTTCCTTCCTCCGTGATTCTGAAGAATGCCAAGAACATAGCCCTGTCCTTTGGGAGGGAAAAAGAATCTGCAACCTGGAGAAAACCAAGGACAGGGCCAAAGGACACACATACAATGGTGTGCTCAACCCCCAGTGTGGTGATGTTGTTCATTTATAATATCACTACATTTTATTTAGCATGTAAATTAGCGTGGTTCCAAAAGCAAAATCTAAACAAAAGGTATACTCAAAAGAGTGCCATTCCCCACATCACTGTGCATCCTTTCCACTCCATTTCCCCATATCCCTTACAGGTAAAACATTTTATTCATTTTGTCTTTATCTTTCCTCTGTTTCTTTGGCAAAATTAAACAGATATTATATATATGTATATTTTCTTCGTTCTTACACAAAAGGTAGCATGATATACATTGTATGTGTACTCTTGCTCCTTGTTTTTTTTTTGCTTAATAATATATCAAGAAAGTCACTCCATACTAGGCATAGAGATCTTCCCCCTTTCTTTTACAGCTCTGTAGCCCGTAGTTTACTCAGTCTACTATATAGACACTTAGGTTGTTTCCAGTATTTTGGAATTATGCACACAGCTCTTCATTGCAGCATTGTTTATTTGAAAATACATATGCACACAGTTCTTCATTGCAGCATTGTTTATATGTATTTTCATACTGTTTGATGTATACCTTCAGTCCCAGAGGATGGATAGCTAGATCAAGAGATAAACACATAGGCAGTTTTGTCAGGTATTGTCAACTTCCCCTCCAAAGTGCTGTATCATTTTTCATTCCTACTAGCAATGGGAGTTTGTTTCCTCTGAGCTTTGTCAATAGAGTATGTCAAGTGTTTTTAATTTTTTTTCCTATTTTGCTAGGTGAAAATGGTATCACATTGTATATTCAAATTTTTTCTCTTATTTTGAGAAAAGCTGAACATCTTTTTATATATTTCAGGACCATTTAAAAACTCTTTTGGACATATATTTTGTTCATTCAAATGATTTTTTTTTCCCTCAATTTTAAAAGTTCTTTATATTTGGGGGATATTAACTCTTTATCTGTTATATATATAGATGTGCTTTCTCCCAGTTTGTCACTTGGCTTTTGAATTTGTTGCTTATGGTTTTGACCACACAAAGTTGTTGTTTTTAAATTTAATATACTCAATTTATTATTCTTGTTATTATTATTATTATTACAGCAGGATTTTAAGTAAGAGACTCAGATCAGATCTATGTTAGAAATTAATTTACTCATATTTTTTTCTAACTAGACTTCTAACTGATAAGATTTTATTTTTTATACTTTTTAATCTCTGATACAGTTGACGTTTTTTTAGTATATGTTTTAAGGTATAGATTTCATCTTATCTTTTTTTCAAATACCTATCAATGATCAGAGCTTTTACCATATACCAAAATTGTGTATGTATAAGGTGTGTTCCTGGATTATATTTTATTTCACTGATTGGTCTGTCTACTTACGTAGCAGGTCCACACTGGTGTAATTACAGACACTTTAGAAGATATTTAGAACTGGAGCAGAGCTAATCCTTCCTAGTAGCTCATTTTTATTTCCTAACACTTTTCTAGTTATTTTTTTATGTTCATTTTTTCTATTTAAACTTTAGTATCAATTTCTCTCTGAATTTTAAAAAATATGATATTTTTATTAGGATTGTATTCAATGTGTAAATTAACTAAGGGAGAAATGACATCTTTATGATATTGAGACGCCCTAAGCAAAAATAAAGGCTGCCTTTCTATTTGTTCAAGTCTACTTTCATATCTTTAAGGCAGGTTTAAATTCTCTCCTTTGAATTTTGAACTTCCTGCATGTGATTTGAACCCCTTTCTATTTGCACCAAGGAAAATGGAAAACAACTATGCTCATGAGACCCAGCTGATTCAACTGACCGTACCATTAAAACCAGAATTAATCATGGATACTTCCTGGGGCATGTGTATTAAAAGTGTACTAAGTTCCCATACCCACTTCCAGTACAGCTGAGAGATCTAACCAAAACCTTGGTTAAATCATCCCTTAGCCTCCTCTACTGCAAACCAAAACCTCCTCTGCTTCAGAGGAAGAAGTGGAAATTTCTTAAACCCTCAGATTTGGGGTCAAAGTCTAAAACTATTCAAAGTCCAGACATTTATGTACACAAAGCCCCTGACTGCTTAATTCATGCTTCCAACAAAAGAGCAGGTTCTTACAGTAGAAGACCTTGGAGTTTCCTTCAATTAATCCCTCTCCCTTCCCAACAGCATTCCCACCTACCTTATCACTCCCATCCAGTGAGTTATCCAATCCCACATTAAGTACTACTGATTCTATCACCAAAATAAATTTCCAAAATTTATTTCCTTCTCTCAATCTCCCTAGTCACCACCTAAGTCATCATAGTATTATCTATACTACTAGATTCTGTGCTTTCTACTTTTACATTACTTTTTTTTTTTAAAAGATCTCTCTGAGTGTCGTCTGGAGAATAGGTTGTGGTTGGAGGCTAATCATGTTTATCACTGTTTGAAGGCTCTTATTGTGATTCTCTCTGCCTAGTGTATCATTGCATCCTCATCCCTTACTGTTCATGTGACTGGCTTCTTCTCAATATGTAGGTCCCAGCATATGTACTAAAGTGCCACCTTCTCAGAGAAGCCTTCCCTGACCACCTTAGATGAAGGGGTACCTGCTATTCTCTGTCCTTGAATTTTGTTTCTTTCTTTCATGACATTTGTATGAAGTTAAAATTAATTAATTAATTGTGACCTCTACTGAACGATAAATTCCAGGAGGACAGAGGCCATGTTTGATTTGTTCACCTCTGACACATTATCTCAGCACCATAGTGTCTAGTAAGTAGTGCTCACATGTGCTCACTAAATATTTATCAAATAAATAAATGATTCTGGGTGGGAAAGAAAGCATTGAACCATCGGATCTCTCCAGATGTAGAGTGTTTGGTCCCACAATTGAGGGTAGAGTTGGCAAAATTGTTTCTCCTATCTTGAGACTTCCGGGAAAGCTAAGCCTGGTTGAAGGTTTGAGCGCCCTTTCAAGCACTCCAGTGCAACCCTAACAGGAGCATATTTCCTCATGCCTAGGGAACTTGCAAGACATTTCTGAGTTCCCATACTCACAGCTCTGAACAGATTCTTCCTGGGAAAATTTAAGTCCAGCACAAGTCAGTAGCTGCTCTGTTATATTTTTCTCTCTTTTACTCTCTTTGAAAAAGTAGTTGTTTTCATTTAAAAAGGGAAAAAAACAAACAAGAAGATAACATAAAAGGCAAAACTTCAGACCCTGGATTTAATTGCTTGGAGCAAAAATAAAAGCATTTGACTATACCAGCAGTGAGCTCTTGTGTGTGTGTTAGGGGGGTGGGTGCTGCCCCACCTCTCAGTTCTCCCTGACAACCATTTTCAATAAACTCATGTGGCCTCAATCAAAGATGCCGTACACCATTTTCTTTCTCACTCACTGTGTAACTAGGGATCAGATAATTTAGGAGATTCCTTTTGAAGAAACATCTGGAACCCTGGAACTGGCCCATTAAGTGCTCACTCATTCCCTCTCTCTCTCTCTCTCTCTCTCTCTCTCTCTCATCCTCATCTTCCTTTGAAGAGGCTGTTCTGGCTTGAAGCTTTCTAACCCAGAATTTTTGGCTCTGAGACATTGCTCTCAGTTCTCTGGAGTCATTTACAAATAAACCCACTAGGCAAAATCTCATTGCTGGGAACCCATGGTGGCTTCAGTCATCTGTTTATGGGGATCTGGTATCCTTAGGGAAGAAACTGGCTCAAAGGAAAACTTGTGTGGGGCCGAATGTGACTTGAGAGTGGACTGGTCTTAGATAAGACTTCTACAGTCACATGTTGTGTGTATTGTATCAGCTTCTCAGGAACTCACAGGATTCTAAAGGAATCCTAGAAAGGAGGTAGGAAAGAATGTCATGATATTTGTCCACTGATGTGAAGGCAATATTCTTGGGAAAGAAAAGAATGGCTCTGAATTCATACAAAAAGGCAATGGGTAGGACTAGAAGCATAGACCAAACTTCACGATGCTCACTTCATGTTGTTCACTATCTTGTCCTGAGCTTGGGTCCTAAAGCCAATCAGCCATGGCAGAGGTGATGAGCTCTGTCTCTCCACCTGAGCCCAGGATCCTTGTTGGCAAGAATACTGAGGTTCCACTGGGTATCCAGAAAATCGTGTTCCAGCACTGGGCAAGAAACACAGTGTGGCAGATTTGCATTAATGTCCCCAATTGTCACCCTTCCCTATACCTAGGCCCTTTCTCATGAAACTTTTAAAAATTCTCCCACAGTGGGTGGTGCAAAATCCCTACCCTTGAGGTCAGCCATGTGAATTGCTTGGTCAACAGCAGTGATGATGTGCCAATCACAAGCCTAGGCTTCAAGAGGCCATGCATGTTTTCATTTGCTTTCTCATGCTTCCGCCATGACCCTGAGAAAGACAAAGACGCACTTGAGCTAGCCCATTAATCCTGGGAAGAGGATGAGAAACATATGAAACCAAACTGACTCAGCCAGGCTCTGCCTGGTCAGCCAAACTCCAGCCACCTCCCAGACGTAGGAGCAAGCCCAGCCTACATCAGCTGAACTCCACAGATGTGTGAGAAATAAATGTTTATTGTTGCTTGCCACTGAGAATTTGCAGTTGTTTGCTCCATATCAAAAGTTAACTGATCACAGAGCTAAAAATTAAAGCTCATAAGAAGCTCTATATTTGAATAACAATACCTCATAGTCATAGAGCATTCCTAGGTTTTCTAAATAGTTAATACAATATATATTATTGGGCTTTCATGATAGCCCTGTGAAGTGGGCAGGAAAGGTCTTATTATTTCCATTTTATAGCTGAGGATACGAAGGTGCAAAAAAGTGAAATTAGTTTGGCCCAAGTGACATAGATAAAGGAGTAGAAGCCACAGCCTCCTCCTCATTATCTCATCATTCCTCTCCCCACTTGTACGTAAGGGGAAAAGATGAACATACACGTAACTCGCTGGCGTCATATAATCAGAAGAGTATGCTGCAAGGAAATTTGGGTGAAAAAAAAAAGTGGCTGCTTGTTTAATGGAGTGGATTCCTCTGGCAAAAAGTCCTGGGACAAGTGGGTCACAAGTAACATTTCAAAAAGGATAGAATTATGGCACAGAAGGGGGCAGAAGAGACACAAGTCTCTGAGTTCGAGAAGCCTGTATAGTCGGGATATATATAGTCTCATGGTGTTTGCAATATGCCAGCAACCCTGTTAGAAATCTGACATGCATTATCTCATTAACCTTCACAGTAACACCAAGAAGATTGTAACATAACACAATATAACATAACATAACATAATATAATACAATCCCTAGAAATTAAGCAATAAAACAGCATGCCAAAACTCACACAGCAAGTGGCAGTGGGTTGAAGCCCAAGTCTGTCTGCCTCCTGCATTGGATCCTCTGTTTCTGGTTGAGAGTGAGAGAAGCAGGAAAAAAGCCAACCCAAATAAGCCAAGAAGAGGAAAGAAGTAAGAGAGCTGGAGTGGAAGAGTGGCTGGAGGCTGGAAAACCTTTCTGAAGATAATGAACTGAAAAGGGAACCTATTTTCTGCCCACGTGTTGACTCCTGATTACATTGTTAGAAACTCAGTGGTTCATAGGACCTCCTTCCAAGTCAGTTGAACTTGTATGTACCACACACCCCTCTCCAAAGAGTAAAAAGCCCATCGTTGAGCAGCATCCCCTTTCTTGGTCCTCTTTGTCCCTCTCAGCCTGCTGCAGAACTTGAGTGGTTTTCTTCTGTGGTGCTGTTATAACTCAAGACTACATGGTATAATGGAAAAAGCAATTTAAGCGATTTAACATTCCTGGGCTTAAAACCTAGCTGGATTTAGTAGCCGTGTGTCCTTGAGTGGGTGACTTGACTTAACTTCTCTGAGCTTCAGGAATAATAATAGTCTCTGCCTCATAGGAGCCTAGGGGGACTCAAAGAGATTCCCCATGTTTATGCTGTACTCTTTAGAAGGATGCCCCTATGTGCAGCTCACACTTAAAGGGCAAGGAGTAATGCTCTACTTTCTTGATCCTGGGGAGAGTATCTGCGTAAATTATTTGAAGATTTTATGCATGGGAAATTTGTCTATTCTCCCCATTTCTTTATTTATTCAATCATTTATTTACAGTATAGATTCATGGATGTTTATCTTATGCTTTGGTTTATAATCTAATACTACTTTATTTATTTTATGCTCAAATTGTTCCAGCTTTGGATGTTGAGAGTTTTTCAGTTGACCTTTGTGTCCCTTTCATAAATGCCCATTTGTTTGGGGATTTGGGGTTTTTTTCTTAATTGAGGCTTTATTGGAGGGCATTATAAGAATGCTCTAGACTCTTCTTGTATACTGCTTGCCCTAGCTCTGGAATTAGCCATTCCTCCAAGGACTCCTGGTTCTACTTATTAGAAATCAAAATCTGGGTGTTGGGTATGCTCATTGCTACTTGAATGTCATTGCTTCTAGGTCGATCCTCTCAGTGGACAGAGCTAGGAAGTGCATATTTGTGTACTAACATGTGCTTACACACATATCTATAATTACAAATATGTATAAAGCTAAACATAAGTTCATACTGATGGCACCATCTCTCACCCAGTACCACATCGTTTGTTCGAATCTTCCCTGTTACTTATCTGTAAACTCTCACTGCAATAGTGAGAAACCTGGCTCTTGCCATCCTCCATCCATTTATTTATTTGTTTAATCTCAGTACATGAATTATCTGAAAATAAAGACATTTTATTCTTTCCAATTTGGGTGTCTTTCATCTCCTTTTCTTGTCTTTTAATATTTCATTAGAATAAGTTATTTTTAAGATAAGTATAAGATGAACAAGTTTTGTTATAATGTGTGACTTAATAAAACACTTACAAAAAGCCAGGCCATTTAAATTTGTATCTGGAATCCAATCATTACTGAAATTTCTAGTAAAGTGCCCAGGAGTTAGAGCTCTACAGACCCATTTATGTGCCAGATTTATCAACTCGAGCTCATAATACAGTGGCAAATACCATCAGATCCCAAGACCCTGGATCAGCAAACATATAAGCTCCAAAAGGAAGCATTTCCCGATTTCATTTTGTCCATTCTCATTTTCTTTGCTTTCTTTCTCACTTTTTTCCTGCCTCTCCATCTGTCTCTTTTCCCTTCACTCTCCATCTCTCTGCTCCTTCCACTTTTTCCTTTTTGCTTCTTTTCCCTTTTCTCCTGTTTTCTCTGCTTCTCTGTCATTCTTTCCCAGATGACCACTTTCCCTAATCTCTCCATTTCCCAACTCTTGCTCATACCTCAGCTTGCAGATGTGTCACATCATCTCTCTTTCCACTGCTAGTTCCTTTCCTTTTTAATGCCACACCTAAGGGGCTGTACAATCTTTGCAGTCCTAACCAACTCTCTGTTGCTCTCTCCCAACCTAGTCTTCTCAACTCCTGGGCAGGCTGGGATAAAATATTCCTATTCTGCTGCAAAGTCTTCCATAGGCTTTAGTCCCACTGATGTGAACCCAATCAACCTAAAATTTCTTCTTCTCATTCTCTTAAATCTCACCATTTTAACCATAGAAGGAAGTGCTTCTCAGGTCTTGGAGAGCATAAGAGGATCCATTAAGTCTTGAGAGAGCTTAGGAATCTACTTATTCAACAAGTCTGTCCCAGGTAAGTTTGATACAGATGGAATGCAGACCCCATGTAGAGAATCACTGCTATGAGAAAGGATGGAGGAAGGGAGGAGTGTGCTCTTTTCAATATGCTGCAAAATGAGTTCCAAGGTCTGACATCTAGTCCCAAATCCATTCCATTAGCAGATGACCCAGATTACTTAATCATGCCTCAGATCCTCATAGATAATGGGGCTAATAACATCTACCTTATATGTTTCATGGAGTTATGAGACATCAATGAGTTAATTACTCTGACAGCCTTTTGAAAAATATAAACTGTTCAACACATGCAACAGTAATATAAAAATCTCAAAGCAAACAATAACTTCAGAACTTCCTTCGTTACTTGAAAAAGCTTTTGAAGCTACTATAAATTCTGAAGGAAGTCAAAATGGCATTGCATGCCTCTTAATATTGGGTATAGGCTATATTAATTTTTCTCAAACTAATTATATACAAATCACCATCTTATGAAAGGCAGATTTGACTCAGAGATATGGGCTGCGTCCTGAGACTTTGCAGTTCTAACAAGCTCCTAGATGAGCCTGATGCTGTGGGCTGATAAACTACACTTTGAACAGTGAAAGGGTTTATGCTCTAACTAGAGAAGGCTGGAACAGGTTGCCAAAAAGATGGTGTAATTCAATTTGGCTCTTGAGAGAAGGAGGAGGGGAAGAAAAGAGTAAGAGATCAGACTCTCTCCAGAGTCCCATTCTTGAGGCACTGGTGTCAGAGAAAGAACAGCCTTTCCTTAGACCAGGCTCCCCAGGGAACTTGGTGCGGGAGGAAAAGGTAAGGGGCTCTGCTTCCTTGCCTTCCTGAGGAGGAGCTAATGTCAACAGACAGGGTACAGAGGTGACAGGGCTGTGAAGTTCTCAGAGAACACAGCACTGAAAGCCCACAGGATTTAGTTCTTAGAGAAACTTTTGTAGTGACCCAGCTGTGCAAAAGCTCAAATGTAGCAGATCTGTCCTAGTTGACAGGAGAGCATCCTTTACTAAATCCACAGAAAGAGGCTATAGACCTTGTTGTGCACTGAAGTGAGATGTCCATAAAAGCAAGCATGAGGTCTTTACATCAGAAAGAAATACAAACATCTATGCTGGCTCTTTAATTTTTTGCCCCACTGTCTATATCAGGTCCACTCTCTACTCTTCCCTACCCTGCATATTCCCTGGGAGGCTGAGCTTTACGGAACTGTCTCATTGGGTTCCCTTGTCTTCTGGCTCTGGTTGGGTTCTACCAATGGGAGGCTCCAACAGGAGATCACAGGAGGGAAGGGAGAGGTTGGGGTATTTATTTCCTGGACACCTCCCTGCTGAGCTATGGGTTGGCAATGACTGCCTTCTCTATTGAAGGCCACAGCTCCCGCCAGGCTCTTCTCTACTACACCTATGACTGTCATCTCTGGGTTCTGGAAATCACTGCTCTCCCTGAGCCTTTTCAGGCCTTGGTATGTTAATAGCACCCCACCATTGCCACTCCTGGGTTGATTCACCATCTCTGGTAGATTTCCTGTAAATCTCCCAAAATCTTATAAATAGTGCCTTTATTTAAACTCTCCTTTTTACGCTGTTTGTGTGTTTCATTTCCAGACCTATTCTGGTGCAATATCCATAACCAGAACAATCTCACAGTATGGTGACTTGGAAGTTCCCTGTATTTAAATAGCTCTCATGGAGGTAGGAATACCAGAGAGAGGAAAAACTCGAGGCTATCAGTGTTAGTGTAGAGAGAGTGGAATGGGGAGAAGAAGCTGAGGCTTGGGAGAGCTTCAGAATTAATGAGAGGGAACAAGATGGTGCAATGACCTATGAATGCACTGTTAAGAATTTAAGCCCTTTTTTCTCCTGCTGTTTTCACACTTGCTATCCCCCCATTTCCTATGTTCATCTTTAGAGAACTGAATTAGGCTCTCTTGAAGGCTGAAGGAATCAGCCTCCTGGTTTCTTTGTCCTTCATATCAAAAGCCCAAGCTCTGGGCCAGATCTCCCTAGGTTCAAGCCCATATTTACATGAGTTGGAAGAAGGATCAGGTGTATAAGTGAATGGGATGCTCTTTGGAAGCAGTGGATGCAAAAGACGGCTGGAGGTGACTGGTCACTCAGAGGGCCCCAGATACAATAATTAGGATCTTGAACTTCTATACTTAACTGCCTGAGTTTTAATTCTAGTTCTGCTGCTTCTGGCTGTTTGACCTTCAGCTCCTTACTTCACCTTTTTGAACATCGGCAACCACATCTGTGAAAAGCTGATAATAATTTAACCTAGCTCCCACACTGGAAATTAAATGATATAATCCATGGACAGAACTTGCTGCAGTGCCTGGCACCTAGCACACACTCAATAGACTTCAGCTTGTACTCATGGTATTACCACACTGTCATTATCATCATCAACATCATTATTAACATTACAATCATTGAAATGACATAGATGATTACGAGGATGAAGATAGAAGAGCTTCCCATAAATCCCACCTAAATTCCACAATCCCATTTACCCATTTTATCAAAATTGGAAGTTTTTTTTTTTTTTTTTTTCATTTTATTCTGGCCCTGAGTCTCCAAGGCAATGTAGTCATGACCTGTTCTGTTCCTCGGTTTCCTCAAGTTTCTGCAGAAGTTTAGGAGTAGAGTGGAAAGATGGCAGATAGGGGCCTTGAGTTGCCTGAGAAGGGTTTCCCAAGGACACAACAAGGGCAGCAAAGGAGGAAGAAGCACACAGGTATGGAAGGAAAGGTGTAGAAGAAAACATTTTTTAAGTCGGTGACAGGGTACGTACCCTCTTCTTTCTAGGAGCAAAACCGTATATTTTTCTCTTATTAAGGTATTCCATGTACATCTGCAATAGTTCCCTTACTTTATGAGTCTTTACACCAAAGAAGTTGGACCCAGGCCTTGGACTCTTCAAATTTTAGCCCCCACCCTGAGGTCAAGACACCGGGGTGAGTAAGTGAAAGAAACTCCCAGCAGAGACCTTTTCTTTGGGGTGAGAATTCTTCTCATAGGCTGAGCCAGCTGCCCTGCTTAGCCCTGGATTCATCTTGGCTCACCCTGTAGTCTGTACATCTGCACATCTATACATCTGGGAAGCTCAGGAAAGAACTAAAGTGGGACAAGATACCAGGAGACACCAGAAGAATCTAGACTTCTGGTGGCCTTTTCTTGCCTCTCCCAGTCTGATGGAAATGCTTGCCTCCCTCAGTGGCAATGGAGGAGTGGCAATGGAGATAAATGGGCTGCATAATGAAATCCTTAGTTGTTTTTTTTTTTTTGTATGTACATAAACTGTTAATACTTGACTCTATACCTCAGTCCCTTTAGGAATGGAAGAATATCTAAACTCAGAGATCTCTTCCTTTTTATGAACCATAGAAACTCAATTTTGACAATAGTATAGTTGACCACAAGGAAACAGCATTTGGTGTGTTTCTACCAAACATCAATATTACGTTTCAGGTAAGAAGCAAAGTTTCATTTATGGAAAAGCAATGTATCCAAGTGAAAACTCATCGATCTATTCCAGACAAATTTGGGGGGTTGGGAGGGGGTTACCAAGATTGTTCAATGGAAGCCTTCATTTCCCACAAATACAACAATGACAACTAACAAACAAGCACCAAGAAATCCTGTGAACAGACCTAAGCAATGTTTTGAAAATTATTGAGTTGAAGTGATTGCCTCCTAGCTTCACAGACTAAAAAGCCTGGTTGTTACTGGCTAATGACTCTCTCAATCCTGCCGACCAGGACAATCTCAGATCACAGCATAACTAATCTGTTCAGCATGATGCTCAGTGTCTCACTGCTCCTTCTCACTTCCTTTTTAAAATATAAATAAATAAAATATGGTAACTGACATCAAATGCTTAGAGTCAGAATTTCCTCATTCTGGCTTTGAAAGATTTCCAGTATTTATCCCAAAAGGTAACATTGATTAGGTAAGATGGAGAGGACTTGAATTCTAAAAGTAGTTTCCAATGGTTTTTGTGAAAACAGCTCGTCTTTCTTAGCTACAAGTTCAATATGAGCCCAAAACATGACTTGGCTGCTAGAAAGGAAATCCAGTCCCAGGCAGTACTAATAAAAGTGTAATTATATGTTGGAGGGAAGTGATAGGTTTAGCACTGGCTAGTTCCATCTAGTGTTAAGTCAGAGGTGCCTCATTTGCGTGGGGGGAGTGGGTGGAGAAGGGCATTAACAAGCCTGAACATATCTGTAGAGGGTGGCTAGTCGCGTAATGATAGCAAAAGAAAGAAATTGAAGAACACAGGAATGTTTAACAGAAAGCCTGATGGTACCTTCAAATACTGTAAGGGCAAAAATAATTAGGATGTAATAACAATAACTACATCTACCAAGAATAAGACCTTCTGCCTCATGAGACATGAGCTCCTGTCACTGGTAAGTACTTAACAGATATGAGCTCCTAAAATATAACACATTTCCTTTATTTTATACATTATATTATATAACAACAGCAACAGCGATAGCTGATGTTACATCCCAGGCACTCTTTAAGTAGTAACCCGTTTAATTCCCATGACAGCCTCTAATCCCCCTGTTTTTAAAATTTTTATATTTTAACTTGGAGTATAGTTGATTAACAATGTTGTGTTAGTTTCGGGTATACAGCAAGTGAGTCCCAGAGAGGTTAATAACTTGCCTAAGTTCCATGCCAAGTCAGGGGAGGAGCTGAGTATAGCTCCTTATATCTATTCCCGTACATCTACTCTTGGGAAATTATTTTAGGAGATAAGCTTTATTCTCTCTAATTTTCTGAGGAAAAGCTAAAGCTAAAGTAGCATGTTCTCAGACAAAATGACTACTAAAATATGAAGAGCCCTGATAGACTGGTTAGTTTGGAGAAGATATAATCAAATGTAGAGAAAGAAATCAACCCAGAGACATTCCTAAAGTCACTCAGCTAGTTAATTTTTGAGCCAGGATTAGAACCAAAATTTTAAAATTCCCAGTGCAGTGCTCTTACACTGCTTCAGGCTGAGTCCTGTGGAGAAGAACATGATGCAGAGGATCCTTATAAAAGCAGAGGGGACCAGCCAATGGGCCTGACCTTGCCCTTCCATCAGACCAACATCTGGGCATCCAGAGGGAGACAGTGTATTAGAAAACATGGCAGCTTTACGGTATATAACACACACTGCTGCCCAGTGGGAGAGATACAGACCCAATAGGCAGGAACCCCAAATGCTTCATTTGTACTCCACTGGGCTTGAGTACATGCTTCATGGGCTGCAAGGGGATGAAGGTACAGTAGGGAGGGTTGGTGTAATCTAGATATAGACAGAAGGACAGAGACATGGAGAGGAACAAATATGAATTCTGAGCAAATTACATCCCCATGTGCCAATTTACTTCTAAAACCCAACATCTTTCTGGCAACACCCAGTATCATTTGTATGTTCCAGAGACTTAATTAGTTTGTGCAAGGTAAAGGGTGATCCCGGACTCACCTAGGGTGGAATGAAGAATCTTCCCATGCTGTCCACCTACCATCACCTGAAGTGACATAGATTGTTGTGCCTGCCTGGCCTCTCCTCCCCTGGGAACAACCTTTTTTCCTTTAGATGAGCCATCATGTGGTTTGGAAGAGGCTGCTGTTAACCTCTAGTTCTAGGGTTGGAAACCTTGATGAGACTGGCCTAATAAAATGGCCCTATTCCACTGACTACTGTGATTACCTCACAGGAGGCACCACAAACCGAAGTGTGCCACTGAGAGCTCCTCCCACCGCCAGGACTTTGGCTGGACCTCTTGGGAAAGAGGCATTCTCTCAGTACTTAGGGTTTGTGAAGCTATCAGGTGATGCTGCTGGAAGGCACTTTGCCTTCACTTGAATAAAGTCTGCCTGAGAATGGAGCCAAAACACAGGAAAGCAAAACAAAGAGAAAGAATGTTGAAAATCTGCAGTTGTGTGCCCAAAACCAGTTGCTCCTGCACTTTCCAGTTTCAGTGGCTATTAAATATCCTATTAGGCTTAAACTAGTTTGAGTTGGGTATCTGTCACTTGCGATCCAATGAATCCTGAACATTGCAGCTTCCCACTATTAAATCCTGAGGTGAGGGATTGGGAGCTAGGGGTAGGAACGGGTCAGAGCACGGAGGCGTTCCCCAGATAGCCCAAGCTGCCTCCAATCCTTCTTAATCCTCACCAGCAACTGATTCAAAGCCTCGATTTTCCCAATAATATCAGGGCTTGAGAAAGTCTTCTAAATCATCCTTCTGGCTTTATGTGAGTTTGTAACTAAACCTACTCAAACAGATGAGTCTCTTTGCTCTCTTTTTTAATTAAAACACTTCCAAAAGGAATGTTTCTAATATCACCAGAACTGGATGCTATGAAGTGTGTTTTGAATTTGGCGATTATATGTCAACCCTGTAGCCAAGGAGCTTATGCAGAGAAAAATAATAAAAGTTTAAGACATTATGCAAAATAGACAGAATTCGTCTAAATTTTCACATATGATGTTGGGTCTGGCAGGGCGTGAGCTTGAGAAAGTCAGATGGAAATTTTCTTGTTTGGTGTTAACTTGGGAAGAGTTTTGAACCATGTCTTAAAGGAAGGGAGGGTCACTGTGACAAATGGGAGGGTGGAGGCAAGTGGGGGGAAGTATGCAGACAGCAGGCTAAATCATGTGCTTTTTCTGAACTAGAGGCTTCGTGATCTAGGTATTTTCACCACCAACCCCGAACTCTCATAATTCCAAGTTTTCTATTCCCCTCAGCAGGGAAGAAACATAATGCAAACTGGACTCAAGATTGATATCAGCACACTCAAGGATGTTGATTAAAAAAATAAATAAAATTAATAGCCTCTGAGAAAACATTCTCAGGGAAGGAAACAGCAGGGTGGCCAGTTGACATTAACCAAGTCATCTGAGAAGTCTCTGCTGACTCTTTGTCCTAATAGCATTGGGGTTTTCCTGGAGCCCCTCAGAACATGTGTGGGGAGAGAAGGGTGTGTTAGATTTCATTTTGTTTCCTTAATTAAAGCAAATTCTAACCTCAAAAGAACACAGGGTACACCCTCAGTGGTTCAGACACGATGAACTTGGATGACTTGAATGTCTTTTTCCATGAACAGATGTCAGTCTGAGCTCTACTTCCTTGAAAAGGAAGAGTCCAGGAGGTTGTGTAGTGAACCATGGTTAGCAAGTGACCCCTATGAAGGACTTTGACTTCAGTCAGAGCAACAGCTGACATCCTACTTTGTAAAGAGGGTGGATGACCCAGTGAGCCAAGCACAATGGCTTTCCTCTCTGCAGAGTATTGTATGCCCACCGAAACTACTTGGTCCCCACACTGCCCACCAAGAAGAAAAGCAAATGTATCTGCATCAGGAAGAAATAACCCAAACCACAACCAGACTTCCTGGGCCATTTGCCTGTACAGTGATAAACATCTGGTCAACATAGAAAATTCCTCTTGATCCCAGAGATATCTTACTCACCTACTATGTCTACACTGCTCTAGATCCTAGAGATTTTAAGGTAAATGTTTATAAATGAAACCCAGTTAACTGGTCAGCTAGTCTCAACCAAATTTCCAATTGAATATGTTAAATATTCCATTATTTAACTAAATTCTTCAGTTTATACCCAAATTTTGGCATTAGCTATGTTAGTGATAACTCATCTTACTGCCACCCCATCTCATCATACTTTCCACCCATCCTAACGACCATACATAATTCAAGCTGGATTGATACGGTATAATTGTGCTATTCAGACTTTTTGATGAAAAGTTTCCTCTGATGATGTCAACAATGGACTGGATTAAATGGGTGTGGAAACTGGAAGGAATAGGAGAGTTTATTTAATAAACAGTGTGAGAGACAATTGATAATACAAGGGAAAAAATAGCTTCTTACTTTACACCATATACCAAAATAAATCGCTATAGATTAAGAGAAAAATAGGTAACCGTTATATGTGAAATTATCTGTTTGTGAGTGGAGAAGGTGCTTTAGAAGTATAAAAGTAAGGAGGTGGGTGTTTTCTAATAAGATTGATAAACATGACCATTTAAAATGTTAATATCTATAAGTTAAAAGTAACTTATGCTCAAAATTAAAAGATAAGTCACGGGGGCTTCCCTGGTGGCACAGTGGTTGAGTCCGCCTGCCAATGCAGGGGACACGGGTTTGTGCCCCGGTCCGGGAAGATCCCACATGCCACGGAGTGGCTGGGCCCGTGAGCCATGGCTGCTGAGCCTGCGCGCCCGGAGCCTGTGCTCCGCAACGGGAGAGGCCACAACAGTGAGAGACCCGTGTACCGCAAAAAAAAAAAAAAAAGAAAAAGAAAATATATGGGTCACAAACTGGAAAAAAAAATTTGCAAGAAAGAGTTGCAAATATGTAACAAGAAAGGGTTAATATATTTAAATACAAAGAGCTCTCATTAAGCCAAAAAAAACACTCAAGAAAACAGGGCAATGGATGCAAGCAGTCAATTCATTAGAGATAAAATGAAAGTTGTCAACTAACATATGAGGGAAAAGTTTAATGTCATTTATAATCACAAAGCAGCAAATTGAAATACCAATGAGATGCTTTTTATGCCCTGAAATAGGTCCTCTCATACAGGGTGTCGAGAGCACAGATTAGTACAGAGGGCCCTCCGTATCTGTGGGTTCCGCATCTGCAGTTCAACCAACCTACAGATGTAGAGACAACTACTACGCCATTTTGCATAAGGGACTTGAGCATGAGCAGATTTTGGACTTTGGTATCCGTGGCAGGGCTGGGAGATGGCTGGGAGGAATTATTCACCCAATGAGTTGGAATGGATTCATAGTAGGGTTTGGTAAGTGTCCCAGCCTCCTTACTCCTAACCTAGGCTCCTGCCATTCTTCAACCCTGTAAGTTCCGTAGCAGCTAGTCAGCCTTCTGATTGATGTGGTCTGTGCTCTATCATCTAGTTTTCATTAATAACCAGCTAGCTTGGTGCTTGGTAATGATCTGTCATCGTGTCCATGGCTGTGTTTTTTGACCCTGGTCACTTCTGGTGTGAAATAACAGAGTCCTGACCAGCAGAGGTCTGAAGGTGCCACTGCAGAGCAGAATGCACTTGGGCAGGTCGCCCCATAGAAAATGACATTCAAAGTAACAATTTCAGATATTCTTTTCAAATCTATCTTTCTAATTTAAGTATTTTTAGAAAGTCTTGCTACTAAAAGAAAAAAAAAGCATGTGGGCTGCAAAGAATAGAAAGGCATGCAAGAAAATTCAAAGATCCCAAAACAACTGTCATCCAAGTGTAGATTCAGAGTCTAACTCAAAGAATAAAACTGAAGGTTAACAGAGTTTCTTCAGCTGAAGAGGTTCGATTTCAAACCCTTGAACCCTGTTGTAGGGATAGCTGATGGTATTTGGCTGGATCCAGGAAGTGGTCATGAAGTAAGGCAGTGGTAACCTTAGATCGGTTTTGTTCAATAGAAACAGTATGAGCCACATTTATAATTTTCAGCATTTCAGTAGCTACATTAAAAAAGGAAAAAGAAATATGTGAAATTAACTTTAATAACATATTTTATTATTTCATTCAGTATTTCCAAAATATTATTTCAGCATGTAACCAATATAAAAATTATTAATGAAATATTTTACATTCCTTTATTCTTATTAATCTTCAAGATCTGGTGTGTATATTATATTTAGAGCACATCTCTATTCAAATGCTAAAGATCTTTTTAGAAATACTTGATATATATTTAGAGCTCAGAAAACTTACAGGTGAAACATAATCAAGTTATTTCAAACATACTTAAAAGTTCTCCAATAACTGAAAGGCATGTCTGTTTTTAAAATTTAATTTTAATTAAAAATTTACTTCTCAGTTTCATTCACCACATTTCAAGTGCTGAATAGCCACATGTGGCTAGTGCTACCATATTGAACAGCCTTAGACAGAGTCCTATGATGATCTCTGAGTCGTCTGACCACTCACCTACTTCCTTAGGAGAATATTTAGTTCTTCAGTCCAAAGCATCAGATTATTCTAGCGTAGAGACACCAGTGCATAGGGAAAGGTCATAAGAGTAAGAAAGAATATCAGTTCTGTTGTGGTGGGGGTAAGGGTGGGGGCTACTGAAAAGAAAGGGTGAGGCTGGCATGGCCTGGGAATGAACAGGGAGAAGTGGAAGATCAGCCATCTCTCTAACCCCAGGAAAGTTATTGTCCCATCTTCAGAATAAAAAAATATATAGATATAGATGTAAAATAATTTATAAATATAAAATTCCTAAAGCCCCAGGTCTCTGTGACTAACTCATAAATCCTTTATCTGTAGGCAATATACATCATGATATGTTTCTGCTTCCAAGAAATTACATCTAAGAAAACCTGTCTTCAAAAAGAAAAATGATCTTTAAAACTCTTAGAGGACTTTGCAATGAGATCAACTACATCATTTCCTTAAATATCAAGCCTACCTCTTATATTTAGACTGCGATTAGATTCATGGGGAAAAAAATATTGACGCCCAACTTTTCAAGAATGTACCCACAACAGAGAGCAAAGAACACTTGCTGTTGATCTTATCTTTTGAATCTTAATTTCAAAAGTTGTTTTCATAGCTAAGTCTTTGCTTACAGAATGGTCCCGCCCAATGCTTTTGGGTTTAAGACTTTGGACATGTGGGTGATTGCTTAAAAGCATCCTGCCTTGGGCCTCAGTATCTGAACAATTACCCTGATTCTCTACTCTCTAGGCCCATTTCAATATTAGTAAGTATCTATTCTGGGAGATAAATAATTTCATTCACCAAATGTTGACATTGTGTCATTTTGACTTAAGTCTTCTAAGTATACTGAAATTTTCCAAACTTGTAGAATTTTGTGTTCAAGTTTTAAAAGTCTATTATTTGCACATTTCCTTCATATTCATCTGCATCTAGATGGTCTATTGAGATGAACCTCAAAAGGTCAAGGACCAGATTACTTTGGCTCATGGAACCCCTGGTACTATACTGCATGCCAATGGTACTTTAAGAAAGGCTTCTTTATGGAATGGGAGAGTGAGAAGGAAAGTGTTAAAAAGAGGGCTTAGCCTAGCAGAACCTCATTTGTTAAATAAAAGAAGTTGAAGAAGGAAACCAGAAGAAAAGTAGATGAATTCAGAAGACAATGTTTAGGAAAGCTAGATGGACAGAAGCTGCCTAATCTATCCTATGTCTTCAGTTGTCTTCAGATCAATGCTTTCAGTCCTACATCAGCCAAAGAGCAGCAGAAAAGCCGGGAGTGGTGGGCAAGGCAGAGGGGAAATTAACCCTCACACCTCCATCCCTTAGGAGACTATTCAGTTCTCTAGCCCAAAGCTCCAGATCATTCTGACATACATTGCTTTAGGTAAGTCATAAAAAGCAAGCAATTGAGGAAGTGAGTTGTAAGATGGCTTCCAGATATGGGTACTGTGTATTTTCACAACCCCCAAAACATAACCTGGAAAAGCCATACATGCTTCTTATAGGGGACTGGGGACTCCTTCTGCTAAACTCGTACAAGGTGATGAGTTAATGGTACAGCAGGTAGTGATAAAATGCAGCAGGTGCCAAAAGCAGGAGACCCATAGCTCCAAATCCCACTGATATGCCACCTCACCCCACCCCATAAGTCTTTGCTAGGCCTCCCTGCATAGATACTGGAAGAAAAATAGAATGATCAGACCAGGGTTGGAGTAGCAGTAATTGGAGATGGTTGCTAACTGGGGTAAAGGTCAAGGAAGAATGAAAAGTGACTTAATTGTTATCCTACGATCTAGGTGGAGTTTCCATAAGGAAAATGTCATTGTTGTCTATCAATGTAGTCAGCTCTACAACAAGAAATGGAACTCTTTGTAGCAAGAAGAAAGAAAGGTTAGACAGGCAGTTTGGGGAAAAGAAAGACAATTTACCTGGGAGTGAAAAGAGTCATATTTTGTTCTGGCCATGTTACTGACCAGCTCTGTGGCCTTCAGCAAGTCATTTCCTGTCCTGACTTCAAAAGCCTATAACATAATAGTGTAATAGCTACAATAATATTAGAGCTATACCTAATAGCACTTAAAACTGAAAGGCATCACTCTATACATTCTACAAATATTCACTCAGTTAGTCCTCATAACAAAACTGTGGGGTAGATAGTATTCTTATCCCCATTTTACAGCTGAAGAAGCTGAAGCACAGAAAGGTGTAGAAACTTGCCCCAGGTCACTCAGCTAGTAACTGGCAGAGCCAGAATTCAAGCCCACTCTGTCTCTAGGCCCGTGCTCTTGCCAGTGCACTACTACCTGCTTCTCAAGTCAAAGGGCAGGTTGCTCAGGGGACACAACTCTGTTGAGGTTTTAATGAAGGCCCAGCTCAGGGACCCATGCTGAGTGCCAAATACTCAAAGCACAGAAGAGCTGTCCCTCTGTGTTCCTGGAAGCAGAGGCCAAGGGGAAGGGTATGGGATTTCTCAAAGTGTCCTCCATGGGCCACCTCCCCCAGAATCATCTGCAGAGTCTTAAACAAGCAGATTCCTGGGTGAGCCTAGATATACTGTATCACACTGTCTGGAGGATGTGGCTCAGCACCCTTTATTTAGGCAGGTCCCCCGGGGTCTTTGATGTGTACTTGAGCGTGAGAACCACTGGTTTGGTGTCTGAGAAGAGAGCAGACTTCACCTTAATCTTGCTTTCCCCAAAAAAAGCAC
Source organism: Mesoplodon densirostris (assembly GCF_025265405.1). Taxonomy (NCBI): domain Eukaryota; kingdom Metazoa; phylum Chordata; class Mammalia; order Artiodactyla; family Ziphiidae; genus Mesoplodon; species Mesoplodon densirostris. Next base: position 21,261,565 of record NC_082668.1, read on the forward strand.
CCTGAGAAAACAGTTGAGGCTTGAACTTGACCACAACAACTAAGTTAAATGAATAGAAAGGACAGTGTACAACAAGGTTGGTGCCCAGAGAAGCCTATGGTCCAGATGGACACTGAAGTCAGGAAGAGACCATTTAGTCAGGCCCCCTAGCTTGGATTAAACCACTCCCTACTGGGGTACCCACGTGTAATTCACACCTGCTGTAAAGCAAAGGGAACTCAGGTGATAAAAGTCTTTGTGGCTGGATGTGCTGGATATAAAATCCCACCCAAGAAATGAAAGCTGGCAGATCCCAAATCCAAGGGGTCCCATCTCCAAGAGAGAAGTCTCTCCTCCTTTCCCAGGTTATTTTATCCTTCCCAGGAGTTATTGGTTGACACTTACTGAAAAAAACAGCAGCAGGAAGGGTCTGATTGAGGTCTGACCTGCTGGGCATCATTTCTCAACAGTCTGACTTTCTATCTCATGCTGTAAGAACAAAGGGGCTTTGTGCCTCAGGGCAGAGAATAGCGCCTTGCATTTTAACTCTAGAAGAGAAACCCCGATGCTAATTTCAGTTCTGACAATGATTGTCGAATCCCAGCAAATCACTTCATCCTTCTAGGCCTCTGGTTTCCCATATGTAAAATGAAAGCTCTAGGGGTGGTTTTCTCTAAGTTTCTTTCATCTCTAATACCATATAGGTCTAAATGGGCTGAGCCTCCAGCAGGAATAATACAACTGTCGAACATGGAGGAATTCAATTCAACAGATATTTCTTGAATTCCTGCTATGGCAAAGCAGTATGTGCATGAGGCCTTGGGATGTGCAGGGATGCGGGCCAAGAAAAGTGCACAAGACTTTCAGATGTAGCCCTTTCTTCCGTGTTTCAGGGTCATTACCGTCAGGACTTTGGGAGGAGGGGCAGTGCTAATGGCAAAGACTTTCTTATTGGGATGGAAGTGAAGTCAGGCACTGTCGAGGAAGAGGCACTGTAACTCGAGAAGTTCTCTAGGATTCTTGCCTCCATACACAGCAGCTCTAGAGAACAGGTCAAGGAACACGTGAGAGTTTCCAAGACACCTGGGAATGGCCTGGGAATCTGTGAAGTGTGGTGTCCTGGCTTGAGAAAGAGAAAGCAAAATTCTGTGGAATCTCAAACTGTTTAGTCTATACTGAGCTTCCTATCCACACACAGCAGAGGTTAAGGGGAAACAAGACGTACAAATGAGGAAAAGCAAAACACCTTTCACACAGGAAAATGACAGCCCAAGAAAGAAATACCCCCTTTACCCCAGGCCCCCAACTCTGAAATGTCAGGGTGAGGGAGTAAACATGATCAATCCACCAGAGAAAGGACTGTCCTCTTCCAACTCTGCCCACCTGCCCACAGCCCTCACCTACCGGAGTATCGTCCAATGCCTTTGGCCTTGAGGCTTAAAGGGAAGAGTGAAAGGGGCCCTGCTTTGGATCATCAGGCCATGGGAGGCTGTCTCTGTGTAATTACTTCAATCCTCAACTTTTTGAGAAATTTCTTCATGGCCGGTTGAGACAATACCAGAGAAACAACTTCATTTACCAAATATTGTCAAAATTCTGATGGAGTCCTTCTTTACACACTAGACCTTCTTTTCTTGGAGGGTAACATCTGAAATAAAAACCTTGCTTGAAGCCATGAGAGCCTCTGAACTTCTCTCAGTACCGCCTCCTACCCCTTTCAATGTCCCTACTTGCTTCACTCCCCTTTTTCATACAGAGGGCCAGGAGTTCTCCCTAGGAGGTGCTTTCATGCCCCCTCTTTCTTTCACCATGTGTGGTTAGAGTAATTCTGCTTACACCAAAGACTCCAACTTCCTAATGCCTCTTCCTGAAACAATGACAAATCTCTGGACCCCTAGGGTGCATCCATCTCAAACTCAGGCTAACTCCTCAGGGGTCTGCTGTGTGGTCTACTTTGCTAAAGGGTTCCAACCTCTCAGCAGATGACAAAAGAGACAGGCCACAAGTGGGAAGCTGTGTCCTAACAGAACTCTGTTGGAGCCCTGAAGAGGCTTCCTGTCCTTTAGTGGGCTGAGACTGGGAAATCCTTCCTAAAAAGTGGACTAAGAACAGTCAGGGGTTAAGTCTAGGACTTTGAAGTGAGAAAAAGGTAGACGGACGCTGTGGAAAAGGTAAATGAAAGAAAAGAAGAGTCATTTTCGAACCCACGTCAAGGAAGACAAAAGGGTTGACTCTTCTGTTCACTTAAGTCCCTAGAAAAAGGAGCGTGTGTAATTGCACATGTCTGTTCTCTGGGAAGTCTGTCCTCAGTACGGCAGAGAGTTATGCAACTAGCTAATGCACAGAGCCAATCTGTACTCTGGAAGCCAAAGTCAGTCAATCAGACAATCAGTATAAATCATTTTGTTCCACTCTAGTTGGATTTAGACTTGAACCACCAGGGCATTGGTCACAAGGCTCTAAATCTTTTGGCATCTGGGTCAACACCATCATAGACCTGTACCACCTCTCACTTTACATCTATGTTTTGCATCTCATTATAGCCAAAGATTCCTCCAGTTCAGGCAACTACACAGCTGGGCCACCACTGTGGTCTGGACAGCATCTAGTCTTTACCCACAGAGGCCCATGATCATATCTGATTCCCCAGAAATCCCAGCTGACCCAGGAAGAGGGTATTTAGACATACATCTGCTTAAAGAAAGCTCAACATTTTTTGCCAACTCATGACAGCCTCTATGATGGGCATACATTATATGTATTATATACATTAGATATATGGTGTAGGTGCCTATGAAACAACCCTGAATGGAAGAAAGGAACCCTTTTAACAGATGAAATTAATAAATAAGACCCCAAGGAGCTAAACCCAGAGATGCTTACATGAGAAGGTGTGGAAACTGATGAGAGTCTAAAGACAGAAGAGCAAGTCCTTTACCTGGGCAAGCATGGCTGCTGCCTGCAAGCAGAAGTCTGGGCTATATGTTCTCCCAAGGCCCCTTCTTGTCCTGGGATTGTAGTTCTCTGATTAATTTTCCAGAAGAGAGGCAATAGGGAAAGGATAAGTGGGGAGTGTTCATGAAGAAGGGTGGTAGAGAAAGTGAAAAGGAAAATAAAATAAAATAAACTAAAGCACTTCCTGATCCGACAAGAAGCATGTGTGTTGGGGTGTGGTGGGCAAGGAGAAAACCTGTCATCTGAGTGCTGAGCAAAGGTTCAAGGTCATTTCTGAACTCATCCAAACAACCTCTCCCGGCACTTGTTGGCACATGGCAGATCTGGGCTTTGGGGTTTTGGCAAGGAAGAGAGAATCAGGAATTCAGCACAAAACCTTTCCAGTTTCTGAGAGAGAGAAGATGAAGAAGGCTGAATTTCTTGGTGTGGCTGCCAAGGGTGAGGCTGACGCAGAGCAGAGAAAGGAGGGGACCTGGGAGAAGCAGCCTGTGAAAGCAGGAAGGTCACCAAAGCTCCAGAGGTGTGAGGGCAGTCCCGAGCCTCAGGGAACATTGGGAAGAACAGCCTTCCCTCAGCACTGAGTCAGCCTGGGCTGAGGTCCAGCTGTCAGAATGGATGCTGGACTGGGGGACCAGCAGGTTCCAGGCTAGGCAATAGGCCCTGCAGGCTAGAGGATCATGCATTGGAATCTTGATAGAAAAGCAGCCCAGTGTACTGCCCTGGTCCCTGGACAGCTTCACACGTTCACCACTACCCCAAACCTTTCAGGAACTCTATCCATGAGAAAAGGAGAGAAATCCTTGTTTTGAAAGGCAGCATGAAGTGATTTGCCAACTTACTTGAACTTAGTGGAACAGCACAACTATTTCTAAGCATAACCCCAATCTGTAAAACAGGTAAAAGGAAAACTGGTTGAAACAGCGTCTGTAGTACCAAGAATAAGCCCACCTCCCTCCTACCACCCACTACACACTCACATGGATCCAGAGGCACCAGCAGGCCACTGGGGCATTCTGGACATCATCTGAAGACTTGTGAGGTAGAAGAAGTGCCACAGAGCAGATTTAGACAAGCCTGGGTTTAAATGTCAACTTTATCATTTAATTTCCTGTGTGAATTCAGCTTCATTGCTCAACCCCTTTTTACCTTAGTTTCCCCAGCTATAAAGTAGAACAGGTAGGGAATTCCCTGGCAGTCCAGTGGTTAGGACTCCATGCTTCCACTGCAGGGGGCACAGGTTCAATCCCTGGTCAGGGAATTAAGATCTCACGTGCCTTGTGGCTCGGCCAAAAATAAAAATAAAGATAAAGTAGAGCAGGTAATGCCCACCTCATGGGCTTCTTGTGAGAATTAAATATTTTACAAATACAGCTTATATTTTACAAACCTAGCTCATAATAGGTGCTCACAATTGTCAAAGTTCCCCTTTATGTAAATAATCTTATTATCACGGAAGCCCCAATAACCCTGCCTCCAGATGGCTTATGTTCAATGTAACTATATATGCTTATTAGCTTTAAATCAGCATAAAAATTAATTGTCCTGAATATCTCTCTGTTTGTGCTCTGAATTCTGAAGCTCCATCCCAGGACACTAATTCATGGCAAAAACACAAATAAGTCAACCCAAGCTGATCAATGGATTCAAGATCATCCCAATCAAAACCCAAGGGGACTTTATTGGTAGAAATTGACAAATTGATTCTAAATTTCATATGCAAACACAAGGGACCCAGAACAACCAAAACAACCTAGCAAAAGAGAAACAAAGCTGAAGGACTTATAATATCTGATTTCAAGGTTTACTATAAAGCTACAGTAATAAAGAGAGCAAAGATAATAATAAAGAGAGCAAAGTACTGATGCAATGACAGACAAGTAGGTCAATTGAATGAAATATTGAATGCAGAAACAGACCCCACATTTATGATCAGTTGATTTTTGACTTTGATGTTTAAAGATAACTTGGATGGGAAGATATCATAAAGACGTTGTGGAGTAGATGCCCTTCTGCCAAAATGCAAGAAAACCCAAGGTCTCATATTTAATGCTCAGATTAGTTCATCTACATGGACCTCAATTTCATTTTCCTTGGAAAGAAGAGAGCCAACCATGTTTAGGATCTACTGAAGGCTTGATGTCATTCTTCAAGGAAACTTGCCCCCGAATTGAAATATTCCACAGGACATTGCTGTTGCTATGTTTGATTCTACACATGATTCTACTACCCTCAGGATGTACGTTCTGAGCTGCTCCTCTGGTCAGGGCTTTGGAACTGAGCTGATTCATCCACACCTTATTCTCCCATCCCCACAGAGACCATAACAGCGTGCCATATGTGTTACAAGACATCTGGCCGGAATTTAGAGCATGGACTGTGGCCACAGAATGGAGCAAAGCTGAATGACCACACACAGGGTCTGAGCCTCTGACCACAGCGCCTTAGCTCTGCCTGCAAACCAACCCAGACAAATGAAAGCTTCCTTTCTGTCTTGTGCACGTCAAATGTGTTCCAAAGGAAGGTTCTCACCACTCACTCCCAAGCTGCTGCCGCAGAAAGAATTCTTCACTTCTTACACAACCCCTTGCTTAAAGAGGGCAGCCAAATTAACCACAGCCTGATAGACTGCTAATGGTAACTTTGTACTTCAGAGCTGAGGACAAAGCTGCAGTGGTGACAGGGACTCCATCAAGCACCAGGGTCAAGTAGAAGCCAGTTGACCCAGAAGAGGAAACGATTCTAACTGTGGAGCTAAGCCGCTTACTGGTTGGTGCTCTCTGCTACCTCGTTATCTGTATTCCTTTAAGAACTAATGAATAATGTTTTCCAACATTAGTTGCCCCTGGTTCTTTGCCATGTCCCTGGCTGGCTGCCTTCTGTCCAGGTGTGAGAGGACTTTGCATTCTGGGAATCCCTGCATTGTGGTAGAGAAAAGGAGCTGAGAACAGCTACCTGTGCAAATCCAGCCACTCCCACTTGCTGGGCAAACCTAAGCAGCTCATTTAATCCCTATTAGCCTCAGCTTCCTCCTCCTCCATAATAGTACCTGCCTCATAGGGTTATTGTGAGGGATAAATGAGATAGTAAGAGAAAGCCTTCAGCACAGCACAGGGGCACAAAGTTGACACTCAGATATTAACTGGTATCATTATTAGTATCATTATCACCATTGTTGTTGTGATGATGGTATGCTTTTATGTGGATAAAACAGCCCACTCCTCAAAATGTAATTGTCTGTGTAGAAGAGATACCAGGGAGGGGCTCCTGACGAGGGGCCAGACTGGCCTACGTCCAAAGCAAAATGTGAGGTGCTAAAAACTTTTACATGTAATGAAGGCCATCAGGGAGCTGATCTGAAAATGCAGGTGCTCGTTGCAGTCACGAAGGAGCTGCAGTAAGGATATGTCACAATGTTCAGGATAGTTAAATCCAGGAGATGAAAACTTACAGCTGGGAAAAGGTGTGGGAGAGTATGGAGGAGTAGTGTCTGGGGGATCATGGGAGAGAAGGAAATAGGGGTGAGTCAGTGAGAACCCGTTCAAATGGAAACAGATGGGAGAGCCTAGGCTCTGAGTTTGCTGAGTGGTTGGTCCAGAGTGTAAAGACTGGGGAGAAACATCATGGGAGAGCCAAAGGCAGGCAAAAGGTAGAGGGCATAACAGGCCGACACTGTTCATTCTCAGCACATCTTTGCTATCAAGTGCAAGGTAAGAGAGTTAATAGATCCAAGATTTCCTAGGACTAAACCCAGAAGTATACCAGGTGCATAGTCAGCGACTTCCCAAAAGTCTACCAGCTCAATCAAAAGCCAAAAAAAGTGGACTCAGACAAATTAGGAAAGGACTTCATCCCAAACCCCAAAATGGTGATGATGGAAGGTATTAGAGAAGACAGATCAACTTAGGGTTGACAAAGGAAGAAAGACTGATGAAATGTGAGGAAGTCAGGCAGTTTGGGGAATGTTTTATACCAAACCTCAGCAGGGTAGATGAAAATCAATAAGAACGTAAGAACTCAGATAATATTTCACAACTATATATGTGTGAAATCCCCCCAATTCCCCAACCTCAATAATTGATGATCGGTTATAGCTGTACACAAAGAGCGTATGTGTGTGTGTAACTGTGTGGGTGTTATTGTATCTTGTACTAGGGGAGAGATGCTAGAAAGTGTCAGAGGGAAAGATATTTTCTCCTTGTTACTCCCATGGTTGTGCCTGAAAGATAAAGCCCTAAATGTAGGAGAAAATGAAGAACCACCTGTTGGACTGAGTGATGTAATGTCTTTGTTTGTTACAGATTATACAGTCCTTTCCCTGATAATTTTTCAGAGGAATCAAAATTTTGTTTGAAGACCAATCATTGTCTTCTCATAATGATGAGTGCTCCAGCCTCATATTGTGTAATACTTCCTGAAAATGGAAAATGGGGAAATAACTTTGGTTATTCTATCCTATAGCCATGAAACAATCCATCTGCCTTGGAGATTCCACAACCCTCAAGAAAATAAATTTTTATTTAAGCTGCAAATAAGTATGATGAGGAGGTATATTTGTGGACTGCACAAAAAAGAGATTTCATTGCAAATCCAAAAGAAAGGGCTTTTTGAATTACCCATGCACCGTGTTCTACCCTCCTCCCCAGTCCAATTTCATTAACATTGATAGACGAGTGTGGATGCTAACTCACACTGCTAGTGGATATTTTCAGGATGCGTGGAGCCTTCCCCTTGTTGCATCTCTTGGCATAAGACCTACTCTCTCTTTCCCTCCCATTATCTCTTTGACATCATGCAATAGGACATCACGACCTACTTCTCTCTCTTCCCCTCAGTTATATCCTCCATTCTTAAGTTGCCAGACAAGTGTGATTTGACAAATGGAGAAGGCTACCAGCAAAGAACTGTGTGATGTTACTTTGTGGCCTGTCTGTTCTTTCTCTAAAAGGCCACATAGTCTCCAGTGGATAAGTCCATTTTTCCTCTTCTTATGTCTCTATTTCTTCACCACATAATCTCTCCACCCTCTATCATATGAGCAACACACACAGGAACTAGCAAAGGAGTCAGGGAATTGTACCAAGAGTCAGAGCTGTCCCTAGAAACCTGTCCAAGGAGGCATGTGTGGAACAGGGCAATCTCCTCTTTATAATATTTATAATGATGTTTTCTATATAGAAGGGCCAGGTGTAAGTATGTCTTACGGCCCTTCATGGCTAATACCGAGGGATACTGACAAATGAATGAGGTAGTTAAAGACAGGCAAAGAGCTTACATGATGCAGGGAAGACAATCCTGAGGATTAAAAATGTAAGGAAGAGGAAAAGAAGGAAATGGGGGGAAAGGAAAGAGGAAAGGAAAAGGAAAGGAGAATAAATTCAAAAGTGAAGAATTCAATTTTCAGTGGAAGCTCACCATTCATTCATTCTTTCCATCATTCATCTAATGAGTGTGTTGGGTGTTGCTATGGGCTAGGTACTCTGGTAGAGGCTTTCAGTCACCTTATTCCATTTAATTCTCATAACAACTCCATTGGCTAGACACAATATCCCTTTTGTAAGTGATTAAAGTAAGATGCAGAGAGTTTAAGAAGTAAGCTCAGTTAATACAACTAAAGGCAATGGAGTGGGTATTAGGACCCAGATCTGCCTGGCTTTATGACTTTGGCTTTTGTGTTACAGAACTTTCATGCCAGTCATCTTATCTACCAAATATTTTGACTATCTTAGGATAATGGACAGTGAGAAACCCAGATTTTGGAATCATTAGTTCAAGCTAACCAATCTTGTCTCTTCTTGATACAATCAAGTGACTCTTGGTACCCTCATGACTAGTGTAGCTTTAGATTCTAATTACTAAGACACTTGCCCTCATGACCTGAGACATTGCATTTTTAGGAGCAGTTAGAGCTGCCTGGCCCACAAATCCATCACCAAGAGTTGTTCAGGAGCAGGTATCCATCCTGGCCCTCCAAGATCACACAGAATCTTTAGCGCACCTGAGTTCTCTATCTTTTTTAAACACCTGAAGCTGGAAGAGCCCCCTGTGTCCTTCCTTTCTCCTCCCACTTTTCCATGTTCCTCAACCCAGAGCTCACTCTCATTTTTCTCCACCTGCACCCCTGAGCCCAGGTTTTTTCCCTTGAGCTTGTGGAAAAGAAAGGTCTACCTCCTATATCCTACACATCACCAAAGAACTCAGATCACACCGAAATAAAAAGGAGGAAACAGCTATCAAGGGTCTCTCACACACTGTGCCCTGTCTACAGCTTTTGACGTGGGTCATCTTCTTGGACCTCATGTTGTGAGATAAGTATCAGTAACCCTGTTTTGCAGATGAGGAAATTGAGAGGTTAAACACATTTCCAAAGGTCATACAGAACTAGTAGAGTTGGGGCAGGAATCCAGGTGGTCTTGTTCTAACCCATTTTCTTCACTACAAAACCAGACTCTCCCTCAAAAGTAAGCATGAAGATGACAGGTGGGTGGAGAGAAAACCCCTAGGCTCAGTAAGGCTAGCAACAATCATCAGGCAGCAAGCAATTATCCGAGGACAAGAAGGCTTACAGAAGCCTCATTATAATAAACTGTAGTGACAACAACATACTGTAGTCTGTGCATCTTCCTCAACAATTCGACAAATCCTAAAGCAGATACCACTCAGCTTTGCTACCTATCTCAGGCCAATTTCCATCAGATGTTAGAGAAAAAAAACTATGTGAAAAGAACAACTGTGATGACCTTTCAGAAAGTAGAAACTAGGGAGGGAGCAAAAGAGAAATAAAGAAAGAAAAAAAAGGGTGTGTGTGTTTTCCTTGAGGCTGGGAAGGGACCCAAGGAGCCTGGAGATGTAATGGGATACAGTGCAGATTACAAAAGTTTTGTTACAGCTGTAATAGCCTTTCACAAAGGCATGGCCCTCCAGAGAGCCATATTTCATCTCAGCTTTCTCCACCGCATAAGACAGAGGGTGAGGATCTGGAAGGCAAGACTGGAAACTCATGCCCGAACTGAGCGAGCCCTGACATCCCCGTGACACTCCCATCAAACCAAAACGAACTGGACCCAAATGCTCTTGTTCTAACAGGCTTTGGATTTCAACCCTGTCATCTGTTTATTTATTATTATTTTTTCTTCATATTCTCCTTTTTGGAAATGCATTGCCTAGCAACCTGATGTCTTATTCTAAACAGCCATGCACACAATTGTACACATGCACTTGGAGACACGGGGGTAGTATTTGAGTGTCTTTGATGGCCTTGTTAGCACCAACGGGTCACTTACTTGGAAGAGTTAGTTCCTAGGATTTGTGTTAGTCAGGGTTGCAGCTCAAGCAGTCCCTGGGACAATCTTAGCCCCTCAAGAGAGAGGAAGGGCACATCTTTGCTTAACACTAGGTGAGTAGAGATAGCCCCAAAGGGATTCATGAGAGGAAAGCAGGCACCAGCATTGATCTCTTTCATGCAAATAAGTCTTCGGATCAGTCACCTGTCAGCTACGTCAGAGAGGGTGTTCTGAAAGCTTTGGATTCAGAACAGACAGAGAAGAATAAAACACGCTAGTCACTTTCCAGTTCAGAGGGATGGGGGGCAGACCTGCCTTCCCTTCTGTTCTGCCATGTCATTTGTACCTCTTTTCAAAGGGGCACCCCCTGAATTTAGGCAGAGAGGCTGGTGTCCCGATAAGAGCTGCTACAATGATATGGTCATGTTAGTGGAAAGTGGCACATGACATGGATCCAGAGCCCAAAGGATCTAGCTGTCCAGCCTCCGGGAAACTGACCAATTATCTTCACCCTTTTATTGTAAAATAAAACACAGGTACAGAAAACCACACAAAACACATGTACATCTTAATGGATTATTATAAGGTGGACTGTATTGTAGTCGACACGGGGGTAAAGAAATAGACCCCCTCCATGTGTCCCGTCTCAATCCTAACCCTCCTCTGACCGGAAAGTGACCTCTCTCCTGGCTTTTAGAGTAATGCTTCCTTGCATCCTTATAGTTTTAGCACCAGGCAAACATCCCCTGATACCACAGCTTAGTCATGGCCATTTTTTAAAAAGTGATGTGTCTTTCTAATCTTTTATTGTCTCTGGTTCTTTCACACTTTTCAATTTCTTACAACGTATCCGTTAAAAAATCTGGGGCATTTAAGCTGAGGGTTTGAAATTGGGAAAGGAAAAAAAAAAAAAAAAAAAGACCAATAAATGAATAGGCTGGTTTTCTCCTTTGGCTTCCCTCAGAGTTTGTTTTCCAGAACATACTGGGGTGGGAAGAGGAGAATTGAATGAATAGAGTGGAGTGAGTATTAGTAGGGCCAGAGGACGTTTTTTTAAGCATGTGACAGTGTTTTCCGAGCTCCGGACCCCCCCTCCCCTGCCACTCTGCTGACAGGGCTGCACTAACAGGTGTGGCTGGGGGGGTCACTGGCCCAGCCCCCTCCCCAGACAGTCCCAGAGCTCCAGCTTCAGCCCGGAGTGTTAGATGGGAAAGCTGCTGCAGTCTCTGGAAGTGAAAAGCCCAGAGGCTTTATCCCTGTCAAGAGCAGGTCTGACAAGACAAAGGCAGCCTGGTAACCAGAGAGGCCAGTGGGGAGTCAGAACACCTGCCTACCCTTCCGGCTTCCCTCAGTGGTTTGCTCAGCCTGAAAGCTTTCCTGCCCCACTCTGGGCCTCAGTTTCTCCCTTTGGCTCTGTGCAGATGTGAGCATCCATCTCATGGAAGCATGTGGTCACGCATGTTTGCAAAGCCCCTGCTTCCCTGGGGAGGGAAGGCACCTGTGTAAACAGAGCATGGAGGCGCCATGTGCTCGTTGTTGGCTACGTTCTAAGGGAGGCACCAGTCCCAGGCTGCAGCCCTGATGCTGCAGTGGGAACAATGCAGGCTCTGTTTGCCCAGCTGCAGTTCTTACCTTCCCCTCTGTTGCACCATTCTCGACCCCCACCCAGTTTCTCTGCCAGGGGGGCCCAGAAAGCATTAGCTCACTTTGGAAGCCCCAGTTTGAGTAAAATTCAGTTTGATGGTAAAAAAAAAAAAAAAAAAAAAAAAAAAAACTCAAAAACACAAAGTAGATTTTTTTGAATCTCCAGGACCACTCTCACCAGTGTGTGTGCTGCTTTGGAGGAGAGGAGACTTTAAGGAAGACGTGGATCCCCTAATCCTAAACCAGCCTTGTCTTTCCCATTGATGCTTAGGAAAGAGTCATCATAACCCTTTCTTCCTACTGCACACTGACCAAGGAGCTTGTGTTGATAGAAAGGAGTCCTTCAAGCTCACTTTTAACTCACATAAATTTTAGTAGGTGTCCTCAGCAAAGAGAAAAAGAAAAATAACTGCCCATCATCTGATTCAGTAAGCTGCACTTTGGAAAGTATGAAGTGGAAATCTGCATTTCCTTCACTACAGCTCAGAACTGCTTGTGTTTCAAATTATATTCAGCCGAGACATAGTTTTGCTCAAGGTGGTTCCAAACTCAGACCCACATAACATTCAATAAGCTCAGAAGATTCTCTTTTCTTTATTTTTTTAATTTAATTTAATTTATTTATTTTTATACAGCAGGTTCTTATTAGCTATCTGTTTTATACATATTAGTGTATATATGTCAATCCCAATCTCCCAATTCATCCCACCACCACCCCCACCCACTTTCCCTCCTTGGTGTCCATACGTTTGTTCTCTACATCTGTGTCTCTATTTCTGCCCTGCAAACCGCTTCATCTGTACCATTTTTCTAGGTTCCACATATATGTGTTAATATACGATATTTGTTTTTCTCCTTCTGGCTTACTTTACTCTGTAGGACAGTCTCTAGGTCCATCCATGTCTCTAGAAATGACCCAATTTTGTTGCTTTTTATGGCTAATAATCCATTGTATATATGTACCACATCTTCTTTATCCATTTATCTGTCGTTGGGCTTACTTTTCTTTAATATTGGAGCAGACCACTGTTTCTTCAGTTGCAACACTTGAAGTAACTGAACAGCAAACAGCTATCTTTCTAAGGAAATTTCAGGAATTATTTGGATGACATACTTGCTTGCGCTAAATACTAAGTGGCTTGAGCTAAATACTTCTCCTTCACCAGTTGACCCTTGGCTAGATTTGCTTGGATCTATTGACTTGGTTAAAGCTCAGTGTATCCAGGACTTCGTAGGTGAATTATCATTACCTATGGACCAAGGTGGTTGGAGACAACTGATACCAGGCCTTGGAGAGTGGATAATAGCCAGCAGGTTATTTCTGGTTGGTGTTAATGGAGATATACTTGATCTATATAATGAAGAGGGAGAGGGAGATCCAGAGTTTTGAAGTCATGAAGGAGGGTGGGTCTGTGGATTCCTGGGAAGGAGGAGATGAGGTGCTGAAAAAGGAAGAGGGTATTCCACCAGAAAAACATGACCTTCAAAGCTTTGCATGGCTCCAGACCAGCCATGCCTCCTGAATGACCTGACCAACTCCAGTCTAGACAGGATGGGAAAGTCAACCATTTTTTAGGTGAACCCCACCAGCCCTAGTCTAGACAGAATTGAGACCTCTACCATTTCCTTGGGGCCTAAGGGAAACAAGAAGACCCCTGGCCTGAGCACTGTCCTTTGGAAAACCTAAAAGGTGTGATGAATTTAGTGTCCCCATCCCAGCAACAGAGAGCTGAAAACCAGGGGCTTAATAGACCAGATTAGGAGAAGTTTTTAGGACTTACACAGTAGGACACTTTCAGGAATCCAACACTATAAGCTTCAGACTTGACCAAGCATCACAATTTCCAGCTAGCTCTCCACTTCATCTCAGTCCTTTGCTCCTGGTTGTCTGGCCCCTTTCTGTGCCCTGATTCTCTTTCTTTCCAATTTTTTCCTGAATTTTTCTGAATTATCATCTTTGCCCTTTTACTACATGCAGCCCAAGACGGTCTGCTTGGGTTTTCATGGTTCTTTCCATTTTCACTCCCACTTTTTCTGCTGCTGGTCTTGGCTGGGCTCAGTACTTGAATTTCTGTAATTTCCTGGCATTTTCCACTGTTTCCTCTGAGATGTCAGTTTTCCCTCCATGCCCTCTACCCTTTTCAGATTTCCTATTTCTCATCTCTAGCTTGATCTACGTGAACCGAATGAGCCATTTAGACTACAAAGGAGTGGGTGGGATGAGGACATGAGTTAGCACCCCTGAGAGAAGCTGAGTTCGTCTCAGCTGGCGCTTCAGCAGGCTGGCCAAGAGAAGAATTAGAAAGAAGCAATTTAAAAAATTGTTTTTAATTTTTAGAAATTAAAAATCAGAGAAAAACAACAGACAGAAGAGGTAAAATTAAGAGGGGAAAGAGAGAATGAGGATGGTAAAACTGGGAAAATAAAGGGATTTAAGAATAAGTTATATAAACCAAATGAATAAAAATTTTCTTAAAAAAGAAAAGTGAAGAAAAGGAGTCACTGGTCTGAGCTTGAGTTTATTTTAAAAGCTAAAATTCAGAGTAAATGACCCTGTTTCCTACTGGGTTGACACAGCTTGGGCAGGGTTTTTATTTGGTTAATCACACTTGAAATGTGAACTTTCTCCTGTCTATCAAGGGTGTGAGTTGGATACACTCTTTCCTGAAATTCCTTAAAAAGTGATGAGACCTCTATTTGCCTGGGGTGTATTGCAAGAGGGCTTAAAGCTTGGGATTTCTGGAAGACCTGCCAGTGTGGAGAACCTAAAGGGAGATGTCAGCACCATTGGCCTTCTCACTAACCTAGGACTTTGCCAAACTGGAGAGTGGGTGTCATATTCTGAGCTTAAGAGAGCAAAGCAAAGCAAACTATCTCTCTCTAGCACCCATTCTTCCCTGACAATGGTGCATTTAAGGTCTGTATTGGACTAAATAGTGTCCCCACAAAATTTATGTTCACCTAGAACCTGTGAATGTAGCCTTATTTGGAAACAGGATCTTGGTAGAGGTCACATTAAATCCAATCTGACTGGTGTCCTTATAAGAAGAGGGAAAATTGGACAAAAAGACATAGACACATAAGGAGAATGCCACGTGAAGACAGAGGCAGAAATTACAGTGATGTGTCTACAAGCCAAGACACACCAAGGAGCCTGGCAATCACCAGAAGCCAGAACAGACAAAGAAAGATCCTCTGTTATTTCCTTCAGAGAGAGTGTGGCCCTGTCAACACCTTGATTTCAGACTTCTAGTTTCCAGAACTGTGAGATAAAATATTGTTATTTTAAGCCATCTACTTTGTGATAACTTTGTTATGGTAGCCCTGAGAAATGAATACGGGGCCTAGTGTTTCAGGATAGCCATACTAAGGTCCACAGAGGGATGTTAAGACTTGCCTGGCCCTGCCTGTGGGCAGCTTTCTGACCTCCCCAGGTCAAGGCTCCTGGGGCCCACCAAGCCGTCATTCTTCTCTGGGTGACCCCCTGACCGCCTCTTCCCACTGCTTGCATTTTTTTTTTCCCACCGCTTGCCTTTCATTAAACATGTATTTGTGGGGGGTGGCTTGCTTGTGTGTCTGTTGCCTTTTAGTGCTGTGTTTTATTTCTGTTTCACATAAATATAGAAGCCCACTTGGAGAGAAGCCTGCCTTGGCAAGGAGGACTCTGGTGGTTCTGCCAGCTTTGCATATCTCTCAAATGAGTTATGAGTGGATGGGGATTGGGGACTGGACCTTAGAGGCTGCTTCCCTGAGCCCCATGGTCTTCCCAAGAAAGTGACCCAGCAATTCCCCCAAATCCCTTTCTTTTCCAGGAGCAGAACAGCCACTTAGCCAGAGCATGGGGAGAAAGGAGAGCATATCACACACCCCTAAGCTCCCTACTCCTCACAAAACATTTTGTAAACAGCCGTGGAGCTTTTTAAGCTGCTATTCTTTGTTCATAAGCAGATTGTTGGAAAAATCTCCTGGTACAGCCTGGTTTAGGGCTACTGGGTCATGACTTGAGAAGAGGTACATGTCAGGCATGTGCTGGGAAATTTTACCAGGTGGTTGTAGAGACTCTACAGGTAAGTGCAGGGGAGAGTCCCAGACAGGTGTGGGTCTGGCCCTCTGAGACATGGGACATGGCCTTGAGTTTGTAGTGGAATATATTTCCTCCCTGCACAATGGCTACTGTGCTTTCACTCTCCCAAGCACTCAGAAAATTGCTTTTTCTATGAGTAATAATAAGGCTGGGAATTACTAGTACTGTTTCTGAACTCCAGGTGCAGACTTCTAGAGTAGCAGGGCTAGAAAGAACCTGGGGGTCCCTGGGAGCCAGTGGTCTCCAAACTGGGATGTGTGCACTTTAGGAATTGAGCAAGACTCCACTGAGTTTGGGAGGAAAATATTGAACCCTCCAGCTTTATTTATTTTGTCCTTAATTTTTTTTAACTTTATTCATACTTAACACAGATTGACAGTAGTGAATGTATACAATTTATCAATATGCGTATATTAGGTGTGAGTCTCCTAAATTAATTTTGGTTCTGCACACTGATCCGTAAAAGATATAGAGTCCACTGTTCTAGTTCAGAAATTTTCAACGTATGTGTTGGGGTTGGGGGTTGGGAGGATACATATAGAAAGGGAGCGGATGTCTTGAGTACAGGAGGAGTCTACTTAATATCTTCTGTCCTCATTAGGCAATTTGGCTCTTCTCCTATATGCTCTGCACTCTGAATTTCTGCATTATGATATGTCTGATGAAAGAGTTTTACTTAAAAAAAAAGTTAAACAAAATGGCTGAACTACTTCAGCTTCCTTATTTTTCAGATGAGAAAGCTAAGGCCTGGAGGAAAAGTGATTGCTCCAAGAAACACAAGTCATCAGGACCAACACCAAGGCTACAACTCCCTTTCTTGACTCTTAGTTCACTGTGTTCGCCGACTGAGCCATGCATTCTCCAGGCCAAGCGCCCTGTTTGAGTGACCCTACATTAAAAAAAAAGAAAGAAAGAAAGAAAGAAAGCCAAGCCAGAAGGAAAGGCAGCAGGCAAGGTGGGGTCTCTCCCTTGCAATGATCTGGACTCCTAGGAAGAAGTCTTGGCCACTGAAACTCTTAAACTTAACTTCACTACCTGCCCAGGACACTTCCTGAGAGGTCACAGAGCCTGAACACCTGTCTACTTTACCTGTCTTGCTTTACCACTTGGTCCCAATGACTTTCTCCATGGCTTCTCAGAAGAAGGTCTTTGTGTTCCTGGAATTCTGGAATGTGGTATGAGTGCACAAATTAGGAGATCCTCAGATGACTTCTTCATTGATATGTCAGTCTTAATCAGGAAAAGCATCAATCTTTCTCTGATTTTAGACCCCAGTAGTCAAAGTAAGTTGCTTCCTTTAAAGATCATCAAATGTCATATGTTGATCTCTCCTCCCATTTTCTAGACCCTCACACATCTGTTGCTGCCAGCCTACTGCTCTCAGGTACTCTAAAATCCTTTATGTTTTCAGGGAGTTTAATAAAAACAAGGCTCTTTGGGGAATTAAAAAAAGAAAAAAAAAAGGCAAGACAGGTTTTCTTCCTTTAAGGAAAATATTATACAGATTTTTAAAAAGGAAAAAAAAACTGAAAGACACAAAGAATATGACTAGCAATGTAAACCAATATGTTACTGCTACTGAGTGGGTACTATAGAAGTTGAAAATTCTTCCTTTCACATTCAAACTCCTTGAGGGTAGGGAATGTGTCTTAAATCTATATGCCTAGTTCTTGGCAAATAGTAGATGCCTAATAAATATGTTCAGCAAATGAATATTAGTTCAGCAAAAACTAAACATATGAATAAATGTATTCTTAAACAAATGAACACATAAATGAGAAGAAAGGAGAGTATAGTTGACTGACCTAAGAAACTTCATTGTGCAGGAAGACTTTGAATAATATCTAGAATCAGAGGAAAAGGAGAGCATGTTTCAGATGGTGAAAGACAAGTTTGGAACTAGAGAACCACTCTGCCTGGTGTTGGGTGCTAGCAGATTTGTAAGTTAAATAGTTGGGCCAGATTGATAGGCTGAAATGAATAACTAAGGAGCATTTTTTCTCATACAAAGGTGAATTAATAGAGGTCATTAAACAAGAAGAAGATATAAAAAAAGTGATGTTTTAGGAAGGTGAGTTAGAGGTGTTGTGAAAGAAGGATTAGTGAAGGGAGGAAGGAACAGTGCATTGCCTTCCTCTTAAATGCTCTCCCTCCATTAGAACATTTCTCCCTGATCTTCAGCATGACTCTAGCTCAAGATCCAAGACACTCTAAGAAGAGCTTAAGATGTTGCCATCATTTCTCTACCACCTATCCAAAGGCCATCTTCCTTTTCTCTCTAGGTTTTCTGTGTGGCTCTGTATAACATAGTAGCTATATCTTCCTACTAAAAGCAGTCAATTCAATTTTTAAAATAGTCACATTAGCCCCAAATTCTACCTTTTCAACCAACTTGTCTTCAAATCAAATCAGTTCTAACAATTGACGTTTGCTAATCCAACCTTGGAGAAACAACCTGGACCCCTCTTCTTCATTTTCCCTGACTTTGGTGTCATTGCCCAGTTCTGTTTCCATTTTGGTTGCTTCTTTCTATCACTGTCTACTTCCCTATTTCTTCTCTTTTGCTCAGAAATGCGCCTTTTCTTCAGAATCGAGCTGTAATATGCACATTGAGGAATAGCAAGGCAACGTTTCTTAAAACAACAGTCTCCCATCCCCCTGGGAGTCCTTTTGGATCTGCCTAAAAATCTTAGTCCAGAAACATGAATTATAGCCACTCTTTTCTCAAGGCCCTGAGCAATTTCAACTGAACCCAAGGGTTCTGAACATACCCCATTCCTCCCAAATAATGTTCTAAGAAGGCACATATACCCACAAGAAGGAATCTCTCCAGAAACATCTATTTAACTTGGCCACTATACCTCATATCTTTCATCTATTTTTATTAATAAAGATAAATATTTCTTTCCTTTTTTGCCTGATACCATGCTAAATCAGGAGTCCTATCCCAACAACACCATTATGTCCTTGCAGCACTAATTGGTTTTATGTAGTCTTTGGATATCAACAATAATACTTTGTGCTGAGAGTGATGTGTATTTAAGAAACTACTTTTTGGATTTGGGAGGTCATCTAATTCATGGACAATCAGACTTTGAGTATGTAGAAGGCAGGCACCATGTCATATTTATTTTTGTAGTATGAGTGCTTGACATAAGCTATGGGCTCAATAAATGTCTATTAAATAAATGGATTAACTAATGAATTATTCCAAAATGTAACTCATGTAACTCCAGTTGTTTTAACTATTCCAGGCCTTTCCAAGTTTAATCTATACCACTCTAGACCAATTCTTTTGTCCATAGCTTTATTCAAAATGCACTCTTTTGTGTATTTTTGTTTTGAGGTTCTATGCATTCTTCTGAGAGTACGTCACTAACTCTCTCTCCACTGCATGGCAGATTAAGGATAATCACTAATTCTTTGTCTCTCTTCCCATTAAAACATGGAAAGTATTTTCTCTCCCCTTGAATCTAGGATGGTCAGTGACTGCTTGACACACAGTGTATAGCAGAAGTGATATTACACCAGTTCAGGCCTCATCTTTAAAAGGACTAATAGCTTCTGCCTTAGTCTCTTGGAGCCCTAAACTGACATCCTGACTATCACACTGGAGAGATCAGGAACCCAGAGAAGCTCTGCTTTCTAACCATCCCCATGAAGGTGCTGGGCATGCAAGGGAAGCCAGCTTGGACCCTCCAGACAATAGAGCCACTATTGTGTGAAAAGCCCATACAACATGAGCCATACAGGGACAGTCCCTTTGACAGCCCCAGCTGAGGTCCCAGCCAACAGTCAGCATCCACTGACAGCCATATGAGGGCACAATTTTGGATGACCAGCTCACTCAAAACTTCAGATAACTGCAGCCTCAGCCAATGTCTGACTGCAACTTCATGAGCGAGCCCACAAGAACTACCTAGCTGAGCTCAATTCACCCACAGAACTGTGAACCATAATAATAAATTATTGTTTTAAGCCATTAAGTTTAGAGGTAGTTTGTTATACAGAAGTAGATAAGTAGAACACACTGCTATGCAAAAAAAGGCAGGGATCGGGCACTGGCCTTTCCTCTGAAGTTCTTACAAAGCTTCGTAGAGGGCTTTGCCCTCAGCTGAGGGAGTATAGAGCATCTCATTTCACAAACAGAAGAATCAAAAATAAATAGGACCTCCTCTCTATAGGGGCTGTGAATAATTTCATGTCAGCTTGGATGGCATGTGTCTGCCACCTGCCTTCATGATACCCTAGCACTGGGAGAGACCATGGACAGCCACCTAATCTGTCCCCCTGCCTCCCAATACAATGACTGCTTAAAAGAAATCCTGCCAGGGAACTCTGCTGGGTTTTTCTTTTCCTTCCTCTTTCTTTTTAATCCCAAGAAAAGGAGGTCTTGCAGCTACCTTTGACAATGCACTCCAACAGCTCGTAAATCTTAAGTAGAGCATTCTAACAGATGTTTCACCTCATTCCTCCAAATGTGGCTTCAGCCCTTTCTTCTTGCTTCTTCATCTTGTGTTTTGCCTTTATTTTCCTAAATTTTGAGGAGCAGTGAAGAAAATATTACTCACAAACACCTCTTTATTTTTCTTTCATAGATGTGAAAGGATCCATCACTTTATTCCCCTGTGGAAGCTGAGATGTTCTCATTCAGAGACACCTCAGTTTTCTGATCTGAAGAATGCAGGATAAAACCACCTGCCCTGCTTACTCAAAGGAGTTGATGAAAAGATCAAAATTACAGTGACTATAAGAAGGCACACATAGGCTTTAAAGACACTGTGAGTTCATGGCATCTTGAGTTGAGTTGGCTGTTCGTTTGAGAAATCTCACAGAGAAGGTAAATTAGTTGTTGTGTAGGACTTGGGGGGATGGGAGGATTGGGAAGTGATGACTAAAGGGCACAG
Source organism: Mesoplodon densirostris (assembly GCF_025265405.1). NCBI lineage: Eukaryota > Metazoa > Chordata > Mammalia > Artiodactyla > Ziphiidae > Mesoplodon > Mesoplodon densirostris. The sequence continues at coordinate 21,282,414 of NC_082668.1, forward strand.
GGGTTTTGGGGTGGAGGGGTAGTGAAATGTCCTAAGATTGTTTTGAAGCACAACTCTGTGAATATACTAAAGGCCACTGAATTGTACATTTGAATAGGGGAATGGTATGCTATATGCATTATATCTTAATAAGGCTCTTAAAAGAGAAAAAAAAATTCATAAATTCCATATCTTTCCTGGATTCACATTAGTCTTTCTTCTTGGGGCCTTTTGTCATCTGTCATTGCCTAAGCCCCATTAGTTATATGCCTTGTCTCCCATCTCCAACACTTGGACCATTTTAGTGCTAGGTTTTCGCCATGAAGGCTTATCCTCTACCAAGAGCAGAAAACAAGAGAATAAATAGACTAAAGTGAGAAACAAACATTTACAAGACAAAATGAGATGATTAGGGCCTGAGTTATGACATTATGAAGTAGATTATAGTCTCTAGAAGAGGCTGCTGAAATAAGAACTAAAATGATATTTCATTGATGAAGGCTTGCAGACCTTACAACTGGGTCACAGAGCTTGGAGACAAGAGAAAAGAAGTCCATCTTCATCTTAACTTTAAAGATTCCCTCTCTCTTCCTCACCTTGGATTTCACTGGTGGTGCAGTGGTTAAGAATCTGCCTGCCAATGCAGGGGACACGGGTTCGATCCCTGTTCCAGGAAGATCCCACATGCTGCGGAGCAACTAAGCCTGTGGGCCAAAACTACTGAGCCTGCGTGCTGCAACTACTGAAGCCCACACACTTCGAGCCCATGCTCTGCAACAAGAGAAGCCACCACAATGAGAAGCCCACACACCACAACGAAGAGTAGCCCCCACTCACCACAACTAGAGAAAGCCCATGCGCAGCAACGAAGACTCGATGCAGCCAAAATAAATAAATAAATAAAACGATCAATAGGCCTAACTTTATTATTAAAAAAAAAAAAAAGAAGTCTATTGTTTCCATCTCCTAGCAGTGCTGGAGAGCAAAGAGAAAGAAGTTTGAGAATACAGTTCACAGCTTGCCTCAGTTTCCCCTGCCAGCTTCCCCAGGTCTGTCTTGTTCTGTAGAGAACCTTCTCTGAGGCAACCATGAGAAATGGGTGAGAGGGAAGATGGCCAGGAGGGCAGTAAGGCCTCCGGGAATAAAGGGAGTCCTTAGATCTCCAATGAACTTGGCCAAAGAGCTTCCCTTCCGCCAGTCCCAGCCTGGTGCTTCCAAGTACCTGACAAAGATGGAGCCCTCCTGAGGGAGGCTCTTCAGGAGAACCCCATGTCCACGGAACCCAAGCTGACATGCTCTTTTAGGGAATCTCAGCCTTTCTGAGAGCACAATCTGGGCTAGGATCAGCACTCCACAAACTAAAAAAGTAAAAATGAATCCCACTCTTGAGAAGCACCTGGGGCAGTGATATCAGTCATTCTGGCTCATGACAGCCAATACCCTGACCCTCAGACCCTCCTCAGCAACCCCTTCCTCCCCCCTGCCACTCTCAGCTCCCATCCAGACCCTGATCCTGCCAACACCGAATCAACAGAACAGGCTTCGGACAGTTGGAATAATCATCATATCTCACTCAATGTCTCTAATTCCTGCAGAGCCTGCCCTGTGCCCTCTCCCTCTCACCCTCCTGTGGCCTCTCACTCAATTTGTCCTTCTCTTGGCACCAACAGCTATTTTCCACCACCCTGACTGGCCTACCTCCAACCTACCTCCCCAAGGGGTTTTCACTCCCCACTTCATCAGTCTCCTTCATGCTTCTCCTGCTGGAATTGGATATTCCAGCTCTATTTCTGGATTCTTTCCACTGTTCTTTCTTGGGCTAGGCAGTTTGCTTCTTCAACCTGCCTTGCATCTCCTTGGCCTCTAATAAGCGTCTCTAAAATCCTCCAATGGCAGATGTAGAATTACAGTCAGTAGCTATGTTCTTTTTTCCCAATAGATTCTTCCTCCTCTTTCTTCTCTGCCCTGTCACAGAAACATAGAGCTTTGGTGAAACGAGGGTTTTTTTACTACCTCCTATGCCTAAAAAGGTCCTCAAGTCCTCTCTGTGGTCAATGTCACTAGGAAGAAGGGGGAATAATTCCTCTCTTTCCTGGACAGAACCCTGTTTCCACAGCTTTCTAATCCACCCCTTCACCAATTTTCCATTCCCATCCTCTTCCTTGGCTCATACACGGATAGGATAAGCATATTCTTAACTTTTACTATTGTAGTTAATGTTCATTCATATTATTTGGCACTAAAGCTTCCCATAAGTACTAGCCACTGTGGGCTACTGACCCATTTCTACCTTTGGATGACTCTATAGCCTGGGGCAGAGTCCTCTTTTTCCAAACCTGGGAATGCCAGGTCTTCCATCTATGGTTCTCTGTACTCAGTTGGTCTTCTGTATTCTTCTCCTGCCATATTCTTTTTTTTTTGAGAAGACTGTGCTCCATTCTCCATTTTGCCTGAGAGACGTTCAGTCTCTCAGAGTCCCACTTCTAAGAATCATGAAAATCATCTTTCTTCAACATCCCCTTATGAAAACCCAAAACATTTTTACCTTCCAAAAATGACACCTATTGGCTCTCCCTTCACTTTTGAAAATAGCCCACATTTACAACTGCAAATATATATATTTGACCAAGGAAACAGAAAGTACAAGTTCTAGTAGTAGCCCCAAATAGTACAAATCAGGTATATAATGTTGAACAAACTGAATCAACTCCCTGAGCTTTATTTCCTGCACCCATAAATTTAGTAAGTTGAATTAGATAATTATCAAAGGGCCTTATAAACTCTAATTTTCTGTTATCCTTATAAGATTTCTTCAAGAGCATTATTATATTCTTAGAAATTATTTATGAATATAACTTTGAAAAGAAGAATTATGATAGATCTTGCTTTTTCTTTCAACACAGAAATTCTTTTAACCTGAATGGGGTTCAATTCCTGGGCCTTACAGTTCCTGCTTACGTGGACTTGGGCAAGTACTTAAGCTCTTCAAATCTAAGTTATCACACCTGTAAAATGAGTATAATACTAGCACTTATGTGATCAGGTTATAATGTATGTAAAACACCTCACATGGTGAGTGGCACATAGTGGATGCTCAATTAATGTCAATTATCATCAATGCATTCATCATTCTTTTTAATTTCTTGAATGAGCCCTATAAAACTGAACTATAAACACCTCTGTAATAAGCAATTTCATCCAAATTCTAAGAGCTAGTATGTTTGGCAATGGAAGTCTACTCCCATTATCTGTGAGTCTGCTTGGATAGTTCCCATTCCCAAACTGGGGTTGCAAATGACACCATCAAAGTTGGATGTGTTCACAGATGGATATGTGCCTTTGCCACATTCTCAAACTGAATATTAATGAGTTTGAGATTATCAGTCAAACCTATATTTCCTACACTTACTATGGACAACTGAGAGCTCACCATCTGTATGTAATAAAAAATTTCCTTGGATTTATAGCTTACTTTAAATTATTGGGCTATATAAATGGAACTCTTGGAAATCAACACAAAGAAAAAGACAGAATACCGAATAGAAAAATGGGCAAACATCGTGGACAGGCAATCACAAAAGAAGAAATTCAATTGGCTAAGCAATGAAGGAACAAACTCATTTGCAACTAGGACACACAAATAAAACAACAATGAGGTACCGTTTTACACTCTTCAGATTGACAGACATCAGAAAATTGAATGTTAAAGTGTTTGTGAAGATATAGGGACAGAGGTATCTTCACAAAATCTCATGAGAGTATAGGTTAATGTAGTCATTATAAAGACGAGTCTGGAAATTATGTCAAAAGCTCGGCCTCTCTGCACCAGTGCCAAATCAAATCTTGGAGACAGAGTTTTGGGTGAAGTAGAAAAGAATAGCTTGATTGCTTTGCCAGGCAAAGGGGGACACAGGGGGCTCCCACCCTCGAAAACCATATGTTTTCACCCGGGAGGATTTGATGAGGAGTTTTATAGCAACGGTTCAAGGGTGGGTTTGTTGATAAGGTTACAGTGTGGGCAGGACCTCCACTCCTGTAATCTGGTCTCAGGTAATCTTCTTGATGAGCTTCTCTGGTTCCTTTAATATAGCCTCAGGTGGTCTTTCTCTGGTATGAAGAATGCTGACATCTTAAAGAGTTTAAAGACATTGTTAAGTGTGTCCCTTGAGGTGGAACCAGGACCCTGCCCCAAGGCTGCATTATTGTTTCCTGGCTGTCTCCTCCTTGTCTTTGCATCCCTTCCCTTCCTGGATTAGCAGCTGTTTGAATCTGCCCTTTGGAGCTCAGGGAAGGTCATGCAGGCTGGAGTCAAGAAATGGGGGACAGAAAGGCTTCCAAGCCCAGGAGTCCCAAAGGGTCCTGCTTGGTTTCGGTGAGACTCAAACAAATAGGGTTTATGTTTAAATATTCTCTATGACCAGTATTCACACTCCTTCCTGAGTGATATTGTAGAGAAATTCTCTATAGAATTTTAGTAAAAATCTGTGATTTCACTAGAGTATTGCTTTTTATATTAGGGAATTGGAGGCAATTTATGTGCCCATTCATAATGTGGTAGATAAGCACTAGATACATAATGCAGCCCATGAGAAACATAGCAGAGAGCCACTACATGCCTTTAACCCCTACCTCCAATCAAAGGTTTGTAAAAAACATTAACTTTTTCTCTTATTACAAACATAACCCATGCTTACTAGAGATACTTTCTAAAATCATATAAAGAAAACAGGAAAAGAAAAAAGTCATTTTTAACTCTACAACTCAAATATGTATAACTACAAGTGACATTTCGATGTATTCATGCCCAGAATTTTTTTCTATGCAATTATATCTACATAACTACCTAGCATACATAATTTGGAGCCTACTGTCACTCTACTTTGTAATCTTTTGTCATGCAACAATATATTTTGAACAGCCTTTTATCCCACGGTATCTGCCAGGAACCCAACAGGAAACAGATGGCACACTCGAAATAGGATGACTCCAGAAGGGTTTATTCACAAAGGACTGTTTACAGAAGTGTCAAGAGGGTGGGGGTGAGTATAGATAAGGTGACCATGCATCCAGGTTTGCCTGGGATAATCCTAGGATATATCTGTTGTCTTTGTATCATATCCAGTGTGACATTTCCCAGATTCTCCACTTTTTAATAAAGCCTTATTATTTATTGTTGCACTAAAATCAGGTGGGATGAGTTTAGAAACTTTTTTATCTTTTCAGCATCTGCCATGGTGTCATCTAGTAGTCGATGAGATGCGTGTGCATTGAAAATGTGGTTAGATCTGGAAGACTACCCGTGAGAACACTGTCTCTAGCATTCCAGACCCAATTTGATTAATGCCTACTTTCCAAGAAAACTATTCCACTGACCCACTAATCATAACGTTTTTAAAAGTGTACCTGGACACAAGCATCTAGTTACAGCATCTTCTGGTCTCAGGCTGTAGTGTTAGAGGTCTTTGGTGCTGCTGTCCCTACTGGTCACTTGAGTCTACAGCCACTTGACAGTGGAATGTGCCAAAATAAAAATGTGTGGTGTCCTGGATGATTTAACTGGTAGCACCACTCATGTGAGATGCAGGTGGGCACCGGTGTGTGTGGAGGTCCCTGCTCACCTGGCACCCTCCAACTACCCAGTGGCCATGATAGCCGTGTGGCTGACAGGGTCTTGGTACTCTGGTCGGGTGTCAGGCCTAAGACTCTGAGGTGGGAGAACAGAGGTCAGGACATTGGTCCACCAGAGGCCTCCGGACCCCATGTAATATCAGTTGATCAGAGCTCTCCCAGAGATCTCTGTCTCAGTGATAAGACCCAGCTAAATGCAACGACCAGCAAACTCCAGTGCTGGACACTCCATGCCAAACAACTATCAAGACAGGAACAGAACCCCACCCATTAGCAGAGGGGCTGCCTAAAATCATAATAACTTCCCAGACACCCCAAAACATACCACCAGTTGCAGTCCTGCACACCAGAAAGAGAAGATCCAGCCTCATCCACCAGAACAGGCACCAGTTCCCTGCACCAGGAAGTCTACACAACCCACTGAACCAAACTTACCCACTAGGGGTGGACACCAAGAACACCGGGAAATACAAACCTGCAGCCTGTGAAAAGGAGACCCCCAAACACAGTAAGTTAAGCAATATGAGAAGACAGAGAAAGACAGTAGATGAAGGAGCAAGGTAAAAACCCACCAGACCAAACAAATGAAGAGGAAATAGGCAGTCTACCTGAAAAAGAATTCAGAGTAATGATAGTAAAGATGATCCAAAATCTTGGAAATAGAATGGAGAAAATACCAGAAACGTTTAACAAGGACCTAGAAGAACTAAATGGCAAACAAATAATTATGAACAACACAATAAATGAAATCAAATACTCTCTAGAAAGAATCAGTAGTAGAATAATTGAGGCAGAAGAACGGATAAGTGATCTGGAAGATAAAGTAATGGAAATAACTACCTCAGAGCAGAATAAAGAAAGAAGAATGAAAATAATTTAGAACAGTCTCAGAGACCTCTGGAACAACATTAAACACACCAACATTCGAATTTTAGGGATTCCAGAAGAAGAAGAGAAAAAGAAAGGAGCTGAAAAATATTTGAAGAGATTATAGTTGAAAACTTCCCTAATATGGGAAAGGAGATAATAAATCAAGTCCAGGAAGCACAGAGAGTCCCATACAGGATAAACCCAAGGAGAAACACACCAAGACACATATTAATCAAACTATAAAAAATTACATACAAAGAAAAAATATTAAAAGCAGCAAAGGAAAAGCAACAAATAACACACAAGGGAATCCCCATAAGGTTAACAGCTGATCCTTCAGCAGAAACTCTACAAGCCAGAAGGGAGGGGCAGGACATTTAAAGTGATGAAAGGAAAAAACCTACAACCAAGATTACTCTACCCAGCAAGGATCTCATTCAGGTTCGACAAAAAAAATTAAAACCTTTACAGACAATCAAAAGCTAACAGAATTCAGTGCCACCAAACCAGCTTTACAACAAATGCTATAGGAAATTCTCCAGACAGGAAACACAAGTTTTTTTCCTGCTCTTTTCCACAAGAGAAGGCAAAGACCTACAATAATGAACCCAAAACAATTAAGAAAATGGTGATAGGAACATGCATATTGATAATTACCTTAAATGTAAATGGATTAAATGCTCCAACCAAAAGACATAGACTGCCTGAATGGATACAAAAACAAGATCCATATATATGCTGTCTACAAGAGACCCACTTCAGGCCTAGGGACACATACAGACTGAAAGTGAAGGGATGGAAAAAGATATTCCATGCAAATGGAAATCAAAAGAAAGCTGGAGTAGCAATTCTCATATCAGACAAAATAGACTTTAAAATAAAGTCTATTACAAGAGACAAAGAAGGACACTACATAATGATCAAGGGATCAATCCAAGAAGAAGACATTACAATTGTAAATATTTATGCATCCAACATAGGAGCACCTCAATATATAAGGCAAATGCTAACAGCCATAAAAGGGGAAATCAACAGTAACACAATCATAGTAGGAGACTTTAACACCCTACTTTCACCAATGGAGAGATCAACCAAAATGAAAATAAATAAGGAAAAACAAACCTTAAATGCCACATTAAACAAGATGGACTTAATTGATATTTATAGGACATTCCATCCAAAAAGAACAGAATACACTTTCTTCTCAAGTGCTCATGGAACATTCTCAAGAATAGATCATATCTTGGGTCACAAATCAAGACTTGATAAATTTAAGAAAATTGAAATGTTATCAAGTATCTTTTCAGACCAGAATGCTTTAAGACTAGATATCAATTACAAGAAAAAAACTGTGAAAAATACAAACACATGGAGGCTAAACAATACGCTACTAAATAACTAAGAGATCACTGAAGAAACCAGAGAGGAAATCAAAAAATACCTAGAAACAAATGACAATGAAAACATGATGACCCAAAACCTATGGGATGCAGCAAAAGAAGTTCTAAGAGGGAAGTTTATAGCAATACAATCGTACCTCAAGAAACAAGAAACATCTCAAATAAACAACCTAACCTTCCACCTAAAGCAATTAGAGAAAGAAGAAAAAAAAAAGTTAGCAGAAGGAAAGAAATCATTAAAATCAGATCAGAAATAAATGAAAAAGAAATGAAGGAAACGATAGCAAAAATCAATAAAACTAAAAGCTGGTTCTTTGAGAAGATAAACAAAATTGATAAACCATTAGCCAGACTCATCAAGAAAAAAAGGTAGGAGACTCAAATCAACACAATTAGAAATGAAAAAGGAGAAGTAAAAACTGACACTGCAGAAATACAAAGGATCATAAGAGATTACTGCAAGCAACCATATGCCAATAAAATGGACAACCTGGAAGAAACGGACAAATTCTTAGAAAAGCACAATCTTCTGAGACTGAATCAGGAAGAAATAGAAAATATGAACAGACCCCTCATAAGCACTGCAATTGAAACTGTGATTACAAATCTTCCAACAAACAAAAGCCCAGGACCAGAATGCTTCACAGGCGAATTCTCTCAAACATTTAGAGAAAAGCTAACACCTCTCCTTTTCAAAGTCTTCCAAAATATAGCAGAGTGAGGAACATTCTCAAACCCATTCTACGAGTCCACCATCACCCTGATACTAAAACCAGACAAAGATGTCACAAAAAAAGAAAACTACAGGTCAATATCACTGATGAAAATAGATGCAAAAGGCCTCAACAAAATACTAGCAAACAGAATCCAACAGCACATTAAAAGGGTCATACACCATGATCACGTGGGATTTATCCCAGGAATGCAAGGATTCTTCAATATACACATATCAATCAATGTGATACACCATATTAACAAATTGAAGGAGAAAAACCATATGATCACCTCAATACATGCAGAAAAAGCTTTTGACAAAAATGAACACCAATTTATGATTTAAAAAAAACCCTCCAGAAAGTAGGCATAGAGGGAACTTACCTCAACATAATAAAGGCCATATACAACAAGCCCACAGCCAACATCGTTCTCAATGGTGAAAAGCTGAAACCATTTCCAGTAAAATCAGGAAGAAGGATGTCCACTCTCACTGCTATTATTCAACATAGTTTTGGAAGTTTTAGCCACAGCAATCAGAGAAGAAAAAGAAATAAAAGGAAGCAAAAATGGAAAAGAAGTAAATCTGTCACAGTTTGCAGATGACATGATACTATACATGGAGAATCCTAAAGATGCTACCAGAAAACTACTAGAGCTAATCAATGAATTTGGTAAAGTAGCAGGATACAAAATTAATGCACAGAAATCTCTTGCATTCCTATACACTATTGATGAAAAATTTGAAAGAGAAATTAAGGAAACACTCCCATTTACCATTGCAACAAAAAGAATAAAATATCTAGGAATAAACCTACCTAAGGAGACAAAAGACCTGTATGCAGAAAAATGTAAGATGCTGATGAAAGAAATTAAGGAGACAAACAATTGGAGAGATATACCATGTTCTCGGAATGGAAGAATCAACATTGTGAAAATGACTATACTACCCAAAGCAATCTACAGATTCAATGCAACCCCTATCAAACTACCAAGGCATTTTTCACAGAGGTAGAGCCAAAAATTTCACAATTTGTATGGAAAAACAAAAGCCCCCGAATAGCCAAAGCAATCTGGAGAAAGAACAACACAGCTGGAGGAATCAGGTTCCCTGACTTCAGACTATACTACAAAGCTACAGTTATCAGGAGAGTATGGTACTGACACAAAAACAGAAAGATAGATCAATGGAACAGGATAGAAAGCCCAGAGATAAACCCACACACATATGGTCACTTTTCCTTCGATAAAGGAGGCAAGAATATACAAGGGAGAAAAGACAGTCTCTTCTATAAGTGGTGCTGGGAAAACTGGACAGCTACGTGTAAAAGAATGAAATTAGAACGCTTCCTAACACCATACACAAAAATAAACTCAAAATGGATTAAAGACCTAAATGTAAGGCCAGACACTATAAAAGTCTTAGAGGAAAACATAGGCAGAACACTGTATGACATAAATCACAGTAAGATCCTTTTTGACACACCTCCTAGAGAAGTGGAAATAAAAATGAAAATGAACAAATGGGACCTAGTGAAGCTTAAAATCATTTGCACAACAAAGGAAACCATAAATAAGATGAAAAGACAACCCTCAGAATGGGAGAAAATATTTGCAAATGAGGCAACCGACAAAGGATTAATCTCCAGAATATACAAGCAGCTCATGCAGCTCAATATCAAAAAAACACCCCCATCCCAAAATGGGTAGAAGACCTAAATAGACATTTCTCCAAAGAAGATATACAGACGCCAAGAAACACATGAAAAAATGCTCAACATCATTAATCATTAGAGAAATGTGCATCAAAACTACAATGAGATATCATCTCACACCAGTCAGAATGGCCATCATCAAAAAATCTACAAACGATAGATGCTGGAGAGGATGTGGAGAAAAGGGAACCCTCTTACACTGTTGGTGGGAATGTAAATTGATACAGCCACTATGGAGAACAGTATGGAGATTCCTTTAAAAACTAAAAATAGAACTACCATATGACCCAGCAATCCCTCTACTGGGCATATACCCTGAGAAAACCATAATTCAAAAAAAGTCATGTACCAAAATATTCATTGCAGCTCTATTTACAATAGCCAGGACATGGAAGCAACCTAAGTCTCCATCAACAAATGAATGGATAAAGAAAATGTGGTACATATATACAATGGAATATTACTCAGTCATAAAAAGAAATGAAATTGAGTTATTTGTAGTGAGGTGGATGGACCTAGAGTCTGTCATACAGAATGAATTGTCAGAAAGAGAAAAACAAATACTGTATGCTAACCCACATATATGGAATCTAAAAAAAAAATGGTCACGAAGAACCTAGGGGCAAAACGGGAATAAAGACACAGACCTACTAGAGAAAGGACTTGAGGACACAGGGATGGGGAAGGGTAAGCTGGGACAAAGTGAGAGAGTGGCATGGACATATATACACTACCAAATGTAAAATAGACAGCTAGTGGGAAGCAGCTTCATAGCACAGGGAAATCAGCTCGGTGCTTTGTGACCACCTAGAGGAGTGGAATAGGGAGGGTGGGAGGGAGGGAGATGCAAGAGGGAAGAGATATGGGGATATATGTATATGTATAACTGATTCACTTTGTTATAAAGCAGAAACTAACACACCATGTAAAGCAATTGTACTCCAATAAAGATGTTAAAAAAAAAAAAGAGTCATGTACCACAATGTTCGTTGTAGCACTATTTACAAGAGCCAGGACAAGGAAGCAACTTAAGTGTCCATCAACAGATGAATGGATAAAGAAGATGTGGCACATATATACAATGGAATATTACTCAGCCATAAAAAGAAATGAAATTGAGTTATTTGTAGTGAGGTGGATGGACCTAGAGTCTGTCATACAGAGTGAAGTAAGTCAGAAAGAGAAAAACAAAGACCGTATGCTAACACATATATATGGAATCTAAAAAAAAAAAAAAAATTGGTTCTGAAGAACATAGGGGCAGGACAGGAATAAATATACAGACATAGAGAATGTACTTGAGGAGGACCTGGGGAGGGGGAAGGGTAGCTTGGACGAAGTGAGATAGTGGCATGGACATATATACACTCCCAAACGTAAAATAGATAGCTAGTGAGAAGCAGCCACATAGCACAGGGAGATCAGCTCGGTGCTTTGTGTCCACCTAGAGGCGTGGGATAAGAAGGGTGGGAGGGAGACACAAGAGGGAGGGGATATGGGGATATATGTATATGTACAGCTGATTCACTTTGTTATACAGCAGAAACTAACACACCATTGTAAAGCAATTATACTCCAATAAAGACATCAAAAAAAAAAGTAACAAATATATGTAAAGCAGAAAAACAAAAACAAAAAAAACCCAAAGCTCACAGCTACTAAAAAGCAGTCAGCAAGATTGTTAAGAAGGGTGGGAAATTATAGATTAAATATACACACAATATGTGCAGGAAATATACACCAAGCATTAGAACATTCTATACAGTAGCTTTGTCATTTCGTTTGGGTGTAAAATAATCTGCATTATCTATTTCATTAAGAAGTATTTTTTTAAAGACCATGACTCAAAAAAAAAATTTTACATATTCAGCTACAGAAAGTACATTTACATCTCTGTGAACCATGGATCTTCATGACTTTGCATTTTGATCAAATGAGTGTTCTCCCAACATAATTTTGCTCTTTTTTAATTCCAGAATTTCTATATATGAACAAAAAGTGAAATAGCATATGCTAATCTGTTGGCTCTATAAGCTGAAAAAGAACCTGGTAAACAGTTAAATAGTGACATTTTTGTATCAGTGATTTTAGATGAGTCAAGTAGGAAATGACTGACATGAATTCAAAAAAGTCTCAATTTTTTAATTCTATTCATAGAATCAAACTAACGCTTTTGAAAATTTAATCTGACATGGTTGTAAGTACTTTAAATTCAATTAAAAGGATCCAACACTGAAGATAATATTTGTTGTTTTGGTAATGGCAACATGAATACAAATTTTGGTAAAGAACAATATTTGGTAAAAACAGTATTCTTACCAAATGAAAAAAACTCATGGAGCAAAAATATACTTAGACTTGATTGGAATACACAGATTTCTTCAATATTTCAAAAAGTTCTGCAATTCAAATAGAAGATATAGTTGTCAAAATATATCTTCTCTAAGGTAAGAGAGTGGATCTGGGAGGGCAAGCAAAAGATATCTGGCAACTCCCTAAATGTTCTTCTTTAAGAGTGGTTTTTAAACTATGAATTCTTGGCTCAAGTTAAATCTTACATGGAAGTCTAGTATATAAAACAGAAAAATACCCATCAGGGATAGGAAACCTACAACCCCAAATCTCACTCCAGAGGACTCCATGGAGAATTGCTTAAAAACCATGATCTTATATCATGAGCTTAAATGTCTACAGAATTAAATAATCCATGTATCATAATTCATTAAAACAATTATTGGACATCAATTTCAGGTTTCAAGTTATTTCTTATTATAAGCAGTGTTGTGATAAACATCCTCATAGCTATATCTTGACATAAAACATTAATTATTTTCTTAGAAAGATTACTGGAAGTAGAATAACTGGCTCAAAGGGTAGGAAAATTTTTGTTTCTTGATTTGTGTTGGCTCATTATCCTCCCATAATACTGCACATTTTAACACTGCAATTTACAGTGCTTGAAAGTCTCAGTTTCTTCTCGTTCTTGTTATCTTTTTTTAAAGATAATTTTGTCACTTTTTTAGACACAGAAGAGTAACATCCTATTCCTATTTCAATTTGAGAAACCATCTTCTTTTGTTACCACTCAGGTTGACCTCTTTTCTATGTATATTTATTGACCATTTAAATTTCTTCCTTAGTTATACATGTTTCTCTTTGTTATTGATTTGTAAGAGCTCATTATATACAGGATATATGTAATAAATATTTCCTGGTTGTGTTTTTTATGTAATTTTGAGACATACAATTCTTCAGTGTTTATAGAATCATATCTATCAATTTCTGCCCTTGTGGATTTCTTCCCTGATGTCATGCATAGAAAGTCCTTCTATACCTCATGACAGGCTATTCTTAAATGATTCACTCTGATTTTTTTTTCTCTCCTTTACTGATAAGTAGACATGAGAACCAAAAAGGAAATAGAAAAAATCTGTGAGAACAAAGACCAATGAAAGGGGTAGGAGAGAGACCTCTTACTACAGCCAAAAGATGTGGATGAACTTTAGATAGAAGTTTGCTCTCAGTATTGAGAGCCAGGATAACTTGTGATCTTGAAGTATATATAAAATATTTTCTTCCTATTGTCCTTGAATTGGTTTAGAGCAAGCCAGACATGAAAGCAGGGGACAGGATAAGACGGCTCCCAAGGGTTAGAGCTTCCCAAAGCAGCAGGTCTCTGGCCCCAGACCTGAAAACTTTCCTACCCCAGGAAGGCCTTCTGCCTCTCTCAGACATGGGTGAATCCCATGCAAGAGTCCAAGCAATATTAATATCCTGGCTGAAGGAGCTCTTGCTACCTGATGCCTGGAAAATAACAGTCTGACCAAAAAGAGAAAAAAAGAAGTCCAGAAAAAGAGTTAGGTGGGGCAGGGGGCCCTGTAAAGGGAGGAGAAGTGTCCCTCCCATCCCCAAAGCACCTGTCGAAGCCTCCACCCTCAAGGGACCACTCCTTCCCTGGCCAGCTGGTGTTTTCCCATCCACCCCAGGCCTGGCCCCAGGCCACAAACATGAAGAGTGATGTCTATCCTGGAAGGATCTCTGCAGACTCTATTTTGATAAGACTCTAATCCTTTCCCCACCCCTTCTCCCCCTTAACCTCTCCACCTCTAGCCAAGGCCTTTGTGTGTTTGTGTGCCTGTGTGTTTGGGGAAGGGGGGTGGGATGGAGGCAGGGTAGCTTAATAACCAGCAAACATAGGCTCCGGTTTCATGGGGCAGATTAATGTAGTTAAATGGCTGCCTGGTCCCAGCTATTGGAACCAGGCAGAGGCTGGAGAGAGAGATTTCCTTGTCTGGCCCTCAATCCTTTGGAAACATAACACGAGAAGGGGGGTTGGATGGAATACTGCTGTTAATGCATCAAAATTTTCTTCTAGGTATAAATAGAGATTTCATTTTCCTTCCCCTCCTTCCCTGACCCCCATAGAATTGCCAGGTAAAATACAGCAGAGTGAAATTTGTATTGTAGGTAAAAAACAAGGCATGGATCATATTTATATTAAATAAATGTTTATACATTTATAATTTATAAATAAACAAATTTATATATATGTTTATACAAATTTAAAGATATATATATATTTGTCATTTATCTGAAATTTAAATTAAACTCAGAGTCCATATTTTTATTTTCCAAATCTGGTAATCCTATGGCTCTCTCCCTCCCCCTTTTACTTCTCTGGCACATACCATGAAGGCAGACATGCTCTTTTGCTCCATTTCCTTTCCAAAAGATTTTAACAATAGTATTACTAACAATAGATCACATTTATTGAGCACTTACTGGGCACTGTCCTACGTGCTCTACCTGTTTTGACTCAAAACAGGTATATAATTATACTCAGTATAAGTATACTCACAACAACCCTATAAGGTAAGAGCTTTTATATTTATACACATTTTACTAATGAGAAAAATGAAGCTAACAATGATAATGTTAATTAAGTAAACACTTCTACTGAGAGGTGGAGTCAGGGTAGGTATCCAGGAAGTCCACACTCTTGATCTCTGTTGGTAACTTCAGCTCTCAAATGTCCCTGGTGAACCCAATCCCTCTTCCCTACACTTCTGGCCCATCACATCCTGCTGGCTTTTACCTTGGTCCTCCCCACCCCATTTCTTCTCCTGCTAACCATGATGTAAGTTAAGAAGGCTCCCATCTGTGGAGAAGGAAAATTATCAAAGCTGGCAGCAGCTGCTAGTAGAGGAAATACTTGCTACCTACACATATTCCCACCCCTGGCAACTTCCACTCATTCTTGGAGCTTTTAAAAGCCTAGGTGTTGGGGCTCCTTGTAGGAGGAGAATCTAAAACATAAATAAAGCAAAATCCCTTTGGCAGCCCTCTCAATTCTAGCTTTCTGGGGGAACTGCCTATGCTAAGGAGGCAGTTCTTGAGTATGAACTGCCAGTCAAGAGTAAGAACTCTTGACCATGGGGTCAAGATTAAGGCAGTTCTTACTCTTGACCCCATGGCTAAGGGAAAAGTTAGGATAGGTGATATAAGAGGCCCCCATCCTCTGCATCAACAGGACCACCAGGCTGAAGCCAGCAACACCTACTGAAGCTAACGGTGTAGAGAGGAGTAGGCACAGACCCGAACTGGCCAACCATACAGCCTCAACATAGCCCTAGGATAACAGCCCTAACAGACCTTCATTCTTTTCACCTACAAAGTGGGAAGAATTACTGTACCAAGTTCATAGGGTGATGGCGAAGATTAAATGAGATCATGTGAATATCAGCATACTACAGGGCACACAGGAACTAAGCTCTGACAGTCTTTGACATTTAGTATAACAACTTTTTTGTTGGATGGTTAGATTCTTTTTCTAATTGTCATTAGAGGTAAAAATGGATCCCTCGAGGACCTTTTTTTTTCACTTTTCCATTTGTTTTTAATAGATGAAAGATTTACAAAATCATAATTAGTCTCCTTCAGCAGTTAGTGTGGCCAAGACAAATCACATCAAAAGCACTTGTCACCTTACTTCCTGTAGACCAGAGGATAAACAAGTCTCTCTCTCTTTTTTTTTAAATTTCTCTCTCTTTTTTTTTTAACTTTTCAAAATAAATAAAGTATACATTATTGGGACTTTTCACAGCTGAAAGTCATTTTTCATTTCATTCCATATGGAAATTTTTGCTGTGGTTTATATTTTCACAGCTGTATGATATTCCATAGCTGTTTCACAAGGCATTCATCCATTTTTCTCTTGTTGGACATTTAGATTGTTCTAGGTTCTTTTCCTCTTTCAAACAATGCTGCAATGTATTCTTCTGTATGTCTCATTAGGCACATGTGGGAAAGTCTCTAAAGATGGGTAAGTACTTCCTCATCTTTTTTAAAATAAATAAATTTATTATTTATTTATTGGCTGCTTTGGGTTTTCATTGCTACACCCAGGCTTTCTCTAGTTGTGGTGAGAAGGGGCTACTCTTCGTTGCAGTACACAGGCTTATTATGGTGGCTTCTCTTGTTGCAGAGCACAGACTCTAGAGTGCATGCTCAGTAGTTTTGGAGTATGGGCTTAGTTGCTCTGCAGCATGTGGGATCTTCCCAGACCAGGGATCAAATCTGTGTCTCCTGCATTGGTAGGCAGATTCTTAACCACTGTGCCACCAGGGAAGTCCCCTCATCTTTACTAAATGAGTAACTACTAAACTGCAAAGTGGTCGCATGAATTCACCCTCCCACCAACAACACATGTTCCTCTTGCTCCACATCTTCCTCAGTACTTCGGCAAATGTTTTTGTTTTTTTCACTTGTTTGTTCTTTTATTTATTTATTTTGGTTTTTACCAATCTTATGAGTGTGAAATGGTATCTGATTTCCTGTAATTTACATTTCCCTGATTACTAGTGAGATCAGGCATCTTTTCATGTATTCATTGGCTTTTTAGATTTCTTCTGTGGATTGCCTGTTTGTATCTTTTGCCTAATTTTCTATTGAGTTATTTGTTTTTATCTCATCAATCTGTAGATTGTTTGTTTTTACATATACATTCTGGACACTAGTCCTCTGTTATTTATAGGCTATATCTGTTCAGGTCCTTCAAGAAACAGACAGCAAGAGGGAATTAGAAGTGCAAGACAATTATTGGGGGTCAATGCTTCTGAAGGGTAATGGGAAAAGGAACAGCAGTGGTTGGGAAGAATCTTCAAACCCCAGTGCAGCTCTTGATACCTGTGATGGGAGAAAAGAGAGGAGGATTGAGTAGGAAGAGCCTTCTTCTGCAGGCAGTTCTGAAAGGT
This sequence comes from Mesoplodon densirostris, assembly GCF_025265405.1. Lineage (NCBI taxonomy): Eukaryota > Metazoa > Chordata > Mammalia > Artiodactyla > Ziphiidae > Mesoplodon > Mesoplodon densirostris. Next base: position 21,299,973 of record NC_082668.1, read on the forward strand.
CTCGGCCAAGCTAATGGGGAGCCCCAGGAGAAAGTTTTTCTTTAAAAGGAGACTAACACTGGGCAGGAATGGCTCAGCTTAGGTTGGCCCACCATGCTCAGTCACTGGCAAGGATCGGGCCAGGGAGAACACGGTCTTGGCTTGAACACTGGTGGATCTTGAAGACATGGCATCTACCAGCTTTCAGCCAATCACACACCTGGCAGGTGCTTCTCTCTTGAAGGAAGATGAAGCAGCATGCCCCTTATGGCTTCCCCACTGCCAACTTCTCTCAGTTTGTGCTTCTCTATTTTTTATTTTTCCCATATGGCCTCTTTTTAAATTTTTGAATTTTAATGGATTTATTTTTTTATACATCAGGTTCTTATTAGTTATCTATTTTATACATATTAGTGTATATATGTCAATCCAAATATCCCAATTCATCCCACCACCACCCCTGCCACTTTCCCCCCTTGGTGTCCATACGTTTGTTCTCTGCATCTGTGTCTCTATTTCTGCCTTACAAACCTGTTCATCTGTATCATTTTTCTAGATTCCACATATATGTGTTAATATATGATATTTGTTATTCTCTTTCTGACTTACGTCACTCTGTATGACAGTCTCTAGGTCCATCCATATCTCTACAAATGACCCAAGTTCACTCCTTTTTATGGCTGAGTAATATTCCATTGTATATATGTACCACATCTTCTTTATCCATTCAGCTGTTGATGGGCATTTAGGTTGCTTCCATGACCTGGCTATTGTACATACTGCTGCAATGAACATTGGGGTGCATGTGTCTTTTTGAATTATGGTTTTCTCTGGGTATATGCCCAGTAGTGGGATTAATGGGTTATATGGAAATTCCATTTTTATTTTTTTAAGGAACCATCATACAGTTCTCCATAGTGGCTGTATCAAGTTACATTCCCACCAACAGTGCAAGAGGGTTCCCTTTTCTCCACACCCTCTCCAGCATTTGTTGTTTGTAGATTTTCCAATGATGCCCATTCTAACTGGTGTGAGGTGATACTTCATTGTAGTTTTGATTTGCATTTCTATAATAATTAGGGATGTTGAGCACCTTTTCATGTGCTTCTTGGACATCTATATGTCTTCTTTGGAGAAATGTTTATTTAGGTCTTCTGCCCATTTTTTGATTGGGTAGTTTGTTTTTTTAATAATGAGCTGCATGAGCTGTTTATGTATTTTGGAGATTAATCTTTTGTCCATTGATTCATTTACAAAGATTTTCTCACATTCTGAGGGTTGTCTTTTTGTCTTGTTTGTAGTTTCCTTTGCTGTGCAAAAGCTTTTATGTTTCATTAGGTCCCTTTTCATTTTGTTTTGTTTTTATTTCCAGTACTCTAGGAGGTGGATCAAAAAAGATCTTGCTGTGATTTATGTCAAAGAGGGTCCTTTCTATGTTTCCCTGTAAGAGTTTTATAGTGTCTGGCCTTACATTTAGGTCTCTAATCCATTCTGAGTTTACTTTTGTGTATGGTGTTAGTGAGTGTTCTAATTTCATTCTTTTACATGTAGCTGTCCAGTTTTCCCAGCACCACTTATAGAAGAGACTGTCTTTTCTCCATTGTATATCCTTGCCTCCTTTGTCACAGATTATTTGACCATAGGTGCATGGGCTTATCTCTGGGCTTTCTATCCTGTTCCATTGAGCTATATTTCTGTTTCTGTGCCAGTACCATATTGTCTTGCTTACTGTAGTTCTGTAGTATAGTCTGAAGTCAGGGAGTCTGATTCCTCCAACTCTGTTTTTTTCCCCTCAAGACTGCTTTGGCTATTCAGGGTCTTTTGTTTCTCCATACAAATTTTGAGATTTTTTGTTCTAGTTCTGTAAAAAATGCCACTGGTAATTTGATAGGGATTGCATTGAATCTGTAGATGGCTTTGGGTATTATGGTCATTTTCATAATATTGATTCTTCCAATCCAAGAACATGGTATTTCTTTCTATCTCTTTGTGTCATCTTTGATACTTTCATCAGTGTTTTATTGTTTCCTGAGTACAGGTTTTTACCTACTTAGGTAGATTTATTCCTAGGTATTTTATTCTTTTTGTTGCAGTGGTGTATTAGATTGTTTCCTTAATTCCTCTTTCTAATCTTTCATTGTCAGTGTATAGGAATGCAAGAGATTTCTGTGCATTAATTTTGTATCCTGTAATTTTACCAAATTCATTGATTAGCTCTAGTAGTTTTCTGGTGGCATATTTAGGATTCTCTATGTATAGTATCATGTCATCTGCAGACAGTGATAGTTTTACTTCTTCTTTTCCAATTTGTATTCCTTTTATTTATTTATTTTTTACTTCTCTGATTGCCGTGACTAGGACTTCCAAAGCTATGTTGAATAACAGTGGTGAGAGTGGAAATCCTTGTCTTGTTCCTGATCATAGAGAAAATGCTTTCAATTTTTCACTATTGAAAATAATGTTTGCTGTGGATTTGTCATATATGGCCTTTATTATGTGAGGTAGGTTCCCTCTGTGACCACTTTCTGGAGAGTTTTTATCATAAATGGGTGTTGAATTTTGTCAAAAGCTTTTTCTGCATCTACTGAGATGATTATATTGTTTTATTCTTCAATTTGTTAATATGGTGTATCACATTGATTGATTTGCATATATTAAAGAATCCTTGCAACACTGTGATAAATCCCACTTGGTCATGGTGTATGATCCATTTAATATGTTGTTGGATTCTGTTTGCTACTGTTTTGTTGAGGATATTTGTGTGTAATTTTCTTTTTTTGTTGTATCTTTGTCTGGTTTTGGTATCAGGGTGATGGTGGCCTCATAGAATGAGTTCGGGAGTGTTCCTTCCTCTGCAAATTTTTGGAAGAATTTGAGAAGGATGGGTGTTATCTCTTCTCTAAATGTTTGATAGAATTCACCTGTGAAGCCATCTGGTCCTGGACTTTTGTTTGTTGGAAGATTTTTAATCACAGTTTCAATTTCAGTACTTGTGATGGGTCTGTTCATATTTTCTATTTCTTCCTGGTTCAGTCTTGGAAGGTTATGCCTTTCTAAGAATTTGTCCATTTCTTCCACATTGTTGATTTTATTCGCATAGTGTTGCTTGTAGCAGTGTCTTAGGATGCTTTGTATTTCTGCTGTGTCTATTGTAACTTCTCTTTTTCATTTCTAATTTTATTAATTTGAGTCCTCTCCCTGTTTTTCTTGATGAGTCTGGCTAAAGGTTTATCAATTTTGCTTATCTTCTCAAAGAACCAGCCTTTAGTTTTACTGATCTTTGCTATTGTTTTTGTTGTTTCTATTTCATTTATTTCTGCTCTGATCTTTATGATTTCTTTCCTTCTACTAACTTTGGGTTTTGTTTGTTCTTCTTTCTCTAGTTCTTTAGGTGTAAGTTTAGATTGTTTGTTTGAGATTTTTCTTGTTTCTTGAGGTAAGACTGTATAGCTACAAACTTCCCTCTTAGGACTGATTTTGCTGCATCCCATAAATTTTGGATCATTGTGTTTTTGTTGTAATTTGTCTCTAGGTATTTTTTGATTTCCTCTTTTATTTCTTCAGTGATCTCTTGATTATTTAGTAACGTATTGTTTACCCTCCAAATGTTTGTGGTTTTACGTTTTTTTCCTTGTAATTGATTTCTGATCTCATAGTGTTGTGGTTAGAAAAGATGCTTGATATGATTTCAATTTTCTTAAATTTACCGAGGCTTGATCTGTGACCCAAGTTGTGATCTCTCCTGGAGAATGTTCTGTGTGCCCTTGAGAAGAAAGTGTAACCTGCTGTTTTTGGATGGAATGTCCTATAAATATCAATTAAATCTATCTGGTCTATTGTGTCATTTAAAGCTTCTGTTTCCATATTAATTTTCTGTCTGGATGATCTGTCCATTGGTGTAAGTGAAGTGTTAGAATCCCCCACTATTATCGTGTTACTGTCAATTTCCTCTTTTATAGCTGTTAGCAGTTGCCTTATATATTGAGATGCCCCTATGTTTAGTGCATATATTTTTTTAATTGTTACATCTTCTTCTTGGAATGATCCCTTGATCATTACGTAGTGTCATTCTTTGTCTCTTGTAGTAGACGTTATTTTAAATTCTATTTTGTCTTATATGAGAATTGCTACTCTGGCTTTCTTTTGATTTCCCTTTCCATGGAATATCTTTATCCATTCCCTCACTTTCAGTCTGTATGTGTCCCTAGGTCTGAAGTGGGTCTCTTGTAGACAACATATATATGTGTCTTGTTTTTGTATCCATTCAGTGAGCCTGTGTCTTTTTGTTGGAGCATTTAATCCACTCACATTTAAGGTAATTATTGATATGTATATTCCTATTATCATTTTCTTACTTGTTATGGGTCTGTTTTTGTAGGTCCTTTTCTTCTGTTGTGTTTCCCACTTAGAGAAGTTCCTTTAGCATTTGTTGTAGAACTGGTTTGGTGGTGCTGAATTCTCTTAGTTTTTGCTTGTCTGAAAAGCTTTTAATTTCTCCATTGAATCTGAATGAGATCGTTGCTGAGTAGAGTAATCTTGGTTGTAGGTTCTTCTTTTTCATCACTTTAAATATATCATGCCACTCCCTTCTGGCTTGTAGAGTTTCTGCTGAGAAATCAGCCATTAACCTTATGGAAGTTCCCTCGCATATTATTTGTCACTTTTCCCTTGTTGCTTTCAATAATTTTTCTTTGTATTTAATTTTTGTCAGTTTGATTACTTTGTGTCTTGGCATGTTTCTCCTGGGTTTATCCTGTCTCGGACTCTCTGCACTTCCTGGACTTCGGTGGCTCTTTTCTTTCCCATGTTAGGGAAGTTTAGAACTATAATCTCTTCAAATATATTCTTGGGTCCTTTCTCTCTCTCTTCTCCTTCTGGGACCCCTATAATGCAAATTTTGTTGTGTTTAATGTTGTCCCAGAGTTCTCTTAGACTGTCTTCATTTCTTTTCATTCTTTTTTCTTCATTCTGTTCCACAGCAGTGAATTCCACCATTCTGTCTTCCAGGTCACTTATCTGTTCTTCTGTCTCAGTTACTCTGCTATTGATTCCTTCTAGTGTATTTTTCATTTCAGTTATTGTATTATTCATCTCTGTTTGTTTGTTCTTTAATTCTTCTAGGTCTTTTTTAAACATTTCTTGCATCTTCTCGATCTTTTCCTCCATTATTTTTCTGAGGTCCTGGATCATCTTCACTATCACTATTCTGAATTGTTTTTCTGGAAGGTTACCTATCTCCTCTTCATTTAGTTGTTATTCTGGGGTTTTATCTTGTTCCTTCATCTGGTACAAAGTCTTCTGCCTTTTCATTTTGTCTATCTCTCTGTGAATGTGTTTTTCCTTCCACAGGCTGCAGAATTGTAGTTCTTCTTGCTTCTCCTCCAGGACCACTTATTCTTAAGCAGAATTAATAATAAGCCTTTACCCCACAAATAGTGTTAAAATCTCAGTTAATCATGGACTAATTTTTTCTTGTATTTTTTCAATAAATATTTATTATCTGTTGTGGGCCAGCACTCTGGGGCAACATGGAAAATATGTGGAAAAATATGCTTTTTATCAAATATCAGAGACTCCAGAGGAAGGTGAATTAAGATCCACTGCAACTTGTTCCTCAAAACTAAGTGGTAAACCCTGCAGAAAAGCATTTGTCATTAATAATTACTTACCAGTAATCACAACACAATTAACTTCATAACTGTAGCAGTTGTACTATGCTGAATAAGAACCCCATAAAGTTGTCCACATCCTAATCTCCAGAATCTGTGAATATGTTATCTTACAAGGCAAAAGGGACTTTGTGGGTGTGATTAAATTAGAGATTTCAAATTGAGAGATTATCCTGTATTATCCAGGTGGGCCCATGGTAATCACAAGTGTCCTTATAAGAGCAGTATAGCCTGATCAGAGTCAGAAAGTTATGTGATGATAAAAGTAGAGGGACAGAGAGAGAAATTGGAAAATGCCATGTTTTTGGCTTTGAAGATGGAGGATGATGCTATGAGCCAAAGCCATCAGAAACTAGAAAAAGCTGGGAAACAGACTCTTCCTTGGAGCCTCCAGAAGGTACATGACCCTCCTGACACCTTTATTTTAGGACTTCTGACCTCCAGAACTATGAGAGAACAAATCAGTGTTTTTTTAAGCCATTTAATTGTGATAATTTATCACAGCAGCAATAGGAAGTTATACAGTGGGGGGAAAAAAAAGGAAAATAGAAAATTGTGATCTTATTGACTTTTATAATGAGGATGATATCAAAATATAAGAATTAGAAGAAACAGAATGGAAAAATATAGTAGTGTGCCTAAACACTTCATATTATTTTAAATATTTTACTAGCATAACAGGTTGTGTGTGCCAGTGGTGCTTAGTAAACACCAAGAAGAATGAATTACCCCCAAGAAATATAGGTTGAGATATAGTTTCTTAAAATTTACTTAAGTCCACACGTGCTGAGTTCACATAGAACAGCAGAGACAGTAGACCTATGATCTCATCCAATTTGGTGACACTTGTATAGGCTCAGACTGAAAGTTAGTGCTCAATCATGTCCATTAGTCCACATGCCTGGGAATCTGTGTCAACGGCAAGAAATATATCCCCCAAAGAAATCATAATTTCCCCTCTTACATGGAAAGGAGAGAAGTGATTGAGCATGACGTTGGATTGGTGTCAAGTGCAGAGATGCATCAAGAAGCCACTGAAACAAGATGTACAGCAGGTACAAAACCTGCATCTCTTCCTGGCTCCACTTAAGCCTCACAGTCATCATAAGTGCCGCAAAATAACTTTTACTGCAAGACAAAGAGATTTACAGGGATACAAACTGTCCCCAAGTCACAGGCAAAGGCTCACAGAATATTCCAGCATAAAAGATGAGCCTTTTCAGAAATCACTCTTTATCCTCATCCCCTCCCACTAATCCTCACATTCTAATCCTTTCTGGGTTCTTAACTGGCCAGTCAAGTAATCCGTTATCATTTCCTCAATTCCTTCTGCTTTTATCTTTAGTGCAAAGCAAATAATTCTCAACTCCCCTGGCCATTTTGAGTCTGTAGATACCTTTTGATCATTTTCCTACTTTCAAACTCCTAGTTTGAAACTTCACTGTGAAAAACACTAGGACTCCAGACCTAAGTCCCTGAGACAGGGACACTCCTGGAGCAGCCCTGGCCTCATGTATCACAAAAAGTGACATCCTCCTCTTCACCATAAACTTGTCTTCTTTGTAACTAGCATGTTCTTACCATCCCATCTACTGTCACTCAGCCTTCTCTCCTCTCCTCAGTGCCTTTCTACAGAATCATTCTGTCTTTGATCTAATGGTCCAACCCAAAAGTCTTGCTCACTTCCCGCCACACCCAAGAAAGTCACATGACTGCCATGTGTCCTGGACAGAGAGATGGAGTCTTGCAAGGATCACTGGAAAGGCTCTCCAAATCGACTCACAGTAACACATCGTCTTTGGTTATCTCAGTTGTTCCAAGCTTCTTTTTAACCAGCAACTCTCAGTATTTTTTGGCTAGGCAGTTGATATATATAAGCTAATGGAGGCAAATCTGGTCACCGAGGGTGACCCCATTCTTACAAGTTTGTATACCCCATCTAAGTGTTACAGTAAACATCATGAACTCAATTATTCATGTTTCCATTTATCCAGTACATGTGTAGTCGAGGTCCTGCAATGTACCAATCTCCTGATGGAACTATTAGTATTGTGTGTTTACCCCCATTACTGCTGAAGAAATAACAAGTCTGTGTGGGTCAAAGACACCAATACCATTATGCCCTTTTGTACATCCCGGCTCGCTCATGTCCTTCCCTCTGCCTGGAATTTCTTTTCATCACCCAAGAACTCTAACTTATTCTTCCCAGATTCCCATGCTGAGAGTCCATTAACCTTCTCCAGCTCCACCAACTTTGGTTCCACACAGACTGCCTCGTACTAGAGGTAGCTGTGTTTGCATGCACCCACCCCTCTAAGCCATAAGCTCTTGAGAATAAGGACCATATTGGATTAAATGTTGGATTTCCAGTAACTGGCACAGTGCTTGATACACCATGCCCTGATACACAGAGGCTCCATAAATATTTGCTAAATTTTTAGTATATATAGCTAAATTTTTAGTATATATATATATATATATATATATATATATATATATATATATATATATATATACTTATTAGTTATATGCCCTTGGGCATGTTACTTCTCTGGGCTTCAGATTCTAAGAGAAATAATGTTACCTCTCCATAGGACTTTGGAGAATATGATTAAGACGATGCACATAAAATGCTCTGAAAACCTCCTGACACATGTAATCTCTCAATAAATATAATAATAACAACGCAATTATCTCTTTTTATGCCAATATGTTGTATTCTCTTAACTCTAGGCTCCTTATTAAAAGTTAAAAATAAACAAGGTCTTTGCCCTGAAGGAGTGTAGGGTCTGTTTCTGCATGTTTGCTATGTTTCCTATTATACAACTAAAAGAGGTATTCTCAAAACAAAATATCAGAATATCACAGGTGGACAGCTGTTTCTGACTTTGTTTCAGTGGAACTGGCAAATGGAGGCTTGAAACCATGACAACAGAGAAAGGGTGAAGGGACACACTTCTGACCACTGGAGACTAAGAACAAGGTTGTGGCAGCCCAGTGTGTGGCCTTAGGATTGCTGAGCTCTGAGTACAAAGCAAGTAGTTTTCATATTAGAGGAAAAGCAAGTTCTGTTCTTATTTGTAGTTTCCTGTGACAACTGCCCTTTGCCTGCTCTTTCTCTTGGCCACAAGTTTAGTAGACTTTGACTGTAGAAACGCAAGCATCCCATCCTATGTCTGCCTGTATAATTATAGGAGTACTGGGATATAATAGGAGGCTCAGAGCTGCGAGGGACTGTGTGAAACTCTGCTTGGAACCATCCAGGGACTTTGCTGCTGACATGGCAGGCAGGCTGGCTTCATGCCGCCCCCAGCCTGCCCCGTTGTCTGCCCACCATTGTCAGCACCTGAGGCCATGAGCCCATCCCACTGACCCCGCATGGGCCTGGCCTGCCCACGACCCTCAAACGATGCCTAGAATAAAGTGCAGAGTGCCTTTTCAATTGACAGCAGATGGAGATAGTCAGGGTCAGAGGGGGCAGAGAGGAAGGAGTACAATGGGATGGGGGGAGGAGGGGGGAGGAAAAACTGATGGAAGGTGACAGAGGGTGCTTCTGAGAGAAATCTCCTCCATCAGCTCTCATTCCATGGACACTTTCCATTTAGTCAAAACAGAAATTTGGTTCCAAGGGAGTGAAGGAAACTTGTGGTGGTCAAAGGAACAAAAAAAGAAAAAAGAAAGGAAGTTACTTTCCCATTGTTCTCTCTCCTCTTTCTCTCCCCCACCACTAGCGGATAAAATTTCATTCCAAGTGCTTCTCAGTATGAACCAGGCTGATGGCCCTGATGACTATCTGATGCTTCCAAAGGAAACGCTCCCTGCCTGTGTGAAGCCATTAACATCAAGCATCAAGGTCACTCTGCCTGCACTCTGCTCTCATACACCTGGCCAAGAGCATGGTTTCATGGCCCAGAGCATCCTGCTACGGGTTATTCACTGCACCCAGGGGAGAGCAGTGGAGGGAACCTGCAGCAGGAGGGCTCTGGGTTAGAGAAGAGGACACGGCTCCAGCCAGTAGGGTTACAAGACCCTGTAGCCTTCCTGCTCCAGGAGAGAGAAGGTGTAGGAGGAGTCCTTCACACCTGCAATTGAGTCTTGGCTCAACAAGTAGAGTCTCCCTCTGTGTTCTCAGTTTCTATAGCTGTAAAATGGGGATAATCATCCAACATGGAAAGAGTTGTCGGTAGCAGTAATTCCAGTTAAATACAGAGGATTGGATACATGTGTTTACCTTCAAAACCTCACCAAAATGAGAATAAAGGTGAAAAGGAATGGAAGAAGTAATCACAGAAGATGAAAGGCATCAAGTATATGTTCATAGATGGAAAATCAATGGAGGAAGAAAAACTAATGCAGCAGAAGGGCACACAGTTGGAGGTGGGGAGAACAATGAGAGGCAAATCCATGTGGCCCCCCAGGAAACCAGAATGGCTCTGAAATGAGAGTACAAGGTACTATGGAAAGAAAAGTGAAGCATGGAGCTGAAAAGGCAGCAGTTGCTCAGAAGTCCCTAAGAAGCGAATAAATCCCATGTTCCCTCCTCCACCCCACACAGCAAGGCAAGTGCTTCTACAAAGAGGAAGAGACAGAGGTGTAGAGATGGAGCAGAATTCTTCATATGCCACAGCTTTCACCAACACCAATCCCTTTCCCTCTAGAGCTCTGGATTGCTGGAAGCCAGTTATTCAACCCCCAGGCAAGAGGTTGGAGAATTCCCCGGTAAACAGAATGGACCCTGCAGATGTTGGCATTTGGGGGTCCACCAGTGAAAACTCCAGCTCACAGCTTAATCACCCCAGCCTCCAGGACCCAGTGAGGTAAAGCCCAACAATCAAAAAGCGTTGCCTCAAAACACAAATTCCAACCAATTTTTCTTACATTGTAAAGTATAATAATGTACGTAAAAAGAGCATATATCATGTCCATAAAGAGTTAAAATAATCCTATTGAAAACACCTGCATGTACCATTTGCCTTAGGAAATAGAACCTCACCAATAACTTTGAACCCCAGATGTGTTCCTGCCCTCTTGTATCTTTCTCCATCTCAAAGTAACCACTATGCTGAGTTTTGTTTTAATCATTTTTTTTTGTTTCTTTACCACACATGTATATATCTCTAAACAATATATTGTTTAGTTTTGCCTGCCTTTGAACTTTACATAAACAGTGTCATACTGCATTTATTCTATGATTTGCTTTGTTTGCCCAAAGTTATGCTTTTGGAGTTCATCCACATTGAAAAGTGCCTGCAAATTTATTATTTTCATTGATGTATAGAAGTACATTTAAGAAAACCTTGTAATTTATGTATTCCTTCTCATTTGAGTGGATTTCTGGTTGTTTCTAGGCTGGTATTATTGTGAACAGTGATGTTCTGGGCGATTTCATACAAGACACCTATTGTGCCTGTGCCATTCTTTAGAGTATATATGTCATAGAGGCAGACTTGCCAGGGCAAAAACTTTACTCATGCTCAAGATTACTAGATTATGTAAAATAATTCTCATAGTGGATTTGAGCAATTTATATTCTACCATCTGTATGAGGATTTCCTGAACTCCAAATTCTCACCAATGCTTGGTATTGACCATTTAATTTTTGCCAATCTAGGTGATGTGAAATAGGTTATTTTGGTTTTATGTTGATTCTTTGATTACTAATATTCTTTGATTACTAATGAGGTTGCACATTATTTTAGATATTTTAAAGTCATAAACACATCTGTTTAGTAAAATGCTCATTCATTTCATTTGCTCATTTTTAAAAGTAGATTTCTTATAGTTTTTATATATTCTAAATAAGAATTTTTTGCTGGTTACATGCATTGAAGACATATTCTTGCATTTATTGACTTATCTATTTGCTGTATTTTGAGAAATACAAGTTCTATGGTCAATGTTATTATGCTTTTCCTTTATAGATGGTGTTTTTGTCTTTTGGAAAAAAAAGTGATACAGGAGAATATCTTTGTGACCTCAGAGCAGAGAATAATTTGTTAAAGTTTTAAAGCTTTGCACCTCACATTTTAGTTGTAGATTCAACTAGAATTGGTTTTAAGATATATTGTCAGGTTGTTGTCTATTTTTCATAACTGTCACATGAAAAATGATGTTTAGAACCACTCTTTGAAAAGTTTATCCTTTCCTAATAACCTGCCTCTGTCATGCATTGTCTAACAATAATGCATGTGATGCATTTAGAAGAGTGTTTGTTACATGTGGAGCACCCTATAAAAGATGTTTGTGAATTCACTTAATCCTTACAGCAACACTTTGAAGTAGGTATTATTGTTACTCTTATTGTTACTCTTAGCCTTCTGAAGCACAAGAAGGTTAAGTAATTTGCTCAAGGTTACACACTTAATAAGCAGTAATCCTGGCTACAGAGCTGACAACCTTAATTTCTATGCCTGCACTATCCAATCCAGTGGCCATTAGTCATATGTGGTCACTGAGCATTTGAAATGAGACTAGTGTGACAGAGGATGTGAAATAGTGTCTACTTAAATGTAAAATATATACTGGATTTCAAAACATTAGTCCAAAAAATAATGTTAAATATCTCAAATTAATAATTTTATATTGATCACACATTGAAATATTTTTGTTATAGTGGGTTAAATAAAACATATTATTAAATTTAATTTTATCTGCTTTTTAAAATGTCCATTAATGTGACTACTAGAAAACTTTAAATTACATATGTGGCTTGCATTACATTTCTACATGGACAACACTGCTCTATACTCTACTGATTCTCCTGGTTTTCCTATATGTGTGGATTTATTTGGGGGCTTATTAATCTATTTAAGTAATTAAGATAGTATGTTGTTAATTCAGGGTTAAAAAGGCAAATCAATGGCAAAGATTTTTGGTGATATAGGAAGAGCAACTTTTATCACCTGATTCATCTTCATCTGAAGTGTCTTAAACCTTCTTGGATCTTTGCTATTCCATATAAGTTTCCAAATCAGCTTGTTGAGTTCCACTAAAAACACTTTTGGATCATTTTTTGGAATTATATTAAGTAAATCAATCAATTTGGGGAGAATGACATTGTCACAATACTGAGTCTCCTTATCCATGAATATGTATGCCATTTCATTTATTCTTGTTTTAACAGCTTTCAAAATATTTTAAGTATTCTCTCCATAATGACTTACAAAATTTTTTGTTAGATTTATTCCTAGGTAACTTATTATTCCCAGTGTAAATTGTATATCATTCGTAACTGTATTTTCTAACTATTTATTGTTGTTATATAAAAACACACTTGATTTTGTGTATTGATACTATATTCAGCAACATTACTAAATTCTTTGATAAATTCTAAGAACTTGTCTGAAGATTCTTTGAGGTTTTCTGCTCACTGGTCAGTCTACTCAAGTGGTAGTATTTCAGTTGCAGGAAAAGAAGCCCTTATCAGCCTCATCCTCAAATAAAAATAGAGAACAAAGAATCACAAGACATTTAAAGCAAGTCTGTAAAATAAAAGACAGAGACTAAATCAAACAACACAAAATGAAACTTAGAGGACACGAAATACAAGAAAGGAACAATAGAAAACAAACAAAAATAGTATTCCCAGAAAGAAATTTTTTTCTGTTACGTTCATGAAATAATGAAAACAGATTTCTATTATTAAAAATCCAAGAACAAAAACAGATATTGGAAATTGAAGATATAACAAATAGCTAAATATAAAATTAAGTAGGAAGGTTGAAAAAATTTTAAAGACAAGGAAATCCCCTAGAAACTACACAAAAATAAATAAGAGAGAGAGAGGAGGACAAATAGAAAAGGGATAAGTTTATTAGATAACCAGTCTACAAGGTTCATCATCATTAGCTAATAAAAGAGGAGCCATTATAAATAAAAACAGAGGAAAGGAGAGAAGAGACTCATCAAGAGATAATACAAGGTAATTTTCCAAATTTAGTGGAAATGAGTTTTCAGAATGAAAGGACCCATCAAATACTCAGTACAAGGAACACAAAAAGACCCACTTCAAAATCTATCCTGGTGAAGTTTCAGAGTATTAGGAAGAAGATGCTAAACATTCTGTGGACGTAAAGGTCACACATCAAGGCTGAGAATAAGAATGGCCTCACCATTCTAAACAACAACACTTAACCCTAGAAGACAATGGAGCAATACTTCAAATTTCTGAGTAAGTTATGTCCAACCTTGAATCATATATCTAGTTGGACATTTTTAGACAAACAAGGTCTTAAACATTTTAACTTCCATTCATCGATCCATTTTTAAGTTGTTACTAGATGATCAAAAAATAAGGAAGTAAACTAACAAAGAGGAGGACATTTAATCCTGGAAATGGGAAAACATCATAGAAGAGTCATGAGAGAAACAGTCCCAGGAAGAAGGGGAAAGGAAGTCCCAGAGTGACAGCTCTACAGCAGGCCCTGCTGAGACTGGGACAGGAAATAGAAAAAAAAAAAGCATGAGAAATGGTTATATACTCTAGGAAACAAAAAGATATGCAAGGAGCCATAGTACTTGGATCATCAATGCATGATATTTATATAGTCACATTCATGTAAACACTGGTCATAATTCAATAAAAAATAATTATAAGTAAGATGGTAAAACAGGTGGGGTGGGATCCAGCATAATAGGCTTTTAATAAATAATGCCTGAAATTGACAAATTGATGCTATTTAGAACAATGGAGAGATACTGCCAAGAATTAAACTTACTTGCCTCTGGGACGTGCAATGACAGCGGTCAAGGAGACAATAGGGGATTATTGTTTGATTATACCATGTTGTGCTATTTGACCTCTAAAACTGTATGTGTGTGTTAATTTAATGGAAATTAAAATTAATCTTTATTTTTTAAAAAGATATTGAACCTGTTACATCAATGGTGCTCAAAAGAATAACTGTCTATTCTTCTTAAAATGTTGACATACATCTGAAATGTGTTCATCGTTTAGCTTTGGTTCTCCCAAAAAGTAGGGTCTGAGACAAGGGCTTGAACGCAAATGGTTTATCTGAGGGAATGACCCCCAGAGTTCAGAAGAGGAGGACCTAGAAGAATGAAATAGGAAAAGAGGAACAACTAAATCAAGCATGTGTTATAGAGCTGTTTATGTGTCCGTGGGCAATAGGAATGCAGTCCTGCTGAATATCCCCTGAAAAACTATGTGTGTCATAATTGAAACTGCAAAAGAGAAGTATTTGACCCCCAGCTCTGGTCCCCATTGGTCAAGTTTGCCTCACAGAGTGTTAACTCCCTAACACTTCGCTCCCTTCCCACACTACAGCAGGAAGCCCAGGGCAGAAGGCAGCAGATAAGTGATGCAGCTGGGGTGAAGCATGGTCAAGCCATACCTGCATAGCTATTGGTTGAAGCAACAGCCAAAGGAGGAATATAGGCTGAGAGGATGTAAGCTGGGGGATAAAAGATGACCAACATGTATGGTTAAATGAATACATACACATATATTCCAAGCTACCTCTTGTTTACCCCTCATAGTCCCACTTTCCCCTATACTCCCCAAATCCAAAAATGCCTTTGGTAGGGAAAAGGGGGAAGGAATAAATTTGGAATTGGGAATTAACAGATACATACTACTATAGATAAAATAAACAACAGGACCTACTGCATAGCACAGGGAACTCTATTCAATATCTTGTAATAACGTATAATGGAAAATAATCTGAAAAAGAATATATATATTATATATATAGTAAATCAACTACACTTCAATAAAAAAAAAAGTTTGGTGAACATAAATCTTTCCTATTCTACTTTGTGCCAGTTAAGCTCTGTCCTTACATGACCACTCATCTCTAATGCTGTCTGCATCAAGGGCTATATTTCAGGTGGCAGGATCCACATCAGCCTTTGTCCTCTGGTCTGGCACCCACCATGACCCTGTAGGATGATATTATTCAACCAAGGCTTGAGCTGGGGACAGGAGGAGGTGATGGTGACCCAGACTGGGGCACAGTAATCTGCAGGCAATCCTCTTTGACACTGCTTCATCCATTCTGACGTGTAGATATAAACAAGCCTCTCTCTGCATCATCATTTTCTACCAGCCATCCCTGAAAAACTGCTTGGAGGAAGGAGACTTACCACCATTTGTTGATCTCAATTTTCCAGACTCTCCCTATCCCTGGGATCACAAATAGTAGGTTTGGCTGTACAAAGTGCCTTATAGCTATCAAAACTCTTGCGCAATGCTGAGGTTCTCAGGGAAGCATTGATGGGAAGACTGTGGTAGTCTACTTCTCTCCGTCTTGTAGTCATGTGTACAGAGAAGGCTCCAAATAAATATTTGATTAGAAACTGAAAGAATGAAGTCATCAATCTCCTTCTCTCTCACAGTAAAAATGTTGATCAGATTATAAACTCTTTAAAGGCAAGGATGACTAATAGGACTTTAGGGGTAGATAATTTGAAGGAGTATCTAATCCAGTGGTTCTCAAAGGGTAGTGCTTGGACCAGCAGCATCAGCATCAGTAGAAATGTTTAGAAATGCAGAACCTTGGGCCCCATTCACATTTACTGAATCATAACTCTGTGGGTAGAACCCAGTAATCTGAGTTTTAACAAGCCCTCCAAGTGGTTCTGATACATGTTCAAGTTTGAGAACAACTAGTCTAAAGTTATCTGTCCCGCTTTTTTTGTAGATGAGGAAACTGAGGACAGAAGTGAGAGGCAACACAGCCAAAGCCACAGAGCCAGGAACAATGGGTCTGAGAAGTAAAGCACAATTTTGTGACTTCATCTTATGACTCAGTCTTCTGTCTACTCTTCCATGCCAACACACTCTCACTTTCTGCCATGTTCCTAGAACAATGAACTCATATGTAACTTATTAGGTCAATGCATTGGTGAAGGTAGTTAACAAACCAAGGTCATAAATCTGATCCTCAGTTGGAACCATTTTCATTTTTCCTTCCATGACTACAAACTGTAATCCTACTCCAGTAAACCATGCATTCCTTTTGTCCTTAGGAGGAATAAATATAAAAGTATGAAAGGCTTAGTGAGAATTCCATCATCTGCATTAGGGAAATAATATAAAACACATCCTATATGTTGGTCCTGTGACAACATCTTTGTATAAGAACAGCCACATTGTGCATTCCCTGCACATAGAGCAGCGTGTGTATTCAGCCAGAACGTCACACCAGTAAACCTGTTCTGGTACCCTCAGCCAGAAATGTTTCAACCATCAACAGCCTACCTCCTACTCATACTTTAAGCCAGAGGTTCCTAAACTGAGGTTTCATGGATCAGTAATATTTCCAAAAAATTTGAAGGGCCGATATGTGATCATCCTCTTTTATTTTATCAAATAAAGACATAGACACAAAAACAACAATCACACCCACTTCTGTCATCGCCATCTAATGTCACCATCATTTTGTATAAGTAACCAAAAGGGTACAGCATCTCAAAATAAAGACAATATTTTCCCCAAAATCTGAATTCATACAATCATACTACCTTGCCCACATTTTTCTCATTTCTCTTGTGACCGCTATAATATGAGCATGGGGTGGCATGGATCTGCAGATCAGAGTTTGGGAACCACCTTTCCTTTAAGCCAATCATCTTTGGCACAGCCTGGCTTAGGTGTCTCTCTGGATTCCCACAGCACCCTGTGACTATTTCAGTGATTGTACTTTTTATATTCATTTATAGTTATCTGCTTATGAGTATATTTATCCTACTCTAGTGTAAATTCTAAAAAACAAGAATTGAGACTATTTAAATATTTGATTTTGTTCTTTAGCACTTGTCTGGCACGTGAGAGCCAGGCAATAAGTAACTGTGGAAGGAAGGAAGGATAGAAGGAAAGAAGAAAGGAGGGAAGGAAGGAAGGAGGGAAAGAAGAAAAGGAAGGAAGGAAGGAAGGAAAGAAGGAGGGAAGGAAGGAAGGAGGGAAGGAAGGAAGGAGGGAAGGAAGGAAGGGAGGGAGGGAGGAAGGAAGGAAGGAAGGGAGGGAGGGAGGAAGGGAGGGAGGAAAAGAGGAAGAGCTGGATTTCGCCACAAAATCTCTCTAATAACCAATATTTCTGGCTTTAATTCTTGGAAGCGAAAGGCACCCTTAATGTAGGCAACCTGAGCCATACAACCCCCATTCTGGCCAAGGAAGCAGTATCTAGAACCAAGTAAGCCCACACTTGACTTGCAATCTTGCCAAATATCAGGTATAACTTCCCTCTGGCTGCTTATTCTCTAAAAACAGCCCGATATCAGAGCCTTGGCTTCCAAGAGGAAAATGGGGGCAGTAGACAGCTGGGGAGAAGGAAGAGGTTAGGGAGGGGCTTATGGGAGGGGTCTGAAAGGAAGTTGCAATTCATTAGAGTCATGCCCTGTGGAGCTACCAGGCAGGCCAGGGGATGGTTCAGACATTGAACCCAGAGTTGATGGGATTCCTCATTCACATTGCTCTTAAAGGCCATGTTGACATTAGACAGTTATAGTGTGTCTCTGGAATGGGAACCTCTGGAGAATTTAAGAAGCTGCCATGGTCTCCAAGTTCCTGGCTTGGACAAACTGTTGGTTGGTATACCATGATGCAATGGGGTTTGATATTTCAGAAAGGTCCAAAGAGAGGGCAAAACCACCTCTGTGCCAGGAGAGGAGACAGGAGGAAGAGGAGGTGGGCCGCATGATAACCCCCAGAAGGCAAGGTTGTTTTTAGGTTCCCATAATCACAGGCAAGATGCAGAAAGGAGCACCTCCCACCAAAACCCCTCGAGGAGGGGGCCAGTGACAACATCTTTAACCCACCTACTTCTTTGTCCTAGTGTCCAGGGACGAGTCATGGAAGATAGACCAATGTCCTCATGTCTGCAGCCCTGGGACTTTCCTAAAGGGAGGGAGAATTCCTGTTTGGGGAATTTTTAAAGTGTTTTGTGTTGCATGTCTTCCCTCAGCCCAGCTTCCAAGCTGGAGTAGAAGCTGAATGGGTGTCAGAACTTGCTGAAAATAAGAGGCTGGATTCAGTGACTCCTAAAGGGCCTCATCAGCAGAGGGGCTCAGAAAAGGAGAAGAAAAAACAGAGACAAAGGAGGCCAAAGATACAGGAGGCAGTGAGTAGCAGAAGCCAAGAGTGGAGTTTAGAGATGATCTGAAAGTTCATGCAGGAATATTTGAACAAAGTAAGAAGTGATTAACCAACCCCAGCGATACACTCACTTGTGTATGAAGCAAAGATTTATGGATTTCCTACCACCTACCAGGCATTATGCTGAGCCCCTCCCTCAAGGAGTTTATGGTCTATTAGGGGAGAGAAACACATAAATAGACACCTATAGTAGCAATTCTATCAAATGTTCACAGAGGACCTGCTGATGCCAGGCTGGCTTCTCAGCACTATGCGTTTACTCCTCGCAACAGCCTAAGAAGTAGGTCCTATTATTAGTATCACCCTCATTCTACAAACAGGAAATGGAAGCACAGGAAGTTTAAGTAACATGCTCTATATCATCCAGATAGGATTGATGGAGCTGGAGTTGAAAGCCTGTGTTCTTATAATATTATGCTGAGAGGCAGTGCTACCACAGTGGCCAACTTCACAAAGAAAAGTAGGAATAGGGCAGTAAGAGTTCAGAGGAGGAGGCTCAGAAGCCCTTTCCTCATATCAAGGCTGAGTTCTGAAGAATAGTGCACAAATACTAAGAGAAGACTGTTAGTCTTCAGCAGACTTAGGGAGGGAAAAAAGGAATCAAAAAATTTAAAATAAAGTATAGAAATGAAACAGATGTTAAGATTTGGAATTTAAAAACCAAGAAGATACAAAAATTCAGATTAACTGGCCAACATTCATTGACCTTGCCTGTCTTTCCAAGGGCCCCACCAACATCAGCATCCCTGCTTTTCTAGCCCCTGCCCCAAACAAAAAGTGCTACCCGCAATACATCTCTTCAGTTTCCACCTCAAGCTTGCCTTGGTTTGGACATAAATGAAGAGGGGGCTTAAAAATAAATAAGTAAATAAAACAGGAGATGGTCAAAAGACATTGGGAACCAGAGCTACCAAAAAAGTCTTATTTATGTCAAACGTTTGAAAAGTTAGGCTGGTAGGAACAGAAAAACCAAAAAAAGAAAATAAATTGGACATTTGTTTAGGTTAGTGCTGTTCAGTAGACCTCTCTAAAATGACTGACATGTTCTATCTCTGTGCTAATACAACAGCTACCAGTCACATGTGGCTATTTATTTTTTTAAAATTTAAATTACATTTCAAATTCAGTTCCTTAGTTACAGTAGCTACATTTCAAGTACTCATTAGCCACATGAGGCTAGTGGTTACCAAATTAGACCTCATGGTTGTAGATTATAAAATTTTGTTGAGACTTAGTACAATAGGAGGAAAATTTGGACGTTCAAATTTGGGATATAGCTTGATAGCTCTATGATACATGGGCTTCCTTTAGGAGAGATAACATTTTTTCTAATTAAAAAAAAAAACCATAGTGGAAGTGAGAAAATTATGTGGATAAGTAGTCGCTTGAGAGGTGTACATTAGATATTTCTTATTTGATAAGGAGACTACACTTTCTCTCTCAATCAATTTCCAGTTAGGAAACCTAACTCCTAGTTTCTCATCCTCAGCCTGACATGTGCTTGGTGTGTGAGCTCACACAAACAAGTTCTCCTCTCTGATCTCCTAGCTTTTCTCTAATGAAGATTTGGTCATGATCATGGATGACAAGTTGGAAAATAGAAAGCACATACACCACCACTCCCCATACCTGTTCCCACTGCAGACACAGGTAATTAAGCTCAACACTCTTTTCCATTGAGCTGAGGTCAGCCCTGGGCTTCTTACAATTTAGCACAACAAGCAGCCACCAACAGTTAATCAGAATTGTCACAGGAAATGAAACCCCTTTCCTACCTCAGTTTGGGCTAATTATTAAATCAATTTGTGATTGTTTGATAACTCAGATGACCAAAAAAAAAAGAATAAAGAGAATGAAATAACACTGAAAAGACCCTTATCTGGACAATTGTCTTCAACACCATTGGCCACAGCCAACCAACTGCCTTTCTGAGGAATCAGTTGCTTATTGTGTTGTTTAGAAACACTTCGACAGTATTCAGAGGGTCACTCTGCCATGACGGTTAATTTTATGTGTCAGCTTGGCTATGTTATGGTGCCCAGTTATTTGGTCAGACACCAGTCAAGATGCTGCTGGGAAGATGTGATGAAATTAACGTGTGAATCAGTACACTTTGAGTAAAGTAGGTTGCCCTCTGTATGTGGGTGGGCCTCATCTAATCAGGTGAAGGCCTTAACAGAAAAGACAGAAATCTCTGGAAGTGGAAGGAATTCTGCCTCCAGGCTACCTTCAGATTCCAGACAATATTCTTCCCTGGGTCTTCAGTCTGTTGGCTTTCCCTAATGATTTCAGACTTTCCAGCATTAAAAATCTTTCTCTCTCAATCAATCTCTCTCTCCATATATCTCCAATATATACATATATGTATATATGTGTGAATGTATTTACAGTTGGCCCTTGCATAACATGGGTTTGAACTGTGCAGATCCACTTACATGCAGATACACAGATATTTTTTTCACTAAATATGTACTACTGTACATGATCTGCAGTTGATTGAATCCACAGATGCAGAATGGTGGATGTGGAGCATCTGCATACATGGAGGGCCAACTATAAGCTATATGTGGATTTTTGACTGCATGGAGGATTGGTACTCCTAACCCCTGTGCTATTCAAGGGTCAACTGTACACACACACACACACACACACACACACACACACATCCTATTGGTTCTGTTTCTCTGGGGAACACTGATTAATACACCTGCCAAGAACACAACACAATACATGTGTGTACCTACAATCCCATAGGGGTACTGAATATGCAACCACTGATATAAAGATGTGCATTTCACACCAAGTAAGTGCTGGTGTGTTTGTATGTCTGTGAAGTAGAAGCTTGGGGGTGCGTCCTAAGCCCTGTTCTCAACTTCATCTTGGCCTAGAAACTTCAGGCTTCATGAGCTATGGAAAATATTTACCAGTGCCCTTTACTCTCCCTGGATGCGAAAGAGAGGGCAGAAGGAACCCACCCCATCACAAGCCTCTGGTTAACTCCTCAGGGCCAAACAAGGCCTGGGCCCACACTGAAGATGGGAACTTGTGTCACAACCAGCGTGTGCACAAGTACAGAACAGCACCTTCCAGGGGCCAGCTCCTTTGGTTCCTTCTCTTTAACCATTCAACAAACTTCAGGAGTTTGCCGGTGCATAGAAAGAAGTGGAAACGTTTTTCACCCTCAGATGAATTTTATTTGGCCAGCATGCCTTTTTTAAAAATTGGGAAATTTCCAATTAAAATTCAGATTCCAACTTCTCTTTGGAAAAAGGAGTATTGAACACATTCTGCACACGTTTTTGTGTGGTCGTAACAAGGTGGAGATAAGTAGATTGGGAAGAAGACTCCAAGTTGGCTAATCCCCACTGTCCCTTGTATCTTTCATCAGGCACACTTGGTCACCTACTCTATGTCTAGGCATTTGAGGTGGGCACCTTAGCTCCTCTGTCCTGGGCCAGGACTCCTTGAAGGAAGATCTTGCTTATGCATCTGGGGGTGCCCCACAGGGCTGGGCAGCACCTGGCACATGAAGCTCTCAAGGATCTCTCATTCTGAGTGGCCATAGCACAGGCTCCAATTCACAGGGTCTAGCTGAAGTCACAGTTTGACTTCTATAGTGGCAGTGGCAGGCAGCTCCAAGGGAATCATACAGCCCGGGAAGAAGAGTCCAGGGTGGGAGTATCAGGGCTAAGAATGTTGCTTGTGAGACTTTAGATGGCAGCTTGGGCTACCCTGGAGACAGGGCAGGCGGGGTGCTCTGTGCCCTAGCACGTGTTTAAAGTCACACAGGCTAAGCAGAAAATTCCTAATGTGCTGTCAGCCTCCGGGGACCGCCCCCCAGGCTGGTGAAAGGGAAGGAGCTGGAAACATTAGGGCTGGCTCAGAAGGGAGAAGTAGTCGCTTGAGAGGTGTACATTAGATATTTCTTATTTGATAAGGAGACTACACTGTAGTTAGGAAACCTAACTCCTAGTTTCTCATCCTCAGCCTGATATGTGCTTGGTGTGTGAACTCACACAAACAAGTTCTGGGCAGAACTTTGCTTCTGGGCCGAAGCAAAACAAATGTTAGACACCCCCTATCCCAGCCTTTTGTTATTTGGGGGTTTCCTGCTACCCCCTTGCCCTTGCAGGAACATTGCTTAAGTGAGTTTCTAGAAAAGGTTTCCGAAGAGTTTCCTTAACACAAAGTGTCCCTTCCTCAAAAGGGGGGGTCCCCCCGCTTGTGCCTTCAATCTCATCTCCTTGTCCTTTGCCCTCCCTCCATTTCTGACTACACTGTCCTCAAGACCCATTTCGAATGCCACCTGCCCACTATGGCACTCTCTGGCCACATGCGGTGATTTAAATAGAAATTTCCTGAAATTAAATAAAATTCAAAATTCAGTTCCTCAGTCTCACTAGCCATGTTTCCAGGGCTCCATAGCTACATGGGGCTAGTGGCTACCATACAGAACAGCACAGACACAAAACATTTCCACTCTGGCAAAACATTCTATGGACAGTGCAGTGTTAGAATCTAGAATGGAGCCTGGTGGTCTAGGGGAGCCAGAAAAATAGAAGCCACTGAGCTTGGGGCTCCTTCGAACAATATCTGCTCTATTTCTTCTTCTCAGAGATGTGTCTGGGCCTCTTGATCTGGACTGAGAACAGTGTAAATTCCTGGGAGAAAAGCCCAGAACTGTTCTGGCTGCAGCCTGCTCCCATGGGGTGTGGGTTCTAGGAGGGAGGGGGACAGGCAAAGCCAGGAGAGGTTGAAGTGACAGTTAGTGAAAGAATCTGAGACCACCCTTAGCACTGCCCTTGTACTGGCCAGTCTCCCAAACACCCAGGGCTCCTAAGGGGGAGACAGAGAAACCCAAGGCCTCAGGCTCAACCCTCTCCCTAGCCCGGATCTTGGACTTGTCCAGGGTTTTCAGAAAGTAGAGAGGATGAGGGAGGTGTGGACACGGGCATGGCCACATCTCCTTCCAAATGGTAGGAGGGATGGAGTGTGCGAGCGATGGGCCCTCTGTGATCTGGAATGAAGCCCTGGAGCATGTGAGCTTTCACCTTGGCCTTCTCAAGCAGCCAACCTATCTGAGGCCTCGCCGGCCTTGAGCCCACTGCTCCAAACTGACTGTATTGCTCTCAGCTCACACACTGGTGGGTGCTCAACTGCAGTTTTCACCGTGAGTGAACAAGGAGCACCTCCTTCAACCTAGGAATCTTGGGCCAGGAAGACATGACCTCAAGAACCTGACCCCTCTGGCCCTCCTCCTATTAACATTGTGGCTGCATTAAGGCTCTTACCTCTAACTTTGACCCCTCCCTCTTTCTTTGCCAAACAGTGCAAAGGCTGAGAGAAGATAAGGAAAAAGGAGTGGTGGTTAAAGAGGGCAAGATGGGGAGGTGAGAGGAGAAGGGCGCTGGGAAGAGGAAGGGAAGAAGAGCGGGGAAGCTGCATGAATAATGAAGAGCTGGAGGGAGGCGAGGGAGAGAGCAGGAGACTTGGAACAGAGCCCCCCCAAATGCACAGTTGCTGCTGTGTCTGTGCTGCTGGCTGATGGCATCTCTCCCGGCCTCACACCATCTGCTGGGCTGACTCGCCCCTGGTGGTAGCTGGTCCCAGTGTTGACCGAGCAAGGTGGAGGGGAGGGGCAGACGGGGTAGCTTTCTTTCCTCCCTCAGGCCCTAGAATGCCCATTCCCTGCCCTACCTGCCAGGGGCAGAGGCGCTGAGATGTGGTGGTCTCTAGCTGGGCAGCGGTAGGGACCAATCCTCTGCTCAGCCAGCAACTCACTAATCACTGTTGCTTCTAGAAGATCCTGACTCAGCACCAAGCAAGGGAAGGAGGATGCTGATGGGGGTCAGGGAGTGCAGTCAATGTTCTCTGGGGCCCCAGCTCTTTGGTGGTCTATTCGGGGTGAAAGGATGTCCTTGGAGCCCCATACCTGAGCCTGCACAACCCATTCTATGCCACCTATATTTATTTATATGTCAAAGATTCTTTCCAAGCCAAGTGTCCCAGCTTCTCCGGTCACTTCCCCATGGTCTATAGCTATCTTTGCCTCTGAGATCTTTCTGTACTTTTTCAGGGAATCAGGTCATATACAGGAATTATCACTTCTCCAACCTCTTCTAGCTGTAGAATGCAGTTCTGCTCTTTTACAAATAAAGTAACAGAAACCCAGAAAAGGAAGATGACCAGGTGAATGCCACTTGGTTGGAGGTGTCAGGCCAAGATTGGAACTTTTGGCTCTGGACTCCCAGCCTGACCATTCCTCCTTTGCTTCTCTGGCCTCCACTAAGTGGAGAGCCAATGAAGTGAACAGTTAGTTCTACACCACACAGTACACAACGTATGATTTCCGAACAAACTTACAGCTCAATTGTGCTGCCTGGATGGTTCCAAATTCCTCCTGGCGAGCCTGATTTCCCTCTGACTCTTTTTTTTTTTTTTTTTTTTTTTTTTTTTTTAGTTCTTAAAACTACAGGCCATCTGCCATCCCTGTGGGAGGAAGGAGATGGTCAGAGGGTCATTAACAGATCCTACGTGACGCCTGGGCCATAGCGCTCAACTCTGCCAAGCAGCCTCAACCATTCAGTCCTAGGAAATGCCCGCAAGAGTCCAGCTCTTTTTTCCCTGGGGGCTTTCTGTTTCTGCTCAGAAGAAAATTGGTTTAGGAGAGCAGATGCAAAGTGCACGCAGCGAGGAGCAAGGGGTCAGGATGTGGGATTAAGAGAGATGGGAGGCCTTGACGGGAATCCCACAGCAGCTTTTTCCTTGGGAAAGTCTGGATTTTGCATGGATTTCTAATCCTTGCTGACTCAGAAGAAAACTCGGATGTCATATTCCCACATTAAGGTGCTTTGCGTTGCCTCACACAGCCACAGGCTCCTGAGTAGAGCTATTCCTTTGACTTGACATCAACAATCCAGGTTTGCAATAATGTAGTTATGATGTAACCCAGACTTATTTGGCTTAATTTGCACATGAGCACTGTGGGAAATGAATGGGTGTCGCTGTAACTGAAAGAGGCAGCTGTTGGTAAGAATTGTTAGCACAGATTTCTACAAACTCACAAAGGGTATATTTGGTTTGCTACAGAAGATAAGTCAACTTGGTAATGCTGATGATAGACTTGGGAACCTCCTGGAGGTGACAGGAGGCCACAAAGCTCATGATGTTGCAAAGGCAATTACTAGTTTTAGCATCTCACTAGGTAGGGTCCCTTGGCCTCTGGAGCCAGACTGCCTGGGGCTGAATAAGGGTTCCTCACTTTCCAGCAGTAGGAGCCCAGGCAAGTTACTTAACCTCCTGGTGCCTCAGTTTCCTATTTTATAAAATGAGCATATCTATTTACAATAGCCAGGACATGGAAGCAACATAAGTGTCCATCAACAGAACAGATGAATGGATAAAGAAATGTGACACATATATACAATGCAACATTACTCAGCCATAAAAAGAAACAAAATTGAGTTATTTGTAGTGAGGTGGATGGACCTAGAGTCTGTCATACAGAGTGAAGTAAGTCAGAAAGAGAAGAACAAAGACCGTATGCTAACACATATATGGAATCTAAAAAAAAAAAGTGGTTCTGAAGAACCTAGGGGCAGGACAGGAATAAAGACTCAGACGTAGAGAATGGACTTGAGGACACGGGGAGGGGGAAGGGTAAGCTGGGACGAAGTGAGGGAGTGGCATGGACATATATACACTCCCAAATGTAAAATAGATAGCTAGTGGGAAGCAGCTGCATAGCACAGGAAGATCAGCTCAGTGCTTTGGGACCACCTAGAGGGGTGGGATAGGGAGGCTGGGAGAGAGACGCAAGAGGGAGGGGATATGGGGATATATGTATACGTATAGCTGATTCACTTTGTTACACAGAAGAAACTAACACAACATTGTAAAGCAATTATACTCCAATAAAGATGTTAAACAAATAAATAAAATGAGCATAATTACAGTTCATGTATCATAGGGTTATACCTCAGTTATCACATCTGTTGCTGACTTTGACTAAATACCACTTCCTGGAGTGGGTCCCTCCCTTCCTATTACCCTCCCCCCATGAGGTATCGTCTTGTTCTCCCCTGTGTGTGGAAGCCTGGAACACCTATTTCACTCTCCAGAGTCTAGATTCCTTCCTCTGGAGGCCCAGCTCCAGACAGGAACCGCAATGCAAGAAGCTCAATGGCCAGGATGGCTGGCAGTAAGTAGGGCAGTAAAGATTCATATCTATAGCCTCTCATAGAAAAGGAAAGGCTCCCAAATTCCACAAACCCACGTGAAAAAGTCATGTGACTGGAAAGGATCTGTGGCCAATTGAAGCTGGCCTCCATTGAGAAGGAAGTCTCCTTTCCCTCTCTTTGAATCTGGACTGGCCTGATGATCTTCTTAGCAACAGAATGTGGCAGAAGGGAAAACCCAGGGCTTCAGAAGTTAGGTCTTGAGATGCCCCAGAGCTTTTTCCTGGGTTTCTTGGTACACTCCCTCTCAGAGCTCTGAGCCACCATGGGAGAAGTTTGGTTGCCCTTCTACACAGACCACGTGGTGAGGCCTGGGACTACATGGAAAGGAAAAGTATGCCAACTGAACCCTGCCTTCCAGTTACCGCCGCCATGGCATCAGACATGACAGCAGAGCTGTCCTAGGCCCCAACACCAGTCCACCTGCCAGCTGTAAACCACTGAGTGAAACTAGCTGCCACCATGTGGAGCAAAAGAATCACCCAGCTGAGCCCTGCCCAAATTCCTGACCCATGAGATCAAGAAATATAAGAAAAATATAACAAGATTCTCGAGAACCACTAAACTCAGGATAGTTTATCTCACAGATAAACTATAATGTCCATACCAGATATAAGTATAGCCACGAGCAGCAAAGTCAGACATGTCTGAAACATCCCAGGAGTTAGTTAAGAGGACTTTTCTTAATCTGCTGTGACTCCCCTTTATTGGGGAGTCATTCTCTAACAATGCTGCCCAGCATTACAACTTGTGGCAGAAATAAATGGCTAGACATTCAGCAAACCTATTTTCCTTCCTGCTGAGCTCACAGCCAGCCTGCATGTCCCATACAATATTCAAGTCCATGCATGTGGCTGAGTTCTGGGCCAATGAAATGTGAGCTTGGCCCATAAGAGAACCTCCTGCACTCTGGTGCAGGAAGAGACAGTTTCTCTTCCGCTGTCTGTTAGTTGAAAGCTGATGCTCTTGGTGACCTTGGAAGCCAAAATTGAAGATGATAGACTCTCCCTCAGCCTGTGTGCTTGATAATGTTCTCCTGATTGGACTTTATAGGACTTAAAGGTCAACTTCTATTGTGTCAAGCCCCTGAGATTTCCAGGGTTTGTTGTTACAGTAGCTAGAGCTTCCTTACTATTCTACTGTGGCTAGTGACTCTATCCTGGTCAATCAGAGAATCCCTGCCCTCTGGCCATGAGATGTGCCAGTGATTGATATATGTAGAGTCCAGGTTGGGTTAACAGAATCACTTCCTGCATTTCCTGAAGTGTGTTAGGTACCCTCTATCTTTGGAGCCCATGGGAGCATTTTGCTGAGAGAGAGAACATTTAGGTGACATCAATGAATTCCTGGGTTCAGCTCTACCTGAAGGTAGTCCACTCCTTGGAATACTCAGTAACATGAGCCAGCAGATCCCTTCTGGGAAAAAAGTTATTTATAGTCCTTGCCACCAAGAGTCCTAACTAACATTGGCGTTAGTTTAGGATTATCTCAGATTTAAGAAGAGTCCTTGGAGGGCAGGGCATGTTGAGTCCAATGTCTATGGTGAATCAGATACACAGAGCACCCCATTATACATGGCCCTGATGATAATTCATTGGGGTCTCATGTTTGATTTTAAGCCCATTTCACTGCATTCTCTACACATCCATTAAGCAGGTAGCTCAGATCTAGGAAATGAACTCAGGCTAAGGGACAGACATCAGCTCTGCCTTTCTGGGTAAAACAGAATATTTGCCCCAAATATGGTGTCCCTTTAAAATTTTCAAACAATTTTAGAAGCATCTCAACTCCAAAGCCCAGTGGTATTCTAAAAGCACAGGGACAGTGTCTAGGAAATAGAGGAAGCAGGTAGCAACACACGGGGAGGGTGAGGAGAAAGAATCAAGGATTAAGCAAGATGTATAAACCTTAGGTTAAAATTCCATTTTTTGAAGGAAATGTCTAAGTATTAATGTGTTACACACTTATCCTTTGCAATTTGCTTTTGTTCTCCTCTTTTTATTGCCTGTATATTCCATTTATCCTCATTGTAGTGGATTGGATCGTGTTCCTCCAAAAGACAGGTTTAAGTCCTAACTTCTAGTACCTGTGAATGTGACCTTATTTGGAAATAGGGTCTTTGCAGATGCAATCAAGTTAAGATGAAGTCATTCTGGATTAAGGTGAGTCCTAAATCCAATGACTGATGTCTGTATAAGAGAAAGGGGAGGGAGATTTGTATACATAGACACAGAGGAGACACAAGGACGAAGGCCAGATAATGATGAAGGAAGAGACTGGAAAGATGCAGCTACAAGACAAGAAGCACCAAGGATTGCTGGGAGCCACCAAAACTAGGAAGAGACAAGGAAGGATTCTTCTCTGGAGCCTTCAAAAGGAGCATCTTCCTTCCAACATTTTGATTTCAGACTTCTGGCCCCCAGAACATCAGAAAATAAATTTTTGTTGTTTTAAGCCAACAATTTTGTGATAATTTGTGATGCAGCCCCAGGAAACAAATACACCCAGGTTTCTCACATGTGTGTGAATGCTCATTCACAGGGATTGAGTCTAAGGAGAGACTCCTAAGCTGGTCAGTCCTAGAAGTTGGAGGAAAATAAGTCTGTCCAACTGGCTATATGCAACATGTTTCAAAGTAAGGGCTTGGAAGAGAGGATGCTTACATTTCTTGCTCTCTACCTGTGCCCACATTCAGACAGACTCAGAATTCCCCTGTAAGATGATGTTGGTTTTTGCTAGCACCAAACAGCTAGTTTCTGTGCTCATCAGTGGAAGGAGGCAAGCCTGAAAAGATTGTTCCCCCAAATGTTACCACTGAGGAGAGTGGAGAGGTTAAGGCTGCAGTGTGGGACCTTTTCTACCACTATGTGAGCCTGAGCAAGTTCCCTGTGGTCTCAGCCTCACTTCCTTTGTCTGTGAAATGGGCATAATGGCAGCAGCTACCTCCTGAGGTTGTTGGAAGGAGTAAAAGAGCTGATATCTGCAAAGCACACAGCCCAGGGCTTGGCACAGAGGAAGTCCGCAAGGGCTGGCTATGGACTTTATCAGCTGCTCTGAAGGACACAGACCCTGGCAGGTCAATACATGGCAAATTTTGGCCCTCAGTCCCTGTCTCTCTTTTTCTGCTTCCTTTTCTTTCTCTCTCCTGTCTCTCTCTGATAGACTCACAATTGCATGGTCTCCCCCCACCCCCACTCAGTCTCCAACTGTCCGTATCTCTCCTCTCTCTTGTCTTTGCCTCCAAATATTCTGGTCTGTCGGCCTCTCTCCTCCCCACACAAGGCCTCAGTGAGGACGTCCTCTGCATCGCTCCATCTCCAGAGACCACCTGCTCTGTGGGTACATGATGTTATTTATTACAGACACGGCAGACTTCATTTAAAAGACACACTCCCAGCCCCTCACTCTCCTCCTGCTTCCTCAGTTTGAGATGGAGACATCTGGAAACCAGTTTAACAAGGTGGTCGATGGGAAGCTGGTTCCTGGAGGTTCTCAGGGGGCTTCTGGGAGCCATTCCACAGAGGAAGTTGCAAGCCAATTGGGTTGATGGACGGCTGGTCTCAGCGAGAATCCAGTCAGCTGTTCCAGACAGAGCTACTTCCCACCTGCACTCACAGGAAGGGTCTACATCTGTCCAAAGAAGAAGGAATGAAGGGGTGGAGACAACTGCACAGGAAAGTGTCCTGCACTCCCTGCTGGGCCCCCATGAGAGGTGTGCCTTTGAGTAATACACTAGACCTCTCTGAGACCTCTCCATCCAAAGGTGGATTTGACCAGATGAGGTCTCAGATCACTTTTTGCCTTAATATTCTAGAATCCTGGGGTAGAGCAAAACCACCTGGTCAGAGACAGACAGGGAGAGAGAGCAGAAAAAGGCCAGCAACTGTTTACTGACCTGACACACGACAGAGTCCCTGGGTTTATCTTGGGACACCAAGATAAAGGAACTTGCAGTTGTGAAGAAGAGGTAAAACATGCATGTGAATAACCCTCACTGCCCCACATTACATTGCGGAGCTGACAGGGTGTCTCCCTATGCTCCAGTGAGCTCATAAGCAGATGGGAGTGACAAAACTTCCACACACAGAAAAATGAGAGACCAGCATGGGTAGAGTGTAACTAATGTGACCAAGTACTAAGTGGTGTGGACAGGCCATAACTCCCAAGGAAAATGAGGAGAGGAGATTAATTAGAGACTGGGAAGGAATCAAGGAGAGCTTCCTGGATGGCGTAGGACTTGAAGTAAATCTTGAAAGACTTGTACCCATGGAAGAGAGAGGGTGAGGTTTACCTGAGTCCAGTACAAAATGAAAATGCAAGGCTGTGTATTGAACACTTAAGAAGAATTTCAAGACGGTGACAGCAGGGCATTAAACCCAGGGTGGAGCCCTTCTCAGTGTGGGATCCTGACCTGGGAGTCCACTGGGGTGCTGGAAATAGGTTCTTTCTTCATCTGGATGATGGTTACATGGGAATATACCTCTGTAAAGATCCGCCAAGTTGTACAATTAAGATTAGTGCATTTTATGCACTCTGCTGCGTGTAGGTTTTATCTCAATAACCATGTTAACACATGAAAAATTAAAGCAGGACAAGAAACCAAAGGTTGCTTTCAAACATGGCCTGGTCAGTGCGCTGTCCTTCCACCATTCTGCACAGTTCCCCGACTCTCAGG
Organism: Mesoplodon densirostris; assembly: GCF_025265405.1. Lineage (NCBI taxonomy): Eukaryota > Metazoa > Chordata > Mammalia > Artiodactyla > Ziphiidae > Mesoplodon > Mesoplodon densirostris. Next base: position 21,331,647 of record NC_082668.1, read on the forward strand.
CGGTACTTACCACTCCGTAAACTCACTTGAAAGAAGCTGGGTTTAGGGAGCTGAGTGCTCACTGCCACATCATGCTGCTACCCGAGGAACTCACAACGTTTGCTCTCAAACCCAAGACCCGCAATCATGCTCTCCTCTGAGCGTTTGTTCAAACGGCTGCCACCGGGGGTTTCACCCTCTCCTGCTGGCTGGAGGGTGGCCTCTGCCCTCCGCCTCAAGTGCGCTAGAGGGCTTGGAAGGGGTTTGTACTGGGTTGAATTGTGTCCCTCCCCAAATGAATGTCTATCCAGAATGCCAGAATGTGATCTTATTTGGAAATAAGGTCTTTGCAGATGTAATTAGTTAAGATGAGGTCATACTGGGATAGGTTGGGCCCCAAGTCCAATGACTAGTGTCCTTAGAAGAAAACCCTGTGGAGACACACAAGGAGAAGAAGACTGTGTAATGATGGAGAAGAGGTTGGAGTAATGCAGCTACAAGCCAAGGAAGGCCATGGAGAGCCAGGAGCCACCAGAAGCTAGAAAGAGGCAAGGAAGCCTTCCTCTCTAGAGCTTTCAGAGGGAGTGTGCCCTGTCAACACTTTGATTTTGGATTTCTAGCCTTCCAAACTGTGAGAGAATACATTGTTACTGTTTGAAGCCACTGCATTTGTGGTAATTTGTTATGGCAGCCCTGGAAACCTAATACAGTATTTATGGTAATTTGTTATGGCAGCCCTGGGAACCTAATACAGTATTTATGGTAATTTGTTATGGCAGCCCTGGGGACCTAATACAGTATTTATGCACCGTGATCTCTCCTCTGCTCCCACTCCCTCACCTCATGGTCTTCACCTGACTCCCACCCTCCTTCCAGCAGATCCCCAACCTCTCCTTAGTGGTCTTCCACACTGGCCCTGCCACCCAACCATCACTGTTCCGTACGAGACTATGATATGGTCCACCCACACAGCCCCATACGTCCTCTCCATGGGACTTGGCTGTTGATGGTGACAGTGACCATGGTAGTAATGGCCCTCATCCTCACCCAGATCACTGGTGCACTGCCCGCCACGCCCCACTCAGAGCCTCTGCACGTGCTGATTCTCTTCCCTGGAATGCTCTTTGGTTGGCTGGTTCCTTCTCATCCTTTGGGCACTTCTGAAATGGAACCTCCTCAATCCGCCTGTATTCCCTCCATAGCACTTATCCTATTCTGAAGTGATCTTTGTTTCATTCTCTGACTCCCCATTAGGCTATGGTCTCCATGCAGGCATGGACCACATTTTTATGATAACCAATGAATTCCAGTGCCTAGCACCATGCCAGACACACAGTAGGTGCTCAACAAATACTTGATGTATAAAGGAATGAATACAAAATTAAATGAATTAATGAAGAACTGAGAGTCTATCTTTCATGCATGCAGAGACTCATCTTGGACCATAGGAAGCCTGGATGTACAGTAACTTAACTCACTCTGGCCAGGTTTCTGCTGCTGTGATATTGTGTTGTTGTGAGAGGTGGAGAAGTGGAGTCCTTGAATTCTGACTCTCCCTCTGCCCAGACAAACAGCTGGCTGCATGGCCTCTTGGGTAGAAATGGTACATCAAAGGATGCAGAGCAGTATCCCCTTACCCTCACCTCTGCCCAGAGAGAGGTCTGGTAGCAGCAGGCCTGCCTACAGCCTTCCCCATCTATGCTGAGATGGCCTGGAACAGCCTAGCATGTGTTACTAAAGCTCATTTGCACATACACGTTTTATCATGATTCTCGGCATACGTGATTCTCGCTTTCACTTGGAGTGCCTTGGCTCTGTCAAAGTCTCCCTACCCTTCTTTAAGGAGGCCTGTATCAAGTCTTCTTTAAAACTATGGGGTTGGATCAACAACTAAATAAAAGACAAAGAATAAAACCATTAGAAGGAACCAGAGTACTATATATTCATCACCTCGGATTTGGCTAATAGATTTTTAGATTTAACACCAAAAGCATGAGCAATAGAAGAAAAAAATAGATAAATTGGAATTCATAAAAATTTAAAACTTTTGTGCATCTAAGGATATTGCAAAAAAAGTAAAAAGACAATCTACAGAATGGGAGAAAATATTTGCAAGTCATTTATCTGGAAAAGGTCAAATGCCACAAGTGCCACAAGGAACACTTACAACTAAACTACAAAAAGAAAACGACCCAATTTTTTAAATGGGCAGAGGAGTTGAATAAACATTTCTCCAAAGATACACAAATGGCCAATAAGCCCATGGAAAGAAGTTCAACATCATTGGTCATTAAGGAATGCAAATCAAAGCTGCAATGAGATGTCACTTCAAATCCACTAGGATGGCTATAACAATGGGGAAAAAAGAATGTGGAGAAGTAGGAACCTTCATGCACTACTATGAGAATGTAAAATGGTGCAGCCACTGTGGAACAGTCTGACATTTCCTCAAAAAGTTAAACATAGAATTACATATGACCCAACAATTCTACTCATAGGTATATATCCAAAAGAATTGAAAACAGGTACTCAAAAAATACTTGTTCATGACTATAACAGGACTATTCACAACAGTAAAAGTTGGAAATAACCCCAAATGTCATCAACAGATGAATGGATAAACAAATTGTGGTATATACTTCCAATAAAATATTATTCGGCCATAAAAGAGAAATGAAGTACTAATACATGCTACAACTTAGATGAACATTGAAAACATGCTAAGTAAAAGAAGCAGCTAAACACAAAATGTCACATTGTATGACTCCTCTGCTATCAAATATCCAGAATAGGCAAATTCATAGAGACAAAAAGCAAGTGGTTGCCAGTGGTTAGGGGGAGGTGGGAAAGGGGAGTGACTACTTAATAGGTACAGGATGTTCCTCGAGTGATGAAAAAGTATTACAGCTAGAGAGAGGTGGTGGTTATACAACATTGTGAATGCCCTATATACCGCTGACTTTTACACTTTAAAATGGTTCACTGTATGCTATATGAATTTCATCTCAATAAAATAATAATAATAAACAATTTTTTAAAGCTATAAAGAAAGAACAGTGAATGTGTCTGTGTACTACTGGGAGACTCCACAGTACTATCCCAGAGGGACATGGCAACGTTGCAGCTGTAGATGTTAGTGGTGTGGACTCCAGTGTTGACCACCTGGGGTTAAGATCCTGACTCCACCTCTTGCTAATTGAATAACCTTGGGCAATTTACTTAGGTTCCTGTGCCTTGGTTTTCTCATCATTAAAATGGGGATGATATTATTATTATAAGATGATGGAAGATTAAAACAGTTAATACATGTGGAGTGCTTATAGCACACCTGATGTAGGGTAAGTGCTCAGTATAGCTGACCCTTTCTTGTTCCCATAGGTTAAGGAATTTCAGGCTGACATTGTCACCTTCTGCCATACCTACCTCTATAGTGCCCTGCCATGTTTATGTTTAAGCTCAGGATATATCTATAAGATAGATAAGAGAGCCGATGAGCAAACCTGGTCCTGGGGGTATTTAAACCCTATGAAAGGACAGTTTACCCAAGCAAGAGCATTTTATGACAGCCCCTAGTTCTGGGACCAGGTTGGGGAGGAAATGATATAGGAAAAATAATGGCAGGAGGAGGAAAGGCAGAACTCTGGCCCTGCCAGTCTTTCAGGAATATCTTAGTGTGAGCCTCCCACAATGTTTGGCCACATTAAATTAAACGGGTTTCTCCCTTCCAGCCTCCCTCACCCCCACAGCTGTGGCCACAGATGATGCAAGAAAAATTAGAACTGGGTTCTCTCCAACTTCAGGAATTTGCATATGGTTTCTGTAAAGTTATTTCATTATTATTTTTATTTCAATAGATTTCCCTTTTTGCTTCAATAAATTTTATTTTATAGGAAATTTTATATTACTACTCTAAGTCAGGGGCAGCAGACAATGGCCAGTCAGCCAAATCTGGCCAGCCACCTGTTTTGTCAAATAAGGTTTTATTGTAACACAGCCATGCCCATCTGTTTGTGCATTGTCTATGGCTGCTATTGTGTTCCAACAGCACAGTTAAGTAGTTGCAATAGAGACCTTATGGTCTGCAAAGGCAAAAATATTTACCAACTGTCTCTTTGCAGAAAAATGCTGTCTAACCCTTCTCTAAGTGACAACTACATCATTTAACTAGAAGGGATAAGCAAAAATGAATATATTAGAAATATATTATTATTAAACTCCAGCTAGATTCTGTTATTTTTCGCTCAGTAAAGTGTCCATTCCATTCATTCTCTCATTATCTATTGAATACTTGGTCAATACACTACAAGATCCTGGGGACACAGAGGCAAACAAGATAAAAGGTCCCTGCTTTCATGGGGTTTATGTTCTAGTGGGGATTGACAGGCACTGAAAAAGAAGTATCCAAAGTTACCCAAACAATAAGATATCTCAGTTATCTTTGATTTTCATTGTAACAGAAAATAACAATACAGTACATGACGGATGACTGAGAGTCAGGTAGAGAGCCCTTTGAATTGGCACCTCAGGGAAGATCTCTCTGAGAAGTTGACATTTGGGCACAAATTCCAGAATTCCTGGCAGAGAGAACAGAACGTCCAAAGGCCTTGAGGCAGAAATAGGCTTGATGCATTTGTTCTGGGCAATTGAATGCCCATAAGCAGATGGTCATCTCTGATATCTTCCCACCAATCAGCAACACTGGAAGCTATTGATTTGATTTGTCAGGATATTTTGGGGAGGGCTGTACACCTACGTTATTGACATTAAGCTGCCAGAGAATCTGAGACTGGGCCAGAGCATGACTCGGAAACATTCCTGGAGAGAACCAGGAAGTAGGGTGTCCCATCCAGTTCTCTAGAGGCTAACGCTGAGATGGAGTTTCTGTGAACGCTATTTATTATGTATAAATACTAATAAAAGGAAAGGGGTAGAAGTAGGATTAGCAGAGGAAGAAGCTGAACTACGTATAATGTAGCCTGACAAGGCCCCGGCCAAGCTGCAGGGCAGCTCTGAGTGATGACTACTGCTCAGCGCTGTTCAGGTCAAGCAGCACTGACCAGGCTTGTGTGCCCTATCTTGCACAGTTACTAGAGGTAGGCTGCCTAACAAGGGCTTGACCTTGAACAAAGTGGTTCCCTGCAGCTGGGGCTGACCCTGAAGAAGCTGACAGCTGGAAACCGTCTACTCACGGTACACCTGCAGCTGGGCAGCAAGTCCTTCCCAGAAAGGGGTTCTGGGCAGTATGTCTCCAAGTCATCCAAATAGGGGAAACGCCTTCACCAAGAATGTGATACATCCTCTGACCATTGCCCTGCCCCAAATCTTGGCCCACTATGTGTCTCCAATTCTCCTGAGGACCTTGTAGTCAGCTACCTAGGAGGGTGAGAATGTGACCTGAAAAGTGAAGCCAAGCTAAGGCATCAGCAGGAATGACTTAAAGGACAAAAGTTTTCCTTTGAGGACTCAAAGACGGAAAGACGTCAGGACCCAGTAAATAAATAAATGTGCTCATTAACTTATCTAATAAGAAATTATGAGTCATATTACTGTGCATAACAGAGAAAAACAGAATCTCAGATACTGCATGTGACTGGAGGTTGTGAGTATTTTCTAATACTCTTGGAAACACACTAAATAGACATCCACCTTCTAAGGAGACTGTGAGCCTGGACTGCCCTGAAGCCTCCATGCCTCAGTCCCTTGGACACCAGTGGCTACCCAGGGCCTGGCTGACTGACCCATATCAGCAAAGAAGAGAGCCACGGAGAGTTAATCACTGAAAACCACTGGAACAGTCAAAAGTCCTCTTTAGCTCAGAAAAAAACCCAGAAATCCCCCCCAAGGAACCCCTGGCAGGCCTGAAAGTAGGACAGCAAGTGACTGTGGTCCAGATTCCACTCCTCCTACCAAGCTTCTTTAAGGGATGCTGCAGCGCCTAGAGCCTCTCTTCACAGAAAACAGTGTGAGAACCAATGATTTAGGTGAATCAGCTTGCTTTAAAGATGTGTTGTTCGGGGGTAGCTGACGTTTGTGAGATTGCCCCCCAGTCCTCCCAGTCAAGAAGAGACCCATGGAAGAGGTAACTAGTGAGATCACGCATCCAGGCCCTGCAGAACAGCCCCAGGCCCCCTGCTTCCCCTGTCTTCCTTATCATGGTCCACTGCAGTGTCCCGTCCTCCCCATGGCTGGCTCTTTCGGCTGCTGGACCCCCTCCAGGCCCCGTGCTGGGCCTACCCGCCTCCAGCCTGGGCCCAGCTCACTTTCCGTCCCCTCCAGTCTGGGCCCAGCTCGCCTTCCATCCCCTCCAGCCCGGGCCCAGCTCGCCTTCCGTCCCCTCCAGCCCGGGCCCAGCTCGCCTTCCGTCCCCTCCAGCCCGGGCCCAGCTCGCCTTCCGTCCCCTCCAGCCGGGACCCAGCTCGCCTTCCGTCCCCTCCAGCCCGGGCCCAGCTCGCCTTCCGTCCCCTCCAGCCGGGACCCAGCTCGCCTTCCGTCCCCTCCAGCCGGGACCCAGCTCGCCTTCTGTCCGAGAACGGGCGATGCTGCCTCCCATCATGTTGCCAGCATCACCTCACAACACCTCATCCAGCTGCTTCCCCACACACGCCCCAGGACCGACCTCCCTCAACAGTGAGAGATTTTCCAGGCCCGTCCACTGCCCAAGGGAGCCCCTGTAGGGTCTTCACAGGAAGAACTTGCAAGCGACCAAGAAATGATGACGCACAGCACCCGGTAAGAGCACACATGTGTGTGCTCAGGGGGGTCGCTGATGAACTTGGGGAAGGCAGGAAGTGGGGGAACAGTCTGGGAGGGATGGAGCAGCTGGCAGTGTCCCTAGACCCCCTCTGGCTGGCCTAGAGGAGGGTGTTCATGACTCTCCTAGTCCTCTGTGCCCAGAGGGGGCTTCCTCAGCCTTGTGGGGGGTAGGACATGCCCCCCACCCTGCTCCACCCCGACCTGCAGTGAGAACTGTGACTTCATCCCCCAGAGAGCTTTGGAGGCTGCTAAGGAAGCCAACTACTAATTAACTCTGTGCTATCTGCCCACAGGCTCGAGCCTCCAACAAGTCCTTTGGAAAACAGAAAATAGATTTACAAATGTAAAAGCAAGGAGTTAAACGCCCTTTGAGGGGGATCCAGCGAAAGGATGCTATAGGTATGGGTGGATGACTGTCAGACAAAGGGCCAGGAGTCAGACAACTTCAGAGGGTGTTTTTTAAACAGGACCTTCTGCATAAGAACCCCCTGGGATAGGACGTGTGTTTTAAATCTAGATTTCTCAGACCAACGAACCAAAGCTTATTAGATGGTCCCAGCAATCTGCACTTTATCAAGCTCCTGGGTAAAGAGTGAGCACCACTGACCAGACAGACCCTAGTCCTGTGTCCATCAGAGAACAGATAAGTTTCTTGGAACCTCTGTTTTCTTCTCTGCAAAAACCTATTGCGTAGCTTCTTTTATTTCTGGAGATTTGGCCATTTACAATGCATTTTCATCCGAATGGGACCACCACCATCAGAGAGGCAGGCCACACCAAGGAAACGGACCGAGGTCAGGAGGGTGTGGGAGCAATAGGCAGAAGGTGTGGGTGCTGGATGGTTGAAGAAGCCACCTAAGAGGACGCATCACCCCCTTAACCACGTCATCACAGCGAGAGGAAGAAGGATGGGCAGGAAGTCGAGAAGCACCCACCAAGAGGTGACTGGACAGGCAGAGTTAAGATGTTGGGAGCCAAGGAGACTGAAAGAACTCAGGAAAGCTTGGTGGGGAGGGCGCTTTCCTGTGGAAAGAAAGGGCAGCCTTCATGGGTGGATGAGACGGGTGAGAGGCTGGAAGGGAAAGAAGCCTGGCGCTGGAGTTGCCGGGGGGCCTCAGGCTTGGCGGGCTCATCTCAGGGAAGCTTAGTGAAGTATTGTTCTCTCCACGAGCCTGGAAGGGCATGGCCTCCCTGGGAAGGGTGTATGGAGGTCACAGTTCCTGAAGGAGACATGTGTCTGTCTACATCTGTTTCCAGCCAAGCTGAGCAGGAAAGGCTTTGGGATGGCTCTGAGCCCAGGGATCAGGGATGGGAAGTGATGGTGGCATGAATCATTTGGAAGGAGAGAGAGGAGAAAATGGCCAAGGCATGATTCTTCTCCCCCACCCCGACTCCTGGTTACCTCTTTCCTCGTTCCTTTTTCCACTCTGTCCCAATGTCCCGGAGCCACAAGGCTGTTCCTCACCCTCACCTGACAGAATTCCTCCTTAAGACCTACTTCCAATCTGCCCAACCAGCTTGATCGTCTCCAAGGAGGGGCTGAGACTGCCCTTGTTTTTTTAGGGCTAAGGAGCATGATGTGATATTGAAGGAATAAAGAATGGCTGACGTGACAGCCTTAAAGCATGACTTCAATGACGCCTGATGAAGAAACATTATACTTGTAGGAAAGGAAGGCCCCTCTAAAGCCATCAAATTTCAACAGGATCCTCTTCAAAGACATAACCTTTCACAGTATGGAGGCTTCTCAAAAAACTAAAAATAGAACTACCATATGACCCAGCAATTCCACTCCAGGGTATATATCTGAAAAAAATAAAGGAGATAAAAAAGATGTCCTATATATATGTGTGTGTGCATGTGTGTGTGTGTGTGTGTGTGTGTATATATATATATATATATATATATATATATATACACACACACACACACACACACATGCACACATAATGGAATACTACTCAGCCATAAAAAAAGAATGAAATTTTGCCACTTACAGCAGCATGGATGGACTTGGAGGACGTTATGTTAAGTGAACTAAGTCAGACAAAGAAAGACAAATACTGTATGGTATTGCTTATATGTGAACTCTAAAAAATACAACAAACTACTGAATATAACAAAAAAGAAGCAGACTCACAGATAGAGAGAACAAATTAGTGGTTACTGGTGGGAAGAGAGAAAGAGGAGGGGCAAGGTAGAGGTAGGGGATTAAGAGGTATGAACTATTATGTATAAAATAAGCCACAAGAATATATTGTACAACACGGGGAATATAGCCAATATTTTATAATAACCACAAATGGAGTATAACCTAAAAATTGTGAATCACTATATTGTATACCTGTAACATACAATATTGTACAACAGCTATACTTCAATAAAGTAAAAACATTTTTTTAAAAGATATAACATTTCAATCTCCCAGCTTCCACTCTTGCTGTCCCACCTCTCCCCTTTCTTGTCTCGTCTGAACATGAAGAATGCCTAATTACAGCCCTGGGTGCTACCTACCCCATCAGAGGGAAGAGGGTTACAAATTGACTGCACTCATCCATCCTCTCTTTCTCCCCCTTGGACATCTCAGTGCAACAGCTTGGCTCTGGAATTGACCAGTGTTCCCAGGAAGGGTGGGAGGGAAAATACAAAGACCCCAAGCCAGGGTTTTGGATGACTATGCCAGACTTGACATGCTGAAAGCCAGGACAGGTGGGAGAGCTCAGCCCCTGATCTGTTTTGCAGAGGATCCTTGGGGCTACCCTTGGGCAGAGCCTCAGAGCAATAGCCTGGCAGACAATGCAAGCACCCATTTACACCTTCAGCTCTCTGGTACCCACAAAGAAATGCACTGTGGGCACCTGCCTTATGTTGTTCACCTCTCCCCTCTGATATCCACGGGATTTGTGGAGACCACCTGTACTCCAACAGCTTCCGGCATCAGCCACCTGGGCTTTCTCTGCCCCAGGGCTTTCTCCAGCTTCAGGAACATGACTTGCCCACATGTGGAACAGGTTGAAAGTACTGGGGAGTTAATGCTCCAGGAGCAACTAGTGAGGTAGGTAAAGAGTTAGTGGATAAATACCCCACCTTCCTCATGAGGTAGGTGCCTCTGAGCCGGCCCCCATAGGACTGAGCTCCATTGCCCACACAGGCCAGCTGCTCATTAACACGCATCCTCCCTTCCCTGTCCCACTGTTCCTCTTCCTTGACATGCTTCCTGGAATCACCTCATAAATCAACTCTTGCACCCAAATCCTTGATTCAAAGTATGCTTTGGGGGAAACATAAACTAAGATAGTCTGGGACATAAAGAATAAACTATAGGAACTATTCATACCCTCTGAATGGAGTCTGTTACCATACATCGCTATTGGCTATGCCAGGGCAACCGGCAACCATCAAAAATATAGAGAGCAAGAGGGGAGGGGGAACTGGGCCAGCCTGCAGATGTTACTCAACTCTAGAACTCCTGAGTACACAGAGAGGTCTGTTCATCTCTTCTGGGCCACTGGCACAGGAAGGCAGAGTGATTTTTTATAAGGCAAGTAAAATATGCTCTGAGAAGCTGAGTCAATCCCAAGGCATGACTTCTGTTCATAAGAGCCTCCTCTTAGGGAGTTCGGCCCTGCCTGTCTCAGACCCTGCAAACACTTAGGAGCAAGCTCCAGAAAACCCTGGCAACCTGGAAAACACAAAACAGTGAGCATGGGTTAAGAGAATTTTGTGTTGCTTAGAAAGAAAGGAAACATCTTGAACTGCTTTCCAAAGAGTCCCAAATCTGAATCCAGCCTCTAGCCAAAAACACTGTCCTTTCCTACACATAGCACATGGCCCTTCTGCTCAGCACTTGGGATGTCTGCTCCCCACACCTCCCTTCCTCTTCTCATTTGTCCCTCTCACCAGTTGACCTTTCCTCTCTCAGTACACCCCAGCCACTTGGCCACTAAACCACAGGAGATGAAGAGGCATTGCAGGGGAGAAGCTGGGAGCATGCTGGGTGGCCAGAGGTGAGCAATTCCATCAGTGAGCCCACAGAAGGGAGGTAAGTTCCCAACACTAAAGCCTAGAACCAAAGGGGGTGGGCTGAGTTGAGGGTGAGGGTGATGTTCCTTGATTCTGAAACCCTTGCGTATTTTCAAGGACATTTTATCCATATGCTTCTGATTCATTTACACTTAACTTATCAAAATGTTATTTGTTAAGAGCTATTTGAAGTCCAAGAAGCCTTATAACAGCCTGTTTAATGAGCCCAAAGAGCTTTTTCACTTTCTTTTATTTTTTAGGAAGGGGAGGAGATTTTTTTTCTCTTTTCTCTCCAGAAAAGCAAGCTGTCATATCCTGTATAGTGATCCAGGCCTATGAAATGCAAGTCTTTGGAAAGACCATGAGACAGGAAGGCAGAAGTCCAGGTATTGGGCTCTGATCTGTTCTGACCTGGGTGATCTTCTCTAGATGACTCACCTTCTCAGAGCTTATTCAATCATCCAGACTCCACATGTGGCAGAGAAAGATGCTTAAAACCAGAGGACTCTTATAGCAGTGAAGTTCCTGCAACTCCTAACTTCTATATATGCCATCAACTCTCCACCATCTATGTCTTGCCCAAACTTCAGTAAGGTAAATTCTGTTCTAAATGAAAATCTTCAAGAAGAAGATAAATAGGAAGGAATATGTGTGGCAGTGGCAAAAAGTAATTATTTAATGGGTATTAAAACTTTAGTCTCCAGAATCAACTGAACCTCAGACAGAATAAGAAGACATGGGCTGAAAGAGGGAACAATTGGATGAAAATAGAGGCAGGAAAAACTAATCATCGGGAGCATGAAGTACCAGATTTTTTTTTTTTATTTTACAAATTTAATCAGTTATACATATACATTTGTTCCCATATCCCCTCCCTTTTGCGTCTCCCTCCCACCCTCCCTATGCCACCCCTCCAGGCAGTCACAAAGAACCGAGCTGATCTCTCTGTGCTATGCGGCTGCTTCCCACTAGCTATCTACCTTATGTTTGGTAGTGTATATATGTCCATGCCGCTCTTTCACTTTGTCACAGCTTACCCTTCCCCCTCCCCATATCCTCAAGTCCATGCTCTAGTAGGTCTGTGTCTTTATTCCTGTCTTACTCCTATGTTCTTGATGACATTTTTTTTTCTTAAATTCCATATATATGTGTCAGCATACAGTATTTGTCTTTCTCTTTCTGACTTACTTCACTCTGTATGACAGACTCTAGGTCCATCCACCTCATTACAAATAGCTCAATTTCATTTCTTTTTATGGCTGAGTAATATTCCATTGTATATATGTGCCACATCTTCTTTACCCATTCATCCGATGATGGACACTTAGGTTGTTTCCATCTCCGGGCTATTGTAAATAGGGCTGCTATGAACATTTTGGTACATGTCTCTTTTTGAATTATGGTTTTCTCAGGGTATATGCCCAGTAGTGGGATTGCTGGGTCATATGGTAGTTCTATTTGTAGTTTGTTAAGGACCCTCCATACCGTTCTCCATAGTGGCTGTACCAATTCACATTCCCACCAGCAGTGCAAGAGTGTTCTCTTTTTTCCACACCCTCTCCAGCATTTATTGTTTCTAGATTTTTTGATGATGGCCATTCTGACTGGTGTGAGATGATATCTCATTGTAGTTTTGATTTGCATTTCTCTAATGAGTAAAGATGTTGAGCATCCTTTCATGTGTTTGTTGGCAGTCTGTATATCTTCTGTGGAGAAATGTCTATTTAGGTCTTCTGCCCATTTTTGGACTGGGTTGTTTGTTTTTTTGCTATTGAGCTGCATGAGCTGCTTATAAATTTTGGAGATTAATCCTTTGTCAGTTGCTTCATTTGCAAATATTTTCTCCCATTCTGAGGGTTGTCTTTTGGTCTTGTTTATGGTTTCCTTTGCTGTGCAAAAGCTTTTAAGTTTCATTAGGTCCCATGTGTTTATTTTTGTCTTTATTTCCATTTCTCTAGGAGGTGGGTCAAAAAGGATCTTGCTGTGATTTATGTCATAGAGTGTTCTGCCTATGTTTTCCTCTAGGAGTTTGATAGTGTCTGGCCTTACATTTAGGTCTTTAATCCATTTTGAGCTTATTTTTGTGTATGGTGTTAGGGAGTGATCTAATCTCATACTTTTACATATCCCTGTCCAGTTTTCCCAGCACCACTTATTGAAGAGACTGTCCTTTCTCCACTGTACATTCCTGCCTCCTTTATCAAAGATAAGGTGACCATATGTCCGTGGGTTTATCTCTGGGCTTTCTATCCTGTTCCATTGATCTATCTTTCTGTTTTTGTGCCAGTACCATACTGTCTTGATTACTGTAGCCTTGTAGTATAGTCTGAAGTCAGGGAGCCTGATTCCTCCAGCTCCATTTTTCGTTCTCAAGATTGCTTTGGCTATTCGGGGTCTTTTGTGTTTCCATACAAATTGTGCAATTTTTTGTTCTAGTTCTGTGAAAAATGCCATTGGTAGTTTGATAGGGATTGCATTGAATCTGTAGATTGCTTTGGGTAGTAGAGTCATTTTCACAATGTTGATTCTTCCAATCCAAGAACATGGTGTATCTCTCCATGTGTTTGTATCATCTTTAATTTCTTTCATCAGTGTCTTATAATTTTCTGCATACAGGTCTTTTGTCTCCTTAGGTAGGTTTATTCCTAGATATTTTATTCTTTTTGTTGCAATGGTAAATGGGAGTGTTTCCTTGATTTCACTTTCAGATTCTTCATCATTAGTATATAGGAATGCCAAAGATTTCTGTGCATTAATTTTGTATCCTGCTACTTTACCAAATTCATTGATTAACTCTAGTAGTTTTCTGGTAGCATCTTTAGGATTCTCTATGTATAGTATCATGTCATCTGCAAACAGTGACAGCTTTACTTCTTCTTTTCCAATTTGGATTCCTTTTATTTCCTTTTCTTCTCTGATTGCTGTGGCTAAAACTTCCAAAACTATGTTGAATAAGAGTGGTGAGAGTGGGCAACCTTGTCTTGTTCCTGATCTTAGTGGAAATGGTTTCAATTTTTCACCATTGAGGACGATGCTGGCTGTGGGTTTGTCATATATGGCCTTTATTATGTTGAGGAAAGTTCCCTCTATGCCTACTTTCTGCAGGGTTTTTATCATAAATGGGTGTTGAATTTTGTCAAAAGCTTTCTCTGCATCTATTGAGATGATCATATGGTTTTTCTCCTTCAGTTTGTTAATATGGTGTATCACGTTGATTGATTTGCGTATATTGAAGAATCCTTGCATTCCTGGAATAAACCCCACTTGATCATGGTGTATGATCCTTTTAATGTGCTGTTGGATTCTGTTTGCTAGTATTTTGTTGAGGATTTTTGCATCTATGTTCATCAGTGATATTGGCCTGTAGTTTTCTTTCTTTGTGACATCCTTGTCTGGTTTTGGTATCAAGGTGATGGTGGCCTCGTAGAATGAGTTTGGGAGTGTTCCTCCCTCTGCTATATTTTGGAAGAGTTTGAGAAGGATAGGTGTTAGCTCTTCTTTAAATGTTTGATAGAATTCGCCTGTGAAGCCATCTGGTCCTGGGCTTTTGTTTGTTGGAAGATTTTTGATCACAGTTTCAATTTCAGTGCTTGTGATTGGTCTGTTCATATTTTCTATTTCTTCCTGATTCAGTCTTGGCAGGTTGTGCATTTCTAAGAATTTGTCCATTTCTTCCAGGTTGTCCATTTTATTGGCATAGAGTTGCTTATAGTAATCTCTCATGATCTTTTGTATTTCTGCAGTGTCAGTTGTTACTTCTCCTTTTTCATTTCTAATTCTATTGATTTGAGTCTTCTCCCTTTTTTTCTTGATGAGTCTGGCTAATGGTTTATCAATTTTGTTTATCTTCTCAAAGAACCAGCTTTTAGTTTTATTGATCTTTGCTATCGTTTCCTTCATTTCTTTTTCATTTATTTCTGATCTGATTTTTATGATTTCTTTCCTTCTGCTAACGTTGGGATGTTTTTGTTCTTCTTTCTCTAATTGCTTTAGGTGCAAGGTTAGGTTGTTTATTCGAGATGTTTCCTGTTTCTTGAGGTGGGATTGTATTGCCATAAACTTCCCTCTTAGAACTGCTTTTGCTGCATCCCATAGGTTTTGGGTCATCGTGTCTCCATTGTCATTTGTTTCTAGGTATTTTTTAATTTCCTCTTTGATTTCTTCAGTGATCACTTCGTTATTAAGTAGTGTATTGTTTAGCCTCCATGTGTTTGTATGTTTTACAGCTCTTTTCCTGTAATTGATATCTAGTCTCATAGCATTGTGGTCGGAAAAGATACTTGATACAATTTCAATTTTCTTAAATTTACCAAGGCTTGATTTGTGACCCAAGATATGATCTATCCTGGAGAATGTTCCATGAGCACTTGAGAAAAATGTGTATTCTGTTGTTTTTGGATGGAATGTCCTATAAATATCAATTAAGTCCATCTTGTTTAATGTATCATTTAAAGCTTGTGTTTCCTTATTTATTTTCATTTTGGATGACCTGTCCATTGGTGAAAGTGGGGTGTTAAAGTCCCCTACTATGATTGTGTTACTGTCGATTTCTCCTTTTATGGCTGTTAATATTTCCCTTATGTATTGAGGTGCTCCTATGTTTGGTGCATAAATATTTACAATTGTTATATCTTCTTCTTGGATTGATCCCTTGATCATTATGTAGTGTCCTTCTTTGTCTCTTCTAGTAGTCTTTATTTTAAAGTCTATTTTGTCTGATATGAGAATTGCTACTCCAGCTTTCTTTTGGTTTCCATTTGCATGGAATATCTTTTTCCATCCCCTTACTTTCAGTCTGTATGTGTCTCTAGGTCTGAAGTGGGTCTCTTGTAGACAGCATATATATGGGTCTTGTTTTTGTATCCATTCAGCCAGTCTGTGTCTTTTGGTGGGAGCATTTAGTCCATTTACATTTAAGGTAATTATTGATATGTATGTTCCTATTCCCATTTTCTTAACTGTTTTGGGTTCGTTATTGTAGTTCTTTTCCTTCTGTTGTGTTTCTTGCCTAGAGAAGTTCCTTTAGCATTTGTTGTAAAGCTGGTTTGGTGGTGCTGAACTCTCTCAGCTTTTGCTTGTCTGTAAACGTTTTAATTTCTCCATCAAATCTGAATGAGATCCTTGCTGGGTAGAGTAATCTTGGTTGCAGGTTTTTCTCCTTCATCACTTTAAGTATGTCCTGCCACTCCCTTCTGGCTTGTAGAGTTTCAGCTGAGAGATCAGCTGTTATCCTGATGGGGATTCCCTTGTGTGTTATTTGTTGTTTTTGCCTTGCTGCTTTTAATATGATTTCTTTGTGTTTAATTTTTGACAGTTTGATTAATATGTGTCTTGGTGTATTTCTCCTTGGATTTATTCTGTATGGGACTCTCTGTGCCTCCTGGACTTGATTAACTATTTCCTTTCCCATATTAGGGAAGTTTTCAACTATAATCTCTTCAAATATTTTCTCAGTCCCTTTCTTTTTCTCTTCTTCTTCTGGAACCCCTATAATTCGAATGTTGGTGCGTTTAATGTTGTCCCAGAGGTCTCTGAGACTGTCCTCTGTTCTTTTCATTCTTTTTTCTTTATTTTGCTGTGCAGCAGTTATTTCCACTATTTTATCTTCCACCTCACTTATCCGTTCTTCTGCCTCAGTTATTCTGCTATTGATCCCATCTAGAGTATTTTTTATTTCATGTATTGTGTTTTTAATCGATGCTTGATTCATCTTTAGTTCTTCTAGGTCCTTATTAACTGTTTCTTGCATTTTGTCTATTCTATTTCCAAGATTTTGGATCATCTTTATCATCATTATTCTGAATTCTTTTTCAGGTAGACTGCCTATTACCTCTTCATTTGTTAGGTCTGGTGGGTTTTTATCTTGCTCCTTCTCCTGCTGTGTGTTTTTCTGTCTTCTCATTTTGCTTATGTTACTGTGTTTGGGGTCTCCTCTTTGCAGGCTGCAGGTTCGTAGTTCCCGTTGTTTTTGGTGTCTGTCCCCAGTGGCTAAGGTTGGTTTAGTGGGTTGTGTAGGCTTCTTGGTGGAGGGGACTACTGCCTGTGTTCTGGTGGATGAGGCTGGATCTTGTCTTTCTGGTGGGCAGGTCCACGTCTGGTGGTGTGTTTGGGGGTGTCTGCGGACTTTTTATGATTTTAGGCCGCCTCTCTGCTAATGGGTGGCGTTGTGTTCCTGTCTTGCTAGTTGTTTGGCATAGGGTGTCCAGCACTATAGCTTGCTGGTCGTTGAGTGAAGCTGGGTGCTGCTGTTGAGATGGAGATCTCTGGAAGATTTTCGCCGTTTGATATTGTGTGGAGCTGGGAGGTCTCTTGTGGACCAGTGTCCTGAAGTTGGCTCTCCCACCTCAGAGGCACAGCACTGACTCCTGGCTCCTCAATTTGGGATGATTTGTTGTCTATTCATGTATTCCACAGATGCAGGGTACATCAAGTTGATTGTGGAGCTTTAATCCGCTGCTTCTGAGGCTGCTGGGAGAGGTTTCCCTTTCTCTTCTTTGTTCTCACAGTTCCTGGGTCTCAGCTTTGGACCTGGCCCCGCCTCTGCGCGTAGGTCGCCGGAGGGCGTCTGTTCTTCGCTCAGACAGGACAGGGTTAAAGGAGCAGCCTCTTCGGGGACTCTGGCTCACTCAGGCCGGGCGGGAGGGAGGGGTACGGAGTGCGGGGCGAGCCTGCAGCGGCAGAGGTCGGCGTGACGCTGCAGCAGCCCGAGGCGCGCCGTGCGTTCTCCCAGGGAAGCCTCCCCTGGATCCCGGGACCCCGGCAGTGGCGGGCTGCACAGGCTCCCGGAAGGGCGGTGTGGACAGTAACCTGCGCTCGCACACAGGCTTCTTGGCGGCGGCAGCAGCAGCCCCAGCGTCCCACGCCCGTCTCTCGGCTCCGCGCTTTCAGCCGCGACTCGCGCCCGTCTCTGGAGCTCCTTTACGCGGCGCTCTTAATCCCCTCTCCTCGCGCACCAGGAAACCAAAAGGGAAGAAAAAGTCTCCTGCCTCTTCGGCAGCTCCAGAGTTTTCCCGGATTCCCTCCCGGCTAGCTGTGGCACATTAGCCCCCTTCAGGCTGAGTTCTTGCCGCCAGCCCCAGTCCTCTCCCTGCGCTCTGACCGAAGCCCGAGCCTCAGCTCCAGCGCTGCGCGCCCCGGCGGGCGAGCAGACAAGCCTCTCGGGCTGGTGAGTGCCGCTCGGCACCGATCCTCTGTGTGGGGATCTCTCCGCTTTGCCCTACCCAGGTATGTGGGGAGTTTCTTGCCTTTTGGGAGGTCTGGGGTCTTCTGCCAGCGTTCAGTAGGTGTTCTGTAGGAGTTGTTCCACGTGTAGCTGTATTTCTGGTGTATCCGTGGGGAGGAAGGTGATCTCCGCGTCTTACTCTTCCGCCATCTTACCCGGAACTCTTGAAGTACCAGATTTTTAACCAAGGAAACGAGAATCTTCCTTCCTGCCCATCCTAAATGAAAGACTCACCTTCTCCTCATTGCATAACTGACCTACTAAGTTAATAATTAGCCGCCCTTCCTGGAAGCAGGAGAATGGACAAGTTGACCTTCAGAAGACCCTTTCTCACCCCAGGACTTTTACAATTTGCCCATTAGCCCAGCTTAGCACAGCCAGAGTCCACTAAGAACAGAGGACCATTATGTCATTCTTCCCTTAAGACCACAGACTCCCAGGGATGAAAAGGTCAGATGCCTCAGGGGCAGCCCACAGTTGCTGGTGCTTTGTCATTCAGGGTGAGCACAAAGCCCAAAGACTAACTATGGTTCTCCCAGCTGGTGAACCTAGCCCCCAGCCTTTCTCCCTCATTCAGCATGGCAGCAACAGTGCTGCTTTGATTATTCTGGCTACTGAGCAAACAGTTGAGGTATCACAAATGAGAACAGCAGCTTAGAGGCTGGGTGACTTCACATACTTAGAGTGGGAGTGGGGAAACTGAAGACATCTGTGTGCAAGTGAATGATGATGTCCATAGAACCCCAGATCCAGAGAATTTCATTGTTCACTGAGCATCTAAGTCTAGCCGGCCCCACTGCAGAGATGGGATGTATTCCTGCATCATTTTTTCTCTCTCATACCAAAGTTCCAGTTTATGGATAGAACAATTCCTGTGTCAATCAACAGATCTGTATTGAATGCCTGAGGGGAGGTGGGGGGAGGGGGGGAGGTATCCCAAACAGAAGCCTCAGTCTTTTTGAAACCTAATCTTAGAAGTGACATCTCATTTCTTCTGCAATATTCTATTCACTAAAAGCAAGTCCATAAATCCATGCTCAAGGCAAAGGAGTTACAGAGGGTGTGAATACCAGGACACAGGGACCCTTGGGTGTCACCTTGGAAGCTGCCTCCCCTATACCATGTGGTTAAAAGTCAGGGGATGTGCATCCTAGTTGGTTCAGCCTCTACCATTTTTGGGCATGAGGCCTCTGAGAGCTCATTCTATCTGCAAAGTGAACTAGTTAAGATGTTTTTTTAGTTGATAAGAGCCAATACTTGGTGCCATGGAAGAGTGGTTGACAGACTCTTCAGGTGACTAAGTGCCTTGGAAAGTCAACCATCCCAGACCTCCTTATGGAAAAGCCTCTTCTCAGCCCATGCACATGAACCTCCCCCTGTGATAGCCCTCCTGAGGAGGACATCACTTCTTCCAATCTTATCCATGACAATACTTCACCCTCTCCCCTGGCAGGAAAGCTTCCTGGAGTCCAACCTTCATCTATTCCTTCATCTGAAATCTTGTTCCTTTTCATCTGTGTCTGATCTCATTGGTACCAGAGGACAGCTTTTCCAGGCTTATCTAATAACCTTCACATAACTTGAACGTGGAGAACCTGAACCCTTGGGTGCCTGGGTGAGATGACTTCCCTCTAACCAGACAGATCACTGGTGTTTACTTCAGACATGACAGGGTTGTGCTCGGCTGGCCACTTCCACATGGCTCATTCTCTTATTTCTTGCCCTGTGGTCCTCTGGACCACAGACCATCAGTTCAGAAAGATCCTGAAGGAGACAGAGAAAACTGCAAGGAATTAAGAAAACAGAGGATGGGGAGGAGGTTATTTGAAATTGAAATTGACACTGTGCGTAGCACCTAACACATCATCTCATTCACTCTTCCCAGCAGACCTTTATGAAGGTCATTATCCTCATTTTGTAGCAGGAAGGACTCAGGCTCAGTATCCACAGCTGGAATGTGTCAGAGTCAAGATCAAGCCCAGGACTGTTTTACATTAAGCCTTGAACCACTCTTAAGACTTGCTTCATGGTACCTTAGGTTAGTTTAGGGTGAAGAAAATGCTTTCTTTCACCAATAAAAGAAAGCACTGTCAGAATCCTATATGGATAAATGGGCAAGGGCCACCAGAGGTGACTTCATTTATTCCAACTTGTGGGCAATTATCCTCCTGATGTCCTCTGTGGACTAAAGTTTCTGTTTAAGGAACCAGACTTCATTAGGATTGTGGATGCATCAGGGAAATGCAAGAGATGAGGAGATTTAGACCCCAGAGGTATTTGGGACTCAGGACATTGCCCACTTGAGTGGGTCAATTCTGACCCCCATCCTCCTCTCCCACAGCCATGTGCTGGAAAAAATGCAGTCAGGCCATTCAAGGCTGGGACAGGTAGACCATCCACCTCACCTTCCGTTCCTCTCTTGTCTTCCTCTTGATCCAGGAGCCTCCTAGGCTTCTGCTCCTAGGGGGGAGAAGGCACCTCTCCTGTGCCATGTTCTTTCTGGACTTTGCACAGGCTGGCTACAGAGGACCAGCTGTGTGAGGATGGAAACAAAGTTCATAAACAACGTACAAATTTTGCTTACTGCCATAAACACATCAGAAAAATAAGAATTTGGTAGTCCCTCACAGCCTCCCCCAATCTCTCTCCCTTGGCTTTGAAAGGAGAGCCTGAGAACCACCCACAAAGGCCAAGTTTGCTTAAGGCTCAGGCACTTGCTCCCCCTTCTAACCCAGGACCTCGGAAAGCCCACTAGAGTGACTCATTGATGAGAGCAGCAGCCCCAGGACTGACTGCAGAATTCTCTTTCCTTCTGTCACACTGACTCAACGCCCAAATCCTGCCTGTGAGAATGGCTTTATGCCTCATCTGTTAAGCCATGGTCCCCTTTCAGTGGATCAAAGAACTTTACCAAGTTCAATGTGTTCAGTATAATTACAAAATACCTATCGTGTAGGCACTGTATTCTGCTTATGGCAACAATTATCTCATTTAATCCTTAAAATAGTCCTATGAGGATAGCTATTTTTTATTCCCCCACCCCTTTGCAAATGAGAAAACTCAGACTCCAGGAGATTAAGAAACTTGCTGAAAGTGACATAGCTAGAGTGATTGAACTAGGGCTTGGATTTGGGTTAGGATTTAGACCCAGGCAGGCTGACCCTCTCAACTGTCCCTCAATGAGGCCCATGATATTCCACAGCTCCCAGTACAGCTGGAAGCAGCTCATCCCAGTTTGGAAAGACAAAGCTGTGACTTACACATCAGATGTCTCTAAGAACAAGCTCCCCCAGGGAGACTGTGTTCTCTCAAGGTCAGGCATCAAATCAGTCCAAGGGCCTAAAAAATAGGGACCCATTCACCACCCCACCTTCTGGGGTAGCATCATTAGGGAACAGCTTTCTGCTGAGAAGTCAGCAGCTTTCTCCCACAGCCAATGTCCTTCCTTTTGGTAAGCCCCCAATTTTTCTTGCCACGCAGGATGACAAGAGGGAAAAAGTGTAAGGAGTTCCCCACTTGGAAATGGGAATGCAGCACCTCCACATGTCCTCAAGCTCTCCTCAGACCCAGTGTTTAGAGACTGTGACTTGAGAAACAGAAGGAAGGGGGAGGACCAGGCATCTGCACACTTGGCTGTGAAGCTACTATCTCTCAAATGGGACATCTGGACTCTACAATCTCTAAGGTACCATTAGATGTGGCCCTAATCACATCGATGCAGAAGCTAGTGAAGAGGCCAAACACAGAGAGGAGGAGGATGCCCTCTGAAATTAACTTATACATGCAGAGTTCTGAACTGTCAGGAGCCTTATGAATCACACAGTACAGTTCCTCCATTTTGCACATGAGGAAAATTAATTGTAGAGAAATTTCTTTTGAAACACTTTGCTGAGCTGACTCCAGTCCCAGTTAACCTACTTCATGCATGTGTCCACCAGGTCTCCCGCTACCTACAACCAAAAACTCATCAGAACCTCCCATGTAGCTTTGAGCTGGCAGTTCCAGTGGTAACTCTTTGATCCAGAAATATTTGTGCTTGAAGAAAAAGCATTCTAGAAAGATGAGAAGATTCTAAACAAAGAGATCAAATGACTTATTGTCTAAACTGGTAGACTTTTGAGAAGGATAAGGATAAGAGCAAACTAGGAGAAACAAGGACATATGTCATCCCAACCATAAGAGATCTTTGGGTCTTTCTTGGTGGAAGCATCATGTAAGCATAGACTTGGGTTGCAGAAAGCCTGGAATGGCTTATTCATTCGATTAGTAGACACTTCCTAGACACCAAGATTGTGACAAATAGGTAAGAGCCACACAGTGCGGCCTAGATTTTGGTGGTTTTGACTCCTACTACCAACTAGATATGCCTTTCACAGCTCACTGTCTCTCTCTGGGCCTCATTTTCATCTTCATAAAATGAAAGCGTTGAGTCACATAGCCTCTGAGACCCCTCCCTTCAAGCTGTAACGTCTAGGAGTCGGTGGGATCTCTGGCTGAGAAACGGGGTCCCAGCACAGCAGCCTCCCAGCTTGCCAGCCCAATGCACTAACCAGCAGAACACATGGCCTGACCCCTCTCAGACCCACCAGTCCCCGCCCTTACCCAGTCTGCCCGAGCCTCACCTCACATGTGCTGTTGCTTTTCCTGTCTGGTGTCTAGGAACATACTGGGAGACCCTGGAAAAAGAGCTGCAACACACACACGCACACAGAGTTCAGAATCTTGACAAATATTAAAAGCCACAGCATTCAAACAAGTGCAAAGGGCAGGCCAAGAATCCTCTGGCACTAGCTTCTGTGAAACACCTGGTCATGTTTAACCCAAACCGAAAATATGATTTCCACGTGAGACTCCTGGCAGGCATGGTAGGAAGCAGACTGGACACCCTCTGCGGGGGCCAGGCTAGCCTGAGTCACCCCATCTCCTCCAAGGGTACAGGTTCCACCCCTGCTAGGCAGCAGGTGACTGTGAGCACTCCAGATCTCAGCCATGTCCTCGCTTCAGATGCACTCTTAACCTAAGCCCTGCCACCACCTCCCTGGGAGCCAGCAGATGGAGAAACAGAAGGGAGATGGCTGGTAGGGCCCATTGGCTTCCCATGGAGGACCTCAGCCTAATAGAAGTTGTCATGTGTCAGCTTAGGGCATGAGCAGAGCCCGCCTGGGCAGCAGCTGCTCCAGCAGCCCTAGGCCAAAATGGTGTTCATGTGAGGAGGGGGTATGCGTGAGTAGGTACCAGAGACTAGGCCTAGCTCAGAATCTGGACAGAGGAAGGAGCTCAGGACCAGTAGCATGAAAACGATCTAGCAGCACAGGAAGATGAAAAGGACTCTAAATATAAATTCAACTTCCTCTTTAGCCAGTCCAGATCTTGGTGTTTAATGATGTTGCCTCTCAGATGTGGCGAGTGGGAGAAAAGCAGGAAGGGCCAGAGGATAGAGAACGAACCATTAAGCTTGGTTCAACTCTTCCAAAAAATCCCAGCTCTTGGAGTCTGATGGATTCAAGTAATCATGGTGTCTGACCCTCTCATTCTACAAGTGAGTAACCTGACACCAGAGATTCTCCAAGGACGTGTCCCATGCAATTCAGCTGGTGGAGCTTGAGTCACCCAGCCCAGCATTTTGCTTTGCACTCTGGTCTCTCCTCTACTTCTTATCAATAAGATACATAAACATCAAAACAAAGTGAACCATGAACTTATTCATTTAATCTCTACTCAAAATATCACACATTTTTTGGAACGTTTACAAATCCCAAATATTGTATTATTGTAAGTAATAATACTAAATGTTGTAATGAGGTGTATTTCAACAACAATTAAATAAAATAGTTATAGAGGTGTTGAAATCTGTTAAAACATGTTTAAATCATAAGGAAATTATAACATTTTACCAAATTCTGAATGTTCTTTATAACTGGCCAAGCCATCTAATTATGTCTAAACCTCCAGTTCCCCTTAGTGCAGCACTTGAATACATGGTACAGAGATCTTTTCATGATCTATATTTTTCTCATGCATGAGGTCTTGAGCTCCAGTGGTCAGGAACTGTGATTTCCTTGTCAAGGATAATCAGAAAACAATGTTTAGTTTTTGTGAGATATAAATAGAGGAGGTGAAATTGTTGCAGGAAAGTGGAAGATTTTGCATTGAAATCGTGGAAGAGAGAAAAGAGGCTGAGGGCAAAGTCTTTTATTTTATTTTATTTTATTTTGGTAAGAAAACTTAACATAAGATCCACCTTCTTAAAGTTTTAAGTGTACGGTACAATATTATTAACTATAGGTATGACATTGTACAGCAGATCTCTAAAAGGCATTCTTGCTTAAAAGAAACTTATGCCCATTGGGGGCAAAGTTCTAAATCTCCTAAAGCCCTCCTGAAATGATCATTAGGAGGAAGAGAGCTGATGGGTGAAGTGCAGACAAAGCCAAGCCCTTAAATTCCACATGTTGAGAAGAAAACTTGAGAAAGACCCACCTAGCTCTTCTAAGCAAGGTCAGTAAAAGTTAACTGATGCACTCAAACACTCCACCTTACCAGTCGTCCCTGGCCCACTGTGCTTCCTGAGACTGCATTAGCATCCCCAGTGGTAAGATCACATTGGCCGTTTGTGTGGAGAGCAGATGCAGAGAATGCGCCTTTTAGCACACTCATTTGTTGGCAGCAAAGCAAAATGATTGTCAAGCCTGTCATTAAAACAGTGAGGGAGAAAAATCCTGAAAAGTCCTAGCAAACAAGGGAGAGAAATGGAAATTAAATGGATATACTGTACCATGAAGATATGTAAAAATGTCTTTAACGAAGACAGAGTTCTATGAAAGGGTGCCATGCTTTATTTCAGTGAGTGTATTTATTCATTACTTAGTCATTTGTGGATTGTCTTGTAACCTCAGAGCCCCACACTTTACTTATTTTTATTCAAGTCCTTAGATTCCTTAATAGTAAATTAGTAAATTTCCTTACTCTGCTTTTTTATGTTTGTGGGTTTTTTGTTTGTTTGTTTGTTTTTCAGAAAACTTACCTTCCTCTTTAAGGAAACAAGTGCACATATACACACTCATTCAGACACACGCATACACACCCACAACTAAGAAAGATCAAGAGTGTGACTGATCAATAACAAACCTGGATAATTAAAAAATGCCAAAGATCTCATGCTAATGGCTCACATGTCTCCACAATCTGAAGTCAGATGTGATCCAAGCAACATGGTGACCAGGTTGCCAGTTTAGTGGGCTGGTAATAGTTTTAACCACCTCTTTAGTTTGAAAGACATAGGAGTAATGCTGGTGTTAAGCCCCTCAGATACACAGACTCAAATGGGCTAGTTAGAGAGAAAAGGAAAGAAAGTAGTTCATAAACTTAGAAAGCCAAGCAGTGTGGTAGAGTGGAAAACACAGCACACTGGAATTATGGAACTGAAAATTATTTTCCTTTCTGCCCCTCCTTAGCTTTGGGACTTTGGGTAAGTTATTTACACTCTCTGAACTTTCATTCCTTTACTTGCAAAGTTAAGAAAATAACGCCTACTTCACAGCACTTTGGTGAGGATTAAATGAAATGTGTTTATGGAAAGCAGCTTGTGTGCTATAAATTGCTTGGCAGATATTATTCTAAAGGATAAAACTTGAAACCTCTGTCAGTTTGGAATCTGAAAAGTGATAACAACTTTCTATTAATGCTAGAAAACAAACATGAATGAAAGAATTTCCACTGTAAGTAAAAGAGATCCACATTGGACATCAAAAAGCCTCCCTTCCAAAAAAAAAAAAAAAAAAAAGCCTCCCTGCAATCCCCACCCCAGTAAGACCTGCTGAAAAGTAGAATACTAGTTGGTGGAAGGTTATCAAAAGTCCTTCTCAGGAGAGCTTTCCTTGCATGAGATCACCCCACTTCTAAGGGACTAAAGAAGAGCTGTTCCTTCTCTTTGGATAAAAGACAGACAGAGTGAAAATTTTCAGGTCAAAGACGTTTTCAGAAACACCACTGGTCTTATCCATTTTACAGTAATAACTAGGCTGACCATAAGAGTAACAGCTTCCAGCTATTGAGAACTTACTACATTGAGCATCTCAATAGCAAACCTTTATGCATATATCTGAATTCTTCACAATCCCCTTCCTATCTGTGCAAGGCAGAAATTATTTTTTTCTGCTTTACCCATGAGAAAACTGAAGCTCCAGTGATCCTACAGAATTCATCAGAAGTGACACAGCTAGTAGCAGAGCTAGGAATTGGGGCCAGATGTATCTAACTACAAAGTTTTTTCTACATTATGTCAAACTACTTATATTAGATTTCTATCCTTGTGTAACAAATTACCACAAACTGGGCAGCTTAAAACAATACACATTATATCCCAGTTTTTGTGGGTCAGGAGCCTGGGCACAGCTTAGCTGGATCCTCTCTTCAGGGTCTTGCCAAGCTGCAAGCAAGATAATGGCCAGGCAGTGCTCTCATCTACAAGGTTGACTAGGGAACTCCATCAAAGCAACAAGAAGCACCTCTCATTTTAGGTGGGATCCAGTCCCTCTTTTAAGGTATCTTGCCTGATTAAGTTATGCCCACCTAGGATAATCTTCCTTTTGATTAACTCAAAATCAATTGCATAGGACCTTAATAAAGTCTGCTGTGTTCTCTTGGCTAAAAGCAACTCACAAGTCCACCAACTCTGTAGGGAAAGGGATTATACAGGGCATGAACACCAGGGGACAGGGATCCTGGAGCCATCTTAGAATTCTGCCTACCACTCTACCTTCCTTGAGTTGTGGCTATAAGAGATGCAGTCACAAAGAACACAAACCTAAAACAGAAAGAGAACAACTGGTTCTGCTCTGTCTTAACATTTTCCTATGGTGTCATAGGTAGCCCCATGCTAGAATACTAGAAAGTAGAAAATTGCACCTAGTGGATATTCTAGAATCTAGATCTAGAAGAATAGAGGTTCTTATCCTTGGCTGCATGTTAGAATCATCTAGGGAGATTCTGAAACAAAAAATCCTCTCCCAGAGATCCTGATTTAATTGGTCTGGTGTGGGACCTGGGCATCAGTTTTTGTTCTTGTTTTTGCTTTGCTTTTAACTTCTCAGGATTCTCCAGTGTGAAGTCAAGTTAAAAATGCCTGGTCAGAAGGGAGTGGCAAGATATATTCAAAGTTCTGAAAGGGAAAAACCTGCAACCTAGGATACTCTAGCCAGCAAGATTATCATTTAGAATAGAAAGAGAGATAAAGAATTTCTCAGACAAGAAAAAACTAAAATAATACAGAAATACCAAACCTATCCTAAAAGAAATATTGAAAGTTATTCTTTAAATAGAAAATAAACAAGAACCAATAGGAAAGAGAAAATGACAATTAGAAAATAAATCACTTAAATAAACCATTACACAGATTTTTTTAAAAAGAATCAAAAAAAATTTTTGTGAAAGTGATGATAACTACAATGAACAGCAAGAGGATAAACATGAAGGTGTAAACAAGGATATCACAATCACAAAATGTGGGGAAGGAAGTAAGAAAATGTAGATTTTTTTAGAATGTGTTTGAGCCTATATGACTACCAGTCTAAAGCAAATAGATACAGTAATAGGTTAGCATATTTGAAAAACAGGGTAACCACAAATCAAAAACATACCATAGGTTCACAAAAACCAAATAGAAGAGAACACAAGCATAATACAAAAGAAAACCATCAAACCACAAAAGGAAAAATAAACAGGAAAAGAAAGGAACACAGAAGAAAAACAATATCAACTGGAAAACAAGGTTTAGCATGGCAATAAATACATATCTATGAATAATTACCTTAAATGTCAATGGACTAAATGTTCCAATCAAAAGACATAGAGTAGAAGACTGGATAATAAAACAAGAGGCTACAACATTCTGCCTACAAGAGATCCACTTTAAGGTCAAGGACACATGTAGATTGAAAGTGAGAGAATGGAAACAGAAAAATTCATGCAAACAGAAATGACAAGAAGGCAGAGGTAGCAATACTCATATCAGACAAAATATACTTTAAAGCAAAGGCCAGAAAGAAAGACAAAGAAGGACATATATAATGATAAAAGGATTGATTCAAGAAGAGGATATTACAGTCATTAATATATATGCACCCAATATAGGAGCACTTAAATACATAAAACACATGCTAATAGATGTAAAGGGAGAAACTGATGAGAATAAAATCATAGTAGGAGATTTTAACAATGCACTGACATCAATGGACAGATCTTCCAGACAGAAACTCAATAAGGCAACAGAGATCCTAAATGACACAATAGAACAGTTAGACTTAATTGATATTTTCAGGACATTCTATCCAAAAAAACAGAATACATATTCTTTTCAAATGCACATGGAACATTCTCTAGGATAGACCATATACTAGGACACAAAACAAGCCTCAACAAATTTAAGAGGATAGAAATTATTTCAAACATCTTTTCTGACCACAACAGCATGAAACGAGAAAAGAATACCTGGTCATTAGCAGGTGTGCTACAAGGTGTGCTGTGTTCACCCCAGAGCCGTGTGAAAGATAATCTATTGGCATGTGAGAAGAAAATTTTTAAACATCTTCAAAAATATGGAGAAAGAAGACTTGGACTTCTAGTTTCTGGTCTGACATGTAAAGAGCCTGGATGTTGTCACTACCATCCTCACAACAAGAAAAATCAGAACAAACTGAAAATCAGCCACGTTTCTTAGATCCATCAGAGAATTGAAGTCACAGGGCAAACCACTGCCTCAATCTAGAGAGACAGGTGGGCACAGAGAATCACAGCTTAAGAGGAGCAGATGCTTAGGAACAGAAGCCTGCATTTGGAGCCATAAAGCAGGAAAAATACCAAAAAATTATACACATAGGAACATCATTTTCAAACAGTGGAAAATCAAAGACAAGGAGGAACTCTTGAAAGAAGCCAGAGAGAAAAACAAACAAAACAAAACACCTTACCTACAGAGGAACAAGAATAAAAGTTATTTTGGACTTCTCTTAAGAAACTATGCAAGCAAGAAGAAAATGGAGTGAAATATTTAAAGTGTTGAAAGAAAAAACCACCAATCTCAAATTCTGTATCTAGCAAAATTATCCTTCAAAAGGAAGGAGAAATAAAGACTAGACTTTCTTAGACAAACAAAAATGGAAGGGCAGACCAATAGATCTGCCTAGCAAGAAATGTTAAATGTTCTTCAGAGAGAAGGAAAACTATATAGGTCAGAAACTTAGATATATATAAAGGAAGGAAGAGCATTAGAGAAGCAATAAATGAGACCAAAAAATCTTTTATTTTTAGGTCTTAATTGATCTAATAAATAGAATTTTTTCAAAATAGTAATACCAATAATATATTCAGTAATTATAGCTTACAGATAAGTGAAATGAATCACAGAAATGTTATAAGGGATGGGAGGAGGTATTGAAAATATGCTGTAGTTATCAAGTACTTGCCCCACCCATGAAGTAGAATAGTGTCCTTTGAAAGTAGACTTGGATTACCTGTAAATGTATATCACAAATTCTAGAGCATCCACTAAAAAAAAAAAGTTTTAAAAAGTATAATTGATACACTAAGAGAAGAAGGAAAAGGTGAATCATACAAAATGCTCAGTTAAAACTAAAGAAAGCAGAAAAAATGTAGAAGACAAAAAAACAAGGATAATGAATGGAAAATAGCTATAAATAAGGTAGATATTAACTATATCAATAATGACTTCAAATGTAAATGGTGTAAATGTACCACTTAAAATACAGAGGCTGTCAGACTGGATTAAAAAACAAGACTCAATTATGCATTGTCTATAAGAAGATCTACTGATGTTTAATATTGATAGAAAAGCATGCATATAATTCATATATATAAATATTAAAGGTATGTACTCAAAATCCTTTTTACTGTTGGGAGTGAGCAATCCAAAATGCTTGGATGCTACTGATCTACAGCAGAAGAACTTCTGAAATTTTAATGTGCATAGAAATCATCTGGGTACTTTATTACAATACAGATTCTGAATTAATGAGTCTAGGATGGGGCTGATATTCTGTATTTAAAAAAAAATAACCCAAGGGTATCAATGAGGCATTCCTCAGACCTCAGAGTGGATAACAAGGGTATAAAGGATATATCCTAAACCCCAATAACTGTGGTTGTACATAGGAAAGGAACCAAAGACCTGTATTATTGAGGGTTTACCCTCCCTCCCTGCAATGACAATGTATCAATATGTACGAGTGTACATATTTTTAAAAGATCTATTAGGACAAAAAGAAGTAATAATGGATATAAGTGGCAAGAAAAAAAGTGAAGGAAAGAAAGAAAGAAGGAAACGCGATACTGCAGCCTGTGGAACGAAAGCCACATCCACAGAAAGATACACAAAATGAAAAGGCAGAGGACTATGTACCAGGTGAAGGAACAAGATAAAACCCCAGAAAAACAACTAAATGAAGTGGAGATAGGCAACCTTCCAGAAAGAGAATTCAGAACAATGATAGGGAAGACGATCCAGGACCTCAGAAAAAGAATGGAGACAAAGATAGAGATGGTGCAAGAAATGTTTAACAGAGACCTAGAAGAATTAAAGAACAAACAAACAGAGATGAACAATACAATAACTGAAATGAAAAATACAGCAGAAGGAATCAATAGCAGAAAAATTGAAGCAGAAGAATGGATAAGTGACCTGGAAGACAGAAAGGTGGAATTCACTTCCATGGAACAGAATAAAAAAAAAAGAATGAAAAGAAATGAAGACAGCCTAAGAGACCTCTGGGACAACATTAAATGCACAAACATTTGCATTATAGGAGTCCCAGAAGAAGACGAGAAAGAGAAAGGACCAGAGAGAATATTTGAAGAGATTATAGATGAAAACTTCCCTAACATGGGAAAGGAAATAGCCACCCAGTTTCAGGAAGCACAGAGAGTCCCAGGGAGGATAAACCCAAGGAGAAGCACGCCAAGACACACAGTAATCAAATTGACAAGAATTAAGTACAAAGAAAAATTATTGAAAGCAACAAGGGAAAATGACAAATAACATACAATGGAACTCCCATAAGGTTAACAGCTGATTTCTCAGCAGAATCTCTACAAACTAGAAGGGAGTGTCACAATATATTTAAAGTGATGAAAGGGAAGAACCTACAAACAAGATTACTCTACCCACCAACAAGGATCTCATTCAGATTTGATGGAGAAATCAAAAGCTTTCCAGACAAGCAAAAGCTAAGAGAACTCAGCACCACCAAACTAGCTCTATAACAAATGCTAAAGGAACTTCTCTAAGTGGGAAACATAAGAGAAGAAAAGGACCTTCAAAAATACTCAAAACAATTAAAAAGATGGTAATAGGAACATAGATATTGATAATAACCTTAAATATGAATGGATTAAATGCTCCAACCAAAAGACACAGGCTTGCTGAATGTGTACAAAAACAAGACCCATATATATGCTGTCTACAAGAGACCCACTTCAGACCTAAGGACACATACAGACTGAAATAGAGGGAACGGAAAAAGATGCTCCATGCAAATGGAAATCAAAAGAAAGCTGGAGTAGCAATACTCATATCAGATAAAATAGACTTTAAAATAAAAAATGTTACAAGAGACAAGGAAAGACACTACGTAGTGATCAAGGGATCAATCCAAGAAGAAGATATAACAATTATAAATATACATGCACCCAACATAGAAGCACCTCAATACATAAGGCAAATGCTAACAGCTATAAAAAAGGAAGTCAACAGTAACACAATAACAATGTGGGAAGTTAACACCTCATATACACCAATGGACAGATCATCCAGAAAGAAAATTAATAAGAAACACAAGCTTTAAATGATGCAATAGACCAGAAAGATTTAATTGATATTTATAGGACATTCCATCCAAAAACAGCAGGTTACACTTTCTTCTCAAGGGCACACGGAAAATTCTCCAGGATAGATCACATCTTGGGTCATAAATCAAGCCTTGGTAAATTTAAGAAAATTGAAATCATATCAAGCATCTTTTCTAACTACAACACTATGAGATCAGAAATCAATTACAGGGAAAAAAACGTAAAAAACACAAACACGTGGAGGCTAAACAATACGTTACTAAATAACCAAGACATCACTGAAGAAATCAAAGAGGAAATCAAAAAATGCCTAGAGACAAATGGCAAAGAAAACATGACGATTCAAAACCTAGGGGATGCAGCAAAAGCAGTTCTAAGAGGGAAGTTTATAGAAATACAATCCTACCTCAAGAAACAAGAAAAATCTCAAATAAACAATCTAAACTTACACCTAAAGGAACTAGAGAAAGAACAAACAAAACCCAAAGTTAGTAGAAGGAAAGGAATCATGAAAATCAGAGCAGAAATAAATGAAATAGAAACAAAGAAAACAATAGCAAAGACCAATAAAACTAAAAGCTGGTTCTTTGAGAAGATTAACAAAATTGATAAATCTTTAGCCAGACTCATCAAGAAAAAAGAGGGAAAGGACTCAAATCAATAATATTAGAAATGAAAAAGGAGAAGTTACAATAGACACCACAGAAATACAAAGCATCCTAAGAGACTACCACAAGCAACTCTATGCCAATAAAGTGGACAACCTGGAAGAAATGGACAAATTCTTAGAAAAGTATAACCTTCCAAGAGTGAACCAGGAAGAAATAGAAAATATGAACAGACAATCACAAGAAATGAAATTGAAGCTGTGATTAAAAGTCTTCCAACAAACAAAAGCCCAGGACCAGATGGCTTCGCAGGTGAATTCTATCAAACATTTAGAGAAGAGCTAACACCCATCCTTCTCAAACTCTTCCAAAAAATTGCAGAGGAAGGAATACTCCCAAACTCATTCTACATGGCCACCATCACCCTGAAACCCAAACCAGACAAAGATACAACGAAAAAAGAAGAAAATTACACACCAATATCACTGATGAATATAGATGTAAAAATCCTCAACAAAATGCTAGCAAACAGATTCCAACAACACATTAAAAGGATCGTACACCATGATCAAGTGGGATTTATTCCAGGGTTTCAAGCATTCTTCAATATATGCAAATCAATCATTGTTATACACCATATTAACAAAGTGAAGAATAAAAACCATATGATCATCTCAATAGATGCAGAAAAAGCTTCTGATAAAATTCAACACCCACTTATGATAAAAACTCTCCAGAAAGTGGGAATAGAGGGAACCTACTTCAACATAGTAAAGGTCACATATGACAAACCCAGAACAAACCATTCTCAATGGTGAAAAACTGAAAGCATTTCCTCTAAGATCAGGAACAAGACAAGGATGTCCACTCTCAACAGTATTATTCAATATAGTTTTGGAAGTCCTAGCCATGGCAATCAGAGAAGAAAAAGAAATAAAATAATACAAATAGGAAAAGAAGAAGCAAGACTGTCACTGTTTACAGACGACATGATACTATAGATAATAATCCTAAAGATGCCACCAGAAAACTACTAGAGCTAATCAATAAATTTGGTAAAGTTGCAGGATACAAAATTAATGCACAGCAATCTCTTGCATCCCTATACACTAAGAATGAAAGATCAGAAAGAGAAATTAAGAAAACAATCCCATTCACCACTGCAACAAAAAGAATAAAATACCTAGGAGTAAACTTACCTAAGGAGTTAAAAGACCTGTACTCAGAAAACTATAAGACACTGATGAAAGAAATCGAAGATTACACAAATAGATGGAGAGATACACCATGTTCTTGGATTGAAAGAATCAACTTTGTGAAAATGACTATACTACCCAAAGCAATCTACAGATTCAATGCAATCCCTATCAAATTACCAATGGCATTTTTTACAGAACTAGAACAAAAAATATTAATTTGTATGGAGACACAAAAGACCCCAGATAACCAAAGCAATTTTGAGGGAAAAACGGAGCTAGAGGAGTCAGACTCCCTGTCTTCAACCTATACTACAAAGCTACAGTAATCAAGATAATATGGTACTGGCGCAAACACAGAAATATAGATCAATGGAACAGGATCAAAAGCCCAGAGGTAAACCCATGCACCTATGGTCAACTAATCTATGACAAAGGAGGCAAGGATATACAATGGAAAAAAGACAGTCTCTTCAATCAGTGATGCTGGGAAGACTGGACAGCTACATGTAAAAGAATGAAATTAGAACACTCCCTAACACCATACACAAAAGTAAACTCAAAATGAATTTTTACTCAAAAGACCTAAATGTAAGACCTGACACTATAAAACTATTGGAGGAAAACGTAGGAAGAACACTCTTTCACATAAATCACAGCAAGATCTTTTTTGATCCACCTCCTAGAGTACTGGAAATAAAAACAAAAATAAACAAATTGGACCTAATGAAACTTAAAAGCTTTTGCACAGCAAAGGAAACTATAAACAAGATGAAAAGACAACCCTCAGGATGGGAGAAAATATTTGCAAACAAATCAATGGACAAAGGATTAATCTCCAAAATATATAAACAGCTCATGCAGCTCTATATTAAAAAAAAAAAAAAAACAATCAAAAAATGGGCAGAAAACCTAAACAGACATTTCTCAAAGAAGACATAACAGATGGCCAAGAGGCATGTGAAAAGCAGCTCAACATCAACATCATTTGAAAAGCAAATCAAAACTACAATGAATTATCACCTCACACCAGTTAGAATGGGCACATCATCAGAAAATCTACAAACAGCAAATGCTAGAGAGGGTGTGGAGAAAAGGAAACCCTCTTGCACTGTTGGTGGGAATGTAACTTGATACAGCCACTATGGAGAACTGTATGATGGTTCCTTAATAAAATAAAAATGGAATTACCATATAACCCATTAATCCCACTACTGGGCATATACCCAGAGAAAACTATAATTCAAAAAGACACATGCACCCCAATGTTCATTGCAGCACTATTTACAATAGCCAGGTCATGGAAGCAACCTAAAAGCCCATTGACAGCTGAATGGATAAAGAAGATGTGGTACATATATACAATGGAATATTACGCAGCCATAAAAAGGAATGAAACTGGGGCATTTGTAGAAACGTGGATGGACCTAGAGGCTGTCATACAGAGTGAAGTAAGTCAGAAAGAGAAAAACAAATATCGTATATTAACGCATATATGTGGAATCTAGAAAAATGGTACAGATGAACTGGTTTGCAAGGCAGAAATAGAGACACAGATGTAGAGAACAAACGTATGACACCAAGGAGGGAAAGCGGGGTGGGGGTGGAAATGAATTGGGAGATTGGGATTGACATATATACACTAATATGTATAAAATAGATTAATAAGGACCTGCTGTATAAAAAATAAATAAAATAAAAACAAATATAAGATGGGGAAAAAAAGCTGCACACAATACTTGTATGAGTAGTTCAAGCTTGCGTGAATTGATAATACTTCTTATGTTGTAGAGATTCTCAATAAATAATAGACACATTACAGGAAAATCAACATAGCCAAGAATCCATTTCCGACTGATTAATACAGCTATAATCATGACACCTGAACTCAAGAAGGCATTACACTTCCCAGCACCATAACAGTGATGTAACCAGTTATTTACTTTTATGTACTACATTGTGATACACTATTATTAGCTCTCCTTTGTTTTTCTATTGTATAAATCTTAATTTATACTTGTACTTAATAATTTGTTAGAGAACAAAAAGGCTCCCCCTGAATATTAAAAGTAACAAATAAATCATTAAGAACTACAAAAATAGTAGTTCTCTATTTATTGAGAAATATATATGTGCCATTAAGCTCAAAAAAAAAAGAAGGAGGAAAAAGAAAGGAAGACAAGGACAGAAGAAAGGTGAAGAGAATTAGAAATGGGGAGAGGAGGATAAAGGAGCTAAACTGTAAGAAGATATTTTGGCTCTGGGATCATGAATCAGAGAAAGTTATCCAGAAATTGAAGAAACTTATGGAGATAAAAGATCAGGGTCTCACGTTAGAACTTTTTCAGACCATGTTAAAAATTATGATTACATGATGAGGAATATTTTGAAATATGGGTCTCCAGAGCAGTATTTCATTTTACATGCTCAGCTTTTATGGCTACTAAGGAAATCTTTTGATGGGACCCTACCTTGGAGATGTGGTAGAGGACCAGGTCGTATCCAGCATCCTTAATTCTCAGGAGAGTATTTTGGAGAACAAAACTGGATATACTAGTGATGACTTGAATCCAGACTAAGCAAGTTGGTTCAAGACCAACCTGTATGGAGGGAAAGAAAGGGATACAGCTCACGATGCTGTGGCATCTTCTTGACCAGAGCAAATGCTGAAGACTCTCAACAGGTGGGTTTAAAGGAAAAGTAAATTATTGTAAAAACGGAGAATAAAGTTACAGATTTAGAAAGGACCATAGCATTTAATTGAACTACTTCCATCCTTCTTCTCATATACCCCTCAATATGCTGTACCCTGGTTTCAGCTCTCCCGAATCCCTTCATCTTCCTACTGAAAGTCCTAAGTTCATCTGTGCCCTCCCAACTTCAAAAATCCAAAGAACATGTCTCAGTACTTCCAACTGACTTTTGGCAGCATTTGACTCTGGTGTCACTAAATCAATCAATCCATCAATAAAAATAAACAGGCTTTGAGGAGGAGGGGGTTGTCTACAAACTCTGGGTCTCCTCCCGCGTCCCTGATAACAGTTCAGTCTCCTCCCCTTCACCTCCTCTTTCAACCAACTTTTTAAATGTCTAAATTCATGTCTCCTAAAATATGGTGCCCAGAGATCAATTGTATAGTCCATGTGAGGTCTGACCATGGGCAAGTACAATGGAAATATTTTTATCACTCTGGTTGACTTTCTAAGAAAGAGAGAATTCAAGTGCAAGGAGAACTAGAGGGGAGAATGTCACAGTTTCTGCCCCATGTATTGAAAATTCTTCACGAAAAAAAATTGATCTAAGTCCCCTTTCCACAACCCAAGCCTATCTAAGTGCAAGATCTTAATATGTTATAGAGGTAAATATACCTATCTATATCTATATCTATATCTATTAAACAAACTATTCCTTTTTTTGAAAAGAAAATTAACTACACAGGAAAATAATGTGTGAATTATTGATTGCAAAGAATCTTATAATATCTTGACAATTTCTATTGATAAATGACTATCCCCCAAAAAAGCAAAAAATAAAATTACTATAACTTACTCCCTATCTTTTGTATAGTTTATTAGATTAAGTGGGTGGAATATCAACGAGGCTGGAGAGTGTGGTAGGTGACGGCTACAGTAAACAGCTGGCTCCTATGACATCCATCTCTGTACTGACTCAGATGTTTGGCCTTGAGCAAATCATATCCCTTCTTGGCCTCCTCTCCTCATCTGTAAAATGAGCCTGTTGGATTCCCTGATCTCTAAGTTCTGTTTTACCTGGGTAATCAGCATGACCACAGCCTCCCTTCACAAAACAACCCATGGCTTTATAATCACCTTTGTGTCCTCAGTCCTACCTTCTGAGATTCCATTCACCTTCCTACCAGGACCCCCTCTCTCTGGATCTAGCTTTTGCACTTCATTTGCTTCCTGGCACCAGTCCTATGGCTTGCACATAAGCCCTCCCCGCCTACGACGCACCAATTTGCAAGGACAAAGAAACTGCATTAACAACTGGCGCTTGTCACATGAAAGGACATGTAAAACATAAATCTGTAATTGGACATGAGATTAGTTCCTGTATTGCTGACTTCCATTGGATTCCTCTGGACAGTCATAAATGCAGTCTGGGAGACTGGTTCCCGAGGACAGCGACCCGTCACCAGGCCTCTCTTGGGGGTACAGGACCTGCCCTGCTAACTTGGCTCCACCTCCACTTCAAAAATAGACTCAGTCCTATTTCTGTGTTCCTTTCCTTCCAAGCTGCCTGGGCAACTTCAGCTTATCTTCCCCATCCTTCCAGCTGCCTGAGAAAGTGGAGAAACTGGTTTTTCCTGATATTCCTTGGGGCCCCTTGACTTTGCCCTTGATTCATTCTCCAGACCCCTTTTAGAGAAGTCAGAATTACCTTGCTTCTCACTTTAGTGCTGTTTTTAGTTTTCTTCTCTACTGAAGGCCTACAGGTCAAGCATAAGGAGTGGTATGGAGAAGAATGCGGGTTCTCCATCCCCAAGGGCTGGCCATTGCCCTGTCCTGCTGAACTTCATAGCCCACTCATACACCCACAGAGAACCCCCAGACTGAAGGATGCTTGGAATTTATTCCACCTGTCTGTCTCCACCTCTATCAAGTCTAATCCTTTTATGAAACTCTCTGGAGGGGAGATTCTCACCACCTCCTTCAGTCACCCATTTCTGCCCTCAATACAGGAAATACATATGTCTATCAGCCAGGATTTACCCAAGTAACCCTTTTCTGAGAATAAACAGAATTTAAAGAGGACCATTTTACGGGGGAAAAAGGGGGTAGGTCTCCATTTATTTTCAAGCTGATAATGAAGGAAGCCAAAGGTAAAGTTCAGCTGTTTATCCAAAATTTTATCCCGTTTATTCAAATCTTTCTGGCATTTAGATTAGCATGAAAATCTGTCTCTGAAAAGTTCAAGAACAATCTGCTTTGAGATAAACCCTTCCTGCTTTCAGAAAATGATTATGTTGTGGCTTTAAGAAGGGCAGGCTCACAGTCCTTTTCACACCAAGTCGCTCTCTTACATTCGAAGACCTTGAGTGGCTGAGCTGGTGCAGATAAGCTGCTGGGGTCTGTGCAGCAGGTACCCCTGGGAGCCCTGCCAGGCCAAGGACAGCACTGCACTCATAGGCTCCCATGCTCACATTTGCTGTTTGGGGTGGTAGTTACACCCTTAGAGCAGGGATTCTCAACCTGGGGTGATTTTGCCCCCCCAAGGCACATATGACAATGTCTGGATGCATTTTTGGTCATCCCAAGTGGTGTGGAGGGAGGTGCTATCAGCATCTAGTGGATTGAGACTAGGGATGCTGGTAAACATCCTACAGTGCACAAGGCCCACACCAAAGAATTGTCCAACTGAAGATGTCACTTCTGCCACGGTTGAGAAATCCTGCCTTCAGTGTCACCAGTTTGGGAAAAGAGTCATATCTGATATGTATTTTCAGACCCATCCTCTCCCAAGCTCCCGTTCTGAATTCATTTTTTCTTTCATTTATTTATTCATTATATATGTGTGTATATATATATATATATATATATATATATATACGTATATATACTGATCACGTATTACAATATGTCAAACCTGTGTGGGTGTCAAATAAAATGGCAAGCAGAAGTAGCCTCCATCCCTGTCCTGAAAAAAGATGCCATCTTGTAGGGAAGAATCAACATTGAGAGTACATCCTCAAAGTAACTTCCTGTAGCACAGACATTGCTCTAGACACTTTATGAATTCACTTAGCTCCCACAACAGTGTTATGACAGAGATACCATTATTATTCCTGTTTTATCAGTGAGATAACTGAGGCATACATAGAGAGGTTAAATGATTCGTACAAGGTCACACAGATAGCAGATGGAAGCAGGATTCAAACCCAGGCCATTAAGCTCCAGGGTCCATCTATGCTGTGTTTTTCTTTTTTAATTCCTAAATCATGTTATTTATTTTTATCAATAAAGATATCAATTAACTGGCCAGTTATTGGTGTCTCAAAAATTCAGCAATGACCAGATAAGTAGCTAGAATCTAGCTGTGGTGTTCTTCATTTATTTAAAGTCTCCCTTTCAGGTCTGCCTTAAATTTGTTTTATGAGACTGATAACATTAAAATAGCTTGAGCATGAAAGTTTTAGAACATATTAGAAGCTCGATGTAGAAATCTGTAAATAGAGATAAATAAATATGTGAAGATCTTGCAAGCAATTCCTCTGGTATTTGTTTGTTTTTTTTGTTTTGTTTTTCTATTCTTTTTCAAAATTTTTTCCCATTTGGGTTATTACAGAGTATTGAGCAGAGTTCCCTGTGTTATACTGTAGGTCCTTGTTGGTTATCTATTTTAAATATAGCCGTGTGTACATGTCAATCCCATCTGTCCATCTGTGCTTTAAACCAGCATACAGTGCTGCATCTCACATAAACACACTCATAATGGAATTATAACAAATAATTAAAAAGGAGAGGAAGACATAGCTATGAGTGTCTATTATAGAAGGTGCTGTTGCCTAGACAGGGGATCTTGAGGAAATGGCACTTGGGCTAAAATCTGAAGAGTTAACTAGACAACAAAGAGAAAGAAGTGCATTCCAGGCAAAGGGACAGCATGGGTGTTAGCTTCATATTACTACAAATGAAACATAGTGGCTTGAAACAACACACATTTATTATCATATACTTCTTTTATAAGAGAGACGTGGATTTCACTGAGCACAAATCAAAGTGTCAGCAGGGTTGCATTTCCTTCTGTAGGCTCCTTGACTCATTTCGCTTCTGGAAGCTGCCTGCATTCTCCAGCTTGTGGCTCCCTTCAGTCTTCAAAGTCTGCAAGGATGGATTGAGTCCGTCTCTCAGCAAGTCACTCCAATCTTCTTGTCTCCCTCTTCCACCTTTAAGGACCCTTATGATTATATTGGGCCCACACAGATCATCCACGCTGTTCTCCCTATGTTAAGGTCAGCTCATTAACTACCTTCATTCTATCTACAATCTTACTTCCCCTTTGCCATGGAGTCTAACACATTCACAGGTTCTGGGGAGTAATAGATGGACATCTTTGGGAGGTCATTATTCTGCCTATTACAGACAGCATATGCAAAAGCCTTACAGAAGAAGAAGAAAGGCATGCACAGGGCGAAGAAAGTCCATGTCGTTAAAACAGAGAAAATAAAGAAGCAGACAGGGGACAAGCCTGAAGGGTCAGACCTGGTGTTCCTTGTGAGACAGGCTGGGATCTGGGACCTGGGACCTGGGATGCTTTGCTGAAGTACTTGCACCTGGACAAAGGTCTCCTCAAGCAATAAAATACAAAGAAACTATAAGGGACTAAAAATAATGTCATGCATGTGCAGTTGGGGCAAATTATGGACAACAAAATACAAAAAGACCAACTGCCACTTCTGAAGAGCCGGGAGCAAAAGCAGGGGGTCGGGAGAAAAAATAGCATACTGTGCATGCCTCCTGCACACAATCCCACCAAAAGGGTGGGCAAACCACCTAAGTCACCACTCCAGCCCAATCCCTGGACCCATCCCTACCCTCACCCCATATAAGGAACCAGCTTGCCCACTGTTGTTTGTTCTCACTCTCCCCTGGTGCAGCAGGGACCCCAATAAAGCCTTGCCTGAATTTCTTTTCTGGCCTCTGATC
This sequence comes from Mesoplodon densirostris, assembly GCF_025265405.1. Classification (NCBI taxonomy): domain Eukaryota; kingdom Metazoa; phylum Chordata; class Mammalia; order Artiodactyla; family Ziphiidae; genus Mesoplodon; species Mesoplodon densirostris. The sequence continues at coordinate 21,372,955 of NC_082668.1, forward strand.
AATTTCTATAGATTAAGGAGGCCCAGAACCCTGGTCAGTAACACTTGGAAGTAGTGTCAGACATTTGTCATCTTCCCGAGAGCAAGGGGAAGCCACTGAGGCATGTTACCTGGGGCACTGGTGAGATGGACTAGCATTTTGAAAGGTCACTCTAGCTGCTGTTTGATGGGGAGAGAATGAGAGAAGGGGCCAGAGTGGAGGCAGGTAGACCAGCGAGAGGAGGGGCTATTGCAGGAGGCCAGATGGGACATGATAGAATTCCAAACCAGGTCTTAAAACAGAGAGAAGAAGGAAGGTGAGGATTCAAGAGACATTTTGGAGATGAAATCGACAGGTCTTGGGATTCGGTGAATGGGAAACGGAGCATGAGGGAGATGGACAAGTCAAAGAGGCTCCTGGGCTTCAGGCTTGGGCAAATGGCAGTGCAGTTCCAAGGGCCGGAACGTGGAGGAGGAGTGTCTGTAGGGGTGAAATTCAGCTTTGGATGTGTAGAATTCAAAATGTCCGAGAGGAAGCATCAGCTAGGATTTGTGGGTCTAGGCAGTTGGATTTGTGGGTCAAGAGCCAAAATGATGGCTGGAAGTCTCCAGTTCAATGTCGTGCTGGCCACTCAAGACCAATATATCTCAATCCAAGCCTATTATCTTTCCCCAAACCAACTCCAATACCTGTGTCCTTTCCCTGTTCAGCACCACCGTGCAGGGTCAAGAGGCCATATCTGTTTCATCTTGCCAGGCCTTGCAAGGCTTAGTAACATGTCTAGCCTTTGTAAGAGGTTAATAAATGTAATAGAATAAATAACTGAATGAACTAATCAATTACCTCTCTGTCTGTCTGTCTGCCCATCTATCTCCGTCCCTCTCTCTCCCTCTCTCTGCCTGTCTGTCTGTCTCTCTGTCTTTCTCTCTCTCTCTCTCTCTTGCTCCCCACAGCACACTCATTTGTCCTTACTTTTGAACAGAAAGTCAGGTCTGTTTAGCTTAGAAAGATCTGAGGTTAAATTCTGTTGTGACCCCAGCACCTGTAGACACAGGACCTTTGACCTTAAAGCTGCAAAGGGCTCTGCTTCCTCTGGCAGCTCAGCCAGGCACTCAGAGAGAGACTGAACAGAACTGACAACCATTGCTGGCTTTTATTATGTGTTTGGGTGTCTAAAATTGTAGGCATTTCCTGTAAGAGATATGCTTCACAAAGCACGCTGTAAATTGCCTTCTTTAAATGTGAAGTTGTAGCTTTTTCAGTCACATAAATATATTCCCTTGTATATGTACTGTGTGAGTTCATGTTCTTTGCTCTTTAAGGCTTCCAGGAACTAAGCACTCATCTACCATACAGAATGCGTGTTCAGAACAACTGGAGGAGAGAGAGGAATAACAGCTCACCAAGGAACGTCCCACTGTGTCAGAGCTTCTCTGAGCTTAAACTTTAATTCATCAATCAGTCAGTAAATCATCCATTAAGTCCTGCTGTATTAGTCACTGTAAAAAAAAAAAAGAATTACACTGACACGGTCTTCTAAAATCTCACAGTCTTAAGACTATTTTGCCTTCTGTTTTTGCATAATGCTTGTTAGGTTGTTAAACAAGAAACTGGACAAAAACACAGTAGAATGTTAAAAAGGAGTTCTGGAATTCTCTTTAGGTCAGATAATCCACTGTAGAGCAGCAAAAAACTATGACCAAAGCATTTTCCTTTTCTTCATTCATTAAATAAATTTTATTGAATACCAATTATTTGTCAGACAAGAGAAATACAGCAAGGGACAGGAGGAGGAAACCTGTTAGAGATCCTTGCTGGGGCTCATATTCTAGAAGGGAATGATAGTCAGTGAGTAAATAAGGCAATAAATAAACAAGAAAAGACTAGGTCTTGATGATTGCAAGAATGTGAAATGATGGAAGGGATACATTAGGTTAGACTTGTAGGAAAGGTCTGTCATAGTAGTTGACATTTAAGCTGAAACTCAGACAAAAAAAAAAAAAGAAACTATGAGTACAAAGATCTAGGGGTAGCATTCCAGGTGCTTCTTAAGTAAAAGCCCCATAAATCTGGGACTGAGCCCTATTTAACATTATAGTCCCCAGAGTTACCAGCATAGATGTTACCTCAATAACTATAGACACTCATAAATGTGGGCAAAACACATCACCTATGGTCCTGAACCAGGTGTCTGTGATCTTTAAAATGTGGACACTTTATCTCCAGGAACTTTCTAGCACCTTCTCATTTTGCAAGGCTCCCTGTCCCAGCACTGTACTCACTATGGGGCCATGGGCTTAGAGGTCTCAACAGCCAGCAGATCTAGCTGGCTTTTCCTTAAGGGTGGAAATCTTCTCACCTTGACTCTTCCTGATGTTTTTCATTTCCCACTTACCTTTTATTGGGTTCAAGGCTCTGCCCAGTTTCCATGTGAGATTTGCCTTGACACCTTAGGAAAAACAGCAAGAAAACCCCTCCCTTCACTTCTAAACCACAGCAGATGCAATGCTTGTGCTAGGAAAGACTCAACCAGGCTGGAGCCTCCCCTGTCCCCACAGGATGCCATATAAGCTGTGTTGGAGACCAGATTCCCTCAATCTTCCCTGCCACAATTTCACATCCTCCACCACAGAAAGTTCTTTCCTATGGTCAGTTCCTCACAACTACAACCTCATCCATTGCTGGAGAGTTGGTTCTTGCTGCTGAAAGCCAGTGGCTAACTCATCCATAGACTCAATACAGTAAAGGAAAGAACTGGTGAACTTGAAGATAGATCAATGGAGATTAAACTGAAAAACAAAGGCAAAAAAGAGTAGAAAACACAATAAAATGAAACAAAAACAGAACAGAGCATCCAAGAGCTATGGGACCATAAAAGCTAATGGCTGGAAACGCGATAGTTGCATGAACAGGACAGATCCTAGGGCTTTTAGTTCAACCCTTCCCTGCCTATTCCCTAGTTAATTCCACGGAATTAATTTCAATTAATTTCAAGTCCACCCAGAAACTCAACTGTTTTCTAAGACATCCTCCATGGCTAGCAAGTTATAATATTCTAATATAGAGCTGGTATTGGAAGTAATGAAAATGATGTTCTCATGGGTTAGGGATCATTAAAATAGGCTTACCAGATAAAATACAGAATACCTAGTTCAATCTGAATATCAGATTTTTAATATAAGGTGAGTCTTGTGCAATATTTAGGACATACTTAGATTAAAAAGTAAGTCATTGTTTACCTGAAGTTCAAATTGAACTGGGCACCCATATTTTTATTTGCTAAATCTGGCAATTCTATGTTAAAAGCCATCATGTAAACCACTCAAAAGTATCTCCTTTCTGACCATCCACATTGCCTATATCTAATAATGCCTTGTTGTGGATTGGTTTATCAGGTCTATATTAACCTAAAGCAGCAGGCGCTTGATGAAGCATGGGACACAAGACAGAGGAATGGTGAGGAGAAAACCTGCTACAGAGGAGGGAGCTCCCAATTAGGAATCAGAGTATCCTGTCCGAGAACCAGCCCTGCCTCTTACAAGCTGGGCCCATCATTGAACCTCTGTGTCTTAGCTTCTCAGTGTATAAAATGGAGATGACAATCCCCACCCAGCTCCCTCCCACACTCTCAGATGACCTTCAGCACATCTCTCTGCAGGCACTTACTTGAAAACCATATAGGAATACATGCCCACCCAGTGGTGGATTTCTTGTTTCTTCCAGGAAGCAACAGGAGGGAGCTGTCGTGTAGGGGATGCCTGATGAGGGAAGAAAGGGCCTCTGATGATCTTTGCATAGTTCTCGCCCCTCGCTGGCCTCAGCAGTACCTGCTGCCATCAGACCTGCCCATTTTCCACCCCCACTAGTCGCATTTCAAATCTTTGTCGGTCGATAGCATTTATTTTTGGACTTTGCCAACGCCGGCATGCCAGGCGCAGTCAGGTCCCATTATGGAAGTGCGGCAGAGCTGGCCTGCTCTGTCTTCGGGGAGGTAACTGCCAAGAGGAGCACGGGAACCAGCAGTGATACGAGACCCTGTCCTCTGAGTCAGCCCTGATGCCAGCTGGGTGAGGTAAGCATCCGTTGGGGGCACCCTTCACCTGCTGGCTCCTGGCCTCTCTCTGGCGGACATCGGCTCCCAGCAGGCTGGCAAGGGTGTGAGAAACAAGACAGGTCTGTTTCCTGTGGCTCCTGGCTAGAGAGTAGTGGCCTGGACAAGAAGAGGACAGACAGTGAGCTGGCTGTGGCCCTGGAATGAGCGTTCCCAAGCTGGCTGTCCAGTTCTTCTCTGGCCATCACTTTGGACACCAGGACCCTGGACCCTGAGCCGTGCCTTCTGGATCCAACCCTCAGCTGCCCCTTCTGAGATGCCCATGAGCCTGAAGGACCCACCTCTCCCCTGCTGTCACTCTCCCACCAACACAAGTGGCAATTTCCAGGTTGGGGAGAAATAGGGCTTCATTTTCCTCTGAATCTGAGAAATCAAACTCGCATGAGCCAGGACAAGCTACCCTAAGCTCAAGCTCTCTTTAGCCCATGATAAAAAGGAATGTGCTGTAGTTATGGTTAAAGAGATTGGAAAGATGGACCACAGAAAGAGCCCTACCCTCTAGGTGTGGGCACAGGGACCAGAGTTGCTGGGACCCGTCACTAAATGAGGTGACGGAAGCCCTTGTACTCGTGACCCAAAAGAAAAGGAAATGTGATGGCCCAGAAGGAAGTTCCTGGGGAGGGAATATTTGTGATTCTTTGTGCCATGAAAATAAAACCAGTGCTTGTCTGTATGCCTGCTTGGAACACACAGCATCCACAGCACATCAGTGAACACAGCAGGTCTTCTACCCAACTCGGGTGATGGGAAAACAGCGGGCTTCAAATTCCTCCAACCAGTCAACAGGTGAACCAGCCCAAGCCTGGCGTCCATCCTTCATGACCCAGGGACCAACCTGGGCCTGCACCCCTTTGGTGGCTGCCATGCTGACTCCAGCACTGCAGGTCTGAGAACCTGGGCGAGTGCTGGCCAGCTGCATGATCTCACACAAGGGGCCCATCCGATTCACAGTTCCAAAAAAGTCCAGTCAAGGGAGGAGAGGATGAAAGGGGCCTTAGGGGGAGCTGAAGAAAGACCCCCACTGGGGAGCTGCCTCTCCAGCTCCCATCAGGGCACCAGCACCCAGGTCTGGCCTGGGGCCTGCCCATCCTGGATCCCTCAGACATCGCTTCTCTCCGTCCCTCCAGACCAGATCTGGTTTCACTAGACCTGGAACTCTCCAAGCCCTTTCCTGCTGTGAATTGATTTATTCGGATGCATCTGTCAGAGCGTGACTGAAGGATGTCTGGACGGCAGGGAGCACAGCTGTGGCAGATGTGCCTCAGAATGCCTCCAAGTGAGCCCCTTCCCCTCCTTTCTCCCTTCCCCTAGCCTGGGAAAGGCCAGGGGAGGTTGAGGACATCTGCACAGCCCATGAGAACCAGGAAAGGGAGCAGGGTATCCTGGGGGCTAGGAGAGCATGGAAGAGGCTGCTGTGCTAATGCTAGGGGGACAAGTGCTAGAAAATGGGGATCTAGACCTTATTTTGCCACCGGTGAGGTCCGTGATTGTGAGCAGGCCCTTGAGCCTCTCAGTACCCATTCTCTAAGTTCACGTAGAGTCTTCCAACCCCACAGGACCAACCAAATCCCTCTTCCCCTTGATTTCCCAGCACCTGACCCTCCTCTAATAAGGCCCTTGAACATGGAGCTGTCCCATTGTGGGGTGCTGGCAAAGGTTTCACAACCAGCTCTCTAGATAAAAATATGAATAAAATAAATTTTGCTGGTACAAAGCACACAATTTACAAATAATAACAAAATATACAATACTCTTTATTGTAAATTCCATCTAGCCAAATGATTCTCAAAGAATGCATTTGTAGATTGTTGCCAAACTCTTATCTGTGGCAAGCCTATGGCTGCAGTTCAACCATGAGTTAGCAAAAGGCTGTGGTTGACAACCAGCTTGGAAAATCCCTGAAAATTTAACAAGTGGCTCTGGGGACCTAGTAGGAGCTGACCCCGTGCTAGACAGTGGGCCCTGAGCACAGGGCCTGGAGTTGGCTGTGTCTTCAGCACCCATGCCAGACTGGCCCGCATCATCAGAGTTCAGCCTTCAGGCTGCTCCCTGAATTGAACCCACTCACCTTAATTTACCCAGAGAAGAAAGCCAAGTAAGCAGGGTCTGATAAAGTAGAACAGGTATCCTAAGGGACTGTGGCCAAGGACGGATGGTGGCAGGTGTTGAGTAGCCTGGAAGACTCTATAGTCAAGGTGAGTCAGAGACCAGAGAGGAGCGATCAGCATGGAATGGGGAGAGAAGAGGACAGGGAGGGTGTTCTGGGCCGGAGGAACAGCACAGCTAAAGGCACGGTACACACAGCTGCCTTCCCGGGCATCCAGACCACCATGATGCTCCCATTCGACAAATACTGATGGTCTGCTGTGTGCTAAGCACTGTTCTCAGCTGAAAAAAGTCCCTGCTTTTGCAGAAATTGAATTCCATTAAGGGAGAGACACAATACACAGCAAAGAAGAGCCCCCATTGGTGGAGTAAACAGACTTGACTTCAGTGTAAGAAAGAACTTCCAGAACCTAATCCCTAGGGCTAATGAACAGGTGCTTCTCGAAGAAATGTGAAGTGTGGTTACGTAAGGAAAAGTTTCCTTCTTGCAGGAGCCCTCGGGACCCCGGCTCTTGGGTGCTGTGAGTCACTAGTAGGAGGTTACAAGCTGCATTGTTTGCCAAACTTGCATTATGGATGGAGGGGGAAAAAAGTGGGTCCTTGTGTAAAGAGACATGGGTCTGACATTCAAAGTCTGGGTGGTGGAGACCCAAGTAAAGAAAACCAGAGGAGGAAAAGGCTGGTCCAGAGAAGCAGCTTCTCTTCTTGGCTTAGCGCCTACTTCTCTGCACTGTCCATACCCACTCCTCCCCAAACCTGGCCCCCAAAGGAAATGGATCCCTGAGCGACTGATGGCACCTGCCCTGGGTAGACACTCACATCTCTGTCTTTCTAGTAGCAGGGCCGACCCCTGGGCTGTGGAGAAGCAGGCCTGGGATAGCAAATAAACAGGTCTCTCAACCATTTGTGCTTGGCTGGACTCTTGAGGGAGCACTTGGAGCCACCCGAGAGCTCGCACTGAGACACAGAGGCACCCAGTTTGCCTAATAATTTGCCAAATAAATTAAGCTTCCCCAGGGGTTCCTAAACTGGGTTCCATGGAATGCTGGGATCCTCCAAGGTGGCTTAGAAGTCACTGAGAGAAGCGATGGAGAAGCTGAGGGGATGGGGCTTCAGGCCCCTCCCTGCCTCAACCATGAAAGACCCCTCTGCACTGTATTGAGACTGCACAAGAAGACTCAGCTGATACCCAGAAAGAAAAACACATTTCCAAAACACCCAGGGCTCCGGGCTTTGACTCTGGTCCCTCCAGACATCCAGACAGCCCCTTCCCAAACTCATCTCTCACCATCTATTCTCTGCCTTTGACATGAATTTGACAGTTGACCAGATATTCCTTCTCACACACTAGGGTCAACCTACCTTCCAGGTCTGGAACAGGGAGGGAGATGGAGAGGAACACTTGGGCCCAGAGAGAAGAAATTGTAGTCAGCACAGCAAGGGTCCCCAGACAAGAACTCTGTCAGCCTCTGCACAAACTTGAGAGCCCCTGCCTTCCCTCACGCCCAGCCACAACCCCACCTCAGCCCTTAGCTGCTGCCCAGGATCTCACGGAAACCCCTCTTTGTTTTTGTTTTTGTTTTTGCCCTACTTCTTGGTTTCGCTCACAGCAGACTTTGCCCATTTTTGAGCCAACCGTGAATGGCAACTATTTTCCTCAGGATTAAAAATCTTTTTAGCTAAAGCCATCATGCCACACAGGCTGAGCCTGGGAGGAACATCTGGGTGACACATCTGGTCTATCGGCCGACCTCCCTCACAGATGGGGCTTTATGGGTATTAGCCCTGGTTCCTGCCACAATACCAGGAATGGGTTTCAGGGTCCCTGCTCCAGCCAAGGACCTACTGATGCTGGGGGAAAATCAACAAATGTCTCTGAGCCTGATTCCAGCTCTTCACAATGTGGGGAGACCCTGCCTTATCAATTTACTTGACTAGGCATTATAATAATAAGCAAAGACATGGCTTCAAATATGGTCCAAATCCCCAATAAAGGCAGAGAATTGGCAGTCATTCAAAGTGTCAGTTATCTTGCAACACTGTTGAAAGATATAAAGATACATTGTTTTGTTGTGTGGCAGGCTGAGATCTTCTCAGTCCAATTCCTCTTCTCTCCCCCAGCAACTACCCATCAGACAGCCTGCCCTTGACATAGAAGCTTTTGCCACTGAGATTTTCACAGAAGCCCTAGATAGTCACCCTTATCTTTCTTGGGAATAAAGTTGCTGGTGGCTGATTGGGAAGGAGGGAGGGTCCAACCACCAAGGCCTGGCATTTTTTGGAAGAGAGATGGTGGTGGCAAGGAGGGCCCATGGGGTTGAAGGAGGGGGTCAGCCACGTGAGCTGCTCCATTTCTGGCGGTGGCACCGTGAGCAGACCTCCCGGGAGCCAGCCAGTCAAGTCAGACTGATTAGGTCAATTCATTCTTTATCTGGGACTAGCAGATAAGGCTGCGGGCCCAGGGGGGTGAATATGGGATGTGCCCCGTAGGAAGGAGACCTAAGGAACACTGTAGCAGATGGGAAGGCCAAGGCAGAACAGAGAGTTCTCTCAAGAGCCTCCTTTTGGCTCTACTGGGGTCTCAAGTGGTTTCCAATCAGGGTGGGGATGCTGGGCCTCCCTCGGTGCCCCACCTGAATGCCCTAGGCCAGTGGCTCTCCATGCCTTGGGCATATCAGTCAGTTACAACCCCTTGCCCCAGAGTTCCTGATTCAGTAGGCCAGGAAGGGACTGAGAATTTGCATGTGTACCAAGTTTCCAGGTGATGTTGATGCTGCTGGTTCAAGGACCACACTTAAGAGAACCACTGCTATGGGCTCAGTGCACCCCTACCCCAGCCCCTTCATTCGGGCATCCCTCCAACCCGTTTCCCTCACTGCTCTTAGGAAACAAAGATCACAAGAGACCCTACACCCAACAAAGCCCCTAACAGGGGAAGGATGAGCTGCAGGGCATCCCCAGGCCTCACCTTCCTCAACTGTGGAGTAAAGAGGTTGGACCAAGTAGTGTTTAAGCAAGTCCCTTCCTGCACTAGAGCTCCCCGAGTCCCTGAAACGCAGAGGAATGCCCAGCTTCATCTGCACATTTGCTGGGGCAGCTCTGTTCTCTCCATTGACCTGGAATCACATTCAACAGTCGAAGACTTCATCCTGAATAACCAGCTCCCACACCATTCGTGCACTCACTCCAAAGCCCTAAGTACCTGTCTAAAGATTTCCCTCCTTCTCAGCTTTCTCCCCAGTTTCCACCTCTCTGTGCCGTTCTCTTTGCCATCTTCCCTGGACTTAAGATCTGAGCAGAATATTTGTTCTGAAGATGAAGAGCTTAGATCCATTTTTTAAAATCTCGGGCTTCCCTGGTGGCCCAGTGGTTGAGAATCTGTCTGCTAATACAGGGGACACGGGTTCGAGCCCTGGTCTGGGAAGATCCCACATGCCATGGAGCAACTGGGCCCATGAGCCATGGCCGCTGAGCCTGCGCATCTGGAGCCTGTGCTCCGCAACGGGAGAGGCCACAACAGTGAGAGGCCTGCGCACCGCGATGAAGAGTGGCCCCCGCTTGCCGCAACTAGAGAAAGCCCTCGCACAGAAACGAAGACCCAACACAGCCAAATAAATAAATAAATAAATAAATTTTTAAAAAAATAAAACCTCAATTCACCACCTTTCACCTGGGGCCTCTCCCCCATTTGGTGTCCTATCAGAATAGAACCTTGTCCACAGCCATCTGCCCCATAGGGCTGACCAGTGCTGCTTCAGCTGCTATTAGTCACCTAGGCTATACCAGAAGCCACCTGCTGCCATAGTCCCAGCCTCAACCTGCAACACAGAGGGGAAAACTGGCAACCCAATTCCTGCCCTCTGATTTGCCAGCAAGACCTCTGGCTCTTACACCCAGGCCTTGCACAAGTCCACAGATGTCCCTGTGGAGTGATGACCTGGCAGCCAGACACCCCACACACCATTGCTATTCATGCTTTCAAGTGACAGCCACAGGGCAGAGGACCCCTTACTCCTCTCTCCATCAGCCCATATTCTCCTCTCTCTAATGCTGCTCCCATTGTTTCTCCTCCATGAAGTCTGGAAGGGAACTCAGAAAATGTGGGTTATAATTCTGAGCCTCAGCACCCACAGGGGAGAGATGGGAAGGGTCACCACGGCCCCCTGCCTAGGCTGGATTCTGTGGGTCTGTGGGTCTCCCCACAAAGGTTGTTTAGTGCTAATCTCTCCTGTTCAGCAAGAATCCTGACAGACACATGTGCTGTCTCTCTTTGGACTGTCACCAACAATTCGCGAAGCTGGCCCCAGGCACGTTGCTGCGGGTGTGCAAAGCTGCAATCCCCAGAGGAGAAGAGACGTGCTCAGTGCCACACAGCTGATTCTTAGTGGAGTTCAGAACAGCGCCCAGGCCTCTGGGACTTGAACATGCACTTCCCCTCACAGCAAGCTGGCACTTGGGGCTGTTACTCCCATCTGACTGCACGTGCCCACATGAGTGGTGCTGGGGCAGGGGAGGACCCCCTCCAGTGTTCCACAAGGGATTAGGAATGAGTCCTCCAAGACCTCTAACTGGGGGATAAGAAACACCCTGTATTCTTCAGCTCATTCACATGGGACCCAGGCAATACTCCCTGCATGTTGCCCCATCCCAGGCTCTTGGGCTCATCCCCCACTTCCTTCTCACAGGTCCCAACTTATCCCTCCCCACCACTTCCCCTTTGGTAACCATAAGTTTGTTTTCTATGTCTGTGAGTCTGTTTCTGTTTTGTAAATAAGTTCATTGGTACCATTTTTTAGACTCTACATAAAAGTGATATCATATAATATTTGCCTTTGTCTGTCTGACTTAACTTCACTTAGTATGATAATCTGTAGGTCCATCCGTGTTGCTGCAAATGGCATTATTTCATTCTTTTTTATGGCTGAGTAATATTCCATTGTGTATACAGTATATACCACTTCTTATCTACTCATCTGTCGATGGACATTTAGGTTGCTTCTACGTCTTGACTTTGCTGTACACCTGAAACTAACACAATATTGTAAATCAACTATACTTCAATAAAAAATAAATTTAAAAAAATAAAAGATAAAATAATTAAGTCCCAAACGTCTTCCAGCCAGATACCCTGCTGCCCGCTCTTCCTGGCCAGAAGAGGTAGCTGTGTTACTTACTACTGGGGATGGGGTCCAAACTCCAGAGGAAAATTGGATTCTTCAAAATCAAAAGCGGAACTGGGAGAAGATTCCATAAAGGTGTTTCCTCAAGGGTATTTCACAGAACACCAGCAATTCTCCTTAAAGACAGAGTTCTCGGGACACACACTGGAAACTGGTAAAGTCTGGTTCGGGAGAGACCGGGTCTCATTCCAGAGTGAAGGCTTTGTGAAATGCTGTGTGAAGGGATCTGTTTTCCAGACTCACTGGCTTCTGGCACCCCTTGTCAACACCCTCAGGATGATGCTCGATGGAATTAGAGATCAGCTCAGCTCTGTTTAGCTGGGCCCAGAGCTAATTTTTAAGACATTTTAAACAGATAAGTGCCTGCGAGTTCATCTAGTCTTGGGGTGAACAAACTATGGTCAAATCTGGCCAGGGTCTATCTATCTTTGTATAGCCTTGGAACTAGGATTTTTTTTTTTTTTTTAACATTTGTAAGGATTTGGGGAGGGCGGTGTGGCAAAAAAAGGAAAAGAATGGAATCCATCCCAGAAACCTCCTGTGGCCCTGCAAAGCTTAAAATATTTACTATCCTTTCCTTTATGGAAAAACCTTGCCAAGCCCTGACTTGTCCATCCCCATCTCTCATATGTGGTCAAAAGTATCCTCCACAGAGAAGAGGAAGGATCTAGACAATGAAGCTGTAGAAAAAGGCAACTGCAGCCCTCGGCTGAGTTAGACACCAAAGATTTCTCCAAGGAAGGTGAAAGCATGGTTTCTGTCTATTCCAGAGCCTGAAACCCCCAGGAAAGGATCAGCCTGAGGAGGCAGGCTGTGCCAGGACTCAGGACAGGTGGGGAGGGGTGGGTGTGGGAGGACCGGCCAGGTGTGAGGAGCCAGGCCCTGAGGAAGAGCAGCCCATAATCATCACCATCATCACCATCACCATCATCACCATCATGGGGGAGACGGGTATGAGGTCTGGAGCTGTGGGCAGGAGCCTCCACAGTCCATCTCCCTCAGGACAGCTGGCCTCAGGCACAGGGCAAGGAGAGCTCCCTGAGGCTCCATGATCCCTGGAGAGTCCGTGGGCCAGCCTCGCCTGGTCAGTCATTCTCTGTAACCAGACCCAGCTGTGAAGGACACCAGTGAAAGGGAAGAGGAACGTAAACTGTATACAAAGAGATTCAGGGGATTTGATTACAGAGTTGCACCAGCCATTTCCTGGAACACAACGGGAGTGAGTTCTGAGAATTGGAAGGAGGGGGGTAGCTAAGAAGGGAGGGAAAAAAGGCCAACAGCTAGCTTGCAAGTAGGCAAGTGGGAAGGAGAGAGAGGTCTGACTGCAGGGCAAAGCAGGACCAGCAGCTAGCAGGTCCAAAGGTGGGAAGGGGCCCAGAGCCCCTCTTTCGCCAGCCTGGAGGAATTCCAGGCCCCAGAGGCAGCCTGGGGTAAAGCCCCCAGCCTTTCCCTCTCCAAGCCTCCTTCCCTGCCCACCCAGGGCCTGGAAAATCTTGGGGTTGAGGAGTCTCTCCAGTGCCCACCCCAGCCTTCTTTGCCCCAGGAGGCAGAGAGCAGGGCCTGCTACCGGCCCCGCCTTCCCCCCTCTGCCTTCCTCCGGACCTCCCGCCCTTGGCCTCTCCCCTCTGCAGTCCTGTCTTTGCTCCTCAGCTCGTCTTTTCTTCTGCCTCCCTCTTTATGTTCTTCTTTTACCTCTTTGGAACTTCTCTGCCTCCCCCTGAGCCCTCCCCCTTTGTGGTTCTGCAGCTCATGACCACACAGTCCAGGACAAATGCGGGTCCTACCTGAGCCCCATCCATGCCCAGCAGGGTTGGGAGCTGAGAGTACCCATGGGGGCTTCACTTCACCCAAGTGGTTCTGCAGCCGGCCTCATGCTCTCTCTCTCCAATAAGACGTGAAATCAAGAGGAGCTCGAGAAGGTGGTGGTGACAGAATGAAGACTGGCTCTCCAAGAAACCTTCCTCCCAAGGGAACGTGCCCACCGAGCCTGAGGACTGCTCTCTGACAGATGAACAACACTCATTTTTCCAAACCGCATGCCCCCCGCACCACCACGCGCACTTCATTTCCCTTTCTCCATCCCTTTCCCCTTCACCGAAGACCGAGCAAAGATGTTAGGACCGCTCATGTGTTTGTGCCTCTGTGGTAGCCGCGTGCATTGGCTTTGAAAGCACCAAGTTAACAGACAAGGCAGCTTCACCTGCTAAACCACAGATTTCTTGAAGGAAGTACCTGTGCCTTTTGACAGTGTGGTTCAAGGCCACTGTGACTATTATTCCCACACCAACAGACTTGCACTTGAGGCCCTTCTGGAAAATCTGTTATGTGTGGAGATTATGTATAATTACTGTCCCCAGCCAGGTCTGGAAGAGATATGGAATAGTTCAGACAAGGTGTGTCCAAGTGCTTAGTTGTTTGGCTAACGAACTCAAGAGGACATGGCGTCGAAATCTGAAGGAGCCTTTTCTTCAGGTCACACATCAAAATTCCTCCTGCCTTCCAGCATTCTATCATCAAAGGCATATTTTCCTAAACCAGGTTGAAGGTCTTCTCCAGGAGGTGCCCGTACACAGGGTGCCATCCCAGGATGAGCTAAAGCTAATCCAGGGAAAAAGCGGTCATTTTCTTGAACACGCAAATCTTTGTTTCAACCCCAGCTTGTTCCTGGGACCTGCTGCGTGGGGTTCACAGTGCCTGAGTCATATGTACGTGGCTTTTGAGGATGACATTGGAATATGATGCCAACACACAGAAGCAAAGCTTAAGCAGGTTCCTTGGTCTCATGTATAAGATCTCTCTAAAGTAGGGTCTATGCCCCTGGACTAGCCTTGACCATTCTTGTCACCAGGTTTCCAGCCTGGAAAGCCCTGTCCACTTTTGTTTCTCTATCTCTCCGAGAGACGTTCTAATTCTCCTTGTCCTGGATGATCTTTGCCTTCCCTGAGCTCCCAGAGCACCCATTGCCTAAATCACCCATCTGGCTCCTGAGCCTCCGTGTGTTGTAAGCTGGATTTTTCCATGTCCACACAGCAGAAACCACTAGGGCTCAATGCAGATCCTCTCGGATCACTTTTACTGGCTCTGTGCATGCTCCTCTAGCTTTGGGGTGCTTTTTCTTTCCCAGGGCCCCATACAGGTGACTCTTCTATGCAGGGCTACCTTTAGCCCACTGGAGCCACCTTACCTGCACACAAGCAGAGAGCCTGACATGCCTGGGAACTTATGACCTCATGGGGTGACCTCTGGCTCATTTGTTCTAGGGCAGGGATCTAGCCTCAGGAGACAGAAACCACATCAGCTATTTTTAAATAGAGAATTTAATGTAAAGAATTATTAACTCAGTACTAAGGACAGAAAAGGCCAAAGGGAATACATATTAAGAAAAGGTAGCAAAGATAAAAAAAAAAAAAAAAAGGAAATGGTAGCAATTACAAGAATCATCTAAAACTCTTAGTCTGGGGGAACAATAGTGGGAATTAGAGTTATTAAAACTTTAAAGCTTGAAGGAAGAGCTCACAGGGTGGAAATACAGCCCTCTGGAAGGGGTTGCTGATCTGCTGGAGGCGGGGGACCCATGGAGCTGGGACCCAGACCCTGAGAAGGGGGTGCCAGCCAACTGGGGAGGGTATTTCTGAGGGGGAACATTAGGCCTGGTTCTCTAAGTGTTGGAAAACACTACAGCTGGAACACTGGCCACAACTGGAAGGAGCTGCCAGGGTGAAAAAGCATCACTAAGTGGTGCCAAAAGGAGCAGGAAGCACATAGAGGAACAGAAAGCAAACAGGACGGAGCACTGGCCGAGCCAAACTGGGGGCTGCCTTGCAGAGAGGGATTAAATTCATTTACCTACAGAAACATTAGAATCGCATTACCTGCAATGTATATGAGATCCGGGGGCAACTTGACATTAACAGAGGAGAGAGCCAAAACTGGAAAAGAGATCTTTTGTTTTGATTCAACATGCCCATGCTCTGATGTGTGCTCAGGAACAGGACTATTTCTGTTTCATATACAGGTTAGTTTATTTTGAGACAATAAAGATCTCTACTTAAGACATTTAACTAACCAGGTCCCTCAGTATGGAAACTGTAGAACATCCCAAATAGAGAGGACTCCAGTGATTACCTAGTTCAGCCTCACTTTTCCACCCATCCACTAGCACCCATTAGCACCCAGAAGGACCAAGTGATCAGAAAGTGTCAGGACAAGCCCTGGAACTGGAATGATTCCTTCAGCCAGAAAGTACTTTTTGAGCGTCTACTGTTTCAGCCCCAGGTCTAGGCCCATGGAAAATATCAATAAATAAAACATTCCAGGAATTCGGAAACATGGAATGTAAGCTATACTGAGGCAGACTTGGGTTTTTCTGCATCTCTTCTCTCCAAGATGCACTCTCCTTATTACTTTGGGGGAGGCTTCATTTTTCACTTATTTTGTCTGTAGATTTCAGCATGAAACAAAACAGAGTGACTGTGGCTAACGGGGAGGTTTGGGGAGGCACCAGAAGGTGTAGAAACTCTAGGACTGTCCCAATTTCAAACATTCTGCCATCTGTGACTAGTGTATCCTAAGTAGCTGGTGTCTTGATGGTTTTGATATGTATGTCTATATCCACACTTGGTTTGGAGCAGTTCTCCCTGGTGATCTGGAGGAATGGCTTCTCTTAGACACTGATGGGGCCCAACAAGTCTTGGAAATTGGAAGTTTACCTAATTCTTCCATGAAAATAACAAATTACCTTCTCACTAGGTCTTTTAAAGATCTGGCAGGGATCAGAGGAAATGGAGAGGTCGGAGTTTATTTGGGGGTTGAGAATTCTTAAGATCTATTCTCCTTGTTTCCAATGACACCCAGGCCCCATTTTTGTTGGTGACAGATATGAATGTGCTCTGAGCCTAAAATGTAAGAGAGACAAGGATATCAAAAAGGAAGACAGAGGCAGCATTTGAAAAAATAGATGTGGCTGCAATTTACCTTCACCTGAGTTCTAATCAAAAAATGTGGTTCATGCTTACTAATCCAGCAGCTGAACTGAAATTTGGATGATCTTGATCTTCGATATTCCTTCTTTATATTGATCTCCAATTTTACCCCTTTTTTTTGATTACTAGTCTCATTCTTGGGAAACAAAAGAGATGAAGGAACATTAAGTCCTTTCCAATTCTGCTGACAAATAGCTCAAGCTTTTTTTCTTTTTTTTTGTCAGACTTTCTTCAAAGCACTTGGTAATGATTCAGATTCCAAGAACCCTAACACTTATCTGGCTTAACCTTTCCCACATAGTCACAGAAATTCGAACACAGAACACCTGGTAATTTTCTGGATACACAGAAAATAAGAGTGAACAGTGATGATAAATTCAGAAAATTTGAAAACTCAATTAAATGTTGCTAGATTGGGACTGTTTTCTAAGAATCTGTTCTATGGGTTTTATGTGTGCATATGGCTGCGTATGTGCTCTTTTCAGCTATAGTCACACCTCATTTTATTGCATTTATTGCATTTTACTGCACTTTGTAGATATTCCAATTTTTTTACAAATTGAAGGTTTGTGGCAACCCTGCATCAAGCAAGTCTATTGACACTATTTTTCCAATAGTATTTGCTCACTTCATGTCTCTGTGTTTTGCTAATTCTCACGATATTTCAAACGTTTTCATTATTATTGTATTTGTTATGGTGACCGGTGATCGGTGATCTTTGACGTTACTACTATGACTTACCAATGGCTCAGATGATGATTAACATTTTTTAGCAATGAAGCATTTTTTAGTAAAAGTATGTACATTTTTAGACATAATGCTATTGCACGCTTAATAGACTACAGTATAGCGTAAACATAACTTTTATATGCACCAGGAAACCAAAAAAATTGTGTGACTCGCTTTATTGTGATATTTGTTTTATTGCAGGGGTCTGGAACCAAACCTACAATATCTCCAAGGTATGCCTGTATAAAGAAGCACTTTCAGAATAAGGGAGACAGGGAATGCAGGATGAATGTCATCCATCCCTTTTCTACTCAAGTGGAATAGCCCTTAAACTATCCTAAATAAACAGAGGCTTCCACTGTGCTAAAAGTTCTCTAAGCAATAAGATTTTACGACCTCTCTTAGTCAACCACTCGCAGGTCATTGCCAAAGTTCACCCCAAATGCTCTCCCACACCGCTGATAGGATTATAGGTCAATGAAACCTCTCTGAAAAACAATTTGGAAAAAATGTATTGTCTTAAGGATGCCATCCTCTTTGACCCTATAATTTCACTTCTACAATTGTATCCTAAGAAAATAGAAAAAGTAGAAAAATAGAAAAATACTGAATAAATATATAGATCTTTGTATACATTTTTTAAATAAAAGCACATTATAAATGCACTAAATATAAATTATAAATGCACTAAATACAGAACGTTGGTTAAATAGATTTTGTAAATCCAAATAATAGAATATTATGCAGACATATATATACACATATACACAATCAGAAAGGTTAAATGTTAAAATGATACATTTTCTATCTCATTTTTGGCTGAGACCCTAAAGAGCAGAGAATGAAATAACAGGGACCGAGTATTTCCACAACCAAAGGTTGTAGGCAGCCTGGCAAGGGGACAGTTAACATTCCCAGGGGAAACCTTCAACTAGTAGGGGATGGATGGAAGTCAATGGATGAATGTCCCAGCCTCCCAGAACCCAGAGGGACAATTCTGAGGGCATTTCTCATAGCTCCTCAGAAGGTCTCCAGGGGGATTGAACCCTCATTGCCCATGACAGTGATCAGCTCAGTAGCACACTCTTTACTATCTTTCTTCCCTGTCCCACACACACTATCCTTTCTCTCCTGCTCCCTCGAATCTACTTCCCCAAATAAAACCTGTACTAGGGTCTTTATCTCTATTGGAAGGTGAGTAAAATTAAGTCACCCCCAAGACATAATACTCTTCTGAGCTCAGGCTTTTGAATCTCAAAAACAAAAGAAGGAAGTTAAAGAGCCTGTGCTTTATTCCCAACCCCAAGCAAGGAAACAAAATGAAAATGTGACCCTATGCTTCAAATGAGGGAGGAGAAATGCACACATGATACACACAAACTCATAATTCAGTGAGTTATTCTGTCACAACATTGTCATCATCACTGCCATTATTATTGTCAAATGCCATACACACAGAAGTCTGACAGGCCCTGCCTGTCGGGACTTACAACACTGGAAAAAGACTCATGAGGCTAGGACCTGTTTAAGACAGTCCTTCTGCCTAATGTAATTATGTGACTGCACCAGCTATTTAGAAGGGAACCATGTTTTACAGACCCACCAAGATGTACTGTTGAGTGCCAGGGGTGCTCTCATTCCCAACATGGAACCCAAGTCACATCTAGACAGACAGCTGGTTCTCTTCTCTTTCCTCATGAACTTCCAACTATGCTTCAGGAAAAAGGAGGGATTCTGAGGTTAGGAATGAAGTGGCCCTGATAATGTGTGGTCCCAGGGATCTGAATCAGATTCCAAAAGGAAGGAGGCTGCCCTGTACACAATCCCAGATTCTTATCCTTGGCTCCCCTGCCTAGTACATCAAACCGGCCTCTGAACTATTTGATAAATGTGGACAAGAGAGAAATACAATCAACAGGGTTGGTCGTGGTAGATTCCAAAAGTTAACAGAGGTTACAGAGTCAATGTCTTCAGAGCCAGGCTGGCAATATAAGTAAAACAAGCAGAGACTAGTGGAGATGAGAGCAAATTGAAGCATGTATGCCACATCTGAAAGATACCTCTGAACTCTAGTCAATTGGGATCCAATGCTGTTAGGAGAGTTTTTAAGAGCAACCAGGAAGTCAAAAATCTAAATTTTACATGAAAGCTGCTACCTCCAAAGATGGCAACTAGTTCAAATGTTTTTTTTTTTTTTACCCACTCCAAGTTGGCCTGCACAGCTTGCCAAAGAAAACATATTTGTGGGCTATAGTTGGCTCCTAGACCATCAATTGGACACACATTATAGAAGTAGCAAAATTTACTATAATTGGAGAATTATTAAAAGTCCATAGTAACTGACAACTATACAGAAAGAATGGAGAAAGACTCTAGAGAATGAGTTGTACAAGGGCAAATTCATAAGCTTATGAACTTTAATTTGTGACCAGTTTCATACCTGTCATTATGAGGTGTAAAGGATAATGGTGTAAAGGACCACATTGTATCACAGGAGGCCCTGACCCTATGAAGAGCCAGTTAGCTGCCTTCCTCCTGTCATATTGTTGGAAGATGCCTCTGCTTCTGGGCCCAGGGACACCCACCATAACGTCTTCAAACCACCATATCTCCCTATTCCCACACTAGGACCAAATGTGATCACCCAAGAGCAAAAGCAACCATCAGAGACACCCATGTTCCATCAGGAACAGAAACTCATCAACATCTAAGAAACATGACAAAACCCTGGGGCCTAACTAAGTTGGAAGTTCCCATCTCCTTTTCCAGTTTCTGCATCTTTCATGTTCCAAAGTTAGATAGAAGAATTGAGTTTTGAGGTCTCAACCTTAGAGATTAGCTTTAGCCTTGCTGGTCTGAGATTTTTAAAGATTGCTTTTATGATCCCTGGGTGTGGCAGGCTATGCTTCCCAGAACTTTGGCAGTTTAATGGTAATGAGTAGGGGGAAGGAGACGACCTAGTACCTTTATGTGAATTACACAAGGTTCAGGTTAATTTACACAAGGGATTCCACACACTTATCAGAATTATTTGACTCCAGAGAGCCCCAAAACTACATTTTATCTAAAGTACACTATTCAGATAAGTTTGAGAAGGTTGTCCTTTAAAAAGTTCCAAATACACATATGCCATTCTAGGCGTATGTTATGTTTTCCCCTTCCCTGTGTTTACAATTCCTATGTTTCATGTTGACATGACCTGGGCTTGTTTCTAGAAAAACGGTAATCTTCATAACTAATTACCAACAAATGAAACCAGAAGTGTGTGCTGATGGTGATCAGGTTACAGGTTTTCTGGTTGTTGTACCCCCCAGCCCAGCCAGTTTAGAAGGTCTATCAAACAGAGTAAGCTCTTTTCATATCCAGAAAGTATCACAACCTATCCCAAACCACACCCCAAACACACATTTTATTAGCAAATCTCTTAAATAAGAACAAAGGAGAAAATTACATATTTCCTCCTGACTCACTTGGTTATGTCTCTACCCATCACACCCCACTTATCCTATTACATTAAAAAGGGGGGGGACCAGTTCTCCAGATTGCCACAGGTCATTCTCCAGCTAAACAAAAACACCATTTGTCAGTGAAAGGATAGAGATTTTATTCAGAGACCCTGGGGCAGAGAGGAAAAATGAGAGATGATTATGGTGGTCTTGGGCTTGAACTGAAAGAAGCTTTTCTTTTCCCCATCCGTGAAAGCAAACATGACATGGAAAGACATGGATTCAATCAGCTTCTTCAAGCAGAACATTGGTGTATGTAGCTGGCTAAGGAGACAAGAATGAGAAAATGTAAGATTTACATTCAGGAAACCCATTCGTTTTTCATATAAGGACCTCCCTAGTCAGTTTCCTGGAGACTCCATCAGAAATAAGTTTATCGAGAGTTTAAGAAACCTACCTTCAAATGTAGGTCCAAAGGTTATGTCAATATTTCTACTGAATGGGCAAGATTAGAGGGAGGCTCTACAGCATAAAGAAGAAAAGCAATGAACAGAGAAAGTCTGGTTCTCTGCAGGATTGGTGAGGAATCAGGGTCGAGGGCGGGGATGGGAAGAGGAGTGGGTGTTGGGTGGAGGAGGAGAGTGTGTTAGGAAAGAGTTGGATACAGTTTTTGGAAGGCAAATGGAGAGCTTTGCTTTGACAAAGACATGATATTTTGGAACACCTGCCAAGCTAGGATGATAATTCTCAGATCTGAGAGTCCCCTTTCTTAATCAGAAAATGTCATTAATACCTTGGCTTCCTGGTTTTTCTCTGGCGTAACTTCTTTGCTTTCTGTCTCTGTGGTAAATCTTTCAGATGGCATGCTGAACACTTACATCTGCAGGATTTCACCATCCTCTTACATTTCCCAACTCTGGCCAGCAGTGGGGTTCTTGTTGAAACAGCAGTCTCAGTCAGCTCCCCCTCCTCCACCCCAAGTCCATTTGTCCAAAGCAGCCTACTCATCACTCCCTTTATATATGAAGACACATGGCCATGACATGGGCCCTCCTGGTAAAAGGACCTAATACTTGATGATTGTCACAATGGCTGAGAGTTAACATGAGAGTTTGGTTGGGTTGCTGGGGAATACTGAGACATTTGGATAAAGTCAAGAAAGTACTTGCTAGGACTGCTAGAATCAGCTGGTTGCCCATAAGTATAGCCCATAGGAACCACCTTGAATGATATAAGCGAAGTAAAATTCCCCCTGCTTTGCAGACACAAGTCTAGCCTCATCAAAGACTATTCTCTAGCACATTTAGGTATGCATTCTTGGTTCCATCTTCTCCTTTCTAAAAAGAGAATGATATGGAATTTTTAAATTAATTTATTGAATTATAATTGACATACAATAAACTGCACATATTTTAAATGCTCAGTTTGATAAGTTTTGACATATCACCACAAATCAAGATAGTAAGCGTATACTCCACTCACAAAAGTTTCCCTGTGCACATCTGTAATCTCTCCCTCCTGCTCTTCCCTAACCCCCACTCAAATCCCGAATAATGTAGAATTCAAAGCTTTGGCCCAACTCATCTTTTTAATCTATTACCCCTGCCCCATCCCCCAGAACCTCACAGAGATGCAGCTTCAACCTCAAGAAACTCAATGTTTGAGAAGAGAAGACATGCAAAGAAATAAAAAATCTGGACAGAATCTGATAAATGATATAGAATGTGTTCAAAAGATGAATAATGGGAGTTTATTAAAGAAGTCATCATAGAATCAGGGGCCTTTGTTTTGAGTTTTAAACGTTCCATTGGAATTTAATAGATTAAAATGCTAGAAAACGTAGCAGTGCAAGTTAAGACACTGAATTTCCCATGAACACTTATACTTTTTATACTTTTGAAATAACCTAATTTGACTAGAATAAGCAGAGTTTGCCTGAGGGAGAGAATAAAAGACGTGGCTAGAAAGTGAAGTTGGGGTTAGGAGGGCTGATATGAAAATTGAAATTGAACTACACCTTGCAAGCAGGAAGGAGGTTCCCACACATCCTGAACAGAAGAGTGACATGATTAGTCTCACTTTAGGAAGTTTCACTGAATAATAGTCTGCATTAAAGAGATTCAAGCAGCCTCCACAGTAATGTAGTCCAAAGGTAACAAGCCTTGCTCAAGGGCTGCCACCCCGAGCAAAAACTGTGGGCGTGATAAAGGAAGACTCAACAAAGACTCAAAGGAGAGGGAAGAGTTCAAGGACTCCCGGATTTCAAGCCTAACTTGTATGGCCCTTGGGTGGTGCCACCCAGAAGAGAGAGGCTGGCAGGGAGGTCCCAAGAGATGCAATCTCCTCTCTTCCTTTAAAGCCTGGTTTCAAGCACACCTCCTGAACAAAGGCTGTAGTGGCTCACCCGCTCCAAGAGGGTAAAATACACATGCAGACAAGGGAGGTGATAATCCAAGTACCTCCCGCAGTCACTCTAATTTCCTACCTCTTGCAGACTCTAAGAGACAGGGGATTCTACAGTACTTCTGTGGTTCTTTTAAGTTAAGATCTAAGGTTTGAATCCTGGGGAGGGCTACAAAGGTTGGGAAGAGAGAAAGAGGAAGAAAGACGAGCAGGTAGATGTATTTTGACTATCCATGCATATCTGCCACACTGAGTTTAATTTATCCTATGTCCTCTTTTCCTGGTCAAAAGTTACGAACAATCAGATTATTTCCATCCCCCAAAGAACTCAGATGCTTAAGGTAAAATGATTGGAGTTTATGATTATCTATGATTGGAGTCTATGATTGTGATGTTATGTCCTAGAGATGGCTTGATAGAGCAATCCATTGTTCATCCAAATTTGTATTGAGGATCTGCAGCTATCTCCTTAATCTTATCTCTGCCACTTTCTGTTTCTGTATTCTTTCCCATGCATGCATGGAGGCATGGGTCAGTGTGAGGGATGGGCAAAAAGGAAGTGATGGAGATATTTTCCTGGGCTTCCAAATCATGGCTAAAATATGCCTGAGAACTCACTAGCCTAAGTACATATTAACATGGATCCCTCTCCCCCACACACACACATCAACAGCCTGAATAAATCTTCACTTTGTGAATACGATATCCTTATCAAGAACTTTGTTTTGATAAACAATAGGGAATCCATTCTCAATTGGCAAGGATATACTGAGAACCTCTTTTGTTCTAGCCTATCTCTGTGCTAAGTACTTAAAAAGAATGTCAACTATATAAGAAACAATCTTATATGAGAAATTACTACGGTTTCTTACACAAGAAGACCCCAGGTCCTCCATTTACTAGCTATGAGACCTTGGGTGATTACTTAACCACTTTGGTCCTAGAACATGGCAATAGTAGTAGCCACCTCATGAGGTTGATATAAGGATGAAATGGGTTAATATCTCTAGAGTACTTACCATATTCTGAGCACTGTCAGGCACAAGCTATTAGCTTGTCTCTGTACTCCCAGAGTGTAAGGTGTCTGAAGGAAGGCACCAAGATGAAATAACAAGGACCAGCCAAGACTGGATGTCCTGGACTTCCCTGGCAGTCCAATGGTTAAGACTCCACACTTCCACTGCAGGGGACATGGGCTCAACCCCTAGTCGGGGAAATAAGATCCCACATGCCGTGTGGCACTGCCAAAAAACAACAACAAAAAAGACTGGATGTCCATCCCAAATTGCAGCTTTATCTATACCTGAAAGAGGATGTAGAGGTCATGTAGGGGTAAGGGACACAAGAAAAAAGTAAGGATAGAAAACAAGGAGAAGGCTTGTCACTTTTTTATGGAAGAACAGTAGTGGTTGAATAAGTTCTCCTCTTTTGAGAAGCTTGAAGAGGATGGTTGCTAGAGAGAGACCTACTTTCCTCTTCTCAAAAACAACCTTCACCCTCTATTATCTCACCTTCTGTCTCTCTTCTACTCACTGCACTCCTGACCACACCCTCTATCCTGTCTCTGCAGGAACCTAGGTGTCAAATGCTCTGTGGGGTTGAATAAGGTAAGGACTGAAAAGATGACTTGAGGCTCCTCAAGTGCTCCTTACAGCACCTGATACTCAGTAGGTCCAATAAGTGTTACGTCTGCCACAAGTTTGGCAGCTTCCATATTTGAACTCCTTACTGTTACTTAGCAACTCCTCTCTGCCTTGAGTTTTCTTCTGCCCTCTTTGTCTCCTTTCTCAGTTTTTTCCTCTGGAAACCTCAGAAAATGATGAATCCCAAAATTTTGTCCCTAGACCATCCCATCTACTCCTGTAGATTCAACTACACAAAGCTCTACTCTGCCAACACCCAAATCTACATCATCACCCCCAAATGCTCTTCTGAGCTACAGTTACCTACATCTAATTTGTCCACTGAGAACCTAAGTGGACACCGGATCTGTCCAGTAGACATCTCAACCTGTGCAAAACTAAAATCAGTACTTTCTATCCAAATACAGTTTCTGCTTCTGTAACCACCGAGCACTTATTCACTGGGGGCAGAAGTCTGGGATTCAAACTTTCCCTTCAAAGCTCTCCACATCTCATCCATCACCTCAATATTTTATAATCTACCCCGTCTTTTCCATCCCCATCACTGACTTGGGTCAGTCTCCTCTGGGCTTTAATATTCAAGTCTTTTGTTCATATCTCTCATCATGGTAAAACATGATGAGAGTAAAAGATATCACCCTAGGTGATATCTCCCTCTCCCTACCTACAAAGGGAGCAAAGGCACCAGGAGACATCATGCACAAGTACTAACATTAAGTAAGTGTGGATTTAAATCCCAGCTCTGCTGTTTGGTATCTATGTGTCCTGGAACAATTTCCTGAAGCCTGTAAGGAAGTAATCTCCAACTGGGTATTTTGTTTCCTCATTAGTAAAATAATAGGAAGTCCAAGTCCTTCCGGCTTTAACTAAAAGAAGATTTTTAAGACCAAGAGAAATGAAATAATTTGTCCTGGTCTTACTAGGTTTACTAGGTTGAGAGGCTTGGAACCAGAAAATCAGTCTGATTAAATGTTGAAGGAAATCATCCCAGGTCCCACTGCTCAGCTCTTCTCCTGTAGATTTGGTTGCAACCTCATGTGGACTTTGTGAAATCCTAGAGTGGGGAAGTCCAAGTCACAGTGGCCTAGTTTCTTTACAGGTGGCCCCTCAACCCCCATATCTCAAGGTTGAGAATACCATCTTCCAGTAAATTACTGGAAAGCCCACACCAAGCTTCTAATATCTACCATGACTAGGTGCGACCACACTAGGACACTGCAGTGCTGCATATCCCCTAGGACTTGGCAGGCTTCCTACAGGTACATAAAAGAAAGCACCACTGAGGACAGCATGGAGGAGGAGAAAGATGGTGGTGGCAATTGGCAAGGCTCTTGAATGTGTGGTCCTGAGGGAGTGTAGGAGGAACGTGGGAAGGAGTTGTAAACTGTGTGTGAGGAAGGGAGCGAAGAGGTGGTGATGGAGCCATTACTGAAGAGGATTCATTCATTCTGCGGCACCTGGTATGGCTTCAGTGAGAAGCAGTCCATTTGTAAGTATTCATCAAGCCCCCATTATGAATAAGACATTGACCAGCTCTCCTGGACTATAAAGATGAATGAGATAGGGATATTTCAATGTGTTATCTGAATGTTTACCATAAGAAGTACCTTCAGTCAGGAGGGACAAGGTAGGCTTCATGGGTATAGGACCTGTGCAGTCACAAGCAGCCCTGTGCCTAGGGCTGCTCAGGCTTGGTTTATGCTCTGCAGTCACCATTTTGAAAGTTTTTTTTTTAAACAAAAGTCCAACATATTCATCTTGCAATGGACCCCACAAATAATGTAGCTAGTTCTGGGGAGACTTGACTTACCTGCAAGTAAACCAGGCCAAACCATAGCTAAAGAGGTAATAAAAGTCATAAAGGAAAATCTGGAAAAGTCAAGTTGGTCTTATGTGCCCCCCTGAAGAAGTTTCTGAGACTCCCCCACCCTAACCAGGGACCTTTATAACTTCAGTTTTGTCTTTGCTTCCTTGCAGCATGAAGAAAGTACCACCATCACTACTGCAGGGCAGTGGTCTACTGAGAAAACAAATACTTCTGTATGGAGACACTGTCTTTACCAGAACTCCAGAGCATCTCAGCAGTATGACCTTCCATATTTCCTCCTAGAACAAAAATAAGGAGGCCCAGCATTGGAAATTTATTGACTAATAAAATCTGATCACTGCAACACTCAAGAAATCTGGGTCTTTCTTTGGCCTTTTCTGAAAATGAAGGCTTTGTTTTAAAGATTTCACTAGGTGAGTCTTCCCTGCTGTCCTAGCATAGGGTGCATGGAGGGCAAATTGTTACTAAGACTTTGTGCTTTGGACCTAAGAATTCGACTAGAAAGAACAGTGAGGGGGTTACTTTGTTCTCTTTCTTTAGTATAAACACAACTAAAGCTACTTCTCCAAATATGAGAATTCCACCCAAGGGAACAATGGGGAAACAAAATAGGCAATGATACTTCCAGGCAAGACTTCTTTGTCAGTTCCATTTTTCAAGATCTTCAAGAGGCAAAGTGAATTTATGATTCCAACCTGTCTCCTCTTCTTCACCCTCAATTGATCACCACTGAGAATAGAAAGTAGAGTTTCAGCAAATCATGTCAAAGAAATATGACTGGATTGTGATCGTCTCTCTTGACCCAAGCCTGATCAGTAGAGTTATAATAGGTATTTGTGTTAAAAAATAATCCAGAAATACTGAGTGTCTCCTCTAGTCAATGTACACTTCAGCAGCATGTTGGTCATAATGCTTTGAAATCATCAATTATGAAGGCTCTGACCCTCAGTGTGGCAACTTCAGTCTGTCTTTCTGGTCCCTTTTTTTTTTTTTTTTTTTTTTTTTTTTGCGGTACGCGGGCCTCTCACTGTTGTGGCTTCTCCCGCTGCGAAGCACAGACTCCGGACGCTCAGGCTCAGCGGCCATGGCTCACAGGCCCAGCTGCTCCATGGCAGGTGGGCTCCTCCCGGACCGGGGCACGAACCCGTGTCCCCTGCATCGGCAGGAGGACTCTCAACCACTGCGCCACCAGGGAAGCCCTCTTGTCCCCTTTTGATAGCAACATTTCCCCCTTTCACAGGGCCAAGTGTCCACAAACTCAGTGACATGATAGTCTTTGGTGGGTGGGATGATTTCAAGAGGGCAAGGGCCTCTGGCACATGGCTCTCAGAATGTGAAAGGAGACTTCAAAATAGAGAAAAAGCATAGGAAAAAAAAGAGGTCAGAAATCTCAACAAAGTGCCTCATGAAACAGTGGCAAGAAGCCTGGACTGGGGATGAGGAGATCTGAGCTTGAGATCCAACTTTGCCTATAATTTGCGATTTTGGCCAAGCTACCCTTCATCCCCAGACCTATTTATTATGAAATTATTCTCTTAAAACCCTTGCAATTCAAAATTCCTTACTCCAGTTGTTAAGCGGATTAAAATTCATTCGCTCCTAAGGACCATATGAGGCAAATAATTTAATATGCATGACATTTTCACACCATATCACACCCTTTCTAATATCTTAGGATGCAGCTTTAGTTTTATCTTATGGCTGTAGGGCTCTGTATTCCCAGTGTATTCTGGGAAGGGGCAGCTTCTTCTTCACTGTGATATAGACGGGGATTAAGTTCAGTGGGCGAAAGGGAGTAGTTAATGTGAAAACATCATTTGGAACCTTCTGAAGCATAAAGTTTGGATTTTCTTTGTATACTACTGAACCATGTGGCCTTAGGGTCGGTGGTGGCAAAAGGAATAAAAATTGTCAAATAATTTTTCATAAGTCCAAAAATAACAACAACAACAAAAACTATGGCATTCTCTCCAAATGAGAATTTTAAATTTGTCCAGAGGAACTCCAAATTCACACCCTGCCTCTAAGAAGAGCTCATTACTTTTTCCCAGTTCTCCTTCTCCCTTCAGTATTATATTCCTTCATTGTGATCCTAGCAGCAGCACAGGTAGGAGGAAAAAGGCCAAGGGAGCAGAGAGTCAAGGTCAGATCTATTTCTAAGGCAAGTAGAGAAGGCAGTGGGAAGTGGTGGGCAGTCTTTGGTCTGAAGATCAGCAATCTGAGTTCAGCCATGGCTCTTGCACTCCCTGGGTGCAGCCCTTAGACAAGCCTCTTGGCCTCCCAAAAGAGGGGGGTCAGATGGCTCCTGAGGACGCCACCAGGGCCACTGCTCTTGTGATGATCTTCCTAACTTTTAGCAGCCCAATTTCTCTATTCCTGGAAAACAGAAATTTCTTATGGAAAGAGAGTTTGGAGATGCAGTCAGAAAGGATGGGGGAGGAGCCTGAAAGAAAAATGAGGAAAAAACTCCAAAAATCTTCGTGTAGAACCCAGACCATCTTCAGAGCCAAGATGTCCCCTTGTTTCCCAGAACTGGATGGGAAGAGGTGAATGGAATTGAGGTCCCTCCTTCCATTTTCTCTGAAAACCACCCCTTGGCCTTTGGCTCTGGTTCCTCTTTATTTCCTAGGAGAGATACCAGATGAATCCTGAGCTCAGAGAGCTCAACCCCTTGGTGAAACCCTTCTCTCAGCAGATTTCCCCCGCTCCAGCCCACCCTAAGCCTCCTTTGCCTGCCTGAACAGCAGCAGCAGCACCAAGAACAGAGAAGACAGGGTGTGTATGCAAACAGGGTAGAAGGTCCCCACTTCCCAGCTAAGGTCAATATCTGTAGAGACTTAGGTTTCAGACAGGGGTTCAGACTGAGTCATCTACACTTTTAAGGACTGTCAGCAACTTTTCCATGTTCCCTGTAATAAGCCCCAATTTCTGGCCTGCTGGGAAGATCCTGCCCTGGGCAGACATCCATTGGACTCCCAGGAAAATTAATGGAGTGAGTTTGAATTGGAGAGGTGAAATGAGACCCAACTAGAGGTCTGACTTCCAAAACAGTGATGTCCAAAGCCTGCTTCTTCCTAACCTAAGAAAGGGGCCAGTGGGAGTGCCAAATCTCCAAGCCCTTCCCTGCAGTGCCACTTTGCCATCTTTCTAGGAGATAACGACACCATTTTTTCCATCCACCTGTTCTGGGCAAGATAACACTCAGCCCCAAAAGTGAAGGAACTGATAGCTCCTCTTCTAAAAAGGCCAGTAATTCAGTTCTTTCTCCATGTCCCTATAGTTACCAGAAAATATCTATTTCCTTTCATCAAGAGAAACAAAAACTAAGACCCACTAGGAAACCAAAGTATGGAGGAAATAGGTTTATTGGGACATCCCTGCTATTCCTGTGCTGGGTTATTTAACGTAGCTCATGTAGCCATCCTGTACCTTGGTTTCTTCATCCAAAAGGAAAAATGAAAAAGAGAGAGCAGAAGAAAAGGTAAGGAGACAACAGATCAACGGATTAACAGATTAACAGATGGATTAACAGATGGCTCTCAACAAAGGAAAGAATGCATTGTGCTATAAATTACTATTGGCTCAAACAACACTGGGGAAGAAACAGAAAGAGAAACAGAGATAGGCTGCAGTCCCCAGTTCTCAATCCTGCTGGGAGGTCTGACAGAGAAGCCAACACAAACACCACCACAGCCCCACTCCTCACTGGCCTGAGAATTGCCTCCCCTCACACTGGGCTTCCTGCTGGTGGAGTTTCTCAGCATGGGTGTCTGAAACCAGAATTTGTCCTTAACCCTATGCAAAGGGGACTTTCCTGTTTGTTTGTTTCTTCATCCCATCTCAAGTCTGGCTGCCTTCTTCCCTATGATCTCAGCTTCTCCTTGGCAGAGTAGATCTTTGAGGGATGGGAAGGATTGGGGGAAAGAAATATTATCCAGTCTCCAGGACCATCCAGAAAATGTCTCCCAAACTAGAGGCCAGATCCCTCTGCAAACATGTTCACAAGCAGGGTCAGGCCTGAGAGGCCAGCACAGAGCACCTGAGGGCCTTTTATGGAGACAATGTCCTTTTTCCCTTCTTTCTCTAGAAATGCTCCCACTTGGTATACAAAATCACTCAATGTCGTACTGTCTGTCCTCATAACACCAAAGTCGCTGGAATGAACAAATGTTCATGACTACCTACTATGGACCATGTCCCTGTGGGAAATGCAGTGGAATAAAAAATACAGTCCCTAACTACAAGGAGCCTACCACAAAAGTCAGATCAGCTCAGAGATCACTTATCCCAACCAGCATATTTACAAAATAATAGAGCTGAAGTCTAGAGAAGTGACGTTTGTGGCACAGTCCAGACTAAAAACAAGACCCATTGCCTCCTGTTGAGATCAGACTCACACACATGACACAACAATGTGGGCACAAAACAAGATTTCAAACAATTAGGGCTGGTTTTCCAGACATTGAGGACAATATTATAGGAAAATGGACTTTGAACAAATTTCAAAAGACAATGACAATTTGAAAAATCAGAGGAGTCTTCCTTGGTGAAGGTGGGACAAAATGGGGAAGAATCAGATCGTTGGAAAAATAGGACTTTTTATTGATTCAGCCAAGATTTCACAAATCCTTATTGGGCTCCTACTCTGTGGCAGGACTGTTCAATGCTCAGTGAACGTAATTTTTAAATTCTGGCTTTCATGGGGCTTGCTTGTGGGAGGAACAACTAGGCTGGAGTAGACAGAAAAGTCCACAAGTTACAAAGAGGCAAGGCAGCAGCCAGCCTCTTTCATAGAGTTCCTCCCTCTTTGGGTGAATAAAGGCGTCCAACAGAAGGTCTTCAGAGAGAACTGCCTGGAAACCAGAAAGTGGAAGGGGTCACTTACGATGGCTGTTCAAGGAAGCTGCGTTTCAAAACATGATATGCCATCTTCTCTATAGACATTATAAATACAGGGAGTGGGCCTTGAACTACATTCTGTCTTCTATTCAATCAACTTTTGCTAAGAACCTCCTACATGCAAGAGTGCTTGGTTCTTGAATGAGGATGATGGCAGGGGAGAGAGAAGGAGGGACAGAAAGAAGTTATCAAGCTCTATTGAGATTTTTTTGAAAGGTCTCAATATAAGGTATAAAGGAGGAAGAAGAAAAGGTTGGATGATGAGTCCAGTAGCAGGGAAGTTGGGGATGGTGGATATCTCCTGCTCAGACTTTTACTGTGAGCTCCAGACCCATATACCAAATAATCATTCAGTATCTCTATTTGGAAGTCTCAAAGGAACCTCAAACCCAAAATGTCTTAGACCAAAATCATGATCATCATTGCCCCCATGCTTGGCTTTTATCCCAGTGAGTGGCCCGAACTTCTAGATAGATGCATCACACAGAAATAAAATCCACACCTTTGACACCCTCTACTCTCACCAACCAAATCCAATCCATCACCAAGTCTTTGTCTCCTATCTACATCTCTACATCCTAACTAACACCCACTGGCCTGGGCTTAAGCCATTTTCAAATAATTCTCTCCTGAACCCCCACTATTGACAATAGCCTCTCCCTTTATTCACTTCACTTCCCCATCAATCCATCCGCCATCTAATCTTATCATGTCATCCTCTTAAACATTTTTCCATGGCTCCCCAATGTACCTGAGCTTGTCTGGTATCTGCTCTTCTCTCCAACCTCATCTTGCACCATGTTGAGAAGTAATTATTCACTGATTAGTGTAGAAGTCTGATTAATAGCTTTCTCCCCTACTAGGCTGAAAACTCCATGAACTCAGAGTCTACGTCTGTTTTTACCCACTACTATTTTCCTAGCACCTAAGTGCATGGCACATACTACATGATCAATAAATATTTGCAGACTGACTTTTTTTTTAATGGCTAAGCCAATGGTTCTCAACCACAGGTAATTTTTGTCCCTCCCTCCCCGGGCAATATCTGGATACATTTTTGATTGTCACAACTGTAGGGGTTCTACTGACATCTAAAGGGTACAGGCCAGGAATGCTGCCAAATGCACAAGGCAATGTGAAAATTAGTAAAAGGAAACTTCAGCTAAGATTGGAATTGGAAGTACTCATACAGGGAGCTCTCACACCCTACCACTCATGGTCAATCATGCCAAAAAGAAGATATTATTTACTGACCCCAACAGTAAGACATCAGGCACTGACCCCAACAGGAAGTACAACTACTTTACTACCCCAGCAGGAGGAAGGAAGACTTCCATCACCCAGCAACAAGCCAAGCCAATGGAAAGGGCCACAACTCAGCCAATAAGATGACATTATCACCTGAACTTTTACTTTCCTCCAATGAACTCTAATTATTTCCTTGCTGATGACTTCCTTTCCCTGTCCAGCTCTCCTTACTATAAAAGCCTTCCATGTGGTATAACCCCTTGGAGTATCTCTCTTCCTGCCAGATGAGATACTGCCTGTTTCAAGAATCATTTAATAAAGCTAATTAGATCTTCAAATTTACTCAGTTAAATTTTGTTTTTTAACAACAATAGTCCCACATATTTAGCCCATAATGTCAGCAGTGCTCAGGTTGAGAAAACTTGGTTTAGATGAAAGAGAAAGAATATTTATGTTTTGGTCATATTGAACTGGATTTCCTAGAGTCAAGTCCTTATAGAAACACATTTGTTATCCCCCAATGCCATAAGAGAGACTTAAACATGATGCATATACACACACTCAACAACCATTAAATTTCCTACAAGCAAGAGATAGCTATTTTAATGGCTCTTGTACTCTCCAGGTGCCCAGCACGGGGCTGGAATTTAGATGCTCAATAACACCTGTCTGGAAAACCTCACTTATCATTAAAAAAAGACCACAAAATTGAGGGTAGCCTTGAGCTGCATTAGAGGGGCCACCTTATTTCACATATATTACCAAAGTGTAACAAAGGCTAGTGACATCACAGTGGAGCCCTGCCCACCTGCTAAGCCACGCCCCCTTCACAGTCACTATCTCTAAGGCCTTAAATACCTAGACTTGTGGGCACCTGGCTCTACAAAGCCCCTCATTTTGGCAGAAAGTACAGTGTCGACCAGCTGCAAATTAAAGAGTCAAGGCGTGAAGAAGGGCAAGAACCGAGCTCCTCACAAGGGAGTCAAGAGAGGTGTCAGCAAAAGAAAATACAAGAAGGGCAGCCTGAAGAGTGGAAAATGGTACAATGATGGTGAGTGAGGGATGAGTAGGAGAGCAGTCAACCAGGGGGCATCTTGTTGTCCCGCGGGCCCTCGCTCTTGGAGTTACCTCTCATAGGACCCTGAAACCTCAGCGTGAGAATTTCATTCCCAACTAGGTTCATGTTTGGGCAGGAAGAGGATGAATGTTCATGTTCTAACTGGTGTTCCTGTTGCAAACTTGTCCTTTCCCTACAGCCAATCGCAATTCCCGCTCCCACTTGTGACTCCACCAGCAGGCTCTGCCCTGGTGGACTTCAAACGACACCAGGCAGCAACAGAGAACAGAAGGGGGACTGCCAAGGAGACCTGAAGTTAGATCAAAGCCAGAGAAGAGCCTATCATGTGGATAAAATGTCAGTCGTGACGAAGTGAGGAATGTATATGTTGGCTGTTTCTCCCCAACATTTCAATAAACATTTGAAAACTGAATTTCAGTTTCCTTTGATCCTTTGGTTGGAAAATGGCTCCTGAGCTGGGCAGCCTTGGGGAAGAATTAGCAGGTATGAAACCATTAAACATCAAACATGATTTGGATAATATCAATGTCAATGTAATTTTCCTTAACAACTCTCTCTCCTTGTGCCCCAACTCTGGCCATGCACCATCACCATATTTGGGTCTTGGTCTCAATGTACTGTCTCCCTTCCCAACATGGAAAGGGAGAGGAGATAAAAGAAATGGGAGAAATACATTCATCAGAGTGCCAGTTATGAGCCAAAGGAAGCAAGCTGGTTTTGTCAAGGGGCTTAGAGCATGGAAACACCAAACTGTGATTTCCCAAACTAGCTAGCTAAAGACATGTCCCAGTGGTGGATAGAGAACCCTCAGTGCTTCTAGTTTATCTGATTGTATGGGCATGATTAGCAGGCTGTTGGAGATGAGGATACATTCTGGGCAGAGGCCAGCATGGTATTTGGACAAGACCAGAGGCAGGGATACTGCCTGGGAGATTCAGGCCAATTTGTGTGACTCTGACGTCATAAATGAATCTTAATCAGCTGTGTCTGGAAGTAGGAATGACCTCACCTCAGTCTGGGTGGACCTTATTGGCAAGGAAGAACCGTCCTTTGCTGTGGCCCTCACTTTAGCTTGACCTTGGATTCTGATAACGGTTATGTCGTCTCTGGCCAGGGATCTGACACCTCCTCTCAGCATCCACCCACTCAGGAGGGGGCAATATTTTTCTTAATGAGTGTTTCCTGTTGCCTCAGAGACAGTACCAGGGTGGCACAGAGAGGAATTGAGACTCATATTTAAACCAAGCCACCCACTTGGATTCTGGGGGAGCAACCAGGAAAGGATATAAGCCAGAAGGAATGAGAGGAGCATGAGGTCAGACATGAAGTTTCCAACATGGGCAGGGCGGGGTGGGGGTGGGGTGAGATGTGGGACCAGGTGACAAAGCGAGGAAAGGGAGCCTCTTTCTCTGCAGAGTTCCATGTATTTTCAATGAGATCACTGACTCTGAGCCCTGTGGAGGTGTCTAGGTATTAGGATATGGGGATGGGAACAAGGACTGTCCCTGTGGGTCAGATTCTAGTAGGGAAGGATGAGAAAAAGCCCAGGTCATGACATGAGTAAAGATGTTTCAAGTTGCTTCGTCCTCTTAGCCCTAGAGAATGCACACACTGCTCCTGAGCTAGGTCAGCATCAGGCACCCAGACTCTTCAGAACTCATCAAACTTGTATTTTCCTCCTTATTTTTTCAGTTTCCATTTTTGTAAATAGGGAATAGAGAAAATACTCCCTTCATAACCTTCATCTTCCACAGTCTTACCTCTTAAACATTCCTGTTGTCCCTGTTTTTCGAACCAAACTCAAACTCATATGATTTTCAAATAGATGATTATCCACATCCACACAAAACTCTTTACGGATTCAACTGGAATCCCCAATCCGAAATGACCAGTTCTCACATATTCTTGTGCCCTTTGGGACTTCCTCTGCCTCCATGTAAAGAAAGCCTGAAAGCTCCTTGCAGCACACAAAATCTAGTTGTTTTACTGTCAGGCTTTTGCTGCTCTAGCCATAAATTCTCATTCATCAGCCAGCAGGGAGTACAGCCAGTTAGAATTCCTACATGGGTCCAAAATAGCGAAGCCTTTATATCCCCTCCTGCCTAGCAGGCTGCTTAGGGAAAGGGTGACCTCAGTCCAGGCATTTCTCTGTGCTGAGGCAGACCCTGCAGTTAGGCTGAAGTTAGGAGGCTGTTTGCTGAACCTCATGCCCCACAGTCTGGACCACACACCTCTGTCTCTTCCACTGGCTTTCTGATAACCTACATCTCTTCCCACCTGCTTTTTCCCACCTTTTGCCCCTGCCACTCCCTGCTGCAACTGTGTGCCAGGAGCCTTCAAGTGCTTTCATGCACAGCTCACCCCTTGCTCCGTGCTCTCCACTTCACCTTTTCTCTGTCATCTTTCAGATTGCCAAGATGTGCAAAGACAACCTTTCCCATAGGGAAGAGTCAACAGAACAGCAAAATAGTGTGAAATGTACTTCCCTCAAGAAACTTATTATTCTTTACACAAGAATATTATTCCACATGTATCAATAAATAGAAATATTATTCCTGTATCCATCAGGATCCCTCAGGAAAGCAGATCCTGGAGGGGACTCAAATGAAGACACATTATTGAAGGGATGATTCACGGAGGCAAGACCTCCAGAGCCTGGCAATAATGGCTCTGCAGAGCTTCCCTGGTGGCGCTGTGGTTAAGAATCCAACTGCCAACGCAGGGGACACAGGTTCAAGCCCTGGTCCAGGAAGATCCCACATGCCGCGGAGCAGCTAAGCCCATGCGTCACAACTACTGAGCCTGAGCTCTAGAGCCTGCGAGCCACAATTACTGAAGTCCGTGCGCCTAAAGCCCAGTACTCCACAACAAGAGAAGCCACCAAAATGAGAAGTCCACGCACCACAAAGAAGAGTAGGCCCCACTCGCCGCAACGAGAGAAAGCCCGTGCACAGCAACGAAGACCCAACGCAGCCAAAAATAAATAGATTAATTAATTAAAAATAAATAAAGAAATAATGGCTCTGTAGATGTGAAAGGATGGAACAGTGTTATAGGAGCCCCATGAGAGCCAAAGCTGTGTGTTTGGTGAAGGGGGTGGCAGATGGACCTCTGGGTAAAGACTGTACTGGAGAGGGACACAGCCACTGCTGGTCTCAGAAGCTCCCTGATGTTTCTCTCCTCCAGCCCTCCAATCTCTTCCTGATGCTTCCGGTGGCCAAACTCAACCAAAAGGCAACAAGTTAAGGACCCCA
This sequence comes from Mesoplodon densirostris, assembly GCF_025265405.1. NCBI lineage: Eukaryota > Metazoa > Chordata > Mammalia > Artiodactyla > Ziphiidae > Mesoplodon > Mesoplodon densirostris. The sequence continues at coordinate 21,409,841 of NC_082668.1, forward strand.
GGTGATGCAGGGCATCAAAGAGCAGAGGATGTTGAAGAATAGCTCTGAAAAACCAATGGTGATAGATGGCACAGCCTGGTAGGCAAAATGTCTTCTTTCATTGGACTTCTAGAAGCTGGCCACTTTAGCATACTATTTGTTTTCTCTCATTTCTTATCACAGACCAAAGTCCCTTCAGAAGTAATCAGTGAAGAGACCCCAGACCAAGTTACTCAGGCCTCCTGAACCCTCAGCTCAAAAGCACGCGTTCATGTCATTGTCAAGAGAGTGTTATTCCCAGACAAAATGTTCTAAGACAATGTTAATTAATGATCAGGATGGGCATGTGGAGAACAGCTCAAGGCTGATCAGGGCAGCCAGACCCTTGCCTGGTGACTTGTCTTTGCCCCCTTAGACAGGTGTAGAAGGATTGGCAGCCACCTGGAAAACTCTGTTTTGTAGTAAGAACATTTTCCAGACTCACAGGCTGGACATCTTCCAGCTCTGGTGTTGACTTAGTCACTGCCCTCCAGGAACATTCATTCTGGCTCCCTGTTGACAGCTCCTGCAGGCTCAGCCCCAACCAGGCAGGCACCCAGAGGGAAAGATCACAGGGGGCTTGGGACACTGGAAGACCTCACCCTCTGTGTGATTTTTCTCCACCTCCTTCACCAAGGGGACTCTGTTCCTCTCTCCAGTTTTCTCTGGAATGCCATGTCCTTAAGTCATCACTTACTCGGCCTTTTTAGAAAGTCAGAAATCAGAAAAAAAAAAAATTAAGGAATTTGACCACAAGCCCTTCTGGGTCACCTTGACCTTCTGGTGAGCTGACTTGGATAGAGGGCCTCTGCCTCACTGACATCGGGGTCTGATGGGAGTGGTCCCTGAGGACCCTGGGGTGGACAGAGCCCAGAGGAGCTAGGGGAGAATGCAGCTGACTCCCATCTCTTGCCCTGAGCCTGGCCAGATCAGCCCAGGTGGGGCCAGCTGGGTCTGTGCAGCTGCAGGAAAACAGGAAGTTCTAGAGAAGTGCTCAGGGCTGTGTGAGGGAGTGAAGGCCCAGAAGCTACAGCCGGGAGGGGACTGGGGTGCCCCAGGCATAGTCGGTACAAGTCAGACATGGCCTGGGGCTCAGCTGTCGGGGTCACCTAGAGGTCTGTCCTTTGAAACCAGAGGAAAGCACAGCCTGGCTCTGCAATCTGAGCCTTCACGCACCAGGCCCCCCAGGGAAAGACCCAAACCTCTAGGAGCACCAGGTCCTGGTCACCAGGTTGCTGGTCCACCTCACCGGGTTGATGAGTGAGGAAGCCGGTTGTCCGGCTTGAAGAGAGCCTCTCCTCACTTCCGGGCCCCCAAGCCGCCCTCCCTCTCCAGCCTTTCATGGGTCCAAACGGGAGACCTCTCCCTGATCCGAGCCCTGCAGCCATGCCTGCCCTTTAGCTCAGTGTCCCAGAAGTGATACAGATGACAATTCTCTCCACAAAGCACAGTACCAGGGAAAGGGTCCAGGACTGAACTCCGAGGGTCTGGATTCCATGAGAACCAACTCCTCCTGCATTGTGACCTTGATCCATCTCTCAGTCCCGCTTTATTTCAAGCCTTTGCACACCTCCCCTCCTGCAGCTGGGGCCACTTCATCTCTTCTTACGTCTCAGATTTACCATTGCTGTTACCAAGGCTGGCTGCAGGGAGAGGCATCTCTCAGCGGCCAGCAGGGTAGGCTAAAGCAGATGGGCAATGGTTCTACCAGCCATGTGATCTTAGGCTGATTTTCCAACCTCCCTTAGCCTCATCTTCCTTATCTATAAAATGTCAGTCATGACATCCACCACACAGGGGACTTGTAAGAATATAAAATACTGTAAATTATAGGACTTGAGTTGAATTGGCTGCCCTCACCTCTCTCCCTTTGGACTGGCCTTTTAAATACCATTGTGTCTGTCTGGCCTTGACTCGTGACCCTGCTTCCTGCCTTAGTCTCTGGATGGTGCTCCTGTGGAAAGATTCCCAGGCACCCCTTGCTCTGCAGAGAGCTCTGGATTCCCATGTGACCTAGAGCCTCTCAATCTCTTCCATCCCTTTGCCCAGGTCAGATACTGAGATCAGGAAGCATCTATATCTCCCCGTGACTTACTTTACTCTCCCATAAAATTAAGGCATTGAGGATGATCTTATCTCTCCAGTGAGACTGTAAACTCCTAGGGGCAGGAGCCAAGCCATCCCCAAGTGAGGGGCAGAAGGATCACATCAGGACAGACAAACAGCCCTTGTTTCTTGGGAAACAAATCAATGAATCCACCTCCTAACCTAATACATTGTGAAAAATAAAATCTGAGCATGGATGTCAATGAAAAGGACTGAGGGTGGATTAATAAACTCAGATTAGGATCATGTCTATTTTTTCCATTAGTAGCTGGCAAATATCTCTGTAATTAATCAGCTATAAAGTCCTAAGTCTAACATGGAAGTGGTTTTTATCGAAAAGACATAAAGAGCTTGAATTTCACAATTTGCAGGGACCATTCTCAAAGTGCCTCAAAATGGAAGCTCTGAAGAGGGAGAGCTTCTCAACAGGACTAGAAACTGTACCTTGATTTATTGACTTACTGTTTCCATCAGGAACACCGAAGAACAATATCACGTGAGGTATATACAAAATGCTTCTGAAACTTTCACATGCACAGAATCACCTGGAATCAATCTGATGGAATGCAGGTTCTAATTCTGTAGATCCAGGGTGGACCCGAGGTTCTGCATTTCTAAGAAGCTCCCAGGTGCCTTTGACAATGATGGCCCAGGGACCACACTGTGAGTAGTGAGTGGAGAGATATAGAAACACTCCGCTCGACCTACTAAGGTCAGGTGAATTTTCTGTACTATTAAGCTTCTTTATCATAAAATGAGAGAAAAATTAAAAAAAAAAAAAAACAAGAACCCTCTGGTAAAAGGATCAAAGAGCAGGTCCAGGTCAGCTCTGCCCAAACTTCCACGGCAATTCATTGCCCCTCTCTGGGGTTCCAAGATGCCTTGCAATTCATGAAAAAAAAAAATGTCCTAAGATTCTAAAGGATTAGATCAAAGAAATGTAGCCCAGCAACTCCCATCTCTCTGACTACTCCTTTAGGAACAGAAAGCAGCAACATCATAGAATGTGGATAGAGGGCTTTCTCTGCCCCTCTGAACCGTGGTTAGTCTACACCACTTCAGAACATGGGAATTGTACTTCCCAGGGATATGAAAAGAAAGAAGCTAGAGAAGAGGTGAGAAAATGCTCTGAACAATGATGCCTCTCCCACCACTGCCACCACTGGAGGCTAGAATTGGAATCTCTGGTCTGACTCCTCAGTCTTTTCTGTTTGCTCCCCTTGGCTGCAGATCCTGGGCCAGATCACAGTCCACTTGTGGCTCAAGGTGTGCATTTGGCGACAAACAACAGAAACAGATTCCAGCTAACTTAAAAGAGGGGGAAATGGAATCTGCTGGAAGGCTGTGAAATTGCTCAAGAATAGAAGGAAAAGCTGGACAAGTAGGTCCCAGGATGGAAGCCAGGCAGGAAGCAGGCCACAATTCAAGGACGCCCTCTTTGCATTGAAATGGCTCCAATTGTTTTCCATTCTTACAACACCACCCTAAAAAGCCAGGGTCCCAGGGGAGAGAAAATGATGGTCATGCTTGTGTTACAGTGGGGCAGGGTTGATCCTAGAAGGAAAATTGAGGGACTGTTACCAAAGAAAGGAAAATGTATGCCAAGCAGCCAGGCACAGACATGTCCACTGCATAAAGCAAGGAACAACTTTCCTGCAATGCAAGCAATGCCAGCAGACTCTCCCACAGGGTAAAAACTCAGCATCCTGTGCACACAGCAGCCACTCTCTTGAATCCCTAAAGGTGTGAACACCGTTATGTCATGCAATTTTCCTGTAAAACTGCCATCTTAGCCTAAAGAATTTGCTTAGAACCTATCAAATACATTTTGCTTTCACTGCCAGAACCATAAATTGGCTTCATTCTCCACTCCATTTTTTTCCCCACAAAGAACGTTTTCACCACGTTGAAAAACTTAACAGCAAATGGGATAGCAAGAAGAGAGTCACAGAACCACATGCAGGGCTGCTGCTGGAGGGATGGACAGGCCCATTCCTGGTGTGCACATTTTATATTCATGGCTCAGGAAGTAAACATACCTGGGAGTCACAGATTCTAGGGAAAGGTGGAGAGGGAGACTGTGATCTCCATAAAAGTCAAGAGTACAATAATGCAAATTTGGGGCATGAGCAGGCAGCCCTGGCCTCAGGGGGACTCCATCTTCCCCTGCCTGGCTCCTAAGAAGAATGATTTCCCTCTTTCCCTCCTTCCACTCCAGACATCCAAGAAGCAAGACATGTTCTGGCTGGTTTAGCAGATAGAGGCTCCCCAGGGTTTGGGTCTAGGACATCCAGTATGGGAGCCACTGGCCACATGTAACTACTGAGCACTTGAGATGTGGCTAATTGGAATTGAGGTGTGTTCTCACTGTAACATACATACTTGGTTTCAAAGACTTAGTATGAAAAAAAAGAATTAAGATATCTCATTAATATTTTTTCACATTGATTGTATGTTGAAATACTATCTTAGACATACTAGATTTTTAAAAAACAACTAACATTGATTTTGCACATTTCTTTTTGTTTTTTTAAGTGTGGTTACTGGAAAATTGAAAACCACAATGTGACTTGTGTTATATTTCTATTGGACAGAGCTGGCCAAAGCTGCCCTGGATTTTCACAGCTCAGTAATGCCTTATTCCCTATACTTCCTGCTCTTTTCCTTTAGAGCCATGTCTACTAAGCCAGGCGCTGTGCTAAGCCAGAACTGCAAAGAGATGAATAAAGCCCACCATTTACCTTCAGTTTTCCCAGCCCTCTATCACACGCACACACACGCCTACTATCTTTTTCTTTTTTATTTATTTATTTATTTATTTATTTTTGGCTGCTTTGGGTCTTTGTTGCTGTGCACGGGCTTTCTCTAGTTGCAGCGAGCGGGGGCTACTTTTCGTTGCGGTGCACGGGCTTCTCATTGCAGTGGCTTCTCTTGTTTCGGAGCACAGGCTCTAGGTGCACCAGCTTCAGTAGTTGTGGCACGTGGGCTCAGTAGTTGTGGCTCGTGGACTCTAGAGCGCAGGCTCAGTAGTTGTGGCTTGCTGGCTCTAGAGCACAGGCTCAGTAGTTGTGGCACACAGGCTTAGTTGCTCTGTGACATGTGGGATCTTCCCAGACCAGGGCTTGAACCCATGTTCCCTGCATTGGTAGGTGGATTCTTAAACACTGTACCATCAGGGACGTCCCTGCCTACTATCTTAATTGAATCCTTTAGGACCAGAGGTTTGGGAGGTGAGTTCCGTGTTGGTCTGTATTATTCTTGTTATTCTCATAGTCTTCCTTGCTGTCCCTGATGTGCCTCAGTAATTGCTTCCCTGGAGGTCTGGGGCCAAAATTGCCAAACACTGTAGAGCTGTATATTTTCTACTCAGACAAGTTTTGGCTCAAAACTGTTTGGCTTGAAAACATATGATATACAAAAGTAAAAAAAATGCTTGCTCTTTTTGGCATATCAAGAAGATATGTCACACATGGGAGGAGGAATAACTTGACATCTAATTAACGCAATGAGCTGCTCACATCTCTCTACCTGCCAACACACACACACACACACACACACACACATACATGCACACATACACACAGTCAAAAAGGAGAGAAGAAAAAGTCAAGGTGGTGGCACTCAGCTTTAAATTCTATGTTGTTTTAGAAATTAATACATCTAGGAATAATAATAGTAATAGCAATACTTGTAAAATGCTTATGCTGACCTAACTGTCCATTGACAGATGAATGGATAAAGAAGGTGTAGCACATATATACAATGGAATATTACTCAACCATAAAAAGAAACGAAATTGAGTTACTTGTAGTGAGGAGGATGGACTTAGAGTCTGTCATACAAAGTGAAGTAAGTCAGAAAGAGAAAAGCAAATACTGTATGCTAACACATATATATGGAATCTAAAAAAAAAATGGTTCTGAAGAACCTAGGGCAATACAGGAATAAAGACACAGACATAGAGAATGGACTTGAGGACACATGGAGGGGAAGGGTAAGCTGAGACGAAGTGAGAGAGTGGCATGGACATATATACACTCCAAAATGTAAAATAGACAGCTAGTGGGAAGAAGCTGCATAGCACAGGGAGATCAGCTCGGTGCTTTGTGACCACCTAGAGGGGTGGGATAGGGAGGGTGGGAAGGAGATGCAAGAGGGAGGAGATATGGGGATATATGTATATGTATAGCTGATTCCCTTTGTTATAAAGCAGAAACTAACTCATCATTGTAAAGCAATTATACTCCAATAAAGATGTTAAAAAAAAAAAAAAAGGCTTATGCTGGAGACTCTCCTAAGAGCTTCTTTCAACCCTCAGCACAATTCCATACAGTAGATACTACTATGACCTCTGTTTTAGATGTGAGAAAGTGAGACACAGAAAAGTCAAGCAATTTGTCCGAGGTCACATGGCTGGTGAACAGCAGAGCCGGGATTCAAACCAGGCTGTCGGTTCCGTGTCTGTGTGCTCAACTACTAAGCTGTGGCATTTTACAGTTGGAGGAATTGAGGCTTAGAGACTAGAAAAGACACACTTAAGGTGGCCCAGTTAATGACAGAGGCTGGACTAGAAGTCTGTCCTCTGATGCCCCCCACAATGCCCCAGTCTCCCCAAAACCAGACCACATCAGTGTCCAAAGAGAAGGGGGGTTTTGATAGGTGTACACTAGGATGCTTGGGGGTGGGAGGCAGGAAAGAGCAGGAACCGCCAGCATTTCTCACCTCTCTTGACCGGGTAAAGGCAGAGCCAGTTGATTCAAACCCTAAGCAACGAATTAACTATAACAGAAAAACCAAAGGCTTTGGCACCAGCCAGTCCTAGACTCAAATCTTGCCACAAGCACAGAACAATAACATGATCATGAACAAGTTTCCTAACTTCTCTGAGCCTCTGTCATTTGCTGTGTAAGACTGGGTTAAGAACACCTCCTTCAAAGACCACCGTGAGGATCTGCATGAGATCCATATGCAAAACAGCTCACACCATACCTGGTGCATGTGCCTCGTAACTACTTTATAAATATTAGCTCCTCTCCAGACCAGCCCTGGCCTTCCTCAACTTCAGCTGGAACCAAACAGGGACCCCTGGAATTCCTGCAGAAGAGTCTATACAGGAGTGAAATAAGCATGTAGGGCTAGAGGGGTGGCCCCAGGAACTGAGGAGCGGAAAGCTCCGTGCTGTTTGGGACATAGTGGGTGAGGTAGGGTTACCACCATGAGATGCGCTCCACGGCCGCAGTCTGTGTTGCTAGAGAGAAAGGGGAGGATTGTGAGCTCCAGCCTGAGTCACAGAAGCCCTTTGTATCTCCCAGGAGAGGGCAGGTTGGGGCCTTGGGCTGGGGGGACAGTGGTGGGCGGGGTGACCTGGCAGCCTGGATATCATCTAAGAAAGGCTGGCCTGATGCCCGGCCTCGTGTGTTGTAAGGGCTGGTACAGGAGCCCTGGGAAGGGGGACAGGCGTGGACAAAGAGCAGAGACTTTGAAAAAAAGAGATGTCTCTTTCTTATTTCTGTTAACTTAGAGTTTAACTAATTAAAATTCATTTTTAAAGCTATTTGGGCTTAATGAGGTTCCACTTTCCATGCCTCAGTTTCCCCAACTAAAAGACTCTCAAAGTGTCAAAGGGCCCTCAGAGGACCTTCCCAGGGCCATCTTCTCCACGCCTCTACTCACAGCACAGACTGCCCTCACCCCTGCTGAACAGATGGAAAACAAATGGGAGAGACCCCAAGCCTCCCAGAAACGAGGGAGTGCCTTCTCCTTCTGGGTGGACTTGACTTTCCATGGTTTCAATGGCAAGGTAATTAGGCCAGAGACAAGAGGAAGCTTCCCTCTGGAAAGAGACCTCTTTTGTTTCTATCACCTCTCTAACATTGCTCCCATATTTTTATACATGTTTCCAAGAATCTTTTCCTAATCAACCAGACAGAAATGAATGGGCTTTATCATCTCTGAGTTTCCAGCTCAGTGTGTTTGCCCATCTAGAAGTCCTCCCTGGATACAATAATATTATAGCTACTGGGGTATGGTCTCATGGCCCTAACAGAACATAATTTCCCTAAAGACAGAACAATCATCAGCTCTATCTCACCCATGTTGCTTACTACAAGGTCTCTCAGGTTGGGACAATATCCTCCTCGCTAAATCAGCAGGGGCTTACTGAATGTCTACTCTGTACCCAGAACTAAATGCTTTTCTACATCCATCCAGGACAGCAGCCAGTGTTCAACAAACATCTATGGACTGAAAGGCCACTATGCTATGCCAGTCCTTATATTGAAAGAGCGGTCCTAGTACCATTTGTGCCCTTCAGGATATATGCCTCTAAGTACACAAGGCATCAACACTAAAGAGGCAGGGATTCACCAAGGGCGAGGTAAGTACCAGAAGGATGTCCTGGGCCCTTCAGAATATACACCAGGAGTTCCCAATTTTGCTCAGTTCACAGCACCTGAATTCTAAATATAATGATTTGGCCAAAGAAGCAAGAGGAGGACTCCATTAACCCAAACTGGTACTCCAGGTCTGGACACTCCCATGAGGGCAGACAGCATGATGTTCGTAGTCTATTGTGTTTCCAGCCTTAGTACAGTGCCTGGCACATATTAGTTGCTCAACAAGCATGTATTGAATGGATGGCAGTTGGATGGAGGTGATGCTGCTGACAGGTGACCACATATGTCTCCATAAGGAAGAGGATGATAAAGAACATTGCAGTTAGAAGGGACTTCAGAGTTCTTCTACCCCAGCCTCTTATGTTTAGATAAGAAAAGGAGGGCCAAGTTCACATGGTGGATTGGAAAAGGGCACTGAACTGGAGTTTGAAAGACATGGACTCCCTGGTTCTGACCAAACTCAGAAAAAGAACTGTTAGTTAGCGATGCTCTTAGGGCAGCCATCCTTACAACTACTTCCCCACCGCTGGTTTGGTCAGATCCACCTTTATACTCTCAACACAACATACATGTGTGCTCTTTAATACACTGCTCTTCACATTTGTGATTTTTTTTTTCTGCACTGTGCAGCTTGCAGGATCTTAGTTCCCCAACCAGGGATTGAACCCAGGCCCACAGTAGTAGAAGCATGGAGTCCTAACCACTGGACTGCCAGGCAATTCCCTTGTGATTCTATTGAATAATTCTCTGATTGCAAGTTGGAGGTCACGGTTTTGGTTTGCTTATTTCTTTCTCGCCAACCATAGTGTCCCCAACATCTACCTGAATTACATAATAAATATTTGTTAAATATGTATATTTATTAATAATGCATTCTTTCTCAGTTACATGCTAAACGTTTCATGGAGGCTAGAGTGGCTTTTAGTGCAAACGCAGCTACCTTGTAACTGTAAATTTGTATTTGAGAAACTGATCATACCAGAAGAGGGTTGAATTCTGGATTGCTGGTGGGACCCAGAAAAATGTATGGTTGTTAGAGCGAAATAAGGAGATTGTGTCTTAGAAAAAGATGGAGTGTGGGGAGTGGCATCTTTCACACCTCAGACTTACACTAATCTGAGCAGGGAGCAAACTTAAGGGACTTGCTTCAGAGTGTGGGTCTGGGAAAGAGAGGAATGTAGAAGATTCTGCTAGTGGAACTGAGAGAGTGAGCAACCAGCCTTTAGTGGCCAAATCACAGCTGCAAGGAAAGCTTGGACCTACATTTGGAGAGGTTCATACCTAGGTCACCACAGGAAAGAACTTGGCATCCTCCAGGCTCAGGACTAACAGAGGTGGCAGAGCTAGGAAAAGAGTAAAATACAAAGCTGACATTTCATTCTGGCCTGTGTTAAGTTGTGCCAAGCTATGTGCCTATAAATCATCTCTAATATATAGACTCTGTACTGAGATTTGAGCTCTAATCAGAAAACGGAGGGCACTATCATGAGGTCCATGCATAGTTAAGGAAGACTTTAGATTGGGAAAATGAGTGAGGACCCAGGTCCTGGTTCTAAGGACTAGTCTGAAGGAGAAAATTGTGACAAACTAAACAATGCAACAAAGAAGTTGTGTAGGCACCCATACATTATGAGAGGAACCAAAGGGTTGTATCTGAGTTGTCCATGCAGAAACTCAGGCCCTAAGATTTTTGAACCCTTGAAGGGTAGAAGTTGAAACCAAAAGAAGCAAAACAAAACAAAGTTTAAAAGCTGATCTAATAAAAATGCAAATGACCAAAATTTTGGACCCAGAAATTTTATCATTAGGCATCTATTCTAGAGAAATCTTTACAGCTCTACACAAGCGTGTTTCATAACAGTCACAACAGCATAAAAAGTTAACAAGACTCAAATACAGTGGCTTAACTCATAAAAGTGGGCTTGCTGTATAGTCTAAGTCTAATATGGGTCTCTCCACTTATAGTACACCCTAGAGGACTAATCAAATAAAGTAAATTATATCTATGCCATGGTATATTCTATAGCAGTTAAAAAGTAGAGGGGCTTCCCTGGTGGCGCAGTGGTTGAGAGTCCACCTGCCGATGCAGGGGACACGGGTTCGTGTCCCAGTCCAGGAAGATCCCACATGCCGCGGAGCAGCTGGGCCCGTGAGCCATGGCCACTGAGCCTGCGCATCCGGAGGCTGTGCTCCGCAACGGGAGAGGCCACAACAGTGAGAGGCCCGCGTACTGCAAAAAAGTAGTTACATGTGTATATGTGCATAGATCCACACATACATATATGTACTGATATGGCGAGATCTCCCAGACATATTATTAGGTGAGGGGAAAAAAGGAAAGTAGCAAGAGAATACATACAATATGATACACTTCAAATGTAAAAGGATAGAAACTTTTATATGTAAAAATTAAGGGCTGTGTGTATATGAACGTTTACATATACATGTATAAAAATACACATGTGTATGCACACATACACACAGAATTTTGTACATTTTTTAAATATTTGCACCAAGCTGTTGACAGTGATCATCTATGGGGAGAAGAATGAAATTAAGTGGTGAACAAAGAAGACTTTTGATTTATCTGTATTGTTTGAATTTTATTACATATTATACTTCTGTAATTAACTTTTTTAAAAAAATTTCTTTAAGCTGCAAGCAATTTCTATCTGGCATGAAATGGAAACATCAACAGTCCTTTAGTATAGAGAGTCTCTTTGTTCTAAGGAAATCACCAGAATAAGGGTTTTAATGATATAAATGGAAAATAAAGACTGGCTTCTGATCTCGAGATGTGGTTGCCAGAAGGAAAAGTTTTTTTTGTGGGGGGTGGTGGAGGGGTGGTAATATTTCCTGTGTTAACATGTCCCCGTGTTGTATCAGAGATGATTGGACTAGGAGATTTTTGAGAACATGTGGCTTAGCTGACAAAGGAATGAGGACCCAAAGGAATGGTGAGGCTTTTATGTCTCACCCAGCAGCAGCATGTTCTGGGTTTGAGCTCCTATGGCTAGAAGTCTGAGGACAAGAGGCTTGGAATATTTTTATAAGATCTTTCATGAGACTCTGGCTGCAAGCTGTGCTCTTTCCATGCCCAGGTGACCAAATGAAACCCTGAGTCATGAGACACCCTTCCTCTCTGCTCTGCATGGAGGCACTCTTGAACTGAAGATGGGTGACTATTGTGAATGGGGTCTTTTACCATTGTACCTTTTCAATAAGTCATTACTGATATGCAATAATGCTCTAGGTTTTTGTATATTTATTTTGTATCTGGCTACCTTACTGATCTCTTATTAGTTCTCATAGATTCATTCTCTCAATATTTTTAGGCATTCCATCTACTATGGGTTGAATTGTGCCCCCAACTCCAAATTCATATGTTGAAGCCCTAACCCCCAGTACTTTAAGATGTGACTGTATTTGGAGATAAGGCCTTTAAAAACATAATTAAGTTAAACTGAGGCCTTTAGGGTGGGCATCAGTCCAGTCTGATTTGTGTCCTTATAAGAAGAGGGAATTTGGACACATAAGATGTGCATGAACAGAGGGACAAGCATGTGAAGTAGCAGCAAGAGGGTGGCCATCTGCAAACCAAACAGAGAAGCCTCAAAAGAAACCCGACTGGCTGACACCTCAATCTTGGACTTCTAGCCTCTAGAACTGTGAGAAAATAAATTTTTATTGTTCAGACTACACAGTCTATGGCATTTTGTTATGTCAGCCCTAGCAAACCAATATGCCTTCATGCAGTCAGAAAATAATAAGAATTTGGCTGCTCTTCCGCCTTAAATCTACACTTATTTCTGTTTCCTACCTCATCATATTGGCTACCTATACACATTCTTTCAAAGTTTAGGGTGCTCCAGGAGGAGAGATCCACATTCCACTTTCTAACAAGCCTATTTTTATTAATTAAGCCACCCTATAAAAAAAGCATCTTGTTGACTTTGAAGGGCATTACATTTATATTCAAATAATCCTATAAAGTTGGTATTGTTATCCTGTTGATTAGATGAGCATATTGAGGCTCCATGACGGTATGTAACTTGTCTGGGGTTATAAGTCATAATCAGACTCAGGTTTTAAGATTTAAATTAAATCCCTTGTTTTTTCTATCATATCCACCAAACAATTGAACAACAATGAAGAAAGAAAATTTTGTATTAGGGGAAAATAAGTGAGAACTTAGTAACTATTACTATGAGTCCTTCTTAATGGAGTTTAAAGTGTTCTTTCTGCCTCTAATTCTTTCCCTTCCCTTGAGGAGAAGGGTATTTTCTCCAACTCAAAAGCAGAGTAGAATAGCTATTTAACAGAACACCCATCTGCTAAGTTTCTGCCTTCCCAGACATTTCTGCCAGATTGTTGAAGGAAGCAGCAAATAATAATGAAAAGTATTCAATATGGTATAGGTAGTTCCTAAGATGGTTCCTAAGGATTTCTACCCCTTGATATCCAGGAGTGTGAGCCGTACATAGTAACTCACTTCAATACTGGGTACAGCAAAAGTGATGATCTGACACTTCCAAGATTAGGTTAGAAAAAGACTTTGGCTGATGTGTTGCTCATCCTCTCTTGCTCTCTTACTTAATCACACTGATGCAAGACAGCAGTAGGTTTGTTGTGAGCTGCTGTATGGAGAATAATATATGACAAGGAACTTAGGCCAATATTTAATGAGAACTGAAATTCTTAGTCCAACAGCTTATGAGGAAACAGCATCCTAACAACAAGTGAACTTGTTCAGTGAGCTTGGAAACAGGTCCTCCCAAATGAGCCCTGAGATGAGTATGCGCTAATACCCACTAATACCTTGACTGAAGCATCAGGAGACACTCTGAAACAGAGGACTCGGTTAAGACACACCCATTTTCCTGACCCATAGAAACTATGAAATAATATGTATTCATGACTTTAAGTCACTAAATTCGGGGGCAATTTCTTACACAACAATAAATAACTAATACATTCAGTCTGGAAATAAATAGGTCCAGGACCTAGTCTCAGCTCTACCAGTAGCTTACAGTGAACTCTTAGGCAAGTACTTTCACCTCTCTGGGAAACAATTAGCCTCCTCACCCGTGAAATGAGGAGTGTGAGAGAGAAGATCTCTATAAATCCTTTCCACTTTTCCAAACTTATAAGTCTATCATTATTCCTGATGCAATCTCCCAAATCTTTCCCTATGCCCCACCACCACTCTACACCTCTGTCATGCCCCACCGCCCCTTAGGGCTCTTCCTTAGGGCTCTGTCTTCCCTGCTCTTTCAATCTTGCACTGAAAGAGAAAAGATATTGGAGCAAAGAGGCCCAGTCCCTGTAGTGTAGCCAAGACCCTTACTGGAATCCCAGGAGCTGAAGGCAAGAGGGGACAATGCCTCTACACACCATTGATTTTTAGACTCTTACTGTCATTTTTAGACTCTTACTAACTGCTGCTGACAGCCACGCCTCAGCCCTCAGTCCCCTCTTCAACTTCTTTGAGCCCACTGTCACATATGCTTCCATGTTCCTCTGAAGGGAGCTCCAAGAGACCCTAAAAGCCTGTCACCGGACTTTAGAAACCACCTGGGCTCAGAGTCAGCCCAGCACAGTGAGTGTGGCAAATGGCATCTTAGGGGACCCGGCCCTTCCACCTAGAAATCTGACATCGTGCTTTCTCCAGAACGTTTGGTTTGGTTCCAGGGGAAGCAATTCATAGGACTTAGGAAGAGGCAGAGAGGTCATCTGGAGGGAGAGGCCTGGTTGGAGAGCTCAGACACTAGAGTTCAAATCTCTGTAATTCTGCTGGATTGTCTGGGTGTGGTGGAGCAGGATCTCACTCTAAACCTCAGTTTATATTTCTATAAAATAGATAGAAATCCCTGAGAGATTTCTACCTCTCGTAATATGTCTCTGGTATTTTTACTAAAGTCCTTCCTCCTACCCACACACTACAACCCTCTCCTCACATCCTCTTCTTCAAACCTCCCCCCAAAACATAGAAGGCTCTGCATCTCCAAGAGAAAGTATGAGAGAGTTGCTTCCTTAAAGGCAATAAGCATGAAAAGGAAAGCTGCTAGTATAATTTAAGTACAGAATCTCTCCCTCTACTGCCTTCTGCTCTGTTCCTTGGCAACACTTGCCCTTGCAATCCAATATAATAACCAACAGGTTCTGACAGCTATGGTGGTGGCATTTGTGTTCCCTGGAAGAGGAAAATGAGACACAGAAGAGAAGTAACTTTTTCAAAGTATTTTAATTCTTTTTTACTCCACCTGCACCCATTAAAGTAATCAAAGAGGCTAAGTGATTCATTCCTGTCCAGAAGAGTACATGCCAGAGGAGGTAATGCACCTACCTGCTCTCTCTTTTGACTGCATGTAAGGAAAATCTGACTAAAATAGCTTAACTCTTAAAAAGAATTTATTGGCTCATTTAATTTAAAAAGATGAAAGGTATACTAGCTTCAATAGTTTTGCTTGGAACCTATTCTCTTTCTATCTCTCTGTCCTAACTTCGACTTCATCTTAACACTGATTCCTCCACTCTTAAGATGGCTTCCAGCAGTCTCCAAATTCATGAACTTCCTCCTCCACATCTGTAAGGAATGCAGGAGCATCTTTGTCCCAGCATTCACAACAGAAGACCTGATACTCACTCAGACTTGACTAGCTTAAGCCACTTGCCACTCCACAAATGATCATGATTGGCAGGGAATAGGATACCCTATTTGACTAAGCTCCCACTGATCCAAGAGCAAAGGTAACTTCCCCTGAATCACTTGAACTCCCAAATAAAATTGGAGGCCTTTGGGGAAGAGAAAGGGAAAGTGGATGCTGGGAAGATAATCAATTCATATCTGCTGTAGATACAAAGCGGTTCTTCAAGTTCAGAGCCCTGGGGTGTGTGGGTTGGTTGGTTGGTTGGTTGGTTGGTTGGCTGGTTGGTTGGTTTTTTTAAGGCCTTATTTTTATAGCAGTTTTAGGTTTACAGAAAAATTAAGATGGTACAGAGATTTCCCATGTAACCTCTGCTCCGACAAACATCTTCATTATCATCCCTCGCCAGAGTAGTACACTTGTTATGGTTGATGAACTTACACTGGCACCTCATAATCACCCAAAGTCCATGGTTTCCACTGTGGTTCACTCTTGGTGTTGTACACTCTATGGGTTTGGACAAATGTGTATTGACATGTATCCATCATTATAGTATCATACAGAGTATTTTCACTGCCCTTAAGGTCCCCTGTGCTCTATCTATGCATCCATTTCCCAACCCCTCAACCCCTGGCAACCACTAATCTTTTTACTGTTTCCATAATTTTGTCTTTTCCAGAATGTCATATAATTGGGACCAAGTGTGTAGCCTTTTCAGATTGGCTTCTTTCACTTAGTAATATGCATTTAAGATTCCTCTAGTCTTTTCATGGCTTGATAACTCACTTCTTTTTAGCACTGAATAATATTCCACTGTCTGAATGTGCCAGAGTTTATTTATCCACTCACCTACTGAAAGACAACTTGGTTGTTTTGCACTTATGAATTTTTGCACTTATGAATAAAGCTGCTATAAATTTCCATGTGTAAGTTTTTGTGTGGACATAAGTTTTCAACTTCTTTGTGTAAATACCATACCAAGGAGCACAATTGCTGGATCGTATGGTAAGAGCATGTTTAGTTTTGTAAGAAACTGCCAAGCTGTCTTCAAAAGTGGCTGTACGATTTTTCATTCCTACCAGCAAGGAATGAGAGTTCCTGTTGCCTCCCCATCCTCACCAGCATTTGGTGTTGTCAGTATTTTAGATTTTGGCCATTCTAATAGGTGTGGAGTTTTATCTCACTGACTGGTTTGTTTGTTTGTTTGTTTGTTTGTTTGTTGCAGTATGCGGGCCTCTCACCGCTGTGGCCCCTCCCGTTGCGGAGCACAGGCTCCCGACGCACAGGCCCAGCAACCATGGCTCATGGGCCCAGCCGCTCCGCAGCATGTGGGATCCTCCCGGATTGGGGCACGAATCCGTGTCCCCTGCATTGGCTGGCGGACTCTCAACCACTGTGCCACCAGGGAAGGCCCCCTCACTGGCTGTTTTAATTTGCATTTCCCTGGTAACATGTGATGTGGAACATCTTTTCAAATGCTTATTTGCCATCTACATATCTTCTTTGATGGGGTGTCTGTTAAGGTCTTTGGCCCATTTTTTAATCAGATTGTTTTCTTATTGTTGAGTTTTAAGTGTTCTTTACATTTTTGGATAGTAGTTCTTTTATAAGATGTGTCTTTTGCAAATATTTTTTCTTCTAGTCTATGGCTTTTCTACTCATTCTCTTAACATTTTTTTTCATAGAGCAGAAGTTTTTAATTTTAATGAAGTCTAGATCTTCAATTATTTTCTTCATCAACTATGCCTTTGGTGTTGTATCTAAAAATTCATCACCATGCCTAAAATCATCTAGGTTTTTTGCCTATATTATCTCATAGGAGTTTTATAGTTTTGAATTTTACATTTAGATCTGTGACCTTGTTGAGCTAATTTTTGTGAAGCATGTAAGGTCTGTGTTTAGATTCATTTTTTGTTTGCATGTGGATGCCCAGTTATTCCAGCACCATTTGTTAAAAAATAAAAATCTGCTCCATTGCATCACCTTTGCTCTTTTATCAAAGATCAATTGACTATGTTTATGTGGGTATATTTCTGGGCTCTCTATTCTGTTCCATTGATCTATTTGTGTATTCTTTCACCAATACCACACTCTTTTGATTACTGTAGTTCTATAGCAATTCTTGAAGTCAAGTAGTATAAGTCTCCAACTTTGTGCTTCTCCTTCAATATTATGCTGGCTATTCTAGATCTTTTGTCTCTCCATATGTAGAGTCAGTTTATTGATATCCATGGAATAAGTTGCTGGGATTTTGACTGAAATTGCATTGAATCTATAGATCAAGTTGGGAAGAAGTAACATCTTGACAATATTGAGCATTCCTATCCATGAACCTGGAATATCTCCACTGATTTAGTTCTTCTGTGATTTTATTCATCAGACTTTTGTAGTTTTCTTCACATAGAACTTATACATATTTTGTTAGATTTACACTCAAGCACTTAATCTTTGGGAGTGCTAACATAAATGCTACTGTGTTTTTCAAACCAAGCAATCTTAGCAAATCTGGGAATGTATTGTAGCAGGTGGACAAACTCAGAAATGGATTCTCTCCTACTGCAGTTGAGCTTTTTCTGTGCAGCATCTGGAGACCCCAAACTCCCAACTCACCAGCCCTGCAGTCAGAGTGGAAAGGAATATTTCCCATGGACTCCAGCCAGAAAAACCCCAAGGAATTATTTGCATTGGCTTGGACTGAATCACAAGCCAATCTATCTGCCAGTTTGGGGTCAAGGATGGCTCAGCTTGAATAAGCTGGCAATACTTGCACCAGTCACTATGACCAGGGGGAGGAAGGATCTGATTGGGTCACTGCCAACCCATCACTGTGGTTATCACAAAAATAAGAGGGTGCAGGTTAAAAAAAAAGTACTGTGTTTTTAATTTCAAATACCACTTATTCATTGCTGGTTTGTAGGAAAGTGGTTGACTTTTGTATATTAACCTGGTATCCTGCAACCTTTCTACAATCACTTATTACTTGCAGGAAATTTTTTGGCCAATTCTTTCAGATTATCTACATAGATGACTATGTTGTCTGTGAACAAAGACAGTTTTGTTTCTGCCTTATCTTATTTCATTAGCTAGTATTTTTAGTACAATATTGGAAAGGAGTGGTGAAAAGAGATATACCTGCCTTGTTCCTAGTCTTAGTGAGAAGCCCTCACATTTCTTACCATTAAGTATGAAGTTAGCTGTAAGTTAGCTGTATTTGTAGATATTCTTTATCAAGTTGAGGAAGTTCCCCTCTATTCCTAGTTTATGGAGAGGTTTTATCATGAATGGGTATTGGATTTTGTCAAATGCTCTTTCACATCTATTGATACTATTGGCTGATTTTGCTTTTTAGTCTGCTTATTTGATGGATTACATTAGTTGATTTTCAAATGTTGAACTGGCATTGCACACCTGGAGTAAAGCCTATGTTGTTGTGGTGTATAATTCTTTTTATACTTTATTGGGTTCAATTTGTTAATACTTGGGGGAGGTATTTTTGCATCTTTGTTGATGAGAGATAATTGGTCTGTAATTTTCTTTTCTTGTAATGTCTTTGTCTGGTTTTGGTATTAGGGTAATGCTGGTCCATAGAATGAGTTAGAAACTATTTATTCTGCTTCTATCCTCTGAAAGAGATTGCAGGTAATTAGTATAATTTCTTCCTTAAATGTTTGGTAGAATTCACAAATGAAACCATCTGGGCCCGGTACTTTATGTTTTGGAAGATTATTAAGTATTGATTCAATTTCTTTAATATATGTAATAAAGGCCTATTTAGATTGTCTATTTCTTCTTGTGTAAGTTTTGGCAAATTGTGTCTTTCTCTTAAAGAGAAGCCTCCCCAATTTGTGGCATAGAGTTGTTCATAATATTCCTTTATTATCTTATAATGTTCACAGGCTCTATAGTGAGGTCCTCTCTTTTGTTTCTGATACTAGTAATGTGTGTCCTCTTTTTTTTTCTTAGTTAGCCTTGTTAGAGGCTTATTAATTTTATTGATCTTTTCAAAAAAGCAGTTTTTGATTTCACTGATTTTCTCTATTGATTTCCTGTTTTCAATTTCATTGATTTCTGCTCTAATTCATATTATCCCTTTTCTCCTACTTACTTTGGACTTAACTTGCTCCACTTTTCCTAGTTTCCTAAGGTGGAAAGTTAGATTATTGATTTTAGATCTTTTTTCTTTTCTAATATATACTGTAAATACTATAAATTTCCCTCTAAGCACTTCTTTCACTGCATCCCACAAATTTTGATAAGTTGTGTTTTCATTTTCATTTAACTAAAAATATTTTTAAATTTCTCTTGAGATCCCCAAGGTTTTAAAATACTTAATAGCCACACTACACACTCTTCGTGAGTTTTGATGATGACAGAAAATCATCCTTTAACCAGGAAAGTTTGTCCATGCTCACATGCAGACACTTAACCTTTTTGGAATTCAATTCCTCTTTTGTAAAATGAAGTTAGTGTAGTAACTGAGTCAATACTAGTCCACTTCCAAGATTCCACGACTCTGTATGTATAACAGATGCACTAATAGGCTCTCTCAATCCATTTACAGATTTGTGCTTATTAGTCTTTACTGCAAACTCATCTCTGCTCTTCTTGGCCGAGGGAGTACTCCTAGAACTCTATACATAGGCACCATTGTTAACTGGTTCTGGTTGGGTTTGGCCAGATAGGGCATTTAGAGATATAATTAAGGATCTCAGAATGAGGTCATCTTACATTTAGTGTACATTCTAAATCTAATTATGGTGTACTTATAATTGAGTCACAGAGAGAAGAAGGTCATGTGAAGATGAAGCAGATATTAGATTGATGCATCTACAAGCCAAGGAATACCAAGGATTGCCGGCAACCCCTAGAAGCTAGGAGAGAGTCATGGAATGGATTCTCCTTCAGAGCCTCTAGAAGGATCCAATGATGCTGACATCTTGATTTCAGACTACTGACCTCCAGAACTATAGGAGAATAAACTCCTGTTGTCTTAAACCACCAAGTTTGTGGTAATTTATATGGCATTCCTAGGAAACTAATATAGTCTGCATTCTAACTCAACTGAATAGAATGTCATGCACAGCCTGGCCAGGAATCTACCATCACTATGCTATCCAGTTTCTATTACTTGGAGATCCACTGGCTTGTAAGAGCATCCATGCCCTGGTGGGCCTCCTTATAAAAACCTGTTTATGCAAAGAATTTTAGACTCCAGGGAACCAGTGAGATAAACCACATTTAATCTCTCATAGAGTACTAACTGATCTGAAAGAGTATGTAGACAGATACAGTTGGGTTCTCAGGTTTAGTTGCAGGTGTATACATGTGCACACAAACCGACCGCTAGAAGGCACAGACTAAGTATATTTCATTTAGTTTTCCTTTTTTCCACTCATCCTTCTCATGCCCATATGATGTCTTACCCACACAAAACATAGGATCAAAGTTTGATGAATGAATGAAGGAAAGAAGAAATGAATTAATCAGTTATTTAGTGAACTTCCAGGCCAGCAGTTTCAGTCAAGAGAAGCAGGTTGCTCTTGGATACATTAGAAAATCTCTTCACTAATCTACCCTTCCAAAAAGGCACAAAACACTAGACTAAGAATCATAAATCTGTGGGAAAGTCAGAATTTAATCCAAATTGAATTAACTGTGCCAAGAACAGGTTCATACCTGTCCAGGCTCTTGCCCACAACTCTCAGACACACTGTTGTTTCCAGTGCACTTGGGTATGTAAAAAGGGCTAAGTGATCCTGTTAAGTTATTTAAACATCTTAATTTGATGAGTGATTAAAGCAGTATTGTGAGGTGATAAAGACACTGTCTGGAGCCAGCCTTCCTGGACTCAGGTCCCAGCTGTGCTATGGGCCATTGGTGTATAACCTTAGGTTAACTGACTTAAACTCTGTTCCCTCATCTGTAAAATGGGGATAATAATGGTATTACTTCACAGGATTATTGAGAGGTTTACATGATTTCCTATTCAAAAAAAACTGCTTAAAATAGTAGTTGGCCTAGAGGAAGCACTGCATAATTGTTTGCCATTATTGTTTCTCCTTTTTTGCATACAGGTGTAGCTTGACTAATGGGCAAGCCCAGAACCCCCAGAGCTTGACTCTTGGCCACAGAACACTTTGGTGTGAGAAGAAGGACTGAAAGACTGTGGAAGCATGGACTCAAGCCAGGGAGCCATGCCCATTTTCTTGTCTAGTTAATAAGAACCTTTGCCCCATTTACTGCTCATGCCCTGGCCTTTCTTTTACCCATCAATGAAGTTTGAGGAGCTAACAGTACAGGTTGAGGCATAGATGAGAGTGCAGTAGAGGCAGGAAGAGTGTCTTCCATTCTCTAATATGAACAGAAATATTTCAGGAAGCCCTGGAGACTTTATCTCAAATGCCTCTCTTTGCTTTGCATGGCCCTCAACTCTTTTTCTCCTCTTCTTTTCTAAACTGAGAACACTGTCATTTTGTGAAAAGAATAACAAAGATGCATATATGCCTATAAATGGAAGATGAAGTGGTGACTGAGGGCTTCCTCCTGCCAAGAAAAACAAGTGCAAGGCAGCTGGAAGAGAGGAGCCAGAGGGCCCTGCAAAATCAGAAGCTCTCCATCTTCTCGGGAGCTGGTTCTGGCCTGTGCAGGCCTGGCCGCCTGGGAACAGCAGCTCCATGGTCCTGCGGGAAAGGGCTGCCAGGAAGCTTGAGGCCATGGACCAGGGGTTGCTGGGAGCTGAATGCTGAATTTGCCATGGGAAAGGAAGAGAATTGGAGGCTGGTGTCCCAGAGTAACTGCTCTTTAATTCAACAGGCATCAACTGAATAATTGCTGTGTCCAGGGCATGGGGCTGTAGGTCAGAAGAAGCAAGAGAGCCATGTTTTCTGTCCTTGAAGACCTAGAGTCAATGGAGATGGGCCCAGGAGGGTAAGGGTTAGACAAATATAGCCGTAGCTGCACCTTCCAATTAGCAAGAACTGGGAGGTTTCCAGGGGTGAGGGGTCACACTCAGTTTGAGGAAGTGGCATTGAAGGTTAGTTTTAAAAGAATGGTAAGATTTTGGCAGATGGAGATGGCATCATAGAAGGGCATTATAAGCAAAGTGACTGATGTGACCAGGCATGAAGGCAGGAAGACAAAATACACCTCTCAGGGGGAAATAAGAGATCCAATAGGACAGGTAGGGTAAAAATGTGAGAAAAGTGTATAAGTGCACAACTTGGCAGAGGACCTTGAAGCCCGGCTGGAAAATTGATGCCTAGTTCAGGAGGCGATGGGGACTCCCTAAAAGTTTGATACACGGGATCGTGTGACCAGTACTGGGACTTAGGAAAATCTACCGGCAGAAAGTGGGGATGGATTGCAGGAAGGAGAAAGGAGATTCCTATGATTATCAGCCCTTGGAAAACAGAACACCTAAGGATTTCATGACACTTTAGAAGAAATCTAAATTCCCTACCACAGCTTGGCTACCAAGACCCTGCTCTGACCGTCACTCCTGCCTCATCTTGTGCCACCCTCACTACACTCTAGAAATACTGGCTGTCTTACTGGTCCACTAACACCCCAAGCTTTTTATATCCCAAAGCCTTAGCTTGTCTCCAAGAAGGCCATCATCAATCCTTCACTCCTGAATGCACCAGCCATTCTCCCTCGGAGTGGTAGTTTCCAATCCTCCACATCCTAGAATCCAGGCTGACCTGTGACTGCTTTAATCAACAGGATGCTGCAGAAGTGACACTAGACCAGATCTAGGTCTATCTAATCTTTAACAAGTTGGGCAGCTTCCTCCTTCCTGCTCACTCTGGAGAAAGCCAGCCTCCTATAAAAAGTCCAACTGTACCAAGTCCTCTGTGCTATGAGGAGCCTAAGCTAGCCATTCAGAGAAGCCATATGAAGAGAGAGCATTGATAGTCAACCTCCAACTATTCCAGCCAGCCCAGCGCACACGCCAGACATAGAAGTAAAGAAACCATTTTGAACCTCCAACCCAGTCAATCCTTCAGATGATTCCAGTTCCAACTTCTATCTGACTACACTGCAAGAGAGACCCCCCATGAGAACCTACACCTAGCAAAGCCCAATCAACCCACAGAGCTTGGAGAGATGAGAATACATGTTTGGGTTTTGGTTTCTTGGGTTTTGTTGATTTTTTTTTTTTTTTTGGCCACACCACGTGGCATGTGCAATCTTATTTCCCCAACCAGGGATCGAAACTGTGCCCCCCACAGTACAAGCACAGAGTCTTTTTTTTTTTTTTTTAGTTTCTGCTTTATAACAAAGTGAATCAGTCATACATATACATCTGTTCCCACATCCCTTCCCTCATGCATCTCCCTCCCTCCCACCCTCCCCATCCCACCCCTCCAGGCGGTCACAAAGCACCGAGCTGATCTCCCTGCAAGCACAGAGTCTTAACCACTGGTCCACCAAGGAAGTCCCAATACATTTTTTTTTAAACCACTAGGTTTGGGGATAGTTTGCTATGTGGCAATAGATAACTAAAGGACCTATTGTCTTTCTCTGGACCTCTTCTTTCTCCTCCACGTTTACTTATCCTTAGGTCCCTCACAGTTGATCACTGTCAAACTTCAGATGCCAGCCCACTTCAAGGCCTTCCTTTCCCACCCTATCTAAATATCCTGGGTTCCAGCCCACCCTGAACATTATCACTTTATCTCACGTCCTCTCTGCTCCCTTCCCAGCATTTCTCATAATTGAGTTATCCTGTTTTTGGCTGATGCTTCTCTCCTTTCACTAAATGGGCTCTCTGAAGTCAGAGACCATGACTACTTTGATCACTATCTCATCCCCATATTTAGCAGGTAGTATATGCCCAATAAATATTTGTCAAATGGACAGAGAAGTCATCTCTCTATACAGCACAGAGCCACTGACAGTATAATGATGGGTGGGGAATGGATTCCGAGAGCCCCAGTAGTCTACCAAGCAACTAAGTGAATAATTACATATAGTCTTGACATTAGCCTCGACCCAAGGGACTCATAAGCTAGTTGAAGTCTTGGAGGTATGTTCTTTCCATATCCCCCAAAGCAGCTAATCAATGAATGGCTGCATAGAAGGTGCTCATTATATATTCACTGATTAGCTGATAGAAATCTGAATTTAAACACTGAGGATTTAATGTGTGGGTTACTAGCAGAGTCAGTTCTGGAACTTCTCATGCCACTAGGATCCCCAAAAGCCTGGGGAAAGTCCTTTAGAAGAGAATTTAGAGAGTCTGAGGAGTTGTCCTTTTCTTTTACCTCAGCGTAGAACTTCCCCTGCCCAAACCCAATTCTGGGAGCATGTCACATGTCTACTGTTTCTAGTTCCCAGTGGGAGAGGGGCTGATGAGTAGGAATCTGATCAGAAGGCAGGAACTCAAGGGTGAAGTTAGGTAGCCCAGCACTCTGGGTCACCAGACCCCAGGTAATCAAATCACAGACAGGGTTCATACCTCCTAAGTTTATTAGTGGTCCAGGCCTTATTCTGTGTGCCATTAATTCCTTCACCATGACAACTGTTTTGATCCACACAACGTATGTCCATTTTTATGTTAGAGGGTATAGAAATTATTGGCAAGGTCCATTCTCCCTGATCTAGCATGTCTTAGGCCTCTTTCTTCTCTAATCTCACCAGTACCCCGCACCTCTCCCTGCTCCCAGTCTTCCCTAAATTTTCTTTGCCTCTCCCCTAACAGTCTCTGAGTCCCTGCTCCTTTCTTGCATTCTGACAGTACTACAGCATACTGCTGAGATGGCTGGGAGTTTCTTCTCACTCCTCTTGGACCAGAGGTGGCCAGGGAGCCATAAAGGAGAGAGGAGGGTGGGTGGCTGGTGCAGGTGGGAATATTTGTGTTGTGGGTGATCAGAAGACCCCAGTTCTTCTCACAGCGCTGCCTCCTCTGGCCATTTATTCTCATGTTTAACTTCCTGAGCCCCAGTTTATTCATCTGAAAAGTGAATAACCTTGTGGAGGCTATTTATAATTACATGAATAATAATTATTATGCCTGCCCCCTCCCACAACAGAGATGGAGATGGGACATACTCTGTACATTTCAAATGCTCAGCAAAGGAAAGGAAACACAAATTCTGCTGTCTGGTAGTGAGGAAGCCTGGTCTTGCTTTGGTTAAGAGGCCCTGTATTCCCATCCTGGCTCTGCCCTTAATTAATTGTGCTGTCTTAAATAAGTCACTGTCCCACTTTGAGCCTCAAAATCCTCAGCCACAAAATGAGAGAGTTAGAATAGATGGCATCATCGAGGAGAGTTCTGGATCTACTTCACCCACTCTTCTAACCCCACCATTGTCTTTGGTGTGTAGTCAGCACTTAACAAATAACTGCTGAGTGAATGAATGTGTAATATGTCATATATATGATCAATCCATGAAAATAACTACCCATCCACATCCAGAATTGCTAAAAGAAGTCTGACTAGGGGCAGGGCAGTAGATAGAGAAGGATGCTAATGAAAACCCAGCAGGCCAGGAGCCATGTCCTTGGTCTCCCTCTTTCTCTCCACATCCTCTGCCTTGTTTCCTGGGAGACTGGCCTGGGATGGCACTCCCAGGTGAGCTTTGGGCAAATGCTGAACACCTCTGAGCTAGATCAGAATAGAAGTGTCAGAGGGAATAGACAGGAGATGGGGTGGAGGCAGAAAAGATGGGAGAGCCCAGGAAAAGGAGACTGCAGGGTGTTTCAAACTTGAGGATTTGACAACGGGAAAAAAACATTTCTCAATCATGTAATCGTGTAATGAAGACACTCACTGTCTACAGGAGGAACCTGGGAGACATCAAGGTCCCATGGCTCATCGGTGATTAGGCCAGTTTGGGTTTTAGGAGGGAGCAAAGGCATTGCTGCTTGGGATTCCTTAACTGTTTCAAGTAAGTTCCCACCTAGCCAGATATATAGAACTTGGAAGTAGGGACAATACCACATCCCTTATCTTCCTGCTGTCTTTTCTCCAGGTTCCATTCCCCACTCCTACCCTACAGCATGCAGTACAGTGGGTGGATGTGGAGCAGATGTCCTATAAATCGTGTGGCCCACAGGCTGGGAGCAATTTCCTACTTGCTGTAAGTCCCTCTTCCATCTTAATGCAGCCATATCACTCCCCCCACATCATGGAGGGGATTTCTTGGTCTCAGAGGAGGAATTCAGAGTTTCCCAATCACCTGCCCAGGAATGGGTGGGAGCTGGAAGACATGAGCTGTTACCAGAGCCCACGTGAGCACCGACCTCTCAGCCCTGGCAGCAGTGGTGGGTGCTGCTGTAATGACCTTTGCCATGACCTGGTCCTGGGGGAACATCTACAGAGCAGTGGTTGTCTTGGAATAGGCCATGGGAAAGTCCAAGAGAAGCCATGGCTCTTGAAAACCATCCCAGAATCCCACTGGAATGCTTTGCCAGAGTACACTGAGCCTGAAAGGTCTTGGGTTTTATGCTATTTTGTCCATTTTTATTTTTTGGCTGGACTCTTTAGTTGGAAATTCAGAACACTAAAGCTATCCCAGGCCATTCGTTCCAAGCATGCCACGCAGCTCCCCTGCGGCTGATCACTAGAGGCCCAGGACTCAGGCTCCTTGGCCCAGTGCTGCAAATGTGTGTGCCCTAAAGACTGTGGCTGAAAGAGATCCATGTCTAGGGAAACAAGAATTGAGACCAAAACCCAAATCCTTGCCTCCAGGTCCTAAATCTTCCCGCTCTGACTGGGAAAAGTAAATTACCTAGGGGCAAGCACTTTGCTTTGTTCACTTCTGAGTCCCCAGTACCCAGAACAGCCCCTAACTCACAATAGGCCCTCAGTAAGTATTTGATGGAATAAATGGATGAATTGCCAGGCTATACAAAGAGACTCTCCAAGCAGAGTGACCTCACCCAGACGCAGTGCACCTCATCTTAGATTGTGATGGGAGAGGTGATGAGTTAGCCAACCACCACCCGTGGGCCAAATCCTGTTTGTGCAGCCCATGAGCTGAATATGTCCTTTACATTTTTTAGTGGTTAAAAAAAATGCAAAGAAAAATAATACAGCTGACTCTTGAACAATATGGGTTTGAACTGCACCAGTTCATTTATGCAGATTTTTTCAGTAGTAAATACTACAATACTACACAATCTGTGGTTGGTTGAATCTGGATGGCTAAATCTGCAGATGTGGAACCGTGGATACAGAGAAACTGCAAATACAGAGGAACCATGAATATGGAGGAACCAGGGATACAGAGAACCGACTGTAAGTTATACACAGATCTTCAACTGTGTTGAGGGTCAGCGCCCCTAACTCCTGCATTGTTCAAGGGTCCACTGTGTTTCTTTACACATAAAACTTATGAAAAACTCAAATTTCATTGTCCATCAATAAAGTTTTATTGGAGCACAGCCACTCCCATGCACTTACTGGTATTATCTGTGGCTGCTTTTGCAAAACAGCAAAGTTGTTGCAAAGTTGCAGCAGAGACTGCATGACCCACAGAGCTGAAAATATATACTATCCAGCCTTTTACAGAAAAAGTTTGTCAACCCCTGTCCTAAAGAATCTCCCCAGTTAGGTAAATGTTGTCTAAATCGCCAGCATTCATTGTTCTGGATTAACCATTGCTCACTCTCCCGTGTTTCTCTCTCTCTCTCTCTCTCTCTCGTTCTCAACTCTTCTTTTTAAAGCAAAGCCTTTCTAGAAGTGCTTTAAGTTACCTTTAGTGGTATAGTTTTCTTCTCTGAAAAAAAGAACCTGTTCAAAGACAAAGTGGTCCTAAGGAAGGAATATCTAAAGTGGTTAAAGGGTTCAAAACAGGGGACACCCAAGAAAAACTCAGTCCACTTTAGGTATTGCTAAGGCCAAGCACTGTCACCAGCACTCCGATGAAGGATACAAAAAGGGAAACTCCTTTGAGCTCACATGAGGGCCTTACCCTGAAACAGCCACACCCCCTGCTCAGACTTGCTCTCCCCATCTCACCTCCCTTGACGCCTCATCCATCTTGGAGCAGCACGGACGCTCTGTCTTTGGAGGTCTTCCCTGAGCTGGCCACAGTGCACACAGAGCTCCCTTGAGCAGCAGAGATCGTGGTATGGTTTATCTAGATCCAGGCATCCATCCCCCCCTCCCTGCACACGCACACACCCATGGCAGTCACAGTCAATCACATCAATCTCGTCAACAAAAGAATAACTCCTTGCCATCTCTGGCTACGTGCTTCCTCTAGACAACCAACTACTTGCATGTATACACTCTGCCTTACAATTTTTATTTCCCCACCTGACACTGCAGTAGGTATTCAGCTGACACAAGTCCTCTCCTGCTTCCTTCCATTGCCCTGTCCTGCAGAAGCAGGTGCAGAATGGAAGCCAGTGCTCTTTGCACTAAGGCATTAATAACTACTTCCCCAGGATACCTGTAATGAAGTTAGTCCTCCGCAGGTAAGAACGTGCATCTATAACTTCAGCCCAGGAGTTCAGATCAGCTTGATGCCAACACCCATCCAGGGGCCTACCATTGTCAGTGTGACTTTTCTTCTCTAGATGGGGCCACTCAGCCTTCAGTTGCAGAAGGAGCCTTAGTTTGTGTTTCCTCTCTGGTCTTCTGATGAGCTAGCAAGGTCCCACATTCCATCTGAGTTCTCTTTTCTTCACCCTGGGCAGGAGAAGCAACAGTCACCTCTACACCCAAATCAAACTCCTGACTCTTTCCAAGCCAGAGGAAAGTAACTTTCCAATCTCTTCTTAAATAAGAAAAGAAACTCTCCTCTTTCAATAGGTATTTTCAGCTGCTGACAAGGGTGTTTCAAGAAATTTAAATACAATGGCTTGTGTCCTGGTATCTGTAGTTACCCTAGCAACCTCTAATTTTACAGACTGCCTGGGATACCAAGGGAATTGGTGGCAGACTTCTTAGGCAACCAAATTCCCCTGAACTGACTCCTCCAGGAACTTAGACCTCTTGCAGAACAGAACTTCAGTTGAAAGGGGAAACTTGAAATCCTCATTTACAAAAAGAACAGAAACCCTACTAAGTGTTATCTTACCAACCCACCATGCTACAGACATGGACAATTTAGAATTTAAATTTCACAAGTGTGAGTCTTTCCTGGTGGTCCAGTGGTTAAGAATCCGCCTTCCAATGCAGGGGACGCAGGTTCGATCCCTGGTCGGGAAACTAAGATCCCACAGGCTGCAGGCAACTAAGCCTGTGTGCCGCAACTAGAGAGAAGTCCAGGAGCTTCGAAAGCCCTCTCACCACAACGAAAGATCCCACATGCTACAACGAAGATACCACATGCCACAACTAAGACCCAAAGCAGACAAATTAATTAATTAATTAAATCATTAAATAAATAAATAAATTTCACAAGTGAAAAAAACTATGCCCCAAGTGAGCGTTGAGAATGGGAGATGCAAATCAAGCAGACCAGCAAAGGGAAGGGGCATATTTGGGATGGTGGTTCACAAACCTGAACCACTCACCTGGGGAACATGTTCAAATACAGAGTCCCAGGCGGTGTCCCCAGAGATTCTGATTTTGTAGGTCTGGGATGAAACCTAGCTCATTTTTTGAAGCTCTCCAAGTGATTGTGATAAGCATTCCAATTTGGAAACCAGCCATGTGAAAAATATTCCTTTCTCCTTCCCCCTCATGTTCCAAGGGTCTCCTGGACCTTAGTTCCCTCAATTCCTGCCAGCCTCAAATTCTAAATCTAGAGCAACAGGAGCTCATTTTCTTTAAAATAAAAGGAGGAAGCAGCAGCCACTAAGTGCTGTGCTCGGCACTGTGCCAAAGAAACCTGGGAATGTGACGCTGCATCTGGCCCTAGACTGCTGGAAGGCTGTGTGGTTTCTTTTGAGCTTGCTGCCTGGTTTATCTTAAGCGCTGGGTCTGCAGGCTAGTAGGCTGACCTTCCTTGGCTATGCCCCAGGGAGCAGGCTACCAGTCTCCTGCTGTCTCTGCAGCTACAAGGTACGATTTCCACCTCATTGAGGTAATAGGAGATGACAGTCAGCGACGGCTGGGATCAGAGTTAAACCTGGGAAGGCAGCCTTCTTGGGAGAAAAGATTCCTGGCATTGAAACTTTACAGGTGGTCCTAGCACTGCTACCCACAAGCTGTGTGACTTGGTGTAGTCACTTCCCCTCTCTGGGCCTCAGTTTCCCTAGCTATGAAACAAGGGGTTGAATTAGGTAGAGGCAGCATGAAATAGTGAAAGGAATGAGTCCTGTGGTCAGGCTTCATTGCTAACTTGTTTTGTGACTTTGGGCAGTGAATGAACCACTGCACATCAGTTTTCTCATCTATAAAATGAGTCTAACGGTACTTCCTTCACAAGGTTGATGTGCCAGTTTAAGGAGATGATACATGCTAAGTTCTTGACTTAAACTTCATTTGAGACCCAAGATACACACATACATACTCAACTTGCTCACCCTTAAACCAGCATCTTTCCAGTAAAGGTGGTGAGTTTGAAGGGAGTTTAGGAGAGAGAGAGCTCACTACTCAAATGGCAGATAGGGAGGAAGGGACGTATGGTCTTCTTTTCAGTTTGAGTTGGGATTTTGACAAACACCCAGAATTTGAATAAGCAACTGAAGGAAGAAACCCTGGAGTACAGAAGGAAAATCAGTAAGTCTGGGCTGGGAAATTTGGATTTTAATGTCTGCCCTCTCTCACTGCCTAGCTCTGTGGCCTTGCTGATTCTCTGCTTCTTTGTCTATAAAATGGAGTTGTGGTGAGAATGGATATGATGATGTAGGAGAAAACAAGTTGTATGGTGCCTGGAATGTGGTAGGTGTTCTATGGATGGATTTCAGATGAAGAAAGTGAAGATGGAAAAAAGAATGCCCAAGCACCTTTATAAGTCAGTGAGTGTATTAGTAGAATTCAGCAATTTCCAAAGTGTTCGTGGAACTCTAGAACTCCAAGATGTTCCTGGGAGAAAAAGTACTCCCTGGTCAATTAAACTTAGGAATGGCAACATGATACATCTCTCTCTTGAAGATTTGCGATCAACTTCAACACATTAATAATTCGGCAAAATCTTTTCTAACTTTATTTACACCCAGTGGTTCCCAAACTTAGTTCACTTCTAAACCAATTTTCCACATTAAACCTATTAACTTCTCACTGAACTTGGCAGGAGTCTTTCTGGTGTGAAGTAAGGGGATGGTGGTGAGAAATTTGGAAAAAATCACTAGGGTTTTGCTTTGTGTTTCCACTGTATTCAGCTTTTAGGAACAATCTGTGCAGTGGTGTGAAGAGTGCAGCCCAAGGAAGAAGCACACTTTCTCAGAAACAGAGTCCTGTGCGTAAACACAGTGCCTCCATTTATGAGTCATGCTGCCACGGGCAAGTTCCTTCACCTTTCCTTACCTCCAGTTCCTTATCTATAAATTTGCAACACTCACCTCATAGGATCATTGTGAGAAGCAAATGAGCTGACGTACCTGAAGAGGTTAGCATCATACCTGGTACAGAATAAGCACTCAGCAAGTAAGCAGAAAATGGTGTCATCATTATTATGACACCATCCAAATATCCTCTGTCAAACATTTTGCAACATCCAGCATGACTCGAACATTGAGCTCTGAGATTAGGAATCAGACTAATCTCTGCCTTCCTTGCCCACATGGGGATCAGCCTAGAGCCCCATCAAGAGGTGAGTAAGCCCATTTTAAAGAAGGCACTGATGGAGGTGTCTGCTTTGTGCTTTTTCTGAATAGAAAGCAAAGGAAGGAGGCTTTTTCGGAAGGAGGACTTGTCCTCCAAACCAGTCTGAGCTGACAGTGTCAACTCTCGCAGGCTGGAAGCTGACCACCAGGAGATGGAGAATCTGCTTAGTCATTTCTCAACACCAAGAGCAAGTAGCTTGAAAAAGAGGCCAAATATACCCCTTGAGAGGCCCACCAAGTGTCTCCTAAAAAGAGAAAAGGAGGGGCAGTATAGAACTCTAAGCAACAGGATCTGATCAGGGCCACAGGGCAGAGACAGCTGGCTGCCAGGATCAGCGACCCACACCCTGGGCTCGGGGAGGTTGGCCCCAGTTCACCCCTGGACAGCCAACCCAAGTCCCCAGCGTTCCTCCCTTTGTTGAAGAATGTTGGCCACTGGCAGCTGCAGTCTCTCCAGGGGTCTTATGGTCAGTTTCTCTTCACTGATTCATCCATTAATTCAATTAACATTTATTGAATACTTACTAGACATGCTATGGGAAACACAGTTGTATAAAAGACAGAAAAAGTCCCTGCACTTATGGTGTAAACATTCTAGTGGAGAGAGAGAGACAGAAAATACACAAGTAAACAAGTAAGAAAATAATTCCAGGGAGTGTTAAGTGCTTTAGGGAAAAATTATGAGGCCGAGAGATCAACGAATTAGGAGCTAAAAAAGAATGAAGGTGGGCACTCAGCCTCCTCAAAGAAGAGACGTTTGAGCCAAGACCCAAGTGGAGCAAGGGAAGGAGCCAGAGAAGACCTGGAAGGAGAGTGCCCCAAGCAGAAGGGCCAGAGAGCACCACAGCGCTGTGACAGAAATGAGCCCAGTGTGTTGAAGAGTAGCCAAAATGGCTACAGCCATGTTGGGAAGTGGACAGGAGGGCAGGAGAGTGTTAGAAATGAGGTCAGAAATCTCCCCAGGCCAAGGCAAAGAGTTTTACTCCAAAAGGGATAAGAAGTCATTAGAAGATTTTGGAAGAAAGGATAAAGAGCTCACCCTGATGGTTATGTGAAAACTAGATGATAAGAGGGTAAGAGTGGGATCTGGGAGAGCAGTTGGTGCATGCATCCAGGTGAGACATGATGGTGACTCACACTAAGGTGTTGGCAAGTAAGGGGTGAGATTTGGGGTGTATTTTGATGGTAGAGTGATAGGGCTTGCTGGTCAGTGGGATGCAGGCTATGTCTGAAAGTGAGGTTGATGAAGGGGGACTCTCAGAATAGTTGCCTTCTTACTGAGATGGGGAAGGGTGCAGGAAGAAAGGTTTGGGGAAGGAAGATACCATAATGCTTTGCAAGGGCATGGAAGGTTCAAGGTGTCTATTGAACTTCCAAGTTGAAGGGTTCACCTGGAAATTGGATGTGTTTGGAGCCCATCTGTAAACACTGTGTTCATCAGCATAGGCACTTAAAGCCCTTCAAATCCCCACGCTTTGACATGATTAAACGTAGTCAGAAGCTTACCATTCGGGAATGAGACTTTAGCAAAATGTGTAATCCAACACCTTTGTTTCACAAGAGGAATACGGAAGCCCAGAGAGGGGAAGAACTCACTCACTCAAGATCAAACAGCAACTGGCTTGGCTGACCCAGGACCCACACCCATGTCCTCCCTTCCCTCCACAAAACAACCCCCAAGTTTGAGTTCTTTTTCCACTATTCACAAAATTTTTTCACATTGATTTCTTCTTTGTTGTTGGTTTGTTTGTTTGTTGTTTTTTGGCGGGGGTTGTGGGGTTTTTTTGCAGTATGTGGGCCTCTCACCATTGTGGCCTCTCTTGTTGCAGACCACAGGCTCCGGACGCGCAGGCCCAGTGGCCATGGCTCACAGGCCCAGCTGCTCTGTGGCACGTGGGATCCTCCCGGACCGGGGCACAAACCCGTGTCCCCTGCATAGGCAGGCAGACTCTCAACCACTGTGCCACCAGGGAAGCCCTGTTTTTGTTTTTTTTATTTAACATCTTACTGCAGTATAATTGTTTTGCAATGTTGTGTTAGTTTCTGCTGTATAGCAAAGTGAATCAGCTATATGTATAAATATATCCCCATATCCCCTCCCTCTTGCATCTTCCTTCCACCCTCCCTATCCCACCCCTCTAGGTGGTCACAAAGCATGAACTGATCTGCCTGTGCTATGCGGCTGCTTCCCACTAGCTATCTATTTTACATTTGGTAGCATATATAGGTCAATACCACTCTCTCACTTCGTCCAAACTTACTGTTCCCCCTCCCTGTGTCCTCAAGTCCATTCTCTACGTCTGCGTATTTATTCCTGTCCTGCCCCAAGGTTCTTCAGAACCAATTTTTTTTTTTAGTTTCCATATATATGTGTTAGCATACAGTTTTTGTTTTTCTCTTTCTGACTTTCTTCACTCTGTATGACAGACTCTAGGTCCATCCACCTCACTACAAATAACTCAATTTTGTTTTTTTATGGCTGAGTAATATTCCATTGTATATATGTGCCACATCTTCTTTATCCATTCATCTGTCAAAGGACACTTAGGTTGCTTCCATGTCCTGGCTATTGTAAATAGAGCTGCAATGAATATTTTGGTACATGACTCTTTTTGAATTATGGTTTTCTCAGGGTATATGCCCAGTAGTGGGATTGCTGGGTCATATGGTAGTTTTATTTTTAGTTTTTTAAGGAACCTCCATACTGTCCTACATAGTTGGTGTATCAATTTACATTCCCACCAACAGTGCAAGAGGATTCCCTTTTCTCCACACCCTCTCCAGCATTTATGGTTTGTAGATTTTTTTGATGATGGCCATTCTGACCGGTGTGAGGCAATACCTCATTGTAGTATTGATTTGCATTTCTCTAATGATTAGTGATGTTGAGCATTCTTTCATGTGTTTGTTGGCAATCTGTATACCTTCTTTGGAGAAATGTCTGTTTAGGTCTTCTGCACATTTTTGGATTGGGTTGTTTGTTTTTTAATATTAAGCTGCATGAGCTGCTTGTATATTTTGGAGATTAATCCTTTGTCAGTTGCTTCATTTGCAAATATTTTCTTCCATTCTGAGGGTTGTCTTTTTGTCTTGTTTATGGTTTCCTTTGCTGTGCAAAAGCTTTTCAGTTTCATTAGGTCCCATTTATTTATTTTGTTTTTATTTCCATTTCTCTAGAAGGTGGGTCAAAAAGGATCTGGCTTTGATTTATGTAATAGAGTGTTCTTCCTATGTTTTCCCCTAAGAGTTTTATACTGTCTTGACTTACATTTATGTCTTTAATCCATTTTGAGTTTATTTTTGTGTATGGTGTTAAGAAGTGTTCTAATTTCATACTTTTACATGTAGCTGTCCAGTTTTCCCAGCACCACTTATTGAAGAGGCTGTGTTTTCTCCATTGTATATTCTTGCCTCCTTTATCAAAGATAAGGTGACCATATGTGCATGGGTTTCTCTCTGGGCTTTCTATCCTGTTCCATAGATCTATATTTCTGTTTTTGTGCCAGTACTATACTGTCTTACTTACTGTAGTTTTGTAGTATAGTCTGAAGTCAGGGAGCCTGATTCCTCCAGCTTCATTTTTCTTTCTCAAGATTGCTTTGGTTATGCAGGGTCTTTTGTGTTTCCACACAAATTGTGAATTATTTTTGTTCTAGTTCTGTGACAAATGCCATTGGTGGTTTGATAGGTATTACATTGGTTCTGTAGATTGCTTTGGGTAGTATAGTCATTTTCACAATGTTGATTCTACCAATCCAAGAACATGGTATATCTTTCCATCTGTGGGTATCATCTTTAATTTATTTCATCAGTGCCTTATAGTTTTCTGCATACAGGTCTTTTGTCTCCTTAGGTAGGTTTATTCCTAGGTATTTTATTATTTTTGTTG
The DNA here is from genome assembly GCF_025265405.1 of Mesoplodon densirostris. NCBI lineage: Eukaryota > Metazoa > Chordata > Mammalia > Artiodactyla > Ziphiidae > Mesoplodon > Mesoplodon densirostris. The sequence goes on from NC_082668.1 coordinate 21,445,564, forward strand.
CAATGGTAAATAGGAGTGTTTCCTTAATTTCTCCTTCAGATTTTTCATCATTAGTGTATAGGAATGAAAGAGATTTCTGTGCATTAATTTTGTATCCTGCTACTTTACCAGATTCATTGATTAGCTCTAGTAGTTTTCTGGTAACATCTTTAGGAATCTCTATGTATAGTATCATGTCATCTGCAAACAGTGACAGCTTTACTTCTTCTTTTCTGATTTGGATTCCTTCTATTTCTTTTTCTTCCCCGATTGCTGTGGCTAAAATTTCCAAAACTATGTTGAATAATAGTGGTGAGAGTGGGCAACCTTGTCTTGTTCCTGATCTTAGAGGAAATGATTTCAGTTTTTCACCATTGAGAATGATGTTGGCTGTGAGTTTGTCATATATGGCCTTTATTATGTTGAGGTAAGTTCCCTCTATGCCCACTTTCTGGAGGGTTTTTATCATAAATGGGTGTTGAATTTTATAGAAAGCTTTTTCTGCATCTGTTGAGATTATCATATGGTTTTTCTCCTTCAATTTGTTAATATGGTGTATCACATTGACTGATTTGCATGTATTGAAGAATCCTTGCATTCCTGGGATAAACCCCACTTGATCATGGTGTATGGTCCTTTTAATATGCTGTTGGATTCTGTTTGCTATGCATCTATGTTCATCAGTGATATTGGCCTGTAGTTTTCTTTTTGTGTGACATCTTTGTCTGGTTTTGGTGTCAGGGTAATGGTGGCCTTGTGGAATGAGTTTGGGAGTGTTCCTTCCTCTGCTATATTTTGGAAGAGTTTGAGAAGGATATGTGTTAGCTCTTCTCTAAATGTTTGATAGAATTCACCTGTGAAGCCATCTGGTCCTGGGCTTTTGTTTGTTGGAAGATTTTTAATCACAGTTTCAATTTCAGTACTTGTGATTGATCTGCTTATATTTTTTACTTCTTCCTTGTTCAGTCTCGGAATGTTGTGCTTTTGTAAGAATTTGTCCATTTCTTCCAGGTTATCCATTTTATTGGCATATAATTGTTTGTAGTAATCCCTCATGATCCTTTGTATTTCTGCAGTGTCAGTTGTTACTTCTCCTTTTTCATTTCTAATTCTGTTGATTTGATTCTTTTCCCTTTTTTTCCTGATGAGTCTACCTAATGATTTATCAATTTTGTTTATCTTCTCAAAGAACCAGCTTTTAGTTTTATTGATCTTTGCTATTGTTTCCTTCATTTCTTTTTCATTTATTTCTGATCTGATCTTTATACTTTCTTTCCTTCTGCTAACTTTGGGGGTTTTTGTCCTTCTTTCTCTAATGCTTTTTCTGTAAGTTTAGGTTGTTTATTTGAGGTGTTTCTTGTTTCTTGAGGTAGGATTGTATTGCTATTAACTTCCCTCTTAGAACTGCTTTTGCTGCATCCCATAGGTTTTAGTCGTCTTGTTTTCATTGTCATTTGTTTCTAGGTATTTTTTGATTTCCTCTTTGATTTCTTCAGTGATCTCTTGGTTATTTAGTAGTGTATTGTTTAGCCTCCATGTGTTTGTATTTTTTACAGCTTTTTTCCTGTAATTGATATCTAGTCTCATAGCGTTGTGGTTGGAAAAGATACTTGATATGATTTCAATTTTCTTAAATTTATCAAGGCTTGATTTGTGACCCAAGGTATGATCTATCCTGGAAAATGTTCCAAGAGCACTTGAGAAGAAAGTGTATTCTGTTGTTTTTGGATGGAATGTCCTATAAACATCAGTTAAGTCCATCTTGTTTAATGTGTTATTTAAAGCTTGTGTTTCCTTATTTATTTTCATTTTAGATGATCTGTCCATTGGTGAAAGTGGGTGTTAACGTCCCCTACTATGATTGTGTTACTGTCGATTTCCCCTTTTATGACCGTTAGCATTTGCCTTATGTATTGAGGTACTCCTATGTTGGGTGCATAAATATTTACAATTGTTATATCTTCTTCTTGGATTGATCCCTTGATCATTATGTAGTGTCCTTCTTTGTCTCTTGTAATAGTCTTTATTTTAGAGTCCATTTAGTCTGATATGAGAATTGCTACTCCAGCTTTATTTTGATTTCCATTTGCATCGAATATCTTTTTCCATCCCCTCATTATCATTCTGTATGTGTCCCTAGGTCTGAAGTGGGTCTCTTGTAGACAGCATATATATGGGTCTTGTATTTGTATCCATTCAACCAGTTTATGTCTTTTGGTTGGAGCATTTAATCCATTTACATTTAAGGTAATTATTGATATGTATGTTCCTATCACCATTTTCTTAATTGTTTTGGGTTCGTTATTGTAGGTCTTTTCCTTCTCTTGTGTTCCCTGCCTAGAGAAGTTCCTTTAGCATTTGTTGTAAAGCTGGTTTGGTGGTGCTGAATTCTCTTAACTTTTGCTTGTCTCTAAAGGTTTTAATATCTCCATTGAATCTGAATGAGATCCTTGCTGGGTAGAGTAACCTTGGTTGTAGGTTTTTCCCTTTCATCACTTTAAATTCACATTGATTTCTTAAAGTTATTTACACATTCCCTAAAAGTTTCTCATGTCCACTATGGGGGAAGTTTTATTTTCTCATCTAACTTAATTTTCTCTACCAGCAGTTTAAGTTCACTCTCTGTTGTAATCACTCTTGTATTTTTTCTAAAATATGCATGATGTTGTAACACCTGACTCCTCAGAAAATCTTGTCAGTTCTGTATTTTGGTTGCCATTTACAGATGAGGAAACTGAAACACAGTAATCAAGTAAATTCTGTTCAGTCCCATAGCTACATCAAGACACAACCAAAACTAGAACCTTGCGTGTCTTAACTCTTAGCTCAGAGCTCTTCCCTGTGACGCAGGAAATCTTTTAAGCCAAGGTCCTGCCATTCTTCAGCTGAGGACTGTTCCAAGCTCTTTATAAACAGGAAGATAATTAATATCATTCTCATCCTACCCTTTTCCACACCATATGATCATTTATCTTTATAGCTCTCCTCTCTGTGGCATAGATGGGTTCTCATTGTCCAAATCCATTTCCTTTTTTTTTGGGAAACTACATTTCCCAGCTTCCCTTTGTAGTTAAGCATTTCCTTGTGACTGATTTCTAGTCAATAGAATTTGAGCAGAATTAATGCACAGCCTTCCCAGTCTGGCCCATAAGAATAGCCCAGGTTCAATTGTCCATGCTTTTCCCCCTCCTATTAGCCTGATATAGATGAGCCTGGCCACCTTAGAGTCATGTATTGAAGATACATGACTTCAAGATAGAAAAATCATAGATCCTTCTGTCAATACTTGGAGGAAAATAGTTACCAATCAAGGAAACATATTTACAATTTTTGTGAACACCAAATAAGCTTCTACCATATAAGAACCAGTATACATTTTGCAATCTGTTTGCTATAACAGCTAGTATGCTGACCTGGGTTAGAGAGAACTTGTTCTGTCCCGAGAAAACACTTTGCAACACCTAGTGACCACTTTCCAACACTCAGAGTCTTAGCATGAGACTAAAGTTCGAAGTAGAAGAAAGAAGCTCAGAGACCATAGACCATACCCTTCTTTATCCAAGAGAGGAAAGAGAGATCCGGAGAAAGACAGATCTGGCATTGTCTAAGGTCAGGGACACCCAAAGGTCTCTGCAGAACTAGAGCACTCATTTTCTGGCTCCTCGTCCTGTGCTCTTTTCAGGACATAACGTTGCCACTCTACTGACAGATGGGGGGTACATTGTCCAAGACAGGCTTTAGAACAGGACTCAGACAAAGCTCACTGTCAGAAATGTCTTCTGTAAAACAAACTTTGGTTACCAAAGGGGATATGGGGGGGAAGGGGAAGATAAATTAGGAGTTTGGGATTAATATATACATGCTGCTATATATAAAATAGGTTAAAAAAACAAGGACTTACTGAATAGCACAAGAAACTATATTCAATATCTTGTAATACCCTATAATGGAAAAGAATCTGCAAAAGAATATATATATATATATAATGTATAACTCAATCATCTTCTGTACACCTGAAACTAACACTTGTAAATTAACTATACTTCAGTGTTTTAAAAGTGATTTTAAAAAAGAAATATCTTCTGTAGTTGTAACCCAAATCTCCCTATTAGTTTACATTCACCTATTCGTGTTCTGTCCTCAGAGAAGTTGATGAGTCTCTGATCACCTGCCTTCTTATAATAACCTCCTGACACTTAAGGATGAGTATTATACGACCCCTCCCTCCTCATTTCTCCAGTACAGCTACAGTCTCACAAGCATGTTTCATTTTCTAAGAAGTAAAAACAATCATGACTATAAGAGCCCCATAACCTTGGCAGGAGAGCTCTACCCTGAACTGACCCCATCATCCAGTTGTTTCTTCCATCACTCAGCAAGGCCCACAGTATTCACTCATAGGACAGCCGCTCTGGCAGAAGGAACAGGGGGATGGTTTGTGTTTAGTCAATCTTGCTATAAACATTCTGCCCACTCCCACATTCCCGGAAGCCCTCTGGACACTAAAATGAAGTCTACAGCTTTATCCCTGTTTCAGGCAGGGAGTGTACAAATATCTGATTTGTAAAGACTATTCCCAGTGATCTTGAACTTTTCCTGATCCACATCACTATCAATAAAGTACTTTAATCATGTGCCCTTAATATATCTATTGAAATATTATAAGATCTATTGTTATTTAAATAGAAATAATATCTACTGAAATATTTATAAGGACATACATGTGCTATACACGAATTAGTTATGTTTATGATAGAGTATTCACAAAAATAAGAATTTTTAAAGGACAAGATAAAAGACCAGTATGAATAAAAGTGTTAACAGTTTCTTCCCTGGACCTAGTGGGCCCTTCTGCACAGTCCCCCTTTTGGAGAACACTTGGCCCATCAAAGTTTTTTTAACTGAAGTCACAAAGTGGCAACCTACAGGCCAAATGTAACTCACAGATGCGTTTTGTTTGGCCTGAATAATGTTTTCTAAATTTTCTATTAGTTCCCAACACTTAAAAATTGGACAAGCTCACATAAAAATCTAGAGTTTTTATCCATTTTGTTCACTGCTTTACCCTGGTGCCTGGTGCATAGTAGGCACTCAGTAAACACTTATTTAATTGAACTTCCAGCTTCTCTCAAAAAAATCAGACTGGCACATCTTCCTGGCAATAATCACCTGGAGCTGAGTAGTGACTACCCCTTCTGGCAGGATGTAGACTCACCAATCCTGAGCCACCGTCCCCACCACTCCCTGTTGACTATAACCAAGCAGCTTCACTCACATCTATTACCTGCCTGGTCCCTGAACAACTGTTTTGCCTTAGAACTTCCTGGTTATGTGATGACCTTGGTCACACTCCATGAGATCAAACCAAACCAATATTCCATCTGGAGTTCAAAGGTACAGGTCTGAACGTGATTCTGCCAATTACTATTCTTGGGGAATTTGTTCTCTGAGCCATGATCTCCTATCTGGAAAATGGGAATTGCAATACTATTTCCAAAGGTTGTTTGAAAATCAGAATAAATGAGATAATATCTGTGGGATGTTTTGTAAGTTTTAAAGTATTATGGAAATTAGGAAGCTTACCATTATAACAGCTGTGTTCATCCTCCAAAAGGACTAGCTGAGGTGATGGGCATGGAAATCCCCCAGAGATGACCACACTCCCCTATGTTAACTATGTCTCCCTCTATACCTTGTTCCCAGTCCTACCCTACATCCCACCACTTTGATTTTCAGGTGTACTGGGAGGACAAATGAAGAGACAGGCCAAAGAGTACGGAATAAGCCACCACCCTAAAGGGTTGGTTCAATTTCTCCTAATGAGAGTGACTCCTTTATTTCACTCTTTCTCCTGTCTAAGTCACTAACAGCTTGTGCCTTAATGCATTGTCAGACCCAAGTGCCCATGCCTTGCTCCTAGAAACCAACAGTGTGCCCAGTGTCTTTCTACACCTAATCCTAAAAGCCAGTCCCAACAATCTCCACCTTTATCTCCTTGAGTCTAGACCTGTTATGAACTTCTAATCTTGTTGTTCACCCATTGGAAAAATGCCCAAGAGAGCCTTTCTCTTCCACCTTTTTATCAGCAAGGAAACTATTTCCGTTACATATAAGACTAGCCTCCCAGCAATATACCTGCTACACACATACACACACACACACACACACACACACACACACACACACACACTCACACTCTTCTCCCTCTGGCTCTCCCATAAATGTTTGCCAGATATAAGCTGACCCATATATAATGGTCAATATTCAACCATTTCTGACCTAGGGAAAGGGGAAATTTTATCATGGTTCAACTCAATACATTTAACCCAGAGACCCAGACTTAGGGGTTTCTGTGACCTCTGAACCTTCCTATTTTTAAACCAAAGCCAGTTGTTCTTGTCTATTTCTCATGGTGATTGCACTGAGGCTTTGAGTAAAATATTTCAGCATCTCAAGTATGCTGGGGGGGTTTCCTTCCTCATGGACCTATAGTTGCCAGACAATTCCACAAACTAGAAACCCTGGTAAAAATACAGATTCTAGATGCAATAGATTCTTGCATCTTCAGTCTCTTCCTGCTCCCTGGGGAGAGGGGGTGTGGAAAATTTATAAAATATGCACTGCTGGCTTGAGAGGAGGAAGTGAAAGCCTTTTTAAGTAAGGAGAGGATCACTTCAGGATCTCCCAAGTGCCACCATCTTGGAAGCCCCACATTTCTCCTCCCCAGGTTCTTTTAGCCCTTTATGAAAGAAGTTCCAGAATTCTCTACCTCTGGCTTCTTTTGTTCTGTCCATCAGCAGGAACTCTCTCTGCTACCTGCCCCCTCACCTAAAGCCCTCCCTCAATGTTGCCCACTCTTCAACCCAATGGAGGAAAGGGAAGGTTCCAGGAATGTTGAGGGAATCCCCCCAACTTCCCACTGGTACCTGAAAAGCTATGTATTAGCAGAAATCCTGTGGTGTTAAACATTGTGCTCTGCTGTGGGGTCCCTATTTAAAAGGCAAATTCCCCACATATTAAGCATTTCTGAAACTGTTCCTCAGAGTGCTAGTGTTCCAAGAGATATTCTTGGGTGTTCCTATAAAAGGGGTTATTTTGATCAAAAAAGTTTGGGAATCTCTGCATGCCATTGCTAGCCCCTTGCAAGAATTTCATAATACACAGCATCACATTCAAGACTCTGAGAGACCTTGCAGAGGAAACCTTATTTAACTTTGTTTAATGTAGTGTTTCCTAAACTTACTCAGCAAAGGAACCCTTTTCTTTCATGAAATTTTTCTTATCATTTCCTGGACATTTGTGTCCCAGAGAACACACTTTGTGAAATCCTGCTCTAACTCTTGAGGGATAATGGATAATAACACTTCACCTTCCTTTTCAGTGTGTAGAGAGCAAGACCAGTGAGGATACTGGACCTCTTATCCATCCCCACCACCCATGGAGTGAACACCACTCACCAGCCTTGCAAATGGCTTTCCTCCTCGGCCCTGCACACATGCAATATCTGCAGAGAGTAAAGTATTCCCAAGTATCTATTCTAACCCATGACCCCTCATCAGTCTGGGCCCTGAGAAACCCAACATGAACCTTGAACAGACATAGTTAAGACAAGGAGATCCAAGAGGCCTCCACCCAAAAGGGAGGAAATCGAATGTCCAAGTATGATACATTCTTTTTAGTCCCATTGCCCAATTTTGATTAGGCACACCCTGGTCTCCAAACTCATGCATAAAGGCTTTAACCACATCCCACCCAGGTGGGAGGCCCTTGAAGACCCTGTAGAAACCATAGACTTGGATGTGGTGCACCTTGGTCAAATTCCTTGTGATTCATCTGGATCCCACACTTCAGCATTTCAGTTCTCTCTCTTGTTTATTATTCTGTTTCATCTATGGAATTTATCCCCCCACCTAGAATGTAAACTCCAGGAGGCTTGAGGCCATATCTTATCCTTCCTCTGTCTTTCCCGACAGTATCTATTTCTCAATAATAGGTACATTGGAAATACTTAATAAACAATACTAAACTGTACTTAATAGAATCTTGTCTGCTCTTTATCCACCCCAGGAAAGAAGGGAGGTAAAATAGGAAAGCTCTCCTAACCCATCTCCTCTAACTGACTCACAGACTGAACCAACACCCTCCATTTCCACTGAGAAGTAAACCAGAGAAGCCCAGAGTACACTGATTGCTCATGGCTACTGGGCCATGCTCTCATGCCCTAATGCATGTCTGTTCTCACTGATTGAGTTGTTTGCTTATCAAGAGTCAGTTGTGTTCCTAAATTTGTCCACGCCAGTTGTATATGTTACTATAGTTATAAGTTTTAAATAAAGTTACTGGGACAGATGCTTGCTTTCCACTAGACTAGATGTTCTCCATTTGCTTCTTCAACTCCATTCTTCAACCTGCATTGTGCCCCAGGAGGCTGACCTGTATGGACTGGACCAATCAAGCCTCCTTGTCCTCTAGCCTCTGGTTGGATTCAACCAAAGGAAGCTATCAGTAGGAGATAGAAGGTGGGAGGAAAGAAAAGTTAGGCTATTTATCCCCCGACTCTCTCCCTGCAGGTCTTGAGCTTGACAGTGGCTGAATTCTTCTAGCAAAAACCATAGCATCTGCCAGGCAGCTATCTCTTATAGCTACCTGACAGCATTACACCCAGGGATGGGAGCAGCCTCCTACAGTGCCAGTCACTGTGTGCTTCACCTCCTCCTCCTGGTTTCCCTCAACCCTGTCCACACTGCGTAGTTCTTTGCTAAACTCTTTATAACCATTCCTTCTGAGTATACCAGTTCTTTTCTACCCCCCAGAACCCTGACTTGTCCACCTACCAACAACCATTTCTTTCTTTCCCTCTTCTCCTCTAACAGAGCCCCATTTTGCTCTAATTCCAGGATTCCAAGTGCTTCGGGGAGCATCTCCCTCCAGGGACAATGGCAGGCAGGGGGGACAAGATTTAAAAGATTAAGTAACTATCCTGAAGCCTCACAGCTCCAAAGGAGCAAACCTGGGAATGTTTCTTAAGCTGGATTACCCAGAGAAAGCAGAGCCCTATATGAAGACTTCTGTGTGCATGGTTTATTCAGGATTGTGATCCTAGGATCAGGAGTAAGGGACAGGGAAATGAAGCGGAAGAAGAGAGAGCCAATATTAGGATACGTTATCAAATCAGCTACTGTTGAGGGAGTGAATGGTTGATCCTGAATCCATATGAAAAACCTTATGAATTGTATCTTAGATTGTCCATCTGAGAGAAGAAAAGGGAGGAGAATTTATCTATCCGCAACTATCCCCTATTGGTTAAGGGCTGCCCCCACTCCAAGGTGTTCATTGCTCTGCACATCCAGGTTGCATATACGGCAGTGCCTAATGGCTTCCCATGGGTGTCTCATACTATGATGTTAGAAAACCCAGGACAAACGTGATGAAGAACCTAGGGGTAAAACGGGAATAAAGACACAGACCTACTTGAGAATGGACTTGAGGATATGGGGAGGGGGAAGGGTAAGCTGTGACAAAGCGAAAGAGAGGCATGGACATATATACACTACCAAACGTAAGGTAGATAGATAGTGGGAAGCAGCCGCAGAGCACAGGGAGATCAGCTCGGTGCTTTGTGACCGCCTGGAGGGGTGGGATGGGGAGGGTGGGAGGGAGGGAGATGCATGAGGGAAGGGATGTGGGAACAGATGTATATGTATGACTGATTCACTTTGTTATAAAGCAGAAACTAATTTAAAAATAATAATAATAAAGAAAGAAAGAAAGAAAGAAAGAAAGAAAGAAAGAAAGAAAGAAAGAAAGAAAGAAGGAAAGAAAGAAAGAAAGAAAGAAAGAAAGAAAGAAAAGAAAACCCAGGACAGATAGCAAGAGGCACATGATAGGAGAATGAGGTTCCATCTTTGTGAAGTAGGTCGAAAACTCTGTGGGAGAGGTCACTGCAGCAGTGGCTGGAAGGAGTGAGCCCAAACGGATGTAAAGTGATGCTCAAGAAGTGACTGATACAGTCCACCCTTTTTACCATGCAGATCTGCTCATGCCTTCCCTCCCTTAAATCTAATTTATCACAGTCTCCTTCAGGATGGTGGCCAGCCACAACTCCGCAAATAATTAATAAAAGAGAGTTAGTGAAACCAGCTACACTCCCTACTGCTATAACTGTCCTGATGCCATAATTAATGTTCATCACCCCCTTCCTCCAACATCCTTTCTAGATTCCCTCCCTCAGTCAGCACTTTGACTGGTCTGCATTGCTTTCCTGATGGGGTATCACAGGCCCTTCAGAAAAGAGTCTGCATCTTTAGTTGTCTTTCCCTTGTTAGGCCACGGATGTCAAAATTGCTCATCTACTAATATCACTGAGCAAGAAAGCATGAAGTGATACCTGGTGAATCCCATGAATTCCAGGTATATTCCTCCCTGCCCTTTGCTGTATAGAAGCCACCATAGTTCCTCATATCAATCAAGGTCAATTACCCCCACCAGTACAGTAATTATTTTTTTTCTTTGCCTGCCAGACCATCAGCATGAGGAGCCCAGAGCGAGCTGGCAGTAGAGGTAGAGTGTTTGAGGGCCCAAGATACAACAACTCGTCACTCACCCTAGAAGGGGTGTTTGGGTATGCTCCAAACCACTGTACCCCTTAAAATGGACTTGATATTTTAAAAAATAGGTCTTTGAATCTTTGTGGAGCTTAACTCCCACTTTTTGGTAAGCATGGGTCCTAGCAAGGCTGCTTCCTGCCAACAAGTCCAGTTAGCACGATTTCATCAACATCATGAACAGAGCACGGGAGAGGTTGCTCTGAAGACCTAAACCCTGTCATGGAGAAAGCATGTAATACGTATGGACTTTCTTCCTTCTCCTATGCCATTTATTTTTTCTATTCTCCCTGGTGCAGGTGTTTTCTTACAGGTTAGGCGGTATCCATCTCAACAGTTTGGTTTAATAAATTTGGCCCAGCACTCCCTTCTCAGGAGGGCTGCTTTTATGAGCCACAGGACTATGAGTCTCCTGGAGCACAGACCAGTCTATTAGTGACTCTTCAGACCTAAGCAGTTCCTGACACAAAAAATTTGTGGAATTGAATTAAATTATTTTAGTTGGGTTGATCCATAAAGGCTGTAAGCAATCCCTAGGGAACACTGGTTGCCTTTGTCCAAACTCTCTGCCCCGGTGAAGAAATGGAGGAACAAGGGTTTCCACTAAGATTTGTCACTGAGTCTCTTTTCCTTAAGGGCTGCCTTTCTTGGGATGCCTTTAATCATACAGAGTTCCCTTGACATCATCTGTGCAAAGAGCCCAGAGGAGCAGCAACAGGTGGCAAGAGCCAGGATCCTGGAGACAGAGGCTTGCCACCGAGACATATGGAAACATTCTGTGCACTCTCACAGCAGACCTTTATCCACTCCCCTCCCCATGTCATTCCATTTTCACATTTACCATGCACCTGCTGTGTGTTAAGCACTGTGTGTTTATATAGATTAGTTCACCTCATGAAGAACAGAAATTCCAGATTATCTCTGGGCTGGGAGGGTTGGGGGATGATCATGGGTAAGTCTCTGGCCTGTTTCCACATCTCTAAGATGAGTGGGTGTGCTATATGATCTCTCAGGATTCTTCCAGTCCAAATTTGCTAAAATTCTATACAGCTCTGAGATCTAGTTTCTCCTTCCAGAGGAAGCCCCAGTAAACCTCTTTTAACCTGAGCTTCCCCTCTGAGAGGGGAACCTGAGCCAAGGGCTTGAGTGCAGGAGGCTTAGTTTTTGAGTGATCCCAGGAAACAGGAGTGAGGCAACAGGGGGAAGAAAAGAAAGAGGGAAGGGAGGGAGGGAGGGAGGGAAGAAGGCAGGCAGGTTAACACAAGAGTAAATTGTTGAGCTGGTCACCACGGCAGAAAACTGAGTTTTGGGGGTTTTGTTTCTTTTCTCATTAAACTTTTTAAATGGTTTTCAAATTCATTTTTGGTCAAGTTGTTTCCATTAAAAAGTACTGATTTTAAAAGCTAATAACTTAAAACTACCACACACAAAACAAATGGTCCTCAAAACATTCTCCTTTGCTTCCGAAGGTTTTAAGATGCATTGTTATCATTAACCCGTCTTTGTTATTAAGCTTAAATGGCCAGTTGAGACAAATGGTTCTGAGACCGTTCTTCCACCACTGATTAAGACTGGGGTGGCAGGTATTGGGGCTAATGTTCATTTAGCCTTCTGAGCTTTCTGGGCAGACTTGGTGACCTTGCCAGCTCCAGCTGCCTTCTTGTCCACTGCTTTGATGACACCCACAGCAACCATCTGTCTCGTGTCACTAACAGCAAAATGGCCCAGAGGAGGATAGTCAGAGAAGCTCTCAAAACACATGGGTTTGCCAGGAACCATAGCAATGATGGCAACATCACCAGGTTTCAAGAATTTGGGGCCACCTTCCAGCTTTGTCCCAGAAGGACAATCAATCTTCTCCTACAGCTCAGCAAACTTGCAGGCAATGTAAGCTGTGTGACAATCCAGCTGTGGGACAATCCAGCACAGGTGCATATCCAGCTCTGATTTGGCTTTGGTGGTTCAAGATAATCACCTGAGCTGTGAAGCCAGCTGCTTCCATCGGTGGGTCATTTTTGCTGTCACCAGCCATACTGCCACAATGGACATCTTTGACAGACACGTTCTTTTTTTTTTTTCTTTATAACAAATTTAATCAGTTATACATATACATATGTTCCCATATCCCCTCCCTTTTGCGTCTCCCTCCCACCCTCCCTATCCCACCCTTCCAGGCGGTCACAAAGCACCGAGCTGACCTCCCTGTGCTATGCGGCTGCTTCCCACTAGCTATCTACCTTATGTTTGGTAGTGTATATATGTCCATGCTGCTCTTTCACTTTGTCACAGCTTACCCTTCCCCCTCCCCATATCCTCAAGTCCATTCTCTAGTAGGGACAGACACGTTCTTGACATTGAAGCCCACATGGTCCCCAGGAAGAGCTTCACTCAAAGCTTCATGGTGCAGGAAACCACTGTCTCACTGGTATCTTCTCAAGAGCCGTATAGAATGCACTCAATTCCATGCTACGGAGGGATGGAAAGAGACAAACATTTTTCCATCAGCTCCCATCCTGCTGGTCAGAGGTTGTCCCATGGCGGTTAACTCCCTCACCCTTCATGGTATGTGCCTCACCAATGACCAGGAGTTTCCTATACAGTAACAGCAGAGAAATGCCAGCAAGAAGCAAAGGATCCAAATGCAGCTTAGGACTGCTGGGGGCTCTGAGCTAGTTGCCTCCACAGTAATCGTGGAAAATGTAGGCCAAGAGGATGTGCAATTAAGTTTCGCCAGATTTAACAAAAATACAACATGCTCAGTTAAATATGAATTTTCAAATCAACAATGTATGCAATATTTGGGACATGCTTATATTAAATAAATTATTCATTATTGATTTGAAATTCAAATTTGACTGCATTTCTTGTATTTTTTCCGACCACCCTATGTACAGTGAAAAACTGGGCACAGAAGGCAGGCCACACTAAGTCCCAGCCCTACCTCTCCAGTCTCCTTTAAGGACTTTGTCTATCTGCCTTGAAGATCTTTAAATTTCCCATTTCACCAAGCTTTGGCTATAGAAGTAGCTCAGTTATGACTGATGACCTGTGGCTTCTCTGTACAAGGCAGGAGAGGTGGCAGAGGAAAAAAATGCATCCAGGTGAGATGAAATGGGGCACAGAATTTCCAGTTCTGCAGGGACTCGAAGCCCAGGAAATGAATCCTGTGCTTGACACAGATAAGACCTCATGCTGAGCAAATCCAGGCGGGTGCTGGACTCCCCACCATGCCCCTCCATGGCTGTGAGTATCTGCAACAATGACAAGGCCTACAGGGAATGAAAGAACAGAAATACTAATTTTCATTAAAAATGAGGATACAAATGTCAAAAGCCAGTGGTGTTTTTTTTCCTGCAAATCCTTTTGTTGTTTTCAGGCACAATTCTCTTCTCAAAAATACCAGATGTGGGGCTTCCCTGGTGACGCAGTGGTTGAGAGTCCGCCTGCCGAGGCAGGGGACACGGGTTCGTGCCCCGGTCCAGGAGGATCCCACATGCCGCGGAGCGGCTGGGCCCGTGAGCCATGGCCGCTGAGCTTGCGCGTCCGGAGCCTGTGCTCCGCAACAGGAGAGGCCACAACAGTGAGAGGTCCACGTACCGCAAAAAAAAAAAAAACACCAAATGTGATCATCTTAAAAACATTCGAGTTAGTAGGTGCTTCTTATTTTGAGTTCAGGAATAAAAAAAATAAAAATTAAGTGCTTAGAAAACAATACTATCTATATTTTTTTCTTGTAGCTGCAAAATTTCCAGAACTTTTACATTGTTCATTTGTGAGGCCTCCTCACCCTTGTGCTATCAGAAGCCAGACTTCCCTCCTGCCCAGGTCCTTAATCTAACCAGAGTGAAAGCTCAACTTGAATTCCTGGACTTTGTTCCTCATCCCTGCTGAGGATGAAGCTGAATTGTATTGAAGCTGTGTTTGCTATATTGGAAGCTGTGTTTGCTATATTGGAACCTTGAATCTATCTCACACCTAGGACTCACACCTAGGACCTCTGGACAAGAGGCTGAAGCTGCATGCTCACCTTCATATGGGATCAGCCCCATCAGCAGATGTCTGAGCTGTAAGAATTCCAGAGCATGGCTTCTACTGAGTCTTAGTTCCCAAAAGTGGGGTGGAAAGGACCATGGGATCATCTTGGCGAGCCTCCTCATTCCATCAATGAAGATGCTCCGTCCCACAGGTCATAGGTAACTGGTCCAAGATCCGCACTGGATTTTGCCATTTGACAGAATCAAGAGAAGAACCCAGTGCTCCTTCCATTATCCCTACAACAGCCTCACCCCACTGCCCCATCCTTCCCTCTGATTGTATATTTGTGTTGTTCCACTGTGGCAGGAACTTAGGTGTGACAACAAACAGAGCTCCCCTACATAACCAACAGGGACCAGTTTTCAAAGACTACAACTGCAAACTTTTATTCTTAATGACTCGGAAGGCGTATCAGAGCCTCATGTTGCCCAGGGCAGTAACCATAAACAGCTTCCTATAGAGGAAATCTGTATTCAAACCCTGGTTCTGTCATTTAATATTCATGTAACTTTGGGCAGGTCACACAATCTTCTAGAACCCCAGCTTGCCTGAAAACTGGACAGGTGATCTCTGCCCGACTCATTGAGTTATCGTGAGGAACAAATGACTTCCCATGTCCCATGCAGTAGCCACTAGCCACCTGTGGCTATTTAAACATAAATAAGACAAAGTAAAAATTCAATTCCTTATCCACACGACATTTCAAGTGCTGAGTAGCCACAAGTGACTAGCGGCTACCATACTGGACAGGACAGATATAAACACCATCATAGGAAATTCTATTGCATAGTGCGGCACAAGGATACTCAAAACTCGCCTAAGTCACAGGGTCCTTCATAGTTTAGTCCCAGCCTTCCTGTCCAGGTTCTTCTCCTGCCACACCCACCCCTCTGTTCCCTTATATTCTATACCAAACCACATGTTCTTCCTGGCTGGTACTTCCACCTGTACATGACTTGCTTCATGTGGTTTTCCTTTGTTGAGAATGCCCTCCCTACCTTGTACCCCATGCTATCCTCTGCTTCCAACTGCCTAGAAAACCTGCTCACCCCCTGGCCCAGTGCAAAAAGTTCCTTCTTGGAGGCAGTGTCCACAATGCTCCTGGAAGAAATCCATCAGTCCCTTTTCTCCGGATCCTCCATTGATGACCCAACTGCAACCTCTACACCCTAAGACCGTTAATGTGCTGGTCTCTGAAGCCCTTGAGGGCAAGGACTGGGTCTCATTCATCTTTGTTCCCCAGAGGTTTTGCCCAGTGCTGGGAAGAGTAGAGACCTTGGTCAATGTCAAGACCATGGATCTCATTTCGTTCTACCACCATGCTCCCTCAGCACAGTGGTTCCCAGTGCTGGCTCAGTCTTAGTTATGTGCTTTTAAGAGAAAAGTTTCCCTACAGGTTGCTTGTTCCCCCTGAGCCTTCAAAGTTGTGGAGAGAAGCAGAGTTGGAAGCAGGAGCTCGAGCCATGGTGGCGGCCATGGGGAAGAGGGCAGTTGAAGAAAGCAGGCTTTGAGGGGAAGAGCTGGTCCCTAAGAGGGAGGGGACGAGGAAGAGCAGTCCCAGAACACACACGTGGACCATTCTTTCCCAGTGGAATACTCTCTGCCTGACCTCTCTGACAAGCAGCACTGGCAGCTCTCCCAGCCTCCCACGTGGGTATTCTCCTCAGGGCACTACCCCACACACCTGTCCCACAGGCCCTGGGACCAGCAGAGCCTCCTGTGGCTGGATCCCCAGTGTCAGCTCCAGGACCTTCTTCTAAATGATTGCATCCATGCCCTATTCCTCACTGCCTCTGCCACAGACATCTTCTCCTGTGTTCTTTTTTTTTTACTAGACTATGCAAATCAGTTAAACAAGAGAAACGTATATACTTTATATACTTTATGTAGTGTACCTGTCTAACTTCTTGGGTTTTTTAATAAATTTATTTTATTTAGTGTTGGCTGCATTGGGTCTTGTTGCTGTGCGCGGGCTTTCTCTAGTTTTCGGCGAGCGGGGCTACTGTTTGTTGTGGTGTGCGGGCTTCTCATTGCGGTGGTTTCTCTTGTTGCTGAGCACAGGCTCTCAGCGCTAGAGCTTCAGTAGTTGTGGCACGTGGGCTCAGTAGCTGTGGCTCGCGAGCTCTAGAGCACAGGCTCAGTTATTGTGGCCCACGGGCTTAGTTGGTCCATGGCATGTGTGATCTTCCCGGACCAGGGCTCGAACCCGTGTCCCCTGAACTGGCAGGCATATTCTTAACCACTGTGCCACCAGGAAAGTCCTATCTAATTTCTTATTCCTGATTTTTATTTTAATTTTTTTCTAACGCAATTAAATTATTACAGTTCCAGAAGATACTGTAAGCCAAATATTTTTGGACATTTTGATTTGGGGAAGAGTTTTAAAGATACACTTTTTTTTAAGAAAAAAAATTGAAATCACAATACATTTTAAATCTCCTGTCCCATTAGCTCTTTTTCCAATCATTTCTTAGGAAGAAAGTCTTTTCTTTTCTAGGTTACTAATTTTTTAACTTAATTATTATATACCTTAAAATTTTTTTTATAGAGGTAACATTGATTTATAACATTGTATAAATTTCACATGTACGACATCATATTTCCATTTCTGTATTACTCTACAATGTGCTCACCACCAAAAATTTAGTTCCCATCCATCACCATGCAGTTGATCCTCTCCTCCTGTGTTCTTAGTTTGATGACCAGCCCCACCATCCTTCCAGCTTCCTGGCTAGAAGCCTCCCATCAAACTTGGTCTCCTCCTTCCTTCTCCTCCAAGACCATCTCCTGCCCTTACTCAGAAAGTCCTGCCCATCTGACCCCCACGGTGCCCATAACTCTCTGCCACTGGACTTATCAGGTCCCCATCTCTTCTCGCGTGGACCACATCAATGTAATGGCTTCCCATCTGGGCTTTTCCTCTCTAATCTGTGGCCCTTTGCTTCCATCCTGTCGGAACCATCCTCCTAAAATACAAATCGTTCTCCTCCTCCTGGTCTCTGCTTTCCACCATTGCCCACGGGGGGCAAAACACAAGCCAAACTCCTTAAACAAACACTCAAGTCCCTCCCAGACCTGACCCCCACTCACACTGGCTGCCTTCCCTTCTCTGGGACACACCATCCCCTTTCCCACTTGTGTGTCTTTTCTCTACCTCCCCTGTCCCCACCCCCCACACAGCTTCCAAGTTCAGCTCCAACACGACCCCCTCCGTGTGACCCTAGGGACAGGCTGCCATTGGCTTCACACCCGACTCCCACATATACGAGCTTATACACCTTGAGAAGGTTACTGAACCCCACCACGCCTGTTTCCTCATCTTCAAAACAGGAGCATAGCATTGCTGACCAGTCATTAGCAGACTGACTAAGCTACTTCATTAAAAGCGCATACGTAGCACCTGGACCGTGGCTGTTTCTTTCCTCTGCTGGTGGAGGTGGTGGCGTCTTCCTGGCAGAGCTCTCAAACTCTGCCTGCCCACTTCAATCACAGTTTGCCGGAATCTCCTGCACGGGGGGCTCAATTATTTGGCTCTGAAATGAGATTGTCTTTGTCCATGGTTGCCTCACGCAGAAGACTCAGGAAGCCAGTCTGCTTTACCTGTCACCTCCCCAAGCCCGGCACAGACTAGACCCCAGGGAGCCTCCTGCTTGGATCCTGCCACCTCCACCCCCTCCCAGTAAAGGTGTCTTTAATTCTGACTCCACAGGGGTCACACGTGAGAGTGTGGGCAGTGGAGAGGGTGTTTGTGAGATAGTGCGTGAGAGTGTGTGAGTCTGCTGGAGCACGTGTGTGAGTGAGAGTGTGTGTGAAAGTGAGTACATGTGAGCCTGTCTGTGTGTCAGTACCTAGTGTGAGGGAGGGTGTACGTGAGTGGATGAGAATGTGTGTGTGAGTGTGTGAGTGTGCCTTGGACCAGGCGACCTTCCAGTCCAAATCCTGTCATTTTCCTGTCCCTTCGGCTATCCTTGTGGTCAAAATTTCTGCACGTCTGTTAACAAAGCTACAAAACATTTATGCAGCTTATTTCCACTGCTCGTTTCCTGCACTGCAGAGAGTGGGCATGGCTGAAGAGGAATAAGACAGCATCACCAGGGCCCCTGAGGCATGCACCCCCTTGCATGGAGGGTACAAATAATATTCCATCCTCTCTAGGTGGCTTGTCTGTTTGGCAGTTGGAGACGTTTGTTCTGTCTGTATGATAAGATTAGCGAACATTGATTGAACACTATGTGCCAGGCATTTTACCTATCAGTGACAAGCGAACTCTCAGAGGTAGTTACTCTTGTTATTTCTAGTTTTAAAAAAACTAAGGCAGGGCTTCCCTGGTGGCTCAGTGGTTGAGAGTCCGCCTGCCGATGCAAGGGACACGGGTTCGTGCCCTGGTCCGGGAAGATACCACGTGCCGCGGAGCGGCTGGGCCTGTGAGCCATGGCCGCTGAGCCTGTGCATCCAGAGCCTATGCTCCGCAATGGGAGAAGGCCACAACAGTGAGAGGCCTGCATACAGAAAAAAAAAAAAAAAAAAAAAAAACTAAGGCACAGAGAGTTTAAATAACTTGCCCAGAGCTACACAGCTAGCAAGTGATGGAGCCCAGATTCAACCCAAGAAGTGTAAAAATAACGCTCGTGTGTGTAACTACTACATTTACTGCCAGAAGTGGCTGTTTCAGGCTTCTGTTCCACCCCCAATGTTGCTGAGATGTGAGATGCTGAGATAAAGAGTGTGTGTGGTGGGCGAGGAGGGGGGCCTCAGCAACCAGAACATGAAAACTGGGCAACTTGGGCAGATGCTGGAAAGAAGAACAGAAGAATGGGAGCCAAGGAGAGATCTCGTGGTTCTCAAACATTCAAACATGGAGGCCTCTGAAAACCACCCTGGGTGGATTGGAGCGGAGTGCAAGTGACCCAGCCTGAAGGATCAGCCTGACACCAGGGGAGTGCCAGTTGGACTGTAGGCAGCAGCAATTTGTTCCCGGTTGAAGCCAAGCCACTTGGAGTTGTGGGATCAGCAGATGTCAGGGTAGGGTGGGGCTGCAGAAGCCCAAGCTAGCAATCAACCTGTTACTGGTGTAACTAGCGCTTCCCCGGGAGCTGCAGTCTTGGCTCTCAAAATGAGGCTCCAGGGCCACAGACAGCAGGAGCCCCCCCAGAGAGCTCACTAAATTGCAGATTTGGGGGCCTCACCCTACTCAACCACAGTCTCTGGGACCTGACCTTGCAATCTGCATTTTTCACAAGCTCCTTTAGTGATTCCTATTTGCCCTCAAATCCGAGAACAGAAATGCATAGCCAGCTGTCCTAGATTAGGTTCTCCAGAAGCAGACCCTGAGAGGAGGGTTCTTACACAGTGATTTATTATAAAAAGTGCCCTCCAAAAGGGCAGATAAGGAATGGGGGAGCAGAACAAGAAGGGAGAAACCCAACAAGTATGTGAACTCAAAGTTCAGCAGAGGGTGGCGTCTGCCCAATCACCCAGGGACACTGGAGGGTAAGTCATGTCTCTGGGGTCAGCCACCCCAAGTCCTTCGAGTATCAAGATCTTTATCACATCTAAGACTGTTAATTTTCTAGTCAAAACTGGGTTTTCACCGGTGCCTTGTTTATTAGCATGAAGAATAATGGAAATGGGTTCTTTTTGTGAAATTAAAGATACGTACAATATGTAGATTGGCTAAAAATACGTTAGAAACACTCCCACCTCGCATGAAGAGGGTGTAAGAACCAGCCACACCTACCAACACCACCATTCAGCATCTGGGAGAAAGATGGCACCTGGCAATGAGTACAGACTTCCATGAATACATGAAGGCAGTAGAAATGGGAACCGGCTCTGTCGAAAACAGGTACAATGGCCAAAAACCAGATTGTGTCATCTCTTCTGATGACAAAAGCCTCACATAAAGGCTGAGAGCACTTTGAAAACAACACAGTTTTTCTTGTAACCTGGGAGAGAGAGTTGAAGAAACTGCAGCTGATGGCAGAAAAATCTCAGATCTACAAATTTGCAAATGGTACATTGGTTCAACACCAGGAACAGAATGAGAAAGGGAAAAAAATGACAAGAAAAATGAAAGATGAAAAATTAGTGGTGCAATGCATTAGGAACAATGTCACCTGTGTTCAGATCTATGGAAAATCAGAATAAAAATTTCATCATCATGTTTGATGACAATTAGCTGTGAGATGATAAGCAAGCTCTGTTCAAATCTCCATACTGCTTCTTATTTTCTTTTCCTATGTTCGATTATCTTTATTACAAACATTGTACTTGCAACTATTTCAAAGTATTCCTTTAATTAGGATCAACCCTTTGGTTAGTAAATAAAAGTGCTTTTTATTAAAAAAATAAAATAAAAAGAATTCAAGCAGGAGGCTAACTCCTAACACAGCTTCTAGCTATTATCCCAACAGAGAAGATGCTATGCAGTGGTATACTTGCAGAACTGTGTAAAGTTTTAAAATCTGCCTAACTTCTCCCACATCCAGTAAAACAAAGGTGCAGGTAGGTTGAGAGGCGAGGGGCTTACCTTTGATGACAGGCAGGAAACTGTCCTGCCTGTTGGGGGAGAAGCGGAGTAAGAAATGGAATGGAAGGAAACAGCTCCCCCAGAGAGAGAGAGGAGGAAGCTACTCTGATGAACCAAAGAGTGGCCATCAACTGTGCAAGGGCCCTGAGCCAGGCCTTGGGCTACGTCTTTCCCTTACCTGATCCCATTTAGTTTTCCCAAGAAGCCAAAGGCTGTGTCTAGTTTTTCTCTTTACAGATAAGAAAACTGAAACCCAGAGAGTTTCATTGACCTACCTGGGTAACTCAGTTGGAAAGTGGCAGGGTCCTGGAGGTGCCCTGCATCAGAAGGGTTCCAGGCCCACAGGAGATGTGGCAAAGGCCTTGCGGAGGGAGGGAGCAGGGGAAGCCTGAGAACGGAGGGGGCACAGTGAACGTGGGGCACAGAACGAGGTGGGGAGAGCGGGCGGGGAGTGGGAAGCCTTGCTGGTCAAGGCAGCTCTCCCTTTGGAGAAGTCCTCCAGACACAAACCAACAGTTATTAATCAACCCCTCTGTGCTGGCTGTTAAATTGATGCTCTCTGCTCCCTTAGACTCTGATTAGGGGAAGAAAAAAGAAAAAGAAAAGCTTTTTCAGTGAGTGTCCAATTACAAAGTTGAGACACAGAAAATCTTGGACCCAGAACCTGCAGACTCAGCAGCCTCTAAGTTCAGTTTGCTTCAGATTTCGATACTTGCAAAAGCAAGGGTCCCTGGAAACTTCATTCTCCTCTTTCTTTACTCTCTCCCTCTGTCCTTCCCTCCTTCTTCACCCTTCCCTTGTCCTGTCTTTTGTTCACTCAGGCAGCAAATATTGCCGACACCCACCATTAGCCACACACTAAGGAAACAATTTCCCAAGCATCTTCCTTTCCATTATCTCCTCTGACTCTGACATCCACCCCGAGAAGTGTGAAGTATCATCATCCCCATTTTAAATGATGAGCAGACTGTCTGAGGTTCCACAACTGGTCACTGGTCATGTGTGGACTTGAACTCAGAACTCCCTTAGTCTAAACGCCTTGGTTTGTGCTGTTTTCCCCATACCCTAGAGCCTCACCCTCACCTTTTCCGATCGGAGGCAGCTGTTGAACAAACTCAGCCAACCCCATGAGCTCCACCCCGACCCTGTCCAGGTTGCCAGCAGAGGAAGGACAGGCAGGGACAGTAAGAGAGCCACTTGGCAGGCAGCCCTGAGTGTCCCAGGTCATGGGCCAGGCCAGTGCTGGGCTCCGAGATGAGCCAACGTGGCAGGGGAGCAAGAGACCAAAGGAACGAACATGTTAACCGTCTTCAAATCTCATACTTGAGAGGTGTGAACACTGAGAACCAGAACATCATGAGTACCCGCTCCAAAGGGGTACCCAGGACTGGGGGCAGGAGACAGTCAGAGGAAGCTGCTGGAGGGGCAAGAATGGGAGAGAAAAAAGGAAGCGGGGGGTAGAGGCGGAGGGAACCTGCCCCCAAAGGATCAGGATATGGAACGGAAGGTGGGAGTCGGACACCACCCACTGAAGGACCAGGAGGATGAGTCTGGTTTGAAGCTTCCCAGCATCACCAGACACTGGCAGAGAGAGCCCACTACCTCCCGGCTTCTTGCAGGGAGTCCAGGAGGGGATGAATGGAGGGAGGTCCCCGACACTGCCTGGAGGGCAGAGAGGGCGAAGGTGGGAGGGAAGTCAAGGCTAACCTTGGAGGGGAGGCCAGTGATGGGGGCAAGGAGAGCAGGGCTCTGGCCTGCAAGATGTGTTTGGCACCAGAATCTAGAAATTTTGCCTGACCCAGAGCTTCACCACGTGTTCTTTTCTGTTTCTGTGATGACAAAGATAAAGAGGGAGGAAAACAAACCCATGAAACATGCAGAACTCCTCTCTCACTTCCCCTGACCTTGTAGAAAGCAACCCTGTGGGGAGACAGGGAGGTTGGAGAGAGCACAGGAGTAAGTCCAATATAGAGCTCGAAGATTCACTCCGGATTTGGGAAGGTCACCCTGGCCACCTGGGCAGCAGCTAGCAGCCAGCCCCACCTCTTCCCACTCCCACCCCCTGGCTTGGGAAAATGATCAGGATAAGCTGCCCCTGAGGTGGGCGCCAGCACAGGTCACCCAGTCTCTGGAAGTGACGGCCCATCCTCTTATCTCTGCAGCTGTTAGGCAGCCTCGCAGGAACAGGCTCCGGTTACAGGGTATAAACAGCCACAGAATCAGCTAGCTCTGGTCTGGCCCCTGCCCTTGGCTTCTGCCTTAGGGGAGGCGGGGGCCGGGGGGGGGGTGGCGGGGAGGCTGGATTCGAAAGGTGGGCCACTCCCTCTCTACTCTCCACCTCCTCCTGTCTGCACTCCTCTGAATTCTCTCCAGAGCCTACAGATCCTCCTTTCCCAGGGTCGTCATGTGTACGCTCCCAGTGACCTCGGCATGGGCTGCGATGCACATGAGAAGTCCATTTTACGAGTCTGTCAGATCAGAATTGTGCTGCTTTTGGCCAAAGGCCATCCCATCGCTGTATGAGGACACGCACAGTCCCTTTCCTTTGATCAACAGATACGCATGTGCACTTGTCTTCCTTCCAACCTTAACCCGTGGGACTGGAGGTTTGTATCTTTTTGGCTCTAGGAGACCCCTGTTGCACCCAAGATGGGTCCTGTATCTTTGAAGTGTTTCACCAAGAGCTGCAGATGATCAGAGAGTGTGCACAGGGTGAGCCTCCAGGGTTAACTCTGCAAACCCAACCAAAGGGGCCTCTCTGTCTCCGGAAGAGAAACCCGAAATCCAAGGCTGGTCTTCTTACCAAAGGGCCTCCCCCTAACCTTCAGAACCAAAGACTGCTGGGCTATTCTACCTGGTGGCTGAGACCTTCAGAAAGCAGATGACATCCGGGGAGCCCAGCCAGGTGTGTGGATTATTCCAAAGAGATTAGAAGAAACCACCAACAGCCTAACCAAATACACACTAGTGTTAATCCAAGCAGAGTGACCAGCTAGCAAAGGGCAGGAAGATTGGCCTGACCCCACCTCGGTGCCACCTCTAGGTTCCTAGCTGGTGGGCTTGTGGAATTTCTCTCCAGCTCTTCCTTAACAATTATTATATTTGATTAATTCTCAATCTGTATGAGAGGGCTGGGTTGCTGCTCTTCAGGCATCTAACCAATCTAGAAGTGTCTAATCAATCTATATGTGCTGATCGATCCGTATGTGCCGATCGGTCCACACTTATCAGCAATCATGGCAGCCCCTCTTATTTTGATAATGTGAAAAGACAGGTGACTAAAAGAGAGAAAAACAAATACCGTATATTAACGCATGAGTGTGGATGCTAGAAAGATGGTACAGATCAACCTATTTCCAGAGCAGGAATACAGACACAGACGTAGAGAACGGACATGTGGACACAGGAGGGGAAGGGGAGAGTGGGACGAATTGGGAGATTAGGGTTGACATATATACACTACCGTGTGTAAAATAGATAGCTAGTAGGAACCTGAGGTATAGGACAGGGAGCTCAGCTTGGTGTTCTGTGATGACCTAGATCTGTGGGATGGCGGGGGTGGGAGGGAGGTCCAAGAGGGAGGGGATATATGTATACATATAGCTAACTCACTTCATAGTACAGCAGAAACTAATACAACATTGTAAAGCAATTACACTCCAATAAAAAACAAAAAGAGCAAGGGGCTTAGAAACTGAGGGATGATGCAAAAAAATCTCCCAAAGGGAGAAATCAGAAAGAAGAGGAGGCAGTGGACAGAGGACAGACTTCAAAAGACTGAGCTACAGCATGGGAAGGAGGCTCCTTGCATTTCCAACGTGACCAGGCCGGGCCAGGCCAGAATTGTGTGGTTTTAGTTCTGCAGCTACCAAGGTCCTCTGCTTTCTATCATTTATAAAGTCAGTGTGTGTAGATTTTGGGGGAGGTGTGTGTGTGTGTTTTAAGTTGGCTGACTTGAAATTTCCTTCTTGGAAAATGAAATTTCCTTCGCTTTAAAAGTGGTTATTGATCATATACAAAATAAAGAAAACCTATGGACTACAAATAGACACTAGGTACAGCAATAAATACCCAGGGGCCAGCCGAGTGCTGCCCCTCCTGGACAATATTTTAGTAATAAGTCCTGCACACAGCAGAGATGGGCACCAAGGAGGCTGCCCTGTTCAGAGGTCAGACCCCTTGACCACCCTACACTGAGGCACAGGATGCTCTGGGCTTCACCTCACATCACACCCCAGCTTCTCCTCACTTAGATCTTTAACAACCCCCTTTGCAGACACACATCCGAAGAAACACAAACACACACACACACACACACACACACACACACAGAATGACTTATTAAATGTATGTTGAAAGAAGACAAGAAGACACCTAGTTACAGATTTAAGGAGTTGTTCATCTATTCAGCAAGGATTACATTCCTGATACGTGGGGACCTAGGTTAAAATTAGGTCAATTACACAAAATCATCTGCTAGAGAAGAGAACACTTGATTCAAGGGCTGTTTAGCCATTTAATCAAAGAGCTTAACTATTTTAAAAATAGTCCAGCGTGAAGGTTTTTCTTTTTCTACACTTGGACAGTCAGGCACTTGGCCTTGACATTGAAATGTTCTTGAGATCCAAGCCGGGGTGAGGCGTGGAGCTAAAAAGACCTTCAAGTACTTCCAGTCCTTTCCCCGCTCCTGGAAGATTTTTAAGGGAAAAAGAAGAAAGAGAAAAAGAAACATCCAAGGGTTTTGATAAGCACTCTCTGTACTTGCATTTGTCTCTTTCCACGAGGTTGGCTGAAGAGTCTGCTAAAAATATCATGAAGGGGGGCTGACGGTGCGGGGGAGAGAATTAGAAACTAACCCTGTTCGGTCTGACCGTTCCCTCACACATTTACCACCATGATTCCCCTCTTCTCAGCCCATTTTTGGCACTTGACTTGGGTAAGTTATTTTTTTATTTTTTTAATAAAAGGGAAAAGTACTCTCATTTCTATTCTTTCTGTGGGGCTCAAGAGTCTCTATGACTGAGAATAACTCTCCAGTTCTACTCGGGTCTATGTTGAGACCACACCTCCCAGAGGAAGACTGACCCATTGTGTGGGTACCAGAACCCATCGGATCCCAGAGGTAGACGGGCATCTGTCTCAGAGGCTTCCCAGGGGCCAGCCAGCTGGGAATACCCAAACGTCCTGTTTCTCAGCTTCCAGGGTCTGATCATCCCTGTTGTGGCTGGAGTTTTCCCAAAAGGAAGAAAGGAGGGGAGCACAGCAGGGACAGCCTGGTAGCCGGATGGTTAGCTCACCAGATTCCTTAGAGCTCTCTCTCTTTAACACTTCCCTTTCAGCCAAACCCAAAGGTTACTGGAGCAGGCTGGGCCTGGTTGGGCTAGGAGAGCTGAGTCATTCTCAGGACAGGAGAGCTGCGGCTATAAATTATCCTGTGTTTAAGGATGGCTTTCTCAAACCGTGGCTTTGGGCTTGGAGTCTTTATTTATATCTCTCACAGGAATATTTTTCAAACTCATGACTGCACTCTGTATTGCTTTGGGGACACTCCAAGCACCTGGTCTCCTCTATAATGAGCCCTGCAGGCGACAGGCCCCCAGAGGCCCTGGGACTGGACTCCAGGTCGGCTCACCCTCACGCCCACACGTACATCCCCAGGCTGCCAGGCCAGGGCCCTGGCTCGTGCATGGAAGTGTGTCCACCTCTGCTGGCCCAGCATCACACACAGGCTCACAGATACATTCAGTGACACACACAGGCTCACACACACACACACACTCCAAATGCAAGCTACTATGAATCCTCTGGTTCTCTGTATATTTTAGAGATAGTCTCTGCACACAATGAAACATGAGCCATACAAGAAAGACTCCGCAGGCTGCAGGACCTTCCAGGGATCAGATACCCACCCCTCTGACTCAGAGGCATTTGGCAAGTGACCGACAAATTTGTATGTTGCTGTTGTTGTAGCCTGTGCCTTACTCGGTGCATAAGGAGATATCACAGACCAGAGGCTGCCAAATGGTTCACAGGCTTGAAAACAATTCCTCAGACCAAATCCTCACAAGTCAGAGCAAAGGAGCCATATAGACAGCCCTCTCTCTTTGAGCATCCGCAGGAGAGAAGCAAACTTTCTTAAGAAGTAGGAGAGGGAGTGCCGTTTTCTCTCCTGCTCATAAATCTGGATTCCTTTAATCCCTCTGTAGCCCCCATGTGATGCTTCCTCTCTCCCCTCCCTAGCCTTTCGTTTTTCTTTCCTGTTTTGTAATTAGATAATTTTGTGTAGTTTGGTAAGTCACTGGTTGTTATTTATTTCCCTTGGTTTATTGACCATTATTTGTTCTTTTCAAAGTCTCTGCAAGATAGAGCTAGCCTCATTCTTCCTATGGTACTGAGGCGCAGAAAACACAAAAGACATGACCTGGGGCCACAGAGGGCAGTGGCTGTGATGGATCCAGCCCAGCCCTGTCCCCAGACCCTGCCTAGCAACTTCCTTCTGGGAAGATGAACCCAGGACATGCTGTGGGTCTGTCCTCTGAGCCCTGGGCCCCCTCATCCAAATGGCACAGACACTCACTCTGCCACCTTTCAGGGAAGCAGAACTCCCTGGGGCTTTGAGGCTAGGTCTTAAGGGGTTGTCCTCACCTGTCAGTAGAAGGGATGGTTAGGGCCCTAAATGGGACAACAGTGACCCAACTGTTGATTAAACCACAATGCTGGAAATGTATAAAAATATCAAAATCCTCCATTAGGTAACACAGTAGTTCCCCAATCCCTCCCTCTCCCCATCCTGTTCCCCACTCCTCTTAAGCACCTGCTGTTCAACACACCTTTCATACTCTTATCCCACTATCATCTCTAGCTATCTTCTAAGTATCACCACTTCACCCACAGGGCATCCAGCCTTCTTTGTCCCACTACTTAAACATCACTAGAATTTCCACTTCTTCTGACTACTTTTTCCAGATGAATGTTTTTTTTTTTCTCTAACTTCACAAAGCGCGAATTCTTGCCACATTTGTCTCATGTACATGTTTGGACCTTATCCTTCCAGGTCTGTTCAGAGGTTATGATTCAGTTGTGCTTTGACCATAGCTGTGTCTGTGCTGGGCGGCTTCCAGCTGCCCCTCCAGAGCCTCTCTCCAGCCTTCTCCACCCTGCTCGGAGTCTCGGGAGGCGGATTCCGATGGACCATATCAAGGGGTCTCCTGCGCTATAGTTTTCAGCTGGATTAGACCAGTGGGAGGCACCATCCAGAGGTCAAAGGGAATGAAAAAAGTGAGAGACCAGCCTCAGCTCTCTCCTTGCCTCACTTTCTCAGGTTGACCCAGCTTCTCTGCAGAAGAAGCAATGCAGTCCTCTCCACAGGGCTACTGTCTTCATTTCCTGGGGCTGCTGTAACAAATCACTATAAACTTGGTAGTGTAAAACAACAGAAACATTCTCTTGCACAGTTCTGGAGGTCAGAAGTCGGGAACCAACGTGTGGGCAGGGCCACACTCCCTGGGGATGCTCCAAGGAGGGTCTTTGCTCCGCCTCTCATTCTCCAGCACTGTCAGGACTCCTGGATGTGTGGCCCCATCACTTGTCTCTGTCTCTGTGGTCACATCGCCTCCTCCTTTTCTCTGTCTTCTCCTCTGTTGTCTGTCTTGAACTCCCTCTGCTCTTCCTTTATAAGGACATATCATTGGATTTAGGGCCCAATGGATAATCCAGGAAAATCTCCTCATCTCAAAATCCTTAAATAGATTCATAAAGACTCTTTTTCCAAATAAAGTAACAGTCACAAGTTCCAGGGATTAGGATGTGGATGTATCTTTTGGGGGCCGACACTCACCCCATGACAGCTACCCTCTTGTGTTCTAGCAACTGTGCTCTCTCCTTCCATTATCGGCCTGGGGGTAGTGATGCTCTCACTAGCTCTGGGACCTCACACTGTCTCTGGTTGAGCTCCCTTTGCCCTGGCCACACTTATAAACAGTCCCTTTATTAAACTCTCTTCTGACTTCCTGCTTCGAGCCATTTGGTTCCTGCCAGGACCCTGACTGATGCAGGTGTCTTGAGATTAAAGTCATCAGGGAAAGAGTCTGTGTGACTCACTCCGTGCAGCCCCCAGAGCAAAGTAAGGGAAAGTAAGGATGTCTACGATGGCAATAACAAACGATGAGATGAAAGGCTCCAAAAGAGGAGGAATCCAGACTCCAGGAGCAGCATCACAGCAGAAAGACAACACTCTTGCTTATGATTCCTCCCTACACCCAGTCCCAGGCGTGAAATACGAGGGTGCAGTTAGGATGAGCCTAAGTCCCTTCCAGACCCGTTATATGATGAAAGCCCCAGTTAGAATATTTTGGCTGAGAGTAAACAGAATAACACCTCCCCACCTCCATTCTGCCTCAAATGGCTTAAATGGTGGTTCTCAAGGTTTAGCACGTATCAGAACCACCCGGAGGGCCCTTAAAAACCCCCACCCCGAGAAGTTCTGATTCCATAGGTCTGGGTGAAACCCAAGAATTTGCATTTTTGACGAGTTCCCAAGGGATGCTGATGCTCCTAGTCCAGGGACTGTACTTTGAAAACCACTGGCTTAAACAATAAGGAAAATGTATTCTCATAAACAATATGCCCTTGGGGAGGGTGGTTCCAAGGTTAGTTGCCTCTCTGGCTCAACCAGGTCCTCAAGGATCTGACTCCACTCTGCTCTGTCTTCCTCAGCATCTCAGCCTCAATCTTGACTGGGTCCTCATAGCTGCATTCTGGTCCAATAGCTCCAGGCATCCTCTGCAGATCAGATAGTGGCCAGTAAAAGAGATTACCCTTCTTTAGAACAGGAACATTTCTCTGAAGTCTTCCACTTGGTGTCTCCTTATACTGCTTTGGCCAGAATTACATCACATGCTTAGTCCTAAACCAACCACTACCAATGGGAGACAGAACAACAATTACTAGGTTACACCAATTAGTCCCACAAAGGAAGAGTAGACAGCAAAGACTTTGATGGGTTCTGCCAACTGTGGAAAGAGTGTATCTCCTAAAGTCCTGTGCTTGCGGGTGCACTTATTGGTTGTGATCTGTTCAGAAAACACTTTTATCTTCTTTCTTCTGGTGCCAGGACCCAAAGCCCTACATAGAGGGATAGGGAAATGTCTGAGGGCCCATGAAGCCTAGTGCCCATGTTCAGGTAACAGTGGCTTATAAACCAAGTAGGGAAACTTATAACTCTTCCCTAAGATTGAACTAAGAATACTACAGGGGAAAAAAAAAAAGTCACCCTCTTTCTGCAGAAGTTGCTAAGTGGGGACTGCTGGCGGTCACGTACTTACCAGGAGAAGAAAGCCTCTGGGGAGTGGTCACAATTAACTAACAGTCAGAGAGAAGCAGAGATGGGCAAAGAGTGATGAAGACAGGTCCTGATTTTGATGCCGAAAACTCAGCCTCTGTGCACTGGTGCCAAGTCAAATCTTGGAGACAGAGTTTTGGGTGAAGTAGAAAAGAATAGCTTTACTGCCTTGCCAGGCAAAGGGGGACACAGAAGGCTCATGCCTCGAAACTGTGTCCCAACCTGGGAGGATTTGGAAAGGAGTTTTATAGCAATGTTTCGAGGGCAGTGTTGCTGATAAGATTAGGGTGTGTGCAGGGCCTACACCCTTTTAATCTGGTCTCAGGTAATCTCTTGATGTGCTTCTCTGGTTCCTTTAGTCTGGCCTCAGGTGGTCTTCTCTGGAATGAAGAATGCTGACATCTTCCATTTGTTGGGGGTTTTAGTTCTGTAAAGAGCTCAAAGATATTGTTATGTGTATCCCTTGAGTGGGAACCAGGACCCTGCCCCAAGACTGCACTATTGTTTCTTGGCTGCTCTTCCCTTATCTCTGCATCCCCTCCCTTTCCTGATTAGCAACTGTTCAAATCTGTCCTTTGGAACTAGGGAAGGTCATGGAGTCTGGGGTCTATTCCCTACAAACAAGAAATGGGGACGGAAAGGCTTCCGTGCCCAGGAGCCCCACAGGGTCCTGCCCAGTTTCAATTTCTGTAGCTCTTCCTCTATTTCTATGAGCACTTCAGTGTCCTGCCCAGTTCTGGAATAAATGTCTCATTTGTCTAAGCTTGCTGGAGTGACGTTTCTGCTCCTTGCAACCAAACATTTCAGATTTAGACATTGCTGGTGTCATGAAGAATTCTGAAGAAGGAGATCTGACACCCATGTGTGAACAGAGGTAGCCAGGGCTGCCTTGGCTCCCATCTCGCACCCCACCCTTGGCCACGTCTTCCAGACTGGGAACAAAGTGAACTCCCACCAAAGACCCCAGCCCCCTCCATTATCAGTACCTAAGAAAACACAAGGCCCCTGGGAACTTCAAAGGCGGGACAGAGGCAGAGAATAGACAAGCCAGGATTAGAGGGCATCACCCCTCTCTTTGCAGAAGTAGTCCTGGCTACAGCAATTGGGAACATAAGAAAAGAGCCTGCACCCTCAGGATTACTCTTGTATTTTCTAGCTGGTGCTAAGGTGACTGTGGGGTGGGGGATCATCCTGAAGCAGGAAGTGATGTCCAAGGACTTCACCAGATGATGATCAGCCCCAGACAGATTCCTTGTAGGATTTATTTATTTATTTATTTATTTATTTATTTATTTATTTTTGTCTTAGTGGAAGGGAGTTCCCCAAGCATTTGCTCAAACACAAAGTTGTTTATTTATTTGTTCTTAATGATCATTCTGGTCAAGCATGCCTGCAATTCTGCTAAGGCAGGAGAGGTCGGCTCAGATAATGTTTCTGCTCCAAAGACTCATTAGATATAACAGTTACAGCAACTGCTACTGTTGCCCTCACCCACTTACCAACCCACCTCCTCTGCCCCTGGCACTGGGCGAAGCTCTTTACGTGCTAGTGCAAGGACAGTCTGCATGATCCCACCACAAAACAAGAGAAACGAATTTATTTGTTTTCCACTGGCAATGGAATGAAAGCAATTTTTATTTATCTTTTCCTTGCTGACTTCCAGTGACCCATCCCATCAGAAACCACAGTGGGAGAAAGATAGAGAAATAGGGACAGAACTCAAGAAGAGATGAGAGATAGGAGAGAAATGCAACAATTTGGCAAAAACATGAGTCAAGGAATCTCCCTTTTTCTAATTACCAGCAGGGCTTTCTGGAGCCTTTCTTGTCTCCAGATGCAGGGGGCAGAGATGACACCCACCCACCCCCAACCGCAGGTCCCTGAGGGAATCCTTGCAATCAGAGCAGTGGTGGTAGCTGCTGGGTCCAGGGTCCAGATTTTGGCAAGAGAAACAATACAAAAGGAAGTGAAATGGGTGTGTATTTCTGCTCTTGTTGAAATACTATTTGTCCTTCAAAGTTCTCTTCTGTGTGAACTTTTCTCCAAACTCCTTCCCACCCCACCCACCACTATCATAATATACTCCTCCGTCCTAGCAGTTTGTGATAAGAGCAATAATAGAGCGCTATCAGTCTTCCATCCATAATAACGGCACATGTGTCTAAGGTAGAGGACAAAAACGTCTCCAATTCTCTGCCGCTTCCCCCATCAAGAGGTGGAGTCCCTTCCCCCACCTCTTCAATCTAGGCTGGCCTTGTATCTTGCTTTGGTCAGTAGAATGTGGCCAGAAACAACTTCACATATGTTCCAAGCCTGAACCTCCAGAGGCTTTGCATGCTGCCCCCTACTTCCTTGGAAACCTTCCCCTGAACACGAACAAGCCCAAGTTATCCAGGAGAGGATAAGAGGGCATGTGGAGAAGGGCTGTAGTTGTCCAGGCCATCACTGACCAGCCGGCTGACCCACCAGCCACAGAGCCCAGTCCGAATCAGCAGAACTGCCCAGCCGCTTATTAGACTCGGAAGCAGCACTAAAGGAATGGTGTCAGAAAACACTAACTTTGAGGGTGGTTTATCACACAGCACAGACTAACCGATTTGTATCCCTGTCCCTCACTGGAAAGGGAGTACCTCGAGCCTGGTTCATCCTAGTTGTCTCGATATCACTTCTTCACTAATGTATTCCTGGGATATTTGATTCTCAGTCAAACCTCTTAAGATGGAGTGGCATAGAGTGGAATGAAATGGAACTAAAATGCTGGTAAAGGGTGGGGCAGCTACCAAGCACCTCATGCAGGTGCTAATGTGACTACTTGGCTCCTCTCCAACTCTCCAAGCCCCGTGCTCGGGGAAAAAGGTCACCTGATCACCACCACCTTCGTCTGTCAATTCACTCAGGGCTGGGTACATCCCTGCTCAGTTTCTCACCAGCACCCCATCCCCAGTCTGGCTGCCCAGATGATGTAAGCAGTAACCAATCTTGCAGTCGGAACAGTCAGTTGGTTGGCTCACTTCTGTATCCATTAAGGGAAGGCAGACGTTTTAGAAAGACCTGGAAAATATTACCAGCCACCCACTCCACTCGACTGCCCCCTCCCTTGCCCCAGTCTCCACTTCCCAGTCATATACACCCTAATCCCAAGAGACCAGGGCTGGGAGGCACTGAAGCCAAGGAAAGAAGAAACTGGTAGTGTAGCCCTGCGGGCCTCATGGGCTGAGCCATGAGATTCCTTCAAGCATGAGAACTAGTCCTGGAAGAGACCACCTGGGGGCATCTGGGGAGCCCTGCCAGCCACATCCCCCTGTCCCTGGCACCTTTCCCTCCATGGACTTTGCTGTTCAATGCAAAGGAAATGAGCATGGAGGGGTCAGAGTATCCAAATCTGTGTTTCAGAGGGGGCCACACAGCAGATCCCCACCACTTAACTGAATTGCCAGACTCGCTTCCAGGGACACCGTGGTGGCTCAAGGTTGACGACTTGAATGGATTTGGGCAAACAATCTGGCTGTTTGCTGAGTTCAGGGTTTTGAAAACCTTTCGAGATCTATGCTATTTCTCTCTGTATCAAATATGGGTGTGAAGAACTCTACCCTCGAAGAGTCAGCCCTTCCTGCCTTGGAATCTTCTGCTCTTTGAAAGTGTCCAACAAAAATGACAGTAACATCCCAGATTGGCCCCTCAAAAACCCTGAGGTCTTGATCAACCCCTTTACCTTTCTAGGCCTTCTTCTTATCTGAAAAGCGCAGATGAGAACACATCTCTACCTCACAGAGTTGCTGGATAGAACAAATGAGCTGACTTCAACAGAAGCTGATCATGCTATAGCCTATGAAAAGCTGGATGGGAACTCTGCACTTTCTACTCGATTTTGCTGTGAACTTAAAACTGCTCTTAAAAAAATTAATTAAAAAAGTAGTGCTGCCAAATTCAGGATAGTTACTGCTTCTGGGTGATGGGAAAGAAAGAAGACACTATTGGAGAGGGTTCACGAACTCTATTTGTATTGTTATACTTTAGTTGAGTAGCAGTTTCAAGTGTGTTCATTATACTACACATTATATCATTTTGTATGTTTGAAGCATTTCATAATTAAAAAAGGAAAAAGACAAAAAAATAAAAAATAAAAAACTAATGCTGGACAGATATGTGTTCAATGGATGATGAATGGTTGGGACTCATTTCTTCAACACCTAAGGACTTGAAAGGAAGAGCAGAGTCGATGGCAGCATTTCTATCCTATAACATCTGTGAAAAATGTGGGTCCTTAACCCATCAGTGTGAAAGGGCTGCATTTACTCTGGAAAAGGTTTTTGGCAATCCCAGTCTGGGGAGCAATTGAACGAGAGATGAGAGGTGACACTTCGGGAGGAAAATGGCTCATATCTGTCCATGTGAGTTCCTGCCCAGTTCGGGATCAAGCACTGAGGAAGGGCAGACACTGATGTGGTGTCTCTCATTCTGTCTGCCTGGCACACCTCCTCCTGTCCTCTAAGAAAGGCACCCTCCTTCCTTCGGGGTGTCTTCCTCCCACCCCATGCCCCTGATATTTTACCAGGAGCTACCAATGATGAAAACCTGCCTCTCTGATCACAGGTTGGGTATGTGATCCAAAGTAGGCCAATACTTCCCTAAGACTTTCTGAATCAGACCTCAGGGGGGGAAAAAAAAGGCAGTTCCTCCTTGGCATAAAGATAGAAGGTGTGAAAGCTGGCACGTGGACAGAAACCAAGATGAAGGACAGAGTCCTGTCCCTTGTCTTTTCCCCATTCCCAGTTGTCCC
The DNA here is from genome assembly GCF_025265405.1 of Mesoplodon densirostris. Lineage (NCBI taxonomy): Eukaryota > Metazoa > Chordata > Mammalia > Artiodactyla > Ziphiidae > Mesoplodon > Mesoplodon densirostris. The sequence goes on from NC_082668.1 coordinate 21,480,831, forward strand.
TGAGGTCAGCTGCACTCAGCCTCTCTGTGCTGTGGTTACAGGAATCAACAAATCCCCCTTATAGCCTGGATTGATTATGGAAATTCTGCCATTTGCGACTATATTACTTACAATATACTACCCATAATATAATACAATCATAGGTTGTATACTACAACCAGTATAACCTCCTGAGAAAGAAGACATTGTAAACAAAACAATTGGAAAGCCATGCAAGATGGCACTAGATTGAGAGGCTTTGAGTTAACTCCTTCTTGTACCTATGTATTTCTTTCTTTGATAAGCATTTTTTCTCCAACTAGCCACTGGGAATATAAAATAGAACCTACACTTGAAAATCTCACAATAGAGCAACAAGAAAGCCATAACTATAACTTGCACTATTATGGAAGTTATAGCCAGACCACAGAAACATAGAGGAGGGCTAATTCATTCGGAATGCCATGAGTCTGGGACGGTATCACGAGGCAGTGTTATTATAGGAGAGCTTTTGGAGAGAGCAGATATTTGAGAGTTTACAATAATATAGATGGGATAAAGGAGACAGAAATCCCAGGAGACCTCAGGGATAGCCAAAAAGAGCAGAAACCATGGTAGAAGTAGGCTGCATGGAGCCCAGAAGAGTGAGGTTGTTTAGGGCTCTAGGCAGCTCAAGGAACCAGATGTCTTCCCCCTACAGCTCACCCCGACCTCAGCATCTATATTCAGATGCTCTGCCAATAAGCAGACCTATAACTCCTCCTCTCTTGCTCCTACTCTTCCTTCTGCTCACAACCGCCATCTCACCTGGACTCCGAGTATCTTGCCCCTCTTCTCCTGGATTCTGCTTACTCATAACTTCAACTCACATTAGGCCCATCAGAGCTCCTCCTGCCGTAAACCGATACACTATCTGTGCTCTAGCATCTGATAGGGAAAAGCAGAGAATGCTAACAGAGAGCAGGATAAAACTCTATACCAGCGAGCAGCAAACCACAGCCCATGGCCAAATCTGGCCTGCCATGTGCTTTTGTAAATAAAGTTTTATTGACACACAGCAAGGGTCATTTGTTTACATACTAACTGTAGCTGCTTTTACACAACAGCAGGGTCGAATAGTTGCAGCAGAGACCACATGACCTGCAAACCTGTACTATTTACCATCTAGCTCTTTCCAGAAAAACTTTGCTGACCCCTAGCCTACACTATATGGATTTTTCTGAAATTTAGCTCCAGACTCCCCAATACCAAGTTTTACAGTATGTTTAAACATTATAATACCTCAAAAAATATTAGCATTTGAGACATATGGAACCCTTCTAGGACTTGTCAGAGAGGACTAGGTAGACGGAGTGGTCTCTAAATTGGCTTTGGACATAGGGATATTTGTAAACAGAACCACAAAATATAAAGAAAAATAGATCTTCCCTTGGAATCTTTTTTCCCCTAGAACTTTTTTAGGAAAACTCTTTAGGACTCTCACTTTAGAACAGACAACACTTAGGTGCATCATGGAGTATTTTTCAGAAACCTGAAGGGTTCTGGTGTCACCTGCCACCCCTGAGTCCTGCGAGGGTTCTGTTGCAGCCCATTCCAGACTAGTGAAGCTGATCCAATTTCTAAAGCTCTCCCCCAAAGAGCATTCCACAGCCTCCCTCCTCTCACCCCATTCTGGCATTTAAACCCATACTCCCCCTCACCCACCCCTATCCCCTTCCTGAGCACCTGTTGCTACAACTAAGAGAAGCTCAAGATGGAACTCTCTGGGCTTGTCCAGGTGACAAACTGAGGCCATTCAGAGGAGATCATGCCATTTGTTGGATTAGCTCTTTTCAATCACCAGGGAAAGCTCTGGTCGGGAGAGGCATTCAGAGAGCTACATGGATACAAAAAAGTGATTATATCTAAATGAGAGATCTCTCACTAGGTGAAGTCCTCCAAGAGCTGACATGAGGCAACTTCAATGGCTAAAGTGCAGTGGGCAGGACTGGATTTGTGTGGCTCTGCAGCTCTCCTGAGGGGCAGATCTGGGGGCTGCCCTGCACTAGGGCTCTCCTGGGAGCTTTGTCAATTCAGCCAAAGCCATGAGCAACTCAGGCTACTCTCAGACTCTAGGAAGTCAGGTCCATATTGACGTCTCAAAGACCCAAAGATTTAAGGACTGTGCACATAGCCCATGTGAATGAATGCTACAGATTGGGGTTTGGCTCAGAGTTTCTATTTGCTTAGTTTTGTTATTCTAGAGCAGGGGCAGCAAACTTTTTCTGCAAAGGAGTCCATGGGACTAGCCTATATTTGGGACTTTGCAGACGTGCAGTGTCTGTCGCTGCTGCTCACTTCTGCCCTTGTAACATGAAAGCAGCCACAGACATCAGCCAATGGGCGTGGCCGTATCCTGATAAGCCTTCGTTTATTGACATGGAAATTTGAATTTTGTATCACTTTCACATGTTGTGAAATATTCTACTTTTGACTTTTTTCCCCAACCATTTAAACATGTAAAAGTCTTTCTCAGCCTATGGGCTGTACAACACAGGAGACAGGACAGTGTTGGCCTGTGAGGCATGGGTTGTGAACTCCAATTTTAGAGGATTCTGTTCAAAAGATAAAGAATTACAGGAAAGATGATCTGATTTAGCTCTACGAAGAGTCTGAATAACTTGCATATACATAACACTTTAATGTTAAGAAAATGCATCTTTTTTTAACATCTTTATTGGAGTATAATTGCTTTACAATGGTGTGTTAGTTTCTGCTTTATAACAAAGTGAATCAGCTATACATATACATATATCCCCATATCTCCTCCCTCTTGCATCTCCCTCCCACCCTCCCTATCCCACCCCTCTAGGTGGTCACAGAGCACCCAGCTGATCTCCCTGTGCTATGCGGCTGCTTCCCACTAGCTATCAGTTTTACATATCATAGTGTATATATGTCCATGCCACTCTCTCACTTTGTCCCAGCTTACCTTCCCCTGCCCCGTGTCCTCAAGTCCATTCTCTAGTAGGTCTGTGTCTTTGTTCCCGTCTTGGTTCTTCATGACCATTTTTTTTTTTTTTAGATTCCATATATATGTGGTAGCATACAGTATTTGTTTTTCTCTTTCTGACTTTCTTCACTCTGTATGACAGACTCTAGGTCCATCCACCTCACTACAACTGACTCAATTTCGTTTCTTTTTATGGCTGAGTAATATTCCATTGTATATATGGGCCACAGCTTCTTTATCCATTCATCTGTCGATGGACACTTAGGTTGCTTCCATGTCCTGGCTATTGTAAATAGTGCTGAAATGAACATTGTGGGACATGACTCTTTTTGAATTATGGTTTTCTCAGGGTATGTGCCCAGTAGTGGGATTGCTGGGTCATATGGTAGTTCTATCTGTAGTTTTTTCAGGAACCTGCATACTGTTCTCCATAGTGGCTGTATCAATTTACATTCCCACCAACAGTGTAAGAGGGTTCCCTTTTCTCCACACCCTCTCCAGCATTTATTGTTTGTAGATTTTTTGATGATGGCCATTCTGACTGGTGTGAGATGATATCTCGTAGTTTTGATTTGCATTTCTCTAATGATTAATGATGTTGAGCATTCTTTCATGTGTTTGTTGGCAATCCATATATCTTCTTTGGAGAAATGTCTGTTTAGGTCTTCTGCCCATTATTGGACTGGGTTGTTTGTTTTTTTTCATATTGAGCTGCATGAGATGCTTATAAATTTTGGAGATTAATCCTTTGCCAGTTGCTTCATTTGCAAATATTTTTCCCATTCTCAGGGTTGTCTTTTCGTCTTGTTTATGGTTTCCTTTGATGTGCAAAAGCTCTTAAGTAAGAAAATGCATCTGGATCTTATTCAATACCCAGTACAACACTGTGAATTAAGTGTTATTATGCCGATGTCTAGATGAGGAAATTGAGGGTCAGAGCTGATATGGCCAAGATCTCACAGTAAGTAGGAGGACCCAAGTTCAAACACAATGTTCCACCTCCAAAGGCAGAGATTTTCTCACTACATCTGTGGGAGCTTAGATTGTTCAATGAAGTTCACGGAGTATTTTGTAAGACTTTCGAGGCAGCGGGTGGGGGTGAGCACCTGGGCAAATGCACAGAGGCAGGAGAGTCAGGACCTCCTGGTTGCTCCCTGTTTTCTTGAAGGCCATGGGCACACAGGAAATCAAGAGCTAGCTTTCTCATCAGGAACAGGGCTGTCTTTCCAAGGAGGCAGACTGAGCCAAGTTCTGCGATGGGGTGTGATCATTCAGCCCCATCTCTGTGGCTGCTTGGATCCATAAGCCTCCAGAAGGTTAGCTGGCTTCCCTGGATATGCAGAGGTCAGCCCAGGGCCTTCCTGTGATGTCTGACCCCCATGGAGTAGGCTCCCATCCACGTGCAATATCAGGCATTCCTGCTCCCAAATGTTCTTCCACCTGGGAATCACGGCCTGAGAGCACCCTTCAACTTTGTGCCATTTTTAAGGTTAAGTCCCTGGATGTAGGGTCCAAAGTGTGAGTTCTTATCTCCACTGTGGTGCCACACTGTGGTCTGACCATTGGCCACTTACTTCCTATGTCCACACATCAGTTTTCATCTGTCAAGTGGGATAGTAATGGCAACGTGGTGAGGAGTCAATGAAATGATGGTACCTTTGTAGTAACTGTTATGGGGGTGAACCCAACAGGTAGGACCTCCAAGAAGGGTCAGTTCCTTCTTCCCTTGGATCCCAGTCTCTATCTTTATGTCTTCTTGTTCATGCTGTTCTGCCTACCTGGGATGCTTTTCCTTCTACCTTCATCTCCCTGGGAAACCTTCCTTAGCCCTCTACCCAATGTATACACACACCTTGAGGTAGTCACTCCCTCACTAAGCAATGTTATGGATTGAATTGTATCCCCCCTCCAAAAAAACAAAACAAAACCATAAGTTATGTCCTAATCCCTGGTTCTCAGAATGTGACCTTATTTGGAAATGTGGTCTTTGCAGAAGCAATCAAGTCAAAATGAGGTCATTAGGGTGGGCCCTGATTCAGAATGACTGGGGTTCTTTATAAAAAGGGGAAATTTAGACACAGAGACAGACTGTTACAGAGGGAAGATGATGTGGAGACAAGGGAGAAGGCAATCATGTGACTGGAGTGGTGTATCCATCTACAAGCCAAGGAACACCAAAGATTACTGGCAAACACCAAAATCTAGAAGAGACAAGGAATGATTCTTCCCTAGAGCCACCAGAGAGGGTATGACCCTACCAATACCTTGATTTTAGACTTCTGGCCTCCAGAATGGTGAGACTATAAATTTCTGGTTTTTAGTGAATGGCAGCCCTAAGAAACTAATAGAGACAAACTCTATCTCATTTGACACTTTCGCTGTGGTGCTGAACTTTTATTTACATGCCCATCTCCACTACTAGGTTGCTAGCTTATCTCTGTATCCCCAGGGTCTAGGCTTTGCTGGTTGGTGATCGATATTTGCTCCTTGAACTGAATTAATGTTCCTTTACCCTGGACGCTGAATCTGTGTCACTGTGATTGTATACGTGTAACTGCCTTGTTGGGAACCAAACCTGCCAAGACCTTGATTTCAAACTTCTAGCCTCCAGTTCTAGGGAACAATAAATTTCTGTCGTGTAAGCCACCCAGTTTGTGGTCCATTGTTATACCAGCTACAAGCCAAATACCTTCACTCTAGATCAAAACTCCATGCCTTCATGGAGCTCACATTCTAGAAGGGAAGAACAGACAATAAAACAAATAAGCAATGTGTGTAGAATATTGGATGACAATATGTGCGATGGAGAAAAATAAAGCTGAGAAGGGGATCGGAGGTTTAGGGCCATGGAGAGTGCTGCGATTTAAAATTGAATGGTCAGGGAAGGCCGCTCCAAAGAGGTTTGAGCAAAGGTCTGTAAAAGGTGAAGGATGACTCCAGAGAGATGTCCATGGACAGTGTGGTCCAAGCCAAGGAAACAGCACATGTATCGAGTGCCTTTTGTATGTCACAGTGCTCAGCAGGGGGCCAGGATTGGGGGATGACTGGGAAAGCTGTCATGGTAGGAGGGTCATTTGACCATTGTCTCAAAGCCTTCAGAGTCTCAAATATAGATGTTGACATCATCTCCCAATGAGATTATGCACAGACTCATGGCGACTGACTAAAAGAATTGAATGAAGATTCTTCTGAAAGAATATTTTTTTAATAAATTTGTAACTTTCTTGTGAATAGCATGAGTGAATTCAAGACAAATAAGACACAACCCCTGGCCTGGAGAGATGGGGGCTAGCTAGGAGAGGGGAGTATGTGAATAAAATATTTTAAAATGATGTTGTTAATGTCCTGATGGCAGCATAGGAGAGGCCTTTGGAGGGTTTTTTAACATTCAAAAATTTTTTTTAATTGTAAGGGAAACTTGAGGCAAAATTTTATACAGATGAGCAGTTTCCAGCTATAATTTGACAATAGTTACTTGGCCAGGCGTGGATTTAAAACACTAATTCAATGGAATTCCCTGGCAGTCCAGTGGTTAGGACTCAGTGCTCTCACTGCCAGGGGCCTGGGTTGGGTCCCTGGTTGGGGAACTAAGATCCCACAAGCCACTTGGCACAGCCAAAAACAAATAAATAAATAAAACACTAATTCACCTGAAACTAACACAATATTGTAAATCAACTATACTACAATCATTTTTTTAAAAAACCAAACCAAACAAAAACAAAGGAGACACTGGGGGTAGACAGGAGGGAAGAGTTTGGGTTGGGTGGGTACAGGCCTTCTATTCATTCAGACCAGAGCAGAACAAATGGACAGATTTAATAAAATAATAAGCTAAGATTCCATGCTCTTAAAAATAAATAAAATAAACTAAAACATTAAGTAATCTCTACTGGGTTCACACCTCTCTAGCTGACAGGGTCTTCTCTAACCATGACCCTTTGGGGTCACCACCCTAACATGTAAGTAAGGAATCCTTAGACAAAGAGAGATTCAAAGACCTGAAGATATTGCCTTCCAACACACCCTAGCTCCTGTTCCAGCATCTTCCAGCTCCTTCCTCTTGTTCTCTCATGAGAGTAGTTCTCCTCGATCTTGTCCAGCCTCCTTGACCTGACTATCTGTGCTTTCTCCCCATAGCTTGGTCCCTCCTTTTACCGACAAAGTTTTCAAGCCACTCCCATCATCTGCCTCCATTTCCTGACCACCATCTCTGCTCTGACTTACCCTACTTGCCTCCTTCTGTCTCCAGTCCCTGGGAAAAGCCTGTACCCAGCCACCCAGCTTGGCATAAATGGGCTTTTGTTCAGTGCTCGCTCTTCTTGCCCTGGTTGCTGTATGTGGCATCATGGACCACCCCTTCCTCCTGAGATGTTTTCCTCCTTGACTTTCCAGACGACTCCCTACCCCAGTTCTTCTGTCTCAGACCTTTCTCACCAACTCCTTCTTTGGCTTTCTTCCTCCTCTTTCCCTTTAAACACAGGCATTCCCCAGAGTTCAGGCCCTTCTCAATCGACTCTCTTTCCCTTGAAACTATAACTCATGCTTATGGTTTCATCCCTCAGTTTTCTATCCATAGCTCCAAAGTCTGTAGCTCCATCCCTTACCTGTTCAGACAAGCCAACTCCCTACCCCCATCTCTGTTATTTCATGCCACTACCGCCTCAAATTCAACATCTCTCAACCTGAACACAATTTCTTAGCCTCCAAATTGTTCCCTCTTCAGACTTCTTGACTCTCATTCGTGGTAGCGTCACCCTCGTTCTCATCCTGACCTGAAACTTTGTAGAAACTTTTGACCTTTCACCTCTCCTAAGTTCCCCATATACAGTCAGTCGACTGATTCTTCTTTCAAAATTTCTCTCTCAATAGAATAAATGGCTATTTATTCTCATTGCCACTGTCCTCTCTCATCAGCACTATACAAATAGTCATCACGTACGCCTTCTCCCACTTGCCATGGGACCTTCGCACAGAGAAGCTACTTCCTTCCCACTCTGCTTACTCTGCTTCTATCATCCTTCAGTTCTCAGCCTTAACATCATGTCCTTAAGGGAAACTTTCCTGCCCTCTCTGACACTGTAAAATCCACACTCTGTTACATGAGCTCATCGCCCTCTCTTCCTCTCCAGGACTTACACTGTTGAAATATTTGGTATGATGAATTGATTAATGTCAGCCTCCTCCACCAAGCTGTCAGCTCCAGCAGGTTGGAATCAGGTATCTTTTTACTTGTCACTCTAACCCCAGCTTCTAGCCTGCTACCTAAGACATAACAGACACTCTACAAATATTTGTTTTGAATGAATGGCTTTTCCCATGTCACTCTCTAGAGCAGATTGTATTTTGCAAAAATGGCCCCAACAAGATTTTTGGTTCCATATACTGTTCCTCCATCAAGAGATAGGCTCTACTTTCCCTCCCTTACTAACTGGTCAGACTTTGCCACTGTCCTGATGGACAGAATCTGTAGAGAAATGCTGCATCACTTTCAAAGCTGTGTTAGAAAAGGTATTACAGCTTTCTGGCTCTCTTGGGATGCTAATCCTTGAAACCCAGCCTCCATGTTACAAGGCAGCCCAGCCTACATGGAGCAGCCTTGAGTACATGTTCTGGCAGACAGACACAGCCAGGGACGTAGCCAACAGCCAGCATCAACTGCAGACATATTAGTAAACAAGACTTCAGATGAGTCCAGCCCCAGCCATCAAGTCACCACCAATTTTCAGTCTTCTAGCTAAAGCCCCAGTCATTAGGAAGCAAGGACAGATGGTTCCTGCTGTGCCTAGTCCAAATCCCTGATACATCTCACTCTGTGAGCATAACAAATGGTTGTTTTATCCACTATGTTTGCACATAATTTATCCCCCTGCGATAGATAGCTAAACCACTCCCTTATCACACTTGCAGTGCCTCCCATTGCCGCTGGGGCACAGTGCGAGATCCTTGGCTTGGCCTTCAAGGCTCTCAACAAGCTGGTTCCAACCTCTTTGTCTCCATTTATTGCCCTCTGGAGGAAACTTCTGCTCCTGTCAAATTGGTTTAGTCACCACTTCACTAACATTTTCTATTCTTTCTTCGGTCCCTTGGACCTCACCGTTGCCCATGACTGAGATGGTCTCACCAAGCAGCCCAGCAAAATTCTCTTCACCTCTCAAGGTTCAGCTGTCTGCGATTCCTCCCCACAGTCTCTAGGAACATCCCAGGTAAACAAGTCTCTAACTCTCCCTGGAATTTAGAGCTTTCATTATCTTGCTCTATCATTTTCTAAAGGGAAAAACAAGATCCGTGATCTTAACAATTTTTTTAATGATTTGTTCATTTACTTACAAGGAAAATTGTATAAAGAAATTGAAACTTAAATCCTTTTATTCATGTATTGAATGAATAGCTTTCCCTGAAAACTATAAGATAGAAACCTCACAGAGTAGGTACGATCATTATCCCCATTTTACAGATGAGGGAACTGAGAATTAGAAAGATTGAGTAAATTGCCTATAGTCATACATCTAATATTTGGTGGGACTAGGATTCAAACCTGATCCTCTAAGCCAGATCTTAATCACTGCTTCCCCTGGTAATAAAATATGTATTGTCTTGTATTATGTTTTCATATTTCGTGTTTTCCTTTTATAAATCAACTCTTTATTGCAAAAATTAATACCTGCAAATGATAATATAATAAAAAATATCAAATAGCTCAAAAATGTATGCAATATAAGAGTAAATCTCTCTTCAAATCCAGGCTCTATCTCCCTTCCCTAAAAGCAACCACTGCTGGTGGTTTTTTTCTATATTTCCAGAAATGTATGTGCACATACAAGCATCCCTTTATTGTACAAAGGGAGCATACTATTTACATCTTTTTCTTTGTAATGTCTCTTGACAAGTGTTCTTGACAACATATATGGAGATCTTTATATCCTTTTTCCTGGCTTCATAACATTCCATGGCAAGACCATACCATTGGTTTTTCAACAAGCTCCCGTTAATGATCTCATAGTAGACAGAGCTATTGAGAGAGAGAGAGAGAGAAAGGAGTTTGGATGGAAAATTACAGTAAAACAAGAAGGGGCAGGGGAGACAAGTAGTGCTAAAGGAGGAAATGCCTGATTCCCAGGCATATTGCAAAGAGAAAGAAAGCCTGGCTGGGGAATAGAAGTGAAAACAGAGGAGGTTCTGAATACATTGTGTAAAAGTGGGTCCAAGAAGAAGTGGGGGGGGGGGCGTCACCCCTGCAGGCTCAGGGAGTTAGAATTTGCCGTCTAACATCCTCTTTCTTGATGATTTTATCACCGTTCCTTATGCTCTCCCCTTTGCCAACCCATCATTAAAAAAAAAAAAATACCCCACCCAAAAGAAAACAAACATGTTACTATTTATTCATGCAGGAAGGCCCACTGGACACAATAGACAGCAGCACCAGCCCTAATTAAATGAAATGGGGCAGGTGTAATTCAAACCGCCTAGGGAAAATATAATCTGCCACCAAAAAAATTCCCACCGTTCAGACCACAGGGAGATCAGACCAGCCTCCCGCCCAGGTTCCCAAGCAGAAAGGCTGGACTCAGGGGAGCAAGACAAGAGAAGGTCGATTTCTCGCCAGCAGTCTCCTCCCCCGCCTCCTAGCTCCGTGCACCCCCAACCCCTCTCAGCTTGTTAACTGACAGATCAGAGCTGCTCCCTTTGTAGGCTGGATTGTTTAGCTAATTCACCCATGGAAAATGGTTCGGTTCAGATTCCAGGCTGAGGCAACCAGACACCCACTGTAAATCCAAGCTTGGGGATTGTATCTCTTTTGCTGCCTGCAGACACATAAACTGCTTCCCTCCTCCTCCCCACTCAGCTTTCCACTCAGCCTGGAAGGGACTTCAGAGAGGCTCCAAGGTAGACCCTCCACTTAGAGCAGAACCAGACCTAAGAGATGGGGAGGGATTCTGGAGAAACTTTCAACTGCCCTCTTAATTTAGACATGGACCCTGAGAGTCAGAAGCAAGCTTGACCTAAGGATGCTCTCTGGGTACCAGTGAAGAGCACACAGCCAAATGAAAATCTGACTGCATTCTCCACATTCCTCTCACCAGCTGCAGACAGGCTCTGGAATTAGACCTGCCCTGATTCAAACCCCAACTGTACAACTAATTAACTATGCAAGTTTGGGTAAATTGCTTAATTTCTTTCTGCCTTCATCTTCTTACCTATAAAATGGGAGAATAATCCCTCTTCTCTCTCCCTCATGAGATTATTGAAAAATTAAATGGGAAACCCATGTAAAGTTCTTGGCAATAGTAGGGGTTCCATAAGTGTGAGCTCGTTCTCTTCCCCCAGAAAAAGAGCCTTTACCTACCCACTTTGGCCTCGCTCCAGTCTTCCCTTCCAGGGTCCACTGTAGAAGTGGGTGACCTCATGCAGAGGGTGATTAATGGGCACTAGACAGGCTCCCCACCTGTTCAAGAATGTCTCCACCACTCCCATGCCAGCTGTCTGAAACACACCACTCACGAGTCATTCTTATAGGCTGGGAGGGCTTCAGGACCTGTTAGCTGCAGTGGCTGTAAATCTTAGTCACTCCCATTTACAGAAGGGGGCAATTGTGTAGATAACCTGAAAAATGCAGCTCTGCCTTGCCGTGGGGTTTCAAATGCATTGGGAACTCATGGTCCACCCCCAAAAGCAAAACAACACATGACTCTGATTCCATCCTTGCAGAGCCGAGCAGAGCCAGGACCTGACCCCTCGGGGGCTAGAAATGCCTCTTCCCCCAGCCCTCACCCCCGCCCTGCTCCTGTCCAGGTGGAGCCAGTCCCATTAGCTTGACCTTGCCGCGGAGCTCCAGTTTCCAGCCATTTCATCACCTCCGAACCCTCTCCAAGTTCCCTGTGTCCCTCTCAAGCTGCCCGTCAGTCAACACTCATTACTGAGCTACAACTCTGTTCAGATGACTGTACTCAGAGCTGGACAAGGGGTGGGAGCCAGAGTCTGGCCAGGGTGGACAGAGTATCCTGGGGAGATGACCTCATGGGCCCTTCCTCCACCGAGTATTTTTAGGCACCACTTCCCTCCTTCTCTCACTCAGCTTCCATGGACTTCCAGTACAATCCAGAACTCCCCAAAATCCCCAAAAGTGCTGCAACTCTTCTCATCATTTTCAAAAGCTTATGGGATAGAAACAATAAATACCCCTTTATACACTCAACTCCTGCCTTGAGGGACTGGTTCCTTTTCATCTCTACCCCACTTCTTTTCAGAAAATAAGGACTGACTCTTTTCCTCAAATATCCAGGAACTCAGAGCATCTTCCTCAAGGCAGGCAGTCCCACCCACCTCCACGGTGTGGCCCTTTTTCATGTGACTGTGTTGTGGATTCCTTTGTTGTTAACCTAGTTTCAAGTCATACAGCCTAAAATCCTGGGAGCAGCCCTTCTCTCTGGTTTATGGAGAGACCCAGATCTTTTTGGAAAATTCCAGGTAAGCAGCATCAAGAAACCTCAGGCTCTAATTAGTAGCAGTATGCATGGATGAGAACTTGAGTCTGAGACCCAGGGTGTCAGGGTCTCTGTCTCGTCCCACCTTCACTTTGCCTGCCTTTTTGGAGAAGTTAACTGCTCTGATTTTTCTCCTGAACATTCTGAAAATATTCTCTCCTCTTTGCTTTGCTTTGCTTTTTTTTTGTAACCCCCAAAGAACTTGACCAGTAATTTACAAATGCATCCACAGAGGATACAGCTCAGGACCTTGAGATGGAGGTGATTTTGATGCTGCCAGACTCAGCAACCCATCTCCTCCTCCCTTTACGCTCTATCTCATCAGCTACATGTGCCTAATCTAAACTGAGCTCTAGGAAACCCAGCTCCAGGCCATGCTCTGGCCATGGCTGCCAACCCCTCAATGAGTGCTGAATAGTGAGAAAAACCTTCACAGCCTGGGATGAGGAGGGAGGGAGAGACAACGTAAGAGGTAAGAAGGGTCCTGTCTCACCCCACCTCACCCAACTCCAAGGAAGATATACATCAAATGGAAAGCAGTGCTGAGCACAGCTGGCTCTCAATAAATATGTGTCGATTTCTCCTGGGTGATAAATGTTACTGAAGTCCAAGAGGGACCAGAGCAGGAGGTGGCAGAGCTTCACGCACGCCCTGTGTAGTCAGGTAGGATCTGAATCAGTGGGAAACTAGGGGCAGCTCCAGCTGAGTTCAGGGCTCGGCATAGAGCACCCCTCAGTAGTCCCAGATGACAGATTTGTGTGTCTCGTCTGTGATGTTCTCCTTGCCCAGAATAGCATCTGCCCACATCCACTGACACAGTCTTCAGATCAAAGACACCCCCTTGTGAGCAGTCCCCAACCCCAAGATCCAAAGGCTCTCCCCCACCTCCGGGCACCCCTCCAAGCACTTTGCTCAGAGCTCTTGGAAGACACTTATCTCCTCTCGCAGCAGAACAGGCAGGCACCCGCAGGGCAGCCCCTTTGGCAGTCATCTGGTATGTAACTGCCCCTTGTGGCCTTTGCAAAATCAGAGGCACCCTGGCCAGGAACCAGAACAGGCGGCTGGAAAGTGGCAGCTTCCAGGGGAGATGGTCAAGGGGACTGATTTGTGCAGCACTCATGAGGCATTCTTCAGGGGTTCCAAAACCTATCTGGGAGAAAGTACAGGGAGCACTGCGTAGAGTTCCCAAGACACATCAGCCAGAGCAGATGTGTTTGGGAACTTGCTGTGACCCAATTTTTTCCCCAATCAGGTAATCCCTGGAAGATGAGATTACGTGCAAATGTTTGCGTTCCATCCAGGAGTACATGTTGCTTCACAACTCCCAGTTTTATCAGCCCCAGAGCCTGTTTGAATTTTATCACCCCTAGCAGGGGTGGAGGGCAGAGCTCAACCCAGAAGAAGGAGCCTCTCATCTGAGAATGTAGGAAATATTGAAATCAATAAAGCAAACAAAGCTAAATATATATGGCCAAGGCAGGTGTATCATAGAAGTTGGGCTGGGGGGACTCCAGAGCCAGACTGCCTGTTTCAAATCCCAGCTCTTACTGCTCACTCTCCTGCTGTGACCTCTCTATTCCTCAGTTTCCTCAACCACAAAGTGCGGATAATTTCGTTGCATGGATTAAATGAGTTAATATATGTAAAGTGCTATACATCTGCTATGTTGTTATTGTTGTTATTCATATACATTGCCACAACTGAAGAGGCCACAAGCAGAGCCTGAACGTCAGTGTGAGAGCTAAGAAGGAAGCGTCAGGAAGGAGTGAGAGAGAAAAGTAGCTTCAGAGATGTGGGAAAATCCAAGATATACTGTTAAGTGAAATAGAACAAGGTGAAACAGTATGTATTTTATGATATTATTTAAGAACAAATAAATAAAATACAAGGATTTAAATGTAGTGCTTTTTAAATGTTTTTAATTGAAGTATAACTGTTTTACAATGTCATATTAGTTTCAGGTGTACAGCAAAGTGATTCAGATATATATATATATATGTATTTTTTTTCAGATTATTTTCCATTACATGTTACTACAAGATATTGAATGTAGTTCCCTGTGCTATACAGTAGGTACTTGTTGGTTATCTATTTTATATATAGTAGCGTGTATGTGTTAATACCAACCTCCTAATTCATTCCCCCCCAAAATACTGCTTTTTATACAAGAAATATTTGTGGAAATATACCCTAAAAATTGGGAAGAGAAACTGGGGGAATAGGATGAGCAGGAAAGGAGAGTTTGCTTGTCACTGTCAGCCTTCTTATATTGCATAAAAGTTTGCCATAGGGTATAGGACATTTTTATTTAAAATAAATAGGCAGGTGGATGGATGGATGGTAAATGAGGAACAATCTAAAGCAATTGCTTAAATCCACTATTGTGGTTAGTTTGGTGTGTTGGTCATCATATGACGAGAGGGTGACTAACCTCATTTTCAGTGTCAGGAATGGGCAGGTATCTCTTTCCTCTTCATAAATTAAAAAAATAGGAGCTATCAAAAGTTTATATTTGGATCTGTTAGAAATTATTTACTGGATCAGATCAACCCCCTCCTCAACCTTCCATGTCAGATCACTTATAAAGAGAGAAAGGGCAGGGTAGCATCATCTGGTCACCTGTAAAGACAGAAGAAGTAGCCCCAGGGAGTGGAATAGGGACAGGACAAGACTGTGAGCTCCCTCAGGGCTCAACCTAGTTCATGTCATCATTGCAGCAGGCACTGAAGTTCTGAGAAGTGGCTCCGTGAAGCATCTTACACGGAGATTAGGTTCCGAAGTCAGCATCTAAAGCAACGATGTCATGAGACCAACATGAGCTTCCAATTCCATTCACCCCAGAGTGCACACCATCTCTCAGTAGGTTCAGCAAAGTCTGTTTTAATTCCAGGGTAGAAAGAGATCCGAGTCTCTGACTGTGCAGTCACTGAGGTCGCTGAGCAGTGTTTAGGGGCCATGGTGTAAACCTAGAGCCACCCTTCACCTGGTGAGCTTCTCACAGTGGGGCAGGTGCTTGGGGACAGAGGCTAGAAGCTGGTGGCAGATGGACACACCCACCTCAGGCTCACTTCACCACATACACCATTGTAACTGGCTCACTGTTTCTTTCTTGCTCTCTTTTAATTTCATACATAAGAATTCACATTATTTAATGCAACTCCATTTCAATGGTTGCTCATTGCACAATGACTAAAAAGGAATCTCTAACAGATAAAGAGGTAGATGACCCAGAACACCACCACCCCCACTGTCATAGAAAATACAGTCATAGAAATAAAAAGGAGGTATTAATATTTGTGATTTACCTGCAATTCCACTGTTGGAGGTGATCTGGAATAAGGTCATGATAACCCAGGGAAGAAGACAACAACTGAGACATCATCTTCATGTCACTAATTAAACAACATCAAATAAGTAGATACTGACCATTTGCACTGCAAGAACTTCAGGATATTGGCCAGAGTCATCTCAAAGCCATCAAATTTCCTCCTGAAGTCCTCGAGGAGAATTGGAGGGGTCAGCATAGATTGAAAGGACAAACAGAGCATTTACTAAGCAAAAACAATGTGTCAGGCAGGATACCAGGATCTGGGCAGAACCACCGTGGAAGAAAAAGCAAGATCACCAGCTTCCAGGAGTCTACTGTCCAACTGAAGCCATAGGGAGATGGGCAAGTACTAACACCACACTTCAGTGTGTAGCATAACAAATGTAAGTGCAGAGAGGAGGGAGCAACTATGTCTCTTGAAAGGAGAGCCCAGGGAAGCGACTTTTTCAGCCCAGCTTGGCTCCTTCACAGCACCTACTACCAGGACACACCACCTGCAAAGCCATTTCTGGACGGAGATATGCACCCCTGACCCTAAACTTCCCCCATCTCTGCCCTCCTAGTCACAGGTTCCCTACGATATCTCAAGCCCCATGTTTACTCGGTCCTCTGCCTTTGATGCATGGCATCACCTTGACTCCTCCAGACCACCACTGAACTGTCCATCCTGGCAGAGCTGCTCAGAGCATTGCCCCTGTTGCCCTGTAGGGCTCTCCCTACTCCAGGGACACTCCTTCCTGACACTCATCCCCCACCAGTGTGACACACAAGCACATTCAAACTGGTCCTCCAAGTCAAATAGGAGTTTACTGAGTGGAGAAGAGGCATGGCTTTGCAGGTAGAGGAAGGTGTGTGGAAAGGGGCAAGGTGCAAAGCAGTGTGAGTGTTGGGATTCAGGAGAGCCTCTGTGGTTAGCACATATGGTGGATGGCAGGGTCTGCACGGAGGGATGACAGCCCTGTTCATCAGTTTCACATGAACAAGCTGTCCATTTTCCTGCTTCTAATCTCTCCCCGCCCCAACTCCACCTGCACATCTCCACCAAATGAAGCTTTGAAGTTCCCTAAAATACTGCTTTCACCAAATTACTCAAGGAACTTCGGTGTCTCTCTGCTCATGGAGTCAAGTCCAAGCGCCCTACCTTGGATTTCTGGGCATTTTGGTTGGTTCCATGGCACCCGCTCATTATTCTCCAGCAGAAGTTCTCCAAGGCGTGCTCTCCCCCAGCAGGGGGACCATCTCATTGCCTCCCACACATGTCAAGGCCACCCCTGCCTCCAGGCCTTTGCTGATTCTGTCCCCCAAGTCTGGAAAGACCTCAAGACCTTCTCCACAATCAATCTTACTTTTCCTCGTGACCCAGCTGGAATCCCACCTCCTCTAGTAAGATTTACTTGACTATTCCAGCGCTCTTCGCTCACCAACACTGCAGGGAGTTTAGCACTGAACTCCTTTTTTATTATTTATTTTTTGAAATTTAACTCACAATACCATATGATCATTAATTGAAAATGTACAATTCAATAGTTTTTAGCATATTCACAGAGTCACAAGGTGTGACCGTCATCACTATCAATTCTGAAACATTTTCATCACCTCCCACCTCCCCATTCCTTCCCAACCCTCCAGCCCTAGGCAATCACTAATTTACTTTTAGTCTTTCTGCCTATTCCAGACCTTTCATATAAATAGAGTCCTACAATATGTGGTCTCTTCTGTCTGGCTTCGTTCACTTCTCATAATATCTTCAAGGTTCAGTCATGTAGTAGCAGGTGTCAGTACTTCATCCCTTTTTTTTGCCAAATAATATTCCATGGTATGGATAGATCACATTTTGTTTATCCATTCCTCCATTGATGGACATTTAGGTTGTTCTCACTTTTTAGCTATTATGAATAATGCTGCTATGAATATCCATGTACAAGTCTTTGTGTGGACATGTTTTCAGTTCTCTTGGGTCTATACCAGGAGTGGAATTGCTGGGTCTTATGTTAAGTCTATGTTCAACTTTCTGATGAACCACCAGACTATTTTCCAGAGACCGTAAGAGTTCACACTCCCATCAGTAATGTATGAGAGGTCTGATTTCTCCACATCTTCACCAACACTTGTTACCATTATTATCTGACTTTTTAATTATGGTCATGAAGGTGGAGAGCTATTTCATTGTGGTCTTAATTTGCATTTCTCTGATGGCGAACTAGCTTGAAAATATTTTCAAGTACTTAACTTATTAACGTATATATATAATATATATATATATATTATATATATATACATGTAATCTTCTTTTGGGAAATGTGTATTCAGATCCTTTGCCCAGTTTTTGTTTTAATTTTTTAATTTAATTTTATTTATTTTTTTATACAGCAGGTTCTTATTAGTCATCAATTTTATACACATCAGTGTATACATGTCAATCCCAATCGCCCAATTCATCACACCACCACCACCAACCCCTCACAGCTTTCCCCCCTTGGTGTCCCTATGTTTGTTCTCTACATCTGTGTCTCAATTTCTGCCCTGCAAACAGGTTCACCTGTACCATTTTTCTAGGTTCCACATATATGTGTCAATATATGATATTTGTTTTTCTCTTTCTGACTTACTTCACTCTGTACGACAGACTCTAGATCCATCCACGTCTCAACAAATGACCCAATTTCTTTCCTTTTTATGGCTGAGTAATATTCCATTGTATATATGTACCACATCTTCTTTATCCATTCATCTGTCGATGGGCATTTAGGTTGCTTCCATGACCTGGCTATTGTAAATAGTGCTACAATGAACATTGGGGTGCATGTGTCTTTTTGAATTATGGTTTTCTCTGGGTATATGCCCAGTAGTGGGATTGCTGGATCATATGGTAATTCTATTTTTAGTTTTTAAGGAACCTCCATACTGTTCTTCATAGTAGCTGTATCAATTTACATTCCCAACAACAGTGCAACAGGGTTCCCTTTTCTCCACACCATCTCCAGCATTTGTTGTTTGTAGATTTTCTGATGATGCTCATTCTAACTGGTATGAGGTGATACCTCGCTGTAGTTTTGATTTGTGTTTCGCTAATAATTAGTGATGTTGAGCAGCTTTTCATGTGCTTCTTGGCCATCCATATGTCTTTTTTGGAGAAATGTCTATTTAGGTATTCTGCCCATTTTGAGATTGGGTTGTTTGTTTTTTTAATATTGAGCTGCATGAGCTGTTTATATATTTTGGAGATTAATCTTTTGTCCATTGATTTGTTTGCAAATATTTTCTCCCATTCTGAGGGTTGTCTTTTCGTCTTGTTTATGGTTTCCTTTGCTGTGCAAAAGCTTTGATGTTTCATTAGGTCCCATTTGTTTATTTTTGTTTTTATTTCCATGACTCTAGGAGGTGGGTCAAAAAGGATCTTGCTGTGATTTATGTCAAAGAGTGTTCTTCCTAGGTTTTCCTCTAAGAGTTTTATAGTGTCCAGTCTTACATTTAGGTCTTGAATCCATTTTGAGTTTACTTTTGTGTATGGTGTTAGGGACTGTTCTAATTTCATTCTTTTACATGTAGCTGTCCATTTTTCCCAGTGCTTGCTGCTTATTGAAGAGGCTGTCTTTTCTCCACTGTATATTCTTGCCTCCTTTATCAAAGATAAGGTGACCATATGTGCATGGGTTTCTCTCTGGGCTTTCTATCCTGTTCCATAGATCTATATTTCTGTTTTTTGTGTCAGTACCATACTGTCTTGATTACTGTTGCTTTGTAGTATAGTCTGAAGTCAGGGAGCCTGATTCCTCCAGCTCCATTTTTCTTTCTCAAGTTTACTTTGGCTATTCGAGGTCTTTTGTGTTTCCATACAAATTGTGAAATTTTTTGTCCTAGTTCTGTGAAAAATGCCAGTGGTAGTTTGATAGGGATTGCATTGAATCTGTAGATTGCTTTGGGTAGTAGAGTCATTTTCACAATATTGATTCTTCCAATCCAAGAACATGGTATATCTCTCCATCTGTTGGTATCATCTTTAATTTCTTTCATCAGTGTCTTACACTTTTCTGCATACAGGTCTTCTGTCTCCTTAGGTAAGTTTATTCCTAGGTATTTTATTCCTTTTTCTGCGGTGGTAAATGGGAGTGTTTCCTTAATTTCTCTTTCAGATTTTTCATCATTAGTGTATAAGAATGCAAGAGATTTCTGTGCATTAATTTTGTATCCTGCAACTTTACCAAATTCATTGATTAGCTCTAGTAGTTTTCTGGTAGCATCTTTAGGATTCTCCATATATAGTATCATGTCATCTGCAAACAGTGACAGCTTTACTTCTTTTCCGATTTGGATTCCTTTTATTTCTTTTTCTTCCCTGATTGCTGTGGCTAAAATTTCCAAAACTATGTTGAATAATAGTGGTGAGAGTGGGCAACCTTGTCTTGTTCCTGTTCTTAGAGGAAATGGTTTCTGTTTTTCACCATTGAGAACGATGTTGCCTGTGGGTTTGTCATATATGGCCTTTATTATGTTGAGGTAAGTTCCCTCTATGCCTACTTCTGGAGAGTTTTTTTTTATCATAAATGGGTGTTAAATATTGTAAAAAGCTTTTTCTGTGTCTATTGAAGTTGTCATATGGTTTTTATCCTTCAATTTGTTAATATGGTGTATCACAGTGATCAATTTGCATCTATTGAAGAATCCTTGCATTCCAGAGATATACCCTACTTGATCATAGTATATGATCCTTTTAATGTGCTGTTGGATTTTGTTTGCTAGTATTTTGTTGAGGATTTTTGCATCTATGTTCATCAGTGATATTGGCCTGTAGTTTTCTTTTTTTGTGACATCTTTGTCTGGTTTTGGTATCAGGGTGATGGTGGCCTCGTAGAATGAGTTTGGAAGTGTTCCTCCTTCTGCTATATTTTGGAAGAGTTTGAGAATGGTAGGTGTTAGCTCTTCTCTAAATGTTTGATAGAATTCACCTTTGAAGCCATCTGTTCTGGGCTTTTCTTGGAAGATTTTTAATCACAGTTTCAATTTCAGTGCTTGTGATTGGTCTGTTTATATTTTCTATTTCTTCCTGGTTCAGTCTCAGAAGGTTATGCTTTTCTTAAAAATTGTCCATTTCTTCCAGGTAGTCCATTTTACTGGCATATAGTTCCTTGTAGTAATCCCTCATGATTCTTTGTATTTCTGCAGTGTCAGTTGTTATTTCACCTTTTTCATGTTTAATTATGTTGATTTGAGTCTTCTCCCTTTTCTTCTTGATGAGTCTGGCTAGTGGTTTCTCAATTTTGTTTATCTTCTCAAAGAACCAGCTTTTAGTTTTATTGATCTTTGTTATCATTTCCTTCATTTCTTTTTCATTTATTTCTGATCTGATCTTTATAATTTCTTTCCTTCTGCTAACTTTGGGGGGTTTTTTGTTCCTATTTCTCTAATTGCTATAGTTGTAAGGTTAGGTTGTTTATTTGAGATGTTTCTTGTTTCTTGAGGTAGGATTGTATTGCTATAAACTTCCCTTTTAGAACTGCTTTTGCTGTGTCCCATAGGTTTTGGGTCGTCTTCTTTTCATTGTCATTTGTTTTTAGGTTTTTTGATTTCCTCAGTGATCTCTTGGTTATTTAGTAGTGTATTGTTTAACCTCCATGTGTTTGTATTTTTTACAGTTTTTTTCCTGTAATTGATATCTAGTCTCCTAGTGTTGTGGTTGAAAGAGATACTTGATACAATTTCAGTTTTCTTAAATTTACCAAGGCTTGATTTGTGACCCAGGATATGATCTATCCTGGAGATTTTTCTATGAGCACTTGAAAAGAAAGTGTATTCTGTCATTTTTGGATGGAATGTCCTATAAACATCAATTAAGTCCATCTTGTTTAATGTGTCATTTAAAGCTTGTGTTTCCTTATTTATTTTCATTTTGGATGATCTGTCCATTGGTGAAAGTGGGTGTTAAAGTCCCCTACTATTTTTGTGTTACTGTCAATTTCCCCTTTTATGGCTGTTAACATTTGCTTTATGTATTGAGGTGCTCCTATGTTGGGTGCATAAATATTTACAATTGTTATATCTTCTTCTTGGATTGATCCCTTGATCATTATGTAGTGTCCTTCTTTGTCTCTTGTAATAATCTTTATTTTAAAGTCTATTTTGTCTGATATGAGAATTGTTACTCCAGCTCTTTTGACTTCCATTTGCATGGAATATCTTTTTCCGTCCTGTCACTTTCAGTCTGTATGTGTCCCTAGGTCTGAAGTGGGTCTCTTGTAGACAGCATATATATGGGTCTTGTTTTTGTATCCATTCAGCCAGTCTATGTCTTTTCGTTAGAGCATTTAATCCATTTACATTTATGTTAATTATCGATATATATGTTCCTATCACCATGTTCTTAATTGTTTTGGGGTTGTTATTGCAGGTCTTTTCCTTCTCTTGTGTTTTCTGCCTAGAGAATTTCCTTTAACATTTGTTGTAAAGCTGGTTTGGTGGTGCTGAATTCTCTTAACTTTTGTTTGTCTCTAAAGGTTTTAATTTCTATATCAAATCTGAATGAGATCCTTGCTGGGTAGAGTAATCTTGGTTATAATTTTTTCTCTTTTGTCACCTTACATATGTCCTGCCATTCCTTTCTGGCTTGCAGAGTTTCTGCTGGAAGATCAGCGTTAACCTTATGGGGATTCCCTTGTATGTTATTTGTTGCTTTTCCCTTGCTGCTTTTAATATTTTTTCTTTGTATTTAATTTTTAATAGTTTGATAATATGTGTCTTGGCATGTTTCTCCTTGGATTTATCCTGTGTGGGACTCTCTGCACTTACTGGACTTAATTGACTATTTCCTTTCCCATATTAGGGAAGTTTTCAACTATAATCTCTTCAAATATTTTCTCAGACACTTTCTTTTTCTCTTCTTCTTCTGGGACCCCTATAATTTGAATGTTGGTGCATTTAATGTTGTCCCAGAGGTCTCTGAGACTGTCCTCAATTGTTTTCATTCTTTTTTCCTTATTCTGCTCTGCGGTAGTTATTCCCACTATTTTATCTTCCAGGTCACTTATCCGTTCTTCTGCCTCACTTATTCTGCTATTGAATCCTTCTAGAGAATTATTAATTTCATTTATTTTGCTGTTCATCACTGTTTGTTTGAGCTTTAGTTCTTCTAGGTTCTTGTTAAATGTTTCTTGTATTTTCTCCATTCTATTTCCAAGATTTTGGATCATCTTTACTATCATTACTCTGAATTCTCTTTCAGGCAGACTGCCTATATCCTCTTCATTTGTTTGGTCTGGTGGGTTTTTACCTTGCTCCTGCATCAGCTGCTTATTTCTCTGACTTCCCATTTTGCTTAACTTACTGTGTTTGGGGGCTCCTTTTTGCAGGTTGCGGTTCATAGTTCCTGATATTTTTGATGTCTGCCCCCAGTGGGTAAGGTTTGTTCAGTGGCTTGTGTAGACTTCCTAATGGAGGCGACTGGAGCCTGTGTTCTGGTGGGTGGGGCTGGATCTTGTCTTTCTGGTGGGCAGGGCTGCATCCGGTGGTGTGTTTTGGGTTGTCTGTGAACTTTGTATGATTTTAGGCAGCCCCTCTGCTAGTGGGTGGGGTTGTGTTCCTGTCTTGCTAGTTGTTTGGCATGGGATGTCAGCACTGCAGCTTGTAGTCCATTGGGTGGAGCTGGGTCTTAGTGTTGAGACAGAGATCTCTGGGAGAGCTCTCGCTGATTGATATTCTGTGGGTCCAGGAGGTCTCTGGTGGTCCAATGTCCTGAACTTGGCTCTCCCACCTCAAAGGCTCAGGCCTGACACCAGGCCAGAGCACCAAGACCCTGTCAGTCACACGGCAGATGAGTGGTTTATTACTGAGAATATTAAAGCACAGGAACCAACAGCCAGATGAAGAGATTCATAGGGTGAGGTCAAGAACAAAGAAACTTCAGTCCTCTTAGAGTTTGGAGCCCAGCACAGTAGCATGTGGAGGCATTCTTCTTCACCAGCCTGGAAGCTCTCTGACACCCCTCCTTTTGGATTTTAATGGTGGTTGCATATAGGGCTTAGTACAGGACATAGCACAGCAATACTTAGAATAATTGCAAGTTTTTTCCCTAAAACTAAGTAAACTCCATATGGTAAACATCAGTTATGCATTAATTAGCACTTAAGGTTTTGATTTTAAAGATTTGAAACATGGAACACTATCCTTAAAGTTCCTAATCATGAATATTCTACAATATGGAGGTCATGTGACAATAAAAGAAATCATGGGATCCTCAGTGATGAAAAAAGGGGAGAACTTCTCATTTAATCCAACCTCTTAATTTTTCAGAGTCCGAAGTCACCAGAAAAGCCATAAGGCACAGATCCTACTCCCCTCATCTGATTCCCTGCTAAGGTAGAAGCATTAGAATAGGAATCAGCTCCTACACATCTTCAGGGTGTGAGAACATTCCCCTGGATGGATTAGGAATCTGGTCAAATGTAGAAATTCTGAGTTTTTTTGGCTTTTGAATCTGATTTGATGTCAAGCAAAACAACCTGGTGAAATATTGCAGGTTTGCCCCTGACCCACCTCCTTCCTTTACTCACCATCATCAAAGTCAACAGGCATTTATTAATAAGCACATATGCCTGACACTGTGCTTGGTTCTTTGCAGGGGAAATGCAAGATTCCTTGACCTGTGGGAGTGGACAAGCTCAGGCAAAGCCTTGCTGAGATATTACAGGCAGCCCCAGGGAGGACTAGGAGGTGGAGGGGAGAGGAGGAGACAGAGAAGGGGCCAAGATCCCAATCCGGAGTGGAGACTGAGAGTATGGACAGTACCTGATAAGATCAACCTGGGCTACAGTCTTGCAGGTTGTGTGGGGGATTAACAAATCCATGAACTAGAGTCCTATTTACACTCTTCTTTATGCTAATCATTTGTTGGATGAAGTACAGCTTTGTGTTCCACCCAATGTATTTCAAGCTGGAGTTCAGGTTGAACCTGACTCCCCAGGGAGAAATCTATCAAATCTGAAAAATGCTTAATTTAGTCATAGGCAGTAATATTGCCCCAATAAGGCTAAACCTTTTGAAAGGAATTATCTTTCAGAATGGTTGCTTACACACACACACACAAAAAAAAAAAAAAAAAAAAAAACCTCCCTGGATTTATAAATTGTGCTTCTTGGCTACAGATCATGTCACTGATCTCTGGGGTTATACATGCAGGCCCAGGGTAAATTCATTGAGAGACAGAGAGCTAGAGGAAACCAAATATAAATGTAACTCCTTTTAAGGTGACTTGGAGGCCTTCCTGCAGGAGGTGTGGTTTGTCAGGAGCTAATTACAAGTCCCAAACTCTACCTTGTTCATGAATACAGTTATGGAACCAAATACTCAGAAAGTGTAGGCATTCTTCTGGGAAGAGAAAAGTAACTTTCTGGTGTCTTACAATAATTAGACTGAGGAGAGCCTGAGAATTCTGTTTTCTCCACCCTTTGTCATTCTTTCCATCTACATGTCTTTAGATCAATTTTTAGAATCTCTAACATATGGCATTTATTTTCTCTTCTCCATTCGGGGGCAGGGTGCATTCATAGCTCTTCCTCGAGCTTCTCAGCCCCACTTCCCCAGCCTCTGTAAGGCCCAAAGGGGCCCAAAGTTTCCCTAGTTTTGACAAAATATTATCCTGGAACTCAGAAACCAGAAAGTAAGCAAAATGAAACCCCTAACCCGATCCCTGGAGAAGGACAGGCTGCTGTGAGCCCAGAGGTTGCCTGCCTTGCCCCCCCCCACTCTCCCCCTCCCCCACAAAGCCCAGGCTCCTTCCTCCCCAGGGATGGGGATGCCCCCCACCCCCAGCCTTGCTCCTGTCACCCGCCTGGAGGAGTTAAAACAAACAGTCTTTTGGAAACTCAGTGAAAGAAAACGGCTGAGTCAGGCCTTCTGTTTAAATAGTCCCCACCTGTTCTCGCGGCCCTGGCCTCCCCCGCTCCCACCCTGGGCTCCCCCACTTCCCTTTCTCTTTTCTTTCTTTTCCCCTTTGTTGCTCATTTTCAAAAGAGCAGAGTTGACAGCTCTTGCCCTGAGCAAAGCCAACCCCAGGAGCCAGCCAGGAGCCACCTCATGCTGCTGACCCAGCGCTCTCCCCCCATGGCTCCCTCACCACAGCCTGCACGTGGCTGGGTGCGGTCAACTGGGAAGAGGAGAGAAAGGGGGGCCGTAGTTCCCAAGAAAGAGAGCCCCATGCCCTCCCTTTACCCTCCCCTCCTCCTTCCCTCCCTTCCCCCTCCAACTCCCCCACCAAGACCCAGCACCCAGGCACCCTCTACCCAGCAGGATTTGTGAAGCCTGTGGAAGGAGAGACATGAGAGAGAGGGTGTGAGAGAGGACAAAGGAAGACAGACAGACCTTTACCGAGGGATGTGCCATCTTGTCTGGAACCCTCAGTGGTCCCATACACTTGATGCTGTGTGTGAAACTAACTTCTTGACACTGGAGGAAATGATTTAGATGTCCATATTCAAAAACATACAAAATGTTTCCAAAGTGGCATAAGCTGAATTAAAGACAAAGCTCTGAACCCACTAACTGCCCTCAGGGCACATGTGCAGGTTTCTAGAACTCCCCTGTGCCTCCTTGGAAGGCAGCAACATCTCCAAGTCTGTTGCTGGTTCTGTAAGTCAAAAGCATTTTTTTTAATTAAATTTTCTTACAACTGCACGTGAATCTACAGTTTTGAGAAAATAAGAGGTTCATGTGCAGTTATAAGAAATAATACAGAGAGATTTCCTGTGTCATTTACTTAAGTCCCACAGTGTTACATCTTGCAAGACCATAGTACACTATCACAACTAGGATGCTGCTACTTATACAGTCAAGATATACTACACTACAAGGGTCCCTTGTCTTGCCCTTCTAGAACCACATCCACCTCCTCCCATTCTACCCCCTCCTTAACCCCAGGCAACCACCAATCTGCTCTCCATTTCTAAAATTCTGTTATTTCAAGAATGTTATATAACTTTGCATCAAAAAGAATAAAATACCTAGGAACAAAGCTACCTAAGGAGGCAAAAAACCTGTACTCCAAAAACGATAAGATGCTGATGAAAGAAATTGAAGATGACAAAAACAGATGGAAAGATATACCATGTTCTTGGATTGGATGAATCAATATTGTCAAAATGAATATACTACCCAAGGCAATCTACAGATTCAATGCAATCCCTATCAAATTACCAATGGCATTTTTCACAGAACTAGAACAAAATTTTTTTTAATTTGTATGAAAATGCAAAAGACCCCAAATAGCCAAAGCAATCTTGAGAAAGAAAAATGAAGCTGGAGGAATCAGGCTTCCTGACTTCAGACTATACTACAAAGTTACAGTAATCAAGACAGTATGGTACTGGCACAAAAACAGAAATATAGATCAATGGAACAGGATAAAAAGCCCAGAAGTAAACCCACACACCTATGTCAATTAATCTATGACAAAGGAGGCAAAAATATACAATGCAGAAAAGACAGGCTCTTCAATAAGTTGTGCTGGGAAAACTGGATAGGTACATGTAAGAGTGAAATTAGAACATTCTCCAACACCATACACAAAAATAAATTCAAAATGGATTAAAGACCAAAATGTAAGACCGGATACTATAAAACTCCTAGAGGAAAACATAAGCAGAACACTCTTTGCCATAAATCACATCAATATCTTTTTGGATCCATCTCCTAGAGAAATGGAAATAAAAACAAAATAAACAAATGGAACCTAATCAAACTTAAAAGCTTTTGCACAGCAAAGGAAACCATAAACAAAATGAAAAGACAATCCTGAGAATGGGAGAAACATTTGCAAATGATGTGACCAACAAGGGATTAATCACCAAAATATACAGCTTCTACAGCTCAATATCAAAAAAACAAACAACCCAATCAAAAAAATGGGCAGAAGCTCTAAATAGACATTTCTCCAAAGAATACATACAGATGGCCAAGAGGCATATGAAAAGATCCTCAACATCACTAATTATTAGAGAAATGTAAGTCAAAACTACAATGAGGGCACATCCCTGGAGGTCCAGTGGTTAAGAATCCACCTTCCAATGCAGGTGATGGGGGTTTGATGCCTGGTTGGGGAACTAAGTTCCCACATGCCACAGGGCAACTAAGCCCACATGCTCTAAAGCCCTCATGCCACAGCTAGAGATCCCGTGCACTGCAACTACTGAGCCTGCCTGCTCTAGAGCCCACGTGCCACAACTAGAGAGAAGCCTGTGCACTGCAATGAAGAGCCCATGTGCCACAACGAAAGATCCTGCATGCCACAACAAAGATCCCACGTGCTGCAACTAAGACCAGATGCAGCCAAATAAATAAATATCAAAAAAAAAAACTACAATGAGGTATCACCTTACACTGATCGGAATGGCCATCATCAAAAAGTCTACAAGTAATAAATGCTGGAGAGGGTGTGGAGAAAAAGGAACTCTCCTATACTGTTGGTGGGAATGTAAATTTGTTCAGGCACTGTGGAGAGCAGTATGGAGGTTCCTTATAAAATAAAGCTACCATATGATCCTGAAATGCCACTTCTGGGCATATATCCAGAGACAACTCTAACTTGAAAAGATACATGCACCCCAATGTTCATTGTAGCACTATTTACAATAGCCGAGACGTGGAGGCAACCTAAATGTGCATCGACAGATGAATGGATAAAGAAGACGTGGAATATATATATATATATATATATATATATATATATATATATATATATATATATATATATATAATGAAGTATCACTCAGCCATAAAAAAGCATCAAATAATGCCATTTGCTGCAACATGGATGGACCTAAAGATTATCATACTAAGTGAAGTAAGCCAGACAGAGGAAGATAAATATCATATGTTACCACTTATATGTGCAACTAAAAAGAAAAAAGATACAAATAAACTTATATACAAAATGGAAATAAACCCACAGACATAGAAAACAAACTTATAGTTACCAAGGGGGAAAGGGAGGAGAGATAAATTAGGAGCTTGAAATTAACATATACACACTACTATATATAAAATAGATAACCAACCAGGACCTACTGTACAGCACAGGAAACTATACTCAATATTTTGTAATAACCTATAAGGGAAAAGAATCTGAAAAAGTATTTGAATCACTATGACCAAATCACTGAATCACTTTGCTGTACACCTGAAAATGACAAAACATTGTAAGTCAACTATACTTCAAAAAAAAATTTTTTAAGAATGTTATATAAATGGGGTAATACAGTAGGAAAACTTTTGAGATTGCTTTTTTATATTCTGCATAATTCTCTAGAGATTGATCCAAGTAGTTGTGTATATCAAATGTTTCTTCCTCTTTCTGCTGAGTAGTTTTCCATCATATGGACGGACCGCAATTTGTTTAACCATTCACCTGTTGAAGAACATCTGAGTTGTTTCCAGTTTTTTACTATTACAAAGAAAGTTGCTGTAAACATTCTTTATATATATATAATTTATTTATTTGGCTGTGTCAGGTCTTACTTGCAGCACTCAGGCTCTTCGTTGTGGCACACGAGCTTCTCTCTAGTTGTGGCACGCAGGCTCAGTAGTTGCAGCGTGTGGGCTTACTTGACCCACAGCATGTGGGATCTTAGTTCCCCGACCAGGGATCAAACCCGCGTCCCCTGCATTGGAAGGTGGATTTTTAACCACTGGACCACCAGGCAAGTCCCTAAACATTCATTTTTATGTGAAGATAAGCCTTCATTTCTCTGGAGTAAATGCCAATTGCTGGGTCCTATGGTAATTGCATGTTTAGTAGTACACCTTTTAAAATTCTTCTCTAAAACTACTCCTTATGCACTTCTAGGAGTGTTCCAGGCTGGAAGGTAAGCAGAAGTAGAGCTACAAGTAGAAGGAGGATGTCTTTGAGACCTTAATTCATGGAGCTGAGTTGCTACCAAAACACACAGCCTGTGCCTGCACTGGATGGTGAAAGTGGACCAGGAGCAAAACCAAGTATGGAGGGCAGAATAATAGCTCCCGAAGATGACCATGCCCTAATCCCCAGAACCTGTGAGTTACATGGAAAAGAGGAATAAAGTTTGCAGATGGAACTAAGGTTACTAAACAGCAATACCCTGGATGATATGCAAGTGGGGCCAATGTAATCACAGGGTCCTTAAAAGTAGAAGAGGAAGGCAGGAGAGTCAGAGAATGATATGACTGTGGAAAAGGATCCTCAAAAGATTCAATGTTTCAGGTTTTGAAGAGGGGGAAGGCAACCCTGAGCCAAGGACTTTGGTGGCTTCTAGAAGCTGGACAAAGCCAGGAAACAGGTTCTCCCCTATAAGCCTCTAGAGAGGAATGCAGTTCTGGTTTTTGTAGGCCAGTGATTCTTGTGTCAGACCTCTGATCACAGAACTTTAAGATAATAAAATCACGTTTTTTAAGCCGCCAAGTTTGTGGTAACTTGTTACAGCAGCAAATAGAAAACTAATACATCAAGTGATCTCTCCATGGGTTTCAGCCCTCAGAGTTCAACACTCCGGCTACTGAACAGAGCTTGTCTTATGAGGAGGGAGAAGAGAGAACATGGGACTGCTTTCATGGTCATTTACAGGCCCCTGGTCTCTCCTTGTTTATCCACACACTTTCTGATTGGCCTCTCCCTTCCCACATCAGACCTGTTGCCGGTTGTACCTTTCCACCAGACCTCACCACCCCCAGCCTCTCTGGGCCTTATCCTATCTCTCCCCAGACAGCACCTTCTGCATCAAAGACTTTGAGAGTGTTCATCCAGCAAACTTGAATCTCAGCCCATCCTGACTCATGCAAAAGACAAAGAAGTTTTGGGATTTGGAACTTGTCTGCCCACTGGGATCTAGCACTTAATTACAATAATAGAAACCCATGGGTCCTGCTTCTCTTACAGCCAGACGCTGCTCTGCAAAATCAGGCATTTGGTGTTGTATCAGCTTATTAATGAGTTGGGCTTTTTTCCCTCTGATAATGACCCTAGAAAGTGATGAGCCCAGAGTGTGGATGAAGGAGATCCAGAGAAATAAAGTCGAAACAACATTTTCATGAGGATGCAAAAATGAGGTGACAGTTCCCTAAATGAATCATTCTCAAGTGAAGAGTAAATCAGGATCAACGGGGAATTTTTTCAACCTATACACACATTCCACCCTCACCCACCTGCAAGCACACACAACAGAGACATTCCCTACTCTATCAGAATTGTCATAATTCTATGAGGACATAGCCTTGAGAGCTTCATCTGTGAGGACATCAATATACAACCTAACCAATATGAAAATACATGCCTACACACCACCCCCAACACACATACACAATTTTAATTTGATCTGCTATTTTACTAACTAGTTAGGCTTTGGCAGCCAAGACTAAGAAACTGGTCTAAGGAGGAAGACTCCTCTAATTAATGGCCTCAACTAAGTCCTCTCTCACCTGAATGTGGCATTCCTCACCCTGGCCTGGTTTCTCATTCTATACATAGGGTTGGGCAACAGGAACTAGAAAAAAAGAATGGGTGAATTGTCAAAACCCCAGAGATTTCCAGAGATACAACCAAAGAAATATCGTACAGACAATGAGACCTCTGAAACACCAAGAATACCTCATTCATTTATTTTACAAATATTTGTTTAGCAAAGACATAAGAAGTGTCATCCTAGGTCAGAACAAAGGTACAGGTAGTCCAGTGTTACAAGCTCTCTGACCATATGCTGGAGCCAGCCATCACAGGCTGGGACAGTAGTGCTCCACCACTATCCCCCTGACCTTCACCAGTGAGCCACGGAATCTGAATAAGTGTGATATTTATTCTTGCTGCACTGGAGTATACACCCTGGTAGGGCAGTGATGGTCATGTAGTTCTCTGAGCTGACGCTATTGGGTGACTCAGTTTAGCAAGTAGTACAGCTTGCTGTGGGTAAGGGGACTGTCTTAGTCTGCTTGAGCTGCTGTAACAAAATACCATAGACTGAGTGGCTTAAACAACAGACATTTATTTTCTCACAGTTCTGGAGGCTAGAAGTCCAGGGTCTCAGTATGGTCGGGTTCTGGTAAGAACATTCTTTCTGGCTTGCAGGTGGCTGCCTTCTCATTGTATGCTCACATGGCCTTTCCTTGGTGCCTGCACATGGGAATAGAGAGAGAGCTGATCTCTCTTCCTCTTCTCATAAGGACACTAATCCCATCATGGGGGCCCAAGACTTCATCTAAACCTAATGACCTTCCAAAAGTCCCATCTCCAAATACCATTACATTGGGAGTTAGGGCTTCAACATATAAATCTGGGGGGACACACACTTTCAGCCCATAACAGGGACAAAGGTTAAGTCCTGAGGAAGGAGCCCATGTTCAGTGGAACACATAAAAATCCACTGGAGAGAATGTAACAGGGTGTGTCAGGGTAATAGAGAGTTCTACTCATAAGGACCACAGCACTGAAAAGAACACAAGCCATTTATGAGGAGACTGGATGCTTTTATACATACTGAAAGACATTATTATACTGCTGTTGATGACTGCACTGTAGTCATTAATGGCTCATTAGTGCTATCTTGAGGTCTTTAACCACATCAAGTGTATCTCCAATATGATGCCACAAGTACAAAAAAAGGCTGGAAGCCACCAAGTTAGGGACATAGTCCTACTCCACTAATTTCACTTAGGCTTTTCTGTGACCCACCTGTAACACCTCTGGAAGGTAATCATCTCTACAGAAGGTATTAATGGCTCTGGAAAGTATGTGTCCTTTTAAATTCTTTTCTAAAATTACCCATTTCATGCTAGGGATATTCCCTTTTTCTCATAAGAAGGTGTTGAAAATCATATTCGTGTTTGTCCTCTTCCAACTCTGGAGAGCTTCATAAATATGCACCATATATAACTCCTCAGCCTCCATAGTTTCAGTATGGGGAATCCTCTGTAAAAGCAGACAGAATGTCTTCCATAAACTGGATTATGGGGTGAGCCTCTCTATTATTTTTATATGAGACCCAGCAAATAACATGTTTTGGCATCACAGTCTGTATGAGGAGGGCAGGGCAATGACTTCTGGTTTCAGTATTCTTCTTGATGAAGCTCAGCACCGCACTGACTTTCCTCCTGCCATACCTAATGGCCCTGTCTTCAGGAAACAGTCTGCAAAACTCTTAGTTTCTGTTTTTAGGGCTGTGAAGTTCCAACAAAAGTTAAAGAAGTCCTGCCTGACTCTAAAAAGTCATGGTGAAGAATTTCCCACCTCTCAAATATGTGTAATGAATTTAACAGATTTTTTTGATTATAAAAGCAGTACATGTTCACTGTAGAAATTTGCAAAGTAAAGAAAAAGCACAAAAGAAAATAAAACTCATATTTTGTGTATGTATCTGTATATAAATATTTCAGCCTAATCAGGATCATACCACATCTCACCTGCTTTTTTGATATATCAATAAGACATGAACATTTCTCCTGTCAGTTATGTAGATCTTTGTCAACACAATTTTTTATAGTAGATGGCATGCTCTCCTATGGGTGTGTCATGATTTATTAAACTTATCCTTTATTGTTGACTACTTTGTCCATTTCTAATTTTTCACTGCCTCAAACTATCCTCTTAAAAGTTGTTGCATATTGATCCTAATCTATAATTCACTAGAGAGGTAGAGAATATCAAACATAAAATGAGACTTAAGCATGTTAATTTCATGATTATTGACAGGTAGCTAACTTACATCTGTGTAAGCTGAGAACTATGATAGGAAAAAGGAAAGAAACCAAGAAACGAGAGAGACCGAAATGAAAGCCTGAAGATGGTGTTGCTTCAATGGATTTGGAGAAGTAAATGTAAGTACATCAACCAACTAAATGATAATTCATCAAATCTAAAGTGCATGGGGCCTCCCTGGTGGCGCAGTGGTTGAGAGTCCGCCTGCCGATGCAGGGGATACGGGTTCGTGCCCCGGTCTGGGAGGATCCCATATGCCGCGGAGCGCCTGGGCCCGTGAGCCATGGCCGCTGGGCCTGCGCATCCGGAGCCTGTGCTCCACAACGGGAGAGGCCACAACAGTGAGAGGCCCGCATACCGCAAAAAGAAAAAAAAAAAATCTAAAGTGCATTCATTGTAAGATGCACCATTTAGTTTAGGTCCCACTAAGGAAGGAAAATAATCTGCCAAGCTATCAACTGTAACCAACATTCAGGTAGTTCAGAAGACCAAAGGGCAAGGAAGAAAGCATTGTTAAAGATATGCTGAACAGGAATAGAATCTGGGTTGGCAGGAATGAGCTGGTGGTGGAGCATAAGGCAGTTTCACCCTAAACCCAATGCCAATCGTTAAACATAAGCCTTTAGACTTAACACACTATGCTTTAGTCATCATCTACTCACAGCTCCGTGACTTCACCAGGCTGTTTCATCCTTCTGTACCTTTTCAAAAACAATTCTGTCTGCCTGAAACACCTATATTCATCCAGAAAATGTACCTCACCTTCTTGGGGGCCTTCTTGAAGCCTCACCCTCTTGGGAATCTTCCCTGGCCTCCCTAGGAGGAGATGGAGTCTCCAGCCCCAAAAGAGAGAATCACTCTCTCCTCGGACCTACCACTGACTTTGCACACCAGCTCCTGTGTCAAACATGACCCTCCCAGAGGGCCAAAAAGCTGGGCAAAGACAGAACTCTAAAAGAGGGCACCTTGGGTGGTGTTACAGCTCTAGAGGCCAGAATGTTCTCTGATTGTCAGGCAAGGTTCTCACAGCCTGGAAGCAATAACCTGAACCTGCAACACTTTGTGAGTTGTGTGAAGATGCTCAAAGGGTTTGATGAGGCAGGCAAAGCCCCAACTCCACAATGAGATCTCCTGACATTTAACTGAACAGGTAACATTACCTATCCAATGCAACCACGAGGCTGTGGGTCGGAGTGGGCATCTCATATCATCTGTCAGTTTCCCTTCCCACCCATGTAGTAAAAAGCCTCAACTTTTAGAGAACAGACTGTTGAGTCTTGGTCTGTCCACCAAGCTGCACTCGCAACTCCTCTGTTCTCACCTGTGCATCCCACAGCTTACCCTACATCTCCAGGGCTCACTTACTAAATCTCAAATTGCTCAGTTTGATTAATTTTTTAAAAAAGCAAACCCTACCCTAGTAATAAACTGTGCAAAAAAGCTTGGACCTGCAGCAGCTTTCCAGCTAATCTAGGCGTTAAGACTTCAGACTCCCAGCATCCTCAGCTGCCAGACTGGGAGGATCATTCCAAATTCTTTTTGGCGGGAAAGGGAAGTTCTTATTTGGAGACTTGGCTAGAAATGGATCAGTTGTTCATTCCTCAGGACCTGTAGCAGTTTGGGAACCTTAGTGTTTAACCATTTTATGACCACTCCCTTGTGGATACCAGTAGTCCTAAGCTCACTATTTTTTAATCACAGATTTTCCTGGGAGTTCCTGGAAGCCTGGAACCATGTCTTTATTATCTTCAAATGCATGGTGCCTGCAACTCTCAATAGGTATTAGTTTAAGTGAATGAATGCATGAATGAATAAACAAACGCTGAGGTTGATTCAAACTGGGTATAACTTACCATCTCTTGGAGAGCTCAGAGCACTGAAGGTTGAGTTAATCATGCTCCCATACCCCCTCCTCCACTGTGTACCATCTTCATATGACCACCTGTCCCCAGAAGATGCTTCTCTTTATCCATTGGTTTCTTCCTCTGTTTCCTTTTCTTGCTGTTCCCCATTTCCATCCTCCCCTCAGCAGCACCTCCCCACCAAGCACATAAAAGTTAAATGGGCAGACCATCTACCTACATAACATTTGTTCCACCCTAGTAAAGTCACTTGGCGAAGTTAAACAGCTGAAGAAAGATTGTGCAGACAGTGCAAGAATGCAGGATATAAAACAAGAAGGAAGGCAAAGACCTCTATGTTGAGGTTTTTGGAGGTCAGCCCATCCTTGGCTGCCCCACTACCCCATTTCCTCGTACAGCAACACCTGAAGTTATCTGGAGCACATATTAGGGAGTCTTCTCTATTGGGGTACCAGTGGTGCTTCCCCAAAGTCTTCATTCTTCTCATGAGAAAGCATTTCATGGACTCGGCAATCTAGGATTTTAACCTCTGAGGGTTTCTGTCTATGATGGATCCTACCAAGTGCCAGTCGCCAGGCTTATCAGTCAGGATGAACAGGGAAGATATGCTCTGTAACAAAGAACCTCCAAACCTCAGAGGCTTAAAACAACACAGGTTTGTTTTATACCACATGCGTATTGCAGATCTGCTGAAGCGCCCCATCTCTCCTCCCTCCAGTAGCCAACCTTAGATAAGGCGGGTTGCATCATCTCAAGCATCATCAGTGTCAGTGACAGAGGACAAAGGTGAAGGTGAATAGCAATCCCACAGTAGCTTTTAAAGCCTCTAACAGGAAGTGAGACTCGTCACTTCCACTCACATTCAATTGGCCAAAGAGAGTCACTGGCCGCGTCTGGATTCAAGTGGGGAGGGAAGGGTGATTCTACCCCATACCTGTAAACAGCCCTAATGACCACCACACACAGTGTCTCCCATGGAGTTGGGGGTCAATTAATCTGTTTGACAGAGGGGAAAAAATACCATTTAGTTGTCTCCTGGGTAAGGGTAAGAAGACCCTTGTCTTACA
Organism: Mesoplodon densirostris; assembly: GCF_025265405.1. Classification (NCBI taxonomy): domain Eukaryota; kingdom Metazoa; phylum Chordata; class Mammalia; order Artiodactyla; family Ziphiidae; genus Mesoplodon; species Mesoplodon densirostris. Next base: position 21,517,245 of record NC_082668.1, read on the forward strand.
GAAAGGAGGGGAAGTGTAGGTATGCATAATGAGATGGCAAATCAGCACTGAATTGTTCTACTTAAGAGAAAGATGAGCCCAGGAGAAGATGCAGGAGTCCCGTGTGGGTGTAGGAGGCTTGGACCCTCTTTGGGGCAGGAAAATAGAAACTAAAGGGGAGATTTTATAGAAAGAGAGCAAAAGGATATGGTAGCCACCAGAGGAAGAGCGGAGATGGTTAAACTCTAGAAAGTTTTGTTATATGGGAAGGGATATATCCTCTTCAGGCATCTCCTCTGTTTTAGGAGCATGATTTGTGGATTTGGAAAGGGACAACATGCTGAGGCTGGTCTCCAGGCAAACACAAGCCAAGGCCAAAGGCTGCCAAGGAGGCCGTTACTGTCTACAGGCCAAAGTGAAGTTTCATTTCATTTTATTTTCTTGATCTGGCTCCAACTAACCTACACTTTATCCTGCACTGCAATCCAGCACCTCTCCAGGGGCTGCTATGGTCCAGCCCCTCACCTCACGTGGGCTGCTCGGCCCTTCCCACCCTTAGGTCTTTGTTCTTACCATCTCGCCCACGTCCTAAGCCCCAGTCCCAAGTGTCCACGCCCCACCTCTCCATCTCTCAAAGTGTCTCCTCTCTTTAACCTACATCTCAGAGGCCTTCATTCCCTTGAACCCTAAGATGAGGTTCTCGCCCCTCTCTGTACCACAGCCACCCCTTCACAAAGAATGTCACATACTAAAACTCCTGGTTGACATGTTGTCTTCCCTAAAAGATTATGAGACCCTCAAGGGCTGGGGTTAATTTCTCCGTAGCATAACTTTTTGTCCCCAGCCCCCATCAGAGGATTTAGCATGAAGTAACAACCATAATGACACTAGGTAGCAGGAACAGTGACGGGTGACATTTATCAAGCCTTTATGGGTTGAGCTCTGTGCTAAGGGCTTAAGTACAACATGTTTTTATCTGTACAACCTTCTGGCGAGTACTGCTAGCCTCGTTTTACAGATGAAAAAATGGAGGCCCCGAGAGAGTAAGCAACTAGCCCCAAATCACATAGCTCTGGTGTCAAAATGACCTCAGTTTGAACACCATCCTCTTCACTTAACTGCAGTGACCTATTGTTTGTCCAATGTTCTGAGCACATGCTACTTAGTGGCGAGACTCAGCATTCAGCTTAAGTCTGATGCCAAAGATTATACTCTTAAACTCAAGGTGTTTGTGACAGAGACCGTCTATCTGTTCACTGAGCCATTGGTCTTTACTTCCAGGGCAGTACATTTCCAGCTTCCCAAATAATAGATGCGGCATGTGCCTGACATGCTGGGGGGAGTGATGAACATACCTATAGACCCAGACCATAAAAAATTCCCAGGGGCTCCTCCATGGTCTCTCCCTCTTCATCCCTGCCACAGAGTGGCTCCGAGTATCCATGGAAGACTCAGAGCTGTAGATAAAAAGAGCCACTGGATGGATGAGGGACTTCATGGAGCAGAGTCCTCCCACCCCCACCCCAGGCAAATCCACCCCTCCAGCCCTGAAGATGTGAGTAAGAAATCAGTGTATCCCCTGCAAAGCCATTGAGATCTGAGTGCAGACCATTGAAGCAGTTCACCTAGCCTGACCAAAACAGTGCCCAATAGATGGCCAATTTTAAAGTGATATTTGGGGTGCACAGTGAGATGGTGGGAACCGTGTTCTGTTAGCAGGGGCAGGGAGGGGGCTCCTGGGGATGCTTAGAGAAGACTCGATATCCATTCATCCCTTGACCATGCACCTGAAGGGCAGGGTGTTGACTACTCTCGATGAGCAATCTGGACAAAAGATGAAGGAAAGGCTAGAGATTGCTGGGCCAAGTTCCTGGGAGCAGGGAAACACCAGAGACCAGCATCGGAGTCCTCAGAGCAAGGCTACTTGTGTTTACAGGGACCAAAGGGAGCAGCTGAGGGCAGCTACAAAGAGGGAAAGAGTTAAGGCTCCCCATGAGGGAACACCAGCCAGGTGGGAGAGAAAGCTCACGTGGCCGGTGGGGTGGGCCTGCTGGGCAGCCCAGGGGCTTCCTCTGAGACCTGGCCCAGCTCTTTCTCCAGCAGCCCTCTGAAACACGAGCTGGCACTGTGTCCCGGCAGCTGGTTTCCCACTGCCCATTCTCTTTCTCCGTTTTCTTTCTCCAAACCCTCCTCTCCCCGCTACCACCCGCCTACTCTTAAGTCACTGCATTAGGGAGAGACTGACAGTCCCCTGGGGCAAAGAACACCCTAAATCTGCAAGTAGACCATCTCTCTGCCCACCCACACACATTTTGCCCCATTTATTTCCATGTCAATACCCAGAATGCCTTGCTGGTCCATGCCAGAGCCATTAGGCACATTAGACAGTCATTGCCAGCATCTGGAGCCTGTTGGCAAAGCTAGGTATCCCTCAAAGGGCAACGTGTTTGCTTTCATGCCAGCTGAAATTGAGAATGAGCTGATTCACCTGCAACCTCGGTCCCCTTGGCTCAAGTTGACACAGGGCAAAAAGAAACCCAGATGCAATAAGAAACAATGTTTAAAGCCATGTGACCAGCTTCCAAGGTCCCCATGCAGCTCACCAAATTAATCCACCAACACAGACCTTCCACATTCCCACTCAGCCCAGCCCTCAAGAGCATGGCCTCTCTTAAGGGTTTCAAGAGAACTTTTCACAGTCCAGATTAGGGACATTTCTCTACCCCCCCTTCCCATCGTTTCAGGGTGCAACAGCTTCCTCTTTGGGTTCAGAGAGGGCAAGCAACTTGCAAAAAACGCACCCAGGCCTAATGGGCCCCTGGCCTCGGTCCCAGGGTCTCGGAGTCTCCCCAAGCTCCTGCTCAAGATGTATCCAGAAAGCATCTTGGGGAAAGCTGCCTCCTTGGGGTCAGAGAGGAAGTGGAGGCAGCCATCGGGTGGGAACAAGAAAATATCCAGAACAATCAGAAGAGAGGACAATGAATGTGTGTGTGGAAGGTGGGCAGGAAAGGGTGGATATTAGAGAAGAATAAGAAAAACGGCAAACCGAACACAACCTCATGTTCTGCTTCATCCGTAAAGGCTTCTTTTGTGCAACATGTATTAGACACATCTGCTCCTGTTCCTACAGGAATGTAAAGCGCACCGTCCCTGACTCAGACAGATATTTAATAGCTGGGCAAGCCATTCATTCCGTTGAACCTAACGAGCTTACTATGTGTCTGGCACCATGGTGGTAACTGGGGACACACAAATGAAAGCTGTGGCCTTTGCAAGGCGGTGCCTGTGTATGTCTTTGTGGCCCGCAAGCCCCCTTCCTCCCTGTTGTATGTGATGACTGCTTTCTGGGTGTCAGGGTTGGGTCCCCCTGGGGCATCCATGCTCCCTCGTCAGGGTGGCCGTAGGCCTAATAGCACAGGGGTAAACGTGGACTCGGGCTGCACTGCTCACGTTCAGGAAGAGCCTCTGCTGCTTTCGAGCTGGGGCATCCCAGGCAAGTTCTTTATCTCCGTGCCCTAGCGTCCTCACCTGCAACAGAGCCGAGAGGAGGGCGGAAGGAGTGAACATGTATAATGCTCTCCACAGAGTGTCAAGCACTCGATAAACATTAGCTATTGTTATCATTGCAGCTGGCCGCACAAATTAACAAAAGTCACTGCCAGGCTTCAGGGAGCAGCAGCCAAGGCCACAGACCTGAGCAAAGCTAAATGGTTTTTACAAGAAACTAAACCATGAATCTGTCTTCCTTTTCCTGGGGCTCTAACCAGGTAAGTACAGGAAAATAAGCACTTATCACGTGTATAGGCCATGGGATAAATTGATTACGGGAATGGTGATTGGCTAGGAAGTGAGAATTTCAGATCTAAACATTCATATGAAAGGCCTGCACCTGCTCCCTGGCTCTCAGCCACCGCACGGCTGTGGGGTAGAGGGCAGGTGAAGCAGGAAGGGAGTCACAGAGAAATTTCTGAGACTGTGCTGTGGCCCAGACCCAGGAAAGGCAGGGGTCCTAACACGAGGTCAGTGTAACTCCAGCCCCTTGAGAAAGGTGATGGGGGGCGGGGGGTGGGGGGACTGCTGAATATTTCACGACCTTGACACCACCCTCTCCTTTGTGTCTTTCCACCTGCCCTCCCCCATCCCAAGCCTCAGGGTGGGGTCAAAGACAGAGGGATTTGGAGAGCTGAACTCCAAGTCCCAGGAAAACTCCTTTCTCTATTCCCCAGGATTAGATTAGGAGGAGAACAAAGGAGCAATTCACCGGTGGTTTCTGCAATTCTCCCACGTCCGACTCAGCAGCCGCTGAGTTCCCACCATCTCAAGTGGCTGGACAGAAGCTGGAGGCCAGCTGGCTGGCCTGAAACAGTGTCTGTACAGATGCCTCTCCCAGAGACACTCAATGCCTTCTGTGCACGTAGCCTGGGGTAGAAGGGAGTAAGTGTGTGTGTGTGTGTGTGTGTGTGTGTGTGTGTGTGTGCGCGTGTGTTTGTGTGTTCAGGTTGTTTAGGGAAAAATCAGAGGTGAGGGAGATAGGTACTGAACCAGAAAACCTTCTATAGATCTTCTATTTGGAAAAATGTCTGGTTCCCACCCAGTTTTTTTAAAATTCAGAAGACAGACAATGGCCAAGAAAGATGACACCTGAATGACTGGTACACTCAAGCCTACCTCCAACAGATACACGCTCTGAAAAAGATACATTTTGAAACTTTTGGAAATGGAGAAAGAAAAAACTTCTCATAATTTCATCATGGATAGTATTTGGGGTATATATCTTTCTGTTTTTTCCACTATATATCTTTTAAAGTACATAACTATCATCCAATTCACATGTTCTTGTGTCCTGTGATGTCTTCATGTTCCTAACGTTATACCATAAGCAGTTTTCCATGTTGCAACACATTCTTTCCATCCAGCCTTCTTAGGGGATGCAGCCCAATTTGAGGACTGGTTGTTGAAGGGGTCCAAGGTGGTTCACAAGGGAGCAGAGAAGACAGAAGGAGACCCTGGGGCTTGCATGTTTAAGCTCATGCAAGGCTACTTCCAAATACAGTATGGAAGGCACAGTCTTCTCAGTTGCTTTACAGTCCAAATAAAAGAAGAGGAAAGCAATGAAAACTGAAGCTGTGAAGGAAATCATGCTCTTAAGATAATTATAGTCTAAAGTGGATTGAAATTCCCTGGATCTTTCTGTCCAGGGTGAATGGTGGTCATTCCTTTCTAGGTACCAACAGAGGTACAAAATATGGCTCCTCTTACCAAAAGGTTTAGTATTTGGACGTTCTTAATGGATCCTTTCTTCCATTCCTATTTTCCTCTGTAATATAAATTCACATGCATTCTCATTTCCCAGAAACATACCTTCCCACCTCCTAAACATCCACACCTTCTCCTCCACATTTTCTCCAGACTGGGCATTTTCCACATGGGCGGCATTGAGGGAGTCCTAAAAATACTGCTTTTCCTCAGGAATTGGAGATTTGTTGGCAAACATAACTTTTATGTTTAGCAAGGGCGACCATATCCTGTTTCACAAGTACTTAGCTTCTACCTTCTTATTCCTTAGACAGAGATGCCAGAAAGGGGCTTGATGCAGGGTCAGAGCAGGAGAAGTGCCTTGGTTAAATAAAAAAAGAGGTGTTTCTTAGATGGGGCAGATGTTGCTTTGTGGAGGGGGTAACCATCAGAGAGATGAAGATCCATGTGGAAGCAGGAGCAGGACAGAGCAGAGAAACTCCCAGCCTTAGCTTGTAGGGTTAACACGTCCTGCCACTCAACTCCCTGCTCTGGTCCATAGAGCAGGGAGGGGACACTAAGACCAAGACCTTCCTCACTCTCCAGTCTCCAGAGAGGTGTCAGCTGTCATCAGCTGGGTCCAAAAAGACAAAAGACCCCGGTTCTGTGAGGCGCTCACAGAGCAAGCCACCAGTTGCTCTGGTACAGTTTTGCCATGATACACAGAGCTCAAGGAAGAATAAAAATAAGAGTTGTCACAGTCTGGAAGAAAAGAGGTTCTTCCTTCCAAGGCTAGTTGCCTAAAGGCCTGGGATGGGAGAAAGTAGAAGAATATTTTCATGGTTATGCAATTATCATCGGAGGTTTGGGAACCGACTGGTACCATTAACAATTGGTGCCCTCCCCCTACCTTCTTTGGAAGACCCATTCCTAAATTGGCTTCAGCCTTCGGTGTCTGAGTTCTCAGGCCCCTCACCCAGCTGCTCACGGGGAAGTGCCCTCCTGACTAAGGATGAGCAAGGGGTGGATTGGGCGGAGGGGGACAGCGAAGCAGCATAGAATCAGTCTCATAAAACTCAAGCCAAAGAAAAACCAATGTCATCGCCAGCTCGCAGAGCCACTAAGAGTCCCATTTGGAAAAATGATGTTGCGAGCCCTAAGTGGTTGGTAAGTGGGACACAGACACTGTGGGGAGAAGGAATTGGTGATTCCTTCAACCAAAAATTTTTAAGTCATAACATACCAATAGTTGGGGCAAAGAAAAAACCTCAAAGCTAATCTCAAAGATTCCTCCTTCTGCAGATGAAGTCATCCAGGTTAAGTCAGCCTAAATGGGCTCCCCAAAGTTTAGGCCAGAGTCAGGACTGCAACCACAGTGTTTTGAATCCAGCCCTAGGGTTCTTTGTGCTACTCCACGTTCACATTCTCACCACCAGCATGTAAACTCTCCCACCCTCTCCCACAAACAGCACCAAGATGCATCCCACTTTGGAGTGAGGATTATTTCCCATCAGGGCTGCCTTTATATGTACTGTATAGTCTGATGCCATGAAGCAGGTGGCAAAGTGTGTTGAGGGGCAGGACATCAAGTCTCTAGGGAAATTTTCAGGAAAGGGACAACTGGCCAAGAAATAAGGAAAGAAGAAACACCTCAAAACATTTGGAATGGGAAAGATTAAAAGCTTATAGTGATATTGGAGAAAAAGCTAAGAATGCTTCTGCTCCAGGCAGAGCCAAAGATGCAAACATTTGTGTTCCATGCTTCCAAGTTTCCTTTTCTCTGCCTTTTTCCCTCCCAGACATCGAGCTCCTCTTCCTCATAAGCAACACTTCCTTTCAAGAAAGATGCTAATGAGTGCATCCACATTGGAGCAGAACTGACTGAACATTCCCTCAGGCAGATTCCATAAGATGTCAGGGCTAGAAGGGACCAAGACTAACATTGCCTAGTCTGGAAAAAAAAGTTTTTAATCTAGAAGCTAAATAATAGGTATCATTATCACCTACATTGTGGACCAAGAATTTAAATCCAAGCACTTATCAGCCTGTCTGGCATATAGCAAGACCTCAGCAGAGGACCGTAACTCAGGGGTTACCCCAACTCTGCATCCCTTCTCAAGAGAGCTTGGCCTAGGTAGGTATTTGCAGGATCAGACATTATTTTGTGTATATATCCTTTCAGGATGCCCTGCCACAGGCTTCGCCTCCGGTCACCCTAAAGATTTGGAACCGTATCTCTTCCAAGATGTCAATATCCATTCTCTACTAGAACTCAGGGCAAGTCTAGATGGGACAATACATCCCTCTCCTTTTTCTTGTCCACCACAAGACTAACACTCCATGTTGAAGTTATATGCACATTGCTTTGTTGGAGAATTAGGGAAAACTAAAAAGGAAATGGTTAATTTAGACTGGTCAGACTTTGAGTGAACTGTGAACGTGGAGTCTATCTTTCAGCTCCCAAGGGAAGGCATCTAACATTTAGACTTTCACAAGGAAGAGGTCATCTGTGCAGGTCCGCCATATTGCACAACTCCTGGGAGCACCATTCACATAACACTCTATGTAATGGCTCCATTGTGCAAGGCCTGGCCTACACAGCTGGAAAGACAGCTTTGCCTCACCCCTAAGTTGACCCCTCTGCACTCAGATCATTCACATGGCCTTAAACACCCACTTCTTCAAGTTTCTGTGTCCTAAATGCTACTCTCCTTCAGGAACCCTCCTCTTCTTTCCGTACAAAGAAGTGTCAGCTCTCTAAATCACTCCTACATTTTACTTCTCATGTATAGCTATAGATGCAGCCATGTGGTCAACATCAGTGTGGTGGTCACCACTGAGTCTCAAAGACCATAGGAGAATGGGCTCCAGTCCCGTAAGCAAGAGTGACTATGGATCCTCCAATTCTCCTACCAGGGAGAGCTGTCCCAAAGACAAACATTAAATGGAGGAGAGGAGAAAAAAGGTACAATTCAAACCATAACAAGTAAAATCTCTAGCTCTACCGTTATGGTCAATAAGTACCCATTATTGTGTGACAAACATTTGGTTTCTTTGGGACTCTCTCCTGTGGACAGCCATGCCCACAAAATGGCTACACTGGGGTTTATGTGTTTCTACATCTAATCAAAAGACCTTAATAATAGGGCTTCCCTGATGACGCAGTGGTTGAGAGTCCACCTGCTGATGCAGGGGACACAGGTTCGTGCCCCGGTCCGGGAAGATGCCACATGCCGTGGAGCGGCTGGGTCCATGAGCCATGGCCGCTGGGCCTGCACGTCCGGAGCCTGCGCTCCACAACGGGAGAGGCCACAACAGTGAGAGGCCCGCGTACCGCAAAAAAAAAAAAAAAAAAAAAGACTTTAATAATAACCTGTATGATTCCCCAGGCAGCAGAACCTCTCTCTAATACATGCATTCTCAACTAGGGAATATATCATTGTGAAAATTAGTTCTTAGGGGGATTAAAAATATCTTAGATTGATTTGCAGCCTCCAAAGTGTTAGAGTACATGAACAGATTTAGAGTATACAGCCGAGGAGAGGAAATGATAAGGAAAACAATGCCTAAAAAGGCTACTTAGGGGAGTACTAATGAAAAAATTTGGGAAACAATGCTCTAAAAGAAGAGAAAAATGGGGATGAGGAAAAGTTGCCAGTTCTAACTGGTAAGATAGTTATCATCATCACCATCATAATTAAAAACATTTTGTATGCATGCCCTAAATTAATCCTCTAACAATCTTAAGGAGTAAGAACTATTAGAGTCATTTAAGATGATGAAATAGATTTAGAGGTATTGTCCAAGGCTACACAGCTAGTAACTGGCAAAGGCATGATTCCAACCCAGTTCTGCCTGACTCCAAAGTCCAAGGTCTCAACCATCCTAGAATGCTGACTGCATCGTCAGCCCAGTAGAAGGAAGGTTGGCAACAGAGCAGCCCATCTTTAGATTCTACCATCTACTCCACCAACCCAAGTCTACCTCTAAGACCACAGAGGACAGTTAGCTCTGAGAAAGGAGACAGACAAGTCTGGGAAAACACTGGGTTGGGTTGAAGATGAGGAGGGAGGGAGATGGCCCCACTCTCCCCTGAGTTTGCCTCCTCCTCCTCTTCTTGAGAAACAGAGCCACTGGGACCAGGATCCTGGAACCTAGGACAAAGAGATAAGTGAAAATGGGGAGGGTAGCCCCTGCTGTGTGCTCAGCTACTACTGCTGAAACCCCAGTGTGGGGTTGCAGCCAAGCCCAGGGATGGGGTGACCTCTATGCAAACAAAACTTCCCCAGGCAGAGCTTCTGCAAATATAAACACGGACTCACCACGTGACGGGTTCAACCAGTTCATGTAAACACCAAAAGGAGAAAAAAAAATTCAAGGGGAAAAATATGTTCCAACCAGACGAAGCAGGATATGTAGTTCTGTGACTCACCGAGGGGAAGGTCAAGAGCTAAAGGGCTCAGGACCCACTGGGCCTGCCGTAGGGCCACAGGTACTCTTGCAACCTGGGCACAGGGAGCCTTGATTCCCCACAGTGTGGGAAATTCTTTGTCAGAGGCAGCGAGAATGGGTGGCTTTTCCTGAATATCTGAAGCACATTGGGTTAGACTTCCATGGAAAACAGAGAAGGTAGTCCTGAAGCAGAAGGACCTATAGGTAGATATCAGAAGGACTTCCCCATTGCCAGGCACCTTTGTAGAAAGAAGGTGCCTCAAGAGGTCTATCTAAGCTTGGGAACATCTGTCTGCTTGGAAGCAGGGGATGGATGGATGGAATAAACTCTGAACAGCACACCCTTCCTCCCTACCCCCACTCCCACAACACTGTTGTTTGTGCTGGCAAAGAGGATGCTCTCCCGCACGGCCCCATGTTATCTATAAGAATGCCAGCAGAGTATCTGGTTTTTCTGCAGATAATCCACACTGCCCCTGTAAAAGTGCCAGCTCTCCACAGCATTTGCAAATACCATACTCTCCCGGGCCAGAAGAGTTTTGACAACACTCCATCTCAGTCTTTCCAAGGCACCCATTACCCTAAAATAAACCAGCCAAGGAGGAGGTTGGCAGATGGACGCCATGGACAGTGGAGGACAGGATGCTCTATGCTAGTGTTGTGGTCTCCCCAGCATTTCCAGAAGAAAGCACAGAGCTCTAGAATGCCACTGTAGTCAGGGCAGTCAGAAGTCTCTAACTCTGGACTCACCCAAGAGAACAGTGGGTTCCACACCAGGCCCTACCACTGTGTTGGGATTCATTCAAGCAGGCATAGCCTCCTATCGCTCAGCAGTGTGCCCAAGGGCCCACTGACCCTCCTGGGAACTGAAATCACACTGAAACCCAGCTCAGCACAGGAATGAGGCAAGAACAAGGGGAAGGAGACCTGAGCAGGCATGGCCTGGAGGAGACTGGAAGGGGCTGGGAGGCAGTATAAAGAGAAAATAAGGACAGGTGGATTTCAGTGTTTTAACAGCAACACACCCTATGTATGCACCTTATCGTAACCATTTACTTTCATATTATCACATGTAGGCATGTAGGACTGTATATAGAGGCCAAATCAATAATAGATTAGTCTTATAACAACAGAAGATATTTGAGGCAACCCAGTCCCTAGCCCCACCGCTTCTTATCTGTACAACCTTGGGCAAGAAACAGGACTTTTCTGTATCTAAGTTTTAAAATAGGATTAATAATAGTACATATCTCATAGAGTAGTTATGAGAATTAAATGAGTTAATATTTGTGAAGCACTTAGAACAGAGCCTGGCACATAGCAAGCATTATTAGCATTTGTTAAACACACATAGACTCAAATGAATTTGCTTAGTATTTAATGCCTAACCATTCCTCACCCTATTTTTTTTCTTTCATTTATTTACTCAATAAATATTTATTGGGTGCCTACTACATGTCAACTTCTGTGCTGATACTGCAGCTGTAAAAATGAGCAAAAATAACCATGGCCTACCCACTCTTGGAGCTCAGAGTCTAAATGTTACTCTTTGGATGAGCCTTTCCCCCCAGACACCTCCAAATCCATGTCACGTTAAACCAGCCCAGCCCAGATCACATCTTGCCTAGGGCCATACAGCTCTGAATGCAGGATCTGAAAAGGAAAATTGCTTGTGGTTTTATAGATGTCCCAGCCTTGTGTACAGAAGAGAAGAGTGCTGGAGTAACCGGGATGAGCCCCAAAATTTGGAATGCAGTTGGCAAAACCCAAGCTGAGCTGAGGTGCCAGGCTCAGTAGATTACCTTCCTCAGTTCCCACTCCAGCTTCTAGCTGACCTTCCTGCCCAAGCAGTTAAGGTTTGAGATGTAACTTGGGACTTATTAATCATACACACTCATTCAAGACTTTGATTTGGCATCAAATTATGAAGGAAGAGAGGACAAGTATGGGATGTATATTCAACTGGAGCAGACTGGAGCAAAGGCAGGGGGGGCAAGAACAGCCAGCTGTGGCTATGCTGGCTTTCTGACCACAGAAGAGGCAGCGGTTTCCATGGGGGTGCAGTTCTGCAGTGTGGTTTAAGAAGTCATTCCTGGAAGCTCAGCCTAGAATCTTTTTCTTCAGCCCCCCAACTTGGTCCATGATATATCTATACTTCTTAATAAGTCCTTTCCAGCCTGTACTAGCTGGAGTGGATTCCACTTTCGGCAACTAGAAGTGGGAGAACCTATTTAGAACTGACCATCCCTGACAATGTAATTATGGTTGAACGAAAGCCTAAACCTAGTGAGAAAACTATATTCCCTAAGCTGCTGAGAAGGAAGACACCAGTTTCCCTAGACTTTGGCTAGCACCAGCAGTAGGACCTGGCATGAAATTCAACAAATCCCTCCCAGGCATTTGTCTTTATAGTAAGCTTTCCCACTTACAAGGTAGAGAACAGTTTGGAAGATTTCAGCTGCATAGGCCATGATGAAGTAGTAAAAGAAGAGATGGTATAACACTACATTCTTTCTCCCCCTAGCCCTCAGTCAAGCAGGACTTCTTTCTCTCAAACACACCAAGTGTAACCCTGCCCTAGGGCCTTTGCACTTGCTGTCCTACCTGCTGGGAAGTGACTTTCTATCACATTTCCCTCTTCTGTCTTCTTTGTAACACTTATCAATTATTTTATTGCTTTATTTGTTTGTGTGTTTATATCTATTTCCCCCCATTAGAGCATAAGCTTTTGGAGGTCAGGAGTTCTGACTTGTTCACGCTGAATTGCCAGACTATAGAACATGCTTGGCACCCAGTAAGGGCTCCAAACAAATTTGTTGACTGACTAACTTGTTCCCTGACTCTCGTTCCTCAAACCTACTTCCTAAAGGTCAGAGGCATTTGAGTCAACTAAAAAGGCCCAGCCTTTGGGGTATGAATTAAATCCCAAGTACATCTTGAGAACAAAAGTGGTTCATGGGTTAAAACCTGGAGGTCAACAGCAGGGAATCCTTCTCCCCTGAGAAATTAATAAGTTAAATCAGATGGAAATAAATTTAATCTTCTCTTTCTCCCATTATTATCTTAATTGGTTTAATTTTGTGGCAACTTTTCAGCATTCTCACAACAGAAAGCAACTCATGTTGCGTTGGTAGCCCAGAAAGTAATTATCCTGTGGTTTTACTCTAATTCACTAACAGACACTCTCTTTGGCTTTAAGGACCCCTGAGAGTAAAAAAGAGAATACTGAAGATTAGGAAATGCTTTTTTCATTCCTTATGCTTTTTTAAAACTTAAAAGCTATGATAAAACGATTAGGCATGACGATTATCTTTTTTTTTAGTTAAAAAAGGAAGGTGAGTGGTTTAGAGTACAACGTAAGACATGAATAAATGGAAGCAAACATTTAAACACAACTGGGCATCTCATTCGCTGACCTTTATCTGGTTTCAAATATTGCTGAATGCAACCTTGGTTTTATTCCAGAATTGAGTAAATTAAACTCTTTTTGATTATCCTAACTTGGACATAAAGTCTCCCCAGGGCTTATCCCAAATCTAGTGTGCTTTGTGTCTTCGTAGCAGTTTTTTATTTTTTAACAAAATAGTGCAAGGAGCTTCTATCCAGCTTTGATCTCTTTCTAACGAGAAAGACCTTGAGTATCCTACTTGCAGTTTATTAGAGAAAAGTCCAATTTGTCCTTTTAAACCAGCAAGCTCTTTTCCTGCTTTCTTTCCCACTTTGCTGCCCACCAAAAAGAAAATAAAAACCAGACAAATGTTTTCCAGCTTTTGTACAAACTCACTTTGAAGTACCTGTAAATTTGCATATAGTCATTCCCTCACTCCCAGGAAATATCTGCTGTGGCTAGAGAGTGTCCTGTTAAGAAAGGCATCAAATATTGCCGCTTGATACCAAGCTAATTTTAAACAGGCAAGAATGCTCTTTTCAAAGGTATGGGAACTAGTTTCTCTACCATGCTTTCATCCCACCCATTTCACCCAAACTTATCTGCAAGATCCTTTGAAAGTCCTGACTAAAGGGACAAAATAGAGACTAGTACAACTGCCAACAGAAGGAGAAAGTACTGGGGACAGTCACCCAGGTGCCACAGATGCCTCAGGTGCCTCTTGCCCCATCCATCCTTCTTTGTTCTCAATTTGGTGGTATGGATATCCAGGGTAGAAAATGCTCTTCTGTCCCAGGGCTGTGAAGTTTAATCGACCCCTCATCAGGCAGTGGAGCAAACTTTCCCAGCTGTCACCATGAGTCAGTTCACCCAAGCAGACGTTGACAGTTCGGTTTACAAAGAAGAGAGCTAGAGGAGGGAGGAGTGGGGGCTAGGGAATATGGAAAGGAAAGGGATGTAGCTTCAAAGAGTCTGGCTCTCAAAGGACACACCAGGTCTATGATTTCCATGGCAACCCTATTTCTAATGTCTCTCACTCTGAACTAGAACATCTATATGTGGTGAACCTTCAATGTTTCACAGCTTCAGTTCTCTGCTACTCCGCCTTTCTCAGTCCCATTCTTCCTTCTAGGTGGTTCCTCGGGCTCAGAGAAAGATCTGAGGATCATCTAATATGGTGGTTTATAGATTATACAGAACAGTAAAATGTCCTCCAAAGTTTAGGGCCAACAGGGGGGATGCCAACTCCTCATTTTCTAACTGTGACATTGTGATTTATAAGAAGAAATATATATTTGGTCTTCGTCCATGTTTCTGGCACAGAGCTCCTAAAACCCTTGAAATTTCCTAAGGGATAAGAGCCATAACGATGTTTTGTTATGTTAATGAGGTGACTTTTGGAAAGCACCTACGGATGGGGACCGGTTGCCTGGAGAACCAACCACATGATTAGAGGGTTGGAACTTTTAGTCCCACCCCCTTGGCCTCAGGTGAATTGAGAAAGGCTGGAAGCTGAATCAATCACCAATGGACAATGATGTAATCAATCATGCCTACATAAAGAAGCCTCCATATAAACCCAGAAGGACAGAGTTCAAAGAGCTTTGAGGTTGGTGAAAACATTGCTGCAGGGAGAGGATCGCATGGAAAGGGCAGGGAAGCTCCAAGCCCCATACCTTGCCTTGTGCATCTTTTCCATCTGTCTGCTCCTGATATCTTTTTATAATCAACCAGTGATTTAGTAAGATGTTTGTCTGAGTTCTGTGAGCTGCTCTAGCAAAGTAGTTGAACCTAAGGAGGAGCCACTGGAACCTCCAATCCATAGCCCATCAGTCATAAGCACAGGCGCACTGGCATCTGAAGTGGGAGCAGGGAGTGGGTGAAGGAAGACGGTTTTGTGGGATTGAGCCCTTAACCTGTGGGATGTGATGCTATCTCTAGGTAGTATCAGAATTTGGTTAATTGGTGGCATTGGAAAACACACACACACACCAGAACTGGGTGTAGAATGATATTGGTATTATTGGTAAGTGCTATATCAGTTAAGGGGCTTTCAGAGGTGAAGAATGAAGAATCCAACTCAAACTGGATCCAGCAGTATAGAGATTTATCTTCTTATGTCACTAGAAGAGCAGAGAGTGGCTTCATACAAGGTCACATCAGCAGCATTGTGACATCCTACCAGTGGCAATGGAGACAAAAAGCTTTCACATCCAACAAGAGAAAGCAGAGAAATCTCTGCCCCAGACATGGAATATAAATCTTTCCATGATCTAATCTGATTGGGCTAATTTGGGTCACTTACATAAGCAATAGCTGTCACCAGATTAGACCATTGGTTTTCAAATTTTTCTACTTCAGACCCCTTTCATATTCTAAAAATGGACACCAGAGAGCTTTCATTTAGGTGGATTATAGCTATTGATGTGTATTGTGTTATAAATTAATACAGGAAATTTTTAAAAATATTTATTTGTCAATGTATTTTAAAGTAACAATAATAAACACATTACATGTTAACATAACTTGTTATAAAAAATAACCATTCTTGTTAAAGTTTAGTGAGAAGTGTGGCAGTGTTCCACATTTTTGCAAATCTCTTTAATTTCTAGTTTAATAGAAGACAGCTGGGTTCTCATATCTGCTTCTGCATTCAATCTGTTGCAATATCACATGACAGCCTCTGGAAAAATCCAGTGTATACTCATAAAATAATGAGAGTGAAAAAGGCAAATAATGGCTTAGAATAAAAATAGTTTTGACCTCCCAGACCCCCTGGAAGGGTCTCATGGACACACTGAGAATTGCTGCCTTAGACTGATCAGAATTGCCCTCTGAAGCAGGGGATAGAGTGGAAATCTGAACAAAACTGGATTCTGTTGGGAAAAAGGAAGGAGTCTGGGTTTCAGTAGCAATCAACAGTATCTCCATCACTGATACTGAAAACATACAAACAGACAAAAACCGCTGCCATCTACCATCTCCTACATCTCATTTTTTTCTAAGTATTTTGATATCAAAGACACGGGATGAACACAATTTCAAAATAAAGGATAATAGTTTTGATTGAATACATAAAATTTTATGAAATACTGACTAAAATGATTGGACGTGGAAGGAAAGGGGAAAGACAACATAGAGATGGCCTCCAGCTTGAGGAGTAGGTGAACAGGATGCCACTGACTGAAACAGAGAACCAGACGGGGAGCAAGCGTGGAGCAGAAATTATGAATTCCACTTTGAACATGTTGACTGGGGCCTGGGAGAAAGCCAAGCAGAGAGGTCAGGACTCAATGCAGAGATCTGGGGCTGAGGGAAAAGATATTAGGTAAGTGAATGATGACTGAAGGCTCTGTAATAGAGGAGGTGCCTGTGAGACCATACAGATAGATGAGAAATGACCCAGGGAAAACCCTGTGGAGGCCCCATCTTTAAGGGTGAGTAGAAGAGGTAAGACAGGCAGAGGAGAAGGAAGAGGAGTTGCTAGAAAGCTACAAAAACATGTTCCAATCCATGGTCTTGAGAGCATTCAGGAAGGGAATAATGATGGCAAAGCAGGTGTGTATAAGCCAGCTTCTAGAGGGCTGTGAGCGTGGTCACGGAAGCTGACTTGCTGGCAGCCTTCATGGTTAGCCTCTTATTACCTCCAGTGCCTGCAGCCTCCAGCCTCCTCCTTATTAAAAAACAAAAACAAAAAAACAAGAAACCTGTATAAAAGAACCTTTAAATTTTTTTTAATGACCATATAATATTTTGCCCCATGGATGTGCCATCATGTAATAGGAAGTGCTCACAATATATTAGCAAGTGAAAAAAACAAAAAAAAAGCAAGACACCAAAGAGTGTAAGAAGAAAGATTCCTGTTTGGGGGGTCTACCTAGGCACATTGCTCTGAGTGTGTCCATGTGTGTAAATTGACCCACCCATGGCTAGATAAAATGAAGCCCCGGGGGTGTGCTTGGTCAGGATTTGGCTCTTTGGTTCTACTGAGTGCAGCTGCTAGCTTTGTAAGCTGATGAGATTCTGAGACGGTGGTGGGAGGATTTAAGTGCCAGGTGGCTGGAGAAGCTGAGGATGAGTTTCTTGGGAAAGACAGAGAAGAGAGGATGGGACAATTTCCACCAGGATTAAAACTTCGGAGAAAGCTCACAGATGTTTAAAGTGCATGGGGAGAGGGAGAATTTGCTGCATAGTGTGATGTAAACCTCTCCAACATCTCCCAAATTCTAGAAGAATCTACATCACTCAGTAATGATTTAGGAGTTGGAATTGGATGAGTCCAGGGACTACAGGGATTGGCCTCCAGATAGCACAAAACAAGAACCACAGAGGCAGCCCAGGGAGGCTTAGTTATGAGTGTGTTACAAAACAATAACAACAATCACAATAATAATACTAACAAGGATCATTTCTTGAGCACTTACGATATACCAGGCAGTGCTCTAAGCACTTTACATGTATCAACTTACTAAGTCTTCACAACAGCCTTATAGAGTAGCCACCACAATTATCCCCATTTTACAGATGAGGCAACTGAGGCAGAAAAAGCTTAGCCATTTGCCAAGCATTTGTGCTAAGAACACAAAGCTAATAACTGGCTTAGCCCCTTGCTCAGAGATTTTGCTTTTAGCCTCTCAGTAAACTAAGCAATATGCCTGCTAGAAACTAGAACAAAACCTCAACCACAGTTGTCTCTGGGTTATAAGAACATGGGTGATTTTTGTTTCCTTATTTACGCATTTTCTATATATTTCCATTTCTCTTCAGTAATCAGGAATAACTTTTATAATTATATGAAAATAAGAAAAAGATCTTATTTCATCACCAACTACATCAACATCAGTTGCAACTGATCAGAGCATAAGTGAGACCTCTCTTTAGAAGGATTTACATTTTAATGAGTAGCAAATTCCTAAAAGGAAGGAGAGAGATCTCTCATCAGCAAGCCGGCTGGGAATTGCGAGGAGGAGGGGAAAATCTCTCGGACTCTGAAGTCACCTCACTGCCCACCAACACCTGGATGTAACTATGCTCCAAAGCACAGTCCCCAGAGAAAAGGGAATTGGGGGGGATGATAATCCCCGAATGTAAGCAAACCCTGTCAGGGGGCCATGGCTGTAACTGAATCCTGTATTTGGGTGTGAGAGGAGGGGGATGCCAAGGGCCCTGAATCAGAAACTTGGCATCCGGGCCTGGCAGCCTGTGGACAGTTGCAGCTGAAAGAACATGTGAGCTCTGACTTGTCCATCTCTATAACCCCTTAGTTTAACACCGTGTTACACGGTAAGGCTCAGTAAATGTTTAACAAATTAATTAATATGATTTTCATTTTCACCAATGACCTACAAAGGAGGGAAGAATGAAAGCCGCCCCCAGGGGGAACACTTGGGAGGACTTCCTAACTCTTAAGCATGTGAAACCAAAGCATGGGGTCCAGAGAGAACAAATTTACCTCCCTGGAAATATTTCTCATCGTGATAGACTTCCGTCAGCTTCGCAGGGGTGCAGAGGTCGAAGGATGGCCACTGTGACTTTGATGGCCCTAATGGCCTAGGTGGAGGCAGCATGCCCAAACTGAAAAACAAATAAGCAAATAACAAAACACCTCCAGGCCTGGGTGTGAGTCCCAGCTTACAGAGTTTGTAGAATCTGAAAAACAAATAAGCAAATAACAAAACACCTCCAGGCCTGGGTTTGAGCCCCAGCTTACAGAGTTTGTAGAATCTGGAAAACAAATAAGCAAATAACAAAACACCTCCAGGCCTGGGTGTGAGTCCCAGCTTACAGAGTTTGTAGAATCTGGGTGTTCGTTGGGACTTCAGGGATTTTCTCATCCCCCTCCCCTGTCCAAGGGCAAACCTTTCCCACCCTCTCGGCATCTGGCAACCATCCAACCTCCATCTGACCACATCTCCCTGGTTCCCCAAAGAGCCTCTTCTATTAACGGACCCTTGGACAGATACTAAGCAAACGCCTCTGGAAATGTCCACCCCGAGAGGGACAGATGTCCTGACTTATCCTAGGACACAAAGCCTGGTTGATAACCAAGCCGTAACATTCATGAGACGCCACTCTGCCGTTGGTCACGTCCACTGGGGCCACAACCTCTCAGTGGAATAACCCAGACCCACCGGCCGATGCTCTCCAGGATACTCGGTTCACGTCTTCAGTTTTCAAAAAAGACAAATCACTGCTAACTCTGAACTTGACTAACTGTCTAATCTTTCTTAGGCCTCCAGTTCCTCATCTGGAAAATGAGGAAATCAGATCAGATGATCTCTCACTGAAATCTGATCTAAGGCTAACACTACGATCCTGTGATTACTCTTGCTGGTAAAGGGGCAGGTGGGAGGAGAGAGGGGACTCAGGATTTATGTGAGAGTCACACCTGAGCTCCAGGTAGAAATGGCCTTGGCAATGAGCAAAGGCTGAAAACATGAAAAGTGGGTGTATTCACACTGGAGAGGTGGATGGCTGCCCAAGGCTCCAGGTACACAGAGTGAGGTCAGGAGCTCAAGCCACCTGGATGGAATGGCCCCGGCTGCCCAACAGCTGATGGGCTAAGGGAGAGGGTACCCAGAGCTCCCACTCAAGCTGCACCTTCAGAAGGCACACCTACCTAGCACAGCTCTGGGCCTGCAAGGGGCTTGGGGAGGCAGGGTTTATTCCAGGTGAGGCTTCCGAGACTTCTTAGCAAGGCTTGGGAAAGCACTGGGAAGGTCATTACTGAGGGAGGAAGAAGGGGGTATATAAAGAGTGAGATAGCAGAGAAAGCAGGCAAAAATAAGAATTTATATATATCCAGAGTCACAGTCCAGAGAACGCTAACCCACTGTATGGGTAGGATGGGGTGGCACAAAGATACCCCACCGTATTCCTCAGCCGGGTCCTAGCACAGCGCCGGGGCAGGAAGGGTAGAGCCGGGGCGAGCATGGGCTCACAACCGTCCAACCTCCATCTGACCACATCTCCCTGGTTCCCCAAAGAGCCTCTTCTATTAACGGACCCTTGGAAAGATACTAAGCAAACGCCTCTGGAAATGTCCATCCCATGAGGGACAGATGTCCTGAATTATCCTGGCTGAGAGTGCCTCGCCCCCATCCCACCCCCTGATTCACAACTGTACTACTTGGATCCCGTAAGTAACCTCTCTAAGCTCAGTTTCCTCATCTGCATTATGGGGATGATAATAAGCTGTATAATGGGGATACAAGTAACCCACCTCCTAAGGTTCTCATGCGTATTAGGGGAGATGATTTTAGGAAGCATTCAGTAAAGCGTCCAGAACCTATGACACACCCAGTGCTGTTAGTCGTATCAGCAGTCATTGTTATCTTGTCATTAGACCAGCCCCATCCCAACAGCGGAGCTACTGCTCATTCCTGAAGTTCTTGAGTTTGGAGGAGGTGATGGAAGGGAGGAAGCAGGAAGGAAAAATCATCCCCAGTGATGAACCAGAAGAAAGGGCCCTTTTAAAATCTGCCCTCCACACACAGCTGTGCCCCAGGGCTCCTAGCAGGGAGTCTGCAGAGAGGCAGTCCATGTCCCACAGGTGACATGGACCCCTGTCCGGTTCTACCGAATGGTCAAGAGGTTGACCTCACAGGTAGCAGTCTGGGGCCTGAGGGACAGCAAGTGGGTCACAGGGCTCAGTGGAGAGATGGGGGAAGAAATGTCTTACAATGATGGGAACAGGGAGAAACAGGAAAATCAGTGGCCAAAACCCAGTTTGGAAAGTCTGGCTGTCAGATAAAGTACAGGACACCCAGTGAAAGCTGAATTTCAGATAAACAAGGAATAATTTTATAGTACAAGTATGTCCAAATACTATGTGGGGCATACTTATACTTAAAAAAGAAAAACTGTTGTTTATCTAAAATTCAAACTTAACTAGGCAGCCTATGTTTGTATTTGTTAAATCTAGCAGCCTTGGCAGGAAGCACCGTGACAGCAGGCTGGAGAGGGTCCTGCAGGGGCCGGGGAGGGGAGGTGGAAGAGTGGGGTCAGGACAAGGGTACAGGGGGAGGTGATGGAGAACCCCATGCTTGGCTGTGAAAGGACAGAGACCGGTCAGGCAGAGGGAAGACAGCACCACAGGCCTCGTGTGCAAAGGCCCAGAGCCTGGAACAGCACAGCATGTTCTAACAACCGATGGCATCCAGTGTCCTCAAGTGTCCCCCAGTGTCCCCCAGTGCAGCACAAGGTAAGGAAAGCAGGGACCCGGCACCCACCTCAGGAGATGCCTCATATTCAGAACATGTTTATGTAGAACTATTTTAGCATCTACAATGTGCCAGGCTCTCTTCCTGGGATACAGGAAGTGAACTGACAGACGAGCTCACCACTCTCATGCTGTTACTTACATTCCAGCAGGAAGTGAGGGCATTTCGAGGATAAACAAGTAAACAAGGCCATAAGAACTGGTGACAGTCAGATCTAACTCCCATTCCCATAGTTACCTGGCTAACTCCAATTCAACTTTAAATTCTACCTGGATATTATCCCCTTGAGCAAGCCTTTCCTGAAGCCTTTAGCTGGTGTTAGGACCCTCCCTTGTTTTCTCTGCAAAGCATTGAGCACACCATATGGAATGAAGTGTTTACTTCTCTAAGCCACACACTAAACCACGGGTCCTTAAGGAAAGGGCCTGCTATTAAGTCCATAGTACTTAGCATGGTGATTGGTATCTGGTACGTGCAAAAAAAAAAAGAAGAAGAAATGAAAAGCTCTGTTGAAGAAACTTATAGGTTTTGTATATGAGGCATGGCTATGTACACCCTGGTGGAGAAGCCTAGTCAAAGTGAATTTATCGATCTGGAAATGGGGAAAGGATCAGGGACTTAAAATCAGATTTTTAAATTCTAGTATATTGATTGTATATTGGAGCCATGAGTGTGAATATTCTTGTCCAGGGAAAGTATATGCATTATGAAGTTAGATAAGTTTCTTTGGTTAGGAGAAAACAGAATTCACACTGGCAGACTCAAAGAAAAGCAAACAAAAAACAAGCTGAACCACACAAACAAAAACAACTCACCTGGGGATTGGGGATTACTTTGGGGGCCAACATACGTGGCTCACAAGATCAGAGGAAAAGCTGGCGACCAGGTTTAGAAAGGCTGGGTCCAGAGTAGGTCAGGGCATGTGTGGGGTAGGAAAGAAGCCCAGCCTGCCAGGAGCCCCTCTGGAATGGGCTCCAACAGTGTGGCTCATCCTGCTTGCTCATCTCAACTAAGTCCTGGGAGAGAAAATCCACTGCATAGCTTGGGGCATGGACCCACCTCTTGGTTAGACCAGGACAGGACTTTACTGAGACGAAGACTGCACCCATGGGTAATTCCACCATTTGAAATTAGGGTGGTGTTTTCAGAAAAAAAAAGAAAGAAAGAAAGAAAGAGAAAATGGATACCAAGCAGCCAATACATATGTCCTCATTGTCACTAAGCTTTACCAAACTGTCAGAATGCAAAGCACTGGAATGGGCAACCAAAGGACACTATGACGTCTCCTTCTATGGTAATTTCAAAAGAAAATCATATACAAACCTGTTCCTGAGATTATTTGAATGGAACATTGTCTAGAAATAGGAGAATGAGCAAAGTAACGTCTTTAGTTGTTCCCACATCTACAAGAATCCAAGTTTCAGGACCACCAAGGGAACGTGGAAGGGTTGATATTGTCCATTAGTGTATTTTTTTATGTGAGACAGTATGAAATCATGCTGTTTCATTTTTGGTGTGCTGGGGTGGGGCAGAAGGGGACACAAGGGGGTGAGCTGTTGGAATAACCAACTTTAGGTTGGATGGGTAACGTCTAATTTATGTGCAGATGTGCCTTCAGTTTTGCAGGTGTTTATGTCAAGATAGACATCTAGATGTGTTGATAGGCTGCAGGCAAGTTGCCCTCCCTGTTGGAGCACCTGGGATTTACAGATTTGGAAGAGGCCTCCCCGTGCAAGCAACTGTCAAGAATGATGGATGCTGAAATCTCAGGTTGGAGGAAGGCATGAACCCGAGGCCTGGGCCCTGGGAACCTGTTGGAACTTAATTCCATTCTCTTTACCCTCAACTATCAAGAACTGATGACCCATGATTGGTGATCCCTTCCAAGTTGCCTAGAAGATATCGGAGCCAAGGCACCAGAAGTGTGATTGGAGAGGTAGTAGGATCAGCTTAAGAATTATTTGTGGGGTGTGGGGTCTAGAGGGTGAGGAAAGCAGAATGGTAATGGGAGGGGGAGATGATGGGGTGGAGACCCAGTGAGGGAGACCAAGAGGTGATTTTACATATCAGTAAGAAATTAGGATGATTTGCCTCTGAAATTATTGTTTTGGACAAGAAATTCTATTCTCTAGCTCTAATACCAATCACCTTTCTCCTAATTTTTAAAGCTCAAGAGTCTTTTCATGACCTTCCCAAATTGCCCTACCCAATCTATCTTTCTTTCTACTAGCCATTCTTCTATTTCCTATTTAAAATCTGGAAGAGACTTGCATGTTAAGCCTTCAAGATGTTAAAGCCCACAGACTTTAGAATAAATAGCAGCAATCCTTTTCATACATATCATCCTGACCAGACTGAAAAGCATTTTCACTTATGCACTCTCATTCAGTTGTCACAACAGCCCTCTGAAGACGGTAAGGCTGGCGTTATTTTTCTTCAAAGCCAAGAAAATAGTGATAGTGGGACTTCCCTGGCAGTCCAACGGTTAAGACTCCACGCTTCCACTGAAGGGCTGTGGGTTCGATCCCTGGTCAGGGAACTAAGATTCCATACGCTGCCCGGTGTGGGGGGGAAAAAAAAAAAAAACAGTGATAGTGAAATAAGGTTATGGGTTCAAGATGACGTACCTAGTAAAGAATCAAGTGGAGAGGTTAATTCCAATCTTTTTTTTCTTAGTATTAGAAACAGCTTTCATACATGTATGTTTACACACTATTTACAACTTTCACAGTGTGGTGCTCACATTCATTCACTGAAATAACACTGATCTTAAATCTGCATGCAAGTACCTCACATAGAATCATCATTTTCCCCCAATTTTACTGAGGTATGATTAACAAAAAAATTTAAGGTATACAATGTGGTGTTTTGATATACGTAGACATTGTGTAATGACTACCACAATCAAGCTATTTAACATATCCATCCCTTCACATGTTAGCATTTGTGCATGTGTGTGTGTGTGTGTGATGAGACTACTTAAGATCTATTCTGTTAGCAAATTTCAAATATACAATGCAATATTATTAACTATAGTCACCATGCTATACATTAGATCCCCAGAGCTTATTCATAACTGAAAGTTCATGCCCTTTGACCAATATCTCCCCATTTCCCCTACCCCCCAGCCCCTGGAAACCACCATTCTACTCTCTATTTCTCTAGGTCTACATTTTTAGATTCCATATATAAGTGATACTATGCATGCTTTGTCTTGCTGTGTCTGGCTTATTTCATTTAGCATAATGTTCTCTAAGTTCATCCACATTACTGCAAATGGCAGAAGTTCCTTCTTTTTAAAAGCTGAATAATATCCCACTGTAAATATACTCATTTTCTTTATCTATTCATCTCTTGACAGACACTTGTTGTTTCCATACCTTGGCTATTGTGAACAATGCCGCAGTGAACATGGGAGTGCAGATATCCCTTCAAGATACTGATTTCATTCCTTTAGATACCTAGAAGTGCGAATTCAGAGTTCTTCCCCTAATTCCACACTGCCTAAAATCTATGTTCTTCTCCACTCACCAGAGGGATGGATAATTTGCTCTGGACAAGAGGGAGGGAGGAGAAAACAGCAAGGCTACTTCTTGAGATAGGAGCTCATTTCAGATGCTTGTCTGGTGGGAAGATACTATGTGATCCACCCATTCTGAAACCATACACAGAGCCATTGATACCTAACTGTGTTGATTTGTGGCTGCCTCTCCTTTGTTTTGGTAGCACTTGTAGTTTGGGTGGAGCATGGCCCAACCTGAACTCCAAAAATGAGCCCTGATTGGTCTGAGCCAATCAGAAAATTCCATCCAACTTATCATAAAAATTGGTCCACATTGCACAGCAAAGGAAATGATAAATAAAAGGAAAAGACAACTTACAGAATGGGAGAAAACATTTGTAAACAAAGGGACCAACAAGGGATTAATTTCCAAAATATACAAGCAGTTCATGCAGCTGAATATCAAAAAACAAACAACCCAATCAAAAAATGGGCAAAAGATCTAAATAGACATTTCTCCAAATAAGACAAACAGATGGCCATAAAGCACATGAAAAGATACTCAACGTTGCTAATTATTAGAGAAATGCAAATCAAAACTACAATGAGGTTAAAAACTAACCATGCCATATTTTGGGCCTGCCTTCTGAGATGACCCACACTCTGTCTGTGGAGTGTGTTTCTCTCTAAAAAATCTACTTCTTACTTAAAAAATAAAATTTAATTTAATTTAATTAAAAAAAACAACAACACTGCAATGGGGTATTACCTCACACCAGTCAGAATGGCCATCATCAAAAAGTCTACAAACAATAGTTGCTGGAGAGGGTGTGGAGAAAAGGGTACCCTCTTGCACTGTTGGTGGGAGTGTAAATTGGTACAACCACTGTGGAGAACAGTATGGAGTCTCCTTAAAAAACTAAAAATAGAATTACCATATGATCCAGCAATCCCACTCCTGGGCATATATCTGGAGAAAAACCCATAATTTGAAAAGATACATGCACCACAATGTTCATTGCAGCACTATTTACAATAGTCAAGACATAGAAGCAACCTAAATGTTCATCGACAGATGAATGGATAAAGAAGATGTGGTACATATATACAATGGAATATTACTCAGTCATAAAAAAGAATTAAATAATGCCATTTGCAGCAACATGGATGGATAATCTAGAGATTATCATATTAAGTGAAGTAAGTCAGATAGAGAAAGAAAATACCATATGATATCACTTTTATGTGGAATCTAAAATATGACATAAATGAACTTATTTACAGAAGAGAAACAGACCCACAGACATAGCAAACAAAGTTATGGTTACCAAAGGGGAAAAAGGGGAGGGATAAATTCAGAGTTTGGGATTAGCAGATACACACTACAATATGTAAAATAGATAATCAACAAGGACCTACTGTATAGCACAGGAAACTCCACTCAATATTCTGTAATAACCTATATGGGAAAAGAATCTGAAAAAGAATGGATATATGTATATGTATAGCTGAATCACTTTGCTGTACACCTGAAACTAACACAACATTGTAAATCAACTACACTCCAATATAAAACAAAAATTAAATTAAAAGAGAAAGAATTGGTCCATGAATGAGCAATAACCTAAATAAGCCAATCTACTTATGGGATCCTTCTGGGAATCATAGTGATTAGTTCAAGTTGGCCCAATAAGACTAAGCACAGGACCAAGACCAACCTCATGCACATGTGACCTATACAGTCACACAATGCTCCGCACTTCCTAAGGTTCCATAATTGGTTTAATATTCTGGTTTTGCCTTCTTGAAATTCTCAATAACTGTTGAGCAAGATGCCCACATTTTCCTTCACACTGGGCCCCACAAATGATGTCACCAGTCCTGCACAGGACTCTATTTTATTGGTTGAGGGTGGCCAAGAACAAGGAGTATGTAGCCACAGCAACTGTACGCTGCCATCTTGCAACCATGAGAAAAGTAACCTGAAGACAAAGCCAACACTTAGAGGGCAGAACTGAGAGAACCACAGAGAGCTGGCGCCCTGATTGAGTCATGCCTGAAGTCTACCACTCAGTTAGGCTTCTTGGTTATGCAAGCTAAAACATCCCCTTCATGGTAGAGCAGATTTCAGGGAAATTCTCTGTTATTTGCCACTGAGCACATCGTATCTGATGCAATGATTAAAGACAATTGTCAATGCAATAACTTAGACACATAGACTCACATCTCTAGGGCAGGAAAGGGTGACCTCAGCTACCTCCCCCACCTATTCTGCACCCCAGTTCCATCTTCTCTGTGACATCTGTCTTGCCCATTTGCTCCAGCCCCAAGGGGTGTCCCCCCCTCAACACTCCTGAAGAAACTCAATCAAATTGACACCCATTTCTTGAACACTTGGCATAAGATGTACCCAGCGCTGGGCTGGGCTGAACCATTTATGCTCCGTATAGTATCTGTGTCTATAAGAAGCATAACAACTAGTATTTAGAGCTGGACAGGACCTAAGAGATTGAGTCCAACACGCTTTCATTTTCCAGATGGGAACAAAGCCCACAGGGAAAGTGACTTGTCCAAGGACACATAACAAGTCAGGCTGACCCAGGCCTCTGCCTCTGTCCCCTGACCCCCAGCTCTCTCCACCTACTCTACCTCGGGGACCATCCAGGTATCACTACAATACATTGACAAACGAATCTTTGGTCCTACTAAAGTTGGAGAAAGCACAGTAGCTCTGCCAGTCACAGAGAGTTTGATGTGCAAAACCCCTTCCACCTTCTCCATAGACTCCCTCAGACATCTGCCCAGTGTCCCATCATGATAAAAATTGTATTTTCTCCCTGTTGGAACTTAATCTTTCATACTCTGCTATTAAATAATCTGGGTTCACAATGTGGATTCTTCCATTTACTAACTCTGTGATCTTAGGCAAGTCTTTCAATATTTCTATGATTCAGTTTTGTCCTTTCAAAAACAAGGTAATTGTTCTTACCTCAGAAGGGAGTGGTAAGGATGAAATCAGTTAATGAATACAAGACACTCAGGACAGGCCTTGCACATAACAAGCAGTCAATAAATATTAGCTATTATTATTTGAATTAATATAATAATACGCTCCCTCACGATACTGTCCATGGTTATTTTGTACTGACATTTAACTCTTAAGTTGATGCTTAGCTTTTTGTGGATACATGCTTTATCCTCTCCTACAAGCTCCTTCACGACAGAGAGCTGCCATAATTGATTGCTATCTTCTGTGACACCCAGGACAGGTCTCTGCATTCAGTGAGTACTCACCAAAGAATAGTTGACTCAGTGGATCCACCTCCACCAGCAGATGGGATGCAAGAATTTCTCTTCTGTCAGCTTTAGAAAAGTCTAGCTTTCTCTTTTGCAAGATGGAGGATCTAACAAATTAACTTTAAAAATTGTCCAGTTAAGGGAAGGTTCCGGGGTTCTTTGATGTGATGGAGACAAAATAGCTGTTCTTTGTGCCAGCTGGAAACAAGACCCAAAAGAATGGGGCTCACTACAGCTGAAGAGATTTGAGTTAGGTATCAAGCACTTCCTCGCTCTACTGGGGCTTAGATACACTTTCAAAGAAGGTCGTGGTATTTTCTTTTCTGAAGATTTTTAGGGAAGGTGGATATTGCTTGATATCTAGTATGGCTGGGTGAGGTCCCACTGGGGTTAAGTAGACAGATATCTAAGTGTTCTTTTGAAGGCTTGGGGTGGACAGAGCAAAGACAGCAGAGCCTTGGGACCCAAGTCCTAGAAGTCACGGCCTGCACATCCTGGCAGATCCCACTGGAGCACCATGCCAGCCACAGAAGCTATGCCAGGGCTACCTTTTTCTCTCCAGGTAGTGCCGGGGGAATAATTTGGGGGCAAAAGAGGCGGTAATGAGCTGAGGAATTAATGATGTAATTTCCCTCCAGCAACCTGAGCTCCTTGGGAGAAAGATGGGGTATTATGATTATGAATCAGAATTTCTTCTCTTTAAATCCCTTCTTCACTTAATACTCTAAACAAAATGAACTATTTCTAGGAAAAAGGAGTAGGAGACTTGAGAAATGGTTTTCCAATAGAGTGGAGTGTTTCAGATCCTTTCAACCAGTTTTCCCAAACTTCTTTTTTTTTCCTCTCAGGATCAAATGTCGCCAGCTGACCAGACACTATTCTGTCTAAACAGGAAATTCCCTATCCCTGAGCTCAATCTTCTCCTCCCTTCTCCCCTCATTATATTTACCCTTTGACCTGAACATAAAATAAATATTTAATCTCATTTATTACCTGAAAATTATTCTGTTTATTTAGTGACAGTTACTTGAAAACAAAACAAAAACTATCAGATTTGTTCAAACAAACAGTGTGTCTGATTTTTCCACTAAGGTAATCTCTTTTGGTGTTTAATTTAGATAATTGACTAGTCACTCCCCAAACACACCATGGATTTTCCCAGCCTCCTTGCTTTGGGCCTTTCCTCACATTCTCCCACATACATCTTTTCTCTGTCTGGCAAAATCCGATTCATCTTTCAAACCCTATTTCAAACACCCACCTCTCTGTGAAGACTTCCCTGATCGCCCCGTCCCCATCTGCTGCTGGACCAGCGCTCCCTTCCCTGTCTTCCAAGAGTGCCTTGGGTGTACCTGCATCCTTGGTCTTATCACAACTTGGGATTCCCTGGGACCTACTAGGAGGTTTTAGAGAATTCCAGAATCATACTCCCTGACTTCAAGTACAGACTCTACAACTTTCTAGTTTTCAGACCGAAGGCAAGTGTCTTAGCTTTTTGATGGGCCAGGGAGCCCATCTTATTAGGTTTTACTTAATAAGCCCTCGGCTTCTAGGAGATGCTATTCAGTCCTTGGGGAGTGGTTATAGATAAAGAAGAAAAGGGAACTAACTGGAAGAATAAAGATGGAGATGGGAGAAACTAGAGGGAGGAAGGGGGAAAAGAGGAAGGATTTTTCTAAAGAGGGAAGAACATATCATTTGGGAGACCCCAAACATCTAATCCTTAAGTTAGTATCCCACACCCCAACCCAGCAGCCGCCATGGCCTATGGTTTGTGGGGTGCAGGTTCATCTGTCCACCAGCTCTGTGTTCCTGTGCACCAGCGAGGCCTGGGCTGCAGCTGGGGAGCAAGAACAGGACGAGGCATGGGCAGGCAGGTTCCCTCGGTCTGTCCTGGCACAGCTCATGAAGTCTGCCTCTCAGGCAGGACCTCACTTTGGGTCTATCCTTCCTCCTCCCATACCAAGCCAGATCCACTTAGCCTGGGACTGGGAGTAGCCCGAGGTCGGGTAACTTGGGATCAACTTATTATTTTAACACCCACGTCAGAACATGCCAGTCCCTTGCTCCCAGAGCCCCATGGCTGCCCCAGTCACTCAGGAGAAAATCCAAGGTCCTTACCATGTGGCCTGGCCCCTGCACTCTGTCCCCACCTGTCCTTGCTGCTTCTTAAATACACCAAACAGTTTCCCTCCAAAGGTCTCCACTTGCTGTTCCTTTTCTGAGGATCCACTCCTTGAGAGACATGCCTGGCCTTTCCCCTCCTTTCTTCATGTCTCTGCTCAAATGTCACCTCTTAGGAAACGCCTCCCATGACCACCTCACCTAAGGCAGGCCCCCATCAGTCACCTCCCACTCACCCGCTGCACTTACCTTCCCCACACCCATCTATCTGACATTACATCTGCTCCCCAGTCACTCACTGCTTCCTCTGGCTTTTGTCTGACTCCCCCTGTATATACGCTCCATGACTGCAGAAACTGTATTGTGTTTACCACCATGTCATCAAAGTCTGGCATGTAATAGGTGCTCAGGAAACAGCTGTTGAGTGGAGGACAGAATGAAGTATTCCAACCACCTTATTCACAGTGAGGAACCCAGGGCCCAGAGCAGGAAGAACTTGTCCAAGGTCATATGTGCTGGCTCGTGTGTGGCAGATCCTGAGTCAGCCGTGTCTCCTGGCCCCCAGATGGAGGCCACTGTGATCTGGGGAATGGCCCCCTCACTCACACACACACCCGAGTGGACTCTGAAAGGGAGACTTAGCCCCAGACAGCCCGGTGCTCAAGGGTGCTTTCTGGCTGCACTTGAGTCTCTTCACATCTCTTACGCCAAGTAGGTTCTGACTCCAAACAAAAAGGTGCTTAAAAAAACCAGGTCGTGGGGCTTCCCTGGTGGGGCAGTGGTTGAGAGTCTGCCTGCTGATGCAACGGACACGGGTTCGTGCCCCGGTCCGGGAGGATCCCACATGCCGCAGAGTGGCTGGGCCCGTGAGCCATGGCCGCTGAGCCTGAGCGTCTGGAGCCTGTGCTCCGCAACAGAAGAGGCCACAGCAGTGAGAGGCCCATGTACCGCAAAAAAAAAAAAAAAAAAAAAAAAAAAAACAGGTCAAGGGACTTCCCTGGTGGTCCACAAGGTAAGACTACGTGCTCCCAATGCCCAGGTTCGATCCCTGGTCGGGGAACTAGATCCCACATGCGTGCCACAACTAAGAAGTCCACATGCTGCAACTAAAAGATCCCACATGCCGCAACGAAGATCCCATGTGTCACAACTAAGAACCGGTGCAGCCAAACTAAATAAATAAATATTATAAAGAAAAAGAAAAGTAAAGAAAAGAAAGAAAGATGACCCTACTATGAAAAACAAAACAAAACAAAACCAGGTCCTGATGATTACAGGCTGGGGGTGACCAGTCCTGGATTATGTCCACAGAAGGCAAGACAAGAGTCCACTGGGTTTGGTTAGAGTGTGGTTAGAGGGCAGAAGGAAGCCAGAAGAAGAACAGTTGTAACCAGAATGGGTGTCCAGGACAGGGTGAAACATTGTGAGAACCCTGGAGAGACAGGAGAAAGCCACAGCTATCCATTTATCCATTTATGTGACATTCATGCAATCATTCAGCAGACAGTCACTGAGTGCCCACTGCAGTAACTCAGGATATCTAAGGACTCTGCATGGGTGGGACAACCTGTGAGTCCTCACAAGCCCATGGAACCTGATCCTCTATGAGTTGTCCCCAAAGAGTCTCTTTGTAGAGCAGCTCAGGGGATGAGAAGTCCCCAGCGAAGAACTTGACACCATCTTCCTCCTCTTTGCTCTGGTTCAGTGACTCAGATGACAATGACATCCACAACAGATTCATGGATGCTGGACTATCTGGACCCTCCATGGCTCATTTTGTCCATCACCCTGCCCCTAAAAATAAACAGTACTTTCTTAGACTCAGGCAAGGATGGATCATTCTTAGAGATTCCCCAGCAGAATTAATCCCACACCTCCTTTGTTCAACATTGTGTAACTACTCTCAGACTTTCCATCATAAAGCTTCTTCTGGAATCTGCCCTCATACCTTTCTGCCAGAGCTTTTTAAGTTCTTGTTTTAAAGTCAGTCTCAGTCATCACAGATGATTCTCCAGACACCAGACCGCTTTTTGCACCATTTACTAAAGAATGCGTTACAAAATTGATCAAACAGCCAACAAATATGCATTGAGTATCAATGATACGCAAAAATCTCTGGTAGGTTTAGGGAAAGGCACAAAAGGAAGGCAGAGGAAAGAGCAGTGGGTCTGGAGACAGAGATTAAGTTGGAATCACAGCTCTGATACTTGTCCCCATGAGGACAAATCCTCTTCCCCCTGTGAAGTTTATCATCTGTGAAATGGGGTGAGCAGTTTCTGCTCTCTCTATAACCCTGGGTTGTTGTGGAACTCAATAAAGATTATCATAGGCAGGGGTTTTATAAACTGTAAAATTCTATAGAAATGTGAGTCAGATGCAATACTGTATAGTGGAAAAACACTGAACTTACAGCCACAGGGCTGAGTGGGACTGACTCTATCAGGACTGATTCCATCACTTACTTCCCCTGGGATTTTGGGCAGTTCATTTCACCTGTTTCCTTCTCTGTAAAAATGGCTTGTTGTGCAAATAGAGACACTGCACATAAAGAACATCCCTCATTGGCTCCTAGTATCTCCCAGATCCTCAGTCTGGATTTGTTCATTCCTTTGCAACTGATGTGGGGAGAGCAGTACAAGCCAGTAACCAAGAAGAGATTGTAGCAGTGAACACCTTGGTCCAACCAGGCCTGAAGGGGCAGCCTGAGGATCGATGAAAAATGAGACCAGAAGGGCTGTGATATAAGGGAGATGGGGAGTCGAAATGCCAGACTAAGGAGTTTAGGCTTGAGAGAACCATTTATGGGCATTAGGGAGCCATGGGTGGTTTTAGAGCAGTAGGATAATAGACGAACACTCTTTCTGCTCTTTTTGGGAAGTGGCTCAGGAATGGGGAATATCCTGGAATTGTTGGGTTCTTCACTCCAGGACTAGGCGCTAACCAGCTGGAATGGAACACAAGCTTCAGAGGGTAAAGGTCTGACCAGCACCTCCTTTGCATAGCTAGAGCTCAGAGCAAAACGTGCCCATCTTTCTAGAACTTGGACCTTGTATTGGTCATCAATACCTGTGTAACAGATTTCTTCAAGAAGTAGTGGCTAAAAAAAAAAGTTTATTTTCTCATAGTTTCTGAGAGTATCCTAGCTGGGAGGTTTGAACTCTGAGTCTCTCATGAAGTTGCAGTCAAGATGTCAGCTGGGGCTGCGGTCATCTGAGGGCCTGATAGGGGCTGGGGGTTCCACTTCCAAGGTGGCTCAAGCATGTGGCAGCCAATTTGGTGCAGGCTGGTGGCAGGGGGCCTCAGTTACTCACCATATGGACCTCTTCACGGGGCTGCTTGAGAGGACTCGTGGCATGATGTCTAGTTCCCCAGCGTGAGTGTCCAAGACAGAACATGGCTACAATGACTTTGATGCCCTAACCTCAGAAGACACACACTCTCACTTTCATGGTGGTCTCTTTCATCCCGGTACAATGTGGGAGGGGCCTACATAAGGGAACGAGCAAGGACCAATGGGGGCTTTCTTAGGGGCCTGGCTCCCATACCCAGGAGAGTGGGATGTAGAAGAGAATGATCTTGGAACCAAACGGACCTGAGTACAAATCTCAGGTCCTTGATTTACTCTCTGTGTGACCTCGTGCAAGTCACTGAAATCTCAGGCTTTAGTTTCATCACTGTAAAATGAGAATAAAAATAATAGCACCAGCATCAGAAAGGGTTATGAGGGGTTAGCAAGGTGCTCCTCACAGAGCTTTTGGTCCAGCTCCAAGCCCAGAGTCCGTGTTGGGTAAGTGGGAGTTTTGTTTACTGGTATAATGCACAGGCAGGTAGGAGGACTGTTCTAGAAGCACAAACCATCCGTGTGGTAGACTGAATAATGCCCCCCCCCAGGGATGTCCATGTCCTTATCCCTGCATCCTGTGAATACATTCCCTTATATGGCAAAGGGGATTTTATAGATGGAAGCCAATAATCTTTACATACAGAGATTGTCCTGGCTTATCTGAGAGGACCCAAAATGCAATCACAAGGGTCCTGAAAAGAGGCAGACTGCACTAGCCACTCTTGGACCCTGGCCACCCCCCCTCCTCCTCCGCTGCTCCCCCTCAAGACCTTTGCAAAGTCAGCCCCCAAATCACTGTGGAGAGAAACCTGCTTCAACCAAGTTCTTGCCAGCATCTCCAGACCAGCCCTGAGGAAAAGGCTTCTTGGCCAGGACACTAGAAAGTTTCCAACCCTTCACAAACCCCCTCCAGGCAGGGAATTAAAATAAAAAGACAGACAGAGAAGGAGGAGGAACCATCTGAGAATTAAGCTTTCCCCAAACACTTGAGCAAGTCTTAAACAAAGAGAGTGGCGTGGACATATATACACTACCAAACATAAAATAGACAGCTAGTGGGAAGCAGCCACATAGCACAGGGAGATCAGCTTGGTGCTTTATGACCACCTAGAGAGCTGGGATAGGGAGGGTGAGAGGGAGACGCAAGAGGGAAGAGATATGGGAACATATGTATAACTGATTCACTTTGTTATAAAGCAGAAACTAACACATCATTGTAAAGAAATTATACTCCAATAAAGATGTTAAAAAAAAAAAAAGTCCTGAGGACTGGGGCCCAACAAGTTCTAACTCACCGAGAGCTCTTCCCCTCCAGCTACACCAACTAATTACAAGGGAAAGGTTGAAAGGGAAGTTTTGAGCTTTTTGTGACAGTGCAGTTTTCTCTTTCTACTCTCCTGTCTTTCTCCTCCTTATCTCCCTTCCCCATTCTCTCTCCCTTGCTTCCTCTGTCTCTCTTTCCTGGCAACAGGTTCCTGCAGGTAGGTAAGAGCTGGCTGGGTCCACTGAGCACAGACTCAGGTGTTGGAAGGAACTACCAGAGGTCACAGAATAAGATCCGAGCATCTACACAAAATCACTGCTCCCCCATCAGCATCCTCCAGAAAAAGGTTAGCAAACAGCCTGGACCTCTCCTTCTCAAGACAGCATTTAAAGGTAATAATTTATCCTTGTACAAGTAATGCATACTCACACAAAAGGTACAAAGAAGACACGAGATCATCTATTATCCCAACAACCAGAGATAACACACTATCGATATTCTGATGTACAGTAAATCCTTGACATTCCCAAGGACTGTATCTTAAGATCTTCGTGAATCTCCAAAGTTAAGAAAGTGGAAATGTTAGGGGCAACCAACCTCTAAGGGCTTTACAAAGAGATTATAACTCCATGGAAGAAACCTAAGTGTCCATCAACAGATGACTGAATAAAGAAGATATGGTATATATATGTGTGTATATATATATATATATATATATATATATATATATATACACACATATATATATATGAATACTACTCAGCCATAAAAAAGAATGAAATTTTGCCATTTGCAATAAAATGGATGGACTTGGAGGGTATTATGCTTATTGAAATACATCAGAAAAAGACAAATACCATACAATATCATTTATATGTGGAATCTAAAAAACACAACAAACTAGTGAATATAACAAAAGAGAAGCAAACTCACAGAGAGAACAAACTAGTGGTTACCAGTGGAGAGAAGGCAGAGGGGAGGGGCAGAATAGGGGTAGAGAATTAAGAGGTACAAATTATTATGTATAAAATTAGCTACAAGGATATATTGTACAACACAGGGAATATGGCCAATATTTTCTAAAACTATAAATGGAGTATAAGCTTTAAAAATTGTGAATCACTAGGTTGTACACCTGTAACTTACATAGTATTCTACATTAACTATACTTCAATTTTTAAGAAAAAGAAAAGAGAAAAAATGTATTTAAAATAAAGATCTAACAATAGTTCTAAAAAAGAGAGGGACTTCCCTGGTGGTGCAGTGGTTAAGAATCCACCTGCCAATGCAGGGAACATGGGTCCGAGCCCTGGTCCAGGAAGATCCCACATGCTGCAGAGCAACTAAGCCCGTGCGCCACAACTACTGAAGCCCGCGCACCTAGAGCCTGTGCTCCACAACGAGAAGCCACCGCAGTGAGAAGCCTACACACCGCAACAAAGAGTAACCCCCGATTGTCGCAACTAGAGAGAGCCTGCACGCAACAACGAAGACCCAACACAGCCAATAAATAAATAAATAAATAAATAAATAAATAAATAAATAAATAACATCCCCCCAAAAAAGAGAGAGGGAGATTCTAACTCCATATCTAATCTATAGCATCATAAGCTTAAGGAAGGAATGTCCTAGCTTGAAGCTGAGGGAAGGGATGGATGAAGTGCCACCCACTTTACAGATGAGGAAATTGAGGCCAAAGGGATATATCAGTTTGTCTGTGACCCTTAGCTAAATGGGAGTCAAAGATGCGGCACAGAAGGGAAATGCTTTGCCAGTGTCTGCAGAGAACGGGCTGGTGCACACGTTGGCCAAGAACGTGAAGGCGCAGGGAAGCCAGCAGGAATCCTGATTTCCCACTTGTGCTAACAGGTTGAGTCTCCAGCTTCATCAGACCCAAGTTTTCCAGGATCTGCAGCCAGGCGTATTGTCTAGAACTGGAGAATGAGATACCAGCGAGGCTGAACATCCTCCTAATTGGCCGATGGCCGCTCACTGAGACAAGGTGTGTGTGTGCTCCCAGGTATCAGACCTGGGACTAGTTTATCCCCAGAGAAGGTTGCCAAGAAGGAGAGAAGCTCACCTGGATGTCACAGAACACTCGGTTGGAAAGTGTGTGTCCTACCCAGGCAAGCAGGGAGAGCTTGCCAGAGCTGGAAACTTAGGACCAGCCTGCCTCTCACCCCTGCCCTGCACTTAACACTGCTTAACCCTGGTCAAGTCCTCTGACAACTAACATCAAGTAATGTCACATCTGCCTTGAACAAAAAGATCCAGACACCCCAGACTGGCAGTTGAGCTTACACCTCCATTCCAGGGCAACCAGAGAACTCTGGGCAAGGCTTTGGAGTTTGTTACAACCTGTAAAGCTGCCTGTCCCTCCCGTCCTCCTCCAGGATTTAGCCTGGGGATAAAAGCCCTCACTTGCCACTCCCTTTTCACCACCGGGAGCCAGCTGTGTAGAGTCCTCCATTCCTAGACCTGCCGGGGACTGATTCATCTGCTGCCAGATTTCCCTGAGTCCCAGCCCAGAACCTGTTCTCCCCGCACCCACAGAGCCCTCTCTGGATGCCCCTCTCTTTTGCACAGGAACCTCTAAGAGTCGATTTATTTTTCCCCAACCACACCTAAACTCCTACAGCTTCTGTCTTCATATTTTATCTCCTCAATGGTCATCAAAGAGAAGAAAGAGGAGTGTAATGAAAAAAATCCTAAATAATGATTTTAAAAACTAATAATAAAAAGAAGGGGGAAAGTTCTACATTATACTCTTAGAATGTTAGCTAGCTCATTCTTCCAAATGACTTAATGGGACTATTTAATTTAGGAAGATCAATCGCTCAAATTTTAGTAGGGCCTTTGGAATTCTCCAAGGATCTCTAAGGTCTTGGGAAATGTTTGGAAATAAAAAATAATTTTGGAATCAATATCTCTGACCCAGATGTTGTTTCCTCCTAAGATACAGACACACTTTTACACATACACCGTTCCTATTTGCTTTGGTACCCATGCCTCCTACATGCAAACATATGCACATATTACCTTCTCACAAACTTGGAGTCACTAGGGACTGTGCTCACCCCAGGAAGAGTTGTCAGATAAATATAAAAATATAGGGCACCCAGTTAAATTTGAATTTCAGATAAACAACAGATAAATTTTAAGTATGTCTCAAATATTGCATGGAATATACTTATACTGAATGTATTCACTGTTATTTAAATTCCAATTTAACTGGCCGTTCTATACTCTGTCTGGCATCCCTAACCCTAAGGCATCCACCACTAGATGCCCCACAGAAGTACTCTCACCTAGCCCCACATAGACACTCTACCGTGAACATGAACATTGATCCATTGTGAATTTTCAGACAGTCATCTGAAAATAACCAGGGCTGAGGTTCTAGAGAGAAGCAGGCTCTTTTCAAGCCCTTCACCCATTTGTCTTACTCCTGATCTCACTCAGGAATCTGGTCAGTAATTAAAGGTGGGGAGGTAGGGGTGCACAAACTCACCAAACGTCAAAGACCTTTGGTATCCCAAGAGGTTATTAGCTCACTCATTCTAATTTTTCCCTCCATGACAGTGCTAGTTTGGACTAAGAAAAGGCTGAAAGTATTAGCTCATATGAAGAGTTTAATTCCCAGGTACTAGAGAAAATCAAAGAAGCAGCTTAGCTGGTTTCTAAGGTAACATCCCAGAGATATCCATGACAGCAGTGGTGCTATCTTAGCAGATCTGGTGTTAAAGGACTAGAGGTGTGCTTTGTGCCTGTTATGCATGTGCCCCAACCCTGTGCTCCATGAGACTACCACGGCCATGGAGACAGAGTCTCGGGACATCTCTAAGTCCCTTCCCTGCTCACTCCATGGAGAGCTGTGTATCCTCCAAGTTGGTGAGCTCTCTCCAAGTGGATAAAAGCAAAGATCTCCCAAGTCCCTGGTAGGGTTCCTTGAAACATCTTATCTTATCTGTTGGAGATAAGTCTCCTTTATTGGGCACATATAGACAGAATCCCTCATGTTTTTGATTCCCCCTAAAATGAGCTCTACCCAAGGCTCAGTATTGTAGCTAGAAGTTTGGCAGTGAGCCTGAGATAGTGGGAAAGGAGGCATTCTACCCAGGTTTCCAAAGCTGATGTGCTCCAAAGACCCCTACTGTCAACCAGACTTCCTCTGAGCTTCTATGTCCAGGTTGGTAGAATAGGTTCACTTAACCAGCCAAGTATTGTCAGGAGGATCAAAAAAATGCTATCTGTGAATATACGATGAATTTTCAGAGGCACAGCATCAAGATCTGAAATAGCAAGCAGCTTTCAAGGGTAATATATGGTTTAAGACTTTCAAAACAGATTTTGTATCTCCAGGATCTCTCTGCTGAGAAACTCCAACTCTTTTGGATGCAGAAAAGAAGATCTCCAGTGTCCTGGCACCCAAATAATTTGGAGAAAAATAGGTAGCGCTACAAGGATCCCAGAGGGAATAAAAGGAATTATGAAAGAAGAGTTCAAACTTCAGCAAAAGAACCAATGTTTAGCACATCAAGAGTTTCCTAAGAGTGAAAATTTTCTATGTATGAAAATTAACAGGATAATGAACTCATATCACACAAACTCTTGTAGAGTCAACAGTCCATAAAGACACACAATCCCAACAGTCTGCAAGGTTGGAGAAGAAGAGGACTTCCGTGACAGCCTAGCACCACCCCAAATCAGAAAATCCATGAAGATGTTTTAATAAAAGCTCTTTGGGGACATATATACACTACCAAATGTAAAACCAATAGCTAGTGGGAAGCAGCCGCATAGCACAGGGAGATCAGCTCGGTGCTTTGTGACCACCTAGAGGGGTGGGATAGGGAGGCTGGGAGGGAGACACAAGAGGGAGGGGACATGGGGATATATGTATATGTATGGCTGATTCACTTTGTTATACAGCAGAAACTAACACAACATTGTAAAGCAATTATACTCCAATAAAGATATTTAAAAAATAAAAATTAAAAATAAATAAAATATTTTTTAAAAAGCTCTTTTGGTTGCAAAAAGCCAAAACCCTCTTCAACTAGTCAAGGGAAGAAAGTGGTTGTTGAAAGGGTAGAAGGAATGTCATGGGATTGTGAGGACAATCATAAGACCGTGGAACAAGAAAGCCAAAAGCCTTTGTGAATCAGGGCCATTTGCTGCTGAGTATGTGTTCATTCCTCTTGTTGTCCTATTACCTCAGTCTCCTAAGACTTCTCAGCTCCCATGACCACCACCAACTGGTCCTTCCTTCTGTGCTTTTCATTCACATTTATGAAAGGGAGAATCTAATTGGCCCAGCCTCACCCATGGGTGAGCTGTGACAGGGTCAGGTGTCTTCCCTGGAGCCAATCACTCTGATTGGCAGAGAGGGTTCAAGACACTGAGCTTGGCTATGAGCAAGGCAGGGCAATCATCATTAAGCCTAATAAAAAGGGAAAGAGGAATACATTGAGAAGGGAAGGCATCTTTAAAAGATGTATGAACTACTGTGTGTCCACTACCCACAATGAGTATGAAGGTCAAAGCCCATCCATTTAGTGGACACAGTGCTAAGAATTTTACATATGTTTTCCTTTTAGTATTCCCATCCTGCACAGTGGGCTTATTTCCATTTTATAGGTTAGGAAAACTAAAGCAGAGCTACAGAAAAGTCACTCACCAGGGTCACTCAGCTAAATGCTTCAACTCAGGTCTGTATGACTCCTAACCAGTATGTTTTCAGATGCAGCAGCCACCAAACAAGGTTCTCCCTCTCTAAATGGAGTCAAATTAAATGCACACGGTAAAAGGCAATCTACTCCCCAAAGCACCCTAAAGAAGAAGAATGAGAAGGGAGGAAGGCCAGAGGAAGGAAAAATTGATTTACTTTTCCTGACTAAATGGGAAGGATAAAATGGTAGAAATGTGGAAGAAGTCTGTCCCATCTGAGGACTCTGGGCAGGGGTAGGGGGCAGAGAAAATGAAATCTAAGGCCATAGAAAAGTGTTCACTTTAAAGGAGTGATTTTTTTGTTTTTGTTTTTCTTTGTCCCTGTACCAGAAGTGCCTATTAAAAAAAAAAAAAATCTCTGCCGTTGCTCCAGCAACAGACAGAACCAGGGCCCTGCAAGGCCTTTGCCAGGTCAAGAGCTTTTTCTACTACCCCGATCCTCAACATTTCCATTGTCAAGATGAGGGGCAGAGGCTTGCCAAGACATGCCACTCAGAAGATGCAGCAGAAACGCAGACCTCACTTGAGCCAGAAAGTAAGCTAAAGAGAGGCATAAGGGGGTGAGGGGCACTGTGGCTCAGCCCAGTCATACTTGAAGACAGTGACAGAAGTGGAACCCAAAATCACATCCTGAAGCTGGTCCACAGAGAAAGTAAGAGGACAGGGAACAGAGAGAAATGATCACAGCTAAAACATACACACACACACACACACACACACACACACATCCCTAAAGACCCAGAAATAGACACAATCACACAGAAACAGAGACCAGAGAGGGAGAAACACTGCCTTGTTTATTCTTGTGAAAGGCATCTGGATTTCTCAGTGAAATCCCGACTTGGGTCTTTTCCTCATTTTCCAGCTGGACTGAACGGTGAAATGCCTGGCATGAGAGGTGGTGTGAGCCAGCCGCAGATCCAAGCTCCATCTCCCTGCCCCTTGCTCTGCTCTTTGCCAGACCACACAGCCTCCCGCCCCCTCCTGCCAAGCATGGCTTAGCTCACTGTCCAGGTAACACACTTCAAAGACTCGGGGGTGAGATGGGTCAGACTCAGGAAGGGAGCAGATTCCACTCCCAGCCCAAACACTCCTCGTCAGTTTTTTGAATGTCTTCCCTTCCTCTCATATCCCTGACACTTTGAATAACCCCTGGACGTTAGAACTGGAAAACCCAATTTTTCACCGGGGCTGTCATCCTCTTTTGCACTGAGGGGCTGTGCAGCTTTATTATTGTGGGGTTGACCAGATGTCAGCCAATGCTGACGCACAGCCTGGCAATAACAGAGTCTGTATGTTCTTCCCTGGAGTTGGTTGTGCTCCCTATGGCAATCAGAAATAAAAGGAGGTACTTAAGTGACCAGAAGCCATAGGACATCTATCAAGGTGTGTGTATTGTAGGGATACCCCTGAGTATGGGTCTTATGGCTCCCAGGCTGGCTGCCTACATCTCACAAGATATTTCCTTTAGGCTACTTTGTATTCAGTAGATGTGTCTGATCTCATAGAAAACTGTAAAGATGTCTGCAATCAAGAAACACACTCATCTTTGTGTCCCTGGTAACACAAAATGAAAGACAGTGCCTGGTGCTAAAGTACTCTCATTAAATGTCTGTTGACTTGAGTTCATATGCTGGTATCCTCTTCTGACTTTTTTGAAACACTACAGAACTTGAGAAGCTTGAAGACAACTTAATATTTCTTCCTCTCTTAAATCCATTCTCTCTTGACAATTAGATCTATACATGAGATTTAGCACTGCTCCGAGGACTCAGAGTCTTATTATTGTACTGGTGGGGAACCTGAGGACAAAAATGACATTGACCTGTCAAGCACTGGGGTAGGCAGTATTCAAGAATGACCCCCAGTGACCCACACTCTTCTATAATCCTTTCCCTTGAATGTTGGTGGGACATGTAACTTGCTTTTAACCACTAGAACATCGTGATAGAATATCAACTCCTGTGATTATGTTACCTTATATGGCAAAGGTGAAGAGACTTTGCAGATTCAATTAATTTGCAGTTGACTTTGAGTCAATCAAAAGGTAGATTTTCCTGGGTGGGCCAGACCTAATGATATGGCTTTTAAAAGAGGCTCTAGATGTTCCCTGAAGTTTGAAACTCAAACCAGCAGAGGTTCCCAATCTCTCTCTCTTTCCCTCTCTCTCTCTCTCTCAATCTCTCTCTCTCTCTCTCTCTCTCTCTCTTTCTCTCTCTCTCCTGGAACAGATAACTTTTGGTGTGGGTAGAGAGGTTTCCCTTCTGGGTAAGCAGGCAGTCACTTCCTCCTATGAGTTTCCCAGGCGTCCTCTCTCCCACCCAGTCCATCCCAGCTGTTTCAAATGCTCATGTCTCTCCACATGTCCCAATCTCCTCCCACCTTCACATGATGACCAGTGCCCTCCTTGGTGATTTCCTTCACCAAGTTCAAGTCAAACAGATGCCCTCCATCATTTCTCCCTCCCAGCACCACCTCTCTGCCTTCCCGGGAAACAGTAATAACTGGGT
Source organism: Mesoplodon densirostris (assembly GCF_025265405.1). NCBI lineage: Eukaryota > Metazoa > Chordata > Mammalia > Artiodactyla > Ziphiidae > Mesoplodon > Mesoplodon densirostris. The sequence continues at coordinate 21,560,291 of NC_082668.1, forward strand.
TCCTGGCAATAACTTGAGTTCTCCTCCTAAGCTCAGAACGAGGTGCTCTTTTCTGCCCAGTGCTTTCCCCTCTGGGCATTCATGTTCATACTGCCACATTTTTGTGGATGACCTCCAGGTCTCTCTCACCAGCTCTGCTCTTTCCAGACCTGCTGTCTTCTCTGTGCTCAGGGCAGCTTCACTGGATGTACCCTCTCCACCTCATTCTCCACCTTTATTCAGTGCTTCCTCTGCCCAGATCATCTGCTTCCCCCACCATCCTCTCAGATGTCCAAACTCTGGAACCTCAAAGTCATTTATCCTCCACTGACCCACTTTCCTCAAACATTATTTTATTGGGCATCAATTTCCTCCTCTATAATATAGAAGGAAATCATCTATCTCCCTACTTATTACTTGCAAATGTTTGGGTGAATTTTCAGGGTGCAAGAAGAAAGAAGCTCCAGGACTTCCCTGGTGGTGCAGTGGTTAAGAATCCTCCTGCCAGTGCAGGGGACATGGGTCCAGGAAGATCCCACGTGCCGCGAAGCAACTAAGCCTGTGCACCACAACTACTGAGCTTGAGCTCTAGAGCTCGCGAACCACAAGTACTGAGCCCACGTGCCACAACTACTGAATCCTGCATGCTTAGAGCTCGTGCTCTACAACAAAGAGAAGCCACCACAATGGGAAGCCCACACACCAAAACAAAGAGTAGCCCCCGCTCACCACAACTAGAGAAAGCCTGCGCACAGCAACGAAGACCCAATGCAGCCAAAAATAAATAAATAAATAAATTTATTCATTTAAAAAAAAAAAGAAAGAGGCTCCATAAACATAATTGTGAACATGAAGCTGAAGAGTTATGTTTTCCATATGTTTTAAAATTCAGTCAGTGGAAGTGGACGAAGTGAAGAGAGCTGTGTATAAGGGGCAGGATGGCCACGGAATAATGGTTGTTTCCGGCTGAAGGATGGACTCGTGGGGATTTGTTATACTATTCTCTCTACTTTTATGTATGCTTGAGAGTCTCCACAATAAAAATAAAAAGGGTTTTGTAATAAAGTTAAATATCCAATTAAATCTTTGGGGAGAAAAAAAAAGGTCAGAGTAGGGTGGGGCAAGGCTGTTTTCATAGTCCCAAATGGTAACAATAGTCTGAAAGTGAATTGTAACATCCCCTGTTGAACCCATGTTTCTCCCCAGTCCCCACCCAGCCTGCATCCTGTGACTTACCAGGGCTATGTACATTTGTGACATCTGTTCTACAGCTGTGAGAAAATAGCTAAGTAGATGGATAGATACGTATACGCATAGATGGTGCCAGTCAATCAGTAAATTATTAGTGTGTTTTTAGTTTTCAGTCACTTCTTTTTAGCCCATGACAACTCACCTCTGGGTCTCTAGAATAGAGAGCATTGTCTCCCTGTACTTGACACACCAGCTCCTGCCTGAGTTCAAGATTTATAGAACTCCTGGTTTTTAGACCAGGGAACCATCTGACATGGGTGGTCACATCTTTGGGGCCTGAGCTGGTGGTTTGTGGACCAGGGAGTCATTGCACCAGACAAAGGGAGTATGCATCTTTCTGAAGACCAAGTAAAGCCCCTGTACCTTTCTGGCCTGTAGCTCCTGGTGTAGACATTGACTTTCAACCTCTAGAGCCAATATTGAGCTCACTGGTTCCTTCCCAGACTCTCAGGGTAGAGTTGGGTCCCCTTCACTCCCAAGTCTTAGACCTGGCCAACGTCAAGTCCCAGGAAATGCTCCGAGTGGACTCTAGCTGGCTCCAACACAGGCGCCTGCACCCCTCCCCCACCAGCACCCCAACTGCCCTTTGCCATCTGGCTGGGTTTCTAACTGGCTGCAGAGAGCAAGTGATTAGGGAGGATTTAATAACTATCAACAAAAAGGAAATTAAAATTTGTTTGGTTTCATTTCTTTTGCCTTTAATACTTTGGCAATCGAGAAAAGATAACTACAGAGAGAGACTGGGCTAACTGAGAAATCAAAAGAAGAAAAAAATGGGAAAGAAACAGACATTATTTATTTATCCACAAACCTTCACTGAGTGGCTGCTATGCGCCCATCGCTGTTCTAGGCACCCGGCAACACGATGGTGAACACAACAGCCCAATCGCCTGCTCTTGGGGTGCTTTCTAGACATAAACAGGCCAGGAAAGACAATGAGAATAAAAATGAAGATCTGAAAATTCTGACTATAAAACTACACTATGGAAAGGTGACTGAAGAAGGCATTGTGAATAATAATAACTACCACTGGAGTGTTTACTATGTGTTGTAGATGGAATTATGTCCCCACAAAATTCACATGTTGAAGTCCTCACCCCCAGAATGTTCCCTTATTTGGAAGTAGGGTCTCTGCAGACATAATTAGTTAAGATGAGGTCATACTGCAGTAGAATGGGCCCTTAATCGACTATAACTGTTGTCCTTATAAAAAGGGAAATTTTGAACAAAGACACACACTCAGGGAAACGGCATGTGAAGATCAGAGTTATGCCGCCATAAACCGAGGAACTCCCAGAAGCTAAGAGAGAGACTTGGAACAGATCCTTCCCTGGAGTTTTCCAGATAGCATGGCCCTGCCAGCACCTTGATCTCAGACTTCTAACCTCTCCAAACTTGAGACATGAAATTTCTGTTGTTTAAGCCTCTCGGTTTGTGGTACTTTGTAACAGCAGCCCTAGCAAATTAATACACAATGTAATAGGTGCTGCGCTAAGCGATTTACATAGATTATCTCATGTAACCCTCACAACAAGCACTGATAGGTACTATAGCCCATTTTACAGAATAAATGGAACCAGAGTAAGGTTAAGTAACTTGCCCAAGGTTGAGCTGCTTTAATGTAAAAGGACAGAAGTATTCAAAGCTTGGGGCTCAGGGAAACCTGCCCTCCACACCCAATCTACCCTAATTCGGTAAATCCCACCTCTCCACTCGGCCTTTCAATCCTTGCTCCAAACACGTGTTGTCTCTTCGGTTGGCTTATGGTTAAGATGCCTCCACTTCATGTTTGGTGGTCAAATTGGTGCCTTTACCTGTTCTAAGGCTATATAAGCAGAATGACCTAGTGAGTCATGATGTTTACGCTGTATGTAGTGACTCATTTAACAACAAACTGGTAGTCAAACCCCCTGACTTCAGGCCCTCTCTGTGTGCAACCTCCAATATATACCACACACACACACACACACACACACACACACACACACACACACACACTCAGACCAGCCATAATAGTACAGGTTGTTCATGTTGTTTTTTTTAATTTGTTTTTCTCCAAAGCTCATCACCCAGTTGTGTAAGTTCCTTACCTCAGCCTTGCATCCAGCACTAGAAGACATTTTCGATTTTCAAAGGTATAGGATACATGTAATTTCATTGTGATGGTCATTTGCTAATGAGCTAAAAAGCAGATGTGGATTTGATCCCGAGACAATGCATAAGAGCTGATTGAAGGCTGGGTGTCCTGATGCTATGTTATAAAAGTGAAGGTTTTGCAGTACTGTTTTGTTTTTCGAGTGACTTAAGGGGTTTTCATGGGTAATTTTGACTATCCTCAGTTTTTGTACGTCAAGCTGACTTTAACCACTATATAGGCCATGACTCCACTATAGCTTAAAAACAAAAATAGTGGGAGAGTTAAATCATCAAATAGGACTTTGAGCCTGTGTATGCCAAGCTCAAAAACCCTGCACTGTAACAGTTAAACCATAATCACAACGTGAGTAGTGATTTATTTCCAGCAAAACATCAACCAAACATCAAACAACACACTAAATTAATGTTGTCATTTTGGATTTTGTTGGGTTTGTAGTTTTGACTGAGTTTACTTACATATTTGTTGGATTTTACAGTGAGATAAGCGTATGGCGGTTATACCTTTATATGTTTGTACATGTTTAGGTTACACTACAATTAACATATTTTAAGTCTAACAATAGGAGTATACTGGAATTTACTGTAATTTTTAAAGAGTTCATAAATTACTCACATCTGAGACACAAAGGGTTGACCAGACTAGAATATAAAGGTACAAAGTAGAAACACATCAACATGGAGAGTAAAATAATCAGAATGATGAAAAGATAAAACTCATTGTTTAGGAAGATGTTGGAATAATTAGGGAGTGGTAAATGATTTTCATTCAAAAGTAATTTATTCAGTGCCCTCTGTGCTAGGAACTGTACTAGGGGCTTATGGCTAAGAGGTAGGAAAGAAGAAGGAAAAGCGGAAATAAGATATCAAGATGAGGGACTTCCCTGGTGGCGCGGTGGTTAAGAATCCACCTGCCAATGCAGGGAACATGGGTTCGATCCCTGGTCCAAGAAACTCCCACATGCCGCAGAGCCACTAAGCCCATGCGCCACAATTACTGAGACCGTGCACCACAACTACTGAAGCCCGCGTGCATAGAGCCCCTGCTCCACAACAAGAAGCCACCACAATGAGAAGCCCGTGCACCACAACAAAAAGTATCCCCCGCTCGCCACAACTAGAGAAAGCCCACATGCAGCAATGAAGACCCTGTGCAGCCAAAAATAAAATAAATAAATTTATTTATAAATTTATTCAAGAGATGTCAAGATGAGTAAGACCTCAGGTCCTTCAAGACATTCAGTCTAATGGGAAGATAGGGCTACAACAGGTAATATTAATTAAGCACTAGTGAGGTTCATATAAACTGTCTCATTCAAGGCTCACAACAATCCTAGGGGATAAGCAATATTATTCCTCCATTTTACTGATGAGGACACAGAGGACCTCATGGGATAAATGGTGCTACTCAGCTAGATGCCCTTAGGAAATTACACACGGGAGTCAGGGAAACCTTCCAAAAGAGGTGTGATTTCATCCAGGTCTTTAATGATGACTGGGATTTCACCAGTCAGCACAGAGGGGGAAAGGCATTCTTGTCAGAATAGACAGTTTGGGGACTTCCCTGGTGGCACAGTGGTTAAGAATCTGCCTGCCAATGCAGGGGACATGGGTTCAATCCCTGGTCCGGGAAGATCCCACATGCCGTGAAGCAGCTAAGCCCATGCACCACAACTACTGAGCCCACGTACCACAGCTACTGAGCCCACGTGCCACAACTACTGAAGCCCACACACATAGAGCCCGTGCTCTGCAACAAGAGAAGCCACTGCAATGAGAAGTCTGCGCGCCATGATGAAGAGTAGCCCCTGCTCACCATAACTAGAGAAAACCTGCGTGCAGCAACGAAGACCCAACGCAGCCAAAATTTAATTATTTTTTTTTTAAAAAGAACAGACAATTTGTGCAAAGCCATGGGGACATGGAAAAGAATGGTTTCTCTAAGTAATGGAACAAAGGTGTAGATTGGCCCAGCTGAGAACACGGCCAGAGTCAGGTGCCCTGAAGGGGTTCACGCCCATCCTTCAACCCTGGTAATGGATCAAGCCATGTCACTGGACCGATCCTTCCCACACTAGTAGAAATGCAGTGCTTCCTGAAGGTTTGGAAACCAGGTTCAACTCTTCCAAACAGGGCCACCGCATACAGCTGTGCGCATTGGGCACTGAATGATAAGAGCCCCATCTAAGTGGCACAAGCCACACAGCAGACATCACAGATATATACACTCATTAGGACGGTTTCCTGGAAGGGGTAGTAAAGTTTCTTTTTTCTAATACAATCTGTATGTTATAACAATTTTCTGACAAATAGAAGCAAGGTATCTTAGGGAGGGGCATCTTTTCCTAATTCACATAAATGTGTCCTATGAGCTAACGGTGGTAAGCTAGCTCTTACTGCTTTTCCCTCTTGCACTGTGCTGAAACCTATTCCAACTGCACACCATGATCTTATTTGGCCTTTTCATGACTCAAATGCATTACATCAAACCTGCTTCAAGCAGGTAACGCTTTCTCTTTCCTCCTATCCCATGTGATTCCAGCTTCCCTACCTGGTCCATCGCTATCCCTCCTAGATTTGGATCTATCCACACTGTCTTCTGACCCACAACAGATCACTTTTCCTGGTTAATCTCATTTTTTCCAGAACTCAAACACAGCCCTGGGCCTGCCTGTTGTCGGGACATAAGAGGTCCCATGACCCAAAAAGACAGGAGGCCTCCAACCAGAAACTGTATTAATGGAGCCCTCCTATTCTGCCATATATTTCTGGAATGGCTCCAGAAGTCTCCCAAACATGGATTCTTAAAACTATCAATGTATATATTGCTCACATAGAAATATAAATCATTCTGAGCTGTAGTTGGCTCCAACTCCTTCAAAAGTCAGCCTTAGTTCTATTTAGACGCTAGTTAAATGGCCACCATAGCAAGCCCTGCTACAAAATGAGCTTTAAAGGGGCACAAGCGTTCACCTCAAAATCGTTCTAACTCTGTTCTATAAGAAACTTCCTAAAAAGCCTAGAAAAACATTGTGCAGAAAAGATGCAAAGCTATTTCAGGAGGATGGCTACCTCTGCGGAGGGAAGACAGTCATGGGCTGCAGCAGGAGGTGAGCTGCTCTCTGTAACATTGTTATTTCTTTTTAACAAAACCTCAAACAAGATGGTGAAATCTTAGTGTGGTAAATGTGTGAGGTGGGTAGAGGATATCTGTTGCATTATCTTCTGCTTTTAATGTTGGAAATATACCATAATTAACATTTTAAAATGTAAAAACAAAAAGGACATGTTTATGCACTTTGGCTGAAGACCATATTATAATTATTCACCAGAGAAGCTTTAGGGCATCCTTTGATGAACCCCAAGTAATCAAGCTCTGACCTGGCCCTTCCTAGGCTCCGAGGGAAAGGATCATGCATATAGCCACAGGGGGGACTTGGGGGGTCTCCCACCTCCAGCTGGGTTGGTGCTGTCACAGCAAAGGGCAGTGCCAAGGCCGGGACGGTGCACAGTGCACCCAGTGGGCGTCGAAGTGTCCGTCCGTCCGTGCTTTTGCTTCCCACGTCCCCGCACCCCCATTGTCAGACTTTCACCAGTGTCAGCTTCTTTTCCCTTCTCTAAAGGAGGTGTGTTTTAAATGATGTATCTATTCTGCCACCTAGCCTTCAGCCGCGTCACTACAACAAAGCTGCCTTAAAAGGCTCTTCTGCGCAGACCTCAATCTTGCTGGATTTCCCTAATCTTGGCTGGGGGATCTGAGCGATTGGGTACTTTATTTCTTAAGGGTCACCGTACCTTAGATTTGGGCCAGGGTGAGATGGTAGCATTAGAATGCTCAATGTGAAAGGGTATTTTCCTTTGGGAAAGGGATTGGTCAATCTCAAAAGGGCTTTATAATGGAATAATAACTCACTGTGGGGAACAGTTTAGGCAAATCTGTCTAGGACAGTGGGGATAGCCATTCATAGGAGTGAATGAAGGCAAGACCCTTAGCTGACATTCTTCCTCTCCAACCAGAGGAATCCATGATATCTTATGTCTCATTAAAAGCCTCGCTTTCTCACATCAGGCATCATCCTGGCCTCAAAAACCACTTAGAAACTCATGGAAAATGACCAGAGGAAAGGACTCACACTTTATAAAACACAAATGCTATGTACCCTTGGAAAAGTTGTCCATATAAAAGCACAAATCTTTTACTGGGTTGCATTTCTTGAAATATGCAGTTAATCTTTTAAAGGAATGGAACAGGGTGATCTCTGGGGAACTGGACACAAGTGGATGATATTTAACTTCTTACTTCTCCAAGAAAGATGTGGTTGAAAGGCATCAAAGCTGGAATACGCCAGAGTTAGGAAGCAGAGTTGGGAAACTTGTGGCAGAGAAAGAGGGAAGGGACCCCAGCCTCTGACGTTTGAATCTGGCAGGCATAAATGAGCCACCCCCAGCCCCCAAACTAAATTCACTGATGTAAACTACTTTTTTTCCAGAAGCAATCTTCTAAAGGTGATTGTGAACAGATCTAGGGCTTCAGAACAGAGGGGAGGGGGAAATGGAATAAAGAAAGGCTCCTAGGCATCCTCCATAATCCAACATCCCGGAACAGACCTTCCCACTCTGCTGTCAGACGTTAATTATGGGCTCTTAGGGGCAAACCCATCCAGCCAGGAGCCCATCTTTGGACCAAATTACCATAGACAATCCCAGGTTACTGAGCGTTCTTTCTCTCTTAAGCCCTCCCAGGGAGCCTACCTGAGGGTCCCTTGGACAGCAGCTTCTGTCCCATCAGCCAACTCTCAACCCCTCACGACATAAGCCCGTCTCTAAGTGGAAATACAGGCGGTCACTTAATGTCTACAGACTTACAGAGTACCCCCTCTCCCTGGCTCCCTGCCGCTAGACCCCATGGACCAGCTCTGGCTTCCTTTCTCTCTACCCTTTTCGTCTTCTCTATGAATCATCCCCCTCTCCCTTTTACCCGTCTTCACACATTTTATTTTCCAGCCACTGGAAGTCGGCTGGACAAAAAGACGTGTCACTGAGGCTGTCTCCCTCAGAATAGAGGGTGGCTGGAACTAGGCAACTCATGTTTCTCTGGAAGGAGCACCACAATCTCCCCATTCATCTGAAATGCTACCAATGTGCCTTAGCCGGCTCTGCTGCGGAGTCGCTGCAGAAATAGGAGCAGGGGCCGGAACACACACACCACACTGTCCGAACTTGACACAAAGGGGAAGGTAATACGTGATTTCCCTCACTCTTCAAATATTCCAACCAGAGTTTTGAATATTAATTTTGCCCCTACCTTACCAAGCCCCCAGACACAGAGGAGAAGCCATGTTAACGAGCCTTGCCTTTTTTTTTTTTTTTTTTTTTTTTTTTTTTATCATTACACACAGCTCCTCCTCTCTCAGCCAACACCTAAAGCCCCTCTGGCAATACGAACAAAAGCACAACTTTAAACTTTTGCCTTGACTTTAGAACAAAAGCACAACTTTAAACTTTTGCCTTGACTTTAAAACGTGCCTTTCGGCAAGTAGATAAGTGGGAAGAGAGATCAGGATCTGGGGGTGTTAACAGCACAGAGCGAGATGCTTCTGAACCAAACTGGCAAGAGAAATATTTTCTTCAAAGCAGCCCTACAGAAGGAATTCTTATCATAGATGAGGGTGCAGTCTAGTGGCAAACTTCATGAAATGCAGCCCCTTCTCCAAAGGGAAGTTAGAGCACTTCCAGAGGGACGAAGAGAAATGTAAAGGGGTGACAGTCTCACCGCAAGTTCCCCCAAATGGGGCAGCAAGAGCTGCCCAGCTCTCTCTGATCTGGCTCTGAAGTCTACAACCCACCCATGCCAAGTGCAGGAGAAAACGACAAGCCCCACCTTCATTCTTGGAAGACTTCAGCTGTCTTTCATTTTACTTAGGAAAGAAGGGTCCTTAGGGTCCCCATAGATCACATGAGGTTCCAAAAGGGATAACAGTGTTCCTGGTCAGGGTCAGCAAGTCCTGTGGTGACGTCAGCTCTGATTCCTGGGCTGTGCCTGCTGGCACCAGTGTCCCTCATAACAGGGGGTCCCTCTGGTCTGTCACCCAGTCCCTCCAGGGATGCGGCCCTGCCCAATGGAAATACCTCTTTCAAAGAACCTGGAGGGGAAGGATGACTCCACTCTGCCTATCTTACCTCTGACAGCCCCACACCAGGACACTTCAGGCCTCCAGGCAAGATTTTCAGACCTAGCGTTCTTCCACAGTGCCAGGCTCTGTAACTCACTGCTGCCTACAATGCTGCTGCTAAGAATGTCCCTTCGAGCAAGTACACACAACACACACACACACACACACAGCTTCCCTGGGCTAACAGTGTAACTGAAGGAAAGTGGCCACTTCTTCACCCTATGACCAAAGACAGTCACTCCACCAGCAACAGAAACACTACATTAAATCCCCTTCCCCAGATTTTTAGGGGGGAAATTCAGTTTTTCTTTTCTTTCTTTTTCTTTTCAGTCACCACCCATCACTGGCCACCCTACACTAACGCCCACCCCAACACATACATGCGCGCGAGAGAGAGACAGAGAGACAGAGAGACAGAGACAGAGACAGAGAGACAGAGACAGAGACAGAGAGACAGAGGCAGAGACAGACAGACAGACAGACACACACACACACACACACACACACACCTTACTTGGTCACTCAAAAACCAGCAGACGGCCATTTCCCAAAGCTAAGGAAGAATTTCTTGCACACTGTATATATCCAGTTGGCTAATAAGAAAATACTTCTCCCTCCAGCCTGGGCCTTGTCTAGTTAAGGGGTAGGAGGGAGCGGGAGACGAGTTACTCCGTATTGTATCCACCGTGCTGCGAAGAACTCTCCTTCACTCGCCCCCCGCCTCCTCCCCGCTCTGGGCAGCCCGAGCCCCGTCCCCCGCGGCCCTTTCCCCACTCCGGGAGAGGAGGGCGCTGTTCGGGCGGCGAAGGGGAGCCCCCGTGTGTCTAGAAGGCCTCTCCCCACCCCCACCCCGTGTGAGTTTGTACTCCTTGGCATCCTTGCCTGGGTTGGGTGTTGGGGAGCTCAAATTGCAGCTACAAACTGGCTGGCAGCCAGGGGCCGTCTATTTAAAAGCGCCTGCTCGGCCGGAGCCCGTAGTCTCTTTGGAAACTTCTGCCGGGGAAAAAGAGCTAGGAAAGAGCTGCAAAGCGGTGTGGGTTTTTTCCTTTTTTTTTTTTTTTTTCTTTTCTTTTTTTCCTCCTTTTCATCACCCCCTCCTCCGTTTGCACCCTGCTTCGGGCTTCACGCAGAACCTGCGAATTTCGAAGAGGTGCTGGCAGAGTGGGAGAAAAGAGGTGTTAGGGGCTTGGATTTGGTCTTTTTTTTTTTTTTTTTTTTCCTCTATTTCAACATTTTCCCCCCACCCTCGCGGCTGCAGCCGCCGCCTTTTACCTGTTCCGGGGCAGCCGCGCGCCGCTGGCAGCTGAGGGTTAGAAAGGAGCCGGGTGTACTTTGAGATTTTAAACAAAAATTTTGAAGACGAATCTATTTTTCTCCCCCCGCACCCCTTCCTCCACAGCCTCCGATCTTATTATTCCGGTGGTGATTTGGGGGTGAATAATTTTTGGCCCCCGCCCCGCAATTCTGACCAGGTCAGGCTTGGGGAGGGGTTGTTTCTCCCGCCCCCGATCCCTCTGCGTGCACCTGGCGCTGCTCTTTTTTCCCCTACCTGTTGCAAGTCCGTAATCTTTGCAGCTGAGACTTGCTTTCAGGCACCCGAGCCCTCCATCGCTCCCTACATTTTGCTGTTGTCTGGGGGAGGCCACCTGCTCTACCAGCCAGAAATTTTAAAAAGAAAAACCAATTCTCCGCGCGCCCTCTTGGCCCCCTTCTCCCTTCATTCTCGCGCTCCTGCCCCGCCCCAGGTAAAGGGGGAGACTCGGAGAAGATGGTGCTCACCGCGGTCCTCCTGCTTCTGGCCGCCTGTGCGGGACCGGCCCAGGCCCTAGGCTCCTTCGTGCACTGTGAGCCCTGCGACGAGAAAGCCCTCTCCATGTGCCCCCCCAGCCCCCTGGGCTGTGAGCTGGTCAAGGAGCCGGGCTGCGGCTGCTGCATGACCTGCGCCCTGGCCGAGGGGCAGTCGTGCGGCGTCTATACTGAGCGCTGCGCCCAGGGGCTGCGCTGCCTCCCCCGGCAGGACGAGGAGAAGCCGCTGCATGCCCTGCTGCACGGCCGCGGGGTTTGCCTCAACGAAAAGAGCTACCGCGAGCAAGCCAAGATCGGTGAGCACGCTCAGTGTGCCAGGCAGCTACGCTGCGCACGGGCGGGGGACACGGGGGACACGGCACAGGCTGGCCCGGCGCGCTCTGCCCAGCAAGTGGCTTAGAGCCTGGGTGCAGCCCGGGAGGAGGGCGGGGAGGGTCCTTGCCCCTCGGGATTGGAACCCTGGCCGATCCTGCTACCCGGGTTACTGTCTAGCCGAGGCTCTCCCTGTTTTCGCTTCTTTTCCTCGCTCCTGCCCACACCTCCTCCGCCCCGCCCCTCCCCCCTCGACTAAACACTGACTCTAAGATCCTATTCAGTCTCCAGGTCCAAATCCCCAGGTACTCAATCTCCAGTCCGAAAATGTACACCTTACATTATTAACTCCCTCTCCACCACCCCCATCTACCCAATATGTTGTGGGGTGGGTTTGTTGTGGGTTTTTTTTCCTGAACTTGAAAAAAAGTAATGTCTTTTGTTAAAATATTGCTTTAACTGGGGACCTGGAGAGAGAGAGGCGTCACCGGTCTTCTGTGGTAATTCCACCTTTGTCCTTCCCAGCCCCCTACCCCTGCCCCAGGCCCTCCTTGACGTTTCTATTCTCCTACCCCACCAGACACACACGCACACTCACATGCACACATAACACACGCACGCACGCACCCTTGGTAGCTAATGCCTTTTGGGTGGGGACTTCGATGCCCCTCCCACGTGCACACCCATTGCTCTTGACTTGATCGGATTGACTGTGGTCAATTATACAACATACTGAAATGCAAAATACCGGTTTTCCTCCCTGGAAGGGAACGATTACTTTAGCCAAGCTCAGAGGCGGCGGGAAGGTGGGGAGGCGGTAAGTGGGGGAGGGCGGGAGTCATGGAAAGGGATAAGAAGGAAGGGTTTGGTGTTCCAGGGCTGGTGTTTGTCCCCGAATCTAACTCCTTTTCCCGTGCCCCAATTCAGATTTTACCTAGGAAGAAAGGTGGATACAGGGTTGGGAAGCCAGAAGAGACATGAAATTCAGACATCACAGCTCCCCCGCCAGGGCTAATCGCCCGCTCTCCCGCGTTGCCCCTCAAGCTCTCAAACCAGATCACAAGTGGGCGTGGTGTAAATGGAAGAGGGGCCCTGGAAACGCAGAATGCAAAATCAAGGGGGCGGAGACGGAAAAGCCACGCTCCCGGAGCCTCCCCTCTGCCTCCAAGTAGCCCCGCCTCCGGGTTGGCCCGCCCCCAAAGTCTCAGTGCCAGGAGTCTAGGGTTTAAAAGGTTGACAGAGCTACTTGTTCAATCAGAACAGTTCTGCGCCCCTTAGACTGGGTTTCCTTTTGGAAAGTTACTTGATCTTAAATTTTTAGCAAAAGTTTAATGAACTCTACACAAGAGTCTGGGTTCTGAGACGTCGTTAGCGGTCCTCTCCCAAAGGGGTTCAGACTTGGCTAAATAATGTTTATTCTGTGTGGTATTTTATTACTGGGACAATGCTCTTCTTACCTCCTATCCCCTTCCATTACGAGCACCCCAACATGAGTTTTCTTAACTGCACACTACAGATACTGCCATGTAGGAAAGGAGTGCTTTGGCGCTTGAGGAGAGGCAGGAGACCTTTCCTGGGTTCGACCTGGATGCCCACAAACCCTGCAGGTTTTGCCTGTCGCAGGAGGCCGTCCCTCCAGCTTTGCAAGAGGTAGTCTTTCTCCAGATTGCAGCCTGCAAAAAGGGAGAGAGAGCAACGTGCAGGCCCCGGAGGCTCCAGAGGCCGGTTTGTGAAGTTATTTTTATTAAGAGCCACTTTTCAAAGGCGGTCCCCCTCGCCTTCATCTTGTGGGATGTGGATTTTGAAAAGCTGAGCACGGGGGGTTGGTGGGGGGGGGGGTATGAATCGATTTCCTGGCTTGGAAGCGAGCGCTCTGGGTAACAATCCGGTCACATCGAAAGCATGCAAGCTATCGCTAAGCTGCATTCTGGCCCCATTTTTATTTGCCCAACCGTGTGGTCGGTGTGATGTGGTTGGTGTGGAGGGTGCCCGCGCGCGCAGTTGCTGGGAGAGCAAATGGGCGCATCCAACTTTCCAGTTCAACCCAACACACGCACACACACACATACACACACACACACACACACACACACACTTTTGTCCCAAGCAAGATGCCTTTTAGATTTCTCTGCAGTCCCTTCCTCAGCCCCCACCTTCAAGGTGCCTCTGGATCAACACGGAGCAGCCTTCCTCCCTCTCCCCTCCCCCATCCCCATCCCCATCCCCATCCCTCTGGAAGACTCCACCCGCCTAAAGCAGGTGCCTGACCCACTGTAGTCGCTGGATGGCTGCCCTTGACCGGTGGCCGGAGTTGACGCCTTCCTCCCGGACGGATGGGATGGGAATGGGCTCTCCTGGCTAGAGCTTTTCAGCCCGAAAACCACTGGGTGGGTCCCTCAAAAGTTGGAGATGGTGCAGCGACGGTACTTAAAGAGAGCTCAACGAACAGAGAGAGGGAGGAGAGTGTCAGCTCCTTTACCCAAGATTACTGCCCCCCGACACTCCACCACCACTCCTCCCTACCGAAACCAACAGTACGAACTTGGATTTGCCCCAGATTTAGATACAGACATAGATGATAATATACATATTCACATATATCAAAAAATATGTGGAGAGAGAAAGAGAGATTTAGGGTCTTTTCCAACCAAAAAAAAAAAAAAATGCATTTCTAGAATCAGAAATGGGGAGCTGAGGAGAGCGAGATGGCAGGCAGCCAAAGCTTCTGGGAGGAAGAGCGGAGGGCGGGAGGGGACTGGTGTTTTGCTAGGCACGTTGCTGAGCAACGGGAGAGGGTGTCCGCCCGCGAGCCTGGTGCCGGGAGCGCTCCGGGCCCTGCATTTTATTCTGGCCAGTTCAGGGGCAAAGATAGATATAGAAACAGAGGGCAATGTGTGTGAGGGCTAGAGGGAGGCGGGAGACAGGAGTTATTTATTGGACCGAGCTCAATAAATATGGGTGAGCTGGGTCGAGGCGAGGAAGGACGGAGCTTTGCTCTGGGCATTGTTTGGAGAAGGAGCCTTGTGGCTTTACTGGCGCACATACTTGCCCGGGTCTGGAAGATCTCTCTTGTGCCTGTGAGATATTAAGTTTGGGATACAGGGAGAAGTGGCTTCTGGGTTTCAGTTCTGTCATTTAGAAACAAGAGAGGAAGAACAGAAAATATGCTTCTGGGAAAGAAAGAAAAAGTACCTAAATAAAAATGAATTCAGCCTTTGCTTCTTTGAGGGGTTTGGCCCTCCATCACCCTGGCTTCCATTCCCAGCCTGGTCCAAATGCCATGTTGAAATCAAGTTCCAGAGTTAGGTTTATTGGCCAAATTTTTGTCTGAGTTGAACAAGATCATGAAAAACTGAAGGAGACGGATTCCTTTCCCACCCGTATCCCCTCCCTTTGAAACAAGTCTTTAAGAGGCTGGCTGTGCCCTGAGCCAACCAAAATGGGAGCTGGGAAGACAAGAGCGGGTGCTTTTAACTTGACTTTTCTTGCCTTCCCCCTCCCCTCCCTTCCCCCTCTTTCTGCTTTGTCAGCTCAGACTGGAAGAGCAAGCACAGTTGGCCACAGTGAGAGCTCATTTTCTTTCCACTTCTCCCCCTACCCTCCCCACCTCCACCCTGACCCCTTTCTTATCCCTCCCTCCCATCTCACCCCCTTCTCCATCCCCCAACTCCAAGGCCTTCCCCTGAGGGCTTGAGTTTTAACTTGGAGCAGCTGTGCGTTAGTCCTGGGGCTTGGATTGGATTTGAGCAGGCAGGTGGGCTTGCAGCTGCAGCGGGAGGACCAGGCTGACCTAGGAGCCAGAGGTCACCATGAGGGTTACAGCAAAGGGCATGGGAGCAGGAATCCCAGCAGAAACCCTGGTCCCCTTAATGGGGAAAGGGGTGGGGGGTGGTGAGGGGGAAGGTGCTAACAGGAAAAGAAGGTGATTTTTGTTATCTAAAGTTTTTACTTTGTACCTGAGCCGTGTCTTTGAAACTGAGTTATTTAACGTATGGAAAATAAAATTTTGGAGAAGGGACCACCACACTCCAGGTCTATTGCCTCCAGAAATTGGAAGAACACCGTAAACAGACCAGGTACCAATGAGGTCCCACTGGAAGCAGAAGTGAAGAGGGCAGAGGCTGTTTGGTGAGGTTTTGTTTGAGATTTTGTTTTGCATTTTTACTATGGTAGCTCCAAAATTTGCAGTCCCCAGAGACCATCCTTCAAGTGTAATCTGGACATATGTTTTCCAAAACAATAAGATTTATTACATATCTGCAGGAAGAAATAAGCAAATAAAAAAAGCCAGTTCTAAGCTTCTGGTCTCCTCCCCATATCCACAGAATTCCCCTTTCTTGTTTCAAGCTCCAATTCTTGCCATGATATATGTTATGATGTCTTTTTTTTCTTCTTCTTCTTAAATATAAATCCAGAGAAGTGACTGGAAATCTCTATGAGAGGCAAAGTAACCTTTCCTGCCTGGCCACTCAGCTTAGCTAGGTCCGAGAGTCTCTCCAGGAATTGTCTGGGTGTTGGCCAAAGAATGCTACAGCTGGAAGGAACCCGCAGTGATCATGGCATCATGGCAGTCAAGGCCCTCACTTTACAGATGAGGACGCTGAGGCCCTAAGTGCAAGTCACTAGCCCAGAATTAGGTGCAGGGTTAGAGGCAGAGCCAGGGCTAGAACTCAGCCTTAGAATCCTGTTGAGCCTAGGCCTCCGTTCCGCTCTCCCTGGCTTTCTTCCTTAAGTCACTAGGGCTCTGGCCTGAGTCTGGTCTAACCTGCAATGAGGTCTTTGGCAAATATCACCTGAGGCTGTCATCCCATAGCTTTGCGGGGGGGGGGGGGGGGGGGCGGAGCTCGGGGGGGCGGGGCGGGTTGTGAAGATGAAATACGAGCTCAGAACTGGGAGTGCTCCATTTGAGGGGAAGAAGTGAAGTGGCCCCAAAGTGGAGAAGGCAGTACCCCTTTATTTTCAATCCCTCTCCGTTCCGTCCCTTTTTCTGCACGGTCTTGCAAGCAAGGCTGGCTTAAGCCAGTGGTTTGGGATGGGGGCAAGGAGGGTAGTGTGTTCAGCCCAGACTTCAGGTCCATGTGCCAAACCTCATTTCCTGAATGACAGGGAGCTGTCCTGATGCGGGCAGGCAGGCAGGCAGGCCCTCGCTGCTCCTTGGCTATGTAGCGGTCCACAGTCTCTAAGGAGCCCACGGCACAGAAGTGGCCGGCTTCCCATGGCAACCAGCCTCCACCAGCACGGGCTTCCATGGAGCCGGGCAGCAAGATGATGAGATCTGAGCTCGGGTGGGGTGGGATGAGGGTGAGGGAGTGACTGGGGGATTTGCGCATCAGAAGAAAAAGAGAGAAAACCATATGCCACAAAAGTTGATAAGGAAGAGAGAGAGAAGGTCACCGGGTTTTTGAACATAGTCAGGTATGTGGGAGCTCTTTCAGAAAGAGAGGAGAGGAAGCCCTCCAGATTACAGCTGGGGGCCTCACGTTGATCTGAGGAATTGCTGAGAGCCATCCTCATACATCCTGGATGCTGGCGCAGCTCCTTCTTTGGGGGTTTCTTAAGAAGGAGGCAGATAAGGCTGTCTTCCCAATAGGTTAGACCAGCTGTCCCCAACAGTTTTGGTACAAGGGACTGGTTTCGTGGAAGATAATTTTTCTACGGACCGGAAGCAGGGGTGAGGGGGAATGGTCCAGGCGGTAATGCCAGTGATGGGGAGCGGCAGATGAAGCTTTGCTTGCTCACTGCTCACCTCCTGCTCTGTGACCCGGTTCCTAACAGGCCACGGACCAATATCGGTCTGCGGCCTGGGGGCTGGGGACCCCTGGCTTAGACCACCTGGTGAGCCCTGGGGAGTGTTTTAAAGTAAATAGGTTATCTTATTTTTGATCCCTCACCTAAACCATCAGAGATCAGCCCTTCTCTTACCAAATCCTGAAGCAAAACTCAGATTGAATTTGCACTCAGGACCTAGCCTCCTATGACCTCTGCTGGTTTGCAGAGATGTTTTACATGGGCCCCTATTATCCCGAACTGGGTAGATTGTATCATTACAGCTGTACTGGGCATGCTGCTCCCAGTCTCCCTGTCACCTCAGTGAAGATGGCTCTCCTTCCAGACCCTTTAGAACAACACTGTCCGATTGAAATATAATATAAGCCACACACATATGTAATTTCAAACTTTCTAAGAGTCACTTAAAAAAAAAGGTAAAAAGAAACAGGTGAAATTAATTTTAACTGTATGTTTTAACTCAATGTACCCAAAATATTATAATTTCCATATATACTCAAAATAAGCACTTATAATGAGATATTTTGCATTCTTTCATATTAAGTCTTTGAAATCTGAAGTGTATTTTACATTTACAGCACATCTCAATTCAAACACCAAATTTTCATTGGAAATACTTGATCTGTATTTTTAGTTTTCAGAAGATTTACAGTTGAAAAAGTAGATTCATATACCTGAGTTGCCCTAAATATTCTCAAAAGTTTTCCAATAAGCAAGGATAATTTTTTAATTTAAATTAATTTAAATGAAATAAATCTTAAAATTCAGTCCCACTAGCCACATTTCAAGTGCCAAAAGCCACATATAGCTAGTGGCCACCGAACTGGACAGGGCAGAGGCCACCAGCAAGCCCCTCCCATACCTGTCTCTACTCTCCTCCTGCCCCAAAAAAGTCAAAAAGGAAAAGAGTCTGAGCTTTAATTGCCAAACAGGACAGACTCCCTTGTTTGACCCCTAGCAAGTCTCTCTTCTTAGGGGAACCAGGGTTGGGAGGGAAAAAAAAGAAAAGAAGTGTTCAAACCATCTGCTCCCTACCGCCCCCTTCTGGTCATACAGGACTTTTCAGGGAATTTGGCTACTTAATTGTGCTATTCTGAATGGACCGTGATGAGTCACCAGTGGGAGTGTGGCCAGGTCAGAGAAATGGTCCCTCACTTCCTCCCTCTCCTCATCTCCCCTTCCCCCATTCAAAGGCTGCTCCCCACCTCACCCCTCCATTACCTTCTGGTTTGGGGTGTATATAGGGAAGAGATAGAGACGTTTCTACTGAGCATGCTCTACCTTCCCCAAGTCTAGAGAGATACTGGATGGCTGGATATACTCATCTTCGGAGTTGTGCATAAGTGTGTATCTCTTATGTGTAAATTTATCACCAGCTGCCGCCCAGGGATCAAGAAATGTGTGCCAGAGTCACGGCCCTGAATCCTTGTTTGTCCCTAGGGGGAATAAATGAGGAAGATCCTTCCTTTACAGTGGAGGGTGTGTGAGTGGGACCCCAGCCTTTCATTCTGGGGAAGTGCCACCAACTTGACACCTGCCATATCTACACTGTGGAAAGGTGGTGGGTCACCTTTTCTCTCTCCATCTTTAGGGGAAAAGACCTAGTGCCTTAATGCAGCATGAAGGAATGGGATTAGACAAAGGACAGACTCCCAGGCGGAGTTCTCTAAGTGGCAACCAGTTCTCAGAAGTGCTTGGGCACAGCCCCTCTCACCTGAGGTTGGCGATCAGACTCCCCAGAGACGAAGGTAGATCCATCACTTCCCAGCAGACCTTTCTTCAGTCCAAGGCGCCTGAGATCTTGTGATCTACAAGTAGACACCTGTCAGCCACATATCACAGCGACCAGATTTTTAGTTGATGATGGGAACAAGGGAGGTGGGAGGCAACAAATACCTACCAAGGCAGAGACCTACACTGAGAGTTCACTAGCACGTAGCAGCTCACAGAATCCTCACAGCCCTATGGAGAAGGGGCTGTTGTCATCCTCCCCATATCTCAGATGAGAAAACTAAGGCAAGGAGAGGAGAGGAGGCAACTAAGAGAGGTCAAAGTACACCTGCACCAGGATTTATTGAACCACGGTTAGCAGCCCCATCTTCCTCCCAAGAAGGGTGACTGAAGGTCAAGTGCTGGTAGTCTGGCTCCTGACTCTGTTTCTGTGCTTTGCTCTATGGTGTCTTTATTTCTGTGCTCAGGATAGAGATGTTACATACCCAAGTTGGTTTTCCTGGCCTGAAATGGCGGGGGGCTGTAAAGGAGCTCAGGGAGCTAAGCCTGTTGCTCTCACTGTCCAGTCACTAACGCTCTGAATCTGCTTCCCGCCTCTGCCATGTACCCCAGGTCAGCAAGACTCCCCTCCAGTGTCTTTTTGCAACTCCTCCCTTCTTGCAACTGGTTCCTTAGGATAACAGTCGTTTGGGTTTCTTTTCCTCTTGGGAAGTCAGTGCTCCTTCCTTTCTCAGCCCATAATTCAGGTGAAGAGGAGTCCAGAACATGCATGTCTGTTACTAACCACAGAGGAAAAGAAAACAGAGTCTTCCAAGAGAGACTGGGGCAAGGCAGGCACTGATCAGGGATGTTACGGGTAGGAGCCGGGACGGTGCAGCTCCCCTGAAAGGCTCTGCAGCCCTGCCTACTGCCCCGTCCCCTTTTTCTTTATGCAAAGGCACACACAGTGTAATTGAGTCTCTTGGCATCTGCAGCTGGGAAATGGTCAAACTTCAGGAGACTGAGACATGTCTCACATTTTTTTAAACAGCGAGCAGCTGATCCAGCATTTTCGCAGAAGTCTTATGTGTAGCAAAGAGCAGGAGGCTGCAGGTTGGCTAGGAAACAAGGCCAAGTGGAGAGGAGGCACGGAGAGTCCAGCCATACCCAGGCATGGATTAGTGCCCTCGGACCAGCTGCCCAGGGGAATTTTCTGCAGTGATGGAAGTGTCGTAGATCTGCGCTGTCCAACCCAGTAGCCACTGGCCACATGTGACTATTGAGCACCAGAAATGTGGTTGGAGCAACTGAGAAGCTGAGTTTGTAATCTGATTTAATATTTATTCATGTCAACTGTATCGGACGGCACAGTCTTAGATCAAAGAAGCCCAGTAAATCCAGGGGACCCTTCTTCTTCCCGCTCCTGTGAGGCTCACCTCCCTGCCGCCTTGTTCCCTCTGCAGCAGTTCCTGTGTTTAAAGGCAGGTGCATGGGTGACGTGACCCCTCAGGGTATCCACTGAGCTCTAACATGCCGCAGCTGGCATTACAGAACTGCTCCTAGACCTCCTGCACTCTGTCTCGTGAGCAGATTCACACATCTCTCCATTTAAAGATTATTTACTGAAGACCATATGCTGGAGAGACCAAGATAAATGACAAAGTTCTCCCCTTAAGAAGTTTACTGTTTGAGTTCCACAGAGGGAGCTAGAATGAGAGGCAGTGGAAACCCAGCTCCCCTTTTCATTCCTTGTAGAGAGATTCTGGGTGAACCCCTCTTGTCTTCTGGCCAGGAAAAGAGACTGGTCCCAGGTCCAAGTGACCTGGCAAAGCCCCACATCCTTCCTGAGCAGAGAGTTCCAAGTACACCTCAGCTTCTTCAATTTCCATAGGCAAAGTCACAATATCTGGTCCACCCACTTTCTCTAAGTTTGATTATGAGGTCAAGATAGTGTGGGAAACAAACACCAGGCTGGGCCCAGGCTGTTAATGGTGCCAAGGTAGGACTAAGAGCCCTAGGGTGGAAGGTTCGATTGCAGGAAGCAGAAGGTCCCCAACTGGACCCGCCCCATTGCTGGGCTCAGGGAGCAGGTGGGATGAGAAAGCTTCTTAAGAGCAAGTGCCTGGTCCTGCTGCTAAAGCATCCTGCCCCTGCAGGAGAACTACTGTGAGAGGCCGGGTTGGAGACCATGGTGGGGCTTGGGGAGGGAGCCTGCATTGGCACTTGTGCTGTGAGGAGCAGTGCCCACCCTGGGACGCCTCTGGGTCCACAGTGGCTGGGCCTGCACCCAGGCACACTCAAGGTTCACTGGGGGAATTCCCTGGCGGTCCAGTGGTTAAGACTCGGCACTTTCACTGCTGGGGCCCTGATTCAATCCCTGGTTGGGGAACTAAGATCCCACAAGCTTCAGGGCATGGCCAAAAAAAAAAGGTTCACTGGGACATGAGGATGGCACAGTCCTCGAGGAGGTTTTCGTGTTGCCCTGGGGAGTGCCTCAGTGGATGTTGCTGCATCAGTGTGAATGCGCAGCGCCTTATGAAGGAAGGAGAAACTGAGCTGCCCACCCTAACACGGCAGGGGCTGGGAGCATCAGAGAGCCCGGGTGGCAGGACTGGGGGCAGAACAGAGCAAAGAATCAGATAGTTATCCAAAGATAAATATCGGGACGATATGAGAACCCTCGCTTCCTTTGTCGTTGGATAGATCATGGAGTTAAAGGGCCCTGCTTCAACAGCTTCCCAGAGGAGGGAACAATAGTGAATATTCCCTTGCCCACTTTCTGCAGAATCCTTTCAAAATAACATCTAGAGATAGAAAGGGAGGTCCTAGATCTGTTTCCCTTTTTTCCCTGACCGTGTTTCAGGTGAGATTAAAGAAACAGCAGGGGGTTACACACTGATAGCATTGCCCCCGCCCCACACCTGCCTTCTCCACCCTGGCCCCCCCGTGGGTCCTTCCCAGTCCGTGCATGTCCATTTCCCTGACTCTTTCCATGCATGCTGCAGACACACAAAGAGGGGAGGATTGGGGTGTTTGTCAGAGAAGTAGGAGAGGGAGGCACACAAATTCCAGATTTTAAAATTGTTTACAGTCCCTACAAGGAAGCGCCACGGACGTGTACTGCGGCCATCGGTCTCCTCCGCCACCTACCGGCCATGTGGAGGTATTGACATGCTGGTCGACTGGGTTCCAGAACCTTCTGCATTGCTAAGTTCCCTAGATTGCTATTCACGTACAGGGAAACTTCACCAGGAAGTCCTCCCTTATATCCCACCTAAATCCCTTCTGCAGCCTTGCTCCATTTTCTTTGGATGAAACAGCTCAGGAGCTGCCAGTCTACTTGTGCCTTCTTGTTTTATCTAAAACTTAAACCCTTCCAAAATTGCAAGCCTATTTATGACTCAGCTACAAAGCAGCTGAGTAGGGCTAGTTGGCTCCGGCATCCCAGCTCCAGTCTTACTTTCCAGCCCTTTAATCTTCATGGCTCTGCCCTGGCTCCGCTCCAAGTTTCCGCTGTCTCTCTGGAGCCTACAGGTGACCACAAGACCCTGATTAGTATCTTTGATACTCGACTCTCCCGCTGCCTAAGTCATAGGTCCCATGGGGTTAAGTGGCACCGAAACCCGGGAGGCACATCAAAACTTTAAGTCTGCCCTTCAGAAACAGCCAAAGAGACTGAAAACTGGGGAGGGTATGCCCTCAGGAACCCAGCCTTGGTGAGGCCAGGGGAAGGACAGAGGGTTTGCAAAAGTCCTTTGAGTCCCTTAACGAAGGCACAGGAATCTACATTTCGTTCCCCAGTATCATCCTTGCTTAGTCTCAAAGCTAACACTTTTGGACAAAAGACCAAGAGAGGTCAAAGTAAATTGCCCCAACGTTTCTTGAACCATTGTTAACAGCCCTATCCTCCTCCCAGGAAGGGTGATTCAAGGTTAAGGGCAGCCACAGTACTTCTCAAAGATCCTAAAATATGAAGAGTCTTGAGAAGGGCTGCTGATGTTGGGGGAGGGTGGGCATTAGCCAAGGTACTTCCACGACCACCAAAGCCAGAGAGAGAAGCTCCGTGAGAGAAGGTGAAACGGCATCTGGAGGATCACACCCTCTGACCAAGAGGACAGGGGGCCCCCAAAACAGGTGACCAGAAGAAGATGGGTGGCACTCCCACCCCAGATATCTTTAAGAGCCAGAAAGAGCACCACTGGGATGGGTGCGTGTACTTGTGGACACAGGGATGGTCTATTAGAGGGATTCGGGGAGCTGGAACAGCCAGCCACTGGGAGTAAGCAGCCCGGGGACCTCTCCCGGTGAAGAGCCCAGATCCACAGGTGCCCCTGAGGACAGTCTGCTGGCCCTCTGGGCCAGGCCAGAGCAGCCCCCAAAGGAGATGCTCATCCTTCCTGCATGCATCCCACACCCAGCCTTCTCACCCTCCTCTCCTCCCTTCATCTGGTTACAATCTTGATTGGGGAAGGCGTGTGGCCATGCACACCCAGAATGCTCCCAGCCTTTCAATGGCAACCATCTCTTGCCCTCTCCCCTCCGCCGCTGCTCAAGTGAGGATCAGAATGCTTGGGGATGCCCAGAGAGTCTGAGTGGAGTGTCAAGTCACTCAGTAAGATGTGACCGGGCAATGGTTCGCTTTTCCTCTCCTCACCCCCTCCCTCAAGACCTGGGCCTCAGGTTTGGGCCTGAATTACTAGATAACAGAGCCCTCATCTTTCACTTTGCACAGAGTCCCCCAAATCAGCTTGCTCCACCCTGCATCCCACCCCCATCCTAGCTAATCCCACAACCAGGAAAAGTTGGTTTATGCCAAAAAACATCACTCTGTAAGCTAATCTCCAGAAGGCTCCATTCCACCTGCCAGGTGCATCACCTTGTTGATTTATCATCCCAGTGGGTTTTGATAGAGTCAGAGCACAGGGCAGGACATGGTGGGAAGAGGGAGTGAAAGGCCAGAAGGGGACAGGGATCCTGGTACTGAATTTTGCTCAGGGAGAGCCTGCCCACTGCTTTGTCATTTGCTTTCTCACACCTTCTTCTCCAGAAACTACTTTCCTTCCTCTCCTGTGGATAAATACCCAAATCAGCCGCCACCCAGAACACTGCAAACCTCTGGAGGCTTCTTTAGGGTGGGGAACTTCCCTGCCAGGGCCTTAAGGACTGGATTACCTACTTGATTAAATCTGACAAATCCCGAGCCAAGAGACAAACAGGTGCTTGGGTGCTTCCTGCCACCTGCCATCCTGACCAGGTTAGGCCAGGCCTCCAAATACCTCTCTTAACACACACCTGGAACTTCCCCTGGGCTGAAGTCTCCTGCCCCGGGGACACCAAACAGTATCTTCTCACAGAACTGCTCCCTCCCTGCACCTCTCCTTGTCCCCACGTCCTCAGATTCCTCTCCTGTTTCTCAACCCATGCCTTGCCATCTCGGCTCCTGGGCAGTCCAGTGAGAGCGGCGAGGGTGGACAATAGGATTTTTCTTCAGTCTACTTGAGTTATTCAGGGTCACCCCAAAGCCCTATTTTCTTTTTCTAGAATTTGAAAAGAAAAGAGGGCAGCGAAGACAGGGTCCCCTGGCCACACCCACCCTGCCCTACACCTGCTCTCACCCTGGGCATCCTGCCCACGCTCTGCCCACCTGGGAAGAGCAATCGAAGACCTCCTGCCCTGGTCTGCCTAGGCTGGTGGGATCAGGGAGCTGAGAGGAGGGACCCAGAGAAGGGCACCTGTGAGATGAGAATCTCATGGAAATCTGTGAACCAAGAAAAGGCCAGGGGCTGGAATTAACAGATCGACAAATAAATGAACAAAGTCCTAGTTCTTTAAAGGTCATAAGTCAGCTAAATATAGACTGTCACCAAGTCACTGCTATATATAACCTCTCCACCCGCAGCCAGCAGTCTGCCTCTCTTGGCCTGGAGCTGAGTTATGTCCCAGGCTTCCAGGGCACAGAGCACAGAGCCAGCTCTGAGCAGGAAGCAAGGCCCCGGGCTTCCACGTCCCCCACCCCCAGCCGCTGGCACTGATCCCCTCCAGACCCCACATTTCTGGCTCTCCCGGCTCCCCTCTTCCTGTTCCTCCTGGTGGTCCCCACTGCCCTGCCCGTCCAGACACCCCAGGACCCTCCTGCTCTTGGTTTCCCAGCTCCAGATATATCTCAACTCCAGCAGCTCTGAAAACACCAAAAGGATGGACTTGACCTCTTGTCCACATTCTGGCCATCGCCTATTTCCCCCGACAGCCTAGATCTCCAGACTGTGTTCTTACATCGCAGCCCCACCTGCGGCCACCACCCCATCTACTTAGCCAGCCCTCCAACAAGCAAGCCCCTTCCCATAGCCCTCGCTCTCCCCGTCCCCAGAATATCCTCTCCCTCCTGTCCGACGTCCCCTCCTGTATCAGCCTGACTTTGCCAACACTCTCCTACCCCATGAAGTCGCCGAGGATTTCCCACCACTTACACGAGTGTCGACTCGTGCCCTGGTTCTCATTTCCCTGCTTTCCCCAGTTTGGACGATTCCAGGAGGGCAGAGAGCCCGTCTCCTCACCCCAATCCTTCGAGCCTCGGGCTCTATCTACACGGTTGAGCCTCAGCCCTCGGAGGCTGATCCTCCGCCCCCTTCTCCCTGCAGAAAGAGACTCCCGAGAGCACGAGGAACCGACCACCTCCGAGATGGCGGAGGAGACCTACTCACCCAAGATTTTCCGACCCAAGCACACCCGTATCTCCGAGCTGAAGGCCGAGGCCGTGAAGAAGGACCGCAGAAAGAAGCTGACCCAGTCCAAGTTCGTGGGGGGAGCTGAGAACACCGCCCACCCCCGGGTCATCTCTGCACCTGAGATGAGACAGGAGTCTGAGCAGGTGAGTCTCAAGGATTCTCTTCCCATTCCCCTCTGCATCCACACCCCGCAGCCTCCGCCACCGCCCCAGCTTTCCACCTTAGCCCGCGTCTAAATGAGCGTGCGTGACAGCACTTTATACGCCCAGGGGGCGCGGCAGGTGAGGCGGAGGGAGACCTTGGGTGGCAGCTATTGGGGACAGAAGGTGGTGACTCTCCGTACAGACCCTTTACCACGCCCCCCATGCCCCAGCCACGCTTTCTGCACGTCCTGGAGGTTCCCTCGGCTCCTGGCATGCCTCTCACCCCTCCTGTCCGCACACAGGGTCCCTGCCGCAGGCACATGGAGGCCTCCCTTCAGGAGCTCAAAGCCAGCCCGCGCATGGTGCCCCGCGCCGTGTACCTGCCCAACTGTGACCGCAAAGGATTCTACAAGAGAAAGCAGGTACGCCCCGTGCCAAGCCCCAAGTTCAGGGTGCTTGCCAGAAACCTCCGCCTCTAAATGCTTGGATTTCTGTCATTACCAACACTTTGTCCCAAACTTCCAAAGTCCTTGCACCCGTCACACTCGTGATTGTCCCCATTCCCTCCTACACTATAATCTACTGACATTTTAATGATTCACCTTATGTACATGAATTCATCTAAAAAGGAAACTTTCTATCACTGCGTCACATCACACGTTGGATGTGTTATTTTCTGATAGGCACACATAAATATATACATATGCATGACTCTAAAACATGTTTTAACCACATACCACTTGAAATCATTTAGTGTCCCATTCGCAGCCAGGCTACCCTTCGGGCAACCCTACTGCTGGTTAAGCAGTCATCTGAGCCCGTTAAGGAGTGCACATTACCTTAGGGTAGTGATCTCAGACTTCCTAGGGCATCAGTATCACCCCGAGGTCTTGTTAAAACACTGATTGCTGGTCCCACCCCAGAGTTTCTGATGGTAGGTCTCGGGCGGACTCTGAGAATTTGCGTTTCTAACAAATGCCCTCCCAGATGACTCTGATGAGGGCACCCTTCCTCTAGGTTAGGAGTCAAGAAACAGACAGCGTTGGGTGAGTGCTTAGCTCTCCTATTTACTAGCTGTGTCCTCTTACCGCAGTTAGTCAATGTCTCTGCCTCCAGTTTCTCATGTAAGATGGAGAATAATTGTACCTATTATTCTCACATGATTATGAGGAATAATGGACTCATCTTTATAAAGTACTTAGAACAGTACCTACAATATAGTAAGTGTTAAGCGGTGCTTTGTATGTGATACAGCTATACAAGTGATGCCTATTATTACTATTATTTAAAATTTTAACTTATCATCATTTTCATCATCATGATCATTATCAGGTTATATCATTCTCTGGAAAATACCAAGTTGGAGGACCCTGAATGGGTGACATAAAACAAAGTCATAGGAGCTAGCCAAGGGCAGACTGCCTATTATTACTATTATTTAACAATTTAATTTATCATCACTTTCATCATCATGATCATTATCAGGTTATATCATTCTCTGGAGGACCCTGAGTGGGTGACATAAAACAAAGTCGTAGGAGCTAGCCAAGGGCAGACTGCCTAAATCAGCACTTTTCCCCCCCGTCCGCCCATGCGGTGTGGACACCAGAACCCCCAGGGTTGGGTACAGCTCCCTCAACTCTCCGGGGGTGAGGATCTGTCCTGAGGCAGGGAGGCTGAAGGGCCAGGCAGGAACAGAGCCTCAGGCTACAGCCATCCTCACTGCCTGTCACTCTCCCACCCCAGTGCAAGCCTTCCCGTGGCCGCAAACGTGGCATCTGCTGGTGCGTGGACAAGTACGGGATGAAGCTGCCAGGCATGGAGTATGTGGATGGGGACTTTCAGTGCCACACCTTCGACAGCAGCAATGTTGAGTGACGCGTCCCCTCCCCATCTTCCCCTCACCCCATCCCACCCCCCAGCCCCGACTCCAGCCAGTGCCTCCCTCCACCCCAGGACGCCACTCATTTCATCTCATTTAAGGGAAGAAAATACATATATCTATCTATTTGAAGAAACTGAGGACCTCGGAATCTCTGGCAAGGTCTCAACTTTGAAAACGGCAACAACGGAGATGAACAAAGCTAAGGAGACACGCCCCCCTTTAAAAAAGTTTTTCTTTTTGAGGCAAGTTGAATGAACAGGGAGGGCAAGAGAGGAAGAACAAGAGAAAGAAAAGGGAGGGAAGCAGATGTGTGTGAGAGAAGGGAGGATGAGTAGTCATGAGAAGGAAAAGCAGAGCGTGGGCCGGAAGCAGCCACCTTTATGTCCAGCCCTGGCCCGAGGTGGGGAGCCTTTTGGGCAGGAGCAGGTACAGCCCCAGGTGTGGCCTTTGATGACACACTTGGAATTTGCCCAGTTTGGATGGATCACAGGGGGAGAAAGGAAAAGACAACAGGCGTCAGTGCCTCTCCTGGATCAATCTCCCCCTGCAGCCAGTAGCTTGCACGGCTCGACACTGTGTTCTCTCTCCCTCAAATTTACAAAACCTAAAATGCATTCCATTCCTCTCAACACAAAGCAAATTCATAACTGAGTGATATTAGATAGGTAGGTGTTCCTAAGTGGATCCATGAATATGAAGTATGTGTGCATATTTCACTCCCCCTGCAGACTTTGAGAAATCAATCCACACCCCGATAGTGGGAAGATGGGTTCTTCCAGGGCGGCTAAAACTCTGCGCTGAATGAAGCCTGTAGTTTCAGCCCTTCATTGCATCCAATTCGCAGCTAGCACAGCCTTTGTGGGGGAGGCTAGGCTGGAAAAACAAAAAGTGGGCTTGTATTTATCTACAAGGCTCCATATAGTATTATATAGGCATATAAATCTATTTTCTTGATTTTTTTCTTCCTTCCTTCCTTTCTGTCAAAGGTTTGCATTAACTTTTCCAAGTAGTTCCTCTGGGGGCATTGAAGAGCGTCCTTATTCTGGGAAAACCAAGAAAACCCATCTTCTTGTAATACTACCCATAATGCCTGCCTCCCATGAGCAGCGGCAAACTCAACCCTTTGTGGGACACAGTGTTGGATTTTTTTCGTGATTTCCCGTGTGTGTGTGTTCATGTACCACCAAGCCAGGTGGATGAGCACACCCAGCGGTGCACCCACCAAGCTCCCCAGGACATCCCATTCACCTTTAGACCCTTGGGAAGTCACTGTCTCTGAACTCCCACACTCAGTCCACAGCAGGTCCAAGTTTGACCCCCTGGTCCTGCCCAGCCTTTTTGTTTCATCTGGACAGAGCCTGCCTTTGGAAAGCCTCTTTCAGCCTTCATACTGGCAGAGCAGGAGAGAGACTGAAACGAGAGACGGCCAAGAGGGAGATGGAGGTGAAAGGTTTAAATATGGGGAAACAATAAAAATGATTGTTCAGGCCAGAGTAGATGAAGTGAGGGGCAGAGAGCTGGAGAGATAGGGGGCTGACTGTCCCGTTCTAGCTTTGGAGCGAAGCAACAGAAAAGGGAACAAAGCCAAGAGACACTTCCCTGGGTCCCCACCTGATAATCCCTCTGGAATTTAAGGGGAAGGAGAGAGGAAGATGGGGGAACAGGTTGTAAGAGAGAAATGTGCTTAATCCAGGCCTTGGAGCCGGGAAAGGTGGGTAACTTTCAATGGGTTCTAGACTGTGGCGGCTGGACAGGAACAAGGATCGGTAGAGACCAGCCGTAGTTTGGAAGGGACAAGCCTATGTGCTCACCTGCCCACCTTCACCCTGCAATAAGGGACTGAGGCCAGAGAGGGTTTCAATCTCTTCATCCACTCTGGCCAGTTCTGGTTTCCATCCTGGGGTGGAGGATGGCAGAAAGGCCCAGGACACGTGGGGAATGTGTGTTTTGGGGGTGCTGTCATTTGTCAGCCAGATTCTGAACCAAGAAAAATCCCATCCTCCATGGACTCCCCCCAACAAATGGGCAGCCCCGGGGCTGCCCTCTGAGGATGGAGATCACCTGCCAGGAGAAGGGTCTTGGACACGGCAAAGGAGACCCTTTCTCGCTGTGAACGCAGCTTTCTCCACTCTTTCCTGATGACATGACGCCGTGGAGACCACACCAGCATCTAACTTGGGGACGGTGAAGAGGGACAGCTAAGGAGCAAAAACATTTCAGCTAGTGGAAAGCCTGCAGCTCTGGAACTTGGGGGGATGTCTCCTGCTCCCCCGGCCAGGACGGTTGGCTGGGATGGAAGAGGCAGTCGATCTTCGCAGGACAAAGGGCCTGATGGGGATGGCAGCCGTGAGGATTCTTTGACCTGCTGTGTCACCGTGCCCCATCTCTCTGCGCAACTGTCCCCAAACCCCCGACTCACATTTCAATGTCTTAGGCCAGTATCATTAGCCTTTCCCACTTCACTGTTCTTTCTGCCCATTCTTTCTTTGGATCAGTCGTCTACCTGGGATCTGCCGAGTGGATACTGGGGGGTCATTCCCCTTAAGAAAAGACTGAACCAGGGATTTGCAGACCTCTCCCCACCCCCCAAGGCCTGGACCTGGTTCCTGGTTACTGAGAGGGGCTGTCTTTTCCTCCCGCCGTTTACTGGACTTTGAAGGGGCCTGTGCTCCTTCCATGGGCTCTTTGCCGTCAGCCGTAAGGTGGGGGATTGGGACCTGCCTTAATGCCACTCATCTCTTCAGGCCTCCAAAGCTCACGCTGACTAACCCAAACCTGTGAGTCTCTCTCTAGTGCTTGCAGGGAGGACGGGGCAGGGGGAGCATTCTGGTCAGCTGGCCACTCCCTAGAGGGTGCTGGACCTTCAGATAGAGGGAGGTCTGGCCTGAGCCCAGGGTGGGAGCCCATGGGGAGGGAGACATGGAGGAAGGTGAGCCCTCCCCTGGGCGAGGTGGTGGGAAAGCAGGTGTGGTGAACTGCCAGCTGTGAAGTCCCGGAGCAGGGACCTTCTTGACCCCAGGCTGCCTGTTGGCCACTGTCTGCTCACCCAGAGGCCTTAGGCTCTGGGTTTTCTATGGCCTCAAGTCTAAATGTTGGCCCACTGCGCCAACAGGAGGTCTCTCCCCATCCCCCTTTGACTCATGCCTCGCTCTGGCAGTGAAGACCTGTGTCCCCCTCTGCTGCCAGGTCACTTAGGGAGGCCTAGCCAGGACTGATTCCCCCTGCCCCTAGAGCTGCCCCACGCACCCGGGCAAAGCAGGGCATCTGGGACAGAAGAGACTCGAAAGTTTCTCAGACAGCCAGGCCTGGACAGACAGGCCTGGAGACATTTAGTCCCCACGCGGGGGGAGGATGGGAGGCCCTGTGTGGTCCCACTCCTTGTCCCCTCGCCCATTTTCCCATCACCACCTCTGTGGTCTCCATGGTAACCCAGCAGGGCCAACGTCCTCTGGGGAGGCAGGCCTGGACCACCACTCTCTCACTGCCCAGCTCGTCAGCAGCCACAGGGCTACCAAGCAACTGCTAAGCCCCCCTCCAACTGGGGCAGTGCCCCCCCTCCATCCGCTCAGCCCCCAAGAGGGCTCCAGCTCAGATGGGAATTGCAGAGAGGAGTGGGCCAAGGAGAAGCAACCCTCTCCTCTCGGAGAGGACAGATTTGGCTTCCAAGAGAAAGGAGGCTCTATTTTGAGAGGTAGTGGGCCAAGGGAATGGAGGTTACCAGCCAGCAACCTGGGCGTTGTACTGTCTTTATTTTTAAAACCACTAAAGTGCAAGACTTATTTTGCACTATTCTCTACTTTTTTTTTTCTCATAGGCTTTTGGTGTCTTTTTGTTAACATACTTTCTTAGTTTTCTAATGGAGTATATAGTTTAGCCATTTCCACAGACTCTGGCCTCCTCTCTTTAACTTTTTCTGGATGGGAGAAAGGGGAGGTGAGGGGGGTCAGCCACCCTGCACCCATTCACCCCACCTCTCTGGTCCTCGGCCACCAGCCTGAGTCCCGGACCGTCCACCACCAGCATCACACAGTAGCCCACATGGATAGACAGTTGTCAGACAAGATTCCTTCAGATTCCGAGTTGCCTACCGGTTTGTTTGTTTTTTAGACAGCAATAACCACAGCACATATTACTGTAGTTCTTTATAATTTGACATACATACATACCATAGCGCTATTCTCTCCTCTTTTTTTGTTTTCAACTTTTTTTTTTTTTTAATAAATGCTCATAATCTTTACTGGTGAAAAGGATGAAAAAGAAAAAAACCAACAAACAAAACCTGTTTGTGGAAAAAAAAAGAAAAAGAAAAAGAAAAAGCGGGGGGGGAAATCACCTGAATGTGGAAGAGCTCGCCTCCTGTTTAGTGTTTTGTACGCAAGGAAATAAAAAATGAAAAAAACAAAAAAAACAAAACAAAAAACCTGAGGATCTCACGTTTTATTAAAAAAGTGAAGATTGCTGTATACTATTTATTCAACTTATAATTTATGTTACTCCTTGATCTTTGTCTTTTGTCGTGACAAAGCATTTATTTAATAAAGTTATGCATTCAGTTAGCCTGCGTCACCTTCCTCCGAGGGTCCAGGGAAGGTAGGCGAAGGGAGAGAGAGGACAGAGGGAAGGAGAGAGGACCAGGTGGAGGCAAAACCAGGGCCTGCTCCCTCCAGAGGGGCCCCCAGACCCAAACCCAGGTGCCCCCTTCTCCATCCCTCCAAAACCCTTTCAGTGAGTTCACTACACAAGGCGCGTAGGAGGGAGGGGGGGGGGTCCTGCAGCTTCAGCAGCTGTTATCACTAGGACTGTTATCATTTTTACCATCTCATCTCAGCTCCTGCTGCTAAAAAAAAGTGATCTTAATCATCTCCTAAGCAAACGATGGGTCTCTTCTCCTCAGAGAGGACTTTAAGGAAGGCATTGCTAGAATGTTCCTCTCAACTCCTGGGAACCTCTGGCAGAGGTGAATCCTACCTCCTGCTCTTGCCCAGCACCCCGTTGCCATTTCCACCCGCTGAAGAGGAAAGTTATGAAATGGCTGGTAACTCTGATCTCAACCCCCCAGTGGCATAAGCACTACCCTTCCTACGCTGTTCTACCACCCACCCTCCCTTGCTCCGGCCCCTTCTCCTCATCTCCATGTCCCCTCTTTATCTGCGAGCCCACAGCAGGGCACTGCCTCTCATGCATCCCCCTGACCACCCCCAGCAAGGGCCTCCGTCCATGGGCACAGCAGGTGGACGGAGTTGGGGGCATCTCCACTCTGCCCGACCCAAACCCCCCCGGTGCCCTGTCACATGGCAAGCAGAGACATTGGGAGTGTCCCTGCCTGGCAAGGGGCTGGCCTGTCATTGGGCATGTGTCCTTCGGAAGCATCACTGAAGCTCTCTTCCCCGAGACCACGGGCCCAGACACAGCTTTGCAGATGTGCAGCCGTTCAGCCAGCGCCCGGCAGTGACGGCAGAGATGGAGGGTGTGACAGCTGCGCTGGGAGGCCAGAGAGGGACCGGCCTTCCTCACTTTCCTGGGCAGGGGTGCTGATGAGTTGTGCTGGGCGGGGACAGGAAGAGTGGCTCGCAGGAAGGCCACGTGGTCCAGGTCAGGCCATGTGGCATCACCTGCCCCGGGAGGGACTGTCTCCTAGCCTCTCCATTGGCAGCTGCTCATCCACGTACTGCCTGGGGTGGGTGGGGGGCGGGAGTGGGCCAGGATTCTTCTCAGACTTGCTCCCACTTCAGGGCCTATGCCACCCCCGGGCCCACTCCACCATGCCCCCTACTCCTACAACCCTCACCTCCGGACATCCCGCTCAGCTACCCACGTCATTTGGGACCTGGTTCCGGGCTGCTGTGCGTCTGGTCCCACCCCCTCCCTGTACAGTTCATCATTGGGACCCATAGCACGTTGCTGACCACATGTTCACCCGGGGGGCCTTGTGAGCCGGCAGGACTGGGCTGGGGCCTGGGGTCTGCTGTGTCCCACCCTTACCCCCAGGTTTGGCAGCTGGTCCAAGGCCACACTCTTAGAAATACTCAACTCCACGGTCTCACCTCCATCCACTGAAGCCCCTCTCTCAGCCTGGGTACCCTCAAGGGTTCCTCATGGAAAATCTGAAGACCTCCCTCTCCCATTCCAAGCACGGTCAGCTATTCCAGTGAGAGAAATGGAGTGAGGGCGCTGCCATGTCAGCGTTTTACTCAGTGGAGAACGAGAGCTTTTGGTCTCCCCTATTCTGCTGTTTCATTCATCAACCCTCCCTGGCTCTTCCCCAGGGATCCTGGAGCCCATGGTTCCAATGTTAGCATCTACTTGTCTGGGTGCCACCTGCCCTACAGCCCCTCGGCCCTGGATAAACCTCCCCTTCTCACTCCTGCACAGCCCCACTGAGCCCTGCTGGTGGAGGAAGTCCCAGCATCGTGTGGGCTGACACCACCACAGAATCCCCCACCTCCAAATCCTGCCTGGGGAACCTCCCACATTCCCCAACACACTCATGTTCCTCCTCATACTGCCTTCTCGCTATCAGAGAAAACCAAGACCCGCCTCTGAGAACGTCCTATCTTCTCATCCCAACCCCTATGGAGTCAACCTCTGTCATGTTCTCTCCCACTTCCCCCATCAGTCCTCCTCTGTTTCCAAGCGACAGCCCCCTTCCTTCTCTCTCCCTGCCCACTGCTTCCCCATCTCCTCCATCAACCATCCCCTCTCCTGCTGTTTAGGCAACAGAGGAGAGGGAGAGAAGGGAATGGGTAGGAAAAGTATCTTTTTTTTTTTTTTTACACACGCACACACTGTATTTTACTTTTACAAGAGATAAATAGACTGACACCAAGCATTGTAAATGGATGACCACAACAAAAGCAACAATGATTGCAATTACCAAACACGAAACACACTCATACTGTGTCATAATATTGACAGTCAGTCCAGTAATCCTCCAGTGTAACAGCTCCTTTACTTTGCAGTGAAAATTGATTTGTATATTTTTTGCCTCTGAGTCCTTGTGGGATGTTTTTTTATTCAAACAGAAAGTCACAAAAATTATCATCATCCTCATCAGTTCACTCCATCCCATGTAATTAATTTCTTTTCACCTTGATCTTTTGTTAGCACTTTTATGAATTCATCAGTTTTCCATTAGAGTTCTGAAAATGCTTATTCATTCAGTTCAGCCGTATAGTCAGTTACCAGAAACCTGTACTTGTCAGAGTCTGGAAGAGTATCTTGTGTTTAGAGCCGATGGGACTTGTCCATGAACTGGATGTTGGGATGAGGGGAAAGTTGAGGATATCTTCTCCACTCAAAGTCCCCCAGACAACTCAAGTTCAACGTGTCCAAAACTGAACTTGTACTGTGAGCTCAGGTACTTCACCTGTCTTATTTCACTTTATACCTTAAAAGCACCAGTTCAAAACCACGAACAAAATTTGAACTCATCTTCCCTCTTAAACTCTCCCCTCTTCATCTCCCCTCTCCATCTCTCTCCTCCCTTTGCTCTCTCAGAGAATGGCATCTACCCAATTGCCAAACCCAGCCCTCCTTTACCCGCAACGTCTAATAAGTCCCCAAATCTCAGGAATAAGCTACCTCGTTGACAGCTCTCCAATCTGACCATTCTCAGCACCTGCCCTGCCCGGTTCAGACCACGCTCACTTCTCACCTGGATCACTACAGTTTCTTCCTGCCGGGACCTCCCATCCCCACCCGTGTCCTCCATGCTAGACATTGCAGTCAGCGTTCACTTTCTAAAACACAGATCCAGTCACGTCATCCTCTGCCTAAATTCCTTCCTTGACTCTTGAGAGCATTCGGTCTTAAAATCCTTCATCAAGACACCCAATGTCGGGCTTCCCTGGTGGCTCAGTGGTTGAGAGTCCGCCTGCTGATTCAGAGGATGTGGGTTCGTGCCCCGGTCCGGGAAGATCCCACATGCCGCGGAGCGGCTGGGCCCATGAGCCATGGCCACTGAGCCTGCGCGTCCGGAGCCTGTACTCCGCAACGGGAGAGGCCACAACAGTGAGAGGCCCACGTACCGCAAAAAAAAAAAAAAAAAAAAGACACCCAAAGTACTTCCTGGTGGGCCCTCCTCGCCCTGCACCTCCCATACCATAGGCAGCCTCAACCATCGGCAGGTCTCCACGTTCATTGTGAGCTCATGCTGGTCCCTCTGTCTGAACCCCACCACACATGCGTGCACGCACACGCGCACACACACACACACACACACACACACACCACGCCTTTCCCCAAATTCCTATTTCCTCCTTACAGCTCTGCCCTTACACGCCTCCTGAGACAACTCTTCCTCCTAATTGCACCAGGCATACCTCCGTTATATGGCTCCTTCCCTTTACTAGAATGTCAGCCCCTTCAGGACAGGGACCATAATCTTTTTCACCTTCATATCCTAAAACCCTAACACTGAGCCCAGGATACAGTACTAACTGCCCGTAGGCAGCACTTATTATACGACAGAAATGAGTTTATATTCTCAAAGCAATTCTTTGAGAGAGAAATTATCTCAACATTTAAGGATGAAAACAAATGAGGTTCAGAGGTGAGAAATGGGTCCAGAGTCACATGTCATAAGTAGCAGCCTCCAAATTCTGTTCCAAGACTGCCTCGCCTCCAAGCCCATGCTCTCAACTATCCCATCACATGTAGCTAGTATTCCAGACACACCTGACAAATGCAGGCGCTACAGCGGTGATTCTCCACATTTCGAGGGCGTAAGAACAGGCAACCTAGGATAGGTCCCGTGGTTCGCAACTTCAACAAGCATCCCCAGTTGACTCATTCTGGACTCCTGGGACCACCTCTGAAGCAAACGACGCTTTGAGACAGTGTAAACTCAGTTTCCCATGCTGCCACACGGTGGCAGTATAGCCGCAGTGTTTGTCAACGGCCCGTCCTAAACTAAAATTTAAACAGTTCCAGAAGGTGAGCAATCAGCTTGACATCTTTAAGATCCCTGCCCAGCCAACCATCATCCCACATGGATGCAATTAAGCTTTGCCTCAGAAGAGGTTTCTAGGTCACAGTATACATCAGTCAGTGCGGTTCCTGTAGCTAGAGCCACAGCAGAAGTGCTGCTCACATACCCATAAAATTCACCTCTTCAGAGGGTTTAGAGTACAAGGAGGCTGCAGGCAAGTGACATGGAAATGGGCAGGGAGACTGTGGCATCCTCAGGAGTACGCTGCAAAAATATTACAGAAAGGACCCAAGTGAGTTAGCAACCTTGGGGCATGGGGGCTGGCATGAGAGCTGACCCCAGCAGTGGCCCCATAATAACCCCTTTCATTTGGTACACTCCTGTAGTTCTCAAAGCACATTCACATCTATTGTCTCACATTAATAACCACCCTGTTATCAATTGGGTGATATTAGATATCAACCCTGTTGAGGCTGAAATCATCCCCATTAAACAGATGAGGAAAACTGAGGCTCAGAGAAGGCAAGTAACGTACTTCCAGGGCAATGGAATAGTAAGGGACAGAATTCAAACCCAGGTGTTCCGACTTCAGTATTCATTGCCTTACTCCTTGGCTTTGCACTAGAACATTAATTAATCAATTAATGTTAAAAAAAAAAAAAAAGAAAGAAAGAAAGAAAGAAAATACGCCTGCAGTCCACTCCAGACCAATCAGATAAGAATTCCTGATAGTGGGGCATCAGCGTCAGCATGAAAATTTTTTTTAGCGCCCCAGTCAATTCAAAGGTTAGCCAAGTTGAAACTCACTGCCCTGGCTGGGAAAGCCAGCACGGCTGCCCCACCCAGGACAGCAGCCACCGGCTGCCGACTACAGCTGAGGGGATGGGAGAGGGGTGGTGGGATCAGCCATCAGTAGACGAAAGAAAATTCGTGTAGGGACTGGTGACCCACAGGCTGCAGATCCAACCAGCGCCCAAAGCCCTCCAGGCTCTCCCCGAGCATCCGCCCTGCTTCCGCCCACAGGGGGCAGTGTAACTCAGGGCTGAGCAGCATCCCCTCTCTGGAGTTAGGGGCCCCAGCCTTGGGCGGTGGAGGTGGGGCACTTCCAGGGACCATTTCCTCATCTGTGAAGTGGAGCTAGTAATGGCACCTCATTTGTGGATTCATGATGATTAACTGAATTAATGCACTTCCGGAGCGGCCAGCCACTAGCTACTGGCCCAGCCTAGATACTCTGAATGGGGATGTCTGCTTTGGGGGACCTGCTTTTCTTCTTCAAGGAGTGAAACTCATCTCACCCCTGATCCGGGCCCCAGGTATCCCTCTGCCTCTCCTGAGATGCTAAATGGACGGTCAGGAGGGAGGTGGATCAGGCAAAGCTGCCTCCGGTCCCCTCCTCCATGGCAGGAAGGGGTCAGATGCCACAGAAGAGGGGTGGCACCGTGAAACATGGGACCAATGGGGCCGTGTGTGGACAGTGGGTCTGAAAGCACTGTGCACTCCTTCCCCCATGCCCCCCCGCCGCAAAGTGAGGAGCCCCCTGGAATTGGCCGGGGCTGAAGGGGCCAACAGAACCAAGCGGGCAGAGCTCTCACACAGAACTGTGCTTCAGAAATAGGGCCCACATCTGTGCCTGGTTCCCTAGTGCCTCCACATTGGTCAACACGTGCTATCCTGGGGCCAGACAGCTCCTCAGGCCCATCGGCGAGCAGGCCTGGATTCTCAGAGCTCACAACAGCCCCACTCCTTTTCCTTGGGGGCTGAGTAGATGTCTCCCCTGGGCAAGGGAGCTCTCCTTGACTTCAGGGGCCAGAGGACCCCAATTCCACCGTTTCCCTGCTCCCTTTCTTCCTCTGCAGTGTCATCTGAATGTGAGAGAGAGGAAGAGACACAGGCTCCACCCCTCCTCCCCCAGGGCCCACCCAAGGGCGGGAAGGTGGCCAGAGCCTCAGCTGGGAGTCCAGACTCCTAGGGCTGCAGTGGAGGCTTCCACCTGGATGCAGGACTTTGAGTCTCCACAGCCCCTCTTCCTACCCCATCCATCTCATTGCTGTGTTATGAATGGAAAACCGAGACCGTGCCTGTCCCACTTCCCCGCGAGTCCAGCCAAGGCTGGAGGGAAGGAGGCTGGTGAGCCTCGAGATCTCTTTCCCACGGGGGCCCCAAAGACTCAGGCAAAAGACACGTGCTTTATTTTTCCTTCCTTTAATCTTAAGCAAAAGAGACACAGGGGTTCAAAAATAAAAATTTCTTTTTTCCCTCTCCCAAACCTTTACCCCAGCTCCGCACTGCAACCACCCGCTTCCTGCCCAGCAGGGACTCGAGGAGGGAGGGTGCAGGCATCTCCAGCTGGGGAGGGGGAAGGCAGGGAGTGGGGGGGCGGGGGCGGGGGGGTGTGCTGAGCTCGGTGCTGGTCTCTTTCCAAATATAAATACACGTGTCAGAACTCCTGGAAAATCCTCCCTCCACCCACCACGCAAGCGCTCTCCTTGCTCTGCCAGCTTTGGAGAGGGGTGGGGGGCGGTGCCAGGCACCGGCTGGCTGTAGGTTTACTGCATCCGCTGGGTGTGTAGCCCGCGAGCCCCCTGCTGCTCGTTGTAGAAGAGATGACACTCAGGGTCCCCCCGGATGGTTGGGGCCCCCTGGATCAGCTTCCCGGTGTTGGGGTTCACACACCAGCACTCCCCACGCTGCCCGTTCAGAGACATCTTGCACTGAGGAGACAGAAGAGGAGGACATGGAGGTCTCACCAAAATGCAGGCTCTGTTCACGAGGTCTGGGTGTGCCTGCAATTCTGCACGGCTAATAAACTCCAACGTGACTCACGCTGGTGCTGCTTGCTGGCCCAGGGACCGTGCTCTGGTTATCAGCAAGGCTGCTGGGGATGCCTTGTGATGGAAAAACTCAGCCCCCATCCACAGGGAGGTCCCGTCCAGCCGGGGACCCAGTGTACTGGAGTTCACTCGTAGTGTGAGGCGGAAAACGCACATAAAAGTCAGCGTTAGCTCGGGTCCTACTATGTGCTGGGCATGGCGTAAGCAGTCATATACGCCGCTCATTTACAGTTCATATCTAACATACACTCATTTAATCCTCTCAACCACCTTGTGAAGTAGGTACCATTACTTTACCACTTTAAGGACGATCAGAAGGAAGCCCAGATGGGTTCAGTAACTTGCCCAATGTCACAGAGCTAGTAAGAGCCACAGCTGAATGCCAACACAGGCATTCCCCTCCCAGGATCCCTGACCTTACCCATAAGCCAATTCCTCTTGCAAATCCCCATTTACCCATAAGGTTCAGAAGAAAAGAAGATCACTATTTCTTCTTTTGAGCTCCAAACGAAGTAGCTGGCTTACATATAGAGGGCAGGTGTACGAACAAATAGCTTTTAACGCTAGACTGCTATTTCAAAGGGCAAGATGCCTGGGCTGTGAAGGAGATGGGGAAGTGAGACCCCCACCCCCACCCCGGGGGATCAGCAGAGCCCCGTACCCCATCTTCTGGCTCTGCACACCCACCCTTTAAAAGTCAGTTCTGACTTCCCACTAGGATCACCAGGGGAGCCTTTGAAAAATCTGGTGCCCAGAAAGCACCCCCGACTCACAAAATCTGGATCTCTAGGGGTGAGGCCCGGGCATCCGTATTCTTTAAAGCTCCCTAGAGAAGCCCAGTGTGCAGCTGGGCTCAGAACCTCTGCTGGAAAACAGAACGGCCGGTGGAGTCCACACCATCTCAATCCTTCTCTCTGCCTTACGTGAAAATGCACACAGACTTTTTCTCCCTATACAAGGGATGAGCTGGGGGAAGTGAGCAGTGCGCTAGGTGAAAGGACAACGGACCATGTTAAACAGCCACTAACAATCATCACTACAAACTCTATGTGGTTAGGTAAACAATATTAATAATGATAAGGGGAAATATGCATACATAGATCATTAGAAGGCATATGAACAGAACGGAAAGGGGAGGAAAAAGGGCTCCGTTTCTAGAAATATTTCAAGTGGCGTTTCTCCACCCCTGATTCTCCATTCCCTGAGATACTTGAAAACCAGAGAGGCTACTTGGTCAATGGTTTAAGTCAGTGATTCTGGAAATGCCGTCCATGGATCATCAGCATCCTCTGAGGGTTGGTTAGAAACGCAAACTCTCAGACCCCGCTCGACCGTCTGAAGGACAGTCTCTGGGGACGAGACCCCAGAATCACCTGCAGGTGATTCTAATGCTCAATAAAATCAAGAAGCACTGGTGTGAGGCGCTATTTCTCCTCCACGAGGCTCCCTCCTCTCCTGGACACCAAGCGCTGCTGGCAGGTAAGCTGGGTACATGGACTCAGGCTCTGACAAGCCTGAAGCCAAGAAGAGAAGCCCCGCCCCCGTCTTCCCTGGCCTGGCAGCTGGCATCCCCTCCCCCCTTGGCTGGCATCCCCACCCGCCTCCTCACAGAACACCGGGTCTCCCGCTCAGAGGCTTACAGGTGATGGGGCAAGAAGGCGGCACACCCAGGGTCCGGGGCCAAGGAGATCCTGGCTCACCTGTTTGAGGTTGTACAGGCCATGCTTGTCACAGTTGGGGATGTGCAAGGAATAGAGGTGCTCCAGGGGCCCCCGCTCGTCGGGAAGGCGCATGGTGGAGATCCGCTCCAGCACCTGGTCCAGTTCCTGCTGGCAGGGGGTCTGTGGGCACAGGCACGCGGAGAGGATGCTTAGAGTGGGAACAGGCCCGTGCTTCTTCTGAAGGGACTTTCCCAAGGCCACACAGCTGGCTGGTGGAGCTGGGAACTTCTGACACCCAGCCCAGCAATCTACCTACCACATGATTTTGCTCCACCGCACCCCTCAAGAAAGTCACCTGCATGTGAGTATTCCCTCCTCTCCTCCATCCGTGTCCACGGCTTTCAGGGGTCAAAATGGGAGCTACTTGCAAATACTGAATTCAAGTGGCTGCCTCTAGAGTATCTCTACACCCACCCAGTGGCCCAACCTCCATTCCTTTCCATAAACCCAACCAGAGCCAGGAGAGCAAAGCTGAGCTGGAAAGAAAAAGAGGGGGAGCTGAGCGAGGGCAGCGTATTGCGACAAGAGTGGGCAAGCTCAGGTGGATCCATCTATATCTCTAGCATCCATTGTTTTGCCTGTGTCCTGAAGCCAAGCAGAAACGTGGAGATTTTAGAAGGAAGGGACTTCAAGAACCCATATGCAAAGCCCATTTCACAGCCAAAGATACTGAGGCCCCTCAAAGAGAAACTGATCAGCCTGAATATGTCAGTGGCAGAATCAGAAAGGAAAGTGCTTTGCCCGCAGGCACACAGGACATGGATCTCATGGGGGGGGCCCACATCCCCGCTTGCTGGGACACTCCCTTTGCACATCCTCCCACCCCTCCAACCAGACCCAACCCGCTCTGACCCTGGCAGGTGGCGGCCGCAGCTTCTTGGGCTCCTCCAGGCCGAGGTGATGTTTGCCACCCTTGCCCATCTGCCGGTGCTGCTCCGTGACCTTCTCCCGGAACACGGCCAGCTCCTTCATGCCCGACTTGAGGGGCTTCCGGCCAGCACCACCTCCACCTCCCAACAAGTTCATGTTCCCGTCCACGTGGTTCTCGACCAGGCCTCCCTCAGAGTGGTCCTCGCCATTGTCTGCAGAGAGAGGGAGGGAGGAAGAGCTGCAGGTCCAGTTTCCAGAGAGGTGGGCCCTCCAGGGACGATCTGGACCCCTGATAATGACAAGGAAGGCGATGACTAACATCTAAGCAGTGGTGCTAAGTGATTTATGTGGATGATCAATGTCGGTTTCACAGCAACGATGAGCACAATTAGCAACGTCCCCCAACTTCTATAGACGGAGAAGCTGAGGCTCACGGAGGTCAATTTCTTGACCAAGATCACCATGCAGGATTCGAACGCAGGCTCTCTGACTCCAGAAAAATGCCTGGGTCACCTACTCGGCTCTGCCTCCACCCCAGGAGGTCAAGGGGGAGGATGCAGGTGGGGGAGCAGACGGGCACAAACGCAGGATGGCCACGTGGGCAAGGCTCTCACCAGGGCACAGGTAATGTCCACCACTCTTCCTGAAAGACCTCTCAGATTCACCCGCCACTAACTCCCCCTGTTTAAAGTCTTCATGAGGTCTGGTCGGAAAAGGCATGGATCGGATGAGCTTTTAAAACTCATGCCAGAGAGATCACTGGGCCGGGCTGTGTCTGGCGGGGAAGTGAGGTGGAGAGCCACGCTGCCACCAGAAGAACACAGCGTCCAGCACCCCTCCGCCATCACTCTTCATCTGCCCGTCTGCTTCCTCCTCTTGTTGCCCTGACGCTCCACTCCGACGGCTGCTACAGCACTATCCCGGGACCCTGATTTGTCTCCTGTCTATGCATGCTGCCCCACCCCCCATTACATCGAGAGCCCCCAGAACGGGAACGACGACCATGCTGCAGTTTCATCTTATCACAGGGCGCGTAGCCTCATCCAGATGTCTGTCCAAGGACCATCCACTAAGTCTTTCGACGTTCTTAAACCTGCAGCCAGCGGGCAATAGGGAACGGCTCCTACGGTGCACACAGCTCAGGTGGAGGGGCCCTGAGAGCAGCCCTCCCCTCCCACGTTCTCATGCAGGCTTAGGCACGTCCAGCCAGGGAACAGAGTGAATGGTATGGAAGGGTCCTAACCAGGGAGACAATTTCTGGCAAGCTCTAGGTGGGCCGGGGCGCAAAGAGCCCCCCGCAGACACAGCAGGGCCAACGGGGTCTCAGACCACGCTGCCTGGAGCGGCCCCCTGCAGGGCTCAGGGAGCAGGCAGGGGGAGTTTCCAAACAAATCTTGCACATTTTCTCTTCCCCTCTAATGCACCTCCAAAAACTTGCAGCCTGGATAACATACCCAAATGGCTTTTACAATATTTCTACACAAGGGTTTCAGGCGAGGCACCTAGTACTTGGCAGTCCTTTCAGAATTCAGGCACAGTGTGGTGGGCTCAGGGGGTCGCTGTCCTGGGCATGCTATACGGTGGAAAGAGCTGGCCTTTACCTGTAAAAGGGGGGCCATGATACCCCCTCTGGATTGTGTTCACTCCCTCACCAGCTAAGGTGTGGGACCCTCTTCCGTGCCTTGGGGAGCCAGCGCCT
The DNA here is from genome assembly GCF_025265405.1 of Mesoplodon densirostris. NCBI lineage: Eukaryota > Metazoa > Chordata > Mammalia > Artiodactyla > Ziphiidae > Mesoplodon > Mesoplodon densirostris. The sequence goes on from NC_082668.1 coordinate 21,604,269, forward strand.
GCATCCTCGGAGCATGCTCCAGCAGACTCTGGGGGACCAGGCACCAACAGGGTCCCTGGAAACGGAGGAGTTCAACAGAGGTTTACTCCCATCCCTTCCCTTTGCACTAGGCCTGATGCCTGGTCAGTTCTCATTAGCTGGAGCATCCTTTAGAACCAGGCACATTATCTCCAGACTGGCAAGCGCTGGACAGGAGGGAGGACTCGAGTTGAATTCCAGCTCTGCCACTTTTTATACCAGCTGTATTTCTCCTGCATATATATCCGCACTGTGCCTCTGTTTTTCTTAACTGTAAACTACTGGACAATAATAGTTCCTACTTTACAGAACTGCTGAGAGTATGTTATAGGTAAAGCCGTTAAGATACAGTGTGGAACGCAGAGACTCTATGTCCTGTTGGTGGTGATTACTTTGACGATGATGCTGATGATGCTGATGATGACAGCTGCCTCAGTGATCTGCTACCCCTGCCATGTGGAACCCAATCAAGAAGCAGGAAGCAGAGGAAGATAAGCTTCTGAGCATCAGAACAGCAGTCATCACATCCATGCATCGTAAAGCCGTGATGCTTTCCTCACAAGTCAAGGAAAGTCAGTGCATGAAGAACCTTGACGGTTCGCAGTAGCACTGGTCAGATAAGCCTGGTTTCTGCATGTCTGGTTTCCAAGGCCACCAGAGAATAAAATCAACAAAATTAAAAGGAGAAAAAGGAAGGCACGTGCTCAGCGGCGAGAAGTATCAAATGGCAGAGAGGAAAGAGGACAGTAAAAAAAAAACCAAACATAAGAACTCCGGGGACATTTAGTGCACAGCAAACAACTCCACAGCCATTGATGACCCCTGAAAACTTCCATGTTGTGTGGCCTGAAACAAGACTAGTGTTGATATTACGACTTCGGGGCATCCAAAAAGGAAAGGGGTAAACACGACAAGTATTCAGTATTAAGAAAGATAGCTATCCAAAATTGTTAAACTTTAGAAAAATAAAAATTGAAATATTTAAATGAGTAAGCCCTTTGAAACCCGGAAAATTTGTCTCTAGAATGGCTATTTCTCCAGGGGCTCCGGGTAGCCCAGATTTTATCATAAATAAACCGAGCGCAGATTAGAGATCTTGTTCCAGAAGCCCCAGCACCACCTGCAGGGGAAGGCTGATTTGAAGCATCTGCCACCAAGTTGGGTGGGAGTCCTGATCTACCACGTTCTACAGTCACCCGCCCCAAACTTTCCTCACCTACCTTGCCCTCCCCTTTCTGTCCCTGAAGCTGAAACCCAGAGGCCCCAAGAGAAGCAGTCCTGGTTCCCTGGCTCAGCTACCGGCCCGGTTCCCCTGAATGGGGACTGGCTGCAGCTTTCCCCTGGGACTGGTCAGGCAGCTGAGGCCAGCCACGAAGATGATCCCACCTTCCCTGTTCAGATACCAGAGGCAGAGGGCAGAAGGCTGAAGGAGAGGCTTGAGAGAGTCTGAGACAGACCTGGCAGGTAAATAGGATGGGCTGATTCAGGTAACCCTCCATTCTGCTTAACATTAACCTTGAAGCATAAGGCAGATGTCGGCACAAATGGGGGGGGGGGGGGCGGGGGGGACTCATCTCCATCCTTACCATCAGGTCTGCCATTTCCATTTCTACAGGCTTCTCTGTTTCCCTGCACCTGGACCTGGTGACACAATTGCAGGCTCCCTGTCCTCATCCCTGCAGGTGCTGGCCCGGGGAACACAGGAGGAAGAGGGCAAGACGCCTAGAAAAGTCCTGCTTCCCCGGCTGCATTGGGAACCATGCAGAATCAAAGGGGGAAAAAGATGGGGACCTCTGGGTGGCCCTCACCCAGCCCCTCGGACCTGAGTTCACCCTGGGCACAACAAACCCATCCTCATCATGCCCTGCCCAGCCTGCTTCCTGCCCACAGTGACAGAGAGAACCTATGGAGACCTCAACACCACTTCTACACTCGACGCCCTGAGTTCTGCTCACAAAGTAATTAGACAAGGGCTCTGGGAATTTCCCACCATTTCTGGAACCATCCGCTCTGCTGTCACGAAGCCTGTGACTCTCAGAAGTTCACCGGGTTCCTCTCTTTTGGGGGCAGGTTTGCCCGCCTGCCCCAAGGTTTAAATTAAGACAGCCCGTCTCCACTGTGGCTGCAATTACACGTTCTCAGGTTGAAACAGAGCAGGATGGCCCACATTTAGACCTCTTCAGGAACGTCTGGGAAGGCTCCACTCACCAGAACCCAATGTCTGGAACATTCTCGGGATCAGGGTCTCCCAACCCCAACACTACTGTCTTTGGGACCAGAAGATTCTTTGTTAGAAGCTGTCCTGTGTAAGACGCCCAGCACCATCCTGGGCCTCTACCCACCAGATGCCAGCGGCACCCTCCCCGAGTTGCAACGATCAGACACGTCTTTGAACATTGCCAAATGGTCCCCAGTTGAAAACCACTGTTCGGAGTTAGGATTGATCCAGAGGCCTGAAGTTCCCGGTCCAGTGCTGAAGACTCCCAGCCTCACATAAAGCAGATCTGAGCTTTACTGTATCCCCTCCCTCGGCTAAGACCCTTCCACCACTGTTCCATCACAAGGAACACTTCTGGCCTATGAGCCTTCCTTCTTGGTGGTGGTGGTGGTGAGGACCCCAGAGGACTCTTAGCCTGCTGACCCCTCTTCCCTAACTCTCCCGGGCACTCGTACCACTGACAGGGGCCAAAGAAGCATCCTTTGGCTGAGCCCTAGAGGTCAGCCCGCAGTTAACGCTCAGAACCAGGCCCTCTGCAAGCTCTGGAAACACTGGATGGAAGAGAGGGGTACACAGATTAATGCACGTTCAGGACTGCAGGCTCCAGGCAGGGCTGGTCTGTTCATCAGGCACAGAGGGCACAGTGCCCAGGGCCCTAGGAAATGTAAAAAATAAACTTTTAGGTCAAAGCAAACATCTTCATATAACACTGATACGTTTGCAGTTATAAAATACGATTTTATAATTCTTCTGTGTTTGCCCACAAAGGCAAACACATCTGGTGCCCCCAAAAGTCATAATGCAGCCCCACTCCAGGTCCCAGAAGACAGGGCTCAAGTGGGTAGTCCTATCCCAGAAGGAGAGAGGTGGCTTCCTGTCCCGAGATGTCCCTGATGGCTCTGAGCGGAAGGTCAGTTCGTCCACCCTCACGGAGGACACCTGGGTTCAAGGGTATGTTTCATTCCATTCCTTTATTGATCTCATCATTGCCAATGAAAGTGCCAATAAGATGAGGAAATCCATGGGCCTGGTCTGCTGACGCAGGTGCTGACACCCCACATCTTGAAGTGGAAGCCCAGGACACGGAAATGCAATTGTTGACTGGGTGGAGATCAGAAAGGACTGTAGGGCTTCCCTGGTGGCACGGTGGTTGAGAGTCCGCCTGCCGATGCAGGGGACACGGGTTCGTGCCCCGTTCCGGGAAGATCCCACATGCCACGGAGCGGCTGGGCCCGTGAGCCATGGCCGCTGAGCCTGCGCGTCCAGAGCCTGTGCTCCGCAACAGGAGAGGCCACAACAGTGAGAGGCCCACGTACCGCAAAAAAAAGAAAAAGAAAAAGAAAGGACTGTAGGCTGAGAAGAGCCTTGATTCCTTGACTGATCCTATTCCAGCCAAAGAGGTTTAGGGATTCAGCCCCCAAAGTCTGATTGCCTGGCTGAATCCTAGCTTTACCACTGAGCTGTGCAGCCCTGGACAAGTTACTTAAGCTCTCTGTGCCTTCACTGCTCATCCGTAAAACACGCACATACAGGATCCACCTCCAATGGGTGGCAGGGAGGATGCCGAGGGCTGTTGCATGCATACACAGGGCCGGCACAAGGGGCTAGCCCTCAGCTGCTGCTTCCTTTGCGTCCCACACTCAGGGAAGCACCCACACGGCACCGCACCCTCACGCTCTGCTGGACAAGGACATTATCACACGTTACCAAGCTCTGCCCATACGTTCCCTTATAGGTGACAGAGTAGTCCGCAGGAGAACATTCCACACGGAGAACTCCAGCTAGAGACGGAATTTGCCCTCAGAACAAAAATACCAAGTTGCATTTTTTTTTCCTGCCTAGGAGAGTTCGGTTCAGAATAATATTTATTAAGCAACCACTTATGTATGCAGCTCCATGGGCTACAGTGCAAAGGTCACTCTAAGAGATGGTTCTTAGCAACCCAAATCACATAACTGGAAAAGCCTGCGGGCCTACAGATGACTGACAGGGACCTCCAAGATTCCTGAAGAGATGTCCCTGTAAGGATTAGTAAGCAGTAGCTGCTCTCTGCCTAGTGACCCAGGAAACGGGTCAACGCTGAAGAAGGGAGTTTCCCAATTATGTACAGAAGGTCAAGCTTTTCCAAAGACAAGTCGGGGAGATGATAGAGGGAGAGTGGAGTCTCCCTTGTGGGAGGCTTGAAGGGCGGGGAGAAGGCCCGTCCTGCCGTAGGGGCACTGCCACACCTTCCCACCTTACACACCTGGAGGAGAGCTGAATGCGAGACAGATGGACCGAGAGGACATGGACGAGGTGTCCTATTTTACAGACAGCAAACCCAAGGCCCAGAAGGACCAGCACCTGGGTCCAAGAGGAGCACGCACGACGTCTCTGCTGTCATCAGAGGTGCTCCACGACTGGCCTGGGGTCCCCGCACTGCCCTGTGACCCGGCCTTACTAAGCTAGCCAAGCAGGGCAGCCGGAGGGGGACACTCCAGGAGCAGAAAGATGCCTACTTCTGTGCACTGACACTCTGGCTTTAAAACTTAATTTTGGGGCTTCCCTGATGGCGCAGTGGTTGAACGTCCACCTGCCGATGCAGGGGGCAGGGGTTCGTGCCCCGGTCCGGGAAGATCCCACATGCCGCGGAGCGGCTGGGCCCGTGAGTCATGGCCGCTGAGCCTGCGCGTCCGGAGCCTGTGTTCCGCAACGGGAGAGGCCCCAACAGTGAGAGGCCCGCATACCGCAAAAAAAAAAAAAAAAAAAAAAAAAAAAGAAAACTTAATTTTGGCACAGTCCTTTCCCCCGCAGTGTCATCTGGCTTGATTGTAGCACTGACAACCTTACTCAACGGATGAAGACCCTTCCTCTCATGAAACTTCACTTTCTCCTATTGTGATGCTCCGACCTCTGCTCTATTTGACGTTGGCAACTCCTGATCTACGGGAGACCTTAGAGCACTCTGAGGAAAACAATCCTTAAGAATCTAACAGCAACCCCCTACCCCCTCCTGCTTACGGTGTGAGGCATTTGTCCTCATGCAGGCCTGGTGAGAAGAGGAGACCTCTTCCCAACAGCATCACACATCTTCATAAGAGGTGAATACATCTCCTTTCTTTCTTCTTTTCTTTATTCCGAAGAAACCCTAGCCATTTTCCAACCTTCTCCTCCGTCTATCTCATGATTATTTGGAAATCTAAGAGCTGAGGGCACCACAGAGATGATCTAACCCAACCCTAAATCCAACACTCCCTCCAGGGAACTCACCTCCTTCAACAGGTAATAGCATTCCAGGCCCTTTGAGAATGTATTCCAAGTAACAGGCCAGGGGAATGCTGGCTGCTTTCCTGGTTCCACCCTGGCTGGGCACAGAACCCACATGGCCCCTTCTTTGTTGATTTCTCCCAAAATGCACTTAACCTTGACATATGTTGGGCAAAAGAATAAACACTAACTACCATCTTCCTCCTCCCTCCAGGACAACTTCTCCACTAATATCCATGGCAGTGGACAATTCATTCACAAACTCGAATGGGCAAAGAACCCCAGGAGTCAAGAGCCCTGAATTCCAATCCTGGCTTTGCCACTGACAATTCACCCGTGATTTTGGCCAAACCCTTTAACCTTTCTGAGCTCTAATGTCTTACGTCCGAAAAATGAGAATACTCACCCTACTAAAGTGAGGGCTGCTACTTAAATAGGCTACAGCATTAGTACCACTCAAACTCCCAATGTGGGCAGAATCAGGCTTTGGAAGCAATGTGCAGATGATCTAGTTCTTGAAAGAGTAAATGAAAGGTGCGTTTGTTTGGTAGAGGGGAACGGTGGGTGATACCTGGTCTGCAGAACGGCCAATGCATGGGGGGGAAAATGAGTTAGAAGAGAGATCTGCATCTACATCTTTCTACATCTTTCTTCTAAAGCTTGATTCTGTTGATTGTATAAATTCCATATGTGGCTAATCAAAGCTCTCTGCCATCTGATGAAGTCCTTGGGCAAGGGTGGATTTGCCAAAATTACTTTAACTTTGCTTATAGAATTTAGGCAGAGGAAAGATGGGAGGAAGGAAGGCAAGAAAGGGGGAGAGGAGAGGAGGAGGAGAGAGGGAGGAAAGATAGGTAGAGTCTCATAACCGCCGCGCATGCATAGGTGAGGCAGGTAAACGCACCAACACACAGGAGAAGCAGATTTTGTTGGAGAGGCTCTGAAGCCAGTCCCTTTGTATGGCTGACTGTGCTCACCTAACTTCACCTAGCATATGGCCACTGTGTTCAACAGCACAACCCACGCAGAAGCCGGGGTGGGTGATTCAGGCCTTGCTGGGAAGGGGGGGAGTGGGGGGGACGTCGTTGGGGGCAGAAGTTAGAAACAGGTGGGGTAGGAAGGGGGCCTATTGGTTAATTTTCAGCTAAGGTTAAACCTGAAGCCCTTAGTCTCTCTGGGTGAGAGACATCATGTGCCTTCCTCCACCTTTTTTTAGCCTGTCACAGGCGGGCAGGCAGCAGTGGCCTCTTACACTGGAATCCTGAGTAGTACGTGCATGGACGTCTCACGTGGTGGCATTCCAGCCCATCTAAAGGCGTTCCTGGACGGGCCATCTACGCCCTGCTGACACCCAGCTTCACTCCAAACTCCCTTCCCATTCTCTGAGCCCCTGCTCCCTGCTAGGGAGCCAGCTAAGCAAACCTGATGTCTCTCAGATGCCACCTCGTTCTGGGAAAAATCCCTTCGGCAACAGACCAGTAGCTCCTCAGTATGGTTTTTGAACAAAAGGTCTGCTCTCTGATGACACCCGCCGCCCACCCGAACATAAGGGAATGGCTGCAAACAAGCAGCCTCCTCTGATGCTCTAGACCCATAGGTCCCACAGGAGATCACATCACACAAGGGCAAGAACTGGCCTTTCTCACCTTGAGACCATCTCCCTGCACCGACAGCTACCACGAGCCCATCACCTAGCTAAGGGCTGCAGAGCTGGGTAAAGTCTGTGGACTGGGATGGCCAGTAGGCACCCAGCCCCATCCTCATACGGGGAAGGAACCGCTACTGAAGATAACGGCGATGGTGGACAACAGGAGGGCAGAGAGGGCCGACTCCCTGCCACGCCACTCTGAGCCCTTTTTGGATTTCCTCTGGAACACAGGCTCTGGAGCTCGAAGCCTTGGCCATCCGGTTCTAGTGCAGCACTGGCCGGAAAGCCAGAGGCCCAAGGTTCTGATCCTGAATTTACCGCCAGGCCTGGGATTCTGAATGATGCCAGGCTGGGTGTTTCAGATGTGCAGGCCCCGGTGTGCTCAGCTGTAAATTCAGAGAGTTAGACCAGGCAAACAGTTCCCAATTGTAGCTGTTCATCAGAAATCGTCCGAAGAGCCTGAGAAAAATAAAGTCCTACCCTCCAGCCCCAGAGCTTCGGAGACAGCAAGCCTTGGTGGGGGTGGGGGGGGTGGCAGGAGGGGTCAAGGACTCTGTACTTTTAACAACCACCTTCCAGCTCAGGGCCCCATTCCTCTGTGATTCCTGCCTCGGTTTCCTGAAGAATTTCTTGGTGATGGGAGAAAAGGCTTCTATTCAAGAGATACGGCTTCACGTGTACACTTTGCAAAGACGAAGCCTCGTAAGCTCTTTGCACCCACTGACATGCGGGTTCAGAAACAGACACATGTATATGCTTAGATGCACATACAGGGGCCCTCCTCGGCCCAGCATCATGGAGGTTTTCTAGAGCATCTCTCATCGTGAGCTCCCCCTCGAGTGACCAGAAAGTGCAGGTCCTCCCTGCCTCTGCGCTCTCCAAAGGACTGCTTCATAAAACACCAGGGTCATTCCTGGAATCGCCAAGACCTGGGGAGGGTCAGGGCTGAGGCAGACAGTTTGAGAAAACAAAAACATGCTCAAATTCAGCCACGGTCCTCTGGGGTTCTGCGAGCCAGTCTGTCCTTGAAGAGCCAGAGAAATTGATATCAAGATGGTCAACGGCACGATCAGCTTTCCCTCCTTTCCGTGAATCCCCAGCATGTCTCGTCTGGTTCAGCTAAAGCCATCTGAGAACCCGGCAAGGGGACCTACCTGCTGAAGGCCCAAGTGAGCGGAGAGTGTGCTTTGCTGCAAACGTGGACCAAAGGCTTATGGGAAGAGTGTGCCTGACCCAGTAATTCTACTTCTCTCTGACATGTGCACAAAAACGCTCATTGCAGCATCACTGTACTTGCCAAAAGCTATTAGCAACGGGATCCGAAAGCCTTTTAATAGGTGAATGGATAAATAAAATCAGTAGGGTAATACAATGGAATAATATACAGCAGTTAAAAAGTATAGCTCTGGGGCTTCCCTGGTGGTGCAGTGGTTGAGAGTCCACCTGCCAATGCGGGGGACACAGGTTCGTGCCCCGGTCCGGGAAGATCCCACATGCCGCGGAGCGGCTGGGCCTGTGAGCCATGGCCACTGAGCCTGCGCGTCCGGAGCCTATGCTCCGCAATGGGAGAGGCCACAACAGTGAGAGGCCCGCGTACCGCAAAAAAAAAAAAAAAAAAAAAAAAAAAAAAGAGTATAGCTCTGACCTGTGTCTATCAACATGCATAGATCTCAAAACCTAAAGTGGACAGGGGAAAAAGTTGCAGAATGAAACCTTTTATGTACATTTTCCATTATCTCAGAGAATGACTCTGAAATGTTGGTCATTCATTAGCAAATCTGTTTAGCTAAGAAAGAGAAACACTGAATAATGCTAGTGGTTGTCTCTGGGGAGGAGGGCCAGGGAACAGGTGGCTGGTGGGGAGGGCCATCAGCGGAAGCTTAAAAAAAAAGACTTGAAGTAAATATGACAACGAAATATCAACGTTCCCAGCTGTGGGTGGTAGACTGGCATTATTATGTCATTCTTAGTATTTCTCTGCATTTTTAAAGCTTTCTTTTAAAAGGAACTCACTCCATCCACCTCTCACCCTCCTTATCAAGCAGGGGTATCAGTAAATACGGGTGCCCCTTGTACCCCGCTGGCTGGAGGAGGACCAAATCACAGTGACATGGCCAACTTCAGTGCCACTCTCAGAGGCCAGTATCACAAGAGCCACCTGCCTGCCAGTCGGAGACTGACCACGGGCTCCCGGCCAGGTCTGTGCAGCATGAAGAACTGGGAAATGAGTCAGAGCAAAGACTCGAAGAGAGTGGAAGCGGGTCACAGGGTCAAGGAGGGGAAGATGCAGGAATCAACACTCAAGGGTCACTCATGCCCAATGGAAGGGAAACAGCTGTTCTGGCTTCCTAAGGAGCAGGGAGGTGGCAGCCTTAAACCGAAATGGGAGAGATCTATGTTAGAAGCCACCCGAGTTTCATAGGAAGAACTAAAATGAGTAACAAATTGCAGGTGGAAAAAAATGACACATCTTCCTCTGGTATCGTTCAAGAGGAAGGAGGATGGACAATACGGCCTCCAAGTGTCCAAAGGCCACTTGATTGAGTGGATGACGGGCATCCCTGGGCCAAGCACTCTTGTAATTGGACTCGGCTTCCTTCACAGCCCTGTAGCCTGAGTGCACTGGCACAAAGCCATGGGTCCATGCTTTTCCTTCCTCCTCCAAAGGAGGGAGCTTCTTGAAGACACAAACTTGTACTTGGCTTCCATAGAGTGTAAAACAAAGTACACATCATGAAAGAAGGGCAGGAAGGGAGACATTTTGTGTGCTCAATTTGCCTTTTTGGAAGAAAGAGATTGAGCTTTCGTCTTCCAAGACTGGAGATTCTTTTCCTTCTGCAACTTTATCCACCAGAGAGGGGTCCCATTATTTCACATCAAGATTTCCCAAGAGCCTTGGTCAAAAGGCTAAAACAGCACCCATTTACTTACATGAAATGTATATACATCTCTACTGACTTGGTTTCTTCTTAGATAATATCCAACTTTTTCAAATGCTTTTCTTGCTCCCCTCCAGGATCAAACAGCATGTGCTGTGGGAGAGGGATAGCTTGGGAGTTTGGGACTGACACGTACACACTGCTCTATTTAAAACAGATAACCAGGACTTCCCCGGTGACTCAGTGGTTAAGAATCCACCTGCCTATGCAGGGGACACTGGTTCAATCCCTGGTCGGGGAAGATCCCACTTGCCACGGAGCAACTAAGCCCGTGCGCCACAACTACTGAGCCTGTGCGCTAGAGCCCGCAAGCCACAGCTACTGAGCCCACATGCCACAACTACTGAAGCTTGCGTGCCTAGAGTCCATGCTCCACAACAAGAGAAGCCACCGCAATGAGAAGCCCGCGCACCACAACAGAGTAGCCCCCACTCGCCGCAACTAGAGAAAGCCCGCTCGCAGCAACGAAGACCCAACACAGCCAATAATTAATTAATTAATTTTTGAAAAGGCTATCTGTATTAAAAAAAAAAAATAGATAACCAGATTTCCCTGGCGATCCAGTGGTTAAGACTCCATGTTTCCAATGCAGGGGGTGCGGGTTAGATCCCTGGCCAGGGAACTAAGCTCCCACATGCTGCATGGCACAGCCAAAAAGTAGAATAAAATAAAATAGATAACCAACAAGGACCTACTGTATATGTATAGCACAGGGAACTCTGCTCAATACTCTGTAATAACCTAAATGGGAAAAAAATTTGGAAAAGAATAGATACATGTATATGTATAACTGAATCACTTTGCTGTATACCTGAAACTAATACAATATTGTTAATCGACTATACTCCAATATAAAATAAAAATTAAAAAAAAAGCACGTGCTACAGGTGGTATGATAACTGTATCTGTATAGAGTCAGTCTCATAGCTTGTACCTGTGCTCAATCAGTGTTTAAACATTAGGAAAACTGACTATCCAAAGAGCATTCCACCGCTCTCTGGCCTAGAGTATCCTGTTATATTACTTCTTTCTTTCATGTTTCTGATCTCTCCCTCACCATCTAAGCCCCAGAGCAGCAAGAGTGGTTAGGAGAGAAGAAAGGCACTGAGCGAACAGAAGCATGAATTGGAAGAGGAAGGCTACTTCCCTCTACCAGGACCCACATTCAAACAACTGTCCCTGCACTCAGCTCTGATGTCACCACACAGACCAGCTCCCATGGACCATAAACACTGGGTCCCACTCACCTCTCTCCTTCCACCCTCTCTTTCTGCCAATTCTTCTCCATCCCCAGACGTCTCCCAGCTACCCCAGGCCTGACAAATTGAACCCAGAGGATGCAAAAAGAAACTGAAAACCTGCAAAGATGTCCAGGATTGCCGGCCACACTCTCAAACCAGCACAAGAAGTGTCTTGAATATAAATAAGTGTCTTTAAATAGGTCACCATGCTTTCTTTTCCTTCAACTAAAAGTTCACTAATTTTGTCTGATATAAACCTGCAGCACATCAATTGTCTTCCTTGGTTATGCTCTCTTGGTTTAGAGGCAGCAAAGGAACCAGAGATAACTAGCAGGGCCTCAAGTAAGAATCCTCCCCTCAAGGGGCATGAATGGACCCTGGTCCGCGGTCAGCCATGGCAGAACCACAATGAGTAACAACGGCACCAAAGGTCATGACCGCCCTCTGGAAAACCCTCCACCACTGACTCCATTCTGGACTTGCCAAAGCAAAGGGCAGCTGTCCAGGTAAGCCACACCCTGTGGAAGCAACCACACTTCCTTGCAGGATTCTTAAGTGCCCCTTCTTAATAAACCTGGCCAATCAGCAAACAGCTAAAAAACAAGCATTTGCCTTCTTCTGTTCTGTGTGTTGACATCAGAGGGAGAAGAGAGGGGAGAGAGGTCAGCATCAGTACGACTCACCTGATTCTCTGAGTTTCTAACCCTGTGCTAAGTAGTTTGTGTACAGAACAACATGAGGTTGATAATTTCTTATCTCCTCTCACACTTGACTAAGAAGCCACAGGGTATGAAGTCAGTGGCACAAAATCAAGCAGCAACAGCAGAGCCAAAACCAAATCCCAGGTGGTTTAACTCCATAGCTCTTAACCAACCAGAATGGCATTTGGTCATTGGTATCATGGTAAACTCCTGACCAAGACCTTGTAACCCCAGGGCTTCCTTTCTACTGTTCCCCATCACCTTGTCTCTTCCCATCTCTACAGGACCCTCCCTCATCTTCCCAGGGAAGGAAGCCATCAGTCATAAGCCAGCGGCCCCCACCCAACCCCAAAAGCCCTTAGGATCCAGTAAACCCATTCCTCCCCACCCCCCTTTATCTCGCCTGACACACCTCCTGCCAGTGTCTCTATAGAAACCACCCAGCCTTATCAGGCAATTGCAAGGGCAGGGCCCAGGGAAACTGTCATTTTCATTTTATCTTAGCCTCAGGCACTTTAGAAAGTAAGTTCCCCATCCACAGGCAACTTGGCACCTCCGTCCAGAAGTCAAGACAATAGACCTAAAAGAAACTTCCTGGGGAGTTGCAAAAAGGAACATTTTTGAGAAGTTATGCCTTAATTACTACCTCCCAGGGAAAAGGAGCTTTTCCAAGCAGCAGTATATAATTCACTGCTTCTCTGCGTGTTTGAGTCTGATGGAATGGAGCTCTGGAACGAGAATCTGGAGACCCAGACTCCGTTCTGGTCCGTCCATTCTGGTCTGTACTTGCCTTGGCATTTGAACCTGAATGCGGCCTTGATTTCTTCACCTGTCAAGTGGGGAGAATCTTGAGGCTAAAACAGCTAGAAAAAGCAAAAAACCTACAGTCAGACTTCCCTGGCGGTCCAGTGGTGAAGACTCCGTGCTTCCAATGCAGGGGGGCGCAGGTTAGATCCCTGCTCAGGGAACTAAGATCCCACATGCCGCTCGGTGTGGCCAAAATATTTTTTTAAAAAAATAAAAAACAAAAAACAAAGAACTACAGGCATTTGGGTAGAAGTAGACAATATCTAGAAAAAAAGCAATTTTAATTATGCTTATGTATTTTGTCATTTACCCTGTGAGGCAGACCCTTTGCTCACGGCACCCCTACAATCCAACTCAGATCACTCCAGCTAGAAGGCCCCCATCTCCTCGACCCCTATCAGGAAGGAACCCCTGAGCCTCCCCCCTCCTCCCCAACTTACCAAGGCCTCCCCGGGCCAGTGCCCCTCCCCACAGGGCTTCCTCACCCGCAGAGCTCAGTTCCTTGAATGAACACAGGCTGACACACCTACACCCGTCCACTAATTAGAAACCTCCCCAGGCTCTGCTCGGGGCCAACTTAACCAGGGCCTGTGGGCCAATTCCCCAGCCCGGCAGCTGGAGGTCTGCCAGGCCCTGCTCCCTTCTCCCCAATCTTCACTCCTGCCTTGCCTCCCAAGAGCCAGGAAGAGATGTGGGGCTGGCGGCCAGAAGGGGCCCCAAGGGCTGCCAAATGCCCCCCTCCCCCCCTACCAAAAAAAAGGGGAAAGGAAACAATTCCTCACTACAGTCGACTCTGTATTTCTTTCCGGGGGAGCCGGCTTTCTGAGCAAGGTCTCCCTCTGCGTCCTGACTGACACCCAGGAGCTGAGCCAGCCCAGATCTTCCTTGGCTTTGTTAAGGAACAGGAGTGGCCCAGGAGGGGGAGGGGAGGGTCGAGGATCAGAAGCCAAGTAGGGGGAGGGACAGAGGGAGATGGTCCATTTTGCAGTAAGAAAAAAAAATCTCCTAGAGCCCATCCACTCTATTCAGAGTCGGGGAGAGGGTAAGGGAGGGGGCAGTTACTCTGGAACCTGAAAGCCAACACATTTCTCTGGACCCACCACCCTCTCTGTAAGGAGAGCTTTGCCTCTCCTCCCCCCTCCTCCCCCCCACCACCAAGGTCCTCGGAGTTTAACAAGACCGTCCACCCCAGATGCCCAGTGGCAAGCACTGTGCTTTGTCCCTATTGTCCCTGGTTTCACCACAAGCATCTGCTGACCCCTGAAGACTCAAGCATCCAGCTTCTCTGCTTCCTGGGGCCGCAACTTCATCAGATGCTTGACAACAGACACTGTGTCATGTCACCGTGGCCAGACGGGCCATTCAGAGGGCTTTCCGGGACCACAGGTGGAATCAGACATCAGGAAGAACCCCAGGGCCCAGAAAACACTCCCTCATGCCTGCTGAGAACTCCTCAGGCCCCACTCCACCGGGGAGTGAGGTCAACGCTGGAGACGGCGTAGTAAGAACACATCGCTTTTTTGGATAGAACATCCAGTTTCTTTGCCAGGATCATGTTCAACTTTCTGGCACCCTAGGCCCAGACAGGATGGACCTGAAAGCCCACTTTCCTGGGGCAGGAAACGGACGCCATGGGGTCTTCACTGGCTGCACTAATACGACACAGCTCACCCGGCACACGCCGTGTACCAAACGTGTTAGTACACACTGATTCTGACCCTCTTCTGCTAAAGCCTGGGTCCTAGCAGGTGTCCTGTGGAGGCCATCCGTGGAGGAAGGCGCTGCCCACCCCTGAGATGTGGCCTCAGGGATTCCCCAGTCCTCTGAACTCCAGCAACTGGAGAGCTGGGTCCTAGAGGTCGGCTGGCAGGTGAAGGCAGGACTCAGCTTCTGGGTGCTGGTGTTCTTCCTAATGTCCAATTCAACCTGTCCCATTTCTGAGTAGCAAGGCCAGCAAGAGTACCCAGGGTCAAACTCTGGGGCCCGCTCTGCCCCCTACAGTCCCTCCACCCCCATTCGGGCACTACAGTGAAGCTGCCAGAAGAATGGTCAGCTCCAGATCCTAGCACATGAGCCCTAAAGAGCACCACCTAACTTATCCATAAAACGTGCACGCCTTGGACCTCAGGCCATCTGTTTATTGTCAACTGGGTTTATTCTGCATTGGAAATAGTTTCATTACCTTTTCCACAAACAGCTCCACTATAGTCTGTCTGTGAAAATGGGTCAGAGGTATGGATGCTTCCATTTTATAAGTGGAGAGATGGAAATCAAGTGGCTCATTACAGGAAAAAACCCAGAAACATCCAAGTGCGTAGACTTATGTATTATCTATCTGTACACACACACACACACACACACACACACACACACACACAGATGTGACCCTATGACGTTGGTGCTATCAATTCCTCATTTACAGATAAGGAAACTGAGGCTCAGAGAGAATATATCTCTTGCCTCGGGTGGCAAGTACAGTGGTAGGAAACTGCGTTTTGAACCAAAGCCACGTCACACCAGGATGAGGCCCCTTAGCGTCTGGTACAACCTTCAGAGACAGGTGGCCTGCCTGACACAGCCAGTTCGGCCTTTGTTTTAAAGGCCGCCTAAGTGTCAGAGAGGAGACGTCGCTTGCCAAGACTAAGGCAGCTAAGAGAACCTACTACGTGCCAGGTATTTTGCATTATCATAGCTGACCTCACATGTACCCCATTTGAGAAATACAATCATCCCCATTTCACCAAAAGATAAGACCCTGGCCCGTCATCACGCAGGTTCTCAGAGACGGGCCTGCACTGGAACCCAGGTCAATCTTCCAGCAAAGGCCAGGCTGCTTCCACATCCACCCACTGCCCACCAGCTCTTCTCTCTAGAGGCCCGTCCTGGGACCCTTCTGCCTCTCCTGACTACTGCACGCGGGCCACTTCCATTTGTGAATTCCCCAAGTTCTAGGACTTGGGCCTCTCCAAAGAGTCAAGGGAATGCAAATATCTGAACGGTGGCCCAAGCATCACCTGCACGTGGCAGGTGTCCAGGAACAAACCTTCTGGCTGACGGGGGTCAAAGTTTTTTTCTGCCAACAGCCCGCACTCACTTGCTTGGTCACAGAGGCAGAGGGGTACAGAGGAAAGGCGGCCAGGTTAGCCTCTCACCTCACTACTTAGTTGCTCAGGTGGCCCCTCCATTGAGCCCCCGAGTCCACACCTGCGGAATGGAGGTAAAAAGCCTCCCTTGCAGGGATGCTGTAAGACAGGAGACAAAGCAGGCAAAGAAGTAATTCATACCAGGATGAGGACAGACGGGAGGCTGCCTGCCATCTCAGCCAAATGCTGGCCAGAGACAGCAAGGAGAAGCAGAGAGGCTCCAAACATCTGCCAACCAGATCGCCAGCACCCTGGCGCATTAGAAGTATAACCTCGCTCCTCTCTGTGCCTTGTTTTTGGCAGAAGCAGCCCTAGCAGGCACCCCCGCCCACGAAGCCCAGCCCCGGCACTGCCAGCCAACCGCCCTCCTCATTTAAGGGTCAGATTTGGTTCAAACACGCCAATCCCCAATCATCTACGTGGTCTCCATCTACTTGGATCCCTGAGGAAGGCCGGGCCAATCTATTTCCCATGTCATTTTCTCGAGCCCTGTCCACCTGCTTAGCATCCAGCCAGGTGTGCTAGAATTATAGTGGGAGAAGCATGGGAGAGAGAGGAGAACGGTCCAGAGTGGGTTGTGAAGACAGGACGGAGAAAGCAGAGGAGGAAAAGGGGAGCTGGGAACACAGAGAAGAGAGAGACTAAAACTAAATGCGGTCCCTGGATAGGCAGTCTCTTTAAAAAATAATGATAATGATAACCAAGCCTTGTTTTTTTTTTTTTTTTTTTTGGCACGGTTTTGTAGTATGTGAGGAGGACCAATAACAAAACCAAACATGGGCACAGCCTGTTCATTTTCTACTTCTCCCTCATTCCCTTTAGCAGCCCCTGCCCTGCCCACCCCTCCCCGCCTCGGGTACTCCTGTCCTGCATTTCGTTAGAACCAAGAATTTTTGGAACCTGTTCATATCAGAACTTAGCAATTGTGTGTCCCATTTTCTACAGCAGAGAATAGCTAATCTGAGAACCGAGGAGAAGCTAACCTGATAAATGGGCTAGAGAACAGTGATGCTCTCAAAGTCACCCTCAGTGTCTGACAGCTGGTGATTGAACACATCCCGACTCTCAGGCACCTTGCAGTCATTTCTGTAGGAAATTCCCCAAAGGAATGATGTGCCTGAAAAGTTTATTTTAAAGCTCACTGCTAAGGTAAGCTAATAGTGAGAACCATCTAACCCTCCCTTTTCCCTTTGCCTGCCAGGAAACTCAAGGCTCCAATTAGGCCAAGAACCACTGCATAGATAGACCCTCATGTCCACAACAGATGGGTTTTTCTTTCCCCCTCTCCTCCACCACCTATCCTAACTCAGAGACTCCTTACCTCTGGTTTTGTTTTTGTAAGATCTTTTGACACTGTTAATAGGATTTTTTTTTTCTCAAAGCTTCCTCAAATATCTCATCAAAGGAACAGACAGGGCCATTATCACTACACATGGGGAACGATCTCCGTGAACACTCTGGATGGGAGTGGAAGGTGAGCAGGGGGACTGCGGGCAAAGACTCCAACACTGCCTGCCTCTGCCTAGTTGGTTCGGGACCTGTGGAGTCACACCCTCCAGACCAGCCCTGCTTCCAAGGCCACAGCGCACAGAGCCACACCCTGCTTAATCCCTGTAGTCAAGGAACTACAGATCTCCGGTCTCCCCAGAGGGACCCAGAAGCAGCAGCCCTCCAGTCCCCCATCTCCCCTTCCAACACACTCAGGCAGAGCAGCTTAGCAGAGCTCGTTCTGGGTATTCTGTCTAGGGTGGGGGGTGGGGAAAGGTAGTGACGCTAGCAATCAGTGACAGTAGGTCCCACTCGTTCCCCAAGACTATTTTACGACTTTGAACTCAGTATGCAAATTTATGCAAGACAAGATGCAAAGCAGCGCTCTGAGCCAGAAGTCCCGTTGCTTTTTCTCCCCCTTCTTTGAAGCTGCACTGAACCACTGTAAATCAGCCCTCGCCTCTGCCCCCCTTTATGCTCCCCCAGCAACTGCAGATGCAAAGCCTCCCCAGGCCCGCCGGCCCGCCCGCCGGCCGGCCCTGGGACTTTGAATGACTGCACATTTCTATAGCACCTTTATAAGTGCAGCGGGCCAGACGGCCACTTGGGCAGCTCCGCCCCTCGGCATAATCCCCGGCATTGTACACGGAAGGGAAGGAGGCAGGGGAGATGCTTGAGGCAGCCAGTCCGGCCCGGCCGAGGCCCTGAATTCTGAAAGGGCCCGGACTGGCCCAGGCCTGCTTCCTTTCCTTTCCCTAACGTTTCTAGGCACTTCTGCTCACGCCACCACCAAACACACCCACGCATTTCTCAGGTCCAGACTTCACGCAGATCTCAGGGTCCCCCTCCTGTTTTTCTTCCAGGCCCACCCACTCTAAGCCCCCCACCCCGCAATCTGCGCCTCCGTCTGACTTCTGGGTTTCTTTGAACCACCAAGTCCCAGCCCATCACCCCCATGGGATGCAGGCTCAGCACCCGCTGATGTGCCCACCCCCACCCCCTGCATCCCAGCCATCCCCAGGAAGCCAGCAACACAGCCCCTGAGTCCAGGGAACAAAGACAAAAGAGCTAACAGCAAAGCCGGAACTGCTGGGGTTTGCTGCCTCGAAATAAGAGGGTATGTTTAAAATTCTCAAAAGCAACCTGCTCAAAGAGGAATGCAGGCTGGGATGGGGCGGGGGGGGGTCATTCTTCAGAGGGGGGAGGAGAAATGGGAGACGGAGAGGAGGCGGCAGCATTCAGTGCTAAGGTTTCATCGGGGCCACGTTCTTGTCGGCACACCCCACCCAACTCGGACCCCCGCAGTCCCCACGCAACACCCCGATCCCCGCCCTGGCTCAAGACCCTCTCCTGCACAGGAGCCTCAAAACCCGCCCCTCTCTCTCTTCCCTGCACCCCAGCCAGCCCAGGCTTCTCTCCTCTTCACAGTGCCCCCTTCCCCTCAGCCCTCTTCACGCCTCAGGCACCCCGCTCTTAGCACTTCTTTCCAGGGCACCCGCTCAGCTTCCGCCCACCCCCAACCTTGGTGTCCCCTCTTCCCAGTCTGGAGCACAGGAGAAAAATGCGGAAGGCGGCTGTCTGGCCGCTGGGAGCAGGCTGTGGAGGCAGCTGGGGCTGGCTGGCGGAAAGGAGTCCCATAACCAGGCAGAAAATCCACAGTGACATTCTTCCCATGAACTCACCCCATTGTCCCCGAGCTCCCCTGGCGACTCCAGGGAGGAGTGAATGGGAGAATTCCCAGCATCTGTTCCCTTCTGAAGACCCTAACCTGCCTCTGGGGGTTGGGAGGCAGGACAGTTGGTGTTCAGGCAGAGAGTGAGAGGACTGAAGAATGACAAAATGCCCCAAAACAAGTTTTTTGAGGGACACAGCCAGGCTAGGAAGGTTAGGAAGGACATGTGCTACGCACTTGGTTAAAACAGTCAGAATCCAAACGATTCTATGAACGTGGAGGCCTTTTGAACAAAAGTTCACCCTGCTGAGGGAGATGTTTAGTTTGTCAGAGTTCAGTTCAGAAACCACAGTACCTCCCCGGTGGACCACGGGGTGCTGGGCGGCGAAGGAGGAGGAACGCGGGACTGGGGGGATGGGCACCCACAGTGAAAGGACCTTTGCTGAGTCTTTTCCCTTTTACTATTACTTTCTAAGAGAAGCTGGAGGAAAGGGTTAACTTCGAGGCAGGCTAGGGAGGGAAGCAAGCCGGAGTGAGAAGAAAGGGACTTGAGGGGTTCCGCTCAGAGGAAGCCCTAACTTGCTGTGCACTCAAGGTCAAAATGCGACAAAGAAAAGATTTCAACTCTGACCCCTAATTGTATTCCCAAGGAGAACAGGGAAAAAAACAATAGCAGGCTGAAGGAAGGGGGCCGGGGGGTGTCCGGGGCGGGAGGGGGCCAAGGACCGCAGAAGCTGACAAGCAAGCAAGAATTTTTCACTTTTTCTTTTCTTTCTTTCCTTCTTTTTTTTTTTTTCCTCTAAGTTTGAGAAACTTGCTTTTTAAACAACAGCAGCAGGCAGTGGACACATTTCACCACTGTCTCCAAGAGGAAAGAAAATAATTACAGCTTCCTCCAGACCACTGGGGCAGGAGGCTTTTGTAATTTAAAAAACAAAACCGACAACAAAAATAACAAACAACAACAAAAAAAAAAAAAAAACACGTGAGAGATCTTTATAGGCTGGTTGTGTCCCCCAAAAATCTTGTTTGGGGGTATGCGAGCTCCGTACAAAGAACCTCAGGGCCCCCATTCTATGGGACAGGAAGAGCTCCCTCAATTAGGATGGGGGCGGGGGGAGGGCAACACCTCGCTCCGGTAAGAGTAGCTGCGCCCCGGCCCAGGCATCCTCCTGCCGGACGCCCGGGGGCCCAGATGCTAAACTGAGCGGCCTGGCTGCCCCCGCCCCGGACCGCAGCCGGCGACCCGGCTTAAGTTACAGT
This sequence comes from Mesoplodon densirostris, assembly GCF_025265405.1. Classification (NCBI taxonomy): domain Eukaryota; kingdom Metazoa; phylum Chordata; class Mammalia; order Artiodactyla; family Ziphiidae; genus Mesoplodon; species Mesoplodon densirostris. The sequence goes on from NC_082668.1 coordinate 21,624,653, forward strand.
GACTCAACGAATGGGGTCTCTTCCTCGCCTCCCAAACGTCCCTCTCTTATCGTTCCACACGACATAAAAGCAAGAGCCTTCTTCGTCCTCTCTGTAAAATAGCAGCGTTCCTTTTTAATTTTCCCCCTAGGGAGCCCAACCTACGAAGTACCAACAAGTCCTTTCTTCTCACCTCACAATCCCAGAAGGAAGGGACCTCAAGGCGCCGCTGCCTTCTCCTAGCGCCCCCTTCTCACTAGAGGTCCCTGGTGTCACCGGTACCCGCCAGCCTCAGCCCCCGGCGGCGTCCTCCACCAGGACCTCTCCAGGAACCTTCGGTCGGCGGTCACCAGCTCAAGCGGCGCCCCAAATAAGCCTCAAGCTCCTACTCACCCCGATCTGACCGACACCCTCCTCCCCAGGAAATCCCCCCTCCAAAAAAATAAGTCAGGGTACATTCCACCGGGGAAGCCTATGGTAACAGGGATGCCTTCTCTCTCCCCATTTTTCCCCACCAAATGAGTAGCCGGGGATCTTCCGCACGCTTGAACTCCAGTTCCCCTCCCCGGGCCTGACTTTCTGGTCCCCCCTCCCAACAATCGCTCAGAGCCGGTCCAGGACTCCGCTCTTCCTCCGCTAAAACGGTCTCAGAGGTTCCGCCACACATTCCTTCCCTCCAGAAGGGCCGCCAGCCAGGCTCCCCTGCTGCCCTCCAAGTTTCTCCGAACTAGTTGTCCCAACCAGCATTACCTGCAACCTGCTCGGGGCTGGCGCTGTACTCGGCATCCCCGTGCTTTTCGCAAGTGCCCTCGCCGTGAACCAGCGCCCGCAGGGGCAGCTCGGAGCCCGGGTGGGGATAGCAGCGCAGCCCCTGGCCGCAGCGCGGGGTGTACACGCCGCACCGCTCGCCCTCCAGCCGGGCGCACACGGAGCAGCAGCCGCAGCCCGGCTCCCGGACCAGCTCGCAGGGCACGCGGGCGTCGCCGGCCGGCCCGGCCTCGGCGGCGGGCTGCGCGGCGGGCGGGGGCTTGCAGGCGGCCAGGCTCTCAGACGTGCAGGGCGGGCAGCGGAACAGCACCTCGGCGCGCGCCCCGCCGCCGCCGCCGCCCGCGCCCAGCAGCAGCAGCAGCAGCGGCGGCAGCAACGGCAGCGCGGGGCCGCCCAGTCTCGGCAGCATGTTGGCGGCGGTGAGCGCGACGGCGGCGAGCGAGCGGGCAGGTGGCACGGCCCTGCGAGCGCGGGAGCCGCCTCCTCCGCTTCTTTCTCCTCCCCCGCCGCCGCAGCCGGGTCCTAAAGGGCCCTGCTTCTCCCCGCCCCCTGCCTTCTCCCCTCCCCCTTTTGGAGACCACCCCCTTCCCCCGACACTCCCGCGCGCGGGCCTCTGCGTGCGCGCACGCCCACTCGCCCATCTCCACTTCCTTGCATGCTGCCTGGGTCCCCTACACCCCCTGGCCTCTCTCCCTCCACACCCTTCTACCCCGGGCTCCCTGACTCCTGGAGGATGAGAATAACTTGGGGGTTTGGGTAAGATTGGCGCGGGAGTGGACAAGAGTGGGTGCTTTTGTCTCCTGTTTTCTGTTCAATTCGGAAGGGCTTCGTTTGCGCGCCTCCCATGTGGCCGGCGCTGGGCTCACTGCTGGAGGGAAATGCAAAGGACTTCAGACATGACCTTCAAGTAGATGTCAGTCCCCTCCCAGCAATTCCCTCCATCCTCGGGTCCCACTGCTGACGTGTTGCTTGGGACAGTGACTTAGGAGTCAGGAGGCTGTTCACTTCCTCTAGATCAGCCTACCCCGAACAGCCCCTCTTAGAGACCATTTCAGTTTCTCAACCCTGCAAGCATTTGGTAACATATAAGTACCTGAAATGCAATTTCTGGACACTAAGAAACCTCCCTTCCTCTCCGCCTACTCTGCTGTACCTCCCCCCACAAATAATCCCTTGGGGACCTGGGCCTCCACCCACAGATCTCGAGGCATTTGCTGCAGGACAGAACACCCTGCTTCAGGGGTCAGGTCAGATCAGCCTTCCAGGTGTGGGAGAATGTCCTGGGGTAAGGTCATTTAGAGCTCTCTCCAATAAATGCAGATGGACAAGAATGGCCTCCCTTCATTGTTCAGATTGATTCTTTGATCCAAGCTGTCCCCAACTCCAGGAAATTCCAGGCTGGACCCCACTTTAATTATCACCCCCCTCCTATGACCCTAACAAAGCTCCTTGTCAAAGAGATTCTCTTGGTGGGGGGTGGACCATTAAGCTACCTCCAGCCCAAGTATAATTTCTCAACACCTCCGTGCCACCCTTCCCCCACCAGGGCCCTCCACTCCAGCTCTTTCTAACTTTAAAACTGAGAGCCATTTGATTCTACTGAACAGCAACTTACCAAGTGGCCACCTGGCCCTGAAGGTGAGCTAGATGCCCCAGGAAGGCAAGTTCCTGATCTTAAGGAACTAACAATGTTATGGGTGAGAGTTTGGTGAAATGAACAAATAACTGGTTGTCAGAGGCTTTGAGGAGGAGAAATATTTAGATGGTAAGGTGATGGGGATTGCAGGGGTAGATCAGAATTGAAATTGAAGCTTGGAATTCTACCAGGGGAAATGCAGGCATAGCAAGGGCATCCTGAGCAGAGGGACCGGCTAAATCAAGGACCTGGAAGTGGGAAAGCGAGGTTGGAGAGAGGAAGTCCACTTTGGCCAGCGGAGGCTTGGGGGCAGGGGGAGGACCAGCAGGAAATCCAGTTGACTTGTGTGGAGATTTGGCTTCATTTAATTGAGCAGGGGGGTGCAGCATCCATATTTGGGCAGAGGAGTGAAAGACAGAGCTGGACTTCTGGAAATCACTAGAGCGGTGTCTAGTGCATATCTGACAGAACTGAGAGACAGGCATGAGGAGGCTGCCAGTCACACCTCCTCTGTGTGCCCTGGCATACTGTGCCAGCCCAGTAACATTTGTTTCTGTTGGTCTCACCCACTAGAGTCTGAGCATCTGCAGACTAGAGATACTCTAGCATGATGCTGTCCAATAAAAATCTATTGCAAACCACAAACGTGAGCCACATGGGAAATTTTCAATTTTCTAGTAGTCACTTTAAAATATAGTAAAAAGAAATAGATGAAACCCATTTTAATATATACTTTATTTAACTTAATTTGTTCATATATACTTTATTTAACTTAATTTGTTCAAAGTATCATTTCAAGGTGTAGTCAACATTAAAAATTATTAGTGAGAGATTTAACACTCCTTTTTTTCACACTAAATCCTCAAGCTCTGAGGTGTATTTTATGCTTACAGCACATTTCAGTTTTAACTAGCCAAAATTAAAATACTCAGTAGCCGTATGTGGCAAGTAGCTGCCAGATTGGACAGGAAACAGGTCTAAAATATAGTGCCTGGCACCTAGTAGGCACTCAATAAATGTGTTGAATGAAATAATTAATGAATGAATGAAAAGTACTATCTCTAGAAATACCCCTCACAGGGCCCCGATCTCAGTCACCATTGCAATGCCCAGCAGCTGGGGATGAAAGTTAGGGATGAATCATGAATCTACTGAGAGGATAGGAGAGGCATTCATTCATTCACTCATTCATTCATTCATTCACTCATTCATTCATTCGTTCAGCTCCTCACTTACCTTTTGAGATGCATTCTCCTTCCGTCTCCTTTAAGGTTCTTGATCCTAAGGTTCTTCTTCTAAGCCAAGAACCCAGGAGATGAGCAGGCAAAGTAAGGCTAACTTGACAAATGCCAAGTGCTCAATGAGATTTGTCTTTCTAATGAGTCTGAAGATCCTACACAGATTCCTTTCTCTTCATTCCCTGGTTAAGAATAACCCTCCTCCCTGTGTACACACATCCACTCACCACCAACAACCCCATCTTTTTCAAGTCCTTTCCTAACCACTCTGAGGTTCATAGTTCTACTCCAGAAAGGCCAGCAGCTGCTGAGGCTTCAATCACAGAACATCCTCAATGGATTGAAGTCTCGGGAAGAGGAGGGGCTTGACCAAGACCACAGGCGGGTTACTGGCTGGCCTGAGACTCCACCGTTTTGTTCATCACTGTAGACCCAGGGCCTAGAACAGTGCCTGGTACACAGAGGCTGGATAAATCTTGAATGAACCCAGGTTCTCAGCTTTTAGCCCCTGCTTTGCCCACCATTCCTGGAGCTTACTTTCCTTTACGTTTCTCATGAATTCTTCTGTGATGTCCTTCAGCCTGAGAGCCCTGTCTGTGCCGGGCACTAAGCAGTAAGGACTCGTTGAGAGATGGGGACAGGTTGAAACTGGTTTTCTCCCCTCCCCCTAATCCCTGCCTTTTTCCATTTGGAAAGTGTTTCACAGACTCCACCCTCACATGGTTTACCATAACTAAGTACCACCTGTACTATCATTTACATAATTTTTTTTTTTTTTTTTTTTTTTTTATGCGGTACGCGGGCCTCTCACTGTTGTGGCCTCTCCCGTTGCGGAGCACAGGCTCCAGACGCGCAGGCTCAGCGGCCATGGCTCACGGACCCAGCCACTCCGCGGCATGTGGGATCTTCCCAGACGGGGGCACGAACCCGTGTCCCCTGCATCGGCAGGCGGACTCTCAACCACTGCGCCACCAGAGAAGCCCACATAATTTTTTTTTAATGTAAGTCAATTTGCTTTTTTTTTCCTTTTTACTTAAAGCTATTTTTTAAATTTATATCACTACCATAAATGGAAAGGCAGTATTGATGGCCATGTATAGATAGCAACCATAAAAATAAACAAAATGAAGGGTCTCCCTGGTGGCGCAGTGGTTAAGAGTCCGCCTGCCGATGCAGGGGATACGGGTTCGTGCCCCGGTCTGGGAGGATCCCATATGCCGCGGAGCGGCTGGGCCCGTGAGCCACGGCCGCTGGGCCTGCGCGTCCGGAGCCTGTGCTCCGCAACGGGAGAGGCCACAACAGTGAGAGGCCCGCATACCGCAAAAAGAAAAAAAAATAATAAAATAAAATAAACAAAATGAAAACAAAACGTTATTGGGCTTCCCTGGTGGCGCAGTGGTTAAAAATCCACCTGCCGAGCTTCCCTCATGGCGCAGTGGTTGAGAGTCCGCCTGCCGATGCAGGGGACACGGGATCGTGACTGGTCCCGGAGGATCCCACATGCCGTGGAGCGGCTGGGCCCGTGAGCCATGGCCGCTGAGCCTGCGCGTCCGGAGCCTGTGCTCCGCAACAGGAGAGGCCACAACAGTGAGAGGCCCGCGTACCGCAAAAAAAAAAAAAAAAAAAAAAAAAAAAATCCACCTGCCAATGCAGGGGACACGGGTTCGAGCCCTGGTCTGGGAAGATCCCACATGCCGCAGAGCAACTAAGCCCATGCACCAAAACTACTGAGCCCACGTGCTCCTAGAGCCCGTGCTTCACAAGAGAAGCCACCGCAGTGAGAAGCCTGCACACGGCAATTAAGACCCAACACAGCCAAAAATAAATAAATTAATTTTTAAAAAACCACCAACAACGTTATTCAGTTCAAGTTGGATACTGTTGCTTATTGCAGCCTCTGAAGCTGATATACTCTTCTGGTTAACAAAAGATGAGCCAGAGAGTTTTGTTTTGTTTTTTTAATTTTTGGCTGCATTGGGTCTTCACTGCTGTGTGTGGGCTTTCTCTAGTCACAGCGAGCACAGGCTTCTCATTGCGGTGGCCTCTCTTTGCTGCGGAGCACGGGCTCTAGGCACGTGGGCTTCAGTTGTTGTGGCATGTAGGCTCAGTAGTTGTGGCGCACGGGCTTAGTTCTCTGCGGCACGTGGGATCTTCCCAGACCAGGGCTCAAACCTGTGTCCCCTGCATTGGCAGGAGGATTCTTAACCACTGTGCCACCAGGGAAGGCCCGAGCCAGAGAAGTATTAAATGCAAGCCAGACCCAAGCTGAAATTTTTCTCCATTAAGTCATCAGGAGATGGAGAAGAATATTTTTAAAACATTTTACTGAAATGTAACATACATGCAAAAAAGTACACATATCATAAATTTGAGGAATGTTCAGATTGGCCATCCCCTGTAACCAGATGAAGAAAGAGAGCATTAACAAAACTCAGAAGACTTCCTTCTGATTACCTCCCCACCAAGGATCACCATTATCCTTACTTCTACTAGCATGGATGAATTTTGCCCGTTTTTGCATTTCACATGAATGAAAACATACAATACGTAGTCTTTTTGTCTCTGGCTTCTTTTGCTCAACATTAGGCTCGTGAAATTTGTCCATGATCTTGCATGTAGTTGTTCATTCCTTCTCCTTGTTGAGGGGTGTGCCACGGTATGACTAAACCACAGTTTATTTCTCCATTCTACTGGTGATGGCCATTTGGCTAGTTTCCACTTTTTGACTCCTATGAACACAGCTGCTTCTAGTCTCCCAGAACATGTCATTTACTGAGTGTGGGCACACAGTTCTGTGGCATCCCTACCTAGACGTGGAATTTCTGGATCATGAAGTATCCCAGTGCTTAGCTTTAGTAGATCTAGCCAGAAAGTTGTGCCAAATAAATGTATGAACCTATACTCCTATCAACAGTTTATGAGGGGACTTCCTTGTGTGCTCTAGAGCCCACGAGCCACAACTACTGAAGCCCGTGAGCCACAACTACTGAAGCCCATATGGCACAACAACTGAAGCCCATGAGCCACAACTTCTGAAGCCTGCATGCCACAAGTACTGAAGCCCGCGAGCCACAACTACTGAAGCCCGTGAGCCACAACTACTGGAGCCTGCATGCCACAACTACTGAAGCCCGTGCGCCTAGAGCCTGTGCTCCGCAACAAGAGAAGCCACCGCAATGAGAAGCCCATGCACCACAATGAAGAGTAGCCCCCACTCGCCGCAACTAGAGAAAGCCCACGCACAGCAACGAGGACCCAATGCAACCAAAAAATAAATAAATAAATAAATAAATAAATAAATAAATAATTTTTTTTATTAAAAAAAATAAAAAACAGTTTATGAGGGCTCCACTTGCTCCCCACCCTCCCCAACACTTGGCATTTTCTGTCGTATCTCAATGTACCCGTTCTGGTGGTACATAGTTGTATCTGATTGTGGTTTTATTTTGGAGTCCCCTGATGACTAAAGAAGCTGAGCATCTTTTTAATGATAGAATAGGGGGAATTTTCAAAAGGAATTGTGTCATATAATGTGATGTAATGTCATGCCCATGTATCATGATTAAACATCTTGAGTAGCACCTAAAATCATCTTGCATGCATGGGTTGCCACTTTTTTTTATTAGGGAGGTTTTAGTTTTAGTTGCTGTTTCAGCAGGAAGGGAAGAGAGAAAAGGTAGGAGTACTCCTTGAGCAGAGGAAGTGTCCTCTACCCTCTATCCATACCCCTGGGAGTTGCCTCAGAGCAGCGTCAGCCACCTCCTCTTCGGTACGGCCTGAAACAAAATAAACAGGCAAGAGGACCTCTGGCTTTTTTGATCCAATGGCTGGAAACTCCACCAAGCAATATGAAAACTGAAGAATGTGCTCTAAGAGGCAAAGGCTGCATGCTTTATGATGATTTCCCAAATGAGCCTCAGGTACCAGGGCAACAACATGATCGGATCACCATCATCATCTTTGTCTTCAGAACATCTTTACCAAATCCCTCTCCCCAGAGGCTGGCTTAGGCTTTTGTGTAGCCCTGTCCTTTAGAAGTTACTGTATCAGGTTGGATGACTCTAAAGTGACCAAATGGAGAGGACACAAAGGAAAAGAATCAGATGAGAATATGAGCACTGGAGGCTGGTGGAGGAATTCAGGGAAAGGGCTCTGCAGCCAGGCTGTCTGCATTCATGTCCAATTCCTCCCCTCCCTGGCTCCGTCATTTGGGGCAAGTTACTTCCCCTCTCTGAGCCTCAGTTTCCTCATCTCTAATAAAGAGGTGATAATAATTGTACCTGTTTCAGAGAGCTGCTGTAAGGAGTGAATGAAATAATGAAGGTGAAGTCCTTAGCACTCTGCCTGGCATGCCGCCCTCGACAACAGATAGTCGTGCTACTATTATTACCTGCCGCTCGTGAGGCTGAGAGTTCCCCAGTATGAGGTCAGGAAAGTGCCAAGTCCCATCCACTCACACAGCTGGGAAGATGGCTGTAGGGGGAGGAATTCACCACCGGGCTTAATGGGAAGGGGTGGGGGGTGGTTCCCCGGTGTATAGTGAGGTGGGAGGGGTTAACTGGAGACACAGAGCTTCCAGGAAGTGCACTGGAGAAAAACAAGGAAGAAAGAGAAGACATTAGAGCATAGATGCCTTAGAGACCTGGAAGAAGAAGGCATAGATCCAGAACCTTCTCCCTCTTGTAAGAAGGAGGTCCAGCAGATCTGCATGGCCAAAGCAACAGGCGATGACGCGCAATGACAAGAAGAAGAAAAGAACAAAACGAAGAGCAGTAAATCTGTGCAAATACCTTCCCAGGTGTTACTTCATTTCATTCTCATAAATGTCATAGGAAGCCCAGAGAGGTTACGTGACCTCTGTATGTTCGCCCAAATAGTATATAATAGAGCCAGATGTCAAACCCTTACCTCCCCACAACCCCAGGGGAGTCAAGAAACCAGAACTCAATTCAAAAGCAGCTTCTGACTTCAAGGTGTGTGGCCCCAGTTGCTCCCTCTGCCCCTCATGGCCCATGCTGCCTTTGTCCTGGACTGGTTACCTCTCACTGTGGAACGAACCATCCCAAAGCTTAAGTCTTAAAACAACTATGTGAGGGGCTTCCCTGGTGGCACAGTGGTTGAGAGTCCACCTGCCGATGCAGGGGACACGGTTCGTGACCTGGTCCGGGAAGATCCCACATGCCGTGGAGTGGCTAGGCCCGTGAGCCATGGCCACTGATCCTGCGCGTCCAGAGCCTGTGCTCCGCAACGGGAGAGGCCACAACAGTGAGAGGCCCACGTACCGCAAAAAAAAAAAAAAAAAAAAAATTCTATGTGTATGATCAGTCATGGTTCTGTGAAATGGCTGGGCTCAGCTGGGTCATTGTCACATGGGCTCTTCCATGTGGATGTAGTAGACAGAGTCTGGGACTTGGGTCTGCCTGACTGAGCTGGGCATCCAAGAGCTCTACTCACTGTCCTGGACAGTAGTTGAGCCGGGTGGTCAACACCCTTCCTATGTCTTCTCCACATGGTCCGGGCTTCTCAGAGCAAACTCAGAGTGGCTCAGTTTCAAGGGGGAGGGTCCCAAGAGCACGTGTTTCAAGAGGCCAGATGAAAGTTGCGAGGCATCATAGCATCCAGCAGTCCCACAGTATTACTTCCCCTGCCTTCTACTGGTCAGACAGTCACGGGGCCAGCCCTTCGTCAAGGCGGGTGAGAAACGGCATGTGGGACAGAAGATATTGCTCCGGCCCCTCTGGAAAGCATGAGGGACAGCCTCCGCCCTTCTCACTGATGAGAACATCTGTACGTAAGCCAGGCTGTTACTCCAGTATCCTCTGCTTCTCAAACTCTCGGTCATTCCCTGGGGAGTGAGGGGCACTTCTGCTCTCCAGAGACGGGCTGATAGGGATAAAATGAATCGATGCCTTTCCTTCTACTGGGTTACCCACTCTATCCCAGCCTCCCAGGCTCACAGTTTTACAAAGAGCACAGCAGAGCTCCAAGCCTCAGGTAGAGGTGCTACCCATTAACCAATTCACAATTTTTTCCTCCTTTTTTGGGAGGTCGTTGAGGTCAAGGCGTTGTGGAAATCCCTGATGGGTTCGGGACCTTGAGCCCCATTGCGTATGAAGGAAGGGTGTTGAGCAGAGCCTCCCTCAGCCTTCAAATCAGTGTTCAGAAAACTTTTTTAGTAAGGAAAAAAACAAACAACAACAACAAAAAACCCTTCGGTAAATATTTTAGGCGTTGCGGGCTTCATATGGTCTCTGTCACAATTATTCAACTCTGCCATCCCATCCGCAAAGCAGCCAAGGATGACATTCAAACAAACAAGTACGGCTATGCTATGTTCCAATTACATTTTATTTACAAGAGCAGATGGAGGCCAGAATGGGCCTGAGGTCTGCAAGATGCTGACCCCTGCACTAGGGCCTCCTTGATTCTACAGAACAGGCTTTCAAAGGCTGTCAGGACCAGGAGATAATACAGACCCTGGAGTATTACTTCCCAGTCTGCATCCAACTGACCGCCCATTGGAACGTGCCTACGTGGGAGCAACAGGATGCCTGTTGGAAAGTCCCCTCTCCAGTGGTCCCCACTCCTTCCCAGAATCCCACAGTGAGGTGTCCGAGTCCCCAGCATCACCAGGAGACAATCTCAGTCCGGCACCTGGTCAGGCCCCGGCAGACCTGCCCTCCCCCATCTCACACACACACACACACACACACACACACACACACACACACACACACACACACGGTCATCTAGGACAAGACTCAGAGCCGGGCAGGGTGCTCCCCGAGACTTCTTGGAGAAGGAAGGCGGGACAGGCGCCACCAGGAAGCAAGGCAGATGCCACGGACCCGACCGAGAGAGAAGAGGCTTCCCTGAAAAGGTTTCAAGCAGGGTGCAGCATCTGTGAAAAATTTGAGCGGGGCCGCTGCCTCTATTAGATGGGCCTGCCCCCTCCTATGGGCTGCAGCTTTTCTTTCGAGGAACAAGACTACATCTGTTTGGCGATACTCTATCTGGAATCGTTAAATAAACCTTTCAGGCCCTGGCAAACAACAGCCCATCTTATTCCGATGGGGGAGCTCCTGAAACACAGCAGACTTCTTAATCCTAAATCTGTCTGCAGGCCTCCCCTCCCCTCCCAGCAAATCCCTGCCGCCCCTACTCTCTGGCCCTCCACTGGGAGAAAGATTGCTCACCCTTGCCTCCTTTGGCCCCTCTCAATGCGAACAGATTCTTGGCTTTGAGTCTTCACGTTTACTTTTAGTATTGTTGGACTTGCTTTTCCTCTCCCTCCCCGACTCTTCCCAGGGGGTCTCTCTCCCTCGCTCGCTCAGTGGATCGCAGTCACACAATCCTGTCTGAGCAAACTTGCTCAGGGCCTCACAATTATCTCATCTTCCCATTACCCCCACCCTCAGCCCCTTGGGGCCACTGAGAACCAGGCAGGGCTAAACAAATAAAGGACGGGAGGGACCCAGCCAGCCTTTCCAAGGCCCTGGCCATGGGGAATTGCAGGCTCACAGGCTCAGGCTCAGCTTGCCTTCTGCTCCCCAAGGGCACCAGCCATCCCCATCATCACACACACACAAACTGAGCCCCTCCTACAGCTGAAACCCAAGTCCACCGCAAAGGCGTGTTGCAATGCGGGCTAAGGGATCTGTGTGTCCAGCTGAGCACACAGAGCTCACCCCGTCCCCCAGTCCTCTCCAGCTTCTCACCCTGTCGCACACACTTCGTTGCCCTAACTCCCCTTTCCAGGAAATCTGTTGCCTCCGCAGGGAGTGAGGGAAAGCATGAAGCTGCTGTGGGCACGTTTGGGCTCTTACAAAATTGCTGCCGGGTCGTGGTGACACATGGGTTCGAATGTGCCCTCCCGCCCTCCACCTTCCCGCCTGGGAGAGGACTGTACGGACCTGGTTTCTCCTTTGCTCTGTAATTAAAGCACAGCCTCTCCCCTCCAATCAGAAGCCGGCTGGTGAGAGGGCCACTGCTCAGCTGAGGTTGAGGGGGAAGGGAGGGAGATTTGAGTAGGGGAGGAAATGATGAAATCAGGCAGTCGGGAAACTAAGCCATTGAGGGGGTTGGAGGTAGCAAAGAATCATTCTCTGGGGGAAGAGGAGGACCCACAATTCAGAGACTCTATACAGGCCAGCGTGAGGATGCGGGAAGTTTCCTGGGGGACGAAGCCTCTCTTCTAATATGATTCCTGCGAATATGATTCTCGCTTCACTCCTGGTAGAGCGCCTTCCTGAAGGCAAGGCCGATCCCACCTGACCTCATCTGTGGCTCCGAACACCTCCATTCAGGAGTGGAGCTCTGTCCCAGCTATCCTAAGATCTGAGTTCACATTACTTTGTGTTTTTGTGTCTTGCATCCATCTCCTCCATCTCCCCGTGACACTGAGAGCTCTGTGAGGGCAGAGGCTGGCCTTCTCTGATTCCTGGGCAGCCCTCTCTTCCCACTACATGCCCCTTCTATCCGGCTTTGCCCACAGTAGACGGAGATCATCCCACCCTCTCTACATGCCGACATGTGGGCAGCCTCAGCGAGTCCTCTTTGCATGAATGGAAGAACTGCAGCCTGAAGAAACGAAGCTTCTCCTCATTCAGGGTCATCGGACCAATCTGTGGTTTCACTCCCCACGCACTGGTCCCTTCACTTGGCACTCCTATCTCCTCGTCCTGGCTGTGGGCAGGCAGTAAAACCCCACTGACAGGACCACTGCAGACAAAACTGAGACTAAGCAGTGTTTCCTAAACATCAGTCCTTTGGGAACCTGCTTCTCATTTTTGCCCCATCTTTGAACAACCCCGATTATTATTTCTTTAATATTTATCTTTAAATCAACTCACTTATTTTTATGTAAATAAAATACTGCAAGTAATAATATTTCTGAAAACACAGGTTTCATATGCTACTTTTCCTTTACACATGAAAACAAAACACAGAACTTAAAATATGTTCCTCAAAATACACCTAGAACCAGCTTGTGTACCATACATTGGTACAAAATGTAGAAGGTATTTTAACCTTTGGGCCAGGTTAAGTATTTTAGGCAAGTCTCTGAGGTTCAGTTCCCTCCTCTATAAAATGGGAATGAAAATGCCTTACTCTGCCTTCACGAGGGCGTCAATACCTCACAAAGACAGTGGGCAGTATAAAAAGCTATCAGGTAGGAAGGGAATTTTCAATAGAAGCCATAGGCAAGAGAATGTCCCAAAATTTAATAAACATGGAAAATTTTTAAAGTTTAAGTTGCTAAAAGAAGATAGAGAGTGCTGTACAAACTCAAAAGAACAGGAGCCCTGCACCAGATCCTGTGAGGATATACAACAGAAATAGTAGAGAAATGTACAGGCTATTAAAAGAAATAATACACTCCCACACGAAAAACACAAATAAAAGAGCCTATCGAGAATTATAACCCTGATTAGAATCTGTTGAGCCACGAACGTGAAGCAAGGGGACGATGAGCCTCTGGATGGCTCATGGTGAGCCCCACAGCCTAAACAGTGGGCTGGGAGGGCTTCCTGGAGGTGGTGTTAGAAATCAGAGCTCTGGCTCCTTGGTTGTGAGGGTGGAAGCCTTTTTCCCTCCCCCCACGTCTCAACTCCACATCCCCCTTGGCTTTCTGCTATGGACAGCAGGTGCGTGTTGGAAACTACTTTTCTGGGGGCTGGTGGTTGTTGGCAGGACATCAGGGCCATCAGAGGCAGCAATGCTGTCTCCCAGTGCTCAGCACCCTCTGTGGCTGAGTCCCCTCCACAACCCCCTACGCACTCCCTCACCCACCGCCTCCCGAGTGCACCTGGGAGGAAATCTTTCTGGCAGCTGCCTCCAAGGAAACTTGTCTTCCTCACTTTCTGTAGTGTTTCTCTCTCCTTTATGCAACTGTCAGAGCACAACTATTTCTATCTCCTCTGCTGTTGTTCCTCTCTGCTACCCTGTAGCTTATCTTGGCGTTGGTCTCTTTCTGCATTCCCTGCCTCTTTTCCCCATCCTCGTTATCTTCATTAATATCATTTTCAGCCCCACGTCCACCCCCATCAAGAGGTCTCTTTCTATGACCAAGCCCTTTCCTTCTATAGAAAAGAGGCCCCGGTACTTCCCTGGTGGCACAGTGGTTAAGAATCCGCCTGCCAATTCAGGGGACACGGGTTCGAGCCCTGGGCCGGGAAGATCCCACATGCCACGGAGCAACTAAGCCCGTGCGCCACAACTACTGAGCCTGCACTCGAGCCCACGTGCCACAACTACTGAAGTCCGTGTGCCTAGAGCCCGTGCTCTGCAACAAGAGAAGCCACTGCAATGAGAAGCCCGTACACCGCAAGGAAGAGTAGCCCCCCCACCTCGCCGCATGTAGAGAAAGCCCACATGCAGCAACGAAGACCCAATGCAGCCAAGAATAAATAAATAAATAAATAAAATTTAAAAACAGAAAAGAGAGGCCCCGGGGACTCTGCTCTATTGTAATGATTATCAGTGGCCGTGGGACTCTAAGGTATGGTAGTCTGGGATTTGGGCAGAAAGGAAGTTTTGGAGTCACAGTTAATCCCCTACCACCATTACACACACACACACCCACACACACACACAACGGAGCTGCATGGTGGCATTGGGCATTTTGCCAATACTATCCAAATTGTGGCTCCTGCCCAAGAGCCAGAATGAAAAATCAATAGTTATTTCCATCCACATCTTTACAAAATAGTAAACAACCCGGAGGCTCAGCCAAATGACCTCAGTTCCTGCTTTTGGTCCAGAATTCTGGTCTCTGGACCCTCAGTGTATAAAGGGGCATTTGAGTTGTAACACCAAGGACTTCATAGCTTGAAACAACCAGGACAAGCACACCTACTTTAGAGGCAGTTCTTTGGGGTCCCAGTGCCAGTTCTTCCCTGTAACACACCTGATGACTACAAGTCACCAAACTGCTTGGAGCCTTAGTTTCCTCATCTGCAAAATGGAGTAAGCACACCTAGCTCACGGGGCTTCTGTAAGGATTGAGTGGAATCACTCACGACGGCCTCTGGCAGGATGTCTAGTCCAAAGAACAGGTCCAACCGAATGTCTGCTGAACCTGAGTGGGGTCTTAACTGTGGGTGTCTTGCTTCTTGGGACAATCCCCTGACCGTGAAAACTTTGATCCAGAACACGGGATGCCTGGTAACCTTTAAGGCCACCTGTGGGCACCTGAGCCCCTTCCCTCCTTCCCTGATGGCTGTAACGATTCTGAAGGCTCCACCCGCCAGAGCAGCCCCCTCTGGAGACCTTCACCTTGCAGGTGTGCCATCTGCTGCTGCCTGTCCACCCTGCCCGGTCCTAGCCATTTGGAACAGAACCTTCTCTCTGGCGGAAAATATTATTGTTTTTTTGGCCACTTGTTTGATCCTCCAGAGTCAATATTTGCAGAGATAAGCACAGTGTCCTGTAGCAGTGCAGTTGTTTATGACTCTGTCCCCATCCCATTAGATTCCAGTCCCTTCTGGGCCACACTGGGAGGCGAGGGTACATTTCAACAGCAGTGGGTCCCAAACTGCCTTGGCCAGGACATGGAAGAGGGGCTGGGGTCAGGCCGACCCCGACCTTCTCCACTAGATTATGAGGTCCCGGACTGGTCTTTTCTATCAAAATGAGATTTTCTGTTTTCACTTCACATAAAGATGCCTGGTGAGATTTTCTACCCAGACTGGAGAGCTTATTTCAAAGGATTTGACTTAAAATATAGGTTGTGAGGGGTATGCAAAATTCCCTTTGAAGTGTCCTGGAGGGAAGAACACCCCCGAGGGCTGGGTGGGCAGCCGTTGTCTTGCGCGGCTACACATGAGATGCCACGGAAGGCCGGGATGACTTCTGATTAGGACAGACACGCTACACATATTAAGCCATTGGAGACACAGAAGGCAAGCATGGTTTCAAACAAAGCCCCAGAGCAAAAGGCATGAGGCCGTGCAAAGTTGCAATGGAACTGTTCCTCAGGTGGGCAACTCTATATAATTATAAGAGAGTCGAAGCAGGGATTGATTAATTAACCGTGGTTAATGGTTTTCTGGAGAGACATGAGGGAGTCTGGCTAGCTAGTAATAGTAATAACAAAAGAAATAGGAAGGAGAAAGGAGTGGGGGGAGGGGAGGCGTAGCTGGGTGGTCTGCTCTATACCAGTCTCTTAGCAAAGCGACTTACAAAAATAGTCTCATTTAATTATCTTATTTAATTCTCACAACAACCCCACAAAGCTGTTCTTATCATCCCCATTTTTCACATAAGTAAAGTGAGACTCTGAGAGGTTAAAGTGGTCTGTTCGAGGTCATACAGCTTGCAGAAAGCAGGTACCAAATGAGATTTTGTTGACCTTGATCAAGGAACCTCCCAAAGATCCATTTTTGATAAACTCATCATTCTGTACTGAAGACAGCTGGCCCTTACTATCCTGCCTTAGCCATTTCCTTGATCATTCTTCTTTCTTCCCTTTGAGACAATGGGATCCTTTGAATCCTTGGCCTGAACCCATGCTAGGATCCAGGACGAGTTGGTCAAATGAGTCAAGATGTCTTTCTTAGCCACCCAGGGATCTGAGATTGACTTAAACCTGCCTTCAAGCACTTGCAAAGTTTGGAGACATTCAGGAATTTGGGGGCACCCGCTATGTACCAGGCACGGTTTTGGTTTTCGTTGTTTGGGATAAATCAGTGAACAAAGCAGACCACTCTTCCTGCCCTGGCAGAGCTTACCTGGGGAGGGAGCACAGGAGTTACCGGCAGACACAGTAGGGGATTTCTCCTTATGGCCTTCCTTTTAAGAAAGCTTGGGCTTCCCTGGTGGCTCAGTGGTTGAGAGTCTGCCTGCCGATGCAGGGGACATGGGTTCGTGCCCCGGTCCGGGAAGATCCCACATGCCACGGAGCGGCTGGGCCCGTGATCCATGGCCACTGAGCCTGCGCGTCCAGAGCCTGTGCTCCGCAACAGGAGAGGCCACAACAGTGAGAGGCCCGCGTACCGCAAAAAACAAAACAAAACAAAACAAAACAAGAAAAAGGAAGCTTGACTCAGCTTCAGTCTGCTCTCCACACTGCAGCCAGAGAGGAGTCTGTTCCAAACACAATATGAGCAACTCAAATCCCTGCTCAAAAAGTGGTCTCCCTTCACTCTTAGGAGAAAGACCCAAAAAGCCTTAGACTGGCCGTCAAGGCCCTACATGGGGTCTCCACCCATCTCCTGCCTCACTGCCCACTGAGGACCCTCCCTCTCTAACCGGCGTTTCCAGGCACTTCCCTTTTTACCAGCCAACAACTCCTTCAACTGTCTCCTCAGTCACCTCAGCCTCATGGAAGGCCTGCTCCCCACTGGTCAACCCCCTCCTTACAGACTCCCTGAGTACCCTGGACCTCTCTGTGGTGCTTCCCAGCGTTACAGCTTCACACTGAGTCCGACAAGTATCTGATGACTGTTTGTCCCCACACTGGACTGTAAGCTCCTTGCACACAGGACTGACCGTTGCACTCACCACTGTGTGCCTGGAACCTAGCCAGGGCCTGGTCCAACACAGTCTGCTGAATGAACGAGCATTCCCTGCACCCTACCCTCCTAATCATCTTCTCATCTGATCGATGCAAACCTCCCTTTCCTAAAAAGTGAACAGGCGGGGGGTCAAGAGCTGAGGGCAGGTCGCCCATGACACTTCAACCTCTAATTGGGATCTGAGGTCTCAGAGTACAGGTGCATATATTAGGACAAAGACAGCATGTTTGACCTCAGACATTCCAGGTCATATGGTCACAGCACCTGTGATGGAAAACAGATGCCACTGTAATGTGAAATCCTGGAGAAACAACAGGGTGAAATGAGTCACTAGCCAAGCCTTATCTCTAGAAAAATGCTGAGCAGGAACCCTCCAGCCTCACGAAGCTTGGAGTTACACACCCGAGAGTTCTGTTCCGTATCACCGACTCATCTTTCATTGGGAAAGGGTAGGCCTGGACTGCAACAGTTGCCTTCTAACTGGAGAAATAAGAGGCATCCCTTCACTTATTCATTCAGTTATCATGCATTGATTAAGCCCCTACTGTGCTTTAGGGATATAAAAATAGACTAGACCCATGCAGTTCTTGTCCTCAAAGTCCTGCCACACGAACAGAGCAGGCAAGCAGGCTTTATGGGACGAGGGGTGAGGGCAATGGGGCAGGCACCCACCTCAACATGGGAAGGGCTTCATGGAGGTGATGAGGCTCAGGAACTGAGTCTAGAGACAGATAAGAATTGGGTTGGGGGCTTCCCTGGTGGCGCAGTGGTTTGGAGTCCTCCTGCCGATGCCGGGGACACGGGTTCATGCCCTAGTCCGGGAAGATCCCACATGCCACGGAGCGGCTGGGCCTGCGAGCCATGGCCTCTGAGCCTGCGCATCCGGAGCCCGTGCTCCGCAACAGGAGAGGCCGCAACAGTGAGAGGCCTGTGTACCTCAAAAAAAAAAAAAAAAAAAAAGAATTGGGTTGGATTGCAAAGGGCTTTCCAAGCCACTGGAATGGCACAGACAAAGGCATGGAGGTGGAGACAAAGGCTTGGGGTGTGGTGGGAACTGCTAGCAGTTTGGTATTGCTGGGAAGTCAAGGGTAAGACTGGAAATGGTGGGAACGGAACTGGAGCAGGAAGGACGGGCTGGGTCTTGGAGCAACTTTTAAGTCCTATGAAGAATCTTGAAACTTTTCGTGTCCAAATAAAGAAGCAGCATTGAGGGCTTTAAGCAGGAGAGTAAGACGGACAAAACTGCATTTTAGGTAGATCCCAATGTGGGAAGAAAGGGTTTGAAGGAGACCACAGAGAGGGAGAGAAGCCAGTTAGAAAACTGTGGCTGTGTCCACAGAGAAGAGACAAGAGCATAGTCTCTTTTAAATTTTACTTACTTATTTATTTATTTAGGCTGTGCCAGATCTTAGTTGTGGCACTCGGGATCTTTTAGTTGTGGCACATGGACTTCTTAGTTGTGGCATGTGGACTCTTAGTTGCAGCATGCATGTGGGATCTAGTTCCCCGACCAGGGATCGAACGCTGGCCCCCTGCATTGGGAGTGCGGAGTCTTACCCACTGGACCGCCAGGGAAGTCCCAAGAGCGTAGTCTTGAGTCGTAAGGGAGGCATGGGGGGAGGGGTTCAAGAAAGGTTTAGGAATCTATCCTCAGAAGAACTAGGGTATAATAAAAACAATAACCACACTTCCCGGTTCCTGAGTTCTTTCTACATGTTGGCCACTCTGGAGAGCTTTTTGTACATTTTGTAAGTTTTAATACTTATCCCAGTAGGTAGAGGACTCGGGATGAGTAAAGGCTTGGAGGCTCCTGGACCTGTGCAGACACGAATGCCAACTGAGCTGAGATTAGAGGAGAGGAATGAAGTAGGAGCTGGAGTATAGAGTAGAAATGAAAAAGAGCGGGTCCCAATGATTACTTAAGAGAAGAATTTTATTGGGGACTTTGGGAGAGAATAAGTTTGGACAAAAGTTTGCAAAGTCAAATGTTTCTGTGTACCAGAAAGCTAATGTAAGTTAAGTTAAATAGGCAAAAGGCCAGACAGTCTGGAGTGGTGAGGGCTGCAGCAAAGGGAGAGCCCACGTACTCTCGAAAGAGGTCAACTGCTGCACAGCTCCAAATGATGGTGGCCTTGCAGGAAGGAGGGTTCAAGGTAGCCAAACTGGCTGATTATCAAAGTGAAACCAGTTCTCCAGACTTTTGTGTGAATTCTCCCAATCTGAAAATATTGGTAATTCATTTAAAATTTGGAAAGGATAAGAAAAACATTGTACAAAGCACCTCAACCTGCCTATAAGCTGGACATGAGTCTGGGGTTGGCAATGTGAGCATGCTGGTGTTGACCATTTCATCTGGCAGTTGAGTATCCAAAGCAAAGGGAGAATCGGGGTGGTGCATAGACGTGCAACCAGGACAACAGGTGCTGCTCAGGGTCCCAGAGACTTGCCAGCTTCCTGACAAAAGACCAAATGCCATTTGGAGAAGGAGAGATCAGATGTGGTAATGTCTCCTCCTCACCAAGTGACGGGATCTGCACAGACATCCCTTCCTGGGGTGAGTAAGATCTGTCGTGCTGTGAACAGGGATTGTCAGACATCAAGAACATCTTCAAGCTTCCGGAAGCTCAAGCAGCAAAGGTACATGCTCATCACTTGTCAGGTAGATGTGAGTGGGCTGGACTGCCTGTTGGAAATATGCCACTGTCTCCCATTCGTGTTTCCTGGGTCCAGCCTCTGCTGTCCTTGCAGAGTCCCCATTTCAGTTCCTATTCTGTGGTTCAGGTCTTATGACCCTTCCCACTCCCCTCTTGATCCCTTCTCTTGGGACCCCAGTAGCTGTCCCTGGCTTCCTGCTCCACCCTGCCCTCCCCAACCATCCTCAGTTGTGAACCCACTGCTCTGGTCTGACCCGACAACCCAGGGGTCATTGTGTTGTCCTGTGATTTAAGACTGCGGGTCGGGCTGGAAACGTTTCCACGTCTAGGGAGAGAACTTGAATCAGTAATCACTGTAACGGCAAACAAAGAGTGGGAATAGAGCTACATCCTCAGAGAGCTCCATAAAGAGGGTCGGTGGAGAGTGATCTTGGTGGTTTAATCAACTCTAGTCAAGAAGCCTCCAAGAATTAGGAACGGCTAGCACATGTGCCCCTCACTCTGTGCCAGGCAGTCTTGGGTGCTCCTATGCTGAACTTGGGGAATTTGAATTCTCCCAACTATCCCACGAGGTAGGAGCCATTTTTATCCCCACTTCACAGAGGAGAAACTGAGATCCTGGGGGAGAGGTTAAGTCACGTGCCTTAGGACGCGTCGCCTCTTTCCCATCCCAGACTCAGCGCCAGAGTCTGTGCTCTGAAACAGCGCTTCTCAAATTACCTCTAAGGGAAGACCAGTTTCCCCCCCAATTCATCACAGACCTACTCCTGTAAAATACAATAATAAATGAATTACTAGAAAAACGATCATGCGCTTGGACGGAGTGGCAAGGCAAATTGCTCTAAAAGTTTCTGGTTGCTTCAGTCTCTACACCTATCACGTCGGGATGCAGAGCAGTACTGGGCCACATGGGCTGAGGAACGCTAATCCACTTCCTATACCCTCGCTCATCCGCTGAGGATGCGAAGGAATGAGTGGGGCGCAAAAAAAAAAAAAAAAAGAAAAGAAAAAAAAATCACTTGTCTGGATTCCAAAGGCTGAGCTGTTAACCTCAGCGCTCACTCCAGCACTAGGGATGCAAGAGAGCCTGTCACCCCGTGTTCCTGGTTTGGGTGACTTAGGGCGGTGTGCCCCGTAATTGTCCAGGGGTGAGGTTAGTTAGCTCCAAAGGGCCCTTCCAAAACCACAACGCTGGGATGCCGTCTCCTTCTGCAACAGGCCAGCTCAGCAGAAATGTTTGCAGGGCCAGCTGTTTTTGCTCCCGCATTCATTAATAAAAGTAGTGAATGCAGCCAGGGCCACCCTTTTCTTTCCTTTGTCATGTCCTGAAAGGGGGCAGGGAGGGAACAGGAGAGGCTGCAGACGCAGGGGACGTGCCAGACGTGCAACAGGAAGGGCTCGGAGATGAGGACTGAGAGGAAGGAAGGCAGGTGGGCGGATGGGGGACGGGCGGCGGGGCGGGGGGAGGGGCCGTGTGACAAAGGCGGAGAGACACGTGGAACCAGTTCCCCCAGGCAATGGGGTAGGGGTGCACCTGAGGACTGAAGAACACCTGGCAGTTTCTGGAACAGAGGAGGATTAAGAGCTGCTGAGAAAAATGGGGCTGATGATAGAGCAGGGCTGGGTGGGATGGGGGGCCCTCCGAGGAGCGCTCATCTTACTGGGGACCTTCTTTTGATCCCTTTAGTACTGGGGAGTGGATATTTCTCACAGTCCATCCGTAGGCGGGGAGCGGGGGCGGGGCACACTCTAGGTACTTTATTCAGACTTTAAAGCAGGAAATTGGTTACAGAGGTGGTAGAAAGCTCCCCTGGTCTAGCGGGAGCATCAGTTGAAGGAGCAAGGATTCTCCAGCAAGAGTTCCCACACGGAATACAAGACGCTGCTGAAGCTGAATTTCAGAGAAATAAATAACTTTTGGTATAAGAAGTTTAGTATATAATGTGTTAAATGCCACAGAATTGTACACGTTAAAATGATTAAAATGGCAAATTCTATGTTATGTGTATTTTACCATAATAAAAATTGAATATAAAATGTTATTCCATTTATCTGAAACTCAGATTTAACCAGTGTCCTGCAGCTCATTAAATCTGGCCACCCTACTCCCAGCAGGAGCTAAGACAATGCCAGGGGGCTTCCCACATGGAGCTGGGGCCACAGAAGAGAAACAGCTGCTACTGCTGGTGGAAGAGAGAGACAGGAAGTAGAGGGAAAGGAGGAAAAATGATCCGACCAGTGACCCCCAGTTCCTCCCTCCCAGCAGCCAAAGCGCCTTAGCAGCCCAAGGGCAAAGGAGTCTCAGAAATGCAAGAGCAGGGAAAGATCCAAGAGCAAACTTGCAATTGTTTTAAATGACCCAGGAAGGCCACCCGGTGACCACAGTTTTATTTTATCTGTGTCAATCAAAATAATAACAATGACAATGACGATAATGCAAGAGGCTGCAAATAAGAAAATAACTTATTTGTGGTTTTAAAAATTGCAATTTGGAAGACACAGATGTGGGTAATTGCAAAAGAGTTCAGGGAAGAGAAAGCGTCAGGGGCTTATAAAGACAAAAAGCCGCAAGGTCCTTAAGAGTTGCCTGGCGAGAACTGTGATCAACTCTGACTCGAGCCAGAAAATATTTGTCCTTAAGGACTCATGAGTTGTTTTAGGGTGAGGGTCCAATAACTAGACAGGCTGTAGTGAGTTTCTGGCGGATGTTTTGGATGACTTAACATCAGATCAAAAGGTCAGATTCCATCCAGGCTGAGACACGCATAAGTCACACTTCCTTAATGGCCTCCCAGATCCATTTTAGAGAGCTCTCTTAGCAATACTAACTCCATTTTGATTTTCCTTTCACATTTCTCCCTTTTGGTTGAGATCTTTCTCTAGAAAGCATCAATGATCAACCACTTGGGTTCTGGGCATCAGTATGAACTCTGTCAGCACTGGGAAGGCTCGTTCCCAGAGAGCTGTGTCCCAAGGAGTGGGGAGAGAGGGGGTTTGTGGGAGAGGTCTGCTTATAGAGAGTTTACAACCATATTTGAGCAACAAGGAGCTATCCACGAAGAGAGTCTTAGGCAGTGTTCAAAATAGGCATGGATCTTCATCAGGAGGAATCTTATAGGAGGGAACAGTCACCTCCAGATGTCAAGCTATCATTATTTCTCTGGAGGGTGTCATAGCACAGCGGTGAAACACACAAAGCCTAAACAGTTTAAAAACAACAAAGAGAGAACGATTAGAACAATGATTAGTACAACTAATTGCAATTTGGATGGCACTAAGCCAACAGACCAGAGGGGAGCCAGCTGAAGGAGATTTCTAGATGTCAAGGTTGAAGCATCTTTTGGAATTTGAGACGTCTCTGATGACGTCATCGGGTGTTTAGTTTTAGGTCTTAGTGACTCCAAGTTAAAATGACGGGAGAAAAACTGGAAAGGTTAGTTTGGAGAGTCATAGATACTGGAAGAAATGAGAATTTAGGATCTAATCCAGTTTACAGGTAAATACCAAACCCCCAAAGAAAATTAAAAGCACTAGACCCTAATGTCCATGAAGGCATGACATTGAAACAAGTTTTCTCTCTAAAAATCACCCTTATTTACATCCAATATAGTCAAATTAAGACTAATTTGTTTGCAAAATAAGTATGGTTTCAATAAATGTGGCCTGATTATTTACATAAATGAAACAAGAATAGCAATTGATCTTATAGGCTCTTTTAAATTTACTTTGCTGGAGTTTTTCATAAAAATATCAGACTGAACTTTTAAAGGCCTCTTGGGGCCAGGAAAGCCAAATCAAAGGACTTACCATCAGATTTCATCTGCAATACCTATGGATTTGTGTGAATTCCTCGCTTCTTGAGGTCCCCAAAATATCTTGAGACCCCCAAAATATCTTGAGTTTCCTGCACTGGACAGGAAGTGCCCTTCCTTACTCCCTGGTAAGGCTGCTGGGAACCTTGTAAGTAAGGTACCAGGCTGTTTTTCCATGGGTCTTCATTGGCTCCATAAAATCAATCTTAGCTCTTTAAAGCTTCTGGTAATATCTGAGCCTATGCATGTTTCTCTCAGATATGACATTCCAGTCAAAATCTTGGTAACATAACCAAAGTTTCCAATTGTGTCTTGTTATAAGGAAAACAGATTCTAACTGAATTTACACAAATTACTATATTGCCATCAAAATAAGCATACTTACTAAGAGTTTCCAAATTCTGGAGGACTCAGGTAGGGAGAAAAAGATAAATGTTTCATCTTTGTTTACAAAGGTACGGGGCTTCCCTAGTGGCGCACTGGTTGGGAGTCTGCCTGCCGATGCAGGGGACACGGGTTCGTGCCCTGGTCCGGGAGGATCCCACATGCCGCGGAGCGGCTGGGTCCGTGAGCCATGGCCGTCCTGAGCCTGCGTGTCCGGAACCTGTGCTCCACGGCAGGAAGAGGCGGTGAAGGTGAGAGGCCCGTGTACCGCAAAAAAATAAAAAAATAAAAAAAATAACCTCATTTACTTAATTAAATTCATTCCAATCTTAGCCAGTCCTGACCACAAATAAAATTCCTTTCCAAAGATTCCTTTTTTTTTTCCCCATAAACCTTCTACAACTTTCTATATCCATTTTAGTTTGCCCCTTGTTCTCTTCCCATTTAGAAATAAACAGATTTAGGACAAAATCACTTTCTATTCCCTTAACAAAATGCATTTTCATTTCTTATACCTTTTCTTAAAAATTTCCACATATACAAAGGTGTTTTCCTTATTAATTTTAATTACATATATTAATTAGAATTTTAACACTTAGAAACCTTAATTTCTATTGAAAAGAAGTAATCAATTACTAACTATCTTTTATATTAGCGTTCAATAGATTGGCAAACATAAATACATTTTATAGTCTCTAACAACATGTGCTTTTTTATAGAAAATTTCTCAGCATGGCAACAAGCGTATCTACTAATAGTCACAAATATCTTTAGTTTCCCTGTAAAAGGAAGTCTATGTTTAGTCAATGTTTCTGTATCTTATTTTATTTGGGGATGATCTAAGTATTTAATAAATTTCCATCATTTAACTTAATCTAGCAAAACTCTAAAGTTTCAAGTTACCAAAAAGGTTTGAGGAAACTTTTTTTTTTTTTTTTTTTTGCCCGTGCCGTGTGGCGTGTGAGATCTTAGTTCCCCAACCAGGGATTGAACTCGTGCCCCCTGCAGTGGACACATGGAGTCCTAACCACTGGACTGCCAGGGAATTCCTGAGGAAACTATTTTTAGATAGACACATTGTAAAACATAATTATTCATAACGAGTTCACCTAAAAACTATCTCATTTATGTTTACTTACTCTACTTATGAAAATATCATACCAGGTTATTTTTCTTGATGACAAATTCTGTAACAGAAATAATATGAACTTATTTGATTTTTAGTAAACCTAGGTACAATAAAAGTATTATACTTAATGTTGATAACTCTAAATACATGTCTGTATTAAGACAAAAAGCTTAAACTAGCTTTAATAGTGAATATTAGTTTAATACTAAATATTTCCCAGATTATGTGAACCTGAAATTCATTTGGATTAGTTTCTTTTATATTTCTGAGAATTTGTATAAGTGCTCATTTTCTTTAAGCCAATTAAATAGAGCTTTACAAATTAATTTTGGCAATACTATCTAGAGGTAGAAACATGCTAAATATACAATGTACATACATAGACATGCATACCTACAGATAGACACAGACAGAGGTCTTATAGTTTTCATTTTAAAACTTTAGTCATGAATTAGGTACGATACAAAACTTACTAGTTTATTTATTTGGAATAAATTAAGTCTACTCATTCAAATGGCCTAAGCCTTTCATTTTTTTTGTGGAGAAAACTTTTAAAATCTGTATTTGCCCTTGACAAGCAATTTTAAGGAGATTGGGCAAGAGAGTCCTTTTTGCAGTTTGAGTTTAAAAAAGGCCTCTTTTCCTTTTTTTTTTTTTGCTCAGTCATAAAAATTGGAGATGATCTAGAAGACCAGGTAGAACACTTACATCTCAAAGGCATGGGGAGAGAAATGCAAGCTCCTCTTAGAAGGACTTTTGTTCCTTTAAGGTCAAAACTTTGAAAAACAATCTTTTTTCAAAATGGCCATAATAATCATAGACACTTTTATCAGGCTATTGGTTGATTGTTGCCTTCTGTAGGAGATCACTCTTCACTGTCATAAAAAGGAAGTTCAGAGAGGTGGGTAATAAATTCACTCCCAACAGTCAACCTTCAGGTCATTGCTTTTCTTTTTTTCTTTTTAAAATTAATTATTTATTTAATTTGCATGGGTCTTCGTTGCTGTGCGTGGGCTTTCTCTAGTTGCAAAGATTGGGGGCTACTCTTCGTTGTGATGCGTGGGGCTTCTCATTGCGGTGGTTTCTCTTGTAGCAGAGCACGGGCTCTAGGCGCACGGGCTTCAGTAGTTGTGGCACGCAGGCTCAGTAGTTGTGGCTCATGGGCTTAGTTGCTCTGTGGCATGTGGGATCTTCCCGGACGAGGGATCGAGCCCGTGTCCCCTGCATTGGCAGGTGGAATCTTAACCATTACGCCACCAGGGAAGTCCCCAGGTCATTTCTTTTCAATCTACGGGTTATGAACCACTAGTGGGCTGTTAAATCACTTTAATAGGTATAATATACACATTTAACATAAATATTTATTATAATTACACAACAAAAGACAGGTATGTAGGAAAAAAGGAGGAAAATAATAGAAAATGTTAGTGTATCACATGTAATAGTAAGGGTAAGTATTTTTCTGTGAAACTAGGGTTTCAGTTGTGTGTGTATGTGCACATGTGTACACTGCTGCAATGTAAAATGTATCTCTTAGGCTTCCCTGGTGGCTCAGTGGTTGACAGTCCACCTGCCGATGCAGGAGACACGGGTTCATGCCCCGGTCTGGGAAGATCCTACATGCGCCGAGCGGCTGAGCCCGTGAGCCATGGCCACTGAGCCTGCGCGTCCGGAGACTGTGCTCCGCAACGGGAGAGGCCACAGCAGTGAGAGGCCCGCGTACCGCAAAAAAAAAAAAATGTATCTCTTATTGTGGGTCACAGTCAAAAACTTTGAAACCGCTGTTTTAGGTTAAATCACCATTCCTCATAATTCTACCCTTCCTAATTGTCAACACCCTTGCTCCTTCAGACCTCCAAACAAACACCACTTACTGTCTTCCTCACACACTCACCACTTCCTTTCCCTTCCCTTCCTCCTCTGGATCCCAGAGACACAGCCTTTCTCTGTCCCTGATCCCCAAGAGGTCCCGTTCCTCCCCTCCCAGCTCTGTTCCACTGTAGGACACCAGAAAAGTGTTTTGGGTACCAAACAAGTGGAAGACAGCAGAGTTGTCCCCGAATATCAGCAGTCCCGGGACCAGGAGAAGAGGAGGGTTAGTGAGGGGAGCTTTGGCTTTGTATAATCAGAGCCCCGAGAAGAAACGGCAGGAAGCAGGCTTTGGGTTCAGGAAAGAATCTGGAAAGAATACCTGGAAGGGGAGTCACTGAGACAGTGAGGAGTCAAAGAGGTGCTGGAGAAGGGAAGTCATATACTGAGCAGGTAGAGGAAAGACCACGTCTCACGGGGAGCAGGGCTCAGCCCGCAAGGCCTGCCAGGGTCTGCAGGAAGGGGTTTCCCTGGAGGCCTGGAGACCACCTCTGGCCTTGCAGGGTTCTCCTTCTCCTCTTCCTCCCCTCCCTCCTCCTCCATCTCCCTTTCCCCTTCCCCCTCTGGTAAGTGAAATAAATAACCCAGGTTGCTCAGGATTAAGCAGACTTCGCTTCAGCCATCATTACTTTAGCCACTGGCCCCTGTGGCTTTGTTCATCCCAGCTTCCCGTCTGATAGCACTGAGGGATGCCCACTTTGCATGATAAAGCCTGATGTCCAGGCTGGGCCCCTGCAGATGACCAGGACCCTCTTTAGCACAGCCCCCTCCCCCATCCCTCTTTTCCACCTAGTGTATTTGTCAGGTTGAGAGCAGAGAAAATTAACAGACCCTCTCCACCAGCTTGCCCAAACTCCAAGGCAAAGGGCGATGGTCTGTATCATCTAAAGTCTCATCCTTGAAAGCATCTCAGTGGCTTAACTTTGGAGTCCCGGGCTGGGCTGGCAGGACGAGGGGCTCTAGGAGGTGCTAATTCAATCAGCTGATCCCTTTGCCTCAGTTCCCCCAAGAGAAAAGGTCTGAGAGTCCTATCACCTTGTACTCGGTTTGAACTTGGCCCTACAGCCACCCATGTCACCTCCCCTCCATGAGTTCTGTTTCCTCATCTGTTCAGGGTGGGGCTCCTATTGAATGGTGTCTAACACCCTTTATGGAGAAACACTTCTGTTACAGGTGTTTTACAGGGTCGAGACACGTAAAGGGAATGAGCAAAGCTTGCCACCCTGCCACAGGGCGTAGGATTGGATGAGGCAAATGGGAGAACCCTTGCTCTGCTTCAAGGGGCAGCTACTACTCCACTCTACGATTCTACTGCCAACAGAGAAGCTGAGAAGCTGAGATTTTATGTGAAATCTCCAAAATCTTAAACATTGACACCTAGTTTCAAAATTGTTCCCCATCATTGCAGGCCAAGCATAAACATCTGTGAGCCTGACTCAGCCTGTCTGTACCAGTTATCTGCCACGTCCAAATGGTTCTCGAACTTAAGCATGCATCATAATCACCCCAAGGGCTTGTTAAAACATGGATTGTCGGGCCCCACCCAGAGTTTCCAATTCCATGAGTCTGGACTGGGGCCTGAGGAACTACATTTCTAACAAGCTCCCAGGTGACGTTGCTGCAGCTGATCCAGGGAACATACTTTGAGAACCACAGCTCTACTCTGTAGGAATAGTAACAGTATCCCATGTAATGCTTTACGTGATGCCAAAGCAGCTCTCGTGGGGCACTGTCAATATTTGAGGTCCCTAATTTGACAAATAGAGTAAGGATGATCATGATGATGATGAAGATAGCAGCTAACTTCTTAAAATGCATCCTACAAGTGGTAAGTATTTTACATGCATTATGGCCATTAGTCTTCACAAAGGCCTCAGAGATCGGCATTATAAATAGCCCCTAATTACAGGTGAAAATAGCTAATATGTGATGGATTTGAAGCCAGACTGTGAAACATCAGAGACCACCTTCCCCCAGTGAGGATTCACAGCCTTCTTACACACTCCATTACCTATTCAGATCCTCTAGATCATACTTTTTATAGGTAGATCTCCATAAGTCAAAGCAAACTGTGTGTCACTTAATCATTCATTCACTCAATGAATGTTTCAGCTTAACGTATACCTGCAAGTCACGCTATACAAAGTGAACGTAACAAGCAAGGGAAAAGGATAGGGAGTGATGGGGGGAGGCGGGCAGGGCTATTTTAAGGTAAGCATTCAGGGAAGGCCTCTCCAAGTAGGTGACATTTGAACAGAGACTAAGTGAAAGGAGGAAAAGGGAGCAGCAAGTACAAAGGCCCTGGGGTGAAAACAAGTGTGGCACATTCTAGGACCAGCAAGAAGACCAGTGAGGCTGAGAAGAGTGAGCAGAGAAGAGGTTGGAGGACTGAGCAGGTATCCTAAAGGCCACATCAGGAGTCTGCCTGTTATTCCAAGTATGATGGGGGAGCCGTGGGAGGGTTTTGAGTCAGAGACTGACCAGCTCTGATTAGGTTTGGACCAGGATCTCTCTGTTCACAGGGTGAAGACCAGACTGTGGGCAAGCAGGGGTGGAAAAAACGGAGCTGGTGTCTAAAGGACAAGATGCTCAGATGCCTGAGCCATGAGCTGCTGCAACTTTTCTCAGCCTCGGTGGATTGGGGAGAGAAATGGTGAGGGAAGGAAGGAAATGGATGCCAGATGCAAAATTAAAACTGATAGGGGAGTTCCCTGGTGGTCCAGTGGTTAGGACTTGGTGCTTTCACTGCCATGGCCTGGGTTGAATCCCTGGTCAGGGAACAAAGATCCCACAAGCCGTGTGGCCAGGCCAAAAAGAAAACTATCTGATAAATCATGGCATGGGAAGTTCTGCCTCCCTGATGGGGACCCAGGCAGAAAGGTGATGGGGCCACTTCTAAGGACACCAGCAACTCAGGTTTCCTGACTCATGATCTCAGTGCCTACAGTGTGACCTTGTTGGGGAGAAGAAGTGTCTGTGTGGGGTTTGGATCTATAGAAAGATGATTCCGGTCCTCAGACCCATCTCCTCTTAAGCCTGTCTAAAATGATCAGAATTTCCCTTTATGGGAGATGGAAATATTTGAAAACTGGATTGTGGTGATGGTTGCACAACTGTATAAATTTACTAAAAGTCATGGAACTTACTAGGGGGTGAACATAGTGGCATATAAATCCTACTTCAATAAGGTTGTTTTAAAAAGAAAAAACATTGGCCTACGAGGGAATCATCCTTTGAACCTTGAACTGTTGAGAGTTTGTCTATCACTAAGTAGCCCACAGCACTTTAAAAATATACATGGTAACATCCACCTAATGGAATAACAACCATGGCGATTCATACTTTTGAAGAACATTTGAAAATATAGGTATAAAACTGTGCATGCTGTGCATGTAATTTCAATTTTATTATATGTGTTTGTGTGTGTGTGTGTGTGTGTGTGAGAGAGAGAGAGAGAGAGAGAGAGAGAGAGAGAATCCAGACCTTAATTCTAGGCTCTGGGATTGTTTTATTTCTGTTTTTTGTTCCCAGCTTTTGATTTTCCAAATTTTCTACAATGAATATTAATAGTAAAGATGTCCTATTAAACAGGTGAATGAAAATAAAACCCATATAAAATTGAGTTAGAAAAAAAGGCCAGGGAATTCCCTGGTTGTCTAGTGGTTAGGACTCGGCCCTTTCACTGCCATGGCCTGGGTTCAATCCCTCCCTGGGAACTAAGATCCCCCAAGCCCCACGGCTCCACCAAAAAAAAAGGAAAAGAAGCCAGAAAATAGGTCATATGCAGTTATCATTGCCACACACTGTCTGAATGTAAGGTCAACAAGGGCAGAGACAAAGCAGAAAGGAGAAGGGGAAGGAAATAAGTTAAAATGTTAATCATGGAATCATAGGCGATTTCAACATTTTTCTTTGCCTGTCTCTGTTGTCTCATTTTTCCACCACGAACATGTATTATTTGCCTAATGAAAAGGAGACATAACATCTTCTAAATCATTGGCTCTATGATCTTACAGATTACTTTCTGCTTTTTCATGGACTATTTCATTCTTCTTTATCCACTGTGAGGATTTAATTTAGTTCAAAAATTTCACAACTATTTATGGAATGCTTATTCTGTGCCAAGCACTGTCCTAGGCACGGCAGGAAATGGAAAGATTATTAAGGAATGATCAGGTCTCTTTTCCCAAGTAGGTCATCAGACCAGTCAGGAAGACAGATACGGATGCAAAGAACTATACCGCTGCTCAGCATGGTCATGGGCGCAGAGATGGAAATATAAGGTGCAAGGAGAGATCAGCTAATTAGTCAGCAAAACTGCTTTTTTAAAAAAATTCTATTATTATTGTAAACACTTCTGTCAAAAGTGATCTCTCTTGCCTTCCTAGCTTGCCAAGTACAGATCTCTGATGGCCTGAGCTATGTGAGTAGGTGGGACTTTTGTTAGGAGCTAATGGTGTTTGGCTGTGTGCAGGGCTGTTCTTCATCCTCACGCCTGCCTGAGCACAACGTGGGGGCACAGAAAGAATAGTACAGTTGCTAGAAGACCAGGCTCTATAGTCAAGCTCCCTGGATTCTAATTCTGCTTCTTCTGCTCCATAGTTACAGAACCTCCAGCAAGTACCTCAGTCTTTTCTTCTGTAAAATGGACATAATAACAGTACACACCTCACCGGGTCTGTGGCAAGCACTGAAAAACTCATTATGCACTCAGAACAGAACCTGACATACAGAACACACTCTAGGATTTTATTTTATTTTATTTTATTTTATTTTATTTTATTTTATTTTATGCCATGCCATGCCATGCCATGCCATGCCACTCACGGCATGTGGGATCCTAGTTCCCCATGCAGGGATCGAACCCGTGTCCCCTGCATTGGAAGCACAGAGTCTCAGCCACTGGACCACCAGGGAAGTCCCTAGTATTTTATGATGTTATATTTATGCTCCACCAAGTAAATATTCATACTATTTGGTATTACTTTCTTCATGCACTGCTTCAAATGTACCTAAAGACCCAATTTATGACAATGATTCAGCACTTTTGATCACCTACTGTGTACCCAATACTGTTCCCCCATGCGGGGAAAGCAAAGAGGAACAGACAGGACCCCACTCTGGGGCTGCTCACAGATCAGTGCGGGAGAGAGACCCAAATACAAATAACAGAACAGGGCTGGTAATTAGGACAGTAGTTACCTAAAATGTCCTAAAGTCCCAGAAAACATTTTTGTCTCTCTGTCTCTAATAGTTAAAATGTGGTTCCCATTACCATGTTTATAGCATTTGCTTGAGAAGGGAAGAAGGAAACGAATGTTCCTTGAATGTCTAGTGAGCGCCAGATGCATTGGGACTGTCTATAACAGTGGGAGGCTCACCGTGTACCAGACACCGTGCTGAGGGCCACATAGGCTTATTCCCCTTTAATCCTATGAAGCAAGTATGATGATTATCCTCCTTTACACATAGGGAAATCAAGGTCTTTATCTCTGAGGTCAAGTAACTACCCTAGGTTATATTGCCAAGAAATGGCAGAGTCAGGATTCAAAATCAAGCCTGCACCCTTAACGATATGCTGTATCTCCTCCCAATGTTATTCTACACGGCATCTAATCTAATTCTCGTAGTAACCCTTTGAGGCAGATGCTATTATACCTATTTTTATACATGAGGAAACTGATGTTCCAAAAAATTAAATGCTTTGCCCAAGGTCAAAGAGTTAGTAAGTGACAGACCCAGGTGCCTCCAAAGCTGTGGTCTTTTCAAAGTTACTGTGCAGCCTCTCATTTCCCCCCATGTGGATTAAAGTTGAATTTTCACCCAGGCCCGCAGGAGCACATCCTGGATTGGGAGGTAGGAAACATGACTTCTCATCTTGACTCTGCCTATTACCAGCACTGTGGCCTGGGACAAGTTGCCTTCCCTCTTGAGGCCTTCATGCCCTCATCTATCAAAAGATAATATAGGGTTCATACTTCCCAGGAGTTCCCAGAGGAATGTTATAGAAAGTAAGCTAATACCAGGCTCGGCTGGTATAAACCTAGGGTAGGAGGCTGGGGTGATGCCCAAGGAGTGAAGAGGGGAGAGTCCCTGAAGATAAACACTTCCACACTGTGTGCAGGAAAGGGGTATCCATCCTGCCATCTGCCAGAGAGGGAAGTGCAGCCTGGCAAGTATATGACTTCATCAGGACTAACAGATGTTCTAGTTCATCTTTGTCAACATCAGCAAACACACATGAATGCCATACATCAGAGTCTAGGGTTATACAGAGTCCCTGCCTCATTGGAGAGGCAAGGCATAAGAAAGAAAGAAAAGAAAAGAAAGAAAGAAAGAAAGAAAGGAAGGAAGGAAGGAAGAAAGGAAGGAAGGAAGAAAGAAAGAAAGGAAGGAAGACCAATGTCCATGGGAGTTTAGAGGAGGCAACAGGGATGGAAGAAAATTGGAAAGACTTTATAATGAGGATGGAATGGACCTGGATGAGGACTCAAGGAATGGCTCACATGAAAAAGAACAGGAAATGAGGGCATCTTGGACTGAGGGAATTCTGGAAGGCAAGGATGGATAAAAATGGACATATTTTGAAGCTAATTAGTAGACCAGTTGCCTGTAGTGCTTAATTTGCAAGATAAGATGGAAAGCTAGAGGCCAGTTGTGGAGGACTTGAAATGCAAGGATTAGAAAACTTGTTATCCATTATCCTCAAAGAATGTTTAGCCGGAGAGTAATGTGATCACAATAGGGCTTTACAATATTATGTAAATTTGTACGACACACAGTACGACAAACAGGTTGAAGTCCAGAAAAGATGAGCAGTTGAGGAAAATATAAGGACAAGCAAAGATCAATGGATTTGGAAAATAAGGCACAATTGATGACCCTGACATGGCGCTCCCAGAGTGACCTAGGTGGAAGCCAGGTCACAAAGGAGGGAGGACAGGGTAGCTAGCGCCAGAATGAAGATGAAGAGTATTACAATTCTATTGAGAAGCTTCCGAGTAAAGGGAAGGTCAGTAGCTTATGGGACAGGTTTGAGGAAAGTTGGGTATTTTTTCCCCAACAGGTTAAAGACAGAAAGGAAGAAGTTAGCAGAGAGAAGGAAGAAAGGTGCTAGAAGAAGGAGCAGAGTGGGGGAAAGGACCACAAGGTGGAAAGGACTCCCAAGAAAAGGTAGACAGGAGTTGCCAGCTTTTCCCTCACCCTTCCCTCTCGAAGTTAAGATATATGGATATATTTGGAAGTTTTAAGGATACAGAGGTGAGTGGATGAGGTTATAGAGCTCTTCACATAAACTCAGCTGTCTTCAGTGTTCTGCACACAATAGGAGATGTTATCGGCCGTGAGGGAGAGAGATGAAGAGAGATGGTGTTTTGGTTTGGGTATCCCCAGAAGCAAACTCTGAGACAAGGATTTGAGGCAAGTAGTTTATTTGGGAGTTGATTCCGTGAAGCAGCAGGAAGGGAGCAGATAAGTGAGACAGGGAAGGGAAAGTAGCCAGTAATGGATATGCACGCTCAGGCTGGTGACGGCTGTGGGCGCTTCATCCAGTGGAGAAGTCTGGGAATCAGCAGAGAACAGTCATCCTTCAGGAGAGGTGAGGGAGCCAGGGAATTTATCTCCCAGCTCCCATCTGTCAGTGGCTTAGGGCTGCTTCCAAGGGCTACATCCTGCAGACACATTAGTGGACAGTAGCATGCACACTGGCAGAGAGGGCACCGCAGGCTCTGGCAGCCAGGTGCAGGCAATTGGAAGCATGCCTGAAAAGGATACTAGCTGAGAAGATGTGGACCCAACACCAAGAAAGTCTGCTAGATGTAAACTATTGTATATCGAATGGATAAACAACAAGGTCCTACTGGATAGCACAGGGAACTATATTCAATATCCTGTGATAAACCATAACGGAAAAGAATATGAAAAAAAAAGCATGTCTATATGTGTATAAGTGAGTCACTTTGCTGTACAGCAGAGACTGGCACAGCATTGTAAATCAACTATACTTCAATTAAAAAAAAAGAACATCTGCTAAAAACGGGGGTAAGGAAAAATGTTCAAAATCGACAAAGTGAGGTGTGTAATAATGATTCTTCAGAGGTACATAAAGGGAGTTCTCAGCAACAGTAAGAGTCAGTTCCGATTAAAGGGTGTGAATCTGGTAATGATCTAACAAAGCACAACTTGGGACCCAATCAGATTCCAGAAACACTTCACCATCTGAGGGATGATGACAGGGAATGCAGATGGTCAAGATGAGCTACGGCCAAGCATAGGCAGCAAAGGGCACAAAGTCAGGGGACAAAACCATTCCTAGTGCTGAAGACCCAGAAATGGGCTGGTTGTTGCAGCACCTAGACATGATTTAGGGATGCAAAAGTAAATGCCACCGAGGAGTTGAAGAACTGGAAATGGGAAATTATTGGTTGTGCTGCCCTCATTCAGCTGATGGAGGAGCTGAGAGGAACAGAGAGGGGAAGTGACTTGGACAATGGGGCACAGCTGGTGACTTTCAGTGCCAGAATCACAGCCCACATGCTCCACCATTGCCTTCCCTTGGGACAGATCCCAGTGATTATGAAAAGTTGAATCAGCAGATGGAGGGAAGCAATAGGGTAAAGAGAGTGTAATCAGAGCATGGCTGGAGCTGGAGCAGCTGCCTGGTCGATGACAGTGGAGCAAAGTTATGGCCTTAAGGAGAAGGAGATGGTGTGGCTTTGCAATCAGGGCAGCCCTGGCTCCAGAGCTCTCACACAGGAGGGTGGGGGCAGTCTGATGGGAAGGAGATTTTGTGGATATGTCTTGCAGCTGTGTTTGCAAAGAAAACAATGTTTTTCTTAGATTTTGGGGAGGTATTGGTGAAGATTACAGAGAATGAGCTAAAGCCCACTCCCTGCTTTCAACAAACCACCGCTTGGTGCTGTCATAGATCAAAATAATAGATGGATCATCGACACGGATGTCACAGAGATGTTGTGTGGGGGAAATGTTTGCTT
This sequence comes from Mesoplodon densirostris, assembly GCF_025265405.1. Lineage (NCBI taxonomy): Eukaryota > Metazoa > Chordata > Mammalia > Artiodactyla > Ziphiidae > Mesoplodon > Mesoplodon densirostris. Next base: position 21,660,632 of record NC_082668.1, read on the forward strand.
TTGGCAATTTAGCTCTAGGGAATGAGCAATTCATTTGGCTAGACACAGTGAAGATAAAGGTCATACTTTTGAGAATAAGCCTAAAGCCCATAAGTCTTAAAGGCTGACCTGCTCAGTTTCACAGGACCCCAGAAGCCCACGTGTCTTTTCTACAACTTCCTGCACTGTTAAGACATGACAAGAAGACGCAAGTCTTACTCTCTAATAGGTTTGCCTCTTGCTCAGGACTGGGGGGAGGGTTCAGGGATGGGGCAGAGTGAGAAATTACCCAGGTGGGATCATGTGACAGTCATGCTTAGAAACAGTACATCCACCCAGGCTGCGGGCTGGGGGCTGAGAGCCCTGGTCCCACTCTGTTGGTCTCCTCCCTATGGCCTTTGTGACATTTAGGGGTGAGAGCAAGCTGCTAACCCAAGCTGAAAGGCTGCTGAAACCTTGTCTGGGATCTTCAGGGCCCACATTTCATACTGGAAGACACTGCTGGAGGTGATTGGGAGTTGTCTGCCTCAGGAATGGCCTCTGAAGTGAACAGCTGCCAAACAGGAAGAGTCTCCTAACAGAAGAGGGACCCTGAGGTGCTGCACTGAATTGATGCTAGTGATGTGACAAGGGTTCCAAGGTGGGAAAATTGGATGAGACAAGACTTCAAGGGAAGAGGTATTTAATATGGACAATTGGTTTTCAACAAGGGTTCTAAGACCATTCAATGGGGAAAGGACAGTCTTTTCAACAAATGGTGCTGAGGAAACTGGACATCCACATGTAAAAGAATGAAGTTGGACCCTGACTTTACACCATATACAAAAATTAACTCAAAATGAATCAAAGACCTAAGAGTAAGAGTTAAACCTGTAAATCTCTTAGAAGAAAATACAGGAGAACATCTACATAACATTGGATTTGGTGATGATTTCTTGAATATGACACTAAAAGCACAGGAAACAAAAGAACTAGATAGGGAATTCCCTGGCAATCCAGTGGTTAGGACTCCATGCTTCCACTGCTGGGGGCACGGGTTAGACCTCTGGTTGGGGAACAGTGCGGCCAAAAAAAAAAAAAAAAAAACTAGATAAATTGGATTTCATCAAAATTAAAAACTTCTGTTCATCCAGAGAGTGAAAGGGTAACACACAGAATGGGAGAAAATATTCACAAATCATATATCTGTTAAGGGATTACTCTCCAGTTTAAATAAAGAACTCCTACGACTCAGCAAAAACAACTCAATTAAAAATAGACAGAGATCTTACAAGCTCTCGTCACAGGAAAAAACAATTTTTATAACTATTATGGTGACAGATGTTAACCAGACTTACTGTTGTGAGCATTTCTTAGTCTATACAAATATCGAATCATTATGATATACACCTGAAACAAATGTAATGTTATTCCTCCATTAAAAAAGGAAAGAATTAGGCAAAGCGGTAAATTTTATGTTATGTGTATTTTACCACAATAAACAACAACAAAGAAAAGGCGTTCAGTTGGTGGCAGTGGAATGATAATACAGAACTGAGAACACAGAGGAGCCATAAGTGGGCTGTCCTTCCATCTCAGGAGAGAGAGGAAGGCGTAGTCTTCAGGAGAAGAGCATCTGAGACAAGTTTGTTTGGCGTAAGCTGTAGTGTATATGGGCCTGAGCATGCTTGGAAAAGGTACCAGATGCAGGAGAGTTTTTACTTAGAAAAAAAGAAAAATCAAAACCTCAAGGTCCCATTCTTGTCTTCTGAGCTGGCCCACACTCTGTCTGTGGAGTGTGTTTCTCTCTAAATAAATCCACTTCTGGGCTTCCCTGGTGGCGCAGTGGTTGAGAGTCCGCCTGCCGATGCAGGGGACACGGGTTCGTGCCCTGGTCCGGGAAGATCCCACATGCCGCGGAGCGGCTAGGCCTGTGAGCCATGGCTGCTGAGCCTGCGCGTCCGGAGCCTGTGCTCCGCAATGGGAGAGGCCACAACAGTGAGAGGCCCGTGTACCGCAAAAATAATAATAAATAAATAAATGCACTTCTTACCCGTCACTTTGTCTCTCACTGAATTCTTTCTGCGATGAGACATCAAGAGCCTGAGCTTCAGTAAGTCCTGAAACCAGGTGTGGATCTCAGTTGGAAGACTGTGGGTTTTGGCTGGGTTTGAGTCCTGGCTGTGTGGGTGCGAGTCCCAATCTGAGGTGCATGTTTCAGCTGGTGACCATGAAAGGACAGTGATAAGAGCTAGACCAACTCCTGCTCGTCGTCAACACCACTGGGGATGTCTTCTGTGCCGTTGCTTTGCGACTACTGTTTGGTTGTCAACAACCAAACCTAACACCTGGTTGGGAGACTACCTTGGAAGGTATAGCATCTAAAATCAAAGGCTATGGAAGCAGTTACAATAGTTCCACACCAAGAAGATGGCTATGCGAGGATTCCAGCCCATACTGACTTAAAACAGGAGTTGTCCTGCCCCTGGGGCCCCTAGATCAAGCATCCTGAGATTTTTACTCCCTGACAGGCAGGGTCGACACCCCTACTCAGCCTTGAAGCAGTTACAGAAGATGGACCATCGCCCTTCTGCTTCCCATGAGAATATGGGATAAAATCTCTGAGGGGGGAATGCAACAGGAGGGAAGGGGGCAGGGCACAACCTTTGAAAGAATGACATAGCCCAAGGACATGACATAAACTGACTAGAACTAAATGGGCCCAAGATGGCGGACACTTCCACTAGACCTTGAGCGTCAGTATACACATCAGCAAACTAAATGACACACCCACAGGAGGCATAACAGTTTCAAGGCCAACCATAAGGATCAAAAAGTGGGCGGTGTGGGGCTCCCCTGGTGGCGCACTGGTTGAGAGTCCACCTGCCGATGCAGAGGACACGGGTTCGGGCCCCGGTCCGGGAAGATCCCACATGCCGCGGAGCGGCTGGGCCTGTGAGCTATGGCCGCTGAGCCTGCGCGTCCGGAGCCTGTGCTCCGCAGCGGGAGAGGCCACAACGGTAAGAGGCCCGTGTACCGAAGAAAAATAAAAAAAAAGTGGGTGGTGGCCCAATTCCTGGAAATCTCTGCCCCTCCTTGAAATAGCTGGAATACTCCTCCCACTCATTAGCCTATGAAATTACCCACCCCTATAAAACTGACAACCCCATACCCTGGGGCCACTCTTGCCTTCTGAGATGGCCCACACTCTGTCTATGGAGTGTGTTTCTCTCTAAATAAATCCACTTCTTACCTAAAAAAAAAAAAAAAAAAAAACTCAAGGTGGCACAGAATTGGAGAATGAACTTATGATTACCAGGGATGAAGGGTGGGGGAAAGGGATAGTTAGGGAGTTTGGGATTGACATGTACACACGGCTATATTTAAAATAGATAACCAACAAGGACCTACTGTATAGCACAGGGAACTCTGCTCAATATTATGTAACAACCTAAATGGGAAAGTGTATAAATGAATCACTTTGCTGTACACCTGAAACTATCACTACATTGTTAATCAACTATACTCCAATATATTAAAAAAAAATTACTTCAAGGTGGTGTAATGGAAGGAATTAGAGAGGGGGGAAGGACCATGCCAGGGAGCAGTGGGGGGCTGAATGGGTTGAGGTTGGCACCGGGCAGGAGCTGGCTGGGAGATATTACCAATAGATTTTTCTTTTTAAGCAAATAGTCCCCAGGCTGGAAGGGGGCATCAGGACCACAGTTAAATGTTGTCTCCACTGTGCTCCCCAGAGTGTGGCTGGAAGAAGCCTGTGGCGCCTCCCATGGGATGGTACCCATGTCTCACAGGGACAGATGCTCTCCTTCTACTTCTTTGCAGGACTTCCTGTGGCCCCGTGTTAACCTCCCCATCCTTCCCCATCCTTCCCCATCTGCCTGTGATCAACCTCCAAAGGACACGACTGCGGTTCTAACTTGGCTTTTCATGTTCTCAGCTCTGGCTTTGGAAGTTGCCCAGAGGAAGGAGCGGGATTAAGGAGAAATGTTTATATGTACTGTGTTCCCCCAGAGCCATAATCAACTCCCGTGGCCAACACTTCAACATATTTTGAGCTGTGGGATTTAGAGTAGAAGTTAATTTGGGAGATAAGAGCTTTGGTCCTTAAGGACTTTGCAGCTCAAGGAGAGAGTGTCGTATTTTACTGCCGTGACAAATTGGAACAACAACAAAAAAGTGGTCTTCCCCAAGATGGGGTTAATTTACACACTAAGCAAAAAACTGAGATGAGTGTCAGGAAAATGAAAAAAAATGAGGAAAGCCAGCCGGGGCCCAGGCAGAAGTCAAGGTAATCTCTAGAACCTGCTTTGGCTTGTCAAAAATTCTACTTCGATGTGCTCCACGTCAATTGAGGTAAAAGGAGGTGGGGAACATTCTTTCTCCTGCCATTGTGGGGACATAAAAGTCCTGCTAACCAATGAGCTTCCCCCAGACAGAAAACGTCGTGTTCCACCCTCTGGGGACCCCCAAGACGTCTGGCCTTCAGCAGGGTATCACCCACTATGAGTAGAATGAATGATGGAGCCAATAAAAGAATAAGCTGAAAGAATGACTGGAGAAGCCACATTCCAGCCCACGCTTCACTGATAACGGTCATAAAAGGAGGGACAAAGTGGCCTGGATTGTTATAGCATTTTGACTTTGTTTAACTTTGTGCAAACGCTTTCTGTTTAGCTGGGATAATGGGAGTACTTGGACTGGTAATAAACAAAGAAATGAGCAAAGAAATGATGTCTTACATTTGAAGTGATTTACAGTGTACAAGGCTATTCACGCACACATTTTTTCCATAGAGCCTGTTAACCACCTTGGGCACAGGCATGACAAAGAATACTTTCTCCTTTGACAAACTGCAATTTAAGCAACTTCAGTAACTGCAGTCACAGAGCTGAGAGTCAGAGGACAGATGTAAACCCAGAGCTCTGACTCTCAATGCTCCTTCTGACCTGCGGTCCTCGCTCTCAGGGGACCTACACTCTGGAAAAATCATTCCACCATGTGTTCAGCCTGGTCACCTCCTCAGGGAGCCTTCTTTTGCGATCCAGGTGTCCACGGGTAACATTTGGTTTTGTTTTGTGCAGGTTGTTAAATTTCTTAGAAATTGTGCAACTAAGTGATGAAATGTGTAACTCAAGCATTCAGGTCTTCTCCCACACACAAATCCATCTATTTATCACATCTCTCCTGATCATCAGACATTCCCACTTTCATGTTTGCCCTTCCCGTGGTTGCCCTCTTCCCCACCGCATGCGTCACTTCTCTGCGCGTTTCCCCTGACGCTGGTCTTCCTTTCTGAATTGAAGCATTTTGGCTTTTGCCCTTTGCTGCCTCGCTCACTTCAGATGTCTGCCCCCCTCCTCCCTCTTTACTATTCCCCAAGGCCCTGGAGTGGCCATTCTTTCTTTCCACAGCTTTGGCCAGCTGGCCCCAGAAATCAATCAGTGGCCCATCAGAGACCAGGCTAGCAGCTGTCACTCCCACCACGGAATTTAGGTAAGTTCCCCAGAGGCCGGTTAGTGCAAACATGTCATGAGTCACCTCTGCTTCACGGAATGCTCCCGTTTCCTGCAGTCTCCTGAAGCCTGGTCCATGTCTTTATCTGCTAAGCCATCGATTTCTACTCCATGAGTATGAATGTTCTTAGTTTTCTTTCCTTTTTTTTTTTTTTTTTTTTCATTTAAAAAACTCACTGCGTGGTTTCCCAGGAAGCTTTTATAGCCTCCACACACCCTGCCATCTTCTTCACCCTGCCCTTTCACAGATGTCTTTTGCCCATTTTTAATGTTTTTCTTCTCACTGTCATTTGAAGCTTTAACATTTCAGCCAGCTGCCCACGCCCTTAGCCTTCTTAGGTGATGTGCCCCTTACTGCCTAGTTTGGAGGCTGACAGGAACTTCAGAGAACTTTCAGTCCAGAAATTCCTAACCCAGTGTCCTCGTGGGCCATCCATGGGGTCCTTGGGAAGCTGTGATGCTCTGAAGTTTCATGCAAAATGTCGAGGGTCTGGGCACTTTTCTGGGGAGAGAGTCCATAGATTCCCATGCTATCCTCAGAGATGGGATCATGGCTCAGGCCCCACCCCTGGTCCAGCCTCCTCATTTTACAGATGCATAAACAGATGCCCATTGTGAGTTAATGGCTGTGAGACAGGAGTTAGGTTTTGGGCCTCTCTCATCTGTGCTCTGCCATATCTGTGTGGACTTTCCTGCCCCTTGAGGCTTTCCTAAACACTGTTCCTCCCTCCTAGATTTTTCTCCTTGGGTTTTTGCTTCTCTTCATGGGCACACACATTGAGTACTCCCTTGTACTTATTCAGTACTCAAGGCTGGCTATTTAATTTGTGGGACCCAGAGCAAAATGAAGAATGGGGCCTGGCAGGGAGTAGGGAAGCCGATACCCCCTTCTTTTGGGCCAGCTGTCCCAGGGATTTTGACCTTGGTGCCAGGGTACCCTGTGTCCTGGAGGCAGGGTGGGCAAGATGCCCATGCTCAGGCATACACGAACAAGTCCAGGCATCTCAAGCCAGGGAGGGCAACCACACCTCCCCCCGTACGAGACACCACGGGGCCCAGGCCTGCCAGACTCCGACTGTCCCTGTACCTACACCCAGGCCAGGGCGGATCAACAGTGGAGCTTGGCCGTCCAACATGCTCGGCAGAGGGTGGCAGTCGTATGGGGTGAGGGTGGGGAGGGGAGGCTAGACAGGGCCCAGGGGCCAGGACTCAGCCTCCTGTGTATGCTCCACTGTCCCACTGGCCTTCACTTCAAAGATGAAAGTGTTGAGAATCTCAAGACGGCAGCAGCAGAGCATTAAACCAAGCGTGGGTCCCTCTGCACCAGCCACAGCCCATGAAGCACCTGGACAGCATTTCACAGGTTGCCAAGCACATTCACATCCTTGCCTTTATTCTGACCTCTCAGTAGCCCTTTGAATTAATCAGATCAGGGGTCTTTCAGCCTCATTTTATAGGCAAGGACAAGACTCTAAGGTAATAGACAGAGCTTACACACATGAATGCTGGTGTCAGTTCAGCTTCATCCCTCTGGGCCTTAGTTTCCTAATATGCAAAGGGAGCTCATCACCCCTTTTTCAGGGTTGTTGTAGGATTACAACAAATATTGTATAAAATGCATTCCATAGTACCAGATGCAGTCAGTGCTCAACAAGTGGAAATATCCGTGTGCCCATGGTCCTATCTGGCTTTTCCCAAAATCTTGTTCATGAACACTTTTCACTAATTTTCAATATGCACAAGCCATCTGTACCATTATTGGCATAATATTTTTATTTAAATCTACCTATGTTTTGATACTTTATTTTACTAGTTAGTTTTATTCTAGTGTCATAAGTGAAAGACCAATAACACTCACCTTAAATAGAAGGTAGTCATAAAAATAAATCTATGGAAAATGATAATGGTATGAGACTCTCACTTGATACCTTTGCTTGCTGAAAACTTAAAGCCCATATTCTCTCTTTGTTAAAAAGGGAAATTAGCAAGTATTAAAGATTTAGCCCCACCCTGAGACTTCTCTTTCACCTAATCTGCAGGGAATAATTTTGTCACTATTCCATTCAATGCTATTACGTGCCCTGCACATGGTAGAAAGAGGTGGAGCCAAGGGTCACCAGACATGTAGCACGATTGCAAAGATGAAAATCCCACACAAACCAATTCCAAATGTTTTTTATGGACACATGGATTGAAAGAATTCACATCAGTTCCTTAATAGTGGTTGCCTCTGAGGAGGGAGAGGAGAGGAAAAGGTTGTGGTCAAAGGGACTTTAACCATATTTATAATGTTTTAATTATTTTATCAAAAATGCTTGAAACAAATAGGAAAATGTTTTTACAGTTGCCAATTCTGCATAATGAGAGCATGAATATTTAGTATTCTTCTGACTTTTATTTATTTTTTAAATTTCCCTAAAATTTAAAAGAAAAAAAAAAGAGAAAATGAAGAAAAAAAATGTTTGAGCAGGCAACATGCTCCCAGATAAGGTTGCTAGAAAGGATTGAAAATTCTTTAGTAAGTAAGGGACTGTATTAATTTGCTAGGCTGCCGTAATCAAATACCACACACTGGGCACCTTACACAACAGAAATTCATTTTCTCACAGTTCTGGAGGCTGGAGGTCCAAGATCAAAGTGCCAGCAGGTTCGGTTTCCTCTGAGGGCTCTCTCCTTGGCTTGGAGATGGCTGCCTTCTCACTATGTCTTCACATGGACTTCCCTCCATGCATGTCTGAGTCCTAATCTCTTCTTCTTATAATGACAGAGGCAGATTGGATTAGGGCTCACTCTAATGACCTCATTTTAACTTAATTACCTCTTTAAAGACTCTTTCCAAATACAGTCACATTCTGAGGTACTGTGGGTTAGGACTTCAACATATGAATTTGGAGGATACAGTTCAACCCATATCAGGGACCCTTAACTGATGACCCCTGCCAACCTACCTTATCATCCAGGAGTCTCTTAACACCTCCCTTCACTGACTCTGCTGCCTTCCCCTCCTCTTTCCAATGTCCTGGACATCCACCCAGGGTTTCCTGACTGCCCCACTGCCTGTACCTTATTATTTTTTTAATTGAGGTATAGTTGATGTACAATATTATGTAAGTTTCAAGTGTACAACAAAGTGATTCACAGTTTTTAAGGTTATGTTCCATTTATAGTTGTTATAAAATATTGGCTATACCTGCACCTTCTTGAGCCTTCCTGTCATTGACTCCTCTTCCGCCAGGCAGCCTACTGAGGACCACCTGTCCTCCTCACCCTAGCTCAGCCCCTTTGAGTCCACACCCATCTTTGGATTCTCCACTCAGGAGCCCAGTGTATGGCATCCCGGACTGAAACTCTGCAGCTTCATCCAGATCAAACTAACTACTCATGGACAACGCATGCAAGACATTTTCCCCACCTCAGCTCTAGCCACTGAATGCCCACACCCCTCGTCCTGTCTGCCTTCTTGAGGTGTGTCTGCAGTGAGTATGTCTGTGGCATTCCCTTGCCCATTCCTGTCTCTGTTGTTCTTATCATTTTTATTTATTTATTTATTTTTGGATGCATTGGGTCTTCATTGCTACGCACGAGCTTTCTCTAGTTGTGGCGAGCGGGGGCTACTCTTCATTGCGGTGCATGGGCTTCTCGTTGCAGTGGCTTCTCTTATTGTGAAGCACAGGCTCTAGGTGTGCGGGCTTCAGTGGTTGTGTCACGTGGGCTCAGTGGTTGTGGTACACGTGCTTAGTTGCTCCATGGCATGTGGGATCTTCCCGGACCAGGGCTCAAACCCGTGTCCCCTGCATTGGCAGGTGGATTCTTAACCACTGTGAGACCATGGAAGCCCTCTTATCATTTTCAAGTCACAGATTATATCAATAAGCATCCAATCAAGAGAACAGAAACCTCCCTAGACACTTGGCCAGAGGGAATTTAATATAGGGAATTGTTTACACAGGGGTTGGGAGAGCTGGGTATCTGGATGGGGCATGGGTGAGGGACATGAACATGGAGGCCCTTGTGAGTAAGGGTGACACCCTAGTGATAGTGGAGCAGAAAGATAGAAAGCACTTGGGTCCAATGCTCCATGGAGCCACCACACTAGCTCTGAACTATGTGAGCCCAGGCTGTTAAGTGGAAGAAAAACAACCTTCTATTATGTTGAAGCCACTGTTGCTTGGAGTCTCTGTTAGGGTAGCCAAGCTCATATCCAGCAAATGCATCTCTTTTTATGTTGCCTCTTTGGGGGCAGTTTGCAGAGCCCTTTTCCTTCCCTGAGGAGACAGAGCTGTAGCCTTGGCCTTGCCATCTGAAATACATTTAGACACACTCTTTTTTTTTTTTTTTATGCGGGCCTCTCACTGTTGTGGCCTCTCCCGTTGCGGAGCACAGGCGCAGCGGCCATAGCTCACGGGCCCAGCCATTCTGCGGCACGTGGGATCCTCCTGGACCGGGGCACAAACCCATGTCCCCCGCATCGGCAGGTGGACTCTCAACCACTGCGCCACCAGTGAAGCCCCTAGACACACTCTTTATACTCAAATGACTGCTGGAACTTGGGTGACCGGCTGTCTATGGTTGCCCAGGAATAAGGGATTTTGTAGAGATGGAACTTTCAAGTGGGGAGAGTCCCAGGCAAACCTGGGTGAGTGGGTCACCCTACCTTCTCCTTGTACTTGTAGCACCTGCCAGAGTCCCAACTGCATCCTCCCCTCCCAGGTCCAAACCACAGTGCAGGCTGCCACCCTCACTGGGTCTGGTTGCCTCCCAGTGTCTCTTTGAACAAGACCCAGCAAGTATTTCTGTGTCCACTGCTTCATTCCCGAAGAGAATAAACACCTCTCCAACCTCAGCCTGCCGAGCAGAATCACCAGAGTTCTTCCAACAGCCTTGGCCCTTTGCACCTGAGACTTTTTCCAAAATAAATTCAGTTTCTCTGGATCCGAGGCTCATGTTGCGTTCCTTGCTTCTAGGAATTTCCCTGACCATAAGTCAAGTCTCTGGTCTCACCTCAAGTCGTTGAGAGTGGGGTTCTCCCACCACACAGTCCTTGCTGAGCTCTTCTGCACAACCTCTCTGAAGGGGGACCTCCCGGTGAGGGCATCCTCCTCAGCAGGGCCCTTCTCTCATCCTGCTTTCATCTGGGGCACAGCTGACTGGACTGGAAAGAGCAGTAGACTGAGTTCAGATCCCTGTGTTTGGAAGCCTGCCTCTGTCTCTGTTCTCTTTGTAATATTGGGCAGGTTGCCTCACCTTGAAGGGCCTCACTTTCCCATCTGTATAATAAGGTGTGATCATAGGCTGAAAAATTACCCCCCAAAAGATATCCACATCCTAATCCCTGGAACCTGTAAATGTTACTGTATTTGGAAAAAGGATTTCTGCAGATGTGATTAAGGATTTTAAAATGAGGAAATTATCCTGGATTATCCAAGTGGGCCATATATGCCATTACAAGGTCCTTAGGAGAGGGAGGTAGAGGGAAATTTCACAGACAGAAGAAGAAGTGGCAATGTGACCATGGAGGCAAAGATTAGAGTGATGCAGCCACAAGTCCAAGAATGCTGGAAGCCACTGGAGTCTGAAAAAGTCAAGAAACAGATTCTCCCCTAGGGCTCCCAAGGGAGCACACCCTGCTGTTATGGGCTGAACTGTGACCCCTCAGAATTCATGTGTTCAAGTCTCAACCCCAGTACCTCAGAATATAACCATATTTGGAAATAAGGTTTTTAAAGAGGTGGCTGAGTTAAAATGAGGCTGTTAGGATGGGGCCCTGATCCAATACAACTGGTGTCCTTATTAGAAGAGAAAAGGACACCAGGGACTCACACACGCACAGAGGGAGGACCATGCGAGGATCCAGCAAGAGGGCCACCATCTCCAAGTCAAAGAGAGAGGCCTCAGCAGAAGCTAACCTTTCTAGCATCTTGAGCTGGACTTCCAGTCTCCAGATTGTAAAAAAGTAAATTTCTGTCATCTTAAGCTACTGGCTTTGTGGTACTTTATCATGGCAGCCCCAGGAAGTTAACCCAATTAGGTGGTGACACCTAACTCATAGGCTTGTTCTAAGATCAAGGAGATCACGAGGTGTGCCTGCTGGGTTGTGGGTGAGTACTCACTCCGTCTTAGTGGCGTCCGAGTTCTCCTCTCATGGAGACTTGTCTGCATGTTCACTCCTCTGCCCAAGCAGAAGTCAGAGGGGAAAAAAAAAAAAATAACAGCCATAGTGGCTGTTTTTTTTTCTTCTTTCTTTTTGTGGATGCCTGTTTCCCACCTTACCATTCCATCTTCCTTCAGTGAACCCCATCACCCACCAGGACTCCACAAACAGCTGATAATTGCCTGTATACATATCTGTCTTGCCACCACTTAATAGCAATGAAAATAGCTAACATTTATGGGCTTCTGTATATAGTCAGGCACTGTGCTAAGTGCTTTTACTAAATTACATCATTTAAGTCTCTCAGTGTCCCTTTAATATGGGACACCATTATTGTTCCAACTTGACAGATAGGGAAACCAAGACACAGAATGGTTAAAGAGTTTGCCCAAGGAAGTGGCAGAGCTGGGAGGCAAGCCCAGGTGGTCAGTGCTCAAGCCTACACCCTCACCCCTGTTAAACCACAGGAGGGCAGGGATCCACCCTATCTTAGTTAACGTTAACTCTCCACCCTGCACTTGACACAGAATTTGGACTCAGCGAAGGCTGCCTGGCTAGCTGGCTGAATGAATGAATGAATGAATGAATGAATGAATTACACTTGCCATATGCCAAGAAGATGCTCTCCAGGGCTCTGCTCTGTCCAGTTTCTCTTTAGCTCGACTCTGCCGCTATTGCTGCTGCAGCCCCGACCATCAACCGTCCTGCGTGGCCCGTGCCCACATCACCCTCTCTCTGCTCTCGGCCTCTTTCACCCCGAAGCTTAGAGAACCTGAGCTGAAGCATCAGCTCCTGCTGCCCCTCCCTCCCCATCACTCAGTAGTGTCCTTGTCTCCTCCTCCCAGTGACCTCTACTCACCTATGTGGACAGAGAGACTGGAATTCCCAAAAGCCTAGTGAGAGAGGTCTGAATTCAAAAGGATTACAGAAATTGCAGGGGCCCATTATACTCACCCAAAGCCACAGAAAACTGGGTATTATTTTTGACTTCAAATCTGGTTTTCCTTCCAACATACCAAGTCAGTAAGAAAAAAGAGACAAGATGAGGTGTCAGAGCCTGGTTTCAATTCTTGCCAGCTGTGTATTGTTAGGTAAGTTATATAAATTCCCTAAACTTGAGTTCCTTGGCCTATAAACTGGGAGATAAGACTGTTTACTCTCTGCCTTACAGTTTGTGCCCATTACAGGACTCACCTAGCCAGGCTCTCCTGGGCCTATGTCACTGAAACAATCCTGGGAGAGAGGACGCAATTCCAGAACCGCATATTTCAGTAATTAACCAGTCTAGACTTTGATCAGTCTCACTCCAACTGCTGATCCAGGCCCTTTGGGGGAACAGGCTAGTTTCCTATGAATAATGGGGAGGGCCCTCAAAAACCTTGATTCTACATCAGTGGTTGCTGCATCTGCCCCTGGATGAGAATCAGAAAAATGCAGTTCACCTGAATAATTCCATCCCTGAGTAAAACTCCAGAACTTTCCTGACCTTGGAGTCAGGAAAATATTTACCTGGCAATTGTATTCTAACTCATTCAGTTGTCTCTGATGTGTACCTAATCACTATGGAAAATAATCTCTTCTCTAAATTATGTATTTCATAATTTAACCCATACCAGAAATGTGCTCCCGTGTCTCATCTTTTCTAAATATTTTAAAACACATTTGAATGAAAGAAAACAATGCTTTCAACAGAGATCTGCAATAATGTTTTCATTGAACGCAAGACAAGCCAGCCCTGATGTCATCATTGTAAACCCCTAGAGCAGAGTTTCTCAACAGCAGCACTATTGACATTTTGGACCAGATACTTCTTTGATTGGAGGGCTGTCCTGTGTATCATAGAATATTTGGCAGCATCCCTGGCCTCTACCCACTAGATGCTAGTAGCCCCTCTCTTCCATAATGACCATAAAAAAGGCTGCAGATGTTGACAAATGTGCTCTCAGGGACAAAATTATCCCCAGTTGAGAACCACTGTCCTAGAGAAAGAGACCAGGCCTGGGGGCTCTCTTTGCCCTACCCTACCTGAAATTAAGTACTTTATAAGAATGCTTTTTGAAAACACTGATAAATTAAATGTAGGAATAAGAGTTGGATGAGCCGTGCAGAAGACCTAAATAGACAGTTCTCCAAAGAAGACATACAGATGGCCAACAGACACCTGAAAAAGTGCCCAATATAGCCAATTATTAGAGAAGGCAAATCAAAACTACAGTGAGGTATCACCTCACACTGGTCAGAATGGCCATTATCAAAAAGTCTACAAATAATAAGTGCTGGAGAGAGTGTGGAGGAAAAGTAACCCTCCTACACTGTTGGTGGGAATGTAAAATGGTACAGCCACTGTGGAGAACAGTATGGAGTTTCCTTAAAAACTAAAAATAGAGTTACCTATGATCCTGCAGTCCCACTCCCGGGTATATATCCAGAGAAAACTATAATTCAAAAAGACACATGCGCCCCAATGTTCAGTGAAGCACTATTTACAATAACCAAGATATGGAAGCAACCTAAATGCCCACTGACAGATGAATGGATAAAGAAGATGTGGTATATATATATATATATATATATATATATATATATATATATATATATATAATGGATTATTACTTAATCATAAAAAAGAATGAAATAATGCCATTTGCAGCAACATGGATGGACCTAGAGATTATCTTACTAAGTGAAGTAAGACAGAAAGAGAAAGACAAATATCATATGATATTGCTTATATATGAAATCTAAAAAATAGCACAAGTAAACTTATACATAAAACAGAAATAGACCCACAGACATAGAAAACAAACTTATGGTTACCAAAGGGGATGGCAGAGTGGGGGGAAAGATAAATTAGGAGGTTGGGATTAACAGATACACACTACTATATATAAAATGGATAACCAGCAAGAACCTACTGTATTGCATGGGGAACTATACTTACTATTTTGTGATAACTTATAAGGGAAAAGAATCTGAAAAAGAATATATATATATATGTATATAACTGGATCACTGTGCTGTACACCTGAAACTAATACATCATTGTAAATCAACTATACTTCATTTAAAAAATGGAAAAAGATTTTAAAATTTTAAAAAAGATTTGGGTGAGCAGGGAAGGAAATATATATTATACTCTTCGAATATACAAAATGTGCACATCTTAAAAGACCATTTACAAAGTTGGTTTCTGGAACATGATGCATAGTAGATTATTCCTGGGATTCCAATATTTAGTTAGACACGTATGGCAATACTGCAAAGTGGATGGTTTGTGAGTTCATGTACTTCTTTAAAAATGGCAGCATTCCCAGATGTGTCCTCCCCCAATAAGTGTTTGTTCTTACTCAGTTTCTCTGCAAAAAAAGAAAAGTTTCCACTGTAGAAAGTCCTCCGCAACTTGTTAAAATTTATAGAGAATATGCTGAAGCTACAATGTGTATAAAAATGGTGTGCAAAGCTTGGGGAAGGGCGGGAGGACCTCCACGCTTGATATGCTGGCACTAGGAGCCACATTTGGCACCATGATATGCTTGAATCTCCTGGCAGTTGAAAGTGATTCCTTGGAATAACTGATTCAGTGGGAAGAAGCTTGGACTCCCTGTTTTGGTCCCTCTTGGCTCCAATATTCTAGGATCTGACAATTGCCTTATGTGGTCGATTGTTACCATATGGCTCCTAAGGAGTCATGCCTCCCTGGGGCCCACTTCTCTTTTACTGGGTCACTTTACAGGGTCTTCTATCGGGAAGTAGAGTCTATTTTCCCACTCCTTGAACCTGGGATTGGCCTCATAACTTGCATTGACCAATAGAATACAGGGGAAGTAATATTATGAGACCTTCTGGGTTAGTCCTTAAGAGACCTTGCAGGTTTTTCTTTCACTCTCTTGGGTCACTGCCATGGGCATGTAAGAACACAGACCAGTCTCTTTGAGAATTAAAGACCATATGGAGAGAGAGGCCCAGCCTTTTCTGTTACTGCAGCCAAGCCCAGGGGTTTGCTGACATGCTACCCCTGGGAGCTCCCTGTGAAGACCCACCCAGTAAACCCACAGAACTGTGAAAACTAGTAAATGGTACTAGTTTTAAGCCACTGAATTTTAGAGCAGTTTGTCCACAGCAGTAGATAACTGAGCATCTTCTCAAAACATTGTTTTTAAGAAGCAACCTGTGAACTATCTCCTACGTGTACATCATTATCAGCAAGACACTCCTAATGTTGGAGCTTTTCTCTCAAACTAGAACAGACTTTTAGGCTTTTTCCTTTTTCTCTGTTTCAGGAGCCATGTCTTCATGTCTGTATTCATTCACTCTCTTCTGTCGTTAGCCTGGGTCCTGAAGGGATACAAGGAAGACATGAGACAAAGTTCCCTTTAACCTCTAGTCTGGGAGGAGCAACTCTCATGTGAAAAAGCAGGGCTTTCATCTCTGGAGAAACTAAAGCTTGCTTAGGCTGCTAAGGCAAAACAAGTAGTATTCCATTGTATATAGGTACCACTTCTTCTTTATCCATTCATCTGTCGATGGACACTTAGGTTGTTTCCACATCTTGGCTATTATGAATATGAATAGTGCTGCTATGGACATAGGGGTCCATGTATCTTTTTGGTTTAGAGTTTTATCTTGATATACACCCAGGAGTGGGATTGTTGGATCATACAATAATTCTATTTTTAGTTTTCTGAGGAACCTCTATACTGTTTTCCATAGTGGCTGTACTAACTTACATTCCTACCAACAATGTAGGAGGGTTCCCTTTTCTCCACACCCTCTCCAGCATTTATTGTTTGTAGACTTCTTTGATGATAGCCTTTCTGACTGGTGTGAGGTTGTACCTCATTGTAGTTTTGATTTGCATTTCTCTAATAATTAGCGACGTTGAGCATCTTTTCATGTGCCTGTTGGCCATCTGTATGTCCTCTTTGGAGAAATGTCTATTTAGGTCTTCTGCCCATTTTTCAATCGAGTTGTTTGGTTTTTTGTTTTGAGTTGTATGAGCTGTTTGTATACTTTGGAAATTAAGCCCTTGTCAGTTGCATCATTTGCAAATATTTTCTCCCATTCCATAGGTTGTCTTGTTGGGTTTTTTTTTATGGTTTCCTATGCTACTTCAAAAATAAAAAATAATTGCAGGGAAAGAAAAAGAAAACATCTTCAGGAAGAAAGATGCCCTCTCTGACAGCACGATCAACAGTGTGTAGATGCAGGACAACAACTCGTATAATCAGTCATCACTAAGAATCCACGGTAGCTTGGTCTTTCTCTGCTTCATGTTTTTTTTCTTCTTTGCTTTATCTCTAATTTCTATTCAAAGAAGTTTAGAATAGAATTGTTCTAACACATCCTATTATTTCCTAAGTATCAACAAAAGGAAACAGATAAAGGTCACAGAGACTTTCTGAGTTATTCACCAACTGATGGCTCATCTTCAGTCCAACAGACAGAAGGTCAGAGGGCCAACATGTATCAATACAACCTTGGCATATTTCCTGATTGTATTACTTTTTCTTCATAGAGCATAATAGAACTCAACCACAAGAATCAGAGAAGGAGAGATTATCTTATGAGAAACACAATCTCCAATTCCAAAGATACTTGAAAGGACTGCATATTGGGGGGCCCTCCCTACTGAATTATTACCTGAACAAGTTGGAGTGTCTGTTAAGGACAATGGGTGGATAGTTTCTTGCCATAGCAAATTGGAGGGCTCACTCAATCCCATTGCCATCGACCTGGTTTTATTTTCCTGGACTTGGTACAGTCCTAGGAAGAAGCTGAATTTGTTGATTAGTTTTGCTGCAGGGAGAAGCTTAGCATCAGTGAATGTCACTGATATTTGGTAGGTGCCCACTTGATCTCTAATCAATTGTGTGTAATTCTCCCACTTAGGGATGCATTTTGCAATTCTTTCATATAGGCAATTTCAAAAGGATAAAGTCCCGTTTAAGATCAGAAAGAAAAAAAGAGCACTGTAGTGGCACACAAACCTTCTTTTGCCCAATGTAATCTATTAACATCACAAGTATTAGCTACAACAGTGTTTCTAACTAATACACAGCTAATGTGTGATGAGTACTTGCTCCTCATCCCCTGACATCACGCACACACACTCACACACATCCAAACTGCTCCAAGCTCAGTTTTGAACACATTGAGATGTCCGTTACTCATCCAAGTGGCGATGTTGAGTAGGAGGTGGGATTTACAGGTCAGGAGTTCTGGAGAGAAGACTGAGCTAGAGGTGAAACTCAAGGGATGTAAAGAGAATAATGTAGTAGAATTTAACACATTACCATACCTCACAATTTTTGCTGCATCACTAAACATGCTCTCTTGTTCAGCTAACATTTTTTTTCTCACAACAAGACTTTCTTGATGAATAAAGTAGTGTTTCAGGGAACTGTATTCAATATCCTGTAAAAAACCATAATGGAAAAGAATATGAAAAAGAATATATATGTAAAATGTATAACTGCAACACTTTGCTGTACAGCAGAAATTAACACAACACTGTAAATCAACTGGACTTCAATAAAATAATTTTTTTTAAAAATCGAGGGATGGGTCATCCACATATTTAGGGCCTACTGAGTGCTCAGGGCAACAACACAGCATGGTGTAGTAGTCAGAAGACGAGGCTCCAGAGCTGGCTGTGTCTATGTAACTGGTGACCATGAACATGACCCTTCCCCTGTCTGAGACTCCACCTTCCCATCAGTAGAATAAAGGGGTGAGATGAGATGATCTCTAAGGTTCCTTCTAGCAAAATATGTTTGTGATTTTAGGATTCTAATCGCTAAAGTGTTCCCTACCCTTAAAGAGTGTACTCTCCTGCCAAGATGAGCTGATTGACAAGCCGAACAGTCATGGAAGCACAAGGACAACAGAGCAGCAACCTTCTGCCCAGAAGTCAGCCTAGCAGTGGGAACAATAGCATTATTGTGCATGGGAATAGTCAGGAAGACTTCTTGGAGGATGGGGTGGCGGCTTGGGAAGCTCTGGATTGGAGGAAAGGGAGGAGACTCGGTTGCATATTTTGGAAATGGAATGAATGAAGCACAGAGAAGGAGAAGGGCATGCTATTCAAAAGGGTTTAACTGAAGAGCATTGTATAAAAGAACCATTTACAACAGATATGGGCAAAGATCAGGGAACCATGAAGGGATGGTGAAGCACCCAGGGCTTAGCAACGGTGAGGAAGCAGTGTTGCGCTGTTGGGGTCAGGGAGAGAATCCTGTTTCCAGAGGCTGGGCAGAGCTAGACTGCTGGAAGAGGAGCCCTCTGACAAGAGCAACAGCCGTTGAAGATTGTAAGGCAGAAAGGGAGCAGGGCAATAAATGCTCCATCTTCTCCCTCTCCTTCTGCTTTTGGGTCTCCAACCAGTGCCTCCCAAACATTGGAAAACATAAACAGAAGGCCAGGGCAACGGAGTCTGGGTGAGGTAGTTCACAGAGGTCAGTATCCCAGGGCATGGAGCAGAACAGTTAGAGGCAGATGATGAATCTGGTGGGGGGATGGGGGCAAACGAAGAATAATGAGCACACAAGATATCTAGAGAAGAAGAGTACAGTGTGAATTCTTTCCAAGGAGGCTTGCTTTTCCTCTGTCCAAACGTGAAATTTGCTCCAAGTCTCAGTATTCCTGATTGTGAAATGGGCCATGCCTATGTCCTAGGGTGGTAATGAGGAGTCTATGGTATGCCACATGGAAGGGCCAAGCACAGGGCTTGGTCCACATGTGAGGCTCCATGTATGTTAGTTACTTTCCTCTTTCCTGCACATGCCTACGTGGCCCTTTGACCAGATTACCTCTCCAGGTCTGATTCTCCAAGTGATTTAATAAGTGGCATATGTCTCCCTCCACCAATCTATTTATTTATTCATTCACTCAGTAAGCGTATGTTTACTGAGCATCAGGTGTGATTGCTGTAGAAGCTACGGTGGACAAAGCGGATGTGTCTCCGCCCCTTTTCCTCCCTTCCTCTCAGAACTGTCCCCGTCTCTTTGATTTGGGTCTCTAGGTCTTCTCTCCTGATTCTCACTGATTTTATATCTTCAACATCTCTCTATCACATACTCTAACAAAATTGTGAGAAGAGCCCTAGGAGGAAAACTCCCTTGTTTTTACCTGGAGAAGCTGCTACTTAACTTTTCCAGGGAAACTGAGCCCAACGAGCACAAGAAGACAGAAGAGTAGTTGGTTTAGTTCTGACCATAAGTCTGTGCCAGAATCAGCTGCACAGCCATGCGTGCAAGAGAGAAGGATCCACCAAGAGAAACAGAGATGAAAAGACACTGATAGCCCAGAGACTTTCTGAACTGTCATAAGAACACCATGAGTCTGGGGGCATGTCCAGAGGTCACAAGATCCAGAGAATCTCTCAACTTAGTCTCATTCCCGGCCCTCTGTGATGCTGTTTATTGCCTTGCGATTCTAGCAATCTGTGACTCTATTCAAAGTACCACCCTCTCTCCAAGGCTCAGTGTTTTGATCTGTAACATGAAGAGGTTGGACCAGATGACTTCTAAGTTCCCATAGAAGAGTCTAGCTCAGATATTTTGAGTCTATAGTTGTGGAAGGCTAATGAGAACTTTAGAGCTGGTGTTACGGTTTTGGATATTCTGGAAACTTCAATCATTTTCAAGAAGGTTGAAGATTCTGCAGTCTGGGTAACTGTCCTTCTGAGCTCCCACCCAGTCTATCCTGGAAAAGAGCCTACACAATTATCTTTCCCCCAGGGGGCTTTAGGTAGGCCTCCAGATATGCAAACACTGCAAAGAGAGTGTGAATCAGAGAGCAAGTGCTAATTGGTGCACTGGCGTCTGAACCCAAGGACTGGCTTGGTCCCTAAAGGGTGTGGCTGAACTGGAGGTTTAGTCACTTTGGCTATCAAAAGAATCAAACTGAGCTCGATGAGAAGCTGAACTTGGAGAATACTGATAAATAATCACAGTACTAATAACTCTTTACTGAATGCTTACAATATGCCAGACACTGCGTTAAGTACTCAGCAAGAACCTCATTTAATCTTTACAACCCTCTGGGGTAGTTATTATTATTATTCCCAGGATACAGATGGCAAACTGAAGTTTAAAGGCTTAAGTAACTTGCCCCAAGTCCCTCAGTTATTGAGTGAAGGATCTGGATCTGGGATTGAAACCCAGGTCTGTCTGACTCTGAGATCCCTGAGTAAGTACCCGCTATGCTCTCTGAGCCCCAGTGTATTTGGAAAAGTTTTAGTTCATCATGTCTGCCTCTGAGGGACGGCTCAGTAGGACCACAATGTTCCTGATTTAAAGACCTTTGGGACAAACTTTGCAGATTTTCTGTATTCATTACCCCATCTCTGGCTGTGTTAATGTCTCAGCCACCCCTCCTTCCCCTGTTTCCAGAGGTCTCTGGGCCATGTTAACATGGCTATTTACAAAGTCACTGGCTCCACACTCTCTAGCTGTTTCATTTGGTGTCGTGTCTAAATTCTTTGGGAGGCTGCAGGAGGCGGAGACAGCCAGTTGAGCTGAAGGGCAAAGACCAGGCAGAGGAATATCCAAAAATGTGATACACAAGCTCTTTTTGCTACCCATGGGATGCTTCGAAACGCATCTTGATACAGAGGTGATGAACATGGGCTTTGGAGTCAGCTAGACCTGGGTTCTGGTGGTAGTTCTAAAGCTTCTTCCAAGTTATATCCTCTCTCTGAGCCTCAGCTCCCTCATCTGCGCAATGAGGTAGGAAGAAGTCCATCCAAGGTTATTTTTGGCACTCCTGGAGATCATGCATCTGCAGGGTTTAGCACAGTGCCTACCACTCACAATAAATGCTCCAAAGTGGTAGCTGCTATTTGGAGAATGCTCTCATTGGCTGCCAGCTAGTTCCTTCTCACTTACGCCATGCTGGATGAATGGTGCCATGTCTTTTCTGACAGGTTCAAAAGTGTGCTGTTTTTGGAACTCTCTTCAGACGTTCCTCCCTTTCCCATTTTGTGAGCAGACATAGGTCCAATGGCTTTGAGCAGTATGATTGATTAAGCACCAACAATGCTTTGATATCTACAGAGCACCAAACCAAGCATGGGGGAACACACTAAGTACGGGCAGAGCATCTAGCTGAAGAGATAAGACCAATACCCATGAAAGAACTAGGCTGTAAGAATACAGGACTGCATAGCTCGACACTCTGCTGGCACAGAGAACAAACGCTGAAGTTGCTGAAGACTCAACGAATGGCTCATCCAAATCTGACAGATCTTTATCAGAGGCTCTAGGGAGCTCAGGAATCTCATGCTCAGTTAAAACACAAATAACCTGTGAGACTCAGGATCATACTGCTGGTACTCAGTGTGGGTGTCCTTGCACCGGCAGTGGCAATGATTTGTGCGTGGGCTGCTCTTTCCATTTCCAGAGGGCAGAGCTCATGTTTGGGCTAGTAGGGTGTCTCCCACTCAATAAACAAAATGTGGCCACAACAGGACTGGGGCAAAACGGTGAAGGGAAAGATCACTGAACTAGAGGTCAGGGGACCTGGGTCCTAATTCCATCCTGACCACTAACTCCTGTATGACCTTGAACAGGTCCCTTGCCCTTCTATTTATAACTTATGAGAGAGGTAGTCAGATACGGATTTTGAATTGAATCCCCTGTTACCCTAGGTTTTCTAGAAATGCTGGAGCTTCAAGGGCACCAGTGGGACAAGAGGACAAGGGAGAGGTAATTTGGGATTCTATGCAATCCCCCACTTATCTTTCCCTACCTTCAACCAGAACAGCCCCCACTTTTTACACACTGAGGTTCTACAGTAGCTTTCTTTTTTTTCTTTTTTTTAAGAAGATGTTGGGGGTAGGAGTTTATTAATTAATTAATTAATTTTTGCTGTGTTGGGTCTTCATTTCTGTGTGAGGGCTTTCTCTAGTTGTGGCAAGTGGGGGCCACTCTTCATCGCAGTGTGCGGGCCTCTCACTATCGCAGCCTCTCTTGTTGTGGAGCACAGGCTCCAGATGCGCAGGCTCAGGAGTTGTGACTCATGGGCCTAGTTGCTCCGCGGCATGTGGGATCCTCCCAGACCAGGGCTTAGAACCCGTGTCCCCTGCCTTAGCAGGCAGATTCTCAACCACTGCGCCACCAGGGAAGCCCCTACAGTAGCTTTCTTGGAAAATCATCTAACTTGTCTCCCTCCACCAATTTCCTTCTCCATACAGGTCAGCTGAGTCCCAGAGAAGTAAAGCAACTTGACCAAGGTCATCCAGTAAGTGGCAGAGAGGGTACTAAAGTCTCTTTTCTGATAACACTGACAATTATTTGGCTGTCCAGGGATAAACGTCACTCCCCATATCCTGTAGATTTGGAAGATATATGGCTCCTAAATTCTGAAAAGGGGCAAGCTGAAGGTAAGGCAGTGAGTAGGGGTTGGGAATCCATAGGCAAAGACACCCGAGTGCCAGCTCTGGTAAAGTCCACCTGAAGTCTGGGCAACGTCCAATGGAGAAGCTGACACAGGATTGGGTCCTTGATGACTCCACTCCCTGTTGACAAAGAAGGGGACCCAAGCCAAAGCAAAGAGACCCATTGGTCACTCTGAGGTCTTTCTAGAGTGCTTGTCAGCTTCTTCACCCTGTACCTCCTTAGCCCCTGTCCCAGAAGTCAATATGGCAACAATCAACGTTTCTTTACCCTTATTTTTTTTTAATTAATAGACATTAATTTTTAGAAAAAAATGAGCGGAAAGTACAGAGAGCTCCCATATACCCCTTTTCTACTCTTGGATTTGTGTGGTACATTTGTTATAATTGATGAACCAATATGGACACATCATTATTTGCATTAGAGGTCACTCTTTGATTTGTACATTCTCTGAGTTTTGACAAAGGCATAATGTCATATATCCATCATTACAGTATCATACAGAATAGTTTCACTGCCCTAAAAATCCCCTGTACTACACTGATTGATCCCTCTTCTCTCTCTCTAACTTCTGGCAACCACTGGTCTTTTTACTGACTCTATAGTTTTGCCTTTTCCAGGAGTCATATAGTTGGAATCATACAGTATGTAGCCTTTTCAGACTGGCTTCTTTCACTAAACAATATGCATTTAAGTTTCCTCTGTCAACCAAATAATAATAATAATGCAAGAGGCTGCAAGTAAAATAGTTTATTAAATGATAATAATAATGCAAGAGGCTGCAAGTAAAATAGTTTATTTGGGGGTCTTGAGAATTGCAATTTGGGAGACACAGATTCAGGTAACTCTAAAAGAGTGTTCCAGGGAAGAGAAAGAGTCAGGGGTTTATAAAGACAAAAAGCCATGAGGTTGTTAAAATTTGCCTGGTGAGAATTGTGATTGACTCTGATGAGTCAGAAAGTATTTGTCCTTAAGGACTCATGAGGTGTTTTAGGGTGGGGGGTCTGATAAATAGACAGAGTGTCACAAGTTTTTTTAGAGTAAGTGTCCGATAAGTATCTTGAGTTTCTGGCAGATGCTCTGGATGACTCTGTCAGGTCAAAACATCAGATTCCATTCAGACTGAGACGTGCGTAAGTCACACTTCCTTACTGGCTTGCCAGCTCCATTTTAGAGAGCTCTCTTAGCAATACCAAATCCATTTTGACTCTCCTTCCACACCTCCATGTCTTTGCGTGGTTTGATAGGTCATTTTCTTTTTAACACTGAATAATATTCCAGTGTATGGGTGTACGATGTAACACAGTTTATTTATCTATTTACCTATTGAAGGACATCTTGTTCACTTTAAATTTTGGCAATATGAATAAAGATGTTATAACCATTCGTGTGCAGGTTTTTGTGTGGGCATAACTTTTCTACTCATTTGGGTAAATACCTACGAGTGTGACTGTTGGATCATATGCTTAGAGACTGTTTATTTTTATAAGACGTTACCAAACTGTCTTCCAAAGTGGCTGTCCCATTTCGCATTCCCACTGTCATAGTATTTTAATTGACTATTAAATGTTGTTCCAAGTAAAGAAAAAATTTTAAACTCTAAATTATTAGCATGAATTTTACTGTTCATTTTTATATTGTACAATGCCACTTTTAAATGAAACTATGAAAACATTCACTTATATGCACAATCACCGAAATTACACAATTTGTATTTTGTAGCTTGTACGTGCATATGTATTTCATTCTCACCAAAAGTGTGGAAACACTGCACAAAACTAACTCAAATGGTTTTGATATGTGCACATTCTACCGAAATTCTCTACCTTCAACTTAATACGCAAGAAAGGACTCAAAAGACAAGGAACTATTCATTGCCCTGTCCTTTTCCTTCTCTCATCATTACAGCATAAATGGTTGACGAATATAGGGAAGTAACAGGGGTAAGAAAGATTCCTCCATTGTCCTGTTCCTTAGAATTACCATTGCCTTCTTTCTGCCTTTAAAGCAAGTTGATTGGAATGGAAAGCATAGTTTTTCAGGGCAGTCAGCCCTGTATGGAATTCTGATGTTCAGTGAGACTCAAAGCACCCAGCTTTCGTAGCACACTTATACTCATTTTGAGTGGCACTGAACTGCCACACATGGTGTCCACTGGAATTCAGTGTTCCTGGGGCATCCCAAATGAAAGGGGCGGCGAGGAATGGAGGACACACATGTTGCACAGATCTGCTCTGCTCATGAGCAGCCTCCATTGTCTTATCCATCTTCACTCACAAAATCTAAGTTCATGGAAAAAATCATTGTAAATTTCACGATGGCTAGCAGAGCACTGAACCAAGCACAGAGCCCTTCAGTGCGTGGGGCTTGGTGAGACTGCACAGGTTGAGCATCCGTGAAGCTGGC
The DNA here is from genome assembly GCF_025265405.1 of Mesoplodon densirostris. NCBI lineage: Eukaryota > Metazoa > Chordata > Mammalia > Artiodactyla > Ziphiidae > Mesoplodon > Mesoplodon densirostris. Next base: position 21,686,077 of record NC_082668.1, read on the forward strand.
CCTGAGTTCTCTTGAGAACGTTCTGCTCCATTCAGGTCATAGCTCTGTCCTGATACTCTGTTGTATCACCCCTTTCCCTCCTTTGTTTCCAGGAGGTCATAGGGACAGAGCTCTTCCTCCTATCAGCTGCCTAATCTTCAAACCAGAAACCTGAACATCATTCCACATGCTCTCTCTCCCTCAAAGTCCACGTTCCATCACCAACTCCTATCAATGCTCCTGTGGAAGCATCTCGCGACTCCTCACATCTCCCGTCTCCACTGATGCCACCAGGTTCTGCCTACAACCACTGCAATAGCTGCCTGATGGATTTTCTGGCTCCCACTTCTTCCTTCAGGTGGAACCCCAGAGAGCAGCCAGAGTGAGCTTGCTAAGAATAAAATCGAATCATGTTGCTTTCCTGCATAAAATCCTTTGACGGCTCCCCAGAGTCCTCAGGATCAGACCTTATTCTGACCATGGCTTCTAGACCCTCTCTGGTCTGGCTCCTGCTTGTCTTTCCAGCAACACTTCTCACTGTTCACCTCTCGGTTTTGGCGCTCCAAAAAGTTGAACGATGCACAAAGCTTTGAATATATCTTGTTTTTTCCTTCCTTCAGCTATTCTTACTCATTCCTCTCAAGCCTCAGTTATGTCTCCCCCTACCATGTCTATTATCACCCCCATCATATAACACTTTCAGAGCCACATCACAATGACTTACCTGCATCTCTCACTAGACTCTAAGCTCCCGAGAGCACAGGGATCTTGTCTGAATCACTATAGTGTCCCTAGCACATTGAGTGCAGTGACTTTCACAGAGTCATCACTCCATAAAAATGTGTCAAAAGAATAAGCTCTCCCTGGGCCAGCTGTGGCCTCCTGTCACAAGTGAGATAAAAGCTCCTGAGTGGGTGATGGGGTGAGTCAAGTGGTACCCAGCCCATCTCCTCATTTCCCTGGGGCCAGCCTTGGCTAATTCATACACATTCCTTGAAAGGCTGTGTGTGATTCTTTATGGGGGTTTCCTGGGCAAATGCTTAGCGACTTTCCATTTGTTAACAGCAAGCTAAGAAGCTAAAGACCAGAGGGAATTACTAACCTGTATGTGAAATCAAGATTTTCAGGGACATCCCCTTGTTTGGCCCAATCCAGAGTTTTTCCAAGCAGGGCACACCTAATCTGACACAGCAATAGAGAGGGAAAGGAAGGAGGGTAATTTATGTCATTTCCATCAGAAAATGTCAACACTGCACACAGAATGGTTAATCCAGAATGAAATAGCAAACATTTGCTCAAAATTGATTTAACGCTTTTCTCAAAGCACCTCAGACTGTTGCAAAACCTCTCTGGGCTATTTAAAAAAAAGAAAAGAAAGAAAGAAAAAACAAAACAAAAAAAACAGCAGTTTGGAGTTGGGAACAAAGAGTCCCAGAATAGTTGTGTTTCCACACCACAGTAACAGCAAAACAATCTTTTTGAAAATGCTTTTTAATTAACAAGTCTATTTACTTGTCTCATTGGGTCCTTGTAACAATGCAAGAGTTCCTTGCAGCCTTTGATACCAAGTCCAAATCCTCTGCCTGCTTTTTTTTTTTTTTTTTTTTTTTTTGTGCGGTATGCGGGCCTCTCACTGTTGTGGCCTCTCCCGTTGCGGAGCACAGGCTCCAGATGCACAGGCTCAGCGGCCATGGCTCACGGGCCCAGCCGCTCCGTGGCATATGGGATCCTCCCGGACCAGGGCACGAACCCATATCCCCTGCATCGGCAGGCGGACTCTCAACCACTGCACCACCAGGGAGGCCCTCCTTTGCCTGCTTTTGAGGTCATCCTTGATCTCAGTCTCTGACTCTACCCACTCTCTGTCTCACGTTCGTGGGGCCCTGCGTTATGCAGGCTCCACTCCTAGGATACATGTTCTAGGAACACCCATGCTCACGTGGTCTTCATGGCTTCTCACGGGCACTCTCTACTATAATGGATCTCACTTGGTCTTTTCTCTCTGGTTTCTTTTAGAAAATTTGCCTTTGGTGTTTTGCAGTTTTGCTGTGGTGTATTTGTTTTTGTTTTTATAGAAATTGTATTTATTTATTTATTTAGTATTCATTCATTAATTTATTTACTTTGAGCTGCATTGGGTCTTCGTTGCTGTGCATGGGCTTTCTCTGTGGTGCTCGGGCTTCTCATTGCAGTGGCTTCTCTTGTTGCAGAGCACAGACTCTAGGCACGTGGGCTTCAGTGGTTGTGGCATGCGGGCTCAGTAGTTGTGGCTCGCAGGCTCTAGAGCTCAGGCTCAGCAGTTGTGGCGCACGGGCTTTGTCACTCCGTGGCATGTGGGATCTTCCTGGACCAAGGATCTAACCCGTGTCCCCTGCATTGACAGGCAGATTCTTAACCACTGCACCACCAGGGAAGTCCCCAGAATATTTGGTTTTATTTCTCTACTTTGGGGTTTGATGTGATTCCTGAATCTAAACATTCTTATCTTTCATCAATTCTCAGGCATCTTCCCTTCAAACATGGCCTCATCCCATCCTCTCAGTTTTCTGGAACTGCTATTATATATATGGGAGACTTTCTCATTTTCTCCTCCGTGTCGCCTGATATCTATTTCATAGTTTCCGTCTCTGGGCTCCCTCTGGATAATTTCCTAGATTTACCTCCAAGTTCAATCCTTCTTTCTTCAGCTCTGTCTAATCTACTATTTAGTTTTTTCACTGAGTTTTAAATTTTAATGAGTATTTTTTTATATCAAAGTACTCTTTGTTTTATTTTTTAAGTCTGCCTTATTTTGTTCACTTTCTAGATATGTATTATATTTTTGAAGGCTTACGTTATGCTATTAGTCATTTTAACATACTTAGTTTGTGGTCTCCTAGGATGGTTCCATAATCTAAGGTTCTGGGAAGTCGAGTCTTGTTGTTCGTTGGATCTGTGGACTCCAGCTCATGGTTTTCCCTTGTGTGTTATGTGATTTCGGATTGTGAGCTCATCTTCAGCAGGGCTTTAATCTGGAGAAACCAGTGTCATCAAAGTGTTTGCTTGTAACAGAGTATCTTTGGCCCAGACCAAATTTTATGTCATTTCTTAGCCCAGGGGTTTCTAGGTTGTACAGGAACTATTTATTCAAACCCCAAACCCACTAAAGGCTCATGCCAGTGGTTTTGAATTCTTAAGGGAGACATTTTCTCCTCCTGACCTAGAGCTCAGTTCAATATAAACAAGCTTTCTTCCCATTTTTTTTAATGCTAGAGATTGACTATTTCTGGACTACAATTGTTTAAAGGATGTTGTCCTTCCACGGTCTTGGCTTTATGTGGAAGTCTCAGTGCCAACACTCCACCTCCCAGAGGCTCAAGATCTTGTTTCTTGTCCCTGAACAGTATGAAAACCCAAACCTCTGTGTAAATAAAACCAGCTCTCACACCAGCACCACTCCTCCACCCCATGGTAACTGCAAAGGACAGCCCACGTGCTTACTTTTCTAACTTTCAGTTCCCTCTTGGTATCTGGCTTCTGGAGGCTTTCTGTACACTCAGCCTAGTTAATAACAGGTAGTATTTCTTGTATGTAAGCACCACACACCATGCTAAGTTCTTACACATATTAGCTTATTTAACTCCAGTAATACCTCTTGAGGTAGGTACTGTTATTATCAGTCTCATTTTCGTATAAGAAAATCGAGGCATAGAGAAGCAGAGTAACTTGCCCAAGGTCTTATGGCTAGTAAGTGAAGAAGCTCAGATCGAAACTTAAGCAACCTGGCTTCAGAGCCTGTGTTCTTCGTCACTACTCTACCCTGCTTTCTTATTTAGGATATGTAGGTGTTTTTGTATTGGGAAACTATTTTGACTTCATATTGCATTTTCACACTGTTTTTCCCCAAACTAAGTGAAGAGTAACTGCGTGAATTGATGTGATTTCTGTCAAACAGACAGTCAGCCTGGCGATTTCTACCAGCTAGTCTCATAAAGTTGAAGCCTATATCTTGGGGGAGAAGCTAAAATCCAAGCTCTGTCATGGGTACTTCTGCTCACTCAAAGTAAATGACTTGGATTTGGGGAAATTTTAGTCCATCAGGGTCATCAGGGACTTTGGAGACAGGCTTTTCCAAGGCTTGAGCCATGGACCATCTGCATCAGAATAAATCCAAGATACTTCTTAAAAATGCAGATTTTGAGACCCTACCATAAACCTATTGAGTCAGAATTCCTAGGGTTGGGCCCAGGAATATGCCTTCTAAAAATAATCTCTCCATCAGGCTCTCATTCTAATGATCACTGGAGTTTGAGAACCACTGTTCAGCATTGGCTTTGGAGGCTGACCTGGGTCTACGTTCCTTCTCAAGACATGACCATGACAAGAACATCAAAGCCCCTTTACCTTCCTTTTATGATCTGGGACCACACATTTAGTGCACAGATGAGAAAGCAAGCCCACAGAAGATGGCCCTCTGTTAGGCTCCATTGCACCTGGGTTCCTCCCGGCACACCAAGCACCACCCTGTGGTATAATTAATTGTTGTGATGGCTGGTCTTTCTTCCCACATAATCTGTACAGGTAGGAAATATTCCTCAGTCAGCTTTATGTTCCCAGTGCAAACCATGGTACCTGACATGTGGCCATCACTCAGTGTTTGTGGAATGGATGGGTAAGTTGATTTGAATTGCTCAAGAGCCACCTGTTAATCAATGATAATTTGACAGCTAGAGCCCACGTGTTACTTCTCCCAGGAAGGCTTTAAATCTTCCAACCCTGCCATCCCAGCAGCAATTTCTCTTCCATTCTTTTAGAGGAAGATGGGATTTCCCTTTTTTTTTTTTTTGGCCAAAAGCAGGTCAGAGGTATGGGACAGCCACTCATTCCTTCCACCCGACTGAATCTCACTGTGACACAAGGATTGCTGTCCAGGTACCTCACTGGCAGGGGAGTGAGGGCAGACCTTTTAAAGGCTATGATGTGGGAATCATTCAGAAGTGTTGTAGCCCAGACAATGATGTAAAGGGCTCAGCAGCCTCCAGACAAAACATTCATGCTTGCTGGTGCTGGAAGGTAGGGACGCTGGGCTGAGATGCTGGTAAGCTCCCACCATCTTCCTCCTCCAAACATGACCCTTTGACTTGCAGGCTTGCTCCCTTATGTCTGCAGTTCTAGTGAAGGCTGGCAAGGAGGCCCTGTGTCAAGGGAACTAACCCTTTTCCCTGTCAACACTCCCAGCGCACTGATGTCTCTCTGAGGGACCTCAATCCACACACCTTTCCTTACACCAGGGTTTGCCCCAAAAACTCACTCCTGAGTTTAGCCAGCTTGCTTAGGCTTGCTCTTCTGGGAAGAAGAGAAGGAGTTCGCTGAAGTCTCCCAGTTTGTTTTTGTGTGAAAAGTTCTGTTCTAGCTCTTTCTATGTGCCAGGCACTGTCACTGTCTGGGTTCCTCTGCAAGTTACTGAGATAAACCGAACTTGGACCACACCCTGACTGTTCAGATGGAAGACAGACGTTCACACACACTTAACACACCCTTTGCCAGCTCATCATTCAGGGGACATTTCAGGCCTCACCTTCTCCTGCCTGAACAACTTTCACCATTTGATGTCTCTCTGAGGGAGTCACATCCTGGGTGGTGCTGTTTTAGTGCTCACAGGGCCTACGTGACAAGAGGCACTGAAGCTCTGGAGGTGACCTGCATGCTTCAGGGCCATAGAATCCCAGGCCTCCCCACAGAGCATCCCTGCACAGGAATCTAGAAACAGCAACAACACTCCCAACTCCCTCACAAGGCTCCCTTCTGTCACCTCTGACTCACACTTGACTGTATGTCTCAGTTTTCACTAATCAGGAAGCCTCTTGCGATGCTGTTACTGGGCTGTTGGCAGGAATGGAGAATTCTCAGTGGTTATCAATTTCCCTCCCCCCATCCCCACAAAATCGCCAGGGGATTAAGGAGGGTGGTGGGTCCCAAGTCACTGGGACCAAACATCAAGGGGTCTACCTAGCAGTTTCCTGTCCTCTGTCCATGGACACTGTGTTTATTTGTCTGTTCATATGTATTCATTTAAGACAGAAGGGAAGGTACTGGCTAAGATGTGAGCTGAAAACTCCGACATGGAGCTGAGGCATGATGTAGAGACATTAATTGTTTCCCCAGGCCCCAGTTTCTCTCTCATCTCTCAGGTCTGCTAACTCTGGTTGGCTCCGTCTTCCCTCGGGCTGGCAAGGTGGCCAAGCTATCCGGGAACCACAACCCCCCCACCTCTAGTCCAATTCCAATGGAAGTGCCCGGACTGGTTCTCACTGGCTCTAATTGGTCTGGATTTGGTCACATGAACACCCTGAACCTATTACCATTGTCAGGAAAATGTAGTTCACCCATTGGCCAGACCTGAGCTTCCTGTTACACCCTCTTCGGGGTGGAGTCAGCTCCACCAGGACCACACAGACTGTAAGAGAAGTGGAAGTAGAGAAAATGAAGGCAAATGCTTGTTACGACTAATACTTTGAGCACCATAAACACTTCACATGCGTTATGTTGCTTGGCACCTACCTCTAAGGTATCCATACTGAATGATAAGAAAACCCAAATTTTACCCCAAATGGTGGAGAAGGGGTGTGAACTCAGCTTTTCCTGGTTTCAGAGCCATGCGTTATGTTGCTTGGCACCTACCTCTAAGGTATCTATACTGAATGATAAGAAAACCCAAATTTTACCCCAAATGGTGGAGAAGGGGTGTGAACCCAGCTCTTCCTAGTTTCAGAGCCATTCTCATTCCATTTTGCCTATAAATCACTCCATCTTACAAACCACTCAAGCTTGAAAATCCTGCTTTCTGGCACCTCTCTTTCTCTCTTATCCCCCACATCCAAGTGTCATCAGGTCCTGTTGTTTCTCCCTCCCCCCGCCCCCCTGCACATAGGTTCTACTCCATCTGTCTTGGCCCTGCCAGCCGGCTGCCCCTGCCCCGGGCAGCCTTCATTACCTCTCTCCGAATAAAGACAGTAGCGTCTTAAGGGATCCTGGAGTCCCTACTACAGGACCCCACGATGGTGGGCTCAGACCGGACACAGTTCATAGACCTGCCTCATTTAGCCCGTTTTTTTTTTTTTTCTGAACCAACATTTTTTAATTGGTGGAAGTTTCCTCAAACTTAATTATTATTTTCAGCTTCTCTTAAAAATTGGAAGATCCAGAAAGCATTTAGGCAAGTTTTAAAAATTTCTCTGAGCTCAGTTTTCCCATCTAAAGTGGAGATAGTAATACCTACCTGATAGGGTTGCTGTGGTGCTCACGTGTGGACCCGTACAGAGAACGTAGGCTCAAATGGGCTCCCGTGGCATTCCTAATTATGAAAATAATCTCCTGGATTCCTGTAGCATCTTTCTCTAGATACCCAAATGGCTCTCACCTGTGTGGTCTCCATGAGACTTGGGACAGTCCTGTGAGAGGGTTAAGAGCAGATCTGGACACCACTATGTGAAAAGAAAAAGTACGATACTGGGAAACTATGACTTTTCTAACACCATGCCATCAGGTAGAACCAGGACTAACCATTTTGTCCAATGCATTATCCAGGAAACTTTGCCAAATCATATTTTATAAACATTCTTACAATGTTTACAAGATGTAAACATCTTACAATGCTTACAGAAGACATTCAGACGAGACAGAAGCAAGACGAGCCGTTTGTTCTACCTGCGACTAGCCACCAAGGGGAAGTTACAAAATCTTCTCTGAGGCTGAAGGATTTAGGGATACTAATCATGCAAATAGTGCTCCTGCTGGAAAAACAACATGTCTACCACCACACCATTAATCTAACCAAATGACGTAATCAGTTTTACTGTTAGAGTCATCAGGTATGATTATTGGTGAGAACAGCATTATAAAATACTTTGAAGCCATTAAAAAACAATGACATGGGCTTCCCTGGTGATGCAGTGGTTGAGAGTCCGCCTGCCGATGCGGGGGACACAGGTTTGTGCCCTGGTCCGGGAGGATCCCACATGCCACGGAGCGGCTGGGCCCGTGAGCCATGGCCGCTGAGCCTGCACGTCTGGAGGCTGTGCTCCGCAACGGGAGAGGCCACAGCAGTGAGAGGCCCGCATACCGCAAAAAAAAAAAACACAAAAAAAACAATGAGGCAGATCTATCTCTATGTACTGAGATATGGTTTACTAAAAAAGTGCAGAGCAATAAAAAAAAGGGAAGATCTGTCAATATTAAATCTGCATCTCCTCATACCAATAATGCATAAAGCTGCATGGCAGCTGCCTGCCTTAAAAAGGGCATCCACGCTTCTGTTTGCCCACCTCCTCTTATTGTTCTTATTTTTTAAAAGTAAAATTTAAATATTAGGAGAAGTACTATATCCACAGATTTTAAAGTCTGAAAGTACAAACAGGGATACAGTGAACAGTCTCCTTTCAACTCCTATCCCACAGCCAAATAGCTCCCCTCTCTTGTAGCCTTGCAGAGATGTTCTGTACATACACAACCAAATACACACACATATATGTATTCATACTCTTTTTCCCTTTTCTTTACAAAAATGGTAACTCACTAAACTCCTTGTTCTTTACCTTGCATTTTCTCTTAACAGTGTCTCTTGGAGATTATTTTGTATCTGTACAAAAAAAGAGCTTTCTCGTTGTTGCTTTTTTTTGTTGTAGTATTTGTTTGTTTTGTTTGGTTGGGGGGGATTGTTTGTTTTTGTTTTACTGCTGGATAGAATTCCATTCTATGAATATACCATAGTGTATTTAACTAACACCCTACTGGTGGACTTTGGGGATAATTCCAATCATTTGCTATTATAAACATTTCTATAACAAATAATCATCTACAAATGGTACCTCACACATTAATAAGAATAAATTCTAGAAGTAGAATTCCAGGGTCAAAGAGTAGATGCTAAAATGAAGCTTTTAATCACAAGGTACAAAACATGGTATCAGAAAGATTAAAGATGGGTCTTACTATACTTGCTACACTACACTGACTGACCCATTTGATATCTTGCATTATCTCTTCCACCAGACAATAAATTCAAGCAAGACAAAAACCTGTCTGTCTTATTTATCATTGCATCTTAGAACATAGCATCAATAAATAGTTGCTAAAGGAAGGGAGAGAGAAAGGAAGAGTATATTTTATTTTTTTGGCTGTGCTGCATGGCATGTGGGATCTTAGTTCCCTGACCAGGGATCGAACCCATGCCCCCTGCACTGGAAGCACAGAGTCTTAACCACTGGACAGCAAAGGAAGTCCAGAAGAGTTATTTTAAATAGAGGCTAGTCCTTGGGTACGGTGACCCCAGAGAGGTCCTGCTTACCCAAAGACCCTGATTTTTATGACCTAATGAAATAAGAAATCATCAGGCTCCCTAAAAAGTCTCCAAAGTACACCAGAGGGAAAAATAAGAGAAACTCAACACCAAGGTCAGGCCATAGGAGAGTGAACATATTTCCTTCTGAGACAAGGAGCTGTGTTAGATGCTGCTCTCCTAGTTGGCCCGAGTGAGAACAATATTGTGGATGCCAGACTCACTATTCCAGGAAGGGAAGAGCTGAGCTGGAGATAGAAAGATGGTCCATCAGGGGAAAAGATAATCAACCCTCTGGCCTCATTTTAGTTTTAACTAGATCCACATTTGCTCTCCAGCTTGACAGAATGACGTTGACAAATGCCTTTTGTTTTCATCCAGATATTCCCCAGATGGTTTCAGGAGTCCCTGAGTGGTATGTTTTGGCACAAATCTACCCATAGGATCTTCAAGAAAGCTCATCCCTAAGCAAATTCAATAAAACAAAATGAACAAGTCCTTGCTGCTAGCTAGAACTTTCTCCAAACCCAGTGTTAAGGCCTGATGCATTTTTCAAACATGGAAGCCACCAGCAGACCCACAGTAAAACTTGTTGAATCTTATGAATGCGTGAAGGCAGAGCGTTGAAGGTGTCAGAAGATGACACTAAGGGTTTGAGAACTTCCTCCCTCCCAATCCAATAAAGCCAAGTTTGGGAGGAGGAAGGAGAATAAGAAGGACGAGGGGGGAGAGCGGGCAGGAGAGACGTGGTCCTGACCGCAGAGACGGGGATGAGCCTGGGAGGGAAGCAGGAGGGCAGTGAGGCAGAAGTCTTCCACACTCTGGTTCAGAGACAGAGAGAAAGAGAAAGAGGAAGGGCAAGGAAGGGAGGAGATGGGAGGAGAGGAGGGCAGAAGCCAGAGGAGGAGAGAAGAGAAAGGGAGAGAGGAGAGGAGAGGAGATCTGGGGACACAGGAAGACCTGCTGGGCTCCCCAGGTACCGTCTCCCCAAGCTGGGAAGAGCGAACACCTAAATACCCGCAAACCTCCTTCATGGAAAAGGCAGGTCCTCCTGGAGGAAGACCACAGAGTCCATGAGACGCTGCCTCCTGGGAGGTTATGAAAACAGGGGCTGCGGGCAGGCCAACTGGAGAGGCGTTTTGGCGACGGTTTGCCCTGGTATGTGAAAAATTTTTCCTGCTTAGATAGTTGGCAAACATTTTAGAGGCAAAATGGAATTTATTAACAGAAAATATTTGTCAAGGATTATTCCTTCCCCCTCCCTCTGTTCTTTTCTTTCTTTCCTTTCTTTCTCGCTCTCTTTTTTTTTTTTCTTCTTCCTCTTCTCAGGGTGGAGGACTTCATCAGCCAGAGTCTTTCATCTTCCTTTGTGGTCTGGATCTTTAAGCCTGCCTTGAAGGAAGAGAGAGATGGCTTTAGGGGAAATGCTCACCCCCCACCCCCAATAGGATAGCTTCCTTCTCTACATGCAGGTGTCAGCTTTCTACCCGGAAGAGCTTGGACTGACATGGAATTATCTTTCCAGAGGAATTCCTTCTGTTTCCCCCTGGCATGGGCTTGAAGCACCCCCAGAATTGGATCTGAATCTATAATTGCTATTAGTGCTGTGGCTCTTATCTTTTTGAGCCTCCATTTCCTCAGGAGTAAAATGAGGGGAGAATAATACTTAGCCCTTGCCATTCTTGTGAAGATGAAATGAGAAAGTGTATGTTAAGTGTCTGGTACAGGGTCTGGCCCAGAGTAAAAACCTCAGTGGATGTTAGTTCTGCTCCGTTTTTTTTTTGTTTTGTTTTTTGCGGTACGCGGACCTCTCACTGCTGTGGCCTCTCCCGTTGCGAAGCACAGGCTCTGGACGCGCAGGCTCAGCGGCCATGGCTCACAGGCCCAGCCGCTCCGCGGCACGTGGGATCTTCCCGGACTGGGGCATGAACCCGTGTCCCCCGCATCGGCAGGCGGACTCCCAACCACTGCGCCACCAGGGAAGCCCAGTTCTGCTCCTTCTGATACAGGACAGAGACCCTGGTGGCAACCTGCTCACAGGGTTAATCAATTTAGACTTAGAATATGGTGCTTTGGGTATCAGTTAATAAAGGAGAGGTGACACTCAGCCTTGATGAAACCTGCACTTAACCAGAGGCAGCAAAAATGGACAATGTTTATTGAAAGTTTACTAAGAACCAAGTGTTCTAAAACTTTACAATATTACTTAACCCACCCAAGTACCCTCCTATTTTCCCAAGGCTGATAGTATTAAGTGGCTGAACCAGCATTGAACACAGACCATCTTCTTCCCCAAACTACTTTCTTAACTGTAATGGATGTTGCATCGAGGTAGCGATGAAAGGGAAACACGAAATCATATTTTTGTGGATTGAACAGGCTTGCAGATCAGCTTTTCCAGATCCGTTTTGAGGGGGAGGGAAATGAAGCCCAGAGACAGGAAATTCTCACTCAGGGCCATGTAGCTGGTGATGGTGGAGCCAGGAGCAGAAGCCCAGCTTCTGGAATTTCGGGTCAGTGTACTGCCACCTAGAAAGAGAGGACCAGTAGAATCTGCTGCAAGGGAGAGACTGCTGGTTAGCCACATTCCTCTTGAGAACTGTGGGTCTTGACTTAGATCCCCAAATGAGAATTTAATCTAAATTGAACCCACCCCAAACCAAATATTTTATCAAGCACCTTGACTGAGTGCTTGCTGTGAGGGGGGCACCCAGGAGGGCAGATACCATGGGGGAGACTGAGGCGGAGGACCCCTCATTTGTGGAACTGAGAACAGGCTTTGGTCCATGTTATGCTCATCTCTGATGAGCTAGAATGTGGCAGCTGCAGGGACATGACTCCAGAAACCGTTGTTAGGCTCTGGGTGGAGATGCAGAGGAAGAGGGACCTGTGGGGAACAGGGGTCAGGAAAGACTCATTTGCAATGACCCTAAGAAACCATGGGCAGGGCGTCATTGTTTCCCGTCTAAGCAGAGCCCAGCCATACCTGTACACACGGGTACAGCCATATCAGCTCTTAAAATATTGAAAACATCCTGTACCACTTGGTAAACAGCCAATACCCTGAGCCCCACTAGTGCCTGGGCCACCCCATTCTCTCTCCTGGCACCTTCATACCTCCCTCCAGTCCAGCAACTAAAGAGTTAACACTTGCCTGAGCAGAGGTCCTTGGAGCGCAGACTCCTGCCTTCAGAGCTGGCTATCTGTGAAGACTGGTCTAGGACTAAACTCATTCTTACTGCTTTTAAATAGTTTGAATGTCACCTCCAGATGAAACTACCCAAATGGAATGAGGCATCTAAACAGAACCACATGGGGTCCATCTGGGATGGCTCCTTGGAGGACAAATCTTGCAAAGGAAATCTGAAGGGGTAAGAGATGCAATTTAGTGGCTGGGAGAGTGAGGGATTGGACAAAAACTCTGATTAAGGGGCACTCCTCCTGCGCATGCTGGGGCTTAAACACAGGGTTCAGGCGCCCTTAACTACCCTCTGGGCCCCTCCCCTGTGACGGACCCTGAGGGCAGGCCTAGCAGCCAGTGGCCACATGATTAATACTCCTTGATCTGCCCAACTCCCCGTGGTTTCCCTGCCAGCTGCGCCCTCCCTCCCCTCTTTGCTCCTAGACAACATGTGCTGGAAGAATGCAGGTCAGAACAGCCACAGAGGGCTCCCAGCAACCCCTGAAATCCTCTGCTCGGCAGGGGCCTCCAGAGGTTATCTAGGCAGGGTCGAGGATAGAAGACTTTCACTGGGATGCAGATGCTTTTCAGGGAAAGAGGTTTGATCACTTCTGGGGGATGGTGTCCTATATCTTGTAACAGTTGGGAAAGGGCTCCTTAAGGCTTCATCTCAGTCCCCTCTGTTCAAAGGGAGAAAGAGTGAATTGGAACAGGGAGGAAGGGAGAGGAGGGGAGGGCCAAAGCCCATCCCCTCCCCCTATCTTGCTATGGAAATGGAGGAACCAGATGGCAGCTCATTTCACTGGCTCTGGAGCTGGACAGCCCTGGGTTCACCTCCGGGCTCTCTCCTTACCAGCTGTCTGACTCCGACAGGTTATCTAACCTCCCAGAACCCAGTTTCCTCATCTATAAAATTGGAATAATAATAACTCAGGGTCCTTGTAAGGATGAAATGAGGCAATGGATGGAAAGCATCTACCCATGTGACTACTGTTAGTTCCCTTCTCTGCCTTCCTTATATTAAGTTGGGCAAGAAGACAAAAACTATCTCCCTAGCCATTCAAATATTCATAAAATAAGCTTAGGAATTCTTTCTGCCAGCTACATATTTTCTCGCATATCTTCACCTGGTCTTTTCTTCCCTCGGGTTCCCCATCCCTGCCTGGTCATCTCCTGGGAATGAAAGAGTAAGAGATGCCCAGACAGTCAGAAGATGGTTCCTGAAGCCAAGCAGAGATTTCAGAAGGGACAGTTTCTACCGCTTTGTACTGCATACCAGGAGCCTCTCCAATGTTCATAGTGTTTAACCTGGAACTTCACTTCCAGGAATCAAAGTGAAAACATTTGAAGATTTAAAGCTTCAAAGATTTATGTATAAGGGTATGAGATATGTGTGTGTATACACACACACATGTATGTCTGACACACATATTTATTTTACGTTTAGGTTGTGGTATACATATGATGTGATATATATATATAAAAACATAACCTAAATGTCATGTAAATGCTAAACAAATTAAATAAGTAAATAAATAAAAAATAAATAAATTTTGTATGCTAGAACATTATCAAGCCATTAAAAATTAGGTTTGGTGCACCCCAATGTTTATAGCAGCATTATTTACAATTGTCAAGATATGGAAGCAACCTAAGTGTCCATCAACAGATGAATGGATAAAGAAGATGTGGTATGTGTATACACACTCACACACACACACACACACACACACACACACACCAATGGAATACTATTCAGCCATAAAAAAGAATGAAATTTTGTCATTTGCAACAACATGAATGGACTTGGAAGGTATTATGTTTAGTGAAATAAGTCAGACAAAGAAAGACAAATACTGTATGATATCATGTATATGTGGAATCTAAAAAACACAACACACCAGTGCATATAACAAAAAAGAAGCAAACTCACAGATATAGAGAACAAACTAGTTGTTACCCGTGGGGAGAAGGAAGGAGGGAGGGACAAGACAGGGGTAGGGGATTAAGAGGTACAAACTACTATGTATAAAATAAATAAGCTACAGAGATATATTGTACAGCACAGAGAACATAGCCAATATTTTATAGTAACTATAAATGGAGTACAAACTAAAAATTGTGAATCGTTATGTTGTACACCTGAAACATATAATATTGTAAATCAACTATACCTCAATTTTAAAAAAAGGAAAAATACACTGGAGCAAAAACAAATAGGTTTGGGAAAATATTTAGTGAGAGAGAGACTCTTAAAATATAAAGCACAGTGAAAAGTCAAGACACATACTGTATTCATGGCACGATCTCAAATATTCAATAGATGTTTGAGTACAGACAAAAGGCTGCAAGGAAATTCACCAGAATATAAATTCTGGTCAACTCTGAGTATTGGAAGGAAAAGTGAGGTTTATTTCCTTCATTACAAAAGTAATCCATGTCATTGTAGAAAATTTGAAAAATGCAGAATGGGATAACCAGAAAAGATTGATTTGAATTTTTAAGTATCTTTAAAAAGAATGGGTGGTTTCCAATGAACCCACCAAAAACAGCGGTCAAAATCATCAGCTCCTCTATTACCTGCTACCCACCTCCAGTGTTTGTAACACTATCCTCCATACACACCTACACACACACACACACGTGCACCGACCCCTGCCTACACATATGCACTCACATGCATGCACAGAACACACCTGAGATCCCCACCTAGGCATGCGGTCAAGTCCCTTGGGGTGGTTGCAGGAGCCCGAGGCTAAGGAGAAAGTGTCTGCTGGAAGGATGGAAGAGAAAAAATAAGAGGAAGTGGGCGTGGGGCTTGTGAGGGAGGAGTGAAATGAGAAGGGAGGGGGAGTGGACTTCTAGGAATAAAATTCCTGCAAATCACCATCTTCGTTCAGAAAGATGAGCTGAGTTTTTCCAGGGGAAAGAGAGTCCACAGGATGGTTGGGGTGGTAGTTGTTTTAAGAAAAATAGAAGCAACTGGTCCGGAAGAACTTGAGGGGCTTTTGCTCCCCAGCACCAGGGGCGCCAGTGTTCTGTTGCCCCTTAACAAATCACCCCCCACGACTTCGCGGCTATACGAGCAACAAGCATTTATCGTGCTCAGGAACCTGCAATTTGGGCGGGGCCGGATGGGAGCAGCTCACCTCTGCCACGTTCTGTCTGCTGGGCTGGCTGGACTGGGGGCTTCCAGGACGGCTCACTCACGGGGCTGGCACCTTGGCACTGGGTGTTCAGCCAGGGCCACGGGCCCAGAGCCTCGCTTCCTCCCCATGTGGGTCTCTCCTCCTCACAGGCCACTTTGGCTCCCGCTCAGCACAGTGGCTGGCTGCCAAGAGCGAGCATCCCGGGAGACAGGAAGTGGCAGCTGCCTGTTTCTGAAGACCTGGACCCAGATATGGGCACAGCACCTCATCTACTGTATTCTTTCGTCAAATGGTCACAAGGGCAGATTCAAGGGGAAGGGAGACAGATCCCGCCTCTCAAGAAGTGGATGGTCAAAGGATTTGGGAACTGTGTTTTTAAACTTCTACAGAGGGCGACAGATAAGATCAGTTCTCAGGGGGTTCATCCAGACCAAGCTGTTTACAGCATCACGGCACTCATGAAGGGTGGATGGGATAAGAATTTGTGGGGTGAGCAACGTTGCATCATATCCATAAAGAAGCAGCCTGCTCTGGCCTGGGAAAGGAAAGTCCAGTTTTTCTTTGTGGTCCGCTTCCCAGCTCCCACAGCGTGGATCTCTGCAGCCTCTGGTCCCCCCCACTCCTCCATCCATCCCTAACGACTTTGAACAGCCTCATGATGGTCCTCAGGGCTGTGACTCCTCAGAGCCAGCTCTAGAAGCCACAGAATGTCAGGAACCACTCAGGTGTCCCTGACAGGAGAAGCAGGCCACTTTCTCTCCATGGGAAGAAGGAGGGGACCTGGCAAGGGGGAGGAGGTAGTTAGTTGTGCTTCATCGAATCAGTGTGCAGACCTGTGGAGCTGCTCTTCTCATGGGACTTTAACTCCTGTAAGTCTCTGAGAAGGGACCTCACAGACAGAGTCCGGCCCTCATACTCAGAGGACAGTGAGGCTTAGAGCAGGGCAGAGGCTGCCTGGAAAAGCAGGACTAGAACCCAGCTCTCCTAACCCCAAGCCCAGTGACCTCTTCACCAGCCCATCTCTTAGGGCACATTCATTCCCTACTATGGAGTTTCTACTGTGAGCAAGGCACTCACCCGCCAAGGAGCTCATTTTTGTTGAGATGTTTCCAATCCAGCACCTCCACCCAGAAACCCCTAAGAGGGCATCTAAACATTTCCTCTAAAGAGGCCAGGAGCCGAGGAGAGATCTGCAAAGCCAAGGCAAGCTGCTTTCCACTCCTGAGCTCACCACCACCACCCGACCCACCATGAGTGAGACTTCTGCAAAGTCACCAGTGCCCTCTTAAAGGTGGGAACTGTGCTTTCTATGACATGATGTAGCCAAGGTTGATACGCCATAAAAACCATGCTTCCAGTGAAATTAGATAAAAAGGATGATGCATTTACAGCAGGCTCCTTATGCCCCCCTCCACATACCACACACACACACACACACACACACACACACACACACACACACACACACACACACACCCCGCCCCCTATGCCCCATGCCCAGGGCAAAAAGTGCAGCCCTGGTGGGGATTTTGCTAGCTCACTTGAGTATTGTGGCTGGCAAACTGGTGGGAAGACCGGCACTTGAATCTGGGTGTCTGGGCACGAAAGCCAGCAGTGTTAGAATTCTCCTACAGTCATATAGCACACCCTACCAGGTCACTGCACATGGCTGTGCAAGTCGTAACCTGCCTCCGGACGCCCAGAGGAAGGGGCAAGTGAAGGCTGAAATTCTGCTGGGGACTGACTTGCCCAGACATGCCACAGGCAGCAGGGCCCCTGTGCCCCTCACCCTTCCCCAGGCAGAATCCACCCTCCAAATATTTTTGGTTGAATAAACCATTTAACAAATATTTATTGAATATCGATTGTGTGCTGGGAAGTGTTACAGACACTGGGAATAAAATGAAAAAAACAGGCAAACAAAGTCCCTACTCCTGTGAAGCCGTCGCCTCCGGGAAGAGACAGGAGAAAGTCAGGGGTTGTGAGTGCTATCAGAACAGCAAAGTGGAGAGGCTGTGGCAGGTGCTGGGGGTGCTGGTTTAGATACCCTAGTCTGGGAAGATCCTGCAGAGCTGATGTTTGAGCCGGGACCTGAGTCAGGGAGCCACGAGGAGATAAGGGAGCAACGAGACCTGAGCTGCGGAGGAGGCAGGCATCAACACCCCAAGGCGGGGGCTCTTGGTATTTGAGGCTGGAAGGAGGTGAGTAATGGGAAGAGAAGTAGAAAATGAACCTGCAGAAATAACGAATGAGGGCTCCTGCTCTCTCTATGCTGGTGAAGAAGATGTAACCGGCACTTGTTTAGGGCTGACTCTGTGTCAGGCACCGATCTCACTCAATTCTCAAGACCGCCCTAGGTGGGCACACTCAGAAACCCCTAAGAGGGCATCTAAACATTTCCTCTAAAAAGGCCAGGAAGGGCTTCCCTGGTGGCGCAGTGGTTGAGAGTCCACCTGCCGATGCAGGGGACACGGGTTCATGCCCCAGGTCTGGGAAGATCCCACATTGCCGCGGAGTGGCTAAGCCCGTGAGCCATGGCTGCTGAGCCTGCACGTCCAGAGCCTGTGCTCCGCAATGGGAGAGGCCACAACAGTGAGAGGCCCACGTACCGCAAAAAACAAAACAAAACAAAAACCACAGGATAAAAAGGCCAGGAGCCGAGGAGAGATCTGCAAAGCCAAGGCAATCTGCTTCCCATTCCTGAGCTCATCACCACCACCCGACCCACCAAGAGTGAGACTTCTGCAAAGTCACCAGTGCCATCTTTCCTAAAGGTGGGGACTGCACTTTCTATGACATGATGTAGCCAAGGGTGATACACCATAACAACTCAGCCTAAATCCCTAGCCACCGGACCCTGTACTCACCCTGTCAGGAAATGAAAAAGGACTTGGGGAGTGTTGCCACTTAAGACAAAATTTGCTTTCCCTTCCAATTCTGAAGATTCAAGATGTATTTTCCATCCACTTAATAGAGAAAACCTTCTCAAAAGAGAAAAGCTTCCTTTCAGCCTTCCTCCATTCCTCTTTTTTTCCTTTGTTTCCTTTTCCCTTTATAGGTCTTCCTCATTTGTGCTCAAGTTCCCTCTTCCTCTCTCTCTTTATCTCTCTCCTTTTTCTTCACAACCTAAAACAATGGAATATTCTTCTTATGGGGTCATGGGGGAATTTCTGACATCTGGGAGCCTGGATGACGTATATGTATTTACACTATATATTGAGTTCTAGCTCAAGAATTTGCTGCTCCTTTGACTACAGTCTAAAAAGATGCAAGGGCAGGAACACCAGCCTTGAGAGACACACTTCTAGTTATTACAGCCTTCTCCCTGGTTGTTCAGTTCAGAAGCGACATCAGACATCCCTGGACCATTTCTTACCAGGCAAAAATTTTAGAAGAACCATGCTTCCAAAAAAATAATTAGGACATTTAAAAAAAGACATCAATCATAAAACTTGCTCCTAACTTCTCTGAAAAAAAATTAGCATTGGAATAGGTCAATCTGGGATTTAAATTTTCAAGGTGGGATTAAAAGAAACACATATATGGGTTTAATGCTACCAATGATTCTAAATGCACATCAGCTTCATGTGTCAACTTGTTTTTCTGATCCAATGCATTTATGAGTGCCCTATGCCCCACCTTAGAATAGAGACATGGAGTCGTGAAAGATGCTTTGTTATCAGGTAACACTGGTTTCTAATCCTGACTCGGCCACTTACCAGCTGTGGATGTAAAAATACTTCTCTGAGCTTCAGTTTCCTCATCTATAAAACAAGAGACCAAAAACATCCAACTCTTAGGGTTGAAAAGATTGAATGAGATGATGTCTGAAAGCCCTGGATAAATGTTAATTTCCCTCATTCCCACATCCTGGCCTTGGGTGCAGAGAGAGGTGATTCAAACAGGTATTGCACTCTTACCATCAAGAAGATTACAACCTTGTTGAAAAGACAATGCTTAGTAATATAACATAAACTGCCAAATGGGTGCCAAGTTGGAAATAATCAACACACAAACAGTAAGGGCATAAAGGGGATGACCTGACTGGGAATGCTTCACAGAAGAAATGGGCCTTGAAGAATTGGTAGTCTGGAGCAGAACTGAAGCTGGCATTTCAGGCCCAGGTGTGGAGGGAAGAATCAAACTAACATGCTTGTGGGAGAGACAAGACGAGACTGACCAGAGAAGCTGTGGAAGGGAGCCACATAAAATGATTCATCAGGAGAAGGGCAAGGGCATGACGTGGAGACGCCGGGAAGCCAGGCAGAGGCAGGTGGGCATGACTTCATCGGAAATGGGGTTAATTGTAGGTTCTGGTATCATGAGATCAGAGTTTGATGGAAGGGAGAGCTATGGGCCTCCTGTCTCCCCCGACAAGAGGCCTGCAGTAGGAGCCAGCCAGTAGGAGAATCGTCCACACACGGGGGAATGGCGAGGTTCACCATGGCATAGATGTTGGGGGTAAAGGGGAGGAGGAGGTGACTCCTGGCATAAGTCAGGACAGCAGGGGGAGTACACTGACAACACGGAGACTAAGAATTTAGGAGGGGGTTTGCCTGAAGGAGAAAGCCCCGTGGTTGATCTTGTTTATGTAAGAGCCCTCCATGCGGATGTCTCCAGGGTCTGGTTCCGTTTCTACTGAATGCTACCCCTCCTCTCACTTTCTTCCAGCATGTTTTCTAAAACCTCAGTTGAATTCATCTCTCTCTAGGTCTGCCTGGAGGCAGGAAGTTATGAAAGCTGTCCAGAGGTAACCAGAGGTGTGCTCAACACCTGTGTTGCCTAAGTCTTTGTTGGGTCCCTGATGCAGTCAGCTAGTGGTCCCCCTGATGTTGTATTCAGACTCCCTCACCTTCTTTTTTTAAAAAATTTATTTATTTATTTTTGGCTGTGTTGGGTTTTTGTTGTTGCGCACGGGCTTTCTCTAGTTGCGGCGAGCGGGGGCTACTCTTTGTTGTGGTGTGCGGGCTGCTTATTGCGTTGGCTTCTCTTGTTGCAGAGCACGGGCTCTAGGCGCATGGGCTTCAGTAGTTGTGGCATGTGGGCTCAGCAGTTGTGGCTCACAGGCCCCAGAGCACAGGCTCAGCAGCTGTGGTGCAGGGGCTTAGCTGCTCCGCGGCATGTGGGATCTTCCTGGACCAGGGCTCAAACCCGTGTCCCCTGCATTGGCAGGCGGATTCTTAACCACTGTGCCACTAGGGAAGCCCTTCCTCACCTTTTTGCAGAAGAAAAATAGAGTTTCTGGAAAGGATGCGACTCCATATCAGGCAAAATCTCATGACTTAAGGGGAGTCAATGCCATACAGGATCTTAGAATCCTAAGGTAACCTGGAGATGTTCTTTATGGGTTCTTGGTAATATTCTTCCTCGATTATGTGCATTCCAACTACCTCCTCCTAGCTGGTAACTTGTCTTTTCTCTTTCTGTAAGGTGCCCTTTGATGAATGGTCACGGGTACCTCGCATGGATCCTCTGGTCCATGCATCCTGCCTCCAGGGAAGCCCACCCTTATCTGCTGCTGCAGTTCCCCATGGCTTCAGCTGGCAGAGCTGTGTGGGATTCTGGGCACCAGCATAGCAAGCAGGCCCGGAGGCAGCCAGCATCAGGAATTGAGGAAGGGAGTTCCAGATGGAAGCAGCAGAGTGTGAAGATGCTTGACTGCAGGCCAGCCCCGGGGCGGGGGGAGAGGTGCGGGGGCTTGGAATGCCCTAAAAGGTTCCAGACCAGTGGAGAAAGGCTGCTAGGAAAGGCTGAGAGCATCGGCACGCAGACCCAAAGGAACGTCTGGTATTCAGTCCCTATGTTAATAAGATTTGGGGAATTACAGACACCCCAGGATTGAAATCACCCTCACCCTAAAATTCTCATGCCCACCCTCAAGCCTCCTGCCAAGATGGCCAAAGTGGTGTTTCCCAAAAAGAGGTGGAAATCGGCCACAACTCTTATGGGTCATTCCTTCAATTCCCCCTAATACTTCTATTGCCTTCTATGAAATGTCAAGAAGGATAGGAAATCCAACTTCAGATTTTTTTTGGACAACTAGAAGGAAACAGGTAAAAGCAGAGGAAATGATTTACATCAATTACAACGAAATGAATAAACGTTAGAGAACAGAAAGAACTTCTCAGGAGTCTGAGAGGGTGTGAGGTACAGACTATAGTCTCAAAAGTGAGTTTCCGCATTCTTTTATGGAAGAGACAACCACACTGGGCCTCGGATCCCTCATCTATAAAATGGGGAGACCATTCCCTGCCTTGTCTTACTTGATATTGCAAAGAGTAAAGTCCACTTGAGATGCTATAGACCTTAACATCTTCAAAGGAAGTTTCTTATGACTTCTGCGAAGTAGAGGCTTATGAACCGTGAGGTTATCCAACCAAGGAGATGGGAAAATGAGGGCCCTTCACCCCTAGATCATCTTCCAGAAGCACTAGATAGGTAACTGGGGCCAGACCATCTGTAACATGCTACCAGACTGTGCTTATCCTTTCAGCTGCCAGATGATAACCTATCCTGCTTTCAGATGATAACCTATTTTCTTCCCACCAAAGCAATCATGACTTGACCACTCCCAGGATTTGGTGACCCCGAGTACTCCAAGACCACTTCCCACCTGCCTCCATCAGAGCTCCCAAGTAGCAGGTGCAAACTCCTCTGGAACCAGGGACCGGCCACATGCCCAAATGGAGGCAAAGAGAGAACATGAGGAAAGCCTGAAATACCGTCTCAACCTATGGCTTTCAACTGCAGCTGAGGGAACCCCAGAGTCCCAGTGAGGTGTCTCAGTAGGCCAGGACTAGTTTTGGGTCTCCCACCCCTAGCTCAATCACAGTAGCTCTGATGTTATTGGTCTTATATATTGGGGTTCCATATATGCTTTTGTTCACTAAAGGGGTTCTGTGACTCTAGAAATGTTTATAAAACTTTGTCTGCACTAATATATTTTATAGGTAAAGAAACCAAAGCCTAGAGGTGTGAATTAATTGTACTCACGACTTCTTTAGAATCACATACCAAATCCAACAGAAGAATTTTATTGGGGAAAGTGTCTATGCTGCCGACCCCAAACTAAGGTAACATGCACATAAATCCCATCTATCCTTATATTCTTGCTGTTTCTTCAGCTCTCCCCATTCCCTCAACTCCTAAGCACTTCTCAGACAGGTAGAGATGCTATTTAGGAAAATGTCCCCTATGTATCCTCCCTCTGGGGCACTGCAGACCTTCCCCTCAGCTCTGTTTTGTGCATCCGCCATCACTAACACTCCGTACTGTTGGTAGATTTAGGCTATGAACACCTTGAGGGCAGGGACCAGGTCTAATTCCACAAATCTGTATAGTCTCCACATTAGGGACAGTGCCAGTAACTCGGGAGAAGCTTAATAGATGGTTGCAGGAAGGAAGGAAGGAAGGGACTTCTGCACAGACATAATCTCTTGGTTTCTCTTCCCTAAGCAAGCTAACCTCCTCCACAGTTTTGGTTTTTTTTTTTTTTCTTCTGGGTTACAGAGGGCAAATGCTGTAAATTCTCTCTAAGGGAAAAGCTGGGCAGATGTACTTGGGAACATTTAAAAAACTAGGTTGGCATTGGAAAGGAAACAGCCAATATATTTAGCTACCCATGGCACGCCAAGGCCTTATTGAGACAGAAATAAGCACTGTAGGAGGAATCTCAATTAAATATTTTTCTAAGCAGTCAGTTCTGGGCTTTGCCTGAACATGGGTATAGAGTTGGGGCAAAGCATAGGACAGGAAACCCAGAGGATTCTGAGTGGGTCTTCTGAATCATCTTGGGGCTCAGCTGCTTGCAATATAAAGCTAGTGACCCCAGGGGTAGGGGCCTGACCTACTTCCATGGTCCGAAGAGCAGGATACCTTCCTTTTATGCACTTTCCAGAATCCCTGCAGTGGAGGGACCCATCATCTCCTCCACACCTATTCTTAAGTGGCACCATGTCTCTGCAATATTTTTCCTACAAGAAGAATATTTCTTGTAGGAATACCTCCCTCCCAATTTTCCCAAAGCTCTTTCCATTCGTTAGCACTCTCTAAGAGTCTTGCGTTATCGAGAAATAAGGTTGCTGGAATGGCCTGAGTAGAAGCAATGACAATTTGGGCATGGAACTCCACACACATCCTGCTTACCTTTGTTCAAATACGCAGTACGTCAATCCAGAGGCACAAGAATGACCATCCCAAACTGACTGGGATGTGAGGACGGGCTCTCATGCTAGGCAGGGTGAGGATGAAAGAGGGTACCTGGTGGTGGCATAGGCCATAGGCAATCCAGTACGGAAGCCAGATCTGTCTGCCAAAGTACACACATGTGAATAATAACAAGTATCTTTCCTTTTTCATATTTGGGATCATACTCTTTTGAAAACAGCTTTTTTCACTTAAAAACGTATCCTCAACATTTTCCCATGTCATTGAGTATTCTTCTACGACATGATTTTTAACATCTATATCACATGCTCTCATTTGGAAGTCAGACTTTATTTAGCCAACCTCCAGCTGTTAAGCATTTAGATTGTTTCCTGTTATTATAACGCTAAAATGAGCACCCCCAGGGCGCAGCCTTGTGTTCATTTCTAATCATTTCAAGAGGCAGAGTGGCCTAGTGGTTAAGAAGGACCTTGCAACTGTTCTCTCCGAATCTCAATCCCTCAGTCGTTGGACCTTGCTCAAATGACAGAACCTCTCTGGACCTCATTTTCTTTATTTGTAAAATGAAAATTTACTCGTAAAAAGAATGAATAGTACTGACCTTATAAGATTGTCCTGAGGATTAAGTAAATTAATAAATGTAAAGTGCTTAAAAAAACGCTATCCTTAGCATAGGGTACTCTGCTCAGTATTCTGTAATAACCTAAATGGGAAAAGAATTTGGAAAAGAATAGATACACGTATATGTATATCTGAATCACTTTGCTGTACACCTGAAACTAACACAACATTGTTAATCAACTCCAATATAAAATAAAAATTAAAAGAAAAAGAATGTTATCCTTGACACTGTGTTGTTGGTTGAGAAAGCACTCAATAAACTTTAATTATTATCTCTTTTGGGTTATATTCTTTGACGAAGAATTTCTGCATCAGCAATTTTATAATTTTAAGGCCTTAAACCCCAATCCCCTGGTTCTCTCTCTCTTTTTTTCTGGGCTCTCCTCTTATACCTCTGGTCTTTCTTCCATGTCTTTTGTTACACCCCTGTCCCTGGGACCAGGTAATGCTGAACATTTCCTCAGGTCCAGGCCTCAGCAGTGTCCTTCTCTTTCACCACATCCTTGTCTCAGAGGTGTCATCCACTCCACCCCCTCAGCTTTCTGATACCTGTAGTTCTCACTCATCACTAATGTCCCAATCCCATGCTTCTTGCCTGCTTTGGGGTAACCATGGGATCCAGTGCTGGCCAAAAAGTCATGAGGGCGTTTGCTGGGGATCTACTGGAGACATTATCCTAACTCTTAAGAAGGAGACACAAGGTTTTCTGACCTTTTTTCCCCTGGACTATGCCATGTCTGAAGTCTGATGTCTAGGATGTGCAGCCTGAGGAGGGTAGGCCTCAGTGTTGGTTGAATGATGTCATCAAGGACCCAGACTCTCTTGTCTCTCTGCTCATCCTCTTCCACGTGCTGGTTTCTTCCAAGCAGCAAGTTGGCTGTAGCAGTCCCAGTCATCACGTTCCAGGCACAGTGACAACCAGAGGAACAGAGAGACTGCCCTTTCCCGTGGCCATTAGGAGTGCAAGAAGCTTTCCCATAGGCTGCCCAGTAGCCCCCTGTTCCTGCCTCATTAGCTGGAATTGTGTCACATGGCCTTTTTTTTTTTTTTCCAGGTTAAAGACTTTATTTTATGCAAAAGGAATGTGCCTGTCAAAGAACTCCATCGTGGAACTTCACTGCATCCTCAGCCCCAGGTATCCAAACCCAGTTTTCCTTACAAGCCAGGGCATCCCGAGGCCGCCCACCATCCACAAAGGCGTCCAGCCCTCCTCCCAGCTGCCGTGTGGCCTCCACGGACATGGCCTTTCTTGAACCAACTAATGGCAAAGGAAATAAGGAGCCCAATCAGGGCAAGCCTAGACCTGGGAGAGGGGTCATCGCCCTGAGAAAACGACGATGCTCCTCGCAGCATCTCTACTGGCTCCTCTGTCCACCAGAAGTGGTGTCAAGATGAAGGACTTCCATGTAAGGCTCAAGAGACCTGCGTTCGGGTCCTGGCAAAATGGGTAGCTAGCTGGGTGACTTAGAACAAGTCACTTAACTTCTTTGGGTCAGTGTGCTCATCAGTAAAGTAGGAAGAGTAACCCTGTCTTCCTGTTGTAAGAATCCAAGGAGAATATGTAAGATAGCACTTTGTGAACTTAAAGTTGTTCTATAAATGTAAATAAAGTGTATGAATTTTAAGGGGCTGTTTTCCTTCTTTATTTTTAATTTTGGCTCTGTTGGGTCTCCGTTGCTGTGTGCAGGCTTCCTCTAGTTGCGGCACACGGGTTTCTCATTGCAGTGGCTTCTCGTTGCGGAGCATGGGCTCTAGGTGCACGGGCTTTAGTAGTTGCGGCACACAGGCTCAGCAGTTGTGGCTCGTGGACTCTAGAGTGCAGGCTCAGTAGTTGTGGCGCACGGGCTTAGTTGCTCCACAGCATGTGGGATCTTCCCGGACCAGGGCTCGAACCCGTGTCCCCTGCATTGGCAGGCGGCTTCTTAACCACTGCACCACCAGGGAAGCCCTTCCTTCTTTATGAATCTACTCTCTTAGGCAACAGGGCTCTACAGCCAGCAGCCAACTCAGGGAGTCAGGAATCTGTCTCCTTCCTCTTGGCCACTCTCTTGGGCCGCCTCACCTTGTAACCCACTGTTGTATCAGCAACCCCACCACGGGTCATCTGTCCATCTCCACTCCCATAATCACAGGCCTTTTTTGGACTGGAGAGTCTTTTTTTTTTTTCTGGCTGCGCCGCGCAGCAAGCAGGGTCTTAGTTCCCCAACCAGGGATTGAACACCGCCCCCTGCAGTGGAAGCATGGAGTCTTAACCACTGGACCACCAGGGAAGTCCCTGGACTGGAGAGTCTTTAGGGAAGAAAAATGTACTGCTTACTTCAGATGCCCAGGTCTGTGTGCCTCATATCTCACTGTCAGAGGGCTGGAATGTTGCATTTCCATCTAGAAGCCCTAGGCTGTCTTCCTTTTGAACCAGTATCCTGAGATCTGTAAAGGCCAGACAGGAAGCCTTTAGAAAGTAGCTGTTAAAAGCATAGGCTCCAGAATCAAGGCGGTCTCTGAGTTAGAATATGGACCTCAATGCTCAGTAACTGGTTGATCTAAGCAAATCACTTAGCCTCTGGACTTCAGTTTCCCCATTTTTAAAATGAGGCTGTGAATGTCTCCTTCATAAGGCTGCTCTTAGATAAGATGAAACATGTAAACCACGTAGCACTGGTTTGTGCCTGGCATATAGCGAGAACTCAACAGGCAGCAGCTAGGCTTTCTAGTCTATTTATAACAATTGTTGGGGAAAACTCATTCTAGCTCCTCTCCAGCCCTTGAGAAGGTAGAAGCCTTGGAAAGCAGAGAAGGAGATCTAGGTTCCAGTTCTGGTGCTACCGCCACAAACTGTGGGGCCTTGGTCACCCCATTTCTCTCTCGGCTTCCGGTTCCTGATCCGCGAAGTGGCGGGAGCTGCACAGAGCGACTCGCAAGCTCTTCCTTAGGCCAGATGCTCACGAGCATTTCTGTGGCTTCCATGTTCTTCCATGGCAAGACTTCCAGAGTCTCCTTCTGTCCGTCTGATTTTCAGCATCGGCTCCCGGGACTGTCTGTGTCCAGGAATTTGCTCCAGGTGCTCCTCACCATTTCCGGGTGTAGACACTGCATCTCCAGGTCGGTGTTGCTGCTGCCCTTTTGCTTCTACCTAGGCCTCCTCCTGGGTTTCCTGGAGGAGAAGCCATCCTCACCCACTGCCCACCCCCCACCCCAGGCTTCTGTGTCCTTTCACTTTCTCGTCTCCTGCCAAAATTCCTGGCTCCCTAAGCCAGGTAAGAAAGCGGTTTAGTTCGACCCAACCTGGCACTTTCTCAGACCCTCCCCTGCCTCTGGCACATTCCTTGTGTTTGGGCAGGACCCAGAGAGCTAGAGAATTCTTCTCCTTCCTTAGTGTGGGTCCCCGTGTTGGCATGCCAACAGTCCCAAATATTTAAAGCAATCATGAAAATGAGCTCAGAGTCCCATGCCAGAGCCTTGAAAGGAATTAGGCTAAAAAACAGGACAAAGGAAGAGGTGAGGCCAAACGGAAGATGCCATGAAAGGCACTGCCCAGCCTGCCCGGGGCCCAGCGCCCTACTCACTGGCTTCATTCATCTGCAGCCAGGCCCTGTGCTGAGCACCAGCGATGCAAAGTTAAATGCATCATCATCCCTGCCCTCGAGGAGCAACAAGTTCAGCCAGGGAAGCTATACAAACAGACAATCAGCTACGGAGTGGTAAGTAGGGGCAAGAGGTCACCAAAGGCACAATGGAGCCACCAAGGAAGGGGGCATCATCTCTGCCAGGGAGGTCAGCAAGGCATCTCCTAGAGCACTGGCCCAGGCCTGCCTTAGGACAGGCGTTCTCCAGGGGACAAGGCAGAAGATGTGTTTCCAGGCAGAGGGGAAACAGCATATGCCAACGCACTGGAGCCTGAGACAGGGTGGAGGAGAGGGAGAAAGGGCTCATGCATAACTGCTTTGTAAACTGTGAAAACGTCTCCACTGGGCATGTTTATGCACATGTAATGCACAGGACAGAGAACAAAATTAGCCTTACGATTTAATATTTTTTAAAATGTTGACAGGGATTGACATATATACACTAATATGTATAAAATGGATAATAAGAACCTGCTGTATAAAAAATAAATAAAATTAAATTAAAAATTAAAAAAAATAAATAAAACGTTGACAGAGATGTACACTTGGCTGCACGTAGACAGAAGTCTTGAGCAGAAAGCCTTTATCAGAAGGGCCTTGGAATACAAGCCAAGCATTGTGCATGTGTAGGGAGAGTGGCAGGGCTGTGGGCCCACAGAGCGGCACCTTTCCTGTGATGAATCCAGGGAGATGGATCCCCTGCTGGAGGGGAGATGGGATTTCCCAGGTCACTTGTGTGATGGAAGAGTCAGCTCGGCAAACTGGGAGAGCTGGCAGGCCTCCAGGCCCCTGGCACTGTGCAGGGAAGGTGCCAAGGTCAAAAGCAGATGCCTGAGTGAGCTGTGATTAAGGGAGCTCCAGAAGGAGATGGGAGAGGTGGGGCAGGCCCAGTGCCTCCCTCCAGCCAGACTGCTTCCAAGTCCTCACAGCAGGGGTGGGGAGCAGCTTTGATCTGAATCTTGGTGTGCTGGGCAGCCATGGGGAAGCCTCTTTTGGAAAGAAATGAGCAAAATGAAAATGACACAAGTGATATGATCGTCAGGTGCTGTAAAAAAGGACAGTTATGACCAAGACATCTGCTAATAACACTGGTGCTGTTAGAATCATCATCATCTTCATTTATTTAATGGTTCTAACGGTTACTAAGCACCTACCATAACACAGGCTATGTTAAGCCTTATAGCCATCTTCACAACAACTTCAAGAGATCAGTATCCTTACTAATCCCATTTTACAAAGGAGGACATATCTCCTCGGAAGCCTAAATGAAGGTCCAGGATGCCCTAAAACCGGGCAGTGTGCATTTAAAAAGTGGAAAGTGTTGGAGGTTGACTTGTGTCCTACCTCCCAAATTCGTATGTTGAAGTCCTAACCCCTAATACCTCAGAATGTGGCTGTATTTGGAGATGTGTTCTTTAAAGAAGTAATTAAGTTAAAATGAGACCATTAAGGTGGGCCCTAATCCAATATGACTGGTGCCTGATAAGAAGAGGAGATTAGGCCACAGACAGGTACAAAGGGAAAATCATCATCTGAAGACACAGGGAGCAGATGGACATCTACAAGACCAAGAGAAAGGCCTGGACTACCAAACCTGTCAACACTTCGTTCCTGGACTACCAGCCTCCAGAATTGTAAGAAACTATATTTCTGTTCTTTAAGCCACCCAGGCAGTCCAAGCAGACTAAAATAGGGAGCAGGGGCCCAGGAATACCTTAAAGGAACGAGGCAGATCAAGAATGCAGGGAGCATGTGGTGCCCGTGAAGGGGAGCCGACCACCACAAGCCTCTGCCTTGTCCTTGGCTGTAGGGAACCTAAGGACGTCTCAGCATCCTCAGCTGAGCGCTGAGGGTCTGCAGTTGTGCAGCAACAGTGCCATTGATGGGTGTCTTCCTTGACAAGATCAGGGCTTGAAATCAATGGGATGAAAACTGAAGTTTAAAGAGATTAAAACACTAGCTCTAAAACAAAGCAAAGACATCATAATCTTTCCGTTACGTACCTTTAAACACCAGACCTCCAGGAGAGGTAAGATCAAGGGGGCCGACCACTATTTCTACTTGCTTGAGAAGCAAAACTGCTGTCACAAAGCAATTCACATTCTCACCTGAAATAGACCAGAGCCCAGAGGATGGACCCTCATGAGAAACACCACTAGGATTGGTCAGTAACTAGGTCAGCAGCCACTGTGTCTGGGTGCTTGAATTCTTCGAAGCAAATTAATCATTAAAAGGAAGAGACAAGGGCTTCCCTGGTGGCGCAGTGGTTGAGAGTCTGCCTGCCGATGTGGGGGACACGTGTTCGTGCCCCGGTCCGGGAAGATCCCACATGCCGCGGAGTGGCTGGGCCCATGAGCCATGGCCGCTGAGCCTGCGCGTCCGGAGCCTGTGCTCCGCAACGGAAGAGGCCACAACAGTGAGAGGCCCGCGTACCGCAAAAGAAAAAAAAAAAAAAAAGAAAGCTCTATTTCTGTGTTGAGAATAGACTTTATTTTTAACTTTTTTTGGCCAAGCCACGAGGCATGCAGTATCTTAGTTCCCCGACCAGGGATTGAACCTGTGCCCCCTGCAGTGGAAGCGTGGAGTCCTAACCACTGGACCGCCAGGGAAGTCCCGAGAGTAGACTTTAAAGTAGGTACAGGCTACTTGCACAAGGAGAAGGCTAGCCAAAGAAATTAGGAGGAGGTGCTTTGCAAACTGGGCTCTGAAGGAAGAAGGATCTGGAGCTTAAAGGACAGAGGAAGGTGCTTTTTCCCTTGAGAAGTGTGAGAGAGAAACTCAAGAAGGTTCAGCGGCAGGAAGTCCTCAGTGAAGCGATTAAAACTGGAAGGGGAGCCTTGGGCAGCAACTGGGAGGGGCGTGTGTGTGTGTGTGTGTGTGTGTGTGTGTGTGTGTGTGTGTGTGTGTGTGTGTGTGTGTGTGTGTGTGTGTGTGTGTGTGTGTGTGTGTGTGTGTGTGTGTGTGTGTGTGTGTGTGTGTGTGTGTGTGTGTGTGTGTGTGTCCCGGGACTTTTTTTTTTTTTTTTGCAGTGCCACACTGCATGCGGGATCTCAGTTTGCCGACCAGGGATCAACCCCGAGCACCCTGCAGTGGAAGCGTGGAGTCCTGACCACTGGACCGCCAAGGATTTCCCTGTGTCCTGGGACTTTAACGGGGAGGATCACTGGGTCAGACATCTTTAGTGAGAAGTGGCGCTAACTAACAGCGACAGAGCTGACAGTAGTGGGGTGTGGAGTGAGCCGGGAGAAGTCAGCAGGCGCCTTCCTGGGCAAAGGGGGAGCGGGGATAAAGGGTCGTTAAAGAGGCCTGCTGGATTTTCAATCAGACCTGGAGTGTCAAGTTGCAGCTCAAGTGATATCCAAATGTCTCGTATTTCTAGTTGATCATTTCCACACTTAACTTCCAGCAAGCAGAGCTCACCATCTGCACAATGTCAGGCCAAAGAAATAAAACCCGAGAGGAAATTGCACTCCAGTGCAGCATAACCGGTCCGATACGCCTGGGATATTAGCTGAGACATGTGTGTCTTCACTTATCTAAGTATTAACATCTTGACTGTTTCGAAGCAGGACGTTTCCCATTTGGTCTGGCCGAGAGGCAGCTCCAAAATCAGCCGTGAAGTGGCAGCTTTCCGGTCTCACTGAACTCCTCTCCCCGGCTCCTAAATCATATTTCTCTCCAGTCGCTGCAGATGATTCTCATGTGTTGACAGGTTATACGTTTCAAGACAAGACACCAGCGGGAGTCCGGGTCTGAGCAAGAACCAAACAGTGCAGCAGGGAGGCAACGTGAGATGGATGCTAAGTGACAGGGGCAGGAGGGGACCTGCCCGCTCTTCCCAGCCGGCTCTCTTCTTGGCCCTGCTGACGTGTCCTCTGCAGCCCATGGGCACAGTGGCCCATCTCAAAAAAGTCACGTAAACTCTTCAAACCTTAGTTTCTTCCTATGAAAAGCAGGCTCAGCAATGCCTACCTTGTAGGGCAGTAGGAGAAGCTCCAAACACAGCACCTGGCACACAATATCCACAACATCAAGAAATGCTTTGAAAATAATACTAATAGTGAACGCTTGGGACTTCCCTGGCGGTCCAGTAGTTAGGACTCCTCGCTTCCACGGCAGGGGGCAAGGGTTCGATCCCTGGTCGGGGAACTAAGATCCCGCAAGCCAAATGGCGTGGCCCAAAAAAAAAAAAAACTAACAGTGAACGCTTATAACATGCTTAGTACATGCCAGGAATGTCTTCATTTACATGTCTGATTTAATCCTCCACAACCCTGGAAGGCAAATTCCATTATTATCTCCACTTTACAGAGGAGGACGGTAAGGCACAGAGGGGTTCTGTAACTTGTGCATGGTCACAGGGCTAGTAGATCTGGGATTCAAAGTCAGGCAGTCTGGCTCCAGAGGCTAGGTGTGAATAGATAAATGAGTGAATTAACCAGCTGGTGTATTGGTGTACAGATGGACAAAGAACGTGGATCCCCATGGACTTCAGGAAGGGGCAGGTTATCTAAGCAGCACATTGATGACTTGCAGGCTGGAAGGTCCCATCCCAGCCCCATGGCACTTAGGAACGGCCGGTTAATCATCTAATGTTGCTGTGCAGTGGCCTCACCGACTCCAAGCTAGAGGTGAAGGCTATCTCCCTTACTGAGACAGGGATAGTATATGCTATAATTTGGAAAGTTAGAACTGGAAAGGATCCTTTCCAGGTCTAATTGGACATGTGAGGGAACTGAGGCAAGAGACAGGAAGTGACGGGCCCAGGGTCACACAGTACCTGCTGAGACAGGACCCGCATCCATGCCCAGTGCTGTTTTCACTACAGCATATGGCCTCTTCTTCATGCCAGCAAAGTCCTATCTGAAAGATGGAAGAGCAATGATAGACAAAAAAAAGCAAGCTTTTTTGAAGAAGAGTTGAATACATGGCAGATTGTTTCACAATGGAAAGGTCTTCTTTTGTTGCAAGAAGTTTCTATTTATGTAACTCTGGTGACATCATCAGGCTTTGCCTCTCCTCTTGCCTGAAGGCTCAGGAAGCTGCACGGATGCACAGAGCGAACCGGACACTGGTATGCACCCTCCTCGGCCAAATGGGCCACTTGCTGTTCCCCAACTGGCACAGCCAGAGTGGACTTCCTGGGCTTGAGCCACTTGAGGGCAGTGGGTCAAGTTCTCGCTCCCACATCAGCCAGGCCTGGGTGTGATTCTCCATCCTCAGCTCATCAGGGTGCAACGTTTGGCAAGTACCTTAACAGTCTCCCTGACTCCATTTTCCATTTATCAGATGGGGAAATAATCCCCTCCTGTGGGGTTATAGAAATGAGATTAACATATGTACAGAAAGCATTTAGCAGAGGTCCTGGCACTCAGTAAATGGGAAACAGGATTGCCTCCCTGGAAGGTCTTATTCCACAGGCTGTTTTGATTTATGGTTGTTTGGGTTTACATCTTATCTCCCTCCTAAGGAGATACCCATCTTAATGGCAGGAACTGGGCCAAGCTCAACTTTCCACTCCTGCTGCGCCCTGAGCCCCGCACAAAATCGGTGCTCAGTGAGCACGCATTCAGTCAGAGTGAACTGGACACAAGCAGGATGAGTTCATTTTAACCAGAAGCAGGGGTTACAGCTTTGGTAAAGAGCCTGTGCTGACTGCCATTCTAAATAAGCTTCAGAGGTTCTGGATAGAAATGGAGAGTGGGGGATCGCTCATGTCAACTGAAAAAAAAAAATGCACAACCTAAAATTTGAGAGTTATGTTTCATTCGGCAGACATTCTGAGGACTTCAAGCCCGGAACACAGCATCTCAGGTAATGCTGAGAAACTGCTCTGAAGAGGTGAGGGAGGAGCCAGGATGTATAGCAGTTTTTGCAACAAAAGACCAGGTAGTCGGAACATCAAAAGATTACTGTTGGGCTTCCCTGGTGGCGCAGTGGTTGAGAGTCTGCCTGCCGACTCTCAGGGGAGTCGGGTTCGTGGAGGGGACATGGGTTCATGCCCCGGTCTGGGAAGATCCCACATGCCACGGAGCGGCTGGGCCCGTGAGCCATGGCCGCTGAGCCTGCGCGTCCGGAGTCTGTGCTCCGCAACGGGAGAGGCCACAACAGTGAGAGGCCCGTGTACCGCAAAAAAAAAAAAAAAAAAAAAAAATTACTGTTAATCAAAGAAAACCAGACATCTCAAGTTAATGAATTTAGCGCTTTTCTATGTATCGGAAGATACAAAGTCTGGGCTCATTGAAATCATTCCTTTGATATGCACCTCAGGTATCTGGGGCCAGTATTCTGCACTTTCTCATCCTGAGTCTCCTCAGGGTGAACTGTCAGGGGAGGCTGGAACATCCTCTTTCCCTCCTGAGTTCCCTCATGGCTCACCGTCAGGGCAGCTGTAATGTGGTGGCTTGATGGCTGCAACACCCTTTGTTTACTGATACAGCAGGCAATATTTTAGTTCACACTCACAACTCTCATTACTAGTTTTCTTATGAGTGATAAACACAGTAATGGTAACCTCCACCTACAGAGGACTTCAAATAGTCCACATCAAGTTCTTCACACCCTCTACCTCATGTCATGCTCACTGAGCTAGGCATCATTATCCCTATTTGAGGGAAAGGAAACTGAGGCTCCAAGAGATGACATCATCTGCCAAAGGTCAGATGGCAAGTGTACATCTGAGCCGGGGTTTGACCCCAAGCCTGTCTGACTCCCAAGTCCATGGTCTAAGCTCATGGGCTGAAAAACTCCCTCCCACTGTCTGGCCCTGTGCCTGTTTCTATATGGCCATCAAGCAAAGAAGCGTTTTTACACTTTTAAATAGTTGGGGAAAAATCAAAAGGAGACATATTTTTGACACATGAAAATTATATGATATTACAATTTCTGTGTCCATAAATAAAACTTTATTAGAATGCAGCTACATCATTTTATGTATGTATTGTCTGGCTGCTTTTGTGCTGTAACAGCAGTGTTGGAGTATTTTCAGGAGAGACTATGTGTCCCTTAAAGGTTAACTATCTACTACCTGGCTCTTTACGGAAAGAGTTTGCTGACCCCTGCTCAATGCCATGCTACCTCTTAAAGATAAACTTCCTGCAAAGAAAACATCCCTTTCCACAAAAGTACCGTTATAGAAAGGGCACCCGCTCCTGCAGCTATCAACATTGGTCCTAGATTCTGCTTTTCCCTATGCATGCCAAGCCAGCTCTGGGTTCTCACAGCTATCACCAGCTCCCGGTGCAATTCGAAAGGCAGAGCTGGGGGCAGCGTCTGGACTCTGCCAGGCAGGGACAGGCCGGAGCAAGCCTGGAAGGAGTGGGAAAGGGATTTAGACACCGAAGTCAGCCCGACTTCTTTAATACCTTCGCCCCCTTGATTCGCGGTTTCCTGCCACATCTTGTTCAGCTGTGAACGTGCCCAGGCGCCAAGCAGGGACAGGCGGGCCAGAACCGATGAAAGCACAGGGGCCCCATGCCTCACAACATTTTAGCTGGCTCCCACCCTGGAGGAGGATAGAGGCCCAGCTCGAAGAACCTCTCTGGGGAGCCTCAGGCTATCCGCTCCCTGTCCTCCTCCGTGAAACGAGAGCTTGGCCTGGCTGCTCTATCCCCAACCTGAGCCACGCACCTGCGAAAAGCAGGCCTCTCCTTCACGCTGCATAACCACTCTGGGGGAGTCTACAACACCCTCTGCCCTTCCATTGCCCCCTGGGGGGTGAGTTCCAAAGAGCAGATTTTGCTCTCTGTGGCACTCCTTCATCCAACAGGATATTTGAGCACCAGCTATGTCCACCTCTGTAGAGAGATATGAAGGAAGTAAAAGTAACGGAGGAGCTCTCTATTTGTTTCAGGATACAGATGCACCAGATGGAGAAGCTACAGAACAATCTGGGCAAATTCAGATCCCTGTACAAATGCTGAGTGCCAGCTGTATATTTGGCATGCTCCAAGTGCTTTCAGGTCCATGCTTTTACTTAAGCCTCAAAACACTCCTGTGGCCCAGGCAGCCTTACACCCATTTTACAGATAAGGAAAATGAGAACCTCAGAGTTTGACTGATCAAATGGCTGTTAAGAGGTGAAGCTAGGCTTTCCATGCAGGTCTCACTGGTTCTAAAACATGTGCATCTTTGAAAAATGGGGCTGCCTCCATGGCGTGCAGTTGGGTGCCTGAGTGGGTGGCAGCATGGTGAAGGAAAAAAGTCTTATTTTTTTCTTTCTGGCCACGCGGTTTGTGGGATCTTAGTTCCCTGACCAGGGATTGAATCCAGGCCCCCTGCAGTGAGAACACCGAGTCCTAACCACCGGACCACCAGGGAATTCTGAGAAAAAAAAAAGTCTTAATTGAACCCGTATATAGCAGCTGAAAGAGCACTGGACCAGCAATCAAAAATTCTTCTAGACCCAGCTCTGTCTTTTAATGAGCGATATGCCCCTGGGTGAGATTTTTTTTTTTTTTTCATCCCTGGGTCTCAGGGGATGAGTGAAACTACAGTGGAGAAGCTGGATCAAGTGATCTCAAAGCACTACCCACCTTCATTGCTTCTCTCTGTACCTGCTTCACAGGGGCTGCACTTTGGCACAGGATTCATCATTTAGCTCTGGCCCTGAATCACAAGGCTCAACCCTAGTGCCTGTATCAGAACCTTAAAAAGACAGAGAAGCCTTCATAAAACTCAGATAGTTGAGCTATATGGGCTCATTTGGCAATGAGAAGGGAGTGGAACCGGGGTGATGGGGGCAGGGCGGGGGCAGAATTCTAACCGTAAGTCTTTTTCTATTGCCTTTGAATTTTCCCTCCCTCCCCGCCACCTTTTAACTTTTTTTTTTTTTTTTTTTGGTTGTGTTGGGTCTTCGTTTCTGTGCGAGGGCACTCTCTAGTTGTGGCAAGCGGGGGCCACTCTTCATCACGGTGTGTGGGCCTCTCACTATTGCGGCCTCTCTTGTTGCGGAGCACAGGCTCCAGATGTGCAGGCTCAGTAGTGTGGTTCACGGGCCTAGTTGCTCCGCAGCATGTGGGACCTTCCCAGACCAGGGCTCGAACCCGTGTCCCCTGCATTGGCAGGCAGATTCTCAACCACTGTGCCACCAGGGAAGCCCCTTTTAACTTCTTGAATCATGTAAAGGTAGTACTCATTCAAAAAATAAATTGAAAAATGAACAAAAGGAGTTGATTTACAGAAAATTATTAACTCAAATACTATCGAGGTGAAATGTGGATATGGCAGCAGTCATGAAGGTCCTGTGCAAACGA
Source organism: Mesoplodon densirostris (assembly GCF_025265405.1). NCBI lineage: Eukaryota > Metazoa > Chordata > Mammalia > Artiodactyla > Ziphiidae > Mesoplodon > Mesoplodon densirostris. The sequence continues at coordinate 21,723,366 of NC_082668.1, forward strand.
CTGGCACAGAGAAGCTCTGCCCTGCTCTGTCAGCAGCCTGCCAATTGTGCCTTGGTCTGCTTCCTAGTAACTGACTGATTGATTATTAATCACCCTTCAAATCTTATGGGCTGAACATAAAGTGGTAAGAGAAGAAAAAAAACCCAGCAAGACAATTTACAGATTTTTAGATGGAGAAGAAGCTGAGAGAGCTTCTAACTCAGCGCCCTCACCAAACAAAAATTGTTGGGGATGGAAGGCTCAAGGCTTGTCAAGGCTCGTTGGCAGGACTAAGACCTCCCTAAGCCCTGGGCCCTTGTTCTTTTGGAGGCTGTATCTCCCAGCAAGCATGTCTAAATGCACCCGCATTGAATAAATGTTGTTCGTATAATCTCTAAAGCATAATTCTAATTTTGCTTTTGAAGTGGTTTGACTCTTTTATTTTTTTTTATTCTTTTTTAAAATTTTTATTATTTATTTTTGGCTGCATTGGATCTTCGTTGCTGCACGCGGGCTTTCTCTAGTTGCAGCAAGCGGGGGTTACTTTTCGTTGCAGTGCATGGGCTTCTCATTGAGGTGGCTTCTCTTGTTGCAGAGCACGGGCTCTAGGTGCACGGGCTTCAGTAGTTGTGGCACGCGGGCTCAGTAGCTGTGGCTCGCGGGCTTCGTTGCTCCGCGGCATGTGGGATCTTCCAGGACCAGGGCTCAAAGCTGTGTCCCCCGCATTGGCAGGCGGATTCTTAACCACTGCACCACCAGGGAAGCCATGGTTTGACTCTTAGTTATGTAAAATTTATGGTTGCTTATGATTCCTGAGTATTTGAAAAATTGTGTTCCCTGGGATTCCAGCAAAAAACGAAAACCTCAATAAAAGTTGTTTTCCTAGGAAAATTCTAAATGCTAAATTTTATAGTTAATGAAGGTGACATAAGGAGAAGTTTTAGTTAAACGTATATTAACTTTGATCTTGCAATTTCCTTTGGTATCATCTTTGTTCATGACTTAAAAGTTTCCTAATGCCTGCAAAGCTCCTAAGTAACAGGGACTGTAAGCTGGTGGCAGCAGAGGTAGGAACCCACTCCCACTACCTCCCAAACCACTGCACCCTCTGAGAACACCAGCCTTTCAAAGGAAGGAGAGAGCTCCCACAACTGGCACTGACAAACAGAGCCCGTCTCCTGCCCACTCCCACCTACACGGATGCTGCTGATAGTGGAGGTGATGGGAGCCCAGAGGGTCTATCCCCCCCTCATTCCTGAAATAACCTGCTGTGGAAGGGGCTGTCCCTCCCTCTTTCAGCACCTCCCTCCCATCAGCCCTTCTGGCAACTCCATAAATCATCAAGGCTCTGCACAAAATTCTCTTACAAGGTTTCCCAGAAAGAATCACTATTAAGTAAAAAAAAAAAAAGGGGGGGGGGGAAGGGTGGTGCTTCTTAGAGGTTGACCCAGGCATGAGGAGAAAGAAACCAAGAATGTAAGCTGGGGACTGCAATATGATGCCTACCAGGTTTTGTTTTCAATAACAGAGATCTCAGGCTGCCTCTTTTTCATTTCCATTTGAAGTTGGGGGGTGGGGAAGGGGGAGAGCTTTGGAGTGGGGTTTGGTGCTGAGGATATACATACAAATGAAGATGAGTCAAGGCTGGAAGCATCCAGATGACCAGGATGAAAAGCTTCCCCGGCATAGAGTCACAACTTCTATTCTCTTTAGGGACCCAAGAGATGACTGCAGGGCAAGACAAAGAGTCTGAATCTGTCTGTTTTTTTGTTTTTTTGTTTTTTTTTTTTTGCGGTACGCGGGCCTCTCACTGTTGTGGCCTCTCCTGTTGCAGAGCACAGGCTCTGGACGCGCAGGCTCAGCGGCCATGGCTCACGGGCCCATTCACTCCGCAGCATGTGGGATCTTCCTGGACCGGGGCACGAACCCGTGTCCCCTGCATCGGCAGGCGGACTCTCAACCACTGCGTTACCAGGGAAGCCCTGAATCTGTCTGTTTTAACAGGATGTGGCAGCCCAGGGACTGCTATGTAACTGCCCCTACTCCTATACCTCAAAGAGCACACAGGAGACAGAGGCACCCAATTAGATAGGCATTTATTGTCCTTGGTATGTACAAGTGTCAATGCATTATTCATCACCTGCATCTTTTATCCACTTAATTAAATCCTGTACTTGCTCAGTGTTTAGCCTGCGTCCCTCCAACACAGGCCCCGTGAGGTCCCAGAAAGCACTGGTCTTAGCTTAGTCCATGCAAATACAATAATAATAACATTAACGCTAAAACTCATGGGCTTTTTTCTTGTGCCAGGTATTTTGCTAAGCGCTCCATTCATATCTCATTTAAATCTCAGAGTATCACACTGAGATAGGGATCGTCATTATCTCTATTTTACAGGTGGGGAAACTGAGGTTTGGAGAAATTAAATATCTTCCAAGAGTCAATTAGCTAGGGTCAGAAAAACCCAGGTAGTCTGGCTGAAGCCACTCTTTTTTTTGGGGGGCCTCTCACTGCTGTGGCCTCTCCCGTTGCGGAGCACAGGCTCCGGACACACAGGCTCCGCGGCCATGGCTCGCGGGCCCAGCCGCTCCGCGGCATGTGGGATCTTCCGGGATCGGGGCACGAACCCGTGTCCCCTGCATCGGCAGGCGGACTCTCAACCACTGTGCCACCAGGGAAGCCCTGAAGCCACTCTTTGAACCAGTCCCCTTCACGGCCTTATTAACTAACTTCTGTTATTTCAGGTTTGCTGGTGACCTGTGCTCATGCTCACTACGGGCTAAGATTAAAAACCCTCTACTGGGGCTTCCCTGGTGGTGCAGTGGTTAAGAATCCGCCTGCCAATGCAGGAGACACGGGTTCGAGCCCTGGTCTGGGAAGATCCCACATGCCACGGAGCAACTAAGCCCGTGCGCCGTGACTACTGAGCCTGTGCCCTAGAGCCTTCGAGCCACAGCTACTGAAGCCCGTGTGCCTAGAGCCCGTGCTCCGCAACAACAGAAGCAACCACAATAAGAACCCGTGCACAGCAACGAAGACCCAACACAGCCATAAATAAATAAATAAATAAATAATACCAAAAAAACAAAAAACAAAAAAACCCTCTACTGGACTCAGAGTGGTCACTCCTGAAGCACCTGTTCTCAGGGGCTCCATGTCTCCATTCTAACTCCACCTCACTCCCCCATGGCACTTTCGTACCATGCAGCTGGCACTAGCTTAGCTTTGCATACCCTCTCTCCTTTGAGTCTCACAGCCTCCCTCTGAGGCGGGCAGGGCAGGCCTTTTATCCCCACTCAACACAGGGAACTGGGCATAACAGGGATGGAGAGACTTGTCAAAGGTCACTGCAAGCATTTGGTACCGTTGGAATTCCAGCCCAGTTTTCTAGAGCCAAAGCCACCTCCTATTGCTGGTATTACATCTCAAGGTCATGATGAGGAAGGGAAGGAGACTCTCTAGGGTCCTTGGTTCTATGGCTTGTCCTCCTCTCATCAGAGGTCAGAAAATAGCTCTCTGGGATTCTCCAGAATGACTGACAACGGTGATTCCTTCCCAGTCAAGACTCTCCCCTTAATTATCTGTTCCTTCGGGTTATGCAGTTTCCCAAATTGGTCTTATGCTCAAAGCACAAATGTGCCCCAGGGGAGAGTAACACAGTAGCTTCCTAATTCTTTCATGTTGAGAGAGTTCACAATCCCTCTGCGACAGAAAGGAGCCCACCCAGCTAAAAGTGAGGCAAGGCGACGGGTAACGGAGACAGCAGAAGGGAGGTGGGGACTGTAAGTCGTAGAAAACTCCTTTAGAGGTTTGCCAAAGTTGGTCCAGCACACTGCAGACAGACTGCTGAGCTCAGGGACTGGGAGAAGGAGGCCTCCGTCTTCTCTTGGATCTTCTCTTCTGCTCTCTCTCCCTCACACTCATTCTTGTTGATCTGGTGGTGTTAAAGCATGCCAGGATTCAAGAGGGGGTTCAGGTGATCAGGGTGGGCTTCATGGGGCTTTCTTGAAGGGAAGTCAGAGGCAGTCTGGCTGTTAATGAGGCAAACTATTCACCAGGGTCTTTAGAGTCAAAGGAATAATCCCAAAGACTAAATTCTCAAAGAAGTTCATCATTTTTCAGCACAGCTAGCTTACCAGTTGCCTTATGTGACCTTGGACAGATGGCCTATCCTCTCCAAACTCAGTTTCCTCAACTGCAAAATGAGGCTAGAAGAGACCTGCCTCCTCAGGATTGGGTGAAGATCAAATGAGATAATCTAAGTTCTTTGTCAACTCTAAGCCAACAGAGAGATGTCATTATTCCTCATTCACTAATCACCTTTACCCCTAATTGGCTGTTGTACACAAAGTGAGTACCAGAATCTGCCATTAAATTGTTTTATTGGAAGAGATAAAAAGGCAACACAAACTGAAAAAAGGTTAGCATAGAGAGCAGATAGTCCTGGACTGAAGTCAACAGCAGCCTTGACAAGGAAATGCCAAGTTCTCTAACCTTTGCACCACACCTCAAAGGGCATTGGCCCCTGACTCACAGGTAACACAAATATTTTTTACTCCAATGTATTTCTTCGTTCAATACACTCATCCCGCTTTCTCTGGGTCCTCTCCACATTTATCAATATTATGACTGCCTTTTAAATAGTAACCTGAGTGTGATAAAAATATCACAGTCACTTATTTAAAATGCCAGCTTCTGGGTTCCATACCTAGAGACTCTGGGGTGAGCCTCACAATGGGTGACCCCAGACCCATTCTTTCAGACCCTCTGCATCGGTTTAGTTAAGTCCCAAAGGGCACAGACTGTGTCATTTAACTACCCAGAATATCGTTCAGTGCCCAACACTCAGAAATGATGCTTGCTAATAAACAAGAAACACCAGGAAGTCTGAACACTTGCTTCTTAAAAGACGTAACACTTTGTCCCCAGTATCATTTCACAACTTCAACCAGTTGCATAATTCCCACCCCTCCTTAAGAATGAAATTCCAGCCACGTCAGTTTTCCTGTAGTGAACTTTTCTGACACCCCCAGGCTGGATTAAGTGGCCCTCCGTTGTGGTTCCACAGCTCCCAGACCAGACCAGCACTTACCTTACATTCTATTTGTCAACTTAACTGTTAATCTTCCCCCCACTAGCAAAAAGTTTGCCCCCTTCCCTGAGGACAAGTGCTGTGTCCCCTTCTCTTTTGTGTTTCCACAATCTAGACTGGTGACCGGCACTAAATCAGCAGTCGTTAATGAAATAAACCACAAAGGGTATGGAATGGGATGGGACAGGTGATAAACACTTTGGGATGGAAGAGGGATGAGACCCCTCTGTGATGTTCTATCTAGTACAAGGACCCTCTCCTCCTAGGATGAGCCACATGACTCTGTGTCGTTGTTTTCAAGGACTGGAGATTTTTTATCTTGTCTGTGGTTTGGGGGTTTTGAGAAATTATTTCAAGGAGTGGACATCAAGAGATGCTCCTTTTAATGCTGTGGAAATGTCTCAGTTTTTCACACTAATTTTGACATCTTGAAGCAGCTGTTTCAATTAGCTCATATCAGAGGATCACTCACACTAAGGTTATATTTGTTTATGTAGCAAATTGTCATAAATTGTATTACTTTTCACCCATGTCTGGTTACCTCCTGTAAGGGGATCATGCTTACCCACATTGCTGAACTCCATATGGCCATGTGACTGACTTTGGCCAAGTACTGTGGGCAGAGGTGAACAGAAGCACCTCCAGATGAGGCTGTAAGAGTAATTTTAGGCTTCAGATGCCCGGGTCCCAGAACAAAGATAATGACAGGAGCAGAGCCCCAGCTGACCCACAATGGACATAGACTGTGGGCAAGAAGTGACCATTCTTTTGCTGTAAGCCCTGGCATGTAGGATTTGTTACTGCCACATAACCTGGCGTTTCTTGGCTCGTGTCCAGATACCCACACGTCCCCTTTTTTTAATCAATGAAAATGTTCACACACAACTAGCTCGTTTTGTAATTTTAAGAAATATATTTCTTTTTTTTTGGCCACACCGCGTGGCATGTGGGATCTTAGTTCCCCAACCAGGGATCGAACCTGGACCCCCGGCAGTGAGAGTGCCGAGTCCTAACCACTGAACCGCCAGGGAATTCCCAGAAAATATATTTCTTAATATATACCTCTGTGGGTCTCAGTTTCCATGTCTGTAAAGGGGAAGAATAGTAACATAATAATAATAATATCAAATGTTAATTAAATGCTTATCATGTGTCAGGCTGAGCACTTTATTTATTTATTTATTATTATTTTTTGGCTGTGCAGCATGCCAGATCTTAGTTCCCTAACCAGGGATTGAACCCACGCCCCCTGCCATGGAAGCGTGGGGTCTTAACCACTGGACTGCCAGAGAAGTCCCAGGCTGAGTACTTTAGAAAAGGTATCACATTTTATCCTTACAACAACCCAATGAGGTAGGCATTATTATCATTATACAGACAAGGGAACAGAGGCCTGGAGAGGTTAGGAAACTTGTCCAAGGAAATAAAGATACTAAGAATAATTAGTGATGGAATGAAATGATCTGGCACCAGAGCATATTCTCCTGCCTTCTGTGCTGTACCTGTGGGGTCATCCCTAAGATCCTGTCCATCTGGGACCCACTAAGACTCTGTGACGTTGCCATATGCTAACAACTGCCCTGGGTCTTCAATTTTGAAACCAAGACCCGTTTCCACCACTGCCCTTCTCTTGCAGGTTTAAGATCATTTGTGCTGTGCTTTGAACATCTTGGAGGAAGCCACCAGAGAAATGGAGGGGATGCCCCAGGCCACAGAGGAGGATGTGCCTCCCCTGGGTGCAGGGTCTGCTCCAGTTACTTTCCTCTCCAAAGTTGCTGTCTTGCTGTGTGAGAAATGTGCCACCAAAGCAGAAAGCCTTCCTGCTCTTGCCGGCAGATTTTTACATAGAGATGGAGATCACTTACAGGAGAAGTGGTAGCCAGGGAGGGGGCTTCCTCTGGGGGAGGCCAGGATGAGGAGGTGTGGCCTCATTGTGTGGCTCTGGACTCAGGTTTGCAGCCCCCAGTCACAGGGAATTTTGTTCATTTTATCCTACTAATCCTCACAACAGGCACACCTCAGCCCCCTAAGAAAGGAGCAAGGCGTAAGAATTTTCCCTAGTGGAAGCCCAACTCCTTTCATAGAATGACACTGGAGGAACACACACAGACTTCCCATATCTTGAGCCCAGTGAGACCCTGCAAGGAACCTGCATCCATCTCCCTTCTTCTGTTAGGCAGAAAGGCTGTTTTGAGAAGACACTTTCATTCTCTCTTGATGACCTGTCTCTAGCGATTGAAAAAAGCTTAAGAGTCCAACTGACCTGAAAAGAACCTGGTTCCTTCAGAACAGAAATGCCAAACTAAGGGCCTCCAGTGTCTCTCAGCCAGAGGGCAGTAATGAAGCTCTCACCCATAAACCTGTCCCCAGAAGAATCCTGAACTCCTTCCAAGGCTCTTGCAGGTTCAATCCTGGGGTCTTGTCATGGAAAGAGCCCAGAAGTGGACTCTTGGCTCTGTCATTATCTAGCTGTATGACGGTGGGCAAGCCACTTCACTTCTCTGGGTCCGCACCTCCTTCTCTGTGGACGACGGAGTTGGGCGAGACAACCTCTAAGTATGCTCCCAGCAGTAGGATTCCAGGGTGCCATGGGGTCTGTGGTTCTGGGACCATATTGGCCTAACTGTCTCGCCTGACCCTTAGCAAGAATGGCATCATTGGTTTCCTCCTCCCATCCACTCCATCCTCCCTAAGTGTTACTGGAAGACTGGTGTCTCTTAACTTGTCCCTCTACCTACCTTCCAGCCACATCTAACTCTCCTCCTGTCCCCACTACCAGTGTGTACAACCTGTGGACGGGAAGTACAGATGGATGCCACCAAAGGTCATCAGCCACTTTGTTCTGACCCTCAGCAGCTCTGGCAAAGGACAGGGCAGAATTGCTGTTGGGGTGTAAATGAGGATTTCACTCACCTGCCTTCTCCTCATCTTCCATTAGCTGACTGAGTTCACAGAGATTTGGTTCCATTTTGGCACCCCTAAGAGTAGAGTTGAAGCAGGAGAGGGACAAGATGGATTTTTTTAGGGCCCTAAGCAATATGATGTGAGTAACCCCTCATGTTTTTCTACGAGAAAGAGTTGTACCAACGGCTGACGGTCAATCAGCCCCCTGCTCAGGCTCCTCTGATCACAACTCCAGTGCCCCCCATTCAGGTGCTCTTCACCATGCCTTCCTTTGGGCAACTAAATTCTAACTCCCTCCCCTGTAGGGGAGTGTCCTGCAGTACCCCCACCCCCACCCCCAGCTGATCTGGGCCCTAACTCATTGGTGCTGACTCAAAGAAAAGCAGACCCCTCAGGCAGCCGGAGGGTGGACCTGGGCCAGAGCCTGCAGGAGTGGGCAGGAGGGCAAGCAGAGGCGGGAAACCCATCAATCAGCCTGTCACCAAGTCTTTGCCGATCCCCTCCCCCACTCCCTACCGGGACTTGGTCCCATGCCGAGCTGCACAGTGGGGTCCCAGAGAAGGAAGGGGAGAAGACAGGAGTCTTTATTTTGTAGCAGCTAAAGATGTAAAGATGGAGCTCATTCTTTTTGGGGGTCCATCCCCAAGTGTGCTACCCCACCGTGACTCACAGGAGGAAGGTCTGAGTACTGCGGGTAAAGGCTGCCACAGTGCAGTTTAGGGAAAGGGGCAGCCAGGGTAGAGTTTTGAATCTGTATTTGCCAAGTTTTAGACGTAAGAATGAGATAATGTCAGCTGTTTATAAGAAAGAGAGGAGGCAAGTGGAAATTATGAGGAGAGTTTAATGCCCTCAAATCGACACCCTTGGTGGTACCATTGCCACTGGCCCCCCCTTTTCTCTCCTACAGGCTTGCTGGGTATGGGGTAACTCCTCTGAGTTAAAGCACTGTGTTTTTAAAATGTCCCTGCTAAAATGAAACAACTATGCTACTCTGAGAGTGTCTTTTTAACCCTGTTAGTACCCAGGATTGCATTTGCAGAGAGGGAATACAGGCCTATAAAAGATTCAGGGGCACAGAAAAGTGACTTTGGGATGAGGAGGATAAACTTTAGAACCCCAGAGCCCTAAGCAGTGAAATCGTGACTCAGTGACTTAACCTTGTGTAACTGAACTAGGGGCAGTTAGGCAACTCCTTTGAGGCTGTTTCCCCATCTAGTGAAGAGGAGTAAAGCAGCAACCTCCACGGGGCCTCGGTAGGAGAGGCACAGTCCTAGCACTGCATAGGCACTCTGTTTGGGAAATGATACACAGGCACTGAGTAAAGACAAGAATGGGGAGAAATGAACTCGTGGGCAGGGAGCGCCAGAGAAAACGGCACTTTCTCGTCCTTCAGAGGCCAGGCTTGACGAGCAAAACGTATCCAGGGCTCCCTCTGCTGTCCATTCTTTACACCCATCTTCCTGTATCAAATACAATGTGCCCAGGGTCCTGAGTCTGGGGCGCAGAATGGGCACATGCCCTAATTTAATCAGTGGAGTCCTGTTCGCACTTTAACGTTATTTCTTGAAAACCTTCTTTCCTTTCCATTCTACTGTTCCTTCCCTAATTTTATGCCTTTGTCTCATGCCTAGGTTGGCCCTCCCATCACCAAAATCCTTCACAATATATCACTCTCAAAAAACTTCAGTCTCTTTATCTGTAAAAAGAAAATGTTCTCTGAAGTTGAAGCCAGTAAAATAACAGCGTTAAAGTTCGATAACGGAACTTCTAGGTTCAAATTTCATCCTTTTTCCACATTATCACCTCTCTCTGAAGTGTGTGACCTTAAACATAACATTTAACCTCTCTAAGCTTTGTCCTCATCTGTAAAATGGAGGAAACAATTGTATTCATCCCATGAGCTTGGTGTGAGGAGAAAGGGAGACAATGAAGGAGCAAAGGAGAATCGACAACAGAAAGAGCACAGTCAGTACCTGCTATGATCTTAAAGCACAGTGCGTTCACGTAACTGGAGCACGTTAGGTGCTTAGAGTGGAAACAGAACATGAAAACAGATAAGACTGGAAAGGTAAACAGGAGTCAAGTCATGAAGAGCATTGGAAAATATGGTCCCACAGTCACCCAGTGCAGGCTGCCCTGAGGATTACATGAGTTTATACGGGTCAAGCCCTTAGAACAGTCAGGCTCCCCACAAGGCGCATGTGTTAGGTATTCCTGATAAAAACCTCCCGCTGGGCTTCCCTGGTGGCGCAGTGGTTGAGAGTCCGCCTGCCAATGCAGGGGACACGGGTTCGTGCCCCGGTCCGGGAGGATCCTACATGCCACGGAGTGGCTGGGCCTGTGAGCCATGGCCACTGAACCTACGCGTCCGGAGCCTGTGCTCCGCAACGGGAGAGGCTGCAACAGTGAGAGGCCCGCGTACCGCAAAAAAAAACAAAAACAAAAACCCTCCCGCTGCTAATCACGACTTAAAACGAAAGCAGGGAAATTTGTGAGCAGAACAGCCTTGAGTCGATGAGTTAAGGAATAGGTGCTTGAAGGAGAAAAGACTTAGAAAAAAGAACATCAGGAAAGAGAAGTGAAGACCCACGTCAACCCTGTAATACTGGCCTTTGAATTTTAACAAATTACACCATTTCATGTGCATGTGCGCACACGCACACACACACAGCTCCCTCTCAACAGAGAGAAGCCCCTCTCCTACTGGCTCCCTTTCAAGCCATACCTCCACTCAACAACCTGTTGGCTCTACCCAGTGGTAGCGCCATTTAGGGCATCTCCCCGCGTCAGTGTAATATTTTGACCTACATTTGGGGGGCCATGCTCTCACTTAGGTTCACCCACTGGTTTGTGTCTTCATTGCTCTAGTTACTCAACTGGAAAGCCCAGTGTTTTTGACAGTGTATTTATTTAATACTCTCCTCCTGTACTGACCTTCTGAAAGGGAAAAAAAAATTCTTGAAGACTCTGAAAATGTGGTTAGAGACCTGAACACCCTAAGTTTGACAAATGCTTAATAAATAAAATCTTATTCATTTAAATGCATTATTACCACAGAAGAGTTTTGTTTTTACAACTGGTAAAAATAGTTCTTAGTATTATTAACAAAATGAAAATACTAAATTAAAATGTTCTCTTCAAACTTGCAAACCCTAGAAAATACACCCAAGTTCATCTTAATTATATATTAGTGGGTTGTTTGTCCCAAAAGACCTGTAATTATTAAATCCTTTGGTCTCTTTCTTTACTTAGTCTGCTTGGTCACATGATGACATTATGGAAATTTAAAAATAACTTAATATTTACTAAACTGTAATTTCACACAAGCGCTTAACCATTTTATATACGCCCTCAAGATGAATCGTCCAAACCTTACACTTCATTGCCAGGCTATGTTCCTTTCTTGTGGTTATACTGTATCACCCCCTAGCGTTATATATGATGCTTGCAGCCAATACATGATGTCAAATCTCTGCTTTACTGAAGGAATGAATAATATCTGTAGATAAGCACTTTCTTGATTTATAGATTAGGTTCCCAAAGAATATATGTAAATCCATTGGGTTCCAAGGCCAAAGTGCACTATATAAATCTTCAAAAACATCTAGAGAACTAGTGACCATACCATGATACCTTATGAAAGTTGTTTTCCAAAGTCACTGCACAAAACATAGTAAATATAGTGTTATAAAATCAACAATGATTATTGTTTTCCCCTGCTGACATTTCTAGAGATACATCAATGTTTAATGTCAATCCGGGAAAATGGAGCAGGCTTCAGTAACAGAGAACAAACCCATAGACAAAGAGATGGCTGTAGTTCCACTTAAAAGGTTAGTTTCTGGGCTTCCCTGGTGGTGCAGTGGTTGAGAGTCTGCCTGCTGATGCAGGGGACACGGGTTCGTACCCCGGTCCGGGAAGATCCCACATGCTGCGGAGCGGCTAGGCCCGTGAATCATGGCCACTGAGCCTGCGTGTCCGGAGCCTGTGCTCTGCAACGAGAGAGGCCACAACAGTGAGAGACCCGCGTACCGCAAAAAAAAAAAAAAGTTAATTTCTTTTAATGATTAGCATCTATTACTATTATATCTTGAGCTGCTGAAATAGTTCTTGATATTTTTTAGTTTTTTTTGCTTCATAGAATTTAACATGTTTTCTAGCTTATAATGACTCCAGCTTGCTGGGTCTTCTTGTTCATTGGCATTGACTTTGTAGAATTTATCAGTTCTCCTTATTTCCTCTAAATTCTTCTATTAATTCTTCAGTTTGCTCCTCAAGAACATCTTCAGAGCCATCCCCACCTACTTATCTAGTGTTTCCTATCTTCATCAATGGCCCAGAAATGCTAAAAAATCATGCACACATTTTTTCTGTTTAACAATATAAATGTCCCTATTTGTTTCTAGCAATGCTTTTCTGCCTTGAAGTCCACTTTGTTAAATATTAATACTGCTTGTTTCATGGATTAGTGTTTTCAGGTTATATCTTTTTTTATCCCTTTACTTTAAACCTTTCTGTATCTTTGTTTTTAGTGTGTCTGTATCTGATTCTTTAGGTCTTTCTTTAATCTTTATATTTTGTGTATGTAATCCAATTTGACGATCTTTATCTTTTTACTGAAGCCTTTAGTCTGTTTATATGTAATGTTATTACTGATACATAAATACATACACATGTGTATTCATGTATATGCTTAAATCTACCATCTTACTACGTACTGTCCTACTATTCTTTTCCTATCCCTTCTGATTGTTTTTTTAATTCTATTTCCACTGTCTTAATTTGTTATACATTATTTTCTATCTTTTAATGATTACCAGAGATTACAACATACACTTGATTTGTAGTTTGACCTCTTTCAGAACAATCCAAGAACCTTAGAATATTTTAGCACTATTTACCCTTTCTCAACCTGTACGCTGTTGCTATAATACATTTTAGTATTACCCCCAAATTTATTATTGCTACTATTTATACAGTCTATGTTCACTTGTACTTACCTATTTCTCCTTTTTTGTTGACTTTCATTACTTTCTGCGTTTTCAAGTCTTAGTTACTTTCTGTCCAATAGGTGGATCTGCGATAATAAATTCTGTTTTGTTTGAAATTGTCTTTATTTCACCTTCATGTTTTTTTTTGTTTTGTTTTGTTTTTTTGCAGTACGTGGGCCTCTCACTGCTGTGGCCTCTCCCGTTGCGGAGCACAGGCTCCGGACGCACAGGCTCAGCAGCCATGGCCCACGAGCCCAGCTGCTCTTTGGCATGTGGGATCTTCCCGGACCGGGGCATGAACCCGTGTCCCCTGCATCGGCAGGCGGACTCTCAACCACTGCGCCATCAGGGAAGCCCCATCTTCATGTTTTAAGAATATGGTCACTGAGTATAGAATGTGAAGAACTTTGAAGATATAAATCTATTGTCTTACAGAGTCTATTGTTAAGAAGTTGACTGCCTTAGTGCTGCTCCTTTTTTTCTACTAGCTGCTTTTAAGATATTCCTTTTGTCTCTGGTAATCATAATACTATGATATTCTTAGGTGTGATTTTCTTTGTACTTATTTTGCCTAAGGCTTACAGGGAGATTCTTGAATATGTGGCTTGATATTTTTTTATTGATTTGGGAAAATTCTTACCCATTATCATCCCTCCTCTTTCTCCTTCTACAACTCGTTACACACTTGTTATTAGAACTCTTCATTTTATTTCCTATGTTTCTTACACTTGTTCATACCTTTCCATTGTTTTTTGTGCTTCTGGATATTTTCTTTTGACTTCCCCTTTCTAGCCACAGATTCTCTTAATCTGCATCTAATTTGCTGTTAAATTCATCCATGGAATTCTAATTTTAGCTACTAAATTTTTTACTGCAAGAATTGTTTTGTGGTTTTTTTGGTAATAAAATTCTTAGTCTTGTCTTTTATTACCTTGTTCATATTTTTGTTGTTGTTGTTCTTATGTAGTTATTTTAAAGTCAATGTCTGATAACTATTATTTGGATATTCTCTGGATCTGTTTCCATTGTTTATTGTTTCTCTTGGTTTTTAAAACCAAACTATCTTGTCTCCTTGTACACTTGGTTATTTTTACTTGGGTGCCAGATATCATATATTAAAAAGTATAGAGATAATTGAAGTTTAGAATATCTTTTCTTTTTCCAGAGAGTATTTACATTTGCTTCTTGTAGGCAGCTAGGGCACGAGGAATTCTAAATTAACTACATCCAATCATGGGTTAAGATGATTCAGAACTCATCTTCAGTTCCAGTGAGGACTTATTTCTTGCTCACTTCTACTCCCAGTGTGTAGACTGCTGGAGGAGTTTTACTCCATACTGGGATCTCACCAAATCAAAGGAAGAGCTAATATCCAGGCAAGAACCTGGGCAACTTCAGGCAATCTTAGAGGCAAAAATTCATGATCTGTCTCTTAGGGTATTTCCACTAAAAGACTCAATTCCAGCTAACCACCTCTCTCTGTGTGTGACTCTGCCCAATTTATAAATTCACAGAAGAATAATCTGTTTGATCAATTATATCAGTTTGTATTATGTGACCAAGGGAAAGGATCCTGCTATTGGTAGCCCCACCATAACCAAATGGAATGAAAAAAGTAAGTTGCTCAAAGGAAGAGATTTGGGGAGACAAAAATGTCTTATTATGGAACATAAGAAAGAGTAAGGAATCAGAGATCACAAAAGATGGGGAACAAATTTGGAGGAGAGTATGATTTAGGCTCTAGAAATGTCAAAACAGGTTTCTGTGAAACATCTGATTTGGTCAGGGTGCCAGCAGAAAACAGACGGGACACTAAAATGGGGTGATTGAGGAGAGCTGAATAAAGGGACTAAGGTCAACAATGGGGCAGGGTTAAGGGAAACCAACAATGGATGAAGCCTTCAAGGACTAGTAACAATGGGGAGTCATTACCACCCTAGGCCTTCAGGAATAAGGGGAGAGAGTGGTTACTAAATCTCAGAAAGAGCAGCTGTAAATACAGGAAAGAGCCACCTAAGAGAGCTGAAGCCTTCAGTAGAAGGTCTACCTGAAGCAACTCTGCAAGGAGGAACAGAGGAAATAAATATCATGATTCTGCTTTCTTCTCATCTGCCAAGTCTTCTGCTGGTGCCTCCCATTCACTGAACCTAACCAGAAGCCAGAGAACAAGAAAACACATGGCTACAGCCCATACAAGGCACAGAATCTCCCAGAGCAGAGCTGGGTGGTAAAGATAATGTATCTGGAGAGACCCCCTTTTCTGCGTGTTGCTTCGGTGGCATAAAGAACCCAAAATGATCACAGAATTGCCTCAAGATTTCAATTTAAACAGAACCAAGATCGTGTTCCCTG
Organism: Mesoplodon densirostris; assembly: GCF_025265405.1. Classification (NCBI taxonomy): domain Eukaryota; kingdom Metazoa; phylum Chordata; class Mammalia; order Artiodactyla; family Ziphiidae; genus Mesoplodon; species Mesoplodon densirostris. The sequence goes on from NC_082668.1 coordinate 21,738,684, forward strand.
GAAGAAGCATTTCTTCCTTAGGCACTGAGACCTCTAAACTCATCAAATTCAAGGTCACAAAGCAAGGGAAACAAAAAATGCCTTCAGTGCGTCAACTGGCATCATTCTCAGTGGTGTAAGTCCCACTTCGATCCCTTGATTTCTTGACCTGTGCATCCTATGGGGGAGAAAGCACCATATACCGTTAGGTTTAAGGCACATACTGTATCTCCTAAAACGGTACCTAACCTCACAGAAAGTTACCACCCAGCTGATCCTATAACCAAGCCTTTGGCAAACCATTAAGTCTATCAAGCAAACTGTCTCTGGATAATGGGGCACATGGTAAAACAACTGATTTCCATGAGTGTGAGCCAACTGCTGCAATTCCTTTACTTCCTTCACTGTCAGAGACAACATATATCACTGTACAGGATATCACAGTGATGAATTAGGCGTTCTGCAAGTCCATGAACATGGATGCTGGCAGACACGTGGTAGGCAAGAAAGACAAATCCACACCTGTAATACACATCTATCCCTAAGAAGACAAACTGTTGTCCTTCGCATGATGGAAGGCATCTAATATAATCACTTGGCCAAGTGGCACCCCTAGGGAATGGTGTCATTTTAGCTCAGCACTGGCCTCTTGAAGTTCACCACTCAGCAGAGGCAACAGCGTCATCCTTGCTAAGGGGAGATCCATCTTTCTGAGCTCACACACAGGCTCAATCGCCACTATCATGATTGTTTTGTTCATGGGCCTATTGAGCAAGCACCGAGGTAGTGACTGGGGAAAATTGCTGACTGACATCCACAGAATGGGTTATCTTATTTATCTGCTTGTGAAAACAATATCCATAATGGATGCTTTCTTGTAGGCATTTACATGGGATATATATATATATATCATCAACTCTGTACTCATTTTAATTGTCTACAAATCTGTCCTTGCAACATTCTTGTCACCAATCTTTGATTCTTATTCTTTCCAACTCCAGCTGGTTAAGTCTAAGACTCTGGAGCAGGTTTAAGTTGTAGTCCAAGTCACTCTGCCACTCAGTCTCTACAATCTAGCAAAGGGAACATTCCACTTTAGAAGGTTGCTGTACATTTATAATTTTACATTTATACAATTTATAATTTTATGGGCCACGTAACAGATGGGCAGTTTCACATGCATAGAAACTCTATGTTCTATGTTCAGGCATTCTACCAGTAGCAAACAAGAGCTACTTTTCAAATGGATAAGAGATGTTAGAAGCCTCTAACTCCAAACCCTTAGTGCATGTGACTCTTCTTTTGGAGCATCACAGAGCACCTCTACCACTAACACTTCCAATCTATTGGGATTTGCTAGGTCATAGATGAAATGGCAGTAACTTGGATTATGACTTGGACCTGCTCCAAAGTCCTTTCTCCAGTCTCCACTCAAAACTCATTGCCTTACAGGTTTACTCAGTAAATGGGACAGAGAAGCACACCCAAATGTGATGTTTTGTCCCCCAAATCCAAACAGATCCAATAAATATCATGCCTCCTTCTTAATTAGGGGTAGTCTAAAGTGAAGAAACTTGTCTGTCACTTTAGAGAGGCAGGGTGACCTAAATCACCGTATGCATGTCGAAGGCATGTAAGGTTCACAATACTTCCTGATCTCACTTGGTCCAGTTATTTCATCAGTGTAATGGATCACTCTGATCCTCTGTGAGACATGAACATGATCAAGATCCATCAGAATTATGATAGAGAATACGTGAGTTGATAGCCCTGAAGTAAAACAATGAAAGTATACTGCTGTCCCTGTAACGTGAAGGCAAACTAATTTTGATTACTTTGCATATAGGGATGAGGGAAAACATTTGTTAACAGCATGCCAGGGCCAGGTGTTGCTTTCCTCCAATATAGAACTACATTTGGAATCACACTGAGATTGGTTATGACCAAGACCATTGCTCATGACAATTTCAGTTGTTCAGTCATACCATTAATCTGATTCCCCAGGGATTCCTTTTGGTTTACTATCTTGGTATATGTTTTAGGTGCAGGGGGAGGGGAGGAGGCAGATGAGTACAATTCTAGGTTTGTGCTTGACTTTTCCAAAACTAAGAGCCGTCCCTCCATTGGCCAAGGGATGAATGAAAGTTAATTCACCAGCTACTAAGTATTATCTAGTCCCATTCTACATTCTGGGAGTGGGATAAAAACCCAAGGATGGGAGCCAGCATTCCACACTACCCACTGATGACTCAATCCAAGATAGCATCTGACTTCCATAAGCTCCTGTTTTGATCATAGTCAATGGCCTCAGGTTTCCACGCGGTCAAGAACTGAGGCACAATTTACAGTGTATACTTGTAGCCTAGTTGTAATATTCTTCAGTGAGTTGCAATTTGCAAGGTGGTTTGAAGGACAAAATGCAATAAGTGTTACTTTTAAACTAAATGGTTTGTAAGAGTTTAGAATACAATTCCAGTAATAAGTTTGTTATGGATACTTACCCTTCTAAAATTAGAGCCAATCTGATTTCCTCTTGGAGATTTTTCTTGTCATGTGCAGTTTTGATGAGACGGTTGACTAAGGTGCCAAGGGACAGAAATGTAACATCAACTAGGCCAACTGGACCCTCTCTTCAGGTTTCTGACTCCAGAATAATGCCCGAAAGAAATAAAGGGGGCTTCCCTGGTGGTGCAGTGGTTAAGAATCCGCCTGCCAATGCAGAGGACACGGGTTCCAGCCCTGGTCTGGGAAGATCCCACATGCCGCAGAGCAACAAAGCCCGTGCGCCACAACTACTGAGCCTGTGCTCTGGAGCCCACGAGCCACAACCACTGAAGCCTGTGCGCCTAGAGCCCGTGCTCTGCAACGAGAAGCCACCGCAATGAGAAGCCCGCGCACAGCAATGGAGAGTAGCCACCGCTCAATGCAACTAAAGAAAGCCAGCGCAACAAAGACCCAATGCAGCCAAAAATAAATAAATTTATTTAAAAAAGAAATAATGGGGACTGTCTCTCAGCTCTTCCATTGATAACTGTGAAGATGCCCTGGTTTCTTCATCTTACAAACCTAGTCTTTTTCTTCTAGCCTGTGAAGCACTCAATTATGCTCCAATAAATATCTTCTGCTTTAGTTAGCTTGAGTCAGTCTCCTACATGCAACCAAAAAACTAACTGAAAACAGGTAGGAATTGGGGCAGCTCTGTGACCTTGGCGCCGACTCCATGAACGTTTTCCAAAGCTTAGTGCTTTACCTTAGTGTATCTCTGTGTCATTTGATTCAAGTTCTCTAAAAAGAAATGACTGGAGGAATTCCCTGGCAGCCCAGTGGTTAGGACGCTTTGCTCTCACTGCCAAGGGCCCAGGTTCCATCCCTGGTTGGGGAGCTAAGATCCTGCATGCCACAAGGCACGGCCAAAAATATATATATATGATTGGTTCCATTTACTCTATCATTTGTCCATCCCTTTTCAATAGTGCTTGGGGAAATTCTTTTATGATTCATGTGCAAAAGCAGCCAAACCATAACTTACTTTCTCCACAGCCTGGAGTAAGCTAAAGAAAGACTAATCTACAATTAGAATAAAATACTAGGTGAAACACCTGGAAAAGTTATTATTTCTTGATCCTTAGCAAAAATATCCTAGAATGTAACCCTTGACAGATCCACATGACAACTTTACAGATAACAAAACCACAAGCAGATGGGATGCAGCAGAGTAAAACAAACCTTCTCCTTACAAGTAACAGCACAAAAGTCCGAAGAATTTTAGCTGTAGAGTACTCCGGATTATGGGTATGTCATATGGTCGTACACGTACACACACACACACACACACACACACACACACCCCTACCTTCCTGTATCAAAAAATCTTGCTTTAGCTCTTCTTTTCCCTGGGATCAAAAATGTGCTTTATAGAAGCTTCTCAGCCCAAACCTCACATCTCCTCCTCCTTCCCCAACATCGGAACTCATCCTCTTGTCACAGGCAGTTTCCCTCCTGATTCCACCTTTCTACTGAAATACAGCACCACTATCTCCAAACTTAGCACTCTTTCCCTCTCCAAGATCCAGTCAGTGAGTGTTCTGAAGCCAATTTTACCTAATTTATTGTTTGAGGGGGAAACTATTATATCCTTTCTACAAATGAGGAAATTGAAGAAACAGAGTAAACTTGTCCAAGGTCACTAGCTAGTAAGAAATTTAAACTCCTACTTCCGACTCTAGAATCCATGTTTTTAACCACTATTCTACATTTTCTTGTTCTTGTCCTAATTTTGTTTCCAAATTAAATTTTGGGAGTATTTTGCAGATTTCAGGTAAAGAAAAATTAGCATTTTGATTGAAACTGCCTTATATAATTACTTTACAACACTTTTATCACATAAACCAGGAGTGTGAACATGTTTAATGAGCCAAGCTGTTTCACCCCTGCTTGCAAACTTAAAGAGTAGTGATCGTATCTTGCCCTTATTTCAGGGAGTGGTCAGTGCATACCGGTTTAATGTACGGTCTCTATCTTCAATTAACCCCCTTCTTCACTGGCTGAACCCACAAATATACCTGAAGTTCTCTGGTCTCAGCCATACCTCCCACACTCCTTGATACTCCTTCTCAAGGGTCCTGGCTTACAGAGCTGACTGTGGCATGGCATTAACTTGACCCCTGACTCATTTTGACTCACGTATCCCAAAACACATACTCAGTTTCCCTTCCCTGTTGCTGAATTCCGGCCCAAAGTGCTATCAACAACAAAATAGCTTTTGGTTTTTCCAGAGGAAGACCGTTAACAGTGAAAATTTTAAAACTCTGTACAGATTGTTTGGTTCTGGTTCTACTCCCAAACTGCTGATGTTATTTCCAATCTTAACTGAGTCCTCCCACAATTCCTTCTCAGCCCATTTTTGGTCCCACATTTCAGTCTCTAGTCCTCATCTCTCACTAATAATCCTTTGAAACAAAGCTCAAGTACCCCAGCTCAAGTACCCCCAGCCCTCACCTACACACCCAAAACAAAACTTGCAATTAGATGTGTTCCTGTTTGGGCCTTCTGGTGACCTGTATACACACAAATAGCATTGGGTTGGCCCAAAAGTTCATTCGGGTTTTTCCCTAACACCCTTAGGAAATATTTAGAATACAACGAGATGGCCTGTAAGCTTAGAGTCTAGTGAGGAACACAGGCATTACTCTTTATACCCTGATGCAAAGTCAATTAAACAGCTTAGGAAAACAAAGGCTCAGAAAACCACCGTAAAACCAAGCCAGAGGGTGGGGAAGCAAATTACGAAGGGACACGCTCTTGAGCCCATAAAACAGAAGGCGGCCTAGTACAGTGAGAAAGCATGGATTAGGGGTCAGAAACCTAATTTCCAGCCCTACCCCTACCAGTTGCCTCCTGTAGTCTTGGAAAAGTCACTATTTTTTTCCTTATGAATTTATTTATTTTTGGCTGTATTGAGTCCTCGCTGCTGTGTGTGGGCTTTCTCTAGTTGCGACGAGCAGGGCCTACTCCTCATTGCGGTGCACGGGCTTCTCATTGCAGTGGATTCTCTTGTTGCAGAGCATGGGCTCTAGGCACACGGGCTTACTTGCTCCATGGCATGTAGGATCTTCCCGGACCAGGGCACGAACCCGTGTCCCCTGCGTTGGCAGGCAGATTCTTGACCACCATGCCACCAGGGAAGACTGAAAAGTCACTATTTTTTGAGCCACAAAAATATTTACTGGGCTTCCCTGGTGGCGCAGTGGTTGGGAGTCCGCCTGCCGATACAGGGGACACGGGTTCATGCCCTGGTCCGGGAAGATCCCACATGCCACGGAGCGGCTGGGCCCGTGAGCCATGGCCGCTGAGCCTGCGCGTCTGGAACCTGTGCTCCACAACGGGAGAGGCCACAACAGTGAGAGGCCCGCGTATCACAAAACAAACAAACAAACAAACAAAAATTTACTATTTCAACAGCCTTCTAATTGGTCTCTATGTCCCCCACCCACTCCTCTTAAACTACCATTAAAAAAACAACTAAGTCTAGGCATATCAGCTCTGGAGCCAAGAATGCATGGGTTGAAATCCCAGCTTCATCATCTACAAGTTCTATAACTTTGTCATGTGTAAATGAGAGTATTATCTACACTTCATTAAGTTGTTGTGGTATTAAATGATACTCCATGCTTAGAATACTCGGGGCTCAACAAATGTTAAACGTCACCTTACCACTTTTAAAATTCTAGTAATTCTCCATTGCCTACAGAATCACACCCAAATTCCCAAAGTTACACAAAAGCCTTCAAATAAGACTCCAAATTAGTAATCCCAGCTCCCATCATATACTCCATTCTACTACCACGCATTACGCGGGAAACTAAGCAGAGAAGTTAAGAAACTTAACATACACCATACAACTACCTAGGCAGTTTGGCTGAGTTGGTGCTTCTTAACCGCAGGCACCCAATGCTTATTCAACTCCCTATGTGGATCCAAAATCCCATTCCTGCAGGCCTGTGTCAAGCATTTCTACAAGGTCAATGCGTGGTCAGACAAAACACCAAAAGTTAATAGGCAGTGTATGTCATCCTACCTTCAAAATATTAAAATACATATATTAACTGTGATTTTAAAACAGTTTGCATTTCTTGAACCAATGTATCTCAAAGAAATCTAACTGGCAAGAACAGACTTAGGCTCATATTTTTATGTCATGTATCATGTGACTATTGAAAAAAACTGAATTATGATAACCCATCTCAGCATAAAATTAAAACAAAAATTAAAAGAATTTTAGTATCCAAGTCCTTTTTTAGAAAGCAAGTTAATGCAATTCAAATAAGAACGTCTAACTAATAGAATTAACAACAAACCAAAGTAATTTTGTTACATAAATTAACCCATTTATTATAGGCTAGCAACGTATCAAATGGTGGCGCTTCTACTGGTCCTTCAATTCCTTCAGTCTTCTGATGGCAGACTTTACTGTGACGGCAGAAGTGGTGCTGGAAAGAAAAACAAATTTGGTTCCAAAACTAGTTAACATGTAGAATGGCAAATGAGAAATGTGCCTCATTTTTACATTACAATCTTAATGATGATGATGGCATCTATTAACAGCCACGTCTTCAGAACCTGAAGAATTAGGCAATCTCATGCATCCGATTTCTCAGACAGTAGAGCATGAAATTAACATGAAGGAATGACTACAAGAGGCTGATGAAACTCATTAAAAGAGAACGAACAGAATGTCAGAAGAAACTAATAAATTATAAGATGGTATGGTGAGTATCAAGAAAACAATGACTAAGGCAGTAAAGCAGACTACAGCACATTGTGGAAAAGACAGAAGAATGTTTTGCCACAACACTCAGGAACTGCACCCGAAAAACATACACCCACCCACCCCCACCACGTGGTAGATGAAGGCTAATTTAACCATCACAGCCAAGAGAGCAACCAACTCCCCACTTCCCCTTTCTTTCTCACAGACACTCCCACAGGTGCTTATATGTATATCCACATTATCATTTCAACGTTCTCCAATGTTTTACGTTGCTTCCATTTTAAATTTAACAAAAATTAACAACTTCAACTACATTAGCCAACTCACTTAACTATATGTAAGTGACTAGTGTATTGGACAGCACAAGTCCACACACTAGCTAGAGGAAAAACATGTCAACCTTCAGGGTCAGCAATGAATTCCAAGGTTAGCGGCCTTCAAGAGTGTCCTGAGTTTCCAGAAACGGATAAACTCAAGAGTCCACACAATCAATAACCAGCACAGAGGTTTATCACAGCAATAAATATCACCTGGCCCTTGTCAGTCACAAAGCTGAAGAAGTCCAACCAATACTGTTTAGAGTGGCAAAGGCGTGGTGGCCCAGATGGCCTCAATACACATACAGTAATAAGCCAACTGACCTCTTAATTTTTATAAAAACAGCCTGCCACACAAGTGTTCAGCAGTCAGCCCAACTAACAGACCTGTTAAACAAACTAGCCCATCCAGCAACAAACCTGGAATTTCGACATGCTCCAAACACTTCCAAATACCATAAAAAAATGGACTCACTTGTAGGTCCACGCACCACCAGCTACCGTTTTCATGCAGGAACCACAGTGCCAAATGCCCACAGCTCGTCTCTTCATTTTGGTCTGTAAAAGACAATCAATTTTTCCTATGACCAAAGAAAAGCCTTTTATATAATAAACATCCAGGAGTCTAAATTACAGAAAACTAAAGCTGGTGTATTTTATGTGGCTATTCATGTTTTTTTCTAATTTCAAGTTCGCTGGTGCGAAATTTGCATTCACCATGGTGACACTGCCAGGGATGTGAAAGACCCTTCCCTCCCCCCAAAACAAGCATTGCCATAACAGTACTTTTGCACACAATAAACATACAAATATTTAACAGAAATCTCTAGCAACATCAGTAGACAAAACTTACAGAACATGTCCCACAAAGCAGGTTTGGTTTCGGCTGGGGCTGCCAAATAATTTTTCCCCCTTTAGCTTTCAAATAGTTTTCTTTAAATGAAAAGCGTTTGACAAAACCTGAAATTATAAACAATACTCTTATCTCATAACTGGTCACCGATGGTATGTGCAACTCTAACCGCTCAACAACTTAGAACCAGCAAACCATTTATAAACTTCCTTCAAGAGAGGGCTCACTTCAGAAGGAAACCTTCCCTCCCTCTCCCCCCGCCGCCCCAGAGCCCATCTTACCTTGCCACAGAAGGAGCAAGTGTACTTGGCGTGCTGGCTGATTTCAATTTTCTTCACCATTTTCCTCAGGGAGGCACCATAACGGGTCCCGTATTTGCCCACGATTCCGACCTTCTTGGTGCGTTTCGCCTGTTAAGAATGAGATAAGAGAGAAACCAGCGATATTAGGACCCAGAAACGGGGACTTCGCCCCTCCACCAAGTCCCGGGGCCTCCATACGCCATTCTTCCACCCACCCAGCCCCCGCCTGTCACGTAGCTCCCCCCATTCCACCCCATCCCGGTAAAACCAGGACCGACGGTGGGCCCGGTGCTCCGAGGGCACCCAGTTAACCCGGCCGGACGCGCCAGCGCCCCCGCCAAGCTCCCCCGCCCGTCCGCTCCAGGCTGCGTCCGAAAGGAGCGGCGAGGGCACGGAGGCCGGGGACACGGCACAGAGCGGGCGAGCAAGTGAGGTAGGTTAGGGCGAAGAAACAAAGAAAAAAAAGGGCAGATGCAAGCGGATACACACCTAGGCCTCACCCGGGACCAACACTCACCATGACGCCGCAGCCTAGGTCCAAGCCGAGAGAGGAAGTGCTCAATTGCGCAGGCGCGGTTTTAGGCGGCCAAGCGGAAGTGGAGGGCTGGGAGGCCCAGCTAGGAACTGAACTCTATGGTGCGGAGGTTTTTTTCGCTCCCGGTGCCTCCCGGAGGGTGTGGCTGGACGCTTCTGAGACAGGTTTACTCTTTCACAAGTTGTAGCAACAAACTGTGTAGCAGAAGCACTTTCACACATCGACATTATCTGACACATATCTCACGAAATCCTGCAAAGCAGGTACGATTTCCGTCATTTTTATGGACAAGATTCAGAATTTAAGTGACTTGCTCACTGGCGCTTGGCTTAGAGAAGGGCTTAGATCTTACGATTCCAAATCTCATTGCTTTCTACAGGATGCCTTCTAAAAGCGGCAGGCCCTGTGCAGGGGGCCGGCACAGAGATGACTAAAGACCAAGGCTCCACTCATAAGTTACAGTCCAGCCAGAGGAAGCCATATGACCACATTAACAAGTTATAAAACCGATCAGAGCTCTGAAGGAAGGAAGATGGTTCCACCGGATCCTAAAACGGAAGAGCCTTGGGTTCCCTGAGGAAAGTCAGATCCGAAGGCTGGGGAGGAGTGAACAGTCACCACATAAGTCTTTCAGCTTCTTCCTCCATCTCAGTCCTGAGGGCTTACCTCCTGCTTCATTTCAGAATCCACTCCCACGGCCTCATCCTCAGCTGTCAGGTCCCTGCCTGAAACCTTAGGCCCCAGCATCTCACTCTTGAACCACATCTATTATCTTTCCTTCCAGCTCCTTCATAAGGGTCAGCAGAGAAGAGCTAGGTTTCTGATTAAGGCCAGGAAGTGAAGGGTATGTTCAAATAAAGAGGCTGGGAACATGCAGAACACGCTCTTGAAAGTTTTGCTGCCTTTTCTCAGAAGATGGTTACGCCCGAGGAGAGGAAGCTCTGAGAATTTTGAAATAAAAGTGTAAGGGAGGACCCATGATTTAGGAGCTAAGAAAGACCGTGAGGGCCGAAAGGCATTGTGGGATTACTTGACCTTGTTTCCAGTCAGAATTCAGGTTAAAAAATGGCTTCAGTTCACAAATGATTGTGCATGTGTTCATGGCTCCTCACAAGTATATTAAAATTCTACAAGCCACCCGGCTGCAGCAGACAATTAACCACCAATCCTCACTATTCAATATGGGCAGGGAAATTAAAAACTGGTTCTCTAGTTTGTTCTCTTGGATCCCACAAGGTATAAAAAACTTTCTGGCAGGAGGTTTTCATTTTCTTATAACCCTTTTCTTTTCAGCCATACTGATTTATGCTATATTTCGTCTAGTACTCTTTTGTTTTCCCTACTGTTGTAAACCTGTGACTAAGACTTTTTGGTCCAAGGAGACCTGGGACCAACAGGTCCGACCTTCCACTCTAATAATAGAGAAACATTTTAAACTTTAATCCTGAGATTAACAAAAATATACACCCAAAAAGAATGGCTTCTTGGTAGGGGTGACATCGCCTCCCCGTCTGGTCAACAGGTAAAGAAGCCCTCCCAGAGTTAACCTGGTTCCTTCCCTTTCTAGGCCCTTTAAGGCTGTTGTTGTTCTTCTCTTTTTGGCCCGTGTTTGTTTAACCTTCTGGTTAAGTTTGTGTCTTCTGGGCTCCAACAGTTTGAAGTAAGGCTCATGATGGCTCAAGGAATTCAACCCATTCCAGCAGAGAGTGGCCCAGGTCCCTACAGGTCCTTGGAACAGTCAGCGAGGGACTTCTACACCTCTAGGGTAGGCTAGGGTTTGTGGCCCCTGTCCAGCAGGAAGAAGTTTCAGAAGAAGAGACCTTCGGCCCCTTACCCCTTAAGAATAAGGGTGCAGGGCTTCCCTGTTGGCGCAGTGGTTGAGAGTACGCCTGCTGATGCAGGGGACACGGGTTTGCGCCCCGGTCCGGGAAGATCCCACATGCCGCAGGGTGGCTGGGCCCATGAGCCATGGCCACTGAGCCTGCACATCCGGAGCCTGTGCTCCGCAACGGGAGAGGCCACAACAGTGAGAGGCCCGCGTACCGCAAAAAAGAAAAGAAAAAAAAAGAATAAGGGTGTAGAATCTCTCCGGGGGAATGAGACAGGCTGCGACCTGGGACCCTTTGCTGCTGCGCTTGCACCTGGACACACCTCTCCTCCAGCAACAAAATACAAAGAAACTGTATGGGACTAAAAACAACTGCGTGCATGACCAGGTGGGGCAAATTCTGGACAAAAGATACAAAAGACCAGTAAAGCACAACTGCCATTTTTGAAGAGCCAGGAGCAAAAACTGGGTGAAGGGAGAAAAGGCAGGGTACTGAGCATGCCCCCTGCACTCAACACCACCAGAGGAGTGGGCAAAACATCTAAGCCGCCCCTCCGGCCGGACCCCTGGACACACCCCCACCCTCGCCCCATATAAGGAACCTGCTCTCCCCACCCCTGCAGTTCCAGAGCAAGCAAGGAAACCTGTTGTTAGTTCTCACTCCTTGCTGCAGCAGGGGCCACAGTAAAACCTTACCTGACAAACACACACACACACACACACACACACACACACACACACACACACACACACCTTGCAGACAGTTACATACTTCGAATTTCATACGGTTACGATCTTTCAACCCTTCAAGATTTGAGTACAGGATGGGTAGAGTTGTTACCGACCAGGGTTCTTGGCCTCCTTAATCAATAGAAATTGATCAGAGGCCAGACAAGAAATTCAGGCAAGGCTTTATTGGGGCCCCTGCTGCAGCAGGGGGGAGCGAGAACAAACAACAGGTTCCCTTGCTTGCTTGCTCCCTGAGGGGGAGCCAGCTGGTTCCTCTTATGGGGTGCGGGTAGGGGTGTGTCCAGGGGCCGGGAGGAGGGGTGGCTTAGAAGGTGTTGTGTGCAGGCGCATGTGCAGTACCCTGCTTTTGCTCCTGGCTCTTCAAAAGTAGCAGTTGGGTTTTTTGGTCTCTTTGTATCTTTTGTGCAGAATTTGCCCCAGCTGCGCATGCACGCAGTTATTTTTAGTTCCATATAGTTTCTCTGTATTTTGTTTTCCAGATGCAAGCACTGCAGCAAAGGGCCCCAGGTCCTAGCCTGTCTCACTGGGGCTCAAAGCAGCAGAAGTGATAACAATAATGCCAGCTGGCATGTTCTGGAAGGTACCATATGGTGGGCACTGTTCTGAGTATTTTACATGGATGTTCACATTTACTTTTCACTATGATCCTTTGAGATAGGAAGAATCATTATCTTCATCATTAGGATAAAGAGAGGAGGTCTCATGTAACGGTTAGGAACATAGGTCTGGTTTCAAAGCAGGGCTCTGCTATTTACCCCTGTGAGACCTCTGATAAGTTATTTTACTTTTCTCTGTGTCGGTTTCCTCAACTGTAAAATCTGAATAATTATAATACCTACCTCATGATGTTTTTGTAAGGAGCCAATGAGTTAAACACATGACAAGCGTTTGCCACAGTGCATGGAACATAGTAAACACTATACAGTTGTAACTATTACGGTTATTATTTCAGATGGAGAGACTACCACTCAGAGAAGTTAAGTACTTTGTCCAAGGACACACAGCAGTGTGGTGGAACTAGAACTGAAATCCACATCTATCTGACCCCAAAGTAAGTTCTGTTAATTGTTGGCTTGTACCACTCCAAGTCATAATATTTAGTGCACTGAACAAAATCATAGCAGAAGACGTTCTTAACTTGAAATCGGGTCTCTGGCACTTGGTCCAGGGCAGGCTCTCTGACTACCTTGTGGTATGACTTTGGGTTAGCCACGGTCCCTGCATGGCCTGGAGAACCACCTCCTGCCTCCCAGCACTGACCATCTTTACAATGAGGGGCTGGACAAGATGACCTCTAGGGCCCCATCCAGTTCTTGTGTTCTGGGATTCCAGGAAGAGTTTCCAGACTTTGAGTGCTGTTGGGGCAGAGGGCTGACCGGGCAATTTGTGTTCTCACCATCCTGTAGACTTTTTGTGTGGAACAAAAGCAGTTCTCTCTTTACCCTCCCTGTTCTGTTATGCCAGCTCTGGCTATGTAATTCCAGAGAAAAAGCAAAACGTCTACTTTTCTGTGGTTGTGGGGAGTGGGAATATTGAAATGGAGTTTTGTTTTTATACATTTCTGCATTTTCTAATTATCTTTTATAATGAGTATGTATTTATAATTGGAAACAAAATTTTTTTTAAGTCCATTAGCGATGAGTACACCTAGTTCACATCATGGTTTCTAATGTCATTCTGTTACATGATGAAAGGAACCAGGGCTCCTTGGAGAAATGACTGATTCTAGGACTGGGGCAGAACATGTCCAAGATGAGCCTGGAGCATCTTGTAGTGCCAGAAAGTAAAGGAGTGCTCAAAAACCAAAAAGCAGAAAAACCCTACTGTGATGGCGCTATGTCAAAGAGCCATGGGAACCAATTGAAAGAACTCCCAATGGATAAGTCTGGAAAATTTTTGAGCAAAAAATAAAGTTTTATTGATTTTTAACCCAAAGTAGAAAATAAATGTCCATGAGTTCATGTTGATATAAAGAAATGGTTGAATAAATAAATAAATAAATGGGGGAGAAGAGGCAAATCTCTCTTGCAGAAGAATTCTAGATAATGTTTGTGGATTCTGTGCCCTCTAGGAAGGGGAATATAACTCCTCACTCCTTAAGTGTGGGCTGTGCAGAGTGACTTCTTCCAAAGAGCACAAAAAAAGGGGAAAAAAGAGTAACCTTAGAGTGGAGAAACCTGCCAAACAGGTCAAGGTCAATAACAAACAGTCGTAAATCATGGAGAGAGTATGTCCCTCTGATAGATGTGGTGACAAAGGCACTTTATTTTTGTGACCCTCCTCCCCCAAACCCATAACCCCAGTCTAGTCTTGAAAAAAAAAATCAGACAAATTCCAATAGTGGGGTGTCCTACAAAATACTTGACCAGCACTCCCCCAAACTGTTAAGATCATAAAAAGCAAGAGAGTCTGAGAAACTGTCACAGCCAAGGGGAGCTTAAGGCGAGATGATGACTAAATGTAAAAATGAGATCCTGGAACAGAAGAAGACGTTAGGTAAAAACTAAGGCGCTCTGAATAAACTATAGATTTAAGTTAATAATAATGTATCAATATTGGTTCATTGATTATAATGAATGTACCATACTAATGTAAGATGTTAATAACAGGGGGAACTGGGTGAGAAAGTATATGGGAACTGTCTTTACTATCTCTTCAATTTCTTTATAAATCTAAAACTTTTCTAAAAATAAAGTCTATTTGAAAAACAACAAGCCAAGGTCACCACAAGTCAACTCCATGAAGACAGGGCCTCAGTTGTCCACCTCTGCATCCCAGGACTGAGCACAGAGCCGGGCACATCAGTGGTAATGGATATGTATTGAGTGGGGAAGTGTTACCTTGGATGGTATAATGGTGATGATGGGTTTTAAGGGTTTTATTAATCTGGGCTTCTCTGCCTTACAAGGTCAATCCACTATGTTAGAACTAAAGAAAGGCTTTAGAAATAACATAGCTCCAACTGGAAACTGAAGCCCAGTGAGGTCAAATGACTTGCCCAAGGTCAAACAGCCAATAACTGACTTCCAGACTAGTACTCTTTCTACTATATCACAAGATTCAAGCTGTTTCCTCAGCTTCAAAATGAGTATACCATAACTTCCAAGGTTCTTGGGAAGATTAAATAATTTCTATGAGGTACCTAGTGGGCATTTCTAAATGATGGCTATTATTGTTGAGATGGTGATGTTGATACATGATTTCAATGTCTCTTGATGCCTTTTCAATCCTATTTTCTGTTCTGCCACACTCAGGGAACTACAACATATCTACTTTCTACTTCTTAAAAATGTGCGCATCTCTTGTCTCCTTAATTTCTTTAGCTTGAGCACAATGAGACTATTATAGTCATGGCTACTGCCATCGACTACATGACTACTGCCGATGGAGTAGGGTGTGCTCAGTGTCCCTCAGTTTCACCAGAGGCTCCACCCACACATTCTCTGTCCCTTTAGGGTGGAGGATGGCAGGGGGCCAAGGGAGCAAGTCTACTCCAGAAGAGAAACACACTGCCTTTGGGGGACGATTTCTGGAAACCTTTCCACCCAAACTATGCCCTGTCTCCAGAAAACTGTAAATTAAAACGTATTAGTGCAAACAAACAGGACTGGTGAAGGAGTGTTGAGAAACAAGCACTTGGAAGTTCCCTGGTTGTCCAGTGGTTAGGACTCAGCACTTTCACTGTGGTGGCCTGGGTTCAATCCCTGGTCAGGGAACTAAGATCCTGCAAGCCATGTGGCTCAGCCAAAAAACAAAACAAAATAAAACCCCAAGCACTCTCATGGCCCTCCTGTTCTAGTCTGTGCCTCTAGGCCAGGCAGAAGTGGTGCTCACTCATCCAGGGTGGGTGGGTAAGCACGGCCAGCCTTGCACTGGGGCAGCCAGAGCTGAGGTGAGCTCTCCTGGGCTGGCTCTAGAGTCTAGTTCAGATCATCTTTTAGCACATTTACCATCACCCACCCCATCTCCTGTATAGCCTCCTATGTCTCTGGCCTTCAAAGGGACACAGAGAGAGCAAGAGAAGAGAGGATGCATGAGTAGAAATGCAGTAGGGTGCCTGAAAATGAGACACTCCATTATAAGAGGAAGTCATTGGGACTCCCCTGGTGGCACAGTGGTTAAGAATCCGCCTGCCGGGCTTCCCTGGTGGCGCAGTGGATGAGAGTCCGCCTGCCGATGCAGGGGACACGGGTTCGTGCCCCAGTCCGGGAAGATCCCACATGCTGCGGAGTGGCTGGGCCCGTGAGCCATGGCCACTGGGCCTGCGCATCCGGAGCCTGTGCTCCACAACGGGAGAGGCCACAAGAGTGAGAGGCCCGCGTACCGCAAAAAAAATAAATAAATAAATAAATAAATGATAAGAATGTATCAAAAAAAAAAAAAAAAAAGAATCCGCCTGCCAATGCAGGGGACACAGGTTCGATTCCTGGTCTGGGAAGATCCCACACGCCGTGGAGCAACTAAACTGTGCACCACAACTACTGAGCCTGAGCTCTAGAGCACGTGTGCCACAACTACGGAAGCCCGCATGCCTAGAGCCCGTGCTCTACAACAAGAGAAGCCACTGCAATGAGAAGCCCACGCACCACAACGAATGAAGAGTAGCCCCCGCTCGCCAAAACTGGAGAAAGCCCACACGCAGCAACGAAGACCCAAGGCAGCCAAAAATAAATAAATAAAAGAGGAAATTGTTCATGTTCAGAGCAGTTTTTTCAAAACTCAACACTTCTCTTTAAATAGCAAGCTTGAGGATGTACAAATAGCACTCTCATGAAATCAGCCCTAAGTGACTTCAGAGAATTGTGCGTGGAATCTCAATTTGTCTTATCTGTGGGCTAATAAATCTCCACCCCCATTAGACGATCATCAGGTGTAGAAGTTGTTAACTGTGATGTGTGCCCATAAAAGTCTCAGTCAAAAGCTCTGCTGAGTCACCCCTCCTCCACAGGAGCCCTCAAAATTCACTTTTTGCCTTTAGAAAAATAAATAAGTTAAAAGTTGCCTCCAGAGAAGACTTCTTGTAGCTGCTGCATTGACCAGTTCTCTTGGGGGCATATGGAACATTTTATTCTTGAAAGAAATCTGAGGTGCAAGCATCATCCTACATTCATCTCATGCTGGAGACAGAAAGGGCTTATCCCGGGGTCCCGGGGCCCATGTTGTTTCTTCACTTTGTGCCTGAAGAGCTCTTGCTCGCCCTTCTCTGATGGCCATAGACAAGAGCAAAGTTTGCATAGAACTGTCAAAGAGTACTGTAAGCCAGGCTCCCCTGGGAAGAGCTGACTCAGCAAGAGGAGGGAGAGGCTGCCAAGGCCAAGGCCTGGACACCTGGAAAGAATCAGCTGTCTGAATTGGATTCAGTGCATGGATTCGTTCCTCCCTCTCTCTTTTTTTTACATCTTTATTGGAGTATAATTGCTTAACAATGGTGTGTTAGTCTCTGCTCCACAACAAAACGAATCAGCTATACATATACATATGTTCCCACATCCCCTCCCTCTTGCGTCACCCTCCCTACCACACTCCCTATCCCACCCCTCCAGGCGGTCACAAAGCACGGATCTGATCTCCCTGTGCTGTGTGGCTGCTTCCCACTAGCTATCTACCTTACGTTTGGTAGTGTATATATGTCCATGCCTCTCTTTCGCTTTGTCACAGCTTACCCTTCCCCCTCCCCATATCCTCAAGTCCATTCTCTAGTAGGTCTGTGTCTTTATTCCTGTCTTACCCCTAGGTTCTTCATGACATTTTGTTTTCTTCTTAAATTCCATATATATATGTGATAGCATACGGTATTTGTCTTTCTCTTTCTCACTTACTTCACTCTGTATGACAGACTCTAGGTCCATCCACCTCATTACAAATAGTTCAATTTCATTTCTTTTTATGGCTGAGTAATATTCCATTGTATATATGTGCCACATCTTCTTTACCCATTCATCCGATGATGGACACTTAGGTTGTTTCCATCTCCGGACTATTGTAAATAGGGCTGCTATGAACATTGTGGTACATGTCTCTTTTTGAATTATGGTTTTCTCAGGGTATATGCCCAGTAGTGGGATTGCTGGGTCATATGGTAGTTCTATTTGTAGTTTTTTAAGGAACCTCCATACCGTTCTCCATAGTGGCTGTACCAATTCACATTCCCACAAGCAGTGCAAGAGTGTTCCTTTTTTTCCACACCCTCTCCAGCATTTATTGTTTCTAGATTTTTTGATGATGGCCATTCTGACTGGTGTGAGATGATATCTCATTGCAGTTTTGACTTGCATTTCTCGAATGATTAAAGATGTTGAGCATTCTTTCATGTGTTTGTTGGCAGTCTGTATATCTTCTGTGGAGAAATGTCTGTTTAGGTCTTCTGCCCATTTTTGGATTGGGTTGTTTGTTTTTTTGTTATTGAGCTGCTTATAAATTTTGGAGATTAATCCTTTGTCAGTTGCTTCATTTGCAAATATTTTCTCCCATTCTGAGGGTTGTCTTTTGGTCTTGTTTATGGTATCCTTTGCTGTGCAAAAGCTTTTAAGTCTCATTAGGTCCCATGTGTTTATTTTTGTCTTTATTTCCATTTCTCTAGGAGGTGGGTCAAAAAGGATCTTGCTGTGATTTATGGCATAGAGTGTTCTGCCTATGTTTTCCTCTAAGAGTTTGATAGTTTCTGGCCTTACATTTAGGTCTTTAATCCATTTTGAGCTTATTTTTGTGTATGGTGTTAGGGAGTGATCTAATCTCATACTTTTACATGTCCCTGTCCAGTTTTCCCAGCACCACTTATTGAAGAGGCTGTCCTTTCTCCACTGTACATTCCTGCCTCCTTTATCAAGATAAGGTGACCATATGTGCATGGGTTTATCTCTGGGCTTTCTATCCTGTTCCATTGATCTATCTTTCTGTTTTTGTGCCAGTACCATACTGTCTTGATTACTGTAGATTTGTAGTAGAGTCTGAAGTCAGGGAGCCTGATTCCTCCAGCTCCATTTTTCGTTCTCAAGATTGCTTTGGTAGGCTTCCCTGGTGGCGCAGTGGTTGACAGTCTGCCTGCCGAGGCAGGGAACACAGGTTCATGCCCCGGTCCAGGAGATCTCACATACTGTGGAGCGGCTGGGCCCGTGAGCCATGGCCGCTGAGCCTGCGCGTCCGGAGCCTGTGCTCCGCAATGGGAGAGGCCACAACAGTGAGAGGCCCGCGTACCGAAAAAAAAAAAAAAAGATTGCTTTGGCTATTCAGGGTCTTTTGTGTTTCCATACAAATTGTGAAATTTTTTGTTCTAGTTCTGTGAAAAATGCCATTGGTAGTTTGATAGGGATTGCATTGAATCTGTAGATTGCTTTGGGTAGTAGAGTCATTTTCACAATGTTGATTCTTCC
The DNA here is from genome assembly GCF_025265405.1 of Mesoplodon densirostris. Taxonomy (NCBI): domain Eukaryota; kingdom Metazoa; phylum Chordata; class Mammalia; order Artiodactyla; family Ziphiidae; genus Mesoplodon; species Mesoplodon densirostris. The sequence continues at coordinate 21,757,888 of NC_082668.1, forward strand.
AATCCAAGAACATGGTATATCTCTCCATCTATTTGTATCATCTTTAATTTCTTTCATCAGTGTCTTATAATTTTCTGCATACAGGTCTTTTGTCTCCTTAGGTAGCTTTATTCCTAGATAATTTATTATTTTTGTTGCAATGGTAAATGGGAGTGTTTTCTTGATTTCACTTTCAGATTTTTCATCATTAGTATATAGGAATGCCAGAGATTTCTGTGCATTAATTTTGTATCCTGCTACTTTACCAAATTCATTGATTAGCTCTAGTAGTTTTCTGATAGCATCTTTAGGATTCTCTATGTATAGTATCATGTCATCTGCAAACAGTGACAGCTTTACTTCTTCTTTTCTGATTTGGATTCCTTTTATTTCCTTTTCTTCTCTGATTGCTGTGGCTAAAACTTCCAAAACTATGTTGAATAAGAGTGGTGAGAGTGGGCAACGTTGTCTTGTTCCTGATCTTAGTGGAAATGCTTTCAGTTTTTCACCATTGAGGACGATGTTGGCTGTGGGTTTGTCATATATGGTCTTTATTATGTTGAGGAAAGTTCCCTCTATGCCTACTTTCTGCAGGGTTTTTATCATAAATGGGTGTTGAATTTTGTCAAAAGCTTTCTCTGCATCTATTGAGATGATCATATGGGTTTTCTCCTTCAATTTGTTAATATGGTGTATCACGTTGACTGATTTGCGTATACTGAAGAATCCTTGCATTCCTGGAATAAACCCCACTTGATCATGGTGTATGATCCTTTTAATGTGCTGTTGGATTCTGTTTGCTAGTATTTTGTTGAGGATTTTTGCATCTATGTTCATCAGTGATATTGGCCTGTAGTTTTCTTTCTTTGTGACATCCTTGTCTGGTTTTGGTATCAAGGTGATGGTGGCCTCGTAGAATGAGTTAGGGAGTGTTCCTCCCTCTGCTATATTTTGGAAGAGTTTGAGAAGGATAGGTGTTAACTCTTCTCTAAATGTTTGATAGAATTCACCTGTGAAGCCATCTGGTCCTGGGCTTTTGTTTGTTGGAAGATTTTTTATCACAGTTTCAATTTCAGTGCTTGTGATTGGTCTGTTCATATTATGTATTTCTTCCTGATTCAGTCTTGGCAGGTTGTGCATTTCTAAGAATTTGTCCATTTCTTCCAGGTTGTCCATTTTATTGGCATAGAGTTGCTTGTAGTAATCTCTCATGATCTTTTGTATTTCTGCAGTGTCAGTTGTTACTTCTCCTTTTTCATTTCCAATTCTATTGATTTGCGTCTTCTCCCTTTTTTTCTTGATGAGCCTGGCTAATGGTTTATCAATTTTGTTTATCTTCTCAAAGAACCAGCTTTTAGTTTTATTGATCTTTGCTATCATTTCCTTCATCTCTTCTTCATTTATTTCTGATCTGATTTTTATGATTTCTTTCCTTCTGCTAACTTTGGGGTGTTTTTGTTCTTCTTTCTCTAATTGCTTTAGGTGCAAGGTTAGGTTGTTTATTTGAGATGTTTCCTGTTTCTTTTTTTTTTTTTTTTTTTTTTTTTTGCGGTACGTGGGCTTCTCACTGTTGTGGCCTCTCCCGTTGCAGAGCACAGGCTCTGGACGCACAGGCTCAGCAGCCATGGCTCACGGGCCCAGCCGCTCCGCGGCATGTGGGATCTTCCCGGACTGGGGCACGAACCCATGTCCCCTGCATTGGCAGGCGGACTCTCAACCACTGCGCCACCAGGGAAGCCCTCCTGTTTCTTAAGGTGGGATTGTATTGCTATAAACTTCCCTCTTAGAACTGCTTTTGCTGCATCCCATAGGTTTTGGGTCGTTGTGTCTCCATTGTCATTTGTTTCTAGGTATTTTTTAATTTCCTCTTTGATTTATTCAGTGATCACTTCGTTATTAAGTAGTGTATTGTTTAGCCTCCATGTGTTTGTATTTTTTACAGACCTTTTCCTGTAATTGATATCTAGTCTCATAGCATTGTGGTCAGAAAAGATACTTGATACAATTTCAATTTTCTTAAATTTACCAAGGCTTGATTTGTGACCCAACATATGATCTATCCTGGAGAATGTTCCATGAGCACTTGAGAAAAATGTGTGTTCTGTTGTTTTTGGATGGAATGTCCTATAAATATCAATTAAGTACATCTTGTTTAATGTATCATTTAAAGCTTGTGTTTCCTTATTTATTTTCATTTTGGATGATCTGTCCATTGGTGAAAGTGGGGTGTTAAAGTCCCCTACTATGAATGTGTTACTGTCGATTTCTTCTTTTATGGCTGTTAGTATTTGCCTATGTATTGAGGTGTTCCTATGTTGGGTGCATAAATATTTAAAATTGTTATATCTTCTTCTTGGATCAATCCCTTGATCATTATGTAGTGTCCTTCTTTGTCTCTTCTAGTAGTCTTTATTTTAAAGTCTATTTTGTCTGATATGAGAATTGCTACTCCAGATTTCTTCTGGTTTCCATTTACATGGAATATCTTTTTCCAACCCCTTACTTTCATTCTGTATGTGTCTCTAGGTCTGAAGTGGGTCTCTTGTAGACAGCACATATATGGGTCTTGTTTTTGTTTCCATTCAGCCAATCTGTGTCTTTTGGTGGGAGCATTTAGTCCATTTACATTTAAGGTAATTATCGATATGTATGTTCCTATTCCCATTTTCTTAATTGTTTTGGGTTTGTTATTGTAGGTATATTCCTTCTATTGTGTTTCTTGCCTAGAGAAGTTCCTTTAGCATTTGTTGTAAAGCTGGTTTGGTGGTGCTGAACTCTCTCAGCTTTGCTTGTCTGTAAAGGTTTTAATTTCTCCATCAAATCTGAATGAGATCCTTGCTGGGTAATCTTGGTTGCAGGTTTTTCTCCTTCATCACTTTAATTATGTCCTGCCACTCCCTTCTGGTTTGCAGAGTTTCTGCTGAAAGATCAGTTGTTAACCTAATGGGGATTCCCTTGTGTGTTATTTGTTGTTTTTGCCTTGCTGCTTTTAATATGTTTTCTTTGTATTTAATTTTTGAGTTTGATTAATATGTGTCTTGGCGTATTTCTCCTTGGATTTATTCTGTATGGGACTCTCTGTGCCTCCTGGACTTGATTAACTATTTCCTTTCCCATATTAGGGAAGTTTTCAACTATAATCTCTTCAAATATTTTCTCAGTCCCTTTCTTTTTCTCTTCTTCTTCTGGAACCCCTAGAATTCGAATGTTGGTGCGTTTAATGTTGTCACAGAGGTCTCCGAGACTGTCCTCAGTTCTTTTCATTCTTTTTCCTTTCTTCTGCTCTGCAGTAGTTATTTCCACTGTTTTATCTTCCATGTCACTTATCCGTTCTTCTGCCTCAGTTATTCTGCTATTGATCCCATCTAGAGTATTTTTAATTTCATTTATTGTGTTTCTAATCGTTGCTTGATTCATCTTTAGTTCTTCTAGGTCCTTGTTAACTGTTTCTTGCATTTTGTCTATTCTATTTCCAAGATTTTAGATCATCTTTACTATCATTATTCTGAATTCTTTTTTCAGGTAGACTGCCTATTTCCTCTTCATTTGTTAGGTCTGGTGGGTTTTTATCTTGTTCATTCTCCTGCTGTGTGTTTTTCTGTCTTCTCATTTTACCTATCTTACTATGTTTGTGGTCTCCTTTTTGCAGGCTGCAGGTTCGTAGTTCCCGTTGTTTTTGGTGTCTGTCCCCAGTGGCTAAGGTTGTTTCAGTGGGTTGTGTAGGCTTCCTGGTGGAGGGGACTAGTGCCTGTGTTCTGGTGGATGAGGCTAGAGCTTGTCTTTCTGGTGGGCAGGTCCACGTCTGGTGGTGTGTTTTGGGGTGTCTGCGGACTTTTTATGATTTTAGGCAGCCTCTCTGCTAATGGGTGGCGTTATGTTCCTGTCTTACTAGTTGTTTGGCATAGGGTGTCCAGCACTGTAGCTTGCTGGTCGTTGAGTGAAGCTGGGTTCTGGTGTTGAGATGGAGATCTCTGGAAGATTTTCGTCATTTGATATTATGTGGAGCTGGGAGGTGTCTTGTGGACCAGTGTCCTGAAGTTGGCTCTCCCACCTCAGAGGCACAGCACTGACTCCTGGCTCCTCAATTTGGGATGATTCGTTGTCTATTCATGTATTCTACAGATGCAGGGTACATCAAGTTGATTGTGAAGGTTTAATCTGCTGCTTCTGAGACTGCTGGGAGAGATTTCCCTTTCTCTTCTTTATTCTCACAGCTCCTGGGTCTCAGCTTTGGATTTGGCCCCGCCTCTGCATGTAGGTTGCCTGAGGGCGTCTGTTCTTCGCTCAGACAGGACAGGGTTAAAGGAGCAGCCGCTTCGGGGACTCTGGCTCACTCAGGCCGCGGGGGAGGGAGGGGCACGGAGTGCGGGGCGAGCCTGCAGCGGCAGAGGCCTGCGTGACGTTGCACCAGCCCGAGGCGTGCCGTGCGCTCTCCCTGGGAAGCCATCCCTGGATCCCGGGACCCCGGCAGTGACGGGCTGCACAGGCTCCCCGGAAAGGGGGTGTGGACAGTGACCTGCGCTCACACACAGGCCTGTTGGCTGCGGCAGCAGCAGCCCCAGCATCCCACGCCCATCCCTGGGGTCCGCGCTTTCAGCCACGGCTGCACCCGTCTCTGGAGCTCCTTTAAGCAGCGCTCTTAATCCCCTCTCCTCGCGCACCAGGAAACGAAAAGGGAAGAAAAAGTCTCTTGCCTCTTCGGCAGGTCCAGACTTTTTCCTGGACTCCCTCCTGGCCAGCTGTGGCACATTAGCCCCTTCAGGCTGTGTTCACGCTGCCAGCCCCAGTCCTCTCCCTGCGCTCTGACCGAAGCCCGAGCCTCAGCTCCCAGCCCCACCTGCCCCGGCGGGCGAGCAGACAAGCCTCTTGGGCTGGTGAGCGCCGGTCGGCACCGATCCTCTGTGCGGGAATCTCTCTGCTTTGCCCTACCCAGGTACGTGGGGAGTTTCTTGCCTTTTGGGAGGTCTGAGGTCTTCTGCCAGTGTTCAGTAGGTGTTCTGTAGGAGTTGTTCCACATGTAGCTGTATTTCTGGTGTATCTGTGGAGAGGAAGGTGATCTCCGCGTCTTACTCTTCCGCCATCTTCCCCGGAAGTTCCCTCCCTCTCTTCTCTCTACAAATTTACTTTAAATTCATTCTAATGGTTGGTTGTTTTTTGAATGGACATTTCATAGAGTATTGACACAGGGAGTTAAATCCATCAGGATGGGAGTTACTTGGCAACTCTTAAAAACAGTGGCCAAATGTATTATGTAAAATGAGCCATTGTCATTATGGAGCATTTGATACAATTTTTATAAAAGCAAATTCTATGTATATTTACACAGATTTGTATACATAGGGAATAAGTTACCAATGGCTTCATCCCAAATTGTTTATATTAGTTATTACCTCTAGGAAATAGGGCTAGAGGTAGGAGGGATGAGGATGTAGGACTTTAATTTTTTTATTTAGGCATTTCTAGATTAGTTCATTTTTCTATAAAATTTATAGTAGTGAAAAGAGCAGTGGCTGAAGGGACAGACTTTTCAATAAATGGTGCTGAGATAACTGCATATTCATATGGAAAAATATTAACCTTGACCTTATCTCACTCCATGTGCAAAAATAAACTCCAGTTGGATTGTACATCTAAACATTAAAAGCAAAACAATAAAGCTTCTAGAAGATATTATATTCATAACATTGGGGTCATGGTTATACAGGTTTTTATTTTATAAATATTTTAAATAATATTTTAATAATATTTAATAATATTATAATTATTTTATAATATTTTGTTAAGCTGTAAATTTGTTTCATGAACTCTTTTGTATGTTCTGTTTCATCCCCCAAAAGAGGGGTTAAAAGGAAGAGGAAGAGTGCTTGGTATTCAATGTATCTGTTGAATGGGTTGGGGTGGGGGATGTGGGCAGAGGGTGTTACAAAATCAGATAACTGTTAGCTGTCATAATACCCCAAAGACCATGACTCACCGGCTTCTGAATGCTTTCTGCTATGATGAGGAATCCATTTCTTTCGCTGAGACACGACCCCCGGAAGACGCAGCACCAAAATAAAACATAGGTATGAGAGACTGAGCCAGTGAATCCTCTTTAAGCTTCTAAGCCTTTTTTTACATTGTAATCCTGAACTTGGTAAGAAGTCAGAGGATAGAGTAAAAAAATAAGTATAGACTTCTTTTCATCCCCTTTGCAGTTTAAATTTCACTTAAAAAGAGCTTCAGAAAACATCGTTTCCCATAGACAAGAATGCACAGATAAGGCAAAACCCAAGAGCTGGGAGGGAGGGGAGGTCACCTCCAGGTCTGTTTCTCAGCTCTCCCTCTGACCTAGAAAAAGGCTCGTGGGAAGCCAAGACGGAAAAGACATGATTAATTCAAGCACAAGCGGATCAAGGCTAACAGGCTGTCTTTTGGAGTCTTCCTGACGCCAGCCCTAGAGGCAGAAATTAACCAGGGTCATTCAGGGAGCAAGACTTCACTTGCTGACCTGGTGAGCAGAGGCAGAGCAGCTGCAGTGGGCCTTTAAGGGGAACATTGATGGCGGGGAGAGGAGTGGTATGAGATGCCCCCAGATTTTCTTCAATCCAACTGACGTTTCCAGAAAACATGGGAGGCCACTCTGTGTGGCAGGCCTGGGGTGAATGCAGCAGGTTATCTGTTAATTTAACTTAGAAGTGATTCTTCTAAGTGGCACTGTATGTCTCAAAATCACCTACACATTCATTTTTCCTTTGAAGTGTACCCCTTGTATCCTAGCCATATCCCTGGAGTAAGGAGGGACTATTAATAGAAGTAGGAAATGAGATCCTAAGCAATTAAAGAACTTGACCAAACGCCGCCAGTGGAGCCCATGGAGAAGCTGTACCCACACTCCCCAGAGACTCTGATGAGGGTGGAGGGAGCAGCAGGCAGGAGGCAGCATCTCTGCAGATGTCCACAGACTCACAGGAGAGGGCTTTTTTTTTTTTTGCGGTACGCGGGCCTCTCACTGTTGTGGCCTCTCCCATCGCGGAGCACAGGCTCTGGACGCGCAGGCTCAGCGGCCATGGCTCATGGGCCCAGCTGCTCTGCAGCATGTGGGATCTTCCTGGACCGGGGCACGAACCCGCGTCCCCTGCATTGGCAGGCGGACTCTCAACCACTGTGCCACCAGGGAAGCCCCTCATTGTAGTTTTGATTTGCATTTCTCTAATAATTAGTGATGTTGAGCAGCTTTTCATGTGCTTCTTGGCTATCTGTATGTCTTCTTTGGAGAAATGTCTGTTTAGGTCTTCTGCCCATTTTTGGATTGGGTTGTTTTTTTAATATTGAGCTGCATGAGCTGTTTATATATCTTGGAGATTAGTCCTTTGTCTGTTGATTTATTTGCAAATATTTCCTCCCATTCTGAGGGTTGTTTTTTCATCTTGTTTGTAGTTTCCTTTGCTTTGCAAAAGCTTCTAAGTTTCATTAGGTCCCATTTGTTTATTTTTGTTTTTATTTCCATTACTCTAGGAGGTGGATCAAAAAAGATATCGCTGTGATTTATGTCAAAGAGTGTTCTTCCTATGTTTTGCTCTAAGAGTTTTATAGTGTCTGGTCTTACATTTAGGTCTCTAATCCATTTTGAGTTTATTTTTGTGTATGGTGTTAGGGAGTGTTCTAATTTCATACTTTTACATGTAGCTGTCCAGTTTTCCCAGCACCACTTGTTGAAGAGACTGTCTTTTCTCCATTGTATATCCTTGACTCCTTTGTCATAGATTAGTTGACCATAGGTGTGTGGGTTTATCTCTGGCCTTTCTATCCTGTTCCATTGATCTATATTTCTGTTTTTGTGCCAGTACCATATTGTCTTGATTACTGTAACTTTGTAGTATAGTCTGAAGTCAGGGAGTCTGATTCCTCCAGCTCCATTTTTTTCCCCTCAAGACTTCTTTGGCTATTCAGGGTCTTTTGTGTTTCCATACAAATTTTAAGATTTTTTTTTTTTTTTTTTTGCAGTACGCGGGCCTCTCACCGTTGTGGCCTCTCCCGTTGCGGAGCACAGGCTCCGGATGCGCAGGCTCAGTGGCCATGGCTCACGGGCCCAGCCGCTCCGTGGCATGTGGGATCTTCCCGGACTGGGGCACAAACCCGTGTCCCCTGCATCGGCAGGCGGACTCTCAACCACTGCGACACCAGGGAAGCCCAGATTTTTTGTTCTAGTTCTGTAAAAAATGCCACTGGTAATTTGATAGGGATTGCATTGAATGTGTAGATTGCTTTGGGTAGTATAGTCATTTTCACAATGTTGATTATTCCAATCCAAGAACATGGTATATCTCTCCATCTGTTTGTGTCATCTTTGATTTCTTTCATCGCTGTCTTATAGTTTTCTGAGTACAGGTCTTTTGTCTCCTTAGGTAGGTTTATTCCTAGGTATTTTATTCCTTTTGTTGCAATGGTGAATGGGATTGTTTCCTTAATTTCTCTTTCTGGTCTTTTGTTGTTAGTGTATAGGAATGCAAGAGATTTCTGTGCATTAAAAATTTTGTATCCTGCAACTTTACCAAATTCATTGATTAGCTCTAGTAGTTTTCTGGTGACATCTTTAGGATTCTCTATGTGTAGCATCATGTCATCTGCAGACAGTGACAGTTTTATCCCTTCTTTTCCAATTTGAATTCATTTCTTTTTCTTCTCTGATTGCCACGGCTAGGACTTCCAAAACTATGTTGAATAATAGTGGCAAGGGTACTTCCCTGGTGGCACAGTGGTTAAGAATCCACCTGCCAATGCAGGGACATGGGTTCGAGCCCTGGTCCGGGAACATCCCACATGCCATGTAGCAACTAAGCCCGTGTGCCACAACTACTGAGCCTGCGCTCTAGGGCCTGTGAGTCACAACTGCTGAGCCCATGTGCCACAGCTACTGAAGCCTGCATGCCTAGAGCCCATGCTCCACAACAAGAGAAGCCACCACAATGAGAAGCCTGCGCACTGCAACGAAGACACAACACAGCCAAAAAAAAAAAAAAAAAATAGTGGCAAGAGTGGTCATCCTTGTCTTGTTCCTCATCTTAGAGGAAATGCTTTCAGTTTTTCACCATTGAGAATGATGTTTGCTGTGGGTTTGTCCTATATGGCCTTTATTATATTGAGGTAGGTTCCCTCTATGCCCACTTTCTGGAGAGTTTTTATCATAAATGGGTGTTGAATTTTGTCAAAAGCTTTTTCTTCATCTATTGAGATGATCATATGGTTTGTATTCTTCAATTTGTTAATATGGTGTATCACATTGATTGATTTGCGTATATTGAAGAATCCTTGCATCCCTGAGATAAATCCCACTTGATCATGGTGTATGATCTTTTTAATGTGTTGTTGGATTCTGTTTGTTAGTATTTTGTTGAGGATTTTTTGCATCTATATTTATCAGTAATATTGGTCTGTAATTTTCTTTTTTTGTAGTATCTTTGTCTGGTTTTGGTATCAGGGTGATGGTGGCCTCATAGAATGAGCTTGGGAGTGTTCCTTCCTCTGCAGTTTTTTGGAACAGTTTGAGAGGGATGGGTGTTAGCCCTTCACTAAATGTTTGATAGAATTCACCTGTGAAGCCATCTGATCCTGGACTTTTGTTTGTTGGAAGATTTTTAATCACAGTTTCAATTTCAGTACTCGTGACTGGTCTGTTTATATTTTCTGTTTCTTCTTGGTTCAGTCTTGGAAGGTTATACCTTTCTAAGAACTTGTCCATTTCTTCCAGGTTGTCCATTTTACTGGCATAGAGTTGCTTGTAGTAGTCTCTTAGGATGCTTTGTATTTCTGCAGTGTCTGTTGTAACTTCTCCTTTTTCATTTCTAATTTTATTGAGTCCTCTCCCTCTTTTGCTTATGAGTCTGGCTAATGGTTTATCAATTTTGTTTATCTTCTCAAAGAACCAGCTTTTAGTTTTATTGATCTTTGCTATTGTTTTCTTTGTTTCTATTTCATTTATTTCTGCTCTGACCTTTATAATTTCTTTTCTTCTACTAACTTTGGGTTTTGTTTGTTCTTCTTTCTCTAGTTCCTTTAGGTGTAAGGTTAGATTATTTGAGATTTTTCTTGTTTCTTGAGGTAGGCTTGTATTGCTATAAACTTCCCTCTTAGAACTGCCTTTGCTGCATCCCATAGGTTTTGGATCAGTGTGTTTTCATTGTATCTTGTCTCTAAGTATTTTTTTATTTCCTCTTTGATTTCTTCAGTGATGTCTTGGTTATTTAGTAACGTATTGTTTAGCCTCCATGTGTTTGTGTTTTTTATGTTTTTTTCCCTATAATTGATTGCTAGTCTCATAGCATTGTGGTCAGAAAAGATGCTTGAAATGATTTCAGTTTTCTTAAATTTACCAAGACTTGATTTGTGACCCACTATGTGATCTATCCTGGAGAATGTTCCATGTGCATTTGAGAAGAAAGTGTAATCTGCTGTTTTTGGATGGAATGTCCTATAAATATCAATTAAATCTATCTGGCCTATTGTGTCATTTAAAGCTTGTGTTTTATTAATTTTCTGTCTGGATGATCTGTCCATTGGTGTAAGTGAGGTGTTAAAAGTCCCCCACTATTATTGTGTTACTGTCGATTTCCTCTTTCATAGCTGTTAGCAGTTGCCTTATGTATTGAGGTGCTCCTATGTTGAGTGCATATATATTTATAATTGATATATCTTCTTCTTGGATTGATCCCTTGATCATTATGTAGTGTCCTTCCCTGTCTCTTGTAACATTCTGTATTTTAAAGTCTATTTTATTTGATATGAGTGTTGCTACTCCAGCTTTCTTTTGATTTCCATTTACATGGAATATCTTTTTCCATCCCCTCACTTTCAGTCTGTATGTGTCCCTAGTTCTGAAGTGGGTCTCCTGTAGACAGAGTATATATGGGTCTTGTTTTTGTATCCATTCAGCGAGCCTGTGTCTTTTAGTTGGAGCATTTAATCCATTCACATTTAAGGTAATTATCAATATGTATCTTCCTATTACCATTTATTAATTGTTATGGGTTTGTTTTTGTAAGTCATTTTCTTCTCTTGTGTTTCCCACTTAGAGAAGTTCCTTTAGCATTTGTTGTAGAGCTGGTTTGGTGGTGCTGAATTCTCTTAGCTTTTGCTTGTCTATAAAGCTTTTGATTTCTCTGTCAAATCTGAATGAGATCCTTGCTGGGCAGAGTAATCTTGTTTGTAGATTCTTCCCTTTCATCACTTTACATATATCATGCCACTCCCTTCTGGCTTGTAGAGCTTCTGCTGAGAAATCAGCTGTTAACCTTATGGGAGCTCCCTTGTATTTTATTTGTCGTCTTTCCCTTCTTGCTTTCAATAATGTTTCTTTGTCTTTAATTTTTGTCAGTTTGATTACTATATGTCTTGGCATGCTTCTCCTTGGGTTTATCCTGCCTGGGACTGTCTGCGCTTCCTGGACTTGGGTGGCTATTTCCTTTCCCATGTTTGGGAAGTTTTCGACTATAATCTCTTCAAATATTTTCTCGGGTCCTTTCTCTCTCTCTCTTCTCCTTCTGGGACCCCTATAATGCAAATGTTGTTGCGTTTAATGTTGTCCCAGAGGTCTCTTAGGCTGTCTTCATTTCTTTTCATCCTTTTTTCTTTATTTTGTTCCATGGCAGTGAATTCCACCATTCTGTCTTCCAGGTAACTTATCTGTTCTTCTGCCTCAGTTATTCTGCTATTGATTCCTTCTAGTGTATTTTTCATTTCAGTTATTGTATTGTTCATCTCTGTTTGTTTGTTTTTTAATTCTTCTAGGTCTTTGTTAAACATTTCTTGCATCTTCTTGATCTTTGCCTCCACTCTTTTTCCAAGGTCCTGGATCATCTTCACTATCATTATTCTGAATTTCTGGAAGTTTGCCTATCTCCACTTCATTTAGTTGTTTTTCTGGGGTTTTATTTTGTTCCTTCATCTGGTACAAAGTCCTCTGCCTTTTCATTTTGTCTATCTTTCTGTGAATGTGGTTTTCCTTCCACAGGCTGCAGAACTGTAGTTCTTCTTGCTTCTGTTGTCTTTCCTCTCTATAGTAAAATTTAGATAGACGATCATTTGTCCTCTGGAAACTTCCAGCAAGACTGGTTGTGTTATAGGCAAACATGTTGACAGCTCACAAAATTAAAAAATAAATACAGAGTTGGGAGTGAGACAACTTCAGGTGGCCCAAAGGAGAGTCCAGACAAGAGTTCTCTCCCAAGCCTTTGGCCCTGAATTTTCTCCAGACAACCGTGGGTAGTTCTCATGTCAGCCTGTGATGAGGATACCAAAGTCCCGATCATTTATGGAGATCTGGGGCCCCAGCAGGGCTTCTCATGGCAGGAAAAGCTGGCAGATGTAGGCTCAGCTGCTAATCTCCACAATCCTTCTCGGAAAGACAGAAGAAGCAACTCACGCTCTTTAGACTTAGGTGTTCAGGCTGAACTTTCCAAAGAGCTCTGACCCTGCAGGGAAGCCAGGAGCAGCGGATCAACACTGTGATTAATAGGAAGCACAATCACCAAAAACCAAGGTTGACAGAGGAAAGCAGAAAGATCAGCATCTTCCTAGTTATTTCCTGAGGCTGGAGTTTACATAGGACATGACCCTCAGTCCAGACTGTGCTGAGAGGTCAGTAAGCCTGAACAGCAGTGAGGGGGGTTGGGTGGCTCCCAAAGATCCCCTCTCTCAACTGGAGCTGTCTGGGAGCCCAGGAAATGGCACTCAAAGGGATGAGAAAGGGGTGCATGCCAGGGTCTTGTTCTGGTTTGTTGATCAGAGTGGCAAGGCGGCCAGGGGCCTGCAGGGGAGCCAGCACAGGTTCACAGCCAGGGCCGAGTCCCTCGGGAGAGGGCCATGTAACAAACTGCTCACAGTGCCCCCCAAAGCACTGTGGGCCTCTGGCCCTGGTAGAACAGCACACTGACGCCTAGAGTGGGCTCTCGGGGGACAGCCAGGCTGCAGAGGCTACTCTGCTTCTTCCCAGCTGAGATGCCCTCAGCTCAGTTTCTGCATCTGCACAATGAAAATTTAACTACCTTCCTCCGAGGTGGGGTTCATTATGTCAGTATGCAAAAAGTGCTCATCCTGGTCAGTGCCCCGCATCTACTACATAGTGCAAAACCATTCAGGCTTAACAAACAATCCACACACCATCACACCAGCACAACTAGGCAGCTTTCACTGCCGCCAAGAACACAGGTCTCACTTCAAGCCCCCACTTACATCTGGCCCCCGGCTTCCTATAACACCAGTTAGAGCAGCAACTTCTTTGTTTTTGAAACACTTAAATAAAAAATCCCCATCCTGGACACCCATTTGGATCTCCTTCTCCTCTTTCCAACCCTAAAAGTTGAGTGCTTGGCTTTCGGTCAGATCTGCTTTTCTCCTGAAGCCACCGGACCCCTAGATGATCTCATTGGGCCGCATGATTATAAATACCATGTACATCCGGTGGATGCAGAATCAGAAGACAGATATCCTACTGCCTACAGAACATCTCCACTTGGACCTTGCTACAGGCTGGGTTTTCCAGAAACAAACTGAGACGGAGTTTGGGGTCCAAGATGTTTATTAGGGATCACCTGTGAAAGGAAAGTGGAGGAAGCAGGGTGGTGCAGAGGGAGGTGAGCTGTGAGGCAGGCCTGGAAGAGCCGCTGACTGCCCAGCAAGGAGTGGGAGCCATGCAGTGAAGACTGCCCATCAGCGGTGTCCCGCATCAGACCCACCTTGCTCAGTCACCGATGCAGGCTGCCCTGGGAAGGGTGTAACCTCAGACAAAGTGGCTTTCTGTGGCCTGAGACTCACCAGAAGTTGTGGCCAAGTGGAGGCTATTTGCTGATTGCACTTCTGCAGCTGGGCAGCAAGTCCCTCCTCCAAGGGGGAGCTGGGTGGGCATCTCCAGGGCTGCCACACATTGTCCAGTGGCTATCTCAAACTCAGGAAGTCTACAACCAACCCTTGATTTCGCCCCCCCAACTTCTTCTCCCCTGTTTTTTTTTTTTTTTTTAATCTCAAAGTGGCCAAGAGCACTATCAATTTGCTGAGGCAAAACCCCATGTCTCAGTATTGACTCTTCCTCAAATGCCCATGGGCAATCCATCTGCAAATTCTTTCAGCTTCACATCCAAGATATATCCAGATTCCAACCACTTCCCACCTCCTTCACACTGCTCCCTGGCCCAGCCCACCCCAGCATCGCCCCTGTGGTCAGCTGCAAGAGCTCAGTAGCCCCTCCTACCCAACCAGTCCCTCTGCTCATCCTTCCTGATCTCTTTCCTATACACAAACTGGGTGATCTTTTAAAAACATAATCAGATTGCCTCATACCCCTGCTCGAAACCAGTCAATGGCTTCCATTCGTGTTCAGAATGAAATCCGAATCCTTACCATGACCCAGGAGCGCTACATCATCTGGCCCATCTCTCTCTTCAGTGTCATCACCTTACTCTTCCCACATGATACACCACCCCCCTCACCCCTCTCCAAACCTGCGCTGCCAACATAGGGGCCCCCGGGCACTTGACACATGGCTAGTTCAGACTGAGATGTGCGGTTAGTGTCAAATACACACTGGATTTTTAAGACTTGGGATGAAAAAGAGAATTAAAAGTTTCTCAAGAATTTTTTAAATAGTGATTATGTTGAAATGACAGTACTTTGAATATATTGGGTTAAAAAAGTATTACTAATTTGATCCTTCATTTTTAAAAATACTCTTTGGAAATAAAGAAGGATCAAATTAGTAATACTAATACAACACACATGTGCCCTGTGTTATATTTCTATTGGACGGTGCTGCTCTAAGCCAGGGGTTAGCAAACTATGATCTGTGGGCCAAATCCTGCTCACCGCCTGTTTTTGTATGGCCTGTGAGCCAAGTACAGTTTTTATGTTTTTAAATGGTTGAAAATAAAAGAATAGTCATTTGTGACACGTGAAAATTATGAGAAGCTCAAAATTCAGTGTCCATAACAGAATTTTATTGGAAAAGAGCCACAGTCACTTGTTCCAGATTATCTAATGGTTGATTTTGCACCACAGAAGCAGAGCTGAGTAGTTCCAACACAGACATCCTGGCTCATAAAGCCAAAAGTAATTACTATCTGGCTATTTACAGAAAAAGCTTGTCAACCCCTGCTCTAAACCCTTAGCTTACTGTATTTTTTTTCATAGAACATATAACTATTGCCTCTCCTGTTACATGATAACTTCGGCAAAGGCGTGTACTTTCTTCTTTTCTTTAGTGAATTGCTGCCAGCACCTAGAACAGTTCCTGGCACATATTAGGTGCTCTATAAATATTTGTTGAATCAATAAATTTTACAAATCTAGATTTCGGGTCCTGTGCAGGAAGCACCTCATTAATTAAAGAACATGAATCACCACTACTATAGCCTACTGTCTGTTTCTCAGTAGGTTAAGCTAAGGTTAATTAAGACCCAAGCAAACCCACACATAATGAAAGGAAATGCTGACACATACCTGGTAACCTGCTGGGCCTGGAGACAGAGACCAACACTGTGGTAATGACCAGAGGAGCATAGGCTTTCAAAAAAAAATGCCTTATTTTATTTTAATAAATTCCATGAATTTTAATGAATTTTTAGCCCCTCTTACAGAGGAGAGGTGAAGCTGTCCCAGTTATCAAAAAATTCAAATCTGCTCTTCTTCAGCGGACTGCCTGTCAGTGTGCTTTCATCCAGTGTGTCTCCCATGTCCTGGGAACCACTTCCTGGGTCAAATGACTCCGCTGCCTCCAGGAGCTCCATATCGCTTCCGTCTTCCTCAAAGGACTTCTGGAAAAGGTCATAGATCTTCCGCTGCTTTGGGTCCTTCACCAGAGGAAGAAAAGACAAAGACATCAGCACCCAGGCACCAACACTGACCCTCTCTCCACGACTGTGGGACCAGCTCAGTAAACTAGTTATCACTCAAGCAGCCTCACTGCCTTTGTGTCTGGCTTCTTAGCTTCTCTGCTGCTTGCTGGGTAAAGAAGGAAAAACAAAAAACGAACGGTTGTGAAAGCAACACAGGACCTGCTCTCACACTAATTTATGTTGGGAATGTTTTCTCCCTTCTAACTTTACAAATCAGTATTTCAATAATGAAACAGCTCCCAAGCCTTTCTCCACTAAGAGGTTAGTTAGGCTGTAATTCAACTCCCGAATTGGTGTGTTCAGCCACGGTTTATACCTCATTTTCAGAGTGGTTATAAAACACACACTTAACATATTGATAAGTAGATACATGTACCTGTTTCTGACTACCCTAAAGTTACAAATGATCAAAATGCCCTCCAACTGCATCTATGCATTGACAACGATGGTGTAGTGCTAAAATCATGCCCAGCTGTTATGACCACAGCAGAGGACGGGCTTGCTCTCACCCCTTTGCTGATCTCTCCTCTGTCTAAATTCCTAACCCTGGCCATCATTCAACCCAGAGGCACGTATTCAGTATCTCCACTGACCTCCCACAGGTCCATAAAACTAAACCTGTCTAAAAACCACAACCATCTGTCATCTCACTCCTACATCCCCAAAGCAGGTCCTGTTCCCTAGTTTTGATGGTCTCGCACTGTTCTCACAGTCCGCCTTACTTGCAATCACCAGGGCATCCTGACTCCGTATCTCACACATCAAATTGCATCAGGTTAGTTTCTCTGTCTGTTCCCTCCCAGATACTTCATAGGCAGGCTCTTTACTTGGGCCACATCGCTTTGTACCAGCCTGGATCTGCAATGGATTCACTGCACTTCCCACCTCAGGCCTCTTCCCACGTCAACTGCTCACCGGTCTTTTCCAGGCTAATTTTTCCCTACAGACTATCCTCTAACAAGATTTTCCTATCACATCATTGGGCACCCCTGTGCCTACCTCATCAAGTCTAATGCTGCTTCCCTGGCTTTCCAGGCCCTTTGTAGTCAGGTCTCAACCTAACTGGCCACTATTTCTTTGCTTTCACAGAAGCCCTCCACACTGGTGAAGTGAAGTTCTTGAAAACTGATCCTGCAAGGACTCTAGATTATTCAATAATTTATACCCTACATTCTCTCGCCTTTCAGGATCCTAGCTATTCAGATGGGAAGTGACATTAAAGGTCATTAAGGTCAGCCGCATGTCCTCCTCTGTGATATCAGCTTTTGTCTGAGCAACTGCAAGGTCGAGGAAATGCCGCCCACAAGGCAGCCTACTCCAGGTAGAAATAGCTGTCCACGTGCATTTGAGGACGTGATGGCAATGCTATGTGCTAACTTGGAGCACGCATAACTAAAGGGAAGCAAGTTCCAAGATCAGACAACATTTCACTTCCCTTCCCAGCACGCGGGCAGACATGACCTCTTCTGCTTTTGGCTCCTATACAGGAGGCAACACTTTCTTTTCCTAATAGTGGATAGTTTTCAGCCCTATTTTCATTTTTTTTAAGTGATATAATTATTAATCAAAATAAATATTGATAAACTCCGTTTGTACTTTAGGCAGAAATTCTTTTTTTTTTAAAGTAATTTATTTTTGGCTGCATCGGGTCTTTGTTGCTGTGCGCGGGCTTTCTCTAGTCGCGGAGAGCGGGGACCACTCTTTGTTGTGGTGCGTGGGCTTCTTGTCGCGGTGGCTTCCCTTGTGGTGGAGCACGGGCTCTAGGCGCACAGGCTTCAGGAGTTGTGGCTCGCGGGCTCTAGAGCACAGGCTCAGTTAGTTGTGGCGCACGGGCTCAGTAGTTGGGGCTCGCGGGCTGTAGAGCACAGGGTCCGTAGTTGTGGCGCACAGGCTTAGTTGCTCCGCGGCATGTGGGATCCTCCCGGACCAGGGCTCGAACCCGTGTCCCCTGCACTGGCAGGCAGATTCTGCGCCACCAGGGAAGTCCCTAGGCAGAAATTCTTAACTAATTCAAAGCAACTGAGGGTCAGGCCAGTATAAATAAATGAGTTATAAATAAACCTATTCTCATTAGTTGAGAATCCTTTAAAAATAAGGCTCTTTCTTTTCAAAGGGCGCATAACAACCAAGGCTCTGTCAAAACAGTCACCATTCAACTGAATTAGACAGTTCTTCAAAAAGTTTAAAAGGAAGGTTGTTTTAAAATTGGCTTATTAATTATAGGGATAACTTATACCCTGTGTTTAAAAATACGATCTCCCGAGTCTTATTTATCCCAATAATTACATTACGAAGAAAGAATTTAGTTGCAAGCAAATGTAAATTCAAGATTATATCCTCAGACAAGTCTTAGCATCACCTACAAGATCGTGTCGACCTGACTCAGCTTCTGATGCCAGGCAATTCCACGGGAAGGAGGTGGCAGTCAGCTTCCTGAAGCGCACGGCCGCCTTTCTACACGAGGCTCAGACCTCTGTCCATGCTCTCATTAGAAATAACCCCCCAGGGGTCGCCCTCCATCAGGCAGGACCTCCCGAGTTCTCACCTTCCTTGTCAACCACCCGAGCAGGTGAAAGAAGACCAGCCTTTGGGAGTCTTTGCACCTCTGGCTCCTCTACCTTGTTTCACTGAAATGGAGGGGGAAGGGCTGTGGCAGCCATGGGGCTGGAGAGCTAAGCCAGGGCAGGCCTGCTGGGCCCGGGGCTGCCCTCTCCAGAGGCAAACAGGCCTCCTCTTAGCACCTCTGACAAGGCCCCACCTGGTCATGGAAGGATGCTCACCAGTCTCTTACTCTCCTTGACAGTGAGAGGGGCTGTCACACGGAATGCTGGCTGAGTCTGGAGGCTTTCCGCCTGGGCTGGCTTCAAGGGACCCATGACTGTGGGAGAGGCTTGCTGCTCTGCAGGTCTCTGTTCACCCCTTTATAAAATGGGGAGACACTGAGGATAAGCTGCAGCAATAGAGGGGAAAATATGCTACATAGAAGCAGCACCCTATGTGAAACACTCCCCATTCTGCGCTGGGGACGTGTTTGCGTGGTGTTGCTATGTACTTTTTGCAACAATTCAGCTGTTGCCATGGGGCGTTTTCTGTCAGTTTCTTATGGCCTGATGGAAGAGGCAGCATTTGGAGACCCTGGTTTTCGAGGATCTAGGACGGCATGTCAGAAGCAGCAGGAGTTAATGCCAGCACTTCTCCATAAACGGATGCACACACACAGATTGACCGGAGAACGAATGCGGCCATCATTTTAGCTCCCCAGCTCGGGGAGGTCCCCAGGAGTGATTCACACCTTCCCGCTCAGGACCTCTGGACACCCCGGTGGCAGGGAGCCACATGCTGGCGTTACCTTGTAGAAACAATCTGCGGCTTCTGTCATTTCTGAAAAATTGGTCTCAGAAAGCCCGGCTTCACCCAGAACTTTAATCTTCTCTTGAATCAGGGGCCTGTTGGGGAGAAATGAGCTGCAGTGGAAACAACCTGCACAGAACCAGCAGACTGATTACAGCGAGACCAGCCCCTGTTCTTGTGAGACACGCTCACTGTTTCACATCTCTCCATCTCTTCAGGCACAAACGCCCATCCTGAAATACTGACCTCCTCTCTATTGTAAACGGACCACGTCAGGGCTCACATCGTCAGGCTCAAAATTCTTTCTACTGGAAGATGTGTAGGAAATAAATGCTACTGCAACAAAAATTTGAACCTGGTGCTGTTATGAGCTGCCCAATTAACAAATGCATTAACAGAGAGGGAAGTAGGGGCAACCCACACGCAAAATAAAGGTAAGATGCCTTAGTCATAATGCTGGAAACAGAGACAGGTAGTGGAAACTAATGAGATAATCAAGAAACAATATGAGGAAGGGGGAAATGGAACTGGGGAGGGAGCATTTGGGGAGTTTTTGCCTAAGTAATGGACATGAAACCCCAGAGTTAAAAATCTGACCCCATCTCTGCTAAGGAAGCACGACATGGCCCAGGGTGAGCCACCTTCCCCCGATGGCCCAGCAGCAGCACTGTAAGATGTGGCCTTACGGTACCAGCACACCTCACAAGGGGGTCACGGGGGCAGTCTCCCTGCCTCAGCAAATGCCTTCACGTCTGGGAACAGAGTGTTTTACCAACAAAATTCCACCTACATTTCATCCCAATAAGTTCTCCTCCCTTGTCTCAGGTCAGTGGGAGGAGCCACATCCCCTTATTCCTACAGGGTTTCCTCATGGCCCCTGCACCCACCAGTTAACGCTGTGCAGGAGGTCAAACAGGGTCATGAGGACAGGGGGAGCGCACCACTAGAAGGTCTTCTGTGTGGATCCCTGGAGACCTGCCCCAAAGCAGAGGCTATTAGGGAGCAAAGGAATATATCATCGGTGTCAACCCAACTGCCTGGCCAGCCAGGGGCCTCACCAAAGGTAGTCATCAGCCGTGCCTCTCGCCACCAGGTAGTGGATGCCCACGGAGCTCGACTGTCCGATGCGGTGCACCCGGTCCTCAGCCTGCATCAGCACCTGCGGGGCGGGGATCGGGATGCATGTCGGTCAAGGCTGGAAGCTGCTCAGCCCACCACAGCAGGTGGCCTCTTGCCCAGAGCCTCACCACACCCCTTCCTCCTCACTGCGTGTCACGTGGCAGGGGGCCTGCAAGCCCCTGTCCACAAACGGTCTGTCATCTGACAAAAGGGAGAAGCAAACACAATACTGGTCAGCAGGGGGGACCTCGATCTGCAGCTGGGTAGCTGTGGATGACCCTTCAGGGCCGGGCCAGGTGCTGGGCGCTGCAGAGGGAGAGCCAGCTTCAGCTCTGCCACCAGCTGTGACAAAGGAGACCCGGCACACTGCCACTCTTCCTCCACGGAATGAAAAGTTATCTTCTAAACAGATAGAGATACCGCGCCCAGGGAGAGGCCATAGATGATCAGGGGTAGGGTGGCTTTTTTATACGGTGGTAAACCCTACGACGAATAATGAAAACCAAGAACATGGTTTCCAGTATAAAATGCCTTCAGGCTCTAAGCCCACCCATCGTTATAGCCATTGCCGACATGTGGTCGATGAGAACCACACTGGTCAGAACAACAGAAGGGAAAGAACTTCTCTCTGGAGTTGAGGAGAAAACTTCGAGTAGAAACAAATGTCTTCCATCTGCTGCCACGGCTAATCAGATAAGGCCAGTGGGCGCCCTGGGCATGTTCAGGGAATACCCACCGCGGTCGCCCTGTCGTGGCCCCACTGGTAAAGTGGCTCCCGGGGGCGGTTGATAAAAAGGGGCTCAGGCTGGGAAGCCAGAGGCCTGGGGCCAGGGCTGCCACGTGCTCCCCTTAAGTGACAGCTATGCTCTTGAGCTCTCTGTGCTCCAATTTCTTCATGGAGACATGGATCCTGAGACTCCTTCTAAAACTTCAATCTGCCCATTGGTGATAAGATGGTCGATAAGCCTACTACTTAGCAGGTTGTTGTGAAGACCTAATACCTGACCAATGGATGTGCAAAGTAGAAGCGTGTTTACCAGGCCTAACAGAAACAGAGGGAAGATGACGCAGGCGCCAGGGACAGTGCACAGAAGCCCCACATCGCTCCCGCCACTGGCTCTCTCTGCCAGCAGCCAGGAGCATGCCCCTCACCCCTGGGTTCCAAAACAGCTCCGCGAACACCACCAGGTCAGCCGAGGAGAAGGTGAGGCCCATGTTGGCGGCGGTGATGGACAGCACGGCCACGGCGGGCCCCTCCGACAGCTGGAACTGCTGGCACAGGCCCTCGCGGTCGGCCGAGGAGGTGGAGCCATCGATGCGGATGTGCTTCACTCGCTGCGGGAACAGCAGAGGGAAGCAAGGTGGGCGCAGGTGCGGGGCCTCGGCGGCACGGCTCCAGGGATAGAGCCCCGCGCTGCTCTGGCTCCAAGCCGGGTGGAGCATCAAGCTCGCCACTCTGTACTGCTTTCCGAGCTGCTTTCCTGGTCTTTCCTTTCAAATTGAAACTTGTGTTGAGATAACTGTAGGCTCGCATGTAGTTTAAGCAATAATACAGAGAAGGATTCCTTGTATGACTTGCCCAGTTTCCTCCACTGGTAATACTGGTAAAACTATAGCATAATATCACACCCAGGATACTGACTTTGATACAATCCACTGACCTTATCCAGATTTCCCCAGTTTTACTTAAACTCCTGTGTGTGTGTGTGTGTGTGTGTGTGTGTTCTATACAACTTTATCTCGAATGTGGGTTTTCACGTATCTGCCTTCACAGTCGAGACAGTGAACAGTTCTAACCGCACAGGGATGCTCTGTAGCCCTTTTATAGCCCTGCCCGCCTCCCTCCTGCTTCCCCCTCACCCACCCAGTCCCTACTAATCTGTCCTGCATTTCTAAAATGTTCCATTTCAGGAACATTTATAAATGGGAGTCAAACACTGTGCAACCTTTGGGGCTGGGCTCTCTTCACTCAGCATCATTGCCCGGAGAGTCATCCCTGTCGTTGCACGTACAGTCGGTTCACACACACCCGTAGCTCATTCCTTCTCATTGCTGAGCTGTGTTCTATGGCAGGGATGTACCATGGTTACCTGTTCACCTTTGGTAGGACATCTGGGTTGGTTCCAGCTTTGCACTACTACAAATAAAGCTGCCGTGAACATTGGTGTATAAGTTTCTATGTGAATGTAATTTTTCACTCCTCTGGGATAACTGCCCAGGAATCAACTGCTGAGTTGTATCTGATAGTTGCATGTTTAGTTCAGCTTATTTTCTTTAAAAAAAAATTTTTTTTATTTGCAATTAAAAATTTAATTTTAATATATATATTAAATGCCTTATAACCTTATGTAGTTATTTCTTGTTATTCACAGTAGTTATGTTCTATATAGTCATTATTATAAAATCTGAATTAGCAAATACTGAATAATTTCCCCTAGGGGAAACACAGGATTAGGTTCCTGAGATCAGCTTATTTTAAGTGGCATTTATTGTTTTCTAATGATAAAGACAGACATTATGAGGAAAATAAATTGCCAATCTATTTTTTCCCATCACTCTTTTCTCAATGTGTATGCTACATCTTTTAAATACAAAGTTCTATATCTTGCTTTTCTCTGATAAACATTGTATTGTAAATAAGCCAAATTATTAAAATGTTTTCTAAAACATGATTTTTAATGGCTGTGTAATAGTTCATTATGCAACAATAGTATACTTTAACCATTTATCTATTTCCTCACATTTGGGCGGGTTTCTACTTGTCACTAAAAAAGGATGGGCTGTCTGCATGTCTCAACTAAGAAGTCCTCATGCTACAACTAAAAGATCCCGCATGCTCCTACTAAAGATCTCACATGCCGCAACAAAGATCTCGCGTGCTGCAACTAAGACCCAATGCAGCCAAAATAAGTAAATTAATTTTAAAAAAAAGGATGGGTTGGCAAATGTCCACCAACAGGTGAGTGGATAAAGGGTGGTACATACATACAATGGAATATCACTCAGCAATAGAAAGGAATGAACTTTTGACACATGCAGTAACATGTATGAATCTCAAAATATGTTGAGTAAGAGAAATCAGATTAAAAAAAAAAGGAGTACACACTGTATGATCCTGTATGATTCCACATTTATATAAGGCTCCAAAAATGCAAACTAATCTACAGTGACAGAGAGCAGACCAGTGGTGGCCTGGAGATGGGAGGATGGGGAGAAACGGGGATTACAAAGGACAGGAGGAAACTTCTGGGGCTGACGGATATATTCACTACTGTATGGCTGTTAGCAAAACTGGCACCATCTTGGGCCCGTGCAGTTCCTCCTGTCCTTCCACTGACCTTACCTAGGGCTGTACTGTAGAACACTGTACTGTCCTGTAGTGAATCTCTTCTTTGTCATCTAGGGCTTCGTAGTTAATAGATACTGTTTAATGATCATTAGGTCCGGGTGGCCTGTATGCTCGGTTAGTCTCCAACGACGACAACCTTCACTGACGCATTCCTGATGCTCAGGAGACTAGTAACCCATCATAAATCCTGACCTAGGGATGTAGTTGCTGTCTCCAAGCACACACCCCTATACTCTAGGTTAACTATAAAATTGTTCCAGGGGCTCCTCAGCATTGCAGAGTGCAGCTGCAAATGCTCTGGATCACCATCTACACAGTCCTACCCTCCATGTAAGTTACCCTTTAATAAATGGATCCACTGATTGTATGGAGCTGCCTGCCTTGTTTTTAGGTCTCAAGATACCTTCTCAGTTCAGTGGGCACTTTTTGTTCTTTCTGTGCAACAACCTCCACTCTTGCTCAACTGTATACTTCAAATATGTGCAGTTCACTGAATGGTAATTATACCTCAATGAAGCTATTAAAATAAAACATTTTAAAAGATGGGTTAAAACAAACCTGTTCATGGTTCTACAAGCAGGGAAGATTATTCGGAAAGTCGTCAGAAATGTTTCTGGAAACCTTCACCTCATTTCTTTGCTCAGATCTGACCTTGGCCTGCTTAGCAGTTGACACACAAACAAGAAAAGCACCCTGTGCTGAATTTCAAAGGGAGCTTACCTTCCTCTCAAGCTCATTAGTAACTGCATCCAAAACCACCTTATGGTGTGCGAACACTAGAAACTTCTCTCTTCCACTTTCCAGTAGGTCCAGGATATATTCACTGCATTTGACAATGACAACACAATAAACTAAACACATACGCAATCCAGCTGAGGTTACTTACTGAAAAGTGACTGCATCTGTAGCAGATACCTTCTGGGTATCTGCCTCCCCAGCTCATTCTCTCCCTCCTCTGAGAGCTGACCTCTCCCCCTTGCCCTCGGGAACTGTGGGGAAGTCATCTTCCGCCACATGCAGAAAGAGTTCTTCCATACTTTTTTAGTCATCTCGCAAACACAAATAAATCAAAGTATCCTTATGTTTTACGTGTCTCTGATGGGTTACTGAAACATTCTTATTATTACCTGGGATCATACAAGATAATGAACAGTTTGCACTTTGGCTGCTACTATCATTATAATGTGTTTTCAGTAAAAATTGAAGTGTTGTTTACAGATCTGAAAATGCCTGGGCAGGGACTGAGGGATTCTTGACAGTAATAAATATCTGGCAATGTAGTGTTGAGACGTAAGTAATAATACTGAAGAGACGTCAGGGATAGCCCTCCAGCTCCCTCCCACATCAGACTGCAAACCACAGGGCCAGCAGTTAAGGCAGTGGTATAAGTGAATTCTTTTTTCCAAGGCCAAAGAATATGGGGTGAAAAGGTCTTGTTTACATGGTCTCCATTCTGCTTTTAATTTACTTCTCTCCTCCATCCACTGTGTTTTTTCTTGACTTTCTGCTCCTTATCTTTAGCTGTGGCCTTAAAGGAAGGCAGCGACCCCTAGGAGCTGTAGGGAGGAGAGTCACCCAGTTGGCAGATCCCAAGCTTGCCCTGGCACTCGCGCCCTGCAGAGGGTTCCCAGTCCCAGTACATGTCACCGGTGGCTCCTGCACGGGCGGCGGGAAGGTCAGCTTCCTCAGACAGGACACAAGGAGCCCTCGCTCTGCCTGAGGCCATCCCCACACGTGGGTGTGTGTCTGGGCAAAGAGCAGACATTGCTCTCCTTGGAGAAGGACAAATCTCCAAGGTTTCCTATTACAGTGCAGGCAGGTGGGGAAAAGGTAAGCAGACTCTCTTCTAAACCGTCTAAGAATTTTTTCAAACCACACTATGACCAACTACAGTATGGATTTGAGTTCAATTTGTGAACTGTTGGTACTAATAGAATCTACTTTAATTAGTTTGAGAGACATAAAATTTGCCATGATATAAGCAAAAAAGTTAACTGCTACAGCATCAGAAAGTCACAAGGCCATAAAATCAACTTGGCCAGCCCATAAACACCACGGCCCCCAGTTTTCCTGATGCCTCTCAGCCCTGTACATCTCAGACGTGGCACTGCTGCTCGGCCCTTCCTCACGTCCCTGAGCTCCCGAGCTGGAAATATCTGCCGACCACAATAACCTTGGCTTTATATTGAAAGACGTCCATTAAAATGAAAACGAACAACAGCAAAAAGGGGAAGAAAAGCAACAATCAGAGGAAACTGGGGTTTTAAGATTTATAATCTAATTTCCACTTACTAGCTGTATGATTCTGAAGTTTAGAGATTTACGTTAGATTTACTCAGTTTCTGCGTTTTAACTTATTCTACTGATCTCACGAGGAGTCTATAAATGTGACATGAGTTAACAGATGTCCAAACTGTTGGAAACTATACATCACTATATAATTTATCTTGGAATTTTGAAAAAGTATGTATAAGGTATGCTATGATTTGAATGTTTGTGTCCCTGCCCCCCAGTTCATATGCTGAAATCCGAACCCCCAATGTGTGGGGCCTATGGGAGGAGATGGAGTTAGTGTTCTTATAAAAGAGACCCCAGAAAGCACCCTTCCCCTTCCAGCACCCTTCTCTTTTTTAAAAAAGAGAGAAAAGTCAACACTTAGTGTCCACTTACATGACAGATGGGATTTTAGCTTCAGCTGTTCTGTTGAAGAAGAGAATGAGGGCTTCTTTCTGCTGCTGTTTCTGTGGAAGGAGAAATCGAGGGTTTAAAGCCTCCCACTGTGAGGGCTCCATGACCCGTTGACATAATCATCACCACCAAGAGCTTCACAAATCCCAACATCAATCGCCACAGTCAAGAGGCCCCGACTTATCCACTCGCTTTAGCCACGCCACAGGAACTGTCTGGACTCTGGTTTTGTACTGGGAGACAAAGTAGCATTACAGCTATTCTGTCACCCTTCGAGAACTGTTGTGAGAATCCAATGAGGCAAGGAACATGCAAGCTCTTTGCAAGGGCATCGCAGGTAGCACTTCATCATCCATACCAAGCTCACGTGCTCAGCGGGAAGGCAGCCCTACTAAGCACACCTATTTACTATAGGTATTACAGCCTGGTGACAACTTACACGTGACAGTGGCCCATGATGTTCCCCCACCCCTTTCCTTCTGCCAACTTGTGTCCATACCCAACTGACTAAGCTCACCTCTAAGACTTACCGAATCATTTCCAACTGACCCCAACTAGTCTATTCTAGTATCATCTCAAGATGTTATTCACATGTTTCTGGCCTGTGTCCACAGAAGGTAACTGACTTCCCTCAAGAGGAAACAGTATGTTCTTTATAGTTTACATCTAAATAAATCCCAATAAAGAATGCTAACCCAGGAGGTGCTTAACCAGTTTCGTAACAATATGAGATAACATTTACCATTACTCTTGGGTTCCCAGAGAGGACAGATACTCTTACCATCCTTGGCAGGGCAGCCATCCCCTTCCACTAGCCAGCATGGGTTTATAGATGCCCCTACATTTTGGGCCTGGGCCCTGTGAGGCCAGTGATTGACATGGCGGCTTCCTCATGGAACAAAGAGGTGACCCAACAGTAATACACCTATGGCCCTGAACTCATTAATAACTCAGGAAAGCAGCCACAGCTGGACTGTACCTTAAATTACAGACACCATAGATGGTGAGAAAAGCTACCTGGTCAAAACCGTTTTTTTGGCTTTAAACAGCATCTCTCCTCTAGGCCTTGACAAGAAAGAAGAAAGAGACCCAGGAACCATAGGAATCTGTAGGGGCACTGATGGGGTAGTGGATCCATTTCATTTTCTACATGAGTCGTGGCAGTGGTGGGCACCGTCCCTCCTATTTTGTGGCAGTTCAATTAAACAACTCTAACCTCCCGGGAACTCACATTGAAGGTGTGATTCTGTGTGTGTGTCTTAACTTGTTTCTCAGCCCCAGGCCCAGTCAGGATTCTGATGAGGCTCTGGACACACACACTTTTCGCGTGTGGCCCATGAACTCACATGGAGTCCATTTGTGTCTCTCAAAGGGTCCCCTGCAGCAGGTTAGGCCCTCCAACCGAACGTGTCCCTAGTAGGATACGCTGAAGGGACAGTGTCAGGCTCCCATCTGACGACCTCACCTGCAGTGTGTATGCCTCAAGCAGACTGTACCCCACCCATTCTCAATCCACAATTAAACCCTTGTTCCTTCAGAGACTCTTGTCAGGTCCTTCCCTCCCACCCACACTCACTCCACACTCGCTCTTAGAAAGGGAGAGGGCAAAACAGATGGAGAGATGGTAAAAAGCACTTTCAGAAACCCTGCCCCAAGATTTAACACGCAGAGCCAATGTGGGTGTGAGAAAACAAACATCATTATTACACACAGCTTGGGGGATGGTACCCTGGGCTAATAACCCTTTGGGGGCTGATTTATCAATAGGTACCAAAAGTCTTCAAAATATGCCCATGCCCTGTGATGCAGCAACTCACTCCTAAAATTTATCCTCTGGATAGAACTGGAGGTACACAAATTCAGATGTAAACTGCTTTTTCAGTGTAGTGTTACTTAGCATAGTGAACAACTGAAATAACTTAAATGTCCAACTACAAATGACTGGCAAAGTTACAATATAGCCAGGTGAGAAAACATTATGCAGTCTTCAAATATTACGTTTTAGAAGAAACATACAACAACATGGAAAAGGGTACAGATATAGTTTTGTAACTTGCTTTCTTCCCCACTTGGTGTATCTTTATAAGATCCCAATTCTGCTTTTAAAATACATATGTTGCTTATTATGTACATAAGTTATAATATAGAGAGAGATAAATAATATATATTTTAAAACAAAATACACATAAATTTTATAGAAAAAATACCAAAATGATATATGCCAAAATTATGTAATATAAATAGATGGGTTAATCTTTTTTTTTTTTTTTTTTTTTTGCGGTACGTGGGCCTCTCACTGTTGTGGCCTCTCCCGTTGCAGAGCACAGGCTCCGGACGCGCAGGCTCAGCGGCCATGGCTCACGGGCCCAGCCGCTCCGCGGCACGTGGGATCTTCCCGGACCCGGGGCACGAACCCGTGTCCCCTGCATCGGCAGGTGGACTCTCAACCACTGCGCCACCAGGGAAGCCCGGGTTAATCTCTTTTATAGTATAGTGATAAAAAACAATAAGTGTTACATATTATACTTTTCTTTATTTGGCAGATTTTATACAATAGATATCTATTGTTTTTTTTGTTTTGTTTTGTTTTGTTTTTTTGTGGTACATGGGCCTCTCACTGTTGTGGCCTCTCCCATTGCAGAGCACAGGCTCCGGATGCGCAGGCTCAGTGGCCATGGTTCACGGACCCAGCTGCTCCGCGGCATGTGGGATCTTCCCGGACCAGGGCACGCACCCGTGTCCCCTGCATCGGCAGGCGGACTCTCAACCACTGCGCCACCAGGGAAGCCCTCTACTGTATTTTTAATGTGGGAGAAATCAATAGTTTTATCTTAAAAAAAAAAAAGCTCCCCAAACTGAGTAGACATGATACTAGCCCATTAACTATCTTACTTCTTTTGTCAGCCATGGACTGGGAAATTTTAAATAACCTGCATTCTTTGTTCCTGCCTCTTAGATTTCTATTAAATTAGATCCACTGGGTTCTGAATTTATTTTTCTATGTTGGAATCTAAGTGGATTGTCAAACGGCAGAAAGGTGAGCTGATACTGTCACCAGGAAGTCTGCATGGACCAGTTCCATTTTTCTGTTCCTGACCTTGCTGATCAAAAAACAGCTCTAGACAAAAGATGATTAGAGTCAGCTTTTCTTAGCCTGTGAAGAGCTATCTATTATAATGAGAAAAAGATTTCACTGTACATTATGTTTTATAAATTGGCTGCTTCACCTTGGCTTCTGTGATTTAAAGCTTTTTAAAAAATGTCTTCCTCCAGATGGGAAGGTGTGAGGGAACAAAGAAAGAAATCACTTTTTGACAGGCTAGCAGTGCTTTGCTGGAACCACCATAATGTGTAAAATTGCAGGGAAGCTTGGAGCTACAGAGTCACTATAAAAATGGTGGTGGTGGGGTCCTTTCTGTAGATTCACAGACTAAACCCACAAAACCATGAATCTCCATTTTAACACTTTCAATTCAGGATTTCACAGCCAGTCAGGGCTTGGAAGGCATGTTGATGGCCATCTGGCCCAAGCCCCGGCTGACACTGGCTCCCCTCCCTGGGTTAAGTTGGCAGGAGGGTGCTCCCAGTCAGATCCACGGTTTGTAGGTGCACCAAATCTGGGGCTTTACAGTAAGAAAGGTTCTGATGTTCTAAAGGGTCATGCTCATAAATTCATTTGCTACTTGGATCTTCCATTATAAAAATTAATTTACGTTAAAGAACACAAAAGAAAACCAAATTTTCAAGAATTTGTCTTATTATCTAAAAGAATTTAGTATCTGGCTTGAGCATCATGCTGAAGGCAACCTGTATCTATTCAATTTCTCGCTCTTAGGGACAAACTTAAATTTCCCAAGACCCCAAGGAGGCACACAACAATTCTCAAGCACTGGACTGGGAAGAACTCAAGGCCCCTTCTCCACTGGATTCTTGAAGAATTACACTGAAATTTAGGGTATGTTTTCACACTCTGCAAAATAGTGTTAAGACTCTGGGCTGAAGAAGCAGAGACAACAATCACACACGACAGGTAGGGCTCGGAGCAACTGTCACAAGTCCTTCGTACTTTTCCAGCACCAAGCCTATGAGGCAGGTCGTGGCTCCCCCTTTTAGGGAAGAAAATACCTACAAATCCCCAAGAATTTAAGGGACTTGCATAGCTATGGGGAGTTATAAACACCCAATATTCCTGACTTCCATGGCTCAGCCTAGTCAATTTCACATCACTGTCGATAAACTCAGAAATCAAACTTGCAGGTTACATATGAAATCATCTTTGGAAAGAGCCACTCACCTAACTGTGTACATTGGTGGAAAGTTTAAAAAATGCTTTCAAACCTTGCTGCACTAAGTTCAAAATTCCCATACTTCTTTTTGGCTATACTGCACAATTGACAGTTGCCTCTTGACCACTTAATGTGACTTTCCTCCTCAATTCCAATGCCCACAGACTGCTTTGTCAGTTGTCTACACTGGCTGCTCTCCACCACCTGGTTCAGGAGATGGCCTGGGTACAGGTGAGGGTGTCCTCTGGGGACTCCCACGAAATACTAACAGACTTTCTTCCATCACACGCACAAGGAACTAAAACATAGCATTTTATAAACATTCAGACCTCTGCATCTAAAAAGATCATACATCTGAATTTTTCCCATTAATATTACATATGCTATACACGCTCATTGGTTTCCTTGTCTGGTGGAGTTCACTGGTGGGCAAAAGTTAGTAGACATTAAAGGTTTAAGAAAGTTCTAAGAAAAAACTAAAATTGAGAAAAAATTTTTATTCACTGCCTTTTTTTCTCTAGAAATCAGAAAAAGACACCAATGCTGATTTTAGCAACAGAACACCCTGGTTCTGCTCATGGTTCCACTGAAATATAATTTGAGAACCACTGGTCTGTATGTCCATGTCAATGTTAAGGAACTTCACTTGAAAACTCCACGGCAAAGAGATTACGCCTGCTTACTTCCTCTAGGCCATCCCGATTATTATGTATAATACAGCATAAATTAAATACTGCTGGACAAGTTACCAGTGCATCCTCTACCCTACACTGTTTCTTAAAAATTACTAGCCAGTCTTGTTCATCACATGGTAAAATAACATTAAAAAAAAATCACATATTCTGTCTCCTGTCATCTTATTTAGTTTGTACTCTCCCAGAAGGCTGGTATCTCATGTAGATCTAAGTTTCTGTACACAGGGCAATATCAAGCCCAGATAATGCTTTATGATAATGTCAGAAAATGTCAATGACTGTCATTTTCTTGGGAATGAAAATTGCAAGGTTTTTATCCCAAGAGGACAGAAACAGGGCTGGTAAAGATTACTTTATAGCACTTAGCACAGTATGACGCTAAAGACAGATATGAAATGAAAGTGTCTTGAAAAGACAAAGTCACCATAGTGGAAAGAGCCCAATTATATAGGGCTAACAGCCTTGGTTATAGCCTCAGCTCTGCCATGGAGTAGCCATAAGAACTTGGGCAAAGCCCACTCTGTGAGCTTCAGTTTCCCCCTCTATAAAATGGGGGTGCCAACTTGTTGCCAACCATAAATGACCGTAATAAGGATTAAAAGTTAAGAGGGTTTGAAAACTCTTTGTTATATAAACGTCAATTTGCTTTTTTGACTAAAGCACATGACATGAGATGGTTAGAGCGTTAACATATATAACAAATACACTTAGAACTAATTTCTAACGACCGTTACTAAAGGAAGTATTCTCAAAATACACTAAACATAAACTCCAACTTTCTTTGAGGGATTCAGAATACATATCACCATCCTGTGGTTGCCCTGGGGTTTATCTCTATGACTGTCCGTCAACAGTGATCTACACAAGTAGAAAACTGCAAATTAATACGAGATTTTGGAAGCAGACTAGATAGGCTGAGAAATGAAGCGGGCTCACCATCCTGCCCGGGGTGAGGGGGAGAGGTTACGGGAAGACAAGGTCGGGGGACTCTGGGTCAGCTCTGCGGGGCCCCTCCAGGGAAGGCACAGCTGTGCACAAGGGGACTTCCCAATCCCCATCTCCAGCCCCGGACTCACAGTGTTGTCCTTGGTGGTCATCTCCTTGGCCGCGGCCTCCAGGGCAGCTCTGGTCCTGGCGTTGATCTGGCCTGGGGCGACCACCACCATCTTGCGCTGTTTGGCTGGGAGCTGGCAGAGGACGTCGCCCTTGAGGCGTCGCAGCATGACCGTCTCCTCCAGCAGGAGCTTCAGCTCCCCCAGGTTGGAGGAGCCTGAATAATCCCATCCCCAGGGCAGCTGTGGAGGCAGAACCGAGACACAGCTCGTGAGAGTCCCTAGGGCCCAGGACCAGAGTTGTCACCCCTGGGAATGGCCTTCTCACAACCCTCTCTTCCCTTGGCTTTGTTCAGAGAACTTCAAGTGGCTTTAAGGGACGAATAAAAGCTCACAGAATACAAATGAGAAACAGGAAGGAAAAGGAAGAAAGAAAGTCAGGAATGAGAGAACCAAAAACGTGTATCATGGCGTCCCACAATTTGGCGCTAACCTTTCTAGCAGCAAAGGCAAGATGTCAAGGGGTTTGGTGCCTGTCACATTCAAGAACAAACGAGACACTCAGCTTGTCAGACTCTTCCCATACACTAAATGCAGAAAGTTTCCCTAGGGCTTACCCTACAGAGCCTGTTGCACAAGGTAACAGATGATGCTGTAATATCTTTTTTTTTTTTTTTTGCGGTACGCGGGCCTCTCACCGCTGTGGCCTCTCCCGTTGCGGAGCACAGGCTCCGGACGCGCAGGCTCAGTGGCCACGGCTCACGGGCCCAGCCGCTCCGCGGCATGTGGGATCTTCCCGGACCGGGGCATGAACCCGTGTCCCCTCCATCGGCAGGCGGACTCTCAACCACTGCGCCACCAGGGAAGCCCTGTAATATCTTTATTTGATGAGGGTTACAGGGATTACAAAGCTCTTCTTCTCCAGCATGGGCCTCACCATGTGTGACTTGGTGAATGCCATCGCAGTGGCCATGGTGGAGGCGGCTGAAGGGAAGAACCCAGAACACAGGTGCTGCAGACTTGCTGAAACCAGAGGTGGGTTTTAGAGCGCCCAGGCAGTCCTTCATTAAAATGGTTCCTTCATTTAGCAGCTCAAGGAGGCAGTGAGCAAGAATGTCCACTTCCTACCACACAGGTAGACAAGATGCTACCAATGAAAATAAAAACCCTGTCCTTCACTAACGATCTTACTGGAAACAGGACTGACTTCTACGGTCTTGTAGAAAATCAGGGAGCCAGGGTGTCTGCTGCCTTAGGGTTTCAGCTGCTCATTTTCCCTCATGCCTCACCCCACCCTGGACTGTGAACCACTGAGGGCAGGGGCTAGGCTTGATCATTTTCGAGGGCCAGTGGACCTACTATAATGCTGGAGATGTGATAGGTGTTCTCTAAACCTCTGCTAAATTGAGAGCAGGAAGAGACAGCCAAAGGTGGAGAAATAAAATGATCAAAAAGTGCTTCTTCTTTTAAAAATATACACTCTGAAATCAACTGGAAGTTCTCAGCAAATGCCTTCACGGTATAGGGTCAAAAATGAGCTCGGCATGGGGCATTCTTTTCAGTGGCTTCTCTTAATGCAAGAATCTGGCCACAGTTAAAAGAAAAAAGAAGTAGGGACCTCCCTGGTGGCGCAGTGGTTGAGAATCCGCCTGCCAATGCAGGGGACACAGGTTCGATCCCTGGTGCGGGAAGATCCCACATGCCGCGGAGCAGCTAAGCCCATGCCCCACAGCTACTGAGCCTGCGCTCTAGAGCCCACGAGCCACAACTACTGAGCCCACGTGCCACAACTACTGAAGCCCGTGCGCCTAGAGACCGTGCTCCGCAACAGGAGAAGGCACCACAATAAGAAGCCTGAGCACCACGATGAAGAGTAGCCCCCCTCGCCACAACTAGAGGAAGCCTGTGCGCAGCAACAAAGACCCAACGCAGCCAAAAATGATAAATTAATTAATTAAAAAAAAAAAAGTAGCCCTGGCCTACTGGTTGCATTATATAAAAATCATGCTAGGAACAAATGGATATCATAATTAATTTAGGTATAATGTTCCTACCTTCTGATATTATCAACTCTTAACCTTGCAGGTTAAAACCCAATAATACCAAAGGTTTTAAATGCGTAATACCGTAGTTACAATCCAACAAGCTTTTATTGAAAAAAAATTTACCACGGAGCAGGCATGGGCTAGGTGAAAGAAAGGATAAAAAGATGGGGAAGGCAGCGTCTGACTATGTTTTCTTGGATGCTGGGGCAGTGGCAGCAGGAGGAGGACAAGGGCGAATCTGAGGATGGCTTGAATGACTGCGGAGACGGTGGCCAGAGACTGGGAACCCAGGGAGGGACAGTGCAGCAGTAAAGGCAGGGAATGGCTCTGCCCTCAGCACCCCCGACCCCTGGCTAAACAGGACACCATGCGCCCAGACAGTCGAGGAAGGTAAGATCCTTTTCAGAAATCAAGTTGTCTTGCGGGATCAACACAGCTACACACAACCTAACCTGGACTGATCCATGGGGAAACTCTGTTAAAGGCGTGTATGGCTTTAAATACATTTAATAATAGAAATCTCCTGCCTCAATAACCAGCTAAAAACGGTTTGCCATTAACTTTGCCAAGCACCACAAGTTACATTATAAGTACTCTGAAGGTAAGTGGATATTTTTAAAGTACTTGAAAAGCTGTTTTTTCTTTTCCAAACGTATTCTAAAATAAGGCAGGTGATCTTATTAACACCACTAACTTGCATGGCAAGCCTTTTCTCCCCCCGGTGGCATGGGTGATGAGTGAGGGGGCGCCGTTTCTCCAAGTGTCAGTGTCTTCGACACAAAGAGCAGCTCGGCATATTTGTGACTTGATCACAAGACAGGAATCCTTAAGGTCTGAAGTAATGAGGCTTTAGAGTCCAGTTAGCGCCTCTGCACAGGGACACTGCCCGCAGGAAAGAAGCCAGGGTGAGCTGGAGTTGCGGCTTCAAGGTTACAGCAGAACAAGTGGGGAAAATGAGAAGTGATTTGCCCTTGAGAGGGGCCAGCGCCTGCCATTCTAATTCAGTGCTACAGGAACCTCACGGGAACAGGGTTTAGGCATCTGAGAAGTCGACCTTGCCGGACAAAGGACGACTGCTGAAGGATAAATCCATCACCCTGGCCACAGTTTTGAAAGTAGAGATTAGAAAGAGAAGTGAGTGACTCTCCCTTTCTGGTTTTCAGATCGTGGATGTTCTGGAGGCTGGATCAGAGAGAGCTACTCGGGGCTCAGGAAGAAGGTTCGAACCAGCCCCGTCACCTCCCACCTGTCAGCAATGACACCGACCGGGACTTCTGCTCCACCCATCACAGCACACCAAGGCCCCAGCACACCAGCAAACAGATGAGACTGTATCCCACTGGTGGGTCTGGAGAGAGTGAAGAGGGCACAGAAGCCAAGGAGGAGGAGAAGGCCACAGACTGTGTCTCTTCCTGACAAGAGAACAGCCCAGTGCCAGAAGAAGACAGCTCAACTGATTAAGGAAAAAAAAAACGAACTCCTAAGCAAACAAGGAGCTACTTCTGTGTGTCATCCTGTCTCGGGTTACTCTGCGGAAGAACACCGGAAGTGTGCACAGGCTTTGGCCAACCTGGCTACGGCTGCCTGACACCGAGAGACCCCCCAGCTCAGGCCAGGAAACATGCTTTGTCCACCAAGAACATGCTGCTGAGCTACAACGGAGACACGGCCGCCAAAAAGGAGGGCGAGGAAATCCTGGAAGCTCTGGTCGGGCTCCACCACGCTCTGGGGGTGGCCTGCCTCTGGCCGAACCAAGACACAGAGGCCTGCTTCAACCTGCAGAGGCAGAGGGAACGCGAAGGAGCGAAAGAACGACATAAGGGAGGCGTCTGTGGATTACGACTCTCGGAGGAGGACCAAGTGTTGCTTGGGGCGGGGCCTCCTTGGCCATCTGCAGGTTGAACGCAGCTCGGGCACACTTTGAAAGGGCACTTGGCAACATTATTACCGCTGAGGGCGACAGGATGTCAGAAGTGATCAGTCTACAGAAGAACCACGCCCAGGCCCGCCAGCACTGGCAGCAGGCTCATTCGACCCATGTTTCTTTGTTCACTGATTCAGCCCCCAAACTGCAGAGGTGAGCATGTTACCAGCTGAGGCCTATGCCATGTCTGGAGGGACCCAGCACAGGGAATCTCAGCCAAGTTCACCTGCCAAGTGTGGGGATCACACATGCTACGCACGTGCCCTGTAATGCATCAGCTGACAAGGGGATTGGTGAGAAAAGACAAAAACGATGCCCCCCACCCCTTCCTCTGCTCTCCACCTCCTGACTCTTTTCCTCTCATTTACAAGAGAGATGGTGGTAGCAGCTAGAATTTTCTTGATCTGTATTCAAAAGTGAGGTACTGGGGCATCCAGAGGAAAGCCCAGTGATGAATTTATCTTTCAGCAGTGGCCCTTTGTCTGGCAAGATCATCCTTCTGAAAGCAGGGCTTTGGCAGAAAGGCACTGCTGAGGAAGATGGAGTCCCACGCTCAGCCAGATGGCCAGACAGATGACCACTAATGGAGTCAACGGCCCGTCAGGAGGAATGCGCATTTGCGGCTAATGTAATTTAAACATTTTTTAAAATGTTGACTTTCTCGTTTACGAAAGTAATCCATTTTGGCATACCTTATCTTCCAATCATACATGAGAGAGACACAGAGTGGGGTGAAGGAGGAGGGGGGGAAGAGAGGGAGACAAGGAGTGAATAATTAACTATAGGGAAAGTTTCACATCCTACTGTTTTCCACTCTTTTATTTCCCCATGTCATTAAATAAACTTTTTTTCTTCAGCTAAAAAAAATTGAGGGGGCTTTCCTAGTGGTGCAGTGGTTAAGAATCCACCTGCCAATGTGGGGGACATGGGTTCGAGCCCTGGTCCAGGAAGATCCCACATGCCGTGGAGCAACTAAGCCCGTGCGCCACAACTACTGAGCCTGCGCTCTACAGCCCGCGAGCCACTACTACTGAGCCTGTGTGCCGCAACTACTGAAGCCCACACGCCTGGAGCCCGTGCTCCACAAGAGAAGCCAGCACAATGAGAAACCCTCGGCAACCAGAGAAAGCCCGCACAAAGCCACGGAAGACCCAACGCAGCCAAAAAAAAAAAAAAAAAAAAAAAAAAATTAATTAAATAAATCTATTAAAAAAACAGGTTTTAGAAATCATGATTAAAAAAATTTATTTTTTATTTTTTTGGCTGTGTTGGGTCTTGTTGCTGCACACGGGCTCTCTCTAGTTGTGGCGAGCAGGGGCTACTCTTCATTGCGGTGCACGGACTTCACATTGTGGTGGCTTCTCTTGTTGTGCAGCAAGGGCCCTAGGCGTGTGGGCTTCAGTAGTTGTGGCTCGCGAGCTCTAGAGCGCAGGCTCAGTAGTTGTGGCTCACGGGCTTAGTTGCTCCGTGGCATGTGGGATCTTCCCAGACCAAGGATTGAACCTGTGTCCCCTGCATTGGCAGGCAGATTCTTAACCACTGCGTCACCAGGGAAGTCCAGAAATCACGATTTTGATTGCAATGGCATTTGTTTACAAGGCTTCCTCTGCCATTTTTGGAGAACGGAAGCTGTGCAGACTGTAGCTTCAGGGGCAGCTGCTCCATTGGCACCGTATTCATAGAGATAATTTGCAGGTCAGAGGCTTCTGGCCTGCTGACCGGGCACGATTCACTATAATGAGTCAACATTTATGAGCAAAGGCCCACTGATGAGAGCCCACCAGGGGAGCCTGAGACCATGCTTCCCACTCCACCTGTTCAAAGGCTTCCTCTGTCCTGTTTGCGCAGAGTATGTAGGGCCTCGGCCTCACCTGGAGCTCACCTCGGTGCCCTTCTCGGAGGCAAGAGCTGTTGGCTTTCAGAGCTCCAGGCACCTACGCATTGGCCACTGGTCGCTCTACTGGAAAACACTAACGTGGAATCACCACAAGCGTTAGAACTCAGAGGGGCTGCTCTTATCTTACCCTAGAGGACACTCCAAGGTCAGAGTTAGGGGAAAAGCAGAGCTAAAATCTGAATCCAGCTCTATGGCCAGTGCTCTTCTGATCACACCACAGCCGAAAAGAAGGAATGGAAAGGGAAGTGTGAAAATCAGGGTGGGGGTGGGCGGGGAAGAAGGCGAATAAAGAACAAATACCCGCTTGGCGCCACAGTAGCGAAGTCCAAAGGTGTGGAACTGAGGGAAGAAAGTCGGCCTGACGGCGAGGATCTGCGTGTAGAGCTCTGCCGGCCGGGACATGGCTGGGGTGCCCGACAGTAAGATCACCCTCTTGGCAACCTAGAACACAAAAGCCCAAGATGCTGAGATGCACAGAGGACACGCAAGGGATGTCCCCAGCACCCCCAGAGTCAGAGCCGAGGCCCCCGGAACAGTACACCCCTGGAATCTTGCATGAACACCTTCACTTCCTCGCACTCTGACTGCAGGTACTTCTCAAGTTCATGCATCTTAGATCCAAGGTAGATCTAGATTCCAAAGACACTACGGCTGGCCTCACTCCAGAGCTCTGGGTGGCCACAACCTGGGAACTCTAAGCGAAGGTACCATGACCAGAGAAAAAGAGCATGTGTGCTCCAAGAACCTCACGGTGTGACCCGTGTAAGAGGCTGGGCGTCATCTCCTAAGCTGCCTCGGCCACACCCTCTGCCCGCATCTACATCAGCACTTAGTCCCTTACACTGAATTCTATCTTGTCTGTCTCCCTCACTAGACTGCAAGCTTCTTGAGAACAAGGACTGGGCTGTGTCCACCTTTGTTTTCGGAGAACAGTGGCTGGCACAAAGTAAGCAATCAATGAATATTCACTGTATGCCTAAAAATATTCACAAGGAAGCTAACTGGTGTCCTACGGAACGTGGAGTAAACTCAAAGAATCCAGCACGGTTAGAGGAAGGGGAAGTAGGGGAGAGAGCAGCAGGTCCGAACTTTTTCCAGGATGGATTTCTGACACCCAAGCTGAACCTATGATTAGATAATGACCCGTAGGACCAGCTCTTTCTCAATCCCAGGAGAAAGCATCAGCAATGGCCTGTGTATATGCCTCTATTTGTTTTCTTTAGAGGAAAAAAAAAAAAGGCTGTCACTAACTCAGTTGCACAATGCTTTGAGCCTAAAGATCCCTGATTCAAGCTCATTTGGCAGTTAATAAGGACTTTAAAAGGTGGGCCCCGGATCCATCGACCCTACACTCAGCCCAGGCCTGCAGCAGCCTGCTCAGCTGAGGGCAGGATGGGCATAAACAGCTGGTCAATTCCAATGACAGACTTTGGGTTCATCCTACCTCTTACTCAGATGAGAAAGAGGGTGAGATAAAAAAGGAGACACGGGGCTTCCCTGGTGGCGCAGTGGTTGAGTGAGTCCGCCTGCCGGTGCAGGGGACGCGGGTTCGTGCCCCGGTCGGGGAAGATCCCACATGCCGCAGGGTGGCTGGGCCCGTGAGCCATGGCCGCTGAGCCTGCGCGTCCGGAGCCTGTGCTCCGCAGCGGGAGAGGCCACAACAGTGAGAGGCCCGCATATCACAAAAAAAAAAAAAAAAAAGGAGACACTTCCCTATTGTACTAGAACATGAAGTGGCCAAAGATCACTGGAGGTAAAATCCATTTCAGCTCTGGGAAGGGACCCTACTGGGGGGCTCAGTTGTCTCGAAACAGCTTGTTAACCACTGTAACCTTGAGTTAATGATGGCAGCATAAGGCAATCGCATGCAGTCAATCACCTAGGGGAGGAAATTAGGTTTTCAGATAGATACACAGCCTCATAAAAATAAATAAAGGTGCAGCAGAGGGAAGAAAAATGATTCTTTATAAATATACAATATATACCATTCTTTTCTTTTTTTTTTTTTTTTGCGGTACGCGGGCCTCTCACTGTTGTGGCCTCTCCCGTTGAGGAGCATAGGCTCCCGGACGCGCAGGCTCAGCGGCCATGGCTCACGGGCCCAGCCGCTCCGCGGCATGTGGGATCTTCCCGGACCGGGGCACGAACCCATGTCCCCTGCATCAGCAGGCGGACTCTCAACCACTGCGCCACCAGGTAAGCCCTATATATACTATTCTTGAGATGCACTTTTGCCCTCTCAGAAACTGCCAATACCTAATTCCATTATGACAGGCGAGCTATGAATTTCTCCAGCTATAATTTTCCACAGTTCAATTACCTGGGCCTTCTAATTTCCTACGTGGTTTAATGCAGACTCATTAAAATAACAATGAGCTTCTTGAATGACGCCTGTAGCACCACTTGCCTTGGCTCAAGGCCATTTCAATGAAACGGGGAAAATGAAAAGTCTTATCAGTACGAGAAAATCAGCTCATCAGCCAAACCTATTCCCCACGTCATCACTGCTGTAGCCTGGGGATGGAGCCTGGGCAGCAGCTCACAGATCAGGTGCTGGAGATTAACTCCAAGGTTCTCTGCCCAATATTTATAGGACAGAGTTAACATG
Source organism: Mesoplodon densirostris (assembly GCF_025265405.1). Lineage (NCBI taxonomy): Eukaryota > Metazoa > Chordata > Mammalia > Artiodactyla > Ziphiidae > Mesoplodon > Mesoplodon densirostris. The sequence continues at coordinate 21,798,744 of NC_082668.1, forward strand.
GAGTCAGACTTCCCATATACTGTCCAGACTAGGGCGGTGATGGGACCGTTGAAAAGGGATGCTGGTGGGTGTTAAAACAGCACAGGCAGCATTATGGAAAGAGCAAAAAGGCCAGCTTTGAAAAGAGACCAAGACAGCGTCTCATCTGTTATGGAATGACTTAGCCTGCTCAGCCCCGACACGTCTATGGTCATCACTGTCATCCGTAAGGCCTTTAAGTGCCCGGTTACACATGGTTTATATGCCACCCTCTACCCTTGAGAACTTCCAGTTTAGGAAAATATAAATGCATAAAACAACATAAATCAACCCTACATTGAGCGCCTTACAGGTAACTCTTCTAGCACCCAAGAAACCCACAATGGAACAATGCAAAAAAACGATTTCTATTTAGTGTCAGAGAGAAGTTAGTTGATTCACACGAGCAGGGGACTCTTCCTGCAGCCTGCCTGATCACGCTGGGGGTGAGAACAGACCCTCCAGCGGACACCACCCCCGCTCCGGCCTGAAGAGGCAAAGAGCCATCTCTCCAAACACAGAGGGACTGGGTTTTCTGTTCTAGGTGCAGAGGAACTGGGTTTTCGACTCCCTGCTTGCATATCACAAGCACTGCCATTGTAGTACTGTACAAAACATCCAAAACCTGGTGACAAATCCAACAAAAGGGATCAGATGATGCACATTCTGACAGATTTATACAATAGAATACTATTTGTAAGAATGAGGTCCAGTTATCGGGAATGAGGTGGCATGATTACCAAGATGCGCCATTAAGGGAAAAAAGGAAGGTGCAAAACTGGTTGTAGAACACTCCAAGGAGGGAGAAAGGAAACACACGTTGAATGTACTGACATGGGCACAGACTCATTTTTACAACTAAACCCCAAAATCCAGTAACTGTGGCTGTCTTCGAGGAGAGAGATCAAGGGACTGGGGGATCCAGAGCGGGGAGAAAGAGTTATTTTTCACTGTACACCCTTCTGTACTCTTTGAATATATCACCTAGTTAAACTACTTCAATGAACAAAGAAAAGAAAAAGCTCAGACACCTTAGACCACTATGCTCATCTGATCTAGCCAATCGACAGACATAAAAGGACTTTACTCCCACAAAAAGAGAAACAGCTGTTTATTAGGGAAGGATGGTGGGATTCTGAGGGCCTTTCTTCTTCTAAAGAAATAATCTAACTGGTTTAACAATAAAAAGCACTATAAATAAATTTAAAAAAAAACCACTGAAGGAAACTCAAACACACCTCACTGCTCACAATGGAAAAGTCAGATACCCTTCAGGGCTGGAGTCATGTGGAGAAAAAGACCATGTGATTTGGCCTGAGCAGGAGTGAAGGTGGTGATGCATGGCCAGACTGGATTTCAGAGGCAACTATCAAAAGGTAAAACTACGACCCAGAAATTCTGAGTGGAAGAATTCGTCCTAAGAGGACAAAGTATACAAGCTATGAACATACGGATGATGTTCACTTGCAGAATTATTTATAACAGCTAAACAGTGTCCAACACTAAGGGTTAAATCATGGGACGTGTCCATACCGCAGAATGCTCCCAAGCCATTAAAAATGATCTTGCCCTACAGCTGACATGTTAGAAGAATAACCAAACTGTTAACAGTGGTTTTCTGTGTTGGAGGGATTAAAGGTGATTTCAGTTTTGTTCTTTGTAGCTTTCTGTCTTGCCTACTTTCACACAGTTGACCCTTGAACAACACGGGTTTGAACTGTACAGGTCCACCTAGGCAGATGCTTTCAATAGTAAATACTACAGTCCCATACTGCCCGAGGTTGGATGCATCTCAGTATGTGGAGGAACGTCAGATATGGAGGGCCAGCTAACTATAAGTTAAAGGCACGTTAAACCCCCGCTGCTCAAGGGTCAACTGCACATGAAAACAGAACTACCTCGCTTCGCAGCCCAGGAAAATGGTGCTGTAGAGGAAGAAAGATGTCACATTTCCCAGGGGACAACACCAGTAATTTCTTACACCCTAAGCAAAACATCCTCTGCATGCAGCTGCTGTTTCCATTCAGGAAACCCACATGATGTGGCCTATCTCACAGACAGTAGGATATAACCTAATTACCTCATTGTGAAGATCTGCTGAAAACATTTTGACATATTAATTATCAGAATATAGTTCTAAGAGATGCACAAGTTAGAGGAACAGTCAAGTGGTATTAAATTCGGCCCTTCTTTGGCTCTTCAAAGGCACTATTTCCCTTCTTCCCAACTCTCCTCTTATTCCCAAAATACCTAGATTCACTCATTTCCTTAGAGTATCTGATCAGTGGTTCCCAACAGAAATAGGGAGGGATAATTCCCCCCCTCCTCCCCAGGGACGCCTGGCAAGACCTGCCAAGACAATTTTGGTTGTCACAACTGAAGGAGCCAGTGGCACTTAGTGAGTAGAGGCCAGGGATGCAGCTAAATGTCCTACGATGCCCAGGACAGCCCTGTGGATAACAACGAATTTTCCAGCCCAAAATGTCAATAGTGCCAAGGTTGAGGAACTCTGATCTTGATGGAAATACAGCAGAGAGGTGGGAGGTTTGATGAACAGAATAACACAGGGTGCCTCATCCTCCTCAACCGTGCCAACAGTCCAGCACACGTGAAGTCAATGTTATGGATGACAGTGGCTCCGAGACACCCATGAACAGGCTACATTCACGGGTCCTGTTTTGAAACATTAATTCATCCGAGTTCTACGGCCAATGCAGAGTAATATGTACTAGTTAGCAGTTAAAATTCTGTTTTAAATGGGTCACTCTGAAATATACCCAAGATCTGAAAAATGTAGACACTGCTTTAAAAGGTCTGGCCCAGAAGCACATATTTCAGAAACCAATATTTAAGTCCAGCTTGCCTGACCAGGCAATGAGTGCATCAACAAGACAGGTGCTAAGAAGCTTTCCTATTATATCTTTAATGATATCATCTATCTACTGTGCAGTTTCTTTTGTCCAAACAATCAGGGGTATACAGATTTAATTTTAGTTATGGCTGTAAAACTGGAACCACAGTACCAGGGTCTATTAACATTTTTCAAAAGAAAACATATTAAAATTCCCCAAAAGAAGGGTCACCACTTTGGGAAAAACATTTCAGTGTGTCCATAAATGACTCTCAACCTACAAACATTTATAGGTAATTTGGGCAGAGAATCAAGGTTTTTAAGTAAAGCACCTTTAGGTTTGGAGAGAATGACATAGTCCTGCTTTGGAAGATGTTATCATATTACCTGTTCCTCTGAACACAAAACAAACTTGAAATGAGCAGACACTCAAGTGTGTTTTGTGGGGAGTTGGAAAAAATTAATTTTCAAATGCTATTAAGTTTCACCAACATTCAGCATATTTGTTTCCCCTAGCTTAGGTACAACTTAAAGCTCCTTTTAAGCAATAAAAGCTGCAGTTTTAAAATCAGGTGCAACCCAAAGGCCACTTTACTAGAGCCCAAGATAAACATGCGCTTTCGTTTGCTCAGTTCATACAAACCAAAGGAGATTCCCCCAAAGTCACCTGTGAGATATTTCTACCTTGTTATGAGAGAAAAGACTACTTTTCTAATTGTACAACTTTTTTCCCTGAAGTAGGAGAAAGCTCACCCCAAATAGATGGAAGGAAATTTGGGGGCCTTCCCTCTGTTGGGGATGGAGGGGCTGGGACACAAAATATAGACACCGAAGTGTGTACCACACAAAGCATGGAGCTTATACTGCAGGTCAGAATACAATGCCTTTGGATGAAGATTCAAAGCTGCACTGTACACACACACACACACACACACACACACAGACACACACACACCCCTTCTGCTCTGAAACCAGGACTCAAGCAGCCAAAGGCTCAGCATATGTTAGACCACCCCAGAAAAGGATGTGGACGGCTGACCTTCCTGCTAACAAAACAGCCTTAGGGCAGCCCCAGAAAAGGGTATCATCTTATTTATAAAGCAGGTCTCAGCTTTGTGGCGCGTCTTGCTGATGCCCACGGCCTGGTTCTGAGTCTGCACCATGAGAGCTTTGCCCCGCAAGCCACGGAGAAGACAGGCAGTTCCTCCTGGGCTGTTTAGAGGACCCGCTGCTGGAGGCTGTCCCTCTGCCTTGTCCAGGAGGAGCCCGAGGACAGTCCAGAGTGAGTTCCAACCTGACCTGTGTTCTTCAACAGGTCTTCATCTTTGAGAGACAGACGACTGCACTGACCACTAGTTCCTCAGCAGGATGTTAGGAAGAAAAACAAATCTGGTACCCAAGTCCTAAGTAGAGGTGCCCTGAGTCAATGCTAAGTCACATCCACGGCCTGCAGCCCTGGACTTGCAGCCCCTGCTCCCCTTGGACACCAGTCCAGCCCGAGCAAAATACAGTAGATCTCAGGGCCGAGTGGGCTCAGGCACCAAGTCTGTCCTCAGCAGCACTCACCTTGAGGAGGGGCACAGCTGTACGACAGCGGGCAGTCTTAACGTTTTTGAGGAAGTGAGATTCATCCTGAAAAGAAACAGTCATGTAAGTGAACAAGGCCAAATCCTGAGCAGACGGAGAGAGAGCCCACGTCAAGCTTGACCCTGGTACGGTGTCGCACTGAGGCTGCCTCTCTTACTGCTTTCTCCTTCAAGGAGATGGCTGGGGGCCTGGGCAAGGACCAGGCTCTGGGGCATCTTCTCTATGACACTGTGAGCGAGTCGCTTCATCTCTCGGGGACAGTTTTCCACTTGCAAGGTGGGGCTGGCGACTCCCCTGCCCTGCCCACCTCACACGTGGCACGGGACAAACCCCTGAAAGGTGTTCTGCTGGCTTGTAAGACTGCACCGCCCCCCTGCACAGCACTAACACCGTGTGCTGAAGACCCATGTGTGCCCCGAGCTGGCTCAAGGCTCCGCGGCCCAGCCCGCGCCTTCTCCCCCGCTTCCCTGAGCTCCCACAGGCTCTGGCTCCCACGTCTCCAAAGGCCCTGGAACGGACTGTAATGATCTGCGTGTGTCGGTCTGTCTTACTGGACTGCGGCTCCCCGGAGACCAGGGGCTGACCGCTCCCTCCACACCCGCGGCACACAGCCCTGGGCAGGGCACAGAGCTGCCTGTGGCCTCTGGCTAGCTGAGCCAGTGGACAAAGGCGCCTCCCTCGCAGTCAGCCCGCTGCCGGGAAACCCGAGGCAGAGTCCCCACTGCGGTCTTGTTGACGTGAGTGACTCAGAGGTCCTCAAAGAGTTTTCTAAAAGCCCTTTCCTTCGCTCCTTCTAGATGAGATGTGCACTAGACAGGATGAGCAGCAAGATCTGGGAGGCCACTATAGGTAGAGAATCCTATTTTTAGAGGAGGAAAACACCACTGGCTTTTCCAAGTCACACGTTTGAATAAAAAACCTTTCGTGTTACCCGGAGGCACTGGGTTTCCCTATTCTGCCAAGAGGAAAAGCGAGGATAAGCTTCCCCTGGAAACCATCCACCGCAGGCTTCGCCCCGGGATGTCTGTCACCTGGACTGGGGGTGGTAGCTGGCCGGACGGGAGTGGGGACGGGAGAGACTCACACATTTTCAGGGCTGTATTTGTGAACCATGTAGATACGCTGAGTACTGACAGAGGAGGCTGGCAGCCAGTCTCTCGAGACTTTCCTTCTGGAGTACGAAAGGAGTTAGAAGAAGGAAAGCGGCAGCTAAAAGATGTACCATCACATCTGGGAGCAGGACTCTAAACTCTAAAGCCTCCTTTAAAAAAAAAAACAACTAGGGTAAAAAGTGCTTTTTTTTTTTTTTGGTAGGAAGGGAGCTTCTTTATATCATCTGGAAGAAAATCTATTAACTGTTTGAACTGCACGTCTGAGTCACGCCGACAGGAGGGCACCAGATGGAGGCACAGGCCCATGCTGTCCAGGCTGTAGCTCCCGGAGCCCTGGGCTGTCGGGGGTTCACATACTCGCCTCCATCATGGCCCCCCATGGGGAGAGGTGGGCTAGAAACCCCCAGCACAGACCTAGTAAACCACAATTTTTCAAAAAGCGGCCGCCCTTGCCCCAGAAGATCCTAATACGTAGCCAGGGTCGAGAACCGCTATTTGAGAGAAATGAAAGATCACTTCCCTACAAAATAAAGCCAGTGATTTCTATTCTCCTAGAAACCTAGCGAGGCTCCACGAGATTACAGATATGGACATTCTTGGAGCTTCCGAGCAGAAAGTTTCCCCAGAGATAAAGTACTTAAAGACTCTGCCAAGTCACTTACAATGATGACAACTCTAAAAGGGGGTTTTAGCTGCTTTTCTAACTTGCTCAGGAGATCAAAACTGACAATGTTGACCAAGCCAGCTGTCAGGCGGTCCTTCCCTGTCACCACGACGTTGATGTGGTCTGGGCTCAGAGACGGCAGCCATTGACGGAAGGCCTGGGGGTGACAGGAGAGAACAAAGCCCAAGTGGTGATCCAGCCTGGCAGCTACCAGCTGTGGCTCCGCTAACCCACCCACCGCCTCTCTCCACGCGGACCAACATTAACGCTCCCCGAGGACAAACTCGGTCTCTTCCCCTCCCTGCCCTCCTGCATTCAGCATAACCTTGTCCCCACGAACGACCGTCGCCTCCCTGTTCCTCCCACCCACCCACACCCCTTTGCTTTCCACTAATGGGACACTTCCCTCCTCGGTAAGCAAGCCCTTGTTAGCAGTCGCTTTGGGGTGTCTGTCGATTCCACTTCTGTGACCTCTAGCTAGATGACAAGTTTCTGCGAGGAAAGAACGCAACTCTTTTTTTTTTTTGCGGTACACAGGCCTCTCCCTGTTGTGGCCTCGCCCGTTGCGGAGCACAGGCTCCGGACGCACAGGCTCAGCGGCCATGGCTCACGGGCCCAGCCGCTCCGCGGCATGTGGGATCTTCCCGGACCGGGGCACGAACCCGTGTCCCCTGTATCCGCAGGCAGACTTTCAACCACTGCGCCACCAGGGAAGCCCAGCAACTCTTTTTAAGAGGAATTTTATAAAGGAGTATTTAGCAGAGCCTGGTACACCACAAGCGCTGATGATGATGAAAATGTTCGGTGCTTCCTACAAAGGCACCTGCTTTCCCCAGAAGTCTCTCCATCTCTAGCCAAAGCCAGTACCTGGAGCCAGTGGACAGCCACCAGGAGCCTCTGTCATTGGCCGGGGTCTGGGTGCTCCCAGTGAGCCTGGGCTGACACCATTCTGATTCCGGGAGCGCTAGGCCAGGCTCTGTCCTGCTTATAAGCCTCTGACCATCTATCCTTCCCTAGAATTTCTGAGGGTGCTGTGGGAATCTAACGTGTTTTGAACTGTTAGTTCCTAGAGGCTCTGGCACAATTCAGATCACGGGGACAAGAAGAGAGTGGGGTACTCTTTCGATATGCACTTTTCTTAAGGCTTGCTTTCTCCTGGGTTGGAAGGGCATGTCTGGGTGTCAGGCCCCCTGGCTGTAGGCAGACCTGCCTCTTCCCCAGGAGCAGCTCACGGGGGCTTAGTAACAGCCCCGGCACGAGGAAGCTGACAGCCACCTCGAGCAGCACGAAGCTGGGAAAAGCTACGGATGATGAACCATGTCTTCCATCCTCACCAAGTTTGCTTAAGTAGAGTTTCATTCATTTCATGGGACCACTCTGACCCCTGGATTTACGGGAGACAAAGCTCACAGCTGAGTGATAATACAATGGTCATGTCAGGTTTTTCTGCCATAAAGGTGGCCGGTAGACTATGAACATCGTGCCCACACCACCTGCTACCGGTGTGGGCCCTGAGCCCAGTCAGGAGGTGCGACCTCAAGACCCCGGAACCGTTCCTCGCTAGCAGCTAGCAGCAAGCGTGGCGCTTAACCTCTTGGAGAGGCAGTTTTCTCATCTGTCAATGGGGTTAATATCTTGTGTCTGCTGCGCACGGCTATTTAAGGATTAAGGGAAATAAAGGAAGTAAAACTATTTTGAAACTTAAGTGGGGTAGAGGTGAAAGGTGTTCTTCACAGGGGCACCGGAGGTGCTCAGGAAGCGTCTACTGACAGACGGAAGCAAGTCTGAGCTTGGTAAGGCCTTGCCCTTCCTCCCTAAAGGCCTAGCCTGATTCTACCCCAGAAAACCAGGAGCTTGGCCTCAGCAGGCTCCCTTCCTCCTCCAGCTGAGACAGATCTTTCGAGCTCCCCAGGTCCTGTCCCCAAACTGTCGTTTGATGACTCTGACTCTGAGGAAAGCCTTCCTCGTTAAAATCACGGCACCAGGAGAGCTGACCTGCTCCCAGGTGAAGCGCACGGAGGACGGTACCACCACCAGGAGCGGCCACTCCTTCCGGTAATAGGCGGCTATGCAGATAGCTTGGATGGTCTTCCCCAGGCCCATGTCATCAGCGAGCAGCAGGCGGCCTCTTTTCGCTATGGCAAAACTGAAAGCAGACACGGTCAGGACAGAGCACACGGCGCGCTTCCCAGGGCGTCGATTAACCCGCCATCGAGCCGCCGCGTGAAGCCACACGGCAGCTCGGTGTGGGCTACCGGCTCGCAAGAGACCTGCTCCACCGAGAGGGAAGCCAGAGGCCAAACAGGGGGCAGCGTAATAATAACCAAGGAAAGACTACAAACAGGGACAAATGTAGTCAAAGGGGAGGGAGCAGCTCTAGAAGACAATTAGGTCGTGGAAGCCGAGGGAGGGAGTTTCCAGTAAGAGGAGTCACCCTCTGCCCGGCGCAGGTGAGGCCCAGGGGATATAAAGGAAGAGCGTGGGAAACAGTCCCTAACGGGGGGCTGGGAGGGGAACACTTGTCACATGAGGGATCTGCCGGGAAGGGAAGAAAGAATAGACAGTGGGGTGGAAAAATGGCTTTCTCAAGATCAGAGAGGACTCTGTACCCATAAAGCTGGCAAAGACAGAAAATGCTGGAGAACAGGAGGACAGCCAGAGAGAAGGATGGAGCAAGAGTGTCTGTCTAAGAGGAGCACCGACCTCAGCCACGGGTCTCATTACCTAGCAGCCTCCAGGGCCCCCAAGCCCTCCAGGGCAGCAGCCCTTGCTTACAGTTTGGGAATAAAGCACGGAATTATTATTCTACTCCTTCGGAGCCCGCCTGGCCTGGGCTGGAATCCCAATTCCACCACCTGGGAGCCGTGTGCCTTTACGCAAGTTATCTGACCTCCTCGCGCCTCCACTGTCACGTGGAGTAACGACGAGGCCCACCCCAGAGAGTGTTACGGGGGCTCGGGATGTTTAAAGCACTTCAAACAGTGCTTGGTGCCGTCATAAGTGCTGGGGAAGTGCTTCCCTTATAACAACTATTCCCCCAAAGGAGAAAAATCACCAAGACACAAACAGTGATGGTGACTTGCTTGACTGGCATATGAATCAGAGAAAAGCTAAAAGGGTCCCCAGTGCCAGATGCCTGGTCTCCTGCTGCAAACACCACTCCTCTTTCGTCAGAATTTCCGAAGAACGGATCACTGGCTCAGGAACCTGATAATAAGCCAGTCAACTAGCTCTTCCCCTTTCCTTCTCACCCGGAAAAGACAGAGAACAGCCCCTCTTCTGACCAGCAGCCGCCATGGCCCACAAGAACTCCGGGCTGCACACGGCCTTTCTGAATTGCCTGGAAACGGCGTTTCCGCCCTTCAGAAGCCAGTGCCCAACGAAGGTGGGAAAGTGAGCAGCGGGTCTGCGGGGGGCGTGAGCCCAGGACACCCAGGCTCAGCAGACAACGAGCATCCTGTCGTGGTCCCGGCACTTCTCTGTCCTCCCAGCTGCCCCATGGCCCACCCGGTGAGAGGTGGTGCCCCCTCCCCTCCCCTTGTCATGCCGACCTTGGTGAAATCTTCCAGACCATTTCCGGGATCAACTCAGACAGACGCATGCAGAGTGACAAGTATAAAAGACTTATTTTTTTTTACATTACTTTCTGATTTACAAAACTGGTGGTCAGGACGGCCAGGGGCACCTATGCAACAAACCAGGGAGGGCCTTTTGTTTCAGCCTCCGAGGTGTCGCAACCATTTACAACGTCTGCACGGCTTCATCCACCTGGTCATTCCCAAAGCAGAACAGACCCTTGAATTTCACAGCCCTTCCTTTTACTCTGCCTCGAGGTAGTCCAACTAAGGAACAGAGTGATCACAACTGAGAACAAAGATGTCGCCTGGATAATAGAGAGACAATCACACGGCTGAATGCCGTAGTTTGGTATTACACAAAAAGCGCTGCACTCGTCATCAGAAGATAGGATTTCAGCCCCAATTCCACTTTTGGACCCTGCGCAGCTTTAGACAGAGGACTGTCTTCTTGGTCTCAACTCACTCCTCTATTAAAAGGAACCGTTTAGATATTAGAGCAGGCTGACATCTATCTAATAGATTTTGCTCCGTATATTTAAATGAGTTTCCAGTTGTAGTACTTACATAAAAAAGCAAAACAAAAACGTGGAATTGACAGCCCTTCGCTTAATACCAAACTCCTCCACTTCAGGGAATGAAAGTTAAAATCTGGAATTAATGCAAAGTTTTGAAGAAAGGCTGCAAGTACCATTAGCAGTTTCAGAGCCATAGAGAAAAAGACAGAACCAGCTGGCTGTGCTCTGGCTCTGATGTACATACCCTGGGGTGCCTCCCACCCACCACCTCTCAGCGTGCACCACATGTGCCCAGGGATCTCCAGGGGAGCCATGAAGAACCTGGATTCTGAAGACGGGGGCTGCCCAGGAGCTGGGGGTGGGCAACCTCTCTCAGCATTAATGAAGGAGACGGAGGAAGAAAGATGAAAGGGAAACTCCACCTTGAGCCTGGGTAAAACAAGGCCCAAAGGACATCTCAACAGATGAAAGAAACGGCAAAGTGCGTTATCTAAGAGAGATGGCAGCTGGAAGGCAAAGGAAGAAAAGGGTGTGGGCAGGGCTGGGACCGTGGGGATGCAGTGAGGTCCCACTGTGCCCAAACTGCACCCGGAAAACAAAATCCTACACAGACAGCAGCCAAGCTTTAACCAAAACACCCCAAGTGGGCTGCACGCGGGCAGGCTGCCTTCGTGGGCCAGGTCCATTGACAATGTAGGCCCTGCCTTTGCATGGGGCTCTATCTCCAACCACACCACCTGACATCAGGTCGAGCTCTGCCCTCTCCTCCACCTCCCATCTTTCTACTAGAAGGCAAATTCTGGGGCAAACCTGTCATTTTGTTTCTCCTAAGAAACTCTGGAAAAAGGGACAGGTTAGGACACAGGCTTATCTTTTTCTTTCTATCAATATAATAAGAGCACTTTCTTTTGGAAAACGACCACCTTACACTCTCAGTCCAAGTAATTGGGGTGAGGCAGCCCCTACCCTTTCGCTCCAGGGATGGGCCTGTCACCTGGTCTCACCAGTAAGACCTCCGAGCCCCCCAGGACACAGTGACTGACCAGTTCAAGCGTCAGCGCCAAATTTCAGATATTTCAGTGTGGGACCCACTAGAAAAGAGGCGCTTCCGCTGGGCTGCAGAACCGATGGGTGCAACACGGAAGCCCCTGGCTGCCCCCGCTGCCACACTTGAGGAGCACCTGGCTGAGAACAAAGCAAACTCAGAAGAAAGCAGAGCTGAGAGGGGTACAGAGTCCTGACGAGATCTTTAGAGACCCCGGGCTTTCTATTACCTGCAATGAGAAATCTCTTTTCTTACACTACTTTGAGCTGGGTTTCTGCACACTCGCAATACAGAGTCCTCATTAACTGATGGAATTTGAAGTCAGTGGTTACAATCAGGCTTTGGTGACAGCACACGTGGGCTGTTTACTGCTAACACCCAGATGCTTCTAGACGGCTGTGGAAGAGGGGCATTCATGAAAGAGGGAGCACCTGAAGCCACTCCGTGGTGAGCGATCAATCTGAGCAGCAGAGAGCAAGAGGAAGACGGATGAAGAACCTACTTGACTCCAACTCTCTGAAAGGGCAGCAGGCTCGACACCAGCTTGGAATCCACTTTGGACAGGTCTGCCTCGGGGATGTCTGCCACGGGACACAGAGAGGTCTTCTGGAGCTGAGCGGCAAAAGCCAGGGTGAGGGTCTTGGGCAGAGGGTCCAGCTGAACTTGTGGAAGGCAGCGCACCCTTTCCACTAGAAAGCAGAACAGAGGTGTGTGAATTGGAGTGTTCATGTCCAAGATTTCTGGGGGAAAAAGAAGGGGCTTTGAGATACAAAGTTCAATGGCTGGAATTCTGCTGCATGCCATCTCCTCCGAAAAGTAACTGGAGAGAAAAACTGGGTGCAGACAGATGCATGGCAGGGAACCAGTTTTCCCTCTCCATTCCTAGTGTCTGCAAACAAGAGGGCACTCAGTAATGCAAAATTGATCTTCACGGCACCACACAAACACCGGAAAGAACTAAAGTGTTCTTGCGACCGATCTATTTTTAACCTCAAGTCATTTAAAAAATTATCTTAGTATTCCCATTCAATAAATAAGGACCCATATTCTTCAAAAATCAGTCCAGGAAAAGCAAGGCCTAAAATGAATAAATCTTGTCTTGTTTCCATTCTCCTTATGTTTTATTTTGGTTTCAATGTTTGAGAAGATGGAGAACTTTAAGCTATATGCTGTCAACAGGCAAGGAAGCACTGTGGTCTATGCAGAGAAGCTGTTAGGTATTTCCAAGAAAGATCAGTAGGACAGTAGTGCTATTTACAAACAACAACAAAGGGCAGAGTCCACGCAAAGGCCACCAACTGACAACAATGCACATGGCCCTGCACAATTTTGACCTTTTCCATAAGAGAATAAGCAGCTTCTCTTGAGAGAGGTGAGTTTTACAGGTACTGGCAAGCTAAGGCCTTTTGGCAAATCAGTCTATTACTTGTTCTGGTAAATAAAGTTTCACTGGAACACAGTGGTGCCTATTTGTTTATGGACTGTCGTTTACTGCTTTCATGCCATAATGGTGGACCTGAGTCACTGGGACAGAGACGGCATGGCCCACGAACCTAAAATGTTTACTATCTGGCCCTTTACAAAAAAAGTTTACCAACCCCTGCTAAGCTTAGAGTCTAAACTACTACTAAGGGTGACCATGACTCTCTTTCAACTAAAGCTTATATTTAGGGGTCTTTACTTTCCTTCCACGTGTGCTGGTTCCAGACCCCAATATAATGGATGGGGAAATCTCTTCTAGTCAGAGTCTTTAACCCAGGTGGGAAATGTTTTGATTCCTTGAGGAAACACTTGCTGCAAACTCAAGGTTAAGTTTGAATATGATGAGTTACTTAGTATCAGCAACCACTAGCTGAAGCAGGATCTACATGGAAATAAAAGAATCTACATGGAAATAAATCGGATCTACATGGAAATAAAAGAAAATCAATTTCACTGATTTTTCTTTTTGAAGGAATTTAGCTTCATCTGATTTTAAAATTAAGAGGGAAAAAAGCCCTTTATTCAAAAGAGAAACAGAAAAAGAAGAAAAAAAAACAGAGATATAAATAAAACATAATTCTGGGGGGCGGGGGACGGCAGGAGAAGACAAGTTAAAAATTAAAGTTAGAGAAAAGAGGATAGACCTAGAAATCCCTGGTCGTAGAATTAGCGTTAAACTTCTAATCACAGCCTGCTGTCCTACAGTTGTAGCTTTCAAGATGTTCTTCCCTTTCAACATTTCCTTTGAAAAATCTAATTAGAAGAGTTACGAGAGTGACCATTGTTTACAGATCCTTGATTGCTCTTTATCTTTTACCTTTTCGGGGCACCCTGAGATAGTGATAGTAACCCACCAAGGGGCTAACTGAGCTCTCCAGGAATTCAGGAGAAGGAATCACATACAGAACTTGTGTCTATTTCACTTCTACCCGATATTACTTGAAATTCTAAGGTTGTCAGTTCTCTATTCCAAATGGTCACAAGGTATTCCAAAAGTCTTCTCCCACAACCATCAGCTGGCAATTGCAAATACTGATGTGAATATGGAGGGCTGAGCCATCTATTGCCACCTTAAATTGCCTTGCCTTTTCAGTATATTTAAATCCATCTCTCTCTTTCCCTAAATATAGGTATCAGTTATTTCTGGAAACAGTTTGCATGAATAGAATCACCAAGATAAGAAATCAGGTACGGTTGATGGCTTAATATAAAAGAGAGTGTCCATATTGATGCAGAAATACACTGCATGCTTCCAAATTAAATCTGAGCGTGCTGATTTCTGCACACTTCAAGAGACTGAGCACCCCATGTGCTTTCAGAACCCATTTTCATTTTAATCCTAGTGATCTTCAGCACTCAAATACCTGATGAAAGCTAAGAAAGGGCTGAGGATCCGGCTGCTGTGAAACACAGTGCTTTGTAAGCATTATGTCCTTTCAGCCACTCAAGAGGAAAAAAAACCCACTTTCTACTCTGTTTCCTATCGACTACTATCTCCCCAAATCCTATGCTGCTGGTTCAGTCAACTGAGTGTGTTTCTGGGGCAGCCTCTAATTGCTGTCAACGACTCACTGCTATCCCTTCCCTGTGCTGGAAGACGACAGGAATGTGCAGTCTGGCTTCATGAGTCATAGAGAAGTGTTTCTGTAAATCAGCTCTCTGGCAGAACGCTACCGGGCCACACAGCAGAGAGATGTTAACGTTTTCAAATAGCAGCTGACAAGATCATTGAGGGGGACGAAGAACCCTTCTGGACTGTGACAGGTCGGGGGAAAACAGACGGCTTTATGCCAACTTCACTGTGGGCACGAGGAAGCAAGTCACTTAGAAAAGAGGGAGGAGGGGCTTCCCTGGTGGCGCAGTGGTTGAGAATCTGCCTGCTAATGCAGGGGACACGGGTTCGAGCCCTGGTCTGGGAGGATCCCACATGCCGCGGAGCAACTAGGCCCGTGAGCCCCAAGTACTGAGCGCGTCTGGAGCCTGTGCTCCGCAACAAGAGAGGCCGCGATAGTGAGAGGCCCGCACACCGCGATGAAGAGTGGCCCCCGCTTGCCACAACTAGAGAAAGCCCTCGCACAGAAATGAAGACCCAACACAGCAAAAATAAATAAATAAATTAATAATAATAAAAAAAAAAAAGAAAAAGAAAAGAGGGAGGAGGATCGCTCTGCAACTGGCCTGACCTGGAGACTAGTCACCACGTTAGCAGTCAGCGCTCACATACTCAGTTCTCACCGTCACTTCTTAATCAGTTTCATACGCACATGGTCACTAGCTCAGGCCAATAATCTGATTTCACATACGAGACCTAGGGGTGAGGAGAGAGGTGCAAATTCCCCAGGTTTACAATCTGTTAACAGTGGAGTTGGAACTAAACTGGGAACCGCAGTGTTCTGCAGCCCCCCTTCACCTCAGCTTCTTAGTTCGTAGACCTGGGCTTCTAAGTTTCCTCGTGGGTCACATCACAAACTCAAAATTGCAATTTTAGTCAGACTTCATTGTGACCCTAACAAGGCTCCCGACAAGGAAAACGACTGTTTTCCTTCTCTGGGTCCAAATGTTTCCCAATCTATGAAATGGGGAGAATCAGTCTTATATTCTATGAACGCTTGACTCTAGAATTCTTAACTCTACACCCATGGAATTATTAATATCAAAGGCAAAATCTTATGTGTGGCTGTTATGTGCATTTTTCTGGGTGAAGAATCCATTGTTTTCAGCAGATGTTTCAAGGAATCTATGGCCCTCAAGACTTGGAACCATCATATAACGCTACGTAAGTTGCAAGTCATGGTTTTTCAACATTACATTCATCTGCTAGTGCTGTAAATATCCTGCTTTTTGTTGCTCCATAAAAGTCAAAGCCTTTATAGCTCACATATTTATATGTCTTTCTGTGGTTGAAAGACAAAGGGGTGAGAGGGAAAAACTCACTCCTACCGCTCATGAAAAATTCAGCTTTGGCCAAATAATCTGCTCTAAGTCACGAGTTCCAAATAGCAGCAGCCAAGGGGTCTCAGATCAACGTCAGCCATCCTTCCTGCTTCAGCTAGTGGTTGCTGATACTAAGTAACTCATCCTATTCAAACTTAACCTTGAGTTTGCAGCAAGTCTTTCCTCAAGGAATCAAAAGCTCTTCCCTTATATTTAATTTCTGTCAGTAGGGCAAATATGGATTAAACACCCCATTTTTTACTGAAGGGACAAATGGGACCCAGAATATTGAATTACCTACCTGATGCTGCATACATAGTAAGTCACATAAGGAGACAGAGGGAAGAGACCCTCTTCTTTAAAGCCCTAGCCTGGTGGGCAAGACAGCCAATGTTGTGGATCCCCACTCCCAGCCCCACTGAGATGGAGCATGTCTCTCCTGGCCGAACCCTGGTACCAGAAAGTTCTCAGGGGGTCAGGCAGGAGGAACCTCTATTGTGCCGGCTGCACACTCACTGCAGAATATCGACAGTCTGGAAGATGGGTAACAGACTGGTATTCCAGGACAGGCTGAGCTATGACCACACCCCACCCCCTTTCTCTGGCATATTGGAATGCATTCACTGCCCCACCCAAGCAGAGCAGAGAAGAAAAATGATAAGGCCAAACTGGCTTCTCCTTCTTGTAGTTACATCTGTACACAAGGTCCTTCCCTTGGTGAGACTCCAAAGCGCTTATTATACGCTGATGTGCCCCGGCCTTGGCTTCTGCCTCTGGCAGAGCTCAGCCCATGATGAAGCCTGTAACCACTAAGGCCCTCCAACTTTCACAGACCATCTGGTTCTAGAAGTAAGCTGAGAGAGCCTGTTCTTAGAGGGAATCTAAAGCAGCTTCCATCTAAACTCAGCAATCCTAGCTTGCCTCTGATTCCCAAAATCCACAAACCCTCACTTCTCATACTTCTGTGATGGGTGTGAGGTTTCACAGGCCTCAAGAATTTGACTAATAGCGCCTCATCCTGACAGAAGATGAGACCCTGCATTTGCTTAGGCTGCTGTAAAGCCGCCATCCCAGAGCGCAGGGACATGGCTGCCCGAGACCAACTTCACCTTTACTAGTCCTGTACACAAGCATGCGAAGTTACCACGGTGGAGGGGAGGAAGGAGGTGATTCTTTCAAAATACATTAAATTTAAGGCACGTAATTAAGGCTTAACAACAGCATGATATAAAACCAGCAAGGTGGTCAGCTCACTTAGTTTACTGTACTCTTCCAGGAGAAAGTTCCACTTCCTGGTCTTGACATCTGCAATGACAAGAAACAAACAGGCAAACATGACACCCTGCCCACCTGCAATGTCACCACACTTACTCATTCATTCCCTGCTTTCACAAACCCCCAGGAACCTCGGGTGACGTGGCTGATCTTGTGCCCCACACTGAGGACACAGAGATCGAGAGTACCAGTAATCGAGGCTTTCACAGAATTCGGGGAGGAAAGACAAGCAGACATGAAGACAGCACTGGGCTGTAAGCGTGGTGATAAAGGGAGCTACGGGGACACGGGACTGGGGACAGCCCAGCAAGTCAGAAACACCCTGAATCTCCAAGGTGGGGATAATATTGTAGCTTGCACTTATTCACTGCTTACCTTAAGCCAGGCACAGTGCCAAGAGACTCACATGCACCATCTCATCAGTTCCTCAATACGCTATAAGCTGGGCACCATTATTAGCTCCATTTTGTACATGGAAAACAAGCTACATGTGGTCAGTGTGGTTAAACAGTCTATGTTCAAATCCCAGGTCTGCCGCTTCCTGGATGTGTGACTTTGGGCAAGTTATGCAAATTCCCTGTGCCTCAGTTCCACATCTGAAAAAGGAGCATCCTAAGCCCCTGCCTCACAGGGCTCTTGTGAGTATTACATACAATTTAAATGTAAAATGCTTACGAAAGAGTTTCTGGCAAACAACGCACTCAAAGAAAAGGTAAACAATGATAAATTATTATTATTATTCCGTCTTCTGATTAGTACGGTGTAGCATAAACTACACATAATATTAACTAAGAGGGGTGAGCATCTGGCTACCCAACACTGACTAATTACTTAGGTTTTCCTACCAATCGACCTTCTGAGAAAATCAAGCAAGCTTCAACTCAGTTAAGTGCTTTCTGGGCAGCAAAAGTGAATTCTTTTCTGTCTGGTCATTGAAGAAGCAAGGCAGTTAGGGAAAAGGCATCATGGATACTTTGAGTCCACTTCAGGAAAGAAGCAAGGTGGCCCAGGTGTAATCTGACAGAAAGACCAAAAGCAGACCGACTACTCTTGATGTGGGAATAGTGCAGGAGACCCTTTCTGACAATAGCTTGATCCTGACAGTGGCAGGGCAGCAAATGGGAAAGTCTGTGAATAACTGCTATGGCAAAAAAAAAAAAAAAAAAAAAAAAAATCCAGTGATGGTGTTTTAATGTCTAGGGGCCTGGGCAGGGTTGGGTGTGAATATTTTCACTGTTCTCGTTCCTCCCCAGACAGCAGAGCACGTCAGGAGTGTGATTTCAAAGGCCACAGGTCAGAAGACACAGGTCATCGGTACTTGCCTTTTGAGGGCCACCCCGAGCGGAAGCCGAACACCTGAGAGGCCAGGGGAGGCAATGCTCTCTGGACTGAGGCTGGGCCCTGCACATTGTGCCTAAACCCTACTCACCAGCCTGCTCTCACCAGTCAAAACTCTCTCCATCTAAGGGATAAAAATGCAACAGCCAGCATCACCCGCTCCTGAAGGAACCCCGACCTTGATGAAAGCTCACTGAGCAAGTCATTCCACAGAGGCCTGCTCCATGATGCTGCCTGCACGGAATGTGTCAAAGGCAGGAGGTTTTAAAGGTTTGCTTTCTGCTTGCCTAGGGAAAGCTAAAACCATTTCAAGAATGGGAATACAAATCCATAAAAGCCACACTGTTTTGTAAAACAACACGGCCCAAGCTAAGAATGAAACCCAGGTGTTCAGAATTCTTCTGCTCTTTATCCTGATGCGGCAGCTTTTGAAGAACCTCACAAAAAATAAAGCAAAACTGCTTTGCTTTAGCTGGTGGTTTTCAATCCTGGCTGATTATTAGACTCACCTGAAGATTTTTTTAAACGCCAATGCGCAGGCCCCACCTCAAGCCAATTAAATCAGTAGCTCTGGGTGGGAACCAGGCACCGGCTTTTATTCTGGGCATGGGGGCCGGCAACCTATGATTTACCCACCCCTCCAGGTGGTTCGGAGGCATGCTCAAGTTTGAGAACCACTGGCTTAGTCTACCCAAAGGCATTTAGTTTTATGGCAAATGCCTATTTTTCAAGCTCTACTAAGGGCAAAATAAAACTAAATGGGTTTAAGTGGCTGAAGCAGGAACTGACCTGCTTCTACCAAGAAGACGGTGCCCAGGTGACTGGGGATGGAGTCTTCTCTTTGTGAGGCCTTTAAAGACCAAGCAGGCCCCACTATGTGTTCAACAATCTGGAACAATTTAGGGAGCGTCTTTCTACAGGAAAAGGAGAAGGTTAGAAAGCCTCTACCAAGAAAGTTATTTCTGAACATTTAAAGAGAGGAAAACACCCTAGTCTGAGATCATAGGCCACTCTGCATCCCGGAAATCAGGCGGAGGCCAACTACTTGCCGTATTTTCTGGAATCCATCTGTTTAAACAGCACAATCAGGTCTTCTGAATAGCTGATGTCAGCCTCAAAGCGGGCCCGGGAGATGAGTATGCACTGCCCTTTGACGAAGGCAAGGGAGGGAGCTACAGGAAGGCAGGTCTGGGCTGCAGGGTTGCTGCTGCTGGTAGAGGGTGACTCCACGTGGCCCTCGGCCACTTCCAAAGGCTGCAGAGTGACAGCCTGGAGGTGCTGGGCTGCTTTCACTGCCGAAGAAGAAAAGGACAGAGGTGACAACCTGAGCGACTTTTACGTGGCCCTGGAATGCTAAGGCAGGCACAGGAGGAGGGCAGGAGCAGGGTGAGGAGGAAGTTCGCTGGGCGGTCAGGAGAGAAAAAGCGTAGTCAGATGCAGAAGGTGTGCAGGTGTGCTTTAATTGGGGCTTCAGGTATTTCAGGATTTCCTGAATGTAACTCTTCTATTCCTTAGGTTTCCCAATTTTAAAAACTTAGAATTCAGAAATGAACAGGGGGGACAGGGATCTCACCAGGATGAGTAAACTTATCAGATAATTTCTGTGGCCATGTCAGAGAAGCCACCGAAGGAAGTCAACACACCAGAAATCACCCCCTTAACCCTGTTCCCAGGTCACTATTCTGTCCACCACTGAGAGGACAAGGAAGGAGACACAGGATCATCAGGCCACAGACATACAGTGTTGACCCTTATTTTCTCTATTACTGAGGCATTTTATAGATTAATAGATTTGATGACATAGAACTAAACTGTCAAAAAACACAAACTGAAATGAAAGGCAAAACTAGTGAATAAAGATATTTGCAAGAAATATGAACAGAGCTCATACTTAAAAAAAAATACTAAGACCACATAAGATAAGAAGTTAGGCAACCAATTCAAAAGGGGGAAAATGACTAATAGACATTTGGAGAAACATGCAACTCTGCAAACAATCAGAGTAATAAAAAGTCATTTTTAACTTATCGAACTTGCAGGATTAGAAAAATAGATATCAGATAGGAATAAAACCTTTTGGAAAACAATTTGGCAATATACAGCAAGAGCCCTAAAAAGTGAGCATAATGATTCAACTTCTAGGAATCTATTTCAACTAACACAAGTTGAAAAAACAAAAATTTATAGACCAAGGTGTTCCTTACAGCTTTGATACTGGGGAAGCTAGGAGCAAATTAACATTAAACAAAAAGAAAATGAAATGATTTACCCAGTATACGACACATTCTTTTTTTTTTTTTTTTTTTTTTTTGGTTGCGCAGTGCAGCATGTGGGATCTTAGTTCCCTGACCAGGGATTGAACCCATGCCCCCTGCATTGGAAGGCGGAGTCTTAACCACTGGACCACCAGGGAAGTCCCTATCACACATTCTTAAAATGGAGAATGTTTTATAGCCATCAGTTTGTTTGTTTTTTGGAAGAAATTTTGGAAAAGACAAAAGACGTTATTAAGTATGAAATCATTTTTTTGGAGGTCAAAGTGGTTCAATAATGGACACGCACATTTTCATCACCCAGAATTAACTGTTTAACATGCACCATTAAAATAAAAGTGCTTTATGCAGGAACATTAAGTGAAAAAGGCAAGGTACAGACTACATTACATATAGAAAACACTGTATATCTTAATGCATAGGAAAAAAAGGCTGGAAGGAACAAAACTAAAATGCTGACAGTGGTTAAGTGAGTGGGGACAGACGGGGTGGGGGAGGGTGGCTGGTTTCTCTTTGCACATTGACATACTTTCCACATGACCTACAGTGAGTGTGTGGTAGGGTTAAAAAGGCAAAATTCAGAGGTGGACCCAAACAAATAACAGGAAGACTGAAAGTCTTCATATGTTGCATTAATAAACAGTATAATGTACTAAGATGACACAGCAATCATCAACTATCCGCAAATTAAGAAACAAGGGTAAAGGCACAAATCCACAGTTGTTGGGAGAGTGTTCCAGGTATATCTTGGTAGAGAACAGATTGAGTACGCAAAACATTGAGAAGGATACAGACGAGCTCAACAATTCCTCATCAGCAAAATTCACCTGAAAGCTACAGACAGAATCTTGTGCCCAATGAGCTGTTAAAAAACAAAAATACGTGGAGCATTACCAAAAACAACCATTGTGGTCAGAGGACAGGAGTAAAAAGAGGACAAAACCAACAAAACAGAGACTTTTAAACAGTCTCTGTAGGTTACTTTTGTATACATATATAAAAGTATAAGAAAATCAAAAGAAAAAAAAAATTGACATGACATGAAAAAAACTTCATAGGGCTTCCCTGGTGGCGCAGTGGTTGAGAGTCCGCCTGCTGATGCAGGGGACACGGGTTCCTACCCCGGTCCGGGAAGATCCCACATGCCGCGGAGCGGCTGGGCCCGTGGGCCATGGCCGCTGAGCCTGAGCGTCCGGAGCCTGTGCTCCGCAACGGGAGAGGCCACAACAGTGAGAGGCCCGTGTACCGCAAACAACAAACAAACAAACAAAAAAAACTTCATAACAGTGGAAATCACTGGTTTAACATGAGCAATAACACAACACCAGGTATCAAGACCTACAATGTTAACCCAGAGCACTGGCTCTCCTCCCCTCAACACCTAATAAATGGATTAAAATAATGGGAAAAGCGAGCTCCCTCAAACCTAGTGTCAAACATTTCAAAAGGCAGAGGACAAGGAGAGAAACAGGAAGTTCTGCAGGGAGCTGTCCCATTACCCCCAGCAACTGTACTGGTGATGTCAGAGAATTCCACCTCGTGCCCCAAATCTGTGGAGGAGTAACCTCACCATGCATCCTCCGCTTTTCCCTTTTTGAACTGGGTGGGGACAGAGAGGGCACACAAATGGCTGCTGGGAGGGAAGCGTAGAACGGGAGGTGAGGACACTCAGGGCTGACTCTAACAGAGGTGCAGACTTCAGGCACTAGGACAAGGTGACAAAAACCTTGGTGTAGGAGAGTCAACAAAATCTCAGAAGACAAAGTGGTGAGCACCCAGGGGCCCTGACTACCACCAGACATGACACAGGCTGGAGCCAGCTTGGGCAACACCCGCTCCCTGCACTCTCGCGTTTGTGTTGTCTGCTGAACTGTTACCGTTCCTGGGAGCGGGGCCGGCACAGCTGCCTGGCATGGCTGGAGCCTGCAGTCCAGTAGGCACATACACTCTGAAGTCAGGTGGCTTGGGTTTGAATCCCAGTTGTACAACTGATTGGCTGTGTGACCCTATGTTAGTTACAGAGCCTCTCTGGACCTCAGTTTTCCCATCTGTAAAATGGTTGTTATAAGGAATGAAAGAGTTAGCATAGATAAGGGGCTTGGAACAGCCTAGCATGGAGCAGGTTCTGTAAGTGCTAGCTTTTGTTAGTATGACCGGTGCCCTCCTCCCAAGGACCTGCCTCATGAGGCTGGCCATGGGGAGAAGGAAGAAGAGTACTGGGATGGCGTCCCAAAAGCCATCTGAACCACAGGCTAGACTGTATCTGCTACTCGAGGAACTTTTCAATACCAGCGTCCCCCTGCATGACGGGGGACCACACACCTACTTACTCAGGGCACCGTAGTCGGTCATGCTGAAGTTCCACGTCTTGGTGGCAGGATCTGAAATGAAACAGAAGTACCTGGTTTGCCCACAATAAGGCTGATGACTGCTGGTATGAGCTGTACTTGGACATTCAATAAGGGTTTGTTAAATGAATGAACGAATGCTAAGTTCAAAACAGTTGACTGAAAAGCCCCTACTGATGTACAAAATCCCCGTAGAGGACAAACAGCAAATATAAATGAGGATAACGCTTTGGCTCTGCCCTTCTGGGAGGACCAACCTGAGCATGCCAGGTCACCTGGCTGAGCCAGTTCCATCGCCTTTAAAATGGAAATAACACCTACTTCTCACAAAAAACTGTTTTAGGATTAAGTGCTACACGACATACAAAGCACCTGGCAGGGGAACTATTCAGCCATTCTCCATGTGGCCATGTGGCAGCCCCCAAGCATGGCAGCTGTTTGAAGGAACGTCTATTATAAAAGGAAACATGAGCTAAAACAGAAAATTTTTAACAACTGGATGGATATAATGTGCCAATGCACTCTCTTCATATTTATGAGAAACTGTTAGATTTAAAGAGACTCTAGGGCTCCCCTGGTGGCGCAGTGGTTGAGAGTCCACCTGCCGATGCAGGGGACACGGGTTCGTGCCCCGGTCTGGGAAGATCCCACATGCTGCGGAGCGGCTGGGCCCGTGAGCCATGGCCGCTGAGCCTGCACGTCCGGAGCCTGTGCTCCGCAACGGGAGAGGCCACAACAGTGAGAGGCCCGAGTACCGCAAAAAAAAAAAAAAAAAAAGAGAGACTCTACCGTAACGTCTGCTGGGCAGACTCTTAAACACTGCAATGAGCTCTTCATTGTATCCAATCTTCACCTGGAAACGATCACCGATTTTTATGCATGTTCCCTGCTGGGAGCCTGCTGCTTTGCGGAGTGGGGTCCCTGATTTCTGTTGTAGTCTTTCTTCTGTCCTGGGCATCACACTCCATGAAACGTTCTGCCCAGAGGTGGAGGGTCTTGCCATCCTGGCCTCTAATTCAGGATCCCTGGGAGGCTGTCCAGAGGAAGAAGCTGCCGTTTCCTGGAAATTCTTTGTTCTGGCCAAAGGCTCATGAGTTGTGTTAACAAAGGGTGTCGATTTGGTCTTGTGTGAAGCCTGAATCTGACCTTCCTCTGACCCATAAACCCAGAGCTGCTCCCTGGAGACCGCTGGAGGACTGTTTGCCAAGGGAGGGGAGATCCCAGCGAGGGTCACTTGATTTGGTGGGCGGTGGCTCAGGCAGGCTGTGGGCATCTCTTCTTGCCTCTGCCATGTCCCCTTTGCCCGCTCCGAGGTGCTGAGTTGAAAACTGTGGGAATTTTGAGGTCTCTGATCACCATCGGGTGAACTTCTGGGATTCTGTTGCTTGAAAACGACACCATGGCTCCCTGACTTAGAAGGATCCTGGTGGAGGTGTCTGGAAGGGCCCTGCTTGGACTGGGAAGGTTTGGCAGCAATTGAGGAGCTCGAGAGTGTGTTCTGATGCTGTTCTGCTAATAATTTCTCAGCTCTACGTGCCAGAGCCTTTTGCCGATTCTCCTCGATTTTTTTCCTCTGTTCCTCTGTTAGAGGCAAGGACATTTTAACAGGGAAATGTTCATGCAGGAATGTCAATCTTTAATCGGAAACGTGGCAAAAGCTGCGAAAGGAAAAACAATATTGAAATAAACATTAAATGTATGTCTTTGCTTACCTTGATTTTAACACTTTTGTCCCAGGAAATGCACAAGGAGCCAAAGGATATATGAAAGTTTCTTTTATAATTAAACACATACCCACACAGATAGTAGGCAGCATATGCCAAAAACCATGACTCTGACAAAAAGTAAAAAGCAAGGTCGATCAAATCCAAAGCCAAAAAGGTATTTCAACTGCAATGTTTTTCTCCCTCTCATCCACCAGCCAACATGAGTTATCAGATCCCAAAAAGTTATATAGTGCAACCTAAATCCATCAGATAATGAGAAGGGTGACATGTCAAACTAGAAAGGATAATGGATTAGACTGACATAGACCAAAACAAACACATACCATGGCGTGACACTTGCTAAAACAGCCTCCTTCCAACCTGGAAGAAGGAAAAAAGCATTAGCATCACATACACTGCACACTAAATTCACTCTTCGAATACCATCGTTTCATCATTCCTGGCAAGTCAATCTGCAGGTGGTAAACCCACCACCGTAGACCAACGAGTGACTCTTCTGGAAAAATAAGGAAAAAAAAAAGAGTAATACGCTCATTGTACAAATTCAGACGCTACATAAAGATGTAAAGAAAAGAGTAAAATTAATCTGTAATCTCAGTATCCATCAATAACCACTGTTCATAGTTTAGAGTACAGTATAATTCTGATTTTTTTCTATCATATCCATAGATACAGGTCATGTATAATATTTGGAAGACATATGATTTATTACAAAATAGGATCATTATATATGTTGTTTTGTCTCCCTATCCTGATTTCTTTTTTCCAATTAATTTACTTAGGTTATTCTTCTATGAGCTGAGCCACTTTTACAACACTCTAGACCCAGGCGCTGGACACCAATTTCTCTGGCTTGATTCGAACTGAAGAGCCGCTACCCAATGTAACGCCACATAATGTTTATAACGATGACAAAGTGGGGGGCCTCTGAGAAACGCCCGAGGGTAAAAAGGTTTCCTTCCTGCAGGGACTCTCTTTGACCAGAACTCCAAACATCGATCTCTAGAGGCCTTCCACTTCCTCCAACCACCAGCAGTTAAGAAGGTGTTAGGGAAAGGCATCGTTCCCAGGCTCGGCTGCAGTTCTCAGGCTCCCCGGGTAAAACACTCCTGCCTAACTTTCCAACCAGCGCTCTGCTGCGCCCCCAAACTCTCCAGGTCCAAGGCCTGGTGCGCTGCCTCCACTAGCCAGGGGAGATGACGCCATGGGATGAAGTCCCATTGATCAGCCCCAAACCATAAAGCCATTCCACTACATGGAGGCCCCTCTTCTTTGTGCTGAGACCTGTGTTCCACCCCATTTTGGGGGCGCGCCTCTCCCCGACCTGGCAGTATGGGAGCGCCACTTCCAACCCTATCATCTCCACTTGGATTCACCCTTTCCGTTGGCCCACTCCCTGCTCCAGGGTGGCATTTGGTCTCGTCCGCCACCGCCGCCTTCCTCCCAATTTACCTTCTCACCCGGTGAGGCCTACAACGTGAGCCACATTCGCGCCCGACCCCGAACCCAGGCGCGTCTCCAGGGCCCCCCCGAGCCAGGTTACTCTTCCGGGTGGCCGGTTAGGCCCAGTTACTCGAGCGCTGCCAGTTCGCTCGCCTTATTTCAGCAGCCGGGCCTCAGAGGTAGTACTGGTGGTGGGGGTCGCTCCCCGAGGAACTACACTTCCCAGAGGGCAACGCGGCCCCAGTTACGCTTTAAAAAGTGAAAGACCTTAGAGGGGAGACCCGAGCGGTGCTGCAGGGCCTTCTGGGATTTGTAGTTTGAATGCGGAGCCTGGTGAGAATTAGGAGACGCAACGTCGTGGGCGGGGCTGAAATGGTGCACCCTGGGAATTGTAGTCCTCGAGTCCCTCAAAGGTTTCAGCAAGCACCGGATCGTGAAAGCCTGGGTTGTTGTTCCCAAAACTGGAGTCACGCTGTCAGGAGTTGTTGGAGGTTTTTGTTTTTTGTTTTCCATGCTCTTCCTTATTCTTATTAGCACCCAGGAAGGAAGCAATATGAGCTGTGCAAAATGTACAACATCGTAGTAACACCGAGTTTGATTTGACAAGCCAAAGATAGTGCAACTGTGGCTAATCTCATAGTAATACAGAGAGACGGGTAGACGGATTTGGTAGCTCTTAACAAAAGTATCCCCAGGGGTATCCATTCCTGATTTGATAACCTTGCAATTTAAGCACCACCTGCTGTTCCAACCCCGACCTGACCTTCTTGGATCAAAAGAGAATTAGCATTGTTGTCATCATCATTGTCTTCATCAGTCACTGTGCTGAGCATTTAATGTGAATTATCTCATTTAATCCTCACTACTGTGTGTTAAGGAACACACAGTATTTGTATCCCCCTTTTACAGATAGGAAAACTGAGCAGCTATTGGATAACTTTTTCAAAGCCTTATTAGCCTATTTGTGGTTCTGACTCTGGAGCCCACACTTTTGAGAGAAAATTAGTAAGCTGACGCTATCAGAGTCAGTTTACCCCATTTCTGAGCACCAACACCCTTTCCATTCCATAATCAACTCCACTATTAAATATTGGTGGTAAATATAATATTTCCCTGTCATCAGTATTCACATAAATGTTGCTATTCTATTTTCAAACATGGCTCATTTAAAAACAAAGAGGTAGATCTCTACTTAAGGATTTGGAAAAATGGCCAAGATGTATTGTTAAGAAAAACAAAGCACATCAATGTGTATAGTTTGATCCATTAAAAAAAAATCCCTACCTATAAATGCATGTAAACTCATAGTTCAGGAACAGGGGAGGATGGAATACACTCCTCTCCTTTTTAATCTATATTTTTCTGAATTATTTGAATTTTCTTATAATAATCATATAGAAGTTTACTTTTGAAAAAGTAAATCGGGTTGGTTTTTTAAATGACAAAAACATTGGCCTGGCTACAGGCCTTGAGTGAAGTTAAGCACTAGATAGTGTTCAGATCTCAGCTCCACCCCTTTTATTGGCCACATCAACACATGACCATGCCTCTAAGTTCTCATCTATAAAGTTAGGACGAGAAAACAGTACTACCTTGCTAAATCTTCTTGTTGTGGTGAGAATCAAATTGAGAAAATATGGGAGAAGCACTTAGTGAATTGTGAAATCCCAGAACAGATGGGAGAGGGATGTTGCTATTATTTGAGGTCAATCTTCTCAGGTCCTTCATTTCTCTACACCCAGCAGCCACTTCCTACTATATAGTGTGAACAGAAATGAATGAACATCTTTCCCTGCCCTTTCTGTTCCCCAGCAGACTCAGTTAATTTGCTAAGAAAGCTGGGTGCTGGGCACTTCACCCACGTCTGCCACCAATTCATACGACAGTCACTGCCCTTGGCTGTGCTCAGTTGGCTCGCCTGTAGAATGACATATTGCCCTTTGATGTGTGCTAAAAAGGCATGTGGACCAGTGGAGCTTGCATTCTAGTATACCTATGGATTCATGGGATCAAAATCCCAATTCGGGAAGTCTGGATTTGAACTAAAAGATGTGCTTACCTTTCTAGCTCAAACATTCAAAAATTCTAAGAATGGGAAATTAGAATTATACTCCAATAAAGATGTTAAAAAAAAGAATTCAGTTAAAAAAAACCTTGTCTTCAGAAAGTAAACTAATCAAATACCACTCATTGTTCATATCTGCTTTGTCAACAGCACCGTTTATTGAGTACTGTTACATGCGTGGCTTTTTTGTTTAAATTTCTATACTTCCAAAGTTCTTCAGGCAACTTATAGTAAAAATTCTTTCATTGAAAAGGTTTAAAGGCCTGGAGGAAAGCGCCGGAGCCAAGGAATGCAGGGAGAGAAGAGCCTAGTTATAGCAGCTGAGCTCCAAACTAACTCAGGGCTTCCTGGCAGCTAAAGCAAAAAAGTGAAAACATCGTGCAAGGCCTTCAAATAAACTCTGCACAGCTGAAGCTCCCAAATGCAGGTCAGTTGGGCAGTGACAACTGGTTTGAAGTGTCACCTGGTTGCCTTAGACGCACACAAACAAAAGGACAATGTGATAGGCATCTTGTAAAGTTAATTTTTAAAAAGATTTATATAATTATGTAAAATTACATTAAAATGGCTTGAGAGTTCATCTAGTAGTTTTTTAAAGTTTAACTGACTTTTCTTTAGTAAAGTGATGAATGTCATAAATGCCTCTATTTACCAAAATTAAAAGTAGTTTTCTTTCAAAAATATCCAATTATATTTAGTCTGTGAAATCCAAAAATCTGGCAGACACAATTGCAAGGGATTCCAAAGATGAATAAGATCCTGTTCCTGTTCCTCCAAAAGATTACAGTATTTGGAGGATAGAAGACAAATAGCTAAAACTGTCAGGTTTAGCAAATGTCCCAAATAATTGTCCCCAACATTGCATGCATGTACTTATATTTAAAAAGTATTACTTACCTGAAATTTAAATTTAACTGAGGGTCCTATATTTTATCTGACAACCAAAAAACCAGTCCACTCCTATTGTATCAGTGGGCAACGAACAAATATGCATTGATAGATAGAAGATTCACAGATATATTGATATGTTGAATTTTAAAGCTAGAATGGACTATGTGGTTTTTATATGTGAAGAAACAGAGGCCAGATCAGCTGCTAGTTCAGACAGCACCTTTGTGTGTTGTAAAACCACACCCAGAGGAATTAGCTGTGCCTGACATCAAGGACCAGGTAGAGGCTGGGCTGGAACGGGGAACATCATTTCCACTGTAGGACTCTTTCTGACACTAATTAAACATACAGATACTTGTTGCATGCTTGCAGTTGCCTGACAGTATGTCTGAGTACCTACTGCAGTCCTCTTCCTGGAGCTTACATGCTAGTGATGCAGGCCCTGGGCTTCCCTCTTCCCTCCATTTCTGATCCCCTAGAGAGGGCTTGACAGCCCTTTGGGAAGGGAGTTTTTGACAAGCACCTCAAGGGCATGTCATCACTCAAGTTAATTACACCTAGAGCACTGTGATAAGATCCCGGAGCAGGTGCAAGACTTTGGGTGGATAAGGAGGCTGTTCTTTCCTCGGGTGATGCCAGTTGGTAAAGACATTTGCATATCCAAAGCACAGAGGAGCCCTGTGAAGGTTTATAAGCCAAGAAATTCACCTTCCTTAGCGATTGTTCCATTCTGATGGACTTAATTGCTTTGAGTCTGACAGTTCAGTTTTTCTCCCTTCTCTCGTCTGCACCCCCATCGCTCCTCCCCCCAAAACCTCTAAATGTATTATAAAGACAGAAACTCAGTATTATTTCTACACCATGCATCCCACAGTTTGGTGTGAGGGTTCTCCAAGCATCTTAACTTCTCAAACTTTCTGGTCTTGGTGGCTGTGATTCATTCACAAGCCTCTCCCTCAAATCTGGCACCTTTTCTGCCAGGATGGCTTTGCCAAAAGCACCCCCCCCCCCTTGACACCCTGCTCCAGTTTTCTTAAACCTGTGAAGTTTCACTTTTCCTGTTTCTCCAAAATCACAAATTCCACTTTATTCACCCATCCATTCATATATTCGTTTAGCAACAATTCAAGGACCTGCTATGGGCCATACACTGGGCAAAGGCCCTGGGGTTGCAACAGTCAATAAAAACCCAAAGATGGCACCCTTTCTTCTTAAAGCTTACAGTCTGGTTGGGGAGGCACACACGCAGACACACAGACACACAGACACACAGACACACAGAAGGAAATAAACTAAATGATAAGTGCTTGAGGGATGATAAGTGCTTGAGGGACATAAGCAGAGGGCCCAAGGAGAGATTACAGAAGGAACTACTTCATGATGGTTAGGAGAGAACTCTCTCTCTCTTTTTTTTTTTTTTTTTTTTGTGGTACACGGGCCTCTCAGTGTTGTGGCCTCTCCCGTTGTGGAGCACAGGCTCTGGACGCGCAGGCTCAGCGGCCATGGCTCACGGGCCCAGCCACTCCGCGGCATGTGGGATCTTCCCGGACCAGGGCACGAACCCGCGTCCCCTGTGCTGGCAGGCGGACTCTCAACCACTGCACCACCAAGGAAGCCCAGGCGAGGGTTCTCCGAGGGAAGGCCTTGAAGCTGAGACCAGAAGGAGTGGGGGAGGCAGCCATGTAAAAGTCATAGGGAGGAGGGTCCTGAGCCAGAGGCACCCAGGCAAGAAAGATCTGGGCATGTTAGGGGAGCTGAAAGAAGGCAAGTGTGGCCACAGGACACTGAGAGGGAAGGCGAGGGGCTCACGGTGAGGCTGGAGAGGCAAGTAGGACAGATACTGTCAGGGTCCTGCAGGCCCCAGAAAGGTGTTTGGATTTTGTTCTGGGAGCGGTGGGGAACCACCGGAAGGTTTCGCCCTGGAATAGTGTGATATGGCGTGTGTCTTAGGAAGATTGGTCTTGCCGCTGACTGGAGGTTTCCCTGGAGGAAGGCGAGAGTGCCAACAGGAAGGCCTTCCAGGAAGCCAAGGAGGAGTCCAGACCAGGAAGCCCGGTGGCCTGGTGAGACGGTCGCTTTGGAAAGCTCCTTGGAGGGAGACTCCGGCACCACATCTCCTTCTCAGGGAGCCTGAATGTCTGAGTGCAGCACACAGCACTCAAAGAGAGCCCCCAGGCTTCCCTGGTGGTGCAGTGCTTGAGAGTCCGCCTGCCGATGTAGGGGACACGGGTTCGTGCCCCGGTCCGGGAAGATCCCACATGCCGCAGAGCGTCTGGGTCCGTGAGCCATGGCCGCAGAGCCTGCGCGTCCGGAGCCTGTGCTCCGCAACGGGAGAGGCCACAACAGTGAGAGTCCCGCGTACCGCAAAAAAAAAAAAAAAGAGCGCCCCCTTGCGCACCTCCCACTGTGGCAGTGGACGTGAAGTTGCTTAGAAAGCTGGGGTAGTAGATGGAACTTTCCACAGACTGCTGTTTTTTTTCTGTATACTAGGCAGGTTCTTTACAGAGATATGAATTGGAAAAATTGCGTTCTTTCATGATTATTAAAGGAAAATGGAGGCAAAGAGGAGACAAGTAGCTTGTTCAATGATACAGATAACACTGGAACCCAAACTCTCAAATGTCCTACCTCCTGCTCTTCATCCAGTACGCAGCTCCCTAGGCGCTACAACAAGGGAAGAGCCATCAGACTTTGCTTAATATTCTACTCTTGATATAGAATAGGTAATCCATCCCATGGGAAATTGCCGCCTTGGCAGCCCCCCATTTGTGCCCACAGATGCGAAAATTTAACATTCAATTAGAAGTCGCTGGCTTGGTGCAATACCCATGAAGGCCACCAGGAGGCGAATAATAGTCCACGATCCTAGCCCGCGTTACTGCTTCCCATCACTCTGGGCTCCTCTTGACTCCTTCGTTCTCTCTGTTTATGCTTTTTTTTTTTTTTTTTTTTTTTTTTTTTTTTTGCGATACGCGGGCCTCTCACTGTTGTGGCCTCTCCCATTGCGGAGCACAGGCTCTGGACGCGCAGGCTCACGGCCATGGCTCACGGGCCCAGCCGCTCCGAGGCATGTGGGATCCTCCCAGACCGGGGCACGAACCTGTGTCCCCTGCA
This sequence comes from Mesoplodon densirostris, assembly GCF_025265405.1. Classification (NCBI taxonomy): domain Eukaryota; kingdom Metazoa; phylum Chordata; class Mammalia; order Artiodactyla; family Ziphiidae; genus Mesoplodon; species Mesoplodon densirostris. Next base: position 21,831,004 of record NC_082668.1, read on the forward strand.
TCGGCAGGCGGACTCAACCACTGCGCCACCAGGGAAGCCCCTCTATGTTTATGCTTTATCTCTTCTTCTTTCTTTCTTTTTCATCTTATATTACATTTATTACCTTTTTATTCTTCCCTTTCCCCCCTTCTGCTCCTCTAACCCCATAACCAGCCTGCCCACATCATGGAACTAAAACTTATTTTTAGTAGTTTGTTGCACGTGTTGAATTTCTCCTGGTTTTCAGTTCTCAAAGGCTGTAAGGGTAACACTTTCTATCACCCTCCCCTAGACATTCCCCGCTCGCATTTGTTTGATTTTGACTTCTGTGGCCATCGATTGCCTTCCCCCCTTCAATAGAGAAAGAAAGGGGATCCACTCCTGACTCAAATAAAACATCACACAAACAAAAGGTCGTTCAATCGTTAAGGAATTTCAAAAGTAGAGGGAAATTTCAGCGTCCTTGAGGGCTGCATGCTGTCTCCACTGTAACTAAGACAGCACCTAAATAACCATCCAAAGTGTGGGGTTCCTCTGGATCTGAGAAACATGCAGTTCCTTTCTTCCCTTACTCCAGTATTTCATGTTTCTTAACTGTCAGAAGATTCTCCTTAGTGTTCACTCCAGATTCTCTGCACGTTCAAATTTGTTCTGTCTATGGGAGAGAGATATATGGAGGAAGGTGCTATCTAGTTTATGTTCCCACTGACCTGGGGGCTTGTGATCATTCCCTTCTGCCGAGGCACACTGCAAGCTGAAGGTTGAGGCATTAGGGTGGTGAGGACACAGGTTGGCCATCTGCTGAGAACAGAGCTATTTTCACCTGCATTAGAAGGAGGCCCGCTCAGACTAAATCACAGAGAAGGAACAGTCCCATTTATCACGAGGGTAAATTATCCTAATTGAGCGGTTAAGAGAATGAATGCTTTCTAGGTAGTTTACAGTAAAGGACCTCTTTGTCCTGGCTGCAATAATAGAAAACCACGGACCATCAGATCCATTTGGGAAAGAGCATTAGCATCCAGTCCACTCACCTCCTTGGTCCTCCAGCCCTTGTTTCCAGGAATCAACCTCCCTCTTAGCAATCAGTTCAATATTATTTGAGTTTTTATTTTCCTCTTGTAAGCTTCTGAAAGAGCAGGGACTCTCTCCTTAACCCTACTTGTACAGCAAGTGATGTGTAGTCCGGTAAGTATAACATACTCAAGCCTTTCAGACTCCCAGCACGAGTCTGTACTTTGAAATGATGGAGGTAAATCCCCACCTTCCACTACCCCTCAGTTTCCAGTAAACAGACAACTCCAGAATTTCTTCTCAGCACCCTCTCTAGCTTGCTACATGCACCTCCTTCTCTGCTTGTAAACAAATGAAAATACTTAGTTACTTGCTTTTCTCACAATTTAAAAGGCCTGTGTCATGCTATCAGTTGAAGAGATAGCATTTAAAAATATTAATTAAAAAACTATATATCTTTTGAATAAGCAATACATTCACATGATTCAAACTCTGTACACATGTAAAAGCACATACCGTGAAATGTTTTCTTCCAGCTGGAAGCAGATTTAACATGAAGTTATGTAAGCTTCAACTTCAGGGACCCTCATTTACAATAGGCCTCTTCTAAGGTCCTGTACCTAATTCTATATTCATTTTGTATTATTTTTTCTTTAAAAGCTGCCCTGTCCTGGGACTCCCCTGGTGGTGCAGTGGTTAAGAATTGCCTGCCAATGCAGAGGACATGGGTTCAATCCCTGGTCCGGGAAGATCCCACATGCCACAGAGCAGCTAAGCCCGTGTGCCACAGCTACTGAGCCTGTGTGCTGCAACTACCGAATCCCATGCACTGCAACCACTGAAGCCAGTAGGACTAGAGCCTGTGCTCCGCAGCAAGAGAAGCCACTGCAATGAGAAGCCCGCGCACCGCATTGAAGAGTAGCCCCCACTCGTCGCAACTAGAAAAAGACCGCGCACAGCAACAGACCTAATGCAGCCAAAAAAAAAAAAAAAAAAGCTGCCCCCTCCCAAATTGTATAAGCTTCAGTGACTCCAAGACTTGCATCTGCATCTGCCTGCATCCCTGTTTTTTAGCCACCCATCCCTTGCCCAACAGGCAATAAATGTCATCATTGTCTTGCATATTTTTCTGGATATATATATATATATATATATATATATTTTAGGATTTCAGGCACCTTTATTCATGGCAGGTATTTTTGGTCAGGGGAAACATTCCTGTTACTTAAGGAAGCCAACTGCTTACATCCCAACTGTCCACTTGCCATTTCCCAGGCTTGGAAGCATCTTGCACGCGGTTCCATCCAGTCCCTGAGTCCAGCTGGCTCTGGGCTTTCAGGGACACACCTCGTGACCTACCGGCCCAGTGAGGGAGTTTCTCCGGCTCAGTGATGACAGTGGGGAATTCATTTTATCCCAGAAGAAATCGACTCCTCTGTGTTCCCCATATAATTTATAAATAGGACAAATTATTCCTTAATATTATTATATATTTGCAATTCAAACAATTAAGACTAGTGACATAGGAAACTTGAAAAAAATCACACTGTGTTGACTCCGGGTTTCCCTCTCCAAAGCACTGTTCCACTCCCCAACTTCTTCCATATTCTCTATACAAAATCATCCTGCTGCGACAGCCGCGTGGGTCTCCTTCCCATCAACACAGCCTTGGGGCTCAGCACTCCTGACGCTGCAGGCTGAGCCGCAGGAGTTATCTTCCCTGTCTCCCATTATTAGTAATAAAGCCACTACTCTGCTCGAATTTAGGTAAGAAACAGTTTAAAGGAACTATTTCTTAAAAACTCAAGCCTACAACCAGTTATTTCGTAGGCACGGACTTAACATGGTCTGTTTTCCTTTTCTGTTTCTTTTCCCAGCCAGTAGCTCAAAAGATGGAGTAGCTTAGTGGTAAAGTCCTGCCAGATTTCCTACGGTAACTGCTGTAGATGGACAAGGTAGGGTCCTACTGAAGGTTCAAACCTCATGCAAAACTCTAATTGCTGAAAGCCTCATCACATCAGGCAACTCTGTCATTGTCCATATTTTAAAATTCTAACACTAAAGTGGCCGTGGTCACTCTGCGTTACTGTAGCATCTGACCTCAAGGACTCAGGCATAAAATCATGGTTCCATTCCGAGTTTTGGCGACAGGGCAGTGCCAGATATTTCTGAATACACACTTTTAAATGTTTTTAACCACTTGGAAAGTATCGCCAACACACTATTTGGTGTTCACTCATCGGTCACTCTGAGAATCAAAGAACCTTAACTATAAATGCCTTACTTCACAAAATCTTATTATAACCAAGGATCTATCCTATGTCTAATAAAAAAAATACACAGCAACTTGTATCAAACAGCAACTACTACAAAGGGAATGATAGAAAAAAAGTGACTTCACAAAGATACACTAAAAAATTTGACAATTGTATGCGGGAACTGCCAAAGATTTAGTGTTTAATAGCAAAACTGACCAAGGTCCAAGATGTGAATTTACCATGTTCAGGAAACATGGGAGGCAGGGGAGGGAAATCACTCTATAAACTAACTCTATAGTATGTGGTAAGCAGAATGCACACTTTTTTTTTTTTTTTTTTTTTTTTTTTGCGGTACGCGGACCTCTCACTGTTGTGGCCTCTCCCATTGCGGAGCACAGGCTCCAGACACGCAGGCCCAACGGCCATGGCTCACGGGCCCAACCGCTCCGCAGCATGTGGGATCTTCCCGGACCGGGGCATGAACCCGTGTCCCCTGCATCGGCAGGCGGAGTCTCAACCACTGCGCCACCAGGGAAGCCCCCCACACTTTATAATATAAAACCTGTCTACACATAGTAGTTCGTTGCAAAAAAGCCATCTGTCTTCTCTTGGCTTGTAAAAAGGGTGTTCCAGACTCCAGTACAGATGAGCAACCTTCACCTCTTCTGTGTGGCAGGGATCTTGTTTTTCCCGTCCAGCTCTTCCCCCCCGGCCTGTGTCATGAGGTCTGCCATGTCTTTCTCCAGGTCATCAATGCGACTGCTCATGTCATCCATTCTTCCAATGATCTGGTCGGACATGGTCTGAAATTTATCTTGTGTCTGTTGCAGACGTGTCGGCACCACCGAGGTGAGACCCTGCACGGTCTTGGGCTCTGTCTCTGCCATGCCCCTGGTGCCCAGCTTGGCAGTGCCGTCTCAGACGGCCACCTACCTGCATATATTTTATGTACATATAAATAAAACCATATTTATCCCTCATTCCTTCTTCTATGCAGGGTAACATGCTAGTCACATGGTTCTGCACTTTGATCTTTGCATGTGTACTGAAGTAAGTTAATTTCTTCCTAGTTTGGCTTCCTCCATTATAAAATGGAAACATTGGGCTTATCCCAGAGACTTCCTGTTCGGATTAAATGAGATCGTGTAAAGCTCTTAGCCCATTGCCTGGAACACAGGAAGTGATCGATATATTAAGCTATTATTCTAGGGTTAACATTTAAAACGTGCTACAAAGCTATGCTAATGAAAACAGTGGTGGGGCTGATAACATAACAGCAGACAGATGAAAGAAAGGAAGAAGCCTCTGCAACTCTTTATTATTTGTCTGCAAGATGCCATTGTCCATGATTGGAATACAAACACTAAAAAGAAAATGTTTGTCTCCCGGAGCTTATAGTCTAGGGGAAGAGAGGAGATGTATGTCAAAAATGTGCTACGAGGGGGCTTCCCTGGTGGCGCAGTGGTTGAGAGTCCGCCTGCCAGTGCAGGGGACACGGGTTCGTGCCCCGGTCTGGGAGAATCCCACATGCCGCGGAGCAGCTGGGCCCGTGAGCCACGGCCACTGAGCCTGCGCTCCGCAACAGGAGAGGCCACAACAGTGAGAGGCCCGCGTACCGAAAAAAAAAAAAAAAGTGCTATGAGGGACTTGCCTGGTGGTCCAGTGGTTAAGAATCCACCTTCCAATGCAGGGGACACAAGTTCGATCCCTGGATGGGGAACTAAGATCCCACATGCCGAGGGGCAACTAAGCCCTCACACCACAGCTACTGAGCCCGTGGGCCACAACTACAGAGCCCACGTGCTCTGGAGCCCATGGGCCACAACTAGAGAGAAGCCTGCACACTGCAGCAGAGGATCCCACATGCCACAACGAAGATCCTGCGTGCTGCAGCTAAGACCCAACACAGCCAAATATATATATATATATATATATATATATATATATATATATATATATATATATATATATATATATATATATATAAATTATAAAAAAAATGTGATGGTGGGTACAGAGGGCCCACAGGACAAGGAAGGCAAAGTAGATGGAGTGGTACCTGCACTGGCCTTTGAAGGACAAGTAGGAATTTGACATCCAGAAATAACCAGGAAAAGTGGTAGCTCCAAGGATGATCGGATCTGACAGAATCACAATGCTGAGGAAAATTTGGTTAATTAACTGAAATAACTTTTAAGAGAGTTATAGATTGACAGGATGTTTTCCTGAAGGACACGATCCTTGGGGTCCCTTTGGCAAGTCTAAATGAGTAAGGGAGGGCCAGGAGTCCTTCGGTAGGGGGTGTCACGTGGGCTTTGATTGAATTTGGCACCTCAATCTAACTCTCAATGGCAATTGAAGTGAGGGAGGCTGGGGGAGTCTCAATGTTCACAAATCCAATCCCTCATGAACAATTTCAAAGTTTAAATCTTTAGCTAACACTTTGTCAATAACATGTTCTAATTACATTTGAGGCTTTGAAAACATGGCTCTGTATGTTAATTGCTGTGAAGCGGATTTTAGTCACAGGGACTTATACATTGTCCTTGTACAGAAGACATAGAGAGCTTATGAAATCAAGTCATTTGATTGCAACTGCAGATCCTGACAACGCTTGGAACAATGGAGCCCCCAACCACATCCCCCCCTCCCCTGCTTCACCTCCTCCCCTGGGTATCAAGTGTATAAGTAACATTACATATGCAAAATGGCCCATAGGTCATCTAACCATTCCCCAAGGCCAGATGGGGCTTCTGGGAAACTGAGTGCCAAGCCACGTATTAGATAAAATGAATCTTACATCTTGAGCTCAGAAATTCAAGAGCCCTATGGCTGAGTCAGCTTCCAGATAAACACAGGACCCAGAGAAGAACCAGTTCACTAAGGCTCTGTCATTGGACTGAACATGTTTCAGACCTAAAGAGAGAGCCCCTGAAACTGTCTCTCCACAGCATGTGTAGGGTGGGCTTCTTCTACCCATCTGGCACCTCTTTTGCCAACTCCTCCTCTCAACCTAGATTTCCCTTGGCCCTCCAGTCCTCACCCAAACAGTGTGTACTGCCTGAGTGATCAGCAAGTCATTCAGAGAAAAGCTTTTTAATTAAGAGGAGAGCAACAAATGATTAAATCAGAGTCATTTATTACCCTGCCATCTGGCCAGGACTCCTCCTGGCCCCCTTCTCCTCCGAGGCTGCGTAGGCCTAGAAAGGGACAAAGGGGATGGAACATGGGAAGAACTGTCCAACCCTTCCTGGAAGCAGGGAGGGGGTTTCAGGAGGATTTCTTGGGATCGTTTCCATACTTTAGAAACTGAGCCTCAGTTTCCTTACCTGTAAAGTGGGGGCAATATCATCTACCTTAGTGCTTGTGAGACACCTGGCACAATGGCTGGCATCATAGAGGTGCTCAGGAAATGTAAGTTGAATCTGAAGCCTGTAAATTAGGAGCTTTGTTTTGAAGGCAGCCTCAGCTGTGGCAGGAGTGAGACAACGAAAGTCCTCCTCTGGTAAGCAAGCCTCAGCTGGTTCTCTTTCTGTTGTGCCACACAAGGGCATTCCCCGGTCCTCTCCCCCAAAAGCCAGGGAGCTCAGGAAATCCATGCCCACCTCTCACTCCTACCCCCTCCAAACCTGGATGTCAGGCATTATCCTAAGGGAAATGCAGCAGGAGCCTTCCGTGTCTGGTTTGGGCATGATAAGAAGAGGGGCTGGGAAAGGCTTAGAGTTGAAAGGGGCTAGAAATGGAACTTAGGGGTGTCTTTCAATAGGTGACAGCTGAGAGAGGACTTCACTAGATGATGTACTAAAATGGACACTAGTCCCTAAAAGTAAAATCACCACAAATGTGACAGCTACGAATGAAGACTAATACAGGGATATTGAAGTCTCAATTACCACAAGCAGCATCGCTGTCAGTGATGTGACTTCCAAGTTGGTGAACAAGTCCTGGTAAAGCACTGAAAAAAATATAATCTTCCTGCAGTTTACATAGTAGTTCCATTCTTAGGGTATACTTAGTGTATTTTTTTTTTTTTTTTTTTTTTTTTTTTTTTTTTTTTTTGTGGTACGCTGGCCTCTCACCGCTGTGGCCTCTCCCGTTGCGGAGCACAGGCTCCGGACGTGCAGGCTCAGCGGCCATGGCTCACGGGCCCAGCCGCTCCACGGCATGTGGGATCCTCCTGGACTGGGGCATGAACCCGGGAAGCCCTACTTAGTGTATATTAAAAGCCTTTTACAAAGTCTTCCTGGGGCTTCCCTGGTGGCGCAGTGCTTGAGAGTCCGCCTGCCGATTCAGGGGACGCGGGTTCTTGCTCCGGTCTGGGAGGATCCCACATGCTGCGGAGCGGCTGGGCCCGTGAGCCATGGCCGCTGAGCCTGCGCGTCCGGAGCCTGTGCTCCGCAACGGGAGAGGCCACAGCGGTGAGAGGCCCACGTACCGCAAAAAAAAAAAAAAAAAAGTCTTTCTGTTTACATATAAAATGAAGTTACATTCTAAAGCTCAGATGATTATAAATGAGTTTCCAGCTCTGTAAATATCTAGTGGGGGGCTTCCCTGGTGGCGCAGTTGTTGAGAATCCGCCTGCCAATGCAGGGGACACAGGTTCGAGTCCTGACCCGGGAGGATCCCACATGCCACAGAGCAACTAAGCCTGTGCGCCACAACTACTGAGCTTGCAGTCTAGAGCTTATGTGCCACAACTACTGAAGCCCGCGCGCCTGGAGCCCGTGCTCCGCAACAACAGAAGCCACTGCAGTGAGAAGAAGCCCTGTGCACCGTAACAAAGAGTGGCCCCCACTCGCCTCAACCGGAGAAAAGCCCACGCACAGCAACGAGGACCCAACACAGCCAAAACTTAAAAATAAAATAAAATAAAATAAGCTACCAATATAAAAAAAAATCTACTGTGACATTTGAAAGTTGTGTGGAGCGTGGCGTGAGGTATGTGTAGAATTGTTGCACAAGTTGCAATAGATGAAGCTGCTGGTGTCCCAGGCTCTGCCTGCCAGGAGCAGGACCTCTACCCATCTTTGGGGCAAACCAAATCACTCCACACTTTTCCAAAGTACCCCCTAGGGAGGTGATCCTATGCTAGGCTAAAAATTAAAATGTGAATCAAATTAAATTAAATGTAAAAAAATTTAAAAGACAATCAAGAAGTTTTAAATGTAAAAAAACACCTTGAGGGACTTTCCCGGTGGTCCAGTGGCTAAGACTCCATACTCCCAATGCAGGGGACCCGGGTTTGGATCCCTGGTCAGGGAACTGGGTCCCACATGCTGCAACTAACGATCCCGCACGCCTCAACAAAGATCGCACACGCGACAACGAAGATCCCGTGTGCCACAATTAAGACCCTGCTCAGGCAAATAAACAAATATTTTTTTTTTAAAAAGGCACCTGAGACAACTGAGAAATTTTGAGCTGGATATTAATGAAATGAAAGAATTTTTGTTCATTTTGCTTGGTATGATAAAAAAATAATTTTATGTAAAAAGACAGACGTCCATACAATAATGCAAAAATGGAAATTTCAGTGGTGACCACCTGAGTACAATATGCCTATGAGCTTTATAGAAAATAGTACCTGGCGTGGCTGCTCAACTCACAAAACTCACTCTTCTCTGGGAACGTCCTCCATACAGTATTCAAGGTGAGCCCTCGTTTGTATCGTAAACTGCTCCCACGACCCACCCTCCATCCAGGTGACTGGTCTAGGTCGGGGTGGGGTATACCTGACCCAATCAGATGCTCCTTCACAGGAACCTGGCACCTTGAACTGGGAGCCTGGGGTGTGAGAGTTGTTCACATTGACAGTGCTCCCAGAGAAGACCCATAGACTTCAGGTGTTCAGGTCTCCAGAACCACCTTGTTTCCTGCCCTGCTTTGGGTTTGGCAATTCAGTCCTCCCATGGTTTCTATGGGACACCATGGAATCCTTCCCCAAAATTCCATCTCTTTGTGCTCAAGCCAGCTAAAGTCGATGCCTGCTATTTACAGCTAAAGAATCTTAGTAAGATTCTTTCATCCTGGAGACAAATAGCATATCAGGAGAGGATTTACAGATTAAAAATTGACTACCATAGATTAGGTCCCTTGGAAGTCAGAACTGGAGAATTATTTGATTCTTCAATGTGGTTATATTTAGACAAACCCTGCAAAGAAGGATGCAGTTGAAAGCGGCAAATCACTTGTCTTGCATATATTGAAATGATCATTCAAATAGAATAACTGTGGTAATCAGCTTCCAAAAGGACCCACAATGATGCTTGCTGCCTGAGGTTCACATGCTTGTTTAGTACCCTCCCATATTGAATAGGGCTGACTCATGTAACCAATAAAATATTGCAAAATATTGTGTACGGAATAGGACTCCTAAGACCAGGTCATAAAAGACTGAGGTTTTCACCTTGTTCTGTCTTGGGTCGCTCACTGCAAAGTGGGGCTGGTCTCCATGTCATGAGGACACTCATGTGGTGAGCAGCTGAGGCCTCCTGCCACCAGCCAGTCCAACTTCCCAGCCATGTGAGTTGGCTACCTTGCAAGTGGACACTCCAGCTCCACTCAGGCCCTCAGCTGAATACAGCCCTGGCTGATAGCTTGGTTGCAGTCTCCAGCCTGAGCCACTGAAACTGTGAGGTAATAACGTGGGCTGTTCTTTTAAGCCACTATGTCTTGAGATAATTTGTTACACACCTCAATTGAAAAATAATCCAAAATAATCAAACTCCTCATAATGACTCACAAGACCATAAATGGTCTGCCTGCCTCTCCCCAGTTTCACCTTTGACCTCATCTCCCAGTCCTCTCCCTTTCTATCATTCTGCTTCAGATACACTGCCACCCTGATTTTCCTGGAACATTCCAGGCACACTCATGCCTCAGTCATTCTGCATCTGTGGGCTTCTCTGCCTAAATCTCTCTTCTCCCAGACACTCAAATGACTTGCTCTCTGACCTCCTTCCAGTCTTGGTTCAAAACTTACCTTTTCAGTGAAACCTTCCCTGATCACTGTGCTTAAAATTAAGACTCTTCACCTCACCTGACAATTCCATCTCCCTCTTCTGCTTTATTTTCTCCATATCCCTTATCACTCTTTAACATATTGTCTATTTTATTTATCCATCTTCTTTTTCTTTAGCTCCATGAGGGCAAGGATTTTTGTGGGTTTGTTCCTTGAATCCTCAGGGTCTGGAACAGTGCCCAGCACACAGGAAGCTCTCAATAAACTATTTGTAAAGTGAACAATAAATGAATTAATCTAGTTACCTTAAAAAAAAATAGAACAGGGCTTCCCTGGTGGCGCAGTGGTTGAGAGTCCGCCTGCCGGTGCAGGAGACACGGGTTCGTGCCCCGATCCCGGAGGATCCCACATGCCGCGGAGCGGCTGGGCCCGCGAGCCATGGCCACGGAGCCTGTGTGTCCGGAGCCTGTGCTCCGCAACGGGAGAGGCCACAGCAGTGAGAGGCCCGCGTACAGAAAAAAAAAAAAAAAATAGAACACATTAGGTGGGTTCCTTGTATAAAAATTAGAAACTGTGATAAGCTTTAGGAATGAAATAAGAACCATTATCTGGAAATATCCAGTACTGATATTTGCTATATATCCTTCCTGACTGCTCTCATCAATGCCCTTGCTGTTGTAAAGGAATGGAAATCCACTCTGGCTGACCCAAACTCAGGAATATTATCAAAGCCTGTGGTGCACTCCAGGGAACCCTGAAGGGCACAAAGTGTCTCTGGGCCCCAAGGGAACAACACTCGGACAGACACAGAACCTGCTTTTTCTGGCTCCATGGGGCCTTGGGACCCCTTTCTCATGCATCTCTGCTTTCCTTTGCTCACTCCTTAGTTCACAGGTGGTCTTCCTGTCTGCCCTGGAGCCTTCCTGATTTTTCAGTCTCACTGGCTCAGTCTTTCATTGTCCCAATTCCAAGTTCCAACAAGAGTCTGACTGTGCCAGCTTAGGCCAGGCAGCCTGATCGGGTAGACAGGGTCACAAACCTGTATGAGTTTGCTAGGGCCATCATAACAAAGCACTGTAAATTGGGTGGCTCAACAACAGAAATTCATTGTCTCACAGTTCTAGAGGCCAGAAGTCTGAGATCAAGGTGTTAGCAGGAATGATTGCTTCTGAAGGCTGCGCGTCTCCCCAGGTTTCTGGTGATTTGCTGGAATCTTTGGTTTTCTTTGGCTTCTGCTGCACACCACAGTCTTTACCTTCATTTTCCCATGGTGTTCTCTCTGGGTGCATGTGTTTATGTACAAACTTCCCCTTTTTTTATAAGGACAACGTCCTACTGGATGACGGCCCACCTTAATGACCTCGTCTTAACTCCATCATCTGCAAAGACCCTATTTCCAAACAACATCACATTCACAGGTAAGACAGTTAGGACTTCAACAGCTTTGGGGGGGACATAATTCAACCCATGACAGTCACATGGACATAGCAGATTTGCACCTTCAAATTGCTCTGAGTAGTAGACGCAATGACATTTGTGTGATACCAACACTGTTTTCTGTGTAAATATTTTTGTGTGTGTGCAAAAATGGAATCGTATTGCATGTGTTTCCCTTAACAATACATTGTGGACATTTTCTCATGTGATAGCATACTTTACCTTGTTTTTAATGGTCACATAGTATTACACTATGTGAATACATCATAATGTATTTAAGCAATCCTTTGTTGTTGGATTTCCTCCAATTTTTTGTTATTTTGTACAATACTGCAATGAATATCTTTGTCTCTAAATCTTTGTGCACGTTGATAATTATTTCTTTCCGATAAATCCTAGAAGCTGATTTCCAGGAGGTTTGCTGAGAGTGACTGTCTCCCAATATCTTTGCCAACATCCAGGAGAGTCTTTTTGGTCAGCCAAAGTCAAAGAGATTACAAAATATCTTATAGTGGTTTTAATTTCTATGTGAGATTGAATATTTTTTCTGCATATTTATTAGTCATGTGCATTTCTTGTTGGGAGGAATTGTCTACTCATTCACTTTTCTTAATTTTCTATTGGGTTTTTTTTCTTATTGATTTGTATTAACTTTCTACCTTAGAGATATTAATCTATTATGTATTGTAGCTATTTTTTGTGGCTTCAGTTTGTCTTTATTTTGTGTACAATTCTTTTTTTTAAATAAATTTATTTATTTTTATTTATTTATTATTTTTGGTTGTGTTGGGTCTTCATTGCGGTGCACGGGCTTCTCATTGCGGTGGCTTCTCTTGCTGCAGAGCACGGGTTCTAGAGTGTGCGGGCTTCAGTAGATGTGGTGCATGGGTTCAGTAGCTGTGGCTCACAGGCTTAGCTGCTCCGCGGCATGTGGGATCTTCCCAGACCAGGGCTCAAACCCGTGTCCCCTGCATTGGCAAGGAGATTCTTAACCACTGCACCACCAGGGAAAACCTACAATTCTTTTGAAATACAGAAGTTTGAACTCTAATTCTCCTTTCTGGTTTCTTTCAATTCTTTTATGCTTAGAGAGTTTCTCCATCCATAGATGGGATAAACAATCATGTATATTGCTTTTTATTTTTTCCCCAGTGCTTTGTATTTTTACATAAAAATGTTGATATATATGCTCTCATTACCTCTGGTAGATTCAATATGATTGCAAACTCATTGCTGCTCTTACTTTTGAGAGGTGGAGTCTAATTCTCCAAGATGGCTTTAGTGACTTGATTAACCAATAGAATGTGGTAGAACTAATATCCTGGGAATTCTGAAGCTAGGTTATACTCTTGTTGCACAGGCTAATGGAGTCTTGAGTCTCCACGTAAAGAAGTCTGATGACCTTAAGCCACCATGCAGGAGAGGTTACATCCGAACACTTGACCATCCCAGCTGAGCCCAGAATTCCAGCCATTTGCACCAGTGCAAAGCAGGTATCTCCAAGTAACCTCTGTCAACAGGAAATGGAGCAGAAGAATCACCCAGCCAAGCCCTGCCCAAGTTCTTGATTTATAAACTCATGAGATATGACATATACAGTTGTCCTTTTAAGGCACTAAATTGTAGGGTAGTTTGTCATGCAACAGTAGATAACTGGAACATTACCTCTTGCCTGGGGTATTATAACAGAATATGTGAGGTACAGAAAAAGTCCCGGAGTTGCAGGAAAATAGAAGAGCCAAGAGCTTCAACAAGAGTATTCTCATCAATTGGTAATGACTAATGATATTAAAAGCAGCAAGGTTTACAGCTGACATGTACTTTGAACAGAAAAGAAAAGGGCAAATCAATCCCAACCCAAGCATATTTTGAGAAAAAAACTTTTTTTAAATAATTGAAAACCATGGAGCATTTTTAATGTACCATACAGAGCACTAAGCCCTTGACACAGATTTTTCCTCATTTAATCCTCAACAGACTCCCTGTGAGTAGCTGTCATTATTGTCCCCATTTTACACATGAGGATATGGAGGCTTCGAGAGGGTCAATCATAAACCCGTGGTTACAGAGCTAGAACTAGGATTTGAATACTTGTGTCTGAGCCTGCACACTTGGCCACAGGACTTACCTATTTTTCTCTGCCTTGGAGTGAGGGCAATGCTCTGATATCAAAGTGCCCCTTTGCCAAGGGTCAGGTCTGGATGCCTTCTCCCCCACCAGATCCTGTCATTTAGATGTCTCTGAGTCTGTAAAATCAGAGGGCCAGGCCAGACACTCTCCAACCTCTCTTCCAGATCTTGTAAGGCTGTGGTTCTTAAAGTTGAACCATGGGCCTGGCACCATGGACAATGCAAATGTAACCAAAAGTGGTCTCCCTGAGCCGGGGATTCAGCATGACTTTTCCTACCCAGGGTCCTCTGGTTCCAGACACCTGGAGGGATGGAGTAAAGTCACTTAGGCAGCAGGTCCTAAGGGGAGAGATCTTGTCTAATTCATCCCTGTATCCCTGCAGCCCAACACAATGCCAGGCCCCTTGAGACAAGTTCGTGCCTCAAATTACAGTGACCTCAGCTGAGACCCCAGCCCTCTGAGACCCTCAGACCATCTTGGAGTGCTTTCTAGGGTGTTGCCTTACCAACGTCCAGGAGAAAGACCATGAGGTTATTTCACTCTGCCTTATCCCCGAGACACTGCCTCAGCCACTGACCTCCATGATATTCCTACTGGGTACCACTGCCCTACAACTACCGCAATTCTAGCTACTTCTCTGACCTCAGGAGAGGAGATGTTGCTCACTGCTCTGCTGCTGTGTCCCAAGCAGGTATCAGCCTCTTCCTTCAGCCACTACAGCATCACTGAGATCAGGCTGTAAGCCTTAGGGAGACTTTTCCCTAAGTCTGGGATTAATGGAAGAAATTAGGAAAACTGAGAATTATCAAAATCTCTTGCTCATCCTTCAGATCTATTTCCTTGCTTCGTTCCTGGCTTGGCTCCACTGACAAAGGGCAGCCCTCTTCCCCCTGCCCCAAAACACACTCATACCAGAAATATTCCGGGGCTGTTCTTGGTCTTGGGGTGTCAGCTGAGGAGATATTCTACTCAGGGGAGAACAGATACTTTTTTTTTTTTCTTTCTAATATAAGTCCCTCTTCCTTATATCCTTAGGGCGGGCATCCGGTTAAATTTGTGCCAGGATGAATGACAATGAGAGTATCCTTTTGCTTCAAGGGCAAGCCCTCCTCTCTTCCCTCACAAGGGTGTGTCTGGCAATCACAAGAATGGTCTGACATTAGTCCATTCTTTCATTTGGCTTCTCCAGTCTTATCCATGGGCATCTTGTTAATGAATGAATGAATGACCTGACCCAAACCAAGGTACCCACCCTGATTCCAACCAATAAGACCCTGCACCAAGCATCTTTTTAAGTATTCAGAGAGTTTCCCCTTCAAGGCAGAGGCTGTAAATTCTAAGCACAACTCTCAATCCCGTGAATACCAGCCTCCTCTCCTTTGTCTGTTGTCTGTTTCCTAAACCCAAGATGATTAATCACTCTGCTGCCTGCCAAGCCCTTTCTGTCAGCAACTGTTCCCTCTGACCCTCCCTGTCAACCTCTCTCCCTGGCCCCAGCCCCGAGCAGAGCAGAGGGTGGTTCACAGTGGCAGCATGGGGTGGACAAAATCAATCAGGGGCAAGAATCTCTCCCACTGCCTTGCTTTGTCCCCCCGCCATTTCACCCCTCTACTTCTCAAGAGCATGCCAGGATTAAAAACTATTTTTCTTGGGATTGGCCAAGGAAAGTGGTGGCAAGAGGAAGTAGGAAGGAATTTAGGGGAAAACAACAACAATAATTGGACAGCCCTGCAGAGCTCTGGAAGCTCCCGAATTCTGGCTGCAGCAAGCACTTGAAAAAGTTCTCCAACTTGGACCCAGATCCCCACGGGGAGACAACCCAAATGTGAGTGCCAAGGAGAGACAGAAAATGGTGCTTCGCTTGGAGGCCTCATTGCCTTATTTTCTAGAGAAAATAAGCCTGATAATTTCCTCAAGGCCCCGGTCAAAGGAGCATGAATGAATTGAGTGACTGCAGTCTCAGTTGGACGGACACTGTTAAGTAGGCCACTCTTGTCTTCTCTGAGCTCCTGGCAGTATTTGCTCTTTGTGCTAAAAGGAGCAGACGCAAGGGCCCCCCTTGCACTGCCAGGAAACCTGCTCTAACGGTGACCTGCTGGGAAACGTGCTCCATTCTTTGTCATCTAAAACCTTTGTGACTCTAACGGTAGGAATTGCAGGCCTGATAAGAAGGGAGGGTGTCCTAGGCTGGTGGGTAGAGGGGATATTTTTAGGCAGCCAGAACGTTGGAGAACCCATAAAATCACAGAGGCCCGCCCACTTTACTTGTGTGTCGGCTTTAAATTTGGACTGAATTTTTGGTGGCACAAAAGATTCAGTGCCTCCTGCCATTGGGAGGGCCCATTCTCCCAGTCTGCTGTCTCTGGTTATTCCATCTTCCAGTATCCAGCTGGCTCCAACTCTGCCTGAAGAAGAACAGGCGGCCAAACCAGCCTTGCCAGACTGGCCATCTGTCCCAGCTGAGGGTGAGGGTCCCTCCCATCCCAGGGCTTCCCAGGGCTGCTGATGCAGCTGCCCTAGAAAGATGTTAAAACCTATGTTCTTGTGGGTGCCACTAATTAGATATGGATCCTGGTAGAGTAACTTCTCCCACTGCAGGAAAGCCAGGCCAAGTCCCCAGTCTCTGCATGGACCGTTTCAGAAAACAGAACCCAGGGGCTTCTCTGGTGGCACAGTGGTTAAGAATCCACCTGCCAATGCAGGGGACACGGGTTCAAGCCCTGGTCTGGGAAGATCTCACATGCCACCGAGCAACGAAGTCCGTGCGCCACAACTACTGAGCCTGCGCTCTAGAGCCCGTGCTCCGCAACAGGAGAAGCCACCGCAATGAGAAGCCCGTGCACCGCAAAGAAGACTAGACTCCACTTGCCGCAACCAGAGAAAGCCCACGTGCAGCAAAAAAGACCCAACGCAACCAAAAATAAATAAATAAATAAATAAAATAAATTTATATATAAAAAAAGAAAACAGAACCCAATATCAGGTAAGTGAGGTGAGGGAGAATGAAGAAGAGTGGAATTGTCAAGAGGCGTGGCTTCTGGTCCTGGCTCTGCCACTCAGTAACCACGTGACCTTGGTAATCATTTCTGCTCTCTGGGCCTCAGTTTCCTCCTCTGAAAAATGAGAAAGTCAGATAGGATGTATCTAAGTTTCCTTTTTATGAATACAGTATCACCCCAGATGCTCAAATATCTATACAGATCATCCAGGCAAAATCTACAGTGAGTCAGTGGAATTTGAAATTGTGTCAAGTGTCCATATTCGAGGCTCATACTTTCCTTAATTTTATTAATATTTTAGGGAGAGGTATTTTGTTGTATTTGGGAAAGTGGGCTGGGAGAGGTTGGGTAGTACCTCATTCTACTTTCTTTGCTGGTGTAGACACAGCTAAAGGGTTTGGATTAATTTGGGGGGACTGGCATCCGAAGTACTTAATCTCTCATCTGCTCTGAGGTGACTTTCTGATGCTGGAGGCTCTATTCTTACTCCATCTGTATCAGTTAGATCACTTTTTATTGCAAGGGACGGAAAACCCAACTTTTGGGGGGTGGGCTGTGGCACAAGGGACCATGGTTCCCTGACCAGGGATGGAACCTGCACCCTCTGCTGTGGAAACGCTGAGTCTTTTTTTTTTTTTTTTTTTTTGCGGTATGCGGGCCTCTCACTGTTGTGGCCTCCCCCGTTGTGGAGCACAGGCTCCGGACGCGCAGGCTCCGGACGCGCAGGCTCAGCGGCCATGGCTCACGGGCATGGCTCACGGGCCCAGCCGCTCCGCGGCATATGGGATCCTCCCAGACCGGGGCACGAACCCGTATCCCCTGCATCGGCAGGCGGACTCTCAACCACTTGCGCCACCAGGGAGGCCCGAAACGCTGAGTCTTAAGCACTGGACCACCAGGGAAGTCCCCGGAAAACCCAACTCTGATGGACTAAAGCCAAGCAAAGAAAATGTATTTTCTGATATGTCCAAACCATTGTCACTAAATTACATTTCTTTCCTCTCTTCTTGGTCCTGCATTCTCTGTATTTTCTCAAGTCTTAGGTAGGACCTCCCTCTGTGATCACAAGAGAACATCTAGAAGCTCCCAAGGTTGCGTACATCCATTCTGAAGTCCATGTCACTTAAGATAACTTGAGTTGCAAACAACAGAAAATCTGACTCAAGTTAGTGTAATCAATAAGAAAAGTTTTCACTTCATACAATAAGAAATCCAAAGATGTAATGAGATCCAGATTGGTTAACTAATTGCCTCAACAATGTCATCAAGGGGCCAAGTTTTTTCTACTCCTTCATTTCTAGTATCAATTCTTTTTCTAGAAGAAGAGCCCCCATGGTCACATAATGGCTATTGAAATTTCAAGTGTCATAATTAGACATTGCAAGGTGCAGGAAAAGAAGGAAAACTACCTCTTCCTACAGCTCTTTCTTCAGAAAGAAGAAATGTCCCCTAGAATCTCCTAGAAGACTTCTTCTCATGTTTTATGGTGCAGAATTGCTTCACTTGCCCATTCCTCAACCAACCACGGACACATCAAATAAAATTACCATGTTAGCTTAGATCACTGGTTTTCAACCTGGGAAGATGTATCACATTGGCCATTTGACAATATCCAAAGACATTTTTGGTTGTCATAAATAAGGTGAGGGGCGCTACTGGCATCTAGTGGGTAGAGGACAGGGATGCTGCTAATCATCTTTGATGCACAGTGACAGCTCCCCACAACAAAGAACTATCTAATCCAAAACGTCAGTAGTGTTAAGGTTGAGACACTCTTGCTTAGAAAATCATCTAGGGTGCAATGGCTACTGGAGAGTCAACCATAATATCTTCTACAATGTTCTATCTGGAATTCATCAACAGTCTTAGTTCCAGCATTTCTAACAAAATCTTACTATATCTTATTGTTCTGACTGCATTACATGTCCATCCCTGAGCCAGTTCCTGTGTATGGGAGAAGTAGATGCAGTGATTGGTTGAAGTCTAGGTCACATGTTCCACCTCTGAGCCAGGAACAAGTCAGCTCTACCTGAAGACATGAGCTGAGAGTGGGGGAAGAAAGAGTAATACCCCAGAGAGAACTGGGAATGATAATCAAGATGAGATGAGTAGAAGCTAGGCAGCAAAAACAAAACAAACAAACAAAACCCCAGCTGCCCACTATGCCATTCCTCTCACTGACAGACTAGAGAGGCAAGAATTGTGTTTGTACTTTGACTCAAAATAGCAGTAGCAACAGTAGGCTGCTATAATGGGACCGTCTAGGAACACTCTGGGCTGGCTCCTGTGAACTGCTTATTCCATGTTGTGGTTAGAAGTCCTGTGGCTTTAATGACCTCCATCCAAGCAGCACTTTTCACCTAAGGAAATGCTCAGTCAACCTGGCAAACTGAAAGCAAGAGGAGCAGAGAAGGGAAAGGGAGAGGAGGAGGTCACAGCTAAGATTGGTGCAGAGAGAGGAAGTGCTGGGGTACAGGAGTGCTGTGCGTCCCCAACCCTGGATGACTTCTCTGCCCTGGAGCTGAGCCCTGTGGACCAACAGGCACCCTGTCCTCTGGCTTCCAACTGGCTTTGTTCAATGACTGGCAACTTCAGGAGATGAAAAGGAGGGAAGAGAGAGAGATTTGGATATTTATTCCTACTGATTCCTCCCAGTTTTGTCATGGTCTGTGAGTATCTACCTCCCACTAGCGCTTCTGTTGGGTGGTTCCCCTTCCACGGTGCACATTCATTTAGGCTCCATAACATTATCCCCTCCTTGTGTCCTCAGGCCTAAAGGTGACTCAACACTGATATGTCCAAACCATTGTCACTCACCTACACATCTGTATATAGTATCTTCATTAGAAAGTCTCTGAGTGTGTTGTCCTGACCTCCCAAAGAACCTGTTATAACAGGCAGGTGGCAGGTGCAAGATCCATTCATGCCAGGTGGTCACACCAGGGTGTGCAGTGCCTGGATCACACCTAATATTCTGTGAGCCTAAAGAATAGCCACTCCTGTTCCTCAGGACCTAGCCTTATTGGGAAGCCTAATTGTTAAAATGATGGGTTTAAGGGTTATTCTCCCTCTCTCCTCCCAATCTCTGCCAACCTCTTTACCCTCTTGTCTAAGCAAGTAGAAAGTGTGCTAACCATGCTATATTTGTAAGGGTGCCTACCATTTCTTTTTTTTTTTTTTTTTTTTTTTTTTTTTGCGGTACGCGGGCCTCTCACTGCTGTGGCCTCTCCCATTGTGGAGCACAGGCTCTGGACGCGCAGGCTCAGCAGCCATGGCTCACAGGCCCAGCCGCTCCGCGGCATGTGGGATCCTCCCGGACTGGGGCACGAACCCACTCCCTTGCATCGGCAGGCGGACTCTCAACCACTGCGCCACCAGGGAAGCCCCCTACCATTTCTTGAACACTTATAATATGCCAGACACTGTGCCAAACACTTTATGTGCTTTATCTCATTTATCTGCACAACAAACTTATGGGTTAGATACTATTTTTCCCGTTTTAAAAAAGAGGGAACTGAGGCTCAGACAGTTAAGTAACTTCCCCAAGATCAAACAGCTGGTATGTGGCTATGGTGGCTAATACTAGTGGTCACCAAGATTTCTGATTCTCTTCCCCTTCCTGGATATATGGAAAACTATATTTACCATCTCTCTTTGCAATTGGGCGGGGTCTGGTGGATAATGTTGCCAATGGATTGTGACTTCAAGTGACAAGGTGCTCCTGCGCTGACACATTTTAGAGCTGGCATGCGGTGTTCAGTGTCCGATTCCTCTGCCACTTCAGTCACAGGAGCACGTGTTGAGATGGGGGTGCCATGAGACTAAAGCAGCCTAGACCGCTGAGCCACTACATGAAGGCAGCTGCCCTGCAGAGTCACTAGGACTGGTAGTGACTTGGAGAAAAGGTCAAATAAACTTTCAGTGTGTTAAGAAACTGAAAATATGGTGCTCTTTGTTATTGCAGCATAACCTAATCATTCCAAAAATGGAAACAGAGTCTTGGATTATATAAACAGCTTGGCCACTAATCAGCTAGATGACTTCAGAGATTGGTTACAATCTGGGCCTCGGTTTCCCAGTCTGTAAAATGTTTGCTTGGGATCGGAAGAGCAATGTGGTTCATTCTGGTTTACCATTCTATGAAATACTCTGTGGTAGCCTGAATTTGAGCCAAGTTTTTATGTGTGAGTGGAAAATAAGTCTCTGGTTTCCCTCTCACTGCATATGCCCTGGTCACTTGATACTAACTCAGCACTTCCTCCTCCTTTCCAAGGCTCCTGACTGGTGCCTGACCCACCCACGTGGTCTCTCCTCTCTGCCACATCCTCAGTCCAGAGCCATCTGTCGGGGTTTCCAATTTGGGGATGCTCCTGGAGGGGAATGACTAGCCAGCCTGCTCCGTGTCAGCCACAGCCTTGCTGCCCACTGCTGGTACCCATGACTGCACAGGCTTCTCTGAGCTCTTTTTCTAGGAAGGCAAATGGTATTATTAAATATTCAAGAAACCTGCAGTGAGGTAGTGGACATGATAGACGGGATCTGCTTCTCAGTTGTCCTGAGAGGGCAGTTGCCTGCTCAGAGTCAGGCTGAGACAAAGGGAGAGGTGGTCTCAGCCGAAGATTCCCCAGGATCCTCTGTATCTGCCTCTGATGTGTCCACCCCACATCTGGCTCCAGAACATGAGGGCGTTTGTTCTTCATGTGGACAAAGTCCTCCACTGACCAATCCTCTTTGGTAACATATCATCTCGTTCGAGTGACATGTGATTATGCAGGGAACTATGGGCATCTGAGACGTACAGATACACACACAGTCCTAAGTAGAAAAATAATCTATATTTGTACCACAAACTCTCCCAGTTTATAGTGTGCAACGATACCCACACCCTGTAACCTTTAGCCATGTACATATATGTAACCTATTTTAACAGAGAGACCACTTAAAGCAACGTGGCTTTCAAAAAGCCTGTTTTAAATGGCTACTCAATGTGCACATGTAGATCGATAGCTAAACAGATAGAAATATTGATTTTTAGATACATATGTAGCAATAATAAAATCTTGAATTTATATACCTTCTTTCTCCTGAAGAATTCACAGGACGTATCAAGTCTCCCCTATGTGGATCGCACAAAAGTTTATCTGTGCATATCATGTGAAATGGAATTAATATAAACACATAGAAAGCCCCCCATAGCATCCTGGTGTATGTCACCTTGTACCTCATATACCTTGAGCATCTGGATTCACATACCTTCCAAAATAAGAGAGACTTGGGTTCTATAAATCATAACAAGAAGATGTAATGTAAAACCATCCATGTGCATGCTACAATATTATGTTCTAAATAATGTCATCTGGAGTTAAGCAAAAATTCTATCTGCACATCCTGCAATATTTATCATTGCTGAATTTTCAAATCAGATGTGTTTTTTGACATAGAACGTTGTTACATGGGTATCTAATTATGTCAAACTCCCTTAAGCTATCTGCGATATTGTGATTTATAGGAAAAATATATATTTGGTCATTCAGATGAGATATAAAATATGAGGTATTTCTCACAGATATTTGGTCATCATCTACACTTCCTGGCTCACAGCTCCCCAAACCCTTGGAATTTACTGAGTGGTAAGAGCAATGGGATAGTATTTGGTTTCTTGTCCGCAGTTCCTGAAAACACTTCAGAAAACGTGACTTTTGGATCCCATCCAAGTGTGGGAGCTGGTTGCCTGGAGAACAAACCAAGTGATTAGAGGGTTGGAACTTTTAGTCCCACCCCCTGATTTCTGGGGAGGCGAGAGGACCTTGAGGTTGAATCGATTGCCATTGGCCAATGATTTAATCAATCATGATTTTGTTATGAAACCTCCATTAAGACCCAAAAAAGACAGGGTTTGGAGAACTTCCAGGCTGGTGAACAGATGGAGATATTGGGAGAGTGATGCTCTTGAAGAGGGCATGGGAGCCACATGCCCCTTCCCACATACCTCACTCTGTGCATCTTTGGCCGTTGATTCGTATCCTTTAATATCCTTTTACAATAAACTGGTAATCTAGTGAGTAAATGGGTTTTCCTGAGCTCTGTGAACAACACTGGCAAATTAATTGAACCTGAGGAGGGGATTGTGCGAACCTCTGATTATTGCCAGTTGGTCAAAAGTACAGGTAACAACCTGGACTTGTGACTGGCATCTGAAGGCTGTCTTGTGGGACTGAGCCCTTTACCTGTGACATCTGATGCCATCTTTGGGTAGATAATGTTAAAATTGAGTTGTATCCTCAGACACCCTATTGGTGTCAGAGAATTGCTTGTTGGTGTGGGGAAACGTAGACACATACACACACACAAACTCACACACACACGTTGGAGTTGGGTTCAGGAACCATATTTACTATCCACTTAAGGTTTGTGCACTTGAGTGTGTATAAGTAAATACCTCAGTATAAAAAAGTAAGAAAACACAAAGTTGCCTCTTGAAATCCAGCATGCATTCTCATAAACTGGGGCCAGAGCGATGGAAGACATGTAGTGTATGGGCGTGTCTAAGAATTCTGTTGGTCCAGATAGCGGTGGGACACTGAGTCCTGATTCTGAAAGTCGTGTAATCATGGCCACTTAACCTCTCTGTGCCTGTTTCCTCATCTGCAAACAAAAATAGAACTAACCTTGAGAAGTGGTATAAAGGTTAAATGAGAAAATGAAGGTAAAGCACTTCACATGGTGTCTCCACATAATCAACTCTCAGCAACAGTTGACTATTCCCATTATGATTGCAGTGACCCCAACACCTTGTGCGGACACAGCCAGAGGCCACTTAGAGCAAAGCATCAACTCTGTCCCTCCCCAAGCATCTGCAAAAGTAAGAAGGATTAAATGTAATCAAAGACCTAATTAATGTCCTGGTTGTCCAGCCCTCATCCACAACATCCAGACAAATGAAGTTTGGTCTTCCAAATTCCAAGCTACTCATTGTGTTTTCTAACTTCCTCAGTAAACAATACAACCTCTTCCCAACACCAGCTCCCCTACCTTAACATGCTGTCATACCTCTCCTTTTCTAATCTCAAGACTACCTGCTGGTCCTGGCCCTGTCATCCAGCAATTCCTTTTATATACACCCCTGCAGTTATATACCCCAGAAAAACTAGCCTAGTCCACATGAGTGGTATGTGTGTGTGGAGAATGGACAAAACATGGACTTTGTAGAAAGAAAGGCCTGGATATTGATCTTAGGCATGCCCCTCAGTGCAAGTTACCTGACCTCTCTGAGTCTTAGTTTCCTTATCTAGAAAATGGGACCACTGATCCCTACATTAGAGGGTTGTGATAAGAATGGAGTAAGAACACACATATCAAGAAAGTGCCTAACATTGCTGAAGAGATGAATGGATTAGTGCCAAGTAAGAAGGCGCTTGCTGCAAATTCCTTGCTTAGGGGAATGTTTGCTGTTCTGTTGGTCAAGATAACTCTTTATTAGCTGAAATAAAATTCTGTGCCTCCTTGAGAATTATCTTCTCTGAGCATTTTCACTGAGAGTGAGTCCTACCTAGCTAGGACTGGCAAGATTTGTGCAATTCACACATACTTGTGAAATTCAGGAACATTATCTCTTACTGACAGACTATAATGACTGTAATAAACAGGGAAGCCTCTGTTCTAATAAGCAAGTAATTATAGTTGACCAAAATGTGTAAACATGAGGCTTATTAGCAAATCCTCTCATAGTTGTTCCCAGTTTGTAGACATGTTTGGGAATGTGGATAAGACCAGACACTCTGTGCTCTCATCCATAGGTATATGAATATGTGGGCAATAGCTGCTATCTTCTTGGTCAATCCTTTTTTCTTTTTCCTTTTTTTTCTGATAGAAAGTATTATATTTTTAAGTCAAGAAAATGGGGTCATTTTAGCATCTTGGTTACCAATGTAATCCCTTTAAACTCAGGTTTCCTAGTAACCTTGGGAGACTATAATTTATTACACAATTGCCTTTAGATATGGGGACACTGGCCTCATTACCTGGGTTCTTTTCAAACTTAGATACAGAGACTGTCAATCCTTGGGATTTGAGAATGATGGGTGATGGAAGGCTGAAAGGGAAGGTGGTTTAGATTAATAAACAGTCTTAAACTAACAAATTGTCTTTACTGAAGCAAGAAAGAGGCCACACAGGGGACAGTGACCCAAATGGAGGTTCTGTCCTGCTTGCAAGTAGAAGGGCCATAGCTTGGAGCCTTTATTCCAAAGTAAAGAGCATTTCCATTTATGCTTCCCTAGAGATGGGATGCAAAATTATTTTCAATGAGGAGTAGCCACAATTAATTCCTTGGTCATGAGCAAAAAACCTGGATATCTTAACTATAAACATTTTTCTAAGAAATTCTCCTTTTATTTTCTTTATTTTTTTTAATTGACATAGTAAGAAAAGGAAAGACAGGCATGATTTTCTACTAATCTCTTTCTTCTTTTATTCCTCTACTAATTGTCCTTATAAGGATTACATTTTTTTCTTAGATCCTCTTTCTCTCATCTTTTCAAGGCCATAACTTTATCTAAGAGGTCTTCATGGATAATGAGGTAGGGAGAAGCAGTATTGCCCAGTAGTTAAGGATACTGACTTGTGGTTCAGAAAGACTTGATTTTGATCCCCACTTCACTACTGTTTCAGTCAGGAGAATCAGAAATCTTGGTGACCACTGGTATTAGCCACCATAGCCACATAGCAGCTGTTTGATCTTGGGCAAGTTACTTAACTGTCTGAGCCTCAGTTCCCTCTTCTGTAAAATAAGAAAAACAGTAGTATCTAACCCATAAGTTTGTTGTGCAGATTAAATGAGATAAAGTCTATAAAATTTTTGGCACACTGTCTGGCGTATTGTAAGTGTTCAAGAAATGGTAGACCCCCAATCCACTCCCTACTCAGCAACCAGAGTGACCTTTTAAAAACTAGAAATCCATTACTTAAAATCCTTCAGTGGTGTCCCAGCTCACTTAGAATTAAATGCAGTCTCTTTCACCATTGTTACAGGACTCTACATGATATGATTCTTGTCCTCCTCTCCGATTTCATTTTCTATCACCCCTCCCTGCATTCCCTAGTCTCCAGTCACGCTGGCCTTCTCTCTGTTCCCCTAACACACTACATCATTTCCACCTGAAGCTCTCTGCTTGCTGACTTCTCTGACTGGAATATTCTACCGCAGATCTTTACATCATTAGTTCCTTTTCACCTCTTTGGTCTAACTTCAGGCAGTCTTCCCTGTCCTCACCATCTATTTCCCTCCAGTCAATACACGTGCTAGCGCATCATTCCCTGTCACATTAACCTGTTTAGTTTCGTTATAGCACTTAGCACCATATGAAATTACTTGTTTTATTTATTTGTCTACTTATCTGTTTTCCACACTAGGATGTGGACATTGTGAGAGCAAAACCTTCATCTCTCTTGCTTCCTACTGAATTCCTGTCACCAGGAATGGTCCAGACTCCAGGGGTAAATGCGCAAATCTCTTCTCAGCACCTTTTCCATATCACTGTGTTGCCTCTTTCTGATATTGATTTGGAACTTGCTCTTTACTCGCTCCTGTCTGGAGAAGAATATCAACTCAGAGCAGGGGAATGGCCAGCCCTGCTCATGTGACGGCTGATGGTGGGAGGGGGAGGTCCTGGCTCTGAGCTTTGTCTTCTAAGCCGGTATTCTCCACAATGGAGATCAAGAGGAACTAGACAAAAAGGCATATCCCAAGTGCCATACTAGACATACTAAGTTAGAATCTCTGGAAATGAGAGTCTACCCAGGAAATCTGCACTTTAAACAACCACCCAAGCTGAACTTTAAAGCACACTAAGGCTTGAGAGGAACTCTCCTAGGTGTTAAGTTCAGCCCACAAATTAAGCATACCAAAGTACTTCTTTTTCCTGGTGATCTCTCACATGTACACTTGCATTGTCCTGTGAATGATCAAACTCTTCATCTGAGGTCAGAGTAGAGTGCCTTGGGACACAGAAACACAGGCACAGTGACTGATGTTCTCAGTGCCCTATGTATGAGTTACCAATTGCTGTGTAACAAATTACTCCAAAACTTAATGTGTTTCTCACATTTGGGGACACTTTTCTGTTCACTAGAAACTCCTTGAGAGGAATAGGGTAAAGTGACATGAGTCAGGAGCAGAAATAGGAGAGGAAATTAAAATCCATTTTGAATTATTCCTTATTAGTGTCTCAGTGAAAGTTTGGAAAAGGAGGCTGGGACATTGGTTAAGATGGGGCTGTAATATTGCTCTAGATTCTTACAGTCCACAATGGAAAGAGGTCTATAGCTTGCAGTAACAGTGACTATGCTGATGATGGGGGTGGTCATAATTCATTTGGCAAATATGTATTGAGCTCCTACTATATGCCATCACTGACCTAGGCGCATGGGATCAAAATGGACCAAAACCAAAAAACCAAAACTAAACAAAGCAAAAAACGCCTGGCCCACAGAGCTTAAATTCTAGAAGAGGAAATGGAAGGACATGATGCTAGCATGTCACTCCCTGTTTGAAGCATTTCCTTCTCATGAGTTCTTAGTCGTGAGAGATTTAGTCTCCACCAAGTCCCCAGGTTCAATGAAAGATTCCCAAACTTTAGCGTTCCCAAGGTTTGAAGGTGACAATTGACTCAAAATGCTTACATGCAGAGAAATGGACTCTGGCTGAGAGGTAGATGTCTCTATATATGTGTTGGGAGTGAGGGTTGTGATAATGTACAGAGGGCTTAAAACAACTACATTTATCTCACAGTTCCATAGGTCAGAAATCCAGGCACAGCTTAGCTGGGTCCTCTGGCTCAGGTTCTTTCATGAGGCTGCAAACAAGATGTCAGCCAAGCTCAAGGCTCAACTGGGGAAGGATTTGATTCCAAGCCCACTCATGTGATTGTTGGCAATCAGTTCCTTGTGGGCTGTTGGACTAAGGGCCTTGGTTCCTTGCTGGCCGTTGGCGGGAGGCCGTCTGTCCTCAGTTCCTTGCCACATGGGCCTCTCCATAGTGCAGCTCAGAACCCAGCATCTGATTTCCATCAGAGTGAGCAGGTGAGAAGAGCCAGAGAGAGAATGAGAGCAAGATGGAAGTCACAGTCATTCGTAACCTGATCTCTGCAGTGACATCCCATCACTTTGACTGTATTCTATTTATTAGAAACAAGTCACTAAGTCCAGCCCACACTCCAAAGGAGGCATTTACACTAGGGCATGAATACCAGAAGGTGGGGAGCATTAGAACCCCTTTTAGAAGCTGCCTACCACACCTTAGCCTGAGTTTTGAAGTACTTTTGACATGGGACACAGTATGACAGACAGATAATAACTGTGTGGGAATTCTGTGTGGCACCTGGGAATTTAATTTAAAAGGCAGAGTTCCAGCATAAGAAGAGCATACACTTTAGGTTGAGAGAGGCCTCTGTTAGAATCTCAGCTTTGGTGTTCACCAACTGTATTTAACTTTAGACTTAATTTCTCTGAGCCTCGCTTTTCTCATCCAAAAAATGTGGAAAATACCTACCACTTAAGGAATTTTGAGGATCAAAAAAATCACTCGGGCAACATGTTTGTTAAAATGAAGATTCTCAGGTTGCTCCCTTAAGAAATTCATATTCAGTAGACTTGGGGTGGCACAAAAGAATTGTTATTTTTAATAAGTACGTATGCAAAAGGTGTGTGGCTCAGTATATGGTAGCTATTAGTAATCTGCATGACAACAGTAATTCTGCAAGTATTCTTGAGGAACTATATGCTTAAAGAGAGTCAACTGTGAATTAGTGGAAAGCAAACTGTATTGAGGATTAGAAGATATATAAGTTCTAGCCCTTGTCTGATGATTACTTTGCAATGGAATCTTAGGCACAGAGTCACCAAATCTTTCTGGACTTCTCTTTTTCCCCCAGCCTCTGTAAAATGCTTTCTACCCTGAGTACTCTCTGTCTAGGAAAAGAAACAACAGCTACTAGATGAGATCCGTTTAGGGCTCCTCTGGTTGGTGAAACAAGTGCAATGGCCTCCATAATAAGTCTTTTCTGAAACTCCGCATCTCCTAATATTTCTTCCTGAAGACTATTCCTTGGAGCCTCTGATTCTTCTACTCTTCTAATTCATATGACCCCAGCATCTCTGTATGTAATGAAATATATCTGAAAACAACCTCATTTAAAAGAATAAATCTGTTAAGGAGCTGAGAACTTTCTGGCGTGAAATGAAAAATATTGATTGCTTCTCACCTGTTAGCAGTGAAATCCCATCCAGTTAATTAACCTGCTCAGAGATAAAGTTTATTTCTGCCATTCACCTTCAGCTCCAAATCTTTAAAACCATTAAAACAAGTACCTGGTCAATAAATCAATCTTCTCCCAGAGTAGTTCAGCGCCTTCTGTAATCTGGTTTCAGCCTACCTTTCTGATCTTACTTCCAGCTACTTACCTTCAAGCACCTTCCACTCCAGACAAATGGAAGAACTAAAGTATTCAGCATTCCCATTGCCAGAAATATACTTCCCTCCTCTGAACGCTACATATTAACTCAGTTCAAATGTCACTTCTTTTTATTTTATTTTATTTTTTGGCTGCGTTGGGTCTTTGCTGCTGAGCGCAGGCTTTCTCTAGTTGCGGTGAGCTGGGGCTACTCTTCGTTGCGGTGCGCGGGCTTCTCATTGTGGTGGCTTCTCTTGTTGTGGAGCACCGGCTCTAGGCGCGAGGGCTTCAGTAGTTGTGGCGCACAGGCTCAGTAGTTGTGGCTCGCGGGCTCTAGAGCGCAGGCTCAGTAGTTGTGGCGGACGGGCTTAGTTGCTCTGCGGCATGTGGGATCTTCCCGGACCAGAGATCAAACCCGTGTCCCCTGCATTGGCTGGCAGGCAGACTCTTAACCACTGTGCCACCCGGGAAGTCCCAAATGTCACTTCTTTAAAAAGGCTTTCCTGGAGCTCTGGCATCTCCACCTCCTCCCACCTTTCCTAATTGCTGCCAAGGTGTAAGCATTAATTACCTCCTTATTCTAAACACGCCAAAACTTTTACTACCTTTGTAGCATTTATTATTTTATAACTTATATTATGATTGTGTACATATTTATAGTACTAGACCCTACAGGATGCAATTCCAACCAATTCGGTTTTGTGTTCCCCACATCTTCCAATACAACTCCTTGCCTATGATTGGGGTTTAATAAATATTTTTTGAATGCTTAAATGGAGACCCATTGATCTCTGACTTTTATTCTTGGGGGCTCCCAACAACTGTTTTATCGTCAGGATAAGAAGAATCCAACTCAGTGAGGCGCTTTTCAAGATTTACATTATATTCAAAACAGAAATTTCAAGCTTTCCAGGTTTTTTGAAGACAGTCCTGTTGTTGCTTCCCATCCTTAGCAACTTTCTATTTCTAGAAATCTTTTTGCTCTCAGTGGAAGGGTTGGAAAAAAATAGTCTTCTTATGGATATCACCCCTTTCAGTGACTCTGAATACAAGCTTCATATGGCTTTTCTATCTCCTGCCCCAATTTACTTGCATGACACACTTGGAACTAGTATTTTATTGGCATAAAACCCTGAAACTCAATTTTAGGTAAAGCAGATATTCAGTCATGTATGAGAGCATTCACACGTGTGTGTCTAAGACGAAGAGGAGAAATACAGTAGCTTCATTGAAATAAAAAGGCCATTCATTCATTCAGTGTTCATTTTCTTGATCATCCACCAGACTTAAGGCGCTATATTATGTGCTGATGATTCAAATATAAATACTGATTCTTGCCTTCAAGGAGCTCTGAGTCATGTAAAGGGAGATGAATATATGATGAGATCATTATTATAGAGTGTAATTCACACAATTCCCTCGGCAAGCACAGGGTTATGTGGAGCACAGAGAATTTTCTTTGAGAGCAGATGGACTTTTTTTAAGCAAAGAAAAATGTTTTGCAGCACAGAGGTCATACTCATTTCAATAAAATACATATTATTTTGTAGTTATTAGCAGCATTGCCATCCTTTTCCAACCACTCACCTTGGGCCAGGTGTCAGCATCCATGGTGGGTGCTGAGGCATGATTCAAACAAGCAACCACCCTGGGTTAACCAAGACCCACACTTAAGTCCTTACTCCTTAGATCTTGTAGGAACGAATCATTGAAGGAGATGGCAGCAAAGGGGTAGTGTTCTTATGATACATAGGGCTGAACTCCATGTCAAAGATATTTTGGAGCAGAGATTTTTGCCTGCTCCTCTGTCTATGGCTCCAACATTTTTAAAGGAGTGTAGATGCCTCACTGGGATAGCTTATCCAAGTCTATGACCTTGGAGGTGTGTGTGTGGGGGGGTTGGGGGAGCAGTTATGAGGAAAGGCAAGAAAGAAATCCTAAGTTTTAAATGACGAAGGTCTACAGCTGCAAGTACTGAATATTTGTACAGACCACTTTAAATTTTCTTTTTCTTCACATTTAGGGACACTTTTCTATTCACTAGCAACTCACTGAGAAGCATGGAGTAGGCTGACATGAGTCAGAAGTAGAAATAAGAGAGGAAATTAACATCCATTTCAAATTACCTCTTATCAGTGGCTCAGTGAAAGTCTCAAATAGAGGGGAGGTTGGAGATATTGGCTAAGATGAGCCTGTAATATTGCTCTGGATTCTTTTTTTTTTTTTTTTTTTTTTTTTGTGGTATGCAGGCCTCTCACTGTTGTGGCCTCCCCCGTTGCGGAGCACAGGCTCCGGACGCGCAGGCTCCGGACGCGCAGGCTCAGCGGCCATGGCTCACGGGCCCAGCCGCTCCGCGGCATATGGGATCCTCCCAGACCGGGGCACGAACCCGTATCCCCTGCATCGGCAGGCGGACTCTCAACCACTTGCGCCACCAGGGAGGCCCCCGCTCTGGATTCTTATGACTACAATTGAAAGAGGTCTATGGCTTGGAGTAATGATGACTTTGGTGATGGTGATCATAATCCAATCAAAAAATATGTATTAAGTACCTGCCACATGCTATCTCTGACCTAGGCACATAAGATTTAAATAGACCCCCCCAAAAAAATTCCCGTCCTTTGGAACTTAAATTCTAGAAGAAACTGGCAAAAATGTGTTAGCATCCCTCTCCCTGTTAGAAATATTTTCTTCTCATGAAGAAAATATTCTCTTCCTAGTCATGAGGGACTTCGTCTCCATCAAGTTCCAGCATCAGTGCAAGAGTCACAAAAATGTATCTCTTTCAAAGCTCGCAGACTGATATCTGCTTAAAGTGTTTATAGGAGCAGGGAAACAGACTCTGATTGAGACGTAGACGTCTCTGTGTATGTGCGTTGAGGGGGGCCGTGGAAGTGTACAGAGGGAAGAAATTCTACAGCGGTCCCGTCCACACGGAGACTCTCCAGCGGGGGGAAATGCACGAGTTCGTCCACGAACGCTCCTCTCTACCCCGCTTGCCTTTCTCGCTCTTCCACCACTTTGCTCCCTCCTCCCTTCCTTCCTAAATCCCTCCTTCTCCTTCCTTCCCTTTCGCTTGGCCCCTCCTCATCTCCTTGCCTCGAACAGTTTTTCCCTCCTCCTCTCTCGTCCTCTCCCTCTCGCCTCTTTCCCTCAATCCCTCCCCGGCGTCTGCGTCAGGCCCCCACTCGCGTGACGCTCGGGGTCTGGGTGGGAGCTGTCCACTCGCCCGGGGGTGCTGAATGCACGGCGGCGGCGGCGGCGGCGGCGGAGGTAGCTGAGAGCCTTCTCTGCTCCAGGAACCCTGTTTCCAGACCTCGGACGGTCAGCCCACCGCCTGCCACCTCCCTTCCAGCACCACCCCTTTGGGAACTAAGCCGGGGGGAGGGGGGCCGCAGTCGCGGCGGGCGGGTGCTGAGCAACGGCGGAAGACAACACCTGGCAGCAGCCTGGAATCTGATTTGCTTCCTCTCGCCTTTTATAAGAGATCTATTTATATATGGTTTGGGGGGCTCGCGAGGACCAAGCCGGAGCCAAGTGCTGGCTGCCTCCCGCCTCGGCCACGCCGCTTCGGTTCCCCCTCCCCACCCTCAGCGGGCACCGCCAACAAGCCTCACCTCGCTGCTTCTAGGAAGAGAGGTAGCAACAGCGAGCCCAGCCAGCCAGAGGCGGCGGAGAGGAGGGCGGGGCGGGGGGGAGAGAGCCGACCGAGGCCGCCCTGGGAAGGGGCCGCGGAGGCAGAGCCGCCCTGAAGACCCGACAGCCGCCCTCCTCCGCCCCCGCCCACCCAGCAGCGCTCCGTTCTGATTATTTGAGAAGCGAATTATGCTTATTCCACTAGTGTGATTTCGTCTTCTCTTCCCCCTACTGCTGACTCCTGAGCCGCCCCCGCCCCTACGCCTGCCTCGCCTCCGGCTGCATGGCAGCGCTGCCCGGGCGCGGGGGCTCAGGGCCGGCCCCCCGGGAAAGGGGAGGAGGCGGAGGAGGATCATGAGGCCGGGAGTCTTGGCCGCGTCGGACGGCGAGCGGCAGCCAGAGGACGAGCCGGAGCAGCCCCCGCCCCGGAGACACCCCCACGCCGACAAGCGGTCGCCGCCGCAGGAGCATCGGCGGCCTCGGGCGGACCCGGAGCCAGAGAAGGAGGGCGACAGCGGCCCCGAGGAGGCCCCCGAGGAGAAGGCGAGGCCACCCACCCGCCCGGACCTGCCCTTATCCCGGCCCTTGCCCCTCGCCCAAAGGGACATTTGATGGAGCCAAGGGAAGGGGGCCGAGGATTTACAGACTGCCGCAGGGGCGGGCGGGGGTGCTGAGACCATGTAACTACTCCTTCCTCTAGTCCCCTCCCACAAGCCCCTGTTCTCTACCCCGTATCTCGACTCCGCTCTCTGCCTCCCACCCCCCAAGCACACACCCTTCTTCTAGCCAGGATCTTAAAGCTCAGGAAGGAGGTGGCTCTGCAAGGGTTAAACGGTCTTTTCGGTTTTTCCCTTTCTTTCCCCCCCGCCCCCCACCCTCCAGTCCCTGATTTTCCCACCTCTTTTCTCCTAATTGGCTTTCCCCTCTTCTGTGCAGCCCTTTGGCTGTAAAGGCAAAGCACAAGCCCCTTGCCCGGTTGCACCTGAATCCCTTCCCTACCCCCACCCGCTGCTCTCTCAAAAGTAACTCTGGTGCTTCTGGGGGTTAATTGCCCCAGTTTTCTGCCCAGGAGAATTAAAAGTTCTCCCAACCTCCTCTCTTCCCCACCTTACCTCCCTCACCCCCTCACCACCAACCTCCCGTTACCTGAGGAAAACTATCTTTTCTCTCTAGCACATTCAGTTTTCAATTCTTCAGTGAGCTAGCTTGCCCTAAGCCCAGCTCAGTCCACTCCAAATTTTATTGATAAGCTTCCCCACCTTTTTATATGAAAGAAAAGATTTCCCACTGCCTAGGCATTTGAGAAAAACCCAATAAGCCTCTCCTGGGGAACTTTCTAACAATTAGACCTTGATCTCAAGGCCCTGACAACCCATCCTCAACATTTTTTTTTCTACCCCCCTGCCCCTACCAGTGCCACCAGGTCAAAAGCAAAAAGGAGACACTGAGCAAAGCTTAAGGTTGGGGTAGAGGTGGAGGGGCCAGAAAACTTTTGCTGTTGTTGGGCTTTCTAGGTAGAGTTCAGAAGCAGTGGCTCGCAGTCGTCAGTCCCGCGGGCAATTTATTTGCTACTTGGAAGGGAGGTAACAGGAGCCAGTGCGAACGAAGCCTCCCCCCATCACACAGATACACTGTGGACCCCCTCAAACGATCCCATCCTCTGCAAAGACTCCGCCTGCCCCTACCGGTCTCTCTGCTTCCACCGGGCACATGCTGATGCCCCAGAGCGGGCTGCCCTGGTGGTGGTGGTGGTACTGCTGTGCCTGGTACCGCTGTGGATTGTGCTCCCCAGCCCCCCAGATGCTGCGCCACCAGGGTCTCCTCAAGTGCCGCTGCCGCATGCTCTTCAATGACCTGAAGGTTCTCCTCCTGCGGCGCCCCCCTCCAGCGCCCCTGCCCATGCACGGCGAACCCCAGCCCCCCGGCGTGGCAGCCAACAACACCCTTCCGGCTCTGGGTGCCGGGGGGCGGGCAGGCTGGAGGGGGCCTCGAGAAGGCGTGGGCAGGGAGACCCCTCCCCTGCCACCTCTGCCACCTTCAGTGGAAGATGACTGGGGTGGCCCAGCCGCAGAGCCACCTGCCTTGCTGCTCAGCAGTGCCTCTTCAGATGACTTCTGTAAGGGGAAGGCTGAGGATCGCTACTCACTGGGCAGCAGCCTGGACAGTGGCATGAGAACCCCGCTCTGCCGCATCTGCTTCCAGGGGCCGGAACAGGTGAGACCCTTTTTCCCTTTTCCTGCTTCCTTCTGGGATCTCCAGGTCTTGCAGGTTGCTACTCGCCTACTTGCCCTGGGGAACCACTGTGCTGTTTCTAGTGTGAGGACTGTAAGTTTTAAGGGATCCTCAATGATGTCTCATGTGGTTAAGTTTGCCCAAGAGGTGTCTGGTGCCTGGCGGAGCCTGTTTGGTGGCTCAGTTTTACCCCATTTTTGCATTTTCCTTCCAATGCTCAATTGGAATATGTTCAATTCCATCCAAAAATTCCATAAGCATCCTCAGAGAAGAAGATTCAGAAGTTGGAAGGGGTGGAATGAAGAAACTTGGTGGTACATTCATGCTTGTTGCTGAGATATCCTTGTATCTGATTTGTTGTTAGTGACATTTCCCCAGCCTATCTTCAGTTCCAGATTCAGACTTCTTCCCTCTCTGATAGTGTGTGGAGATCTTGTCCTCAGCAAGCCTATGCCTGTTCCTTCACTTTGATACTAACCCTTCCCATATTATATTGACATCCTCAGCAGTCCCCTAGGAGGAAATGGACAGGGATTGTAAGTTCGTGAAGACTATACAGTTTGTTATGACACTTCTTGGCAGACTCAAGTTCTTCTAGGTTGAAAGCAGGTAGGTAAGCAGGGTGAGAGTGAGTGTAAGGAATATGGAGAAGGAAGTAGGGAGTCTTGTCATAACTATTTCCCTTCTCAGCCCTGAAGCACACAAACTTAGAAAGTCCCTTAAACTCTCCCCATCCAGGATAGGAGATGCTTAGTACCTTATGGACCAGAGTCTTCCCAAGGCCAAGGGTTCTCCCAACCACATTCATTCAGATTTCACAGGCATACTCACCCCACCCCCTCTAGCTCCACTTTCGATCTAGTTTCTGCAGTGCTGGATAGTATGTGCACATTCTTCTAGAATCATGAATTGTGGCAACACTTTCCACAGAATCCCAGATCAGAACGGTTCACCTGAAAATCTGATCTAGTTAGTGATGCTGGTGAAAGAACACTCAGTTGCACCCTGGGCAGGGTTATGTGGTCACATCAGCCACTTCTTCACTGGTTTCCCGGGAAGTGGGGTAAGACTTCTCGGTGCTCCTTGGATACAAGTGATGGTGTAGCAGGATGCCATGCTGGTGCTCCTGAGTGGCTCTGGTTCTTGTTGAAGGCTTTCTCTGTGAGAGTCAGGCTTCACTGACATTTTCATTCATTTTGTCTTTGCCCAGAATGGGCAGGGCACTTCAGGGACAGATGATGACTGGGGCCATGGCCTGGGCATTATGAGAGGAGGTGGTATTGATCTCAGTGTGAATAAATGTCTCTGAGAGGCTGAGGGCTGGGTTCCTCCTTCTTGTGACTAGGATCGCCTGAAGTCCCAGTTGGACTGCAGCCCAGAGCCAAGGACTCTTGTTAGGCAAGAAGGCCCAGGGTGCCTGCTCTGTGCCCCTGTTCCAGTGCTGGCCCTCCAGCACCGACACAAGGCGGAGGGGCGGGGCTGAGAACAAGAATTGTGCTTCACTTTAGGATGCTCCCGGTCAGCATCTGCCCCAATCAGAAGCCCCATCTTCTCAAAAAAAAAAAAAAAAAAAAAAAAAAAAAGGATTTATTTAGCTTCCTAACTTCTTAAGCTATTTCTTTCTTCTTCCATGTGCCCTGGTTCAGGTCTGCATGTCACAGGGGCCACTGGGAGTGTGGCTTCTGGCAAGAACACCCTTGTCTCTAGAATACAGCAGGACTTGGAGCCTGTTCTGGATGATATTTACCTGTTGTGTGAACATCTTCAGATTTCTTTATACCCTTGAGCCCCTTTTCCAACTTCTGTGATTTAGAGGAACCTTTTTCTATTCCCCTCATTTGCTTAAAAATGTGTTGAGACGATCCGGAAGATAATGAGCCTGAAAATGACTTGAAAGTGTTTAATGTATAATGGCATGTATTTTGCTCATGGAAAAGCAGTATTTTGCTAAATAAAAGGAAAAAAAAAGGATTATTAGGAATATTGTGAAAAACCCTCACGTGATACAGGGTCTGGTTGGAGGTTAGGAGCTTTTCTTTCTTGTTTGTTATTTTTACAATGTGTCATAAATAAAGCATGGAATAAAAAAAAAAGCCAACACCAATAAAGGAATGGGCTCTGTTATTATGTGGGAGGGATAGGGGGTCATGTTGATACTAAGACTGGATCAAATCAGGCACTCCCTGCATGTGATTATTATACTTTGGGGGTTTGCTTTCTTTGCGCAGCAGCCAGGAGATTTTAATGGGATTGTGTTATTAGTAATAAGGGTAACATGTGTTAGATGTGAACACGTTTTCCCACTTTTTGCTTGTGTTTCTTCACAGGATTTCAATGAGGAAGGGAGACAAAGAGGAGAAGGTGGGGAAAACTCTCTAGAGAAGGAAGAGAGGGAGAGAGACAGTCAGACACAGAAAGTGAAAAGCTGAGATTTCAGTATTTTGTTTTCTGTTCAAGGAGGGAGCTGTTCAGCAATTGTCCACACGTGGCCCTGAATGGAGTGTAGACAGTCTGCAGTCTCAGTAGCTGAATGTCTTGGTCTTTTCTCTGCCCAGACAAAGGAACTGAACAGCTCCCCAGTCTTTTGCCACTGCTCCAGGGGCTAAAAGACTGCCAAAACTGAAAATTTGGTCTCTTCCTGCCAATGGCTTGAAATGTATGTGGTGAGGGGCAGGAAACTGAAGGATCCAGCTAGTTCCATATGTGCACATATCTATAAAGGACTTACTCCTTATTCATTCACACATGCATTTATTTAGCAAATGTTTGTTGGGTACCTACAGCATGCCATATGTTGTTTCAGACCCTGAGTATCCAGGAGTGAACAAAACAGATGAGGTCTCTGCTCTCCTGAACCTAAAGTTCTAGTGAAGATGCAGAAATAAACAAGTAAACTAGTAGATAAATAAAGTGATTTCAGATGGCGTTGAGTGCTGTGATGAAGGCAAAGCAGGAAAATGAGATAGACAAGAATGAAAGGGAGGGCTTGGGAGCGACATTCCACAGAGTGATCAGGAACAGCCTCCCTAAGAATGTACCATCTGAGCTGACACCTAAGTGATGAGAACAACCCAACGATGCATACACAGGTCTAGAGGAAGAGTTTTCCAGGTGGAGGAGACCCAAGTGTGAACAGGCTTAGCATGTTTGAGAAATAGAAAAGATAGGAGGAGGGAGAGGGATGGGGTGTGAACAAGTGCTTTGAGGGCCAATGTGGCTCCATGCTGGACAGCTGACTGAGTAACCACTCTCCTCCCCTCAGCCAGTCACTCAGATGGGACAGGGGTCAGTCGATCAAGGATCTGCGAGAGTGTGGGACAAGAGCCTGGTCGGCAACTCTTCACTCTCCATTTCTGCTTGAAGCTCCGCTAGTTCATGTCAAGGGACCATGTGCCGTGGTGGGCAAGCTGAGGTCTCTGAAGCCAGATGGCCCCAGTTTGAGGCCTGAACAATTTACACAACTTCTCTGTGCCTCAGGTTTCTCATTTGAAAACTGGGATAATAATGATAGTCCCCAAATTCATAAGGTTACTCTGAGCATCAGATCAGTCAACACAATTAGAGCCCTGCGGTCACAGTGTTTGTTGTTGTTGTTATTTCAGAGGCAAGAGACAGTGCCCCTCCCACACACCTTGTTTAAAAGGAAAAAGTGTGCCCCAGCTCCCAGTCTGGCAGGAGGGCTGCTGTGACGTGGTCTGTCTGCGGTAGTAGATTGCTTCTTGGCCCCTCACAATGCTCTAGACAGAGTGCTGTTCTTCTTTTTCCATCATCAAAGGTCTATATTAAGTGCCTACCTATGTGGGCTGCTCTGCTGAGCAGGGTCTGGAGACACAGGGCAGATGTGGCCCTGCCCCCTCAGGGAGTTTCACAATCTAACCCAGACATCACAGAGGCTTAGAGAGATCAAGGACACACAGACAGTGAGTCGCAGGTGAATTACAGTAATATCGGGGACGAGAAAGCGATGCATGCTTAAAAGCGGCTAGTGTGGGGGGTGCCTATTCAGAGAGGCAAGTGGATGAATTTGCTACCTATTCCCCAATTAGTCAGAGAAGGTTTCTCTCCTGCTGCTGCAGACCAAGTGAGAAGAAATAGATTTAGGCTGAGTTTAGACAGCTGGAAGCGGAAGAGATGTGAGACACACGGATACCTTAACAAAGAGGTGAAACCACCTCCCAGGCTGGGTCAGCTGTGGAGCCCCTGGAGTGGGTACAAAGATGGAATCTACCATGGCAGTGTGGTGATGGGGCATCTGTTCTGGACCTAATGAAAAGCAGGAAATGAGTCTGGAAGAGATGAACAATCTTGGTCTACCTCCCTTATTCTTCCTAGGGTTCATTTCCCTGAAGCTCTGAGTTCAGAAGGTGCAAGAGTAGTGTGGAATATTTTAGTCAGTGTTTTGGGATCTCAGAAAATAAGAGAAGGGCTTTGCAGGGCTCAAGGGAACCTGGAGACCCCAAGATGCAAGGAGAACCCTGGCAATGGAGATCAAGCAGAGCATTTTAGGAGAGACTCAAATGGTATATTATTTTTCTTAGAAATATGGTTCAATTTTACATTTCTTTCTGTGATTAATTAACTAATATCTGTATCCACAAAGAATAGACCCATCCCTAACATTTATGGACCCCAGGGCAAGAGTATGGATGGAGGCTCAAATATCATAGACCAAGATATTTAAAAGTAATAAATCCAGCTAACAAACTGTTAAACAAAGTGCATTTTATGCTTCTATCCTGACAAATATACCTTCAAAACAACCTGGAAGACAGATTTGAATTTAAAACTGTTAGAGTCCTCTGAATTCTGTACTAGCCAAATGGGGATATCTGGCCCTTGGTCAACAGGCCACTCTGATTTGATTCTCTTTCCACTGCTGGCTCCATCCTGCACCATAATAAGCCTTGGACATACATGTGTGGGCACACCCACTGGCTTGTCGAGGCTCTATCTATACCAACTCCAAAGAGCTTCCCCTTGCCCCTCTCCCTTTGATTCTGAAGAAAGAGAACCATGAAGGTTTTGGGAGCAGGCTCATGGCTGAATAGGCAGGCATTCCAGGGTTCCAGGTAACTGAAGCATGTTCTAGAAGGAAGATGTGGGTCCTTGACCCTGTAGGCGCCTCACCCTATGGGAAGCATGCAGCTGAAGAAGGGCCAGAGTGGAGCCTTCTATAGCAAGGGGCCCTCTTGCCTGGGTCTAAGGGAGGTACTGCAAAGGGACTCTAAGATCCCTGGAAGCAATGACTTGGTTGTGTTTGCTCATCAATCCAGTTCCTGGCACTTGTTTCACGCTCTATAGTTATTTGTTGAATGAATGAGCCTTTAGAGCTCATCCAGTGGGCAGCCCCACAGGTAGGGAAACTGGGGAGAAGAGACTGCAAGGGAGAAGAATATTCACTAGCATCAAATGCTGACTGTGTGTTGTGTGCATGAGGGCAGACCTGTTCTGTGGAATCACAAAGGGCAGTGCCTTGGCCAGTGATGGAATCTCCAGGGAAGCCAACTTGGGTTTTGATATCAGAAAGAACCTTCTATCAAAGCTGTCCCAAGGTAGTATAGGCTGCCTTAGAAAGAGGGCTCAAGTGGGCAACTGGAACTAGTGACCCTCAAGACCCCTTTTGAGCTTGAGACTTGGGGTTCGTTATGAGATTTCTTGGGGTCCAGAGAGATTTTTAATCTAAGCACAAAGAGATGGGTCTCCATCCCTTCCAATTCAAGGGGTCATCTAGTCCCAGAATATCTATTTCCCGTGTATGTAATACATGGCATGGAAAAATGCATCTTCAGCAAAGATCACAAAGAATATTCTCTGTCCTGTGTTTATAGAAATCCTAAGTTGTTGGCAAGCACGTGATTGCTGCAATCCTGAATTTACACTATGCACGTACAATAGGAGAGCAAGCATTTCATGAATGGCAGGGAACAGATCCCATCATGGACCTAGGATGCAAAACCATCCCAGGAAAGGGGAAGCACACTTGCCACACCTTCCCCAAAGTCATGAGTGAGCTATTTTCATTTTCCCATCTGAGATTTTTTTTTCCCACTGTAGTTTTTCAGTTGCTACATCTGCCAGTCCTGGTCCTATTTAAACTGGAAGGTCCAAGGACCACTTCCTTAGGGTTCTCACCAGTGCTCTAATACTTTATTGGGAGATGATGTAAGGATGTTCAAACCTCACCATTAGGTCCCTGGCTATTTTCCATATTTAGCTATCTATTCTTTATATGCACACACATGCACGTGCATACATGTGAATAAAGTGTTGAGTGAAGCTGTCTGTCATTCACAGAATTAGGGACTGGAGGAGGGGAGACACCTGGTGTCTTGGCAGTGGTGGAGTGATTCTCACCTCAACTGTCTGTAGATCCTCTGCACGGTGTTCACTTTGGAGTAATCCTTCTTCACTTGCCAGACTGCATCTGTTTGTGGTGGTTGGCTAATTTACTGGGTGTGGCTTCTAGCTGAGGCCCCCATACAGAGAATTACTTAATAAAGCCAGTAGAGCAGGAGTGAAATATGCATTTCAAAAGAGCCTGGAAGAAGAAAGGAGAGATACTGGCAATCAATCTCTCTCTCTCTCTCTCTCTCTCTCTCTCTCTGCTCTTTTTTCCAGCTGGTACGTTGGAGAAGCCCAGTTGTGGTTTGTGAGTTAGGAGAGGAGGGTAGGTTTGACGGGGAGGGGATACTCAAAGGAGTGTGAGAATGAGCTAGCTGCTTCTTGTTTGATGAGAAGGGAGCCAAGTTGGAAGTGAGCCCGGATGTGAAGGAGCTGGCAAGTGAATACTGTGCGGGCTGAACTGTATACCATCCCCCTCTCAAGAAGTATCATATGTAAGATAGAGTCACTTAGACTCTGTGAGTATTACATATAGTACACAGTTGATACCTCCCTCTGTGTATGTTAAAAGTAAAAATGGGACGCACATGGGAATGACCAACGCATGACAAAATAGGTGAAATTGAATAAGTTATAATTTGAGTTCTAGGTAGATGCAAACTGTCCGCAAAGAAGGGGATCTGCGAATAGAAGCTCTGTCCAACTCTGTGATCCCCGCCCACAAAGGGGACACACAAGCCCCAGTCTTGCACCCAGAGCAATTCTCATTGCTCTGATGAGAATATCTCCAGGGACTGTGCTCAGAGGTGTTGAGGAAAACAGATCAAATTAGTTTCCTTCTTTATGGAAAGGTTACTCTGGATGTGGTTGAAGAGAATCAACATCAATTTCTCCAGAAGAAGCCTCTTGAAACCACCCTGGTGGCTAGCATAGGGCTCTGCATACAGTAGGGATTCAGTATTTGTTGATCCTTTTCCCTCCATCCTGGTACATGTTCATTCCAGACCGATAGAGTTATCTTTGGTTCCTAGTGTACACGTAGTAGAAGGCATATTTGCTGTGTGTACATGGGCAATATGTGTATGTATGTGTCTATATAAATTAAAATGCCAAGCAAGGGGGATATGGACAATCCCTTGAGATACCTTTCACCCCATCCAACCTCCTTTTCTGATTCTATAATGACAAATAGCAATGATTCTCGTTCTAGTGATCATAGTGGTCATTAACCTGACTTGCGACCACTTGACCAGGAGCAGATATTTTCTTGTACAATTTCAGAAGGATGTGGAGAACATGGGATTTCAAGTCAGAAAGACATGGATGTAAATCTCAATTTGGGCCCTTCCCAGCTGGGTGATCTTGTGTGACGTATTTAAGCTCCTTGTACCTAGATTTCGTTGTTTATAAAACAGGAATAAAATACTGAGCTTGAACACTTGTCATAAGGAGTGGGCAGGATTAAAGTTCTAGGCACACAGCAGCTGTTCATTAAATGGGAACAATATTTACCCCATTCTGTTCGTGTAGCTCAGAGATCTGGAGTGGGGCCCCCAGATTACACTGCTGCCTTTTCTACCACACACTCTCACTACAACCTTAAAAAATCAGATACTCTGATTAAGGCTGTGCTTTGACCACAGTAAACGCCCGCTGTCTTGTGCTTGACCATCAGGGATGCACGTTTAGATCCAGTGTCTCTGTTTGGCTGACTTTCTGTCTTTCATTGCCTGACTCTGCTGGACCTCTGTCCTCTCCTGCCTGGGTCCCTCACTCCTAACATATCTGTCTTTACCATCTCCATCACCACCATGTCCCTGACAGATCTTTGTTAAGCAACACTCTCTGCTTGGCAGGAACTGTGCAGAAAGACACTTTTCTGGACTCTGAGTCCCCAGAGGCCAGGAGCAGACCATGCACACGGAGGAGCATGTTGAGGAAGTGGCGGCGGAAAAACCTGCTCAACATGTGACAGCGAGGTGTTTGTATCCAGGGTCATGCCTAGACTAGTGTTTCTGAAAGCTGGGATAGGATGGATACCCCAGACAGACACGATGTTAAATAACATAGATCCTCAAGTGAGAATGTTGTTCTCTTCTCATTTTGCTCTCATGCCTTATGATTATGTCCAGGAGAAAATCTCATTGAAGAGATAATATGTCTTTAACACCCTTCTAACACTTGTCAATCTCCTCTGCAAACAAAGAGAGAAGGCATCAGGCTCAGAGCCTTTGGACATACAGCAATATCTAGCTAGAATCTGTTAATCTTGTTTTGCTTGCATTTGTTTGTGTCTATTCTTTTTTATTAACAGACTTTATTTTTTAAAGCAATTTAATGTTCACAGAAACACTGAGTGAGTTCCCATATACTCACTCTCACCCCTCCTCCCTACTTCCCCCACCATCAACATCCTGCATCAGAGTGGTGCTTTTTTTCCAATTGATGAACCAACGCTGACACATTGTTATTACCTAAAGTCCATAATTTGCATTGCAGTTCACTCTTGGTGTTGTACATTCTAAGGGCGTTGACCAAAGCATGATGACATATATCTACCATTATAGTATCATACAGAATAGTTTCACTGCCTGAAAAATCCCCTGTGCTCCACCCATTCATCCCTCTGCCCCCACCCCTGAACTCCTGCAACATAGTCTGGCCTTTTCCAGAATGTCATATCGTTGAAATCATGCAGTATGTAGCCTTTCTAGATTGGCTTCTTTCATTTAGTGGTATGCATTTACGGTTACATCTTTTCATGGTTTGATAGCACATTCCTTTTTAGTGCTGAATAATATTCTATTGTAGTATCGCAACTTGTCTCTTCTTTTTATGGTTAATGATACTGGTTTTTCACTTATGGTAGTGATAAAAGTCTCCTTTAGAAATAAATTTACTGAAGTAAAAATACGAGACATTTACAGAAAAATGTTATGTATGAAGAAAACAATAGTATGAATATGTCGAACAGTGTAAGTGCCTGAAGTTTGGATAACACTGACCTGGGCTGCACACATTACAATAGTTCTGAGACATCTGTGGGCACCAAGAAGTGCATCAGGAGGGGGAAAATGCAGAGCTGGTGCCCTGGAATCTTCATTTCTAACCATTAGCTTTGACAATTCTGAAGTAGGTGACTACTTCACAGTAATATTGTTTATTAGGCAACAGTTTGAGGAGGAAGCCAAATAGGAAGGAGAAATGCTTCCACCAG
Source organism: Mesoplodon densirostris (assembly GCF_025265405.1). Taxonomy (NCBI): domain Eukaryota; kingdom Metazoa; phylum Chordata; class Mammalia; order Artiodactyla; family Ziphiidae; genus Mesoplodon; species Mesoplodon densirostris. Next base: position 21,875,658 of record NC_082668.1, read on the forward strand.
ACCTGAGGTTCCCAGACATATAAGAAACAGAGGTGTGGGCACTGGTAGAGAAGAGGGCGGTAGTTGGGTGGGCACAGGACCATGTGACTAAGAAGGAAGGGACATGTGTCACTTAGGGCAGAGGCAGGAAGGGATGCCTCTTGCATCCCTCTCCATCCCTGCCTCTGTGATCTGAGAGCTACAAGTTTCACATGGGGCAGCCACAAGATGGAAAAGTCTAACCACCGTGGGACTGTGACATGACGGAGAGATGCAGACTTTGATTTTGTTAAGACACTGACAGGCTAATGTTAATTTCCCTGACGAATACAACCATCAATTCCCACTCCTGAATTATGTCTAGAGGGTATTCTAGACATAAAAAGTCAAAGTCCAATCAGGGGCCTCTCTGGGGAAGCCCCAGAGTCCCAGAGTAAGGCAACAGATGGTGCACAGCTCGCTTCCTCACAGCTCACTGAATACCAACAATGAAGTGCTTCAGCTCTGGAATGGCGCATCACACTTGCCTACAACTTGGCTGGATCTAGAAACATGGCTCTGCCTAACGGTAGCAGGGGTGGGGAGTGTCATCCTCCTAGGTACCTGGAAAGAGAGGAAATCCAGATGTGGGTGAGCTCTAGAAGTCTCCCCCTCCACAGTATTAGTACCTCCCTCTTAGGGCTGCTGTGGGATTTCAATGAGATAACACATGCCAAACATTTAGAACACTGCTGACCCACAGTAAGCATGCCATAAATAGTAGTAGTTATTGTTATGATATAAGGAAGAGGTTGTACTCAGGCATATCCAAGCCCCTTCTAATTCTGTTGTCCTCTTTTATGCCTTATCAGGTGGAGGAGCAGTACCTGGGGTTTGTATAAATCCAGTTTCTCTTTCCACCAGAAGAAATCTCCCTAGAAGAACGCCCTTAGCACTAGGCCTTAAAGACTGAACCAGGGAAAGAATTTGGAAAATAGGAAATGAAGGCTTTTCCAGACATAGGAACAATGGAAGCAAAAAATCAGAGATGTTTTTGGAGAAAATTAGAGTGGTGGATAAGAATATGGGGCTTTCAGAGCCAAGCAGAATTGTGTTCAAATCCCAGTGTTGCTGTGCAGTAGATGTGTGACCTTGGGCAAGTCACTTACAGACTCAAAATCTTAATTTCTTCCACTGTAGAATGGGAATGCTAATAATAGTACTTGTCTTAGAGGTACTATTGTGAGGCTCAAGTGATATAATGCATGCAAAACTCTTGGCAAAGAATAGAGTACAAACACAATAAATTCTCAAAGATGCAGTGAACGTTAGCTCTTGATGTTATCTGATCTACCAACTCTCAATGGTCTTCTCCAAACTTTCTTTGAGAACCTCTGCCTTGATGTGTGTATGATTGTGGGCTGCTGACCTCAGGAGGAGCTTCCAAATATCACAGGGGTAGATGAAACTAAATATGCCTAAGCATTGCCAGTATAGTAAATAAAAATTATCTCACAGATATACATACAATTTTTCAAATGTATGTGGAAGCCATCGTGATGAGCAAAATCAAAAGCATCCTTCACTTTAGGGCAGCTTCTTGTCAATAAATATATTTTCAATGAGCAGATACTCAAAGTACAACTATAGTCATTTGAGAGTTTGTGAAACTCTTAGCATTAAAAGGGATCCAAATTAAGGGACGTTCTACAAAACAACCAGCCAAAATGTCAAGGTCATGAAAGATGAGGAATGAAGGGGGAACTGTCCTAGATTGGAGGAGTCCAAAGAGATATGATAACTAAATACAATGCGTGATTTGGATTGGCTTCTGGACCAGAGAAAGGGCATTAGTGAGACAGTTGGTGACATTCAAATAAGGTGCATAGATTACTTAATAGTATTGTATCAATGCTAAGTTCCTTGTTTTGGTCATTGTATTATGGTTCTATAAGATGTTAACCTTTGGAAAAGTAAGGTGAAGGGTTTATGGGAAGCTCTGTTTATGTTTTGTTGGGTTTTTTTTTGCGGTACGCCGGCCCCTCACTGTTGTGGCCTCTCCCGTTGTGGAGCACAGGCTCCGGACGCGCAGCCTCAGTGGCCATGGCTCATGGGCCCAGCTGCTCCACGGCCTATGGGATCTTCCTGGACCGGGGGCACGAACCCGTGTCCCCTGCATCGGCAAGCAGACTCTCAACCACTGCGCCACTAGGGAAGCCCTGTTTATAAGTTTTTTTAAATGAATCTTAAATTATTTCAAAATGAAAAGTTAAAAACTAAAAATAATTTAAATGGGGGGGGTAGTTTCTCATACTTGGAAAAGTTGGAAAAACAAGAGTACAGAAAAAAGAAAAAAGTATAGAAAAAAGAGCATGGGTTTGGTGGTTAGCAAAATTGGGTTAGAATCCAGGCTCTAGCACTTAGCAGCTAAAAGCAACTTTGGGCAAATCAATTCAATCCCCTGAGCTTCAATGTCTTCTTTCTGCAACATGGAGCCAATAAAGGAAATGCATCATAGAATTATTGTGAGAATTTGAGGAGACAACGCCTACCATAGTACATGAAGGGGACTCCAGATAAACATTCATTCTCTTGCTGGTCTCTCTTTACCCCTCTGTCTGAAGAGGATGATAAATATTCCTCACACATTTCCCCAGGTATAAGTACTGTGTGCTAAGTGCTCTGAGATTGACAGGATGACACCTGAGCAGTGAAGAGTATTGAGTGGGCAGGAATGTTTTCCCAGGACGGGATCTTAAGCATATAAACAGAGTTCATAATCATCAGCATAAATAGCATTGGCCATTATGCAGTGTTCTTTAACACTGCTTAACCTGACATCCCAAAAGGAGCATTTTGGCATACTGAGTGAGTGTGGGCTGTATATTTGATTCATCCTGTGGCGATCCCTCAAGGAGCCACAGACTTAAGCCTCCTTGAAGCAGTGTGCTACTTTAGAAAGAAAGCTTTCTAGTGCTGAGGCTCTGAGTTCTCCAATGTGTTCAGAAAGCAACTGCCCAAACCAGACAGCTGCAGGTGTGAGTGGGAGTGAAGAGATGTCCACTCCTGTTGTGTGTGTGTGTCTGTGGGTGAGAGCGAGCCAGTGGGTATGTGTCTGCACGTGGACTACAACTATTTAACACAGAAGAAAAAGGTGCTTGAGGGGGTTGGTCCATTAGGCTGCTTCTGCCTTTTGGTCGTCTTTGTTCCAGAGAGAGCACACGGGGTCTGGTCCTTGCAAAGTCAGTACTGACATTCTATACAATAATTGCTTGTTTCTTACTTCTGACGTCCACTGTTTGTCTGAAAAAAAAATCAGTTTGAGGTTTTTGGAGATGTATGTGATATGATTTCAAAAGTTCTATGCCTCCTCCCTCCCAAAACACATAGAGAGAGGTTCCTCATGATTTAAATAAATTTTCATCATTTCTACGAATGCAATTCAAGTTTAAAAAAAGTGTTTATTTGACATGATGGCTGGAATTTGCTTCATAATAATCCAGTGACTAGAGGTGAAACAAGACTGGTCATGAGTTGATAGATGCTGAAGTTGGGTGATTGGGTACATGCTTTCTTCTAATATTCTCTCTATTTTTATGTCTGTTTGAAATTTTTTGTAATAGAAAGGTATGGCCTATTGTCTGGTTAATTAAATTTTATGAAAAGACAGTTATTCAACAGGTTTTACAAAAGGGGAGGTGGAGCTAGCTGAGGGTGGACAAAATAGCTTGGGGCACAATGAGGCTGAGAACCAGAGCCAAAGACAGGACCAGAGTGCACCCCAGTGGGCCCTTCATCAGTCTTGCTCAATGAGGGGAATGAATTTGATGACCTCTTAAGGGATGTTCCGTCCCCAAAGGTCATGATTTAAAGATGAAATTGTCCTGTTGTCCATTTCTTTTCTGGTCCACCTGGTTTGGTGGCAGCAAAAGGATCAGTGTGACCATTCACTCAACAGACATGGAGTGAACACACCCAGTGCCAGGCCCTGGGAATGTGGAGATAAGATGGGGAGCTCAGAGTCAGTGCAAGAACCCGACATGCTAAGAAGCAACCGTAAGATGACATTATGATGAGTGCCTTGGACCAAGGTTGCATTCATTGTGCTGAAGGACCTCACAGGAGGAGTGACTAGTAATGTCTGGGAAAGCTAGAGAAGGATCGCCAGAGAAGCTAATCCTTAAATGGCCACATAGGGATGAGTAGGGGGAATTCTCCAGGTGGAAGTGCGTGTAAGGTAAGGCTATCCGAGATCTACCCTCACTCTCCCCATCAGGAACATTTTCCACTCAGCCTAATCCTTTCTGCCTTTCACTGCTTTTCAAATCACCCTTCTCTGCTGTAAGACCCAGAATCGCTCTCCTCAGAGAGCTGGGTGGATTAAACTGTGGGCTCCGTGCAGACGGGGGAGGGGTGCATTAGCTCCTCTCTAGAAGCTATTCTGCTCAATGCCAGCCTTTCTGGGTTTGGTCCTAATGGACTTTCTGTAATTGCAGCCTAGTGGTCTGACTGTTCTTGGGGGCCACCTACCTGGTAATAGTAACTCCACAAAAACTCTCTTGGTTGATTGAATTGAGTTTGTATCTGAAAGCTTCACTTGTGGGTCCAAGAGCTTCCTTACCCTCCAATGCATGCAGAGGCACTGGATCATATTCCTTTGGTAGGGAGGAAAGAGCAAACTTTATTTTCCTAATTTTTAGAGGTAAGAAACCAGGTTCTACAGAAGTGGATGGAAGGCAAAATGCTAAGATGGGAAATACCAGGAGGAACACATTTGCCTCTCACAGGAGGAAGACATTTCCTTCTCCACCCTTTTACCAGCTACAGAAATATTCATTCATTCACTTCCTAATAGATGAACATATTGTAGTGAAGTGGTAATTTATCAGGATGTTTGGAGAATGAAAGAGATTAGGGAGGGAAAATGGGGAGGAATGGGACACATTTGTGGTTAATTTAATTTTCCAGTGAATTTGGGGATAACCCTATAATTTACATTTCAACTTTTCTTGCTGACAATCTTTATAAAACATAAGTCCACTTTGCAGTGTATTTGAACACCACCCCAAATTCCCTTTATGTTGAAGTATTGTTGCTTAAAGTTAGGTTCTGTTACAGAAGGCGAAGGAGGGACTTCCCTGGTGGTCCAGTGATTAAGAATCCGCCTTGCAATTCAGGGAACGCCGGTTCGATCCCTGGTCAGGGAACTAAGATCCCACATACTGCGGGGCAACTGAGCCCACGTGCCACAACTAGAGAGAAGCCCAGGTGCCGCAGCTAGAGAGAAACCTGCACACCGCAACGAGGAGCCCGTGGGCTGCAACAAAAGATCCCATGTGCCACAACGTAGCCAAAAAATAAATAAATAAAAAAAAAGAAGGCAAAGGAATGTCTTTTTAGCTTCACAGACCACAGGATATCTTGTAAAAATCAGTAGGTGGATTTTATTGAAACTGTGATATCAACTTGTTCTATCTTTCTCCCACAAGAGTGGTGTAAAATTTCCAGTTCATTCATTCAACACATATTTATTGAGCAGCTGCTTTCTGCCAGAACTGTGCTGAGGATTCTGGCTATCCACAGAATCCTCAGCAGAGTTGAGCTAGACCACAGCTCCTGTCTCCTAGGAGCTTTGCTGTCTTGTAACTTCAGATAGGGCCATTATAATGCAGGATGCAAAGGACTAAGAATTGTGCAAAGTGCTCTGGGTGCACAGACTTGAGGATCAGGGAGGGCTTCTCACAAGAGGAGATAGCTATGGGGGCCCTGAAGTTGACCCAGGTGAGAGAGTGGAAGGGCATTCCAGGCAGAAGAAGCTTTTCCAAAAGCCCAGTTTGCTTCAATACACAAGCATTCCCTCATCTTCCTTTCTCTGGACTCTGGTCTGTAGAGTTGTATCTGCCACCCTAGGGCATCAGCTACAGCAGCTGTGAGCCTCACTCAATTTGGGGCTTCACCTGTGCAGGCCCCGGCTTAACCCAGTCCTGCTTCCGCCAAGAGGCTGCCTTGCTGAGCCCAGTTAAGGAGCGAGGACACAGGGGTCCCTCCGTCGTGGGTGATCACCTTGGTAACAACCACCTCAGGTTGCCGGGGGTAGGGGTGCAAGAGGGTGACAAAGGAGAGTGCAGAGGTGCAGGAGCTCTAAACCTGGCAGGGTCTCCCCAACGTGCGTGGCAAACAACATCTCATTTAAGACCCAGGCACACTTTCATTTCAGGTCCCTCACCTGGAGGTCACTGTCTGGCCAGAGCTGAAAGAAAATGTTATCAACACGGCACAGCTCCCATAATCTTCCCAGACCTTCAGCTTTCCCAGTTCTCCCATTCCTCTGTGCTTGCTCATCCCTGTGGAGCTCTGGTAGACGCAGCACCAACGTATTATGTTTGCCTTTTGATCCCTTTGGAAAGGATCATTCCAAAATTGCCATCAGCATTATTACTACCTACCTTCAGGCTAGAAAATGTTAACAGTATAGAATAGTACACTGAGAAAGGGACCTTCCTTCTTTTACGAGATAAAGATATCGAAGCCCAAAGAGAGTAAGTGATGCGTCAGTGTTACTGTCAGATGCACAGACACCGGGCAAGGTGTGGGTAACATAGCCATGAACAAAACAGACAAGGCCTCAACTCTCATGGAGCTCACAGTCTAGAGAGGAAGTCTAGCGGAATCATGGCCCGCAAGTCATGATGGCTGTCCTGGTGCTCCTTGGCCACCTGGGCAGCTGCTCTGACTTCCTGGCACAATCCTGTTTGTACCTCTTGCCTCTCCTCTACTGACAAGCATCCACCCCCTCCTGGATAATGTTAACAATTTCTTGATCATCTTTCTAGTCCCTTCTCCACTGCATTTCTGCTTCATACATGCACAGAACATCCTTTCCCTCGCACTTGGTGATGTCGGGCAGGCAGCGGGACCCCCAGCAGCAGTAGCAACATCCGATCTTTTCATATTGCCCCTCTATGATCTCACCAGGCTCTGAACAAGTAGCTCTGGGTGAGGTAAGTGTGATGGCCAGAAGTACAGCTATCACGCTCCAGGAATATAATAGAGTCTTTCAGGATAAAATTATGAAATAGAAAGTAGCATTCCTTACTCCCCTTATGGTTGAGGAGACAGACTCAGAAAAGGCAGGTACCTTTGTTGGTTTGTAGGGCTGGGTTTGGACTGTGGGCTCCTGACTCCAAGTCCAGGGCTCTTTCTACTTTTTAATTAAACATAATTCAATTCAGCAGCTATTTTTCAAGCACCTATGATGTGCCAAGCATGGTGCCAGCCCTATGAATACAGATAAATAAATGTGGTTCCTTCTCTCAGTGGCCTTTCAGTCAAACAGGAGAGAAGTAAGTATATGAGCAAATTGTTGTGAAAATCACAATGGAGAGATGGTCTAGTTACAACATGTGCAGAAAAGAGGGAAGGGCCAGCTCTGAGGGAGTCAGAGGTGGGCAGCTTCATAGACAAGAACCTCCAGCTGCTGCTAAGAGGACGGGCAGGAGTTCACCAGAGACCTGTGGCAAAGGGGCACCAGGCACCTGCCAAGGTGAGGGGGTGTGGCATAGTGCGGTGGTTTGACACGTGAAAGGAGGACTTGTGAGGAGTGTCAGGAGACAGGAGGCTGAGGACCAGAGGCCCCTGAGCATGTCCAGCTTGCTGCCTCCCTATATCTACTCCTATCAGTCAGGAAGCTGGGGAAACATCCAGGCTACCCCCTGACTCTACCTAATAAGGACTTCTGAGCAGTTCATTCTCCTGCTTTTTATTGTCATGAGAAAAAAAAGAAAAGTTAAATGCCCTCAGTACAGTAACAACCAAGGACTCCTCGGATTTGGACTTGACTTTCCATCCAGTCTCCAGCCTCATGGCCTCTACTTCCCATCAGATGCTCCAGCCAATCCCCACTGCCTACCATTCCCCCAATACACCCCATGGCTCTCTGACTTTTGATTTCCATTCAAAGGCTTTCTTTCGCCTGGGACATCCTTTCCCTCTTCCTTTATCAGCCCAAACCCTAACCTCCTCCAAGCCCTACCTCATACGTCACCTCCTCCATCCTATACCTCATCTCTTTCTGGCTGTGCCCCCATAGCATTTACTCACCACAGACTGCCTGCCCTCCCCTCCCGCCATTTCCTGCATTTCCTTCTCTCCAGTCAAAGGCAAGCTCAAAGGAGCTTGTCCCATGTGTCCCGTTCACATTTGTATCATCCACCATGCCTGGCAGTTGTAGGGGCTCAAAAAGGTAATGTAACTAATGCAACCCAGGCCAACTAGGTATTTGAATACTTTCACGGATTCACTCAAGAAAAGAATCTCTTTTTTTTCTGACCAACATTTCTCCCTTTCTGCTAAAGTGGGTGATATGAACTGAATGGTTTTCCCCCAAATTCTTATGTTGAAGCCCTATCCCCCATCGTGATGGTATTGGGGGATGGGGCTTTTGTGAAGTAGTTAAATTTAGCTGAGGTCAAGAGGTGGGGGGGGGGTGGCTCAATGTGGGATTAGTGTCCTTGTAGGAAGAGATATCAGAGAACTTGCTGGCTCTCTCTCTGCCATGTAACAATACAATGAGAAAGTGACATCTGCAAGCTAGGAAGTGAGCTCTGATCAAAACCTAACCATCCTGATCTTGGACTTCTAGCTCTCAGAACTGTGAGCAGTAAATGTCTGCTGTTTAAGCCTATGATATTTTGTTATAGCAGCCTGAGTAGACTAATACAGTGGGGGAGGGGAGACTTATGAACCTTATCATTTTTAGCCATCTCAGTAGCTGGCAGGTCACCCTCCCAGTTACTCCTTCAAAACATTGAGCACCTACAGTGAGTCCATCCTTTTCCCAGCCCTGGGAATTTGTCAGTGAGAGTCAGACAATGTCTTTGCCCTCCAGGACTTACCTTCTCGATATCAGAGGCAGAAACCTGTAGACATCAGACAGGCCAGAATTGAGGGACATCCAGCAAACAATTAGACAATAGTTTTCAGGGGTTCTAAATGTTACTCAATGTTACTTAACATAGGGTGGGCAATCATTCCAGTTTCCCTGGGGATTGATAAGTTTCCCAAGATGTGGAACTTAACAGTGCTAAAACTTGGACGGTCCCAAACCAACCTGGACAGTCGATCACCCTATAAGAATGTTCCAGCTAACTACACTGTATACTAATACACCCCAGGACAATAACTCTGGTACTCAGTGCCTACCTGCCATAAGTTGGGTAGCACTTGTTGATTGATTGGCTGATGGGTGATTGTTTTCACACTCTAGGAAAAAGCAGCCATTAGCTGTTTGCCAGGCTGCTTAGAGTCAAGGAGTCATGGTCTCTGAGACCCTCCTTTTTCTTTTCTTTTTCTTTTTTTTTTTTTTTTTTTTTTTGCGGTTCGCGGGCCTCTCACTGTTGTGGCCTCTCCCGTTGCGGAGCACAGGCTCCAGACGCGCAGGCTCAGCGGCCATGGCTCACGGGCCCAGCCACTCCGCGGCATGTGGGATCTTCCCGGACCGGGGCACGAACCCGTGTCCCCTGCATCGGCAGGTGGACTCTCAACCACGGGGCCACCAGGGAAGCCCCAGATATCAGTATTTTTAACTCTCCCCAGGTGATTCCAGTGTGCACACAGGGCTGCAAATCCCAGGGAGGGGAAGGAGAGAAAAGTTCTGCCTGATGATAAGGGCTGATTGATTGGTCCAGATGGGCTAGGCTGTGATGTCAAGAGATTTATTGGAAGTGGAATCAGAAATCTAAAAGAAGGAGCTTATTTTGGAAAGTCTAGAGGCAAAATTGTTTTTAAAAATTGGGGGCAAAATGGTTTGTGTTCTTTGGCCTTTTAGCAGGGCATCAACAATGTTTCTCTTGCCCTCAGGGTGATGGAGCCCAGTGTGCACCCTTGGGGAGAAGCAGGAGGCCCTGCTCTGAAAGTATCTGATAGGAGAGAACCGAGGTCGCGAAACCAGCAAATCCCAGGTTTCACAGACTGAGTCATCTAAACGGGTCCTCCAACTCTTCAGAATTTCTTTCATTTCCTTGCTTGTGGATGCTTTCTAGCATCTGTTTCCAACATTTCCCATTCTCATCAAGCTGCCAACCTCCTTCCAGCAGATGACCTTGCCTCCTACTTTACTGAGAAAATTGGGGTCAGCCATTCACGTGCCATCATCTCTCCCCTCCCGCCGGCCGTCGCTCCCTCTTCACTTCTGCAAATGTCTGTCTTGACTTAGGCTCTCCCCTTCCCTCCTATCTGCCTCCTTCCCAAAGTGACCACACCAGTGCTCTTTGCCCCAGCATCCTCCACCTCCGCTGGGACTTCACTTCATCCATTGCCACCACCCTCCCCCTGCGCCCACACACACCACCGCCAGGCTCTTTGCCTCACATGCTCTCCGCTGGCTCCCTCTCCTCCGGATACAGGCGTGTTCAGGTCTTTGATATCCCTTAAAGGGGCAGCACTTCCTCTTTCATCTCCTCACGCCCACTCCAGTTGTGCATCCCGGTTTCCACCTCCACCACCTATTGAAAATGTTCCTTGGAAGGTCCTTGGTGATCTAATTCGAAAAACATGTGGCCTTTCAGAAAGCTTTCCTCCCTAGATTCCTCTGCACATTAGGCACTCTGGAGTCCCCACTCCTCGCCTATATGTTTCCGCTTTCGTCTTTGCTAACATCGTGTGCAGTGAAAATGAGGACTTGCCGCTCAGCCCCCATCCCCTTGCTGCTTGTGAAGTCCTGTACAGATTTCAGGCCGCTCCTCATTTGTGGGTCCTGAAGTCAGTTGCATGATTGAGTTGCAACCAGCATTTCCTTTCTCCACGCAGTGTCCTACCGTGAAATAGACGAGAATAGGATAGGAAAACATTTGCATGCATTACATGTGGGAGGGTGAGTATTGTTGAGAAGTTTCTATTCTAGTTTTTCTTTCTGTACTGCCAAGCTGGGAAATAAAAACAACATTTCCCACACCTCTGCAACGTTCCTAAAATCACAGTAAGACTGTCTTCTGAAAACGGAGCCCTTCTCCCAAACTCCCTCTTCTGCTGATGGTTTCTCCAGGGTAATATCCCCCCATCCTGTGACTTTTTCCTCTTGTTCCATCCACACCGACTGTCACTAAGCCCTGCTCTGAGGAGTTGAGCATTCATCCTCCCCCACACGTCTCTCCTGGCTTCAGCGGCAGTTACAGATATTGCTATTCATACCCCAACTATGACAATAGCCTTCAAACTACTCTCCCAACCTCCAGTCTCACAAAGCACCCCCACCCCCGTCCGTTACAATCCTGAACTGTCACTTACAAGCTAACCTTACCTGCAAAGTGGAAATATTTAATACTTTTCTCTTAGGGCTGTTCTTAGGATTAGTTGAAAGATACATAAGGAATATGTATAAACCTGGATAAAGGATATGTCAAGAGGCTGGCACACGTTAGGAACTCAGATATTACTCTCCAGCCTCCTAATTCATCAGACATTCTGCTACTGAACCTTCTATGGCTCCCTATTGCCTACTGAAAAAAAATCTCAATATCTTGGTCTTAGTCTCCTAAGGGTCCTTCAATTTAGCCACAGCCTTCCATCTAAGCCTTCTCTTTCTGCTGGTCCCTGTCCTTCTGGACAGTGGGACGACTCACCATTCCTCCCACGGACATGCACATTCTCGTCTCTGTGCTCTTTTCCTGGGCAGTGCCTTCTGCCTAACTGGTCCTTGCCCTCAGTGCCATGCCACCTCTCTCCGACCTCGTTATCACAGTACAGTCTTGCAGAAGGGTACACAGGAGCCCCTCACACACACACACACCAGCTGGTGGCTCCACTGGAGACCTGTGGAAGCAGATTGGGTTCCAGCCCAGGGACAGCAGGCATCTTCAAGGGCAGGGTGTACTGCTGCATATGGTAACCAGTTCCCTGGGACCCAGTGCAAAGAAGAAGGTGGCATGTGGACCTTTCTGCAGGCTTGTGGAAAACCAACCCTCACCCCTGACTCTCTTTGCAGGGTCCCTACCTCTCCCAACATGACCCAGATTTGCTCATTCCTCTGGCTGAAATAAAGTCCAGAATCTTTCTAACATACCTACTCCATTCCCACTTCTACCTATAGATGGTACCACCCACCCCTACGTCCCGACCTCTCCCATAGCCATCCTGCCAGTCACAGCCACCCCAGCTCCCTTGCTGGGCCCTCTGCAGGTCTGCCTTCAGCACCAGCCCATCTATCAAAAGGACAGGTGACTACTGGAGCACCAGAACATTTTTGCACCCAAAAGGGTCCTTTCTTCTTTTAGAGACAGGAAATCCTGGATTCAAATAGCCGCCCTCTCTTGCACCTGTGACCTTGTGGACTCCTGCCGCCCCATAGAAAACACCTTCGGTTCTTATCTGTCAGCTGGAGGGAACAGTATGAACCTGACAGGTGGTTGTGAGAATTAACTTCAGTTTAACCTGTAAAGTGCAGCACAGTTTCTGGTATCCTAAGCCAACAGGGTTCAAAGTGGGTGCTCTTGGGGAGGGGGTGTGGGCAAAGATGCATTTTCTTTGATCTGGGCTGGGCATATAGTTATTTTTAATCAAAACAGTCCACACATATATGTGTTAGCATACGGTATTTGTTTTTCTCTTTCTGACTTACTTCACTCTGTATGACACACTCTAGGTCCATCCACCTCACTGCAAATACCATATGCTCACACATATATATGGAATCTAAAAAAAAAAAAAAGGTTATGAAGAACATGTGGCAGGACAGGAATAAAGACACAGACCTACTAGAGAGGACACGGGAGGGGGAAGGGTAAGCTGGGACGAAGTGAGAGAGAGGCATGGACATATATACACTATCAAATGTAAAATAGACAGCTAGTGGGAAGCAGCCGCATAGCTCAGGGAGATCAGCTCGGTGCTTTGTGACCACCTAGAGGGGTGGGATAGGGAGGGTGGGAGGGAGGGAGACGCAAGAGGGAAGAGCTATGGGGACATATGTTTATGTATAGCTGATTCACTTTGTTATACAGCAGAAACTAACACACCATTGTAAAGCAATTATACTCCAATAAAGATGTTAAAAAAAAATAGAGTACACACACACACACACACACACACACACACACACACACACACTCCAGAACTGACTCTTGAAAAACTGGAATATCCAGAATCATTGGGCCCTTTCTTCCCTTGAGACACTGTGGGCTGTTGCTAAGTAGTGGTTGTCCCTAGCTGTAGGCTGTTTGCTACAGTCCCTCCTCAACCCCCTGATCTGATGCTCCGTGTACATGGCTGAAATTCAATATTGCTGTAATATCCCAAAACTTCCATGCCGGTTGGTGAGCAGCTGCTGTCTGGGGCTCTACCATTCTGGCTATCCCAGTTCCTCCCTTGGGACTCTGCTTCCCTGGTTTCCCCAAGATCCAGCAATTAAAGGGTTAATGCCAAGCACAGCAGGGGGCTTTTGGGATCCTCCTGCTACCTGGCAGTTGAGCGGCTGATGTCTGTGCAGGTCCTGTTGCCCAATATTTTGAACAACATCACAGCCCAGACATATGGGAGCTTGCCCCACGGTGTTCACCTCCGAGTCCCCAGCCTTGAGAGCAGGTCCTGGCACACAGTAGGTGCTGTTTGTTGACTGACTAACTGACTCTGCCTTATACTTTCAAAAATGTTAGCTTCCTCTCCTTTGCTTCATCCTCCCCTTCCTTTGATGCTAACAGGAAGGAAACCAGTCCACCCTGGATCCTGTCTGTTTACTCAGCCCTCCCTCAATCCCCCTCAATCCACACTGGCTGCTGTGGGTGGGGTTGGGTTGGGTCTGGTGGTGACCCCGGCGGAAGCCCTGCAGCAGCAAGCAGGCCTTCTCCAGAAGCCAGATGCAGAGGAATACAGATGGTGCCTTCTGCCTTGTGGGCAGCCAAATGTAGTCATGCATGGGAAACCGTGAGTGTAATCAAAACCATTTTATTTCTCAGACAATAGAAACAAACAGAACAGCGATCTCAGGACAGAGAAGGACCAGCAGGGAGCAGGCAGATTGGAGGAGCTGCAAAATGGCATAAATTAATGAAATGATTCTGCTGGCACTTCTCACTGCTTGCCTGCCTCCTTGGAACGGTTCTAGCAACTGCTGCCCTGGGCGCCCGGCACTTGGGGGTCTGGCACTCGGGGAGAGCAAAAACTTGGGAATTTGAAAGCGGAAGGGAGGGTCACTAGTTCTGCAAGAAGCTGAATGACTCAGAGGAGAATGAGGGGGAGGGAGAGGGAGTTGATGCGTAACTGTGGAGCTGTCCACAGCCTGGACAGGAACGCGTGGACATCCAATTTGAGAAGCCAGGAAGCTTCAATGGGAGTCCTGTGCTGCTCCTGGCTGGGTAACCTTGGGCAAGCTGCCTCACCTCTCTGGGACCCAGTGTTCACATCACTGAGTAGACTGGGCCAGTGGAGCTTCCAAGACCCTACCAGCCCTGATATTCAAATACTCTTCATGAATGCCCCCAACTCCATTTCCTCTGTTGAAATTATTTGGTTTGTATCTTTCTCTCTCTTTCAGCCTGAAGCTCCTCCTCAAGGCCAGGAATTATTTCCTTTCTTTTTTTGGTCACGAGGTCCTAGGAGCCTGGGAGGTTCTGTGTCTGTGCTGGAATGACAGAATGATGGACAGAGGGATGGCCAAGCCCAATGCAGGCAGCAGCCAGGCGGGCTACTTACGGTGGAAGATGTGGTGGAGGATTAGTTCAAATCACTGGCTTTGACCGGATTCGGGTGGGGTTCATTAGTTCACACTGAGACTCGAGCCTGGAAGCCCCCCCTTCCCCCTCTACCTCCCCCTCCCCCAAGGATACTGTCAGGTGGAAGGCTGTGGAGGACAATGTGTGCTAGTTCCTGGCTTGAAACTGACGGGCCAGCCCAGCAAAATCATGGGGGGTTTATATTCATGTGTCACCCTAGATTTAAAAAAACAGCAACAACGCAGATGGGAAAGCTTCCCCCCAGCCCACCCAGAGGTCCCTCATTTTGGCCATTAACACTAAGCATGGCTCCCAGAGCCCAGGCTGCAACACCAAGCAGGCAGCAGGCTTTGCGGAGATGCTCCAGGGAGCGGTGATAGGTCTGCAGAGCCGGGCCCACCCCCTCGACTTCCTGTTTCCTTTGTCTGGGGCGAGGGCTGCTGGCGAGGTGTGGGAAGGAGGAAGGCAGTTCTGACTGGAAATTGGCTTCCGCGTCCAGGCGGGCTCCGAGGGAAAGGGGGCCGGGCTGGGGGCGGAGCCCAGCGGGCGGAGAGCCGGCGGCTGCTTGATGTAAGGAGTTGGTTTCGAATCACGCCAGCAGGAGGCCTAGAGAGATGGTGGAAATTAAGTGCACGACTCCCCCAGAGGCTCCCTGGTCCCCTATCACCCGGGCAGAGTCCCAGGTGATAATGGGGTCTCCTGGAGGGTCTCCGTGGGACCCCTCATGATGCCTGCTTTATATTCGAGGGACCCCAGTAAAACCTAGAGCCCCAAGTCGGTGCCTGCCCCACGGTGGGCAAATGAATGAATGAATGAGCAGATGGATGAATGAGCAGGAGGGCAGGGGAGGGTTTGCAAAGGACTGTACAACTGCCAGGCTCCTCGAGTTAATGCCTCTTTATCGCTCTTGTTGAAGAAAAACACTTCTCAGTTGACCAGCTTAAGAGAGAAGAGTGTGTCTCAAGGAAGGAGGGGGCATGAAGGAATGAATGGATTTTGTGTTTTGCCATATTTACTAAGAAACGTGGAAACTGCTTAGCACCTGCTAATTTGTGTCAGAGCAACCTGAATTCCCTGCGATGTGCAAATGCCAAGGGAGCCGGAGCTGGAAGGAGGGGTGGATTTTCCAAAGGGAATCGTGGCCTTTCATCAGTTGAGGATGGAGGAACTGAGGGAGGTGCTGAGGAAGGCAGGGTCATTAGCACGGCACCTAGGATTTCTTGGCATCTTCTGTCAGAGGCCAAGCACTTTCTTCTCTCGTGATATGGCTGCTGCTGGTGGAGGGGGGAGCGGATCTGGGGATGGGATCTTGGTGACCAAGGTCTATCCTCTCAAACTATAGCTCAGGAATTACAATACTGAAGGTCAGAGACTGGTCCCCAAGGTCACCCTTGTGTTCTTTCTCCGTGCTTCGCTCTCCCCTCTCTGGGGACTCTTCCTACCTCCCACTCCCTCCTGTCCAATGTGGGGACTGCAGCGTGCTGGGGACATAGGTCCTGGACTCAGACTGCCTTAGTCCAACTCCTCCGTCATGCACTTGCTCGCTGTGTCTTTGGGAAAGCTGCTTTAGTTTCTGGGCCTCAGCTTCTTCTCTTGTAAATTGGAGATAATAATAGCACCCACTTCAGAGGGTTGTTGTGAGGCTTAAAGATCTTGCCGTGTAGTAGGCGCTCAATGGATGTGGATGATCATTTTAAGACCTCAGAGTCTCGGAGCCATGAGTGTCCTGGATCAGCCAGTGAGTAGCTGTGAGACGATATGGATCAGGGTCTGTTCAGGAAAACAGAGCCCCCGCTAGGTACTTCAAGGAGGGAACTAATTACGGAGGTGTTGGTGGAGCTATAAGTCCAGGTAGATGTTGAGACAAGTCGGAGAAGCCATGAGCCATGGAGTAAGGTGTTACCATCCCTAAGGTGGAGAGACAGAGGGAGGAGCCTGCGAGGTTACTGGAGCCTGGGAATCCAGGCTTCCTGGTGGAATCTGGGAACACTGAGGAAGGGTTATCGGGGATGGGGTGGGGGTTAGAACTGAGGAGGCTACATGGCTACTGCTGAAGTTGTTACCCGAAGCTGGGAGGAAATGAGCTTCTCCCCAACTCCCACCTTCCAACCTCCCACTTGGCTGGACCAGTTGGCAAGGAAGCCTAGGAAGTGTAGTCTCCAGGAGTCTATGCCCTCCAACAGAGAGCAGAACAGGACAAGGCAAGGAGGGACCTGCATAGGGACCTGGGGCACTACCTACCCTCTGAAGCTTTAATGTTCTAAACTGCTCAAGAAAAAGTGGGGAAAAGGAGAGAATGATGACTGACATGGTGTGACTGTTGTGAGGCTTACACGAGATAAGGTGAACAAAGCCCACAGCACAGTGCCTGGTTGTAGTAAGTATTCAATAACTGTGGTTCATGCCGGTCCTCCTTTCAGGGTCCAATTCATATGTCACCTCTTCTGGAAGTCACTGCTGACCTCTGTGATCTGACACCACCTTGCTCATATTTTCAGTAGAGTGTTGATCACAGTGCAGTGCTGTTTGGGATCAAATGTCTGTCTCTTCCACTGGAGGATGAGCTCCTGGGGGTGGCTTCCTCCTTTGGCATTCCTTGCTCTTGGAGCACCTGTCACTCAGTAGTTATTGGACGAAAGCCCAGTAGGCCAACATACAACATGTAACTCTTCAAAACCGTCTCCAGAGTTCATGGGCTATGGAGTCCTAGAAGTTTAGTGAAGGGAAAGGACAAACAAGGTGAGAAACATAAAGGTCAAGGAAGATGAAAAGTATGAAGGTTTGGAGAAAGATGTAGGGGCTTGTTCACAGTCACACACATAGTGAGGATTATCAGATCTCCTGGCTTCTAAGCTAGTGGGTGATTAGAATATTTTTTTTCTCTTTATTAAAGAAAACAGATATTCATTGTGGTTGACATATATACGCTAATATGTATAAAATAGATAACTAATGAAAACCTGCTATATAGCACAGGGAACTCTACTTTGCTGTACAGTAGAAACTAACACAACATTGTAAAACAACTATACCCACCCACCCCCAAAATAAACACATATTCAGAGTGGAAAATTTAGAAAATTCATGTAAACAAAAGAAGAAAATAAAAATTATCCATAATGCCAATTACCCAAAATAACCACAGTAAATATTTTGGAGTTTATCCACTCAGTCATACACACATGGCATTTTTTTCCTTGCTAGAATAGTTTCAGTCTGTTTTGCAACTTATTTTTTTTTAAACTTAACAATAATGCTTGAGCAACTTTCCAAGACATTAAATACTCTTTTACAGCACAAATTACAAAGCTTTACACTAGTTCACTGTACACATTCACTTTTATTTAACCAACCCCCTCTTACTGAAATTTTTAGCTTGTCTGTAATATTTTACTGTACTAGAGAATTCTATAATGAAATCTGTGTAGCCTAATCTTTTTGCACATTGTCATTATTTCCTTAGGATAATTTCCTAGAAGTAGAATTACTGATCAAAGAACATGCTCATTTTTACAGCTTTTAACAAGGATTGCCAAATTGCTTTCAATAAAGAGTTTTTTAAAAAAATATTTGCATTCCCCATTTGCTATAGAGGAAATGGTTCTGGGTAAACTTACCAACACTGAATTGATCTACTGCTGTTTTGCCAAAAATCAATTCATCAATTTGCAAAATGGCCAGTTGGGAAAGAAGGGGATAGATAGATAGATAGATAGATAGAACAAGGCAAACCCAATTCATTAAATGACCAATTAACAGAATAAATAATTTAACACATGTACTGATTAACAGTGTTGTAAAGCAATTTCTATTGCATGGGAAAATTTTCGTGTGGCTTTGGAGATCACCATTTAGAGTGAGTGGACTAGATTTCATTTTGTCTGTATGGTAGCAGTTTAAGGATTGCTCCCTTTGTTGAAACTGTGGGGTTTTGTGTGTGAGTATCTTTAATAATCAAAAAGTTATATTTCCTCATTAGAAACCAGAATGTTGGCATTTTAAATGGGAATCTTTCCATTTTTACTGATTTCTTTTGAATTCTTTTTTTTTTTTCTTTTGAGTTTTTTTTTTGTGTGTGCAGGGGCTGCGTTGGGTCTTCACTGCTGTGCGTGGGCTTTCTGTAGTTGTGGCAAACAGGGGCTACTCTTGGTTATGGTGCGCGGGCTTCTCATTGTGGTGGCTTCTCTTGTTGCGGAGCACAGGCTCTAGGCGCGCTGGGCTTCGGTAGTTGCAGCACGTGGGCTCTAGAACACAGGCCCAGTAGTTGTGGTGCACGGGCTTAGTTGCTCCGCCACATGTGGGATCTTCCCGGACTAGGGATCGAACCCGTGTGCCCTGCATTGGCAGGCAGATTCTTAACCACTCCGCCACCAGGGAAGTCCCTGAATTCTTTTTAACATCATTTTCTGTTGCCACACTTTTAACACTTTTATGAGACTTCCACTAATTTCTCAATAGTCCCTTGATTTATTTCTAGCAATTAGTAAATAAAATATGATACGTGATATGCCTACTACTGTTACTTCTTAGTTCCCCTCTAAGCTGAAAATTCTCTAGCATTTTTAGGATTAGTAAGCAGTTTGCTTTTTATCCTTCCTCAATGATTTAATATTGATGGTTAGTGTCCGTCATATTTGAGACACTCATCATACTGTTCATTATAGTAATCTCTTCTGGATTCTTGTGCTCTTTTTTCTGCTGCTTATTACTCTTCCATGTCAAGTCTTCTGCAAACTTCTGACAAGTCATCGTATTCCAATTACTCCTTGTTAGAAACCAAAATGCCAAGATTTCATATCCGATGGAACTGTTTCCTCTGATTTCTTTAGTGTGCTGGTGAATTTCTTTAATTTTTTTCAATTATATGTATTTTTAGCATTCATTTGCCAATTCCCCAAATTGCATATCATGTACTTCTAGCAGTTAAATTTCAGCATTTCTTCTGTGTGATAGGATTGTTTTGGGCATTTTTGCATGTCATTTTCTGTTTATCCAGTCTTTAGTCAGTGGGAGCATTCTTTTATCAGTTCCTCAAATGGCATATCAGCTTTAATTTAGAATTTCTGGAATTAATTGATGTGATAGTTTCTGCCTTTTTCTTGCTTAGCTCATCTTTTGGTGTTTATAAGATTAGGGGCCAATTAACGTTTGGCTCCTTTGTCGGTTTATCTTTGTGGTGAATGTATAACAAATTTTGTGATTCTGTTCTGCATTGATATCTTCACTTTGGCCAGTTTTGTCCTGAATTGTAAACTATATAAAGTTTCTACAGATTCCTACCAAATCGATCTTACTGTTTATTTTTTTCTGACATACAAATCATACATCATCACTAGCCATTTGAACAGTGGGAATAGTTCTGAAGGTTCCACCTCCATACCAATCCTCACAGTACTCCAGATTCCATGGGTTATTTTCAGGATGAATTTGGTCAATTTGCCCACTTATTGGACTAACCGGCTATTTGGGAAAATCCATGTTTTATCAAATTCTTTTCTGATAAGACAGTCTACTTCCTTGTGGAAGTGCTATCTCCTCGCATCCTTGCCACTATATTAGTTTTTTATTGTTGCTGGAATTGCTACAATCTTAGTAGCTGTAAGTAGCACAGATTAATTTTCTTACAGTTCTGTAGGTGTGAAGCCCAATATGGGTCTCACTGGGCTAAAGTCAAGATGTTGGCACACCGTGCTCCTTTCTGGAGGCCTTAAGGGAGATCTCGTTTAATCTCATTCAGACTGTTGGCAGTAGTCAGTTCCTTGTGCTTATAGGACCGATGTCCCTGTTTTGTTGCTGGTTGTAAACTGAGGGCCTTCTCAGCTTCCAGAGGCTCATGGGCCCCTTTTGCCATCTTCAAAGCCAGCAACAGCTGCCAGTCCTTTTGCAATTGACAGAGCACCATTTATGAGGAGTCTAGCCTTTCCCCCACTGCCCTGTGATTTCACATTGGTCATAAATCAAGTAACCATGGATATATAGATGTGGGCCTGTTTCCGGATGTTCTGCTCTGTTCCACTAGTATTTTAAATTTGTTCAATACCACACTGAGCTAATTTCTGTGGTTCTATTATTAGTCTTGCTATCTGGTAGTGTAAACAGCTTTGTTCTTCTTCAAGATTGTGTTGGTTCTTCTTGGCCCTTTGCATTTCCACATAAATTTTAGAATTAATGTATCCATTTCCATAGAAAGATGGGATTTTGATTGGTATTGTATTGAATCCATAGATGTACTTAGGGAGAGGAACACCCTTATTTATTAAATAAATTTAATAAATCTACTTAATAATATTTATTAAAGAAATTTGTTAAATGTCTCTCAGCAAAGTTTTGTAGTGTTTGATATTAAGTTCTTGCACATCCTTCATAAAATTTATTTTTCAGTATTTGAAATTCTTGGTGCTATTGTAAATGATATTATTAAATTTTTTTTAACTTTCTGTTTGCCACTAATATATATATGGATTTTTTAAGCCCTAAAATCAAGAAATTTTGCTGAACTTATTTTAATTATAATAATTTGTAGATTCATTTTTCCAAGGTACCTAATAATATTGACTACAAATAATGTAGTTTTATTTCTTTATTTCTAATTCTTATAAAGAGCTATATTTTTTTCTTGATAGATGAAGAGACTAAGACTTCCAGGATAGTTTGACTACAAATGGTGATAGTGAGTTTCTTTGTCTCATTTTTTATTTCAGGGGAAATCTTTCAATATTTCTCCATTAAGTATTATTTTTGCTTTAGAAGTTTTGTAGGTGTTTTATAAAAGATTTAGAAATTCTCCTCTAGCCCTAGTTCACTAAGAACTTTCGGTACGCGGGCCTCTCACTGTTGCGGCCTCTCCCGTTGCGGAGCACAGGCTCCGGACGCGCAGGCTCAGCGGCCATGGCTCACGGGCCCAGCCGCTCCGCGGCATGTAGGATCTTCCTGGACCAGGGCACAAACCCATGTCCCCTGCATCGGCAGGCAGACTCTCAACCACTGTGCCACCAGGGAAGCCCACTAAAAACTTTTATCATGAATGGGTGTTAAGTTTTAGTAAATCTTTTTTTCTTCATCTATTGATATGGTCAGATGATTTTTCTCCCTTATAAATAAATAAATAAACATATTTATTATGTTTCTAAGGTGAACTACATTGATTGGTTTTCATTTGTTAAACAATCCTTGCATTTCTGTATAAACCCACTGGATCCTGGTGTGCTGTCTTTTTGTGTATCAACTGGATTCAAGTTGCTGATATGTTGTTTAAGATTTTTGTGTCATGTTTATGGAAGAGATTGGCCAGTAATTTTCTTTCTTTTAATGACAGATTTTAGTATCAAAGTTATACTGGCTTCATAGATTGTAATTTCTCTCTCTCCTTTTTTTTTTAGTTTGTATAACATTAATATTATTTATTTTTTAAATATTTGGAATAATTCATCAGTGAAGCCATTTGGGCCTAGAGCATTCTTTGTGTGAAGATTTTTAGTTACGAATTTAATTTATTTAGGAGATATAGTGATGTTAGATTTTCTATTTCTTTTATGTTGGTTCATATGCTGTGCTTTTCTAGAAAGTGTCCATTTCACCTACATTTTCCAAAACTTTTGGCACAGGGAGTTATAATATTCTATTATTAGCTTTTTAATGTCTTAAAGGTCTGTGATGAACCTAATTCCTGATATAGGTAATTTGTGCTTTTCCTCTTTCTGTCCTATGAGTCCTGTTAGAGATCTATCCATTTTATTATTCTTTTCAAAGACTTTTTTTTTTTGGCTTTGTTGGGTTTCTCTATTGTGAATTGTTTTCTACTTCATTAATTTCTGATCTTATTTTTATGATTCCCTTCCTTTTACTTACTTTGGGTTTAATTTGCTGTTCTGTTTCTAACTTATTCAGATGAATGCCTAAATTACTGATTTTTTAGCCTTTCTCTTTTCTAATACAAATATATAAGGCTCTCAGTAAATCTTTAGTTGCATCACCCATTTTGATATATCATATTTTTATTACTAAGAACGGTAATTTCCTTTGTGATTTCTTCTTTGACCCATGGATTATTTAGAAGCTTATTACTTAACCTCCAAACATTTGGTGATATTCTAGTCATTTTTTCTGATTGATTCCTAGTTTAATTTGACACACTCAGAGAATATTCTGAGTGATTTCAGTTCTTGAATTTTCTTAGAACTTGCATAATATATATTCAAATTTGGGAAATGTTTCATGTGCACTTAGAAAGAATGTACATTTTGTCATCAGTATTAGCAGTGTTTTGTCTATATCTGTAGGTCAACTCGGTCATTCAATTCTGTTTTTCAGACCTTCCGTATCCTTACTTTTTTTTTTTCTTGTCTGCTGATTCTATCAGTTATTAAGGGAGATGTGTTAAGTTTTCCTCTGTGATTGCAGCTTTGTTTGCTTCTCCTTTTAGTTCCGTCCATTTTTGCTCTCTATATTTTGATTTTTATGTAAGTGATACATAAATTAAGAATTGTTATAAATTCCTGATAGATCGACCGTATTATCATGCCTTCCTGCATTTTCCATAAACAGCTGACACACTGTGGGAGACAGCCTCATCCGCTAAGATGCTAACAACAGCTCTTTGCCCTGGAGGGCAAAGCTGGGATTTAACAGGAGACACAGTGAAGCAGAACCATAAGTCCTGGGATCTGCCAGCTGGGAAGCTTGCACAACTCATTTAATACTTGTGAGCCTCAGTTTCTTCGTCTCTAAAAAACTGGGTTGTATATCTGCTTGCCTTACCTGTTGTATAGGTATATTCAAGGTTAAATGAGTGTGAAAACACTGCATAAATTCTAAAACAGAGATTGTGAACTAATACATGGGCTGCACTCAGGCAGCAGGCTTTTTTTTTTTTTTTTTAACCAAGACAACATTAAAAAGTCATATTTCACATAAAGATACAGATTTCTGCCTTTCCCTCTGGGAAGAAAAATCTGGCAGCTGTAGGCCTGGCATCAGACACATGGCCAATGGGCTGCGGCTGAGCAGGCTCACTCTCAGCTCACTCTCACAACACAATCTCAGTTGTGTCACACCCTCCCCTGCTTAACACGTGCACACATGCACTTACACTGCCAGGCTTACACATCTCTACCCACCTCTTCTGTTTTTTTTTTTTTCTGCGGTACGCAGGCCTCTCACTGTCATGGCCTCTCCCGTTGTGGAGCACAGGCTCCGGACGCACAGGCTCAGCGGCTATGGCTCAAGGGCCCAGCCGCTCCGCGGCACGTGGGATCCTCCCAGACCGGGGCACGAACCCGCTCCCCTGCATCGGCAGGCGGACTCTCAACCACTGTGCCACCAGGGAAGCCCTACCCGCCTCTTCTTGATCTGTGGCTCTTGCTAAAGCATTATGTCATTATTAATTGTGATTACTCATTTAGAAGTCAGACACACAGAGGGACAGAGATTTTTAGTGTTTAGTGTTGCTAAGTGCTGAAACAGGTAGCTGAGGGAGGTTGTAGAAACACTTTCCCTGGAGACATAAAAATAAAACTGATGCACAGCCTCTCCTGGATGCAGGGGAAAAGCAAAATGACTGTACCAAGTTCCTCCTAGGTTTTAAATTGGGCTGGGGGTGGGAGGGAGCTAGTTCAGACTCTGTATGTTGGAGGAGGCGAAGGTGGAGATTTTTCATAGATAAATTATATATTGTAGTATAACTCAACATTTGGGAAACAAAAAGTTTTTACAATATAGGCAACAGAAGGAGCATGAGGCTTTTGTCTATCAAAAAGATTCATGGCTTTTTCAAAACTTATTGAACTGACCACTTAAAACCTGTGGATTTCACTGTATGTAAATTATATCTCAATTTTTTTTTTTTTTTTTGCATTATGTGGGCTTCTCACTGCTGTGGCCTCTCCCGTTGCGGAGCACAGGCTCTGGACGCACAGGCCCAGCAGCCATGGCTCACGGGTCCAGCCGCTCCGCGGCATGTGGGATCTTCCCGGACCGGGGCACGAACCCGTGTCCGCTGCATCGGCAGGCGGACTCTCAACCACTGCGCCACCGGGGAAGCCCTATATCTCAATTTTTAAAAGCACAAAGTGAAAACAAATATTTTTGTTTGGGAGGCATGGGGTAAATTATAATTCTAACCTGTATCAGGCACTTACACTATACTAAGTACCTTACATGGATTAATTTAATTATTTTATTCTCACAATACCTTCTAAGGTGGGTACAATTATTATCCCCATTTTGCCAGATGTTGAAACTGAAGTTCAAGGTGATGAAATAACCTACCGATTTCTCCAGAAGTTAAGTGGAAGAGCCAAGTCTTAAACTCCAGGTTGAAGAACGCCAGTGCCCAGATTCTCATCCATTCTATTCCATGTTCTAATCATTGGAATGATTGCAAAGAAGAAGAAAATTAATGATGATAATCTGGAGGAGTACCAACTTAAACACCTAATGATAAACACACTTTGCTTATTCAGTTTTAGGTCCACTGATTCAGAAAAGCCAAGCCTCCCAAAGAGGTATCATTGGGTTCTTATGGGTAGGGTAGTCCAATTCCATACAAGAAAGCAAGGAAGCCCCTACACAACAGTTTTGATCAGTCTAGTCCTCGTTTCACAGCTATCTCAGTTACAGAGACTTGTATAACAGGGGTTTGTCCACAGGTCCACCATGTATGGATGTGATGATTTTTCACTGGACAGAGTACCGGTTTGGGTTGGAGGGGGGTGCTGGTCAGTAGGGGTAGAAATCTAGCCCATTCTTTAGTCTTCAAGCCAGGTGCCCTGGCCTAACGTTGGATTTTTCTAGAGGAACAGGCATCTGTTTCTAGATCAAACAAATGCAGTGTATGGGATAGTTGCAGTCCTGTCTCTGATTAGCAGTGTCACCAGGGAGTCCAGAAGACTGATATATCAGAGGATAAAATAACAGTGTCTCTATTCTGGTTTTGTATCACCAGTTACCTTGTCTCTTCTTTCTCCTCAGTGAATACAACGTTCAGTGTTCTCAGGGCTACATTTGCTTGGAGGAATGAGACCTGAAGGATCCATTTCCTGTACTGCCCCATCTCCATTTCACAGGATTCAGGTTTCTGCTATGGCAAGATGAGAGGGAAAGAGGGCAGGAATGGCTGGATAATTTTATTAGCATTTTCCCTCCTCTCTCTGCCTACTTAATTCCTAGCCATCATTCATATCTTGGCTCAAACATTGCTTCTTCAAGGACAGACCAATCCCCATTTACATGTCTCTTATAGCACCACACAGCTCTCTTGCCTTGGACTTACCAGCATTGCAATTTAATATTTATTTTGGATAATGCTATAGAGATGAAAATAGATAGATAGATAGGTTTCAAGTGCAAATACAAATGGGGAACACTGTATTTATTATTTTATCCCGGTTGCCTGGCACATGGAAGGTGTTCAATTATATATTTGCTTGAATGAATGAGTGAATGAATGGATGGATGAGTGGGAAGTAGTTAGTACAGATTGTGGGAAGCCTCAGAGTTTTGACTGAGGAGGTAAGACCCTCCTATAAAAGGTAGGAAGCCTATTTCCTAGGCTAAATGAACCCTCTTGTCTCTCCCCTACCTTCTATTTTTGAACTGTGTATTACAGCTCTGGCTTTCCAATGTAGCCATTCCTCTCTACTCTTACCTAACTTCAGAGAAATTTTTCAAAATCTTACTTAAAGGAAAAGAGGCTACACTATAATCCTTATCTGTGGTGATAAAAATCATGGGCTTTGGACTTGAGGAGACCTAGATTTTAAACCTTGGTTGCCCACTTGCTGGCTGTGTGGTTCTGAGCAAATGGTTTAATGTCTCCTCGCCTCAGTTACTTCAATCTGTAAAACGGGTGTGATAATATCTTCCTCATAGGATTAAATGAGTTAAGCTATGTGGAATGTTAATCAGAGGACCTGACCCATAGTAGGTGCTCAATCAGTAGATGCTTTTATTATTAACTAAACTGAATGCTCATAAAAGAGGTGGAGAATTAAGAACCCATAAGAGTTGGGCCAAAAAGAGCTACTATGTGACATCTGCCTTTCTTATTTATTTCCCAGAAAATATGGAAAGAGGAAAACCTTAACAGCTTGTATAATTTACAGATTTGTTTACGTTCAGTTCTTGTGTTCCCTGAGTCTACCTTTGTGTCACATAATGGTCCTAAATTCTAAGCAGATTTTTCAACATTCCACTGACACCACCCAGCACACTGGAGAGATGAAGAAGAAATCAACCAAGGCATTGATTGGTGATACAGCTTATACACTCATATGAGATTCCAGATTGGATGAGCATGTCAGGGAGCAGCCATGCAGCAAGCTTGTTGTGTTTCCCAAAAGGCCAGTAGAAGATCTGTAATCTCTTTGCTCAAAATTATTGTACTTCTCTAGACACTAAACGCCCCACAGGCATGGCTAATTTGAAAATAGCAAAACTCTGGATGAAGTGCAGAAGCCAGGATTACATTGACCTGATTCAGGTAGGGCCTGGAGAGTTTCTTATTCTCCTGCTCCAAACAGAATGTGTAACTCATCTCTAGAGGTTCAGTTCATTGAGTCCACGAGCATTTATGAGTGTCTGACATGCATCCATTTTATGTATATACCACATCTTCTTTATCCATTTATCCATCATTGGACATTTAGGTTGCTTCCATATCTTGGCTTTTGTGAATAATGCTGCAATGAATATGTGAGTGCAGATATCACTTTAAGAGCCAGATTTCAATTCTTTTGGGTATATATCAGAAGTGGGGTTCCTGGATCATATGGTAGTTCTACTTTTAATTTTTTGAGGAACTTCCATACTGTTTTCTATAGGGTTGCACTATTTTACATTCCCACCAACAGTGCACAAAGATTCCAAATTTTCCACATCCTCGATAACACTAGTTATCTTTTGTTTTTATAATAGTCACCCTAACAGGTGTAGGTGATATCTCGTTGTGGTTTTTATTTGCATTTTCCTGATGATTAATGATAATGAGCATCTTTTTATATACCTGTCAGCCATTTGTATGTCCTCTTTGGAAAAATGTCTATCCAAGTCCTTTGCCCATTTTTAAAATCAAGGGGTTTTTTTGCTACTGAGTTGTAGGAGTTCCTTATATATTTTGGATATTAACCTCTTCTCCAGCACTTTGGTTTGCAAATATTTTTTCCCATTTTGTAGGTTGCGTTTTCACTCTGTTGATTATTTCCTTTGCTGTGCAGAAGCTTTTTAGTTTGATGTAGTCCCATTTGCCTAATTTTGCTTTGTTGACTGTGCTGTTGGTTTCATATCCTAGAAATCATTGCCATGCCCAATGTCATAGAGCTTTTCCCTTATGTTTTCTTCTAGAAGTTTTATAGTTTCAAGCCTGATGTTTAAATCTTTAATCCATTTTGAGTTGATTTTTGTGTATAATGTAAGATGAGTCCAATTTAAATTTTTTTTTTTACATGTAGATATCCAGTTTTTAAAACACTCTTTGTTGTAGAGGCTATCCTTTCCCCATGTGTATTCCTGGCACCCTTGTCAACCATCAGTTGGCCATATATGTATGAGTTTATTTCTGGGCTCTCTGATCAGTTCCATCAGTCTATATATCTGTTTTTATGCCAGTACCACGCTGATTAACTTTAGCTCTTCAATATACTTTGAAATAGTGATGTGATGCCTCTAGCTTTGTTCTTCTTTCTCAAGATTGGTTTAAATATTTAGGGTCTTTTGTGGTTCCATATGAATTGTAAGATCGTCTCTCCTATTTCTGCAAAAAAAAATGCCATTGGGCGCTTCCCTGGTGGCACAGTGGTTGAGAGTCCACCTGCCGACGCAGGGGACACGGGTTCGTGCCCCGGTCCGGGAAGATCCCACATGCCACGGAGCGGCTAGGCCCATGAGCCATGGCCGCTGAGTCTGTGCGTCTGGAGCCTGTGCTCCGCAACGGGAGAGGCCACAACAGTGAGAGGCCCGCGTACCGCAAAAAAAAAAAAAAAAAAAAATGCCATTGGGGTTTTGATAGATTGCATCGAACCTGTAGATTTCTTTGGATAGTATGGACATTTTAACAATATTAAGCATTCCACTCTATGAACATAGAATGTCTTTTCATTTATTTGTGCCTTCTTTCATTTCTCTCATCAATGATTTATAGTTTTATTTCTAGTAATTTTAACTTGTGCTTTCTTTACCTACTCAGTGTCAGACAGCTGGAGCAATGGTTGATAGTTTCCCCTCATCTTCCAGCATCACAAACTACCGTGGAATTTCAACATTCTCTGGAAAGGCAACATGTCCATTGTTCACTCTTCCATTCATATCCTTCACACCATCCCCACACGACTTGGTCATATTCTTTCTCTCCTTACCTGCCCATGGAGAAGTGTAAAAAAAGTTTGCTTTAAAAGAAACAGGAAGCTGATGTACATCAGAGCCCCAGCAGTTCCTCATGGGAGGAGAAGGGGTTTAGTGAACACAGGAATTGGATTTAATGCTTTAGAGCCCAAACTCCCTGCTGCACTTCCTTGACAAGACCTGATGAAAGCTAAATGCACACATAATATTCCCATTACCTTAGAAACGCCCACAAAGATGAGAAAATAACACTGCCAACCAAGGGGGCAAAAATAGAGATACTAAAACCCACAGACAATCCCTAAAACCTCATTTTAGCTGGTGGTGTCACATTTTCCACTTGCCCAAACCCCCATATATTTCACAAAAGCCGTGGATAAGGTGCAGCATGGTCCCCTCTGCCCTGCCCACACTCCAGTGGCAATTAAGGAAAAACATCCTCCATAAATCAAGGCATCATATTAACATGGATAATTTAGATCTAATCAAGCAGAAATAAAAATGTTGTCTACTCCCTAAAATAACAGTTTAATATTGATGTTACTTCTCCCCCACAGATACAAGGTAGTGGTTCTTGGCTTAAATGTAAGAACCACACGGGGAGCCAGTTGCAAATTCCTGATTCAGGAGGTTTGAAGTGGGACCCAGGAATCTGCCTGTTTCACAACACAGCCAGTGATTTTCATAGAAGTGCTTTTCTTTTTCTTTTTTCTTTTCTTTTTTTTTTTTTGTACTGTAAAAATCTTCCAAAGGCTACAAAGAATCTGGAAAACTACAGAATGTATTTCTTTCCTTTTTTGTTTTTAATTAAGTTTTGTGTATTGTGTAGTTTTAAAAAAATTATTTATTTGCTTTTTTTATTTTTGGGTGCATTGTGTCTTCACTGTGCATGGACTCTCTCTGCATGGGCTTCTCATTGTGGTGGCTTCTCTCGTTGCAGAGCACAGGCTCTAGGTGCGGGCTTCAGTAGTTGTGGCTCACGGGCTCTAGAGTGCAGGCTCAGTAGTTGTGGTGCACGGGCTTAGCTGCTCCACGGCATGTGGAATCTTCCCGGACCAGGGCTCGAACCCGCGTCCCCTGCACTGGCAGGAGGATTCTAACCACTGTACCACCAGGGAAATCCCTGGAAGTGGTTTTCCACATCCACATTTTGCCAAAGACTGAACTAAATGCTCTCAAACATATTTTTTAGTTCAGACCTCATCCCAAGACTCTCTAAGAATAATTAGATAGTATTCACAAGAGCTAAGACTGCATTTTTTAAAAGACCCTCAGGTGACCCAAGAACCTTTGCTTTAACCCTCCAGGTGTCAGCTGGTGGTTGGAGGCAGGTGGTGTGCAGTGTTACTCAGACATTAATGTGCACATCAATCGCCTGAAGATCCTGTTAAAATGCAGATTCGGACTCAGGCAGGTCTGAGATGGAGCTTGATACCCAACTGTCAGTATTAAAGCTAATCCTCAGTTTTCCCTTCTTTAAAATGTGTGTTATATCTGTCTCACCTCACAGAGATGTTATGAGGATCAAGTGCTATAATGTATGGGAAAGAACTTCGTAAACTTTAAAATGCTATTTACAACATTATTATAATAATTATAATTATTCTTCTCAAGTGTAAAATATAGTTAAAGCCATATTTAAGCCCATGGGTCTGAGTCTATGTCTGAACGTCCTAATGTACATCCCGAGTTTCCATATGTATCTGTCTAATTAGCGATTACTGAAGAAGAGGGAATACTACCTGGCTGCCCCCTCCAGACCCCTGCCTGGCTCCACAACCCTCCTTGGATGCCCTGAGTAGTGGATGTCAGCCTTGGTGGGAAGCTTTAAACATCCAGATGCCTCACACCAATTCCATCCTAATCTCTGGAGGTGGGGCTTGGACATAGCTGTTTCCCAAAACCCTTCAGGTGGCTGCACTGGGCAGCCCGGATTGTGAGCCACTGCCTTGGAAGGACTTGCTACCCAGGGTGGACCAGAAGTGACCTGGTAGCTTACTGGAAATCAGAGTCTCAGGCCCCACCCCAGAAGTACAGAATCAGAATCTGCATTTGAACAGGATCCTCCATCAATTAGTGTGCACATTTAAGCTCTGCTCTAGGGCAATTGTCCAGCCAATGTTTCACTGGCATGCAGGTCCTCTATAAGGACACCAACTAGAGATTATAGCTTTGGGGGGCACTCACATCAGCCATGTACCTGATGGGGTCAGAAGCCACTTCTGGCCAAGCTTGGGCTCAAGAAACCAGAGGGTTATATAACTACATCCCTTTCCTTTCCTTACAGACAATTCTTCCTCTCTCCACCCCATCACATCCTTCACTTTCTACCCCTTGGATTCCTCTGATGTGTCCAACTACTAGTCCCTCAAACGTGTTCACCCTTATCCTTTAGACTGGGATTATCAAAGCAGGGGGCGCAGACAGCCTGCTCCGAACGCCCTGGGTGCTTTTATAATGCAGATTCCTGGGCAGCACCCCTGACTGGCAGAGTCAGCATTTCTGGGGTTGGGGCCAAGAGCACAGAGCTATTCTAGAGCTTCTGCCTCAGTCTTCAGAGTTTGTGCTTTGTAGCGTCGTGCACTGCATTAAAATTTTTTAAACTTTCTGTTTGCCACTAATATATATATGGATTTTTTATAAGCCCTAAAATCAAGAAATTTTGCTGAACTTATTTTAATTATAATAATTTGACTTTGGTGGGTGTTCTTTTCTCCTCTGTCCCTCTGACCCTTCTCCTCCCTAGCTTCCACACGCTCCCCAAGGCTGCATATTTCTTTTCTCCAAAAATGCAGTTTCCTTCTTCCACCATGCGACCCTTTTCCTAGAAATGCACTTTTCTCTTTTCTTGAATCAGAGAGCTGCTCTGTTTTTGCAAGGTTTTGCCATCACTGGCATTTTTCTTCACGTTTGAGAACCGGGGGGAGGCTAGAGTCTCCGTTACTGTAAGGGAGGGAGTGAGTGAGCAGGCAGGGACCCACAACAGGAAGCACAATTAAGAACGTTCCCAGCAGGAAGGCTGCTCTCCGGGAAGCACAGAGAGCTGTCAGGACAAGTGACCTTTCTAATCACACCTGACAATTCACAGCCTCGAAGGTGGAAGGGCTGCCCTTATCCTGGAGGTGTTGTGTCATGCTGTGTCACCCCAGACACCTGCGTCTGAGGTTCCGGTGACTTGGCCTCCAACTGGAGGATGAATCAGAGCACGCGAAGGGCTTTGTTTCCCAGGAAAAGAGAAAACATTGAGCAGGGGGCTTATGTGGATGGGGTGACTGTGTCTAAACCAAGGATAGAAAGGGATTGGAGGTGGATATTTCCTCCCCAGGGATTAGCCCTGTTCCTGAGGGCTCAGGTGATGCTGGTCAAACAGGCCTGCTTGAGGAAGCAAAACAGACAGGATCATCTTCCAGTCCCTTCTGGCCCAGGGGAACCATAATGACTCACTTTTTATCCACCCCAATAGGAAAACAGCTTTATTTTTTCTTATTGTAAAAAGTAATGCATGTTCATTCTAAAAAGGTCATACAACATATAAAGGTACAAAGAAGAAAGTAAAACTTACATGTCTCATCATTCAGAGATAACCATTATTAACATTTTAAGGACACTTCTATGCATAGATATGATATTTTAAAACAAAATGCAATCCTATCATAGGTACAGTTTTTAATCTGCATTTTTCACTTAACATCTTGAACATATTTCCATGTCAATAAATATACATTTAATAGACTCATTCTTTTTTTTTTTTTTTTTTTTTGTGGTACACGGGCCTCTCACTGTTGTGGCCTCTCCTGTTGTGGAACACAGGCTCCGGATGCGCAGGCTCAGCGGCCATGGCTCACGGGCCCAGCCGCTCCGTGGCATGTGGGATCTTCCCGGACTGGGGCACGAACCCGTGTCCTCTGCATCGGCAGGTGAACTCTCAACCACTGAGCCACCAGGGAAGCCTTAGACTCATTCTTAATGACTTCAGTATTCCACTGTATGAATGACCCTCTTGAGGTTGCCTCTGATTTTTAATCATGATAGAATATATTATAATGAACAGTCTCATAGTTTAACCTTTCTGCAGAACTGAGTGTTTCCTAATGATAAATTCCTAGAAGTGGAATTGCTGAGTGTGAAGAGTAGTCATTTTTTTTAAACATCTTTATTGGAGTATAATTGCTTTACAATGTTGTGTTAGTTTCTGTTGTATAACAAAGTGAATCAGTTATACATAAACATATGTCCCCATATCTCTTCCCTCTTGCGTCTCCCTCCCATCTTCCCTATCCCACCCCTCTAGGTGGTCACAAAGCACCGAGCTGATCTCCCTGTGTTGTACGGCTGCTTCCCACTAGCTATTTTACGTTTGGTAGTGTATATATGTCCATGCTACTCTCTCATTTCGTCCCAGCTTACCCTTCCCCCTCCCCATGTCCTCAAGTCCATTCTCTACGTCTGCGTCTTTATTCCCTTCTTGCCCCTAGGTTTGTCAGAACCATTTTTTTTTTTTTAGATTCCATATATATGTGTTAGCGTGGCATATTTTTTGTTTTGTTTTTTTGTTTTTTGCGGTATGCGGGCCTCTCGCTGTTGTGGCCTCTCCTGTTGCGGAGCACAGGCTCCGGATGCGCAGGCTCAGTGGCCATGGCTCACGGGCCCAGCCGCTCCGCGGCATGTGGGATCTTCCCAGACCGGGGCACGAACCCGTGTCCCCTGCATCCGCAGGCAGACTCTCAACCACTGCGCCACCAGGGAAGCCCAGCGTGGCATATTTTTAAGACTTGTTCTCTGTCCTCTAAGAAAGTGATACCAATGTACATTCCCACCAGCAGGAAATAGAGTACCTGTTTCTCTTTACCTTCCTCAGTTCTGGGGATTAACATCTTTTCAATCTTTGCCAATTTCATGAGTGAAAAATGGTACCTTACCATCATTTTTATGTGCATTTGTCTATTTATAAGAGGAGTTTAACATTTCTTCCTATGTTTATTGGCCAATTGCATTTCTTGTTTTGTGAATATCCTTGACCTTCTCCCCCCCGCTTTGGGGGGGTCAACCTTTCTTATATTTGTTTTAAGTACTTTCTATACAGTAAAGATAATAACTTATTGTTGTACACGTTATAACTATTTTGCCTTGTTTACCACATGTCTTTAACTTTATGTGGTTTCTGCCACGAAGTGGTTAAAAATTTTGATGTTATCTAACTTCTGTGGTCCCAGCTTTTTTGGAACCACATTTAGAAAGGCCTTCTCTATCCCATGGTTATAAAAATATGGATTTGTATTTTCTTCTTGTGTACTCTAGCTCCCATGGTCTTTTGACTGCTGTCCCCCCAGCCTGGAAGGAATGATCTTTCTCTGCACTGCAGCTGGGTGGTGTCTTCTCACTCCTCAAGTCTCATTAAATATTATCTCAGGGAGCCTCTCCTGGTTATGTAACCCAAAGAAGGTTCTCCCAACCCCAGTTCTTCTTTCTCTTAGCACCCTATGGTTTTCCTTCATAAGTTTTATCCAGAATTGCAGTTACATATTTTGTCTACTTATGCAATATTTGCAACTAGACCGTAAACGCTATGAAGGATGGAAATCATAGACCTGTTTTGTATTCCCAGCACCTCCCCTAGGGTCTGGCACATAGTGGATATACAAAAGATATTTGTGAAAACTCATTAAATGTTAAATTCATCTAGAATTTATTTTGGTATAAGGTGTGAACTAGAGATCTAATTTATGTGTTTCCAAATAGTATCTTGTGGTTACAACACACAACTGTGATACAGACTAGTTCTCTTTTTAAATTTATTTTTTATTGAAGTAAAGTTGAATTACAATGTTGTGTTAATTACTGCTGTACAGCAAAGTGACTAAGTTATATATATATACATGTATATATATGCATATATACATTCTTTTTCATATTCTTTTCCTTTATGGTTTATCACAGAATGTTGAGTATATCTCCCTATGCAGACTAGTTCTCTTTTAATCCCTGTTTCACTTGCAGCTGATACATGAAGCCTGGGATATGGGAGGGAGTAGAATCAGTGACTCTCCTAATTGCGGTTTTCCAGCCCCACTGTCTCCTCTCTCTACGATAACTTCCCTTTCTCCACTATTGCCTTAGCCTTAAGTGCTTACCATAATGCTTATTTCAAGGCTCAGCCTAGAGAGGATCCTTAATTAATGGTATTTACTGGCTGATTCAAATCATTTAAATGGCAGGGGAATCAGATATCTTTGGTGTGTTTCATACAATATTCACATCAGCCTTCGGAAGCCCTGAAAAATCTATGCTCCCTCCACGGCTCTGAAAAACTGTATTTCTCCACATCCTTTCCATATCTAGGGATCACGTATAACAGCTGTGAACGAAGATGAGAGAAATGGAGAGTTAGAGACAGAAAGAGGAAGATGGCAGCACCCACTTACATGTGCTCTTAAAGTCCTCAAGTGCCACCTCATGTCACCTGCCATTGCTCCTTCACAACTACCTGTGGAGTAGCTATGGCAGCTTAAAATCAAGCCTGCAGAGGCTGTAACTTTTAGTGTTTAAAATTGGATATCAGTAAATTTTTTCCAATTTATAAAAGTAATACACTAGGCGTAAAATAATGGAAGAAGTCACAAAGGAATTGATTTTACTCCATTTAAAAACCATTTTAATGCATCTAAAAATGTTCAACTTTACTAATAATCAAGGGAATGCAACTTTAAAAAGCAATTAGATACCATTTACCTCTAAAAACAATGGAAAAGCCACAAAAGAGGAACCAATTTTACTCCATTTAAAAATTATTTTATTAAACCTAAAAAAGTCAACTGTATGAATAATCAAAGGATGCAACTTAAAACCACAGTTAGATACTATTTACTCCTAATAAATTCATTGCAATGTAAGGAGTTATAATAAGTAACGTTGAGCAGAATGTGGTAAGGCAAGTGCTTCATACACTATGGATGGAAAAATAAATGGAGAGGATATATCTGGAATGGAATTTCTCAGGAAGAAGCAAGAATCTTACAAATGTCCATACTCTACTGTCCCCTGATCTTACTTCTAGGAACTCTACTAAAAACACTCATCATGGGCTTCCCTAGTGACCCAGTGGTTAAGAATCTGCCTACCAATTCAGGGAACATGGGTTTGAGCCCTGGTCGGGGAAGATCCCACATGCTGCAGAGCAACTAAGCCTGTGCACCACAACTACTGAGCCCACGTGCCACAACTACTGAAGCCCGCGAGGCTAGGGCCCGCGCTCTGCAACAAGAGAGCCCACCATAATGAGAAGCACACTCACTTCAACGAAGAGCAGCCCCTGCTCACTGCAACTAGAGAAAGCCCGTGTGCAGCAACAAAGATGCAACGCAGCCAAAAATAAATAAATAAAATAAATAAATTTATTTAAAAATAAATAAATTAATAAATTAATTAATTAAAATGTTCATCATATAGTTGTTTATTAAAATAAAAAATGTGAGAAAAATCATGTTTGACAATAAAGACATGAAAAAATTGGAAGCTCAGTCACAGCATGGATTATTATGAAATCATTACCAATAATATTTCTGTGGATAAATTAATGACATGGGATATATTCCTGAATCTAATAAGTATCCAGAGTTTGATTTCAAATTTTATTTTTAAAGTATATTTATATTTTTATAGGAAAAGGATTAGAAGAGAGATAATAAAGTGTTAGCAGTGTTTATCTCCAGGTGATAGGGATAAAGGAAATATTCTGTTTCCTTCTTAATATTTTCCAAATTCCTCATAATGACTATATTATTTATTTATTATTTATTTATTTTATTTTTTTGCGGTACGCGGGCCTCTCACTGTTGTGGCCTCTCCTGTTGCGGAGTACAGGCTCCAGACGCACAGACTCAGCGGCCATGGCTCATGGGCCCAGCCACTCCGCAGCATGTGGGATCTTCCTGGACCGGGGCATGAACCCATGTCCCCTGCATCGGCAGGTGGACTCTCTCAACCACTGCTCCACCAGGGAAGCCCTTATTTTTTTATTTTTAAAAAGCCTTCCCCACTCTTCTCCCTTCCTGTTCCTTGGTGATGCTAACTTGGTCTTGGGCTACATTCACTGAAGTGTGAAATCCAAAAAGGGGAAGTAAGAGCCCTCCTATATACCTCTCTTGTCAGCTTAATAGCTGTTAGGTGCAAGATGAAGCTTTTAAGAGCATATACTTCCAGAAGGGGGTTAATAAAAGGGTGACATGAAGAAGGCACTTAAAATCATGGGACATGAAAAATGTCTAGGATACATAGGCAGGGTTAGGAAGCTAGATTGCCTGCCCATAAGTACCTGAAAGTTATCATGAAGCAGAGGGAGAAAATTACTCTGTGTCACCCCAGAAAGCAAGACCAATGGCTGGAAATAACAGACAAATAGATTTGGGTTCACCATAAAAGAGAACTGTCTAATGATTGGAACTGACCCAAAGTGAAAAGGGCAGTCTCAGCGAGGAGGGATATTCACTGCTGGGGTCATGGCTAAGTGACCACCTGGTGGCAAAGTTGAGAGGGGTCTGGCATTACTTGAGTGGTCATGCTGGTTAAATGCTTTCTATGGTCTCATCTAGGCCAATGATGCTATGCTTTTCCCATCACAAAATGGGAAGGAGAGTCCTGGAGATATCACTTAGTAGTTCTCCCCTCTCTCTGCTATTTCCTCAATTCCAAGCAGAAAGTCACCAAAGCCTTTTGAGACAAGTGGTTTGTGTCTGTGGATGGGATGGAATGGGATGGGGCTTGGAAATGAGGGAAATGGAGCTATATAGCACTCTTGGTTGTAAGTGACAAAAAGCCAACTAAAACTGTATCAAGCAAAATAAAAGGTATATTAGCCCCCAAAACAGGGAAACCAAAGTGAATGGAACTGGGTGCAGTGTGGTTGGAACCAAGGATACTTAACTATAGCAATTTCAATTTCAATTAATCTTTAAAATTAAATACCAGTAAAAATTTTCCAATTTCCATGGTATTCATGGGCTGATTCAAATCATTTAAATGGCAGGTATAATCCAATTTCAAATTCCATCCTTGATCCATGTAGCAGAGCCTGGCGATATCATAACAAAGGCCTCTTCATGTGGAAGCAAGATGGTGTCCAACAGCTCTGAGTTTATGTTGTACTTACAGTTCATGAATTCAGACTGAGACCGTGTCTTCCTCCCAAACTTAAGTAAAATCCTGAAGAAGACCATCTTAGCTGATTTGGGTCATGTGACCTATTCCTAAACCAATCACTGTGTCCAAGGTAGTCCACTGATTCGTTAGGCTGGGTTACATGTACACACCTGAATTCAGGTGTGGTGGAGGCAAGTAAGCCTTACATGGACGTTCTGGGTTGAGCAGGATATGTAAAGTGTCCTATGTCCAGTATAAAGAGCTCTCTCCTATTTTAAAAATATTTTGGAAAAAGAGATGTATCAGCTGCCATAGAAATCTATTTTATGTCCATACCATCTGGTAATTCTACCTCTCTTCTAGCATGAATTCCTTCTGCTATAATTTCCACCCTTCTTGTTCTGTGCCATCTTCAGGGTAGATTTAGATCAAAACCTCTTCTTTCACAGACACGCTGTGAGGATTAATTAGGTTTTCCAGAAACCATCTGTAAAGTGCCATGGGATCTTCAAAACCAGATGCTTTGTAAAGATATGTTGCCATTAGAATTAACCCTTCTTTTTTTTAATGTTTTATTTATTTATTTTATTTTATTTATTTATTTTTGGCTGCGTTGGGTCTTTGTTGCTGCGTGCACTTTCTTCTAGTTGCGGCGAGCGGGGGCTACTCTTCGTTGCGGTGCACAGGCTTCTCATTGCGGTGGCTTCTCTTGTTGCAGAGCATGGGCTCTAGGCGCGCGGGCTTCAGTAGTTGTGGCATGCGGGCTCAGTAGCTGTGGCTCGCGGCTCTAGAGCACAGGCTCAGTAGTTGTGGCACATCGGCTTAGTTGCTCCACAGCATGAGGGATCTT
Source organism: Mesoplodon densirostris (assembly GCF_025265405.1). Lineage (NCBI taxonomy): Eukaryota > Metazoa > Chordata > Mammalia > Artiodactyla > Ziphiidae > Mesoplodon > Mesoplodon densirostris. The sequence goes on from NC_082668.1 coordinate 21,914,637, forward strand.
CCCAGACCAGAGCTCAGACCCATGTCCCCTGCATTGGCAGGTGGATTCTTAACCTCTGCGCCACCAGGGAAGCCCAACCTTTCGTTTTTTATGCTTATGGAGATGGGAGGAGGATGGATCAAAAGACAGGAAAGGGAAGTCTGCAAATAGTCTTGAGACTTTTATTTTGACCATGATTATTATTCTCTTCCCTCTCCAAATACTTTTGCCTCTGCCATTCACAAGGAGCAAGCATGAAGAACAACCATGATAGGTTTGCGTGTCCACACCCTTCTCTGAGAAGGGAGTAGGAGAAGTTGGGAACAGGAGACTGGGAGTGGCAAAACAGGTTGTATAACCTGAACCAAATCAGAACCAGTGCCCTGAGGATTAGCAGCTGACAATGCTGAGTGCTTTCTTTTTTTAGCTCAGGTTAATGAACTATGAATGATGTATAACTGTCTGAGCAGTATGCAAACGTCATAGTCTGGGCTCTTCTGTCAACCTGCAAGATCCCTTTCTGGGGACTGTCAGGGACAAATGCTGAGAAGCACAGTGATTAGTGGGAAGGTGGAATGCAGGTTCAGCATAGGCCTGGCTCATAAGCCACACCTTAGGCAGGACCGGGTACACTGGAGAGCTCTCCTGTCCTGTCTGCTTACCTAGCTTACGTGGGCCCATCATCAGACTTCAGGAAACCAGTTTCCATGGCTGTTCCAGGGAGCAAGACCTAGAGTCCAGGACAGGAGCTCCATGGGCCTGACATTTTTTCTTTTAAAATTTTTTCCCCAACTTTATGTTTAAAAACATTCAAACATATACAAAAGTTGAAAGAATAGTACAATGAACACCCATATACTCTTCACCCAGATTCACCATTTTGTCACATTGTGTATTCTCTCTCTCTCTCTTTAGATAGATTAGATAGATAGATAGGTGGATAGATAGATAAATAGATAGCTAGCTAGCTAGATAGATGGATGAATAGATGTAGATATGGCAGATAGGTAGATAGACACACATCTATATATACACACAATATATCTATCTAGATATATCTAACTCTACATCTATCTATCTACCTATCTAGCTAGCTATCTAGCTATCTATTGCCAGTAAGCTAGCTAACAAAAAATTTTCTCTAAACCATTTGAGAGTGGGACTTCCCTGGTGGTCCAGTGGGTAAGATTCTGTGCTCCCAATGCAGGGGTCCCGGGTTTGATCCTTGGTCGGGGAACTAGATCCTGCATTCATGCCACAACTAAGAGTTCGCACACCACAACTAAGAAGTCTGCATGCTGGAACTAAAGATCCCTCATGCCGCAACTAAGACCCAGCTCAGCCAAAATAAAGAAATAAATAATAAATATTTTAAAAACAAAAGCAAACAAAAAATAAACTATTTGAGAGTAAGTTGCAGACTTCATGATACTTTATGCCTAAATATTTCTTTATGAACCTCCTAAGTACAAGCATATTTTCCTATGTAAGCACAACACAATTACCACACCCAAGAAATTATAATTGATAACAGTGCTAAAAGCTAATACCTCGATTGTCCCCATAATGTTCTTTAAGCTGATTTTTTTCTATCCAGCTCCCCAACCTTTGTCTATCATTCAGGATATTGACATTTTTGAAGAGTAAAGAGTCCAGGCCAGTTGTTTACTTGTAGACTATCCCTTAATTTGGATAGGTTTAATCACTTTCTCATGATCAGATTCAAGTTCAATGCATAAACTCTTAGCAGCATCACCTTTAGCAAGTTACTCAGTGACGCAGAACCTTAACTTACTGATAATATTACATGCCTCATATGGTCATTGTGAGAACCAAGAGAGAGAATATCTAAAGTTCTTAGCACAGGAACTGACAAAAGTCAGCACCTAAAAATTGCTGGCTCTCTGATTAGCACCGTCACTGACATCACCAGCCTGAGTCTGATAGACCCTGTTCACAAACAGGTTTTCATTTCCCCGAGAAAATTCCAGAGCCCCTAACTCCAGTCTCTTCATCTGCAAATGAGAAATAAGTCTTTCTCTGAATAGCTTGCTGATCTATTGTGAGAATCAAATAAGAAACATGATCAAAGGCACAGAGCAAACTGGTACATGATATGAAAATACAAGGAAGCATCATTACTGTTTTTTGTGTTTGCATACTTTTAAATTACTCTCTTATGTAATAGCAAAACCCAAAGTGGGAGATAAAATGAAATTAATCTAACAAAAACCTAATTCCTGTATTTAACTTTTTATTTTTTATCAGCAGAACTTAATTTTCAAATGAAATTTGTGGAAACTAATATGTAAAGCAGATTAAAATAGAGCTACTCTGAATGAAGTCTGGGTGGAGATGGAGTACCCAGGGGCCTTGGTTCACACCTGCAGAGACCCCAGGCTCTGAGGAGCCAGGCTGGGACACTGCAGAGAGGCCCCAGATGCTGTGATGGTTATAGACTTCTCAGGGTTGCCTCAATTTCCCTAGTGGTATCTGCTCACAGAGATATGGCATCATTCAACTTCTCCTTCTTATTCCTGACCCATTTCCACTGAAGAGTTGTAGTATCTACAGACCCCAATGATGATTTACTCAGTTCATTATTAATCGTTACTAATTGCTTATAAACATCCTTCCCTGGAAAGAGCGCTAAATGCCTTGCACTCAGAGACAGACACTGACAGATCACATAATGAGGCACCCGTGATGTCTCTGACAGAGCAGCTACTGCCAGGAGCCTCCCAGCCTAAATGTCACCTGCACCTGAGTGCTTCACACCCTGGGCTGGAGGCTAAGTATTCCTGTAACCCCACCTTGTCTGCAAACCAACAAACTCATGCTAAAGAACTCTGACAGCAGGCTCAGGCATTGCTTACACCAGAGCAGGGCCACATGGTAGGACAGAAAACGGACATGAGCCCGGTTCCTACTTTGTGCCAGCCAGGTCATCTACTCCTCTTTTAATCTTCACCTTTAATCCTACTAGGCAGACGACAAAACCCTCACTGAGGTAACTTGTTCAAGGTCACCCAGCCATGGAAGAGTGGGATTCAAATCAAGACCCTTTAGACTTCAAAGACTATGCACTCGTATCCTAAGGGTTATAGACCAACTATTTTCTTAGGACTTCTAGGAACACTGTGTTAGTATCTATGGCTCACTGCCACCATCATCTCCTTTCATCCTTCCAACATCGTGTGAACCAAAGTATTAATAATATTAGCTAATGCTTATTTGTGACCTGCTATGTGCCAAGTGCTATTCTAAGTGCTTTCTGTATATTAACTCATGTAATCCTCACCATGACCCAACGAGGCAGGTACTATTCACTATGCAGCTACAAACACTGAGGAACTGAAAGGCTCAGTCGCTTGTACAAAATAATCGCATTACAGCTAGTGCTATAGTCTGAATGTTTGTGTTCCCCCAAAGTTCATGTGGAAATCCTAACCCCAATGTGATGGTAATAGGAGGTGGGGCCCGTTGGGAAATGATTAGGTCGTTAGGGTGGAGGCTTCATGAATGGGATTAGTGCCCTTATAAAAGAGACCCCAGGGCTTCCCTGGTGGCACAGTGGTTGGGGGTGTGCCTGCCAATGCAAGGCACACGGGTTCGTGCCCCCGTCCGGGAAGATCCTCCCACATGCCGCGGAGCGGCTGGGCCCGTGAGCCATGGCCGCTGAGCCTGCGCGTCCGGAGCCTGTGCTCCGCAACGGGGAGAGGCCACAACAGTGAGAGGCCCGCGTACCGCAAAACAAAAAAACAAACAAACAAACAAAAACACTCTTCTAGACCTTGCCCTTCCTGTCAGCTAGCCCCTGCTCCCTCCCCTCTTCTCTTCCCTTCTTCCTTCCTCACAGAAACTTCCACAGAACTAATGCCTGGCAAAGGTTTAAAAATAGAAGCCCCTCTCCCTCCCCCCTTCCTCCATTTCCTTTCCTTCCCATCCCCCCATAATTTGTTGTAAAAAAGGAAACCGTCTGGATGTGCCCCACTGAAAAGACACGCTCTTCCTGACTAAATGAAACAACACGCTGATGTGTCCCGCCAGCCTGGTGGCCAAGCCCCCGTGAGTCACTGTGTGCAGCAGCCTGCTCCTCTGCCCTGGGGGGCACGCACCCCCCCCAACACGTGGCCACCTCATTCAGGTTTCCAGGTGGAACTCGCGGGCACACATTGAAGTGAACCTCTGAGGATACTTTAAGGTGCTACCAATAGGAGCTCCTCCCAAGGGGTCCCCTGGGATGGCTGTGGGACTCACCTACTCAAGAGGGGGGAGAAAGAGAGTCACACTGCCTGGGAGGGGGCGTGAGCCCTGAAGTCAGATGGCGGTCTGATGTGCTTTGTTAGAAGGGTGGGTGTATGAGAGAGAGAGACAGAGACAGAGAGAGAAATAAGCAAGAGGCCAGAAGGTGTCATGGGGTATATGTTTAGCCAGTGGACACTGCAATTATGAATGAAGAGTGAGACACTGTGGCCCAGAAGAAAAAAATAAATAAAAGCTTTTAACATTTAAAAGCTTAGTGTTCAATTCTCAGGTACATCACATAGCCTCTGCATGACATTGGACAAATGACCTCATTACTCCTAGCCTCTTTCACTCATCTGGAAAGGGGATAATAATACTCACCTCTCAGCACTGTTGTAGGCTTAAAGGAGATCGTGTTTATTTGATGCCCATGTGCACTAGGCAGTTAATCAAGTACTCTTGCTCTTATGTGGCAGGACATCTTCACTCTGATGATATTTAGAAACAGTCAATATAAGAAAAACGAGAGTGGCTAAAAAAACTGCCTTCGGTAAAATTTATAATTTATTAAAACCTGGCAGAACGCTCACAGCTTCTTAACAAAATTCAGATCTGCAAACTTTGATCCAGAAAAAAAATAAATTTGGAAGGATTATAAAGGCCACAGAACAAAATTTTCAACAACAGAAGCTATAATTAGCTAATTTTAATATGGACCCAAACCAGATCAACTAATCAATGAGTTAACACATATTTTACTTATAAAATGATTTATCCCAGTGAAAAGTTTCAATAACATTAAAGGAGAAATAGAAAAAAGTGGAAACCATTTAACTGCTCTATATTAAAAAAAGATTGATCAAAAATTAAATTGGTTTAATGGAGTTCTCTTTGGAAAATACATTTTCAAAGAGTTTATCAATGCATACATATCTCCCATTAAAACGTTGCATTTATAAATACAGAATCAGAATGTCCTTGGGGTGCAAATGGTGAAATAAAAACAATCTTTACCATGGTCATAATGATGATGATGATGACTATCATGAAAAATATTTAGGTGAAAGAAGAGTGGGATTCGGTTGGGTAGATGTGTTGGGATGTCCTGATAAGAAGGGAGTGTTTGGATACAGGGGACGCCAGTATAAGAGGTATGTGGTCCCTCTGCCTCTTTGTTCCTTAGGGTTTATACTGTGTCATTCCTCTGAGGGACTTAGACAAAAGGAAAAGGGATGAGCGTAGGGAGATGGTTGGCGATTGCAAGGCCATTGGACCACCTATGACAGCCCCCAGCACAAGTTGCTCAATTTCCATATGGGTCTGTGATAACTCTGGGTTGAGAGGTAATAGGCCAAAGATTCATGGAATGGAGCTCTTTCCCACAGAGTTTGAGTCTGTATGTGGATATTTGCTGTCTTGGCTGGGGCCAAAACGAGCCTGCCCATCAATTCCTTACTGAGCCTTTTTTTTTTTTTTTTAATTTATTTATTTTTGGCTGCATTGGGTCTTCGTTGCTGCGTGCAGGTTTTCTTTAGTCGTGGCCAGCAGGGGCTACTCTTCGTTGCGGTGCATGGGCTTCTCATTGTGGTGGCTTCTCTTGTGGAGCACAGGCTCTAAGCACGTGGGCTTCAGTAGTTGTGGCTTGCAGGCTCAGTAGTTGTAGTTCTCGAGCTCTAGAGCACAGCCTCAGTAGTTGTGGTGCACAGGCTTAGTTGCTCCGCGGCATGTGGGATCTTCCAGGACCAGGGATGCAACCCGTGTCCCCTGCATTGGCAGGCAGATTCTTAACCACTGCGCCACCAGGGAAATCCCCCTTGGTGAGTCTTTTAGCAGCTCCTAAGCTCCCCAGTTTGGTTATTTCAATCTATTTCCCCCTCTTTTTCTCTGCCTCTCCTTCATTTTTCTCACCTCTGGCATTTTTGTCTGAGAGTTAGAGTCAGGGCAAGAAGGGTGATGCTCATGGTGAATAGGGATAGGGTTTTACTCCAGAAGAGGGAGGTGGGACAGGTCATGGGGGAAATTGTTGCCGAGGTGATGGAACAGGCACCATGACCACATGAACATTCAGACAAACTCATAGTGTACAACCTTGAACTTACATCTGCCTATCCCCTTTCCTGGCTCCACACACATACCGCTCTTACCAGCACAGATGTACATTGCCATACATCCTGATCATCCTCCAATCTTTTGTAATGCCTCTTCATCATGGCTTGCACACAGCCCTGCCCTCCTGCAGCTTGCAACTTAATATTTATCATTCCTCCAACAAGCATTCACTGATTGGAGCTATTAAAAATGCAATGGGGGAGCTTCCCTGGTGGCACAGTGGTTGAGAGTCCGCCTGCCGATGCAGGGGACACGGGTTTGTGCCCCAGTCCGGGAAGATCCCACATGCCGTGGAGCGGCTGGGCCCGTGAGCCATGGCCGCTGAGCCTGCGCATCCGGAGCCTGTGCTCCGCAACGGGAGAGACCACAACAGTGAGAGGCCCACGTACCGCAAAAAAAAAAAAAAAAAAGAAAAAAAAAGCAATGGGTAGACATCATGGATGTGATAGTAAACTCCTTGTCACTGAGAGGCTGGTGAATGATTAGAAGTGGCACATATAGCATTCTTACTTGCTGAGTTGAATGGTTTCCATGGAGTCTGTGAATGTTTTCCACACAATCCTACAGTCTAAGACAGACTTGGCTGATGAGGATTTAAAAAGCAAAGACAAAAACAACAGAATACAAACAAAAATAAATGACATTTACCTTACATAATATACATATCAGGAGTAATTCCTCCCTTTTGTCAGATGAGGGTTCAGGAAGAAAGAGGAAGGAAAGGGCAACCAACCATAAGAATAATTTTGCTCTCCCTGCTCCCCTCCTGCAAGGTTGGGCTGAGGGAAGTCTTGAACCTTGATTTAATGACCTTTTGCTCTGGGCGATCATGTTCTGAAAAGACATAATTCAGGCCAAGAAAACTTGTAAAAAATCAAGATAGAGATCAGAAAGTTGATTTATATTTACAGTGTGAGACACTCCTTTTCAATACCTAGAGTGCTTATGTCCCCCTGTCAAGGGGAGCTTGTTGTAGGATCTTATGTAGCTGAGAAGCTAAACAAAAGATAAGAAGCTTGCTTAGTGACATGGGGGCATGAAGAAGTGAATCAGATACTGTTTACAAATAATTTGGGTCAAGCAATAGAAATCTACCCTTCTCCACTCTGAGGAGCAAATCTTTCCAGGGCCCTGAGGATTCCCATGGCTACACATCTCTCCCTCTGCTGCATTACAGATGCACAACCATAAATTGCTCTCTCTGGATCCTCTGCTTCAGAGCTCTGAGATGGGCATGGAGTTTCCAGTGGCTATCGTGTCACTTCCAGTAGCTCTCTTCATCTGTCCATGGAGTGTGCTCACTTCAGTTACAAAGAGCTCCTGTCCCTATGCCTTTGGCCTGGTTCACTTTCAAGCAATTCCTAGACTCGCGTTGAGTTGTTTTACATGCACAGAGCCTTTATAGAATCTTAAAAAGTCAGACACTGTCAGAGACTGGTAGAGATTATTTAATCCTATGTCCTCCATTTAAACAATGAGAAAACAGAGGCCCAGAAAGAGAAAGAGACTTGCCCAGTGGCAAGTGGAGGGGCCAGGGCTCAAAGCCAGGCTTTCATCCCAGTGCTTCTTATTCATCTCTTACACCATTAGGAATGCAGCCACTTTGGGCACTGGTACTCTCTGGGGCACTAGCGCTGCCTGCCATCTGTAAACTTACCCCCAGCCAAGTGGCCCTGCCATGCTTTTCAGTACCTGGGACAGCAGAGGAAAAACAGGCTCTCTCTACACGGATGCTGCCAATCTATTGCAGACTCAAGAAAAGTGAGAAAAATCATCCCTTGAAGGGGTGAGCTGATTTGTGCAACCAATTACTTCTTTAAATGGCTGTCCTGCTAATTTCCCAAATATAAATGGTCCAAGTTGGGAGAGATTAGGCACAGGAGCCTGGACACCCAGTTGTGATCTGGGGACCAGGTTTGGTGGTGGAAAAGGCTGTTTCCAATAGCCTGTTCTGTCTTCTAAAATCATGCAAAAATTCCATCTTCTTCTGGCTCTTTTTCCCAAAGATCAAGGATTTTCATCTGCTTTTTAAGGAGATGAAGTTCTCACCATTTCAGAGAGGATGCTGTGTATTTGTCACTTCCTTTATTCCATTTTCACTCCTATGTCCTAAGCTTAAACCAGAAAGATGTTTTATTTCCCAATGAAGATATAGGAGGTATGGGCTTCCCTGGTGGCGCAGTGGTTGAGAGTCCGCCTGCCGATGCAGGGGACACGGGTTCGTGCCCCGGTCCGGGAAGATCCTGGAGCGGCTGGGCCCGTGAGCCATGGCCGCTGAGCCTGAACGTCTGGAGCTTGTGCTCTGCAATGGGAGAGGCCACAACAGTGAGAGGCCCGCGTACCACAAAAAAAAAAAAAAAAAGATATAGGAGGTATGAATGGGGGGGAGGGTAGTGAGAGTAGAAACTGAGGGGGGTGTGTGTGTGTGTGTGTGTGTGTGTGTGTGTGTGCGTGTTGGTTAAAAATTAGAGGCTTGTCCTCATATCTTTATAAATTATAAAATTGCATTTTCAACAGTCTCCTTCAATGCATCTCTCCTCCTGTAACTGAAATTGTGATAAACTTTCAATAAAAATTTGATAATAAAAACCAAATATACAATAAAACTTTTTAGTAGCTATAAATGATTTTTTATTGCTTTACATTTTAAAGTACTAATGTAGCACAGTTTCCTTGAAAATTCTGAATATCTAACAAGCTTTTATCTCACAAAATAGTTTTCTGAAAGCATTGACTTTGCTTGTGTATTTTTTGTTTTTCTGCTTTGCTTTTTGCCAAGTAGTTCATTATACCACTAGGTCGACAGAGCACGGGTGGGTCAATGACCAGCTCCACTCCCCCTTCACTAAAAGTAATCAGGAAAACACATTTATTGAGTCTCTACATTATTCTAAGCTTTTAAATCTGATTATTCTTTCCAACAGTCCTATTAGGTAAGTACTACTATTGCCCTCCTTTTAGTGATGAAGAAAGTAAGGTACAGAGAGGTTAAATAACTTGCCCAGTAGTCCCCCAAAACCACACTATGCATCTTTGTGTATTTATACTAACAAACTCACACCATTTTGTTTTTCATAGTCACGTCCACTGACCTACACACGTCACCCCATATGTGTGTTCTAGGAATTGCCATGGCAGAAAGAGCACACGCATTGCCACCAGAACGTCTTCCCCAACATTATCACATTAATTTCTTTAAGTAAAAAAATATTAACATTGCTCTGAAACTACAGTACAGGAATGTCATGCCATTGCTTCAGACCACACGAATGGACAATTGGACACACGCACACACTCATACTGGGAGGATAAACTTATATATGGAGGGCTCTCTGAGGTGGGTGATACTGGTTTTTTTGGTTATACAAGTGACAGTAACTATGTAGTGCTTCTCTCATGAAAGTCAGGGGAAGCACAGTGATGAGGTTTGTAGGCTTGGTGCTCTTGTGCTGACCACCCCAAGTGCACTGTGTGAGAGAGTCCTTGACCCTGGCTGGAGTCCAACCCTGGAAATGGAACAGTGGTGTTGCAGCCAGGATGACCCCTGAATGTGGTGGGTCTTTGCTGCCATGCACCTCCTCAGGGCCTTTCCCTTGAAGCTTCTCTCACCTGTTTTGGGGGAGAGGACCAACTCTTTTGTGCACCTCCTGCCATGATGCTTTCACAGCCAATTAAAATTCTATTCCATTCCCAGCAAGGGAGCTGGCAGCTTTGGGTCTCCCCAGCAGGATGGACTGGCTGCAATTAATGTCTCTTCTGGAGCCTGATTAGCTGAGGGGAGGCTAGGATACTTATCCTACCCCCAAGGCCACCTTTAAATTAGGAAATGGAGATTCCCCATCTTGTTGCCTCTACTCAGAGTCATCAGTTAATGCAAACGTGTTAACCCTTTCTAGTTCACTCTTGGGAGTGGAGCTGGATCAGAGAGCCAGAGATCATCTCTCAACTGCACAGTCCCAGCAATAAAGGGAAGGGGAGACTCCTTGATTCCTTTATACAAATTCCAAATCATTGGAATGAATTGAAAGCCTACTCTCTTAGGCACAGGCTAGGAGTTGGGGATTCAACAGAAGCCACAGGTATAACGTTTAGTGTTTCTATGTTGAAGCTTTGAACGTAGATGGTAATGCATAAGAATAATGCATTTAAGAAAAAAGAGAAAGTCAAAATGGTGGAAAAGGAGAAGGAAGTTAATACATATGGGAAGTTTGCTATGTGCCAGATATTTTACATTTATTACAGCATGGATCTTACAAAAACTGCATTTTTACAGATGATGGAACTAAGGCTCAGAGAAGTGAAGAAAATTATTCAAGGTCACAGAGCTAACGTGATAAATTGATTGTACAAATAGCCCTAGATCTTTATGTTTCCCCGTAAACACTTCCTTTTGTAATGCCTACTCACACTGACTCTGAAATAGTCAGATGACTTGCTTTGGCCAATGGAACATTAGTAAATTTGATGTAAGCAGAGGTTTTAAAAGTTCTTGTGCATCAGGGCTTGCCCTCTCTTGTTGGTGGGAACTCTTCCCCCATCATGTGAACAAGCCTGAGCAATCCTACTGGATGCTAAGAAACATATGAGCAGAGGTGGACCACCCCTCCTAGATCAGCCAGACTCTAGCCAACTCCAAGATGCATGGGCAAGCCCAGCCAAGACTAGCCAAACCAGATCAGCAGAACCCCTCAGCCAACTTATAGCCTTGTGAAAAATAATAAATGGCTGGGCTTCCCTGGTGGCACAGTGGTTGAGAGTCCGCCTGCCGATGCAGGGGACACGGGTTCGTGCCCCGGTCCGGGAAGATCCCACATGCCACGGAGTGGCTGGGCCCATGAGCCATGGCCACTGAGCCTGTGCATCCGGAGCCTGTGCTCCGCAGCGGGAGAGGCCACAACAGTGAGAGGCCCGCGTACCAAAAAAACAACAACAACAGCAAAAATGATAAATGGTTATATTTTCAGCCATTAATTTTCGGATTCATATGCAACAGCAGCTTGAACTAACTGATACAGCTAACAAATGGCAGAGTCAGAAGTTGTTTGATCTTAAAGCGTGTGCATCATCCTTGTCATGAAACTTGTCATGAAAAAAATAGGAAAAGGCTGAAAAATAGGAAAAGGCTGAAATTGTAGCAGGGAAAATACAGGTTAGATTATGATACGTTTTTAACAACAAAGTTGCCCAGTCATACAAGGGTGTGGCATTCTCATATGTAGGAATCTCAAAGAGGAGTGGTGGGCAATTATCCAGGTGCAGGGTCTTAAGAGTGGGGCCCTTCAGACCCAAGTGCCTTAGCCTCGTAGTTTGCCAACTCAGAGACTGGGCCATGCTGAGACTCTTGACAAGACTACTCTGAGTCATCCCTACCATCTACCAGTTCCCTGGAGAAGGAATACCCCACAGCACCCAGGCTAAGATTCTGCAGCCTCCAGCTGGCTAGGTGCCCCCTGGTTCTCTTGCATGGCTGAGCCTCTCCCCCAAGATTGCCTCGGTGGCAATGCTGCAAATTCCTGACTCAGCCCCAGTCTTGAAGCCACCTCCTGTGCTTTCCCTACAGTGGAAAGAAAGGTAGAGAGGAAGAGACTGCCTGCATTTCTGTGCCTTCCTTCTCAGGGCCATAGTCACGGCACTACTGACGTGTTGTTCATGAGAATGTGTAAGAAGGACAAGACCTTAAATATGGGTCAATAGCAACGGGTACAGACACATTGGAAGAATATGGATGGAGACTGGCTTGTCTTTCAGAAGACCGGTTTGGGCTTCAGAATGTATTAAGAGCCTTAACAACGTCCATGCCCTTTGAATTAGTAATTCCATTCATTCCTGTCTTCTAAGGAAATAATCATGGATATGATGCACAAAATCAGGGCTCACCGTGAGAAATTTTCCATGACATAGTGTGAAAAGAAAAATACAAGTTAGGGATTTCCCTAGTGGTCCAGTGGTTAAGACTCTGCACTCCCAATGCGGGGGTCCCGGGTTCGATCACTGGTCGGGGAACTAGATCCCGCGTGCCGCAACTAAAGATTCCCCCATGCTGCAACTAAAGATCCCACATGCTGCAACTAAAGATCCCACATGCTGCAGCGAGCATCCTGCATGTGGTGACAAGGATCCTGTGTGACACAGCTAAGACCCAGTGCAGCCAAATAAATGAACGAATACATATTGTTTTTTAAGTATAAAAAAAAGAAGAAAGGAAAAATACAAGTTAAATGCTGGCTGTAAATTATGATCCTGATTTGGGGGAAATTATGTGTGCATGGGGGGGCTATAGTTATGAGGAAAATTTTGATTTATTATAAATCTCTATATATTTTTAAGATATAGCCTTTTCTCTCTCAGCCTCCAGACATGTGGATCCTTGGCTGTCTTGGACGTAGCAGGGAAACTTACCTTAAAAACCTACGAGACTGGTGAAGGTCTAGAAAAAAAGTGGCTGAAATGATGCATGACATGAGAATAAGATTTAAAACTAGAATTTTTAAGTTGAAGGGACCACTGCTGAGGGGAAGATGAATAAAATTTTAAACAATCATGAAGTATAAGGAGAGAGAGAACATGGACTGGCTTGCCAAATCCCAGAAAAAAAATGATTTTGAAACAAGTCTTGATTTCTTGCTTAACCACCTTGTCACCTGAAAGAGGTTAAAGGCAAGTAAAAGGAAGTAATGTTTTACATACCACCACTAATTAAACGAAATCAGGCCTAAACACCATGGTGAAGGCTGAGAATCTGGGTAGGTTTGAGGAAGCGTTTCCTAGCATGTGCATCTCCTGGGCAGGTGCCGGAGAGCCAGAGCTTGACCAAGGACGCTGAACAGCTCCTAAAAGGAGCCGGTGGGCTACAGTCAGCATCTTTTGGAGGGAAGCACTGCTGGTCCATAAATATCCCCCCAATCTTTAAGTGTAGAGGCTTAGGCTGTTCTGTAAGCTTTGGCCTTGTCCTGCATTGGTTTTCATAATATGGATCTGAGAGGGAAGACTGGAAGCACTGTTAAGCACGGGACACTCTGGGGTCCCCCTCCCCAACGTTATGTCAAACAGGAGCACCCCATCTGTCAAGGACGGTGCTGGACAGGCAGTCTGATCAGACGCCGGAGGATGGAGAGAAAGGTCTTTGAAGGCTACGCCTCTTCCCAGCTCCAGAAGTAAGAGACACAGAATTCTTTCAAAGAAAAAGTAAAATTGCCAAGATGACAGAAGCTACAACCACTTGGAGCAGCTTAGCAGAAGCTTGGAGTCAACAGACTGGCATCTATTCACACGCTGCCGTAGTAATTCCAATTCTCCTTAGCAGGCTTATTCCTGACGGGGAACTGGGGCCAAGACTTCAGGAATAGTACACTTCCTTGAGAGGTGTGAAAAGAACTGGGCTGAACTTCCAGCAGACTCTGGAATGGGTATCGCCTGGGGAGAGGCATCAATATCGAGGGATGTGGGACTGACTCTGAAGCTCTGAACCCAGAGAGGGAGATGTCTGTCCTTTTCTCCTATTGCAGTGTTGCCCCACTGCACCACCCTGGAAAAGGCCACTGCCCTCTCTGGGCTTCAGATTTTTCAGTCTAAATGGAATATAATCTGAACAAAGTTCATCGTGAAGTAGAAATACAAGTCTTATACAGAGAAAGACTTGAAAAGCCTTTCAGTGTGTACTGCAGGCTCTTTAAAAAGCAGGCAGAGGAGGGGCTTCCCTGGTGGCGCAGTGGTTGAGAATCTGCCTGCTAATGCAGGGGACACGGCTTCGAGCCCTGGTCTGGGAGGATCCCACATGCCGCGGAGCAACTAGGCCCGTGAGCCACAACTACTGAGCCTGCGCGTCTGGAGCCTGTGCTCCGCAACAAGAGAGGCCGCGATAGTGAGAGGCCCGCGCACCGCGATGAAGAGTGGCCCCTGCTTGCCACAACTAGAGAAAGCCCTCGCACAGAAACGAAGACCCAACCCAGGAAAAATAAATAAATTAATTAATAAACTCCTACCTCGAACATCAAAAAAAAAAAAAAAAAAGGCAGAGGAAATTATAGGGCAAAAATCTCCTTTTCCCCCTCATCCTTCCCTTTCCTTGCTAAGCTGTCTATTACACAGATCATATTAGCCACTCTGGCTCCTTCCCTGCACTACCAAGAGCATCGCAAAGTTCTCAGTTGGGCTATGAACGCACACATTCACAGCCTTACCTGAAAGAGGAGTGGTAGCTGTAAACGCTCATAGCTTAAGACCTTTTCTTTACCCCATATCAGGGGGTAGAAACACATGCACGTGAGGGAAGAAGATTTGGGGAGGGAGGGGTCTTACGAAACACTGAGACATCTGGGTGGATGGAGAGCTGGGGTATCTGTTTTATCCTTCCCTCTCCCTGTACTAAGAAGGCAGCGAGCAGGAGGTGATTGAGTAATTGCCCTCACCTTGCCATTGACTTGTGCCCTTGGCTTGGCCTGACTTGTGGGAAAGAAAGAGAACACGGTGACCTGGAATCTCTGAAATTTCAGCCTGGTGGCCTGGAACCTTGGACACAGGCCCAGCCCACTGCTGTACGCAAATAGTCCAATTCTGGCCAGGAAGGTTTATCAAAGTTATGTTTTCCTATTAAGTCAGGCAAAGGACTGAGGGCAAATCAGCCTTTAATTTTAGTTCTTTGGTAACAATGGCGATGGTAACAGTAAGTTGTACAGAAAGATACATGGACAGTATATGGCACATTTAGGTCATTAGCAATACGGATATGATTATGAATAGCCACATAAAATATGACCTTCTTTCTGCCAGCCCTTGTGGCGCTTGGTTTGTTTATTATGCTGATCATGTTTGACTTTACGGAATTGGATGTTATTTAAATTCAATTATTGTAAGGTTAAGTTCTTCTTCCTAGTACCAGTTGAGTAAATTTAGAGGCATTTAGAGGGAATAGGTACATTTGTCTTATACCAGACATAAGGGAGAAAAACACTGCAGGAATAAAATAATTATCATGCAAATAGAAAAACATGGTTTGGAGGGTTTGGTTGGGGTTTGTGTGTTTGTTTTCCATGTCTCTTTTTGTATCCCTTTTTTTTGAACTGATGAACAGGAAAGCTGGAAATTTTTCTATGAAGAGGGAGGCAGATTATATGTGTGTGTGTGTGTGTGTGTGTGTGTGTGTGTGTGTGTGTGGTGTGTTTGTAAAAGTAAGCTGCTGGTAAGAGAGAACTAGAAATAATTATGCAGGTAATTGAATTCAGTGTAGATAACTAGAGCTCATTAAGACCTTAAATCTTTTTTTTTCTACTTAGTAATAGAGTCTTTCTTTTTTAAATCGAATTATCTTGCAACAATTCTGTATTTACTCTACCAGTATTAACACACTGTGGGTCTCCTAAAGCCAGGGTTTGGTCTTGGTGCCATTGAGAGGGGTAGTGAGAAGCTTGGGCCTGGCCTGGCTGGAAACGGAGCATGTAAAGTGCTAAGGGTGAGTGGCCAGAAATGGCTCCATCCAGAAAACAAATTGCTGCCTGTACACTGCCTGACACAACATGCAGAGAATTCAGAATGGCTTGTCTGTATATAATAATGGATTCTAGGGCCATGGGGATCTTTGAAGGTCATCATGTCAATCAGCCTGCCTCCCAGAGAGAAGGGGGAAACTTGCTTTATCGCCCTCCTGGACAGCAGGAGCCACACCCCCTCCTGTTTATCTACCACAACCTTTGCTGGTAAGAACGTCCTCATGGTCATCTTTCTTTTTTTTTTTTTTTTTTTTTGCAGTACGCGGGCATCTCACCGTTGTGGCCTCTCCCATTGCGGAGCACAGGCTCCGGACACGCAGGCTCAGTGGCCATGGCTCACGGGCCCAGCCACCTCGTGGCATGTGGGATCTTCCTGGACCGGGACACGAAACCGTGTCCCCTTCATCAGCAGGCGGACTCTCAACCGCTGCGCCACCAGGGAAGCCCGATAGGTCATCTTTCTTGATCCCGATTCCAGGGTACATTGTCCCGTCTGTGGAATCAAGAAATCACTGCCTGGGGTCCTGCAGGAAGAAGACACTGAAAGCTTCTAGGTTTTCCTTCTGTTCACTGGCCCCATCTGTGTTCCCCATTTGTCTCCTCCCTCCAAGCTTTGTTCGCCCAACCCAGATCACAGCTGCACAAATAGTTGGTCGATATCATGGACCAGTTTGGTGGTGCCCATAAAGTTGGGAGGATATGTTATTGAGAAACCTTCCTGTTAGCTGGTCCCCCGGAACACGTGGAGTCCCAGGAGTGGTGCCAGGCAGTTCTCTGCTTTCCCTGTCAACTGTCATTCCTCATAGAGACTACCTAGGATGGGCACTGCGGAGTCTCGACTCTCCTTGGCATTCCTCCCAGTGCTCCTCCACAATCTCAGTGAACTTTCCTATTCCTGTGCCCATTGCTCCCACTCCAATATGCACAGGTTCCACTCCACTCCACTCCACTCCACTCCACTCCACTCCACTCCACTCCACTCCACTCCACTCCACTCCACTCCACTCAAGACGGGAAATTCTAGGGGCTTCCCTGGTGGTGCAGTGGTTGAGAGTCCGCCTGCCGATGCAGGGGACACGGGTTCATGCCCCGGTCCGGGAAGATCCCACATGCTGTGGAGTGGCTGGGCCCGTGAGCCATGGCCGCTAAGCCTGCGCATCCGGAGCCTGTGCTCCACAACGGGAGAGGCCACAGCAGTGAGAGGCCCGTGTACCGCAAAAAAAAAAAAAAAAAAAAAAAAAAAAAATCTGTCTCCTTTTTTTCGTTTTTTTTAAATTTGGCTATGCCACACTGCTGGCAGGATCTTAGTTCCCTAACCAGGGATTGAACCCGAGCCCTTAGCAGTGAAAGCACCGAGTCCTAACCACCTGACCGCCAGGGAACTCCCCCAAATCACTGACTCTTAATTTTGACTTAACAAGTGTCTCCCCCCGGCCAAGGGTGGGAGTGAGAGGGGGAGTTAGAACCACTCTAACCACCACATCAGTTAATACCCGGTGAACACTGCCTGGAATTGGGTTCGGAGGAGAGAGGCAAAGGGGAAAAGCGTTTCTGCCGTTGCGTTCATACATGAACAGGGATTCAGCAAGGCCATCTCTCTTTGTCAGGGCTGGAAAGGTAAGGATCTGATGAACAAGGCTGCTGGGGGTGGGAGAAGGGATGGGAGGCAGGGGTCACGGGAGTGGGCAGAGATGCTGTGGGTGTGGGCAGCCCGATGGGCAGAATTGGTTTCAGAGCCTTACCCTGCCTTTCTCTCGAGCAAGTAACAACCTCTCTGAGTGGGTACCCTCATAGAGTAAAGCAGGAGAAATAATTATTAGCCTCATTCAGTTATTGAAGTAGTAGATGATATAATGTCTATAAAAGCACTTTGTTAGAACTGTGAGATGTTTATAACATGAGGATTATTAATAAGAAGGGAATCTTATTCAAAGGAGGGAGAAAGGAAGGAAAGAAATTGATCAGTGTTTGAAGTAGGTGAGAAGGTGGCCTTAGAGACAAGGAGATCAGCCATAACCTCTATTATAACCTTTTCCATATTTGCCTAGCATTTACTGAGACCTTATTGTGTGCCAGGCAGGGTGCTAAATATATTCTCTTACTACCCTCCTCCCCCAGTTTCACAGATGAGCCATTTTATTTTAATAGAAAGGACCCTCGGTGCTGCCAGGAATTCTACTTATTTCTCTAGTCTAATCACTCTTAAAACTCTCCCAGATGACTATTTTATGCCAGTTCTCAGACTTCCAACACCTCCAACACCTTCACTCTCAGTCCATGGCTTTGCTTAATCTAGAAAATGGAAGAAATAGAAAGGAAACTTGCCAAATCCATGGTTAATTCTCAGTTCTTATCCAACTGGACCCAACAGCAGCTTTTGACAGGGCTCCCTGTTTCCTGAAAGACTTTGTCTTCTTCTTCGGCTTTTGGAACATCACATTCTCTTCTCAGCCCACTGACCTTCCCTCTCAGGTTCTTCTGGTTCTTTCTCATCTCCTAAGCTCCGACATCTTGGCATCCTCCAGGAAGCAGCCCTCGTATCCCTCCCTTTTCCCACCTGCACTTGCTCCTGGGCTCGTGGCTTTAAACACCATTTGTATGCCAGTGACTCTCAAATGTATATCTGGAGCCTGGACCTCTCCCCTAAAGTCCAGACAAATATATCTTGCCATCCCAATTTCATGTCTTCACTTGGATATTTAACAGGCATCTCAAAATTGACACATCTCCAAATGAGCTCCCAGTCTACCCTCCAAAACCTGCCCCCCACCTCAGTCTTTCCCATCTCAGCTGAAGGCAACACTCCAGCCTTCTCACTGCTCAGACCTTCATCATCCTTGACTTTTCTCCTCTCATCCACCACACCCAATCCATCAGCAAATCTTAATATCTGTATCTTCAAAAATATACCCAGAAACTTCCTCGGAACTTCCATTGCTATCTTCAAAAATATATCCAGAAGTTTCTCAGAACTTCCATTGCTGCCCTACTGGTCCAAAACACCATCACCACTCGCCTGGATTACAGCCTCCTGGCTCCCTACTTGGCCCGTACTTCTTCCTGGTCTATTTTCAATACAGCAGCCAGAAGCATCCTGTCACACGTGGTCAGATCATGTCACTCTCCACTGCTCAAAACAAGCTCTTGATTTTCCATTTCCTTCACAAAAAATGCCAAGTCCTTAAAATGGCCCACAAGCCTTGTCTGACTTGTCCCCCATTCTTTTTTTTTTTTTTTTTTTTTTTTCGGTACGCAGGCCTCTCACTGTTGTGGCCTCTCCTGTCGTGGAGCACAGGCTCTGGACATGCAGGCTCAGCAGCCGTGGCTCATGGGCCCAGCTGCTCCGCGGCATGTGGGATCTTCCCATACCGGGGCATGAACCCGTGTCCCCTGCATCGGCAGGCGGACTCTCAACCACTGTGCCACCAGGGAAGCCCTTGTCCCACATTCTTGATCCCCATTATATCTCTGACCTCATGTCCTAATCGCTGTCCTTCCATTCACTCTAGCCCAGACAGACCAGCCTCTTTTGTGTCCCTAGAACATGCTAGGTATGCTTTTGCCTCAGGGCCTTTGCACTTGATGTTCTCTCTGCTCAGCCCCATATACCTGCATGGCTTGCTCCTCATCATCCTCAGGTCTTCACTCAAATGTCCCCATTTTTAGAATTTCAACTTGTCCCCTCCCTGGTATTCCATTTTCCTTTTCCCTGCTTTTCTTTCTTTTTTTTTTTTTTTAAATTTATTTATTTATTTTTGGCTGTGTTGGGTCTTCGTTTCTGTGCGAGGGCTCTCTCTAGTTGTGGCAAGCGGGGACCACTCTTCATCACGGTGTGCGGGCCTCTCACTATCACGGCCTTTCCTGTTGCGGAGCACAGGCTCCAGACACGCAGGCTCAGTAGTTGTGGCTCACGGGCCTAGTTGCTCCGCGGCATGTGGGATCCTCCCAGACCAGGGCCCGATCCCGTGTCCCCTGCACTAGCAGGCAGATTCTCAACCACTGCGCCACCAGGGAAGCCCTTCCCTGCTTATTTTTCTCCATAGCACGTAACAACATCTCAGGTACTTATAGTTTACTTGTTTATCGTTTTAAAACATCTGTCCCTCTTGACTAGAGAATTTTGATTAGTAGCATTCACTGCTGTATCCCTGTCACCTAGAAAAGAACTTGGAACATACGAGATGTATATTTGATGAATAAACAAATGATTGAATGAGGCCCAGAGAGGTTAAGCAACTTGCCCAGAATCACACAGATTATAAGAGCCTGGCTATACCCGAATCTGTGTGGGATTATGGTCCAAGTTCTTAACCACCATGTTAGTCTCAATAAAGGGAAATGTCCCTAAACTGCACACCAAGGCTATTGTTTCCTTTGTTCTGATCTCCCAGAGATGCAAACTACAGCAGGACTGGGGCTGTCTTTGCTTCACTAGACTATTTTTTTCTTTCTGCTCAGTGGCAAGGATGCCTGGTGCCCATGTGGGTGGAAGGGGAAGTCTTTGGCTTACCTGCCACTGCCATGGCAACTAGGTAACCTAAGGACTCCAGAAGCAAGTCCTTTGAGATTGAGAGGGGAGAAAAATGGAAGCAAGGCAGAAATAAACAGAAAGACATCTGTGAATGGAGACACGACTGGAGTCTCGCGCCTGCAGCTTGCTGTGTTATTTGGCAGCAAGGAAAATCCATCCTGTTCTCTTCCCCACACACCAGCTCAGCCACTGCCAAGGGCTATGGATAACCTTGTCCTGCCTCTAGCATGACCCCACTTCACCCATCCAAGCGACCTCCTGTTCAGCCTCCCCAGGGAAAGAGGGCCCCCAAACACTCTCAGTGATCCCTGGTGACACAGAGAACAGTCCTGGGCCAGAAGGGAGACCTGTGTTCCGACCCCTTCCCCACCTCATCAGGGTGGACTCTCTTAGGCATTTCTTTTATCTCAACCTCCCTCTAGGCTTAGTTGACCCTTTACTTAAGGCATGGCTCCTGTCTTACCTATTTGATCGTCAGAGCATAGATTAGAGTTGTAGGAGAAAAAACTATGAAACTAAAGTCCTTATGGAAAGGCGAGTTAGAATTGGAATATTTTCACAAGAGGACTTACTTGGGCCAGGCTCTGTGTCCAGCACTTTGCATGCATGATCTCACTCCATTCTTACAGACAGGCTTTGAGGAGGTAAGAGTTGCCTGCAATGGAAAGGTGAAGAAACAGAGCCTCACAGAGGTTAAGAGACTTGCCCAAGTTTGCACAGCCAGTAAGAGCTGAAGAGGCATTTAAACTTAAGGACTTGTTCTCCCAAAACCATGCTCTTCACCTGTCCCTTACACTGTGTCCCATGGGGGCCCGTGGATTGGAGAAGATCCATTTTTCTTGCCTTAGTCATTCCCAGGGTGATCTCTGGGCCCCAAAGCTCCAAGCTGTTCATTGAGGAAGTGTCTGATGCCCTTTGCATTTAATGAGCTGTTCTGTGCTGTGGAGTTTGCTGAACACTGCAGACGAGTCTGTAATAATCCTCCAGCCCAAAGGCTGGACCCTCAGGAGCTGGGCCAGAGGGGCCTGCCCTCTGCCTTACCTGGTGTCTGTCCAGACAGTAAATGCACTTTTATTGTGCAACTATGACATGCCCAGTCCTGTGGGTTATGCAGGAGCACCCCAAATCCCAGAGGAAACAACTGAAGGCTGATTAAGAGCCAAACTGTGGGTGATGACGCAGGGAGAGAAGATGGGTCTGTAGCTGGCAGTCATGGGAGACTTGGCGGAAGGGCTGGAGCTGGACCACAAAAGAGACCCATGGGCACAGGTGCGGGACAGGAGGAACCCACATGCAAGGGGGGCATGAGCAGAGTGTGGTGAGAAGTTCAGAGTCTGATGTCAGAAAGACCCGGCTTTACATTCTTGGCCATGCCACTGGTTGGCTGAGTGACCACTTTTTAAAAAAAAAATAAATTTATTTATTTTATTTACTTATTTTTGGCTGTGTTGGCTCTTTTCTGCTGTGTGCAGGCTTTCTCTAGTTGCAGTGGGTGGGGGCTACTCTTCTTTGCAGTGTGCAGGCTTCTCATTGCGGTCGGTTTCTTTTGTTGCGGAGCACGGGCTCTAGGCGTGCAGGCTTCAGTAGTTGTGGTGCACGGGTTTAGTTGCTCCGCGGCATGTGGGATCTTCACGGACCAGGACTCAAACAGGTGTCCCCTGCATCGGCAGGTAGATTCTTAACCACTGCGCCACCAGGGAAGTCCCTGGCTGAGTAATCTTGAGTTGGTCATTTAACCTTTTCAATAGGGGTCTCTGTTATACTGAGAGATGTTTATCACCTCAATTTCCACGTTCCACCATTTTAACTTTTAATAGAGTTTACTGCAAAGAACACCTTCCTTCAGTCTTACCTGAACCTGTCTGGCTATTGGCTCATTTCCATTTTTTCTTTCTTGAAGAAGCACAGGTTGACCAGTCAAAGCTGGTACAGTGTCAAGGTTCAGGCCTCTTACAAGCCCTAAACACAAAAAAGATTATGGCCCTCCTCCCCAATGTACATAAAAATATGCTAAATCATAAAATTAAAAAACTTACGTGAATGCCAAGGTTAAAACAGCTTCTTTGCAGGTTCTTCTTTCTAAAATCCTGGATTGCTTCCTTCATCAAAGTTAAACTTTTCTAACATCTTTGGTGTCCTTGCTTTCTAATATTTGTGGCACCGAAAGCAAGTCCCTATCCTGCCTTTTGGGTTGACCGGTGTCAAGGGAAAGCATGGGGGACTGGAAGCTCCAGGGGAAACTGCATACCTTTGGCCTCTTGGCCTGTGGCCAGGCACTGGGACCAGGCCAGGTCATGCTGCCTCCTTCTCTAGATAACTGGGGGGCTCCAGTGATGGTCCCACATCCAGAGCCACGATGGAGAGCCCAGGTCTTGTTATCAGTTATGCCTGGCCAGCGGCTCTTCCTCCCTTGTCTCATGGCTGCCGTTTGGAAAGCAAGGAGAACAGCCTTTGCTGTTGCTTGGCACAGTTGCAGGGACCGGAAGTAATGTCTCTTACTTGATTGGCAATTTGACATGGCTGCTTAACAACCCGATTAATCAAACCCAGCTCATCCTTTAGAATTAACGAGCCTAAGAAATACTGCCATGAATAATGAGGGCTTTTGCCTCTCCCTCAGCACTCTCCCCAACCTCCCCCTCCTATTTTTTTTCTCAGAACCACACAGCAGCTTCTCCATACCAAGGGCCTCAATGGCTGTGGTGAGTGCCCGGCAATGTGGGCATCTTCTGCCTGTTCTACGTCTCTCCCTGGAGCCACCGCTGCCCACCTGGAGCCAGAGGCTGGCCATGTCCTAGAGGAGCAAAACCTCTTATTCATCAAACAGCTGTGTGTGCACTGCACTGTTAAAGTTGGATGGAGTGTGGGATTTCCCTGGCAGTCCAGTGGTTAAGACTCTGTGCTTCCACTGCAGGGGGCGCAGGTTCGATCTCTGGTCAGGGAATTCAGACCCCACATGCCATGGGGCACGGCCACAAAAAAAAAAGTGGGATGGATTGTCTAATTGTTTCAGGCACTGTACTAGGTGCTAAGGGTGCAAAGACGGATATAAGATACATATCGCTTCTAGTGACCCAGAGACACATGGGGAAGTGCTCTCACGGCGGGTATAGGAAGGCTCCAGGCCTTCAGCCACAGTGAGAGGGCCTGTCAACACTGGAGGATCAGAGTAGGGAACCAAGGAGGACTTTAAGGGGATGAGGCACCCTGAGCATTTCTGCCACCATGTTCCTTCATTGTACATATATACAGGGAGTGCTGGGCACTGAGTGAGGTGCTGGGGTCCCAAGGTCAACAAGATGGACATGGTTCCCATTCTTATGGAGTGGGCAGCCTCATCCCCGTTCCTCAGGGCCAGGCAGGAAACCTGAGCAGACCCCTGACTTATGTTTTCACTCACTCAAACACAAAGGTTGTTGAGGACCTGCTGAGAGTAGGCTAGGTGCTGGGGGAATGGGGTGCAAAGATGAATGACCCCCCCATACCTGACTTCCAGGGCTCCTCTGGGAGGTAGACAGGCATAGGCAGAGAGCCTCATAAGGTTGTGCTGATAAGGCCCTCAGTGATCAAGGCATTGCACTCAACCTAGAGAAATCATGGATGACTCCCTGTAGGAGGTGGCTTTGGAACCATCATGAAGACAGAGAAGCAGTTTGACAGGTATACCAGGTGTCAAAGGACACTCTAGAACACATCCAGGCCAAGGGGCAGTCTTTGAATGATAGAAGTTAAAGTGAAAGGGAAAGATGATTCCAAGCATCTTAGGAGGAAATGGCTAGTTCTACAGTCTACAGCCAAGAGCATGATTAAATATACAAATGAAGCTCTGTAACTTATAGGTCAGGAGCTCCTGTGCCTGCTTATTCAAAGTTGGGAACAAGATGTGGTTTCCTGAATAGTGAAATCCCCAAACTAACAGAGACATGGCTTAAGTGGCCATCTCAAATACATCAGCGTGGGGAGTAGGGAATGGGGCTGTGCATGGCAGCTCCTGGGTCCTTTGATAGGAGTGAGGCAGAAGACATTTTCCCAAAATAGATGAGTTGGGGGAGGGAGGGCATAGGAAATAAGGAAGGGGGGGGCCATGGGATAGGTCAGAAGGAAGCACAGGTTGGGGAGTTGGGTGGGCCCCACTGCTAAAGTCCCTGAGAAGGTATATGAAGGCGTTGGGTGGACCCGAGTCATCAAGAAGAAATGATAGACCCTGAGTGAGGAGGGAGAAAAAGAACACACAGGGGGAGAGAGGGGAAAGGGAGGGGAGAGGAGAGAAGAGGAGGCGGGGAGGGAGGCTCAAGGAGGCACGCTGGGGCTGCAGCATCAGGCCCAGCAGGAAGCAGACGCAGGCTTCAGTCGTGGTCACGTGACGTATGGTCGCAGGGTGCTCCGGAGACTGAGTCCAGCTCTGCGGTCCACTCACAAGGGGCTTCAAATCCAGCCACCGTCTTTGCCTCCCTGCTTCGAGGCCTGCGCCAGGCTGGGCTTCCCAGTCACTCCCAGCCAGGCCCGAGGAACGTGCCCGGAGGGCCCCAGGCCTTCAAGAGAGGACACCTGCCCAGCCTCCTAGGTCCCCGGGATTCAGGCCTGCCTGCTATGTTTTTGTCACTCTGGGACCAGGGACAAGAGGCTTCACAGAGGGGAACTGGGTCTCTATGGGCTGTCCTTGGGAAGAGTGCAAAAGCTCAGGACCAGAGCTCCGGACTCAGGCAAAATGATCCTCACAATACGTTGTATTCAAAACTTGGATTCGCTGTCGACATATGACTATGAGGATATTTTACATTCAAAAGTGCCACCTAGATTCCCACATGTACAGCTGGTCATGGCCGTCCCTTTAACTGGGGTCTGGGCCCTCTGATCTGTCCTAATCCCCACCAGCTGGCTTCTGTCACTGGTGTTGCCTGTCTGGCCCTGAGAGCATTTGAGTTTGAGACCCCTGGCTGAGCCTTTAAAGAGAAGTCTGTCTAGGCTGACACCCGCTTTGGATGGCAGAGGGCTTCCACAGAAATCCCCCGACTCACTTCTACAGAAACCCTAGGACTTGGGCAGTACCGAGTAGGAGCCGGGGGGCTCAGAGTTGTTAATTGACTTCACGGAAGCTGGGGATCTGGAGCCCAGGCCTCCCCTCTAGTGTCTGGGGCCTCCCAACTAAGCCTGTGGTCTGGCCTGCCCCGAGGCGGGGAGGGCTGGGGGGCAAACCAGCACTCAGGCGGCCAGACCCCCAACGCCACCCCCAGACGGCGGGGCTCGGGCCTCACCACCCTCCGCCTCTCTCCCTGCAGGGGGAGCTGCTGAGCCCGTGCCGCTGCGACGGCTCGGTCAAGTGCACGCACCAGCCTTGCCTCATCAAGTGGATCAGCGAGCGGGGCTGCTGGAGCTGCGAGCTGTGCTACTACAAGTACCACGTCATCGCCATCAGCACAAAGAACCCTCTGCAGGTACAACCGGGGGCTGCCCGCTGGGACGCTGGGGCTCCGGCCCGGGGTTTCCCACACCCACTGCTTTTCGGCGGGAGGACGACTTCACCTTAGAGTCTGGGTGGTTTGGAGAAAAAGAACAAGATGGGTCAGGTGGGCGAGACCGCGGATGGCAACCGGGCAGGAGGGGGTGAAAGAATTTTTGTGTTTTCTCTTAAGCCTCAGCCAGAAGAGGAGAAAGGGATTGGGGCCAAGAGAGAGAAATAGATATAGAAGTAAAGAAATGTGGAGAATCAGATGGGAGAGAGAGAATAAGTGAGCTAATGGATGACTGAATGAATGGATGAAATCAGAAAGATAAGGAAAAGAAATAGGAAGAAAAGAGGGGAGGAAGGGAAGGAGAGAGGAAAAAACAAGAAAGACCAGAGGACAGACGAGTGCAGGAGGGGAAAAAGATAGGGTGGGAGGGTGAGGAGAAAGACAGTGATAAAGCTAAGGGCGGAAGAGAAGAAACAAAGAGAGAGGAGATTCAGTGGTACTTCCCAAACTTGAATGTGTCATTCACCTGGAATCTCGTCAAAACACAGACTGTGATTCAGGCATGTGGGGTGGGGCCTGAGATCCTGTGTTTCTAACAAGCTATCGAATGATGCTGATGTTGCTGGTCCACAGACCATCCTTCCTGTGACAAGGGACTATAGAAAAATGGAGACGAGACAGGAGAGGGAAGCAGAGGAAAAGAGAAGAGGGGGCAAGAAGGAAGAAAGACATGGGAGAGACTTTGAAGAGTGTCCTGTGCAGGGCAAGGGCAGGAGGGCCAGGGCTCGGGTGGGCTCTGAGAAACAGATTCACACAGGGCTGGACCTGTCAGAACTAAGGGTTCCCCCACCGTCCTCCCCGACCCCTCCCTCCCTGCCCCGATACATCCATCACCTCCAAGGAGCTGGCAGGTCCTGCATTATGTCGTAAATCCTCCAAATCACACAGCTCCCCCTGCGAGGCACACAGAGAGAGAGAGCGCTTTGCTTCTGAAAATACCTCCACAAACGCACGGTCAGCCAGTTAAGCTGCCACATAATCAATTAACCAGCACGCTAGTGAGGGTGGGAACTCAGCAGCTGGGCACCGTTGTCTCTCTCCTCCTCTCCGAGGGGGTGGGAGAGTCCATCCTGCAGCCCCAGGAGGGCGAGTGCTCTGGGGGTGAGGGCGGCTATGGGATCTTTGCATGAACAGCAGCTGGAAACACCTGGAGTTGCAGTGTCCGCACGTGCAGGCCAGCGGGGAGGCTTATTTCTGGAAGGAGGCATTAGAGCCCCCAGGCACCTCAGCCATCCCAAGAGTGTACCAAGGGGTCAGAATAAGAAGCACTTCTCCCTGCGCTGGTTCCATCTTTAGCCATTCATTCCGAAATCTTGAAGTGTTCTTAAAATATCAGTGCCGTGAGGCAGCTGACTCCACGCCCTGGAGTGCGTTAACTCTTCCCTTCCTTCTCAGCTGATTCAAACCTTGGAAAAGGGTCAGCGTCCAAACCCACAAGCCCACCGCCAAGTGCCCCCTTGGCTCCGCCCTTGGCTCATAAACAGGAATCAGCCCTCGACACAGAAAATGAAGAACCATTTAGGGATAACTTTTTTTCTGGGGATAAAGAAAAGGTCATTCTAATCTCATAAGTGCAGTAAGCAGTATTGACAAATTTGATCTATGGCTTTATTCTTAAGTTACTACCGTGTCTTTAACTGTGAGTTTTTAGTCACTAGAGACTCTCTGCTTCTGTTACTTCTGGATAGTGAGTGGACCATTGCATTCAATGGTGTGTGCTCAGTAAATGCCATTTCACTTTTCCAGATAGTACCAGAAGAAGGATAGAGTCTGGACTGGCAGCAGTGTTGTGTGATTGTGGCCCAGATTGTCCCAATTGCATGTCCTGGGCTTGGGCTCAGCCAAGTGTGAGACGGCTGCTTGCTCAGCCATGGTGGGGCAACTTCTGCTCTCCCAGGCGGGCCTGACCATCTGTGGTACAGGATGGAGCAGGCAGAGGCCCTACCACGAGCGAGCGGAGCAATGGATGGGGTGCCGGAGCTACGTCTGCCGTCCGAGTAGGAAAGTTTCTTCCAGGTCCCAGGTCTCTCACCTCTTGGTTCATGCCCCATACAATGCCGTGAGAAAGAGCGGACAAGACAGCACGTTATTTCAGTGACCCTCGGCAAGCTCTGTTTCTAGAAAGAGCCCCTTGAGAAAGGAGGCATGTCAGGGTGGCCTTGTGGTCTCAAGGTTCTGTGGCTGCTTCTCATCCTCTTTGCTACACCTGAACTGCAATCCTATTAATGAACATTTAGTTAGTGCAAACTGGGGACCAGTCACTGTTCTAGGTATTCCCATACATCATCACATTTAATACTGAAAACAACCCAATGTATTATTATTATTCCCAGTTTACAGATGAGACAGTAGAGGCACAGAGGGGTCAGCAGTCTGTCCAAGGTCACCCTGGTGGAGCAGGGTTACATCCAAGGGGTCTGACTTCTGAGTGTGGCCCTTAACCTCTACCCTGCAGTGCCCAGCACGGAGTTTGCTAACGACACTTATAAGTAGGCCCACCTTGACATGCACAGCTGTACTTTTGCTGAAACATAATAAAGAACAAAAATGATGGCAGCATGTACCCTTCAGAGCACTGATTAATTTCACTTCACCATCGCAATACTCTAGAAAGCAGGAGGGACCAACTATCTCCACTTTTTGGAAGTCTTGATGATTTTTTTTTTAATATTTTTTTTGGTAAATTTATTTATTTACTTTAGGCTGCATTGGGTCTTTATTGCCGCGTGGGCTTTCTCTAGTTGTGGCGAGCCGGGGCCCCTCCTCATTGTGGTGCGCGGGCTTCTCATTGCGGTGGCTTCTCTTGTTGCGGAGCACAGGCCCTAGGTGCACGGGCTTCAGCCATTGCAGCACACGGGCTCAGCAGCTGTGGCTCGTGGGCTCCAGAGCACAGGCTCAGTAGTTGTGGTGCATGGGCTTAGTTGCTCTACGGCATGTAGGATCTTCCTGGACCAGGGCTCGAACCCATATTCCCTGCATTGGCAGGCGGATTCCCAACCACTGCACCACCAGGGAAGTCCCTTGATGATTTATTGACTTCTCCTAGGTCACAGTCCACAAGTTGGAGAAGAGCTGGGCTAGAACTGGGTCACCTGGCCCTTGCTCACTTCCCCTTCCTGTTATAAGGAAGGAATCATCCCGTCTTCATGTGCTTTCCTCTTTGTCTCTCCATTTGCTGCACAGCAGGGCACGGAGAAGTCTCAGGACACTGCGATCAGGATCTCGCTGGGGACGAAGCTCTGGACGTCTGGCGGTGGCACAGCCTGGTGCCTCTGGAGCCCTTCTCCCCTTCCCAGCCTCCCTGGGAGACTGCAGAGCTCTCCTGTCCTCTGCTTTCTCCTTGCAGCTCTGTGGAGCCTCCTGTCGGACAGACAGGAGGAGAGCCTTGTGCATATCACCACCTCCTGTTCTTTCTTCTTCCTGCTTCAAATTGTAGTCGGGAGCGCTGTTTAGTTTCCTCGGGTGGTTTAGGGGCTGGTAGGAAGGGGCTTTAGGGATTAAGGGGAGCTTCCTGTGCCTCTCCATTTGGGGTTTGTGAAATCTGGAGCAGAAAGGGAGGGTATTGATGTCACAGTGGTGAAAACAAAAAGCTCAGTCAGGAGGCAGGCTCTGGACGAAGCATTTGTCATTTAAGAGAGGAGCCTGTCGGATCAGGCCATCTTCTGGAAAATGCCTTTGTTATGTGTAACCCTAGGCTGGAGAGTGGAAAATGTAAGGGCCCAATTACCTGTGATGGGATGCGATCTGTATAATTAAGTGCAAAGGCTAATGTCCTACATCTAGACTAGCAAGCAAAATGTTTTCCAGTAGTTACAGTTCCTTAGGGGCCTCTGGTCAGTCCTGGCTGGAGCCAGAATCAGTGCTTCCATCCAGGCCATTTAATGTGCAGGGAGGGCTCACTGTTGGCAGAAGGAAGGTTGTCCGCCTTTCCTTGAGAGTTCTGAAATGCCTCCTGAAATGCCTTCTGGGGATGCTCTCTGCAGGGCATTATGCAAACTGCTACAATCAGAAGATAGTCCTTCCCTCCACCTTCCCAAACCAGATCCTGTCACTCCCCTTCTTAAAACTGTTCAAGAGCATCATGTTTACTCTTATGATAAAGTCAAAAATCTGTGCATGTTCTTCAAGCTCCCACGTGGTCTTCCCTTCTTACTTTCCCAGTCGTCTCACCCCATACTCCCTGCTCTCTGCTCTGCCCTCTCTGGTCTTCTTCCAGGTTTTCATGTTCACCATGCTTTCTTCTGTCACAGGGCCTTTGCACATGCTCTTCCCTCTGCTGGAGCATGCTTCCCTCCTCTCTTTGCCCAGTAAATTCCCAGTCAACTCATTGCTTCCTCTGGGAAGTGAAACCCCCTATCGTAGGCTCTCACATGCCACGTACCTCCCTTTCTTACTCCAGATGGATTGCTGTAGTAAATAATTATTTGGTTGTCTGTGTTCCCTAGATGAAAAGCCCTGTGAAGGCAGAAGTCTTGTATGTTTTTGCTTACTGGTTTGCCTTCAGCACCTAGCAGGATGCCTGGCACACAGAGAATACCCAGTACATATTTGCTGAGCAAGAGCATGAACAAATTCCAAACTAAAATCCAACTCATGGCTCATCTAGGCCTATGCTCCCTGGACCAGCCATAGACTCAAGGAATTTTGGAGTGGAAACCCACCCACACCCTAGCCTTCAACCCATCCATCAATACTGCTATTAGCATAGTGCTTTTTTTCTGTTTAAAAAAAACCCTGAAATCTCAGTGTTCATATACGGTCAGTAAATTATACTGTTTTTCTTACCTCTCCCCCACATCCTGTGTCCTCTCTTTGTCTGTTGAATTGGTAATCTCTAGCATGTATATTAAATGACATGCCCAGTGTTGTAGAAAACAAGTGAAAAAAAGAAGAAAAAAAAAAGGCCTGTGCCCTCTCAGCACCTGTTAGTGAGAAAATAATGTGTTGCTCAGAAAAGAATATTCTGGGGGCCCGGAACACCACCTACACTCTGCATTTCCACTTTTATTTCCCATTTTTCTGTCTGTATCCTCATCAGCCACAAAGGCCTTCCTTCCCAGCCATGCCCGCCCAGACCCCCCTCCCTGTAATGACTTCTGATCATTTAGTGTGATACAGGTTTCCTCCACATCAAAAGCACAGTGTCAGCCTCAGAAACTTGCAAAAATAGCTATCGCATTATAAGTTGGAAAGCCCAGGTTTAAATCCAGAGGCGAGAGCTTGGGGCAGCAGAAGGAGGACGGATGGGAATGGGATGGACATGGGGTAAGGGCATCCAAGCAACCGCTAACCCCCCGTTCTCTTCTCTGCAGTGGCAGGCCATCTCTCTGACAGTCATTGAGAAGGTTCAGATTGCAGCTGCCATCCTGGGTTCCCTCTTCCTCATCGCCAGTATCTCTTGGCTCATCTGGTCGACCTTCAGCCCCTCAGCAAAATGGCAGCGCCAAGACCTCCTCTTCCAGATCTGCTACGGGATGTATGGATTCATGGATGTGGTGTGCATAGGTGGGTCTGGGGCTGGTCTCTACCAGAAATGGGGAGCTGCATACTGATGAATTAGACATATCCCTCAGGGTCCTTCCCTCTTGAAGGTCAAAGCAGAGATGGCACCAGGCTTGAGACCTATGAGCTCAGGAGGGGCCAGTGGCTTAGATTTGAGGGGTGACTAGAGAGTAGGAGGAAGCAGAGCAAAGGAGGAAGATCTGGGTCTTTCCCAAGCAAATCTGCCCTTCCCAGTTGAAGATAAGAATAAGGAACCTTGTCCTAAAAATATCTGAGAAAAGTAGGTTGGTCAGTCTACCTGCCTCAAGCAAGCTGTGGAAGGCCTCTTATCTGTTGTGTGCACCACCAGTTGCCAAGTCATGACAAAGGATGCCTATACATTTCATTCCGTTCTCTTCACAGCAAAACGCCCAGAAACTGCCATGATGATACCTGCTCCCTTTTTTCCCAGCTTTCTTTTTCTTTTTATAACCTGATGTATAACATTTATTGAGTACTTACTATGTGACAGGCGTACTGATGGGTGTTTAGAGACAGTGTCCCCATTTAATCTTTTTTTTTTACATCTTTATTGGAGTATAATTGCTTTACAATGGTGTGTTAGTTTCTGCTTTATAACAAAGTGAATCAGTTATACACATACATATGTTCCCATATCTCCTCCCTCTTGCATCTCCCTCCTACCCTCCCTATCCCACCCCTCTAGGTGGTCACAAAGCACCGAGCTCATCTCCCTGTGCTATGCAGCTGCTTCCCACTAGCTATCTATTTTACGTTTGGTAGTGAATATATATGTCCATGCCTCTCTCTCACTTTATCACAGCTTACCCTTCCCCCTCCCCATATCCTCAAGTCCATTCTCTAGTAGGTCTGTGTCTTTATTCCTGTCTTACCCCTAGGTTCTTCATGACATTTTTTTTCTTAAATTCCATATATATGTGTCAGCATACAGTATTTGTCTTTCTCTTTCTGACTTACTTCACTCTGTGTGACAGACTCTAGGTCTATCCACCTCATTACAAATAGCTCAATTTCGTTTCTTTTTATGGCTGAGTAATATTCCATTGTATATATATGTGCCACATCTTCTTTATCCATTCATCCGATGAGGGACACTTAGGTTGTTTCCATCTCCGGGCTATTGTAAATAGAGCTGCAATGAACATTTTGGTACATGACTCTTTTTGAATTATGGTTTTCTCAGGGTATATGCCCAGTAATGGGATTGCCCAGTTTTCTTTAAGCCTATTAATGCCCAAGCTTTCTCTAGCCTGTGGTTTGCAAAGTGTATATAGTTCTGGGGTTCCATACACAACTTCAGGAGCCACTTTTAGGAGTGGAGAATGAAATGATATACAGACAGGCTCTGAAATTTTACCCCTGCTTCACCCTGAGCTTCTGCACTTTCATCTGTTTATATATGTGTCTGTTCCAGGTAAGGTTTTGTTTTAAAACCTTCAGTGTTTTAGCAAAAGGTTGGAAACCCACCACTGCCGTTATTGCTTGTTCCCTTACACCATTCCCAAATGTACGTTCCCTCCTCTTCCATTATGTTACCTTGGTTGGTGGAGGGCTCTCTGTTTTTCCCAACAGATGACTGTGGCTGTCAACTCTGAAGTCTTCATCCAAGTGACTGAGGAGGTGGGGAATGACCCCAGTTTTCTCTGAGTGAATGAAGCATGCTCAAGCCCTGGTCATACACCCCAACCTGGACCTCTCAGGTTACCCCCCTAGGCTGCAGCGCTGAGAGTACCAGAGTTCCACAGCTGTCCTTGCCGCACACCAGCTTGTGTATTATGTCAAATATGCTACACTACTCTGTAGGCAAGAAAACATCTATTAGCTAGAACTGGGCTGAGAGGGTGTTCATTTTCCTTGGGGTCCTTTAATACTGGGAATCAGAGAGGCCTGGAGAATTGCATACTGATTACAGCAGCTAGAGACCAGTGATGATGGAACTTGTAAACTTGTCTAAGCGTCTTGCTGCCTCTCCCTGCTGGCTAAACCGGTACCTCCACCCTAAGTTCAAGAGCCTTTTTTTTTTTTTAACAACTTTATTGGAGTAT
Source organism: Mesoplodon densirostris (assembly GCF_025265405.1). Lineage (NCBI taxonomy): Eukaryota > Metazoa > Chordata > Mammalia > Artiodactyla > Ziphiidae > Mesoplodon > Mesoplodon densirostris. The sequence goes on from NC_082668.1 coordinate 21,948,070, forward strand.
AATTGCTTCACAATGGTGTGTTAGTTTCTGCCCCATAACAAAGTGAATCAGTTATACATATACATATGTTCCCATATCCCTTCCCTCTTGCGTCTCCCTCCCTCCCACCCTCCCTATCCCACCCCTCCAGGCGGTCACAAAGCACCGATCTGATCTCCCTGTGCTATGTGGCTGCTTCCCACTAGCTATCTACCTTACGTTTCGTAGTGTATATATGTCCATGCCTCTCTCTCGCTTTGTCACAACTTACCCTTCCCCCTTAATCACGGCCCATAGGCAGTGAAAGAAACAGACTGCCCAGGCTTGGAGGGCTATGGAAGAGAGAGGACTGTGGATGGGGAGGAATTTGACTTTGAGGCATTCTAATTTAGTTCCCTCTCCTACCAGACTCCTTTCCTAGTCCTGCTGAGGCACAGGCTGTTGATGCCAAAACCCAGGTGTGTTTCCATATGGAGGTGTGTGGCGCTGGCATGGAGGCGGAAGCAGTGGAAGCCTTCCTGTAGGGGCCCTTCATTCTCCTTCAGGCAGGCTTTTGATCAGTCCCTGGTGTGCGCATCTGTGAGACATGCTTTCCTGTCACGTGGTGTATGGATCAGCTTTGGCTGCAGTAATAAACAACTCCAAAATCGCACTGCCTCACAACAAGCATTTATGTCCCATTCATGGGTCTGCAAGATGGCTTGGTTCTGCTGGGCTTGGCTGGACTTAGCTTCTGACTGTGTATTGGGTTCAGGCCTTCTCCTCATGTTGGGGCCCAGGCTAATGGAGCAGGGACTACTGGGATGTATTCTTCTAGCCAAGCGCAGGAGCACAGGAGTATGGGTGGAAACTTGCAGTGCTTCTCAAAGCTTCTGCTCAGTAATGGCACCCTGTCCATTCTGCCCACAGCCCCTGGGCCAGTGAAGTCACCAGTAAGCTCCTCTCCTGGAGGGAGCGTGGGTGAGAGAGAGAAGCATAAATACTATCTCCCAGTCAGGGGTCCATAGATTTGAAAACGGAGAGAATGGGACATAGAAGAGAATTGGTCATGTGATCGACCAGTGCAACTCCCTTGTTTGGAAGTTGAGAGAACAGGGGCCCACAGAAGAGAAATAATCTTCTCAAGATTGCTCAGCTGGGATTAGAAGCAAGGTCTCCTAGCTGGCGGTCTAAGGCTCTTTCCATTATCCTCGCATCAGATACCAGGAATCCTGCAGAGTCACTTATGGACTACCTACAGATGCCACCTATGACTTTGAGGGCACCTGGGCCCACTTACAGGAGGGGCCTTCACCGCAGGCCTGCTCCCTGGGGCTCTGAGCCACCCAGCACCCCTACTCAGGCCTGCCTAGTGCTCATGGGGTCTCCCCTGAGGAGGGGTCCTCAGCTCCATCTCCTCTGTCTCTTCCTGGCCCCTCTATCTACCTGCCTCCCCCCGGCCCACTTTTCTCTCTCTTCTTGTGTACATGTGGCACTCAGTCACTCCATTTACGGGAGAAGCAGAGTGAGCCATATACTGAGAGTTTTCACATTATTGTCCTTCCTTCCAAGCTTTCAGGAGAACATCATTTCCCAGGTGTACAGCCACACCATGAACTATCCATTCTGCTCTGGCAGCCAGTGACTGCTTGGAGACAGCCATCGGATGGAAGGGGAATGCATAGGGACCCTAATCACTTTCGGTGCCGTCCAAAAGTGGTCAGATATATTTATATTTAGACTATCTCACCTTTAAAAAGTTCAGACTGCTCTATTATTTTATTGATTCTAACTGGAGCTAATTCTGTTTCAGAAGCGTGTCCCCAGGGGCAACGATTATTCCTCCCATTTTTCAGATGGTGAAACTCTGAGACTGAAGAATTTGTCTTAGGTTAATTCAGGCAGCATGGTAGGGCTCTCAGTTCAGGGTTTTTTTTTTTGTTTGTTTGTTTGTTTTAGGAAATGCTGTCCATAGGAGAAAATGCTGGGAGACAAAGTTAAAAAGGGAGTAATATGTGATCTAGTTAAGAGAGTTGGAGGTGACGGGCAGGAGCTGGAATGCACACATTCTTGTGGTGGTTGCGATGATGATGATGATTTTGATGATGATGATGATGATCAAGAGTGATGATGGTGGTTGTAAGGGTGAAGTTCAAGTACCAGACACTTCTCCTCTGCCATGTTCTGGTCAGTTGCAGTGGTGGTGGGGAGAACACAGAGCACTGCAAAAGTGGGTATAAGGCCCGTGTACCGCAAAAAAAAAAAAAAAAATTGGGTGTAACACTATCAGCTTTTAAGGGCTCTCTGGAGGGGAAAGTCAGGTGGAGCCTCTTTATTTTTAGGCTTAACTAGACATTCAGATGCACGGAACTACAAGAGAGCATGTTTGGCACCAGATTCCCTTAGAGGAATGCAGGACAGGACCCACAGCCTCCATAAGGCAGGTCCAGCTTCCCTCTGCAGGCGAGTCCTCACCACACTCCCTATCCTAGTCTAGGGCTAGTCTCTCAGCCCCTAAATGATAGTTCAGAAACAAGGAGATGAAATCCACAACAGTGGGTCCATCTTGGCCTAGTTTCCAGGGTCCCCGCAAAAGTCACACTTATTCACCAGAGTCACTGGCCTCAGAAAGCCCAATGCTACAGCCTCCCAGCAGTATTCACGGTAAAGCACCCACCCGTCAGGGGTCACCTCCAACTTAGGCAATGTTATAATCCAGCTGACGCTCCATCTTCATCAGATTTTCAGGGGAAACAAACCAGAATGCCAACCCAGGGTCCAGTCTGTTCCTCTAGAAGGAGAGTGTGCCATAATTTCTCTCCTACACCTCCTGCCTCCATTCATGAATCTGGACTTCTGGCCTGATTCACTGAACCGATGGGAGGCAGAGAAGCTAGAACAGGGACAGAGACCAGGCTGGGCCAGCCAGGAGGAGGCACGATGTGGTCCTCTTACTGCACAAAGATGGAAACCACAGAGAGCCACAGGGGGCCACCTACAGACTTTTGAGGCAGTCACCAGTTTTAAAACTCAATCATTTAGCGCACTTCCACTGGAAAAGAAGAAACTTTCCTTCCAGAAGTCCTGGGAGAGTGGAAGAAGATGATATGAAAAGGTGGGCAGAGGAAGAGCGGGATCCTCACCAGAGACTGGGTGGAAGTGGAAATGAGGGAGGTGGGTGTTTTCAAGAGATGTTGACTGAAAGAATCCATATCCATAGACCCTAGCTGCTTGGATAGATGGAGCAATTTAGTACCTGGATAGAAATTTTATCCTCGGGAGAAAGGAAAATGAGTCTAGCCCCATGTTAACTCAAGAGGTGGAGTAAGAAAGGAATAAGACCGTTTGTTAAAATAATTCTTTGAGGGCTTCCCTGGTAGTGCAGTGGTTGAGAGTCCACCTGCCGATGCAGGGGACACGGGTTCGTGCCCCAGTCTGGGAAGATCCCACATGCCGCGGAGCGACTGGGCCCGTGAGCCATGGCCGCTGAGCCTGCGCGTCCGGAGCCTGTGCTCCACAACGGGAGAGGCCACAGCAGTGAGAGGCCCGTGTACCGCAAAAAAAAAAAAAAATTCTTTGAACTTTCTCTACTCTTCAGACACCTTGGTCTATCCCCTAAACTGTTAAATGGCCTCAGATCGTATAAATCTAAGTAAACATAATATAGAGGTTTAATTAATCCTTAAAAATGTATTTAGCTTTTCTATCAGAGTGGTGTGCTAAGGGAAAGTTAGTGAGAGTGGGAGAGGCACATGAGGAGAAACTCCACTGAGCACCAACACCAACTCAGCAGATATTCTCTGCCATGAAGCTAAGAGGACGCAGAGTCTGGGACATGGTCAACTTGCTGCTTGTGAAGCTACGTCAGCCCCATCTGTGGCTGTGTCCACCTGGCTGGCCTCCAGGTCAATCAGTGAAAGCAATGACTTTCAGACAATGGCCTTTGGTTCTCACCAAAGGATTTTGCCTGAAATGGTTGCCAGAAAGGTCTGGATTCTCTGCTTGATGCAGCATGGGTCCAGGGTTGTGGACAATGTCTCTGGACTTGGTCATATCAGAGGGTTGTATATTCTGGGATACGGGCTGCCTCTACAGATTAAGCATCTCTTGGCTTACAGTCCTAACTCCCTAGACCAATGTATGCCACTGTGAAAGCCAGATGTAAGTTGCTGTAGACAGAACAAACCACCAAACCCCTGCAACAGAGAGGAACTGAGAAAGGGGCCAACAACCCTAAAAGATAAGCAGGGTAAGTATTATCCATATTTAACAGGTGAGAATAGGTTTAAAGCAGTTGGGCTCCAGGTCACATAACTAAGCAGATGGCAGAGCTGAGGACTGGACCACAAACTTCTGGCTCCAATTCCTGGGCACTTTTTACTGCCTATTTCATCTCTGATTGCTCTGTGAAATTGCAGATGCAGGGCTTGGATGAGGAAGCAGGTTGAGGGGAAATTGGTCCAGTAATACCTTGACCCATGGAGTAATGGCTGGTAACAATAAGAAATTCAGTGAGCCCCAGCTGCTCCTGTCCCATACTCAGGGTTTTGGAGGTTAGCTGTTGTTGTACCTCCCTTTTAATCAGTGCTGTTCTGACACCAACTAAGAGGGAGGCTTGAGAAATTGAGATGAAATTTGGGTGGTTTGTCTCCCTGTGACACTCTGGTGAAAGGTACTTGGGATGTGGGTAGCTAAATGTACTGGTTAGCATGAAATTAGGGAATCCATTCCTTCACTCAGAAATATTTACTGAAAGGGCACCTGCTCTCAAGGATCTTACATTTCACTGGGGAGGCAGACAAGGTAATTATTGATGGCAATAATAAGGGCTGGGACACAGAGATGAGTGAGCACAGGAAATGACTGAATCAGAGTGGGCTTGGGATGGTCAGACCCATTCATTCAGTATCATTTGTTGGATATCTTGTTTTGTTCCTGAAACTAGGGAATATTAACAGAGAGATGAATGAGACACAGTCCCTGCCCTCAAGGAGCTCACAGTCTACAAATAAATCACAGCATAGCAGGAGTTTTACAAGATATAGAGGAAGGTAGAACAGAGCAGAGAGCAATTAACTCTCTCGGAGGTGTCCAAGAAGGGTTTCTAAAGGAGGGAACCCTATCCTTGAGCTTGTTTTAAAAGAAATGTCAAAATTTATCCAGAAGAGTGGAGAAGAACTTTCCAGGCAGAACATGTGTAAAGACCCAGAGACATGTGAGAACAAGGTGTGCTTAGGAAACTTTGGGCAGATTTATATGGCTCGGTGCAAAGAGCCAGGGTGGAGAGGTGGGTCATGGGGATGGGGAGGTTGGCAAGAACCAGATCTCACAGATCACAAGTCATGTGCTAAGCAGCTCAGACTACCCTGCTGGTGATGGGGAGGGATTGATAAGATTTTATACAGAGAAGAATTATGATTAGATGTGTGTTTTAAAGAGACAGCTCAGGTAGCTGTGGGGAGGATGGATCAGAGCTGGACAGACTAGACATTGGGAGAGGCCAGATGGAAACATGCTTGTAATAGTCTGAGCAAGAAGGAAAGAGATGCAAAACAGTGGCAATGGGGAAGAAGTGTATGGGATGACCTTGAGAAGCACATAGGATGTGGATTTGATAGGACTGTCTGAACTCCTTCAGGCAAGTGGGAGCCCCGGGGCTCTGGCTTGAGTGGGGACTAGGCACCATTGCTCAGCATGAGAATGGGGTGGGCAATGGATGAAACAAACGGGAACCAAAGTATATGTCTTCAGCAAAGGCAGCCAAAAAAAAAAAAAAAGGACCATCCTAAACCTAAAATCCAGGCAGAGAGGCAAGAGGCAGTTGCTAAGTCAAGAGTTTGCCGTAGAAGAGATGCAAGACACATGGAGGACATTATCTGCAAAGAGGAGAATGCAAGGCCAGGAAGGTGTCTCTTTGCTGGGGTAGAAAGAGGGAAAGGCTTTCTTTTAGTGCACAGGTGGTCCCCTCCTGTGACGTAGAGGAAGATGTAGAGGTCATTGAACCATTTCTGACCAGGGCTGGTAACTGACGGGAGGGGGGGACAGGTAAGGAAAGTAGGCAGTTGAAGACAGAGTTGGAAGGCAACAATTAGAGGTGTGTGAAGCTGTGGATTTTGAATAGATAACTTAGGAGGAATGTTCAGAGAGTAGATGACTAAGGACAGAGCCCTGGGCAACATAAACACTTAAGGGATGGAAGGAGACAGAAGATGAGAAAACAGCAGGAGGGACTGAGCCACAAAACCCAGAGCGCTGGGTCTCCGAAGTGGCAGGAGTGGTGCTACATAATGGTCTGGGACTGCATATTGCTGAGTTTCTTACTAACCTTTTGACCTTAAGTGATGTGCATAACCTCTCTCTGCTTTTGTTTTCCCATCTGTGAAATGGGCTAATAATACTGTCTTCAGAGGTTTGTTGAGAGGATTGAATAAGATGGCACATGTAAAGGGGCAGGCACTTATACGTATCAGTGACCAGGGTAGGAGGTACTTGGTCAGGGTAGATGTCCCTCGAGGTGGACACTCAATAAAGGTATGCCAAAACAGTTAAAACCTGAATCCAGCCACAGCTTGGAGAGCCTGACCTGGAGTCCTCCCCTAATTGAGAATCTGCTGTCATTTGGAGCAATGCCTCTTCTGGAAGCTTTTGGCTCCCTCACCCGTGTCCCCTAAATGAGAAGATCTGATTACATCGAACGTCCCCATTCCACCTGCCTACCTTTCCGTCATCTCTAATGACGCTGTCTTCCCCGGCAGAGAAGTTGACAGAGCCACCCAGGAAACAAATGGGACATTCTCTGCTCCAGTGGGTCAAGTTATTAGGATTTAACAAGAGCAAATGAATTAAGGTCTCTGGCACCAAAAACATTTTTTTTTCACTCCACAGACCAAGAGATTGGCCACCAAGAAGTCAACTCTGCAAAAATGAGGACCTCATCCTCATCATGTTTGTTTTTCACTTGTGAGTGAAATGGGGTCAGGGTAAGGAAAGTGAGCAAGATTCTGAAAGTGCTCCAAATCTTTAACACAGTGGGCTAGGGTAATTGATGACATTATAGAAGAGTTTTTGTTAAAACTTCCTCTATGTGCAGTATACTGAGTAACTTTCCTGTGATTTAGAGGTACCTGGTACCTGCCCTCTGAGATAAAGGGATTCAAATCCCAGTTTACAGCAAGTGGGCAGGGGGTGGGGGCAACAGCGCTTTGAAAACACTGTTTTTCAAACTTAATTTTAATTCACATTAACAAAAAACACATAAATGCCGCAAGGATTCCTCCCCTCCCTCCCTCCTTCTGGGTAGCAATGACCTCACCTGTCAAACCTCTTAATTCCCTGATTAGGAAACTGAAAATATGGAGGAGGCAGCCTGGTGCAGCAGCAGAGACTAGGAAGCAGAAGACCTAGATCTGAGGAGCAGATAAGCTACCAGCTGCCTCTGTGACCTGGGGCAAGTGACCGCCTCTCGCTACCACTCAGCTGACTTACCTATAAACTGAGAGGGTTGAACCTGATAACCTACAAGGTCCTTTCAGGTCTGACATTCCGGGATTTTTGAATTACTTCCATTGTGAGAGGTCATGACTGTCGGAGGTTGACAACTGTGACTGGGGGGATGACCAATACTGCTGAGCCAGGCCAAACAACCCATAAGCATCAGCCACAAAAATGGGCCAGACGATGCTCAGTCCATGTTCCGTTACCTGCATGTGGCTTATCCAACTTTCTGGATTAACTGTTAACACGTATCCCCCCACCCCCTTCCTTAAGCACCTCCCCTCCATCCCCCTACCCCCGCTTCCTGTGCATGGTCACCCTTCTCCACACCTGAGCTGCTGGATGCTTGGAGGATGAAGATGACCGACTTAGAAGTAGACACGCCAAGCACTCACTGTCCCCCTCCAAGGAGACCCCTTGGGAGGCAGTTCAGTTATTCCAGTTATGCTGACAAGGCTCAAGTATTTTAGGAACAGCTCTTAGGAATTGCCTTTAGTGCCTGCAACGCATTTTGGGATAGATTCAGAAGTGGCAAGTCTGTCCATTGATGGTGGGTTTGTGGCTAGAAATAGCTACAATCTGGTAAATAAAGTGGATGCTCAAGCCAGCTAATATATTTTGGGGACCAAGTGAACTGTGCCATTGAGCCACAAATGCTTTTCTCTGTGGCCCCTAATCTAGCACTGAAGGCATTTTAGTTAGGGTAACTCCAGTAGATAGAAAAAAAGTAAGCCCCCAAATTCAGTGTTTTAACCCAGCAGAAGTTTTTGTCAGTGGGAGGTTCTGCTCCATACAGTGATTCAGGGACCGAAGACCCTTGCATCTCGTGGCTCCACAGTTCCTTAGGCTTTTGAATCTTTTATCTCCATCTAATAGAAAATACAAGAGAACATGGATAAGGTGCGTGCACGTGCGCGAACACACACCACACACACGCACACATACATTTTTCCCCTCAGTACCCATTTCTTTTTTTTTTTTTTTGCGGTCTGCGGGCCTCTCACTGTTGTGGCCTCTCCCGTAGCGGAGCACAGGCTCCGGATGCACAGGTTCAGAGGCCATGTCTCACGGGCCTAGCCGCTCCGTGGCATGTGGGATCCTCCCGGACCGGGGCACGAACCCGTGTCCCCTGCATTGGCAGGCGGACTCTCAACCACTTTGCCACCAGGAAAGCCTCCCTATTTCTTAAATCTTGGCTTGACTCATGCTCACATTCAGTGCCAATCACCTAGCTCCACCTGAGTGCAGAGAGCTCTCTGAGCTCAGTTTCCTGTTCTGTAAGGTGGAGATAATATCACCTCCTTTATTGGGTTTGTGAGATAAGTTGACCATATTTGCAAAACCCTTTTAGTGATAGGACATAGTAAGCATTCAGTAAATATTGACTCTCATCACCAACACCATCATCACCATCACCATGACCTTCACCATCACCACCCAGCGTGGCTGAGAAATGCAGTTCTGTTAGCATCTGTCCAGATAGTGAGAACTCTAAGCCTCACAAAAAACCCACAGGAAAAAAAATCTACAGTATCTTAGGGCAGAGCTTCAGAAACACACTTCCAGGAATGGAGCTCTCAATTACACAATGCGAGGATATTTGGGACATGTGTAGAATCAGCTGGTTTCCAGAGCTCCTTTCAGGTCCAGCATGTTATTCATCTATAAACAATGACTGAGGATTGGGAAGGACACTTAGGAGACAGAAGAACAGGTGCTTGTCGCCGGGAACGGGGTTGGCAATAAAGGAGGAGGAGGAGGAGATATGAGTGGGCTTTTTCTGTCCTGTAATTTCCCCCAAACAATCAATATCATGTGGCACTGAGTGTAAATGTGTGCCCAGCACAGTGCAAGCATCAGCATGCAGGATTCCTTACCTCATTTAATCTCATAACTACCCTATAAGCAAGGGGATAGCAGCCCCCACTTTCTGATGAGGAAACTGAGGCTCAGAAAGAGGAATTAACTTACCTCATGCCACAAGGCTAGTAAGTGGTAGGTACTCTGAATGTTCGATACATGTTCGTCAGTGAGTTGACCCTAAATTGTGGGACCCAAAAGTCTTTGGGTCTAGGAGAGGAAGTATCCATTTCTTCAGCTGCCTGAGCTTTTCATGTCTGTCACATTTGGAAACAGAGTGTTTTTTTAAATTATCTATAGCTCTTTGATCAAAATTCGGAGCCTTCCATGAGGCAGTATCCCATGCTCTAAGCAGTGCTGCTCAAGTGTGGTCCATGCATCAGCATCCCCTGAGAGCTTCTTAGAAATGCAAATTCTTAGTCCTCATCCCAGACCTACTGAGTCAGATTGTCTGGGGCTGGTGCCCAGGAATCCGTGTTTTCATAAACTCTCCGGTTTGAGAAGCACTGTTGTAGAGTTAGTTGTCTGCAACCTTTATACCACTTTAAACTAGGATACTAGTAGGAGAAGAGGTGAGGGTGGGAAGCAGGACTTGGTGTCACTGAGGGGACCAGAGCTCTTCTCTGCATACTTCTCAGTCAGCCTTGGCCTATTAACTCCGTACATCATGGGAATCTGTTTTTGTTCCATCACATGTGCTCGTACAAACACACAGTAGGTTCAGGAAATGCTAACTAAACAGAATTAAATTGTATTTCACTGCTATGGACACAGCAAGAACCAAAGGCCAAAATTCAGCAGCGGAGGATTGGGATGCCACATCAGGGAGAACTCCCTGACAGCACTGTGGTGAGTTAGGGGCAGGGGGGCTGTGCAGGCAGGACAACCTACTCACAATGGCCACCTTCCCTCCCATCCTCATGGGCTGAGCAAAGGGTCATTTCAGCTGGAGGCTCGGGGAGAGATACGATGACAAATGAAGGGTTCCAACATCCTTTGGAGCCTATAGGAAGAGGGCCCCTGAAAGATGGAGAGACGTGAGAAAGAGGAAGGCAGCAGTTCTTCTAGAACTGTATCAGTGAATACAGCCCAGGGTTGGGTACCTTGTTAGATGGGTACCAGATAAATTAAATAGAAAACCCCAGAAAGGGGCTCAATCCAAATGTGTTGAATTTCTGATATTGCCATGCATTCTAATTTTCTATTCTGTTTTCTACTACTTCTCCACCTCCATTCACCAATAGCCTTCTTTCCTCCTATTCTAACTTTAGTCTCTCTTTCTCTCTATCCATTTTACCATTCACCTTCTTTCTCTCCCATCTCTTCAACTTTGCCCACTTGACCTGTCCCTATCAAATGAGTCCCACCCATCTTCCCTCATTAAAAAATTCAGCTGGGCTTCCCTGGTGGCACAGTGGTTGCGAGTCCGCCTGCCGATGCAGGGGACGTGGGTTCGTGCCCCGGTCCGGGAAGATCCCACATGCCACGGAGCGGCTGGGCCCGTGAGCCATGGCCTCTGAGCCTGCGCATCCGGAGCCTGTGCTCCACAACGGGAGAGGCCACAGCAGTGAGAGGCCCGCGTACCGCAAAAAAAAAAAAAAAAAAAAAAAAAAAAAAAAAAGATTCTGCTGCTCAAGGAATTGATAAGTAATCTGTAGAGCAGGAAGCAGAGAGATGGGTAGGGAGTGGATGCGAATGAGGTAGTTTGTGCTTTTCCAACTTTTGCCAAACAAGCATTATCTACAAAAACAGGTGCACCTTCCTTCCCTTCAGCCATCTATCCATTAAAATGGTTTAATTATTTCCTGAACACTAGACAGATAATTAGGAGGTAGCATTCAGACCAGAAATTTAAGCCACCCTCTTCAATCAGGGTAAAATTGTCTGATTAAGAAGCTAATTAAGAATCAAGTGTAGTGACTCTTATTGGAAAGAGTGTGTTTGGGGCTTCAAAAAATCCTGATTCCCCCCCCCCAACCCAAAGGCCCCTATGTCCTCCATCATCAACAAGGCTTCATTAAGCTCCCAATACCGTATTAGCTGCCCAAGCCTCAACCATATCTGATCCCTGTCCTCGAGGGGCTTACAATCTAGGGGAAAGAGCATAACAGTGTTCAAACAAGGCTTGTGAAATAAATGAACAAGTGAGCACTGCAGTGCCAAGGGAGCATAGGCATGTATTCAAAAGGTTGAAGGAAGTGATGAGAGTTGTCACATTGGGAGAGGGTGAGAAAGTGGGCAGAGAGGAAGTCTCCTTGTCCAGAACCAGGCAGGAGATCAAGGGGTCCACAGGTGGTCCAAAGGAGATTTATGAACCCACTAAAATCATAAAGACGGTTCATGTGTCTGGGTTTTCTTCCAGGAATATGGTCCTTAGCTTTCTTCAGATCCTCAAAGGGGCACATGATCCAAAGGATCAGGAACAACTGGGCTACAGGGAGACTGTCTCTCCTTCAGTGAACCCTCGAAGACCTGTTGTACAAAGTACAATTTTAGGAGCTGTTGGAGTCCTGGAGGGAAGAGTAGCAGTGGGTGGCTGTCTTGTCTCCTGGAATCACAGCGTGTTGGAGGTTGCAGAGGCTTTGAGATGTTTCCATCCAGTCTCTTTGCTTGACGTGGAGTTGGCTGGAGTGACTCATTGCTGTTTGCTCCTATGAATCAGCTCTTCCTCGCAGGGGACAGACCAGCCTCCCCCAGATTTACAGTGCTGCAAGAGAATCCCACTGTACCTCATCCCCAGTCATCTCACTCACCGTGAGGCCAGCCTCCCAAACCATCTTCACTGTATGGACAATCATCCCTTTCCTATTTTTCTCATCCTTTTACTGGCTCCTTCTTCCCAGCCCTTCCACATGCCCTCTGGACCTCATGGTCCACCATTGGCAAGCTCTCCTCCGAGTGTTCCTTCCTTCATCCTTTAATTGAAATAAAGCTGTCTCCTGAGGACATTGTTTCTTGCATGGCTGTCTTAAGTGGTGGCTGCTTTGTCTCCAGTACACTGTATCTTGGGGGCCTGGAGGTGGGATGAGTCCTCCTTGCTCCCCGTTACCATCTCCAAACTGCCTCTCTTCCTTTATCTTTCAGAAGCCCCAGCTCCTTTGAATGAATGTCATCATACATCACCAGCCCTTTTCCCTTCTTGAGGCTGCTGGCTCTGACTGCCTACTCACTCCTCACATCCCCTGTGCACCTGGCTCACACACTCCCTCCCACCATACCTGTCTCAGCATCTCTGTAGATCAGTGGTCCTTGGAAGAGGTGTTACCATCCCCTAGGGGGCATTTTGCAAATGTATGAGGTTTTTGGTTTGTTTTCTAAAGTGGCTGTGCCCCAGCACTTATATTGAAATGTATATTATCGTGTTATAAAATGACTTCCCCTTTGTTTTTCTGTACATAATCTGTTAGGGCATTATATTAATTAAAAAAAGAAACCATAGTAGCTTGGATTATTTTGTAAGTTTCATTTCAGAGCAGAAAAGGGGATATTAAAATATATTTGTTATAATTTGTTATAGAAAGGGGGCATTTGGGGCTTCCCTGGTGGTGCAGTGGTTGAGAGTCCGCCTGCTGATGCAGGGGACACAGTTTCGTGCCCTGGTCTGGGAAGAACCCACATGCCGCGGAGCAGCTGGGCCCGTGAGCCATGGCCGCTGAACCTGCACGTCCGGAGCCTGTGCTCCACAACGGGAGAGGCCCGCGTACTGCAAAAATAAAGGGGGGGGGGCGGGCATTTGGTCTGATAGAACTGAGGATGGCTGATGCAGATAATCTATCCAACTCCCTGCCTTCCTCATTATTCTGAAGAATTTTCCCTCCAGCCCACCTCAGCCCCATTCAAGTGGTCACTCCCTAGTGCTCATCATCACCAAGAACCACATTCCTTCAAAATCTGGATTTAAACACCCCACTCTCTGATCATCACTCCCCATCCTTGTAGTTCACTGACTCTAGCAATTCTCCAAATTCATAGAAACCTCTTGGCATTGACCCTATCACTTTCCACTTTTCCATTTTCATTATTCCTTATCCCTTTGTGTTCTTACTTCCCTCCTTCCTGGTCTAGACTCCATGGGCCAACGTGATAACCACTCCCTTTGCAAACATCCATAATTCTCATGTCCCACTCTCTCTCCTGCCATACTTACCTGGAAAGACAGTCTATGCTAATTAAAACCACCCAGCCAATGACTAGACCCACTTTAAATTGTGGCCACAAATCTCAAATAGGTGCTCAACACTGTCAGATAATTCTACCACCTCTCCCTTGTAAATTCATCCTCTCACTCTGCAAGATAATTACTTTCCACCTTCTCTTCTCCCCACAAATCTTCAACACTTCCTCCCTTATCCCTTCCCACCTTAGCTGATGACTTCATGGAAGAAAAAGATGCGCTTGGATGAGAACTACCTGCTTTTCCCACTATTGCATCTTTCCTCCTACCTCCTCTGTGCCCACCAAGCTAATTTCATCCTCATCCTCCTTTCACTTGAGCTGACCTCTCAACAGCATTTCAAGGAGGTATCACACCCTCTTTCATGAACCATGTCCTTCTCTAGATTTGGGGGTTTCCACACTTGTTAGTCTTGCTTCTACACCATGTATTGCTCCTTCAGAAACTCCCTTCCTGGCTCTACCTCCACCAAACCTCCATATTACCAGGAGCTTCAGGGCTCTGTCATGGGCCCTCTTCTTTTGTCTGTCTACCTCTCCTCCCAGGAGATCTGGGCCATTCCTAAGGCTTCAGATTCCACCTCTACACTGAGGACCTCCATCACCAGGCAAGACCTCTCCCTAAGCTTCAGACTCATATGTCCAACTGCCTACCTAACCCTTCTATTGAGATTCCTATCAGGTATCTTAAATTTACCATAACCAAAATATAACTATTAATGAATGTAGTAGGCTGAATAATGGTCCCCCAAGACACCCAGGTCCTAATCCCTGTTAATGTGACCTTATATGGCAAAGGGGACTTTGCAGATGTGACTAATCTAAGAATCTTGTAAGAGGTAGAGTTTCGTGGATTATTCGGGTGGACCCAATGTAATCAAAGTGTTCTCATAAGAGAAAGGCAGAGGGAGACTCAATGACAGGAGAGGAGTAGGAGATGTGACATCAGAAGAAAAGGGCAGAGTGATGCAAGGAAGTGGCAAGGAACACAGGCAACTTCTAAAAGCTGGAAAAAGGCAAGGAAATAGAGTCTCCCCTCAAAGCCACCAGAAAAAAAACAGCCCTGCTGACACTTTCACCTTAGCCCAGTGACACTGATTTTTAGACTTCTGATCTTCAGAACTTCAGGAGAATACATCTGTGTGGTTTCAAGCCACTGAATGTGTGGTGATCTGTTACAGCAACAATTGGAAACTAATACAGTGGCTGCCACCACCACACAGATCCACACCCCTGACCCTCATGCCTACCACACCTCAGTCAATGACACCAATACTCATCTAACTGCTGAGGCCAGAAGCTTCAGAGTTGTCCAGAGTTTTCTCCTGACTCACCTCACCTGCCAGCAAGTCTGTCAGCTCTGCCCCCAACATACATCCTGACTCCAGTGGCCTCTCACTTCCTCCGCCGCTACACCTTAGTCTAAGCGGCCATCACTGCCAAGTTGCATCACTACATCACTTCCTCGGTCTTCGGCATCTACTCTTGTCCCTCTTCAGTCTATTGTTTCACAGGAGCCAGGATGGCCTTTCTGAAGGGTATATCAGACCACATCGTCCTCCTGTTACAGCCCTTCAGTGGCTTCCCCTTATACTCAAGATAGAATATAAATCCCTTGCCATGGCCTATAAGGCCTTGCCATAGACTGGCCTCTGACCCCCATCTCCCTGCACTGCCCACTCATTCACTCATTCCCTGCGCCCTGGCCACACTGACCTCCTTTCTGAGCCAGGTGCCTTCCATTCCCACTTCCTGGCCTTTGTGCCTACAGTTCTTACCACTAACGTGCTCTCTCTCCAGACTTTGCATGGATCCCTCCTTCTCATCATTTAAGTCTCAACTCAAGGGTATTCCCTGGTGGTCTGGTGGTTAGGACTCGGTGCTTTCATGGCTGTGGCCCAGGTTCAATCCCTGGTCGGGGAACTAAGATCCCACAAGCTGTGTGGCCCGGCTGGAAAAAAAAAGAAAAAGAAAGAAAACAAACAAAAAAAAGAAATTAAGTCTCAACTCAGATATCACCTCCCTCACAAGCCCTTACTACCATCTCCATCAAACAGGACTCTCAGTGTCTGCAGGCAGTGGCTATTTCCCCCTGTTTTATCTTCCTCATCGCATGTGTCCGTGCCTGAAATAGTCTTATTGGTTTGTTTCCGTGTCTGTTGTGTGCCTCTCCACTAGAATGCCAGCTCTCTGAGGGCAGGACTCTGCCTGTCCTGCTCACTGTGCTATCCCTAGTGCTTAGCACATAGTAGGCACACAATTAATATTTAGTTTCCTGGTTGTCTGACATAGCTCGTTTCTGACTCTACACTGCCCCCTGGCCAATAGAACCATGCCAGAGTTCGCTCTGCCAGCAATGTGTGTATATTAGTAGCACTGGGCTTTTTGTTAAATAGCCAAGAGGTAATCAGTGGAATTTCAGACATTCAGCAGGTATGGAATGACCATAAGGTTTCTTTTATGGTACCTTTGAAGGCACAGGATTCAGTCAACATCTGCTAAGTGCCAGGTGCCACAGACACATGGCAGAGGGAGAAAAAGATATTTGTATTACGCCTTAATGGACAATGAATTTGGATTTTGTCAGGCCAAGGAGTAAGAGGAATAGAGCAGAGGCAGAGGCAAAAGCACTGCATGTAGGTGCCCGACTCTCTCGCGCCCTCGGTGTGGTGGCCTTCCACGTACTTCCAAAGACCCGTTGAGCCTAGAAATGTAAGGATGGTTGCCATGTGGCCCAGAGCTGAAAGGTAGGTTTGAAAAGAACAAATCAAACCAATATAAATCTGGCTTGCCCAATGCCTATACTCACTTATAAACAGAGGGAGACTGGTTTCTCCTGGCAGTGAGCTGCTATCTCTTACTCGCCTTTGTTTTTCTCTTCTCCCTGCTGCCCAGGCCTCATCATCCATGAGGGACCCTCCGTGTACCGCATCTTTAAACGGTGGCAGGCTGTCAACCAGCAGTGGAAAGTACTGAACTATGACAAGACAAAAGACCTGGAGGATCAAAAGGCAGGAGGCAGGACCAATGCCCGGACGTCCTCGTCCACCCAGGCCAACGCGCCCCCCTCCGGAGAGGAGGCTGCGGGCACCCCTGCCCCTGAGGAAGGCCCTGCCCGGGCGGCTGGCCACCCCTCAGGCCCTCTGTCCGATCACCACTGTGCTTACACCATCCTGCACATCTTGAGTCACTTAAGACCTCATGAACAGCGGACCCCCCAGGGCGGCAGCCGAGAGCTGGTCATGAGGGTCACGACCGTGTGAGAGGAGAGACCTGGGAGGGAGCTGTGACCACACACGCACGCACGAGAGCGAGGAGGGGGGGGCCGGGGAGGGCCGCCCCTGACGGGATGCCACCTGGGGAGCAGGTGTGGGGAGGCATGGAGGCACCCCAGGGGCCAGAGGGCAGGCGGTGCTGGGGGGGTGCCTTGAGGGACCTGGGGGCAGGACTGGAGCTGGAGGGAGGCTGGCGCTGTGAGCGTTTTCCTGATTTCCAGCCGGTCAATACCATTCTCCAACAAGCACGAGGAAAACCAATACAAACCCAGCAACGAAGTGCAATACATACTGAGCCTAACAAAACACAACAATAGAGGCACGCAGATGTGCCCCCCTGTGCAAAACACCTGGGAGAAGTGGCGGCTGGGGAGGGCGAAGCTGCGTGTCTGGTGGCGGTGGTGCCCACATGTGCACGTGTGGGAAGCAAAAGCACTTGTAGCCGGCCTTGTTTTACCCTTGAGTTTGCTTTGGTTTCTCCCTGGGCTGTGTTCCAGGGACAGTTGGGGGGAGGGAGAGGGATGGGTGGGAGCTGGCAGGGATGAGGTTCCCAGCATTTGCGGCCCCTGGGCTCACCTGGGTGGGCAGGATTCCTGACTCAGGCCTCAGGGGCAGTGGTGCAGGGAGGGAGATGCTGACCTGAGTGGCCAGAGGGAGGGGGGTTTCTTCCCCTTCCAAACCTTCCAGACTGGGAACTCCCAATTTCAGATGGGCTCAAAGGGGGCGTAGGTTTGGAGTAGGGTGTCTTTCTGTGCCCTTGTTACTTTATTTTATGGTGATTTGGCTCAAAGATGTTTACAGGAAACACACACACACACACAACAATAGTACAGATTTCCCATGGGTATCTTGAGCACAGTCCTGCTGCTGTGGCTTCAGCCTTCAAAGCTGTCAATCCAGGAGTGGTTTTCTCAACCACCCAATACCACCCGTGGCCACGACATGCTCAGTGCCACGGCCCCTCCTGGTTTGGCACCTGCTGAGACCCAGGGCCCCCCATGGCAGGGCACCTCCTGCCCAGGGTCTCCCAGGAGAGCTGCTGCAGCGAATGGGAGGAAGTTGGCCGGATGTGCCCCAAGGAGTGGAGTGGAGACCAATCTAAGTATTCCTTGCTGTTCGGGACCCTCCCCCGAGGGCAGTTTGGCTAATCCCTCAGTGCTACCTGCTCCCTGGTCCCTCCCATGCAGCGAGGCGGGCCCAGGGACCCTGGCAGGGAGCACTGTCCCTTGAGCCCGCCTGCTGGTTCTGGGACCCTGCCAGGGAAGGCCAGGGGGTGGTCACCTGCAGAGTTTCTTGTTGTCATTGCACAATGGCCGCATCATCCGTGGGTATGAAAGGGACACTGTCAAGTACTTTTTTAAACTAGTTTTTAGGGTTTTTTAAAACTCTCTGTTGTTTGTATTATTCTCTTAAAAGCTTGAAAATAAAGTTTCTTTCCCTACCACTAGTGTCCTTTCCCATATGTGAGTTTTTCCTTTCTCTGTCCTGTTTTCCCTCTATGGTATAATTTGCTTTCCCTTTCTCCTGTGTCTGCTCCACCCCTAGAGTCTTCTCCCTCACAAGAAATGGTTTCTCCTTTGAGGGCACAGGTGGGGCAGGGCCTGTGTGTGTGCGTGTGTGTGTGTGTCTGTGTGTGTGTGTGTGAACCTACAGTGAAGCCCTGGGACTCCTGGCCTCTTCTTGTCTTCCTAGCAGGTGAATTCCTTCAAGTCAAAAAGAGGACCAGCTCCCCAACTTTTCCCAGGTTTCGGCCCAGGACTCCTGGAAGCAGAGACCACTAGTGCTGGGAGGAAATTTGGAGAGTTTTCTCCCCATCTGGTCATTTCAGAGAAGCTAAGAGAACCACAGGTGAGGGGCATGTTAGGACCTCATTCCCCTGACAGTTTTCCTTTGAACATCAGAAAACAGCCCCCAGAGCTGGGCCCTGAGAGGGGGCTCAGACATATCACTAGGCAGCAGGCAAGGCTTTCCCTCCCTCCAGCCTGACCTGGCCCTCCTTCCTGGGGCCGGCAGTTGGTCAGGCAGCATCTTCAGTGGGATGTGCACAGGCTTAGGAAGGTTCCTCCCCTGATGAAGCTCACGATCCAGAGGGTCAGAAAAGACATATGATTAAGGAGAGACCAAATGACACATACAAAGAAAACATACAAGTGAAAACCAACAAAACCATACAAGTAATTCATGTAGCGTGAAGGTATCTCTTTTTTCTTGTAGTCTAGGAATGGGCCATTCAGGTTAATTAAATATTTATGTGGGAATTCCCTGGCGGTCCAGTGGTTAGGACTCGGCACTTTCACTGCCGAGGGCCCGGGTTCAACCCATGGTCGGGGAACAAAGATCCCACAAGCCACATGGCACGGCCAAAATATATACATATATTTATGAAAAATATAGATGTGTCCAGACATGCATTATCGATTTTCAAAAAAATATCAGAATGCAACAAAATATAATGGCCATAATGTCGTCTTTCTTTGGTGATTCGCAGGGAGCTTCAGAACACTGTGGTCATGCAGGGTCATCATTCAGAAAATACTGTATTGAAGAAGAGGTGGTTGGGCTTCCCTGGCGGCGCAGTGGTTGAGAGTCCGCCTGCCGATGCAGGGGGCACGGATTCGTGCCCCAGTCCAGGAAGATCCCACATGCCGTGGAGCGGCTGGGCCCATGAGCCATGGCCGCTGAGCCTGCGCGTCCGGAGCCTGTGCTCTGCAACGGGAGAGGCCACAACAGTGAGAGGCCCACGTACCGCAAAAAATAAATAAATAAATAAAAAGAAGAGGTGGTTAATGAAAAGTTCTAATAGGATTCTGGAGTTTGTTGGATCTTCATGATGTAAGCACCAAGAGATCAAGGACCACATCTGTCTTGTTTACCACTATATATCCAGGACCTACAGACCTACAGTAGTGCCTGGCATACAGTAGGTGCTCAATAAATATTTTTGAGTGAATAAGACACTCCTGGAAGAGAACGGAAGGACCTTCCAGCATGCAGGAGACATGCCTCCACTTCTATCAACTTACACTCCAGTTCTCAAGGTCAATCATAGAATAGAGAAGGTCAACATTTGACCGCTCTACCCAACAGGATGGTAAATTCCCTGTGCCTTGGGGAATGGTGCTTTTGGGTACAAAAATGAGTGAGCTGGGTTTTTATATTTTATATGCATCTCTGGGGTTCGAGGTAGAAGTGCACCCTGACAACCTGAGACCACTGTCCTTTTCCAAATGTGCAAATCATTCTTCATACCACAAGTAAAGGCCTAGATTTCCTGTAGATTTATCCAATGCAGAACGATGAGAAATAGCCCAGAGAATTCACCTGCACATCAGTCCCAAGTATGGCCCCTTGCATGGGACAAGATACCAACTAACACCTAAAGCTCTTGCTATGTCCAGGCACCCAATTAAATATTTATATGCATCGACATACCTAGTATTCCAACAACTGATGAAGTAGTTACCATTATTATCTTCATTTTACAGATGTGGGCACCAAGGCAAAGAGGTTAAGTCACTAGCTCATAATCACCAGCCAGGATTCTATCCCAGGCAACCTGGCAGGACAGGTGTCCACTCCTGCAGGACAGTTGGCACCAAATAAAGGGAAATCTGGGACAGGACAATGCAGGGGGCTCATTATGGTAGAGACCTGTTGAAAAATTTTGGAGGTTGGAGACTTAATAATTATAAACTATTTCTGTCCCCTACCAAAAAAATTGAGGGTACCTAACAATTTTTGATATTGTTCAGTTAAATACACTAGTTGAATGGAAGCCGCTATAGTAGAAAGTTGGCTTTATCTGGACAGTGGGGAATTCTCAAGGGACAAAAGACACAATTCAACCATATATATATATATATTTTTAATAGTTGGGGTTTTTAAAAATTATTTATTTATTTATTTTATTTTGGGCTGTGTTGGGTCTTCGTAGCTGAACGTGGGCTTTCTCTAGTTGCAGCGAGCGGGAGCTACTCTTTGTTGCAGTGCGTGGGCTTCTCATTGTGGTGGCTTCTCTTTGTTGTGGAGCACGGGTTCTAGGCGTGTGGGCTTCAGTAGTTGTGGCACGTGGGCTCAATAGTTGTGGCTCTCAGGCTCTAGAGCACAGGCTCAGTAGTTGTGGCGCACGGGCTTAGTTGCTCCGTGGCATGTGGGATCTTCCCAGACCAGGGCTTGAACCCGCGTCCCCTGCAATGGCATGCTGATTCTTAACCACTGCACCACCAGGGAAGTTCTCAACCGTATTTTTATGGGCAAAGGGTCAGTTTCCATTAGGAATCACAGAAGCCTTTTCTAGAAAAAAAAAAGTAAAAATTATCCTATTTGGGGACTAGACTTTGCCCCTGGTTCCAAGTGAGTGGTGTAGAATAGTGGGTTGGGGGGGAGGTCTAAAAATAGCCCATAAAATTTAGGAGGACCCCACAATTATTACCCAACAAGAGGCCTTGTCCCTGTATACCAGGAGAATCAAATCTGTAACCATCTTAGAGCACAGAACCATGAAAAT
This sequence comes from Mesoplodon densirostris, assembly GCF_025265405.1. Lineage (NCBI taxonomy): Eukaryota > Metazoa > Chordata > Mammalia > Artiodactyla > Ziphiidae > Mesoplodon > Mesoplodon densirostris. The sequence goes on from NC_082668.1 coordinate 21,969,337, forward strand.
CATAGAATTTTTAAGTACCTATGAGATAATATACTGCTGTTTTTTGTTTGTTTTGCCCCATGAGATTCAAAGATAACAGAGAGTAGAGGCATGGTTTGGATACAACAACCAATTTCTAAGAGAAATGACATGCTTTGTAAGCAGCATGCATTATAGTGTGGACGTGAGAGAGCTGGGGGCAAGATGAGAAACACATTTTGCATTATTCCTTATCACCTTTTCTCAGATTATCCTGTTAAGTAACAAGCAAACAAGGACGATTTTCACCTGTAAGGGTCTGAGTTTATAGCAGTGATGCAGTGATCCTAAAACCTCCCCCGACCCCTACATCTCCACCCACCCTTGTCGGCAGAAGGGCATGTGGGAACTGGGAAGTGCTTGGGGTGCCACAGATGATTAAGTAACACTCCAAGATGACTCTAAGTGGTGAGGATCTGGGACTGGATTCACCCCAGATCTGAGTCCAGGGTCTGGGCTGCATTGGGTTGGTGCCTAAGCACCCTTGTCCCACCATAGGGTCCTTCTTCTTGCTGCCTCTCCCCCTCCAGCATCCTATCCCCTCCTCACCCAGCCTCTCGTGGGAATAAGAATCCACTGGGCGAAGGCTTTCTTCCTGCCCAAGCCCCAGTCTGATGAGAACTACAGTCCTCAGTGCCCTCCTGAGCCCTGACCACTGGCCACTGAGGCGAGTGCCTCATCTTTAAATGAGTGACCCATAACCGTGTACCAAACACCTCCCCAGAACACTCAGTTTTGACCCAAGGGCTCAGTAGATCTTTAGGGAAGAGAAGAAGTTGTGGTTGAGGAGGGTTAGGGAAGAAAAGAAAAGCAGGCTCACCCTGTGCCCATGTCTTCTTAATTTTTGAGAGAGAAAAGTCCTGAAAACAGAGCATCCTCAGTGCCCGTGGTGCTGGTTGAAGTCTGGTGCTTTGCTGTCCACCTAAGGCCCTGCCAGCAAGGAAAGGCGTGGTACCTGGGCCAGGTGGCAGCATGGCACAGAGCGCCTCCAGGGTATCCATGATCCTGAGGGGCCCTCTCAGATGGGGAGGGGACAATCTGCTTCTGCATCTGTTACATAAGAATGTGGATGCTCAAGCTCTCCATCTGGTAACACTGTCCTTTTCCCCAGTCACATTGGGGAAATAATAAAATTAGCCAAACATATAGTACTCTCTATATGCCAAGACTCATCTCAAGCTTTTTATGTAGATTAACTTGTTTAATGCCCCAAAACAACCCCACAAAGTTGGGAACTACTATTATTTTCATTTTTCTAGTGAGGACACTGAGGCACGGAGAGGTTAAACACGCTGCCCAAGGTCATGTAGCCGCACACGGCAGCACTAGAATTTATAGCTCCGCAGTCTGGTGCCGTATGTTGGGCTGTTGACCACTACATTCTACTGCCTCTCAGAAAAGTGAAAATGCATTTAAAAGGTTTATCCTGGTTCAAGAGATGTTGGAGAAAAGTGAATGGGCCCTACACCAGTTGGGTGTAACCCAGACACCATCCGTATCACCTGCCCCTCAAAGTTAGCTGAAGTCTGCTGAAACCTCTCCATCCCTCATGCTATGGAAAGGTTGATGCCCTCATCAGGGTTTTTAATAATTCAGACACTAAAATTTTTTTCTTTCATTTCCTACTTGAATTTCCAGAATCTCCTGAACACAGGGTTTCCGTTCTCTATCTTTACCACCATCTCTTTATTTTTTATTTAATTTAATTTATTTCTTTATTTTTTATTGGAGTATAATTGCTTCACAATGGTGTGTTAGTGTCTGCTTTATAACAAAGTGAATCAGTTATACATATACATCTGTTCCCATATCCCTTCCCTCTTGCTTCTCCCTCCCTCCCACCCCATCTCTTTATTTTGACTATAGGTTAAGCCCAAATGTTGGATGAAATTCTTCCACCTAAGTCTCCCTCTAACCCAAAGTATTACCACTTACAGTTGTGTATAATATACTTTTACCAGAAATTTTGAAGTAATTTGAAGATTATTCATATAAAAACCTGCAATGAGAAACTGCTATGTAGAAGGTTCTCTCCAGGTAGGTATCTCAAATATAAACCAGATATAACCATCTTCAAGGATCTCACTCTCTGGTTACTAGACTCTAGTAAGAGGCTCAGCATTTCTTATCAAAAGCTGTTCTCATGAAAGAGCCTGACAAGTTTCCTCTTACTAACTGTAAATAAGTAAGTTAACACTATTCCCTCTCCTGTGGAATTTGCATTTTTAAGAGGAGACTATTTCTAAGCAAGAGGAGTAACCCTGTAAGGGGTGGAATTTTAATAATCATCAAACAGGTACAGGGCTGTCTTGAGTTCTTTTAGCCAAAAAGATCACAACTGTGTATGTGCATTTGACACACAGACACATACACAGAAATAGAGTGAATGACACTGCATTCCCTAAAAAGTGACACTGAGGGCTTCCCTGGTGGCGCAGTGGTTGAGAGTCCGCCTGCCGATGCAGGGGACACGGGTTCGTGCCCCTATCCCGGAAGATCCCACATGCCGCGGAGCGGCTGGGCCCGCGAGCCATGGCCGTGGAGCCTGTGTGTCCGGAGCCTGTGCTCCGCAACGGGAGAGGCCACAGCAGTGAGAGGCCCGCATACAGAAAAAAAAAAAAAAAAAAAGTGACACTGAGTCCAGGTCTCTTGACTGAGCAGCTCTTTGGATTTCCTCAGGAGAACGAAGACACCCAGGTAACAGGTGGTGAGAGGCAGGAAAATGTTCATCTCTCTCAGGCCCCCTGGGCTCTGTCATGTCACTTGGTTTGAGCAGCCTCTTTGTCTAGAGGTTGGATATGGGATATCACCTTTTCTGCCCCAGTCAGTGGCCATTCCAAGGGGTGCCTTGTTAAGAAGGGGACCCTCCACACCCTCCAACACAGGCCACTGTGTCTCTTCAAAGAAGGGATGTAGAAATTCTGGAGTTGCCACCACCCTGAGCATGCTAAGCCCACAGCTGCCTAGTGAATCATGGTGACACTGTTGTAAGCCCTAGTCCCTCTTGCAAAAGCCTGAAGGCTGAAGCATCATCTCATGCCATCCACAACTCCTCAAATCATTTTGGTGCACACTTGGTGCTTTTGTCTATCTAGTACACAGAGACACTCTTTCCCATGGGGAACACATACCATGTGGTTTTGGTAGGGTTGAATCCCTAAAACCACTCCCGCTAGGGGTGGTACTGTGACCCAGGCCTGGATGGCCAAAGCATCTTATGTCTCTGTCCACAGGGATTGGTTCAGAAATGGACATGTGACCAAAACCCATCCAAGTCCTCCGTGGGATTTTCCTATCAGAGCTAGTGGGAAACGCTGTTTCCTTCCACCATGGTTCCTAGGTGTGAGTCAGCGAAAATGAAAGACCTCACTTTCTGCCATGTAGAAAGCATCTATCTATCAGAATAAGGTAGAGACATGCAAAGCAAAAAAGCAGGAGAGAGATGGTGCTGATTCTCTCCCAGATCCATGATTGAGCCAGTTTCTCGGCTAGATATCCCAGGACATTTGCCAATAAGTTCTATTTTTGCTTGCATTAGTCTAAGCTGGATATATGTTTCTTGCAACCAAAAATATCCATCATGAATACAAAGATTTCCATACATCCCATGACAGAACTTTGGGTGAAATCCATGGTGCATTGGTTTGGGGCCAAAAGCACTGGGATGGGTTGCCCCCCTTTCCTGTTGGTTTGGGGCCCAAGTTGGCACAGTGGAAGCATTTGCACCTATTATTCTCCCCTAACGCTTTTCATGAATCTGTTCAAGATTATCAATGAGTAAACAGGAAGGTAATATGCACAGCCTACATGAGAAGAGTGTTCTTTTAAACAATATCTTTTCAATTCTTTTCTTTTTTTTTTTTGACGTACACGGGCATCTCACCGTTGTGTCCTCTCCCATTGTGGAGCACAGGCTCCGGACACGCAGGCTCAGCGGCCATGGCTCATGGGCCCAGCCGCTCCGCGGCATGTGGGATCTTCCTGGACCGGGGCACGAATCCGTATCCCCTGCATCAGCAGGCGGACTCTCAACCACTGTGCCACCAGGGAAGCCCCTCAATTTTTTTCTTAAGATTGCATCAGGGGTGACAGTGACAGGACCTAAAATGACAAGTAGACCTTAATCAGAACTCTGATTTAAAGTTATTGGAATGGGCAGGATCCAGTTATGAGATCCCAGAACAGAAGCCAGGATACCAAGATTCAGAGCAGAAGGTAAGAGGCAAAGCTGAGAACAAGACCTTGACCCACCAGCCATAGCCAAAGGGTTTCCCATTCTCCCTAGCACTGACCATGTAAATGGCATGGCCCCATACACATGTGCCACCTTACTGCTACTGCTACTGTTCTTATTGGATTAAATAAAGCACCCTGGGTTCCTGACTTTATGTATGGGGACCTATGGAAGCAGCCACAACTCCTCTGGGGGCAAGTCACTTGCTTTTCTGGTCTCTGGATAATCAGTTTTCCTCTCAGGTTCTTTGTAATATCAGAAGTAATGCACATAAAGTAGGCAGTGAATAAATTACTTCTATTATCATTTTATTGCTCAACAGAGTAATAGGAAAGTTATACCATTACCATAGCATATAAAAAGCAAGGTTAAGTGAAAGCAAAGCTGGGTACCTGGCACCAATACTCTGTCTTGTCTGGTTTTCATTCAACTGCAAGTAACAGATACCCAACTAGGAGAAGCTGAAACAACCGAGGCTTTATTTTTCTTCTGCAATGAGACATCCAGAATAAGTGGCTGTTGGCATCAATACAGCTGCTCAATAATGCCACCGGTGACCCAGGCTCTTTCTGTCTTTCTGCTCAGGCATCCTTAGTCTGTTGACTTGTCAACTGTGGCTGTGACCTCAGAGTCTCACGTGGTCTATAATAGTTCAAAGCAGGAAAGAAAGAAGGGGTGACCCTGTCACATCCTTCCTTTATTTCGGGAAAAACAAAAGCTTTCCCAGAACACTTCTATACCTAGATGCTTCCATGTGTATTTTTTTTTTTTTTTGCCAGAAATGTGTCACAGAGCCACCCTTAGCTGCTGGAGGGGCTGGAAAAGTGATTATTTATCTTCTCAGTGCCTCCTCTGGAATGCACCGAGGGAAAAGGCAATGAGAAGGGATGCCGGTTAAGCCAGCGAGGAGCCCCTGCCCCACCCTGTGTGTAGGCAGATAAATTACTGTGCTATTTTGGAGGGTCATTTCGTAGTATTCTGTTAACTGTAAAGTGCACATATCTTTCAACCCAGGGGTTCTATTTCTCTGGAACTCTCCTAGAGAGACAGTGGCAGATGTTGCCTTCTTAAAGAGCTTGGGAAATGAGGATCAGAGTGGCATCACTGTAATAATGAAGCAAATTGGAAAAAAAAACCCTAAATGTCTGTCAACATGGGAGTGATGACATGTGAGATACAGAAACCATGGGATACCACCGGCATCAGAGAGAATGTCATAGACCTGGAAGGACCGACAGGGACGGATCTCAAAGGCATGTTGTGAACTAAAACACATCATCTATAGGGCAATATGCACAATGATCGTGTATGTGTAGAAGAACCAAAAAAGAACCCCACCCACATTTCAATTTTAAAACGCCATACTCCAAAGGAATATGGATGGATACCACCAAACTAATCAGAGCTCTTTCTCTCTGGGAGAGGGTGAAGTTGGAGAATGTGAAGAGGAAATTTCTCTCTGTTTATGTGGTTTGCATTTTAATAAGAAGAATAAACTGATGCTATATTTGTGTAGTTTAAAAAATACGGTACATATATAGAGCGGAACATTTAAGTGACTATTGCAAACAATGATTAAAATCTTTTTAGAAAATAGGTACCTTGCAGTTGGAGGAAGCCCTACCTCATCTTTCCTGAGAACTTTGCTTTGAAGGAGGGGCTGCCCTGCAGGGGTGTGGAGTGGAAGATTCGTGGGGCTTCCAAGGTTCTGTGTTTCTATGATAAGGACAGTTTGAGAGCCAAGAACGTTGCAATTGAGAGTTCACTTGCTGTTCTAGGGAGGGCAACGGCAGGGAGGAGGATCTCAAGTTGGATTCTAGGAGTGGCCTCCCCCAAGTTCACTTTGGCCATGGGCCTTCAGACCAGAGGTTTTCTAGGGAAAACTCATGATCTCCCAGAGATCATGAGTTTTTGCTGCCAGCACACACTCAAGAGAAGCCCGGCTGAGAGGCACCGAGGGCCTCCTGCTGGTCCAGCTCTGCATGTGCCAGAAGAGGCTGCAGGCAAAGCTGGCCAGCGCAGAGCCGGCATCACCCAGGTTGCAGGCAGCTGGTTCTTTCCCCTTCTCTCTCCTACTCCTCTTCTCCCACCTTCCAAGTCCTCCCTAGGAGAGGGTTTTCAAGCAGCAGCCAGATGATGCCTTCCAACAGCAGACGATGGTGGACGGGATGTACGATGCCAGCGCGCCCCTCCTCATGCCCACTCGGGCTCCAGCCATCAGGAGCCACTGAGCTCTGATAAGAGGAGCCAGTCAGTCCTCTGTCCAGGGATGCATCAGCTGGGATAGTCACTGCAGGCTCCTGTTTGTCCAGCCAAATGCCTGAAGCCTCCCGAGCGCCAGTCCTGGCCTTGGAGCCTGCCAGATGTGACTGGGAAAAGTCAGTCAAGGAGATTGACAACGTGGAGAATCTGAAAACAAACAAGGTGAGGGCTGCCTTCTGGGCTCTGAGGCAGATGGAGACCCTGGGGAATCAGGCAGAGTAAACAAACAAACATCAGATAAACAAAGCTTTCTTCAGTGGCAATGACACCAACAAAAGAGAAAGTAAAACGAGCGAGATACTTTCTTTTTGGTGTGTATTTGAATATTTTCATAATAAAATTAAGAAAATAGCCCTCATCACATCACCCTTCTGTGCCCTTGTTTATGCAGTGTCTCTGGCCTGGAAGTTTCCTCCTGTCACGCTCCATGCATAAATCTTACAGATCCTACAGGGCCCAGTCCAGATCTTACAGGGCCCAGTCCAAATGCTACGTTCTCTCAGAAGCCTTCCCTGACGCCCCCTCCTCCACCCCTAGTGGGAAGCAATCATGCCTTCTTCTGGGTTCTTATGTCCTTTTCTTGCACCATGTTGACAGCAGCTATTCCATTCTCCCCTCTAAAATAGTTATATGCGTGCTAATTCCACCAACCAGCCTGAGCGTGCTTTAAAGGCGGGGATTCTGATTTGTTAACCTTTCTATCCTCAGGACCTAATGCGTGATCTAGGATGATGGGAACTAATAAACGAATAACTAGATCAATCATTCATTCATTTCATAAACATTACGGTGCATCTGAATATAACAGGTACTGTACTAGGCAGAGATGTTGACAAAACAAATAAGACAGTGAACCCATTGTCTTCATGGAGTTTACAGTCTTCTACCTGAGGGAAGTTAGGAAAGTCTTCACGAAAGAGGTGATGCTAACTTGGTATATTAGTTCAGGTCCACGCAAAGGGAAGACTAGACATGCAGGAGATTTGTTGGTGGAGGGAGAAGAGCCCTCAGACCACAGTGTGGCCTGACACCTGCGGGAAAGGAGGGAAGGGTAGGAAGAGGCTCAGACTGCAGGGCAGTTACAAGAAGTGTTTTGCCAGACCAATGGCAAGTCCTTGAGCCAAAGCTGCCATTGCAGGAATCTCAGATCTTGTTAGATGGGGCTGCCTTAGTGACCCATTGTGCCCAGTTGCTGGCTGGGAGCAGCCCACAAGAATCATGGCCTCAGCAGGAACGTGGTGGCGCCTCCAGCAGGACAGTAGCTGGGGGCATCATCAATTATGCTGCCTGCAGCAGGAGATATGAGGGCACATTTTCTTGGTCTTTATGCTTAAGTAAGTATCAGCAGGCATGTAGGTGAGGGAATGTGGGAGAAGACAAAAGGGAAGATGTTCCAGGATGAGGAACGTGCATAAGCAAAGACACCAAAGCATGAAACAATGGGGCTCATTGGTGGCCTGTAATAGTTGGGCATGAATGGAGTGTAGGCTGGGGTGTGGGGAGGCATGATGCAGCAAGAGATGAGGCGGACTGTTTGCAGTGGCCCCATCCTGGGGGTATTACATGTGAGCAGCAGGGAGCTGTGGAAGATTGGAGGGCTTTTAGAGCAGATTTGGGCTTGGAAAGAGGCTCTGGTGGTCACACAGAGGAGGGCTCAGAGGGAGGTGGGCCAGACAGGAGGTCCTAGCAAGCACTGGGGAGCAACACACTGAGGATGGACTAAAGCAGCAGAGATAGAAAAGGAGAGGAAGAGAGAGATGAATGATTGGAAGGATGGATGAACGCAGAAACGAGTGAGTGAATGCAGGTGGTCAGATGCAAACCAGCTGTGCTCTCTCAAGGACAGCTCATTGTATCCAAAGCCCCGAATTCTGCTCTGTGTGCAGATAGAAATAAAGAGCTATTGTAACTCTTTCCTGCTGAAGCATTTCCATTAGGTGGAAATATGCCCTGATTCATTATCAAGGGACAAGTCTCTCTCCAAGGTCCTGCTCTGCAGAAACACACTATCGCTTGCCCCGCCAGCCCAGGCTCGTCTCAGGCAGGCATGAATATGACTCTGTGCCCAGTTGGAGCCCAGATCCCTGGGAGGCCAGGCTGTCCTTTTTCACTCCATTCATCTTCGGGGCCAGATGGTGTTCGCCTCATTGACTTTCACTGCTGATGGCATCTTGTTTGCTGGGTTTTCACAGGTTGCTTCCTTTCCTTGACTTCAATTCATTCTCCCACTTGCCCCACTTTTGCGTCCTGTGTCATGTTCATCATGCTGGCAGGGAGACACCTGGAGCTCTCAGCAGGTGGACGTTTCCAGGGCGCCAGCCAAACCCAGTTCCTACAGCCCAGCGCCTAGCCCCACCCGACTCCGGCTCTGCGAAAACATCGCGGTGGGAGCCCTGAGAACAGTAAACTCCATTTTATTGAAAACCACATCTTGTTAAGCAAGAAGGCAAGGCCATCAACCACAGCCATGACCCAAAGGATGATTTCTGGTCCAATCTACTTCCATCTTCCCAAGCTCTCTGTTACCATCTTGCATAAGGACTAAGTCTAAAAAGCAACTTCCAGATGGTCCCCATCCAAGTGTTCTGCAGGGAAACCAGCAAGGACATTCCGCTCGTCCACCTGCTCACGCCACGCCTCCTGGCCTCAGGGTCTACCCCCAAATCAAAAGGCTCCATCCTTCCTTTCCAGTCAGACAACACCCTCTTTCACCTTTAAAATTCAGTTTTACTTTCTGCTAGAAGCCATGTTTCCAGCAATCTCTGCTCCTTACGCCTGCAGCCTTGTCCAGTTGTGGCTAATTGTTGACTTGCTTTGGTCTGAGTCCCCTTGAACATTAGGTGTTTCTGTTCTATCTTCTTCACCTTCTCAGGTCCTCAAGAGTGAGAATGAAGCCTTGTTCCTCCTTTGGGGCCTCCAAGCATCTGGGCAACGGCTTGTTGTCATCATGCAGTTGAGCAATGTCAGTGTATGTGACTTGCAAGGCCCGGCTTCCAGTTCTGCTCTAGCTGTGTGGTGAGTCCTTAGGCCAGCACCTCCACTCAGTGGAAAGATGGGCTTCGGCTCACGTGTAAGCCTTATCAGGGCCTGGGGACAATGAGTGTAACCTGTAAAGTACTCTGAGGTCCTAGGAAGGAATAGAACAGAGAGACTCACAGCCATTATCAGAAAGTGATCAACACTGGAAAAAACATCCAGTGTTACGTTTGTCTTATATTTTCATCACTCTCGTATACGCTGGTCCTTCTTATCAGGCTCCGCCACTTGCCTTCGGCCTTCCTCCCTGCAGGTATTGATGACATTATGTAACTACCTCACGTTTGGATTTAACTGACTCTAAGTGTATTGTCCACAATCTTTTACTGACAAACACATGGTTCCCTGGGCCCCGACTCTGCACTTTGGTGGTGGTGGGAGTGGTGTGTGTGTGTGTGTGTAACTGAGAAACAACTCAGCAAGTGCCAACTGGCAGCCTCTCTGGATCAATAATATTAACGATTTCAGAGACTTCCAAAGAGCTATTGCCAACTCTTTTGGCTTTTTTCAATACTATTATCACTATTACAAGGACACCCCAAGGCCCTTTTACTTAAAGACACGGCGCAAAGCCCCAGATGAGAGTAATGCTGAGTACTGTCTTCAGGGGCTGCAAGCTCAATGTTAACTAGAGGGGTGGGTGCTTGGAGCTAAGCTCGACCTTAATTTTGCAGTTAAGGTTTCAGTGGGAGGGATGGCATGGTCTCCTGAGAGCTCATTTTTCTCTAGTTATCCACGTGACCACTTACTCTGCGTTACCCTGAGAATTTCCACTTGCCTAAACATGTCTTAAAAGAAGATATGTTTATAAAAATCTAGGGTTTCACTGGCAAAACAAGGTAGTGTTTAAGCACCTATGCCCAGGCACAGACATTTCGGTTCCACTCTTTGCTCTGTCATTTACTGGGTGTTTGTCCTTCACAAGGCCCTCTTCTCCTGGGGTCTTCATCCCCTGTTATGTGGGGTGCAGGGGCTGGAGGGTTGTCTCATGATGATTGTTAGCTGAGAGTCTGTGGTGCGCATTCAGTGTAGGGGGAGGGGATCCAGAGAGAGGGTATATGGCTCAGGCGAGAAGACAAAGGTCTGAGAAATCTATGGAAACCATTCATTCATTGTTCCATCCATTCATTCATTCACATTCATTCATTCAACATACATTTTTTTAACATCTTTATTGGAGTATAATTGCTTTACAATGGTGTGTTAGTTTCTGCTTTATAGCAAAGTGAATCAGTTATACATATACATATGTTCCCATATCTCTTCCCTCTTGCGTCTCCCTCCCTCCCACTTTCCCTATCCCACCCCTCTAGGTGGTCACAAAGCACTGAGCTGATCTCCCTGTGCTATGCGGCTGCTTCCCACTAGCTATCTATTTTACGTTTGGTAGTGTATATATGTCCATGCCACTCTCTCACTTTATCACCAACATACATTTCTTGAGGGCCTGCTCTGGGTCAGACATTATTCTAGGTTCCAATGTGGTCCAACAGAAATTTAACGTAAGCCATACATGGGATTTTAAACTTTCTAGTAGCCACATTAAAATGAGGAGATAGGTGAAATTAATTTTTTGATGCGTTTTAGTCAGCCCAACATATCCAAGGTATTACCATTACAACATGAGATCAGTATATAAAGCACTAATGAGATATTGTATGTTTTTGTTTTTATCCTGAGACTTTGAAGCCCTGTGTGTGTTACTCTTCTGGTACATCTCAAGTCCTGGCTACGGAGGCTGCGATACCTGGAGACTTGGGCTTGGGAACAGCAGTGACAGCTAACATTTATTGGGTTCTCTTTAGGAGAGAGGCATTGTGCTAAGCATTTCCATACATTAAATAAGTCCGTCCCGTGGCACAACTGATAGGTATTGCTTTACACTTACTTCACAGGGATGAGGAAATGGAGGCCCAGAAACTATAAGTTGATCCAAACCATATGGCTGCTGAGTGGTGAGCCAAGGAACACGGTCTGTCCGACTCCGCGTCCTTAGGCGCGTATGTACAATCCCATTTACTGTGTCCCTTTGGGGCAGTTGGCCCGTGTGAATCTGTTAACACTGTGCGGTTACCTCTTAGTTCTCAGGGCTGTGGTGAGGGATGCAATGAAGCTGTTGTGACCTGTATGAACTGCTTGCTGTGCCTCACCCAGGACACCAAGAAAGGTCACATCCTTTAGATTCCTCCAGTTTAGATAAAAGCCACCCATTAAGTTAATCAGGAGGAATATAGTGTCACCCTTTTGGGATCCTCCCTGTCCCTGGGACTTACAGAGTCCTCAAAGGGGCTCCGCAGCCACCTGCCACTGTCCCATGGGCCACGCAGGGCCATGTAGAGTGCTGGGCCTCTCCCAGCTGGAGCTGTTGGTTCACGATGAAGTTGACCTGAGGTAACACCACAGGACTCCGCCCTCCACAGTGCATTCCTCAAGCCACAACCCAGGGGCAGCAAGTGAACCTAAAATCTCAGACTTTGGAGCCCACATTAAAAAATCAGGATATTTCACAGAAAAATATAGAGTTTCTCTCAAAAAACCCCACAAAACCCAAGTATGATGACCTTCAGTCCATATACCCACATGGCTACTTCTGGGTGGGTTCCTTTAGAGGAGGCATTTGCTACCATTGCCAACGGTCCTCACCATTCCCTACTGTCCCTGGCACAAAAGACGATTAAAATTTTCATTTATCATCACACATTTGCCATTGTTTTTAACTGTGGAGACAATGATCTTCCTGTGCTCATGTCTCTATGAGACAGACCGCACACAGACAGGCTGCGTGTTGTCTAAGGGCAGCAGCTTAACTCTTCCTCACCTGGCACCTTGCAACACCTGCCCAGCTCTCCGGGTCCCTCCTTCAGCCTTACATGCAGCCATTCTCTTCTCTGGAAACACTGCACTGGGGCAGAGTCAGGCATCCGGCCCTGTAGAACCTGCAAGCTCTAAGCTTCTTTCCATTTCTGAAAAGCCTTTGAAACACTAAGCATTCATTTTGTTTTCCCAACAGTAGGGTTTGAGCATGTGAACATGCTTCTGAGCAGGCTGAATTGAAAACCTCAGCTGTCCATCCCTCTTTTTCTAGGAGCTGGGGAAACATCAACCACGGCTCACTGGGTTGTCTTTCTCAGGAGAGCATGTCGTAAAGTGACTAACAGCCCAGATCTGGGAGCCAGACTACCTCAATCTAAATCTGGCTTTCACCTCTCACTACTTCTGTGAACTTGGAAATGTTACTTGGTCTCCCTAGGCCTCACCTTCCCAAATGGGAATATGTACTGACGTATGGAGGGTGCTTGTCTCAGCACCTGGCACAGCTAGTGCCGTGGAAGTGACTGCTGTCATTCTGACAAAACACAAACCAGGTAAGCTCTCAGCAGGTCACTCACTGCACCATTAAATCTGACTGGCGCATAGTAGGCAGAGGAAAACTGTTACTGTTTCCCCTCTTAGGACCATGGCCACAGAGTGCCAACTCTGGGAGAGACTTAAACTTCTTTTAGAGTTTCTGATTTCACAGCAGGGACTAAGTGCACTTCATCTTTTTTCTACACCAGGAAATAATCATGATGATATGCCCCAAGGAAACAGGCCCAATAGAACAGCCCTCTTTACTCTGTTCACCGCTCAACAAAAAGGGGGATATGTACCATGGGGCACAGCAGACACCCCGACCCTTTTCACAGGTGGGGAGGCCCAGGCCTGTTCCCAAGTGTGGACACACATGAAGATGGGTGGCCTGGCTCCAGCCTAATCACTCCCTCTGAGTTCAGGCTACAGCAGGAGGTGTGGGTACTGGGCAAAGTGTTGTCCACCCCCCACCCATACAAACTACAGAGAGAGAAAGGAGGGATTCTGCAGAAGAAAACACAAATGCCAACCCAAAGGGCAGGATAAGCACAGCAGGGGGCCAGGGTCAGCTGGACACAGGGCAGGCCGCTGTGAGTGACCCAGGCGAGCAGGTTTTAGAAGGAATTTCAGGTGGCCTGGAGACACTGAGAGAATAGGGGTAGGACTCAGGAGACTTGGCTTTCAGGCCCCGCTGTGCCGCCAACTAGGCGAGTGACCTTAGTCGAGTCCCCTCTGCTGGTCCTCAGCCTCCTCAGCCAAGGAGGGGACGGACCAGGCATTCTTACTGTCCCTTCTGGCTGTGATACTGTCTGACCACTCTCTGGCCACACTTGTTATGTGTTCTGTCCGTCCCAGTCCTGACGGCAGTATACTGTGACCCCCCCAAAGCAAGAACCGTGTCTATGATAAGATCCAGGCTCCTATGTCAGGTGCTGCTTAGAACCTCAGACCTCACTGGGCTCAATAAACCTTTTTAAAAAAAATAGTGGTAGCTTCCATGCTGGGCACCCCACATTTATGTATTCATTTATCCATTTTTCCTTTAACTCAACAACATTTATTAAACACTGGTCATGGTGTGGGTACTGGGGAGAATGAACGAGCCAGCCCAGGACGTAAAATGAGCCTGGACCTCTGAACACTGCTGTGTCAAAGCATCCTGATGTGCCCCTGCTTAAGGATACCTGCCATGGTGTCACCCTCATTTCACGAGTCAGGTGCAGGGGGTACCAGAGGGCCAGGCCAGCCTCCGGCATCATCTGAAGCGCCATGCTATCAAGGTCCCTTCCATGTTACACCTTCCCCCTCTTGTTAAGGGCCAGTGAATGGTCTGAAACCAAAGCATTTCCAGAGACTTTCCCCAAACTGAATGTATCCTGGGCTTTGGTGTCAGGAGTGTCTATTCTTTTCCCAGAAGCCTGGATGGCCTCCCACTGATGGAGCCTGATAATACATGAGTTCATTACCCTGGCTGCTGGGGTCCATGACAGCCCATCTGCTGGCATGATTAATTAAAACTTTGACTGGCAATGGAGGGGCCATCTCGGGGCCGGAAAGCAATTAATTGGAGCACCTTCCAGCCCATCATTTCTGATGGATCCTAGAGAGACCGACGCCAGAGACAGGGAGCAGGGTCCTTGTGGGCTGGTCCCTTTGCCTTCCTCTCCTCTGTGTTTCCTGCAGAGTTTCCTTCCCTGTGAAGCCCACTCTAATTAAGCAGAGGAAGAATGATGAACCAGATCCTCAAATACCCCAAGTGGGGTTATCCCCTAAGTCAATTTCCTTACAGAAGGGTTTTTCTACTCCTCCCGGGAGCAGGGAGTGTTGGGGTTTGAGAGAGTTTCCCCCTCTCTTTTCTTGACCCCTGTGCTCAGGCACAGTGAACTCCTCCCACTTCCGTCTCCACGTGGAGATGGTTTCATCACTCTCTCCCTCTCTTTGTCCTGCCAGCTGTGTATGAAGCGAGGCTGCTAGGAAAGGCCTCAGGCCCAAGCAGAGCTCTTCCTCCTCTGGACAGCTTGTCATGTGAGACTCGCATACTATCAGGAAAGAAGAATGAAGACTGAAGACACAGATGCCCTGGAATCAGGTATGACCTTGAATTAACCCATGTGTATACTTGGTTGCTTCTAGTAGGTGTTTGTGATTCTGGTACTGATGTCGAGATGGCTGAGAGACGAGTTGGGGGTGGGTGTCAGGCTGAGTACCTAACAAGTATGGCTAAGAGAGAGGACGGGCAGGAAATTGGGGTCACCTTGTGGGACACTGACTCAGTTGGCTTAAGAGTTCAATTTCTGCTTTCCCCACACATTCACCGTGGGACTGTAAGGAAAAGTCCCCACCTCTCTGCATCTGTTTCTTTTACATGCCCATTTGTAGATTCTTTCTTGACTTATTGTATGGAAATGTGATGACAATCAGGAAAATTTCCTGTGATAAAAGATTTGAACTTCAACAGGGGAGCTTCTATTACCTTGTCTCAAAGCCCCAGTGCCTGCTCCCTGAGCATGTGCACAGGCTGTCTTGGATGTCTGTTTATTGACGTGTCTAGAACAGTGCCTGGCACACGGTAAGTACTCCATAAATGCTCGTGGAAAATATGAGTGAAAATAGACTAAGAAGTGTCCTTCGAGCCTTCACGTAGTCCAGTGTTTTTGAACTTTTTAAAGTCATGGAACCCTCTGATGAAACAGTATCTTACAGGGACTCCCAATAAGGAAAACAGAGAAGTAGTTGCTCTGGTTCAAGTGTGTATGAACAGAGCCCGGGAAGCCCTCACCTGCCCACACTCCGAATTTACAAATAAGGAAACTATGGACATGTGGAGCCAGCCCCAGCCCAGGGGTCCCCCTCCCAGCCCAGTGCTCTCCCCACCACTCCGAGGCTACCAGACCACCTGGGGATGGGCCTGAGCTACCCCGCCAGGCCATCCCCCAAGTCTTCTCAACCGGACCAGCCCTACCTTTGTCTGTCATACATGTTAAGCTTCTGTACAGGCTTTCATTTGAGAAAAGGGTTCTAATGTTTAAAAAACAAATAAGCAAATAAAAACCATTGTTGGGGGAATGGAAGAAGGGAGTATTAACTGAGGCAGAGGCTGGTTCTGGGGGAGATTCAGCTTCCTTTTATCGTATGACCCTAAAGAAGTCAGAATAGAAGAGTCAGGGACGAGATGTGAACATTCTTCCCTGTGCTTCTTTGGGGGATTATTGTTTCATTCTGTGCAGTAGGGAGGATACTCTTGCTCACTGACTAGGATTTGATTTGGTAGGAGAAAGGCAGAAAAGAGAAAGGGGAGAGGTGAGGAGGGAAAGAGACAAAGAAGAATCCCTACTTTGTCCCTGGTAGACCTGAGATGCATGGAGACCAAATGCCTCCAAGCCACACGGGAAGGAGTGACCAGACAGCCTTTCTGCCAGTGTCCCTAGCCCATGTCTAGAGTGAAATACTGCCAAGAGGAAGAGGGAGACACCAGGAGATGGTGCCTAAACTTGGCCACATGTGGAATCAGCGAGGGATCTTTAAACACTAGCGATGCCTGGTGCCTGCACTGTGATTCAATCGGCAGGGCCTGGGGCCCGGGTGGCAGGAGTTTTTAAAGCTCCTCTGGTGATTCTAAGGTAGAGCAAAGTTCAGAAGCACTGCACCAGGGGCAGGGGTGGGTAGCCCTGCCTGAAGCCTCCCAATGAGCAGCGTCTGTGATTCTTACCTTACTTCTCACAAAGGGTGGGTCCCTGGGGACAGAAGCCTGGAGCCAGACAAGACAAAGGTGCAGGATGCTCTATTTGAGCATCCTGCCTCTCTCCCATTCGATTCCTGTTCCATCCATGGTCCATCTGAAATGCCACCAAGAAAGTGTCCCCACTTACCAAGACTGAAATCAATCTCTCCTTCAGTATCTGAAGCCCTTTTTTGGTCCCTTTTATAGCCTTTCTCACCTTGTGGATTCTGGCTATCTGTGAACTTCTGGAGGACCAGCAATGTGTTCTCCCATTCTAATCTTCTGGAGTGCCCAGCAGTGTTTTGGGTACAGCTGGCACTCAATGTATGCTTATTAAATTGAATTTTGTAAACAGGGAACCCAGGGCACATGTCAGGGAATGGGTAGGCAGTGGGACCTGCTTGTGGGGTAGCTGGAAAGAGGAACCCCTTCCCACCAGCCTTGGAGTTGGATAAGAGCCCCGTGTCCCACATACGCCTATAAGGGCAAGCGTGTGGTAGGGTCACATGCCTGGGCCAAATAAGACACTGACCACGTGGTCTCTGTCCTCATAACAAAGAAGACTTCATGAATAAAAGGTCACAAAGACACATACTTATCAATAACAACAGCTAACACCTAGGGAACACTTTGCAGTTTGTTTCACATTTATATTATCAATAAATACAGACACACAGACTCTCTTCACTGTTCACTCTGACCCTTTACACTCACACAAGATGGACAAATGTTCATCACCTCTTCATCGAGCGAAGACACCACACACACACACACACACACACACACACTCTTTTTTACATTTATAGAAAGAAGGGGACTAAAATTATTGCATCCCTTCTATATTTCTGGTGCTGCTCTAGGTACCTGAAGATATAAAAACACACTCCCCAGAGGCCTGCTCACGTGTGTGTGTGTGTGTGTGTGTGTGTGTCCAACTCAACCCACCTCCTCTCTGTCCCACATCTCTCCTCTTCTAACTCTACACGTTTACTCTCTGCAGACATAATAATCTCAGTGGCCGCTATTGGTTGAATTGTGTCCCCATGAAAGCTATGTTGAAGTCCTCACCCCCAGAACGTGACCTCCTTTGGAAATACGGTTGTTGCTGATGAGGTTCAGATGAGGTCCTACTGGGTAAGGTGGGCTCCTAACCCATCACAACTGGTTCTTTATGAGACGCTGCCCTCAGAAGTGAATATGGTGGCCCAGCAAGGGAATGTGTGCATGTCTGGGTGCACACTGGGTAAAGGATTATGCCCTGCGTGTGTAACATGTGAGTATACGTGTGTAGGTACGTGCTAGAGGGTTTGAATCTGTGTGCACACATATATTATGCATGTAAAGTCAAGGGATGATTTTTGCCTCTCTACCATCACACACACACACACACACACACACGCACACACACACACCCCACACACACTATAGCCTTCAGCCCTGAACCTTCCTGAGTCCTCTCGGCTATCATGCACTCCCCTGCGTCCCTTTGTCGGTGGGTGCATGGCAGTTTATGAGTGGTGATTAAACCTCTATTAGGTTTCATCTCTACTGATCATCATAGCCCATAAAAGGCATCTAACCCTGGCGCTGTTGGAGGATCAGGGCTCAGGGAGTTGGAAAAAGGGGAGGGAAAGCTTTTTTTTTTTTCTTTTAACATCTTTATTGGAGTATAATTGCTTTACAATGTTGTGTTAGTTTCTGCTGTATAACAAAGTGAGTCAGCTATGCATATACACATATCCCCATACCCCCTCCCTCTTGAGTCTCCCTCCCACCCTCCTTATCCCACCCCTCTAGGTGGTCACAAAGCACCGAGCTGATCTCCCTGAGCTATGCGGCTGCTTCCCACTAGCTATCTATTTTACATTTGGGAGTGTATATATGTCCATGCCACTCTCTCACTTCGTCCCAGCTTACCCTTCCCTGCACCCTATGTCCTCAAGTCCATTCTCTACGTCTACATCTTTATTCCTGTCCTGCCCCTAGGTTCATCAGAACCATTTTTTTTAGATTCCATATACAGGTGTTAGCATACGGTATTTGTTTTTCTCTTTCTGACTTACTTCACTCTGTATGGCAGATTCTAGGTCCATCCACCTCACTACAAATAGCTCAATTTCGTTTCTCTTTATGGCCGAGTAATAGTCCATTGTATATATGTGCCATATCTTCTTTATCCATTCGTCTGTCGATGGACATTTAGGTTGCTTCCATGTCCTGGCGATTGTAAATAGTGCTGCAATGAACATTGGGGTGCATGTGTCTTTTTGAATTATGGTTTTCTCAGGCTATATGCCCAGTAATGGGATTGCTGGATCATATGGTAATTCTATTTTTAGTTTTTTAAGAAACCTCCATACTGTTCTCCATAGTGGCTGTATCAATTTACATTCCCACCAACAGTGTAAGAGGGTTCCCTTTTCTCCACACCCTCTCCAGCATTTATTGTTTGTAGATTTTTTGGAGGGAAGGCTTTAAACAAAGGAGCCAGGTGAAGTGACGTCTTGTGATTTGACCTACCTACCATCCTTCATCTTCTGCTCCAGCATCCCTCAGAGGCAGGTGTCCGTTTTGCAGGAGAAAACAGATGGCCTGTTGGAGTGACACAACCCGGGACACAGAGCAAGTTAAGGGCGGAGATGGGGCTGTCCCTCTGAGCGTTGCTCCTGTCAGCTAATCCACCGAGGGTTACGGGTGTCCGTTAGAAGCAGGCAGAGCAGGGCATTTTAAAGCCAGACAGATGCTGGTGGGGAGAAGGTAGAAATACAGAAGTGGAGGGGCCGATAGTAATGGGAAGTATTCCTGTGCACTTACTGCGTGCCAAGCATTTCGTGGCTGGTCCTCATTCATCCTGACAACCCTGGAAGCCAGGCATGGTGGATGTAAGCCTTGTCTGACAGCTGCATCAACAGGCTAAGACTGGTTAAGTGGGCCATGGTCACACAGCCAGGCAATGATTGAGGCAGGATTGGAAATGTAGGCCATCTGATCCTAGGTTGGGCTCTTATTCATGATATTTGGTAGAAATTAAAAAGCAGCCTTGGGTTTCCCTGGTGGCGCGGTGGTTGAGAGTCCGCCTGCCAATGCGGGGGACATGGGTTCGTGCCCCGGTCCGGGAAGATTCCACGTGCCGCGGAGTGGCTGGGCCCGTGAACCATGGCCGCTGAGCCTGCGCTCCGCAACGGGAGAGGCCGCAATGGTGAGAGGCCCGCGTACCGCAAAAAAAAAAAAAAAAAAAAGAACAGAGTTCATTTTCCTTCTTACTTCTGGAAGGGGAATTGTTACACAGATGTTTGGTTTTGGCCATGAAATCACAGCTTGGAGGCACGGGGGCCTATATTGTGACCTAAGCAGTAGAGTTCACTGTTACTCACATTTGACTGATTTCAGGTCTCAGCAGTAAGGTACCCATGTAATTCAGAGATGACTGGACTCTCCGTGGGCAGCCTGTTTCACCCTTGCCCTCCTTGATGCAGGTCAGAGTTCATCACAGTTATATGCATCCTCTAAAATAACCAACTGTAAACACACTAGTGAGAAATAGAGATTTCACTGAATATTTAGTGGGGATGTGAAGACTTGCACCCCACACAGGAAAAAACTAAGAATAACATGCCCCACAGATGCCTGTGCTTCCCTACTCCCAAATTTCCCCTCCCTGCCAGCTGCCGGACCACTCTTTTCTCCTCACCCTCCTCCATCTCTAAAACTCCGCCCTCATTTACAACACAACGTTTATCCAAAGGGAGGCTGGTAATTACCCAGAACACCCTACCACCACTTTTGTTGTTCCTCAAGCTTCTCCGTGGTGATGTCATCTTCCTCCTACACCCCCTCCCCATCCTGCCGTCACGCTATGTGCTCACTAATCCTAACAATCACTCTGTGAGGGGCTTAGAGAAATTCAGAGACTCACTCAAGCTAAGACATGATAGTCGAGGACTCCTCCCAGGTCTGTCAGACCCCCCGTCCGTGTCCTCACCCACCCCACATGCTGCAGTGCAAAGGCCATGGGCCTGGGGAGTGTACACGTGAGGCTGGGAGAGGGGCATGTGTCTGGGGCTGTTTTCTCTACACCCCGGGCAGCACCTGTTCCCCTTATTCAAGCAGCTCCTACAAAGACAGCTGTGAACCCCCTTTGAGTGAGAAGGTCCTGCCTTCTCCCAGGCCATCCTGCCTGCTGCCTGCTGGGAGGAAGACTTTACCGATGTGATTGGTGACTCGACCTTATTTATTAGGGGTCATTAAAACCCCTGATAGATTATAAGTACATTAAACTTCATACGCATTTCTTCTCTCCTCCAGGCTGCCAGTCTGGCCCTACTCTTTCTGAGTAGGCCCAACAGGATGCTCTTACTCTGCCACAGGCCTGGCAGCCAGTTGGTGGCAAGATCTGGATGCAGGAGGCAGGCTACAAACCTAAGCCATGAGCTACAACCCAGCTGCCCCTGATTTCCATCTTGCTGTTTGCTCCCTGTGTATTTAGTTCCAGCAGGGCACTAACAGGAGAGGGGTGGTTCGCAGGGCAGAGTTATGTCCATTGCTTGGGCCCTGGTTTTGGTACTAATTTAATATGATCAAAACCCAGGGGGACCATATAATCCATAATCCATATTAGGAGGACACTTCTGAGAGTGAAAGCGGACACTGTTAATTATGCCCGGACAACAACTCCTAAGTAAACTGGGATGCGTGGTCACCTTATTGAAACTATTAAAAACCTGGGCTTCCCTGGTGGCGCAGTGGTTGAGAGTCCGCCTGCAGATGCAGGGGACACAGGTTTGTGCCCGGTCCGGGAAGATCTCACATGCCGCGGAGCGGCTGGGCCCGTGAGCCATGGCTGCTGGGACTGCACGTCTGGAGCCTGTGCTCCGCAATGGGAGAGGCCACGACAGTGAGAGGCCCGCGTACCGCAAAAAAAAAAACCCCACAAAAACAAAAACAAACAAAAACCTACCCTGGGTCCTAACACCCTACCTTGATCACACAGAGACTGGAACACTCAAGGTTCTGCAAGAAATAAGATGGAAATAAGACGGAAGGCAGGCCTATTAAAAAGTTCGGCCCATGACTTCTACTTTGAGTTTTCATAATACCATGTTTTATTCATGTAAAGCATTTTATAGTTTACAAAGTGCTTTCACGAGCATGCTCTTCCTTAATAAGCCTGGAAGGCAGGTAATATGTTCAGCATCTTGAAAAGGCCAGAGAGTGAGCTGCAGAGGGAGAACACGAATCCAGGATCCGGGTGAGCCTAGTGTCCTTTCCTCACCCACACCGCATCCCCTCACGGCCTCTACTCTGGAC
Source organism: Mesoplodon densirostris (assembly GCF_025265405.1). NCBI lineage: Eukaryota > Metazoa > Chordata > Mammalia > Artiodactyla > Ziphiidae > Mesoplodon > Mesoplodon densirostris. Next base: position 21,991,266 of record NC_082668.1, read on the forward strand.
TGAGCTACCAGCTTGTGTTCTGAACCTAGAATACCTAGGAGAACAATACAGTGAGGCCAGTGGGAGACAGTGGACTGCATTATAGTGTTGTCTGAATCAAAATGAGCCCAGTCATTAGCATTGTGCATATTCAAAATAGAAGGATATATGTGTTCATTTACTTTCAAAACCCAAGCTGGACTAGGTAAAACACTGCCTATCCCCAACAGGGCTTTCCAAGGAATTTTTCAAGATTCTAAATTTTATACATGTATTAATTGGCAAAGGACCAAACTCCAACATTTGAGACAGTGGCTTTTAATGGGGGGCAGCACATTTGGGTGGTGACTGGGGGGGTGAGTCCCCTCCTTTATCTCTACCACCTCTGCAAGTCAGTGAATGTTAGTGACACAGAGGTCCAAAGGTGCCAGGCCCGATAGCAACTTCCAGTTCCCACACAAGCCTACCATCTGTGGGACTAGTGGCCTTCCGGGGACTAGCCTGCGGCTGACTGATGATGACATCTTGCATGCTGCTCTCTGGGGCCACGGCAGGCACAACACGTAGAAGTTCTACGGATCTGCACATCTCATTTCAGGGGAATGGGTCCTTGGTGTGTTCATCTAAAACATGATGCCCCTACTCAAAACAAGTCCATACAGCACGGATACTCTGCCTACATGAAACAGATTCAGAAATTACATGGCTAATTTAGTCCTTTCTCTCCCTAGCCTGTTAAACTTGCTGCTTCTTTTGGGTATTAAGATAACTTAGGTAAAAGTGGAGTTAGGGGAAGCACAAATAGCCCCACTGTGTATAACATAAATCAGAAAGTATCACAAAGGACTAACCTGATGCAAACTTTTCCTGGATTGACAGAAGGACTGATGTTTCCAAGAAAGAATTCCCCAAACTGTCAAAGACATGGGATGCTTATGAGGCCATACTCATTGAACTGATTCATACTGCCAGGAGGATCTGACGTGAATAATGAAGAATTTAGAGAAAAAAGTTTGCCCTCTTGATTCTGACAAATGTCTCAGTTTTGCCCAAGTCACAAAGCTCCCCTGGGCCTCAACTATCCAACTGGACAGTAAGATATGGTATCCTTCATTGGGGTTGCTTTAAATGGGCAAACTGTATGTAAAGATTGATTGAAGTGTGTATAGTATAATGAGACGTCCTAAAGGCCCAGAGTAAACAGCTCCCCTCTCTCTTCATGGAGTTCCATTTTCAATCAAAGCACAGAGGGTTTTTAATTCTCAGCACAATACTGAAGAGTTCTTCTGCAATTAGTAATTAGCAGCAGTCCACAGGAGGAATGAATCATTGATGCCTTTAATATTAATGTTTGCAAAATAAAGTGAATCAATGACTATTTATGGGGCTGCTGAGGATATGGGAGACTGGGTACCATGAAGTTTGTGACACCAAGGAAGGAGAAGTTAGAATTTGGGGAAGAAATGAGGATAGGAAAAAAATAAGGGTTTCTTATTTTCTTATTATAGGAAAGGAAACATCATCCAGAGAGAAAGGAAAGGAGACTTGGGTAGAGCTGGGAAATATGGGGAAATTAAGGAAGAAGTGTTTTAACACAACCAAACTTTCTGTGAGACCTGCAAGTAGAGTGTAATGAAATGATAGAATCTTAACTATTGGTGATGAATCTCTCAGTTATTGTGTTTTTGTTTGTTTCTTTTTTTTTTTTTTTTGCAGTACGCGGGCCTCTCACTGTTGTGGCCTCTCCTGTTGCGGAGCACAGGCTCTGGACGTGCAGGCTCAGTGGCCATGGCTCACAGGCTCAGCCACTTCGTGGCATGTGGGATCTTCCCGGACCGGGGCACGAACCTGTGTCCCCTGCATCGGCAGGCGGACTCCCAACCACTGCACCACCAGGGAAGCCCTGTTTGCTTGTTTTTGTTTTAGGGTTCACTGATATGTCAGAGGCTGGGCCAAAACAGCGTCTTTTCTTCATGAGCACATCATCATAACTCTGCTTAAAATGGGTACACAGGGAAACGGTGCTCCCCTCCCACCCTGTGGTACAGCCAAAGTAATGTGATGACTAAAATGCTTAAAAAAAAAAAAAAAAAAAAAAAGAAAAAAAGCTGGCCACGATTTTCCAAAGCCAGCTTTCTGTTGGTAAGAAACTAATGCCACCATGTGATCAGAATAAGCTGTGATGCCGTTAGAGGATCAGACAATGGACTAGACCTCATGGGGAGTATTGAGAAACTCACCAGTGACCATGCCATCATTCTACGTGAGATAATTTCATGAGGCCTGCAATCCTCGACAATATACCAGATCGGGATGAAATCCATTTTCCAGTGACTTCAAAGCACGTGTGTAATACACTGAGATCAATAAGACCACAAAAGAAACAATACACCAATCAGAAAATAATGACTCTTTATTAACTTGTATGGGGTCTAAATTATACCTTATATATGTTTGTATTCATTCCACAGGGAATTAGGTGATTCGCTTCTGTATAATCTGCAGGGACCATCTCCAGAGATTCCGGTTCTACTTGAATGACCTCCTCCAGGTTGTTCTGTATAGAACTCTCAGCACCACAGTGATAGCAACTCTGGTAGATTCCCCACACATCCATGAGCTATATCAAGTCCAGCTGTAAACAGGAACAACAAATTTAGAAAGGAAGCAGGCCAACTCCAGAACACTGCTTCTCTGGGGAAAGAACCATAGTGACAATGGTTCTCTTTACTGGTGGCATGCACGGACTTGCACACTTACTCACTGCTAACTAAATTAGGAGTTAAATTTAGGAGTTAAATTCTAAGTATCTCTTCATTTCAATCCTAAGAACTTCTCCACAAAACGGCTGAAAGTTTTTACTGGACTGCTGTCATGTGAGGCTTAAAGGCAGGAAGTTTCCACACATGAAAGATGGATACAAAAGCCAATACCCTACACAGCCTCCCAGGCATCCAGACACGGTGTGATAAGGTCCAGAAATCCCCAAATACCTATCAGCCTATTCTATTTACATAAAGTTAACTGAGAACATTTAAGAATTAGGCTTTTTAAAAGCTGTTTTTATTTGTCAACCCACACAAATCGCACATTGTATTGCTTATTTTGGTTGAGAGCAATTTCAGTAAATTATGACATTTTGCTGCTACAGGAATAGCTTTCCCAGCTCTTTTTTAGTCCTTCAATGAGAGGATTAAACTGAATGAGCAATAAACTTAAAAAACCATAGAGCACAGGAACATCCATTATGAAATTACTTATCTGATTACAAGTATAATGGCAATAAATAGTAGTGTAGAGAGCTGCTGGTGTGTTAGAAATTAAAAGACAAATATGTGAGCTGGAAAACAAAATGGTAGAAATAACTGCTGAGGAGAAGAATAAAGAAAAAAGAATGAAAAATAATTGAAGACAATCTCAGAGACCTCTGGGACAACACTAAACGCACCAACATTCGAATTATAGGGGTCCCAGAAGAAGAAAAGAAAAAGAAAGGGTCTGAGAAAATATTGGAAGAGATTATAGTTGAAAACTTCCCTAACTGGAAAGGAAACAGTCACCGAAGTACAGGAAGAACAGAGAGTCCCATACAGGATAAACCCTAGGAAAAACACACCAAGACACATATTAATCAAACTAACAAAAATTAAATTCAAAGAAAAAATATTAAAAGCAGCAAGGGAAAAACAAAAAATAACATACAAAGGAATTCCCATAAGGTTACCAGCTGATTTTTCAGCAGAAACTCTGCAGGCCAGAAGGGAGTGGTAGGATATACTTAAAGTGATGAAAGAGAAAAACCTACAACCCAGATTACTCTACCCAGCAAGGATCTCCTTCAGATTTGATGGACAAATCAAAAGCTTTTCAGACAAGCAAAAGCTAAGAGAATTCAGCACCACCAAACCAGCTTTACAACAAATGCTAAAGGAACTTATCTAGGCGGGAAACACAAGAAAAGAAAAAGACCCACAAAAACAAACCCCAAAGAATTAAGAAAATGGTAATAGGAACATACATATTGATAATAACCTTGAATGTAAATGGATTAAATGCCCCAACCAAAAGACACAGACTGGCTGAATGGATACAAAAAAAAGACCCACATATATGCTGCCTACAGGAGACCCACTTCAGATCTAGGGACACATACAGACTGAAGGTGAAGGGATGGAAAAAGATATTCCATGCAAATGGAAATCAAAAGAAAGCCGGAGTAGCAATACTCATATGCGATAAAATAGACTTTAAAATAAAGGCTGTTACAAGAGATAAGGAAGGATAGTACATAATGATCAAAGGATCAATTCAAGAAGAAGATATAACAATTATAAATGTTTATGCACCCAACATAGGAGCACCTCAGTACATAAGGCAGATGCTAACAACCATGAAAGGAGCAATCAACAGTAACACAATCATAGTAGGGGACTTTAACACACCACTTACATCAATGGACAGATTATACAAACAGAAAATAAATAAGGAAACACAAGCTTTAAATGACACAACAGACCAGATAGATTTAATTGATATTTATAGAACATTTCACCCGAAAGTGGCAGAATACACTTTCTTCTCAAGTGCACACGGAACATTCTCCAGGATAGATCACATCTTGGGTCACAAATCAAGCCTCAGAAAATTTAAGAAAAATGAAATCGTATCAAGCTTCTTTTTTGAACACAACACTATGAGACTGGAAATCAATTACAGGGAAAAAAAGTGTAAAAAACACAAATATATGGAGGCTAAACAATGCACTACTAAATAACCAAGAGATCACTGAAGAAATAAAATAATACATAGAAACAAATGACAATGAAAACACGATGACCCAAAACCTATGGGGCACAGCAAAAGCAGTTCTAAGAGGGAAGTTTATAGCAATTCAATCTCACCTCAAGAAACAAGAAAAATCTCAAATATACAATCTAACCCTACACTTAAAACAACTAGAGAAAGAAGAGCAAAGAAAACCCAAAGTCAGCAGAAGGAAAGAAATCATAAAAATCAGAGCAGAAATAAATGAAATAGAAATGAAGAAAACAATAGCAAAGATCAATAAAACTAAAAGCTGGTTCTTTGAGAAGATAAACAAAACTGATAAACCCTTAGGCAGACTCATCAAGAAAAAAAGGGAGAGGATGTAAATCAATAAAATTAGAAACAAAAAAGGAGAAATCACAACTGACACTGCAGAAATACAAAGGATTATAAGAGACTACTACAAACAGGTATATGCCAATAAAATGGACAACCACGAAGAAATGGACAAATTCTTGGAAATGTACAATTTTCCAAGACTGAATGAGGACGAATTAGAAAATATAAACAGACCTATCCCAAGTAATGAAATTGAAACCATAATTAAAAATCTTCCAACAAACCGAAGTCCAGGACCAGATGGCTTCACAGTCAAATTCTATCAAATATTTAGAGAAGAGCTAACATCGATCCTTCTCAAACTCTTCCAAAAAATTGCAGAGGGAGAAACACCCTCAAATTCATTCTACGAAGCCACCATCACCCTGATACCAACACCAAACAAAGATATCACAAAAAAAGAAAATTATAGACCAGTATCACTGATGAACATAGATGCAAAAATCCTGAACAAAATACTAGCAAACAGAATTCAACAACATATTAAAAGGATCACACACCATGACCAAGTGGGATTTATCCCAGGGATGCAAGGATTCTTCAATATATGCAAATCAATCAATGTGATACACCATATTAACAAATTAAGGAATAAAAACCGTATGATCATCTCAATAGACGCAGAAAAAGCTTTTGACAAAATTCAACACACATCTATGATAAAAACTCTCCAGAAAATAGGCACAGAGGGAAACTACCTCAACATAATAAAGGCCATATATGACAAACCCATGGCAAGTATCATACTCAATGGTGAAAAACTGAAAGCCTTTCCACTAAGAACAGGTACAAGACAGGGATGTCCACTCCTGCTACTCTTATTCAACATAGCTTTGGAAGTCCTAGCCACAGCAATCAGAGGAGAAAAAGGAAAAAAAGGAATACAAATTGGAAAAGAAGAAGTAAAACTGTCACTGTTTGCTAATGACATGATACTATACATAGAAAATCCTAAAGATGCCACCAGAAAACTACTAGAACTAATCAATGAATTTGGTAAGGTTGCAGGATACAAAATTAATGCACAGAAATCTCTGGCATTCCTATACACCAACAACGAAAAACCAGAAAGAGAAATTAAGGAAACAATCCCATTTACCATCACAACAAAAAGAATAAAATACCTAGGAATAAACCTGCCTAAAACACTTGTACTCAGAAAACTATGAAACACTGATGAAAGAAATCAAAGATGACATAAACAGACGGAGAAATATACCATGTTCTTGGATTGGAAGAATCAATATTGTGAAAATGACTATACGACCCAAAGCACTCTACAGATTCAATGCAATCCCTATCAAACTACTAATGGCATCCTTCACAGAATTAGAACAAAAAGTTTTACAATTCATATGGAAACACAAAAGACCCCAAATAGCCAAATCAATCTTGAGAAAGAAAAACGGAGTCAGAGGAATTAGGCTCCCCAACTTCAAACTATACCACAAAGTTACAGTAATCAAGACAGTATGGTACTGGCACAAAAACAGAAATACAGATCAATGGTACAGGGTAGAAAGCCCAGAGATAAACCCACGCACATATGGTCACCTAATTCACAACAAAGGAAGCAAGAACATACAATGGAGAAAAGACAGCCTGTTAAATAAATGGTGCTGGGAAAACTGGACAGCTACATGTAAAAAAATGAAATTAGAACACTCCTTAACACGATACACACAAAAAAAACTCTAAATGGATTAAAGACCTAAATGTAAGACCAGACACTATAAAACTCTTAAAGGGAAACATAGGAAAAACACTCTTTGACATAAACCACAGCAAGATTTTTTTTGACCCACCTCCTACAGTAATGGAAATAAAACCAAAAATAAACAAATGGGACTTAATTAAACTTAAAAGCTTTTGCACAGCAAAGGAAACCATAAACAAGATAAAAAGACAACCCTCAGAATAGGAGAAAATATTTGCAAGTGATACAACAGACAAAGGATTAATCTACGAAGTATACAAACAGCTCATACAGCTCAATAACAAAAAAGCAAACAAACCAATTAAAAAATGGGTGGAAGACCTAAACAGACATTTCACCAAGGAAGACATACATATGGCCAAGAGGCGCATGAAAAGATGTTCAACATTATTAATTATTAAAGAAATGCAAATCAAAACTACAGCGAGGTATCACCTCACACCCGTCAGAATGGCTATTATCAAAAAATCTAGAAACAATAAATGCTGGAAAGGGTGTGGTGAAAAGGGAGCCCTCTTGCACTGTTGGTGGGAATGTAAATTGATACAACCACTATGGAAAACAGTATGGAGGTTCCTTAAAAAACTAAAAATAGAACTACCACATGACCCAGCGATCCCACTACTGGGCATATACCCTGAGAAAACCATAATTCAAAAAGAGAGATGTACCACAATGTTCACTGCAGCACTATTTACAATAGCCAGGACATGGAAGCAACCTAAATGTCCATCGACAGATGAATGGATAAAGATGTGGCACATATATACAATGGAATATTACTCAGCCATAAAAAGAAATGAAATTGAGTTATTTGTAGTGAGGTGGGTGGACCTAGAGTTTGTCATACAGAGTGAGGTAAGTCAGAAAGACAAAAACAAATACTGTATTCTAACACATATATATGGAATCTGAAAAAAAAAGAAAAAAGGTACTGATGAACCTAGTTGCAGGGCAGGAATAAAGATGCAGATATAGAGAATGGACTTGAGGACACGGGGTGGGAGGGGGAAGCTGGGGCGAAGTGAGAGTAGCATCGACATATATACACTACCGAATGTAAAATAGTTAGCTAGTGGGAAGCAGCCGCATAGCACAGGGAGATCAACTCGGTGCTTTGCCATGACCTAGAGGGGTGGGATAGGAAGGGTGGGAGGGAGGCTCAAGAGGGAGGGGATATGGGGACATGTGTATGCATATGGCTGATGTGCTTTGGTGTACAACAGAAACTAGCATGGTATTGTGAAGCAATTATATTCCAATAAATATCTATTTAAAAAAAAGAGAAAAAGAGAAAATAAGAAGCAAGTCTATAATAAGCAGGCTTTGTGGCTGTATTTACAGCTTAGGCAAGTTCAAGTGTTAGAACACCTGCTATACATTAAAAGTACTTACCAAATCATCCACATCACCACCTTCCTCACATACAGCTGCTGTGTCTTCATCTGGATTCTCTTTGGGGGCCAGAAACTGTGAAGAGAAGTCAGGCACAATACCAAAAGGACGTTTTTGCCTCCTTTAATGGAGGAATGGATGCAAATGGCCCAAAAGAAACATCATCTTGACGTACACTCCTTCATTTGGCTCTGGATGAGAGGACCAATTTTGAGGTTTAATAGTCCACTAACTAGTCACAGAGAAAGTTCTTGACGAGAGGGAGGAAATGACACGGCTCGCCAAGGCAGTGAGCATGCGGAGGGTCCTACATCAGGCACCGAGGACAGCAGATACTCCCACTTCTGCTTCCACAGGGGGCATGTGGGCTCATGAGGGTTCAGAAAAGAACCAAACACCCCAAACCAGCATGTCTCTGCCTCTTTTGAAGAGAGCATTAAGAATCAAGTGTCTGGACTTCAAGATTATAACCGTCTACTCCTCAATTTCACTGAGGACACGAAAGGTAAAAGGAAGGACTTCTTTTAGAGATGTGAAACACAAAAATGGGTGAGCTTGGGAGACTGTTCAATTCTTTTTCTGGCAATCTTGTAGAAATTGTTTGAAAACAGGAAGGTGGATGAGAAAACTTCTAGTGTGCACTTCTGCTTAGCATCAGTGTTCTAGACTTGGAACTTCTAAAAGGCAGACAGGTAGAAAAGCAAGGGCCCTGAATTGAAGTTTGCAAGGATCTAGGAATGCAACTCAGATTTTAAAAGGGCAGTGAGTGTCCTTGAAGACTATCTGAACATTCCTGCCCTCCATCCTGTCCCTCCAAGAGACAGCAGTGGGGACTCTTATCCTTTTAGGTGTGTGGTAACTGCAGCTAAGAGCTAGTTTCTATGAACCACTTATCCATCCTCACACCACAGTTGATCTTCTTGTAGCGTAAGTACATAACATGGTGGCAGAGACAAGGCTGCAGGAGTGAGTGTTTTTAAAAGGGGAGGTGGGAGGTGAGGCACGCCTCTCCTGGCAAGCATCCCTCAGGGTCAGTGTGCATGGAGCCTGCAGACAGTGAGCAAGCCTTTCGGCCCACTTGCTCCTGTAGTAGCTCCACCCAAGAAGGAAAGGTGTTCTCATATACGCTTTCCTCACTTTCTCGACATGAAAGCATGGCAAGAACTGCTTTCCCTATATATCCCTGTGATTTCTATGGTACAATGGATATAATGGAGGCCTTGGAAACCTAAGATCTATAAATAGGCCTTGTTAGCACCTTGGACATGGCCATGACAGGTTTTTGTTTGTTTGTTTTTAATTAATTAATTTATTTTTGGCTGTGTTGGGCCTTCATTGCTGTGCGCAGGCTTTCTCTAGCTGCAGCGATTGGGGGCTACTCTTCGGTGCGGTGCGCAGGCTTCTCATTGCACTGGCTTCTCTTGTTGCGGAGCATGGGCTCTAGGTGCGTGGGCTTCAGTAGTTGTGGCTCTCAGGCTCTAGAGCACAGGCTCAGTAGTTGTGGCGCACGGGCTTAGCTGCTCCGTGGCATGTGGGATCTTCCTGGCCCAGGGCTTGAACCCGTGTCCCCTGCATTGGCAGGCGGATTCTTAACCACTGCACCGACAGGGAGGTCCCTGATAGTTTGTTTTTGACTCAACATCCCTCCTGGACTTTTTCCTCCTCAGTCAAAACCGTCTCATCATTCATTAACTTCAATTTTGATTGAGAGATTAAGGAATTTTTCTTCTTCTAAGGACATTTACAAATCTTTCCATAGCCCTCTGTTGACCCTGAACTGGACTGTGTTCAGCGCTGGGCATCTATGTATGGTTTAGGGGACAGAAAATGCTAGCAGTGGGCACACAGCCTGGAACAGAACTGTAACGCAGCATCCATATCATTAATTCTATTTATTCTGATTGATTTTTTTTTTTTTTTTTGCGGTACGCGGGCCTCTCACTGCTGTGGCCTCTCCCGCTGCGGAGCACAGGCTCCGGACGCGTAGGCTCAGCGGCCATGGCTCACGGGCCCAGCCGCTCTGCGGCATGTGGGATCTTCCCGGACCGGGGCACGAACCCATGTCCCCTGCATTGGCAGGCGGACTCTCAACCACTGCGCCACCAGGGAAGCCCTATTCTGGTTGATTTTTAATAAAGATATCTGAGGGCCACATAGAGATACATGAATAAGAAATTCACACTGTATTTGCATATGGTTTACGTCTAAAGCTTAAACCCTGCTCTTAGATTCCCAAATTAATCTTTACTTATGACTCTAATTATTATCAATATTAAAAAATATTTTTTATTTTGTTCCTCTCCTCTCCTACTCACGATCATTAACCCCCACATGGTTTTCCCTGCAGCAAGAATACCAGCGCAAAGGACAAAGACTTATCCAGCTGGTGAGAAGTGAATAAAAGGTAGAGCTGTGTCTTACCATACGCCTCTGGGGGGCTACAATCGACCGGCACCTTCAAACACAAGCTCCATGGTCTCAGTGTTTCTGTAGTCCAGTATATCTTTTATCATCCCTTAGAAGCCTGATACATGGTAGGTATTTATTGATGAATCTAGAAAATTCCTAATGTTTTTTTGGCACACAGCCTCTAAAAGCTCTAATTCCCATTCCTTCCTCACCTGCAAAAGCCCCTTTCACACTGCAATTATAGGATAAATGAAGATAGGACTGTCTGCACAGTATGACCATGGTATATTAATTAAACACAAATGGCATGTCTCTGAGATGAGGCCAAGCTCTAGGAAGAAAGGAACGGCAGCAAACTTCCATTTCCATCAAGTGCTAAACATCTGCAACTGATTTCCTGACAGATCTGCTTCACATTTCTGCTCAAGCAAATTACAGCTAAAAGCTGGGTTGCCATCCATTATCCTCCCCAAAGCCCCAGGCGAGGCTGATCTCTTACACATATCATATCACTCCTTACCATCAAAGTTTTTAACTACAAGTAATTTCCAGGCTGTGCAGTGACAGGGAAGCTAGAGATAAAGCAGAGAATTTGACTGGCCTGTTCTCTCAATAAAAGCAACAGGTTCTCTGAACACAGCCGAAAGGGGCACAAGTCAACTCTTGACTTTTCTTATGTTCTTTCTCTCTGCAATATGCTGAAAAAGCAGAGAATAAACAGAAAGAACAGTTGTGTGACACAGTCCTCCATCCTCAAACCCCCATCACTTACTTGGGGTTACCAAGAAAGAACCTCCTTACTTGGAGATCTTTATGAAATGGATAAACTGCTACTTCTCAGGTACACCGAAATACAATCCTGGCCACAAGCAGAGAAACTGCATCAATAACCTCTATATAGAAGCTTCCAGTCCTATTCCTCCATAAGACTAAAAACTAAAAATCAGCTTGTCCTCAGACCCTTACCAATCCCCAAATTGAAAACACATGGCTTCCACCGGGCTTATTCCAACACCATCAGGTGATTCCAAAGAATCACCCATAATCCAGATACACAAAAGCATCAGGAAGAATGAAAATCTGCTCGCATGTATTTTGTCTAAAATGACACACACTTAGGTTTCATTAATGCTATTTTCATGCTATAAAGGCAATACAGTGCAGCAGAGAAATCCTGCAAACTAGTGTGGAGGAAAGAACCATAACCTAAGCACTGCCCGTTCCTCAGTAACCCTGGGCAAGCCACCTGGCCTCTCTATAACTACTCTTCCTCAAAAATAAGACGGGACTACTACTACTGACCCTATCTATTTCATGGGGTTGTATTGCTTCTCAGGTAAAATAAAGTATACAAAAATGCTTTGTGGTACTGTAGATTTTATGTTCCAATTCCTAGGAATATACCCAATACATGTCTACCAAATGAGAGGTATAAGAATACCCACAGCATTTTTATTCACAATTACCAAAGTTTGGAAACAATCAAATGTCTATCATTAGGAGAATGGATGAATAAATTGTGGTACAGCCATAAAAGCGAATACTACTTAGCTATAATAAAGAATGAACAATTTTAACACCATGGATGAATCATAAAAGGCATGATTCCAATTATGTGAAGGTTAAGACAGGCAAAATGACTCTCAAGTGACAGATGTCATCAGGGAGCCTTCTGAGGTGTTGGAAATGCTCTTTATTTTGATCTGGGTAGTGGGTACTCAGTTATGAGCATGTAAGAATTTTATCAGTGTACACATTTAAGATTTGTGCATTTACTGTATGTTCCACCTCAAAAAAATTTTAAATTGTATCTTAAAAGTATCAAGCTCTAAACAAATATAAGGTAACACTGTGATATCTTAATTATCGCTTTTCTCATACTAACATAAAGAACAATTACACTAGAGATTTAAGGCAGAAAAGGAAAGTGGAAAAGAGCAAAGAAAAATGTCATGGGGTCCAACAGTGGCCAGCAGTTAGAGAAAATTGTTCTCAAGAAATGATTCTTAAATTTTATCTTATAATCCTTCACAAGGTTTTCGAGATCTCTTTTGAAAGAGGGAGCATGAGCCTCTTTTCTTTATGTACATGCAGCTGGTGGCATTCTAAGGTGGAGGCATGGAGATGACTATAGTAGGAATCCAGGGTCTGGGCTCTAGGCAATTCAGCTAGCCATGAACTTGTTGTGAGACACTGAGAAAGTCAACTTCACATCTCTAAACTGCATCTAGAAAATGACCAGATCACTAAGCTTTGAGCATCTGTGATGCTACGATGGAAAAATCAATAAATGTCAACAACAAAAAAGAAGGCTAGATTAGGCAGCTATAAGGAAAACAAGTGCTAAAATGATGCTTTCTCCCCTATAGATTTTGTATCAAATGATTGTTTAGACATAGCTCAGCATCCTGGAATCCCGTAAGAAACAATATTCCAAAGCCATGGGAAGAAATCCTCTTTTCCCTCTGTGCTCTTAATATGGAGTAAAAAGAATGGAGGACTGGGAGTCAGTCCAACAACTGGATTCCTGGCCAGTGACTTACTATGAGATCTCAGACACATCATTTTACGTCTCAGCCCTAAGTTTCTTCATATATAAAATAAGGAGTTTGGACTAGATCAGTATTTTTCAGGTTCTGTTCCTTGAGGTCGTGAGGGTTCTTCCAAGTCCCGTGGGCATGGGTCACCCCAATTTGCCACTCCCACTGCCCATCAAGTGAGAAGCATCACCTTTCTCTGTTTTATCTATCAGGCTTTCTTGTCAGCTTTCAGTTTTAAGAAATAAAAATTCAGCTAGGAGATCATGAGGATCCATTCCAGCTGAATACAATTCTACACAACTTAAGCCAGTATCCTCCGCCTTAGTAAAGGCTCTGACCTGTTTAAGTTCTTGTAGCCCCGGGCTTCTCAGCAGCAGCACCCTTTGCTGTGGGGGCCTGCACCCACTAGGCGGCAGTAACACACCGCCTGCTGTGACCACCCAGAACCTCTGGACAATGGCAGTGTCTCCTGGGGAGCAAAATCACCCTTGGCTGAGAACCACTGTTCGAACTCTAACACAGGTTAGTAGGAAAAACTTAAAAGAAGCTTTTTTTTTTTTAAATAAAGAAGATAAACTTCAAATGAAGAATCAGCTTATTGCGACCTTTCACAAGTCCAGGTCTCTCACTGACTGTGGTTCCCAGATGCCCCTGGAATGTGCCAGGATAAACAGGCACACCTCCTACCCACCACAGAGCCACGCCGTGTGAAATGAGCTGACGGAGGAAGGGTGCACAGGAGCTATCAAGGCCCATCCATGTTGTCGCAAATGGCAGGATTTCCATCTTTTTATGGCTAAGGAGTATTCCATTGTATATGTATACCACATCTTTATCCATTCATCAACGATGGGCACTTAGGTTTTTTCCATATCTTGGTTATTGTAAATAATGCTGCAGTGAACAAAGAAGTGTATATATCTTTTTTTTTTGTTGTTGTTGTACGCGGGCCTCTCACTGTTGTGGCCTCCCCCATTGCGGAGCACAGGCTCCGGACGCACAGGCCCAGCGGCCATGGCTCACGGGCCCAGCCGCTCCGCGGCATGTGGGATCTTCCCAGACCGGGGCACGAACCCGTATCCCCTGCATCGGCAGGCGGACTCTCAACCACTGCGCCACCAGGGAAGCCCGTATATATCTTTTTGAATGATGGACCTTGAGAGTATTATGCTAAGAGAAATAAGTCAGATAGAGAAAGACAAATAGTGTATGATTTCACTCATATGTGGAATATAAAACAAAAACAAAACAAGATAAATGAACAAACCAAACTAAACAAAAACAAACACACAGATACAGAGAATAGAGTGGTGGTTACCAGAAGGGAAGGCATGAGGGGAGGGCGAAATGGGCAGAGGGGGTCAACTGTATGGGGATGAATGGACACTAAACTTTTGGTGGTGAGCATGCCGTAGTGTATACAGAAGTCGAAATATAATGTTGTACATAGAAATTTACATAATGTTATAAACCAATGTTAACTCAATAAATATAAATAAATAAAATAAAGCTGGAGGAAAAAAATATAAAAGACCTTATCAAACATCAAACATTAATGGCATGTCTAACAATAAAAACTAGAAACAGAAAAGTTAAATGAAAGAATTCACAGGTTATAATGACAATAAACATGAATGAAAAAGAGGGGTGATATTTATGTCTAGGCTTCGAAATGAAAGAGGTATCAGTTATTGAAAAGAAAAGTGACTGTCTACGCTTGTCATGAAAGAACTTTCTATTTCTGCAGCAAGGCTGACGTACCTATATTTCTCAAAGAATCATAAAATCCACATATTTCTAGAATACACTGGAGGGAAACAGCTCTCCTTAAGACGTACAAGTGTAAAGTTATGATTTAATTTTCATTTAAAATGGACATCCTGAATAATTATTTCCTTTCAAATCATCAACATTTAATAGCAATAATGTGACAGTTGCTAACTTTAAATAATTTATGGTAAATATCTTGAAAGAATTTTAATGGACTACGAGGATTGTTCTCCAATCTCTGATTATAGCCAAGTTTCCTTAAATAATTATTTGGTAAGTGGCCAAACTTAACACTTGCTTTGGGACTTCCCTGGTGGCGCAGTGGTTAAGAATATGCCTCCCAATGCAGGGGACACGGGTTTGAGCCCTGGTCCAGGAAGATCACACATACTGTGGGGCAACTAAGCCCATGTGCCACAACTACTGAGCCTGTGCTCTAGAGCCTGCGAGCCACAACTACTAAGCCCGTGTGCCACAACTACTGAAGCCCACGTGCCTAGAGCCTGTGCTCCGCAACAAGAGAAGCCACTGCAGTAAGAAGACCACGTACTGCAATGAAGAGTAGCCCCCACTCGCCGCAACTAGAGAAAGCCCATGTGCAGCAACGAAGACCCAACGCAGCCAAAGATACAAAAAACAAATAAGTTTAAATAAATAAATAAAAACACTTGCTTTGAAGAAAATGTAAATGAATATTTTAGTGTATGGCCAAAAGTGATTACACTTCCATAACTTACCTAAGAGAAAAAGCTAAAGCATGTCTCTCCTATTAAAACCACAAGGAATCAACTTCCTTGAGCCAGAATCTCACTAATTCTCCCCATTATCATCTGTATATACACTTTCCCTTCCACATTTCTCTCCAAAAATCAACAGGTGCCATTTAAAAATATTTTTAATATAAAGGATTAAGTTTTCATTCTGAAAAAAAAATGAAGGGTTCATGTGATACTGAAGCAGACACAAAAGCATAACTGCAAGTCAGACAGGACAGAGTGTGCGCTGAGGGTGAATCACAACAATGGGCTCCACTCTGCTGTGTTTATCCTGTTTTCTTCCTATTCAAACATGGTGATGTTTTCAGAGTTGTCTTAAACCGCAACCAACTGAAATCAGTTCTGTTGATATTAGAATCATGTAAGGACACCAGCCCATATCTAGTCTTAACTGAAACTCTTCTCTGCAGCTTCATTACAAGACATTAAAATTCCTGATGGTTAGGCTCTGTGCCCTTAAATTCCAAAGATGATACTACATTTGCAACAAAGACTAAGCCCCAGACATTTGCAAGCAGCACACTATCCCTTCCTAGATTTCTTTCTTTTCTAATTTTCTGGAGTCACTTAGCTGTGACACCTTTGGTTAAGAGGTACTGCTGGGAGGAAAGACTACCTTTTTTAGGTCAGTGCTTTCCTCTTCCTCCCAAAACTGTAATGTGTACTCAACGCTCACCTGGATGATAGGTTGTTTTTTTTTTTAATGCAATGACTAAAATTATTTGCCTTGACTTATTTTACCTGTTTAGCAAAAACTGATTGATAAGCTTTCACCCGATGTGATTTTATGTGTCAACTTGGCTACAACTATGGTGACCGGCTGCTGTGTCAAACACTCGTCTAGAGGTCTCTGTGAAGGCATTTTGTAAATGAGACTAAAATTTACAATCAGCTGACTTTAAGTAAAGAAGGTTATCCTTGGTAATGTTGGTAGGCCTCATCCAATCAGTTGAAGGAATTCTGCCTCTGGACTGTCATAGAGAAATCCTGCCTGAATTTCCAACTTGCTGGCCTGCTCTACAAATTTCAGATTTGCCAGCCCCAACAATTGTGTGAGCCAATTCCTTAAAATAAATCCGTCCCCACCACCCCCATACGTACACACACACAGACACACACGCATTCTATTGGTTCTGTCTCTCTGGAGAGTCCTGAATGATGCATCCTAGTTCAAGGGGGAAAGATGATCATGCCATTGTATAAAATAACAAGTAGGAATAGAACCAGTTAAGTGGCGCTCTGAAGCCCAAGGTACTCAGTCCTGACTGTGGCAGAAGCGGGTACTGGCACCATTGGACCCCTTCTGAGACAATAATCAGCATCTTGGAGTACGCTTTTTTTTTTTAATCCTTTTTAACATGACTGCTTTATTGAGCTTATACAGGTTTAAAAATTCAATTATTTCCCCTTGAAGCATGAGGATGGACAGCTTCACTTTAACTAGGCCCTAACATCAGCCCATCTAGCCAAAAGACAGTTAACAAGACGAGGGATGTTTTCTACTCTTATACAGCAGTCCATGTGGCCTTCTAATCCCAATCTGGTAGCGGCGAGGAGGCAGAATTCCTCACATCCTTCCTCTGAAAATGGCTGCTCCTACCTGAGCACCTCAAGTATCTGGAAACCTTCATTAACTGATGCTTACTATGAAGTTTAAAATTAAGCCAAAAAGGCCTCTGCGTAACCGTACTTCATAAATATTCATCTACTATGTATGCCTCACTGGACGTAACTCTCGTGGGGACTGTGGTTAACAGTGCAGAGGGCGTGGCCTCTGTTCGCCCAGGCTCTTCCTATCCCAGGATCCAGGGCTGTGGGCAGCTTGTCTAAGAAGACAACATGGAGTATGCTTTTTCAATTCTGGGATCTTACTTCCTGAAAGCAGGGGCCATATCTGTTCTTTAACAAAATGCTTTTGCCAGGCAAAGTGCTTAATAAAAATCCTTGTATACTCTTAACTCCTCTGCCAAACAATATTATGGTTTTTGCCAAGTGCATTTATTGAGCTGAAAATTCAAGGTATTTAAAATTTGGCCTGAATTTAGCCGTAGATGAACATCTCCAGCCTTGTTTCTGCCATTTCCTTAGATTACTGTCCACCAGTCCCAGACCAAGCTCTCCCTTAGCTTGGTAGTTAATTTTTGAGTCTCCAGTTTTTCCTTCTACTACCTTGTAACCAGCTGTTTGAGTTTCTAGAGGGCGGGGTGCTGTCTTATCATCGAGCACAGTGCCTAGGAAACAGCACAGGCTTAGCACATAACTGACAGCTGCCAGGTGTGGTACTAGCAGGGCCGGGTCAACCAGTCACTATAAGTGACACTGAATGCTATGAACCATATACTTTGAGCTACTCAATTTAATTTCATTAAACTTTCATCACAAATCTGAGGTATAATGAAAGACTACTGAGCTAAATAGCTATGTTTTTGACTCATAACTGAAATCAGATTCAATGCTCATACATCAAGCAGGAAGACACCAAGCATATTGACCATTTGTGTCAATGTGAAGATCATGGGGTCTGCATTCATGGGGTGTTCTACTGTAAAGACCTAGATATGCCCTATGTTAGAATATCACTACTGTTCTACCTTGTTCACAATCAGCTGAGGGGCTTTAAAAACTCAAAATCATGCCCCAAACCCTTCTAAGACCAACAGAACCTCAGGGGAGAGAGAGAGGTACCGGTCATCAGTATTTTTTCTTTTTAAATAGCTCCCCAGGTGACTAACGGGTGGCCTGGGTGGGAATCACCGGGCTGGATAGATTTCCTAGCCTTAACCAGGGCCTAGGCTAAGCGTGGTGTATACTATGGACCAGGAACTATAGAGGTACTGAGTTCCAGAAACACTAATCTAGTTACCCTTAGAATTTTACTTCTTCAAGAAAGAATGGGCATCAGGACTTCCCTGGTGGCGCAGTGGTTAAGAACCTGCCTACCAATGCAGGGGACACGGGTTTGAGCCCTGGTCTGGGAAGATCCCACATGCCGTGGAGCAACTAAGCCCATGTGCCACAACTACTGAGCCTGTGCTCTAGAGCCCGCGAACCACAACTACTGAAGCCCACACACCTAGAGCCCGTGCTCTGCAACGAAGAGTAGCCGCTGCTCACTGCAACTAGAGAAAGCCTGCACGCAGCAACGAAGACCCAACGCAACCATAAATAAATAAATAAATAGATGGATAAATAAACAAATAAATAAATAAATGAAATTTTAAAAAACAACAAAGAAAGAATGGGCATCAAGAAAATAATATCCACTGCAATAATTCATCTAAAGACAGGGAGCTACCCCTCAATACCTTTTTGGCTTCCTCAGCAGTAACAGAGCTTCCAGAGGCTTCATCGTTGGTGATCAGAGTAATTCCATCTAGAAAGTAATTCACAGAGTAAAATTCAAGTACAAAGAATCAATCCCAATCCCACCTTCCTTTCCACCACACCTCCTCCCATCTTTGCACTGGAGATTTTTAGAACTATAAAGGCGCTCTTCTCTATAAGAAATATAAAACTTTATTAAAGGCACTCAACTCACATTGCTCCTCCCAGCTTACGTTACCCTTTCTCCTATTTTTGCTTATATAAAATGAAGGGCACGTCGCAAATGCTACCGGCTGTGTGCAGTCTTTCTTGATTGACTCTCCCCTTTAGAACTCTCAGATCAGTTTGTTTATCCCTTTGAAATGGCTCTCATCACATCGTATCCTGTATAACTATTCGTATATATTTTATCCCTCCTAACAGATTATACTTTTCTCTAGGGTAGGGACTGTGCTTTATTCATCTTTATATTCCCCTCAATGTAGTACATAGCAGGCGCTCAGTAAATAAATGAAAATTGAATGACTATACTTTGGTCCCAACCCATGAGGTACCAAATATGGGAATCTGCAGACATTTTGACTTCTAGTAGTGTTACTGGCTATTGATGGAATGGCAAGAGAGCTAAGGTCAGGAGGAAACATGCTCTTACAATGAATGGCCTTGTATATCATTTAGCACAGTACATCGAGTTTTTAGCTCAGTGAGAGCAAATCAAGGATAGAAAATTTATCCTTTAGTTTTCGCTTTTCCCTAAGATTTTCTTCTGCCTCAAATGGCTGATGCATGAAATGCTTTAGAAAAACACATGCATTTAACATCCATTTGCACCTAGAAATGGCACAGGTCATGTGTATTCTCTCAATAGGTTATAGGCTCTTAGAAAATATGTATCT
The DNA here is from genome assembly GCF_025265405.1 of Mesoplodon densirostris. Classification (NCBI taxonomy): domain Eukaryota; kingdom Metazoa; phylum Chordata; class Mammalia; order Artiodactyla; family Ziphiidae; genus Mesoplodon; species Mesoplodon densirostris. Next base: position 22,011,238 of record NC_082668.1, read on the forward strand.
TGTGTGTGTCCTGCAAGTTTCTGTTCAGCAAGCAATATGCTAGAGGCATTCAATAAATACCAAAACCAAACTCTTTCATCTACTGGGTCGGCAGCAGAGACACAAAAGCGATTTGAATGAGCCCCATTCACCACCTATTCTAATAGCTTTTGCTCCCCAGTGTAGAAGTTAAAGGGCTGAAAAATTAACTGTCAGAGAAATGGTTTCCTGAGTGATGAAAAGCTGCCTGTTAGAAGCTGGATAGATAGGAATGCAACTCCTTTTATACAGAATTTGCATAGAAAGACAGGTTGAAACTAATTTGGGGGGCTCTACTTCAAGTACAAAGTTTCATACTTTGCAACATCACTGTTTTCATAATATGTACTTTTAATAGGTAATATCTTATATTTTGGTTCTGAAAGAAAATCAAGTCAGGTTAAAGAAAATGGGCAAAGGACATGACGGAAATCAAACATCAAGCCTAAAATTGAAAGATTTGCCCTCTTTCTACGATTAATTTGCATTGGTCACTGTGAATAAGTGAGGAACTGAATGGCTTTGGTGCATGAAGATGCTGGTCAGCTGATATGGAAAGCCAAAGAACACGGCAATGAAAGGCAGAGGAGGGGAAAATATGGGGGAGGTCAGTGAAAGTGCTGTGGATCCAGCAGGACTGACAGGTCTAAGAATCGGAGAAAGGGGACAATGTCTGCCTGCACAGCTTCTTTACTCATCAAACAGGAAGGCGTAATCTCTGAAAGGGTCACGCTGCACAACGAGTTTAAGATGGGAGTTATATGTTTACTTATTATTTATCACTTTGTATTTATGCTTATTAAGCAAAATTTTTAGTTCACTGAATCCTGAGCATTTCCCAGATCCACATGGAAAAATCCACATGGAAAGTTATCAGGTCCTCACATTAACACATCACACAATATAATTTATATTTAGAATTTATACTTAGAAAAAAATAGCGTACATATTTGGATAAAAAGACAAATGACACCTTACCCTGGATGACAATGTCCCAGAAATGATTTAATTGTTTAATTTCCACTTTCTCTCGAAGGGCTTTCAGGAAACTGTTAAAGTGCTGCTCTTCGGAAAACTGTGGTAGCATGTGGAGGTAGAGGAGGTGGCAGGTCAGAGCTCATCCAGAAATGTAATTCATCCCCAGACCAAAGCAGTACTTATACAAGAATCCACCATATTTATTAAAAATATATAAAATGTTCTTCTTTGGTAAATGGGAAACTGGCATTTCAAATTTCACCTTCATTGGCTGGGAGCCAGAATCTTTCCATCTGTTGAAGGCACAGAAATTTCCACAGCCACACAGCTTTTTTGGTGGCCTGGTACTTTGTTTTTTAAGTTTTAATGTAGACAAAGTCAAATAAAGACAGAGTAATTTAGTGGGATGCCTGTGTACCCATCACCCGGCTTCCATAACTGTTAAGTCGGCTAATCTTGTTTCATCTATACCCTCAACTTCTCCCACAACCCTTGGATTGTTTTGAAGCAAATTTCAATCACACTAGCTCATCTATAAATATTTCAGTATGCAATATCTAAAATATAGAGACATTAAAATACTCACAAAAAATTAATAACAGGAGCAAATAACCAGTCACATTTTCCCAACTTACTTTCTTTTTACATTTTTAGTTTAAAAAGGTCATTAAGATTGACTGATATGTCTCTAAAGTCTCTTTGGATCCTCCTCCATCTCCTTCTCTCTCTCTCTTTTTTGGAATCCAATGACCTGGTACTCTAAAGGACATGTGGTGGCAAGAAGTGTTATCAGACCCTCCATCCAGCCTGTGGCGGGGGGGCATGGGGTAGGGGTGCTAAAAAAACATTTTCACTACCTTTTCATTTAAGCAAATCTTTCTCCACCTGACTGAGTCATCCTTAGTCTTATACTGACTCTACTTTGCCAAAATTTTGTTTTTTTTATCTGTAGGGAACTTGGATTATCTACCTCTGAATCTTTTATCCCATTCTAATTTGAACAATTTTCTCATTTTCTTATCATTCTTTGTAACTACCTAAACAATTCAAGAAGTAATTTGTTCATTTACTCAGCAAATATGTAATAAGCACCCACATACAAACCAATGTACACTACAACCGTGCCTACTTTAAAAATATACTTTCTAATTTCAACTTGCCCACTGTCATCTAGAGTTTATGTATAAAAGCCTAGAAATAATTTGGAAGATTTTTAGATGAGTTTTCTAATATTCCTACTAAAAACAGAAACCCCCACAAAAGGTGGGACAGGAGTGCTGAGTTATTAATTTTCCGTGGTCTTTTTTTCCTGGCATTCAGATCCCTACTTCTGTCTTCATCAAATCCTTCTCAATAATTACACAACTATATTTTTTCCATCCATTTCCCTAAAATAGTTAGCCAAATAGAATACAATACAATAGAAATTTCATTGGCCCCCTAAATAGAAATCATAAAGCCAGGGCTATAGAGTGTAATAAAAAGCTAACTCCCAGGGATAAAAGTTCCCACTCACCCACACATCTTTATTCTTCCTCAGAAATGGCACCAATAGCAAAATGAGTTAGTCATTTCTACTTCCTTGGCATACGTTGCTCTTCCCAGTGAGGATGAGTATTTCCAAAGCCCAGGCCTATTTGTGGGGTGCTGTATGTCTCCCCCCTGTGATGGTGACCAACTGGTTAGGAAGAGGACACAGGACAGCATTACCTGAATGGCTTCTTCCCGGAAGACTCTGATACAGTCCATGCTCTTCATAAAATACAGTGTTTCATTAGTATCCAAAAACTGCTCAATGTGATTTATTAACTGGTGACTTGCTAGAACATAAGAAAATAAATTTATTTTCCTTGATTTGAGTGATGCTTCTTAGAGAGAATGTATGCTCTTGTGCGCTTGTAAGTATGTGTTATGGATCAAAAGTCTCGTGGTCCATATGAACAAAAGCCATTTTTCTTGTAAGGGGGTGGATGGGGAGGAAAGATGAGATGCAAAACGCTGACTTTCAAAAGTCTACATTTAGAAAGTCTGCATAATACTTATTGACATTTGACAAGAAATAAAATTTCTAAAATGCTTAGAATTATAGCTAAATGTTCCTTTTGGAATTTCAAACACTAAGCTGTTGCTGCTTTTTATTCCCCCCCCCCAATTCAGGGGTCATTTGGGTATTTCAAAACTGCCTTTCCTGATACAGTCACAGAAAACAGATCTTCTATTCCCTCCCCTAATTCCACTCAGGATAAATGTCAAACAGTGTCACACAATGAAAAATAATGAGCCAGGGACACTCCATCTTCTTCTAATCACAGGTCAAATTAGAAAAGACCAGCTCTCATCTTAATTTCATAAAATCCTTTTAGAATGGAAAATCATTGCTACATATCTTCTGCCCTTAGCTGAATCTGAATAGTCTCTAAGTTACTCAGCACTCTACAAAGCCATGAATACTTAACAATAATGGTTAGCAAGCAACATCATAAATGCTATAGGAAGAGGAAATGCATTAATAATGTTATAGTTTCCAAGGTGGGGTGCAACTTGAGACTACCTCATAAACAAAAAAACAAACATTCTTCATAAAATAAAAGCAGAGGAAAATAAAAGCATAAAGTCATCAGGGAACTTAAGTTGCTGAGCAGATCAAAATGGACACTTGCGATCTGTGTGGAGGAACAAACCAAGGGGATGTGCACAGTCATGGCCTAAAGGCTCACTCTCACTTGTCCCCTGAAACTGCTTGCTAGCTGGCTGTTCAGCAGTTTGTGCTGAATGGTCAAGATATTGTAAGACTGCAGGTCTGCCATCGTCGTGGCCTCATCCAAGCATTCTCATAGTTATGAGTGTGTGTGCGTGCAGTACTAATGAAAACTACTTTCAAGGCTTGCCTATAAAGGCTCAAGGCCACTAACTGAATCACAGTGACCTGAGCATTGCTCAATGCCTTATGAAAGACATGAAATGTGGTGCCATCAACTTATTTCCTAAGGATCCTGCAGCATGTGAAAAGGATTAAAAAACTGGACAAAGTATTTCCTAATATAATAATTTTGCAGCAAGAGAAAATATCCCCAGTAACCATTTCATCTTTTCTACCAACTAGGAGATTATGATCTCTATTACAATAAAGTACTTAACCAACTTGAGGGATTAAAGAAACACTTCCCTGCAATTTCAGAAATCTTTACCAATGTATCCTGCAGCAGTGAATTAATATCCAACTACAGTTCAAAGGAGAGAAGGAATGTTTGGATGGGTCTTTTTAAACAAGGTAAATAACAGAACCCTGATTAGTAAGCAGAGAAGAAAACCATCAACAAGAAACTCAAAGCAATAGAAGCTATCTCCCTTTTTTAGCCTGGAAAGGCGAAGTAACAGAAATGTTTGATATTTCCTATACCACCCAAGCAGGCTGCTTTCTCAGACAGTCTGATATGAAGTTCACTCAGCATTTCATATCTGTGGACAAATAAGAGCCTTTACAGGCCAAGGGCAGTAATCCCGGAGATGCCAACTTTCTCATTTCTTTTGAAATGTGAATAAGGAATCTCAGCAAGCTATAATGTAAATATTTCTCTTTGCTTGATTTAGTGATTATTTTAATTTAGCCTAGTACATATTTACTGTGTAACTGCTCCATATAAAATGCTATGCTACATTCTATAGGAGATACAATTAAGGTGAAGATAAGATCCTTACCCTTGGGAAGTCTACAGTCTAACAGAGGATATAATACATATACACAAAAAATAGTAACAGGAGGTAAATGTGAAGAGGGCTGTGAGTGGTACGGAAATATATCAGCTATTCTGAATTTTAAAAAATCTTTGGTGATTAAAAGAAAGTTCATGAACTAACATGGCATTTTTGCTGGGCAATGAAAAACAGAATTTGCCTATCAGACAGCAAAAAACAGAGTGAGCAAAAAGTATAAAGAAGAGAGGTGGGGACTTCCCTGGTGGCACAGTGGTTGAGAATCCGCCTACCAATGCAGGGGGCACGGGTTCGAGCCCTGGTCTGGGAAGATCCCACATGCCACGGAGCAACTAAGCCGGTGCGCCACAACTTCTGAGCCTGTGCTCTAGAGCCCATGAGCCACTACTACTGAAGCCTGTGCACCTAGAGCTTAGGCTCTGCAATAAGAGAAGCCACCGCAGTGAGAAGCCCACGCACCACAAAGAAGAGTAGCCTCTGCTCACTGTAACTAGAGAAAGCCCGCACGCAGCAGCGAAGACTCAACACAGCCAAAAATAAATAAATAAAATAAATAAATTAAAAAAGAAAAAAGAAGAGAGGTGGGAAAGCACAGGGTGCATCTGGAGAAAAGCGCATGGTCCAGTACATGGAGTCCATGGACAGGAGTAGAGAAGAAAAAGGAGGAGGAAGAACTAGACAGGAGAGGTAGGAGAGGTGGCAGGAAAGGGAGTTCCAAGGAGGACGAACAGTGTGTGCAAGGGGCCTGTGGCAGGACAGAGACAGTGTAGGAAAAAAAGGGTTCAAGAACAAGCCTTTTAGGAACTGCAGCGTTCAGAGGTTGTACAGTGGCAAGGGAGTTGACAAAGGAGGCCAAGAAGGAATGGTCAAGGAGACAGGAAAAAGGAGGGTAAGGCAACACAGATACTGAGAGAAGAAATTATTTGAAGAGGAGAACTGTCTACTGTGTTATAAAGTATTACATAAATAATATTATGTATAATTATTATACAAATTCTGCAAGGAAAAGAGTATAATGAGCACAAAAGATTAAGGACGAAACTTAGGGTGTCCTTATACCCAGGAACCCGTGAAACAACTAGAGACTGCTGAATTGCTTTGCAAAAAACACAGCTTCCAGACCCATTTTTATCTTGAAATATGATGGAATACATACACACACACACACACACACACACACACACACAGTTGCCATCTTATAGAAAAAAATATTCAAAAGAAACTAAAATAAAGCAAGTGCAAAGCCAATAATCCATGTGCAATAACAGTATGGAAAAGAAAACATACAAAGGAAAGAAGTAGGAGTCTCAATACCCAGTTTCCATTTAAGAATGAAGTCCTTATGTATTTGCAGGCCTATCTGGATTTACTTTTCTTATTTACATGTTAGACTGTTCTGTTCTTCCCTCCAGAAGGTTCAGGAATGCAGGTACTAGATAAACATATCCAAACTTCTAATAAATCCAATGAATACACAGAACCAGATTTTGCCCTTCTAGGAATACTCAGTTACATGGCCTGTGCGTCTGGCCCATAATTCTGAATTCTGTCCCTCTACCTAGACTATTTTGTGGTTCACTGACTATAATGAATCATTTAACACCAGTGAATAGATGTGATGGATGATACTTTAATATACTGAATATCAGAATGAGATGTGGATAAGGGACCTCTCATCCAAACTTTGGTGGCATTTCCCTGCCATTTTTAATAAAAGGAAAATGCAGAAATGGCTAAAAAAAAAATCTACTCTGACTCCCCCTTTTCTCCTGCTCCTCATACAGGAAATGCTGATCATCAGGGTGCTTTTCTCTGCTTCTACATCAATTATAGGCCTAAGGAATGGCCTGTCAGTGTTCATACTCAGTAAATCACAGCCCTAATTATAATTCACCAAAATGCTTTTCAGAATTAGTCAGAGGCTCAGTAATACTCATTAGCAGATAAAATAAAAAATGGCCATTGGAAAGGCCATCCATCTTAGGATACCAGGTCAGGTAAAGGCTGTCATTTATCTCAAGAAGTTTTCAAAAACAAGATGTCTATTCTGGATTTCAAAAGTTTCTGTTCTGGATTTTGAGGTTTATAATAGGGACATTATATATTAACCCAGCACCTGACAGGAGTACAGACTGTCGATACATAAAATGAGTCAACACAATAATACCTTAATGTTATATTAAAATGTTATCAAGATTCAGAAGTGTTATGTAAGAGGAAAATGGCAGTGTTTCCTTGTTTAATCTCTTTAGAGAAAACATTCAACACCTTCCAAAGTCCTACAAAATGAGTCATCTCCCTTCTTGCTGCAGTCACAAACATCTGGGGCCATGTGCTTGTTGGCCTCTGACTTAACATTTATTTACTCCCTCTGTTCTCTGCAAAGATGTTTCCAACAAAGTGAAAGGAAGTCATTTGTTGTGGGTTTTTTCCCTCCATTGTACAGAGCCAAAAGAGCAGTAGGTTCATTCAGCTGTCACGCATTATATATAAAGGACTGGAAAACCATCTCAAATGATTTTGCTGAGCCCAGGCATCATTCAGGATGTTTCACAGTTTAATTCTTCTCATGATCTCAATCAACGCCTTATGAGAATTTTACTTATTGAAGAGGTGCACATTTTGCATATGTCAGCAGTTAAATCATTTTTAAATGTCGAACAGTTTACATAGCCAATGGCACACTTATAAAACAAAATAAGGTGACAATAAAGATCAAGCATTTAAATCAAATAAGTATATGATCAGGTCAGTCATTAAGAGAATTAAAAGGAATAACATCTATCAGCAGCAAATAAAAATCTAAGCAAGCAGTCCAGTCTGCCGCCAATTAAATCCACATGTAAATTACAATCACTGTTTTAAAGCAAAAACTTAACAAGAAACACTTGCCTGGTAAGAAAACAAGTCTGTGTTTTAATGAAGGTTACAGAAACAGAAATCTGTCACAAAGAAGCTTCTACTTGTGTCTCTTTACTATAGGATATAAATTGGCCATTGTGGTTAGAGGCTCTGTGTATTATTGGCCAGGGTCCAACCAGAAGACCAGAAATCACTGAATATTTAACCAGGAAATTTAATGCAGGCAACTGTTACACAGGTGATAAAGAAGTATTAAGCCAACTGAGAATGGGTGCTGTAACCCAGAGATTAGGAACAGCAAGAAGCTCCTAGCACCCCGGCACTGTGGAGGAAAAAAGAACAGGGCAGAAAAGAAATGAGAGGGGGTATAACTAAAGCTCAGGGGCCTGTCCTATGGGAGCCAAAACCGTGGAGGACTTGGAGCTGCTGCCCTACTCGGTAAAGGAAAAAGAGAAATATCCTGGCTTCTCCCTCCTTCCTTACTTCCCACCAATCTCTCACACTGGCTGAACCCAGTAGGAAGCCAGTAGCTGTGGGAGCCTGGAAAATGCAACCTGCAGAGGCTGGACCTGCCCCAGTCCTCCCCCCAGAGCTGGTGCACACAGGGGAAGGGTGAGCTACATACACTTCCCTTTCCTTCAGGTTTATGGTGAAACACGGCCAACAGGTTCCACACAATTGTGTGGACCATGTTGATAAACCTGAGTAACAACAAGTGACTGAACCCTTCCCATGGTATTCATGTCCTTTCAGGAGCGAATGCACTTCTGAAAATATAAGTACCAAAAAAAGGTATCCTAGATATTTTCCCTCTCAATGACATTTTATGCTGTCTTAAATAGCCTTTCTGCTTCCACTTCCAAAAGAGTTTGGATCTAAGATACCAAGAATTTGTCCTGAATGTCTGTGCTCCTTGGTCTGGTGTTATTCTCGTTTTTAGTCTTACAGTCTTTAATAGAATCTGCTTACTGGGGAAAAATAAATCACTGGTGGCAACAAAAGAAACTGAGAATTAGGGAAAAAGTATAAGCTTTATGAACCTGAAAGTGACATTCAACTGTTGTCTTATTTTTAAGCAGGTGGCCTGGGGGGTAGACACAGCTCTGTCCTGCACTTTGCCTCTGCCCCAGCCTTCCCCCTTTTAGAAACTGTTGTGCTAGATTCTTTGCCCCAGACTTCCTCATCTAACAGGCAGAAGAAGTCGCCTGCCCCTCTTTTAAGAACAAAGTCAGTAGATACGACAGAGAATACCACAGCAGTAATATTATGCATGATCAGTAGCACAGGAAATTGTACAAAGGTATATAAAGCACTGACCACTTCAACAGTACAGATACAGCCCTGGTTGTTTTTATTATTGTTATTATTTTTCTTACCAATAACTAAAAAACTCAATTAAAACCTCAACGTTTAAGCTCCATAAGTTTAGTCACAGCCCATTTTTTCCATGCTTAACAATTTTCTCATTAAATGCAGTCATTTCTTACAAATTGCACTAATAAAAGTAAGTCCTGCTGGGTGTTTTCCCCCCTTTTTAAATGCTAACTTTTCATTGATGTGTTAAATTAAAACCCCAGGCACAGGAGCACAGTAAATGCAAAACCTTTACTGTTAGACTCCAATCCTGCAGACTATGAGATCTCTCTTGTTTTATTTTTGGAGTCCTACTGTGTAGCCACAGGAAGAAAGATTTTGAAGGTCTCTTGGTCTTAGCTCACTCTAGAAAAAAGGTGATAGTGTAAGCTAATGAGAAACTAAAAAAATGGCATCTGGTTCAGCCCACTGGCTTCAAGACGAGTTTATGTAGGGAACATTATGACAAGTCTTTTCCATTCTGGATGAATAATATTTCGCAACTTAAATAACTGGGTGTAAGACCATACCTGTTCCCAAGACAGCTGGAAATTTTTAAGTTTGCTGGCCAATGGGTGGGTTTCATGGCATTCTATGGTCTTTTAATTTTTTTTTACTAAAAACACTCAATTTAACTATTAAAGACCCACTAAACATGTCCCATAAAACCTGAAGGTTATTCGTTCATATTTACAGGGCATATAGCAGTTACCTAAAGAACAAGGAACATCCACTCTTTAGTTTAACTAATTCCTCCATTTCCAGAAAGGAGTGCACTTAAAGTAGTGCAAAACTGGGACATGATGTTAACATAAGAAAGAAACTAAAGGAAGTTCTTTTCATCAAATGACGAAGTGATTTTTTTAGCTCATTTATGTAATGTACACATGCTATATGCTTGGCAGTATGCGTTGAGGTTGGGAGTAGGGAGTGGAGAGGGCAGAGAAAGAGCATCTCCAAGATTTTCTTTTTTTATTTCTCCATAGTTTTCTAAGGTCCTAAAACAAATTCTAAAACTTGGTGAAGCATACTAAAATATGATAATTTACTAAATACTGAAGTGATACAGAAGAATTCAGAACACCGTCTAGACTTGATCCCATTCTAAATGAGTGGTAGGAGGGAGGCAGAATGCAAGATGACAGTAGGACTGTAGTAATACTGTACTAATAGTGCTGTAGTAATTTTATAGTATCTGTCTAGCTTCATACCTGAGTGGTTGTCATCAAACTAATACAGGAAGTTGGCAGAAGGAACCAAGTAGCCATAGAAACACTGCAGCCAAGAGAAAATGCTCTGGAACAGACCAATCTGGCAATGGGATCCAATTAAAAGTTGGTAATTGAATGGAATTGAAATTCATGGATCAGCTGAAGAGATGCAGTGAGTGACGAGTCAGACTCCTCAGCAAGGAGAGAAGCAGGCGGCCACTAGTTGAATGTGCTTCTGTGGATGATGGAGGAGGGGAGGCAGTGCAGTGTTTTACAATGCCTCAAGAATTTGACTCATTCTTAAATGGAAATATCAAGTACCAGAGATTTTCAAACCATATTCCATGTAGTAAATCTTCTTAAAAATTGGTAAATAATGATGTACTGTGTTTATATTGTATCTTTCCTTAAGGAACCCTCATTTTTTTTTATCTTTTTCTGATTTTGTGAAGAAAGTTGTATAATATTCTAGAGCTCAAAATACAGAGATGTTATTTTTCTCTACTTCTTCTTCGATGAGGCTAAGATTTATAAATCAATACAGAGAACCTGAGGATTAGTTCTGCTCTAATTCAAAAATTCAAATCGTTAAACACAGTGATGGAAACAAAAAAATTACTACTAGCCGGCAGTACTCAGAAAGCATAAAAATAAATAGAGGTTTTATTTGTCCCACTGATGGCAGACCAGCAGCAGCATCTTTGATAATGAATCATATTACAATAAAACTACTACTGGGCATTAGTAACCCAGCATACACTGGCTCTTAAACCTCAAGAATCTCTTTAGGGGAAATTTGGGGGTGAGAAAAAAGAATGGACATTCTTTGTGGAAGAAATATCACGAGCAAACATACAGAAGAGCCAGAAAGCCAAGAGTATCAGCAGGAGTACAGTTTGGTTTGAGTACAGGGTGCACAGAGGGGACCTGTAGAAATATGGGTCTAGAATGGTGGGATGGGACAAGGTTGTGGAAAGTCTTGGCTGGGGGACTAATTTCAAAGAAACAGAGAGTGACTAAGAAGGGCTGACCCATAATCAGATCTGTGCTATAAGAAGCTAAAATCTGTACTAACATATGAGATGAGTTGAACAAGAAGAACTTTGAGGGTAATTAACATACGATGCTATAACTGTCCAATGGTAAAATAATGAAAGCCTAAATTAGTGTTTTTTACGATGGAAAGAAAAAGACAGATATGAAACAGCTGGATTAGAAAGTGATTAGAAATTAGAAGAAACTTAGAAATGGCACAAAGTGGTCAGAAATGCTCATCAACAGTAAGCTCAAGAGAAAAAATAACAGCAGTAACAAAAACCCCTTATTTCTGGAGAAAGTCCTGTTAGCACTCATAGCACTAGGACACCCCATCACTTTGGGATACCTTTCTCTGGGCCCTTTCCTATCCAGCCTTTTATGGCTCAGGTCATGCCAGCCTCTTCCATGAATTCTTCCTCAAACTGGTCAACCCACCTGCTTCTATACCCATATTCTGCATCCTTCCTATTGGCTTGGATGAACTATCTGTGTGTGCATCTATCTAAGTTACCCCTTCCATCTGTGCCCTAGATCCCACACCTCTCCCCCACTTAAGGATCTCGCCCATTCTCATGTCTTTATAGACCATCTCTATGACTTCTCCCAGATTTATATTGATAAGCCAGGACTTTTCCCTGAAGTCAAGACCTATATAACCAACTTAGTATGTCTTTCCCTTCTCAGTAAATGCCAATTCCTTCCAGTTGCTCAGGCCCAAAAACTTAACAGTCACCCTTGACTTGTTTCCTTCTCTCACATCCTGTTTTCAGACTGCCAGCAAAACCTGCCAAGTCTACTTTCAACATATATCGAGAGTCTGACCTCTTCTCGCTACCTCCTTCACTACCTCTCTCACTTGGATCACTGCAGTAGCCTTCTAACTCATCTGCCTACTTCAACCTCGCCCATTCTCATCACGGCAGCCAGAGTACCTTTTAAATCAGATCATCCTCTACTTACAACTCTTTAGTGGTTTCCCATTTCACTCAGAGTAAAAGCAGAAGGTCTAGGAGGCCCTATGTGATATGTGCCCCCAGATACCTCTCTGATCTCACCTCCGCTTCTTTCCTCCAGACACACTGGTTTCCCTGATGCTCCTGGGCAATGCTCGCTCTTGTGTGCAAAGCTTTCCCCAGAGATATCCCACCAGGCTCTATCTTCCACTTTCCTCGATTCTCTGTTCAAATGATAACCAAGCAACAAGCCGTCCTTGATCCTCTACATAAAATCACAAGCCCCGCACAACCCCAGCATTCACCATCCCACTATCCTGTTTTAAGTTTTCTCTGTAGTGCTGTCATGAGTTGAAGAGTGTTCCCCCCCAAATTCAAGTTCTTTCCAGAGCCTCAGAATGTGACCTTATTTGGAAATAGGGTCCTTGCAGATGTAATCAATTTAAGATGAGTTCATAAAGGGGGGGGGAGCTAATCCAATATGACTGATGTCCATATAAGAAGAGGTCAATTTGAACACAGTCACACAGAACTCCAACTGAAGATGAGGCAGAGACTGGAGTGATGCATCTACAAGCCAAGGAACACCAAGGATTGCCAGCTGTCACCACAGCTAGGAGAGGGCCATGGAATGGATTCTCCTTCAAAAGTCCTTAGATAGAACCAACCCTGTTAACACCTTTATTCTGGGCTTCTAACCTCCAGAACTGAGAGAAAATAAACTTTTGTTGTTTTAAGCTAGCCAGTTTGTTTGGTTACAGCAGCCCTAGAACAAAGATTTTATTTGTTTATTGTCTGTATCTTGCCACAATGACTAGCACGTAATAGGCATTCAACAACCATTTGCTGAATGGATGAATAAATGATCAAGGCCTCACTGAGTTACTCCTCTAAAAGCTTCATGTCTAAAAGACATGAAGATGTCTTTTTGTATTCCTTCAATTTAAATCCATACACTGTGTATTCAGTACTGGCTATCACTGGGGGAATGGACAGTCTAGAATTCTGATCACCACCCTTTACCTTAATTTTATAGAGATATAAATGGTTAAAATAAAGCTCTATGGAAAGGGAAAATACATAGACAAAGAGTAATGGGCTATGTAAGATGTATGCAGGTATGTGTGGATAAGATATCATTTCCACATTATCATGACTATATATGCAGGCATCTTTGTGGTTGTCACTTACTAAGTATGAATTAGCCCCACCCCATCTTGTTGTAAGCTCTTTTTTTCCCTCTTAGGTCAAGATGCTTGATCCTATGAGGAATGGGAGGTTCTCTAAAATGTACTGCCTGTGGCTATAACCTCAATTTACCATACACTAAAACAATTAACCATCTTGACTATGATATAGAACAGTAATTCCTATGAAGTGAGAGAAAGCAAGACAAAGGATGTGGGTATAAGGAGGGTTTGGAAGAGAGGGGGACAATGAATGAAGAGCGTTCCCCTTTTTATGTACTACTGAATTACTATTTGACTTTTTTCCAATGAGCATGTATTTATTTTTTAATGAGAAGCTGAAGAAGCAATTAAGTCATCTTGAAACATATAAGAGACTATTACATAAGTTAACAATAAACAATTGTTTGTATATTTAGTGAGTTCTAAATGGAAAGACATTTTTCATGGGTTGACATTTACTGATGGCAGTTACTCAGGACCCTTCTATTTCACTGATCCTTTTATTTCTTTTTTGTTTTATTCTTTCTCTACCACCTACTTCCTTCTCTTTATTACTCATATACTTAAAGGAGAGTACGAAAAAGGACCTTAGGAATTATTTAATTTCACCCACCATCCTCAGGATAGTCTACCAATTTGAACCAGATTTGTGGCAGGCAAATTTTATCATTAGTTTGTAGATTCAACCTTCCCTGTAATTCTATACATTTAAAATTCCAATGTGTAAGTCCTGCTGGCTTCATTATAGTCCATCTAAGAGTAATTAGAAATGGGACAATTATGAGATAATTGGGATAATCCAAACTTATGTATGAGGCAAATAATGAATCAAACAAAATACACCCATGCTTGAGAAAAAGAGCACCAAAGAAAAAACAAATGAAAGGAGGGAGCAATGAACCTATGAATGTTCCCAATCTTTAAACACTGAACTAAGACTTGCTAACAAGTTCCTGAAATCTCCACAGTTTTTCCTGTACTGAGTAAGCTTGTCATTTACTAATGCAAATGAATTCCTCCCATGAAGCAGAGGATTCTGAATCACAAACATAATCCTGTGATACGTACATCTAAGTTTTGTTTTTTTTTTAAACCCCAATACCTGAAGACCTTTATTTAAAATACACTCTATTACTTGAACTGACAATGTTTTCTTTATTAGTACTCTAGAAATTCACTTGGGTTTCTAGATATTTGTTTAGCTAGGTGAGGCAAAAAATTATAAAGGTGTTAATAGCCCACAAGGTCTCAAGGTGAATAACCTTCAATACTCAAAACATCATGGAGAAAACTAGACATAAAATCACCAAAGATATAGATTTGAAAAAACTATCATCCAAACTGGCCAAATTGACATTTACAGAACCCTCAACCTAGCAACAATAGAATACATATTCTTTTTTTTTTTTTTTTTTTTTTTTTGCGGTATGCGGGCCTCTCACTGTTGTGGCCTCTCCCGTTGCGGAGCACAGGCTCCGGATGCGCAGGCTCGGCGGCCATGGCTCACGGGCCCAGCCGCTCCGCGGCATGTGGGATCTTCTTGGACCGGGGCACAAACCCGTGTCCCCTGCATCGGCAGGCAGACTCTCAACCACTGCGCCACCAGGGAAGCCCAGAATACATATTCTTTTAAAGGGCATATGAAACATTTGTCAGAATAGACTATATGCTAAGCTATAAAACAAGTCTCAATAAATTTAAAAGGACTGAAGCCATTCAAAATATGTTCTCCAGTTACAACAGAATTAAATTAAAAATCAGCAACAGAAATAAATTTGGGAATTTCCTAGTATTTGGAAATTAAACAACACAGTCTTAAATAATCCAGCACAGTTCTAAATGATCCAAAGGTCAAAGTAATCACAAAAGAAATTAGAAAGCATTTCTAATTGAGTGAAAATGAAAACACGTTATCACAATTCATAGTGTGCAGCTAAAGAACTGGCTAGATGAAAATGTATAGATTTAAATACCTATGTTAGAAAAGAAGTTTCAAATCAGTAATCTAAACTTCCACCATAAAAAACTAGAAAAAAAGCAAATTACCAAATCCAAAGCAAGCAAAAGGAAGGGAATAATCAAGATCAGAGCAGAAATCAATGAAATTTTTAAAAAATATAATGGAGGAAAATCAATAAAACTAAAAGTTAGGATCTTCTATAAAAGAGAAACAAAGCCCATAAACCTTTACTTACACTGACCAAGAAAACCAGAAGATACAAATTACCAAAATCAGGAATAAAGCAGGCATATAACTATAAACCACAGAACTTAAAAATATTGTAAGGGAAAAATAATATGAACAATGTTATGCCAACAAATTAGACAACTTAGATGAAATGGACAAATTCATATAAAGACACAAATTACCACCAATGACTCAAGAAGAAATAGAAAATCTGCCTAACTCTATCATAAGTAAAATGACTGAATTAGTTTTAAAAAGCTTCCCACAAAGAAACCAGGTCCAGAAGGCTTCACTGGCAAATTCTATCAAATGTTTAAAGAAGACATCATACCAATTCTGAAGAGGAGGAAAGGATACTTCTCAACTCATCCTATGAGGCCTGTATTCCCCTGATACCAAAGTCAGACAAAGACATCACAAGAAAACTACAGAAAAGTATCCCTCATGAATATACACAGAAAAATCCTACCAAAATATTAGCAAAATGAATTCAGAAACATTCAAAAAGGATTATTTACCATGACTGACTGGAATTTATCTCTGTAATGCAAGGCTGGTTTAACAACTGAAAACCAATGAATACAGTATACCATATAAATAGAAGAATAAAACCCACATAATCATCTCAATAGATGTAGAACGTGCATCTGACAAAACTCAACATTCATTCACAATAAAAACTCTCAATCACATAGGAATGGAAGAAAACTTCTTCAAGATGATAAGGGGAATTGGAGAAAACTCAGAACTAACATCATACTAATGGTGAAAGTCTGAAAGCCAACACTGTACTGGATGTTCCAGCCAGTAAAATTTTAAAAAAAAGAAAAAAAAGAAAAGCATACAAGTTAGAAAGAAAGAAGTAAAACTGCCTTTATTTGCAGATAATATGATCCTGTAAGTAGAAAATCCTAAGGAGTATATAAAAACAACTAGAACTAATAAACAAGTTTAACAAGGCTGCAGGATATAAGGCCAATATATGAAAATCAATATTTCTATATACTAGCAAGACAGTCGAAAAATAAATTTTTAAAAATTTCATTCACAATTGCATTAAAAATTAAAAAACACTTGGCAAAAATTTAACAAAAGAAGTGCAGGTCTTGTACACTAAAATCTATAAAACGTTATGGAGAGAAAGTAAACAAGATTTAAATAAATGGAAAAAGAATCCATGTTCATGGATTAGGAAATACAATATCGTTAAGATGGAGATTCTTCCTTAATTATTTTATATACTCAATGCCAATCCCTATCAAAATCCCTGAAAATCGAAAAGCTGATCCTAAAATTTATATGGAAATGTGAAGGACCTAGATTATCCAAAACAATTTTAGAAAAGAACAAAATTGGAAGACTTATGATACAGTATT
The DNA here is from genome assembly GCF_025265405.1 of Mesoplodon densirostris. NCBI lineage: Eukaryota > Metazoa > Chordata > Mammalia > Artiodactyla > Ziphiidae > Mesoplodon > Mesoplodon densirostris. The sequence continues at coordinate 22,028,119 of NC_082668.1, forward strand.
TCAAAACTTACTATAGAGCTAAAGTAAACAAAGCAATGTATTAGTGAAGGACAGGCATAGATCAATGTAATTAAATTGAAGACTACAGAAATAAACTCTTACACTTATGGTCAAATAATTTTCAACAAGGTGAAAAGGCAATTCGATGGGAAAAGGACAGTCTTTTCAACAAACGGTGCTGGGACAATTAGTTATCCCTCTGAAAAACAATGAACCTACACAATTACCAAATACTCATTTACAAAAATCAACCCAAAATGAATTATAGGCCTAAAACTTTCAAAAAAAAACACAGGAGAAAATCTTTGTGACTTGGGCTAGGCTAAGATTTCTTATAGATGACAACAATATGACAGCCCATAGAAGAATAAAAAAATGATAAACAAGATAGAAGATATAAGAATGGCTAATAAGCACATGAAAACTGGTCAGTATCATTCGCAGTCCTTAAGAAACTGCAAACTAAAACCACCATGATACACTGACACATTCACACTAAAATAGCTATAACTGAAAAGACTGACAATACAATGTTATCAAGGATGTGGAGAAAGTGGAACCCTCATTCACTGCCAGTGGGAATATAAAATGGTATGCCACTTGTGAAAAGAGTTTGGCTATTTCTTAAAAAGTTAAACATAAACTTCCCATATGGTTCAGCAATTCCACTCCCACCCAAGAAAACTGAAAACATACAAAGACTTGTATGCAAATGTCCATAGCAGCATTATTTGTAATAGCTAAAAACTGGAAACAATCCAAATATCCATTAATTGGCAAGTGGATAAACAAACTGTGGCATATTCATTAAAATGGAATATTATTCAGCTCAAAAAGAAGTCAATTATTGATACATGCTACAATATAGACAAACTTCAAAAACCTTATGCTAAGTAAAAGAAGTCAGATGTGAAACACTGCATATTGAGTGATTCCATTTACGTAAAATTTCCAGAAAAGACAAAGCTATAGAGACAGAAAATAGTTGCTTGAGGTGGTGGTGGGGAAAAAAAGAACTGACTACACACTGCAACGGGGAACTTTCTGGAGTTGAAGGAAAAGTTCTTTAACTGGGGTGTGGTGATGACTGTATAACCTTTTCCATTGATAAAGGATCAGTAAATTGCACTTAGAATGAGTATACTTTATAGTAGAAAATTATACTTCAATGAACTATTTAAAAACTGGCAATAAATAAGTGCAATTCAACTGAGAGATTTGTGGAGATTTACCACAGAGAGAGAGGAGACACTAGATGTTTCTTTTACAGAATAACTGCTGAAAAGCTCAGACAGTAAATCTTATCCTCAATGTCCCAAGAAAACACTACTAGATTCCAAGGGCAAGAGAATTATAGTTAGATAGTTCTCATATAATGGCTCCTGACTCCAATGGCCTACCAATGAAATACAGTGACTAACTTGAGTATTACAGTTGCATCTCATTACCACTAAAAGACATAAAGAGATAAAATACAGGATTTCAGCAGTTTAATCTGACAAAGGAAAAGAAAATGAGCCTGTATTAGTCAGCTCAGGCTGACATAACAAAATATCATGGGCTAGCTGCCTTCAACAACAGAAATTTATTTTGTCACAGTTTGGAAGCCGGTGCCAGCATGGTCAGGTTTGGGTGAGGGCTCTCTTCCTGGCTTGCAGACAGTCACCTTCACATCACAGAGAAAAAAAAGCGAGAAAGAGAAGAGGAGAGTGCAAACTCTGGTGTCTCTTTTTATAAGGGCACTAATCGCATCATGAGGGCTCCACCCTCATGACCTCATCTAAACCTAATGACCTCCCAAAGGCCCCATCTCAAAATACCATCGCATGAGGAGTCAGGGCTTTAATATATGAATTTTTGGGGGAACACAATTCAATCCACAGCAGGGTCTTTAATCATAACTATTAACTAAAGATTTTTCTGCAACTGTCCATAAGGAACTGCAAAAAAAAAAAAAAGTTAATTTATGCCCAAGGACATCTACACTGATAATATTCTCAAGCCCTGCTGAAACTGTGTTCTATATCTGAACCAAACTTCTCTCCCTTTTCTGACCAAAGAAACTAGTATGCCATTTTAAAAATTTTATGTAGATATGGAAACAGACAGGACTAAGTATAACAAATTATACTTGCCACTTCTTTCTGTGTAAGCATACTTTTTGCCCTGTGCTTATAATTTGAAAGGGGGAGGGGACCAAAATACTTTTATTGCCTTTAAATGGGACTCCAAGCTGTTTCTAGGTTCCTCTTAACACATTTCAGCCCATTAGTTACTATTTTAACAAAAGCCTAACATCCTTTCCTAAACATCTTAATTGGTTAAGAGCTTCTGCTGTTTGCCACAAGCAGTCACTTTAAGTCATTGATGAAAGCAGTTTGCACATCAGCACAACCTGAAATCAGTTTCCTTTATCAACCAGCTGGGCTTAAGAAACAATCGTGAAGACAATTCTCCAATTCAAGGAGAACCAAGTGCAATGCCCTGCATGACAGTGATCTACCATGCACCATGAATTTATAGGCAATAAAGAAAAAACCAAATTGCCGTTAAGTACTTCAACAGCTCTTTGCTTCACAAATCATTCTCATTAGCACTTCCTGCAAGGGTGAACTCCAACAGCAAGTTGGATAACACACCTTTTCTCCAAAGCACCCATCATTAATTCTGTGTTTCCAGCAGCTGGCACAGGTCATCAAAGCAAGCCAGTGGGTCACTACGTTAAATGCAGACTTGAATGGACTCTGTTCTTCTAGCTGTTCTGACACAGGGAAAGCATTCATATGAGTTCCAAATTTTCAGCCAGAGGGAAAAATATTCTATTTTTAACATAAAAAGGGAAAAAAATACTCAGCAGGTTTAAGGCAAGCAACTTTACCACCTGGCATGAGAAAACAAAACACTGGGAGAATGAAAATGCTGTTGTGTATCACATACAGACATCCTTTAATGCTCTCAGGAAGAAATCTTGGTGCTCACTGAGAGCTTACCTATAGCAAACAGGATTTGTACGCTCTCTTTTTTTAACAGATAGCCAGGCTACATTTTACAAGAGCCATACTCCGTAATTAGAGATATTCTGATCTACAGATTGACAGGAATTTGAAAAGATGCTAGAAGCTGAGTGAGAATGGACAGACGCCTTTTAGGGAGAATTGTGAAAACTGAAAACACTTACTTATAAAGTGGTTGTGTGTATATGACGGTCTTTGATTTCTATGCCATGTCTTTCTTATTTTTTTTTTGTCTTCATTTCAATGATTTCATTTTAATTATTTGGTTAATGAGTTTTATTATATTAAAATGTAAACTTCAGAGCAGTGCTGTGCTGTCTAATGAAATGTAAGCAACCAATGAAGATGTTTAAGCCACAGGAGGCCAAGAATTGGCTCTCTGGAATCTGATCCGCGTATTTGCAATAATCCGTGGAAAGTCATCTCAACTATTCTGGGCCTCAATCCATGCCACACGGAAGATGAACAAGACCCTAAGGGTCACTGATACACAATTACCATGTCAAATAATAACATACCCTTTTAGTAGGTATCCTTTACAATTCCAAATAAGCTGATTTTTGTTTTCAAATGAGACTACTTGTCATTGATAAGTGAGGTGTAAAATAAGCCTGGATTGGGCTTCCCTGGTGGCACAGTGGTTGAGAGTCGCCTGCCGATGCAGGGGACACGGGTTCGTGCCCTGGTCTGGGAAGATCTCACATGCCGTGGAGCGGCTGGGCCCGTGAGCCATGGCCGCTGAGCCTGCGCGTCCGGAGCCTGTGCTCCGCAACAGGAGAGGCCACAGCAGTGAGAGGCCTGCATACCACAAAAAAAAAAAAAAAAGCCTCTAAAATAAGCCTGGATCCTCAAGTTCTGGAGTTTAACAATTTAAAACTAGACAAGTCAAAAAGAAAGCCAGTGAAGAACAAGATATTTAATAAAAAATATAAAAGTATAGACTAAACCTCTAGAATATGTAATCATGTATTTTCTCTCTTGTGATTAGATGGATCACTGCTATTTTGGGAAAGGACTAAGAAAGTATGTCAAACTGTTAAAAAACAAAACAAAACTTTTATACAGCTAAAGATACTTAAAATTTTAGTTCTGTTTGTATTTAGTACCTTTCTTTCAAGACGTTCAAGGTATTTAACGGAGGTTATTTTTCTTAAATTTATCAGCTCTGTGCAAAATAATAAAAGCTATATTTTTATCTTTTTATGTTTATCTGGAGAGAGCTATGATAGGTTACATAATCCATACCCAAGATTAATACACCATTAAAAAAAGAAAATACATAACACACACACACACACACAGGAAATTTCTCCTAGATCCCAACTCTTGAGAATCCACAGGTTAGGCTTGATTCAGGGCAGAAAATCATATAGTGCGTGTAAGTAAACTGCTGTACAAAGGGGATAGTACTCTACCCACAGAGTTGAAAAAATTATCTATTTGACTTTGCTGAATAATATAATTTTATTACTAATTGTGGTAATAACATTCTGCCTAATTTTGGGAGATCTTGCAGAAGTGAATTTTAAGAAATGTCCTTTAAAATTGAAAGGATGTTGTTTGAGGTATGAGAATAAGATAGGTTAGAGAAGAAAGGCAGCAGACTTGAGGATGAGATGTGATCCAAACAAAGTGAGAGAGAGGAAAGAGATGTGAGAAAAATGAAATATCTCAGTAGCCATAGAATAAAGTGATCCTCATCTATCAAATGGATGTGTGCACATTACACTCACTGCACATTAATCTAATGTTAAATAACAGACCCCAAATAGGAGTCCACACCACTTCTACTTAGGATGCCTTTTCTTGACAGGTTGGTTTTTCAACCAATCAGGCTCCTGTGAATTCAGTTTGGTGGAACAGAGCTCTGCCACCCTGTCACTGCTGAGGCGTCTCTGAGAACTCTGTGGACTCAGGTTCTCCAATAATCCACAACTACACACAACAGACACCACAGATGATGGTGCTGATGTGCTTACGAATACTATGTGAGGGAAACAACCCCACTTTCACAATTGAGCGATGATTATTATATATACAGCTGTGGTCAAGAATTTTCTATTTTAAAACTGTAGTAATAGAAGAGTAGGTGGGTAGTGAGGGAGAAGGAAAGGGACCAGAAAAAGAAGAGCACCCGACAATCAACGACATCTTACAGAAGCATCAACAGCCAAAAAGAACACGTTCCTGGGGTTCAGTGTTATCTACTCTATGCCAATAATCGTAGGACAAGAAACATCCCTCGCACCAAAAACTAGGTAAGAAAATGTGTAGCTGCCTACTGCTGATGTCAAGGGGATAGGGTCACAATACTCTCAGTATGACTCTGCTACTAGTACAGGTGAAAAGGAATTACACCCATACTTTAGTTTGTAACAATAGGTGAAAGGGCCAAGTTCTAACTAAGGGTAAAACTATCTATTATTAATCATGCTTTTGGCAACTGAATTTAAAAAACAGATACACTGGAGAGAAGAGAAGGGCTTCTGCCTCTAGAAGATTTGGGCTTGCAAGGTGAGTCCTGGCTCACAAAGAGCTTAGCAAAGAGATATCCAAGCAGAAGAACAAAGGTAGAAAAGTAATGAAGAAAGAAAATTTCTGGAGCTTGAAGCAAAAAAGGGAAGCCAATTTAGGACCATGAAACAGAACTAGTTGCTAACAAGTGGGCAGTCCCATTTTCTTGCAGCTCTGCAGAAAAGTCTGCCTTGGTGAGGTCACTGGTGATCTCTGACTGATAAGTCCCAGCTGGAGGTACAGAGGGACATCCACCATCACAGCACTACAACGTGCCAGCACTCAGTCATATTCAACAGAAAAGAACCGTCTACTCATCAAAAATCCTATCTATGGGCACAAGGTTTGAGATGCTTGACCTTATAATGTTTAAACAAAGAAGCGTGTAGGAAAGGAAGGCATTAGGAATCAGGACAAATAGTACTGCTAGGTAGAAAAATCCAGTATTTGAAGGAGACATGGATTTGAATCCCTGTGTGATTTGGAGGGGAAGTTCATTTCTTCCAGTTTTACAGTTTTTCCACCTGTAAAATGGGAATAATAATAATAATAATAATACCTATTATAATCTATATGCCATCGAGGGGCAACTTGCCCTTGTTATTTTCACAAGACTGCTTTAAATCCCCAATTAGTCTAGGAGAAACACTGTTTTCCTACGATGTAAGCAAATTCTCAGGAATTTACTCTCTCATGACCTCTTTAGACTCTGGCCTCTGGTGCTCTTAGGAGCTTTCTCTGCTCTGCCTGAAGGACTTTCAGACCCAAAACTGCCTCCTCACCAGTTTCCCCAGATGGAGCACTGAAGCCAAGCATTCCAGAGTTTTACTGACACCGAGTATCTGCAGTCATGAGTTGGGACTGTACTGCAGAACGCTGTGCCCTTACATAAATTCATTCATTTCCTCTCCCTCTTACCTGTTCTCCTCATCCCCTTCTCTCCTGAACTAGCTCTAGTTTTTCCACTTCTACGGTGCTAGCAGCTTCCCCTCCTCTGAACCCCAGCACTAGCCAACAACCAAGCCTGGGGACAGAGACTCAAGTCTCTACCCCAAAGACTTATCAAAGTATTTTCCCAGTTAACATAATTTTCTTTTTCAGAAAATTCTGACACCAGCTGTTGAAGCTCTAATATTTTCTCCACTTGCTCACGTGACTCTGCAGGACTGCTATGTGGAATAACTGAGACAAAGAGTAAGTGCCAGCACAATGACCTGAACTAACTAGTAGGCTGCCTTTATAATGGTGATGATGCTAGATTTAGTCCCTGAAGAGATCACAGCTACACCAACCAGGAAGACCAATTACTTCCAAAGGGACGACCTTTGACTTTGGCTGATGTAATCCATAACATATCATCAAAAGGTAAGAAGGCCTCAATCTGTCTTCAAAAACACAACCACCATGATAGATGACCGAGTTTGTTGACTTGTCACAGCTGTGTTTCTGCCCTCTTCCAAACACACAGTCACAATATGTAGCCTGAGATAACACAGGTACAATGCTGTGAAAGCCGCCTTTGGGTAACCCAGTATTTGAAGGAGAGAAATTCTGAAGTACTGTTTCCCCCAATCCTTCTGGAAGCTGTCACTTTAAGTTTAGATTTCCTCCTTCTATTTAGATGTAGCTTTGTTTTATGTTAAAACTCAAGGTTTTCTTCTATACGTCAGTCTTTAAGAGGGCAAAAAGCTCTTCCCCATTCTCAGAACACAAAACGTACACACCCCACCTAAAAGAATGCAGATTACCATGAGGATGGAGCTGGTCTTCCTCAGGGAATTCTCATGGGCTTGGCCTCTGTGTTCCCACCAACAAGATTTGGCCTGGCAGATTATATGCTCTCAGCTGGTTATAACTGCCTTTGGGCAACAGCACAGGAAGTCTAGGCATCTTGCTAGGATTGTCACACTCTAAGTAGTAAGGCCCTTAGACATACGCTAGGTACTATAGATGATTAAAAAGCTGTAGCGTTTCTAGGCATTTAAGACTCATTTCCCCCCAAATGCCAAGAAGTTGGAAGAGAAGGTGCTGTGCACACATGAACATAAACACTCAGAGAAGGCAGCTCGCAGTCTTGACCCTGGGGAGCAATAATGAATGCAATACTGTTATAGACACAAACCTGCAGGATGACAGTTGCCAGCTGCCATTCATTAAAGGTGAATGAACAGGAACCTGAATGCGATCAAGTGAATGAATGTCAGTCTGAGACCCTCTATCCATCCCTCAAAGGTGTTTTAATATCAGCTCAAGCCTAAATGAATTCTAGGTTATATCTGAAAAGAAAAATGTGAGGACAGGGTCAATTTCAGAAGGATCAAATCTAAGGGAAGCAGTAAGGTCTTTCCAAGATTACTGTCAAGGGGCTGAAACTCTTAGGAGAGAACAAAAATTATATGTCTCAGAAAATAGGAAGATATGACACAAAAATGTTTTATTCCCAAAGGATTTCACTGAAGTGGAACTAAAAGCTCCAAGATTCTGGCCCACAGTTTTCTTAAGAGGGAGACCTACAAATTAGCTCGTCTCTGTTTAGCAGACCTGTGCTGAGTTTACCCTCCTGTGCTCATAACGTTACCTCGGTGAGCTTACTAACAAGGGACAGTCACAAAGATCCACCAGGAAAGAAAACTGCTATATAACGCATTATGACCAAAGGTGACACTTATTAGTCTAGACTTAAATCAGTTAACCTAATTAACCACGTTTCCTTAACTGCAATGCCTACGGCACATCTCTTACCTTCCTCAAAGCTGGTCTTCTTCTGCCTCACTAGAACACGGAAGTTTTCAGCAGGATTCACACTTCCAACCTAGAACACACCCACAGACAATGAAACTGCAGCTCACTTCTCTTTATGGCAGCACCCAGGCAAGACAAGACAGCTTAACATAATAAGTGTGTTCTCATAAAGTAGAGGCAAAGACAAAGTGAAGGCCCTTTTCTGTTCATTTTCATTTCTATGGATCTGTTAAAAGCTAGTGGATTCCTGTGGTCAAAGGGCTGTCCTCTGTCCGTATTTTCACTCACCTCTCCTCATGCAAACTGACTTCTTTCCAGAGGGGTCAGAAGTATGACCCAAGGCACCCAAGGCACCTGGCAGCCCAGTTTGAAGGCTTTATGTGGCAGACTGCCTGTCCATCCTGACACCCAACCAACTAGGAACGGGAGGATTCTGCAGTGCAGGGTCAGTTCAGAATATCTTTGTTCCACTAAGATAACGAGAAATAACAGCCTGATGCTTAATTCATTGAACTGTCCTTCCTGGGGGCTGCTGCTGACCCTCTGGCATTGAAGTTTGGGTAGACTATTCAAACATGCTCAAACTAAACATGTCCCCCAGAGTAAAAGCAAATCAGTGCTAGGTGGGAAAGTTTCAAAGATGAAAATCTCTGCCACACTATACGGCACTTTCTGATCATACCCATGTCTTTTACCTTCCGATCCCAACCTTAATAGGGCTTAAGTTCAGCTCGAGGGGGAGAAGACAATGGGATTCTACAATGGCTGGTAAATGTTCGTACAAAATGTACTAAAGTTTCCAGTCCACTCTGGTATAGCAGTCAGAAAAGCTCCCAGAATAAATAAGGTCATGATATTTTTTCCTTTACTACAAGACACTGAAATAAAATCCAAATCATTTTTCAGACATTCAGTTGTTCTGAGAGCATTACTTTTTCAGGTGGGGAAAAGGTATGCCCTAGGGCTAGCTATCCTTCCTAGTATATTTGGCTAGTGGTAAGGGACAATTTTTAAGATCCACTGATTCAAACTAATGCCCCTTAAAACAAGGCAATACGTTCAAGTTCCAGAAACCATCCCATTAAATAAAGAAGATCTCAAGTGTCAAAGGATACCTGGTTTGGGGAAATCCTAAACTAGTGAAACCTGTTATGAAGTTGTATATTACAAAAAAGAGAGTTATACTCTTAAAGCTTACATACTTGGAGATTAAGACTCGTATCACTAACCCCCCCACTTATCCTACCATTGTGACTAAACAGAAAGCTGCAAAATGCAGTTACCAAAAAAACTCTACGAAAGTGATGTTTCATGCTCTGTATACTATATAGTGCTCTACGTACTATATATCAATATAAATAATTCTATAGGTAATTCACTGACAATAATTAAAGGAAGGGCTTCCCTGGTGGTGCAGTGGTTGAGAGTCCGCCTGCCGATGCAGGGAACACGGGTTCGTGCCCTGGTCCAGGAAGATCCCACATGCCGCGGAGCGGCTAGGCCCGTGAGCCATGGCCGCTGAGCCTGTGCGTCTGGAGCCTGTGCTCCGCAATGGGAGAGGCCACAACAGTGAGAGGCCCATGTACCGCAAAAAAAAAAAAAAAAAAAAAAATTAAAGGAAGAAAGGAAAAAGTATGGGATGGACATGTATGGCTTATATGTTGAAAGGACCAAGGAAAGTGCTACATTAAAGGACTAACAAAAATTGATGCAATCTCCCCAAGCCCCAACCTTCCTGAAAGAGGGGAGCACACCAGACAAGTTCTGCTTACACGGGTTACACTGCCTTCAGCCAGGCTGGAGATACTAAAGTGGGCTTCATCTCCCTCGGTCTTCAGTTTTTTAGAGGTGGGTCCCTCTTCATGGCTGGAAAAGAAATAAATGTTTTTTTTTTCCTCTCCCCTTAAAACAGATCAAACAATACAAAACCAAGAATTGCTAATGTGAAAAGTAAAAATTTATTTTTCAAGACTCAAAAATAAGCAGCGGCACTTAGTCCTCCTTTACAAATGGCTGCCTCCTTTTCCCACCCTCTGGACTCCTGACAGCCTGACTGGAGCAGCCCTGGCTTTGTTTCCAGCAGTAGGGAAATCAGAATTAGCAGCTGCATCACGAAGCCCTTTCAAAAGATGAACTGCAAGCATAGGTAATGGAAACTTAGCACTTCAGTATGAAACCCATTTACCCTTCAGTTATTATTTGCTAGTTTCTGCCTGAGAATTGATAGCAATTAGCTTTCCATGTACATAGAAGACCTTTGTGTCTAAAAACCTGTCTTCTTCATCGTCTATGTGAGAGCTTTATAAGCTTCTACTTACAGCTGTCAAAACTTACTAGACAATCCTCAAACATGCAAGAGCTTGCTCTTAGAGAAGTCTTAAACTATAAAAAACCACTTTCAAAACAAAACTTTTAATCTGTTCCTTTATAAACCTAATTCTGTCTTGGGCAATATGCTAACAGAGTCCCAAAGCATCTGTGTGATAAGGGAAAGATGACTCGGAGGAAGTATATCAAACATCTTGCTTCAAGTAACAAGCTGGCTTTAACAGCCTGCCTAAAGTCAAAGGGAGGTCAAGTCAATTGCAAAGGAGAAAAAATATCCAGACTCTGCCCATAATCTCCCTTAAGCTGCTGAACACAAGAGATTATGAAGATTTTTCTCCCAGACAAATAATCAATCTGGGGCAAAAGCAGCTGTCAAGAAATGGCTGAATGAGAAGGGAAATTAGTAACTAAGAGTACTATTAGCAACTATTTCTAAATGTGATGTTTTTATTCAAAAGCCCAACTTTCAGACAGTGAGGCTTGAAGAGGTTATCCTAAAAATAAAGCAAAGTAAGACCTAAGGTAGCTTATTCAATGATATTTCAATAATGAATCTCCTCTTACAGCTAGATGAAAGAACTAATAAAGTAATCATTACGGCCTTACAAACAAAATTAAGTTTTATTACTTGACATCTTTCCCATTTACCACTTGCCTTCTTCCTTTTGAGAAGTAAAGAAGAGATAAGGGGTGAGTCATTCAGAGCCCTTTCCTTCAAGGAGAATAAGAAATAAACACACACAGCCTTGGTGGCAAAAATGGAGGGAAAATGCACAAACCTGAGGCAGCATGAAATTCTGTCAGAATTTGAGTTCTTTAAAAAAAAAAAGTCACAGCCACTTCAGTTAACCTTTGCCGGTTCTTCCCAAGAGAAAGACAACATGGTACTGCTGAAGATTTGGAGGAAAAAGACCCAGATTCTAGTCTCAGTTCTGCCACTGGCCAGCCCTGGAATCTTACACCTTCTTGAAGGTACTGACTGTGTATTAATTTTCGTATATCTAGAGTTTAGAGTCTAGTAAGTTACTGTCCTCTCTGATCTTCAGTTTGTTCCTCAGGAGAACACTACAACAAAAAGTATCATATCAACTATTCACCTATTCTCTTCCAAAAATACAAATTAACTTATATAGTGGTATTAAGAAGCATTAAACATACAAGGCACTATGCTAAGTTCCGTGAGAATACAAGGTTGAATCACATGAAGAATTTCTTAAACCATCCCAAATAAGATTCTAGGGAAGGAAGAATAAGGAGACATATATACTAATTCGCCAGAACTGGGCAGGTAAAGGCAAGTCCAGAAAATAGCAGAAAGTAGTGAAAATTTAATATGTTTAATAATCTCAAGATTGAATCATTTAACAGGATTTAATTAGGAATTTTACATATATTAAACTCATAATGTCTACCTGAAGTGGGAAAGCACAATGACTCTCATCCCCTAATTATCTGTGAGGGAGCTGAGCTCTGGAAGGTACACATTATCCATGCAAGGTCACAGCAGACACAGAAGTGTTAACAGCTGCTGCATTTGGATGTTGGGAGCCTGGATAATTTGTTGTTCTTTCTCCTTTTCTCCTTTTCTTTCATATATGAGTATAAATCTTGTAATTCATTTATTTAGCCACACATTTACCTAATACTATGTGTGGACCCCTAAATTAGGCTCTAGATTCTAAATATATAAAAGTTAATAATCATCACCTTCAAGAAGTTCAGCCAAATAAAAAAGATAAATATATAAACAGGCAATTAACAAAATATTGTGGTAAGCAGCATATCCCTTTGAGAGGATAGCAGGTATCTGTGTTGGGCTGGGGCAGGAAGTGCAAGCTGGGAAGTAGTGAGAGACGAGGATAGAAAATATCTAAATTGTAGACACAAACTGTGAGGAAAGAAAGTGGTTCTCCAGGTAGCTGGACAGACATTTCTCTTCCTTCTGCTTATCTGGGTTTTCTCATTTGCGTAACAGAATTTGGTCTTAAGCTGAAGGTAATGGAAAGCCATGAAAACAAAGGTTTTTAATCAGGCATCCAAGGATGACATCAAGGAATTTGTGAACCACCTAAAACTACATGCAAAATTTATTATGTTAGGGCATTTTCCTGCGGAGAGGGTTCACAGTTTTTATTAGATTACCCAAAGGATCCATCACACACAAACACACACAGATTAAGAATCACTGCAGGGCTTCCCTGGTGGCACAGTGGTTGAGAATCTGCCTGCCAATGCAGGGGATACGGGTTCGAGCCCTGGGCTGAGAAGATCCCACATGCCACAGAGCAACTGGGCCGTTGAGCCACAATTACTGAGCCTGCGCGTCTGGAGCCTGTGCTCTTCAACAAGAGAGGCCGCGATAGTGAGAGCCCTGCGCACCGCGATGAAGAGAGGCCCCCCGCTTGCCACAACTAGAGAAAGACCTCGCACAGAAACGAAGACCCAGCACAGCCATAAATAAATACATAAATAAATACATAAATACATAAATAAATAAATAAATAAATAAATAAAAGAATCACTGCATTAAAGAATTTTAAGCAAGGGAGTGATGTGATCAAATTTGTTTTTAAAAAAATCACTCAGATAGCAGAATGCAGAATGGATGGGAAGGGGCTAAGACTGGAATTAGAGGAATCAGTCAAGGGGTTATCTCAGTAAAGCAGACTAAAATGAAACCTACATAAAAGCAATGACAGTGGGCGATGCTAGTAAGAAGTAACCTTTTAAAAAAAATGCTCACCATCAGTCACGAAGCCAAGCATATGAGTTAGCTACTGTTATTGTCCTTTTACAATTAAGCAAAGCAAGGCTGAAGAGGGCCTGACCTTGTCTAAAGCACACAGTAAGGGGCCCACAGCTAACTCTGGACTTTTAAACACTCTCCTAAACAGCCTCCTAAAAGGCAGGTATTTGTTATCACAACTTGGCACAGAGCAACTTGCCAATTTTAACCACTATTAAAAAGAAATACTTGGGTTTTGATCCACATCAATGCTATTAGCCACTATACTAACCTGAAGCAAAAGGAGTGAACTTGAGGTAAATCTAATACAACTTGGTAAGCCAATTAGATGTGGGGAGTGAAGAAAAGGGATGACTCCCTGGAAATTAGGTGTCATTCACTGAAATAGAGAATAATAGCATGAAGAGGGGGTTGAAAGGAGTGTGGAAAGAGAAAGAAGGTGATGAAGTCACTTCTGGACATACTGACCTTGAGTTATCTGTAGACACTTAAGATCCAGTGGATAAGATGGAAGTATATTAGGATAGACAGATTTTTAGTTATTTCTGGAGACCCATATGTGAAATATTGATAATAAAGGTCTTAGGATGTGCAGTGTGGCATAATCGTTGGGAGGGTAAGCTCTGGGGTCACACTGCCTGCGTTTAAATCCTTACTCCATCGCTTAACCAGCTGTGATCCTGAGGAAGTTTCTTATCTCCTCTAAGCCTCAGTGTCCTCAGCTTTAAGATGAAGTGAATAAAAGAACCTACTTCATAAGATGGCCAAAAGGATGCAAACAGATAATACATACCTGTGTCCAATAAATGTCAGCTCTTTCAGAGGAGTCCTGAAACATCAACATTTAAGGTTGGTGGGGAAAGAAAAGCAACCCCCAGAGGAATCTGAGAGGGAGCCTGTCAAAGGTTTAGAGAGAAAAATCTGGAGAATCTGAAGTTAAGGAAGACATATGAGTTTCAAGGGGGAAAGGATAACTGACAATGTCATGTGCCACAAAGAGGTCAAGAAAGAAAAGGGGGCTTCCCTGGTGGCACAGTGGTTGAGAGTCCGCCTGCCGATGCAGGGGACACGGGTTCGTGCCCCGGTCCGGGAAGATCCCACATGCCGGGGAGCGGCTGGGCCCGTGAGCCATGGCCGCTGAGCCTGCGCGTCTGGAGCCTGTGCTCCGCAACGGGAGAGGCCACAACAGTGAGAGGCCCACGTACCGCAAAAAAAAAAAAAAAAGAAAAAAAAAGAAAAGGACTGCCACGCTTAAGTAAATCCAGCAGTTAGTGTCTTTTCGAAGACCCGTTTCAGGGCAGTGGTGGGGGCAGAAGGCCGAGCCAGTGAGTGCCAGGAGAAGAAGCAGTACAGGCTCTTCTGCTAATAAGCCTGGCTGTGGAAGGAAAGATGATGATAACAGGTAGTAATTAGAGAGAGGAAACTGAGGGGATTACTTCATTTTCTTTTACAGGAAAGAAATCAAATGTTCATGTGTGGAGGGAAAGGAGTTGGTACAGAGGGAGAAGCTGAAGATACAGAAGGAAGGAAGACATTATCAGTGGACTGAAGTACCAGATGGGACAGAAATAGCATCCCAGGACGTAGGTGAAAGGATTAACTCGGGACAGGATGAGGTACCCTCTTCCACTGAGGCAGGAAAAAAGGAAGTAAAGGCAGATGCAATACAGACATGTTTTTAGGTAAGATGGGCCAGAAAACTGAGATGTTCCCACCTACTGGCCTCTATTTTCTCTGTGAAATCACCATCATGATCGTCGCCACTGCCGTAGTTGTTGAAAATGTGCTAGGGACAGGACTAGGATTTTGTAAATCATCTCTTCACAAACACTGTATTCTTACTATGTGTTAGGCACTGTGCCATTCTAGGGTTACAACAGTGAACAGCATATATTACTCAACTAACCTGCATGACAACTCTATGAGACAGATATTCCTATCATCCCTATTTACCCATGAGGAAACTGAGGCTTAAGGAGGATAAGCAACTTGCACCTAAGGTCACACTGCAGAGCAAGGGGACCAACTCACGCTGTCTTGACCCTGGAGTCTGAAGTCTTAGCCAGTAAAACCAGGTGAGGTTGGCCTCTGACAGGAAGTAGGGACTGGGGTCTTAGGGGACTTGCAAAAAGTAGAAAACTTTACACTATTTGCATATAGAGATAAAAAGAAATCAAGATCACATATGAGTTCCATAGGCAGGATCAGACCTCAGATGTCCCTATTCTCATGTCAGTTCTGTCCCAGAGATGATGCTTTCATTTCAAGGGTGTGCAGCAACATTAAGGGAAGCAGTGCTTTTCTGTGATAAGGGTAATAATATTCAGTACATTTTCGGAACGCAATGTCAGATGGCGCTTTTACCCTTGTGAACTGAAGAAATCACTTCAACACTAGGGTTTGAACAGGTTCATCATGAATAGTAGATCTTCTCAAATGTTTTTACTGATAATGACAGTATTACTGCTCTGGGTGTTGACTACTGCCTTCCCTCCAAATAGTTTAAAGTCCTTTAATATCCGTGATTTTACTGTTATAATGTCTCTTACGATGAGCCTGTTTTTAGATGAAGGAACTCTCAGAAAGGTAAAATTATTTAACCAAAATTAGATCAAGAGTGAAAAAGCTGGAATGAAAACTAGAGACTCCCAGCTCAGAGGTCTTCCCTTGGCCTCTGACACTTCCTGAACAGACATTTGCCCCTCCCCGCCAATCTTAGCCCCTCATCCATATACTGGAAGTATGTACCCTGGATACAGGGATGCTGAATATACACAAAAACATAGCTGGTTGTTAGCAATCTTTCTTTCCCTTAGGGAGACTACCTGTCAAGCTGATTGGAGCCTTATCACAAAAATTGAGTGGCTGTTAAGAACCCTACAGAAGGACTGAGTCATTCTTGAATATAGGAGGTGCTCAACAAATATTTGTTAAATGTGTCATTTCTGCAGTTCTTCAAAACTAAGATTTCTGAGAAGGAAGAGTAGAGAACTGGGGTGTGCGTAGGTGTGTGCGCGCAAGATTATTCTCCGGCCCCCGGCAGCTAATTTGGCTGTGTGGCAAACCAAACCATTATGGGGGCAGAGAACAAGAAGCCCTGCAGGCTCAAGCTTCCTGAAAGAGTGAGTGATGGGAACAGGGATGAAGGTGTAATCACAGCAGGGATCAAATCACAGAACAGCCTTCTGGGTCTAGCTGGTATGTTTCTTTTTAACCAGCCAATTTACAGTTTAATCAACAGGAGGAGGAGAAAATGGCCCACTTCTTTCCCACAATACCAGAAGGTAATCAAGATCATGAACTGGAGCTTTAATACACAGAGAAGGAACAGCCATATGACTGCAGAAGAGACTAAAGCAAGGCTGTCATGGGAAGAAAAGGACTCAGAATTTTACTGAACTGTTCTAAGATACGAATCCAGAAGGAGCTAGGTAGATGAGGAAAGCAGAAGTAGATTTTTAGTGACAGTCTTCCTATGTAGAAGAAGGCATGACAGACTAAAAGGAAACATAAAAGCCTCCAGGATGTGTTAGAAATGCACATGAGAGAATCTTTCAATCCCATGATTTTTCCCCCCCCAATTCTGACAAAGTTTGGGGTTTTAACCTCTAAAAAGCCACCAAAAATGCAAACCTGTCTTTTCAACTTGGCAGGTAATTCATTAAATTAACAATTTACAGAACCCTGTAAATTGAAGGTTTCTGGAAATTACTCAATACTGGTCCAATGGGGTATTTACAAATACAAGCTTTACTTTGTCAATACACACACAGCCGTGGGAAGGAAATCAAAGAAAAAGGAAGAAAATTGTGATCTAAAACTGGATCTTGGAATGCAACCTAAAGAAATGAGTATATCATTTTGATTTGGGGGGAAAAGTCACCAATAATAAAACCCAAACCTGGTAAAATCACTGTCATACACCCAAATAATTCTGGGTAAGAACAGCTTCTTAAGGTTTGTTTTTGTTCTGCTTTGAATGGAAATTGATATAATTCTAAACAGACTTGATGTGGGGAAAAAACACTTAATAGCTACCTGAGAGCTTGATCTAAGGATATGAAAACCATTTTACAATCCTTAAACTACACCTCACTAATGGTATAACCAAGCATATGAACGCAGTAACAGCACAACTACAGAAAGCCAGGTTTTTCATTCTCCTTCCCATTTTCCCTCCCAAAATCTCACCGATATTCTCCTGACACCTTACCTCCAGAGCGAAAAACCTTACGACTTTCACCCCTCTCCTCTCATCCTCAGCACTTTAAAGATGTTAAAATTCAGTCTTAGATATTCAAAGATAGTTTGTCTTCCTATATATATAATTCATCAAGAATCTGATGCTGATCAAAAAGTCAACAACCCCAAAGGTAGCTCTGATTTCTAGGTGCACAAGGATAAAATATATCCACAGTGGACAGATGTGAGAAACCGGGATTTCCAATGCAAGGTCAAAGAGCAAAAGCTTTCTTCCTCCCACCTTTGTGATCCCACAAACCCAGGTTGCAACCCTTAATGCCACAGTCCCTCTAAGACCACAACCAATCTTTGTGTTCCAACGTCACACAAAGCTCCATCAAGTACTCACTTATCTTGGAAAATGTCCTGAGCAGTCACTTGGTCCTTTTTCTTGAGGACTTCAGTCAGAGGGAAAAGGGTCTTTATTTTAGAGACAGGAACCTGACATTTAGCTGTCACCTCAGTGGGGGGGTCCAGCATATTCCAAACGTGTTGCTGAACTGGGGGCAGAGGCTCCTGGGGATGTAAAGCTCTGTGCAGCAGACACTGTGGAAAAGGCATAAGGATTTTAAAACGCAGATGTAGACATCACACACGGCTACATTACGCTCTTCTGATCAGGGATCCTCATTCCTTAATTTGGGAGGGTTATGGGATTCCTACCGTATGTAAAAGACAGCAAAGAGGGTGGGCCCAGAACCGCCTTGGTTAGCAGGACGTTGGTAACGTCAAAAGCAACTGTAAAACAGATCTAAGCCTAGAAGCACCGTCAGCTGAAGTCCTCCTGGAAAGGAGCCTCAGCTCATAAAAAGAGGCCACTGCTCTGACTACTTGGAGGATATACGAGGTTCCCTGAGATACAATTCCAAAAGCCTCTGACAATCTGCGATGATAACTTTTTGGTTATAATCCTTTAATTTCCCCTTCAGCATGCTGTGCTTTCTCCCTTGCACAACCTTAGAAGACAACCTAAGGTGGATGAATCAGGTGCTAAAGGGGAGGTGCCCATGCTCAGTGAGTCCCAGGATGAACACTGTGGAAGAGATGAGACTACTGGTCTGTCCCAAAACTCCCCCGAGTGCTGAGCTTGGGCTATTCTCCACCCATCTGCTCACTTCCGTCCATCTCCACTATACCACTCTTGTCCAGGAACCTCCCAAAAGGCAAGAAACTCCCCATGTACCTGGGTAGGGCAAAAGAAAAAAGAAAAAACAGAGATAAAGAATAGGGACGGGACCTGCACCAGTGGGAGGGAGCTGTGAAGCAGGAAAGGTTTCCACACACTAGGAGCCCCTTCGTGGGCGGAGACTGCGGGTGGCGGAGGGGGAAGCTTCGGAACCGCGGAAGAGAGCGCATCAACAGGGGTGTGGAGCGCAAAGCGGAGAGATTCCCGCACAGAGGACCAGGGCCAACCACCACTCACCAGCCCGAGAGGCTTGTCTGCTCCCCCGCCAGGGCGGGCGGGGCTGGGAGCTGAGGCTCAGGCTTCAGTAGGAGCGCAGGGGGAGGACTGGGGTTGGCGGCGTGAACACAGCCTGCAGGGGGCTAGTGCACCACAGCTAGCCGGGAGGGAGTCTGGGAAAAAGTCTGCACCTGCCGGAGAGGCAAGAAACTGTTGTTCTGCGGTGCGTGAGGAGAGAAGATTCCTTCCCCATCTGCCGACAGAAGGCAGAGCACCGCCTAAACGAGCTCCAAAGAAGGGCGTGAGCTGCGGCTATCAGCTCAGACCCCAGAGGTCGGCCTGAAACACTACTGCTGCTGCTGCAGCCACCAAGAATCCTGTGTGCAAGCACAGATCACTATCCACACCCCCACACCCCCAGAAGCCTGTGCAGCCCACCACTGCCAGGGTCCTGTGATCCAGGGACAACTTCCCCAGGAGAACAGACGGTGCGGCTCAGGCTGGTGCAATGTCACACTGGCCTCTGCCGCCGCAGGCTCGCCCCGCATTCCAATTATAACTACTGCACCCTTCCCTTGCCCCAGCATGAGTGAACCAGAGCCCCCTAATCAGCTGCTGCTTTAACACCGTCCTGTCTGGGTGGGAAAAGATGCCTGAAGGCGATCTACACGCAGAGGCGGGGCCAAATCCAAAGCTGAATCCCAGGAGCTGTGCGAACAAAGAAGAGAAAGGGAAATCTCTCCCAGCAGCCTCAGGAGCAGCGGATTAAATGTCCCCAGTCAACTTGAGGTACCCTGCATCTGTGGAATACCTGAATAGACAACAAATCATCCCAAATTGAGGAGGTGGACTTTGGGAGCAACTGCAGACTTGGGTTTGCTGTCTGCAACTGATTTGTTTCTGATTTTTATGTTTACCTTAGTTTAGTTTTTAGCACTTGTTATCACTGGTGGATTTATTGGTTTAGTTGCTCTCTTCCTTTATTTAAATTATTTTTTATTATTTTAATAATTTTAAAAATTTTATTGATTGATTGATTTTCCCTTATTTTTTTCTCCCTTGTCTTCTGAGCCATGTGGCTGACAGGGTATTGGTGCTCCGGTCTGGCATCAGGCCTGAGCCTCTGAGGTGGGAGAGCCGAGTTCAGAATGCTGGACCACCAGAAACCTCCCAGCCCCACGTAATTATCAATCGGCCAGAGTTCTCCCAGAGATCTCCGTCTCAATGCTAAGACCCAGCTTCACCCAGCGGCCAGCAAACTCCAGCACTGGATGCCCCATGCCAAACAACTAGTAAGACAGGAACACAACCTCACCCATTAGCAGAGAGGCTGCCTAAAATCATATTAAGTTCACAGACACCCCAAAACACACCACCAGACACAGTCCTGCCCACCAGAAACATAAGATCCAGCCCCACCCAACAGAACACAGGAACCAATTCCCTCCACCAGGAAGCCTACACAAGCCACTGAACCAAACTTACCCACTGGGGGCAGACACCAAAAACAATGGGAACTACAAACCTGCAGCCTGTGAAAAGGAGCCCCCAAACACAGTAAGTTAAGCAAAATGAGAAGACAGAAAAACACACAGCAGATGAAGAAGCAAGGTAAAAACCCACCAGACCAAACAAATGAAGAAGAAATAAGCAGTCTACCTGAAAAACAATTCAGAGTAATGATAGTAAACATGATCCAAACTCTTGGAAATAGAATGAAGAAAATACAAGAAATGTTTAACATGGATCTAGAAGAAAAACAATGATGAACAACACAATAAATGAAATTAAAAATTCTCTAGAAGGAATCAATAGCAGAATAACTGAGGCAGAAGAATGGATAAGTGACCTGGAAGATAAAATAGTGGAAATAACTACTGCAGAGCACAATAAAGAAAAAAAAATGAAAAGAATTCAGGACAGTCCCAGACACCTCTGGGACAACATAAAATGCACCAACATTTGAATTATAGTGGTCCCAGGAGAAGAAGAGAAAAAGAAAGGGTCCAAGAAACTATTTGAAGAGATGAGAGTTGAAAACTCCCCTAACATGGGAGGGGAAATAGTCAATCAAGTCCAGGAAGCACAGAGTCCCATACAGGATAAATCCAAGGAGAAACACGCCAAGACACATACTGATCAAACTATCAAAATTTAAATACAAAGAAAAAATATTAAAAGCAGCAGGGAAAAGCAACAAATAACATACAAGGGAATTCCCATAAGGTTAAGAGCTGATCTTCCAGCAGAAACTCTGCAAGCCACAAGGGAGTGGAAGGACATATTTAAAGTGATGAAAGGGAAAAAGCTATAACCAAGATTACTCTACCCAGCAAGGATCTCATTCAGATTTGATGGAGAAATTAAAACCTTTACAGACAAGCAAAAGCTAAGAGAGATCAGCACCACCAAACCAGCTTTACAACAAATGCTAAAGGAACTTCTCTAGGCAGGAAACACAAGAGAAGGAAAAGACCTAGAAAAACAAACCCAGAACAATTAAGAAATGGTAACAGGAACATACATATTGATAATTACCTTAAATGTAAATGGACTAAATGCTCCAACCAAAAGACACAGACTGGCTGAATGGATATAAAAACAAGATCCATATACATACTGTCTACAAGAGACCCACTTCAGATCTAGGGAAACATACAGACTGAAAGTGAAGGGATGGAAAAAGATATTCCATGCAAATGGAAATCAAAAGAAAGCTGGAGTAGCAATTCTCATATCAGACAAAATAGACTTTAAAATAAAGACTGTTACAAGAAACAAAGAAGAACACTACATAATGATCAAGGGTCAATCCAAGAAGAAGATATAACAATTGTAAATATTTATGCACCCAACATAGGAGCACCTTAATACATAAGGCAAATGCTAACAGCCATAAAAGGAGAAATTGACAGTAACACAATAACAGTGGGGGACTTTAATACCCCACTTTCACCAATGGACAGATCATCCAAAATGAAAAGAAATAAGGAAACACAAGCTTTAAATGACACATTAAACAAGAGGGACTTAACTGATGTTTATAGGACATTCCATCCAAAAACAACAGAATACCCTTTCTTCTCAAGTGCTCATGGAACATTCTCCAGGACAGATCATATGTTGGGTCACAAATCAAGCCTTGGTAAATTTAAGAAAACTGAAATCGTATCAGGTATCTTTTCTGACCACACTGCTATGAGACTAGACATAAATTACAGGGAAAAAAACTGTAAAAATTACAAACACATGGAGGCTAAACAATACACTACTAAATAACCAAGAGATCACTGAAGAAATAAAAGAGGAAATCAAGAGGTACCTAGAAACAAATGACAATGAAAACACAATGACCCAAAACCTATGGGATGCAGCAAAACCAGTTCTAAGAAGAAAGTTTATAGCAATACAATCCTACCTCAAGAAATAAGAAAAATCTCAAACAACCTAATGCTACACCTAAAATAATTAGAGAAAGAAGAACAAAAAACCCCTAAAAGTTAGCAGAAGGAAATAAATAATAAAGATCAGATCAGACATAAATGAACAAGAAATGAAGGAAATGATAGCAAAGATCAATAAAACTAAAAGCTGGTTATTTGAGAAGATAAACAAAATTGATAAACCATTAGCCAGACTCACCAAGAAAAAAGGGAGAAGACTCAAATCAACAGAATTAGAAATGAAGAAGTAACAACTGACACTGCAGAAATACAAAGGATCATGAGATTACTACAAGCAACTATATGCCAATAAAATGGACAACCTGGTAGAAATGGACAAAATCTTAGAAAAGCACAACCTTCCGAGACTGAACCAGGAAGAAACAGAAATTATAAACAGACCAATCACAAGCACTGAAATTGAAACTGTGATTAAAAATCTTCCAACAAACAAAAGCCCAGGACCAGATGGCTTCACAGGCAAATTCTATCAAACATATAGAGAAGAGCTAACACCTATCCTTCTCAAACTCTTCCAAATATACCAGAGGGAGGAACACTCCAAACTCATCCTACGAGACCACCATCACCCTGATACCAAAACCAGACAAAGACGTCACAAAAAAAAGAAAACTACAGGCCAATATCACTGATGAACACAGATGTAAAAATTTTCAACAAAATACTAGCAAACAGAATACAACAGCACATTAAAAGGATCATACTCCATGATCAAGTGGGGTTTATCCCAGGAATGCAAGGATCCTTCAATATATGCAAATCAATCAATGTGATACACCATATTAACAAATTGAAGGATAAAAACCATATGATCATCTCAATAGATGCAGAAAAAACTTTTGACAAAATTCAACACCTATTTATGATAAAAACTCTCCAGAAAGTAGGTATAGAGGGAACCTACCTCAACATAATAAAGGCCATATATGACAAACCCGCAGCCAACATCATTTTCAGTGGTGAAAAATTGAAACCATTTCCTCTAAGATCAGGAACAAGACAAGGTTGCCCACTCTCACCACTATTATTCAACATAGTTTTGGAAGTTTCAGCCATAGCAATCAGAGAAGAAAAAGAAATAAAAGGAATCCAAATCGGAAAACAAGAAGTAAAACTGTCACTGTTTGCAGATGACATGATACTACACATAGAGAATCCTAAAGATGCTACCAGAAAACTACTAGAGCTAATCAATGAATTTGTTAAAGTGGAAGGATACAAAATTAATGCACAGAAATCTCTTGCATTCTCATACACTAATAATGAAAAATCAGAAACAGAAATTAAGGAAACAATCCCATTTACCACTGCAACAAAAAGAATAAAATACCTAGGAATAAACCTACCTAAGGAGACAAAAGACCTGTATGTAGAAAACTGTAAGACACTGATGAAAGAAATTAAAGATGATACAAACATCTTCCCTGCCAGGAGGCAGAAATTAGACCTTCCCACTCTGAGTCATGCTCATGGGATAAAGCCTACACAGGACAAAACCTCAATAAACTGGACTGTACATGCAAAGGCAACTTGTGTTAATAAAAACTGTCTTAGAGTAATTAAGGAAATGCCATTTGTTGTTTTCAAGTACTTAGAACAACAGAAACCAGTGTCAACAGAGGGTGTGAACTGTTTTAATGAAAAAGCAAAAAAAAGTTTAATTAGCACTCTGTATGCAAATAAATTTTGCTAAAGTATTTAAAGAGAAAAAAAAACAATACAAACAGATGGAGAGATATACCACGTTCTTGGATTGGAAGAATCAATATTGTGAAAATGACTATACTACCCAAAGCAATCTACAGATTCAGTGCAATCCCTATCAAACTACCAATGGCATTTTTCACAGAATTAGAACAAAAAATTTCACAATTTGTATGGAAACACAAAAGACCCCTAGTAGCCAAAGTAATCTTGAGAAAGGAAAACAGAGCTGGAGGAATCAGGCTCCAGAACTTCAGACTATACAACAAAGCTACAGTAATCAAGACAGTATGGTACTGGCACAAAAATAGAAATATAGATCAATGGAACAGGATAAAAAGCCCGGAGATAAACACACACACATATGGTCACCTTATCTTTGATAAAGGAGGCAAGAACATACAATGGAGAAAAGACAGCCTCTTCAATACGTGGTGCTGGGAAAACTGGACAGCTACATGTAAAAGAATGAAATTAGAACACTCTCTAACGCCATACACAAAAATAAACTCAAAATGGATTAAAGACCTAAATGTAAGGCCAGACACTATAATACTCTTAGAGGAAAACAAGCAGAACACTTTATGACATACATCACAGCAAGATCCTTTTTGACCCACCACCTAGAGAAATGGAAATAAAAACAAAAATAAACAAATGGGACATAAGGAAACTCAAAAGCTTTTGCACAGCAGAGGAAACCATAAACAAGACAAGGAGACAACCCTCAGAATAGAAGAAAATATTTGCAAACGAAAGAACTGACAAAGGATTAATCTCCAAAATATACAAGCAGCTCATGCAGCTCAATATCAAAAAAACAAACAACCCGATCCAAAAACAGGCAGAAGACCTAAATAGACATTTCCCCAAAGAAGATATACAGATTGCCAACAAACATGTGAAAGGATGTTCAATATCACTAATCATTAGAGAAATGCAAATCTGAACTATAATGAGGTATCACCTCACACTAGTCAGAATGGCCATCATCAAAAAAATCTACAAACAATAAATGCTGGGGAGGGTGTGGAAAAAAGGGAACCTTCCTGTACTGTTGGTGGGAATGTAAATTGATACAGCCAATATGGAGAACAGTATGGAGGTTCCTTAAAAAACTAAAAATAGAACTACCATATGACCCAGCAATCCCACTACTGGGCATATACCCTGAGAAAGCAATAATTCAAAAAGAGTCATGTACCACAACGTTCACTGCAACACTATTTACAATAGCCAGGACATGGAAGCAACCTAAGTGTCCACTGACAGATGAATGGATAAAGAAGATATGGCACATATATACAATGGCATATTACTCAGCCATAAAAAGAAATGAAATTGAGTCATTTGTAGTGAGGTGGATGGACCTAGAGTCTGTCACATGGAGTGAAGTAAGCCAGAAGGAGAAAAACACATACTGTATGCTAACACATATATATGGAATCTAAAAATAAAAAATGGTTCTGATGAACCTATGGACAGGACAGGAACAAAGATGCAGATGTAGAGAACGGACTTGAGGACACGGGGATGGGGAAGGGTAAGCTGGGACGAAGTGAGAGAGTAGCGCTGACATATAAACACTACCAAATGTAAAATACATAGCTAGTGGGAAGCAGCTGCATCACATGGGCAGATCAGCTCGCTCGGTGCTTTGTGACCACCTAGAGGGGTGAGATGGGGGGGTGAGAGGGAGATGCAAGAGGGAGGGGATATAGGGATATATGTATACATATAGGTGATTCACTTTGCTACAAAGCAGAAACTAACACAACATTGTAAAGCAATTATACTCCAATAAAAATGTTAAAAAAATAAAAGGAAAAAAGAAAAAAAAGAAAAACTCTCCCCTACAAAAATCAAAGTTGCCAGTTCTTAAAGCTTTAAAAGATAATAATGAAAAAAGATAACAATGCCTGCACTTATGGCTTGCATCTGTTCATTTATGCAACAAATATTTGTTGAAGATAATAGTACCTACCCTTGGTATCTGCCAAGTATTAGAAGTTTCTATTTTTCACCATAGTGACCTGTTTTTGCAAGCTTTCCACACCAACTAGTCTGCTCCTCCCTTCTCTACAAATGGCAAAGGCCTTCAGGTCATGATGTCCACTTGTCAAAAACAGCCAAGAAATGTATACAAGTAACTTATACATGATTACACTTAGAATACGAAAGTATTCACTGAGTCAGGTCTTGACCTGTTAATCTTCATAGTTCTGATTTTAGAAAAAAATATTTTTTTTAAATTACAAACATCCAAAAACCAGGCAGTTTCTTGAGTAGAAGATCCCTCAAAATCACAACAGGCCCTAACATGGACTTGAGTTAGTTAAGGATGCTTTGAGAAATGAGTCAAAAGGGGCAATTAAGGAACTCCCCAACATGCAGCCTCCTTTCCCACCTCCCCACCTCCCCCCACCTGCCACAGCAGTAGGCCCTCCATTCCCAGAGGGGAATAGTTTGCCTGGCAAAGCTGCTTGGGACTTTTTTCACCTTTGTGGGGTTCAGAGAAGCTTATGTCCTGCTTTCACCAGGTTATTCCAGGATTGGGATTGTCCTTCCACTTCATCCTTGGTCCATCCCTCCCCTTCCTTCACACAAATCAGCTCTCTTGTCAAGTTACCCAGCTTCCCTTAATCCAATGTCCATCTTCTAATTCCTTTGGACCAAGACTCAGAAATTTATATTTTTCTTTTTTTTAGCTACTCTTTAATAAGTTCATACTATAACCTCTCTGACCTCTAACACTTCTTCCCTAATAGTGGTTACATATTACACAGTTCATAAAAACCCCCCTCCTATTTGGATATTAAAAAAAAAAGGAAAAGCCTCATTCACATAAAACAGAGGAAGAAACCCATTAAAAAGCATAAAAGAAGAATCTGCTTTTTATTTGGCCCTCCTGTTAAAAAAAAAAAGAAATCTAGCCTTCTCCCAGAAAAAAATTTAAAAACATCCTAACTTTACTTCTTTCTTTCTAAAAGCTCAGAGTATTTTTTTTTATCTTTTTTCAGTAGGTAGAGAAAGGTGTTATTCTTCCATTAAATAGACAGAGCAACTGAGCCCTCAGTTTGATTGGGACCAGCCAATTACCCTAACTTTTCACTTAGCTCTCTTTCAGCTAAAAAAAGTATGACTGGTTCACCTTTCCTCTCTCACCTGAAATAATCTCTGAAATTGAGGATTTGGGATTTTGCTGGTTGGAAATAAGTCTTCAATGGTGCCCTCCTCTTCATCTTTCTTTACCAAGCTCATGGAGTCAATCAAAGCATCAACAGCACTCAACTGCGCCTCTAAGACAAGGATAAACAGAGCAGCAAAAGGAAATAATGATTACTTCCATTAGTCTCCAAAACAAATGCTTTCCGTTCGCAGATATTCACAGCAATACTGGCAGGATATTCAGTCCTGGCCCTGCCAAAAATACTCTCTAGTTATGCATGTCATTTAACTTGAGCCTCAGTTTTCTTATTTGCAGAGAGAGCTATTTAGAGTAGCTGGTCTTTTAGGTACTTCCCAGCTCTAATGAACTTTTGATGGTGGAATATCCTATCAAAAGCAAAAGAGTTTGTTCAAGAAAAATGCACCAGAGCCATACAAAACCCAGCTTCCATATGCTAATTCAAAATACTCAGTATTCATTGAGTTGACATTAAAAAAACTGGTAACTGGCAAAGAAGAATAACATTAAAAAAGAAAAGAAAAATGCCTTTGGAAATGAAGCATTAGCTTTACAAGGATTTAACATTACCTGTATCAGAGTATACCAACTTAACAGGAAGACGCCATTGGACCAGAGTGAGTGGATTCCTTTACAGTCTCCCCAAGTCTGAATGAGCTCTTTCCTCTCACAAACCTCATGGCGCTAATCACACAGACCTGCATGCATGTCTTTTTTTTTCAATCTTTTTTTAATTGAAGTATAATTGATCTACAACACTACGTTAGTTCCAGGTGTACAACGTAGTGATTCAATATTTCTATACATTACAAAATGACCAACATGATAAGTCTAGTTACCATCTGTCACCATACAAAGTTATTACAACATTATAGACTATATTCCCCATGCTGTACATTTTATCCCTGTGACTTATTTATAACTAGAATTTGGTACCTCTTAATCCCCCTCACCTATTTCACTCATCCCCTTACTCCACTCCACTCCACTCTAGCAACCCCCCAGTTTGTTCTCTGTATCTAAGAGTCTGTTTCTATTTTATTTGTTCATTTGTTTTTTTTTTTAGATTCCACATTTAAGTGAAATCATATGGTATTTGTCTTTCCCTGTCTGACTTATTTCACCTAGAATAATACCTTCTAGGTCCATCCATGTTGTTGCAAATGGCAAGATTTCATTCTTTTTTTATGGCTAAGTAATACTCCATTCTGTGTGTGTGTGTGTGTGTGTATCACATTTCTCTGTCCATTCATTTACTGATGGACACTTAGGTTGCTACCATAACTTGGCTACTGTAAATAATGTGGCAATGAACATAGGCATGCATATATCTTTTTGAGTTCGTGTTTTTGTTTTCTTTGGGAAAATACCCAGAAGTAGAACTGCTGGATCATATGGTAGTTCTATTTTTTAATTTTTTGGGAAACTTCCATACTGTTTTCCATAGTGGCTGTACCAATTTACATTCCAGCAACAGTGCTCAAGGGTTCCCTTTTCTCCACATCCTTGCAAACACGTTATTTGTTGTCTTTTTGATGATAGCTATTCTGACAGGTGTGGTTTTAATTTGCATTTCCCTAATGATTAGTGATGCTGAGCATCTTTTCATGTGTCTGTTGGCCATGCGTATGTATGTCTTCTTTGGAAAAAAGTCCTGCATACATGTCTTACCCCACTCCATTCAAATTCTAAGGATCCTCGAGAGCAGAAACATGACGTCCTCTTCTTTATGTCTCTCTAATACCAGATAGGAAGCAAGTTCTCCCCAATAAAAATCTACCAAGTCAGTGAAAACGACACAGCCCAAAGCAATGTGGATGAAAGGCAACTCTCCCAAAAATGCTTCTACCTAAACTGCCACGTGTAACTTTCATTCTGCTGATTCATACGGCAGTTCAGCTATTAAAACTGAAGTGCTATTTTGGGATCATTCACAGTTACTCGGCAAAAGGCGGAAAAGAGTAAGAAGTTCCTAAAAGTTCATTATGCTTCTATTCTTCACCTTTTCAAACATCCCTTTTGGACAGCTACTACAAAATGAACGAGCATACAGATATTTATCATGAGACATTTCTATCCCATTTTTGGAGTTTCCAAGGGAGGTCTCAGGCACCATCTCAAGCTGACTACTGCAGGGTCCACCCGGTAATAGGAAGGAGGTGGTACCTGTGTGGGTGAATATTTGGTGATGTCCATCTGCTACGACAGGCTAGTATCAGGCCAGACTACGCTGGCATTACACACCCCTACATAAATGCTGACTTGGGAAATATGCCAAACAATTTTAATGATCCGTTTTTCCAATGGAGCGAATGCAAACAAAAATGTCACAGAACTCACACAATATAAAGCAACAGATCGAAAAATATTTAATGTTTTAGATCCTGAGTGATTTATATCTATAAGGTAATCTCTCAACAAAGTTCTCTTTTTTAAATGTTCTTCTTATTTAAAGTTTGGAATTACCAAGAGGAAGAGACAGAATACTGTAACACGCTGGCACCCTCTACACATTGAAGTCCATGCCTGGCTCCACGTGATGCAGAGAGACTCATTTCCAGAAGGTAAAGAGACAAGCCCTAGGGGCCCATTTGATTCTTAGCTTTTGCCCTGCACACTGCTCCCAATGTACAGAGGGCACCCAGTTCTGAGACTCACCTCACAATTCCCTAATCCTACACTGATGCAGATTTAAACTTGTCAACTAAAACATCTACTCATCATTCTGTGTTCTTTTGGGTATGTTCTCTACATTCAGCCCACTGGTTTCTCTTATGATAACTGTCTTAAACTGTGAGATTTCTGGAAGACAGGATCTGTGCGTGTGAGAATCACTCTGGGTAGCACCCTGACATTTGCAGCCAGATGCTTAATAAAGACCTCTTCTCATTAAGTTCCCAGTAACTCCTGGAACAGTACTTGGACTGATAATGTACACTATGAAGAAAGGGCAAAGAGAAAAGGGCATCTACAGCACGGTCACTTTTTGGTTAAAGTTACATCATATT
This sequence comes from Mesoplodon densirostris, assembly GCF_025265405.1. Classification (NCBI taxonomy): domain Eukaryota; kingdom Metazoa; phylum Chordata; class Mammalia; order Artiodactyla; family Ziphiidae; genus Mesoplodon; species Mesoplodon densirostris. The sequence continues at coordinate 22,058,470 of NC_082668.1, forward strand.
TTACGTAGGACACTAGTCACAGGTTTGATACCACATGTCAGTTCACTTCAGTAGAGGGCAAACCTTCTGCTCACAATTAAAGAATGTGCATCCATTTCCAGTAAGCTGCTCCCCAGATACAAGCTCTAAGTCAGAAGGGGGAAATTAGACAATGTTTAGAGCAAACCTATCCCTGCTGCTGGAAAACAATCACCTTCATCATTACCATATATGAGTGTGACTGGAATCCAACTACAGTTGACCCTTGAACAACGTGGTTTTGAACTGCTCAGATCCACTTATATGTGGATTGTAAGTATATATGTACATTACTATACAATCTGAGATTGGTTGGATCTGCAGATACAGAACCATGGATACTGAGGGCCAACTGTAAAGCTATACGTGGACTTCCGACTGGGGGGAGTGGTGCCCCTAACCTCTTCCTTGTTTAAGGGTCAACTGTAACTCCACCCTATGAAATCCTAGCCCCAAAACCATGACTAAAGACAGGTGATTTCCCCAAAACAGTCCGTGTTTAGAGCCAATCAGTGAGCAAAACGGAAATAAACTCACCTGTGGGAGTGCATTTCCCATTATTTTTCAAGGATGCAAACATGTACTGCCACAAGTCTTCCATGAAAGGCAGCTGTACGTACACTAAACACTAATGAGAAAGAGTGGAGGTAAAAACAGAAACAACCGAATTAATGTAAAAAATTTAAAGCTGATCTCAAACACTGTGGCAGTGGCACAACAAAAGGATTTCAAACATCAGACAGCTCAAGTCAGGGACAAGGAGAATAAAGTGTTCCGATTTCTGTGATTAGCTGTACTCAACTGCAAAGAGTACAAAGAATATTAAACCTAAAAGAAATGCTTAAAAGAGAGACTATCAAAGAATACCTATAAAATGCATGACCAACACAACAAATGAGAGAGTCAAGGTGACTGGCAAGCTGACGTGAAAGTCAAGATATCTGCCTTCTCGTTCCATTTCTGCTACAGTGAGTTCTCTGAGAAACAGGAAATGGCGAGGGGTCTAGACCTGTATTTTAAACAGGAGAGCCCTAGAAAAATGGATCTTCACCAGGATCACAAGAAAATCACACCCTCAACCTTTATCCACACTAAAGGCTGTTGTAGAAAGGGAGGTAATCTGTACTCTCTTTAGGTTCTGAGAAGTCAAGAAGGATGAGAATGGAGAGAAGGTCCCTGGTCTGGGCAAACAGAAGGTCACGGTTAATGTTTACTGATTTGATTTAATAAGAAGCTCTTTGCCTCCTCTTATAATTTATGTTCTTTCACTGCATCTGAAAGGGTGGTTCACAGACCAGTAGCAACAGCGTTACGTGGGAGTTGGTGAGAAAGGCAGAATCTCGGGACCCCACCCCAGACCTACAGAATCAGAAACTGCATTTTAACACGATCCCCCAAGTAATTCTCATGCACGTTAACAGCTGAGAAGCACTGTTTAGAATAAAGGAACTGAAGGGAAAAAAATTAATATGAATAAAAGACTTGCAGGTTTACCTCATAGGCGTCCCTGATATAAGGAAAAGCCACGCCAACTTGAGGATTAGATCTCCTGTCATAAGCATATCGAACTACGGCCACCATGTCTAACTCATCCAAAGCATGAATCAGGGAGGAAAGGGCAACTGCTGCCGCCTAGTAAGAAAGATGCATGCGTTAACACGTATCAAACACGCGAGGGTTTTCACAGCACAATACTTACAAGATTGTTATTCACTTTCTTCCTGTTTTAGATTTTAAGTGCCCCTCCAACCACTTTAAGGCTACCCTGTACACATCTGCATTTAATCACATTTACTGTACCTCTTCTGGAACTTTTCTTCATTATATTCTCTTATTCCTTCAATTTTCCTTCTCCTCTGAATTCACACCCTCACTCTAAACAAAATCTCTCTTTGCCCCTCTCTCCACAAATTAGTATCTATAACTTTCTTTCCCTTCATCTTTACATTTCATGAAATAATAATCTTGCTGTTTCACTGCTTAGAACACAATTATTCTTCAATCTAATCAAGCTACTGACCCACTTCCTTACTGAAATTACCCTCTGAAGTCCCCCATGATCTCCAAATTGCCTAACTCTTAGTCCGTATTCTACTTGCTTGACCTATCAGTAGCATCTGACCATCCCTCTTTCTCTACACTTTCTCCTTCTTTGGCTTCAGAAACAACACTCTGCCCTGATTATTCTACTTTTGTACACCACTCCTCCCCCAGCTCTTCTGTTCTTCCAACTAATCTTGAAATTCTGCTCTTGGCCTTTCTCTCCTCCTCTCACTCTAAAACTCTACTTTGGCGACTACTTATTTTATCTAGTCCCATGAGTTGATGAATCAAAAGTCTGTATATTCAGCTTTAAAACTATCCCAAGGGACTTCCCTGGTGGCGCAGTGGTTAAGAATCCACCTGCCAGTGCAGGAGACAGGGGTTCGAGCCCTGGTCCGGGAAGATGCCACATACCGCGAAGCAACTAAGCGCCACAACTACTGAGCCTGCACTCTACAGCCTGTGAGCCACAACTACTGAGCCTGCGTGTCTAGAGCCCATGCTCCGCAACAAGAGAAACCAACGCAATGAGAAGCCCGCGCACCACAACAAAGAGCAGCCCCCGCTCACCGCAACTAGAGAAAGCCCATGTGCAGCAACAGAGACCAATGCAGCCAAAAATAAATAAATAAATAAATTTTTAAAAAAGAAAGATTAAAAAATGAAAACTCTCCTGAGATCCAGGCTTATATCGCCTACTAGCTGGTAGATAACTCGTACAGTTATACCTTAGGTATCCCAAACTATCCATGACCAAAACTAAGCTTCCTGTCTTCCCCCTCTTCTCCTCCTGTGCTCCCTGCTTCCACTAACACCTCCTCCCAGTCAACCAAATGAGAAGCCCTACAGTTGATAATGCCTGCCTACAGTCCCTCACCTTCAAGTGTTCACCACACTCTACCAAGTCTACCTCTATGCCGTCTTTCAAATTCTATCTGTTCTGTTCCATCACTGCCTCCCCTGTTCCTAGAGCTGATCATGTCACTCTCTTCCATAAAAACCTCCAAGGGTTCCTCTATCCCTACCTCGGTAGAGCTGATCATTATTCACGGGCAAGTCTTGTACTCTCCCACCTCGGTAGCTTTTTGCTTGTAGTTTCCTCCTCACTAGAATGCTCTCTCCAAATCTCTGGCTCTCAAGCTTCTAATCCATTTTCAAGGACCAGTAAATTGACCAGCTCTCCATTTCAGATTTGCTTTACTCATCTCTCTCCCTCTCCATAACTCCCCCAAAACTTTGTACTTTTCTCAGTGTTACAGCTAACCCTTATCAAAGTTAGCTATGTGTATTCCCATCTCCTCCACTAAAAACCTATGACATCAATACCTAGTCATCAAAATCCTCTACAGATTTCATGACAGATTGATTATCTTTTCAGTTCAATTCAAGGAATATTTACTTAATGCCTACTCTTGGCTAAGCACTGTCTTAGGCAATGTAAGAAAACAAAGTTGAGTCCCTGATCTCACTGAGCTTCTTTACTAGCAGAAACGAGATGTGTACCAAGTACAGAATGTGCATATTCTAACAAGTCCCATAAGAGAGGCCAGATAAGCACGATGAAGAAGAGATTAGAAGAGATTACTTCCAATTTGTTTGCAAGTTTTTATTTAGGTGTCTTTGATAGGACCAACTGGGATACTTAAAGAAGGATGGGGTCCGGAATGGCAGCTAGAACACCATATTACACCTGTGGGAAGCTCAACTAAAGCTCCATTTCCTTCCCTTTCTCTTCTCCCATTCTCTCCCACATAGTGAAAACCAGCACATAAAAATGTAGATTCTCCATACAAAAAAAATTATATGCTAATGACCAGAGAAAACATTTTTTAAAAGGAATATATTCATAGAATCATAGAATATTTGAGCTGAAAAACAAAAGTATTCATCTAGTTTAACAACCCACATGATGAAGGAATTCCCTTCCTAACATCTGATTGGTAGAGACTCTGCTTAGAAACTTACAGGAATGGGGATCTGACCATCTCACAAGGAACCAACCCATTTGGAGATAGTAATCCTTGTTGATAAAATAATTCTTCATCTTGAACAAAATGACCACTTGTTGGTTCCAATTTACCCTCTGGTAGGAAGGATAGTTTAGATTCTATTCCATATGATAATCCTCTAAGTATCTGAAGAAGGCTATTGTCTCTCATCCCTCCTACTCCCCTGCCTACCTACACAAGTCCTCTCCATGCAGTCTTTTACTCAAAGTCCTCATATGACATAGTTTCTTTACTCCCCTGCTTATCTCATAGCCCCAATTAGTTAATATGATTCTTTGACTATGACATCAAGAACTGACACCAAAGAGTAGCCCTTTGCCATCAGTAGATGAATTTTTTTTTCTTTAGTGACTCAAAGTGACCCTGTGATCTACAGGGTCTGTATGAGGCTGGATTTGAATTATGCAAGTCACAATGCTGCCCTGACCTGAGCTAGAAAGTCTAGAGAATCATACGAGTCAACACAGCTTTGTGATATGATTTTCCTTACTGCATACCCAGCAATCACATGAAGGGATCAGAATTTTCTTTGGGTAAAGGGACAGTAAGTTGGAGTTAAAACCTCAGCAGGAGTTAAAAACGCAGTTAAGTTGTGTTGACAACAGATACTAGAACTGCCTGATTCCCATTAGGATTTGATTCAGGAGAAATCCATGAACTAGGATTCTCAAATTTGAGGATTCACGTACACCTACTGTGCTTTAATGAATCCATTTAACACTGAGTGGAAGCCAAGCATTTTCTTCTCTTAATTTTACTGTTCTAATAGAATAATGGCATATCCATTCACTAAATCAGCAGCCAGCTACCCTTCAGAAGTGAGGAGAAAAAGAGGACTAGATCACTTATATCACCACCCTTCCCCCCGACCCCAAACAAGCCATCTACATCCAGTTTACCAGTTCCAAATGCAAGTAACTTCTGGAACATGGAGACCTAAATAGTCTTAAACAGACACTGGACGGTAATCTTCCAGTTAACATCAAAATCTTCAAGGAAATAACAAGTTCTTACTTGAAGACTACATAGAAAATATTTATAGAGAGGGCAGGTGTGAGTGTAGGATGCAAGAATCACGGGTTGTTAGCTAGGCAGAAATCAGTGTGAAAACAGAATCTCCTGGGGATGTAAGAAAATAATGAAAAGAAAGAGGTAAGGGGGATAAGACAAATTTCTCAATGATGGAAGTAGTATCATTATTCAGTGAAGCTCATCTTCAGGATGCTTAAGCCAGCACTAAATGTTCTGTTTATGAAAATGAAAATGTTAACCTGACCCCAACCTTCCTGAACCTGTGACCATGAGATCCCCATACTTAAATGTATTTGTTCAAATGTTTTTGTTTTTAATACTCACCTGATCTCCAATTGCAGAACTATGTCCTCAGGCCTTGTGCTCATGCTATGACAAATACATTTATCATTCTCCATTTTCAGAGTTAAAGGTCAGTGAATTTCCCCACTGCTGTTGCAAGAATTAATGTCATTTTAAACTATAAAAGCCCCAAACAACTCACTTAAAATGACAATTCAATTCTACGGCACTACCTCAAAGACCTACTGTCAACTCACCTCATCATCTTTTGCTGCAAAGACCTTTAGAACTTGACTTCCCATAAAATATTTCACGTGGACCTACAAGAGGAAGTGAGGAAAAGAACTGGTTTCGATCCAAAATAAGTAACACAAAAAACCATAATGCCACACATCACTAGGAAATTACATTCAAAATGCTCTTACTGAAAAACGTTCACAGGTACTAGAAACAACTTACTATTTGAGGTTCAAATCACTTAAACACAACAAATATATGAGTGCCTAGTTTATGTCAAACATTGTTCTGGGCACTATAAACGGCTTAATGAATAGGATGTAGCCTTGTCTTGAGGAGTGTAGATAAATATGAAATTAACTGCAGTGGAGTATTACCAGACAGTGCTACCAGTCCACAAGAGTACAGTATTACAGTTCAGTGCTACAAGAGCACATAAGAAGGGCAGCTATCTTAGTCATGAGGTGTCAGGGAAGGCTTCTGCAAATGGTGACACCTAAGTCAAGACTTAAAGGATGGGTAGGAACTAAGATGAAAGTCTGGGCACAAGTGTCCTCAGCAGAGATAACAGGTGTGGGGGTGAGGCCCATATAAGCCAAATACCACCATCTTCACTTCCATTCCCCATCTGAAAACCATTATTTGAAAAAATATGGGAATAATCTTATATTTTCAGTTTGCTACATCCATATAGATTTATTTGCCCTCCTATTAGAATCTGTAATAGTTCTTGACTGATTCAAGAACAGTTAATGATACCTTTTCCTAAGGCACCTAAATGACTTCTCAAAGGACAGCCAGACATTTGGGAAAATTCTGGCTAAATTCTTATCCATCCTATAATTAGATACCCAGAACACTGACAACACGGAGGAAGGCAAACTGAAAGGACTCCTGAAAGTTTAAAAGAGAAGAGTAATTCACAATTCAAAAAAAAAAAAAAATTCCAAACCAAAAAAAACCTATTTTATATTATGAAAAGTTTCACACTAATTCAATCCAGAAATATTAGTGTCCCTCAGATTAAGGGAATCTGGAAAACTATGTGATCTTATTAATTTAAAGCTAATTACTAGTTTATTAAAAGGTACATACTTATACTTTACCTTAGTTGATATGGAAAAACCTTGTTCTTAAGATGACGTGTATGCATTTGTTAACATAATACACAAAAGCAGGTATGTAAAAACTAAACTATTCAAAAATAAGCCTGTCTATCTGGTGGGCAAATTATAGCTGATTAATGGCATAGCTTTGGAGTCAGAGAGACCTGGTTCAAAACCCATCTCTACCACCTTCTAGCTGGGGGCCTTGGGCCAATTACCTAACAGCGCTGAACCTCCATTTCCTAATGTATAAAATACATATCACAGCACCTACCTGAGAGGACTGTAATAAGAATTAAATGGGAATTTATATAAAGTGGTTAGTATATTGATTATAATATTATAATCACTCAATAAATGGTAGCTATTATAACTATCTTTATTGTACCTGTCTGATATTGCACTTAAGAAAAAATAATTTAAAGCTTAAAAACAACAGTAAGTTGGTTTAGAAAACACTTCATGACTTAAAAGTTAATTTTAAGTCAATAAAAATCTTTTTAAATGGAAAATGTACTTTTTCAGCTCACTTTTTCTTGCTTTGCCATCTAACTAAATAGGTCCCCACACCTACCATGGCACAGATGATTTCAGTTTTTTGAGTCCTAAATTACAGTGATAAGAGTTTTGGGTAGATCCTTTCTGCCTATCTGGAATTAGGCAGACCCAGTTCCCAATAAGCCAGTTTCCACAAATAGGTCTGAATGGAGGTTCTGTTTCACTGAAAAGACTCACAAGCACTGACATAAGAACCATAAATTTTGTTTATATACCTCCCAAAGTGAATAATTTTAAAGAAAAGCACATTTAGTGTAATTTGTTAGAAAACTGTTAGAGATACTCAACTTCCAAAAGGTATTTCTTGTCACCATTAACTGTATCGACTTTAAGTAAATACTCTCAATTTTTGGTTTATGAGTCTTAAAACTGTATCTAACAGTTTGAGCATATGATGGAAAACACTCTCCCCACCTCACTGAATTATTCTAACACTGAATTATACAGGGATTGCATGCTGGAGCAACATGAAGAAATTTAAATCTGGTATATTGGGTTATATTTATTTTTATTTTAATTCTCACTTGAGTTCTTCTAGAACCAACAAAAATATCTTCATCCCTATAGAGCTTGAAAAGATGCACTTTCTACTTATTCATTCTGTTCAGTTGCCTACCTCAAGAACATTTCATCTAAGACTGCTGGGAATCTTTAATGACCCTTTCTTGGATAATAGATGGTATCCACAGTCTTCAATAAGTTACTGCATTTTCCACTGTGTCTCTTTTGTATATCTGTATTGCCGTCTAAAAAACATATGACTAATGAACAAGTTTTGCATCCTAGACCTCTTTGTTGGGTGTTGAGAAGAAGGGTGACTGGCATAAATAAATCAATGATATTCTAAGAGATCTGTGGTCATTCAAAACCCAACTAGACCTTGACTCCTGTAAAACACTCCAGTATACGTAACAGTTAGAGAAAGCAATACAATAGCAAAGAACTGGATGCTGTTTCTTTAAGGCTACTATGAGCTATGACCGACACCAAAGCTAAGAAGTGACTTTTCAATGAATCTATTCTGATTTATGCCGACTTCTCTACCTCTTGATTTTTAACCTTCAAAAATCAAGGATAGCAGCACGCCAGACTACATTTTAGAAAAACTAAAAGTGAAAAAAACATAAATAACAGGCCCAATCCAAAGCACACCATCTCAAATAATGAGAAAAAAGCTCATCTGTTTTGTTTACAATTAGTAGACAAATACATGCTTTACCTGAGAAGATCTACAAAATCCCAAAACAGAGAAGCACTTCCCCTCCGATTTATATTTCATTTGTTCCTCATCCACTTTAGAGAAAGGAATGATATCACTCCCATAGCGGAACCCTAAAGAACAAGAGAAGAGCATCTGTTAAGCATATGGGGCCTCATTTTCTACAAGCTGAAATTGGCCCTATACATACATTAACAATACATGCACACTCTGGATCAAGCCTCCATATACTGTTTGCCGGAATCAAATTTCTGCTCCTTGTGATCACTGCAGAAAAAGAAGCGGCAGATCCACGAACATATACAACACAAAGACAATTAAAATCTAATTACATTTTTTAAAGTAGCATATTCTGCAATCTAGTTACCTTAATGATTATCCATCCTAGTAGGAAGAATGTAGCAAATGCAATGTACTAGTTATCCTCCAAAGATAAACCATGGTTGACTGAAGTACAATCATGACTTGTAAACATAATAACAAGAACACATTTATTTAGAAACCTGGAGACCCACAGAGAAATGTGCCCATAGGATTTTCAGAACAAAATGTTCTCAAAAATGGATGCTGGAGATATACAAATGCCTAATGGAAGAAGCCAAAATTTTTCTATTTAGAAACATTCAACTGACAAGCTGGATACTTTTCTGCATTTAAATTTATTTCTGGGATTGGATTGTCTATTTTTTTTTCTTTTTGATTACTTAGGTTATTACAGATATAGGCTCTTGGCTACTTAAAAAAACTCCAACCCTGTTCCAGGGCCTCTCTGCTCTATGGAAGGTCATGCCCTTTCACTATATAGTCTTATATGTTTAATGGGGAGAAAGATCATCAAAAGCCAAGGATTATGACCTTGCATAGATGAAAAGGAAAAGCATATGCATCTTTACTCCAAGAAACAAAGAAACTTGTGTATTTGGGGGCAGATTCTGTGATCCAGTGTTTATTAGTTCCCTCACTCTGCACATACCATGTATTTAATGAAAAAGAAACACATTTCTATTTTCATATGTCTTTTAATAAAAGCTGGTGATATAAACAAAAAATTCAACAAGAAGTTAAGAGGGAACTGTATGGCACATAATTAAGACTGGTATCTAAACCCAATGTTTTTTCAGACATCTTACTTGGATCGTTTAAGAGTAACCTAAAAATTCTAATTAAAACTGTCTTATGTTTTCTGGCTCATCTTTTAAAGGGCAAATCAATAACTGTAACTTTTGTACATGGCAAAGAATAGAGAACAGACTACAAATATGCCCATAGTCCTTTGCTCACATAAACTAGTCCCTCTATCTAAAAAAGAGAACTCTACATATTAGGGATAGAAAGTGGAAGACAGGCAAAGGAAGTATGTGGGTAACTGCAAAAAGGTAAGAGAGAAAAGCTGCACATCTATGCTCTTCGAACTGAAACAATGTTTAACTCTTCCCTCTCCCTTGCTCCACCAATATGTTTGCTTTCTGTCTAAGACAACCAGAGCTGCTTTCTTTGCTTGCAACCCAAAGAATTGGTACCCTCATCTCTAGTCCCTTCTCCTTCCAATCCATCCTATACCCAGATGTCCTATTAATCTTTCTAAAACACAGCTCCCCTGACACTCTGCTCCTCAAAATTATAAACAGCTCCATGTCGCTTTCAAAATTAAGCATAAACTTTTCAGCGTATCATTCAAAGCCCTTCCTAATTCAGAATAGCATGTAGAAACAGACTCCTGCAGCCTAGGTTCAAATTCTGCTACTTGTTAACTATGAGATTTTGCATATGTTAACGAATGTCTTTCAACCTCAATTCTCTTACCTGTAAAATGGAAATAAAGAGTGCCTACTTCATTGGTTGTTGTGAAGATTAAAAGAGAAAATGCAGATTGTCTTTTAGATACTACCCTGAGTACGAATCTGCATATGCCCAATACACCTTACCCAACTACTTGGTATCACTGAGAAGGCCCTCTACTTTCCTGGTCTTATGCCCTTAATCATGCTATTCTTCCTACTATGAGCCAGTCATTATATGAGGATTAAATGACGAGCAAGTAATGGAGCCATGATTCTAACCAAGGTCTGACTCCCAAATTTCTGTTCTTAACCACACTATACTATTGCATTGAATTAAAGAATTAGTAGAGATTATGGGTTGTTTATTACATTCTAACCCATCCGAAGAAAGAAAGGGGTCATAACCACCACCACCTTTAATCACTCTCCCACCCACCAAGACCCCTGCAAAACATATAAATATACAAATACTGCAACGTAGTGCCACAGATGAAAGGAATTTTTTTAAGGCTTGCAAATTAAAATTATACTGAGTAGCACATAGTCTGGTGATAAATTTATATAGACTCTGGTTTCCATCTTAACCATCATTTGGTATCTTATCATTTTAGCTCTTGAACATTCAGCTCTTGAACCCTCAGCTAGCTTCTAAGCCCTCTGGATAGAGACGCCATCTAAATACACCACAGAGCCAATGGGTACAAATATATGAAGTACAACTCTAAAGATCCTAGTGAACATAAAGCAATATAACAAACACAAATAATTTTTCTTATCCCCTAAATTACCTTAAGGGAGCTAAACTGGCAGGATATAAGACCTGAAATTGGCATTCAGAAAAATGATCACTATGGAAGTCAAAGGGAAACAAAAAATTTGCTTCAGCCATGTTAATATAAGTATTTTCCTAGCTAGTGAGTTTCAAACTTTAAAACAAAGCCAAGTATTAAGTCCTGTCACTTGAGACATTTAAAACCCAGAGAGACTGAATGCCCGAGCATACTCCTGCCTCGGAACCATCCTGCCTGAGACTCAACAGATGACCTAAAGGATCCAGTGTCTCATGATCCCCTCATATAGTTGTGTCTCTAGACAAATAATAATACAAAACCTAGCCTGCCTCCTATCATCTTGAAGAAAATTTTCTAGGCAAAAATGAAACTCTCACTGGCTTAATACCTTGAATAGTATCCTCTTTTGGAACTTCAGTTTCATCATCGTCATTCAAGCAATAAACTGTTTCTTTTTGTATATCTTCTTTTTTTTGAGTTCTTGCATCCACAACTGTCCAACACTTTTTAACTTTCTCTTGTAGAATCTGATTTCCAAAAGAAAAATAAAGGGAAAACAAGGAAAGCTATGATTCAGATGGACAAAAGATGAAAACCTAATATACTCTCTGCTTTACAGAAGAAAATCCAAAACAATGACTCCAGCTACATTGGTTTGTTGTTTCTTGCCTACTGTGGAAATTTTAGTTTATTTTATAATTCTTTCTACATTTTATTTTCCCCCAAGGGTAATCCACAGATAAATATGAATATTTGTATATATTCAAACACTTTCTATACAAAACCCTCAGACTGTCTAACAAAAGAGGGCCCTACATTTTGTTACCACAGTTTCCCAACACACAAGAAAGGGGAAAGCAGTCTATCAGTACTCAGAAATCAATAAGGAAATATGAAAAAGAAACTAGAAAAAAAAAAAGGAAAGAGACTATATTCTCATTCCCAGGGACACTATTCTAGGCCTTGAGGTACCTCCATGGATTTCATGCATGTAGTGTGTTTCGGAATTAAGTCCTTGAATATTAAAAAAAAAACACTTGAATATATAAAAAAACATGTTTTTGTATATTTTGTACATTTTATATATTTAAATGTTTTTATATATTTACTTTGTGCATTTAAAGAAAAAAGACAAGGAAAGTCATGCGGAGGCATGGATACAAGACTCATACTCACTGGAATTTCATCAAATAATTACCAAAAGCAACTCATTTTTGAAAATATACTATTATGTACAAATGTACATATGTTACAAAAGGCCATTTCACAGTAACAAGTCAACATCTTTTGATATGTCTTAGATGCTGTTACTACCAGATCATTAACAACTAAATTAGATGTGACTGAGTTTTCAAAACCCTGAACTGAACTCTGGTGTGTATCTGTATTTCTGCTATAATACCACAATGATACAACTTAACGCATTTCATTTTCTTTCTTTAAAAAAAAAAGAGAGGGCCTCCCTGGTGGCGCAAGTGGTTGAGAGTCCGCCTGCCGATGCAGGGGATACGGGTTCGTGCCCCGGTCTGGGAGGATCCCATATGCCGCGGAGCGGCTGGGCCCGTGAGCCATGGCCGCTGAGCCTGCGCGTCCGGAGCCTGCGCGTCCGGAGCCTGTGCTCCGCAACGGGGGAGGCCACAACAGTGAGAGGCCCGCATACCGCAAAAAAAAAAAAAGAGAGAAAGACCTGAAACTCATGATTAACAATCGTCAATGGAGAGAAAGAGAAAAAGGAGGGAATCAACCCCTATTGTAGACCATTCTTTTTTTTTCTTTTCTTTTTGCGGTACGTGGGCCTCTCACTGTTGTGGCCTCTCCCGTTGAGGAGCACAGGCTCCGGATGCACGGGCTCAGCGGCCATGGCCCACGGGCCCAGCCGCTCCGCGGCATGTGGGATCTTTCCAGACCGGGGCACGAACCCGTGTCCCCTGCATCAGCAGGCGGACTCTCAACCACTGCGCCACCAGGGAAGCCCCTCCTTTTTTTTTTTAAAGTAGTTGTGGCGCACAGGCTTAGTTGCCCTGTGGCATGTGGGATCCTTGTTCCCTGACCAGCGATCGAACCTGTGTCCCCCGCGTTGGAAGGCAGATTCTTAACCACTGGACCACCAGGGAAGTCCCTATTATAGACAATTCTTAAAACTTCCTCTGTTAGCATGCCTTTTACATAAAAGCTAAATAGAGATGAAATGAACCGGGAGAGCAGTTAGAGAAGCAGTAATTATGGTTTTGAATAACCCACACACGAATTGTCAGTTCCTTATATAAGCATATTTGTCTGCCTGCTAACATTTCTTTAAAAATGTGTACCTACCACTTACCGATTTATAAGCCACAATCTTTATAGACAAATTGGAGCCAATGGTCAGTTGACAGGACCAGGGTACGGAACGCCTCTCAATTTTCTTAAAGACACACAGCTGTCTCAGACTCTCACTTAATAAAGAAAAATGTATTATGAAAGCAGCAATTTAAAAATGTTAACCTGTGCTGGATATTGCATTTAGTTGTCTAGAATGAGAAGTGAGATGCTGTTGATCACAAGGAGAGGAACAGCAGGGGATGGCAAGGAAAACTCGTGGCAACCATCAGTTGGGAGAGAGCCAGAATACAAATGAGTTGGCTTAGGAGGAAGGAGTTGAATTCCTTTACTGACAGGTGAAAAGGAACATCTTTACCTTCCCCCTATTCAATCTTTTCTTCAACTTGGCCAGTTGTTCTTAACATTTTTTTTTCAGGACCAAGGACACTGTGAGGATATGATAAAAGCACATTCATAAATGCGTTTGCACATACCAACTCCCTGAAAACCATGGACCTGAGGATAAAAAGCCCTGCTCTAAGATATTAAAGGGTGGGCTCCATCCTGTATCGTCACTGTTCACAACCCTGCAATTCTTTAGCTCATTTCCATTCTCTTAAATAAAAGACATGGTAAGTATATGCACACAGTGGAGAGAATTAAATAATGACTCTCCACGGGATAAAGGAATTTAGCAGTCCACACTCAGTCTTAAAAGTAAAGCAGGTAACTCTAGGTTTCTCACTGCGTAGGGAAAGGGAATTGGGAAGTAGCAAACACAATGTAGAGGGCTACTTCACTTGAATGCTAGTGAAGATCAGTTCTATTTTCATCTGGTTCCTAATCAAACACAGCAGAGAAAATCATAGGAGATAGGTGGAATTTGTGGTATTCACTAACGATTATCTGACATTATCCAGAGTTATGGACAAAGAGGCCTCAAGAGACTCCAATTTTCAGAAATAATTTACAATGAATAGTAGATATTCTACCTGATACCCTGCTCCAAAGCTTACGGTACACCTTGGCTTTGTATTCACTGAGGAATGAATGGGTCTGAAACCAGGTCTAACCTGTCTCATAGGACATTGCTAGTCTGATTATGAGTCATGTCTAAAACCATCAAGAGGTTTGGATTCTGTTCCAGGGGAAATTCTAAAGACCAGCCTCTTGTATGTAACATCTGAGAACAACTGGATGAGTTCTGCAGTAGATTTGAACCTCCCCAATTAGAAGTCAAGTTATCTTCCTCTAATGTCTTCTAGATGAGGATAAGTCTAGTCCAGGGCTGTCCTGTACAACTTTGTGCAATGAGGGAAGTATTCTATTTCTAACTATGCCTGTCCAATAGGCTACTGAGCTCTTTAACCGTGGCTACTATGACTGAGGGACTAAGTTTTAAATTTTATTTAATTTTAATAAATTTAAATAGCCACATGTGGATAACGGCTACTGTATCAGATGGCAAAGTTCTGATCCACACCTTCATGGCAGACCTAAAATCAAGGTAACTTCAAATGGCTAGGACAACACATAGTAATTTCCCTCCTTGCTATGTTACAGGAAAAGAAACTTTTTTAGGTAATTTTATTGGCCTATAATTCTTCTTTACGATATCATGGTGAATATGTTAGCTTTAGACATGTATTCCCATGTTAGAGTAAGCCATATCCAAATCTGAAAGAACAATAATTTAGGAACACATATTTGCATGTATTACAATTAGAACACATATTATGACAAAGAAACATCACTTTACAGGATTCTTCATTGACTCGTTTGACAACCCCTTGGGAAATTACAGTTCAATTTCCAAAATTCCCATTTACCTGCAATTTTTCAATAGTATCTATGTTTAGAAAAGCAGGCTGATTGCTTATCAATTATAGCTCACCAGAAATACTTGAAAATTGTGATTGAGAATAAAAATTAGAGCAGATGCACACTATTGCTACTCAAAAGAATCCTAACTGTTGAACCTTTACTTCAACTGAACCTCTATTTCAATTAAGAACTTTTCTTAAAATGCTTGTATTTTGTGTATTTATTAATAAACTGGAATTAATTCTTTAACATTAAGTAGCAGTATCCCTGAGGATTTGAAACTCCACAGCCATACAGTGTGGTATTCTATTGCCACTTTTACCAAATCAGGCCCTTCAAATACACACCGTTCTAGATGCTATGGACCCCTCTCAGGTTCTTTGCTAAAAATAAGTATATATCCAATTCCAACCAAGAATAATACAGATAAAGGAGATCATCTCTCCCAGTCTCTAATTGGATGGCCAAAAAAAGCAGTTTGCTTAATTGTTATATGGTACTTCAGGGGTTTCACATTTCTTAAATCATTTTGCCTTTACAAAGCCCACATGGAATAAACAGGTTGTAAATTCTTAATATTGGGGGTTTTTGCTTTGTTTTGCTTTGTTTTTGCCTGACCAAACTATTTTGAGACCAAAAGTTTTTTTAAAACATCTCTATAGTATACTGCCTCCTAAAACTTAAATCAGAGGATTAGAGGATACTGAGTATTATCTCAGATCTGACACCACTTTTTATAATTAAGAATGTTTTTTAGGTGTATGACAAGGTAGGGCCCAAGAAATGTGCCCCGAGCGTGGCATAAAGAAGAAATCTACTACCCCATCTTTTATAATTTGACTTGTTAAATCATTCGTTATATTTATGTATTTCCAAACTCTACCGACATAGTCTTGGAAATAAATAAGAAATCTTGCACCAACCATGCAAACTTCAAAAAAAGGGATTAGGGGCTGGTGCACCATTTCTTTAATAAAAATTGAAATACTAAAGTATAACTGCTAATTCAAAAGTGGCCCAGAAAAGGAAAAGCATTAGGGAGCTGTCTGGTCAAAAGAAAAATTAATATGCTTACAACTGAAAGTTGTAAACAATGCTTTCATGTTTTACCTGAAGGAATAAATCTCCTCCAGCCCATCTTCACCTTCTAAAGACATCATCAGCTTTTTCACCATCCGAATACCTTCTTTTTGCTGCTCACTGATTCCTTTTAGGGGAAAGGAGGGCCCATGGTGGTCCGAGAGCAAGTTGCCATCTCCTCTGTCCCCAGTTCCATCTTCCTTGCCAATTGGGAAAGGCAAACTATCAGGAAAAGACCAGCAGTACTTAAGAAGACAAGCTCTGAAGCCAAATAATAAACGGGGTTCCAATTCTGTGACTGTCACTCACTAGCTATGAGAAAATGGTCAGTCAGCCTCTCTGAGCTTTACATTTCTCAACCATCAAATGGCACTATCTACCTTGACCAATATTCTAACAGTTTCAAGTGACCAAAGTCTCTTTGGTTTGGCTTTTACGGGGGTAATTTATTGCCTTAACATAACAAAATAATTGAAAGGGCAAGGCTGCACATGGCCTTAGGATGACTAGACCCAGAGTATCAACCACCACAAGGATTCTGTGACCCTCCACTCTCTATCTCCATATTTCATTTTCATTTGCCTTTATGCTGGCCCCGCTCTTTCAGACTGGCTTCCTCCACATTGTTTCTTAACACTTTCAAGCTCATAATACCCAACTGCACTACCAAAGAGGGACTGAGGGTTTAACCCTCTACTCTCCAATAGAAAAAACCAGGAATTAGTGGTAGCCTAGGAGCCAGATCTAGATGTCAGCTCTCATTCAAGCCATGAGGTTAAAAAGTAGGAAGGAACGCTTCCTAGAAAAAGGCTGGGTGACATTCTAGGCAGACAAAAATAAACAAACAAATGCCCATTAATGATCTCTCAAGATTATTATAAAGATTAATAAGAGAAAGTGTATAAAATACTTAAAACTCAAACAAGGTCGTCATCATTATTTCAGATAGAGAATTCCTATACAGAAACCAGTTAATTGCTAGAAATAAGTAAAACCAATTTTGTTCCTGTGTTTCACTCCAGCTGTTTGACTGAAATGAGACTAAAACTAGAGTGGGGTTACCAGTCATGGGAATATTCAATCATCAATATACAAACTGAAAAGTGAACCAACCAAACACATTTTATGATAATATTCTACATGACACTTTATAAATGTTTTCATATAAACAATCTCATTTCATCCTTATGTGTTAGTTGGATAGAGATTTCTACCTCCATTTTCTGAAAAGAAACGGAAGCTACAGAAATGAAATAATTTGGCCAAAACCGTATAGCTAATACAGCTAATAAGTGATTGAGCAAAGACTCAGTCGTCTGACTGAAAGAGCAAGGTTCTTCCCACTGTAGTGTGTCACCCTAGTCTGTCCCTGGAAACCGAAACAGTTGAATTCAGCGACCTTTTCAGTTTACTCAAAATTACCTGCTGGTCACCCCATGTCGATTTTTAAGGTGATTCCTTTATCATTTTATTTGTTATCATCAAAACAGAGCTTCATGTTTACATTTTTTCTATGTATTCTTAGCATGAGAGATGTGCCTGTCCTGCATTACATGAAAAAGAGCTTCCAGCAAGCAGGGTATGGCACATCAGGTTTGCACCAGGCTATTGCTGTTTCCAGAGCATCAACCAGGAAGAAGGGACGATTAACATGAAAATGAAGGGTCAGGAAGGTCCAGTCCAACTAGAACAATCCATCATACATGGGATACAGCAAACAATAAGAGCAAACACTCTACTTTGGGGGGGCTTCCCTCGTGGCGCAGTGGTTGAGAGTCTGCCTGCCGATGCAGGGGACGCGGGTTTGTGCCCCGGTCCAAGAGGATCCCACATGCTGCGGGGTGGCTAGGCCTGTGAGCCATGGCCACTGAGCCTGCGCATCCGGAGCCTGTGCTCCGCAATGGGAGAGGCCACAACAGTGAGAGGCCCGCATACCGCAAAAAAAAAAAAAAAAAAAAAAAAAAACTCTACTTTGCATGCTAGAAGTTTGCAGCAACGGAAGAAGGGTATTACCCAAGAAAAAAAAACCACCAGTCAAATAACAAGCAAGTGGAAGAAAAGGCTATGTTCTGTCTTCAGCTTGCTTTACAGCATTGCTCATACAAAAAAAAGTAGCCCTTTCCAATGACATTGACAGAAGTGCAGTATGTGTCAAGGACGTAAAGGCATCTGAGATTATGAACAGGGAACAGAAACCGAGCTGGGCTTTTGAAGTGCTGAGAAAACCTCAACTCAGTAAGAAAAGAAGAGTCACTTAAAAAGCACTTAATTTCTCTGAAGTACCATCTTATCAAGTATCAGCTTGATGGGTTATTCTGAACTATTTTTCTACAGTTCTACAGAAAGGAGTTGCCCCTCAGCAGTCTTAAGAGGTACGTACATGCAAGAGAGGTTCTTAATTCTGCATGGCAGGCATTTTAAAGAAGGTGTAGGCTTACCACTCAGAGCTGGAGGCTTCTTGGTAGGGCTCTCAATCCGAAAAAGGAGTGTCCCTAGAAGACTAATAATTCAACATTCTATACTACCACTCTGCTTTTACCAAAAATAGGACAAGAACAAACAGGTTTCAGATGCAGCAGGAAGGATTAATGTAGTGAAAAGAACTTTCTGTTAGGGATGTAAGATAAAGTAAGTGCCTGGAGGGGAAATTCAAGTTACTGGGGGAGGAGGGACTCTCTCCCTAACAAACTGTGAAAAATATTTTCCTCCTAAGTTTGTATACCTCATCTGTAAATATGCACAAGCAAATTACATTTTATAAATGTGTGTGTATCCTTCAGATCTGAAAGAGTTAAAAATAAGCATGTGTTTAAAATCGTTCCTAAGTTGACATTCCTCTCTATCCTAAAAACATGTACTGTCTTTAAAATACAGTTCTCTAGGCTGTTTAAGAAAAGACACCACCAATCTGGTAATTGTTTGGGTAAAAAGTCTTCTATGCAGGCAGGAGATGAACTGAATGTCCTTAAAAGATTCCTCTAATTCCTCAATTCTCTGGGTCCAAGAACAGCACAAGCAAACATCTGCTACTGAGCTAAACTCCCAGGTTCCCTGTGACTTTCATCCCTTTATCATCAAAACTCAGAAGAGTTCCTGGAACACAAGAGAGTAATCAATGAACGCTGGCTGAAGTCAGTGATCTGACAGATTCTGACTCAGAGCAGAGAGGACTCTTGAGGACTGAGTGTTCTACGAAGGGGTCCTATCACTGCATTATAAGAGCACAAGATCTGTCTGCAAATATTATTCTTATGGTCTTACAAAAACTGCAGGGAGATGTCAGATTTCTTCAAGTTATGAATTATAATATCCAGCTGATCTCTGCTGAATGGGCTGCTGAGGTCAGTGAACACTTCAATATGCCTCTTCTCAAACTTCTTTCCTCTAGGAGAGAGAGTTAGCATGTTAAGAAATCATTCTCCTGAATTATTTCCTACACATTCAAGTGTACTTGGTCACTGAGCAGAAAAAGGGTAAGGAATGAATCTAGCTCCAGCTAACAAAAGTGATTACGTTCTAGAAGTCCGTGTGCTGCTGATGCTCAGCTAGGTTCCCACTAAACATATGATCAACCCAGTCAGGACTCATACTTTGAACATCTTAGGCAAAATTTCTGAGCATTATGGAAACAGTATATCTCTGATTTCCTAACTTTAACTTCAGTTAAAGATGTGGTCACTACGATAAAAAAGGATCCCCTTCCAGCCTCCACAGAGGTACGTACAAGCAACTCTCCCAGGTGCTACAATTATAGCCTTGCAAGGGTTCATTTTCCAAATGGTCTGATTGCACACAGAAAGGCTCATGTCCAGCTCTCTTCAGTTGAGATACTTACACAGTTTCTTGCTGAATCAAATCCATGCACACAATGAGCGCATCCAGAACTCAGCTAGTTAAGGGCAGAAGACAATACCAAACAGTCCCTTTATCCCAAGAACATGCAACTTTTTTCCAGTGAAATCCACAGTGCTGGAAATTGTGGACACTGGGCTGAGGGTGTGATGATTTAAAAGTACTTGCCCAAGTGCCCTTCTTCCAAGTCTATTTCACTAACATATATTCATATATGTTATAAATCAAAGTACACTTCCTGAAACATATAAACAGGAAAATGAAATAAACCAAAAGGTAATCTGACATATTCCACTCATTTAATGAAAAATTATGATGCCATTTTACAGTACCTAGAACCCATTTTCTGTGATTACAGTCCATTCTTACACATGAAGTGAGCCATAATGTAGCATTTGTTAAGTCACTCCCAGCACAGCAGCACCTCCCAGTGACCAGGGATGGCACCACTGTTTAGAAAAATAAGAGGAACCCCTTAAAACCAGGGAACCTGTGGAAGAAACTGTTAGTCTCACAGTTTGGGTATCAGTCTGATTTTTGGCATGCAAATATCCTCCATCCAGGAAGGCTAGGAGAATGCTAATGCTATAATCTTCTAAAAATATCTTCTCTACGTCCAAACATTTCCAACCATTGCCACCACCAAACCCTCTACACATAGTCAACACATATACCCCCTTCTGATACCTCCCAACATCTCCATGTCACTAGTGCAGAGAAGGAGCAAGTTACCGCAGGGCATGGAGTCCAGGCACCCAACCCAACCTAGTTAATTTCA
Organism: Mesoplodon densirostris; assembly: GCF_025265405.1. Lineage (NCBI taxonomy): Eukaryota > Metazoa > Chordata > Mammalia > Artiodactyla > Ziphiidae > Mesoplodon > Mesoplodon densirostris. The sequence continues at coordinate 22,079,381 of NC_082668.1, forward strand.
CATTCAGTCCTAACACACATCACCTCCGTGTCCTCAGAGCCAAAAACGGCCACATACTCAGAGCTAGGACTCTTAGAGAACCTCACCAAACTAGATTACAATTCCCCAGATTAAAGGAAATTTCTTAAGAGTCTTCTCTGGCTCAAAAAGGATACAGTCAGCTTGTTGAGAACCTGGTTGGATTTTTCTTTCAATGTCCTCCAGCAAGTCAAAATCTGGTAGCATCAGGTGTCGGTGCACTGTGATGTTCTGATACTGGTCCTCACCAGCAAGGGCATTCTCAGTGCCATCTGTACCAAAAAGGACTAACGCAATTTCATCCTTGCTCTCAGCAAACACCTAGAGAAGCAGGTTAGAAGGTTGAAATCAAACAGTATCACCTGGAAACCACTAGATATCTAACCTTCAGGGAGCAAGACAACCATACCTCCCTATGGCAGGTCCCTGGGGCCACCGTCAACAATAGAATATTGGGCTAACTGGTCCGTGGGACTGATGGGCAATGATAATTCCTAGGTTCTAAGCAGAAATTTTCATTGACTACAGTTCCCATCCTCTCAGCACAATTTGTGGTGGAGGAATGGGAGGGCAGTAACTGCCTTTGATGAGTTTCTTTGATTTGCTTCCACCCAAATCAGACTCTAATTCTCAGTGAAAACTAATCATGTATAATTTGAAAAGATTTTAGTCTGTCTTTCTGGAATGACTATACAAAGTTTAAATTTTCCAGAGATTAAAAATAAATTGCTGATTAATATTCTATATCCCAGCAATTTCACTTACAGGTATATATACTGCAGAGAAGTTCCTGCACGTGTACGCAAGGAGACAAGAGACAAGAAAGTTCCAGTTCGCTTCAGCACTGTTTATAATAGGGCAAATCTGAAAACTAACTATCCATCAACTGAAGAATGCAAAAGCACACTGCAAAATATTTATACAACGGAATATTACACTCTAGTAAAAAAAAAAAAAAAAAAAGAATGAATAAATTCGTTCGATGTTTACCAACATGAATAAATCTCAAAAACATAAGACTGAGAAAAATAAGTTGTGGAATTATATGTACGGAATAATACTATTACATACAATAGGGAGCTTCATACAATACTAAATATTATTTATAAATACACTGAGATCCAAGGTATAAAATATGTGCAGGAATAACTATGAAAATTCTGAGGCAAGGAGGGGAAGAAGAGGAAAGAAAAGGGTTGGGAGGGGATACACAAGGGGCTTTAAGTTAACATTTTATTTTTTAAGAAAAAGAAAGAAAAAGAAACCAAACAAATATAGTAAAACTTTAGGGCTGTTGTAGCTCCAGACAATGGGAAAACAGCTTTCCATTATGTTATTCTCTGTTTGCTTCTTTTATGAAGCATTCCATAATGAAATATGAAAACAAGAAATACTATGAGACACAAAAGGCAGTCCTGTTCTCACCTACTTATTAACAGAAGCCTCCTGTATCAGTAAAAAGAACACTGCATGGGCAGAGGACGGGATTCTGTCATTCTTCACCTCTGTTTGGTCTGTTAAATTCCCCAGTCTGTTAACAACTCCAGCTGCACTTGCCAGTTGTACATGGAGGGAAGGTCCCAGCTGCTGGGGTTCAAATATTTCCAGCACACCAGTGGGGCAGGCCAGCTAGAATTCTAGCTGCCTCCTGCACAAGAATTCATCTAAAGGCAAGGTAATCTTGTTCGACAACAAAACCTCAGTCAGGAGAGGGGAGGAAATTTGAATGCAGCATGGGAGCGGCACCAGGTTTTGTCTCCCAGCCTTCCAGATTTCACTCCGACTCCCATGCGAGGGGCAGAGACAAAAATAAAAACTGAAAGCACTGTTTCCCTTTTTTAAAAAAATCTATACGACATTAGGGCACAGCAGCACTACTTGAATACAACCGACACAAATTACTATAACCAAGAATGGGGTTAGAAGCATCCTCGTCTTCTTTGAGATATGAAGGACTCCAGGTTATCAGAATTTGTAAAAATCTAGGATGACGGGTGGGAGGTAATAGTGCCCAGTAGAAAAGGCAACACCCAGAAAGAACAGCAGACGTGTCCAGAGGAGTAGTGAATGAAGCAGGACTTCATGGACTTCACAAAAGTAGCAGTCAGACCAGGTAGAAAGGGCAGAAATGAATAATAATGGTAGTAGTAGTAATAATGATAATAAAAACACATATAGCATCTATAAAACGTCAAGTACTAAGTACTTTATCTTAGAGATATTCACTGAGGCACTGTGGTAGAGAGTCTTCAAGAGGGCCTCCATCCATTCCTTCTCTCCCTGTATTTGGAGGCTACCCCTTAAAACAACAGGGGACTCTAATTCCCACCCCCTCCCCACCCCAATGAATGTGCGATAGCTTAGCGACCTGATTGACCAATAGAAGGCAGTGGAAATGACCTTCTGGGATTTCTAGAGGTAGGTCATTAAAAGCCACATAAGCAGGTCTCTTAGAATACCCACTCTTGGAACACTCCTTTTTAGAACCAACTGCTATACTGTGAGCATCCCAACCTACATGGAGAGGCCACAGGTAAGGGTTCTGGGCGACAGCCCCAAATGAGCTCACATCCCCCAGAAGGCATAACTACCAGCCACAGGGGTGAGCCATCTTGGATGTACGTATAGTCCCACCGAGCCTTCAGGTGACTCAGCACCAGCCACCACGTGAGTACACCTGCACAAGAGGCCTCAGAGAGAACCACCCAACTCACACGCCCAGTCATCTCACAGAACCATGAGAGATGATTTCTTTTAAGGTTATTTAAGACACTAAGTTTGGGGAGGGTAGTTTGTAACCAGTAAACGATAACTGGAATAGGCGCAAAGTAGTGGAAAGACTTATTCAAGATTGCAAGGTTAGTCAGTATCATGGCAGAGAAAGGACTCAAACCCAGGCCACCTGGCTCTAGAGATTACACATTTAAACATCACATTGCCTCTTGCTTCTGATAAAAGTTGTAATATCCAGTGGAGGGGCCAAAACAAGAAAAGAAAAACATATCAGGCTCCAGTGGTCGTACATGAGTACATGTAAGAATAACCCCTCAGCTTCCCCGGAACACTGAGGGTGGACAACATAAAGAGGCTGGTATCTTGCATTATTAAGTGGAAGCAACAAGCAGTTAAACCACGAGTTACAAGCTCAAGACCAATGTGAATCTTACCTGTCGCTGCACAAACATGGTCACCACCTTCCTTGCTAGTTCAAATGGGGATTCTTCACCAGGAGGGGAGTTACTCATGGCAAAATGCACATCCATACACAGCACCACAGCTGCCTGGAAAAAAAAGTCCCAAAGAACATGTGAGAAAATGTTATTAATGGTCATTTAAAAAAGAAACAAAAGAGATGTCCTTTACTTATTTCACCCATAGATATTCAGGGTATGCATGATAAAGGGAAGGGAGGTGTTCTACTTAGAGAATGTATGTAAGGCACATAAATTTTCACTATGGAGAAACTTTAAATAGTCCTGATATTTCCTGAAAGCTAGAAAGTATCTGCCAGGACAGGAGCATGCTCCAAGTAGCTGCTGTTCCTCTGGCCTGAGCCTGAGCATAAATCCGTGGGGAGTAGATCTGAAAACAACCTGCAGGCTAGAGCTAAGTCCAGCCCAGCTGAGCCCAAAATATTATACATCAAACCAAATGCAACTAATATGCTGACCCACAGTATGAGTACAGATGCTTTTGTTGTAAGCCACTGACTTGGGGTGTAGTTTGTTATAAAGCATTTTGGTGGCAATAGGTGACTGTCACAATCTATATATGCTAAAATGATACACTCCAATAATTTGAATCAGTTTGTAAACTGGGAATCTAAAACGAAGACTAAGACACCAAATCTATTCTAGTAGGGGACACAGACACATAAATGATAGCAGAACAATATTCCATGACCGAGGTATCCAGTGGACACTAAGAGAGCACACAGGAGGGGCATCTACCCAAGACTGGTGGAAGGGATAGAGGACGGGTAAGGAGGCAGAAAAAGCCTCCTGGATATGATCCTTGGGTGAACCTTAAAGAATAAGTAGGCAGAATGGGAGAAAATACTTGCAAACGAAGCAACTGATAAAGGATTAACCTCCAAAATATACAAGCAGCTCACGGAGCTCAATATCAAAACACCAAACAACCCAATCCAAAGATGGGCAGAAGACCTAAACAGACATTTCTCCAAAGAAGACATACAGATTGCCAACAAACACATGAAAAGATGTTCAACATCACTAATCATCAGAGAAATGCAAATCAAAAAAACAATGGCCATTATCAAAAAAATCTACAAACAATAAATGCCGGAGAGGGTGTGGAGAAAAGGGAACCTTCCTGCACTGTTGGTGGGAATGTAAATTGATAGAGCCACTTTGGAGAACAGTATGGAGTTTCCTTAAAAAAACTAAAAATAGAACTACCACATGACCCAGCAATCCCACCACTGGCCAAATACCCTGAGAAAAGCATAATTCAAAAAGATACATGTGGGCTTCCCTGGTGGTGCAGTGGTTAAGAATCCACCTGCCAATGCAGGGGACATGGGTTCGAGCCCTGGTCCAGGAAGATCCCACAAGCCACGGAGCAACTAAGGCCGTGCGCCACAACTACTGAGCCTGCTCTCTAGAGCCTGTGAGCCACAACTACTGAGCCCACATGCCACAACTACTGAAGCCCTTGTGCCTAGAGCCTGTGTTCTGAAATAAGAGAAGCCACCACAATGAGAAGGCTGCGCACTGCAGTGAAAGAGTAGCCCCCCTCGCCACAACTAGAGAAAGCCGACACACAGCAACAAAAACCCAACACAGCCAAAAACAAATAACTAAATAAATGTATTTTTTTTAAAAAAGGTACATGTACCACAATGTTCATTGCAGCATTATTTACAATAACCAGGACATGGAAGCAGCCTAAGTGTCCATCGACAGATGAATGGATAAAGAAGATGTGGCACATATATAAAATGGAATATTACTCAGCCATAAAAACGAAATTGAGTTATCTGTAACGAAGTAGATGGACCTAGAGTCTGTCATACAGAGTGAAGTAAGTCAGAAAGAGAAAAACAAATACCATGTGCTAACGCACATATATGGAATCTAAAAAACGGTACTGATGAACCTAGTGGCAGGGCAGGAATAAAGATGAAGATGTAGAGAATGGACTTGAGGACATGGTTGGGGGGGGAAGCTGGGATGAAGTGAGAGAGTAGCACTGACATCTATACACTCCCAAGTATAGAATGGATGGCTAGTGGGAAGCTGCTGCATAGCACAGGGAGATCAGCTGGATGCTTCATGACGACCTAGAGGGGTAGGATAGGGAGGGTGGGAGGAAGGCTCAAAAAGGAGGGGATATGGGGATATATGTATACATATAGCTGATTCACTTTGTTGTACAGCAGAAACTAACACAACATGTAAAGCAATTATGCTCCAATAAAGATATATAAAAAAAAAAGAATGAGTAGCAGTAGGTCATGTGAACAAGGGGAGTTTTAGGCAGAGGAAACCAAATAAATAAAGACACCTGGTCATTGGCTAGCAATCATGTATGTAGGGGACTAAGGAAATACGGCAAACATAAATTAAAAGTAAAATGGATACATGTGAAGTTCTGTACTTGGCAACCAAAGTTTAACTGAATTGGGTTGGAGGAGACCTGCAAAAATAGCAGCTCAATTTCAGGGTGGACTATAAAATGACATTATAAAATGTCACCCATATGACATGGCTACAGGAGTACATTCCCCACACCTACCCATTCCATCCTCCAAAATATTTTCAGTCCTATCAATGGTGTAGTAAATTTAAGTAAGGAAAACACAGGTTTTATGGTTTAAAAAAAAAAAAAAACTAAACTAGATCCCAGGAGACCTGGGATCCAGTTCCATCTTTATTACCAAGTAGCTAAATTCTTGGGCATGTAACTTAAATTCACTGTTAATTTGTGGAGGCAGGAAGCAGTTGTTGGACTAGATGAGATCTAAGGTATTTTCCAGAGTTAACATTCTTTGACATTGACTGACAGTCTCACCTGTGCTTTGTACTGATCAGACCACACTTGACAAACGGTGAGCAGTTCTGATCATCACATCTTATGAGAAACACTAATTACAACTGAACATGAAATGAGCAGATTAGAGAACGATCTGGAGAATATGTGACCTGAGGAACAGGTGGGAAAAACTGGCTATTTGAACCAGACGAGAAGATTTAGAGGAACCTGTTATCCTCAAATAGTTGACAGCTATGTTATAAAAAGATAGGTCCACAAGAGAGATAATAGGATCAACAGATGGAAGCTACAGAGATTGATCTGACACCATATTAAGGGAGAAAAAAATAATATTTAGAAGTAATAAATGAAAGAACTACTGTTTTCTGAAGCAGTGATCTCCTGACCCTAAAATTGTTTGAAAAACCTAGATGAGCTCCTATCAGGGATGTTATAGATGATCTCTAATTTGGTTACATCTCAGGCAAGGCAAAACATGGAAAGAAAGACTATTTAAGTATTTTCCCTAGTTTACAAAGAATTAAACATAATGCATTAATATTAAGAGAGTTCTAGATTATAAATAGCATGTTTGGAGAAAGGGTGGTAATAAACTACAAAATTCCTTTGAGAGCAATAAAATTTACATCCCATAGTTTCAATGCTCTGAGCATAAGAACCTTTAAAAAGTTAAGTCCCCAAATACGCTGTTGCACCTATTTAATATATGTTCATAAAAGCTACTTTTATGAACAGAAAACTCTAAATCAGAGGACTAAAGGTCCTTTGCCAGGAATGAGGTATCCAAAAAATGGCATCAAAGGGTTTCACAGTATGGAAGTTCTTATCTGAAAGCAGAAGAATGGTCTATGTAATACCGCAAGCTCCCTTCTGGTAGCAGTAAGAAAACCAGAAGAAAGAAATTAAGCAGCCTGACAACCCTTCATTTAAACACTGAAGCAATACAGGCTATTAGAATTCTGCTGCAAGTCCACCTGTCATAAACAGCTGCTTCATTAGCGCTGAAAGTTTTCAGCAGCTGAAAGGAATAAAGAAGGTGAGTGGCATATGTTCATAATCATTTTAATCAGCATTTCCCTATGGGGAGTGGAGGAGACTAGGCATCAGCTGCTTCAACTCCTATCTTGTTTATCTGTATACCAAATGCCTAATAAAGGGCCTAGTTTTGAATAGATGGATGGATAGACCGATGGATGGATGAATGAATGAACAAGTCCTTGGAACACATCTCCCTCTAGAGACCCTTCAGAGACAACTACCACGCTCTGCCTATATTGAAAATGCCATTTTAAAAATTCATCATAATGTTATTAACCTGGGTCACTGAGAGTCATAGATTCCTAGCAAGAGAGACATTCTCCCGGACTCTGAAAGCTGAAAGCCTGTGTTCAAATTCAGATTCTACCACTTGTGGACTGGGTGACCTTGGGCTAATCACTTCACTTTCTTTAGGCCTCGGTTTTCTCACCTGTAAATTGGGGATAAAAGTTTTCAACTCATGGGCTTGTTGTGAAGATTAAATGAGACCGGAATAAAGCGTTAGCTCAGTGCCTCACCGGGGTAAGCTTTCGCAGAAAATGCGAAATATTAGATTATTATAGAGGTAATAAGACGCTTTACATTTCAAGTTATTTTACTCTCAATCCTTCTCTGAAGTTTTACAAGCCTGTGGGATTGGTTCGTATCGTGCCTAACTTCCATTCTCACAGATTTTTAAAACCGAGATTCAGAAGTAATGGAGGAGTCGGGGGGTAGGCTGGGATAGAGAGGTACGGAGGGGAGGTCGGAGTGGGATGGAAAGCTGGATGAGGACCGGTGGAGAGGAAGTGAGAGGATAGAAGGGCTGAGTAGGCGGCGGGGGTGGAGAGTGGGCTAGGCTCAAATTCCCGCCTGAAGACTCCAAATCGCCAGCTTTTCTCACAGCGCATCCCTCGACCCCGGCCCTACTGATCCAGCCCACCACCGGGATCTGTTTTCCTCACTCCTTGTCACCGCCGTGATCCCATGATTCCTGCTTCCGGACCCCCAGCACAGGCAAGGCCCAAGCCTACAGATGTTCCTACCTTATTCCCCGACCGCGCCATGCTGACGTTCCGCAAGCGCCTTGGTCACCTCTTCCGAGCAGGAACCTGCGGCGCCGAAGCTCAGTTCCGCCGGACGCGGAGCTGGAGGATCGCAGGAAGAGCCGCTTTCCGCGGAGGCTGGAAGGGGCGGGGAAACTGTACGTCGACGCTCTGAGCATGCGCAGATCCCCTGCGTTTCTCCCCTTGTTGAGGAGCTGTGTGGTCTTCCGGCTTCCCAAATCGCTAGAATTAGGAATCACTTCTCCGAAAGAGTCACTCCCCTTTTCTCACACTGAGAATAATGCCTACAGCGTTTTATGTCAGAGACCTGGAGTTAGATTTCCGTGAATATGAGCATGAATCCAGAAAGTCACTTAACTTCCCTAAAATTCTTTTTCTTCTTCTAAAAATAAAGGTAATGAAAGACGACAGATGCGATGACCGTAGAACCAACTCCTGAAGGAAAAGTAGTTTTCCAGGCAATCAAAAGAAATAACATTCTTTCTTGGAAAGGAGATGGGATGTAAAAAGGCCTGGAGGCATGAAACACCATCTGCTAATGATCTCCCAATACTTCGAAGCGTCGCTAGCTTGGAACGGAAGAAGTGAGGTTTAATTCCAGAAGACGAATCTAGGGAGATGTTCTAGAAATGGCAGCTATCAATTTCGGTGCCTAACAATCGCTCCACCCCCTTTCAAAGGAAACTGTCCAGCCTGCAGCCCTTGCCTCTTTGAGGGAGGCAGGTCCAAGTTGAACCTTACACAGAAAAGGCTCTTTTCTGTAACAAATGACCCACAAGCTGAGAGCTGACTGGACGAAGGGTCTGGCAACCTGCAAAGTGTCTACCAGCCTAGAACATTAAGTCCAATCAGCTTCTGTCCCTCTTGAAAATCAGACCTGGGAAAAGCAGGCCTGCAGCTGCAAAGATGTGGAGAGGCCATGAGGAGGGAGGGGTCTTGAGGGAGCCTAAGTTATAAACACACTGAAGCCAGGAGAGTCAGACACTTTCAGACGGTGCTTTCAGAGCCCAGAGGGTTCATCTAGCTTTTGATTCAAGGAGTTCTTTTAAGGCTGAAATATTATTTTTAAAGTATTTTTCATATGACAGGTAAATAGAATTACTGGAGACTCACCATGGTGAAGGCAATTTCTATGCTTTATGCCCATGATTTTATCTTGTGTTTAGTCTCTATTTCCTCCTCTTTTTTTCTCTTCCTCTTGTACTTTCTCTGTCCCCTCCCCTCTCTCTTTCTCACACTACACACCCTCCAGTACAGATTTGTTTCCTGGGAAAAATTTTTAAAATTCTAGTGCCTGGGCTTCCCTGGTGGTGCAGTGGTTGAGAGTCCGCTTGCCGATGCAGGGGATACGGGTTCGTGCCCCGGTCCGGGAAGATCCCACATGCCACAGAGTGGCTAGGCCCGTGAGCCATGGCCGCTGAGCCTGCGCGTCCAGAGCCTGTTGCTCTGCAACGGGAGAGGCCACAACAGTGAGAGGCCCATGTACCGCAAAAAAAAAAAAAAAAAAAAAAATCTAGTGCCTGTGCTTGTTTACATCTCTCCACTGTCCTTATAGAAGTCTTTAGGATCATACACTTCCAGACAGCTAGGCAGTGATGGTGTTGAGAATGGATATGGACTTTAAGCACTGCTTCTCCTGGCAAAGGGCCTCCATTAATCAAGGGTGAGGGACAAACATTACCAATGTGACATTGTAAAGGGCGACTCCCTTCTTCCTCCACAATGAAAGGATTCTGACTTTGTTGGTTCCATTTCAACCTGTCAGTTCAGGATCTGTTTAGATTTGTGTGATACAGAATTAGGTGGAAAGGGTAAAGATAAGAGGTGACGGGCTATGGCTAGTAGAGGAGAAGGGGCATTTTGGACAAGAAGAGAAGTGCATGGGAGCCACTGTGGCATATGAGGGAAATGGATGAAATAAGAAAAGGAAAATGATATCATTATTTTGATGGCCCCCAATAGCCATGTCTCCCAGCATCCACATCCTTATATAGTCCCTTTCCCTTGAATCTGGGCCGGCTTTGGGACCTGCTTAAAATGTGGTGGAAGTGACACTGGGCCAGTTTTGGACCAAAGCTTTCAGAGTACCTGGCAGATTTGGTTTTTGCACTCTAGTGGGAACCAGATACCATATATAAAGACTGACTACCATAAGACTACATGCTATGAAAGCCCAACCTAGCCACATGGGAAGCCACACAGAGGAGCACTATTAGGGGTTATGTGTTTGTGTTCTCTCCAAATTCATATGTTGAAGCCCTAACCTCCAATGTGATGGTATGTGGAAATGGGGCCTCTGGGAGGTAGAGTTAGTAGAGGTCGTGAGAGTGGGGCCTTTATGATGGGATTAGTGCCATTATAAAGAGAGTTTGGGATTAGTGCCATTATAAAGAGAGTTAGTGTGCTTGCACTGACTCCCCCCTCACCAACCCCACCAGCCATTTGCACAAAGAAGAGGTCATATGAATATGCAGAAGGCAGCCATCTGAAAACCAAGGGGAGAGCTCTCCTCAGGCTCAACTCAACCGTGCTGGCACCCTGATCTCAAACTTGCAGCCTCCAGAAATATAAGAAAATTAATTTCTGTTGTTTAAGCCACCCAGTCTATGGTATTTGTTATGGCAGCCTTAGCAAACTGTTACCAGCACTGAGCACCAATGCCCCAGGGACCCACCTAGATGACAGCCAACACCACTTTGGCAGAAATGCAAGTGAGGCCATCTTGGGAGTAGGTGCTGCATCCCCAAGGGAGCTGTCCCAGCATTAGAGAGACATTGAGTAGAGACCAGTCATCTCCATCAAGCTCTGCCCAAATTGCAGAATTACCAGCAAATAAGTCAAATGACAGTTATTTTAATCCAGTAAGTTTTATGTGTTACGCAACAAGAGATAACTGAAACAATAGGGATATTTTAAACTCTTAAACTCTTGCTGTAGTGTAGACTATGCATCCCTTAAGAGTAGTTAACAAAGGCAAGTAAAGAATTTTATTTTGAAATTACAACTTAAGTTGCTGAAATGTGTTTGAGTTTGATATTGCTCTGAGAGTGAACTACATAAGTGATGAATTCATGAACATTATACAAAATAAAAATGTGCAGGCTTTGTGTTCTGACAGAGGTGTAACAATGTTTATATGGGCAATTGGAAAAATTAGTTTAAAATCTTAACGTGGTACAGATATGAAATAAAAGCTTATATCCCAGAAAGATGTGAGTGGTGATGTACCATATTCTATGTGATTTTAAAATACCATTAGAAAAACATGTAAAATGCTTGTTTAAAATGATTAAAGAAGACAATTTCAATGATACAAATTTTATTTAACACTTTATGAAACAGACTGTTTCCATTCAAAGGACAACAAAATAAGACAAAGGCAGGAAGCTTTTACAGGATAGATAATAACGAATAAGGAAGAGAAAAATAGAAAATAACGGGTTGGCTGCAGCCACATAGTCAGCCTTGTTTGGAGCAAGAAGGAACAAGGAAAGAAGTATAGATCCCGAGCTGGCTTGCTGTTTGGGGGTTGGCTGACTGGATATACCATATGCATGGGTTGGGCAACCACAGGTTCAACCAACTGCAGATCAAATTCAACCCCTGGTCCATTGAATTTGAGGATGCAGAACACAGATATGGAGGGCCGGCTGTACTACCATTTTATATAAGGCACTTGAGCATCCATGGATTTTGGTCTCCACAGGGGTCCTAGAACCAATCCACCACTGATGCCAGGGACAATTGTACTACATTTCTGGTCAAGCAGAACATTTAAAGGGGTGCAAAAGTGACCTAAGTTTTGGTTTGCTGATGTGGCACCTAGGCAGGAGTGGCTTCATCGTGGGCCTAGAAAGTATTTCAACAGGCTCATGTTAGTAATTAAATTAATCGAAGAGGGGAAAATTTCTTTTTTTTAAATTAATTTTTATTGGAGTATAGTTGCTTTACAATGTTGTGTTAGTTTCTACCGTACAGCAAAGTGAATCAGCATTATGTGTACACATATATCCCCTGTTTTTTGAATTTCCTTCCCATTTAGGTCACCACAGAGCATTGAGTAGAGTTCCCTGAGCTATACAGTAGGTTCTCATTAGTTCTCTATTTTATGCATAGTATCAATAGTGTATATACATCAACCCCAATCTCCCAATTCATCCCACCGCCCCCCCTTTCCTCGTTGGTATCCGTATGTTTATTCTCTATGTCTGTCTCTATTTCTGTTTTGCAAATAAGATCATCTATACCATTCTTCTAGATTACACATATATGTGTTAATATGAGATATTTGTTTTTCTCTTACTTCACTCTGTATGACAGTCTCTAGGTCCATCCATGTCTCTACAAATGACCCAATTTCATTCCTTTTATGGCTGAGTAATATGCCATTGTATATAGGTACCACATCTTCTTTATCCATTCCTCTATTGATGGACATTTAGGTTGCTTCCATGTCCTGGCTATTGTAAATAGTGCTGCAATGAACATTGGGGTGCATGTGTCTTTTTGAATTATGGTTTTCTCTGGATATATGCCCAGTAGTGGGATTGCTGGGTCATATGGTAGTTCTGTTTTTCATTTTTTAAGGAACCTCCATATTGTTCTCCATAGTGGCTACACCAATTTACATTCAAGGAGGGTAAAATTTCTGATGTTGGCCACTAATCATTTGCAACACTGTAAAACGTAAGCCTTAGGTGGCCTGGTATCAATGACACAATGAAACTTTCAAGTCATCTACAATTAGTTCTTTTTAAGATTTAGAACCTTGTTTTATTAGAAATCATGGATAACGGGGTTTTTGTTTCCCTTGGACTTGAAATGAAGGGCGCTACCTAATGTCAATGGACAAGATGGCTTGGGAACATTGGCATCATCATACTGGATCAGACATGGTTTACCAAGCTCAGCATATTATGGCTGCAAAGCAATTGGAAAGCATAGTCCTCCTTCCTGATATTCACCCTGAAGAGTAGGTAACTATGAGCTAACAGAATGTTCAAGTATGGCATTTAACTCTCTAATTTCTCCTCTAAAATTCTCTAGGTGTTTGCTGACAGCAAAGATGAGATTGCTTTAGGTCTGTTTGGTTAAGTTTTCCTTCCTCAGGTCTAGGCTTTTACACACCTCTCTGAGCCCTTTTGAAATGATTTTATTTTATGAGCCTATTTCTTCCACTAGGTGGCGAGCCCAATTAGGGTGAGGGTTACATCAACTTCACCTAGGTATCCCGTGCTCCTTACCCTGACCCCACCCTCCTTCATTCTGCCAGTGACATCTTACCCTTGTCCTAATCATGACTGTTTTTCGCCTTGGCCATTTGTTTCCTTAACCCCTGAAAAAAATGTGACAAATGTGGCTGCAGCTTCCTAATGTAGGCTTAGGTAAATCTGTGATCTGTGGAAAAAATCCAGCTAAACAGAATCCTCATAAATTGGTGGTCTATGGGAAGAGTCAAGACATAAGGACCCATATTAAGATCATTATACATATATAAAAGAGTCACCACGCTCAACCTTTTCTGAAAACTGTAGCGTTCAAAGCAATTTTGGAGAAACTCAAAGACAAAGTGAGCAAACGTTAATCTGATTTTATTTTTATTTTCTTTGTCTTCAATTGTTTATATCTCTGCAAAAGCACCAGAGAGCACCAACATTATCTTCAAACGTGTTGGACAGAGTTTTTTTTTTTTTCTCAAACTAATAATAGTTATTTTTTAAAAGGAGGGGTTTCCTCTGAAGGTGGAGTTCAGCACCATGCATCAGGCAAATGTCCCGGCCTTCTGTGGGACAGCATTGCTTGACCCATTCGGTTTGATTCACAGCAGTTCTTTCAACAGCTTCTTCCTGAGACATGAACCATGAATAGGGCACCAGCTATTCTTATAAGGACTCAAACCTCCAAAATCTGCTTGACCTCTTAGGATTTGATTTTTTTGAAATTGGAAAGAGACCCTCAGGAATATTTTTTTAAAGTTCATAATCTATTAATCTGGATCCACCTGGTTTACACCCTCAGTGTCCACGAAGGCCCAAGCTTTTCAGCACACCAAAGACTATGTTTGCTGTGAGAAGAAAGTTCTGAGTGAGTGAGGCTCTGAGTGAGTTATGACAAACCACACAAAGCTAACTGTCTTCTTGTGCTTAGGGCTGCTGACCCTGCTGGGGGAAAGTCTGACAGATGCAATGCCTCCCTTTGCAGTCTTTCATCTGTACATTAAACTAAACATCACCACTCAGGCCCACCTTCACTACCAGGAAGAAAGCTATGCTACTATGATATAATTGTACTCAACTATTCACTCTTCCTTTCTAAAAAACCTGAAACCACATGGCATTATAGATATTTAATTGCAACATACATGAGTTGCTAATATCTACGTGTGGTTTATGCATAGTATATGTAGCTAGTATCTATGTATAAATTCTCTGTGTAATATTTAGGCTTAAATAAATAAATAAATACATACATAAATAAAACTGTATTCGCAGTTTTGGATCTGAATGTATTTAAATAATTACTGTGAGCCAGAGATTCTTACTTGCCTACCAAAATAGCCATTATTTCCTTGTCTCTTAAATTAGCAGAACCCAAACATTTAGAATATAGCTGCCCGGCCAAAAGACTACATTTCCCAGCCTTTCTTGCTTGTGAGGTCATGTGACTACGGTCTGGCCAATGAGATACAAGAAGTGTTGAGGGGGCCTTCTGAGAAGCCGCCTTAGCCTAGGAGGGTGTATGTGCTCTTCGTTGCCCTTTCCTCTGTTCTATCCAAAACAGGGATGTGATGACTGGAGATGTAGTCAGCGCTGGGTGCTGAGGATAAAGGCAATGAGGGTTGGGGAATAAAAAAAGCCTGGGATTCTGATGACTTCATTAGTTTCCCTGATGGTCTGCCTCCAGACTTCTTCTATACAGGAAAGAAACAGACTTCTATCTTGTTTAAACTACTGATATTTGGATTTTAATTATATTTAATATATAAATCAAAATCTAAGTGATACACACGTATCTTTACATTCTGCTACACTGTTGCAGCCTGCTTCTTAAATATTTCACTCCATCCCTATCTATTATCTTATTGGTGGACTTGGGTCTCCCCTGAGCCTCCTTATTCTCCCTGTCACATGTAGTCACATCTCCCCTGGGTTCCAGGCACCAGGAACACCTCCGAGCTCCTGAACTGACACACACCTGAGCTCCCTTGTCTCAGAAAAATGGTCATCTTAGGGCAAGGAATGAAGAAGAGTTTATCCATTGGATGGACTATTTGGGCACAAATTGCTTTTCTGCTTTCTGCCCTCCTGGACACCAACAAGATGGTAGGACAGATCAGTGTGGGCTAAAATTTTCCAGAAGAACTGTGTATGGGGGATGAGGGGGGAGGAATAATTTAAAGAAGGAATATTCTGAAATTGGAAGGTGATATACAGGCTACTGAGACCAGAGAATCAAGTAAGTTGTTGGGAGTTTAGACAGTGGATGTCTCTACCTCCTGGGTGGCATCCTTGTTGGACAGATTGCCTGAGATATTGTCAGATTCAAGCAGCTCCACAATGCTGTAGGGAGAACAGTCCTCCAGACCCAGCTTGCTGCACAGCCAGCCACAGAAGCCTTTCTCCATGTCCCGGGCAGCTTGCCACCACGCTCCCCAGGACCATGACAGCTGGACCACGGCAGCATAGAGGCCCAGGGAGGAGGCCATGGCCATGATGAGCACTGGGTAGAAGAGAATGAGGCAGGGGCAACATGCGATCTTGTGCCAGAAGGTCCTCTCCTCGTTGTACACAAGAAAGATATTGTACCAGGTGATGGTGCCATAGTAGAAAGAGACCACGAAGGAGAGGATGAAAACCACAGGTAGGCAGACCAGCGTCCAGAGGACCACGTGGGGCCCACGGTCTGCTCCCAGCTGGCAGGCCTTTCTGCCGTCAGGTGCCCTTTCCCTCGAAGACACTTTAGGCTTGGTGAGCTCCTGCAGCTCCTTCTCTGTCAACGTGACATGGATGTCCACCATCTGCCCCTTTTTCTTCCCTCGGGTGATGGTCCCAGTTAATGTGACATAGCGGCTGTCCACAGGCATGTTCCACATACCTGCAGGGCATAAAGAGGGGAAAGTCAAGATCAGAAGATTAGACATTTCATCAGAGCGTCATCCCCTGAGACTGGAGCTGAGTACAAGAATGTCCATTATTATAGCCCCTGACATGGTACACCCTGACATGGTACGAAATCAGTGTTTCCACGATGGACTGATGGGTCTCCCTCAGGGGAGGGATTAGTACTCCCATGGTAAACTCTCACATCAGGGCCCTGAAGCAGGTTAAACTTGTTACTCATATTCTCTCTCCACTTTTCTGGGCCTCTATCATGTCTGTGATATGGAGGGGAGTGAGGAACTCTACCACAGACACCACTTCATAGTGACCTTATTTCTAGTTTACAAGTGCTGTGAAAATACTGTTTCTGAGTATCAGCTACTGTGTGTAAAGGTGGTGCTGTGTGTGTGTTATACTGATGAGCAGCCCACCCCTCTTCTCTCCTCATTCCTAATCCCATGCTTCTCTGAGAGGGTCCTCCTCATATGCTGGTGGACATCCCAGCCTCCATATCCAAATTCTGTACACACACAGGCACCACACATACACACGCACAATATAAACACATTCCCCAACAAAAATACACCAGCATGACCACCATCACCACCACCACCACCAGCATCACCACCACCAGCATCATCACCATCACTACCACCACCACAAGCATCACCAGCATCACCACCAGCAGCATCACCACCACCATCACCACCACCATCACCACCACCACCACCACCAGCATCACCACCACCAACATCACCACCAGCATCACCATCATCACCACCACCAGCATCACCATCATCACCACCACCAGCATCACCATCACCACCACCACCACCACCAGCATCACCACCATCACCACCACCAGCATCACCATCATCACCACCACCAGCATCAACAGCATCACCACCACCATCATCACCACCACCACCAGCATCACCACCACCAGCATCACTATCATCACCACCACCACCAGCATTACCACCACCAGCAGCAGCATCACCACCACCAGCATCACCACTATCACCACCACCAGCATCACCATCACCACCACCAGCATCACCATCGTCACCACCACTACCATCACTATCATCACCACCACCACCACCAGCATCACCACCACCACCACCAGCATTACCACCACCAACATCACCACCAGCATCACCACCACCAACATCACCACCAGCATCACCATCATCACCACCACCAGCATCACCATCACCACCACCACCACCACCAGCATCACCACCATCACCACCACCATCACCATCATCACCACCACCAGCATCAACAGCATCACCACCACCACCACCACCATCATCACCACCACCACCAGCATCACCACCACCAGCATCACTATCATCACCACCACCACCAGCATTACCACCACCAGCAGCAGCATCACCACCACCAGCATCACCACTATCACCACCACCAGCATCACCATCACCACCACCAGCATCACCATCGTCACCACCACTACCATCACTACCATCACCACCACCCCCACCAAACAGCCACTCTTTGGCCATCCCAGCAGTGAGATTGCAGGTAGTGAAACAGCAAAGTCCACAGTCCTTAGTATGTGAAGTGTAGTCTAGAAGTGGAGGACGGGAGGAGGGTATAGGCTTTTGGTTGGCATGTCCCCCAGGCCCTGTGGACTCCTAGCCACCTGGCTGGTAGATGGACAGAATGGGGCTGCCTCAAGGGCAAACATCCCTTCCTCCGAGAGGCATCCCTAACCATGCAATCTTTCCCTCCACCCGCCTCCCTCACTTGCTCATCTTCCCATCACTGAGGTTTACTGTCTTTGGAACCCGTACCACTACCTGTAATTGTCTCTTATCTGCTGCCTTTTTGCTGCCTGTCTTCCCCTGACTGGAAGGTAAACTGCATGAGGGCAGGGGCATTGCTTGTCTCGTTCACCGTGGGCGTATGTCTTAGGGATGACCATCGACACAGAGATCTACCTCATCCATCTATTGCTGTGTAGTGACACTTAATATGGACACGCCACAGTTTCCTTAACAGCAACAAACATTCTTATACATGCTTCCTTACGCACATGGGCATGAGGTAGATACTGAGAATTTCTTGGACATAGGCTATGCATATTTTGAATTTTAAATTTAATAGATATTGACAAATTTCCCTGAAGCGGATTCCTCTTCCACATGAGGTATACGAGAATATATCCATTTCCACACATTGATGTTATCATGTTTTACCCAATTTTTGGCCATCCTACATGTGAAGGATTACTATAACTCACTGTTGTTATAATTCGCATTTTTCTGATTATTATGAAAGTCAACTATTAGTTTCTTTATCTTACATGTATTAAATAGTTAGCATGGTTGTCTTGTATTACTATTTTTTGTGTATAAATCGGTCTCTTCCATTACACAAGCAGTTCCAAAAGGGCAGAGATCTCTTCCATATCACCTAGAAGAGAACATAATAAATGCTCAACAAATACTATCGATTTGTTGAATGAAGACTGAAACACTGTGAGAAGAAATGTATCAAAAAGAAGTACATCAGTGAGCAAATGCCTGTCTGTCTTCTGGAGGATCCTCATTTGGTTTCCTTCCTGTGGCTTTAAGTAGGTGGCCCCAGAGAGACTTACCATCATCCACAGGATAGTCTAGGAAATCATCTCCCTCCTCCTCTTTAGGCTGATCTCCACCTTCTAATTCCCCAGGCTCCTCATCCAGTTTCTCACTCTCTGACCGGTAGATGATAATAGATTCTGGGCGGGACTCTTTCTTCTTCTTTTTCCTGCGACCCAGTGTGGATTCCCCATCAAGGGCCAGGGCAGCTGCCATGGCTTTCCTCAGAGAGCCCTGGTGGGGGCTTGGGAGCTGGCCCTGGCCTTCCACTGGTGCCGGCTCTTCCATCCTAGTCCTCAAATCTAGCTAGTCCAATTTGCTTGAGCAAACTCACGATCCACACACCACAGAGCTTCTTCCAGGATGGGGCTATGCAAAGACGTTCCAGCGATGAGTTGCACTTGAAAGATAGGAAAGCAAAATCATCAACAGGGAATGAATAGGGTGAGATGGAGAGGGGTTTAGGAAGTGGTCCTCAACTTGGCAGAAGCCTTTGCCTCCCTTTATTTCTCATAAAACTTTATTTTGGGAGTGCTATGGAAATACGTTTACAAGAATGAATCATTGTTAATAAAATCTTATTTGTGTTGCCATATTTTGTGTTGCATATATTATGCAAAATCATCAATCTAGCTGGGGGATGCCAAGTATAAGGAAGTTGGGTGAGGAAACCTTACAGACAGATTAAGGACCATTCTTCCTCCCACCATAGATGGAGATTGCTATGGCTGGGACCAGCACTCCAGGCTTCTGGCTATTGGGTCAGCCATTACAACTATACTCAAATGGTTGAATGCAACTTTGAACAAGCCATCCAATGATGGCACAACTTCACTAACCATGCCTTCTCTGATAGCCTATAAAGACACTTGTCTCCTGGTTTCTTGTTGGCCCAAGATCCCAGAATGGCTGGGATCTGTACTATCACCTTCTGGGAGACCAGTGGAAAGAATGCACACTTTTCACACCACACTTTTCTCCTCTTTTGTTCTCCAGGTAAAAAGAGGTGGGAGAGAAGAGAGTCTATACAACATCTTTTAAGGAAGAAACTGATTGGTCTGTGTTCTTGGTACATGGAGCCATTAAGAGGAACGGAATGTTTTGAGTGCTATTGCTACAGAGGTGCCAGTTAGCAAATACCCAGCCAGTCTCATTTAAACAGGTAGCTGCAGGACTTCCCTGGTGGTGCAGTGGTTAAGAATCTGCCTGCCAGTGCAGGGGACGTGGGTTTGATTCCTGGTCTGGGAAGATCCCACATGCCATGGAGCAACTAAGCCCGTGCACCACAACTACTGAAGCCTGTGAGCCTAGAGCCTGCAAGCCATAACTACTGAGCCTGCTGCCACAACTACTGAAGCCTGTGCACCTAGAGCCTGTGCTCCACAACATGAGAAGCCACCGCAATGAGAAGCCCACGCACCGCAGCAAAGAGTAGCCCCCACTCGCCGCAACTAGCGAAAGCCCACATATAGCAACGAAGATCCAACACAGCCAAAAAAACCCAAAAAAAACCCCAGGTAGCTGCTTGTCTGCTTCTTTAAAAAAGTGTTATTATATTATGGAACATTTCAAACATGTAAAATGAGAACATTTTTGTTAGTGAAAGTGGCAAACATTTATAAAAGCAAAGAGAATAATTCGAATGAATCGTTACTGTACCTCTCACCCAATTTCAATAATCAAAATATTAGTAGCCAATTTTGTTTTATCTCCTCATATTATTTAAAAGCAAATGTCAGATATCATTTCATTTCATCAGTATGTTTCAGCATGTACCTCTTACATATAAGAACTCTCTTTTTAAAAAAAGATTATCACCATACCATTATTGCACCTAATTTTTTAAACGATTCTTTAATATCATCAAATATCTGGTCAGTTCAAATTTCCCTGTTTAAAATTTTAAATTCTATTTTCTTGAGTTAGGATTCAAATAAGATCTATGCAATGGAAACAGATAGTACACCTCTGTTTATAGCAGCGCTGTCCAATAGAACTTTCTGCCATTGCACCTGAAATGAGTCTAGTGCAACTGAGGAAATGAATTTTATTTTTATTACTATTATTTTTTTGGACACGCTGAGCAGCTTGTGGGATCTGTTTCCCGACCAGGAATTGAACCTGGGCCCTCGGCAGTGAAAGTGTGGAGTCCTAACCACTGGACCTCCAGGGAATTCCCCAGGAAATGCATCTTAAATTTTATTGAATTCTAACCAATTTAAATTTAAATAGCCACATGTGGCTACTGGCTACTATATTGGACGGAACAGGTCCATATGTTCCCCAACTAATTTTTTTTCCTTTTCCTTTCTATTTATTTGTTAAAGAAAGGTCATTTACCTTGCAGATTCTCACAGCCTAGATCTTGAGGATTGCAATCTCCATAGTGTGTTCCTCTGAACCACATATTTCCTATAAATTGGTAGCTAAATAAAGAAGCTTACTCAGATTTGGGTTAGAATGTTTTTTGGTTGGTTGGTTGTTTTGGCAAGATGTTATAGATGGTGTTTTGTATTTCCATCAGAAGGTAGCTAATATCTGCTTGACTCCGTGAAATTAGTAGCCATTGACGACTATCGGCCAGACCCATTCGTTCATTAGGTGTTACAAAAATGATGACATTCTATTTCTCTCATTTCTTCTTTATTTATTAGCCAGAATACTCTCATGGGCCTTTTTTAAAAAAAATAAATAAATTTATTTATTTATTTTTGGCTGTGTTGGGTCTTTGTTGACGCCCACGGTCTTCCTCTAGTTGCGGAGAGCTGGGGGCTACTCTTCACTGCAGTGCGTGGGCTTCTCATTGCAGCGGCTTCTCTTGTTGTGGAGCACAGGCTCTAGGTGTGCAGGCTCAGTAGTTGTGGCACACGGGATTAGCTGCTTTGCGGCATGTCGGATCTTCCCGGACCAGGGATCGAACCCATGTCCCCTGCATTGGCAGGCAAATTCTTAACCACTGCGCTACCAGGGAAATCTCTCATGTCCCTTTAACAAACCCAGTTTTAAACTTAGTGGAGGAGGCAAGTGGCGCCATTGTTATATAATATTATTGTCAATTATACTGTTAAATACCTTTATTTAATGAGAACAGTGGCAGCTTCTATTGATATTAAAAGTTTCTGAATTATTTACCAAACAAATGTCCTAATTTCCAAATAACTGTATTTATAATTGAGAATTGTAGTAGACTGTAAGTAGACTCTACTCACAGTTCTTTTGTCCCAGGCGCCCGGAGACTGTTTACTCTCAGTAACTCCAGGGTGCCAGCTTTTTGTTACTTTTGCTCCCAATTCTCAAATATTCATTTTGTTTCAGTGCTCTCTGAGTACTTCCTTTCTTTCAAGGCCACATGCACACTCTTTGGTGTCCCTTTATCCCAAACAATAAAACTTCTCTTATTTGTAATAAATGGCCCCAATGTTTAGTGGACTGGCCCAGTCAGGGCAGGGTGGGGAATGCGGAGGATTATGAAACAGACAAAAATCTAACTAGGCGCTAAATGCCACTCAATTTGAAGCAAATCCCATGTCTTAATATGATGCATCTTCTGTATTACCAAGTACCAAGACTGACTCTATCACATTTCTTTAAATGCCAAAGCTCCCCAAAGTCTGAGCAACCTTCTCAGCAAGTAGCTTTCCTCCACTGTCCAAGTATCACCTAAATACTTCTGCTTTGTCCTCTAATTGTTAATTTTCTTTCCTGTTTCCCCACTGGATGGAAGATGGGTACTGGGTCTTATCACCTTTGTATCTTGGGCACAGCCCAGTGACTGAAACAAATGAGGTGCTCAGCGACAGAATTGAAAACGCCCACAGGTGGAATTAAGGTTTCACTAAATCCTCAGAGACTGACTTTGCCTGTTTGAACAAAATAAGTACCATTACCTTCACATTCTTATGCAGGGAGCTTGTTGGACTATGAAATTCATTTGGTGACGTCTCTAAGAGCACATGATGTTCTAAAAACGGGAAGATCCAGAGTACAGGAGCTTTCTGTGATAAAGTAGGTTCTAATGTCCTCACTTGACATTATTAAGCTCATCCATGTTAAATAAAGAAGTGAGAGAACTGGATTTAAGCCTAACTTGCACAATTCCTAACAGAACAAGCACTATTTTGCAATGAGGACATCTGGACTTAATAATAGTAATAACTAAAACTTACTGGATGTTGACTGTGTGCCAGGTGCTGTTCTAAGTGCTTTTCAATAATCATTATTGTGTAATCCTCACAGCAAACCAAGGAAGGAGGTACTATTATTATCCCCATGCAGAGGAGTAATTTGCTCAAGGTTACATAGTAATGGTGCTGTGACTCACACTCAGGTTTGCTAATTTCAGAGCTCATGTTTTATTTACCATGCTTTGCTGCCTGCCAACATTTACCCCAGATTTTATACTTAAAGCTCTAGAGCTGTCTTTGATGAATCCATCTCCTATATTAAGGATATATTCCTATGTCCCTATTACTAATCAGTCTCTAAGTCCTGCCACTCATTCCTATGGAATCTTTTTGGTAATGTGTTCATTTCAATTTCTACTACCACCATATGCTAGAATACAGCCCCTACACTACTTCCTCCACGTAGGTTCCTCTGCCTTCCATTTCAGAATTCTTCCTCTACCATTTTAAATGGTGATTAATGACACAAGATATTTTTATTTTGTCCAGTAATCGTCACTATCTTGCCATTTCTGACCAAAATATATCTCAAGGGTCTGCCTGGTGTTTGAGGCTCTCCATATTCATGCTCCATCCTAGGGTTCCATAGCAGTTTTTCCCACTCCCCATAACATGACTAGTTGACACATTTACTTATGTTGGTTCCTTCACCTTTTTCACTCTTCTCCACCTCTTTCAAGCCTGGCTCAAGAGACTCACTCACTCATGTTCCCTCTGTGACCACCCCAGACTACAGGTCTCTTCTCCCCAACCCCAATCCTGTTGTTGCAGGAGGGAGGTGAGAATGACAATGAGTGTTCGAGTGTCCAATGCCTAGTATGAGGTGATGCTTCATAGATGTGAGTTTCCAATCCCTTTCTTCTGCCTTTTCCTACTCTGCATTCCAGGAGTATTTGTCATCTGTACCATACTCTCTTAGTGCTTAATTATGCAGCATTTCATATCATCTTGAACTGATTATGAATGGCTTCATGATTTTTCATTCATCTCCCCGCTGGAGTTTATAAAATTTTAGAAGTCAGGAACTGTCTTATACTTCTTTACCTCTAATGGGAAGACCCCAGGGCTGGACATGTAGCAGATACTCAGTACGTACTTGTTGACCCGGTAAGGCAAAGGGGAAGGGAAAATGCCTATTTGTAAATATGATGTGAACGAGTGTTAAGAGAGGAAGGCCTAATTATTTTCCTCATTTCTGTACACTTTATTATGCTGTTAGCATTTGAGCTGAGAAGCAGGTTTTGAACATTTCTCCTTTCTTTTACATATCATAAGAGAGAGGGCAGGAAGAAAATTTCTCTAGTTTCCAAGGTTTTAGTCAATAGAATTAAGAGAAGACACAGGACTCTGCTCTTTTTCCTGGAAGGTAGGCTTCGCCCATCCTCCACCTCCACCCCCAGTCCAAAGATTATTAACGAATGTGATACTGCAGACTGTTAACCTCAATCCACCATTAGCTCTGACTCCTCAGTCATTCTGGGGGGAAAAATAGGTTTTAAAGTATATACTCAGACTCTGGAACTTATGCATAAAATAACTGGTTTTAAGCCACCCTTGAAGAAAATTCTCCAGATAATTCTTAAATGCATCCACCACTTTTTCCCATCTTCATTGCTACCACTCTGGTCTAAGAGGCCATCATCACTTACTGAGGTTCTAAAAATGCTCTGTATCCTCTGGCTTCTACTCTTGCTGTCTTCCAATCAATTCTCCACTTAGCAGTTAGAAAGATCTTTTGAAAACATACATAAAATCAGGCCATTTTCTGCTTAAAATCCTCCAGTGACTTCCCATTGGTATAAAATGAAATCCAAACTTTTCATGTGGCCTAAGGACTTGTGTGATCTGGACCCTCCCTGTCCTGCCATCCTAGGCTATACCATCTCCCCCATGTATACCTCCAATGCTTCAATCACACTAGCTGCCTATGTACTCTTCTAGAGTTTTATTAAAAGAAAACCAACAGCTCTTAAGCAGTCAGTAAACACCCAAAAACTCACAACACCACAAAATGAACTTACCTACCCAGGTGTAGTGCCTTGGTAGAGCTGAGTCATCAGCAGGAAGTCTGGTCCTTATTCCCATCCTGTCACTTGGTCACTAACTCCCACTCCCACCTCCACAGTGGTGGCTCACTGCTGCTTCATGGACCTCTCATCATCAGGCATGATTGCCCTGGAGTCTGTTCATGATTCTCTGTTCCTAGGTGGTCACTGAAGCAGGCCTGATCCAGGGCCTTCTCCAAACCCACCCAGATACTCAGCAGAACTTGTGGGCTTGGTGGGTGGAGAAGCCAGGGAGTTTTGAAGCCTCTGCTCTTAGATTAATTGCAGGGAAGCAAGTAACATATATGGATGAAGTGTTGCTGGAAAAAGCTAATAAATGGCAATGACACCAAGCCTTAGCAACTGGACACAGGGAATGGTGGGGGCTATGGTAAACATAAGAGCTCACTCAGGTCTCATCTGAAAGAGCAAGTTACTGTTCTCCTCTCTTCTTCGTACCAAGCCCACTGTTCAGCCAACTGCTTTCATAGAGAAATTCAGGTCCATTTGGTATGGGTTGCCTGAAATTTCATGAGAAAGTTCCGGATTTTAATTACTGCAATTAGTCCAAATTTAAATAAATTACCATGTGGACAAACAACCAAAACAAATCACAGATAGGCTGCCATTTTGCTGTCTCTGGCTTATAATGCTTTCAAATTAGGGTGCCCCGCTCCACTGGTTTAACTAAGTACAATCAGGAATTGACTTTTTGCACCTTCACTGATAGTAACACATCTTCCTCTTCCAAGGAACCTGAGCCGGGGCTAAGTGGGTAAAGTATCATCATTTTCAAGTTCATTTACGACTACTACAGTGAGCTGTGCCTTGCTCCAGCCCTGCTGTTCTTCCAGTTCTTTTCTGACTTGTGTATCTGTCACTCAGAGGGCTACATGTCACCTGTCTGGGGTGGCCAAACTCCCCCATTAGCATCTTGGTTTACCACCATTAGAGGTACTAGACCAACCAGGAAATAAAATGTTTGCCATTTTACCACTGAAAATTACTATTAGCCGCTCTCAGAGGGACAGTCTCACCAATGTAAAGATGAAAGGAAATTTGGTTCAGACCAGTATCAAGTGATTGGAACGATGATGGAAGAGCAGCTTAGAAGTCGCAGCTTCCAGCCCGTTGCTGTGAGCACAGTCAGGCTGCAGCCTTTTCCTCTGTGGTCCTGTGAGCAGCATTTCTCTTGTCTCCTGGTCCTGAAAGGCTCCCACACTGAGGCTGGTTCATCATCTGGGGAGCATCTGACTGTCTACAGAGGAAATATTTCCCAATAGTGAAGGTAGTTGGGTATAAGGAGCTTGAGCAGCTTTAGTGTAAGAGCTGTTAGATCTGATCTTTATTGTCTGATCTTTTGTTTACTTATTGTCCTACCTCTCATGGCACACATACCCCTTCCACCCCCAACTACCAACATGTGTACATCCTAGAACATAAACTCTACCAAGGCAGGGACACCTAACCGTCTTGTCCACTGTACTGTAACCCCCATGTCTAGAATAGTACCTGGCACATGACAGGTGCTCAATAAATATTGGCTGAATATTGTGAACTGGTTCAGAACCTTACTTATATAAGTTGGCTCAGGACTGCTTTTACATCAAGCCAGGCGGGGCTAGATATGCCTCACTGATATTCCTTCGGCACCGAGATTCTGTCTCAATGTTGAGATTCCCACCGGGCCCTGTCAGTCTGAGCCAGCAGCTGCTTCGTGAAGGGGAGAAGATGAAGTTACTAGGCAGATGGGGTGGGGGAGGGGTGGGAAGATGAGTGAGCAGCAAGAGCATCTCAGAAGATGAACGGAGGGAGTGCTAAGGGGCTATGACAGAGTGGGAGTGTGGAAACATCATAGCCGTGGTGATGCCTTTTTCCCCAGAACAAAGGGGGCAGTGATGCAGAGTGCCAGGTAGCATTTGATTTGGCCAAAGGGACAGTCATTGCAGCAGGGCACGGATGCCCTGAGAAGGGAGGGCTCAACCAGGAGTCAGAGCTAAAATCTGGAAACAAAGAGCCTTCAAGAGGCAGAACTACTGCTGTGCCTCCAGGCCTTTTGGGGTTAGCAGACATTCAAACCCTGACTGAGGTCAGAGGCAGGGGCAGAGAGGACATGCCTTTTTCTTTTTAACAAAAGATCTCTTGAAGAGACTCCACATCTCCCTTAATCACAGGCTCTCTTTGGACTGTGAAAAAAAGAGCTTTCTGACTGCTCATAGTGCAGCTTCCTTGAGGCTGAGGAATGGCTCCTTGTCATCCTTAGCAAGCAAAACTGGCTTGAAGCCTTTTCACTGGAGGACTGCAGAATCCCTCTCTGAGGCCACTCAGCCACCACACAGAGGCTACGGTACAGCCAGGCCCACGTAGACCCGCCCTGGCAGAGTTCCGTGAATCCCCAAGTCCAGACCAGGTCACAAATCACATTTAATTAATCTTCAATAAAAGTACCTTTGAAAGAAATGTAAAGTGTTCCTTCCTCCCAAGAAAGAAAGCCTGGAATTTTTTGCAATAAGAAACCTCTTAGAACTGAGTTAGTAGAAGTGATTCCTTGATAAACTATCCAGCAAATGAGAAGTGGAAGAGATAGCTTCCCTTCTTTAAGCAGTGTTGATTGGAATCTGTCAGCAGCAAAGATAGAGGGGGAGGTGTTTCTCAAAGGAGGTCAGAGGAGGGCAGGGGGATGGAGGAACAGGGAGGAAGTGATGTTTGATTCCACTCTCAACCAGATCCATTTCCAATTTACTCTAACTCAGTGGTGGACCCAACAAAAGAATGATGGCATTTGTTTGTTTTTACATTATTTTAATACCTTGCTGGGGAAAGTACAGTACTCTTGTTAGGGGAACCACTGACTGAAACCACCCACCCTGGCCGGGCCCAAGAGTAACCACTTGCATGAGTTATCTTAAACAGGAGGTCCTGGTAAGGAACGCGGAACTAACAAGCTGCCACCAACTGGAAGAATTCAGGAAAGGTCAAAAGGAGAGAGGAGACATCAGTCCATATGTCCTACCAACCTCCCAGATTCCTTCTCGCTGGAATCCATCTTGGCTGAGTGATGCGGGAGCCACCAGGAAGGACCCTGAGTCAGAACGATTGGCCAGGGACAACCTGGAAACTAACCCCATCACCGTAAAACCCTGAGACTGTGAGCCACGTGGTGGAGCAGTCCTCCTGGATTCCCTTACCCTACTGGTCTCTGCCTGGGCACCCCTTCCCAACAAAATCTCTTGCTTTGTCAGCACATGTGTCTCCTCCAACAATTCTTTTCCGAGTGTTAGACAAGAGACCACTCTGGGGCCCTGGAAAGGGTCCCCGTTCCTGCAACACTCTGACAACAGACTTAGAAACATGATCCTGCCTGGATTGTTAAGACCACAGCACCTGACATATTCCCTAGATTTGTCAAGTTCTCAGGCAAAGTCTCCCCAGGCTAGTCCAGGTGTAATTCCACTCTGGTGGGTTGACAGCAGGAAGCAAGACGGAGAATTTAAATAATAAATCACTGTTAATGAGCACCAAAACACGGATGAGAAATTTCCCCCATCCTCAGGAGGCTCCCTCCCCTGCATAAGGAATGAACTAGAGGGTAGGATCTCAAACACACACCTACAGATGCATTCTTGCAGGAAGCATACACCCTTCGAGGACAGGTCTTCTTTTGGACCCATCAATTTATGAAGCCCAGCTGAAATGTATCAAATCTCAAATCTGGTAAAGGTTCCTTCTTCCCTTCATTCCTCAGTGAGGAGAGGGAGATGAGGTGGAGGTCGGCTTGAGTTTTTTCTAAAAATCATTTATTATCTTGGTTCTCTGGATAACTACAATTGTATCTCCCCCCTCCCCCGCCCCTCTCATTCCCATCCCTTCCGGAGGATGAAGCCGGATTTCTCCGCCCTCAGCTAAGGTTGCCCCTTTCCTTCCCAGACAGCTGCACACAGCAGCTGGAGCCAGAGCATCGCTGGACTTCCAATGCGGGCGGGCGCAGCAAGGAGGCAATACGGCAGGCTCCCGAGCTGCAGCCTCTCTTCACCCAGATGCACTGGAGATTTAATTTTAATTAACCATGAGAGCTATAGCACTGAGGATTGAATTTTTCAAAATAGCGCACAATCCTGCTTTTTGTCTTCTTCCCTTTCCCAAAAGCATCGAAATAACACACACACACACACACACACACACACACACACACACACACACACACACACACACAAGGAACAAAGAATCTCACCTACACGTGCCGGGGAGATAGGCAGGCGGACAGTTTGGACGGTAAGGACGCCGCCTTGGGGGAGCTGTTCTGCACTGGGAGAATACAGAGCTCCTGAGGCGGCCGCGCGCGGTGGGGCGGGGCGATGGAGAGGGGCGGTGCGACGCGAGGCAGCGCGAGTGGACTGGACGGGGCGGGGCGGGGCCCGGGCGGTCACGTGGGCGTGAGCCCTCTGTCCGGCATACGCATAAGGCGGCGTGGACCCATTGACTCAACCTGGCCTATGCTTCATCACTCAAATGTCCCGTGGCCGTGAGTTCTTAGGTCAAGGGCAAAAGCTGCCTGGCAGCAAGCTTGATGCAGCACCAAGTGGCCATCGTCACCGGCGGGGGTACGGGCATCGGAAAGGCCATCGCGACCGAGCTGCTGCATCTAGGTGCGTGAGCAGGCCCCTGGGCTAGGGTACTCAGAGCGAGGGATCCTTAGAAGCTGGCGTAACCTGGGGTCGGGAGCCAGGGGGCCAGAGGCGCGTTTAGGAGAGCGTGAAGTTGCAAAGCAAAGGAAGTGTAGCTGTGGGTGAAATTTAAACCGCGAGGGAGAGTGGAGAGGGGAGAGTTCTATGAAAAGTTGTGGAGAAGCGGTGGATGATGAACCACTATTTGTAAACTAAAGGGAAAATTTAGAGCCAAAGATACTGTGTCCGAGGTGGGGATTAAGGAGACGTGTGGCATCATGCTATGGAACTAATTATGGATGTGAATTTAAAATTAATTCTTTCTAGGGAATTCCCTGGCGATTTAACTGGAAAAGGTAAAAGGCTCCCATCATATAATCTTCTCGAATCTCTTGTAATATTTACCTTAACTTGGGTGAAGGGAGGACTTTATAAGCAATAAACAAGGAAAGAAACCACAAAAGGGAAAATAGATAAATATGAAGGTGTATATCCCATTGAATTAAAAAATATATATGAATAAAGTTTGAAGGAACATGAAGAAAAATATTTACAATGTACAACAAATTTATTATATTTGAGATCTCATAAATAAGTAAGGAAAAGATCTCATAAATATGTAAGGAAAAGATCTAACAACTGATAGAAAAATAGGCTTCTGATATGGGCCAAGCATTTTAAATCAAGAACTAAAAAAAAAGCAGTAAGTATATGAAAAAATAGTCAATTTTTTTGGCAATGAAATGCAAAATATAGTAATAAAAATGTGCCGTTGGTTTTTTAACAAAATTTTAAAACATTGGGGAAAATGAAAGTGTTGATGAGGAAGTGAGAAGGCAGGCAAGAATGTAAATTATTACAAGCTTTCTAGAGGTCAGTTTGGGAAAAAAAATCCAAAAGTGTTAACAGTATTTGTGCTGTATGACCTAGTAATTCCTCTCTCAGGAATTTACTCTTTGGAAATAATCAGGGACAAGCACGGATTTGTGTACAAGAATGTAGTGTTGAATAGTGAAACATGATAAGGGAAATGACTAAATCAGTAACAATGAAATATGCTGCTATTTAAACATCTTGCTATTGAAGATTCTGTTGTCAAATGCATACCATATAATTGAAAAAAGTCAGGATTCTAAACAAAATATAGCATTCCAATTTAATTGTTAATGAAAAATATATATGCAGAAGAAGACTGAAAAGAAGTTTGTAATATTGTTATCAGCAACTACTTTTTCTGGAAATGATTTGAATGATGAGTAGTTAAATTGTACTCATTTTTCAAAATTTTTTAATGAACATGTAAGTTGTCTTTGCTTACCATTGTGTTTCTAATGCCCGGCACAGCGTATGAACTTAAAAAAAAGTATGTTGAAAAAAGGAAAAAATACATCTTAATAAGAAAAAATAAAGGAAATTAGCATTTCTTAATCTGACCCTGGTGTAGCTTCATCACCATTACTACCCACTTTACTTCCAACACCAAAACTGTAACCCTGTTCAGGAAAATCCATTAGAAAAGTAGAATTGGTTATCATTTTCTGTGAAGGTCAGATACCAGGCTTCACAGCAGATTGGTCAGATCCTGGTTCAACCTTCCCATGTACTTTAAAAAAAAGTAATGTTGTATTGGAAATGCATTTCCTTCAGTGAAAGAGTATACATAATTTTACTCTGACTTGCTCAGCTTTATTTTTTTATGCCAGGATTAATGGCTGTTTCCTGAAAATTGTTATAGAAACCCAAATTGGGCAAATAAAATAAAATGTTAGCCAATTCAATATCCAGTGAGAAGGCTCCTATTTTTTGGTGTGAATTACAAGTTGGATTTTGAGGCATGCTTTTTTAAAATAAATTTATTTATTTTATTTATTTATTTTTGGCTGCGTTGGGTCTTCGTTACTGCGCAAAGGCTTTCTCTAGTGGTGGTGAGCGGGGGCTATTCTTTGCTCGCTGCGGTGCACGGTCTTCTCATTGCGGTGACTTCTCTTGTTGTGGAGCACAGGCTCTAGGTGTGTGGGCTCCAGTAGTTGTGGCGTGGGCTCAGTAGTTGTGGCTCGCGGGCTCTAGAGTGCAGGCTCCGTAGCTGTGATGCACACGCTTAGTTGCTCTGCGGCATGTGGGATCTTCCCAGACCAGGGCTCGAACCCGTGTCCCCTGCATTGGCAGGCGGATTCTTAACCATTGTGCCACCAGGGAAGTCCAAGGCATGCTTTTTAAAGTGATTATTGTGTTGTCTTTCACATCCAAATGATTTTGACTGCCCCTTTTCTGAGAGGATGCTGAAAGCCCTAGCTCACAAGGGCAGCATGTAGCGAACAGAATTGAAACCCTCTTCCTCTATCTGACAGATGCTCTTAGACCAGAGGAGTCCTGATTCCATCAAAGAATATTGAACCTAAGACCATTCACATTGAATTCAAGCTAGATCCTTGTCTCTGTCCTCAAGTTAGTCATTCTCTTTCTGTGACAGTGGATGAAATGAAAGTAGGAATTGCAAGTGGAAATTGTGAGGCAAGACAGCCCTCCTTCTTGCTCTGGTGACTAGGCTCTTAACACCAGGGACCTAGAACGTGCTTAAATGTAGCACTCTGAGTTGAAGATTGAAAGGAATCAGTATCAGCCCAAGCAGAAAAGCAATATATTTGGCTACAAATGCCTCTGATGTAGAAATAACTCATTATTTGCTAGTTACTTCTGTGCCTTGTTCTAAGTAAGTTTATCAATCTTTCTGAATTTCTCTAGCAACTCATATAAACAACAAAAAAAGTCCATCCAAATCATTTAGCATAAGGTTGAGGAGAAGGATATCATCTAATAATTTTCTAGTTTATTATAAAATAAGAGCATTGCAGTAAATTCAGGTAGTATGGACGTATATAGAAGAAAAAAATGATCTTTCCCATTCTGCCCATCTCCTAAACCCCTTTCCTGGTGATTTTCTATGAGTCACCCACATGCACACATATGCACTTGTGTGTATTTTGTTATTTACAAAACTGTGACTGTAGTAGTCTTACTGCTCTGTAATTTTTCTTTCCATGCTAGTGCATATAGTAGTACTTCATTCTTCTCAAAGTTATATAGTATTCTATTGTATGGATGTGTAATAATTTATTTAACCATTCCTTTAATGGAAATTTAGGTTTCTGGTTCTACCCAGCACTGCAGCATTCTGCCTTGTAATACCTTTGCCCCCTGGTTCACGTTTATATGGCAGTTAAAATAAATAGCCTTTTAAAGTTGTGTCCCAGTATAGCTCTGCTAATATTAGATAACTTTCCTGAAGCCTTCAGGGTTCAGATAGTAATTAGTGATAATTTAGTAAGCTTCTAATTAGATAATTCCTGTGAATAATCCTATTTATATTTTCATTATGTCTCTTATTTGAGGCCTTGGACAAAGTCAGGCATTAATCACCTGAGTATTCTTGAGTTTTTTTTTTTTTTTTTTTTAATGAGGCTTAGCTTCTTAATGTGGATTTAGGAAGAGTTGTAGGTGTCAGATTTCCATGCCTTGTCAGCCTGTGCTCTGCTCTGGGAACTAGAGCAGTTAATGCCCATCTTTAAGGCAGAAAGATCAAAGAAAAGAAGGTGATGGGCAGAGGCAGTGGCTAATCCAGGGGAACTTGTTTCTCCTTTCCATTTTATTAATCCGATTAGCTATTCCTCCTAATTCAGGGAAACCTGGCTGAGGGTTGGACCTGGGCTAGAAATGTGTATTTCAATTCTTTCCCCTCCTGGGAGTAGAAACTTCCTCCTGGAAACAGAAGAAGAAAGGAATAACGGTTCTCCTAACAGTATAATATATGCTTTGTTGAAAATTATACATCAATTTTTTAAAATAAATAAATAAATAAATGTATTTATTTATTTATTTAGTTTTGGCTGCATTGGGTCTTCGTTGCTGCGCACTTCTCTAAGTTGCAGCGAGCGGGGGCTACTCTTTGTTGAGGTGCGTGGGCTCCTCATTGCTGTGGCTTCTCTTGTACGGAGCATGGGCTCTAGGCATGTGGGCCTCAGTAGTTGTGGCACGCCAGTTCAGTAGTTGTGGCTCACAGGCTCTAGAGCTCAGGCTCAGTAGTTGTGGCGCATGGGCTTTGTTGCTCCACGGCATGTGGAATCTTCCCAGACCAGGGCTCGAACCTGTGTCCCCTGCATTGGCAGGCGGAGTCTTAACCACTGCGCCACCAGGAAAGTCCTACACATCAATTTTGATAAATTGAATTCTATTTTAAAGTTAGTCTTGTCTTGCAAGGAATTCATGGTGAATCTTTTTAATATTTGCTTTGTAAAGCTCTCAGATGGCCTATCAGAATTTCCAAAAGTTGTCTGCATTTGTAACTCACTAAATTATAACCTAATCTTGAAAAATAGTTATTTAAAGTGCCTTATTTTAATATGCGGAAGTTACCTCATCATGTACAACTAGAATGGTTGTGGTCAAACAGAGATCCATTTTACTCTTTACCTTTCTAAGTGTCATTTATTCCATACATGAATATTGAATGTGGACTGTTTGTGAGTGTAATAATTACAATGACAGGGTCCCAATCCTCCAGGAGATGATAGTGAGTGGGGGGAGACTTAATTATCATACAATACTGGTTTAAATGCTGTATTAGAATGAGGTCAGGGATATGGGAGCATGTAGAAGGAGCTGCCAATCTGGGCTCAGTGAGGGGGAGGAAGGAGGGTCATCAACATAGTTGTGATCATCAATATAGTTCGCTTTAAATCTGCCATATACATCTGGGCTTCCCAGAGGTGGTGAGGCTCTTCCCTCTCTCTGTTTCAAGGCTGTCTTTGCACGTATTTCTGCTTTTTATATTTGTTCATGAAAAGAAGGAAGCATTCTCTTTAGGATAAACTAACATGTAAGGCAACAATGAGCAATAAGGTTCAGGATTACTTAGTAAGATAAATGAATAGTCCCGTGTCTCATAGCTTAGTATTTTTACTTAAGGAAAGCATTGGTGGAGTGTCAGCATTCCCATGGGTAGCTCTTCCTTTTATAACTCCATTTACATACAATTCTAATTTCACTTTCAGTGTTACCAATTTTTATTTCTTTGTTGCACTTTCGTCTTTGTTGGCCAGTCTCTCCTTCAGTCATCGGTTTTTGTAAAATGTCACATGGGTTTATCATCGGGAGACAAGGAGGCAACACAACTGCATTCTTTGCCGTCTGTGCACAAGTTGAAGAACAGATGCACGGTGGCCAATCACTTACAGACAGTGAAAGAAGTGAAACAGTTAGTCACTGACCGTGATGGGCATCTGTTATTCGCATGCTGATCTGTGGATTTGCACTGGCGGTGCAGTTTATATTTTATGCAATTACTCACAGTTAATCTGCCATGGTAACTGGAATTTGAACAGTGTCGTTGGGGGTCTGGTGTTATTTAAACTAAGGTAACTGAAATTAGCATGTATTAGAGCTGAGCAAAACAAGGACTGCGGATACTTCTATTTCACCCTTCCTGGACATTGTG
Source organism: Mesoplodon densirostris (assembly GCF_025265405.1). NCBI lineage: Eukaryota > Metazoa > Chordata > Mammalia > Artiodactyla > Ziphiidae > Mesoplodon > Mesoplodon densirostris. The sequence continues at coordinate 22,114,593 of NC_082668.1, forward strand.
TAACAATTAAATGCTGTTCTCATACATTTTATTTCTACATATGTTATAAAGCCTACAATACACTGATATCATTTTTACTTTAAACAATCACTGCCTTTTAGAGAGATTGAATAGAAATAAGAAAAGACTTGATATTTGCTTTATTTACTCACATAATTACCATTTCCAGTTCTCTTTCTTCTTTTGTAGATTTAGATTTTCATCTGGTATCATTGTCCTTCTGTTTGAAGGCCTTCCTTTAATCTTTTTGTAGTGCAGGTCTACTTTAATGAATTCTTCTGGATATCATATGTGTGAATAAGTCTTTAATTTGCCATTACTTTGGAAAGCTATTTTCACTGGGTAAGAGTTCTGGGTTCCAAAACTCCCACCACCACCTGCATCCCCAGTACTTTCAAGATATTACACTATCTTCTGGCTTACATTGTTTCTGAAAATAAGTCTTCTGTCTTCCTTGTCTTTTTTGTGTTCTTTTGCTCTGGCTGCTTTTAATATTTTTCTCTTTATCATTGGTTTATTTAATTATGTCATCAGGGCCATTCCTGGGCCTGTTTTTATTTGCTTTTCTCCTCATTCTGGGCTGTATTTCCCTGCTCCTTCGTATGCCTTGTGGCTTTTTGTTGGATGCCAGACATTTGAATTTTACCTTGTTGCAGGCTAGTTATTTTATTTTTATTTATTTATTTATTTTTGCGGTATGCGGGCCTCTCACTGTTGTGGCCTCTCCTGTTGCGGAGCACAGGCTCTGGATGCGCAGGCTCAGTGGCCATGGCTCACGGGCCCAGCCGCTCCGCGGCATGTGGGATCTTCCCAGACCGGGGCACAAACCCGTGTCCCCTGCATCGGCAGGCGGACTCTCAACCACTGCGCCACCAGGGAAGCCCCAGGCTAGTTATTTTTGTATTCTTATAAATATCGCTGAACTTTGTTCTGTGATGCAATTAAGTTACTTGGAAACAGTTTGAAACTTTGTAGAGCTTGGGAACAATCTTTCCCCAGCCTCAGATTGTTTCCTTACTCATATGTACTGATCAGTGCTCAGCTGAAGATCTGAGGGAACTCTGCAGATCTCTGGAGTTCTCTCCCTGTGTACCTCCTTTCTCTCTATGCCCTGTGTAATCTAGCTGTCTTGGACTCCCAACTTCATCTCTTCTACCCAGGAGACTGCTGGGCTCTGAATGGGTTCCTCCTCCGTATGTTGCAGCCTGTAGACTCTCTCTAGGCAGCAATCTGGAATAATAATAGGGCTCACATTGTTTGTGTTCACTCTCTGGGATCACTATCCTGTGCTACTTGATATCCAGTGCCTGGAAATCATTGTTGCATATATTTTGTTCAGTTTTTTAGTTGTTTTGGGCTGGAGGGTAAGTTCAGTTCCTATTACTCCATCTTGAGCATAAGCAGAAGTCCTAATCCATCTGTTTTTATAGGAACACATGAAACATTTTCTAAACATTATTACTTTCAGGATTTGGACAACCAGTGAAAACATATTTAGTTGTTCTTTGGCTGTTGTCTCCTCAGGTGTAATGTGGTCATTGCATCCCGTGAGTCTGATTAAAATCTGCTGCAGATGAACTGAAGGCCAGTCTGCCTCCTACCAGCCAGGCTCAAGTCACTCCCATAAAATGCAACATCTGTAATAATGAGGAGGTAAAGCAAATCTATCTTTGTTTTTTTAAATTTTATTGTAGTATAGTTGATTTACGGTGTTGTGTTTAATTTCTGCTGTCAGCAAAGTGACAGTTATACAGATATATGTTCTCTTTCATATTCTTTTCCATTATGGTTTATCACAGGATATTGAATATAATTCCCTGTGCTATACAGTAGGACCTTGTTGTTTATCCATTCTATATGTAGTAGCTTGCATCTGCTAATCCCAAACTCCCAATCCTTCCCTCCCCCTTGGCAACTACAAATCCGTTCTCTATATCTGTGAGTCTGTTTTTGTTTCATAGATACATTGATTTGTGTTTTATTTTAAATTCCACATATATGTGATGTCATATGGTATTTGTCTCTCTTTCTGACTTAGTTCACTTAGTATGATAATCTCTAGATCCATCCACGTTGCTGCAAATGGCATTATTTCATTCTTTTTAATGGCTGTGTATTATTCCAGTGTGTGTGTGTGTGTGTGTGTGTGTGTATCACATCTTTATCCATTCATCTGTTGATCGACATTCAGGTTGTTTCAGTGTCTTGCTATTGTAATACTGTTGCTATGAACATTGGAGTGCATGTATCTTTTCAAATTATAGTTTTGTCTGGGTATATGGCCAGCAGTGCAGGAGTGGGATTTCTGGATCATATGGCAACTCTAGTTTTAGTTTTTTGAGGAATGCAAATCTATCCTACTTATTCATTCATTTTAATTTATAGTAGTTGTCCCTAAACCTGACTGTGCTTTAAGTTTTGCCACAGTAGCTATCTTAGATGAGGTTCGCTAGAAGCAGAGCCTGTGAAGGAGATTCTTGAGCTAATGATCTGTTGGGTGAGTGGCCTCAGGAGAAAGAGAGGAAGGGAAGAAATGTAGGGAAGCTAAACAAGGACAGTTTCATCTAGAGACAACCTTTTGTGCCTTTTGCCCTTTAACTCATTTCGTAATGTCTGTTTCATCACTATCCATTATTCTGTGTTGGTAGCTTACAAATTAAAACAATGGAGGGGTGATCCAGGTCCTTGGATAAATCTTGTCATTAAAATTCCAAATTTAGCTTTATGATCTATGGGTATTGGATACTAGTAAATTATTCACTGATATAGGATTTTCAGGTTTATTCATTGTGACTACCTCTCCGTTTACTGTGGTTCTCAGAGTTACTATTCACTGTGAGACACTGCAAGCTCTGCTACTCTCCTAAAGCAGGTGATAAAGTCCAAGTAGCAAGTTAGGTTATTAACCAGTTCACTTTTAACATTTTATTTATTTATTTTTTGAAGTGCAGTTGATGTACAATTTATATGTTACAGGTGTATAATATAGTGATTCACAATTTTTAAAGGTTATACTTCATTTATAGTTATCATAAAATATTTGCTATATTCCCCATGTTGTATAATATACTATTGTAGCTTATTTTATACCTAATAGTTTGTACTTCTTAATCTCCTACCCCTACATTGCCCCTCCCTGCTTCCCTCTCCACATTGGTAACCACTAGTTTGGGCTCTATGTCTGTGAATCTGCTTATTTTTTGTTATATTCACTAATTCATTGTATTTTTTAGATTCCACATATAAGTGCTATCATACAATATTTGTCTTTCTCTGTCTGTAACCAGTTCACTTTTAATGTTTTTCTTTAGGCGAATAATTTGGTCAAAGCCACCTGAGACTTTTATGGTCAGATCAGTTTCTTGGTAAACAATGGAGGAGGCCAGTTCTTCTCTCCTTCTGAACACATCAGTTCAAAGGGGTGGAATGCTGTGATTGAAACCAACCTGACGGGCGCCTTCTACATGTGCAAAGCAGGCAAGTATGATCAGTCATCCAAGAAGTCCAAGTGTCTTTATGTAAAGATCATAGAGAATCCTGAAAGAGAAATTGTTATAGGCTCAGAAGCTCCATGTCATCAACACTTACATACAACATAGCAATGCAGATTGCTGCATTTCTGGATAGTAATTTGGCAACATTTATAAAATACAAATATTGTGTGATCGGTTAATTTTATTTCTAGGAAGTTATCATGTAAAAATTGTTCAGAATTTGTACAAAGGTATTGCTACAAAGTGCTTCATAAAATAAAGGAAGACTCCACACTTATTTTGTTTTTAAGAAATGAATCTGTTAAATCTATTACAAGGACCTATTAATTAATTCAGTGAAATCTTCAGGGAGAATACCAGAGTCCACATTTTTTATGACTAATAAGTAATTAGCACACATGCATAGTCTTTAGATTAAAGCTTATGTTTCATAGGTGGTAATACTCAACCCTGAAGTTGGGTAACTGAAGAGTTCCCTTACAAACTATCCAAGATATTTTTATGCTGAAAAATGTGGAACGAGTATAATTCTGAACCACAGGGTCTTCACCCCAACATTGGTTAGGCTTTATATTCTTAGTATCTCTAAATCAAAGGTCTTGCAGACACTTCCAGCCTCATCTTTATCTAACTGGTAGTATACAGTTCTGTATTAATTGTGATACAGGATGAGCTGCTGAAGTGTAGAGATCCGTAAAAAAGAGGAGCTTGAATAAGATAGTTGACTTCTCCCTCACATAAAAACTCCAGGTATATAGTCCAAGGATAGTATGGTAGTTCCATAATCATTAGGGAATAAGGATCCTACTTCTTGCTTTACTATCTTTGACATGTGGTTTCCATCCCATGGTCCAAAATGGCTGCTCCAGTTCCTGTCATTGTAACTGCATTCCAGACAGTAGGAATGAGGAGAAATGTAATACTCACTCATTCTTTTTAACAGCACCATCTGAAAGTGGTGCCATTACATTCACTGACATTCATCATCAGCTAGACCTCGGTTAAACAATCATACCTACCTATAAGGGATACTGGGAAATGGAATATTTAGGTGAGTAGCTATGTGCCTAAGTACAAATTCAATTTCTATGTAAGCAGAGGAGAATGAGCATTAGGAGATAGCTTGTAGTCTCTAACCCACCCTTCATAGCTTAGCACTTCAACACCTTCCAGCACTCAAGTCAACAGCCTCTTACCAACCTGAGGTTCCTTGCCAACAGCCATTAATTAGAAGTCTGCAGAGTCTAGATTCAGTTATGATTTTTATTAGCCAGAATTGAATTAAAGAATATAGGGCCTCTAGTTTTTGTTTTGTTTTATTTTGTTTTACTTTAAACAATGGGACTTAGCTTTTGGTTTTGAAAACAAGGAATATGAAACATTTTTCTGTACCATAATAATGACAGTGAAAAACTGAAAACCATTTAAATATTCTAGAGTAAAATATTAGTTGAGTGAAGTTTTATACATCTACAGGATAGAGTACTATGCAGCCACTAAAAATATAGGTATAAAAATATACTTCTCAATATGAAAAGATATTCCCAGACATCGAGTGAAAAGCAGGTTATAAAACATTCTATCCAGCATGATCACATTTCTGCAAAAAACAGTATATATTTATATATGGCTGTATATGAATAGACATAATTCTGAAGGAGTTTATACCAAAATACTCTGGGAGGTAAATTATCTCTGGGAGGTAAAATTACATATTATTTTCATCTTTTTGCATATCTGCTTTTTCTAGTTTTTCTAAAATGAACATGTATTTTTATATAATTAACATGATTTAAGTCATGCCTACCCTAAAGTTCCAGGTTTTTCAACTTGTACTCTTTGACACAATATGCTATCGTTAAAGACTTGTGGGAACATCCACATATAAATTACTGGTGAATTTAGACTTTCCTATAGCCTTTTATTATTCATTTTACTAATATAGGAATTTCTTTCTCCCAGTTTATTTTTGGAAACCTCTTGAATGTGTGAAAAAGTTAAAGAAATAATACAATGAACTCCTATTAGGCATACCTCGTTTTATTATGTTTTGCTTTATTGCACATCGAGCAAGTCTGCCAGCACTGTTTTTCTAACAGCATTTGCTTACTTTGTGTCTCTGTGTCATATTATGTAATTATCGCAATATTTCAAATTTTTCATTATTATATTTGTTATGATGATTTGTGGTCAGTGATGATTTTTTTTTTGCGGTGCGCGGGCCTCTCACTGTTGTGGCCTCTCCCGTTGCGGAGCACAGGCTCCAGACGCGCAGGCCCAGCGGCCATGGCTCACGGGCCCAGCCGCTCCGCGGCATGTGGGATCTTCCCCGACCGGGGCACAAACCCGTGTCCCCTACATCGGCAGGCGGATTCTCAACCACTGCGCCACCAGGGAAGCCCGGTCAGTGATCTTTGATGTTACTATTGCAAAAAGATTATGACTTGCTGAAGGCTCAAATGATGGTTAGCACTTTTTAGCAATAAAAATATTTTAAAATTAAGGTTGTACATTATTTTTTTATACATAATGCTATCGCACATTTAATAGACTGTAGTATAGTGTAAACATAATTTTTATATGCACTGGGAAACAAAAAAATTGCGTGATTCACTTTATTGCAATATTGCTTTATTGTGGTGGTCTGGAACTGAACCTGCTTAAATCTCCGAGCTGTGTCTGTATACCTTTCATTTAGATTCACCAAGTGCTAACATATTGCTGCATTTGCATTCTCTCTCTGTGTCTTTCCCCCCTCTCTTCCTCCCTCCCATCTCTGGAGCTCGTTTAGGCGGTGCTCTGAATCCCCTCTCCTCACGCACCCCGAAACAATGGTCTCTTGCCTCTTCGGCAGCTCCAGACTTTCCCAGACTCCCTCCCGGCCAGCTGTGGCGCACTAGCCCACTTCAGGCTGGGTTCACGCCGCCAACCCCAGTCCTCTCCCTGGGATCCGACCTCCGAAGCCCGAGCCTCAGCTCCCAGCCCCGCCCGCCCCGGCGGAGGAGCAGACAAGCCTCTCGGGCTGGTGAGTGCTGGTCGGCACCGATCCTCTGTGCGGGAATCTCTCCGCTTTGCCCTCCGCACCCCTGTGGCTGCGCTCTCCTCCGCGGCTCCGAAGCTTCCCCCCTCCGCCACCCGCAGTCTACGCCCACGAAGGGGCGTCTAGTGTGTGGAAACCTTTCCTCCTTCACGGCTCCCTCCCACTGTGCGGGTCCCGTCCCTATCCTTTTGTCTCTGTTTTGTCTTTTTTCTTTTGCTCTACCCAGGTACGTGGGGAGTTTCTTGCCTTTTGGGAGGTCTGAGGTCTTCTGCCAGCGTTCAGTAGGTGTTCTGTAGGAGTTGTTCCACGTGTAGATGTATTTGTGGGGAGGAAGGTGATCTCCACGTCTTACTCTTCCGCCATCTTGAAGGTCCCCCTCTCCCCGAAAGTCCCACTTCTCTGTTTTTTAGCTGATACTCTTCCATAAAAAGACTTTTAGTTACACCACAACCATCACTTCTCCCTATATGTGTTATTATTATTATTAACTGTTTTAGTATACCACTATGGAATCAAGGATTTCTTTTCAAATTCATTGTTTCAAATGCACACATTGTCTTAAATTTAATAGAAATTTGTGTTTCTATGTTTCGCTATTACAAGTAATTCTGTGATGAATAACACTGTAAATACTTGTTTCATATTTGTGGAGGTATATATTTAGGGTATATCCGGGAAGTTGGACTGCTGGGTGAAGAGTAAACGCATCCTGTTAGGCATTTGCAAGTTTCTTTGCATTTTGCACTCCATCATCAATGAATGAGAATGCCTGTTTCTCACAGCCTCACCAAAAATGTGTCTTGTCAATTTCTGGACAACTCTGATGGGCAAGAAATGATATCTCAGTGCAGCATCTTTTCATTTGTTGAAAGGCTACCTGGTTATCTCTTGTGTGTGTGTGTTTGAATTGTGTTGCTGTCTTTGCACGTGTTTCTCTGGGGTTCTGATCATTTTCTGACATTTTCAGTGTCATCTAAGAATAGTCCAATTTCCATTACAATCTGTGCAGAGGAGCTTAGACTGACCTGCTGATCTTTTGGGTCAGTGTCAATAATGACAAGGGCAAGGGACGGGCCAAAAAGCAACTCATATCTCCCATGGAGAGAGAATTCATGGCCCAAATGCCTATCAGTGAGTGAATGAATAAACAAATCGTGGTATATATGTATAATGTGCTACTCAGAAATGAAAAGGAGTGAACTATTGATTCATGCAGCAATGTGGATAAATCTGAAAATAATTATTCTGAGTGAAAGAAGCCAGATAGATAAGAGCATGTATGTATGATTTCATTTATATGTTTAAGTCTTAGAAGCATTGAAAAAAAATTGTTAGTGCTAGATTCACTGAGAGTTAGATATTATTCTGCCTCCTATTCATAAATTACAGGAAGAAAATGAAGCAGTGTGACAGCCTTTAGGGTAGTTTATTGCTCATAATCTCTTCCTTCACACAGTGTAAGACATTTCAAATCATATCTGATACACAAATAAGGCCTTAGTATTTCAGAAAGTTTTCTCAGTGAAAGAATGGCTGTGAGACGTTACTCAGATGGAAAAATGAAAGAAATCTCATGGAACCCCTAGTTCAGATAAGTGCCCTTCCTTCTCTTCTGGGCTTTTGCTTCAGAAAAGTGGCTGGAACAATGCCTCATGCAACATAGTCACCATCCTGTCGCTGAATCGTCCACGATCTGTTCTGTTTTGATGGGGGGTCACTTTTTTTCTCCTGGAAGGGGAGTTTTTACAAACCTCGTGGTCCATTCAGGCATCTCATCCACCTGGACCTCCCAGTAATGCCAGCCGGAATCAAATCCTTCAGAACCCAGGACTACTGGATAAGCGGTAAATCTCTCTGGATAAACTCTCTGCTTTTTCTTCACAAATGTCCCCAATTTTTTTTTTTTAATCCTCAGAGACAGAGAGATTAGGATGTGCTGTTTCAAGATCCAGAGTAACTTTCAGTTTCTGTGTCATTTCCTGCAGTGCCAAATACTGCAGAGGAAGGCAGTCTCCTTCCTTCCTTATGGAACGAATAGAGAGCTGGGCGCTTCAGGCTTTCACACCTGTCATGGGTGGTCTCGACATCCAGCAGCACTTTCCCTTCTGACATCACACTCTTCTCTGCCAACTTCTTTAGTAGATCTTTGAGTGTGGAGACGTAGTCTGAAAATGCTATTGTGTCTGCATTGAGTTTGTATTAAATGTCCTTCTCGGCTAACCTTGAGAACTATGTAGGGGAGGATGAATAACTTTCCCTCTGCCCTTCTGAGCTCAGCTGAGACTCCTGTAATAAAAGACAGATGAACAGGAGAAAAACAAATGGAAGTTTATTCACATGTATACCTCATGTATACATGGGAGGTACCCAGGGAAAAATGAGCAACTGCCTGTCGTAGCTTCAAATTCAGGATTAAATACTATCTTAATAGGGAAAGGGGAGAGGGGATATAGGCCTCTTGGGGTGGGGAGTATATGATTTTTAGGCAAGATGAATGGGTCCTTTGAAGAATGGATGGGAGGTATGAGAGTTGGTGACAAAGTTTGTCCGCATGTGGTGTTGACATCTAGTCTCCCGTCATGTGACAACAGTCAGCCTTCCCTGGTTGATGAGACTCCCAGGGAGGGGATTTATGATACTGTGTTCCTTTTAGCCAATGAGGGGGGTTCAGAGAAAGCCTCTCTCTGCATTTGCTGTGTTTCAAGTGCCCGCAGCTGAAAATAATCAATATACCATCGCAGCAGCATATTTGGGTGGCACCCCACTCCCTTTGACGGCCTCTCGCTCACATTCAACAAACTGGTCCAGGTGCTCAAATTCAGAGAGTAATTTCTGTCTCTGATTTTCCAACTCCCTCTCTCCCCACCTCCCTCCATCCCCCCCCCCCCACAATCCTAGTGGTCTTCTTTCTTGGGTGGCTGTTTGTTTCTGAACACCTGCCACTTTCTTCTTCAGGGGCTCTAGGTCACTGCTGAGCCTTTTCCTATGATGAGAGGCAGGACCTCATATGGTGGCCCTGGTGGTCAGGGGATGAGTGCAAGGGGACAAACACCTCTAGGTTCTCCTCACAGAAAATTGCCTGAACTCGACTATGCTTCCTGCATATGCTCATCTGTTCTGCCCCCGCCTCTTGCTCCTGGTGATGTGAAGCTGCGTGTTCACCATGGTGTCATCCTGTCCATCTGGGCATTGCTCCAGAAGGGCCCCTCCTAGCATTGGTGGCAAGCAAGGAAACCTGTCCTATAAATCCACCCGGGACTGTTGGATGCAGAGTGGCACAAGTGGTGGCCACATCTGATGGTGAGGAGGTTGCTCAGGTAATTCTGGCAGATGGAGAGGTTGGTTTCTGCCTGGAGTCCTGCCAGGGTTTCTGCAGCCAACATGGGGGCTGAGGGGGACTTTATTCAGGAAAATGGGGCTATGGAGGTACTCTCTAGTGAGGAGTGGGTCCACCCCCAGATCTCACATACTTGGTTCTGAGGACCTTTTAATTAGAAATTCTAAGCCATAGTAGTCTAAGCCTTTTTGCACCATATGGATACAGAGCTAAGTATTTGAACCTCTTCTCTGGAAACATATTAAAATTAATTAAAATTTTTTTATGTCTAGAAATTCTGTTGATACTATTGCTAGCCTGAAGTATGAATTTCATGTCCCTTATTATCTAAAATTTATTTAAAAAATAACCACACTTGTAACCCTCAACATTACCAATTTGTTTGTTTTCTTCCATAATCAAAAGTTCTTCAACATATTCCTCTTATGCACATGATGATTTGGGGGATCTTATGTGGGCCTTGACTTATGTGAGATTTGTTTGACTATCAGATAGCTGTGGTTTTGCATTAATATTGAAGGATCTGGTTCTTTCTTATGGTTCAGACAGGGACTCATAACAAGAATATTGTTGTGGGACTCTGACAGGTCATTGGTACACCTATCAATTTAATTAAGGGAAACATACTCAACAGAAGCTGATTGTAATGTTTGTATTTTTTTTGCGGTACGCAGGCCTCTCACTGTTGTGGTCTCTCCCGTTGCGGAGCACAGGCTCCAGATGCGCAGGCTCAGCGGCCATGGCTCACGGGCCCAGCCGCTCTGCGGCATGTGGGATCTTCCCGGACCGGGGCACGAACCCGTGTCCCCTGCATCGGCAGGCGGACTCTCAACCACTGCGCCACCAGGGAAGCCCCAGTGCCATACTTTTAAGAGTGAACTTCTCTTTGTTTCTCCAGTAAGTGGCTTGTGTATCTGAGCAGAAGAATCAGACCTGTTAGTTGGGGAGGGATGATATGGTGCTATTTTATACTATCTTTGTGTTATAGATTGAATGAAACCATATGAATTTGCTGTGTTCATTCATTTTTGATGTACAAAACAGCAGTTTTATAAGGCTCATCCAAATGTAGATATTACACACAAATATCTGTGTGTGTGTGTTTATCTTATGGCTGGACCATAGAACTTTGGCGTTGGAAGGGTCCTAAAAAATCTGTCCAGTATCTTGATTTTACAAATGACAAAACACATGCATGGATTCAAGGCATGTCCAAGCTAATCACTCCCAAAATGTAGAAAAGAATATGAAATTCAAATGTGTTTGAACTATTGCTAAAGATAGTTGATTAAATGGCTGCTAGTGAATTAAAATGTGGTTGATGTAACACATGTGTACTTGAATTTAATATTAGGGACCTACTCTTTTCAACCTACTCTTTTATGTGCTAATAGTCTTATCAAGGGTTCAGACCTTCTTTGCATTAATCACTGATTAGTTTGGATCTGTAATATTACTTATTATTTTCCCCTCCCGTATATTTCTTTACTAATAGCACCAGTGTGGTGATGTGCATAAGATACTGTGGCTTTAAGGATCTCATTTGGAAACACAGCAATGCCTACATGGTTATACAGTATTGTTTTCTGATAGTATTTAATGTAGCAAGGGTGGGGGGGGAAATCTTTCCACTTCCCTCACCAGTGGAGTTGAGTCAGTATTTGTTAAAGTGAGGTACATCATTTTTCCCTTTTAAAGAAGAAAAAAAAACTCGAGGTGAGTGCTTCTCCAGGCCTCCAGTGAAATGGTTTTCTTTTGTAATTCTAACACTTTTTTTCATCAGTACAAAAAACAGGTTTTAAGTTTTTGAAGAAAGCAGCCACATCCATCTTTTAAGAATATACCCCCCACCACCACCAAATAATGAGCAGGCATAGTCAGCCTTTCCTTCTAAACTTTTCTTTAAGATTGCCCGCCCTGCAGTGAGAATGCCTGGGATGGAAGCTTGGCTATACCCTTATTAGCTGATGTTCTTTTTTTTTTTTTTTTAAGGTACAGTATTTTTTATTATATTGAGGCCAAGTTCCATTTTCTTTTTTTTAAAATTAGTTTCTGGTTTATAACAAAGTGAATCAGTCATACATATACATCTGTTCCCATATCCCTTCCCTCTTGCGTCTCCCTCCCTCCCACCCTCCCTATCCCTCCCCTCTAGGTGGTCACAAAGCACCAAGCTGATCTCCCTGTGCGGTGCGGCTGCTTCCTACTAGCTATCTACCTTACGTTTGGTTGTGTATATATGTCCATGCCTCTCTCTCGCTTTGTCACTAGCTGATGTTCTTGGGAAAATTCATTTCTGGAAGCCTTCATTTTCTTTTCTATAAAGTGAGGTCCCTTATAGTATTCATTTCATCAGCTGTTGGGAGGATTGGATTAGTTAATGCATGTTTAAAGTCCTGTGTCAGATAGGATGCTTTTAGCTACAACTCAAACTGGCTTAAGCAATGAAGGAATTTGTTGTCTCAAAAGCAATGAAGGAATTTGTTATCTCAGATAACAGGTGAGACTTGACCCTGCACCTCAGCGATCTCATCAAGGGCATTTTTTTCCTTTTCCCTCTGTTTTTGCTGCTATGATGTTCGCCATATAGTGAGATGGACTCTCCTGGTAGCAGGATGGCTGTCTGCTGCACCTGCAGCTACAGGCTTCTTTGTTTACATCCACCTGGACAGAGACAGAGGGGAGGGAATGACTTTGTCTCAGCATTTCTAACCAAATTCTGAGACTCCCTCTGCTTGGGACCAGCTTATGCAAGTGTCCATCCTCAACCAGTAACCCCAGCCAGGGGAACAGAGTGCACTTATGACTTAGATCAGTCAGTGATCTGAGTAGGGTCACTTCCCCAGAACCTCATGGTTTTCTAAATGGAAACTGAGGCTGTTGGAGAGAGGAGATGGGAGACTGGCTGCTGGGGGTGTGGGCAACTCTTAAGTGTCTGGTACAAAGTAAGCATGTTTTAGAAGGTGTTATTATTAAGGAAGTAAGATTGATTGAATGGCTACATTATGTCCAGCACTGTACATAGGAATCACATTAACTCTCTCAACTTTAACAGATAGATGTTGTTATCCCCTTTAATAGATGAGGAAACTGAGGCTCAGGAAGAGTAACTTCTCCAAATCTGTAGAAGTAACTTCTACAAAAGCTACTAAGTGGCGGAGATGGGATTCAAATTGAGTTTTTTTTCAAAACCTTTGCCATTCGTCCCAGTAATTTCTTTTTTCTTGCTGAGAAAAGGGGTGAACCAGGGAAAATGACAAAATGGTTTGGTGGAAACTAAGAGGACTAATGAGGTTAATAGATTTGCGTCTGACCTGAGGTTTTCCACTTACTTAACAGATCATGACAACTGGCCCGAGGGACTAGGGGACCTTTCTTTTGTCAAAAGGATTAAAGAGTCTTCAAAGAGGCAAGCTCTAGGCTAAGGAAACATAGAAGTGTCCTTTGTCCCCAAATGCCTTAACATCTCAACAATGCACTTCTATACTTTACAGGAACATATAATCTGTATGGAAAACTTACATTCTGATTTTTTAATGTTATCAATTACGTCTATGCAAAAACTATTCCTGAAATAAATGCATTTTTAACTCCCAACCAATGCCCTTTAGCTTGTGATCAAAAAATTTTTTAGGAATGGAAGCTAACATACTTTATGATTATACTTTTTATTTCTAAGAATGGTATTTGAAAAGTAAAATATTTCAAATTAATGATAGGGGTATCATGATCTCCCAAAAGGATTCAATATTTAATTGTAAAGGTAGGCAGTAAATCTAAATTGTGGCATCATTATGATTTTTACAACAAATATATAAAGAATCATTTTTGGTGGCAGATATAGTACTTTTGGATCAGTAAAACTTTATGTAATTATTGCTGTGTGGTTTGTTCATGAAGCCAAATTTGAGTAAACCCTCTTAATTAAAAAGAAAAAGTCATAAGTAGTATTTTTTGCAGTGCTTGATATGTGTCTTGATTTCTTAGCCAAAGATTCCTCTTTCTCCATGTTTCTCCTTTTGTACACAAAAAATTTTTTATTTAAAATTTATGCAGTTGTATTAGGGTTCTGTTTTCTTCCTTCAATTTATCCTTTCTGGCAATCAATCCCGACTTATGAAGTGCCATCACAAATTATGTATGTTCATTTCTTCTCTTAATCAATTAAACCTCTTTAAAGTGACTTATTCCCTCTTGAAGTGAAGTAGTTTCTTTATCAGTAACAGTCAGTTCAAAGTATATGATTGACCAAGTTCTGGGGTGGGGGGCCCAGAATCTGTAATTTTAGCAGCATTCCAAGCAGATCTGGGACTAGGATGAGGCTAATGAGCTGCCTTGGGCCCCATGTAAGGAGGTGCTCACTCTCGGAAGTGAACAAGTGCAAGGTCACCCTTGAGAGTGAGCCCATGTTCACTTAAACGTTGTCCTCACTCTGTGAATGTGGAAAGATCAGAAATCTTCCTTTCCTCCTAGACTACATTTTAACAGTAGCCTTCTGGAGATGTCAACATCACAGCTTCTAAGAATTACAAGCCACTTTAGAGGGCAGGGTGGCCCTGGCACAGGTTGGTGCGGAAGATGGAAGAAGCAAGGCTTGCTTTTCAAATTACTTCGTGTTGGTGACTGCTGACAACCCTTATATCTCCATAGGTTGACATTTGCTTATTTCTGTTTAAGACATGGAGGCAGCCCTACGTAGCACTAAACTTAGCTCCAACTCCTTATTCTTCTTCTTCGACTGTCACTGTACAACTGATCGTTATCTGTGCTCTAGAAATATAAGTCTGCTCTCCAGGATTTATGTGTGTGTCATAACAGTGTCTTTTCAATAATGTTCTTCTGCTACTACACTTGGTAAATTTTGCTGTAGATTGGATGTTCCTGAATAGCCTTACTCATTCATTCAACTAATAATTTGGAGCCCCTACTATGTGCTCAGCATTATGGTAGGAGTTGGGTGTTCAGTAGTGAAAAAAAATATGCACAGAAATAAAAAATTCCCAAATAATCTTTTTGTTTGTTTTATTTATTTATTTTTATTGAAGTATAGTTGATTTACAATGTTGTGTTAGTTTCAGGTGTATAGCAAAGCAATTCAGTTTCATATATATATATATATACACACACACATATATCCTTTTTCAGATTCTTTTTCCATTATAGGTTATTATAAGATATTGAATATATACTAGTGTGTATCTGTTAATTCCAGACTCCTAATTTATCCCCGCCTTTCCCCTTTGGTAACCATAAATTTGTTTTCTATGTCTCTTTCTGTTTTGTAAATAGGTTCATTTGTATCATTTTTTAAGATTCTGCATGTAAGTGATATCATATGATATTTGTCTTTGTCTGACTTATTTCATTTAGTATGATAATCTCTAGGTGCATCCATTTTGCTGCAAATGGCATTATTTCATTCTTTTTTATGGCTGAGTAGTATTCTGTTGTATATATGTACCACATCTTCTTTATCCATTCATCTATTGATGGACATTTAGGTTGCTTCCATGTCTTGGCTATTGTAAATAGTGCTGCTATAAACATTGGGGTGTATGTATCTTTTCGAATTAGAGTCTTCATCTTTTCCAGATATATGTCCAGGTGTGGGATTGCTGAATCATATGGCAGCTCTCTTTTTAGTTTTTTAAAGAACCTCCATACTATTTTCCATAGTGGCTGCACCAGTTTACATTTCCACCAGCAGGATGGGACGATTCCCTTTCTCCTCTCCAGCATAAAATTCTCCATTATTTTAAGTGCTACAGAGGATAAGGTCATGGTACTAAAGGCATATAACAGGAAGAAAAAGACATCTCGAGAAAAACAAAAGCAATTCTATAATCATGTTAAAAGAGGTTGTTGATAAGATGTCCTTTGTCACCCCCTTCCACACACACTGCTCTTTTGGTTCGTGGCTTGTGTTAGTTCAGGTCCTCAGAGAAGAAGATGCCAGGGAAGAGTAAGATGTGCTTGAGACTTCTGGGGAATGTGTCCGTGGAGGGTAAAGGGCAGGGAGCCTGAGAAGGCATCCACAGCCTTCAGACTGTGATGGAGTCTGACACCTGTAAAAGAAGGAGGAAGAGAGGAGCGGGCAGGAAACACCTTGGACTGTAGCCACGGTTGCCACACGTGCGCGAACACAGTCACAGTGGGGCAAAAGGGTATCAGGAGGCATTCAGTGGGTCGCCTGGTTCCCTGTCCCTCCCTGTCCCCACTGTATAAGAGTAGCTCTGACTCCTTCTGCTGGTGATGGCAACTCCTTTTCTCACCAGCTGGTACCTGGTCACAGGGAGTCCAAAGTGCCCTAGAATCAGACACAGTTTAGTTCAATGGAACCTTGCTGTGTCCCTTGACAAGAGTTGCCCCTTTGGGACAAGGACCTCCAACGCCGCAGAGCCTGGGATTGCAGGGATGGGGAGGACAGAGTCCCAGGTGGACCTTAGGGAGTGACGGCAAGTAGAGCCGCTCCCTCTTCCACTCCTCGGTTCCCAACGTGTTCCCAAAGCCAATGGGGACACGCGTCCTGAAAAACAGTACCTCATCCTTTCAGATGGTCAATGGCACTTCAGCTGTGCCTTGGCTGTTGTAGTCCTCTGTGAGGCTGGCTGCTTCTGGAAGTGTGGGGTGTGACACAATCAATGGTTCCATGATCAGGGACCCACTCTGATCACCTGGATGGATGCTGGTGCACGGGATTCCACACCTGTGGATCCCACCTTGTATAAGCCCCTAGATAGCAGTGATGTCTGAGTCCCTGTGAACAGCAAAGGCAAACTCTTACCTGGAATGGTATCTATCAGTTCTCTCACTTCTCTCGCTGTAAGGTTTGACACAGATACTATGCAATCATTTGAACAGGGAACGTTTAATATAAAGAATTATTAACTCTAACAGGGGATTGGCTAGTAGGAAGTAAAGAGAACTTTAAAGGATACAGAAAAAGTAGGCAGGAGTAGCTATACAGGGCTGATAGAGAAGAGCCCATCCATGCACCCCTCCGCCCAAGGGCTGAGGGAGGGCATGGCTGTGGTTCACTGGATGGCAGAGAAGTCACTCGTCATCTGTGGTGCTCTGCTGGTGGAATTTGCTAGAGATCTGCCCTCTAGGGTGCCGGGGGGGCAGCTGCTGCAGTTGCTGGCCAAGGTGCACTGCCGCCTGGGGGCTGCTGGGTGGCGGGCAGTACAGGAGTCTAGAAGCAAAACCCTTTTCCTCCCGCGTCTCTCCATCGCCCTCTACTGACAAAGCTTTGGTCCTGGATCCATTTTCACGGAGCAGAGAAGCAGTACATCCATAACTGGCCCACGTGTCGACTTGCCGTCCAGCAGCACTTGTTCACCACGAGGAATGTGCCATCTCGGGGCTCAGCGTTGGTCTCTGTGGGGACAGATTAGACATTCAGAGGCCGCACTAACTATATGGGCCTTGGGTAATTGGGGTTCCATGCTGGATTTCTGCCTTCCTCCATCCCTGAGCCCATGGTGCCAGTTCTGGGGTGGCCGATGAGGAAGCCCGCGCAACACTGACGGGCTGAGTCTTCTTTTCTGCTTGGTTGTTCTGTGCCTCTTCCATGATGGATGCCTTCTGGGGAGTATTACTCTGTGAGACAGAAATAAACACTTTGTGCCCACTCCTCTGTGTTTATCCATATGTCTCTACCCCAGACCCCTGGTTTCCAATCTTTCAGTCCTTTTCCTTCCAGGTTCTTGGCCAGAGAACCAGACCTTGGGCCACTGTGCAGGAATCTGTACATTCTTACCTTGGGCTTCCTTTTTTCCGTGTGGATACCAGCTGCACTGCCTGCAGACTGCCTCTGAGAAAAATTTTTCCCACTCCACTGTCATACAGGGCCACCCCTGAATGTGGCTATAATGAAGTTCTGACAATGGTGAAGGAGAGAGGGAAGGAAGGAGGCCTGGGTAGGAAGAGTCTCAGACTGCTGCACGGTCGGAGGAAGGGTCCACCAGGCTGACCCATCAGCTGCCCAAGTTTTGGGGCCAAAGTCACCCACTGGTCTCTCAGGAATGGGTGTGAATTAACAGCTTAGCTGTGCTCAGTCTAGGTGGGAGCAGCCCAAGGGCAAATGCAGTGGTGGATCCACCGGTGCCGCAGCTAGAGCTGTCAGTCAGCTCTGTTCCCCATGGCAGGAGATGTAAACAGTGCATTTTCATGACTGCCACAGGGCTAGATGCTGTACCTGTGAAAGTTACCATGGGCCACATTTGTTTTGTTTCATTTTGTTTTTTGAATTTTATTTTTGTTTTTTTATACAGCAGGTTCTTATTAGTCATCAATTTTATACACATCAGTGTATACATGTCAATCCCAATCGCCCATGTCATCACACCACCATCCCCCCCACGGCTTTCTCCCCTTGGTGTCCATATGTTTGTTCTCTACATCTGTGTCTCTATTTCTGCCCTGCAAACAGGTTCATCTGTACCATTTTTCTAGGTTCCACATATATGCATTAATATGCGATATTTGTTTTTCTCTTTCTGACTTACTTCACTCTGTATGGCAGTCTCTAGATTCATCCACGTCTCTACAAATGACCCAATTTCTTTCCTTTTTATGGCTGAGTAATATTCCATTGTATATATGTACCACATCTTCTTTATCCATTCGTCTGTCGATGGGCATTTAGATTGCTTCCATGACCTGGCTAATGTAAATAGTGCTGCAATGAAATTGGGGTGCATGTGTCTTTTTGAATTATGGTTTTCTCTGGGTATATGCCCAGTAGTGGGATTGCTGGATCATATGGTAATTCTATTTTTAGTTTTTTAAGGAACCTTCATACTGTTCTCCACAGTGGCTGTATCAATTTACATTCCCACCAACAGTGCAAGAGGGCTCCCTTTTCTCCACACCCTCTCCAGCATTTGTTGTTTGTAGATTTTCTGATGATGCCCATTCTAACTGGTGTGGGGTGATACCTCACTGTAGTTTTGATTTGCATTTCTCTAATAATTAGTGATGTTGAGCAGCTTTTCATGTGCTTCTTGGCAAACTGTGTCTTCTTTGGAGAAATGTCTATTTAGATCTTCTGCCCATTTTTGGATGGGGTTGTTTGTTTCTTTAATATTGAGCTGCATGAGCTGATTATATATTTTGGAGATTAATCCTTTGTCCGTTGATTCGTTTGCAAATATTTTCTCCCATTCTGAGTGTTGTCTTTTCATCTTCTTTATGGTTTCCTTTGCTGTGCAAAAGCTTTTAAGTTTCATTAGGTCCCATTTGTTTAGTTTTGTTTTTATTTCCATTACTCTAGAAGGTGGATCAAGAAAGATCTTGCAGTGATTTATGACAGAGTGTTCTTCCTATGTTTCCCTCTGAGAGATTTATAGTGTCCGGTCTTACATTTAGTTCTCAAATCCATTTTGAGTTTATCTTTGTGTATGGTGTTAGGGAATGTTCTAATTTCATTCTTCTACATGTAGCTGTCCTGTTTTCCCAGCACCACTTATTGAAGAGACTGTCTTTTCTCCATTGTATATTCTTGCCTCCTTTGTCATAGATTAGTTGACCATAGGTGCGTGGGTTTACCTCTGGACTTTCTATCATGTTCCATTGATCTATGTTTCTGTTTTTGTGCCAGTACCATATTGTCTTGATTACTGTAGCTTTGTAGTATAGTCTGAAGTCAGGGAGTCTGATTCCTCCTGCTCCATTTTTTTCCCTCAAGACTGCTTTGGCTATTCGGGGTCTTTTGTGTCTCCATACAAATCTTAAGATTTTTTTGTTCTAGTTCTGTAAAAAATGCCATTGGTAATTTGATAGGGATTGCATTGAATCTGTAGATTGCTTTGGGTAGTATAACCATTTTCACAATATGGCTCTTCCAATCCAAGAACATGGTATATCTCTCCATCTGTTGGTATCATCTTTTTTTTTTTTTTTTTTTTTTGCAGTACGCGGGCCTCTCACTGTTGTGGCCTCTCCCGTTGCAGAGCACAGGCTCCAGACGCGCAGGCTCAGCCGCCATGGATCACAGGCCCAGCCACTCCATGGCATGTGGGATCCTCCCGGACCGGGTCACAAACCCATGTCCCCTGCATCGGCAGGCTGACTCTCAACCACTGCGCCACCAGGGAAGCCCTGTTGGTATCATCTTTAATTTCTTTCATCAGTGTCTTATAGTTTTCTGCATACAGGTCTTTGGTCTCCCTAGGTAGGTTTATTCCTAGGTATTTTATTCTTTTTGTTGCAATGGTAAATGGGAGTGTTTCCTTAATTTCTCTTTCAGATTTTTCATCATTAGTGTATAGGAATGCAAGAGATTTCTGTGCATTAATTTTGTATCCTGCAACTTTACCAAATTTATTGATTAGCTCTAGTAGTTTTCTGGTGGCATTTTTAGGATTCTCTATATATAGTATCATGTCATCTGCAAACAGTGACAGTTTTACTTCTTCTTTTCCAATTTGTATTCCTTTTATTTCTTTTTCTTCTCTGATTGCTGTGGCTAGGACTTCCAAAACTATGTTGAATAATAGTGGTGAGAGTGGACCTCCTTGTCTTGTTCCTGATCTTAGAGGAAATGCTTTCAGTTTTTCACCATTGAGAATGATGTTTGCTGTGGGTTTGTCATATATGGCCTTTATTATGTTGAGGTACGTTCCCTCTATGCCCACTTTCTGGAGAGTTTTTATCATAAATGGGTGTTGAATTTTGTCAAAAGCTTTTTCTTCATCTATTGAGATGATCATATGGTTTGTATTCTTCAATTTGTTAATATGGTGTATCACATTGATTGATTTGTGTATATTGTAGAATCCTTGCATCCCTGGGATAAATCCCACTTGATCATGGTGTAGGATCCTTTTAATGTGCTGTTGGATTATGTTTGCTAGTATTTTGTTGAGGATTTTTGCATCTATATTCATCAGTGATATTGGTCTGTAATTTTCTTTTTTTATAGTATCTTTGTCTGGTTTTGGTATCAGGGTGATGGTGGTCTCATAGAATGAGTTTGGGAGTGTTCCTTCCTCTGCAATTTTTTGGAAGAGTTTGAGAAGGATGGATGTTAGCTCCTCTCTAAATGTTTGATAGAATTCACCTGTGAAGCCATGTGGTCCTGGACTTTTTTTTGTTGGAAATTTTTTTTTTTTTTTTTTTTTTTTGCGGTACATAGGCCTCTCACTGTTGTGGCCTCTCCCATTGCGGATCACAGGCTCCGGACGCGCAGGCTCAGCGGCCATGGCTCATGGGGCCAGCCGCTCCGGGGCATGTGGAATCTTCCCAGACCGGGGCACGAACCTGTGTCCCCTTCATCGGTAGGCGGACTCTCAACCACTGCACCACCAGGGAAGCCCTATAGCAAAGATTTTTAAAAAGTCATTTCGATGGGTGATTCAGAGTAGATGTTATTCAGAATTCCTTACCCTGTAATTTTAATGTTCTGTAGTAAGAGCTGTATATCAAAGCTTGTTTTGTTAGATTTCTTCAGCTTCTTGTTTTCAGATGTACCAAGAGGAATAGTCTATTTCTTCCTGGAGGAAGATTCACCTGTAAGGCATTAAGTCTGGATTTGGTGTTAGTGGGATTGACTGTGGAGGGGAGGGAGAAGAGATGGAGCAACCTTCTATATTGTTGGGATGGAGATTAGGGGACCTGGGAGGGTGGGTGCCTTTATCTGATTATTTTTAATTAGTTCTTACTATTTTACTTGGAGGAATGAAACTACAGAGATTTCAGTGGAATACAGAAGAGCAGATTTTGATGAGCTAGCAAAGTGTGTGAGTGTGTCTGTGAATGTGTGTGTGTGTGTGTGTAGGAATGGGCATTGTAGTTGGCTTATGAGCTCATATTGGAGAGTAGAAATACAATGCCCACAAAGTTAAACTATAGAATCAATATGTGATAGATAATAATAGGTAGCATTTTTTGAGCTAGTACTATATGCCACACACAGCCAAGCACCTTCCATGCATGATCTTATTTTTAACCTTACGAAAACCACATGAGGTAGATTTCATCAGTACCAGCATTTTACAATGAGGAAACTGGTACAAACAGATCAAGTAACTTGTTTAAGATCTCAGTTAGCAAATGGCAGAAGTGGGATTTGAACTAAAGGAGTTTAGTTTTAGAGCCTGTGCCCAATGCAGTATACTGAAAAAGACCAGACCAAGACATCAAGAAATAATTTAAAAAAAAACTTTAATGGAACTATTCGAACACACATTAAAGTAAAGAGAATAATATAATAATAGCCACTGCCCAGCTTTAATGATGATCTATATTTTTCCAAATCTGTCTTTCTCCCCTACTTGATTTTTAAGTATTTTAGGGTAGATTCCAAATGTCCTGCCATTTCACAGAAAGTTAATTTTAATCTGACTGAAAATATTAATGCGAACAGAAAAACATACATCATTGTCAAAAGTGGGAGAGTGATCCACCGTGGTAGCGTCAGAAAAACTGATGTGGTCACCAACAGTAGTGCCCACCTACCACTAGCCATAAGGCACATGCCCCATCCAAGGGCTACAAATGTTCACTTTGCTTGGCATATACATCCCTCTTTTGCAGAAGGATGCATCAGACTCTCAGTACTAAATTCATTAAACTATCTATCTCCCTTTCCTCCAAAACCATGTCCAAAAATAAATTCAAAAATTTGATTTTCTGGGCAGCTTTGCTAAAGGGAGCTAATGGGCTGCTCTGGCCCATAGGAATTTTCAGTCAGCTTGGGAGTTTAATTAATTAATTAATTTTATTAATTTTATTTTTGGCTGTGTTGGGTCTTCGTTGCTGCACGTGGGCTTTCTCTAGTTGCAGCAAGCAGGGGCTACTCTTCGTTGCGGTGCACGGGCTTCTCATTGCGGTGGCTTCTCTTGTTGCGGAGCATGGGCTCTAGGCGTGCAGCCTTCAGTAGTTGCAGCACGCGGGTTCAGTAGTTGTGTTTCACAGGCCCTAGAGTGCACAGGTTTCAGTAGTTGTGGCGCACGGGCTTAGTTGCTCCACGGCATGTGGGATCTTCCTGGACCATGGATTGAACCCATGTTCCCTGCATTGGCAGGCAGATTCCCAACCACTATACCACCAGGGAAGTCCTGTGCTTGAGAGTTTTATGTAAGTCTAGACAACATCCTTCAATTTCTGGTGAGTTTGTGAACATAATTCAGCCTCCTTGAATTCTGAGAACTCTGGACAGCTGGATAACAAGTTTGAGTTTCTACACCTGCAAACAGGTTTGAGTTACTAGACCTGGAGTGCCAGCCTCCTGGCAGTGGGAATTGTTTCTTACACTTCCTGCCTGGTTTTAATCATTTGCCTTGGCTGCCCTAACTTAGCAGCCTCAATCCTTCTTTATATCACTTTCCATGATGCTATACAAATTCAAATTTTCAAAATTCAAGTATGTTTGAGAAAATATCCAGAATATATCAAGATCAAGTAGAATTAAATTAATACACTATAACTGGGAAAACATCAAGATATGACACATTTAAATCCTGCCTGGAAAGATCAAGTGGAAACTTTGCTGTTGATTTGTATATATTTTTGGATTGTCTAAGTTTTTTGGAGTCAATTTCTAAAAGACATCTTAGGTTTACAAACATAACACACTTCAAATGTAGTTTATTTCAATTTAAAGCACATGTTTTATATCATACTTACATGAAACTTTAGCTTGTTAGTTTTAGTGCAGAAATACAAATTCTTGTATGGAATTCAAAATGCCATGTCTCAAATTTAAAATTTTTAGTCTGGAGTAACTGTACTGAAGAGAAAAAAAGAAAATTGCGTTCTTGAAAATTCAGGTAAACATTAAAATTTTAAATTTCATTATATAATAGGTTTTAAATATGTTTTGAAATTCAGAAAGTATTTTATACAGAAACTTCAAATTTGGAATGCTTTAGAAAAACAATGAAATTTATAAATGGTTCTTTTATTGGAGAGGATTGGGGAGAGGATAATTGATTTGACTCTCACTTGCCTAGAACATGGACTTTTGCTGTTAGGCATATTTTATGTATGTATGTATGTATGTATGTATGTATGTATGTATGTATGTCTGCGTTGGGCCTTCACTGCTGCACATGGGCTTCTGTAGTTGTGGTGAGCGGGGGCTACTCTTTGTTGCGGTGTGTGGGCTTCTCATTGCAGTGGCTTCTCTTGTTGGGAGCATGGGCTCTAGGCGTGTGGGCTTCAGTAGTTGTGGCACTCGGGCTTCAGTAGTTGTGGCTCACGGGCTCTAGAGTGCAGGCTTAGTTGCTCCACGGCATGTAAGATCTTCCCAGACCAGGGCTCAAACCCGTGTCCCCTGCATTAGCAGGCAGGTTCTTAACCACTGCGCCACCAGGGAAGTCCCTGTTAGGCATATTTTAAATCGACACTTGAAGGTCCTGGTATTTTAACTGTTTCATGGATTTTGGACTGTTGGATGGATTTAGGTCTAGGGGCTGCTGGGCAGTGGATGCTATGACGTGCCACACAGATCCTCCCTCAGGAGGAAGGGAGTTACTGGGCCGGCTACTAGAAGTGCTGCCAGCAGACGGCCCTCATCTGTCAGCCCCCTGCTGGACAAACTCAGCTGAAGAGAGCTGCCCTAGCCAAGGTCATGTTTCCTTCCCAGGTGGCCCTCATCCAGAGGTTGACTATCATGGGAGTAGAAAGGCTCAGCCCTCTCTTACCAACACACACAGCTCAGCCATGAAGTTCCCCTAGGGCTGGCTGAAGCCCAGCCCTGCTCCCTTTTCTTCCCTTCCCTCCCACGGGTGTTGATTCCATGAGTGCTTCCCCCTAGGCCTCCTGTAAGCCACGAGTGCTCCCTAGTAGGCTTCCTGCAAGCTGTAAGTGCTCCCCTGTAGACCTCCTATACCTGTGAGTGCTCCCCACTAGACCTCCTATACCTGTGAGGGCTCCCCACTAGACCTCCTGTAAGCCATAAGTGCTCCCTAGTAGGCTTCCTGTAAGGTATAAGTGCTCCCCTGTAGACCTCCTATACCTGTGAGTGCTCCCCACTAGACCTCCTGTAAGCTGTGAGTGCTCCCCACTAGACCTCCTGTAAGCTGTGAGTGCTCCCCATTAGACCTCCTATACCTGTGAGTGCTCCCCACTAGACCTCCTGTAAGCTGTGAGTGCTCCCCCACTAGACCTCCTGTAAGCTGTGAGTGCTCCCCACTAGACCTCCTGTGAGCTTTGAGTGCTCCCGACTAGACCTCCTGTAAGCCACAAAGAATTCCTGCTAACCTTCTGTAAGCTCACTCCATCTCAGAGTCTGCTTCCCTGGAAACCCAATGCATGATTCCAGATTTCTTGCATGGTTACATGAGGTGTTGCAATGGAGGAATGAGGGCCTGCACCTCCTCTAAACTGAGAAGCTTTGCTTTTTTCCTACTGGAGACTTACTATTGTACGAGAGGTCTTCTCTCCAAGTTAAAAAATTTTTTTCCTCTCAAGGTCTTTAAAGCAACCTCTCTTCTGGGTATCAGGGGTGGGGAGCAATTAAGGATTTTGCCTTTATTTTCAAGTCTTACTTTCCCCTGGAAATCATTCTCCCATCTGGCCAAGATATGCGTGTTCAAGGGTTCTTTCATCTTGGCAAGGACATCAGTGATGTCAGGAATCATGAAGGGGATATACTCAAATTTTGGGTTAAATTGTTATACCAGTTCTTCATGTTTATAATACATTTTCTAGAGGCAGGAAACCATCAGTGTTTAATATGAACCGGGCAAGGATGGGTCTCCCTTGGACTGAGGAGTCCTTATGATCAAAGTAGCCAGTGGACAAAATACAGGACACCTCATTTTCTTATGGGGTGTACAGGAAAGACGTAAGAGATAAGGAGGGTGGCTCCATGTAAAATCCCTACCCAAAGTGACAAAGGCCTTTCTAGATTGGAAACAGCTCAGGCAGAGGTAATGCAGTGTTTAGCAAGGGAAGGGAGAGTGGAGTTCACAGACTTAAGTAGCAAACTTTACAGTCAAATGAAAGGACCCTCTTGGCATATACTTAAAAGAGCCAGAACTTTGGCCAAGTAGAGCATTAAGCACCTATCGCTTTGTTGAGAGTTTGACTCTTTCCCAGCCTAAGCACTGGCATGTGGTGCTATTGCATGATGGGGGTGGTGGTGGAGGACCACCTTCCTTCAGGTATAGCTCACTGCCAGTGCTCTTCTGGTACCGGCCTCCTTCCTTCATGCTCCATCTGTTGCCGCCTGTCCCCATTCCCTGTTCCTCACACTCATACTTGGCCTCCATCATTATGCAGAACAATGTACTTCTCTTTTTTCCCCCTCTTCTACTCCATTTATCAGAGGGAATCTTTTTTTTTTTTTTGCAGTACGCGGGCCTCTCACTGTTGCGGCCTCTCCCGTTGCGGAGCACAGGCTCCGTACGCGCAGGCTCAGCGGCCATGGCTCACAGGCCCAGCCTCTCCGCGGCATGTGGGATCTTCCCGGACCGGGGCACGAACCCGTGTCCCCTGCATCGGCAGGCGGACTCTCAACCACTGCGCCACCAGGGAAGCCCCAGAGGGAATCTTTACACAGTCCAGATGGCCTATCAACACCTTTCACCAAACTAAGTTCTTTCCCTGGGAAATTGCACGCCCACCTTTGAATTTATGTCATCCAGCTGTTTCCAAGATAGATTTATTTAAGTCGATAAAAAGCAAAATAAAATAATAAAGTGTAAAACCAAAAACGCTTCCATTTTAATCATTTATTTAAATTACTCCTTTTAGATAAGTCAGGAAATATATGTAATAGCCTCTGCTCTTTTCCATGGTTTTCAAGCTAATAAATCAAGTAGCAATGCTTAATAAGATCAAATGAAAGAGTTAGACAGTAATTGTGCAGTTTGGCCCATGCTAGTCAAGAGAAGGGAGGGCTTACTGCTCAATTTAGCAGCACCCTGACAGGTTTAGAGTTTAGCCTCGAGCCAGTTTAAACCTCCCATTTGAGTATTGCAGTGGCCCTTTAAGATCTCAGTCTGCACAGGCTTTGTCGCTGCAGCAGCTTTCCCTGTGTTGAGTGAAAGAAAGCTTTCTAACCTATGTCAGATCCTCAGCCCCATCTCCGAAGAAACTGCAGTTCATTTACAACGGAAGCCCATGAGATGGCAGCATGGAGAATTACAGGAGGGTTTATAGGGGAAGATTTACCTGGTCCTTTTACGTTTGTAGAACTCACATGGAAAATTTCCAGGGTTTTGACCTGTTTCTGCATCCCTGTGAGTGTTATGGAGAAAGAAGTAATATAAATGAGTGGGAAACTAAAAACCCATTGGCATAATTCTTGTTGTCTATTAACATTCATAGGATCTGGGTGTAAGTTGGGACAAACATTTAGGGGCCTTTCATAGCAAATATGAATGGTGGTAATGTTTTCTCCATTATTATAGTTTCTTTTTTTTTTTTTTTTTTTTTTTTGCAGTACGCGGGCCTCTCACTGCTGTGGCCTCTCCCATTGCGGCGCACAGGCTCCGGACGCGCAGGCCCAGCGGCCATGGCTCACGGGCCCAGCCGCTCCACGGCACGTGGGATCCTCCCGGACCGGGGCACGAACCCGCGTCCCCTGCATCGGCAGGCAGACTCTCAACCACTGCGCCACCAGGGAAACCCCATTATTATAGTTTTTGATGCATGCCTTTTATTTTAAAACTTTGTGTCACCTTGTGTACAGCAGATGCTTAATAAATGTTTATGAAGGTGAGTTTAATTGAATTAGGAATAAATGTGGCATGATTAATGGGTCTGGGTTTATGTTTAATTTAGTTAGGTAGAATGTAGAGAGACTTTGAAGAATGCAGAATTCTTGGGATTGTAGGGAGAGGTGGTTTTCCAGAGGTGGGAAAAGGTCCGATTGCACATCACATCTGAAGATGTGAGAATTGAGGCTGTTCTGGGCATCTGAAAAGTGTTTGTTGTAGCAGGATAGTTAGCTATGACAGTAGAGTTAGATAAACGCATAGTTAGATGTGGGAATATTGTCAGAGGGGGCAGTATAATTAGCTATGGGAGTATAGTTAGGCATGGCAGGATAGTTAGCTATGGGGGTATAGTTAGTAAAGGTATGACAGGATAGTTAGTTATGGGAGTATAGCTAACTCCCATAGGAGTTAAGCATGGCAGTATTGTTAAACATGGGAAAGTCAGGAGTGAGTTAAGGAAGGGCATATTGCAGGAATCAAAATGATGGGTGCACTGCAGCACAGATGGACATTTCAATTTCATAATTTTCCAGTTCTTACTCTTGGTAGTGCTCTGAAGATGACTACTGCTTCTTTTTCCTCTTTGATTCCAGAAGAGGCTGAGCACAGTGCTATGTTTATGAAGTTGACACCCAATAAGTATTTGGTAAGTTGAACAATTTTAGGTGGTCACAATTGGCTGTGTTATGTGATGGGTTAGAAGCTGACTGAAGTACATATGTTTTATTAACAACAATGATTATAGCTAGCATTTACAGGGTGCTTGCTTCCCATTTTTCATGAAACTGTACGAAGTGCTTTATGTGATTATCTCACCTAATCCTGACTGCAGCCACAGTGGGGGCAGTGTGATAGCAGAGACCCTGCTCTCAACAGCCTTGCCACCGGTTCTCAAACATGGTATGTGTATTGGTTTGCTGGGGCTGCCATAACAAATACCATACTGGTGGCTTAAACAACAGAAATCTATTTTCTCATAGTTCTGGAAGCTAGAAGTCCGAGATCAAGGTGTCAGCAGGGTTGATTTTATTCTGAGGTTGGCTCGTAGATGGCTGTCTTCTCCCTTTGTCTTCATATGGTCTTCAGTCTGTGTCTGTGTCCTAATCTCCTATTCTTATAAGGAAACCAATCATATTGGATAAATGCCCTCATTTAACCTTAGTTACCTCTTTATAGGCCCTGTCTTCAAGTACAGCCACATTCTGAAGTACTAGAGGTTAGGACTTCAACAAAGGAATTTTGGAGCAGACATAATTCAGTCTATAACAGTGTGCTTCAGAATTCCCAAGCCTTGGGAGCAGGGCCAGGACTAGGGTGAGGGAAGTGAGGGGCTAGGGTGGAACTCTTAAGGACCAGTTCGCTCTCAGTGTTGCACAGGTGCAGGGTCTGACCCCAGAGTGAGCACCCCCTTGACTGCTGCACCCCAAGCACCTCATTAGCTGCACCTTAGTCCCAGCCCTGCTTGGCAGCCTGATCAAATGGCAGGTTCTGGGGCCCCAACCCCAGAGCTTACAATTCAGATGATCTCAACTAGGCTCTAGGAGTCTGGAGTTTCAGTAAGCACCCCTAGGGAGTTTAAGATCACCCTTTGAGAAACTCTGCCTGCGCCACAGCCTCATGTGAGAGTTCCTCTACAGCCAGTAAAATAATTTCTGTTTTTCTCTTTGGTTTTGGGAGTAGAATTGCTGAACTCATCACTTACCCATCTGCATTTTCAGGGACTGCAGTGGGAGACTGAAGTCCCTCTGGCAGACAGCTCCTGTGCTCTGAGTTTCTGTGCATTGGACCTGACGGAACCATGGATTGGCTCTTCTTTGTGCAGCCCTTTCTGTCTATTCCATATGGCACACACAGCCATGCTTGGACCACTGCTGAGTGTAGTTGGCATATGTTGTTTTTCCTTGCCAGCATCCATTCCCTTTTTTGGTTGCTCCATCTGATTTTCCTTAGGAAACTCTCCTACTCTTAGTACAATTGGCTTACTTTTTCTGTCTCCCCCGTTCCTCTTCACTTGAGCACTGCAGGAGTGTACATGAGACTCAGTAGGTGTATTTCTCCCTTTGAAAATTCAGGCCAATTAAAGTTGGGCCCAGGCCTGCTGATCAACTGGGAAGGAGCTGTTCTCTTTCTGCTGAGATTATCAGCAGAAAAGATGGTGAAATCCAGGGCTACCAGGGGCCTATGAGTGTCACCAACTCAGACCCAGAGAAGAAAAGAGAGTGTCTTAGTCTGTTTGGGCTACTGTAACAGACATTCTATAGACTGGGTGGCTTTTAAACAACAGAAATTTATTTCTCACAGTTCTAGAGGCTGGGAAGGCTCAAGATCAAGGCACTAGTAGATTCAGTGTCTGGTGAGGGCCTGCTTCCTGGTTCATACACAGCTATCTTCTCACTGTGTCCTCACATGGCAGAAGGGGTGAGGGAGCTCTCTGGGGCCTCTTTTATAAGGGCACTAATCATACTCATGCGGGCTCCATCCTCATGACCTAATCATCTCCCAAAGGCCTCACCTTCAAATTCCATCACATTGGGGATTAGGTTTCAACATACGAATCTGGGAGAGACACAAACATTCCATCTCTAGTAGAGACCAACCCTTATTGAGTGCCTGGATCCATTTATGTTTAAAGCTAGCATCACTTCCTGAATTTTCCAGATACTTGAGCCAGTAAATTTCCTTTTATACTTAAACTAGTCTGAGTGATGTTTTTATCATTCACAATTAGTTGCTGATTAATACCCAGAGGATTATCACAGAGGCCACAAAGATCTAGACAAAAAGTATTATACAGAGTTGACACACAGCAGAGTTAGATTCCCTTCATGTTGGGACTGTAAGAATCCAGTTTTCAGGGACTTCCCTGGTGGTCCATTGGTAAAGAATCTGTCTTACAATGTAGGGGATGTGGGTTCCATCCGTGGTCAGGGAACTGGGATCCCACATGCTGCGAGGGGTAACTAAGCCCGTGCACCACAACTACTGAGCTCGCGCGCCTCAACTAGAGAGCCCGCGTGCTGCAAACTACAGAGCCCACGCACCCTGGAGCCTGCGCACCACAACTACAGAGCCATGTGCTCTGAAGCCTGCGTGCTACAACTAGAGAGTAGCCCACGTGCCGCAGCGAAAGATCCTGAAAGATCCTGCATGCTTCAACGAAGATCCCGCGTGCTGCAACTAAGACCTGATGCAGACAAAAATAAATAAAATAAATAAGTAAATAATAAATAAATCTTTAAAAAAAGAATCCAGTTTTCTTGAAGAACCTCTCCATATGCTTTATACCTGTTCTAGCTTACTTTATGTGTTTTTATTCTCTCCAAGGGCATCCTATTAAAAGGTTAGACATTCCTGAGTATGAAGTTATTTAGCAAATTTTGAGGACACAAGATGTTTGTTGCTTAAAACTAAAGAAGGAACAAGGACTGATCATTAAGTTCTCTCAGAGTATACATTTGGGAGGAGGGAAGGAAGTGAAATTGACCAGCAAACTATACCAAATAAAAATAGTTTGAAAATTTAGAAAGTGTTTTGCATTATGGGAAACCACAGAGTGATAAAACTGAAGGATTTGCAGATGGCAGACAATATCTGTTTCTCTTCAGGAAGAAGCCAAGTAGAGAAATAGAAATAAAAATCTCACCTGATTAAATCAAACTGGATTGTTGTGCTTGGCTTGAGAGAGAACTCTTCTTTCATAATTCTCCCTCCCTCTCTCTCTCTCTCCCTCCCTCTCTCTCTCTCCCTCTCTCTCTCCCTCCCTTTCTCTCTCCCTCGCTCTCTCTCCGTCTCTCACTCTTTCCCTCTCTCTCTCTCTCTCCCTCCCTCTCTCTCTCCCTCTCTCTCCCTCCCTCTCTCTCTCCCTCTCTCTCCCTCCTCCCCACCCCCTCGTCACAAGTACCCTTTTCTTGCCTTGTAAGCTCCCGCAGTGGGACTGTATGGGTTTAGTTCTGAAGGCAACAGAATCTGATTCTCGTTTACTCAAGCAAAAAAATGTATTGATCAACAAGTTATGGAGTAACCCACAGAATGATGGGAAAACTAAATAGCTAGACAAACTAGATTTTGGAAAATACAGGAACAGGAAAGCTCCAGGTATAAAAACGCCCATTGCTGTTGGACCTCCTCTTCAAGATGCTGTCCCCAAAATAACTCATATCTCAACTCAAGCCATTTTCCATCTTTGGGTCCTTGCCCTTAAGTTGCAAATTTCAGGAAGAGTATCTGGACTGGAGCATCTTGGTCACCTGCCCATCCCTTGTTGGGGGTCAGGGGCTGAGGGATGGGGGGAGTGCCTTCATTGTCTGCCCAACTCGTGGAATTGGAGGGGGGTGTTCCTCAAAGGAAAACAAAGAGCTATTACCAAAAGGAGGGCTGTGGCATACTACAGAGGCAGAAATAAGAGACCAGCGGGGACTCTTGGTGGGCTTTTACATTGGTGGCATCCAGTTCTGTCTCTGGACCTTTCTGGAGTCCCCTAAGAGGCATGTGGGCTGTCCATCTTGGGCCCCTTGGGGAGAGTGATAATGCTGGCCTTGGCTTGGGGTGCTGGCTTGTTTCAGAAGATGTCCTTTTTCTCTAAGGAAGACAATGTTTTTTTTTAACTTGACTGGGTTTGGGCAGCTCATTAATAGACTCTTCAGAAATTGGCATAAAGCAAACTCTGCGTTCACTAGCTCTTTTTCTGTTTTCATACACACATTCAACACATTTATTAAGTGTCTACCATGTTCCTGCACTGTTGTGTATACAGTGTATCTTTGTGATACACTGTTGTGTATCACAAAGTTGTGATACAGTGTATCTTTCTATTTATTAAGTCTCTGTGATAGGTCTGTACTATTTTAGATGCTGGAATATTGCAAAGAACCAAGTCCCCGTCTTCAGAATGGAACCTACATTCTGGTTCACCATTGTATCCTAGTACTGGGCTCTGTAAATACATGTTGAATGAATAATTGAATGACACCAGCTTGTGCTATGTTGCTGCAAGCATAGCTTTTCTGTGGAATGCACTAATGATGTGGTGTTGGAACTTAAGAATTTTGATTTTCTAGTTTTTCCCGTCCTGCGTATGCCTTTTCCTCCAATGCTCAGAAGTCATCAGTAAGTCTCAAAGAAAGAGGACTTCAAACTGTATTACTTGTTTTCAAAGCAAACTCTAGAGTTTTCCCTGCCACGGAGAAATCTGAAACTATAGGCTGGCAGTTCTGCCTTGTAAACAAACAGCTAATGGGTCTGTGAGTCACCAGTTGCCTCAGGGGACTGCCCACTCCCCTGACATCAGGTGCCCAAGGGCTCTTGGTAAATGTCAGATGTTGCTGCCAGTGGTGGGTGGTGTTGGCGTCAACTCAGGCTGTAGGAACAATCTAGCATCACTCTAAAAAAAGGAAAGCTTGCTGCTCTCTTGCTAATGAAGTCTGAAACAGGAAATGGGGGTGCCAAAATATGGTCTCAGATATCTGCAAGCTAAAGCTTCAGGGTTTGCGCTGTTTTTCCTTAAGTTTCCGAAAAACAGAAATCATGAAGGTATTTAACTTCTAGGAAGATGAATACTTTGAAAACACATATAATAATCTTTAGAAAACTAATAAATAGAATACTCACATCAGTTAAAAAGAATGAGGTAGTATTATGTGTACTAATAAGGCTAGATCTCCAAGACATATTATTAAGTGGAAAAAGCTTGCAGGTAGATGAATGCGTACCTTGTATATTAAAACCAAACTCACTACCAGAAATGACAACATAGGGATTCCCCTGGCAGTCCAGTGGTTAAGACTCCGCACTTCCACAGCAGGGGGCGCTGGTTCAAATCCCTGGTCAGGGAACTAAGATCCTGCAAGCCATGCGGCGCAGCCAGAAAACCAACATACACAATGATGCTATGTATACATCACGGGGCACATACGTGTATGTGTGTCCAGAAAAAGGTTTGTAGCATACTGAAAAAGGTTTGTAGCATACGTTTGTAGCATACGGTTACCCTGAGGAGGCTAGAAAGGAGACAGGACTGTGGATTGTGATCAGAGGGAAACTTAATTGTAATATTTCAGTTTTTTAGAGGAACGTTTCATTTATAAGTTTTAACACTTAACATTAATTTTAAAAGAAAATATTAATAAGTTGTTAGAGCAGGCAAACACTACATGTTATCCTTAGTAAAGCAGAGCATTAACCTCCTGAGCAAGTTTGTTATATAGACATGGTTCTATGGCTTTCCAGAAATGTCCTGTGTGAAACCGACCACATGAAAGATGCCCACACATGGCAGAGGTACAAACGTGAAAAGAAATACTGTCATATGTAAGCCAAGTAGTACTGGAGCTGATATTTGCTCAACAGGCCTATACTATTTGGATTTAGTCAACTGTGTTGAATTCTGCTATTTCTATAGTACTTTATGGCTTTCAAATGATCACATTTGAGTCTCACAACTTTCTAGTCGGTAGGGCTCGACTCATCATCTCCATTTCACAAATTAGAAAACTGAGGTTCAGAAAAATTAAGTGACTTGTCTAAGATCAAGGTTAGTAAGGGGGCAGGGTACCTGTATTTTCCAGGAGCTGAATGCCTTCTCTAGTTTCTCCATTCTCAACAAATCCAACTCCAATAGTTAACAGAAGCTGTCAGACCCTAGCTTTCATCTTCTTGCTGGCAGCCCCCTTGGCCCACTTTCTGCTTGAACCTAGGTAGGTGAACTCAAATCCAAAATCCAATTTCAGAACATAGTACATAGTACTCCATCCTGGCACAGTTGCAAGTGATAAATGACGTGGTGCTGGGCTCGATACCACAGCCCTGTGCTGCCTGGTGACAGCTGGTACTCTGTCATGTCCTCTCAACTTTTCATGATGGGTCCATATCCTGTCTCCCCAGCTAAGTCAGAGCCCTCGGGGACCTTCTCTTATCTTTTCTTAACTCTCAGTAGCCAGCCTCTCAATGAATATGCACTTGATAAGTTCCTTCAGCCTCATAATGTAGCCAGAACAGGATAAACTTATGTGTAGTAACACACACACACACACACACACACACACACACACACATATATTTTTTTTTTTTTTTGCGGTACGCGGGCCTCTCACTGCTGTGGCCTCTCCCGTTGTGGAGCACACGCTCCGGTCGCATGGTCGCACAGGCTCAGCGGCCATGGCTCACGGGCCCAGCCGCTCCGCGGCACGTGGGATCTTCCCGGACCGGGGCACGAACGCAAGTCCCCTGCATCGGCAGGCGGACTCTCAACAACTGCGCCACCAGGGAAGCCCTGTAACACACTTTTAAATGAACACACTGCCCATGAGAATTGACACTTCTGAAAATAAACTCTTGCTCTTCCTCCTCACCCCTCCAAGCCTGCCTATCCCATGTCCTTTATCACAATCAGTGACAGTTCGACTTTCACAGCTTGTAAGCTCCAAACCTTGGACTCCCTCCTCTCTTTCTTTTATATTTTACTTCCAATCTGTTATAAGTCTCGTCGGCTCTGTCTTCAAATTCCATTCAGAGTCCAGCCATTTCTGCCCACCTCTAACTGCTTCCTCCCTGGTCCAAATCATGGTCATCTGGGTCATTAGCATGGCCTCCATTTGCCTCTCCCTAAAACAGCCCTTGACACCCAATTTCTTCTCAAGACAGCAACCAATGGATCCTGTGGCCACCTAGGTCGACCACTTCTCTCCCTCTACTCGAAGACCTCCAAAGGTTTGCTCAGCTCACATGGAACAAAATCCAGAGTCCTTGCCATGTCCCCAAAGGTCCCACATTCTATCATCTCCTATTACTCTTTCTCCTGGCCTATTTCTCTCTAGGGCCCCTGGAATCCCTGCTCTTTCTCAGGCACCCTACTGTTTATTCTCTCTTCTCTGGGGCTTTGCACACGGCTTTCACTCTCCCTGAAATGCTCTTCCCCTTGAAATCAGGGCTAGCTTGCTCATCATCTTTAAGTCTTTGCTTAAGTGTCACCATATAGGGAGGTCTTCCCTGATCACCCCATTTAAAACTGCAGCCACCACCCCTCTCCCCAGCACACACACACACACACACACACACACACACACAACTTCCTGGCACTTCTTATCCCCTTCCCTGCCTTATTTTTCTCCATAGTACATACCACTTTCTAACGCACTCAATAATGTAGTTTCGTTGGTGGAACTCCCCTACTAGGAGGTTTGCTCCAAGAAAGTATGGATTTTTGTTTCTTTTGTTCATTGCTGTATTCCCAGAGCCTAGAACATGCCTGGCACATAACAGATATTCAGTAAATATTTGTTGAATAAATAAGATTGACAAAGATGAAAATTCCACAGTATTGGTGGGGATTTAGGGAAACATCCTTTCCTATGTTGCCGGTCAGAGTGTAAATGGGAATTACCTCTTTGGAGGGCAATTTGGCAAGATCCATCAAAACTTAAAAAGGCATCTTACCTATGACCCAGAAAGTCAGCTGCCAAATATTTATTCAAGGGATACACATGTCCAAACACATAGTGAAAGGATATTCACTGCAGCGTTATTTTAATATCAAAAGGCTGGAATGAACTTAAATGTCCGTTCATAAGGATCTGGTTAAAATAACATAAGGGCATCAACTACATAAATGCAGCTACATAAATGCATAAATGCAAAGTACGATAGAGGAAGTTATACATGTAGTGGGTGGAACAGTCTCCATGGTAAACGGAGTGAAACAAGCCAGGGACAGAAATGTGTGGAGTATGCCACTGTTGGGGTAAAAAGGGAGAGGGCTATGGGTGCCTATACTTACAAGTGTGCAGAAGCGTAAGTAAATATACACACACACACGCACACATAAATAGCTCTGGAAAGTCGGAAAATACTGATGATAGAGGTTGCCTTTTTTGAGGGAATTATTCGACTGGGAGACTTGAAAACGACTAAAAAAAATTAGTTGTGAATATAGTACTTAAAAAACTCACTTCTGTAATGCATCAACCCTATTCTTTCGCTAACTTTTACTCTTTGTGGGACTGACATGTTAAAAATATGCCCTAACCTCCGCTTTGAAGGCAAGGGTGGGGCTGGGAAGGAGGACCTTTTATTTCCTCGGGGAGTGAAGCCAATAAAACGTATGAATAGATCCAGCCCAACCTCGTGCTTCTTGACTCGAGGGGCTTGCCCCTCCTTCCCCCAGCCCCGTCCCCCACGGTGCCCTCGGATTTTGCCGTCTGGCGGCTGGAGTCCCTGCTTCTTCCTTAGAGGGCAGCAGCGAAGCGTCTCGGGAACGCATGCGCCCCAATTTGCGCCCGGGGAATTAAAGCGAGAGAAGAAAAGCCCCAACAAAACCCGCGCCCTAAACAAAACCCAAGTGGAGGAAAGCGCGCGGCCCTGCAGCCCCGGGGCCGTGAAGGCGCCTCCCGCCTTGCCCGCGTCCCCGGCCGCAGCGTGATGC
The DNA here is from genome assembly GCF_025265405.1 of Mesoplodon densirostris. NCBI lineage: Eukaryota > Metazoa > Chordata > Mammalia > Artiodactyla > Ziphiidae > Mesoplodon > Mesoplodon densirostris. The sequence continues at coordinate 22,151,551 of NC_082668.1, forward strand.
GCACGGACCGGCCCGCGACGCCCCGGCCGCCACTGTCCCCGCACCTGGACGCCGGTCCGGTGGCCGCGCCGCAGCCGCGCTCGCTCGCCGCCGCCGCCGCCGCCGCGGCTTCCTCGGAGTCGTCCGGCGCCGGCGGGGCACCTCGCTCTCCATGGGGCTGAGGGCCTGGCTGAGGACCGTGTGCTGCTGCTGCTGCCCGTGCAGGTGCCTGGAGGAGCCCGCCGTGCCCGAGAAGGAGCCCCTGGTCAGGTGGGTGCGCGCCCCGGCTGCGATCTGGGGCTTCCTGGCCGCTGCCGGGCGCCGCGGAGTGCGGATACTCGTGTGCTCGTCAGAGCTGGGGACGTGCGCTTGCTTTAAGGTCACACTGAGGCGCAGACTAAACTCCTGGGTTCCTTACAGGAGATCCTGCTCCTTGGGTTTGTTCCTCGGGTAAAATATTTGCCTGAAAGCACAGATCCTCGGAGGCACCTGAGACCCAAGTGGAAGCCTGTGGAAAACGGCAAGAATTCGGGTGCAGTGCCCCCGCAGAGAAGTAGGGGAGAGAAGTTTGCATAGGGGTCCGATTAAATACAACTGTGACTGCCTATTTCTGTTTCAGTGAAATGGGCAACTGTGAATTTCTGTTTCACCCAGGAAAAAAGTTGGGTACGTTGTCATTCAATTTTATTACTGAAAGAAGACGATCGCAGTGACTGACTGCAAGGAAATATTTTTCACATTAAAAAAAAAGTACATATTTTTCTCAAGGGACAGCTTATTCACTGGGACGTTGATTCATTACAGATTAAGCTATGAAGTGTGTGAGGAAATTTAATGCACATTAGCGATGTGCTAAGTGGCTTGGTGAAGGCACCATCCAGCACAGCTTTGTTCAGGGCTGTGACTGTAAGCAATTATTTTATATCTTGACTCTGATGAAATTAAGATTTCACTAGGGCATGACTTGGAGGTAGATATGATAGAAACAAAATATTTAAAATGAAATTAGGAAATAGTAGATGAGGCAGAACTCCAGGGTTGGGTAAGCAAATGTGGAAGCCAGTGTTTGTTATGAAGTATGCAACTAATATGATAAAGCTTTCACAACTTTTTTTTTTTTTTTGGCTGTGTTGGGTCTTCAGGGCTTTCTTTAGTTGCCACGAGGCTGCTCTTCGTTGCGGTGTGCGGGGTTCTCATTGCGGTGGCTTCTCTTGTTGCAGAGCACGGTCTCCAGGCACGCGGTCTCAGTAGTTGTGGCTCATGGGCTTTAGAGCGCAGGCTCAGTAGTTGTGGCACACGGGCTTAGTTGCTCTGCGGCATGTGGGATCTTCCTGGACCAGGGCTCGAACATGTGTCCCCTGCATTGGCAGGTGGATTCTTAACCACTGCGCCACCAGGGAAGTCCCTCACAACTTTTTTAAAAGCATGATTTACCTTTTCTTACTCTATCAAGTCCGAACATTTTACCTTGATTTTTGAGATCTTACATAACCCCTTCCCTCCTGTCCACTATTATTTTCTGGTACATTACACACTGTACACTCCTTGATTTAATCAGACAGGCATCCTTCCTGCTCTAGGAACAATCCAACCTTCTTATTCCCTCCAAGCTTGCTTCAAGTAGTGACCTTTATTCTTTCTGCCCCTTCCTAAATGCTAGTTCTCAAGGTCTCCTCAAGCAGTCTTCTTTGATTTTTTTTGCCCTTATTCATCTTTCTCTCCTATAACATAGGGTTTAGAACTTGCCATCTACCCCTCACTGTTTAGTTAGCACACATGTATGTAAACATGTCCTGCTTGTGTTCTATGTATAAAGTCATACACACAATACCCAGTGTTTTTGTTTGCTCTTGCAGTGGTGTTCTCACTTAGATTATTCGATTGTTGCGGGCAGGGAGAAACCCAGTAATCTACCGCGAGTCTTAAAAGTAGTGGGTAACAATCTGGAATTTCATGCTTGGGTTTTACAGTCAACTTATTCATAGTAACATGAAATAATATTCATAGTAACATGAAATACAGCTCTCCGCTTGGTCTCATTCTCAGAGCCTTGGGTCTTTCCAATATTCTTTCCGGAATTGCTATTTAAGATGATAGTTTTGGTTGTTTTAAAACCTCACCCCTCCCCTGCCTTGGTTTACACTGTAAGTCAGTGAATTTTGCAAGTGAGTTTAAGAAGACAGAGTCAGTTGGGGCAGAATAGCATAGTTCTCATGAATCAGATTGCCTGGGATTAAGTTCCAACTGGGTGACCTGGCACAAGTTATGAAACTTTTTTTGTGCCTTAATTTCCTCATCTGTAAAATGGGGATGGTAATACCTCAAAGGGATGAAGTGAGAAACAAAATGAGCTAATCCATGTGAAGTGCTCAGTATAGTTCCTGACACATAGTAAACAGTCAATGAAGTTTAGTTATTATTAAGTATCATTGCTATTCTTCTGAGCATGTGCATATGAGTGGACTGGTCTTTTGTGGTTTAGTGTCATTCTGGCATCATTTCAATATAATATTTGGGAAGAGCAGCCTATTAATGGGTGTGTGGAGCAGTGACATGTGTGTGTGTGGGTGTGTGTGTGTGTGTACCTGCATGTTCTTTCCTGCCCAAGTCATTGGAAGGTCTAGTTTGAAAATTTGTTTAAGTGTGACGTTCAGTGCTTTTTAATCCATTCACAAAGCTGCGCAGTCATAACCACTATGTAACTCAGAACATTTTCATCAGTTCAGAGAAGCACTATATCCATTGACAGTGACTTGCTGCCCTCCCCTCCCTGCCCACTCACCCCCACCCCCCAACTCCCCGCAGTCAACCACTAATCTACCTTCTGTTTTTAGAGATTTGACTATTCTGGACATTTTGTACAAATGGAATCATTCATTATGTGGCCTTTTGCATCTGACTTATTTCACTTAACGTAAGGTTTTCAAGTTTCATCCATGTTGTAGGGTGTATCCGCATTTCATTCTTTTTTCATCATTGGATAATATTCCATTGTATGGATATATTACATTTTTATTTATCAATTGATGGACATTTGGGTGGTTTACACTTTTTGGCTTTTATAAATAATGCTGCTACAAACAGTGGTACACAAGTTTTTGTGTGGACGTATGTTTTCTGTTCTCTTGGGTATATACCTAGAAGTGGAATTGCTGGGTCATATAGTAAATTCTACATTTAACTTTTTGAGGAGCTGCCAGGCTGTTTTCCATAGTGGCTGGTTTGGAATCTTGACGTGGTGAAATGATATGGTCAGATGGTCTTAACTTTATTTTTTATTAAGAACTTCATTCTTCATGTCATTTTTTTTCATTTATAAAAAAGGTTTTGTACAGATATCTCCTCCCCCCAGCTAAATCCTTTATTCTATGGTAAAACAGTGGTTTTCAAGTTTTATTTCATACCCCAAGGTAATAGTGCCTGGAAGGAGTGTGGTCAGAGGGAAGACGTTTATCATTTGTGTGCATGATCACCTGTAGTCCTTTTCCAAAATGGACCAGGGACTCTCGTTAGTTCAAGAAAACCAATTTTTAAACTCAGCTCATTTGCCAATCTGACATTGCCAATTGTGTTTTTGACCTTGTTCCTTTTGCTTTTTCTGGAACCTTGTATCTGAAAGAGAATGGCGGTCGCTTGTCTGGTTTGCATCTGTATTTTTCTCTGTCCCACTAGTTCTTTCTTTGCCCTTTCTCTAGAAATATGCTGGGGCCTCCCTTGACTAAGCATTCATCCTGATATTGCCATTTTCTTTAGCTGCCGTCCTTTGCAGCAGGTGCAAATGTCTCTAAAGCATAGTCAGCTGTACCCCTACCTCCTTCTTCACGTCCCACTCATCCTGAGATTTGGCTCCTTCCCCTGCATGATTACATGAAAACTGTTCTTTTGAAAGTTTCAAGAGAAAGAAATCTGCTCTTGTTTTCTCGCTGTACACGAGTACCCCTGTGCTGACCATCCTGGCCTTATTTCTCATTTCCTCTTTCCCTGGCCTCAGTTTTCACATTCTCTAGTTTCTGTGCCCGTGATCTGTGTAGTCATTCTGGTTTCCCTTCTGGTGCCTCTGTTAATGGCATAATTGTTAGCTAGACATCTTTTTGTTTTCTCTACTGCTGAAGATTCTACTTGGGTTTTAAGGCCCATTTCAGTTGCCCCCTGTATGATGAAGTCTTAGAAGGTCTCTCCAAGCAGTTATGGTGTCTCTTTTCTTTCTTTTTACCCCTCAGGTCACTTACTGCATTCTGCCTGGTATTATTACACTTATAAGGTGGGTCCTGCAACCCCTGCCAGACTGGAGGTTCTAATCTAGATTGGGGGTGGCATGAATCTTTCCTTTGCATTCGCTGTTGTGTTACACAGTCCCCCACACGGAGTAAGAACTGAATAAATACTTTTGGATTAATAGAAATTATAATAGCCGTTAATTTATTAATTTCTTCCTATGTGTAAATTTTAAGAAATGTATTTAAAACAAAATGTTATGAAGAATAACAGCATAAGCACCCACATACCCAGCACCACACACCTTAAGAAAACATTGGGCTTCCCTGGTGGCCCAGTGGTTAAGAATCTGCCTGCCAATGCAGGGGACACGGGTTCGAGCACTGGTCTGGGAAGATCCCACATGCCGCGGAGCAACTAGGCCCGTGAGCCACAGCTACTGAGCCTGCGCATCTGGAGCCTGTGCTCTGCAACAAGAGAGGCCGCGACAGTGAGAAGCCCGCGCACCGCGATGAAGAGTGGCCCCCACTCGCCGCAACTAGAGAAAGCCCTCGCACAGAAAAGAAGACCCAACACAGCCTAAATAAATAAATAAATAAATATTAAAAAAATAAAAACATTAACATAGAGTGGAAGCCCCCCATGTATCCCTTCGTGACTGCACACTCCCCCCACCCCGTTCCCCACATAGGTGAGCTCTAAATTGAATCTGTGTTTGGCCTTCTTAACTTTATATAAATGGTGCGTACTGTATGTAGTTTTTTTTTTTTTACATAAAATCTGTCATTTAATTGTCACTATGACCAAATGAGACAGGTGTTATTTATCCCCATTTTATAGATAAGGAACTCAGGGCTTAGTATTCAGATAATTAATTCAAAGTCACAACTGATAAGTCGGAGAGCCAGAATTTGAATCCATGTCTGTGTGACTTTAGAGTCCATGCCTTGCATTGAAGAAAATTCAGAAAACTACCAGTGTCCAACATTAACTGATAATATTTATATATTAGACACTGGTGGATATCACTAGCCTTAGCTCCTGCCCATTGTGGCCCCTTTCTCCTGCCCTTCTTCCATGTCCTTCATTAGTATAATTCTTCTACCTGGTTGTAGGAGCAACCTGGCCCTGAGAGCCAAGCCCAGGGGGAGTTCGGAGGCCTGAGTCCTCGTCCCACCTATTAACGGGCTGTGGGATTTTGGGGAACTCTCTTAACTTCCTTGAACCTTAATTTCTTCTTCTGTCCAATGGAGAGAGCCAACTTTAAGATACAGCCTTGAAGGGCCGTTCCAGGCTTGATGCAGACTGTCCTCTTTCTGTGGACTTGTGTCAGCTGAAATTCTATTTGACATGGAATACAGGGGCACTGAGGCTGTCTGTAGACGTAGGAAGGAGCCTGAAGGCCCAGGACGTGTGAATCATGACTGTTTGTCAAACTCTTTAACTGCCAAGGTTTGCTTCACCAGCAAATAGGTGAGTAGTCATTTCTAACGCCAGGAAGCTTAGAACAAGCCTGGGCCTAGAGAAATGACCCATGGCCTGACATGGGCTTGACACCAGGCTTTGGCCACAAAGAAAGCCAAAGGTTTCATTCGATCTCAGCTTCACCCCAATTTTAGGACTGAGTCATGTAACGTTCATCTTGTCCATCATCTATGTACGGTTTGAGGTTGTGAACGCCATTCTTTCCTGCACTGACTATATTCCTAAAGTAGAGTAAATAGTGATCAAAATGATGACAGAATATCATTATGCTCTGAGGACAGGCTAATAATGCATATGGATTGTTTTGGAATGTCTAGATTATTGTTTATTTGACTGTAAAATAGTGAATGACCTTTTGGCTCAAGGTTTCATGTTACTAATTAAAAGAAACGTTGGGGGGCTTCCCTGGTGGCGCAGTGGTTGAGAGTCCACCTGCCGATGCAGGGGACACTGGTTCCTGTCCTTGTCCGGGAAGATCCCACATGCCACGGAGTGGCTGGGTCCGTGAGCCATGGCCGCTGAGCCTGCGTGTCTGGAGCCTGTGCTCCGCAACGGGAGAGGCCACAACAGTGAGAGGCCCGTGTACCGCAAAAAAAAAAAAAAAAAAAGAAACATTGGGGTATGTGTTATTAGGTTCTAGGGCTGCTGCAACAAATCACCACAAATTTGGTAGCTTAAAAACAACAGAAGTGTATTCTTTCAGTTCTGGAAGCAAGAAATCTGAAATCAAGGGATTGGCAGGGCCATGTCCCCTCCGAAGACTCTCGGGAGAATCCTTCCTTACTGATTCTAGTTTTAGGTGGCTCCTGGTGTCCTTGGCTTGTAGCAGCACAACTCCAGTCCTTACCTCCATCGTCCTCCGTGTTTCTGTCCTCCTCTTGGTCTCAAATCTCCTTTTCTTTTCTCTTATCAGGATACCAGCTCTTGGATTTAGGGTCCACCCTAAACCCAGGATGATCTCGTATCAGGATGCTTAACTAACTATTGATACATCTGTAAAGCCTCTATTTCCAAATAAGGTCACATTCATAGGAACTGGGGATTAGGACTGAAAGATGTCTTTTGGGGGGACACTAGTCAACCACTGCAGGGTACCAATGCTCAAAGCATTGGTTTTTGGTTTTTTTTTTTTGCGGTACGCGGGCCTCTCACTGCCGTGGCCTCTCCTGTTGCGGAGCACAGGCTCCGGACGCACAGGCTCAGCGGCCATGGCTCATGGGCCTAGCAGCTCCGCGGCATGTGAGATCTTCCCAGACTGGGGCACGAAGCTGTGTCCCCTGCATCGGCAGGCGGACTTTTAACCACTGCGCCACCAGGGAAGCCCAAAGCATTGGTTTTTATTTCACTGTTATAGCAGAGCTTTCTTCCATCAGTGATGAAAGCATTCTCTTGCCTTGTAAAAATCCACACCTAAGCATGATTTGTGCCCCTTGAATTTATGTGATTCTGGAGGCACAGCTGCAGTCACCTTTAAGCAGAGAGATGCCCAAATCCTCTGTCCACTAGAAAGTCTATCACCAGATGCCATCCAATATGGACATCAGAGGCCTGGAGAAGGCTAAAATGGAAAGAAGTGCAGTGTCAATGTCACTCGCTAAAGCATCTTCCACGAGGCTTACTTGGAACTTTTCAGGGAAGTATAATTCTTACTCTCTGATTTATTGGCTGTTAATAACTGATAAGCATCACATATCCAGTTGTTCAAAAGCAGAAGAAGAAAGGGAAAGAATGAGCAAACCATGGCTGAGTTTTTATTCGTGGCTCTCTCTTCAGCTGCCTAAGTGAACCTAACAATCTTCCAAATCTGTTTTGCTCCCTGCTCTTTTCAATGCCCACCTGCAGCTTCCATTCCTAATAACAGAATTTATGCACACATTTGTGGGCAGTGAATGGAGAATGGATGTCAGTGTTTTATTTTTCTACAGTGCCTGGAATTCCCATTAGGGGAAAAGAAAATAAAACCTCAGTTTGCTCTTGATGGTTGTTTTATGCCCATAAAGAGAGGCTGTTCAGAGGAGGAACTAATCGGGGCCTGTGAGTGTCGGCAACCGAATTGAATTTTCCTGATGATAAAGAAATGCTTCAGTCGGGACTTCCCGGGCGGTCCACTGGTTAAGACTCTGCGCTTCCACTGCAGGGGGCGTGGGTTCGATCCCTAGACCCCTGGTCTGGAAACTAAGATCCCACATGCCTTGCCGTGCAGCCAAAAAAAAAAAAAAAAAAAAAAAGAAATGGTTCCACGTGAGTCATACTGCTCCAGCATGTTGAAGAGGGCGAGAGATTGAAGTTGTGATGTGCACCTTCCCGTCAAGCTCTGCTGATCCTTTTTTTTTTTAACATCTTTATTGGAGTATAATTGCTTTATATTGTTATGTTAGTTGCTGCTGCATAACAAAGTGAATCAGCTATTTGTATACATATATCCCCATATCCCCTCCCTCTTGCATCTCCCTCCCACCTTCCCTATCCCACCCCTCTAGGTGGTCACAAAACACCAAGCAGATCTCCTTATGCTATGTGGCTGCTTCCCACTAACTATCTATTTTACATTTAGTAGTGTATATAAGTCCATGCCACTCCCTCACCTTGTCCCAGCTTACCCTTCCCCCTCCCTGTGCCCTCAAGTCCATTCTCTATGTCTGCATCTTTATTCCTGTCCTGCCCCTAGGTTCTTCAGAACCTTTTTTTTTTCTAGAGTCCATTGTATGTGTTAGCATACGGTATTTGTTTTTCTCTTTCTGACTTACTTCCCTCTGTATGACAGACTCTAGGTCCATCCACCTCACTACAAATAACTCAATTTCGTTTCTTTTTATGGCTGAGTAATATTCCATTGTATATATGTGCCACATCACCTTTATCCATTCATCTGTCAGTGGACACTTAGGTTGCTTCCATGTCCTGGCTATTGTAAATAGTGCTGCAATGAACATTGTGGTACATGACTCATTTTGAGTTATGGTTTTCTCAGGGTATATGCCCAGTAGTGGGATTGCTGGGTCATATGGTAGTTCTATTTTTAGTTTTTTAAGGAACCTCCATACTGTTCTCCATAGTGGCTGTATCAATTTACATTCCCACCAACAGTGCAAGAGAGTTCCCTTTTCTCCACACCCTCTCCAGCAATGACTGTAGATTTTTTGATGATGGCCATTCTGACCGGTATGAGGTGATACCTCATTGTAGTTTTGATTTGCATTTCTCTGATGATTAGTGATGTTGAGCATCCTTTCATGTGTTTATTGGCAATCTGTTTATCTTCTTTGGAGAAATGTCTATTTAGGTCTTCTGCCCATTTTTGGATTGGGTTGTTTTTTTGATATTGAACTGCATGAGCTGCTTGTATATTTTGGATATTAATCCTTTGTCTGTTGATTCATTTGCAAATATTTTCTCCCATTCTGAGGGTTGTCTTTTCATCTTGTTTATGGTCTCCTTTGCTGTGCAAAAGCTTTGCAGTTTCATTAGTTCCCACTTGTTTATTTTTGTTTATATTTCCATTTCTCTAGGAGGTGGGTCAAAAAGGACCATGCTGTGATTTATGTCATAGAGTGTTCTGCCTATGTTTTCCTCTAAGAGTTTTATAGTGTCTGGTCTTATATTTAGGTCTTTAATCCATTTTGAGTTTATTTTTGTGTATGGTTTTAGGGAGTGTTCTAACTTCATTCTTTTACATGTAGCTGTCCAGTTTTCCCAGCACCACTTATTGAAGAGGCTGTCTTTTCTCCATTGTATATTCTTTCCTCCTTTATCAAAAATAATGTGACCATAAGTGTGTGTGTGTTTATCTCTGGGCTTTCTATCCTGTTCCATTCATCTATATTTCTGTGTTTGTGCCAGTACCATACTGTCTTGATTACTGTGGCTTTGTAGTATAGTCTGAAGTCAGTGAGCCTGATTCCTCAGGCTCTGTTTTTCTTTCTCAAGATTGCTTTGGCTATTTGGGGTGTTTTGTGTTTCCATAGAAATTGTGAAATTTTTTGTTCTAGTTCTGTGAAAAATGCCATTAGTACTTTGATAGGGATTGCACTGAATCTGTAGATTGCTTTGTGTAGTGTAGTCATTTTCACAATGTTGTTTCTTCCTATCCAAGAACATGGTATTTCTCTCCATCTGTTTGTATCATCTTTAATTTCTTTCATCAGTGTCTCATAGTTTTCTGCATACAGGTCTTTTGTCTCCTTAGGTTGGTTTATTCCTAGGTATTTTATTCTTTTTGTTGCAAAAATGGTAAATGGGAGTGTTTACTTAATTTTTCTTTCAGATTTTTCATCATTAGTGTATAGGAATGCAAGAGATTTCTGTGCATTAATTTTGTATCCTATTACTTTACCAAATTCATTGATTAGCTCTAGTAGTTTTCTGGTAGCATCTTTAGGATTCTTTATGTATAGTAACATGTCATCTGCAAACAATGACCATTTTACTTTTCTGATTTGGATTCCTTTTATTTCTTTTTCGTCTCTGATTGCTGTGGCTAAAACTTCCAAAACTATGTTGAATAATAGTGGTGAGAGTGGGCAACCTTGTCTTGTTCCTGATCTTAGTGGAAATGGTTTCAGTTTTTCACCATTGAGAACAATGTTAGCTGTGGGTTTGTCATATATGGCCTTCATTATGTTGAGGTAAGCTCCCTCTATGCTTAGTTTCTGGAGAGTTTTTATCATAAATGGGTGTTGAATTTTGTCAAAAGCTTTTTCTGCATCTATTGAGATGATCATATGGTTTTTATCCTTCTATTTCTTAATATGGTGTATCACATTGATTGATTTGCATATACTGAAGAATCCTTGCATTCCTGGGATAAACCCCACTTGATCATGGTGTATGATCCTTTTAATATGCTGTTGGATTCTGTTTGCTAGTATTTTGTTGAGGATTTTTGCATCTTCATTCATCAGTGTTACTGGTCTGTAGTGTTTTTTTTGTGACATCCTTGTCTGGTTTTGGTATCAAGGTGATGGTGGCCTCGTAGAATGAGTTTGGGAGTGTTCCTCCCTCTGCTATATTTTGGAAGAGTTTCAGAAGGATAGGTGTTAGCTCTTCTCTAAATGTTTGATAGAATTCGCCTGTGAAGCCATCTGGTCCTGGACTTTTGTTTGTTGGAAGATTTTTAATCACAGTTTCCATTTCAGTGCTTGTGGTTAGTCTGTTTATATTTTCTATTTCTTCCTGGTCCAGTCTTGGAAGGTTGTGCTTTTCTAAGAATTTGTCCATTTCTTCCAGGTTGTCCATTTTATTGGCATATAGTTGCTTATAGTAATTTCTCATGATCCTTTGTATTTCTGCAGTGTCAGTTGTTACTTCTCCTTTTTCATTTCTAATTCTATTGATTTGATCTGATCTTTATGATTTCTTTCCTTTTGCTTACTTTGGGGTTTTTTTGTTCTTCTTTCTCTGAGTGCTTTAGGTGTAAGTTTAGGTTGTTTATTTGAGATGTTTCTTGTTTCTTGAGGTAGGATTGTATTGCTGTAAACTTCCCTCTTAGAACTGCTTTTGCTGCATCTCATAGGTTTTGGACCATCATCTTTTGCATTTGTTTCTAGGTATTTTTTGATTTCCTCAGTGATCTCTTGGTTATTTAGTAGTGTATTGTTTAGCCTCCATGTGTTTGTATTTTCTACGGTATATTTCCTGTAACTGATATCTAGTCTCATAGCGTTGTGGTCGGAAAAGATGCTTGATTCGATTTCAATTTTCTTAAATTTCCTTATTTATTTTCATTTTGGTTGATCTGTCCATTGGTGAAAGTGGGGTGTTAAAATCCCCTAATATTGTTGTGTTACTCTTGATTTCCCCTTTTATGGCTGTTAGCATTTGCCTTATGTATTGAGGTGCTCCTATGTTGGGTACATAAATATTTACAATTGTTATATCTTCCTCTTGCATTGATCCCTTGATCATTATGTAGTGTCCTTCTTTGTCTCTTGTAATAGTCTTTATTTTAAAGTCTATTTGTCTGATATGAGAATTGCTACTTCAGTTTTCTTTTGATTTCCATTTCCATAGAATATCTTTTTCCATCCCTCACTTTCAGTCTGTATGTGTCCCTAGGTCTGAAGGTGGTCTCTTGTAGACAGCATATATACAGGTCTTGTTTTTGTATCCATTCAGCCAGTCTTTTTTTTTTTTTTTTTTTTTTTGGTTGGAGCATTTAATCCATTTACATTTAAGGTAATTATGAATATGTATGTTTCTATTACCATGTTCTTAATTGTTTGGGGTTTTTTTTTTTTTTTTGTAGGTCTTTTCCTTTTCTTGTGTTTCCTGCCTAGAGAAGTTCCTTTAGCATTTGTTTTAAAGCTGGTTTGGTTATGCTGAATTCTCTTAGCTTTTGCTTGTCTGTAAAGGTTTTAATTTCTACATCAAATCTGAATAAGATCCTTGCTGGGTAGAGTAATCTTGGTTGTAGGTTTTTGCCTCTCATCACTTTAAATAGGTCCTGCCACTCCCTTCTGGCTTGCAGAGTTTGTGCTGAAAGATCAGCTCTTAACCTTATGGGAATTCCCTTGTATGTTATTTGTCGCTTTTCCTTTGTTGCTTTTAATAGTTTTTCTTTGTATTTAATTTTTGATAGTTTGATTAACGTGTGTCTTGGCATGTTTCTTCTTGGATTTATCCTGTATGAGACTCTCTGCTCTTCCTGGAGTTGACTGACTATTTCCTTTCGCATATTAGTGAAGTTTTCAACTATAATCTCTTCAGATATTTTGTCAGAGCTTTTCTATTTCTCTTCTGCTTCTGGGACCCCTATAATTCGAATGTTAGTGCATTTAATGTTGTCCCAGAGGTCTCTGAGACTGTCCTCAATTCTTTTCATTTCCTTTTCTTTATTCTGCTCTGCAGTAATTATTTCCACTATTTTATCTTCCAGGTCACTTATCCGTTCTTCTGCCTCAGTTATTCTGCTATTGATTCCTTCTAGAGAATTTTAAATTTCATTTATTATGTTGATCATCATTGTTCGTTTGCTCTTTAGTTTTTCTAAGTCCTTGTTAAATGTTTCTTGTATTTTCTCCATTCTATTTCCAAGATTTGGGATCATCTTTACTATCATTACTCTGAATTCTTTTTCAGGTAGACTGCCTATTTCCTCTTCATTTGTTTGGTCTGGTGGATTTTTACCTTGCTCCTTCATCTGATGCGTATTTCTCTGTCTTCTCATTTTGCTTAACTTACTGTGTTTGGGGTCTCCTTTTCACAGGCTGCAGGTTCGTAGGTCCCGTTGTTTTTGGTGTCTGCCCACGGTGGGTAAGGTTGGTTCAGTGGCTTGTGTAGGCTTCCTGGTGGAGGGGGCTCGTGCCTGTGTTCTGGTGGATGAGGCTGGATCTTCTCTTTGTGGTGGGCAGGACTGTGTCCAGTGGTGTGTTTTGGGTTGTCTGTGAACTTGGTATGATTTTAGGCAGCCTCTCTGGTAATGGGTGGGGTTGTGTTCCTGTCTTGCTAGTTGTTTTGCATGGGATGTCCAGCACTGGACCTTGCTAGTCATTGAGTGGACCTGTGTCTTAGCATTGAGATGGAGATTTCTGGGAGAGCTCTCGCTGATTGATATTACGTTGGGCCAGGAGGTCTCTGGTCCAATGTCTGAACTCAGCTCTCCCACTCAGAGACTGAGACCTGACACCCGGCCAGAGCACCAAGACCCTTATTAGCTGAAATGCCAAGCAGAATGCCTTTATGGAAAAGTCTCTGCTGATCCTTTATAGGTTGTCTGTAGCACTTAGGTCATACCAGTCATTGTCATAAGTGCTTTATATCTATTAATTAAATCCTCGCCATAACCCTATGAGGTATGGTCAGTTCTTGTGAGTCATAGTAGTTACATTCTATGGTCACCGTGAATACTGAAATAAAGAATCATGGCTCCAAGGGGAAAATCCAGGGTTAGGTCCCTGAGAGCTAATTCATCAACTGCTCAGTATATAACCTTGTTTTATTGTGTTTCCGCTTAAAGACACCTTATTAAATATATATTGTTCATTCATTAACACTGAACTGACAGCCAATAGCTCTATAATTCCTGCCTCAATGAAGCTTATCTAACACATGATTTTTAGCACTTCAGCACTATGCTTGGGAGCTAAACAGCAAAATCACCAACAAAAAGCACAAAAATGCAAAAAAATGTGTCACTAATAGACCACAAAAAGGACACTTGTTCCCAGTACAAGAGTGGAAACATGAGAACTTGTGCCTCGGATACTGCAAAAGCACCATGAGTATTGATTTGGGGATCACAGATACATTTTAGTGAGTGGACCAGTTTGCAAATATGGAATCTGGGAATAGTGAGGCTGTGTTGTAATTACATCTGTAATCCCTACTTGATAGCAGAAGAAACTGAGGCCCAAGAACTTCAGTAGCTTGCTCAGGGGCACTCACAGCCAAGCTGGAATTCAAGTCCTGTTCTACTTCAGTTCCATAGGAAGAGTAGAGCCCTCCTAGGGTGCAGGAAGGCGTGTATCTATCTGCTGATGTGGCGTGTTCTAGACATGGTGTTTGAAGTTTGAGACCTGCCCTGAATTGTTATAGCTTGGGGTCCAGAGACACTGGCTTATTTTTCTCTCTTAAGGCTGTGAAGCCAGGGGCCAGTGGGAAAGAAGGGTGGTGGCTTGAAGACATTTAAGAGGTCATCACCACCAATTCTAGGACAGTAATCTTTCACATGTCTAGAATCTTTCATTTCACCATGTGGACTCACATGACCTCCAAGCTGATCAAATTGTCTTCTACCTTTGGAAGGCTTTAAAAAATGTTGACTAATGTGCTAGTGTCAGTGGGATCTCTCATACTGGGGCCCAGATGGCCTGACTCTTTTCCCATAATCTGCTGCTGGGTAACCTGAGCTGATGCAACTAACTCACCCAGGTCTTTCTGCACTGCCCGCAGTTACAAGGCCCGTAGCCCTGGGCCAGGCAGTGACTCTTAAGAAGTGACTGCAGAGGCACCAAGGATTCCTGTTGCAGGAAGGTGCGCCTGGATGGAAGAATCCACTCCAAGAGTTGTACTTTAACTTTCTTGAAAGACAGAGGAGAGGGGGGGAGGGTCCTGCATGCTGTTCCCAGAAACTGGGCCTCAGGTCAAGAAGTAGGAGGTACACGCTTTACCAAGAAGTCAGCTGCTCAGAATTCATCTGAGGATGACTTTTAAAGATTTGCTTCCCAGGCAAGCCCCAGCATCCTTCTTCCCTTTTTGTGAGTTGTGTTGTGTTAGTCAGTCTTGGTGACATTGGAAGTTCCTGAGAAGATATTTCTTTCTCATACATATCCTTTGATCTAGGTTTCCTGGAACTTTTTATTCTCTAGATATCTTGAAGTGATCTTGCCACTACACCTTTGTTTAAAAAGTGAATTCTGCTTAAATGTTGGGTAAAATAGCTTGTTATGTTGGCAGTGGAAGTCCTTTTCAGTCTGGTTAATACATGTTTGTTTTGTGACAATAATATGCTGTGCACTCTATCCTTTGGTGTCTTTTTTAGGAAATAATTTTGGTGAGACAGTATGTATCTAAAGAACCCCTGTACTCCCTGGAAAGGAATAAGAGTTTACTGAATTGTCTCTCACTTATTTTTTTCCCTTAACTTTTAAAGTTTTGTGTTTGTATATCAGAGACTGAAAACATACAAACATATGTACAGTGTAAAGAACAACTATAAAGTGGATATTCCTGTAACCACCGCCCAAGGCAAGAGATAGCTATCGGCAGCCCCACATCTCTCACCCCTGATTGTATCTAGACTTTTGTGATAGTCATCTCCTTGCTTTTCTTTATAGCTTTACCACCTATGTATGCATCTTAAAAATGTTCTTTAGTTTTGCCTGCTTTTAAACTTTACATACATAGGATCAAACTGTGTATGTTCTCGCCATCCAAGTTGGTGCATGTAGTTGGTGGTTCTCACTGCTTTATAGTATATTTCCTTTGGTTCACCCATTCTTCTGTTGGTGGACTTTTGGGTGGTTTCCAGTTTGGGGCTATTATGCATGGTTTCGATTTTAAAGTCAGCACATAAGGGGAAATTGTTCATCCTTTAGCCATACTGGCCTTCTCCTGGGTCCTCAAATACACCAAGCACGCGCTGTCTCAGAGTCCTCCCTGCCTGGAATGTTCTTTCTCCACTTACCTGTCTGGGAAACTCCCTCACTTGATTCAGGTCTCTGCTCAAAGTCATTCTATCAGAAAATTCTTCCCTGACCATCCTCTTTAAAACAGTACTCTTCGCCCTCTCTCTGTCCCTTAGCCACCGTGTATTCCTGCAGAGCCCTGATCACCACCAGACATAAACATATGTGCTTACTGTCTGCTTCCTCTGGAAGACTCTTAAGCCCCACCTTCATGAATTTAAGCAGCTCAGACATGTTAAGAACTTGTCTGGAGAGTGGATTCCAGCCTCATTTCTACCATTCAGAACCCTGTGAAGTTGGGAAATTGCAGTTCATTCATTCAGCAAATTGAGCATCTACTAAGCGCCAGGTCCTATTCTAAGTAATCCAGATACATCACTGAGCAAAAGAGATACAGATCCTGTCCTCAGGGGGCTTTTATTGTAGTGTGTGTGTGTGTGGGGTGGCACAATAAGCAGTAAACATAATAAGTAAATTAGAGGATAAATAAGTCCACTTGTCCCTCAGCATCTGCAGGGGATTCATCCCCCCCACCTCCCCCAACCCAGGGATACAGAACTCATGGATATGGAGGTGGAACAGGGGCAGGGGAGCATGCTTGCTATTTTAAATAGGTTGGTCTGAGTAGGCCTCATCGAGGAGGGGATGTTTAAACAGCTATTTGAAGGAGGGGAGGGAGTGAGGCATATGGACTTCTGGGGGAAAATATTACAGGTAGAAGAAGCAGCCAGTGCAGGGGCCCTGAAATGGCAGTGTGACTGGTGGGTTCAGGGAACAGCGAAGAGGCCAGAGTGGCTGGTGTGTCACAAGGGCATTATAGACCATTGTATGACCTTGGCTTATATTCTAAGTCAAATGGGAGTCATTGGAGGGTTTTGAGGGAGGGAGGTGACATGATCTGATTTACATATTAAAAGGATCCCTTTGATTGTATTAAGAACTGCGAATTGGTGGAGGCAATGGTAGGAAGAGGTAGATCAGTGAAAAAAAATTGCAGGAATTCTTTTGCAAGACACAGGTGCCTTGGCTTAGAAAGGGGTAGTGGTAGAGGTGGGTATTTGTTTAATGTATTGTTAATAGGATTTTCTGTTGGATTAGATGTTGGGGATGAGAGAACCAAGGATTTTGGCCTGAGCTACCGGAAGGTTGGATTTCCCATCATCTGGGTGGGGAGGCTGCTGATGGGGAGGTTTGGAGGGAAGGTCAGGGCTTGGTCCACCATGTTGAGCTTGAGCTATCTGCTAGCCATCCGTATGGAGACGGGAAGAAGGCAGGTAGATGCAGGAGTCTGGGACTTGGGGGCGAGGTCTGAGCTGGGGCTACAGGTATGGGTTTGAGAATCTTCCTCAAGAGGATGGTATTTAAAGCCATGAGACTGGTATGACATGACCGGGAGTGAATATAAACAGGGAAGAGACCAAGGGCTGAGTCTGATCTTCCTGAGCCCCAGCTTTTCCTCAGCTGGGAGACATAAAAATCATGTTTCCCCTTCCTACTTCACAGACTTCTTGTCAGGACCATCTTCAAGGCTTTAAAGCACTTAAAGCAATGGATGAAAGGCGTGATCACACCGTGCTCTGTTTCAGCCTTGGGATGAGAAGGCATGAAGGGTAGGAACATGTCAGGGACTGGGGCCCAGAAAAGCACCCAGAGTTTTCCTTCCTGTACTTTGAGAAGGTTGATACCTCTGGTGTTGAAGGAAGTCATGACGAGCCTTGGTAGTTAAACAATGAGAAAAGCTCCAGAATCTATGGACCGATGTTTAGACTTGGGGTTAAATAATGTTTAGACATTGAATTAACTTGGTCAGAGTATCTGTCTTGGAAGCAGTGAAGGAAGGAAGGAAAGAACAAGGGAGGGAGGGAGGAAGGAGGAAAGGAAGGAGGGAGGAAAGGAGGGAGAGAGGAGGCAGAGAATAGAGGAGGGAGGGAGGGAGTAAAAGAAGGAGAGGGGAGGGCTTCCCTGGTGGTGCAGTGGTTGAGAGTCCGCCTGCCGATGCAGGGAACACGGGTTTGTGCCCCGGTCTGGGAAGATCCCACGTGCCGTGGAGCGGCTGGGCCCGTGAGCCATGGCCACTGAGCCTGCGCGTCCGGAGCCTGTGCTCCACAACGGGAGAGGCCACAACAGTGAGAGGCCCGCGTACCGCAAAAAAAAAAAAAAAAAAAAAAGAAGGAGAGGGTAAGGACCTTCGCTTCTCCTGCCCCTTCACCAGGAAGTCACCACAGAAGGAGGAAGGGAAAAGTCTGGAAGCCAGGGGCAAAGAGGCAGGCCAGTTCCTAGTGGGGAATCAGATAGGAGGTCTTAGGTAGTCAAGGGGGTCGCACTAAACAGCCTTTTGGGGTCTGTTTTTTGAGACCTTTGTTTGCTGTTTACTGGAGATGTTCTCTCTTCACTGTCAGAGCTTCAGTCTTGGACCAGTGAGGGCTGACGCCCAGCCTGTCTGTGGGGAGAGCAGTAGAGTCACTGGAACCACTGGCCTCAGCAGCGGGCCTGTGAGTGCGTGTTTTGTGGGGCTTTCCAGAAGCTTTCACACACAGTCCTTTGCTGGTAGTGAGGACTCACGGGAAACCCTTGTGAGCAGCTGTAATGCTGAGTGGCACTTAGCATGCAGTCCCCGGGCACGGAGTGCAGTGTTTCTAAGCCTGTAGTCTCCTTTTAGCCCTAGATGGTATTGAAAGAAAAGATTCCCAAGTGATTTGGTCCAGCGCCCTAGGTGGGATTGGGGGTGGAACCTGAGACTTTAATCATCCTACCTTTTGGGAGTAAAAGCAGCCTCTGCTTTGCTTGTGTGTAACTTCAGAGCCACTTCTCAAATGCCCGAGGTTAATAAAATATTTATCATCAGCAGATGGTGGCCGGGGGCAAAACGGCCACTCTCACTTTCCTCAGAACCTTTTAGAGGTCATTATATGGGGGAGGGAGGGAAAGTGAAGCTCCGATTCAGTGCCCTCTTCCCCCGCCTCTGTCCTCCCAAGGCTTCTGGCTCAGACCCCAGGGCCTTTGCATGGAGCTTTCTTTACACAGGTCCCACAGTCCTTCACAGTTTCAGGAGCACAGAGGTTCCCAAGCTGCTTCTTTAGTTGTTTACTTTAGGCCTTTCTTTGCTCTGGTCTCTTCTTCATCCTAAACGTTCAAAATAGAGACACACATGTAGAGAACAAACGTATGGACACCAAGGGGGGAAAGTGGGGGGGGCAGTGGTGGTAGTGGGATGAATTGGGAGATTGGGATTGACATGTATACACTAATATGTATAAAATAGATAACTAGTAAGAACCTGCTATATAAAAAAAAATAAAATTCAAAAAAAAAAGAAAAAAAAAAGCAACAAAGTGGATGCTGCCTTGACTGGCTGGTGGAGCAGGACGGAAGGAATGGGGACCAGGGATCCCAGGAGGCAGGCTGGTCTGACAGGTCCTTCCCTCATTCACTTTCACCTTGACCGGTGTTTTGGTGAAATTATTAATGAATTATTTAGCAGTGAACCCCACCATGTCTGTGCCCCCAAAGAAACCTGACTTGTAACTCTAACAGATGAGAAGAAGGTGGTGGGAGCGAGGTCCAGGTGAGGTAGGCAGCCAGGCGGAGTAGGGGCTGCACTGCAGAGGAGGGCAGCCTAGACCCCGAGCTTGAGAGCATCACCCTGGGTGAGAGTCATTGCTCACCCAGGGGCAGAAGCCCTTGGTTCTCTTCCCTGTTTTATATCGTTCCCTGGGGGTGGGCGGATTAGTGACGAGGCAGAGTCAGAGGCTCACGGGACTTCAGGGGAGCACTGCTCCTAATTAGGGGGATCTGGGGAGGCACTACCTGTCTGGAGACATCCGCACAGGCCTGACGCTGACCTGCCTACAGGGGTTGTAAGTTAAGGATGAGAGGCTACTGTTTGACCTTGGCTGGAGTTACACGTGTATGGGGGTGGTGGGGGGAGAAGAGAGAAAGAGAGAAGACAGACAGATTGATTGATTAATTGATTGGTTGTGAGAGGGTAGGAGCAACTGACCAGGGAGGCGGCTGTCTACTCAAAGCATGCAAAGAAACTGTGGGTTATCAAGCAGATAGGGACCAAGATAGCTTATTCTTGGTCAAATGTTGTCTATGACTGCTTATTCAGGTGGGTACCGGCCAATGTCTAAACCTCCTGCTCTAGGGAAGTTTTACTAAGCTATGTCCGGGATTTCCTTTAGCACGTTGGGATCACAGCTCAGTTTGTTCCATTTAAGTATTGGATACTTAATACTTTTAACACTTCTAAAGCAGCTACTCTGTGCCCACCCCCGCCAGGTGATGTGGGATGTGAAAGAAATACTGGGTACAATCCCTGCCCTAGAGGAATGTATCCACTTGATGAAGAGACAAGACTCATACAAATGAAACAAACTTAGGGAAAAATAAAAGACCGGTTTTGGAACGTACTCGAGTTTTAGGACCCAGGAGGGATGTGTGCTGTGGTGTCAGCAGCCAGTGGCTGCAGCTTCTGGTAAAAGCTGTGTCCCCCCCACCCCCCACCCCCGGGGTCTGGATGCCTTGAGGAGAAGCCCCAGGGGAATTTGCCGGTTTGCGCGGGGAAACACATGTAGTTGTTACCCGAGCCGCTGCATTTGTGGGTGTATCCCCGTCACAGCACTTGGATTCAGTCTCATAACCGTGGCTGCTTGGAGACGCCCCATCGAGGACCTTGTGCTGGGGGGAGACTGTCCGCTGGCTGCCTGTCTGGGGAGAAGTCAAACAACTCGTTAGGCTTGTCCCTGCCTGCCAAGTGGGATAGCGTCATCCATCCTTCTGACCTCAGATGGTTGTACAACAGGAGGGATGGAGGGTGGAGGCCCTTGGGTGAGCACCGTGTGGTTTATCACTGGCTGCAAAATCTATTTAGGCAAAAGGAAGTTGGAGTTAATACTCTTCGCGCTCTGACACTGCAGTGCTGCCTGCCCTTGGGAATTTCTCTTTGTCCCAGTGTTCTCTCTCTCTCTCTGGGCTCCCCTGGTCTCTCCAGTCTGCCTTCCACCCCTGCTCCTTTCGTCACTCCCTGCTTGTTCCCAGACGCTTCCTCTGATCCCCTGGCTTCTGCAGTGATGGAGATGCACGAGCATTTCTCCCAAGTCTAGAGCTCCCGCCCTGTCCTCACTCCTAAGCCCAGATCCTGATCTCTGTCTGCACATCCTGAAGGCGTGCAGGTCGGCCTTGGCTTCGTCCCAGGTCAAGGCATCGCCCTCACACGGTCAGCGCTGACTCCTCTCCTTCCACCTCTGTGCCGCCCGTCCCCAGTCACCAGGGCGGCCACGTCTGAGTGTCTCTGATGCTGCTGGAACCCATCCTCTCGCAGCGATTCCCCCTCTCGTTCTCGAGCCCACACCCTTCTTCACTCTCACTCCAACCAGTATTTCGAAACATTTAGAGTTAAACATTTACTTAGTTAGCAATAGAACTCCACCTTTCCTACGCCCCAAAGAAATCTTCCCTGTAACTCTAACAAATGAGGTTTAAACAGAGCGGCTTCTTTCTCTCTCCGCCCAGGCAGCCCTGCCCATCTCCTGCCCCACTCCTCCCCAGCAGTGGCCCCGAGGCCCCCTGACACTAGGAACTCAAAGAACATGGCAGGAAAGCCACACCTACCCTCTTGTGACAGTTGATTGTGACAGCTTCCTAAGCTATCTCTCTGTTCCTTTTTCGTCCAGGGTTGTTTCTATAAAACCCAGACCTGACAAGGCTCAAAACCACCTTGATAACTGGTCACCATTCACAGAACAAAGCCTGCCAGCAGATCCTCAGTCTGACCCCAAATCACCTTTTCTTCCCTCCCTCTGGGCCTGTGTGGTTGGGCCTGCGTGAACCCTTGGAATTCCCCAGCCCTGCAGGCACTTTAAGCCTCCATACGCTGCTGGTGCTGTTCCCTCTGCCAGGAACACCTTTCCCCGTGCTTCTCTTCCTGAGGAAAGACTGTGTGCTCCTTAGGTCTGGGTTAGAGGTCGTCGCCTCCACGAAACCTTTCTCGAACTTCCTTCTCATCAAACATAATGTGTCACTCCTTCCCTGTTCCTACAATTTTCTGTTTGCACTTAAAAAAAAAAAAGTACTTACCTCCTTGCATTATAGTCACACCAGTAGCAGGGACAATGTGCTCTTTTTTTTTTTTTTTGCGGTACGCGGGCCTCTCACTGTTGTGGCCTCTCCCGTTGTGAAGCGCAGGCTCAGCGGCCATGGCTCACGGGCCCAGCCACTCCGTGGCATGTGGGATCTTCCCGGACCGGGGCACGAACCCGTGTCCCCTGCATTGGCAGGCGGACTCTCAACCACTGCGCCACCAGGGAAGCCCTCATATTGTTTATTGAAAGTATTTGGATGTGCATATTTATTACTTAGTTTTCTTGTTGTAGGGAATTTGACAGATACTACATACCATTGCACTCTACATTTACTGCATTTCCTTGAATTCAGAGCCAGTAGAAAGTTCATCTCTTCATGTTAATTGTTTTCTTCTTTTAATCACATGAGAATTCTATTCCCCACTGGATTTCTTTTTTTTTTTTCCTTAGCTGCTGGGGTACTCTGTGCTAAATTTCATGCTTAACATAGTAAAATTACCTCTGCCCAGGTATCCTGTTGTATCTGTCCTCTGTTGTTTTTATTATTTATTTATTTATGTTTGGCTGCTCTGGGTCTTCACTGCTGCGTGTGGGCTTTCTCTAGTTGTGGTGAGCGGGGGCTACTCTTCATTGTGGTACATGGGCTTCTCATTGCGGTGGCTTCTCTTGTTGCGGAGCATGAGCTCTAGGTGCGTAGGCTTCAGTAGTTGTGGCTCGCAGGCTCTAGAGCACAGGCCGAGTAGTTGTGGCACACGGGCGTAGTTGCTCCACGGCATGTGGGATCTTCCTGGACCAGGGCTCGAACCTGTGTCCCCTGCATTGGCAGGTGGATTCTTAACCACTACGCCACCGGGGAAGTCCCTCTGTTGTTTTTAAAGTGATTTCTTTGTTGTTCTGTTGTGTTATACTTAATTATTAAAGACAATTCAGATTTTTTTGTTAGGAATACATATATTTATATGTTATATCATATACATTTTTATTTATATTATATATTAGCTACATATGATGTATATATCATATGTAATATACATTACAAAGCCCTTATACCCCCTCTTTTATCCCATAGTGATAACAATCCATATTCTTCCTTTGGAGCCACGCTGGCAAGGGATGATGAACAGAATCTGTGGAGTGTGCCTCACGATGTGTCCCACACAGAGGCAGACGACGACAGGATCCTCTACAATTTGATCGTTGTTCGTAATCAACAGGCCAAAGATTCAGAGGTAAGCACCTTTTGAGATCTTGCTGTGTGCAGGTGATAATGTCCAGTGAAAAACAGCAATAACGGAGAAGACCAGCTTAGAATAGAGAAAAGAATGAAGGATGAGATGCGTGAAACGTAGGGCAGGTCTTTTAGCAGCATCTAGTTGCTAATTTTAGCTGGTCTTGGTACACCTGTTTAATACACAGATAAGACTGATTTCTAATTGTTACCCTAATGATACAAATTACAGCAGTAGGGAAACAGCAAGGCAGTGCTGTTCAGATCGTGAAAATACTTTATGGTCTTAAGTGGCTTAACCAGTCCATCTCTAATCTTTCTAACTGTTTAGCAAGCCACCATTAAAGATTCAGACTGAAGGTTGAGAGGTACTTTGCATCATCACTACTTCTGAATTAATGGGGCCTGAATTGTTTTTTTTTTTTTTTTGTATCTTCTTAAATTGTGCTTATGGATCAAACAGCGTATCTGCCATATTTGAGGTGATTTTTGTGATAAGGCTTGAAACCACTCTTAATGGACTTTTAATCAAAGTCATTGATATGAGAACACCAGAATATTGAAAAGGAGACAACTTCATAAATGAAGAGAAAACAGCAAAAAGGATGATATTTTATTTTCTCCTTTATTCCAAAAGTAGTATTATAGTACTCTACATAATACAATATAATATTACGTGTATCATTTTCCAAGTAATACAACCTAAGTTTTCTAACTTCTGTGTTCATCTGTTAGTTCTGAATAGATGCCTATATTAGTTATGACTTTATGTTTTCCTTTCTAACATATAGTAATTGAGAAGAACAGAGACATTTAAAACCTCAGGCTTAGGCTATGAAGAAAGGCACCAGAGTGTGTATGTATGGGAGCAGGGTTATCTGGGGGGGGGGTGCCTGTTCCTTATCTAGGTTTCTTTATTTCTGCTAATTAATTGTTAACTGTTTTTCCCCCCGAAAACATGCATTAGCAGGAGATGATAACTTTAGAAGAGTCACGTGTCCCGGTCCTTTTTATTCTGGTGTGACTTGGGATGCCTTTGGGGGGTTGGAGGTGGGCTGAGAGGTGGGGAATGACAGTTGCCTCTGGTTCTTGAGGCCTGGGGGAAGAGTAGGCTGGAGAGTCCCGCAGTGGCTTTGATGAGCCTCCTTTCTTGGGTGTGGAGTGCTGGTAGGGACAACTTCTGCTAGATACCCATCACAGCGCTTAACTCAGAGGCATAGCATATTAGTGGCCATGCACTGCACTACCCCTGGCTTCCCCGCCCCGCTATCCCCTCCTCCACTGGTAACATTTAAAGGACATCATAAAGGCTGCTCAGGCCAGGAATAGCCATCCTGGCTGCCCTTCCTGAGCATATGGACAGGAATTCTTGCATGACCTTGTTTTCCCTTTAACGGGAAGCGCTAATCCTTACCCTGCTGTACTGGGCTGACCCGTTAGGGTTTCTGCTGGTGAGAATGGAACTAGTTCTTCTCTTTTCTTCCTTTTCTTTCTCCACTCTGTGCAAAGCTGTGACAGCAATAGGGAAGTGATATATATATATATATAGCACACGTTTCTCTGTCTCCCCAGGGCCTCAGGCCAGATGTGAAAGGGCCTTGAAGGGTGTTTGCACTGAGCCTGGCAGCTCTCTCTCGAGGAGCTCCTGTCTCTCTGCCCTGTTTGTCTTTACTTTTGAAAAGGCAGTAGAGGAGGCAACGTGAGCTGCAAAGTGCTCTGAATAAGCACAGCTTCCAAAGCGGCCACCGTGTCATTTCTGTGCTGCTCTTGGACCTGTGTGAAGGGCCTTCCAGAAAGCTTTTTCTTTTTCTTTTTTTTTTCTTATTAGCTGAAATTCAATCCTTTATTATTTAGGTACAGAAGAAATAAATAAGAATAGAAGCAATGTCTTTTATCCTATATTTTCCTCAATATGTTGGAAAAAACCTCTTCTTGATTTGAATACAAGTACACCACTACTTTGTCATCTAGGCCATTTAATGTTGTGTAACATGTATATATACAGCACCTCACATTCATATTTAATGGAGTAGTGTACAATGAGTGAGTTCCGGATGTAGAAATGTTCTGTACGTAGTTTGACTGGTACTTCTCAGCGGCACGGATCGTGTCTCTATCTTACACTTTACCTTTACTTTAAATGGCTACAGGTCCCAGTTTTGGGAACTTTTTATAACAGCGATTCTCAAACTTGAGTGTATATAAGAATTACTTTGAAAATAAGTTTCCTGGACCCCATCCCCAGAGATTTTTTTTTTGAATTTTATTTTATTTTTTTATACAGCAGGTTCTTATTAGCTATCTATTTTATACATATTAGTGTATATATGTCAATCCCAGTCTCCCAATTCTTCCCACCTCCCCTGCCCCGAAGGCTTTTTCTTCTCCTTGCCTACGAAATGAAGTCAAGTTTAACTCTAGAGGAACTCTGCAACCAGGACAGGCCGTCAGGTCAATAACATGAAGATGTGATGATAATGATTTTATATGAAATGATGTGAAATGTCTCTGTTCATGGTGCTTCCTTTTTTTTCAGGTGTAAAAAAAATACAGATACATACACAAGGTATATATAAAATATATTTTAAGGTATGTATGTATACATACATACATAATATATATACATGGTTAAAAAATGTTTCTTATATTTTCTTCCAAAAATTTGAAATGCATATAAAAGCATATATTAATATATTAATATATCTATTCATTTTCCCACAGATTGGATCATACATTACATATCATTCTGTACCCTGCTTTTTTTCCACTTAATAATATATTTTGGACATATTTTCACTTCAACATCTGTAGATTTACCTTAGTGGTTTTGGGGGCTCTCTTGTATTCTCTTGCATGAATTCACTCTCATTTATTCAGCCAGTCCCTATTAATATTTAGGTTGATTCAGGTTTTTTGCTGTTAGGAGCAGAAGCAATACTACAGTGGGTATCCATATATACTTGTATGCCCTGCCATAATTTTTTCAGGAGTAGAATTGCTGGATCAAAGAGTATGTGTGGGGCTTCCCTGGTGGCGCAGTGGTTGAGAGTCCGCCTGCCGATGCAGGGGACACGGGTTCGTGCCCCGGTCCAGGAAGATCCCACATGCCATGGAGCGGCTGGGCCCGTGAGCCATGGCCGCTGAGCCTGCGCGTCCGGAGCCTGTGCTCCGCAACGGGAGAGGCCACAACAGTGAGAGGCCCGTGTACCGCAAAAAAAAAAAAAAAAAAAAAAAAGAGTGTGTATTTAAAATGTTGGAATTGTCACAGTGCTTCCTTCTTGGGGGAACCTAGGAAAAACACTTCAGGGTGCAAAACTCACTAGCATTGGGAGTTCATCCAGTGTTTAAGAGAAGCAGCTGCTAAGCTCCAGATAGCTGTTTTGCCATGCTGAGGAGGGAATTTCCAGAACTTTGGATTTTTAAGAGAAGCTAAAAATCCAAACTTACATATCAAATGTCCAGATTTTTTTTTTTGCGGTACGCGGGCCTCTCACCGCCGTGGCCTCTCCCGCCGCGGAGCACAGGCTCCGGACGCGCAGCCTCAGTGGCCATGGCCCACGGGCCCAGCCGCTCCGCGGCATGTGGAATCCTCCCGGACCGGGGCACGAACCCGCGTCCCCTGCATCGGCAGGCGGACCCCCAACCACTGCGCCACCAGGGAAGCCCCAAAAATGTCCAGATTTTTAAATGATAGCTCACATTAAAAAAAATGTGTCAGCTAAACAAAATACGTTTATGGGCTACTGATATGTAAGGAATATTTACAATAAGGGCTACTACTACTTAATATTATTGTTATTTTGTTCAGTATGATTGAAAACTGAACTCACCATTGATTTAAAAGGTAGAAGGGGGAAGCTGGGGTTGTTTTAAGTTTGAACATTCATATTGCTTATTTTCTTTTTCATGAAGGGTAAAATTGGTACAAATTTTAATAAAACGGAGGATTTTAGTTTTGAGGGAAAAACAAATTCCACCTACTAAGGAACAAGAAACCCTAGATAACTTTGCATGATACAATTTAGAAGCTCAAGCAAGGTGTTAAGGAAAACTGAACATTATGTTTTTTCTTGAGTAGCAATAGCATGAAAGACCCAGGAACGTCCATATTTGGAATTCTCTGAAAAATGAAGAGTAATTTCAAAACAGTGTGTGCACCGCCTACATTCCCTTTCTGAATCTGGAGCTGGTGGAGGAAGGGCTGCAAATATAGTTAAAGCTACATTCGCTGTGTTGTCCCAAATTGGAAAAAAAAAATCAGAAAAGAAGATATATAGAAGAGCAAAGAATGAAGCAAAGGCATGAACTTAAAATTACTTGCAGTGTGAGAAAATAAAACAGTAACATTATTTAATTCTAATATAATCCACTTTCATTTACACAAGGCTTCAAAAGCTTGAAGACTGTCAGCAGAATAACTGATGCATTTACAGATCTCCAAGTAGTGGAAAAATTTTGCTCTTGTCTTTGGCTTTGTAAAATACTTTATGTTTAAGAAATAGTAAACAACCTCAAAATCATGTCACTAAACCATTATCCTTATGTTCATTTTCATTAACGTAGTTGTACTTCATATAACACTCTCTTCTAGGGAGCTTAATAATGGTTAATGAAATATCACTGTACCTTACTTACTTATTTTGTATAAATAATTCTAATCACACTGAACGATCTTGTCCTCCAAGATAATAATGAAAACAGTGCCAAGCACTGTTCAACCACTTGACATAGATTAATTAAGTCCTCTACACAACAACTGTGAGGTGGGTGCTGTGATTCTTTCTATTTGAAGCAACTTGTCCAAGGCCACACAGTTGAAGGTATGGAGTCAGGATTTGAATCTGGGCTTTCTGAATCCAGAGACAAAATATATAATGAGGACCACGATTGAAATTGTTAGAGGGGACTAGATATTGTCTGTGATCCCATGTAGATTTCTAAATGCATGAACAGAATCTGTCCAAAGCCTATTTCTGTGACTTTTTGAAACCAATGATATGAAAGTGACTCTCACATCAGTGGAATGAGAGCTATGTTTGGTTTGGGGATCGTGATTGCAGTTCAGGAAGTGGTCCCAGTCATAATACACTTTTCCCAAATGATGCATTTACACAGTGAGTACAGCTGGTTAAGACTGCAACCCAGGGTTTCAGTTTTATTAGCGTCAAGATATTTCATCATGTTTCTTTCCATCCCTTCGTCTCTTTGTTCAGTGTTCTCTGACGTGTTATTTGGTGCCTCTTCTGAAGGTTCAGTAATAGTTCTTTTAGGAGTTCGTGCATGGCTTCAAGATTTTTACTCTGTTAAAGAAGGCTTTTACATTTTTGATTAAGAATGTAAGTACTGGTCTTCCCTGGTGGCACAGTGGTTAAGAATCCACCTGCCAATGCAGGGGACACGGGTTCGAGCCCTGGTCCAGGGAGATCCCACTTGCCGCGGAGCAACTAAGCCCGTGAGCCACAGCTACTGAGCCTGTGCTCTAGAGCCTGCGATCCACAGCTACTGAAGCCCGCGTGCCTAGAGCCCGTGCTCCGCAACAAGAGAAGCCACAGCGATGAGAAGCCCGCGCACCACAGTGAAGAGTAGGCCCCCGCTGGCTGCAACTAGAGAAAGCCCGCCCACAGAAATGAAGACCCAACACAGCCAAAAATAAAAAGTAAATAAAATTAAGAATGTAAGTGCTGAAAATCAAATCGTTTTCATAAACACTTTTAAAGACTATGCTGGTTCAAAATAGGTGATGTTTGTTTGACATAATCGGTGATAGAAATTCTAGGCTTATTTTTAAAGCTATTAAGTAATTGCATGCTGGGAAATGTACGTCGTCCTGATGATGAGTGCCTGTCACTGAGCAAAGCAGTGTTTATACACTGGCAGGAACCATGTGAACACCAGATGCTTGTGTGGCTCAAGCCATCCTGTGAAAACCTGAAAACCTCCCTCTGCTGAACCCCTGGGAACAGCTACATGTTATTATTTTTTAAAACTATAGAGGCAAAAACATAAAATGTTCCTGGTTTACAATTTGTTTGCTCTTCCTGTGTGTCAGGACTCCCTGCTGGCATAGTGTTGTCAGGCATTGTAAACAGTTCCTATACAATGTTTAAGATAGCAACAGAAGTTCCCAGGGGTTTGTTTGCAACACCTGGATTATAGGCTTAGCCTGTCATATCCCTGGTACTAAAAGAAAGGGTAAAACAGAGTTAACTGGAATGTTTGGTTGGAGGATGTGAGGCGGTGGGAGAGAGGGTGGGTCCCAGCCACATCGCTCTGCAGCGCTTGGAGGTGGAATGTTCTGGTTGGGCTCTGCACGGCTCCGTCTTAGCAAGTCTCCACTCGCTGGACGAGGCTCTCTCTGGTCAGGCCATCTGACTTCTCAATAAGTGGGTGAACGCTGGCCATGGTTGGCGATAGAACTGCAAGTTTTACGCCAAGCGTGAAGGAGCAAAATAACAGTGGAAAATTGAAGCAATTCTCTAGATCATTCTGGGCTTCTCAAAAGGCCTTTTGTTTGGGGTCCAGATGATCCAGATGGTTGAATGCAACCATTCTTTATTTGACTTTGCTAGTGACTGTTTGGGTTAGAGGGGGAGAGAATAAAAACACTCATTAGGGGCTTCCCTGGTGGCGCAGTGGTTGAGAGTCCTCCTGCTGATGCAGGGGACACGGGTTCGTGCCCCGGTCCGGGAGGATCCCACATGCTGCGGAGCGGCTGGGCCCGTGGGCCATGGCCACTGAGGCTGCGCGTCCGGAGCCTGTGCTCCACAACGGGAGAGGCCACAACAGTGAGAGGCCCACATACCGCAAAAAACAAAACAAAACACTCATTAGGATCTGAGAGTCAAGCCGTCTTACCCTCTGTGTTCTAGGTAATAATATTTATGGAGGATTATGTAGGGTTCTAAACAGTAGCATGCTGCTTAATGCGTGTGTTCCAGGCAAGAACTGAAGCCTCACAGTACCCCTGTGAATGAGGGATTTTGACACATAAGATGAGAGGCTTTTGGTCATCTGTCCAAGGTGTTGGAGTGGGGGAATTGGGATCGTAGTTCAGTCTCTGTGACCTGGAAGCCTGTATGATGGGAAACGCTGCCCCCGTGTCTCTACTGAGCTTACAAAGAGTCTCAGTGGAATCTTTTTGCTCAAAGACAAAGTTACCAAATGGGTGTTAACTTCCTGCCGAGCAGCGGCTCTGGTCTGTGTATCTGTCAACCATTACTCACCCTGCACCAACTGAATCACGGAGTGGATGACTTTAGTATCTATTTAGTATCAACCTGTATTGGGCAGTGCATGTAACATCCTCTAGGTGATGCTGCTTGGGAATTTTTAACACCTTGGGCACCATTCTGGGTACAAAAATCTATTGGACTCCACCGGAAGACATTGTTTGTCTGTCTCTGAGGTTCTTTTCTATTCTTTGCCCACCCCCAACTTTTATTTTATTTTTTTTATTTTTATTTTTTCCTTTTGCGGTATGCGGGCCTCTCACTGCCGTGGCCTCCCCCGTCGCGGAGCACAGGCTCCGGACGCGCAAGCTCCGGATGCGCAGGCTCAGCGGCCATGGCTCACGGGCCCAGCCGCCCCGCGGCATATGGGATCCTCCCAGACCGGGGCACGAACCCGTATCCCCTGCCTCGGCAGGCAGACTCCCAACCACTTGCGCCACCAGGGAGGCCCCCACCCCCAACTTTTAAAAAAATATCTAAACATTTTGGATATTAACATTAAGGTAATCCATGTTTCTTACCGAGTAGGTAGCACATCAAAGCTCTGTGTAATAAGCCAACAGAGTTGAGACAACAAATATTAGAAAACGATGCAGGCAAGGGGAAAATCATTAGATATTCAGTAGCATGTGAGGTGCTGAAAAACATGCCTTTGGAATTAGACAGTTGGGGATGAGAGTCATACCTCTGCCGTGTCCTAAGATGACACTGAATAGTCATTTAAACTCGGGGAGATCATACTAGTTATTGTCCAGTTTGGGACACAGTCACAAGGTCTTAAGAAGAAAGGGGGGTGCTAATATTGAGTATGCCAGGCCAAAGATATAAATTGGGGCTGCCCTAGACAAGCTGGGATATATGATCACCTTTTTTAAAAATTGTGGTAAAATATATAAATAACATAAAATTTGGCATTTTAACCACGTTGTAGTGTCAGTTCAGTGGCATTAAGTACCTTCACATTGCTGGGCAGCCATCACCACCATCCATCTCCAGGACTTTTCATCTTCCCAAACTAGAACTCCATACCCATTAAACGATAACTCCCTATAACCCATTGCCCCAGTCCCTGGAAACCACCTTTCTACTTTCTGTCTCTGAATTAGACTACTTTAGGTACTGCATATTAATGGAATCATACAATATCTGTCTTTTTGTGACTGGCTCACTTCACTTAGCAAAATGTCCTCAAGGTTCATCCATGTTGTGGCATGTGTTAGAATTTCCTTCCTTTTTAAAGCTGAATAATATTCTATTGTATGTATAAACCACATTTTGTTTATTCATTCTTCTGTCACCAGGCACTTGGGCTGCTTCCAACTTTTGGCCTGTGTGAGCAAAGCTGCTATGAACGTGGGTGTACAAATATTTGTTTGAGTCCCTGATTTAAATGCTTTTGGGTATATACCCAGAAGTGGCATTGCTGGATCATATGGTACTTCTATGTTTAATTTTTTGAGGAACCGCCATACTGTTTTCCACAATGTCTGCACCATTTTACATTCCCAACATCAAGGCATGAGAGTTCTAATTTATCCACATCCTCACCAACACTTGTTACTAAGATCACCTTTCTTAACCTCTAAACTGATCAATAAAACAGCTGATGACTTCATATTGATCAGTTTTCACATCCACATAGAGCAGAGACAGTTGAAACTGTGGGCCAGTCACCACCACTGAATATCAGCGTTAGGGATGTAAACCCGAAAGAGGCTGATGTCTTGACAGAGCCTCCCTCTGAGCTGCCTGTCCATGAAAGGGAAATAGACAGGTCAGAACACTGGGGGAGCTCTTTGTACCTGAATTCTATTCTGTTTTTTCCAAGCATCCATATACTAAAATGTAACGACCAGGCCCTGGTTCTCTTACTGCTCTTTAGGTTCTGTCCTCATTGGCCCTCTTCCCCTGGAGCCCCAGAAAGACAGTAGATAGTACAGCTTGGGACTACTGACAGGTCAGTGACAGAGAGGGTGTACAACGCATTGGGGACCTCCAGGAAGAGGCAGTGCCTGTAGGAGAAGGGCAGGGAGCTGGCCGTCTCTTTCCATTACTAGAACTTCACTGTTGCAGTAACAGGTTGCTGCATCTCTGGGTTTTCTGAGTTATTGTGCTTGTGATGGTGAATTTCCAGAAGGCAGACCACACGTTTATTGGCATGCATATGCAGGATAATTCACTGATAAAGAATTCTATCTCTCCATTAGATTTTTTTACAATTTGCAGAAACCAACTGGGCCTGAGAAGAAACAGAAAACATAAAGCTGCCTCAAGAGTTGTATTTTTTTTAAGCTATAGTTGACTAGTTGTAAATTTGAAACACAGGGATTAATACCAAGTTAAGCCTCCAGTGACCTACCTCAGTGATGGCTTTGGCTTTTTCTAGAACAAGTGAGATCATCAGAAATGCCTGCCTGTCGTAGAGTCAGGGTGCCTCCTCCATGCGTTGCCTGGATTTCCACAGCAGTCTTTTGATGTAGATGAGTTATTTATTAAAAAGAGAGTGAGAGAGAGACCCGAAGAAGAGGTTTCTTCTTCTTGATAGTGTCCAGAAATGGGCTTCTGACTCAGGGTTCGATGCCTTCCCTTTGGGGTGGAGAAGGAAAGCTAGAAGGATCTGAGGATTTAGGGCAGATAGCTGAATGATTTTCTTTGTGCTTTATTTTAAATGTGAGCAGGAATAATCGTGTGGTAAAAGAAGCTTATAGGCCTAGAACTCTATAGAAAAAAAAAAAGGTACTTTCCAACTTATTTCCCTCTTTAGAAAACACCAATGTGTGATTGATTTTTCAAATGTATCTGTGCTATTTTATATACAGGATTTGTTTCAACAAAAGTTCAAATTCTGCCTGATGTGTCTATTTATTGGTTAATTTTGTTAAAAACAATGTGTCTAATGTTCAGTTAGGCAGGCTTGGTTTGAAATGAGTGTTTTCAGTTCTCTGTATCTCTGAGTCTAATATTTTTTAGTCTTGATGTTAATTTAGGGTCAACAATGTAGAAAACTCTTTTCTGTTCTTCCTACATGCCCTGCCTCTCAACTCAATAGGAGGACGAACTGATTTCTATTGCCATTAAGTTAGAATTTCTGGTTTCATCCAAGTAAGGACCACTTTCAGTTTCACAACTATTCTTACGTCAACACAATGGGCATGTGCGTGAGGGAGCCTGGTTGGTTGTTCATGCAAAGCTCACAGGCTGGTGATACTATGGGTGTGTCACTTCTGCCCCAGATCTAGTAATGGGCTTTACAGGTCTCTGAACTTGATTTTCTCAGGGCACATAGAGCTACTTGAACTTAGGGAGTGTATTAGAGAAACAAATCCAACATGCTGGGCTGTGTGTGTGTATCTATCTCTATAGCTCTTTATCTCTATACTTATACCTATATCTATCTCTCTCTATTTCTCTATCTTATCTATCTCTATCATTCTGTCATCCCTATCTATCTATCTATCTATCTATCATCTGTCTATTTACATTTTTTTAAAGGAATTGGCTTACACAGTTGTGGAGGCTTGGTGAATCCAGAATCTGATGGGGGAAGCCAGCAGGCTGGAGACTTAGGGAATAGTTGCAATTCAAGTTCAAAGGCAGAATTCCTTCCTGCAGAGAGGAGGCCAATCTTTGTTTTATTAGAGCCTTCGAGTGATTAGGTAGGGCCCACCCACATTATAGAGAGTAATCTGCTTTACTTGGAGTGTACTAATTTAAATATTCATCTCATCCACAAAACACCTTCACAGAAACATGCAGAATAATGACTGACCAAATATCTGGGCACTGTGGCCCAGCCAAGTTGGAACGTAAAATGAACCATCATGGTGGATTTTACTAATGCTAATCAAATTTGCAAGAGACTGCCGTATAAACGCAAATGCACATAACCATTTGATGGGCCATAAACTTGACTGGTCCGTCCAGCCTCTCCCCTATAATGAAATATGTAAAGGAAACTAGTGACCACACTAGAAGTGACTGGGAAAGAGGGATCAGAGATCGATGGCAACTGCCATCTATGGAACACTTACCGTGTACCCGATGCTGCTCTAAGTATGTTACATATACAGTGTTAACTGCTATTAGCCTCCAGATGTGATAACCTGGTGCTTTCATCTCCAGTATAAAGCTATTCCTGTGATTTGGTTAGGACACCCTGCCCCTTGATGGTGGTAGATAGAGGTTTCTGAACATCACCCCCAGGTGAACTGTAGCTTCAGGAACTGGACACAGGCAGGGATTCGGGAGGGCAGGCAGCAGAATATGGAATCAAGGGAAATCCAGAACCGTGTCATATTAGACGAATCTGCGACTGAGACCAAGGGAGATATTTCGAATAAAGGCTCAAATTGAAGGGGCTAGGCAGTTACCCAAGCAGAGCCAGCAGATTAGCAGTGGAAGATAGGGATCTCTAGACATTTCAGTCCGAGTGTAATAATCTGTGTAGATTACTGCAGTAGAATTTAATGCATTGCCAAGGCTCAGCAAGTCCTACCATCCCATTTTCTCCCCCGTGGAACCTCTTGACTATTTCCCCAATCCAATAATGACATCATCTCTGTTGCCTATGGACAGCTACACCTCTCCACTTGAAGACACATTCATTTTCTTGATTTATTATTTAATATATAAAGCTGGACTGAAGGCATAGAAACTGATGAGGCTATTGAGCTTTGAGGAATCTCTGCCCAGACTGTGGCAGCATTCAGTACAGTTCTACATTTTCCTCTTGGCTGAGACCCAAGAGAGCCTGGGGGAAGTGGTGGCCTCAGAGTGGTATCCCTTGTGATCAAAATAGCTCCTTTGCTTCCTCAACAGTTGTTTTGGCCCCATTCACTGGTTTGAAATTCTTTTAAGGTGGAGCAGCCTAAATATATATATTTAAAATAGTTATTTATTTGGCTGTGCCGGGTGTTAATTGCAGCATGTGGCCTCTAGTTCCCTGATCAGGGATCAAACCCGGGCTCCCTGCATTGGGAGCACGGAGTCTTAGCCACTGGACCACTAGGGAAGTCCCTGGAGTAGCCTAAATATTGAATCTAAGTTATATCAACTCATCCGGCAGTTCCAGTGTGTGCAGCCCATCCTATGGATATTCTCACACAGTTAAACAAAGGTATGCATTCTCTGCAGTAGTGTTTTGAAAAGTAAAAATCTGGAAATAAAAATATTTGATGAAGGTGCTGGTTAAAAAATAACAGGGTAGGATTTATAGATACTGGCTTGGAAAGACAGTTAGGATCTATTGCTCAGTGGGCATGTATAATATTATCCCATTTGTGTAGAAAGAGATCCCATTTGTATAAAAGCATATGTATGCTAATATACAGCAATAAAATTTCTTCATAGGAAGGTTACCTATGAACTTTTTTTAGCCTTGGTGACCACTGGAGAGTAGAAGTGGATGGAGAAAGGGATACTTTTACTTTCTTTTAACTTTACGGTCTTCTGTACTGTTTGAAAGCAATTTTAGACTACATGTGTGTATTGCTTCTGTATACATATACTTCGTATAAAATAATTATTTCACAGCACACTTTGTGGTGGCTGTTTCCTTAGGTCTTTCTAAGCTGTCTTGTTTTAGTGTGGGTATGTTGGAGAAAGGGGAAGGGGTGGGAAGAAGGAGGGAGGGAGGAAGAGAGATTAAGAGAGAGAAAATGAGAGTTAGTTTAGGAGGACTGGAGCACATTTTGAGGAATCCTGCCAAAATGGACTGAATGGCAGAATGTGCATGAAGCAGTCAGTTGGTATTTATTTTTAGTATTCTAAGATTCATCTAACAGATCAGGCTCTTTCTCTGAAGCTTACCTCCCCTCCAGCTGCCCGTGAATTCACATGGTAATTAACAGAGACGTATTTGTTCGATTCTTCCCCACCCTCCCCACCACCCTGCCCCCGCCTCTTTCTTTGATTGGTCTCGCTCATCTTAGAATAACTGAAAATGGCTTTAATTGCACAGAGCCCGCTAGAGCCCTGGATACTGGCGCGCTGGGTCTCCACGGTGTGAATGTGCTCAGCTGGGGAATCTCTGAAGGCTTACGAGGAGTCCTCCATAAGTACAGCTTTTTGGTTTTGAGTGGATGCTGAGGGGGAATGGCAGCACCTGCCCGGTTCTGATGGGGGCCCAGATCTGTGGCTTTTCAGTCCTAAAATCGCTGAAGTGTTCTGGAAGGAGACCGTATTTTTCTTGATATGAAACCACCCTTCCATTTAGGTACCCAGTGGGTACCTGTTGTCACATAATCATTACACCATGCTGTTTACCGCCCTGGAGGGAGCTGTGCCCTTTGATGGTTTTGCAATAGGAGAGACAGGTCCGGTGGCTTATGAATACAAACTGAGTCTACACTCTTGAAATAATCGTCCTGTTTAATTAGAAAAGAGGTGAGGTAAAGTCACATCCAAGCTTGTTTACCACGTTGCTGTTGTCATTGTTATTATTTAGTAATTTGGAGCCTGGACCTAGCGATTATCATACTAAGTGAAGTAAGTCAGACAGAGAAAGACAAGTTATCATATGATAATATCACTCATATGTGGAATCTAATTTTAAAAAGATACAAATGAACTTATTTATAAAACAGAAGCAGACTTACGGATATCGAAAACAAACTTATGGGTACCAAAGGGGAAATGTTGGGGAGGGGGGAATAAATCAGGAGCTTGGGAGGAACACACACACACACACACACTGCTGTATATAAGATAGATGACTGACAGGGACCTATGTATAGCACAGGGAACTCTACCCAGTATTCTGTGATAACCTATATGAGAAAAGAATCTAAAAAAGAATGAATATATGTATATGTATAACTGAATCACTTTGATGTACACCTGAAACTAACACAACATTGTAAATCAACTATACTCCAATAAAATTAAAATATTAAAAAATATAAAGTAAGCATAGACAAAGCTTAAAAACATAAACAACCTGGAGCCAGGTTCAGTGGACCTGAGTCCCAGTTCACCTCATTCCTTCTACGTGGATGCAGCTTGTCGTAGGAGGCCACACCCGGGCGGGCAGTGTGTGTTTGCACCCCATGTTGTCAGTCCTGGTGGCTGCGGCTCCAGGAACCGGAAGATCCACGTGCCAGTGCTGCTTCCCCAGTCATCAGGGAGGGGCGAGCAGGAGGAAGTCCTCGTAGATACTTTTTGTTTCATTGTGCAGCCAAATGTACTTGTCTCTGGGCACTGATTTTTATTCTTTTTTTCCCAGCCTTGGCGAGTTTACCAGGAAGTTGTTTTTTTTAAGTTGTTGGGGGTAGGAGCTTATTAATTAATTTATTTATTTTTGGGTGTATTGGGTCTTCGTTTCTGTGTGAGGGCTTTCTCTAGTTGTGGCATGCGGGGGCCACTCTTCATCGCGGTGCGCGGGCCTCTCACTATCGCGGCCTCTCTTGTTGCGGAGCACAGGCTCCAGACGCGCAGGCTAAGTAGTTGTGGCTCATGGGACTAGTTGCTCCGCGGCATGTGGGATCCTCCCAGACCAGGGCTCGAACCCGTGTCCCCTGCATTAGCAGGCAGATTCTCAACCACTGCGCCACCAGGGAAGCCCTCTACCAGGAAGTTTTGAAACCAGGTACGAAGGGTGGAGATAAAACCCCCCTGCCGTTGAGTTTGTTGTTAAACACAGGACATGCTCAGGGACGTGAGCTTTTACCCGTTGGTCCCTATCTCTTTGCCAGCACAGAAGGACTCCGAGGAAAGCTATGAGTGGGAATGGCAACAGCTTGTAAGAAGAGAGACCTTCTGACCAAGGACTGGTCAGGGTGCTTGCTCTTCCAGCCCTGCCTTGACAATCGGTGAAAACACGTTTAAAAATGCCCTCTGTCATCTTGCACTGCGTAGACTGTCATCTGTCTATCTGAAGTCAGCGAGGTTTCCGTATTTTTTCTACTGGGAAATGACTGTAGGCCATGCTTTTAAGCCATCATCCATTTGCTTGTCTAGGCAGACGTCAGGAGGGAAGGGGTAATATGTCAGGATGCGGTGGACTGTCTGGTGTAGGACTGAGCTACCCAAGGATGTAATGTCACTCTCAATATGGGCAGAAGGCTGCAGAACCCTTCTCCCTGCCTTTCTGGGGCCCCCATTGACTTCCGGAGGGCCCCCCTCCCAGGGTTCTTCTCATGTTACCCTATGTCTGTGTCCCCTTTGTTGGCTGCTCATCAAGCCTGCCCCAGCCCTCTCCAAGTATCCCATCACTAACATTTTCTCTCCCATCTTTCCACCCAATTAAATGTCCATTTACTCTGTGTAGGCTCAGCTTAACTGGAAGTTAGAAAGAAGCAGGTGTTTGTTCAAAACCAGAGGAATTCAGTGAATAGTATGAATGATTTAAGGAGGCACTAGGGAACCCAAACTCATCATCATTGGTGAAATCTGAGGAAGAGGAGAGGTTTTCTGAACAGAGAGGGCAGCTCAGCTCAGTGGTTTCCTGCGGGGCTTCCAGATGTATTCATGCCTATCGTCACCGTGATTTTCGGTCTTTCCTGAATTGGGGTTGGAGCAGCCTCGTCACGTTGCAAACACTGCCAGAAACTTGCCATGTGAGATTTCCTGGGATAGGGACAGGGTCCTGCATGAGGGCCCTGAGGGTGGAGGCCAAGGCACTGGATGAGCCAGACTGCTTCTTGTCCCAAAGGATTTTGTGGGGCCCAAGGCCTGAATTGTTGAAAGTGTTGGACCTTGGCATGAGCTGGCAGTCAGCATCAAGCACAACAAGAACACCCTTGAGCTGCACACGAATGTGGACAATGAGCCGGGGGTGCCTGGATGGCTTAGCAGTCTGAGGGCAGGTAAGGGGTGGCATTTGAGAAACAATCCCGCTTCGAGGTGGCAGATCCTCTGCTGATGTTGAAACACTGGCGGCCGTTCTTACCCCTCACTCTGCCTGTTCCTCTGCCCTAGTTTGGAAAGGTCTTTTCTTCCTCTCCTGTTTTGCCTGTTCCGGACTCTTCCTCCAGCCAAGGGCAGGGCTTTGTAAAACACCCAGGTGGGGAAACAAGCAGAACCTGATTTTTCATCCATCCTTTTCTTCATTTTGCTTGCTCATTTTCAGCTCTGTCTGTGCTTGTCTTTATTTTTTATTTATTTATTTTTTGACATAAATCGTAGCAATATTTTTTTTACATCTTTATTGGAGTATAATTGCTTTACAATGGTGTGTTAGTTTCTGCTTTATAACAAAGTGAATCAGTTATACATATACATATGTTCCCATATCTCCTCCCTCTTGCGTCTCCCTTCCTCCCACCCTCCCTGTCCCACCCCTCTAGGTGGTCACAAAGCACCGAGCTAGCTAGTGCTTGACTTTAAAGTGAACATCTCAGCCGATGCTGGGTAAGATTTAGTCATTGAGAGGAACTCGCTCAGGTCCAAGTGTATCTAGGCTTTTGATTGCTGAATGTTCAGAAACACAGCATTTCATTGATGTTTCAGTCCTCACCTTCATATTTTAATCCATGACATGGTATGTATCTTTTGCCTGCTTTAAAGTGATGTTTGGGGGATAGAAAGCACCTTTGACTACATAGCAAAAGGCACATACTGACATGTTTCAGAGTGATGGTTTTCTATTGTGTGGACTGCAGTTGGCACTATTGCTTTTTTAGCCAATCATGGCAGCTGACACTGTGCTTCTGGCAAACATCCTCTTCTTAAAAGGTCACCAGTCATATTTGATTAGGGCTCACTCTAGTGATCATTACTAATGATTTTGGTTACTTCTGTAAAGACACTGTCTCCCAATAAGGTCCCATCCTGAGGCACCGGACATCAACATATACACTTTGCAGGGGTACAAGTCAACCCGTAATTGTAGGCATGCCATTGATAGGATTAAAAATACTTACTTTGTTTGGTGGTCAGATGTAGACCCTGTGGGTGTAGTGTGTTTAAAGAGTCTTCCCTCAGGGAGCTTACATTCTATTGAAGGGAGACGGACAACAAATAACTATAATGTAGGTCATGTAGGGGCAGAACACTTTTTCCTTCCTTCTAGGTTCTTTGGCTGGTCTAATAATTAAATTGATATAAGACAGATTCACAGGAGAAAAACAAACTTAATTAGGTATGTACAGGATTCCCATAAAGATGTGAAGACATAATTGAGGCTTCTGTAACATCCTGAGCTAAGAAAAGGGTAGGTGTTCAGGGTTACAAAGGGGAGGAAAGCCATTCATGGGAAGGCAGAGGAGATGTTTGAAAAACAAAAGTTTCCCTGTTATGCAGATAAGTTTCCTAGATAAAAAAATGATTATGGGGCTTCCCTGGTGGCGCAGTGGTTGAGAGTCCACCTGCCGAGGCAGGGGACACGGGTTCGTGCCCCGGTCCAGGAAGATCCCACATGCCACGGAGCGGCTGGGCCCGTGAGCCATGGCCACTGAGCCTGTGCGTCTGGAGCCTGTGCTCTGCAACGGGAGAGGCCACAACAGTGAGAGCCCTGCGTACCGCAAAAAAAAAAAAAAAAAAAAAAAAAAGATTATGGATACAGGCCCCCTTTCCAATATAAATTTAGGCAGTTTAGGGAGAGGTAAAGAGCTTTTCCTGAATCTGCTGGGGCTTGATTGCCTTTAGCTCCAAATACTCCTTATGCCGAAGATACGTATTTTGGGGTAACAAAACCTGCTCCCTTTTGGCTGTGATAAGCACTTTGAAGAAAAATAAGATAATATGAAGGGACAGAAAGTGACTTTGGGCGGGAGCAGAGACCTGGATGAGGTGGGAAAGGAGCCTTATGAAAGGCATCCCAAGCAGAGGAAACAGCACGTGTGAAGGCTCTGAGGCAGGAATGAGCGTGGTATGTGCCGGGGACAGCAAGGAGGCCAGTGTGGCTGCCACAGAGAGAGCAAGGGAAGGAGCTGTGCTGTGTGACCCTGAGCAAACTGGCGAGGACCAGACCACGAAGGCCCTGTAGGCACAGTGAGGGTTTTGGATTTTGTTCTAAGAGGGGTGGGGAGTTCTTTCGAACTAATCAAGTAGAAAGTGCTTATTTGTCCCTTTGCAAGATGTGTTCTTCTCCTCTGGCCCGGTTACTTCTAATCTGGGCAGCTCACATTCCCTGGGAGTCCTGAGCAGGCCTGGCCTTACACCACGCCTCCTCCTCCTGTTGGGAGATACATCTCCAGGGGTCTCTTGGTCTCTGCACACGTTGTGAGCAGAGGCACTGTCTGCCCTTTGTCTGGACTGTCTTTTCAAGGGTGTTTTTATACTGAACAGCCTTGGGACGTATAGCTAGTTCTCCCTCTGGAGCAAAGGGCAGGCAGGCCTATCCCATTTTAAAAGGTCAGGTCCCCTGAGTTTAGTGTTCCACTTGCAAATGATGCACGTGCAGGCATCATTTGGCCCTCTTCCCGTTACTGTGTGGGATCTGGCATGAAGAATGCTGATCTGAGGACTTCCCTGGTGGTACAGTGGTTAAGAATCCACCTGCCAATGCAGGGGACACGGGATCGAGCCCTGGTCTGGGAAGATCCCACATGCTGTGGAGCAACTAAGTCCATGCATCACAACTACCGAGCCTGTGCTCTAGAGCCCAGAGCCACAACTACTGAAACTGTGTGCCACAACTACTGAAGCCTGCGCGCCTAGAGCCCGTGCTCCGGAACAAGAGAAGCCACTGCAATGAGAAGCCCGCGCACCACAACAAAGAGTAGCCCCTGCTTGCCACAGCTAGAGAAAGCCTGCACGCAGCAACAAAGACCCAACACAGCCAAAATGTAAATAAATAAATTAATTAATTAAAAAAAAAAAGTAATGCTGATCTGCTATTGTCGAGTCCTTTGTCTCTGACCCTGGAGTCTCATGTCTTTTGCCAGCACCCATGAAACTGTGACAGGAGACCAGACCGTATTAGCTTGTTAGCTTGTTAATCAAATCTCGTATGCTTCACAATTTTTGACACCCTTAAAATAGCTTTCATGTTGGCATCATGACTGAGAGCTTGACCTGGATCAGTGCTTTGGTGTATGTGTGTGGTTTTTAAACTTTCTTCTGTTATTTTTGGAACGCTGACCCCACCCCGAATGAAATCTACCAGAACACTGATCAAATTAAAGCTGCCTTGGTCTAAGTAAAGGTAAGAACCTAGATTCCGCATCTCAGGACGTCTCCAGGCATCTTTGGAAAAGCCACCCAACATAATTTCAAAAACACTGTGTTGACCTACTAAAGGCCCCTTTAAAATTCAAACTTGTTATCTGGTAGCAATAATACATTAATTCTTATCAGAGACAGATCAGATATGTCTTCATTTCCCAGTCATAAATAGGTCAGCACAAATTTGTGTTTTTTTTTTTTTTTTAAGTACTATTTTATTTATTTATTTATTTATTTATTTAGTGGTACGCGGGCCTCTCACTGCTGTGGCCTCTCCCGTTGCGGAGCACAGGCTCCGGACGCGCAGGCTCAGTGGCCATGGCTCATAGGCCCAGCCGCTCCACGGCACGTGGGATCTTCCCAGACCGGGGCACGAACCCGCGTCCCCTGCATCGGCAGGCGGACTCTCAACCACTGCGCCACCAGGGAAGCCCCAAATTCGTTTTTTTGAGGAATGAGTTCCAGGTTTAATAAGTTTTGGTTACAGGCTATGGAGGAGGAGGTTGGGAGAGGCGGGCACTGCAGTGGTGGGCCCTGGGCATTTGGGCAGGGCTGTAAGGGAGAACGCTATAAACCAG
This sequence comes from Mesoplodon densirostris, assembly GCF_025265405.1. Lineage (NCBI taxonomy): Eukaryota > Metazoa > Chordata > Mammalia > Artiodactyla > Ziphiidae > Mesoplodon > Mesoplodon densirostris. The sequence goes on from NC_082668.1 coordinate 22,194,577, forward strand.
AGGTGCTGAGAAGATAGTGGATGATAAATCACATCACATCTGAACTACTTGGTTTCCTTGATCCCTATCCCTTCGAGTTGCCTCAGAAGCTGTGAGTGGGGTCTGGCAGAGAGAGAGGGGCACCGTTCCTTTTCACGTATCTTTTATGGTGGGGTTCTGTGTGAGGTATCATTTGGAAAAACGACTCTTCCACAGAAACAAGTTTGAAAGCTCATCTTCTTTACTCTGTCACCTGGAGCTCTGGCAGTGGGTATTCAACACGAAAGCAGATGCTTATTTCATAGAGTCCAAGGAGGAATGGGGCACAGCAGACAGGATTCCTGGGGTTCAGGCCCAGCTCTACCACTGTCTCCTAACTCTCCCGCTAATGTGCTGTGTGACCTTTGGCAGGCCACGCAACTTCTCTGGGCCTGTTTTCTCATCTGACAGAGGGAGATGTGGAGGACATGGTCTTAAAAGTCTCTGTACTTAAAGGCTTGTGAACTATGGAGCAGTAATGTGGCTTTTAACCCAAGAAACATTGTGCTGTAGTCCTGGGTGTCTGCGTTTTAAGGATCCAGACCTCATTCACACCCTTTGAGTGAGATGCACTCAATATGGGAATGGGGATGGGGGCATTTCTGAGAGTAAATCAGGTGGCTTTGATTCCTCCACACCACATTTCCCTCCACAGTCTAGACAAGCTGTGGCCCAGGGGCCAAATCCAGGTTTATTGGAACACAGACACGCCCAATTGTTTATGTGTATTTTCTGGATGCTTTGGTACTACAGTGACAAAGTTGAGTAGTTGTGACAGAGACCTTATGTCTTGTAAACCCTAAAATATTTAGTATCTGGCTTGAGGCCATGCTTTGCCTTTGGTTTGGCACTCAGTAGACTTGGCTCAAATGCTTGTGTGAATTTAATTTTTCATACAACAAGGATACACAACCAACCCCCTTAAGGGGGGCATCCCATAGCCACTGCTTTATGATACTCTGGAAGAAGACATCCTCTTTGGAAACTGAGAGACTCTTCTAGCCTTTTCATTTACGGATGCAAAACATCTTTCAATTACTGATGATTTTTTCTTTTGAAAAATGCCTATACAATTATGTATCATGTGAGATTAGTCAAAATTTTAAAAAATAACTGCAGTTTCTAAGCTTGTTAACTGTACCATGGACTGGTGCCACAGCACTGTTTTCCCTTCACATTCGGGGATTTTAAATGCAGAGGAATTGTTTTAGGGGCTTTGTTTGAATTAATTAAAGCCTGCCATGTTGATAAGGAAAAAGGCAGATGACTGACAGGGTAAAGGTCTTGAAAACTGGAAATGGCTGCTGAATTTAGGATTCATAAGGCAGCTTCCTAATTGGCTTGGCAAAGGGTCATCCATGTGTCTATAATAGCCAGTAAAGACTGGGGTAATTATAACCCATGTGTTAACCAGTGAGTTTCCAGGCAATTACAGGACTGCTTCCACTTAAGCAATTATTTTGCCTTGAGGCCGCGGCATTACATCATGCTTGAGGCTTTGTCAGCGTAACCTCCAAACACTGGAGTGGGGGAGGCGGAATCTGGGGGCTCCACTGAAGATTGTAAGGGGAGTAAAACGTGAACAGCAAATGAGATGCTGAAATTGTAAGGAAAATGTTTTACAAGGCTTGAATCTAAATAATAACTTCCAACTATTACAGGAACCCTATTGTCATTGACAGGTGACAGAGAGAGTAAGCATTTTGTGCCTTTTTTTTTTTTTTTTGGCTGTGTTGGGTCTTTGTTGCTGTGCATAGGCTTTCTCTAGTTGTGGCGAGCAGGGGCTACCCTTTGTTGTGGAGCACGGGCTCTAGGCACGCGGGCTTCAGGAGTTGCAGCACGTGGGCTCAGTAGTTGTGGCTCGTGGGCTCTAGAGCGCAGGCTCAGTAGTTGTGGCACACAGGCTTAGTTGCTCTATGACATGTGGGATCTTCCCAGACCAGAGCTCAAACCTGTGTCCCCTGCAGTGGCAGGCAATTCTTAACCACTGCACCACCAGGAAAGTCCCTTGTGCCTCTTTTGAAAGGGTCAATGTGACTCTGGGTTGTGTTCGCAGGGGTATAATATGCTGGAGATGTGCTTGGAGTGATTAGGGAAGTGGTTTAGTTTCCAGGTACATGTCTTAAAAAGGATATAGATAGTTTAGAGAAGGTCTGGAGTAGACAATGAAAATATCGAAAAATTAGAAAGTAAGAAACAAGTGATCGGGGAGAGATGGAGTGAGCAGAACACAGACTGTCAAATCAGATGCACATGGGTCACAGACTGTACCCAGTATCAAGCTTTACTAATATTTTCAAAGACACAGACGATCAAGAGGCTCAGGAGAAGCAGAGAGAGGTCTGGGACCTGAGAATGTCTCCCTAGGGCCCCTGTCCCCACAGGGCCTGCACCTCTGACTCAGAATACTAGATGAGTCTCAATGAGGTCCACGGGGTTACCTCACACTGTGCAAAGCATTCAAATTATGAAAGAGCTCTGTTGTATACTTATTATTATTATTATTATTATTATTATTATTATTATTATTTTGCGGTATGAGGGCCCGTCACTGTTGTGGCCTCTGCCGCTGCGGAGCACAGGCTCAGAGGCCATGGCTGACGGGCCCACCTGCTCCGCGGCATGTGGGATCTTCCCGGGCCGGGGCATGAACCCGTGTCCCCTGCATTGGCAGGCGGACTCTCAACCACTTCGCCACCAGGGAAGCCCTACTTCTCATTATTTTGTCGAATATGTGGCATTCTCCAGGGGCCCTACCCCAAAGATGCTGGGTGTCTTGAGTCCACGTCCTCCTTTGGGCAGAGACATCCTGCTAAGGGCATTCTGTAGTCAAGGCTTCTTCCTAGCAAATATCGTTAGTCTAGTTACCTGGAGGTTCATTGATAAAGAAATTAGATAGGGTCACCTGCCTTCTTTCCTTTTTTTTTGGTGGGGGGGCTTATCTACCCCTAACCCCCAACACACACACACCCCCACACAGAGTCAGTAAATGGACCACAGGCCAGCTGTTTAAGTCCTTCCTACTAGGGGGGTGAAGGTGAAAAGGACTGGTCGGGGTCAGGCAGAAATAGACAGCTTGACAGCTTTCGAATAAAGGACGAACAATTATAATTTGGGTCCCTGGTGATAAAGTATGGAGGAAGGGTAATTACAAAAAGCGTCATCACTATAACGAAAAGTATTTTGGTTAAAAAAATAGGAAACTTTCAGATTTGGGGGGTTGTTAGTTTTAAAAGCAAATGATAACTTCCTCCTTTCTTTCCGTCCTTCCTCTCTCCTGTGTCTCTGCTTGGCTAATATCGAGGGCATCACACCCCCTTCCTGGTTATCATCTTGTCCTTGCTCCGTCCCCCTGGTCCTCCTCCTCCTTGAAGCTGGCAGAGATCCTGAATACAGAGTAAATGCCTCACAGAAGCAACAGTGTTTTCAGCTAAATATTGCAACATACACAGGAACTTGGCAGATTTATTGACAGGCTTTTCAGTTTAACAGAAATCATTGAAATCAGATGAGCTAAGGTCTGTGCATTGCCATCCAGAACACAGTAAATACTTTTTAAAATAAATTCAATTTACAGTAATAGCCATAACTAGACTTTTCTATTTTTTGAGGTAATTAGATACTCGTCAGGTTAACAAAGGAAGCCCTTAAAAATAATCCTTTTTGGGGATTTTAAAGTTTCTGTTCTGATAAAAGAAGTACATGACCATTATGGAAAATTTGGAAAGTATAGGAGAAAAAAACCACTATTATACTGTTTTTTTGTTTTTTGTTTTTTGTTTTTGCGGTACGCGGGCCTCTCACTGTTGTGGCCTCTCCCGTTGCGGAGCACAGGCTCCGGACGCGCAGGCTCAGCGGCCATGGCTCACAGGCCCAGCCGCTCTGCGGCATGTGGGATCTTCCTGGACAGGGGCACGAACCCGTGTCCCCTGCATCGGCAGGCGGACTCTCAACCACTGCGCCACCAGGGAAACCTCTATTATACTGTTTAATTGAATTTTTCTTCTGCTTTTTTTTGAGATGAAATATATATGCATATGTATACTATACATATATTATGTATATACACTATTATATATTATATATATTATGTGTATGTATATGTGTATATTATGTATATATATATCATTGTGAATATACACACTATTTCAAAAATATATATGCTGTAATAAATATATGTAGTCTGCTTTAATACTGATCACTAATATATCATTTAAGTCTTTTTTCATCACCTTTTTGTGTTTATAATCAATGCTTTAAAGCACATTATTTGCATTCACTTTTTTGCATTTGAGATTATTTCCTTAAGATAGATTCTTAGAACTGGAATTCATGGATTAAAGATTTTACCCATTTTTATATATTCTGATACATACCGCCAAATAGTTTTTACTATCTTTGAGGAAAAAAAGTAACACCAATTTTGAAACTCTTAATCTTAATACAAAAGAGCGCCTTTCACCACACCCTTCCCAGCACTGGACGTTCTCATTTTCTTTTATTTTTAATAGATAATTTGGCTGGATAACAAGAAAATATTCATTGTTTCACTGAGAATATTTTTTTAACATCTTCATTGGAGTATAATTACTTTACAATGGCTTGTTAGTTTCTGCTTTATAACAAAGTGAATCAGTTATACATATACATATGTCCCCATATCTCTTCCCTCTTGCATCTCCCTCCCTCCCACCCTCCCTATCCCACCCCTCTAGGTGGTCACAAAGCACCGAGCTGATCTACCTGTGCTATGCGGCTGCTTCCCACTAGCTATCTATTTTACGTTTGGTAGTGTATATATGTCCATGCCACTCTCTCACTTTGTCCCAGCTTACCCTTCCCCCTCCCCGTATCCTCAAGTCCATTCTCTAGTAGGTCTGCGTCTTTATTCCCGTCTTGCCCCTAGGTTCATCATGACTTTTTTTTTTTTTAGATTCCATATATATGTGTTAGCGTACGGTATTTGTTTTTCTCTTTCTGACTGACTTCACTCTGTTTGACAGTCTCTAGGTCCATCCACCTCACTACAGATAACTCAGTTTTGTTCCTTTTTATGGCTGAGTAATATTCACTGAGAATTCTTGAAGGGTGGGTATTATTTCTTTTTTTTTTTTTTTTTTTTTTTTGCGGTATGCGGGCCTCTCACTGTTGTGGCCTCCCCCGTTGCGGAGCACAGGCTCCGGACGCGCAGGCTCCGGACGCGCAGGCTCAGCGGCCATGGCTCACGGGCCCAGCCGCTCCGCGGCATATGGGATCCTCCCAAACCGGGGCACGAACCCGTATCCCCTGCATCGGCAGGCGGACTCTCAACCACTTGCGCCACCAGGGAGGCCCGGGTATTATTTCTTAACTGATCCTTTTGTGAATTATCTCTTGATGAGTTCTGTTTTTTTTTGTTTTTTTGTTTTTTTGTTTTTTTTTGCGGTACGCGGGCCTCTCACTGTTGTGGCCTCTCCCGTTGTGGAGCAGGGCTCTGGACGCGCAGGCTCAGCGGCCATGGCTCACAGGCCCAGCCACTCCACGGCATGTGGGATCTTCCCGGACCGGGGCACGAACCCGTGTCCCCTGCATCGGCAGGCAGACTCTCAACCACTGCGCTACCAGGGAAGCCCGGGTTCAGTTTTTTAATATGATTTTTCTTTCTGTATGCACCCCTTGCTGTATTTGTATCAAACACTTTTTCCAGTATTTTGCTTGCCTTTTTATTATTATTATTTTTTCTTCATGACTAAAAGTTTCAGGTTTTTATTTTGTCAAATTATATATTTTTCTGTTGTCTTGGAGGTCTTTTAAAAGTAATACGCTTGTCTTGGTGTAGCTATCAGTTCAATGAGATTATGGGTATGAAAGCATTTTAGACAGTGAAAGACACACTACCTATAATAGGAGCAGTGACTCCTGCCCGCTCCACTGTCACCTGGAAAGAACCTATATTCCTTAAGGACACACGCAAGAGTGTTTTCTGGTAGGTCTGGGTAAAGAGGCATCCCTCTGCAAACTTTGCCACAGTGTGTGTTGACATTTGTACAGCACTTTTCGGTTTGGACGAGCCACGCTTGAGCTGCTGACTTGCCATGTGTGGCCAGCGGCTGCTGTATTTCACAGCCCAGGGCTGGATGCTGAGAGGTAGACAGACCTTTGAGATGTCCTCTAGACTCTGCATTCAGACAATCCATTGTTACGTCCAAACCTGCCCTCCGTACTTTGAAGAAGCAGCCTTCCTTGACGGTACACACTTAAAATAATTGGCTGTTTCTATCTTGCCAGAAATTCAAGTACCCCTTTCATCTCCATGAACAGGAATTTAATCTTATTATCCTTTGCCTTTAGTGACAGCAACTAATTGTCTCTCTTGCCTGCAGTGGCCTGAGCAGCAGAACCAGGAATGGGTTCCAGCGAGTTGATTAGGAATAACGATATCACAGGAAAACATCAAGGCCCAGTTCTTCCCACTGGCGGTGTTAGCCAAATCACATCCTGAGTTTGGCCCTTCTCCCATCGCTAAAGCTGTACGTGGGCTGGAACCCCCCAAATTCGGCAAAACTGGCTTGAAATCTCTTTGCTTAACAGCCCCATTCCGTGGCTTTGCTGGCACAGTTCCCCAGCCGGAGCTGCGAGCTATCCCTTGGCTTAATCTGGTTAAAACCAGATAAGAATTAGGTCAGGGGCCTCTGGCTGCAAAACAGTGTGTTTCCAGATCTCCAGCGGAGCTGTGGAATAAAAATAAGCAGAAAGAGTTGGAAAAGCATTACTTGGTATTTACATTTGACTTGTTCTAGGTCAAACTTCTAGCTCTGGTTCTAGGTCATAACACAGGAACTCACAAAGGGCAGTGGGACTGCATTAGCAACCACGGGAGGATGTGCCTTTCCAAGGTGCCTCAAGCAGGAACTGCAGGATGATATTTGGGGTTTGAGGCTCTGCATGGTATGTTGAGTCAAACTGCCCAAACCGCTAGACTTTAGTCAAGTTTCACTTTATTATCTTTTAAGTATTAGAGCATCTGGGGTGGGGTTCTCAGAGCCTAGTGGTCAGGGAAGCGGGCTCACCCCACTAAGGCCCAGCTTTCCCTGGGATTCAGAGAAGAGGCAAGTAAATAGCTCTGGAAGGTCAGTAAGGAGGAGACCCAGATGCAAACATGTAAGCCAGAGGCTTGTTCTTCTCTCACTGGATTGGTGGGTCTGAGAAGGCTAGGAGAGAGAACCACAGCAGAGTTTGGCCTTCCCAACTGAAAATGCTCCTTTCCGTAGGCCCTAGTTACCAACAGACAGGCCTTTTGTAGTGCGAGTGTTCCAGAATAGTGAGATGTCCAGGCAGAAGCAATAATGAAACTACACACCTCAGACTGGGACTCGAACCCAATTACATCTCAGTTGGGACTCAAACCCACAATCTTCTAACCGCACTCCTTTGTATGGGACTTCAACCCACAATCTCTGGTTTAGGTGGGGACTCGAACTCACAGTCTCCCCGCTGAAACCACACACCTGGTCACAGGACTTAATGGGGCTCAGGCTCTTTATGTCTCAGCACAGAAGGAATTCAGCAAGAGGCGGAGTGACAGGCAAGAAGTAGATTTATTAATAGAGGACGCTCGTGAAGGGTACACGCGGGCAGGCAAGAGAGCTCTGCCCCGAGAACTAAGTGGGAAAGCGGGTTTATTTAGGGAGATACACGCTCCATAGACAGAATGTGGGCCGTCTCAGAAGGCTAGAGGCCCCAGGGTGTCGGGGGGGTGGTTAGTTTTTATGGGCTGGGTAATTTCATAGGCTAACAAGTGGGTGGATTATTCCAACTATTTTGGAGAAGAGGTGGAGATTTCCAGGAATTGGACCACCACCCACTCTTTGGCTTTTTATGGTCCACCTCAGAACTGTCATGGCACTGGTGGGTGTGTCGTGTCGCATATGCCGACATATTACAATGAGCATATGATGAGGCTCCAGGTCTACTGGAAGTGGAATCTTCCACCATCTTGGGCCTAGTAGGTTCTAACCAGTTTGCGTTGTCTCCTCAACAGCTATGTCATTCTTTTAAAGGTCGTGCCCTGTCCCCTTCCCTCCTGTCTCAATAAGGCCAAGCCATGTTGAGAGCAGTTGGAGGGTCCTCCAAATTCTGGAGCCCCCGAGGACCAAGTGCCAGAACCCCGGGCACTGGCTCCTCCTTGGCCTCCAGTCCCTACCACTCCCTCCTGCAAGGTTCATCTGGTCTGTGATTTATCCTCTAATATGCTGAGTTTCTCTTTCTGTCACCTGATCTGTGCCGTTTGGGCCGAGGTGAGAGTAGAAGGCGAGTGAGTGGAGCGGCTGTGTAGGAACGGGGAGATACCATCCCATCTTCCCTGCCCATACACCATGCGTGGCAGACGGAGAGAATGGGCTTTTCTAGTCCTGACAGAGGATGCCTCTCCGGGGTGGGTGGCCTTGACACTGTCCAGACCAATTCTGAGCTTCCTCTGCATGATCTCCTCTCTCCTCCCTTCCCCGCCGGCCCCTCGCACTGGGATCTGGTTGCTGGGCAGTGACTGGTGTGTGGCCAGGGGCAGCTGGAGAGCAGGGCGGGCCTGTCCGTCCTCTGGACCTAAGTGGCTGTGCCAGAGCTGCTTTTGGAATGAAAGTCCCTGCACGTTATGTTCCATTTCTTTCTTTGTGTCCCAGTTTCCACATTGGTGACAGGGAAGGACAATGGAATAGGCTAAATTTGGGCCTAATTGGTGCAGCTTAGGATGCTGGGAGGAGCACAGGTTATGGAGTCAGACAGACTTGAGTTTAAATTTTAGGTTCCCCACTTAATAGCTGTGAGGTTGCAGCTGAGTTGTTTAGCCTCCTGGTGTCTCACTTAACACGTCTCTAGAAAGGGACCCATAAACCCATCTTGTTGGATTTTTCTAATGAAAGGAAGGACACATGTAGAGTGCCCGGGATGGTGCCTGCCTCACAGTGTAGCCTCCATATCTGTTATTATTTAAAGAGACCTGTGAAAAGTATTTTTCAAATATCAGATGCTTGATCAGCACAGAGCAGGAGAGGTGAATGGATTATTTTGTTTTATTTCATCTTTCTTGAATTTATTCTGTTTCCCAAAAATATGGGGATCAAAATATCTTGATCATATAAACCTGCCTTGTTCAGAATACACATGGATTAGAACCCACGTGGCTTTTCCTGATAAAATTTAGTGCTGCTTCTAGATTCAAAGCAGGCACTCAGTCACCAGCAGAAGGTGGCCTTTCTGTGAATTGTCATATTCATTTGCGTTCAGCCAACCCACTGGGACGCCGGCTGTGTACAGAGGACTGTATACAACATGAAGGAATCCAGGTTCTTGTATCCATGGAGCCCACAGTCTAGCAGTAAAAGAGACATTACAAATGCCTATATAACTATCTCGACAGTAAATAACTCCACAGCAGTTCCCATAAAGGGGCCGAGGAATTTCAAAAGAAGCGACAGTTACTTTCAACTGGTAAGAAAGACGAAGGCTTCTCAAGGTGCTGGCATTTGAGCTGAGCCTGGAAGAGTGAGCGAGAGTTAGACGGCAGTGAAATGCGGGCGGGAGTGAACGTGGTCAGAGGCACACAGGGTCAAGATGGAGGGGCCTGTCCAGGATTGAGACTTTTCAGCAAGTCGTGGGGCACCACTGGAGTTCTCTGGGAGGGAAATGACCCAATCTGACCTTTGGGAAGATAGCTGGTTGGGAGGAGACTGGAGGAGTTAGCTTCTGGAAGCAGAGGGACCTTTATTGGAGCCGTTCAGTCCAATGAAGGCTGCGGCAGTGGGGAGAGAAAAGAGGGGAATCTTGTGACGGAGGCCAAAGCAACAGGATGCGGTGACTGATTTGGATGTGGAAGGTGGGATGGAAGCAGATGACCATGTCGGGAGTGTCAGAGGGCGGGCGCTGGCTTGGTGGAGGCCAGTGGGGAGTCAGATTGGGCTCTGTCGAGTGGCCTGGTCAGCCTCCCATCCACGTGGAGGTGTCCGGCAGAAGGAGGGCATTGGAGACCTGGAGCTGAGGCTTGGGGTCAGGGCAACAGAAGGAGACTTGGGAGTCACTGGCAGGGAAGTAGTGACAACAGAAGCTAGGGAGTTAGGGGAAATTATGCAGGCAGGTGGAGATAGATGAGAAGGTCCAAGACAGACAGAGCCTTGGGAAAGGGCTGCATGAAAAGAAGAGGCAGAGGAAGAAGAGGATCCTGCAAAGGGAAGAAGGAGGGTGAGGGAGGGAAGCTGGAGGAGGCGCTTTAGAGGCAACGGTCTGAATCTCAGACCTGCTGGCTGACTCCAGGGAAGCATCAGACCTTTCCTCCGAAGTATGGGGGGACTAACGTCCACCCCACTAAGTGTCCTGAGGGGTACTTAGTAGACGCTCATTCCTTTTCACCTCTCCCACAGAAACCTGGGGAGGCACGGGAAGAAGCGGGGGCCATCAGCATTCAGTGCTTTAGGAAAGGACATCCCTTTAGGAAAGGACATCACTAGTGAGCTGAGAAGGTGGAGACAGTACTCCGGCACTTGCCATGGGTTGCAGATCTGAAAGGCCGATTGCCAGGGACTGGTGAGTAAGGAGATGAGGAGGAAGTGAGAACAGCTATGGAAGCTCCCTTTGAAGCCACGTGGCCAAGAAGGGAGGGTGGAAAACAACGCTGCATTTGAGGAAGCCTCGGGGTAAAGGGAAGGGCGTCCTGGCTAGTGCGTCAGTGAAACCAGCTGTCCTCTCAGGAGGAGGAGCTAGTTTCTTGCAGAATTCCTTTGCTTGGGTTTGGCCTCTGAGGTTCAAGCTTTCGGGTGTTTGTTCAAAGGTGCCAGCTGCTTCACTCTGGAAGGTGGAAACCCGTCACGTGAGCCAGGGAAACTGCGGCTGGTCGCCTGAGCCCATCGGCCGTCGGGCCCTCGGCTGGGTTTCTGAATTAGGCGTCCTGTGACCCTGTCATCTTGTAAGCCTGGGAGGAGAGGGCCGCCAGCTCTCCGGGGACTTTTCCAGGGAAGGGAGATAGTGTGGCCGGTCTCCTTCTGAAATGAGCAATGGGGCCTCAAGGGCAGGAGCAGAGGAAGCACCCAGTAGGTAGGTGAGTCTAAGAAACCCAGGGTTTTCCTCAGTCCTGAAGCCTGAAGCTTAGTTTCAGAAAAGTAGGAGCAGTTTCACAGCTCTCTCTGTTGCAGACAAGCACAACCCGGTTCCAAGCATTCACCTTTTCAACTCTGTCTTCATAATCTCAGACCTCGGCAGTGAGCTGCCCACCCTGTCCGCATCTCGAAGGGAGTGTTTTTGCCTTTGTCGCACTCCTCGGAGATGACTTGGAGCCAGGTGGACGGGAGGGCCTGTGGAGGGGGGTGGGGTGGGGAAAGTGGGAGGTGGCTGAGGTCCTTCCACCCGTTCCGAGGAGGGGAAGCAGAACCGAAGTCCCCAAAGGAAGGACCGGAGCACAACGTCCCGGGGAGTCAACCGTCGGGAAGGACGTTCTTGGATCTGGCTGCAGTCTTGGCTAGAGCCTGGGAATACTTTGCTTCTAGAAAAGTTCGTTTTTTCTTCAAAGATTTCAATGGTGTTTTCTTAGTTCCTCCTTCAGGTCGGTCTCTGTTCTAAGTACCTGCTCTTTCGTCCTTCCCTGGCTTCCTACCTTGCTCACACACCCCCTCCCTTCCGGTTTGAAGATGCAGTGTGGACAGTGGCTAGGTGTGTTGGCCCTACAACCAGACTGCCTGGGTCTGAAATCCCAGATCCTCACTTACTGGGGTGCACACTTGAGCAAGTACTTCACCTCCCTGAGCCTCAGTTTCCTTGTTCTTCTGATGTTATCATCATATTCATCTCATGGAGTAACATGTCATATTATGAGAATTAACTAAGTAAATACATACATACATACATACAGTAAATAAATACAGCTTAGAGCAGTATCTGGGAAGTAGTAAGTCCTCTGTAAATATTATCTATCTGTCTGTCTGTCTACTGTCTGTCTGTTGTGCTCTCTGTCTCTCTGACTCTCTTTTGTTGTAAATGCCTTCAGATCTTTTTGGATTTTTCCAGGTGACACGGAAAGAATATATTATGTTGAAAGAGCCTCTAGAAATTATATTTCTAGAAGTTATAAATTCTATAGTTATAAAATATAAATTATACATTTCTAGAAGTTATGAAATATAAATTATACATTTCTACCAAAGTATAGAAATTATAGCTTAGAGTCCCAGTGATGGAGAGCTCATCATCTTACAAAACCTTCATTCTGGATAGAGCATTCCTTCTAACATTGATCTTCTTTCTGTGCCTCTACTAACACTAACAAGGCTTAGCAGACTAAGGAATAAATAAAGTTATTAGTTCTTGTTATTAGGAGCAAATAAAAATACATCCGATTCTTAGGTTGAAAAATGTCAACCTAGCCAAAGGACCAGATGCAAGGGTGTGTCTTCCACATGAACTGCTGCTAATAAATTTCGACCTACAGTTTTTAATGTCATAGGCCTTATTTGTTATATGTTTCAAACCTTGATTCTCACATTCCATGTGTTAGTTATCTCTGCTACTTTTGTGACCTTTGACCTCACCAAGTCACTGATAAAAATGACTAGGCCCTGAAACAGAGACTGAGCCCTTTCCTGCATTATTAAAAACGTTCCTCCAGGCTGACATCAACAGTTTTGAGTACTCTTCAGTAGCTGCAAAACTGCGCGAGCCTGCGTCATCCATTTCACATTTCTCTGTGAAAAGCAAACATGAGAGAACCTGTTAGGAGCCTGTTAGAATCCAGATATACCTCCCACCCTCCCATGTAGTACATGTCCTTCTCTTACTTATCTGAGATTTCCCACTACCTACAAAATGAAAGAAAGCTGTAGGCAGAATGGAAAACAGAAAGCAAAGTGGGAGAAGTCAATATGATTTTTCTATCTTTTAGAGACTCTCTCTTCATTTTAAATAGAAAGTAGCATAAGACGATATGAATTAGTGAAAGTTGAAAGGGAAGAGATAACAGTTACAATGTTCAAAGAATTCATTTTGCCAAGAAGCTATCACTTTCAAGTAAAAGTATTTGGCTACTCTTCATTTTGCAGTTCCCTGATTAAGATGTTTAATTTTTGCAATACAGTGTTATTATAGCTACAATTGTATGGAGTCTTCTTTTAATGTCAGTGTTGAGTTGAAGTGGAAATTCCCAAAGGGATATATACAGTGTATGATACATGTGGGTACTTGGTACGTTTTTTTTTTTGGCTGTGCCACATGGCATGCAGGATCTTAGTTCCCCAACCAGGGATCGAACCCGTGCCCCCTGCAGTGGAAGTACAGAGTCTTAACCACCGGGCTGCCAGGGAAGTCCCTACTTGGTACTTTTTGATGGTGATGTTAGAAAGAATGACTAGGAAGTAAAACGTCTTAAGGCATTTTCTACTTTTAAGGCACATTTAGGAAAATATTGTAATTTTTTTAGGAGACCATTTTCTATAAAACAAGTATATATGTTTGTTAGAATTTTGTTTCTTTCTATACCAGACGGTCAAAAAGTCAAGTTAAAGAAGTGTTTGGAACCTTATATTCTGGTACAGAATGATTGCTAAAATATATTATTAAGTGAAAAGTGCAAGGTATAGTTTGCTACCATTTATGAGAAAAAATGGAAGGATACAGGAGAAATTAGTAACATTTATTACTTGTGGAGAGGACACTGGTGGCTGAGGGACAGTCTGTAGTACATATTGGATTGTGAATCATATGACTGTATTACCTAACTTAAATAAACAAACAATAAATGCATAAGGAAAAAGAAGCTGGGTCAGGGAAGCAACAATAAGTAGTTACTCTTTTTTATTTCCTTTTATTAAGGGTGTATGGGTTTTGGAATTAGATGCACTTAGATTTGAATTCTGGCTTGGCTTCTGCTGGCAGTTGAATGTAGGGAAAGTTACCTCACTTCATGTAAAATTTGGGAAAGACCTTCTTGGCTGGGTTTTTATGCAGATCAAATATAATAAGGACCATTTCTTAAACTTCAGTTTATGATGATCTGATTTGAGGGTATGAAACAAAGGAGATGAAACAGATTTAAGCCTGGATATGAGCATCTTCCTCTGAAGATGGCTTTTCACTATCCAAGAAAGACAAAAGACATGACCATCTTAATGCTTGGGTTCCAGGTGGTGAATAGATTTTGGCTGAAAGTTATTATGAATCAAAAGTTAACTTTGAATAGATCATTATATCCAGCCAAAAGGGTTCAACATGTCTTTGCAATTAAGGAAATTGAGTGGTTAAGCAAATGATAGTTAGACCCTTCTCCTCTGGATTTTTGGAAGAAATTAGCCAATGAGGTATAAGCCATCTCCTTTCCCCTGTTATAGCAACAGTCTTGTGAGAGTTGAGAAGCTCTGTTCTGGTGGACAGAATTAAGGGGATCACCATAAAGCAATCCCTGGATTCAGAAAAGGACTGCTGTTATATCTGCGTCATTGCCTAAGTCACTCCTGGGACAGAAAGGTTGAACCCTAGGTAGAGCCATTAATACTGCATTCTCTGTAAGCCATATCCATTCCCAGCTACACAGCTTGATATGCTGAACATTTTTCCCTAGGGGTTAGAGGTAGGAAAATATGAGATTAATATTTTGTGCTATATTTATAATTACCTTTTTGTGTATGTACTCAATGAGTGGGCTTTATAACATGAATCTTTCAGATGTAAGGACCAGAAAGAGAACTCCAGTTGTCTAACCCAGAATGGAATTAGCTTAGGTGACAGAGTTCCAGAAACAGGACTGACCTCAGATGAGGTTTGATCCTGAGGCCCAGGATGGCCTTAGGCTCTACCTCTATGTGATACTTTCGTCTTTGTCCTCTTCTGAATATTGATTTTTCTTTAAGCTGGCTCTTCTCAGTGTAGTAAAAGTGATGGGACCATTTCTAGGTTTTGTACCCTCACACCCCATCCTCCAGGGGAAGAGAGAACACCACTCCTGATCATCCCAGAAGCCCCATGGATTTTGTTGCATCTCCTTGGCTTGAATTGGGTACTGTGCCCATACCTGAGCCAATGTGATATGCTGATTGGCTTAAGTTATTGTATTTCAAGCCTGGCACCCCTTCAAAGGATTCTGATTTCATTGCTCTGGGAGGTGGATCCCATGCATTTGTATTTTAAAATATTCCCTGTTGGTTCTAATATGTTGCCAGGGTTGAGTTGATTAGCTTAAGCCAGTCAGTGTCCAGTCTTAGAGCTGAGAATATAACTGTTCTCTAAAGGAAAATTGGGGTAAACTGGACAGACTGATGAGAGAAGGGGAAAATATATCTTGGAGAAGCAGACGTCAAATGTCTGCTTGTGGCAGACAGATCAGTTGCCCCAGTGTCTGTATTACATCTTTCTTTTTTGCTACTAGAACCCAGATTTTGTTTGGGGCCACAGTGTGCCAGCCCCAGGGGATAGATTGTGATTTGTCCAAATACTAATGACAATCTGTGTCCCCACTTGTCCTGTCTCCCTTGCAATGAGAGAGAGAGAGAGAGAGAGAGAGAGAGAGAGAGAGAGAGAGAGAAGAGCTAAATTGCTCTTTGTCCATAGCAGAGAGCACAAAGAAATTTTAAAGTCAATGCATATGAGATTGGAAGTGTAAACCTAATATTTGGAGGAGTCATGGAAGTAGCTACCAGAGAAGAAGAAGAAAAGAAAGGAGAAGGAGGAAGAAGAAGAAAGAGGGAGGGGAGGAAGAAGAAAAAAAATGTTCAGAAGTAGCTACTTCTGAGGAATAAGGCAAAAAAAGAGGATGAGAAAGTAAACTTTTAGTTTTCATTTCATGCCCTCTGTTCTCTTTGAATTTTTATTTCTATGTGATTATATTATTTTTATAATTAAAAATAAATTAATCTCTTTTGAAGTTGTTCCTAAGAGTATAAGATGATTTAAAAATATGTCACCTATTGTTAGAGTACATTTCTTTAAATGTATAAATCACCTTTTTAACAAGAAGTAAGAGTACTTTTTAATTGTGCTATGTTTCCACAACCTCACACTAACACAGTGTAGGTATGAATAAAGTGTTTTCATTTTATGCATGAGAAAATGATCCCAGGAGCTTAAATCAGAACTCAAGGTCAAAGCAAGCTCATGGGATCGAAAGCTGCAGGAGACCTAGCTCCTGATGGTGGCAGGAGATTGAGCTTTGTTCTCCTTTCATGTTTGGCCTCATCCTTCTTATCTAGCAACCCTGATCTGATTTGGCCAACAAATAAGGAGGAGAAAAACCTCAAAAATTAAGCTAAGCATCTTCAGTTACTTGTTTTCAATCAAAGTTTTTCAGTTTGACTTGGTTCCCAGGTACCTTATGAAATTAAATCTGCATGATTTCTTTTATTACACCTCTGCTAAGGTATTCATTGTTAAAAGTTTCAGGCCACAGCATCACAAAGACCACAATGTATTACTTCAGAAATTATGAGTAAACAAAGATTTTTTTAAAATAAGAGTTTAACTTTTGATGTCTAATAGATTTGAGCATCAAGTCACTTGTGAAGAATATTTAACTTGTTATTTTCAAATTGTTTGTCTAAAGAAAATCGGTACAATTTTTAAAATGTAGAAGGACATAATAAGACTTGCTTTTCTCTAATATCAGGGAATAAATGAGTTTATTTAGTTGTGGGTAAGATTTTGTTCATCACCGTTTCTCATTTGCTACATTTAGATTCTGTCCTTTGGGATCGTATGTTAAAGAGGAGTTCAAACTCCCCTCTTATTTATTTTTTCAAAAGCCAGCACTTAGTTGAAACTCTGCCCAAGCTTCTTCTGGTTTTAGAGCTTTAAATTTTGCACAGAACTTTCAAATACTTTCATATATGATTATCCATGACTATCTGTCAAAAGAAGACAGTAACGATATGGATTTATGAAATGCAGCGTTTCATTCTGTTAATCCTGTTAACAGGTACTTATCACGTGCATCATGTGTGGATCCATCCTTAGTGGATTTTAAAATGTTACACTGTTGCTTCACCATCTAACAGTTTATCAGAGGAACAGACACTGAAACGGAATGGATTTGTATAACATTCCTTGTTAGTATTTAAGAATAGCAAAATAACTGATAGATGGACAGCAAGAAAAGAAAGATTAAGAAAAAGTCTGAAGCCCAGATTACCCAGTGATGAATGGGTCTCCGAAAAATAGAGATTTGGCTACACTTCCTCCAGGACAGAAGTTCTGAGGCATCAGCCTAAGGAGCTAAAAGAAAAATTAGCAGAGACCTTTAATCGCAAGTTAAGGAAGCCACCTAGTGGTTTGTTACATCATTTAAGGTTGTGTGCATATGTAAAGCATCTCATCTGTGGATTGACTGTGTGGGTCTCTAATCAAGTGTGAGTCAAAGCCTGATCACTTTTCATTTAGTCCAGCAAGGAGGGTCAGTTTCATTGAGAATAAGCACAGTGCTGCTCTGTGTAATCTTTTGTTTATTTATAGTCTTTTTTTAATCAAAAAGGACTTAAGGTAAAGTACATGAAAATACAATGAGAGCACAAACTAGAAGAAGATGAGAAAAGAGAAAAAACAAAAAGATATAAAAAGTAGTAAAAATTTTGATAATTCAAAAATGCTTTCAAAATCCTATATGTTTACCATGAAAGGACTCTACATTTTCAGGTAAGCGTGGAAACTGATCAGTTATAAAATTCACAATGTTTAGAACAGTGAAACATTTTTTAGGAAAAGTGAAATCCTACCTAATGTCAAGAGCAGAGAAATTTTTCTTCTGGAGGTCCTCACAAATGAGGTACTGCCTAAAGTCATGTGTAATGTCCTCAATCCTCATAATAGAAATCATCCTGAGTCTTGGAAGATTGTTTCTTAACTGTGCCTACACCGCTTTGGAGGAGAATGTGCACCAAACGCCATTTTCAGGGCTTGCATTAAAGCATTTGGTCCTCACAATAAGCCTGAGAGGTAGGTAGTATTACTATCTCCATATTACAGATGAGGCCACTGACACACAGTGAGATTATGAACTTGCCCGAAGTTAGGCTGTTAATAAATAATGGAGCTGGGATTCAAACCTGGGAAGTCTGGCTCTAACACCCATGCTCTTTTCCAAAATGCTATATATACTGAATGGCCCATCCAATGAAAATGGCAATACTGTATTGAATACTTACACAGTCTGTGGGGCATTAGTTAGAAGTGCTTTAACATGGTGCTGAAGATGAGGTCAGGACTGCATATTTCTGAGATGACCCAGTCAATATTGCCTTCCAGTGTCACAGACTTCATCCCTGACCCCAGTCACTGCACACTTATGCAAACACATGTGTATACACACCTTTGGTCAAAAACAGAGGACCAGGAAAGAGTACTCAGACTCACCACTTCCTGATTTCTAGAAAATTGCTGAAATCCATGACCTTTTTATAAAAAAATTATTTTATTGAGGTATAGTTGATTTACAATGTTGTGTTAATTTCTGCTGTACAGCAAAGTGATTCATTTATACATATATATACATTCTTTTTCATATTCTTTACCATTTTGGTTTATCAAAGGATAGTGAATATAGTTTCCTGTGCTATATAGTAGGACCTTGTTGTTTATCCATTCTCTATATAATAGTTTGCATCTGCTAATCCCAAACTCCCAATCCTTCCCTCCCACTTCTCTCCTTCCCCTTGGTAATCATAAGTCTGTTCTCTGTCTGTGGGTCTGTTTCTATTTCATAGATAAGTTCATTTGTATCGTATTTTAGATTCCACATATAAGTGATATCATATGGTATTTGTGTTTCTCTTTCTGACTTACTTCACTTAGTGTGATAATCTCTAGGTCCATCCATGTTGCTGCAAATGGCATTATTTCATTCTTTTTATGGCTGAGGAGTATTCCATTGTATATATGCACCACATCCTCTTTATCCAGTCATCTGTTGATGGACGTTTAGGTTGTTTCCATGTCTTGGCTATTGTGTATAGTGCTGCTATGAACATAGGGGTTCATATATCTTTTTGAATTATAGTTTTGTGAAATCCATGACTTTTTGGTGCCTTTGTATCTTCAGATACAAGATCTAAAATGCAGTCATAACAAAACGTGCTTTATTTTGCTAGCTTTTCTTTCTCAAAGTGGTATCTATAAATGTTTGGGAATGGCAACTAAATTGATTTCTCTTAACCAGTCATGACAGTTGATTAGGGATGAGCAAGGCCAGCCTTGAAAGGAAGTTGGTAGGGAAATAATGGCATCATTGAAACATTTCCGGTTAGTGGAGTCAAAATATCATATAACTTGAGTCTTAAATTGAGCACTTAGAATGATGTTCTTTTAAGCTGTACATTAGGATAGTTGTGTGGTTAATGTTCTTGCCAAGAGGAAAAGGTATACTCTATAAAATGACCCTTCTATATAGCGAAGGCTCCTTGAAAACAAATTTCCATGGCACTTAAAACAAATGCCTAGCTCAGTAAAGATTCTAATGCTCCTGAAAAATTCAAGTTCTGTTTGGAGACCAACATGATGGCCTACTGCTCATAAGAGTGAAGTTTTCAGAATGATAATCTTTTAATAGTTCTGCTGAATGCTTGGAAGATTCATCCTATCATGGGAACATAAATGAATGAGAGCAATGCTGAGATACGATGAAAGAAACTGGCTGGAAATCAAGAAACTTGGGATCTACTTCAGGTCTGCTTTATTCTGATAACAAAGAAAGACACAAATTCTTTGTGTGTCATTTTTCTTTTTTTTTTTTTAAGATTTTTTGTTTGATGTGGACCATTTTTAAACCACTAGACCGCCAGGGAAGTCTCTGTGTGTCATTTTTCTCATGAACTTTGGAGTGAGATCTAAATTCAAGCACCAATTCTGATACCCGTTAGCTGGATGATACTGGATTAGCCAGTTAACCTTTCCGGGCTTCAGTTTCATTATCTATAAAATGGCTTCACTAATACAATAGATTTTATTAGGTGCTCACTGTGTGCAAGTATTTTATATATAAAGGTTTTTTTTATACCTTTTATCTTTATAACTACCTTAAATGAAATGTTCAGTCTTGTTATCCCTACTTTACAGGTGTTATCACTGAAGTTGAAAGAATAGGTAACGTGAAGAGTTTAATTAGGATAATTTATGTAATGTGTCATATCACCTGGTGTACAGCAGATTCTCCAGACATGGAGCTGATGTATTCCTGTTGACTTCATCTTCCCATCTCCTTCTCTTCTTTTGGGATTTGTTTTGAAGATTAGCGAAGAGGAGAACCACGGGCTTAAACAGCTTAACTTTGGGAATTAGGGATTTAGGCCAAAATGTAAAAATATAACTGAATTTTTATTTTCCTACAGGAGTGGCAAAAACTTAACTATGATATCTACACCCTGCGACAGATTCGAAGGGAAGTGAGAAATAGATGGAAACGCATTTTAGAAGATTTAGGTGAGTCTGAAAGTGATTATGAAATGGTAAAAATAACCAGTTGTGATCGTTCCTCTTCACTTTCTCCAGCATGGTTTTTATGAAAGGAATGTCAGTAACTGACTGATTAAGGCTACTGTGTACTAATTATTTTCCCAATCCCGCCCTCCCTGTATCCTCAGCTAAACATCTGATGTTTCTGTTATCACCAGACCCTGTCTTGAGGACATATTTTGCCATGTGTTACTCCACCTGTCCTCAGTATCAAGTAACACAGGGCAGTGGAAACATATGGGCACCACCGTTGACTTTTTGGGCATTGTACATTGATTGCATTAGATGGGAGTGATTGGCCAGTTAATCATAGCTTTATAAGGTAAGGCAGACTGGGAGAAATATTACTTGTAAGAGAGACAACAAAATACCTGTGGTATTAGAGTAGATATTGGGTATTGATTTTTCTTAAATCTGCCAGGGTGGTGATACCATAAACATGGTCCTCACATTACAAGTAAGCTTGTTTTCCTGTTTTAAAATAATGACTTTATCAAATTTGAAGTCCTCAGTCCTTCTACTTTGAAAGAAAACATGACACCTTGGCATCATAACCTTTCAAAAGTGGGGTACCACGTTGCTAGCCACTGTTGCTTTAGTTGGGATATGATGGGGGCGTGGAACTCTGCCCTCTTTACTCACCCAGTATTCTTCTGACTTAATAGTCTCCTCTTTATGATGTAAGTTATCCCAGGAAGGGTAAATCTATGAGTCTTTTAGATCTTTGCGTAAGTAATTTAACCAGTGAGCCATATTGCCCCGGGGAAGGGAATCTGGGCTTGGAGAAGTAGGGGCCTGAAGGTGACCATTGTGCAGGTTGCAGGGGAAGTAGGAATTCAGGAAACAGGGGAGGAGGTGAAGAGTGGAGAGTGGGAGGACGGTTTCCAAACCAAAAAACGGGGCAGCAGGCAGTCAGTGGATGAGTATCCAAGGCTTAACTCGGAGGAAAAAGTTAACAAAGAAAATCTGGTTAGAAGAAATCGCAAAGGAATTTTAATTAAAGACCCCCACCAACCACACTGTGCTGGGAAGCAACACAGGGAGTGGTGCCTTGGGCTTCAGTTTTCTCATATTTGTTCCTAACCCACTGTTGGGTCCCTTAATCTCCTGCAGGACCATCATTTCCTTGTGACTAATTTACGTGAGGGTTCAATCTCTTTACCTTAGGTTTTCAAAAGGAAGCAGACTCTTTGTTGTCAGTGACAAAACTCAGCACCATCAGTGATTCTAAAAACACAAGGAAAGCTCGGGAGATATTGTTGAGACTGGCTGAAGAGACCAATATTTTCCCAACCAGTTGGGAGCTTTCGGAGAGATATCTCTTTGTTGTGGTAAGTGGATGTCTTTGTCCACCTGCTCTGATTTTGCTTTAAAGCTTTGCTTCTCTATTAGTCCATATTCTCAGCATTCTCACACCACCAGCTCCACCATGGTATGAGGTATGGCAGATGATTCTGGCATCTTATGCATTGGTACCCAGTGGCCAGCACATCATAATCACTTGGAGGGCTTTAAAAATTCAGGTTTCTGGATTGCACTTAGACCAGCTGAGACTTGCATTGTGGCTCAAGAATCTATCTGTATTTTTCAGCCAATTTTGCTGTGCAGTCAGCTTTTTGAACCATTTCTAGGTCAAAGAGATGTGAGAAATATTGTGTGTATAACATAACCTAAGATTGAAAAATGATTTGAAAGGACTCTTAAAAGCAGTGGAATGTTTCTTGGATAACGTAAGTAAGGGCTAAGGAGTGTCTCTCAATTTGTTGGGAAAAATTTAATAAATGTTTTACTCATCATTATTTCTAGGGTAGATATTGTAGTTTTTAGATTGGTTTTCCCACCAACATGGCTTGGTTCCCATCTTGACAACATTTGTATTTTTAATATTTTGGCAGGACCGTCTCATTGCACTTGATGCTGCGGAAGAATTCTTTAAAATTGCCAGTCAAACGTACCCCAAGAAGCCTGGGGTCCCATGCCAGGCAGATGGCCAGAAAGAACTGCACTACCTTCCCTTTCCAAGTCCCTAAGGGAAAGGCTATGAGGCAGAATGGGATTTCTTCCACTGGAACTCAACAGCCTACCAAAGCTGGACAGATGCGTGTAAAAGAGAATGAGCAAGAAGAGGGCTAGCTAAGAGAAAAAGGATTCTGAGTCCTACAAAAATCTAAGCGTTTGGATATCTGGTCATCATGAGGACTTCACTATATGAAAGTTGAAGCTGTGTTGAAACGCCCTGGTGATCTTGCATCAGAGAGTTGGTCCGTGGGATATTTCATCATGGGTGATTAGATTCCAAGAACCCATTGCCCCCATTTTGGTTTTGGTTGTACAATAAGCTCTAGCCACTAATCCTATTGGGAGAATAGGATGTTCTAGCTAGTAAAATAAGATTAATAGAGCTATCATTGAACCCAAATATGGATTACCAATTTTTAAATAATTGTTATATAGTATAGGCTAACACCAAAATAATACCAGGCGTGACAAGACCTTTCTTTGATTTGGAAGCACCTACAGAACCTTGGAGGTGTTTGAGGCATCATTTTGAGATTATTCAGAAGTTTAGATGTACCAAATAAGAGAACTATCTAGGAGTGCTGCTCAGAAGTGAATCCTAAATAGAATGCTCCCAAGCAGAACTTCCTGCAGCTCCATGTGAAAAGCTGTATCTTCAGCTGTGGTACAAGCATCTTGAATTCTCAACGTTATTGATATCTGGTTACCTCATTTTCCAGCTCTAGTCCACAAGCCCTTGATATTTAATCTGAGATAGCATCTATTTGACCTTTACTGTCTTCTCTTCTCTTTAACCTGTTTCCAGCTTGTTGACTGAGAGTTGCAGCTGCCCAGGGACCTCTCATGCAGCGTGGCCTCAGCTCCAGGACCCAGAATGGGCACGGAGAGCCCGTGGTCACAGTGCACTGGGGTCAGTGCTCACCCTGCCAGCCTGGGGCTTAGCCCCTCGAGGCACCAGCAACAGCAACAGCAGCAACTCTGCAGGCAGTGTTGCATTGAAGAAGGTCATTGCTGGACTTTCTTCCATCCTGAAGATGATTTCCAAAGTGGAGCAATTCTGCCACTACAGTTTGCTTCTATCCACAGATTGAGCAGCCCAGTTTCAAAAGTTAATTGCCACCTAAGCAAAGAGCTTGCCGTGAAATCAGGGTTCATTTTATTGAAAAGACTTTGAGAGCTTGTCGGATTTATCAGTAGACTGCTGAGAACAATGGCAATATTTTTACTTTTACAGATTTTACTTTTCTGACTTCAAGTTAAAAAGTAACTTGTATTTAGTCTGTGCAGGGGACTGTGACTTCAAAATTTCCCTACCCTGATTAGCTCTTTTGGTAGTGAACACAATGTTTAAAAGATTTGTTAGAGGAGATACATGTTCTCCATTTATGAATGCTTTGCAGACCAATTTAATTCACATGTTTCAGGAATATTCTTCCTAGTTTAATAAGTAAACTAAAAGTTTTATTTTTTAAAATAAAAAATACATTTTTAATTTTGTTTTATTTAGTACTTAGTACCTCTCTCATGTTGTTTAAAATTAGCTTGCAGATATTTTCCCTCACATCTATAGGCTCTTGCAAGATAAACATACAGTGAGACAAACAAACAAAAACAAACAATAAATTAAACCAAAAAAAAAACTTTGAAAATCATATTGTTTTCATCTTTGTCCTTGGAATTTGTATTTTGTCTTTCTGCCTTTTTTTTGGTGTCAAAATAGATGAGATTGTTTGCATCTATGGAGAATACATTGTAACCATAGTCTTTATTTTTGGTAATGAATAAGTAAGGATAAAATTGTCTCTATGATTATAAAAGCTCATGGAATTATCCAGGAAATTTTCCTTGCAAAGAATTAAAAGGTTTCTGTGTTTACTTTTCAGCTGAATGTGTGTCATATTTCCGAGACTTAAGAAGGAACAGATATTCTTCCCATAATTCCTTTAAATTAAAGGGTAAAGAGGCTGAGAGACAGATGGGCTGAAGGACCTCCCATCATTCTAAAGCCAGTCAAGGGGCAGATCTGTGCTCAAGTCCATTGAGGAGGACATGAGAGAGGCTTGAGGGTGACGGAAATGACCACTTCAGGTCACAAGGTGCTCAACACGACCGGCATCCAAAGGTTCATGTGTGTCTGCAGGGCAGTTTCAGGTGGTAGATGGATGGAAAATTTTATATTAATAGTTACTTATTTTAATGTGCACCAGGGGGAAAACCCTGTAATTAGCAGACAGAACACCTGATTTCCTATTCCATGAATGTTATTGCAACAGATAATAAAGTCTTTATGTTTTCTTAAAGGAGGCCCCAGGAAGGCACAGTGGACACACTGACCAAAGGGATAAAGAATGCTTTGGTGAGGAGTCACCAGTATCACTGAAAACTCAGTAGTATCCCTGTGGGCCAGAGGGTGTTCCAGAAGTGGGCTCACTGGTAGAAATGGGGATGGCAGAATAGGGGCCCAGTGACAATGCTTCACTGTCAGAAGACAAGTGGACACAATGATCATAACGAGTGGCCAGATCCGAGGGGTAGCTGCAGAGAGATTTGGAGATGGTTGGGGGATCATGGCATCCCTAGGGGCAAAATAGATGGGTAGCCAATAAGTATTGCTCAAGCTGTACCATCGAAAGATCTCAAGATGGAGGATCAGGAGATAGGTAGGACACAGCCACAGCCACATAATAAGTAGTTATGATCTCTTGTCAAGTTTCCAGACCTTGGCTATTTTCTAGACCCAGAAACTACTGACTAAAGGAAAGACTAGATCCCCAAGAAGGAAGACTTTGAAACACCACTGCAAGTGTATATGGCACTGCTTCCCCTAGTCCTGCCTCTGAAAGACCTATGGTCATTTGCTGAGATAACTGTACACTGGGGAAAGGAGTATACACAAACACTCTGAGGACATGGGACACAAGATCCAAGTTGACATTGACATCCAAGGACAAGAGTATCATTACAGTGTGCCATTTAGAAGGAGGGTACATGGAATTCAAATAATAAATGGAGTCCTACCCCAGTTCTAACTCACAGTAGGTCCATTGAGTTCATGGATCTACCCAGTGGTCACCTTCCCAGTTCCAGAATAAATTATTGGGCTGAGCATACTTGGGACTTGGCAGAACCAACATTCATTTTTTTGGCCTGTGGGTTAAAAACCATCTTAATGAGAAAGCTAAGTGAAAGGCTCTGAAACTGCTTCAACCCCTGGCCAAGATAGTAAGCTAAAATCAATATTGCACTCCAGAAAGATGACAGAGATTAGTACCCTTAAAGACCTAAAGGATGCAGGAGTGTTGGTCCTGATTATAATTCCATTTAATTCACCACTCTGGCCCTAAAACTAGATGGACACTGGAGAATGAAAGTGAATTATTGAAAATTCAACCAAGCAGTAGCCCTAATTGCAGCTGCTGAGCTAGAGATGGGATCTTTGTGAGAATAAAGTAACAAGTCTCAGCTACAATGTGACTATTGATCTGGTAAATGCGTTCTTTCCATACCCATCGGAAAGGTGGGTCAGAAAGTGTTTGCATTCACTTGAGATGGACAACAGTATACATTTATGGCATTGCTCCAGAGCTGTCTAAACTCTCCTGCCGTCTATTATAGCCCCAAAGGATCTGGACCATGTGGACTCTGCAGAATATCACATTGGTTACTATATCGGTAACCTTAGATCCAATGAGTACCAAGTGGCATATGCATTGGAGACCTTAAGGAAAGACATGCACTTCAAAGGATGAGAGAAATTCTACAGAGTCTCAGGGGCCTGTCACTTCGGTGAAGTTTTCAGGGGTCCATTGGTCTGTGGCATGCTGAAACAACCCCTCAAAGGAAAGGTTGAGTTATTTCATCTTACACCTCCCACCTCTACAGAGCCAGCAGAATGCTTGGTAGGCTTCTTTACATTGTCACCTAGAAATACTGCTCCATCCCATTTAACTGGGTGACATGAAAAGCCGCCAGCTCTGAATGAGGTCCAGGGCAAGAAAGGGATCCAAAGCAGGTCCAGGCCATGGCCAAGTGGCTTGACACTTGTACTATAGGACCCTGCAGAACCCTTAGTATTAAAAGTCAGTGATAAGAAAAGCTGCTATGTGGAATTTATGGAAAACTCAACAGGAGAATGACAATACAGACTCCTCGGGTTCTGGAGTAAGACCATGCCATTTGCAAGGGATAATTACACATTACTTGAAAAACTGCTTATCATGAGTTGGGTTTTTGTCAGACTCACGAAGGCATGAGTGCAAAGTCTAGCAACAATCTACTTTTTCCCTGTTATTTTTAATATAAACTATTAATTTTAGAATAGTTTTAGATTTACAGAAAAGTTCCAGAGGTTATACAGAGCATTCCCATATGCCTCATATCAAGTTTCTATTATTAACATCAAACCATAGAATGGTACATTTGTCACATCTAATGAACCACTATTGATGCATTATTATTAACTGAAGTCCATAGTTTATTCCAATACCTTAGTTTTTTTTTTTTTTTTTTTTTTTTTTTTGCGGTACGCGGGCCTCTCACTGCTGTGTCCTCTCCCGTTGCGGAGCACAGGCTCTGGACGCGCAGGCTCAGCGGCCATGGCTCACGGGCCCAGCCGCTCTGTGGCATGTGGGATCTTCCCGGACCGGGGCACAAGCCCGTGTCCCCTGCATCGGCAGGCGGACTCTCAACCACTGTGCCAGCAGGGAAGCCCCAATACCTTAATTTTTACCTAATGTATTTTTCTGTTGCAGGATCCTGTCTGGGTCACTGTATTGCATATAGTCATCATGTTCTCTTAGGCTCCTCTTGGCTGTGATAGTTTCTCAGACTTTCCTTGCTTTTGATGACCTTGACAGTTTCGAGGAGTACTGTTAAGGGAATCTAGAAGAGAGATGATAAGTATTACTGTGGCCTTGAGACCAGCTGTAGCAGTAGGGCTGTAAGTTGTTCAGTTAGCCTTTCCCCAGGAAAAGAAATGCCCCAGACTCCCAGAGGATCCTCTCCCAGGATGTGCCATAAAAAGCAAGTGGATCCAAGCAGCACAGGGATGCACTGTAGCAGATGATGTGGAGCACTGCTAGGGTCCGCCCCCTTTGGGACTGAACTATTCATTCCCTCAGCTTCTGGCAGTGTTGGTGTCTGAGATCTCAGCCGGGTCTCTCTGTAGGAATGACATCAACCAGTGAGAGCTGCCTTGTCCAAGGCCACTCCCCTGTTAGGGGCATCCTGCCTCTACTGACTAGTTAGCTGTTGCAGGGCTAGGAAGAGTTATCCTAGCTCTAGAGTTCCCCATTAGATTGACTGAGGCCTTTATTGTGACAACATCTCAGTACAATTTTCCCAACCCTGCCTTTCCTCTCTCCTCCATAGGTATTTGCTTATAAACTTGTGCACGCCAATTTCCATTTCAGAGTCTTTTCTTCAGGAAACCCCAACATGACAGTATCTTGAGTCAACAATAAAATACACAAGTCTGCAACTGTAGCTAACACATTCATAGTGATTCTCCATTAGTTTTAGTTTAACTAGGCTGGGGAACTTATCTATTGAAATACATATTATTTCATTATGAGTCATTAAAATATATTAAATATGTATTTATCTGTCATATTTGGGCATTATTTTTAAAAATGTTAATTAAGTAGTCGTTGTTATTTGTAAATTCGTTTAACATAAGTGGTTAAATCATTTTTAAAGATCATCATGAAAGTTAACTTTCCTTTAGCTAAGAAATTAAAGTCAGTAACTTCTGGAAGAGGACCGCATTGACAGCAGCAGAAACTAGTTTATGTGATTACTCGCCAATGATCAAAGGGGGATCGTGGCACAAAGATGGCTTGTTATCCATTGGATTAATTAATTTATCCATTCTCTCAGATCACTTTCTATTACTAACATCACAAGAAATCTGTTTGAATTTGAGTAAGTTGCATTGAAAGAAGTATACTCATAATTTCCAAATCACTACTGTGTACAGAGTGAAAAGGGCCAGCCACTTTGAACTTTCGTTTACAACGTTTCAAAGAGTGTTATTAGCTTCCAGAGTATTATTCTATATTTTGCTTTGACAGACTAAAAATGGACATATGGCATTTCAATTTTCATCTCCCTTAGCTTATGGGTTTAGAAACCTGGGCTGTGGAGAACTGAGTCAGGGAACCAAGTCTTAACTGATTCTCATCCTTTAATCATTTAGTAACTAAATGGGATATATCTGATTTTGCTACTCATTTACATTCTAAGTATTTAGTGAGATTAAATTTAGAAAGAACAGTATTTTGTATACATGTATATATATTTCTATATTATATATTATAAGAGGAACAAAAGTAAAATTATGAGATTTACAAGAGCTAAATAAAACACAGACCAATCAGTCAGTACTCTTTCAAAAACCAACAGCTGTAGTTTTTAGGTAGCCATTTACTTTAAAAATTCTTCCTCATTAGTAGTGTGAAATGTGTAAGTAAAGTTGATCATATATCCTAGAGACGTGTATTTAGCATTTGAAGTATCCTCATCAGGAACCTACTTTCCAAGATGGGTGTTTAATCATTTCAATCATCTTTATCAAAATTTACACCAGAAATTTCATTAAGTTGCGTAAAGTGTGTTAGGAATGATTTTCCATTTATGAAATGAGTAGTAGTCAGGGTAAGTGGTTAGCTAGAAAGACTGACTGGCCTCCGTCATCTTTGCAGAACGAAGGTGTTAAGAATCTCTTATAACCAGCTGTGCTGAGGGGCTAGAGCGCCTTTGTCTGCCTACTTCAAAGGCCTGACACCAAGCTGTCTGATTTGGTTATCAGAACACTGTTGTGTCTGCCTAAGAATGAAACTTTGACTTAAGTTTCTTTCAAACATTTATTTCAATATTGTGGGTCCTGAGGAAAGAATGAGGGGAACTTCTTTGGGATTACAGGAAGCAGATGCATAATTCCGGGTTAATGAGTGTTATATGTTTAGAAGAATTTGGGCTAAGATTTGTTTTCACTTGGTTGCAAGATTATGGGAGGTGAGACCTATGGCCTTCACCTTCTTCTTGTAATTGCTGGAGATCACTGATATTTACTAAAAGCCTGGGCATCTGCTGAAAGGTCGCAGTGACTTAGGTCAGCTACTATCCTCTTTTAAAAATATAAAAGTAACGCAGAAAATTTTAAAATAGTAAAAAAACAACCATAATACTAGAATTCTATTATAATCATTCATAACATTTTGGGAGGGTTCACTTTTTATGTGCATATTTGCAATTTGTATGTACAATTTTCTATCCTGATTATTAAATTTAGGTCAGGGTTCATGAGCTCAAATGCCTCCAAGGGTAACTGGGTAGGGACTGTGGACCAAAGAGAGTTGTGTTCCTTACTCTAAAGGGAACAGTTACAGCCTCTCACCTTGTGAGGTGGCCCACACTCTGTGGAGTGTCTTTCTCTCTAAATAAATCCACTTCTTACCTTAAAAAAAAAAAAGGAACAATTATTACTTAGCTTCAAATGATCGTTGTCATGCAAAAGGGCTCGGTTCTGCCAGTTATTGTGATTTTTTGGCAAGAGCCAAACAAACATGATTTTTATGTAAATTTTATCCATTTAAAAATACTGGTTACTAAATTTAAAATTTAAAAATATTGTGTTAACCAAAGATATATATATATACATATATGAAAGGACAGTTTACCACATTTCACAGGTCATAAACATTTTCTGTTACTACGTACCCTCTGGAAGCATCATTATTATAAAGCTGCATATTAAATTGAGTAGATGTAACAAATTTTACAATCTTTCATCTATTTTTGGACATTTAGGCGTTGTTTCCAATTTTTCTCTGCAATGAACATCTTCGTGCACATCGCTTTGTCCTGTGTTCCTAGTGGAATTACAGAATCAAAACATGAATATCTAAATCATTTTACGTACATCATGAAATATTTCCAAAAGGTTTGTACCAATTTATGCTCTTTCTAGCAATGATGTATGAGAATATAGTTTCACCATATCTTTGTCATCATTCAGGGGTATACCGGGAAAAAACTGGCAAAGAAAGAAAAATGGCACCTCCTTCTTGACTTAATTTGCATGTCTGTTTATTAGCTAGGGTGAGCATTATTCTGTATGCTTGTTTACCACTTTTATTTCTTTTTTGACTGGTCTATTTGTTTCCTTTGTCCTTTGTCTATGGGGAGAATTCCTACTTTGAAATTGTAAAAATGTCGATCTATAAAGCAACCAGGTATAAATAAACATCAGCATCTGCTTCATGTTTAAAACATCTGTTTTATGGGACTTTTCTTTTCTCTACTTGTCAGCTTTCATTCTGGGGGCTTTCACTGTCTCACATGGCAGCATCCACGATAGTGGCAAAATGAATTGAAAGGCATCTTTAAATAGGCTTTGATACTGGCTGTGTCTCTTTAATTCATTGTGTGGGATATAATTCTCAAGGATTAAGACTGCTGAAGTTTTACACCTATATTTTGTGATTGGTTTCTGAATTATTAGTTATGAATGATTTTGAATTTATAAATACAATCTTAATGTTGTGTTATTAGGTGTAAGACTAACTCCTGGCTTTGAGATTCCATACTCAAAATTCCAGAGCTCAGAGGGGTCTTAAAAGTCATCCATTCCAAACTGCTCATTTTGCTAATGTGAAATTGAGTCCAGATTACTTCTCCAAAGCCACACAGCTAGCAAGTAACTGCACCACCGTCTACCACCTGGGCCTCTGATCTCTGGTTTAATTTTCTTTCCGTTTCACCATGCTGCCTTCCTCTCCTGCTGTGTGTATTGCTACATTTTGCACTATAATTTGATCCTGATATATCTGAATTCAACTAATGAATGACTGTACTTCTGTATATTCGCATCAGAAATCTATTACAGAAAATATTTTGCTCTTTCAAGCCTGATGAAAAGTTTTCATAGAGTCATGGAAAACCTTTATAAATATTGGTTTTGTTACTCGTTTACTCCAAGAGATTATGGTGGTAACAGTGGGAGACAAGAAGTAAGAAAAATTATTTCTTTTCCTTTTTTTTTATTGGAGTAAAATTGCTTTACAAAAGAAGACATACAGAAGGCCAAAGGCACATGAAAAGATGCTCAACGTCACCAATTATTAGAGAAATGCAAATCAAAACTACAATGAAGTATCACCTCACACTGGTCAGAAAGGCCATCATCAAAAAATCTACAAACAATAAATGTTGGAGACGGTGTGGAAGAAAGGGAACCCTCTTGCACTGTTGGTGGGAATGTAAATTGATACAGCCACTATGGAAAACAGTATGGAGATTCCTTCAAAAACTAAACATAGAACTATCATATGACCCAACAATCCCACTACTGGACGTATACCCTGAGAAAACCATACTTCAAAAGGACACATGTACCACAATGTTCATTGCAGCACTATTTACAATAGCCAGAACATGGAAACAACCTAAATGTCCAATGATAGATGAATGGATAAAGATATGGTACATATATACAATGGAATATTGCTCAGCCATAAAAAGAAACAAAATTGGGTCATTTGTAAAGAAGTAAGACAAATTAAGTCACCAAATGTTTTCCTTTATTAATGATAGAAGCACAAAAATGCAGTCCAGATATTTTATTAGAGGTAACTCTATTAGCATCATTATTGCAGAGGTTCAGATTCAATTTGGGGGCAAAACACTGAACTAGTGATTTCCATCCAAAGGCATTTGGTGTTAATAAAATACACACAACAAAGGAATTACCTGCTTTGTTCTAGAAGCTGAACATTTACTCTTGGATATCCTGAATATCCCTGTCTGTTGAAGAGTCTTCATCTTTCCTTATGGCAGCCAAGAAGGTGGCCTAAAGGGTCTTGCCTTTCAAATGTAGCAGGGATCTTAGATCAGGCCTATACTAGTAGTTTTCACACGAGGGTACAAAGGTACCTGAGTTCCACTCATGATGGTATGATTCTGTAGGATTAGCATGGAGGCTGGGAATATTCATTTTAATAGACTTTTAATTTTAGAATTGTTTCAGATTTATAGAAAAATTGTAAAGATAGTGCAGAAAGTTTCCATATACCCCACTCCCAGTTTCCTATTTTCTTAACATCGGACATGAGTATGGTACATTTGTCACATCTAGTGAATCAATACTGATACATTATTATCAACTAAAGTCCATACTTTATTCACATTTCCTTTATTTTTACCTAATGCTCCAGCTGTGAGTCATAGAGAACCCCACAGGTAAGGTCTTATTTGTCTTACTCAACAAGAAGTCTGGGGCTTCCCTGGTGGTGCAGTGGTTGAGAGTCCGCCTGCCGATGCGGGGAACGTGGGTTCGTGCCCCGGTCCGGGAAGTTCCCACATGCCGCGGAGCGGCTGGGCCCATGAAAAGAAAAAAAAAAAAGAAGTCTGGGGAGGGGCAGTCCGTGGATCAACTGTGTAGTCTGTGGCTTACTCCCTGCTCCTCATACTTAACTTGTGACTTTAATCCTCATGGCTCCAAGAGGGCTGCTACCTCCAGACTTAACATCTAGATCCAGGGAAGGAGAAGGTACAAGAATAAAGGAACAAAGGGCACATTAACTGTACCTGTCACTCTGAGAAAGAGTTCTGCTTATAAAATACGATTGTCCAGAACTGGGTCTCTGGGTCAGCCATGAATACAAGGGGGTCTGAGGAGGTGAGTAATTTTAACTGGGCACCTTGAACAAAAGTAGAATCCTGTGAGTTAGCAAGAAGGGGAGTACGGCTATTAAGTGGGCGGTCAGCTGTATCTGTTTCAGGAAAGCTGCCACCAAAAATGTGTTTATATTCTGCAAATAGTTCATGCCCTTTCTTCATCCTTCCTTTCTATTCTTTCATAGCAAAGTGATCTTCTAAAAGTGCAAACAGGTTCATGTCCTCTCCTGCTTAAAGCAATATCCTTTGGAAAAAATTCAAAATGCTAAACAGGCTTGCCTCTCAGCTTCACTCTGCAAGCCGGCTACAATGGCCTCCTAGTCGCGTAAACCGTAAACCATTTCGCTCGCTCTTCCCACTTCTCAGCCTGCATGCGTGGTGTTCTTTATTTGGAACACTCTCCAGCTCCCTGCACTCCATCTCCCTCTTAGCTTGTCTGCTCCTACCTTCCATTCATTCTTCAGATCTTCATGTTCCAGTTCAATACAACTTCATCAACGAAGCCTTCCCCAAGCCCACAGATTAGCTTAGACCCACAGTAAAATACATCATCTTAGAGCAGCATGCACTTTTCTTCCATAGGTTTTGTTGTTGTTTTTTTTTTGAGATGTTTTTGATGTGGACCATTTTTAAAGTCTTTATTGAATTTGTTACAATATTGCTTCTGTTTTATGTTTTTGGTTTTTTGGCCATGAGGTATGTGGGATCTTAGCTCCACGACCAGGGATCGAATCAGCACCCCCTGCATTGGAAGGCAAAGTCTTAACCACTGGACCGCCAGGGAAGTCCCTCTTCCATGGTTCTTAACAGAGTCATCATCTTGAATTTGGCTATGTGATTATTAGATTAATGGTTGCCTACTCCATAAACTGCTAACTCCATGAAGCTGGTAGGCACCACATCTACCTTTGTTCATTGATTTATTCCCTGTGCCTAGTAGAGTGGCTGGTATATGGAAGATATTAAGTAATATTGGTTGAGAGAATGAACGAAGGAAGGCTGTATCCTGAGGGAGGAGAATCAAGAGGCAGACTTTGTTTCAAGGACAAAGGACCAATGATGGAGGGGAGACACTCTGAGCTTTGCTCTGTTTGCCACTGACATTTTCCTTCTTTCCCGCTCTGGGATCATACTTGAATTTTAAAGTGAGGAGATTCAAAAAGAAGAGGAAAAGACTCAACAAGCTATTTTCTGTGTCCCCCGTGAGACACTGGGAGATGCTAGCAGTGTCGGCACCAGTGGCATTGGCAGCTCATAAGAACGAGCTCTCTATGCAGGGTTGGTGCCTTCTACAGCAATGGCCATAGTCTTAGCCTGTTGGTTGTGGCTTCTGCAGAGGCGGAGGCGGGTGGGGAGAGCTGCAATTTCACCACAAAGATTGATGACACCATAAGTGGTCAAGGGGACAAGCACATCTTAAGGGTTAAAAGCACAGGCTTTAACATTCAGACCTCAGCTCTGTCACTAACAAGGTACATGACCTTGGACAAGTTACTGAACTGCTTTAATCCTCAATTTTCTCTACAGAAAATGGGTAAAGTGCTTGTTATGAAGTTTCAGTGAGCTCATGCAGGGAAAGTGATCAACACAGGCAGCATCTACTAAGATCCCACTTGTGGTGACTCCAGCCGTGGATGGGGAACTGGAAGATTCTAGAAGGCATTTAAAGGTGATGGTGGAATTCCACAGTGCGTTGAAATGAAGGTAGAGAAATTTTGTTTTGTGACTCCTCTTGTAACTTTATAGTAACCTCTAAGCTGACAAGGCCCGAGGAGTCTAGTTTCACACATTACAGCAAACCTGAAAGTGATCAAATTTAAATTTTGTCTTTCTTTTCACTGCACAGGTCTCTAGAAGGGCCAGCAAGTTTTCACAAGATTGCAGCAGCAGCAGGGAAATTACCAACTCTCCTAAGACTTTTGTTGATCCTGGGCAGGAAGCAGACTAGGAATTTTGAGGAGGATATAGCAGAGTAGATGAGAGCACGCACTCTGGAGTTGGATTCTTGGGCTCTAAACTGAGTCCAGTTGTGTAAAGCTGGGGAAATTATGCAAATTTTGGTTTCCTCACCTGTTAAATAGGAGAAGTAAAAGTATCTAATTCATAGGGATTTTTGCAAGAATTGTACAATTAATTCATACAAGGCAGTGATTCTCAATGGGGAGAGGGGAAATTTTGTCCCCCAGGGAATATTTGGCTATGTCTGGAGACATATTTTGTTGTCCTAATTAGAGAATGTGCATTTGACATCTAATGGATAAGACGCCAGGGATGCTGCTAAACATCCTGCAATGCACAGGACAGCCTGCACAGCAAAGAACTGTCCAAAATGGCAATTGTGTTGAGGTTGAGAAATCCTAAGATAAGGTATTGAGAAGAAATCCTGTCTTGTAGAAATTACTCAGTGTCAACGCTCATTAATAAACTTTGAGTAGGAATGACAATGCATTTGTCACATAGAGCTTACCAAGTGCTCATGCTTGTTTTGACCAAGTGAAAAGGACCAAGAGAAACTTTTCTCATGTTATTTTCTGATGAACCCATACACATGACATTTCAGTTGTAAGATATGGCTGTCAGTTTCTTGTTTAGAGGATGTTTTTAATTTCATTATCAAGAAAAATAAATGACTCCCAATCATA
Organism: Mesoplodon densirostris; assembly: GCF_025265405.1. Classification (NCBI taxonomy): domain Eukaryota; kingdom Metazoa; phylum Chordata; class Mammalia; order Artiodactyla; family Ziphiidae; genus Mesoplodon; species Mesoplodon densirostris. The sequence continues at coordinate 22,230,372 of NC_082668.1, forward strand.
AAAATGCCGATCTTTTGATTTGGATGGTTTGGAAGACACTCCAGTATACCTTATTAGTTAATGAAGGAGTGAATGAATTGATAATTATAGAGAAACTATGTACTCCAAGGTACAAAGTTTTAGGAATATGTCGCAGACAGGCCTGGAGCATGGATCTGTTAGGGGGATGTTACTCCTTGGAAATTGACCTTGGGACGTTGACCATTGGCTCTCCTTCCAGTAAACTTTCAGAATTTTGCTTGCGTTGTCACTAATTACTGGCCCCTGTGAGAAGACAGGCAGATAGCCCTGGAGGGCGGTTGGCGGGGGGCAGAACAGAAGGGTATGAAAATGTCCCAGAGGTTGGCAAAGGAGAGTTTCTCAATGGATCTGATGGCATCCTCATCCAAAGATGTAGTGCCATCAGCAAAAGCATGAGGATGAGGGTAGGGCACCTTCATGGATATAGAAAGAAAGGGAAGCTTATCTTTCCAACTGATAAAAAAGCTGCCCAGCCTCCTTCATAGTTTTCTCTGTTAAGTAAATTCCATCTTTACCTGTATTAAAGTACATTGTAGCCTTTGTGTAGGTCTGCAGGTAACTTTCTGTCAATTGTCACCTAGGGAAAATAGATCCAAGTTTAAAGGGCTTGTGTTGGGAGGACCTAGGGCTCCACAGAAAAGCCCCAGAAGCTGGGGTCGGGGTAGGCATGGAGTAAGGGGATGTGGAGGGAGTGGCCGAGAGAAGGGTAGGGTTCAGGAAGCCTGAAAACTGGGGATCCCATTCTTCCACCTAGCCCTGCTTTAAATGGAGCAGCTATATCTTATCCAGTTTTATTTAAATTTATCTATGCTTTGTAATTGTCATTCCAAACAATATTTCACTTTTTCCCCAAAAGGTTTCCACTGCTAGTAAAAAAAAAAAAAAATGTTGAAAATCACTGGTCTCATCACAAGGAAAAAAATATTTTTTTTCTATTTCTTTAACGTTGTACCTATATAAGATGATAGATGTTTACTAAACCTATCCTGGTAATCATTTCATGATGTATGTAAATCAAATCATTATGCTGTACACTTTAAACTTATATGGTGCTGGATGTCAATTATATCTCAATAAACCTGGAAAAACAAAGAAAACCACTGGCATGTATAGATAAAAAATAGCCCCTTATTTATAGAATGCAATAGGTTAAATCGTTCCCCCCAGAGTTTGCTATTCATTGAGGAGTTCAGGATGTCAAGAAAAAGTTAATGCAAAACCAGGATTATTTCCCAAAGTTAACAAGATCTGTTCAATTTACTCCAAGAGAAGGCTGTTAAACAATCACCCTGGGCTCTCACCCCTGGGACTCTCAGACTTACTATCCGGTCTTTGAACGTGGGATAGAGGGGAGGCTGAGGCAGAAGGGATGGACCAACTCCTGAGCTTGAGGTGTGCTCCAAGGCTTTGAGATGTTGGGTATCTCTGGAATTAGGACGACCTGCGTCCTTTCCCTGTGAACATTTGTAGAAACAGCACTGTAAATGCTCAGGTCTCAATGATCTCAGTTGGTTAAAAGTAACAGATTTGCATCTTAAATGAACGCATGGATTCTCCTATCTCCGTCCAGAGGCTTTGCAGAAAGAATCTGGTTGAACACTAGATGCCACTGTTGACTCACTCTGCTGTGTGTTAGCATCAAGATTTCCCCTGGCCTCCGTGAGGAGAGGCAATTAAAGAAAAAAGAAGAAAAAAATAGCCTGAGTAAATATGCAAAGTTCTGTTAATTTTCCTCTCTTTTAATGACTGGTTTAGAGGTTGTTTTTTCTTTAATAAATTCCAGAGGTTGTCTTTTTTCTAGAGAACATTTGACAATTGGCAGAAAGTGGAAAGATGAAGAGGTATGAATGTCAACTAACTCACACTTGGGGTTTGTAAATAAGATTATTTTTGTATCTAACAGTTTCTGCTGGAAAAGAGACTCCAGTTCCCCTCAGACCTATTTGTTTCTTTATCTAGTTCTGTGACATCCCAGATTGTTTCCACCTTTGGCATTTATTAGAATATGATAATCAGATATATGCCTAATGGTTGCCTTTATTACTCAGTAGGCCAGGTTGTGGGTGGCCTTATGGACTTTTTTCTCTTCATAGACTTTATTTTTTAGAGCAGTTTTAGGTTCACCAGCAAAATAGAGCAGTGTAGAGAGAGTTCCCGTACACTCCTTCCCCCTCCACCACACACAACCTCCCCCATTATCAGTAGCTCTCACCAGAGTGGTACCTTTGTTACCACTGATGAACCTACACTGACATGTCATTATCACCCAAAGTCCATCGTTTACATGAGGCCTCACTCTTGGTGTTGTACAGTTTATACGTTTGGACAAATTTACAATGACATGGGTCCACCACTGTAGTACCATACAGAGTACTTTCACTGCCCTAAAAATCCTCTGTTCATCCCTCTCTCCTCCCTAAGGACTGGTGACCACTGATCTTTTTTTTTTTTTTTTTTCCTCTCTTTCTTTCTTTCTGGCTGCGTTGGGTCTTTGTTGCTGCACGCGGGCTTTCTCTAGTTGCAGCGAGTGGGAGCCACTCTTGGTTGCGGTGTGTTGGCTTCTCATTGTAGTGGCTTGTTTTGTTGCAGAGCGTGGGCTCTAGGTGTGCGGACTTCAGTAGTTGTGGCTCACGGGCTCAGGAGTTGTGGCTCTTGGGCTCTAGAGCACAGGCTCAGTAGTTGTGGCGCCCCGGCTTACTTGCTCCACGGCATGTGGGATCTTCCTGGACCAGGGCTCGAACCCATGTTCCCTGCATCGGCAGGCGGACTCTCAACCACTGCGCCACCAGGGAAGCCCCCCCTTTTGTTTTTTGGGGGTTTTTTTGGGGTTTTTTTGTAAGCATGTTCATGTGCTGAATTTACTGAGGCCCATCGGTCAATGGGAGGCTTCATGGATGGTGGGGGCTGAAGGCTGATGGAAGGCTTAAGTTTTCTAGGCCTTTTTTTTCCTTTTTTGCCACGCTTTAAGGCATGCAGGATCTTAATTCTCCAACCAAGGATTGAACTTGTGCCGCCTGCAGTGGAAGCCAGGACTCTTAACTACTGAACCACCCGGGAAGTCCCGCCACTGATCTTTTTACTGCCTCCATAGTTTTGTCTCCATTACTTGTTTTTCACCTAAAAAACCCAAAACTCAGGGACTTCCCTGGTGGCCCAGTGGTTAAAACTCCTTGCTTCTAATGCAGGGGGCGGGGGTTCGATCCCTGGTGGGGGAACTAAGATCCCACATGCCGCATGGCCAAATAAATAAATAAAATTTTTAAAAAAACCCAAAAAACCCAAAACTCTCCACTTTAAAAAAAGTTTTACTGGGCTTCCCTGGTGGTGCAGTGGTTGAGAGTCCGCCTGCCGATTCAGGGGACACAGGTTTGTGCCCTGGTCTGGGAAGATCCCATATGCCGCGGCGCGGCTGGGCCCGTGAGCCATGGCTGCTGAGCCTGCGCATCCAGAGCCTGTGCTCCACAAAGGGAGAGGCCACAACAGTGAGAGGCCTGAGTACCGCAAAAAAAAAAAAAAAAAAAAGTTTTACCACAAAAGTAGAAAGACTAGTAAACCACACCCCGTGAACTATCTCATCACTTTAAAAACTACCAAACTTTACATAATTATCGCCTTAATCTTCCTCTTAGGCAGGTTTTACTATCTCCATTTTATAGATAGTGAAATTGAGGATCAGAGGCTAGGGAACTGCCCAGACTGATGCAGCTAATTGATGGTACAGTCTGGTTCAAACCCAATTCTATTTCCAAAAAGTATTTGTATGACAGTATCTTCAACTTGATTTCTGCTTGCATGTCTGAATAGCTAATTCTCTTCTGAAGACCAGCCCTGCATATACATTTTCAAAAGCTTTTTACTGTTAAATTTAGGTAAAGATAGATTTATAATAGCTGTGTGTATTGTAAATGTGTATATATTTTTAAGCATTTTATTCTATAAAAAATTCAAAACAACCAGGATACACTTGCGATCCCTGGGAAGCTATAAACTGACAAACAATTGGAGGTTGCCAATGTCAAGGACAGTACAAGGTCCTCTCCAGCTTGCATTTCCAACCTGCAAATAACCCTGTAAGAATTTCCCTAGAGATTTCACTACATTCACAGAACCGACATATTTTTAAATGAAAGCTGTGGTAATTCGTTTTTTTTTTTTTTTTTTGCGGTATGCGGGCCTCTCACTGTTGTGGCCTCTCCCGTTGCGGAGCACAGGCTCCGGACGCGCAGGCTCAACTGCCATGGCTCACGGGCCCAGCCGCTCCGCGGCATGGGGGATTCTCCCGGACCGGGGCACGAACCCGTATCCCCTGCATCGGCAGGCGGACTCTCAACCACTGCGCCACCAGGGAAGCCCCTGTGCTAATTCTTATTGTCTCCTATCTTCAAAACTACCTATCACTCCTTACTTTTATTAAAGTCCCTGATCCCTCCTGTAGCAACCCCAGGCAACCCCACACGCCAACCATGGCATGTTGGTTTCCCTTCACATAGTGTATAGTCTGGGATGCCATTTAACAAAACTTGCCAGGTCCTTTTAGCTTCTTTTCATTACTGTTATAATTTTAGCAAACTGAGCACTAAAGGTACATGGGCCAGTTAAGACCAGTTTCAAACTCTATGATCTGTTGATGGGTGGTAAAGAGGGTTTTCTCTCAAAAGACAGATCACTAAAAGTTATTTGGAAACATAGAAAATTGCAAACAGCATTGGAGAGCTCTTGCTCTACATGAGTCCTCAAAATTCCCTCAGTCTTCAGAACAAAGATGACTCAGACTCAGAGACAGCGCTCCCTCTGTACTTTCATAGCAACGTGCTCACAATGTTTATCGTACTGCATTGAAATACTTGTTTACAAAACTATTGCTCCCAGAAGGGAATTCCTCTAGGATAGCACCAACTCCTGGTCATCTTTTCCCTTCTGTGACTCGATTTTTTTCACAGTGCCTGGCTTACAAAGGTTTTCTCCAACCTTGACTTCATGTCAGAATGTTTTTGGAGTTACAAATGTACAGATCTCTAAAGCTCCCTGAAGACCTCCTGAGTCAGAATCTGGAGACAGTATGGTTCCGCATGGTTTGGCATGATGGAGGAATAAAAAACAGGTACTTGGGCAGTTGTGGATCTGAATCTTCCAGGACATCTGCCCAACTACTTCCTTTCCTCCTTCGTTCATTGCTTGCCTCTCATTTAATTGAAGTATCGACAACCTTCCTCATTGCTATCCTCAAACAACTGATGCTACAATACTCTATTCTTTTTTTTTGCAACAGTAAGAATTTTGGAAGAATATACATGAATTGCTAGCCTCTGTGAGTCATAACTTGGGAAAAGTGACTCAATGACTCTGAGATAGTCAATATTAGAAAACCATCCAACCTTTGGATGGAGAACGACACCCGTAAGAAAAGTGCTTCTTTAATTCATATTATCTTCACACCAGACAGAACAAATTTATAAGCATCTCTCTAGAATTATGTGAGGGAAATCCCCAAATGTTGAATTCAAACTAGAATAACAAGTGGGGAAATTAATTATGTCATACCCAATATTATGAATTTCAGTTCTGCAAAATGTTATTGATAATCTCTTTGCTTTGTGTGCTATTGTTACTGTTTTCGTTCAGTAAAATATAAAAAATCACTGTCAGGTTTTTCACAGCTTCACTGGGATCCTACAATCCTATTTTTCCCATTATTTTTTTTTTCTGGAGATGTTTTCAGGAATATAGCTCTTTTTCAGGCTCCTTTGCTAGATCCCTTCCTAACTAATCTCAAAATGTTGGGATTTCTGTGGGCTTTCATTCACTCTTCCATTACAAACAAATGTTTAATTAATTATAAGTATATTATAAAGAAAACATTAAACCTAGTCTCTAAGAGGGAAGACAAGAGTAGACAAATAAACAAGGTAACTACAAATTACAATAAGAACTGTAAAAATGAACAGGGATGAGATAGAGCGGAACTAGACCCCTCTACATGAGGCAGTCAGGGATGTCTTCTCTGAGAGAGGACATTTGAGATCTAAAGGATGAGTGACAGCCAGTCATGCAAAGATTTGAAGGACCACTAGTTCCGTCAGAGGGAACAGCAAGTGCAGAGTCTCTTTGAGCTGTTGTTAGGAGTAAATAAGATAATGCTGAGCACCGCCCTGGCACAAAGTAACTACTCATAACTGATTTCATTATGTTGATGCAGTCACCTCTCAGTGGGCCACCGGTAATATAATATGAATAATCCCCCTGTTTGGTCTGGCTATTACCAAGTCTGCTTGATATCACTTTCTGCATCAATAATACAGGGATAGTAATATATATCTCATAGGTTATTACAAAGACAAAATGAGATAAGAATGGTAAAGGACTTGGCATAAAATATATTATCAATAAAGGACAGCTATGACCTTTTCTTTGTTCTAGTCGTGGGAATATAGCAGTGAGTGGAATCAAGTCTGTGCCTCTGTGGAATCTACCTCATCACTATCATTACTATTACTGCAAATCTGGTCTGGGTTGCTGTGTACAAAGGTGAAAGGAGAGCTAGGCGTGTCTCAGGTGATGGACTATATTTCTACTTTACCTGGAAGAGTAGGTTCATGGCTCTTGATCTTTTCTCCTCCATAGGAGCAGACTAAAAACAAAAAATCTCTAAAGACTTCAAGCTGTTACGATCAGAGCCTGTGGACTCTCCCTCGGCCTTTCCCACAGTCCTTGCGAGGGTCCCTCCCGAGTCCCGCAGCTCCAAGCTCCCAGACCACGCGGTTGAATTCTGCTGTTTGTACGGTTTTAAGTCAGACTGCCTGCAAACCTGGAAATTATTATTGATGGTCTCGACTGTTGACTAATGTGGCAGCAACTGTGATTTGTGCTTTAATGTCGTTTTCAAAGCCCATTTACTCTGCAAGTGCAGCTCTAAAATGCTCAGGCAGATTCCCAAGTAGCAGATGCTAATGGACGCCTGTGCTGGACGTGTCATCAGAAGGTGGCAGCAGAGACACGTTGTGCAGGTCCCTACGAAGGGAACCGGACCTCTTCGGCAGGGTTCCTCAGACTGGTCCAGTATCAAAAACTGAATTTGTTGTTGCTCTTGTGTGTTTTGTTTTGTTTTTAAACATAAGCATTGCAGATAATCCCACAAACAGGACATTTTAAAGGATCCATTTGGAAAAGTGAACAAGATTATTTGTGGACAGGATCTTCCATCCCCTTTATAGCTGCTCAGTAATTTGCTGCTGATGGACCCAAGGGAGTAGATTAAAGGCGATTAATAAGAAGCAAAGTGATGGTTCTTATCTCACTGAGGTTTTTAATAGGGCATTTTAAGCATATTCAAAGGTTTGTTAAAAATGGAGAATATTATATGTTATATGACTCACAAGAAGAAGATAGATGTGAAAGCTGATTTTGATTACAGGTATTGAGATGCTTGCCCTGGATTGTTTTTGTCCTCTCTCCAAGGGTTATTGGAACAGAGCCCTACTGCCCTTGCAGGAAAGAACACCCTCTCTAGTCCTACAGCTTCTTTTCCTTGAGAAAATGTCTATTTATGTCACACAATTCACTGCCTGCCCCTTGGTGCCTTGTATGGATTTCCTGGACAGTTTGATGGGAAAGAGGGGAATCTGCCGGCATTTTGAAATCCATGACATGGGTATATTTTCCAGCTTCAGCTCTGCCATATGAAAAACAGGGGTTTTAAAAACAGAACAATAACGTGCACTGCTATGTTGAAGTGGGATGTTGGGGGTGAAAAGGGGGTGCTGTGGAGAACATATGGGTCTGCTGCAGTAAAGGACTGACTCTCCTAGGTGACATGCAGCTACACCAGTACTAGCTGCATAGTTTGTGGATTCAGGGTAAAATGAAAATGCAGGGACTCATTCAAAATTATTAATAATTTCAAGACGGCAACAGCAGAGGATTCTATCAAGTGCGGGGATTCTTCTGAGCATGGGGGTCTGAGAATATGCACGGGTTGCACATGTGTGACACCAGGCGTGTGTGTTTGTGTGTGTGTGTGTGTGTGTGCACGCACGTGCACACACACAGAGGGAGAGAGAGGAAGAAGCCTTTTAAAAATTCTGTTTTCACTGCTTAGTCTCTTTAAGGCAGAGTTTCTCAACCTCAGCACTACTGACACATGGATGAGATCATTCCTGCTTGCAGGGGCAGCCATGTGCATTAAAGTGTGTTTAGCTGCGTCTTCTTTGTTGTCTACCCTCTAGAAGCCAGTAACACCTCCCACTCCCAGTTTTTTTTTTTTTTTACAACTTTATTGGAGTATAATTGCTTCACAATGGTGTGCTAGTTTCTGCTTTATAACAAAGTGAATTAGTTATACATATACATATGTTCCCATATCTCTTCCCTCTTGCGTCTCCCTTCCTCCCACCCTCCCTATCCCACCCCTCCAGGGGGTCACAAAGCACCGAGCTGATCTCCCTGTGCTATGCAGCTGCTTCCCACTAGCTATCTATATGTATATATGTCCATGCCTCTCTCTCGCTTTGTCACAGCTTACCCTTCCCCCTCCCCATATCCTCAAGTCCATTCTCAAGTAGGTCTGTGTCTTTATTCCTGTTTTACCCCTACGTTCTTCATGACATTTTTTTTCTTAAATTCCATATATATGTGTTAGCATACGGTATTTGTCTTTCTCTTTCTGACTTACTTCACTCTGTATGACAGACTCTAGGTCTATCCACCTCATTACAAATAGCTCAATTTCGTTTCTTTTTATGGCTGTCCCACTCCCAGTTTTGACAATCAAAAATATCTTGAGACATTGCCAAATGTTTCCTTTGGGGCAAAATCACCCCAGTTGAGAATTACTGCTTTAAGATAAGGTTTTACAACTCATCCAAAGAGAGTTATCTCTCTTTGGCTTATCTAGCTTTTTTCTTGTTTTTCCTTTCTTCTTATCCAAGCATGAAGGAAAATATGAACTGTGCTTTTTGGCCTGTTCCTGGTGGGTGCAGAATACTAAACTTTCACTCCAGGCTAATCTGCCGTGGAGACCCCTGCAGAGCTGAAGACACACCCTGGCTCTGCAGATGCGTAATTTGTCCGGGTTGCCTTGGGTGAATATACATTTCACAGAGTCTGTTCTCTGAGCCCTGAAAATGTATCCTTTAATCTTCAACTCAGAAAACCCCTTGACTCTGGGAGGAGACACCAAAGGCCTTCTCATGACAGGCAGGGAGAGGGTTGTTTGGGTTGCTAATTTGTTTTCAGTCCTTAGTCTGTTTTCCCTTTGTGCGGATGTTCCCCTTTAGACCTTGGGTATGAATAATTCCGCATAACCTGAGGGGAGAAGCGGGAGGCTGGCTGGTAGAGTTGTTTGTACTGTAATGAAACAGAAAGTTTAAAAGCCTAGTGAAGCCTGAGTGGTTGGAAAGGAAGGGAGGTCTAGAATGTACTTCAGAAATGACTCATAAAGCATGACAAACTCTGGAAGCTTCTTGGAGGTCGGGGGAATAAATTGCCCACTCACTTTAGAAAGGCGTCCCCAACCAGGACTGCCCCCCCAAATGTGAAGTCTCAATGTGGAGTGTCCCAATCACTCACGTGCCCTGCGAGATAGCTTTCTTAACCCTGTATTTCATGAATTGTTATCTTGAAAGGCAAACTAAACAGTGGCATTTTCTGTTTTTTTTAAAAATATTTATTTATATATTTATTTGGCTGTGTCGTCTTAGTTGTGGCTCATGGGATCTTCGTGAGGCATGCGGGATCTTGTGTTGCAGCGTGCAGGCTTCCCTCCAGTTGTGGTGTGCAGGTTTTTCTCTCTCTAGTTGTGGTGCATGGACTCCAGGGCACATGGGCACTGTAGTTTGTGGCACAGGGGCTCTCTCGTTGAGGCGTGTGAGCTCAGTAGTTGTGGCGCGTGGACTTAGCTGCCCTGCGGCATGTGGGATCTTAGTTCCCCGACCAGGGATCAAACCCATGTCCCCGGCATTTGTAGGTGGATTCTTAACCACTGGACCACCAGGGGAGTCCCAGCAGTGGCATTTTCTGGATTGTGAGTAGTAACTTGATAATTAGCCATCTGAAGTACCTGATCTCTGTGTTCAGATAGGTTCTGGTCTGAGATGGTTGGGTTTATTCAAATTTATGCCAAAGAAATCAAGGACCTTAGGCTTAAAAGAATCTAAAAAGAATAAATATATGTATATGTATAACTGAATCACTTTGCTGTACACCTGAAACTAACACAACATTGTAAATCAAGTATAATTCAATATAAAATAAAAATTAAAAATAAAAGAACAAGGATCTTAGGCTTGAGTGCTCCACACAGCCTTTAGGTGTGTGAATTTGCTACAGGCTGGTCATTTTCTTCATGACAGACACCCTGAAAGTGTACAGGTTTATTAAATGCCACACGGCTGCCTTGTTTTATGACTCTTCATTCACGTGGAGGTGATTCTCTCAAAACTGTGGGCCCTTTGAAGTCTGTGAATGTCCAGCAAATAGAATGATGCCTGCCATAGAGCGAATGCATAATTACTGTTTCACAGAACTGGTTGAGAGCCATGAAAGAAACAGGATGAAAGAGCAGAGTGGATGCACAGAAACCATCTTCATTAGTGGAAAGATAAATTAGCAACATCTCTTTATTTTCCTCATTTTTATTGCGGTATAGTTGATTTACAATGTTGTGTTAGTTTCAGGTGTACAGCAAAGTGATTCAGTTAAATATATATATTCTTCTTCAGATTCTTTTCCCTTATAAGTTATTACAGCAACATACCCTTTTTAACAGGAAAAGAAACGTAATACAGATGGCAGAACACAGTTTTAGGCCCTTCCTTCGCACCCTCTTTCTTAGAGGTAATTTTTGAAAATTGAAGTTAGTGTAACACAGTGAAGTCTGGGTCTCATTAACACTAGCAATAGAAAAGTTTATTTTTTTCTGTAGCTGTTATATGCTGAGGAAACTGAAGAATCAGAACATTCTTCTCTCTTCCCTTTAGATGGAACTGGCTGGCTGGGAGCCCATTGTGGGCTGTAAATGACTAAAAATAATGAGGAGACTTTATGGGTAAGTGTGGTAGAGAACAAGGATAGAGACCAGAGAAAGAGGGGCTCGTTGATACCCACCTGAGAGGACTCTGTGGATTCCTCAGTGAGGAAAGTGAAGAACAGTTTTGTACTGTCTTCTGGATTCCTTGTGTTAATGGATAATTTTCAAAATAGAATATCATCATGAATCTCAGACACAAAATGAACATGGGTTAGTGATGCTATTTAAATAATGAATGAGGGCACCAGTAAGATGTTATAACTGGTTCAAAGGAGAATTCAAAGACCGGGCAATAATGCAGCAATGAATTTACAAGTAGATGCAAAACCGGCTCATTCCACAGTAGGAGAGAATAATCAGTTGCATTTTCAGGGAATAAAATTCGTTTGCATGTCTATGGACAAGAATCATTTGCATTACCATCAGTTATCCACAACTTACAGAGTTATAAAAATAGCTCAGTCAGTGAAAGGCACAGAGGCCTAGTGAAGTCAGATAACCTGGAATTGTACACTTCCACAATGCCAAGTTTTCCATTGAAGGCAACCCGTAGTGGTTTGGGACCATTTCAAAGTCTTTTACAATTTTTTTCTCCACCCATATATGTTTGATTATCTAATAGTAACATTTTGTTTTGGGAAACAGGCTGTACTTTCAGGAAAAGAAGCTGATCAGTAACTTCCTCTTCAAGCTACTGCAAAAAGCCAGGATGAAACGTCTGTGGGTAGCCTTTAGGATGAGCGGGAAAGGGTGTTTAACCACAGGATGTGAGTGGACATACCTCCTCAGAAAAGAGTTACAGCTAAGCTTTAGACCAGGTGTTTTTTGTTTGTTTGTTTTGTTTTTTTAATGATTTTATTTATTTTTGGCTGTGTTGGGTCTTTGTTGCTGTGCACAGGCTTTTCTCTAGTTGCGGCGAGCACGGGGTGACTCTTCGTTGTGATGCACAGGCATCTCATCGCAGTGGCTTCAGAATGTTGTGGAGCACGGGCTCTAGGCGCGCAGGCTTCAGTAGTTGTGGCTCGCGGGCTCTAGAGGGCAGGCTCAGTAGTTGTGGCGCACGGGCTTAGTTGCTCCGCGGCATGTGGGGTCTTCCCAGACCAGGGCTCGAACCCGTGTCCCCTGCAATGGCAGGTGGATTCTTAACCACTGCGTCACCAGGGAAGTCCTAGACCAAATGTTATTAACCTAAGTGTCATCTTTTTAAACCTCTGCCTTACCTTGAGCTACATCCTGTGGATACATGAAAGCCTTGAAAGGTTATGACTTGCAGCTCCCTCAAGACCAGAAAAGCATGGCATCACCCTTCCACAGTCCTTTGAGTGCTCATGTGGGGCTGGCTCTTTGCTGGGTCTTAGGGCAAGAAGTGTCATTCGAACAGTCCTTAATGTGCTTTGGAGGGTAGGAAGGACTTGGACATGTGGAGGGGGGCGAGGAGGACCGTCTTTGTGAAAGGAGCACTCAGAGAGTAGTGCACTAAAAACACTATACAGTAATGGTTTTCTGAGGCCACGTGTTCTTTACTTTCACCAGAGCGTTCTCACAAAGACAGAAAAAAAATACAACGTCTGAAAAGTCAGTTCTGACTAGTTTTTGTTGATCTCATAGCTCAGACCAGACGAGGCCATTTGAGGTTGAGTGGTAAAAATAGGAAAGAAATTCGTGCCTTTTAAAGATGGAGACATAGATATTGGTGGGGGAAGCAATGTGCCTGAAATGGGCTGGTATTTCTGAGTCATGGAATCATGAATCTTATGAGTAGTCATACACAAGATCAACCTCTAGTCTTGGGGTTGAAAGGTGACCCTTGAGAATTTACCTGTTTATGAAGAATTTAGCACAAGCCATTGCTTTGAATCATAAAGCTCTGTCTGCTTACTCATTTTTCTCCTCTTCCTTCAACAGGCAGACATTGGTGGAGAGCTTTTTATTCTCTCTTGCACTTGAATTTTTGAAAATCCATTTTGAATAACAATAATTCACTTAACTCGAGGTCTTAGCACCATGGAACTTGAACACATCAGTCTGAAGAAAAGGGAGGAAGAAGAAACAAATCTTCTTCTAAAAACCATTAAAACTCTTTTGGCACAAAGTGTGGCTAAATTATATCTGTGCATTAGAGATTGTTTAAAAGCCAGATATAATTTGTGGTTATAACTAGTTTTTATAATTTTAACTTTAATTCAGAATAATTGGGATTTTTGGATTGGCTTGGAATCTTCCTCTTGCTGTTAATTTAAAATATGAAGATGAAACTGTAGGCTTGGACTCCTACTTAGGTATAGAACCTAACACCCCAAATTCTCAGCTGAATTAATAACCCAGTCAGAGCCCATGGTAGCTACACATGTCTAGTTTAGATCTCCCAAGTTACCAAGAGAATGATTACCGAAACAGGGAAAAAGAGCAGAATTTGACTCATAGAGTGATTTATAAGTCTCTGTTCCTGGAAAAATCGGGCTAAAATCAATTCAGGTTTTACTTGCATTATGTTCTCTTTCATACTGCACGAGGATTCAGGCATAGTCAGTATATCAGATGTGTAAAGATATAAATTCATACCGTGTGCTTGCAAGTATTTCCGCTCCCATAGGTGTGTTTTGATGGCACATAACAAGACTGAGGAGGGCAAATGAGTCTGTCTCCTTTTCTTTCTTTCTTTCTTTTTTTTTTTTGCAGTACGCGGGCCTCTCACTATTGTGGCCTCTCCCATTGCGGAGCACAGGTTCCAGACGCACAGGCTCAGCGGCTCACGGGCCCAGCAGCTCCACGGCATGTGGGATCTTCCCGGACTGGGGCACGAACCCGCGTCCCCTGCATCGGCAGGCGGACCCCCAACCACTGCGCCACCAGGGAAGCCCAGTCTCCTTTTCTTGATCAATGTCAGAAGCTCAAGTTGAGAAGGAAGAGTGGGCTGTTGAAAGTGTCTTAACATTCTAAGATTGCTTGGCGCCCAGAGAAAGTGTGAGTTATAGTTTCTGAGAACTATGCGTTTGGATTGACCACACCTACAGGAAAGTTGTAAAGAAAGACTAGTCTTTGTTGTAAAGAAAAACTGCGACAGAGACACAGAGAAGCTTCTCAGTCACTCAGTGGTCACTCACTCACAGGGTACCTGGCAATGGCCAGGCCCTCACCTGCCACTTGTTCTCACGTCCACTGCTGCTTGTAAGAGAAGAAGGGCTGAAGTGTTCCCTGGTGGGGTGGAAACATCAATTTTGGCTTGAACTGATAAAACTTTAAGGCTGGAATATCCCTGGATGGCTGTTCCAGAAGAACCAAAGTATCAATCCACAGCTGTATTCTTATTATTAAAAATTTATTTCCACTCAACAACAGTGGCTGCTGTAAAATCACCTTTCCAATAATAGCTGTTAAGAGGACCTCAGAACTACCTGAGGTCCCAGGATGTCTGCTGATGGCTGTCTTCTGGTGCCTCCTAGATGGTTCAGGGCACTGGTTCCCAACATTTCTGGCACAAGGGACCAGTTTCATGGAAGACAATTTTTCCACGGACTGGGCGGCAGGGGGAGGGATGGTTTAGGCAGTAATGTGAGCGATGCGGAGCCATGGGGAGCGGCAGATGAAGCTTCGCTTGATTGCCCACCACTCACCTCCTGCTGTGCAGCCCGGTTCCTAACAGGCCGTGGATGGGTTGGGGGGTTGGGGACCCCTGGCTCAGGGGATCCTGTCTCCAGAATTTCCCCTTCTCTCCTGGGGTGTGATGTTGACTACTGAGAAGATGTCAGATTAGGGGGACTCCTGAGGGAAGATAGCAGTTATTCTGAGCCAGAAATGGAAGGTCTGGACTTGTCCTGGTGCCATAAACTAACAACTGATTGTTGGGAATAGAGAGCTTGAGGGGATAGCTGAAATGATGAAGTAATATTGACTTATGCGTTACTGACCTTAAGATGCCTCCTTCTACCTGCTATATAAAGACAGACTGGACTGTGGCTGTTGAAAGAGACCCAGAACCTGGAAGATGGAAACGTATTTCACGGAGCAATGAGATTGTCCCTGGAAACATCTCCCACGTATAGCTGACGACCATTGTATGACCAGGGAGACACGAATATGAACTAACGAGACTGGCTCTTTGTCTGGATTAAGTAATTTGTGCCTTCTTTATAGCAACACTTCATTTAAACGTTCTGACGACAGTGAAACTCAAAACCAGTGGGAGGATGAAAATTCTCTTTCATCCTAGATCCGTGGCTGATACACCTCAGTTCAGAGTTGGCCCACACATGCTTTTCAAATCTTACAGCAACTCTTCACACTTAACTGAAAATGTTTAAATTACATTTTTTAAAATTATTTTTTATTTAGTCTGGCTGTGCCAGGTCTTAGTTGTGGCACGCGGCATCTTTGTTGTGGCACGCGGGATCTTTTTTAGTTGCAGCCTGAGGACTCTAAGTTGTGGCATGCATGCGGGACGTAATTCCCTGATCAGGGATCAAACCCAGGCACCCTGCATTGGGAGTGCGTAGTCTTACCCACTGGACCACCAGGGAAGTCCACTAAATTACATTTTAAAATGTTTAAATTACAGTCATTCTTAACACTTAATTGGGAAAAAAGATGTTCAAGTTAACCCAAGCTTTAAAAATTTTCTTTTTGTTTAAAAATTTTAAAAAAGCTTAATGCTTACTTTAATGCTTCCACAACAAAAATTTTAAGTCAGCACATAAAATTCTAGAGGGAAGGAAAGTTTTCTTCCCACCCCAGTCTATAGTCCCCTCCCCAAAACAAGCGTTAAGAGAATATTCTGGTACAAGCAGCCAGAGACAGTCTTTTCAAGTCCAAATGTGTGTCTGTTTATAGGTCTATAGTCTTTTCAAATGCAAGTTTGTGTGTGTGTGTGTGTGTGTGTGTCCTACCTTCACAAACATCAGCACATTATACATGCTGTTCTGCATATTCCTTTTTTGCATAACATACCTTGGAGATCATTTCATATGATATTAAGCTGCCTCATTTTTTAAATACTACAATGTTACAACACACCTTTCTTTGTGCAGAGATACGAGTAAACCTGTGGAATTAGTTCTAAAAGAGTAGAATTGCTGGGTCAAAGAGTATACGCATTTTTAATTTTGATATATATGAATACATTTTCCTACCAAAATGTGTTACCAATGTACACTCACACCAGCAATGCATCAGAGTGCTTCCCTGCCCCACCCCCCATTCCTGGTAACACAATTAACTCAAGTTTTCTGTTTGTTTTTTAAAAATTTTATTTATTTATTTATTTATTTATTTTTGGGTGTGTTGGGTCTTCATTTCTGTGCGAGGGCTTTCTCTAGTTACGGCAAGCGGGGGCCACTCTTCATCGTGGTGTGCGGGCCGCTCACTGTCGTGGCCTCTCTTGTTGAGGAGCACACGCTCCAGACGCACAGGCTCAGTAGTTGTGGCTCACGGGCCTAGTTGCTCCATGGCATGTGGGATCTTCCCAGACCAGGGCTCGAACCCGTGTCCCTTAGCAGGCAGATTCTCAACCACTGCGCCACCAGGGAAGCCCTAACTCAAGTGTTTAACAGAGCTAACAATTTCTTCTTTCCATCCCTCCTCCATCTATGGAAAGTGGGACTTCCATGTAATCTTAGCCAGCTTGCAAAAAATTGTTGTTTCCTAAATAACATCACCTTTCTTACTCTTGTTCTCTGAAGTTATGGGAGCTTTGGTATTTGAAGAAGAAGTGCAGTTGATTTTGTTTTGTAGAAGTGGTTTGAATTCTATTTGATTCTAATTTGATTGCATGCATGTCCTGAGGCCCACTACCGGAAGCAAGAGGACATAGTTCTTCCTTCTAGGTAGCTTGAATTGTTTAACAATTAAAAGGAAAAAAAAAAAAGACCCAGAAAAATATTTAGTAAGTTGCTTTAAATACTTTGTGGATAAGAATGTGTATCTGAGTATACCTCCTCCTGGCATACGAATCAGCATATGGTTGTTTGGCTGAGATCTGGATGGAATCAGAACACAGTAAAAATAAAGGAAAAGACCAACAGTGAAATTAAGCTGTCTTTTTGGTGGGCAATTTCAAGGGAGTGAGCAGCAGATGGGAATGGAGCAGTGGGAAGAGTGTGGTTGGCTTTTCAGGAATCTGGCTGTGATAGGAAAGGAGACAGAGGGAGGACCTCAGGGAGGCTGGACTTCCAAGCGTGGAGAGAACAGAGAGAGGATACTTCCTGCAGAGAGGAGAGTAAGTAAACTCATGATGCTGGATGAGATAGCTCAGAGCAGAGGGGAGACGAGCTGAAGTTCTCTATTTAACAGAGAGCATGCGAGACTTGGAGAAGACCCGGTTGTAAGCCCTGGGTCAACCACTACAAGTTCTGTTACCCCCACTGCCTGAGTTTTGCTGCTTGTGAAATGGGGGCATTCTGCTTATCATAAAGCTTTGGGGATCAAATGAAGGAGTGGGTGGGAAGGTGTTTGACACAGTGCCTGAAGCAGCAACTCTAGTAAAGGTAGGTGGATAGAATCTAAAGGCTGAAGGTTTGAGGGACAGGATGCTGTCTGGGCCCATAGCCTGGGAACATAAAACACAGTAGTGAAAAGGGTGCTTGGGGGTGGGATGATAAAGTGAGTGATATTGGGAGATGTGGGAAGGACAGGTCACATTTTTTTTTTAAGATATTTTTTACTGAAGTATAGTTGATTTACAATGTTGTGTTAATTTCTGCTGTACAGCAAAGTGACTCAGTTATACACATATATGCATTCTTTTCTTGGTGTTCTTTTCCATTAAGGTTTATCCCAGGAGATTGGATATAGTTCCCTGTGCTATAGGGTAGGACCTTGTTGTTTATCCATTCTATATGTAATAGTTTGCATTTACTAACCCCAAACTCCCAGTCCATCCCTCTCCCACCTCCCCTCCCCCTTGGTAACCACAAGTCTGTTCTCTATATCTGTGAGTCTGTTTCTGTTTCATAGATAAGTTCATTTGTGTCATATTTTAGATTCCACATATGGTATTTGTCTTTCTCTTTCTGATTTACTTCACTTAGTATGATAATTTCTAGTTACATCCATGTTGCTGCAAATGGCATTCTTTCTTTTTTTTATGGCTGAGTAGTATTTCATTGTATACATGTAAGGACAGGTCACATTTTGAAGCCAATATTAAAAATACATTTTTAATATATTCCTGCAATAAAGGGGCGATTGAAGTGAAAATCCCAAGCAATTAAATGAATATAGTTATTTACAGTCAACCTGAACCATTAAAAAAAAAAAAAGTGATCTGTTCTTGTGGCAATGGAGGTGGCTGAGGACAATTCCCAGCAGGACCTGACTGTGAGCAGGGAACTGCATCAGACAGAGGGTGCCCTGTGTGCAAACCCCTTTCAGGAGAGAATGTAAGCTTGTGCTCTTGGTCCATTTTCCATTTGTACCACCATCCATTGAGGTGTTATCAAACCGTGAAGTTCCCCATGTTATTAAGTACAAAAGCTGTGAGAGGCAATGCCTGGGATATCAGTGTATTGGTGTAGCTGCAACATGTTTTGAATCATTTCTTTAATAGGCTCTGGCCTTCAGAAGACGATCCAGATTGTTTCAATAAGAGAGTTGCTTTCTTTCCATGTTAGGAGGCTCTGATTTGGCTGACGGAGGCACAGGGACAAGCCAGGCAGGATTTAAGAGATGTTTCCTCTGTGTGTATCTTGCCTCTCCTTTCATGGTGATCAGTTATCAGGTGAAGTTCTCTCATACTGAGATGTGTTCCCCACAGTGAAAATGGACACAGGGCTCAAAAGAAATCCTTTGATACTTAAGGGTTGTTGGAATCAGGTAGGACATCCCCTCAAAGGGCATCTGTGATATTGGGGTTTCACTGATTCATCACAGTTAATGGTTCCTACCAGGATATCAAAATATTCCATGAGTGTTGCCTTCCTTATTCTCAATTCATATGGATAATGAGGTGGAGCAAAAAGGAACAGTGATCAGACCCTTGTCCACATTCACAGGCTCTGTCTAAAAAACACATTCCTCCCAGGGTGAGGACCCAAGGAATTTTTAAGTTGCGGGAGCTCCCAAAGAAGGAAAAATAAAAGTTCCCTCATTGAGATTTATACTCATATCCATCTCTCCAGATGGCCACAGCTTCAACCTGGCTGAAAATGTGAGAATGCAACCTTCTTTGGCCCTGCCTGCTACCTTCAAAAAAAATGTCATGGCCGTTGATTGAGGATAATGACGCCCAGCTGCAGTGTTTCCCTCCCCCTCCAGCTCTTTTGGGGGAAATGGGGCTATAAACCAGACCCCTCTTGAGGCAATGAGGGAAGAAAATGTCTGGGCCCTCGCCTGACACCTGGACCTCACCGTGGTGCAAAGTGAAACTCATCAGCTCAGGTGGCCAAGAAAAGCAGATGTTTAGCATGGTGAAGTGTGAAGTGTGAGGGAAAATGGCTTTATGGGCCTTTGGCTGAGATGCTCACATTTGAATGTTATACACAGGAAGTATCAGGTAGTGGAATAATATAAACAGACCTTACTTCATGAAGTAATTTATTTTGGATTGGCAGCAGAAGCAACAACCTCTACAACACAAAGGAACATAAGGATTTACTTTTTATTTGAAAGATTTTCCAACCAGCGAGGGCTGCTTGTAGTGAAAATGTAGGGGCACCATTTCCTTAATTTTAAATATTTCTTCATCATCAGAGGGGATGATGTTGACTTGTGGCCATAATGTTTCCCAAAGCACTTGCAATGGTGTGATTTCTTTAGTCTCTACAACCACTGGTGAGACAAGTAGGGATTCTTGTCTATAGTCACCATGTGGGGAAACTGAGGCTTACACTGGTCAGAAAATTTGCCCAAGGCCACACAGCAAGTAAGTAGTGAAGAAGGAATTGAAGTTAAGTCTTCTTCTCTGAGTCCAGCGTTCTTTTCCACTCAGCTGATGCTTCTCCAAGTGTGGTATATAACACTGGGTGGTCCAAGAGATGATTTTAGGCAGTATATGAATCAAAATGAAAACTTTTTAATAGTTTTAAAAATAGATATAGCCAAATAGCATAGAGGTTAACTTAGTTTAACTCAGGTGAAACTCAAGTTCTAGAGCCCTCCTACCTGGTGAACAGTCCCAGTTCTACTAATTACTGTGTGATTCCCTCCTCATCAATCTAAGCCTCGATTTCCTCATCTGTAAAATGGGAATAATAGCAGCCCTTACCTCATAGGGTTGTTGTGAGGATTCAATGGGCTCATATTTATAAAGCACTTAGAGTGGGGAGCTGAGGTACTGTAAAAATTCTCTAAGTGTTTGTTAAGGAAATAATACAAATAGCACATTAAACTTGTGATTGCATGACTCTTTTGAGTTTGGAGAGGGTAAGTAGGAATTTATGTTTGAAATAATGTTGAAATAAAATAGGTAACTAACAGAACAGGTAGCAATCTGTATCCGGGGCTTCTGTACCCATAGATTCAACCAACCTCAGATCAAAAGTATCCGGGAAAAAAATTCCAGAAAGTTCCCAAAAGCAAAACTTGAATTTGCTATGCACTTGCAACTATTTACATAGCATTTAGGTTGTACTTACAACTATTTAAATAACATTTATAATGTATTAGCTATTATAAGTAATCCGGAGATGATTTAAAGTATAGAGGAGCACGTGTGTAGGTTATATGCAAATACTATGCCTTTTTTTTTTTTTTTTTTTTGCGGTACGCAGGCCTCTCACTGCTGTGGCCTCTCCCGTTGCGGAGCACAGGCTCCGGATGCACAGGCTCAGAGGCCATGGTTCACGGGCCCAGCCGCTCTGCGGCATGTGGGATCTTCCCGTACCAGGGCACGAACCGGTTTCCCCTGCATCGGCAGGCGGACTCTCAACCACTGCGCCACCAAGGAAGCCCTCTATGCCATTTTATATAAGAGACTTGAGCATCCATGGATTTTGGTACCTGCCTGGGTTCCCGGAGCCAATCCCCCGGGGATACCGAAGGACAACTGTACAAAGAAAATGACTGGCACTTGTGAAGCACTCATCTATACCAGGAAGAACAGTGGCACAAAGAAATTTGAGCTCAGTGGGTGGGCTGCACAGTGGGCTTCACCTGGTTGACCTTTTTCTGAAGGGAAAGATGGCAGTGGAGTCTCAGCTTGTATCAAGACACGTGCTAGTTTTCTGTATCCTCTTCTCCTCTCACCTTTTCTAAATAAGTAATCTTCTCAGGCAATGTTCCTTAGACCCAGAGAGCAGGCATGAAAACTTGCTTTAATAAGAAATACAGTTACTGTCACCCAACCAGACCCGGGACAGGAAAGCCGCATTGGTTTCTCGCTCTGCTTGTTTGAGTTGGAGTGTCAGAAGCAGGAAGATGGAAGCCAGACCTGACACAGGATGTTGGAGGTAAGGGACTTGGGGAAACTGGGACCAGGGGAGGAATTATCAATTCAAAAGCCAGACACCATGACCACGAAAAGGAGACAGGAGGAGAAGTGCCTTCAAGTGAGTCATCCTGCTTCTGTACCAGTTACCTCAGTGACACGGAGGGACACAGACCTGCTGATGCCTTCATTCCTGTGCACTGAATGGAAGGAGAAAGAAACGAACGTGGCATTTGTGGTGCGTCTCCTTTATGGACAGATTCATTGTAACTGACTTCTCCCTGGACTGAAGTCTGTGCTTGGCCGAGGGTCACCCAGGGGAAGCATCCTGGTCTTGTTTACCTGAGTTTTCACTTCCTGCTTCCTAATGAGCTGCTCCAACAACTCAGCGTCCCTGAGCAACTCTCTCCTGAGACCTGTGCTCCCTGACAACATTCTGCCTTCAAGTCACTAGTAAACACACTGACCTGAAATCTCAGAGGGAGGGAAGCCCAGTAACACACTTCTTCCTTTTTCATCCTTGATGACAAAAGCACCTTAGGCTCTGGTCACTCTGGGCATTGGATGTTTCAGGCTCTCATGTGGTCATTTTAGAAATCTGGCACTTAGGAGAGGGTGTGAGAGCCAAGTCGTGTTAGACCACCTGGGTCAGACAGGCTCCTTTTTGTCT
The DNA here is from genome assembly GCF_025265405.1 of Mesoplodon densirostris. Lineage (NCBI taxonomy): Eukaryota > Metazoa > Chordata > Mammalia > Artiodactyla > Ziphiidae > Mesoplodon > Mesoplodon densirostris. The sequence goes on from NC_082668.1 coordinate 22,252,443, forward strand.
GGTTACTCTGGGGTAACCAGAGTTGATCACTCACAGTAGAAAGGTACTCTGATTAACGGAAGCAAAAGTTCAACTTACTGAAAGGATTACTGATGGCTAAGAGAAGAAAAAAAAACCCAAAAAAACTGGAATCGTGTTTTGGAAAGGAGAGAAACCCAGGCAGCTCTTGAAATCTACAGTAACAGTAGCACTTAAGGAGGACTTACTATGCTCCAGCCCTTGTCCTAAGCCCTGGACAGGTGATAATTCATCTGACCCTCAGAACAATGCTATGAGGTGGGTACCATTATTAACCTGTGGGTGAAAGCTTTCACAAAACTCAATTCTCCTGCAGCATGGAAATCTGACCTTAGGTTAACTGCTTAACTGCTACTCTGGAGAAAATATATAATGATTTTTGTCAATCCTAATGCCAGGCAACATTCATTATGGTAAAAATGACCCCTGATTGGTAACTGGCTCCGACACAGGGAGAACTATACATACCATTTTGGGTTTCTATGTCTCTTGCAACTGGCACGTTTTTATGTAGAGGCTTGCAAGCTATGCCTAAGGAATTGTTACAGGAACTACTAGTTCCCGGAGGGGAAGTTGTAATTTTTTTAAGCCAGAGCTGTCCTTGTTTGGTGTGGATCCTGGCTCCTTGTACTGGAAATGTACTCTGTAGACTATTGCAAGGGCTCTTGGGCTGAAGGAGAACATCTGATATGCTTCTGAAGCAACTGATGCTAAGTGCAGAGCCTATTGCTGTCTTGTGAGTCTGATTCTTTATCTGAACTTAAGAAGACCAGTATGGACATTGCATATTGTTTTTATACAGAAAAGGAAACTGAGGCAGTGAGGAGTTAAGTAACTGTAATCCAAAGATACATGGATAGTAAATGGTAGATCCCTGTTTGGTCCAGGGCACATGGTGCCACCCTGTCTGTTAAATGATTGGCCAGTGTCTGCAGGACATAGCCTTCTGGAGGAATTTGCTCCAATTATTTCAATTCTTGGGTCATTCAATGCAACAGGCAAATCTTGCTGAGGGGAGAGGCTTGCACAGCCTCATCAGACCATCAGCTCATCTCTTTGTCACAGTGCCTTGATATCCCACCCCAAGGAAAATCAGAAGAAAGGGAATGGATGCCGATTGGACAAAAATAATGAATGTCCATAGATCCTGGAGTCAGATAGGGCTCCAAGGACAGCTACATAAAGGGCATTAACTTCATAAGCTATTTTCTATTGTTGTTACTGTTGAACACTTGTGTCACTCAAGGGAACCTCTATTTGGTAGTTTTCACAGCATCCCCTGCCAGATCTTATAAAGCATTCAACGATTCATTTATTTATTCATTCACTCATTTATTCTCATTATTTTTTCTCATTTACTCCTAATTCATTTACTTACTCACTCACTGAACACATTTAGAGAGCCCTGGGAATGAAAGGATTCAGCAGTGGGGTTTTGTGATGCTAGGCAGGGAAAGCACCCCTGGGTAAACTGTTCAGTAACTAAAGTTCATCGGAGTCAGGGGACACAAGGTCTAGCGATGTGGAGCAATTAGAGACACGTGGGAGAGGACTAGGGCTGGTGGAGGGGAGAGGCTCTGGAGAGCCAGAGCTTATTGGGTTCTGGGCACAGTCTGGGCTGGGTCAGGGCAAGGATCTGGAGCCCACCAGGAGGTGAGAGGTGCAGCAAGTGGGAACAGAGACAGAACAGGGATAACAGGATGGGGGTGGTGTTTGAAACCAGGTGAGGAAGCTGGCAGGTGGGGCTGTTACAGAAGAGAGAAGAGTTAGTGAGTTAGCTGAAGCATCTGCTGAGGATGTGTCTTTGCTCCAGAAGTACACCTGGTGCAGCCACTGTGTGAAACAGGATGGGGGTTTCTCAAAAAACTACAAAAAGAACTACCATATGACCCAGCAATTCCACTCTTGGGTATATACCTGAAGAAAACAAAAACATTAATTAAAAAAGATACATGCACCCCAATGTTCATAGCAGCATGATTTACATTTACCAAGACATGGAAGCCACCTAAGTGTCCATCAACAGATGAATGGGTAAAGAAGATGTGGTATATACACACAATGGAATATTACTCAGCCATAAAAAAGAGTGAAATATTGCCATTTGCAGCAACGTGGATAGACTTGGAGGGCATTATGCTAAGTGAAATTAGTCATACAAAGACAAATACTGTATGATACCACTTATATATGGAGTCTAAAAAAATACAACAAACTAGTGAATATAACAAAAAAGAAGCAGACTCACAGATATAGAGAGAACAAACTGGTGGTTACCAGTCGGGGGGAGAGGGGGAGTAGGAGGGCCAAACTACTGAGTGTAAAATAGGCTCAAGGATGTATTGGACAACATGAGGAATATAGATAATAGTTTATCATAACTGTAAATAGAAAGTAACCTTTAAAATCGTATAAAAAATTTAAAAATTAAAACAAAAACTAAAACAAAAAGTATGCCGTGTCTGGTGGGTCAGGGCCTGTTACTCTGGGGGCTGGGGCTCAGGCCCGTCTCTGGACCTGTCCTTTCCCACTGCTTCATTTCCTTCTCCACCTTGCTGTGTGTTCTCTCTGGGCCTTGCCTCTTGGTCACCTCATGCTTTGGAATCTTTTCCTTCTTCATGCCTCATAGAACGCCTCAAGGTATGGCTGCTTGCCTGACTGGCTAATTTGAGAATTGAGTTCAAAGAATGAGGTTGGTGTCAGTGACGGAAGAGTTTACCTGTTTTAGGGGATATATTTATATGTAACCAGTCTTTGGGAAGTCGGTGTGGGAACTTTAGAGTTGAGACATTTCTGCTGGTTGATGGAGAGAAATATTTTCAAGCAGAAGGACCTTTGGCCAGACCACAAACCCCACCAAAAATCTGGCTAAGGAAGACCTTTCATAAATAAAAACTGGCCCCAAATTATGCATATTGCTTTGTGAAGTAATAAACTTGTTGCTGAATGTATAGATGCGGGATGGTTACCAGTTAGAGTTTTCACAGAGGCTCCATTTAGAATGGACTGGATCAGTGGCATCCTTTTAAAAATGAAGTTTTCTGCGGAATCTCGAAACAATAAAGAAAAAAAACACACTCTATTAGAATTCATAGTCTGTCTCCATTTTCCCTGCCTTGTAAGGAAGAAGGATTCATACTCACTGCACTAATGTCTGGGCTTTCCGGTATGGGGCAAGGGGGGAAAACCCCCAAACCCCAGCCAGTGGAGCCAGAGGGACTAAGTGGAGATACAGAATGGAGAAGACAAGGGAGGGGGAGGGGGGGGTGAACCATACAGGCTTCATGTCATGGAAAGTTTTCGGTCTGGCTTTGGGAGTAGGAAGGAGAGTAAGATTTCAGGAAGCAGCTGCCATCTGTGTAGAGGATATTGAGAATAGCAGAGATGGGGAGTAATGGATTTTAAAGATATCTTGGTGCTCATTAAAAATGCATTTTACCCCTTTGGCTTTTTCTTTAGAGGCTGAGTAGAGATTTGTAGTGCTTTGGATTATATAGTTTTGATGGACAGCTGTTTCTTTGAACATGACTCCATGCTGAGGGTGGACCACAAGGCTGTCTGGCATTCACAGGGAAGAAGTCAGATAGAAAACAGGTAAATACTGAACCACTTGAAGAAGGTAGAACGGGCAGCTCAGATACCCCCTTGACCTCACCCTTGTCCCCTGAGATGCCGGCCCTGACTCCTGGGACTCTGTGAAGCCCAGTTTTAAATCACCCTTTGAATCTACCCCATAGTCACTTCCAACTTTGGAAGTCATTGTGCAATGCCAGTCTTGCCTCCTCAGTCACAGACACTGACCACGGGGAAATGCAGACTCTTTCTGGTTACACGTCTGAGTTGCCACATTTTGGAAAAGGTGCCCTCAGCATGGAGCCTCTGGGCCACGGGGTGTGGCTTTTTGAATGGGGGCCACTGTGGTTCTGTGGAGCCCAGGTAGCACAGCCCAGCTCCCCGCCTGGTCTTGGGGCAGACGTCTAGCTCCACACCACAGGCAGCCTCTGGAGGAAGCTGCTTCTATTACCCACATTTTCCTCTTGCCTCCAGACGCTACTTCTCATAAATATCTTTGCTATATCCTGTTGGAACAAGGCTTGAGGGTTTAAACCAGTTTGTTCAGCAGAACTCTGGGTGTCCTGCAAACAAAGGATCATTTGAGATAGACTGGGAGTAGCCCTGGTCCCGGGCAGGCCGACTTGCAGAGGACACAGCAGGCTGCCTTCTGGGGTAGAACGGTTTGAAAAGTGAATATGAATGTGGCTCGTAGAGGCTAAAGACACACAGGAGGATCCCAGGTGTGGAGCCCCCTCTGAGAGGTGAGACTCTGGTTTCCGGGATGACGTGGCTCTGGGGTCCCCGAGCGGATGAGGTATGTGTTTTCCATGCTTCCCACCGGAGCAGGCTGGAGCTGTCTCTCCCTGAGAATTTACATATGTCATGGCACTTCTGTCTACTTTCATCCTCCAATATAGAACTCCTAAAACAAGAGACTCACGATTGATTTTTTTTTTAATTACAAAAGCAATACAAACTTGGCCCATTTATCCTCATCCTCACAACCTCCACCCTAATACATGCTTGTTTTGACACATTTATAAAATTCAGAAGTGCATGAGTTTAAAAGCAGCCCTTCTGCTTCTCCTATGAGCTCTTGTCTCAGAGGTGACTGTTGTTAACGATTGAGTGTATGCCCTTCTGGAACTTTTCCAGGAGAGACTGCCTTCCATCTCAGAAGGCGGGAGGATCCTAAGTGCTGAGGCTACTGTTTTAGATTTTAGGAGACAAGTAGGATTTGAGTGATTGGGGCTGACTAAGGCCTGGTGAGATGCAGGGGCCAAACCCAGTCCCTTGCTCTGAGCCGATGGTTTTTCCAGCAATCCTGCTTTTGTCTCATGGGCTCCATTTGCTCATGTATATTGTTTTTAATGCAGTTTTAATGGCCCAAACCATGTTGGATTTATCTACTTTATGGCAGGTGGTGATGGACTCATGAGCTGTGTCCAGGCCTGCTGCAGGGCCCTTGGTGAACAGATGGCAACTCCCTAGGGCTTTCTGATCAAGAGCTACTTGGAGTTTCTGAATACCTTGAAGGTTTTCTTAATGAACCAAGGATGGAATGGTGGAGGGGGGCACATAGGGTGTAAGTCCAGTGGGGCAGCATTTCTTTATCCCTGTAGGAACTTCCAGGAGTCTTAGGGAGGAGGTATCAATACGTTTTAGCTCTCCTGTTTGCTGCTACCCAGGCCAAGCTTTAGGACTGACTGTTAGGTTAGGTCTTGTCAGTTAAAGGTCTTTGTTCTAGAAATTCGGTGGGGATGAGGAGCTCTATATTAATAAACATGGATGCCTGTGCAGTGCCCAGCACAGGGTGGGTCCCCCCTGCCCCTTTACCTCTCCAGTTAACAGCTGTGCTTTTAAAATATACTTATTAGCCATCAATAACACACAACCATTATTATTATTATTATAAGAATTTAAATTATATCATTACAACTGACGCTTGAACAATGTGGTGGTTGGGGCACTGTCCCTCCACACAGCCAAAAATCCATGTGTAATTTATAGTCACCCCTCCATATCCAAGGCTCCACACCCATGGATTCATCCAACCATGGATGGTAGAGTGCTATAGTATTCACTATGGAAGAAAATCTGTGTATACATAGACCCACACAGTACAAACCTGTGTTATTTTAGGGTCAGCTGTAATTCAATCTGCTTATTAATGTAATTATATTATATCTATTATATTATTAGTATTAATAACAACTATTTATTGAGCACCTACTATGTGTCAGGCACACTTGCCACACATTGATGAACAAAATAAATATCCCTGCCCTCATGAAGCTTACAACCCATGGAAGAAGAAAGATGTAAACAATAGACAATATAAGCACATAGATTTTACTGTATCTTGAATGTTGATAAATGTTATGGAAGAAAGAAAAAAAAATTGGGAGCGTGGGCAAGGGGTGAGGAACAGGTGTGGTTTTCAGTAGGATTGCTCTGGGTAGGCCCCATGAGAAGATGAGATTTGAACCAAGTCTTGAAAGAGGTGTGGGAATTAGGGGAATTCCCAGGGAGGTAAGAAAGTTTCACCATTGTCCCTGGGTAACAACTTATGTTCTCAGTGTTTCCCTTTCCCGTGCCAGGCCCAATGTGTTTATGTCATTCTTAATGATTTTAGGAAGCCAAAAGGAGTTCTTCATCAGGCAGATGTGCAAGGGCTCCAGGGAAGATGGCAAGTTTTGGCTCTTCCTGAAGGAAGAAATGACCGAGGGTCAACAATGACAGTCATGCCTGGCTACGTAGAACCTCAGGGAGGCTAAGTACCAAGCATGGCCAGGGCATGAGACTCGAGCAGCTTGGCTCTGAGATCCGGGGTGGGGGGGTGAGCATAGTGACTCACTGCTGTGACTGGGGACCATCTCTCTCCCACCGCCACCCCAGAAATTCCCTCCTGAAATTCCATTGTGAGGAATACAGGTGGTCTCTGACTTAGGATGGTTCGACTTTTTCTATTTTATGGTGTGGTGTGAAAGCACAACTCATTCAGTAGAGACCATACTTCAAATTTTGAATTTTGATCTTTTCCAGGGTTAGCCATATGTGGTACCATCTCGTATTGCTGGGCAGGGCAGCTGTCACAGCTCTCAGTCAGCCATGTGATCAGCAGGTTAAACAAGCAATACACTTAAACCATTCTGTACCTGTACAACCATACTGTTTTCCACTTTAAGTACAGTATTCAATAAATTACATGAGATATTCAACACTTTATTATAAAATAGGCTTTGTGTTAGATGATTCTGTCCAACTGTAGGTTTATGTAAGTGTTCTGAGCACGTTTAAGCTAGGCTAGGCTATGATGTATGGTAGGTTAGGTATATTGAAAGCACTTTCAATTTACAATTTTTTCAATTTATGATGGGTTTATTGTAAGTCGCGGAAGATCTGTATTCTTTCAGTTTCCTCTTTTAAATCACACAGCACTATGAAAAGTAACACAGTAAACTAAACCAAAATCATGTAGTGATTTATCAGTTTTCTCCCTCTGCTAGGACAGATTCAGGATACAGGGCTTTGAGAAAAGGGAGAAGGAGGGGTGGCAAAGGATATGGAAAGGGGAGGTCTGGGCACTGCAGTGAACCAAACAGACCTCTCTGAGTCCACCTTGCTTGGTTATATCCACTTTCCAATGGAGAAGAAGAGGAAAGTCACATCACCAACACAGACTGGTTCCTGATAAATAGAAACGCAGTTGACCTTTGAAGAGCAAGGGTTTGAATTGTGTGGGTTCACTTATACATGGAGTTTTCTCAATAAGTATGTACCATAGTACTACACAATCCTTGGCTTGTTTGAATCCACTGATGCAGAACCAGGGATACGGAGGAACAAAGTGTAGGGAGGGCTGACTATAAGTTCAGATATTTGACTCTGAATTTTTGAGGTGCAAAAGAGTAGCACCCCAACCCCTGTGTTGTTTAAGGATCAATTGTACAAGACGGTTTTTGAAAGGTCAAGAAAACCTGCCCATTGGGAACTGATGAGGAGAGAGTGCCTCCTTTTAAATCCCTAGACCAGGGAAGGAAGTATACTGTCTTCTTCTAGTCACTTGCTGATTTAAAAGCTGGATCCCTACAAGTTTCCACAAGTAGAGATCTTGACCCAGAATCTGCCATAGGATTCTGCATCCTAAGGATAAATGATTTTGGGGGACAGGTTATGCTGTATTGACTGTCCTCCCCATGGGATGGACAGAGCAAATATAACATTCCGTGTGCCCCTCTCCCAGCTCAACAATTCTCTCTACTCTACTGTCCTTTTCAAAAACCCCTTCTGGCTGGAGGACCCCTCCCTGTCTGTCATAGTCATGTAAGTACTACATTTGATTTATCTGAATGGGAAGAGCCCAGTGCCTACCAGCACAGAGTCTGCGTGCAGTAGATGCTTGGTATTAGTTACATGACTGAATGCTATTGGACGAATGAATAATTGTAACAATTTATGCTCAATTGGTATTCAGCAGATTTCAAAAGTCTTTTTCATATAGTGCTTCACTTACTCCTCACAACATCCTGGTAGATATTTTCATTGTTCTCTATTTAAACATGGAGAACATGCTCAGAAAGTTGAGGTGACCCATCTAAAGCCATACAGCTGAGGAGTGGCACTTGAGTCCTGCTCTAGATTCTTGCTAGCCCTCACTGATCTGGGTGAGGGTTTGAGTCTCTCCATAGCAGGCAACAAGAATGCACCCTTGAATATTTAAATATTGGTTTGAATATATTCTATACCATAGATAATCAATAAAAATGATGTGTCAGAATGTCCTTCTATGAACACGAACTCTTAACCTGGATGACTCAAAGAGTAGAATGACAAGCAATCTACCTAGAAGACAGGGAGTTGGGAGAGTCTCCCCTGAATAACCCCCAAACCTAACTCCCATCCTCCCACCACATTTTATAGATCTGAGATATGTGATTAAAAATGATTTTACACATACTGTACATAAAGGAAAAATGATAAGCCTTTGCTTCTGCTGTCGTGCATTTTGCTACCTGTAACAACACGTACTGTTCAAGCCTGGTCTAATATAATGGTTCTCAAATTTTAATGGTCATGAAAAGTCACTCGGGGGCTTATTACAAGTGCAGGTTCCTTAGTCATGCTTGCCATTCTGATTTACATGGTCTGTATTGAACATCACCTCGAAGTGGTTCTGATGCAGGTGGCCCAGTAGACATATCTGCAGGGACATTGGTTTGAAGTCACTCAGAAAACTGTTCTCCTTGCATGACTTGAGGCTTTCAAAATACCAACTAGGAGCTCCAAAAGTCAACACCTTGTGGATTCTCACCTGAAGTCTGCCTTCAGGACATTTTGAGGGTTTACTTGAGTTACTTTACCTTGGCTGTGGCCAAGGTTTCTCACCACCAACTTACTATGGTGTGTGGATTTTGTATTTGGTTTTAACTCTGGGGCCAGGGCCAGGGTTGGATCTCCTCTTAAAATGCCTTCTACTTTTTATAATCATCAAAAGCACTACCTGTGTCTGAAGGTCATTGACTTAAATGTCCCACTGATGACTCACAATGGTGCGAGGAGTCCTTACCGATGGCCCAAATTCTACACCTGCTTCTCTTCTTTCCTTGTTAAATATTTGCTGTCTGTCTGAATTGGGAAAGGATATTTCACACCAAAGGCAAGTGGGGTTGGTTTTGGCTGCCTCTTTGTACTTCTATGTGATTTCATTTTCTTGAGAAATGCACAGTGGGTAGAAGTGTTGTCTATGCCTCTTCCTAAAGGGCTATTCATAAAAGTGCCCCTCAGGTCAGTCACCTTGTTTTGTCTATTCTGTGGCTTTATGGAGGCTCTGTTTGCTCACCTGTAGCAGATGTTCTTGGATCCCAAATGTTTTTAAGAATCTTTCTGTGTGGGCCTATGTAGTGTTATATAGCAGCAATCACCCTGTTAAAGGCATGTGACTTTGTAAGAAGTTTTGATTGCTGATTGTTTGGAAAGTGTTTGTGGTTCTTAATTAAGCATTTCATTAATAGCTGCCAAGGTCTTTTGGTCTATAAATTGACTCTATTGAGTTGAATTGTTTTTCCTAACTAATTCAATATGGTTTTATGTCTGTGTTTGGTGATAAGTGAATTTTGTTAAATTGAGACCCACACATGAGGCACTTAGTAAAGAATTTTTAGTAGATGATAACAGTAAAAACATACCCACAGAAACTTATCTCAATAAAAGTATGTTTATATTTTTAAAGAAACTTGGGAAAGGCAAAATCTAGGAGACATAAGAGTGTAGGAATCTTAATCTTTAAAAAAGCATTTGAAGAAAAATTTCTAACAAATACGAAAGCAGACAATTAATATGTTAACCTCCTATGTATCTATCACTAAACTTCAACAAGTGTCAGTTTATGATCAATCTTATTTTTCTATAGCTCCTCCTATTACTCCTACCCCTGATTATTTTGAAGCAAATCCTAGGCATATAAATAATATAATTTCATATGTAAATATTTTAGAATGTATTTCTAAAAGAAAAGGACTACACTATTAAAACATAATCACAATACACAAAATAATACACAATAATCACAGAATAGAAATTCCTTAATAACATCTGACATTCAGTCAGTATCTGTTTCCTTAATTGTCCTAGGAATGCATTCTCTTCTCTTTCTTTCCATTTTTTTTTTTTTTTGGTATGAATCAACATCTAAAAGAGTTCATGCAGTGAGATTAGTTAAATATCTTTTACGTCTCTTTTAATCAATAGATATCCTCTTCCATTTCTTTCTATTTGTCTTGTGATTTTGTTGTTATTATTTTTGTTGAAGAAATTGTGGTTTGCCCTAAAGTTTCCACAGTTTGGATTTTGCTGATTCCACTCCCATGATTATGTTAGATAAAAATAAAATTATGTGTTCACATAGATATTTCCAATTGAAATTTAGTACTAAGGGTTTTTAACTTAATCTCTTCTTATATTTGTGTCTTCTTTCTCCCACTCTCCAAAATCCCAGCTCTTAACATAGCAACATAATTACTCATTTGTTTATCCTGTACTACACAAAAGACAATCTCAGAATAACAATACCAACACTATTACAAACTCCATGATTACTGAAACTATTTTGTGGTGATATTGTTTTGAATTATTTTTGTCTCTAAGTAGGTACCATTAAATTCAGTGGTATGCTGGTAAATGTTCAATAGTCATATTCTGAAAACAAAGGAACAACAACAACAAAAGCAGAATAAGCAAAAGCCTGATTCATATCATTTCCTGATTTCCATGGTGCAAATATATCCACTGTGGCTGCTTTGATGCCACTGAATGCAGATCTGGGGAGAGGTACACACAGCTTGTGAGAACCAGTGCTGGCTGGCTCCCACTCACCCTCGGGGGATTCCTCTGCTTTGAAGTCACTCAGAAAGGCTCCTCACTGTATGGTTGTGCCACCAAATGGACACAGTTAGGCTCATTTGTCCCATTTCATGTTAAGGTTTTAGGAATTACATTTTAAATTTAAATTTTGTTTTATAATTATGCAAAATTTTATGGTTTCAAAGTCAAATCTACAAACATTCAAATAAATCTAACTTTCATTCCTCTCACCTTCACCCTATGTCTTCCCTCGCCTATAGATAACCAATTATTTTAAAGTATTATTATACATGTTTATATATATAAATATATATTCACCTTCTTAATATATATTTAAATATAATTATATATAATACATATATACATATATGTATATATGCATATTATATATAATAATATACATATGTGTGTATATTTATATATATATACACACACACATATATTCCCCTTCTTAGATATTTTTATCTAAGCACACTTTTCTACACCTTGCTGTTTTTCACTTCACAAAATATCCTGGAGGTCATTTCATAGCAGTGTATAGAGATACACCTTGTTCCCTTTCCAACTGAATAGGATATCTTTTCTGAATGGACCTGGTTTATTTAACCAGTTTCCTATTGATGAATAATTGAGATCCTTTCAATAATTTTTAAAAATTTAATTTCTTTTGATGTGGACTTGATAGTACATTCAATAATTTAAAATTTGGATGGTACAGAAGAGTATGCAGTGAAAATAACCTCTTCAATTCTTTCCCCCAGATGGCTATTTGCCATTTCTAGAGGCAACCTGGTGTTTCATTATGTGTTTAGCTTGTAGATACTCCTATTTGTGCTTGCAAGATGAGGACTGTTATTATCAATTTTATTTAGTAAGGGGGATAAATAAGAAGGAGAGAGCTCAAATATTTCAATCAATTTCTGTCAAAGACATGTCATTGGATATGGGACTAAGCATTAGGTTTCCAATTGCAGTTGGCTTTTCTATTATGTGCATTTGCATTTCTCTTTCCAACTTCCACATCAAAATAGCAGAGTTACAAATTTATTAAATTACCTTTCTCTGGATTGGAATAAGGAGTAATGAACTGAGAGGAGTAACCATTCCCATCATTATCAAATGATGAATTTTCTCTAATTATTATGTTCTAATATGGACAGAGATGGTGGCATGCTGAGAATTAGCCATTTTCTAAACTAAATGAAATTGATTCAGACACATCTTTGAAAATATACAAAAGACACACATTTTGCTTTAACAGAGGCAATGTAACAAGAGCGTTGCACTAAAAAGAAAAAATCCAGTCATATCACAATTAGCAACTGCCAATATTACGCAGTACACATAGTGGTGAGAGTTCATGGGCATCTTATTGGAGAAAGAGTTTCTTCAATGCCCCAAATGGTCCATGCCTCTCAGTACTCTGGCCCCAGTGTGGTCTCCTCTCACACTGAATCAGGGCTGACTGCATGTGACCAATAGAATATGGTGGGAGTGACAGTGTATGACTTCTGAGGCTGGATCATAAAAGGCACTGCAACTTCTGTTTTGTTCTCTTAGATTCCTTGCCTTGGGGGAAGCCAGCCATCAGCCTGGGAGTACAGTCAAGTAGTTCTGTGGAAAGATCCAGAAGAGGAGGAAATGACCAACAGCCAACATCCATTTGCCAGCCATGTGAGTGAGCCACCGTGGAAGTGCATCCTCCAGCCCCAGTCAGATGACTGAAGATGATGCAGTCCTGGCTGTATTTGACTGCAACCCCATGAGAGACCTGAGCCAGAACTGCCCAGTTGTGCCCCTCCTGAATCCCAGAACCACAAAGAGATCAGCAATACTGCTGCTGTTTTACGTCACTAAGTTTTGGGAGGTAGTTTGTTACTCAGCACTAGATAACTAATATACTATCTGAATCATAAGTTAGTGTAAAACAATAGTTTTCACAGTATCTTTGCAAAATAGTCATTTTCTAAAATAATACTTACTATTCTTCTCTGATTAAAAAAATGGAAACATACAATAAAATTGTAAGAAAAGATACAAATCACCTTCAACCTACTATGAAACAATATATTATCCCAATTATACAGTTAAAAACCCAAGATGGAGAGAGGGAAGAAACTCCCCCAAGTTATACAGCTATTAAGTGGAATGAGCAGTATTTGAACACAAGACCTGTTTAACTCAACTGTATATTTCTCTATATTCTGCTAATCTTAAAAAAAAGAAAGAATCTAAAAAAGGATGAATGCATGTATATGTTTAACTGAATCACTTTGCTGTACACCTGAAGCTAACACAACACTGTAAATCAACTATAATCCAATAAAATCAAAATTTTAAAACGTTAAAAAAGGAAATAAATAATAGGACCTTTTAAATGAAAACTCTCTGAATAGCAAAAATATCACTAAAACTTGGTTTCTGCTCATTTATTCATCTACACATTGAACAAATAGCTCTTGAGCACCTGTTATGTATAAGGGTCAGTGCTGGGGAAACAGAGGTGAACCAGAGTGACATACCTGGTTCCTGCTCTCATGGAGATTACAGTATAATGGAAGACATTGTCATTAAAAAGGTAAACACACAATGAATATGGTAGATTCAAATTGCTGTGAGTGCTAAGAATTATGTACGTGCCCTGAGGAAGAATACCATAATTTAAAATAATTTAGGTTGATGGGTCAGGAAAAACTGTACATTTTACTTGAGACCTGTAAGAGGTAGGAATTAGCCAGATGAAGACCAGGTACCAGAGCATTTCAGGCAAAGGGAACAGCATGTGCTAAAACCTTGAGGTGGGAAATTGATTGGTATATTGATGGAATCAAAGATAATGTCTCTGGAGAGTAATTCATGCAGTGGAGAAAGGTGTGGGGTGAAGCTGGAGAAGGGGCTGGGGCCAGATCACATGTGTGACTTAGCCTAGGACATGTTACAAGGTGTGGGTTTCATTTTAGGAGCAAAGGGAAAGCTCAGAGGGACTTGTAATTTCTGACTTGCATTTAAAGATCATTCTAGCTGCTATGTTGGAGAAAGATAGAGAAGGTAAGAGTAGAGATGGGGGTACTAGCAGGGAGACTCTTGCAGCTCTGCAGTTGGTATGATGACATGGTGTAGTGAACTAGGGTGATTCAAGTGTTTTGCGATTACGAGAGAGATTATTTGAGGATTGGAGACCTGGTAATAGATTGAATGCGAAGATGAAGGAATGCTTGCAGAAATGAGCAGCAGAGTGCTCAAAGCGACATTTATGAAGGTGGGAAAGACTAGAGGAAGAACAGATTTGGCTGGGGTATTAAGAATTCAGTTTTATATATTATGGTTTTTAATTTCATAGTGCTTGGGCAAGATAAAAGAACGTGGCCATTCCTTGGGAAATAACTTGCCTTATATCCATTGCTAGCTTTGACAGCAGCCAGCTGCTTACAGATACCATTTATCAACCATTATCTAGGTACCTTCCCATGCTTTTCTTCTGCTAATGAGCTTATGTTTGAGGATCTCAAACTGCAGATAAGGAAAGCTCTAGCTGGACAATCCTGTAGTATTAAATGAGCCGTGCTAACCATATTTGAGCAGTCACCTGAAGGTCTCCTTTGAAGAAAATACCCCTACACTTTTCCTTTTTGGTCACTGCCAAGGGAGTAGGGGATTTTGTTCTTAAAGGTCATGTGTTTGAGATAAAATCTTTACTGTTTACTCCTCTTTGGCATGCTGTCTCTAGATGTTTTCTGAGTAAAACAGTTAACTGGTGAAACAGAGAACTATTTCATTACAGTGCATGCACGTTTAAGGTAGATGTACCACTTATTTGTTTAGCTATATTAATATTGCTTGTTCTAAAGAGATATAGTTATGGAGTTTTCCCCTTTCAGAATTTGAGAGGGTAATTCACCTTTTATGTATCTACTAGATGTTCTTGGGGCAGTACGATATACATATAATTCCCAAATCACATCTTGGGTAAAAATAAGGCTTAGCTATTGAAATATAGAAAAGAAAAAATATAAGATAATGTAATATTTAAATAATTGAAAAACCCTCAAAGCAAAAATGTCTCATGTAATTCTTTGGTTATTTAACTGCTCTAAAAATGGCTCTCAGAGCGGTAGTGTTTTCTGAACAACAGAAAGAACTGTTTTTTTTTTTTCCTTGAGAATTTCTCTTCCTTAACTTGGTCTCCTTGCCAGTGGGATTTCTCTCAAATCACATGTATTTTCCCAGAGTACAGTTAGCCACTTTGAAGACATAAGCTCACTGGTTGCAGGCATTAGGGTACAGAGGAGAGAGGCCTGGCCTGATTACGTGGCATCTCCCTGGGAGGCAACTTTCTACCTGAGTTCACCACCTGGAGCCCATTTCATTTTTTTTTTTTTTTTTTTTTTTTGCGGTACGCGGGCCTCTCACTGCTGTGGCCTCTCCCGTTGCGGAGCACAGGCTCCGGACGCGCATGCTCAGCGGCCATGGCTCACGGGCCCAGCAGCTCTGCGGCATGTGGGATCCTCCCGGACCGGGGCACGAACCCGCGTCCCCTGCATCGGCAGGCGGATTCTCAACCACTGCGCCACCAGGGAAGCCCCCCACTTCTTTTTAGAGAAGTAAAACTCTATTGGCAATCCTTGCCTGGCTGAGTTTGTGTGAGGATAAATGAGCTGGGTGTGAGTTCAGAAACCATCGAGGACTACACCAAGGTAAGATATTGTTCTGGTTCCTTCTGCTTGGAGGAAGTTTTCAACAGCCTCTCTTCTCAACCCTGCGGTCTCTGCCTTGGCAAAGACCACTTTCCTCTCTGCCCTGGATGGCTGAACAGACTCCAGCCTCAGCCTCCTCCACAAAGTTGCCATTGCAATCTTTCCCAAATGCACATCTCGAGAGGCTGAGTCGCTACTTAAACCTAGTGGTGCCTCCCTGAGTTTTACAGAAAAGCCCACCTTTTATGAAATGACTTTCAGGGCTCCCCCAGCCGTTCTGCCATCACTGCTCCGGCTATGCTGACCCACCTTCCATTCTCCAGACTCACCCGTGGTTGCGTTCCTCTGGGCCTTTGCAGAAGCTGCTTTCTCTCCCTGGAATCCCCTTGCCCTAGTCGGCCTGATGAGCTACTCTTACGTACCTTTCTTGCCTTAGTTTAAGCCTTACCATCTCTTCCCTGAGTCCCCAAACCCCTGTTTTCCTCACCTCATTTATTTATTCTATTGCTTTTTTGTCGGGGCCATATCCCAGTTATAACCCCTGAACTGCTTTGTAGTTCCACATTTTTTGGAACCCAGGTGTTCCAGGCTTCAGCACTCTGAGGAAGAATGCAACCACCTTCAGCTCAGTGCCCCATCCAAAGGGCTCTTCTCTCTTCTCTTTTCATAGGCTTCTCTTCTCCAAAAATTTCTGGGAGTTCCAGGGTTGGGGGGGAGGGTCATAGCCGGGTCCTTGAATCCTTGCTCCTTTTTGCTATGTGGCCTGTGAGGCAGCTGGTGATTGACTGACTCCCTCTCCCTCTGAAGCTTCAATTTGAACCACCCTGGATGTCAGCTGCCATCATGTCCGTGGGGAGGAGGGATGTGGGAGGCCTCAGGTGAGCTGTGCTGCTCTCCCTGCCCCCTCCAGCTGAGGTACAGATTCCTGCCTGGTTTCCCTCGTGACTTTTTGAGTCAGAAGAATGTTCATCCAGGGCTAGAAGCCTCCAAGAGTGACAGAGGGAATGATGACTATACTGTCAGCTCACGCTACACTCTGTTCCCTCCCCAGACACACAGTACTGTGGATTTGGGCTGGGGAATTTTCCACTGTCCAGTGGAAAGCTGTATTGATGGTCCCCACAAGCAGGATGATAAGAAATGGTTAATATGAATACAGGGATCCTGGCTTGTCTTATATTACCGGGAGCAGGGGGTGTGTGTGGAGACTGTTAAGTGTCATTTATACTTGTTTTTAAATCCCAGGGACTGTGAGAGCAGGCATCCTACAATTTCCAGAAGTCACAGTCTAGACTAGAGATAAGATGCGCTGGTCTCTCTGGCCAGTCTTCTTCCCTTCCACCCCTCCCCCTCATCAGGGGAGGGACTCTTTTTACAGTTCTGAGGTCTCTGGGGACATTATTCTGCCTGATGGAAAAGAAGAATTCCTTAGATGAAAGAAAAAAAGGAAAAGAGAGAGAGATGAATATTTCAGATGAAGAATTAGGGATATGTCTGAAAATTCTGGCACAGATGGGGAAGAAATCCCAATATGTTTTTGTGGTTATACAACCCCAAATTATGTTCATTACATGAATGATGTGACTTGACTGGGAAAAGGCAACCTGAGAGTATTTTAAGATTCCTTGGTTATGTAATTATATATCCAGAAGGTACCATATCTAGCAGAGTGATAGATTAAAAATCATAATGGGTGTTCTTAAGCATATAATTAACATACTGAACAGCGACAGTTCAGACCCTAATTAAGTACACAGTCTGCTAACAGAGGGCATTCTGACTTTTATAGTGACATAGGAGCCTTACTCCCCAGTGAAGGAAAATTTTATCTAATCCTGTAACGTTTCTCTTCCGTATATCTTGGAGCAAGAAATCAAAACTGCCCTTTTTCCTCTTAGATCTGAGTAAGAGAGTGAGCACAGGGAGTGTAGGAGGGAATTTTGTTGCTCAATCAGAAAGGTAAATTGAATATTTATCCTCACAATTTCCTTCTGTATCTGAAATAATTTCATATGTGACTCTTTGGAGCATTATGGGTAACCTTTTAAATACTTAGTGCTTTTTCTTATACCACTGAAATAAGAAATCAACCTCTGTTCCCTCCCTCCCTCTCTTCCTTCCTTCCTTCCTTTCTTTCTTTCTTTTTCTTTCTTTCTCTCTCTCTCTCTTTCTCTCTCTCTCTTTCTTTCTCTTTCTTTCTTTCTTTCTCTTTCTTTCCTTCTTTCTTCCTTCCTTCCTTCCTCCTTCCTTCCTTCCTTTCCTTCCTTTCTTTCCCTTTCTTTCTTTCTTTCTTTCTTTCTTTCTTTCTTTCTTTCTTTCTTTCTTTCTTTCTTCCTTTCTTCCTCTCTTCCTTTCTTTCCCAAGATCTATTTAGAAGTACATTTGCCTTATAGCCAAGGGTAATCTCATCACTGAGCAATGCTTCTATTTATATGTCTGTCTCTCAGAGTCTGTCTGTATCTTAAAGAAATCCCCAATGCAGGAGGCAAGATATAAAATTGAAGACCATCATGTAGTATCCCAAGGGGACTTGTTTAGTGTTTTCTTATCCAGTTACCCATGGCTACAGGGAAAGATTTTTCAAAATTCAATACAAATTGTGTTAGCTTGTTCTTCTTCTTGACACCCTTAAGTCTTCTTTGGTCACAGTAAATTTTAGAGGAAAGGGAAAAAAATTCCTTTAGATCTCTCAATGTCAAGGGGCACTCAGATAGTTACTCGACTGCCCTTGCACAGAACTGTCAATTGTATAGAAGGACAAAGATATCTCAGAGTAAGCGTTTTGGGATCTCAATAAAAGCTGTTTGCTCTGCTCACTGTCAGAAGGGCCTTGGGGACTAGCCAAAAGGAATTAATTATTGAAGGACTTTATTAGGAGATAGTTATCTCTGAGAGACAATTCCATTTGTCATATCACTGATCAAGCGTCAAGTAATCAACAGGTATTTAATTACTGAAAAACCATTATGTTTTTGTGTACTTTAATTAATTAATTTTTGGCTGTTTTGGGTCTTCGTTTCTGTGCGAGGGCTTTCTCTAGATGCGGCAAGCGGGGGCCACTCTTCATCGTCGTGCACGGGCCTCGCACTATCGCGGCCTCTCTTGTTGCGGAGCACAGGCTCCAGACGCACAGGCTCAGTGTGTACTTTAAACTATTATGAAAGAAGTGGGTAAAATACTATCAAATAGCATGGCACGCTACAGAGAAATTGTTCATGAAAGGAAGGGTCAATCCACGCAGCGAACTTCACATGGCATCTTATTATAACAAACTGCCACAGCCACTCCCACCTTTAGCAACCACCATCCTGATTGGTGAGCAGCCATCAACACCAAGGCAAGACTCTCCACCAACAGTGTTGGCCAAACGCTTGGCCTTCTTTGGGTTCATAAACTATAGTCACTCCACAGGAGCCAGAGACTCCAGAATTTGAAGGGAAGGGTAGAAAATAGCATCCTCATGGTTCATTAGGTGCTAGAATTCCTCAGGTCTCACTGAAGACATTATAATACAGTTAATATAAAAGACTGGGTGCTCTAATTCATTTTGACTTCCCTGAAGTAATTTTATAATAGAAAGGGTCAGTCTTCATACAGTTTAGAAAGAGAAGGTCAAAAAAGTGAGGCATGTTTGTGTTTGTCCTCCTGAGAGAAGAGCTCATGGTTTTCAGCATACTGAGAAAGGTAGCCACTCAGTGAAGTAGACATAGTCAGCCCCACCCACCCCCACCCCCCCAGTCTGAGGGAAATCTGTCATGGAGCCATCCAATTCCCTTTGCTGTGATTCTATGTCCAGCACATGACCTTGGGAATGCACATTTTTCCCCCCCAGGGGCAGGAGGATCATGCTGGGTGAGTCGGGATCTGCCAAAATTAGGGACCCTTCTCCTGCCTGCCCTAGAGCATACAGGCATATCATGAAGATATTCCAGGTTGGACTCCAGACCACCACAATAAATTGAGTATTGCAAATAAAACAATTCATGCAAATTTTTTGGCTTCCCAGTGCATAGGTTTACACTATACTGTAGGATATTTAGTGTGCAATAGCATTATGTCTAAAAAAAATGTATGTACCTTAATTAAAAAATACTTTATTGCTAAAAGAAATGATAACCATCTGAGCAGTCAGTGAGTCATAATCTTTTTGTTGGTGGAGAGTCTTGCCTTGATGTTGATGGCTGTTCATCAATCAGGATGGTGGTTGCTAAAGGTGAGAGTGGCTGTAGCAGTTTGTTAAAATAAGATACCATGTGAAGTTTGCTGTGTGGATTGACTCTTCCTTTCATGAACAATTTCTCTGTAGTGTGCAATGCTGTTTGATAGTATTTTATCCACTTCTTTCAAAGAACTTCTTTCAAAATTGGAGTCAGTCCTCTCAAACCCTGCTACTGCTTTATCAACTAAGTTTATGTAATATTCTAAATCATTTGTTATCATTTCAACAATCGTTACAGCATCTTCACCAGGAGTAGATTCCATCTCAAGAAACCACTTTCTTTGCTCATCCATAGAAACAATTCCTCATTCATTAAAGTTTTTTCATGTGATTGCAGCAATTCAGTCACATCTTCAGGCTCCACTTCTAATTCTAGTTCTCTTGCTATTTCCACTACATCTGCAGTTACTTCCTCCACTGAAGTCTTTTTTTTTAAAGTGAAGTATAATTGACTTACAATATTATATTAGCATCAGGTGTACAACATAGTGATTTGATATTTTTATACCTTACAAAACTAGACCACCATAAGTCTAGTTACCACTGTCACCAAAGTTATTACAATATTATTGACTATATTCCCTGTGCGGTGCATTATATCCCTCTGACTTATTTATTTTATAACTGTAAGTTTGTACCTCTTAATCTCCCTCACCTATTTCACTCATCCCCCTGCTCCCATTTCCTCTGGCAACCACAGTTTATTTTCTGTATCTATACTCTTTCTGTTTTGTTATGTTTGTTCATTTGCTTTTTTAGATTCCACATAAGTGAAATCATGTGGCATTTGTCTTTCTCTGTTTGATGTATGTCACTGAGGTTAATGCTTTCTAGGTCCATCCATGTTGTTGCAAACAGCAAGATTTAATTATTTTTCACGGCTGAGTAATATTCCATTGTATAAATTGATATATGTATGCCACATCTTTATCCATTCATCTATCGATGGATACTTAGGTTGCTTCCATATCTTTTTTTTTTTTTTTTTTTTTGCGGTATGTGGGCCTCTCACTGTTGTGGCCTCTCCCGTTGCGGAGCACAGGCTCCGGATGCGCAGGCCCAGCGGCCATGGCTCACGGGCCCAGCCGCTCCGCGGCATATGGGATCCTCCCAGACCGGGGCACGAACCCGTATCCCCTGCATCGGCAGGCGGACTCTTAACCACTGCGCCACCAGGGAGGCCCTTTTTTTTTTTTTTTTTTTTTTTAGGTTGCTTCCATATCTTGTCTATTGTAAATAATGCTTCAATAAACATAGGGATGCATATATCTTTTCAAATTAGTGGAGGTTTTTTGTTTGGGAAAAGATGCAGAAGTGGAATTGCTGGATTATATGGTAGTAGTATTTTTAATTTTTTGAAGAACCTCCATACTGTTTTCTGTAGTGGCTATATCAATCTACATTCTTACCAACAGTGCACAAGTGTTTCCTTTGCTCTGCATCCTTGGCAACACTTGTTATTTGTTGTCCTTTTGATAATAGGCATTCTGACAGATGTGAGGTGATATCTTATTGTGGCTTTGATTTGCATTTCCCTGATGATTAGTGGTGTTGAGCATATTTTCATGTGTTTATTAGTCATCTGTTATGTTATCTTTTGAAAAATGTCTATTCAGGTTCTCTGCCCATTTTTAAATCAGGTTGTTGTTCTTTTTTTTTTTAATGTCAAGTTGTATGGATTTTTTGTATATTTTGAATATTAACCACTTATCACTCCACTGAAATATTGAACCCATCAAAGTCATCCCTGAGGGTTGGACTCAACTTCCAAACTCCTATTAATATTGATATATTGACCATCTCCATGAATCATAAATATTATTAATGGCATTTAGAATGGTGAATCCTTTCCAGAATGTTTCAATTTAGTTTGCTTAGATCCATTAGAGGAATCACTATCAATGGCAGCTATAGCCTTATGAAATATATTTCTTAAATAATAAGACTTGAAAGTTGAAATTACTCCTTGATTCATGGGCTGCAAAATGGATGTTGTGTCAGCCAGCAAGGAAACAACATTAATCTTGTACATATCCATAAGCTCTCTTGGGTGACCAGGTGCATTGTCCATGAGCAGTAATATTTTGAAAGGATTTTTTTTTTTTATGAGCAGTAGATTTTAGCAGTGGACTTAAAATATTCAATAAACCATGCTCTAAACAGATGTACTGTCATCCAGGCTTTGTGTTCCATTTACAGAGCACAGGCATAGTAGATTTGGCATAATTCTTAAGGGCCCTAGGATTTTTGGAATGGTAAATGAGCATTGGCTTCAACTTAAAGTCACTAGTTGCATTAGTCCCTAACAAGAGAGTCAGCCTGTCCTTTGAAGCTTTGAAGCCAGGCTTTGACTTCTCCTCTCTAGCTATGAAAATCTTAGATCACATCTTCTTCCAGTAGAAGGCTATTTCACTACATTGAAAATCTGTTGTTTAGTGTAGCCACCTTCATTAATTATCTTAGCTAGATCTTCTGGATAACTTGCTGCAGCTTCTACGTCAGTACTTGCTGCTTCATCTTATACTTTTATGTTATGGAGATGGCTTCTTTCTTTAAACCTCAAGAACCAACCTCTGCTAGCATCAAACCTTTCTTCTGCAGGTTCCTCACCTCTCTTAAGTTTCATAGAATTGAAGAGAGTTAGGACCTTCCTCTGGATTAAGCTTTGGCTTAACGGAATGTTGTGGCTGGTTTTATCTTCTATCCAAACCACTTAAACTTTCTCCATATCAGCAATAGGGCTGTTTTTCTTTCTTATCATTTGTGTGTTCACTGGAGTAACACTTTTAATATTCTTCAAGAACTTTTTGCTTGCATTCACAACTTGGCTGGATTCTTCTGGTCATTATTAGTTCTACTGAGTCTTATCACAGCTAAAACTAAAATGTAAAAATAGTGTGTTATGGAGAATTTTGGTAAGTTATTTCACAAGTATACAGTAACGTGTCTATAGAAAATTATAGGTATTACAGACATTTTCAAAATGGGAAATGTATACTTGTATTAGTTATCTATTGCTACATAACAAATTACCCTAACTCTTAATGACATACAACAACATACACTTATTACCTCACAATTTATTTAGGTCAGGAATCTGGGCATGGCTTAGCTGGGTCCTTTGCTTCATGGACTTTCACAAAGATGCAGTCAAAGCGTTTTCCAGTGCCAAAGTCTCACCTGAAGGTTCAAGTGGGGAAGGACCTACTTCCAAGTTCACTTATGTGGTTGTGGGCAGATTCAGTTCTCAAGGGCTGTCGGACTTGAAATGCCTCAGTTCCTACCTGGCTGATGTCCAGAGGCCACCCTCAGTCCCTTGCAATGTGGGCAAGAACACTCTACTCCTTGCGACATGGCAGTAGCTTCATCAAAGCCAGCAAAAGAGAGTCTATTGATTAGAAGCAAATTACTCAAGGGTAGGAAATTACTTGGGAAATACTAAGAAGGGGGGATCATTAGAGTCATTAAGAGGCAAAGTATATTCAAAGATATTATGAAAAATTCCATTTCATAGCACAGATACTTTGGGAACTGCAATTCCATAGGCATGTTTAGTGGAGAAGTCTGTCTTAAATCAAATGCAATTTCCTTAATTAATGCACTGCTTTATTCCTCAAACATTCTGCAAACTTCCTAATCTAATCTTTGGAATCTTTGAAGCCATTATCAAATGCTTTCAAACTTTTGCCAAATATTTTACTCTCTTTTATACTCCCACATGAAATTTCTCTTCTAGGTCATTAAAGAAAAAGCTCTACAGAAAGACCACTGTGAGTGTGTGTACTTTGAATTGTGGGCAAGGGATGGTGTTTATGAAGGTAAAGAAAGCAGTTTCTGAAATCTTATGAACAAGATCCTGCCTTCAGTTAAGCTAAACAGATTGTATTTCATCTGCAATTCTCAGCATGGTGTATCTGTTAATGGCTGAAGAAAAGAGTTCTTTATTTTGAAAACATACAGAGATAGAAAAACTCTTATATGGAAAAGACAAAATGTGAAGAAAAAGATGGCGTGAGTCGAGTTGAGACAGTTTATTTGTCGAAATTTATAAAAGTGTGTCACAAAGCTCACTTTAAATTTCTGAATTGCCAGCTGTGGACCTAAACGTGGGATGGGTCTTAATTTCCATTTCATGAGATTTTTACAGCTCTCATGATTGCCTGGTTGCAATATGAGTGCATTTTTTTGAAAAAGTTGAATTCTCTGATTTTTTTTTCCCTTTTGCTCCTGAATTCTTAATAAAATCAGAGTGCTCTCCTTTCTATCTATCTGTAGCAAAAGAATAAGCAAATGGAAAGTGAGGGGAAGAAGAGAATTTACAAACAGATTAAATGGTGAGATTTGAAGTTTCACAAATGCCTCTCCTACTACACAATGTCTGATAGTCCCTGTATCACAAGGAAATTGCCTTTGGAGAATTGTTGTATCATTTTTTATTTTCTGATTTAAATCACAGCCAGCGAGTAGAAGAAACCTAGTGATAGCACAATAGGGAATGCTCTGGGTAGTTAAGAACCAGAAAGAAGACATGTTCCTGGAAGATTGGTTCAGTGCTAGAAGATAGAGGAGACCCAAAGGGGAAGCAAGTGTGCCAAGGTAAACCTCATGTGCCAAGTTTGTCTACAATTGATCCTGGTAGAGGCTGGTTAATTTTTCAAAATGATTATGCTCTTGGAGATATGCTTTGTCTTCTGAACCTCACTGGCTAAAAAATTAATTTAAAGGGCATTCATTAATTTGGTCTAAATATAGAAATAATAAAAATTTTGAAGTATAGAAAATTTAAATGTACATGAAGCTGAGTGTTTGATGAAGATGAGACTTTAAATTATCTTTTATTGAGATAACTGCCCTTAAGAGAGTCCTCAATTTTTGGTTGCTGCAGATAGTGGGACTCCTAGTTCACACTTGATTTTGCTTTATCATAGGAATGAGTGTAAAGCAAATACTTACCTAGAGTTCTTAAAAAAGATTTGAAGTCACTGTGTCTCTGACTGCAGATGGTGCAACTGGAGATATTAAGTGTTCAGTTCAGTAGTATGAACTGGATGTATTTTGAGATGGACAGTTATGTGCTTGAAAGAGTTAAAGAAAAAAAATTTTCCCTACATATGGATTTTGATAAACTTTTAATAATTCTCACTTGATGTTATCCAACAGATTTTGAGAAACATACCTCTGGCTATTGTGATTTTGTCCACTAAAAGAAAAAAATAATTCCGCTGCCAATTATCCTGGGGCATGAAACGAGTGTACCTCAGATTGGGGTAGAGGAGGATCTCTACCTGTGGTTGAGGCTAAAGCTTTTATGGGGCTATGAATGTGAGAGACCTAGAGGTTCTGGGTGGTGAGGGGTAAGCTGGCCTTGTCTCATGGTAGACAATTAAGAGTAAGATAGAGAACTTAGGAGTTCTCTTAGGAGTCAAGTTGCAAGTGACCACTTTTTGTAGCAGTAAAAGTCACTCTCCAAACTCTACATTTATTATTCCTCAATCACTCATAAAGTGTTATGTAAAACCACATTCTGGTCCCAGCTCTTTTTTGGATTGGAAAGGGAAGGAACTGGATCTGGGCTTTGAGTGAAAAGGTGAAAGGCAGAGAAACTAACCCAGAGGAGCCACTAATGTGAGGGATCAAGTGACTTGAGAAATTGGGAGTATGATGTCCTCTTCATCACCTCTGACAACACTGGGTAGTATCGAGCTTCCTAAGTTTTGCTCATTGGACTGGAATAAAATAACACTTCACTATTTTGACATGCATTTTTTTAGTTATCAATGAAATTGAACATCTGAATATCTTTTCAAATAAGTTATTGACTATTTGTATTTATATTTTTGGTAAACTTTTTATATTTATCTCCATTTTTCTATTGCATCGCTCATCTCCTTTTTAAAATTTATCTGAATTTTTTTTCTTTTTTCTATGAGTTCTTTTTAAACAAAAGAAATTAGCTTTTTATTGGGTATAAGATAGACTCAAGGATGTATTGTATCACATGGGGAATATAGCCAATATTTTGTAATAACTGTAAATGAAAGTAACCTTTAAAAATTGTATAAAAATTTTTTTAAATTAAAAAAAGACACCTCAGGAGAGTTTTCTATTCAAAAAGAAGAAATTAGTCTTTGTGCTTCAAATGTGGTGTACATATGCTTTCCAATATCTGTTGTTGGTCTTTCAACTTTGTTTATTATGTATTTTTTCTATTAAAAATCTTTACATTTTAATATAGTCATTTTTATCACTCTTTTCTTTATATGGCTTTTAGGTTTTCCATCCTATGCTTTGAAGCCTTCCTCAAACATGTTTCAACATCATTAAAAAAATCCTTCTTTTCCTTACTAAATTGAAATGCACTTCTATTAAAATTCCCATATATATTTAAGTCTGTTTCTCAACTCTTTTCTTCCATTCTTCCAGTATCAAAGAGCTTTAATTATTGTAGCTTTATTATATGTTTTAATATCTTGTAAGGCAGAGGCCTCCTTTTCCTTTTGGGAATTTTCCTGACTAATCTCACATTTTTATTTTTACAGGTGAACTTTACTAATACATCTGACAGTCTTGCCCCCACAAGATCCTATTGGTAATGAATTTATAAATTAGTTTAGGTGAAATTGACATCTCTATAGCAGGGAATCTTTTTGTTTTTATTTTTGTTTTACTGAATGTTTTATTTTCATTACATGTTTATAACAAGTGCAATTGGCATAAACAGGTTTGGGGACAAAGCTTAAGAGTCTTTGGTAAACATGTACCACAATTTTGGGGGGCTGAAGAAACAGAGAGCAACCCACTAGCATGCCCTGATTTACAATGCCAAGTCTGCTTTACAATGGGAGGAGAGGGTATTGGTTAATCTGATGATTTTGTTATGTGGAGGTCGGGTAAAGGAGTCTTTTTTTTTTTAATTTAGCTTTTATTTTATATTGGAGTATAGTTGATTTACAATCTTGTGCTAGTTTCAGGTGTACAGCAAAGTGATTCAGTTATACATATACATATATCCATTCTTTTTCAGATTCTTTTCCCATATAGGTTATTACAAAATATTGAGTAGAGTTCACTGTGCTATACAGTAAGTCTAAAGGAGTCTTTTTATTCAAGGGTACAATGTGTCTTTCTGCAGTTTTACTCATCACCTTGGCTTTGTTTTTCAGCATCTTCTTCCCTGTGTAGTTCCAGGTTGGAGTTCACCAAAAGAGAAACTTGTGTGAGGTTTTCAAGGCAGATGGGAAGCAGCAGCCCTTAGCTCTAATGTCATTGTGGGCAGAGGTGATGAGAGGCAGGTGCAGAGGGGCAAGTGGGTTCCAGTGGATTCTTACTCTTCTCCACTCCATGTTCTGCTTTTCTTCCTGGCTCTGACCCTACTGACCAAGAGCAAACGAGTTCCACGAACTGATATTTGGCTGTGAACTCACGGAGGTGGTACCTATGCAGAGGTGGTAGTCTTCCCAGGCTAATATGCTCATCTCTCTTTGCATATCACCTTTGGCAGCTGCATGTGCCTTGCTTCCTGATTCCCCTGCAAGCTCTGACTTTTCCATCTGAGCTAGTGCTCAGGAGAGCTGGTGACTTTTCTCTGATTTTAAGGTTTCCCATTGGACCTTTTCTTCCCCAGCTCCTTCCACAGTTGAAT
The DNA here is from genome assembly GCF_025265405.1 of Mesoplodon densirostris. Classification (NCBI taxonomy): domain Eukaryota; kingdom Metazoa; phylum Chordata; class Mammalia; order Artiodactyla; family Ziphiidae; genus Mesoplodon; species Mesoplodon densirostris. The sequence continues at coordinate 22,279,933 of NC_082668.1, forward strand.
GAGGTCTGATTCTGTAATCAATTCCGTATTTCTTAGCACTCATAGTGATTCTGCTTCCTTTGTGGAGCCCTAATGGATACACTGCCCACTTACATAGCTCTCCTTTTATATCTTACTACAGTATCAATGTTTTCTTCACATAGATTTTACGTACTTCTTTTAGTAATTGTTCTTAGATGTTTTCTCTTTTTGCTTACTTATTGTGAATGGAATTTTCCTTCCATAATATTTTCTAATTGAATCCTATCTCAAGGCCTTTGTACTTGCTGTCCTTCTGCTTAGTACCCTCATCCACCAGATATATCCATCACTCCCTTAAGCTCTTTACATATTATCATCTTTTCAATAAGACCTTCCCTGGCCACCTTGTATAAAATTGCAGTCTCTCATACACCATGTACCCTCCTTCCTTGCTTTATTTTTATCCTTAACATTAAACACCATTTAGCATACCATATGTTTTACTTATTGATGAAATAAAATTCATATTTTAGGACAAAACAAGAAAACCTTTATACAAAATTTTTTCTCCACCTGTTTGGCCTTCTCCCTCTCCCTAGTGTGCATTGTGCGTCTGCATTATGTGTCTGCGTTATGCATTAACCAGACCTCCCCAATGTCAGAAATACCTGCTCAACCTCAAAGAACAAGTTTTCTTCTCCTGGTGTCAGCCATGTAACTCCTTAGAAGATAATGTTTCTTTCTTAACCTTGTAGGTGGTCATGATGACCCACCACCCGCCTTGTATGTGCAGACATCTTTGTTGAACTTTACTACAATGCCTATATATCCCTTCCCTTAAAGATAGCAATTAGTGCAGAAAGACTGGGTCAGCCAACCTGGGGAGATACTGGGTCACACCTAATGAAAGTTCTAAGTATTTACATATGACCTTATTAATGTTACTAGCTATATTACTTGTATTCTGCCTATTTTACAAGATTATTGTTTCTTATATTACCAAATGTGCAACTGAGCCTCTGATAAAAATAATGACTAGGCGACTTGAAATGATTGACCAACTATATCTTTCTGTAAGATCAATGATTATAATAGTGTAACTCTAGATATGGGAATAAGCAACAAGAGGGAACCATTTCCTGGACCATGGCAGACTAGTAAGACTAGTCTCTGGTCCAGAGATTTTGACTACTGTTAACAGGGCCTAGTCCTAGTAATAAAACTAGTAATAAAACATTGAGTGCACTATCAATGAAACCCTTGCCTGACCTGGGAGTGAGCATTCCTAGTGCCGTGGTACAAACTGGTCATGAAGTGCCACACAAAAGTTGGTTGAAATTAAGACTGAAAGGGAAGGAATTGTAAAATAAAGAATGTTGCTTACCATCCAATTCTACAAGAATCAAATCATTAGCCACTGTAGTTGCTAAGGGTGAAGATCAGGATGAGGCATCTTGTTCTGTGGGAAAACTATCAGAACTGGTCCTCAGATAGTGACATATTTTCAGGAGAAAATTTTATGAACTGAGTTTCTTGCATGTTCCCATACTTAGAAAAACACTAAAACCATTCAAGATATCTGCTCCTTGAGAATAGCAGTAACCTTCTACCAAGATGCACTTGATTGCATGTACCCCTTCACCAAAATCACATATGTACTGGCCTCCTCCCATTATCTCTTTGGAATGGTCCTCAGAGCTTTCTGAAAGACTGTTTCCTGGATTATAATCCTCAGGTTGGCTTGAATAAAATGCTCCATTTTGTTTTCAGATTTATAGAGTAATTTTTTCATCAGCATTATATAGTGTCTGTCTTTCCTCACAGAATATAAGCTCCATGATGACAAGAATTTTTCATCTGGTTTGTTTACTTCAGTATCTCCAGTGCCTAGAATATTTATGGCAAATAATAGGTGCTTACAAAATATTTTCTGAATGAATGAATATATAGAAAGTTATCGATTTAACAAAAAACTTTGTGTAACTCATCACCTTACTTATTCTATTATTGTTTCCAGTAGTTCTTACGTCAATTCTTGAGTTTTTTAGTCTGTAAACTCACATCATCAACAAATAATAATTTTGACTCTTCCTTTCTACTACTTATACGTCATTTATTTGTATTGTCTAATTGCCTTGATTAGTTCATCTATAATGATGTTAAATAATGTTGGTGATAATGAACATCATTCCCCCCACAATTTTAGTGTTTTTCCATTAAAATCTTTTAGATCAAGGTCACTAATCCTATATATATATATATTTTTTTTGGGCCACTGCAGGGCATGCGGGATCTTATTTCCTGACCAGAGATCAAACCCGTGCCCCCTGCAGTGGAAGCACTGAGTCCCAACCACTTGACCACCAGGGAAGTCCCAGGACATTTTCTATTTGCACATACCTTCTTTAAAAGTAATTACTTAGAGTTACTTATAAGGGTTATTAATGACATAAATAAGGGTTAATAACACAAAAGTATTATTGTTAAATCAGCTTTTTGGATCCCAGAATTTATTTTTCCATGTAAGCAATGGTATAAATAATAACCAGGTTTCCTAGCTAGTTCATATGCCATGCTTCAAGTGTGATATTTTTCCTCAAAGTAAGGCCTCAAGGTCCATTTCCCTCATGACATTTCACATAGACAGAAATGAAAGTTCCATTCACTTAATAGTCATTGTCCTAATCATTTCTTGGCGTCAACACACCACACTGTATAATGGTGATTTGTGTTCAAGACTCTCTTTTTCCTCCCACAGATTTAGCCTGAGTCCACAAACTCAAATGAGGATAAAGGGACAAGCAGATCACATAAATGAAAGTTGGCCAGTGGGTCACATAATAGGCGATGGTGGGGACTGGTGGGTAGGTAATGTGAGATCTCAAAAGGGGCACAGATAGCAGCTGCTTGGGAAAATCAACCTCATATTGTGAGATCTGATTTTCAAGATGGATGTGGAAATCCTGACCTCTATGGGAAATCTCCCGTTTTTTAAAGGTGAATGCATTGTTCAGTCCTGGCAGGGCATACATGGCACATTCAAATGAGCTCAATGACAAATAAAGGAATTGTTTAAAAGATGCGAACAGGGTTTCCTTCACCCATCAAGGTATGGTGAAGCACTTTGGAGATAACAAGAGCAGGGAGCATTACTGCTTCTTGATCGAAAGGGCTCAGCTGTGGCTGTAGGGGACCGCTGAGAGGGCTGTCTGACAGGAGCATGGTCTTGAATGGAAAGAAGTAGCCAATCCATGGTAGGGAAGGAGCCAAACACATAAGCACCACCATCTCCTTCTCTCGTGCTCTGATCTTCTGCATAGTCCTCTATTGGCTGAAACCAAGAGAAACCCCGAGGGCAGAGGTGTCCACTGATTCAGTCCCCAAAAGCCAGCCCCCTGGGTACAAAGCAGGGTGGAACAGAGGGAGAGTGGATCTCAAAGGCCAAATGAAAAATATCCAGCATAGATAGCTCTTAATTCAGATTAAATAAAATGCAAACAAATACTAAGGAGGAAAATAAAACATGCTTCAAGGTGTCAGTGTGGGACTATTAGTTTAAGCACTTTAAAGACATTGGTATGTCTTTATATTTCTATCATTTTATCCTAGTAGTGTGTGCATACAACATGCTTGATAACTGGGTGAATGAAAGTCATTTGAAAACCTAATTTCATATGGCTAGAAAATGCATTTTACATTTTCCCAATAAAATAAAACAGTTTCTCTTCCAGATATTTCTTTTTCCAAAAGAATAAATATAACATTATCATCAGGGAGTTTATGGTCTAAATTTCTCAAATGTTGTATTCTAACTTATTGTATTGTTATCTATTGATACACAACAAATAACACCCAAATTTAGTGGCTTAAAACAACATTTATTATCTCATAGTTTCTGAGGGTCAGGAATCCAGGAATGGCTTAGCTCAGCGGTTCTGGCTCAGTGTCTGGGTTGCATGACCTGAAGCCTGGACTGGTGCTGGAAGATGCATTTTCAAGAAGTCTCACTCACACAGCTGCTGGCTGAAAGTTTCAGTTCCTTGCCATATGGCTTCTCCATGGAGTTTCCTTAATGTCTTCAAGACCTGGAAGCTGGCTTCTCCCAGAGCAAGTATTCCAAGGGAGACAGAGAATGAGATGCAACCAAGAGGGAAGCTGCAATGTCTTTAGACATATTCCACTGGTCACAGAGACCACCTTGGAATAATACAATGGGGAAGGAGATAGGAATCACAGGAAGCCATCTTGGAGGCTGGCTACCATGCTTATTCTGCTTTGTTTTCACAGAATGTCCTATTTTCATATGTTATTTTGTTCCTGAGTATCTTTTTCTTTACCAACACTAAAGAGTGGATACAGCAGAGGGAGGACTGCTGTTTAATTAATGTTTACAGGCAATGTCAATCAGTTTTGACAAGGGAGTGTTGATCCTCTACTGTAGGGTGACTCTTGCATCCTAAGTGTCAGCTTCACCTTCTCTGTAGAGCTTGGCATATAGATAACTAAGAAAAGAGAGGAAATGGTACTGGGAAGGATCCAAAAGAGGGAAGTCAGATTTTTCCATTGTTGGTCTGAGTCTGCCAACTCCAAGAGAAATCCCTTCACCTACACTTCTCCTACCCTGTGATGTGGACAGGTCTAGGTGATTACAAATGCTCTGGGGTTCTGTATTTTCTTTTGCATACACACACACACATACCCTGAGCATGTGAGTAAGGAGATTGGGCTCCTAGGAATTGGAATTCTCTCCCACCATCTGTAAAAACTTAGGGCTGCAATTTGGCTCCAAGATACCAGGGATTCCCAGTGATAAACAGAAGATAAAACTCTGAAGTAACAGATCTTCTTATATATTCCCAATCTCCCACTCCTGACTTGATCTGCTCTAGACATGGGCTCTGTAATAGATGGACAAACTATTCTTTATCTCCCCAGATCTTAATTTCATCTTATTTTTCCCCCTCAGCATCACATCAGTTTCATCCAAAATAAAGGCAGCTTTTTGTATTTATTAAATTCCTTTTCTGGTTAGAAGATTGGAATGATTCAACTTTCTCACATGTTTCCTCCTGCTTTTGTCCTTGTTTTGAGAATACTGCATAAACCCCAAGGAATTTAAGGATTTCCAGAATCAAGTGATAGGTGTTCCAAATGAGATATGAGCATTTACAAAGAATGTTGCTAAGCAGCTGTTTACAAATAAAGGCATTTTTCCAACTGAAAAGAATTAAAAAGCAAATGTTATCATTAAATGGTGAATAGTCGGGGAGACTACCTTGACTGCATAAAAATTTATTACTTGATCTCATTTTTTATAGCACAGATAATGGTTGCTTGTAGAAGTAGGAAAATGTGTCAAGGGATTTTTATGAGGAAAAAAAAAAGTAAGTCTGTATGTTGGTTTGAATTGATGACTGAAGAATGATTTCATTTCACTGTAGTCCAGCAATAAATCTCTAACTTATCTCTCACTAGTGACACTACACCCTGTAGGGAATCGAGGTCAGCTAGTTCCAGGCACTAATCTTTCATGCTGGGAAAAGCATCTGCTAGGTGTATTGGACCCAGAAAGTCTGGCAAGACCAGTTTTTGTATGAAATGGCTATTAATCTTGACCACTCTTGCTTATAGTTCATCACTTTAGGGGCTACAGTCTTGTTGTGCTGAGTTCTGGGACATTCTTAATGAAGTTACCTTAGCGTGTCTCAGATTTTTCCATTGAGCATGAGGAAGCAGCTACTTGGATGTTCACATTCTTTTTAGACAAAAATGAAAAAAAAAAAAAAACCCACAAACCGATTGCAGGAAGTAGAGAGAAGTAAAGAGATGCAGCTGGTGTCATTACTTGGACTTACCTTCTGGTTTTACCACCCACTAACTGGCACTTTATCTCATAGAACCTTAGAGTCTGCCTGTATAAAATTAGGTGATTGAGTTAGAACAATTGTTCCTGGCTTTTTTTTTATCACTGAAAACCCATTTTATTATTTTTTTCCTCTATAGACCTCATGTTTTGAGAGATTTTATCTAGATGATGACATTTATATTGTAGTAATTCATTTGTTCCACTTTTTATTGTGTTTTCATTTCAAAGTTCTCCATATTTTAAGCAACAATGGATTTATGCAATGGTTTATAAATATGTTATGAAATCATATAATCAAAGCCATGGCTGAGATGCTAATAAGCATCTCACAGTACTATCTACTGCTGTTGCTTGCTTTATTTTGTGTACTAAGTGTCACTGTGTGCTTTTATTTTGTGTGCTAAATAAAGTGTCACTTTCACCTTCTGTATAGAGCATTGGCATGGAAGTGACTAAAAAATAAGTAGGAAATGGCACTGGGTAAGTAGGATCCAAAAAAAGGATGTCAGATTCAAGGTCCAAGGTCATTTGTCCAAGGTCATGACTATGGGCTCTTTCTCTACTGTGACTACTTCATATGTGGATTTAGTAACAACCTCTCATAAACTGATAGAAGCTGAAGAGAACTGATAAGTAGAAGATGGCTGGTATTACCATACCGAGTTGATTTACTTCTAGTAGAAAGCAAAGGCATATGCATATGTGGCTTTAACAGAGGTATTTGTATGTTTTCTTAGGTTATTAGTTCTGGATGGAAATATGGTAAAACCTCTAAGTATATAGAAAAATTTCATAATTCTAGAACTCTTGTGCAACAGTGGCTGTACTGCCTTCTCATTCACTCTGTTGTGTTGTGGATAAATGGAATTTGGGGTTGACTAGCACAGTTGATTGGAACAGAGTGCTAACTATATCAGAAGTTTTATTCTGTTTATAGCCATTGGTTTCCCTGCTCATCTCTGCCATCCTTCTGACCAATGCCTGCTACTTGTCACTGAAGAGTCACTCAAAGTCCCTTGGTCTACCTTGATTGTCAACTCTGGCATGAATTTCTAAGAGGGGTTTCCTCTTAGTATCTTGGAAAGCATTAGCTCTGTGCCTCTACTGCTTCAAGGAAACACATTGTCTTTGTTTCCACTCTCTTGTCATATGGTATACCAGGTGACTGAGTATATGTGTCAGAGAATAATTAGATTTTCAATCAAGGCAATAGTTAGAAGATGCATATTAGCTTTGCAGACAGGGTATCTGTGGTAGGCAGAATAATGAGACCCACAAAGACATCCATGTCCTAATTCCCTGAACCTATAAATATGTTTTGTTATGTGGCAAGGGGAAATTAAGGTTGCAGGTAGAATTAAGGTTGCTAATCAGCTGACCATAAAACGGGGAGATTATCTTGTATTTTCTGGGTGGGCCCAATGTAATCACAAGTGTTCTTATAAGTGCAAGGCAGGAACTGTAGAAGGAGAAGAAATGACAGTGGAAGGAGATGTCAGAGAGGTGCAATTTCTGGTTTAGAAGGTGGAAGGAGGCTACGAGCCAAGGAATATAGGCAGCCTCTAGAAAAGGCTAGAAAATAGATTCTCCCCTAGAACCTCCAGAAAAAAAAAACCCAGCCCTGCCAATACCTTGGTTTTAGCCTCATGAGACCCATTTCAGACTTTGACCTTCAGAACTATAAGATAATTAATTTGTGTTGTTTTAACCACTAAGTTTGTGGTAATTTATTATAGCACCAACAGGATACTAATATAACATCCAATAAAACTGACAAGTGAAATATCCCAGGTATAAGCTTCATAGCTCTGTCCTACTTTTCTGTTGTCCCTCTAAGGGTCTCTTCTTATTTAGAACACCTCAGAGGAGGAGTTTGGGATCCACATTGAAATAAGAAGGCTTCTTTGATCCATCCACTGGTTTAACCGTTGTATTTAAACCAATTGTTTATGTATAGTTATATGAACTGTTTAATGATAATTTGGATACAAGAGATGCTGATTTCTCTAGTTTTCTATATCAAATTTATTCCAGCTTGGTTCTGTACTCCTGGGAGCTTTGTTAGAGGTCAATAATTGCTGTTACGGGTAGCAGGGGATTGGGGTGAAGGGAACTGCCTCTCTACTTCTTAGATTCTGTAAGAAAATTGAGGATTATATGGTCCTGGAAAATGGGGAGCGGCCTTGGTCATTCTTTTGTGATGGCCTTCAAAGGCAGGTGGCTCTGCCGACAACTCCATTCCTTCCATGCCAGGCTCAGCCACAGAAGCCATTCCTGAGGCTCCTGAGAAAAGTCACCTTGTGCTGCTTCGCCAGTCACTGATATACCTGTCCTCATCCAAGAGCACAGCACCCCAGGTGCAATGCCCTAGCAAGCTCTGCTCTCATTATTTCACTGAATTGCATCCTTCCATTCTCCAGCCCTGTCTCAGGGGACCCAAGCAGGCTCAGGTCACTTGGCCACTGACATTGCTACCCTCCCTCTCTTGGATGGGCACTTAATTCCCTCAATGCACCTAGACCAGGCGTGGAAGTTGAGCTCTGTGGGCCATGTTTGGCCTCATTTCCCTCTTGTTGTCTTTCCTTCGTGTGCACAGTAACATCCTGCACAGAGTTTAAAGTCTGAATTAATTGCTATCATTTACCAATGAGGATTTTATATGAATATGTCCAAGTTTTCTTGAAAATTCAGCAGGTTTGGAAATGTGGAATCTTTACTGCCCCATGGCAATAGCCAACTTGGCAGTGAGTAATGGCTGGCATTTGCTTTCTTCATCTCTGCACTCCCCACCTTTCTATACTGTATCCTCATCCCTGAGGCCAAGGTCAGCTGTCGTTTTTCATCTCACACCAGGTTCACTTTACTCATTTATATGATCTTTCTGCCCTTTATATATCTGAGAGTCTGTAAGCCCTGGTCTAGACTTTCCAGATATCTGATAACTTGTGTTTTTTTCTAAAGCCCAGAAATACAAAAAAAACTCTATCTTCTCTATGGGGTAAGCAGAGAGTTTAGATCTTATAAACAAAGACTTGGCTACCAGTCTGGTGAGGAAGAGGCCATGGGAGGAAGGGAAGCTGGATTGCTTTCTGTGGAGTGTCTAGCAGCAAAAACAAAGCACAGGATACTTTCCTTTCTTGGTGAGTCACTGTGCTACATGAAGTTATCAATAAGTCAGCTCACCAGAAAATGACTTCCCTGATGGCGGGGATGATGTCTAACCCAATGCATGGCTTATTGACACACTGTCAGCATGTTTTTTGGGTTGGGTGAATGAATGGAGAGGGTAAATGATGGGAGCTTTTTGCCACTACCTGGTGGAGAAATAAGATGTGGGCTGACCCACCTTGCCTTTTATACAACAGAATTAAGAGTAAACACATTAGAGAACATATCTCCTTTCTACGGTTTTCTGTCAAGGAAAGAAGGTAGAAACACTACCTTCTCTGAAATTGTTTGTGATAGTGCTGTAAAAAAGACAGTGCTTGTCTTCATCACCAGTTCCAGGTGATCCGATCTTACGTTGCCTGAAACAGTCCTGTTTGACACTCCTTCCTAGATTCTTCCCTACCTGGCACCAAAAGCTATAAATCAGGCTGGCAAAGGGAAGTGCAAGCTTTCACGATCAGCTGGATAATGAAAGCAAAGGACTTGGTGCAGGGGTTTGTGCCTATCGCTACAGGAGAGGAGCCTCTGATTATTGGTGGTGTGAACACAAACGTGGAACAATGGAACTGGCAAGGACCTCCGTGACTGCCAAATCCAACACCTGCAGCTTGAAGATGAACACAGTGAAGCCTGCAGATGGTCAGGGCCTCAACAAAAGTCATGCATCAAATTAGTGGAAGCTCTGGTTTTGGAAACCAGAACACCTGGACCCCCTGATTTCCTGTCAGGTGCGTTTCTCACTATCTCAGTTTTTTGGAGGGGATTCATTTTGTAACCCGATTTTTTTTCTGGATTTCCAAATTAATTTTCTTAGGATTAAACAAATTATTCTTCTATAATTCTTTTTCCTAAGCTAAGGCTGACTTAGTGGTGTATTTCTAACTTTTTTTAAAAGAAATAACTCTTTATTCATAAAATTCTCATATCATAGGTGTTTCGTTGGATGGATTTTGATAATTGTATACAGATGTGTAACCACCACCCTAAACAAGATATAGAACATTTTCATCATTTCAAAAAGTTCCGTGTGTCCCTTTCCAGTCCATTCTCCCCTCACCCCTTATCAGCATAGGTTGGTTTTGTCTGTTCTTGCAATTCACATAAATGGACTCACATATAGTATATGTTCCTTTGTGCCTGGCTTCTTTCACTTAATGCAGGGATTGACAAACTTTTTTTTTTAATAAAGACTATATGGTCAATACTCTTGTCTTTGCAAGCCACTTGGTCTCTGTTTCAACTACTCAACTCTACTGTTATTGCACCAAAGCAGTCATAAACAGTACAGAAATGAATGGGCGGGGCTCTGTTCCAATAACGCTTAGTTACAAAAACAGATGGTGGACTAGATTTGGCCTGTCAACTGTAGTTTGCCAACACTTGGCTTAACATAATATTTTTGATATTTATCAATGTTGTTGCACGTATTAGTAGTTCACTCTTTTTATTGCTGAGGATTAGCTTTATAGTATGAATATACCACAATATATTTATCTGTCCTCCTGTTGATGGACATTTGGGTTGTTTCCAGTTTGCAGCTATTATGCATAAGGCTGCTATAAACATTCTTATATAAGTCTTTTGGAGAACATATGTTTTCATTTCTCTTGGGTAAATACCTAGGAGGGGAATTGCTGAGTCATAGGGTAGATGAATGTCTAACCTCAAAGAAACTGCCAAATAGCTCTTCAAATTTGTTGTGCCATTTGATGGCCCCATCAGCAATGTCTGAGAATTACATTTGCTTCCCATCACTGCTAACATTTGCTCTAGTTAGTTGATTTTAGCCACTTTGATGGGTGTAACTCAATTGCTGTTTGGATCATGCCCTCTGCCCTTCATGATCATCCTTCTGTCTGTTATTTCTTACACTGTTTTTAACCTCCTCTCTTTTCCTCTGTGCTCAGTTTATACCTATATCTGTAGTTTTCGTGCTCTTTACCTCAGTATCTCCCAGTCTATTCCTAACCATCTGTCTCATTCGCTACCAACCATGTAACATTATTTTAGCTCCTTTGCCCAAGTGAGTTTCCTCCAAGCCTATCTTCACCTGAATACAGAGTCAGGACAATCTTACCAAACTACCAGCCTGCCATACCATCCTCATTTCCTGGTTTCTTTTTTCATGGAGGCCTTTATTCCTAAATACATTGGTGTGAATATATCCAAGCCAAACCTGGTGTGGACATGGCCATAACCTTCTCTAGCTCCAGAAAGAGCTTCTGCCATGTGCTCACTGTTCCTGGAAATTCCTTTAACAGAACATTTTCCTCCTATAATGAGAAGACCTCAGATGTAATTTCTCTGGAACAAATAGACAGGTTCCTTTAAACTCATTAGTATGCAAATAACCAAGAGCTGCTTTCCTGAGAGAGGGTTTTGGTGGACAATAGAAAAAAGAGAGACTAGTTCCAGGACAGAAGGCGACGTTTCAGGCAGGGGTGCAGTGAAGGCGTTTCAGGCAGGGGTGCAGTGAAGGCGGTGGGGATGGGGAAGGAGGCAGCAAGTTGGAAGAGGGAGTAACTATAGTACAGTGAGGGCCAAATTCACCTTCCCCATTATTTGTACCAAAACTGACTCTTTGCATGGACCTGGATTCTAGCAAACTGGTTGAGCCCTTGCTCATTCTTCTTCCTTAACTCCTTTCACTTTTTTTTTTTCTTGCTGGGGATGAAATAGCTGCCCTTTGATTTAGCTATGAAGGAAGGTTTCACCCCTTCCAGGTTTCTTCTCTTCCTACTCTTTCAATTCTTAACCTTCCATTGCCGAGTCATTCCATATCACCTCTGGCTGCTGTTACCCAATGGGGTATTTCTCTGTCTTTCTGTCTCTCCTAAACCATGTCCAGGCAATGATTTTCCCTGGCTACCCTCATTGTATTTAAGACTTGATTATTCTGTACTTCACCTTGTAGGAAACCATTCATAGACGAATTTAGACACTGTGGAGTTAAGGACTACTCCTCCCAGGAATATTATTTGCAATCTAGCCAGGACAATCTACTAAACTAAAACAATAAATCTGATGGGGGAGGAATGAGTGAAATCTTTTCTAGAATAAGATGAGAACCAAAAAGAAAACAACTAATAAAGTTGCATGTAATTGAATTTTCAGACACTTGGCAAGCTAGCACAATATTTCCAACTTCTGTATCTTCTATTTTATAGAAGAGGGCATTCCCACACCCCTTTAAATAACAATAAACTATCCAACTCTAGAATCAGCCAAGTCAATGCCTTTAGACAGACCATCAGGAAGACAGACTATCTAATATCACATTTGCTATTATTTGCTATGATTAAACATGAACAGATAACATTACAAGACTTGGAGTCCTAAGACCAGGTTTAAATCCTAGCCTTTGATACTTAATAGCTGTATGGTTTCAGGAGATCTCAAGAAAGTCACCTATGTCTTTGTTTTAGTTACCTTTTGCTGAGTAACAGACTATCCCAGTGCTAGTGGCTTTGTGGGTTGGCCATTTGGATTAAACTTAGCAGAGTGGCTCTTCTGCTGGGCTTGCTTGGGTTCACTCAGATGACAGCATTCAGCTGGCTGCTTCCTGAGTCTGAGTCGGCCTAGAGCCTCACTCACCTGTCCGGTGGTTGTCGCTGGCTGTTGGCTGGGCCTGTCTCCATGTGGACTCTCAAGGTCCAGGAGGATAGCCCAGGCCTCCTCCTACGTAGTCTAAGGACAGCAAGGGAGTGAAAGTGGAAACTGTAAGGCCTCTTGAAGCCAAGGCTTGGAACTCCTACAGTGTCACTTCTGCCATATTTTACTGCTAAAAGTCGATCACCAGACTGCCTAGAACCAAGGCCATGGAGAAGTGTACTCTTCTCAATGGGAGAAGCAGCCACATCACATTGCAAAGGGATATGCTTATAAGAAAGGGGAGGAATTTGTGGCTATATGTTGCAAGCTACCACACTCTCCGAACCTATGTTTTTAAATCTGTAAAATGGGGCTAAACATTATCAAATAGATTAGAATCCTTAGTTTCTTCTGCTGGCTCATTTTTCTCTCTTCTGTCATTCTCTTTTCTATCAGGTTATGTCCTTCATTCTCTGTCCCTTCTTTCCATGATTTCTTCTTAAATCTCTCTCATCTTTGTAGGCACTGTCAAACATTTTCTGTAAAGGGCCAGATAGTAAATATTTCAGTCTTTGTGGGGCATATGGTCTTTGTCAGAGCTACTCAACTTTGCATTGTAGCATAAAAGTAGCCCTAGACAATCTATAAATGGATGAACATGGCTGTGTTCCAATAAAACTTTGTTTATAAAAACAGGTAGTGGACTATGCCAGTGAGGCTGATTACTGTCTATCTGCTGATGACTTTCATTTCTTCAAGTCCACTCTTGGCTGTTCCCTTCATTGCAGCAGGAGTAATTCCCAGAACTGAATGTGATCATTTCTTACTTGCTTAAACCCCTCCAGCGCTTCCCATTGGTCTCAGGATAGAGATGAAATCTTGAGCACAGTCTGCAAGGCCCTGCAAGATTTCACTGACACACCCCTCCAGCTTCATGTGCCTCAACCTTCCTCCTTACTCTCTGAACAATACTTTCAGGGCCCCCAAGCCTATTCCTTGAAACAGCCATGCTGCCTGCACACCATTTCCCTGCTTGGATGATTTCCTCTCTCTTTCTTTCTTTTTTTTTTTTTTTTTTTTTGGTAGCAATATCTATTTTTAAAAAATGTTTATTGGAGTATTGTTGATTTACAATGTTGTGTTAGTTTCAGGTGTGCAGCAAAGTGAATCAGTTATACATATACATATATCCACTCTTTTTTTTAGATTCTTTTATAGCCCATTGAACTGAGTAGAGTTCCCTATACTATATATAGGTCCTTATTAGTTATCTATTTTATACACAGTAGTGTGTATATGTCAATCCCAATCTCCCAATTTATCCTTTCCTCCACCTCCCACTTTGACAACCATAACTTTGTTTTCTATGTTTGTGAGTCTGTTTCTGTTTTGCAAATAGGTTCTTTTGTATCATTTTTTTAGATTCACATATACGCGATATGATATTTGTCTTTGTCTGATTGGATGATTCTTCACATCTCCTTTTTACCTCATTATTTTTGACCCATCCTTCAGCCCTCAGCTCATCTTATCTCCCCTTGTCTTCAGAGAAGTCTTCCTGATCCCCAGACAGGATCCAGCTCTCCTATGGCCAAGCATACTCAACCTTCGTTGTGGTACTCCAGAGTTTTATATTATTCAATTATTTGTGATTAATTCTTGTGATGATCTGTATTATTGTTCAGCAAATGTTTATTTCCCTTGCCATCCCATTGTGGGCAAGGTATACTTCCCACCCCATTGGTTTTGGGCTTGGCCCTGTAACTGGTTTTGGAATATAGGATGTCAGTGGATATGACATGAGCCAAGATCTGAAGAGTGCTTTTGGGGTGGGTCTTCTTCTCTTGTAGCTCTGCCATTGCCTTCAGAAGAACATGTACCTGGTCATTTGCTGGTCCCAAAAGAATGAGACACATATGGAGCTGAGCTGCCCAGCTGACCTACATACCAGTGAGTGTGATAATAAATGCTTTGGAGTAGTTTGTTCTGCAACAGTAGATGACTGATGGAAATATATCAGTCTCCCCCACCCCACTGAAAGAGCCACACAGAAAATAAATATGCTTGTTTTGCTCACTGTTGTATTCCTATTGCTTAGTACAGAAGGTGCTTAATAAATATATGTTGAATAAATAAATAATTAAGTGGGACCGTGTATGTGAAAGCATTTAGCATATTACAGGGACATAGTTGGCCTTCAGCAGATGGTGTTTTAAAATGGGTTAGGTGATGCTCAATAGAATCTGTACCTAGCTCTCTTCTGGACTTGAAAATACTCTCAGCTTTATAACTCAGGTTTATGTGCAAGAAAAATTTCCCTGGGTCTATAATCAGCTGTGTATTGACTCTGCAATCACATTCCTTTACCTACAGGAAATTTAAGATTATTAAGGAAAATAAAAAGTAAATGCAAGTTCAGGAAGTTCTTTGCTCGTGTTACTCTGTTTTCTAATTTTAAATATTATTAAAGTGATAATAAAAAAAGCCATTTGGAGACAGGACAATATTATCACATCTGGAGAAACTTAATAAGTTTAGGACAAAGGCTCCATTCTCTTCTTCATGCACATGTGCAGTTCTCATTAACTTTCATACTATCTCGAGGAAAATATTAGAAAATGTCACGCACCATAAACATTCCACCCAAAGGGGGTTAATTAATAGGTACATGTAGTATTAATGCAGATGTTAACTATTAACTATGATAAGTGTTCTCTAATAGCTGGTGTCCATGCATAATTAATACTCACCGATCCCCGCAGTACTTAGAAGAAAACATTAAAATAAGACACCAGTGCAAACGATTGACAAATTTTGAATAATTCCAAATAATTTTGAAAACATTCTTAAGATTTATATATCCAATACTTTGTTGATTAGGCAAATCCTTAAAAATAAATATGCAATTTCTATAAAATGATTCAAGATAAAATGAACGCCAAAAAAAAAAAAAGAAAAATCACTTCCCAAACTTCCTATATCTATAAAATACTAGGTGTGGACATTTGCATATCTTTCCAATACCAATGTGTCATTTTAATACTTTATATATACATAGAATCAAAACTTCCTTTGCAAATAAAACTGATTCCTGTATAAAGAACTGTATTTTTCTTTCTTCACTCATTTTGGGTCACTTCATGCCTTGTCTATTGGATTTCTAACACTGTGTATTTTAAATGTTTATGTGAAGAAAATATGATTACAAATATTAACAAGCAAGGTGTATGTATGTGTAAGTTTGTGTACGGTGTTAGAAAGATAAATAATGACAGTGCAGTGGATATATTTATGTATTCTGATGCAGTATTTAACTCTATTGGTCTTAAAATTTCCTATTCCTTTTCAAAATACTGCGTCTGATCATTTGTCATTTGTTTAAAGTAAGATAGAATCCCATCTGCAGTAGATACAGAAATGGACTACTCAGATCCCCCTTCAAGAAGGGAGTCGTTGCCCAGCTGTGGGGAGTGTGGTTGGTGGACATCTCTAGCCATGGCTCCTTGGGCATCCATCACAGCTTTGCACTGGGGTCCTGCTCTTCTTGTGGAAGCGTGCAGACAGCAAACAAGATGGTGATCCAAGGCCCTAACCATTTCCACCCAAGTGGGACTCCTCTAGTGGGCAATCTTTCCTCCCTGTAGGTCAGAGAGATGCTTTATAAGGTCTCCATTGCTGTCTGATGGCTTCTCTTGTCTAATCCTGCCTCTTTCTCTTTCCTTTCAAGGAGGCTTCTTTCCAATAAATCCTTTGTTCCCTTAATTTCCCCTCAGTGTCTCTTCCCAGAGAATTCAATGGCACACTGTATTTCCAGGACCTAAGGGACAAACACAAACTTGGGATCTGATTTGTGATGACAATGGTAGAAAAATTCATTACATGAACAAACAGTAATAACCATACTCTGAGTTAGATAGAATGAAGTAAAGGGAAAATGAGAAAAAGAAGTTAATTTTCTAAGCTATGAAGAAAATATTGGTGATGAGGAAATCAAGAGAGTAAAAAAGGAAAATAGACTTTACTACCAACAGAACATGTAGATAAATGCTATTCCAAACACTTTTTTAAAAAGTGCCAAACTCTTTATCATATTTGAAATACATATTATGTACAGATTCTGTATTAAAAAGATAATTTTTTGTTGTAGTTAAATAAATCTAAAAAAGGGGATGTCCTGTAAGTGAATCTGTATAACACTAAAATATAATTTATAGTATGTACATGAGCAAAACTGTGTTAGTCTGTGCTAACATAAGGGCCAGGGAAATAGCCTCATTATTCTAAGTCAAGTTTTTGAAGGTATCCATTAAAATGGTGTTCTGCCTGAAAAAATGTTAAGCTTACCAAATACCATTCTACAGATCATATTTTGAGAAGCACTGCTATGGTCAGTGTGCCCTGATGAATACAGTTCTATTTTGAGGTAAGGAGGAGATCAAAATGCAATAAAAATTCATCTCTAATGCTCAACTGAAGGAGGAAAACAACAGAGAAAGAAAAGACCAACATGGCCCTCGGTAACAATGGGAGAAAATGCAACAAAACAAGCATGTGTATGCTTGCAGTTACTTTAAGTAGTTTCATATATTTTCATACAAAACCCCTTTATTATGATGTGTCTGCAATAATTGACACAAAGTGGAGTAAGTTGAAACATGTGTGTAATACCATCAGTTCATGGGGTAGAAGCAGGAAAAATAGTTTACCGATTAAGGGTACTGTTCTGAGGGCAGCCCTAGAATGGTAACATCAACCCCTTGGCTGCCAGCACTGAGTTATTGTCAGCTTTTCAGGGCCAAGCGACAGGGAAATGAGTGTGTGGGTGTCTACCTAAAATGCATTCAGAGGTGATAGAAATACTTCCCCGCACAGTTGAGCTTCAGCCAACCATTCTTATTTGTTCCTATTCTTGTTATTTCAAAATAAAACAATACCGCCTGATTTATCATAAAACAAAGAGCAAAGATTTCCAAGTTTTGAACAGAGAAGAGTTTCAGAAAGAACCTTTCTGGGTGGGAAGTTGTGGTTATTGACAAAGACTCTCTCCTTAATCAAACTTTAGTCAGATTCCTGCCCTTGGGCCTTGTCCTCAAGAGCAAGAATCCTGCTACATCCGTTTCATCAGACTCCCCCACCCCTGATATTCCATCACCTTGATGTCTGATCAATTTCCTCACTCTCCACCATTCTCCAGGTGATGTCTGATCACCCCGGCCTGCCTTCAGCAAGACTCCTGTCAAGTCACTTTAGCCTGAACCCTCCCTACCCCTGAAGTTTCCTCTTGGTAATTTTCCATCACTGTTCCCCACCCTGCTCCTTGGCTACAAACCCCCATTTTTGCTTGTTGTGTTCAAAGTTGAGCTGATCTCTTTCCCTTCCTGCAAAACCCTTATTGTAGTAGCCTCTTCTTGAATAGAGTCTTCTTTAGCATCTTTAAGAAGTATTGGGATACTTTTTTCTTTAACACTATATAAATCAATTTCCTTTATCTTTCTCACTGAGGTTTACTTAAGTGAGCATCTATATCTTTACTTCCCCTTCTCCTTCTGCTGTGATCCTTCTTTTGTAGCCATAATTGCCAATATTGATTTAAAGTTGCCCTTATTTATAATGGGTGTTTGTTCACTTACTCTGGTTCAGTATACTTTAATGTTGTTTATTTGTCCTATTCCACTGGTGGTCCTCACCACCATGTCTCCTGAATCAGTGGGAAAGAAAGGAGTGTTGGTAGAGCTAGCTAGCAGATAATTGCACAAAGCTCCTGGCTGGTATCCTAACTGATTTAAGCAATGAGGAGTAGACAGCTGTCACTGATGCGGAAGTGACAGATATGTGGACATTTTCTGCCAGGCATGTCATGGTGGAAAAAAAAAGGCTGAGAACTACTAGCTGACAAACTTCCTGAGATGAGTGTGCTGTTCTTATACTCGAATTCTCCTAATACATTACAGCCAAGGTAATGACTTTGGAAGGAGTGACTCTGCCCATAGCGAGCATGCTGGCCAGCCTGGTGCAAAAGCATTTGCTGGGCATGCTGGTCAGCTTGAAGAAGACCAGCTGAGGACATGGTGGGATCTGCTTACTGGGGACCCATTATGCTTATAGAATGAGTGGTATATGAGCATTTTTATGAATGATCTCATTATGCTAGTGGCCCCAACCCAGGGGAGCATCCTGGCTCCAGTTGTTGGGAGGGAAGAACTCAGCACACCCTGTGCTTTCTCGCTCCGGTGGCCATTGAGGAGATGCACTCACTGGTTGAGACTTCGTCTTTTGTTAGACATGCCTTTTCTAAGTTATTTGCAAATGTGGTGTTTGCATAGTTCCCATTGTAACCAAACCTCTTCCTGCAAATTATGACTGTTTGGAGATCAGTGGGGTTGGATGTAGGGCAGGGGGATAGAGGCATGTGTATAATTTCTAGCCAATACAAGTGATATTTTTGGGAATACTATAAAGGGATACATGTTCCTCAAAACAGCACCCTGGGCTCTTGGAAGCTTTAGAAGGTGAAATCAGAACAGCAAATGGGGATCATCTAATTTCTTTCTGGAATATTCTGACTCTACCTTATGGTCTGAAGAGCATCACTGGGTTGGGTACATATTTCAAGGACAAATGACAAGCTTATTGTTATAGCAGGGGCACTGGTTAGTGAGTCAAATAAAAGGCCATAATTTATTCTGGAAAGGAAGTAGGAAGAGGAAAAAATCTATGGACAATTTTTCCCTTCCTCTGCCCTTGGGGTCCTTTACATCACAATATCTTTTTTAAAGGTGCCAGACAACTCATTTGGAGCTACTAAATGCAAGCTTGAGCTTGTTCTTTGCATAAATGTGTGGTGCTATGTGATATAGGCCCAAAGTATAAACTAGGCTATTGCTTCTAGTGTAGACACCAGAATTGGTAGCTTTTCTTTTAAAAATAAAAAGTAATTACAAATTGTTATGTGTTCCCACTAGTGGTTCAGTGATAGCTATAGGGTGAGAGGGATTCAGGGGGAAAAGTATGAGCCCATGTATTAATATTCATGAGCTTTGTAGGCACACTCACATTCTGCCTTTAGAAATGAGAAAATTTAATGAACACATTTGCAAGGTTGAGATGGTCTATGGCTGTAATGAGGTAATGCCAAAACAATTAGATCATAAATGAAAAATGCAGTTGATCAACATGTTGGCTTGTCTCTCCAATGGCTACAATTAACTTTGAATATTGTTTTTCCACCAAAGTGAATTATGAGCTCTTAGTCAATCAATCAATAGCATTTATTCAGTTTCATGGCAGTGCGGGAGGGGGTGGAGGTGACAAAAGGCAGTTTAGATCTATTCATACAAGGCACTTAAAAATACTAGGTGATTGGCTGAGAGCTCAGAGTCATTTGGGGCCTCAGACTGGATTTTATTTAGATCACACTTCAATTTAATCCCTAATTTTTAAAGGTGTTCTAAGTATTATAAAAGAAAATTTAAAGAAAGTGAGGGTTTTGTTTTATATTTCAATATCTGATCTGGTCTAATTAATACCTAGATTTCTTTTTATACATTATACATTTATCCTCATATCTGATTTTTCATTGTCTTGCTGATTTTTCCTTGTTAAAATGTTCTCACCTTTCCCTTTCCTCTTTTTTAAAAAATTGAAGTGTAGTTGATTACAATGTTGTGTTAGTTACAGGTGTATAACAAAGTGATTCAGTGATGCATATATATATATATTCTTTTTCAGATTCTTTTCCCTTCTAGGTTATTACATAATATTGAATATAGTTCCCTTTGCTATATAGTAGGTCCTTGTTGTTTATTTATTTTATATATAGTAGTGGGTATGTGTTAATCCCAAACTCCTAATTTATCCCTCCCCACCCCCTTTCCCCTGTGGTAACCATAAGTTTGTTCTCTATGTCTGTGGATCTATTTCTGTTTTGTAAATAAGTTCATTTGTATCCCATTTTTTTTTAGATTCCACATATAAGTGATAGCATGTGATATTTGTCTTTCTCTGTCTGACTTACTTCACTTAGTATGATAATCTCTAGGTCCATTCATGTTGCTGCAAATGGCATTATTTCATACCTTTTTTATGGCTGAGTAATATTCCATTATATATATATTGATATAACACATCTTCTTTATCCATTCATCTGTTGATGGACATTTAGGTTCCCTTTCCTCTTATAAGGATCACTCGCTAGTTTGGCTGACCTGCCTCTTTCCTCTGAGAAATGTCTACTTTTCTTACAGAAGTGGACTCCAAGCCACTAATATTTTATACGTGACTTTAGTTACTGGTCCTAAATGATTGATCCCAAGCTGGATAATTCAGGCTGATGCTTATCAGGATCCAAACTTGCCATGAGAGACCTTTCTAGTAGGTTACACGTGCAGCAACGCCAGGACTGGTGAGGTCCCTGGCTCTCCTCATTCCACATCTCAGAGGATTGGGTTGCCTACTCCTCCTTAATTTCCAGGAGACATCCCAATATGATTGCAGCGACTTCTTTGTTTTTTGTTGAAATTATTTAGAGATGGTTTCTTAAGCAGTACAATAGCCACACTATTCAATAACACAAAGAACTTTAAACTAGAGACACTTTTACTGATTAAAAATATTTTTATCTTGCAGACATGCAGAGGTGCCAATATTTTTTTCCCTTTTTTTTTAATGGTTTGCTCCAAATGCAAAAGGTTAAACAGAGCACCAACTTAGGTAGGTAGAGAAAAAAATGAAGGGAGGGAAACTAATATTTCTAGAGAATAAGAAGCATAGAAGAGTGGAAGATACCTATCTCTATCTATCGATCAGTCAGTCAATAAATCTATCTATATCTGGTCTTGGAATAAAAGGACTTGAGCTAGAAGTCTGACCTTTCACTTACTATCTATGTGACCTTGGGCAAGAGGTGTTGTCGGGGGAAAGAGAGTTGTCAGGAGAACAGGTGATCTTGCTATGCAGTCTGAAAACGTAATGAAATAAGATGCAATTGTTTAATATGATTCTTTGAAGGAATAATGATTCTCAGATTCAGTATTGATCACAGGACTCAGGGAAGATTTAGGAGACCTGGGTTCCATCTATGGATGCACCACTGTGAGGCTGTGTGACATCACTTAAAAATTCTGGGAGTCAGTTTTCTTCCATTTATTTATTTATTAGTTGAAGTATAGTGGATTTACAAGGTTTCAGGTGTACAACAAAGTGATTCTTTGTTTGATTGTTTGATTCTTTGAATCTTTTCCAGATTATTTTCCATTATAGGTTATTATAAGATATTGAATATGGTTCCCTGTGCTATACAGTAGGTCCTTGTTTATCCATTTTATATATAGTAGTGTGTATCTGTTAATCCCAAATTCCCAGTTTGTCCCCTCCCACTTCCCCTTTGGTAACCGTAAGTTTGTTTTCTGTCTGTCTGAATCTATTTCTGTTTTGTAAATAAGTTCATTTGTATCATTTTTTTTTTAGATTCCACATATAAGTGATATCATATGGTATTTGGTACTTCGGTTAGTATGATAATCTCTAGGTCCGTCCATGTTGCTGCAAATGGCATTATTTCATTCTCTTTTATGGCTGAGTAATATTCCATTGTATATATGTACCACATCTTCTATCCATTCCTCTGTGGATGGACATTTAGGTTGCTTCCATGTCTTGGCTATTGTAAATAGTGCTGCTCTGAAGGTTAGGGTAGTTTTCTTCCTTTTAAATGAAAGCATTAGAATAGAGTGTTACATTTCTGCCAACTGTGGAAATAACGACTTTCAATATTATTAAGCAGAGGTGAATTGGGTAAAGAACTGAGCAGAGAGCAGCATAGTGTCCTCAATGGGAGGTGGGCATACTGACCCTGGATGGCATTTTGGAAATTTGTCTGTATCAGGGGAGAAATTAAGTGTTACCATGACTGGCAGAAAACAATTGTCCCCCTTCCTGCACAACTTTGAACTTCCTGACAGTTTCACGTAGGTGAAACACCGGTGTGTAATGGTCTGAGTCTAAAACTTTACTCTATTTTACATATCAGGGCAAAGTGTTTTCTGCACGGTTTTAATATACATTGAATATTCCATGAATGCAATTACTATGTAAGCAATGAATATTGCATTTTGCTCTGTTTGGACATTGAGGAAGAGAAGTGCACCATTTTAGATGCGTTCCAAATGCTCAGGGATCTGGGGCATCAGTAACCCTTACAGTGAGTCTATGGACAGAGGCAGAGTCTGAGGATTGCAGTTGTCTTGCTGTCTTTTAAACCAGCTGAATGCCTTGTGCTTCTTCTTGGTATTTCAGTTTAGGCATTGTCTTTATTTATTTAAATTTTTTGTTGGTAGACGGGGTATACTACCTACAAATTTTACTTCAGGACAATAAAAGGGGCATATTTGTTAAAAGGGGGACATTGGAGTTGATGAGATTGAAATTTACTGGGCTAGCATCAATCCAAGGAGCTGGCAACCACAAATGGCCTCACAACAGAAATGAGATAGGATATTAAAAGCGTCTGGTCAGGATCTGGGAAGAAAGTACAGAGGTTTTATTTTTGGCTTAATTTAGCTGTAAAAAAACAAAAACAGACAAACAAAAACCACTAGTTACATCTGGTGAGAAAGGGCTCATTTCTTTTCCTTTAAATCATACCTCTATATTCAGAACATTTCTGGTTTTATGGTGTTGGATAGATTTATTCTAAACTCTAAATGTTCTCAGTCCCAGATTTAGGAAAAGTCAGGCAGTTCGCCTTACTCTGTCTGAGCCCAAGGCACCCATTTCACCAGTCTACTTCACGATAAGCAGAGCGTCCTTCCAAAAGAATGTCACCGGTAAGCACAGCATCGTCTAACTCAAAGGCCTTCTACCAGACTCCACTTCAACCCTTCTCTCTTCCAATTAATCCCATACTCAGCAAGCAATTGAGAAAATTTAGCCTGCATTCAAAGCTATAGCCATTACAAGAAGGGCTTGTAATGAGAAGTGGAAAGCAAATTCTAATGGAAAGCTGAGGAGTAGACCAAGGCCTTTATTCTTGGCAGTAATGTTAACAATTCAATGACATCCATGACTGAAGAATCGCTTTTGAGCCTTCCTTGATGGTAGGTCCCTACATTAATATTGTTTGTATTAGTGGTAGAGAACTGTGCAGGTCGATTTGTTTGTGGTCTGCTTTATAAAAAATGTGGATAAGAAGAATAAACAGTGAAATCCTCGTAACCTCTGACATTCTGGTCTATTGTCTTTACATTCTCATTTTAGAAGGCATTTTCCAAAATGTCTTTAGCGTTGCTGATATTTTTCTTTCTTTTTCTCTCTGTCTTTTGTTTAGCAAAGCCCAAAGCTAAACATTATAACCTTAATGAAACAAGGGTGAATTTGGCAACAGATACTAACCTTAAGAGTAACACAGTGGACGTTTCCATTTCCAACATTTCCTTTATGGTTGTTGGTATATGTTGGGCAATTTTAAGGCAATAAAATTGTAATGAACTTTCTAAAATAAGCTGCCTTTGCTGACTGCTCCATGAGAAAAAGAATGGAAGTAATTTGGGAGAATTGAGACTGGCTAATCTCTCCCAGGAACCTCTAGAGGACGATTACGATGATCATGCACCCTTCCGGATGCATGAGGGATGTTCCTGATGCATGTGGGACTCTGCACTCAGTGTAAAGGACCCCACAGAGCCCTGGATGGAAACTTCAGGATAAAGCATGAATTCTGTGCCTTCCAATTTCCTGAAAGGAATTACTTTGAAGTTGTCCCTTCTGAAAATGCCAGTTAGAGCCAGCTAACCTGATTATTAGATATAAAACCAGTTCCTTCTTTCCTCTTTCTGAATGCATCATTTTTGCAGTTTTGGAAGCTGTCATTTCCAGATAGCAAACAATAGAGCTCTAGATCCTTGCTGTGAGAAGGGAGAGCTTTTTGGGAAAAAGCTCTGAAATGACATTATTCTTCTAGAAGATGACTTTTCTCTGATTAACACTATACTGCTTCTGGGGCAATGATATCTCAAATGGCTCCCTAGACACTGTCTGACACCAATGCCAGAGGTGGCAGAATTTGAGGTGGGTGACCTTCTGTCCTTACTACTTTCCATAGTTCACATTGAACTCGTCTTGCTTTGCATTCTCCCCGTACATGACTTCTAGCACTTAATTATACGTCTCCTGGAACCCCGGTCTGTGTTAGGCAGAACTCTTTCAAAAAGATATAGAAACCCCACTCAACCTACCTCAGAAAAAGAATTTATTGTCTCACGTAACAGAAAAGTCTGGGCATCAGCTGACATCAGGCTTCTAGATGCTTGGGCTCAACTGCTGTGTCCAGGGTCTATCTCTCCTAGTTTCTCAGCTCTGCACTCCCCTGGTTTTACCTACTTCAGGGAGGCTCTTGCCATGTGTTAGCAGGAGGGCCCAAGCAGAGAGATTCTCTTTCCAAAGAGTTCCCCAAATAGAATTAATTAGCATTTATTGAGTGTGTAATATGTACCTGGCATGACTTTGAGTGTTTTACACTTATTTCAGCTGCTTTCCAATCACTATAACTAGAAAGTATTTCCCCCCTTTCTACATAAGGAACCAGAGCCATCAGAAAAGAGATAACTTGCCAAATTCTTACACACATACTTGGTAATTGGTGGCAATGGGATTTGAACCTAGGGTTTATTAGCTCTGCCATTACACTGTTTTGGAATTGACTGTCATGGGTGTGGCTTGGATCATGTGCCCATTCATGAACCTATTATTGTGTCCACAGATGGAATGCTCTGATTGGCTAGTCTTGTCTACTCCTGGACTGAGGTAGGTTCAATTCCGTCCAAAATAAATGAACTGAAAGTAGATGAGAGGTGTGTTTTCCCAAAGGAAAGTCAGAAGGGGAAATGGATTCTGGCCAGAATAAAACATCTGATTTCCACTACACTGTCCATTGTTTCACATGGGTTGATTTTGTCTCTTATTCCATAACACACAGTCCAATATTGGGCACATATTAGATGCTGATCGATCGGTTGATGAATTTAAGGGGGGATGGGTTTTGAGGTTAATTGATTGTTCTTGAATTTGTGATATGTTTCTGGAAAAGGAACTGGAGGTCAAAAGTGTTTTAACTCACATTTGATTTTACAACGGATTGTGTTGGGGTCAAGAGCTTGGTGTCCAGTATTTTGCAGGAAGCCTACAAATGCCATAGTTTTACATACCTAAGTGCCTATCTTCATATGTACAATGTGAAGTTTCCTAAAATGTCTGTAAGCAAGCCAAATACAGTTGACAATAACCTAACTGTGTTTTATTTAGGATATTCATGGGAAAAGGGCTATAGAAGGTACAGGGAGGAATTGTGAGGCCGTGAGGGGAAAGAGTAAAGGACTGTGGAAGGATCCACCCTGCCTGGGGATGGGAGGAGTGCTGGATAGTACAGGCTGAGACGGATTGAAGGGAAGATTCAACAGTAGCCTGGAACTGGAGTAGAACTTTATGTTCTGAAAGCATATTGGTTTAGTCATTGGCTAAAGAAGTGCTGGAAGAACCATGATTAGCAATATAGCTGTAAATATGAAGCAGTGGTGGATGGAAGCCCACTGGTATACCACCATTCTATTCACTTTCACTTATTTATTCATTCAGCAGGTGAAGTTCACTGAGCATATACAAGAGGAACCAAATTCTCTAGGGTGGGTCAGGTAAAGCTTTTTGAAGAGGTGACATTAAGCTTAGACTAAAGACGAGTAGGATGTTACCAATTCCAGGAGTTGGAAAGAGAGGAAGGGAAAATAGTTCTTTATTCAAAATAGTTAATTAATTAATTCAAAAAATATATACTGAGCACACTACTTGCTAGACACTGTTCTAGGTGCAGGAGATACAGCAGTGAAGAAAACAGTCAAAGTCCCTGAACTCCTGTCACTTAATTCGAGTGGGAGAGATGGGCAATAAACAGGTAACATGTATATGTATGTGTCAGATAACAAAAAGCACAATGTTGAAAAATTAAGCAGAGTTAAGGGATGAGAAGGGAGCACTTGGGGAGGGCAGTGTCATTTGGTAGAAGGTGATTGGAGAAGGCCTCTCAGAAGTGATATTTGAGCAGAGACCTAAAGGAGGTGAGAGGGTGAACCACAAGGCTATCCTGGGGAAGTGTTCCAAGCAGAGAACAGCCAGTGCAAACGTCCTGAGGTGGGATGTGATGTGGTGTGTTGGAGAAACACACCTGTGGGAGCAGAGTAAGCAAGAGGGAGAGAGGTAGGAGATGCAGTTGGGAGAGTAGGGCCAGAAGGGCCAGAGGATGCACAGTCCTAGCAGCCACTCTAATGCTTTTGGCTTCCATTTTGAATGACATGGGAAGCCAATGGAAGATTTTGAGCAGGTGGGCTGTGGACATGACCTGATGTATTAAAATATAAAGGACTGCTTTGCTTGCTGATTTGAGAATTTACGATAGAGGATGGAAGCAGGGAGATAATTTGGAGGCTAGAACAATAATCCAGACAACACAGGATGGTGACTTGGGTCATGGTGGTGGCAGGGAAGTTGGTGAGAAATGATTGGATCCTGGATGTACTTTGAAGGTGGAACCAGCTGGACTTGCTGATATGGGATGTGAGAGAAAGAGAGAGAAGTCAAAAATGGGTCCAAGACTTCTGACCCGAGGAAACGGAAGAAAGGCAGTTGCCATTCACTGAAGTGGAAAAAGGCTATGGGAAGAACAGGTTTGAGGGAGAAGATCAAATCAATTTTGAACATGTAATTTCAAGATGCCTGTTAGACATCCAAGTGATCAGTTTCTGGCCTGTGTGCCCTCTAGCTGTGAATTTTGGATAGATGGAAACAGTCAAAACTTCTCTGACTCCAGCACTTAGGAGAATCTGACATACAGCAGCAACTTAACTGTTGTCCAGTGTTTGAATGAATGCAGTATGGGAGATAAGACCTGAAAGGAATGTTGGCACCAGAACATAAAGGACCCTTAGGGGTTGGGAACTGAGGAGCCTTCGGGAGTTTTCCATCAGGGAAGTAATAAGGTCAGTGCTGGGATTTGGGAAGACTGACCTCGTAGGTGTCCCATCCTAACCTCCAACCCATTCAGGAAGCTGCCAACCCCTACCCACTGAAAAGCCACTCTCCCAGGACCTTTCTCTCATTCCCAAATTTTCTACTACCCTCACAGACAGCCTGACCACTGACTTGTGGCTCTGTAGCTCTTTGTGGTGTTTAGACTGGGATTTCCCTGAATTTGAATGTTGACTTCCTTTATTGGATAAATTTATTCTCCTGGTACTCAAGTTCCAGTGCTGTGGATCCAACCCTTGGTACTGGCCATGTCGCCAGGCCACTGCTTGACCTGAGGGGGGATGCAGACAGCAGAGTGTGTAGGTAAACAGGACAGGGAGGACAGAGAGGAAGGCTGCAGAGACCAGGAGGCCATGGCCCATGTAGGGGCTGGTGGGAGTGACTAGGACAAAATACAGACTTCCCTACAAAAGGACGGACAGCAGGTATGCTTAGGTCGATTTTGTACCATTTAGTTTGAGTATTACACTTGGTCACAAACTTTTATTACCTCATGATAAATTTTGCATTGAACGTTATTTTGCCTGTTTCTTCATGAACTCTACACCCTTTACAATTTTCTTTGCACCAACTGTTTTTTCCCCAGTAGGATTCTCACAGAAAATTTTTCACAATCAGTTCTTTTTCATTGATTCTGTATGATGTTATCTTGAATAAAAAATGGCCACATGGACTCAAGGAGAGTACATTTTGAATATAATATTTCATCTTTTGTCTAGCTTTGTTAAAAAAAAACACCCCAAACCCAAACCTCCAATTTTGTTTAGTATTAAAAGTAGTTTAAAGATAGTAATTAAAAAGACCTATTAATTAGATTGCTCTAGACTTTCCTCAGTATTTATTCATTTGTCATCTATTTCAGTCTTTGTATTTAGAGTTATTTTTACCCTCATCCTTCCCAGTTCCCCTCAACTCTCTTGGCAGCTGTAGCAATCAGCAAAAAAAGAAAAAAATAATCTGCTGAAGGTGAGATAAGGGGGCACCAGGTCTCAAGAAATCCACACAGGGTTGATGTTGCTTTAGCAATAGGTTAGATCAGAGTTCCCAAACTGCTAAGCCTAAGTTTTCCATGAGGAGTTTATTAAAGCCATAAGTGAGGATAGTTGGGCTCTACCATCAGGGGTCCTGATTCAGACAGTCTGGGGTAGGCCTGGGAATTCATATTTTTTTAAAAAATTATTATATTGAAGTACAGTTGATATACAATGTTGTGTTAATTTCTGCTGTGCAGTAAAGTGATTCAGTTATACATATATATGTATATATATTTATATACATTCATTCTTTTTCATGTTATTTTCCATTATGGTTTATCACAGGATATTGAATATAGTTCCCTGTACTAAACAGTAGGACCTTGTTGTTTATCCATTCTATATATAATAGTTTGCATCTGCTAATCCCAAACTCCCAATCCATTCCTTCCCCTTGGCAGCACAAGTCTGTTCTCTATGTCTGTGAGTCTATTTCTGTTTCATAGATAAGTTCATTTGTGTCATATTTTACATTCCACATGTAAGTGATATCACATGGTATTTGTCTTTCTCTTTCTGACTTACTTCATTTAGTATGATAATCTCTAGGTCCATCCATGTTGCTGCAAATGGCATTATTTTGTTCTTTTTAATGGCTGAATAGTATTCCATTGTATATATGTACCACATTTTCTTTATCCATTCATCTGTCAATGGACATTTAGGCTGTTTCCATGTCTTGGTTATTGTGACTAGTGCTGCTATGAACATAGAGGTGCATGTATCTTTTTGAATTATAGCTTTGTCTGGATATATGCCCAGGAGTGGGATTTTTGGATCTTATGTCAGCTCTATTTTTAGTTTTTTGAGGAACCTCCATACTGTTTTCCATAGTGACTACACCAATTTATGGGAATGTGTATTTTAACATCATGCCCATGTAATTATTCTGCATACCTATGTTTGAGAACCAAAACTATGTTTTTCTTTGGAATCAGACCTAGGTTGGGTTTCAACAATTTCATTTCTTCTGTTCCTAAAGCTGATATTATTGCCCTCATCTGGTTCATCACTTTCAACTGTAGGTTTAGCCTTTGTGTGTTTGTGTGTGTGTGTGTGTGTGTGTGTGTGTGTGTGTGTTTCTAGGACCAATCCTGGCCTAAATAGAAGAGATCTAAGTATGAGTGCTATTAAATATATTTAACAACTGGTAGATGGTGGTAGCCAGCAGTGGAGGCTGTGGTTCTAACACATGGCCATGCAGGGACGACTCCAGGGAAAGCCTGAAGGGTGGCCACAATTTGGGAGAGGGGATACAGTAGATGCCCACCATTTGTCCACTGGGAGGCCAGTGCTGCTCAACAGGACTACATGTGGAAAGGGCAGAACACTGGAGAAGGGGCTGGTTGACTATTGGACCAGGGACTTTGGGGGAGGGGTCTAGGTGTTTGTAACTGGTTGGAATGGGGAAGAAGGTATTGGCTGAGGAGGAGAGGAACAGCAAGAAGTAGCTAATTACCAACCAGTATGGTATTATTTTAATGTATTAATCAGAGTATTCCAGCAAGGTTTCTGTCCAGTATTTAAAGATCTTCATCCTAGTTTCCTGGGGTTTAGTAATAAATCTCCCTTGTTACTATTCTGGCACCCCCAATCTTATGCCCTCATTCTGAAACCTTGGTTTTTATGCTTACGTCCTTGTTTGATAATCTGCCCATATTTCGGCTCCTGTAGAACTGAGGCTTGCCTTATTTTTTCTAGTTCTAATTGTGGATGCTCGATCCAGCCACCCAGCTCCCAAACCACATGAAGCAGCTGGCATCCAACTGCTAACAGGCTTTCCTGAACCTGACTCCCGGCCAGGTCCCCACTAGCTCCTCTCCTGTGTCCCATCCCTGGCAGGCCTGCCCCTCCAAGTCTGGCCTCATGCCTTCAGATAATGAGGCTTTGCCCAGCAATGTTCCAGGCTCCTGAGACTAGAGCAAAAGAGGAAAGGAGCAGTCCCCCTTTCTTGTTCAAAAACGTGAGTTAAATTTTTTCAAAACCGTATGCAGTCTTGAAGCCCAGAGTCTAAAAATGTGTGTCATCCTGTCATCAGCCAACATATCGTAGAAAGATAAACAATCATAACAGTGGATTATCCCAACGATCCATTTAGTTTCTTTCTCTTCTTTTCTTCCTATCACCAAAGGGGAACGCCCCTGGTTTCAATACAGAAAATTAACCAAATGAGGATATAATTACACAGGATAGTCATAGTGCATTTTAACACTTCAGAAAAAAGAGAACTTGCTTCCAAACAATAATGTAAGTGACTCATCAATGCAGATCACACACAAACACAAAGCTGTGAATGCAAGTGTGAGCACCTGAGCTGGCCTTAAAGGTGCTGGTATGGAATATTAAGATTAATGTTAAGATGGGACCTTCCCACCTCTTTACCTGGATAACATTTGACAAACTGTCTGCCTATTGTTCTATCTGATAGTTGATTTCTTTTACTTATTGATGTGTAGTGACTCTTTTATATTAGGGATGTTAACCCTTTGTGATATGAATGGCAAGTATTTTCCCTAGTTTTTGTCCCTCTAATTTTGCCTGTGCTGATTTCTGCCAACACAAATTTTGATTTTAATATTGTCTCTCTATTTATCAATATATTATGGCATTTGTTTGGTCATACATAAATAATGGCTCTAAAGTTAGTTTTTGAATTATCTTATTTCTTCAGTGGTTTATTGTTTTATGTTTTGCAGTATATCTTTAAACTGTCTTAAATTTATTTAGGTATAAGGTATGGAGAATAGATCCAACTAATTTTGGGGGGCAGATGACTACTCAGTTTTTCCAATTCCATTTATTTAATAATCCATCTTTTTTATCCATGGAATTTAAAAAAATTAGCTAATATTTATATAGTCATTATTATATGCCAACACTGTTTAAAGCTTTTTATATGTATTAACTTAGTTAATGCTCATAAAACCATTTGGGACACATACTGTTATCATTCCCATTTTACAGATGAGAAATCAAGGCAGAGAGAAGATAAGGAACTTGTTTAAGACGTGGATCCAGAATCCATGCTATTAAGCAGTGCACAATTCAGCCAGTGGTATGATATTGAGTGATCCCCTTTAAAGGCCATGTCATTTTATTGCTAAAATCTCCAGTAGCTTCCCATTATTCTTAGTATAAAAGGTAAGTAAGTATTTTTATTGTGGTCTACAAGGCTTGTCAAGATCTGGCCCCTGCCTATATCTGCAACCTTAATTTGAACTACTTGCCTCCTCACACATTATGTTCCAGTCATACAGACTTTCCTTTGCTTCTTTCGTACCCCAGGACTTTTTCACATGCTCCCTCTAATCTCAGAATATTTTTCCCTCCACTCTTTGTAAGCTGGCTTTTCCTCAGAGAGATACACTTTGACCAATGTGACTAGAGGAGTTTGCTCCCTGCTGTTCTCTGTTTCAACTCCCTGTGTGTATCTTTCAAAGCACTAATCATAATTTATAATTGTTTTGTTTACTTATTTGCATTTTGTCTAAACTCCCCCAAAATGTATCCTTCATGAGTGCAGCAACCATATGTATCTTGTTCCTTATAATATCCCCCACATTAAGCACAGTGGGTGACACATTTTAGATACTCAATAAATATTTGTGGAACAAATGAATGAAAAATGCTGCAAATGGGGACACGTAGAAGTCAAAATAAAACAAAAATACATAACATGATATTAAAGTAAATTATCAACTTATATATCAACAAATATTTACAGACAACCTTCCACAGAACTGGCCCTTTTCATTTCTCTGCCTTTACTTGTACATCTCCCTCAGAGACTCTTTGATGTGTTATTTTACTCTGTTGTTTTGTACTTGTGTGTTTTTCTTCCTCTACCAAAATGTAAGGCTGTGAAGTCAAAGTCTGAACTAAGATGCCTTTGTGTCCCCTTTACTGAGCCTGCTGACTGGCATGTAATAATACAAATTTTTTTTTAATGAAAAGGTTATATGAGGGGAAGATACAAAAAATTGTAACTCATGGTCCCTGAATTAAAGTAGTTTGTTTATTATAAGAGAGACAAGAGGACACAGTAAAATACATACATTAGAAGTAAAATAACATCCAAGATATAAAAAGAATTCAAGGCCACAATATAGTCATATTCCTAGACTGTTCATGACTAATTACAAATACCGAGTTGCTTGACTGTTCAGAAATTTGTGAGATCTTTTCAGTCTGGGAAGTCAGAAAGAATTTCCATAGAGAAGCCAGGATTTAAGTTTATTCTTGGGGTATCTAGGATTTGGATAATGTCAATAGAATCTACCTTTAACTGTTTAACACTAATGAGGTCTGTTTCTGTCATGTATTGACTTTTTTCCAAAATGGAAACTACTTGAAAGTCTATAGATTTCTAAACCAAGTAGGTAGCATTTTAATTGGTAATGTTATCAAATTAAGAAGTGAAATGAATAAAAGGAAAGCAATTTAATAAGTGAATGCTTGAAGTAACTTTACAAGTTTACAAGTTTATTACCCACTTCATATGAAAGGACTGATCCATAGAATTTTACCAGATAAAAATATACAATTACCATCTTTCACTCTCAAGGGGATAAAGAGAGGAGCTGCTGTGGGTTTTGATTATTCCACCTCTTCAAACTTACTTCTGAGTTAAATTTTTAAGTCCATTTGGGCTGTGAGAATGGTTATTTCTAAGACTGGAATTCTCTGCATACAATAGGGCTCATTCCTTCCGCTGCCGAGGACAAGCGAACATCTGTGCTTGTATGACTGAAAACATGCACGTGGAGAAATCCTCCCTCTGAAAATGGAGGATATTGAGCGAAGCAATTTCCCTGCCAGGTTTCTGTTAGATTTTCAAGAACTAAATCAGGTCACCAAAGTTGTTGAACAAGGTGAAAAAGAAAAAAAGGTGTTACAATCTCAACTTTTCAATTTAGAGATTGTATCTGAAATTGGCTAACTACTGTCAAAGGAAAAATCACTGATAGGGGCTTCCCTGGTGGCGCAGTGGTTGAGAGTCCGCCTGCCGATGCAGGGGACACGGGTTCGTGCCCCAGTCCAGGAAGATCCCACATGCCACGGAGTGGCTGGGCCTGTGAGCCATGGCCGCTGAGCCTGTGCGTCCTGGAGCCTGTGCTCCACAAAGGGAGAGGCCACAACAGTGAGAGGCCCGTGTACCACAAACAAACAAACAAACAAAAAACCACTGATAGGCTCAAGGCAAGGATCTACCTTGATTAGTATATGTCTGCAGGATGTATGTCAAGGGAATGCTTGGGATCAAGACAGTTCTCTGGAGCTCAGTTGGAGGAGTAATGGGGTGTCAGTGTGGGTTCCAGTTAGGTTAGGGGTAAGCGGAACCAAGTTGAATGGGTTATGCATTGGAAAGTAGGCAGTTCTGCTCTTCAGTGCCCTTGTTTTGAGGTATCTGGGGGCTTTTGTGACTGTTCTGGCCTTCTCTGTGCAGAGTCCGTGGTTTTCACCTAACACAGTCCCCCAGGCATTCATTCATCAGTTGCCAAGTCACCACAAATTGCAAGGGGAAAGGAAAACACAGCTCAGTAGAAAGAGTTAAGGAGGAGGTGAGAGGCTTACTTTCTAAGCCTAGATGAATAACTTGCTGAATTAAGACCATATATTCATGAAGAACATGCAAGAAATGTGCCATCTCAAGACCCCAATTTGTACCATGCCGTGTTTTGATTTAGGGAGCAGCCAATTTGACACGTTTGTGAAAAGAAAGAGTGTTGATTCTTTCAATCATGAAAACGATGTGAACTTCCAGAGCTCTCAAATCCCCAGGTAAACAAAAGAGCGTCTTGTGTTATTTTCTCAGTTGGAGTCTGTTTAGAATAAAATTGAGCTATTTCCCCAATGGTTAAAAAACAGTCATTGATCATTATTCAAACAAGGAAGAGCACGTAGTCTCCTCAACTTAAATCTGTTAACATCTATATTTTCTTAAGGAGTTAGGTTATGTTTAGACCTATTCGTCATTAAAAAAAAAACCTTTTAGGTAAGTAAGACCAGTGAAGATTTCCCACCCATTAACAATGTTTCTATAGGGTTTTCAAATGATTCATATAAATGAGTAAGCTTCATGCATTAAATTTTAATCACTAAATATATCTGATTTTAAATAAGCACTTCTTGTTATTCTGGGCAAGTATCCTAATTCCTGTTTCCTTTGTTTTTCTAAATTTTTTTTTTAATATTGAAAATTTATTTTTAAAAACATTGTGTATTGTTTTGTCTCAGTGTGTATATGCCTGGTTAGATGGGTTCTCATCAAAGTATGTTGGGAGTTGCTGTCTGAAGCGATGTCAAATTAAGTTCAAAAACATCAGCTTAGCTGGCTCTTTGGTATCTTGTAGGCGAAAAAGTCATTAGGTGTTGTAATTTCTTGCTCTTTAATTTTTTTGGAGACTTGTGTATATATAGTCTAGTCTAGTTCAGAAAAGAAGTAACCAGCCTGGTGGGAAATTATGGTCTTGTGCTTTGTCTGATTTTAAAGGATGTTAAGTCTTCTCAATTAAACATCTTGACTATTCTATTCACATTAAATGTATAAAAAGCAATGGCTGATAGTCAATGATGATAACTTTTATTTATTGAACTCTCAGATGCTTTATATATATATATATATATATATATATATATATATATATATATATATATATATATATATATATATATTTTTTTTTTGCAGTACGTGGGCCTCTCACTGTTGTGGCCTCTCCCGTTGCGGAGCACAGGCTCTGGACACGCAGGCTCAGTGGCCATGGCTCACGGGCCTAGCCGCTCTGCGGCATGTGGGATCCTCCCGGACTGGGGCACGAACCCGTGTCCCCTGCATCGGCAGGCGGACTTTCAACCACTGCACCACCAGGGAAGCCCTCAGATGCTTTATATTTTTTTCATTAATCTTCACAAGTGGCTCAGTGAAGAAAGATGTATTATCTCTATTTTGTATGTGCGGGTTCTGCAGCTTTAGAAGAAGATTAAGTAACTTTTCCACGGTGTGTAGCCAGTGGTGGAGCTCAGTTTAAAATCCCTACCTTTAAGTCATAAGCTCTTGTCACTACCCACTGATTCTTGAACTTTCAGATATCATGAACCAGCAAAACTTCAAAAAGCAAAAACAAAAGATCCTTAACTGAAATAAGGTTGACAACATTTTTAATGTCCAAATAAATAGACAATAAAAATAAATGGGGGCTTCCCTGGTGGCGCAGTGGTTGACAGTCCGCCTGCCAATGCAGGGGACACGGGTTCGTGCCCCGGTCCAGGAAGATTCCACATGCCACGGAGCAGCTGGGTCCGTGAGCCATGGCCGTTGAGCCTGTGCATCCGGAGCCTGTGCTCTGCAATGGGAGAGGCCACAAAAGTTAGAGGCCCGCGTACCGCAAAAAAAAAAAAAAAAAAAAAAAAAGGTTATCATCTACACTTAACACTGTTTTGTGAAAGCAGTGGTGTTTAATTATATTTATTATATTTAAAAATGTTAGCATATAACATTATTTCATATTACCTTGTGTTTCTGGAAGGCCAGGAAATTGTGAATACAGCTGATTCCTTATCTGGAGGAAAAGCTTACTTTGAGCATGTGTGTAGTTAATATATCCGAGGACATTTCAACCACAGAAAAGCAAGAAGGTCACATCTTAGAACAAAGAACAGTTCTTTCTGGGAAAGGACAGTTGGTAACCTTACACCAACATGCTTATGTAAACACTAGTCCACCTTATCTTTCTCATTTTTTCTAAGACTGTTGAAAACTGCCATGGGCCAGTGGAGGTCTGAGGACAAGCATTTGGGAACCATGTAAAACAAAACACTGCTTTCTTCACCTGTGTTTTCAAGATAGGGAGACAGAAGGATGGCCAGGTACAGATTTCAGTATCACCTTCTGGATCTATGATGTAAGAAATGACTTTTGCCATTTGGGGACTGCAGCCATTCTTTGGTATCTTCCACAAGTTTCCCTGTGTTATCAGAAAACACAGCTTTTTCCCCATTCCCTAAGGCAATAGACTGAATTGGGTTTTCCTTTCCCTTTTATTGTTTTCAGATGTTTGCCAACTCTCAACTGACCATTTTCTTTCTCTGATAAATTTGAAGGAAATTACAGTCCCTGCACACAGAAGGCCAGAAGTGTCCCCTCAACCCTCTAGATAAAAAGGGACTGTTTCTTTCAACTCTGGGATCAGCTAAACAATTGAAAAAAAGGGTAGCTCCATCAATAGGAGCTGGAATGATAACTCCATCGCTAGAAACAGCCACAGTTAACATAATAAGTCAGTTTCCAAAGTGTATATGAACCCAAGGAAAAGTTTTCCTCAGTGTCGTTGTTAATTAAATTAATTTAATGACAATATTACATATGTGCAAATATAAAACTAAGTATAAATTATTGATGATTATAGTTCTTCTAATTATAAAACTGAAATAAATTTACAAACTGAATAAGAATAAAACTCTAAAACCAAGAAAACTCAAATTAACAACTTTAATTTGATGTGACAATGAAGTTTTGTTGAAATTAAATTGTTACTCCCAGTATGAATGTGTTCCTGACTGCCATGGTGCAGGTTTTGGAATTTGGCATGCCTGTGTAGTTGATGCAGTACAGTGGTCCCAAAGCTTCCACCATTTCTTCATTTAAACTATGGAGAAACTTTGTATCTTGACCTCATTTACTTTCATTTGTCATAAATGCATCTTTTATTTTATAAATCTACCTCCTTTTTCTTCTCACCAATCTATGTTAATTGACATACTACTTGACGACAAAGAGAACTTGAACACGAACACCAAGACAATGAAATAAAGTTGCATTTTCAAGAAGACTAAGTACAAGGGCCATTTCCTATCTTTATATCTCTACCACTTAGAACAGGACAACAGCATATGGCAGGCCCTCAATAATATATGTTGAATGAATGAACAAATGAATATCAGTTCTGATAGAAGGAAGTAATGATTTAACGCCCACTGGTTTGGGACAGAACTGGCTATACACTTATGAGTGTAGGGGAAAAACAATTTTCCCTCTACTTCTCTGAGTTCTTGGCTGAGACCTCTATAATAAAAGACAAGTTAACAAGAGAAAAACAGACTGAAGTTTATTAACATGTATAGCACATGTGTACATGGGAGATACCCAAGGAAAAACGAGTAACTCTCTGAGGTGGCTGAGAACTTCAGCTTAAATATGACCTTCAGCTAAAGACAAAAGAAGTGAGGTCTTTATGTGATTCTACTTTGTGTTACAAGTTTCTGTAGCAATATATTTTTCTGTATAGTCTTTGCACTGTGTCAATGTGTGATTGTGGTATATGGTAGAGAATCATGGAATATTTAAGCTGGGACATTAGTGCTTGCGTCTCCAGAACCTTCATTTTATGGATGTCTCTCAAGAGAGAATATACTCATCAGATTTCTTTTTGTGCACAATGAAACATGACTCAATGGCACACCAATATAAATAATAAATGCTATTTACAAACAGTAGAAAATCCATGTTTCAGGTGGATATAAAAGAGATTTTCAAACCATAGTGATGTATCAAAATAACACAGAGCAGATAATTTTTGTGAAACATTCCAGAGATATTTGGTAATTTCTTTGTCCTATATTGTAAAACAGTGCAATTAAATTCAGTTAATTCTACTAAAGTCAACTTAAAATTATTAAATATTTTACTGACTCAGTCAGTACTTTTGTCCCTAGGATGTGTCAGCCAAGGATATGCATTATCAGTGGGGCTATAATCATCTCCAAGGGAATGAACATTTGCTCTTGTGGGAAGGGGAGCAAAAAAGTCTTAGGTATTAAAATGGTTTGTGGCTCTCCAAAAGTCAGCCCTACCCAACAAAATCGTATTCTTTAGCATTTAATTTCTCTCACTAGAGAGAATTTAAATTTAACTTCATTTCTTTCCCTTATGGGAGTGCTAATGACAAAATGGCTAAGAAACACTGTCCTATGGGTAGAGCAATAAATACAATAAGTGCAAAGTACCAGAGGAAGTGATGGAGCACTTCCTTCTGCCCTGGGTGGATTGCTTCTCTGTGTGTCCTCATGGGGCCGCTCTGCTCTGACCTGTCCCCACTCTGACCTTTCCCTCTGGTGTCCTAGTTTGAAATACAACTTTATCCTCTATGCCAGGACTTTTCCAGGTCCTCTCCTTGTCCCCACCCAGGGTGAGCAGACTGGGGCTCCAGGCTTTAGCTCCAGGAGGGGTGCCTGTCTTCCTCCTGCTAGAGAGCACTTCCTCCCAGGTCTGGCTCAAGCCAGAACAGGGACTGTCACAGGTCTCTGCCTGGTGCCACTCTGGTTGACCCTATCTTGCCTGGGGTGGCCTCCACTTTCCAGCTGGTCCTCCATTAGCAGCTGAATAGGTCTTCCTATCACTGACTGAACCTCCTGGATGCTTTGGTTCTGCTGTTCATCCTTTGAACATTTGAAGAAAGCAGCTTTGATTACCCATTCTTTATCAATTAATAACTGAAAATTCACCTTCTCTTTGTTTTTGGCATATTTGTGTATTCCAGTTTCTTTATCACCTTCAGTTTAGCTGGTGTGTCTTTGTCTGAAGTTATTATTTGAATCTTTGCTCTCATATGAATGGGTAAGCTCTGGACTTGTTCATTTACAGTTCTGGGCCCTCACACAGTACTGGTGATAAAAAAATTTTTTTTTAATCACTAAAAAATCAAATGAAATGTTCCACCTTACTTCATCTCCAAAAACAAAGGGGGTGGGAAGAAGTTTTGGATGCATACATTAGGTGACTTCACATGCCCCATATGTAGGAACGAATCACTGCCCATTGCACGTGTGGCCCATACTGTCCTAACTGCCTTGTGAGTGGCCAGACTATTCAGATGTTCAGTGTGATTGTGAGCCAAGCAGTGACCTGAAGTCGGGAAATCAAACTGTGACAGTCCAGCTGGGACACTTCTGCTATTATATAGTTAGGCAACTGGACACCTGCCTCATCCAGGGAAGCCTGAAGGTTATTTCAAGTTCCTGAAATGGTGTCAGGCTTCTGTTTCCAAAGTCAACGATGCGATGTGATTGTGAGCTCCCACTTACAGATGGATTGGGTTCCAACAGTTTATTTCAAAGTTAGTTGTTCTGAACTTGAAAATAATTTTTCCATCAAAAATAATAAAAGGAACAAAAGGCCAGCCTGTAGAAATCTATTCAAATTTAAACCTTGATGAAATAATATACATTTGTAATGAAAAGCAGTAGAAAAATCAAATATTATAGTTTAGAAGGGAAGATCGTGCTTGCAAATCCATGAATTATGACTGAAAATAACCAAATTCATAAGAATAGTTTATTTCTATGACATGGCTTTGACAGTGGCATTTTTAATTATGTGAGGATGAGAAAGAAGAAAGTTGGAGACTTGTGGAATTATTGAGAGGAAATTCTAAGGACAATTAGAGGCTTTAGAAGTTAAAGAATAATTTTACTTTAAGACTCGACTTTGACATCCATGTTTTACCAGTACCAATCAGCCACCATAGGGTTCATTTTTAATCATGAAGACGGAATGCAGAGAAAAAGAGGGAGAGTGTCCTAGGTCGGGTTTCCTGGAATTCAGAGTCTGAGATAAAGATTCATGTATGAGAAGTTTACTGGGTAGCACACTCTGGATAAACCCCGGGGAGGTGGGGAGAGGGCAAAGGACTGGGGAAGGGGGAGGTTGAGCTGAGATGCAGTCACAACCAAAGACTCAGCTGATGCCATGGGGAGCCATGGACCAGGTACAAACCCTTCAGAGTTGTCCCATCTCGAGGCAAGAGGCTGAGATTTTTATCTGGTCCTTGATAACTCGCTGGATATTGGTTACTCCCAGAGAAGGGGGTGTGATCTTGAGCAAGGCGGCTTTCCACCCAAGCGCAGTCCCTGGAAAGGAATAGCCATGACAGCCATCGGCCACTAGCACCTCCAGCCATGGGGGATTGGTTCTTAGTCCTGAAATCACAGCGTCCACTACAAAGCCAGGTTTCTTTTCCTGAGGTGATTGGGTAAGAATTAAAGAAAAGAGGAAAAGCATGTTTATGTAAGTGTATGTATATAGGGAAGAGAAAGATGATCTGTGGGAGAATTAAGCAAACCGTGAGCTGTGGTAGCTGAGGACAGCCTGGGAGCAGCTCTTGCAAGGTCCTTTGGTGGGGGGGGGCAGGGTTGGGAAGGAGGTGTGGTGGAGGGTCCTGGTCAGGCTGCAGGCTGTCCTTGCAGTTTAGCTGCTGGTGAGAGTAAGCTGGATTGGGGGTGGCAGCCCGTGCCCCAGTGTTGAATGTAGGGGACCTTGGATCAAGTTACATGTTCTCCCTTGTGGTGGGGGGGGGTCCTGCACATATAAGCAGGCAGAAGCCACTGTGGTTGTTCCCAACATTTTTTGGAATGGGACAAACCAGTTTTCTGGGGAAAATCGGTTTTACTAACCAGTTTTTTTATTTTTGTGACATTGTGCATCTTTCTATAAAATAGTGCTTTATGACTAGCAATTATTTTTGATGCCAAAGTGGGGCTCAAAGTATTTATTAATTTTTAATTGTGCTGTGTTTTAAGGGTTTTGTGACACCTTCTGAGCCACATGGACATGCTGGGTATTGTGGCAAAACTGGGTGGGAAGTTTTGGACTCTCTTGTACAGAACATTGACTGGAGGGGACAAAAGGAGTAAATAGCATGGCCCTTGCTTTCGAGGAGATGGTTATTTAACTTTGAAAAGACAGAATGCAAAGTAAGCTGCTATTTCTAATGTCAGGGAGTACTATATTCTTCTAGAAAAACCTTCTCTTGGGACTCCCCTGGTGGCACAGTGGTTAAGAATCCGCCTGCCAATGCAGGGGACACGGGTTCAAGCCCTGGTCCGGGAAGATCCCACATGCGTGGAGCAACGAAGCCCGCGCGCCACAACTACTGAGCCTGCACTCTAGAGCCCGTGAGCCACAACTACTGAAGCCCACGTGCCTTGAACCCGTGCTCCACAACAAAAGAAGCCACCGCAGTGAGAAGCCCGTGCATCACAATGAAGAGCAGCCCCCGTTCGCCGCAATTAGAGAAAGCTCACGTGCAGAAATGAAGACCCCATGCCGCCAAAAATAAACAAATAAATTTTGAAAAAAAAAAAAGAAGAAGAAAAACTTTCTCTTAAATATGGAGAACACTGAGTGGGAGATCACAGAGAGGGGACAGGCAAAAAATCATCTTTCTTTCTCTATCTAGAAGGATAAACAGCCTGAGCCTTCTGGAGTGAGTTAGCATGCTATTTTATACAAAGTCCAGGAAATCGCAGGTTTTTAAGTATTGCCTTCTTGTTTATTTAGTCCTTGTGGTGCTTTGGAATGTGCATTTCTCAGATATTTGAGAGGCATTCTGTAATGTGTATTCCAGGCATTGCCTTTTAACTCATCCTTTGGGCTAGTCCATCTGTAATTGACTGGTGTACTTTTCTGGAATCTAAGTTTATCTTTGTGTAGGAAATAATTGCTTGATATAGGTGACCCTATTTTGTGTTTCTTTGTTCTACTTTGTAAAAGAAATTACCACTTGTACAGTTTGATTTTTTTGTTGTTGTTGTTAACTGAGCTCTTATTACTTGACAAATAACATGTTTGCTGCCTAGGAAATGACTTCCTCTGCAAATCAGCACTTGGTGGGAACGGCAAAGAGAAATGACTAGGACGGAGAAGGCATCTGTTTCTCTTTATCTCTTGTTCATTCTTCATGGGCTCCAGAGAACCATTGCAAGGAACCTACAGCAGCCACTTTCCAATTCAGTGCACCGATTATGCTTTAAGCCCGTGTTTATGTTTTCATTCCTGCTGATATGGTTGTGGGTGCTCTAGATAAACCTAAGATGTGGGAAAAGTTTATCTCTGAGTCCTCCTTCCTTCCTGCAGAAAACTTTCTCCCCTTGTCTGTCCTTTCAAGCTCCAGGCTTGCTGTCACAATTTCTCCTCTGCCCTTCCATCTAGACCAGTCCACAGGTAGCAGTCCAACCTTCTCACCTGGCTTTCAGTTTACACTTCTGCTGTTTAAACTTGCTCTGTTTGGGTTTCATTACCTCAAGGCCTTGTTAGAAGACTGGACAGTCCTTCTCATAAATCAGTTCATGCCAAGTTGTTAATAGTTGATAAAAATCAATCCCAAATATGCACCCACTTGCAAAGAGCCCATCCATTTTATCCGACTGGGATCTGTAATGCCTTACCTCTGTCCCGGCCTCCCAATATGGTCTGTGCTTAGGGAAAAATCCACAGAATATGCATAACATACTTTCCTGGAGTTTCAAAGTTACTTGAAGATTTTTTTTTGGGGGGGGGAACCCACATTATTTTTACATTAAAGCAAATAAAGAGATATATTACAGTAGAAATAAAAATTCCCCATATCTTAAACATCAAGCATGAGAAAACAAGACATTTTTAGTTTGGGTAAACTACTCCAGGCTAGTCTCTAGATCCCCTGGGATTTGTTTTCACCTCTTCTCCTTTCGAGGATTCTTGGATGAAACACTGAGAATCAGTAGCTTAAGCCAAAGTAGTTTTCCACTCTCAGAATTCTAGGCATTTCAGGAGGTTGGTAGGGAAGACTTTTTTTTGTTTTGGAACTTCTCTGATCCCTTGTCCAGATATGGGATGTATTTGGTGGGCCAGTCCTGTGTACAGGAAGGCATTTTTCAGGGCTGGACCCTTTTTGAGTCTCTCTACAAAGTTATACTCCGTTCTGTCTGTGCTTTTGCACCAAGTGTCTTGGCAGGTGAGTTAGAGATCCGAGCAATGACATTT
Organism: Mesoplodon densirostris; assembly: GCF_025265405.1. Classification (NCBI taxonomy): domain Eukaryota; kingdom Metazoa; phylum Chordata; class Mammalia; order Artiodactyla; family Ziphiidae; genus Mesoplodon; species Mesoplodon densirostris. Next base: position 22,323,419 of record NC_082668.1, read on the forward strand.
AGCAAAAAGATGACATAGAGCCGCTTTTTTAGTCTACATTTTGGGCTCAGATAAGATCCTTTAGGTACTTCTCTATAAAGGATAATTTACAATTATTGAATTATTTACTCACAGTAGAAAAGTGAATGTCAAAAGAGAATGAATCTTCAGTGAACTTTGAAGGTAGATTTAAACTTTAAATATGTACATTTGTTTTATTGTATAATAAATTATGTTCTTTAAAGAAAGAATGAGAACCTACAATGGGAAACTGCAAAATTAATGGCATTATTTATTTAGTTATTTTTATTGAGAGAACTTTCTAGAAAGGAATTATTATAGATTTGGGCAGTAGTTCAAATTATTCATACTTTGTTACTTTAATGTGTGCTGGATCCAGCTATGACTTCATAGCTCATGTGCTTTCTTTTCAAAAGGGTCAAATTAATAATAAAGTCAAAATAACAGTCATTTCCTTTTAAGAAAAATTTCCATTTTTATATTGTTTTCAACGAATAATTTACTGTAACTATTGATTGAAATATGCTTACCATCTTTTGCCAGAAGTACTGGGGGGAAATTATATTTTATCTTCCTACAAAACTGGAGAGTAAGCATTTCCTTAGAGATTACAAGGGGTTTTGGGAAAGAGGCTTACCCCAAAGTGGTTTTCCTATCTTCATGTTTCTTCATGAAATCTATCAGGAGAGATTTATTATTCCAATTTAAGCAACATTCTGGGAGGAACAACCCCTAAGATCATTTATCAGTCACTTAACTCTTAGTGCTAATTTGTGTATCAGCAGCTTTGCCATTTTCAGTTAAGAGCTATTGTTAAGAATATCTATTGTCAAGTCAAAAAACCACTATTTTAATCCCAACATCAAAGGAAACAAACAAACAAAAAATAGTAAATAACTGTAATTGTACAGCTTTAACAGAATAAGTTCACCTTTGTGTTTTCCTTCCTGTCTTTATCCATTTCCATGCACATTTCTTTGTGTTGACTCACTGTGTACCTAACTAGTTGAGTGGGTTGGGGGCAGTGCCTCTTCGGTGGAACATCTGGATCACAGGGGAAGACAAAGCAACAAAGGGGACTGCCACAGTTTTCTACCACCGCTACTCTCCACGGTTCCCTCTTGTTCTGTTCTCTACTTCCTTTCACTTCATCCTCCTCCCGACCTACCTTATTTTTATTTATTTATTTTTTTTGCGGTACGTGGGCCTCTCACTGTTGTGGCCTCTCCCGTTGCGGAGCACAGGCTCCAGACACGCAGGCTCAGCGGCCATGGCTCATGGGCCCAGCCGCTCCACGGCATGTGGGATCTTCCCAGACTGGGACATGAACCCGTATCCCCTGCATCGGCAGGCGGACTCTCGACCATTGCACCACCAGGGAGGCCCCCGACCTACCTTCTGTTTGTAGGTGAAAGTAAATTAAAGTTATCATTATTTGTGAATTTTTGTATGTTTACAATTATTGGAGATTTCAAGTTGAAATTGCAAATCCACCACCCAAACTAACTGCTGGCTTTTATTTTCTTTCCCCTACTCCCCCTGAATCTCACACCCAACCCAACTCACGTAAGTGAATTACCTTTCACTTGCCAAGCAACTTGCAGGACTAGGAAATACAGACATGACTAACCCTTGGTCTCTACCTTAAAGTGACAGAGTAAAGAGATCATTACAATGCTAGAGGTATAGTAATGAATGCTATCTTCCAGGAGAGCAAAAAAGGAGCTAAATTTGCAAAGATAATAAGTATGATAAACACTGGGATAAAGCATAATACAGGAGGCCGTGAGTGTGCACTGTAGGAGCCTTAACCTAACTCTGTGGAGAGGCCCAGGGAAGGTAACAGTTAAACTGGCTTTGGAAATTTGGGAAGCTGGGTGGAGAAGGACATTTTAGGCACACATGAAGACCCTGAAGTGTGGAAGAGTGATAGTGGGCTCTAGTTCAGGCCTCAGGGCCAGAGGAGAGTGTGAGGGTGCTGAGTCGCATGTTGTCCAGGGTCTGGTATTCTGTTAGGTAGTTGTGTTGTTGTGCTATGGACAACAGGGTACCAAATGGAGATTTGGGGGCACAGAAATGACATGGCCAGTTTTTTGTTTGTTTTAAGGGGGAGCCGTTCTGATGTGTAAGAGATCGGCAGGGTGAAGGTGGCACGGGGGGCCCAGTGGTCCTATAGCCCTTTCCTTTGTAGTGAATTTCTCACTACCTACCCTGCAGTGTGGTCCTTGTTGAAGAAATGAATGGACTGGTGTTGCACCTGAGCTTAAGGATAACTCCGATCTTGAGTGTTGCCTTTTGTAGTCCATAGGCTTATGGGCTTTTGATGACTTATGTCAAAACATCACACATCAAGGGCACTAGGTCAGTCCACTCAGTCCACCTCTCTTCCCTGCATCATGGGACAGGTGGCCAGGAAAGGCAAACTGGACATTTAAAATCCACTTGAGGGAACCACCAGAGATGTCTTTTCAATTCTGGGCTAAACCTCCTTGGCTTTAGCGTCCATTTTGAGTCTTGACTCTGTCCTACAGACCTAAAGACTGAGGTTGGTCTTCCTGGCCTGACTTTAGGTCTTCTCTAAAGACTTTGGACAATGCCAGTTCTTGAGCTCCTTCTATGACTCAGGTCTCAAATACATGTGCTGTCTCACTCCTGATCTAACTTTTGGGCCCAAATCCTGGCTCCAGGCACTGAAGAATGCACAGGTCAGACCTGTCCCAACCTCCTCACCAGGGAACATGCAGGTAGATCATACCTGTCCTGAATTCATTTTTCCTTGTGAAGATTTATTCACATTGCTTAGAATTGAACTGTCCCAAATCTCTCTTTCAACCAATCCCTTTCTTTCAACATACCTCCCTGAGCCACCCTCTCATTAACCCATCTTCTCCTCTAATAATCAACCTAGGCCAATCTCTTTGAACCATTTTTTTCAGCTGGAAAATCGTATACTTAAAACATTTGAGATAATTCTGAACCACAGAAAGGAAAAAAAGTTTGTCTATTAACTGGAAGAGAGTATCCTGTTTTGGGCACACTATACCTCTGTACATTCTTCTTAAGGATACTTTTCGATGGAAATTTTCAAATATATGCAAATTAGATAAAATAGTATAGGGACTCTGTGTCCTCATCATCCAGCTTCAGTAGTTATCAACAAATGGCCCAGTTTATTTCACCTATACCCCCAAACACTATTTCCTCAGCCCCAATTGTTTTCAGTGAAATCCTAGATCTCCTATGATTTTATATATAAATATCTAAAGTTAAGGACTCCTTTCACAAACCTAACCACAGCCCCAATATCACACCAAAAATCAATACTTTCCAATATAATCAAATAACTTGTCTATTTTCAAATTTCCTCGATTGTTTCAGATGTTTTTTAATATCATTTTTTGCGAATTAAGATTTAAGGAAGGCCATACATTGTAGTTGGTCGATAGATCTCTAGTCTCTTTTGGTCTACAAATTCTTTCTTCATCTCCATTTTATTAGTTTTTTGGTAATGTATTTGTTGAAGAAACTGGGTAATTCATCCCATAGGGTTCTTCAGTCTGGATTTTGCTAATTGTATCACCAAAGAACTGTTTAACATGTTCCTGTATGTGTTAGATGTTGAGGCTTAAAAAGATCCAGGTTCTTTCCCTTCTTCTTTCTTTCTTTTTCTTTCTTTCTTTCAAGACAGTTTAAGTGGTGTTGTGTACTTCTACCAGTCTTCTTTTTGTAAAATTGGCAACCACTGATAATCACTGCTAAGCTCTATTAATTAATATAGTGTTGCAAAACGATGCTATCTAAACTCTATAATCCCACTTTCATTTAATTGCCTTATCAGCTATTTGGTTACTCTAGTATAGTTTTAATAGGCAAGACCAGATAAAGGCCTAATTCTTCCCCTTAAATGGTTTTCAAAAACATTAGTTTGTTAGCACCCTTCAAATGTGACCCATTAATTAAAAAAAAAAGATCATTATGAAATAAGCATATTTGATGTGTGTTCAGTCACTGCAGTCATTATCCTTATTGATGCTCCAATGTGTCCCTCTTTGAGCAGTGAGAAAATATTCAAGTTGTTTTCTGAGTCTGTTGAGCAATCTCAGTAACCTTTGGGAGCTTCCTTGTGTTATGGTCTGACAAGATAGTCCATTATCCTTTCTCAGACTTAGAATCAGCCATTTTCCCAAGGGAACATGATTCCTTTGAGTTGGAAATGATTTATAAAAACAGCAGTGACATAAGGCTGTTCATTGCTCTTGGGTTGGTCATTGTTTCCAGAATTTTTCAGAGGACAGAGTTAAGAAATATGTATTTTAAAAAGATTAAATACGTAAGTTCATGCTGATAGTTCTGGTTCAAATTTAGGACAACAGGGGATTAACTCATGGATCTTACATTTGTATCTCCTTTCCCTCCTGTCAAGAAACCTGTTGTTTGATGACACCATCACAAATAATCATTTTTTTAATCTCACAATACTCAAGTAACAGACTCAGAACAACAATAACTACCACTAGCATTAAGGATTTGATAACTGAAAGCAGTTTAAGAATTGTTTACAGATCTTTTGATCCTCAGGGTCTGTCCTAATAGGGATGTATAGTCAGTTTACAGTGCTTCAAATACCTCCTCTGTGTGGTTTTGGCCCCTACTTGATACACAGTTTCATTCATTTGATAAATTTTGCTCTCAATTTAAAAAAAAATTGTGCAAACCACAAACCTGTTTTATTATGGAAGACTTCTCACTTGCTAAAAATATTCACAGAGCAAAACCAAAACCAATAACTTGACATGGAAGCAACCTAAATGTCCATCAACAGAGGAATGCATAAAGAAGATGTGGTACGTATATACAATAGAATATTACTCAGCATAAAAAGAATGAAATAATGCCATTTGCATGACATGGATGGACCTAGAGATTTTCATGCCAAGTGAAGTAAGTCAGACAGAAAGAGAAATATCATATGATATCCCTTATATGTGGAATCTAAAGAAATGGTTCAAAAGAACCTATTTACAAAACAGAAATAGAGTCACAGATGTAGAAAATAAACTTATGGTTACCAAGGGGGAGAGAGAGGGGAGGGATAAATTGAGAGGTTGGGATTGACATATACACACTACTATATATAAAATAGATAACTAATAAGAACCTACTGTATAGCACAGGGAACTCTACTCAATATTCTGTAATGACCTATATGGGAATAGAATCTAAAAAAGAGTGGATATATGTATATGTATAACTGATTCACTTTGCTGTACAGCAGAAGCTAACACAATATTGTGAAGCATCTGTGCTCCAACAAAAATTATTACACTAAAAAAAAAATCATAAACTCTCATAAGAGGTTCTTAATGCTGGAAAAAAAAAACCCGCAGAAGACAAACAAACAAAAAGCCTACCAAAGGCTATACTGGTGCACATTTAGCCCTTCTGCAAACATTCTGTGGCCTTTGAATTGCTGCTGTCAATTTTTTTTTTTTTTTTTTTTTTTTTTTTGCCGTACGCAGGCCTCTCACTGTTGTGGCCTCTCCCGTTGCGGAGCACAGGCTCCGGACGCGCAGGCTCAGGGGCCATGGCTCACGGGCCCAGCCACTCCGCGGCATATGGGATCCTCCCAGACCGGGGCACGAACCCGTATCCCCTGCATCGGCAGGCGGACTCTCAACCACTGCGCCACCAGGGAGGCCCGCTGCTGTCAATTTTTAAGGATCACCTTTATGCTTAATTTTGTTATATAATTATGTACAATATCTATATTGTGTCAAACTCAAATCTACAAATCAAGGTATATTCAAAGAAGTCTTGTTTTGTCCTCTGTCCTCTTTATATAATTTTTCATAGGTAACCATTTTTTAAAAAGTCTGTTAATCCTTCCATTGCTTTTTATTAAATGAGCAAGTACTTATAGGCATTCATATCTTTGTTCTCCTTCCTAATGATACACGCCTTTTTACAGCAGCCTTTTTCACTCAATGATTTACTTGAAGATCACTCCAGAATACTGTAGAGATAATCCTCATTCCTTTTTATAGCTGCCTTGTGCTCCATTGTGTGGCTGTATCTTGGTTTCTTCAGTCATTCCTCTTTTATGGACATTTGGGTTTCTTCTAAGTTGTTTAATTTTACAAATTGTGTTGTGATGAATAGCCTTGTGTATCTTTTTGTATTTTTGCCAGTGTATCATTGGGTTAGATTACTAGAAATGTGATTGCTGGGTCAATATCTAGCAAGGGACCTCCAGAAGAGATTAGCAAATTTCCCTCCAAGAGAGATGTCTAATTTTGCATTCCCACCAGCAGAGCAAAAGTGCGTATTTACCAAAGCCTTGTCAAAAGTGTGTGTTGTCAAACTTCTGATTTTTTTCCAATCTTGTAAGTGAGAATGTGTATCTCATGAAGTTTGAAATTATACTTCTCTCATTAGCAATGTTGAGCTTTTTTTAGGTCACTTATATCTGCCTATGAACTGCTTCTTAGTCCCTTGTGACAATATAAGGTCCTTGGTCTATTCTTCTCAAATTTTAAAAGCTGTTCATATACTAAGGATATTTACCCTTTGTAATATACGTTGCACATATTTTTCCTAATTTGTCATATATCTTCTTTTTATATTATTTATAATGCTTTTCACATGTAAAGGGTTTTTTTCTGTAAAGTTTTTTTTTAATATTTATTTTTTAAAATATATTTTTTATTTTGGCTGCATTGGGTTTTAGTTGTGGCACGCAGGATCTTCATTGAAGCATGCGGGATCTTTCGTTGTGACGCAGGCTTCTCTCTAGTTGTGGTGTGCAGGTTTTCTCTTTCTAGTTGTGGTGCATGGGCTCCAGAGAGTGTGAGCTCTGTTGTTCGCAGCACGCGGACTCTCAAGTTGAGGCACGCGGGCTTAGTAGTTGTGGTGTGAGGACTTAATTGCCCATGGCATGTGGGATCTCGGTTCCTCCACCAGGGATCGAACCCGAGTCCCCTGCATTGGAAGGCATATTCTTCACCACTAGACCACCAGGGAAGTCCCTCTGTAAAATTTTACATCAATTTTTTTAGTCCTTTCTCTTTTTGAATCTGGGTTTTGGGTCATGGTTATGAAAAATTTTCCCACTCTCATGTAATATAGCAATTCATTCACGTTTTCATCTCACAGTTGCATGGTTTCATTTGATTACATTTCTGATACATTTGGAATTTCTCCTATTTTATGATGTGAGAAATGGATTCATTTTTCCTGTTTAAAAGAGTTTTCTAGTTATGCCAATACCACTTACTTAGAGGTCTATATTTTCCCCACCAATTTGTGATATTAGTCTTATCATATGTTCAATTTTCATATAAGATTATATTCCTTGCAGGGTTTTGTACTCTATTGAAAATATTACTAAAAGTTTTGACTGAAGTTTGAGTTTCAGTTAAATGAATCAGCAGGTCCTGTGTTGCCCAGAGTACTGGGAAGGTATAAAATGCTGTTACCCATTGAGTGTGCTCGATAAAAGTTCTGAAGCATTGTGGATGTTTAATAAGCATTTGGTTGCATCAGTGACTCATTAAAAAAATAGTAAATGGTTAAATAAATTATTTGAGATATATATTTTGAACAGGACAAGATTTCTATGAAACATCAATTAGTAACAATGCAGTGGGAGACAGTATAACGGGAAGAAAACTAATATAGAGGTTTATACTCAATCTACTTAGAAAAAGAATACAATTGTTGTATATTTTAAATGTGAAACTCTGAAAACTTGTGTGTAAATCAAAATAAAATTAGATAATTTTAATTAAATATATTGAAAAACCTTACTGCTGTATTTAAAAGATACCAGTGAAGAATCCTTTCATGAAGGGATTAATCCTTTTGGATTGTGTATAATTGTGTTTTAAGTGAGATGTTTTCTTGGTTCACATTTTGATGTGTAAGATTTTTTTTTTTTATAGTGGGCCACAAAACAGAGTATAACAGAAACAGTGACCATTTCTTGTTTTGAGAATGAAAGTAATGAAATGAAAAAGAATTCATCTAGGTCTTTATTATACCAGGAAGACAAGTCCATAGACACCACTGTCAAGACGTCTTGGACATATAGCTTAATTAGTGCTTCCAATCTAGCTTGGAAGTAAGAGCCAGAACTCTGAAGGTGTCATCCTAACTCTTAAAGGATTTTTTTAAAATTTTTTTAATTAACAAATTTAATCAGTTATACATATACATATGTTCCCATATCCCCTCCCTTTTGCATCTCCCTCCCGCCCTCCCTATCCCACCCCTCCAGGCGGTCACAAAGCACCGAGCTGATCTCCCTGTGCTATGCAGCTGCTTCCCACTAGCTATCTACCTTACGTTTGGTAGTGTATATATGTCCATGCTGCTCTTTCGCTTTGTCACAGCTTACCCTTCCCCCTCCCCATATCCTCAAGTCCATTCTCTAGTAGATCTGTGTCTTTATTCCTGTCTTACCCCTATGTTCTTGATGACATTTTTTTCCCTTAAATTCCATATATATGTGTCAGCATACAGTATTTGTCTTTCTCTTTCTGACTTACTTCACTCTGTATGGCGGACTCTAGGTCCATCCACCTCATTACAAATAGCTCAATTTCGTTTCTTTTTATGGCTGAGTAATATTCCATTGTATATATGTGCCACATCTTCTTTACCCATTCATCCGATGATGGACACTTAGGTTGTTTCCATCTCCGGGCTATTGTAAATAGGGCTGCTATGAACATTTTGGTACATGACTCTTTTTGAATTATGGTTTTCTCAGGGTATATGCCCAGTAGTGGGATTGCTGGGTCATATGGTCGTTCTATTTGTAGTTTTTTAAGGAAACTCCATACCGTTCTCCATAGTGGCTGTACCAATGCACATTCCCACCAGCAGTGTAAGAGTGTTCCCTTTTTTCCACACCCTCTCCAGCATTTATTGTTTCTAGATTTTTTGATGATGGCCATTCTGGCTGGTGTGAGATGATATCTCATTGTAGTTTTGATTTGCATTTCTCTAATGAGTAAAGATGTTGAGCATTCTTTCATGTGTTTGTTGGCAGTCTGTATATCTTCTGTGGAGAAATGTCTATTTAGGTCTTCTGCCCATTTTTGGATTGGGTTGTTTGTTTTTTTGCTATTGAGCTGCATGAGCTGCTTATAAATTTTGGAGATTAATCCTTTGTCAGTTGCTTCATTTGCAAATATTTTCTCCCATTCTGAGGGTTGTCTTTTGGTCTTGTTTATGGTTTCCTTTGCTGTGCAAAAGCTTTGAAGTTTCATTAGGTCCCATGTGTTTATTTTTGTCTTTATTTCCATTACTCTAGGAGGTGGGTCAAAAAGGATCTTGCTGTGATTTATGTCATAGAGTGTTCTGCCTATGTTTTCCTCTAAGAGTTTTATAGTGTCTGGCCTTACATTTAGGTCTTTAATCCATTTTGAGCTTATTTTTGTGTATGGTGTTAGGGAGTGATCTAATCTCATACTTTTACATCTCCCTGTCCAGTTTTCCCAGCACCACTTATTGAAGAGACTGTCCTTTCTCCACTGTACATTCCTGCCTCCTTTATCAAAGATAAGGTGACCATATGTCCGTGGGTTTAACTCTGGGCTTTCTATCCTGTTCCATTGATCTATCTTTCTGTTTTTGTGCCAGTACCATACTGTCTTGATTACTGTAGCTTTGTAGTATAGTCTGAAGTCAGGGAGCCTGATTCCTCCAGCTCCATTTTTCGTTCTCAAGATTACTTTGGCTATTCGGGGTTTTCTGTGTTTCCATACAAATTGTGAAATTTTTTGTTCTAGTTCTGTGAAAAATGCCAGTGGTAGTTTGATAGGGATTGCATTGAATCTGTAGATTGCTTTGGGTAGTAGAGTCATTTTCACAATATTGATTCTTCCAATCCAGGAGCATGGTATATCTCTCCATCTATTTGTATCATCTTTAATTTCTTTCATCAGTGTCTTATAATTTTCTGCATACAGGTCTTTTGTCTCCTTAGGTAGGTTTATTCCTAGATATTTTATTCTTTTTGTTGCAATGGTAAATGGGAGTGTTTCCTTGATTTCACTTTCAGATTTTTCATCATTAGTATATAGGAATGCCAGAGATTTCTGTGCATTAATTTTGTATACTGCTACTTTACCAAATTCATTGATTAGCTCTAGTAGTTTTCTGGTAGCATCTTTAGGATTCTCTATGTATAGTATCATGGCATCTGCAAACAGTGACAGCTTTACTTCTTTTATTTCCTTTTCTTCTCTGATTGCTGAGGCAAAAACTTCCAAAACTATGTTGAATAAGAGTGGTGAGAGTGGGCAACCTTGTCTTGTTCCTGATCTTAGTGGAAATGGTTTCAGTTTTTCACCATTGAGGACGATGCTGGCTGTGGGTTTGTCATATATGGCCTTTATTATATTGAGGAAAGTTCCCTCTATGCCTACTTTCTGCAGGGTTTTTATCATAAATGGGTGTTGAATTTTGTCGAAAACTTTCTCTTCATCTATTGAGATGATCATATGGTTTTTCTCCTTCAATTTGTTAATATGGTATATCACGTTGATTGATTTGTGTATATTGAAGAATCCTTGCATTCCTGGAATAAACCCCACTTGATCATGGTGTATGATCCTTTTAATGTGCTGTTGGATTCTGTTTGCTAGTATTTGGTTGAGGATTTTTGCATCTATGTTCATCAGTGATATTGGCCTGTAGTTTTCTTTCTTTGTGACATCCTTGTCTGGTTTTGGTATCAAGGTGATGGTGGCCTCGTAGAATGAGTTTGGGAGTGTTCCTCCCTCTGCTATATTTTGGAAGAGTTTCAGAAGGATAGGTGTTAGCTCTTCTCTAAATGCTTGATAGAATTCGCCTGTGAAGCCATCTGGTCCTGGGCTTTTGTTTGTTGGAAGATTTTTAATCACAGTTTCAATTTCAGTGCTTGTGATTGGTCTGTTCATATTATCTATTTCTTCCTGATTCAGTCTTGGCAGGTTGTGCATTTCTAAGAATTTGTCCATTTCTTCCAGGTTGTCCATTTTATTGGCATAGAGTTACTTGTAGTAATCTCTCATGATCTTTTGTATTTCTGCAGTGTCAGTTGTTACTTCTCCTTTTTCATTTCTAATTCTATTGATTTGAGTCTTCTCCCTTTTTTTCTTGATGAGTCTGGCTAATGGTTTATCAATTTTGTTTATCTTCTCAAAGAACCAGCTTTTAGTTTTATTGATCTTTGCTATCGTTTCCTTCATTTCTTTTTCATTTATTTCCGATCTGATTTTTATGATTTCTTTCCTTCTGCTAACTTTGGGATGTTTTTGTTCTTCTTCCTCTAATTGCTTTAGGTGCAAGGTTAAGTTGTTTATTCGAGATGTTTCCTGTTTCTTAAGGTAGGATTGTATTGCTATAAACTTCCCTCTTAGAACTGCTTTTGCTGCGTCCCATAGGTTTTGGGTCGTCATGTCTCCATTGTCATTTGTTTCTAGGTATTTTTTAATTTCCTTTTTGATTCCTTCAGTGATCACTTCGTTATTAAGTAGTGTATTGTTTAGCCTCCATGTGTTTGTATTTTTTACAGCTCTTTTCCTGTAATTGATATCTACTCTCATAGCATTGTGGTCGGAAAAGATACTTGATACAATTTCAATTTTCTTAAATTTACCAAGGCTTGATTTGTGACCCAAGATATGATCTATCCTGGAGAATGTTCCATGAGCACTTGAGAAAAATGTGTATTCTGTTGTTTTTGGATGGAATGTCCTATAAATATCAATTAAGTCCATCTTGTTTAATGTATCATTTAAATCTTGTGTTTCCTTATTTATTTTCATTTTGGATGATCTGTCCATTGGTGAAAGTGGGGTGTTAAAGTCCCCTACTATGATTGTGTTACTGTCGATTTCTCCTTTTATGGCTGTTAGTATTTGCCTTATGTATTGAGGTGCTCCTATGTTGGGTGCATAAATATTTACAATTGTTATATCTTCTTCTTGGATCGATCCCTTGATCATTATGTAGTGTCCTTCTTTGTCTCTTCTAATAGTCTTTATTTTAAAGTCTATTTTGTCTGACATGAGAATTGCTACTCCAGCTTTCTTTTGGTTTCCATTTGCATGGACTATCTTTTTCCATCCCCTTACTTTCAGTCTGTATGTGTCTCTAGGTCTGAAGTGGGTCTCTTGTAGACAGCATATATGTGGGTCTTGTTTTTGTATCCATTCAGCCAATCTGTGTCTTTTGGTGGGAGCATTTAGTCCATTTACATTTAAAGTAATTATCGATATGTATGTTCCTATTCCCATTTTCTTACTTGTTTTGGGTTCGTTATTGTCGGCCTTTTCCTTCTGTTGTGTTTCTTGCCTAGAGAAGTTCCTTTAGCATTTGTTGTAAAGCTGGTTTGGTGGTGCTGAACTCTCTCAGCTTTTGCTTGTCTGTAAAGGTTTTAATTTCTCCATCAAATCTGAATGAGATACTTTCTGGGTAGAGTAATCTTGGTTGCAGGTTTTTCTCCTTCATCACTTTAAGTATGTCCTGCCACTCCCTTCTGGCTTGTAGAGTTTCTGCTGAGAGATCAGCTGTTATCCTGATGGGGATTCCCTTGTGTGTTATTTGTTGTTTTTCCCTTGCTGCTTTTAATATGATTTCTTTGTTTTTAATTTTTGACAGTTTGATTAATATGTGTCTTGGCGTATTTCTCCCTTGGATTTATTCTGTATGGGACTCTCTGTGCCTCCTGGACTTGATTAACTATTTCCTTTCCCATATTAGGGAAGTTTTCAACTGTAATCTCTTCAAATATTTTCTCATTCCCTTTCTTTTTCTCTTCTTCTTCTGGAACCCCTATAATTCGAATGTTGGTGCATTTAATGTTGTCCCAGAGGTCTCTGAGACTGTCCTCTGTTCTTTTCATTCTTTTTTCTTTATTTTGCTCTGCATCAGTTATTTCCACTATTTTATCTTCCACCTCACTTATCCGTTCTTCTGCCTCAGTTATTCTGCTATTGATCCCATCTAGAGTATTTTTCATTTCATTTATTGTGTTTTTAATCGATGCTTGATTCATCTTTAGTTCTTCTAGGTCCTTGTTACCTGTTTCTTGCATTTTGTCTATTCTATTTCCAAGATTATGGATCATGGAAATAGAATCTTGGATCATCTTTACTATCATTATTCTGAATTCTTTTTCAGGTAGACTGCCTATTACCTCTTCATTTGTTAGGTCTGGTGGGTTTTTATCTTGCTCCTTCTCCTGCTGTGTGTTTTTCTGTCTTCTCATTTTGCTTATGTTACTGTGTTTGGGGTCTCCTCTTTGCAGGCTGCAGGTTCATAGTTCCCGTTGTTTTTGGTGTCTGTCCCTAGTGGCTAAGGTTGGTTTAGTGGGTTGTGTAGGCTTCCTGGTGGAGGGGACTAGTGCCTGTGTTCTGGTGGATGAGGCTGGATCTTGTCTTTCTGGTGGGCAGGTTCACGTCTGGTGGTGTGTTTTGGGGTGTCTGTGGACTTTTTATGATTTTAAGCAGCCTCTCTGCTAATGGGTGGCGTTGTGTTCCTGTCTTGCTAGTTGTTTGGCATAGGGTGTCCAGCACTGTAGCTTGCTGGTCGTTGAGTGAAGCTGGGTGCTGGTGTTGAGATGGAGATCTCTGGAAGATTTTCGCTGTTTGATATTATGTGGAGCTGGGAGGTCTCTTGTGGACCAGTGTCCTGAAGTTGGCTCTCCCACCTCAGAGGCACAGCACTGACTCCTGGCTCCTCAATTTGGGATGATTTGTTGTCTATTCATGTATTCCACAGATGCAGGGTACATCAAGTTGATTGTGGAGATTTAATCTGCTGTTTCTGAGGCTGCTGGGAGCGATTTCCCTTTCTCTTCTTTGTTCCCACAGCTCCCGGGTCTCAGCTTTGGATTTGGCCCCGCCTCTGCATGTAGGTCGCCGGAGGGCGTAGGACAGGGTTAAAGGAGCAGCCTCTTCGGGGACTCTGGCTCACTCAGGCCGGGGTGGAGGGAGGGGCACGGAGTGCGGGGCGAGCCTGCAGCGGCAGAGGCAGGCGTGACGTTGAACCAGCCCGAGGCGCGCCGTGCGTTCTCCCAGGGAAGCCGTCTCTGGATCCCAGGACCCCGGCAGTGACGGACTGTACAGGCTCCCGGAAGGGCGGCGTGGACAGTGACCTGCGCTCGCACACAGGCCTCTTGGCGGCGGCAGCAGCAGCCCCAGCGTCCCACGCCCGTCACTGGGCTCCGCGCTTTCTGCCGCAGCTCGCACCCGTCTGTGGGGCTCCTTTAAGCAGCGCTCTTCCTCCTAAAGGATTTTTCACGTGTAGTTCAATGTACAGCACTGCAAAAGAAGTTAGTTAATAGTTTCGTAAATAAATTTCTTTAGGAGGTGCACAGGGAAATTAAAGAACAGGAAAGGAAGGAAAAGCATTAAGTGAGAAGGAAAAATGACAAAGCTGAGAAAAGACTTCTCCATCTGGCTCATGGCTCAAAATTCTTTTTCTGGCCATGGGTAGAGTGTGCAAAAGGAACTGATAAAGCCAGTTCTAAGCATTTGGGGAGAGAGCAGCTCTTCATATAGTGTAGCTCTGCATTAGGTCACTGGTTTTTCTTGCTCTGAGATGTTTAATCAAGAGGTATTGGAAGTGTGGTTTCTCCTTTTATAACCCTGAGAATCAACAGTAGAAAATGCAGAGAACAATGAGATGATACATAGCTTGGGAAGAGCAATCTACTTTATTTTCTCCTGAAGCTTAAAAATATTTTCGTTTTAATGATGGGCCAAGGTTTGAATTGGCCCAATAAATATTTATTTGGCTTTACCACTCTTACTAAGTGTTTTTAACCTCTTGGTTGGATATTTTCCATACCTTTCTTTTCTCTCTCTCGAACCAGCCTTTGGATTCAGAACATTGGTTGCACACCCGAGGGGTATGAAAGTAATTTGAATTAAGTTTAACTTTAGAACATACGCTAAACCTTTTAGATTTGGTCACATTTGCCTCTGGGGCACTATTAGTAAGACTAATTTAATGCCAAAAATATTCTGAAGAGAATACTTTCCCTACTTCTTTTCACTGTTCCTTTCTATCAAATGGATCAGTGAACTTGTGCAAGAGTATTGTGCTCCAAACTTGTCCTCCTCATCCTTCCTGAAGTGTGAATTGTAATTCCAGCTCTTAAAAATGGAAAACTTCTTCAAACTTCTTTGCAAATTATTTTTCACAGCTATGAAAAAATCACAGCAAAAAATACGGAGGTGTTAGATGGCTTATAGATCCAATAAAGATTTATGTGTGCTGCATCTAAGTTGAGATTCCTGGCAGAGAGGTCCAATGAAGGCCAGCAAAGCAGGTGGGGAACATAAACAGCCTGTTTTAGTACTTCTTGTGCACAACTTAAATTTGCTACAAAAGCTTTGTAAGATTCCATTGCTTTCTTTTTCAATGGGAGGATAATTCTGGTAGGGCTTTTTTCTGCATCTGGGAATTTTACCCTGAGTTTTAGGTTTCGACTTAAAAAAAATCTTTACTCAACTTGGTGCCCTGAACTTTTCAGTTGTTGTGTTGGTTTGAAGGCAAGAAAATAGGATATTTCCATTCATTAGTTCCCAGAGGAGCAAACGTTGCTGCTTTGAAGGTGGGTAGGTTATAGGACTACCATGTGCTTGCCTCTCTGATATATTTTAATTCATTGTGAAATCAGCTTAAAAATGAAATACTAGTGACTGTTTTAGGGGTAATAATTTTGAAAGAGGAAAACCTTGGGGCTAGGACTAGGTGTGGTGATAATTTTTTTTTTTTTTCGGTACGCGGGCTTCTCACTGCTGTGGCCTCTCCCATTGCGGAGCACAGGCTCCGGACGCGCAGGCTCAGTGGCCATGGCTCACGGGCCCAGCTGCTCCGCGGCATGTGGGATCCTCCCTGACCCGGGCAGGAACCTTTTTCCCCTGCATCGGCAGGTGGACTCTCAACCACTGAGCCACCAGGGAAGCCAGTGATAATTTTTTAAAATTATTTTATTCACTTATAATTATTAAACACCTGTTTTATGCCAGGCACTGTGTTAAGTGCTGGGAATAGAACAGTGGCCAATTTGGTCATAATACCTGCCTTTGTAAGGCTTAGTGTTCAACAACAGTCAGACAATTAAACAAGTAACAACATATAGTGCATAAATATTGTGACATAAGATGCTTATCTACTTGGTCATCCATCTGGGACTCTTTTGAGGGTGAAAGGGGGAGTTCTTAATAATTATGCTGGGCCAACAGATTTAAGCTGAGATCACCCTGGGCAAACTGGGATGTGCCTAACCTTAGGGTTAGGGGCTCTAGAGGTTATTATGGGACTGTGAAACAAGAACACTTAATCTGGTCTGTGTGTAATGATGGTGGGGACAGGTTTCCAGGAGAAACTGATGTTTAAACTGTTACCTGTGTGTCTTCTTCTGGTGGGTTCACCCCTGTGATCCTCTAAAGACTGCCAGCACTTCTGGGAACTAAATACTTTCTTGTTCTTTTTGCCAGTTGAAAAGAGGGAGTCTGCTACCCCAGCAGCTTGGTCAAGGTCTGAGAATTGAGTCTCATTGGTCCTGACTGGCTTGATTAACTCATACACCTGCCTCTGAACAAATCACTGTGAACAAGGGGATGGAATATGATGATTGGCCTGTCCACATGGTGGGGGAAATTCAGGGTCATGTTAGGAAGGGGAAATAGGTTAATAATAAAGCAATACTTATATAGCATTTATTATGTGTAAGCACTGTTCTAAAAGCTTTATATGTATTATATTTTTAAATCTTCTAAAAACATTTTGAGCTAGAATTTATTACTATCCTCATTTTACAGCTAAGGAGACAGGCACAGAGAGGTTAAGGAATGTTCCCAAGATCCCACACCTGGTAATTGATTAAGTCAAGATTCCATCACAGGCAGTTGCCTCTCAGCCATTACACTATCCTGCCTGGACATCTCGTGCAGCAGAAATTTGGTCTGAGTGGAGTGAAGAGTGTGAACCTGAATGGGGTGAAGTGCTGCTTTTATTAATGGTGGGTTTGCTTTCCAAAGTCAGAAAATGCAATAGTAATCACAACCCCTTCCCCAGCTTTATTGAGAGATAATTCCCATACCTTACACTTCACTCATTTAAAGTGTACAATTCATTGGGGTTTTTTTTTAGCATATTCATAGAATTGTACAACTATCCCACAATCAATTTTACATTTTTATTTCCCCCACAAAGAAGCCCCATATCTATTAGCAATCACGTCCCATTTTCCCTCTTTCCAGCTCTAGGCAACCACTGATCTACTTTCTGTCTCTAAAGATTTACCTATTCTGGACATTTCATTTAAGTGGAATCATGCAGTACGTGGTCTTTTGTGAATGGCTTCTTTTACTTAAAGTTTTCAAGGTTTACCATGTTTTAACATGTATCAGTACTTCATTTCTTTTTATAGCCTAACATGCCATAGTATGGATATAGCATATCTGATTTATTCACTCATCAGTTGATGGATATTTGGGTTATTTCCACTTTGTGTATATTATGAATAATGCTTCTATGAACATTCATGTATATGTCATTTGAGTGAATGTATATTTTCATCCCTTCTGGGTATATACTTAGGAGTGCAATTGCTGAGTCATATTGTTTTCCATAGTGGCTCTACCATTTTACATTCCCAACAGCAATGTGTGAAGGTTCCAATTTCTCCACATACTCACCAACACTTATCTGTTTTTTTAAAAAAATTTATATTATAGCCATCCTAGTAGGTGTGAAGTGATATATCATTATGGTTTTGATTTGCATTTCCCTGATGGTTAATAACATTGAGAATCATTTTATGTGCTTGTTGCCCATTTGTATATCTACTTTGGAGAACTCTCTATTTACATCCTTTGCTCATTTTTTTTTTTTTTTCGGTATGCGGGCCTCTCACTGTTGTGGCCTCTCCCGTTGTGCAGCACAGGCTCCGGACGCGCAGGCTCAGCGGCCATGGCTCACGGGCCCAGCCGCTCCGTGGCACGTGGGATCTTCCTGGACGGGGGCACGAACCCGTGTCCCCTGCATCAGCAGGCGGACTCTCAACCACTGCAGCACCAGGGAAGCCCCTTTGCTCATTTTTAATTGGTTATTTGTCTTTTTATCATTGAGTTGAAATAGTTCTTTACCTTATTCTAGATACAAGTACAAGCTATATGATTTGCAAATATTTTCTCCCCTTCTATAAGTTGTATTTTTAATTTTCTGAGTGATGTCCTTATCTCTACAAAAACTAATTTTGATGATTTCCAATTTTTCTATTTTTTCTTTTCTTGTGCTTTTTGTACCATAACTAAGCAACCATTACTAATCCAGTGTCACAAAGATTTATGCCTATGTTTTCTTCAAGAGATTTATAGTAGTTTTAGCTCTTATATTGAGATTTTAGATCTATAAAACTATAACACTATAACTATAAAACTATAAAATTTCTTCTAAACACCACTTCAGCTGCATCCCATATGTTTTGGTATGTTGTATATTCATTTTCACTCACCTTAAAATATTTTCTAATTTTCCTTGTGGTTTCTTCTTTGATCTATTAGTTATTTAGTATTGTGTTAATTTCCACGTATTTGTAAATTTCCCCAATTTTTTTGTTATTAATTTCTAATTTCACTCTATTGTGGTTGGAAAACACTTTTTTATTATTTTAATTCTTTTAAATTTATTGAGGCTGTTTTATGGCTTAGCATTAGTCTATACTGGAGAATGTCCACGTGCACTTATGAAGAAGTGTATTTTGCTGTTGTTGATTGGCCTGTTTTATGGATGTCTGTTAAGTCTAGTTGGTTTATGATGTTGTTCAAGTCTATTTCTTAATCTTCTGTCTAGTTGTCCTATTCATTATTAAAAGTGGAGTAAGTCAAGTCTCCAACTATTGTAGAACTGTCTATTTCTCCCTTCAATTCTGTCAGCTTTTGCTTTGTGTGGTCTTTGAGCTTCTGTTGTTAAGTGTATATGTGTTTTTAATTGCTATATCTTCTTGAAGGATTGACATTTTAATCATTATATCCTTCACTATCTCTAGTAACTTTTTTTTGTTGTTATTATTTTTTTATTTTTTATTTTTTTTGCAGTACGTGAGCCTCTCACTGTTGTGGCCTCTCCCGTTGAGGAGCACAGGCTCTGGACGTGCAGGCTCAGCAGCCATGGCTCACAGGCCCAGCCTCTCCGCACCATGTGGGATGTTCCTGGACCGGGCCATGAACCCGTGTCCCCTGCATCGGCAGGCGGACTCTCAACCACTGCACCACCAGGGAAGCCCTTGTTGTTATTTTAAAGTCCATTTGTCTGCTGCTTTTGTAGCTACTCCAGCTTTCTTATGGTTGCTGTTTGCATGATATAATATTTCTATCTTTCAAACTATTTGAATCTTTGAATCTAAAGAGTATCTCCTGTAGACAGCGTATAGTTGGATCTTGTTTTTTTTAATCCAGTCTTACAATCTCTGCCTTTTGACTTTGTTACATAGTAAATTCACATTGAATGTTATTATTATTATAATTGGATTTATGTCTGCCATTTTACTCTTGACTTTTTCTTTCACTGAGCTCTCTGTTAAGCTATCTGGCTCATTTGATATTACACTAAGTTGTTAGTCTTCACCAATTGCTGGCTGATTTCTCTATTGTTTTTGACAATGCCTGTTGTATAACTTGCTCCACAGTCTCATCCAATTAAATTCAGGTAAGAGTAGTTTTTGAGGTCAGTCTTTGAGGTTTGTTCTGACCTGTGGAGTGTTCTTCTTGGCTATCTATCTCCCTGGCTTTCTCTTGTTAACTATCTTGCCTGTGGTTTAGTTTTTATTCTTATAGAGTCTTCTTTTAATTATTTACCACCAAAATTTTCATTGTTTTTGAGAGCACACTTAGGCTTGAACTTCTCCACACTCTGTTTACAATAAAGTCAGTTCCTTTAGGGAGAGTTTTGGAACCCTTTGTTCTTATGGATCGCCTTTCTCCCTGAGCAAAAATCTCTGAGCCACTGCTTTGTGTGCAGGGCAGGAGGTAGGAGCCTCTAATCTTCTTGGCTTGCTTCCCCTGATGTGGAACCTCTATCCTAAAAGTGAGCTGGAGGGGATGATAATTGGATCCCTAATATTACCTGCCACATCTGCTATAGAGCCTCTGCCCTATGAGTGGAGACTGAGTGGAAGATGGGAAACCTCAGCCTCTCAGCCACACTCACCAGAAATTTAGCCTTTCCCACTTGAAATTAGAGGGGATGAAAAATGCTGGTGCCCTGCTCCTTCCAGTGAGATGCCATATCCCTTACCTGGGGAGCAGGAGGAAAAGGAGCCTCACTTTTTTGGGAGTCTCATTCAGAGTGGAACTTCCCCTATGGTGAGCTGGAGGGGAGTGGTAATTAGCAGGTCATGGCTCAAGTGCCAGAGACTCACTGTTCTCATGATTTAGCAGATTTTCTTGAATAAACATTTTTTTTAATGTTCTATATGGGCTTAGGACAATTTCTAGAGATGTTAAATGTTTCTAGAAAATAATTTTCATCAGTTATGATTGTTTCATGAGGAATGGATCCTCAGGGCTCCTCACGTGGTCATTCTGGAAGTGGAGCCTATAGCTACTTTTTTTTTTAACATAGTCTAAAAATGCTCATGAATGTGAAAGAAACATTTCAGATTGGAACGATGCATTGGAAAACAGAGAGGTATAAAATCCCAATAGTGAATGAAGAGGTGTGGGTAGTGGTCAAGGTTCTAGTAGGAAACAGATGGCCCAAAAGATCATCTAAAGAGGATACTTAGGGACTTCTCTGGTGGTGCAGTGGTTAAGAATCTGCCTACCAATGCAGGGGACATGGGTTTAAGCCCTGGTCTGGGAAGATCTCACGTGCTGCAGAGCAACTAAGCCTGTGTGCCACAGCTACTGAGCTTGCGCTCTAGAGCCCATGTGCCACAACTACTAGAGCCTAGAGCCTGTGCTCCGCAACAAGAAAAGCCACGGCAATGAGAAGTTCACGCACCACGATGAAGTGTAACCCCCACTCGCCGCAACTAGAGAAAGCCCATGTGCAGCAAAAAGACCCAATGCAGCCAAAAATAAAATAAATGAATAAATAAAAGCAATCTTTAATAAATAAATTAATTAAATAAAGAGGAAACTTAAAAAAATGTGTGGGCTGCTATATTTAAAATGGATAACCAACAAGGACCTACGGTATAGCACAGGGAACTCTGCTCAATATTATGTAACAACCTAAATGGGAAAAGAATTTGAAAAAGAATAGATACATGTATATGTATAACTGAATCACTTTGCTGTACACCTGAAACTAACACAACATTGTTAATTAACTATACTCCAATACAAAATAAAAATTAAAAAAATGTGTGGGCAAAGTTAAGTCAGCTGCCAAGGGATGATGACAGGGACTGGTACCAGCAGGAAGTAGTGCCTTTCCCCTCCTTGTTGGAAGGAAGGCAGGAAGAAGATAGCAGAAGCTGGTGCAAACTGGAGCTGTCTCGTGAGAGGTCCCACCAACCAGGAACAGTGGTCTTGTGTTAAGGATTGCAGTCACTGCACAGCTGATCCTGGGAGGGAGGGAGGAAGGAGGCTGGTGTGGGAGGAAGTGAACTTCTGGAAGTGCTCACCCCTCTCTCCCTTTGATTTCCTGCCAGCCCCTCTCATTGGCCAAACCTAATGGAAGCCAGAAGACAAGTGAGCTAGAGTGATGTTATCCAGAGTGCAGCCTCCCAGGGAACAAAATGGGGCTGAGAGGAGATGGATCTACGGATACTAATGAGGGACACCCAGCCCAGTGGGCTTCCCTGCATGGAAATGCCAATGCTGTGACCTTCACTGCTCTGATGACTAGATCCGTTCAGAGAACAGTGGAAAGAAGGCACTGACTGAAGACTGATCTGCTTGTATTCTCACATCCCCCAACATGCGTCTTCATCAGAGTCCACAATGCTCACCCTCATTTTATTCATGAATCACATGCTCAGTGCATTAAGAATGTCGGAGGCAACTTGAAGCATCATTTTAAGCCAAGGACGCAAAGATGTCAGCAGGGTTTGTAGAGCTCTTGGAAACTGGCATGGAAAAAGCTTCCTGTTTAAGGTATAGAATGAATAGAGGAAAACGGCCTTTGTTTTATGGGTCACATCAGCTGTCAAATGTGTGGTCTAACAACTACATGCACTTAAAAGGCAAAGAGAAGGGAAAATTTGTGAATGATCTCTTTACACTTAGTGACAGTCGAATAATATTCTACAACAAATTACCCAATACCCCACCACCGGTGGTACTCAAGTGCCTGAGTGAAAGCCCACAAAATAAGCTGGAACAACTAATGCAGGCTGATTTGTATGTGTATAAGTTGGTGAATAGGCAAATCACTGCCTTCAGGTTCCCTATTCCAGAAGCCTGGAGAGCAACCCCTTGGCTTCAGAAAAAAAGTTGGGAGTGACAGCATTGTCAGATTACTGTGGTTTTGCGCAGGCATTTGCTAGAGTTCTGCCAGGAA
This sequence comes from Mesoplodon densirostris, assembly GCF_025265405.1. Lineage (NCBI taxonomy): Eukaryota > Metazoa > Chordata > Mammalia > Artiodactyla > Ziphiidae > Mesoplodon > Mesoplodon densirostris. Next base: position 22,345,937 of record NC_082668.1, read on the forward strand.
ATTACCCTGAGTCTCAAAGCTCCCACTTCCTCTCCTACTACTTCTAGTTTTTTTCCTTAACAATTCTTTTCTTTTTATTGTTCCTCAGTCTTTCTTCTACTTTCTTCTCTGTCACCTCAACAAGGATGCTGTTAGCCCATTTCTCTTTCCAATGACCCATAAAACCTTGTCCTGATGTCTGGTGAGATACTTCCCTGGCACCACCCATTCACCAGTACTATCTTCCACCTGGTGCAGGAAGGCCCTTTCCTGGCAAACAAAGCCCCCACTTGCCTTTTTATGGTCTGAAGTAGAGCTGCTGCCCTCTCCCCATGCATTCAGCCCTACTCCTCTGGAACGTGTTAATGCTAACAGCAGTTGTAAGTAAGGCACTGCTTTTCTTTTTCCAGAAAGGGGTTTGGGGGGAAGGGGGAAAAAAGAGGGAGAAAGGAGAAAGGATTAAGTGCAACTGCAATAAGGGCTTTGGAGCCTTTGGGCCCCAGACAGCAGATCATATTTTAATACCTGTGGCTGAAACTGAACTCTAAAACTTGGAGAAGATTGTAAATGCTTTGTTTTACAAAGACAAATAATACAGTCTGACTACTGTTAAGGAAAAAATTAGTCTGACACTTGTTAAAATGGTAAAGAAGACTTTATTTAGGACTATTGCCATAGATGTCAAGAATATCTCAATAGAAGAGAGAGATTGTGCTCAACTCTGAATACAGCAAAGACAGTTGGGGACTTGCAGCCAATGAGCAGCATGGGGTGGGGCAGTGAATGGAAAATTACTAAAGGGAGACATCAAGGGTAGGGAGATTCTTGCTGAAGCAGGCCAGATGATAAGATGTCATGGGTGGAGGATGAGGAATTTGATCAGATAAATTGACTTGGCTGGATTTTTGCTAAAACTGGGCTAGGCAGGCTAAAGATAAGGCTCAAGGACAAGGCTTAGTTGAAAAGAGGGCTCAGAGGAGCCTGTCCACAGTTTGGACAAGGAGAGAGTCTTTGCCACTATCTGGTATAGTGTTAACTTGCTAAGTGTAACTTGGACTTGTAGCCCTGTCTTTGTGTCAGTGGCTGCATTGACTTAATACACAGTTACACACAGTCTTCATTAAAAGAAAGCAAATACTGGGGTGGGGGGAATCCTACCTCCTATTGATTAAGCAAGCTAACTTGTAGGAACTTCTAGTTTCAACCAGCTCTACCCACTTCCTTGTCCTCCTTGCTTTGCTGCAAGTGAATTATTGCATTATAAGATGTGAGATTCTGATGTGTGTACTGTGTCATGTCAAAATAATATATAAAATAGGGTTCTAAGGGATGTAGTAGAACCTTTGGAGATGCATGCTAGGTGACACAGAAAGCAGGTTGGAGGTTTTCTTGTAGACACAAACTTAGTGATATGGTGTGGCTTAGGCTCCCCATGTATGGTTTGGAGTTAAGCCAAATCAAAGTTGACATGAAGAGGGAGAGGTCTCATTCTGAACTCCTTTGGTGCTCAATGAATACCCAAGTCACAATCTCCACTAATCGGAGATGTCTTGGTTTCAGCAGGAAGAGATGAGAATGTACATGTATGTTTATAAGCTGGTCTTCCCTCAGTTGACTTTCTGAAGTCATAATGCACATAAAGTTTCACTGGTAAAGACAAATATACAGTAAAGGTAGTAGATCAACTACTTATTAAACTAGTACGAAGTTTAAAAGACAGAAGTGGTAAAACCATCTGTGTCTATAATAAGTAGTTAAGAGATACACAAACCAAAAATGTGCAAAATATGATGTCAAAAACATTAAACTTGGGGAGGTGAGTACAAATTCAGGGTTGTTAAAATGCATTTGAACTTAAGAGATCAGCAACTTAAAATAGTCATGCATATATTATATATACACACATATTATATATAGCTATATATATACTATATAGCTATATATAAACCTCGTGGTAACCAAAAATCTATAATAGATACACACATAAAAGAGAGAAAATTATCCAAACATAACACCAAAGATAGTCATCAAATCACAAGGGAAGTGAGAAAAAGAAGAAAAGAGCAAAAAGAACTACAAAAACACCCTGTAAACAATTAACAAAATGACTGTAAGTACATACCTATCACTAATTACTTTAAATGTAAATGGACTAAATGCTTACTGAATGGATATAAAAACAAGACCCATATATATATATTGCCTACAAGAGACTCACTTCAGTTCTAAAGACACACACAGCCTGAAAGCAAGGGAAGGAAAAAAGTATTCCATGCAAATGGAAACAAAAAAGCCAGGGTAGAAATACTTATATCAGAAAAAATAGACTTTTAAACAAAGAGAGTAACAAGAGACAAAGAAGGACATCACATAATGCTTAATCCAAGAAAATATAGCTATTGTAAATATATATGTACCCAACATAAGAGGACCTAAATACATTAAGCAAATATTAACAAACATAGAGGGGTAAATTGACAGTAACACAATAATAATATGACCTGAAACTACAAAACTTCTTGAAGAAATCATAGGAAGTATGCTCTTTGACATTGATCTTAGCAATAATGTTTTGGATATGTATCCTCAGGCAAGGGAAACAAAAGCAAAAATAAATAAATGGGACTACATCAGACTAAAAAGCTTTTGCACAGTGAAGGAAACTATCAACAAAACAAAAAGACAACCTACTGAATGGGAGAAGATATTTGCAAGTGATATATCCAATAATGGGTTAATCTCCAAAACATACAAAGAACTCATACAATTCAACATCAAAAAACCAACAACTGATTAAAAAATGAGCAGAGGACCTACCTAAACAGATATTTTTCCAAAGAAGACATACATATGGCCAATGGACACATGAAAAGATGCTCAGCTTCACTAATCACCAGGAAAATGCAAATCAAAACCACAATGAAATATCACCTCACACCTGCCAGAATGGCTATTTTCAAAGAGACAACAGATAACTTGTTGGTGAGGATGTAGAGAAAAGATAAACCTCATTCACTGTTGGTGGGAATATATATTGGTGCAACCACTATGGAAAACAGTATGGAGACTCCTCAAAAATTTAAAAACAGTACTACCATATGACCCAGCAATTCTACTCCTGGGTATTTATCTGAAGAAAATGAAAACACTAATTACAAAATATTACATGGCTGGACCTAGAGGGTATTATGCTCAGTGAAATAAGTCAGACAGAGAAAGATAAATACTCTATGTTATCACTTATATGTGAAATCTAAAAAATAAAACAAATGAATGAATATAACAAAAGAGAAACAGACACAGATATAGAGAACAAACTAGTGGTTACCAAGGTAGGGGTGGGGGGGGGGCAGAGAAGGGAGGAGGGGCAAGATAGGAGTAGGAGATTAAGAGATACAAACTACTATGTGTAAATTAAATAAGCAACAAGGATGTATTGTACACCAGGAAATAGTCATTATTTTGTAATAACTTTAAATGAAGTATAACCTATAAAAAATTGAATCACTATATTGAACACCTGAAACTAATATAATATTGTAAATCAACTATACTTCAATAAAAAAAGAAACAAGGGCTTCCCTGGTGGTGCAGTGGTTGGGGGTCCGCCTGCCGATGCAGGGGATGTGGGTTCATGCCCTGGTCTGGGAGGATCCCACATGCCACGGAGCGGCTGGGCCCGTGAGCCTATGGCTGCTGAGCCTGCGTGTCCGGAGCCTGTGCTCCGCAACAGGAGAGGCCACAGCAGTGAGAGGCCCGTGTACCACAAAAAAAAAAAAGAAAAAGAAACAAAAAGAAAAGATGTATGTACCCCTGTGTTCATTGCAGCATTATTTACAATAGCCAAGGTATGTAAGGAATTTAAGTGCTCATCAACAGATGAATGGATAAAGATGTAGTACATACACACAATGGAAGACTACTCAGCATAAAGGAGAATGAAGTCTTGCCATTTGTCACAACATGGCTGGACCTACAGGGTGTTATACAAATGCAATATCAGACAGAGAAAGACAAATACGGCATGATTTCATTTATATGTGGAATCTAAAAAACAAAGCGAATGAACAAGCATAACAAAACAGAGGCAGACTCATAGATACACAGAACAAACAGGTGGTTGCCAGAGGAGAGGATAAGAGAAATAAGTGAGGGAAATCAACAGGTACAAACTTTCAATTACAAAATAAATAAGTCACGAGTATGAAATATAGGGAATGTAGTTAACAATAATGTAATATCTTTACCGTATGTAATAAGGTATCATATGTATGTAATACCGTATGGTGACATAAGTAACTGGACTTAGCAAGGTGATCACTTTAAAATGTACAGAAATATTGAATCACTATGTTCTTCACTAGGAACTACCATAGTGCTGTAGGCCAATTATATTTCAAAAACAAAAGAACAAACAAACTCATAGAAAAAGAGATCAGATCTGTGGTTATCAGAGGTGGGGGTGGGGTGGGAGGGGGAACTGGATAAAGATATCTAAAATGTATGAACTTCCAGTTATAAGATAAATAAGTACTAGGGACATAAGGTATGACATGATAAATATAATAAATGAAAGTTGTTAAGAGTAAATCCTTAGAGTTCTCATCACAAGGAAAAAAATATTTTTTTCTTTTTCTCTTGTCTGTATCTAAACTATGGATGTTCTCTAAGATTATGTGATTATCATTTTGTGATGTATATAAATCAAATCATTATGCCGTATACCTTTAACTTATACAGTACTCTATGTCAATGATATCTCAGTAAAACTGGAAGGCAAAAAAAAGAAGTACCAGCCATATAGGTGTGTTTTTTTTCATGCTCGGTAAATTCTGATGCTAATATTGATATTCAGTATAGCTTTATGTTTTACAGTGATTCCTACTAATGTAACTGAGAAGAGTTTTAGTCTAGGAGAAATGCCTAATTTGGCACTAACAGACCAGAAATACTACAGCAAAAAATGGATTTCAGGAGATGTGATATTAGCATTCCTAAAAGGAATTTCATCAAGAACCATTTCATATCTCTTGATTATAATTTTTAATCTCTTGTTTATAATTAAATGTTTGAATTTGATCATAAAAATAGCTCTGATATACATAAGAAAAGGAGGTGCTAAATCATATTTCATCTCAGATTGGATCTCAGGGCACATTAATAAGTGAATCATTTATCCTGGAGATGAGTGGAGTATGGGGTATGGTGAAAAGTACAGGGGTTAGTGATTGCTAGTGGGAATGTGACATTTTGGTCATGATTTTTTATTTTAACAAATGGTTTATGATATTCTCTTGGGACTTCTCCCAACTCACAAGGAGAGTCTCCTTAGCACTGATCCCTGTAAACTGGCTGTGGAAGAGCCTTATCTAGGAATTGCTTTAGATAGTGAGAAAGAAGGACACTGTTGTCGTATCACCCCTAATTGTTCAACTTTGTTTTTCAGTGAATATAAACTTAACCCAGCAGATGCGGGAGGCACCAAAGAAACAGGAAGTTTTGAGAGGCTGGGAGCCAATTAACACATATCTGTCTTTCAGGAGAGTTTGGGGTAAATCAAAAAGCCCTGGGTTTCATATCCATCACCACCTCCTCTGGTCTGCTTGGCGCTGCTGGGGGAGAGTGTAAACCAGCACAGCGCTGAGTCTTCATTGCTCAGAAATCATCCCAGATTTGCCAGGACTCGGGACTGCTCTGGGGTTATCACACTTTTCTTTTCTTCTTCTTCTTCTTCTTTTTTAATAAGAGAGGGAAACCTGGCCCTAGGAGAAACCAAAGAAGGTTTCCTGGAGAATAGGGCTTTATTTATTTATTTATTTATTCATTCATTTTTATCTTTGGCTGCATTGGGTCTTTGTTGCTGCGCTTGGGCTTTTCTCTAGTTGTGGTGAGCGGGGGCTACTCCTCGTTGTGGTGCGTAGGCTTTTCATTGTTGTGGCTTCTCTTGTTGTGGAGCATGGGCTCTAGGTGCGTGGGCTTCAGTAGTTGTGGCACACAGGCTCAGTAGTTGTGGCTCGCAGGCTCTAGAGCGCAGGCTTAGTAGTTCTGGCACATGGACTTAGTTGCTCCGCGGCATGTGGGATCTTCCCGGACCAGGGTTCAAACCCGAGTCCCTTGCATTGGCAGGCGGATTCTTAACCACTGCCCCACCAGGGAAGTCCTTATTACTCTTTTCTCTGAGGATCTCTTGCTGGGTCTGCAATGCAGTTAATTGATAGTCGAAAAGCAAAATCTCATTCCTGATGGGTTCAGTTATTCACTGCCTTGGGGTGGAAGCAAGTGATAGGCCAAGTAGGAATGACTGCATGGGTTGGCTGCTGCTTCTCGCCAGCTGTGAGAACAGGGGCACGTTGCTTAAGCCCATTCAGCATCAGCTTCCTAATTTGTAGTAAGAATTCTATTACCTTATAAAGGATTGTGGTGAAGGTTAACTGAGCTTCTGCATGGAAGGCTCTGCGTGCAACAGCTCTAGGGCCTTTGATAGGTGTGGATAAAAAATACCTCCCGTATCAGTAAACAAAGGATGTTGCAGCCATCAAGGCATCAGCCACTGCAGCCGCCCCCAAATGTGCACCCTGAGAAAAGCAGGACACTGACCCTAGATAGTTAAGGTGTATAGCAAAGGAATGAATGGTAATCTTTTGATTTTCCGAATACCTGGTCTTTGTTGCAAAAACTCCTACATATCCTGGCTCTTCCCTCACCTCTTCAGAGCAGTCTCTCAGTGCTGTCTGAGAGGCTATTTTCCAGGCTTAAGTCCTCAGCAAGTTTCCTGAATAAAACATAATCCTCAGCCTTTAGGTTGTGCATTTTTTTCAGTTGACATAGGTCAGTGTCAATTACCCAGACAGTCCTATGTGCTCAGCTTTAGAACAGCCAGACCACCTGACTTGCGTTCACTTATTCATTCAACATGCTTGTCTTCCCCCATTCAAAACTCTCTGGTGGTATATAAAAATTTGAGTTTTTTAGAAGAAAATCAGGAGAAAACAAATCATTCATAGCTCCTGTTGACATGTGGGCTGGTATTAAGTGTAGAAATATCTCCATTTAAATGACTGCCTTTCTGACACTGAAGACACACAGTTACCAGGCAAATGTTTTAAATCTGCTGCAAGAATGTTGTTTGGAAGACAACTAAATGTCTCGCTGTGGCTTTATATCCCTCAGAATCAGAAAAACAGCCAACAAAAGACTAAAAACAAAACAACAAAACCAGCCTGAGCCATCTTAAGCAGGCAACTCTGCTCTCAGCTCCCAGGGCCTGCAAGTCGAATTTTTTAACCCATCTGCTGTAGGAAGTTAGGCAAAGCCATAGCTGGGGAAATTCAAAACAGCAGGTTTTAACTAAGGAATTTCTTCCTGGAAATTTGTGTCTTTAAGTTGCCTGGCAGAGCTGCCTCTGGCCCCAGGGCAACCCTCGAAGCTCTCTGGAATTCTGGAAATATACTCTGCCTTCCCCCACTTCCTGGGGGGACGTGTAAGGGTATGAGACTCGGCTTGTATTTTCAAACACCAGGCCAGGGCAGTCATTCTAGAGCAGAGGACAGCTGCCCAGTTTTTTTTTTTTTTTTTTTTTGCTTTTTTGGGGGAGATTGCATACTTAGTGGAGAGAGCAGATCCTTTGAAGTTGGACAGATATGAGCTCAAATCCTGGCACTCTGCTTTCTGGGTGATCTGGGGGAATTTCTTCATCTGTAAAGGATGGCGACACCTACCTTAGGAGATGTCTGTGAGCGTGAGATGAGACAACACATTCAAAGCATCATATGTGAAATAGGTGCTCTATTGTGTTTTTGTGGGAGGTGGGTTGGGAAGCACACAAAAGTCCAAAGTCCAGATGTTGCAGAATGTAAAGGACCATGCAGTGTGCATACAGCCCACACATTTGTCTTGATATGGGCCTCAAGTGCCCAGGCGTGATGCAGTCATGACTCCCCGGTTACCTTTAGATAAAATGCACCTTTCCAGTAACATGGACTTTGGAACTAAATTTATGGTACTTTTCAGTCTCCAGAACACAGAGAGTTAAGGACCACCAGGAGGACTCACTTGAGCTTTGCACTCTTGCATTCTAATAATGTCTTTGAGCTTTAAGAATGTCAAAGTGTCTTAGATTAAGGCTCCAATACTACTCTTTTGCTACAAAATGACCCAGGGACCCCAGAAGGTACCTCAAGGAGGACCAAACTGTTATTCAAACTACTATTTGGCTGAATACCAATCCCTGATGGCTTTTGGACTCAGGGTTTGTGAACTCTGGTAAAGTGTCTGAAGAACCTTTTGGACTCCTGGAAGATTAAGATTAAGGAGTGTCCATTTCTTATTTCCAGATACCACCTCTGGACCTTATCAGAAACCCAAGCTGAGAAGCCAGGTCCTGGTTGGAACACTGGGTTATGGCTGTTGAGTGGGGCCTTATGTCACTAGATGGATTCATTTCTTTAACAGGCCTTTCTGGAAGTGCCTAATTTCGGATTCTGTAGACACTCAGTAAGACAAAAGATTCCATTCTCTACCTCACCCCAAATGCTGTCTCCTTAAAGACAGACACACATTCCTCCTAATTGCAACCCTGGGTGAACCCCTTTTGAAACAAGAGAGATCTCTGGTTCCAGGGCTTGGCTTTCTACTAGATCATATCTCTCTGAACTAAATTTCCTTCCTGGGCAAACTGATGGAGTTGCTAGGGGTTCTCAACTCCACTGCCCTTCAGTATCACCTGGAGGTGCTTTTGAAACACCTAGGTTTGGATTCTCGGAGCCCGCTCCAGACCTATTTGATCTAAGTCTCTGAGGATAGATCTCACCTTTTCCAAGGGAGTGCTGATGTACATTCAGGTAGCGATGATGTACATTCAGAGCTGTGTGAACTCCAAGCCCAGGATCCTTTAGAGACTCCAACAAGGGAGTAGGAGAAAGAAAAATCTCCCTCATAGCATGAAAAAGTCTCATTTTCATGTGGGAGAGTAGGCTTGAGGAAATTTGGTTTTCTCCAGAAGCCTTCAAAAAGCTGAGAAGAGAGCAATGTTGTCAGAGAAAAGAGCAGAGTGCCAACATGAACTACTGCCAGCAAGACCCCCTAAGAACTGGGAGCTGGGCCTGTCTCTGAGCGAGCACATTCCAGCCTTGCCTTGATCTCACTTATCACTCCCATTCTCTTCCATCTCAGTCCTAAAGGAGGAGACAGACATACAGATGAGTGAGCTCAAAGCACTCCAGCATGCTGAAAGGGGATGTACCAGGAGCCTCAAGCCAGTCCCCCTCCCTCTGGCCTGTGGGCATCAGATGTGCTGTGGGATTGCAGGAGTCGCCATCTTCTCTGTGGCTAGTTGGTGAGCAGTCCTGACCTTTGTTCTGCTCCCCATGTCTAGTGAAGCTTTCAGTTGTCCTCCAGCCCAAAAAAACTTTCAGATGTTGGCTCAGGATCAACAACTGGGACCAGTAGCCAATATCTTGACTTCATTCATGTATGCAACACATAATTATTAAATGAATGACTTTGCCATGGACAGAGCAGTTACCATGGGGGAAACCTACTAGAGAGATGACTGATAAAAGTCTGAGAGAGGGCATAGGCAACACGACTATATAAAAAGGAAACAAAGTCACCTAGAATGACAACTTAAAAATAGCAAATTTATTTTAATCCTAAATGAACACCGAAAGGATTCTGATGATGCATAATTTTTGCAAACCTATACAAACCCAGGTGCTAATTATTCAGAAAAGGATTGGGTGGCATTTGTAAATACCAGCCATACTCTAAGCTGTCACCTGCTTGCCTGCTTCTCCCTGGAGTCAAATTCAGACCAGATGGCAGGAATTCAAAATGAAGAAACCACCTGCCTTGAACTTTCACCTTCAAGTCTAATTTAAGCGTGCCTGAGCTTTGAAGTGGTGAGACTGCTTTGGTTAGCATTCAGGAGCTCTTTTTGGGACTGCAACGGACACTTATTCTGGAAACAATAACACCTCCCCATGCGAACTTTGCTAGGCTCTTGCATGGGCTGCTGAAGTAATGTCTGTAAGATGCTTTGACTTTCTTACATAAGACAGGTTTATGTATTGCCAGAAAAGCAGCAAAACAGAATGCCTCACAAAATAAGAGATTCCATTTCTTTTAAGGGAACAAATTACAAGTGTGTACACACACACACACACACACATCCCATCACCTTAAAATGAGCAATGTACAATTCCTCCAGTGAACCCCAATTCTACCCCATTCAGGGCGAGCCGCTGATCACATGCACAGCATTGATTGCATCTCCTTCCTCTGTAAGAGTGTTCCCTCTAGACTACTGAGTCAGCATCATTATCCAAATAAACATCTGTTATATTTTGTTGTCAGTAATGATAATGACTAGCTGGGGTCACTGAGGATGGGCTTAATGCATACCATCCAAATGGAAAATTTGAGAAAATTGGAAGCTTTAGAAAAACTGTAATTGTGTTTCCCTATGTACTTTCAAAAACAAGACTCTGCCTTATATTAGGGGCATTCTATTTTGTTAGAATGCTCAGGACACCAGCCCTAGGGTTTACAGAGTCCATGGAATTACACAGAATTGTTGGATAGAGGAGGGGGGTTAGGAGCCTGAACCAAGGACTTTTGAAGGTCTTTCAAGGCCTACAGTGAGTTCATGGAATGCAAGACCCCAGGTCTAGCCTTTGGGCTGACAAGGGATGCTAGGATGGAGCAGCTTGTTTTGGAGTTTGGGAAGGAGATCTTCTTCGGCAGATCAGTGCTGTAGGTCTCTTGCATGCCAGCTACATGCCGGGAGGGAGGGCTGCTGGGAAAGAGTCCACATTCTCAGGGACGCACCTCACTGTGGATCTGGCATGACCTGAAAGCTGTGCTCTCACTAAGTCAACATGGAAAACTTCCCCCAGGAGGATCGTGTGGTGTGAGGTCTGAGCACATGCCAACATGTCCATGGGGAGATGGAATCACAGGATGTGATAGGAAGCAGAAGCTTCTCTGAGAACAATTAATGTATTTTCTACTGTTCCATTTCCATATGTCTCAGAGGCAAATGGCATATATTAGAGCTTCATTAAACTCTAGAGCAACTTCTGAAGTGAGTCCCCCTAGGTTTAGAATCTAGAGCTGGGAGACCGATCCTGGGATAGCTCTTCTCTGAAAGGTGAATTAATTTACTTTCCTGAACTTCATTTCCACATGAAATAAGCATGTGTTGTGAGAGGCAAGGTGCTCAGCCCCACAGTTAAGTAGATGCCACAGCAAACTCAGATTGGTGAGCTCAGGAAGCAATTCTTAGAGGGACTGGCTGTGTGGAGGAGCTCTCTATTCCTGTTTCCTCATCTAGACAACAGAGCCGAGATGGGTCCCACTGTAGGGGATAATAAATACCCATTGCCTTTTTTCAAGTTTCCATTTGGAGGAGTACTTGACTTTTCTTCATTCTTTCAGAATCCTTAATGCCTCTTCCAAGCTTTGTTTTCTACAGGTACAACTTCTGGAAGAGACTAACGTCTTCATTTCCTACGCTGTGGAGGGTTGACCCTGAATGGGAATAAAAGTGTAAATCACCTTTTCCAATTGTAGGGCTGAAGACCATAAAATGCTTTGCAGTCATTAAGTGCTCCACCATTTTTAAGGATAATGCATTTTTTTAAAATGTCAGTTTTATACACAAAGTTTGTCAACTAGTTACAAATATGCTTCACTCTGAAATTCTCTGAGGCTTGGCCAGAGCAGATGAAAACTCAAAAATAATAATGAAAGATCAGAACACCTCCATATAGCTTTCTTAACTCTATACCTATTCTTACTCTAAATTCAGAAGTATTAATACCATGAGTCTGTCTCTGGGAGAGGTAGTATATTGGTTAGAAATGCTTTTGCCTGCAAGTAACATAAGGAATCTAAAAATCGCTTAAACAAATAGGAGTTAATTTTTCTTATATTATCAAAAGTCTGGAGGTAACAATTTTCTGATTGGATTGTTAGGTCAACATTCCAGGGAGTGTGTCTCTGTGATTTTCTTGGCTTTTCCCTCATGGTTGCAAGATGGCTGCTGCAGTTCCAGGCATGAAGTCATTTATTCTAAAGAGAAAGTTGATGAATATAATGGTTTTAAAATATATCCTCTAATTCTTTGACATATCTCCCATTGAGATGTGCGGTCTGTGCTCCCTCCCCTGACTCTGAGTGGGTTTGTGACTGCTTCAACCAGTAGAGTAAGGTAGAAGTGACATTATGTGACTTTTGAGGGTGGATCGTAAATGCCATGCAGCTTCTGTCAGTTCTCTTGGAACGCTTATTCTCTGGATGCTCCTTTTGGCACTCTTCCTCTTGGCATTCTCCTTTTCCAAATTCAGATTCCATACTGTGAGAAGCCCAATCTACATGGAAAAGCCATTGTAGGTGCTTTGGTCAACAGTCCCAACTGAGCCCAGCCTTTGAGTCATCCCAGCCAGGAGGCAGAGATGGAAGTGAAGAAGCATCCAGATGATTCCAGCCCCTAGCCCTTTGAAACATCCCCAGATAAGAATCCAGACTTCATGGAGGAAAGATAAGCTATCCACACCATGCCCTGTAAAAATTCCTAACCCACAGAATTAATTTGTGAGCAAAATAAAGTGGCTGTTGTTTTCTACCACTAAGTTTGGGGTGGTTTGATAGGCAGCCGTGGATGTCCAGAACCAGGAGAAAAGGTAGTACCAAGCACATCTGTCCCTGAGTAAAAAAACAAAAAATTTCTCAGGAGGTTCCCAGCAGCCTTCCCTGCATAACTTACTAGTCACGCCATAGTCACCCCTATCTGCAAGGGAAGCTGGAAAAGTAAGAAACACTTTTGATTAAAGGTGACCTGTTTCTGGGGAAGGTGTGCCAAAAAAAGAACCAGAGGTACTATTTGCAAGGAGGAGTGGAGAGAATGGATATTGGATGGCCAAATTACAGAGCCTGCCACAGTAGCATAGGCAAAAGATACACTTTTAAATGCATTCCGTGCATAAGTGAGTATATATAGTATATATCTATACATATATATGTTTACATACTATATAGTAGGTATATATCATATATACACAATATATACTAATGTATGCTGATTGATACATTCCTTAATAAGGGCTGCACCAGAAACTTGATATGGAGGAAATAAGGTGAAAGAGAGGAACGGATAGGGAAAGTATTACCCCTTTAAATTAGAATTAGTTTGGGTTTTGGTTTGGTTTTGGTATAGGCTCGATGTCTTTGGAGACTCAGGCATACTTTGCCTGTGACTCTGAGCACTGTCTCCCCCTAACTTGCCCCATTTCCCTCACTTTACATCCAATACATTCGCTTTAAAGCCATTGAGCTAGAGCTGGCTGCCTCCAGTTCATACCAGTTAAAGATTCATGTAATATAAATCCGTAGCTTCCCCCCACCTTCTATATATTCAGTTTTATTTCAGGAATGTTAAGTTTGATAACAGAATAGTAGTCAAACAAAATATGCCTCCTCAACTCTGAAAATTAAAAAAGAAAGGAAATCTTCAGGGAAACATTGTCATGAACTTGAACAAATGTGTTCTGGGCAGTTCTAGACTGAGTTACTAAGTTGTTAGGCAATCTATGCTTCACTAATGCCTTTTTATACTCTAAATATCGGCCTGTTTCTCCACTACATTTCTGGGTTACTGGCGAACATTTGTATGTCTTCTTCTGCTAAGCCATACATACTGTGTTTTTAAATACCCAGTAGAGTTTTAAAATGTCAACGCTGGAATGGAATTTAGTGCTATAGACTAGGAGGTTTAATTCAAATGAGTACGGAGACCAGGAAGGTCACATGAAGGAGGAAAGTGTGACCGGTGGAGATCGCAGGGAGTGGTGGGAACGACGGCCAACTTAAGCATGTGTGTCCTCTGTTGGTTAGTACCCTGTGGGAATGTTGGGTCTAGGGTTTAAAAATTTTAAATCTAAGTCAGAAATCTAGATTTTAGGTTAAATTTCTCAATTTTTAAATCCTTGGATGCCTTCCAAATGTGTCCCAAAGGACCCTAATGTAGTCTAACTTTCTCATGGAGATCTTGTGACCTGCCTTAAATCACATGGCTGTTAAGTAAGCAAGAGGGACAAAAATTCAATTCATTTAGCCCTTCACTATAGGCACATACGAGACCTTATTATCAGTTACTTTTCACATGGGTCTTGATTAATCCAGAAAAAGTTAGTCAACCAAACAGTCAAGGTATCCACATTTCTTTTCTCTGGGAGGAGTTTTCAGAACCTCTTTCATGGATATGTGGCTTAATTAAGACTTAAGGATCAAAATCCACACCACACCAGCACTACACCTAGATACCAGAAGAACACTTTGGAATACCCCACATGTTCAGTCTTACCTGCCATTCACTGTTGCTGTTCTTTCTACCAATTTAGAATCTCACGATGAGAATTTTGGTACAAACAATTCTCTGATAATTAGGGCCATCCAGTTGGCATTAATTTCTTCTAAATTAAGTGTTAAGCTAAGAAGATTTGAAGGAACGATTTTGCTTGAAAGTTGGGAGGTCGATTTGGATGAATGGGAGTATACAGTGGGTGCACGGATCAGCCAAAACTCATTTAAAAGAAAGTGGAATGTCATAAAAGCAATTGTTTTTCAGGTCTCTGTCTTCTATAAAGAATCTCTTTGAATATTCTGTCAGGAAAATGCAGATCAGCCTTCCCCAAGAAGGACAGATAGCCTCTAAGAAGAGTCTTACAAAATGGGTGACGTTAGTGGTGTTTTAGAACATGAGTCAGCAGCTCCGGATAATAGCTTTCTATTAGAAGAGCAGCAGTGCTCCCCTGACCACAAAATATACAGCAAGGCATTCTTGAGCTTTGTATTTATTCTCTGACTGTACGTGTTTTATTAATTGGTCTGCAAGTCTCGGCCCTGCTCCCGAGGCAGGCGTTCTGTCGTCCAGAGAACAGCTGGACTTCTTCAGAGAGTCTGCAGGCAAGCCAGGCCCCCTTTCTTTTTGCCCTCAGCCATATGGGAATGAGTTGGCGGACTTGGGTTTTCTCACTGCTAAGGGATTATTGGATACCTCTATACCTTCTAGAATGTCTTTCCTTGGGCTTTTTTTGTGTGTTGGCAATACCCCTCTTTTCTAATCACCTTTGAAAGACATTTCTTTCTCCCTTGAGTGTATCACCGGTCCTCCCTCTGGCAGTTAAATATATTATTTAGCTTCTTCTTGTATTTTGTTCTTTTTTTCTCTTTTGTCTTAGTGAAAAATAGAGGGGAAAGCTTGCTACTGTAACCTCAGCATGTCATGTTTTGCTTGCCCTTAGTTTCCCTAGTACCTAACATAGTGGCTTGCAGCTCAGAAATTTCATTCAATATGGATGGATGGATAGATGGGTGGATGGATGGATGGATGGATGAATGATTAAATGTTCATATGGAAGGTGTGGACTCCAGCTGAAGTACAGCTCAGCAATGAAAGGAGCGACTCAAGGCAACAGGTCAGAAGTTTAAGTGAAATTCTTCTGCTCTTCCATTTTGATATCTTGTGCATTTGCACTTTCATTCATTTGCTCTGCAACATTTACTGAGTGTCTCCTTTGCTCCAGTCCCCGTGCAGTCTAGTGGGAGACAGGCCCACACAGTACCCTGTAGTACGTGCTGTGATGGAGGCAGCCAGGTGGGCTACGAGAGCACAGAGATGCATGCAGACTTTAGGTAGATGGGGTTTGATTCTCATCTTACTCACATCAGTTTAATGTCAGGGTATCTGAGAGGTAGCATAGGCAATGGTTATGCTTTTAACACGAATCCTTCTTTCTTTCTTTTCTTGCTTCCTAGCACCCTCACTTTCCTTGGGAATGAAAGTGTTTCTCTTCCCATCCAGGGAGGTGAAAGAGGACCCTCTGTTTCTAAACACTAAGGTCTCCTACTATTCTAGGTTGGGGATATGCAGGATTGCTAATGCTTTGGCTCTAGGCTAATAGGATCCTAATCTCTTCCCAACAAAACATCCCATCAGGGATTAGAGGGTATATGGGAGGAGACGCCCCAGACCAACAGGGAAGGCCCTGGATGAGAGAAGCCTGTTGCCTAAATAAAGCCTGAGGCCTAATTCTAGAGAGTTGTCCAAAAGTGAGTCTGCTGCCAGGTTAGTGCCCTTGGACTGAGGGGCATGGTTTGAGCGCCTGAGAGATGCTCTAAACCTGAGACCTCCCCAGCTGACCTTCTGGTCTTCAATGCGAGAGAACTTTGCAGGCCTGCACAAGAGCTCTTTCTCATTGACCATCCAGCTAATGGCTGAATAGCTAGAACAAATGGTTCTGCCTCAAACCATATCATCTGGGACCCTCAGAGGATACCTCCCTGTGATTCTCAGAACACTTGTAAACCTAAAGGGCCCCTGGCCACCCCTGGGGAGGAGCTTCCATATATATTTTTTGGGGTCAAATGGAACAATCCAAGTGACCCTGTCGGGGACAGTGGGAAGGGTTGGGGCACCCCCATTACAAGTAAAGTGTATTCGGAAATCCCAAAGCTTGTGTTTAAATACTGCCTTAACCACTTAGTAGCTGTATAAACTTAATCATGAACATGTTACTTAGCCTCTCTGAATCTTAATTCTCTCATCCGTACACTGAGGTCCTTGTTCTAGTACAGTTAGTGGTTGAGAGGATTCAATAGGCATTCACGTGAGAAGCAGTTGTCACAGTGCTTGCACATAGTATATGCTCAATGCATGAGTTGTAACTGTTGTATTTTTGTTGTTGTTGCTTTTCTCATTATAAGGACTCAGAGAATATTTTAGCGATATCTAGGCCTCTCCTGAGTCTGAAGAAAAGATTTGGGCTCGGAGTTTCCACTCATCTACCCATTGCGAGCCCTTATTTGGAGACCATACTTATTCTTCTCTAGGTCCCACTTTAGGATTGGTCTGGGATCAAGGAATGATGGAAAATGCAGAATTTCTGTTTAATTCATTTTTTATATATGTATGAGAACTAGGTATCTTTATGCAAATGGACCATGGATTCTCCTAATGGACCTTTGTCTTCTAAGTTTCTCTCCATCCGATTTTGGCCCATTCTGCCATCACTACCTTATTGCATCTCATTGGCCATTCTGTCTATCTCTGCCTTGCATCAAGCTCCCATTACTGGCCAGAAGAGATTGCAGACTGGTCTGAGGGTGGGGGGCTCAGCATCATCAATATAGGATTAGGATCCTGTTTCTGCTTAAAGATTTTTGAAGCCAGAATAACAGAAAGAGAGCATCACTTATGTTCAATTAGGTTCCTACTCAGCAGTGATTATTTCTTAATTTTTCAACTCAATGTCTCATATTGTTCTTTTCAACCTTCTTGTCATTATGCTAGATTCAATAAACACTATGGATGACTTACTTGGCCAAACACTGTGCTTTCATGTACAGTTACACTCCCAGCCCTTCCCCACTTCTCCAGGCTGTAGTTCTTTTATTTTTATTACTTGAGATAATGCCCCAGATCTCTAGTCATTCAATTAATAGTGCAAAGGAAGAGGACATTATACAGAATGTTGCTGACAGGCTGAAGATGGAAATTACTGAGAAGTGATTTTATATTTTTTATGTTGCCCTAAAAAACTTTCTTGTTTAGATTCCAAAGTCACTTATTTTAACCTAACATGCCTCAAGCTTCAATTTTCATAAACAATAGATATTGCTCTAAAATGATAGACAATGACTGAAATGTCCAAAGAAATTTTTCTTTTTAACATCTTTATTGGAGTATAATTGCTTTACAATGGTGTGTTAGTTTCTGCTTTATAACAAAGTGAATCAGCTATATATATACGTATATCCCCATATCTCCTCCCTCTTGCGTCTCCCTCCCACCCTCCCTATCCCACTCCTTTAGGTGGTCACAAAGCACCGAGCTGATCTCCCTGTGCCATGTGGCTGCTTCCCACTAGCTATCTATTTTACATTTGGTAGTGTATATATGTCCATGCCACTCTCTCACTTTGTCCCAGCTTACTCTTCCCCCTCCCCGTGTCCTCAAGTCCATTCTCTACATCTGCGTCTTTATTCCTGTCCTGCCCCAGGTTCTTCAGAACCACTTTTATTTTTAGATTCCATATATATGTGTTAGCATATGGTATTTGTTTTTCTCTTTCTGACTTTCTTCACTTTGTATGACAGACTCTAGGTCCAACAACCTCACTACAAATAACTCAATTTCATTTCTTTTTATGATGGAATAATTGTATATATGTGCCACATCTTTATCCATTCATCTGTCTATGGACACTTAGGTTGCTTCCATGTCCTGGCTATTGTAAACAGAGCTGCAATAAACATTGGGGTACATGACTCTTTTTGAATTATGGTTTTCTCAGGGTATATGCCCAGTAGTGGGATTCCTGGGTCATGTGGTAGTTCTATTTTTAGTTTTTTAGGGACCCTCCATACTGTTCTTCATAGTGGCTGTATCATTTACATTCCCACCAACAGTACAAGAGGGTTCCCTTTTCTCCACACCCTCTCTAGCATTTATTGTTTGTAGACTTTTTGATGATGGCCATTCTGACTGGTGTGAGGTGATACTTCAATGTAGTTTTGATTTGCATTTCTCTAATGATTAGTGATGTTGAGCATCCTTTCATGTGTTTCTTGACAATCTGTATATCTTCTTTGGAGAAATGTCTATTTAGGTCTTCTGCCCGTTTTTGGATTGGGTTTTTTGTTTAAGAAATTTTGAAATTACTGAATTGGTTGGCAATATGCGTTCAATAAAGTGACAATGGGCATCTTATTTCCACAATGGTGACCGTGCTCTGAGTGCCTTTGGCAAGCCAGGGACTTTTCTACTTAATTTTCAGCTCTAATTTATCATGTGTAAGGAGCTGGATATCTGAAAGGCTGCAATAGCTGTGACATGGAATCATCCTGGTAGATTACCAAAAGGCATTGTTCTTCCAAAAATAGTTGGACAGCTTTCTTTCTAAGGAAACTGTGAACCTGGTACCAAGGCCAGAAAAGTGAAGACGTGGACAGAAGTACACTTTATACTGAGCACAAAACAGCTTCAGAGCCACCAACTACTTCATTTGGATAAAATGAAAACTTCAAAGCAGAGAGAGCCAAAACAGACGTGTTTAGATAGTATGAGGCTTGAAGAAAATAACTTTTGATCTGTGATTTAGAAATGCTCTCAAGTCTGTTGCAGTTTTATCCTGTAAAACCAGCTGGGGGAAAAAGCAGCATGTTCTAATTGAGAAGGGAAAATAATCATATCTTCAGGAAGGAACGTTGACCTTGAGATATGCTTGTATATAAAAAAGCAAGTATGTTCACTACTGTTGAAACAAAGGGCAAAGTATTTGGGAATCCTAAGACCCTGAATTTTGATGGAATAACATCATCAATACGTGAAATATGGAAAAGGTGAAGAAAAAGACTAAACAGTGAGGGCCAGCCAAGGCAGGAATTGGGAGATGTCTTAGTTCATTTGGGTTGCTATAACAGAATACCATAGACTGGGTGGCTTATAGACAACAACAATTTATTTTTCACAGTCCTAGAGGCTGTAAGTCCAAGAATGAGGTGCCAGCAGCTTCAGTGTCTGGTGAAGACCTGCTTCCTGGTTCATGGATGGCCAGCTTCTCACTGTGTTCTTACATGGTGGAAGGGATGAAGGATCCCTCTGGAGTCTCTTTTATAAGGACATTTAGTCACTTCCCAAAGGCCCCACCTCCAAATACCATCACATTGGTGATGAAAATAAAAATTTTGCAGGGGCAACACAAACATTCAGTCTATAGCAGGAGACGTTGATTAGTAATCTAAATTTCTCTGAAGATTTAGTCAGTTTACATACTCTGTACAAATTCTTATCCTTCTTATCTGTTTTCCAAAGTCTACTTTTCCAGCCATGCTAATAAAGGATGTTTTTCTTCTCACCCTCTTCACTGATGGCATCTTTTTCTTTCTATGTGGAGGACTGTAGCTGCCCCTTACCCCCACCCCAATCCTTTTTTTTTTTTCTTTTTAACATCTTTATTGGAATATAATTGCTTTACAATGGTGTGTTAGTTTCTGCTTTATAACAAAGTGAATCAGCCATACATAAACATATATCCCCATGTCTCCTCCTTCTTGCGTCTCCCTCCCACCCTCCCTATCCCACCACTCTAGGTGGTCACAGAGCACTGAGCTGATCTCCCTGTGCTATCCCACCCCAGTCCTTAATAGCCTTCTTCCTTTTCTTTGGGAGCCATTTGGCACTGTCTTAGTTTCACCCGCCAAATGGGCACGTCCACATCTTTTACTGTGTATAGAAGACAGAAAGCCTAACAGTTAACCTCCCCAAAACTTTTCCTTTTCTATAATCTAATGTGATGGGATTTCTGGGCCATTTCTTTACCTCCTGCCCTGTGCCAACCATCTCTTTGAAGTATGTTCTCTAAAGTTAGCTTTTGACCTGGAAGATACCAAGATATACTGCTCTATAATTCCCTGGTTTAGCTGAAACTTGCTGGGATTGGCAACCCCTGCCCTTGATAAGACAACTTCTTTACTACAGAAGCAGCTCTCCAGCTCCCAGGCATTTCCTCAGCACCTCCACCTGAGGCACATGATACAGGGAACACAAATAGTCACCTTGATCCTATTGACCAGATCAAATGTGCTTGCTGTGAAATAAAGGAAGGCTGTAGGATTTGGTGGTGGTGGGTGGGTGGTCAAATTGGTCTGGAATTGTGAGGGGGAAATTTCTTAAAGCAAGTGAGACTTGAGCTGGGCAGGTTATGAAGAAGCAGCAGGGATGAGGAAAGCATTTATCAGAGGCACAGCCTGAAAATGTTGGAACTAAATGTTGCACAGTTAAGGGCAGGTAGGGGAATGCCTGGCTGGAGCAGAAGGTGCAGGCTAGAAACTGGGACCATATTTACTATTATTCCTTTACTTTCCACCTTAGCTGTTTATGTATCTCACACAAGTTGAAGGAAACAATAATGCATGCACATGACAAGAATTCAAATAAAGTTCAATGGTAAATGGTGAAAAATCTCCCTCCCATTTTATTTTCCATTTTCCTTCCCCAGAGGCAATCACTGTATCTCCAGTTTCTTGTGTATTCTCTTGGAGGTGTTCTGTCTAGGCATGTATATTTTTATGTCCCTATGTGTCTCTGTTTCTACTTGCCTATTGGTCTGTCTATATGTCCATTTCTCACTCTCTAGTGCCCCTCTTTTTACACAAACAACAACTTACATTCCACACTGTTTTGTACCTTGTTTTTTTGTTTTTTATGTTTTTTTCTACCTTAACGATATATTCTAGAAATTGTATCATATTGTGATCGCAATTTGTGACACCCAAATTGGGATCCAAGATGTGACAAAGGATTCTTTCTGATTAGTAGATTCACTTTCACAAAAGGCTTTCAAAGTACAATGGTTGTGTTGCATTTAATTAAGCATTTAACGGAATGTATGTGAGGTCTTTATTAAGATAGTGTTTACTTGCTTGGCTTGGCATGTGTATGTGTAGGAGAGGAAGGAGGACAGGAAGACTTGGAAGGAAGGAGCTACCTTAAACAGCTACTGTAGTAATCCACGTGTGGAGGTGGACAGGATGGAAAAAAATAACCATACCCAGTGAAAGCTGGTTTCAGCCCTGTTCTCAGCCATCAGACTTTTAAAAGATTGCCACTCCACTAGATGACATTAACTGGATCTGAATGACATCTGAAGGAATTACAGACTTCTCATTTGTTTTTTGGTTTTTTGTTTTTAGATTTTATTTTTTAAGAGAAGTTTTAAGTTCACAGCACAATTGGAAGAGGGTGCAGAGATATCTTGTGCCACACATGCATAGCTTTTCCCATTATTGACATCCCTCACTAGAGTGGTACTTGTGCTACAATTGATGAATCTACTTTGCCAGATCGTAATCACCCAAAGTCCATAGTTTACATTAAGGTTCATTCTTGGTGTTATACATTCTATGTGTTCAGATAAATGTATAAAAACATGTCAAATCCACCATTATAATATTATCATACAAGGTATTTTCACTGCCCTAAAAATCCTCTGTGCTCCACCTCTTCAACCCTCCACTCTTGGCTTTTAATTACACTCACAGCTTCTTCAGCCAACTGTAGCAGACATTGTTGTAGCCCACACTTGGCACTCACCTTCTCAGTGCACGTGAATGGCAGTGTCCTCTGCAGGTACCATGACCCTGCTTGAGGGCACTCTCTTGGCCTGTGTGAGGGCAAGTAGGAATTGCCAGGGAGTTAATGCATCTGGAGTAGTCCTCCTCAATGATGAAAGGGCAGTGGAGGATAAATACCCCCGTTTCCTTACTCTTCAGTGGAACAACTGTGGGATGCAATCAACCCTGTATCCTAATTGTACCCAAAAGGATTAAGCCTCAGATACCCACAGCATCTGTACCCTGTGCTGGTTTTTTTTCCCCCTTGATTACCTTCCCATTTTCCTTCTGGTGTTTTCAAGGATGTCCTTTCACTTAACTACTTGCATTCAAATCATTGTCTTGGGGTCTGCTCTGGGTGAAACCAATTTCAGATTCTGGGATCCTTCCAGCTTCATCCATTCCCCACTCCAAAAGAAAATGCATGCCATCACTTAGTGTTAGCAATGGATTCCATCTTGACAGATGGACCCCAGTTTTCTTGACTGTTTTAGAATAAGTTGGCTCTCTTTCATCCCCACTGCCCAACCCTCATCCTGGCTGTAGTCCCGTTCTCATTTCCAGGGAGAGAACAGTGTGAAGCAGTGCTCGCTGTGGCCTGTGCACTATCTGTTTTCCATGTGAGCAGGCCCCTGTGGTAGTTGACTCATGCCATTGACATAAAGCATCACCTTGCTGGGCTCATGTAAGGAAACCGCAAGAGCGATGTGTCCAGCTCGATAATTCTGGCAATACTCATTCCATGCATATCCTGTGGCTTCCCCAGCCAAGGTCTCTGACCTTTTGTAGTCATGTTATAGCTTTCTTGATCTCAGACATTTTTACCTTTTGTCTGAAGGGCTTGTGAAGGCATAAATTGATGTGAAGAAGTTTGGAAATGCTGGCAGGATCTTGGATAGAGAAATTAGCTTCTTATTGGGGCTCTCAAAGAGTTCTGTTTGTAGCCAATAAAAAAGCATGGTCTTGGGCTTCCCTGGTGGCACAGTGGTTGAGAGTCCGCCTGCCGATGCAGAGGACACGGGTTTGTGCCCCGGTCCGGGAAGATCCCACATGCCACGGAGCGGCTAGGCCCGTGAGCCATGGCCACTGAGCCTGCATGTCCAAAGCCTATGCTCCGCAACGGGAGAGGCCACAACAGTGAGAGGCCTGCACACCACACACCCACACACACACAAAAAAAAAGCATGGTCTTATAGTCCTCTCAGGAGGAAAAAGGTGAACTCAGTAAAATAAATCAGTGTGACTTGACCAGAGCTTTTCAGTTCTTGTTTGACCATTTCGTGGAAAATTTATATCCCTTTAGTGCAATCATTACACATACACAGAATTTTAAGAATAAACAAAAGTGATGGAGACATTATAATTGAGGTTTAGGCATTTACTGTATGTTGGGTCTCAGTTCGCTCACATATCCATATGAAAGCAAAATGTTTTGACTTCTCTGTAGGGACTGTTCATCTAGTAAATGTCCAGAGTACCTTGCAAAGCTCCCTTTGTGTTAGAAGGAAGTATAGCTGTTGGTCAGAATCTAATTGTCACCTGTCACTCCATGTGTTGTGCCTTAGAGGCCACGTGGCATAAAGACCAGATTTGTGTCTCAGGGCTATGAGGGTTTTCACATATGCAGAGGTCTGCTGGAAAAGAGAGGCAGAAGGGCCAGAAAACAGCCTATCCCAAAGACATTTAACTCTAGCCAAAGATTTGTCATTTGGTACTGTTTATGAGAATTATAGGATTTACTGCCTCAAGTGCACTTCTTAAGTCATCGTTTCCATTTTGGAGATGAGAGACTGGAGTTTAAAAGGTTGAAGGAACTTGTTCAAGGTCCTTCAGTTTAGAACTAGACCCTTAGATACTCTCTCTTTGACTTTGAAATAAGTGGTTCTCAAACAAGTTTGAGGATAAGGACTCCCCCTTTAAAAGAAAAGTTGGGAACTTCTGCAGGATAGTAGTCCTGGTTTTTAATAGTTGCTGCTGTAGGAAACACACATGTGCACCTGTGTATGTGGCTCCTTTGTCATAATGCAGCTCCACTGTGCATCGTGGAACTCTGTCAAATGCCAGGATTAACCAGCTCTTTCCTTTTCTGTTCAGGGGTCCTTTCAACAGTTCATTGTTTACACCTTCATTTGGGGTGAAGAGAGTCAAGAAAGGGGTGGAAAAGTCATTTGGGATTCCTCCCTCTCCTTTAACACCTACGTTCAATTAGTCACCAAGTGCGGCTCCCCCTCCCCTCTCCCTTTTAATGGGCAGAGGCTCCACTTGCAAGCAATTGGTCCTCGCACTTCACTTTCATCAGCTCCAGGTTCCTCCAGCTTCACGTCTCCTCATGTCAAATCACTGAAGCAGCCTCTAAATGGCATCCCAGATTCTGTTTCCTTCCTCCTTTAATCCGTCCTGAGCACCATTGTTGAGCTTATCTTCCTAAAACACCAGTTTCACATCAATGCCCTTCTGAGAAATCTCCAGTACCTGGAAACCTCTACTGCCCCTAATATAAAAATACCCCCCCACCCCATTTTGGCTTTCAAAGTCCTACCCAATTGGTTTCAGCTATTTTTGTGACCAGACACACTTGGGTTCAAATCCCAGCTTGGTTATTTACCGGTTATGAGACCTTTAGAAACTTGCTTACTCTCCCCAAGTCTCAGTTTCCTGATCTGTACAATGAGCATAGTAATAATGCCTGTCTTTCAGGGTTGCTGGGAGAATTAGAAAAACTAACACCAGATTAGTACTTTCAGCCTTTATATTTTTATTCCGCAACACGGGCCCTTCTCTCTCGTAATTCTGTTCTGTTTATTGGCTTCTAAATATGCCATCCTCATTCTGGGATCTAAACTTTGTTGGATTTATGTCTTCTCTCATAAGAATCTCTGTCTTTCCTTTCCTTTCCTTCCCTTCCCTTCTCCTCTCTTTCTTGACCCTTTTCTTTTCTTTTTCTTTTCTTTATCCAAATTCTATTCTTCTCTCAGAGTCCAGCTCAGGATTCAATCTCTCCTTGAAGTCCGTCCCCCACATTCCACATGGTTTCTGTCCTCTAAACTTACCAAGTGAACAGAACAGACAATAAGCCATTAATCACTTAACCCAATGTTTCCCCCAAAGTGCCTGGTGGAAGGTGATGCACATAAAAATTGTTTCATGATCAAGTTGCACAGGGAGTCCTGCATCTGCTTCCCTGTCTTGGAGATTCACAATTCATATTTGTCCTGTCAAGTTTCTGAAAGATTCTACCAAAAAAATTTACTTAACTTTGTTCAGCCTTGCAGTTCTCCAATCTATTTGGCTGTGGAGCTGGTTTTTCATATAAAAACTATTAAATCAAGGAGTGTGTGTTCCTAGGAGCACACTGTGGGAAACTGACTTAATGGTTTTGTGATTTCTCTCTCAATGGGATATTAGTTTCCTGGATGCTGATGATTGCCTCTTTTATTTTTATATTTCCATCAGCATTTAGCCCTGTGATGTGCATCTTCTAGGTTCTCAATGAATATTTGTTAAGTGGAATAAAGTTTGAAGTGTGGAGAGGTAGAGGAGTTTTAACATATGGTTCTTATTGTTAAAGGTTCTGGTCAAAGTATGGTAAAAGTGGATATGAAAACTGGTGTTTGAAATGAGATTTGGGAGCCTGTGGGTTTCAATTAAGTATGTTATCCTTTTGTTCTATTTATTTAGAGGTGAGAGATTTGGTTAGATTATAACCCTATAGTCCCATTTGTTTTCCTTTTTAAATGGATTTGAAATAAGCTGTTTAAATGATTTCAAAAGTTTGTGAGGACGGAACCACCACTTTGGGAACAAGTTTGTGTGTATATTTGCCAGATATGCACAGATAGTATCTATATAGCACACCTATTATTTAAGCTGAATTTTTTTAAAGATTTTTTTGAGGTAGACAATTTTTAAAGTCTTTATTGAATTTGTTACAATATTGCTTCTTTTTTTAAAAATGTTTTTGGTTTTTTGCCAGGAGGCATGTGGGATCTTAGCTCGAACCTGCACCCCCTGCATTGGAAGGTGAAGTGTTACCCACTGGACCGCCTGGGAAGTCCCTGATTTTCTTTTTTAAAGGAACCTGAATATTATTTTGATTTAAAAACTGTATTTTGGGGTAAAAGTGTAGAAATACGGAGACCAAAATGATACAATGCCATAAAATTACAACCTTTTAGTAGGGTTTTTCCCTAGATATACTAAATAAATTTGATTTATTGGAATGACTTTTTAACTATACCCTTAATTCACTGCAGATATTTGGGCCTTAAGTTTTGCTTAAGTCTTATACTTGTGATAGAGCTCAGGTACTTCATGTGTATGTTTGCATGTATGTGTTATTTTATAGGAGAGACTCATATTTAAAACTCTGGGGGGTATAAAGTTGAAGATGACATTTGAAGAAAAATTGAAAGATATAATATTGCCCATCAAATGTCAGAATTTCTAAAGGGAGTTAGATCTGCTGAAAGGAGTTTCTGTGTTCCTTCTTTAAATGGGTTGGCCGGGACAATGAAGGTTTTTGGTTTTGTATTCCTTGGTCATGCCTTTTAAAGAGGAAATGTAGCTACTGATTAAGCAAAGACCAAACATTGGTAGGGTTGAGGTTCACGACTTGTTCAGCCTGTGTGCCCCTGGATGACCTTGCATTAGTCATGTCTCCCTGGGCCAGTCTCTCCTCCCAGACCCTGTGGGAGGGTGGTGCCCCTCTGAGGTTCATGTTTGGATGAGTTATCAACCGCAATGAAGCACCCTCTTGAATCAGCCCTTTGGATGGTGGCACAAAATAAGAAAAGTGTTCTTCATTCACATGTTTTCCCATCAATCTTGCTTGCCTGGGTGTGGTGCTTTCATTTCCTCCGATGAGGAGCAGGGGATCTGTCCCTCTTGTTCAGTGTTTAAAAATAAAAGACATTGAAGGGTAAGCCCTCAACCACATATACTCTTAAACAGCATTTCCGTACACGGGGTATTTAGTGTATAATAGCAATGCACCGATCTTTTAAGACCCCTTTTATTTTCATAATCATGGTGCATGGTGGTGTTTGTGACTTTGCTGAGCTGTGAGTGCATTGCTTCATGCACTGGGCTGAACCATATAAAGTTGCTGTTGCTTGACCATGTTTGACTTACAAAAACAGCAATTTCCTATGATTCAAGTTACTGTAAGTGAAGAGTAAAATCTGCCCTGGTGGTCTTTCCCTTCAATGAAACTTTCTTTTCTTGCTGGTACAGATTGTCTGAACCTCCATAAATCAAGAGGGAGGGGGACACAGTCCCAGAGTTGTTGACCGGCTTGTCATAGCTGGCTGGGCTCTAGAGTGAGGATGGCCAGTGTTGGGCACAATTAATTCATCTATAGAAGGAAGAAGACATTGAGCAAAATATCTCGATGAAGTAATGGATTTAGACATTGTCAGGAACATCTAAACAGCACAACAATTGCTTCTATGATAAATGTGACATTTAACATCAAGGGTAAGTTTACAGAGCCAGAGCTAAACTCAGGTCAGGATCTGACACTGTGTCAGATGTGCAGCATGTGACTTATGTTTTTTGATAAGGCCAGCTGCAGTTGATCTGTTAAACATTAGGAGAATACAAATATAAGAGAAACATAGATCCTTATGGAAAAAGATGCAAGTAGAATTATTTCACTGAGTGGGTAGGTTGGAGATGGCGGTTGGAGAACAGAGATAGGAAAGAAAGTAAAACGATTAAAGTAAGAGAGGAGTGGGGATACTGGCCAAGGAACTTAGCACCATAAAAGGTCAGTGTTTCCTTGGACAATGCTAGTGGCTGTGGCAGGAGATGAGAACAATTAGAGGAGCTTGTATCCTTTCTGCAGCACTCTTCCAAGTTCAGAGAAGACTCTAGTCAGACACGTGGCTCACCAGAAATAAGAAGGTGGGTTATATTGAGCAGAAAAATATTTTATGGGTATGTGACAAATTACCCACCTCTAAATCCAGTTGATAGTTGATATACTATCTCAGACAAAAATTAACCTAATAAAGCATCTGTCTACATATACTTATATTTCCTTTCATCAGGACTCAGTTTTTCTTCATCCTCAATCTTTTTTTAAAAAAAAATTTATTGTATATTGGAGTGTAGTTGATTAACAGTGTTGTGTTAGTTTCAGGTGTACATCAAAGTGATGCAGTTATACATATACGTGTATCTATTCTTTTTCAAATTCTTTTCCTCAATCTGCTTTTAGTATTGATTGTAAACAGGACATTTTACTAAATGGCTATAGTGGAAAAAAATAGATACAGCCCCATTTCTAGTCTGTACTTTTCTGCAACTTATTTTATAAACCTGATATTATCCGTTTTGAATGTTTTATTTCTGCCCAGTGCTCTTCATGGAGGAATATTGTTACTAGCAAGCACCTGACACATACTGGTGGTGGAATGAAGGTGTGAACATTGTGAACAAACAATTAACTTACAATGGTGAACTCGATTTGCTGTTTTCCATCTGGTAGTCAAGATAAGATACACTTGGAGAGTTTGTGAATGCTGAATGCTGGGGAGCCCTGAATTCCTGCAGGGTCACTGTGAGGTTTGCCTTCACTGGCTTTTATTTCTCATGCAGGAACAAGTGATGACAGATTCCACAGAGCCCTTGTATAGAGCATGGGTAAAAAACAATGAGAATTTTGACCAAAATCCTCAAATACAGTATCTCTGATAATGTGTCAGATTTAAGACCTACATGATAAATGTAGATGTGCAGAGAGATAAGATAATAGGATAAGATTTTTATTTTTATTTTATATGTATATATTTTAAAGTCTTTGTTGAATTTGTTACAGTATTGCTTCTTTTTTTTAATGTTTTTGGTTTTTTGGCCGAGAAGCATGTGAGATCTTAGCTCCCCGACCAGGGATCAAGCCCACACCCCCTGCATTGGAAGGTGAAGTCTTAACCTCTGGGCTGCCAGGGAAGTCTCAGATTTTTAAAAAGATAGAAATATCTGGGAACAAGCCTCAGTCAACATACCCCAAGTGGTCTAGGAAACTTTCTGATCCCCTAAATGTATTGAATATATTGTACAAATGGTTTGTGAATGTAGACTTGTTGAGAGAGATAAGTAAAAAAAGATGAGAAACTGTAACAGGCATAAGTCATTTTATCACTGAAGAAAGGGCTGAAGAACTGAAATCTTTAGCCCAAACCATTTTGAAAATGACTGGCCAACTTTCTACCAGATGCACAGATCTTTCTCCTCCAAAAATTCATAATTGATTTGGGAGACAAGGCATACAGATCAAATAGTTGACTACTGGTAGAAGGCAGTCCAGCGTAAACAAACACTCATGAGAGTGGTAGAGATAGTCATTGCAGGAGGGTTAGTTGGGTGTTGAGGTAGTTAAGATTTTCTAATTAAAAGTTTCTATGAAGAAAAAAGGAGACTGTTAGAGTCGTTAGAGCTAACAATGCTCTTCTCTTTGCAAGGAACAGGCCTAAGCAGTTAGGGGACACACATGGAAATAAGAAATCTTAGCCATATGGCCTCTTTTATGCATGAGAAATGGAACAACTAGGCTTTGTGGGAAGACCAGAAACCATGGGAACAGCCAAGTCTTATGATGATCAAGAAGTTCGAAGAATCACCATCTTACTGCCTAGCCAAGTGCAACGATTCATGAAGGATTATGGTTTTTCATTAACACTCAGCCTTGTGTTTACCCTTCCGGTTCCTCTGCTGAACGCCCATTTCCATCTTCAGTTCACAAAGGCTACAAATCATTTTAGACTTTGGCTGATGTTTGTGAAGGGTCTATCCTAACCCAGACAGTTGTTGTCAAGTGTGAAGATTCACAGAGTACAGACATGGAAATTTGTACATCAGCAACTGTTAAGGCCACTTCCTTCTTTGGGGGCCTATGGCAGGGACCCCTTTAGCAGACCCTGAAGTCATGGCACTGACTGCCCAGGTCAGGCAGTATCCACAGACCTCCTTTGGCAAGTACCCTTATGGGCCCCCTGCCTTTACTTTGAAAATTCAGATGCCATTTAATTTAATTTCAGGTGTGAGATGTGCTATACCCTAAATATCCATGTTGTACACATTAGGATCAGGGAGCATCAACCAATTAATTCTGTTTTATTTTTTATATTTGTCTTGTATTTTTTCCACCAGAAATACATAGTATGTGAATACAATGCAACTACATACACATATACACATATGTACATATATGTGTATATATGATATATATCAATGCCATCTTTTATAAGATTGTTGTGATTTATTATAAAAAGAGTATTGATTTTATTGAAATGCTAATACACTAAATCTATCTCGCATTCTTGAAAGAAGTAATACAAAAGAGGAAGCCTACTGTCTCTTCCCAAAATATATCATTATAAAATTAATATGAAACATTCCCTAAGGTGCCAGAAAGGCCTTGGAGAGAAATAAGCATGCTAATGCTACTAGGAGAGTTTTAGTTCTTAAAAATGGTCCTGGTCTCTCAAAGCCATCTTGCCCACCTGGAGGGAGTCTGGGAAAGTCATCAACTGCCATTTTGAAGCTTGAGGAGGCAGAGACTGCTTGGCATCCTTTGTACAGAAATTCAGGAGACAGCGCTTCCCTGGTGGTGCAGGGGTTGAGAATCTGCCTGCCAGTGCAGGGGACACGGGTTGGAGCCCTGGTCTGGGAAGATCCCACATGCCGCGGAGCAACTAGGCCCGTGAGCCACAACTACCGAGCCTGCGCGTCTGGAGCCTGTGCTCCGCAACAAGAGAGGCCACGATAGTGAGAGGCCCGTGCACCGCGATGAATAGAGGCCCCCACTCGCCGCAACTAGAGAAAGCCCTCGCACAGAAACGAAGACCCAACACAGCCAAAAATAAATAAATAAATTTATTTTTTTTTTTAAAGAAAAGAAAAAAGAAATTCAGGAGACAGATCTGAATTTTTGCTGGGAAGAGACAGAGTGAGAAGAGCTTTCTACTGAAGAGAACTGCACAGTAGTGAGATGTCCAACTCACTTTTTTTTTTTTTTTTTTTTGCTGTACGCGGGCCTCTCACTGCTGTGGCCTCTCCCGTTGCGGAGCACAGGCTCCGGACACACAGGCTCCGCGGCCATGGCTCGCGGGCCCAGCCGCTCCGCGGCATGTGGGATCTTCCGGGATCGGGGCACGAACCCGTGTCCCCTGCATCGGCAGGCGGACTCTCAACCACTGCGCCACCAGGGAAGCCCCCAACTCACTTTTAATATATGATAGTGACCAGGAGAGTAAGTGGAGGTGGTGGACATAAGGCCATGTTCTTGACTCATGAACATTAGCTGCTCTTTGAATCTCCTTCCTTTAAGGCTTTAATTTATTGTCAACATTTTCTTCCCAGCTCCTCTCAAATTGCTCCATGTGCTTTGGTTACCTTGTGTTTTTAGCTTCTCTCTTGTTGTCTTTGCCTTTTGCTAAATTTCTTAATATAGTGTTGTAATTAGATGATTCTAAGACTAAGGCATTTTAGGAACCAAAGTATGTTTTCTGTCTCCTCAACTCTTTTCCCTCCCTCCTCGTGTCCTGTGCAATTGTTTCCCCATTATATTATCTCATTTGAAGTGGGCTAGGTTCATGATACTATGGATTTCCAATAACACAAATAATTAGTAAGTTATTATAGTGAACTAATGATTTTTACTTTCAATCGGTTCTGGTCCTTCTTCTCATCAATTCTCTTTGCTTTGGATTTTTCCTTCAAAGTGTTTTCAGTCATGACCTTTTTCTATCATCATGTAAATTATCTTGTTTTATTTTCACATTTATCACTTAGAGAGGTAGTGAAGTACAGTGGAGAATCCAAATTATGTGTTATATGCTTTGCATACAGTTTTTCATTTAGTTTTCACAATTGTAGGAGGTAGCAATTCTTATTCCTGTTTCACAGGTGAGGAAACTGAGTCCAGGAAAGTCTAGGAACTTTCCTAAACTTACACCATTGATAAGTGATGGAGCCTGGATACAAAACTCAAAAACTATGATTTAATTACTATGCTCTAATATCTCCCCATATAACTACTACTTACAGGGTCCTTACTACCTGCCAGGAAATTTTAGATGCATTCTCTTGTAAGTATCCAACAACTCTATGAAGAGTTAAACAGCTATGTAACTTACTAGCTGTGTGACAACTAGTTAATGTGCCTGAGCTTTATCTCATCTGTGACATAACAATAATAATACTTTTTCCATCTTTGCTCCACAGTTAATGTGAAGGTTTCATGAGAGTATGGATATGAAAATAATTTTTAAACCAGGAAGCATGTTGTAATGGTATGCATTGTAAGTGTGGAAACATTATTTACTGTGTTAATGACACAATTTTCCAGACGTGAAATCTTAGGAACAGAGAGGTAGGTGTAAACTTAGCCACAAATGTCCACCATATGTCAGACACTGTCTTTGGCACTTGCTGGAATGATCTGCTCAAGGTCTCTTGGTCCATGCAGGGTAGATCTGGAATTAAGAGTTGGGTGTGTTGCCTCCAGATGAGTAGAAGAGTGCTTTCTAAGACATTTCCATTTCAGAGGTGAAGACTAATCTGGGGACTGGTTATAGTCAGAGTTGCTGCTGAATTTACAAATGGAATTTCATGCTGACTTTCCCTCCTGGAGTTTTGTGCTAGCCTCATTGCCCTAGTCCTGCTTTATAATATGAATTTCTAGTGTAATTGATGATATCCAGATTTCTTTAGCTCTTTTAGAAATTTCTTGCTATAGAGCGCTGGACCTGGAGCTTTTTATTATTCCTTCATTAATTTACTTTTTAAACAAATGGAAATGAAAGCAAGATGTTTGGTTTGAAAGCATCCATGGTTTAACCATGCTGGTTCTGCAGGCGCCCAAGTGCCACATGTTTTCTTGGGGACTCAGCCTCACTGAAAGCAAGCCTCAGGCCACCAGCTGAATTTTTTAGTCTGATGGTGTATACTCTATGGGGAGGTAGGTAGTCTCCTGCCATTTTTGCAAGATAGTGAGACAGGATGACCAGGGCACTAGTCGGGGACAAAAAGTCACTGAAGTATTTTCCCTCTCTTGCCACTGGCTCTTACTGTGCCCTCAGATGGGGAAGCTCATTATACTGTGTTAGACTGGATGATATTTCAAAGAACGTGGCTGCAATTCTGAAGTAAGGACATATTTGAGACAATGAGGCACAAACTTGTACCAGGGAAATAAAGCTTTTTGTAGCTGGCCTCTGAGCCTCCTGCCATACAAACTCAAGGCCGAGCCAATCACAGCCAGTTTGTAAAAGTGATACTCAGGTAACAATTTGATAGAATAGAAATATTATTTGAGCAAACAACAACAACAGCAACCAAAAAACAATGTTTAGAATAGAGATGAATAATTTCATGGGTTAAAGCAAAGCTGTTAACCAACAACATGAACGCAAATTCCTATATTTTTTTTACAACTTTATTGGAGTATAATTGCTTCACAGTGGTGTATTAGTTTCTGCTTTATAAAAAGTGAATCAGTTATACATATACATCTGTTCCCATATCCCTTCCCTCTTGCGTCTCCCTCCCTCCCACCCTCCCTATCCCTCCCCTCCAGTCGGTCACAAAGCACTAAGCTGATCTCCCTGTGCTATGCGGCTGCTTCCCACTAGCAAATTCCTATTATTAAAGAGTTCTATTGCCATATTATAGAAAATCCATCACTTCCCTAGGGGAACAATTAGCACTTATTTTATTTATATTAAAAATAGTCATATTTAAGATTCTTTTGCAGGTGGCATGTGTGTTTGTGTGTGTGTGAAATATGGTTTAATTTATTCATTCATCTCAAATTATAGAGAAGTCTATAGCTTACATGGTTTCAATCAGTCCTGATCTGCTTTTCAGGTGCCTTATTCATTTGAATGGATAAGAGAAAAAGAGATTACATTATTAATAATAATAACAGTAATGATAATAATAATAATATGTGTACAGTGCTTTGCAAAGCTCATTCACAAAATGTATCCCTTTTAACCTTTAAAACTCTCAAGAGAGTGTTTTTGACCTGTGAGTCAGGTAGACCAAGCATCACTATTGTAATTTCTTATGATAAATGAGCTATGTACCACCATAAGATTGTTAAGGAAAATTAAATATTTTTCTTATCATAGTCATATTAAAAAACTTAAAGTCAAATATTTTAAAATTAATAAAGTGAGTTGGATTTTATTTCCAGAATATAACAGGTTTCTGGAATGACACTGCTCTAACTGGCAAAGGTACTTTGCCAGGAAGTTACGTAACACTTAAGTAGGCTATGTAAAAAGCCCTAGCATGTGGTTGTTATTCAGAACAGCCACCTTCTCTTCCTTACCTGGACACGGCTGTGTCATTAGTGCTCAGCACTGCGCTAGGTCACTTGGAGGATACAAGTATGTTTAGGACATGCTACATGCCCTCGTGTTGTCTGTGATCTAACTGGGGAGACAGAGCATGGCCATCTCTGAACCACTAACTGTGGCCAGGATTGCCTGGGTCATGCACCTACCCTGGAGTCATGGGTGAGGCAAGCCCATCCCAACCACATACATTGAGATGGGGAGGGGTAGTTCCTCAAAGTAAAATCAAACTGGCATTTCAGGATAAAATGTGAATGGATTAAGGGCAACAGAAGTCCACGTCAGGTGCTTTCTCTGATGTCCATAAAGTGATGAAATCTCAGGTTTCCCTACTGTCAAAAGCCCTCCCTCTTCCTCTCAACTTTCCCCTCTCCCAGTACAATCCTGGCATCTCTAGTTGCAAAATGAAATGTGTTTCCCCGATATAAACATGGTTATAAATGCTTGTTAAGCATAGTTAACATGGTACCATTTATAGTATATATTTCAAATACATTAAAGAGCCTTTCGTGGGCAGTTTTGAGGATTTAACCATAATTTATAAAACGGTGTCTGTAGGAAAATGTATGGTGAGAAACCAAACACTCAACCCAACAGACAAACTCTTGGAACATAAACTGGGGTTGTAGTATGATTGAGTATGAAACTGTGCAGTAGAAATTGGAAGGGTTGAGAACATTCAGGGGAAGGAGAGTCCATAGGAGCTCTGTGAGTCTGGGGAAGGGATAGTAAATATCTTGACGCTATTAATCCATCAGTCTCCTGATGGCATCAGCTCCTGACTTGTGTTCCCCATGTACTAACCTATAGTTATAAGAGTGACCTAGGTCTCATGTCTCAGGGCAACCCATCTGGGGCGACTAGATGGTGCCCTTTTCCTCTCTCATTACCCCCAATTATGTTCCTCTTGAAACTACATCCTTGTTTGAAAACAAGAGGAGGAATGTATTTTGATTGACTACTTTTTCTATTTTTTAAAAACATTTTAAGCACAAAAATGCAAGAAAATATGAAATGTGTTTTATATGGAGTATAAAAGTAAAAGTCTCGCCCATTCCCCTCAACAGAGGTATTCAGTACTTGGTATATTCCAGGGTTCCTTTTATAAAATAAATTTCCTAATATGTAAATGAATTACACCTCCCAATTTTATCAAATTTAGACAATTTTGGGGGGAAAGTTGTCTATGGGATTCAAGCCCATTTCTGTTCTAACCTAGTGGTTTATCACTATTTCAAAGGTGGAGGGTGTGGATGTCAGGGTGAAGCAGGATTTAAAGATGAGTGTGATATGTGTGGTTTGAAAAGTTGTACGTATTGTCCAATATAGCTGTCTTCCGCTGCTTTGAAAATCCTTGCTTTGTTTTTCAAAGCATTAGTAACTAACCTCTCTGTGGTTTACAGAAGGTATCTTCAATGTATGGCCTATTTTAAATAATCTTATACCATTTTATGTAAGAACTTTACAGCAGTATACTTTCATTTTTAAAGCATTTTTCTATTGTTTTCATATATTTTTCTTCTACATATATTATAAAACCCACAATACATTTTTCCTTTGTCATTTCTTTTGAGGAAACTAAAAAAATAACTATTTTATATTTACCCACATATTTCCCACTTCCAGGAGTGTTCGTTCTTCATTCTTTTTTTTTTTTTACTGATCTAAGTTTTCATTTCAAATTCATCATCTGAATGTAGCCTTGGTGTGTCTCAGGCATAGTGGTGTTTGCAGAGAAGCAATCACAAGTTTCAGATATCCAAGTGGGAGCTGGTACAGAAGTGCTAAGTGGTGACCTGTAGGAGGCCTGGAGTCTAGACTGGAAAGCCATGGAATGCAGCGACACTAAGGTAGGAGGTTATGTCAGTGACCTGGACTTCAGTAGCGGGGGGCTAGTCTGTGGAATGATAGAGAACTTATCTGGGCTTTGTCCCTGGTTCCTGGGATAGAACCTCTGAACTCTTGGAACTTCCCAAGTGGTGGGAGTGTCTTTGTTATTCACGGTGGATGCTGATAATTTATGCTAATGAAGTGACCCCTGGTGGGCTCCTAGGTAGCTTATGCTAACTGGATGACTCAGGATGAGGATAGGCCATGCCAGAAAGACCAACCATGTGATTAGAGGGTTGGGGTTTTGAGCCACATGGTATCAGCCCAACTTCTAGACCTCTGGAGAGGGAAAAGAGGGGCTGAATATTGAGTTCAATGATGTGACCAATGACTCAATCGATTGTGCCTACATAATAAAACCCAAATAAAAGCTCTGGACACCAAAGCTTGGTGGAGCTTCCTGGTTGATGAACACACTGACTTGCCAGGAGGATGACACACTCTGATTCTATGGAGAGAGGGCACAGAAGCTCTGTATTTGGGACACTTCCAGACCTCATCTTATGTGTCTCTTCATCCAGCTGGTCCTGATTTGTATCCAGGTGTAAGTACAGCACTTTCCTGAGTTCTGTAAGTCATTCTAGCAAATGATCAAACCTGAGTGGAGATCTTGAGAACCCCCAAGATTTGTAGCCAATTGGTCAGATTTGCAGTGACCTGGGGATCCCTGAACTTGTGACTAGCATCTGAAGTGAGGGTAGTCTTATTGGGGACTGTGTCCTTAAATCTGTAGAATCTAATGCTAACTCTGGTGGTTAGCGTCAGAATAGAACTGCAGTGCAAAACCATCCCATAACCAAAGGATTTGTAAGATAACACAATGTGGAATGCAATTCAATTCAGAGTAGCCAGCACCAGATCAGAGCAGTTTCCTTGCATGAGATCATCACCACCATTCCCCGATGATTCAGAAAAAGCCTTGTGACTAGAGACCCCCTGAGAACCATGATGTCCAGATGCCATATTGAGATGGATGAGGAGAAAAGAAGACTGCTTGAAAGGGAAGGAATGGATCCAATAGGGTGTTCAAACTTTGGATGGATTGCAAACGTATTTGCTTTAGATTGCAAGAGACTGAGGTTTTAAAAATTTCTTAAAACATTTTTTTTTATTAACAAATTTGTTCCGTTGAATCAACAGAACTAGGAGCTTGAGGGCAATAGAAGATCACTATAGACATTAAAGCAATCTGTCTTTTCTCCACCTGCCCCAACTCCGTCCCCTGCGAAAAATTTGCATTATGATGAATAAAATTTGACTCTACTATATATAGCTTATTTGATCTCCTCTCACACTTATCCTGGAGTTTCATTTTTGGTTCAGAAGTATCTTGCCATATTGACAGACTCACATTTTCCTTTCCAGTTGTAGAATTACATATCAGGTGGGCTGGAACAGAATCAGTTAGTTTCCACAAAGCAGACAGACTATATTCTGGTGATTCATCAGTTTCTATGTGCGTTGGTCCGGGTTGTGTTTTGGGCCTCTGGTACAGTGCTTGGTTATTGTGGGATTGTCTGTGGCTTTCAAGATTGATTTAATCACTTACTGCTTATATTAAATGCTGGGAAGGAAATGATGGATCAAACGCTGGTTGAGGTTTTTTTAAGTTTATTTTTTCTGGTTGAGTTTTAAATCTAGTAGGAAAACAGGCAAATAAGTAATTTTGACAATTTTTATTTATTTTTTTTCTTATCAATTTTTTAAAATTGAAATACAGTTGATTTATAATGCGTAGATTTCTACTGTACAGAAAAGTGATTCAGTTATACATATATATACATTCTTTTTTTTTTTTTTTTTTTTTTTTTTTTTTTGCGGTACGCGGACCTCTCACTGTTGTGGCCTCTCCCGTTGCGGAGCACAGGCTCCGGACGTGCAGGCCCAGCGGCCATGGCTCATGGGCCCAGCCGCTCCGTGGCATGTGGGATCTTCCCAGACCGGGGCACGAACCCATGTCCCCTGTATCGGCAGGCGAACTCTCAACCACTGCACCACCAGAGAAGCCATATACATTCTTCTTTTAATATTCTTTTCCATTGTGGTTTATCATCGGATATTAAATATAGTTCTCTGTGCTATACAGTAGGACCTTGTTGTTTATCCATCCTGTATATAAAAGCTTACATCTGCTAACCCCAAACTCCTGCTCCATCCCTCCTCCAACCCCGTCCCCCTTGGCAACCACCAGTCTGTTCTCTATGCTCGTGGCTCTGTTTCTGTTTCATAGACAGGTTCATTTGAGCCATATTTTAGATTACAGATATAAGTGATATCATATGGTATTTGTCTTTCTCTTTCTTTCTTTTTTTTTTTTTTTTTTTTTTTGCGGTACGCGGGCCTCTCACTGTTGTGGTCTCTCCCGTTGCGGAGCACAGGCTCCGGACGCGCAGGCTCAGCGGCCATGGCTCATGGGCCCAGCTGCTCCGCAGCATGTGGGATCTTCCCGGACCAGGGCACGAACCTGTGTCCCCTTCATTGGCAGGCGGATTCTCAACCACTGTGCCACCATGGAAGCCCTGTCTTTCTCTTTCTGACTTACTTCACTTAGTATGATAATCTCTAATTGCATTGACAGAATTTTTAAATTGCCATAATAAGATAGTAGGAAAGTAAGATAGTAAGAAAGAAGTCTCAGAGTCAATCATCCTGTGCACTCTAGGGCTCCTTCTGTCTCTGAATAGGTGTCCTGAAAATGCCTGATGCTGGTACCAGTGCAGATGAGGGGGTCACAGACCAAAATGTCTACAGAGGCAGGCAACAGAAATAAAGAACGTGGGCTGTGTTAACTGGGGCAAATTGGGCAAATGATCCCAGTCCTGCCAGAATTTCTAATTTTTCAACAGAAGCTAGAAATCTGTGATTTTTTTTTTTTTTTTTTTTTTTTTTTTTTTTTTTTTTTTTTTTTTTGCGGTATGCGGGCCTCTCACTGCTGTGGCCTCCCCCGCTGCGGAACACAGGCTCCGGACGCGCAGGCTCCGGACGCGCAGGCCCAGCGGCCATGGCTCACGGGCCCAGCCGCTCCGCGGCACATGGGATCCTCCCAGACCGGGGCACGAACCCGCACCCCCTGCATCGGCAGGTGGACTCTCAACCACCCGCGCCACCAGGGAGGCCCGGAATCTGTGATTTTAAAAAGTGAATGTTGCCAAAATTTAAATGTTGGCAAAATCCCCCCATAAACATACAAATACAAAATCACTATGCGGGAAAATTATACGTACCCGTCAGCCATATTTGGCCAATAGGTAGGTCATCATGTGCAACTCCTGGTATAAATGGGGTGGTTCAGTGAAAATCCACAATAGGAACAATGAGAAAACCTCACTGTTTTACATTTGAAGTCTATTTCTGAGGCTTACTGAGCAGAGCTTATTTTTTTATTTTATAGTTTAGAATACTGTCACCTGGTAACAATTAACTGGTTAATAGTCCCTCAACAAGAACCTTGCTTGCCCCTCTTTGTTCTTTTCTCAGGCTTCCCTCTCTGTGGACTCTCTTTCCCTCCTTATTTCTCCTCGATTAAACCATCTTCATTCCCTCACGGAGCTAAATGCTTCCTGGTCCACGAGCACTGCCTCATCTGTCCCCGTTTTGTTTATCTCTGTTTCTCATATTCTAGCTTGTATTACAGCTATATTTCTCTCCCTCATCTTTGCATCACTCAACATGATTTATCCTCTGTAAACATTTTTTAAATTAGATGGGAGTCTGAATTTTGTACAGAGTTCACATCTCTCCATTATTTTCTCTTTATTTTTTCCCTTAATTAAACCTGAGGGCCTGCATCCTAAAGAACTTTGTGGTCCTCTGTCCTCCTTCTCGCTGCATTTTCTTTCCATACCTATGTATATTTACTTTAAAAAATCCAGTCATTGGGCTTCCCTGGTGGCGCAGTGGTTGAGAGTCCGCCTGCTGATGCAAGGGACACGGGCTCGTGCCCCGGTCCCGAAAGATCCCACATGCCGCGGAGCAGCTGGGCCCGTGAGCCATGGCCACTGAGCCTGCGTGTCCGGAGCCTGTGCTCTGCAATGGGAGAGGCCACAGCAGTGAGAGGCCCGCGTACCGCAAAAAAAAAAAAAAAAAAAAAAAAAAAATCCAGTCACATGTATCTTGCCTGTAATCACTAGCAAGTTCCTTTTTATTTTTTTGGTTTGTAGTTTTAATTAGCTTTTGGGCCTTTTAAACCATAGGTTTACTTGTCAGAGACAGATTAGATTATTTGTTTTATCATCACTAAATTGTTTGGTTAAAACTTATCTTTTTATTATGTGCATAATGAGATAATGTATTATCTAGAATTCTCATAAATGATTTTGCTTCTCATAAATGTTGGACATTCTTTCCTATGTCTAGATTAGTGCTGAGCTTTACCACTTTTATTTCCATTTGAAGAAGAGGATTCAGAACAACTGTTAAAAAATCGAACCTAGTTCACAACTGCTGTGAGCACATCTACTGTGACTTTTTTTTCCTCTTTTTTCAGTAGCTTCTGAAAGTTTCCCGTGGATTTTACAAGGCAGCTCTAAAAATGAAGGTAAAATGATGACATCTAAAAGCACAGGAGGTGGTCCAGAGATGTGAAAGCCCAATAGACTCATCTGAGCCAACTGACCCACCCTGTGCCTGCAAAGACAGATTCACTCTTCTCCCTGTTTTCTCTGGGCTCATCTGAGTGGGACCTCCAGGGATACTTTGTGTGATTTAATGGCTAAACCAAGGAGGACTTGGCCTGCAGGCCACATGGGTGGGCCAACTTACTGTCTGAAAGGTACTGCTCATTACAAAAAACTCTAAAATATTTCCTTTCACTTAAATTAAACTGGGCCAAATAATTTTAGATGAAAATGACTGTGGCCTTGAAAGTTACATCAAACTGCAGGGTAAAATTAAATCCGCATATCACAATATTGCCCAGGATAAGGATCAGGTCGCACCTAATATTTGTCTTATCCTATTTTGTACCCGTCAGTTTTTGCTGCTTTGGTTGACCTCTCAAGGAGAGATGTTGGTTCCTCAGAATAGACTGTACCTTTTTATTTGTAGGAAAATGTGTAGATACATCAGATGACAGAACTGGGTAGTATTAATGCCTATCATTGATTTCTCTTGCTTCTCCTTCCAAAAAAGGGATTTTAATATGTGTTTTCCAAAAGAGACTTGGTAGATCACAAGTAAATATGGTGTGAAGAATATCTCAGCACCCGCCATACCCTGACACACACGCATCACACATTCACTGGTTAATTTCAGTTATTTCTGAGATGAAGTCCAAAATATAACTTCCTCCAATAGGAATTCTTTGGTTCAAATTTCTCTGCTCTATATTCCTATTGTACCCCTAATTTCTCCTTTTATAACTTTCATGGCACTTTTTTTGTGTGTGTGGTACGTGGGCCTCTCACTGTTGTGGCCTCTCCCGTTGCGGAGCACAGGCTCCGGACGCGCAGGCTCAGCGGCCATGGCTCACGGGCCCAGCCGCTCCGCGGCATGCGGGATCTTCCCGGACCGGACCGGGGCACAAACCCGCGTCCCCTGCATCGGCAGGCGGACCCTCAACCACTGTGCCACCAGGGAAGCCCCCATGGCGCTTTATTTTAATGACTTCTTTTATTGCCCATATCCTCCAGTAAACTAAAATCTCTAAGGGCAGGCACTAAATATATCTTGGTCAGTATGATATTCTTACCGCTCAGGACAACTGATGTGTGCCTTCAACAAATATGTTCTTGAAAAAATACTTGTCAAAGGAATAAATAAATAAATATACTGCATTTGCAAATATATCTAATATTGTTAATGTTAAGTTGTTAACCCATTTGTGGTACTAATACAAATGGCATTATATCTACATTTTTTTTAATACACGCTGGTACTGTAACTCAGCAAATTTAAGATAGCATCAATTGTACAACACACTATTATCTTCTGTAACACTAAGAAAGGAAAAGATCCTGCCAATTACAGTGTGAGCCAATGCTTTCTTATTTTTATATTAAAAAAATCTCAAGTACAGTAATAACTCATTTTAAAATTTATTTTTATTTATTTATTTATTTTAACAGCTTTATTGAAGTATAATTGCTTTACAATGGTGTATTAGTTTCTGCTTTATAACAAAGTGAATCAACTATACGTATACATATATCCCCATATCGCATCCATTTTGCGTCTCCCTCCCACCCTCCCTATCCCACCCCTCTAGGTGGTCACAAAGCACCAAGCTGATCTCCCTGTGCTATGCGACTGTTTCCCACTAGCTATCTATTTTACATTTGGGAGTGTATATAAGTCCATGCCACTCTCTCACTTCATTCCAGCTTACCCTTCCCCCCCCCCCCGTGTCCTCAAGTCCATTCTCTACGTCTGTGTCTTTATTCCGTGCTTTCCAGTTAAATTAGGAAATGCTCCAAGTGGAAGCCCTCCTGCCTGATATTCTATAGCTGAGGGTTTGGTCATGTGTATATAAATGTCCTCTGTGGGCAGAAGGTAGAGAGGGCCCAGGCCTGTTTTGAAGCTGAGCTTCGTGGGTGTCTGGGGAAGAGCCAGGCCCAGCCTTGTGTGGCTTGCAGGTGGCACTCTTTATGTAGATTGTTATAATTCAGCTGAATTTTAACCTCTAGTGTTTGAGAGTTAGGTTAATAAAGTCTATCCCTTAAAAAAAAATCCAAAAAATAAAAAAGAACCAAACCAAAAAATTGTATCTCACTAAATGGAAGAGATTAAAACCAAATATGGGTACTGGAAAGCAATAACTTAAAAATGGAAGCCCATATAAACTTTGTTGTATATCTGGTACTGATTAAAGAATACATGAAAATGATTTTTTATTGCCAAAGGTTTTTAGAAAAGTTATAATGAATTTTCTTTTTAACCTTCTCAGTGAAAATATGCAAGAACGATGTGGTTGCCCTTTCAAATATATCCATTTTCTTATTTCATGATGAAAACATGGGCCTCTGGTCTTTCTAAGATCCAAAAAATTTTATACATTAATTTTATATTGTGAAATGTTTTCTTCAGCTTCCTTGTCTTCCCCAAAAGAAATGTAAAGTGGTGGTAACTATTTCCCTCTAATTATTTTCAAAAAATTCTGATAGTAAGAAATTTGATTTAGGAGGAGAAAAAAATTATTTAAAATAGATACATTTTCTCTTTAATTAGGTCACATACCAGAAGTCAGCACGATTTAATTGATTACTAGTGAGAATGTTTAGAGTGGCCATTGGCAAGCTTATGGAATTAGCAGGAGACACAAAGAATTGAAAGAGGAAAGGAAGAGGGAGAAAAAAGAGGAAGAGAAAAGAGGCAAAAGAAAGAGAAGGAAAAAAATGAGAAAATAAACATTGTTAAATGTTGGCTTCTTTTATTTTTCCTACACAGAGATATTTCCAACTGCAGCTATCATGTAACATAACAAAAGTCCGTACATTGTCTAGAATTTAAGAGTATTGTCCAAGAACGTATAGGTATGAAATCCATGTTTTGGTACTGCAGCTGAATTCTTCTTGCTTTTATCATTTATTGTAAAGCCTCTCATTGATCTATCATATAATTTGCTACAGTTACTCATTCTCAATAAAGTCTTTTTTTTATTTGGACCCTAGGTTTTCCTCCTAA
Organism: Mesoplodon densirostris; assembly: GCF_025265405.1. Taxonomy (NCBI): domain Eukaryota; kingdom Metazoa; phylum Chordata; class Mammalia; order Artiodactyla; family Ziphiidae; genus Mesoplodon; species Mesoplodon densirostris. Next base: position 22,389,964 of record NC_082668.1, read on the forward strand.
TTTGGGGGTAACTTAAAATCTCTATTTGGATGCCTGTTAGGCATCTCAGACTCATCGTGGTCCTGATTTCTACTCTCCCCTTCATTGACCTTCCTGCCATCTTACCCATCTCAGGGAATGGCAACTGCCGTACTTGGATGAAAAATCTAAGAACCATCTTCGACTCTTGCTCATCTCATGTGCAACCCAAGAGCAGATCTTGATAGATCTATCTTCAAAATATATCAAGAACCTGACCATTTCTCACCACCTCCCTTGATGCCACTATGTCCTAGCTACCATCATCTCTCACCTGGTTCTCTTCTGTGGCCCCAACAACTTCCCCTGCTTTCACTCTTGTTCCATACAACCTGTTCCCAAAACTCATGTCAGGACCTCCAGTGGCTCTCATTTCACTGATGTTGACCTACAAGCCACCCCCTGGCCCCGCTGCCAATCTGTCCCCCCGTTACCTCTTAGATCTGTTATACTACTTCCCGCCTTACTCACATTGTTGTGTTTCACTGGCTTCCTTGCTGCTCCTTGGAGAAGCCAGGTCAACTCTGACCTCAAGCCCACTACTATTGCTCTCTCTGCTTAGAAGAGCTTGCACCCAGATATCCACAAAAGAGCTCTTTGCTACACCTCCCCAGGTCTCAGTGAGATCTTCTCTGATGACTCTCTTTAATTTTTGCAATACTACCTAGTATTCTCTATCTCCTATTCCTGCTAGAGTATATAATTGACTTATGTACTTTGTTTATGTCTGTTTCCCCCAACTAGAATATAAATTCATGGAAGAAAGGATTTTGTTTGTTTTGTTCACATAGAACAATGCTGGGCATATAGTAGGCATTCAATAAATGTCTGTGTTATTATTGTTGCCTCCTCTGTGCTAGATGTTGAGCTGGCCACAGAGAGCTGAGAGTGACAAGATAAGGATGAGAGCAGTGTCATAAGAGTAGATGTGCAGTGTTTTACAGAGAGGCTGACATTTGAGCCATGTAGGAACCTGTTAGGAGGAAAAACAATGAATGCACTCCTGTCAGAGGAAGCCATGTCTCTAAATGCAGAAAAGTATAAAAAGAATTCCAATTTAGAATGCACTGTTTATTCACTCATTCACTGCACCTACTATGTTTCTGTCACTATTCTAGGCACTAGGTAAAAGGGATAAAGAAAAACAACAAGGTCCCTACTCTCAAGAGACATTTGAGCAGAAGTTAAGTAAGCAAATAAATAATGCCACTTGTGCTTAGTTCTATGGAAGAAACAAGCAGTATGACACAACAGCCACAAGCAGGTGAGGTGTGAGAGCTTCTTTAAATAGGGAGGTCAAGGAGGTAGCTTTGTGGCTGCAATATCTGATCTAAGACCTGAAGGTGAAGGAGCCGGCTATGCAAAGATCCAGAGAGTGTGCCATCTGGGCAGGAGAACAGCAAGTACAAAGTCCCAGAGACCAGGGTGATTAGAGGACAGGAGGTGGTGAGTGGAGTGCCCATGTTATAGACAAGGGCAGGGCAAGGTCCTGGAGGACCTTATCAACCACTGTAGGAGACTGTGCTCTGCCATCCAGATCCGACTCCCAGCCCACTACTTATGGGACTGGAACACTCATTCCCCAGCTACTGAGAGCATGGCAATGCCAGATTGGAGCTGAACTCCCTCTGGGGCTTGCCCTTGTCTGAAGAGAGGCTGGTCCTCCAAGGTTACACTGTCTCCCTAAGAGCAGCCACTGAAATACAAAGGCTCAGCCCCTTTTGCTTCAATAAGGGCACCATCATCCTGGCTCTTGGTCAACTGAGGCTTCTGTTGTGACTTCAGTGAAGCCCAAGTTCTCTCTGTCCAATCCTCCTTCCTTCATGTCCTTCATGGGAGTTGATCCTGAGAGCACCTCCCCAAACACTTCTATACACCAACGTCCATCTCAGGACTTGCTTCCTGGGGAAACTGACCTGTCACACCACGGTTTGTGTTTTAAGTTCAAACCAAATCCATGTAAAGCTTTTATGCAGAAAGATGACAAGGTCTGACTGACGGTTTCGGAAGAGCCCTCTGGCTCCTGACTGGAGAATGGATCGTAAACAGGCAAGAGCGGAGGCCCTCCCATAACTCTCAAACACTGTGGTGTTTTCATGGGGAGAAGTGTCTATTTTTATTTGAGCTGTTTTGCAGGAGATTAAAAGTTAAGATGGATACGCTGGCTGGCAGGATATGCAGACCCAGCCCTCATGCTGGAGGAAGCACTGTTCAAAGGACAGGATCTACAGTTTTCACTGATCAGTTGGGACAGGGCTACAGATGTCTGGATGCTGGGAAATGTGCAAATGTTGGACCACTATGTTTTAATGTTACTGCCCTGTTGGGACTAAAGGAGAAAGCATAAAAGTGGTTGAAAAGAATGGATATTCACACTACTAATTGTACATGAAAGCAGGCAGTTCCTGGGGAGGAAATTGAATCCTCAACAGCAGGTCTTGGAGAGAACAAACTAGAATTCCTCTGTCTGAGCCTCAAGGCAGTTAGCAATGGAGAGGGTCACAGCCAGCCTGAAACCAGCCTCAGCCCACTTTCCTCTATCCTCTGATCTCCTGCTACGGCTTCTCATTAGCCAGACCTAACCAGCAGCCAGAGAGTGCTGAAGCCATGTCGGTGAGGTCTACAGAGTTCAGCATCCTGGGCAGAGAACAGGACAGAGAGGCAAATGGTAGATATCTGGCATGCAGATGAAAGTTCCTCTGTGTTGAAATTTGGGCTCCTCTAACTCTGATATGCATATGAATTGCTGAGGATCTTGTTAAAATGCAGACTGTGTTTTAGGAAGACTGAGGTGGGACCTGAGGTCCGGAATTGTTAGCACATTCCCAGGTGATGCTGTGGCTTCTTGGTGCATGGATTGCTTATGGACCAGCAAGGTTACAATTCCCTTCCCTAAACTAAGTCTTGTCAAAAGTCACAGCTTGGTCTCACCTGTGTAAAGGAAGCATCCCTTGACCACCTGGCAAGAAGGGAGCTGGGAAGGAGCACATTCCTTTCTTCCTGTCCTTCCCCAACCCAGCCCTGAAGGCCTCGGGGGAAATAGCATTCACCAGGGGTGGGGCACTTATGAGGGTCAAGGGTAACTGGCAGTTGGCCTAAGTGGCCTGTGGATAGAGAGGAGATTGATGACTTGAACCCGGAGAGGCAGAGACCAACTGATTCAGGAAAGAACGTAAAATACCAGCACCTTTGAGGATTCCCCGGAAAGGGAGCCTTGAAATCATTGTAAATAATAGGAAAATGACCTTATTTATGTTTACAGGCTAGGGAAACCCAGACTTACAGGGAATGAATAAAGTTTGATAGTTCAGGCTTGAAATCCATTGCAGAACCCCCTTGTGCTTTGCTTTGTATTTGCTCCAATAACAGCTGCTTTTCCCAATGGTTTGTGTTTAGTCTGATTATCGAGAACTGCTCATCCTAAGTGGGACAGGGCCTCTCCTGTCGAGGCCTGTGGTCCTCTGCAGTAAAAAAGCACGCGAACATATTTTTGACCACATGCAGGCTGCCTCAGCTTTTAGCTGTGTTGCAATCCTGGAAATGTCATTGAAAGGAGAATGGCAAGAAATGAATCGTTTTTTTCTTCTCCCACCATGGTGTGGCCACCACCTACCTTCTTTTTCCACACAGTGTTCCTGAATCGATAAGGCAAAATGTTGACAAGTTAACTTTAAGACCAATGAATCAGCAGGAAGACTGTTGAGTGAGTGCCTCAATAAAGTGAAAAGTGAAATATAGGGGTCTGTCAGCTCCATCAGGCCAGCAAATAGATGAAATGTTGCAGGCGACACGAGTGAGGACTGCCTGCACATTTTTCTTTTTCTTGGCCTTAAGAATTGAGAGTAGTTTAATCTTAAATTCCTTCTCCAAGAGCTACATAAAGAGACGAATCTTTCCAATACTTAATTGGAAGCAATGATTTATTTTATTTTATTTTATTTTGGCTGCATTGGGTCTTCACTGCTGCGCACGGGCTTTCTCTAGTTGCAGCGAGTGGGGGCTACTCTGCGTTGCGGTGCACAAGCTTCTCATTGCTGTGGCTTCCCTTGCTGCGGAGCATAGGCTGTAGGTGCGTGGGCTCAGTAGTTGTGGTGCATGGGCTTAGTTGCTCCATGGCATGTGGGATCTTTCTGGACCAGGGCTGAAACCCATGTCCCCTGCACTGGCAGGCAGATTCTTAACCACTGCGCCACCAGGGAAGCCTGGAAACAATGATTTTAATCAAATCATCCTGAATAAGTGTCTATAGGCCATCAACCCCTGGATGGTGATGAGGGCAAGGGTATGAGAGAAGGTGGGAGTAGACTGGTTTGTGGACAGGGAATTCTACGTTGAAGATACAAACACTAATGCAAATACTACTACAAGTCTAAATGCCTATACATCACTTGCTATGTGTTATGTGCCAGTGAAGCACTGTTCCAAGGGCTTTACATGAAGAAAGCTAGGGCCAAAGCCACAGATACCTCTTGCTATGGACTGAATGTTTGTATCCCCCACCCCAAATTCATATGCTGAAATCCTAATGCCTAACATGATGGTATTAGGAGATGGGGCCTTTGGGAGGGAATTAGATCATGAGGGTGGAGCCCTCATGAATGGGATTAGTGCCCTTCTTGGAAGAGACACTAGGGAACTTGCCTCCTCTCTCTGCTCTCTTCAAGAAAACAACCATCTGCAAACCAGGAAGAGAGTCCTCACCAGAGCCCAAACATGCTGGCACCCTGGTCTTAGACTCCAGAACTGTAAGAAATAAATGTTTGTTGTTTAAGCCACCCAGTCTATGATATTTTTGTTGTAGCAGTCCAAACTGACTAAGACATCTCCGGATATTGGAGCTTTGAAGATGCAAGTTCTAATAATTTAGTAGCTTTGTCCCCATCCTTCCCTCAGCATGAAAATGCAATAGGTAGGGAATGAAGAGATGGGGATGATTTATTTTTACTTTTTTTCCTTCTTCCTCTAGCAACTCACAGTTTTACCAAATACAGATTAAAAAAAAATAAATTTATATGACGACCATACTCAGTAAAGGTGGATTAAAAAGGGAAGAAAGGAGACATTTTTATTTATTTTGTGAAGTTTGGTGACAAATTCTTTTGACCCTTACACTGAGTCTGAATTCTCTCTATTCTACACTTGCCTCCATTCCCTCTACCTGCCTCCCACACCACAACCAGTTTTTTAAGCACAGCTAAAATCAGGGGATGAACATAGTGATAAACCTGACCCTGGGGCCCTCCTAAAAATGTTCATTAAGAACTACCTTCCCCTTTGCCAACTGCTAAATAAACCAGTCTCATCAGATGATGTTTACTGGGACCAGATAACAGATCTATTTCAGAATGCATGACTAGTCCTCTCCTTCCTTCCACAGACAGGCCAGCCTATCAATGCCCTTCTTTCTGAACCTTGATCTTAGCCCATCAGAAGCATGCACCCCATAGGAACTGTAGCTTTATCCTTGTTCCTGGGGAACCCCAGTCATATCCTGTCACGGGGTAACTGAAGAGAGGGACAAGAGAGGGTACTAGGGAGAGGATAAGAGGGGGATAGTTAATCAATAATCTATCATAATTTTTGACCAAGCATCTCCAGGTGTGCTTGGTTCCTTTGAGCAGGGGAGATGTGGGAAATGTGAATACATACTGGGTTTCCATTTGGCTTATTTTAGAAAATACTGAGCAATAGGGCAAGCCCATTTGGGGGAACTTTGTGAGATCTTTCTACCCAGAAGGCTAGTCCAGCAGGTAGGAAGCAGTGTTTAGGGGCTGTTAAGTATGACTTGGGGATTCTGTCTCCATCTGATCTACATATTTAGTAATATTTCTGAGTCAGAAAGTTAGGAAAGATTTCATGCACTTCATTTTTATCTGTATGGGACTAGGTTTGTGAGTTGCCTGAAGAAACAGACAAACAAACACAGTTCTCCCTCTTCTCCACCCACGCATTCTGCTACGTGCAGGATGAGGGCTGCAGGCCCTTGACCTACTTCTTGCTTCCCTGCTGCCCTTTCTTCTTGGCAGTTCAGGGGCTGAGCAGAGGCCCCAGGACTGTGACACTGTGGATAGAAAGGCTGGGAGATCACAGTGTGAACCCTGTATGCCTTGTCCCCAGACCCCTGCCTGCAGCCTCAGCCTTACTCTCCAGGCTCCTGGAGCAGGCCCATCCTTCGATGGGAAATTGAGTCCAGAAGGGCAGGTCATGCGCTCATGAATTCTCCTGCTGTGACCTGATGCTCCAATTCTGGTAATTCAGCTTCTGCTTTGACCTGTGACCCAACTGGGTCATTGTCTGGCCACCCTGGACTTCTGTACCTGCACTGAGTTTCAGTTTGTCTAAGCCTGAGATCATTCCTCTGAACTTTAACTCCTTGGTTAAAACTCTGTTTGTAACTGTCAGACTTCCCCAATTTTGATCATTTTCAAAATCGGCTACTTGCTTATCAATTAGTTCTTTGCCTTTTGCTTGGGACTCATCTGCTTGTCCATCAAGACTCCTGCCTCACCCAGGCTAACTCTCCCCAGACTCTGACCTGTGGGATATATCCTGATCTTGATAAGCATACCTCCACTCCACTTAGGTGAACCTCCCAAGTTATCATGGTATGGTAAACTTACAGATGGAGAGAGTCATCAAGTTTACCAGCTCTAATTCTTATACTCCACCATTTGCCTTGCCCTTGGAGATCTATCACAAAGAATGACTACTACTATCATGTATTAATTAGATTTATTTGGTTAAAGGGAAAGAAACAGACTTTGTTTAGTTTGAGTAAAAAGAAAAATTTACTGGGAAGATCTGAGTTTATAACCAAAGCACCAGGAGGGTTGAGAAGTAGGGAAGCTCTGAAGACCTTAACCTTAGGAGTTCCTGGACCTGCAGTTTAGGACACTCTGTGGTTCAGCTCCATGACTCTCGGCAGCTGTTTCTCCTCATATAGATTTCTGTATTCCCTGGAGAGACAATCTGATTAGCTTAGCTTCATTTAAGCACTTATCTCTGGAAAAAAATCAGCTCTAGTTCATGTCCCGAGTAAAGACGTGGCTGCTGAGGTCCACCTCTAGGAATCAGGGCCAGTCCCCAGGAAAGGGCCAAGGATGTGAACTGAGGATTCACCCCAAGTGTCATATCAGATGCTGATCACGCTGGCCCCAAGTGACTCTCTGCCTCTCCTACCCCAGGAGCCCAGCACTCATCTCAGTTCCCTTAGCACAGCTGGGGGATTCTTCACTGCTGTCACCCAAGGCTAGATTTTTTAAAACAAAAACATCAAGTAAAAGAGGAACATACAACTAGAAATCTACTTTGTAGACTTGCTTGTCTTCAGCTTGAGATATCTTGCAGGGATGCTTTCTGGACATGCTCATGGTTGAGGACATGTTTGAGATTCAGAGGGATCCAAAGAAAGGCTAGAAATTCTCTCCTATTTGGCTAAGGACTGCCTTCAGAATGCCATTTTCCTGGCTCTTCCCAGGTGAAAGGTATGGGACTAGCCTCTCTTCTCAGGAGTAATCTCCTTCTCTTTCTACAGGAGTGTGGTCTGGCCTGATGGCCTCATAATATAGTCTACCAGAGCATTACATGATAAGCTCACCATTTTCCACAGGATGGGCACATCTAGTAGTAGGAGACTTATTCTGTTACCCAAATGCTAGGCCATCTGTGATTTCGGTCCTGGCTTGTCCCAGTGTGGCTTGCTGCCATGACTACTGTGTAATGATCTGATTCAGCGTCAACGTGTACTGATTACATGTGGGTGGTCTGCCAGGCTCTATGGGCAGGGACTTGTACTTGAATGGCCTAATTCTTTATTTAACACAAATCCCATGAAATTCTCATGGAAAACGAGTGCTGTGGTCAAATACATTTGGTTAACACTACCTGATGTCTTCTTTTTGCAGACACAGAATGCTAAGTACCTCACTATACACTCTAGAAGATGCAGAAAAAAGAATTGTTTAACTCTATGTAACCTGATATTTCCCAAACTGAATGGGTAGTGGAAACTTTTTTCCCACCTATTCACATCCTGCAGGACTGACTTTCAGTAGAACACTCTTAAGGAAATGCGATTTAGTTTAATGCTCCCAGCATCTGGGGAGCGAACCTGAAAAAGGTGTTGTTATGCTCATTTTTCAGACAAGAAGACAGAGGCTCACCTCAGAGAGCTTGTGTAGCTTGACCCAAGTCTACCCAGGGAGCAAGTGCCTCTGCAGAGCTTAGAACCCGGTTCCTCTGAGTCCAAGTCCAGGCCTCTTTCTGCCATGCCTGGATCACCAGCTCTGAGACTTACCAGATACTCCGGAGGGACTGTCTTAACAGATTCTGGCTATCAGCCAGATACAGATGCCAAAGACCCAGGAGAGCCTCCTGTCTGAAGGCTTGCAGGCTCATGACCCAGGAAAAGCTGATATTTCAGTTCAAGTACAAAGACAGGGAAAAGCCAATGTCCCAGCTTGAAGGCCCTCTCTTATTTGGGTGAGAGTCAGGCTTTTTGTTCTATTCAGGCCTTCAACCAATTGCATGAGGCCCAGCCACATTAGGGAGGGCAATCTGCTTTACTTAGTCTACCAATTTAAATGTTAATTTCATTTAACAACACCATCACAGAACCACCCAGAATAATGCTTGGCCAAATATCTGGGACCCCTTGGCCCAGTCAAGTTGACACATAAAATTAACCATCATGGGTTACAGAAGTCTTCTCTGACTTCTGCCTTGCTCACACTCTCTCTTCCTCTCTCTGCATCTTCTTGTTTGCCTCCTCCGATGAAGTCAGCTGCCATGTTGTGAGCTGCCCTGTAGAGAGGCCTCCATGACAAGGAACTGTGGTAGCCTTCAGCCAACAAACAGCAAGAAGCTTGGGCCCTCAGCCCAACAGCCTTCAAGGAACTTCATCCTGCAAATAACCACATGAGTGAATTTGGGGGTGGAGCCCACCCTGTCTGCCAAGCCTGGACTTGACCAGAGCCCTGGCTGACACATTGGCTACAGCCTGTGAGGGATCCTGAAGCAGAGAACCCAGGTAAGCCATGGTCTTGATTCCTGATCTACAGAAACCATGAGATAATAAATGTTATGTTAAGACTTTTCATTGTGTGGTCATTTTTTTCTCAGTCACAAATAACTAACACATGTCTCATCCATTGGCTAGTCTCCACAAATGGAGTTTGAGGGTATCTGACGTTTCTGATCCTTTCATCCACTGTCTCTCTTTAAGAGAGGACCCAGACAGGCTTTCAAAATGCCTACCTCCAACCTTTTATGAGAAAGGATGCCCAGGTAACTGAACAAATTCTATTGCGGCACTTAGTATAGTTCAGGGGAGGATACTTACAAAAAGAATGGGGCAAGTTCATAAGAAACAGAAATGTTTCTTTTCTGGTTATTCTGTTTTAACACATCTCTCAGTGTTTCCTTTTTTCCACGATTGTTTCCACCAACCAACACTCTAGGTCCCTGGTCTCACTGGGTCCTGTCCTACCTCATCCCATAGATAAATCAATCAACAGGACACCAACCAACCTAGAGACCCACTCTGTGATTCTTTGTTGGGTATGGGGTGATAACTGATTGTTTCACCTTTGGACTTGTAAATGAACATCAGGGATGATGGTGATTACATGTTGGTGGGGGGGGGGGCAGGGGGGAGGAAAGGAGCCCTGTCTCAGTTTTCTTGGACTACGTAATCCTTGAGGCTTCTGACTTATAGGTATAGTTCAGGGAGTATGGGCAGAGAGAGATAGGGAAAAGTTTTATGAAAAAGAAAAAATTAAAGTTAAATTCCCCATTGACATGGGCAGATGTGGGTGAGCCATTCACAAAATGACTTAGAAAATGAAGAGATATGATATTTCTTGTACCCTAGTGTCAAGGAGAAAACTCTTCCAAGGATCCTCACTGTTAAGGCCCAGGACATACTTGAGATGAAACAGGGTGTTTGTGGACAGGTGTGCCTATATACTGGAGCTCCCTAGGAGCTGTCCCTTAGTTTTTTTTTAATTTATTTTTGGCTGCATTGGATCCTCGTTGCTGTGTGCGGGTTTTCTCTAATTGCAGTGAGTGGGGGCTGCTCTTCGTTGTGGTGCACGGGCTTCTCATTTCAGTGGCTTCTCTAGTTGTGGTGTGTGGGCTCTAGGTGCGCGGGCTTCAGTAGTTGTGGTGCACAGGCTCAGTAGTTGTGGCTCGTGGGCTCTAGAGAGCAGGCTCAGTTGCTGTGGCGCAGGGGCTTAGTTGCTCCGCAGCATGTGGGATCTTCCTGGACCAGGGCTCGAACCCGTGTCCCCTGCATTGGCAGGCAGATTCTTAACCATTGTGCCACCAGGGACACAGTTCTCTTAGTTCCTTAAGCCATCCTCCTCCTCCTACCTGCTCATCTACCATACGAGCCAGCAGCAGGTCCCTATGTACTCTCTTAGCTTTAGGGGAAAAGGAGCAACCCACTTGACATGGCTTATGGAGCACCCACTGGGTTTTCTCTAAGGCAGTAGTTCTCAATTCTGGTTGTACATTAGAATCACAAGGGAAGATTTGGAAAAAAAGTGACCATGCCTGGACCCAGCCCCCAATCAATGAATCAGAATCTCTAGGGGAAGAGCCAAAGCATGGGAGTTTTTTGAAAAGTTCTCTACATAATTTTAACACACAGCCAGTGAGAGCCACCGGTCTGGGGCCCCAAGACAGACTATAGTATTGTAATTTGGAAATGGGGACTCTGCTAAGATAAAGTGTCACTAAGTTGAAAACCAGATTCTTTTTTTTAAAAAAGTCTTGAAATTAACATCCTAAGAACAATAAGAAGAGTGGACACAGACGCCTGACCCTTCAGAAGGAAGGCCAGCCAGTGAGCATGGCGAGTAAGGGAGGCTTTATTTGACCAGGGGATTTGCTGGAAGCAGGGTCTTTTGGAATACGCTTACTGTTTGAGATAATGTCTGAAGGTTGAGACTGATATGAATTATTTAGACCTTTAGGGAGACTTTTTGCAATGGAATCAATTTTCCTTATCCTTCTCTGCATAGTCAGACTGAAATGGTCAAACCTCTAGAGTAAAGCTGACTTTACAAACAGCAGCCACGAGAAAGTTCTGATGTTTGCTACCGTGTTGCTGATAAAACTATAATTGATTGAGATGCCCCTTGGGAGGTCTCAAGAAAACCTAAGTCTTTTTGTTATGAAGTGTTATAATAATTTCCTTTGTATGTCATATCCATGAGACATGTGATATGCATTTAACGAGAACTCAGATCAGGGGGTAGAAGCTTTGTGTTTTCAAAATGCTGCAGAATAAAGATTCAGAGGCTATATCGCAAGTTCATGTTTTCTTCTTTCGTGGGAGATTTTGGCCTTCTGGCACAAAAAGTGTCAGGCTCGAGACTTTCTTCTTTGGTGTGACAGGAGCGACCACGTGACCTGGTTTGCCCCAAATGGTTCCAGTTTACACGTGTTGTCTTAGCCTAATAATTCACAGCCCACTTTTCCAGTTTCAAAAGTGCCCTGGTTTAGGTGATAAATCACATGGTCTTCCTGTCATTTTATAGTGTGCCTCTGGTCTGGGAAGAGGAGACCTACGGTGTAGTACTATTGTTTCCGCTAACTGGCTTTGTGCTCCTAGCAGATGATTTTTCTCTGAGGGACTCAGTTTCCTTCTAAGTCAAGGAAAGGGGGATCTAAACCAGAGACCCAGGGTCTGCACCATGTTAGATGCAGATTTTTTTTTTTTTTTTTTTTTTTTTTGCAGTACGTGGGCCTCTCACTGTTGTGGCCTCTCCCGTTGTGGAGCACAGGCTCCGGATGTGCAGGCTCAGCAGCCATGGCTCACAGGCCTAGCTGCTCCGCGGCATGTGGGATCTTCCCGGACCGGGGCACGAACCCGTGTCCCCTGCATCGGCAGGCGGACCCTCAACCACTGTGCCACCAGGGAAGCCCCCAATGCGGATTTTTGTATGATTTTGTTATATGTCTGCATATATATCATTGTATGTACATTTTTCTGGGGAGTTTCAGATAGCAGTCATCATATTTCTGAAGGGGGGTTTCATGATCCCCAAATGGTAAAGAACCACACTGGATAAATTCTGCAGTCCTATTCAACTCCAGGATCTTGCACTTCTGTCATTACGATGCTTTTAAAACAGAACTTGGGAGTCAGTAAAAATATTGCCTGAGAATATTTCCACAGTAAGAACTGTATGATAATTGATTTTCCTTGTACCAAACAAATAAATGGAATTTTATTTTTAGAGGCAAGCAGCCCACACACTGCAATGATAAAAGGACTCTTCTATGAGACAGACAGGAACCCTGCAGTTGGGAATACAGGGCCTTCTCCTTTGGGAAACGCACAGGAAGGGAAAGAGAAACACCCCATGGGAATGCAGGGGTCCTTGTGAAGTAGGGATGATACACAAGATGACAAGGGAACTGTTTGGACCTTCCTGTCTAAGACTGATAGAAAAGAGGATGAGAGATAAGCAATTAAGGAAGTAATTATATGATAGACTTAAAGAAAGGACAGTGAGCCCAGAGTCTGCGATCTGTTTTCAGCTTTGTCATGAAACTGCTGTGTGACCTTGGGTGGATCAGTTTCCTCTGCCTCAAAACCAGAATGCAACTGTGTGATCTCGAGCTGCTATGCTTTGCTTCCCTGCATTTGCTCATTCCAGGCTCTTCCCCCCCTTCAATGACCCTGAGGAAATCTTTCTGTGCCTGTTTCCTAAAAATCAATGCACTTGTCAAAGGCCTTGCTATTCTGTTTTTTCTTTCTTTTTTTTTTTCCAAAAATTACGCCTCATTGAGAACATTTATCATTTCTCACCCATTTATTGTGGAGAGAAAATTTGCTTTAAAATGATGGCCAGAGTTTCCCCAGTGTTTTCTTTTCAAGAACATCTCACTTGAGCAAGATAGCCTAGAGGCTGCTTTTGTGGTTCAGAGTGGCCACTGAACCAATTATGGAACTAGGTAACAAAGAATCAAAAAATGACTTGGGCAAAATTTTCTGTGGATCAGACTAGAGCCTCAGAAGCCCCAGAGGCTTTGCCCTGATGGTAATGGGAAATATTTGGTACCAATCTATTTCCTTAGACTCTCATGAAGTAACTTACGGTGATGACAAGGAATTAGCTATTGACCTTGTATGTACCTCTCTGCAATCCTCAGTAAGAATTTCAAGTATAATATTTATATATAGGAATAACTCAAATCACAAAAGTAAAAACTTTTTGTCAGACAGCATTATACTGTAGGCTACATCAATGGTCTCTGGAGTGAAGTTTGAGGATTTTGGGGGTGGGGTGGGGTTGTATGATCTATTGGGTCATAGGAAAAATATTAAACTTCTATTAGGCATGCTGAAAGATATTTTACTGGGGAGTGTGCTATCAAAAATATTTAGGGCTGGGCTTCCCTGGTGGTGCAGTGGTTGAGAGTCCGCCTGCCGATGCAGGGGACACGGGTTCATGCCCGGGTCTGGGAAGATCCCACATGCTGCGGAGCAGCTGGGCCCGTGAGCCATGGCCACTGAGCCTGTGCGTCCCGAGCCTGTGCTCCGCAACGGGAGAGGCCACAACAGTGAGAGGCCCGTGTACCGCAAAAAAAAAAAATAATAATAATAAGCCATTGTCTATTCTATGCCAGGTATTTGTTTTGGGAGCTACATATATAGAGTGTGTTATATTGTAGTGAGTGGCAAGGTTCAACTCCATAAAACCTTGGACTCTGGACAATACAGAGTGGAACTTTCCTAACATGACAAAGAATGTCATGGTTGTGTCTGATATCATTTGGTAATAGACTGGTGCTGTCAAGAAAGTTGAAAACACAAAACGGATGACTGATAGTGGATTGGATACATGGTCTTTTGAAAGCCACGTCTGGGGTGAGATTCACATAATCCAGACATCCAGAGATTCTGGCAGGTTCACCATAATCAGAACCCGCTGCACCCCACCCCCAAAAGAACTTACACTCTTCCTCTTCCGTTATTTCTTTTACCAATTGGCAAGCAAAACAAAACCTTAAGTTCATCACAATCTCTAGTAGCACTATGTAAGTCTCACTCAAAAGAATAAAGAGTGAGGAAGAAAAATGGACAAACCCCTGTGCAGAAAACAACCGACTTCAATGGAAGTGTTATATATAATCATACACAACAACTATATATATTAATTACATACTTATATATAGTAATATAATTTAGGATTAACTCCTAATTCTTGGTCAAGGCCAGTGGCTCTCTGTCTTCACTTTTCATTAAACTCATGTGGGAGATTTAAAAAAATACTAATACTTGGGACCTATTCCCCAGAGATTCTATTTTAATTGTCTGAGGCGGAGCCTGGCATCAGCATTTCTCAAAAGTCCCTTTGATGAGTCTGATATGCATGTGGGGCTGAGGACCACTAGTCTAGGCCTTGAAAAACTCAACCTCCTGGACTTCCCTGGTGGCGCAGTGGTTAAGAATCTGCCTGCCAATGCAGGGGACACGGGTTTGATCCCTGGTCCAGGGAAGATCCCACATGCCACAGAGCAACTAAGCCCGTGTGCCACAACTACTGAGCCTGCACTCTAAAACCTGTGAGCCGTGGGCCTAGAGCCTATGCTCAGCAGCAAGAGAAGCCACTGCAATGAGAAGCCCACACACTGCAAAGAAGAGTAGGCCCCGCTCGCTGTATCTAGAGAAAGCCCCGCACAGCAGCGAGGACCCAACACAGCCAAAAATAAATAAATTCATAAATTAATAAATTAAAAAGAAAAACAAAAAACTCAACCTCTCATGTCCTGTTGGTCTGAAGATCAACAAGGAATGCCTTGCGGTCAGCTAATTTCTGTGGGAAACATTAAACATTAAATATTCCAGCTCTCTTTCTCTCTGATTCTCAGGAGAAACCATATTTTCTCAGCCAGTTGAATATCCCATGCCCTTGAGAATTGACAAAAGTAGGAGCTGGCACTTACCTAACTTAAAAGCTACATTTGAGAAAGCAAGAAACGTGGCATTTGAAAGAAGAAATATTGATCATCCTATCAGAAATTATTTTCTCTCATACTGACCCCCTGGAGAGAAACTTTGTGACTTAAAATCCCCCCTCTCTCTCTCTTGCATAGCATGGCCATTACCTTCTTCCTTGTTCTGGTAGTGCAAGTCAGCAAAAGGAAAATGCTGTTGAATCGTATAACGTTGGGGGAACTCTAGGAAGGAACAAAAGAATTGGTTACCTCAAGTTATCTGCCATTTTTCAAAGTAAATGCATGTCTGGATTTTTCTTTTACACTTTTGGTTGCTTTGGAGATGATGGGGTTGAGATATCTAAGGAAGCTCAGCCATTCTCCTCAAAATGGAGTCTGCAGACAGAACTCATCCATCATTTGGTGGTCTCCCTTTGTGGAATAAACATATTCCTGTTGAATCCCCTCTGATGACTTATGGAGTCACAGGAAATTTGGAGAACAGAAATGATTCCAACATAAAACAGTAGCATAAACTTTTGAGGGGATTTCCCTTTTGGGCCTATTTCTAGGCACTTCAGAATGTAAAAGGGAGGGAAGTTCTAAGTATAATAATTGGTATAAAAAACAAGTGGACAAAAAAAGAAATCTGATTACTGGTGAACTCTCTCCACTTGTTATCACTTATGTATCCATAGGGACAGCCAGGAGAAGAGAGCTTGTGCCAGGTCATTCAATAAAGGGAATTTAATATAGGGAACTAGTTAAAAAAAAATAAGGTGTTGAAAGAGATGAAAAAGCCCAGTTGGGGATAGAGAGGTGACACAGGGGTTAGTGACAGCAGCAAGTTACTACCAGGACAGATCTGAAATAAGAAATGGCAGCATTTCTCCAAAGTCCGTACAATGATTGTGATATGCATGTGGGGTTGAGGACCACTGGTCCAGACTCCCATGTCCTGCTGGTCTGAAGATGGATGGACAAGGAATGTCCTGTGGTCTGTTAATTTCTGTGGGAAGCATTCCACATTTATTCCAGCTCTCTTCCTCTCTGAGAGGAAGGGGAGGTCGTCTAGAAGAGGCAGGGAACCAGGGCTGCCCGATGCAAACAGTAACCATGGTGGAAACTAGCAGCAGGAGCTGGGACAATGGAGGGAAGAGCTTTTTTGCTAGACCAGAATCAGGAAAGGGGAGGAATAAATAGCCTGACTTCTTCCTTCCTCCTGCCTCCCTATATGTCTCTAGTGTCTTCCTTCTATTGGCTGAAACAAACGGGAAGCCAGTTGTTTCCAACCGCAGCAATTTTAGAGCAGCAACACAAATTGTCACGTTACATTAAACTGGTTAATTTGAACTTTATTGGTTTGGTAGTTTTATCTCTAATTTGTAGATTTGTTTTGGTGTTATGGTTGTTTAGCATAATGAGTTTATACCTAGTTTTTCATTTGTATGTATATTTAAATAAGTTTAATGAAAGTCATTTGTCAAAATTAGGGGCTCTTGAGAACATTTTTCCTCCAAAAAGAGGACATACGTTACTCAAGTTGGACAATAATAGTATAAAATTCTGATAACAGGAGTCACCCAGGATTTAACTGGGGGAACTGGGAAAGAGGATCTGAGGGTTGCCTAAGCTTTGAGTCATAGGGAGTAGGGAGTTCTCAATTTTGCTTAGAACAACTCTTGTAAACACACACTTAAAAAAGGGAGGACTATTTACCAAAACTCCAACTCACAGGCAGAGTTTGCTTTTATATCAGAAGTATTTAGTAAAATACTTTTAAGAGGGGTCAGTATAAATGTGGTCAACCACATGACCCTCATGCACGGTTGACTCTGTATGTGGGTGATTTTTGCAATATGTTCTCTTTTCAAATGATGGGCTTTGCAGCCTTTTCTGCTCATCAGCAGGAATTATTTTTGACAGACTTGAAGGTGACCTCAGAGTCCAGGCTGGGAGCAGCTGGCCTTGAGCTCCTGGTGATGATGAGACATGGAGATTGGGGACAATGACGTGCCCCAGATTGGGCCATGCCTGTGTTCATGATGAAAACATTTTTTCTAGGTTCTGTGTACAGTACCCAGAAAACAAAGCCAAAACCAAACCAATCCCCAATCTATTGACTGAAGTACAAACAACATTTGTGTGAAACAGAATAAATAGCTTTATTTTTAAATTGAAAATAAGTATGAAATATTTCAAGTATGTAGAAAATAATATAAGCATTCATGAATCTAGCATCCAGTTTTAAAAACTGGTAACGTTTTGTTATGTTTGTTTCAGATCTATCACTCCCTCTCTTGCTTAAAAACAAAAAACCCACAATATTATAGATACTACTAAAGCTCCAATGTTCATCATTAACCATTTCTTTACACTTTAATTTTCCATTAGGGTTCTTCTCTGACCCATAAATTATTTTGGAAATTTCAAATTTACCAAATGCTTGTGACTTTTTGAGCTATCTTTTGGTGGCATTATGGTCAGAGAATGTAGTCCATGTGATACCAGTTCTTTGATATTTCTTGAGATTTGCTTTGTTGCGTAGTTTAATTCTTAATTTTGTTGTATTTGCTCTTGAAAATAATGTTTATAATCTAATTGTTGTGGTAGGGCTCTATATATTTCCATTAGGTCAATCACGTTCATTGTTTTGCTCAAATAATCTATATACTCATTAATTTTTTTTGTCTTTTGATCTATCCATCTCTGAGAAGAAAGAGGCATTAAAATATTCTACTATGGTCATGTATTCATCAATTTCTCTTTGTATTTAAATTTTTGTTTTATATGTTTTGGAGCTAAAATGTTGGACAAAATATGCACAGGTTTATGTTATTTTCCTGGAGAATTATTTTTTTTTATTATTAGATAATGGCTTTCTTTATTCCTCAAAATACTTAAAGTCTGTTTATCTACTATGTATATCAATAGGCTAGCTTTCTTTTGTTTAGAAGTTGCCTGGTATATATTGTTCCAATCCTTTATTTTTTGCCTTTCAGTGTCATTATGTTCTAGTGAGTCTTCTGGAAGAAGCATTCACCTGGATTATTATTTTGACTATTTTTAATCCAATCATAAAAGCTCTATCTCTTAATAGATGACTAACTGCATCACATTTTTTATGCTTATTAACATAGTATCTTTTATAATCTCTTCATTTTTTTCTGAAAATCAAGTTATTTCTAATCTACACATATGGCTCTAACACTTAGGGCATATTACACATTTGATTTAAAAACGGATTCTATGTTGTTTTTTACTTTCCTCTCTTTCCTTTGATTGGATTAATCAAATTTTCTTTATTCCTACTTTTCTCTTATACTGATTTAGAAGTTTTACATTCTTTTGCATTATATGTCTATTCTTTTTTCTGCTTTAGTGGTTATCAGCACACTAATACTTGAGTATTGGTATTGTTTTGACACACATACTTTTTTTTAAACTTTTTATTTTATATGGAGTATAGTTGATTAATAATGCTGTGATAGTTTAAGGTGTACAGCAAAGTGATTCAGTTATACATTTTCCCATTTAGATTGTTACATAATATTGAACAGAATTCCCTGTGCTATACAGTAGGTCCTTGTTGGTTATCCATTTTAAATATAGCAGGTGTTGACACACATACTTGAGTTACATAGTCTAAAAGATTTACAGTCTTTTGACTGTACATAGTCATATTTTTCACATCTGGTGTTTTAGATCTACCGTATTTTATAACTCTACAAATGAAATTTTCTAATTTTTTTACATTGAATGTCTATTTAGATTTATGCACAAATTTACCAACTTTGCTTAACAATTCTTCTTGTTCCCATTTGCTCCTCAATTTAATTTCCTCTTATTCTGTGAGAACCTTTATGTAGTATTTCTCATTCTTTGTTGGTCTGAACATTTGTTTTTATTTTACCTTCATTCTTGAGGGACAGTTTAACTTGGTAAAGTATTCTAGGTCAAAAGTTATTTTCCCTTAGCTCTTTGAAGATACGATTTCATTTTTTTCTGAGCCCTGTTTTTGCTGGTAAGAAGTCTGCTGTCAGTCCTATTATTCCTTTTAGTAAATGTATTATTTTCATTGACTTTTAAATTATTTTTTAACATCTTTATTGGAGTATAATTGCTTTACAATATTGTGTTAGTTTCTGCTGTATAACAAAGTGAATCAGCTATACGTATACATATACCCCCATATCCCCTCCCTCTTGCATCTTCCTCCCACCCTCCCTATCCCACCCCTCTAAGTGGTCACAAAGCACCAAGCTGACCTCCCTGTGCTATGCGGCTGCTTCCCACTAGCTATCTATTTTACATTTGGTAGAGTATATATGTCAATGCCACTCTCTCACTTCATCCCAGCTTACCCTTCCCCCTCCCCCTGTCCTCAAGTCCATTCTCTACACCTGCGTCTTTATTCCTGTCCTGCCCCTAGGTTCTTCAGAACCTTTTTTTTTTTTAGATTCCATATATATGTGTTAACATATGGTATCTGTTTTTCTCTCTCTGACTTACTTCACTCTGTATGACAGACTCTAGGTCCATCCACCTCACTACAAATAACTCAATTTCGTTTCTTTTTATGGCTGAGTAATATTCCATTGTATATATGTGCCACATCTTCTTTATCCATTCATCTGTCAATGGACATTTAGGTTGCTTCCATGTACTGGCTATTAAATTGATTTTGGACCTTTCAGTCTAACTTCCATCTTATTTTCTGTATTTTTTAGTTTTACCTTTAAAAAATTCTCTCCATGCTACATTCAAAGTAATGCATCCTCAGATTTTTTTTTCTCCAGTTGACTAATTTTCTCTTCATCAGGGCCCAATCTGTTTTTTAACCAATCCACTAAATTTTTATCTTTTGTTTCCAGATTTCTATTTGATTTTTTAAATTTTTTTAAAATCTATTTTAATTTATTTTTTATTTCTTCTCATAAAGTCACTTTATTTAGATTCCAAATAAACCAAAACAGAGAGAAGAGGTGACCCTGAGTCAATCCATCCACTCGAGAGCTGGAACCCCAAGTCTCTGCCTCTGGCTGGTGGGCAGGGCTGGTGGGCCAGGGTTCCCAAGCGGTGTCAGGCCCCAGTGGGTACTTGGGGATGCAAGTGTAGTGGCCTCCTTGCAGGTGGAGGAGATGCAGCAGATGGCAGGGCCGGCCCTCGCGGCGCCCGGAGGTAGTGGCGGCAGCAGTCAGGTTGAATTTATTTTTTTTAATTCTGCATGTTCTTTTGTCACAGTGTCTTATTCTTTCATCGTGGATTTTATTCCTTCTTTAATCACTTTAGCCATTTAAACTGCAGACAGTATAAAGTTATTTGGAAGTAATATTTGCTTTCCTCTGGGACTTTTCTGAGGGAAACTTTGGACCCTTATTCATGTTAGATCTTTATTTCACATATTACATAATTTTAAAATTGTAACCTTATCTTTAGCAGCTTTATTTTCCCTCTGTGGGAGTTCCTTATGGTATTCCCAGTGGAGCTTCCTTCTAGAGAAGTTTTGCATTTGCTTCTTCAAGGAACTCTGTGCAACCAGCCCGGGAGCAACGCCTATGTCTTTCTCAAACTGGCGAATCCCATATGCCAAGGAAAGTGTACAGTCAGACTCCACACCCAGGTGTCACATGGGCTTGGGGCTTCAGGGGTGTGGGAAACTGTCCTTTGCCCACCTAGATCCTGGGCACAGACAAGCCTCACTGCTGCTTCCCTGGGCTGGGACGTGGACTTTGTCTGGTTCCTTCATGTTGAGGCTGTAGCATTTTAGGGTTTCAGCTTCATGCAAAGGTCTCAGCTGCAGCTGCCCTCCTTGCTCAGCCCCAGTGCAGATACCACCCTTGTGCAGATGCAGCAGAACCTATTTCTCAATCGACGTCAGTCCCTCTGCACCTCCCATCCCAGGGCCTCTGCCACATTGGTTTGTACACTCTCAGCATTTCTCACCCCTCTTCCTTTCTGTGCTCTTGGAATTCTTCCTTATTTCTGATGAGCTCAGCTGGGCATTCTAAAAAATTGTCATCTGTTAAGTCTTTGTTTATGCAGCATTTCTAGGTATTTGTGGTTGAAGTCATTCTACTTCACCTCAGTTGCCCACATTGACAGGAGTAATTTATTTTCTACAGAAAAATACAACATACTGTATGTACTATAGGCTCCTAATGAAAAACTTTATTCATATAGAGTGTTGAGATATATTTACACAGTACTTGAAACTACTAGTAACTTATATGAAAAAAAGACTGTTCAATGCAATGTTTGGCACCAAAGACCAAAAGTCTTTTTTATTAACTGTTTCCCTTTTAAAGCTTTTAAAAACTTACTTTAAAAAATATTCTGCATTCTGTGGATATAGTTAAACTATCTAACTAGCATAATGGGACTATTGCTTTAATATAAGGAAAAAAGGTGAAATAAATTTCTGTTTTATTTGTTCATGTTTTATGGCTAGACACTATTCATGTTACATGTAGAGAGGTAAGTAGATTGCTTAGTGTACAAAATGCATCACATAAAAACCAACCAACTAACCAACCAACAACTGTGTTTCTAGAAGATTCCTCAATAAAACAGGTTCTAAAAGTTGCAACTGATGTCTTCAGAACAAAGAGGGTCACAGAAGAGTGAAGAAGGACAAAGACAAAACTCAGTGGAAGCTCTGTATTAAATTGGTATAGTGAGTCAGGACCAATCACAGAGTATCCTTAGGAATTAGGATGGATAGTCTTTGTCTTCTGGCCACTAACATCCATTCTAAGCTCTTTGACAACAGTGTTAATTTTCTTTGAAGAAACCATTCTCCATGAGTCTGTGAACCTCCTTGAGACTGTAATTTAAGGTGTCTGGCTTCCTCTGGGCAACTATCCCAAATTGGTCCAATCATACCTTCTATCCTGAGACTTTGAAGCTTGAGGAGAGTGAACAAGATCAGAAGAATAATCAGCAGTGGCATTTTTCATCAATGCCTGCTATCTGGATTCCAGGACATGCTCTCTTTTCTGAGGGGGGCACTTTTTTGAGCTCTGTTTCCAGCTTTCTCTTTTATCTGGTAACTTGCACATTATTCTTACAAGAATTTCCTTTTCAGCTTAAGCTAGCCAGAATTTTTCTCTATTGCTGGCCACCAAACAAACTCTGGGGTGCTTTGCTCTATACATGAAATATATTTCAGTATGAAAATAGCTTTTGGTAAATTAAACTCCATTTAAAAACTCACAATTTAAGTGAAACCAATGGTGAAATAAATGTAAATCAATTACCTCTTAATATATAAATTTTGGAAGTCAGTTATTTTTACATTTTGAGTTTTCTTCAAGTGAGTTCACCTGCATTGTGCTTTTAACAAATGTAGTTAATTGTATCTTGGCAAGCATAAGTTGAATTGGAGCCTAAATCTGTAAAGTAATTTATGGTGCACATATGAGGCTCCACTGTATTTATAAAGCAGAGATGTTCTTATTATTAAGCTTGTTCAAACAAGGCTGGATGAGTGCTGTGTGCAGGGTGGTCAAGAACCTCTTGTGGTCATGTATTTGCTGAAACGAAAGAGTGAATTTGGTTCAAGTTCCCCTTTTTTTGAGCTTTCATAATTAAGAAAGGGTTCTCAGCATTATATTGTTTTGAAATTGCTGTGTGTAATAGGAACTAATGAATCACTTTGTCATTATGAAAGCCAAAGTAAAATTAGAATGTTGTTTTGCAAAAGCACATTGTCAGTTGTTCTGTTCAGATTTATGTTAAGTTGCTCTATGTGTGGCTGTTCCATGAGCCTTTAAATATATATACACCCAAATTTCAGGTCTCTGTGGCTTAGATCAGAGTGTTCTTCATGTCTGGAGTACCCCCTTCACTGTTTCTTTGCCTTTTGAAGTCCTACTCATCTCTCAAGGCCAACCCAAACATTACCTTTCCCTGAAACCTTCCTTAGTTCTGCCCAGCAGAATCAGTCACTCTGTCATTTGGACTTGCTAATCCTTTCTCTTTCTATTGGAGATCTTACCTCCTCAACTAATAGACTCTGGGCAACATAGGAAGGGGGAAGGCACTGACTCAAAGCTCTCTGGAGAGTAACTGCTGAATATCTGTAATCAAATTAGTTTGTCTCCTTAGGAACTGAATCCTCTGCTTCTTCTGTTATACAGATAATCCCTTCAATGTATTTCTCAGAATATCTCATATAAGGATTTTAATAATACACATGGTGGAAACTAACATAACCCTTTCATCTTGTTTTTTCTTTGTTTCCATTTAAATGTTACCCAGTGCTTCACACATTGAATCCTCTAACTTGGGGGAAATCTAACAGTCTTTTTCAGCTATGAGCCTTTTATTGGAGGGTAAAATAATTTCAATTTATCAGTCATATGGGAGGGCTTGATGAGAGATGTGTTTTAGTTAGTTCATTTTTTTTTCTATTTAAAAACAAATCTGTCCCAACTTGGAATTAACCATGCTCATGCTCATCTTTCGATGATGGACATTTGAATAGTGGCCTTCATAGATCCCTCTGGTTCACATGCTATAGACTAGGAGCTCCACATGGCCCGAATGTCTTCCAGCACTATGCTGGCCACTCCCTGATTTGGGCCTTTTGTTTCATGCACCCAATATCTTTCCATGACCAGAATGTTCTTTCTATTTCTGCTTCCTTTGCTCAAAATATTCTACCCCTAGTTCTTTGCCTGGCCAACTCCTACTCATCTTTTAAGACTCAACTTTACTGCAACTCTATTATTGATTTTCAAACAATATATTCCGAGTACCTATTGTTTGCCAGTGATACAAGACAGATAAGAATGTAAAATTCTAGTAAGGGACACGTACAAACAAGTAAAATTAAGTAAAAATAATCATCAATTGTGACAACTGCTTCAAAAGAAATAAATAGTGTAGATAGAATGTCTGGAAGCAGGGTTGCTTTATGTAGTTGTATGGGGAAGCCTTTCAGAGGAGATGACATTTGAGTTTAGCTCCAAAAGGGAAGCCTTCAGTGACCCCTTCTAATTAGGTTGAACTCCCCTTCTTAGTGTTGCTATTGTATCTTATGCATACATATCTTTAGCACTTATCACATGGTTAAGCTATGTTTATGTATTGCCATGGTGCACTTGTAAATGTTATTACAAAAAGCCCAGATTTATAGTATTTGCCAGTTTCCATAGAGTAAGTACTCTCGTCATGGCTGATTTCAAGCTGCTAACTTGACATCACTGAAGTTGGATTGGGAAGATATGCACAGAATCGGCTCTTGGGAGCCAGTATAAGGCAGTTTGAGCTGGCTCCAGCATACCACAGTGCCTGTCTCTCCCACCAGGCTGTTTACTATTTGAGGTAGTAATAAATTGTTATTGAATCAATGAATTCACCCATGTACCTGTACCTACTCAACCTAAATCCATTGATTTTGGTGTTATTATCAACTATGGATTCCAAAGGTGACATAAATGAGCGTAAGAATTATGTAACTGTTGTATGTGCTTATTGTAATTCAGTTTTGAAATAATTTATAAAGGTACCAGTATTCTATATAATATTGATTCTTATTACAAATCAAAAGGTTTGAATGAATTAGGAAAGAAAAGAAGAAAGATATATATTTAAATATACAAATATCAGTATTACAGCCAGTACTATGTTGGAAAAGAAAAATAAACCCAGACAGGTTATGCATTCTCTTAAGACAAAGAAGAAATAGGAGACTATATTTCAGACATGGTGAAGAGCAAAAAAATTGGCTTTAACTTAGTCATTATTGTCTCCCACCTTTTAGTGGGGAACATGACTTTATTCTCTCTTATTTATTTAAAGCATACCTTAAATAAATTTGCTTTACGTAGAACCTAAAGCAGAGCCTTATACATAAAACAGATGAAAACATGAACCAGTGAGTTTTTTTTTAATTTTTATTTTATATTGGAGTATAGCTGATTCACAATATTGTGTTAGTTTCAGATGTAAAGCAAAGTGATTCAGTTATATATATATACATGTATCTATTCTTTTTCAAATTCTTTTCCCATTTTGATTATTACAGAATATTGAGCAGAGTTCCTGGTGCTATACAGTAGGTCCTTTTTGGTTATCTAATTTAAATATTGCAGTGGGTACTTGTCAATCCCAAACTGCCAGTCTATCCCTCCCCCCAACCCTTTCCCGCTAGTAACCATAGTTCATTCTCTAAGTCTGTGAGTCTGTTTCTGTTTTGTAAATAAGTTCATTTGTAAAAAATTTTTTAGATTACACATATAAAGATATCATATGATATTTGTCTTTCTCTGTCTGACTTACTTCACTTAGTATGATAATCTCCAGGTCCATCCATGTTGCTGCAAATAGCATTATTTCATTCTTTTTAATGGCTGAATAATATTCCATTATATATATATATATATATATATATATATATATATATTATATATATATATACACACACCACATCTTCTTTATCCATTCCTCTGTTGGTGGGCATTTAGTTTGCTTCCATGTCTTAGCTATTGTGAACACTGAGGTGTATGTATCCTTTCAAACAATATTTTTCTCCAGATATATTCCTAGGAGTGGGATGGCTGGATCATTTGGTAGCTCTATTTTTTGTTTTTTAAGGAACCTCCAAACTGTTCCCCATAGTGGCTGTATCAATTTACATTCCCACGTACAGTATAGGAGGGTCCCATTTTCTCCACACTCTCTCCAGCACTTATGGTTTGTAGACTTTTTGATGATGGCCATTCTGACTGGTGTGAGGTGATATCTCATTGTAGTTTTGTTTTGCATTTCTCTAATAATTAGTGATGTTGAGTATCTTTTCATGTGTCTCTTGGCCATCTGTATATCTTCTTTGGAGAAATGTCTCTTTAGGTCTTCTGCCCATTTTTTGATTGGGTTGTTTGTTATTTTAATATTGAGCCTCATGAGCTATTTGTAAATTTTGGAAATTAATCGCTTGTCGGTTGCATCGTAAAGCTACAGTCATCAAAACAGAATGGTACTGACACAAAAACAGACATATAGATCTGTGGAATAGGATAAAAGCCCAGAAATAAACCAATGCACTTATGGTCAATTAATCTACAACAAAAGAGGTAAGACTATGTACAATGGAGAAAAGGCAGTCTCTTCAATAAATGGTATTGGGAAAACTGGACAGCTACTTGTAAAAAAATTAAATTAGAACATTCTTTAACACCATATACAAAAATAAACTCAAAATGGATTAAAGACATATATGTAAGATCAGATACTATAAAACCCTTAGAGGAAAACATAGGCAGAAGACTTTTTGACATATATCACAGCAATATTTTTTTCATTCTGTCTCCTAGAGTACTGGAAATAAAAACAAAAATAAACAAATTGGACCTAATTAAACTCAAAAACTTTTGCACAGCAAAGGAAACCATATACAAAATGGAAAGACAACCCACAGAATGGGAGAAAATACTAGTGAGTTTTTGTGATTCTTCATCTTGATGGTAATTTCCATAGAGTTTGACATTGAAAAATGATAGAAGAAAAACAAACAAAAAAGTGTATCTAAGAATGATTCATCATTTCTAAAACAAGAGGGATTTCAAAATGATTTCCCAGACTAATATAAACTCATCAGAATGTTCTCTGAGTATTTGACAGGTGCTGGAACTACCCCTTCCCCTCATCTCCAGTTTAGATGGCTTTCATCATGCATTCCTTGTTAACTGAAGTTTTGTACATAGAGATTAGAGAAGATTAAAGATGGCTTTAATCTCTTTGCTATTTCTCCTGCAGAGAGGTGGACTCCAATTCCTCTCCACTTGAATTTGGGCCAGCCTTAGAGACTTGCTTAATCAGTAGAATAAAGTAGAAGTAACATTGGGGTTTCTGAGACTAGATCAGAAGACACTTACAGTTTCCTCCAGCCTCCTGGAACACCTTGTCTGTGAGATCTGAGCTACCATATAACAAGTCTGATTACCCAGAGACTATGATGCTGGAGAGGCCACATGTGAGCGTTTTAGTTGACAGTCCCTGTTGAACTCAGTGTTCGCATCATCACCACCAAAAAAGCAGCCATGTGAGTGAACCTGTCTATATCTTCTAGACCACCTCATCTGCCAGTTGAATATTACTGAATGACCTCTATCAGTATCACTCGAAACAAAAGAATAACCCGATGGTCACTGCCCAATTGCCTTACCCACAAAATTACCATGCATGAAAAAAGTGTTTTGTTACAAATGAAGAGAAACTAGAACAGAGATATTTCTCTTCCTCCTCCATCTCTCCCTTCCTTCCTTCCTTCTTTCCCATGGTAGGCTGAAAAATGGCTCCAAAGATGTTCACATCTTAATGTCTGAACATGTAAATATGTTACCGAATGTGGTAAAAGTGATTTTGCAGATGTGATTAAGTGAAAGATTTTGAGATGGGGAGAAATGCCTGGATTATCAGGTGTGTTTAATTTAACCACATTAGAAGAAGCAGGCAGGAGGGTCAGAAGATAGAAGATCTTAAGTGATGATCTGAGTGGAGGAAAGATGCTATGCTGCTGGTTTTGCAGATGGAGGAAGGGGCCCTGAGCCAAGGAATATGAGCAGTTTTTAGAAGCTTGAAGAGGCAAGGAAGCAGATTCTCCTCTAGAGTCTCCAAAAGGAATGCAGCCTTTGGACCTCCAGGTCTATAAGATAATACATTTGTGTTTTAAGACACTAAGTTTATAATAATTTGCTACCACTGCAGTAGGATGCTAATACACATACTTGCTTTCTTTTTTTCTTTTTTATCTTTTAAAATATTTTCAATAGGTAGTACACTGTAGTGACTAAGATCATAAACTCTGGAGCCAAAATGTTTGAGTTTGAATCCTAGTCTCACTTGCTGTCTTGGGCTGGATACTCAACTTCTTTACACCTCTGTTAAGTCAGGTATAAATGAGAATAATTATAATATTCATCTTAAAGGGTTATAAGATAATGTATGTTATGTCCTTAAAACAATGCCTGCACTAGACACATGTTAGCTATGATTATTATTTTGTATCTTCATCTGTGCCCAAATTTAATAGTTAAAAAATAATTTATGATTAGAAATTCACTTTCTATTTCATTAATTAGTAGCACCTTCATGGAGATTAGCATATGAACCATAGTTTATTTTTGTTTGTAATTATTTACTTCTTTTTTTCTCTATTAAAATGTGCTAATTTTAGAAAAAGTTTGAAAACCTTTTCAAAGTGTAAAGAGAAAAGAGGAGGTTCTGATAATCCTACCACTCTTCTAGAATCCACTACTGGTAATATTTTGACATGCAGTTGGCCCTCGGTATCCATGGTCCACTGTACTATACCACTTTATATAAGGGACTTGAGCATCTGAACTTTGGTATCTGTGGCGGGGGGGTGGGTTTGGTGGATGGGTGGTGAGATGGGGGGGTTGAACCTGGAACTAATCCCCCACAGGTACCGAGGGATGTATGTATTTCTAGATTATTCTATATTTGAAGAAATGACTGAGGTAATATTGTATATATAGTTTCACATCCCATTTTTTTCTCATAAACATTTTCCAAGAAGCACCATAATGTAGCAATACATTATGCAATACAATATACAATATACATTACAATATATTATAACAATACAATATTAATATACATTACAATATATTGTAGCAATACAATATACATTCAGCATTCAAAAATTTTGTTATCATGAAAAACAACGAAATGAATAATTTTGTGCACAAATCTTTTTTTATAGTAGATAAAATATACATAGTATAAATTTACCATTGTAACCATTTTAAAGTGTGCAATTCAGTGGCGTTAAGTATATGCACAATGTTGTACAACCAGAGCCACTACCTAGTTCCAGAACTGGACATAAATCTTTGCCTGAATTTCAGATTGTTTCTGCACAATAGATTCATAGAGAGTAAAGTATTGCATTAAAGGAAAAAACTATTTTAAAGTACCTCCAGCAAGGCTGTATTCATTAGATTTCCAGTGTCTTATTATATCCTCATTTGCACTGAGTATCATTCAAAACATCTTTGCTAATTTGATAAATAAAAAATAAGATCTTATTCTCATTTTATTTGCATTTGTTTCATTACTTTGAGACCAAACATTTTCTAATATGTTAATTAACTATTTTATCTTGTGAAGTGTTTGTATGTTTTTAAATCCATTTAGCTATTAGGATATTTGTATTTTTATTTTGTAATGAAATGAGTCAGGTTCAATTCAGTACAATTTAACAAATTTGTATTTGGCTTTCATGCTTCTTTGCTGGGTAACACGGAAGACATAGACGATTTCTCAATCTGAAAACAAGCAAGCCACAGGCAATTTTAGTTGGTGGGGGGAGTAAAGGTTGGAGAAAGGAGAAGCAAAGGGAAAGAGAGAACACAGGTTTTCACACCCGGTTCTGCAGAACCCTAGGAGCTCCAAGGAGGTACCTGAGGGGCTGCCATGGGCCAGGAGGAGATGAAGCTGCAACTCTGACCCTTTGCCCCATCGTCCTGCTTCAGCTAGAGGGTCCCACTCTTCTCTGCTTTATATCTTAGTTTCTCTGCAGAACTTTATTGGAGGAAAGGATCACTTAACTAGTAAATGTTTGAAAATAACAAATCTGGACTAATGTTTTTTATTTATCTATACAAGTATCATCTGGGAAGCCTGCTAAAAATGCAGATTCCTAAGACCTCGCCCAGAAGACTCTACAGGTGGAGCCATGGAATTTGCATTTAATCGGCTGCCGGATTATCTCCTAGATACACACTTAGGGAAACACTGCTCTGTCCTGTTTCCCAAAGTGTGAGATTTACAAGATGATTCTAAGTGGCACCCAAGATGATATTGATTAAATAAAATAGACATGGCATTAAATAAAATGGAATCACACAAGATGAGTGATTTTCCTTTGCCATTCTCTTTCAATCCTTCTGAATGGATCAAGGAGAACTTTTGGTGCTAATGTGTCTTTAACACCTTTCCAATGCATATTAACCTCCTTTGTAACAGAAAGAACAGGCCTTAGGTTCAGTGCTTTTGGCAGGTAATAATATCTAGTTAAATTATGATGCTATTATTTTATTTTATTAGGTTTATTTACATGAGTCCCTTCTAATTATGAGAAATTATATCAGAATTTAAATGATGATATGATTGTAAGATATTGGAAAATGATAGTAGAGGTGTTACAGGCAAAAACAGTGAATTCTGAAGTCAAATGACTCAAATCTATGAACCACTGCTATGGAACATGAGCTTTTGTCCAGAAAGAGCAGGTTTCATTCCCGAGGTTGGGGTAGTAGAGGAGGCTAAGAAGCTTTGGGAACAGCACTGGACACTATGCTTTTGCTAGAGGTATAAAGGGGAAACTTCTTCGCAGTTCACCCTGTGGCTCCCACTGCCAGCTACCAACCGTAAGAGGGGTAATGCCCTATGCTGTTTATTCTTGAAGATGATTCAGGGTAAAACAGAACTTATGTCTATCTTCAGTGACACATATGTGATCCTTTGCAGGACTAAAGAGTGCTAGGACTTGCCAGCTGGCAACCCAGTTATTTGGCAGAAGGTTAAAGATGCTGCCTTGAGCAGTTGCAGACTATTTCCCTCAGTCTCTCCTCTAATGCTTTGGAATGAAAAACACATCGCTGACTCACCATGCCCTGTAAGGCATGAGTTGGATTCTGAGAGGGGTTGGTAATGGGTTCCCTTTTAAAGCATGATAGAGACTGAATTATCATCCATTAAGAAAGTTTCAGTTAAAGAAAAAAAAACAACTCATTCAAATATTCTGGATTTGGAAAAGCTGATTCTAAATGAACCATGGCATCTTCTGACTGAGAATTTTCTACAGGAGATGTTATACTATGAGCAGTTCCCTTGCAAAACAATCATTTATCTTACTAGCTGTAGTCTACCCTTGTATAATTTACTGAACAGAGCTTGAGTTTTAAAATGTTAAATCCTTTTCTTTAGTAAAAACATTGTAAATGGAGGTTATCTGCTACCAGATCTAATAATGGAATTAGTCTACAATTCTTATGTTTGTTTATGTCTAGGTAAGAACTATAAGGGAAAATAACTCTTACAGTCCTATAATAATTTCACCCGTTATAACCAGGGCTGGAAATAAAGCAACAGAAATATATCTTCCATGCAAACTCAGTCTCAGTGTCTTGTAGCTGGTTCTCTTGGAATTTGGACACTTCCTGGAACCCCTGGGATATTGGAGACCTTGGGTTAGGCACTGTTTCTCCAAAGAAAATTATTCATTATTTGAGTTTTCTTAAGCTCCATTCTCTCTTTTAATCCTTGAGAATAAGTGTTGGGAAGAGGAAGATGACAGCTTCCTTGCCCCTCCCTCCCCTTCCCTTCTAATGTGGACTGGGTGCTGCACCCACAGATCAGCAATGATGATTCTCCATCCTGCTACGATGGAGCTTGATGCCCAAGGGCATGTGAGGGCACAGCCTTAGTTTCCAGAGACCTTATCCACAGGATCTGGGGTGGTAGAAGAGAGAGAGATATTTTTTACCTACTCAGTATGATCATCAAAAGCAATTATCATGTAAATTTTTGAGTGTGGCACTGTGCTGGCACGTGTGCCAAGAGCACGAAGGATCTTTCTAGTGGTTGAGTGTCTACACCGTGTTCACACTGGTGTCCACCTGGTGGAAAACTCATATTCATGTCATGGCAGAAATGGCAACATTTCCCCTTTCTCCAAATTTGTGGGTGGAATAAAAGTTAGCCCTAAATGTTATAGGCTTCTTTGGTCTTCCATCTGAGGGGCTTGAAAGCATTCAGAAATAGGGATCCTGTGACATTTGATAGTGGTAAGTGGAAGGAAGAGAGTAGATGCGGTAGCATCTGTGGGTGTGGTACCAGAATTGTTACAAAATCCTTCCAGCTGCTGTTTCAGAGAAATCACCCCAAAGCTCCCTATGTGGTTCTCTTATTTCAGTCTCTCTCCAACCTTGACTCTGAGTTGATGAACGGAAACTGACGGATTCATTAGATATTTTTCACTGAACTTGTCGGGTATGATTTCTCTTTCCCCAAGAGTATGGACACAGCTT
Source organism: Mesoplodon densirostris (assembly GCF_025265405.1). Lineage (NCBI taxonomy): Eukaryota > Metazoa > Chordata > Mammalia > Artiodactyla > Ziphiidae > Mesoplodon > Mesoplodon densirostris. Next base: position 22,421,997 of record NC_082668.1, read on the forward strand.
TTGTTCTCTTTCCTACACTCTCTTCTCTGCTGCCCCTACTCCTCCCATTAGGACATAGAAGGTTACTCAGCAGGTGAAAACATTGCACACTGTTTGGCTTTTAACAGGAGAAACCCTCCTGTCAGAGATAAATCCTGCTTCGAGTCTAGGTGGTTGTAAGTCTGAAGTGAAATGTCAGTCTGGCATTTCAGCACTTTCAGTAAGATTCCCCCAGGGCCAAATAAATCATACTACAAGGCTATAAGACACTGAATTTGGCTTGAAATATGATCTCAGTAGATGATTCTCTTTCACCACACTGGAGGCCAAGTTCATTCTAAAGCAGCCCGTCAAGATGAAGGTAGGCTTCTGGAGGTTAAGATCTGAGAAAATGAGGTTGGAAGTCTTTAGGAGAAAAAGCCCAGTCCCCAGCCAGTCCTTGCCCAGAAGCAAGATAGAACTAAGCACGGGTTCTCTTGTCTCCATAACCTAGACCAACCCCTAGTAACTAGTCTATGAGGAATCCAGTTTATGTAAATGGTGGTCATGTACCAATCTGGCATACACCAGAACACCAGGTATCTCCATGGTCCAAGAATCCCTACTGCACATGTTCTGTGATGTGCATAAGTCAATTCCAACCTTCTTTAGGTAATGTCCAATAGTGCATAATCTTCATGGTCCCTGGAGAACAGACCACGCCATGTAAGGGGACAATCTGCTAAGATTGTCACTTTGTGGAAGAGATGCAGTTGCAAGAGAAGCATTGTGAAAAGCAACGGACCATGATCGGCTGATTGGGTTTGGACTCAGACCCTAGACTTTGGGCACCTGACCACTTTTTCACTTATCCTCCAGCTTTGATCAACTTTTTCCTGTGATTATGCAACCAGGAAAAAACAATTCTTTTGGTTGGCACTTGGGAAATGGCTGCCCTTTAGAACTCGGCTCTATTCTCCTCTTTGGTATTTGCCTGATCTTTACTCTTGAGCTACATTTTACTCCATTCTTCTGAGCTCCTGGTGTCTTCTATTCCCCCTGGAGTTAAGAACATTATCAATCCCTCAAAACCTTATACTCTGTCAACTGATAATATATTAAGTTTAAAGGAAAATCTTAGACAACTGTTTAGGGTCCTCATATGGAAGAGCATTTTGATGAGTATACCAAATATAATTTTGAAAAGTCATACAAACTCCACCAGTTTCAAAGCAAAGGGGGTAAAAATGTTTTGCATCATATTCTTAGGGCTTTTTAGAAATTTCATATGAAAACCACTTTTTATTTGCTGGCCAGCTAAGAACTCCAGCTGATTTTAGCTGCTGTTACTTGGTGTGTACAAAAACAAACAAGCAAAAAGACTTTTCCAAAGAATTTTGTTACCAGTAACACTCTGCAGCCTGGCATAACACACTTGACAATATCAAAACAGATGGTATCATATCAATGTAACAGGCAGCAGAATGCAGTTCTGTTTCATGATTCGGCCAGCAAAAAAAAAATTACATTGATTGACCTGAGGCAACCTGACTTCATCAGACCCCTGGTCGTTATACACATTACAATTTTGCCCCAGTAAAGAGATTATGAAGGGAAGCTTACAAGGGCTTTCAGAAAGGAGACCCTATCCCTTTTCAATTACATCTGATTTATGAACTGTTTAAACTATTTCCCAAAGTCTGCCTTCTCAGCCTCTAGCCTGTTTGATAAACACTGCACAAAAATTCTGCTGGTTTGCAAAATCTGACTCTTTTGTGTCTGAAGTCCCCTTTCGGACCCTGGGAGGAAGGAACATTGAAGTCTCCAAAGAGCTGCCAGTGACAAATGTCTACTGCATTTCCTGATGGCGGGGAACAAAAGAAAGACTAGAAAGAGAAAACACACATGCTGTTGAATCCTCCTTCCTTCACCTCCTTTGGAGCCAAATGCTGACCTATCACATTTTTAGACCTGCATCTCCACCCCCTCAGCCATTCTGCCTCTCATGTTGTGGTCTGTTCTCCAGAAATAGATCCTTTTTGGTTTTAAACTAGATGGAATTGTAGAAAACAAACTGTATAAACTCCCAGGCCCACAATTTTCTCACAGCCAGGAAGGGAGTAGGTGAGAGGGTCTGGATTACCCTCCCCCTCACCACCCCGAACCCAACAACCTTCTTTTCAAAAGGAAATTCTTTTTAAAGTATATAGAGAACATAACTCAGAAGTCATCTGGCAACGAGTGGGCTTGGTTATCTTTCAAAATAATAATGACGCCAAACTTTGGAGAAAGAGGAAACTGCTCTCATTGTTCTAAAGACCCCAAGCGATGTAGATAAATATCTCTTAAGGCATAAATACAAAAACTTTTTTTTTTTGAACTGGTCCATCTGCCTGTCTAGACTTGTAGGAAGGCATCATAAAACTGTGATTTTCAATGGACCAAATGTTTTTCCAATGCAACCCTATCTGCCCCAGAACTGAAATAAATCCGTGTTTTAGAATGGATTTGGCAAGTAGGCTGGTTCTTTTCCCGTTCATCTGATGTAGATCTTGATTAACATCATATTAACAAGGGGTTTAAAGGGTTTTTTTGTTTGTGTGTTTTGTTTTTAACAAGGGCAGGGTCTTCTACCTATGTCAGCCAGGAGATGATTTCTCAAGCTCTGCTGAAAAAGGACGTTGGGTGTGAGATGGTGTGACTGTCTTGTAGGAAGGGCATGTTTGCTCCCCTTGGAGCTAACATCTTGGTCTTAGGGGGCATTTTGTAGGGTCCCGTTGTCCCCCTGTGCAGGGCTCCATCAGTATCATTTGCAGTTTTAGGGTGTTGACTCAAAAGGGACATAACTTATTCTGCAGAGAGTATGAGAGCGTCCGGGAATTATGAGGGTGTTTATGAGTAACATGCCTGGTAGACACATGAGATCAGCCTTCTTCCCTGTCCTCACCACCACCGACGAGCTGGGGGTGGGTGGAGAGAGGCGAGGTGATGTGGTGTGGCAGCTGCAACCCAGAGTGGGAAGAGTCAACTTGGCCATAGTTAAACCCTATTTGCCATCTATGTGTAAAATTATTTCAGTGTCTGGTATCCAAGGGCACTTAGCCTGGGCCAAACTTGCCTTCCTGTTTATAAGAGGAAAATGCTTTGGAAACTTATTTAAGAAAGACTCCAAAGTTTCCTTGGGCATGAAGTAAATGTTAAACAACATATTGATGAACTTCTAAAGTATATGAATCAGAAATATATGTGATTAATTTTGCTAGACTGATCCAGGAACTTGAAATATCAAGGAGCAAACTCTTGGACATTTTGGCAAGAGTCATCATTTTATTTTACTATGATATCTTTCCAGTTCAAAACAGGGCAGATTTTTACATGTGTCCCGGGATTAGTGAAGAGAGCACTAAGTTTTAATATTTTCTGAGAAAACTAGAAAATAAACTACCTCTTTTGACCATCCAATGTAGTGCATCTTTTGGAAGAAGAAGCAGGCCTGATGCTGGGAGCCCTGAATATAGGTATGGCCTCTGTCACTGATTTAGAGTGGTGGCCTTGAACTCCACTGCCTGTCTGGGTCTCAGTCTTTCTTTCTGTAAGGAGGGAATAATGGGGCTGGACACTTAGTGTTCTCACCAGGGTCTTATGGAAGTGATGGCACTGTGGGCATGGAGTGGACTTTTATAAGAGTGCTGGGATTTTCGCAGTCTCTGAATGTTATGTGTAAACTGTGAGCAGGAGTAGTGGAATGTGTGTGTGTGTGTGTGTGTGTGTGTGTTTAAGTGTCTTCAGGAGCTAATGGTGGACTAGGACAGGGGACCTGTGTCAAGTTTCATTTCTTTCTCTCCAGCAGAAAACTCCTGGGATGAGGTAGCCCAGGCTTCTATTAAGACACAGGCAAGTGTTCTTTTCAACCACCATGGTCAACTTTCAACCAGGAAAGCCATTCTTTCAGACACATGTGATCATTGTCCTGTGATGATGTGTCTCCATGAGGAGGTGAAAAGTGGTGCTGATGCTGAAGTGATCTGAGAAAGAATGGCTCAAGACAGGGATGACAAACCACATAACAACCTAAGGCAACAACACCGATTTACCCGCAGGGGCTGCCAGGGAGCTATGGAGATGGATTCTGTGGTGAACACAGACTGCCTCCAGAAAGGAGTGTCATCATCAACTTTCAATGTCTGTCACAGGTGTGAGAGGGCAAGTGATGGCCACCTGCCAGGCTGTGTCATTGCCACAGTGGAACATACCAGAGGTAACATAATCAGATGGATCTGGCTTCAAATCAGTTCCACCCTGGGAAAGTTGTGTGGCTTTGAGCAAATGACTGAACCTCTCTGAGTTCAGCACCTTTCTCTAGAAATGAGGACCCCTTCCTTGTGGGGTTTTTGTGAGGTTTGAACAAGACGATGCATGTTTTCTCTTATTCTTATCATTGTGACTGGCGAAAGGTAGCTAGTGTCAAGTGAGAAAACTTTAGATTAAAGAGATGAGGTTTGAGTTTGTATCATCTGTTGTTCATTAATGTGAGGAGACTTTATTAAGAAACCCAAGTCATGGAGGTATTCAATTCAGATCAACATAATAAAGTGAAGATTATTATTTTCCTAAAACAGGGTCAAAGTTGTGTAGGAGGGAGCTGGATTTCTCAGATGGAATTAATGGCCTAATCTTCAGTAGGAAGAGACACATCATGATGATAAACGGTGGATGAGTTTAGGCCAGGTGGGAGAAATCCAACCCATCCCAGGGTGTTCCCATTGTTGCCTCTCCCATTCCACAGCCCCCCAGCTCACCCTTCTTTTGAGCCTGGATCTCATTCTTCTCTGTGATGGAGCAGACATGAAAGCTGCTCTCTTTCAGCCTGAGCTGCCAGAATTTGTAATATACATGAAAAGAACCAGCCACTGGGCATCCAGGGGAAGGGGGGATGGAGTCCAAAATAGTAAGTGAGGTGGAGCTTGAAAGGGGAAGAAGACATGGGGAGAGAAAGGGGAGGATAAGAGTACTGCAGGAGGACCATGTGCTCACTCTCTTCCTGAGACATGGAGCACCCAAGTCATATCTCCCTGCCCCTCGATGCCTTTGGGACAACATCCTGAATGTTTGAAACTTCGCTAGGGTCTAGAGCATCGTCTGTTCAGAGAAGGTGAGGCGGTGATAGTCAAAGATGGTGGTGGGGACTGAAACTCTCACAACACTTTTTTTTTTGTAATATATAAAATAGCCCATATACTTTTTATTTTTTTAATTTATTTTTTACATCTTTATTAGATTATAATTGCTTTACAATGTTATGTTAATTTCTGCTGTACAACAAAGTGAATCAGCTATATGTATACCTATATCCCCTCCCTCTTGAGTCTCCCTCCCACCCTCCTCATCCCACCCTCTAGGTTGTCACAAAGCACCATATTACAATATTGTTAATCAACTAGACTGCAATATAAAATAAAAAGTTAAAAAGAAAAGATGGTGGTGGGGAGACCTACTTCCTGGCCATCCAATGGACTTTGGAAAACACCATCACTGGGAACCATTAAACAGCATAGAGCCTCATTTTGTGTTCACCTACCCAGCTGGAGAAAAATACAAAATAGTATGGCTGATCCCCTCTGAGGTCTGGTAGAACAGATTAGGTAGGATAGAGAGAATACTTGTGTAGGTTACATCATCATCATCTCCAGCCCAAGGTGACTTCTCCAGGGACCAAAGGGACACTCTGAGTTGGAGGTCATCTCTCTGGAGTTCCCTTGATATGTAAATTATGTTCATTAGTCTTAGGGACATCTGAATTTCCCATTACCCATTCTATTGTTACTCTCAGACTTGGACTTCCCCTTAGGTACAGAGTGAAGGCAAGGGCTTTATTGGTTTTCCATCAGAGGAGTGGGGTCTATCATGGACATCACAGTCTGCAATAAAAGAGTCCTCTACGTACTTGAGACAATGACTGTGGGACTTCAAAGTTTATGTCAACTACATAACTCCCTATGCCTGTTATTTCCAGCCCATTTCTCTGTAGTTATCAGTAAAATCCTAAAAAGGAAACAGGTTTGAGGGTGGGTGAAGAATGTGGAAGGATGGGAAGGAAAGGGGGGAATCTGGAGGCCTGGCCTGTTGCAAAACTGTCTAGGACAATGGAGAAATCATAAAGTCAGGTCCATGGGTCCTGTGGAAAGAGATTAAGCGGTGTCATACTGAGGCAGAGAAGCTGGCTGGGGTTTCCTGGTTGGTGGCCCACGGTGAGTCCCTCAAGAATTTGACATCCCTTTCCCAGAACTGCACAGGACACCCTTTATCAAAGTCCTGAGCCCTAATTCACCCCAGCAATCATACACAGGGATTAGCCAACCTTCTGAGTTTCCACTTTCTATTCCTGTCCTAACTGGCCATTCTCTTTCACTGCTGTTTTGTGAAACAACTTTTAGTTACACAACCAGCTGTACATGCTGCGATTTGAACATATATGGAGAATATCTTTGCAATGCTTTACTCCCACAAGTTTGTGGTTGACAAGTATCGTTTCAGCTAACATTTTTCCACTTAAAATATTAAGGGGCTTCTCCTCCCTTGGTCCTCCCTTCCTTTTCTCTCCCTCCTCCCCCTTCTCCTACTTGCCTTTCTCCTTTGATCTATAAGATGGCTGGTTCGATTATCATGCAGTGTGGCATTAATCTTTTTTCTCTTGAAAATGCATTTTGAGCAAATCCTGTGATAGCAATTGAGAGATCACATTTAGAAAAGCTTCCCAAATCTTAAACCCTTCAGTTAATAAATCTCACAAGCCCTGTAATTTATAGATGGGATTAGAACATTCCAACCTCTATTTGGACTCTGTTTTTCCAACTCTCAGGGGTAATGAGATGATGAATGAGTTAATATTTGTTCAAGGATTTGCAGAAAAGCAATGTCTTTAAATGCTTATGTATTTTGACCTCAAATTTCATTCCTACCAAATTCCCTTTAAGTGAGGACAAAGAAAAAGACAATGTAAAGCAATGTAAAACAACGTAAAGCAATTCTCTCTACTCCCTTAACTTGCAGAACTTCATGGAGGAGGATAGGAAGTGCCCATGGATGACAATGCTTGTTCAACAGTGATTCTTGCTGGACCTAAATGAAGGATGCAATCTCCAGATATCTCCTCAGTAACAACTAGCTCCTTCTGGGTAAGTCAACTTCACTCTGACACCCAGAGTCATCCTCATGTCCAGTGGTGTGATCCTTCACCAGAGCTTCTCCCTCCCAAGTTTATACCACTGTGTCAAAATTTCTGTCTTCTGTCTCTCAGAGCACAGATAGATGACCAACCAGCTACTCTGCTAAAGTAATTTGATCCAGGGTGTTAATTACTGTTAACATCTCAAAAAAGCTTTTCTAACAGTCATTATCGTAAGAAGAACAAATATAAAAACTAGAACAATGAAACAATAATAATAGTATCATTCATCAAGTCCTGACCATGGGTGAAGGTCTGTGCAAAGTCTAGACATTATTTAATTAATCCTCAGAGCAGTCCTGTGAATAGAGATCATTACTATTGTCATTTTACATATGAGGCAGACAGGCTCAGAGAAGTTCATTAGCTTGACCAAACTCACACAGCTAGAAAGCAACTGAGCTGCGATATATGCTGTAAACCTCAGGATGTTTTAGGTTTATACATGATCTTCTCATCCCATAAAACCTTGTACAGGTCTTGCAAATAGAAGGGAATAAATGACTAAATTGAGTGGAATTATTTTCTATGTGATTTAAGGAAATCTCAATTTTCCAGGGCAAAAAAAGAGTGAATATTATTTGTATTTTAAGTCCTATGGCTGGATTAAGAAGAAGGTAATTCGGTGGCTGAGGAATTTTTCACTCATTCAACTGAGAGTTATCGAATGATCTTTTTATTGTATTTTTTTCCTGTGGCCTTTGAAGTCATATCACATTAAGGTACCTGACCACACTGGCAAATAACAGAAAATCTTAGCAGCACAAACCAAATGATCAAACATTCACTAGGCACACAGACTTAGTGGGCTCAGGCAGAAAGATGGATCCTGTCTTCAAGGAATGCAAAATCTAATAGAAAAAAGAAGGACCTTAGTGAACTTCCCATGTCTGGTTTCATTTTCAAGTAAGCCCCAGGCCACTATGTGGGGAAATTCTGGAAGTGAATCCTAAGGGGATTTAGGACTCCTTCAAGATAAGTTCAGGAGATGTGAGTTTCTGCTTCTAGGTGAATTTCCCATTTCCCCTTATGTCAAGAAAGTGAGGCAATTCCAAAGGAATGTGGCCCTGTAATACATCCAGCAGGAAACCCACACAGACGTCTCCTTTTCCTCCTCAAGTGAGAAGATGAAATGGAAAGTTGAAATGGTCATACTGCCAGGCCCAAAGCTGTGCTTTCACGAGCAAAGGCTGATTCTTGAGCTTGACTTGGTGTGAGTCTCACGGTACATGGACACTTCCTGAGGGTCTGTTCATAGCAAGTACCAACACCACCACCCCCTCCTCAAAGCTATTGTTCATCTCCTCTTGGGCATCCTCCAGCTCAACTGAAAGAACATTACTGGGGAAGGCCCTGAGACCCATGAGCTGGATGAGTGTGGGGAATGCTAAGGTTAAAAAGATAAGATTTGCAATAAATGCTGAAGAAGGTGTGGAGAAAAGAGAACACTTGTACGTGGTTAGTAGGCATGTAAACTGGTGCAATAACTACACAAAACAGTATGAAGTTTCCTTAAAAACTAAAAATGGAGCTACCGTAATACCATACCATATTGCTACCAGTAGCAATCCCACTACTGGGCATACATCTGGAAAAGATGAAAACTCTAATTAGAAAAGATACCTGCACCCCAATGTTCATAGCAGCACCATTTACAATAGCCAAGACATGGAAGCAACCTAAATGTCCATTGACAGATGAATGGATAAGGATGTGGTATATATATACAATGGAATATTACTCAGCCATAAAAAGAATGAAATAATGCCATTTGCAACAACATGGATGGACCTAGAGATTATCATACTAAGTGAAGTAAGTCAGACAGAGAAAGACAAATACCATATGATATCACTTATATGTGGATTCTATCAATAAAATATGACACAAATGAACTTACCTATGAAACAGAAATAGACTCACAGACATAGAAAACAAACTTATGTGTACCAAAAGGGAAAAGGAGCAGTGGGAGGGATACATTAGAAATATGGGATTAACAGATACAAACTACTATACATAAAATAGATAAGCAACAAGGATTTACTGTATAACACAGGAAACTATATTCAATATCTTGTAATAACCTATAATGGAAAATAATCTGAATATATATATATATAACACTGAATCACTTTTCTGTATACCTGAAACTAACACAATATTGTAAACCAACTACACTTCAATTAAAAAAATAAAATAAATTAGAAAGAAAAGATTTGTCCCCTGTGGTGGTCATCCATCCCCAGTGATTTCCAGGGAAAGGTCCCCAGAGGATGAAGTCCAGACTTGTTGGTTCACGGTTCTTTCTATGTGGTTAGTGGAACCACTTAAAAATTTGCAGCAGGCTGGGCTGTGAGTGCTGCCTTAATTCAACTTTGCAGGAGCCTATAGGTTGGTCAGGGACTGGTTACTGTTCACTTCCTGCATCTCTCTTCAGACCAGACACAGAGTGAACTAAAAGAGAGATTCATGTTTTCTTTTTTGTTTTTTACTGAAGAGTTGAAAAAATACCATGGAGCAATGGAGACCAGGGCTGGGAATTGTGATCTCATCTGATTAACTCATCTCCTTGTACGGCAGTCATGAGGAGGACCTCACAGGGGTTAGTATGCATCCTGTTTCTGACTCTCTTCCCTCTTCCCAGCCTTCCTCGTGTGGTTCCGTGTTCCCCCTCCCCCACCCACTCCTCACCAAGAAAGAAATTATTTTGTTTTATAAAACTTCAGACTTCAGGTTTGGGTCAAAACCTAGTTGACTCTACCTCAATTTTGGTGACTCCAAAGGGGCTGGTGGATGAGCTGAGATCTTTTGGAGGGCTGAGAGAAAAAGAAAGTTCACACTTTCCATCACTGAGGTGGAAAATTAGGGCTCATCTAATTTCCTGATGAATTATGTAAGAGCAAGCACACTTGGCCACAGTACTTGTTTCCTTCTGAGTAGAGTACAGGTTCATTGAAAGTGAGAAAAGCCTTCCCTTCCTTTTAAGCTGACTTCAACCTTATTCTTTATGAAGTAATTTTTCTAGTATTGATTCTCTAATTCTCATCTGGATCCTATCAGCTCACAATGCAAGGAAGAGCACAGTATGTGAGAACGGTCTTCATAGCTGTTTGAACCCGTGGCACCAGCTTCATCTAGACACTTCATGATACCTAAACCTAGCCCCATACAAAGTTTGTATGTATGTGGAAAATTCTCTATTCCTCCTGCCACTGTTCAGTAGAGTGTTTTAAGTGCCACATGAGATACATAGAGGTATGGGTGGATGGAGTGAAGAGAGATTCTAACTCTGCAATTAGGAAAGGTTACTTAGCCGTTGAGGGCAACATTGGAACTGGGCTTTATTGAAGAAGTAGCATTTTATCCAAAAGAGATGAGGTGGTGAGTAGTTGGCAGGAGTGGGTGTACTTAGGACAGCAGGAGAGAAAATACCCAGAAACATTAAAAATAACAACTTACACTTATTAAGAACTTACTGTGTACTCAGGGCTGTGGTAAGCAATTTATATATGTAAACTTATTTAACTTTCATGACAATGGTAACACCTTAAGTGCAATTAAGGAGGACATTATGTAATTGGATTGGATGTAGCAGGAGAAGAAGAGGGAAGAATTAAGAAGTGAGGCTAAAAAGTTGGACTGGAGCCATATCCCAGGAAACCTGGTCCTGTTAAGTAATCAGCACTTTTGTTTTTCCTGTAAGAATCCATAGAGCTTTTGTGTTTGTGTTTTTGTTTTTAACAACGTAGTGACGTGGTTGGTATTGTGCTTGAGGACAATAGCTGTGGTTGCCACATGAAGGATGGGTTGGAGGGGAGAAAAACTAGCACAAAGACCAAATGGAAAGGTGGGAACAGAGAGAGCCTGGGGAGAAGGAAAGGAAGGGGAGGGTATGAGAAACGTAACACACTGTCTCACTCACATCTTCATTCAACAAGCACTTATTAGGAGACTCCTCTGTGATAGGTGTTGAGGCTCTGTGCAAAGTGTCTGAAAATCAGATTATGAGGACCTGGTGGAGAATAGGAGTTACAATGAGGAGTTGGAGATGATTTAGTTTTGAGTCCCAAGGTATCCCAAGGAGGTGACATCATCCAGGAGTGAAAACATAAGAAAAGGAAGGAATAAGAAAAATATGACTTATGTTTCTTCATTCCACTACAGTTTTTCTGTACCCCCTAAAATGCTATTTTTCATCATGTTCCTCCCCTGACCAAAAAAGGATTCCCTATCGTTTGCTTTCAGGTTGGCCTTCAAGGCTCCGTGCTCTGGCTGCAGTCTCCTCTTCCTATCCTACCTGCTTCTCTGGGCTGTTCAATAAGCACCCTTCATCCCAGCCAGGCCAGTTTATTTATATTCCTCCTGATATTAACTTCAGACTTTGGTGCATAGTGACTCCTCTTCACCTAAAAATTATCCACCCTGAAATCTCAGATTAGAGTCCTGTTTCCTCCTTTAATATCTTGGACCCAAAGCCCAAAGCCTCTTCTAACCATTCCAACCTCCAGGGATGGCTCCCTCTTTTGTAGGTACCTTATTTCCACCAATGGATCTGCGAGTTTCTTGTGAAAAAAGGATGCCTGCTCAATACATCTTTGGTTCCCTGGCATAATACCTGCACTAACTGTGGTGAGATTGTAAGACTCCTGAAAGCCACCATGTTGCGGGAGAGACAGCCAGGGTGAAGTTCCCTTCTCTTTTGGAGCTTGGTTCCTCAGATTCCTTTGGATGCACCAATTCTTCATGGCTGCATGTAGCTCTGACTTTGAAAATCACCTCCAGAAACAGCACTGTGTTTATCAGCAATCACACCACACACAAGCTCCTTAGATAAGGGCATGACTTATTTCCTGCTTCAGTGTTTAAAGATATATTTCACTGGTTGCTGGTATTATCTTTTAAAAGAAAGAAAATTAAGGATTCTTCCCCAAACACACTGGACAAGCTTGAAAATAAATGAATTTTGCATGTTTCCCACCCTTCTGCCCAAATTCTAAATGTGATATCTGCTAATAAAAGGATTTAGTGTTCACAAAGAAAAATAATGTCTTAGATGACCTCAAACGATGGATAATGGTACTTCTATGACTAGTTATAGCCAAGAGATTTGAGAAAAACATGTTCTTGTGAACATGAGTTTCAGAATTAATTGCAACTAAGCAAAAACCCCAAAGCAATTTAAATTTTAGCTCTAACTGCTGTAATTAGGTGCCTAATGCCAAAAAGAAAACCGGTTTAGTGGCTTTCGGGGAAATCACGGAGTATATTACATATTTCAGTTCTTTAAGCCCCAAGAAGACTGTTTTTATGAATGTATTGATTTATATTTATTTGTTAAAATGAAATAAAGTTGAATAAGCTTGAAATAGCTAGGGAACAAATATTCAAGATATACATGGACATTATAGGTTAAGTGTCTTCTGTGTATAAACGTTTTATGTATATTTGTGTATGTGTGTATGTGTTAGTGTGTATTTATTGAGTGTCTGATTTGCACTTATTATATATCAGTTTGCTTGGCACTGGGGGATGCACATAGGGATTATAGATTCAAAACCTCTATGTCAGGGCTTCCCTGGTGGCGCAGTGGTTGAGAGTCCGCCTGCCGATGCAGGGGACACAGGTTCGTGCCCGAGTCCGGGAAAGATCCCACATGCCGCGGAGCGGCTGGGCCCGTGAGCCATGGCCGCTGAGCCTGCGCGTCCAGAGCCTGTGCTCCACAACGGGAGAGGCCACAACAGTGAGAGGTCCTTGTACCGCAAAAAACAAAACAAAACAAGACCAATTCCTTCTGCAGATTTTTGTGAATTCTTAGGTATTGTATGCTTTTGTGCTTACCTCTGACTCCAATATCCTGCTTCTGCTGCGTGTATTCTATCTGGGAAATCATTCCGCCATGCTGATGTGGTCGCCCCACTTTCGTAATGACTCGGTGCAGACATGAAATTCAGCCCCTTGCCTTGATTTACACAAACACTGAACCCACAAATGAAGGCAAGTAGTCTAAACAGTTTGCAGAGATAGAGGCATGTACTTCTCAAGAATGTAAGCAACTTAAAATGCAATGTTGCTACTCTTAAAGAACTTCTGGCCATTCCACCAGGAATGTTGTCACTGCCGGACTATGCAGCATCCTAACCTTTCCCACTCCTGGCTGCCTCCTTCCTTCTCTTCCTCATTCTTCCCTCCCAGGCTGCCTTTAAGAACTCCAAATTCTTCCTGCTCTATTATGAAGAACAATTTTGATCTTTTCAGTCTTGATTACCAACCTCACATTACAGGCATGGAATACATATTTGTCGAAAAATGAATAAAACTTGATTCCTGGCCCACTCACAGATGTCCAAAACCCACCCAAATTTCTAGTCTATGAACAACAATGGCCTGGAAGAAACCTGACATTTATTTCTATGGGTGCTAATCCCCTAAAGAGCAATTGTGGTTTTAAGTAGTAATTTTCCATTTTCTCCATTATATGTAGTAAGTTATGACCCCATTGAGGAGTTTCAAATCTACTTAGGTCGACAGGACATCTATGTCCAATATAAAAGTTTAAGGCATATAAGAGTAGAGGTGAAGATTATAGGAATTTGGAGGAAGGAATTATTGCTGACATTTAAAGGAGTTTGAAAAGAATGGTTAAGGAGGTAAAATTTCACTGGTATTTGAAATAAGGGTTAGACTTAAATTACTGGAGAGAAGAGGGCATTCTAGGCTGGGAGAAATTTGTGAGCAACGGAAAGGAATAAGAGAGAGTTTATCTTTAGGATAAATCCATTAGTAAACCCATAAAGAACTGGTAAAAAGGGAAGGATTGGAGTTGTGTGTGTGTGTGTTTGCACATTGTTATGTTTTAGAGAAGAGCATGATTGTAAATGAAATTGCCATGCGTTATGGACTAAATTATGTTTCCCCAAAATTTGTATGTTGAAGCCTTAATCCTCAGCACCTCAGAATGTGACTGTATTTTGTAGATGGGCCCATTAAAAGGTGATTAAGTTAAAACGAAGCCTTTAGACCCTAATCCAATCTGACTGGTATCCTTATAAGAGGAGAGGAGGATATATAGAGAAACACAGGGACACAGGCACATAGCACACAGAATAAAGGACCATGGTCACAGGACCATGTGATGACACAGCAAAAGGGCGACCACCTGCAAGCCAAGGAGAGAAGTATCAGAGGAATCCAACCCTGCTGGTACCTAGGTCTTGGCTTCCAGCCTCCATAACTGTTAAAAAAAATAAATTACTGTTGTTTAAGCCACCCAACCTGTGGCATTTGTTACACTCTAGCAAACTAATACACAATAAGGTCTTGGAATAAGAGAAAGGGATGGAATTACAAATAGAATAGCAGTCTTCTGGTAAAACTAAAAGGCATATCAGTCTCTGAGAAAGTGAAGTTTTGAAGTAAAAATAAGAGAAGATGGAGTTAATAACAGATGACCTAAATCTACTTAGATTATTTGGTGGGGTGGGAAATGTCAAGATTTAAAACTGGATATACAGGGGCTTCCCTGGTGGTGCAGTGGTTGAGAGTCCACCTGCCGATGCAGGGCACACGGGTTCGTGCCCCAGTCTGGGAAAATCCCACATGCCGCAGAGCGGCTGGGCCCGTGAGCCATGGCCACTGAGCCTGCGCGTCCGGAGCCTGTGCTCCGCAACGGGAGAGGCCACAACAGTGAGAGGCCCGCGTACCGCAAAAAAAAAAAAACCAAACAAACTGGATATACACACTGCTATATTTAAAATAGAAAACCAACAAGGACTTACTGTATAGCACAGGGAACTCTGCTCAATATTCTGTAATAACCTAAGTGGGAAAAAAATTTGAAAAAGAATACATACATGTATATGTATAACTAAATCACTTTGCTGTATACCTGAAACTAACACAACATTGTGAGTCAACTATACTCCAATATAAATTAAAAATTAAAACAACAACTAAGAAAACCAAAAGTGCTCCTGGAACATGTGAAAGTTCAGTCTGGAAAAAAAAAACAGACTTCAATAGAGTAAAAACAACTAAACTCAAACTAGTTGGTGTGTATTTGTATATTAAAATTTTATAATTTTCTCTAACTATGCCTGACTGATTGGAATAAGATATTATAGGACTGAAGTTGGGAAAATTGAAATAGATGGGAGGTTGAGGGACATAAAGGATTCTGAAATGTAAGATATCCCCATTGGAACGACTGACTCTGGCTTCCACTTGGTAGGAGGCAATGGAAGTGGAAAAAGAGGCAAATAGTCTGAGAGAGAGAGAATCAGAATTGATATACTGAAGGTCCTGATGAGGTCATAGAGGAATTTCAGTCAGTGAGAAAAGAGAGAGACAGACAATAAAGAACCTGTGATTAGAGAGGGAATGTTTTGGATTTTAAATCTTTCTGGGATTTTTGAGCATTACATTAGTTTTACTTCTGCTTGTCATGTTAAATGAGATGATGATTTGGAAAGGTATAAATGCAATTAATACATTGGTAGTCATCTAATAATTAAATCATTAACAATAAAAATGACAGGTAATCCAACATGATAGCCATTCTCCTTGTATGCCCTGATTAGATCCAGAATTTGGTATTACTGATTTATTTTGAAAACTGTGCTTCAACCACTACTATCAAATGCATTAATAAAACAATGTTTAAATTTTGTTTAGGAGAAGACGTATGAGATAATTCTAAATAAAATGAAAATTTTGAAGTATTATCCAGAACATATAATTCTCTTTAAAAATTGAAGTATAGTTGAAGTATAATATTATATAATTTACAGGTTTACAATATAGTGACTCACATTTTTTAAAGGTTATACTCCATTTATAGTTATTTTAAAATATTGGCTATATTCCCTGTATTGCACAATATATCCTTGTAGCTTATTTTATACATAGTAGTTTGTACCTATTAATCCCCTACCCCTATATTGCCCTTTCCCCCTTCTCTCTCTCCACTGGTAACCAGGAGTTTGTTTTCTACATCTCTGAGTCTGCTTCTTTTTTGTTATATTCACTAATTTGTTGTATTTTTTAGATTTCATATATAAGTGATATCATACAGTATTTGTCTTTCTCTATTTGACTTATTTCACTTAGCACAATACTCTCCCAGTCCATCCATGTTGTTGCAAATGGCCAAATTTCATTCTTTTTCATGGCTGAGTAGTATTCCATTGTGTGTATATGTGTGTTCATGTATCACACCTTCTTTATCCATTCATCTGTTGATGGACACTTAGGTTGCTTCAGTATCTTAGTAATTGTAAATAGTGCTGCTAGGAACATCGAGGTACATGTATCTTTTCAAATTACTGTCTCTGGGTTTTTTCTTTTTCTTTTTCGGAAATATGCCCAGGAGTAGAATTGCTGTGTCATATGGTAGTCATATTTTTAGTTTTTTGAGAAACATCCATCCTGTTTTCCACGGTGACTGCACCAATTTACATTCCCACCAACAGTATATGAGGGTTCCCTTTTCTCCACATCCTCACCAACATTTGTTATTTGTGTTCTTTTTGATGATGGTCATTCTGACAGGTGTGAGGTGACATCTCATTGTAGTTTTGATTTGCACTTCCCTGATGGTTAGTGATGTGGATCATCTTTTCATGTGCCTGTTGGCCATCTGCATGTCCTTTTTGAAAAAGTGTCTATTCAGGTCTTCTGCCCATGTTTTAATTGAGTTGTTTGCTTTTTTTTTTTTTTTTTTTTACAAATTTAATCAGTTATACATATACATATGTTTCCATATCCACTCCCTTTTGCGTCTCCCTCCCACCCTCCCTATCCCACCCCTCCAGGCGGTCACAAAGCACCGAGCTGATCTCCCTGTGCTATGCGGCTGCTTCCCACTAGCTATCTACCTTACGTTTGGTAGTGTATATATGTCTATGCCGCTCTTTCACTTTGTCACAGCTTACCCTTCCCCCTCCCCATATCCTCAAGTCCATTCTCTAGTAGGTCTGTGTCTTTATTCCTGTCTTACCCCTATGTTCTTGATGACATTTTTTTCTTAAATTCCATATATATGTGTCAGCATACAGTATTTGTCTTTCTCTTTCTGACTTACTTCACTCTGTATGACAGACTCTAGGTCCATCCACCTCATTACAAATAGCTCAATTTCATTTCTTTTTATGGCTGAGTAATATTCCATTGTATATATGTGCCACATCTTCTTTATCCATTCATCCGATGATGGACACTTAGGTTGTTTCCATCTCCGGGCTATTGTAAATAGGGCTGCTATGAACATTTTGGTACATGTCTCTTTTTGAATTATGGTTTTCTCAGGGTATATGCCCAGTAGTGGGATTGCTGGGTCATATGGTAGTTCTATTTGTAGTTTTTTAAGGAACCTCCATACCGTTCTCCATAGTGGCTGTACCAATTCACATTCCCACCAGCAGTGCAAGAGTGTTCCCTTTTTTCCACACCCTCTCCAGCATTTATTGTTTCTAGATTTTTTGATGATGGCCATTCTGACTGGTGTGAGATGATATCTCATTGTAGTTTTGATTTGCATTTCTCTAATGAGTAAAGATGTTGAGCATCCTTTCATGTGTTTGTTGGCTGTCTGTATATCTTCTGTGGAGAAATGTCTATTTAGGTCTTCTGCCCATTTTTGGATTGGGTTGTTTGTTTTTTTGCTATTGAGCTGCATGAGCTGCTTATAAATTTTGGAGATTAATCCTTTGTCAGTTGCTTCATTTGCAAATATTTTCTCCCATTCTGAGGGTTGTCTTTTCGTCTTGTTTACGGTTTCCTTTGCTGTGCAAAAGCTTTGAAGTTTCATTAGGTCCCATGTGTTTATTTTCGTCTTTATTTCCATTTCTCTAGGAGGTGGGTCAAAAAAGATCTTGCTGTGATTTATGTCATAGAGTGTTCTGCCTATGTTTTCCTCTAGGAGTTTGATAGTGTCTGGCCTTACATTTAGGTCTTTAATCCATTTTGAGCTTATTTTTGTGTATGGTGTTAGGGAGTGATCTAATCTCATACTTTTACATGTCCCTATCCAGTTTTCCCAGCACCACTTATTGAAGAGACTGTCCTTTCTCCACTGTACATTCCTGCCTCCTTTATCAAAGATAAGGTGACCATATGTCCGTGGGTTTATCTCTGGGCTTTCTATCCTGTTCCATTGATCTATCTTTCTGTTTTTGTGCCAGTACCATACTGTCTTGATTACTGTAGCTTTGTAGTATAGTCTGAAGTCAGGGAGCCTGATTCCTCCAGCTCCATTTTTCGTTCTCAAGATTGCTTTGGCTATTCGGGGTCTTTTGTGTTTCCATACAAATTGTGAAATTTTTTGTTCTAGTTCTGTGAAAAATGCCATTGGTAGTTTGATAGGGATTGCATTGAATCTGTAGATTGCTTTGGGTAGTAGAGTCATTTTCACAATGTTGATTCTTCCAATCCAAGAACATGGTACATCTCTCCATCTATTTGTATCATCTTTAATTTCTTTCATCAGTGTCTTATAATTTTCTGCATACAGGTCTTTTGTCTCCTTAGGTAGGTTTATTCCTAGATATTTTATTCTTTTTGTTGCAATGGTAAATGGGAGTGTTTCCTTGATTTCACTCTCAGATTTTTCATCATTAGTATATAGGAATGCCAGAGATTTCTGTGCATTAATTTTGTATCCTGCAACTTTACCAAATTCATTGATTAGCTCTAGTAGTTTTCTGGTAGCATCTTTAGGATTCTCTATGTATAGTATCATGTCATCTGCAAACAGTGACAGCTTTACTTCTTTTATTTCCTTTTCTTCTCTGATTGCTGAGGCAAAAACTTCCAAAACTATGTTGAATAAGAGTGGTGAGAGTGGGCAACCTTGTCTTGTTCCTGATCTTAGTGGAAATGGTTTCAGTTTTTCACCATTGAGGACGATGCTGGCTGTGGGTTTGTCATATATGGCCTTTATTATATTGAGGAAAGTTCCCTCTATGCCTACTTTCTGCAGGGTTTTTATCATAAATGGGTGTTGAATTTTGTCGAAAACTTTCTCTTCATCTATTGAGATGATCATATGGTTTTTCTCCTTCAATTTGTTAATATGGTGTATCACGTTGATTGATTTGTGTATATTGAAGAATCCTTGCATTCCTGGAATAAACCCCACTTGATCATGGTGTATGATACTTTTAATGTGCTGTTGGATTCTGTTTGCTAGTATTTGGTTGAGGATTTTTGCATCTATGTTCATCAGTGATATTGGCCTGTAGTTTTCTTTCTTTGTGACATCCTTGTCTGGTTTTGGTATCAAGGTGATGGTGGCCTTGTAGAATGAGTTTGGGAGTGTTCCTCCCTCTGCTATATTTTGGAAGAGTTTGAGAAGGATAGGTGTTAGCTCTTCTCTAAATGCTTGATAGAATTTGCCTGTGAAGCCATCTGGTCCTGGGCTTTTGTTTGTTGGAAGATTTTTAATCACAGTTTCAATTTCAGTGCTTGTGATTGGTCTGTTCATATTTTCTATTTCTTCCTGATTCAGTCTTGGCAGGTTGTGCATTTCTAAGAATTTGTCCATTTCTTCCAGGTTGTCCATTTTATTGGCATAGAGTTGCTTATAGTAATCTCTCATGATCTTTTGTATTTCTGCAGTGTCAGTTGTTACTTCTCCTTTTTCATTTCTAATTCTATTGATTTGAGTCTTCTCTCTTTTTTTCTTGATGAGTCTGGCTAATGGTTTATCAATTTTGTTTATCTTCTCAAAGAACCAGCTTTTAGTTTTATTGATCTTTGCTATCGTTTCCTTCATTTCTTTTTCATTTATTTCTGATCTGATTTTTATGATTTCTTTCCTTCTGCTAACTTTGGGATGTTTTTGTTCTTCTTTCTCTAATTGCTTTAGGTGCAAGGTTAGGTTGTTTATTCGAGATATTTCCTGTTTCTTAAGGTGGGATTGTATTGCCATAAACTTCCCTCTTAGAACTGCTTTTGCTGCATCCCATAGGTTTTGGGTCGTCGTGTCTCCATTGTCATTTGTTTCTAGGTATTTTTTAATTTCCTCTTTGATTTCTTCAGTGATCACTTCGTTATTAAGTAGTGTATTGTTTAGCCTCCATGTGTTTGTATGTTTTACAGCTCTTTTCCTGTAATTGATATCTAGTCTCATAGCATTGTGGTCGGAAAAGATACTTGATACAATTTCAATTTTCTTAAATTTACCAAGGCTTGATTTGTGACCCAAGATATGATCTATCCTGGAGAATGTTCCATGAGCACTTGAGATAAATGTGTATTCTGTTGTTTTTGGATGGAATGTCCTATAAATATCAATTAAGTCCATCTTGTTTAATGTATCATTTAAAGCTTGTGTTTCCTTATTTATTTTCATTTTGGATGACCTGTCCATTGGTGAAAGTGGGGTGTTAAAGTCCCCTACTATGATTGTGTTACTGTCGATTTCTCCTTTTATGGCTGTTAATATTTCCCTTATGTATTGAGGTGCTCCTATGTTTGGTGCATAAATATTTACAATTGTTATATCTTCTTCTTGGATTGATCCCTTGATCATTATGTAGTGTCCTTCTTTGTCTCTTCTAGTAGTCTTTATTTTAAAGTCTATTTTGTCTGATATGAGAATTGCTACTCCAGCTTTCTTTTGGTTTCCATTTGCATGGAATATCTTTTTCCATCCCCTTACTTTCAATCTGTATGTGTCTCTAGGTCTGAAGTGGGTCTCTTGTAGACAGCATATATATGGGTCTTGTTTTTGTATCCATTCAGCCAGTCTGTGTCTTTTGGTGGGAGCATTTAGTCCATTTACATTTAAGGTAATTATTGATATGTATGTTCCTATTCCCATTTACTTAATTGTTTTGGGTTCGTTATTGTAGTTCTTTTCCTTCTGTTGTGTTTCTTGCCTAGAGAAGTTCCTTTAGCATTTGTTGTAAAGCTGGTTTGGTGGTGCTGAACTCTCTCAGCTTTTGCTTGTCTGTAAAGGTTTTAATTTCTCCATCAAATCTGAATGAGATCCTTGCTGGGTAGAGTAATCTTGGTTGCAGGTTTTTCTCCTTCATCACTTTAAGTATGTCCTGCCACTCCCTTCTGGCTTGTAGAGTTTCTGCTGAGAGATCAGCTGTTATCCTGATGGGGATTCCCTTGTGTGTTATTTGTTGTTTTTGCCTTGCTGCTTTTAATATGATTTCTTTGTGTTTAATTTTTGACAGTTTGATTAATATGTGTCTTGGTGTATTTCTCCTTGGATTTATTCTGTATGGGACTCTCTGTGCCTCCTGGACTTGATTAACTATTTCCTTTCCCATATTAGGGAAGTTTTCAACTATAATCTCTTCAAATATTTTCTCAGTCCCTTTCTTTTTCTCTTCTTCTTCTGGAACCCCTATAATTCGAATGTTGGTGCGTTTAATGTTGTCCCAGAGGTCTCTGAGACTGTCCTCTGTTCTTTTCATTCTTTTTTCTTTATTTTGCTGTGCAGCTGTTATTTCCACTATTTTATCTTCCACCTCACTTATCCGTTCTTCTGCCTCAGTTATTCTGCTATTGATCCCATCTAGAGTATTTTTTATTTCATTTATTGTGTTTTTAATCGATGCTTGATTCGTCTTTAGTTCTTCTAGGTCCTTGTTAACTGTTTCTTGCATTTTGTCTATTCTATTTCCAAGATTTTGGATCATCTTTACCATCATTATTCTGAATTCTTTTTCAGATAGACTGCCTATTACCTCTTCATTTGTTAGGTCTGGTGGGTTTTTATCTTGCTCCTTCTCCTGCTGTGTGTTTTTCTGTCTTCTCATTTTGCTTATGTTACTGTGTTTGGGGTCTCCTTTTTGCAGGCTGCAGGTTCGTAGTTCCCGTTGTTTTTGGTGTCTGTCCCCAGTGGCTAAGGTT
This sequence comes from Mesoplodon densirostris, assembly GCF_025265405.1. Lineage (NCBI taxonomy): Eukaryota > Metazoa > Chordata > Mammalia > Artiodactyla > Ziphiidae > Mesoplodon > Mesoplodon densirostris. The sequence continues at coordinate 22,444,048 of NC_082668.1, forward strand.
GGTTTAGTGGGTTGTGTAGGCTTCTTGGTGGAGGGGACTACTGCCTGTGTTCTGGTGGATGAGGCTGGATCTTGTCTTTCTGGTGGGCAGGTCCACGTCTGGTGGTGTGTTTTGTGGTTTCTGCGGACTTTTTATGATTTGAGGCAGCCTCTCTGCTAATGGGTGGTGTTGTGTTCCTGTCTTGCTAGTTGTTTGGCATAGGGTGTCTAGCACTGTAGCTTGCTGGTCGTTGAGTGAAGCTGGGTGCTGGTGTTGAGATGGAGATCTCTGGAAGATTTTCGCTGTTTGATATTATGTGGAGCTGGGAGGTCTCTTGTGGACCAGTGTCCTGAAGTTCGCTCTCCCACCTCAGAGGCACAGCACTGACTCCTGGCTCCTCAATTTGGGATGATTTGTTGTCTATTCATGTATTCCACAGATGCAGGGTACATGAAGTTGATTGTGGAGCTTTAATCCGCTGCTTCTGAGGCTGCTGGGAGAGGTTTCCCTTTCTCCTCTTTGTTCTCACAGCTCCTGGGTCTCAGCTTTGGATTTGGCCCCGCCTCTGCGTGTAGGTCGCCGGAGGGCGTCTGTTCTTCGCTCAGACAGGACAGGGTTAAAGGAGCAGCCTCTTCGGGGACTCTGGCTCACTCAGGCCGGGCGGGAGGGAGGGGCACGGAGTGCGGGGCGAGCCTGCAGCGGCAGAGGTCGGCGTGACGTTGCACCAGCCCGAGGCGCACCGTGCGTTCTCCCAGGGAAGCCGCCCCTGGATCCCGGGACCCCGGCAGCGGCAGGCTGCACAGGCTCCCGGAAGGGCAGTGTGGGCAGTGACCTGTGCTCGCACACAGGCCCCTTGGCGGCGGCAGCAGCAGCCCCAGCGTCCCACGCCCGTCTCTGGGCTCCGCGCTTTCAGCCGCGACTCGCGCCCGTCTCTGGAGCTCCTTTACGCGGCGCTCTTAATCCCCTCTCCTCGCGCACCTGGAAACCAAGAGGGAAGAAAAAGTCTCCTGCCTCTTCGGCAGCTCCAGAGTTTTCCCGGACTCCCTCCCGGCTAGCTGTGGCACATTAGCCCCCTTCAGGCTGAGTTCTTGCCGCCAGCCCCAGTCCTCTCCCTGCGCTCTGACCGAAGCCCGAGCCTCAGCTCCAGCGCCGCCCGCCCCGGCGGGGGAGCAGACAAGCCTCTCGGGCTGGTGAGTGCCGCTCGGCACCGCTCCTCTGTGTGGGAATCTCTCTGCTTTGCCCTACCCAGGTATATGGGGAGTTTCTTGCCTTTTGGGAGGTCTGGGGTCTTCTGCCAGCGTTCAGTAGGTGTTCTGTAGGAGTTGTTCCACGTGTAGCTGTATTTCTGGTGTATCTGTGGGGAGGAAGGTGATCTCCGCGTCTTACTCTTCCGCCATCTTACCCGGAAGTCCCCTGTTTGCTTTTTTTAATGTTGAGTTATATGAGCTGTTCATATATTTTGGATCTTAAGCCCTTATCAGTCATATTATTTGCAAATATTTTCTCCCATCCAGTAGGTTGTCTTTTCATTTTGTTGATGCTTTGCTGTGCAAAAGCTTTCAAGTTTAATTAAGTCCCATTGGTTTATTTTTGCTTTTATTTCCTTTGTGTTAGGAGGCAGATCCAAAAAGATATTGCTACAATTTATGTCAAAGAGTATACTGCCTATGTTTTCTTCTAGGAGTTTTATGGTTTCCAGCGGAGCATTTAAATTTTAAGTGATCCAAGGAAAATGTCACTGGCAAAATTCATTCTTTCATTCCAAAAATACTGGTGGCATGCCATGTACAAGGCACCATGCTAGGTCCTGTGGGAGATAACATGAAAAGTCCTACTTTCAAGGGCAGAAAGATGAGGAGCAGATACCCATGAGACAGATCACCCAGTTTTCTTCCCTTCTTTTGAAATATTTGGAGAAGGAATGTCCTAACAAGCCCTGGCTATACCCATTGAGAAAACTGATTGGTCCAGGAATGGTTATGTGATCAAAATTAAACCAATGGTTCCTTTCTTTGGGAATTTTGACTTTAGCTGCTGAAGCTATATGATGTAAAACTCAGAATCTAGGTTTTATACCCTATAGAAAAAGCTGTTTTGCCTTAAGAAAATGAGGTCAACAGGCAGAGAGAATCAGAGACGAGATGGAGAGGGTTTGTTGCTGTACATATCCCTGGTTTCCAGGAATTTGAGACCTTTCTGTTCCTTGGCATTTTAATGGTTTAGCTAGCTCTTCTTTGGGTAGTAACACAGAATCCTTTCTATATGTTCCCCTTTAAGACTTAAGCCTATTTGAGTTGGGTTCTATCACTGGAAACAAGAGACTCCGAATGAATATAGTGAAATAAAAGATGTACACAAATAACCATAGTCAAATAATATGTCATAAAATAAACCCCAAATTATGTGGAGCTTTAGAGGAGGGGCAGATAGCTCTGTGATTATCAAGGGTTATTGAAGAAGGCTCCTCTCCAGAAGCCAACTGTGGTTTTTTTCCCTCCATTCAACACCAGAACCCTCTGGCCAGTCCTATCCAGTCTCTCCTTTTTCTTCTTTGCTCAAGGTGCCAAGGGTTGAACCTGTTCTCCACTTTGGTTTAGAGCTGACATCATCCTATTTGTCCTTTAAAGTTCTCCTACATGGATTCAGGGTAGGATACGGTCTTATTTCTCTTCCTTGCTACCCCCAAAAGGGAAAGTTCAATAGCCTTTTGTTCTCTGGGTTTTTTCTTCTATGAGTTTATGCTAACTAGGGGAGGAATGAAACAGAATAATAAACTGCCAACATGGCAAAGTTGCTGTGCTAAATATCTCCTTTTGCCCCTTCAGATGTACCCTCTATTCTTCTCTAGCCAGCTCTCTGTGTTGGGAGGATAACCTGTTTACACCACATGAATGGGCTCTCTTACCCTTTGGCTTCTAGTTGGATATTTTAATATGAAATAGTGACAGCAGTTCAGGATAAGGAGGTCAGTGTATTTATTCCTGTGACTTCTATCTTACAGTGTCACTAAGGTTGGCTGCTTCCCTTATCACAGCACCTTTCAACTCAAGGCATCAATAAACCATGGTCAATGGGCCAAACCCAGCCTGCCACCTGTTTTTGTGTGGCCTTGAGGTGCATACGTTTTTAAATGGTTGAACCAAAAACTTTTTAAAGAATACTATTTCATGGTTCATGAAAATTACATGAAATTCAAATTTCGGTGTCCATAAATGCGGTTTTATTGGGAGATAGCCATGCTCACTCATCTACATATTGTGTCTGGTTGCTTTTGCACTACAATGGCAGAGCTAAGTTGTTGAGACAGAGGTAGAGATGAAACTCGCAAAGACTGAAATACTTATCTGGGCCCTTATAGAAAAATTTGCTCTACATGACTCTCTCCTTCCAGGTTCTAGTAGCTGTTCCCTCCTTTTCTCCCTCCTCTCTTCAAGTGTGTGTGGAGGGGGAGTGGGAGGAGTTGTGGAAACCCTGGGGTGTTGAGCTACATTTTGTGGTTTCCAGACACTCTGCCCCCAACCAGCTTTTTTTTTTTGGCGGTACGCAGGCCTCTCACCGTTTTGGCCTCTCCCATTGCAGAGCACAGGCTCCGGACGCGCAGACTCAGTGGCCATGGCTCATGGGCCCAGCCAGTCCGCGGCATGTGGGATCTTCCAAGACCAGGGCATGAACCCGTGTCCCCTGCATCGGCAGGCGGACTCTCAACCACTGTGCCACCAGGGAAGCCCTGCCCCCCTGCCCCACCATTTAAAATAGTTCTTTTAGATGGCGAACAGGTACACATAAAGATGCTCAATGTCACTAATTATTAGAGAAATGCAAATCAAAGCTACCATGAGGTAGTATCACACAACAGTCAGAATGGCCATCATTAAAATGTCTACAAATAATAAATGCTGAAGAGGGTGTGGAGAAAAAGGAACCCTCCTACACTGTTGATGGGAATGTAAATTGGTGCAGCCACTACGGAAAACAGTAAGGAGGTTCCTTAAAAAACTACAAAAAGAGCTACCATAGGATCCTGGAATCCCATTCCTGGGCATATATCCAGGAAAGATGAAAAATCTGATTAGAAAAGATACATGTACCCCAATGTTCATAACAGCACTATTTACAATAGCCAAGACATGGAAGCAACCTAAATGTCTATCAACAGATGAATAGATAAAGATGTGGTATATATATATACATATATATATATATATATATATATATATATATATATATTTATTTATATAATACACACAATGGAATACTACTCAGACACACAAAAGAATGAAATAATAACATTTGCAACAACATGGATGAACCTAGAGATTATCATACTAAGTGACATAAGTCAGAGAAAGACAAATATCATATGGTATCACTTATATGTGGAATCTAAAAAAATGATACAAATGAACCTATTTACAAAATAGAAATAGACTCACAGACATAGAAAATAAACTTATGGTTACCAAAGGGGATAGAGGTGTCAGGGGCAGAGATAAATTAGGAGTTTGGGATTAACATATACACAGTACTATATATAAAATAGGTAAGCAACAAGGACCTACTGTGTAGCACAGGGAACTCTACTAAATATCTTATAATAACCTGTAATGGAAAAGAGTCTGAAAAGTAATATATATCTATATGTATAACTGAATCACTTTGCTGTACACTTGAAATTAACACAACATTGTAAATTAACTATACTTCAATTAAAACATTTTTTAAATAGTTCTTTTATTAAACCCTTCTCAGATGAGACTAATTTGGGTGTGCCATCTGCTTGTTGCTGAGACACTGACTGATAAATCTTACAGACAGGACCTTAAAAAACAGAAGTCACAGTGTCCTAAGTAGTCATGCTTCTCTAGTGAATCAGTAAGTGGAGGCTTAGCTGGACTCCAGTTCTCTATTTTTCTTCCAAATGGTAGAAGTCATAGAACTTCTTCACTACTCCTTTAGTCACCATCTTCCAGGAAGGCCATGTGGGAGGAAAACACTCTTCCTGAGCTTCACTGGATGTGGTCATTTTTGCATGCAATTCCTGAGATTATGGAACCACCTTACAACCACCAGATGAGATCCTGCTGGCCTGCAGGGTATGGCAGAGCAAGAGAAAGCTCTGGTCCATGACCATGACAGTCACTGATTCACCCTGGCATCGCCTTATTTTTGGCCTTCGTATTATTTCAAATAATCAATCATCAATTCTTTCGCTATTTCTAGTGCACTGTTCTGTTACCTTTAGTAGAAAGAATCCTAACTGATACAGCTTCCAATTTATTGACTCATCCCTTTCTCTCCTTGTGGGGTACACAGTATTATGACATAGTTGAATGGTGGGCTGAGAGGCCTATTTCTCTTCTTTGCCAGGAAAGCCTTTGCTTTATGTCACGTAGGCTTTATTTGTTGTTATGCAGAGCTGATGACCCCTCCCACTCTCCCTCTTTAGTATTTAGTTCAAGGAACTTTAGAGCTGGAAATGGCCATAGAGGGCGTCCTTTCCTGGGCTTTTCAAAGTGAGTCCTCAGTCATCTCAGTCCCAGCAGGTCTTCTCTGCCACAGAAATGTGTATGTCTGTCTGTGTTTAAATTACGTTTTATTTGTTTAAGCTTCTGAGTAGATTTTATTTGCACAAAGGATAGTCCTTGCCAAAACCATATCAAAACACAACACCAAAAACAACAAACCAAAGGAGACTTAGAAACCACTATTGGAGTATCTCATGACTTCCAGCCCATCCCAACCCCATTGCCATGTGGTTAAATCTTGTTTTTATTCCTATGCACCAATTATTTCTTAACCATTAAAAAGTTATGGGATTTAATGCTTTGTTCCAATCAATAATTTTGTTCAATCAAATCTTACTGAACACTTTCTATTTGTTTAGTATTATACTGGGTGCTAGAAATACAAGGACAACCATCTAATTGGGGGAGATAGACATGCAGAAAGCCAATTTCAATACAGTGTAATATGCATTATAGAGCACCAAACATTTCAACAACGATAGAACCTCTTAGTGAAGGACTGCAATGCGCCAGGCCCTACCAGGCACTTTATATTTATTACCTCACTTAATTTTCACAACAACCCTGGGAAATAGATAGCTTTTTAATCTCCATATTATATAGCTGAAGGAACTGACAAGAGTTTGAGAAATATATTCCCCATCCTAAATATAAGAATTCATAGAGCTCCAAATATGTTGGAGCCATGTGCATATACCAAATCATTCATCCAGAAAACATCTATTAAGGATGCTAGCAGCTATAATGGGTACATTATCACTTCCAATAATACGGCAATTTTGATATTTTAAAAAATATTTCATGTGCAAAATGCCCAATAATGCTGGTTAACATAATATAAAATCATTTTCTTTTTCTAAATTTTCGTTTTTAAATTAGCATAGAATATGATTAACTCTTTGGGGGTGTTTCTGTGAATGTTAATACATGTATAGGTTTTGTGTAACCACCACCACTATCAAGATACAGAACAACAGTTCCATCACCCCAAAACTCCTTTGTGCTATCCCTTTGTGGAAATGATTTTCCCCTGCCCTAACCCCTGGCAACCACTGATCTGTTTTCTGTCACTATAGCTTTGTCTTTCTGAGAATGTCATTTAAACAGAATCACACAGTATGTAATATTTTGGGACTGGCTTCTGTCAGCATAAATGCTTTTGAGATTCATTCCTAGTCTATGTGTATCAAGAATTAACTCCCTTTTATTGCTGATTAGCTCACCATTGCATGGATGTGCTATAGTTTATTAACCCATTTACCTATTAAGGGACATTTAGGTTGTTCCCAGTTTTTGTCAATTAAAAATAAAGTTGCTGTAAGTTTTTGTGCACAGATTTTTGTGTGAACATAATATTTTATTTTTGCAGGGTAATTAAGAGTTGGGTTGATGGGTTATATGGCAAGTATATATTGAACTTCTTAAGAAATTGCCAATTGTTTTCCAAAGGGGCTGTGCTATTTTGCTTTTTCACCAGTAATATGAGAATTTCCAGTTGCGCTACATCCTTACCAGTACTTTGTATTGTCAGTATTTTTTTATCTTAGACATTCTATTAAGTGTATGAAGTTATCTCATTTTGGTTTTAATTTAAATTCCCTAACGGCTAATGATTTTGAACATCTTTTCATCTATTTAATTGCCTTTCCTTTACGTTCTTTGGTGATATAAGTGTCTGTTTAAGTTTTTTGCCTTTTTTTTTTTTTTTTTCTGTACGTGGGCCTCTCACTATTGTGGCCTCTCCCATTGCGAAGCACAGGCTCCGGACGCGCAGGCTCAGCGGCCATGGCTCACGGGTCCAGCCGCTCCGCGGCATGTGGGATCTTCCCAGACCGGGGCACGAACCTGTATCCCCTGCATCGGCAGGCGGACTCTCAACCACTGCGCCACCAGGGAAACCCTTTTGCCTGGTTTTTAATTGGGCTGTTTATTTTCTTGCTGTCGATTTTTGAAGTGTTCTTTGTAGAGTCTGGATACAAATCCTTGCCGGATATGTGATTTGCAAATATTTTCTCCCAGTATGTAGCTTGTCTTTTTATTCTCTTAATAGTGTCTTTCACAGAGTAAATGTTCTTCATTTTGATAAAGTTCAATTCATCATTTTTTTTTCTTTTATAGATTATGTTTTTGGTCTCGTGTCTGAGGACTCTACCAAATTCCATTTCTTGAAGATTTACTTCCATATTTTCTTCTAAAAGTTTTACTTTTATATTTTATATTTAGATCTATGAGTTATTTAGTTAACTTCTTATAAGTTAAAGTTTAAGTCAAGGTTTGTTTTTACATAAGAATGTCCAATTGTTCCAACACTATTTGTTGAATAGTGTTGAGTATCATATCTCCACTGAGTTGGATTTGCACTGTTGTGAAAAATCAGTTGACCTTTTTGTGTGAGTTTATTTCTGGACTCTTTATTCTGTTCCAGCAATCTTTGTGTCTGTCTCTTTGCTAATCCTACACTCTCTTGATTACTGTAGATTTACAGTAAGTCTAAAATTCAGTGTGATTCCTCCAAATTTGTTATTCTTCTTTTTCAAAATTGTTTTGACTATCTTAGTTCCTTTGTTTTTCCATACACATTTTAGAATCAGGTTGCATATATCTACAAAACATACTACTGATAGCTTAATTGTAATTGCACTGTCTGTAGATCAATTTTTTATGTTTACTATGATGAACTTTTCAATCAGTGAACATGGTATGCATTTCCATTTCCTTAGGTGCTCTTTGATTTTTTTCATTAGCGTTTTGCAGTTTTCAGCATACATATCTTGTATATATATTGCTAAATTTATGCCTAAGTACTCCAATGTTTTAGACCTGTTATAAATGTCATTGTTTTTAAATTTTAATTTCCAATAGTTTATTGCTCATATGGAAATATGATTGATTTTTGTGTGCTGACCTTGTATCCTGTAACCTTGTTAAGATGTCTTATTAGTTCTATAAGTTTTTATTATAGATTCATTGGGATTTTCTAATGTAGACAATCATCACATCTGTGAAGAGGGACAATTTTATTTCTTTTTTTCTAATCTGTATGCCTTTTATTTCTTTTTCTTGACTTAATGCCTTGGCTAGGACTCCAACATGCTCTCAAATAGGAATGACGAGAGTGGACATCCTTGTCTTATTCCTGATCCTAAGGAGAAAACATTCAGTCTTTTACTTTTAAATATGATTTTAGCTATAGATGATGATGATAATTTTATAGATGCCCTCTATCAGATTCAGGAAGTTCTCTTCAATTCTTAGTTTGCTGAGAAAGTCTATTTTACCTTAATTCCTGCAGGATACTTTTGCTAATTATAGAACTCTGGGCTGAGAGTTCTTTTCTTTTAGCTCTTTGAAAATGTTTTTTTACTTCTTTCTGGCCTGCATAGATTCTCATGAATAATCTGTAGTCTTTTGAATAGATGTTCCCTATAAGTAGCACATCATTTTTCACTGGCTAATTTCAGGATTTTTATTTGTCTTTAAAGTTTAGTGATTTGATTATTATATACTTGGGCATGTTCAGGGAGTTTATTTTATTTGGGGCTTTCTAAGTTTAATGAATCAGTATCTTATGACTTTTGCTAAATTTTTGAAGTTTCCAGCCATTATTTTCTCAGTTGTGTGTGCGCGTGTGTCTGTGTTTGTGTATCAAACTCTTTCTCTTCTTCTTCTGGGGCTCTGATGAGATAAATCTTTTGTATTGTCTCAAAGGCCACTGAGGCTCTGTCCATTTCTTTACCATTATTTTTTTACTCTATGTTGCTCAGATTGGATCATTTCTGTCTCTATCTATATTCTATTTCTAGCTATATTCATATTCATTCCACCCTACTATTGAGCTCATTATATGAGTTTTATTTTTATTTCAGTTATTGTATTTTGCATTTTAAAATTTTCCAGTTGGTTCTTCTTTAACTTTAGTAATGGCAAGAAAAGAGAGAAAGAAATATAGGAAATGTGAAGCAAATAGAAAGTACAAGATAAAGTGTTAGACGTAAATCCCAATTTATTAACAATCAACAGATAATATAAATGGGTGAAATTATCCAGTTAAAAGATAAAGATTATCAAATTGGAATAAAATTCCATCTATATTTCTTTATAAGAAGCATACCTAAAACATAAGAACACTACAAAATAGAAAGTAAGAGAATAATAAGAGAAATACTGGTTATGGTGGTTAATTCACTTTCTCTGGGGGAATTCAACCACCACATCATGAGAACACTCAAGCAGCCTATGGAAAAGCTCCTTGTGGGGAGGAAGTGAAACTTCCTGCCAGCAAGTAGCACCAAATAGCCAGCCAATGAGTCAGTTAGAAACAGATACTGTTAGAAGTGGATCCTCAAGCCAAGCCTTCAAATGACCATATTCTTAGCTAATATCTTGACTTCAACCCAAAGCCAGACTGTCCAGCTAAGTCTTTCCAAAATTCTTGACCCACAATATCAGAGAGGATAATAAATGTGAAATATATGTCAGGGCAATTTGTTATGTGGTCACAAATAATATATTAAGCAAGCATTATAAAAATGTAGCTGGTGTAGCCATATAACCACCAGACAAAATAGTTAAATTACTATAAATAAATATGATAACTACTTAATGATTAGAAATTTGGGTTTATAGGAAAGAAGAGTTATATGCACTTAATAATATAACTCCAAAATATATAAAGCAAAAATGGGCAGATATATAAGGAGAAATTTAAAAATCCATTATGGTAGGAGATTTTATCATACCTCCACCCATAAATTATGTATAAAAGAGCAAAAAGTCAATAGGATAAAGAGGCTTTGAAGATACAATTAATATATTCAGTCTAATAAGCAATAACTGGGTGGGGCAATACCCACTTTTTTAAACATGTATGGGACATTTACCAAACTTTGACCGTATATCAAGATAAAGTAAGTCTACACATTTCAAAGAATTATTATAATAAAATCTATAAAGGAATATTGAAGAATATGCAGTAATTCAATATTTCCACATAGCTGGGGAATATATCTTAATTTACATGGCTCTATTTAAGAAGTACAAACATGTAAGAAACAAATTCTTTGGAAAATAGCTATTCCATTCACTTTGCCAGTGCCTAAAAACTTTCCCACCATATTTCCTCTTTAGCACTAAAAGCATTTGTTAAAATGTCAATGTTATCTGGGAGGACTAACCCACAGGGATATCAGTCTTCAGACTCTTTAGACTCTTGTTTTGCCTAGCCAGAGCTCTGGCAGGAACTTGAGGTAATGTAATGGAGAATTAAGAGAGCATATTTTAATTGGGGAAAGAGGAGACAATTGGCATAGGTCCAGAACTTGGGTGTTGCCAAACCAGGGTGCAGTTTTGCAAAAAGTGCACTGTATAGCAGTGAGGGCACATGGCACTTCGATAGGAGCATACAGAAAGGAGGAAGGAGACATAGTATATTTCAGTGTCTATGTGTCCTAACCTAATTGCTAAGCCAATCTGAACTAGATTTGCAACTTTAAAAAAAATATAAGTTTATTTATTTATTATTTATTTATTTATATGTGGCTGCATTGGGTCTTTATCGCTGTGTGCGGGCCTTCTCTAGTTGCAGAGAGTGGGGGTTACTCTTCATTGCAGTGGCTTCTCTTGTTGGGGTGCATGGGCTATAGAGTGCAGGCTCAGTAGTTGTGGCACATGGGCTCAGTAGTTGTGGTGCAGGGGCTTTGTTGCTCCACAGCATGTGGGATCTTCCCGGACCAGGGCTCGAACCCATGTCCCCTGCATTGGCAGATGGATTCTTAACCACTGCACCACCAAGGAAGTCCCCTAGGTTTGCAACTGATATGCAAACTTATGTGTAGAGCCTTATCTGCATGAGGAGGTACAATGGCTGAAGTGGAAGACTTTCCCTCTAATCACCAACATGTTTGCCCAGTCCCTGTGAGTGGATTTAACTGTATCTTTCTTTCTGCTCCTGCTAGGATAAAGTTTTCCCTGAAACACTTCTTTTTTTCTTCAGACTTTTCCTTACTGCACTCTTGCCAGGCCCCTGGAGTTAGAATTTCTGTTTATTCTCTATTCATTGGATGGGGTTTTAGCACCAATTCAGATTTTCATACTTCATGGAACACCCCTGGAAAATTGAACTGTTGTGTCCCAGATTGACATTATGTTTCATTGACCTCATGTTTTCCAAGACACCTTGGTGAGTTTAATTTTGATTGCTGATCACCGTCCTTGGAAAGAGAACCCAAGAGTTCAGCAAATCTCCTCCTCAGGCTTGGTTTATTCTTATTTTCCAAGTTGGAGGTTTTCCAACTTCCATGTTGGCCATTGTTGAGATCTTGTCATATCTTGCAGCTTATCCACCCATAAAATAATTTCTTAAAAAGCCATAAAAGACAAATGTACCTCTTTTAATTTTACCAGGTAAAACCCAAGCCAAGTGGCCAAGTTTCACATTAGCACAACAATCAAAATAATATTGTTGAGCAAGCAAAAAGAAATAAAAATAATTTCAGTAGGATTTGCATCTCTTTAAGAATTCAATTCACATCCCACTATGACCCTTCTTTTAAAAAAAACTTATTGCATCTCTCCTTTTATGTCTTTCACATCCCACACTGCTTTCTGAGCTCTTCTATTCGCCTCCTCGAACAAAATGACTTTCTACCTCACTGATGAAAGTGACTGCTGGGACTCCCATTTCTACCCTCATCACATTCACCATCCCCAGACACTCCAGGACCCACAGGAGACCTAGCCCTCTTTGCCCTCGGAAGACCCTGTCTCGTCACAGAAAGAAGTTTGTGGAGCCTTTGAGGTAGTATATTTCTCCCTCTTGAATTATTTTTCTCATAAGAAATTCTTCCATGACCCTGGCAGCCAGTACTGGCATTTCTCCCATTTATCACAAAGTAGTAACTACAGGCAAAAATTAATGTAAAACAGTGTTTCAAGTAGTGGGAAGCAGGCAGAGCAGAGTGACTGGGATTTGGAGTGATTCTGAAAAGGAAAAGGTCTAGAAGGAGGATAGCAATATATCCATCACACCCACAAGCTCTCTTAAACAGAAACAGGTCACAAATATCTAACAAGTGTAGAAGAGAGCTGTAAAGATTTGGATTGTAGAGTCCAGAATCAGGATCAGTCTGCGATATATCCATATGAATATATCCTATTTAACTCGAATTGCCCACTAAAGATAATTTTTTTTTAATATTGGAAAGAGAATATGTAATTTAGACCTAAAAATATGCCATAAGACAAAAAGAAGTCAGCCTGTTCAAAACCAACCCCTTTTCCTGCTTCCTTATCATTCTTCTATCCTTTAACTACTCTTTCCTGCATCCTTTTTCTTAGCCTATAAAAATGCTCCAGTCTCTTCCATCCTAAGGCAAGTAGCCATTGGTTCTTCATCTCTCCCCTTTCTATTAAAACTAAGCTTCTTCAAGCAGCAGTTTATATTTACTTTCTTATTCACAGCTCACTCTTCCATCAGGTGTAGCTTGGCCAAAGTCACCAAGGAAATCTTTATTATTAGGTACCATGGATACGTTTTGTTATTTATCTTCCTGGGCCCCTCACTGTCATTTATTTGATTTGCTAACGATGTAGACCTTCTTGGTACCCTACTCCCTCGATGTCCATGATACTGCAAACTCTCTCAATCTTTCTGTCTTGGTCATCTCTGTGGACTTTCCTTTCTCTGCCCACCCCTTAAGTTGATATTGATGATCCCTGAAGTTCCCTTCGAGAGTTGCTGCTCATATTATTTTATACACTTCAGTTACTTGGCTAAGTATACTTGGCTAACTCCATGTATTGGTCCAAGTGATCTCTCTAAAATTTAAGCTTAAGCATATTTCTCTCCTGCTTATTCCTGTCATTCATCCATGCTGACTATAGGAAAAATATAAATTCCTTATCATGACTTATAATGTCCTCCTTGCTCTTGAAGTAGCAACCTGTTTTTTTTCGACGAACATTCAGCGAGTGAATGAATGGATGACTCACAAAATGTCTCTAGCCCTGAACTTTTCCTTGAGTTATAAACCTGCAGATCCAGAGCTTGCTGAACATGTCCAATTAGTTCCACAGAACCCCCAAACTGAACTCATCTCAGCCCCACTTCTTTTGCTGTATTATCCAAGTTCCCACCATCAGACACTTGACCATCACTCTTTACAGCTGTTCATTCCCTATATCACTGAAACTTACTGGATCATCTCCCAAATGTTCTCCAAATGTGTTCCCACCTCTCCAGTGCCGTAATTCACAGTCTTGTCTTCTTTCACCTAAACTATCACAGTAGCCCCCAGCTGATCTCCTCAGTTCTAATCTTGCCTCCCCCGACCTCATGTCCTCTACACTGTCATCAAAGGGATCGATACAAAACCTTTTTAATTTCCTCCGCTTAAAATCTTTCAGATCTCTCTCTCTAGGATAAAATGCAAGCTTCATTGTGCATCATGAAAGTCATCCATGGTCTGACCCCTCTCCATATGTCCAAACCCCTCTATTTTCTGTCTCTCATCCACTAATACAGCACCCCTCGAGATCGCTTGAATTTGCTGTGTTATAGCTCGAAACATTTGCTCGTGTTGTTCCTTGCTCTGGGCCAGGCTTCTACCACTTCTTCACCCGCTGAACCACTACTTATCTTACAAGATTTGCATCAGGCATAACTTTTACCGGGAAGTCTTCTCTGATCCTTTTGGTTTGGCTGGGGCACTATGTGTTTACTGTGTTTAGGGAGGCAGAAATGCCTAGTGGTTAGTGCCTAACCTGCCCAGGTACTGAGCCCAGGATCACAGCTTATCAGTGCTACAGCTTTGGGCAAGTTACTTAGGTAACCTCTCTCTGCCTCAGACATTACTCAATAAATAATTACTACTGTTATTATCACTAACAGCCCTCCTCTCCAGTGTGGATGCACAGCCCACCTCCTGTCCCAAGGAATCTCTGGCAAGAGTTTAGAAGGACTTCACTGTGTTCTGGATTGATTATTATCTTCAAAAGCCCACAGAGCAGAAATGTCTGAATGAGGAAGCAATGTGAATTAGCCTTTTCTCATTCTTGCAACTACCTACTTAGCTAAGTTTTCTGAAGGCTGTGGGGAGGTGGGTGATGGGACTCACTCTTCCTATTTTTTTGCTTTCTTTGCCCTTGCTGTGTTTATCCAGGCAGGATCTCCTCTTCCTCTCCATGGGGGAGAGCTGGTGACTTCATATGTTTATGTGACCTGAAATGTCATTCATCCTATATAACATCATTATTTAGACTTTTTATTAAAAATGACCAGAGAAACAAGTTAAAACATAAAATCCATTTATGTTGAGACCAGAGACTTTAAAAAAAATCTATGTAACAGCTATATAAATTTGATTTGTTTCAGCTGTTGAATCTCAGGCTCATTTATTATTATTATTATTTTCTGAAGTGTCTTTCATCTTCCATGTTTCAAATCCTCCCCCAAATAAATTCTTTAGTAGAAAGAACTTAAACAATTCTAAGTTTTTATGTACAAGCCATAAGAAAGACAGAGCCATTGGAGATTGGAGGTAGAAACTAAAACACTCATTATGTCATTGCATCCCACCCTTGCCAGTGTAAAATTAGTGTTCAGAGAGTTTTTCCAACCCTTATTCCAGATCTTTTTTTCTTTTTTTCAGATCGATTTTTAATGACCCAAGTTATGGGATTTGGATAACTTCCTTTGGCAGTTCTTTTCAGAATATAGTCAATTTCACCATTAGGCAACAACTCCTGATATTTAAACTAATTGAATTATTTTGTCAGCTTCATCCCATCTTTCTGGGTCACATTATATCAATTTAATTCTAGCTAGATATTTGAAAACTCCTCAGTCACATTATATGTCCATACCTAAACTCTCTTGTTTTGAGTTTGATGGTGCCATGTTAAGCCATGGCAATTTGAAATGTTTGGGAATATGTGATTTTGGACAGCTGGCCTTTCTAGGATCAATCCTTCTTTATTTGTGTATTTATAATGCACATTTTATATAAAAGACATTCCAAAAGATTATAGGTACATGCTGCCCTAGCTTATTTTTTTTAGACTGAGGTAAAATTCACATAACAGAATTAACCATTTTAAAGTATACAACTCAGTGGCATTTAGTACATTCAAAATGTTGTGCAGCCATCACCTCTATCTAATTCCAAAATATTTTCATTGTCTTAAAAAAAAATCCCATAACCAGTAACCAGTCACTCCCTGTTCCTTTCCCCTCCTTCCAACTCCCCCACTCCCCTTTTGGCAACCTCTAATCTGCTTTTTGTTTATACAGATGTACCTTTTCTGGGTATTTAATATTGATCTAACATTAATTATCACCTCAAACAATAGTAATACCTTATTTTTGATTGTTCTGAAGGTTTTATGGATTTTCATATGGATCACCTCATTCCTTTTGAATATTTGAGAAATTGCTATAATTAGATAAATCCATGTTCTAATTCTCTGTTAGAAAGGTGAGTTGAGATGTTACTAACTTGGTTATTAAAAAATCTGATTTCTCCAAAAATAAATTGATGTGTCTAAAGAAACAGAGGTCCAGCCATTTTAATTGATTAATCGGATTAATCTGTCGCTCTCTATGCACAGCCCTATAAATAGTATATGTTTGAGACTTTCAGTTGTCTGATGATGCAAGCTTGTCTATAGATTGTGCCTGTGTGGTTGAGCAGAAAAATGCCGACCCTTGAATATAGACTAGGTCCATTGATTCTGATTCTTCAGTCTACCACTGAATGCTGGAACCCTTAAGGCTTTACTCTTCCAGCTAAGACGAAATGAATTTTAAGGCCAAAGGAATCTTTGGGTAAACTTTCTTTTATTTCTATTTATTTGCTTGAAAGAGTAATAGGCAGACACTCTACTTGTTATTCTGTGTTTGTTCCCTTTTTCTACCTCAGTGATGGAATCCTCAATATTTAGCTAAATATGCAGCTATCCTGAAAAAAAGAGTATATTGACAGCCTCCCTTCCAGCTACTAAGCTCTGACCCATCTGATCCATCTGGCCAGTGAGATACCTATGGAAGTGTCATATTCAACTGATGAAAAGAGTTCTTAAAGGGGAGAGCATACTCCTTTCTTGCTCTTCTTTGCTTTTCTGCATGGAAGTTAGGCAATGTGGCTGGAGCTCCAGCAGCCATTTTGAACCAACAGGTGACCTTTGGAATGGGATGCTAGGCTACTGGTTAAAAGGAATCTGTTCCCTGAAACAGTGCTACATGCCATCTCTAGACTTTCATATGAGGAAGATAATTTAATCCTGTACGTGACAATTTTAAGTTTTCTGTCACATGCAGCCAAACCTAACTGACACAGTTCTCAATATAGACAGATTTCACCAAAACTTTGAAGAGTTTCTCTCATACTATCTTGAGTAGCCCCATTCTCAGAAGGAAGGGTCTTATTATATAAGAATGTGGTTAGAGAGTAGGCTTAATGTCCATCTGCCCTTTAAAGGTTGATCTATTTCCAATTAAAATATTTTTACTTTGTCATTATTGTTATTATTAATGGTTATTATTTTCCAGGAAAAGTAGGGTTCTAGAGGAAAGAATCACATAATTTCAAGAAGACCTGAGAAGCTATCCAATCTGGTTACCAAACTGGGATCTCAGAACCTTAGTATTTTAGAAGACCAATATGGAAGTGGTGGAACAATTCATATTTCAAAAGTTCTATCATCTCTATTATAATTGTCATCAAAATCATTCACAGCATAACTAAAAGTCAAGGTAACTTTTAAAAATAATGACATGGGTCACTCAGGTTGAGCAAAAACTCTAAAAGAAGAAAATAAATCATTATAGTAAAAGCAGTTGTGTTTTTCAAATTATTTTTTATTAAGATTTTATTTTTTTGAGTAATTTAATGTTCACAGCAAAAATGAGGAGAAGGTAAAGAGATTTCTCATATACCCCTCCCCCATATATTCATAACCTACCCCACTATCGACATCCCTCACCAGAGTGGTACACTTATTTTAATTGATAAATCTAAAATTGATGATCACATCATAATCATCCAAAGTCCATAGCTTATATTAGGGTTTACTCTTGGTGTTTTACCTTCTATGGGTTTGGATAAATATATAAAGATATATATATATATATCCATCATTACAGTATCATATAGAGTATTTTCATGGCCCTAAAAATCCTTTTTGCTCCACTCATTCATCCCTCTCCTTCCCCCTCAATCCTTATTAACTACTGATCTTTCTACTGTCTCCATAGTTTTGCCTTTTCCAGAATGTCATACAGTTGGAATCATATAGTATGTAGCCTTTTCAGATTGGTTTCTTTCACTTAGTAATATAAATTTAAATTTCTTCTGTGTCTTTTCATGGCTTAATAGCTCATTTCTTTTTAGTGCTGAGTTATATTTCAATATCTGGATGTACCATAGTTTATTTATCCATTCACCTACTGAAAGTCACATTTGTTGCTTCCGAGTTTTGGCAATTATGAACAAAGCTGCTATAAACATCCTTGTTAAGGTTTCTGTGTGGACGTAAGTTTTCATCTCCCAAGGAGTGTGATTGCTGGATCACATGGTAAGAGTACGTTTAGTGTAAGAGTCTGCCAAGCTGCCTTTCAAAGTGTCTGCACTGTTTTGCGTCTCCACCAGCAATGAATGAGAGTTCCTGTTGCTCAATATCCTCTCCAGAATTTGACGTTATCAGTGCCAGGGAGGAAGAAAGTTCCCTCTACCTTGCTAAGTTCTTCTCCGTATTCTAAGAATTAAATGGACATGACACCATAAGCACAAACAACTATATTCAATATCCTATGATAAATCATAATGGAAAAGAAGATAAAAAGAATATATATATATATATATATATATATATATATATATATATAAAACTGAATCACTTGGCTGTACAGCAGAAGTTAACACAACATTGTAAGTCAACTATACTTCCATTAAAAAAATTGACATGAAACCGATTAATAGGAGAAAATAAAACAAAAGCTTAATAACATGTATACCTGAGGGAGGGACCAAGGCAAACTGAGTAACTCGCCTAAATGGCTGAAGCCCTCACCTTAAATACCATCTTCAGCTAAAGACAAAAAGGGATGTTGGAAGTAGTTGTGGGGGGGTGTCATGGGTGGGGTGAGGGGACTTCAAACAGGAGAAAGGCAATTGACATGGAGATGGAAAAGCAAACGCTTGGTAAGTAAATGTTTGCTGGCCATGTAGAGACAATGGGACCCCAGAGGAATTTTCACAAACAGACTTTGCCAAGTTCCTCCCTGTCTACCACAATTAGTTCATACTGTAGTTATCTCTGGTGATAGATCCCTTCCTGGAACAGGTCCTCTATCTATATTCTTTAGGAAGCTAAGGGGGAGGTAAAAGAAAAACTTCCTGAGTCTTCTGTTTCTTAAAAATAATCAGCCTAAATTAATCATCTTGCCAAAGAGACTCATTTGGGGTAAAATTTTGTTCATGTACACCAGTGTCCCATATTTTGGCCATTCTAATAGGTAAAGCAGTTATTTTTTAAGACGAGTATTTCAGAGCACAAAGCATATATGGGAGAATATAGTAAAGGCTAAAAGGTTGTGAACCATTTATCTATACTTCTTCAAGACGTTTAGCCACTTATGTGATTATTGAAAGCCACTGTAACTATAATATCCAACAGAGATTGGCTTCTTCCCAATGCTTTCAAAGCAAACAGGAGGCAAAGCATTGAACAAAAGAGTCAGTTGCATTGATTCTTACCTTCATCTTACTTCCTCTTGGTGCAGTCAGAAAAGTATGGATATGGAACATACTTTAGCCAAGCCACCTACTGTAAAGTCCATGAAAATTATCTTCATTTTTGGTAAAATTTTCATATATCTAGTATTTTACTCCAGGACTACTTCTATATTTTATTATTCTATAATTCAGATAACTCCCTCGTTTTAATTTGTAACAGGGATGGGTAATACACATATATATTTTTATTGTATATCTACTTACATGAGTACTCATGTAAGTAGAAGGCTTCTGCTCTTTGCTCTAAATGTGGAAATCCTGTCTTTCCCTACCTGATGGCCTCTTGAGGTTAGGAATTCGTAGCTGGATGGACAGAGAAAGGACAGAGAACTACTGTGCAAAGAAAACAAATACATTTATAAGGTGGAAAGAATGAGTGAAATAAGAGAAGGTACACAGGCTGAGTTAAAGGCAGAATTCTAGGGGAGCTTCAGAGAGAGGGGAGAAATTATTGGGGGCCACTGCTGTATGTGGGTAGCAAAGCTAGCAATGCTTTACAAAACCGATTGTAAAGAGGTCTGTAGTGCATTGTGAACATAATTTCCAGGGAAAATTCACATTGTTTTCAGTTATTCTCGGATGTTGGTATGATGTTTCTTGAATGCAGCACTGACTTTGGACTGGACCATTTTATTTATTTTAAATTCACATATACATTTTATATTTGCCTCAAGGACTTAATGGTCCTATTTTGGGATCAGAGTTTCATTTTGCTGATTAGAATTAAGTATGAAGTCTTCTTCCTCCTCCTCAGTCTTCAAAAGACAAACTGCTGAGTTAGCTTGACACCAATCTGAGTCCTAGTGAGGTTAGTTGAAATTCTTTTGTTGTGACTAGAAGAAAATGTGATTTTTGTCAAAAGGACTAAAAAGGGATAAGAATAAGGTAATAATGAAGGCCCCATCTAACAAACATCTGGGTGTCAATAAACACTAAAATCAATTTTCATGAACAGAATAAGCAAGTTTTTCCAGTTCTTTTTTTTCTTTCTTTCCTCCAACGAATTTCATTTCGGAGATGAGCATTGAATGGTCAAAGGAGTGGTTGATTTTTAAGTTAACCTATATGCAATATGTAACAAAACATCCCAGATCTTTAACCATTTAATGGGATTTTCTTTATTCTTTTAAATAAAAAGTTTTTTTAGAGAAAGCATCTAGGTTTCAGTTATGTGCTTCAGCTAAAGAAACAAAGTGTTGTAGCCTACAGGGAGAGAAGATCTGGTCCCCAGTTAAATGGTAAAGAATTCTTTTTATGTAATGAAGCATCTTCCTTCCTTCCTTCTTTCCTTCCTTTCTTTTTGTTTCCTTGTTTCAGTTTTTTTTTTCCCAAATTGTAACTAAATTATCCTATTCAAAATTAGATTTTAAAAAGGAAAGAGATGCTGTTTGAACCTTTGGGCAATATTTCAGACAATTCCATTAATCAAGAATATCTATCTACTTAAGACATGCACTTTATATTGTTGAATATTCTAAAGTGCTGGCTCTGATCAGGGAGACTGTTCTTCTGTCTCCTCCCCCACCAAGGGACAAGGGACATTTGACCATGTCAGGAGACAGTCTTGGTTGTCATGACCTGGGCAGTGGGCTACTGGCATGTAGTGGGTAGAGGCCAGGGGCACTGCTAAATATCCCTTCAGTGCACAGACCAGCCCCCCCAAAACAAAGAGTTATTCAGCCCCAAATGCCAACTGACCTGAGGCTGAGAAAGTCTGTTTAGAGATTTCTTAAACTCTGCCTGAATTTTCATTTTAGGCACAGAAGTTACAAAGTGAATTGGAAGTTTACATACTCATCATAGCTAACACTGAGCATCTGCTGTGTTGCAGTTACTGTTCTAAATACTTATAATTCTCATAGTAATTCTATGAAGCAGACACGATTTGCTCCATTGTACAAATGAGAAAACTGAGGAAACAAGAGGGTAAAGTAAGTATTAAGAATTGTAGCCTAGGAATGCTTAAGTATTAAGAATCGTAGCCTAGGAAGAACTGTAAACCCAGGAAGTCCCCACTTTTAACTATCACGCTATGTTGTCCTTTTCTGTCAGTAACGCCACACTTCAACCTTAACTTAATTAGGGTAGGGGGACACACACGGGGGCCTGAAGAATGACGTTTGTCTGAATTACCACCTCTAATTCTGAAATTCATTGCCTTAGAAGGACAAGATTATCATTCAAAACACTGCATTTGTGGAAATATTCAAAGTTACATAGTCTGATGTTTATCTTGAACAAATGATTTTTCTGATTACTGTTAATTTAGTGGCATATAATAGTTATGCTTGTTCAAGGAAGGATATTTTAGACTACAGGAAAAAAAATAATGCCAACTTTTTTCTAAACCCTGAAATTTTCAACATGAAAAATAGAAATAATTATGAATGATGAGTTCTTTTCTATTGTTACATATAATAGTTTTGATAATTGCACTAAACCCACAATGTGTTTTCATACTGCTCTTATTAACTTTACTTCCCATGGGGTAAAATAAAAAATCCTCAAGTTGGAAAGACAGTTCTTTGTTTCCACCATCTCTCTCTAAGAGGTCGAGAGGATATAGCTCAAAGTTTATTTGGGCAGCTTAGGTTGCAGGACAAGTTCCATATAAGGAAAGCCAAGTCCATTATTTTTGGCTCAGTGTCTGAGAATATGGATCCACCAGAGCTCAACATAAGGAAAACACCCTTCATTCAGTGGTGAAGCAGAATGATACAGGACCCTGCTTTCAGAAGGATTGCTTTGACTGTTCTGAGATTCCTGAGCTGAATCCATTGTTTTCATGTGTGGTTATCCTTGGAAAAAAAAGAAATGAAGTCCATGAGATGGAGAGGTTGGAAGGGTGGGTGAGTGGTGGGGAAATGGGATGGGATGTGAATACCACAAAAACAAATCTGGTCATAATTATTTCCCAGGAATTCTAGAAAGCAGCTCCACTTATCATCAATTTTGGAACTCTGGACAAAAACATTTGACACCAGATTCTCGTCTGTTTCCTTTAAAAAAAGTCAACTCACATTTCTCTGATTCCCTCTGATTCATTTCTGTTGAAAAAGGCAGAATGTGATGTAAAACAAAGAATCTTTTTCCTGAAACAGCACTTTGAAACTTGAACAAATAAAAAATACAGTTGATTCACTTTCCCTCAGTCACTTTAAAACTAAACTAAAATAAAAGAAAGCAAAGAAAGCAAAACCCAGCTTCCACCTCAGAATCACTCATGTGCTCTCCCACCCCAAACTGTCATGTTCAATTTTTTTTTTCCCTCACTGCGCAGCATATGGGATCTTAGTTCCCCCATCAGGGATGGAACCCTCGCTCCCTTGCAATGGAAGCCCAGAGTCTGAGACACTGGACCAACAGGAAAGTGCCCCCTTCATGTTCCATTCTTAAACTAAAAGGTGAAAAATACAGTTCAAAGTCCATCCAATTTCTAAATCACACCCATCTCCAGCATGGATATAAAAACAAATAAAAGCCAAAAATCAGGAAACTATCTGCAGCTTCACTGTACTCAAATTAATTGTTTCACAGCAAAGTCAGATCATCCACATTGCTATCCATTGCCCATTTCCTACCCTGTCCACAGCACCTCCAAGTTCTCTTAGAAATGACAGTCACTTTTTGGAGATCGGAGAGCTGATTATCATCAATAGATTAACTTCAGGAAGGATGACAAGGGATCTCACTTAGCCCAGTTCCCCCCCACCGCCTTCTCTCTCTCTCTCTCTCCCCTCTTCTTTTTTTAACGTAATTTTTAACATGTTCGTTAAAAATAAACATAAAACAATTGCAGAGATTTCAGCAAATCCTCATTCCAGAGCACTAAACTCTGCTAACATGGAGGTTGTGGAGTGGTAAATAAAGAACTTGGAAGATAAAAGAAAAAAAAAAAAGGCACCAACATATCTGGAGTTCATTAATTTCAGGAGCCATTGAGCTGTATAAACTGCATCATTCTTACTGTCATCCCTTCTGTATGTTTCATGGACTACAGTGTGGGTAAGCTTCTCTAATCATATAAAAAGAAAATTGAACTATATTTGTTTTATTCATCAATATTTTTTCAACATTTATATATGCCCTAGCTTATTGAAAAAAAAGATTAACTCACTCCAGGAATGAGCTTTTCTCTTGTGCTTAAGATTTTCTTAAAGATAGATAAGATTTTGAGCTATATATAGTGGTTAGAAGAGTATTATCATTGTACTGAGAAAGAGAAAAGTGGAGGGAGGTAAAGGAGAGTCTACTGATTTTTAAATATTTAGGGCTTTTCAACAAAGGCACATTGTTTAAGATTTGCACGTAGATTTTATCAGGGAACCCTTTGAACACAAGGTCATGTTTTGGCCATTCAGCCAGGACCTCCCCAGTGACAGCCAGGTGTGGCTGGATTCCGAACGCCCATCTCTGTTCTCTACCTGACAGGTCACAGCTGGCTCCATCTGATTAGGTCTGACACTGTCAGGGGTCACCTGGAGAAGGCCAGTGGGTTTCACACAAAACTAGACCCAGTATTCTATCCACAAGGGACCAAATGACCTCCTCCACAAAAAAAGAAGACAAAGAAAAGACACAAGGAGTTAAAGCACCTCGTAGGGGCAGTGACTTTATGTTAATCACTACATCCTCAGTAGCAAGGACAGTACTTGGTACACAATAAGCATGGCATAAATATTCGGTAAATAAAGTTAATCTTCACAATAATACTAAGAGGAATGAATTAACCCCAAATCACAGAGGATGCTCAGAAAGGTTAGTTGAGGAACTGGGATTTGAACTTAGAGGTAGATCTTTCCACTATATTACATAACTTATTAGAAATTTCTTTCCTCCATCTCCAAAATTCAAGTCATTTCAAGAGACCTCTTGAATATAGACATCTTTTTTTTGCCACATCTTAAACTTTAGGCAAAAATTACAGGAAAGTCTACTGTAAAGTGACCAACCAAATAATCTAGATTTTAATGGGTACTTTAGAAAGCATCCAGCTTAGCTTCCCAGCCAACGAGGAAGCAAATGTATAGTACTTTCTGCAATGCCTGGCACGTTAAGTGCTTAATAAGCATTAATTCCTAACCATGCAAGAAGCTCATGGTAGGCTGTGGTCCCAGCCATGACCAGAACACTTCACTTACTGTGTTACAATTTTATGAAATGTTCTTCTATTCTAAAAATGAACAGTTCCCCCTTGAAATGTAAACACCATGAAATCAGTGACTTTGTTTTGTTGGACACTGCATTCCTGGTGCCGGAATAGGGCCTTACACATTGCAGGTGTTAAAAAAAAAAATCCATGTTTTGAATATATGGATGAATGCATGAATAATTGTCGGAAAAATTCTAGAAATAGCACTTTTTGCTAAAGAAAAGGATTAGGAATTCAGAGGAAGAGCTGGTACCCCACGACAGCAGGTGGCCAGGGTGGAATCATTTGAAGTCATGTGACACTGTGGTAACTGAATGGCTCACAAGCTATGGTCTGGATCCTTCATCTCTCCCTGAGAGTCCATGGTCTTGTCCAAATGACAAATGTAGGATGAGCTTATATCTGGATGAAATTTACAGACAGCATGGAAAGGTTGGGAAACTCACTGACCACAAGATTGGCTGTGGCGTCCCTCCCTCTCTTCCTCTTCCTTTATCACCCATCCCCACTCCACGGAGAGCCCTGATTTGTAGCCAATCATCCTTATCTCTGCAGCATGAAATAACATGAAATCAGGTCTTCAAGGAATCCAGAAGATGAAAATTGAGAAGAAAAATCTATTTCAATTGGCAGTATGCCCAGGTGGGGTTTGGTGCTTTTGGCAGCTGATTCTTAAATAAGGAAACAAAATGCAGGAGATCTAAAAAATTTAATACCTTTGATTTTTTCAAAAGAGATCAAATAGCTTTGTGTTATCTCCTATACCTTTATAGATCCTTTACTGAGGACAAGTTTCCTACAGAATCTCTGAAAAACATTGTGTCATATAACACTACCACCAGGTTTCATAATTAAAGTAAAAAAGCATCTTTCTAGGGGTAAATACACTCCAAGCCCACGTGTTACTTCTTGTATTTGTTCACAAAAGACTGGTTGTTTGTTGATGAAAGTTCCAGTCCATACTGCTGAAAGGGTGTTCTGCTCTTCTCAAAGTGATTATTAAGCTACTTTAAAAACACTTTAACTTGTGGGTTTGCCTCATTCTATTTGAGTCCAAATTTTACAATAATATAATGAAGCAAGCCCTGTGGTACTGTCTATGTCATCTTAATTTATCAGGAAACCACAACCTTGCACATCTTTACAAAATGTCTTTTTTTTTTCCCTCTCCCTACATCCAAGTCCAGTGCTGTCTGGTTTTTTTCTGGCCTGAGTTCCAGGATTGAGGACTCACTGCATTAATCCTACAAGGCTTCAGATCTCCTTTATCACTTTTCAAACTCGCCTGCTCCCTATTCCCGATGTCAAGTTTCAAACTCTTCTGTGTGCTTTGAGTAATCAAGGTTTTATTGTAAAAACTGATTTGAATCCCCAAAGAGCTCTGAACTATTCGTATCATTTTTCTTTCTGCTTCAATGGGGACTTTGTGTGAATTGTGAACTTGGGAAGCATAAAAAGAAAAAGTTAAAATAAAAAACGTAGACTGTAAGAAAATCATGAACAATGTTTCAGGGAGTAAAGCATGAATAAAGAACACATTTAACCAATCTGGTATTTTCTTCACATGTTTTCTTTATGATTTGCTCCTGATGGAATGACTGAACATTTATTTAGACTTCAGATATGATCTTCACTTTAAGTACTTGATGGTTTTACTTTAGAATTCTTTGACCAACTTTAAAAGGTACTTAAGTATGTTAAGAATGTATTTTAAAAGATATCACTAGCCATTTCTTTTAGAAACATCTATTTCCAAAATTTTTCTGATTATTTATGGCCCATAAAATGCCAAGGGCCTTAATTTTCATTCATGACATTGTATAACTATCTTTTTTCATATTTCCAAGTAATATCATTCCAGATATTTAATGTTTCTGGAATACTTTATAAAAGTGAATTCAGAATTTTTCATATTATTCTTAGCTAACTTCTAATAACGATAGAGAATCCAAGAGCCTATATTGTGATAACTGAGGACAGAAATAGTATCTACCCTAATGATATTTTAAAGAACAATTGTTGGGCACATAATGCAACAGAAAGAGAACCAGACTGAGTTGATGAAGATTGCAGTCTTCTGTATGATCCTGGGAATATCACCTGACCTCACTGGGCTTTAGTAAGGTCAGAGAGGTTAGAGTTAAAACTGTGGCCATTCCCATCCTTTCACTTTTTGCCATACTTGCTTAAAAAAGGTTTATTTAATGTTTTTTTCAAACCAATATTGGGAAACATCAAGCTAAACTTAATGTTCATTACTTCCTTACATCTTTGGTTTTCCTCTTTTAAAAATCCCTTTCCATGGATCTGTGGGATATATTTAATGAAGCAGCAATTCTTTTCCCTAAATTTGACCTGAAAAGGTAGACAACCTACTCTTGCATACTCCAAAGTCATTTTTTCAGAGCATTTGTCTCATACTCAGAGACACAGATGTTAAGTGCCAGAATGAAAACAAGTTATATACCAAAGTGAAAATCTTTGTTTTTTTGTCTATTCAGAAAAACCACATATTCTTTAGGCTGACTGACTCCTACAGACTCAACTGAGTTCTAGTCCTGTCTTCATGTTGAGTTTAATCTTACTTAACTTATAAGTGCAGTTCCTCACCTTTACTTTTTGTTGATGTTATTTGTGGCTCACAGTTCTTCAAGTTTCTTTCTTATGATGTCTCAAATTCTTATGATTTCTGAACACTTTTTGAATGTTTGAATTTGAATATTGATTTGTTTCTGTGAAGAGAAGAAATCATCACTTCAAGTCATCAGATATATTTTTTAAAGTAATCTGGAATTTGCCAAAGGAAATTATGAGAATGCTGAAAAGTCAGAGAACTATCTTACAGGAAATCAAAATTTTTAAAGGAGAGGATAAGAAAACCTCAGACATTCCATAAGTTTTGCATGACACCCAAGAGTTCTATTTTTTTTTCATTTTGGCTAACCCATCTGTTATTTTGATTTATTAATTTTTTGGCAACACCTTTGGCATACTATCTTTCATATAAACTTACAGCTTTAGCCCTTTCTGGAAATAGAAGATTTTTCTAATTTCCCTTAAAACATGAGTCACTGGATAGAATTAAAATAGGATAGGACAGGGGAGAAGAAGGAGATGGGAATGATAAAGGTGCTATTAATAAAGTGTTGCAGCATCTTAGTGAAGGTAATCATGTTGATGGGCACATGGAAGAACTGACAACCCATTTCACCAACCACCAAGTTCTACTACTTGGGGCTCTGATGTAAATAAATGAAGCTGCGTGTTTTTCTAGTGATGGATTTGTCCTAAATAACACACATTGTCTTGTCTTGGCCTTACTGGGCAAAAAGTGTACATGTTAAAAACGTACAATGTTCAATTATTAGTAAAGCAATCTTTTTACAATTGAGTTTTATGGCAATTTTAGGAGTAGGAAAAGAAAGAAGTGGCATTAACAAAATATTATATAAACAGAAGTTATTATGCCACTATGTGTGTGTTTGTGTGTGTGTGTGTGTGTGTGTGTGTGTGTGTATGAGAGAGAGAGAGAGAGGAACTGAAGCAGAGAAGGGAATAGAAAAAGACAGGGAATCGGGGAATGCAACCAATCTCAAAAACAATGACTTAATTAGAGTAGGTCCTGGGCATGGATATTTTTTTTTAAATCCAAGATGATTTGAATGTATAACTAAGTTTAGGAACCATAGATATAGAATTAAGGGCTAATTCTTCACTGTTTATTTTCATTTTAACCATAGTTATTAAAGTATAGGCTTTTAATAAGTAAGGTGTTATGTTAGTATTTCTGTAACTATTTTCAACCTGTGCTGAAAACAATAGGATATAATGGCTTCATCAATTTAGATAATTATTTTTCAAAAAGAAATATCAATAGACAGCCCTAAGTTATTGCATCTCCTAATTCTGTTGAATCCTATGCACTGTTCTCTTCCTCCAAATGAGGTTAGCATTCTGGGCTGATAGTAGCTAAGAGGAAAATCAACTTATTTACAAGGCTGTGGAGAGACAAGTATTACAAAGAAAATGAAAATTATATTTTATACCCTGGATAAATTAATTAATTAACTTGAGTGTGGCTAAGTTCCTTACCTGATAAAAGGTATCTCCCAAATGTTAATAGAAACATGATATTTAATTATAAAATATAAGAAATATTTTCTTTAAATTCAGCAATGAGACAAGGATGCCTGCTGTTGATGCCCCCTTTTAATATTGTTTAGAGATCATAGTCATCAGAGTAAGGCAAGAAAAACAAGTTAAAAGCAATGGAAAGAAAGAAATAAAACTGCTAGTATTGATAGATGAAATACATGGAAAACCCATGAGGATCTACTGACAAATTACTGGAATTAATTACAGAGTACAACAAGGTTGCAAGACGTAATATCAAGATATAAAATACCACTGCCTTCTTCTTTATTAGTGACGAGTAGGGAAATTTTAATTTTTAAAAATTGACACTTACATAGCTACAAAACCCAAAAAAACTTATGAACAAAAACTAACAAAATTTGGGCTAGAGGTTTATAAATAAACTTGCAAAACTTTATTTAAAGACAATTACAAAGACCTCAATAAATGGAGAGAAAAAAACATTTCAAGGAAGACACCATATTATAAAGATGCTGTTTCTTCCCAAATTAATCTATAAATTCAACACACTCTCAATTAAAATTCTGTAAAGAGTATGTGATAACTCAATTCTAAAATATATAAAATAAAGGTACAATGAAAGTCATACCAATTTTGAAGAAGAGCATGGTAGAGAGACTTTGTTCTAATATAAATAAAAATTCATTATAAAGCTTCAGTAATTAACATGGTGTGGTACTGTCCAAGGAGAAACAAGTATTCTAATAGAGCAGAATAGAAAAATATGGCAGAGGTGGCTAGTTAGTGGTAAAAGGTGTAGTATTCAATGTGTGATACTAGGACAACTCGTTGTTTATATGGAACAAAATGAAATAGAATCTTTACTATCCATAAGATAGATAGATTAAATGTTAAAAACAAAACTAAAACTTCCAAAAGAAAACATTAAAAGAGTATCTTTATAACTTTGGGGAAACATTTTTAAACAAGACATGAAAAGCTCAAACAGTAAAAGAAAAAGTTGATAAATTGATTATATGAAACGTTTTTAAAATTTCTGTACATCAAAAGACTAATAACAGGGGGCTTCCCTGGTGGCGCAGTGGTTGAGGGTCCGCCTGCCGATGCAGGGGATACGGGTTCGTGCCCCGGTCTGGGAAGATCCCACATGCCACGGAGCGGCTGGGCCCGTGAGCCATGGCCGCTGAGCCTGTGCGTCCGGAGCCTGTGCTCTGCAACGGGAGTGGCCACAACAGTGAGAGGCCTGTGTACTGCAAAAAAAAAAAAAAAAAAAAAGACTAATAACAAAGGATAGAAACAAGCCACACTCTTTGAAAGTATATTTGCAATACACATAATTAACAAAAAATTAATATCCAGAATATGTAAAGAAATTTACACTCAATAAGAAAAATAAAAGCTTAGATAAAGGATATAAACAAGTAATTCACAGAAGAAAACCAAATGGACAATAAATGTACAAAAATATTCTAATTTAATATAAATCAGGGAAACACAAATGAGATGCTACTTCTTGCCCATCAGATTGCAAAAATTAAGTTTGACAATACAAAATGTGGCATTAAGAAAGAAAAAAAAATATATCAATTAAAATATCGGGTTGGCCAAAAAGTTCATTGCGGTTTTGCCATGCCATCTTATGGTAAATAAATTATGTAAATGAATTACAGCAGTGCTTTTCAACTCTGAAGGTGGGGGATGATTCTGTACCCACAAGGACAACTGGCAATGTCTAGAGACATTTTTATTGTCACAACTTGGCAGAGAATGGGGGGTGCATATTACTGGCAGCGAGGTGGTGCATATTAAGTACCTACAATACACAGGACCACCCCTCACAAAAAAGAATTCTCTTGCCCAAAATGTCAATAATGCTGAAGCTGAGAAACCCTGAATTAGGGCTACAATCAACATAAATTATTATAATAAAGATAAAGATAATGCATCAGTTTTTTTCTGTGATTTTCTTTTGGGGTTGTATTTGAGAACTTTCTGCCTAACCCAAAGTCTCTTATATTTTCTTCTGAACATTTTAGTTTTATGCTTTTCCATTTCACTCAGTTCAAAATATTTTTTAACTTCCCCTGAGACTTTTTCTTTGACCCGTGGTTTACTTTGACCCGTGGGTTTAATTTCCAAAATTTTCAAATACTCAGAAGTTTTACAGATGTCTTTCTGTTTTATTTCTAGTTTATGTTCCGAAAGCTTACTTTAAATAATTTAAATTCTTTTAAATTTGTTAATGTTTGTTTTAAGGCTTGGGATATGATCTGTCTTAACAAATGGTTCATGTATGTTTTACTGTTGTTGGGTAGAGTGCTTGGTAACTGTGATTTAGGTCAAGTTGGCAGACGGTGTTGGGTCTTCCATACACTTGCTGATTTTATGTATACTTGTTCTATTGATTGCTGAACAAAGATTGTTGAAGTCTCCAAGTATAATTGTGGATATGTCTATTTCTCCTTGCACTTCTACTGTATTTGCTTTACATATTGTGAAGCTCTTTTGTTAAGTGCATACACATTTAGAACTGTTATGTCTTCTTGGTGAATTCAACAATTTATTGTTATTTAATATTCCTTTTTATCTCTGGAAATATTCCTTATTCCATAGTCTACTTTGATATTAATATAGCCTCTCCAGCTTTCTTTTGATTAGTATTCACATTGTATATTCTATTTCTTCCTTTTACTTTAAACTTATTTGGATCATTATATTTAAAATGTGTTTCTAATAGACAGCATAATGTGTTTTTTAATCCAATCTGACAATCTATGTCTTTTAATTGGTGTTTGAATCATTTACTTTTTTTTTTTTTTTTGGCTGTTGGGTCTTTGTTTCTGCTCGCAGGTTTTCTCTGGTTGAGGTGAGAGGGGGCTACTCTTCATTGTGGTGCACTGGCTTATTGCAGTGGTTTCTCTTGTTGCAGAGCACAGGCTTTAGGTGTGCGGGCTTCAGTAGTTGCAGCACACGAGCTCTAGGGCTCGTGGGTTTCAGTAGTTGTGGCTTGCGGGCTCTAGAGAGCAGGCTCAGTAGTTGTGGCACGTGGGCTTAGTTGTTCCGGGACATGTGGGATCTTCCTGGACCAGGGATTGAACCCATGTCCCCTGCATTGGCAGGCAAATTCTTAACCACTGTGCCACCAGGAAAGTCCCTGAATCATTTACATTTAAAGTATTTACTGAAATAGTTGAATTTAAGTCTGTCCTGTGACTGTTTTCTGTTTGTCCCCTCTATTGTCTCCTGCTCTTCTGGTTTCCTCTTCCTGGTTTCTTTAGGCTTACATGAATATTTTTTACTATTCCATTTCAATGTGTCAGTTGGTCTTTTGACTATGTCACTTTGTATTTTTTAGCTGTTGTTCCAGGAATTACTATATATATATATATATATATATATATATATATATATATATATATATATATATATGTATATATACCTAACTTTCCAAAGTCTACTTAGAATTAATATTTTACCATTTCAAGTAAAACGCAGAAGCTTTGCAAACATATAGATTCTTTTATCTTCCTTCCTTTATATTATAGTTTTCATATATATTATATCCACATACATTAAAAAATCCACTGAACATTGCTATAATTTTTGCTTTCAACAGTACTACTTACTTAAACACTTAAGAGCAGGAAAATAGTCTATTTCTCAAGATATTTGCCCTTTAAAATGTTTCATTTCATTCCTGAAGTTCCAAGCTTCCCTCTGTTATCACTCCTCTCCAATCTGAAAAACTTTGTTCAGCATTTTTTAAAAAACATGTTTGCTTGTGATGGACTCTTAGTTTACTTTCTTCTAAGAAGACCTTACTTTGCCTTCATTCCTGAGGATATTTTCAAGATGACAGTTCTTTTCTTTCAACACTATAAAATCCTGTTGTACTTTCTTCTGGCCTCCAAGGTGTCTAGATGAGAAATAAGACATCCTTCAAATAGTTTCCCTCTTAATGTGTCATTTTTCCCTCCTCTGGCTGCTTTCAAATTTTTCATTTATCTTTTGTTTTCAAAGTTTGAATTTGATGTGTCCGGGCATGATATTCTATGAATTTAAATTAAATATTGGGATTTGCTGGGCTTCTTGAATCTGTAAATATATGTCTTTCACCATATTTAGGAAGTTTTTGGTCATTATTGATTTGATATTATTTTCTTCACCAATAGTTTTCTCTTTTCTAATTGGGACTCCAGGGACACAAATGTTAGTTATTTTCCCAATTATTCCTGAGACTATTTTTTTTTCTCTTTGTTCTTGGGTAATTTGGATAAATTGGATAATTTATATTGGTTTACCTATAAGTACACCAACTCTTCTATCATTTCCATTATGTTACTGAGACTATCTAGTGAATTGTTTAATTCAGATATTATGTTTTTCAGTTCTAAAATTTTCATTTGCTTCTTTCTAAAATTTTCTATTTTTCTGCTGTGAGCTTCTGTTTTTCCATGTATCTCATTAGTGTTTACTTTTACCTTATGGGGCATGGTGATAATAGTTGCTTAGTCTTTGTCCAAATGTTTAACATTTGTTAAATTTATTTTAAACTGTTTTAAAGTTTCTATTTCTGAATCAGGAATTCTATTGTATTTTGAGTTTTTCTGAATCTCCTTTTAGTTTTCTAGTCCAATTCTCTTTTAAGCAGCTGGTGTCTAGAAAAAAATCATTCCATTGTGATATATTTGGGCATTCTAAGATCACACCAATCAAGTAAAAAAACAGAACAATGATCAGGACTTCTATGTAGTTCCCAAAACATATACTCAGATCTGTATGCCAATCTGTATTTCCACACTGGGAAAAAGAACGTCAGCTGTTTACTCTGTATCACCATGAACACTTGTAGTAGGCCTATTTACTTCTTCTTATTCCTTACTGTTGTTGAGCTCTTGGCTCCAAATATTTACTACTCACTTGAAATTATCTCCCTTTTCTCTAAGCTCCTCTCAAGCCCCACATTACTCTCCAATTGCTTAATAGTTTTTTTGTTTGTTTTTTTTGTTGGTTTTTTTTTTTTTTTTTTTTTTGCGGTACGCGGGCCTCTCACTGCTGTGGCCTTTTCCATTGCAGAGCACAGGCTCCGGACGCTCAGGCTCAGCGGCCATGGCTCACGGGCCCAGCCTCTCCACGGCATGTGGGATCTTCCTGGACCGGGGCACGAACCCAGGTCCCCTGCATCGGCAGGTGGACTTTCAACCACTGCACCACCAGGGAAGCCCTGCTTAATAGTTTTATGAGTAGTAAATCACTCCTAATTTATATCATTCCTACTCAAAATGATTAGCAAAGTTCAGTATCACCTGGGAGCTTGTTAGAAATGCAAATTCTCTGGTCCCCTACCCAGACCTATTGAACCAGAAACTCTAAGGGTGAGGCCCAGGAGTCTGCATGAGTAAGATCTCCCTGCCATTCTTTTGTGTGCACTGGTCTGAATGACTAATTTCTTAAGCTCATATGAGTGGTTGGGGGAATAATAAAGCGGAGGTAAAATTTAGCTGGTGAAAGAGGGAGGCAGAGTTGGTCTCAACAGAGAAGAGAGTGGTCAGACTAGGCAACTCTCAAACAACCAGGAATGGGCATGGCAGGGGCTGAAAAGTCAGTGATTTGGGGCCTAACAGTGGCTGTCAGATCTTTTGATGGTGTCAGAGGGTGCAGACATAGGGGCAAAGAAACATGTTTGTGCATAGACTATTTCAGGCTGTCATGTGAATATATGAATATTATGTTAGTGTCACATTGTTTTTGTAGAGTAACAAAGTAGGGAGAATTTTTTTCTGCATCTTTTTGGTGATAGACTTTTTTTTGCATCTTATTGATGAACAGGCAAAATCTTTTGAGTGACTTGACCAATGTGTCATATTAATAGTAGAAGTTGTACCTATATTTGGAGTTGGGGCCTATCACACCATTCTGTGATTTTAGTAATTGATAGGTGAGCCTAGACAAGTCCTACTGTGAGTAGTTCATCACCAACACTAATAACTCAAAAGACTGGGTAATAGAACATTGCTTTATTCATCTGATAATGCCTCCCTTGTCACCAAACTCTCAGAAAGGATGACTGAACAAATGGTAGTCGCAGAGAATGGCTACCTGTTCAGGGTCCTGAGGGAGTCCTGGGGGAGGTGAGTCTTCCAAAACTCCCTTATGCATTTAGCACTTTTAAACATGCCTATTTTCTAGAGACAAAATTTTACTGTTTTCAAAAATTAGTTTGCAATAGAATTGAAAATACAGTTGTTAATCAATCCCAAATCCCTATAGGAATCTCAGAAAGAGTTTAGAGTGATTTGTCATCCCTTTGCATTACCAACAGGCAGACTAGACTTTGACCTGGGTTCTTGGTGTAGCCATGTTTGTATACTAATTAAGGCTAGGATTTGAGCTTCAGTGTTGACAGGCAGTGTTCAGGTGGAGATAACAGAGTCTCTGAAGCCAATTTTGCAGTTGAATGTAACCTCATTTATCTTATTTTAATAGTTCCCTTAATTTTGCTTTGGAAAGCATTTCCATTTGGTTTTCCCATATTGGTTTGCTGTGATATGCAAGCTTCAAAAGCTTAGAAGTAAAAAGACTAAGAAAGGGATTTTGGAAATCTTGAAGCAGAGATTTTCTAAAGCTGTTTACAAGGCAGCAAGGTTACCATCTCAGGTGTCAGGAATGAGAAGGGGAGGGGAAGGACCCCCTTTGCATAAGCACTTGGAGAGGAAAACTGTGGGACATGACCGAGGTGGGGTGGACCAGGGGGTCTTTTTTTGTAAATCCAGAATGGGTAAGTAATAGGGTATGCCATCAACCTCATGAAGCTCACTTATGGGAAGCCAGGCCCATGAGGTAGTTATTCTGGTAGATGCTCTCTGTGTATTCCAGACCACAGCCACTGCACTGATTGATACAGGAAAGCAACATCTGGGCCTGGAGAAAGAGCTGGCCCTGCCAAGGAGCCAGGGAGGCTTCTGGTCTCCAAAATTCCTAGGTAGGGTGGATGGTCAGAGTCCAGGAGGGAGACCTTGAGAAGAAGCTCACGGCTGACAGCAGGGCACTGGAACTTCTGTGTTTGGGTGACAACAAGCAGGGCATGGCAGTGAGGTTCCATCCCAGGTAGCCAACCTGAGCCATCACATTCTGACTGTCAGGTGGGAAACCTAAATTCATAGCCTCCCTTTTGTGTCAAGCAATCTATTTCTTCTTTCTTGGAGTCTCATTTTTTTTAATGCCAGATTTACTACTGGCTAAGAGACTAGAACGAGGCTGAGGTTCGTTCCTTCAGAGCCATGGTTTACAAGGTCTTGCCATTTTCCTATCCCTGCCTGCTTAGTCAGGGCACTTCTCAGGCACTGCAACTGTGCACAGCACTCCAGAATCTAGACAGATTTTGACAGTTATTTTCTTTCCTATATAAGTGAAACCTGCCCTCTCCAGTCCCTCCTGGCCCATGAAGGAAGGAAGTGCAGGCAGATGAACTGAGAGAGCCTCAGCCAGGATTAAGGATTCTCAATACCATGTCGATTTATGCCCTTGAGTTTAACTTGTGTACTTTTCTACCCTAGAAAAGGGAAGTATATCATTTATGCTTTATATTAACCAGCTGATGGGGAAAAAATATTTCCTAATTTTTCACTCCTGTCTTCACAGCCAAACTCTATTACTCTGTTGTGGCTGACTTGTACAGGATTCTGGAGTAATAAATAATTTATTTCAGGTGCTCTTACATTTTCTGACAAATTCTCTTGTTAGATTTTGCTGCCCCTGTTAAAGCATTAATCCGAAGTGTCACCTGCTTATGTTAGCAACTGTTGGTGTAACCTGTCACTGCTTAGAGAAAAATCCATAAAAGACATCATACTCAGTGGCTTTTTTTTTTGCCCCTCAACTTCTTTTGTATAGACTGGCAAAACAGCTTACAGCATAACTTGTCTGCAGGGAGGAAATCGTATGGCAACCACATTTCATTATCATTAAGTAAAAGAGAGCGCTTTGGGAAATCTTGGTGTCTTCAGCAGGAAGTCATTGATTCTCCTCTACCTTCTCTTCCAAAGCCAGGCTTCCCTGGGATTGCTATCATGTGTAAAAACAGCTAGGTTTCCTTCTATGAGGATGGCTGTGTGTACCAAGCACAGAGCGTCCAGGAGGGAGCGGATTTAGTGAGCTGCCTCAGCATGGGTGTGCCCTGGACATGGATCAGGTATCTGATCAAGTTCCCCTGTGGCCCCAGAGAAGTGTTGGTGGCATTTTCACCCACTGGAGTGTGATGATGTAGAGAGAGTTTTCTTGACCTGTACCACAGAGCCCCTGAAATTCTTCATCACCACCAAAAAGACTTCATTTACACCTTCGTGAATCTGGGGCTTTGGAGTATGGTGAGAAAGGAAAACATTTTTGGGGTGTGAAGAAAAGAGAATTTCCTTTATTTGCATTGTTTTTCATATTCTTTTAGAGCTGCCTCTTGGAAAGTCACTTAGCAGAGAGGGGATTACATATTCCTAGAGATTAAGTTACCAGATGTGATTTTAAAGTATAATGTAAAAATAACCTGCCTGATATCATCATTACATCTCCAACAGGAATGCTGCCAGAGAAGAGAACAGTATGTTAGAAACACTCTTTAAATGTGTTTCTCTGCACACATCCCTGAAATTGACAGGGGTGTCCTGTGCAGTGTAGAATTTCTCAGTTTCACCTTTAATTTCCAAAAAACTGTCACTTGTGAGTGAATGTGGGCTTCTGCTATAGAACTAAATGCCCTGCTGTTTCTTTTCAGGGACTACCTAATGCAATCACCTATGAACACTGGACCAAATCTCCCCAGACTGTTGAGATTTATTAGAAGGACAGCTCCCCGCAGTGCCAGCAAATCTTGAATCTCTGGCAAATGGACAATGTGCAGGCTGAGGAATATCACCATCACAAATTCACACAACCACAGAAGCTTTGTCTGATTATGTCAGTCTTTGTGGATGTGCATTTCTTCCCAATGCTAGTAGGTCACACTGCCCTTATGAGCTATGCTGTTAAATGAGAGTACTAAAGAAATTAGCCTTTAGAAATCTTGAAATGCTTCCCTTTCTTATCACTTTCCTCAATTAACGTGTTTTGTTTCCCTCTGTCCTAATTGCTTATGTTGAAATACACAGTCTTGTCATGGAAATTACTACTTCTTCTAAATCAGTTGGAACAACTGGTTTTCCTCTGCTCCCCTACTACTCAAAAGTCAGAGAGATCTTGGTTCCCAACATTTTTGTTTTCTTCTGTACACTTAGGCAATTGAATTAGGAAAGGGTTCAGAAACAAGAGATGGTAGAAGGGACTTTATGCAAAAAGAAAATAGAAGGTTAAAGTAAGGAAGAAACCTCTAGAGTGAAAATGGCAAATGTCTTGAATTATATCCAATAATGTGGTCAGTTCACTGAGTGACCTTTTGCAGCTTAGTTAAGAAAAAGGAAAATAGCAGGTTCAGAATTTTCTTCAACTATGTCAGGACTCACCTACCTGCCCAAACATCTTCATTATCTGTCTCAAGAATATTTACACTTCGGGATGCCTTTCTTTACGTTCAAAAATACAATGTGGAAAATGTTGATTTAAGTTAATGAGAATTTTTGTTGGAATGCAAATATATCATCTGTGAGGTTACTTATTAAACCAGTCTTATCCTAGAAAACAATAGTTTATCTGATTGCCTTACCTAGTTAACAGAATTCCAGGAGAATGGGATGAAGGAAAGGTCAGCTTTGAAGATCATTTGAGGTTCAATTTATAACGGGATCACTTTGTGAGTTGTTATTTTGGAAAGATAAAAGGCAGTAAGGCTGATGCTTAGGAGGAGAAGAAAAAGGTAAAGAAGAATATACAAGAGATACATATTTACTTAAAATTTTGCTGAGGGCCTACTCTTGTCTTGGTTTTTCATGTGTACGTGGACACAGCAATGGAAGTCTTCAAGAATTCAGCATATAAGGAATCAGAAAATAGAGAACTAAAAATATCAGTTTCACTTTGCTAATCAAGTTGTGCTTTTATTCTAAATTTCAAATAGGCAGAAGGGGCTATCCTGGACACTGGACCTAGTGAATAGCGCATAAACCAATCTGCAGAGTTGCTAGGGAGAGCTTCCCTCATGACATTTGTCCATGAACTGAAAGATCAAAATCTGTTTTCTGCTTACAACTGAAAGAGAATATTGGAGAGAATTCTTGCTGTGCTTGAAGATTATTTAACTCATAAGCACTCATCCAAAGCAATAGTAAGCTTTAGTTATGATTTAATAGAATTATGCTAATGAGATAAAGCAAATATGACGATCGATGTCTGTGGTTGTTTGCTCATCTAATCTAAAAGATTACATGCTTTTGCCATTTCACTCTTTGTCTACAGTCTTCAAAGTCTTCAAAGAAAGAGAGGAAAGATTAAAAAAAAAAGGTCTTCACACACTGTTATCAGTTTGGTGGGAAAGGATGTCAGAAATCTCAGCTTGGGATGATCAGCAGATTCAATTGATTCATGCTTTTTCTTTCCTGGATAAGCAAGATAATCAAGGGTTGGCTGTTTGACATGCTGGAAATGTCACTTTAGTCAATAGACAGCTGTCTTCATTACTGTGCAGTAATGTATCTTGTGGGGAAATGCTGAACAGGTACAAAAGGGAAATGAACTGTCTTTTGATGGAAAGACTCACACAACACAATCAGCAGTCTAAATTGACAAGTGAAGAGGATCTTCTCACCAAAATCATTAAGGAAGGAACTGTAAGATATATATTATATACTTTGTCTATATAACCTGGTTAAATCTGGAGTTATGGAAATACTATACATAGAAAATTAAATTTTTTTGTTTAGGTTAGATGAGATGGTATTAAGCATGAAAGTTTTGTAGAAGGCAAGGAAGGGTAGAACACTATTAGTTTCATGAATCATAGGCCTTGTTCAAGTACTCAATCTTTGTTTACAAAAAAATTTTCCATGAAATTCATAAAAAACTCATAAGACGTGTCAAATTGAAAGGTTTCATTGCCAGTTTGGTTTCAGATGGCAGACGTAAGTGTCAATTGAAAGAAAATCTTATTAATTGTATTTTATTTGACCAGAGAGACAAACACAAAATTAGAGGCCAAAATGAAACTGAAGCCTCATTTCTTTCGTCCAGTAACTTGTGACTTCCATGTTTTTTAAGTCAGAGTTGACATGACTATTATCAGCTAATTTTTGGCATTATAATCATACCTCTTAACCCCTACTTATAAGATGAGGCACTTCCAAATTCAATAGCAACATTTGGGCAAATTGATGAGTGACATTTCCTGGGACTAAAGTATTTCCTAGTATTTTGTCACAAGTCTTTTTAATGTCTCCTTCCAATAATAAAGTGAATTTCCTGTTCTCTCCTGAGTGCAAAATATTTGTCACTGACTTAGCTGTTCCCTTTGGGCCAGAGGACCTAGTCTCATTTAGATGAGTCATTTGTGAGATTCTGAAGTAAGGTGCTAGTGAAAGCAAACTGTTCTAAAAGGAGTTTTGTCAGCATGGTTTACACAGCTAACGGATGATGGCAAATCTTAGTGCCTGAAAGCAGCAGACACAAGCAAAAGTGAGCAAAGTGGAGCTTTCACACCCACTGCTTTCATAATGGTTTTCCAATGTGTTTGCTGCAATAACTAATTTTTTAAGGTTCTGTATAAAAATAAAATGCTTTCAGGCTTAATAAGATATACTTGACTTTCTACTATAATCTGAAACGTCCAGAATATCATAGTAAGTTTAATTTAAGTAGGTCCTGCTGGACCTGTGACTAGACAACCAGCCCACTGATCTAACCATGAGCATTTTAGGGCAAATTTTACTATAGAATTTAGATGCTTAAAATGATTTTAAGAATGAAAATATGTAGGCAGAGGATCCTCTTATCCAGTGAGAAATGGTGATAACGTGGACTTCATGGTGAGGAAAGAGAGGGGTTGCTTCTAAGCATCATCATCATCATCACCACCATACACACACAGAGAAACACACAGACACAGAAACACGCAGACATATAGGCACACACACACGCAGACACACAGACACACACACATGCACATACACACCCTTGATTAAGCAGGACTGGACTAGGAGAATTTACTTTTTGCAAAATGTTAAAATCTCTTCCAATACCTTCCAACTCCTCTTTCCTTCTTTTATAATTTCCTTCGACTTGGTCTCTTTCTGGGTCTGACCGAGACAAAACTGATAGTCAGGTAAGGTATGCCTATGTATTTTCTGATTTGGCATTATATTTTCCAGACTCTCTTGCTGTCTTCACTGATAAGATCTCTTCTTCTTTGATGCCTTCTCTTGAGCCACATGGCTTTATTTCAGGCAAATTTCTGCTCCTCTGACTTCCATCAGAGATGATATATTCTGTGTGTCTGTCAAACTCTTGATAGGTGACTGAGTGACATATATATGATAAATGCTTGGTGCTAAGATTTCAAATGACAATTATGCCTTGATGTGTATCCAAGCCCCTATTTTAGAAGGCCAATTTGGGTCAATATTTTTTAATCCAGAGGATTGACTCAGTTGGTGAAAGTGGAAGATCTTTGGGAAGATGGGTCTTTGTCTCCTTAAAATATGCCTCTTAGGTGACAATCTACTCTAGTTTGTCTTGGGAAGGCCACCCTTCCTCCCCTTCCTGTTCAACTGTAACAGGATCCTGCTACAAGATGGGATACATCTTCAGAGCAAGTGGGTGAACTTCCTGCTGGTTTTCTATGGTAGGAGCTCTGGCCAGAGACATCTCAAGAAGGATGACTCAATGTTAATTCTAATAAGAGTCCATTGTTGACTCTGTAAAATTTGCAGACACTTAAGGCATCTTCTGTTTTCCTCCATTTCTCAATTGCTTTACCCTTATTTTGCATTGCTTCATAGAGAAGTTATCATCAGAAAGAGCTAAAGTGACAAACATTGGGTTAACCAGACAATTTCATGTTAAACCTCCCCTTTTACTCTTTTCTGAGTGTGAAGTTGCCATACACAAGATAGATGATCTCTTAAAGTCTTAGAGAGAAACATCTTTCAGTAGCTTTTGAGGGAAATAAACATGACACAAAAAAAGAAAATCTTCTTTTAATGCATTTGGCTGTCTGGCTGTCTGACTTCCAAAACAGTTGGAGCTATAAATGTTAAATTTGGCTTAAAGAAGTCCTCCATAAGAAATACAACTCTAAATTTTTAAAAGAGAAAAAAATTTGAAACTTTTATTAAAAGTTAATCATGGTTACATTTACAAGTCTGAGGGTGTGTAAATTCAACACTTCCATCTGCTAATTTGCCAAGGCGTAATTTACTCACTGTTCATATACACGCTGAGATGGTCAGAGAGAAACATGTGGTTTTCTTGAAATTTACAGAAGATGGAAATAATCAATTCCACCTTCAGGGAGTTTGTAATCTAAGAGAAGAAAAGATTATCATGCACACCTTGTAAGTGGACAGTTGTGTGAGAGAACTGGCAAATATTGAGAGGCTTAGTTACAAATTATGTCTTCCTTACAAGTTAGGGCTTATTGTATTCAGATGTGGAC
Source organism: Mesoplodon densirostris (assembly GCF_025265405.1). Taxonomy (NCBI): domain Eukaryota; kingdom Metazoa; phylum Chordata; class Mammalia; order Artiodactyla; family Ziphiidae; genus Mesoplodon; species Mesoplodon densirostris. The sequence continues at coordinate 22,486,180 of NC_082668.1, forward strand.
ATTCTGATGTGTGTGAATTATGACTTTAATCATGGGAAGAATTTGACACATTTAATGGAAGAGCTGACAGCTGTTTCCATGACTTGAGTTCTCTAGAAAGCTTTAGGCTTGAGGCAGATTCAAGATGGCAGTGTGGGAAGACACGGAGTTTGTTCCACCACAGCTAGGGCACCTGTCGCCTGCTCGTGGGGAACTTTGATGACCAAGGAGATGGGAGGAACCCCAGAGTAAACTGGTAGGACATAGGGGGACTGAGGGGGGAGGAGAAGTAGAGACTAGACAGGATCAGCGCCCCTGAGGCCAGGGAGATCAGGAGAGGCAGGCAGGAAGAAATCTCTGGCAAGAGGAGGAGAGGAGTGGATGACGACTGCCTGGCCCACTCAGGGAGCCTGCTGAGGCCGGTCCTCTGCACTCCAAAGCCCCCTCCAGGCTGTGTTGGGCCTGGGGGCATAGGAGGGAGGCCGGGGAGATCAGGAGAGGCAGGCGGGAGTGACCTTCCCAGACCAGAAGAGCAGGAGAGGAGAGGAGGGCATTTGCTCTGCCCACTCAAGCCCAGGAAGCCTCCTGGGCTCCCAGGTGAGGTCCCCTGCCCTCTGAGACTAGAGGTGGGGGGCACACCTGGACACCTTCTGTTCCTTGAGCCTAAACCCCACCCCCTACATCCCCCAGGGCCTAAGGGTTCAGCCTGTGGGTCCTGAGCATTGGACCCACCCACTGCCCAAAACTTGCACTTGCTTAGGCCTCAGACTACTCAGCCAAGGCCTTTCCCTCCCCTTTATTTTTTTTTCTTTTCCCTCCTCCTCTTTTTTACTATTGTGGTACTGACGTAGGTTTGGTTGTTGATTCATCTTTATTTTTATTTTTATATTCTTCCTAATGTATCCTAGTTGAATTTTATTTTTTACTTTTTTTTTTTTTTTTTTTTTCCTGCCCTAGGTGGCTTGTGGAATCTTGGTTCATGATCCTGGGGTTGGGCCAAAGCTCCTGCAGTGGTAGCTCTGAGTCCAAAACACTGGACTAACAGAGAACGTCAGATCCCAGGGAATATTCACTGGACTGAGGTCTCATGGAGTTCCTCATCGCAACACCAAGACCCAGCTTTACCCAATAGCCTACAAACTCCAGTGTTGGAAGACTCAGGCCAAACAACAAGTAAGACAGGAAAAATTTCCCACTATTAAAAAAAAACAAAAAAAAATGAAACAGCAAAAAAATTTGTCACAGGGCTTCCCTGGTGGCACAGTGGTTGAGAGTCCACCTGTCAATGAAGGGGACACAGGTTTGTGCCCCGGTCCGGGAAGATCCCACATGCCACAGAGTGGCTAGGCCTGTGAGCCATGGCCGCTGAGCCTGCGCATCCAGAGCCTGCACTCCTCAACAAGAGAGGCCACGGCAGTGAGAGGCCCACGTACCTCAAAAAAAAAAAAATTTGTCACAGATGAAGGAGCAAGGTAAAAACCTACAAGACCAAATAAATGAAGAGGAAATAGGCAATCTACCTGAAAAAGAATTCAGTGTAATAATAGTAAAGATGATCCAGAATCTCAGAAATAGAATGGAGGATTGAGAAAATATAAGAAATGTTTAACAAAGATCTAGAAGAACTGAAGAACAAACAGAGATGAACAACATAATAACTGAAATGAAAAATATGCTAGAAGGAATCAATACCAGAATAACTGAGGCAGAAGGACCAATAAGTGAGCTGGAAGACAAAATGGTGGAAATAACTGCTAAGAAGTGCAATAAAGAAAAAATAAGGAAGATGATCTCAGAGACCTCTGGGAAAAAACTAAATGCACCAACATTCGTATTATAGGGGTCCCAGAAGAAGAAGACAAAGAGAAAGGGTCTGAGAATATATTTGAAGAGGTTATAGTTGAAAACTTCTGTAACATGGGAAAAGAAGTATTCACCCAAGTCCAGGTAACATAGAGAGTCCCATACAGGAAAAAACCTAGGAAAAATATACCAAGACACATATTAATAAAATGAACAAAAATTAAATTCAAAAAAAAATATTAAAAGCAGCAAGGGAAAAGCAACAAATAACATACAAAGGAATCCCGATAAGGTAATAAACTGATTTTTCAGTGGAAACTCTTCAGTCCAGGAGGAAGTGGCAGGATATACTTAAAGTGATGAAAAAGAAGAACCTACAAACAAGATTACTCTACCCAGCAAGGATCTCATTCAGATTTGATGGAGAAGTCAAAAGCTTTTCAGACAAGCAAAAGTGAAGAGAATTCAGCACCACCAAACCAGCTTTACAACAAATGCTAAAGGAACTTCTCTAGGCAGGAAACACAAGAGAAGGAAAATACAATAACAATAACAAACCCAAAACAATTTAAAAAATGGTAAAAGGAACATACAAATCAATAGCTACCTTAAATGTAAATGGATTAAATGCTTCAACCAAAGACACAGACTGGCTGAATGGATACAAAAACAAGACTGCATATATGCTGTTTACAGCATATATGTGCTATCTACAGCACTTCAGACCTAGGGACACAAACAGACTGAAAATGAGGGGATGGAAAAAGATATTCCATGCAAATGGAAATCAAAAGAAAGCTGGAGTAGCAATATTTGTATCAGATAAAATAAAGACTTTAAAATAAAGACTATTACAAGAGACAAAGAAGGACACTACATAATGTTCAAAGGATCAATCCAAGAAGAAGATATAACAATTGTAAATATTTATGCACTCAGCATAGGAGGACCACAATACATAAGGCAAATGGTAACAGCCATAAAAGGGGAAATCGACAGTAACACAGTAAAATAAGGGGACTTTAACACCCTATTTTCACCAATGAACAGATCATCCAAAATGAAAATAAATAAGGAAACACAAGATTTAAATGATACTTTAAACAAGGTGGACTTAATTGATATTTATAGGACATTCCATCCAAAAACAACAGAATACACTTTCTTCTCAAGTGCTCATGAAACATTCTCCAGGAGATCATATCTTGGGTCACAAATCAAGCCTTGGTAAATTTAAGAAGATTGAAATTGTATTAAGCATCTTTTCCTACTGTAACACTATGAGACTACATATCAGTTACAGGAAAAAAATCTGTAAAAAAAGGATCATACAACATGATCAAGTGGGATTTATCCCAGGGATGCAAGGATTCTTCAATATACACAAATCAATCAATGTGATACACCATATGAACAAATTAAGGAATAAAAACCATATGATCATCTCAATAGATGCAGAAAAAGCTTTTGACAAAATTCAACACTGATTTATGATAAAAACTCTCCAGAGAATGGCCACTGAGGGAACCTACCTCAACATAATAAATGCCATATATGACAAACCCCCAGCAAGCATCATACTCAATGGTGAAAAACTGAAAACATTTCCACTAAGATCAGGAACAAGACAAGGATGTCCACTCTTGCCACTATTATTCAACATAGTTTTAGAAATCCTAGCCATAGCAATCAGAGAAGAAAAAGAAATAAAACGAATACAAATTGGAAAAGAAGAAGTAAAACTGTCACTGTTTGCTGATGACATGATACTATACATAGAAAATCCTAAGGATGCCACCAGAAAACTACTAGAACTAATCAATGAATTTGGTAAGGTTGCAGGATACAAAATTAATGCACAGAAATCTCTGGCATTCCTATACACCAACAACAAAAGATCAGAAAGAGAAATTAAGGAAACATTCCATTTACTGTTGCAACAAAAAGAATAAAATACCTAGGAATAAACCTTCCTAAGGAGGTGAAAGACTTGCACTCAGAAAACTATAAAACACTGATGAAAGAAATCAAAGATGACATGAACAGATGGAGAAATATACCATGTACTTGGATTAGAAGAATCAACATTGTGAAGATGACTATATTACCCAAAGCAATCTATAGATTCAATGCAATCCCTATCAAACTACCAATGGCATTCTTCACAGAATTAGAACAAAAAATTTTACAATTCGTACGGAAACACAGAAGACCCCAAATAGCCAAAGCAATCTTGAGAAAGAAGAATGGAGTTGGAGGAATCAGGCTCCCTGACTTCAAACTATACTGCAAATCTACAGTAATCAAGACAGTATGGTTCTGGCACAAAAACAGAAATATAGATCAATGGTACAGGATAGAATGCCCAGAGATATCCCCACACCCATATGGGCACACTAATTTATGACAAAGGAGACAATAACATACAAAGAAGAAAAGACAGCCTCTCCAATAAGTTGTGCTGGGGAAACTGGACAGCTACATGTAAAAGAATGAAATTAGAACACTCCCTAACACCATACACAAAAATAAACTCCAAATGGATTAAAGACTTAAATGTAAGACTAGACACTTTAAAACTCATAGAGGAAAGCATAGGAAAAACACCCTTCGACATAAACTACAGCAAGACCTTTTTTGATCCACTTCCTAGAGTAATGGAAATAAAACCAAAAATAAACAAATGGGACTTAATTAAACTTAAAAGCTTTTGCACAGCAAAGGAAATCAGAAACAAGACAAAAAGACAATCCTCAGAATGGGAGAAAATATTTGCAAATGAAACAACTGACAAAGGATTAATCTCCAAAATATAAACAGCTCATGGAGCTCAATATCAAAAAAACAAATAATCCAGTTAAAAAATGGGTGGAAGACGTAAATAGACATTTCACAAAGGAAGACATACAGATGGCCAAGAGACACATGAAAAGATGCTCAACATCAGTAATTATTAGAGAAATGCAAATCAAAACTACAATGAGGTATCACCTCATGCCGGTCAGAATGGCCATTATCAAAAAATCTACAAACAATAAATGCTGGAGAGGGTGTGGTGAAAAGGGAACCCTCCTGCACTGTTGGTGGGAGTATAAATTGATACAACCACCATGGAAAACAGTATGGAGTTTCCTTAAAAAACTAAAAATAGAACTACCATATGACCCAGCAATCCCACTACTGGGCATATACCCTGAGAAAACCATAATTCAAAAAGAGGCATGTACCACAATGTTCACTGCAGCACTATTTACAATAGCCAGGACATGGAAGCAACCTAAGTGTCCATCGACAAATGAATGGATAAAGAAGTCATGGCACTGGAACAACTGCCAGTTGTTCCATGTTCCATTCCATATACAATGGAATATTACTCAGCCATAAAAAGAAACGAAACTGAGTTATTTGTAGTGAGGTAGATGGACCTAGAGTCTGTCATACAGAGTGAAGTAATAAAGAGAAAAACAAATACCATATGCTAAGACATATATATGGAATCTAAAAAAAAAGGTACTGATGAACCTAGTTGCAGGGCAGGAATAAAGAGAAATAGAAATGGACTTGAGGACATGGGGCGGGAGGTTGAAGCTGGGACAAAGGGAGAGTAACATCGACACATATACACGACCAAATGTAAAATAGCTAGTGGGAAGCAGCAGCATAGCACAGGGAGATCTGCTCCGTGCTTTGCAATGACCTAGAGGGGTAGGATAAGGAGGATGGGAGGGAGGCTCAAGAGAGAGGGGATATGGGGACATGTATATGCATATGGCTGATTCGCTTTGTTGTGCAACAGAAACTAACACAGTATTGTGAAGCAATTATACTCCAATAACGATCTATTTAAAAAAAAAAAAAAAGCTTTAGGCTCTTAGAGCCTGTGATTAATGCAAAAGAATGAAACTGAAGCATATTTTATGGGGCTGAGATAGAGGAGATATGGAGAATGTAGAGGTCAAAGATATAGCAGTTAGTGACTTACAACCTAGAGACAAACGATCTAAGTCTGTTCAAGGGAGATTTTAGAGATATTTAAAGAGAATGGGGAATTCCCCCTGCCCCCCACCACATTACTGAAGGAATACATATTTATTGTAGAAAGCTTGGAAACTCTAGAAAGGCAAAAATTAGAATAAAAATTGCTTCTAATCCCGCAACTCAAAGACATCCACTATTAATGTGTTGATATTCATCTTATATCTTTTAAAATATGTAAATACCTCATTTTTCCTTCAGAAGAATGGTATGGTTTTTATTAAATGTGCTTTTTGAACTTGCTTTTTTTAATTTAACAATATATCCTGAACATCTGGAAAGAGATTTCTGGGAAACAGGGATTTAAGATCAGCTGAATGGGAAGGGACTAGAAAGAAGGAAGCCAGTTAACAAATAGCAAAACAAAGACGTTTTAGAGACCAGTGGGAATATGAATGCCAGGGGTGGATCTTATTTTTTCAAAGCATTTAATGAGTCAAGTTCTAGAGGCCAGTAAAAGAATTGAGAAGCAAAAACCTGATTCCCAGCTCCTTCCCTTATAATCTAGGGACGCTTGACAAATTCTTAAACATGTCTGAGCCTTAAATTAAAGAAAATTAAGTGAGCATTTTATTATGAGTCGGAGTCTAGGTGCTTTCACACACACACTCTTATTATCCTAACCATAACCTTGCTGGAAGGAATTGTTAACTGCATTTTACAGGTGAATAGTTGGAAGCTCAATAAGTCTAATTTTCCAAACACATGGCAGAGCTGAGACTGAAACTTGGGTCCAGTTCTCTTTCCACCGAATCCCTGTTCTTCTCTCATCCATCATGTATAAAAAGGGGCTAAGACTACATGTCCTTCTTACCTCATTGTGTGTTATGAGGATATATGACCTCCTGCATATGAAACTTTTTGTAAACTGTTAAACACAGCAGGTAAATTTTGTTTCTTATCATCTCTAACAAATCCAGTTTCAACCCTCCACTTGAATGTGTGCTCTGATCTCTAGTAATCAACCCTTCCAACATATCAGCTTGTGTGGTCCCAGAGAGGTATATTCAGGCTACCTGAGCTGGGGCTTTACCTGGCACAGCGGTGTGCAGTGACCCTTTTATTTCTCCTGTTTTCCTCAACAGCTCTATATTGTGACTCAGTAATACTTTGTGTCAGCCTATATCCTGATGGCAGACCAAAATTTCAGCAAGTTACAACATCAGAGTCTGCTGCAATGTGGACAAAAATGAACCACATTCCACACCATAACCAGATGCTTTAAAGAAATCTAAAATGACTTTTTAAAGATCGCTTTAGGTAAATAAAACTTGAGCTAGCAAAAGAAGCCCTTTCCAGATGTCCAGCCAGGAAACCCCAGGTGCAAGTGAATCAGCAGACGTGTCGTCTCATCTGAGATGGTGCAGGATCTGTGTGTCCACACACAGCCAGACTGTGGCTGATCTCACAGCCTTGCCTTCCTTCAGATGTGGCCAGACTCGGTCTGATTCAGGGAGAAACACTGCTTCTCATTGAGTCACGAGCCCATCCTGGAGCTTGGCTGGGCTTTGCTTGGGGAACTTGCCCAGGATCCATGGTCCAGACCTGTAGCTGAGTCCAATGTGGCAGAGCAGGTGGTCTCCTGGAGGTGATGGGGTGGCAGGAAGAAGTAAGCCACTTTTCAAAAGTTCCAGTCGATGCAGGGAGCTTTGGGAGAAGTTTAAAATTCAGCAGACTGACCTAAGAACAGATACAAATGTGAGGGAGATTTATTAAAGGCTCTTCATCTCTCTTCCCACTTGATCCCATTCATCAGGTAGAAGAGTGACTTAGCAGGTGACTAAGCTGGCTGTTCAAGCTGGCTGATTTATATTTTATCCTCATGAAAGTTCTCTTTAAAGTTTGATGTACACTTGGCACTTGCAATCTGATAAACCTGTCTGTTAACTCAGGTCAGCCTGTCTTTTGGTAAATACTTAGCAAGCTTTCCAGGGTCAGATGCTGTGGGGGGCATTGGGCACAGAGTGAATCAGAGACACTGACTCTGAGATATTGTATTACTTTTCTGTTGCTACATAACAAATTACCACAAACTTAGTGGCCAAACCAGTGCCCATTTATTATCTCACAGTTCTGTAGATCAGAAGGCTAGGCGGGGCTCAGCTGGGTCCTCCACTCAGAGTCTCATGAGGCCACAGTCAAGGCATTGGCAAAGACTGCTCTCTCACTGGAGGCTTTGAATCCTCTCCCAAGTTGGCAGCAATCAATTCCTTGCAGCCATGAAACTCATGTCAGCTTGGTTTTTCAAGGCCAGTAAGTGAGTGTCTCTGACTTCAGGGTCCACACTGGCCTTCTTCTAAAGGGCTAGCCCACCCAGGATACCATTCCTTTGATTAACTTAAAGTCAGCTGATTAGGGACCTTAATTATATCTGCAAAATTTCCTCACCTTTGCCATATAATGGTGCATAATCACAGGTGTGCTATACCACCGTATTCACACATCTTACCCACACTCAAGGGGAGGAGATTGTACAAGGCTTGTACACCTGGAAGTGGAAATCCTGGGGCTATCTTAGACCTCTGCCTACAACAGATATTAAACAAATAATTGCAAAAGAAATTATTAAACAATTAGAACCCATGCAAAACTCTATGAAAGAGAATTATAGGCTCTCACGAGAGTATATAAGAGGATGGATCAGCCTCCTCTAAAAGGTTTGGGGAGACTTCCTGAGACCTGCTAGACAGGCTGGCATCAGCAAAGGTAAGATAGAAATGGATTGGGAAGGGAGGGAAGCAGAGCTGGAATGAGAGGACATAAATTAGGTTAACTAATGTGCCCTGAAATGAAGCAAAGTGAAATCACTCACTGGCCCTCCCTATTATTCCCAGAAAGTGAAGCTGAGGATTTTCCATGTGCAAGGAAGCTGGCAACACATCCAGAGTTCTCCTTTGTCCACTGCCTTTACTGGAGAACTCAGGAGTATCTGTCTGTGGCAGGGTCTCGGTTTTTCCTGCAACAGGGATATGAGGAGCAACAAAAAAAAATCAAGGTCAATTCTAGGAGTAGGTAGCATTGGGTAAGTCTCATACATATTTTGCAAGCTGGCAAATATATCTGTAAACCTGAAATTGTGGGTGGTTCCATTACTTACAATACTGAATTTAAAAATGAAAGCATTATCTTTTGTCTGTCTTTGAACACTCAGATGGCCCTCTCTCTGGTCAGAGTGGATGGAGAAAGAAATTTAAAAATATATATTCAAGCTGGAAATTAGAATGTTCCTGTCAGCACTTAGAGGAAGCTAGCAGATGGGAAGCCTCATACCCACCCCTTAAGAAACATGTGCTGATTTCGGCAAAGAGTTGTGAAATCCCACAGGGTCTCTAATGTACCTTCCCCCCTCTCATCCATCCCATCAGCCAGATTCAACTTGGTTGCCAAAATAGGGGGAAAAAGATGAAATAACTAAAACTGACCCCAAACACATGAGTACCTAAAATATATGACATATTTAAAAATGGAGAGGGTTTTCATTTGATTAAATTATAGGTCTCTTTCCACCAAGTTCCCTTCTGTAAGTTTTAGTAAAATGTTTTCTACTGGAAAGATTCTGGAGATGATTCAGAATACAAATGTTTGAAAGCTGAAGTACAAAAATTACATTCATTGACTAATTTTACCAGCATCTTCAACAGAATACAAGCACACCATAGAGATAGTAAACTCCTCTTCCCCTTGAACAGGGACTATAGTTTAAGCTGTTTAGAATCTTGATAGCTATGTCACTATCTGGTAGTATGCATTAAATATGTACCGGGTGACATCCATATAAAGTAAGGCTTCTGTGTTGGGAGAATGATAAAATAGTCCTGGACCATATTTCTTCATAAATCCAGATGGTCCCATGTTTTCTCCTTGTGTTTCACAATTTACTTTTCCCTTTTGCTTAGTGACCCAGTACTTTATTTTTCGTCCTATCTTCTTCATTGACCTGTGACACGGTCGATGTAAGCAGAATGGAGAAGGGTCATTGGGAACAGCTGGGAACAGGTCTTCTGAGAGCCAGCAGGTGGCCGTCCCTGCTCCCTGTGACTAATTCATCAACACAGGGCTACGAGTCACCCCATATTCCCTGAGACCTTGATGGTCATGTTAGGTAGACACAGAGGAGAGACTCTGAGAGTCAATTCGAACAGAGGAGGTGGTTCTGCCATCTACTAGCCATTCAACTATTATTTTGAACACAGTTATCAGCAGGCACTGTCTCCTGTTGATGTTTCAGGCACTATATTGTTCTTTGCCCTGCAAATGGATCCCCTTTACTAAGGTTTTGTTTCCCTGACTCACCTGGTCATAAAAATTCATGGGGGTTGTTCTCAGGATTCCACCCTGGAGATTCTGATTTAGAGATTAGGTCCAGGAATCAGTATTTTTAGCAGACACCCTTGAGAGATTCTTATCATCAGTCAAATATGAGAAATATTCTACTAAGGTATGTTCAACATAGCAAATTTCCATCTTTCACTTCCTCAATCAGATTTTACAGAGGAGCTTTTAAGAGGAAAATATTTCCAAGAAGGGCAATTTATGGCTCAATGGATACATTTAGAAGTTGGAAGTGTCAGTTGCTTGTTTTGTCTGATGGGCATGTCTGAATCACATATCTGTTAACTTCTAATATAATCAGCTTCCAAGTTGTGGGATCAGCTTCTCAATCAATCTCTGTTCATTTGTTCATTCATTAGGCAAGCATTTATTGAGTACCTGCTATGTGCCAGGCATTGATCTTGGGATTAAGGATACAGTGGTAAAAAGACAGACCTGGTCCCTGTCCATAAGAAGCTCATATTCTGAGTTAGGACTGAATTTTAATTCTTTCTCAAGTCAAAGTCTCCATACATTACCAATAGAATTATCATAAGTCCTTTTCAGATAACACCCTGCAAAGCATAATGTAGAATCATAAAAGTATACAAGTCACATTTCCTAGATATTAACTGAATGTCTACCATGTATCAGACTCTGTTGTAGGTGCTTAGGGTACATCAGTGAATACAACAAAGATCCCTGCCCTCCTGGGGCTGACATTCTACGAGGAGGATGAGACACTGGTTAATTTATTCTAGCAAATTATACAATGCATTATAAGGGTATTGGTACTATGAAAGAAAAAAAACAAGCAAGAAAACAGAGATTGGGTATGTGAGAAGGTAGTCACAGTAAGCTTCATTGTTAGGGTAAAGTTTAACAAAGTCTTGAAGAAGGTGAAGAATTCTGCAGAGTCTGAGAGAAGAGCTGTTAGGCAGAGCAAACAGCTAGAACAAAGACCCTATGTGGGGGAGGGGCCTGACAGGGGTGGGATTAGATCAGCTAGGGTCTTGTAGGCCATTTGGAGCATAATGGGGAGACAATGCAGGTTTTGAGTAGAAGGTGACATTATGTGACATGTTTTAATAGAGTCACTCTGGCTACTGTGTTGAGAACAGAATATAAGGCAAATATGGAAAAAACCTAATAACAATTTTGGAGAGCATCTGGCAATATCTAGATCTAGTAACGCTGAAGATGTGCCTTCCCTGGAACCCAGCAATTCTAAGCACTAGGAGAGAAACCCTCTTAATGTACAAAGGAGAGACCTGCCGGCATGTTCACTGTGACATTGTTGGCAGTGACAAAAAATCAAAATAGCCCATCAACAGAAGAGTGAATGGATAAATTATGGTGTACTCTTACAACGAAACACTATCCAGCAATTAAAATGAATGAACTAGTGTTGTATTGTCAAGGTGGATCCATTCCTCAAACATAAAATGGAACAATAAAAATCTAGTTGCAGAAAGATAGTTACAGAATGATGTTGGGTTTAAAAGACCACAATAGTATTTATGGCTATGTACATATTTAGTGAAAATATTCGAGTATCAAATGAAGAATATCCATTTCATGAAAATAATTATATTTTCCAGGAAGGGAGGGAAAAGGGTTTGGGGAAGGGTGTAGAAAAAATTTCAACTGAAACCGCAATTGTGTTAGTGTTTCTCTCTCTTTTATTAAAAAGATTCTAACTTTCCAAAATATTAAATTTCCTCTATTTTTCATTAAATGAAATCAATAAAAATAAATAAAATAAATAATAAAGAAGAGACATTTTATCCATTTGGCAATTGATTTCTATCTCCACCTCCAAAGCAGCATGCATAATATTTATAAAGTCCATGTGGTTCTGTTTTGCCAGTATTTCCAATAAAAACTGTAAATTCTTCCTAAGTATTCTTTTAAAAATCTTTCTGCCTGGAAAATTTGTACTATTTTTCTCAGCATTTAACAATCTTTGTCATGGTGGCAGTGCATGCCAGCTATCTGAGTTAAAAACAATGCTTGCTGCTATCCACAATATCCAAGACATGGAAACAACCTAAATGTCCATCAACAGCTGAATGGAAAAGAAGATGTGGTGCATATATACAATGGAATATTACTCAGCCATAAAAAAGAATGAAATAATGTCATTTGCAGCAACATGGATGCAACTAGAGATTATCATACTAAGCGAAGTAAGTTGGAAAAAGAAAGACAAATACCATATGATATCAATTATATGTGGAATCTAAAATATGGCACAAATGAACATATCTACGAAACAGAAACAGACTCAGGGACATAGAGAGCAGACTTGTGGTTACCAAGGGGGAGGGGGTTGGGAGAGGGATGGAACAGGAAGTTGGGGTTAGCAGATGTAAACTATTATATATAGAATGGGAGGCCCGCCTAACATACACACACAAAAAAAGAATGTACATATATGTGTGTGTGTGTGTAACTGAGTCACTTTGCTGTACAGTAGAACTTAACACTGCATTGTAAATCAACTATATTTCCATAAAAATAAAAACAAAAACAAAAAACAAAAAGCAATGCTTGCTGGCATTGTGACTGCTGCAGAAAATGCCCTGAGCCAGACTCCTTGGATTTATAAACTTGTGTTCACTGGTGGAAATGGACAGTTAGTGGCCCCAGTCCTGCCGGCTCAGGTGGCTTTCTTCCTCTACTGTTTGCAAAAGTAGGATGGGGTGGTTTAGGAAGCTTAAGTATTATTTGGAGCTCTGTAATGATATTAGCAGAAGGGCAACATGAGCCAAGTGTATTTTAGCAAGTGACAAGTATGATTCTATAATATATTGATAATTATTTTTCTTCCTCTCTGTCTCCCTTTTCTACTGCCTTTGTGTAAGAGGTTTCTTTTAAAACAAGTGTTTTCAGATTGGAATGTGTTATGGCAAAGAGCCCAGAAGAGGTGGATTTAGTGCACCAAAGCAGTGTTTTCAATTATCAAGAATCCACAAAACCACAGTCTTAGGTTTTAGATGGGCCAATTTAAAAGTTTGCCTTTCCAATGTAAATGTCTAAAACATAAGCTGTTCAGCAGTATCAGAGTCTTTCTCAGTGACATGGGTCCCATTTCTCTAGCAGAGTACCTGCTGCACACCAGCTTATCACAAAAACAGATTATAGGGTCTTCATTAATATGTCTGCAAACTGACTAGACACTAGAATATGCAATTCATTTTTCTCTGAGCTACTACCCACCATACATACTCAATTTAATATATTTCATTATGCTAATTTTAAAAAGAAGATGGATTTTTCTCCTTCTGAGTTCCATCACATTTTCTAAACACAAAGAAAATCTGTTATTGTTACCAATGTTTTATTAGATTGTTATATAAGAATTACCATTTTAATATAGAAAGTTTCTGACCTGAAGTCACATAACACAGAGAGAAAAAAATGGCACAAACAATGGGAAAGAGAGACAGACAGACAGACAAAGCAGAAAAAACAAAATCTATGGGTTGCAGAGCGCTGACAGAGCAACAATGTGTGTCTTATTTTGGGCCCCACCCATGTTGGAAACTCAATAAGATGAATTTTGGCACCAATGGAACATGCTTTTGCAAAATTTGACCTAAATCTTTACTTGCAACAATATCCAGTGTTGGCCTGTATAGTTTTATATTCTCTCTCTCTCTCTCTCTCTCTCCTTCTCTCCCCTCCCAAGTTTCTCAAGGTTTATTTCAGAAAAGCATACTGGTAAGCTCCATGGAGGTCCCCATATTCTTCCATGGTTTCTCACGCAGTTTGGTGGAAAGAATCTGAGAGCATCAGTTTCCACACATGCCATGAGGATGATGATAATAGTTATGCCCTTGACCTCAGAGTGTTACCTGGGGAAATCAATGGAAAATACAGTGACATTTTCTGTAAAAGTTGCTTTGATGTTTTCATTCTCAGTCATAGTACTACTATTAATAATAAATTAATGACTTAAAGCTAATTTATTTCACTTAGTGTGCTCTGTCCAATATGGTAGCCACCAGCCAACATAGCTATTAAAATCAGAATAAATTAAAACTAATATAAAAAACTCAGTTCCTCAGTCTCACTAGCTTCATTTCCAGTGTTAGTAGTTACCATCTTGGACAGCATAGATATTAGAACATTTCCATCATTGCAGAAAGTTCTGTGAAGAGCGCTGGTGTCAAGTTTTAAGAAATAAACTTTAATTTGCTTGAACATAGTACTATATACAAATACCTTTCCTTACTAGAAGCCTGACCTATGCATTAAAGGAGATTAAAATTCTTTTTATTAAGTTTGAAACCTAGCTGTGTTGCATCTCAGAGTAATTAAGAGCTCAAGAAATTAGTTTTTTTAAGATGAGTTTTCTATAGCTTATCGCAACAAACTCTAAACTAATAATAAAATGTTCTATACACCACAAAAAATTATTCTCTAGTGTTTTTCAATAGAAACTCATCTAAATCTGATTTGCTGTGACTTGGAATTTAAGACTTGAGATGACTGAGATACTTTGGGTTGCATCATCTTCATGGATTGTCAAATGAAGCTTACACTGAAATAACTCAGGATAGATCAGTTCAATTCCCTTGTTAAAAAATGAAATGCCTGCTGTTTCCAAGTAACTTACCAGATAACATAACAGATAGATCACATGAGGCATGAGTTTGGCATTTCTCACCCACTGTCTAGGCCAGCTTGGATGACTGGTCAGATGGAGAAGTTTAAATAGCAGAGAAGGCATATCAGAGCATTTAAGGAGAACTGACATGAACCATGCCCTCCTGTCATGCATATTAGCCCAATATGCAGAGTCACTTTCCTTGTCTCATGCTTACATACTGTGTAATACTGCCTTATTATCTTTTTATATTGTAAATATATGAGGCCTCAGTCACTTGTGAATACCATTTCAGGTTATAAGTTAGTTTCTTTGGTAACAACATACATCTTTTGCACTTCCTACTTACATGTAAAGAAAATATTCATAAGTACTGACATAAGATTTCCAATCTTTATGCTTTGGCACCATAACAGAAAACTAAATTCTACTAGGAGAGAGACTCAGAGAAAGCCCTGATCCATTTGCTGATCTTCACAAGAGAGGTCCCAACCCACAGAGTCTATGATCTGGGAGTGCAAAGTGAGGGCTGGACAGGGTACTCGGTTCAGAAAAAGAGTTTTTATGTTTCCAAAGTGAAATACAAAAGGGATTTGATGTTGACTTGTGATGGCATGCCCCTTCTAGCAAGTGGCCCGGATGCCAAAGAATTTAATCAGGTTGCTAAAGAGATAGTTGAACCAAAGAGGATATGGCAGAGAAACACTGGTAGGGTGATGATACTGTAGAAGACTTGGTCTATGTGACAAGGAAAAGCAAACTCAGGGAATGGTGTGAGGAAATCAATGCAACCCACGAAGATCTTCTTACTTGTCACCTTTTGCTAAAGAACAGAGTATGGGAAAGATGACAAAGCAGGGGAAGCTGGTAACATTGAATGAGAACTTGAGATTATGTCTTCCCAGCTGGAAAGATAAAGCAGCACTGAGACAGAAATTCAAGGTTGGCGAATCTTGAGACCAGAGAAGAAAAGGAGGAAGAAGTCACTTCTGTAAACAAGCTGGTACCAAGAATGGGTTCCATCTCTGATGGGTTCCTCTCTGATGAGGAAAGGACAGAGGTTTAAATTAGGGACGATTTTAGCTTTCCTTCCCTTTCCTTTCCTTGCCTTGCCTTGCCTTGCCTTGCCTTGTCTTTCCAAGCATTTAGATATCCTGGGTGCCATGAGTCTTGGAGAAGCAATGACGTATAAGTCATTAGAAAAGTTAGTAACAAAAACTCCACCATTTGGTTGGTAGAATGGCAGTTTTCACTACTAATCAGTAAGTGCTCACTGAGTCAATGAGGTAAGGAAAGGCGAGTGTAGAGAGAGATAAAGATTCACAGTTCTTGCAGTTCTACTCATCAGCAAAGGCCTAAAAAGATATTCTCAGTTCTGTGTAAATAGTTAATGATTCATTTGGTTTCCAGGTGGACCAGACTTAAAGAAAGTAGAGAAACTGAGATGTTCAAAGAAATTCATTGCTCACTGTGTGTCCGCAGGTGGACCCCAGACCTCCTAAGTGTTCATCTTAGTATTTTTCTTTTGAAGGAATGGTTTAGTAGAGATGGCTTTTCCTAGTTAATAAGACATAATGACCCAGAAAGAAAATTATCATGAAGGCAAAATTAAAACCACTATATTCGTCATGAAGAATAAAGCTAAATATTTAATACAATGCTACCTCAACAAATATTCTGATAATCTGAGTATTCACTAAAACAAACTGGGTACATTCAGGTATATTTGTAAAAATCTTAGAACACTCATGGTAATGGGAGAGATCAGACAATTATTCATAGGTTTGTAAAATATACCTTGGGAGAAAGAGTTTCTAAACTGTTTCTTTTAGTAACAAAATATGAACTATTTCAAACACTGAGGAAAGTTCAGGGACTAATACAATGAACACCAAAGTACCCATCACTCAGATTTTCTTTTTTTAATCACAATATGGCAGCTACAGTTGAAACCCCTTTTATCACCCTTCCTATCCCCATTCCCCTTCCTTCCTGCCAGAGACAGTGCTATTCAGAAGCTGAATATCTTTCCTCTCCTGTGTTTGCACTTTCACTACATATATAGTTATTTGTATCTATAAACAATATAAAGTTATGTCCTGTGTGCTTTTGAACTTTATACAGAAGATATGGTGCCAGGAGCACTATTCTACATGCAGCTTTTTATACTCATAATTTTATAAAGATTTTACTTCCTATCTATCTATCTATCTATCTATCTACCTATCTATCTATCTTTCTATCTATCTATCTGTCTAGTCTATCATCTATCTATCTATTTAGTCTGTCTATCTATCATCTATCTATCTATCTACCTACCTATCTAGTCTATCATCTATCTATCATCTATCTATATCTATCTATCTAGTCTATCTGTAATCTATCTATCTATCTATCTGTCTAGTCTATCTATCATCTATCTATCTATATCTATCTATCTAGTCTGTCTATCACCTATCTATCTATCACTTTCTCTCTCTCTTATTCTCTCTCTCTTAAATCTCTATCATATGTCATCTATCCCTTGCTTGTCTCATAATTCTGAAGGTCAGAAATCTGGAATCTAGGTGTCAGCAAGGCCATGCTCTCTCTGAAGACTCTAAGGGAGAATACTTCTTTGTTCTTCAAGCGTCTAGTGCTTGCTGGCAATCCTGGGCATTCTTTGGTATGCAGATGGAATCACTCTATTCACATGCTTATTCCTGTATGTCTTCACATCATCTTTCCTCTGTGCGTGTCTGTCTCTGTGTTCAAATATCCTCATTTTAAATAGAGAAATTGAGAAACAGATGTAAAGAACAAACGTATGGACACCAATGGGGGAAAGCGGCTGGGGGTGGTGGTGGTGGCGGGATGAATTGGAAGATTGGGATTGACATGTATACACTAATATGTATAAAATGGATAACTAATAAGAACCTGCTGTATAAATTAATAAATTAAATTTTTTTTAAAAAACGGATACTAGTCATAATATTAGGATCCACCCTAATAATTTCATTTTAACTTGACTATCTCTACAAAGACCCTATTTCCAAATAAGGTTACATTCTGAGTACTGGGGGTGAAGACTTCAACATAATCTTTTTGGGGGGGGAATAATTCAACCAATAGCAAATAGTTACTGCTTTATTCTTATTTTCTACTCCCTCTTGATTCAATTTAATAATTTATATTCTTCTAGAAATTGGTTCTTTTCACCAAAATTTCATATTATTGGCATAATATTGTAATTTTTTAAATCTCTAATTTAAATATATTAGAATTTATATATTATTTCTCTTATTTGATCTTGCCAGAAATGTATTTAGTTAATTTGTTTTCTCCAAGAATCACCTTTAAGTATTCTTGATTTCCTTTAGTATTTCTTTCAATTAAAAAAAAAAAAACTAAAAGCAGCTTTATTGTGGTATAACTGACATATGATAAACTGCATCATTTAAAATGCACAGTTTGATAAGTTCTGACCTCTATCACTTATCTATCTATCTATCTATCCATCTATCATCAATCATCTGTCTATCTAATGTGTGCTTTGAAACCATCACCGCAATTGAGATAGCAAATCTATTCCCAAAGTTACCTAATTCTTCTTTGTAATCCTTCCCTCGTGCCCCACCCTAACCCACCATCCCAGGCAGCCACTGATTTGCTTTCATATGTGGATATTATATAAATGGAATATTACAATATGTACTCTGTTTTTGCCTAGCATATTTCAATCGGCATAGTTATTTTGAGGCTCATCATGCTCTTTATGTATCAATAATTCTTTTTATTGTGGAGTCGTAGTCCATCGCCCAGATGTACCACAATTTGTTTATTCATTTTGTTGATAGACGTTAGGGATGTTTCTCATGTTTGTCTGTTACAAATACTTCTGGTAAGAATATTTGTGTATAAGTCTTTTTTTTTTAAGTCTTTATTTTTTAAAGGGGTTTTAGATTCAGAGCAAAATTGAACAGCAAGTACAGACAGAGTTGCCATATACTTCTGCAGCTCACAGGCACAGCCTCCCTGGCAATTAACATCCACCCCAGAGTGGTACATTTGTTACAATTGATGAACCTACATTGATGTATTATCACTCTACATCCACAACTTATGAGGGTTAACTCTTGGTGCTGTACATTCTATGAGTTTTGATAAATGTATAATAACATATATCCACCATTATAGTATCACACAGAATAGCTTCACTTCCCTAAAAGTCCTCTGTGTCCCACTTATTCATCTCTCCCTCCCCAATGCCTGGCAACCACTGATCTTTCTACTATCTCCATAGTTTTGCCTTTTCCAAGATGTCATATGGTTGGAATCTTACAGTATGTAGCCTATTTAGATTGACTTCTTTCACTTAGCAATATGCATTTAAGGTTCCTTCATGTCTCTTCATAGTTTGATAGCTCATTTCTTTTTAGTACTGAATAATATTCCATTGTCTGGATATACCAGAGTTTATTTATCCATTTACTTACTGAAGGTCATCTCGGTTGCTTCCAAGTTTTAGCAATTATAAATAAGGCTGCTATAAACATTCTTGTGCAGGTTTCTGTGTAGACATAAGTTTCCAATTCACTTGGGTATTCATAAATACCAAGGAGCACAATCGCTGGATTGTATAGTGTGGTTAGTTTTGTAAGAAGCCACACAACTCTCTTTCAAGGTGGCTGTGCATTTTGCCTTCCCATCAGCAATGAATGAGAGTTCCTGTTTTTCCACATCATCAGTGTTTCAGATTTTGGCCACTCTAATAAGTATGTAGTGATTACAAGTCTTTTGTGAACATATCCTTTTATTTCTCTTAGATAAATACATAGGATTGGATGACAGGATCATATGCTAAATGCATTTTTAAATTTTAAAGAAACCGTCAAACTGTTTTCCAAAGTGGTTGCATCATTTATACCCCCACCCTTGCTAACACTTGGTATGGCCAGCCTTTTTAATTTTAGCTCTCCTAATGGGCATGTAGCAATATTTCATCGTGGTTTTAATGTGTATTTCCCTAATGACCCTGATGCTGAACGTCTCGTCATGTGGTTATTTGTCATCCGTATATTAAATCTGGTGAAGTATCTGTTAAAATTTTGTGAAATGCTACCCTGCTGGAATTTTGAATGGAATTGTGTCGAATCTACACATCAATTTGGAGAGAACTGATACCTTAAATAAATGACCCTTTTAACCCATGGTCATGGTCTCCATTCATTTAGGTCTTCTTTAATTTCTCTCAGCAATGTGTTTTAGTTTTCAGTGTATAGTTCTGCACATCTTTTTTTGGGTTATCCTAAGTATTTAAAAAAAATTTTTGATGCTAATGTAAATAGGATTGTTTTAAAATTTCAGTTTCTGATTTGTTCGTTGCTGACATATGGAAATGCAATTTATTCTTTTTAATATATATATATATTTTGCTTTTCTCTCTCCTGCTGGATTGTCAACAAATTCTCTTCTTAATTTTTCTTTTTTAATCTGCTGGTTTGGAAGCTATGGTGTATATTTCAAGGTTTATATGAGTTGCTACTCTTTCATTTTTAACATCTGTAATTTTGGGCTTTATTGTTGCTATCCAGAAGCCTGCTGTCTGCCAGTCAGATTGGTTTTCCTTTGTAGATAATTTCTCTTTTTCTTCCTGACAATTTTTAAGATTTTTTTATTCTTAATATATATATATATATATATATATATTGGCTGCATTGGGTCTTCATTGCTGCACACAGGCTTTCTCTTGTGGTGAGCTGGGGCTACTCTTCGTTGCGGTGCATGGGCTTCTCATTGCAATGGCTTCTCTTGTTGAGGAGCATAGGCTCTACGTGTGAGGGCTTCAGTAGTTGTGGCACACGGGCTCAGTAGTTGTGGCTCGCGAGGTCTAGAGTGCAGGCTCAGTAGTTGTGGTGCACGGGCTTAGTTGCTCTGCGGCATGTGGGATCTTCCCCGACCAGGGCTTGAACCCGTTTCCCCTGCATTGGCAGGTGGATTCTTAACCACTGTGCCACCAGGGAAGTCCTCTTAATACTTTTAAGTGTAACTTTTCTATCTAGATATAGATTCAATATTACTCACCCTGCTTGGTGTATATCACGCATTTTGGATCTGAGGACTTATAATTAAATTTTGGTATATTCTCATCACATCTCTTCTAGTAGGGCTCTCTGCTATTTCCTATACTCACTTCCTGTAGAGCTTCTGTTAGAAATATGATGGAGCCACTCAATCTATATTCCCTGTCTTTAACTTTTATTTCATAATTCTGATCTGCTTGCTCCTTTATGCTTCATTCCTGGTGAACTCCTCAGGACAACCTTCCAACCCACAAACTGTTCACCGATGTATAAACCTATTTGTCTTATATATGTAATTGTTTTAAATCTTAATAACTATGTTTTTCATTTTCAAGATTTCTAATTGGTTCTTTTTCTCATCCACCTATTGTAGTTTTATTTCTGCCTGTTTTGCTTAATTATTTCTTATTATTTTTGAATTTTTCCAATATTCTATCACTTTGAAGAATCTAAGCACACTCATTTTCAGATCTTTTTCTCTTTTCTCCACGATTTTAATATTTTAATCTTTTCTGTATTGAACTAATCTGTCAATAGTTGATTTTGTTGGCTGTCTTTCTCAGCATTTTATTTCTTTGTGTATTTGAGCACTTTGGTTTACAAGCTTTTCTCATATTACAAGTTCTTTCTCGCCTCATCCCACCCCTACTATCCTCTTTCTGTTTAGAGGTTTTGTACCTGTTTTCACATGGTCTTCTAGGACCTTTTAGTCCAGAACCAGTTTAGGGGATACTGAAGATTCAGTCACCAACCCAGAGGCATGCCTTGCCTATTTGTTAGGCTATATTAGTGTGTGTGCAAAAGTAAATATCAAAGCATAATCTTAACTTGCCATATTGACTGAAATTGTGGTTTTGTGTGCATAATAAGTGGCCACGTTGAAGAAAATTCTTTTGGAGAGGTCATGGTGTTATTATTTTCAAAATTAAGTCAATATTTGAATTTCTAAAATGGACGCTTTCTAGAATTCTATGAAAGTAATTATATTTGGCTCATGGACTATCTCCACATATTTCATATTTTCATTTACCACTGCAAGAACAAGATTTTCAATTTCAGTCTTGGTAATTTTGTTTTAAAAACCAGGGACTGGTGACCTTATTTATTTCAAGGCAATACTCAAAGTTATGGTATCCAGTGATGAACAGGATAGCCTAGTGAGAAAGTTAGTTACAAGTACATCAAAAGTCCACCAGAAGTCTATATGTATATGTATATGTATATATATATGTATAACTTAGCCTAACACACTAACACACTTTGCTGTACACCTGAAGCTAACACAACATTGTAAATCAACTATACTCCAATTTTTAAAAAAAAGTCCACCAGAAGTCTATTTCTTGTGAGGATTTTAACTGGAGAATGGGACTGGGCAGGGAAAGAGGTATTGAATATTGATTTTCCCAATTATCCTAGAATTAAAGCCAATATTTGACAGACATACCAACAGAAATCTGAAATGGCAGCTCTATGCAGGGAGAATAACGTAGTGGTATTTGGACATATGATGGTAGAATTCTCTGCAAGGGAGTGGGGGGCAAGCCTGTTTTCATTCAATTGCTTCCTTAGAAAAGCAGATTGCCTGGAATCCAGTATGTACTGTGTCCCTGATTGGAGAGTCCAGGGCATTTTTCATTGATTCCACAGCTGGAAAACTCCCAAGAATGGGCTTAGGGTCACTGAAATGAACAATTATATTTAAAGTTTGACCGACCTTGCTCAGTGATAATTCCCTCTAGAAAAGTAGATACTGCTTGCTAAACCATCCCAAACTAGCTCCAAAAAAATACAGAAATTTGATTTTTGAACATTTTCATCTGCATTTAAGCCTCTTGGGTGATACAATTGGAAAACAACATTTCTTCACAGTGAAAATGTGTTTGGCAGCCCCTCTATATACAAAGTTCAAATTTAGGGCAAAGAAGAAGAAACCCTCATTATGTAATCAGGTCAAATTATTGGTTACTGGGAAGAGTTCCTGGTTTAGACTTCATCTATTATATGAAGAAGATATCAGATATTTTATTCTGCCTGTGCCATTTTAATCACAGCAGTTCTTTATTCTAAATATTTTAACCTTGGAAGACATTTCCCCAGGGCTTCTTATTTATTTAGATATTGTTATGTAAGACACAATAACATCGGTGAAGGCAGGATTGATCCTTTCTTATCTTTCACAGGAGGATTGAACAATACATAAAGGAACTGGTGCTATAAATATAAAGAGGTAGTTTTCTAAATTCCCGGGTAAAGAGGGGTAGGGGTGAGAGGTGAAGACCTAGGACAGAGACCCTCCAATTTGCAGTTTAAGTGATGGAGAAATGAATGTGGCAATTCTGTTCTTCCTCTCTCTTCTCTTTCTTTCTCCATTTAACTCAACCTCGGTCAATTGCAAAACACACACTTTTAGTCTTTCCATTTAAAGTGAAAGGCAGAGACTGACATCATGTTTGCTGGGTATGACCTGCATACGGTTTTGAAAAATTTTGAATCATATAAAGAAAAAATCAGGAATTTCATCTAAAAATCCTGATTTTCAACTTCTCATGAAAAATTAGAGAATCTGGCTACCCTAGGTCTATAGTTCATCAAGGCGATAACTGGCACGTTCTAGGCAGTGGCCAAAGTTCTCCATTTAACCACACTTTCAACCTTGTTTGCCTCCCTCTTCATATTAAAAGTCAGGTTCTTTTAGGCATTTGGGATTGTACTTTATGGTGTAAAGCTATGATTTCTTGCATTCTTATTTGTTCATCCAACAAATATTTATTGAGAATCACTATTCCAAGACTTGAAGTTACTGCAGTGAGCAAACAGGTTTGGTCCACGCCATCACTGTGCTTATATTCTAGTGAGGAGAGATAGATAATCACAAATAGAATATATGATGTTGAGGAAAAGCGTTATAAAGATAAATAAAGCATGGTGCCTCAGACATTACTATATCCACTTGGACACAGGATGATACTTTTTGCCCACTTGCACTTTAGTTGGTTTGTCCAATGAACTCTGAGTGGAAGTGATCTATGTCACCTCTGGGTGGAAGCATTTATTTGCTGGCCTTGACTCTCCTCTTCACTTTCACCTCTCTGTGGCTAGTGTGTTGGTTCAAATTGATAAGGACTTGTCAGGGAGGACTGCCTGGGAGGGTTGCCCAGACTGGCAGTAGATTTTTCTTAAGGGATAACATTTTTTTTAAGCCACTGATGTTTGTGGGGTTGGTTGTTATGATGCTATAACATAGATTACCCTGGAAGCATAATGAGGAGTCAAGGAGTGGTAGGTGCAGAGTGCTGAAATTGCAGATAGTGTGGTCTAGGAGTCCTTTCTGAAGAGACGACCTTTGATCAAAGTGAGTGGTCTTGCTATTAAATAGGTCAAGGAGGACCCTTCCAGGTGGATGAAGCAGTTTAGAGCTGTGTGTGTTCTTATAATGTGGATTTGAACACTCAATGGTTTTCACGTTTTACTGCTCTCCTCCAAGGTTTTAATAAAATGAACATATTAAAAGTTAGTGGGATAGTGAATAATTAGTATTTATGACATTTTGTTCCCCACCTAGAATTTTGAGATCATGCTTGCCTACTTTCCATCTGATTTCAGCCCATGATCACAGACTGCAGACTCCATCAGCACATTCAGGTTGATTCTCAGCAATAGGGCCAGACGGCTTTCATCAATGTATTCAGAACTGAGCTTATTCCCAAAGAAACAAAAGGCAGAATAACATGCTCTATTCTATTTTGTTCCCACTGGTCTGTTATGATTCTGTTTTAGAGAAACATGTAAAGTAAATCAGCTTAAAGATAAAGACAATAGAATGTGTTTTTCAGCCATGTCCTGGCTATATGCAATTACTTTTTCTCTCAATGTGTTGTACTGATGTTTAAATGATACCATGAATAAACACCCTTTATTTCCCTACCCATCAGTGTCACCCAGTTGTTCAGTATATAATAATCTAAATTCTGAATATTTTTCTTATTTTAACACACAAAGGTACATGTTTTGGGGGTTCTGTTATGTACACTTTAACTCACTGTGGTAAACTCAATGTTTTTGCATAGTTTGGTCACAAAATTTAGTATGAACTAAAGATAATGATTAAGATGAAATGGGTAAATCCTCGTTAGCCTTCTCTAAATTTTCCTTTTATTTACTATTCTCTTCATTCCTGGAAACACCCAAATCTAGACACTTCTTTATTCTACATTTGTTAGTGTCTTATTTGCATTTTGGAGCCCAGGAACTGTGTCTTTTTTCAACTCTCTCCCCTAGCAATCAGGTACCTGAACACAGGAAATGGTTGGCAAACATGAGCTGAATGAATGTAGAATTCCTTCACTGATTAGATTTGGGGTTTGATACTTTAAATGGGTTCATTGATTCTTTCATGCTTTATACTCCATGGATATTTGGGGATTTTCATTTTAGAAAAACAGTTGGAAAATTGCAGGCAAAGAGACAAACCTCTAAGTTACTCTAAGCATTGGGTCTCTGTTAATGTAAAGAATTCAACACTTCAGGTCACTGAGTTTTTACTACATACCTTGAACCACATGATGTATTAAGATTTATAGGGCAATGCTCTCATCTCTGAGAATTCCTGGTCTCGTTGGGGAAGCAGTATTTACACCTGTGGAGCAAGCTGAGACTGCTGAAATGTAGAGCATTAAGTGTGTGATATTGGCAAGAAGAAGTTCTATGAAAGATGAGGTGAGGATGTTGGTGTTGGCTTCCTGGAAGAGTAAATGAGGATGGAGATAGGCTTTGCAAGATGGAAGGGATTTTGGTAAACAGGGAGGAGGGCAGAGACATTCCACTGGTCAGAAACAATCTACATAATGAAGAGTTTACTCTCAGGGTAAGGAAATAACCCAGTCATTCCACTCTCAACTTTCGTTTAACTCTTGCAGAATTATATAGATTTAAGTCTTAAACTGGACCACAATAGGGGAGAAAGCGTAGGTCCTTTTGACTTGTAGTTACTTGTTTCCTATGAGCGGTCAAGAGAGTGAAAATAGGATGAAAACATCCCTGAATAAATAGAAAATGAAGTAAGGCAGCCAAGTCATTAAAATAACATGAGTATGTGAAGTAGATGGAGAAAATGGGGATTTCCACACTTTTATCAGTAATGCTGAGCCAAAGAGGAGAAAGTAAGGACATCAGAGGATGAGGAAGGGAAGCAGCCCTGTCTAGTCGTTTTTACAGATGTGAAAGGATACTACTATTTCATTGTTTTATATTTGGGTTTTACCCTGGAATGTTAAACATGATTTTATGAAACAGAATATACTCAAATGAATAGTGTAGGTTAGCACTAATTTTTTAAGTATTATAAAATTACAGAATAAAATAAAGAGGGAACTTTTTCTCACCCTTTTGTCACATGGTCTAGAGAGTCACTTAAGTATGTAAGAGCTTTTTAAAAAAAGGGGAAAAAAAGCAAGTGCTCTGGATCAGGCTTAGATTCCAGTAATTACATCATTATTTGAATTAGGTCAATTGGCCTGTTTTTCTTTTAACTCCTTACAGAAGTCAGTAATACTAAGGAGTCTTAAGTTTTCAAAAGTGAGAAGATATAAAAGGGGGAGAAAACAATAGAGAGAGGAGGCTGGGCAGGGCATCAGAGCAGGACACTGGGCAGTCAGAGGGCAGTAAGATGGCACTGGTCACCTTTGGTAATATATAGGTACCAAATGTGGGAAAGTATTGCAGAATGGGGCATGGGAGAGACAAATATCTATCTACTTCACAATTTGGTTTAGAGTAGGACTGATTCCAGGACACTTAGAAGGATTAATGAATGAGAACTTGACTATGAGGTAGGCATAAGGCAGACCATTCCAGTGATATCTGTCACAGCTAAGTGCATAAATGGTCCCTCATTAGGATAACTGCTAGGGGAGAGGTAAAGGGAGAAGGGGATGGGTAACCAAAACAAGGTCAGCTTCTTGGTTTTTGTTATTAATCTTATTTTTCTAGATTCACAGTGCTGGATTAGAGCATCAAAAAATGGAAGTATGTAGAGAAGGAAGGGCAAGTGGAAATGTGGGCAGGAGCTAAAGAGTAGTCAGAAAGCTGCATGCCACTCTACAGAACAAAGCAAGTATACCTCTGGCCGGAAGCTCAGGGTCTGCTGGCTTTTGGCCTTGGATCTTTTCTAAGAGAGGAGAGGCTGGACCAAAAGACCTCTTGACAAACCATCCTACAAATTTCCCACTCTGCCATGTTTCACATTTGTTTCTCTTGCTCAGAGCTTGGATATATTAAAACGTTTACAGTAAATCATGTAGCATATAGTGAAAACAAGTCAATAAATACCATACAGTTTTTAGGACTGGAATTTTGGAAATTTTTATAATAGGAGAATTTTGAATTGCTTGTCAACCGTCTCCATCTGTATGATCTCACCTACACCTCAGACTTGGTAAGGTTATAAGTAATTTCATTATTTTCTTCTCATGGTAGTTCTTCACACAAGGTTCTTTGCTTCTCTAATGATACTGACAATTTCTTTATCACTGAACTTCCAAAAATGGAAGTGCTATTTAATAATCACTATTATCTTCCCTGTACCACTTCCAATCAGTTTCCAAGTCCTATTGGTTCTTCCTTGATGCATCTATTATGCTGCTCCTTCTCATCCACCCTGTGTCCTGCTGCTGGATGGATTCTTCTAAAGGCACAGTTTAAATTATGTCAATTCTCTGTCCACTCCCCTGTTCAAAACTTGCAATGCTCACCATTGACTATGAGTCCATTTACACTCCCTCATTATCTTTACATCTTGTTGTTGACATATATTTTACTTCTACAAATATTACAAACCTCAAAATATATTGTCATTATTCTTTAAACATTTAATTGACTTTTGACGAATTTAATCTTAAAAAGAAAAATATTCTTTCATATATACCTATATGTTTACCTATTTTCTGTGTGTTCATTCCTTTCTGTAGATCCAAATTTCTACCTAGTATCATCCTCCTTCAATCTGAATATTCTCCTTTAGCATTTCTTATAGTATTGGTTTGCTTGTGAAAAATTGTCTCAGTTTTTGTTCATCTGAAAATGTCTTCATTTAACTTGAACTTCTGAGAGATATTTCACTGATGATAGACTTTAAAAGTAACTTTACACTGTCTTCTGGTCTCTGTTGTCTTCTGATGAAAAGTCAGCTAATATTCTTATCTTTGTCCCATTGTACGTCATGGCTTCCTCTCTCTCTCTCTCTCCCTGACTTCTTTTAAGATTTTTTTCTTTAACTTTGTTGTTCTTAGTTGTATATCCTGCTCTAGTGAGCTTCCTGGATCTATGGGTTGCTGTTTTAGATCAAATTTGGAAAAATTTTGTCCCATATTTCTTCATATTATTTTGCTCTATTTCTCTGTCCCCCAACTTTATTTCTTTCTTGTACACCAAATGCATAATTATAGACCACTTGATACTAACCCACAGGTTGCTGAAGCTTTGCTCATTATTGCAATTTTTCCTCACTGTACTTCAGTTTGAATGATTTTATTGACTTGTTTCAACTTCAGTGACTCTGCTTCTGTTGTGTCCACTCTACTGTCAATCACATCTGACACATTTTTTTTTATTCAAGATTTTTTTTTCAGCTCTAGGCTTTTCATTTTAACCTTTTTGATGGTTTTCACATCTCCAGCAATTCCCATCTTTTCACCCATTATATTCATTTTTTTTCATGTAGTAGGTCCCTTAGTATATTTTTCACAGTTAATTTCAAGTCCTTGTCATCTAATTTTAAAACTGCATCATCTATGAGTCTGTTTATTTTGACTAATTTTTCTCTTGACTCTATATCACATTTTCTTATTTATTTATATGACTAGTAATTTTTTTATTGTATACTGAACAGTATGGTTTAAATATTGTAGAGATACGAATTCTGTCATCTTTTTTCTGGAAAGTGTTGAGTTTTATCCCAGTCAGGAATTAAATTACTGGCATATCATCTTGAACAGGTGTTGGTTTGCTCCTCAGTCCTAGGGTGAATTCCTCAATCTTAGGAACATAGTCTTTACTCCTAAGCCATGGCTCTTTTGGGGTTTATTGAAAGCTTGACATTTTTACTAAGCCCCTCTAATTTCAAACTGCCTCTCCTGCATTGGGTAGCTGCTAAAATATGTTCTTAGCTCTTTTAGCATTCTAGGTGTTTGTTTGTTTGTTTTCCTTTTGAGTTCCTTGGAGTCTCACCTCTCACATGCATAGTTCAGCAGTCAATCAAGGATTAAAAGAAGTTTATATGTAGACTTTGGGGTTCCCTCTTTATGACTCCCTTCTCTGAGATTTCA
This sequence comes from Mesoplodon densirostris, assembly GCF_025265405.1. NCBI lineage: Eukaryota > Metazoa > Chordata > Mammalia > Artiodactyla > Ziphiidae > Mesoplodon > Mesoplodon densirostris. Next base: position 22,515,312 of record NC_082668.1, read on the forward strand.
CTGCTCAATTTCCAGCCATTCTGTCAATCCCAGACTCTCTTATCTTCTGACTCCTATAATAAGAGTATGGCTTTACTTCTTCAGTGGGGTAGGAGACTGCCTCCAGTGGGAAAGCCATGGGTGGATCTTACCCAGTGTCAATTCTTTTTTTTTCAAGGATCACACCTCCTCCAGTTTCTGCCTACTTTTGATTACTCTCCAGTGTCTTCAGTTGTTTTTAATTTTTTGGTCACAGTTTATAATTGTTTTCTTTGGGAGTGTCAGTGCAAAATAAGATACTCTGCAATTACATGAAACCAGAATTTCTCTATTGACCATGAAAGAATTCTAAACTCCATATCTGGCTTTTAAGATCCTTTAGGAATAGTCTCCAACTGTCTTAGTTAGCGCACACTACCATAACAAATATATCATAAACTGCGTGGTTTAAATGACAAATATTTATTTCTCACAGTTCTGGAGGCTAGAAGTACAAGATCATTGTGCCAGCATGGTCGGGTTCTGCTGAGACCCTGCTTCCTGACTTGTAGGCAGGTGTTTTCTCACACTGGGAGTGGAGGGGGTGGAGAAGCAAGCTGTCTCCTGTCTCTCATTATAAGGGCACTAATTCCATTATGAGGGCTCTACCCTTATGAACTTATTACCTCCCAAAGACCCCATTGCCAAATACCATCACATTGGAGAGTACAGTTTCAATATGTGCATTTTGGGGAAACACAAACATCCAGTTTATAGCATCAACCTCCCTTTTTACTTCATTTTCACTTCTCTCCTTTACTCATGCTCAATTCCTGTCAATTTGGCATTATGTTCTTTAAACTTTGTATCTGTACCTCTTGTCCCCTCACTTCTATCTTAACATGTCCAAAGTCTATTATTAGAATTCTTATGAGCTAATAACACCCTTCTTCCTCCTCTGTGATGGACTCGGGAGTCAGGCAGAGATTAAATGGTCACCTTTATTATTGATAAAGTACTGGAAGAAAGAGGCTTTAAAGATCTCTCACTGCATGTCAGAAAATAGACCACAACACAGGGGTCATGCAGACAGGTTCCAACTAAAGAGAAATCAGATGGAGCTAAGCAGAGAATGTTCAGTTTCTGCTCTCAAACTCACTACTTAAGCTTCTGTGGGAGGAGTAATGAGTGGGAAGAGAGGCCAAGGATGTTACTGCAGCTGAAGTTCCTCTACATGGGGAAATGTAGAAAGGAGAATAAACATCTTCCTCACCCTTTCACCTTCCAAGTATTAAGCAGGACCAATTCTCAGTCACCTTTTTTGCCCACCCTTCCCTATGCCCTTCTACATAGAAGAAGGCATAGAGGATCTCTCCTTGCTGTGAACGCTACTTTCACCTTATCTGAACTTTTCTTTATAGCATTTATTCTATCTTGTAAGTGTAATAATTAATCTATTTCACTGTGACCTCTCCTCTTTCCTAGAATCTCCTTAAAATTATTATTTATTATTTATTTATTATTATTCATGCTTTCATATTCTTCAATTATTAACATAGTAACTGACAAATGGTAAAGCCCTGAATAAGTATTGATATAATGAAAAAATAAGTCAATGAAATGATCCATGAAAAAAAAGGTAGGTAACAAAGAGGGATCTAATAATTTAAAACAGAATAACCCAAGCCATCATGGGAATGAAGAATATATTTCTATTTAAAGTAGCTAATTGCTTGTCACTAGAGGAGGAAGTAATGACATCACCAGCACACTGATATTATCATGACCACCATCTTCTACTCTCCAGTGTGAAAGGCTGTTAGCAGGTGTGCTTGGAATGGAACTCAAGGGACATCTATCAGCATCTTCTTACAGCCTCATACCAGCCTCTCTAGAGGTTTTAAACATCTTAAATTACATAAGAAATTAGAATGAGGGAAATGAATGGATTAAAATGAGGAGCTGGAATTCCTCTTGAAGGTTAATTTGAGACTCTTTCTTGACTATGTTTTATCAAACTCTTAGTTCAGATATAATCATTCCTCTTCACCTTTATCCTTAGGTACTATCAAAGAACATACTGGGAAGAAAGTATTGAATCAAAAAGTAATTTTTACATTTCCTTCCTGACAGAATTGTTCCATACTATGTGTCTTTTAAGAAATTTAAAATATTAGATATAATTCTTTTTTTGGTACTTAAGTCAGGGAAATAGTCTGGTCCAAATGAAGGCTTACAATTTTCTTTTTTCTTATTGTATTATAAAATTATATGTACAGATGAGAAAAATAAGAAAATACTACTCTCTAATTTTATCACCAGCAATAACTAATGTTAATGTTTTGATATACATAACATTTCATCTTTTTTCTATGCATACATATGTCTATATCTATCATCTATCTATCTATCTGTCTGTCTGCCTATCTATCATTTATCTGCCTACCTATCTATCATCCATCTATCTACAAATTTAGGAAAATTATACCATACACTCTTTGATTAATTTATAATAGTTTCATAAATTATAAATAATAGTTGGTAGATGCACAGAAAATTTGTGAAGACAGTGCAGAGTTCCCATATAGCCCACACCCAACTTCCCCATTGTTAATATTTTACATTAGCATTGTACTAATGTCACATCTATGAACCAATATCAATTCATTGTTATCATCAATGCCAATATTGATACACTATTACTAACCGAAATCTATGCTTTATTCAGATTTCTTTAGTTTTTACCTAATATTCTTCTTCTGATCCAGATCCCATCCAGGATATCACATTACATGTAGTTGTCATGTCTCCTTAGACTCCTCAGACTAGAACAATTTTTCAGACTTCCCCTTTTTTGGTGACCTTGACAATTTTGAGGAGTACTGCTCAGGTGTTTTGTAGAGTGTCTTTCACTTGGATTTGTCTGATGATTTTCCTCATGATAATATTAGAGTCATGGATTTGTGGGAAGGGAGCCACAGAAGCAAAGTGCCATTCTCATCACATCATATCAAGGATACATACTATCAACATGATTTTGCACTGCTGATGCAGTCATCTAGCTTAGGTCATGTTTTTCAGTTTTCTTCATAGTAAATTTACTCTTTTTCTGTCCTTCTGACCTTCTTTCCATACTGTGCCCTTTGGAAGGAAGTCACTATGTGGAGTTCACACTAAAGGGGTAGGGAGTTATACGTCACTCCTTGGAGGGGGCAGGACCTATCTAAATTATTATTATTTTTTAAAATTAATTAATTTATTTATTTATTTATTTTTGGCTGCTTTGGGTCTTTGTTACTGCACGCGGGCTTTCTCTAGTTGTGGCGTTTGGAGGCTACTCTTCGTTGTGGTGCACGGGCTTCTCATTGCAGTGGCTTCTCTTGTTGCGGTGCATGGGTTCTAGGCACGTGGGCTTCAGTAGTTGTGGCACATGGACTCAGTAGTTGTGACTTGTGGGCTCTAGAGCGCAGGCTCATTAGTTGTGGTACATGGGCTTAGTTGCTCCACGGCATGTGGGATCTTCCCGGACCAGGGTTCGAACCCATGTCCCCTGCACTGGCAGGGAGATTCTTAACCACTGTGCCACCAGGGAACCCTACATAAATTATTAGAAATTCTTCTGCATGGACAATCTGTTCCTTCTTATTTATTTATTTAATCATTTATTTATATGAGTATGTGCTCGTGTATGTTTGTTTTATAATTTGGATTTTAATCCAATATTATGTTATTCACTTTGTTGCTCAAATTGTTCCAGGCTTGACCACTGGAAACTCTTCATATGACCCTTTGACACACTCCCATTATTGTGGGTTTTCTTGAGCACTCCCTTACTTTGTGGCCCTACAAGATGCTCTAGAATCATCTTGTACTTACCCTGCTCTAGACCTGGAATCAGTCATTACTCCAAGGAGCCCTGGTTCCTTTTTACTGGAGAATGGTATTCGAAACAAGAGCTGGGCACTAGGTGTGCTCACTGCTACTTAGATACTGTTGCTTGTAGGCTTTCTTAACTGACAGAGCAAGGAAATATATATATATATATATATATATATATATATATATATATATATATTAACTGGTATACACACACATATTGTAATTATTTATTCCCATATATTTATCTGCATCTATATTAAACATGAGTTCATACTGATGTCTTCAGCCCTAATCCTGTACCACATGACTCATTCCTGACTTCTTTTACTTGCCTGTAAACTCCCTCTCCAAGAGTGAGAATCATGATTTCTGCCATTTGTCATCCGTTTACTTAATTGTTCAATTCTAGTATACATATAGAGTGGTTTCAGAACTGTTAACCCCTGCCTTCATGGGAAACAACTTTACCAACGAGGATTCAGTGCTTATACACATTTCTTTTTGCCTTTCATTTTAGTTTTCACTCATTTCCAAAGTTATTTAAGTCAGCACTTTTATCCCCATCCCCTTCAGTTAGGTCATTTCATACATTTGTAATATAGACAGATTCCTTTGTCATAGTCTACAATCCATTCTGGGATCCCCTGATCTCGTAAATAATTTTTTAATTTGCATACGTTGTTTCACTCTTTTTGCCGTAAAGTTCTATAGGTTTTGACAAATGCATAGTGATGTACCCCATCGCAGTATCATACAGAATAGTTTCAAAAAAACTCCCTGTGCTTCATTTATTCAATACTCCCCTCGTCTAAACCTCTGGCAACCACTGATCTGTTTCGTGTCTCTATAGTTTTGTTTTTTCCATAGCTTTCATATAAATAGAGACACACAATAGGCAGACTTTTCAGATAGGCTGAAAACATCCATTGTATGGATGTTGCACAGTTTATCCATTCACCTATCGAAAGATATATTGATTACTTCCAGTTTTGGAAAATTATGAATAAAGCTGTAATAAATATTTGCATGTGGGGTTTGTGTGAACACATATTTTCAAGTCAATGGAGTAAACACCTAGGAACCTGATTGTTGGATCATATGTAAGACTATGTTTGGCTTTGTGAGAAACTGATGAGCTGTCTTTCAAAGTGTACCATTTTGTATTCCCACCAGCAATGAATGAGAGTTCCTGTTGCTCAGCATCCTTGCCAGCAGTTGGTATTGTTAGTTTTTTGGATTTAAGCTATTCTAACAAATATGTAGGGGCATCTTGTTGTTTTAATTTGCATTTCCCTAATGACAAATAATGTTGAGCATCCTTTCATATGCTTATTTCCATCTGTATCTCTTCTTTTGGGTTGTAACTATTCAGATCTTTGCTCATTTTTAAAATTTTTAAAAAATTTTTACTGTAATAACAGCACGAGATTTACTCTCTCAACAAAATTTTAAGTGCACCATACTGTATTGTTGACTATAGGTACAAAGATATACGGCAGACCCCTAGAACTTACTCATTTGCTTAACTGAAACTTTATGCCCATTGATTAGTAACTCCCCATTTCCCCCTGGAAACTCCCCCACAATCCCCTGGAAACCACAAATCCACTCTTTGATTTTATGAATTTTACTATTTTTGATACTTCATATAAGTAGAATCAAGCAGTTTGTTTTTCTGTGACTTTCACTTATGTCATCAAGGTTCATCCATGTTATTGGATATTGCACAGTTTCCTTCTTTTTTAAGCCTGAATAGTATTCCTTTGAATGAATGAATCACATTTTCTTTATATATTTATTTGTTAATGGACTGTTAGATTGTTTCCACATCTTGGCTACTGTCAATAGTGCTGTAATGAATATGGTAGTGCTAATATCTCTTGGAGCCCCTGACTTCAATTCTTTTGGAAAAATACCCAGAAGTAGGATTGCTGGATCACATGGTAGTTATATTTTCAATTTTTCAGGAACCTCCATACTGTTTTCCATAGCAGCTACACCATTTTGCATTCCCGCCAACAGTGTGCAAGGGTTCCAATTTCTCCATAGCCTCACCAATGCTTGCTGTCTTTAATCGGATTATTTGTTTTCTTATTGTTTAGTTTTATGAGTTTTGGGTATGTTTTGCATACAAGTCCTTTATCCAATGTATGATTTGCAAATATTTTGTCCTTTTACCCTCTTAACAGTGGCTTTTGTAGTATATACTCCTTTAATCTGCCTTTTTTTTATTCAACAATATGTCATTAACTTTTTGTTGTATTATTCTTTCATAACATCACTTTTTAAAAGTTACAAATTATTCCATTATAATAAATGTACCATACAATGTATTATTGTTGGACAAATATTTAGATGGCTTCCAGCTTTTCATTCCTATACTACCAAAGAAACAGTGATGGATATTCTTGTAACTAAATATTCTGTAAATATTTACTTAGAATAAATTGCTTTAAGTTAAAATTGTATATCTAAAGTTATCAAGACTTTTAAAAAATGTTAAAGACTTTTGCTGTAACAAATCCTCTTTTTTCTTGATCTTCCATGCTTATACAACATTTCATTCCCTCTTTAGGTCAGGGTCAGAGGTAGGACACAGTGCGTTTTGATGTATCATGTTCGATAATTAGTAAAATACATAGATCTGAAACGTCAGAAGTATTCAGCCTCAGATGAGAGCTTCATCTTAGACTTTACTAGACTGATACCCTCTCTTTTGTTTCAGTTTGCATTCAAAACCTTAATTAAGGCCTCATGTCCTCTAGGAAACCTGCCTATTTATCCTCCTGTGTCAGTGATGGCTCAAGGTGAAGGTGTTCAGTGACGGTGCGTGCAATCTGGATGGTGTATGTTTCTCCAGTTACTTAGATTGTAGAGTGATTCAGGGTCCCTTGGGGGACCGGTCATGGCCCCTTTGTCTCAACATTGCTTTCCAGCCTTTCGCAAGCTGGGTTAATGTCCCTTCACTGTGTTCCCATGACATTCAATCTTAGCATGTATTTTTTTTAATGTTTCTGCCTCTTTGTGAGATTTTGAATGTCTTAAACTGAACTACTTAAACATCTTATGTTTTGAATTTTAAAGATACAGTCAAGAGAAACAGATGTTTTGGGAAGTATTATAACATCCCCAAGAGCTGTGACAAAGCAGGCTTGTGCAGCCCTCTCTGGGAGTGAAAGAATCACTGAGGTTTCTTCTTTGTTGTGCGCATCAAATGTTGCCTATAAACTCCTACTCCGCAGCAGCGTGGACCCAGACTTTTGAGTAGCAGGGAGAGAAAGCTGTAGCAGGAACTGGGCTCACTGGCCCAGCTCTTATTTTAGCTTTTTAGGTTTGGTTTTGTGCTGCCAGACGCTGCTGCTAACCTCTGGCCAACAGTAGTTTTGACAAATACGGAGACTGTTAGTCAAAGGAGCTCTGTCTCCCTAAGAATGTGTAGCGACACTTTTAACTCAGAGCTGTGTCAGCTGAAACAGATCTTGTGCTTTAACAAGTACCTTGGATCTTTGGGAGAATAAACTAGTCATGGCTTTACAGGCCTTTTAGGGAAAGCTACTGCTGTGTTGCGTGCTCTTGGCGTTTGGGAATGCACAGCGGTGCTGGATGCCAAGAATATCAACAGCCGGAACAATATGTTCAGCGTTTAGGAACTACAGCTGGATCTAGCAAACGTCTGACTCCGTGGCCAAAGATATTTCCTCTGCACATTTTACCCTCTTAAGTAATGCAGAACCGGAGGCCCTAACACATGGCTCCAGCACCACACAATTTTGGAAATAGGCTAATTGAGAGGCATTTCTATTGACTTCACCTGTGTTTCTCTTGTGTCTTTCACTAAAGATATTTGAAGGTAGAGGCTCATGTCTAAACTGCTGTGTAGATCCTGACACTCTGCATGTAATGCCATGAACTCAGAGACTTTGCTGGTGAGACAGAGAAAATGCTGTGACCAGACAAGCAGGTGGTATCAACTTGAGGATTAAAACTGACCTAACCTTTGGATTCGGAGAAATCTCTTCCCTTGCTCCTCCCCTATCCACTTGTTTTCTTTAAGTATACATGGCCACAGAAACACGCTTCCAAAGTTTGGAATTAGCTGTTTTATCTAGGACTTTTTTGGACATCATTTGAATATTAGTGGTAAGAATATACAGTGGTTATTTGTAATTTTTAAATGTGGATGAAAGGGAATTTTCTAGGCCAAGTATTGTTGCAACTCTTAAAAGTTGTCACTTACCATGTTTTCACTTTTTTTCCCTCACGCATCCTGTCTGAGACCTTCAGAACTCCTATATCAAGAGAACATAGAAGAAGTGGGCCAGAAAGAGTGAAAATGATATTCTAACAAAGGCACTGTTCCCATCTTCTCCTCCATCTTTCAGCTCCTGTTACTGGGGGAGAGGAAGGAAGTAACCCAAAGTGGATTTAATTTTCACTGTCTATAAAGCACCTGCTCCTTCCCCGTCACTTTGCGTGCATCATCTTACTTAACTCCATGACAATTTAGCAAAGCGGATATTATTGTTCCCATTTTACAGATAGGAAAACAAAAGGGCTAATAGAGTAAGTAACCTGTTCAAAGTCAGTTACAGAGTTACGGCCAGTATTTGAGCCCAGTGCTGTCTGATTGTGTAGAGCCCATGAGGTTGTTCCTTACCTATATTGTGCTGCAATCAGGTAAACAGAGAAGCTTGGTTATGGCTGTAGGTCATAATCACAGGCAAGCATTATGGAGAAAACAGCTTTCTGAGAGCTGAATTTGCAAAACACCTTTAAAGACATGGCAACCACAGCCTGGAAGACAAGGCCCAGATAGGACCCAAGAAATTTCAAAGAAAGCAGTGAAGAATCGGTAGGAGTCCCCTACCTAGCAACTACTGGTGAGGCAAAACTTCCACACTCCTCCCCCTCCAATAAATAAGCAAACTTGAACTTCATACCAGCTTTCTCTGTGGTAGCTGCTGCAAACCAATAAGCTTTGAGGATCTGTGCTTCCCACCGGACAGGAAAGAGTCATTGAGGATGACTAGGAAGGTCAGGAAGAGAGGAAAGGAAGAGGAATCTGTGTGCAAGGACATTCATACCATCTTTACACAAAGGAGAGTTCAAAGGAAACACACCCAACATGGAAAAGGGAGATGAGAAATGACTAATACTTTTTTAAAGTATCAACCTAAAATTTTACATAGACAGGGCTGAATATCTTGTTTTAAAAATTACCATCTCTTTCCTATTAACAACCCCACAATAATCACTCTCATTGGAAAGAAACTGTATGATTCAAGGGGGTAGCAGAAGGAAGCATAGAAAATGGTGGAAGCACAGAGGAACAGGGGAACACAAAGTGATGCATCATCCCTTCTCAACCACAAACATAATTACCTTCAGGATGACAAGATGGCCAGACTGATCCAGTAGACTCTTGGGATTTTGTCTCACTGCTCTCAGCCCTAAGTCTGTTTTCTGGGTTTGTATACATTTGTGGGGAAATGAACTACCAGTTAAATCTCTGTTACTCTCATCCCGTAGCAAAAATTATGGGTGTGGCAAAGACTTTTATTTGCCACAGATTTTATTCCTGGTTGTTGTCCTTCCTCTGCAGCCTCTTTTCCACTAAGTACCTCTAATATATGCAGACCACTGCATTGCATCACCCACTAATTCACTAACCACCATTTATGGGACACCTCTAATGCATCAGATGTTGGGGATATAAAAACAAACAACACAGTCCATGCCCTCAAGGAGCTCATATTTAGTAGAGAAGAGAGACAACTAAACAAATAATCACTGTATAAAAGTTCCATAGTCAAAGGCTGTACAAGGTATGATGAGCACATCTGGCACAAATAAATGTCTCCAGGGAGAGAACATTTCTTACGTTTTCTGTTAGAAAGGAAATTTCCCGTGTTAAAAAAAAAAACCCATGTTGGTGTCATTCAAATTATTAACCCCAAATTAATCAGTCCCTAGTTGTTGGTGTCCTGGAGCTAGAAAAGCTTTAACTCTCCAGTCAGTACTGATGTTAGGGGGACAACTGACTGAAACTGCCTACCCTGGCCAGGCACAATAGTGACCACTTGCATGAGTTATCTTAAACAGGAGGTCCTGGTAAGGAATGCGGAACTAACAAGCTGCCACCAACTGGGAGAATTTGGGAAAGGTCTAAAGGAGAGAAGACGCCAGTCCATATGTCCTACCAACCTCCCAGAATCCTCCTTGCTGGAATCCATCTTGGCTGAGCGTCTCACCGCCAGGAGGGACCCTGAGTCAGAATGACTGACCAGAGACAACCTGGAAACTAACTCCATCATCATAAAACCAGAGGCTGTGAGCCACGTAGCAGAACTGTCCTCCTGGTTTCCGTAACCCTGCTGCTTTCTGCCTGGGCACCCCTTCCCAATAAGTTCTCTTGCTTTGTCAGCATGTGTGTCTCCTCGGACAGTTCTTTTCTGAGTGTTAGACAAAAGCTCACTCTCAGGCTCTGGAAAGGGTCCTCCTTCCTGCAACACTGAGATCTACTAACACATAGCCAAGCCTGATATAATACAATCCTAGGGGGAACTATCACATTTCTCTGGGTATGCAATTGAGAAAACTCCATACTTAGCATCTATGACATTTTCATTGCATAATAACTTGAGGAAATCACATCAGGCGCATATTTAGAAGGTATCCCATGGTAACCATGAGAAGTTGCTGTGGTCTCACATAGCTAAACATAAACATTAATCCTGGCTTATCAGATGCCTGGAAGAAGCAGGGAAAGCAAAAGTTATCATGTCTCCTTAGCACTATCAAATTAAACACCCCTCTGGGATTTCTCGAGCCCTTGGGGAATAATAAAATTTTTGTCCCACACTCAGTCCCATGGTTGTGATGGATGTTCTCCATGTCTGATTTTTTCTGAGCTTTTATGGAATGTATCTTGCTCATGGTTAGGGGAGTATGGTTCAGTGGAGACCACACTGAGCAAGCAATTAAAGAGCTCTCTCTGCCTTTCTGCCTCTCTCTTTTTGGCTTTCTGACTCCCTAATAAATACTGTAATCTCTGATTCAGTTTCTTCAGTATTCAAGTGGATTCTCCCTGCCCAGGCTTCCTAAAGATTTGGTGACCATTCATTGAGTAACAGGACATTTGAACTTGCTGAGAGAAAGTTCTGATATGGCTTTGTGCAGCCTTCTCAAGACCACAGCTGTTATCTGTTTCCATCCACTGATGGGCTGGGTTGGGTTTATTTACAAGTGAAGGAGGGAAAGGTTGGTGTGGAGGCACAGCCTCAGAGGAGAGAGGAATTGGAGGATGGGCAGGAGGGCAGAGCAGCTGTTCTCTTCTTGGCACCTTATACTGAGTTGGTACCTTGGCAGTTAGGGTGTCTGGGGATCAAAAGCAGGTGCATCTCTTTAATTAGATACTTGGGAATTGTGGTGGGGTGGAAATTAGAATCACAGGCAGAGCTTGAGCAATACCTCAAAGAACCTTCCCAGCACCTTGAGGACTGGCTTCCTTGGGCACAGCCTTGGCAGCATTGGTGATTTCCAGGTGGATTCTTGGAGGGGCAGCTGTGAGGAGCCTTTGTGGTCTGTGCACAAGTGGGATTGGAACACGGTGGGGACTGGGTGGTCACAAGTGCAATTGATGTGTCAGTTTGTGAGTGCACATAGGAGCCTTTTGGGGAATTTTGAGGAATAACTACAGTCCCTTTGAAGAGCTCTTTATTCTATTCCTTCTACATTGGAAATTATGTCTATTCTCCCAGTTTTACATATTGGGTCAACAAAATTTTAAACATTATATTGGCTGAAGAAAACGTGTCTTCAGGCAATATTTGGTCTGTAAACCACCAGTTCATTTCCTCTCTATAACTCATTTAAAATTTTCCTAGAATTTCCCATTTTTTTGATAGCCTAAGTACTTACATGAGTCCTGGATGCAAAATTATCTGTCAGACCATGTGGCAGGGACTGCCAGCTGACACCCAATATCTAGTCTTCCTTTCTTCCTTTGTATCAAGACAAGTATTTTATACATGGTGGCAATGACCCAAGCTAAGACTGTTTTCTTATTGCCAAGGGTAGACAAGTGGCAATGAATTGGCCAATGAGATAAAGAAAAGGGTCTTGAGGGACTATTGAGAAGGCATCTTAAGAGGTTGCTGACTTAGCTGGGAGGACTCTCTTTCTGAGAGTCTTCTTCCTCTTCTCTTTCTGTTCCTGAGCTTTGACTGCAGACAAGATGATTGAAACATGGGCAGCCATCTTGCCTCATTAAGTAACCTTCAGGACAGAAGCCATGGAGCAGGATGGTGGAGCAGAAAGAGAAGGTGTCTATTTTTAATGACCCCAGACTCTCTCCCTATCTTCAAACTTCTATTACTTAAGAGAGAAAGTTATCTTGTTAAACTGTTTTCCTAAGATTTTTGCTGTGTGAAGCCACCTAATTCCTGCAAACCATACAGCATGTCTTTTGTATACACAGTCAGATTTTAACTTAGCAGCAGAGAACAGGGACATCTATGTGGGGGAAATGACATGAGTGAGGGTGTGGACGTGGCCACAGGAGAGGGCAGACCATGTTTGTGAAACAGTAAGCAAACTTTCTTGACTTGAGAGGAGTTTTTGAGTTGCAAAGGAGTGGGAGGTACAGTCGGCAAAATTCCCAGGCCATCTCTAACAGAAAGCCACAATCTTCTCTTATTTGTGCTAGACTGTGTTGTTTTAGGGACATCTAGCATGTCTTTTCTCAGCTTTTGCCTCCTCAGATTGAAAATCTGTGGTCTTTTCCTGATTTGCTTTCACAAGCCATCTCCCTTCTCACCCCCATTCCTGAAGGCACCTTTGCCCAGGAGGGCACCTGGATCTTGGCACTCAGAACAACCCACGGTACTCCCAGGGCTGGAATAAGTATAAGTCTGCTTTGACTCACAGACATAGAGAACAAACTAGTGGTTACCAGTGGGGAGGTGAAGAGGGCAATATAGGGATATGGGAGTGAGAGGTACAAACTATTGGTTGTAAGATAGGCTCAAGGATGTATTACACAACACGAGTAATATAGCCAATAATTTTGTAATAACTTTAAATGGAAAGTAACCTTTAAAAATTGTATAAAATTTTTTTTTAATTTTAAAAAAGAGATACATACATACATATTGGGTTGGCCAAAAAGTGCCTTTGGTTTTCAAGTAAAAATAAAAGACACATTCTTCATTTTCACTAAGAACTTTATTGAACAACATATTCACCCTTTTGTTCCACTACCTTCTGCCATTTTTCAGGCAACTTCATAATTCCATCTTCCCAAAGTTTTTTATCTTTTTGAGCAAAGAACTGTTCTGGGTGCCTTTTACAGTCTTCCAGGGAATTGAAATTTTTTCCATTAAGAGAATTTTGCAAAGACCGAAATAAATGGAAATCCGAAGGTGTAATGTCTGGTGAATATGGCGGATGAATCAGAATTTCCCAGCCAAGATGTAACAGTTTTTACCTGGTCATCAAAGAAACACGCGGTCTTGCATAATCCTGATGGAAGATTATGCGTTTTCTGTTGACTAATTCTGGACACTTTTCTTTGAGTACAGCTTTCAGTTGGTCTAATTGGGAGCAGTAGTTTTTGGAATTAATTGTTTGGTTTTCTGGAAGAAGCTCATAATAGAGGACTCCCTTCCAATCCCACCATATACACAACATCACCTCTTTTGGCTGAAGACCGTCCTTTGGTGTGGTTGGTGGTGGTTCATTTCGCTTGCCCCACAATCTCTTCCGTTCCACACTGTTGTACAGTATCCACTTTTCATCATCCATCAAAATTTGTTTTAAAAACAGGACAATTTGTTTTCATTACATTTCAGTAGAGAATCTCATGTGGAAATATGGTCAACAAGGTTTTTTTTGCTTAACTTATGTGGAACCCAAACATCAAAGCAATTCACATAACCAAGCCGGTGCAAGTGAGTTTCAACGCTTGATTTGGATATTTTGAGTATGTCGGCTATCTCCCACGTGGTATAACGTTGATGGTTCTCAATCAATATCTCGATTTGATTGCTATCAACTTCAATTGGTCTACCCGACCATGGAGCCTCATCTAGTGGGAAACCTCCAGCACGTAACTTCGCAAACCACTTTTGGCAAGTTCTATCAGTCACAGAACCTTCTCCATACACTGCACAAATCTTTTTTTTGCGTTTCAGTTGCATTTTTACCTTTCTTGAAATAATAAAGCATAATATGCCGAAAATGTTGCTTTTTTCTTCCATCTTAAATATTAAAATGGCAACACAAAAATTCACCAATTTTGATGTCTTTTTTCTTTTTTTTTTTTTTTTTTTTTTTTGCGGTACGCAGGCCTCTCACTGTTGTGGCTTCTCCCGTTGCGGAGCACAGGCTCCAGACGCGCAGGCTTAGTGGCCATGGCTCACGGGCCCAGCTGCTCTGCGGCATGTGGAATCTTCCCGGACCAGGGCACGAACCCGTGTCCCCTGCATTGGCAGGCGGACTCTCAACCACTGCGCCACCAGGGAAGCCCTGATGTCTTTTTTAAATGTATGCTGATATGACAGCTGTCACATACAATCTAACAAAATCGTTTTGAATGAAGTTAAAGACAACTAAGTGCTACTAGAGCCATCTTACGGAAAAAAAACAAATGAAACTTTTGGCCAACCCAAAACATACATAAGCCTGCTTCTCTTAGGTTTTCAGTAGCCTTCCTGACAACACCCTGCATTGTTTGAGCTTTTTGGTGACAGCAAAAGGTCACTCCTGAGACTCATAACGGAGAAGATCACTATGTCACAGAAGAAATGGAGCTATAGACAATGCACTCAGCTCGTGGCCCCTTGTACAGACTGGGTCATGAGCATTCCTGAAAGTTCTGGACTTCTTTTGACCATGAGCTCTCAGCCCCATTGCACAACCTGTTAGGCTCCATCCCCATAAAGGGGTTGCAGGCCCTGAGTGGGTCTGAGGGCTGGCCAGGACAAGTCTGCTTGCACACGACTTGAAATTCCTCAAGGAATCTCCTTCATTGTTGACAGAAAAAACTGGTTCTTCTATTTCACCCTTTCAGGTGCTGCGTTAGGAACAGGTAAAAATTGAGTGGGGCTTCATTAATATTCACAGCTGGTTTTACAAACCAAGAATTGGAAAATGTGTCCAGGTGAATTACCTTTTATTAGCCGTGTGGAGGTGCAGGCAAAAATGAGCAGCATGGCTTGTGTTCACAGCCGGCCTCAGCGCATCTTTTCACGGCTCCCCTCGCCAGCCAGCCGGGAGAGGTAGGATGGCAGGGCTTTAATGGGACACGCCTACAGGGCATTTCAGTCTTGCAGCTAATTAAAGTCATTCCAGACTCCACGTGACAGGTCCTTCAGACTCATTCATCGGAAACCACTAGTAGTTCTCATTCCTCTGCTGAGTGCCTGCTCTTTTTTTAACGTGTTGATTGAGGTTCAGGATGCATAACCTAAAAAAACCAAACCCATAAAAATACTGATATTGCAAACAATTACATATAGAACAGATAAATAACAAGGTCCTACTGTATAGCACATGGAACTATATTCAATATCCTGGGATAAACCATAATGGAAAAGAATATAGGAAAGAATGCATATATGTGTACAACTGAGGCACTTTGCTGTGCAGCAGAAATTAACACAGGATTGTAAATCAACTAAACTTCAATAAAAAAAATAAATTATAATAAATAAATAAATGTCAAATGAGAAAAAAAACGCTGATAAAAATGCCCAGTTCCATGGCTTGCACACATTTTAGGCTTTCTGAGCCAACAAGATAATCGGCAGGAAAACAAAAGAAAAAAAACAAAATCTCACCATCACCTTTCAGGGCGTGGATATGTGAGGAAAATGTGGACTGCTAAAAGTCAGACCATGGTCTATCAGTTACAGATGTATGAATCACTCCAGGGTTGTACTGAGACAGACCCAGAGTTACCTAGAAAACACACAAAAAAGTTCTGGTCCAAGTCCAAACACTAGAGGGACCAAATAAAAGGGTTCCCAGGGAAGCGGAGGCAGTAATCAAAGCTCTGACAGCACCCAGCCCTGATGACAAATGACTGTAGAGAATTCCCATTAAGGATATTTGAAACCACAGTTCTTATCTTTCCCTGCCTTTCCCTTTTGTCAGCTGGGGACCTGCAGCCTAGCTCTTCCCTCCAATCTGATCCTAGAGGCAAGCTGCGTTCACTTATGTCAGATCTGGTCACAATGCAGGGATTAGGTTCCTGCCCCCAGCTGATGAAAAAACAGCAGCTTCAAAGGTGCCTGTCTTGCCATGTTCTCTCAAAAAGATCCACACCCAGCATAAATAATTTCAAATTCACCCTACTGATGAGAGCACCTGAAAAAGCGGAATGATTAAAAAAAAGAGCCCAATATCAAGTTTAAATAAAAGAGACCATTAGTAGCCCAGAAGAATACCTCACAAGATTTTGAGGAAAGATTGACTTAAAGAAAATAGGTGAATATTTTTTCATTAATTCATAGCCATAATAATCTTATCCTTAGAGAGCTTTTTTTTTTTTCACAGCCATGCAATGACTGATTTTTCAAACACTAATTTCCTGTTACTAGCCCTGTTTCTTGTGAGATTTATTAAAGGGAAGAAGAATATAATCTTCTTGTTATTATATGGTTACCAGATAAAGTACCTAAACATCAAAATGAAAAATTTGTTTAGATTTATTACATAGACACAGACACCTATGTTTTAAAATGTAATAGTTGAAGAAGCAGACATCTATTCATTACATTCATGGCAATATACATTAGAGGTTCATCAAAAGGATTTTAAGAAATAACTATAGGAGTAAAGGAACATACGAGAACACAAGATTTTTTTTTGCGGTACGTGGGCCTCTCAGTGTTGTGGCCTCTCCCATTGCGGAGCACAGGCTCCAGACGTGCAGGCCTACCTGCCATGGCTCATGGGCCCAGCTGCTCCGCAGTATGTGGGATCTTCCCAGACCAGGGCACGAACCCATGTCCCCTGCATTGGCAGGCGGACTCTCAACAACTGCGCCACCAGGGAAGCCCAAGAACACAAGATTTAAAGGTGTTTTTCAAAAGGCATGGCAGAAGTAAAGTGTCTATACTAAATGGAGGCATAATATAATGTTATATATTTTAAATAGGGAAAGTTATAAAATACCTAAATCCCTGCTCCAAATCACTGAAATGATAACCCACAGCAACTCTTTCCCACTCAATGGGAAATAAAAACATAGATTCTATAAAATGCTTTTGAGGGTTAATATTGTAACATTCGATGGGCCAGGTTATGGTGTAATAACAAACAACCTCAAAGTCTTAGGTCTTAGTGACTTAAAACAACAAAGTTGCTTTTTTTTTTTTTTTTTTGCTCATTCTATATGTCCATCAAGGATCCACAGGGCTACTTTGTTCATTGGGGGTCTGCTTAGAACCCAGGCTCATGCCAATTACGGGTTAGGAGGAGAGAACTGGGGGGTTATGTATTGGGTCATAATCTTCTTAGAAGCCAGAAGTGACACAGACCAGTTCCATTCACATTTCCTTGGCCAGTGCATGTCACCTGGCCAAGCCTAACCCCAGAGCAGGTAAGATAGAGCTGTCCAACAAGGACTGCAGTGGAGAAAGAGAAATTTTTCCTGGAATTGATAATATTGATATCTGAGTCTAATGATGATCACACATTTGCATTCATCCTTCTTTACCTGTTTTTATTTTCTCCTAAAATACACTTTCAGGTGTTGGCTTGTTTACAGATGCTAACTGGAATGCATCTCTAAACAAGTGTATTTTCTTTCTTGGGAAACTCATGAATCTTGCTCTTGGTGGAAATCTCCTGAACTAATAACACAGGGAATTTACAACAGATTTCAAGGTACAATGCCTAAAACCAGATGCAAATTTTAAACTCCCAGGTCATTGTCCTGGGAGTCAAGCCTCTCCAAAAGTTAAATAATCTGTCTTTCTCTCCCTTCTTCTCTTTTCAACGGAAAAGAGTTTTTCATATTGTAAGTATTATGGTAAAAAGGGCTTTTGTAGAAAATAAAGTGACTGACCTTTCTTTCCTTTAATCATATTTATCTCCCAGACCTTGTTCCCTTGCCCACATTTTACTGACAAAAACAGAACTCTGTCCGAACTTTTGGAACCGTTCTCCAAAATTTTCGGCAAGTCTTTTCTGCCATATTTTCAAGATCAATCATATGCTACTGTAATAGAGCCAGACTTTGGTGCCAACAGGCAGAAGAAAGGGTTTATAAAAATTTCAAACTAGAAAATGATTGGAATTAATATTTTCTTGTCAAAATGAAATAGAAAATGAAGACTAAACTCCTCTTTTGATTCAGAAGACGCATGAGGTTTAGAAGGACACATCAAGGAATGGAACTCACAAAATCTGCTAGTTTATAATCTTCCTAACACAAAACGTGAGAATAAAAAGGAAATTTAGACTTTTTATCAGGACAATTGAGAAATGTAGTTGAGGCATGATATAATGTCACAATATAACATTTATATCAACAAGCTTTTAAAAAATAGTTTGTATTGGAAAAGAAATACAAGTTTATTGTGGAAAACAATTAGGAAAATAATGAGATATAAAGAAGAAAGAAAAACAGCTGTAATGCTAGACTTGACAAATAATAACTGCAAACAATAATTGCAAAAATAATTGGTGTCAACCTTCCAACATTTTTCCCATGTCTGCGGTTTTTACACAATTGAATATATATTATAGAGGGTATAACTATTAGTCCACAAATTCAGACATACTTAAAATACTCACTTTCTTCATTTTTCTAAGGCTCAAATTAATTTCTATATCAAGTTCTACTCTGCCTGGGAA
Source organism: Mesoplodon densirostris (assembly GCF_025265405.1). Classification (NCBI taxonomy): domain Eukaryota; kingdom Metazoa; phylum Chordata; class Mammalia; order Artiodactyla; family Ziphiidae; genus Mesoplodon; species Mesoplodon densirostris. The sequence continues at coordinate 22,534,014 of NC_082668.1, forward strand.
GCAAAATTTCAACTGATCAACTCGAGCACACCTCCTCTTTCTGGGGGTGTATCTAAGTTGACAGGGGTTGAGGGTGACGCTGCATCGGGTATGCGAGAGGGCAAGTGATCATCAAGTAATCATCTATGTATGTCTCTGCTAAGACATTTCTTGTCCCTGTTAGCTTTCTTCCTCTTCAGTTTCTATGCTTCTGCCTAGGAAACACCATCCCAGGACCCAGCAAGTTCTAGCTCTTATCAACTCCCAATTTCTTCTCTTTTAAATCCAGTGGTACCTTTTTTTTCAGGTACAGGAATATGCTGGTTATTTACCTATTGCCCCTCAGCTCCAAATTTACCCTGTTTACACCCTGCTCTGAGATGCTGGGACTGGGATTCTGGAAACTGTATTTCCCAGACTTCTTTGCCAGCAGCCCTTCTGCTCATCCTGCCAGTTGGCAGCAGCAGAGGAGAAGGCAGGGGGGAGGAAAGGAGAAGTGGCTTCATCCCTGTGCACGGCTGGTCCTGTCAGTGCTGCGCAGGACAGGGGTTGTGTCCCACCAGCGGCAGTTGGCTCAGGCCTCAGCCCCAGCATCTGTCAGCACTTCCAGAACCTGCCCCTCGGGCCCCTCACAATAGCCAGCAGTAGCTGGGCGGTGTCCCATCCTCCCAGGTCTGATCCCCTCCTCAGGGAGGCCCTCCCCTAAAGCAGCCCAGTGGTCCCTGCCCCCTATCGTTATTACCTCCAGAGCCTCACCTCAGAGGCTCCCTCTTGGTCTCTTATCCCTTTGGCACTTGGAGAGCCAACTTCCGAAATTAAACCCACTCTGTTGAAATGCCGGTGAGATTTAGGTGTTCCTCACAGGACGCTGACTGATATCTGGGGGAAGGATTCTTTTTTCACATAATCTTGATGTTTTTCCCTCAGAGGGAACCCCTCTTTAAGTTTGGGATATTTGTGTCTCAAACATCTGGCAGGAGCACCTTAAAGGATTCAAATAGTTGAAAACACAAAAGCTAGAGATTTTTAGGCTGTTTCAATTTCCCACCCAGTCTTGCTTTTCCCTGGCCTTATGAATACAGAACTGGGTTATGTACTTGAATAGTGAAGGGGGGGACAGAGCAATGGAAAAAAAAAAAAGAGAGAGAAAATCATTACTACGGCAAAAAAGCGATTAAATTCTAGAGTAGTTTCTTATGTACCTACATTGTCCAATGCTGATCCTATATTGTGAATGTATGTATGTTCATATTTCTGTAAATAGAGAGCTTGCAGTATTCTTTTATGTCCTGGTTTGCAAACATTAGAATTAAACATCTTCATTGGCATGGCTTCAAATTAGACTTTAGAAACTTCTGAAAAATGTTTAATATATTGAATACACGTAGAGCTGAAAAAGGCTACAGCTAGCTCACTTTACTGAGGGTATATAACTTTGTTGAAAATATTGTTAAATTCAAGTTACAATATTTTCTTGTCCTAAATTAGCAATAGTTGAACATTTTTTCCCCCATTAAAGGTGATTTAAATACACAGGCTTATATAGGTTGTATGGGATTTAGTTCCATGGCTTCTTGAACCAAAAGAAACTCAAGGTGGATGATCTGTGTTAACTCTGTGCAACTATATGTGTATTTATGAGGCTGAAATGCAAGTCTAAAAATTGTATGTGCCCTTTAAAAGATAAAATCTTCAGAGAGAAGCAGGCTCCTGACTCTATAAATAGTGCACCAATAGCTTGTACATCATCTAATAACAATAATAAATATTCCTCAGTCAAAGACAACTACAAGTTTGCACTTGCTTCTGACCATTCTTCCGGACTGAATAACTGCTGGATGCAACAAAGACAGAAAAATGATGTAGACCAATATACAAAGGCAATTTGTACTCAATTTGCATAGCCTATTTAACCCTCCAAACGGCTGAAGACACAGACAGGATTTTAAGCCCTGCAAGGCTGAAGTACAGAAAATAAAGATTGGTTTGATGAGGGAGAAAAGTTAGAATAAAGTTGATTTAGAAATGTTATAATTGGTCTCAAACATGGCACCAGAATGAATAAAGAGTATATCTGCAAAAATTTTAATAGTCATATGTGGAGCAAATGTAACTATAAATGAAGTTAATTTGAGAATTCTATGAACATGCATACAAATTTAAATCAGTTTAAAAGAGGAAAATTAATTCCATTCCCCTCAAAGTATGGAATAATTTCTTGAATGATGATATGCTGGAATGATGGCTTAATTATACAAAAATTCTGCTGAGTTCATTGGAAGTCCCCTTGGGGAAGTCAGTTTGAGAACTGGGGAATTCCATGATTGGTCAGAGGGGATCTTCCATTACTGTTGGAGGTGGCTTCAGTTTGGGGTGACTAATGATAAGAAGGATTTCTGCATTTGCTGAGAACCATTTGAAAAAAGGTTTTGGAAGTGCAATAAGGTTGGTGTTTATGGGGTTAGAACCAGGATAGAGTGGATTTCATGTGATTGGAAGGCCTGGAAGAGAGCTGATTCCCAAATGATGCTTAGACAAGACCAACCCTAGCCCCTTAGCTGGTTTGAAATTGCTCTGGGCTCCAGAGGTAGAAGTAAAAATCTTCCTTGGCCCACCCTACCTGTGTTCAGAAGTTTGGGGCAATCTTATCAAACAGTTGCAGTCTTAAACAGAATTATAAGACTACCTTTGAAACCAGAACCCAGACTTTCTTGAGCTAATGTAAGTTAAAATATATCCTTGGCATTAGAGTGAGATAAAAATAGTTAAAATTTTTTTTTCTTTTTATTAACTTATGCAACAAAGTGTGTAGATCCTAAGTGCATGGCTCAGTGAATTTGTACATATGCAGAAGCCCATGAAACTAATATCGAGATCAAGATAGGGAAAATTTTCTGTTTCTCTGGACTTCCTCTTGTGCCTCTTCCCAATTAGTGCTCCCAAAGGTAACCACTCTTCTGACCTTCATTACTATCAATAATTTTTACTTGTTTTTGAACAGAAAGAGTATTTAACATAATTGTGAGTAGTTACTCATCTTCCAGAGACATTAGAGACAGTATATTTGTTTTTTCCTTCATTTGTTTATTCATTTGTTCAAAACACTATCTAGTACCAACTTAGTCTACAAGGCATTGAGAATACAATATTGAACAAGAAAAAATCAGTGGCTGTCCTTAGGAAAAATTATAGCATATGGGTGAATACACACACGTTAGCAGGCAATCATGTCACAGTGTGATAAATGCTACAAAATGAGGACATGCCAGATGCCAAGAAGGAAGGGAGGGGCATGTGGACTTGGGGATTGGAGCTGTCTCCTGGAACAAGTGACATCTATACTGAGACTGCCGGATGAGTAAGGGCTAACCAGACAGCGATGAGGAAATACAGAAGTAGGGGGGACAGCAGGGACAAATGCTCAGAGTTAAAAGAGCTTTAGATATTTGTGGATCTAAAAGAATAAAAACAAAACATGCCTGATGACTAGACAAGTGAACTGGGGTTAGATCCTATGGGAGTTTGCAGATTGTGTTTCAGAGTTTGGACTTGGCTCCAAGGGCAATGGGAAGTCATGAAAGCATTTTCAGCAAAGGACTGACATCATCAGACTGGTATGTGTTTTAAAGTAGTACATATAAGAGAAAATAACAGTATGGAAGGAAAAAGTGTTTGCAAAACAACTTTGCTTTGATACTTTTGTATGAGATAAAAAAAAAAACCTGAGATGACACCCCCCTTCACCAGACACAAATTTCATGATATTTTATTATTTGAGCACAAGTGGCAAGAAAGTGTACAACAAAATATACCCGAGGAAATATGTCTATAGAACACAAAGTGGCATTTGGATGAGGCACTACTTGATTCCATCTTAGTAGAAAGCTGTCAGTAATGGAGCAAGTTAAATAATGTGCCCAGCGTTCACAGCTGCAGATGCAGGATTCACTGCAATGGCCCTTGTAAGACTCCTCCACCATAGCTGGAATTCTCTATTTTACCTTTTGAACTTTATCTAAATATTTTTTTGATGTTTACATTTCTGTGATGATCATTATCAGCCTGAAAAATCCAGGAGAAAAGTCTCAAAACCATCTTACTGACCTCTACTTTCTAAGCCCCCTTCTTTGAACCCCATTTTTAGATTAATGTTCTGCATAATTCTTTCAAACTCCTGCCCTGTTCACTTGGAGCTTGAATTATCCAAATGGATATCCAAGCTGATTAGATTAACCAGATAATCACCAAAGTCCCATTCTGCCCTGTCATGTAGACACAGTTTAAGTGGTTAAATGCTCTGCTCTCTTGGCTGTGATAAAATGAAATGCAATGCCTTCATCAATATCACTTTTATTTCCCTCTGTCTTACTTTAATGGAATCCATTATTGAGCTTTTTGACTTTTTGCCTCGTACTAAAATCACATAATATTTCTCTAGAGTAGTATTGTTATTCACCTTTTTGTCATGGTTGAAATATGTGTAGAATACTGACATGTCTATAAACCAACTTTATTTATTACCATGCTGACAAATTGTGAAACAGTTGATAGGTAGATATCAGTAGAAAAATCCCTGCTATGGGAACAAATTCTAGTATGATTTCATCCTAGTAACTAGTAATTTTTAACAGACTCCATTAACATATATGCCTCTCTCCATAACTGAACCATAAACCCTTGGAGGGCAAGTGTTATAGGTTGAATTGCATCACCCAACCCAAATTCATATTCATATTGAAGTCCTAACCCCTCAGAATGTGACCTTATTTGAAAATACGGTCATTGCATATGCGACTAGTTAAGATGAGGTCATTCTGGGTTAGGGTGGGCCTTTAATCCAATATGACAGGTGTTCTTAAAAAAAGGGAGAAACTTGAATATAGACATGCATGTAGCAAGGATGACATGTGTAGACTGGAGTTATGCTACCACAAGCCAATGAACTACCAGAAGCTGGGAGAAAAACCTGGAAGAGATTGTTTTCCCTAGCATCTTCAGAGGGAGCATGGGCCTACAGAAACCTTGATTTCAGACTTCTGACCTCCAGAACTGTGAGACAATAAATTCCTGTTGTTCTAAGCTACCATCCAGTTTGTGGCACTTTGTTATGGTAGCCCTAACCAACTAATACAGTGAGGATTATGGTTCCCTCATGTTTGTGCGCCCCCAGGGACTCATGAATGTTGGCTAAGCTAAAGTTGCAATCATAGACCCCAGTGGACCTGAAGCTTGAGCCAGGTAGGACAATGAGATGCCTGGAAATGGGACCTAGCAAAACTTCCTCCTGGTCTTGAGATATGCCCTCAGGAAAGTGCTGGGGTTGACACCAGGTACTTACACCTGGTGAAAAGACAAGCATGTGATCAGAGCATCTACTGATTCCACAGTCCACCTCCACTCTGAAAAAGGATGACAAAGAAGTGTCTTGATGGACCAGATGAGATGCTTATTTGATGGGGCTGAAGCATCTATACCAGTTTCATAAGGACACTCAGGTTTGGGAAGCTTACCCCCCTCAGTTCTTGTAGACAAGTGTGTGGAATCAGATGTACATTTTACCTTCATTAAAGGAATCTGTAGCTTTTGCCTGAGTGGACCTTTCACTCGATCATTGTGACTCATGAGAAACATTTAATGAAGGCTGTCCCAAATGAACCTCTACTTAGGATGAGCCTACTAGCCTGGGATGGAAAGATACTGGTGGGGATGGAGGTGGGGAGTAGATAGGACTAGTTTTCACCTTTTTGTTTTATGAAGTCTTTTTTCCACTAAATATAACACAGTGGGCTTTAACTTGCTTTGTCTCAGCTGCACACCTCAAGGAAGAGGTCATTGCCCTGTCTACTCCTACACACACCCACACACACGTCTATATATACAGTCATGTATGAAGTGCATGAATCTTAAATGTGTAGCCTGATGGATACACTCATGTCCCTGCCCAGATCACCAAGATCCGGAATATTACCGGCCACCCCCAGAAGATTCCCTTGTGTTCTTCTCCAGGCCTTTACATGTGCGATTTTTAATTAACCTCTAATTATTTTTTCCTAACCCTGCTGACAAAGAATGCCTTCTGAACATTTAAGAATCTATGGCAGGGACTTCCCTGGTGGTACAGTGGTTAAGACTCCACGCTTCCATTGCAGGGGGCGCGGATTCGATCCCTGGTTGGGGAACTAAGATCCTACATGTGGTGGGGTGCTGCCAAAACAAAGAAAAATCTATTGCAGTTCACAGAAATCCTGCCCAGAGCTTGTAGTGTTGCCTCTGTGTTGTCGGCATAGTGCAGTTTGCAAACTGGCTGACTGTGGCTGGAATCTGCTCTTCAAACATGGTTTGTGTGGACTGCAAAATGTCTTTTAAGAATTGAACCATATTTAAAATTAAGGTATTTCACATGAAAATCCAAATATGAACCAGGAGAGAGGAGTTTCTCTTTTAAAAATGAGAAATTATGTAACCCCTCTTGGAAGAAATCACCTGGAGCTGGGTAGCGGCTACCCTCTTGACACCAGCAGAGGAAAGGGGAGCCACTTGTCCCCAGACTTATATAAGGTCAGCATGTGCGCTCCCGCCAGCTGACCTCACACAGGTGCATCACCTGCATTGTCCTTGGAGCAGCTACAACTAGACAAGATGGTAACTGTAAGTTAGACTTTTAAAAGGGGACCCTTCAACCACCCGGAGGGAAAAATTAGCTTCTGTACTACCAAAATATTTTTAAAGGAAAATGGAATTGGCTTTTAAATTAATACACTGTTTCTTATAACCCCTTACAGTGATTTGATTTCTGAAAATGGCTATTGTTTGTTATATGCCATTCCAACTCATTTTACACAGACATACACAGAGGCTGGTGTCTAACATCTGGATCTGGATAATGTTTAATTTTTAATATAAACATTATATGGGAAGGCACTCATTTGTGGTGTGCCCACAGCTTCAATTTTGTTGTTGTATTTTTTCTGCATAACTAGTTCCATTAGATCTCAAACTAAACAGTGAATCGACTCATCTTTGTGATTATGTTTCAAAGGAGGATTCGAATCACCTTGTTAGACTATGCTTCGTGTTAAACACCATCTGTATGTATATCTGAAAATTCTCTGTAAATGGCATTTGAAAGTAGGACATAACTATTGTCTTTCATAAACACCTAGGTATTTATGAAACAAATTTATTATAACAGTTCCTCATTCAAATACGGTATAAAAGGGGAAACTACATGGAGCGTAGGGGGGTTTTTTTGTTTTGTTTTTGCGGTATGCAGGCCTCTCCTGTTGCGGAGCACAGGCTCCAGACGTGCAGGCTCAGCGGCCATGGCTCACGGGCCCAGCCGCTCCGCGGCATGTGGGATCTTCCCGGACCGGGGCACGAACCCTCATTCCCTGCATCAGCAGGTGGACTCTCAACCACTGCGCCACCAGGGAAGCCCGGAGTATAGGTTTTAAATGAAGAGCGTCTTGGCTTTGCTTTTCTTCTGAACCATTTTTTCTCCTTTTATGTTTTGCACCAGCTCATAACAATTCTGTTCCAATCTATAAGATTTGTAATGTCACCACTTCCCATCTGTTCTACAACATAAACAACCACATGTCAATGCCACCTTCTCATCAAGGGCTGGTGAGCAGAATTTCTTTCTGGTATCTCAAATTGTTGTCAAGCAACTTCAGAGTCAACAGAGACAGTTAACCTGTAAAGTCAATTAACAGACATGGAAAACATAGAGACGATGCGGGGAATACAAAGGTTAATCATACTAAATGCCTTTCAGAATTTATTTAACTCTATTTGAAATTGTGCTTTCATACACAGACATGCACAAACATATGTACACATGTACACATACCACAGTGGTTTTATTTTTAAGTTCATGTGAAATGCTCCATGTTCTTTCTAATATATCCTGAAAAATCTTTGCTAAGTTAGTTTATAAACACAACCACTGTTAATCAAACTCTTGAGTTACTACACCTTAACATGACATTTTTTGGAAAATAAAATCTTTAAGAGTAGTTTTTTGTATTTATTTTTTTTAAGATCTTTTTGATGTGGACCATTTTTAAAGTCCTTATTGAATTTGTTACAATACTGCTTCTATTTTATGTTTTGGTTTTTTGGCTGCAAGGCATGTGGGATCTTAGCTCCCCAACCAGGGATCAAACCTACACCCCCTGCATTGGAAGGCAAAGTCTTAACTACTGGCCCCCCAGGAAAGTCCCTTTAAGAGTAGTTTTAAATATGATTCTGAACCTATTCATCCTCTAGGTTTAGGGAGAGACAAGGTCATCAGTGGGACTCATGCAAGGCCAATAGCCATAGACCCTAAATGTAGACTCACTCAACTTTGGCACTGCCAAACCAATGGGTCCTTCCTCAGAATGATGCCAGAAGTCTCAAACACATCTATCAGATATCACCTTTTCAATCCACCCTAGTATGAATTTCACAGTAAGAACATCCTGCTACCTCTCCAGCCTCCTTCTCCCCTGCCCCTCTTTAGAGCAACACTTCTCTGATGTTTCCCAAATCAGTTGTTTCCAACTTTTCTCTTCCTCTTGAACCTAATTCTATTAAGCTTCCATCCTGGCCTACTGCAATGAAAGGGTTCTCAAATTCTATGATGCAAAATCTAATAACCAGTGCTTGGTACCATTCCCATGTTCTTGGGTCCATCTCTCTGCTTCTTTGCCTAAAGACTTTCTTCAGCTCCTTGGCCCTCATAGAGCCAAGGACTCAACCCCCTCAGAAGCATTCCTCAACTAATGAAGACAGGAATTGAGAGATAGATATTACAGATTCCCGTCTCTTGGTAGGACAATTCTGAGATGTGTTCTATATGGTCCCTCAGAGGATCCCCTGTGGAATTGAACTCCAGCTTATAAACACTCCCTTTATTCCTTTAACTGGTTTTTCTCCTTTCTTTGTTTCACTTTCCCCACCTCCTTGCCTGTGCTTTCGGGGTTCTGACCTCCCAGTTAAATTGTATTCATTCCAGTTCTTGTCTTAGGGTTGCTTTCACTTTCCCCACCTCCTTGCCTGTGCTTTCGGGGTTCTGACCTCCCAGTTAAATTGTATTCATTCCAGTTCTTGTCTTAGGGTTGCTTTCAGGAGAACTCAAACTAAGATCTCTTTTTTTTTTTTAGTCAATGTTTACTCCTTTGGCTACTGGGGATTCTTAGTCCCAGTTCTATAAATATCAACATACTTTGACAATCTCCAAAGGTATACACCCAGCCAGGTCCTCTCTCATTAATCTGGGACTGCTATTTCCAACCTCCAATCAGATGTCTTTACTTGGATATCCAGTAAGAAGCTCGAACGTAAACTCAAATGTGTTCTTCCTCTCAATATGCTCACCTTTTATCTTTCCAACCTCTGTAAATAGCACCCCCAACTTTCAAGTTGCTCAGGTTAAACTTGGGAGTCATCCTTATTGTTATGTTTTTCTCTCCCATCACATATCCAGTCTCACAAAGCACCTCTACCTTCACAGTATATCCAGAAATGAACTGTTTTGTTCAGTTTTGTTTTTATCTATTTCATCACTACTGCTCTGGTCCCACCTCCATCGTTCTTCACCTGCATTATCAGAATAACCTCCTAGCTGGTCTCCGGCTTCCATACTTGGTCCCTTACAATCTATTCATAACCCAGCAGTCAGGATGATCCTGTTGAAACTAAGTCATACTATGCCCCTCCTCCACAGAAATCCCTCAGAAGCTTCCCATCACACACTTAGAATGGCCTACCTTCTGTGACCACTGAGCTCATCCTCTACCCCCTTCCTTCACTCTGCTTCAACAACACTGACCCTTTATTTCACCTTGAACATGACAAGCACACTCACCTCTCATATACAATGAGGGTATTATTTCATGAAACCTTAGTTTTAGCCATGATGTATGTGCTTGTGTATATTGGGGTCTATATAATATCAATTTCTTACTTTGGGCCATAGTTTCAAAAAAAGTTAGAAAAATACTTGCTTAGACATTCACCTGAATTAGATAGCCCTTCCTGATGAAGGACTGAAAACTCCGTGAATATATGTTTCAATATTCTCTGCAGTAGTCTATCTAATATTTGTAATCTTGTTGCATACCAAAAACAGAACCCCAAAAACATAATCTAAGTGCTTCAACTCCTGAGACTTGAGGTTCTAATTAATTAGACTGTTCAGACTACTGGGCACAGCACATTTTTCTTGGGGTCTTTATTCATTGGGTAAAAGGACTTTACACAGGATTTCTCCCAAACCATATAACAATTTAATTTAACATCTTTCATCACTAAGAAAGTAGGCATATACTAACATCGAGGTATGGACATTTGAAGAACTAGTAGCACATATTAATTGAAGACACATAGGAGGGAATAACTTTCTTAATTAGAGAAAACATACAAAAACTCAAGTACTATTTAAAACTTTCCATTTTGACCAGCATCCTGAAATAAGGAAATTTATTTTATTTTCTCTATGTAACTTTATTTAATGCCCTCTCAGAAGTTATTTGTGATTTTTATGATGGTATCCTTAGAGATGGCATAATAAATACTGCACAGAAAACTCTTATCAAAAAAAAAAAAAAGGAAAGTAATGTAAGGATGTGAACAATGTTAGAAAGAAGGCCAATCCTAGATATTAGATGTGGGTTGGGTATCACGAGAAAAAAAAAGAAAAGAAAAGCTGCAAGAGATCAGATGAGCGGAGATGGGAAGATGAAGTAGGAAGGAGGTGATTAAATATTCGGAAGGATGATTTTTGTACCATCTTGGAGTTCAGTTGGTATAAATAAATGTGAGAGCCTTCAGTGATTATTATTATCATCATTACTATACTCATCTAGGAAATTATAGCTTATTTGGTACTTTATTCTTCATATTAATGATGTGAAGTGTCATGACAACCCACTAAGAAAATAAAAATGAAAATAAATCAGCCTGCGGTACTTAGAAGCTTAACGAAATCCAAACACTTCCCAACAGAAGAGGACTCAGTGACACAAAATTGGCAGTTGTTTGTTGTTAGATCATTAGTTTTTACTGGACTTTTTGTCCGATTTTAAGAAGGAAACCCTCCTTTCTCCAATAATCAGCTTGGATTCATTTAAAGACACCTGGACTGAAGTCATCAATTGGAAAAATAGAGTAGAAGCATCCTTCAATAGCTTAACTAACATTTTCCAATGGGTTTTAAATTACAGTCATTTTTATTTAAAATACAGACAAGGCTCATTGAAATGGATTTCTTTTGCTCTAAGAAAAAAGTGAAAAGAAAAGCCCACATATTCCAAACTTGTGTAAGGAATGCATGACCAGATTTGTAATGACAACTTCGCCGTGCTCTAAGTGGGGTGAAGAAAATGTTATATTTGAGTAAATGCTCAAGTTTTTACTGGTATCTAGGAAATGAAAGCTTTGAAAATTGCTGCTGGTGCTTCTAAAGCTAGGAATATCTTTAGTGGGAGACATCATGTCTGTTTAAGGGGGATTTTCCTCTAGAAGTTGGCCCTTCAGGGGGTCAGTAAAGACTTGGACTCCACACAGACAGTGGCCCTGGCATACTTTGCTTTTACAGCCCAAATAAAGCTACTTTAACATTTGAACTAGATGCATCTTGTGCCTACTCTACCCCTGAAGATTATTTTTTTAAAGATTTACTTTATCGAGAAGGTAGACTATGTTATAAATTAGTTAATTTGTTCAGCAACTCTGCAAATGCTAATTTATTCATGCAACACCTTTTGCTGAACCTTATCAAGCACTTTACTGGACCCTCAGAATATGGTGGTGAGCAAGACAGGTCCCTCAGTGAACCTATATTTCAGTAAAGTAGCTGAGCAAGTTACAACTAAACCAAATAAATGAAACACTTGTAAATGATGACAAGTGGTATGAGACAGAAAATCATAGAGAAGTCAGGGAAGGCCTCTATGAAGAGGTAAAATTGAAGCTGATCCAAAACAAGAAGTCCTTGACTTAATGTGAAGCTTGTGCAAAGGTCCTGAGGTGGAAAATGAGCTCAGTATACTTAAAGAGCTTAAAGAAGACCAGTGGAGTTGAAGCAGAAGCAGCAAGGAGAGAAGTGTTCAAAGATAAGGTATTGTTTTTATTTTAGGTAAATGGGCTGGCATTTGTTGATAGATAAGAGAATGGAAATTCAGAGAAAGTAAGCAATACCTTCAATATTGAACAACTAGTAAGACTGCCAGTCTCCCTAACCAGCTCTGTCCAATTCCAACATTCTTTCTACAAAGCTACACCTAGTTACCTGCTGAACACTCACCAGCTTTTTAGATTGTATGTACTAGTTTGGGATCACTTAAAATTGAAACTCACTCAGATGCACTCCCTGTCAGCAAAGTGAAAGCTTCCTAATGGCCACTTTGCAGCAGTGCCAAGGCATGCTATCGAGTGAGGTGCCTGGAAAGGCTGTCCACCGTAAGGAGCAGGACAGGAGTTTTCTGTGCCTCCAGTGAGACTGGGGAGCTTATGGAATGAAATTTAACACTTCACAGTCCCAACTCGTCGAGTTTGGGATGTGATAATTTGGCGTAATTAAAAGACATTCAAGGGAAGTTCTTCAATAATTATTGAGTGCCACTATTTTTCTGCTTATTAAATGAATTATGTGTGTGCGTATGAATATGTGAATATGCCCATAAATACATACACTCACAAAACCGCACAATATTATTTTTGTTTTGAATCACAAGTGCATACACTACCTTTAAAATAATAAATTCAATTATAAAAATGTTTTAAAAATAAGAGATTAATTCCAATTTACTTTTTAAAAAATGATCAGACTGGGCTTCCCTGGTGGCACAGTGGTTGAGAGTCTACCTGCCGATGCAGGGGATGCGGGTTCATGCCCCGGTCCGGGAAGATCCCACGTGCCGCGGAGCGGCTGGGCCCGTGAGCCATGGCCACTGAGCCTGCGCGTCCAGAGCTTGTGCTCCACAATGAGAGAGGCCACAACAGTGAGAGGCCTGCGTACCGCAAAAAAAACAAAAAAATGATCAGACTTATTTCTATGATGAAGATAGGCAAATACCTACAGAGTCCAATATTATGCTCAACACTTTATACATGTTAATTTTTTTGAATCTTTTCAATATTCCGATGCTGTGACATTTAGAATGTCTATTTTACAGGTGAAAAAACTAAGATTCTGTGAGGTTAAGTAACCTGTTCTATTTCACAGAGCTAGGGATCACCAATGCTGGGCTGAGAATTCAAGTCTCTTTGCACCTCACCAAGAATTTTCAAAAGTTTTTCTTTTTTAAGAGGAACCATTAAACTGATGATGCATATTTACACTCCCATATTTCAAAGCATTATCTCCTTTCTGGTTCATGCCTTAGGGATTACGGAAATACTTATTTCTGTAGAGGTTGTTTTCAGATTGAAAGAGGAAATCATTTGGGCCTTTTATCTAAACTTTTACCTATTTTTGTGATTAATTGCCTAGGACAAGCCAACTTTCCTCCTTTCATCAACTGAAAGATGTAGAAATGTCTCTTACTCAATGCTTTGTTTGTGATAGTAGAAGGAGGGAGACGGGTGACAAATGGCCATTCCCCTTTCAACCAGATCATTTGAAGGGCAGGTGCCAATATTGGTTCCTCCAATACAACACAATTCATTATATTTTCATGATGACAGCACTGGAAAATATGTAGATTTTCTGCTTTCCTGCTTGTAATCTGTAACTAGTATTTTGTGTAGCATGTTTAAGAGAGAAGTGTTTAGGGTACATGAAAGAAAGGAAAACATTAGAAGAGTTATTTTATAATTTATTGATACATGCTGCCTGACATTTCAAATTTTTAAAAATAATAACAAAAAAGCCACACTCTTACTGAATTACTGGGGGGGCGTGTGTGTGTGTATCTGTAGACTACCATTTGTAGTCGATTACTCTAGAATCACAGATTTCATTATTTAAAATGGAAATAAGCCTAGGAACCAGAAAGAATGGATGTATTCTTCTTTATACTCTATTCACAATCAGGATATACATGAGACAGGTCATATCAGAATATGAATGTTTTGATGTAAGCATTACGACTAGATATGGCATTGTTGGTCTAGATCAATTGAAGCATAATTCAAAAATAAATGTTCTACCATGGCATTTTGCTCTCATCCAGTAACACATTTCAAGAAGAAGCAGGTATTTGGCTCACACAACTTCTACCATCAGCCTCTTGGGCCCCATATTCCCAAGTACAGGCTTGATTTGCTCCTTTGAAGGGGGAGCAGAGGTGGAGAACTTAACACCATGACTCAGTGTTTGTAGACAGACCACTGGGCTTCCAAGAAGTGGTCACCAGGAGGCACCTTATAAATGGAAGAAAAAAGAGGACAAAGTTTCACTAAATGTGAACCTAATCCAGGCTGCTCAATTTTTTATGAAATAGAATGTGCTTTCTTCAATGAATATAATGCAAAACTAAGACCAGATGTTCAACTGATTTTAAAAAATGGGTTGGGAGAAGATGAATAAGCTTTGATATCATTGTGGAGAGAAGCCATATATGTATGGGCTGTGGCTGAATAAGAAAAGGGATGCCCATCTCTATATCCTAGGGCAGAGCAGAATGTAATGCTATCATTGTGTTCCTTGAGTTATTTCGAAGAAGAAAATCTATGTTTAGAGCCAAGTGCCTACAGCTTTATGGCAATAATGGATGGCAAGAATCATAGACATTACTATTTGAAGGGGAACTTACCTTATCATTTTTCCCCATCTCTTTCAGAGTATCCCCAATAGGTGAACTTCCGATTTTTGCTTTAGAGGACACAGAGATTGTATTTATCTCTCACAAGCAGACCTTTCTTTGGCCATATGGTTGCAGTTGTTAGAAAGTTCTTTATTAGTCTGAGTAAAAATATAATGTAGCCATTGTGCCCAGTACTGATGTCCAGAAACAGAAAGTTTTAAAAATTACATCTTCCTCTATGAAACATGTAGCTGCTTTAATGTTTGAACATACCTATCATATCTTCTTTAATCTTTTCTTCTCCAGGCTAGACCATTTCATTTTTTTTTCAAATGTTCCCCATCTGACATGCTTCCATATCTCTCACAGACCCTTTTGCTGTTCTGCAAATGTTCTCTAATTTGTTAGTATTATTCTCATGTTTTCACACTAAGAATTGAGGCTTGTATTCCAGTTAAGTCAAAGTATACAAGAAGCAGGACTGCTCAGGGTGACATTTTCCCTCACATCCTATTAGGGACATAAAGCTAGATTTAACCACACTAAATCTGGACCCTTTGTCTAAAGATGTAGGGTCTTCAGCTATTCCAAGTTTTAGGTTGCTGAGGCTACTAGCAGGGACACACGACAGAGGATGCCCAAGATCTCATTACAGGACTCTTAAAGGACCACCAAGCAACTACCCTAGGATTAGGATAATGGTGGTATTAGAAAGAGGTAGAAAGAACACTCTGGTTACTTTCAGAATCTTATTTAGAGTACAAATTTAAGGCTCATAGTAACTTCTAATTATGGCCTTTTATTTTATCTTTTTTTCAACTTTATATGGGTTAAAATATTTCTCCCTAACCTGTACACATACATATATTGAAAGAGTAAGCAAATGAAATATATAGAGAGGGACTACTATTTGCCAAAAACTTTTAGACATGTAATTTTTTTAAAATAAATTAATAAATTTATTTATTTATTTTTGGCTGCATTGGGTCTTCATTGCTGCATGCAGGCTTTCTCTAGTTGCGGCGAGTGGGAGTTACTCTTCATTGCGGTGCATGGGCTTCTCACTGCAGTGGCTTTTCTTGTTGCAGAGCATGGGCTCTAGGCGTGCGGGCTTCAGTAGTTGTGGCATATGGGCTCAGTAGTTGTGGCTTGCAGGCTCCAGAGTGCAGGCTCAGTAGTTGTGACACATGGGATTAGTTGTTCCATGGTTTTGGGATCTTCCCGGACCAGGGATCGAACCCATGTCCCTTGCATTGGCAGGCAGATTCTTAACCACTGCACCACCAGTGAAGTCCTAGACATATAATTATTGAACAAAAAGAAAACGTTGAACAAAGTGTCTTCAGAAACTGTATAACCCATCTATCCATCTATTTGCATAAGTATATGTGTACATAAATGTGCATATGTGTGTATAGTGTACATGTATGTGTGTGTTTATGTGTGTGTGTATTGTGTGTCTACAGAAATGTGTGTGTGTGTGTATCTTGTTTCTTAGTAGGAGAACTTAGACCTTAGTGTACCTTGCCCAGAAATAATAGTCAAAAACCTATGAGCTATTTAAGCTTCTTGGCAAGTTATTACACAGTATCAAGTGGATTCCAGGGCCTGCATAAAGGTCTACTTGAACATATGGTGGAACTAATGCAGAGTATGATGGGACTATCAATCCCCAAATCTAGGAACTATAATTCTATTAACTAAAGCCTTCAAGCAAGTCTCTAATACCCAATACTTATGTAATTAGATTTTGAAACTAAATGTTCCTATTTATCTCAGGTTGCCTTTTTTTGATCATTTTAATCTAGTTTTCTGACCTATGAAGAGTATTTTGAATTTTGATTCTATTACATGTAGTATTAAATAACTCTCTTTTAAGCTTTGAGTTATCTGAAAGCTTAGTAAACTTGTTTTCCCTTCAAATCATCAGTAAAATGCTAAACAGAACAAAGTCAAGAGCAATATCTGGGGCACTTCATTAGAACTTTCTCCCTGGCTGACATGGACACACAGCTCCTCACTTGTGGTATGTGGATTTAAAATAACCTAAGGATATTTGGAGAACGGACAATCAAATTGAATTTCTATTAGTCACCTAAGTGTAGACCTAGAGTTTCTTAAGTCTTCCACCTAGTTAAATCAAGATTGGCTCAATGTTAAATTGATTTCCAGCAAGAGTGCCAAGGTAATTCAATGGGGAAAGAATAGTCTTTTCAACAAATAGTGCTGAGACAACTGGATATTTATACACAAAAGAATGAAGTTGGACCACACTCACACCATATAAAAAATTAATACAAAATGAATCAGAGACATAAATGTAAGACCTAAATCTATAAAACTGTTAGAAGAAAACATAGGCATAAGTCTTCATGACCTTGGATTAGGTAATGAATTCTTAGAAATGACACAAAAGCATAAGCAAAAAAGAAAATATTTTTTCATAAATTGGACTTCATTAAAATTAAAAACATTTGTTCTGCAAAAGATACCATCAAGGAAGAGGTAAAACAAGCTACAGCATGGAAGAAAATTTTTACAAATCATATTGCAAAAAGGAATGAAGTACTGATACATGGTACTACTTAGGTGAACTTTAAAAATGTTATGCTAAGTGAAAGAAGCCAGTCACAAAAGACGATGCATTGTATTATTCCATTTCTATGAAACGTCTAGTATAACCAAATTACAGAGACAGAAGTAGATTCGTGGTTACCTAGGCCCATGGGGTGAGGAGAATGGGAAATGACTATTAATGAATACAGCATTTCTTTTCTGTGATAAAATGTTCTAAAATTGATGGTGCTGATGGTTGTACAACTCTGTGAATATATTAAAAAACACTGACTTGCACACTTTAAACAGGTGAATTGTATGGTATGTAAATTGTATCTCAATATACAATATACAATTACTCTCTTGGAGTCGGGGCAGTGTTTTGTCAATGATAAAAAAACAGAGGAAAGATTGAACAACTTAACCGTGTAGCCCCTAACTGTCCCAATTTTCAATGAAGAAATAAAAAGAGTTTGATTCTAGAAGCCACTGGTCAGCATCCTTTTTATAACTTCCAGAACAGAGAGTTTACAAACATTTAGGAAAGGACGTGGTGAGCATTAAGAGCTAATGTAAGTCCATGCTATATCAATACCATTTCCCTTTTGACAGTTTTGGTAGGTTGGGAGAGTTCTATAGACATAATGCACCCTGATTTCAACTAAAAGGATTCTGGTATACTAAAAGTATTTTAAAGATGAAATGTTTCTGCTTGAAGAATATCTCATTCTAGATAATACTTACTTGAATACAGATCCTGCTTCATCAGAAGAAATTTTTTATGGCTTCCCTAGTTAACTGGAATATGTGTGGCCTGCAAAAAGCTGGTGTGAGACTTGGATTGTTGTAGGTGTAAGACTTGAATCTCTAACAGATGTTACATTTAGCTTCTGGAGTCATTTAGTAGGTGACTTCAGTAGTAATGAACAGCATTAAAACAGAACATAAATTTGCCTATAATGAGGCCATATAATGCTGACTGTTACCAAAACTGAAGTCCCAGGGATCAGCTTGAAGAGGAAGAGTGTCAGAGGAACAGTTTTTATCTGGACGTGTGTGTTGTTCTCTCTCTCTCTCTGTCTCTATAGTTGATACTGCTGTATAATTAAGTATGAACAAAGAGAGCAAAAAACAACCCAGATATAGACAATTACAGCTCCCAGCCATTGGGAATAGTGAGTCTAGAGTGAGCTGCTGTCTTACAAGAGCCATATATGCTCCTTTTCCCAACTCTGTGCTCAGTGGAGTCATTTGAGTAGCCTGAAATCATTCATGGTGGGAGGATTTACACCAGGAAAATTGGCAAATGCTACAAACCTGGACTTTATTTCCCCTGGAGAGCCAGTTGTTAAGCATTTACCAGCACACCCCTGGCAAGTCTCTCAGTGCTGGGCAGTTAAAGCAGCGCAGTGCAAGAGGACATATCTCTGAATGTCCACAGTATGCAAGTCTTGGCACAAAGACACCAAGATGGGAGCTGTAATAATACCCATTATGTGAAGCAACACCCACGTCCACAGTGAAGAACAACACTGACTTAGAGTCAAGGTTAAAAGAAAATGTGCTAGTACTTTAAATTGAACAATAACAACATCCAATTTACACACAGGTATATATATTTTTTTTTTCTTAATATCTTTATTGGAGTATATTGCTTTACATTGTTTTACAATGTTGTATTAGTTTCTGCTGTATAACAAACAATCAGCTATATGTATACATATATCTCCATATCTCCTTCCTGTAGCATCTCCCTCCCACCCTCCATATCCCACCCCTCTAGGTGGTCACAAAGCACCTAGCTGATCTCCCTGTGTTATATGGCTGCTTCCCACTGGCATCTATTTTACATTTGGTAGTGTATATATGTCAATGCTACTCTCTCACTTCGTCCCAGCTTACCCTTCTCCCTCCCCACATCCTCAAGTCCATTCTCTACGTCTGCATCTTTATTCCTGTCCTGCCCCAAGTTTCATCAGAACCATTTTTATTTTTTTTTAGATTCCATATATATGTGTTAGCATATGGTATTTGTTTTCCTCCTTCTGACCTACTTCACTCTGTATGACAGACTCTCGGTACATCCACCTCACTACAAATAACTCAATTTTGTGGGAATGTAAATTGATACAGCCACTATGGAGAACTGTATGCAGGTTCCTTAAAAAACTACAAATAGAACTACTATACAACCCAGCAATCCCACTACTGGGCATATACCCTGAGAAAACCATAATTCAAGAAGAGTCATGCACCTCAATGTTCACTGCAGCACTATTTACAATAGCCAGGACATGGAAGCAATCTAAGTGTCCATCGACAGATGAATGGATAAAGAAGATGTGGCACACATATACAGTGGAATACTACTCAGCCATAAAAAGGTATATATTTTGATAGACTGGTCTGCTTCTTGGTATACAATGACAGTAACCATTCCTTGGTCCTTTAGGAACAACTTTACATAGTCATAAAATTCACAACTTCATTTGCCTGTATTTTCCTTTGTCTCTGACTCACAACAGCAGGCATCAAGGATGATATCTAGCTAATGAGAGAACTGTCCTTATAAACCATGAGTGAATAAGTGAAACAACTTCAGATTAATAGGAATGGTTAGAATAGAGATGTAAAGTAAGTATATTCAAAATAGATTCTTGGGAAGACTGGAAATGGAATTAGGTGGATATATGCTTATGCCTATGTACACTGTGGCCAAAATTCCAATGGAAAAACCAACATCAGAAAAATTGGATTTTGTTCCCCCCAAAAGCAGTGTCAGAAACAGCATGATCTGCTCTCTGTGGAACAGCATCCAGAGGCCTCTCTCATGGAAAGGCAACATCTGTTTGAAGAAGTCCTTTGAAGAAAAACCATATAAACCTGCGGGAACGGCATGGTACGTACACTCCCTTGTTTAAGGAGTCGCCAGAAGAAGTAGGGAATCAAGCCCCGAAGACAGAGCCATTCAGTTACCTTGGCTGAGGTAGCAGTGCTAATTCCAGCCTCTCTGATGTTTAACACATCAGGAGAATGCAGGGAAACAAGATCATAACTGGCATCGACCTTGCCAGTTTCCTGGCCTTCTATAAAAGCTTGCTTGGACCTACCTTTGCCTATAAAAAAGTTAAATTTGGGGGGAAAATCTGGGAGGAAGGATTTGGAAGTTCAGTTGCATCTTCCATGCCAAAACCTGTCCTCATAATTAGCCAACAAGAAAATTTATCAGATCCAATAATCCATCAAATCATCTAGAGCAGGGGTTCTCAATCTAGGCTCCTTGGATAGAGTTCAGAGAGTCTGTGAACTTGGACTTTAAAAAAAGACATCTTTATTTTTACTAACCTCAAATTGAAATTTATTATTTCCTTCAATTATGAAGGTAAGCAACAAACCACAGTGACTGTTACTATGATTCATTAGTAATAGAAATCACAGATACTTTTCTTTCACAATGCAGTAGTTGTAGATATCTTTACAAGCCACTTACTCTCATCACCATTTTGAAATTACGAAAGTTGTTAAACTTGCCATTCCATCTTGTTATTTAAGAATTAATAAAGAAACATATATTGCTACATCAAAAATTTGGTGTTTTAGTGGGTTGTTTTTTTTTTGGTGTTTTAATGTGTTGAAAACTGTACTTCAGTGTGATTGGTTTCTTTTGTGATTCTGTGTAACTCTAGGTCTTTTATTTTAAGTGTTTCAAAACATTGTCCAGAGAAAGAGTCCACAGGATCCATCAGAAGGTCAAAGGTGTCAGTGGCACAGAAGAGGTTAAGAACCACTGGAGGCATGGGCTTCCCTGGTGGCGCAGTGGTTAAGAATCCACCTGCCAATGCAGGGGACACGGTTCGAGCCCTGGTCTGGGAAGATCCCACATGCCGCGGAGCAACTAAGCCCATGCGCCACAACTACTGAGCCTGTGCTCTAGAGCCCGCGAGCCACAACTACTGAACCTGTGTGCTGCAACTACTGAAGCCCGTGTGCCTAGAGCCCATGCTCCGCAACAAGAGAAGCCACTCCAGTGAGAAGCCCACACACTGCAACCAAGAGTAGCCCCCGCTCACCACAACTAGAGAAAGCCCACATGCAACAACAAAGACCCAACACAGCCAAAAAATTAATTAATTAAATAAATAAATTTTTTTAAAAAGAACCAATGGAGGCAGAGGTAAAGAGTCACAGGGCAATAAGTCTTTCCTGAAGGCCGTCCTTCCTATGTGTCAGAAGGAAAAGAAAGGAGGGTCCGACCACCCCCATATTCAGTTATAATCTCATTTAAAGTTTGAAGACAAAGGTGATTTATACAATACTTCCACGCTTAAGGGGAAGAAAAAGAGAAATAAGTAAAAACATTAAGAACCTAAATTCCCAAGGAAGTGAGGGGGAGGAAGAATCAGAAGACCACTTAAAAGTGTGAAACCTTTCCTTTGAGGTCAGATCGGGTAATCCTGGGTCATGGAGTGCATGTCAGAGACGGAAGCAAAGACAAAGAATCTTTTGAGGACCAAAGCAGTGAGTAAGAAGTCGGGACAAGCCTGTGGCCTGTCGACTCTGCCGTTACCGAAACGTCTTGTGTGATCCTGGGCAAGTGACATGACTCTTGGCGATTCAGCTTTTCCTTTTCTTGGCCCCGCTTTCCATTCAGCTGGCTGTGCAGAGGTCTCAAGATAAACACTTTGCTGAGAGACAGCATGGATCATTTTCTTAAAGGAAAGACAATGCCAAGGATCTGCTTCCAAGTCTTCGATGATGGCTCCACTCCTGGCTTTAATCCCCACCCTGTGTCCTACATTTATTCTTGATTTCACTCTTAGCTCAGCTTTCCATTTGCTGCCAGGTCACTGCCTGCAGCTGTTAGAGAACCTAGCTCTCCTTCACGAGGCCAGCCTGCATGCAGCACTAAAGAAGGGACATTTGCCTTATGCTTGCACCACTGTTTTTCTCCCTGGGACTTTCCTCTCCCTTCTAACAAAACCTGCCATCAGACCATCCATGAATACTGGCACACAACTCTTGTGTTTCTAAACTTGATAAACATAAAAACATAAAACCTCTTTAAAAGAAAACAATTGTCACTTCCAAAGAAATGTGTGCCAGTTACCAGAGCAAAAGAGTTTTGACTTTATAACTAGTAAAACTATTATATGATTTTGGAAGTAAAAATGCAGTATGTGAAGAATATACATGAGAATTCCTATGGGTCCATGGACCTCTGTTTGTGAAACAGCAGTATACGCGTTTGATGACAGTTTTGTGTTAGTCTTTCAATGGTTATTTGAATGTTGACAAAGATAAAAGTTTTAAGCCAACAGGATGAAGCTTACATGATGGAATTTCAGGCATCAGGAATTGGGCAGTAAGAAGCAGTGGCAAACTGGAATCCTTTTGGACAATCCTAGAATTACGTGACATTGTTAATTACCAATTGTGTCTATTTCTGAGGTTGGGCTTGATGATTGAAGCAATTCAGGTAACTTTTAAAATAAGGTCACCATACAAAATTGAAAGCGACCAGAGGCCACCTTAGCTATGCCAAGGATACAACAATTACAGTTATCTGTTCTCTCAGCAAAAGAACAAATTTAGTGTTGGTCATCAAGGTGCCTGCTGTGCCAGTCTCATGCTTGTTTTTAAAGATACTGTTCAGTTGATCCACAGAAACTTTGAGAACAACCTCTGACATTATTAACCAGAAATCAATCTCCTCAGTTACTGTCTACTTTTTAAAAATTGGCTTAGAGATTTTTTCCTTGAATAATTCAGCTCATCAGAGTTTCCACTGTGCATTGCAGCAGAGCTAAAATGGTTTTTCTATAAGCCGGCATCCTTACGTTTACATTTCTTTTCCATTTTCAAGCATAAAACCATTTTTCCCCACATCAAACTAATTTTTATTAGTTTGGATTTCAACTTGCATGCCAGACAGAGGAAAATGTAGGTTTGAGCACAGAAGCAAAGCCTTTCTAACCATAGCAAAGGGAAGAAAGAAAGACCAGAATCAGGAAAACAGGAGTTTCTTAAGACTCCTGCTTTTACCATACTGACTTCTGAACATGTTACCACCTGGCTATCTGGGACCCATGCTGATCTATGGACCACATGTACATGATCTCTGTTCTCCTTACACCCAGCTATACTTCTTCTCAAACCCTGCCTGCATCCCCATTTTATGATGAAGGTAAAGTTTTTGCATGTAGGTAACTAAAAATATCTTGTCCAGGACAACACCAATTTATTTATCTACTCCTTAGCAGGTAGACATAAAGCAATAGGTGTAAGGAAAGAAACCATGGCTCATGAAGTAGCCCCGCATGGCTTTCAAGATCCTGACTTGTCCCTCCTATTCACAAGGCAGGGCAAAAGAACTGGCTCGCAGGGGTTCTGCTGAATGGACAGGTAGTTGTGGCCTCTGCCCTAATGCCAACCCACCAAGCAGTCAAGACTGCTGGTGGTCTGCCAGCAGTGTCTGACTTGCTCTGAAGGTGGGCAGGTCTTGGATAAGTGTGTTCTTGCACAAATCAGAGATGCAGAGCCCTCCTGGCAAGCCATAGGTAAGCATTCTTTCATCACTGAAAAATCCACTGTCCCCCTTCAGATCAGGATGAAGTTGATATCACTGGACATCAACAAGCACATGACCACGTTCCTTAGAATGTTTACTCTTGCCCACTGGAATCACTTAACTTTTGAAACCCAGTTATTTTAGATCCCAAAGGAACTTATTTATAATCTGCATAAATTTGAGTTTTGGAAATGTTTTGGATTCCATAAACTTCCCCCCTCCCAAAGTAATAACTTATATTCACACATTTCTTTTCTCCAAGCACCTGAAAGGTAAAACATTTTTCTAACCACTAATGATTACCTTATGAATATTGCATTTAATGGGCATTTAGATCTACCTATTTTGCATTCATTCAGACTCATTGCACTCAGTGCATCAAAACAGAACCTAGTGGGGATCATAACATCAAGGAAATATTTATACCTGTAAGTTTTTTAGGCTTAAATGAAGTTGTGCCAAAGGTAAGCCAGTAGAACCCTTCAAGGTTTACTTCAAAAGGCGTTCTGTTCTATAAGCCTCATACTTTCTCTTCTTGGTTTAGCAAACTTTTAATTTCTTCAGTAAAAGCATATAACCTTCCCATTCTCAACCGCACCACCAAACATATGCATATTAAGAACTGATACTAGGGGGCTTCCCTGGTGGCGCAGTGGTTGAGAGTCTGCCTGCCGATGCAGGGGAGACTGGTTCGTGCCCCGGTTTGGGAGGATCTCACATGCCGCGGAGCGGCTGGGCCCATGAGACATGGCCATTGAGCCTGCGCGTCTGGGAGAGGCCACAACGGTGAGAGGCCCGCGTATCGCAAAAAAAAAAAAAAAAAAAAAAAAACTGATACCAGAGAAAAGAGAAGTCTTAAAGGATGGTTATAGTGCAATTACACAGGAAATGCTTTTCTCTGAACAAGCACATATGATAAAACTACATGAGAATTACTTTTCTTCCTTGCAAGACAAATCTAATAACAATTATAGCTATAGAATGTTTAACCACAATGCACAGAATGTCAGGTGGTGTTCTGACGAGCTGAATTTCCTAATTGGTGGAAAGTTCAAATTCCCACTTTTAGTTTCAATTCTTCTCCTTTGCTGAAAATCTTTCTGAAATGCATTTTTCTGCTTTCATAAGAAGTGAGGGGACTTTCTTATTCTTCATTTTAAAGGAAAAGATGTTAGTGACTGTAGGTTAGCTCCCTGCCTCCAAATCTTTACTATTTATCAGAATAACAGAATTAACTAATTTGAATTTAACTATTCATTATGGATCCTTTCAAATACACACACATATATAGTATACATTGAAGTGTTTAAATACATATGTAAACATAAATATTGATATAAGAATAAATACAAGCAATATAAGGAATCTCTTCTCACCCATCACCCAGGGTCAATAATTAAAAATATTCTACTGGGCTTCCCTGATGGTGCAGTGGTTGAGAGTCCACCTGCCGATGCAGGGGACACGGGTTCATGCCCCGGTCTGGGAGGATTCCACATGCCACAGAGCGGCTGGGCCCGTGAGCCATGGCTGCTGGACCTGCACGTCCGGAGCCTGTGCTCCTCAGTGGGAGAGGCCACAACAGTGAGAGGCCCATGTACAGAAAAAAAATTAAAAAATGAAAAATAAAAATTATATATGCTACCATTTTGTTTCATCTATCCCAGCAACTCCAACTCTTTTTTTCAGTAGTTAAAGCAAATCCCATCAGTGTATACCCAGTACCATTATGAACTTCCTTTTTAAAAACATAATCACAATAATATTATGCTTGACAAAAATAACAATAATTCCTTAAAATCATTTCATACTCAGTCCATGTTTAGATTTCCTCTATTGTTTCAAAAATGTGTTTTTACGGTTGATTTATTTACACCAAGTCCTAAACAAGGACTGTGTTGCATTTGGTTGATTTGACTTTAAGAATCTTATCTATACTCGTTTTCCCTTTCTTTATTTCACATTGTCCATGCCATTAATTTGTTAAAACGAACAAACCAGCCAACCACTGGGCTGTTGGTCCTCCTTTTTATCCTATTGTATTCTGCAAGATTCCATTTGATCATAGACTTATGATTGTATCTAATATGTTCCCAATGGCTTCTATTTCCTGTAAACTGTTAATTAGACCTAGTGACTTAATAGATGCATATGCAATTTTTAAGGTCAGAACATCTTACAGGTTGTACTGTACACTTCCTACTGCATCACATGAGTAGGGACAGAATGTCTGACTGTCCCATTCTTAATGTTATCCATAATGATCAGTTGGTTCCAGGTGTCTGCCTGATCCATCCTTTATAAAATTTCCATCAACTTTTCAACTAATTTTTTTTTTAATTTTATTCATTTATTTATCGCTGTGTTGGGTCTTTGTTTCTGTGTGAGGGCTTTCTCTAGTTGCGGCAAGTGGGGGCCACTCTTCATCGCGGTGCGCGGGCCTCTCACTATTGCGGCCTCTCTCGTTGCGGAGCACAGGCTCCAGACGCGCAGGCTCAGTAATTGTGGCTCACGGGGCCAGCCGCTCCGCGGCATGTGGGATCTTCCCAGACCAGGGCTCGAACCCGTGTCCCCTGCATTGGCAGGCAGATTCCTAACCACTGAGCCACGAGGGAAGCCCTCAACTAATTGTTTTAAGAATTCTGGATAATCATTGCCTCAAACCATTAGTTCCTTAGCTGTTGCAAAATGATGATTGTCTCGTTTTATTATTTCTTTTGCATGTGTTGACTGGAATTCTTCTAAAAAGACATTTTTTTCCCTCATCTATTTAGTCATCCTGAAATAAGAGTGAGTACAGGAAAGACAAGATAAATACTAATTTTTTTTAATTTAGCTATTTCCAGAATGAGTTGATGTTCTAGCCACTTACAATGACCAATGTTTTGCTTTGTTCATATCACTAAAAACTCCTTGAATTGTAAAATATTTGAAGTATTCCAGTCATTTTCAGTCAATATCTTTATAATACTCAAATTGTCCCAACTTAGGGCAGTGGGAATCCCTTTGCATGGGCCCTATATCCTTTTCACAAAACCCTGTAGTTTTCAGTAGCCTTGTTGACTTCTGTCCCATGTACCAGGATAGAGAATACATTTCTGCCTCAGACTTGAAATCAACCATTTCTCTAAGGAGCTCTGATTCCTTTGAATGTGGATAAGAGTATAGAGAGAGCATAATCTGGGTGCAAGGGATATTCAGTGCTACTGGACTGGCCCTCTTTCCAGGACTTTTAAGTGTACAGAGCAAGGAAATGTGTATTTTTATTTTAAAATAATGATTTAATAGGAATATTTCACAACCAAATTGGACATCACAAGGTTTGCTCTTAAAACTTTTATTTTATATTTATATCTCTTTTCACCTATGCTGAACAACATTTATTTATTTGCTTATTCACTTTAGCATACAAGTTTCAAAAAAAAATACCAGTGTTATTACTAATAATAGGACTCCTGAATGCAGCTCTTTTTGTCCTTACATATACTCTACCTAGGATGGACAGTCAGAAACCATGTTTTAAACTGATTTGAAATATTCTTTATCTGTATAATTATGCTACCAACTCGACATGAACTCAAGTTTGTTTCTATTTGCTTTTTTATTTTTACAGAAATTACTTTTTTGTTTAATTTTACAAAATATTAATATAATTTCAAAGTCAAAACTATGACATTACAAAACATTGTATTACTATAATAAGACTACACATCAGAGACATTAAGCCCGCTCATTTTCTTTCTCCCCTATCAGTAACCACTTTTATTCATTTCTGGTTTGTTGTTCAATTGTTTCTTTTTGAAATCTTAAAAATATTTACACATTTATATACCCTTTTCTATTACAAAAGGAAGAATACTATTTACACTCTTCTATACCCGGCTTTCTTAACGTAAACATCCTGGAGAATGATCTATAGCAGTATATAGAGATCTTTCTCTTTTTTTTTTATATTTACAGAGGACTGTATTGTATGAAAGTCCCAGAGTTTATTGAACCAGTACACTGCTGATGGACATTTGGATTGTTGCTAAGCCTTTTTTTCTCATACAAGCTCTCATGCAATAAAAGACTTGTCCATACTTCATTTCATGTTTTTTCCAGTGTACCTTTGGGATAGTTTCCTAGAAGTAACAATAGTGGGTCAAAGAATATAGAAAATGTAGTGTTTCTAGTTATTATCAAATTCTATCCATAAAGTTTGCACCATTTTACATTTTCCTTACCAATGCATGGGAGCAACTGTTTTCCTACTGCCATCAATAGTGTGTTTTGTCAAATTTTTTACATTTTGCTCAGTCTGATAGGTGAGAGATGGTACATCTGTGTATTTTAAATTTTGATTTCTCCCACCAAAAGCATGATTGAGTGTCCTTTGTATGTTTATGGGTCATGTGTGTTTCTTTACCAGTGAAATTTCTGTTTATATCCTTTACTCATTTTCAACCAAGTGATTGGTCTTCTTTACCTCAAAACTTAAGAGATCTGAATATATTAGGGGCATTAAATCTTTGTCTGTGATATAAATTACAAATATAATTTTTGCAATTTGTCTTCTTACTTGTGGTATTTTTAGCCAATAATTTTTTAATGCAGTCAAATTATCCATTAGTGTTTATTGTTTATGTGTTTTTAAATCATAGGAAAAATGTTGATGTGTTTTAAAATCATAGTAAAAATTTTTTAATTTATAAATCATAGAAAAATTTTTATTATGCATTTTTAAACCATAATAAAAATGTTTAAATCATACATATCTTTAAGTCTTCCAAATATATGTATGATTTCATTTTTTACATTTAGATTACTAAGGAATTTACCCTTATGTTTGGTGAGAGGAATGGATTCAATTTTATCTTTTAGATTTGGCTACCCAGTCATCTACCAAAAAGTTCTTCTTTCTCCATTTATTTGAAATGTCACTTTTATCATGTAGTCTCATATACTAAATACTATAATATATTAAATGTCCATATGCAATCAAGTATATTTCTAGATTTCTTATCCTCGTCTATTGGTATAGCTGACTACTTTGAATTTGATTTCTCTCTTCCTTAACTTCCTTTTATGTTACAGAAACTAAAGATGCACAATATTTTAAGACAGGAAGTATAAAAAAATAAAAGCCATTACCATTCACATGTTCCCTCAATACAAATCTCACCATTGAAAGCAATGGTGATTTTTCAGCATGGAATTATTCTTATTCAAATCCTTAGATCTACTGATAATTATTCTATCGCTGAGATTTTCTCATATATAAATAAAGACCCAAGAAAATCAATTATTAAGATTAAATCAAAATTACAGCAAAACTAAAGTACCCATTAGTTGTCTACTTATTTTTATTGAGTCTGATTTTCTATTAAGGCAAGCTAAGTTCATAAGTAATATCACTAAAGTTATTTTTTAAAATTTGTTTGCCACTTAATATTAGGCTAATAGATTTAACTAGTCTTTCAGGAAAGACCACCTCAATTTGCCTCAAAAACCCTTATACTTTATCTAGAGAAGGAAAGATTTGCTCTCTAAATATCAATACACTAAGACAAAACACTCATCTTATTTCATCTTTTTCCAGTGAAAGACTTGTTAGTTCTAAGAATCTGAAGTTAATATCTTTTTGAAGTTGCTGTGTAATACAATTAGTGTTTTCAGTAACAATATTCAGAGAAGTGGACAGGCAGGATGGAAACTCTAGGTTAATGTATATAAAATTAAGTATAAAGTAATCATTTAAAATAGTACAATTAGAGTGCCCACAGCTAGGGTTTTTTTCAATAGAAAAAATCTCTTAAGAATGGACAAGAGGTGGGGGACCTCCAACATGGCAGAGGAGTAAGATGTGGACATCAACTTCCTTCCTACAAATACATCAAAAATACATCTACCTGTGGAACAACTCCCACAGAACACCTACTGAATGCTGGCAGAAGACCTCGGACTTCCCCAAAGGCAAGAAACTCCCCACATACCTGGGTAGGGCAAAAGAAAAAAAGGAAAAGCAGAGACAAAAGAATAGGGACAGGACCTGCACCTCTGGGTGGGAACTGTGAAGGAAAAGTTTCCACACACTAGGAAGCCCCTTCACTGGCAGAGACGGCGGGTGGTGGGGTGAAGCTTCGAAGCCACGGAGGAGAGTGCAGCAACAGGGGTGCAGAGAGCAAAATGGAGAAATTCCCTCACAGAGGATCGGTGCTGACCAGCTCTCACCAGCCTGAGAGGCTTGTCTGCTCACCTACCAGGGAGGGTGGGAGCTGGGAGCTGAGGCTCCGGTTCCAGAGCTCAGATCCCAGGGAGAGGATGGGGGTTGGCTGTGTGAACAGAGCCTGAAGGGGGATAGTGAACCACAGTTAGCCGGGAGGGAGTTGGGGAAAAAGTTTGGACTTGCCTAAGAGGCAAGAGACCATTGTTTTGGGGTGCACAAGGAGAGGGGATTCAGAGCACCGCCTAAATGAGCTCCAGAGATGGGTGCGAGCCGCGGCTATCAGCATGGA
Source organism: Mesoplodon densirostris (assembly GCF_025265405.1). NCBI lineage: Eukaryota > Metazoa > Chordata > Mammalia > Artiodactyla > Ziphiidae > Mesoplodon > Mesoplodon densirostris. Next base: position 22,564,349 of record NC_082668.1, read on the forward strand.
CCCCAGAAGCAGGCATGAAATGCTAAGGCAGCTGCTGAAGCCACCAAGAAGCCTGTGTGCAAGCACAGGTCACTATCCACACCTCTCCCCTCCTGGGAATCTGTGCAGCCCGCCACTGCCAGGGTTCTGTGATCCAGGGACAACTTCCCTGGGAGAACACGCAGTGCACCTCAGGCTGTTGCAAACATCACGTCAGTCTCTGATGCCACAGTCTCATCCCACATTCCATAACCCTCCCTCCCCCCAACCTGAATGAGCCAGATCCCCCTAATCAGCTGCTCCTTTAACTCCTTCCTGTCTGGGCGGGGAACAGACACCATCAGGTGAACTACATGCAGAGGCGGGTACAAATCCAAAGCTGAGCCCCAGGAGCTGTACAAACAAAGAAGAGAAAGGGAAATTTCCCCAGCAGGCTCAGGAACAGCAGATTAAATCTCCACAGTCACCTTGATATACCCTGCATCTGTGGAATACCTGAATAGGCAATGAATCATCCCAAAATTGAGGCAGTGGATTTTGGGAGCAACTCTAGACTTGAGGTTTGCTTTCTGCATCTAATTTGTTTCTGGTTTTATGTTTATTTTAGTTTAGTATTAAGAGCTTATTATCATTAGTAGATTTCTTTATTGATTGAGTTGCTCTCTTCCTTTTTTTAAAAAATATTTTTTTTTCCTTTGGCTTTTTTTGTGAGTGTGTATGTGTATGCCTCTTTGTGTGATTTTGTCTGTATAGCTTTGCTTTTACCATTTGTCTTAGGGTTTTTTCTGTCCTTTTTTTTTTTTTTTGTATACTTTTTAGCTCTTGTTATCATTGGTTGATTTGTTTTTTGGTTTGCCTGTTCTCTTCTTTCTTTCTTTTTTTTTAATACTTTTTAATTTTTTAATTTTTAATAATTTCTTTACTTTAATAACTTTATTTTATTTTTTTTTCTTTTTCTTTTCTATTCTCCCTTTTCTTCTGAACCGAGTGGATGACAGGGTCCTGGTGCTCCGGACAGATGTCAGGCCTGAGCCTTGGAGTGGGAGAGCTGAGTTCAGGACATTGGGCCATGAGAGACCCCGGCCCCATGTATATCAGTTGGCAAGAGAAATCTCCATCTCAATGCTAAGACCCAGCTCCACTCAAATATAGTGCTGAACACCCTATGCAAACAACTAGCAAGACAGAAACACAACACCACCTATTAGCAGAGAGGATGCCTAAAATCAAAATAAGGTCACAGACACCCCCAAACACACCACCAGGTGCGGTTCTGCCCAACAGAAAGACAAGATCCAGGCTCATCCACCAGAACTCAGGCACCAATCCCCTCAATCAGGAAGCCTACAAAACTCACTGAACCAACTTTAGTCACTGGGGCAAACACCAAAAACAACAGGAACTACAAACTTGCACCCTGTGAAAAGGATACCCCAAACACAGTAAGTTAAGCAAAATGAGAAGACACAGAAATATGCAGCAGATGAAGGAGAAAGGTAAAAACCCACCAGAACAAACAAATGAAGGGGAAATAGGCAGTCTACCTGAAAAAGAATTCAGAGTGATGATAGTGAAGATGATCCAAAATCTAGGAAATAGAATGGAGGAAAAACAAGAAACGTTTAACAAGGACCTAGAAGAACTAAAGAGAAAACAAACAATGATGAACAACACAATAAATGAAATTAAAAATTCTCTAGAAGGCATCGATAGCAGAATAACTGAGGGAGAAGAATGTATATGTGACCTGGAAGGTAAAATAGTGGAAATAACTACTGCAGAGCAGAATAAAGAAAAAAGAATGAAGGGAATTGAGGACAGTCTCAGAGACCGCTGGCACAACATTCCATGCACCAACATTCAAACTATAGGGGTCCCAGAAGAAGAGAAAAAGAAAGGGTCTGAGAAAATATTTGAAGAGATAACAGTTGAAAACTTCCCTAAAATGGGAAAGGAAAGAGTCAATCAAGTCCAGAAAGCACAGAAAGCCCCATACAGGAAAAATCCAAGGGGAAACATGCTAAGACACATATTAATCAAACTATCAAAAACTAAATAAAAAGAAAAAGTATTAAAAGCAGAAAGCAACAAATAACATACAAGGGAATCCCCATAAGGTTAACAGCTGATCCTTCAGCAGAAACTCTCCAAGCCAGAAGGGAGTGGCAGGACACATTTAAAGTGATGAAAGGGAAAAACCTACAACCAACATTACTCTACCCAGAAAGTATCTCATTCAGATTCAATAGAAAAATTAAAACCTTTACAGACAAGCAAAAGCTAAGAGAATTCAGCACCACCAAACGAGCTTTACAACAAATGCTAAAGGAACTTCTCTAGGCAGGAAACACAAGAGAAGGAAAAGACCTACAATAACAAACCCCAAACAATTAAGAAAATGGTAATAGGAACATACATATCAATAATTACCTTAAATGTAAATGGATTAAATGCTCCAACCAAAAGACATAGACAGGCTGAATGTATACAGAAACAAGACCCATATATATGCTGTCTACAAGAGACCCACTTCAGATCTAGGGACACATACAGACTAAAAGTAAGGGGATGAAAAAAGATATTCCATGCAAATGGAAATCAAAAGAGATGGAGTACAATTCTCATATCAGACAAAATAGACTTTAAAATAAAGACTATTACAAGAGACAAGGAAGGACACTACGTAATAATCAAGGGATCAATCCAAGAAGATCTAACAATTGTAAATATGTATGCACCCAACATAGGAGCACCTCAATACATAAGGCAAATGCTAACAGCCATAAAAGGGGAAATCGACAGTAATACAGTAATAGTAGGGGAGTTTAATACTCCACTTTCACCAATGGACTGATCATCAAAAATGAAAATAAATAAGGAAACACAACCTTTAAATGATACATTAAACAAGGTGGACTTAATTGGTATTTATAGGACATTCCATCCCAAAACAACAGAATACACTTTCTTCTCAAGTGCTCATGGAACATTCTCCAGGATAGATCATATCTTGGGTCACAAATCAAGCCTTGGTAAATTTAAGAAAATTGAAACCATATCAGGTATCTTTTCTGATCACAATGCTTTGAGACTAGATATCCATTAGAGGAAAAAATCTGTAAAAAATACAAACACATGGAGGATAAACAATACACTACTAAATAACCAAGAGATCACTGAAGAAATCTAAGAGGAAATCAAAAAATACCTAGAAACAAATGACAATGAAAACAAAACAAACCAAAACCTATGGGATGCAGCAAAAGCAGTTCTAAGAGGGAAGTTTATAGCAATACAACCCTACCTCAAGAAACAAGAAACATCTCAAATAAACAACCTAACCTTACACCTAAACCAATTAGAGAAAGAAGAACAAAAAAGCCCCAGTCGTAGCAGAAGGAAAGAAAGCATAAAGATTAGATCAGAAATAAATGAAAAAGAAATGAAGGAAACAATAGCTAAGTTCAATAAAATTAAAAGCTGGTTCTTTGAGAAGATAAACAAAATTGATAAACCATTAGCCAGACTCAACAAGAAAAAAAGGGAGAAGACTCAAATCAATACAATTAGAAATGAAAAGGAAGAAAAAAATAACTGACATGGCAGAAATACAAAGGATCATGCGATATTACTACAAGCAACTATATGCCAATAAAATGGACAACCTGGAAGAAATGGACAAATTCTTAGAAATGCACAACCTTCCAAGACTGCACCAGGAAGAAATAGAAACTATAAACAGACCAATCACAAGCACTGAATTTGAAACTGTGATTGAAAATCTTCCAACAAAGAAAAGCCCAGGACCAGATGGCTTCACAGGCGAATTCTATTAAACATTTAGATAAGAGCTAACACCTATCCTTCTCAAACTCTTCCAAAATATAGCAGAGGGAGAAACACTCCCAAACTCATTCTACGAGGCCACCATCACCCTGATACGAAAACCAGACAAAGATGTCACAAGGAAAGGAAACTATAGGCCAATATCACGGATGAACATAGATGCAAAAATCCTCAACAAAATACTAGCAAACAGAATCCAACAGCATATTAAAAGGATCATACACCATGATCAAGTGGGGTTTATCCCAGAAATGCAAGGATTCTTCAATATATGCAAATCAATCAACGTGATACACCATATTAACAAACTGAAGGATTAAACCCATATGATCATCTCAATAGATACAGAAAAAGCTTTTGACAAAATTCAACACCCATTATGATAAAAACCCTCCAGAAAGTAGGCATAGAGGGAACTTACCTCAACATAATAAAGGCCATATATGACAAACCCACGGCCAGCATTGTTCTCAATGGTGAAAAACTGAAACCATTTTCACTAAGATCAGGAACAAAACAAGGTTGCCCAGTCTCACCACTGTTATTCAACATAGTTTTGGAAGTTTTAGCCACAGCAATCACAGAAGAAAAAGAAATAAAAGGAATCCAAATTGGAAAAGAAGAAATAAAGCTGTCACTGTTTGCAAATGACATGATACTATACATAGAGAATCCTAAAGGTGCTACCAGAAAACTAGTAGAGCCAATCAGTCAATCTGGTAAAGTAGCAGGATACAAAATTAATGCACAGAAATCTCTTGCATTCCTATACATTAATGATGAAAAATCTGAAAGTGAAATTTAAAAAACACTCCCATTTACCATTGCAACAAAAAGAATAAAATACCTAGGAATAAACCTGCCCAAGGAGACAAAAGACCCATATGCAGAAAACTATAAGACACTGATGAAAGTAATTAAATGTGATACAAAAACCGATGGAGAGATATACCATGCTCTTGGATTGGAAGAATCAACATTGTGAAAATGACTATACTACCAAAAGCAATCTAAAGATTCAATGCAATCCCTGTCAAAATACCAATGGCATTTTTCACAGAAGTAGAACAAAAAATGTCACAGTTTGTGTGGAAACATAAAAGACCCCAAATAGCCAAAGCAATCCTGAGAAAGAAAAACGGAACTGGAGGAATCAGGCTCCTGGACTTCAGATTATATTGCAAAGCTACAGTAATCAAGACAGTATGGTACTGGCACAAACACAGAAATATAGATCAATAGAACAGGATAGAGAGCCCAGAGATAAACTCATATACATATGGTCACCTTATCTTTGATAAAGGAGGCAAGAATATACAATGGAGAAAAGACAGCATCTTCAATAACTGGTGCTGGGAAAACTGGACAGCTACATGTAAAAGAATGAAATTAGAACACTCCGTAACATCATACACAAAAATAAACTCAAAATGGATTAAAGACCTAAATATAAGACCAGACACTATAAAACTCTTAGAGGAAAACATAGGCAGAACACTCTATGACATAAGTCACAACAAGATCCTTTTTGACCCACCTCCTAGAGAAATGGAAATAAAAACAAAAATAAACAAATGGGACCTAATGAAACTTCAAAGCTTTTGCACAGAAAAGGAAAACATAAACAAGATGAAAAGGCAGCCTTCAGAATGGAAGAAAATATTTGCAAATGAAGCAACTGACAAGGATTAATCTCAAAAATATACAAGCAGCTCATACATGTCAATATCAAAAAAAAAACACAGAACCCAATCCATAAATAGGCCGAAGACCTAAGTAGACATTTCTCCAAAGAAGATATACAGATTGCCAACAAACACCTGAAAGGATGCTCAACATCACTAATCATCAGAGAAATGCAAGTCAAAACTACAATGAGGTATCACCTAACACCGGTCAGGATGGCCATCATAAAAAAATCTACAAATAATAAACGCTGGAGAGGGTGTGAAGAAAAGCGAACTCTCTTGCACTGTTGGTGGGAATGTGAATTGATACAACCGCTATGTAGGACAGTATGGAGGTTCTTTAAAAAGCTAAAAATAGAACTACCATATGACCCAGCAATCCCACTACTGGGCATATACCCTGAGAAAGCCATAATTCAAAAACAGTCATGTACCACAATGTTCATTGCAGCTCTGTTTACAATAGCCAGGACATGGAAGCAACCTAAGTGTCCATGCACAGATGAATGAATGGGTAAAGAAGTTGTGGCACATATATACAATCGAATATTACTCAGCCATAAAACGAAACGAAATTGAATTATTTGTATTGAGGTTGATGGAACTAGAGTCTGTCATACAGAGTGAAATAAGCAGAAAGAGAAAAGCAAATACCGTATGTTAACACATATATATGAAATTAAAAAAAAGAAAAGGTTCTGAAGAACCTAGAGGCAGAACAGGAATAAAGATGCAGACGTAGAGAATGGACTTGAGGACACAGGGAAAGGGAAGTGTAAGCTGGGATGAAGTGAGAGAGTAGCATTGACATATATAACACTACCAAATGTAAAATAGATAGCTAGTGGGAAGCAGCTGCATAGCACAGGAACATCAGCTTGGTGCTTTGTGTCCCCCTAGAGCACTGTGATATGGAGGGTGGGAGGAAGACGCAAAAGGGAGGGGATATGGGGATATATGTATACATATACCTGATTCACTTTGTTATACAGCAGAAACAAACACACTATTGTAAAATAATTATACTCCAATAAAGATGTTTAAAAATAAATAATATATAAAATAAAATGATGTACATTGTTCACATTAAAAAAATTGGCAAGACGTTCTTTTTTAAAAAAATAAATTTATTTAACTATTTATTATTTTTGGCTGCATTGGGTCTTCATTGTTGTGCGCAAGCTTTCTCTTGTTGCAGTGAGCAGTGGCTACTTTTCATTGTGGTGGTATGTGGACTTCTCACTGCTGTAGCTTCTCGTTGCGGAACACGGGCTCTAGGTGCACAGGCTTCAGTAACTGTGGCACACGGGCTTAGGAGTTGTGGCTCGTGGGCTCTAGAGCACAGGCTCAGTAGTTGTGGTGCATGGGCTTATTTGCTTCACAGCATGTGGGATCTTCTGGACCAGGGTTCGAGCCCTTGTCCCCTGCATTGGCAGGCGGATTCTTAACCACTGTGTCACCAGGGAAGTCTGACAAGAGGTTCTTGAATGGCCATTTATTGAGGATGTCTTTCAGCAATTTTCACATTTGTTTTTAGATTAACTGTGCTGTAAACCAGGCAAATTACACACACCAAAAATAAGAGATCTTGACAATCTTATATGTAACTGATAGACAAGAGGGAATACTTTCAGGCAGCAGTCATAATTTTTCCTTGACTGCTAACATCTGCTTGCTAACCCTTGCACTCATCCCAGGGGTGCTGGGGTTTGTAAACATTACTTGATGATTACACACTGAATATTATAAAAACGTGTCTCTCAATCCACACCCAAAACCCTCCAAAGAACATTTCATATTTTCAGACTGTGGTCAGCAGGCTTATGGGGGACTATTTGTAGTTTCTTAACTAAAAGTTAAATAGATCCTTTATTAAAAATGAATTCCTGGACTATCCTTGCTGGAAACAAGATGGCCATAAGCCACAAGGTCAATTTTGAAGTAAAATACTATAAAAATTAAGGTTGTTTCTCACCTCTCCTGATAGAAAATGCTGCAAATTATAAGGACAGATTATTTACTGAAATGAGCATATAAATAGCCAGACACCTATTTCTTTGCTTTTACAGACTTCAAGCCTCCAAACCACTTTTAGGAGTCAAAAATAAAACTGTAAAATTTCTGTTAAATCTCAATATTCAAGTAATACTCACAGCAGCAACATAAAATATAGAGTTTGATAATGAGAAAAAAGATACAATATTTCTAAGAGATTAAAGTTTAAATGCAGAACGAACACCTGAAATAAAAAATATTATTTTAGACAGATTCAGTACTTTTCTGTTGACAGAAATCAACAGGACTACCACAATTAGCAGACATTTGGTACTGTCCAAAACATTCATAAAACCTTTGCTCCGTGCTAAAAGGTCCTTGAAATTTGGTTCTTTCCAGAATGTCCATGAACATGTTTGGTCCATGTCAAATTGTTTTGGACAGGAACAAATCCCAAGTTCCTTTTGGCATAAACCAAATGTTTTATGGACATTTAGGACAGGACCAAATGTTCCTACAAATATCAAGGACCTTTTGGCATAAACGAAATGTCCTATAGACTAAATGTTTTATGGGCATTTTATACAAGACCAAATATCAAGGACCTTTTGGGGTGGACCAAATGTTTTATGGAAATTTTGGACAGGACCAAATGGTCTTGTAAATATCAAGGACCTTTTGGCATAATCTAAATGTCTTATGGGCCAAATGTCTTATGAAGACTTTGTACAGAACCAAATATCCTGCAAGAGATTGCCACAAGCAGAGAATATAAGATAGGAAAAGAAATACCACTCGACTCCAGAAGAGCCTTTCTGTATTATAAAATATTTATAAAGCCATTGTGATTCATAAGAATTATGCTATGTACATAATGAACATCTTAAATGTAAAATTATGGGTGGGCATACTCCCAAATCAAGTTCCGAGCAAAATAGTGAAGTAACATTCTATGAAAAGGAAGAAATAATGAAGAGAGACGAGAGAAAAGAGAAGAAAAATTTGAAAGTGCCATAAAAAGAAGTATTATACATTTACCCCTTTGCTGTTTGATTCTTTTTTTCCTTGTATATGGTCATTATGGAAGAGGGACATAATGAAAACTTTGGAAAAATTACTCCACACTTGGACATAAAGTGTAGGAAGAAAACTACCAAAGGTTGATAATTTTTTAAAAGTGATTGACGAGGAGACGTTCAAAATGGCAGAGGAGTAAGACGTGGAGATCACCTTCCTTCCCACAAATACATTAAAAATACATCTACATGTGGAACAACTCCCACAGAACACCTACTGAACATTGGCAGAAGACCTCAGACTTCCCAAAAGGCAAGAAACTGGGTAGAGTACCTGGATAGAGCAAAAGAAAAAAGAAAAAACAAACAAAAGAATAGGGACAAGACCTGCACCTTGGGGAGGGAGCTGTGAGGGAGGAAAAGTTTCCACACACTAGGAAGGCCTTCACTGGTGGGGACAGGGGGTGGCTGGGGGGAAGCTTCGGAGCCACGAAGGAGAGCACAGCAACAGGGGTACAGAGGGCAAAGCGGAGAGATTCCCGCACAGAGGATCAGTGCCGACCAGCACTCACCAGCCCGAGAGGCTTGTCTGCTCCCCCGCCGGGGCAGGTGGGGGCTGGGAGCTGAGGCTCAGGCTTCGGAAGTCAGATCCCAGGGAGAGGACTGGGGTTGGCTGCGTGAACAGAGCCTGAAGGGGGCTAGTACACCACAGCTAGCTGGGAGGGAGCCCGGGAAAAATTCTGGACCTGCCTAAGAGGCAAGAGACCATTGCTTCAGGGTGCACAAGGAGAGGGGATTCAGAGCACCACCTAAATGAGCTCCAGAGACAGGCACGAGCCGTGGCTACCAGCGCAACACCAGTGAAGGGCATGAGACGCTAAGGCAGCTGCTGCAGCCACCAAGAAGACTGTATGCAAGCACAGGTAATTATCCACACCTCCCCTCCCGGGAGCCTGTGCAGCCCACCACTGCCAGGGTCCCATGATCCAAAGACAAATTCCCTGGGAGAACACACGGCACACCTCAAGCTGTTGCAACAATACCATGCTGGCTCTCCCTGCATTCCATACCCCTCCCTTCCCCACCCCCCCACCGGCCTGAGTGAGCCAGAGTCCCCTAATCAGCTCACCCGTTAACTCCCTCCTGTCTCAGCTGGGAACAGACGCCCTCAGGCCACACGCAAAGGCAGGGCCAAATCCAAAGCTGAACCGCAGGAGCTGTGCGAACAAAGAAGAGAAAGGGAAATTTCTCCCAGCAGCCTCAGGAGCAGCGGATTAAATCTCCACAATCAACTTGATGTACCCTGCATCTGTGGAATATCTGAATACACACCAAATCATCCCAAAATTGAGGCAGTGGACATTAGGAGCAACTGTAGACCTGGGGTTTGCTTTCTGCATCTAATCTGTTTCTGGTTTTACATTTATCTTAGTTTAGTATTTAGAGTTTATTATCATTGGTAGATTTGTTTATTCCTTTGGTTGCTCTCTTCCTTTTATTTTTTTCCAATATATAGATATTTTCTTTTTCCTTTTTCTTTTTTTGTGAGTGTGTATGTCTATGCTTCTTTGTGTGACTTTGTCTCTATAGCTTTGCTTTTACCATTTGTCCTAGGGTTCCATCTGTCCGTTTTTTGTTTTGTTTTGTTTTTTTGTATACTTTTTAGCTCTTGTTATCATTGGTGGATTTGTTTTTTGGCTTGGTTGCTCTCTTCTTTGTTGCTTTCTTTATTTTATTACTTTTTAACTTTTTTCATGTTATATAATATTTTTTAATTTTAATAACTTTATTTTATTTTTTTCTTTATTGCTTTCTTTTTTTCTCACTTTTCTTCTGAGCCGTGTGGCTGACAGGGTCTTCATGCTCCGGCCAGGAATCAGGCCTGTGCCTATGAGGTGGCAGAGCCGAGTTCAGGTCATTGGTCCACCAGAGACTTCCTAGCTCCATGTAATATCAAAATGCAAAAGCTCTCCCAGAGATCTCCATGTACTCACTAAGACCCAACTCCACTCAACGACGAGCAAGATACAGTGCTGGGCATCCTATGCAAACAACTAGCAAGACAGGAACAGACTACGCAGACAGGCAGACTAAGAATAAAATAAGGTCACAGATACCCCCAAATGCACCACCCGACGTGGTCCAGCCTACCAGAAAGACAAGATCCAGACTCATCCACCAGAACACAGGCATCAGTCCGCTCCATCAGGAAGCCTACAAAACGCACTGAACCAACTTAATCACTGGGGCAAACACCAAAAACAACAGGAACTAAGAACCTGCAGCCTGTGAAAAGGAGACCCTAAACACAGTAAGTTAAGCAAAAAGAGAAGACAGAGAAAGACACAGCAAATGAAGGAGCAAGGTAAAAACCCAGCAGACCAAACAAATGAAAAGAAAATAGGCAGTCTACCTGAAAAAGAATTCAGAAAAATGAGATTAAAGATGATCCAAAATATTGGAAATAGAATGGAGAAAATACAAAAAAAAAAAATGTAACAAGGACCTAGAATAACTAAAGAGCAAACAATGATGAACAACACAATAACTGAAAGTAAAAATTCTCTAGAAGGAAGCAATAGCAGAATAACTGAGGCAGAAGAACGGATAAGTGATCTGGAAGAAAAAATAATGGAAATAATTACTGCAGAGCAGAACAAAAAATAAGAATGTAAAACAATTGAGGACTATCTCAGAGACGTCTGAGACAACATTACATGCACCAGCATTCGAACTATAGGGGCCTCAGAAGAAGAAGAGAAAAAGAAAGGGTCTGAGAAAATATTTGAAGAGATTATAGTTGAAGACCTCCCTAATATGGGAAAGGAAATAGTCAATCAAGTCCAGGAAGGGCAGAGAGTCCCACACAGTATAAATCCAAGGAGAAACATGCCAAGACACACATTAGTCAAACTATCAAGAATTAAATAGCAAGGGGAAAACAACAAATAACATACAAGGGAATCCCCATAAGGTTAACAGCTGATCTTTCAGCAGAAATGCTGCAAGCCAGAAGGGAGTGGCAGGACATATTTAAAGTGATGAAAGGGAAAAACCTACAACCAATATTACTCTACCCAGCAAGGATCTCATTCAGATTTCATGGAGAAATTAAAACCTTTACAGACAAGCAAAAGCTAAGAGAATTCAGCACCACCAAACCAGCTTTACAACAAATGCTAAAGGAACTTCTTTAGGCAGGAAACACAAGAGAAGGAAAAGACCTACAATAACAAACCCAAAACAATTAAGAAAATGGTAATAGGAACACACATATTGATAACTACCTTAAATGTAAATGGATTAAATGCTCCAACCAAAAGACATAGACTGGCTGAATGGATACAAAAAACAAGACCTGTATATATGCTGTCTACAAGAGAACCACTTCAGACCAGGGAGACATACAGACTGAACGTGAGGGGATGGAAAAAGTTATTCCATGCAAATGGAAGTAAAAAGAAAGCTGGAGTAGCAATTCTCATATCAGACAAAATAGACTTTAAAATAAAGACTATTACAAGAGACTAAGAAGGACACTACATAATTATCAAGGAATCAATCCAAGAAGAAGATCTAACAATTGTAAATATGTATGCACCCAGCATAGGAGCACCTCAATACATAAGGCAAATGCTAACAGCCATAAAAGGGGAAATCGACAGTAATACAGTAATAGTAGGGGAGTTTAACACCCCACTTTCACCAATGGACCGATCATCAAAAGTGAAAATAAATAAGGAAACACAAGCTTTAAATGATACATTAAACAAGATGGACTTAATTGATATTTATAGGACATTCCATCCAAAAACAACAGAATACACTTTCTTCTCAAGTGCTCATGGAACATTCTCCAGGATAGATCATATCTTGGGTCACAAATCAAGCCATGGTAAATTTAAGAAAATTGAAATCATATCAAATATCTTTTCTGACCACAATGCTATGAGACTACATACTAATTACAGGAAAAAATCTGTAAAAAATACAAACACATGGAAGCTAAACAATACACTACTAAATAACCAAGAGAACACTGAATAAATCAAAGAGGAAATCAAAAAATACCTAGAAACAAATGACAATGAAAACACGATGACCCAAATACGACGATCCAAAATATAGCAGAAGGAGGAAAACTCCGAAACTCATTCTATGAGCCACCATCACTCTGATACCAAAACCAGACAAAGATGTCACAGAAAAATAAAACTACAGGCCAATATCATGGATGAACATAGGTGCAAAAATCCTCAACAAAATACTAGCAAACAGAATCCAACAGCATATTAAAAGGATCATACAGGGCCTCCCTGGTGGCGCAGTGGTTGAGAGTCCGCCTGCCGATGCAGGGGATACGGGTTCGTGCCCCGATCTGGGAGGATCCCATATGCCGCGGAGCGGCTGGGCCCGTGAGCCATGGCCGCTGGGCCTGCGCATCCGGAGCCTGTGCTCCGCAACGGGAGAGGCCACGACAGTGAGAGGCCCGCATACCACAAAAAGAAAAAAAAAAAAAAAAAAGGATCATACACCATGATCAAGTGGGGTTTGTCCCAGAAATGCAAGGATTCTTCAATATATGCAAATCAATCAATGTGATACACCATATTAGCAAACTGAAGGAGAAAAACCATATGTTCATCTCAGTTGATGGAGAGAAAGCTTTCAACAAAATTCAACACCCGTGTGTGATAAAAATCCTCCAGAAAGTAGGCACAGAGGGAACTTACCTCAACATAATAAAGGCCATATATGACAAACCACCGCCAACATCATCTTCAATGGTGAAAAACTGAAACCATTTCCACTAAGATCAGGAACAAGACAAGGTTGCCCACTCTCACCACTGTTATTCAACATAGTTTTGGAAGTTTTAGCCACAGCAATCACAGAAGAAAAAGAAATAAAAGGAATCCAAATCCGAAAAGAAGAAATAAAGCTGTCACTGTTTGCAGATGACATGATATACATAGAGAATCCTAAAGATGCCACCAGAAAACTACTAGAGCCAATCAATGAATCTGGTAAAGTAGCAGGATACAAAACTAATGCACAGAAATCTCTTGCATTCCTATATATTAATGATGAAAAATCTGAAAGTGAAATTAAAAAAACACTCCCATTTACCATTGCAACAACAACAACAAAAATACCTAGGAATAAACCTACCTAAGGAGACAAAAGAGCTGTATGCAGAAAATGATAAGACACTGATGAAAGAAATTAAAGATGATACAAATAGATGGAGCAATATACCATGCTCTTGGATTGGAAGAATCAACATTGTGAAAATGACTATAACGCCCAAAGCAATCTACAGATTCAATGCAATCCCTATCAAACTACCAATCCCTATCTAGTTTTTCACAAAACTAGAACAAAAATTTTCCACAATTTTTATGGAAACACAAAAGACCCTGAATAGCCAAAGCAATCTTGAGAAAGAAAAACAGAATTGGAGGAATCAGGCTCCCTGACTTCAGACTATACTACAAAGCTACAAGACAGTATGATACTGGCACAAAAACAGAAATATAGATCAATGGAACAGGATAGAGAGCCCAGAGATAAACCTACACACATATGGTAACCTTATCTTTGATAAAGGAGGCAAGAATATACAAAGGAGAAAAGACAGCCTCTTCAATAAGTGGTACTGGGAAAACTGGACAGCTACATGTAAAAGAATGAAATTAGAACTCTCCCTAACACCATACACAAAAATAAACTCAAATTGGATTAAAGACCTAAGTGTAAGGCCAGACACTATAAAACTCTTAGAGGAAAACACAGACAGAACACTCTATGACATAAATCACAGCAAGATCCTTTTTGACCCACCTCCTAGAGAAATGGAAATAAAAACAAAAATAAACAAATGGGACCTAATGAAACTTAAAAACTTTTGCACAGAAAAGGAAAACTTAAACAAGATGAAAAGACAACCCTCAGAATGGAAGAAAATATTTGCAAATGAAGCAACTGACAAGGATTAATCTCCAAAATATACAAGCAGCTCATGCAGTCAATATCAAAAAAACAAAAAACCCAATCCAAAAATGGGCAGAACACCTAAATAGACATTTCTCCAAAGAAGATATACAGATTGCCAACAAACACATGAAAGGATGCTCAACATCACTAATCATTAGAGAAATGCAAATCAAAACTACAATGAGGTATCACCTCACACCGGTCAGAATGGCCATCATCAAAAAATCTAGGAACAATAAATTCTGGAGAGGGTGTGGAGAAAAGGGAACCCTCTTGCACTGTTGGTAGGAATGTGAATTGATACAGCCACTATGTAGGACAGTATGGAGGTTCTTTAAAAAAGTAAAAATAGAACTACCATACTACCCAGCAATCCCACTACTGGGCATATACCCTGAGAAAACCATAATTCAAAAAGAGTCATGTACCACTTAGTTCATTGCAGCTCTATTTACAATAGCCAGGACGTGGAAGCAACCTAAGTGTCCGTGGACAGACGAATGGATAAAGAAAATATGGCACATATATACAATCGAATATTAGTCAGCCATAAAAGAAATGAAATTGAGTTACTTATAGTGAGGTGGATGGAACTATAGTTTGTCATACAGAGTGAAGTAAGCAGAAAGAGAAAAGCAAATACCATATACTAACACATATATATGGAATTTAAAATAAAAATGGTTCTGAGGAACCTAGGGGCAGGACAGGAATAAAGATGCAGATGTAGGGAATGGACTTGAGGACACGGGGAGGGGGAAGGGGAAGCTGGGACGAAGTGAGAGAGTGGCATGGACCTATATATACACTACCAAATGTAAAATAGATAGCTAGTGGGAAGCAGCCACATAGCACAGGGAGATCAGCTCAGTGCTTTGTGACCACATAGAGGGGTGGGATAGGGTGGGTGGGAGGGAGGCACAAGAGGGAGGAGATATGGGGATATAAGTATATGTATAGCTGATTCCCTTTGTTATAAAGCAGAAACTAACACACCATTGTAAAGCAATTACACTCCAAGAAAGATGTTAAAAAATGCAAAAATAAAAAGTTATTGACACATTTAAATGGAAATGATAATGAATTTCTCTTGTCCTCATGCATTTTCTGATCAACATCTTCCTGCTTTTTTTATAAATAAACTCATTAAGTGATATAAACTAATTAAAGGATATTTTGCTAAGTCATATTACTTTAAATCATCACACTTTTTTTCCTTCAAAAAAGTTTTTTTTATTATTGCCCAACCAAATTTAAGCTTATTGAAACAAAAAGCACAGTTATTTCAAGAAAAAATTCTTCAGTTACAGATACATTAAAAAAAATTGTGGAGGTCTTTGCTGAAGTATGAAACATATTCATTAGAATATGCGTTCCATAAAAGCAAAGCCATTACTTTGTTCACGGCTGTATCGCCAACATCTAAAACAGTTTTCAACAAATATAAAGCACTTATGGTAGTCCTCCCTTGCACAGAAGTAATAAAGAGCTCATTTTTCCCCCAAATATAACTTAGTTAATCTTTATAATTAGGAAAAAATTGTATTTATTGGCTGGAAGAAATTGGAATGAGATTTAAGGAATTCAGGAAGTGATGTTGATTAAGTACTACTTTGTAGCTTAAACTACTGAACATGCTTTCGTAGATAGTGTGTGAAACAGTGAGGCTGGGTCCTCTCCTACTGCTGTTTGACTGTAGATCAGAGCCAGCTTCCTGGCATGCAACCTATGCAGTTGGTCCTTCTAAACCCATGCTTAGAAGGACCCCACGCTTGGTTTAATGCTCTACTGTTGCTTTGAAATGTCTATCTTATGAGCAAGGGGACCTACACTTTTGTACTATACTGGGTCCTGAAATTATGCAGCCAGTCCTGCTGCAGAGAGTTTCTACAAAGACTGAGTTAGCAAGAGAAAGATGCTGTATGGATGACCAACAATCCAACACATAGAAGACAGATTAGGAGGGACTAAATGAGAACCTATACACTCTAAAGGTCTTTAATAAGAGAAAGCTCCAAATAATATCAACTTGTCCTTTTTCTTTAGGTTTCCATTGTGCCTAAAAGAAAATCTATATAAGGACTTGGGTTATCACCGTGCATTTATCAGCTTTGACTTTTTAGCTGACAAAATCATAATTAAGTTCCAAAGTCCCAGTAACTCTCTTAAGCAGGTAAGTTTTCCTTTCGCAGCTCTCAAGAAGCATGCGCTCACCCTACTAAACATTTAAAAGATTCTAATTTTACTTGATAGGTCACTCTTTGTAATTCAGAAATCATAGTACTCAAGAGAACTGTAAAGTCAGCTTCTTTAAAAAAATGAAAGTCACATACTAGCGCTTTACAAGTCTCTAAAATCTGAAGGCTGTAGTGGGATTCTAATGTAATGTCGACATTCCAGATACATCACCAGCACTTGTATTATACTTCCTGTATACTACATGGTCCACAGAAAATGTCCTTCAATCCATTGAGACATACCATTTTCCATGACTTGAGCTCTTTATACTTAAGATTATATCGCTAAAGGAATATTACCACTTCTTACATTTAAATCTTAAAGACATTTACAATGTAGTAGTTTGGAGTTAAATATCCATCTTTACTCTTCTGTCACAAGATGTAAGGTTGGACTAATAATCTATTTTGGTTGGTAGTGAAAGAGCACATGACTTAGTTAAACTCACTCATTGGGTCATGGATCTATTTCAAGCAAATGATAAATCATGTTCAATATCATCATTTACATGGTATGTTTGCAAACCTAAAACTACCACAGAAAGAAGAAAGTCCACAAGACTATCCCTAAAAGTGTTTTAGTTTAATTAAAACTAGAACCAGATATATTTGAAAAAGTAGATTTCAGAACCATTTTCATCAATCCGTAAACATGCCTTGGGTTTGGGATCGTAGGTGTTTGCCTTGGGGCAGACATTTCCCACCTGCTCCAGTTGGAAAACCCTGCTTTCACTGTTACCTTGATCACAAACTTACAATAACTCTCTATTGCTAGTGACAACTCCTGCAAACTGAGGGACCTTTATGAGCCCAACACTGTGCCAGGGATTTTATATACACCATTTTATTAAATTCTTATACTATTTTGTAGAACTCTGAGCAGTTCAAGCCCCTGTCCCATGCCTCTGCTTGGCTTCTCTAATTGGACTTCATCCATACCACTTTCCTATTTTTACTTTCACATCTCTCTACTTTGCATTCCCCAATTGCCTTAGCAAATTTCAAGGAGTGATGCCTTCAGGAACTACACTGAAAATATTCTGCCTTGTCACGTGTCACTCTGTCTGGACCTTCCTTCCTCCCTCTTACTTATCCGATGTCTTCTCCTTCAACATCTGGTTTAAGTCTTACTTCTTCCATGAATACTATTCTACTTGTCTTTTTGCTGTGAATTCCTGGTGTAGAACTTCCATGAGAGAGAACTAAAAGCATGAAGGACAGGATACACAGCATGAATCAAGGAAAAGAGGCAGGAGCATGTGGAAGGTAAGGGGGAGAATGAACGGGGTTGTGCGGCTGGATTATAAAGTGGAAGTTGAGAAGTGAAGGAGGAGTAGGCCAAAAGAAGAGTCAGCATCAGATTGTTAAGGACGTAAGAGTCTTAAGTTCTCTTATAGGCAATGGTAGCCACTGAAAGACTCTATAGCAGAGGAGGGGCCCAATCAGAATCCTGCCTTAGACAGGTCATGCTGGTGGCAATAGGTAGAGGATGGATTGAAGAGTGAAAGGGCAATGAAAAAAATGGGGAAAAATTCACTAAAGGACATCAGCTAAGTCAAAAGTTTAGCTAGAAGACAGCAGAGAGAGGCTATGTGAGGTAGGGGATATGGAGAAAGAACGTTCCTGGCTGAAGGAACAGCACGTACAAATGCTTCAGGGCAGGAACATGTTTGATCTATTGGAGGAATGCCAAGGAATCCAGTGTGACTGGGCCATCGAGAATGAAAGGGAGAGAGGCAAGAGATGAGGTCAAGGAAATAGAACAGCCAGGGCCAAAGTACGCAGGACCATAGAGGCTCCATGAGAATTTTGAATCGTACACATTTGTGTTTGAGGAAGCCACTGGAGAGTTTTGGACAATGAATTGAGATGTTCATATTAAGTTTTTGGAAGCATCACTGCCTCTACTCTGTAGAGAATTAGCCACAAGCAGGGTGAGTAGGGACACCAGGTAGGGCTATTATAGCCCATCATGGATCATGATGGTTGGTGGCTTGGACCAGGGAGTACTGGTGGAGGTTGCAGAAAGGCCTGATTGACAGGACTGTGTGTTGTGTTAGTTACAGAGTGTGGGAGAAAAAGGAAGCAAGGATGACCTCCAGAGTGAGTGCTTATCATTGACGGTGGATAAAAACATAAAAAGCAGTGTGAAGGCAAGACATGAGATGCTACAGTACCTTAATTGGAAGGATATGTCTTATATTATTGAATGAAAGAATCTTTTCTTTAACAAGTGCCCATAACATCTTCTTTTCCCTGCTTAAATTTTCCTGAACATCAGATATCTTTGAAATAGCACCCCAAAGCCCCTTTCCAGTGCCTTGTATGGGATGATTTACTCCAAATTTGCCATATCTAGGATTTGACTTTGAAATATGATTTCCTTCTGGAGAACCCTATATTCTAACCAGAATAAACTGTGTTGTCAAGCTGCTTTTTAACCTTAACTTTCTTAAAATAAATGGGTACAAATTATTAAAAGAAGGGTTGGACATGTTTTAGCTTTATACTAAGTCACACACATGGATTTCAGTGGAAAATGGTTTCCTCAAAGTCATAGAAAGAGTCTTTTGTTTTAAATTTAAATTGGAAATTTTTTTTTTCACTAACAGATGAGAGCTCTGTGCTGCAGTCAGTATCCAGCTTTGCAAGTTCTCAACAGCTGGAATCATAATAAGCTTCTTTCTATGAAAATGAGCTCATTACTATTTGGTTCACACTGATGCTCAATAAATCCACAAAGTGCTTCTCTAGATCTGGGGAGAATTTTGTGAAACTGTACAAGGAATTTTTAAAACACAGTTTTAGGTCTGGTAATATTAAAATTAGAATATCTTTTTGCTCCCCCTTTATTGTGAAGACAGGTCTCAAAGCTGAGCAAATTATACATATTAGTATGTATATATTCTAAAAGACATACTCAGTTAAATTTAGTATATTAAATATGTTACATTAAAATTAATGGTTAAACCAATATTATGTTATAATCTAATATTATAAAAGAAATCATAAAGCTTAATAATAATCACAGTAATTATATTTTTATCACAGTAGTTACATTTTTAAGTTTGCCAGGCCCTATGCTATATACTACCTCATTCTGTAAAACACGTATCTTAAATCATATAGAAAAGTGAAAAAGTAATACAATTAGTTTTAGTTGTTTCTTTGCTTTCACTCTGATGTTAATATTTCTATGATGAGATCAAATCCCATCCTCAGGGTTGATTTCATTATGTCTTTAAAGTAAGTTTTCTTAGTACTAAAATTATAATAAAGTAACTTAAAGATGTAAAGCTATTGGGAGAAAAAAAACAAACCCTGGTATTAAAATGTCTTAGAAGCAGGAACAAAGAGTAAAAATTCAATTTTTGGTCTGAATTTAAGTATGTCTCAAAATTTTTAGTTGAACATTTGAGTCATTTAGGAAATAAGAGGGAATAAAATAATACAGTAAACTTACTAGGTCTTACAGTTTAAAACTATCCACTTCTTAGTCAAAATATTTCCAATGTGCCATTTTTATATTCCTTTGATGTGAATTCCAAAAAGACTTAATGGAGAGACAGCAGATAGTGGACCCATAATTAAAACAATAATGGCTGTGAAATTCAACCTCTAAAGTAGTTTTAGTGTGAACTTCTCTCTGTGAAACCCATAAAAAATCATAAATAACACAGTACGATTTTGATCAGCTGGGAGTGTTCTAATCAGCTCAAATTCCATTATCTTTGAGCAAAGTCCAAAGTTTCCATTCACTATGAAATGAAGTGAAGGCCTCTTTAGCAGACGTATTCACTTGAGGATGTAACCTTTAAATGAATGCCACCTTTGTAAATGCCACTTAAGAGGATCCTTCTAAAAGCCACAGTGAGATGCCACACTGGCCTTCTTGTTGGATTTTCCCAAGGCTGATTTCCTTATAGGAAAGGGGAGAGTGATGTCTGGCACCAAAACCAGAGATTCCTGGGGTTTTATTCCCAAACTCTACATCTGACCACATTCAACCTGTAAATTTCCCCTGTGCAAGATTTCACAACTCAGAACAGTGTTTTACTTATGTGTGCCTTGCTGAGTATAATGTCCCTCTGTGACATTACACCTTAGGATATGTGAAGGAAAGGGATTCTTAAACAATTTTGATCACCATGACTGATTGGCTAGCCCCATCCCTGAGGAAAGATATTAACAATATTATGTTTTAGATCCAGTTTACATGTTATAGGCATGACTCCTATTCTGGAATATTTTGTTCTGATTTCAGTACCTGCATGCTATGGGATTCAAAGAAGGAAACTTATTATTATCTTATTTTACTCTTGATTTATTAAAACCTCTGACATGCTTTTTGTGAGGTGAAATAAAATTTAGGCCTCCTTCGAGAAAGCAGGACATAAGAATGCTGAGTTAGGTCCTTCCCTGGTGGTGCAGTGGTTAAGAATCCACCTGCCAATGCAGAGGACATGGGTTCGAGCACTGGTCTGGGAAGATGCCACATGCCGCGGAGCAACTAAGCCCACGCACCACAACTACTGAGCCTGTGCACTGCAACTACTGAAACCCATGCACCTAGAGCCAGAGCTCCGCAACGAAGATCAGGCACCGCTCGCTGCAACTAGAGAAAGCCCTCACACAGAAACGAAGACCCAATGCAGCCAAAAATTAATTAATTAATTAATTAATTTTTTTTTAAAAAGAATGCTGAGTTATTAGGGCAATATTCACTGTTGTTATGTTGCCTGTGATGGTAACTTCCAGACGCTTTAGAGGAGGTGGGAAAAATTGTCAGACACAGAGCCTTTACAGCATACCTGCACTAGTTAGATTATGAGGACACAGCAGAAATTTCTGGCTAACCACCCCCTGCTGAAATGACTGGCTTGCTAATCGAGCAGTATCTTACATTTGGCCTGTATGCAGCCATTTTAAGAAAAAAAAATTACAGAAGACTCCATTAATGTCTAGGTTAAAGGAAATTTTTCTATTTAGAATGTGAAACATTTATTTTTCAAAATACTGTACATTATTTGCACAATTTTCTCTGAAAGTGTGCAATCCTAACTCAGCTCAGAAAGATGCTCAGAGACATAGAATTCTCATCTCGTGGTTTGAGGTTCCATCTTTATTCCCTGAACTTGTTTTATAACCTGGTAGGAGACCTCCTAGTGTGTAAAATATACAAGATATGGGGAAGAGGCCCACAAACCCTATTCCTAAAACAAAATCTAATTTTTCATTAGGTAGTAATTATTAATTAAGTATATTTTAATTGGAAATTTACCATACACCATCAGCTCTACTAGGTATTCAAATATAGATTTGAATCAAACAAATACAATTACAGCTGTCATGGAGCACAGGGTTTAATGGGAGATAACACACAATAACTGATTAACTCTTGGTGCCATATCTGGAATGATGGAGACATACAGGGGTGATGGGAAAGTGCAATGGGTCAGGAGACCTAAACCAGCAAAAGGTTGGGGAAAGTAGGTGTCCCCAAGGACTCCCTTGAGGAAAGAACTCTAAGTGAGAGCTGAGGTTTGAATCAGTCAGTGAAAAGTGTTGAGAGAGAGGTGGAGAGGGGGCAGGATGATGCTGGAAGCACAGGAAGGGGCTGTGGGAAACCATAAAGGGGATTTAAGGGGGCAGTAGGTATGATATGATTATAAATATATTTAAAGCTGAGGAAAATACAGAAAGGGAATGAAGTTCGTTAGATATGAAAAAATCAGTGAGAAGGCTTTTGTAAGAGTCTCAATGAGAGATGCTCATGGCTTAGTCTAGATGCATAAAATTCCATCCAAAGACATTTAGAAAGGCTTGAATTTTCTCTGAGCTAAACTAGAGCTTGGGGACATCAAGCAGAGGTGAAAGAGTAAGGAAACAGAAGTACCAACCCACAGGCAAAGTCATAACATTTGGAAGTTGGGGTGTTTGGAAAAACCTTGCCTATTTTTCAGTTTTGGCTGAAGTTGGCACAGTTATTATCACCCTACTGAAAAAAAGAGGAACGTGCTACTTGACAAAACTTGCAACCAACGTTTTTGGTTAAAGAAAGCTGCATTTATTTTGAACGACTTTTTATTTTATTTCAGTCTTGTCTTTGATCTGACTCCTGTCAGATCCTTTCTTTCACGAGAGGATTTGAATATTACAGGAGGCAACATCTGTAATTTAAAACAAAGTGGTCCAGTTTGGCCTAGTAATTATTTCAGAGTGGGTTTCCAAAAGAGGGATACATCTATGGTAAATGTGCTGTACTGTCCTGCCTTTCTTCCCTGCTCAGCTGGCATCCAGCTAGCATCCATCCAATATCGACTCATGCCTTTCCTAACCTAAGTTTAAATCCAAGCCATAGGTGATCAAAATTATTCACAGATATGAAACAAATCTACTAGTATACAAGCTCAGGAAGGGATTTTTATCTGTTTTTCTTTCACTATGTGCTCCAGAACCTAGACACTCAATAAATAGTCATTGAAACAATGAACAAACAAATGTGGACCAAAAAATGTTGACATAATTCAAAATATTTCATCTTCTATTCAATGTCCAGGGCTTCCTGAACTTAGAAAGTACATTCTCATTCCTCTGGCATTTAGAATCTCCCCAGTACAGTCCCATTACATATTTCTCTTAATTTAACAAACCTATATTATTCCTGTCTCCCCACAAAATGATTTTGGTTTTCTGTTTGTATCACTCTTCTTATTTTGCTCCCTTAGCATGGAATTGTGCTTTTCCTCTCCCATCCCTCACCCCCTAGGTCTACTGTCAATTTTTTCTCCATCCTTTCAGGACTATCTCAAAGGCCAGCTCTTTCAGGAAGCCTTTCCTAGGAGCTTCTCACCATATCTAGACATACTCCTCCTCTTAAAAACTCAAGGCAATTTTTCTTTCATTGCATCTCATTTAGCCCGCCTTTTATTAAAATTAGTTATGTACCTATTCTATACTGTTGTATAGTTAGTATTTACTAAGGAAAACTGAACCACTCTAGGTTTCAAATAGAGAGAATTGAGGGAATTTATTATGTAGGTGATGAGAGATTTAACAAAAACAAATAGTTTTAATGAGACAAACCAGAGATTAACAATAGCAGAAAGCCCTTCCCTCACGTGGGGCTTGTGAGACAATGAGAGAAAGTGGCAGAGGCAGTATTGCCAGAATCCAGAACCCAGAACCATAGGTCCAGAAGTATGGTTGGAGCTAACCAACAAGATCTGGGATCATGGGGAAAATAGTTGTCTCCCAGGAGTTGTGGTAATTGAAGAGACTCAGGTGCAGCCAGAATTGCCACACAATTACACAATTCTTCTCCCCTCAAATGTCTCCAATGCCTTGATTAGCCAAATCTACTTGGAAATCAGTTGACAAGGGAGCCTAAAAAAGGGAGATACAGCTCCTTACGATACAGAGAAGAACAGGAGAACAAAGGGGGCAAATAACCTGTCACTATAATTTCAGGAGAAAAAAAAGCAATGTGACTTTTCAACACCTAGTGAAACGTCTTACACAAAATATTGATTAACTTTTATTATATCCCACTTCTAAAAAGGGGAGTGTCATTCTGTACAAAGATGAAAATAAGAATTTATACATGAGGTGTTATGTAACCAGTAATTCTTTCTGCATGTCCACTAACCATCAACATAATTTTTAAAACATATGAAGCTTATTTTTTTATAAGCAAAATGTCATTATGAATTTGGCACTCCATCTCCAGTAAGTCCTGCCTTTCCCTTTTTTTCTGAGACTCTCTTCGCTTGTTTGAGTCACCAGAGCACAAGTTCTAGATCTTGTTTGGGTCTTGAAACCCTGTGAAAAACTGATGAAACGGTCGATTTTCTGCTGGGGGTGAGGTGGGAGAGAAGATGATATTTGCATATATACTCAATGTTGCATACAGTTTCTGAGGGTTTGCATAGCCCAAAACCTGCCCGTTAGTGTTCTGTATCATAGAATAGTGGAAGTCTTGACAGTCACCTATTAATCAAATGAAATTTGAGGATAGCACACAGCTTATACCTGATGAGCTACCTTGGTTTCCTCAGTGTGGTCAACTCTAAGCAACCCAAACAGATGACTGGAGTCTGACAAGGCATAGTCTAGAGCCTCAACAGGTTCTCAACTGGGGGAGAACTTGCCCCTCAAAAGACATTAGGCAATGTCTTTTATTTTGTTTTTTTGTTTTTTTTTCATGACTCGGGCATGGGTGTGCTGATGGCATCTAATGGGTAAACACCATCAGGTTGCTAAATATCCTACAATGCACAGGAAAGCCCCCATGACAGAGAGTTATCCAGTCCAAAAGGTCAATAGTTCTGAGATTGAGAAACCCTATTCTCGAGCAAGAGCAATTATATGCTTCTACTGGGCTCAACAAAGATCACATTAATTTATAATGCAAGATACACTTTCCATTCCTCTATGCTCCCCCAAAAGAGACACTTACAAGTTGCTGACATATTTAATCAGATTCTACTATGTCTCTTGAGTTCTAAGTTTCTTAATCTTTTATGTCAACTCTGTCATGGTATCTTTGAATCTAGTCTATAGCCTGTTAGATGATAAACAATGAATTTCTATTATACTTACAGAAAAACCACTCTCTAGCCCAGGAAACCTGGTTTTCAGGAAAAAAATATACCAAATAATATACCAAAAAAGATATGCCCAAAATCTTAACTATACAAAGATTGAGAATATGAACTCAAAGTACACCCAAGGTTTCCAGGCACAAGTCTACTCTGTCCTTTTTCCCAGACAGGTATGTGTCCAAAGCCCCAGACTAAATACGCCCAGACCTCAGGCCACACTCCTGAAATTCCACATTGCTTTGAGTGAATTTCCAAAGCTGTGTCAAGGTAGGGTCCCTTAGTAAGCTGACTCAAGAAACATATTCTGACCTTCTATTTTGGAATAGGTTTATACTTCAGGACTAGGCTGATCCTAGGTGAGTAGTTGTCCTGCTGGTGGTACATCTGACTCCACTGCACACCCACTGATTCAGAATCTCCAAGAGTGGGGCCTGCACATCAGGTGGAAAAGCACAGTTCTAGAGAGTATAACCTCCCATGGGTGATCTTGTCCTGAAAACACCCTGGACTGTAATAGAACTTTTCTTCTAGGGAAGGCCAAGAGACGAGATTCTATCAATATTCTACAGGACACTTGCACTTTGTTTATTCCTTACAGACCTCAGGAATTCTAGAGCTGCCAGGATGGCTCCCACATCCCCAGGCCCTGGGCCCACCCTAACACCAGGCTATCCATGGACCTAGACTCCAGACTGGCTCTGTGGACTGAGGTTACAGGCTGATTCTCGAAGCCCCAGGCTCCAGGCTCACCCTAGCACCAGGCTAGTGTCCAGGCTGGCTTCCACAAAACCAGGCTCCCAGGCAGTTCCAGTACCACACTGGACTCTGAGGACTCATTCACTGGGCCCACTCCAGTGGTCCCCAGCACTTGGTTGGCCCAGTGAACCTAGGCTCCAGTCCTATCCCAGTGCCCACCCACTACCCCCTTCCCCAAGGGGCTCCCCAGTGGATTGTAGAATGAAACCCCTCCTTTAGCCTAGCACTATCTGAAACACTGACATCTGGTCTTGACATCTTTTCTAGTTTTTCCTCACTATTTCTCTTCCAATACCATGTGCTTCTGTATCTTATAAGTTTCTAGTTCTGTGTGTTTTTTACTAATATTTTCTCCATCTGAATGTCCAACACCAAATATCTCTTATTTTTGAAATATCCCCTCTTTCATGAAGCCTGACCTCACCCCCCGCAGTCAAAAATACCAACTCCCCTTTTGGAATACCTACTAAAGTTATGGTGTTTCATTAGAGTACTTTTCACATTTTCCTCTCTTTCATAATAACCCATACATCTCCTTTATGGCTTTCTTGTCTTGGTATCCCCCATAAAGCCTACTAGCATGGTGTTTTTGACAAAGTAGATGCTCCTCATATTTTGATGTAATGAAGGCTGAAACTAAAATATTACTGCAAGATTCAGGTGCTCTGCATCTACAATATTTTTATATTTATCTACTGAGGTCATTCCTTTTTGGTACTTGAGATTTGGAAGAATAAAGTGTTATGACTGGAAATCAAACTGAAAATTACAATGAAGAATGTAGTATGCTGTGTGGGCAGTAAGGAAGTTCTTTTACATAACCCACTGTTAGTTTTCTGCATCAACTTGACTAGACTATTATCCAATCAATTGTTCAAATTCTAATCTTGGTGTAACTATATTTAATAGATGCGGTTAATGCCTCTAACCAATTGATTTTAAGTAAAGGAGATTACTTACCTTCCATAATATAGGTGGACCTGATTCAATCAGTTGAAAGATCTTAAGAGCAGAAATGAGGCTCCTCCGAAGAAGAAATTCCACCTGTGGAGAGAGAGAACAGCTTCAGCTCATGCCTCTGAGTTCCTGCCTGTCTTTCCTGACAGATGCCCTATGGATTTGGGATTTGCCTGGTCAGCTCCCACAACTGTAAAAACCAGTTCTTTGCAATAAATAAATAAGCAAGCAAATACCAGTCATCCTTTAGTATTCATGGGGGATTGGTTCCAGGAGCCCTCACAAATATTAAAATCCATGGATGCTCAAGTCCCTTATATAAAATGATGTATAAAATTGTTGAATTCACAATTGTGAAACCCACAGATATGGAGGGCCAGCTGTAAATAAATAAATTCTTCCTACTGGCTTTGTTTCTGTGATGGAACTCAGACTGATATACTTGTTATGAAAATTTTCACCTGAAATTTTTAAAAGTTCGTTATTTTGTATGTATGTATGTATGTGCATATATGTGTTTCATAGATATATGGGTACTCATATACATACATACATAAATACCCATACATAGTACAGATTAAAACAATAAAAGATACCTTTTTGCCTAACAAATAAGCAAGGTTAAAAATTATGATAATGCTCAATGTTATTGAGAGTTCTATGAGATGAACCCTATATGACTGTGAATAAGAATGCCTTTCTCAGAAATTTAAAAAACATACAATATTGCTATTTTAGTCAGAAAAATAGAGAATTTTTGAAAGTCACGAAATTAAATAATACTCAAGAACATAAGATTAATAAAGAATAAGTTGATACTTATTTGGTTAATTGATACCTCTTATTATAAAAGCTGCTATCAGCTAAATCAAGCATTAGATTAAAAAGTGTCATTCATCATCACATGAACAATGAATCTCGACACTTGGTAAGACTCACCTGACTCAGGACAAGCCAAACAGCAGACTTCCAGTTGGCTCTTCCAAAAGGGACATAGGAGGGGCTAGAACTTAGCTTGTTTCCCCTGGAAGGAGTCACCACTCACAAGGTTGTTCTTGTACTGACTCAGGGGATGTGACATGCCCAGGTGATTTGGTCTTCAGTTGCTTAACTATTCATAGCTTGACAAATTTTAGTTTAGTACATTGATATTACCCTGTGTGTTGTGAGGGTAATGAATAAGAGAAAAACAGATTTTCATAATGTTAGCAAAATATTTTTCTCATAATATAATTCACTCTCACAAAAGCCAACTTCAATTCTTCAGTGACTTTAGATTATAAAAAGTCACAGCTAGAAGAGGTTTTAGACCAACTCTCTCTTTTCACAGGTGAGGAAGCTGAGGGTATGAGAAGTGAGGTGATTTGCTCAAGGTCACCCCAATGGGTGGGGACAAAGGCAAGACTACCATCCAGACCTTCTGTGTGATCTTACTATGTCACCTCCCTTCTTACTTATGACTTGTTTGGGTCAGAAAAATCATTAGCCATCATTAAAGCATAATAAAGGCAAGAAAAAATGAGGTTGAACCTAATAATTATCCTAAATTATAGTTATTTCTTTAAATGTATTCATGTAATTGTATTCAAAGCTATGCTGTCAAAATCTGTAGCCACCTGCTACATATGGCTAATATACACTTGAAATGTGTCCAGTATGACTGAGGAACCAAATTTTTAAGATTTAATTTTAAATAATTTAAATTTTAAATTTAAAATGTGCTTGATTAAATTATTAAGAACTTTTAAGTTAGGTTTAGAACAATATGGATATGCGAATCTACTTTTCTAACTGTAAATTTTATGAAACCTAAATGAAGAGCAAGTATTATTTTCAGTGAAAATTGAGACATACTCTGTAAAAAAATATATACAGGATTTCAAAGACAGTACACAAAAAAGAACATGAAATACTTCATGAATAACTTCTGTATTGATTATATGTTGAAAAGGTAAGATTTTGGGATAATTAGGTTAAATTAAATGTTATTGCAATTAATTTCATTGTTTCTTTTTACTTTTTCAATGTGGCTACTAGAAAATTTTAAGTTACATGTACGGCCCTCATTATATTTCTATTGGATGGGGCTGATAGAGAACCTCAAGTTTTTTTCAAATTTGTAATGAAGTGTATCTAAATAGCTCTTGTAGGGGCACATAGGAACAAACTTCTGCTGCTACTCACTTTGGATCCTTCTATGCTAGTTTCTGAAACATATCATTTAGAAATGAACACCTGCAATTTGGGATGTTGGCTTTGTGATTTATTCCTGGTGAAACAGACACCTGTAGAAAATCTTGTGGATTTGAGAGTTAAAAAGAAGTTGAAGGAAATCATTGATATACAGGGGATCTATGTTGCTTCCCTCTTAACACACCACATTGAAATCACTCTCATAATTCCTGAAGGTATTATATTTTTAATAGTGTCTGAGCCCTGGATGTTTCATTGATGAATATTGTGGACACTCTGAGGCTCCAATAGGAACTTTCTCTTGAATAATATATCCCTTAATGCTACCTCCCACTTTCAGTCTGAGTAGTTGTAACAAACTTCAGACATCCAACTGACATCAGGTTTCTTAGCATAATTTCATTTGGGGCTCGTAACTGAAACCATTGTGTTCGTTGTCCATGACATCTTAGACATATGGTATGTCCCTCCTAGTTGGCAGCCAAATATTTCTCCTAGGCTTTGGTTTCCCTTTCTGGGAAAGAGCAGGCTCCCTTTGACATGACATGTCATCCCATGGGTATATCATGAACCTCCATTTCAGATGCTCTGAACAGTGTCTCGACAGCCTTCCATTTTTAGCACTCAGATGTCCTTTGAATATCTATTATGGGCTGAATTGTGTCCCCCCCAGAATCCATTTGTTGAAGTCTTAACACCTGGTACCTCAGAATGTGACTGTATTTGAAGACAGGGTCTTTAAAGATGTAGTTAAGGTAAAATCGGGTCATGCAAGTAAGGCCTGATCCAATATGACTGGTGTTCTAATAAGAGGAGATTAGGACACTTACATGTGCACACACAGAGGGGAAGACCTTACGAAGACACAGTGAGAAGGTGGCCATCACAAGCCAAAGAAAGAGATCTCAGAAGAAACCCAACTCACCGACACCTTGATCTTGGACTTCCAGCCTCCAGGACTGAGAAAATAAATTTCTGTTGTTTAAACCCCCTAGTGTGTGGTCTTTTGTTATGGCAGCCTGAGCAGAGTAACACAGCATCCTTCTCAGTTGCCCTTGATTAAGCGTCCCTTCTCTAGACAACCATCAAATGCCTTTATGTTGGATGTCACTTTTATTTGTCCTTGAAGGAAGATGTTTCTCCATTTGCCCCAAAACATTAGCCCTGTGGTGCTCCTCAGTTTCCTCCAAAGTGAATCTTATATGTGCCACATTGTCTAC
Organism: Mesoplodon densirostris; assembly: GCF_025265405.1. Classification (NCBI taxonomy): domain Eukaryota; kingdom Metazoa; phylum Chordata; class Mammalia; order Artiodactyla; family Ziphiidae; genus Mesoplodon; species Mesoplodon densirostris. The sequence continues at coordinate 22,594,836 of NC_082668.1, forward strand.
TTTTTAAAGTCAGACCATCCCATACATTGCCTCCAAATTTGATGAAAATTCCCCTAGTCAGTTTTTCATGATGTGTTAATTAAAATAGAGAAGCCATTTAATTTTTATAGATCATGCTTAGATTCTAATAACAGTCAGCCTTAGAGAATTTAAAAAGCAGTGAACAGGGTAGAAAGAGCAAGGCCTGTGCAGGATTATGGACCCAGGTTGAAATTTGACTACGTACTTATTCCCTCGGTGGACTCAGGGAAGTTTTAATCCTCCTGAGTCTCTGTTTCCTAAGCTTTACATTAGGGTTACTAGTCCCTACCTCAAAGGGTTACTTGGGGAATTAAATGAGATAACATATGCCAGGTTCATGGCAAGTAGTACCACATAATAAATATTAATCCTCTTGCCCCAAAGGGAATGAAAGTCTCTTTGAAATATGACTACAGATTCTTTTTAAAAACAACAACAGCTAAAGTGTTTTATAGTTAAAGAAGGGGGAGGAAGAACATCTGTTTATGGCGCCCTTTGGTGAAACAACATTCATTTATATTCTAGGGCAATGATGTAGCCCTAATTCTCTAGACCCTGGAAAGCAGTTAGTTGGAAATGCACCATTGTTTAGCGTCCCTGGAAGGAAGGGGCTCGTTGGTGAGCTTTAAGCACTTAACATGTAGTAAAAACAATTTACCACATGACTCAGCTCTGAAGACTTGTTTGTATCTTTCCTTTTTTTCTGATCAAAATAATAATGGTAATTCATAGTTCACTAAGAAGAAAATTTATGCCTAACAAATTATTTATGGGAAGCTTTTAAATAATACACCTAGAATACCCATATTTATGCATTTACACACATACTTACTCACATCTACCTATCAGTAAGAAGTACCATGTCAATGTGAAAGATTTCCCCATTCATATTTGATTGAATTCCACAGACACGTGGGTACTAACTGTCGACAAATTTCTCTCATGCTTCTGAATGGAGAGGAGACAAATAAATTGAATGCAGTCGTGCCCTCAAGTCCTGGCCATAACTCTGCTATTAAAAATGGAATTTGAACTCAACATCACATGATTTTAAAGCTCTTAGGAGGGTGCTGGGTGAACATTAAATGGAGTAGAACAGCTGCTGGCCCCTCACATCTCTTTTCTAGTTAATTGCTACTGACAAAACTGGTTAGTCCCCTCAGTCTGACTGCTCTTGGGAACATGTCCAGGCCAGGAAGATGGTCCCTTCATTAGACTGCATTCTTCTCACTCAGCACTCTGCTCCCTGCTGGTGGGACAAAGCCTGAGTATTAGTTCCTCCCTGCTGTGCTGCTAAATTGAGGGGGTCTGTTATTAATCCACACACTCTTCAGAAAAGAAAAGAAATCAATCTATCCAGATATTTTAAATAATAACACATCAGCAAGGTGATATTCCACCAACACAAATGACAAGAGCATCCAGTTAATTTATGTCTTTTTCCCATCAGCTTTTCCAAGATTCAAAGGAAATGTGACTCCTAAAAGTACAAAGCAATTAAAATACAATCTTGTTAAATGTCAATATTTTACATTTCCTCCCTAAAGACATTAGATTAGAAATAAAATATTTTTATAAGAAACATTTATTAAAGACATAACTAGGTAGTAGAGGTGATATAGAGATACATAAAAAGATGACTATTCTTGAATTGGTGAGAATTACTTTGGATACTGTATTAGATACTGTATTTGAATTTGGATACTTTGGATATTGTCTGCTGGGGCTGCCGTAACAAAATACCACAGACTGGGTGGCTTAGACAACCGAAATTTATTTTCTCACATTTCTGGAGGCCAGAAGTCCAAGATCAAGGTGTGGGCTGGTTGGGTTTCCTCTGAGGCCTCTCTCCTTGGCTTGCAGATGGTGCCTTCTCTCTGTGTCCTCATGTGCTCTGTGTGTGTTCTAACTTCTGCTTCATATAAGGGCACCAGTTATATTGGGTGAGGGCCCACCCATATGACTTCATTTAACCTTAAGTACATCTTTAAAGGTCCTATCTCTAAATACAGTCACACCCTGTAACCCTTCCTTAGCCAAAGTAGATGTTTCAGAAGGCAACTGGAGGTTCTTTATTAAGAAGGAATGGTGAAGCTAGAAGAACAAGGTTTTGTTTGGATAATATGTATCAATGGCAGCTGCATTCAGTAAAATAAAGACCAAAGAAGAAAATGTGAAACCTCCCCATGCGCACTCTTGATCATTCAACAATTTAAGAGAATTTGGAAACACTGGATTGAAATGTAGTTATTTTGTATACAGTAGTTCCCCTTACCTGTGGTTTGATTTCAATTTCACTCTCTGAGGTTGCAGTTACCCATGGTCAATGGTAGTCTGAAAGTATTAAATGGAAAATTCCAGAAATAAACGATTCATAAATTTTTTTTTTGTTTTTTAAAAAACTTTTATTGGAGTATAGTTGATTTACAATGTTGTGTTACTTTCTGCTGTACAGCACAGTAAATCTGTTATGCAGATACATATATCCACTCATTTTTAGATTCTTTTCCCTTACAGGTCATTACAGAGTATTGAGTAGAGTTCCCGGTGCTATACAATAGGTCCTTATTAGTTATCTATTTTATATATAGTAGTATACATATGTCAATCCCAACTTATTGGCCCCCTTCCCCCTGGTAACCATAAGATTGTTTTCTATAATACATCTGTAACTCTATTTCTGTTTTGTAAATAAGTTCATTTGTACCATTTTTTAAAAATTGTGTGCTTGGGGCTTCCCTGGTGGCGCAGTGGTTGAGAGTCCGCCTGCTGACGCGGGGGACGTGGGTTCATGACCCGGTCCGGGAGGATCCCGCATGCCGCGGAGCGGCTGGGCCCGTGAGCCATGGCCACTGAGCCTGTGCATTCAGAGCCTGCACGTTCAGAGCCTGTGCTCCGCGACGGGAGAGGCCACAGCAGTGAGAGGCCTGCGTACTGCAAAAAAAAAAAAAAAAAAAAAAAAAATTGTGTGCTGTTCTGAGCATGATGAAATCCCGAGCCTCTTGCTCCGTCCCACCTGGGATCCCCAACCATTGGCATCCTCTGCTTCTGACACCCAACCATCACCTCCGTTGTGGCTCAGTGACCCAGGATCACCTGAAGCACACATACAGTCAGAAGGGCAATAGTAGCCTAATGCTACGTCGCAATGCCTGTGTCATTTATCTCATTTCATCTCATCAGGTAGGCATTTTATCATCATACAACCCAAGAATAAGGGTGAGAACAGTACAATAAGATATTTTGAGAGAGAAAAAAAGACCACATTCACATAACTTTTAACACAGTATATTGTTATAATCATTCTACTTTATTATTAGTTATTGCTGTTAATCTCTTACTGTACCTAACTTATAAATTAAACTTTATCATAGGCATGTATAGGAAAAAACATGTATGTATAGGAAAAAATGTAGTATATATAGAGTTTAATACTATCTGCAGTTTCAGACAACCACTGGGGTCTTGGACTATATCTCCCTTGGAGAAGGGGAGACGATTATATGTACAACGTGGAGGTCACATGGTCGGAAAATTGAGCACCAGGTAGGGACAGGGCTTCTTTACTTCTCATACCCATCCAAGTACCCTGAGACCCATTCCTCCTTGGAACTGGAAAGGACCTGAGAGCCCATCAGTCCAACCTGATTAATCCTACAAGTGAGGAAGCTGAGACCCTTGGAGGAAAAGCTTGCCCAAGATCAAAAGAATGTAACACAGTCAAGGCTACAATCTGGACTCACAGCTTCATGACAGTGCCTTTTTCACCACATCATATTTCCTCTTGCTCAGAAATTTTTTGATGTCTGTTTCTGAAGGTGTTTTTGTTGTCAAACCACCAGTATATTGCCCTCCTTACAATGTATATATTTATATATATTTTAATACTGTATAACACAATTATATATACCATAAACAATAACATATACACTGCGCTCTTTATATTTTATGTATATTAAAATATAAGTATAGTATACTATATAACATATATTACATAACACACTAATACAATTGTTTTATATTGTGTATATATTTTGCGTTGTACATATAGTGCCACTAGTTCATCAGGCTCTGACTCTGTCCAGGCAGCTGCTTAGCAGTGTCCCCTCTGGCTCCTCATTAACTCTCCATCATCACCCCCACCAACCTCTTTTACTGGACAACCCCACAATGTTCCCCCTGTAGCTCTAAGAAAACCACGCTTGACTCCCTTGTCAAGGTCTTTTCTCATCCATAATGCTTTGCATCTGTTCTCCTCTGCTTTCTCTGTTTCTCAGGTTCTACAGATGATCTGGTTCCTAACTGTTTGCCTGTACTTGAATCCCCTACTTCCCCAAACTCAGGTATGTTCTCCTGGTGTTTTTATATTTCCCTGGGCTTCTGACCTGGTTTTTACCTGGGGCCCTATCTTCCTATGTGCATTAACCTGTAATCTTGCTGTGATACAAAAATCTGATCTGAGGCAATTTTATAATAAATCACTATAGCACACAGGAGGAAGTCAAGGAATTCTGGCTAAAGACACTTCTCCTTTATGTTCTTTAATCCTGAGTAACATTTTCCAAGCAAAAAAAAAAAAAAAAAAAAAAAAAAAGGATAACAATATGTCTTAGTTTTAGTTTTCCATTCTTGCTGTTTTTATTTTTTCCTTTTTCATTTAAATCACTATCCCAGTTCCTCCCAACCCAATGGACCCAACCCAACAATTATCCTCTGAGTCCTCTCTCCTTTGGTTTCCTCAACAACCAAGTATTCAACACAAGCTGAGAACTGTGAACATAAAGTCATTGGATAACTGTAACACACAATCCCTGCCAAGTATAAATGCCTTAATTAATTCATAGTTTATCTGTTTGAAAAGTCAGCTAGTTCAGTTTTGTGTTTTACACAGACATTATTTTCTTTTCATCATGCTGAAAACCAAATTTGGTTTTAGTGCAAGCTACGCTATACTGAAACATTAGAATCATGAAACCAACCTCCAGAAGATCTAAACATGGGTTTAGATCTAAACATCTAGATTTGAGGCTGGCTTACTTCAATTAGCCCGGAAGTGGTAATCTAACTAAATTTCTCTTAAAAGCTAGGCAGACATTTGTTTTGGTTATTTTTCAAGGACTAAGTTTTTGGCATAAAAAAGACATTGTGGGCCTCCCTGGTGGCGCAGTGGTTGAGAGTCCACCTGCCGATGCAGGGGACACGGGTTCGTGCCCCGGTCCGGGAAGATCCCACATGCCGCGGAGCGACTGGGCCCATGAGCCATGGCCAATGAGCCTGCACGTCCAGAGCCTGTGCTCCGCAACGGGAGAGACCACAACAGTGAGAGGCCCGCGTAGCGCAAAAAAAAAAAAAAAAGACATTGTGAGAATAAGAAATTCAAGTGACTAATAATAACACATATCACTGCAAACTCTCTTGTACCGTCTTTTGACTTTTCCACTGATTATGAGAAACAGCAATGTCCCAGCTCACGCGCAGAGTCAGTGGCAGAGCAGAGAAAGCTCCACTGGATGGGAGGTACTCTGTCCAAGCAACTTTGTTTTGCTGTGCTTTTTCCATCTGTAAAAGGTTGTGAATTATACTCTACTGGCTAGGAGTTAAGTCTAAAGAATGTGTCTATACTGAAAAGTTCAGGTGTAATACAAGGGGAAAGGTTTACTACAATGAAAACATAAAGCAAGATGAGCCTGGTTCACCTACTAACGTTCTTTCTTTTGAAATATTTTTTAAACATTATACAGCCCAGTTACCCTTTTCTACAATTTACAAAATAACCATAAAGGTGACATCTTGTAGGAAGGAAGAGTGTGGTCTCTGTATGCAGACCACCTAGGGATATGCCCTGCCACTTATTTGCTGATCTAACTTCTCTGTGTATAATTTTTTTCATTTGTAAAATGGAGGTAATCCTATCACCCTCTTTTTTGTTGGTGCGAGGACTAACTGAATTAATACATGGATAGCGCTTAGAACAGTTTCTAACACATGGTAAGCACTACACATACACAAAGTTAATTGATATACGTAATTTAATGGTCAGTCTTACATTTGATGTTTAATTAAGAGTCTTACTATCTTGTTATTTTTCTTATTACATTAATGTGAAATTATTTATATACTGATTACAAATTATCCTCCAGAGACTATGGACTGAAATAGTATATAACGTTCTAATATTCTACATCTGGCCTTCCCGATGATATTTATTTTGCAAAAATTATGCAGGGTAGCATTATTGGGGTTTTAACACAGGGAGAGTGGGTAGAGAAAGAGTCAGGGTAATAAAGGCAATTAAGGATAGTGTTTATCAGTAACCAACAGTCTCCAGGGGACCATTTACATAATAACCTCAAACTACACCTCCACAGACCCTGGGGCACAGTAGCTTCTCAAAGCTGAATTTCATGAAACCGGCCACTGCAAAGGAACTTCCATGGAAAGACCATTTGGGGCTGAGGCTATTGACTAAAACACCAACTTTGGGGAAACACATTTGGGAAAACCCTGATTCATAAAATTAGAGAAACCACACTCTGCATATTTATTATTTTAAAGTCTATCGAAGAGGGGAATCAAATCAAAGAGGACTTATTTTTATTAAATAAGATTCTAGGATTTGTTGCTAATCAGGGGCCTTTAAAAACAGTTATAGGATTAAAGGTTCAACTTGAACAACTTCTTTCTTTCTTTTTTCATCTGCTTTACCAAGCACATACATTTTGAACCACTCAAGCAGATCACATCAAAAAGATATTGAAGAAATTTGTTCTCTTTTATCACAGATAGTTTTTACAGAAAGGACAGTTTTAATTACCTTTTCAAAGTGGATTTGGTACTGAATATACTGAGAGTATAAGGACTATACTGCTGAAATTTTTACAAACAGAATGTTAAGTACATGCTGTGTAGTAATCAATTTAAAAACTTATTTTTCAGGTAGTAAGAAGGTAATTGGTCTCCTCAAAATATTAACTCATTTTAATAACATTTTAAGTTAAAGATCTGGTCTGTGGCTTCAGAAAGCCAAATACCTGCCTGATTAAAATCATGTAGAATAAATACCTGAAAATTAATACAAATTTCATTTTTCATTCAAAAGTATACCATTCATTATTCATGGCCCTCCTCAGATACCAAAACAGTGCTTTATTCCTCCTCTTGGAGCTAGTCAACCACTAGATTTTAAACATCTGAATATTTCTGTGCTACAATCTTTTTGTCCATAAAACAATTATTTCTGAATCTATTTATATCATAAACAATCAAGGTTACAAATTTCTTTGAACTGTGCACATGGAACAGTTTCCTAAATACATTATCTTACAACCTCAGAACAAGGAGAGACAATTGAAGTCCTGATAGTTTCTGGACCATTTTTCCACCATCTGTGGGCTCTGGTATTTTGTGTACATTATTTCTAATTATTCTGGGACAGGAAAAATTGTTATTTATATCCACATGTATATTTATCTCTCTTTTCTTCTAAGGATGGTGGAATATGGTGATGGAAGGATGTGGGTAGGCAAGCTTGGAGGGACTCAGGCCAAGTTAAATAAATCTGCATTAAAAAGAGGGAGATTGAGAGCTATGGTAAAGAGCTGGGAAGATTTACAAACCGTACTTGGCAAGAAACAAGAGAGGAGAAAAATGATTTTGGAAAATATGGGAATAAAATACAGTGGAGGGTGTGATGTAAGCCCCTCCTCCCATTTCCCATACAAATTGAGTAAAGCCACTCTACTAAAATGGTATGGTCAGAGTGGAGCCTTCACCGTGAATGTGAAGAGGGGTTGAATTGGCACTCTTAGCACAAATGGATGGTGTACAGGACTGCTGCTTCTGGACTACACTACCACACCTCTGAAGCCAAGTATTGACCCCATATTGTAGAAGATGATCTGGGGCTCTGAAAAACTCCATGGGATTCTCAGGGTCACCTTCTGGTCAAGCAGCAGAGTTGAGATTTGAATCAAGTTCCCTCCAGCTTCTCTCCATGTTCTTTCTGCTGATTATTTCCTATCCACTGAGAGACATTGTCCCCTAGACTGAGCTCTTAAGATTAATTCATCTGCTTCCCAAAGCCTAACAGTGCCTGAAACATCATAAATGTTCAGTAAAGCATTTGTCACTGATGATAGGTGTAGATATTTCATGGTGGCCCTAGACTGTGAGCTTCCTGAGGGCAGTGTTGTTCTGCTTTCCACTGCATCCTTAACACTTAGCCCAGGACCTGACACAGAAGAGGTGCCAAGCAAACGTTGGAAGAATGAGTTCTCAGATAACCAGTATCTAGTCTGCAGGTTCTTTCAATTCTTAACCATTTTTTTCTCATCCATTCCAGATGATAACTTTCTAGCGGAATAGTCTAGCATGGCAACTTTTCAGATTTTTAATAATGTTACAACTATGCTTAAATTGAAAACATCTTCATCTGCAATCTACCTTTCTATTTCCAGAATTTGCATCCCATGATAGATGTAATGAATATCTATGGTTGAATTTTACAGCCATGCTTCCTCATCAGCATATCCAATAACTTTGGGCATTCTGAGACAGAAGGATTTAGCAATAGATTTCGAAGTCTTCACAATTCAGTTCTTTTAAAGTGTTTCATTTTTTCATGAAGATTATACTTCTAGGTCAAAATGTATGAGTCTTTGCTGGATGCCTCACGGATTCTAACATTGGGCTTTTTCATTTGACTGCATGATTCATTTCAAAGGAAAGATTTCTGATTTCATCTTAGAGCCCTAGGTATTATCTCAGCATGGGCATGTAGAACATAAATGCCATTTCCAGCACTGTGCAACACAGCAGGGCATGAGTAGTTTGCTGACAAATAAGCTTTCCTAGGAGCAGGATATGAAATAAAACCTTGGAGAATTTAAACTTAAGAGCTACTTTTGTTTACCCTTTGCCGAGTTAATCAGATGCATCCTATCAAATTGATTCTTCCACTCTCATAACACCCTGTAGCACTTCTAATAGAACTTACCAAAGGTGTAATTTCACATTTGTATGATGCTGTGATGAATGGCTACCTCCCCTTACAAGATTATCAGATGTCTGACTCTAAGCTGTTATTATTGGTTGATTGTTTGGTTCACGATCACAGCCCCATAGCCTAGCACAGGGCTTAAGTATTCAATAAATGTTTCTCAGTGGATAAAATAAATGATTCTACATTTATAACTGGACAGGGTCTGTTTCCTAGAAGAAGAATGAACAGCGGTAGTTCTTAACTTGGCTCCAAACATAGCCCTAAACCAACAGAATCAGAATCACTGTGGATGGTTAATAAAAAGCAGAGTCTTGGACTTTGAATCAGAATCTCTAGGGATAGTGGCATGGCAATCTACCCTTTAATTACAGACTCCAGATAATCTCAGACATACTAAAACTTGAAAACCCACTGCTACTCAGTTCTTTTATTTGATAGCATCATGCACTTCAAAGGGAAGATTTCCATTTTCATTCTGAGATTTAGAGCCCCAATGTTATCCAGCACCCATATATCGAAGGCAAATGCCACCAGAGAAAGTCAAGAGTTCACTCAACACTGATCGCACTGTAGACTTACCTTTGCCACGTGTGTTACTTCTATTCATCTGCTTTACTTTAAGAGAGCATGAGTTCTAACTAAAAAGCTGTGCTTGAGATTCTGGAATTCTCAGTCTCTGGGGACAGACATGAAATTCTTCTCATCAGTCAAGAAGCAGTGGGGTGGGGGGGGCTTCCCTGGTGGCACAGTGGTTGAGAGTCTGCCTGCCGATGCAGGGGACATGGGTTCGTGCCCCAGACCGGGAAGATCCCACATGCCACGGAGCGGCTGGGCCCGCGAGCCATGGCCGCTGAGCCTGCGCGTCTGGAGCCTGTGCTCCGCAACGGGAGAGGCCACAACAGTGAGAGGCCCGTGTACCGCAAAAAAAAAAAAAAAGAAGCACTGGGGACAAACATTTCCATGCCAAGTGTGTAGGTTTGATGTGAAAAGCACACCTCTAATTAGTCATCTTGTTCCCGGCTGGAACACTTTCCCCAGAATTACTGCAAGAATGATTGAAGGACCATTCTCACCTGTTTTCCAGGTACAAAGGATTCATACTAATTTTGTCTTTGACCTTCTTTCCCTAATTTGGTGTATTTGTTTATTTTTGTCAGATTGTAAGCTAGACACTTCTCAATCAGGTAGCTGTAATGGACAAAATGTTGACTCATTTTATAAGACATCTGGAGAGGGGGAAAGTGTTTTGTTTACTAAATTTGAATTATGAAAAGTGGGAGTGTTTCAAAAAAGAAAAATAACCATATTGTTTATAATTTGTGCTCCCGAAATGCTGGTTATAGCCAGACCAATTCAAATAACACTTTGTTCCCACTTGCTAGCAGTGAATTTCCAGCAGGGCTGGCTTCACAGAGTAAACCTAATGCAGTCTTCCATTCTCCTTTACCTGTTTTGCTATATTTAAAGAGCACGTCTGCTTTTTTTTTGGAAAAGTTTGTTTCCATCCATCATGTTCTCCCTTATGTAAAAACTAAACCAATTTTTGTCTTTTCTTCTCAGATCTTAAACGAAGCAATCGATTATGATTGCATGGGCGAACTCTTTACACTTTAATGAATTCTTTACCTTAGAGGAACATGTTGTGCTTTATGTTTCAAAATGGGTGGCAAAAAATGAACCTCAAAGTCAAATTCATCCAAGTGTCTGTTGTAATTAGGGTGGGTTTAAACATTGCCATTCATCAGCACTAAAAAAGCAGTGTAACCTTTTGTAAAATTTATAGTTCTGAACTATCTCACCATTACCCGTCAAGCATATTTGAATTTTCTGGGTCTCCCTTCAGGGAACTCTTCTGAACCCTCTAGCAAGAGCTTTTGTTTTGTTGGAAATACAGCTCCCATGGGACTGCCTAGTTTCCCAGCCCCCATGGGATTGCCTAGTTTCCCAGCCCCATGAATACTTGGAATGAGAAATCTCCTTTTTTCTGGAAGTATTGTGCATAGAATAGGTGCCAGCCATAGAGAGCACCTTCTTGAGAGTGTGGACAGAGCCTTAGTTATATTAATACATCTCTGCCTCCCAGTCAGGTGTCAAACCTGGCAAAGGGAACTTGATTAGAATGAAGACATTTTCCAGGTTGACTAGGGGTAAACGAAGCCAGCTGTCACAGCAAAATTACGCAGTACCAGATGGTAGTCACTGTTGAAAACCAAGGACATGTCTGTAGATGGATAGTTAATCCACCTTAGAGAGGATGAAATGGTTAAGTCAAGTGTCCACTTCTCTTCTAATGGAAAATGGGAAACTGTACTTAGAATTTGTACTACAACATGAAATAAGAAAAACTCATGCAAACATCTAAATGATTTAGCACTTTTTTCTCATGACTTTAAATTCAAAGATAAGGACACAACCTTAAAATGTTGAGATGATAACAGACCCAAATTAGCACTTCACAGCTGGACACAAACGCAAAGTGAACCAACAGTTTTCATTGTCTTGTCACCTGCAGCTAATATAAAGCATATATTCTCCCTTTCCCTCCCCAAAACCCTTTCCCAGTTTCCTGCCCAGACCTTTATCCTTGGTGACAGCTTGCTACACCAGAGGTTGTCAAAATATGAGCCCTATGCCAGTGGCATCAGTAGCTCCTGAGAATTTATGAGAAATATAAAATATCAAGTCCCACCCTAGACCCACTGAACCAGAAACTCCGGGATAGAAGCTTGGCAACCTGTGTTTAAAAGAGCCCTTGAGGTGATTTTGATGTTCACTAAAATTTAAGAACTACGGGCCCAGGCCATGTGTCACACTGACCTTAATTACAATTTGTTTTATTTGCATTTAAGATTTTCTCATTTTATAAGTAGCATAAGGGGAACAGGGGTCTAGGTGAATGAGAGAGGGGTCCTACAATCCAACCACTTTGGGATGTTAAGGGTTGCAAAATGTAAACGTTCTGCTGTTTCTCATCCTTATTTTCTTGATTTCTCCACAAGATTTCAATGGCATGTAGGTGCTTCCCTGAATTCTTAGGCTCCACATGTTCTACATTTTATAAGAAGGCCTGATAAGTTCCCCTTCTCCAATTCAATAAGATTCTGTCTACTTCTCTCCAGTAGTTTCCAATTAACAAATTCTTAGAATTTCTATTATCATCTCTAAAGTTTTCTCCCACTACATTAAATACTTATTTTATTAAATACTTATTTACAGCAATAGTTCTCAATTTTGATGTCATATTAGAATCACATAGGGGAGCTTTTCAAAAAAAATCCCAATGCTGGAATATACTCCAAACTAATTAAATTGAAATATCTGGGAGTAGGATCCAGACATCAGTACTTTTTTTTTTCAAGCTCTTAATTGTGCAGCCTGAATTCAGAACCAATATGTTATAGAATATATATGCAACCTATTTTAACATCTTTTTTAATTAATCTTGGAAATTTAATTCAGGATCTGATTATACAAACACCCATGTATCAAATACTCTTTTTAATCCATTAATCACATTAAAAAAACTCCATATACTTGTGCAGGCAAATAAAATGACTAAACAGAATACTTTCTTCTTGGAATTCAATATCAACCAAAGTTGATAATGCCTTACTTAGGTCAGCGATAGTAGTCTACTGAAAATATGATTTTTTTAGTAAAGGCCAGTATTAAAAGAGGAGAAATAAAAACTCATTAATAGAAACAAAATTTTGGACTCTTTTCTTATATTTACAACTTCTTTCTGATGCAGATTAGCTTCAAAAGAAGGTCTTGAAAGCTGAGTGCTACCATGTGAGTACATCCCTCCCTAAGAATGTAAGAGAAAATAGGGAGCCATAAACTATGTGAGAATACAATCTTGGGAAGTAGAAAACAGCAGCTGCTTATCTGAGAGTTAACAGATATCTACTTTCTGACTTTTCTACTAAGGCTTCAGTCACTCTTAAGATGCAATTTTTTAAAATATAATGGGAAAGAGCTTTCGTTTTTACCAATGTATTTGCATTGCATAAAATCCTGGGTAATCATGTCCAGAGGAACTCAAATATAGAAAATGCAGAAACTTTAACCTTGATCATATGATGCAGGGAAGCACAAGCCAGCAGAAGCAAAGTCATGTTTTCCATAGAAGAGCAAGTCTGACTCCAGTGGATTTATATGAAGAAACTGATACATTTAAAAGAAATGAAGGAACACAAAGCATTTCTACAGAAGTTCAAGATTTATGCTTATTGAGCATACAGGATACTCATGATTATATAACCAGTTTGTGGTACAAAGGAGAAATATAAAGAATCCCAGAGTTATTTGCCATAGCCCTGAGCTTCACTGCCTAGTTGGGGGTCAGCAAGCATTTTCTGTAAAGAGGCACATAGCAAATATTTTCTGCTTTGCAGATCATGCCTTCTGTGTTGATACTACACAACTCTGACACTGTGGAACAGAAGCAACCACAGACAATACCAGTGAGGTTGGGTTCCAGTAAAACACATTTTACAAAAACAAACAGCTGGCCAGCCCTGGCTAACAGGGCAGGCATGGCTGCACGCTGGTCTAGTGCATCATTTCTTTTTTTCTTTCTTTTTTTTTGTTTTGCAGTACGTGAGCCTCTCACTGTTGTGACCTCTCTGGTTGCGGAGCGCAGGCTCCGGACGCACAGGCTCAGCAGCCATGGCTCACGTGCCCACTCACTCCACGGCATGTGGGATCTTCCCGGACCGGGGCACAAACCCGTGTCTCCTGCATCGGCAGGCGGACTCTCAACCACTGCCCCCTTTTTTTAAAAAATTATTTATTTATTTATTTATTTATATTTTTGGCTGCATTGGGTCTTCGTTGTGGTGCGCGGGTTTCTCATTGAGGTGGCTTCTCTTTGTTGTGGAGCACAGGCTCTAGGCCTGCGGGCTTCAGTAGTTGTGGCTCACGGGCTCTAGAGCTCAGGCTCAGTAGTTGTGGTACACGGGTTTTGTTGCTCCACGGCATGTGGGATCTTCCCAGACCAGGGCTCAAACCCATGTCCCCTGCATTGGCAGGCAGATTCTTAACCACTGCGCCAACCAGGAAGCACCATAGTGCATCATTTCTATGTGTGACCACACAACTCACCTGCCTTGAAAGTCCCTGCCTCCACCCACCCTCCTATGCTGGTGCAGCCTTGAGATCTGTCAACAGATCTGAGTCTTCTTACCACTCCTCCAAGGTAATTGGATCCATTTCACCTTTTAGTCTGAGGACTCTAAAATCATGATCTCTAGCATAAAACAGGCTCTTATAGCCTGAAGGCTTTTCTTATCATGCCAATTGCCTCCTCTGTATTTCCACTTAGATATTCCCTGTGCAACTCAAACTCAACTCAGAAGCCATTGTTTTCCTCAGAAGACCTGCTCCTCATTGTCGACTTTCTGTATAAAGAATGGCCCTCCCATCTACACAGTTATCCAAGCTGAAGACCTGAGAATTAGAGGCAACCTACAGGGCCATGGCAATGGCTAGGTAAGATGTGGCAGATGCATACCATAGACTACTTTTCCATGCTAGGCAGCATCAAAAGCCATGAATTTCAGATCCATACATCAGCATGAATGAATCTCAAACACCCAGTGCTGGAAGTGCCAAAGGTAAGAAACCAAACATGCTCTGTGATGTAATACCATTTGTGTAATTTAAAACTCATTCAATAATGAAAACAATACTGTTTCTCAAAGATATAAAAATTCTGGTTCATAAACCGAACACAATAAAGTGGGGACCTTTGGAGTGGAGGTTGGGGAAATAAAGAAAAATGATATCAACAAAATAAGAGAAGAAACTTACCAGATCAATGATGACAGTAAGCCATCATGATTAACTCAATTCTCTGTACTTAAAAATGTTTTTTTGAAGTAGAAAAGACATAATACAAGGCTGCAAATCATATGTGCCACTAAAATGGGTGAAGCAAATAACTATTTGCCAATCATGATGTTTAAAAATTTAACAAGACGCAAGAAGGAAGAGATATGGGAACATATGTATATGTATAACTGATTCACTTTGTTATAAAGCAGAAACTAACACACCATTGTAAAGCAATTATACTCCAATAAAGATGTTAAAAATAAATAAATAGATAAATAAAAAACAAAAAATTAACAGAATTGAGGTTACATAATAATGGAAATTTGAACTATTTAGATCTTTTTCAGTTATATAGCATAAACTTTTGTTCATCTCATTATTAAATTATTCTACCACAAGTGAAACTTTCTAGAGTTTACTAAAGAAGCCTGACATTAGCCCACTTCATGACGCTAATGTCTTTAAATCTGCTGCTGTAATGAGCTGTCCAGATGTGGTGCAGGGTATCAAAACACACACCACATGCAACAAAGCATGATTCAACCAGACACACACCATGACATCATCGCATAAGGCTTCTTTAGATAACATAGATCACATAAAAGTTTATAAGCAGAAACTCGAGAGCCTAAGTTGTCAGTTTCAATTTGGAAAATTATTGCTTGATCAAAATATAGATATATTACTTTTTATTCTCTGCAAGAATAATTCAAAGTGAAAACACCACCAGTTGCTGCTAAAGGGAGTATAAGCCAACTGAGGGATGATTAAACTGGCCAATCTCTAATGTGTGCCTTCGTGAAATTTTTGAACTTTGTGGTTAATGATACAAACTCTTGAAAAAATTATTTAGGTACTAAGGCTTTTTGATTAAAGCTGAATATATTAGATGTGAGAACAAGCCACAACTTTTATCAATGCAAGCATGAAAAACAGCAAAATGGTATTTTATTTTATTTATTTTATCTTACTTTATATTTTAGAAATATGGTATAGATCTTTTAATTTGTTACTAAATTTTCACATTTCCGTTGGTTTCAGTGGCATCATATAGAAAGACAGGACTAAATATAGATTATCCCCCGGCTCTTCAAAATCACTTTAATTCTATTTCTCTCAAACCATTAAGCATATGCAAACCCAACATCAAAACCATTCTTAGAACAGAAACAAACTCACAGACATAGAAAACAAACTTAACGGTTACCAAAGGGAAAAGAGCGGGGAGGGAGGGATAAATTAGGAGTTGGGGATTAGCAGATACAAACTACCATACATATATATATATAATAGATAAACAATAAGGACCTACTGTATAGCACAGGGAACTATATTCAAAATCCTATAATAGGGCCTCCCTGGTGGCGCAGTGGTTAAGAGTCCGCCTGCCGATGCAGGGGATACGGGTTCGTGCCCCAGTCTGGGAGGATCCCATATGCCGCGGAGTGGCTGGGCCCGTGAGCCATGGCCGCTGGGCCTGCGCATCCGGAGCCTGTGCTCCGCAACGGGAGAGGCCACAACAGTGAGAGGCCCACATACCGCAAAAAGAAAAAAAAAAAAAAAAAAAAAAAAATCCTATAATAGATCATAAAGGAAAAGAATATGAAAAAAATATGTATATATATGTATAACTGAATCACTTTGCTATACACCAGAAACTAACAAAACATTGTAAATCAACTATACTTCAGTTAAAAAAAAAATTCTTAGGAAAAACTGCAGTGTGGACAAAGGCCATTTCAAGGCCTCTGTATGTTCCCTTTCCTTTTCCCTTCCTCATTACTTGTCCCCCGCCTGACCACCACACAAGGTCCTTGTACCACTGTTCCCCACTTCTGCCAACTTAGTTCAGGCATGTCTCCTTCCTTTCCTTCATTCAGAATATCCTGTGCTCTGTCGCAAGAGACACTGTGCGTGAGTGCTTTACAAACTGCAAGTCACTTTACAAGACCTTTTTCATTACCTACAGTGATCAATATTAAGTAGGCTAAGATAAATATTCATTATTTTTAAATAATAGAAAATTTAATTGGAGTAGGTAGGAAGGAATTATTGAGAATGAGGCTTCTGCTCTTTTATTTCCAGGTATGTTGGCAGCGATTGCTAATAAGCTGTTGTGTTACTGCCTTTCCTGGCCATGTCTGGATTTTCATAGAAGGCAAGATACTCTAATCCTAAGGAATTTAAAGATACGGATGTCTAATGGTAAAATTCCAGACCCTGGACTTTCGGCTAGGAGGGAAGAGCTGGAGCAGAGAGCACCCTGGAAACACCATCTAAGCCACACACCACACAGTATTGGCTGCCACTCAGCTCAGTCCAGGTTCTATAAATATTGGCCTGGCACTGGAGAAAAAATCCAAAAATAAATGGTGATTATATAAATTCTAATTTTAAGTATGTTGACAAGTTTCTGTGACTCTATATCCTATTTCTTTTTAATAAATTTATTTATTATTTATTTATTTATTTTTGGCTGAGTTGGGTCTTCATTGCTGTGCACGGGCTTTCTCTAGTCACGGCGAGTGGGGGCTTCTCTTTGCGGTGGCTTCTCTTGTTGCAGAGCACGGGACCTAGGTGCACGGGCTTCAGTAGTTGTGGCGCATGGGCTTAGTTGCTCCGCAGCATGTGGGATCTTCCTGGACCAGGGACTGAACCCATGTCCCCTACACTGGCAGGTGGATTCTTAACCACTGTGCCACCAGGGAAGTCCTTTATATCCTGTATTGAACAGTCAACACTTTGTCTTAAATTCCTATCTTGTCAGATTTTATAATATGGGGACTTTGCTATTAAAACTAATCTGGGTGGACATAGATGATATTACATTTTAAGCCATCTGAATGTATATTTTATATCTTTAACTGGAATTTGTTACTGCTGTTTTAGATTTTTTTTACTGTTGTTATTTAATGATAAGGCTAAAATTATTCATATTTTGAAATCTCATTGGAAATGACAAGCTATGAACAACTGTCTTTCATCCAAACCATTAGAACAATGACACATGTTGACTCACTGGGGTCTTGTTACAACCAGTTTGGATTTTAAACTATAAATTCAAGCCAGTTTCCTCAACCTTAAGTGTTATATCACCATATTTGGGCAAGGACTGTAGTGGTTCTATTATAAGCTTCTAGACTGGGTCTAGACATTGAAAATTTGAAGCAAATTTTTTTTTCTATATACAAAGTTAAATCACCATATATTTGGTACCCATTAAGTAAACAAGTTCATTTTAATGTAACCATATATTAGAGTTTAAAACATATGGGGACCTTTTAAAAAATAATGATGTTAAAATGCTTTTCCCCACCCTCACCCCTTAATTGATGCTGTAGGTAGAAGCAACCCAATATCTCTGCTGGACCTTAGATGTAGATGGGTATATCTTTGCTTATCCTCAGTTAAGGGTGGAAACAGTTCTATCTTTATGTTGGGTACCCTTTTAATATCTGTGTCCTACAATTTAGGGCAGATTTACAGGCTCAAAATAAAGCTGGCTTTCCTAGGAGACAGAAGGAAGTACTACTTTATGTCCTTAACTTAGGGATACACTCTCATGAACCCTTTCTGATATGATTCCCATATAAGAATTTTCTCAGTCATTTTATTTAGCAAATAGTTATTGAGTCCCTTCTATGTGTCAGGCACTGAACTGAGTACTGGAGGTATTGGCAAAAACAAGACAAATATCATCTCTACCCTCATGGAGCTTATAGTCTAATGTCAGAGACTAACGTTAAACAAATAATTATATAAATATCCATTTAAATGACAATAAGGGTCATAAAAGTGGGAGAAAAATAAAGTACTATTATAGTGCATAATAGGGGCATATACTCTGATTTGGGGAATTGGTGAAAAAATGAACTTAAGCTGAAGCTTGGTGATAGCCAAAGAGGGAGGGGAAGAGTATATCAGGCAGAGCATGTGCAAAGGTCTGAGTTTGAAATGAACTTGAGGGAATTCCCCAGTGGTCTAGTGGTTAGGACTCTGCGATTTCATTGCCTAGGGCATGGGTTCATCCCTGGTAGGGGAACTAAGATCCCCCAAATCTTGTGTCATGGCCTAAATTAATTAATTAATTAATAAGAAATGATCTTGAGCTTTCTGGGGACTGAAAGAAGGCCACAGGGTGAAGCACAGTGAGTGATGGGGAGAATGAGGCTGGTCTTTGTGTCATGACACAAAACTTCTATATCACTTAAAATCATTTTAAAAAAACTAAGCTACAGAAACACATACATTTTAAATCCCATATTTAAAAAATAAACTGTATATTTTTTTCGTAGGTCAAACAAAACATCTAGAAACGAATATGCCAAATTCTGAAAGTGATTTCCTTTGGGAAATGAAGTTGATCAAAGGAAAATGGGGACTTGCACTTTCGACTTTACAGATTTCAAATGTGTTTGAATTGATGAACATCTGTTCTCTTTACATTTTTAACAAAGCAGTCTGTTAGTGTCCCCTTTTTCTTCTCAACAAAAGCTTGTGACATCAGGATTGGCAATGCTTTCATGTGTGTCATCTAAAATGAGTGATTTTTGGGACTTCCCTGGTGGCACAGTGGTTGAGAATCTGCCTGCCAATGCAGAGGACGTGGGTTCAAGCTCTGGTCCAGGAAGATCTCACATGCCGTGGAGCAACTAAGCCCATGCACCACAATTACTGAGCCTGCGCTCTAGAGCCCACAAGCCACAACTACTGAGCTTGTGTGCCACAACAACTGAAGCCCGTGCACCTAGAGCCTGTGCTCCGCAACAAGAGAAGCCACTGCAATGAGAAGGCCACGCACCGCAACGAAGAGTAGCCCCCGCTCGCCACAACTAGAGAAAGCCTGTGCGCAGCAGAAGACCCGACGCGGCCAAAAATAAAATAATTAATTAATTAAATGAGTGGCTTTTTCCTTTTTCAGCTATACCCCTGACGATCCTTCAAATTGTTCTACAGTACATGAGGCACCCACACATCTCGCTGCTATGTGGATATCAGTGTAGACGTGTAGGGATCATCAGCCAAGGGGTGTGGGTCAACACCCAAAGGGACATTCTATGAGTCTCACGTGCAAATTTTCAGAGAACAGGCAGAGGTATTCCTAGTGCAATGCCAAAAATGAAATCATCGTGAACTGTAGCAATTGGCTTTAAGCTCTCAAGTACCCCTATAGTTTTCTATGTACTAATTTTGGTTTCACTTAGCCAAAGTAGGAAAATATAATGGTAATTAGTGATATCTCAGTAATCCATCCCTGGAATTTTTTGGCAATGTGTTTAGAAAATTAAGCATTTTGAAAAATAATTTCCCAAAATGCAAAATAATTTTACTACCTAAAACAAATGAATCCTTTATTCCTGATATTGAGTACACATAAATAATCCCAAGTGGAGATTTTTTTTTTTTTTTTTTTTTTTTTTTGCGATATGCAGGCCTCTCACTGTTGTGGCCTCTCCCATTGCGGAGCACAGGCTCCGGACGCTCAGGCTCAGCGGCCATGGCTCACGGGCCCAGCCGCTCTGCGGCATGTGGGATCTTCCCGGACCGGGGCATGAACCCGTGTCCCCTGCATCAGCAGGCGGACTCTCAACCACTGCGCCACTAAGGAAGCCCCCAAGTGGAGATCTTTTGGGCATAAAGCTTGATTTCTTTTTTTAATAGAAAAGAAGACCCAGGTACTGTTTATCAGCTATATAAGCCAAAAAAAAAAAAATCAGTCTTTCAAAGCCAACAATACTTACAAACTTGAATATATTTAGATTTCTGGGATGGCTGAATTATAATCAACATGGAAAAGAAAACATCACTAAAACATTCTCTTGACCAAAATACACACTCCACCCTTCAGCCACTTCCTCAGGCAAGCATGTGGACAGAAAACTATTTACCCTCCCTCGTCTGCTTGTTAACTAGTCACCATTGTTAATTAGAGGAATCCAGGTCAGTTTACCCAAACAAGTCAATGAAATGTATTGTTAACAGATGTTATGGGCACCTATGATAATTTTATTATCATCCTATCATCTGGAAGCATCATGGGAAATGAAACAGTTTCTACAGAGATTTGTTGTTGAAATGCTACAAAATGCAAAACAACTATGAAACACATCTACTGAGTAAATGAGACCAAATGAAAATAAAAACTATCCTCCACATTAAAAACTGGGGAGAAATGGAATAAAGATGGAGCTTAAAGAGAGAATAAAATTCCCCCAATATTATGCTAGTTCATGGTGGCAATAAAAGCATTAATACTTGGAGCAAGAGTGAGAGTGATTTCACCAGTTCAGCGACTACTAAAAATCTCTGTTCTTACCTTAAAGTCAAATAGATTTTAAACACAAATATCTCTTGAGGCTTGACATTAGTTAAAAAGTGATTGTTCACTGGAGGGTAGGGGAAGGGAGGATGTAGATGGGAAAAGGTGAGTGGTCACAGGGCATATTTATAATGTATATATATTTTTTTTAATAAATTTGTTTATTTTTGGCTGTGTTGGGTCTTCGTTTCTGTGCTAGGGCTTTCTCTAGTTGCGGCAAGCAGGGGCCACTCTTCATCGCAGTACGCAGGTCTCTCACTATTGTGGCCTCTCTTGTTGCGGAGCACAGGCTCCAGATGCGCAGGTTCAGTAGTTGTGGCTCACGGGCCCAGTTGCTCTGCGGCATGTGGGATCTCCCCAGACCAGGGCTCGAACCCGTGTCCCCTGCATTGGCAGGCAGATTCTCAACAACTGTGCCACCAGGGAAGCCCATGAATATATTTTTAAAGAAATCATTTCATATCATTAGGAAGTCTATTAAGTTCTCATGCTGATGGCTTTAATATTCTCAATGGATTCAAAAGATGTTATTATGATATTCTGTACTTATGCTCCCCAGTGAAATGGCATATTATCTAATCACTTAATTATTTTTTTATATTTCAAGATAGGCATTTTTCTTCCTGAATCGTTATATTAAATCAGTTCTCTTAATAAAATTGTTTGTCAGAGTCTCTCTTTATAAAACCAAACTGATGGGATTTACCAATATCAACTAACCAAGAAAATAAACAGCAGTCCTTTTCTTGAAAATGAAGTAGTGGGATTTACACAACCACTTGAGAGAGGCTTAGTCAATCCCTGAGAAGCATAAAGAATTATTCTGGAATAGATTAAGTGCCTCTACAAGGCATTCTTCCAGCAAAGAAAGAGATAAGGGTCATCTATTTGAGTGACAGGGAAGTTTGTCTAATAGTATGACTTGCTAAGGAAAAATTCTCACTCCAAAGACTTTTTACACAAAATGGTGACTCACAGATCTGGGGATAAGGGAAAGGAAAAGTTCTGAGAAGGTAAACAGACTTCACCTTTTACAAATTACCAGTTCATACCTGAGCTGAGCTGGTAAGTGTGACACATTTTCCTAGCTGGGTACCTACATGATTCCATGAAGATACTTTTGTTTCATGAGCATAAAAAATGAGTGAGGGCCTCCCTGGTGGCGCAAGTGGTTGAGAGTCCGCCTGCCGATGCAGGGGATACGGGTTCGTGCCCCGGTCTGGGAGGATCACATATGCCGCGGAGCGGCTGGGCCCGTGAGCCATGGCCGCTGAGCCTGCGCGTCCGGAGCCTGTGCTCCGCAACGGGGGAGGCCACAACAGTGAGAGGCCCGCATACCGCAAAAAAAAAAAAAAAAAAAAATGAGTGAGAGTGAGAGACAAAATGGATACCTTATATTTAATGAATAGATAATTACTATATCTAAAAATATAGATCATCTTTAGAAACGATCTCTATGATTCTAACAAGAGGTAACATGCTTATTTAGAATTCTAATCATTTTTCTAACAATTATCAATGAAGGATCATAAGTATACAAGTCATTTCTCTTTCCAATTGCTAAGGCTAAAAAGGGTCTCTTGAAACTCTGCTTCATTTCCAGTGAACTACAGTACAAGATTGTAGTCTTTAGTTGATACTGAAAACACAATTATTCCAAGGGGTATATAGATCCTTCTGTAGGTAAGTGATGCTTCGTAAGGCTCTAAAAAATTATTTATCCCAATAAATTTAAGGTAGAGATGCATTTCTCACAGTGCTTCACTCTCCTTGCTTTTTTTCCCCAGTACCCAGAGGCATAGTAGACATTACGTCTTCTGCCACACCCCCAAGTTCACAGTTGCACACTCAGGCTATTTCAACTCACTTGTACACACTTCTGAGTTATCAATCAGATGGGCATCCAGAAAAGAAACATCTTAATTTTTAAAAAGAAGTTTGTGGGACATAAATGATAAATGAAAAGGATTTGTTTTAAAATTCTGGTACACTCAGCAATGGAATACCATTCATTTTTAAAAAAATAATATTGAGTACACTATTTAATGACACGGAAATAGGTTCATGATTTAGTGTTAGGTGGGAAAAAAATAGTTACCAAATACTATACTTAAAAAGTATTTATACAGGGGCGTCCCTGGTGGCGCAGTGGTTGGGGGTCTGCCTGCCGATGCAGGGGACATGAGTCCGTGCCCCGGTCCGGGAAGATCCCACATGCCACGGAGTGGCTGAGCCCGTGAGCCATGGCTGCTGAGCCTGCACGTCTGGAGCCTGTGCTCCACAACGGGAGAGGCCACAACAGTGAGAGGCCTGCGTACCGCAAAAAAAAAAAAAAGTATTTATACAGTTATAAGTAGAAATACACATACAGAGATATGGAGATCTGGAAAGTTAGAGCAAATTGATGGTGATTATCTCTTAGTGGTGAAATTAATAATAATTTTTATCACTTTTGTAGAGAGTTTATGTAACTTATGGAAGTACATTTATTTATTTCAGCCCTAATTTTACTCATTTTTCCATGTAGAAATTGAGTTTGGCAACAAGATTTCACATGGCTGCTTTGATGATAGGAAATTAATAGTCGTTTTATCATCCTGGTGGTAAAGTCTTATCTTCCACTTTCTAGTATGATAGCTCTTCTTTCAGAAAGGCCATTCCATAGGCATTTATTCATCATGTGGTGAGTGTAAGTGAAGGGTCAAAATATAAATATTTTAATCACAGCTTCTTTCTTCCAATTAGACTCCCCACTTTTCATCTCTCCATGGCAAATATACTGTCAATATATGACTTTGATAATCAGAAAGAATTAGAACTACAGGAGTCCCTAAGAGAATCTCCAAAGAGGACTAACATATATTGACATGTATACTAACATGTATATGGTAATATATACCAAGTGTTTCATGTGCATGATCTGTGGATTAGAGATCTTAAGTAATGTGCCTAAGGTTACCTAGCTAAATGGCAGAGCTTGGACTAAAACCTAAGTCTAATTGACTGAAACCCCATACCTTTCCTCCAATAGGTAGCAACCTCCCTAAAATATTTCTTGACCATCTACTTTATGTCTGACAATTTACATACATTCATTTGACCCTCAGGATAACCTCAATGGGTAGTTATTGTTATCCCCAATTTACAAATGTGGGAACTGTTGTTAAGAGAGTTTGAACAATTTCCCCAAGGTTACACTAGTGCTACAAGGCATACTCAGATTTTAGCTCTTCAAAACTGAGATTTTCCTACTACTGTATAAGTTTGCTAGGGCTGTCATAACCAAATTCTACAGCTTGGGTGGCTTAAACAACAGAAATTAAGCTTCTCACAATTCTGGAAGCTGGAGGCCCAGGATCAAGGTGCTGGCAGGTTTGGTTTCCTCTGAGGCCTCTCTCCTTGGCTTACAAATGGCCATCTTCACACTGTTTCCACCTGGTCCCTCCTCTGTGGGCACGTCTCTGGTGTCTCTCTATGTGTTCAAATTTCCTCTTCTTATAAGGAAATCATTCAGATTGGATTAGTGTCCACCCATAGGTCCTTAATGGTCTCTTTAAAGGCCCTGTCACATTCTGAGGTACTGAGTGTTAGGACATGAACATATTAATTGGCAGGGTGGTGAGGGTGGGGTAGGGTGGACACAATTCAGCCCATAACAGGCACACAGTAAGATCATATACAGATCTTTTACATACTTTCTTCAGCTCGGGTTTTTACCTCTTCCAAGGACTGAAAACTTCTTAATCTATGAGTGTGCATAATTCTAATGTATAAAAGTTTAGAAATACACTCATTGTAGAAAGAGTGATTAAATGGACTGAACTATAAGCAGGAGGATTGACTACTTAGCAGCAAACTATATAACTATGTAGAAAAAGAAGAGATTACGCCCATTCTTGCAATGGTTTATTGTTTCAGCTTCTCCAGGGAATGACAGAAATACAAGGGCTGATCCTTAGACTGTTTTGCAAAAACTCAATCTCTGCCCTAGGGTTAGGTGGGGTGATGCCTTAGGGATGTCCGTGGCCCCCAGACATACCACCTTCTCACATCCTGTGGGGGGAAAACACAGTTGAATGAGTCAGCAGCTAAGTTGGGAATTAACCAGAGCTTCTGGAATAGTAGGTTCAACATGTAAAAATGAGAATAATCCCCACAACCATTTTCACCCTGAACCAGCTGATTCCAAAGATATGATTCATTCAAGATAAAGCCAAATATTCCACCTACATACTTTTTGAGTCATTAGGAAAAGAGGATTTTTTGTATGTAAAAATATATATACTTTTAGGGTATTTCCCTTTTTATACTTTTGGCAGAAACAGAAAGATCACAGGAATTCAACTCAGGAAA
Organism: Mesoplodon densirostris; assembly: GCF_025265405.1. Taxonomy (NCBI): domain Eukaryota; kingdom Metazoa; phylum Chordata; class Mammalia; order Artiodactyla; family Ziphiidae; genus Mesoplodon; species Mesoplodon densirostris. The sequence goes on from NC_082668.1 coordinate 22,620,368, forward strand.
GAGAGGGAGAGAGGGGGAGAGAGAGAGATACAGAGAAAAAGAGAAATACAGAGATACACACACACACACAAACACATATACACATCACAAAACAAGGTATAAAACTAGTCAATGAGCAATGTGTTCAGATAGTATAGACACAGAATGAATTCAGAAACCTGTTCTGAAATCTAAACTATCAACACCACTTCACTTCACAAGACATGTTCCCATTCTTTTTCCATTTGTTCAGTGTGGACTTCATTTAAGACATAAATTATTAACAGTCTTCTGAAACCAATAGTAATGTCCACAAAATTATGTAGGTAACAAAAAAGTCAGCATGTTTTCCATTTGTTTGTGTTTGTCCTAATAGCCCAATGTAATTTGTTTTACTAGACTGGCTTACCGTTAGAATATTTGTTAATATAATACAAATTAATTCAAAAGGATTTGGAAAAGATTTCGGGGAAAAAAAACTCAACTTGAAGCAACATAGCTAGATAATCCAAATAGTTGATGTCACTCTCCACTTTTTGTTCAAGACAAGCTTTCTTTTGTTAAGTACATGATCTTATGCCAACAAATCATTGTTCTCAGTCCTGCACTGATCTAGTTTTTAAGGTAGACGTGGCAGCCACTTCCCTTCTATGAAGCTAGGGACATAATAAGAGGATTCATGGTTTGGGTCATTCACTCAGGTTATCACATTTTAGCCTCAGATCCTAGGGTCCCCTCATCCTCCTGTATGCATATTTTAATTCCTCTTTTAGGGAACAAGACTGAGGAAGAATCCAGTGGGAGGCTTAATACCTCCAGCATCGTAACAGCTGATGAGGTGGAGCCAAAACCCAGTGACAAAGCCCTCAAACAGGACACCCTAACCAGCCAGGACATAGATGTCAGTTGTTGGTCATAATGGTGGCCACATAAGCTTGGAGAGAAGCCTCGGCCAGTCCATTAGTATCAACAAGTTATGTAATTAGCATGGCTGCCTGAATGATAAACTTTTAACTGTAATGCTAAATTATATTTTTTTCCCTGAGTCACATATTTAATCCCATAGCTTCTCTAGGTCTCCTTGACCTCAGAGGATTTAAGGGATAGATTATATGGGGGAGAAGGAAAGAAGTGGGAAGCATTACCCCCAATTTTGAAGTAGCTACACATCTCTTTGGAACTAGAACAAAGGTAGTGCACAAAACAATGGTAAAAGTGGGACAAAAAAGCTTAAAATTTTGATTGGGCCTAGTTGGCACAAACTATATCTGCTACATTAGAATTTCTATCATGTTTAATATTAAATAAGTGAACACTCATCTTCCTAAAACCTACTTCTTCACAACTCCTACTGTTCTAGCTTTGTCCAGCCTGCCTAGTCTAATTCTCTGGTCCCTCCCCCTTCTTTCAGCCTAAAAATATTGACATTTATTAGGATTCCTTTCTGTTCCCTCTTTCCTCTTTGTTGTATTTTCAACCCTAGCTCATCTCTTCTACTCACATAAATTTAAGTATTATATATATACTGACAACTCCTACATTTATATCTCTAGTCCGGACTTTGATTCTCAGCCTCAAACTTGAATAGCCAATTGTCTACTGTTATCTGCAGTTGGCTAACTCATCCAAAATGGAATTCTAGATACTTTCCTGTATCTCCACTCCCATCTGCCTTACCTTCACCCAGTAATCCCAACCTTGGGACCTGGCACGATCATTTTCTACCCAGTTACTAAAGTCAGAAATCTGGGGGTTATGCTGAGCAAATACTGATCTTCCTACCTACAAAATATATCTTTGTTCAACATTTCCCACCTGAATTACTGAAATATTCACCTAATCTGTATCATTACTTTTTCAAATAATGTACCCCTCAGATCTATTTTCTGCATAGCTGCCAGACAATCCCTCTTAAACAGAGGTTATCTCCTGTTACTCTCTTGATTAGAAAACCTTTCAGTGGCCTCCTATTGTATTGGAGTAAAATGTAAACTTTTTTCCATATCTTACAAAGCTCCCCATGGCCCTGCCCCTCCTACCTCACTCCTCTACTTAAGTCCAGTCACACCAGCCATTGTCATTTCTAGAAGGTTGCCTGAAAGGTTCTTTCCTTAATTCATCACAGGGCTGACTCCTTTTCATCCTCTGAGTCTCTGTTTAAAATTCAGTAGTTTTAGTTAATTGTGTGTTCGTCTTACTGTTTGTCTCCCCCACTGAAATGCAAAGGTCAGGGACCTTGACTGCCCTGTTACTTGTATTCTCATTGTCTAGGATGGTGCATGACACATGGAAGTATTTGGTAAATACTATTGAGTGGATAAATTAAAGAATGAGTGCCAAAATTATACAACAGATTTTATGTAGAACAGTAGTAAAAACTAAAAGTGGTAATTAAAGTTAAAAGGTAACTGTTTATGTCCAGCTATCATTTAACCCAATTATAATTAAGCTTAATTTTCAACATGCTAAATAAACTTTGTTAATTTTACTTAATTATAATGGAACACTATACATCTATGACATATATATGCTTAGTATTCATATCTGTATAGTCTAAGCCTCACAGTTAATCATGTCTGAAGATTGTTGGCTCCCAATTCTTAAAAAGGGAAGGAACATTGATTTTATTTGGGAGAGCTTTAGAAAATTTTGGCAAATTTGTACATTTGCAACTTTGGCAAAAAAAAAAAAAAAGCATACTTTTATTGACCTTATATGGGTACAGATTTAATGCTTTAGCAGAAGTATTTGTTAGCATATGCAGATTACAGCTGGTTCACCTGGGGATGGTTATAAGACATCACGCCATTTAATTCTTGATACCAATTCTTTCTCAGAGTGCTACTTTCTCATTCTTTGTTTTCCATAAAGTATTAGTCTTAGGCTGAAAGCAACCATGCTGAATTTTATCCTTTTTTTTTTTTTTTTTTTTTTTTTTGCATACTGAGGGACCTCAGCATGAAACAAAGAATGTACTGTTTATAAATCTTTATTGGCTGGATGCTAAAATAACAGCTGCAAGTAGTTAAGCATTAGGGGACTCTTCCCTGCCCCCTCCCTTTGGCTATTTAAATTCTCTTCTGATGAACCTACAAACAACCCAGCTGATAGAGATTTGGAACATTCTCCAAGTCTTATTTTGACTAATCTAATTTTCTACAACACTTGCTTAGTTTTGCTTGATTGGTATATTTTGGATTTTCTTTATAAAGATTTTTTTTTAATTTGATGGATGTATGGACTGGATAAATGATGGATGATTATAAAAGGCAACACTTTTTACTGTTCTCTTTCTGGGAGAGATACTTTTTAAAAAGTCAGCCAACAATGCTTCTAATTTAAGGTTTTAGAGATATGAGAATCTTTATACATGCATATTGCTCAAGACAATAAAAATGGACTTTTCCAAAATGGAATTTCCTACTAAGGAACATTCCATCACAACCTCTAAAATTATTAACTAGCAGGCCTAGTCACTCATGGCATTACCTTTTCCACTGGAAGAGAATTTCTAGCCAGTTTTCCATGAGTAAATGCAATGTTTCCAAGGGATGGACATGGGAAAATACTGCAGAGTAAAACAGGTCAAATTGAGTTGAACTGAACCAAATGAGGCACCATAAATAGGTTAGATTCAGCACATCATAAAGGCTTCTTAGGAACTATTAGGGTAACCATATCCTTCACCCCTAATCCTAACTTGAATTCTAAGTGAAGATGTTTCATGAACAAAGATCTTTACAAAAACATATCCAAGGAAATAATTATGAATATTGTAGGAGTTATTTAATAAAAGTTTTATGTGCCCTGGGAGCCTTCAAAAGGAACTGAAGATCCAGAGAAAGTTAAACCTGTGTATTTTATGCTGGGTTTGATAAAAAGTGGACAGTCGCAGAGGAGTCAGATAGGTTAAGAAGTATGAGAAGAATGTAGTGAACTGAGGGAAACTGAGTGAGGTCTCAGTTAGAGCGAGGTTGTTAGAATTTTGCATGGTGTTCCCTTGTCTTCAGAGATAAGGATGCTCCTTTCCTCTGGGTACCGGGAGATCACCATTCACGTGAGGGTTTTATGAACTGTTTCAGGGAAGAAGGGAAGGAAAGGGAAGTCCGAGTGACCTTCTTGCTTCTGTCATTTTCTCATATGCCTTCAGCTTAAAATATTCAATATGCCAAGGGTGCCCATATTTGGGGGAGTAGTGTGTCCTGAACCCCATCACTGTCAAGAAGAAAACCACGTGCAGTGATATCCAAAGGGTCCCAGGTGATTACCAATAAAGATACACATATACTTACAATAATGAGACATGTAAACCCTTCTTCAGTTTCTTTTTTCCCCTTTGGAATAAAGAAGGATGATTTGACAGTAGTTCTTACTTTCTTTTCATAAACAATAGAATGCTAGAGCTGGACAGAATGGTCCTCAACATTCACAAATCCAGGCAACATTTTCCTGTGAAGAAACAGAAGCCAAGGAATGGAAGTGAATTATCATGTGAGGTACATCTACCCACCAGATGTGTTGGGTTTAAAATTCTTCTCAACTATACCATGCTTTCTCCTGGCAAATTTTCTGACTGAAGGAAGATATTCAAAGAGGAGCTTGGGAAAAAGAGAATAAAGTGAACTGCCAGATGGGTTAATAAGAATTGTTTTTCATCTGTCTTCTAGGCTTGCTCCAAGGAGTTCTGTGAGAGAATTGAGCAGTAATGCCAAAGGCTTCCATTGTATGTAATGGATTCTCTCCTCCGCCCCCGCCCATGCATCTCCCCAGGCTCTAGTTCAGGACCATCCTTGGGATAATTGAGAGAATAGCCACTTAGATTATTTCCTGTGTTCTGTGCTTCAGATGCAGCATGCCAGCTGAGAAAGACTGAATTTTCTAACACACAAAACAGATGAGCAATAGGTAGGCAGTGGCAAACCGAGGTAGAAGATTGAACAAACTAAGGAAACAGTGTGGTGTAGAAAGGCAAGGCAAGAATGTGGACTTTATGACATTCTGAATTGAGTGTAAATCCCATCTATGCCACTGACAAGCTATGCCACAGTGAGAAAATGATTTAGCTTCTATAAGCCTGATTTTCTTGACCCGTAAAATGGGAGTAATCTAGTCTACCTCTCAGGAACCCTTGTAACGATTAAATAGGATAACACATATGAAGCACTGGCCCAATAGAGATACTTAATACATATTTTAAGGAGGGAATTTGAGTGAATGGAATGAACAAATGGTCTTTGGAGTTGGATGGACTTGGGCTCATTTCCTGATGCTGCCACTGGTTCTCCTAATACGGTGCCTGTGACACTGTAGATGTTCAGTGAAATGCCAATTTCTTCCCTTTCTCTTCCCAGGTCTACCTCCTTCCATCAACTTGTGAATATAGAGCTAAATCTCTCCAAATACTGTGTGCAACAGAATCACCTGGAGGGCTTGTTAAAACAGACTGCTGAGACCCAACCCCAGAGTTTCTGATTCAGTGTGTCTGTATGGGGCCAAATTTTGTGTTGCTAGCAAGTTCTCACATGATGCTGAAGTTGTTTCCCTGTGGACCACACTTTGATATCGATGTAGATATAGAACAGATAGTTTTGAGTGCTGGAGGACAAAGTCTTCAGCATTCTGGGACTCTTTTTGGTTTTTGATTGAAAGCTCTATTAAAGTACATTAACTGAGATAGCTTAACTTACTCTGATACTGATTATGACAACATGCTTGATTTCTATTCTCAGTTCTACCTTGTTTTAATTCTCTGTTCCTCCACTTACTGCTTTGGAATGCAGAGCTTGGTTTGAAATCAAAAAGAACAAGAAAATGACTAGGTCAATACTTGCTGAACCAGACAATTAATCTCAAGTGAAAAGCACAGCAACATATTTTCCAGTTCTCTAATTTTCCCAGATTTCTCATTTCTTTTTACAGGTGAAAACTTGGGGTAATCAATTAAACGGTATATCAGATATTGTGATCCAAGCACTGTCTGACTCACAGCTTGGGACACACACAAATGCAGCAGACTTAGGGCCAACATTGTATGTAAGCTGTTAGTTGCTGTTTATATCAGCGGTCAAACGCTGGTGCTCCAGTGCTAGCTGGAGGACATATTTTGTTTGTTTTGTTTTGTTTTATCTGAGTTTTTTATTTGATGACTGTTATGGACTGAATGTTTCTGCACCCCCTGCCCCCCAAATCCCCAAATTCATGTATTGAAGCTCTAACCTCCCGTGTGGCTGTATTTGGAGATAGGGTCTCTATAGAAGTAACTCAGATTAAATAAGGTCATAAGGCTGGGGCTCTGATCCTATAGGATTAATGTTCTTATAAAAAGAGACATGAGAAAGCCCCCCCAACCCCCCACCTCCTCTTCCTTTCTCTTTCTGGCTCTCTTTCTCCACGTGCATGCACTAAGGAAAGACCCTGTAAAGTGAGAAGGTGGCTGACTGCAAACCAGGAAGACAGCCCTCACCAGAAATCAACCATGCTGCCATCCCAGTCTCAGACTTCTATCCTCCAGGGCCATGAGAAAATAAATTTCTGTTGTTTAAGCCACACAGTCTATGGTATTTTGTTACGGCAGCCCAAGCAGACTAAGACAGTGCTTGCATCCTATTGACCCAGAGTGTTTTTTTAAACTCTGAATTGGTCATTGCGCTGGATATCTTCCATTTGTTCCTGTAGATCTACTCTGCACCATTCTCCCTCCTCCATTTATGCTAATTTGGATATTCCATCTGTTTTCTATTAGCAAAACTGATGATATGATTATCAACATTTTAAAAATTGAGAGATTTTGCATGAAAATAAATCTGGATTTTCAGATTCTCATGAGAAAGTTAGACCTGGCAACAGTGTTGGCAGTAATACACTGGCACTTCACTTTTCGACTGGGTGTTAGCTCTCAAGTTGGCCGTGCTTCACTCAATTACTTTACCAGGTTGGCCACTGTGGCTATCTGGGAATACTATCCCTATTTCTCATGAGATAATGTAAAGAGCTATAAAGTCCAGATGCTTAGAAATCTCTTTTACTGGCTGCTGTAGGTGTTGCTGGTAACAGCTCACAACCTTTTCTGGAGTATTGTCCTTGGGGTGATTGAAATCACTTGGCTTGGGAATCCCTAGGAATTTGCCTCCTTCCCAAGACAAGACCAGCAATAAATTCTAATATGGACACCTCCATTCTGGAAGGAGCAATTATTTATCCTGACCAGGATTGATATGTCTTCCAGAGATGGGCTTGTCTTTACTACCCACAATGCCTCAGCCAGCCTCAGTCTGATTCATTGAGTAAGTATCCTGCATAACATTACTTTGAAACAAGGGACCCACTTTATGGTCAAAGAGGTGCAGTGACGAGCACATGACTATGGGGTCTACAGGTCATGCCACAGACCACACCATCCAGAAGCTACTGACATGACAAAGCAGTAGAACAACTTCTTAAAGACGCAGCTGAAACACCAGCCTAGAGATGACATTTTGTGAGAATGAGGCACTACCCTTTAGGACATAGCATAGAATTTTAACCTATGATCTATTTTTGGCTATTGCATTGGTCCTGTGTCTTTAATAACTAAAAAATATGGGTCCAGTGCTCAAGCTGTAGAAGTAGGAATGACCCCATTCACCATCACTCCCAGTGATCAACTTGAGCAATTTTAGTCTCTGGTTCCTGGAGGGGAAATGCTTCCCCCCAAGAGGGCATTGTAAGATTCACTCTAAACCTAAAGCTTTGGTGGCCACCTGGTCACTTCTTGGGCCAGAAGATCAGTAGGCAACAAAGGAGCTCACACACTGTTGAGGGAAGTTGACCCTGATCACTGCATGGAGGTAAGACTGTCACTACATAATGGGGAAAAAAGGAATATGGGTAGTAGCACTTAAGGAGTTCACTTCACCATCTCTGGTGCTCCCAGACCCAGTTTTACTGTGGCTAGCCGCCATGATCATGACGTAGTAAGTCTTGGAGTCCAGAGGCTCAAGACCCTTAGGAAGGAAGGTTTGGATCTTCTATAGTTTTCTACTGCACAAGGATTCTCATCTCAGGCCCTTTTTCTAACTTATCCTAAGATAGCATTTTACCCCAAATTAGTGTTCCTCTCCCTGATACTATATTGCAATTGCCCATCTCTCAGCTAACACTTTAAGGGGGATTATGTGAGTTTGCTGAGAGTATGATCTTACAGGCATCTAGAGGGAAGAAAGTTTCACTTCATGCCACTGAGCATTTTGCACATGAGCCCTGAGGCATCTGTATATTTTGAAGACCCTGAAGGCCTATCAAGCTTTAGGAACAGAGTTTACTCCTAATGCAAGCAAAATTAATAAGGTAGTTTAGCTAATTATCCAGAATTCTAAATGTATTCTAAACAAATACCAAAGATCTGAGGTACATGTGTTTTAAAGTTAAATTACTCAAATCACTTCTTTTTTTTTTTTTTTTCTTTTTTTGACCACACTGTGAGGCTTTTGGGATCTCAGTTCCCTGACCAGGGATTGAACCCAGGCCCTAGGGAAAGTGCCAAGTCCTAACCACTAGACCACCAGTGAATTCCCTCAAATCACTTCTTAAGTTGTCTACTTCATGCAGCTTACATAGATCTGAAATCAGAAACTCTTGAAATTTGTGGTAACACTCTGCATACTTGTCTTTTTTTCTTTTTTTTTTAATTTCAGAGCATGGCAGACCTGAAGAATATGAATTTAATTACTAAGCAAGAATTTTCCAAGTAATAACTATTAGTTTAACTCCTTTCTATGCCAGCTTACAAATAACTTCCAAATTGTGGTATTTTTTCTTTTCTTTCACATTTTAGTCATGTCCCAAATCTTAATTATTTCTTTGAGTGAGAGAAAACTTTGGAATATAGAGAGAAACTCTTTTCTTAAATATATCTTATTACGTTTGTGCCTAGAATTGCTGGGACATTTGGAAATGACACTTTCTGCCATTACAAATGACTTTGTATAAACACAAAGCACACAACAAAGAAAACAGTGACATTTACAATTATGGAGAGGGGAAAAATTCTAATTCTAAAAATTATTCTTTATTTTACTGGTAATAAAAGTAATAGATGGTGGTGTTTTTCTCCATAACAGTTGCCCAAACTACTCAGTTTTTATATCAGACTGACATTTATTTTCCTCTGGAAAAATGCAAGCATTCCAAAAGTGTTTCTACTTTTTCTTAAAATCATAGCACATTACTTGGAAAATAAAGATTTTCAATGCTTAATATTCACTGTTTTGAAAAAGTTGTAAATTGAGTTTTTAAAACTATACAAAATCTCTTTAAAGTTTAGTTGAAAACATTAAGTATACTGTCTCCAAAATTTTTGTTTAATTTTAGAGGTTTTTCTCAGTTAAGTCATGGTACTTAATTTCATACATTTTGCTTTATATTGTTAGCCTTGAAAGTATTGTGAACTCAATTTGATTGTTCTATGATAAAATTTTCTAAAATCTCCTTTCTCTGTGTGATATTACCCAGCTTCAGAATATTTTTTTCAAAACCTCTCTTTCTCCCTATCTTACTCTTCCCCTTCCCTTCCCTCTCCTTTTTCCTTCCTGACCAATTTTATCTGAACACTGTTAAGTGAAGCTGAACAAGGGAGTCATGTGTTCTGGGGGAGGTGGCAGCCATGATGTCCCAGAGCAGCTAGCTGAAGCCCAAGATGGAGAGGAGGGCATCCACATGTACAGCTACCCACAACGGGATGCTGGAGCCTGAGTGAGGTGAGGGGCACCTGTGCAAATGTGGGGCCCTCCAGGGGATGTTAGAGGAGCCTTAACAGTGTGAACAGGGCATTTTCCTGGGGAATGGTGGTCCAGAGTGGGGTAGTAAATCCTGAGCTGAGTCAGAAGGATGTCCATTCAGGGGTCAACCTAATATGGAACACCAAGGGAGGACAGTGTCTACGTGATTTGGAGGGTGGGAATGACTGACACATAGTGTTGGAGCCTGGGCAAGTTGGAAGTGGTGTCCACAGCTGAGGGAGTTGGAGGGGTTAGCATCACTGGCTTGGTCTGGAATATCAAAGTCTGAGTTGGTGTCCACGCAGGAGTAACCCATTACAGGGTGTTGGAATCCAAATAAGTGAGGAGGGGGGCAACCACATGGTGAGTGGGGTGTTTTCTGGAGCCGGGTGATAGAATCCAAGTGGGCTGAGGGAGTTATCTGCTTGGGTTATATTTACAGTAAAGAAGTCTGGCAGACACTACCTTAAATGAGAGCTTAATGTAAATAGCACTAGAAATGAGATAAATAAAAATTATGAACCATCTGATAGAATACAATGAGAAGAAAACAACATCCTCTTCATGACATTAATGCCACAGATGCACAACCTGAAAATCTAATCATGAGGAAATACCAGACAAACCTATATTGACAGATATTTTACAAAATAATTAGCTTATAGTCGTCAAAAGTGTCTAAGTCATTCTCACAAACAGTGCACAAGTTTCTCTTTTCCCCTCATCCTAGCTAACATTTATCTCTTAGCTTTTTGTTGATAGCCATTCTAACATTGAGGTGATGTCTCCTTGTGGTTTTGATTTTCATTTCCCTGATGATTAGTGATGTTGAAGATCTCTTCATGTACCTGTTGGTCATTTGTATGTCTTTGAAAAAATGTCTATTCAGGTGCTTTGGCCATTTTTTAAATTGATTTTTTTTTCTTGCTATTAAGTTGTATGAGTTCCTTACATATTTTGACTATTTAACCCCTTATCAGATAGATGATTTGCAAATATTTTCTCCCATTTCATAGGTTTCCTTTTTATTGTTTCTTTGCTGTGCAGAAACAGTTTTGGTTTGACGTAATTCTGTTTGTTTACTTTTGCTTTAGTTGCTTGTGTTTTGGTGTCATATATAAAAAATTGTGGCTAAAACCAATATTAAGGAAGTTTTCCCTGTTTTCTTCTACAAGTTTTATAATTTCATGTCTTACGTTTAAGTCTTAAATCCCTTTTGTGTTAATTTTTGTGAATGGTGTAACACAGGTGTCCAATTTCATTATTTTGTAGGTGATTGTCCAGTTTTACCAGCATCATTTATAGAAGAGACTATCCATTTTCCATTGAGCATTCTTGGCACCCTTTTCAAATATAAGTTGACCATATATATGAGAGTTTATTTCTGGGCTCTTGATTCTGTTCCATTGGCCAATGTGTCTATTTTTAATGCCACACTGTCTTGATTACTACAACTTTGTAATATAGTTTGGAAGGCAGCTATGTTCACCACTATGGCATGTAATATAGTTTGAATTCATGAAATTTGATGCCTCCAGTTTTGGTCTCTTTCTCAAGATTGCTTTGGCTATTCAGGGTTTTTGTGGTTCCATACAAATTTTAGAATTGTTTTTTCTATTTCTGTGAAAAATGTCATTGGAGTTTTGGTAGGGATTGCATTGAATCTATAGATAGCTTTGGATAGCATGGACATTTTAATAATATCAATTTTTCTAATCCATGAATACAGGGTATCTTTCCATTTATTTTTGTCTTCTTCAATTTTTTCATTAATGTCTTACAGTTTTCAGTGTACAGATCTTTTACCTCCTGGGTTAAATTTTTTTCCTATTTTGTTGTGATTGATGATATACAACAGAAGAAGTATCCTATTGTAAACAGGATTCTTCATTTCTTTTTCAGATAGTTTGTTGTTAGTGTACAGAAACACAACTGATTTCTACATGTTGATTTTGTATCCTGCAACTTTACTAAATTCTTGGATTAGTTCTAACAGGTTTTATTGTGGAGTCTTTAGGATTTTCTCTGTACAAGATCGTGTCATGTGTAAACAGAGACAATTTTACTTCTTCCTTTCCAACTGGATGACTTTTATTTATTTTTCTTGACTAATTGCTCCAGCTGGGACTTCCAATACTATGTTGAATAGGAATGGTGAGAGTGCACACCCCTGTCTTGTTCCTGATCTTAGAAGAGAAGTTTTCAACCATTCACCATTGAATATAATGTTAGCTGTGTATTTGTCATATATGGCCTTTATTATGTTGAGGTGTATTCTTTCTATACTCAATTCATTGAGAATTTTTATCATGAAAGGATGTTGTGTTTTGTCAAATGATTTTTGTGCATCTATTGAGGTGATCATATGATTTTTATCTTTCATTCTATTAATGTGGCATATTACATCTATTAATTTGTATGTTTTAAATCATCCTTGCATTCTTGGGATAAATCTCACTTGATCATGGGGTATGATCCTTTTAGTTGTTGAATTCAGTTTGCTAGTATTTCGTTGAGAATTCCTGCATCTATATTCATCAGAGATACTGGCCTTTGGTTTTCTTTTCTTGTAGTAATCATTTCACAATATATACATGTGTCATATCATCATATTGTACAGTTTAAACTCACACAATGTTGTATATAAATGATATATCAATAAAGGTGGGGAAAAGTGTGTCTGGATCATGGAAGTCAAGACCAAAGAACTGTTCTGATTTGACATAGCCTATGGATACATGAAAACTAAATCCAACATGGGATTCTGACTTGGATTTTCTGTACAGAAAGTTATCAGGACAATTGGCAAAACTTGAATGGAGTCTGAGAATTAGAGCATAGTAAAGCAAATTAGTTTCCTAATTTGATGATTACATTACAGTTATGTAAGGGAATGTTTTTGTTTGTAGGAAACACACAATAATGTTTTGTTAGTGCAATGGAGCATCATGGCACCAACTTCCTCCCAAATGGCACAGGACAGGGAAAAATAATCTTTATAATTGTTTCAGAGTGAGAAATTTTTTTAAATTTATCTCTCAAAATTTTTATTTTTTTTGTCTTTTTTAAAATTAATTTTTATTGGAGTATGCTTGCTTTACAATGTTGTGTTAGCCTCCACTGCACAACAAAATGAATCAGCCATACACATACAGATATCCCCTTCCTTTTGGACTACTCTCCCATTTAGGTTACCAAAGTGTATTAGGTAGAGTTCCCTGTGCTATACAGTATGTTCCCATCAGTTGTCTATTTTATACATAGTATCAACAATGTATATGTGTCAATCCCAGCCTCCCAATTCCTCCCTCCCCACCCTTTTCCCCCTTGGTATCCATACATTTGTTCTCTATGTCTATGTCTCTATTTCTGCTTTGCAAATAAGATCATCTATACCATTTTTCTAGATTCCACATATATGCATTATTATATGATATTTTCTTTTCTCTTTCTGACTTACTTCACTGTGTATGACACTCTCTATGTCCATCCATGTCTCTACAAATGACCCAGTTTCGTTCCTTTTTATGGCTGAGTAATATTCCACTGTAAATATGTACCACATCTTCTTTATCCATTCTTCTCTTGATAGACATTTAGGTTGCTTCCATGTCCTGGCTATTGTAAATAGTGCTGGTATGAACATTGGGGTACATGTGTTTTTTTGAATTATGGTTTTCTCTGGGTATATGCCCAGTAGTGGGATTGCTGGGTCATATGGTAGTTCTATTTTTAGTATTTTAAGGAACCTCCATACAGTTTTCCACAGTGGCTGTATCAATTTGCATTCCCACCAACAGTGTATGAGGGTTCCCTTTTCTCCACACCCTCTCCAGCATTTATTGTTTGTAGATTTTTTGATGATGGCCTTTCTGACCGGTGTGAGGTGATACCTCACTGTAGCTTTGATTTTCTTTTCTCTAATAATTCGTGACTTTGACCATCTTTTCATGTGTTTCTTGGACATCTGTATGTCTTTGTTGGAGAAATGTCTATTTAGGCCTTCCACCCATTTTTTGATTGGATTGTTTGTTTTTTTGATATTGAGCTCTATGAGCTGCTTGCATATTTTGGAAATTAATCCTTTGTCAGTTGTTTCATTTGCAAATATTTTCTCCCATTCTGAGGGCTGTATTTTCATCTTGTTTATGGTTTCCTTTGCTGTGCAAAAGGTTTTAAGTCTTTCATAAATTTTAATACAAAAAGAATTCATTTTATTACAACTAGAGCATTCTGATTAAATTGCCAAAATAATGTTTTTTTCAGGAGGCTTTGTGATAAAGATATCCTGGATCTACCCACTTCTCTCAGTCTTTTCTGTTACTGCCTCTGTCTGAGCCAGGAACCTCCTGCTGTTGAACATGGCCCTGCCTGCTTCCTCCTCTGCCCGCTTATGACCTGGTCTCCACATAGTAACTAGAGTGACCTTCCAAAAACAGCCAGATCTTATACCTCTCTCCTTACACAGCTCATCTAGGCTTCCTGTAACTCTTAGAATAAAATCTTAAGTCTTTACCACAGTCTTTACATCCCTCCCTGGAGCATCAGGACAATCTCCTTGCTATCCCCTCCCACTACTCTTTCTCTCATTCACTGGTGTTGCCTCAGAGCGTTTTGGCTTACTCTGCCAGGAAGCCTGATTCCTCTCTTCTTTGTACTTAGGTCTTGGTCCAAAGGCCACTTCAGAAAGGGTATCTTTGAATTTCCTAATCCAAAGTAGCTCTTTCTGTTCCTATTCTTAGTTTCTATCTTACCAACTTATCTAGATTTTCTCCATTGAATTTAAGAACCTCTGAAATTATCTTCTTTCTTTGTTTTGTGGTGATCTTCCCTAACTAGGCAGAGATCTTGCTTTCCAGCTCACTGCTATATTTCAATACCTAGAACTAAGCCTGGTTCTCATTATGAATGAATGAATAAATGAATGAATTACACAATATAGGTCAAGAATACAGGTTCTGTGGGAGTGACTTTTGAATCATGAAAATATTTTTCAGTTCAGAAAATGAAGTTAAATAAAAGAAGGAAATGAATAGCTGAAAATTATAAAAGTCAGATATTATAATTTAAATAACTTTTGAACAGAGTACTCTGACAATATACTCTTAGTGAGATGAATTTTTACACAACCTTAACGAAATGTATTCTAAAAACAAAAAAAAATCTTGAACTTTGTAGGTTTTTTGTTGGTAATGGTATGCATGTGGTAACTCAAATTATTTTGTGTGTAATATAGAAGAAAGCAATTAATAAATTGTTGAGAATCAAGCTTCTCATTGTGAGAAAAGGAAGTTACAAATATGGATGGATGGGAAAAGGTGAGGAAAAGCCCTATAAATTTATTAAGATAATATGAATAATACACATACACACATATTTCTATTTATATTCATATATATTCTAGGTCCTCTTAAAGGTCCTAAAATCAATGACAACCCTAATTGTGCACTTAAAAATGGTTAAGATAGCAAACTTTATGTTCTGTGCTTTTTAATTAACTAATTTTTTAAAAGGAAAGAAAAAAAAAAAAAAAACGATGGTTGTCTTTTATCAAAGAATACAAAAGAGCCCAGATCTTGGTTTCTAATTTTGTTGCTTATTAAACTAAACGAAAGTTCCTTAGAGAAATGGCCAATTCCAGGTCCAGGGTAGGAAAAATACAAAATAATTGTTGAGGAAAAAAGCAAGGAAATGCTCAAACAGTAATAATTATGTTTCAAATGAACATAGAAACTGGTTTGGAAGAGTTTTCATTGTCCAAATTTGGTGCAATTTGAGCATCAAACAAAGAGAGAAAAGGGTATCTTTACAACAGAGTGATCTTGAGGTTAACCAGATAAGTTGACATTATATTACTTTTTAAAGAAAAGTAATGGGAGGTACGTGTTATCTGTGCAGTATTTTTTTTGAATTTTATTTTATTTATTTTTTGTATACAGCAGGCTCTTGCTAGTTCTCTATTTTATACACATTAGTGTATACATGTCAATCCCAATCTCCCAATTCATCCCTCCCCCACCCCACCCCCGCCGGCCTTCCCCACTTGGTGTCCATATGTTTGTTCTCTACATCTGTGTCTCTATTTCTTATGCAGTATTCTTGATAAAAATGTTTAACTTGATTTTAATCATAAGGAGACAACCAGACAAATTTATATTGTATGATAACTGGCTCAGTGTCTTCAAAAATATCAATGTCTCAAAAAACAAAGATAGGATGACTTTTTTAGATTATAGGAACTAAAGCAATATGGCAACAAAATGCAATGTCTCATCCTGGATAGAGGAATACAATTGTTCTTAAAGACACAGTTTTTCTGCAAGTTATTTTCAAATGATCTTTCCAAAATACACACACATATAATATATGTATGTATGTATAAATATACACAGACACACACATATATATATAATATATATATATAATATATTTCTGTACATACAGAAAGAGAATATAACAAAATATTAACATTCAGTGTTAATGTAATTAACAGGTAAATTGATAAATGAATGCTCATTGTACTATTTTTTCAAAATTCTATGGTTTACAACTTTTTAAAATAAAAAATTGGGGTAAAGAAGTGTAACATCGACCAAAGACTGCAGAGTCTGCAGTTAGACTTCCTGGGTTCAAATCCAGGCTCTAAATACTAGTTGCAAGACCAGCAGTTTTAGATCTGTTTCTTATCTGGGAAAAGAAGGCAATAATGAACCTGCCTCATAGGATTCTTTTCTTGAGTTGTAAATGTGAAAAATGCGTGCTAAGCACACGGCACAGTTGCTTGATATATAGTTAGTACTCAATAAATGTTAATACTGATTATTGCAATTACCCCGAAACCTGTGATAGCTCTTCGTGAAATAAGACTATCATTTAACTGGTAATGAAATGGTGCATATTTATAAAAATATACTTTTGGGGGCTTCCCTGGTGGCGCAGTGGTTCGGAGTCCTCCTGCCGATGCAGGGGACGCGGGTTCATGCCCCGGTCCGGGAGGATCCCGCATGCTGCGGAGCGGCTGGGCCCGTGAGCCATGGCCGCTAAGCCTGCACGTCCGGAGCCTGTGCTCCATGACGGGAGAGGTCACAGCGGCGAGGGGCCCGCGTACCGAAAAAATATATATATATATATATACTTTTTAAAATTTGTTTTTTCTGTTTTATATTAGTTTTAGGAAAATAAATATATAAGACTATTTGTATCTGCATGGAAATGCATCTTAGAATGTCTTTATCTAAGACAAAACTAAATCCCTAGTTTCGTTTTCCTCTGTTGCAAATCAACTAATCTTTTCAAATGTGGAAATGACAGAGCTGTTCATTCATTTAACTGTATGTGACTGACCCATAACAGTTGCACAGGAAATGTGAAATAATGAAGGAATAAAAGAATGAACAAATGGGTAAACTGACTCTGGAAGTCAGATCATCTGACTGTACTCTTGACGGCTGAGAAAGCTATGAGCCTCTACTTTCTTCTCTATGTGTCTGCATCGGTGGTCACTTCCATGTGCTAACTAGATTTGGGGCCAAAGGGCTCCTTTGTGTCCTCCATCCTTTAGTCCTATCCCGAATTTCACTGTTGCTTATTTACTGTTTTTGTGGGCTATGAATGATTTCTATCATCTATATTCAGGCCGAGTAATGGGCACAAAGGATTTGTGATTTAAATGGTGCCAAGAAAATGCACTAACTTCTCTTCTGGTGGCTTCTAGCTGAACAGTCATTCATTTATGTGTGGTTTCTGGAAGGAGGATCCCTTGATAGTCTCTGTTACTCATTAACAGGTTTATACAATTAGTTTAACAGATTGAATAGTTTAACAGATTAGTCACTTAACTGGGTCTTGAGAAAACAGGACAGTTAAGAACTGGCAGAGTAAAAGGAGAAGATCAAATTCTGGAGTGTGGGATGTTTACCCAAAAGAAACAGCAGTTCTGGTGGCCAAGCCAAAAGGTGGGGCTCTGAACAGCAAGAAAGCAACACAGTTGGGTGGGACGGACTGAGGAAAAGACAGATGAAGGTGCAAAGGACAAACCTCTTCTCTCTTTATTCTAGCGCTTGTCATGCATATTTCAGGAGAGTATAAAGATTACTGAAAGGTCTCTCACCTTTTTTGCCCTCATTTCTCATTACAGAGCAAAAAAAAATTTAAGCACTCTGATGGAAAATTAATCAAAAGAGGTAAAAGTATATAATAAAGATTTTCCCTCTTCTGCTAGTCCCCATTGGGTTTTGAGTAAAGTGTGTAATGGCCTAAAACCAAAACTTTGTGCCATTCACCCAATGGATTTGAGGAACTGACTTATGAAAAGGCTGAGAGATGACCACTGAGTTTAAATCACACGGACCCTGACACCAAGGTGATCCAAGTCAAGAAAGTAAAAAGCAGTCTCCATTCACAGGGCAAAAAAATCTGTCCCAGCTGGAAACACCTGTGACCGAATCACATCCAATGAATGGGTTCATCACAGCCTCTGAAGGTTTTATTCTTTGATTTTTAAAATACTTACTGTTTCTGATTTTTCAAAGTTTGCTCTATCATGGCATTTTTCCAATTTAATATCATATCCAGGAATTGGCAGAAAGGGAGTGCTTCACCATTTACTATCAGACATGAGAAAATTATTTTTGAGAGTCACTAAAGTATGGGGAGAAGGGCCACATTCCTGGCAACTGGATCTTCCCCAATACAGCTCACTCTGTCAAGCTCTATGAAAGGGCACTCTACTGATACACTAATAGAATTGCAGAACTGATGCAAGACAACAAAATATATGGAGCTGTGATTGATACTTACCTCCTTTTGGAAGTAGAAAGGAGCAGTGAAATAAGTAAGGTGAAATGGTAGAAGAGCTAAAAATAAAGCTGGAGTCTATTTTTGTCTTACACCTGATTTAGATGAAGTAAGTATTCAATAGCACACACCACTTTGAAGATGATGGAAGTGCAATCGTTGGTAGGGTACGTAGTTAGAATATGTGGCTTTTGGATCACACAGAACTGAACACAAATTCTAGCTTCATCAATATTGGCACTATGGCAAGTTACTTCATGTCTCCAAAATGTAGTTCCCTCAATCACAAATGGCAGTTATACTACCTCATTCCAGGACGAAAGACATAATATATATTCATCAGCAGATAATTTATGACTAGGCAATAAATGGTCACTATTCTCCACAGAGTTGTCTCAGCCCAGCGTCCCTTTTGACCCTGTGCACCAGGCTCAGCCCCGAATGTAAGTGCTTCATAGGACCACAGGCTAGGAATATTCATTCCCTTTCTCTCATCTCACTTTCTATCCCGTCCACAACCTGTTAGAGTGTATCACTGACACATAGGAATTAAGGATATAATAATCATGAAAGGTTTGCATACATTTAGACTAATGACAAATATAAGATTTTTTTTTTTTTTTTTTTTTTTTTCCTTTTGCGGTATGCGGGCCTCTCACTGTTGTGGCCTCCCCCGTCGCGGAGCACAGGCTCCGGACGCGCAGGCTCAGCGGCCATGGCTCACGGGCCCAGCCGCTCCGCGGCATATGGGATCCTCCCAGACCAGGGCACGAACCCGTATCCCCTGCATCGGCAGGCGGACTCTCAACCACTTGCGCCACCAGGGAGGCCCAAGATTTTATTTTTAAAGCCAGATTAAAACAAGAGGTGAACTAGTCATTGCTGCTTTTTGTTTTCTCTCTGAATTCTCTCAGACTTGAGTAACATCCAAAATCCAGCTTTAGGCCTTAGAAATTAAAAATATTTTCACACAAATGCTCCCTCTTCACGGCCCCTATCTGGAGCCCGTCCTCAAGCCAGAAGGAAGGTTTGTCTATTCAGCAGATGGGAACCTTGGACTTGGACCTTTTTCTCTTCCCACCACTTGATCCTTATGTCTGCTCCCCACCTCCTCCAAAACGCTGTCAGAGTGTGACTGTGTTTTGACCTGTTTTTTCTGAAATTCTTGGGAAATGCCTCAATCACTTCCTCTTTGACTACTGCAGTTTCCTCTCATACATTCTTTCAAAATCTTTGCTTGTGAAAATTGTCTTATCCACTAAATTGTAACCAGCCTACGTTTCTAAAACAGAGGCTTCCCATTCTTCTTTGTTTCATATTTTATTGAAAGCCAAGTCTAATTCAGAACCAACCTCTGTTTCTAAATTTGGACTGTACACGAGGATGTCTCTGTAATATTCGCTATTTATTGGGTTCATTCAAGCCATTTTCTTTTTCTATCACTCAATCCAGATTTGAGTTGGGAGGTGGTCTTCTACTGGACTTGCCATAAATTCAAAATATTTATTCCAGCCTCAAAGGTTTGAAAAGCGTGAACTCTTGCCTTAAATATTTATCTCCTCGGTTGGTGATGCACTCTGAAAATTTTCTAATGTTCCTGTGAATTAAGGACATCTTAAGATCTGTTTCAATGAGGCAATTTTCCTACTCTACATTGGCTTAACTTCATGCATGCAATCTAATATCCTATTTAAGAGGATATTGTCTGTGGATGAGATAGAAGACAGGAAGAAAATTGATTTATTAAATCTTCGGGCAGGAAAGAGGCGAGTCTGTGGGTCGCGGACTTTCCAGCTGTCCCCGCCTCCTTCCGTGGAATCCGCGCTCTCCCGCGGCCGCGCCGGCTCCGGCGCCTGGGAGACAAAGCACCGCCCCAGCCGCCGCAACCGAGCAGGTCCCAGGCCATGGCCAGGCCGCTCCCCGGCTCCTCGTCTCCGGTCCTCCACTGCTGCGTTACCCTAGGCTGCGCCGTGAGGTTTTTGAGCACCAACTACATGCCAGGCACTGGAATTCAGACAAAGAACCTCGGCCCTCCCAGAGCAGCCAAAAATGACCCAGATGTGGAAGCAGAGGCCCAGAGAGGCTTAAAGCTTGCCTGGGGTCACACAGCCTGGACACTACAGAGCTGACATTTGAACCCAGAGGAGAGCAAGCCGAAACCAGAACGGAGCAGAGGGCAGGGAAGTGAGCAGCGGCCTGAGAGGTGTCAGCTGAGATGCCTCCTCCTCCAGGAAGCCTTCCGGGATCTCCCTATTCATGCTCTCATGGTGTTTCCACCATTGAAGCACTGAGCACACAGCAGGTACTCAATCTATACTTATTACCTGGATGAACAGTCACCAAATTGCCCCCAGCTCAGCTCTCTCCTCTCCTCTGTTCCCTGATCTAAACCTGCCTCTGCCTGTAAGCCTTCCCTGCCTTCTCATTCCTCTCTGGTCTCTCCACTCTTGCTCTCCCATGGTCCCTAGTTCAGAATTCCACATTTCTGTGTTTTTGCTGCATTTTCCACTCCAGATGGACAGCGACTGCAGACACAATGTCAACACCAAAGCTAATGGTCCAGAGGGAGCGTTGGTTCCCAGAGCCCAGGGGGCACCTACTTCTACAGGTTCTTAGGTGGCTTGTGTGTGTCAGATGAGGCTTCCTTCTCCACTCCTGCCCCCACCTACAACCCGCGGCCACATCCTAAGGATTTCTGACTTCTGACCTCCAGAGCTGCAAACCAAGTGTACAAAGGGCCTGTCTTTGGCTTTACTTTGGAACAATTAGTTATCCTAACCAAGGAGGAGGTCACTCATCATTTCATTCCCACCACAAGGACGTGTGGAAAAACTGGGGTGATCGGAAGGTTTCCAGACAAAGAGGAAAGGTCTGTCTTGGGGTGCCACATGCCCTCAGCTCATGGGTTAATAATGTTTAATGCCGCTTAGGGAACTCTCTTGACATTATTGGTCAAGAAAAAACAAACCTCCTGCAGCTTGATACACGGAGAGACTCACCATCATGGGTTGAAGGAACCCAACCCCCACTCATAAAAACAGTACGTAATACTGAGCCCTTATGTGCCACACACTGTCTTATGTGTTTTACATGCATCATTATTCCTGATAATGACCTTTTGAGTTGGCTGCTGTGATACCCCCATTTTACAGATGGGGAGACCGAGGCCCTAGTTACACAGCTGGGAAAGGGGCACTGCTGTGTTGGTCACCAGAAAGCCCCTCTTGGCATTTTTCCATCAGGAGTCCAGAGGGACCCGCCACTCACACACTCCAGTGAGGTGGGCACAGCTTGTAAACTGGCTGGTCTTAGGGCCATGGCCTGTAGCCCCTGATTGGGGCAGGGCACAATCTCAGCTCCTCAGATCTAGACCCCAGAGTCTAACCAGCTTCCACCTGCTGCCATGAGTGGAAAGTATATTCCAATCCTTCCATACTCCTTTGTTGGAGCCCATAGCACAGTCACCAACCGAGATGTCCACAGGACCTGGGCAGGTGGTGCAGGTGCAGACAGAGGCAAATCATAGGCACGTGTCCTAATGGGGAGGGCTGCTCCTCAGCTAGCTGCTGTCATGTTGCAATTTGGGCCCTGTGTGGCCAGATCTTACTGTTTTCCAGTGAAGCAAGTAATCATGATTTTTAACGAAATTAGACCACTCTTTAGCACCATACACAAAAATAAACTCAAAATGGATTGAAGACCTAAATGTAAGACTGGATACTACAAAACTCTTAGAGAGAACACTCTTTGACATAATCGCAGCAACATCTTTTATGATTCATCTCCTAGAGTAATGGAAATAAAAAAATAAAATAAACAAATGGGACCGAATTAAACTCAAAAGCTTTTGCACAGAAAAGGAAACCATAAACAAAACGAAAAGACAACCCACAGAATGGGAGAAAATATTTGCAAATGATGCTACTGACAAGGGATTAATCTCCAAAATTTACAAACAGTTCATGCAGCTCAATATCAAAAAAACAAAAACCTGATCAATAAATGGGCAGAAGACCTAAATAGACATTTCTCCAAAGAAGAAATTCAGATGGCCAAGAGGCACATGAAAAGATGCTCAATGTCACTAATTATTAGAGAAATGCAAATCAAAACTACAATGAGGTATCACCTCACATGAGTTAGAATGGGCATCATCAAAAAAATCTACAAACAATAAATGCTGGAGAGGGTGTGGAGAAAAGGGAACCCTCCTACACTGCTGATGGGAACGTAAATTCGTACAGCCACCATGGAGAACAGTATGGAGGTCCCTTAAGAAACTAGAAATAGAGCTACCACATGATCTAGCCCACTCCTGGACATATATCTGGTGAAAAACATGGTTCAAAAGGATACATGTACCCCAGTGTTCACTGCAGCACTGTTTACAATAGCCAAGACATGGAAGCAACCTAAATGTCCATCAACAGATGAATGGATAAAGAAGATGTACATATATACAATGGAATATTGTTCAGCCATAAAAAAGAATGAAATGATGCCATTTGCAGTAACATGGATGGACCGGGAATTGATCATACTAAGTGAAGTCAGACAGAGAAAGACATATCATATAACATCACTTATATGCGGAATCTAAAATAATTGATACCGTTGAACTCATTTACAAAACAGAAACAGACTCATAGACATAGAGAACGAACTTACAGTTACCAGAGGGAGAAGGATGGGGGGGAGGGGTAGATTGGGAGTTTGGGATTGACATGTACACACTGCTATATTTAAAATAGATAACCGACAAGGACCTATTGTATAGCACAGGGAACTCTGCTCAATATTCTGTAATAACCAAAATGGGAAAAGAATTTGAAAAAGAATAGATACATGTATATATATAACTGAATCACTTTGCTTTACACCTGAAACTAACACAACATTGTGAATCAACTGTACTCCAATATTAAATAAAAATTAAAAAAGAACATATTAATACAAAAAAAAATCTTCGGGCAGTAAACAAAGACTTCCTGCCTGAGCTCTTTACCATAAACACAAATAACCCTAAACTGTCAAATCCATGTTAGTAAATCTGAAACTTCACATTCCCTCCAACACATAGAATGGCTGTCTTTTCCTAGCCTTGGAAACAGCTATTTAACTACTTTTGTGATTGTTACCAAGTTACTATATTTACCCTATCAGAAAATGTTTTCTTCTCTGTCTTCTGGCTTAGTCATTAGATTTTTCTTAGTTAGTTTCTGTTTCTGTATCTCCTCTCACCCCAAAAGACTACATTTCCTCCCACGTGCAGTGGAAGGTCCCAATGGCCCATAACCACAGATGTTATTACTTATGGATAGTGGAGAAATTGAAGAGAGAAAGTACAACTCATGCTGGTTATCTTGGGTTGTTTAAAAGACTCAGTCATTCATAAACCATCATCCATGAAAAAGCAGGTTCAGGCTATACTTCTATCCAGAGAAATCTACAAAAGAGCTGCCCATATGAATGCCCATGTGAATGGCTGTTTGGTCACAAATCACATCTGCTTTGCAGAACACCTATCCTGTCACTTTCCATTTAGGGACCTATTTGGAACTAATGTTTCATTATTTTTCATCTATGGCTTATAACTAAATGTGACAGGGCTCTCCTAAATGATGCTTATTCAGAACCCCCCTGAACCCTACTTTCAGCTCCTGCATGATGACTTCCTGTTTATTTGAGTTGCCCCAAGACAGTCTAAAATGATTTTTATGATATGCCACATAATCTAAGTTTTAAATCAGACCTTTCTAAACAATACCCTACAACTTTTGTGAAAGTCTTATGCAGGCATTTTCACATGATACTCACAAACAGAAAACTAATTTTATTTGAAAATAAATTTATGTGGTCCTAAAAGTGTTTTTCTAGTGACATAGCCCCCACCTCCACAGGAAGAGGAAAAGAACAGACCTTTGATGCACCAGACACTGCATTAGCTGCTTTGTATACATTATCCCAACTTTTCTTCACAGCAATCTTATGAATGATATTAACTCCATCTTGCATATGAGAAACAAAGTTTCAGAGATATCAACTAGCTCAAGTGGCTGAGCTGGGATTTCATCTAATTCTAATGCTCAGGCTGCCTTCATGGGTCACGTCCCTTTCAAAGAAGTTGTTTTCCCTTCCTTTCGGAAACAAAAAAAAAATCTACCTAGAACAGGAAAGGAAAAAGGTAAACCAATTCACCTCGAATTTGGAGGGGGGGCAAAGCTATCATTCTCCCAAGCTCAAAAGAAAAAAATGTAGTAATAAATTGCTTTTAGTGAAATATATAATGTAGATTGTAAAAGCAATACGTTGATGATTTTGTTTAAATAATATGAGTGCCAAACATATAAACATTTAACACAGTCACTTTTTATTAGAGATCTACACAGACTTTTAGAAATGATCATTCTACCCATCTGCTCCACATCTGTAGTCTTTCTGTCTACAACTTTACTGCTGGTGGCAACAATGAAGTCACACCATCTCTCTCCTCTGTTAGACAAATCTAAGAGGCCTCCCCACTGAGCGTAGTGTTAGGGGACAAAATGGAAGGAAAATGAATGTTTGGGCATATGGCATGGGGGTCAGAAGCAGTCTGTAGAAGAAAAACTGAGAATCTAGAGAGAAAGTACCTAACCTTTCAGATGGTTGAGGTATCCTAGGCAACAGAGCTATAGACATACTCTGGAATAAGTACAGTTATAGGTTGTAATGTTAAGATTCCAAGTTAGAAGGCCCAGTCTGTCTGTAAACTGTTCTATCTGTAATTGATCTGTTGCCCACCAAATGGTTGTTTTTATTGTTGGTTTTTAACTTTAGTCTACCAACTGTGAAATGATAATTACTACTGGGTTTATTCAGATTCAGCAGTGAGTTAATCACCAGTCCACAGAATTAGAGATAGACCCAACCCACTGGATGGGGCAAAATGCCTCTATTATTTCTCTATGACTGTTACATCTTCCCTGGTGGCACAGTGGCTGAGCGTCCACCTGCCGATGCAGGGGGCACGGGTTTGTGCCCCGGTCTGGGAAGATCCCACATGCCATGGAGCGGCTGGGCCCGTGAGCCATGGCCTCTGAGCCTGCGCGTCCAGAGCCTGTGCTCCGCGAAAGGAGAGGCCACAACAGTGAGAGGTCCGTGTACCGCAAAAAAAAAAAAAAAAGAAAAAATCTACGTTATATATTTAACATGAAATGTATATTTAAGTTTTAAATATACATTTAGGAATCAATATAAAATAGGTCCAGTGTGGAAGGCAAAATAATGGCCCCTAAAGATGTTCATTTCCTAGTATCTGGAACTGGTGAATGTTATCAGGTTGCATAAGCCAGAAGAATTAAGGTTGCTAATTAGCTGACCTTGAGGTGGGGTGATTATCCATGTGGCCCAATGTAATCTCAAGGGTCCTTGAAAGAGAAAAAGGGAAACAGAATAGAGAAGGTCAGAGTGAGTTGATATGAGAAAGACTTGATTGATAATTGCTGGTTTTGAAGATGGAAAGGAGGGAGCCATGAGCCAAGGAATGTGGGCAGCCTCTAAAATCTGGAAAAGGAAAAGCAACAGATGCTCCCTAGAGTCTCCAGAAGATAACACAGCCTGTTTTTAGCCCAGTGAGACCTATTTCAGATGTCTGACCTCCAGAACTATAAGGTAATAAATCTGCATTGTTGCAAGTGACTAAGGTTGCTGTCATTTGTTACATCAACAATAGGAAACTAATACAACTACTACAGTCTTCCCTCTGTATCCAGGCAGGATTGGTTCCAGGACCCCCAGAGCATTCCAGAATTCAAGGATGCTCAAGTCCCTTATATTAAATGGGGTAGTATAGTCAGCCCTCTGTATCTGTGGATACGGAGGGCTGACTGTATTCTGAAGCAAAATGTTAATGAGTATAAAAGTCTGAGTATATTGACTAATAAAGATACTTATATTTTTAGATACTGACAAAAGTATTGTTGATTCCCAAGGGAAGTTTAGTGTATTTAAATGACATTAAAGATTTTAAAAGGAGGGAAGAGGGACAGTAGCTGAAACAATGAAACAGGATGTAGACCATTGATAATTGTTGAATGGTGGGTGATGGGTACATGGGGTTCATTATACCATTTTACATGCTTTTTCTGAATGTTTAAACATGTTCAAAACCAAGTTTAAAAACATTTTTAAACCCCCCAATTAAATAACTTTCAAGAGGGGCCCTTTAAGCAAAACCAGTACTATATTAAACAAATACTCTGTATTTCTTTTCCTAGAATGAAATACGAAAGACAAAAATCAAAACATTTTCTCTTGTGATTTAATATGAAGCCTTTGGTATTGTTATATTTCCACTGGAGATGATAAATACCACATTTTCATAGCAGATGATTTGTTTTCTGCCTAAGTTTGAAAACAAAGCTCTCTGTGCCTACTCAGAGAATTATGTGAACGTTTTTGGTTCTATTAGCATAAAGAAATGCTCCAAGTGATGAAAACAGAACGGGAGAAACCAGACGCAATGGATTTGTATGATAAAAACCAGAACATAAAAATATAGCATTGTACCATGAGAAAGTATAATACTATCTTGATAAGTGTACTAATTAATCCCACTATTGTTAGCATTATATAAAAATTATTCCATCTTGTGTGATGCATTCTATCAGAGACTGAAAAACAGAGACTATGTTTCTATGAGATTAGTACAACAAAAAAAGTAAAAATTTTCCAAAGAACTGGGTGAGTCTTACGACTTCCTTGAGATAATCGAATGATCAACATGACAAGCTACTATAAAGCAGATAGACATTTTTATTTTTTAATTATTTAATTTATTAGCTTCTTATGGCCTGGGAAAAGGATAAAAGTTTAAATCATATTGGTTCACACAGAGATTTTTGCACAGAAGCAAACCTACATACAAGTAAATCCACTAGAAGAATTAGCCAATTGGAATAAAAAAGAAAAAGGTCTGCGATTCTTCTTTGTGCTGGTATAATTCTAACTGAGGGTCTTCGCGCCTACATAATTTTAGTATCTATTGTATATTTTTTTCCATCTCTGCTCTCTCTTGGTATTCTCTTTCCTTATGCCAAGTAGCAGCAGGATTTTTTGGAGAAAGCAGAGCAACATTCTAAAAAGTTTACATCTGAAGTCCTTATGGAAATCATGTCTCCTTGTCTTAACTCTACATTCTATGGAAAGTTGGATCATAGATTCTGTGATTTTTGGCCCTTATCTATCCTTCTTCCTTAAAATAAGTTTCTATTCTTATAGATTTATACATCATAATGCAACATTAAGAACCATGACATAAATTTTATCTTCCAATTCCAGGAAAATATAAGACCTAAAAAAAAAACCCATCCTATATTTAAATAACTCCACAAAAGTTTTTACAAATTCTGCTGTTACCATTTTATCTTTTTAACACTGCCACCACCAAGAAGCATTTCCCTATATTTGATCTATGCAGTATGAGAACTTGGCCTCTGGTTCTCTTTGATGAAAACAGAAAACAGCTGGTAACCATTATGTATATTATATACCTTCAAACACTGCAAGACTGTTATTAGGTTACCTTCTTCCCTTCTCCAAGATAAGCAATTCTGATGTCTTTAACTCTCTCTTGTAAGTTCCATTTCTAACCCTTTCATCAACATTCATGGTCTCTTCTGAATCCTCTCCAAATTTCAGAGTTCCCTTAAAATGTGGGCCCCCAAACTGGAAAGTGGTCCTTATAAATTTCTGACTAGCACTGGGAAAGAAAAAGTACCATCTATTTATCCATCTGTCTATTTAAAGTTAAGTGATCATGGAGGGGCTACCACCATAGACCATAGATGCTGGGTGTATTTTGGTGCTAAAGCAGCATGAACATTAAAAGCGAGAAAACATATCTGTTTTTGCCTTAAGTTCTTGGCTTCAGTGAGACCACACCTAAAAGAGACCTTAAGACATGTCTAAAACCAAATAACAGACAATGTCTGGTCTAAATCAAAGACAGAGGCATTCTACTGACTCAGAATCATTATCTTGGAAACCACTTGTTCTTACATGGTTAAAGGTTGATTACCTAATTCCATTAGGGGTTGGTGGATGGGGTAGGGGTTTTGTGTGTGTGTGAGAGAGACACTCAGATAGTTCTTCCTTGTTCACATATCTTTGTCAGCCTTAAAATGCAGATAGTTTCTTTGTGAAAATGTATCAGTTTTATTTGTTTTGTTCCATGAAATAAGTCAAGGTGTCTAACGATACATAGCAAGATTTCCCATATTTTAAAGCAAGAATCTCACTCCATTTTCCTTTTAAACGTCTGCCCATTGCTCTGATGCCCACCTCCTTTTTTTTTTTTTGCGGTACACGGGCCTCTCACTGTTGTGGCCTCTCCCGTTGTGGAGCACAGGCTCTGGACGTGCAGGCTCAGCGACCATGGCTCACACGCCCAGCCGCTCCGCGGCATGTGGGATCTTCGCGGACCGGGGCACGAACCCATGTCCCCTGCATCGGCAGACGGACTCTCAACCACTGCGCCACCAGGGAAGCCCCTGCCCACCTCCTTTTAATTGTCTTTTCTAGTCGTTCACTTTGTTTTCCCCTTCTATCGCTTTATTTTCCCTGTCCTGTTTCCTTCCTTCTCATTCATTGTATCTAATATCTATATACATCAACTGTGAATGGAGCCGAAGAGATCTAGTAAAAATGTGAGGTGGGGTGGAGGAGAAGAGACTTAGTTAAGGATAGAAAGTCGCCACAGTTCACATTTGAAAACATCAAATAGGAACGATGGTGTTAGGTACACGTAATTAGGAAGCAACAGAAAAGACAGGAAGTAAAGTTATGGAGTGATCAAAACCTGTCACAGCACCTCAGACTCAAACTTTCAACAGTTCAAAATTTGAGACGTTTTTATTCTAAAATGTGTCGTGAGTTGTATTTCATCAAAAATAAAGTTTGGAATAAAGCAGTCCATTAAAAAAAAATTCTCTCCACAGCCTGGGGGAGAAAAATCTCCTAGACACTCCACTTCAAAAAGAAACTGTTTATTCGTGTGGCGAAAGTGAGAATTAAGCCCAAGAGTCAGAGGAAGAGAGAGAGGCATTCCAGCTCTGACAAACCACCGGCAGCCCGGAGTATTCACAGCCAACCTGCTTGGCAAATTGACGTTTGAAAATGTTATGTCTCAAGGGTAGGAAACACTGCAGGCGGAGTGTTTGTGGTGTTATCAGACAAAAATCTCTGTGTACCTGGACTCGGTGTCCAAGTCATTTCAAACCCCAGGCTTTGCACCAAATTATGTCAACATATGACTCAGAAGAGGCAGAAAGGGAAAAACAGGCACAAAGAAGGCAAAGCTGGGGAGAAAAGAGCAAATAAAAGACATAAGCCAAAGTAAGCCAGCTTGGTTCTGAGGAGAAGGGCAAATACATTTTTTTTAACCAGTCAAAGGTAACAGGGAAAGATGAATGTACATCTTCTCATGACTAGACCTTTCTTCTCATCTCAGGGGAACAAGGAGATAATCAGAAAATGTATAAGATGTAGAAAGAGAATTAACATTGCCCTTTAATACAAACCTTTGCCAGAAAGTGCCAATTATTTATATTCTAGTCTCTCAGCTCCAGTGGGGATTTGTGTTAGGTTTTCTGAACAGTTTATAAATATAGTACATTCATTGTTATTAGAAAATGATACTGTGAGGAAAATCAGATCATTTCTTTGGGGATAAACTACTGGACATTAGTCTCTCACACCCCTGAACCTCAGAGAGTGGGCCTTGATACTTCCTTCAAATGTCATCTGGTTAATTCTAGTCTCAAATTGCACTCACTTAAAATGACCATACCTGTATTATTAAAAATGCTTCCATGAAATAAGCAAACTTTTATTTCTCTTACTGCTTGGTCAGAATTATCACCACCAGAAAATGCTGACTGAAAGAAAAAAATTTAATTTCTTTTCCAGTATACAATAGCAATTGTGTTTCAGTAAAAGTGCAGTGATTTCTGTTTCCTTTTAAGTGCCAGTGCTAAATAAAGGCTATGAACCTGCTGGCCTGGGTCTGAATATAAAGTGGATGTTTCATATAGTGTATAACTTATGATGTGTATGTAGTGAAGCCATCAGCATGCCTACAGAGTGAATAAGTCCCTGAATCAGTCTCCTGGAAAAAGGCGAGTATGGCAAAAAAAATGCCTCGAGAATATGAC
Source organism: Mesoplodon densirostris (assembly GCF_025265405.1). Classification (NCBI taxonomy): domain Eukaryota; kingdom Metazoa; phylum Chordata; class Mammalia; order Artiodactyla; family Ziphiidae; genus Mesoplodon; species Mesoplodon densirostris. The sequence goes on from NC_082668.1 coordinate 22,651,092, forward strand.
CTATTTTACCAGACAATTTAGAAAATCCAGTGTTTTTTGCCTTAATATAACATGCAGTGGTTGATTAAATAATCTCAAATACATACAATAAAATCCTATGTCCTGATTCTCCTGGCTCTGCAGACACAACCAACCATGTAAATACAAGAATATAAAAAGGAGATGAATGCTGGACGGCGGTGAAAAGATGGCAAATTCCATTCAATTAGGCAAGATTGACTTGAGAGTTTAAAAGTGTATTTGGGGCTTCCCTGGTGGCGCAGTGGTTGAGAGTCCGTCTGCCGACGCAGGGGACGCGGGTTCGTGCCCCGGTCTGGGGAGATCCCACACGCCGCAGAGCGGCTGGGCCCGTGAGCCATGGCCGCTGAGCCTGCATGTCTGGAGCCTGTGCTCTGCAACAGGAGAGGCCACAACAGTGAGAGGCCTGAGTACCACAAAAAAAAAAAAAAAAAAAAAGTGTATTTGGAAACTAGTAAGACATTTTTTTCTCTTAAAAGAAAAATCTAATACTTTTCATTTTTTGGTATATTTTATACAAGATTCCTAAATATTTCACATGTGTTTCTAGTGACATTCTGTGCTTTGAAAAAAAAGGGGGGTAATGAAATGTTAATGATTATGAAATGCTAATGACCCAAGGGATCCTATGTAATAAAATCCATATTGCTCAATCTGATAAACTGAGAAGGACAATAAATGTGCCTTTTCTAATTTTAACTACCGTATAATTATAGAATAAAATGAATTGTGAATCCAATTGCTTCTTCAGGACTTTTATTCTAGACATAGTTTCCTTAAGAAACTTGAGAACGAAGGGTGCCCGTGAACTAATGTGGAAACAGATTCTAATGAGTGTAGAAAGGCCGTGCTTGGGTTAGCCAGTAAGGAGGAGACCATCCACATCTTCTATTGTAGCAACATCATGGCTGCCACAGCTCTGTGCCCAGACTGTGCCAGGCATGTGATGGCAAAGTCAGTGGCTCAGACACCCTGTAGTCACTGAGGTTCCACATATATTCCCATATATGTTGTCAGTAATGGACTGGCTGTGGCTGATAGTCTGAGGCTTTCTGCTTACAAACTGTGATGTATGGAATACTAACTGCCATGTGGTAGACCTCTCAGCTTTGCTTGAGTTTTTAAAGTTGCTATTCTGCATTTTTCAGAACTTGAGAAGGGGAGGTTTGAGACTGATGTGTGCAAAAAAATTAAGGTGACCACTGTATGATGTACCTCCATCCTCAAGTGCTACAAAGTAATAAGCAAAGACTATGAACTCCACTCTGGGACCTGAGCAGGTCCTGTGTGTTAAATGGCCATTCTAGAGCAAATAGAAAGAATTTCTGTACTAGCTGTCTGGTATGCACATAGAGCAGGACTTCCATGCATCATGTAGCAATTAAAAATAGAGGACCAAAAATAGAGTTATATGACATGGTTCCTAGCTACTTGTAGAGTCTCAGTCAGTGTTTCTTGGACAGGTGGCTGGGTGGATGGTTGAATGGAAGGAAAGAAGGAAGGAAGGGAAGAAAGAAAAGACTGTCATTGTCCCAACAGTTTGGGAGTCAACATTTTCAATATTATCCAGAGTAAATATTTGCCTCCGGACATCAAAGGGAGAGGTTGAAGGAAGGGACCACTGTCCTTCTCCAAAATCCTCTCTCTCACCTTCTTCCCTAACCCCAAATAAGAGGAGGACTGATGTGGATGGGTTAAGGATAAGGACAACTTGGTGATGACAGAACTGAGAAAATGTGCTGGAGGAAAGGGCTTGAGGTTCAGGAATTTGGGTCTCAGATGACTTAAAGTTAGATTTCTTAACACTCCATCTTCTTCAACAATATTTGATAAATTTGTAGGATAATCTATGTACCTCTCAATGCTATTTAGATATTTGAATTCCATCCGTTCAATCAAAGGACTGTTCTCACTGCATGGATTTCTTTTTATGATGTTAATAATGAAATCTTGCAACAGCAACTCTTGTCTGAACCAAATTTAATCTTTTGAGTGTCAAAGGAAATACTTTAGATACTATAAGTTCATGTTGTAGGAGTTAAAGGAGTAGCTTCTTTTAAAAGTTTGAGGGCTTCTTGGGGGCTTCCCTGGTGGCGCAGTGGTTGAGAGTCCATCTGCCGATGCAGAGAACGCGGGTTCGTGTCCCAGTCCGGGAAGGTCCCACACGCTGCGGAGTGGTTGGGCCTGTGAGCCATGGCCACTGAGCTTGCGCGTCCGGAGCTTGTGCTCCACAACGGGAGAGGCCACAGCAGTGAGAGGCCCATGTACCACAAAAATAAGTAAATAAATAAAAAGTTTGAGGGCTTCTAATCACACATTTTTCTCTTGTAATACATAGTTACTGGGGGAAAATTGGAAAAATACAGAAAAATATAAGAAATGGAAATTATTTGTTAGATTTCATTTCAGAGATAAGGAGGGCAATGCCAGTGTTGCCAATATTCTAGTTCTTTTTCTTCCTCTTGAGAATAAAGTTCCCCAAAGTGGGCGGGGCATAAATGAGTTCTGGTCAGTGGTATAAAGATGCAAGTGATGTGTCTCAGTTCCAGGCTATACCTTTGCAACTCCTTTCTTCACCTGCCAAATGAATGCATAAAGGAATTCAGTTCCTAGAAGATGGGAAGTGCCTGGCTCCCCAAATGCAAATTGAATGCAGAAAAGTCACCCTCCAATCCTGCATTGGATGATGACATAACAAGTAATAAACTTTTAGTGTTAAACCACAGAGACTTGGGGGGTTGTTTATTACAGCAGGTAGCCAACCCTGACTAATACAGACAATCACTAACATTTCCTCATGGTTCCTTTCAGTCTTTTTTCTATGTATATATTCAGCACAGCTGTGGTCATTTAAAAATACGCCTTTGTATTCTGAATTTTTATTTAATATTATCTCAGAAGTATTTTCTGTTCTATTTTAAATGCTTCATAAATGTAACTGTTAATAACTACATAGTATTCTATCATATGTATATATAACAATTTATATAACCAAAGTTTATTTGCAGATAAGTTCTATTCAGTTTTTTACTGTAACTATCTGATAAACATGTTTATGCATAAATTTGTGGACACATATCTTTTCATTTTCTTTAAATAGATTGTTAGAATCACTGGGTTAAATAGTGTGAATATTTTAAGTATCGATTCAGATATATACTGACAAACAGTTTTTCCTAAATTCTGCATTCCCATCATAAGTGATATGGAAGTGCTTCTCTTATCACAATTTCACTAGTATCAAGAATTATAATAATGAGTACTTTTAACTAAAATTTCTGTTTTTAACATGGAAACATGCCTTTGACAACAGGGTTAACAGACTATGAAGACAATAAGTTGTACAGTGTATGCTGGGTTCTATAGATTATCTGCTTCTTAAGTAGTGGAGCTGCAGATTCCACTATGTTTACAAATTCCAGCATATGAAAGGCAGAATCTTCAAGAATAGGAGACCACTTTAACAGCATAAGCTGTTCAAAATCTATTAGAATGAGGGCAAAGGACTGGGAGATAATATTTGAATAGGACTCTGAAGAATAAATTGGGAGCCTGCCACTCAGATAGGAGGGCAAAGGACACTACAGATGGAGAGCTATATATGCAAATACATGGAGGCATAAATGACGGGCCAAGAGTGGAAAATAACAAGCCCATCTGTCATTTTAAAACTTTGGAGGATGGCACAGAAGCTAAGACTGAAAAGAAGCTGTAGCCTGTGAAGGGCTATGCATGCCAGGCTAAGGAGTCTGGAATTTATCCTGTAACTAATAGAAGACAGACATGTTCATAACTTAGTTGCTTTTTAAGAAATAAAAATGACTTTGCATCATGTACAAGCCACTTTATAGACATTATCATTTTTGATTCTAAAAACAGCTCCACAAAGTAAGTTCTATATTATTCACAATTATAAGGTATGTCAAAATTGAGATCAGCATCAAGTCACCTGCATGAAAGAACTAAGGTGTGAACCTAGGTCTTTCTAGCTTCAAGCCCATGATCTTCTCATTGTACCATATTGCCTTCTATGCTATAATGATGTGGAGGACAAATTGGAAAAGAAACACAGTAGAGGCAATGAGACATATTAGGAGGATATTACCTTGTTCAGGGAACAGAAAATTAGATCCTTAATTAACTACCTCTAGGATAAAGTAGAGTTCAAAAAGCCAAAATCAAAGGAAAGAGATTTTCAAGAAAAGGGGACTAGATTTAACATGGCAAGTACCTGATGGCCTTCTCAAGAGACTTCCAGAAGAGAGGCAGAAGATAGGGTAGGAGATGAGGGGTGGGAGCCAGAGTAAATGGGAGGTGACATTATAGAAATGGTATGAAAGTATGGTTGAGACCCTTATGTCATATCTTTTCTGAGTCTTTTTATATCATTGCTAGGATCACTTATCATAATACTTCAAGATCATAATAATCAGTTTATATTATCAGAAACTATGTTATGATTATAGACATATTTCCATTTGTCATCAAAATATACTTGAGTGGAGAAGCCATCTCATAACATTAGGAATGAAACTGAAGAAACTGTAGAAAAGTCCTAGCTTCAATAATATGATAACAGATTTCTCATGACATCTCTGAAAAATTGCACTAAGAAGTATGCCTGTGTCATTCCATCTATATCCAGGCACCATAGTAATTTACTGCAAATCAGAGATGAACCTTTTATTCTAAGGAAGAATATAGAGGAGAGAAGTTTTAGTCAACTAAGGTACTACTGAATAAATTGTGCATACTATGGACTAATTTAATTATACTGCTACTAATGCTTTATGTTAAACTCTATAGAGACTATAAAAGGACACTGAAGAAAGACCTTAAGAAGTCCCTATATGTAGTGTTTGTACTTAATAAATTTCTCAGTATCCTTAAGATAAGATCTTTGCAAAAATTGGCCTTGTCTATGCCTATTAATTGTTGATCATTAATGACATGACTATAGATGCCCAATCAATGATCCAGAAATAGTTTCAGTTATGTCATTTAGAATTTCTGTTATCCTTCAAATCCTTGAATTTCCTCACATTCTAGAGTTTTCTTTCAGAGATCTTATAAAGACTCTACATGTGTGTATCAGTCAGAAAACAAAAGTTACTCTAGATATTTCCAACAGAGGAGTTTAATACAGGAAATGTGTTACACTGGTAATGGAAGCTCTGAGAAGGCAAGTAAAGGATGTGACAAAACAAGAGGTTAGAAAATTAGTAGCCACAACTACTAGAAGGAGGAAGGGAGAAATCAATGCTACTGAAGTTTCAAAGCCAAGGCCCAATGCCAAGTGGAACTATAGTGGGCAACTCAGTGGGAATTGGAGCACAGAAGAGACAAAGGAGAGACAGAGTTGTTACTCAAAGCAGAGAGAGAAAAGAAATAACTTATCTTCTCCCTTTCTCCTGATTTCCAGTCTCTCACTTATGCCTCCTATTGGCCAAACTCTCCAAATGCCAGAGTGCAAGGGAATCTGGAAAGTGGAGCTCCCTCCAATACGTAGAAGGGCAGGGAATGTATCTGAGAGCAAAACAGACAAATGACTAGCAAAAAGCACTAATATTTAAAAAATATGTTAATCATGGGCTCAATCAGAAAGCCTGAATTCACAGAAAAATTCAGAAACATATAAAGAAGAAGAATCTTGGCTTCACAGTTTCCCATAACTGCTGATAATGGTAAAATTCTAATGTCTTTTAAAGAAAGAGGAAAAAATGCTGATAATCTCATAAAAGGAGGACAGAGTGGGCATCCAAATAATGAGGGAAGTTTTGGAATGAGAACTTCCACTGGCACCTTCTTGGGTTACCCTATCCCTGCTATTAGCATGTAGCCAACTGAGATAAGTATGTGCAATACCAGTTGTAATCTAAAGCCAAGCAAGACTGAATTTCCCTGGGGCTCCACACTTTCTACTGTCAAAAGTCTGCCATTCCTGGGCTGCTTTATAACTTATTGGAAATACCATTCTATGGAGCTGGTCTCAGAAAAATGTTGCTTTCTGGGATGTTATATCATCATTCACTTCCCAGTCACAATTGGTTTCTTATGTTAAGAATAAATCACAATTTCTTGTCAATGATTCTTCAGCTTATGGTGAGGGAGCTATACACAGAAAAAAAATTAACAGTGGCTGGCTCTGAGAAGAGCTTCAAAGAATGTCATCTACATCATGAGTTCTTTCTGAAGTCAAAATCTCCCAGCTGCTCAATTTTCACCAATACAATACAAACCTCATTTGAAATAATACAAATATAATACCAACCTAATTTGATTAACTACCATTATCACTATATACACAGCGTTGAAGCCACATACTTGGTGGTCATCATGCACTTCCTAATTGCCTAGAGTATAATGAGAATAATAGTATGGAATCTTGAGGTCCAGAGCTGACAGTCGCAGGAGAGATCGACACTTCCAGGGAAAGCGTTGATGTTAAAAATGTGCTTGAAGCATATTTTCTGCCTGAATAGTTGGATGATTAACTTCTCGGAACCCTAAAATGTTATAATGGTGAAAGAGGGGAAATTCTTGAGGAATTCAAGACACTCCACCGTTCACTCACAAAGTAATGGCAACAGTTAACAGTTAACATTTACTGAGCACTTACGGTATACCAAGCACTGCACACACTGCACTTCTCTTAACTCCTTTAAACATCACAACAACTCTATCATTTTCATCTTAGAAGTGAGGAAACAGGCAATAAAAGACCAATTTTCTAATGCTAGAAAATCAGAACTTGCCCTAGGATCACACAAACAGTGTCAGAGACAGAAATGATCCCAGGCAGACTAGTTCATTCCAGAGTCCATTCTATTAAATATTCTACTCTCTGCCTGTTTCTTCTAGATGGTTATTACATTGTCTTGGCCACCTTATCATGGCACTTTAAAGAGTATTTGCATGAAATCTTTGGCTTGAATCTTTGCCTGGTGAACTGCAATAGATTTAGACGTTACAATGGTAGATTATGTTGCTGCATGTAAGCCCCCTTCTATCCTATAAGGATTATATTTGCTCAATAGTTGTTATGGACTTCTCAGGACCACATCAGGGAAGAACTATGTTGTTGACATAGAGTCCTGGAAACACCTGGAATAAGCTTTCAGCCATACCAGTTAGTTGCTATGGATTGCTGTAAACAATTTACCTTTATCAAGTTTAAGGTTTTTTGTGGACAGGAATCTTATCCAAGCTGCCAAAATTGGAGAAAGTCAGGCTGAAATGGTGATGCTAACGTATAAATTAACTGAAGTGTATATCTGAGGAGTTAGTCCACACATCCTGAGAGACTTCTCTAGCTCATTCTGTGACTCCAAGGTCTACCAAAAGAGCCATTCTACTGTATTACAAATGAGGAAATAACTCTAAACTTGCCACAGTCATATGCTTCCAGCTCACCTGAGGACTTGCTCAATAAATAAGAATATAACTTAGTTACTGCTCTGTCTGTACATATTGCATACTCATCTGCACCCTAAAATTTATTTTTGTTAGAATTATAGAGATAGATCAAGGTAATATCTGGATCATTCTTGCTTCATAAAAGGTGCACAGGGGTGACATCTTCATGTTACTAGCTATGAAGGGGTTCAATCCAAGAGCAGAACTAATGGAAGCATTTTACTACAAGCCAATTAATTTTCTTCTAGTTCTAAGGACTCACAAAAACCATAGAGCAATAATTCTCTGGCCACTTCCTATTCCGAAGTGGTCTCACTTGTTTCTCTTCTCAAAGCAATCACAAAAAGGGAACCCTATATCTAATAAAAAAGGGATTCTGGGGCTTCCAGTGGTTGAGAGTCTGCCTGCCGATGCAGGGGAGACGGGTTCGTGCCCTGGTCCGGGAAGATCCCACATGCCGCAGAGTGGCTGGGCCCGTGAGCCATGGCCGCTGAGCCTGAGTGTCCGGAGCCTGTGCTCCACAATGGGAGAGGCCACAACAGTGAGAGGCCCGCGTACCACAAAAAAAAAAAAAAAAAAAAAAGGGATTCTAAGTATGTCAGGGATTGTTCAGCATTAGTTTTTGAGATGCAATGGAACTCAAATTACATGAGCAATGTGATTTTTAGTGTCAAAGAACTATCTTGCTGAAGGCTCCTCCAGTTATCTATGGCTACATATTAAATTACTTCAAAATTTAGAGGCTTCAACAATGACAACATTTATTTTGCTCACAAATCTGCAATATAGGCAGAGCTCAATGAGGGTAGCTCATCTCTGCTCCACTTAACATCAGCCCCTCAAAGGCGAGGGGGGCTGGAATCATCTGAAGACTCATTCACTCACATAAATGGTGACTGATACCAGCTGTCAGCCTAGCTATTAGCTGGGATTTTAGCCAGGACACCTACATGTGGCCTCTTCATGTGGCCTGGACTTCCTCATGACATGGCAGCTGATTCCAAAAGGGCAACTGCCCTGAGCAAGAGAGAGTCAGGCAGAGGCTGGATTTCCTTCTATGTCCTAACCTTGGAAGTCATGCAATGTCACAACCATCACATTCTACTGTTTGAGACAGTTAGAAAGATGCACCTAGGTTCAAGGGGAAAAAAACAGACCCCCACCTCTGAATGGGGGAATGTCAATGCACCAGTGTAAGAAGAGCACATGGGATGGGATATATGTCAGGGCTGCAATCACTGGAAAAAACAATCAGCCACAAAAACCTACCAGTTTCTTTGCTCATTTTTTGAGTCAGCCCAAACAGAGCAATGCCACTCTCTAGGAGGCTTGCCTTACACTCTCTGTTTCTTTGAGGATACCCAACAAAGAATTTTTCTTACTCCTTTTTGGATTCAAAAAGAAGACTGTCTTTTTCTGTTCCTCTAACATTGGCAAAACTCCATATAAAGTATATATAAGTTTTACATATATCATATGTCCTACAGAAAGACTGTATGATTGGCAGTTGTTTGTATTATAGACAGTATCTTTTTTATGTCTGTTGTCTTTTGAATAATTTTTGTGAACCAAAGAGGAAATATAAAGGGTTATATGGATTCCATTTTAATACTTATGATTAGCTTTATAATATTGTATAATTTATACTACAAAACACGCTTGCTGGATGCCTATGCTTTCTTGTTTGAAAATACTGCTATTACTATTTTCCTCTTATCTTTGGGATGTTGTAAATATAATCAAGTTAAAGAAAAAAAACCTATGCAACCAGAGGATAATCATTTTATCTTTGAATTGTAGGTAATAAATCAGATTCTATCATGGTCAACATTTGTTGGCAATACTCGCCAACTAAGATGATTTGGTGAGATTAAGTGCATTGACCATAGATTCCCAAAGAGGAAAAGAGCTCCAACAATACAGTCATCCCTAGGTATCCCCAGGCCATTGGTCCCAGAACCCCCACAGATAACAAAATTCATGGATGCTCAAATTCCTTACAGTTGGCACTCCGTATCCTTGGGTTCTGAATCTGTGGATTCAAACAACGCTGGATCGAATCCACAGATGTGGAAACCACGGGTACAGAGGGTCAACTGTATTTCAAGTCAATACTGTGTGTTTATTTGAGGATAGGATGATTATGAAGCTTCCATGCCTTTTGTAAATATTTTGCTTCCATCTAGATTTTGTTAATTGTGCTATATCACATTCTATGAAATATTCTGAATGAAGATGGAAAAAATCATGGAATGTCTTAAAAAGATCAGATCTCCGTAACTAATACAAGAGTAAACACAGCTGAAAAAAACTGATTGCCCTACCCTTAATTCAGAGACTATTACTTAGTGGAAGAAGAAAAGTCTATCAAAGAAGGAGGGTCATTGATTCTAACACCTAATCAGAGAATCTTAAAGCAAAATTGAAGAAAGGCAAAAACATTTTGGATTTATGGGCATAATTCTGCCTAACTCCTGACAATAGTAAACTTCTGTCATATTTTTTAAGTTGGTAGTTTTGTAAAGAAAGAAAGAAAAGCCAGGATTTTCCCTAATCTGGTGCATTTGTTTTAGGGGGGAAAATGCTGAAATTATGTTGTTTTAAAGGAAACATGCTCTGAACATTTGTTGACAAGACCCAAAGGAGGGTTTTTTTGTGGAGGTTATTTTGTTTGTTTCTGTCTTTGTAGTGTCTGTACTTTTGAAAATTCCCCTGGTAACTGAATTTTAAAGATTATTGCTCAAACCTGGTAGATTTGAGGCAAATTGTTTATGAAGGTGTTGTGAAAATAAAAGACTTGAATAAATCCATCTTTAAAAGTAGCAGCTATGAATTGGAGTGGTTGGAAATTTAAAAAAAATACTTTCAGCATAGCCAAAATTGTTAGTGAGTCAAGATAATTTTCGCAAATAGGTGTCTGAGTTTGCAGGAAGAGGTGAAAGAATAAACAACCCAGGGACACAATTATTACAAATTAACACAAAATAAATAGCCTGCCTGGAATAACCATTACCTACCCACATACTTGCACACATTAGTAATGAGACTTCTGTCAATAACTACCTATAAGTCACTTTCATTCTTTTATAGTTGAACTTGGTCCATGGAGGAGTAGAAGGTGAGAAGAAGAGAACAGGAGGCCATAGTATAATAATTTAGGACTCTACATTTCAAATACTATTTTAATCCCATATATCTTTTTTCCCCCTGAGATTGAATCAGTGTTTCAGGAAATCCTTCCACCTAAGCGTTTAGGTAAACTAAGAGAACAAAATAACTATGATCTTTGAAGAAAGGAAGAAAAGAAAGATAGGAAGAAGCGAGAACATAGGAGAATCAACAGTGAAATGAAGGAAGGCCAAAAAGAAAGAAAAGAGAAAGATTAGGCAATACAGAGGAAAGGAAGCAAAAAAAAAAAAAAAAGGAAAAAGGAGGAAGCAAAAAATGAGGATACCGTGAGCCAGGCACTAGCCCATTGCAGCCCACAGACTAGATCCAGCCCATTGCCAGTGTGTGTACAGTACCAGCCAAGAATGGTTTTTTACATTTTTAAATGGTTGGAAAAAAATCAAAAGAAGAACAATATTTTATGATACGTAAAATTGGTATGTCCATACATAAAGTTTTATTGGTTATATAAAAACTTGTGCTCATAAATAAAGTTTTATTGGAACACACCTATGTCCATTGTTACATGTTGTCCAGGGTGTTTTTGTGCTAAAAGGGCAGAGGAGTGTAGTTGTGACAGAGACTATAACCCTCAAAGACTAAAATATTTATTATGTGGTCCTCACAGAAAAAGTTTGCGTACCCCTATAAATATTTATCAAATATCAACTATGTACTCAACACTACCCTCTATTTGATGGAGGATACAAAAGAAAATAAAAGAATGAAGACGTGGTTTCTATCTTTGGGCACTTACAATCTAGTTGAGGAAAGGGAAATTGGTAACTTTTGTCCCTCGTAGTTGATTTCTAGGAACTACAAAAATAGTATTCATGTATGGTTTATTTCTTCTTTCTTTTTTTTTTTTTTTTTTGCAAATGTTAACATCAACTTTATTCATGTTCATCCAAAACAAGAAAGGTTCAAAATGACTTTCAAAATCAGAAAATGGGGCTTCCCTTGTGGCACAGTGGTTGAGAGTCCTCCTGCTGATGCAGGAGACACGGGTTCCTGCCCCGGTCTGGGAAGATCCCACATGCCACGGAGTGGCTAGGCCTGTGAGCCATGGCCGCTGAGCCTGCGCGTCTGGAGCCTGTGCTCTACAATGGGAGAGGCCACAACAGTGAGAGGCCAGTGTACCGCAAAAAAATAAAATAAAATAAAATAAAATAACTTTCAAGCCACCTAAGACACAGAAGTAACTTAAATGCATATGGCTAAGTAAAGAAGCCAATCTCGATATGGTTTCATATCATATGATCTGATTAATATTAAATTCTGAAAAGGACAAAATTATATAGATGTTAAAATGATCAGTGGTTACCAGGGTTCCATGGGGGTCCAGGGTGTTGAATAGGTAGTGAATATATGATAACTTTTTTTTTAACATCTTTATTGGAATATAATTGCTTTACAATGTCATGTTAGTTTCTACTGTATAACAAAGTGAATCAGCTATGCGTATACATATATCCCCATATCCTCTCCCTCTTGCATCTCCCTCCCACACTCCCTATCCCACCCTTCTAGGTGGTCACAAAGCACCGAGCTGATCTCCCCATGCTATGCGGCTGCTTCCCACTAGCTATCTATTTTACATTGGGTAGTGTATATATGTCAGTGCTACTCTCTCACTTCATCCCAGCTTACCCTTCCCCTTCCCCCTTTCTCCAAAGAAGATATACAGATTGCCAACAAACACATGAAAGGATGCTCAACATCACTAATCATTAGAGAAATGCAAATCAAAACTACAATGAGCTATCACCTAACACCGGTCAGAATGGCCATCATCAAAAAATCTAGGAACAATAAATTCTGGAGAGGGTGTGGAGAAAAGGGAACCCTCTTGCACTGTTGGTGGGAATGTGAATTGATACAGCCACTATGTAGGACAGTATGGAGGTTCTTTAAAAACTAAAAATAGAACCACCATACTACCCAGCAATCCCACTACTGGGCATATACCTTGAGAAAACCATAATTCAAAAAGAGTCATGTACCGCAATGTTCATTGCAGCTCTATTTACAATAGCCAGGACGTGGAAGCAACCTAAGTGTCCATGGACAGACGAATGGATAAAGAAAATATGGCACATATATACAATCGAATATTACTCAGCCATAAAAAGAAACAAAATTGAGTTACTTATAGTGAGGTGGATGGAACTATAGTTTGTCATACAGAGTGAAGTAAGCAGAAAGAGAAAAGCAAATACGATATGCTAACACATATATATGGAATCTAAAAAAAAAAAAAAGTGGTTCTGATGAACCTAGGGACAGGACAGGAATAAAGACGCAGATGTAGAGAATGGATTTGAGGTTTATTTCTTCTTATTCTTGCTAAACTTGATACTTGTAAAACAGTCATAGTATTAGAACTCATGAAGTTAGAGTACAATTGCATCCTTAAAACTTCTATTTATATCCTTAAATTCTAGTTTATCATCGTCATCTACATTTTCAACAAACCTACAAAATACCACAAATATGCAACACACAAAAGCACAACAAACGTACAAAATACCACAAAGGCTTGATCTCAAATAGATAATCCAGCAAACCAGTGTCTCAGTGAGACAATTCCTAAAAGAGAGGAAAGTTTTGGCAGAAGATGTATACAAACATCTAAGGATTAAATGTGACCCTTTATGTTGGGTTGCTGATTCAAAGGGGATGATATGGGTCATCCTCACCAGGCTAAAATAGAAAATAAAATGCCTTAATGGTCCCCTTGAGTGTTTTCTTTAAAAGTGGCAATTTTTCAACACTCTTAATGGCTGCACTGTCCAATATGGTGGTCACTGACCAAGTGTGGTTACTGAGCACTTGAAATAGGCTGGCCCAATTTGAGATGTGCTGTAATTATAAAGCACACATCCTATGTCCCAGACTTACTATGAAAAAAAGAATGAAAAACATCTAATTAGTATTTTTTTTCTAGATCTTGATTACATGCTAAAATAATATTTTGGATATATTTGGTTAGAGTAAGAATTTTATTCAAATTAATTTTGCCTGTTTTTTAAACTTTAAAAAATGTGGATACTACAAAATTTTAAATGACCTATGTGTTTGCATCCTAGTTTAATTGGACAGAGATGCTTTAACACGTTGATTGGGCCATTGTTAGGTCTGTGTTAAAAAGGTAGCTGCATGGCTCATTCCCTCAACTCCTTCATTGCTCAAATGTCCTCTACTTGACAAGGACACTCAATGTAAATTACAACTCCCTAAATTCCTGACCTCCTTACGCAGCTCTATTTCTTTTCAATTAACATTTATTATCAACCTAGCTCACTACATAGCTTATTTCTTATATTGATTGTTTATGGTCTTTCCCCCCTGCCTCTACCTCTGTAAGGCAGAATTATATCTGTTTTTCCTCACTGATGCATCCTCAGCACATAGAACAGTGCCTGGTACATGGTAGGCAACTTTTTTTTTTTTTTTTTTTTTTTTTTTTTTTTTTTTTTTTCGGTATGCGGGCCTCTCACTGTTGTGGCCTCCCCCGTTGCGGAGCACAGGCTCCGGACGCGCAGGCTCCGGACGCGCAGGCTCAGCGGCCATGGCTCACGGGCCCAGCCGCTCCGCGGCATATGGGATCCTCCCAGACCGGGGCACGAACCCGCATCCCCTGCATCGGCAGGCGGACTCTCAACCACTTGCGCCACCAGGGAGGCCCTAGGCAACTTTTTAAAATATGTTGAATAAATGAACGGTAAATGTTAAAAGAAACATTGCAAAATATTCTAGTGAAATATCTATGGTCAGTATGTGAGGCCTTTAGGCAAGGTTGTCAAAGGGTGGTGTTTTTTTAACCTGCTTTCCTGTAAGTTTATACCCTCCAACTTATGCCCAGCTCTATCCCCCAGGCCGCTGCCCCTGATGCTGAGACCTCGCTGTACTTTACTTCCTACTTCTAGGCCAGCTGAGAGATTTAGGGTTTGCGGCACTAGAGATCAGATTTTGGTCCTGGAGCAATATTACTGAGCCTCCCCCATGCAGATGAATTGATATGTAGTATCTTAATAAAATGTTTCTGTGATGCAACTTATATACATGCCCTCATTTAACTGGATTAAAGTGAATATGACAAAGTGAGATTTGTTCATTCACCTCTGAGTTTGAATTGGAAAGTATTACCAGCAGAAGCTCTTAAGAAACTGTATGTAAAATACAGCTGGAGTTAAATTAATGGCACCAAATATGTAATAGTGCAAACCATCAGAAATTGGGCTATAGGTATTAATGACACACCAAGCTTTTCCTATCAGGAATAAAAAGAAATATTGCTCTGAAAATGGTCCAAATCACCCAGAAGTTCTTGATTTTATCCAGAACTCATCAAATTCCATATTCTTTTCACATTTCTGCTTAAGTTTTGATACATTAAATCACACCCAGATCATATTTAAATGGAGATTGCTCATGTCCAGGAAGAATTAGTGTAGCATCTGCTCATTTATTATATCAAAGTTGTTAATGTCCATTCTACTTTTTTTATGCCCCATTTTACCAGGAAGAGAAATGGTCTCATTTTGGCAGTCTTTACACTATAACTACTACTTAGTTCATTGATGTAAACCTTACATCCAAGTAGAACTGCCAACTCTTATCATGTGACCTAAGAGTCGTACTTGTTGTCTAGTAATATTTCCCCAAGGGAACTCCCAGGCTCTGTGATCGATATCCTCACCATTAGAGAGTCACTCCTTTGTATATGTTGTATAATCTGGGACAAGACATTTTTATCCTTAGAAGTCTTTGTTGAAAATCATTACTCTGTGGAGTGTTACATATGGTTAAGGTATTATTAGAGATTTATACCTTAGCATAGATTAGTATATCAAATTGTTTCTCTATTTAATTGCCAGTTGACATTGGTGTTCTGAGAGAATGAGGCATATGAGATGAAAACTGATGAGAAGTTCAGGAGATGAGAGAGAGTGCTATATTTCAGAGTATTGAACTTAATCCAAAGTAGAGAGGATTCCTTGGAGAATGGAAATAAAAGGCTTTGGTCAGTCATGAGGAGACTGGGGGCCAGAAGAAGGGAGAGAGATCAGGACGATCAAACAGAGCTGGGAGGTAAGGAAGGGGCTATGTAGAAATTTCACTTAGTGCTCCATGGCTCCTTTACTCTCTCTTACTCATCATTACTACTAGTCAAAATGCCTCTTTTTATTTCAAATTACTGTCTTACCCAAGGACCTGGCAAAAACCAGAAGGTACACTTAAACACTGGAAAGTTTGAGGAGAGTTTAATTAAAACCATTTTTTGCAAATGTGTGTGCAGGGTTTAGGAGAAGCGAGAGGGTGTAGTACAGTACCTTGAAACTAGCAACAGAAGGGAACTGTGACCAGCCCTGGGTCTGAAAATGCAAACAGTGGGAAAGAGTATTAGAACTCAGATACAAAACTGGATGAAGAGGTTCCCTGATGTGAGCCGTGGCCTTTGGTAGAGGAACAAAGCCAACCCTCAGCAACCAGGCAGACAAGGAGATGGGAGAATAAATACATGGACCTCACACTCCTCCCAGCCTCCAACTTCCTGCTAGAGCCTCTGTTGGCCAGACCCAACCTTTAACAGAAGGTCCTGTTAATAGCAAGGGAGCCTAACCTATTTTCAACAAGGAAGAGAAAGAAACTGTTTCTGTCAATTTTTTATAGAATATTATATTTTTAATAAACTATTCTTCATTTCAAAGTGAGTTCATACTTTCCTCATCCTCTCCATTGTTAGTCAAGACTTCAGAATTTCTACAGGCACTAAATTCTGGGTTGAAAATAATGCATCATATTGGAATCAATGGAGTACAAATGTAAAGTGCCCCTAACTTATAACAGATTTTTTTTTTTAGTTGTTGCAACTGTATTCAATCAACTGTACCCAAGCAACTGAACTAAACTATTCTAAGTCAAAGCCAAAAAAATGACAGGCTCATGAAAAAATTATTTTGGAAGCTGGAAACATTTGCCTTGGTATCACTCTTAATGTTACTTGAAAATTTTGTACACAGGGACAGACACAGGATACCCACACACACACAAACACACAGACACACCCCTATAGCCAGCAAGCTAACTGGTATTCAGAGCTACACAGTTCACAATTAAGTGAAAAAAAGAAAAGAAAAAAAATACTGCTGTCATGCACAGACAGATGAACAATTGGGATGACAGCTGTATGCCAACAACCTGTGGATGATAAAGAGCTGAAACGAGATTCCAAGTTAGGTGGAAAATAGGATGTACTTCTAGAGTAGTGTTTTCTATAACCACCAACAAATAAAAGAATATAATATAGAACTTAGAAGTCCTAAAAATTAAAATCCATACCTTTCAAGAATCACTGTTTCAAAGTTCCAATTCTGAGGTTCACTACTTTTCCAATTACAATTCCAACATTTTCCATAAAACAAATGTATAAATTAATTAACAATTCCCAGGAAATAGTGTTGTTTTGAGTCTTGGGGTTTTATTTGTCTATTTATTTATTTATTTATTTATCAGTCTTTGCTTATTTTAGCAAATAGCTTTTTTCTTAACCAAAGAACTTGAAATGAAAAGAACTAAGTCAAGGCAATACTAGATGATGAGTATGGTTTTTTCCATAAAGGCTTTGCTTTTATTCTTGGAAGAAAAGAAAATGACTGTGAGATCAGCCTTTCGACAATTCACAGAAATTGACTGTAACAGCTCTCTTTGAAGCCGACGTTGAAGCATCAGAGGCTTTGTAGCTCCTATATTTTTAGCGCTGGTATCCTAACAATCTAGTATAAGAGATAATGAGTCTCTATCTCTTTATTTGCCTCTGCTTAATGTTAGCATAGCGAAGACAGCTAATTTTTCATCCACTGAATACTTATTATTCCCCTAAAGCCAGTGTTCTCACTGAAGAATGACTGGATGTTAGTTGAAAGTAAAGGAATTCCCTTTTTAAAAAATCTAATGATTTAGGAATTATAAATTCCTACTTTTCCACCACTGATTACCACTTAGATCCAAGATACTGTTACTTCTACATACACTGGATGAGCATATGGGTTGTTAAGAATGGTGGTCATTCTGATTGGTAAGGGCTCATGATACACCAGTTATTACATATTTAGAACATTTGTTATGTCCATTTTATATCAAACAACAAAACCCAATACCGTCATAGACTCTAAATACAAAGTTTATGGAAGATGAGAAATACAACCTTCTTCTCTCGTTGCGGAGCACAGGCTCCAGATGCGCAGGCTCAGCGGCCATGGCCCACGGGCCCAGCCGCTCCGCAGCATGCGGGATCTTCCCGGACCGGGGCACGAACCCGTGTCCCCTGCATTGGCAAGCAGACTCTCAACCACTGCGCCACCAGGGAAGCCCACAACCTTCTTTTCATGTCTCCTCCCACTCCACGCCACATTTTATGGAAATACTTCAGTATCTATGATCAATGGTAACTGATTTTTCATATTATATTTCTCTTTTAAGAATCACTTTTGGGGACTTCCCTGGTGGCGCAGCGGTTAAGAATACGCCTGCCAATGCAGGGGACACGGGTTCGATCGCTAGCCTGGGAAGATCCCACATGCTACGGAGCAACTAAGCCTGTGTACCACAACTACTGAGCCCACGTGCTACAACTACTGAAGCCCGTGCTCAGCAACCAAAGAAGCCACCGCAACGAGAGCCTGCGCACTGCAACGAAGAGTAGCTCCTGCTCTCTGTAACTAGAGAAAGCCCATGCGCAGCAATGAAGACCCAACGCAACCAAAAAAAAAAGAATTACTTTTGGGACTTCCTGGCTGTCCAGTGGTTAAGACTCCACGTTTCCAATGCAGGGGGCGAGGGTTGGATCCCTGGTCAGGGAACTAAGATCCCATCTGCTGCACGGTATGGCCAAAATAATAATAATAATAATAATGTCATATGTCAATTGTACCTCATTAAAAAAAATCTTAAAGGAATCACTTTTTACATTTACACTAGGTTTTATAATTATATTAATCATTTAGATAGTGAACACGTTTTCTGGTCTTGGTATTACCCAGAATCTTTTAAATTCTTAATATTCCCCCCTTTTAAAATTATGTTTTATTTCTCTGTGTTGATTCATTTTTTGATTGGATGGAGAAATACAGGAAGGTCACTTGGGTAGTATACAGGGGAGAAATCCAGGTTTTGGGGGCCTGAAACTTATACAACTTTAGGAGTTCTATTCAAGAAAAAAATACACAATTATGATTATTCATTTACAGTATGTAAATTGTAACTTGATAAAAAATTAGGTATGAAAATAAATTTTTATTCAGGATGAGAAATAAGTTGCAAAATCTTAAAGTATGAACAACTACTACAAATGTTACAAAATCCAGAAAATAACATAGTATCTATATTAGTTAGTTGCCTGCTATAGTACATATTTTTCTACATTTTTTACTGCATCTTCTTTATACACCTCTTCATGACAGCTTTGTAGTATCATTTTCTATATAGAGAAGCAAAAAGGAATTCCTAGAGCATAGCTGATCAAATTTTGCTTCTGATTACTAATAGTTTCAAAAATTACTTTTAATTTCACAAGTTGTTATTGATAATGTGATATAATTTTTTTGAACCCCTGTCATATTTGGGAAAACCACCATCTAGTTTCTTTCATATAGAGCACAGTAGTTGAAATATTCACAGACTCACTTCAGCTTGTCCATTTCAAACTCTGCTTCTTCACCACTCACTCACTTTGGGGGTTAGGGTTCTTCCCATGGAGATAAAATTTCTGCCTTTGCATCTTGATGTCATGATATCTTTAACTATCTGCTTAACAAATTCTGTCTTTAAAATTCAGAAATTTTATGCTTATGACTATGTGTGGGGTTTATTAATCAGTGTGCTTGGTGTTTTATTAGCCCTTTTGTTATAAAAACCAAATCTTTATTGACTCAGACCTGTGAGTTTTTGTCATCAACTCCTGAAAGTCCCCACATATATACTGAACTACTCAGATCTCTCTTCCATGTCAGTTGTCCCTTCTCTCTTCATATTTATTTTTTTAATCTCTCAATGCTGGGAGAATTCCTGAGTTGTCTTCCAGTTTACTGGTTTTTATTCCTGCCATTTAAACCTGCTATTTACTACTTCTGTCACCATCACGTTTCACCTCTAAGAAATGTTTCCTGACCACCTTGATATAAATCAAATGTCCTCACAATTTTTAAAATTAAAAAAAAATACTTTTGGGTGGATGGACCTAGAGTCTGTCATACAGAGTGAAGTAAATTAGAAAGAGAAAAACAAATACCATATGCTAACACATATATATGGAATCTAAGAAAAAAAAAAGGTCATGAAGAACCTAGGGGTAAGATGGGAATAAAGACACAGACCTACTAGAGAATGGACTTGAGGATATGGGGAGGGGGAAGGGTAAGCTGTGACAAAGTGAGAGAGTGGCATGGACATATATACACTACCAAACGTAAAATAGATAGCTAGTGGGAAGCAGCCACACAGCACAGGGAGATCAGCTCGGTGCTTTGTGACCACCTAGAGGGGTGGGATAGGGAGGGTGGGAGGGAGGGAGACACAAGAGGGAAGAGATATGGGAACATATGTATATGTATAACTGATTCACTTTGTTATAAAGCAGAAACTAACACACCATTGTAAAGCAATTATACTCCAATAAAGATGTTTTAAAAAAAAAAAGAAACAAACGGTCTTGTAATAACCAAAATGGGAGAAGAATTTGAAAAAGAATAGATATATATTTATGTATAACTGAATCACTTTGAAACTAACACAGCATTGTAAATTAACTATAGTTCAATATAAAATAAAAACTTTTAAAAAGAAAGAAAAAAAATACTTTTGGCCACGCAGTGCAGCATGTGGGATCTTAGTTCCCCAACCAGGGATTGAACCCATTCCCCCACAGGGTAAGTGCAGAGCCCTAACCACTGGACCACCAAGGATTTCCCCTTGCAATTTTTAGTAATAAAATTAATTACATATTTTCTGAAGTCCATTTTATAGGGGGATTTTGTCAGAGCTTGTATAAGCCCCTGCATAAGTCTTTCAGAGTCAGGAGAGGATAGCAAGGTACAACTTAGATTTGTGTTGTTGTTGATTTCTTAGTTGTTTCAGAGGATCAGCCTTCTGACGGAAATAGAGAGTGTGTACAACATTTGAAGGCATCAAACTTGAGCTGAAGTCTCTTCTCCTTGGTAATTGTGGCAGCCCACCATTGCCCCATTCCACTACTGGCAATAGCTAATCCTTAAAGGTTAGCTATTACAGAATCCTCCTTCTTTTTTGAATATAATAAAAAATAAATATTTGGTCTTCCTCCCTAGTTCCTGGCACACAGTTCCTAAAACCCTTGCAATCTCCAGTGATAAAAGTATCTTTCATATGCTAATGAGAAGATCAGTGGCTGGGGAGGTATCAGTAGCTGGGGACCCCTAGATACCTTCTGGTCACCAGAAAAGTCAAGGCATGATTAGAGGGTTGGAACTTCCAGTCCCACCCCTATACCTCCAGGAGGAGGAGAGGGGTTGTAGGTGGAATTAAATCACTAATGGCCAGTGATTTAACCAATTATACCTCTGTAATGAAACCTCCATAAAAACCTCTAAGCAATGGGTTTGGGGGAGCTTCCAAGTTGTCGAACACATCCCTATACAGGGAGGGTGGTGCACCCCACTCCACGGGAACAGAAGCTCCTGTATTCAGGATCCCTTCAGACCTCGCCCTATGCACCTCTTCACCTGGCTGGTCATTTATATCCTTTCTCATAAACTGGTAAACCTAAGTTAAATGTTTCCCTGAGTTTTGTGAGCTATTCTAGCAAATTATCAAAACACTTTTATCTTTTCCTGCATTATAGAATATTTTAAAGAAAATGGAAATTACCCATTTCTTAAGTGTGAAGAGTGCATCCATAAAATTGTCTCAGTCCAATACTTTTTTTGGAATTAAGCTCTCTGAGAAACAGCTGTGAGAACCTCCAGTTTTACAGCTAAGTCAGACAGTGTGAGTAACCTGGGGACCAATGCTGTGACTGACACCTAAAGGGAGGGCACCTTGTGAGAGCACTTAAACCTGTAGGTAGTTAGCAGCAGAACTGAATTGAATTGTGGGACATACATTTGGTGTCAGAATTAGTTGGTGTCGGGAGGAAAAAAACCTGACAATGTACCATCCCAGAAAAGTGCCCGACTGGAATGAAAGCCATTTCCTATTTTCTGTGTGTCACAAGTATACTCATCTCTGGGGTCTTCTTAACTCACGCACATATTTCTTTAAGCGCATCAGTGCTTACCTTTGACTCCAACTCTTTCCCCGGCAGACTTGGGAAGGTCAATTACCTCATGGTAACTTAACCAAATAAACAGAATAGGAAGAAAGTTACTTGTTCAAGAGGATTAACAAAGCAAACTACCAAAAAGATTCATGTATTTAAAATGTCTAAGTCGGGTCCAGTTACTCAGATTTTTGCTCTCTTCAATCCTTTAGTTATACTCTACCTGTTCTACTTGGTTATTGGCCAACTGCCCAAACCTTAAGAGTATAACCATTTTTCAGTTGATATCTTTAGGATTTTAGAGATTATCTTTATAAATAATGATAATCTTAACAGAGATGCCTTTTCTGTTCCATTGTTTTATGTAATGTTGGGCGTTTGCTTCAGATAAACATTCTCTTTTATGTTTAGGAACTGTCCTTCTAGTCTCTAGTCTCAAGTTAAGCACTCAATCTTTTGTTTTTATTTGTTTTAAATTAGTTGGACATTGCATCATCAGAGGCATTCTCAAAATCTATTGATGCTTCAACGTCAAATAGTTTAACTTTGATCTGCTGATCAAAAATTTATTAACCTTGATAGTATTGAAACGTGTTTGCATTTTTAGAATAACCCCTACTTGGCTACGGCATATTATTGTTTTAGCACAATTCTAAAAACAAATTGCTATCATCTGTAAAATTTTACATCATATTCACAAGTGCAATTGGCTCATGTTTGATTTTTTTGGTTCTTTGTTAGGCTTTGATATACAGAAATATGATGGTGGTGTAAAATGAATCGGTACACTTTCTCTTTTCCTGCATTATAGAATAGTTTAAATAATGGAAATTACCCATCTCTTTGTTAAGTGTTAAGAACTCATCCATCAAATTGTCTTAGTCAACACTTTTTTTGGAAGTAAAATTTCTAAGAAACAGTATTTACTTTTTATAATTACACAGGAAAACATGTCCATTTATGTTAGTGCTGCCAAAAAATTAAAACTACAGCTCATCAAAAAGTTTATAAAACTTCCCTGGTGGTTCAGTGGTTGGGAGTCCGCCTGCCAATGCAGGGGACATGGGTTCGTGCCCTGGTCCGGGAGGATCCCACATGCCGCGGAGCGGCTGGGCCCATGAGCCATGGCCGCTGAGCCTGCACGTCCGGAGCCTCTGCTTCGCAACAGGAGAGGCCACAGCAGTGAGAGGCCGCGTACCGCAAAATAAATAAATAAATAAATAAATTTATAAAATCGTTTTAATATCACAGTTCAGAGTGTGTATTAACTTTTTGCCTAGTCTTTTTTGGCCTGTAATTTTCCAATATTTATCTTCTTGTCATTGACAGTGCTCACTCCTGCTCCTCATCCAAATACATAAACACAGAGCATTTACTTGACTGTTTTGTTACCTGATTTCTCTCTCTCTCTCTTTAAACCTAGATGTATGTTGTGAAAATCTTTCCATGCCAGTAAAAGTTTCTAATAATATCATTTTTAATGGCTACCATTTTTTATGGTAAGGGGGCACTATAATTCATTTAATCAATTGTGGAGGATGAGCTTTTAGACCTTCGGACCTTATCTTTTATAATCACTGCTTCACTAGAACATCTCTTCTCAGAATCATCCCCTCCTTTGGACGGCTGAACACTCTCTCCTATGTAACCTGCGATTTATCTCTGTTTACCCATCCTGACAAAAGCAGGAAGAGGTTTATCCATTGCTATGGGTTAAAAGGTTTTCATCAGAAATCAAGTGTATCTGTTGAAATCATTCATCAGAAAAAGAAAGAAAGAAAGAAAGAAAGAAGGAAGAGGGAAGGAAGAGGAAGGAAGGAGCAAAGGGAGGAGGATGAGAGGAAGGAAGAAAGAAAAAAAGAAAAAGGAAAAACTCAGAAAATTTTGCATGTCTTTCTCAGATTTGTGGCCCATTAGCTTGTGGAGAGGAAGGGAACTCTGTGCCAAAAGCTGTTATCCCCAAGAGCTCTCTTCAATTAGGGTGGATTCTTTTTCTCCATGGTTGTGGCAGCCAGCCAGTTGAAGCAGTGTTTCCCTTTCCTAACTGGCATAACTACCCTCATTAGGAGCAAGCTAAGGGAGCCCTGGCTTTTTGCCTAGGAATGGCCATCTACATCAAGTGTGAGCTCAAATAATTTAAGAGCCATGGCAGGAGTCGTGCTCCGTGTGGGCTATGGCTGCTGTCACAGATATTTGTACCTCAAAGACCTCCCAAAGCCCCCCTTTCCTCTAACCCCTATGCCTCCTGAGGTATGAAGTACTTCTGAGATTTTTTCACTTGCTTGTACGTCTGGCTTCTTCTTATACAGTCAATCAAGTGCTGGTTGTTTGGCTCATCCTTCAACCCAATCTATCTGCATAACATCTCTTAAGAATTCCATTCAATTTGAACATGTGGGTGGTATGCTTTCCTGGCCTCAGCAATGATCCAGTTTCCTCTGCACTTTCATGGGAATTTAGGGGAAGGGAGGATCCAAACATATGTGCTCAAAGTGCCACGTTGAAACAGAAGCACTGTGTTTTTTTCTATGTAAAAAAGCTTAAATAATATGCTTTACAAACTAAAAAGATATTCTCTGAAAAATAAAGATTCCCTCCTAAGAGGATGTTTCATTTAATTTTCTCCTACATTTTCCTTCTTACCTGATAGAAGTCATTATATGCCAAGTTCTGACACTTTGTTCCCCGAAAGCAGGATGAAGGCTACTCACTGTACTGAAAGCTCAAGGTGATCAGAGACTGCGGTCTTTGTTCCTCTAGTACCTTGCGTAAAATAGGTGCTTAATAAATATTCTTAAATGCATAGAAGGAAAAGCTGTGCAGACAACTGCTTCTTTAGCATTGGGTAACATGCAGAGTTGATGATAACACCAAGAAACTCAGGAGCAGAACAGCCACATGTAGTACTACTATGTCCGTTCGAAAGGTGAGAAGAAAAAGTAATATTCTTCAATTACATAGGCAGGAAGTGGAATACCATTAAACCCAACGTGGGACTCAGGGTCATAATGATAAAATACATCACAGTAGATTTCATAAAAACTTGAACATAGCACATTTTGTCAATTTCCTCTACTTGAAATATAAAAAAGACTATGTAATAGCAGGGAAGGAGAGAGGAATTATTCTAAGATGATTTAATTTCCCTAAATCTATGAGAAACGTATTTTGGAATTCTCACTAAAAGACTTCAGGTCCTTAGATTTGAAGCTGTATGAGTTCAGGAAATTGATATTTTGCCAGGAATTTAAAGATTGCTTTCTTTATTAGGTAAGAACATAATTTCTGAATTTACTAATGCCTTTGGAACATGAGTCTCTTTAAAAATCTCAGATGTGAAAACTTCTTTTTCTATTTCAAGACATTTAAAATTCAGGAGTAGACTTTGTAAATGAAACTTCTAATATTCATCTAAAGTAACTGTAAAAAAATCAATAATAGAGTAATGCCAATTGTCTTACATTTGAAAGAGCTAAAAATGTAGAAAAAAATTCTTAGTTACACAGAAGAAAAGACCATTCTTACCAAAAGTTTTTTAAAAAGGCTGTTTTGATAAAAATGACTAAGAATGATATGATGTGATATTCTTTTTAATGAAAAAGAAATCCTTCCATTTGGCAAATAATTATTAAGGATCTAGTATATGACAGATACTGTTCTAGATGTTAGGGATAAATAACAAACAAAAAAATTCCCTACAGTCATGGAGTAACATTGTAGTGGGCAGAGCAGAAAGTAAACAAATTAATAAGGAAAATATTTAGTATATCATATGGTGATAAGTACATGGAGAAAACTAAACAGGTGAGGGGAATGGAGAATACAGAGATGGGGGTGGAGGGGGGATTGTATTAGTTTCCCAGAGCTGCTGTAACACATTACAATAAACCAGGTGGCTTAAAATAACACAAATTGGTTATCTTACTGTTCTGGAAGTCAGAAGTCCAGAATGGGTTCCACTGGGCTAAAATCAAGATGTTGTTCCTTCTGAAGGCTCTAGGGGAGAATCTGTTTCCTTGCCTTTTCCAGCACCTAGAGGCTGTGTACATTCCTTGGCTTGTGGCCCCCCTCCAGCAACCACGTCACTCCAACCATCACGTCCCTCCAACCTCTGCTTCTGTCATTTACCCTTCTCTGACTCTCACCTTCCTGCTCCCTTTTTTTTTTTTTTTTTTTTTTTTGCGGTACGCGGGCTTCTCACTGTTGTGGCTTCTCCCGTTGTGGAGCACAGGCTCCTGACGCGCAGGCTCAGCAGCCATGGCTCACGGGCCCAGCCGCTCCGCAGCATGTGGGATCTTCCCGGACCAGGGCACAAACCCGTGTCCCCTGCATCAGCAGGCGGACCCCCAACCACTGCGCCACCAGGGAAGCCCTCCTGCTCCCTTTTTAAACAGCCCTTGGGATTACATTGTGTCCACCCAAATAATCAAGGAAAATCTCCCCATTGTAAGATTCTTAATAGGCCATGGATTCTAGGTGACTAACATTGGCTCATCCACATTTGGCAAAGCTAAAACCAGGATTTTCATCTATTCCTCTTTCTGCAGACAGTCCAAGTCTCTGTAATGCTCTTTGGCTACACTAAATACTCAGCTCTGGGTACACTATCTTGCTGGGGATGACTGCTTTAGGGATTGGGGTGTTATCTTGTTTCTAAAAATGATGGATGTGAGGCCAGTGCTATGGAAATCTTGTGTGTCCTATTGACTTTTGGGGGTTTTAGGAAAGTGAGAGATTTGACATTAAACGAATACAACTTCTGAGGTCCTAGAAGAACCACACTCTTTCCTGAAAAAATAGCCCAGGCTGCATATGCTCAAAGAACCTCACCTCTCCCAAGGTGCCTGGAGCCCCACACACCAAGACTAATATGCTGAATAATAAATCAGTGAGAATGGCTTCTGAGCTTTAATTTTATGTAAGAATCTTGAAATTTGGGCTTTTAGTTCACAAGGATAATGACATTTATTGTAGAATTCTATGTCTCTAGATTTAATATCTAAGGATTTTCATTTAAAAGAAAGCTTTGTTTATGGGCTTTAAAACTTCTTCCTAGGATTGTGATCATTGAAAGAATATTATATTTACATTTGGGAAATCTTTAAATGGTTGGAATTGTACTAGCAGAATTTCTATGCATTTCATTAGTGGAATATATTTATGATATTGTTTGATCGCTGAAAGACTATTTTGGATGACCCCAGATATCCATGTGGGTTTGGAAGGAGAATAATTGAACATTCAGCCTTGGATACAAACTGGCTTTGGAGTTAACTGAATTAATGCATTGTTCTGACCCACTTCAGAGCTTTCTGGGCAAACTACACTGCCCACTAGATGTCCCAAAGGGCTTTTCAATGGAAGGGTGATTGGCATTGGGGATGGCTTATAAAGGAGAAAGCAGGACTGTCCCCAGAGGGAAGCAGCCACACTCCTGGCTGCTCATGGCTTTAATGGTTAATTCAGTTGGTTAAGAGAACTAAGAACTGGAAAACATGAGGTAGGAACTTTTCCACATCCATGGCATTTCCTTCCAGATGGAAGTTGTTCCACTAGCTATGACAGTCCTGGCCTTTCTTCCTCCTCCCCCAAGTCCTCAGGGGAAGAAGGACTTACCTAATAGGTAAATTTGAAAAGAATAAATTGGGTACATTCACTGGGGCAGCCTACTCACAGAGACCCCTTTGGGAGGCCTAGCCCAGTGCAACACTGCCTGGACCCGGGACTGGGTACAAAAGTCTGCCCAATTCTATGGTTCATTTTAGGAAATCCATCTGACTCTAATGCCAACTGACATCTAATGCCAACTGATAGCCTTCATCAGTAATAAAGGTGATAGCTGCCTCCCTTATTATTTGTCTTATTTCTCAATTGGTTCGGAAAATGAAAGAATGAATGATATTGACTAAGCCCCCGAAAGATCACATCAATGGGGAAAGAGGTGTTTTTCCTGCTGGACTTTCCAAATTATTAGATTAGAAGCCTGGAGCTGCTGGTAGACATCTTATCACTGTATCTGTAGTGGGGTGGTGGGGGGAGTTCTTCCTGAAAACAAGCCAATGAGAAGAAGGAAGAGCTAGGAGTATTGGAAAGAGACTATGTCCTGATGACACACACTAATCAACTGTATCCAGCTGTATCTGATGCCCATGAACTTTGCAGTTATAAGAGCCAACACATTCCCTCTTTTGCTCAGGCCAGTTACAGTTAGATTTTGGACTCTTGCATTGAAAGAGATCTGACCAATATTGTTTAAGGATGGGCTGGTTTTCTTGAATCTCAGTCACAAAAACATCTGCTTCTTAATCTGTTTCTGAACTGGATAAAATGTAAATTTCAGAGTTGCAAACCATTAGCTTGAGCTTAAGATCCTGGTAGACAAAGTTAGTAGGTGCTCCCAGCCCTACCCCTTTCAGAGATGTTCTTATGGGGTACCTGGAGGGCTCAGGTGGCCAGTGTGGCTGAGGAATATAATGTTCCTTTCCCAAATAACAAAAGGGCTGCTTGCTGGGTAACTACATAATGTTATACTTTCTCTTTGGGTTTTTTGTTGTTGTGGGGTTTTTGGTGGTGTTTTTTTCATTTGTTGTTCTTTAGTTTTTGTAATAAGTTAATTTTCTTCACACATGAATATATATTTCATTTTAAAATGTCTCATGACAGTAGCTTTAGTAGCTCATACTTGAAAGTTTAGAAAGGGTTGCACTTCTCATCTGGGGAATGTTAACGGGAATTAAAAGAAATATGATAAATTAAATATGCTTCCTTAAAGAAGGTGTCAGAAGAAAAGGCACATTAATTAGAAATTAACAGCACGGAGAGTTTAAAACAGATTTCATGTTTGTCTTATTAACATTTTAGGAGTACAAATATGCCTGTCATCATAAAAGAATTTCCTCAAGCCTCCCTTATCAAGACTCAATTGCAAAGCTGAGACAATTTGCTCTAGGGAAAAAAAAAAAAAAAAAAAATCATGTGGAACAGCAGACGGTGGGAATTCTACTAGAAATGTTCTCCACTAGGATCAGAGCCACTGGATCATATATCTGAAATGGGATACTCACTGTGGTGTATAATGTGGCGATCACAAGGGAAGAAGACAATGGGGTTTAAGAGACCAAACGGAAATCTAAACACAGACAATTCACTATGAAACTGGTTGCTTAATGGTTGGTATGTCTAGACTGAATCCACACATAATCATGCATCAGAACCAGAAGAATTTACCAAAAAATGGGGAACATGTTACATTTATGACTGAATTTATGAAAAGAAGCCATGTGTAAATTAGGCAACTCCTACTGTGCATACTTTTTTTTAATGTGCTTTTCTTTCTCTCTTCTAAGTCCAATGAATTCCTTAGGTTATTTACACGTTGTTGAATCTACCTCTGAAAATCACTGTCAAAACTGAATGGCTTCTCCTTCAATCCCAGCTCCTGGTGCTTTTTCTACTGACCAGTCAAATGCCCCTGTGGGCCACACCTCTGTGCCATGTTTCCTGTTGTCGCCTCTGTCAGGCTGCAGAGACCTCTTCCCACACCTGCATTCAGACTTCAAATCCTGCCTTCAACACCATTCCTTTGGGACACAACCCCTGCCTCCGGATTACCCATCACATTCTGCCTACTCACTGACTGTTTGCATGTGGTCCATCACCACCATACATACTTTATTGATTACTGTGGCTTTATACACAGTTTGGAAGTAGAGTAGTATTTGTCCTCAGACTATGTTCTTCATCAATATTGTGTTGTCTTTCTAAGTCTGAGGTCTTGCATATAAAATGTAAAATTAGTTTGTCTATATCCAAATAATAACATATTGGGATTTTCAACAAAAATGCCTTGAATCTGCAGGCCATGTGGGGAAGAATGGCTATCTTAAAAATAATAGCTCTATGGATTCCCTGGTGGCGCAGTGGTTGAGAGTCTGCCTGCCGATTCAGGGGACACGGGTTCGTGCCCCAGTCCAGGAAGACCCCACATGCCACGGAGCGGCTGGGCCTGTGAGCCATGGCCGCTGAGCCTGCACGTCCGGAGCCTGTGCTCCGCAATGGGAGAGGCCACAACAGTGAGAGGCCTGCGTACCACAAAAAATAAATAAATAAAAATAATAGCTCTACTTATTAATAAATGTGGAATATGCCTGAATTTAAAGAAAAAATGAATGGCTTCACTTTATTAATTTTGGGAAAACCTCTTCATAAATATATGTAGTAAGAGATTTTTCATAGAAATGATGCCATCTCAATCTTGAAGTGGACAAAATGGAAAATTAATCTACCAAAGTAATACAAGTTGAGAAGAAATTCATCTCTTATTCCTTATCAAAAAAAAAAACTGGAAAAACTCAGATAAAACAGAAAAACAGCTAAATAAAATGACATAATTTACTTCTGGGGAAAAGTATAGCTAATTTGTGCTCATCCATACTTAACAAATGTTAACTGAGGTAAAACTTTAAATGTTAAATAACTTTAAAAGTTAGCTTCCCAGCATACTCAGAAAAAAAAAAAAAGCCTTTTAAAGGCTGTAAAAATGAGATGAATTTGATAACTTTTTAGCTTTTTAACTTTATATCTAATATATGTGACTTGATATGTTGTAGTAGATATTTCTTTAATAAAATTCATGCACAGTGTTGACACTGGAACTTTTTTCCTACAGAATCCTTAATTTTTACAACTTTTATTCTTAATTACAACTAATATGATCTATTTTAAAGAGAATGTTTTACATTTCTTTTCCCCCTGAAGAAAACACAAGTGTAATCTTTTACTGGTCACAGAGGCCTCGCAGGCCAGGCAGCTCAACACACTCCCAAGAAGGATGCAGTATTTAGTAAACACTAGGCATTTTGTTCTGTTTCTTTATTCAATAAATTAAACTGAATGTCCATCTTGTGTAAATCAATGCCATCTTCATTGTTACTTCCATACTATTTTATTAGAGTTTCTTCATTGTAAACAACAGAAATCAACTTGGTTATTGTAGGCAAAAAGGAATATTTTGGAAGAATAGCAGAGTTTCCTAGAATCAGCATGAAACTGGAGAACTGGGTTTGGGGTCAGACTCTTTTCTGAGCTCCAGACTTGTATCACCTACAACTAGATTTCTTAAAGTCATCTTAAGATCACTTCCTCCCCTTTATAGACAAACTTCTCTCCTCTGTGGCTCTCCATTGTCTTTAATATAATCAAGTATCCTCAACAAGGCCTCTGTGACCTTAGACAAGTTAAATGTGTCACCTGTTCTAACTTCCCCTTTCCTACCTCTCACTCACCACCCAATCCTCTCCAATCTGGCTCCTGTCTACTTCATTAGCGTCCTTTCATGCCAATTTGTAGCTTGAATGCCAGGCTAGAGCTTCCCAACTGGTTAGCCAAAGCTCAAAACACTTCTGCAGATTGATGGCAGGTATACCAAGATATTGAGCCCTTTGGGATGGCCAAAGGCACAGGCTGGTCCATTAATTGACTCTTAGGTGTGATGATGTGAAAAATAGCAGGAAGCACTGCTCTATTCCAGCCATACTCATCCCCTTCCAATTCCACAAATGCATCAGCCTCTCCTCCACTTCAGGGCTTTTATCCATGATGTTTCCATTGCCTGGAATACTATTCACCAACTCTTCACTCAGCTCAGCCTTTGAGACTCAACTTTTACTTCTGTTCTTCTAGGAGGCCTCCCCTGACGGCCAACATTTGGTTAGCACACCCTATCATTCAGTCCCACAGAGCCCTCTACGCCACCTTTTGAAACATTTGTGGCACTTAAAATTACTTTCATCAGTGTCTCCCACTCAAGGCCCAGTGGAGCAGGGACTCAGTCTGGTTCACTACTAGATCCCCAGCAGCAAGAACAATTTATTGAATAGACATTCAATAAATTTCTGTGGCTGAATGATTGTTAGCAATCTTGATTTTCCAGATTTAGTTAATACAAATAATAGCAATTACTATCTTATATGCATGTGTTCTTTTAAAACTGTTTTTATAATTAAAATCCTTTCTTATTCGGAAATTTTTAAAAAGTGAAATACTGAAAGCAAGAAAATCAACAGCATGCCTAAGGCAGCCCAACCCTCCTGTGGGAGCTAAGTAGTGAGAACTCAGGTTTCCTGCCTTTCTCCTGTGTTAATTAGAAGACGTTTGAGAAAGCTGTGGGCACATATCTGTAAGACTGAAATCCTGTAGGGCAACTAGAATTCTTTTTTCAGAAAACATGCATGACTGCCACAGTCAAAGACAGACTTTTTGGTAGGATGATGTATTGGCCTGACCCATTTTAACAATCCCCACATGCTCATATCACTTCCTGCTAGTCTGTTGGAAATTTCAAGCATTAGGAGAGATTTGGTTATGAAAATTCTTGATTATCTGTCATCTATCAACTTTGCGTTTTGATTTGGAAACACATGCCAAAATGTGTTAATTAACTAGATGGGGAGAATTCTTTCACAATATATACAGGTATCAAATCACCATGATGCACACTATAAATATCTTAAAATTTTGTCAGTTATACCTTGATAAAGCTGAAATTTAAAAAAAACAAATAAATGTGATTGGAAAAATTTCTTTGGGAAAAAGAAGAAAGGAAAGGATAGAAGGAAGGAAGGTAGGAAAAAGAAAAAAAAAAGAGAGAAAGAAAGAAAAAATACATCCAAAAAGATAAGGAAAAGGTTAAAAGATGCTTTACTCTTGTGATTGTTAAACAAAGAATTTTTACAATTTTGTGAAGTTGCTGGCTCTCCACGTGGGTTTTTCTGTAATGATTCCTCACAATTTACAGAGGTAACTAGCAGAAGAGAAACACTTCTGGTAAGAAATACAAGGAAGCAAATATAGCAGCCATGTGTAATTCTGATTTCTTTTCAACACATCATGTGACATTTCTGATTATAAACTGATCAAGATGAGCCTTGGTATGAAAAATTTACTATTATGTAATGTAGACGTGTTATTCATAGCAATATGCCAAATGGAAAATGTGAGTGCTTTAACTGGAAAGTGAGTTATTTGGTCTTTCCATTTTGTGTAAATCTTTAAAGCATAAATTAAAAGCAGAAGATATATGGTATGGATTCAGGATCTGAAGACCTCTACTGTACTCCATAAATCTTTCAGCAGCGTGGAAGACAGCATATTCAACTGGCCAGACGTACACTCTAATCTCTTCCCTAATATTGTTGTGCTACTTTGAGATGATGAGGTTAAAGAAAAATGTACCCTGAAATGGGTATTTCCCACTCTAAATATTCAATATGAATCCTATGTCCAGACAGGCCTTATTTGTTTTCTGTTTGTAATGCCCTGTGTGTTGCATCATCTTGAAACATTTTTCATTCAGAAAATATTTCAGTCTTTCATGGTTTTGCAGTGTCTGTATGAAAGAGGACTCAGTACTCAGAGAAATGATCTCTTAAATGGCCACTTGAAATGTATTTATTTTCATACCACCTGAATAATTTATGCGGTATATTTTGCTACTCACAGAGAAAAGGAACTCAGAAGGTGATTTTTTAGAGCTAAGAAAGCTGTTTTCCCCCATAAACATCAAGCTAGTACTCAGAATGTCCTTATAAGCAATATAATAAATTAAAAGATGAATATTTAATATATAAGTAGAAATATAAAAATTCACATTTACATTATTGCCGTACACCTTAATGAATAAAAGAACTACAGAGCATGAAACTGAAATGTCAAGATGACAAAACATCCAAAAGGGAAGTAGCTCCATTGGCCTAGAATGTATAAATTATTTCCACCCGAAATATCAGTACAGGAAACCAAAAAGCTATTTTAAATTTGAAAGGAGGAATAATTTTCATGTAGCATACGTGACAGTGACAGTGGTGAATATTAAGTGTTTGTGCTGAACTCTCCCATCCTGTCCCATCCTACCAGTAATTGCCAGAATCACATTCCTAAAAAGCACAATTCTGAACATGTTGAGCCCCAAGTTAAAAATATTAAAATAGTTAAAAATCTTTTTTTTTAGAGATATATACTGAAATCCTTATAGATAAATTGATATTATGACCTAGCTTTGCTTTAAAATAATTTGGGGACTTGGAAAGGAGGGAGGGAGTGGAGGCATAAATGGAATAAGACTGGCCATGAGTTGGTCATTGTGGAAGATGGGTTCAAGGGGTTTGTTATCAGATTTTCTCTACTTTTGTTTGTTTTATAAAGTTAAAAAAAAAAGACTCAACATTGGCATTCAAATCCTCCTATAAGTTGGACCTACTGATTTACCTTTCAAGTTTACAGTCAATTTCTCAAGCATCTGAAGCCACATCAAATCATTGTTGAAATTTTGTCCCTGGGCATATCTTTTCTTAAATCACTGCTTTTGTTCAAGTTGTTTTTCCTTCCTGGAGTGTTCTTCCCTCTTAGCTTTACTTTTTGGATTCCATTTTCTGAGCCCGAGTTCCTTCTTCTGTAAAATGATGGGGTTGGACCAGATAACTTCCAAGGTCTCTCCCACCCTATAATTATTGAGCTAGGTGGACCACTCGCTTCTAAGGAAAAAGATCTACTTAGGAATAAAGTCTAATAAACAGAGGACTCGATAGACATAGACTGAGCTGAAACTTAAGTACAGCAAGATTAAGTTATTGAGGGAATTTTGATAAAATTAAGTTTCCCCCCTTTTGTGTATTTTGCTATTCCTGATTTCTTGGAAACATGATCCCAAAAGAAAGCTGTTCTAAATAATCTCTAAGTTCTACTTAGCAATAGATTTGATGATTTCTTGGAGCGAGTTGTGCCTTAGGAAGAAGGAGTAGTTAGAGACTGAGAATAGATCTTATAACTGGTTGTAGGAATTTGACTAAAGAGTGTGAGACTACGAGACATAAAAAGGAAGAATGACTACAGTGGTTTGGCTTTCCATGTACCATATGAGCACTGTTCTCCTTATTTAAAATCACTTGGAGGAAACATTTTTGTTTCATGCATTTCCATTATTAGATATTACCTAAAATTATTCAAAGAATAAAAACTCCTAGCAGCCAGTGAATTTAACAAAAGAGCAATTTTGTTTCTTTCTTTAATAAATATTCTTATTCTGATTATAAAAGTTACACACATTTTAATTGTGGTAGTTTATAATAATTAGAGCAAATTCCCTTTAAAATTACTCTTTTCCAAAATGTCCTTAGTGATTAAACCAAATGCCTTTTTGGCATGTACCTCTGCCCTTCTTTGTGAGCACTACCTCTCCTTACCTACCCACCAGGGTGAGCCCCAATGACAGGCATGTTTATGCACTGTGAGCCTGTCTGATGCTAAACACAGTTGATTGGACCAGGAGGTAGAGATTCTCTTCACCAGGATTCTGTAATTGGTACTAAAATTAAATAATCAATCTGGATGGTTAATATGGCAATATTAAATCTGTGTTAGAATTCTTTTTGTTGATAGTGACAGAAATGAAAATCTAAATGTGCTTAAACAAAATATAAATAATATATTGGGCTCATTAACTTAGAAGTCCAGAGGGATGATATTACTGCATGGCTGTTTAAAGGTGCTCAAATGACATCTTCAGGGCTGAGTCTAACCATTTCTGAGTTCATTTTCTTTGGGTTGTTCTCATTCCCAGGCAGCCTCTTCCCCTATAGAGGAAGTCATCCACCAGTAGCTTCACACCTATGTTCTACCACTTTAGTAATCCCAAAAGGAAGCACAATTATTAGTTAATTCTATAAAAATTCTTAGGAAAGATTTTCATTGGCCTAGTTTGGATTGTGAGTCCATGAAACCAATAGCAAAGGCTAGAATATGTTCATGCTCTCATTACCCAGACCCAAGTCAAAATCCTACCCTTGAGGTCAGACATGCCTGAAGACCATGGGCTGAAAGTGGAGAAGGAATCGTTCTTTAGAGGAAAGTCAAGGTGCTTTATTTCATTACAAGGTCATATTAGAAAAAAAAGGTGATCATTGATTGGTTAATTGGCTGATGCTTAATTGATCTGTGGATTGACCATCCAGGACCAGTCTTGGATTAGTCAGCTCTTGGATAGGAAATATATAAATGGAAAGTTGTTTGCAGAATGGACTGACTGGGTGGCTATACACCCAGGCTTTCTTGGTCTCAATGACTGTGATGTTTTCACTTTCTTTTGACTGAAGGTTGAGCCTTAATCATTTGTTATTGTTCATCTTAGCCTGGACTGTTTTGGAAAAGAATGACTAAGGCACTTGGGTCAATCCAATGATGGTGAAAAAGCATACACAGGGTTCCTTCCTAGTCAAGCTGAATATTCAAACTCAGTTTACCAAGTTCCCCGGGGTGAGCCTCATGTATCAGGAACAATCCTGCTTCTCCAATGTAGCATGGTGGTCTAACAGTCCAGTGTACCTTGTTGGTTTGTTTGCTTGTTGCTGTGGTCTGAATGTTTATGTTCCCCCAAAATTCATATGTTGACACACCAATGCCAAATGTGATGGTATGGGGCCATTGAGAGGTGATTAGGTCATTAATGCCCTTATAAATGAAACCTGAGAGAGCTCCCTAGCCCCTTCTACCATGTAAGGACACAAGGAGATAACAGTCTGCATCCCAGAAGGGGGCCTTCAACAGAATCCAACCAAGCTGCCACCTGATCTTGACTTGCATAACTGTGAGAAATAAATTCTTTTGTTTATAAGTCATCCAGGCTTTGGTATTTTGTTATAGCAGCTTGAATGGACTAGACACTTGTTTACATATCTTTGAAGAAAATGAAATTTACACAGACGTGGTATTTGCCAACAGGCAGAATATATGGATTGTCTCTAGTCCCAGTCACTGTCCAGAGAAGCAGATATAATCAGTTTCTCACTGCTACAAAATAAAAACTTTTTATTGGCAAATTTGAAAAATTTAGAATGAATAGACTTCCCCTCTTTACCAATTATAAAAATTCAATTTAATTCATTCCAAGTGAAGCTTCATCTATAAATCTTTTCTTGATCACTTTGCCTAGCTCAATTTCCTTCCGCTTCCTTTTACTTTCATCTTCCTTTCCTCCAATAATAATAATAATAATAATAATAATAATGTGTTACTCATTGAGCAATTACTTTGCACCAGGCACTGTGCTAAATGTCTTTCATGGATTATCTCATTTAATCCATTCAACAAGGTAGGCTATTGAAGACAATGCTTGTTTTGCAGAAGCACAGAGAGGCTAAGAAACTTTGTCCAATGTCATATAATTCGTGATTAAGCATGGCATTGAACCTAAACAGTCTGATTCTCAAGACCACACCTTTGGCCATGGCACTACACAGCTTTTCACAGCATTTTTCATCTATACCACTTATCCACAGCACAGTGCCTGGCATGTAGTAAGCACAATGATAAACACTGTGTAAGTGTAAGGCATACAGTGTAATGACTTGGTACATGTATATATTGCAAAATAAGATTGATTTTATTTTATCATAACATTTCCCAACTATTTTTAATACTAATTCATAAAATAATGGGTATTATTTAATAATTTAAAACAAAACTAAGATTAAAATTGAAGTGTATTAGAACATTAACTACATTTAATGCATAGAAAAATCCTTTAAGGCTTTGCAAGTACACCTCATCCTTTCATGGGCATCTTGTACCTAAAATTATTTGAAATGTCCCAGGTCATGGATAACACAATTCGGCAATTGAGGATTTTCCAACCAAGACATTTGGGGTCATGTTTAATATACATGGTAGACAGAATTCTAAAATGCCCCCACCGCCCATATTTCCCACTCTAATATGATGAGCTATCAAGACCTCATTAGTTACGTTTAGATGGCAAAAGGGATTTTGCAGATGTAATTAATGTTATTGATCAATTGACTTTGAGTTAATCAAAAAGAAGATATCTGGGAAGGTCTAATGGATCACATGAGTCCTTAAAAGAGAGAGTTTTCTCAGGCTGGTGGCAGAAGAAGTCAGAAAGATTTGAAGTACAAGGATTCCACACACCATTGTTGGCTTGAAGATGAAGCGGGTAACATCCAAGGACTCAGGAGCATCTTCTAGTTTTTGAGAACAACCCCTGGTAACAACCACAGGAACTGAATTCTTTCAACAATCTGACTGGACTTGGAAGCAGATTTTCCTCCAGAACATCCAGAAAAGATCTCCACCCCATGGTGATTTGGGGCTTGTGAGATCCTAATCAGAGAATCCAGTTGAGCCCACCCAGACTTCTGATCTACTGAACTGTGAGATAAGAAATAAGTGTAATTTTAAGCTGCTAAATCTGTGGCAGTTTGTGACACAGAAATAGAAAACGAATGCAGATTTTTATTGATTGACCCATATGAAATTGCCAATATTCACTGTTTTTGCTCTATAATGATTTCATTTGGTTAAGCCTAATATTATTTGGATGTGTTCCATTTAATATTATTTGGTTGATAGGTTCTTACAGCCTTGACATCTTAGGAAGACAGCAAAAAGCAATGTTCACAAACTTTACTCACTCCCTTGTTCCTCACTCCCCCAAATGCACACACCAAAAACTGTACTAATATATATGTTGATCATTTTATGAGTCCTATACCAGAGAAAATGTCTCCTACCTTTAATCAAGTTGCTTCTAACTGCTTCTGTCACCAATTATGAGCCATATTATACCTAGTGTCTGTTCTCAGATGTGATCTAAAGTGTTTGATCTTTGAGGTCAGAAAGTATGTCTTGGGCTTCCCTGGTGGCGCACTGGTTGAGAGTCCGCCTGCCAATGCAGGGGACACGGGTTCGTGCCCCGGTCTGGGAAGATCCCACATGCCGCAGAGTGGCTGGGCCCGTGAGCCATGGCCGCTGAGCCTGCGCGTCCGGAGCCTGTGCTCCGCAACGGGAGAGGCCACAACAGTGAGAGGCCCGTGTACCGCAAAAAAAAAAAAAAAAAAAAGAAAGTTTGTCTTTATTTCCTATACAATTTTTTGTACATACTCTCTTAACAAATAAGCAATGCAATGTTCAGGTTTACAATGATGGCTTTTTGACGCGAAAGGATTGTCTGATTCAGTTATGCAGAGTGATATGCAGGGTTTTGTTTTGGCATGACCACTGGGGAGAAAAGATGTTTTACAGTTTACACCATAGATTGAGACTTTTAACATTTTTTTTCTTCAGATCCGTGCTTTGTGACCGCCTGGAGGAGTGGGATAGGGAGGGTGGGAGGGAGGGAGAGGCAAGAGGGAAAGGATATGGGAACAGATGTATATGTATGACTGATTCACTTTGTTATAAAGCAGAAACTAACACACCATTGTGAAGCAATTATACTCCAATAAAGTTGTAAAAAAAAAAGAGCAGTTGAGGAGTGTAGAAGTTCCCACCCATGCACTGAAACAGAATGCTAAGGGGAGAGCTGATGATTGAGCTGAGAATTCAACGAGCCATCCTTTCAAAACAGCTCATGAAAGCATCTGAGAACAAAAATGGGCAGAGGAATCTTCAGTGGCATAAAGAATCCAGCAATCATGTTTTCATTACAAAACAAGTGTTTTCCTTTACCACTTATATATGTAGCCCACAAGACACAAAAGTGAACTCAGTGCAAGTAGGTGCAGTGTTTTGATTCCACCCAGAGGTTGTTGAGACAGAGTAAAGACCGAACAGCTCCTCCTGGCTGTCACTGAGTGTGGCACTTATTATGGAATCAGGAAATATGTTTCTAGTGAAGCCCAACTCTATGATGGAATAAAGAACTTAGTCATGCATCCCGACCATTGTGTAACCCAATGTTGCTTCATCCATCCAGATAAAAAGAAGCTGTGATTAATTTATAAATTATGGCCAATTCACTAGAATCCATGCTTCTAAATCCTCAATCTTAGGACCATGCTTCCAAATCAATACTGTCCATTCTATGGGCAGCTTTTTTTTTTTTTTTTTTACTGCGTTTCCTCTTATAAATTTTAGAATGAGCCAAGTAATTTTACCAAGATCACTTACAATATTGCTTCAGGAGTAATATTTTCAGAACAAGCAAAGGAACACTAATAGAATAAGACCCTTCATACACGCAAGGATCCTTTTAAAATATCTTTAGAAAATAGATAAGGTTCTCAACACCTTAATTTGTAAAGAAATTATTTCACATGGTCCCCTTCTTCCTTATTTTAAATGTTTCTGATTCTTTTCTATTATTATAAGCAGAGATATACTGAGTAGTTTTAGTGTATTTTATTAACTAATATAAAAGAAAAAGAAACTTTGAAAGAGCTTAGCTCTTATAGAATATAACTGAAAGAGAACTTGGAAATCAAGTTCAATAAAACCCAGTACAATACAACCATGAATGAGTCTCCTACAAGTACCATAATCAAGTGACTGTACAGCCTTTGTTTGATTACTGCAGCCCATTTCAGTCTTGGATAGCTTTTACTATTAGAAAGTTCATCTTTGTGTTGAAATAAAGTCTACCTCCCTATAATTTCCATTTATTGCCATAAAAGTCAAACTGTACTTAAGATTGTAGTTATTCTCTTCTTATCTTACTAATTATTATTTAATTATACGTCTTTATCTGGTCACCGTGAAAATTCTGCTAACATACTCATTGAATCAAACTACATTCTACACTGTACATCAGTATATATTTCCACTGAAGCAATTTCCACAAGTAAGATTTTAAGTTCCAAGTGGCATGGTCCTAAACTTTGTCTCAGAAGGCATTTCATTACTGAAATTCATTCAAATCCATTTCTGAAGTGTCTTCTAAAACACTCACATGAACTCATATTATGACAATGAATTAAAGCTCCTTTGGGGTCACGCTTTTTAATTCCTCCAAATAGAAATGTTAAAGCTCAAATGTCAAAGTAAGCAATAGTAATACTAACACAGTTAATATCAAAGATAAGTGTTAAACACATGCATACATTTCCTGGCAAAGAACATCTGCAAATGTATAACCAAGAGTGGTTTCATTATAGACAAATCTGCTTGAAAAGTTGTATCAAATTATTTTACATGCCATATCTTGGCATTTTCTAAGATCTAAAAAACATCACAAAGGTTTATTTCTAGAGAATATAGCTAGTAATGATTATGACTGTAGATTAAGAAAGGGGGGGGCTTCCCCGGCGGCGCAGTGGTTGAGAATCTGCCTGCTAATGCAGGGGACACGGGTTCGAGCCCTGGTCTGGGAGGATCCCGCATGCCGCGGAGCGACTGGGCCCGTGAGCCACAACTACTGAGCCTGTGCTCCGCAACAAGAGAGGCCACGATAGTGAGAGGCCCGCGCACCGCGATGAAGAGTGGCCCCCGCTTGCCACAACTAGAGAAAGTCCGTGCACAGAAACGAAGACCCAACAGAGCCAAAAATAAATAAATAAATAAACAAATGTGGGGTTTAAAAAAAATAAAAGAAAGGGCACATCTTTGTTACCTAATGATTTTCCACAAGCACAGTCCTGGTAACTCTCTTTGACATTTTTCTCATTTTGTCTCTCCTCTGGAGAAATGAAGTGACTTACTGAATTTGTAAATTTGGTAAGAAGCACCAGACAAGCCTGCGTTCCTTTTTTCTCCCCTAGGCATGGAGCCTGACCATTGAAATCTTTATTGCTTCTCTGCTATTCCATGCAAGTTGACCTTGCTGGGGCTGTCACATGCCCTATGTGGGTCACTCCAGTCCAATGGGACCTACAACAGGCAAATGAGACTCCCTAATTCTGGGCACAGTTAGCAGACTTACCTGACTCTCATACTGAATCACTTCCTTCATCTTTGCCCCCATCATTCATCTGTTTAGAACTCAGGCAGGGAAGAGATGGCTACTTTATGAGCTGTACTTCCCACCTCCAGGGATTCCAAATGTGGGACATCATGAAGTAGAGTAACAAAGATCCTTGGATTACTTAAACAGAGAGGAGAAACAGTATTTTTATTCTTGCAAGATGTAAAACTTCAGCTCTTTGTCTTTTCTTTTACTTAGAAACAAAAGCAAGTTGAGGATATATAGTATTCCATGCCAAAATGTATATTCTAATATTCTGACATATGCAAAATACATGCATGAATACTTAACAGGTGTAATTTTGTCATTATTATTTTATATTCAGATATTTTTAAGTGACATTTAAAAATTGTAAATTGGCAAGAGCTATTTTATAATCATAAAAGTTTTCACCCAAGGAATAATCTAATTCAACATTTCTATTTTACAAATAAGAAAACTGAGGCACAGAGATAGCAAGGTCACACAAATATATGACCAGAGTGTAATTACATAATAATGCTAATTGATAAATATCATGAAACCAAAAGTCATAAATGCCACTCTGTAGACCACTTATGCATCTTTGCAATATGATAATGACATAGGCAAATAGAATTTTATCCAGTTTTTATAAAAGAGGATGATTAAGTTATAAAAATAAATACTTTTCCTGCAATCATAAGGCAAATCAAGAATAAAAGTAACAAATAACCTAATTTGTATCAGTGCTTCCTATACCAGATTATACATATTTAGCATTTGACAGTAAGTATACACTGAGATGTTACAAAATGTTGGGTTAATTTTCAATACAAAATCATATTTTTCTTAGAATAACAAGGAAACTTGACTAGACTGTAGTACTACACATTCTTAATCATATTCCTGTGTAGCTAAAAATGAAAATAGTTAAAGCAAGAATCTATAAATTATGTATAATAATTGCCCTTCTAAGAGTTCTTTTTTGTTGTAATGTTAATGACACCTTGTAACTTGATTTTTGCACAGTGCAGTAAGCTCTCCCGTCTCACTTTCCACTGCATCCTCATTTTTGTCATGAACGCGAAATAGTGTCCACATTTTCTCTCATATTGTTTTATGCACTAAGTGGTCATTTGACTCTTAAGGTCTTCTTTCATATCAGCAATTCTGACAGGAGAGCTTTCTTTGAAGTTTGCTGCTTAGGCAAAAGTCCAATATTGAACCAATATAAAGCATAAAAACGAATCATAAAAACAGACAAGTCATTTGGCAGAATGGCCAAAAAGAATACAGCTTCACAAATCAAAACAGATTGAGAGTCTAAAATCCCTGGTTGAACAAACCCTTCTGTGTGGCCATGAGAACTGACTTACCCCAGGAATTGTCACCTCTGGCTTGTGGGTACTTCATCATCTAACCTCCCAACAGGTATTGTTTGAGCATCTGTCATGTGTTCCATGCAGAGTTCCATGCTTGGAAGGTGAATACAAAAGAAATGTAAGGATGATCCCTGCCCTTAGGGGGTTTATACTTTAGTTTGGGAAAGATAAAACCAAACAGCTGAAACAAGCAGATTACAATTTCAATGGAAATTGAAACCCCTATACCAGGGATCAGCAAACCTTTCCCTAAAGGGACAAACAGTAAATATTTTCAGTTTTGTGATCCATATTGTCTCTGTCACTACATAACTCTGCTGAAAGTGGAAGCAGCCACAGACAATATGTAAAAATATGGATATGCAGGTATTACAAAATAATTTCATTTATAAACACTGAAAGTTGAATTTCATATAATTTTCTCTTATCAAAAAATATTATACTTTTGACTTGTTTCAACAATTAAAAAAACAAAATCTAAAAACAGTGCTTTCTCACAGTCTACCCCAAAACAAAATGTAGGCTAAACTTGTCTCCTAGGTTTGCTGATCTCTGGATTAGGGTTATCTTAAAAAATAGAGGAATTTAGAATTGATGCATTGAAAGGCATGAACATTTTGTTTCTAGTGTCCATTTAATTTTATTTAATGTAATATATCTGAGGTATAATTTTGTA
The DNA here is from genome assembly GCF_025265405.1 of Mesoplodon densirostris. NCBI lineage: Eukaryota > Metazoa > Chordata > Mammalia > Artiodactyla > Ziphiidae > Mesoplodon > Mesoplodon densirostris. The sequence continues at coordinate 22,694,756 of NC_082668.1, forward strand.
CATTTTTAATAGATGTACATTAGATCATTAACACATTCTGGAAATAACTACTAGTCCTCCTTTCTGATTTCTGATCTAGAAATAGAACTGTAGGCTCACGTGCTTCAGTAGTTGTGGCATGTGGGCTCAGTAGTTGTGGTGCATGGGCTTAGTTGCTACACAGCATGTGGAATCTTCCCAGACCAGGGATCAAACCCATGTCCCCTGCACTGGCAGGTGGATTCTTAACAACTGCTCCACCAGGGAAGCCCCTCCACCATAATTTTTAATAACATCAATATTCAGAATTTCTTCCTGTAATCTTCTTTTTTTTTATTTCTGAGAGTTATTTCTTGCTCTCTGAACACCCACACACATATAGATGACTACTCTTGTTTTATCCTTGCAGTATCTTCTTTTCTCTCTATAGTCACTGATTTGCCAGATTTTTTTTTTTTTTTTTTTTTTTTTGCGGTATGCGGGCCTCTCACTGTTGTGGCCTCCCCCGTTGCGGAGCACAGGCTCCGGACGCGCAAGCTCAGCGGCCATGGCTCACGGGCCCAGCCGCTCCGCGGCATATGGGATCCTCCCAGACCGGGGCACGAACCCGTATCCCCTGCATCGGCAGGCGGACTCTCAACCACTTGCGCCACCAGGGAGGCCCTGATTTGCCAGATTTAATTTGCTTTCGTTTTTCATTTTCTTCTATTCTTTGTATTGTCCTTATTCAAATCTTTCTGTTTTGTTTCCTGTAAGTCCATTTTGGTCTTTCTTCAAGACAGAGGCTTTCCTCAACTGCTTGATGATTGTGGGCTGTCTATTCATATCTGGAGTTGAGGCACCGATCTCCAGGTCTGATTGGAAATTCTGTGCATCTGGTGAAGCTTATTGACTGAGTGACATCAGTGTAGGTGCTTGGGTTTGGGATCCAGCTATTTCATTACACTATAGATCATTCTCTCCAAAGAGACTAAATCCAGAAGGAAATTCTCCAATCTGCCACATGGAGATTAAACATGTAGACTTTCACTCAATCCTCCTGTTTTCAGCTGTGCTTCACCTCTACACTTTCCTACAATATGTTTAGGATTTGTCTGGTTCCATCTATCCAGACAGTAAAATTCCTGGCTCTTACCTGGACAAAGTGAGGGAAGGGTGGACCAGTCCTTGGCAGGGTAGAACAGGGGAGGGGTTAAAGATGGTGTCTTGTTGCTTCTTATATAGAGACTTTCAAACACTTCTCAGCCCCACTTTTCTTTCGCACCGTCAGAGGTACCTGGTACCTCCCACTGTTGTGCTTTTCAAGGTTTCTAGAATGTGAATCAACTTGCTTCTTATTGGCTTCTTCTGTGACCTCAGTTATTACTTCTCTGTCTGCTTTCCTTCTTCCAAAGTTTTGTTGATATTTCTTATCTTCTGTCTTCTTTCTTATTCTCTTCATTCTTGTGGTTTTTTACTGTTGTTATCTCTGAACTATCATATTAGTGTGGTTTCAGGAGAGTGTAGAGGAAATGCATGTGCTTTGTTTTCTTTGTTTTAGTAATGTGCATTTTGAGTGTTACCAAAATGCCCTTTGAACACAATGCATCAATTTACATCTCTAAAATCTGTGTACATGTATACCTTTTTGCAATGAACACACTTGCCAATATTATGTAAATCAAATTGTTTCATCTCTGCCAATTTGCTACTAAATTTTATATTCTTTAAGAGTGAGACCTCTGTCTCACCTGTCTTTGTTTGCTACATGCAATGTTTGGCACAGAAATGTCTGCAGGAAAGAGCATGGACTGAAGAGTCAATCATCTCAGCCCTTCATCTGACTAGGAGTTTGCCTTTGGTCATGTTATGTTATGGCTCTAGGGCTCCATATATTAATCTGAATCCATTGCTACACTCTTCTTAGCATTAATACTCTAGCTGCATGCATTAGTGTGCTAGGGTTGCAGTAACAAAGCACAACTAACTGGGCGGCTTAAACAACAAATATGTATCATCTCACAGTTCTGGAGGATAGAAGTCTGAGATAAAGGTGTGAGCAGGGTTGGTTCCTTCTGATGGCTGTGAGGGAAGGATCTGTTCCGTGCCCCTCCTCTAGCTTCTGGTAGGTTGATGGCAATCATTGGCATTCCTTGGATTGTACATACATCACCCTGATCACTGCCTTTATTTCCACATGGCATTCTCGTGTGCATGTCTGTCTTAATTTTCCCCTTTTTACAAAGACACCAGTCATATTGGATTACGGCCCACCCTAATGATCATGTTTTAACTTGATTGCCTCTGTAAAGGTTTTATCTTCAAATAAGGGCACATTCTGAGGGACTTGGGGTTAGGGCTTAAACATATGAGTTTGGTGGGGGGGACACAATTCCACCCATAACAGAGCTCTGAACAGATGCTCAAAATATCTGATGGATAACCTGAATTTATTATTTCTAAATAAATGGTGAATATCAGGAGAGTTTAGCATAGAAGCTGAATTCTGTGTGTGTATATGGAAGGCCAGGAAAAGAAATAAAAATGGAAGCAGACTTACAAATAGCAGGGCAAAACCGATAAACAAAACCCATGCAGTTACCAGGAACAGAGTAGTTCAACAACTGGGCATCTAAGGAAGACAGTGACAGGTCCTGTATATTGGTTAATGTGACGATAGGCCTGCTGTCACAAAGATGATCAATAGCTCAGGGGCTTAAAGAATAAAGGAGTGCAATTCTTTCTTTTAATTAATTAATTTATTTATTTATTTATTTTTGGCTGCGTTGGGTCTTCATTCCTCTGTACAGGCTTTCTCGTTGCTGTGCACAAGCTTTCTCTAGCTATCACAAGCAGGGGCTACTCTTCCTTGCAGTGCACAGGCTTCTTATTGCGGTGGCTTCTCTTGTTGCAGAGTACAGGCTCTAGGTTCACAGGCTTCAGTAGTTGTGGCACGCAGGCTCAGTAGTTGTGGCACACAGGCTTAGTTGCTCCATGGCATGTGGGATCTTCCCAGACCAGGGCTCGAACCCATGTCACCTGCATTGACAGGCAGATTCTTAACCACTGCACTACCAGGGAAGTCCAGGAGTGTACTTCTTTCTCATGCAACAGTCCCAGGGTCAAAGGTCTAGGTCAGTGGAGGAGCTCTGTTCTTCATGATGATTCAGGACCCGGGCTTTTTCTAAGACATTTTTATCATTTTCTTGGTAAAAGCTGGGTGCTTTCCATGTCTGCATTTCAGCTGGTGGGAAGGAATAAAAAAATCTGGAGCAGGCATGCTGAATGAATTAAGTCCCAGACCCAGAGTAGGGAGACATCACTTCTCACATTCCACTGGTGAGAACTGTTTCCACTGCGATGCCTAACAGCAAGGGGGCCTGTAAAATGTGGTCTAGTTATGCACAATGGGACTAACTGTGGAAGAAAAGCATGGATCTTGGTGGACTACCAGCAGTCTCCACCATACTCCTTAAAGAACTTCAAAGGATAGAAAAAAAAATCTTCCTTTTAGGGCTAAATTCAGTGCTTACTATCAAAGAGTATATAGTGCTACTGGGGAGAAAAGAATCAGTGTAAATTTCTTTCAATGGGCTTAATGATATGCCAGTCGCTGTAGAAAACAATATAAGTGTAATCAAAATGAGGAGGAGAAGATATCAGATTGGGTCAAAATAATCAGAGACCTATAATCATTACTATCGTCACTAATAACCATCATCTTTCTGTTGGTTTTCTCACTTGCACGTGGGGATAGCCATCATCATCAGTAACAACTTCACACAGAACACAATTTATATCACCTTAGTTAGGTACTACTTATGTAAAATGATAATAGATCCCATAATTACCTACCAATTAACTTAATAACCATTTAGTTCAACACCTGGAGAAGCTGTGGTTCTAGCGTTTGTTTCCTGTGGTGTCTTTTTTCCCTTGAGGATTCAACCTTACACTTTCCTCCAGCTTCATTCTTTGACATCATGTTCCAAGAGAAATAAAATTTGTTCTCAAAGAGAAGACAGGTGGAAAAGGATATAATAAGCTATAAGGAAATATTACAACAATAGTTCAAAAGTTATGTAACAAAAAGCTGTCAAAAGTAATACTTTTATTGGGCACAAAGTAAGAGACAAAAAACCAGCTGTCTAAAATATATACAGAAATTCCAAGTTGTATTTGAAATAAGGTTTAGAGGATAGGATTTTTCAAATTGTTGGTTAGTATATTTAAAACCTCTGAAAACTGAAAGGGATTCTTGCTTCCAGCTAAGGCAGAGTAATAGGGAGCAAACTTACTGTCTCACTTGAAACAACCAAAGAGAGGGAGAGAGAGAGAGAGAGAGAGAGGGAGAAAGCTCTGGCAAAAGTATATAAAACCATGGTCTTCAAGACACTGGATATCAGGCAACAAGGGACAGTGATCTCTGAGAGACACAAAACAAATGAGGTAATAAAAATTTGATAAACTGTACTTAATCAAAATAGAAAACCTTGCACTTCAAAAGAAGACACCATTGGGGAAAAAAAGACAAGCTACACGCTGGGAGAAATATTTTCAAAGCAAGTATCTGATAAACAACTTGTATCTATCAATAGAATATATAGCATTTTCAAAAAACTCTATATAAAACAAATAGACAACTAAAAAACAAGCAAAAGACTTGAACAGCCACTTCACAAAAGGAGATACACAAACGGCAAAATGCACATGAAAAGATGTTTAACATCAGTAGTCACTAAGTAAATGCAAATGAAAACCACAAAGAGAAGTCACTATACACCTAGCAGTGTGGCTAAAATTAAAAACACTGATCAAGCTAAGTGTTGACAGGATGTTAAGTAACTGGACTCCTCATACATTGCTGGTGGGGAAGTAAAATGGTACAACTTTTTAGGAAAACCTTTCTGCATTTTCTTTAAAATGTTAAAAAAAATATACGTACTATTTTATGATCCAACTATTCCATTCCTAGACATTTACCCAAGAGAAAAGAAAGTATATGTCCATACAAAGACTTGTACACAATTTTTATTGTAGCTTTGTTTCTAGTCACAAAATCTGGAAATTACTCAAATCAGCAGATGAATGGATAAACGGATTGTGGTATAGCCAATGGAATACTATCCAGTAATAAAAAGAATGAACTACTGATACTAGCAACAGTATAGGTGAATCTCAAAATAATTATTCTGAGTGAAAGTAAGTACAAATGAGTATATACTGTATGGTTCCAATTATATAAAGCTCTAGAAAATGCAAACTAATCCATAGTGACAGAAAACAGATGAGTGGTTGCCTGGGGATAGGCAAATCAGGAGGGAGGGATTGCCAAAGGGTGCAAAGAAACTTTGGGGGGCAATGGATATTGTTCATTCTCTTAATAGTGGTGATCATTTCTTGAGTGTATATATATATATATATATATATATATATCAACATATATCAAATTGCATACTTTAAGTTTGTGCAGTTTATTATATGTCAATTATACCTCAATGAAGTTCCTTAAAAAATTGGAAGAAAACAATATATCCATGTTTTTAAATTTTTTAAATTGCCTATTATAATTTGGGAACAAACAGAATCACAATTTGCCAAAATTTTCAAATCAGTTCTCTAAGTTGTAACTTTAAACAATTCTCATTAGTCTCTAATGAAAAACCAAATTTTAAAAAGAAGAGACAATTAAAGGACAAAGATTTTCATGAGTAAAGGAAAATACTTTTGAATTTGATATACTGTGTACCTATGTTGAAAAATTCGGTTCTGGAGTTTTTCAGAACTGGAGCTTCAGAAAACAGCCTGGCAAGAGCTGTTCATCCAAAACAGTATTCCTCCCCATTTCTTTTTGGTTATTATTCCCACTTCCAAGAAAAACTAAATCTAATTTAAATTCTACCTGATGAGATAAATTAACAACTAAGGAATAAGATTTTATCAGGTAGGATTGGTAGGCTTTTTTTTTTTTCACTCCCCACTCCCCACCTACCCACCAACAATCAATTTTCCCCCTCTTGGGGGCAATATGGCTCCCACTGAGCATGCATGTTTTACACAGAGGCAGATGCCACCAGAACTGTGGCCCTAAAACCAGGCTTCAGAGGAAACACCCTGACCTCTTTGTCCTCTTCCCCTGCAGCAGGGAGAGGAGTCTGTCAAACAGTCCAAGGAGTCAGCCCCGGATGCAGAGCAAGGCAGTGAAGAACACAGCATGAAGATCTGGGGGAAGAAAAAAAGTAACCACCAGAGAATTTGTTCAGATTTCTTATAACTTAAAAGGGGCAAAATCTTTGGGGGAAGCCTTGTATGTCTTGGTAAGGAACATGAATTTTGTGTCTAGACTTTAAGTTCCAGCTTTGTCCCTCTTTCGTTGCAAAAGCTTAAGGACCATCTTTAAGCTTTCTGTGTCTCAGACAGTAAAATGGGGCTATGGATATTTATTTCTGGCAGTTGCTTTGAGGATAAACTAAAATAACATATGCAGAGCGCTTAGTGATATGACGGCTGGATAAATAATCATTAACTGTAAATTTGAGTGTTTATCATCTGTCCTTCTCTCCTTTCATTCAAAAGTGTCAAGACAGGGTTTCCCTGGTGGCGCAATGGTTGAGAGTCCGCCTGCCGATGCAGGGGACACGGGTTCGTGCCCCGGTCCCGGAAGATCCCACATGCCACAGAGCAGCTGGGCCCGTGAGCCATAGCCGCTGAGCCTACGTGTCCGGAGCCTGTGCTCCGCAACGGCGCAACGGGAGAGGCCACAACAGTGAGAGACCCGCGTACCGCAAAAAAAAAAAAAAAAAAAAAAAAAAAAAGTGTCAAGACAGAGACTCTGCCCCATCAAGCTTGTGGTCTAGTACAGGGAGAGAGGTAGCAATCAAAGTACCAAAACAAAACAGGTTGTTTGAAGGACATTGTTTCGCAAAAGAATGGCCCTGGATACAAGAGGGGAAAACTGGTAACATGTCAGTTAGCAGAGTTCTGTGTGACATCTGAATACATTAGTCTCATGTTGAAAAAGTCACTCACAAAATCCTTTAGCCAATTGCTTTGCTCATATTTTTATTCCAGAGGGAGATAAGTGATACTATAATTTCTACAAGGCTGGTGATTCAGAAAGCTTCATTCTAGCTATTTTTCTAAGCCTTGTAGCCTCATCTGTAGGAGTGAGAGGATAATAGTACTTACCTCAGAGGGTGGTTGATGGTTGAATGAAAAACTGAATATAAAGTACTTGGTACTGGGTCTGGCTCAGAGAAAGTGCTTAATAAAATCTAGCTGTTTAGATGTATTTCTCCGCAGGTACTGAAACCTTTATGGCCTTGTTCAGGTGCTTATGCATGTCTTAATTTTTCATGTTTAACACAGTAATGATTTGAAATATCCATTCCATCTCAGTAAAATTTTCACAGCTAATGAGAGACTATATCAAATTTATCAAGAAAATGGTTTGGCTTAAATTTAGGGATAGTTGTAATTATGCTTTTATTGCTATAATTCAGTTGAATATGTCCTTAATTTTTAATAACTAATTAATCAACAGAAGGAGTGTCTATTGGCCACCTATATCACAGTAGTCTATTGTTGGTATAAAAGTTTATTTAAGAGATAATGTTTATGGTTGTTTTTAAGCACCTGATGCAACCTTCAAAGTTAGCTGCATATAAATGCTTAAAGTATGTGAATGTAAAAAGATAGAAAATAATTTAAATCCCAAAAATCTTTTAACTTTTCAAAAAATTTTTTCAGCCTTTCAAAATAAACTTTTAAAGCCACCTACATAAAATAAAGCAAGATTGGAAAAAGGAGCAACAGCACACAGAAATAAAAATTTTCTAAGAAACTACTACCTATCTTGGAAAGCTGAAATGTTCTATAATACAGTCCAGCTACCCAGTAGTTTGTTCCACTTTACTGGATGAATAAGATTCCTTTGCAAAGCCTTTTGGGAGTTACATCACTCTAATGAGAAAAAGAGCACTTCTGTTAAAAAACAAAGGACACCGATTAAGGCTTTTAAAAGTGCTGATTAAATAATAAAGTAACTTAAACTATAAACAAAATGCTGATTAAGTGAAAACTGGCTAGCTTTCAAGGCATAATTTAAAGCCCTTATCAAGTATTTTTTTTCCCCCTGATTGCAAGGCCCTGTCAATTCTAGACAACTGTCCAGACATTCCACCCATGAGGGCTGTCCATGGGGCAGTTTATTTTTCCTTCTCACACCTGTGCTTAATGAGTAGCAGTTTTGCAAGCTTGGCTGTTTTCAAGGGAAGATAGGAAGGATTTCATGCCCCCCAAATAAAATCAAGATAAGAAACAAAACTACTGTAATTTATCTCCATTCAACCTACCCACAGAAGACCATGAAATAGTAAAAGACACTGCAGGCTCTTAAGGCAGAAAGTTCCAAAGGTCAACTAATCAATGGCCTCCCCTCTAACAGAACTGAAAGAGATTAAGAACAGGATAAAAGCCAAAGGTTTTCAGGAAAAACAGCCCACCTTCATTTAAATATAACCCTTGGGGTCAAGGAGTTACTTTGTATCAGGGATAAGATTTTTTTTTTTTTCAATAGGCAAGGGATTTGACTAAGACAGTTATTGTCTCTCATGTGTGTATTCCTCTTAAAGAAAAGCCATTCTTCACTCAGAAACAAAACTGGCTTAAGTTGTTTTGATTTCAATCCTTTCTAAATGACTGGCTCTGATAAATTTGTTTTGTGCTTAGTCATAATTTCAACAAATGAAGTCAATTCACTTCAGATTTCCATAATTGCATATGCTCCTCATTGACCTTCTCCAGTAACAAAACATCCAAATAACACCCCCAAACTCACAAATATATGTGCTCCTTTTTGTTACTGAACATTTTTTTTTTTTTTTTTTGGTACGCGGGGCCTCTCACTGTTGTGGCCTCTCCCGTTGCGGAGCACAGGCTCCGGACGCGCAGGCCCAGCAGCCATGGCTCACGGGCCCAGCCGCTCCGCGGCATGTGGGATCTTCCCGGACCGGGGCACGAACCCGTGTCCCCTGCATCGGCAGGCGGACTCTCAACCACTGCGCCACCAGGGAAGCCCTGAACATTTAAGTTTACCTGAGTTCTGAGAAAATTCTATCTCGATGGCAAATCCAAGAAGAAACAAGGCACAGTCATAAATGAAGATTTGTTCTGTCTCTACCACATGCATGGCGTCACACAAATAGTAGGTTTTGTAAGAGGTTACTGGTGTAGAAGAAAGAATCCACTACTGTTTTAAAGGCAAACTTCCTCTTAGAAAAATGAAGAAATGAGGGCGCCCTGCATATGCTGCAGCCACTTGAGTGCATGTCACTGAAACAAAATCAGAAGATGGTACAATACAAGTAAAAAAAGAATAAAGAAAGCCTACACTTCAATCAGTGCTTTAAAAACTTTTTTGGAGTGCAATTTACATACCGTAAAATTCACCCATTTTAAGTGTACAACTCGGTGATTTTCAGTAACTTTACCAAGTTGAGCAGCCACCACCACAATATAGTTCTAGCACATGTATTTTCATCACCCCAGTAAGATTCCCTGTGCCCATTGACAGCTAATTCCCATGCCCAGCCCCAGCCCCAGGCACCTACGAATCTACTTTCTGTATCTTTTGTCACATTTCCTTCTCCAAATTGAGATGAGAAAAATAAATCCAATGATATATCCTACAAACAGGAGGATACAGTTTGCTGAAGAACCCATCCAGTCAAAATAGTCTTCAGATTTCTTAAGGGAGTGCAAGGGAATCTTGGACACGAGGCATGCCTAGTTTGAACAGGGTCAGAGTGGAGAGATTTAATTATCTCTCCAGTTAGAGATATAGACTTACACAATTACAAGGGACTTTGATAATGAAAGAATACTGTGACAAGCCTTGTTATCTAAGAAAATGTTTCTGTCTCCAAAGTTTAAGAAAAAAGAAGAGCCACTTTCAAGTAAAAGGGTGAACTCTCAAGCATTTCTATAAAATTCAGTCAGTATATTGTTATACTTTTGCTTCTGAGACATTAGAATATACCATATCCTTAAGCAAATTATATTTCAATGGATTGTAATATCAGTTTCTTCTGAAATGTGAGTCACTTGGGCTTTTTTCCTCCAAGCTCTCTTGTGTATATTATTCTAATGTATTTTGAGTACAGTAAATATATAAAACTATCATGGTTTTGGTTGACAAAATACATTTCTAACCACTTATTTCCTTCCCCCAGAATCTACGTATTTTAAGAAAGCATTAGCTTCAGGTTTACCTTGCTTACATCCTGATTTCCAGGTACCGTTCCCTCTGGAAGGAACACCCAGCTTCCCAGAAATTTACTAAGAATTTTACAAGGGGCCCTTTTATATTTGAAAAAGAAAACTGCTTTGTCAAGCGATGATGAGAAATCAGGGGGGAAAAAACCAACAGAAAAGAACCTCTAACCCAGACAGGACTCTAAATTTGGGGAAATCTGTGGCACTCTTTCAACTTGCAAAATTGGTCACAAACATGCCTCAAGAAATTACTTTACACTACTTGTAGGAAAGTGATATTTGCTGTGTGGTTCCCCCCACCTTTAATTCCCTGTGTTAATAAAAGCAAATGTTAGTTTTGTGTCTTTGATGTGTTCTGCATTTTATAGACCAGAGTTCAAATTACCCCATGGCAGTTGCTGAAGGCAGAACTTTTGGAGAAAAGTAATTGCAGAAACAAACATATTTGGCTAGCAGCTTCCACAGATTCTCAAAGCAAAAGGGAGGTCTGCACTAGGAACCTAACTAGGAGGCAAAGCTTTGAGTTTAGATCTCTCAGGAGTTACTGAAGAAAGTTGAGGACTCCTTTTGAAGATCTTTAAAAAGCACGTGTGACTTGTGTTTGTAAAAGGGACTGATGTGATGAGTTGCTAAATGCTAGAGACCTCTCAGATTCCCTTTCTACCCTGTATCTTTAGAGGGAAATCTTAAATGGGAACTTTCCATATTCTTGGAGTAAGTAACATTTGGGGAAAAAAAAAAAAAAAGTCTGGCAGCGGGGCTGGGGGAGGGGAATTCTGTGATGAGACAGATGTCCACCAAAGGAAAATGCCAAATAAAATCAAGGAAGGGACTGTAGGAAGGAAAGACTGGAAATGGTCTTTTCTCAGCTTTTAAGGACTCAAGGATCTCTGCTTTGTGTAACGGGCGCGGTGAACATGGGCAAGGACACCACGATCTTTCTCCGAGGTCGGTCCAACTTTTCAGTTTTCAGTGGTAACAGGCATCCCATCCCCGGGAAAAGAAGACTTTCTTGCATATTTGGAAAAAAGCAAACTGCTGCTCTGTCCTTTCAAAAGAAACCTCGTTCTCTGAATTACCCCCGGATCCGTCAAGCGCCCCGCAGAACTTCTGGTACTAAGTAAAAGCTCATTAAAAGGATCGTTTCTCCCTCCTGCCCCCCAGCTAAAACGTCCTCAGAACCGGGCAGGCACAGCGTTTAGAAGGGGAGAAGTCTTGAACAGGAAGCTGTGAAGGCAAAGAAAGTGAGTCTCCAGTCAGTGCACAGTAAACCAAAGAAAGGGAACAGAAGGAAAGCCAGCCGCGCCCTGGGACGGCAAAGTCTACATTCCTACAGCTGCAAGGTGGTGGCTACTTTATGGTTTTACCCTCCCCCTCGAACTACACTCCAGTGAGCAGAGACTTTTTTTCCAGAGGAGACGCAATGTCCTCAACCACCCCCCCTCCCCACCGCCAACCTCAATAAAATAGAAAAAGGAAGCGGGGTTGAGGGGGGGATGGACTTGCGACCCCTTTGCTACACACGACTCCGGCCCCTCCCTTTCCTCCCAGTCAACCCCTTTCTAGCCGCTTCCCAATCCCTCCCCCTTTGCTCCCCAAAAGTTTGATGACCGCAAAGGAAACAGAAAAAAGTTCTCTTGCCCAATCCTGGCGGGCGATCAGCATCTCTTTTGTTCGAGGAGAACCCACAGCCCCCCTGACGTCACCCGGAGCCCGGGCCAATCCGCGCGCGGTCGGCGGCGGCGGCGGCGAGAGGAGGGTGGAGGGAGTCCAGCCGGTCCCTCCTCCCCAGCGCCCAGGGCCTCGCGGGGGGCGGGAAGGGACAGTCCCATATAAACCCCGGCCCTCGGGGCTCGGCCGCCCGCGCCGGCTGCGCTTTGCAGGGGAAGAGAGAGAGCTCTAGGCGCGAGCGGGGGAGAGGGGATCTGCAGCCACAACTTCTTTCGTCCTCTCCTTCCCCTGTGTACCTCTACCCTTTCCTTTCCCCATCCTCCAGCCCTTACCTTCTTGGCGGCACTGAAAGGGACTCCGCCCGCAGGTTGCGAAGGGAACCAAACTTGGTGGCAAGTTGCCTCACCGTCTGAAGATGCTCGGGGGTCCGGGGCCCCGGCTGCTGCTGCTGCTGCTGCTGCTGACCGTCCTGTCCCTGGGGACAGCGGTGCCCTCCACCGGAGCCTCGAAGAGCAAGAGGCAGGCTCAGCAGATCGTTCAACCCCAGTCCCCGTTGACTGTCAGCCAAAGCAAGCGTGAGTACCGACCGCCGGCTGAAACAGGCTGTTGCAGGGCTGGGACCCGTAAAGCCAACCGAAGTTGTGGCTGAAGTTGTGCGCGCGCGCGTGTGTGGAGAGTGTGCACTCCTTAATGAGAGAAACCGGCTGGGGAACCAAAAGACTTGCTTTGAGCAGTCTGGTTCTGAGGGCCTAGGATAAGATAATGCCTTGGAGGACAGGGGCTCTGCGAGGTCCCGCAGTGCTCTTACCAACTCAGGTCTAACTCCTATGAATTCATCAAAACTTTCCTTTAAAGAGAAAATGATGTATGCCTTTAAACTTTCCATGTGGGATTACTGTGGGGTTAAACGTTTTCAAAACGGGGGTGAGGAGACGGTAGCTAAATAACTGTGTTGCTCCTACTTTGAATGAGATGTTATTGGTTCAGATTGCATCCTGAGGCCCTCAGGATGCTTCTCCAAGAAGAGAGATCAGAAATTCTCTTCCAGTTTTTCAGACACACCCTCCCTTTTCCTTGGCTAAAGGAAACTGCTGAACGTTGCCCTTCTTGACTTATTACCTCCAAAGAGCACTGAAATTCCTTGCACGTTTTAAAATGTAGTTCCCAGTTATCTGCTTTTCAAAATGTTTCCACGCCTTTGATGCAGACCCCTGGCCAGATGGAAGTGACATCATTGTATAACATTTAACTAAGTCAAAAGAAAAACAAAAGGAATAACCAAATATCTACGTGTGCAAATTTGCGGTTAACTCTTTAGATATCTAGTCGCTTTTAATTCTCCTGGTGCTCTGATGGTTAACGTTTTCCCCTACATTTGTTGCTTAGGCTCATCAGTTTAGTTGTGCAAGAAAATTCCATCATTTGGAAAAAAGAAGGATGCAAATTTAATGACTTTTTCCTTTAATTCTTTATAGCTGGTTGTTATGACAATGGGAAACACTATCAGATAAACCAACAATGGGAGCGCACCTACCTGGGCAGTGCCTTGGTCTGTACCTGTTATGGAGGGAGCCGGGGCTTTAACTGCGAGAGCAAGCCTGAACGTAAGTTAGGGGGGAGCCTGTCTTGTACTTAATATCTTCTCATAGATGGAGAAGTAGTGCCTGTTCATTAAAGTTAGCATTAGTAATAAAATTACATTCACCATTTCCCCAATGGAATTATTTGTCATTTCCTCTTGAAAAATGTTTAATAACTGCTTATATTTGCTTTTCACATGTTCTTTTTACCTTTAAAACAAAAGAACAAATGTATCTCAAAGTAGTTCCCAGAGTCTTTTTTTTGGGTTTTACTTTCCCAAAGCCTTTGATGAAAAAAGAAAAAAATGAAAAATGTTGTGTGTTCCTCCTTCCTCAAAAAAATGATTATAACATTTTAATTTATTAGAAAGTAATTTCAAATCTTAAACTGTAAAATTATGGGACAGAAAACACTTTGGGCAGTACATTGGAAAGTGATTTGTCCCCTGCAGTTCAACATAAAATCACTAACCACTTCAGAGTTCTCCTTCCTTTATAACCCTTGATATAGTTTTTGTAAATTATGGCAACTCCTACAGAGAAGCACTGATGAGGCTAAAATGGAATAGTAGGATTAATAACTGACAGTGGCTGGGGAGGGGCTGGGGGAGGGGCTCTTCAGATTGTTTATTTTTATGTGGACCTTGGTTTGCCTTTCTGAGCCAGAGAGGTGAATCCAAAGCCCTTCCTTCACAATCTAGCCTGTCCTAAGGTCGTGCGTTACGGCTTTTTACTAAGGGCCTGAGAATCCTTTCCAATGGCTATTCATTTCCAGAAAATTAGAGAACTTGTCAAAGATTGAAAACTGAGGCTTTGTTAGAGCCTAGGGTAAAATCGAGATCTCCCACGTCAATTTTTTTTAAAACTTTCCGTTTGACCATTGCCACTCATAGAATGAAAAAGTTGAGTTTTCCTTTGGATGGGAGTAGTGAAAGAGAAAAGCTTTTACATATGTAAGGCTCATGTGGACTGTCCTTCTCTCCTCAGCTGAAGAGACTTGCTTTGACAAGTACACCGGGAACACTTACCGGGTGGGTGACACTTACGAGCGCCCTAAAGACTCCATGATCTGGGACTGCACCTGCATTGGGGCTGGGCGAGGGAGAATAAGCTGCACCATTGCAAGTAAGAATGGCCTTCTGTCAAGTGATGCTAAAATAGCACGATATGAATTTTTCCATTACCATCACTGTCACTTTCTGTTATCCATGACTGGATATTCCTAATTTGGGGATTACCCCAGGTGACCAGGAAGTCTTCTGTGGCCACCTGACTGGTTCCTGTGCTTCTGGAAGATGGCTCTGAGCATAGGTGGAGTCAGTGTTTAGTCTGTGTGCATTTATGAGTGTGTGTGTGTGTGTGTGTGTGTACACGTGTATGTACATAACATAACCATGTGGATTTCTTGGGTTCCATTCCATTCTTAGAGGAGTTGCCCGTTCTACGTTATCTGGGCATCTTCAAGCCAGACTACCCATGTGGTGATCTGCAGTGATTGGGAAGATGGTCACAAAGAGTGAATTAACCATTGTGTGGTCTGCTCTTCTTGTTTGCAATGCCCAGACCTCTTGGATCTCACAGAAACAGTCTGGTTTCTTTGTAAGCAATAGTTTATTCCCGGGAAGCATATCTCTCTATTCCCAGGAATAATATGGAATGATTAGCCTGATAGTGTTTCCAGGTACTCTGGGATCTGGACTGACTCTCAGCAATTCTAGTTCAGCTAAGTCAAACTTTCCAGTATGATTCATTGTGTTACCAATAGATTCTATTAGCATAGCATTTAGTTTTTTTTAATCCATCATTGTATAAAGTCACTTGATGGCTCTGTCCAAAAGACAAATCAGTCTCTTGTGAATAAGCCCAATCAGCCTTTCCCATATTTAATGTTAGGCTCTATCTAAGTGTACTGGTAAATCTTAAGAGTCAGTGTCCCATTGCGTTTACAGTCTAGTGGACAGTTTAACCTTTGCATGTGCCCTTGTGTTTAATAGCCTAGAAAAGTACCCAGATTTCCACACTTGCTATATATACATCTATTTCTTTCCATCAAAATGACATTTCTAGGGTGAAATACAGACTCTCCACATCCTGAAAGCTGGAATGCTAGGCCTGATGTGGCTTTTTTCATTGAATTAGTCTCAGGTTCAACCCGCTGTGTATGTGTAGAAACCATGCCTGGCAACCTTTCTTTTCTACTTTAGAACCCAATTTCCTGTGATCTCTCTGGGGAACCAGGATTTATGTCTCCTTTCTTTGCCATTCAAATTTTCTCTGTGGTTTCCCATTGTGCTTAAACAAGACATTTAATTGAATGACCCAAAGTGACCAGACCTGTTAACTTTTCCCCTGTCTCTGATGGGAAAGCTGTTCTCTTACTTTGGCTAACCTAAGTGCCTACCCTGGTTGGAACATGAGACTTTTTGTTCTTAAAAATATTTTCTATACCACTCTCTCTAACATTGGCTTTTTATCTTGAACAGACCGCTGCCATGAAGGGGGTCAGTCCTACAAGATTGGAGACACCTGGAGGAGACCACACGAGACTGGTGGTTACATGTTGGAGTGTGTGTGTCTCGGTAACGGGAAAGGAGAATGGACCTGCAAACCCATAGGTCTGTGACTCCTGGGGATGAATGAAGGGTGGGGAGGCACAGTTAAAATATTGGGTTGAGCCAAAATCTACTTGGACAAGATATATGAATTCCAATAAAAAAGATAACAAACTGAGAATTCTATTTCAAATAATGAAATGTTATTAATCGTAGTCTTCTTAAAAGAATCAGATCAAAAATACCAACCACGTGTAGAAGTCTTAATTTTGTTTCAAAAACACAAGATAGAGTTGAAAGATTTAGGAAGAAGTCATTTGTTTTCTCTAAGATCTGATTTCAGATTTCAGGTTTTTTTTTGATTTCAGTTATTTAAAAGAAAAAAAATGACCCTTTTGACATATTTCTTTATTGGAACGCACTGGACAAAAACACGATATGGTGTGTGCTCTGTCATCCCCTTGGTTATTTTTTGTCAAAATAAAAATTGCTGAGTTTCTTTTGGTGTCAATCTTCAGCTGAATTCTATTGATACAAATCTAAAAGTTTTTTACTATAAATTTTATTCTGATTGTTCTCTAATTCAGAGGCTTTTATTTTTCTTTGCGTTGTCTCTGTTTTTACAGCAATCCAAATTTTAAATAGCTTTCTTGTCATTTTATTTAGTCATTAATAATTGGTCTTTCATAATTAAGATTGGAATTTTGCATATTTACTCTCCCTCTGGATACGTACATAGATCTTTTTCACTCAAAATACTGGTGTGAATAATGGTACTAGCGGAAAATATACAGTCCATGTACTTATTAGGAGAACAGAATTTCTGCCTGACAACTTGGCTCGAGCTTTCTTTCGCTTTGGTTACACTATGTGCTTAGTTACAGGGCGTGCCTTTCTTTTTGAACAGAGTACCACTTAAAAAAATGTGGCTGGATTTTTGCTTACACAGTACAATTTAAATTATAGGGAAACTGCACAATTCAAAATAACTCCTTTTTTTCCGTTTTTCTTTCAAATTTCCCTACAGCTGAGAAGTGTTTTGATCACGCTGCTGGGACTTCCTATGTTGTCGGGGAGACCTGGGAAAAGCCTTATCAAGGCTGGATGATGGTGGATTGTACTTGTCTGGGAGAAGGCAGTGGACGCATCACCTGTACCTCCAGAAGTATGTTTTAGATCTTTATGTCAAAGATGAGACCAGGCATTGTGTTCTGGATTCCTAGAGAGAATTGTCATGTGATGTCACTTAGAACACATCCATTCCACCAACGTGGATGTCAAGAAAAATTCCATAAGCAACTTATTTTGCTTCTTCAAAGAAGACTAAGTTTAAAAAAGAAAAAAAAACTTAGTTCAATAAGGTCTTAGGTTATCAGCTACTGAGAAAAAACCTTAATATGCATTTAAATGGCAAATGTGTTGTGGACCTGAAGATTAGTTGCAAATGTTTCATCTAAAGTATCACTGAGATATTTTCTAAGTAACAAAGAAATCGTTAAAATAACATGCAAATGCATCTTTGGGCATGTGGGTGCTCTTGACATAGAAAGGAGCTAAAGCTCTAAAGTTTTGGGTTTCCTTCTATGTTTGAAATTTAAATAAGGCATATTCATTAACAAAATTGATGAAAATAAAAAGTACTTACCCCATAGGTTAAAATTATGTGTTTATTCTAGGGTTAAGGACGGTGTCTCTTTAGGTTTACTAGTGCTTTAAAGAAGTTACCCTCTGGAATCTCTGCTGCTCTGTCTAAGATTGCCCTGGGGCCTTACTTGTTGCCTTAGGGGTTCAAGGCTCCTTTTTTGAAATTTCAAACCAATAGTGATTATAGAGTTTGCTGAAGCAAAACAGCCATTAACTATTGATGTTATAAATAAATTTAAACTCAAATCTAAACAATTTTGAACATATTTTATTTATCTAGCTTAAAGTACCTAACCATCTTAGCATGTTCATCATCCAAATTTGAATCCTTTGCAAGCAAAAAATAGTCTGTCCTGAAAAGTGATAACAATCTAACCAAATCATTCCCAGAACCTTCCAGTTCATTAAATCTTTTGCATTTAAAAGTTTATTATGATTCTCAGAATTCCAAGACCTTGGAGGCAATGTTTTAGCTTAAGACAAATTAGATGTTTGACTTAAGTTCTTATCTATTATTTAAAACTCTTCTAATAGCAAGTTGGGAAAAGTTTCTCAAAGAAAAGTCATTTATTCCATGAAATTGTATAAGCCCCTACTTTATACAAGATGGTATAGGGATGCAAAAATGAATTGGACATTAACCCAGCTTTCAAAGAGCACTTAGTAAATAGGTCAGGGTGATGAGAAAGGCTTATACATATTCACATTCTACAAAGCACAATATTAAGGACTTCAAGACAAATACTGAAATAGTGCAATGGAAGTTCAAGGGAAGACAACACTTTTTTTTCTTTTTTTTTTGCGGTACACGGGCCTCTCACTGTTGTGGCCTCTCCCACTGCGGAGCACAGGCTCCGGACGCACAGGCTCAGCGGCCATGGCTCACAGGCATATCCGCTCCGTGGCATGTGGGATCTTCCTGGACTGGGGCATGAACCCGTGTCCCCTGCATCGGCAGGTGGACTCAACCACTGTGCCACCAGGGAAGCCCCTCAGGGGAAGACAACACTTTTAGCTGGGGATTTGGGGAAAAGTGTAACCAGCAATGATATCTTTATTCAGACTTCTGCTGTGGTGGGAGATCAATGTGGGTGTGTATTTGTGTGAACTTACATTAACTAATTATTTTTTCTCTAACCCAGTGCAATGATTTTCTGACTCACAAACAAATCAAATCGTCTCTACTCACATTGTAGCATATGGGCAAAGCTGGATTATAATTGAAACAATCTATTTGCCAGATAATTGAACACATAGACGAATAGTAATTTAGTTACAAATTATCATTTTATATTAATAATCCCACTTTTCCATCAGAGAGTTAACACCGAGCAATTCAAAAGAGGCCATTTTGTTAGTGATGTTAAATGTGTGTTTAAATCATACAGCTCCCTTCACACTGTTTCAAATGCAATCCCATCTTTCAGAAGTTAGCACCCGTGGCACCACAGCTGAATATAAACGTATCATCCAAAAACAGCTCACCAAGCTTGAAACAACTCTTTTTTTTTTTTTAATTTTTATTAGAGTACAGTTGACTTATACAATGTTGTGTTACTTTTTAGGTATACAGCAAAGTAGCATACATATACATATATCCACTCTTTTTCAGATTCTTTCCCCATATAGGTTATTACAGAATATTGAATAGAGTTCCCTGTTCTATACAGTAGGTCGTTATTAAAAACAACTCTATTCTTATTTTAGGTTTGCACTGAGCACTTGCCAAGCTCGACCTGATTTACATGTTTCAATGCTTCCTTTCTGACACAGACAGATGCAACGATCAGGACACTAGGGCATCCTATAGAATTGGGGATACCTGGCGCAAGAAGGACAATCGGGGGAACCTGCTCCAGTGCATCTGCACTGGCAACGGCCGTGGCGAGTGGAAGTGTGAGAGGCACACAACCCTGCAGACCACGTCTGCCGGTGAGTCTCAGGGCCAGTGAGACCCAAATGGGGGCGCCTTGCATAAAGCATTTCTGCAAATCCATCTTTCCCTTGACATGCCATTGAAGGATGATTTGCAGTGTTTTGGCTAGTAAGCTGAGTTCACTTGCAGACTGTTAGTTGTTAAAAGTTTGTTTCATGTCAAGTTTTAAACTTAAATAAAAATGAAAAGAAAATGGATCTTAGGGGGAAAAAATCAGTTTTAGCCCCAAGAGGTAAAACTGATGTCTAAGAAAATGCTAACCTACATGATGTATACATAAAGGTATAGATAGATAAATATATTTAGATCTACAGATGTATATGCATATGGATACACACATATACATACACATTTATGTGTATTTTGAATATCTAAAGTGCATTTTAATGGAAATGCGAGATTTTTGATGAGTTACATGATCACTGGATTCTTCTGCTAGGAAAAGTGTAAAGTACATTTGTTCTTTTTCAGAATGGAATATATCTCCTTGTCCTGACATTCTGCTTCTTTTTGTAGCAGACACTATCCTTGATGTGTGGTTTCCCTGCTCCAGCAAACTTTGTTGCATTCCATAAAATAATGCACAATCATTTTTTCCATGTATTAGCATTCACAATTTGAGAAAATCAGAGGGGCCTAGAGATGGGAAGGAATGACACAATATCTAAGCATTTTTTAAATAAAAGAAGTTTAAATTATTTCTAGTACAAGAACAAGATCTTTGTGTTGTAGCTTGTTTTGTAAGAATCTAAAGAAAGAAATAGGGCAATCACGAGTGTGTACTTCTTTATTATTCTTGCTCTGTTTTGATCAAGTTTTCACTACACAGTGTGCTAGCACTGTTGTTTAGTCTTTTATCAATTGGTCATCTAGCTAAAACTATTAATTACTTGTTTGGATTTTTTTCCTTTTGATGAGTTTTCATCTTGCTGTGAGCGCTTATGAAGGTGAACAAGATTAGATTTGATAATATCTTTGAGTTCTTTGATTATTTTCAGTAAGATTGCTGCTAACCAAAAAAAGAAACAATTACAAATCTCAGTCTACTGAAGTAGTTTAAATTCAAAGGGTAGTTGGGGTTAAATGCGGTAAGCATTCAATAATTGTTATCTATTTTTATTAATATTACTAATATTATACTGAAATGGCTCCATTGTGCAAAAATGTTTGAGCAACATAGGGTTAAACCAAATGGAACCTTCTACAGCATCTTAATGCTCCTTTGCACTGTGACTCTGCCAGGTGGGGTGTATGAATACAGATGCCATGTTCCCCCAACATGTGTGACTTTGGGACTGTGGTCTGTGAAGTATTTGGGTTCTAGTGTTTAGCTTACGGAGATGCTGAATTCAGTCTATCAGTCATTCTAGCTTCAGTTCTGATTCCACTCTTCCTTGGGCCTTGCCCTCGGGAGAACAAATTTCTATAAGTTTAAAGAAAAGATCAACATATGCTGTTGTCTTACTCTGAAAGGAAAGCAGTATTAAGAGAATTGATTGGTTTTAGAAAACACCACAGCAGAATTCCCAGCTAATCCTGGGGAGAAACACACCGTGGAAGGAGGGGCAGCGAATAGAGACTCCAATATAGCGGCCCCGGGGCATCCTCGGAGGAGCTCAGAGTTACACAAATGGCAATAGGTCTGCTGCAGAGGGGCAGGGGCTTCTCAAAACAGTATCAGGAAGAGAGAGGCCCAGATAGATTGGGCAAATGGGAGATGCTAAGAGAGGAAGGGTGAGACAGACCATTCCAGGCCAAGGGAAAAGCATGAGGACAGCACAGGGTACAGAAGGGAACGATGAGCAGCTCAGTGAGGCAAGAGGTAGAGCAAGGACGGAAGTGGTCGGAAGCGAGCTGAAAGCAGGTGAGGTGTGGAGGATTGTGAAGGCGCGAACTCTGAGCTCGCTGGAGTGAGTAAGGAGTTGTTGAAGGTATCTGCTCTGTTGAGTGGCAGAATAAAGTTGGTGATTTAGAAGTATACTCTCGGTAGCTCCAGATAAGCTAGAAGATGGAAACCCCTGGGTAAACTCTTGTGGATTATTTCCTAGGCTGAGTGCAAAAGCGAATGCAGAAAGGGACGGGCATTCCTTTCCAGTCCCAGCTCAGTAACAACCCAGATTGCAGAGTCATCTGTAGGGGACCTTGAAGATCCGAGAAAGCTACTGCAGAAAGTAGTTTTCTCTAAACCAGCTCTGTGCCTTGCCTTTCTTGTGCTCTTAGGGTCTGGCTCCTTCACAGATGTCCGAACGGCCATTTACCAGCCACAGCCTCACCCCCAGCCGGCTCCATACGGTCACTGTGTCACAGACAGCGGTGTGGTTTACTCCGTGGGCATGCAGTGGCTGAAGACACAAGGAAATAAGCAAATGCTTTGCACTTGCCTGGGCAATGGAGTCAGCTGCCAAGAGACAGGTCTGCGTCATATTTTTAAAACAGAGTACTGATAACGTTTTTATTATTTAGATTTTGAAAGGCAATACATTCATTTACCAAAAAATGGAAAACAATAAAACAAACAAGAAAAGCTTGTGATCTTACCACCCTGTGATAACAACCAGGGTTTGGCATTTGATATATTTTCTTCCAGTCTTTTTAATCTATGTATTTTCTTTCCTGTAGTGAGTACTAAACTGCTATGTACTGTCTCTGTTTTTCTAAAATGTTGTTACAAGAGGTTACTTTCTGAATAGCTAATCCATCCCTATTTGGTACTCTAAATCTCAAAGTTCTGAAACTCTGTGATGTAAACTTCTTTCAACAACCTAATGCATCTCTTCCGCGCTCTAAAAGTGGTAGTAATTATAGCAATAATAATTGGCACATGACTTTTCCCCTAGTACAGCCTCATGTATTAATTCTTATAGCACCAACAGAGTTGTATATACACCTCCAGTATCCCTTGAGCAACATCTTTAAGTAAACCTGTAGTAATATAGCTTTGCAAATGGGAAACTGAGGCATGGTAGCAGAGTTGGTAACAAAGGATGTCAGAAGGAGAACTCAGGTGTTGCTCTACCCACAAAAAACGTGGCTTCATGAATAAGGCATTTTGACAATATTATGATCTGGTTAATACTTACAGCTGGTCATACTCAGTTTTGTTTTTTTTTTTCCTTTGAGGACACATGCTCAGTCTCAGTTAAGTATAAATAAGGAGCTACTGGTGGGAGATAAATGCTGCTGTATTTACTGAGACCCTTTTGGTTATGCTTGTAGCTATAACCCAGACTTATGGTGGCAATTCAAATGGGGAGCCTTGCGTCCTACCATTCACCTACAATGGCAGAACTTTCTACTCCTGCACCACAGAAGGGCGACAGGATGGACATCTCTGGTGCAGCACAACTTCCAATTATGAACAAGACCAGAAATATTCTTTCTGTACAGACCATACTGGTGAGTGTCCCAAGGGAAAAACAAAACAATGAGAAAACCCCATTTCTCATGCCCTATTTTTATTGGCCAGCAAGCTAGCCATTTATTTTGAGGCTACACTTGAGAAGTATCACTTTTGTGCAGTCTGGACCCAAGAGACATGGAACTAACTTCTCAGCTAAAGATCCTTCCAAGTTTCCCAGTAATCTTGAGAAATTACATCAAGGGAAAAGCCCTCCAGTGCATTTATTTTTGACACACTGGGATTGTCATGTGATTAAAGATATTTGTATGGTAAAATCAGTAGACACTCCCACAGGGCTGAAGAATATACAGGAGGCAGGCCTGAGTGCTTTTGCTTTTCTTTTGGTTAAAACTATGTCAATGGTCAAAGTGACCATTTAATCTTTTTTCTTTTTTTGTCTTGGAAAATGAGAGTGAAAATTGGATTTAAATCTGTTTGAAAGGTGAAGGTGAATAATATAGTCATAAGCCTCCTACACTAAGGAGGCTTAGAACTATCTTGTCAGACATCTTTTATTCTGAGACAGACTCTCTGTGAATTAGTTGCAGAAACCTGGCTCTCTCAGAGCCTTTCTGTAGTAATTCCCCGCTGTACATTGGAAAGCTTAGTTGTAATCTTCTTCTTCCTATTTGCGTGTTCTTCTGGACAGTTTTGGTTCAAACCCGAGGTGGAAATTCCAATGGTGCCTTGTGCCACTTTCCCTTCCTGTACAACAACCAAAACTACACTGACTGTACATCCGAGGGCAGGAGGGACAACATGAAATGGTGTGGAACCACACGGAACTATGACGCTGACCAGAAGTTTGGATTCTGCCCCATGGCTGGTAAGATGAAGCCCTTGTAGACAATCATTTGTGGAATAAGACAGAAGAATAATGTCCAGTTTACTCCTATTTCACCCATTAAGACAATTTTGAGACAGCAGAAAACTTTGTGATATATGTTCAATCAAATATATAGGAATTATAGAATTAGTTATATGATTTAAAAATCCCATTCATATAATTTAATGTCCCAAAATATGTAAATATGATAAAAATACTTTTTTAAAGTCTGGAAATATACATGTTTTCAGAGGTTTGTCTTTTGTAAAAAGCACACAACTGAGTAGCATAAAACATTTAAGTGACTGCTCTAGTCACAGACCTTCAATATTTACATGCCATTTTGGAATAAGCTCTATTACTTATTAAATACCAAAATGACTCAAAATCTGTGTTTCTGACTAGTAGGGATCTTTTTTTTTAAAGGGGGGCTCTAGCTTGTGTGAATGGAGAAAGGGGAATGAATACCCTTTATTTGTTTTCAAATTTCAAGAGTCGCTAGACTACCTTTGATTTTTCTGATTATAGAAACAAGAACCCACGCACTGTCAAGGGTGAATATGAGGCAATGAAACATCAGAAGAAAACTACTTATGCTAACTTTTATTCCTCTCATTTCAGCAAAAGAGAATATTGGATTTAGAAGGAAAGCACACGTTAGCTTACAATTCTATACCCATACACATTGTTTCCCTTTGATCTAGAATAAACTGAGACTAGAAAAAGTTATGGGACAGTAGTCAAATCCAGGCTTCTAGAACACTGCAAATCCTTTGAGTGGGTAGGAATTATTATGGTTTACATCTCCTAACCATTCTGTAATTTTTCCGTACAACAAACCTCATCTTTGGACTATGTTTTCTCTCTTTGTTACTCAAAACTCTACACACCCACAGAGCAGTGCTGATTTTTTTTGAGGCACACAAGACTTCTTTCCAAGTGAGAGCTCTTCAGATCACCAAAGCGGACTGATAATATTGCATACATTTTAGTCCTGTGATCATTTATCCAGTAACACGTTTCTCATCTGTTTCCAAACAGCCCACGAGGAAATCTGTACAACCAATGAAGGGATCATGTATCGCATTGGAGACCAGTGGGACAAACAGCATGATATGGGCCACATGATGAGATGCACATGTGTTGGGAACGGTCGTGGAGAATGGACATGTGTTGCCTACTCCCAGCTCCGAGGTATGCTCGCTTGTGAATGAAAATAGCTGAGAGGACAAAGAATGCAGAGAGACAGACTTTTACATGAAAACTTGTACTTTACCAAAAGCAGGAGAAGAAATATGCAATGCCACTCCATTAGTCTACTGTGCTGGATACATTTTGCATGTTAGACAGCCACTTAAGAAAATCTGGCTGAGCAATTCTAAGATTCTGAAACATTCCAAGGATGTAAGTACTTAGACTGAGCCAAAAGTATGACTTCAAAGGCTAGAACACAATCACTTGATCCTTTTAGCTTGTAGGTGTGCTGTTGGATTCTTATCTAGAAAGGACGGGCTAATTTTTGTAAAGAAAAGAGACCATGCTATTCTTTTTTTTTTTTTTTTTTTTAACATCTGTCCCTAATACTTTATTAGTCACCTCTAGGCCCATTCCCAGCTATGTGGGCTCCAAGGAGGGGGTCACCATTCACCAGCTCTCAGCTGGGAGCTTGAGAAGGCCTTGGCCTATCTCTCTGGGGTCATGGACCGTAAAGTCTAAAGGGGCCTTTCCTGGGTCAGTATGGCGCATCCAGGTAGGGGCACAGATGGGGGCCAAGACCCCAAGCTTGCCACCCCTCTGCCAGCTTATTTGTGTTTGGATCCAAATTTAAGGAAACAAAGACATAGAGACCAATTTCTTTTGTTCACTTGGTTTTTGTCCCCTTTGGACCCAGGTATAGCATATAAGGGTGTTGAATTATTAAAACCTTTTATTTTAGTTTTTCTATTTCTTTGATTTGAAAAGAAGGATTTAGGTAGAACTCTGAGCTAATAAATAGTCCATGTAGCCTCTGTGTTGACAGTGGCCTGAAATTGTTCTCCTTTTATGGTGCCCAATGGGTGACACAATCCAGGACTAAAATAATTACATATGATGTTGCAGAGCTGAAAAGGACACTAGAAAGACATATAGACCAACTCCTCATTTTACAGAGGAAGGAGCTGAGTCCCAAAGAAGGAAGTAATTTTCTCAGGATCTCAGTGAGTTAGCAACAGACTTGGCCTAGTTTTTTTTAACTTTCCAGATGCCTTTTATGGTATTTTATTTCCCAAATCCCAAATATCTCCCCACCCCTGCTAATCCAGAGATGAGACCATCACATCATGCTAGGCATCCTATAAGTATGTTTAATCTCCCTTCTATTTATTGCAACAAGCAGAGATCTAAAGGTCATTATCAACCCAGCAAGAACTTTTCCGGAAGTTAAAATTTGTTGTGTATACTTTGATTTCTAATCTTTACAAGTCTATAAGAAAAGAAATTTTTTTTTTGCAAAAATTGTAGTACTGACTAAGCTTTGAAAAAATGTTTATTCTATGCCAATAGAAGAGTTACTTTAGTGGGAGGTGTTGATAATTACGTGGAAGGAAGTGTATGCTTCGCAAAGCATAGCTTCTTTTATTTCATCAGTGAAACTTAAAAATTCTCCACCCATCCCACTGTTTCTAAACAGATCAGTGCATCGTCGACGACATCACATACAATGTGAATGACACATTCCACAAACGTCACGAAGAGGGACACATGCTGAATTGTACTTGCTTCGGTCAGGGCAGGGGCCGGTGGAAGTGCGATCCCATTGGTAAGTAGCCTCGTGTTTCTAGCTGGATTTGGACACTGAGTATAGCTAGCAAGTTTCAGGTAAAGAGAGTTATTTGATATTACTTGATTGAAGCTGGCTGTAGACTTTGATCATGGCCTGCAGAGGGCTTGGCAAAGTCTCTTCTCTAATCATGGACCAATATATAATCTTGATAGTGGTAGTCATTTATTTTTGCTGAATTTGGTAACACCTGAAGGTTTATTTTAATTGAAACAAATTTTTGGGGGGTTCTGAATCATGAAGATAACTATTGTTGTGAAAGAGAACTTTCCTTTGCTGGACGGTGCAGTAATGTGGACAAATGATTATGCCAGTAAATACCTCCTTCCAAATACTTTATTTTTCTTGGCTGCCCTTTTTAATAGACCTAAGCAAGTAGTGAAGGTTAAGCCTTAAAAGAGCTGTTACCAGCTTTAATGTAATCCATTAATATTCCTTTACTCAAAGAGACATGTTGCTCACCCAGAAAACAAACTGATCAGATGAGTTTGTTTGACCTGAGATTGCCAAAGCAGAGAGAGGCCTGAGAGGGTTTCTTAGAAGCTGCTCAGTAAGTGTTCATTAGTTGAAATTTAGTTCAATTCACTTATATATAAAATTAAGTCCTCCACATTTTGAAGAAATGTATAAAGTGATATTTTATCCTTGCTATTCAAATGGTAAATCATTTGCATTAAAATGGATAAAATATAATATCTAATTTATTTTCCTCAAATTAATATTCAGAATGTCAATATATACTGAAATCTAAATCTTAACATTTTTATTTAGAAATGATATTCTTTTAGAAAGCTAATTACTCCTCCCAATTGGTACTTTTTGACCATTAACTGTTTAGTAAGGTAAAAGATATGAACAAAATATTTTTTAACCACATATATTTGTAGGGACAGTTGCAAGTTTTCATTAAAACTAAGAATGTGTGCTCTAGCACACCAAATTTAAATTTGTAGCTTTAAGTCTTCAAGGCTGCTTATCTTTTACTTGTATATATTTTAGATCAGTGCCAGGATTCAGAATCCCGTACCTTTTATCAAATTGGAGAATCATGGGAGAAGTTTTTGCATGGAGTCAGGTACCAGTGCTACTGCTATGGCCGTGGCATTGGGGAGTGGGGCTGCCAGCCCATACAGACCTATCCAGGTAAGTAGCTCTATTACCGCAAATTGAGAACTGTCCACTGGGTTATAAAAACAGGGCAGCATCAGTGTTTGTTAACACTGATGCCTAACTTGGTGTCCCCTACCTTTCCCATCCTTTTCTCATATCACTGTCTAATCATCAGCCGATTTTTTTACTAAAATGGTTTTCCCTTCTCCCCAATCAAGTAGAAGGAGTAGAAGGCTGTGAAAATGTGCCTGTATGTAAACTTGTTTCTTAACTTTGTAGAACATTCCATTAGGTTAAAACACGGGCTAATTTCATTTCTCATCTGTACATGAAAATAGAAACCATGAAGTGAGCGATGCTGGGAGTAAAGGTCAAGATTTTATGTTATGGTTCTTAACAGAGAAGATGCATGGAGAAATTGCATGAAATACAACATAGGAGGGCCTCCCTGGTGGCGCAGTGGTTAAGAGTCCGCCTGCCGATGCAGGGGATACGGGTTCGTGCCCCGGTCTGGGAGGATCCCATATGCCGCGGAGCGGCTGGGCCCGTGAGCCATGGCCGCTGGGCCTGCGCGTCCGGAGCCTGTGCTCCGCAACGGGAGAGGCCACAACAGTGAGAGGCCCGCATACCGCAAAAAGAAAAAAAAAAAAAAGAAATACAACATAGGATATGTGTCCACTTAGCATTTCATCCAGTCCCTCTTTTTGTCAAAATGTTCACCTGTTTGATCAGTTGGAGCCTGGAACAAAGTATCCTGGGTCAAGAGTTGAGTAACTTGGTCAGTTCTCTGCCCATGCAGTTCAAATACTCGAAAATGTTTTTTGCTGGATTTTTTTCAGGTCACAGGACATAATGCCTAGCTGGAGGTGTTATTCATTTTAGAAAAAATTTTTGAATTTAATTTTCACTGAGTGATTAATTACAATAAGATGGGTTGAATTATGAAACTCTAATTTTTAGGCATCAGTTATTTGAGCAATTACTGAGGTCAAAGCCTCCTGAATCTCTGTTAACTTAAGACATGGGGCCTACATTCAGAAACAAAAAGAGAGATCTTCAGGATGTTGGAATCTGCCTATGACAGAAATCAAGATTCAGTTAACTAAGTCCCTTTATAACATGATAAGAGGTTCACTGTCATAGAGAACAAGATATGAAACAACTTGGCCAAAGACAGTGTTTGCCAAGACATGGGTCCCAGCTCTGTACATGCTGCTAAGGAGATACAAGTCAAGCTTCATTCATTATTTCCTCATCTGTAAAATGGGGAGATGGTAGCTACCAGCACTAACAAACTAACAATCTGTGAGCCTAGAAACCAACCACCCAGATATACCCTTTCTGAACTTTGAAAAATCCTTCCTCTCCCCAAGCTTCAGACACTATCTGGGCTGCAGAAGATGATTTGGCTTTAACGGGCTCTCAGCACAGATTGACCTGGCTATTAAATTGTATTTCATGGTGGATTTGTGTGTAGGAATCACTTTAAATAATTTTTTTGTGCAATAATTTTTAAATATCTGATTGCAGAATTACTGTAAGTTCAGAAAGTATATAACTGAGGTTTTTTTTTTTTCTTTAATGATGCAACCAAAGGATAGAAACTTCTAAAGAAATGCTCTTAATGTCTGCGTTTATGGTTGTTGTTGGTGTGGTGTGGTAATCTTGAAAGTGATTTCCTTCTTTTTTTGTGTGTGTGTGTGTGTGGTATGCGGGCCTCTCACTGTTGTGGCCTCTCCCGTTGTGGAGCACAGGCTCCGGACACGCAGGCTCAGCGGCCATGGCTCACGGGCCCAGCCGCTCCACGGCATGTGAGATCTTCCTGGACCGGGGCACGAACCCATGTCCCCTGCATCCGCAGGCAGACTCTCAACCACTGCACCACCAGGGAAGCTCGTGATTTCCTTCTTAGTGAATTGGAGAGAACTTTTTTCTCTCTCTCTTTTAAAGTAAGCCTGTTCACATAGCAGTTTACGGGAGGCCTTTAGGTGGACATGCCAGAGATGAAATCTAGATGGGAGGGAATCTTCCTGTGTTGGAGTTTCATGTGTTGACCTTGTTCCTACTCTTTAAAAAGGATAACAGTAGAGCACATTGAGCATAGAGGAGATTTAGGGGAGAGGAGATTG
This sequence comes from Mesoplodon densirostris, assembly GCF_025265405.1. Lineage (NCBI taxonomy): Eukaryota > Metazoa > Chordata > Mammalia > Artiodactyla > Ziphiidae > Mesoplodon > Mesoplodon densirostris. The sequence goes on from NC_082668.1 coordinate 22,724,658, forward strand.
GCCTCGGTACGCAGTCTGGGTCTTATCTGTGTGTTTGGTTTGCTCAGTGGTTCCTGCCTGGCTTCTGGGGCTTTCAGAGTGTGGGAAGGATAACGGAACAACAGATTACCAGTAGGTTGTCTCTGAGCCTTGCCCTGTTTGTTCCTCCAACAGAGGACTCGGTAGAGATGTTCAAACTAACAGAAGATAAGAGGCTTTCGGTTTGTCGATAAACAACCAAGAAAGCACAGATCTCAGCAAAATAAATAAAGAAAAAAGGGCTGAGTTGCAAACTCATAAATGTTTAACTTCTCCGGGGTCACCATTACTGGAAATTATTCATTTGGGCCTTATTTCAAACTGTTTTTAAAAGTATAGACATTGTATCATATCTCTCTACTTAACTATTTTATTGTCAGTCTGATCATATTGAATAAGAGAGGGAGTAAAGTTTTCCCAGTGGTGAGTCATTGCTCAGTTAATTTGAAAAGTTTTACCAATTAACCAATATCAAAAGGGTTATCAAAATTTTAAATCTAAATAATGTCAAAATTTTCAGATTTCTTGTCTTCAAATCATATGTAGCAAAAACAGAATAGAGTGATAGCTGGAATTTAATTGACCTTACAAATAATGGACAGCTTCTTTTCTTTCTGGACAAAAATGTGCTAAATGCAAGACATCCCATTACTGTTTAATGCAGTTCCCTTAAAGGTGAGCTATGGCACAAGCCTGAAATTGAAAACATAGGATTTCAAACCAGCCCTTGAAATTTGAGAAAGAAAACTTCTGTTGTTTTGCTCCATCACTGAGTAGAAACCACTGCTCCTGTTTCTTTTCCCTCCCTTCTCCTTTACTCTCCTCATCCTGTGGACATAGCAGCAAGATTAAGCTTAACGGTAGGCAGTAAAAGTCATTTGTGTTATCCTTCTAAAACTTAATCTTGATGGACATTTAACCATCATAATTTTTTTAAAGACTATTTTTTAAGAGCAGTTTTACATTCACAGCAAGGTTGAAAGGAAAGTACAGAGATTTCCTATGTTCCCCCTTCCCCAACACATGCACAACTTCCCCTAATTCAACATCCCCACCAGAGTGGTACATTTGTTACAATCGAGAACCTACATTGACACTTTATCACCCAAAGTCCATGGTTTGCATTAGGGATGACTCTTGGTGCTGTACATTCATGGCATCATAAACTGTTTCCCCTCAAAATCATGGTTGCTAAATTAAATAAAATATGTATCAAGTGTCTCTTAACATGAGGAAACTATGGTAGGGTTTCTTTAAAGGATCAATATTTAAACAACGTTATACCAATTATTGTAAGTAATTTAAGGATGTGATATTCCTATAATTACTGGTATGTATGGGAGTACTTTAAATAATCACATTTCTAAAATTTTGCCTCCGTGTTCATTTTTAAAAACTTATTTACGTTCATAAGGATCTTCAAAAGGGGTGATTTAAAGAGGGTCATGCAACTGACTTCTGCCAATTAATTAAAACAAACACCCTGCCATGTTCTGTGAAATATATACCACTTTAGAATTAAAAATTGAGAATTTTATATATTAATTTTGGTTTTCATGTAGCTTACAAATATGTGCATTAGATGAAATTAAGATTCAAAGAATGTTTGTTAGTCTTCAGCCAACTTTGAATTATTCTCAGTATGGAAGTGAGTATATTATTCTAGAACTTTTGAGTCTACCCAGACATGCAAGTTGTATATTTGTTCTGCTAGAAAACACTTTGTTTTCAAAGAGAATTTAATAGCAAAGATAATAATTAAGTTTGAAAATCAATATTTTTCTCTATGACATTACAGAAAATTTAAAACTGTTTATAATATGCTGAACTGCTTTATTAAACATGCAAAGTTTTGCTCTGTTTGACAGAGTGGCAGTTAGAAATTCTTGGAAAGGTTATTACAAGGAACTTTATTTCTAAATTGAACATTGATTGACATCATTAAAAAACAGTGTTTAGGGAAAAGATAGTGTTCTGTTCTGCAAGCATAAATTTTCCATCTATTTCATTATTATCCTAAATGGAGTCTACCCTATTAAGAAATTGATTCCACTTCTCTTATTTTGCCTTTTAAAAAAATTATTTGTCTTATTTATTTATTTGTGGCTGCATTAGGTCTTCGTTGCTGCTTGCAGGCTTTCTCTAGCTGTGGCGAGCAGGGACCACTCTTCATTGTGGTGCTCGGGCTTCTCATTGCAGTGGCTTGTTTTGTTGCACAGCATGGGCTCTAGGCGCACAAGCCTCAGTAATTGTGGCACACGGGCTCAGTAGTTGTGGCTCGCAGGCTCTAGAGCGCAGGCTCAGTAGTTGTGGTGCAGGGGCTTAGTTGCTCCGAGGCATGTGGGATCTTCCCAGACTAGGGCTCAAACCCGTCTCTCCTGCATTGGCAGGCAGATTCTTAACCACTGTGCCATGAGGGAAGCCCTGCCTTTTTTAAAAAAACAAAAGAAACAAACCACACTTTAAATTTTGTTGGTAATAGTTATACCAACAATATTTCCACATTAAGATGTGGAAATATTGAATTTAGTATATACTACAAAATGTCATTTTGTTGATAAATATTTTTGAAAGAATATGTTTGATCTCTTAATAATTTGACCAATCAATGGAATGATTTTAGAGTAAACTCCCTGAATAAAAATAAAACTAAAACTTTTTTCCAAACTGATAGGATGCTTAGACTGATGGGTTGAGAAATAAAAACTGAGTCTTTAATTATTACCTTTGTCTGTTTGTCTAAGATTCTACCCCATTTAGAAATGTGTTTGTTTTACATCATGTCATATGGCCTTTGGAATGTTTTTTCCTTCTTGATGGTAGATTTGTTCTTGATGAAAGGCTCCACAAACTAGAATTTCCTCAAAGAAGTTTAGTATAACAAGTAAATGAAGTTTGTATTCTGTATTATGTTATTTGTGTTAGGGTAGTTCCACAATTTTCTCACAATTCTTTGAAAATGGAAAAGAAAGCAAACTAAGTGGCATTTAAAAAATCATTTTATTTGCTTATAAACAAGTTCTATTTACATTTCTCATATGAAGCACAATAATTTATCTGCTAAAAAAGGATTTGTCTCAGAGAACAGACTTGTGGTTGCCAAGGGGAAGGGGAGTGGGGGAGGGATGGAGTGGGAGTTTAGGGTTAGCAGATGCAAACTATTATATATAGAATGCATAAACAACAAGGTCCTACTGTATAGCACAGGGAACTATATTCAATGTCCTGTGATAAACCATAGTGGAAAAGAATATAAAAAAGAATGTGTATGTATGTATAACTGAATCACTTTGCTGTACAGCAGAAATTAACGCAACGTTGTAAATCAACTATACTTCAATTTTAAAAAAAGGATTTGTCTCATTGATTTCCAGTGTCAATGTGTAAAAAATTAATCTCAGATAATTTTTTTTTTTTTTTTTTTTTGCGGTATGTGGGCCTCTCACTGCTGTGGCCTCTCCCATTGCGGAGCACAGGCTCCAGACGCGCAGGCTCAGCGGCCACGGCTCACGGGCCCAGCCGCTCCGCGGCACGCGGGATCTTCCCAGACTGGGGCACGAACCCGTGTCCCCTGCATTGGCGGGCGGACTCTCAACCACTGCGCCACCAGGGAAGCCCTCAGATAATTTTTATTGTGCTCCCATTTACGGATAAGCAAAACTGTCTTTAATGATGGCCATCCATGTGCACTAAATTTTTTTTTTTCAAATTTAATCAGTTATACATATACATATGTTTCCATATCCCCTCCCTTTTGCGTCTCCCTCCCACCCTCCCTATCCCACCCCTCCAGGCGGTCACAAAGCACCGAGCTGATCTCCCTGTGCTATGCGGCTGCTTCCCACTAGCTATCTACCTTACATTTGGTAGTGTATATATGTCCATGCCGCTCTTTCACTTTGTCACAGCTTACCCTTCCCCCTCCCCATATCCTCAAGTCCATTCTCTAGTAGGTCTGTGTCTTTATTCCTGTCTTACCCCTATGTTCTTCATGACATTTTTTTTTCTTAAATTCCATATATATGTGTTAGCATACAGTATTTGTCTTTCTCTTTCTGACTTACTTCACTCTGTATGACAGACTCTAGGTCTATCCACCTCATTACAAATAGCTCAATTTCATTTCTTTTTATGGCTGAGTAATATTCCATTGTATATATGTGCCACATCTTCTTTATCCATTCATCCGATGATGGACACTTAGGTTGTTTCCATCTCCGGGCTATTGTAAATAGGGCTGCTATGAACATTTTGGTACATGTCTCTTTTTGAATTATGGTTTTCTCAGGGTATATGCCCAGTAGTGGGATTGCTGGGTCATATGGTAGTTCTATTTGTAGTTTTTTAAGGAACCTCCATACCGTTCTCCATAGCGGCTGTACCAATTCACATTCCCACCAGCAGTACAAGAGTGTTCCCTTTTTTCCACACCCTCTCCAGCATTTATTGTTTCTAGATTTTTTGATGATGGCCATTCTGACTGGTGTGAGATGATATCTCATTATAGTTTTGATTTGCATTTCTCTAATGAGTAAAGATGTTGAGCATCCTTTCATATGTTTGTTGGCAGTCTGTATATCTTCTTTGGAGAAATGTCTATTTAGGTCTTCTGCCCATTTTTGGATTGGGTTGTTTGTTTTTTTGTTATTGAGCTGCATGAGCTGCTTATAAATTTTGGAGATTAATCCTTTGTCAGTTGCTTCATTTGCAAATATTTTCTCCCATTCTGAGGGTTGTCTTTTGGTCTTGTTTATGGTTTCCTTTGCTGCATGTGCACTAAATTTTAAGTTGAAGTGAGAGAACACTCATGGTCACCAAATCTCACATTTTCATTTTCAGGTTCAACTGGTCCTGTTCAAGTAATAATCACTGAGACCCCCAGTCAGCCCAACTCTCACCCCATCCAGTGGAATGCACCAGAACCATCTCACATTTCCAAGTACATTCTCAGATGGAAACCTGTGAGTATCCTACTTGGAAACCTTGGATATTGCAGCTCTTGAAATTAACAGATTCTGAAAATGTTTTCCAGCTTTTGAGCCAATAGATCTGATGAACTATATTCACATTGTATTTGTTTAGCGACCAAACAATATGTGGTCAATCTAATTGACATATTGATTTAGCTTTTTTTGGTACTTTAAACCAACTAACTCTTCATGTTAGAAAGATCTTCTTTGTGAAGACTTCAAAATGATAAGGCTTAAAATTACTCTTATCTAGTATGGAAAGAGAATATAAAGTTTTTCTATGTCTTGCAACTCCATCAAAGGGAAAAAAATATTGTCATAATTTTCCATGATTTGAAAAACAAAAAAGCTAAATCTTTCTTTTTTGGTTCACTTTTTTTTTTTTTTTTTTTTTTTTTTTTTTTGCGGTATGCGGGCCTCTCACTGTTGTGGCCTCTCCCGTTGCGGAGCACAGGCTCCGGACGCGCAGGCCCAGCGGCCATGGCTCACGGGCCCAGCCACTCCGCGGCATATGGGATCCTCCCAGACCGGGGCACGAACCCGTATCCCCTGCATCGGCAGGCGGACTCTTAACCACTGCGCCACCAGGGAGGCCCTGGTTCACTTTTTAAATGATCATTTCTTTTCTTTTTCTTTTTCTTTTTTTTTTTTATTTCACCACACAGCTTGCGGGATCGTAGTTCCCCGACCAGGGACTGAACCCCGGACAGGGCAGTGAAAGCTCCAAGTCCTAAACAGTAGACCGCCAGGGAATTTCCATGATCATTTCTTTTTTTTTTTTTTTTTTTTTTTTTTTTTGTGGTATGCGGGCCTCTCACTGTTGTGGCTTCTCCGGTTGCGGAGCACAGGCTCTGGGCGTGCAGGCTCAGCAGCCATGGCTCACGGGCCCAGCCGCTCTGCGGCATGTGGGATCTTCCCGGACCGGGGCACGAACCCGTGTCCCCTGCATCGGCAGGCGGACTCTCAACCACTGTGCCACCAGGGAAGCCCCCATGATCATTTCTTAAACCTTACTTTCTATACTATGAAGTTATTTTGATAGAAGGGAGAAAAGTGATGAGAGGGAAGTACAGATGAGGGATAGTTAGTGTATTTAATGAGTGACCTTGTGATTTCCTAATAATCATCTAGAAATTGAAGAAATCACACTAAGGAGGATATTGGTCTATTAAATTTTAATTTCTCTTACCCTCTCAGACCCACCCTGCTATCTTTCCAAAATGCATGACTCATAATTTGAGAAACACTATTTTAAACACAGGAGAAAAATGCCCACTTTTAATCACAGCTATTGGTTTCTAGGAACTAAAAGTAAAACAAAACAAAACATTTGACCAACTCATGCAGTTGTATTAAATTCTTTTTGAAAAATTCAAGCTGTTGAAATCATTCTTTTTCTTCTCTCACCCTCTTTTGTTAATGTCCGCAGTATATGGAGCAGCGGTTTGCAGAGCTGTGTGTCTAATGATGTTAATCGATGGAATCAATATATTTCCCCTCCAACACTTTATTGTGTCTCATTTTTTCATATCATCACCAGTTTTATTTACTTTAAACTTAACTCTGAAGTATTATGTGAGACCACAGTAATAAGGGATACACATAGGTATACAAAGTATATTAAGTTGGAAAGTCTTCAAAGAGTGGAGGTTATTAATTTCTTTGAAATTTTTAACAATTTCAGCATTTTCCTTAATGTTTGTCACCTGAGAGTTTATTCTTGAGTATTTTCTTCTGATAGCAAACCAACAAGGTTCACATTGCATGAAAGGCTTATTGTTAAATCTGAGCTAATTATAATGACTAATTTAATTTTTTCACAACATATTTAAATTTAAAGAGTACTAGGATCACTTTCATTTATTTCAAAAATATAAAGGGACACTTGAGTGTTTGAATTATTGAGGAACTGGTTGATTGGATAATTTTTTTTAAATCACTGGGTATTAAAAATATTTTGACTTCTATTAGTTTGGAAGATACACTTAAAAGGATCTCAACTTGTTTGAAGTAAGGATGTTTCTTTTCTACACATTTTAATGCAAAGAATTTTGTGCCATGATATATTAATGAAGTTGGACAGGATGTGAAAGTATAAACTGGAGACAAAGATTAAGTAAACTGAGATCGCATTCTTCTGCAGATCACATTCTTTTGCCCAAAGTTGGCTAACCACTTTAGAGGGGTGGTTTATATCCAAGAATGAGTCATAAAACCAGAGCAGTTAAACCTTGTATGTGATTGTCCCAGGCACTGAGTCATGAAGGAATGTTATGCCTTTGACTGCTCTGCAAGAAACTTGGTTTGTAGCCCACCAAGTGAAAGATAGAATATATATCCTTTTCCCACTGCAGAGAGGAATATATCTCTGTTCATTATTGAAATTTAAAAGTTGGGAAAGGCAAAACTTGGGGTCTACATATTATGTTGCTGATATTAAATTGAATAATTAATCTGGCAAAAAGGAAGGTGCCCAGGACCTCCCACTGTGTAATCTTGGCCATGTCACATAATTCTGTTTCTTCACCTACAAAATCAGGGTGATAATACCTGTAACTTGGAGGATGGGGGAGATGAAGATTAAATGAGAGGATGCGAGGAAAGCAGAACAGAGCATGGCATGTAGTAAGCTATCAGTAAATATTAGCTTTAATAATCATTATTATTAATGTTAACAAATTCTGCTACAGGTTTCTATTCCAATTCCAATTTTCCATGATTTTCCTCCAAAATGGAGCTGCATAGACCCCTCATTCTTCTTTGAAGAATACTCCACATCATCTCTGAGTGTTCATCTTTGTGAATACTTGTGTGATTTTTTTTTTAACTTAAATTTTTAGAAAAATTCTCCAGACCGTTGGAAGGAAGCCACCATTCCAGGCCACTTAAACTCCTACACCATCAAAGGCCTGAGGCCAGGTGTGGTATACGAGGGCCAGCTCATCAGCGTCCAGCACTACGGCCAAAGAGAAATGACACGCTTCGACTTCACCACCACCAGCACAAGCCCAGTGGTGACCAGTATGTACCCCAGCCGCCAGCCCATCTGTGCCCTCAATTCTCAGACCTGGGCTTCCCGCAGGAAGTGCCTTCCATCTCGATTCATATTATTCCATGGATGGCACCCACATTTTTAAAAACCTGATAATCTGATAATCTACAGACGATGCCAGTAAATTTCCTCAATGGCTGAAGGCTCTCTCCCCTCTTTCTATGACTCTAGGCAACACCGTGACGGGAGAGACATCACCCTTTTCTCCCGTTGTGGCCACCTCTGAATCCGTGACTGAAATCACAGCCAGCAGCTTTGTGGTCTCCTGGGTCTCGGCTTCCGACACTGTGTCCGGATTCCGGGTGGAGTATGAGCTGAGTGAAGAGGGAGATGAACCACAGTATCTGGGTGAGCTCAACGTGTTGATGACCAGCTGCTGGGAAACCCTGCTTGGGGTGGGGCTGGGGGCATCCACGCAGGTGGCCTGGGAAGTTCGGAAGTAGTTGACAGCTCAGACTGCACAAACGGCCCTCCAGTGTGAGTCTGGAAAACAACTGATCCTTTTTAGAACAGAGCTGGGTTTTTCCTGAGCCATGCTCACTTTCCCAGTTCCTGATGGAAACTGTGTTATGCATTAGCCTGGGCACAGGTCCACAAAACAAAAGTGTGTTCTTCCTGGAAGTAATTGCCAGCATGAGGACTGCAGTGGAGAAAACGTTAGCTTTGGGAGAGGCACAATACCCTCATTCATGTTTTTCAGATTCTCATGTTTAGGGGACTTTTAAAAACTTTATCATGGAGAAATAAATATACATACTGAAAAGTACACAGATCATAAACATAGAACTCAGTGAATTTTTATCAAGTGAACACACTGTGTGACTAGGACCCAGATCAAGAAAAAGAACATCCCTCCTACCCCACTCCCCATCATCCCCCACCTATAGCCACTACGTGGACTTCTAACTACAGAGGACTATGTTTACAAATCTGGGGGTGGATTAAAATTATACATTCTTAGAGAAAATATTTGGGAAAAGGGGGAAAAAGAGAAAAATTATCTCATAGTGCATTGATAATTATTGACTATCCATAACACATTTCCTTCTAGTTTTCCCTCACCACTCCCCCCCAATGAATACATAGTTTTAAAAATATGCTTCTCATAGGTTATGGAGTCATTAGAGGGATTGGTACACTCTGATAGTAACCCTTACCTTTTATTTCAAAGATCTTCCCAGCACAGCCACTTCTGTGAACATCCCTGACCTGCTTCCTGGCCGAAAATACATTGTGAACGTCTATCAGATATCCGAAGAAGGAGAACAGAGTTTGATCCTGTCTACCTCACAGACAACAGGTACACGTGTACTGTGTGGTGTGAAAAGACTTTTTTTCCCTGTGAAACAGACCTATAGCAATATTTCCTGACTGTTTTTCTCATTTCTTCCTTTCTTTGTTAGCACCTGATGCCCCTCCTGACCCTACCGTGGACCAGGTTGATGACACCTCGATTGTCGTTCGCTGGAGCAGACCCCAGGCGCCCATCACAGGTCAGCTTAGCTGCCTCTTCTTGGCTCCCATGTTAACCTTGATGCCATAAAAGGTGAGGGAGAGGATTCTGATCTATGAGCAGGCAAATCACTTAAATCTCGTATGTAATTATTGGACCAGTGTGGAGATGTGTATGTGTGTGTGTGAGATATTGTCTTACAGCCTTACTTTCTTATGGATCATTTCCTCTTAAATCTGTTTTATTGACCTCCTTCACACACAAAACACACCCACACACAATCACACACATAAACCTCTAAAGCCAGCTCATGGACTTATTACACCAGGCATTCCTGTGGTAGAAGAGGGGTAATTTTTCTGAAAACCTCACTCTAAGACTTATTCTTAAAGAGGCAGCCAAGCTGCCTTCTTAGCTCATTAGGTGACTCAGCTGTCTCTGAAGTTCCTAAAAGATACAGATGTGCTAGACAACTCTGTGCTCAGAGTGGTTCCTTAATTGCTTCCTTCATCCAGGGCTCGAAGAAAAGAAATCGGTTTAACATAAATATTTTCACCCTCTGGCTTCCTAATAGACATATATTAAGGATCTCAGGGCTTCCCTGGTGGCGCAGTGGTTGAGAGTCCGCCTGCCGATGCAGGGGACACGGGTTCGTGCCCCGGTCCGGGAAGATCCCACATGCCGCGGAGCGGCTGGGCCCGTGAGCCATGGCCGCTGAGCCTGCGCGTCTGGAGCCTGTGCTCCGCAACGGGGAGAGGCCACAACAGTGAGAGGCCCGCGTACCACAAAAAAAAAAAAAAAAAAAAAAAGGATCTCAGGTTTTCAAGGATGGTATTTAATATTAAAAAGTTTTGCATGACTTCTTATTTTATCTTTGGACTGAATAGTCCTTATAAGAAGTAGCACTATTGAACGAGTCAAAAAGAATCACTCATTCTGAACTAATCCAGCAAGATGCTAAGGGCTGTTAGGAAAGGGGGGCCTTTTGAAACCTTTGGTTCATCAAACAGTGTATCGTACTTTTTTCTCCTGAATCTGCAGGATACAGAATCGTCTATTCTCCATCAGTAGAGGGTAGTAGCACAGAACTCAACCTTCCTGAAACGGCCAACTCTGTCACTCTCAGTGACTTGCAGCCTGGTGTTCAGTATAACATCACTATCTACGCTGTGGAAGAAAATCAAGAGAGTACTCCTGTCTTCATCCAACAAGAAACCACTGGCGTCCCACGTTCAGGTAACCTGAAGATGCTTCCTATAGTATCTTATTTCTTAAGGCTGAAGAAAGTAACATCTTTAACCTCCCTTTTGCTGGAGGAACAAAGCCAACCTTGGCTTGTGTTCATTCCATGAGCCTGCTGGGGACAACGGGATGTGTAAGATGAAAGAATAATTGCATCTGTGGGAGGGTTGCTTTGTCTCTGTCAACAGTTCCTATATGCAAGTTGTCTTATGGATTAGTATATCCTTAAACTTATGAAATTTAGCTGAAATGTCTTCACCATAAAGTAACTTATCAAAACTGGCTATTGGCCTTCCTGATTAAAACCTGACAGCATAAAGTCTTCATATTTTTCCCCAGAAACTTAAGGGGAAGTTCATCTGTTGCTCTTAAGTATTATAAAATGACTTAGTAAAATAAAAACCACCACATTTTTTTTCAGTTGTTGCAAGAGTTTGCTTTGGGGGTTTTTTTGGTATGTTTATCTTAAACCCCTCAATAAGATACTTCATATGTTGGAAACTCATCTGCTTACCAACATATTTTACATAAAAGCTTTAAATGTCACGTGTAAGCAGTATGACTGAACTACAAAAATATAACCCAAAAAAGCATATTCTCTAATTAAGAGAGAAAACTTAGCTCTGGAATGAGAGGCTCTATGAATTACCCTCTACCTTAAAAACCCAGGAAACTGGCTTTTTAAAAACAATCCTGGGCTTCCCTGGTGGTGCAGTGGTTGAAAGTCCACCTGCCGATGCAGGGGACACGGGTTCGTGCCCCAGTCCGGGAAGATCCCACGTGCCGCAGAGCGGCTGGGCCTGTGAGCCATGGCCGCTGAGCCTGCGCGTCCGGAGCCTGTGCTCCGCAACAGGAGAGGCCACAACAGTGAGAGACCCGTGTACGGCAAAAAAAAAAAAAAACACACACAATCCTTAGCAGGAATTGAAAATGACCAGTTGGCTCTTGTCTGTTAGATAAAGTTCCCCCTCCCAGGGACCTGCAGTTTGTGGAGGTGACGGACGTGAAGATCACCATCATGTGGACACCCCCCGAGAGTGCGGTGACCGGTTACCGAGTGGACGTGATCCCCGTCAACCTGCCCGGGGAACATGGGCAGAGGCTGCCCATCAGCAGGAACACATTTGCAGAAGTCACTGGGCTGTCCCCTGGGGTCACCTATCACTTCAAAGTCTTCGCCGTGAACCACGGGAGGGAGAGCAAGCCTCTGACGGCACAACAGGCGACCAGTACGTTTAGGGTCCTTTACTTCCACCCCAGACCCTCCACCCTCACTTCCAACCTGTGCTGGGTGGGCAGCATGCCATCACTTGTAGGTTCACAGTTAGAAATAGGAAAATACTCAGGGGATAGGGAATGTATACTGGACATAAAGCGCATTAAACTTGAAAACAAAACTTAGACAAGCTCCGTAGAGGCTAAATGGTAAACCCATTTCCCGAATACACATGCCAGGGGAATGGCACTAAGAGAGGAGAACTTAACCTGATTTTCCTTGCTAATGGAGACATGGAGTGAAAATTTGATTACATTTTTATGTAACTAAATATACCTAGATCAAACTTTAAATGTAGTATCTTTATCCTTTTATAGTAGAATTATTTGCAAATAGTAATTGCTAAAACATCTAGTGCATATTAGGCACAAGGTCATATGCTCAGTTCTTTATAAGCCTCATCCTCATATTTAATCCTCGTTTTGAGTTAATGAGGAAGGTCTTATTATTATCCCTAGGAGATACATGAAGAAACTGAAGCTTATAAAAAATTCTGCAACTTGTAAAGTCACAAAGCTGGGAAACGATTGAGCTGGAACCACACAGACCTATGTCTTTTTGACTCCAAAGCCCATGTTTTCAGTGATTGTACTTGACTACCTCTTAAACATTTCCTCCCTCTGAAAAGTGTTTTAAATTATTGCAGGGAGGCTGCCAGTTACACACTCAAGAAGAAAATTCACAATTTCTATGGTTCTTTCTGATAATGCAAACTCACCAGGGTCTTGCTATAAATCTGAGGTTCTGAGTATATGTTATAATTATTGTCTAATCTGAATCATGTGAAAATAACTTTTATTACTCCAGCAAAGGACTAGTCATTGAATAAATGCAGAGAATATCACTTTTGTTCCATGTGGAGCTTTCCTCTTCATTTCCCCTCATTTTCGTGGGCTTATTTCTCTTTTCTTAACCTGTTTGGCTCAGATCAGAGCAAATTGTGGCTTCACAAGTATTTGTTTTTGTTTTTAAATACCATCTCTGTATGTTAGTGTAATTTCTGAGGATGATGGGAAAATCATGCTGGAAAACTAGCCTTCCCACAGGATCAAGGTCAAGCAAAAACAGTGGGCAATTTCTCATGACTGACAGAGTTTTGCAAAGTTCTCTGTAGCACTCAATCTCTTCATGGCTAAATATTTCCAAAGTTTTGTTCTTAGTTTCAACCTGGAGAAGAAAGAACTTAGAAAATTCAGTCAAGCTTTAGGATTTCAGTATGATAATTTTGAGGTGCAAATATTTCTCGATGTGTTTCATCTTTTTTTCTAGAATTGGATGCTCCCACCAACCTCCAGTTTATCAATGAAACTGACACCACTGTCATAGTGATTTGGACTCCACCTCGTGCCCGGATAGCCGGGTACCGACTGACCGTGGGCCTGACCCGTGGAGGCCAGCCCAAGCAGTACAACGTGGGTCCCTCAGCCAAGCAGTATCCACTGAGGAATCTGCAGCCTGGCTCTGAGTACTCTGCAACCCTCGTGGCCGTGAAAGGCAGCCAGCAGAGCCCCAGAGCCACCGGAGTCTTCACCACTCGTAAGTCAAAGGTTAAATGTCTTTTCTTAGTGATATCATAGGTTCTTCTCTATATTTACATTCTCTCTCCTTCATGCATTTTTTTAAAAAGTTAACTTAGGGAATTCACTGGCTGTCCAGTGGTTAGGACTCTGTGCTTTCACTGCCCAGGGCCCAGGTTCAATCCCTGGGGATCCTGAAAGCCTCTCGGCACAGCCAAAAAAAAAAAAGTTAACTTAAAAAACTTTGTACAAGATTAAATAATTTTTTTAATTAAAAAAAAAAAAGATTTAAAGCAGTACTACTCAAAGTGTGACCCATGAACCCACTGCTGGTCTGCGAACTGTTTGTTGCATGGACTAAGGAGCTTATGCCAGAATGTAGATGATGGAGCACACCGTTTAGTTCAGTTGATACTTTTTTGAAGCAAGGTTTTCTTAATGAAGGAAGCAGTGCATTACCTGACATATGTTGCCAAGATCCTTATTTTCTCTGGGACCAGCACTTTGAGTAACATTGTTTAAAACACCCAGTTATTTGAAAATTGAAGGCTACTGTATTAAATGAATTTACCAAATACTAGTTAAGGCAAGAAAAAAAATCAGCACCTATGTCTACATCCTAATACTTTGGGTATTGAATGATAGCAGTAAATGTGGAATAAAAACATCTACCAGTTGAATAGAAACCAACAGGACAAGAAGCTAAGGAAATGATTTCTTTACAAGTGTTGACTGCAGCAGATTAAAGTACCTTATGCAGAACACAATACCTTTTTTTTTTTTTTAATTACTCTTGAAATTCCACAGAAGGAAAAATACTGACAGTAATGTTTGGCCCTGTCTGTCTTTTGCTCAATACTTTACAGGAAGTGGCCTTAAATCTCTTACATATCTGTATCACAATAGAGGACTGTATTCATAAACTGATTTCTATCAAATGCAACTCATTTACATTACAAAGAAATATGAGACCCATCATTTCTAGATAAGCATTAATTTTTATTTTTAACTCAGTTTGAATTCCAGAAGGACCTAACTTAATACTTTTTCAGCGTATATTGCAACTATGAACTAGCTTGCAATTTCCTAAGTTTTCCACAAATCTTACTCTTTGACTAATTTGAAAAGTAGATGTTAAAAAGCATTCAAATCGTGAATATAAGTTTAGTTTTTACATTACTATGGAATTTATTTCACAAAGAAAATTCTCTATAAAATTATCTCTGTAAGAATTCATAATTTACTAAAAATTTATTTCCATTTAAATTTCATATATGAAGTTTGGCTAGTAAAGACTTTTTCTTAAGTAACTGCTAATCATAGGCAAGTAAAATCTGTTTTTATCTCTAAGTTAAACTTTAAATTTTGCTTTTTTATGTTACATGTTACTAAGATACTCTAAAATCTATTAACATGAAATCAATATCTTTGTATTTCTTGTAAATGTCTGTTTCTCATAGATGACCTTTTCATTAGAATGGAAATTTCAGTAGATTTAGTCTTTTACTGACTTTGTATACTTCTGTATATTATCTATTTTACTTTTTAACTTTTTAACGAGACATATTTTACCTAGTTTCTTTTGTTGGATAGAGTGCCTATAAAAGAAAAAGCATTTTATTTATTTATTATTTTATTGAACTATAGTTGAATTACAATGTTGTGTTAATTTCTGCTGTACAGCAAAGTGATTCAGTCATACATATATATATTCTTTTTCTTTCTTTTTTTTTTTTTTTTTTTTTTGTGGTACGCGGGCCTCTCACTGTTGTGGACTATCCCGTTGTGGAGCACAGGCTCCAGACGCTCAGGCTCAGCGGCCATGGCTCACGGGCCCAGCCGCTCCGCGGCATGTGGGATCTTCCCGGACTGGGGCACGAACCCGTATCCCCTGCATCAGCAGTCAGACTCTCAACCACTGCGCCACCAGGGAAGCCCTATATTCTTTTTCATATTCTTTTCCATTATGGTTTATCACAGGATATTGAATATAGTTCCCTGAGCTATACAGTAGGAACTTGTTGTTTATCCATCCTATATATGCTGGTTTGCATCTGCTAATCCCAGACTCCCAATTCTTCCCTCCCTTACCTCCCCTTCCCCTTGGCAGCCACAAGTTTGTTCTCTATATTTGTGAGTCTGTTTTTGTTTCATAGATATGTTTGTGTCATATTTTAGATTCCACATATAAGTGATATTATGTGGTATTTGTCTTTCTCTTTCTGACTTACTTCACTTAGTATGATAATCTTTAGATCCATCCATGCTGCTGCAGAGGGCATTATTTCATTCTTTTTTATGGCTGAGTAGTATTCCATTGTGTATATATACCACATCTTCTTTATCCATTCATCTGTCTATTGATATTTAGGTTATTTCCATGTCTTGGCTGTTGTAAATAGTGTTGCTATGAACATAGGGGTGCATGTATCTTTTAGAGTTATAGCTTTGTCTGGGTACATGCCCAGGAGTGGGATTGCTGAATCATATGGCAACTCTATTTTTAGTTTTTTGAGGAACCTCCATACTGTTCTCCATAGTGATGCATGTGACTGCACCAATTTACATTCCCACCAACAGTGTAAGAGGGTTCCCTTTTCTTCACACTCTCTCCAGCATTTATCATTTGTAGACTTTTTAATGATGGCCATTCTGACTGGTGTGAGGTGGTACCTCATTGTAGGTTTGATTTGCATCTCTCTAAGAAAAAGCATTTTTAATGATACTAAAAATAATTGAATGGAATGGGTGGGGCAATATTGACTATTTCAAGTACTTTTGGAGACCTTGATATATTGGACATGTTATTTTATTGTCTGCACAATACATTAATTGAAAAATATAATTTTATTTGAGTTAACTGATAGAACTACTTTTATTAGATAAAGGTCAATGTCATGCCTTGCACATTGTATACATAAAAAAATTTTTTTTTCCATTATGGTTTATCACAGGATAGTGAATATAGTTCCCTGTGCTATACATTAGGACCTTGTTGTTTATCCATTCTAAATGTCATAGTTTGCATCTACCCACCCCAAACTCCCAGTCCATCCCTCTCCCTCCCTCAAAAAATATTTGTTGAATAGATGATTGAGAAAATAGCTCAACCAAGCTTAGATTTAAATAAACCTCTGTAAGCAGTGAGTTCTATGACTTCATTTGAACTTCAAGTACTTTCTGAGGCTGTAAACATCAGCAGGGCTTGCATATTTTTGAAATTGCTTTACATTTCTGTAGCTTTTTACTATTAACAAGCTGAATTCTGGGAATAACATTTCTGGGTTTTATAACTTGTGTTAAGTTGTTAAGAGCACATGACAGGGGGTGGAGGAGCTGTTTCTGGGGAAAATCAGCTTTACTCCTTTATAAATAGGGCAAATTTTATTTTTTTAGCATCCAGGCTGTCCTTCACCTAACAAGACCTGCCAGAATCCATAGCTCATACTTACAGTCACATTCTTTGTTTGCCATCAGTTTGTGGGTTTGTGGTTTGGAGAGTTTCCTGTAATGGTCTTCCCAGGCAGAGAGCATCATCTTAAACTTGAGAAAGTTCTAGCTGGCTGGCTCAAGCAATAGAAAACACGCAATCTTAAAGCCCAAGACAGTTGAGGAGAATGCTTTTGTGAAAAAAATTGTGGCTTTCACAGACGTTCAGTGAAAGAAGCTGTCTGCTCTCTGAATTGTTTCTTGTGGACTTTGACATGGTCGCCCAGGGCTGGCCATGGCATTTTGGCAAAGTCAGTGGCAGCCAAGTGGTGTATGATTTCAGAGACTCTGGGGGGGCATCACAGGTCGCCCATCCTAATTCCACTGAGAATATCATCCAAACAATAACACACTCATGAAACATCTCTCCAAACCAGTAGAACTTCAGTTCAGCCAGTAAAGCACCCATTACAAAGTATGCCCACATGTATTTTATTTTTTCAGACAGCAGTATTTTAAAAATACTTTTTAAAAAATTGCACATTAAAATCCAGATTGGAAAACTCTGGAAGAATTGCAGTGCTGGGCCTGAATTTTCCCATGCCTGGAGCTGAGTAGTAATGGAGTACTACTTAAAGACTTTTTTTTAAATGTTTTATTTATTTATTTTTATTGGGGTATAGTTGTTTTACAATGTTGTGTTAGTTTCTACTTTACTGCAAAGTACAGTAGAGTTCTCTGTGCTGTACACTTATCTATTTTATACATATTAGCATGTATATGTCAATCCCAATCTCCCAATTCATCCCACCCCCATCTTTCCCCCCCTTGGCATCCCCATGTTTGTTCTCTGTGTCTGTGTCTCTATTTCTGCCTTGCAAACCGGGTCATCTGTACCATTTTTCTAGATTCCACATATATGCGTTAATATACGATACTTGTTTTTCTCTTTCTCAGAGTAGGCTTAAAGTCTCTTAATGTTCATTTGTCGAACTCTGGGGGATAAGTCTTTGTCTCACCAACCATTCATAATTTAGTATAAATGCGTTTACTAGTGTTTTGTCCCCAGCGAGCACAAAAATTTGGTTGAGACGTAAAGAAGAAGGAATTATGAAGGCACTAAACATGTGACCAAGGCCATCCACACGCTTGAAAGCCCTGAATTTGACTCACCAGACACAAATGTCTTGCCTTCTGAGACCTCACCTTTCACATAGCAGCCAGTTATTGAAATGCTTATTACAAGATTTAGTTGTTCTGCCAATTATATTTTAGAGATTCTAAATTTATGAAAAGATTTGTAAGATTGTTGAAAATGTCTATTTCAGCTTTATGTACAAATACTCTTTTTCTTCCTCTTTTTCTTGTTTTTTTAATTAAAAATATTTTTTAATTTTTTAAATTAATTAATTTGTTTTTTTTGTTTTTTGTTTTTTTTTGGCTGTGTTGGGTCTTCATTGCTGCACGTGGGCCTTCTCTAGTCACAACGAGCAGGGGCTACTCTTCGTTGCGGTGTGTGGGCTTCTCATTGTGGTGGCTTCTCTTGTTGCGGAGCACAGGCTCTAGGCGCGGGCTCAGTAGTTGTGGCGCACGGGCTTAGTTGCTCCGCGGCATGCGGGATCTTCCCAGACCAGGGCTCCAACCCGTGTGCCCTGCATTGGCAGGCGGATTCTTAACTACTGCACCACCAGGGAAGCCCCTCTTGTTTTTTTTTAAGTATTATTTTCACTAAGAAATAGCAGTGATGTCAGGATGCTAGGAGGTTCGAAATAAACTTTTATTATAATTCCTAATTCTAGTGGCAGAATACTAAATTTCTGTAGTGTGATTATTCTGAGTGAATAATCACATGTTTAAGGAAAGTATCTTTAGAATTTATAAGTGCATCCATGGTGGCAGATTTCATTTACCTTTCACATGGCATCTCTTTCTGCAACCAAAAATAATTGGCCATCATTATGGAGTGATTCAGCATATTGCTATTTTTAGATAATCATCTATAATTTAACCATTGTTCTCAAAATAATGGTTAAGAAGTAGAGTGATAATCAGTTTGTGGTGACCAGTTTTACATTTTATATGGGATTCTATACTGATGATATAGGGAAAGTTATTGTCATCAAACTCAAATCCCAATCATGATGAAAAGACACAAATTTCAGAATCCAAGGAGTTGAAAGGGTCCTCTGTGGTCATCCAGCTCCTTGTTATTTAAATGTGATTCCCAGACTAACAACACTGGTGTAACAGAAATGCAAACTACCTAGCCCCATGTGGACCTACAGAATCAGAACCTGCATTTTAGCCAGGTCTCAGATGATTTGTGTGGCACATGAAAGGTTGAGAGGCATTGACCTACTCCAAATTTTCACATATGTCACATTCTGGATCCATTAGCTGACTAAAAGTGAAGTTCTCAATAAAAATATTTGTTATCAGAACTTCCCTGGTGGTCCAGTGGTTAAGACTCCACACTTCCACTGCAGGGGTTGCAGGTTCAATCCCTGGTTGGGGAACTAAGATCCCACATGCAGTAAGGTGCGGCCAAAAGATTTAAAAAAAAATTTGTTATCTGCATTCTCTGTGATTCTAAGGCTTGAACACATGATTTGATTCCATTTCACAGTGCAGCCTCTGGGCTCCATCCCACCTTACCACACAGAAGTGACTGAAACCACCATTGTGATTACATGGACGCCTGCTCCAAGGATTGGTTTTAAGGTAAATTGCAGATGTTCCTAATCCCTTCTAATACAGCCCTGGGTTGCCCTCATGTTTCTGGATGTAGTTGAAACAGGATGCTCAGGAGTCAGGAGACTTGGGTTTCATCCTGTTTCTGTTCATACCTCTCTGACCACTTTGTCAGGGCATCACAATACTTCTGCCTCCCTGAATTGCTGGAAAAATGGACTGAGGCAGTGAAAGTGCTATGCAAAGAGGAAAACATTAGTATGGAACTGTTAGTTGTTATCTTGTTTTCTCTATCCTTTCTCCCAGGGAGTTAGATTTAAAGATATATAGGGAAACTGCTCTTGTTGTGTTGTTCTAAATAGGTATCAGCAAGTTCACAAAAACCAATTTAAGGAGACCAATTAAACTCAGAGTCACTCAAAAATCACATTTTTATCCAATCAGTTTCATCTCAACTTGTTCAAAGCCCCTTAGGTGAATCTCTTAATAGACATTAAGATTAAGGTCTTCCCTATAGATATCTGGATACATGTTCTTTAAAGTAATGGTATTAGGGAAGTGATGAATACAAATGAATGTATTTAAAAGAATTCCTTTTTTTGGCATTTAGAGTGTGGAGAGGGAAATATTTATTATAATTGAAAATCAAGACTAAATCCCCATGACGATTGTTTAAAAAAATATACCAAAGATCATTTCTTTTTCGAAATACGCAAATGGCATATTGATGATTATGCTATTTAAATATAAAAAACCCTTTTTGAAGATTGTCGGTATACCTTTTAAATTTCCCTTAGTAGTGTCATTTTGACTTTCCGGAGCCTTATAAAGTACTAAGGATGTCTCTAGAGCTGAACACTGATGACACGATATTACCCAGGCTTTTCAAATAAAATACTAAAAGAATTGAAAATTAAGGGCACATTAGTCTTAATTCTTCTCTTGTAACATATCAGCCTGCAGTTGAAGCTGTCCTTCTTTAAAAGGAGTGTTTTTGAAGTACAAAGTGTTACAGGGACTGGTACATTTAAGTTGAATACTAATAACTCATTAAAGAGAGAACTAGAGGATTTCTTCCAGCAAAAAGAAAATAAGAAATGAACGGGCATGTGCCCCAAAGCCCTCGTGTACTTCTGGTTTATACCAGGAGATTATTTATCAAGCAAAACAGTATGTAATGATGTTTCTCTGGAACCTTCTATTACAAGCTACCTTAACTTAGTTTTGGAAGATACTTCCCCTAAGTGGCACCTTCCCCCACCCCAGTTCCAAGGAATTTCCAGCTACATTATTTAATAGAGCTAAAGTAAGGTCCCAACTCATTCCCAACTAAAAGCAGAGTGCAGTTGCTGAGGAGTCCACATTGTGCAAAGCATAACCACAATCTCTCAGCAGTAACCCAGCTCTGGAAATATTTGTGCTTGGTGTTTATTTTGCTTTCTTTTTCCTAGCTGGGTGTACGACCAAGCCAGGGAGGGGAAGCACCACGAGAAGTGACCTCAGACTCAGGAAGCATCGTTGTGTCTGGCCTGACTCCAGGCGTGGAATACATTTACACCATCTCAGTCCTGAGAGATGGGCAAGAGAGAGATACACCAATTGTGAAGAAAGTGGTGACACGTAAGAGGAGCTCTTTGCCTCTTTTCTTTTCTTTTCGTTTTTTAAATTGTTCCACTTTTTTAAAGTAGCTGATAGCAATATCACTTTTTACTTATGATAATGACACAAGGGAAACATTTCATCCCTACTTATATTATTAGCTATTTCTAAGTTTAGAGTAGCAAGTTCAATTCATGTCATATAATCTATGGCATCCGAAGTGTTCTTTCCATGTCAAAAATGTCTATGAACTGGCAAGACAGAAAAAAATTTCAGTAGTGTTGCAAAATTAAAAATTGTAAAAAAAAAAATTCTCTCAGAGAATTGCTGTCCAGCATGGACAGCATGGACATAAATAAATAACTTCTTTATTTTTACTGATTGTGGAAGGAAGGAAGGGAGGGAGGGAGGAAAAGAGAGAGAGAGGTATTCCACAGCTCAAGTGCTTTGTGCTAGCTTAAACTTTTAATTAAAAAATTTTTTTTCTGCATAGCACTGTCTCCACCAAAGAACTTGTACCTGGAAACAAACCCCGACACTGGTGTCCTTACTGTCTCCTGGGAGAGGAGTACCACCCCAGGTAAGCCTGGGATGTGTCATAGGGCAAGTATATGCAATGCCTTCCCAAAACAAAGTTTGGAAACTGTGTTCCCTTCAGAGAAAGGGTCAAAATTATAAATACCTAGCTCTCCATAAAAAAAATACAGGCGTACATCATAGAGTGACATATAGGGTGTTTTACTGCATGTTTATTTAAATTACAGGAAAGAGAGCAAGGCAGACCCTTACTGAGCTATAGGGAATCACGAGGGCTGAGGAAAAGCATTCTGAGCAGTCCTTTTTGCTCAGTGGCATTCCAAACTGCCAAACAAATGGCTGAAGTTATACTTCCTAATTTTCCATTTGTGGGTTATCATAGATTCTAAGTATATTACTCAATAAACTTAGATATTTGACAAATATTTTATCATGAGTTGCACCACAAAAATCTCAGGGTAGAAATGACCTCCATTTTACAGAGTGAAAAAACTGAGACTCAGAAAAAAATCGACTTACCCATAGTCACAAATTTTAAACGTTACAGAACTGGGATTGTAACTTAAGTGCTCAGACTCACTCTTACAGCAGACTTCAAGTATTTGGATTTTTAATTGTTAGTTTGTTTTACTTATACTCAAAAATGAGAAATTTGGTAACTGGCATTCCGTGACTCTTTTTAAAGCTTTACATAAAGCTTCTGTCTAAACTCATTCACACATATTAAAAATTATTTACAGAATCCTAAAATGTGTAAAGATACCTATGGCAATATTCAAGTATCATGATGTACCAGGGCAAAGGCAAGCGAAATTTTAGACATTCCTGACCTTTGCCAAGTCCATGTGAAAGTCTCTTTCAATGAGAAATGTAAACTAAAATATTTAATATTGGGTATATTGGGGGAATCACTATTGAGATATCAGGATACTCATTATTGAGGAAATTCTAAATTAAACAAAATTCAAAATTAAACAAAAACAGAAATGCCAACTAATGTTGATGGTATCTATAACTCCTATACTTTTTCATTAATGGCTATATTTAGTTTATTATTTCACTCTTTCTATTTGTACTCTAATCTTTTAAACAGTTCTTCCCTTTGCTTGGGCACACAGCTAAGGCAATTATTTATAAATCAGATCAATATGTACAGTCACACGCAATAAAGCTAGCTTAAAATATCCTTTTTAATTCCCCTCTGAAGTAAAGTGACTTTAGTCAAGTTTTCATTATCTGTGGAAACATCATTTAAGCCAAAACTACACTATTTCCAGCTGAATTACTCTAAATTTGGAACTTTTAGGTTGGCAAGTTTCATGCCTGTCAGAAGCTAGATCATTAATATTTAGTCTTAATGGATGGCTTAGCCTGTCCATCTGAATGGTCACTAGCCAGTGTAATGACCCAAACATTGATTTCCCATCCACTTGGATTTCCTTGTATATACCACTTTAGTGGTCACCCTATTCCTAATTATAAAATGTGCCATCATTTTCTCTCCCTTTAGTAAGTTTAACTTAAATATACTTCCTCACTTTACTTTTGGTCTTTCCCCATGGATCTCAGTTCATCACTATTTTAATTTGAATGTCTTTCTCCTCCCCTCAACCCTCTCACTGTCCCACTTCTATGATTCCTGAAGTCTTCAGCAGTTATTTTCTAGAATAAGTAGAACCGCTTTTGCTTTTTACTTTTTCTCCTTTCCTATTCCCTTCCTGTAAATCCCATAGGTTTAGACCTTGTAAATTAGGAGAGCCCACTTTGGGGAATGTGCCTAAGGGTGAGAGCCATCCTTTCCTAGTAGGTAAAATAGAAGTCTTCAGCTGTCCTGCAAATGATCCATTAAGAAAAACAGGGTAGAGTGGTAGAAGGACCATGGAATTTAGAGACAGAAAAGCTTTTAGTAATCATTTCCCCTTTCCAAGATTTTCTTAAACTGAGGATATTAATACCTCCCTCAAAGGGTTGTTGTAAGCCCTGAATGACAATAGGTAGAGTCTTCAATACATAAATGCTGAGTCCTCTCCCCATTCCCCTTCAAGGGTACATCACTGGAGTTGAGTTTAATAGGCTCTGGGTCACAAATGTTCTGGGCAGTAACTTCCTCCTTTCTGTTTTCTCCAGACATTACTGGCTATAGAATTACCACCACCCCTACAAATGGCCAGCAGGGATATTCTTTGGAAGAAGTGGTCCATGCCGATCAGAGTTCCTGCACTTTTGAAAACCTGAGTCCTGGCCTGGAGTACAATGTCAGTGTTTACACTGTCAAAGATGACAAGGAAAGTGTCCCTATCTCTGATACCATCATGCCAGGTAATGGAAAAATAAGCTATTATCCTCAGAGTGGCAGTTCCAGTAAGAGTGGGGATTAACATCTTAATCCCCAGATGGTTGAGTGTGTCAAATATGTTTGGGATTTAATTCTGACCTCCGAACCACACTCTCTAGAACCATGAAGTCAAAGCAACTATTTGGACAAATGCTTGCTGTTAACACTGCTTGACTATCTGTGCTTCACTGGGATGCTCTTTGTCTCGATGGGTATGCAACGGAGTGGCAACCATGGCATTAACTTTGTACTGTCCGCTCACGTGGAACTATTACTAAAATGATGTCATGTGTCTGTACTCAGTACTGACAGGCGAAAAGTAATATGGTAAATGCATCCCATCCGTACATTTGTGCCTGATCTTACAGTCTCCATATGTGAGCACTGCAATAGCTCTTGGTTGACACATTCATTTCTTCATTGTGCCGTTTCAAATTCCTTTTTTTAAATTGAAAAAAAAAAAAAAAAAGAAAGGCCACACCTTTAGGGTGTTCTTTCTTATGGACTGAATGACAACATTGAAAGGACCTATCTAGGGATAGGTTTGTTGTTTGCCCCAAACTGAATTGTGACAGATGAAAGCATTGGACAAAATTGTGTTCTTTGCATTATTTGGTGGAATGCTTTTACTAATGCTACTTAAATAATTTTGATTATGAAATGAATAAAATATTAACAGTAGCCTTGGACTCAGGCCTATCTGTCTTTCCCCTGAATGTGCTTTGGAGTGGCACATTTTATACCATACATTCATAATGCATTAGCATTATGACCATGATGTTGTCATGAGTTTTTCTATTGGGAAAAAAAAAAGAAAAACTCATCAATCAATTTTTTTAACCCTCTTCATGAAAGTTTTATTTTCCTACTAAAATAGTTTTGGATTTTTTTTTTAACTTTGCTGATACTTACTACAGGTATTATGTCTAGGTTCTAAGAATGGTTTCGACATCCTAAACAGGACTATAATTTTTAGAACCTGAGAGATTTAAATTTTACTGTTTGGGGGATTTTCAAAAAACAAACAAAAATCCCTAAAGTAATATTGTAACCTGTTTTATTCTCCCGGGGAAACTATTCATGGTGCTTAAATAGTCTTTTCAGATAATTTGGAGCAGATTGCATATTACCATCATTGCTTTAACACTATCAGTTTTACCACTAGTAACCTGATGTACACTGCTTTATTTTTTCCTCTTTTTTGCCTCTGTTTTCCTTTGCCCTCCTTTGCTTTGTAACTCAATAGAGGTGCCCCAACTCACTGACCTAAGCTTTGTTGATATAACCGATTCAAGCATCGGCCTGAGGTGGACCCCGCTAAACTCTTCCACCATTATTGGGTACCGCATCACAGTAGTTGCGGCAGGAGAAGGTATCCCTATTTTTGAAGATTTTGTGGACTCCTCAGTAGGATACTACACAGTTACAGGGCTGGAGCCTGGCATTGACTATGACATCAGCGTTATCACTCTCATTAATGGCGGAGAGAGTGCCCCTACTACACTGACACAACAAACCGGTGAATTTTGAAAACTTCTGTTTTTGAGACATGGATGGTGTTGCATGCTTCCACCAGTCACTCTGGTTAAATGTGGATGTTTCAAGGGAAAAGCCAGCAATTTGCCCAAGAGTGAGAGGGTGGATCGATTGGTAAGGAGTGGAATACATATGCCAAACTGATTGGATGAAGATATATACAATAGTCTTAAGTACATTTTCGTTTAAACCATGAAGATGTGTAAAGCCAGAGATAGATATCTGATCTATCAAATACAAAATGGAAAAAGTTAATTGAATTTGTCGACCTAGAATTATTTTTTAAAAATCTAACATTAAAACCAAATTGTATCATTAGCACCAGTTAACCAGAAGAAATGTACTTCCAAAATGTAACATTAGACCCTTCTTTCTGTTATTTGATAAACTCTACCATGTTCCTTCTTTGTGACTGTCTAAAAATTGATTGAAATTTAGGGTAGAGTGGAAGGAGGTTTTTTTTGCGGTAGGAGAAAGAGACTTTGGAACATTCTAGATTTCATTGCCATGGTGAGGTAAAGAAACTCCTCTTTAACCACAGTCTGGGGACCAGCATGCAACATTATAAAGGTTCTCTGCCCTGCATGGTAAGAAACATGCTGAGAACCAATTTGCATGAACCCCTTTCACTTGTAAGTAGAATTCACTGAATGGAATTGTAGCTATGGCAGTAGCTGTAGTCACTCCTGTCAGGGGGAAATTTAAGACCCTCTTGTGTTTTTGTCTGTGTGCATGTGTATCTTTGGAAAGTATTGCTATGTTTCTCTTTGCTGTGTAGCAACCTAAGCCTCTTCAGCCTGGGATTAAATAATCATCAGTGGTATTAATTATGTACATGGATTTTATGTATTTGAAAGTGAATTAAATTGACCCTTTAAAATATATTGATGGCAGAAAGGTTAAAGGGGCCTAACAGTACTGGGTGTAGTGTTTTATTTTTAGCAGTAGTTCACTATGATTTAGATTAGACTATTTGCATGATGATGACTCGTTTCCTATATGCATGAAATACTGGTTTTACCTTTCCAGCTATTCTTGTTAGCTTTAATTTTTAAGTGACATTAACTTAGTCTTCCTTCTTATTTGAAACCAGCTGTCCCTCCTCCCACTGACCTGCGATTTACCAATGTTGGTCCCGACACGATGCGTGTCACCTGGGCCCCACCTCCATCCATTGAATTGACCAACTTACTGGTGCGCTACTCGCCTGTGAAAAATGAGGAGGATGTTGCAGAATTGTCAGTTTCTCCTTCAGACAATGCAGTGTTCTTAACAAGTAAGCGGTCAAGTATATTTGTTCAATAAATACTAAGCTAGCACATAAGGAAGAGATTCTGTGTCCTCAGGTGGGAGCAAGAAAGATTAAGACAGCTGCAACAGAACTACAGGCTAGACTCCAAATCTAACGTGCAGCTCTATACATTTTGAAAGATGTCATGTTTGTTGTTATTTTAATATATCTTTGATATCTACAACTCTTTAAAAATCAGAGTGGAAAGACACCAACAGTGAAGTTCAAAGACTTCAAACAAGTTCTGCTTCCAAATAAGCACATAAAAATAAATGTGGGCCCAGAGAAATTATATGACTAAATCTTAGTGTTTAACGAGAGAAAAAATGAGGATTGAAACTAGTGTCACAGTATCTGTGTTATTCTCATTTACGTGTCAGCAGGTAATCTATTTGGCATTTAAAAACTTAGAAACAGTGACTGGTCACTCAGGGTACGTCAGGATTCTAATTTGAAGAAAGAGCCAGAAGTGTAATTTGTACTTCAAAAAGAATCTGTTAGTAGGATTTCTCTGAAGGCTGAGGACTTAGAAAACAACTGAAACTAAAATAAACAACAACAATTTATGGAAATTGTTTCTAGTTTCTACCCTTTGAAATTGATATTTTTTATTAAAGAAAATAAAAGGAGGCTGCAACATGGTGCTGTTTCACATGTTGCTTCTCATTATTTTCACTGTAATAGTAAAATACACATATAAGAACAAAAAGCAAAAGCTTCTACATAAGGGAGAAACAGCTCACATTTAGGTACATTACCAAATGATGGTCTGAAAACATCCTCTATCTTTCAAACATATTTTAGAGAGTGAAATACAAAGAAAGGCAGCTCAGCACAACCATAGTCTTGGTTTCCAATTCTGTGGCTGAGGGTGAGAAATCCTCATGTCTGCCTATCAGTGGGGCTATGATTCTGTTCTGGAGCATTCTGGAATCAGTAGTTACAGCATTACCCAATACACAAGGCTGTGCTTCAGGACCTCTGTCTGCCCCACCTCAGCCATAGACCTGTCACATGTTATTCATATGCTCTAAGATCTTATTCTAGATTCTATTCTAGATCTCAAGGTAGCCATTTCCCCCCAGAGAAGCCATTATTATCTTGTTTTACAGATGAAGCAACTGAGGTCTCCAGTGGCTAAGTAAATTGCCCTTCGCCCAGCAGGAAGGAGGAAAGGGGAGTACAAGCATCCCATCTCCTAGTCTGGTGCTTCAGGGGCCCCTGCAGAAGGGGAGGTGGTGTAGAGGGGAATCGGGGTCTTTTGAGTAAGAGTTCAATGGCTAGAAACCTTACTCTGTACCTCTTTTGGTACCTCAGAATGAGAGAAGAGGAGACCCAGGAATATATATTCAACTCTTAAGTATTCTGTTCTTACCTTAATAGGACAGAATCGATCACTCCCATGAGTATGACCCTTTTTCAGTAAGGGTTAATTGTTAAGACCACTGGTCTTGGCTTAGGCTCAACTCCTGTGTGATCTTGGGCAAATATATTGAAAAAATAACTTCTCTGTGCCTTAGTTTTGTCATTAGGACCTGGGGATAATTGTAAACCAAACTTTTGGAGGTAATAGATATGTTCATTATCTTGAATGTGGTGATGGTTTCACAAGTGTATACATTTGTCAAAATCTGTCAAATTAGACACTTTAAATATTTTCAGTTTATTGTTTGGCAGTAAAGCAGCTTTAAAAAGTAGCAAACTAAAAAAGAAAAAAAAAATGGTAGCAAACTACCTGCTAGGGTGATTGTGAGAGGTAAATGATATTCACAGTGCCACAGTCATTATCACATGCCCTCAACAGACGTGCTGTTAAGTGAATGATAGAAATATTACTGTGCTGCAGCAACTCCGTCTTATTTCAGATGCAGCTGAGTCATACCCACACAGGTGGAGCTGGGGGCAGGGCTTAGAGATGCTACAGGGTCAGGTGACCCTTCCTCATCACCTTCTGACAGCCCCTCTCCAGGCAGCAACATTCACTTAGGTGTAAATAGGCTCTAGGACAGGACTCTTGGATATTTTATCCGTTGAAATAGTCCTAAGGGTGCTTTGGTTTTTCATTCTTTCAAGCACATTTTAAAAATAATTCCAACTTGCCTCTTCAGATCTCCTGCCTGGCACAGAGTATTTAGTCACCGTCTCCAGTGTTTACGAGCAGCACGAGAGCGTACCTCTTAGAGGAAGACAGAAAACTGGTGAGTCATGTGGGCAACGTGCTTATTGAGTAGCTTTCACCTACCAATTTTAAAGAGCAAAATTCCGTGCTACTTCTAAAAATACATCTCCATTTTTGTGGGAGTGCTTGTCGCCTCGTCATTACCTTTGATCACTGGTCTTAAAAATTAAGACATCTGGGCCTCCCTGGTGGCGCAAGTGGTTGAGAGTCCGCCTGCCGATGCAGGGGATACGGGTTCGTGCCCCGGTCTGGGAGGATCCCACATGCCGCGGAGCGGCTGGGCCCGTGAGCCATGGCCGCTGAGCCTGCGCGTCCGGAGCCTGCGCGTCCGGAGCCTGTGCTCCGCAACGGGGGAGGCCACAACAGTGAGAGGCCCGCATACCGCAAAAAAAAAAAAAAAAAATTAAGACATCTTATGGGAATGTAGTTGGTGCAGCCACTGTGGAAAACAGTATGGAGGTTCCTCAGAAAACTAACAATAGAGTTACCATATGATCCAGAAATCCCACTCCTGGGCATACATCCAGTCAAAACTATAATTCAAAAAGATACATGCACTCCTATGCTCATAGCAGCACTGTTCACAATATCCAAGACATGGAAACAACCTAAAAGTGCATCAGCAGATGAATGGATAAAGAAGATGTGGTGTGTGTGTGTGTCTGTGTGTGTGTGTGTATATATATACACATATATATATATACACACACACACACACAATGGATACTACTCAGCCATAAAAAAGAACAAAATAATGCCATTTGCAGCAACATGGATGGACCTAGAGATTATCATACTAAGTGAAGTAACTCAGAAAGAGAAAGACAAATACCATATGATATCACATATGTGGAACCTAAAATATGACACAAATGAACATATCTATGAAACAAAAACAGACTTACAGATATAGAGAACAGATTTGTGGTTGCCATGGGGGAGGAGGGTGGGGAGGAAAGGACTTGGAGTTTGGGAATAGCAGATGCAAACTATTATATATAGGATGGATGAATAACAAGGTCCTACAGTATAGCACAGGGAATATTCAATAACCTATGACAAACCATAATGGAAAAGAATATAAAAAAAGAGAATGTATATATATGTATAACTGAGTCACTTTGCTGTACAGCAGAAATTAACACAATATTGTAAATCAACTATACTTCAATTAAAAAAGTATTGATAGATTAAAAGAAATTAAGACACCTTATTCAACTATTACACTGACTTCCAATCACTAAGATTATACTCTCTGCTTCCAGGGAAGACTGAAATTAGTCCAGAAACTTTGTTGTCTATCTTTTTAAAAAAAATCTCCCAAGAATAATATCTCATAACCTCTATTATTGAGAGGTGGTGAAATCCCTTCTCATTAGGCAGATCTGTCTAATGGCTGACCCAACACTTTCATTGTCATCTGAGTATTTTCCCTCTTTACTAAGCCAGCGAGTTTATCTCTTTTTTCTACTTGATGAAATATTCATTTACTATAAAAAGAAGTTGAATAGAATCCCATAATATTATGTCCCTTAGTAAATATGAGTGCTTCTATTAATTTTTTCCTTTCAAAAAAGTGTAATTTAATATAGCCATTTATTTATTTCTTGTAGTCCACTTGCTTCCAAAAAGCAGCTGTGGTATCTCAATTTGGTTTGAGTATATTATTGAATAGAGTAAGTAAATGTTATAACTAAAATGAAAATTGCTGGAAGTCCCAGAGAGGTTAAGTGATTTGAATTTGAGATCAACTATAAATTTTTGTTAATTTTTCTGCAATGCACTAAATTCTCAATTCATGAGGAATTACTTACATTGTAATTTGTCCAGGATGATGTCTTCTTTTCATTTTAGAAAGTTTTTTGTTTCGCATTCTTACCACCCTGTTGACATAGCAGTTCCCTCTTGAGTGTAGAAAGCTTTGAGAGCCAAACACTTAACCTGAGAGTGGGCAGATCTTGCCTTACTTTGAGAGGTACACTTATAAGATAGAAATAGAATACTTGAACACTGAAACCTTCAAAAATATCAATTCCCAGAATACCTCACACACCTGTCTTCAAATGTGATGTGGAAATCACTTGGATTACTTAGCAAAAAAAAAAGAAAAGAATGCTTTTGGACGTTTTGAACAGAGTCAGTTTATGATTTTGAAATTTATCTGTGGCTTAGAATCAGTGTATCATAACCTGAGGTTCATGACAATTCACTGTGTTAGTGGAAAAGGATGGAAACACTGGATGGATATTACTTTCCCTTACATTCTTCCTCACTTCCTAAGTTGGTGGTGTCTTTTTTTTCCCTTTTATCTCTTCCTCCCCTGAGTGGCAAAAACAGGTCTCGATTCCCCAACTGGCATTGACTTTTCTGATATCACTGCCACCTCTTTCACTGTCCATTGGATTGCTCCTCGAGCTACCATCACCGGCTACAAGATCCGCCATCATCCTGATCACATGAGTGGAAGACCTCGGGAGGATCGAGTGCCCCCCTCTCGGAATTCCATCACTCTCACCAATCTCAATCCGGGCACAGATTATGTGGTCAGCATTGTCGCTCTTAATGGCAAAGAGGAAAGTCCTTCCTTGGTTGGCCAGCAAACAACAGGTAAGTTGTTTTCTGGTCTGCAAAGAAACTCAGAGGACTTTCCTATGCAGGTGATAGCTTCTGAGACATAGCTTTGTGTTGTCTGAGTCATCATCTCTCTCTTTTTTTTTTTTAATTTATTTACTTATTTTGACTGTGCTGGGTCTTAGCTGCGGCACATGGGATCTTCATTGCAGCATGTGGGATCTTTTAGTTGCGGCATGCAGACTCAGCTGCGGCGTGCGAACGCTCAGTTGAGGCATGCATGCAGGATCTAGTTCCCCTACAGGGATCAAAGCCAGGTCCCCCACATTGGGAGTGCAGAGTCTTACCCACTGGACCACCAGGGAAGTCCCTGAGTCATCATCTCTTAAAAAAATAGATCATGGTTATGAGAATATATTAAAGAAGATAATTTCTTTATCTCAAGAAATTTCCCACCTGAGTTAGGTATTTATGCATTTCTAAGAACTGAAGTTTTATTCAAAATGTAGAAAACACTCTGTTTCAAAGTTCTCTTAAAATTTATTTTAATATAATCGTGTACTTGTTCTTATAAGATAGATGCTTAAGTACTTAGGGGAGAAGTATCATCATATCTGTACTTCAGTCTCAAATAGATTAACAAAAAGATAGAGAGAGACAAGGAAATGTGGCAAATTCCCTAAGGGAAGGGAGTATGGGTGTCCATTATATAATTTTTATCACTTTTACGTGGTTTAAAAAATTTTTTAAATAAGAAGTTGAGGGGAAAACTCTCCAATACACTTGAACTAATCATCTTACCACGATTTGAATTGTCTCCTTCACCCCTTACTTTGCATTGTTCATAATTTTTAATTTTGCTAATTTTGAGTAGTACTTACATTATTATATGAAGGAATTCTAAAGGCAGTGATCCAGAAAATGAACAAAAGGTGGATCTGGGCATCCCTTGAAAGTTACAGATGTGAAAACTTTCCCATGTTTTTCTAGTTTCTGATGTTCCAAGGGACCTGGAAGTCATTGCTGCAACCCCCACTAGCCTGTTGATCAGCTGGGATGCTCCTGCCGTCACAGTGAGATATTACAGGATCACCTATGGAGAAACAGGTGCGTTAGTGAAGTGCTACTTCACACTCTGATGGAGTATTCTGTCATGGGTAACACGAAAGCCCAGCAATGGATACATAATTAAAGAAGCTTTGACAAGTCCATTAGCTGGAGCCTTGACTTCTTTCTAAGAGTATGTGGGAAATATGTGTGACATAACTGGTGGCAAAATCAAGATAAAAAGTTGTTTGTATAATACTAGAGGGGAACAACAGAGCTGAGGAAGAAGGATTTTAAATTCACAAGTATATTATCAGTGGTGAAATGATAAGTGATTTGTATTTATCTTCCTTTTACTTTCCTATATTTTCAAAATTTTATTTAACATGAATGTATTCCATTAAGATTTTGAAAAAAGACCACACTATATGCAACCTTGGGTTGAGGACTTACCTTCTCTCCCTTTCTAATTTTAATCTACCACGTGTTAAAGCTGGAATGTTAAAATAGCATGAACTGCAATTTTCTCTCAATTTTTACACACTCATCAAGGCTTACTACATGCATAAATAAATAGACCTTTCTGTTCAGGCCCTATTTAATAGCACTTTTTTAAAGGGAATAAGCAAATATGTAACTTACAAGCTGCTCTCAATATGTTAATTCAGTTACTAGTGTAAGTGTAATTTACACTAGTAAATTCAGTTACTAGTGTAAGTGTGATTTCTTTATCTCAAGAAATTTCTAATACCTAAGTGTCTCTCAGCCCCTCACACTTTAAATTAATCCCTTTTCAAACAGGAGGAAATAGCCCTGTCCAGGAGTTCACTGTGCCTGGGAGCAAGTCTACAGCTACCATCAGTGGTCTTAAACCTGGAGCAGACTACACCATCACCGTTTATGCTGTCACTGGCCGTGGGGACAGCCCGGCAAGCAGCAAGCCCATTTCCATTGATTACCGAACAGGTACTGACTCCTCTTCTGGGATGACAGAGGCTCATTTACTCAGATAGCTTTTACTATGTTCTCCCAAAGTATTTTCTTCATTGTGGAATTGATTTTCTTTTTTAATAAGATGAAGCAACAGCTACAGAGTTTTGAGCCAGATATACAAGGAAGCACCCCAAGGGCAAGGATTTTTGTCTGTTTTGTTGATTGATGTATTCCATGAGCCTATAATAGAGACAGGGACAGAGGATGTTCAGTAAATATTTGTTAATGAATGAATAGATGAGCTAATAAGGTAAGGAGGCAAACATCTACAGGAAATGTAGTTTCTTTGTGAATGCAGCAGCCATCTTGAAAATAGGCAGTAGTGTCAAGATGCAGGCACCACCTCCCAAAATTCTCTGTGTTTCTGCAAAAGAAACACCTGGCGGTCATTAATAGTAGTAAGAGATTATTCTATTTGTATCAGAACTGGAGATGAGGACTTGTCTAGTCTTGTCCCCATGGACGGGGGCTTCATTGGTTTCTCCTGGTTTTTATTTGTAGAAATTGACAAACCATCCCAGATGCAAGTCACTGATGTCCAGGACAACAGCATTAGTGTCAGGTGGCTGCCTTCAAGTTCCCCTGTAACCGGTTACAGAGTGACCACTACTCCTAAAAATGGCCCAGGACCATCGAAAACAATGACTGCAGGTCCAGGTAAGAATAGCCAGCACCTCACATACATCAGGATAAACAGAGTAGGACCGCACAGTATGCTTTTTTAAATAAATGACTACCTGGCTCTGAGTACTATACAGTTTCGTATCACGTGTCAGAGTTTCCCCATTTGTGAATTCGGGGCTCAAGGCTGTTAACAGCTCCCTCCACGGTAGAATTTTTAGGATGAGTGCATTTCTGTTTTTACATGTGTAGTAGTGTTTGATGGTGTGGACATCTTAAATTATTAGGTTCATCTTTGTGGTTTTGTTTATCATGCACACTAAGAAGACAGAGATGGTCCTAACTGACTTTGAAAGATTCTTTTAGCTCTTGTTTTTGTTTTCATATAAAATAATTGTGAAATTAGGATTCTAAGGCAATATTTTAAAGTCCAGTTAATTTTCATTTTTTCAAGAGCAGCATCATTCATTGTTGGTGGCATCATATTCAATTTTAGAGCATATCCTTCAGTGTGGCTTCACTCCAATATGGTAATTTGTATTAGCAATGAACGTGTCTGTCCAAGAGGAAATCCATGTGTGACTCCTCCATATTTTCATGCTAATTCTGCAAATGAAAATTCCAGGCCACCACGCATTTACTACTGAACTCTGAAAGTCACTTGGTTGTCAGAGTGAATGACATAGATGCTGCCTTTCTTTTCACTCCCTTTGCAGATCAAACAGAAATGACAATTGAAGGCTTGCAGCCCACAGTGGAGTATGTGGTTAGTGTCTACGCTCAGAATCGAAATGGAGAGAGTCAGCCTCTGGTTCAGACAGCAGTAACCAGTATGTAACCAGTGCCTGTTTTCCATGTTCAAAGTCAAATTTTGTGCTTAGGTATCTGGATACCTAGTTTGTATCTTGAGCTGAGCTCTTTGCAAACATTTTTCCTTCTCAGTGCCAAGGAATGAACATATAGGGAGAGAAGTTGTGGAACTACCATAGTTAGTTGCTGTGCTTTGAATTTCTCCTGCTCAAATCGCCTCAGCAAAATCTTATTAGCCTATAGCAAATCTACAAATTATTTTGCTAGCACCTTCTTTTCTACAACTGGATGGTAAAGTTGATTGAAGTGTGCCTCATGAAACTATCATGTTTCGAGCATTTGTGGCTGGACCAACGTTTAATGTAAATATTATATTTATATTAAATATACATACATTACAATATTCAATGGCGGGGGAGGGGAAGAGTTAAAGAAAGAATATAACAATCTGAATCTAACATTGAAAATCAACTTTGCTGGGCTTCCCTGGTGGCGCAGTGGTTGAGAGTCCGCCTGCTGATGCAGGGGACACGGGTTCGTGCCCTGGTCCGGGAGGATCCCACATGCCGTGGAGCGGCTGGGCCCGTGAGCCATGGCCGCTGAGCCTGTGTGCCCAGAGCCTGTGCTCCGCAACGGGAGAGGCCACAACAGTGAGAGGCCTGCGTATTGCAAAGAAAAAAAAAAAAAAAAAAGAAAATCAACTTTGCCATTTCCAAGGTATAAAAAATCCAGGTCTGTGGGACTAACATCACATTGCAAAAACAAATCTTGGTAGAATATCTTAAAATAAATATAAATAAATCCTCATGTGGGGACATTTTGCAGGGTATCTCCGCATCTCATGTACACCTATGTTTTAATAAGTGATGCGACATTAAATATTTTCTGAACCAAAAAACCTTAAACAAGGGTCAAGTAATTTTCCATTTAATAGTGGGTTAATTGGAATTTAATTCATCAAAGAAAAATGGTATCTGCAGAACTGCTTTGCATGTTATAAAAATGCTTATTTCGCAACTTGCTTTTCACATAACCTCTTACCATTAATTTGCCTAACAGACATTGATCGCCCTAAAGGACTGGCATTCACTGATGTGGATGTCGATTCCATCAAAATTGCTTGGGAAAGCCCACAGGGGCAAGTTTCCAGGTACAGGGTGACCTACTCGAGCCCTGAGGATGGAATCCATGAGCTATTCCCTGCACCTGATGGTGAAGAAGAGACTGCAGAGCTGCAAGGCCTCAGGCCGGGTTCTGAGTACACAGTCAGTGTGGTTGCCTTGCACGATGATATGGAGAGCCAGCCCCTGATTGGAACCCAGTCCACAGGTATATCGTTAATTGCACTGCTGGGTGCTCATGGGAGCAGCGGCTTTATGCCCTGCTGAATGCATTATACTTTATCAGGCTATTGATTCCCATGCAAGTGGGTACCCCCAAAATCCACCTCTCTATTAGGAAAGACCCTCTTTAAAGAAGAATAGTAATAAGCAATAAAATGTAGGTGACATTTAGATAAAGTCTAATAAAAGGAAATTTTGGAGTAGCTTGGTTTACAAACAAGGTTATAAAGTGAGACATTGGAAGAGAACATGAAAATTGTGGATTATTTCCTAAGCCATGACTCTCTGTGGTTACTTATGCTCATTATATATAAAGGAAAGA
This sequence comes from Mesoplodon densirostris, assembly GCF_025265405.1. Lineage (NCBI taxonomy): Eukaryota > Metazoa > Chordata > Mammalia > Artiodactyla > Ziphiidae > Mesoplodon > Mesoplodon densirostris. The sequence continues at coordinate 22,761,490 of NC_082668.1, forward strand.
AATTTGGCATCCTAAGGAACCCAAACTGGGCCATTTCATAGCAGCAGGATTCTGAGAACACGTGGGTAAGACCTTCCTTCTCTGGTTAGAGATCATGTGCTAGGTGTATAATTTGCTTAAAGGATTGAGAATCAGACACATAGGAAACAGTTGATAGGGCAAATGCTTTCCACCTTCTTTATCCTCTCATGCTTTATTTCTAAAGCAGAGTGGAATGCTAAAGATGTCTCCTCGTGACAGCATAACCCTGGAGGTGACAATCCGTATTATTGCTCTTTGCTTCTCTTTTCTGCTTCTGTTGTGAGCCAATTTTCTTCTGCTGCTGCACCACAGAGAATACTTCAAAGTTAGCAGTGATATCTTCCAGGAAGTCCAAACAAAGAGAATAAAATCATAATTCTGTCTTTGGAGGGATGAAATACTCTGTGAGATGGTTTTCCATACAAAGATAATTTCTATCAGAAAGGGGCTACTGCTCATCTTGCCATAGAAATGGAAAGATCAATCCTAATGGCCAATAAGTCAATTTGACTTTAATTTATTAAGGAAAAGCAAAAAAACCCAACTGCTAAAACCTTAAGTCTCTTAGAGTTTTGGCATTTCCCCAAGGGCTTCCAGTGTTTCTGAGCATTGCTGGATAAAAAACACATTTTTTTCAGCAAACATTTTCTTCATTTTGCACCCCCTTTTGTCCTTTCTTGTACTGAATCTTTGCTTGACTAGGGTACCCACCCAACCAAACAAGTACAACCTATCTACTTCTTGGAATTCACTTTATTTTCCCCCTTTCCCCATTTACTGTAAGATAACCTCTAACCAATGACCATCCTGACAGCCATTCCTGCACCAACCAACCTGAAGTTCACTCAGGTTTCACCAACCAGCCTGGCCGCCCAGTGGACAGCACCCAATGTTCAGCTCACTGGATATCGAGTGCGGGTGACCCCTAAGGAGAAGACCGGACCAATGAAAGAAATCAACCTTGCTCCCGACAGCTCATCTGTGGTTGTATCAGGACTCATGGTAAGAAGTGTCCTTTTTCTCATTGGACTAAAGAAGTAGGTCATTTCTTACACAGTTGAAGGTGGTGGAAATATAATAAATCTGTGTTCTTTGCCTCTGCTGTCAAATTAAATTGATCATAATTTTGTATCAAGTAGAATTACTTTGTGTTGACTTAAGCTATCAGGGACAGAATTTTATGAGCTGCATTGGATGTTGCATAGCTCTTTAAGTGTATTCTGTTTATTTTAAAATGTTGTATTGTGTGTGCGGGGGGGGGGGCAATTTATATATCCATAGGCTGAATGTATAAATCTACTTTAGTTATGCTTTTTCTCAGCCCTGTTACCTTTGCAAGGAATATTCTCCAGTTTTTACCAACCCAGCCTGATCCTACCTTCCTTAAGTCATTTTTAATCCTTCTAGATGTGCATGCAGAAAGCTAGCCAGGAACCTAGGAAATTGTTCTACTTCTTAACATAAGGCCAATTCCAGGAGAAACTACAGAAAGAGGGTTCAGAGATAGACTATTCTCTTTGCCTGTCTATGATCAGAAAAATTCATGATTTGCACCTGTCAGATCATCAAAGAGAAAAACAGGCCAATACCATTTTCCTCATTTTGTATCAGCTTAGCATAAACATGTAAGTTATGGCCTACTTGGGCTCAACCCCAGGTGCATTTTTTAATTCATGTAATTAAATATGTTGTCAGTGTAGGAAGGAAATTAATATAGGAGCTTACAGTTCTGCGGGTTTTGCTAGCTTACTTTTTCTTTTCTAACCATTGCATTTTTTCTAACGCTGGAGTGAAAATTCCTGGGCTTCAGAAGATCACATTGCTAAAGCTTACTGCACCCTTCTTTCTAGGTGGCCACTAAATATGAAGTGAGCATCTATGCTCTTAAGGACACTTTGACAAGCAGACCAGCTCAGGGAGTCGTCACAACTCTGGAGAGTGAGTAATCAAACTTTTTAGTGTCAACAAACGTTCTGGATAAACAAAAATTAAAGAATGGCAAATGCCTTTCTAGATCACTAAGTGAACAATGGAATGATTCCCAGTTTGGAAATTGATTTGCTTTCCCAGTTACTACTGTTGCCTCCTGTGCCTCTCCAGAAAGCGGTCTACTGGCGCGTACGTGCAATCACTTCATGATGTGTTAGTGTTGGTGCAGTGAGCTAGGACTAACACTTAGGTTATGTTCTACTGGTTAGAATTTGTTTTCATAGAGTTAAGTTTGAGGAGGATGCGCTGGCTTCTGTTGTATCTAACAGTGCGGTAGGGATTGGACAATACTGGGCCCAGGTTCTAGTTTTCTGCCATATCAATAACCCACAGTTATTCTTTTTCAGAAATCACATAAAGTGTCAAAGTCTTCTCATCTATGAAATAGGGATGGCGTTGCACCTGTTGAAAAAATATGAATCTATATAAGAGTGACAAAATACTAGCAATACCTTATTATATATATGAATATATATACCTTCCTTATATTATTACACATTTTATATTATAATAACAATAATGTTAACACTTACTGAGGTATTTGTAGATACATAAAGCCAGCCTTGAGAACCACTGACAGTACTTGTAAAGCTTTTCAGTTCTTAAAAAAAAAAGTACACGAGGTGAATATTTTCATTTTTCCTAATTACTGTCTGCTTTTTCTCTCTGGATGCCACAGGAGAAAATCTATACATTATTAGTCATGTGTAGAAATTGATGTATTTGTATATAATAAAGAAACATTTTAAAATATCAAAACCTTACCTATATGAGCCAGCCAGGCACTAATCTCTGGCTGTCATCCTATGCAGATGTCAGCCCTCCAAGAAGGGCCCGTGTGACAGACGCTACTGAGACCACCATCACCATTAGCTGGAGAACCAAGACTGAGACGATCACCGGCTTCCAAGTCGATGCCATCCCAGCCAACGGCCAGACTCCAATTCAGAGAACCATCAAGCCAGATGTCAGAAGCTACACCATCACAGGTCCGGGAGCTCACTCTACTGACCACATTTGATAACTGCCATTCACAACATAAATTAGCTTATTAGTCTTTCTACCACTTACACTGATTAAATTTATCTTCAGTGTTTTATGATAACCCAGCTCTATTTTTTACAACGTATTTTCATCTCCTGATCAAAACATTTTGTCCTGTGAACGCCTGGTTTTGTCTAATGTTTGCCAGAGGAATGGCATAAGTCCCATTCATCAGAGATCTTTCATCAATGAACCCTCTCTTAGGGGAAAAAAAAAAATTATACATAATGCTTGAGAGCCAAAAGAAACTCAGTGATAGTGTCTACTTCTTAACATTCACATAGACTATAAAGCAGAATTAAATTTGAAAAAGCAAACGACACTACTTCATAGAGATCAAAGTTGTTGTCAGAGAATGTTCAATATCAGTTTAGGTCTTTTTGAGATTGAAAATTCTGATTCCAGTTCCCAACCAGTGACCATCTGATAAAACACAGTCAGTAGGTGCTCACCCCTATCACCAAGATAGTCACTTCTAACAGCATTTTTGGATTTTAACATTTATTTTAGCCAATGTCTTTTTGTGCATCTGTGCCTTTCTTTTGAGATGTCCTTCTCATGAGCAGTTAACACCCATACCATGCTCTAATTTATTGTTCAAATGTGAACCACTTCCATGGTCTGTATAAACAGGCAATGATAGGAGGAACCATGAAGATTGCAAATGAGTTTGAAAATTTTCCTAGTAAATGAAGATCAGATAAAAATCATCTCTTCACCAATCCCAGGTTTACAACCCGGCACTGACTACAAGATCCACTTGTACACCTTGAACGACAATGCCCGGAGCTCCCCTGTGGTCATCGACGCCTCTACTGGTAACTACACTTGCTACTGAAGAAATGCCACTGACTTATATGTTTGTGTGATCAGGCACGTGAACTTGAGCAACAAAAATGAGGCTGATACTTTTGTATTCAGATCACAGTGAATCATTTTTACTGTTTACAGAACTCTCAGATTCTCTCAAGTCTGCTTTTAAGGGCTGGGAAAAGAATGTGGGAATAACTTTCTTGGTTATTCATTTCCTTAAAGAGATGTAACTTTGTTTCCTTTTAGCCATTGATGCACCATCCAACCTGCATTTCCTGGCCACCACACCCAACTCCCTGCTGTTATCATGGCAGCCACCTCGTGCCAGGATTACTGGTTACATCATCAAGTATGAGAAGCCTGGGTCCCCTCCCAGAGAAGTCGTCCCTCGGCCCCGCCCTGGTGTCACAGAAGCTACTATTACTGGTATTGCTGCTTTCATGCTGCCGTTTTCCTCTTTACTCTCTAGGACACATACAGTGCTTAGCAGACTCCAGCTGTGTCTTTGGTGCTGTACCATGAGAACAAGAAGCCCCATTTCTGACAACTTCAAAAAGCATTCTCTATGGAGGAGCTGTCAAACTTGATACATCTCAGAATTCACAACAAAGCAATAATTTCAATACTGTCATAATGGCATAGCTAGAATCTTTTTATCTGCTGTATGTTTGCCAGACAGCTATCAGTTCTTCCTAGAAAAAGACACTTTTCAAAGCAAACTAGCAAATTTGGATACTGTTCTCTCACTCAGCAACCTAAAGAATGATAGGTCTGCAGGATTTGCCAGACTGCCACCTGCGATGGCCCTCATTATCCAGTTTCACAGGATAGGGCTTGAGGCAAAGTGATTCCCAATCACCCATCCTGGAGAGAGTGCTTGGGATGGGGAATAAGAGATCATAGGCCTCTGGTATTGTTTTTGTCCAAGAGATTATACGGTAAACTGTGTATATAGGCTATCATCTAGACTTAAAAATCCTATAGAACACACAGGTACCAGAAGGAGACACTGCTTCTTTAGAAACTTTGGAGACAGGAAAATAGAATCAGATATGGAAGGCGTTGAATTGGGTACTTCCTACAGGGTCCACACAAAGAGTGGTCACTCTTTCCTACAGAGCACTTTTTTGTAGTCTAACTTTTTCATTGATCCTGCCACCGAGAGCCATCTGTTTGTTAGGCCTAAGTAGATTCATGTATACAGTCTGCACTGATCTCTCCCAAGTGTGTATTTCGCTGGCAGTGTACAACACTGATAGATTTTCTTGAATTCAAAAGGGCAGATGAGACCACATGTTAACAGAATACCCAGGAAAAGTAAAGTGCTTATTCAGGTGTCAGACTTGACAGGAAGATAATTTGCTAAGTGGCTATTGTATACAGAGTATTTGAGTGTTTGCAGAAGCAAAACGAAGTCAGTTTTGCCTTTCAAGAGGCCAATGGCCAGCTGGAGAGAGGATGCTTGCTTCCCAGTAGTATCTCCTGGTGAGATCAACTTTCATTTGACCAGCTGAGCCCACAGACATAATGTGATGATCTGTCCTTCCATCAGGTCTGGAACCAGGAGTCGAGTACACAATCCAAGTCATCGCCCTCAAGAACAATCAGAAGAGTGAGCCTCTGATCGGGAGGAAAAAGACAGGTAAAGAGCACCTTCCTCGGTGGTTAACAGGGAGATGGCCAAAACAAAACTAATTACGAATGATTCATTTTGCAGGGAAAAAGTGCTCCAGGTTTCGATGCATTTCTTGTGAAACTTTTTTTTTCTCTAACAGCATAGCATGTATGCTGTGCTCTTTCATAGCAAGAATAAGCTAACCATCTGCAAAACTGTTTTATTTTTTTCCTAGCCAGTCAATATAAAAGCCTTTCATTCATCTTTAAAAAATCCAAACCGGATATTAAAATGTAAAAACCAAGCTGCGATCGTTGCTGCTCTTATATACATTCTTTTGAAGTTAAAAATGTTTTTATAAGAAGGGGGAAGGGAGGGAAAAATCTTTCTCATTTGTCTTTATTTATTATTTGGTTTCTAAAACTTCGAACTAAATAATGTCTCACTTTTTTATCCAATTTCAGTTTAATTTGAAGAAAATGCTTCATTTATGCTGATAGGAGAATTTTAAAATAAATTTTATGTGTGTATTTTAATCTATTCTTAGCATTTCAAACTATGAAAAACTACTGCACCAAACCTCTGGAATTCTCATACTTCAGACGCTGATATAATTAGTCTGGATTCTAGTCCTCATAACATGATTCACAAGTGAAAAAGAGAAAAAAGGCTGCATATTTCGGTTCCATTAGGCTTAATTTGAGCAGAAGCAGCTTCTATGGGGCTCAGCAGTTCAAAGCTTTGTGTGTATGATAAATTCATACTAACACTTTTTTCGTTCCAAACTATAAAGAAAACTTTGAGAAAAATCATAAAGATTTCTTTCTGGAAAAAAAGTGTTTTGTGATCTAAGAAATGCTAATTTTCCGGGAGCTTTGATCTGATTGAAAAATAGTCGTTGTTGCCTGAACTGATAACGGCTCCCGAGGCTACTTCTGGGAGCTTAACACGCTTTGCTTTTTTTGGCTCTAACCTCTCTTGGCTAGATGAGCTTCCCCAACTGGTAACCCTTCCACACCCCAATCTTCATGGACCAGAGATCCTGGATGTTCCCTCCACAGTTCAAAAGACCCCTTTCATCACCAACCCTGGGTATGACACTGGAAACGGTATTCAGCTTCCTGGCACTTCTGGTCAGCAGCCCAGTCTTGGGCAACAAATGATCTTTGAGGAGCATGGTTTTAGGCGAACCACACCGCCCACAATGGCCAGCCCCGTAAAGCATAGGCCAAGACCGTATCCACCGAATGTAAATGAGGAGATCCAAATTGGTCCTGTCCCCAGGGGAGACGTAGACCATCATCTCTACCCTCACGTTCTGGGACTCAATCCAAATGCTTCTACAGGACAAGAAGCTCTCTCTCAGACAACCATCTCATGGACCCCATTCCAGGAAAGCTCTGAGTATATCATTTCATGTCATCCAGTTGGCATTGATGAAGAACCCTTGCAGGTAATTCATGTTTCTCTTTACCTCTGGGCAGTCTGGGAAAAAAAGTAAGCTAGGCTACTGAAGTGACCAGAGCTCTGATGTCCAGTGGCATACTTCTAGAACCTCTTAGAAAGGTGGCATGCTTAAGTCCTGATTTTCTTTTTTAATCTCAGTACGGCTCTACTTCAGGGGATGTTCCAAAGAGTGTCATTAGCTTTTGTTTAGTAGAGAATAAAATCATTTCTATTATTATCGATCATTTGAGGTTCCATGGTAATATAGACAAAGAAATGATCTTAGAAAAGAGAGAGAGAGAGAGATTCTGCCTGAATTTACTTTTGTCCAGGAAGGGCTAAAATGCCTTCGTTACGGTTTGTCCTTGAAGAATCCCATTATCTACAATATGTCAAAGGAGAAAGAACTTGGCCAAAGCTGTGCCTCTAAGTGATTGAATTCTCTGACTAAAACGTCTATGCTTTAATTTGTCTTGCTGATATCAATGTTCACTGTTTTCTTATTTTTAGAAAGTGGCAGACTTTTAAAAACTGACTACACTGTGGAGGATTTATGAGCTTAGAAAAATGAGTTTGAGGATTTGCCAAAGGGTTTGAAGGACCCCATGTTGGGGTCAGATGTCACTTGTGTGGGATGAATATGTATCCCACATAGCGCAGCGTCCACGTTTTATGTGAAGGGAGCATGGCCACGGCTGCCAGTGGGCTTGCCCAGACTGCAACTACAGCAGGATGAAGAGGAGGCTGTCTCTAGAATTAGTGAGGGTTCCTGGTAACTGTGGAGCACATAGGGTAGATTTTTGGCAGGAAAATCTGTCACGTAGAAATGACAGCCCCTCACTCAACTTCCATTTCTCTCCTTCTCTGGTTGGGACCTTTACACTCTTCATCTTTGTCTCCCTTTGCTTTGTTTACACAGTAAGAGTTACTGAGAAGAGAATAGGAAAAGTCATATCAATTCCTCAGTCTAATGCTTTCTCCCCTACTTTGGATGTGCTAATAATTGCAGTTCCGAGTTCCTGGAACTTCTGCTAGTGCCACCTTGACGGGTCTTACCAGAGGGGCCACCTACAACATCATAGTGGAGGCAATAAAAGACCAGAAGAGGCACAAGGTTCGGGAGCAAGTAGTTACCGTGGGCAATGCTGGTATGTGAACATCGGGGTTATTTGAGCAAAAGCTCTGGACTACCCCAGAGATGCTTCTTCGAGTGACTGTTCCTTTCTTGCTGTTGTCTTTTGACTTTAGGAAATAATTCCATGAAGTAACTGAGCAACTTTAAATTCAATTATTTTCCCCTCAGAGTATCATAGTATCTTGTAAAACACATACATAAATAGAGTCTCAAACAGTGATATGATGATAGACCCAGAAGGGACTTCAAATATTGTTTGGTCCAACACTGTGAGTCCCGGCTAGTGAGTATCTGGGTTGATATAGGACACAAGTCTCCTGATCTCTGTTCCCAGACCCTCTTCACCTTACCAGGTTGCTGTTCTCCTGAGTAAGTTTTAAGTACTGAAAGTGATTACCTGTGAAGGAAATTCCTTATCTGCCGACATCAATGCCTGCTGGGTTTTGGTCCTGATGTAAAATGCTACCAACATAGCCCATTTCTGTCCAAAGAGCTCCCTTATTCCCATGTTATTTCATGATTATATAGGCCTAAAACCACAATGAGGTTAAATGGTCATTGACTCTTTGTAGCACCTGGAAAGTTCCGTTAAACCAGTAGTGTATCACCCGGCTTTCCAAACTCCAGCAAGCTGGAGAGTCACCAAGAAACATGAGATAGGGAATAATCAAAATCATGAATCTCAAATTTTCCAACTGGAGGGTTTTCCATTCCCCATCAGCAGGGAGTGCTGAATTCTGTCTGCCAAGTGACAGGCTTTATTCCTAGGGCCAGTTACTTAACCTCAGCCTCCTTCCTCATTCGATAGGTGACTGTGTTCTTTTACATGTATAAAAGCCTGTGAATTAAGCAGTTTATTTTTATTTGGAGGAGGGGGATTATTTTGTGCTTATTGTGTTATATATCTATGGTAATGCACACTTTTTGTTTCGTGTGGTTTTGCTAGTAGAATGCCATGTGAAAGGAATTTTCAAGAGCACAAAGGTCTTTGTGCTTTTTCCACATCATCTTTTTAAAAAGATTCCATCTCCAGAACTTTGGTCAGGTGGAATTTTAACTCCTGGCTATCTTTAGGAAGGTTATTGAAACCCCTCATAGCAGTTTAAGTTCCTTCCATTTTTCTTTCTGACTCCTTATTCCCAGCAGCAATATTCTGCATTCTAGCCAGGTTCTCCCAGCTTTGAGACATTTCAGACATCTTAGTTTCAACAAAACTCTATTTTCTTCCACTGTGATGCCTTTCAAAATATTAGACAGTTCAAATATCTATTGCTTTTGAGCTTTTGATTTTTGCACTGTGAAAAGAAATATACACAGTGGGATTCTAAGTCACAGAAGTTAGTTTACTTAATTTTTAGATAATAATTTGAAGCATGCTTTGTTTGCATAGATTATTTTATTTTTTTTTTTTTTTTTTTTTTTTTGCTGTACGCGGGCCTCTCACTGCTGTGGCCTCTCCCGTTGCGGAGCACAGGCTCCGGACACACAGGCTCCGCGGCCATGGCTCGCGGGCCCAGCCGCTCCGCGGCATGTGGGATCTTCCGGGATCGGGGCACGAACCCGTGTCCCCTGCATCGGCAGGCAGACTCTCAACCACTGCGCCACCATGGAAGCCCTGCATAGATTATTTTAAAATAAGCTTTCCCAAAACATAAAGACCAGATCTTAGGCAACATGAAAAGATTCCATTACTTAATTTCTAAGCCATCAATATCCCATTGCTTTCTCTTATTTGGAACAGTTGGTTTTATTGATAGAGTAAAGCAGTCTGACCATTATGAAAAGACTGTACAAAATCTAGGCTTTTTGCACTATTATACAAAAAAATGCAATAAATAAATGCGATCACATTTTAATGGTATATAAAACTGTGACAACTTTTGCATTAAAGCAAAAGATGCCCTCTAATAATTATTCTTTATTTGGTGAGCACTTTCTAAGTGTTGGTAATAGGCCAGTGCTTTGAATTCATGATCTCATGTAATCTTCACAAGATCCTGAGTAGGTGGAGATATTTTTATTTTTATTCCCACATTACAGAGGAAGGAAATAAGGCAGAGAAATGTTAAATAACTAGCTTAGGGTCACTCAGGTACTGATGGAGAGGAATTTCCAGCCTTCGCATCCCACTGAAGTTCTTAATTGCCTCATGATCTGTTCCATGTTATATAGACTAGATTTACTAAAAATGATTTTTTTTTTAGAACTGAGGGCAAAAGTGAAAGATGGGCTCCTTTTAAGCATTGTTTATTAGAGCAGTTGATGCACTGATAGAACAGATGAGTGCTTTTTAGTGCTACCGGGATTTTTGTTTTCAAATAAGTCATTATATACAATAATTCAGTTCTCTTCTTATGGTCCAAAACAATAATAAGATGTCTTTTTCTTTCTTTTTTTTTTTTTTTTGCCTTTTCCTCCTTTTCTTCCTGTAGTTGACCAAGGCCTAAACCAACCCATGGATGACTCGTGCTTCGACCCCTACACGGTTTCCCATTATGCCATTGGAGAAGAGTGGGAGCGATTGTCTGAATCTGGCTTTAAACTCTCATGCCAGTGCTTAGGCTTTGGCAGTGGTCATTTCAGATGTGATTCATCTAGTGAGTAGCTTGCTTTGTCCACCTCTTGCATGTCCATGCATTCGCACAATGTGCCAAAGGAGGAAGCATGTTTGGCAGATGCAACCTCTTCCAAACATGAAGCAAATGAGGAGAGACTGCTTGACTCAAAGTAAAATTTTGCATCATATAAAAATGATGGGAAATTTTACTTGTTGAATATTGCTTCATCTCAAAGGTTGTATTTCAATATGACTTAATTAAAAATAAATTTGTGATGGTAATATGATTTTTAAAATTTTTTTGTTAAAATGAATAAAGTCAAACTCTTTGGAGCCAGGTCTAATGAAGGGTATCGGAGACACAATGGAACCTCAAGTCTCTTTTAATCTGTAGTGTTGAGTGAGCTCAGAGGTGAACATTTATACTTACAAATATTCTATCTCTTTCAACACAAACCAAATATACACATATCATAGTATACATACACACTCACACACACACACTCTTTCATATCGCACATACACACTCATATCATACATACACATACACACATTGGGCAGCTTGAATCTTGCCAAGTAATGTGGAGAGTACAGATAATCCATTTGTAGATAATTAAGAATCAACTTCAATTGAAAAATATTTGATTTTCAAATTATAAGAGGATTTTATTATTTAAAATTATTTTTTAGTTAAAATAATCCTAGGAATGACTTATCATGCTTTGAGGTTTAGTATTAGAATTTCTAAATCCTTCATTTCTGCTTTGTTTTTAGAGGATGCGATTATTATTAAAAATTGGTTCATTTTCACAGGTGTTAATCATTATGCCTTATAACAAGCCTCCTATAGATATATCCAGGAATTGTACTGGGTGAAATATGACATAATGATTTTTAAAAGATCTTAAGAGCACTTTACTTAACTTGTATACATGAACTGGTTTAATTCAGACTGAAATATAAAAACAACGAATTTTTTCAATGCAGACTATTGTGCTTGACCATCTGAAAATAGAAAGAGGTGTCATATGCTGTTTAGGAGTTGGAAGTTTTAACATTTGGCATCAATTAGGTGGTTTTTAATTTCTGAAATTGAGCTATTTTTAAGTCTGTATATTTATTACCTATGTAAGTACTTAGGCGCAACTGTGGGAGCAGAGCTGTAAGTTGATTTATGTGATTCTTTGGCTCAACTTACATATTCTTCACTTAGATGTCATAATTATTGACTAACTTTTTTAAAGTTTTAGGAATGACTGACTTGTTGATAAAATAAAAGTTGTGTGTATTATATAAACTTCCAAAGTTTGTTTTTAGTATAAACTTTGAAGATTAAAAAGTCATCTAAAAGGTCATCTTTTATGTATGGTGGTTAAAGATAAATAACTGTGCATTTTAGATATTCCTGAGAACCAGTCTTATTTGTAGGATGATAACCATTGATTTATCATTTTGCTTTTGTTTTGATACATAGGTTTATTCTTTCACTTTTCCCATTTACAAGAAACAGGTTGTAGTGTGTAGAAACCAGCTGACCTTTGCTTTTTGGTTAATTGAACTTTGTATCCAGGATCTCTGCAAATCCAAAAGTGACTTTTCATCTATTATCTATTTTTAGCCTTCCCAATTTTAAACCTTAATAGGGAGAATTCAAATGAAGGTCATTGACTATTCTTGTGAAATGATTATGATGAAATAGACTGGATCTTAAAATATCTGAGAAAATGTTAAGTGGTAAAGATAATATTTTCAAATCCAACCAAAAAAGTGGTTTGTCAGAGGGATCATGACCTTCATCTTTCCTTGCCACTCCTTCCAGATACCTGGCTTTGAAAATCTGGTGACATGTCCCAGTACGGTCACCATCTTGTGAGTCAGAACATGCCAATAACTCCTTGCCTCTGATTTTCCCCACCCCCCAGAATGGTGCCATGATAATGGTGTGAACTACAAGATTGGAGAGAAGTGGGATCGTCAGGGAGAAAATGGCCAGATGATGAGCTGCACGTGTCTTGGAAATGGAAAAGGAGAATTCAAGTGCGATCCCCGTACGTTGCCACAAATCATTTTTAGTGTTTTCTTGAGCACTCCCACCTTCATTACTGAGCTGTAACTCTCATTCCCAGAAATAATTGGAGACTTTAGGTCTTCTTGAGGAGTGAACGGTGGGTTTGTTAATCTTTTGATTTGGGACAGCAGAGACAAGCTTCAAAAATGAGCCATAATTTAATGTTGTTATAGGGCACTTTAGCACTTTTCCAACCTGAGTATTTTGACCATAATCTGCAGTGAAATGTAACAAGAAAGCCTTATGGGTCTTTAGATTCAATTTTTAAAATATGATCTCTATCTTTGCATTGAACCGTTTCCAGTTTATTAGATCTAGTCTTTGGAAATGCTGCCCTAAGATCTATACAGCAGTACCTCTCTTATGGATGCTTCCCATTAACATGTGGGACGTGGGCTGTGATGACATAAATTTAGGAGAGAAACAAACTCATCCCCATAGAGGGGTCAAGTCTATATTATTGTTCTCAGTCTTACATGCGCTTATGATTTGTGTGTCCACGTAGATGAGGCAACGTGTTACGACAATGGGAAGACGTACCACGTGGGAGAACAGTGGCAGAAAGAATATCTTGGCGCCATTTGCTCCTGCACATGCTTTGGAGGCCAGCGGGTAAGACCAGATAGGCCAGGCTCTGTGCAATTTAGACAAGGTTGGGGGGCAGGTTCCTGTACGGACGATTAAGAGTTATGCTTCCTGGGTGTGTGCTGTGCACACAGGTGTGGTAGTTTCCCTTATGAAATGGGGAAATACTTCAGCTCCTGTTGGAACATAAGGCTACTGACTACCCCTTTCCAGGTCTCCCCCTTTGTGGCAGCTTTAGCCCCCTCCCCCATACCTACTATTCTCAGACTGCCTCCATTCTTCAGCAACTGAAGTGTTAAACGCTGGGTAGCACTGGGCTTCTTGCTCCATTCTGTTGGGCAGGTGCCCCTGTGATACTGCTGTTAAATATTTTGAATACCTAGATCTAAGAAAATACCACTTCTTTGTACCCTCTCTCAATCCCCAAATAGATTCCTGCCATAGGTCTAGTGCTATGCTCAGGAATATGGGACACACAGAGGGAGTGAGAAATGGTCCTGGCTCTTAATGATATAGTTGGAGACATTAAATTAGCATACATTGAAAGTCCAGCTAATCAAGTCAGGCTCTGAGTGGATCTGACAAACGCAGTTCCCACGTAGGCTTATGTCAGCAGGAAAGGTTTGGTGGAAAAGAGAAGCATGACTGGCTGGGTTTGGTTTTTTTTTAATTTTAATTAATTATTTATTTATTTTTGGCTGCGTTGGGTCTTCGTTGCTGCGTGTGGGCTTTCTCTAGTTGTGGCGAGCGGGGGCTACTCTTCATCGCGGTGTGCGGCTTCTCACTGCAGTGGCTTCTCTTATTGCAGAGCGCGGGCTCTAGGTGCACGAGCTTCAGTAGTTGTGGCACTCGGGCTCAGTAGTTGTGGCTTGTGGGCTCTAAAGCACAGGCTCAGTAGTTGTGGCACAGGGGCTTAGTTGCTCCGTGGCATGTGGGACTTCCCAGACCAGGGCTCAAATCCATGTCCCCTGCATTGGCAGGCGGATTCTTAACCACTGCGCCACGAGCATAGTCCGCTGGCTGGGGTTTAAGATGGTTACAATTTGGTTGAGGGATGGCGGAAGCAGAGAGAGCAGAGTGAGCACAGCACCCTGGAATGGGAAGGCGCTGGCACATGTGGGCTCCAGTGAAACAACCCTCTGCCTGCTGTCTAGTGGTAAGACATTAAATGGGAAGAAGTGGGGGCCACTTATGCAGGGCCTCGGAAGTCCATTATTCATGCCAGTACTTCTCAACCACTTCTAATCGGTGTCCTACTTCAATATAACAGAAAAGTGCTGTGCTTTCCTCTAATCTTTGAAATTACAAAATAAGATGCCTTATAACTCAAATAAAAGCAATGAAACATAATATTCCTTTGTTTTCAATGAAAACATACCCTCCCCGACAGCTTTTCAAATTCTGGTCCATGAAGAGCATGCTCCCTACTCCCGGGTAAGGCTCACTGGTTGATACCTTTGGCATTAGCCAGTTGCAGGTGCCCAAGAGAAAGGGAACATGATGGAAGACGGTTTTTAGGAAGATTAAACTGGCAGCAGAGAAGGGTCTTCAGGGGTCTGGCTGAGGGCAGCCCCTGGAAGCTACTCTGATCTTATTCCACCACTCGTAGTTGGGTGGGGAAAGAGTCTCTCTCTCTGTCTCTCTTGAACACATATAAAGACGGTGATCACAGAACTCCGTCATCTCTGGCCATGTGCTCAGTGTAGAAAAGTGTGATGGAAAGTGAATTTGTTGAGAAGTCGGTTTTGGTCTCACTTCAGCCTCTCTGCCTCATGATTTACGTACATGAAACCTTTCACGTGTGACACCTGTTCTAAAGCGAAGTGCGAAATGAAACACTTTAGACAGGAGTGGGAACTGTTACGTGTTTATATGAAAGCAAGATTCACTGATTCTGTAAGTAGGTGTTTACCCATACTGTCTTAGGTATTATGGGGAATATGCTTTTAAATGGACAAATATGTCTGAAATATTTCACTGACAATATAAGAAAGAAAGTGATTGTATTATTTAGGGTTCTTCTGGCTATAAGAGAAAAGCCCAACTCAGGTTAATTTAGGCAAAAGAAGGCTCATATGACTGTAAAGTCTCAGGATCTCTGTAGAAAGGACATGACCAGGAGACACCCAGCTGGGTGGCAGTCCCACTCCACTCACAGGTCACTGTGTGACTTCCCCGCCCCCCAGTCAGTCATTCCTCTGGGTCTCCTTTCCCTTACCTATAAAATGAGGGTGTCTGTCCATGTGATCTCACGTTCCTTTTATTTTTATTTATTTATTTTTTTGCGGTACGTGGGCCTCTCACTGTTGTGGCCTCTCCCGTTGCGGAGCACAGGCTCCGGACGTGCAGGCTCAGCGGCCATGGCTCACGGGCCTAGCCGCTCCGCGGCATGTGGGATCCTCCCGGACCGGGGCACGAGCCCGTGTCCCCTGCATCGGCAGGCGGACTCTCAACCACTGCGCCACCAGAGAAGCCCTCACGTTCCTTTTTAAAAGCTCTAGGATTCCAGGAAAACCTCCTCCATCATGTAGTGTGGAAAGCTTATTAAGGAAGTCAGGACTGGAATCAGCCTTAGCAGATGGGTGGGGGTTGTAAGACATTTCAGGAAAAAGGAAACGCATAAATAGAGGCAGCTATAAAATATGAGTAATCAGCCAACATGTATTCTGCAAGTTATAAATGCATGAAATCATCCTCAAAGCTTACTTTGTGACTAACTGCGTATATTTTGCCAACTCGTAAGAGGTGAAATTCTTCGACACAAGCTCTAAGTTGCGATGTTCTTGTGTTGTCATAAACCCCATCCGACTTCATGCCTCTGCTCTTTTAGGGCTGGCGCTGTGACAACTGCCGCAGACCAGGGGCTGAACCCGGTCACGAAGGCTCAACTGGCCACTCCTACAACCAGTATTCGCAGAGATACCATCAGAGAACAAACACTGTAAGTGCATTTGCACCCTGTGTGTTTCTCCCCTAAATGCAATTAGGCACATAGTAGAGAGTCCCTTTCTGTAGGTACCTTTCTTCTGAATGAACCAATTTTTAAAAACTCTTTTAAAAGACTTAAGAGTAGAAAGAATATTGTATCCTGTAACATAATTTGGGTTCTCTTGAGCATCTCCCATTGCCCAGTATATAGCTAAGCTCTTAAAGCTAGACATATTTTCCTATGCATAAGTAATTATCAGAGAAGCCACCCTCCCCTTTTTTTCTCTGTAGCCTTTACAGCATTGCTATTAATTTTTCTTCTTCTTTTTTAACAGAATGTCAACTGCCCAATTGAGTGCTTCATGCCTTTAGATGTACAGGCTGACAGAGAAGATTCCCGAGAGTAATATTTCCAACTCAGAAACAAGCACGGATCTCTGTCAAGGTCCATCCAAACTGGAGTGATGTTAGCAGACCCCAGCTTAGTTTGTTTCTTTCTTAAGCCCTCTGCTCTGGAGTAACTTCTCCAGCTTCAGCTCAATTCACAGCTTCTCCAAGCATCACCCTGGGAGTGTTTTTAGACTTTTCTCATAAATGGGGCAGTATGTTGCCAGTTCTCCAAAGTATTCAATACTACTCAGTATTTTAAGTGAAATGATTCTAACTTGTGATTTGGATTGGGATCAATAGGGAAGCACATGCACCAACCAAGATACAAAATGTCTTGAAATGATATTACCAAAATTTTCAATAGGAAAGTTACCCAAACACTTCTGCTTCCACTTAACTATCTGGCCCACAATATTGTAGGAATGGCATGTCCTTGTTGCTGTGATATTTGAAATATCCACAGTACTCACTATTTCCAAATGATTCTAGTAATTGCCTAGAAATCTTTCTCTTACCTGTTATTTATCAATTTTTCCCTGTATTTTTATATGGAAAAAATTGTATTGAAGACACTTAGTATGCAGTTAATAAGAGGAATTTGGTCTAATTATGGTTGGTGATTATTTTTTATACTGTACATGCCAAAGCTTTACTACTGTGGAAAGACAACTGTTTAATAAAAGATTTACATTCCACAACTTGAACATCATGGCTTCTTTTTTACATACAGAAATTTGGGGGAAAATAAGAATCTTCCTGAATGTTTTTTCTTTGCTATTCAGCAAACATTTGAAAAACCATGATGGGCACGGCTCTCTAAATTTTGGTGATTTATGTACAAGCTTTTTTAAGTCTGTCACTCCCCAAACCCAGATTCAGTCTTGTCATTTTATCTCTTCAGTAATGGAGATAACTTTATATTTCCCACTTTACCAGATTTAGGTGGATTCAGATACTTAACTTGCTAGCTAGCTCTTCAGAAGTATAATCAAAACAAACTTTTCATTGTTCTTTTCTAACCATTATAATTCTTTGCTCCCTCCCACTTCCTTTCCATCCTTCATTAAATAAACATCTATTCAAAGAGATTACCTGCAAGGAAAATAAAAAGATGACTGAGATGTTAAAACTACTTAAATCGGGAATCCCTTGGTGGTCCAGTGGTTAGGACTCCTCGCTTCCACTTCAGGGGGAGCGGGTTTGATCACTGGTCGGGGAACTAAGATCCTGCATGCTGCACAGTAAAGCCAAACAAAACAAAACAAAAAACCACCAAAAAACTACTTAAATCGCATGGCATAGAGGGGTTCTGTCTTAAGGAAACGCTGTGGTATAATAACATCAATCCAACTTGTTTAAATGCCAGCTGACCCTGGAGTGCCCCAGATGAACAAAGTGTGTGTAGTCCTGGTCTACAAAGGCCCTTTTTTTTTTCAATTTAACTTCGGGGAACCAACAAATCTAAAACTTTGAGATTAAATCTGGCATCCAAAATAGTAAAATAGCAGCACTGGAAATAGTCAATTATTAATTAGTAAAAGATTAGTAATTCATAATATACAAGACATGGAGAACACTTTTTTATACACCACTGTAACAAAATATTTCAATAAGTACCTGGCAGTAAATACTAAGACTAAATACAGAAAGAGATTTCCTCAGGGTTCATTTGTTTTTTAAAGAAAAACAAAAAACAAAACTCATGTTGGAATGGATTTAGATTATAAAATTCCTTGCCATTTAGCATCTCATTAGGGAGAGGTGTTTTTTTTTTTTTTTACCATCTTTATTGGAGTATAATTGCGCTACAATGGTGTATTAATTTCTGCTGTAAAACAGTGAATCAGCCATACATATACATATATCCCCATATCCCCTTGCTCTTGCGTCTCCCTCCCACCCTGGGAGAGGTTCCACAGTCTAATTTGACAGGACTCCAGCTCAGATGAGTTTTCCTTAGCAGGACACAGACTCATACCCCAGACTTCTGTAAACATCACTAAACTCTCAGCTTTGTCAAGCCAGTAGTTACCAAGAGAGCTGCTCTGTTCATGTGAAAAAAAGGAAAAATCACAAGAAGAACAGATCATGATGGTATTAAATGACTGTTCCACATACGTGGGTCATCATTGTTCATGGAGAGAGAATATGACCCAATACAAATTCACACGGTGTAAGGGGAAGCCACACTGTAGACACACACCAAAGAGAAAGCGGGCTCCTGCCTCCATCTTTAATGTGAAGAGGAAGCCCAGGTACTGAACTTGTGAAAGTCTGCACCTCAGCTCCATCCTATTGAAAGGTCTTTACATTTAAAAACATAATGAAAGAACACCTTTGAGTTGAGACGGACTTTGCTTCAAACCACTTATCTAGAGACAAACCTAAAACTATTTTCCCCAACATGAGTTTAAGTAAATCCAGTTGGACTATATTAATTAAATGGATAGTGAGTCCATCAAAAACTTGCACACTGAAATGTAAAATCTGCAAGTTCCACATTTAAGATTTTAAAAGGTACCAATTTTTCCAGAATGCTAGATTCTCAAAGCAATATATTAAATTTACAAATGAAACTCAATAGTGAGTCAGTAACTACATGTAGATAACCAGAACAAATTAAATTTCAATGGTCTTTTATGTTTTGGCATCACAAGGCAAAATGGTAAAACTTTCTTTTTTACTATTTCTCAGCAAAATCATTCAAACACAAGGATTTCCAAAGATCTTTTACAGTTTTTACTGACTCATGTTACTGTTGTTCCTGAGAATTGTCTTAAGCAGGCTAGACTGAAAAGCCATAATTAAAAGACCAATCTGGATTCAGGCAAGAAACTGGCAATTCAAGCAAAGTCAGATAAAAGTAGTAAATATATGAGTTTAAAAAGAAAAATCATAATTTTGAAGCTATACTTTGTCTTGCTGGACGTGATTTGTAATAAAATTTATTGTTGAGTATATTTGTTGTTTTCAGCTCTAATGACCAGAGTGAATTATGCAAGTTAGTCAGTATAACATCACTATAGGCCTGTAAGGCACACGTTCTGCGGAGGTGAATAAAGACATGCTCAGGTGGAAATTACAAGTATAGGAAATGACTTTTCCATTTAATTATATTTCCATTGAAAATTCTATTCCATTTCTAGTTGTATGAAACTCATTAAAGTGATTAAGAAACACACATCAGCACATTTAAGTGCTGAAATTGCTTCCTATTCAGTAAGTTCCCATTACTGCGACAGGGAAAGTGGCAGGCTCCAATTAAAAAATCCCATTTTCAGGAGATACACTTCAACCATTAAAAAAAAGATCACTCTTGGGACTTCTCATGTTTGGGGACATTTAAAGATTACCACAAAGGCTGGTAAAGCAGATGCAGCACAAAGCAGGGCAGCACCTTGCCCTGCGCTGGATTTTTCAGACTAAGGGAGTTATTTTTAAAGAGTATATATGGCAGTAATATTTGAGATGCAAGTTATTATCACTGCCACATCATCCCATTTCATAGTCTCATTAAAATAAGAGATTCAATTTGAATTGCAAACACAAATCTATATAAATTACAACGGAAGAGAAGAAAATACTGTAAGTAATAAAAGAGCAAGAGAAATGATGCTTCAGCTGAAAGCCCCAAACGGGAAATTCCTTTTTTTAACATTTCTCAGCAGTTAGGTATGAGATATTAAAGCATGTTTTACATTTCCTTGAATTCCTCTTTAGAGACATAAAAGTTCTAACAATCTGAGGAGCCAGATTTATCCTATTAATGGCTCTTGTGTGGAGCCTCCAAAGGCTTGAAGTTATTAGCTTTGCTTGGAGGTGGCCAGCATGGGGTGATTGTCAGCACCCAGTGCTGGCTAGGGCTGGAATCACCCATCCTGCAGGCAGCCCATCCCAGCAGACTGCCCTTACGGAAAATACACTGCAGGCCAAGGATGCTCCCAGGGAGCTCTTTGCATCATGGTACCTCAAAAACCACCATTTCGTTCCAGAAGGAAACCTGGCTGCTGGTCAGGACTGTACAGTGAAACCTGCTGATCTGTAAAATTCAGCATTATTATTATTATTATTATTTTTGCGGTACGCGGGCCTCTCACTGCTGTGGCCTCTCCCGTTGCGGAGCACAGGCTCCGGACATGCAGGCTCAGTGGCCATGGCTCACAGACCCAGCCGCTCCGCGGCATGCGGGATCCTCCCAGACTGGTGCACGAACCCGTGTCCCCTGCATCGGCAGGCGGACTCACAACCACTGCGCCACCAGGGAAGCCCCCAGCATTAGTTTTAAGATGCTGAGCCAAGCGCCAAACATGCCACTTTGGTGGAGAAACTGGAACCTTTTCATACACTGCTGGTGGAAAAGTAAAATAGTGCAGCTGCTGTGGAAAACAGTTTGGTGGTTCCACAAAAAGCTAACCACTGAGTTACCATATGACCCAGCAATTCCACTCCTAGGTATATACCCAAGAGAACTGAAAACATATGTTCACATAAAAACTTGTACACAAATGTTCACAGCACCATTTTTCGTTAACAGCCAAAAAGTGGAAACAACCCAAATGTCCATCAGCTGATGAATGAATAAACAACATGTGGTCTGTTCATACAATGGAATATTATTTGGTCATAAAAAGCAATGAAGTATTCATACATGCTACACCATGAAAACACACTAAGTGAAAGAAGTCAGGTACAAAAGGTCACATAATGTATGGTTCCATTTATACACAATGTCCAGAATAGGCAAACTAATAGAGACAGAAAGTAGATTAATGGTTACCAGAGGGAGAGAAGAATAGAGAATAACTGCTAATCAGAATGTGGCTTCTTTTTGGGGTGATGGAAATGTTCTGAAACTAAACAGTGGTGATGGCTTTACAACTTTGTGAATATACTAAAAAATCATTGACTTGCATTTTATATGTGTATTTTATTTCAACTGAAAAAAAATGGCACTTTAGTTACAGAAAACCTCAATATCCTTTTGCTTACTGGTAACGTTACCAAGGCTGTTGCCCCAGAATCACACCCCTGCCCCTCCCTCGAATGAAAACCAGTTACTCTTATCTAAGTTTCAGGAGGAAACTGCAAAGAGAAAAAAACAAGAACTGGTTAGAATCAACTAGACCCAAGATGGTGGAAGATTTGACTTCCAGTACACTTTGAGCCTCATTCTATGCTCCTTGTAATACATTCGCATGCTAAGTGACACACCCACCAGCGCTGTGACAGCAACTGTAAAAGCCCATACAAAGACTGAAAAGGGGTGTTGCATCAGTCTCCAGGTCCAAACCACACCCCTATTCTCGGATAACTCGTGGATATTCCTTCCCTTCTTTCCAATTCCCTCCCTTTTACCTTGACCCTCCTACATATTTGGTGTCTCTGCTCTAATTGGGTTAGGAAGTTGATTTGTGAACTAGGTTCCTGCTTCTCCATTCTTTGACCATTAAATAAAGTTTGTGCTGTTCCAGTCTCAACATCGGTTTTGCTATTGGCAAAAATGGAAAAAATAGGAAAAAGAACCTCCCTGGCTGAGACAAGGGGTCCTGGCCCGGGCTAGGACCCTGGTACGGGTCTAGTCAACCAATTCGGTAGCAGTAAGAAGCGGTTTGGGAAAACAGAGTAGATGAAAGATTGAAGAGAGACTTCCCTGGTGGTCCAGTGGGTAAGACTGTGAGCTCTCGATGCAGGGGGCCTGGGGGCCTGGGTTTGATCCCTCATCGGGGAACCAGATCCCGCATGCATGCCTCAACTAAGACCCGGCACAGCCCAAATAATAATAATAAAAAAAGATTGAAGGAACTCAAACTTTCTGGCTACCTATTCAAAAACTAAGGCAAAATCCAACTTCCACACATTAGTATCTTCCACTACCTTCCACGCCTCATATACACAAAAGCATTATGAAAATAATAAGTAGCATTTTTTTATGAGCAGTATTTATCATGTCTGAGGGGTGTTAAATATTTTGTTTCATTTACTCCTCAGAGCAACCCGAAGAGGTAGGTACTGCAACATCGGTTTATAAGTAGAAAGTGAGGAAAGGCTAAGTGAATCACCTACCATCACACAGTTTGTTAGTAGCAGAGCTGGAACTTGAACCTGACAAACTGGCCCTGGGTTGTGTGCTTTTAACCAGGAGCTATTCAGCCTCCTTGGGAGCAAATGCATCTCCATTTTATAGATGAGAAAACAAATTCCAAGAGGTTAAGGCATGTGCCCAAGATCAACAAACTGGTGAGTGGCAAAACAAGGGAGAGATGATCATAAACGGCCCAAATGTGGTTTCCTAGAAGGGAAGAGGGGGCCATAATCAAGAACAGGTATGGGGGGCTTCCCTGGTGGCACAGCGGTTGAGAGTCCACCTGCCGATGCAGGGGACATGGGTTCGTGCCCCGGTCTGGGAAGATCCCACATGCCACGGAGCGGCTGGGCCCGTGAGCCATGGCCACTGAGCCTGCACGTCCAGAGCCTGTGCTCCACAACGGGAGAGGCCATAGCAGTGAGAGGCCCGCGTACCGCAAAAAAAAAAAAAAAAAAAAAAAGAACAGGTATGGGGGGACATGGCAGGGGAGCTGCTGGCAAAATCCTTTTTCTTTACCCAGTTGGTGGTGATGTATGTTTATTTAAAAATGATTCTTGGGAATTCCCTGGTTGTCTAGTGGTTAGGACTCGGTGCTTTCACTATCAAGAGCTGGGTTCAGTCCCTGGTCAGGGAACTAATATCTGGCAAGCCGCGTGGCATGGACAAAAAAAAAAAAAAGATTCTTCAAGCTGTAGATGCTTTAAGCACTTTCCATAGGCATGGTTTATTACAATTTATTTTTTAAAATAAATTTGTGCCTGTCACAGTGTTTAGCAAAAGTGAGCTTTAAGAGTGTCCAAGAATTGGGCCTCCCTGGTGGCGCAAGTGGTTGAGAGTCCGCCTGCCGATGCAGGGGATACGGGTTCGTGCCCCGGTCTGGGAGGATCCCATATGCCGCGGAGCGGCTGGGCCCGTGAGCCATGGCCGCTGAGCCTGCGCGTCCGGAGCCTGTGCTCCGCAACGGGGGAGGCCACAACAGTGAGAGGCCCGCATACCGGAAAAAAAAAAAAAAAAAAAAAAAGAGTGTCCAAGAATGGAAGGCACTGGGAGCTTAAAGACCTGCAGGGACTTGTGCTCTCAGGAAGGGACAAGGGACTGGGCTTCAGAAAGAAGGTGCCTCTGGAGGCAACAGGATGGGTTCAGGGTGCCCTTGGTGGACTATTTACAAATGAGTGAGGGCTCATGCTTTTCTTCCTGGGCCCCAGACGCTCCCCCAATTCAAATCACTCTTTACTGATCCAGATGTTTTGTTATGGGTTTTCTGCTCAGTCTAGAGTAACCCATTTCTCCAAGGAGGCCTGGATCCTTTTATTAGATAATGGTATTAGAAACCAAGATCTTAGCATTAGGTACACTCATTGCCACTGGGGTGTCACACTTCTTGGCCCTTTCAGTTGATAGACGTAGTCATGCATTTTAAAGTGTAGGAATATTCATTTAAAATTATTTTTTAAGTTACTTTTAGATTAACTGATTGAAATATTTACAGATGAAATATCTATAGACTTTGCTTCAAAATAATCTGTGTTGAGGCATGAGAAGTGGGGAAACAGATAAAACTAAAGTAGTCATAAGGTATTATAGTTGGATGACAGATACATAGATTTTACTTTTTTTTGTGTTTATCCCAAAATATCCATAATAAAGACCTTTTAAAAATTGAGAAAACTACTTATAACTACATACTAACAATTTTGAAAACTTAGAAAAAATGGTCAAATTCCTAGCGGGAAAAATACACCCTGCTAGAACTGACTTAGAAATAAAAAAATTATTTAAGAAACTAAAGCAATTATCAGAAAACATCCTATGATATTTATTGGGTTTTTTTAATTTTCTTAATGGCAGAGTAGATTATATTGGACTAATCCTCCTGCAGATAATTATGAACACTTGACAAAAATATTAAAAAATCTATTCAAAGCCCCTGGAAGGAAACCCAAAACTGGTGGAAACCAGAGAGGATCAACCTTCAAAGGGGATCAACATCAATTCTCCACAAACTGATCTACAGATTCAAGGCAATTCCAATTAAAATCTCAAGAGGCTTTTTTGTAAAAATGGACTAGTTGATTCTAAATTTTACATGGAAATACCAAGGACCTGGAATAGCCAAGAAATCTTTAAAAAGACTATTTTGGGGGCTTCCCTGGTGGCGCAGTGGTTGACAGTCTGCCTGCCGATGCAGGGGACGCGGGTTCGTGCCCCGGTCCGGAAAGATCCCACATACCATGGAGCGGCTGAGCCCGTGAGCCATGGCCGCTGAGCCTGCGCATCCGCAGCCTGTGCTCCGCAACGGGAGAGGCCAAAACAGTGAGAGGCCCGCGTACCGCAAAAAAAAAAAAAAAACTATTATGAAGGACTCACACTACCCAATTTCAAAATTTACTATTAAGCTACAATAATCAGGACAGTGTGGTGTTGGTATTAGGACAAACATAACAGTAGAACAGAAGAGAGTCCAGAAATGACACACAAATATGGTTGAGGCAACAAGGCAATTCAACAGGAAGAGTTGTCTCAACAACTGATGCTAGAACAAATGAATAAATGTATGGAAAGAAATGAAACTTGACCCATGCATCACTTTAACACTGGAATAGATAACAAGACCTAACTGTAGGAGTGAAAACTATAATTGCCTAAAGGAAAACATAAGAGAAAAATCTTCACAATCTTTGGATAGGTAAGTGAAGGTCTCTAGTTTTTAGATGCGTAAAGACGCAAAGATGAAGATGGGATACAGGATGAGATTTTCCTGGAGGAGACCCTGAGATGGGATGGGGTAGGGAAGTTGGGGGCACCAAATGTTTAGAATAAGTTACTGCTCAGATTCTAGCTTCTGTTTTGGGAGATGAGGTCACATTACTATTACATTACTAAAAATATACACATAGACCAGTCTGTCATGAACTACGGACTATGATTATTCCAATTCTTTATGTCTGAGGTCCAAAATTTAAAAATTACCTCAGAAAGTATTAAAAGGAAATACTCTATAAAGCATTTTGAGGGGATTCCCTGGTGGCACAGTGGTTAAGTATCCACCTGCCAACGCAGGGGACACGGGTTCGAGCCCTGGTCTGGGAGGATCCCACATGCTGTCGGGCAACTAAGCCTGTGCACCACAACTACTGAGCCTGTGTTCTAGAGCCTGCAAGCCACAACTACTGAGCCCATGCACCACAACTATTGAGCCTGTGCTCTAGAGCCTGCAAGTCATAACTACTGAGCCCATGCACCACTACTGAGCCTGCACTCTAGAGTCTGCGAGTCACAACTACCGAGCCCATGCACAACTATAGAGCCTGCACTCTAGAGCCTGCAAGTCACAACTACTGAGCCCATGAGCCACAACTACTGAAGCCCACGTGCGTAGAGCTCATGCTCCACAACAAGACAAGTCACTGCAATGAGAAGCCCGTGCACCACAACAAAGAGTAGCCCCCGCTCGCTGCAACTAGAGAAAGCCCGCGCGCAGCAACCAGGACCCAATGCAGCCAAAAATAAATGAATAAAATAAATAAATTTAAAAAATATTTTTAGAAAAAAGCATTTTGAGTCTTTAAAAATTAATATTGTGCCTGCATATGTGGGCAGTAATGGTGGGTGGAATTTTAGCTCTCACACAGTCCTCTTTTCTGCAAATGTAAAACAGTGATTAGAGAATGAATTAATTTGATAAATCTGGATATAAGTATTTATATCTAATTGAGATAGTTTGTAGTACCATTCTTTAAAATATTTATGTAAACGTGTTCAAACTGTACAGTGTTAAATGGAGAAACAATTCTTCCAATAATTATACCCTCAGTGTTAACCTTTGGTCAAGGGGAGATAGAATGCACACTTATCAAGTTATAAGCCAAAATAGGTATCAGCTGTTTATTGCTACCTAACAAAGGACCCCAAAACTTTATGGCTTAAAGCAATACATAATCTGTTTCTGTGTACCAGGAATTCATGAGAAGCTCCTTTGAGCAGTTCTGGCTCAGGTCTCTCAAGAGGTGGCAGCAAGATGTCGCCTTGAGACTGGAGCTCCACTTCCAAGGCAGGTCACGCACATGGCAGACAGGTAGTGTTGGCAAGATAGTTTCTCTTTCAGCAGGGCTGCTTAAAGGTACCTACAGTGTGGCACTGGCTAACTCCAAGAAACTAAGGCTGAAGTTGCAATGCCTTTTACGGCCTAGCCTCAGCAGTCACACATCTTTCCTACAGTATTTTATTGGTCACACAAGTCAGCCTTGTTTTCAGTGTGGGAGGGTACTAACTATACAAGGGCCGGAAGATTAGTCAATATATTAACAACTAGAAGGATAACCTTACAAAAACCCGTCAGAAATCTTTTAACTTAGGGAAAGTGGGTTAAGGACATGGGAAGAGGGCAGGACTCAACTTTTTTTTTTAAATTTATTTTATTTATTTATTTATTTTTGGCTGTGTTGGGTCTTCGTTGCTGCGTGCGGGCTTTCTCTAGTTGCGGTGAGCGGGGGCTACTCTTTGTTGTGGTGCGCGGGCTTCTCATTGCAGTGGCTTCTTTCATTGTGGAGCACGGGCTCTAGGCACACGGGCTTCAGTAGTTGTGGCTCACGGGCTCTAGAGCACAGGCTCAGTAGTTGTGGCACACGCGCTTAGTTGCTCCGCAGCATGTGGGATCTTCCTGGACCAGGGATCGAACCCGTGTCCCCTGCGTTGGCAGGCAGATTCTCAACCACTGCGCCACCGGGGAAGCCCCAGGACTCAACTTTTAAGGTGAAAGATGACAAAAGGTTTCAGTTGGCCTTCGGTGTAATATGTGAACAATCAGGACCACATGGGCAGGGCACATAAACGCACAATTATGTCCTGATGCAGGAAGGCATTGCCATCCACTGTGCCCTACTTCCGATAGTAAACCTGGGAGAATACCAGGTCCATTTCTGGGCACCAAACATTGAATACATTTTTTAGGTAGCTCCAGAGGGGACATCAAGGACTGGTTTAAATTATGGGAAACATTTCACTTAACACAGAAAAAAGGAAGTACTGGCAGTATCCTAATGTCGGGCCAACAGAAGCTTTAATCCCCCCTAAGTTTCTAGTCCATGGGTTACAATCTGCTGTTTGTTTAGAAGGTAGTCAACCACACTCTTTAGAACTATGATTAGAGGAAACTCATGAGCAGAATCCCCTGAGTAAACTAGTGAGACTTTAAGATGCCTGTGCCACCTGCTATGGTGGCTGCTCAGTTTCTTTGGTTTACCTAATGGTTTTCAGATGTTCACACAGGTAACATTTTGGGATGAGCTGAGCCCCAGGAGGCAGGGATGCCCCTGTATTTCTTACAAATAACCATGTGTAATGCTTGTCAAACTAAAGAGCCTATAACTAAGACAAATTAAATACAACTACCAGACACTATGGCTCCAAGATTATTAAAATTTAATGCTTTATTTTTTAAAAAAGGTTATTTTCAAAATTCCATATGTGATTTTTCACCTACACATAGGCAGGGTATAAAGTAATGTGTGAAGAAGTCAGTGATGGAAGAGCCGGAGATTCGTGTGAGCGAGGATTATTCCCAGCTCATCGCAAGCCTCGATCACAACTTTGTCAGCAGTGGAACCGGAAGGGGCAGCGATGTAGGCCACGCCACTCTGAGGGGGAGACAGAGACAGACTCTCAAAACACAGCCTCATGCCAAAACACGTCCAGAATCAACCCCTCACACCCAATAACAAGTGCAAGCTAACAACGATTCACACTGCAGATTGATTCGGTCAAGAGGCAAAATAACGGGATTTGGGTTGTCCATACAACAAAAGGAGAAGTCAAAATAATACTCTAGATGTTACTGATCACATCATTATAGCCTGGATATATAATATAACTCATAGAACTGAAAAATCAGAAGCAGCATCTCTGAAATGGTTGCTGCATAATGACCAAATCCATACACACACCAATTCCATACTTACCCTTTTAGCTCTGTCTACATTGTCCCGGAAAGGAAAGAAGGCATCAGAGCTGATGGAAACTTCACTAAGTTTGTCAACCCATTCCTTCTTCTCTGCCTCGGTTAATAACTCGGGGACCTCCTCAAACAGTGCCTTCCACTTGATCAAATCGTCACCCTATGAGCGGGGGCAGAGGGGAAAGACAGGTTTTACACCATCTTCAGTACTATCTGATACAAATCAGAATGCCAGAAAAACACTTGGGCATTTTTCCTAGGACTTAATTATAAATAATGACTCATTTATGTCCAAGTCCATATTTCTAGAACCTTTTTTTGATGCTGTATAACATTTCATTAAGGAAGAAAATTAATCATAAGTGTGCCAAATAAAGACTGTACCATTTACAAGCCAGTTTATTCCAAATATATTTTGTTCTTTAATCTCTAAGTTAAATCTACTACTTTATATCCCTATATCAAAGCAAGCAAGGAAACAGGTAATTTCTAGAAGTATATTTCTACAATAATTAGTCTTAAGTACAGAGTCAGTCTAATAGACCAACCAGAACATGACTCAACAGTATTCATTTTTAAAAAGTACTTCTATTTGGGGTTTAAGCCAAAAGGCTTAAACAACATACTTTTATTCTTATTGACATATATTAGTTCTCTTCCAGGACTTACAGCACAATTTGTTGTGTAATAATCAAGCAGAAAAAGCAAATATTAAAGTAATTTTTTTAAAAAGCTGTTTGAAGCATTTCCTGGTTACAAAGCACACTCTCCAAGGACGCCTGTTGATCATGTCATGGATTCCTATCCCTGAATGGACAACCCAGTGGAGTTGACTCGCCCCCTCAGAAGACCACTGAGTTTTTGATTACCAAGCTTCTCTTTGTGTTTTGCATCCAGTACCTGTTAAGCATTTCTATTTCCAGAAACTGGGCTAAATCCTATTCTTTTAGCAGGCTACCTAATACTTGCAATTTTAATGCTCCCATATACCTGCTTCAAAGTAGAAAACATTAAAGAACGTGAAATATAACACAAGTACACTGAGTTGTTAATGGAGCTTGTAGAAAATGTAGAGGGACATTTGTTACCTGCTATCAAGTAATTTGTATGCAATGTTAAATACACACCTATCACGTACTATGCATCATGACTGGCACTGTGACAGCACCCAAGATGGGTGACAAACAGCCTCTGCCATCAAAACTTATAAGCAGGGACTTCCCTCGTGGTCCAATGGTTAAGAATCCGCCTTCCAGGGACGCAGCTTCGATCCCTGGTCAGGGAACTAAGATCCCACATGCCACGGGGCAACTAAGCTCGCATGCCACAAGTACTGAGACTGTGCACTCTAGAGCCCGCACGCCACAACTAGAGAGTCCATGTGCCACAGCTAGAGAGAAGCCTGCATGCTCCAACTAAGACCCGACACAGCCAATTAAATAAATAAATAAACAAACAAATCCTAAAAAAAAAAAAGCTTATAGGGACTTCCCTGGTGGTGCAGTGGTTAAGAATCCGCCTGCCAATGCAGGGGACATGGGTTCGAGCCCTGGTCCGGGAAGATCCCACATGTCACGGAGCAACTAAGCCCGTGCACCACAACTAGTGAGCCTGCGTGCTACAACTACTGAAGCCTGTGCACCTAGACCCCACACACTGCAACAAGAGAAGCCACTGCAATGAGAAGCCTGCGCACCTCAACGAAGAGCAGCCTCTGCCTGTCACAACTAGAAAAAGCCCACGCGCAGCAATGAAGACCCAACGCAGCCAAAAATGAATAAATTTATAGGGAAAAAAAAAAAGCTTATAATCAACAGGGGAGGTACAAACATACAAAACTAAACCAGTGGTTATAATCTAAAAAGACAGATGATCTGTAGTGTCAGAAAGGGATAAAGAACGCCAAAGAAAGGTAAATGAGACAGAAGAAGTTTAGATTAGTAAATTTAGATAATACAGAACTTCAAGAAAAATATCTTTTCTCTTTGTAGTGATGAAGATAGTCTGTTAAACAGAAAGGGTAAACATACTAATACACTCCACCCACACTCAACGACAGCCCGTTTACCTCTCCGATGGTTCCAGTAACATACTGATCAATGGCGTTGGAGATCTCTGCTCTCTTCACTCCAGTTTTAAACTTCATAGAAAGCACTTGTGGGTGATGTCTAAGCCACCAATAGTTTGCCTTATCCCCTGCAAGGCGTGTGCAGTGTATCCGAGACTGCTGTCCAGCTCCAATGCCAATAACCTGAAGAATGAAGAATATGGACATTAAAATGAGTAACAACACGCTTCTCAATGGATCTTTTGTGCATATTCCCCCAAATCCATCAATTTTGTGGGGGGAAAAGAAAATTAGGCTGAAATAAGAGAAACACAAATAATTTTAAGTCATTAAAAAGGCTAAGTGTAACATGTTTTAACTATTATTTATATGTTTCACCTCTTCAGTGAAATTTGAGGTATGGCTATTAATTAATATCTGGAAGTTTCTAGAGCTCCTGGACATCAGTAGCGAAGCGTGGTCTTGCTGGAACTTATTAGACAAGTAGCCACAGTCTCCCAGATTTTTGGTATTACAGATTAGCAATCTTGCAACAGTAGGCAATCACCTAAATTCCGAATCTGAAAGGGTCTTCCAGGTCACATGCCAATTAACATCCATCCTCTCCTCCCACTTATGAGCCAAATAATTTAACAAATGGTTAGAGAGGAGCTCAAGACACTATGGAAGAAACAGTGCTAAAGCCACAGCAAAACCAGGTTTATCCTAGAGCTAGGAGAGGCCCAGTGATGAGCCAGCTCAGTCCTGCATCCTATGGCTTTTAACTAGGAAAAGTTAAATACCTAGCTTAACATCAGATAGTAAAAGATGTTCAATATTTTGACTGTGGTAGTGGTCACGGTCAAACAACTATATAATCTGTGCAAACTGGTCAAACTCTACACTTAAAAAGGGTGAATTTTACTGTATATAAATTATGCCTCAGTAAACCAGATTTTTCATCATGTTAACTCTTAGTCTACAGATTCTTGGTAAAATAACGTTAGAAGTATAAAGAAAAATACCCTTTATGCTGCAAAACGATGGGCTAGTGGGTGGCAGTATGTTCTAATCCCTCTTCACTGGAAATGCTACTGATAGGGACGAGGGGAGCAAAGAAACTAGTTCCCTAGCAGTCACTGTCCCCTAACCCAAAACGTGCCAACTCGTTCCAGGCAAGAAGCAATAAGAACAATTTTAATACTTAGTTCCAAAGATACTTTGTAATCATTACTGAGTAAATACTGACAAACCGAGAAGAGAAAAACTCGGCAAATTTTCCTTTTCAAGCAGTCTAGTTCCCAAGACAGATGGATTTTTGAACATCATCTTGTAAAACAACAGTCCTCCCAAGGTGAGTCTGACAGCTTGGTTACCTGCCCATGCCTGGCATAGCACACGGAGTTAGACTGAGTATACTTGACAGCAATGGTGGCCACAGTGAGGTCTCTGAGTGCAGATTCCGGCAACTAAAAAAACACAGAATGGTAAATGTGGCTTTTTTTTTTTTTTTAAACCTTCATTTAACTTTTAGCATCTTATGTGTCCCTTATAACAGACCTATAATATAGTTCTATCCCTCAAATGAGGGAGTGAAATTAACTGTTCATAGGAGACACTATCATGTTTTACTGAAAGAATCATATTTAACATATTTGTCATGGAACTCTGTGCAACGTCTAATGCGTCACAAACTCAAATTGATGCCATTTTGCAACAAACTTTGGCTTAAGCCTCTTTACGTATCACACTAGATATGAAATACCATAACCACTCCAAAACTGAAAAACAGTATTTTCTCTATCACAGTAGCACCGAATAACTGGAGATGTGATAAAATTTATGTTCAAAAAAACCACTGAGGGGCTTCCCTGGTGGCGCAGTGGTTGAGAGTCCACCTGCCAATGCAGGGGACACGGGTTCATGCCCCGGTCCGGGAAGATCCCACATGCCGCAGAGCAGCTGGGCCCGTGAGCCATGGCCGCTGAGCCTGCGCGTCCGGAGCCTGTGCTCCGCAACAGGAGAGGCCACAACAGTGAGAGGTCCACATACCGCAAAAAACAAAAACAAAAACAAAACAAAAAAAAACACTGAGAGTAATTTTCACGGACACTACAAATAACTGTGATGCACATACAGCCAAGACTGCTCAGGAAAAACCAAATTAGGATCATTTTTTGGTTTGCCTAGAATATTCTACGTAGAAAGTATTCAAAAATGTGTTATGTACTACCGGTTCAAACAGAATGAAACAACAACTATAACTAAAAATGTCACTATCTTTAATATAAAGAGCAAATACAAATTGAAAAGAAGAATAATGATCTATGTTGGTATGCTAAGCAGACAAAAGATATAAGCACAGCTAATTGATAAATTATCTAACTGAAAAACTGTCAAGTCAGACTTCATCAAAACTAAAGCTTCTGCTCTTAGAAAAGATCCTGTATTAAGAGGATAAAAAGACAAGTTATAGACCATGAGAAAATATTTTGCAAACCACATATCCAACAAAGAACTAGTATTCCCAATATATAAAGACTCTCAAAATTCAGCTACAAGAATAAAAATATAATTAGAAACTGGGCAAAAGACATGAGGAGACATTTCAAGAAAAAGGATATACAGATGGCAAATAAACACATGAAAAAATGTCCATCACTAGGCATTAGGGAAGGCAAATTAAAATTATGAGGTATTGCTACACACCTATCTAATAAGAAAGCAACAACACCGAAACCCGGTAAGGATGCAGGGAAACTGGGATCATGCATATGTTGCTGGTGTAAGATAGAAAATGATACAGCCTCTTTGGAAAACAGTTTGGCAGTTTCTTAAACTAAATATGTAACTATGAGGCCAGCCAGCAAATACACTCCTGGGCCTTGAGAACAGAGAAATGAAAACTATGTTCATACAAAAACCTGTTCATGAATGTACAATGAATGAAAGTTACAGGAAGGGGAGCAGATTAGTAGTTGCCCGAGGTTACAGAGGAGGCAGAGGCAGGAGAGAAGTGAGTGTGGCTATAAAAGGCAACAGAAGCCTCCTTGTAGTGAGGGGCATGTTCTGTGTCTCGACTGCATCAATGTCAATTATCAAGGATGTGATGCTGTATTAACAGTTTTGCAAGACACTGTCCATTAGGGGAAATGGAGTAAAAGATACATGGGAACTCTTAAAACTGCATGTGTATCTATAATTT
The DNA here is from genome assembly GCF_025265405.1 of Mesoplodon densirostris. Taxonomy (NCBI): domain Eukaryota; kingdom Metazoa; phylum Chordata; class Mammalia; order Artiodactyla; family Ziphiidae; genus Mesoplodon; species Mesoplodon densirostris. The sequence goes on from NC_082668.1 coordinate 22,795,371, forward strand.
TTACTTTTTAAACTCAAAATTAAAACCTTAAAAACCACTGTTAGAATTTTTTAAGAATTTATTATACTAAGGTACTATTGATGTATTGATAGTATATCCTTTTCTATCTGTATTTGCTCTTTGCCAACTATACATTTTATTCCTTTGGTTCTAAGAAAGATTATTAACAAAAGCCAGCCTTCCTAGCTGCCTACCTTCAAATATAACCCTAGTATCCCAAGTTAGGATCAAGGACTATGAGACATGTCAAGGGGTGGGAGTGAGAGAATCCAGTGTAATAAACATGGCACATATAGTTAAAACAAATTGAAGCATTATTCAAGAAAAATGGGAGAAGAGAGAAAAATTCAAGCATGTTCGTTAATACTTAACACACACTCATTATACTTCTCCGGCTTTCTCAGGACTGAAACCATTCTAGACCTAATAGTATAATCTGATGATTTTGAGGCTGGAATATTAATAAAGACCTGTTTTAAAAGAAGCGAGGGGAATATAAAGGAGGAAAATACCATCATTCTCATCCTTAGTTAGGTTTCCAAATTTCCATTAAAAATACATATGAACAAGTACAAAAGAATGTAGATAAAAGACTAAAATCAAACCCTTGTAAAAATATCCAAGCTAGCACAGCCAGAGGCACAAAACCTATCAAGTGCTACTAAATTAATCAGTCCAATACCTATAAAACTACAAGGAAAACTTACAAAAGTAAGAGTCTCAATAGGTAGACACAGTTGTCAGCATGGGTACCATGGAATCTAGCTCAATACCCTTTTGGTATTTTAAAAAATACATTAACCAGCCAGATTAATAAAGTTAAAAAAAAAAAAAAAAAGAGCCTCAATTTACTGTGAGCTGCTTAAAAACATTGCTACCCCAATACCTCAGGGCCTTGACCAAAGGAGTAGATTCCAGAGGACTGAAAGATCTTTCTATATATGATTCCTACATGTTCCTTCACTTCAGGGTACCATTAAGTTTGAAAGATAAAAATGAAAGAATAACCAGTAAACCAACAAAGATCATGTCTTAATCACTATATGTTTATTAACAGAACTATCCTGACAAAGATTTTAAAGCCTATTTTCAGCATTCTACTTAAAGTCTCAGGATTCAGACCGGGAAACAATAGCCAACTCGTCCACTTGTTACAAAATGACTTCTTAAGAGACTAATCCTTTTCTAAGAACAAATAGAAAAACTGAATACAGAGCTCATAAAATATCAAGTACTGAGGCAAGAGGCAAAGACCCCAGAGATAAAGGAAGCAGGAAGAAATGAATGTGACTATGCTTTTCCCCTCAAGGCATTTTCCAAGTTCCAAGGCAGTAACTAAGAGGTAAATGAGCTAAGCCCCACATAAGTCAACTCTATGAAGGGAAAAACACACCATCCAGACCCTCAAAATATCTATATGGTTGGTTCTTTCATATTGTGGACCAAAAAACTGATCAAATAGTCAACCTACAAAAGATATGGAAAATTTTATTTGAGACAACCTGAGGAACCCAGGAGACAGTATCTCAGAGAGCTCTGAGAACTGCTCCAAATAGGTAACGGGGGAGGCCAGTATATACGTGATTTCCATGAAGGGGCACGTGCAATCAAGCACACTTCTCGGCAGAAGGTTACTGCTATTCTCGAGGAACAGACATCTTAGTTAATGGTTTTAAGTGCTTTTCTAAGTATGGGAAGATACAAGAAACTGGGTTCACAGAATCTCCTGAAAATATATAACTATCTGAGGGCCGGTTTTGTCAGTTTTCCCAGAGCACAGAGTACCTCATCCTGAATTCCTTTCAGTGACCGCTGTGGCGAAAGACTTGATTCTTGCAAAACTGGATGGTGGGCAACATTCTTTATTTTACGATCCCCTCCCTTTTGGTCTTAATTTCAACCAAAGTTTGGGAGGCATTTTGTGACTAATTTTTCCCATGGTGCTAGGAATGCTCATTCAGTGCAGGCAAGGATTTCGTTGATAAGCCACTCGATGTGCTATTGCTGGACTAGGCCCTCTTGGCAGTAACCAAAAGCCTCTGGACCACCTGACTTACTAGTCTATTATGGTCCAGGAAATGGTTCCCTCTTGTTGCTTCTCCCCATATTTATAGTTACACTATTATAATCACTGATCTTATAGAAAGATGTATTTGGCCAATCATTTCAACTCCCCTAATCATTATTTTTATCAAAGCTCAGTCACATATTTGGAAGAAACAATAATCTTGTAAAATAGGCAGAATAGAAATAAAATAGCTAGTAATATTAATAAGGTCGTAAGTAAGTATTTAAGCTAAGAACTTCCACAAGGTGCAGCCCAGAATCTCCCCATGTTGTCTGAGCAGTCTGCTCTGTACCAATCACTATCTTTAAGGGAAGTGATATATTGGCATTGTACATAAAGTTCACCAAAGATGTCTGCATGCACAAGGCAGAGTGGTGGGTCATCGTGACCCCTCACAGGATTGAGAAAGGAATGTTATCTTCTAAGGAGTTACATGGCTGGCAACAGAAGAAGAAAAATTGAGCTTTATGGTTGAGCAGGTTTTTCTGCCACTGGGGAAGCCTGGTTAACACATAATGCAGATGCACAATGCACGCTAGAGGTGAAGGAGGAGGCCAAAGGGCAGAGAAAAAGTTTCATGTTTAAATTTTTCTTGCCTTGCCTTAAAATATGAATTTTTATTTCATCAATATCCAATGCCCAGCATGCAATAAAAAACACCAGGCATACCAGCAGATAAGACCAGAAAACAATGAAGTCAGTTACACATCTGAAGTACTGAAAAGAAAGTACAGCCAACATTAGACACAGCAAAAATATCCTTTAAAACTGAAGGCCTAATTAAGGGATTTCAGAAAAACAAGTACTACTAGCTCATCCATTTCCTTATAGTATAACCTTGGGCAAATGTCTTAACTGTCCTCTCTGTCACAATTTTGTGATCTTTACAATAGAGCTGACAGTACTCACACCCTGCCCAGAGGGAGCTGTGCATATTAATTGATATAATACATGTAAATACAAAAAGAAAACCATTTTTATCCTAGGAATATGTCCTAAAAGATGACAACAGGACGAGAACAAAATCATGACTATGTGAAAACATCAGTCACAGCACTGAAAATGGAAACAACTTAAGTATCCATCATAGTACATGGATTGCCACATGGCCTTTCAGATGAAGATATGGATCTATGTTTCTTGATATAGAAACACATTTGTAGCTCAGTGCATAGAAAAAAAGGCAAGTTACAGAACAGATTTATAAAAGACACGATCCCATATATATAGAATTGAAGGTAAATAACTACATATATACATATGCACAGAAGTTTCTAATATGGTCTTCTGTTCATTTTTTAAGTTCTCAAACTTACTTGACAACTCAGAGATGAGCTAGCTCTTTGCATATCGACCAGTTTTAAATATGGGCCTTAATAAATGCATAAGCATATAAATATTAAAAACAGATCTACTGAATTACTAGTATTCAGTTCAGATATTTTCAGACTTACATCTTTATTCTTGGTAACAATGTTGCTAAATAATGACCTGTTGACGACACTATTATTTCTCTTTTGGCTTAAACGAAGACCAAAGAGAGTTCGAACTTCATTTTCATCTGGACTGTAAGACTGGTCCATCTAAATAAAACACAAATTTAAAGAGTTAAAGGGTAAAAAATATGTCTATATCCCTCGAAATTTTTCACTTAATTTATGTTCAAGATATTTCATTATAAACAAAGCTATATGCATTTTTTCTAACTTAAGCAGGTACAAGATTATTTCAGGATGGGTGTAATAGAATGGCCAGGCACCAATATTTTGCTCCAAATTTTTTTATAGGTTTTATAATCTTATAGGGTTTTGTAACTTATACCAAACATTAGAACGAATGATTCCAACAGAGCATTTCTGGTTTCAGTAACTGAAAGCACTGTACATATGGGTTTAAAAAAAAAAAAAAAAAAACTAAAACAGATATGCTAACAAACAGGCAGTGGCACAAAAACTAACCTCTAATTTTTTTCTAAAAATCTATTACAAATACTTAATTAAGACTTAGATTAAAAAGTTAAAAGAGTGGGCTTCCCTGGTGGCACAGTGGTTAAGAATCCGCCTGCCAATGCAGGGGACAAGGGTTCAAGCCCTGGTCCGGGAAGTTCCTACATGCCACGGAGCAACAAAGCCCGTGCGCCACAACTACTGAGCCTGCGCTCTAGAGCCCGCACACCACAACTACAGAAGCCCGCGTGCCTAGAGCCCATGCTCCGCAACGAGAAAAGCCAACTCAATGAGAAGCCCACTCACGGCAACAAGGAGTAGCCCCTGCTTGCCGCAACTAGAGAAAGCACGCATGCAGCAAGGAAGAGCCAACGCAGCCAAAACTAAAAAGTTAAAAGAGAACAGCATTTGTAGTCTGTGTCTTTGTTATTTGAAAAGGAATATGTCATTCATTGCTTTCTTCCTCTCCCAAATTTTTAACTGAAATGATAGTAAGACATGGGAATAATCTGCATAAGACCACTCTCTCCTTAGACATTTTTCCAAATTTGACAGTATTTCTTTATTTAACCTTTGGATGATCTTTGACTTAGAAAGCACTGATATCCGTAACTTATAAGCAAGCCCTCATATTAATTCTGCTTAATCTGCATTTTCCTGAATTCTAAAATGGTCCTTTTCCCTTTGTATTATAAAATTTCTAAAACTGAGATGTGCCTGCTTTTAACTGATGTCATAAAAAAACCTCTCAAATAAACAAAATATTGAGGAAGCCCTGGTGTTCTTTTGACACCCTGAAACATGATACTGTCTGGTGCTAAAGAGGTCATGATCAGGGTCAGGCTCAGGATTTGGAAAACATTCTCCATGATGCTACAAGCAACTGCTAATAGCCAGAAGTACTTACTACTCCTAATGACAACAACAACAAAAAACAGTTAAGAGTGAAAATACAGTGGCAGCTAACTGAATGATTAAGTAGCTTTTTAAAAAGCTACTTCTGTCAAGTAGCTTTTAAAAAAGTATTACATTTAGGGCTTCCCTGGTGGCGCATTGGTTGAGAGTCCGCCTGCAGATGCAGGGGACACGGGTTCGTGCCCCGGTCCGGGAAGACCCCACATGCTGTGGAGCGGCTGGGCCCGTGAGCCATGGCCGCTGAGCCTGCGCGTCCGGAGCCTGTGCTCCGCAACGGGAGAGGCCACAACAGTGAGAGGCCTGCGTACTGCAAAAAAAAAAAAAAAAAAGTATTACATTTAATGTGGTATTTTTGTTTTCTTTCCTTGAAAAGCTGACATGGAGTCTATGGTAAACCATGTAATTATTGGTTTCTTAAAATGAATAATAATAACTTTCAATATATGGAATTTGGATTCCACAAATTTTTTTTACATTAATACCTTCTGAAAAACAGTATTATGAATTTTAACTTTCAATTCAAATAACTTTTTGCTTTATCTATTTATGATCAGACTATGGGCTAATTTCCCTAATGTATAAGAGCTTGTAAAAATCAGTAAGGAAAAAACTCAACAATCTATTAGAAAGACAGGCAAAGAACATTGGCAGACAGTTCATAAAACAGAAGTAAAAACACTCTTAAATGTGAAAAGATGTTCACCCACACATAATCTGAAACTAAAACTGCAATGAGATGCCATTTTCATCCATCTAACTGCTAAGATAAAAATGTTTAAAAACTTGATGCTAGCAAAGGTGTTAGGAAATAGGCACCCTTACACATTCCCATTAAGACATAAAATTGGTTGTACAACCTTAAAATGAGCAGCATCTATCAAAGTCACCAATACAGATAGTCTGCAACCCCGCCCTAATTTTATCCTCAGGACTTTCCCTCTAGCTTATTCACTGCAGGGTGTGTGTAATAGCTAAAGACTGGTGACTGGCTAGATAAGATACACAGATACGGGACAAACTTCCAAGATGATGAAGCAGTGTGCATTTGTGTCAGTGGGGAGAAAAAGAAGAAATGCAAATGCAAATATTTGCTGAATATGTATAGACTACATATTTCAGGAAAGGTGAGCAAGAAATTGAGACTATTACTTTTAAAAAAGGTAACAGAGTGGCAGAGGGAAGGATGAGGATACTTCATCAAATAACCTTCAATACCTTTTGAATAGGAAACCACATTAAATATATATATATATATTTTAATTAATTAATTAATTTATTTATGGCTGTGTTGGGTCTTCATTTCTGTGCGAGGGCTTTCTCTAGTTGTGGCAAGCGGGGGTCACTCTTCATTGCGGTGCACGGGCCTCTCACTATCGCGGCCTCTCTTGTTGCGGAGCACAGGCTCCAGACGCGCAGGCTCAGTAGTTATGGCTCATGGGCCCAGCTGCTCTGCAGCATGTGGGATCTTCCCAGACCAGGGCTCGAACCCGTGTCCCCTGCATTGGCAGGCAGATTCTCAACCACTGCACCACCAGGGATGCCCAATATATTATTTTTAAAGAAATGAAAAGTAAGGGTGAGAAAGCTACCTTGATCTTAAACCCAAAAAATTAATAGGAAGAAAAAATTTGCAGGATAAAAAAACCATAGTAAAGAAGAATAAATTAGAAGGGTGCCAGTATAAAGGAAAGATTAAATATGGGGAAAAAGAGACAAAATAGAAGAGCAAATTACTGTTTCAAACATGAATTGCACTAACCTGAAGAACACAGTAGTTCCCATTTTTCTTTTTAGAGAGTAATTTCAAAGCTTCATCTTCATATCCTGGGGCAATAATACCATCAGATACCTATATGTGTATTAAATATTAATTTCTATTTTAAAAAATTAGAGAACACCTCTTAAACGATCTAGAGATAATTATCTGTTGTAAATAATGCAGTAGCAGTTTCAGGTTTCTGCCTCCACCAGATAATACAAATACTATACTTGGAAAGGTAAGTCTATGCTAGAATACAACTTTCTACAGCTGATCTTATCTCATTGGCTGTCCTTTTGGTTGTCTGTTTCAATTTTAACCAAGAATATATGAATGATTCACTGTAATACACGTATCTTAGGAAGAAAAATGATTTTTTACTCTTCTGTTCACAGGGAGGTTTTGTACTAGAAAGAGCATGTTCTTCTAATTCTGGCTCTGCCAAAACCTATCTAAATGACCCGAGGCAAGGCAGGCTCCTCAACAGCAAGAAAAGAAGTCAGAGGAAATCAGATTTACCACATTATAAAGATACAAAAGTCATAGCTCACACCCCAAAGCCTTGTGCTGTAACCTATAATGCAGCACGCCAGCTCCACGGCAGCTGGGGATGGTGGGGGTGATGGTAAGGATCCCTAAAGCAACTAAATATTGTCAAGTCACAGGCCCTGTTAGCCTTAACTGCTAACTGTTTGTTTCCCTCCGAGGCATCTGAGCTCCTTCATTCTTCTCCTCTATCTCTCCAGCCCCAACCCCACCTTTCCAGAATGCCTGTTTGGTACTCAATTGATGGGGGTTAGTTTTTTAGAGTAGTTTATAATTCCCCTCACTATACAGTCTCTTTCATTACAGACCTAATGAAAGTTTACAGCCAGGTTCATTATTATGTCACCATCCAAGACAGCATCCTCTATTCTTCAGAAACAGTAACTCTGGCATTAAGACAATGACTACTAGAAAATTTTAAAGAATTAAATATATAAAACTTGATCACAATAGCCAAATACAAATATTATAGGTTATGGTTTCAATAAACACTATGAACAAATTAAGCTCTACTTAGTTATGCATTGGACAAGATACAGAATGTCCACTCACCTCTCTAGAGATAATTTTGGCAGTAGGGACATCACAAATATCAGATAATGCAACAAAATCACCAAAGGAGGACATCCTATCAGCCCCTGTAAATAAAAATTAAAATGTAGTATTTATCACAGATTATCCATCCTTATATAGAAAAAGGTAATGTTCAATAAACCCCAACGTGATCATATAAAATCTAACTTGACTAAGATTTAAACAATAGATTAATAAGTCATTTAACTGAAATAATCAATAAGAAATATTCTTTCATTTTACCTCCTAGGGCAACATTCAGCAAACTTTTTCTGTAAAGGGCCTGATAGTAAATATTTTTTAAGCTTTGCGGCCATGTGATCCCTGTTCCACCTCCAAGACTGTGGTTAGCAATCAGCCACCGACAATACTATGTGGCCATATTCCAACCAGACTGCATTTACAAAGCTAGGTGGTGGGCTGGATTTAGTCAATGAGCCACACTTTGCTAACCCCTGTTGTAAAGTAAACCATAAGAAAGTGTCTCAATAATCTCCCATTAATTTTACAATAATATTCACAGGTTATTAAGCTCATGCATTAGATACTTGTGAATTATATATAACTTTAACCAAATTCAGTGTACTTAAATAACCATACAACTTAAATTTAGCAATACAAATACATTCAATAGCCTAATCTGAAACTTCACGTACCAAATTCTAATTGTGCTTCCCTTTATTACATTAAATACTAAAACTAACACACTTTTATAAACAAATTTATTCCAAGGCTCTCATATAATCATTCTGAAGTATTAATGAAAAATAGATTAAGGTAATTTGAAATCCTATAACAAAACAAAGGATATTACTACTTTAAGATAAAATATTGCTTTTCCTCTCAAAAAAAAAAAAAAAAGAACAGAAAAAGCGTTATTATTCTTCTGACCTCTTGCTCTTGCATATGCAGTGGATATGGGTGTGAGGGTTTTGTACATATCATAGACCATGCAGACTTTGGCTTCATCTTCACTGAGTGGAATTCCAACAGCAGCGCCTGGTATAGAAAACCATAAATAAACCAAAAATCTCAAGTTACTACTTATTAATTCCTAAATCAGGACATTTTTCTAAATATCTAGTCCAAAACACCTAGTCTATATAGCATAATTTCTAGTGCTTGGGCCAAATTAAACAGAAACCTGTTTGGCCAGATAATTAAATGCCAAAAATATAACTGCAGGGGAGGGTGAGGCGGGGGGAATCTCTTCTTCAGCCTCTGAAAGCAGAGCCACTGTCTTGAGTCTGCCAACACTAGGCGTGTGTATGAAGCTACTTTAATTCATTACTGACTCTCTGTCCTGCTTGATATCACACACCGTTTATTTCTCTGCCACTCCCATTGTTTTCATATCCAAAAACTATCTGAGAACTAATTATGTGTTGAATTGTCAGTAGGTGATACAAATAACTAAGCTGCAAAGCTGACATAAACATAGAAGAAAAAAGGTCTCTCATACAATGGCCATAAAAAGTTAAAGTGCCATAAGAACAACTTCTTAATGTCTACTCAGTTAAATTTTCAACCATGTGGAAAAATGTTTAGTTTAGTCATACTGCATTAAGCAACATCACTTTTATTTTCTACATGTTTCCACTACAAATAAAACTATTATCTGACCTTCCTATCTCATAAGTGTTACATATTGTATATATGTAAAAGACATGTGCGCATGGTATTGTTATCAGATTTTATCCAGTTACTACATTGATATTATTATTAACAAAAGTGGTTTCGGACTTCACAGAATGTCTATATTCACTTTTGAGTCTTGTCAAACTTCCAAAAATTTTTTTAAAGTGTATTTTGAACAGTTCCAGAGAATCCCAGAGTGCAGTGCTTTACCTGCCGGGCTGACATGTTTGAAAGAGGCAGCGGCTGGAATGTCTAAAGCTTCTTTGAGTTCCTTCACCAGCTGCCAGGCATTCAAAGCATCACACAAGTTTATAAATCCAGGGGCTCCATTCAGAACTACATATAAAAATATAAATACACATTAACAAGCCAGGTCAATAAGATCAGATATGTGTACATTTCCTAGAAAAATTTTAAAAATACATATATAAAGATTGCACAAATATGTTTCAAATAAAGTATAACGAAGAGGCAAACAGATATACACGAACATACAAGAACTTGCTGAGACTGAATAAAGCACCCGAGTCTAAGCCCATCTTAACAAACACACACACACCACAGAGGTGCATGAACACACATGTGTACACAGACCACTGGTGGACCAAAGCCAGCCAATCCATAAATAAATCAACAAAGAATTCAGGAACAGGAAAAAAGTATGACTAGACTAGTGATCATCAGGGATCCACTTTAGTACAGAAATAAGATCAAACAACTGTGGCAACTTTAGGGTACAATTTATAGTATGAAATTTAAATTGTAAGTCCTGTCAGTTTAAGAAATAATGTTACAAACTAAAGCAAGAGTTTAGTGGGTGGGAGAGATGGAGGGAAAAAAGTGTGTTGGGTTTCTCTTCTTTTATACCAGACTCGGCAGACTCAGTCTAAAGTTGAAATGCAGTTAAAAAGGAGACTACAACTTTTTCACTGCCTATTTTCTTAACAGTGGCAGGATTTTTAAAAGCCAAAATCTTGTGAATAAACATTTATAAGAAGCTCAGCGCACACACAAAACTAGTGGGCCACTAATTAAAAACAACTTTATAATTTCATTTCCTTTGTGTTATTTTAGAGAGCAGATACTTTTAAAAGCAAAACCTTGCCAAACATCTACTGAGTGCCTACTACAGTGTTAAGCACTGTTCTAGGAACTTGGGATATTATCAGTGAATGAAAGAGTCCCTCCCAAATTACTGTCATCGACAACCCTCTAAGATAGCCTCATCCAAGAGGGCAGACAGCAGAAGGAAGAAGAACTATGCTTCTGCAGCCGGTGGAACGAAAACCACATTCACAGAAAGACAGACAAAATGAAAACGGACAAAGGATTAATCTCCGAAATATATATGCAGCTCAATAATAAAGAAACAAACAACCCAATCCAAAAATGGGCAGAAGACCTAAATAGACATTTCTCCAAAGATGACGTACAGATGGTCAAGAAGCACATGAAAAGCTGCTCAACATCACTAATTATTAGAGAAATGCAAATCAAAACTACAGTGAGGTATCACCTCACTCCAGTTAGAATGGGCATCATCAGAAAATCTACAAATAACAAATGCTGGAGAGGGTGTGGAGAAAAGGGAACCCTCCTACACTGTTGGTGGAAATGTAAACTGATACAGGCACTATGGAGAACAGTATGGAGGTTCCTTAAAAAACTGAAAATAGAATTATCATATGACCCCGTAATCCCACTACTGGGCATATACCTAAAGAAAACCATAATTCAAAAAGACACATGCACCCCAATGTTCATTGCAGCACTATTTATAATAGTCAGGTCATGGAAGCAACCTAAATGCCCATAGACAGATGAATGGATAAAGAAGATGTGGTACATTTATACAATGGAATATTACTCAGCCATAAAAAGGAATGAAATTGGGTCATTTGTTGAGACATGGATGGATCTAGAGACTGTCATACGGAGTGAAGTAAGTCAGAAACAGAAAAAGAAATATCGTATATTCACGCATGTATGTGGAACCTAGAAAAATGGTACAGATGAACCAGTTTTCAGGACAGAAATAGAGACACAGATGTAGAGAGCAAACGTATGGACACCGAGAGGGAAAAGCAAGCTGCGGGGGATGAACTGGGAGACTGGGATTGACATATATACACTAATATGTATAAAACGGATAACTAATAAGAACCTGCTGTATAAAAAAATAAATAAAATTAAAAAAAATTCAAACATTATTCTGTTTCTCTATATTTCTTCCAAACAATAAAATGCTCTTTGAATTAAAAAACAAAAAACAAAAAAAAACCCAAATTACTGTCATCATGGAGCTTACGGGTGGAGTTAGAAAGGAAACAAAATGCGCAACAGAATTATACAATAGAAAATATTAGGTATTTACCCAAATGAGTTGAAAACTTGTGTCTACACAAAAACATGTACACAAGTGTTTATAACAGCTTTATTCATAAACTGCCAAACAGCATCCTTACATTCTTGATGTCTTCAAAAGGTGAATGGATAAACTGTGGTACAGCCACACACAAGGAAACGTTATTCAGCAATAAGAGGTAATAAGCTACCAAAAGACACAGGAGGAAACCTAAATGCATATTGCTAAGTTAAAGAATCAGTCTGAAAAGGCTATATTACTGTGTGTTTCCAACTATGTGATACTGGAACACAGCAAAAGTATAGAGACAGTGAAAAGATCAGTGGTTGCTAGGGGTTAGGGGGCAGAAGGGGAGGAATTTTTAGAGTGGTAAAACTATTATGTAGGAAAATATCACGGTGAATACATTATACATTTGCCCAAACCCGTAGAATGTACAACATATTCTGAATCTAAACTATGGATCTTAGTTAATAATAATGAACCAATATTGATTCATTAATTGTAACAAATGTACCACACTAATGCAAAGTTGTTAACGGGGGAAACTGGGGGAAGGGGGACATATGAGAATTCTTTGTACTTCTGGGGAATTTTTCTGTAAATCTAAAACTGCTTTTTAGGGGACTTCCCTGATGGTCCAGTGGTTAAGCCTCTGCACTTCCACTGCAGGGGCATGGGTTCGATCCCTGGTTGGAGAACCAAGATCCCACATGCCATGGGGTGTGGCAAAAAAAAATCATAATAATTAATTAAAAACAAACCTGTTCTTTTTAATAAAACTACTTGGAAATAAAGTTCTCTCGAGCAAAAAAAAAAAAAAAAATTACTGTTCTCATGGAGCTTATGCGAGAGGCACAGAAGAAACAAAATAGGCAATAAACAGTAGACAACAAAAGTAAAATATCCTATAAGACATACAACATGCAAAAATTAAATGACACATCTTTTATAAAACTCCCCCATCTCCCTTTTTTAATAGTTTAGACTAATTGTGGTAAGTGGGAGAAAACTTGGCTTCTGAAACATTTCGGTTAGTTAGAATAACCCCTTCAAATTATCAAATTTCCAAAGACACTAACAACTCTTCAGACACAAGAGAAAGTGCTATAGAGAAATGTTTAAAGTTGTTTAATCTATTAAACAGTTGAAACGAAACAGAACTCTTCTCATTTCCAATCACAAGAAAACCAGTCATTAACATCACACACACACACACACACACACACACACACACACACACACACACACACACACACACACACACACACACACACACACACACACACACACACACACACACACACACACACACACACACACACACACACACACACACCCTCTCTCTAGGGCTGAGTATACGGGCTCGGGCAACATTAGAAAAGATTCCAAATATATCTGAGGCAAAGTAGTAATAGAATTTACCAACTGTCAAGAGCAAAGAAAAGAGTATTTTAAATGCTCCTTAAACTTCCTGCACTGCTTCTCTCTCCTCCCCTCTCCCCGCTGGTAACAGGGAGTGAACAGCACCAATCTACCAATGTGCGCTCTGAGCTTGCCTTCTCAGTGCCTGAGGGAAGCTGTCCGTGCTCTCGCCCAGGGCAGCCCCCCACCAACTTCAACCCTCCGAAGTCTTCACACCTACAAGTCTCTCCTCTGCCCGCTGGACCCACTCTTCCCTTCTACCAGGGAGTAGGACGTGCTTGCTCATTAAATAGTCCACTTTAACAACAAAACAGAACCCAAAACCGTAAAACCCCTCATAACTCTAAAAATCCTTAAGCCCTGACTAATTTCGCTGTTCAAAGAATTATCTTTATCATTCTTCTTTCCTAACCTCACATTCCTATTTTGGCCCATATTAACTGGGCTTCCAGATCCATCATTCCAAGGAAACTGTGTGTTTGTAACATTCCCAAATCAAATAGCCACTGCTCTCAGCAGCATTCCGACTGGTTGAAACTCTATAGGTTCTCCTCTGATGGTTCTCCACTGCCACGTCAAGGTTTGGTCTTGACCGTCTTCTCCAAAATCCAGCCATCCCATCCCGTCCTACATCTTCAAAACCATCTACACACCAGACATTCGAATCTGTATCTTCAACCTGACTTCTCTCCAGAACCCTGGATTATCTCAATATTTTTTGTTCACAAGTCCCACTGACAGCTCAAACTTCAGGCAACTGTAAGAGGTACTATGTAATTTACTTTATCTTCTAAAAAGTGAATCACATCTGATACAATAGAGAGAAAGACACACATCCAGACACGGCAAACTGTGCCACGTAACGCTCAGCTTTTACCTGTGATTGGGAGCTTGGTCTTCAGGGTATATAACTGGGCAGGAGTTTGATGAGGGTTCATTCCATACCTCAAGGGCATCTGAGATATTCCTTTACTATATTCTTTCCTGAAGTAATCTGAAATTGCTTCATCATATTGTGCCGTGTGAGTGAAAGCCTAGAATAAGAGTTAAGATTTGTGAAAATACCCACAGTATTTCTGAAAATGAGGTAAAAATGGTTATAAGTAGTATATATCAAACTACAACCCACAGCCCGCACACATGCCTGTGCAGGAAAGACACCAAATAATAATAAATAGCACAAAGAATTATTCCCTTTCCATTTCTCTTTCAATCTTTTGACAGACCACCTCTCTGATAGTTGGTCTCTGCATTTATAACAAAAGGATAGCAGTTCCAAGCAGAACCCTGGAGGGTGATGTAATCTGGTGAGAACTTAGTACTGTTGGTTTTGCAAACACTGCACTAGATAAAAGCGTGTCCACACCTTCAAGGCTAACTGGCGTCTTGTCTCCAAAGATGTGTCTTTGCTGTCGGAGCCCTGCATCTCTGAGGACACAGCCGCATAGTCCTCTGGTTCACACACTACTGTCACTCGAGTGTGGTTTTTGGCTGCCGCTCTCAGCAGGGTTACTCCCCCTTTGAAGAACAAAAGATGATTTGCATTTTCGTATCAGTTTCACCTCTTTAAAATAAAGTCACTGTACGCATACTTACTTCTACTATAATTCTTGCCTTAAAAATAAGAGAAAAATAAGCCACATGAATCTCTAAACGGAGAAAGAGCTCAGAAAATATCGATGAATCGGTCATCCCAGAACACAATCTGGGGGCAGCGACTATTTGCTAGGCCCTCAATAGGGAACATCCAAGAGTCATCTTGTTTACAGTGTAAAGAAGTGTCTCCTCCAGCAGTCTTCAAATATGGTTTTTCTGACTTACCAATATCAATTTGCTCAACAGCCATTTCAACAGTTACAGCCGGAGAAGCCACCGTCTTTGCAAAGGGATACAGATTACAAACGACAACTCTAAAAACAAAGAGGAATTCAGCTGTCACTAAAAACTCAAACTTCCATGGTTTACACACCTCAGTCAGTAGCTGTTAACATGACCAAACCCCTTAAGACCTAAAATATCAACTGTGAGCCTGACATTTTAAAGTTCTAAAGTTACTTTGAAACGTCAGGACCTCCCACATTTGCAAGAGCATAGGTATACAGAAGAGGCTGTAGTCAGCAAATGCTCTCAATACACATTATTGCCTTCAAATCATATTGCAATGTTGCTGCTTGGGTAACCTTAGCTACCCACTGTCCTATCAAGCCATCAAAATTTAAAAACAAAATTTTAACTGAAATAAAATACAAGATAATATCCTCAATTTGGAATGTGCTCACCATTATCTACGACATTGGATTTTACACTCTATTTCCAGTGGATTGTGTAAAATGATGAAAAATGATAGGTCGTTCTAAAGGGGAAATATTTGTTTTGTCTTCAGAAAGGTCATACACAATAATGGTAAAAGGACAAAAGAGTAATTTAAAGGACAGACCTGATCTAAAATTCACCACCAGTGAAAGAGAGATCCACCCCTAGGGCTGCAATGTGAGGAGATATGTGGGCAGGTTCCCCAGTGAAATAAGCACAACTGGTAAAAACTAACAAAAAAAGAAAAACAGAAGGGGGGGGTGGTGGGCAACACTTCCCAATGCCTGATACTAAAACCAGACAAAATGTCGCAAAAAAACCCCCAGAACAGTACCTTATGAATACGGACCAAAAAGTCCTTAACATACTACCAAATTGAATCCAGTAAAATATAAAAAGAAGTACACACCACAGCAAAGTATGGTTTATCCCACGATTGTAAGGTTGGTTTAATATCTAAAAGTCAATTATTATAATAGCTATGTCAATAAAATAAAGGACAAAAAACACCTGATTATCTCAATAGATGCACGGAAAGCATCTGATAAAACTGAACTCATTCATGATGAAAACACTCAAAAATTAAGAATAGAACTTGCTCAACACGATAAAGGATATTAAAAAAAAAAAAAACCCACAGCTTACATCATACTTCAAGGTGAAAGACTGAAAGCTCTCCCCTAAGATCAGGAACAAGACAAGGATGTCCACTCTCACCACTTCTACTCAACCCTGTACTGGAGGTTCTAGCCTGGTCAATTAGCAAAGAAAATGAAATAAAAGGCACCAAGATTGGAAAAATGTGATGCTATCTCTATTAGCAGGTGACATGATCTTGTATATAGAAAATCCTAAGGAATTCACACAGAAAAATCATTAACACTAATCAGTAAATGACTTCAGCAGGGTTGTAGGATATAATCAATTGAACTTATACACACTAGCGAGAACAATCCAAAAGTAAAATTAAGAAAACAGTTCTACATACAATAGCATCAAAAACAAAAACAAACAAATTTAAGAATAAATTTAACAAAAGAATATGACTTGTATCTTAAAAAGTACAAAACAATGTTGAAAGAAATTTTAAAAAATCTTTAGAAAGAGATCCCATGTTTATGGACTGGAACACTTAATATTGTTAGGATGGCAATATTCCCCAAATTGATCTACAGATTCAAGATAATCCTTACAAAAATTCCAACGCCCCTTTTTGCAGAAATGGGCAAGCTGACCCTAAAATTCATATGGAAATGCAAGGGACCCTGAACACCCAAAACAATCTTGAAAAAGAAGAACAAAGCTGAAAGACTCACACTTATCACTTTCACAATATACTGCAAAGATAATGGCGTGGTGCTGGCATAAAGGAGATATAGATCAAGTGTACCAAGATCATTCAATGGGGAAAGAATAGTCTCTCCGACAAATGATGCTGAGACAACTGGATAGCCACATACTAAATAAAGCTGGACCGCTACCTCACACCCACATATAAAAAACGTAGCTTAAAAGGAATCAAAGACCTAAGCATAAAAGCTAAAACTAAAAAAACTCTTAAAAGAAAACATAGGCATAAATCTTCATTATTTTAAACTATGAAATGGTTTCTTAGAAATAACACCAAAGGCACAGGCAACAAAAGAAAAAATATAAGTAAGTTGAATATTACCAAAATTTAAAACTTTTATGATGGTCAAAGGATACCATTAAGAAAGTGAAAACGATCCACAGAATGGGATAAAATGAATTCTTACAACTCAATACTAAAAAATAAGTAACTCAATGAAAATGGGCATCTGAACAGACATTTCTCCAAAGGTATACAAATGGCTTATGCTCATGAAAAGATGCTCAACCTCATTAGGAAATGCAAATCATAATCACAGTGAGATACCACATCATAGGATGGTTAGAATAAAAAAAAATCAACAACAAATGTTGCTGAGTATGTAGAAAAGTGAGAACTTTTGTACACTGCCGGTGGGAATGTAAACTAATGAAACCCTTTGGAAAACAGTCTGGCAGCTCCTCAAAAGTTTAAACAGTTACCAGATGACCAAGAAATTCCATTCCCAGGTATATACCCAAGAGAAATGAAAATATATGTGCACACAAAAATTTGTACATGAATGTCCATAGCTGCATTATTCATAACATCCAAAAGTGCAAACAATCCAAATATCCATCAACTGATGAACTGATAAATGGGAGTATATCCATACAATAAATTACTTTTCAGCAATAAAAAAGTGAATTGATATATGCTGTAACATGGATGAACCTCAAAAACATGCTAAGAAGCTAGTCACAGGACCATATATTATACAATTACACTGATATGCAATGTTCGTGTAAATCCATAGAGACAGAAAATAGACTGGTGGTTGCCTAGGCTGTTGGAGGAAATGAAGAATGAAAGTTAATGGGTAGGGTTTTTTGTGGGGGAGGGTCAGGGTGGGAGGTGGGGTGATGAATATATTCTAACATTAACTGTGGTAATAATTGTACAACTCTAAATATACTAAATTACTAAACTACTGAATTATCTACTTTAAACTGGGGAATTGTATGGTACATGAATCAAGTTGAATAAAGCTGTTATACATATGTATTAAAAAGAAACAGTGAATATCATTATGCAAATAACTAAGTTACTTATATGTACGACAATTTAGATCACAACTTCCTAAAAAAGCAAAGGTTGTTTAAGCATAATTATGTATTTTAGTAATATAAATTTGGCAAAATCAAAATGCTTACCCACATACAACGTCACAAAGGTCCTCAATAAATGTTTATAGTAAGTGATCAGGAAACTAAACCTAATGCTAACCTTAATCTTTAAAAAGAGACACCAGATTTGGCTTCTTTGTCTTTGATTCCTATGTATTAAAAGTTCAACTTTGAATTTTTACCTTATAAGGCTGAAATCAAGTCTGGCCATGTCAGCACTATCTTCTGGGATATTACGAGCCAAGATGCCTAATTTAACAAAGTTAGAGTATTAGGTTCAAAACACAAGTCAGAATAAGGTACTTCTTTCCAACGTGATCCCATCAATCAAGTTAAAGCCCCTAGCATTGCCTAACTAAGAATACCAGACAGTAAAAATCTCAGATTAGTGGGTATACTTAAAAATTGTTTACATCAGTTCCTGATTCCCTTTTCTTGAGCAACAAAACATAAAAGGAATTTTCATATAACTGTTGTCAGTTCCATCACTCCATGTACTCCCATAAATAGTGAAGCATTTTGAAAGAACTCCTTTGAAAGTCAGTTACACTGTGATGCTTTATTCTAAGTTTGGAATCATCATAAAAGTTTTTTCACACTCTAAAATCTAAGTATTTTCATTAACTCCAGCAGGAAATACCACACTCTAACTTATTTATCAGGCCAGGACTAATAGCAAGCAGAGGAATCCATCAAGTAATAAAGCAAACCAGATTTTAAACAGGTTCTAATGTATTACGAACTTTAGCAGCACATGTGACAAAACCAGTATAACCTCACGGATAATTATTTTTTGAGCTATGACCTGCCTTTTTCCTTATTCCTTTGTTTATTCTACAAAGTAACTGAAAACCACTGATTGTTTTAAACTGAAGGTATCAACCACTTACCAGCATGGACTGCAGGATGCAAGGTTTTCACACGCCCCCCTAACATTTCAGGAAATCCAGTTACCTCAGAGACATCTCTGAAAAACAGATAAACAGAATATTGCTAGTGCTTCTGCTGAGTTGTCATTTTATACTTTACACCATTCCAAAGCATCTTCCAACGTTTTTTCAGAGCCTGGATTTTCAGAATTCAGAAAATGAATCATAAGCCAAACTAATGAAATATTAAGAAATAAATCCAACTCACAAGTAATTTGGCAATATACAACAAAGTATTAATATTCTTATCTCAGAAACAGACTAAAGAGAAAGCAAGGATTTATTTTTACGATTAAACAAGCATAAAGACAGCAAAGTAAATGAGTGGGGCAATAAAAGATTGTTTAGTAAAGTGGTGTTGGTATTAGAATAACTGGTTAACACTATGCAAATACAAATTCCAAATCAAAAGTTTGAGCACTTTAATAAAAGAAGTACCAAAGTTAAGTATGTGAGGAATGCTTTAAAAACAATGAACAAAGGACTGATCTATGTAAATTTAAAAACGTTTTACTCAATACATGAAAAGAAAAAGTAAGCTGGAAAAAGATAATCACAAAACATGACTAAGGGACACATAAAAGACAGCATTTAAATATCGATCCATATCACCAAACTGACCTGAACCCTCTCTGCCAGAATTTACAAGCAAATTTTAAAAAACCCACAATATGTGAAAAAAGCAAGAAGCAAGACCATCTATCTTCTGTATGAGCTATGAAATAAAAAAATATGCTTATAAAAACACTGGAAGGAAACACATCAACACGTTGAACATGGTTACCAGAGATGCTAAGGGAAGAGAGACTGAATCTTCAGAGTTGAATTTTAATGATGTCAACAGTTTCACTAAAGTGCCAGTCAAAACAGATCATATGCGTCCTGCAAATCACAACTTCCTTCTTGCCCAACAGACAGTCCACCTAAATTAATCTGTTGTGGCTGAGGAGGGCTCTGAAATGAGGACTCTGGGGGTCCCAACTCCTTACCCTGTAAATATGAACAGAAGTTACTAAATTTCTCTGGGCCTCATCTTCCTCTTCCACAAAGGTGGTTAAGTAGTTTACCAATCTCACAGCCTGGCTGGGAGGAGTAAATCACGTTATTTTACTCAGGGCTTGGAATACATTACTTTCTGGTCAACGTCATCACACTAGGTTCTGACTGGACTTAACTTAGAAAGCAAGTTGTGCCTTACCTGACTGCCAGACCAGCATCTCGGAGAGCTTTTGCAGTCCCTCCAGAAGCGATCAGATGCAAACCCACAGAAGCTAGGTTCCTGGCAAATTCCACAAGGCCGGTTTTGTCTGAGACACTAAATAAGGCTGAAACAGAAAACATTTCTCATCACTCGCTGTACACATTATATTCCTCAAGGCCGGGGAGCGGGGGTGGGTGGGCAGTCAGGAATCTCAAGGCCCTCACTACCCAGACCTTGACCCGGGGCCGGGTCTGCCGCCAGCGAACCGCACTACCGCGGGCCGGGGCCTAGCCGACCGCAGCGCCGCCTCCCACCCTGCCGGGCCCCCGCAGCTCCCGCCCGGCCGCCGCCATTGCCGGGGTGAGGGTGCCGCGGGGCACGGATGCCGATGGCGCGGCACCTCCAGGGCGCCAAAGGGCTCACCGAGCTGGCCAGGTGCCATGGCTGCAGGCGGCGAGGCCCTGGGGAGCGCCGGGCACAAAAGCGGAGACGCCACGTGCGGAGGGAGGGGCGGTGCGGCCAGAAATTACGCCGGAAGGAAGCGGGGCGGACCCGGTGGGCACCTGATCCGTCACGTGACCCAACCCGCCCCCCTGTTCAATTTCAGACGCGAAATTGGAGCCTCAGGGTTGTAAGCGAATGCGGGCTGCGGTGCGGTGCAGCTGGCTTCCTAAATCCAGAACTGGAAGGGATCACCGCCCACAGTCTCACACTCCGAGAGTGATTTGTCCCTGCCCTCAAAATGTGGTCGCCCTAAGCCCCGGGAGCTAACTCCTGTTGCCCAGGGCAGCCTCTCCCGGAGGCTGATCAAAGTGTCAGAAGCCGAGACGGAGGAATCAAGAAAAACACAAGGAAAAGTTCTTAGAGCAGCAAAGCTAGAAAGCATCTTGGCAATCATCTGCCTTCCTCCCGTTTCAATATATTAAAAAAAGTAAAACGAAGGCCTAAAGATTAAGTGACTCCACAGTTCCCAGAGGCAAAATGAAGTGAAATTGACATTCATTTGAGTTTTGGATTCCACCTATACAATAGCCTGAAATCTGCTTATGAAAGGTGGTGTCTTCTGGCAAATCGGTAAATATTTAACTTAAGCCTGGTTGAGAGGAATGATAATGGTTGGGGTGGGGGCGAGGGGAATGCCATTTTTTATTTTGGCCGCGCCTTGAGGCTTGAGGGATCTTAGTTCCCCAACGGGGATTGAACTCGGCTTCCCGCCGTGAAAGCACCGAGTCCTAACCACTGGACCGCCAGGGAATTCCGGGGGATGCTTTTCTTAATCCATGAAAAATAGGGAAAGCAAAACTGAACACATTCATTTCTTTTTGAAAATAACATCTTTGCCACAAAATATACACATATTGCTGTCTAAAGAAATCTTTAAAAAATGTTCCTTGTTAGAATTATATTACAAAATAATAGTGCTGCCTATCTTTTATACTATGTCTTGGGCTCACAGCTGCAGAAAAAAAAGTCTTCTCTTACCCACATGCTATTTATTTCTGTTTTTCCTCTTCCCCGATTCTTCCAGTCTCTTCTTTACTCCCCAAAGTGAATACCTATTGGCTAGAACCAAGGGCTGTATTTTATAACCTCTGAATATGTCAACACTTTGCTCTGAATATTTCTCACATTTCTAAGAGAAATATATTAAGATTATAATGGTGTCTTCAGAGTGTGTTTGCCAACTTTGAATTTAAAAAGACAAAAAGTTCATAGCTCGTAATAAAGGAAATTTCCCTGGCCAGTCACTGTAGGTTTTTATAGGATACAAAAAGCAGAAAAATAATGCAGAGATTTAGTGATAAGAGGAAAATAAACAGCACTTAGGCACTGGGCATTTTTCCTGCATGTGAATTTCCAGTATTCAATGTAATAAATATTTATTGAGCCCTGTCTGACTGAATGGCAGAAATACAGTGTCAGAAAGACAAAGATGAATATCAACTAATCACTGTTCTCAAGGAGCTCATGATGGAATGTAAGTGTAGCAACATAGTTAGATACAACTAGAAAATACTAATAGAAAGAGAAAACATGGGATTAAACTGATTTTTGTAGAGGTCCTTTGGAATGCTGCCATATATACTAAAAAAGAATGAGCTGTGGGTTCCAGACCAACACACAACTCTCTTCATTTAATGATGTTTGCTAAGATTAGTTCTAACTAATCCTGCCATAGTATTAAAATTCAGACTTGATAACTATCTCATATGTTAATGGCAAGAGGAGTAAATGAATTTACTAGCTTTGTGATCCTGACCAAATCACTACATCTTTGAGGACCTTAGTTGCCTTGTGTGTAATAAGGGCATAATATTTGTTCTGTAAGCTTCAGATTGTAAGATGCAAATTAATTTACTGAAAGTACAAAGCGACTTTATAGAGAAACTATAAAGTGACTAATAAGGGTAACAAAGAAGCATATTTCCTTCTTGGTTCATTCCCTTGATACAGTTGACTAAGTGTGTATCTCTCTGGACTTCATAGTATGCCCTCCTTAAAAATGCTAGTCACAAGCAAGCTAGTGTGTCAGAAATGAAACAAGAGATATTTTCATAAAGATGTGGACTCACCTTCTAAGGGTCTATCACTAGCATTCCTGTTCCAGACAGACAGAAAAGAACATGCGTGCACTATAATATTTTCATTTCTTCTCTTCTTACTTCACACCCCTCCCAAAGGAAGCTTAAAGAACATGAAATCATCATTATATATCTAAAAACATTTGATATGTTTATAAGTAATTTCAATTTCTCAAGTGTGCTATTATCTGTTTTTCTTCTATGTTGTTTATTCTTTGTGTAAACTTATCATTTCCTCCAAAAATCCTCCATTCTACTCCCAAATCTGTGAACTCCTACTGGACTCTAAGGATTAGTAAGGCTGCTCATTTTGGGCCAACTTGTTCTAAGGGTTTACCACTCACATGGATATAGTCTGCCATATAAAGTGATTCCCAGGAGCTTGGATAATCGGATTAATGCATTAAGGATTATCAATAAAATTTCTCTCTAATCTAGAGGTTAAACTATCTTATATTAATGAATTTGGACATTTTCCTTGAAGGTTCTAGTGAAACAGGAGGGAAAGGGGGCAGGGCACAACCTTTAAAAGAATGACATAGCTTGAGGACATGACATAAACTGATTAGAACCAAATAGATCCAAGATGGCTAGACCTTGAGCCTCAGTCTAGATGGCTAGAGCTTGAGCTCACTGTAACACGTCAGCAAGCAAAATGACACACCCATAGGCGCCATGACAGTTCCAAGGCAGACCATAAAGGTCAAAAAGTGGGCCGTGGCCTAATTCCTAGAAATCCCCACTCCTTTCCCAAAATAGATGGAATACTCCTCCCACTCAGCCTGTGAAATTACCCACCCCTATAAAAGCTGACAACTCCCATACCCTGGTGCCATCTCTCACCTTCTGAGATGGCCCACACTCTGTCTGTGGAGTGTGTTTCTCTCTAAATAAATCCACTTCTTACCTATCACTTTGTCTCTCACTGAATTCCTTCTGGGACAAGACATCAAGAACCTGAGCTTCATTAAGTCTTGAGACCAGGTGTGTAATCTCAGTTAAAAGACCATGGGTTTGGGGCTTCCCTGGTGGCGCCGTGGTTGGGGGTCCGCCTGCCGATGCAGGGGACGCGGGTTCATGCCCCGGTCTGGGAGGATCCCACATGCCGCGGAGTGGCTGGGCCCGTGAGCCATGGCCGCTGAGCCTGCGCGTCCGGAGCCTGTGCTCCACAACGGGAGAGGCCCCAACAGTGAGAGGCCCGCGTACCGCAAAAAAAAAAAAAAAAAAAAAAAAAAAAAAAAAAAAAAAGACCATGGGTTCAAGTCCCAATATGAGTTGCACGGTTTCACTAGGGGTGTTCTGAAATGTAAAGTTGGCAAAAATACAAAGAATGAATTAGAAGAGCTGTAATCAGAAAAACCACTTAAGAAATCACACAAACCCTAATCAAAGACCTGAAAGCATGGAAAAGGAGAGATTTATTGGAGAGAAAATCAGGGGTAAAACCTACAGCACATGGAGATGAATTGCATAAGGGAAACATGAAGTGGAAAGAAATAAGGGAGGCTCCACCATTTCTAGCTTGGCCATCTGAGTTGCTGGTGAAGCAAATCACTAACATTAAAAAAGAGAGAGAGAGAGAAAGAACAGTTTTGGGGTGTGTCTTTTTATTTTAGGTCAACATGAGCATTTGGGTAAATTTGCATTTCTGTTACCAAGGCTGTTGCACCAGATCCTACCGTGGCCCCTCCCTCAAATGGAAACCAATTATTCTTATATTCTTATATAATTATATTCAATTATATTCTAAGTTTCAGGAGGAAGCTGCAAAGAGAAAAAAAAAGAACTAGTTAGAACCATCTACGCCCAAGATGGTGGAAGATTTGACTTCCAGTAGACTTTGAGCCTCATTATACACTCATTGTAACACATTAGTATGCCAAATGACACATCCACCATTGCCATGACAACAACCCCCAAAGCCCATACAAAGACTGAAAAGGAGTGTTGCATCATTCCAAACCACACCCCTGTTCTTGGATAACTCATGAATATTCCTCTCATTTTTTCCAATTCCCTTGCTTTTACCTCAACTTTCCTATATATTTGGTGTCTCCGCCCGAATTGGGTTGTGGTTTATTTGTGAACTAGGTTCCTGCTTCTCTATTCTTTGGCTAATGAACAGAGCTTGTACTGTTCCAGCCTCAGCATTTGCTGTTGGCTGCGTGAATCTGATTGGAAAAACAACTTCCCTGGCCGAGACAAAGGGTCTTGGCTTGGGGCTAGGACCCTGGCATGTGTCTAGTTGACCAATTCAGTAACATTTCTAGATGTTGATTTTGAAGTATAAATAACAAAATGAAAATATACAGTAAGTTTTTGGGAATACAAATGCAAATCAGGAATGGACATGAGGCTAAAGATAAATAGATTTGGAAATTTAATGACACTGAAGTAGCCTTTGAAGTCTGAAAGATGATAAACTGGCTTACTTACTTAGGCCCAGCAAATAGCTGAAGTCAGGAGGCCAAAGAAAGAAAATCTGCTTGAGCAAACACTTAATGCCCTAGAGTGCATGTGGATTTTAACCATTTAGCCTTCGTATAATTAATACAATGGCTGATAGAGTAATATAAAATTGGTATTACGGCAAGTGTTCATCTGGTGAATATTTATTGAAGATGATATTAATTCACTCACAAATTCATTCAAAAAATATTTACTGGTGGCTTACCATGCAATGATGATGCAAAGGTGGACCAAACAGATTAAAAAAATAAATCTCTGCCATCATAGAGTTTATATCTCAGAGGAGGAGATAGTCAATAAACAACAGAAATGCATAAAATGTATAGCGTGTTGGATATGGAGACACTTCATCCCTGTGGGAAAAAATAAAGCAGGGGAGAGGGTAGGACAGAAGAGACCTGCAATTTTAAGTACGCTCATCAGAGAATTTCATACTGAGAAGGTACATTTGACTAAAGAACTGATGATGGGGGAGGGGTAGGAAGTCATAAGGTATTTGGCAGAGACTATTCCAGGCAGAGAGAATAGCAAGTGCAGCGGCCCTGCATAAGGGTGTGCCTGTCAGGTTTAAGGAATGGCAGGGAGGGCAGTGTGGCTGCAACAGAGGGAGCAATACTAAGAAAGAAGGAGCAATGTCAGTAGTTAGATTATACAGGGCTTTCTGGGCCACTGTAAAGACTTTGGCTTTCACACTGAGACGGGAAGCCGCTGGAGAGCTTTGAGCAGGAGTGAGGTCTAGCTTGTGTTTTAACATGTTCACTCTAGTTGTACAAGAGTGAAAGTGAGGGCTTCGCTGGTAGCGCAGTGGTTGAGAGTCCGCCTGCCCATGCAGGGGACATGGGTTCGTGCCCCGGTCTGAGAAGATCCCACATGCCGCGGAGCGGCTGGGCCCGTGAGCCATGGCCGCTTAGCCTGCGCGTCCGGAGCCCGTGCTCCGCAACGGGAGAGGCCACAACAGTGAGCGGCCCGCGTCTCAAAACATAAATAAATAAATAAATAAATAAATAATAAAAAATGAAATGAAGGAATTGGATTAGATCATTTGACAGGTTTATTGATTTGACAAACATGTAAAGAATACCTACTATGTGCCGTACTAGATTGCTACTGGGAGCATTAAGGTAAGGAAATAGCTTTCAGACAAAACAAACAAAAACCCAAAACTTTCCAGCGACACATGGTAAGATCCAGACAGTACCAATATCAAATGCAAAATGGGCGTCAGCGGCTCCACAGAAAATCCTTTCTCCCAGCTTCCTTATGTAAGGAAATACAGTTGCCCCTTGAACAACTCGGGTTTAAATTGCACGGGTCCACTTTCACCAAGACTTGCTGGCCCTCCATACTCTCCGGTTGGCATTCGCATCCGCAGATTCGAAATTTCCATCCACAGTGGGTTGAATCCGCGGATGCGAAACCCGTGCATAGAGAGGGCGGCCTGTGGGCCCTGAACATGCGCAGATTTTGGTGCCCAGGCCTTCTGGAACCAATCCCCTGCCTTTACCCGAGGGTTGACTGTACTAGCAAAGCGCTGTTTAACAAATAGTGCGTTATCCAGTCTCTCAACGATCCACAGCGTGTTGTGCCGAAAAACACGGGAACTGATCACAGTGGGTTTGCAGTTGTCAGCCTCCCACGTAGTCCCAGAGGATGCCCACCACCCGCTCTCCTCACCTTTGTGGGGTCCCATCTCACACTAGCAGGGTTGGTCTGGCGACAGGACACGGCAGAAGTGATGGGGCCGCTTTCATCCGGGACTGTCTGGATTCTCCTCCCTCGGACGGCGAGCCGGGCGAGGCCGGCCCATGCTGCGAGCGGCCCTGTGGAGAGGCCCGCGGCGAGGCGCTGAGCTGCGGCTCTTTCTCGGGCGGTGGCCGCGCCTTCGGGGGACTGCGGCCTCCGTGAGGGACCCTGATCCCCAGCCCCCGCCGGATGTGGACCCACAAATGGTAATGAACTTCCGTTGTTTGAAGCTGCTAAAAATTTGGGAGTAGTTTGTTTACACACTAACAGAGCGGAAATAACTTGCTAGGCCCCCGAGAGAGCCGCTCCTGCCCGGGTGCTACGTGAGCAAACGGAAACTTAAAAGGGTCACTTTCAGGTCCTTGTCAGTGCCCGGCTTCACCAGAAACGTAGTCTAGGCAGTCAGCCAGTCCCCTCGCCCAGGCCACCGCTGGGCTCTCTTCTCGCGTCCTTGTTCCCGCTCACCCCAAACCCGCTTGGCTCTGTGGCCCCAGCCAATCAGGTATTTTCTGTTCGTCTCTTTCTGGTTCTTTATTCTTTGTCCTAGAAAAGCGTCCTGCCTTCCACCCCATTTTTGCAGTTTTCTGAGAGGAGGCTGTCCGCCTCCTGAAGTGTTAGATAAAGGTGTTGCTATCACCTCAGTTGTCTTCTTTAATCACTTCTTAACAGCTTTTGGCAACGAGGAATGAGATCCGAAGCTGACTGCTAACAGCCTATGGGACAGCGAGACACAAGCAAGGCGCCTGCGGTATACCCTTCAAGTTCTCTGCCCCTCTCATCCTTAACAGCTGTGGGTAAGTGACTCAAATTGGAGCTCCACTCCCTTGAGTGAAGTTCTACAACACAAACACTCTCTCTCTCCATATATATATCTCTCCCAGAAAGTTCCTGGGTTTCTAGAAAGATTCCAGGGTAGTATATTGGGAGCCCCCAAAAGTGGTAGCCATTAAGGGGCTCAATAACGCCTCAAGGTAAGTCCACAGTATAAACTGCTAGGAGTCTTGGGAAAATAAATTAGGACAAGAAATTTGATCTGCTTTGACCATCAAAATCAAAATTTGGCAGAAAAGCATTGATTCTCAAAGCTTTTTTCCATCCCTGCACTTCCCCCCACCCCCAAGAATGCCTCACGTAGTCTTTACGTCTCATCAGTGCATCTGTATCCGACCACTTGTGGTCAAACACCTTGAAGTTGCCCTGAATTTCTTTTTTCTTCTCATACCCCACATCCAGTCTGTCAGTAAATCCCATCAACTCTATCTTCAGATGTGTACAGAATCTAACCACTTTTTACAACTACCTATCTGGCCAAGTTATTGTCATCTCCTTCCTGGATTATTGCAGCATCCTTGTAACTGGTTTTCCCATTTTCTTCCCTTCCCCCTGCAGCCTATTCCCAACAGTGGGACCAGGTGGATAAATTCTTTCAAAAGCGTATACAATCATCATTCATCTCTGCTCTAACCCTTCCAATGGCATCTCCTCTCACTTTGAGTAAAAGCAAAAGTATTTATAATGAGCCACAGACCTATACAATCTGGCCTCTTACTTTACTTCCTCTTCCACTATTCACATTTTTGTCTGTTCCACTGCAACCACAGTGGAATCTCTGCTGCTTCTTCAACATTCCAGGCATGCATCCACTTTTAGGGCTCACTCCCTCTCCAGTCTCACATGTTTCCTCATTGTCAACTTTTCAGAGAGGCCATCCGTAACTGCACTTTTCATTCATTCCATATCTATTTACTGAGCACCTATTCTGTGTCATGCAATGTTCTAAAATCTTGGGGTACAATAGTGACTCAGATAGACAAAAATTCCTGCCTTCATGGAGTAAGAGAGATTGCAGATAATAAGCAATGCACAAAATAAAGACATAAATTCAACCTTAAATCTTACAGAAAAAGAAAGTATAGAATTCTTTACAGAGGATCAAAAATGACATGCTTCAGTGATCAAGGCAGGCCTCACGAAGAAAATGATATTTAAGGAAAGACTTGAGGGAGAAGAGGGAGTTAGCTACTCAGGTATTTACAAAACCCTTCACATCCTTCTATACTTCCTTCCCCTTCCAGTTTTCTCTCTATGTAGTCTTACTGCCATCTAATATACTATAATTTTACAGATAAATGAGGTGATTTTATTAACGTATTATATCCTTCATAATTAAATAATGGGATAAAATTAGCTTCTGATAAGCCTCTGAGGGAAGCCTTCCTCATTTGAATGTGTGTAAAATGTTGCTTGAAAAAATATCTTTTAGAAAGGATAGACTTTTGCAAAAATCAAGTATCAAACAGACTTTAGGGAACTTGTTTCTTTTGATATGAAATCCTGTTGGACTTGGTGTAGGAAATCAATCTATAAAAATACCCGATAAGATGTAAGAATTCTTCATGACATTCAAGAAAGGATTCTCTCTCTCTTTCTCTCTGCCTTCCTCTCTCAGGTTTTGTCACATGGAACAGAAAAACCAATTTCTTCTTTATGTACAGAGACCAAGGAAGGTTGTTGAGTCCTTAGTTACTGGAAGGAGAGTACATTCTTTTTTTTAAAACCACCAAAAACCTTTGGCAGAGGAAGAAGGGCTGTAGGGGTTTTTATCACTCAGAACTGGTTTCGTGAAAGGGAATCCACATTCCCTGAAGAAGCCAAATAAGTCAGAGTGAATTAAATATAAGCTGAGGATAGGTCAGCCTCAGATAAAGGCTCCAGTATAACAACTGATGATTAAAGCAAAATAAATTTTTCTATACAAGAGAAGCCCTAGCTATTAATAGTTTGGTGAATGAATTATTAAAACTAAGGGTGATCAATATTTTATGATCGATATTCTTCTTGTCTTTCATTAGTTTAAAAAAGAAAAGTCATTGGCTAGAATCAGCTCTAGGTTTGATATGTTTCTGAGCCCCCGTACCATGATAAAGAATGCTGCCAAACTGAAATATGGCTTGTAATTGGAGTTATTTGGGGGCCAATGCATTTGTGCTGCTTCATCCAGATTCTTACTAATCAGTAGATCCCTCTTGTGACAATAATCCATCATGAATTTGCAAGACTTTCTTGATCACCTGCGGATCATAAGGAGGCCTTGGGCTTGTTAGCATAGTAACTAATAAGCTGAGCTAATTGGTCACACACTGCAGTAACTTACAACATGATTATTTATGATATGCCAAGGATAAAGTCTTAAAGCATGTTTATATCAAGGACACTTTAGTTTATTTATAAAATTAAAAAATAAGAACAATAGTAAATGGAATAGTATATCATACTTCCCAGACATGAAGTTTACAATACTGAACAATTTCCTAAACGAATGTTTTTTACTTCTTTTGAATCCATAACCCCTTTTTTTTTTTTTTTTTTTTTTGCGGTATGCGGGCCTCTCACTGTTGTGGCCTCCCCCGCTGCGGAGCACAGGCTCCGGACGCGCAGGCTCCGGACGCGCAGGCCCAGCGGCCATGGCTCTCGGGCCCAGCCGCTCCGCGGCATATGGGATCCTCCCAGGCCGGGGCACGAACCCGCATCCCCTGCATCGGCAGGCGGACTCTCAACCACTTGCGCCACCAGGGAGGCCCCATAACCCCTTTTTTAATAAACATAAAATTGTCATGCTCCATTTGCAAATCATTGCTATCACCTACACATTCCCACCAACCAAAATAAATCTATGATGCTTTATTTATGTAGTCAGATATAAAATATTATAACATTGTTTGCTTTTACAAACTACAAATATACTTCCTGAAATGTCTGACATGTCCTTTCTTGTTCCTCTTCTTCTGCCTGTTTTATCTCTAACCAACCAGGCTCAAAATTAAAAGCATATATCCTTTGGTGTGATTTTCTGCAAATGTATGCAGATTTAATGTATAATTTCAAAATATAAATATAATTTATATATAAGTAGATAGCATGGATCAAACTTTTATTTAATTAATAGGTTAAAAAAAACAGGCTAAATAAGAATATGAGATTGATATGTGTAATAAGTAAAAAGGTAAACAAAAAGGAATCCTGTAATTAGATTGCTCAATTATATGTAAATCTGGTTACTAATGTTCTACATGGCAATAAACCATAACCTTCAGAGTAGCTTCTCTTCAGGATGAAAATCATTTGCAGTTGATCGGTTTCTATAAGTTAAACATCTAACTTCACAGAACTTAGACCCTAATGAGTAGTGATATTAAAAGATAACAATCATGTTTTCTCCAAATTTCTGGTAACTTTTAAAAATACAAGTTATAAAAATGTAAGCATATGATACAAATAGTAAATGATGAAATGGTGGGGTTTTGGGTGCCAGCTTTTATAGTGATTGTGTAATATCACACCACCTTTCCCTATCCATCTCCCAAAATCACTTTTTCCTAGAGTATTTGGGAAATTTTGTTCACCCTTCACCAACTCCTGAGCCATCGTCTTGACTCTTGCCTTTCTTGGCTTGCTTTTCTTCCCGTCTCATGTTGTTTTACTTTGGGACTGATCAGTACTCTTTTTGATGCTAACAATGCTTACGTATTCTGGAAAATAGGCCTCCCATGATTCCATGCGGAGGGGTAGATGAGCAACTGTCTGTACTTCCTTTTATTACTCCATTCCTTAGTTTCATTCTTTGCTACACTAGGCTGTGCAGATGTATCCGATTCACCGATTGTGTTGGGAGGAAAGAGAATTAGGACATAGAGAAAAGTTTTAAACTCTGTGTTGCATGTCACTATTCCCATTTCCCAAGGGAAAAGCTCCCAAAGGCTCAAACCTTTGTGAAGGATTGCCTTTGTGGACACAATTCAGGTTCCTTCCTTGATCTCCTGCCCTCAATTCCACATTTCTTGGTACCTGCTTTCTTCTTCATACCTATGCTGTGTGAACCTCTGCTTCCCTTTTGGGAAACCTTCTCTGTTCACCGGGATGTGTTTGATCTTCCTCTTCCACGTAATCTCTAGACATAATTATCCACAGCATGACTTGCCTGAATATCTGAATTATTCAAGCTAGAATATCACCCCTGGGAGCTTCACCATGATAGTCTAAGGTGGGCCCTAGACTCCATGTCAAACCCCCTTCTCCATCCTCTCTTTCCTACTCCTCCTCCAATGTTAAATAGAGATACACCATCTCATTGGAAGCCTCCCATTATCAAGTCTAATACACACAGACACACTATTTCCCAAGGAGAAAGGTACTTTGTAGAGAGGAATAGAAATCTTTAGCTACATATGACAATATTTAGCTTATATATGTATCACTTTATATTTATTACCCTGAGGGGTAATTGTTACCCTTTAACATAGTTTCTTCCACACTATGCCTTTTCCAGGCACTCTTGGCCATCTGCCCTTGTTCTGTACCCTTTAATATAGAAAGAATTGAATAAACTTTGAAATGACCACATTAGTGAGAGTAGAGTACAGCATCCCCATTTCACTTTTTTTTGAAGCAGAAGGAAGAGTCATAGAGGATTTCTTTTCCTCATGCCCAAGCATCATCTCTTCTGTGCTGAGGAATCAGCAAGGGAGTTCTTCTAGTTAAACTTACTCTTTTTGGAAAGGACATGGCAGAACGTTTTTAGTCATTGTTATGGGTTGAACTGTGTCCCCTTAAATTATATTTTGAGGTCCTAACTCCCAGTACCTATTAATGTGACCTTATTTTGAAACAGGGTGTTTGTAGATGTAATCAAATTAAGATGAGATAGGGCCCTAATCCAATATGACTGGTGTCCGTATAATAAGGTGAGGAGAAGACACACAGACACATACACAGAGAGGTGGCCAGGTGAAGATGGAGTCAGAGAATGGAGTTATGCTGCCTAAAGCTAAGGAGTGCCTAGGACTACCATAAGGTGAGAGAAGCGAGGAAGGATCCTCCCCTGGAGGCTTCAGAGGGATCATGGCCCTGCCAACCCCTTGATTTTGGACTTCTAGCCTCCAGAAATGTGGGGGAATAAATTTCTGTTGTGTGTGTGTTTTGTTTTGTTTTTTTGGCCATGCCACACAGCTTGTGGGATTTTAGTTCTCCGACCAGGGATTGAATCCAGGCCCTCGGCAGTGAGAGCGCAGAGTCCTAACCACTGTACCGCCAGGGCATTCCCAGTTTCTGTTGTTTTAAGCCTCTCAATCTGTGTTACTTTGTATGGTGGCCCTAGCAAACTAACAGAAGTATCATTGTCATCATCATCGTAGGTACTGTTAATGACATCTGCTATGTGTCATTCAGTGTGTCATTTGCTTAACTGAGTCGTGCACTAGATGGAAATGTAGGTTCTGGAGTCAGAGTCTGTGAGTTTAAATCCTGGCTCACACTAACTAAGGCAAGTTATGTAACTGTTACTTATTATTTCTATTATTTTCTCAAATCATTATAATAACCTTAAAAGGTAGATATTAATAGCCCATTTAACAGTAGAGCGTTCTGAGGCATAGAGAAATTCACCATTTACCCATGGAAATGAAGTTGGATATATTTTATTTTAAAACTTTTTATAATACTTTGAAATAATTTCAAATTCATAGAAAAATTACAAGAATAACACAAAGAACTCTCACATACTGTTCACTCAGACTCCCCAGGTGTTAACTTTTTTTTTTACCACATTTACCTCATTGTTAGCTTTGTCTCTATATAGATAGATAGATAGATATATATATATATATATTTTTTTTTTTTTTTTTTTTTTTGCTGTACGCCGGCCTCTCACTGTTGTGGCCTCTCCCGTTGTGGAGCACAGGCTCCGGACGCGCAGGCTCAGCAGCCATGGCCCACGGGCCCAGCCGCTCCACGGCATGTGGGATCTTCCCGGACCGGGGCACGAACCTGTGTCCCCTGCATCAGCAGGCAGACTCTCAACCACTGCGCCACCAGGGAAGCCATATAGTTTATATATTTTATTCCCTTGAGAAGTACAGACATGTGCCCTATTACCTCTTAATACTTTAATATGCAGTTCCTAACAAGAGCACTCTCCTGTCTAATGAAAGTTCAATCATGAAAATCAGGAAATTAAGGTTGATACATTACCATGTTGGGTATTTTTTTAATTGAACATTTTTATCTAACAATAACATACATACAGAAAAGTGCACAAATCATAGATACACAACTTAGTGAATTTCCACCAAGTGAACACATCTTTGTAACTACCAGACAGGTCAGGAAATAGATCACTATTAGCACCCAAAAGCTCCCCACCCTGTGTCCCTTCCCAGTCACTTCCTGCTTCTCATCTGCCTCCTTCTCTTCCCCAAAGGTAACCATTATTCTGACTTTTATCACCATGGATTAGTTTTGCCTGCTTTTGAACTTTATATAAATGGAATTACATAGCTGTCCTTTTTTTTTTTTTTGATTTAAAAGACTGACTTCTTTCACTCAATGTTATGTATGTGAGGTTCATTCTTGTTGTTGGGTATATCTGTAATTTGTTTATTTCTTATTGCTGTATAGTATTTCCTTGTATGGATACATTCCAGCTTACCCATTTTACTGCTATTGGACATGTGGATTGTTCTTAGTGTTTGACTGTTAACATTTTTGTACATGTCTTTTGGTGCATATATGGGTACATTTCTGTTGGGTTTATTACTAGGAGTGGAATTGTTAGGTCATAGGGTATGCATAAGTTAACTTTTAGTACATACTACCAAATAGTTTACCAACGTGACTGTATACTCTTCAGCAGTGTATGAGAGTTCCAGTTGCTTCATATCATTACCAACACTTGGTGTTATCATTATTTTTAATTCTAGCCTCTCTAATGGGTATACAGTTGTATCTCATTGTGCTTTTAATTTGAATTACCCTGATGACTAGTGAATCTGAGGACCTTTTCATATATTTATAGACCACTTGAATAACCATTTTTGAGATGTATTTGGGGACTGCTGGAGTTTAATTTTCCCCATCTGACCTCAAAATTGATTTTTTTAAGTTGTTATTCTAAACTCTTTTTATACATCATGGTGTAAAATTTTAGTTGGTCAGTAAGAACTAAATGAGCACTCTAATAACAATAGTGCTGTAGGTGCAGCAACTTCAGTTGTATTATCTATTTATCACTGCATCAAGGTGTCTCACTCATAAGGCTGGTGAGCTGATGCTGGCTGGTGGCAGGAGGCCTCAGCTCCTCACAACATGGACCTCTCCATAGGGAAGACTAAGTGTCCCACTTAATGGTTGGTGGTTGGCTTCCACCAGAGTGAGTGATCCAAGAGAGAGCAAGGTGGAAGCTGAAACATATTTGATGATCTGGCCTTGGAAGTCACACTCAATCATTTCCATAGTATCCTGTTGGGTATACATGTTAGTTTTATTTGATGTGACTGCATGAGGGTCATCTTTGAGGTTGGCTGCCACAGTTGTTCTTATAAACTCAATCGCCCAAGGTCTTTTAAAAATGTAAATGGAGAAAAAAATTACTTAACACATGTGTATTCTTTTGACAAATATAATAAATTAATTGATGGGTAACTAACTTCTATTTCTTATAAGTGTTTAAGAGTTTTGTGGGAGTAAATGAGTTTGGATATTTTTGGTAGTTCTTTTTACCACTTCTCTCATTTATTTTCGTCTTTCTCATATTTGATGACTTACGGAGTAAACAGACTTGGTGTATATTTATAAGTTTGCTTATAGTAATGTAGCATATTATGACAAAGTCTAGTCACTGTCCAGTAGTTTCTCTTGGTTGTACTCTAAGCTGAAAAGTACTCTTTAAAATATACTTTTCTATTTCTGGTCTTCTTGGCATATGTCTCAACTAAAAAAACTAGACCAAAGCTGTATGACCTAAGGTGTTCATCCCAGTATGAAAGTAATTAACATTTACTGAGAAAAGCCAGGCACTGTGCTTAACTCTTTTATATGCATCATCTTGTTTACTACTGCAACCCTATAAAGTAACTTGTATTATTATCATCTTAATTTTTTATAGCTGAGAAAATTGCTGTTTAGAGAGATTAAGCACCTTGACTAAGGTCACATACCTAATAAATGGCAGAGCCAGCCAGCAGTTGAACCAAGTCTGATTTTAAAACCATCTTTGTAACCTCTAAAAAAAATTATGTTCAACAATAGGAGAATGCCCATGTGCATTATTAACTTCAATACAATATAATATTATGCATTCATTGGAAATTGTGTACTCTAATTTCTGTTGAGTTTGGAAAATATATTTTAATAGCAAATAGAAGAATAAGATACACACTGATATGTTGTGATATACATATTATTATCTCAGCTATATAGAAAATTAATTATGTGTGAATATCCATAGAAAAGAAGGGCAGTAGTATATCTAAGCATTAGTAATGTTTATCTCTAAATGTGATAAGACTATGAATGCTTTTTGCTTTCTTATTATGCATTTCTATAATGAATGTTATTACTTTTATAATCAGGAAAAAGGTATTAAAAATCTTTAATACTTACAATGTGAGAGAGAAAATAGAAAGACTTGGTTTTTATGATTAAAGGAATGATTCCATTTAATAACTGCTGGATCCATTTAAAGGTACAGCGATTCAATTTGAGATCTGTTTTTGTTGTGTTTGGCTATCAGATGTTCAGACACAATGTAGTATTCTCCTGCTGTAGCTGTATTCTCTTTCTCTTTCTGCCTTATGTTGGAGATAAAGCTGAAAGTGTGTGTTTCTCATTGGGAAGCTGGCATTTGAATGAAACCATTGCTTTCCTCAGCTTAAAGAAGATAAAAGGAATTATCAAGTAATGTTTTCTTTCACCTAAGGATGTTGGTCCCACTCCAACAATTGGAATTGATTGAACTCCAGTGCTTGCAAATTTAAAAGCCTAACACAGGGGATCTGCTCACTGTGAATTTTACAAATCAATGGATAAACTCAAAACAAAAACCCATTACAAAGCACCTTAATGTTTATCTGTTTGGCAAGATAAACATTTGTAAACAAGCATTTTCAACTGTGAGCTTCAATAATAACATCATGAGATCTGTATTGGAAGTTAAAAATTTGCGTAGAACTATAAAGATAGGACAAAGCCAAAGGAGAAAATTGCTTTTTAAAATATTGTCTTCTGATTCATATTTTCAGTTAAATTGTTTTTCATTTATCTAGGCTATAGTCATTTCTCCTGACTTTTGATAACATTTTTATTGTCTATGGAATGTAGCATCTCATGAAATAAGCATGCCTTTGATATTTGATTAAATAGTATTGCTTCTTGGAAGCCTATAAACCATTGAACCAGGCGAAAGAAATGTTATTAAATTGACTTATATCTGATGAGCATAATGATTGCTAATTAGTTTACTATTTAGCCCGAAGTTGTCAAATCGAAATCTTTTTTTTTTTTTTTTTTTTTTGCGGTATGCGGGCCTCTCACTGTTGTGGCCTCTCGCGTTGCGGAGCACAGGCTCCAGACGCGCAGGGTCAGCAGACACGGCTAACGAGCCGAGCTGTGCCGCAGTATGTGGGATCTTCCCGGACCGGGGCATGAACCCATGTCCCCTGCATTCACAGGCGGACTCTCAACCACTGCGCCACCAGGGAAGCCCTCAAATCTAAATCTTGACAATAAACTTAGACTTCATGTTTTACTTACTGAGATTAACCAAACTGGAGGAAAATTTTTTAAAAGACATTATCTATGTGGAATCAGTACTTTTGCATAAAAAGGTAAGTTATTAGATTTTAATCAATAGACCGAAGGGCCTTAACGTCTAGATCAGTGCTTTACAAATTGTCTTTGAACTGGATGATGGACCAGATCCCGTGGC
This sequence comes from Mesoplodon densirostris, assembly GCF_025265405.1. NCBI lineage: Eukaryota > Metazoa > Chordata > Mammalia > Artiodactyla > Ziphiidae > Mesoplodon > Mesoplodon densirostris. The sequence goes on from NC_082668.1 coordinate 22,833,338, forward strand.
GCCCTCCAATTTGTTGCTGACCGATACTTTTATAAACTACAGTAATATTGATGTACTAGAACAATGGAAAAGTGAAAATAAAGCCATACAAAATAGAAACACATATTTTAAATTATTAGTTTCAACAGCTGTACAATTATCATCAAAGTTTTCCAAAAGTTTTAAATCGTTACTCTCAGTTTCTGTACTTATCTTGCCATAAATCAATAACAAATAATTCTTGGACCTGCAGCAGTGTACTGACCACACTTTAGCTCTTCTGTGGGTTCCTCTGCTCATTTCTCAGCCCCACACTGCCACTTGGCTTGGGCTGGGAATCGGATTAGGGAGTGGAATGAGGCTGACTTCATTATTGTCACTTCCACCTCCCCTTGAGAAGGCCTGCAGACTGTAATTATATCTGTGTGGTGCCAGGATCTATCAACTGTAGTGTCCTGATGTTAGCCCTGTATTTATAAACACTGAGGCAGGTGTTCCCAAGGTTCAGCTGCCTGTGGTTTCACATGATCTCTCCAACTAGTAAGTGGGCCAATGTCAGGGGATCCCCAAAACAGCAAAGCTAGCTCAACCAGGCGAAAATATTACTGAGTGTTTTACATCTATATGGATGAAATGGTTAATAGCCTCTGCCGTGTGTGTGACAATCATGGCCACAGCAATGAGGTTTTAAAAAATTGTTAGAACCCAGTGTAATTGCTGACACTGAGTCCCTTGCTGTGGCTCATGTAGACAACTTAATCTAATTCATTTAATTTTCTCCCGCTTCCAAACAGTGAGTTTTCAGGTCAGCTCAGGATTTAGAATTCATTCAACATTTCAAAACTTCTTCCCCCCTCCTCACTGGTTGATTCTGACACCTCAGGGAATGAATGCAGCCTACAGCCCGAGTCTGCAGGGAAGGGTTGGGATCCTCTTGCTTGGTCTTTTCTGCCAGAAGTAGGTGACACTGGCTGCCATGCTGTTCTCAGCACAGTCAGCATGGCAGTTGCTTCAAGAGATGGGGAATTGGCATTTCTGCAGCTGTTCCTGCTTCTCTTGAACAATTCACTGGCATGAAGATCCCCCGGATGCGACTGCATCCCCTCACCATGCTGGGGTCCAGGGACCTCCCTCTGTGGGGCAGGCACTTCTCTTAGCATCTAGGTTCTCTTTCTTGGATAACTGCTGCCCTTTGCTCAGGGGACTATTGGAAACGTCCACACCAGGTTGTCCGACTTTGGATCTTGGCCTTGAGCCCTCAGCTCTTTTTCTCCTTACAAACCTTACCTTTGTAAAGGCCAAGAAATAGGAAATCCATCCAGTGAAGCTCTAGCCACCAGGAATCTCTTAACTAGGAGCAGGGGTATATGGGTTGAAATGCTGGGGAGAGAGTGAGGGATGAGGAAAGAGAGGCGCCCTGCTACCCAGGTCACTTGGGCCCCAGGCCAGAATCTAGTTGCTCTCATGGCTCTTTTCCCAAAGTAGGAATGATTTTCATTGGATCATCCAGCCAGGAAACTTGGAAGCATCCATGAAAACCACATCTGATGAAAATAATCTACAGTGTTTAGAAATCAGGATAGTGGGCACCTTTGTCAGGGGTAGAGTCTGGGGGGCTTCCTGAGGTGCTGATAACGTTGTTTCTTGATCAGGATATTGGTTATATAGTTGTGTTCATTTTTTGAAATTTTGAATTTTGTCATTTTACTGAGCTGTACACTAATGATTTCTATACTTTTTTGTATTTATGCTATACTTTCAATAAAATTTATTTTTATTTATTTATTTAATAATTTTTTTAAGTTATATTTTTGGCTGTGTTGGGTCTTTGTTGCTGTGCGCAGGCTTTCTCTAGTTGCAGTGAGCGGGGGCTACTCTTTTACCTATCGTATTGATATTTACTACCAGCTTATCTGTAGGAATATTTTAAAGATGGGATTGGTTTTAAAACAAATAGTTTAGGATGGATGGAGCTTGCTTTGGGAGGTAGCTTAACTGTAAACATGGTAAAAACAAGAAAAAAGCTCAAAATATCCAAATATTCAGAAATATAATTTAGGTGCTTCAGAAATACCATATATTTGGGGAAGCCACACTGATAGGCCCATGTCTTAAGATGGTGGTAGCATACAGGATATCTCCATCTTCATTTTGCCTTAATCTTTGCTTTCTCCCTACTCCTTTCCAAACTGTTCCAAGAGTGTATGTCATTCATTTCTGAGTTGATAATTAGGCCAGGACTCAAGATCACCAAATCCCTAAGCAGCTACCAGTTGTTATCACAGCTACTTCTAGATCCCCCGTGGGAGATGCACGCACTGAGGATGAGGCCAAGCCCTTGAGTACTGTTTATTACTATGTAGGTTTGGTGCCAGCATCCTATGTGGAATTCCTAGGCCTGATGAGCTGTGCTGTACTACGTAGGGCTGAAAACATTCCTGTGTGTCTTTGGTTAAAGGCCTAACTGAAAGAGGTTTCTTCAGATCTCATGTTAGTGGCAAAAAAAGGATAAACCCAAAGCAAAAAAGGGGGTGTATGGGATGATTTCTTTTCCCCCCTAGGACCTAAGGTGAAGTGGTCCAATGCTCTACCCCAGGCCAGGCCTTTCTTTCACAAGCCAGGAAGCAGAGTTTGGGTGGGTGGTCAGAGGAGGCAGTAGAAGGAATTGATTAGTAGGTGGAAAGCAGGGTCTCTTTCTAGAGCTGATGGGAAAGTCATTTTAATGAGGTGAGTCAGAAGGGACAGGACCTCTGAGAAACCAATTCCAGCTGGGGAGCATTGGCAGAAGATTTTCTGCCTTTTCCTTACCGTAACACTGGGAGTTCTTCCCTCTGCCCCAAAACCATGGCCCAGTGAAGATCCTCAAAAATTAACACTGCTTCTCCTTAAGATTGGAGGGCGGGGGGGACTGGAGCCTTGATCTGACCGCAGAGGCCAATGATGTATATTGTCCAACAGATGGTTAATGCCTGGTCAAGATTGACCTCCCCAGGCATGTCTAGGGTCTGTCACCTCTGTCAATGGAGAGTGAACCAGAAACTGGTGCTCTTGCCTACCAGCCTTCCATAGTGCCTGTGCTTCCTCTTTCCTCCAGCGCTCCATTTAAATCAAGGGAGGCACAGGTCTTGCTGGTTTGCATTATGACGAGGTGTATCTGATCACAGCCTCTGAATGCTCTGGGGTGCTCCGTGGCTGTGCAGCAACAAGCATGAATCAATTAAGCGACTATTAGGTTCGGACTTTAGGCAATGGCATAGTCGGCTTCACACTGACTTTGTTATATATGAAATCCCCGAAGAGAATAATACCTTATCTAAACTTTTATTATATTTTGTAGTACAGTGAATATGGATCAATAATAAACTTCGTTCCAATATAACATTAGTTTCAGAAGAGTTTTCCCCCTTTCCTCTTTATCAAGAAATCAAATTATAACCATAAAAATGAAGGTTTTCTACTTAAGGACTCTGAAGAGAACAAGGGTTTCCATTTTAATATTAATATTTTCTCGTGTTTTAAAATAAGCTTGGGTGATTTTATGCAATATAAAATTAAATATGTTTCTCAGAACATGAACTTACATGGAAATTTTTGAAAATTAACCTTTTATACATGACAATGAAATTAGATCATGTATTATTAAAATATAATTACTTTTAAAATTTAACTTAGGAAATTAAGTTGGGAAGTATATCAAATACATAGACAAGAATGAAAAATAAAATCACGGAAATCCATTATCTATTTATCTACTACCAAACTTTATTAAAATAATATTATGCTGGGCTTCCCTGGTGGCGCAGTGGTTGAGAGTCCGCCTGCCGATGCAGGGGAAACGGGTTCGTGCCCTGGTCCGGGAAGATCCCACATGCCGCGGAGCGGCTGGACCCGTGAGCCATGGCCGCAGAGCCTGCGCGTCCGGAGCCTGTGCTCCACAACAGGAGAGGCCACAACAGTGAGAGGCCCGCGTACTGCAAAAAGAAAAAAATATATATAATAATAATAATATTATGCTATATATACCTGAATAGTTTCTAAAGAAATGATATACTACAGGTATAACTGTGGCCACCTTTGTTTTTCCCCCATTCCATTACCCTCCCTTGCTCTGAGAGGTCACCACTATTATGAAATCAATGTTCATCATTCCCATAGCTTGTATATTTTTACTGTGTATACATAGAAACTATACAGACTCATTTTGTGTACAATCATACTATACATATCTTTCTCCAACTTGATTTTTAAACTCAACATTTCAGATAGAATTTTTTTTTTTTTTTTTTGGCCGCAGCATGTGAGATCTCAGTTTCCCAACCAGGAATTGAACCCGAGCCCCCTGCATTGGAAGCATGGAGTCTTAACCACTGGACCTCCAGGGAAGCCCTCAGATAGAATTTTAAACCTGGAGAAACTGGGATGTGTATAGAAGTAGATAAACCCCAAGCCTTTAACCTGGAATGCAGACTCTTCAGGTACTACATGAACTCCTGAAATTATAGGTGCATGCACATTTTTCTAAGAAGTTAATCCATAGCTTCCACAAAATTCTCAGCTCCATCTTTGACCTCCTAAATCTTTCTTCAAAAAAAATTTTTTTTTTTTTTGCAATACGCGGGCCTCTCACTGTTGTGGCCTCACCTGTCGCGGAGCACAGGCTCTGGACGCGCAGGCTCAGCGGCCATGGCTCACGGGCCCAGCCGCTCTGTGGCATGTGGGATCTTCGCGGACCGGGGCACGAACCCATGTCCCCTGCATCGGCAGGCGGACTCTCAACCACTACAACGCCAGGGAAGCCCTCTACAAAATTTTGAGATTCCATTAATGTACAAAGCTTTTTTCTAACTGTGATGTATGACTAATTTTCTTTGTTTTGTCCTATAGGTTCTATTCTGGTGCAACATTTAAAAAAATTGATGATTCTATTGTGTGTGTGTGTATATATATATATACACACACACATATACATACACATACAAATTTTTTCTTTTTTTTGGGTGGTCAAGCGCATTTTGAAGGCAGGGAATGATTTAATAAAACTGCAGTTACCATACCGACCGCTAGAGGGCACTAGCACAACTAAAAACAGAGAAGGCATCTTTTTGGCGTAAAAAAAAAAAACAAATTCAGAGGAGTTGCTTGCAAGATCTTCACATATTTACTTATCTCTATTTACAGATTTCTACATCGAGCTTCTAATATGTTCTAAAACTTTCATGTTCAAGCTATTTTAGTGTTATCAGTCTCATAAAACAAATTTAAAGCAGGCCTGAAAGCGAGACTTTAAATAAGTGAAGAACACTACAGCTAGATTCTGGCAACTTATCTAGTCATTGCTGAATTTTTGAGACACCAGTTACTGGCCAGTTAATTGATATCTTTATTGATAAAAATAAATAACATGATTTAGAAATTTACATAGAAAAAACAGCATCTTCATTTAAGACTTTACGACCTTCCTACATATTCACTCTTTGGGAACATTCCCTATCTTTCTTTTGCCAGTTAAGAAGGTGGCTGTGGGCATTTTGCATCCTTAAGGCTGTACGGCTGGAACTCTGGCAGAAAGCAGTTATTTCACCAGAGACCCTGCCTGCCCATCACCCACTTTCCTTTCTTTGTCTCTGCTGAAGAGCTAAGATAGGCAGGGATCAATTTTCCTTCCCCTAAATGAGAACTACTCAGGGATTTTTATGTTCTAACTGCCAATTGTCAATTAAGAGAATTGCCAAGAAAAGCCAATCTAAGCAAGTATTTCAACACCAGAACATTAAAATAACTCATGTTTATAAAGTGATTTACAATTTACAAGGAACGTTTGCCTGCAAGCCTGACAATAGTTTCTTGATATAAGAAAGTAATATATGGTTTTTCCCATTTTATGGATTAGGAAACTAATGTTCCTAATGTATTTAATGCTGTGGACTATTCTTGACCTTGGTTGCCCTTATGGTTAATAAGTGCAAGAGTAGCATCTTCTCTGGAGATTTTCTGATTTCTAGTCAGCTAGGAGTCTTTTCTATACTCATGTGTCTATTCCTTTCCTTACTTGTTTTGAATACATTTCTTTTTGAGATTAATTAATCTATAGTGTGGAGTCTTTTAAAAAAAATGTTATTAAACCCACTTTCTTTATTTTGTTCTGCATTTCCCCCAAAATCTTTAATTCTATTTTAACCATTATTTGGATAGTCTCAGAATTATCTAGTGAGAATGTAGCTGCTTATTAATTCATTTAATCTGTTGAACAAAGCAAAGGTCCCCATCCAAATGGAGCTTACATTCTAGAGGGAGGAGGACACATAACAAACAATAAAGATAACAAACAAGTAAATTACATCATTTGTTAGAAGGTGCTAGGTGCTGTAGAAAAATGACAAACAGAGCAGAATAAGGAGAATGGAGAATCAGGGGTGGAGTTTCCATTTTTAAGTAGGTGGGCCTTCCTGAGAAGGAGATGAGGAAGCTAACCCTGTGAATGTCTAGAAGCAGACAGACAGAATAGCTAAAAAACAGTCTCAGCTCAGAGAGAACCTGGCTTATTGAGGGTCTTAAAGGAGGAGACCAGTATGGTTGGGGTGTGGAGGGAGTGGAGGGGAAAATACAAGGGGAGGTGGTCAGAGAGGTACGATGCGGGGCTGCCCATGGTAAGACTTTGTGGGCTACTGTATGGGCTTTGACTCACTCTGAGTGAAGTGAGTGGCCATAGAGTGGAAGGACATGATCAGAGCAAATATTTTAACAGGATCTCTCCAGCTGCCATATGGAGAGCAGGCTGTATGTGTGAGTCGGGGGAGAGGTTAAGTGTAAAAGAAGACATATAGGTCTACAGTTACAGCAATCCAGATCAAAGGTGATGGGCTTGGACCAGGGCACTGGTGGTGGAGGGGTGAGAAGTTGTCTGCTTCTGGATACACTTTCAAGGTAGAGCCAACCCAACTTCCTGATGACTGACCATGATGCGAGTGAAACAGAAGGTAAGAATGGCTTCCAAGTTTGCACCTGAGCAACCGGGAAGTTGGAGTTGCTGTCAACCTACAGCTCCATGAGTGGAACAGCTTGACGGGTTGAGGTGGGTAGATCAGGAGTTCAGATCTGAATATATTCGCTTTAAGATGTAATTAGGCATGGAGTGGAGAAGTTGATTAGGTGGTGAGATGTGGGAGGTCAGAGTTCAGGAGAGAGGTCTGGCCTGGACTAGGTGTAAGAGCCATCAGTGTTGAAGGCATGGGACTGGGTGTCACTGGGGAAAGAAGAGCCCCAAGACCCTATTCCTGGTTACTCCAGTGTCAAGCGGACAAGCTGAAGAGGAGGAGGCAGCAACGGAGACAGAAAAGGAGTGAGCGGTGAGGTAGCAGGCCAGCCAAGAGAGTCTAGTGTCCTGGGGAAGAAGGACGTGCAGCTGCCTACCGAGCGCCTCCTCTAGACCCTGCAGCTCTCATGCCTTTTCCCACCCAGAAGAATTATTAAGTGGCCTCGGAGCAAGGAAATTTTCCTCTCAAGGAAAACAGAGACAGGGAGATTTTATCTTATTCCTGCTGTCTTTTTTCCCCCTCATTTACACTTTTGCTTTATTTTTTTAAATTTTGGTATCAATTAAATTTTATTATCTAAGAATAAAATGCAGTAAATAGAAACTTGTTGAAATAATTTAAATTATCAGGTCTTACTTCTGACATAATGACTCTGCATTTTATACAATTTTATACTTCATATGCATATGTTATTTACTTCAGTTGTTTCAGTCTCTCTCAGATTAGAATACTTTGTATTATCCCATTTCATAGGTGCAAAAGACTGAGGCTTAGAAACATTACTTACTGTAACTACTTTTTTGACATAGTATATTTGATTTCCATAAAATGTATACTTTTTTTTAAAAAAAATTATTTATTTATTTATTTATTTGGTTGTGTTGGGTCTTAGTTGCAGCAGGTGGGCTCCTTAGTTGTGGCATGCATGTGTCATCTAGTTCCTGGACCAGGGGTGGAACCCAGGCCCGCTGCATTGGGAGTGTGGAGTCTTAACCACCGTGCCAGCAGGGAAGTCCCAAAGCATATACTTTTAAAATGTGCATCTGTGACTAAAATTTGAAGCATAACGTATCTACAAGAAGAATATTTTATCTAACTTACTCTCACAAGGGTACTTTATAAAGACATATGTTAAAAATATTTATTCCTAACATTCAGGAAGAACCTTTGGGGAATTTTCACCCAGGAATTATGCAGTCCTTTTACATTTAAAATTTATAGCAAGGTGGTTGTAATATAAATATGGAGAACCTCTTTGTAGGGCGGCTTTGCAAAACTTACCAGATCTTAAAACTTTTGAATGTATGGTTTTGATCCAACAATTCTATACTTAGATATTTACCCTAAGGAAATAGAGATAAGAGCAGAGGGTTAGAATGAAGACTATATATTACCTAAAAAAATTGGAGACAACCTAAATAAATTTTGTTATATCCAGGCAATGGAGGGCTACACAACTTAAAAAATAATGCACTATAACATTTAATGACATGGAAGGACATCCACTATGTAGTATAAGAGAGAGAAGAAAGCAGGTTATTAAGCAATATGTATGCTCTCACCCTCTTTTATTGCAAATTATATTGAGAAAAAAGTAGAGTCAGCAAGCATTTTCTACAAAGGGCCAGACAATAAATATTTTCGGTTTTGTGGGCCACAGAGTTTCTGTTGTAACTAATTATTGTAGCTTGGTTGTTGTGCAAAAACAGTCATTCACTGAGCTGATCTCCCTGTGCTATGCGGCTGCTTCCCACTAGCTATCTATTTTACGTTTGGTAGTGTATATATGTCCATGTGACCACCTAGAGGGGTGGGATAGGGAGGGTGGGAGGGAGGGAGATGCAAGAGGGAAGAGATATGGGGATATATGTATATGTATAGCTGATTCACTTTGTTATAAAGCAGAAACTAACACACCACTGTAAAGCAATTATACTCCAATAAAGATGTAAAAAAAAACCCCAGTCATTCATAATATGTAAATGAATGGGCCTGGCCAAATTTAGCTGCTGGGCCCGTAGTTTGCCAGTCCATGGTCTTTGGTAGTTTGCTGACCCCTGATCTATAATTGTAAACAGTGATTCATCTCTAGGAACTATAATTCTAAATTTAACTTTCTTCTTTTAGCTTCTCTACAAGATCATAGATAGTTCTTTGTTGCCAAAAGAAATGCAAGATGTGATGACGATAAAGCATTTAATTATATTTCATTTTTATATTATCAATGATATATTGCTATTGTTAGTAATTCAGTCAGAATAGGATTGGGTTTTATCAGAAGAATAAATTAAAATAAAGGCAACACTTGGTTATTCAGATATTGAGTATATTCTGGTATAGGCTAGTTGTTTGTGATGTTTAAAATTCTGGACCAGCTTTCCCTGTGACCCAGAATATTTCCTATGCTAAATGTGCCCCCAAATAAAAGCTGATTTTAATATTAGCTTCCAAAAAAACGTAATTAAGAATTAGGAAGTTTGGTTGGTAGGACAAATAGACATGATACTTCGAAGAATTTTCCAAAAGCTTGTAAATTTTGGAGTATCAGCAGCATTCTTTGCTTTACTGGAAGAGAGAACGAGGCCAGTTGATTGTGTGAATCAAATATCTGCCAGAGTTCAAAGGTCTTTCTGCATTGTGGAGTGCAGTCAGTGCTGTGCTGGTAAATGTTTAACAGCCAGGCTTGGCAGGGAAGACAGGAGTGGGGGATGCGTGGGGTTGCTGATTTGTAGCATTTGCCAATTTCTTTTTTTTTTAAACATATGCAGTGCACTCTTCCCCCCCACCCACCCCCCTTTTTGTCTGTGTTGGGTCTTCATTGCTGCACGCGGGCTTTCTCTATTTGCGGTGAGCGGGGGCTACAGTTCATTGTGCTGCGTGGGCTTCTCATTGCGGTGGCTTCTCTTGTTGTGGAGCATGGGTTCTAGGCGTGCTGGCTTCAGTAGTTGTGGCTCGCAGGCTCTAGAGCGCAGGCTCGGTCGTTGTGGCACACGGGCTTAGTTGCTCCGCGGCATGTGGGATCTTCCCGGACCAGGGCTCAAACCCATGTTCCCTGCATTGGCCGGCTGATTCTTAACCACTACGCCACCAGGGAAGTCCCAGCATTTGCCATTTTCTGTGGTGTAAATATTTCCAGCTGTGGGCAATTTCAAGCTACCGATGGGACTCGTAAAATTCCTGACTATTTAACAATTCCCCATGTGATCCAGTGTGAGCCAGCTCCAGCACACCACTGGGTCCAATTGAAATGAATTTAGCCCGAAGCCCACTTACCATAAAAACACTAGCTTCTACTCTTCCTCCCCCCTTTCCTCCACCAGATCTTTCTGGGAAGCCCCAGGTGTTTACATTCTCCTGGTAGGGATATCCTGCCGCTTGCTTTTTCAAAACTGCTGTGCTCTTACCAATCCCTGTGCCTGCTGATGCTGCTGCTATCTGCTGCTGTGTGGGACTCAGCACTAATCTTTCCTTAAGAGGGCTTTTGTAACTGACTAGGGGGTCATCCACCCTTCCGTTCCATCAAGTCTTGCCAACTCTGCTTGACTATGGAACAGGACTTTGTGTTAGAGTCGTGATCGGAGCAACAAGAAGCAATCAGAGTCTCACTGGCCTGACCTAGTGCTGGTCATTATAGATTCTAGGATGGCTTTGGCGGGAGGCACCACAGCGAAGTGGGATGAGCCGGGTGAGCTGCACTTTAGGGACAACAGTGGGGGAATCGGAATGCATGTTTGTGGGTGGTGGTGATGAGTGCCTTCCAGAAACCCATGCTCTAGTCTGGCGGCAAAAATGTGATTCTCTTCCCAGCTCTGATTACTCATTATAGTTTCAACTACACCACAGAAGGTTGACACTACCCAGTCCCTGCAGCCTAGGGATGGCACAAAAGGAGTCGAGAATGACAATAACCCACTTGCAGCACTGGGAGTGCAGGATAGACTCTGGGGATTGTCTGGTCATGTGGCTGTGACCAGCTTCTGCCTGAGGCCAATTAGGTCTTTTATACTATAGCTCAGGTATTTCATCAGCTTCAGCCTGCTCCGCAGCAAGCTTCGCCCTGTCTAAAGTTTCCATTTGCACTTACTGTAGAGCTGGCTATGGAATTGTGAGCATCACTTAAATATAATATAACTTTCACAATAAAACTAAATGGCATTGAGTTGTGCTATCTTTGTATTTCAATTTTATTATTATGGAAGAAAGGGCTCATTGACAATATTTTTTCCTGACAATAACTCATTAGGTGCTGTCAACAGCAAAAATCTTAATGGACTTCAGCTATGTGAGCCATATGTGTTCTTTCTTTCTTTCTTATTACCCTCAGGGACATTTGGAATGAAGGATACTCAGGAAATGGACAACATATTGTCAAATTTGAAAGCATATGGGGCTGAACAGGATTCTACTGAAGGCTCATGGTCTTATAATCCAATATTTATAAGCAATTAAAGTTCACCAACGTCTATAAAAATATGCCACAGCTGTGAATCAAATTAGTGCCTTGACCTACCCAATTAGACAAAGAAAACATTAATATCATAGTTAGGCAGCCAATTCCCTTCTTAGAATTAATGTAAATAGTGATTACTCTTAAAAATCAAAGGAACACTGTATTTTCAAACCAGAAGAAAGAAACTTAGGCTAAAAAATACAAAATTCCAGGTAGGAAAGGGTTCCTTCATGCTTGATTAGTGAACTGTCAAAGGGGAATAGTCTTTTGGTATCTCAGCAAAAATTTCCTTTTGATTCCAGTCAATCTCTCTCTTCTTTTATGAGGACTGACTGCCCATAGATTTAAAGTCATTGCTTTGTCAGTTGAGGTTGAAGAGCAAACAGTTTCAAGCCTTCCAGAGAGCCCTTGATGAATTAGTAATTTCAAACCACATCCAAATGCTGGTGTAAAACAGCCAGTCATATCCTTGCTGAGGTCTTTCATCCTCCTGTATGAGAAAAAGATATTTCAGAGCTAGGGTGGGAGCTTCTACTGTGACAGAACCAGTGAAATTATACAGGTGCTCACTTCGTGTCTAATTTCCTATTCTCATGATTTTCTCTCTGCTTTCTTTATTCATTGGTCAGTTTCCAATTACAGAAACCACTCAAGAAGCATGAACTTGCCAATAAATTTACGAACTGTAGGTGAAGGAGTGTAGAGTAAGGAAGTTACTATAAATTATCAATTTTTCAGTTGGAGAATATTTTGGGACTCTTCTCTAGAGAAAAATAGACTCTTACCAAAATTACTTTGCTCTTTAAGTAGAAACTGAAAAATGCCTTGCTTAAAATGTATGAAAATGCATGAATTTTTAAAAAATGTTTTGTTATGAAAGGTTAGTAGGGCAACAGTAGAAATGTTTTTGTCAGTTTTCATGATACTTATTTAATCTCCATATATACAAAATAACCCTAAACATGCTGTAAAATGAGTTGGTCTGATTATTCTGATTATCTTCAGTTAGGCCGTTAATAGATTTGTAGGATGTTTTACTAACAGCATGTGGCATAGTCTTGACCACCTATTCTGTCATCGTATTCAAAACCATTGCATTTCCACAGATCGAATAGTTTCCTAGTAGTTTGAATTTTCTGTGTGAAACAAAACGTTGAAACAATAGCATATTTTTTTCCCCTCGGAACTATCCTGGTTTATTGAACATTGACTAACAGAAGGAGTTTATTCAGAATCATACTTTAGTCATTCTTAGTCACCATTACACTTTACTTATATTTTCAGTTTAAATAAAATGTGTAGACATTCATGAGGCATTAAATTGCGTGCTTTGTGTATGTCAAACTGTAGTGCATTAACGTTCAGTTAACAGATCCCAATTCTCCCATTAATCCATTCTCCCTCCCTCCTTTCCTTTTTTCCCTTTTCTTCTTTACTCCGATACATTTTTAAATATCTATAGTGTTTTATTCAAAGTTGAGCAGACATCCCCTTGTCTCCAAGGGGTGCACAGTTGAGTGGGGCAGCTGATGATCTTCCCTTTGAAAATCTAATCTATTTTATGACTCATGAACCTTCCTTAGTAGAGACATGTTACCTATTATTCATTTGTATAAAGTTTTTTTCTGTTGTTTTCTGCTATGTTGCAAGCCGTTTTTTGTGACTTATTTGATGCATTGCTTCAATCGCCTCTTTAAAATCACCTCAGTTACGTTTGTTTTCTTTCAGTCCCCTAGCAACTTCTCGTTCTTTAAGACCTTACAAAAATAATTCAGGTGTGGTGAATTCATTAACAAATTTGTAAATTCATTAACAAATTCATTAACATAATTTAGGATTCTTGTCGGATCTGCCAATATGTGCAGAGCATATTCAGAATGACCATTTTCCTGAACTGTCTATATAACAAAGGTCAAACTTCAATTTTTTAATATTCCTATTTTACCTTGAAATTGTCCACTGTTATTTTCTTTTAAATGAGAACATTTTGGTTTTTTCTCAACCATCTTAGACCATAATTGTTCCAGAATTTTCATATATCAATAGGTGCAGTGTTTTAAGGAAAATGTAATATTTGAAAAGCTCATTTATTTCCCTAAAAAATATTGAACTGACATCAGTTTTCTGATATTTTTAATTGTTAATGGTGATAATTCTTACTCTGAGAATAATTGATACACCAAAGTGCTATTGAGGTCATTCTTCCCTTTTGATTTTTCTAGAAATTTAGATTTCCTACATAAGGTTGTTTGTGTATGTATGTACACATATAAATGTATATATATGTATCTAGAAAGATAAATAGATATATGTATATATAGAGAGATTTAAACAGAGATGTAATATTTTTCATGAACCATTTGAGAGTGGATTATAGGGATCATGTATCTTTTCTCCTAAATACCTCAGTGTGCATTTCATTAGAATAAGAACTTTAACTTACATAACCACAGAAGAGTGACCAAAATCAGGAAATTTAACGTGGATTCAATAGTATTATCTAATCTACAAAACACTTTCAAATGTTGCAATTTTACTAACAGTTTCGATAATGTTCTTTATATATTTTCCTACCAGTCTAGGATGCAATCCAGGAACCACATTACATTTGGTTGTCAAATCTCTTTAGTCTCCTTCATCTGGAACAATACCTTAGCCTTTCATTGTCTAAAAATGACAATACATTTTTTTCTGGTTTTATATTAATTTTATTTATTTTTAAATTGAAGTGTAGTTGATTTACAATATTATATTAGTTTTGGGTGTACAGCATAGTGATTCAATAGTTTTATAGATTATACTCTATGTTTTTTTCATTCATAGGATTATAATCTATAAAAATACTGAAGTTATTACAAAATAATGGTTATATGTGCTGTATAATATATAATATATGCTTGTTGAATATTTATTTTATACATAGTAATTGTGTCTCTTAATCCCATATCCCTATTTTGTCCCTCCTCCCTTCTGTCTCCCCACTGGTAACCACTAATTTGTTCTTTACATCTCTGAGTCAGTTTCTGGGTTTTTTTTTTTTTTTTTTTTTGTGATACGCGGGCCTCTCACTGTTGTGGCCTCTCCCGTTGCGGAGCACAGGCTCCGTATGCGCAGGCTCAGCGGCCATGGCTCACAGGCCCAGCTGCTCTGCGGCATGTGGAATCTTCCTGGACCGGGGCACGAACCCGTGTCCCCTGCATCGGCAGGTGGACTCTCAACCACTGCGCCACCAAGGAAGCCCTATACTTATCTTTTTATTATTCACTGGAAATTGCAATTGAGTTGAATTTCCTTAAGTCCCTAATTGACTAGAGTAAAGCAAAATAGCCCTCTCAAACTTATTTCAGTCATCACCCAACTGTTCGTGGCCTGTCATGATGTCCAGGACCTGACATAGTACCTCACTGCCAATTCCTAAACTCTATAGAAATTTCTTATCTCTGCAACCAATTTAAAATGTCAGTATTCTCTCCCTCAACAATTGCTCTATGCTTTCTTCAGTGTAAACATGGCTCAAACACAGTATTGCATTTCTTTGCCCAATCCTTACTTCCTCATTGACATAGAGTCAGGAGGAGTCAGGAGAGGGAGGAATATAGAGAAATCTGAGAGAAGATCTCTCTCTCTTTTTTTTTAAATTTATTATTTTTTTTGGCTGTGTTTGGTCTTCATTGCTGCACACGGGCTTTCTCTAGTTGTGGTAAGCGGGGGCTACTCGTTGTGGTGGCTTCTCTTGTTGCGGAGCACCGGCTCTAGGCGTGCAGGCTTCAGTAGTTGTAGCACGCGGGCTCAGTAGCTGTGGCTCGCAGGCTCTAGAGCGCAGGCTCAGTAGTTGTGGCACACAGGCTTAGTTGCTCCACGGCGTGTGGGATCTTCCTGGACCAGGGCTCGAACTCTTGTCCCCTGCACTGGCAGGTGGATTCAACCACTGCGCCACCAGGGAAGCCCTGAGAGAAGATCTCTTACCAGCATGTGACCAGTAGATCTAGGGTCCTGCCTGTACTCATTAAATAGTCACTGATCCTAAATATATATATATACACACATATATATATATCCTAAATATATATATATGTATACTATATACAAACCTAATATCTTTATGCCATAATAATAGCAGTCTATTCAGTTTCTCTCAGGAAATAGCTAAAATCATAGTAGAATCAGACTAATGTAAAGTATAAGCTAACAAAGACTCAGAACAGATCTCTCTCTATAGGGAAAATATCAGTGATTCCCACTAGGCTAATACTTAGCCATTAATCACTCATTAATCTTTTACTTAATTCCTTATGTTCTTTAGTTGTGTGTATGTCAACCTGTGGTGATTTGATACTTCTTAGAAATGAGTGCTGCTGCAATATTCTGGGATAGGTTAAAAACAGGGCAACACTTACTCAAATGTACAAAAAAAGTTCCAGTTATAGCCTATCATTTTATTTCTATTCTGAGACAATATCTTTTGAGTATAAGAATACAATCCTGTTTATATATTTTTTAACTGGACAAGAATAAATGCTGAAAGTCACTCACAGTTATTACTGACAGTTGAACATGACTTCAGTAACGAACAAATTGTGACTTGAAGTGTATATTTGGGACAATATTTAAGAATTTGTTGTCACTCTGTTACCTGAGATTTATACAGAGAGATTTTGGCTGTAAATTATAGCAAATAAAATAGTAAGTACCTAACAGAAATCTGTTATGTTCCTGACTGTTTGTAGCGTTATAGCACAATGCTATCAAAGTGTGGTTCTTGTCTGGTAGCATCTCAATGTCTGGGAGCTTTTTATAAAGGCAAGTTCTCTTGGAAATGGGAAAATTCACTTAAAAGATAGAAATTTCCAAATGAACCCAAGAAAAAATAGAAAACTTGAATAGTCTTATAATTATAGAGAACTATATGCTAAAAGCTATAAAACTTGGCTAAAGGAAATTAAAGAAGATCTAAACAAAGGAAGATACTTGCCATGCATAAATTGATAGTTCCAGTATTATTAAGATGGCAGTTCTCATCATAATGACTCAATGCAATACCAGTCAAACTCTGGCAATGAATTTTTAAGGAAATTGATAAAGTAGTCTAAAATCTATATAGAAAGTCAAAGAAGCCAGAATAGCCAACACAGTTTTGAAAAAGAAGTTAGAGGACTAACAGTACTTGATTTCAAGGCTTACAGTAAAGCTACAGTATTTACACAGTTTGGGACAGATAGAGAATCCAGAGAGAGATTTACACATACAGGGTCCAGTTGATTTTCACATATATGCTAGAGTAATTCATTGGTGCTAAAACAATTGGATATGTATATGGAAAAAAATGATCCTCAATTCTTACCTGATGTTATACCAAAAATTAACTTGAAGTGGACCTAAAACTATAAAACTTCTAGAAAAATACATGATAAACATAGGATAATCATTGTGACATTGGGTAGGCAAGGATTTCTTAAAGAGGACAGAAAACACAAACCATGAAGGAAATACAGTTTCATAAACCTGATTACACCTACTGCATTATAACCTCTGATTGGTGGAACTCAGGAATCTGTTTTAACAAGCTCTCCAGATGATTCTTTTGCATGCTAAAATTTGAGATTCACCTAATAGTGTAAAAGTATATTAACATGTAAGTGTCCAAATCTCTCCTCATTCCTCCTTTAAAATTTTTGGAGAGTAGGAGAAGTACGGAAAAGATAAGATCTGTGATTCTTTAAAAAATAAAATAAAATAAAACCCCAAAAGACAGTGAGACAGTGAGGGCTGAAATAAACTACAGTGTCCAACATGATGTGTATTCCAGGAAGCAAGATGACATGGCACAGAGACTTGACAGAAGAAAAGGATACATATGTGTTAGGATTTAAGGAGTAAGAATCTTCAGGAAGTTGTGTTGAGTCTTGAGATTTTTTTTTAAGGGTGGGAGTTAAGGGTATTGGATTCACTGTAGCATTCTTCAAGAAACTCAAGTTAATGATTTTAAAACATTTTCCAAGTTTCTTTTAGTGGACCATGTTTTGTTGAACTCAGTGCTACTCTAAAATTTACCGCATGGGTCTCTTGAGTTCATAAGAATTACAGAAGGTCTTTTTGTTTACTCATCAATTACCTAACATTCGTTCATTTAATGAATGTGTGAAATAAGTGAAGGCATACTTCTCCCAGCATTGTCAGATATTGTTTAGAGAGGAACATCTCACAAATGGATCCTCATCAAGGTGGATGTATTGCCATTAACTTCACAGAGTTATGACATCTCTCTGCACATTACAGTTTGGGTGTTGGGTGACATATTTTAGGATGGTGTGTAAAGTTCACAAGAAAGCCTTCTAAATGTTCACCTTTATAAAGGCCCAGAAAAATACTCTGTCCATTTAACAGGTGTCCTTCGTGTCACAAATTTGAAGTAGTGTTGTTTAAAATGCAGTCCAAAACTAGTCTCTGAGAGTGCTTGAAAAGGGCTAATAGAACACACAGATTATATAATTTAACATTTAAAAAATACTTAGAATGGTGTCTGGTACATGGTAAACACTATACAAGTGTTTGATAAGGAAATTCATTCAATAAAATGCATATACTTATTTATTATTTAATATATACCATATGGCAGGCACTGAGTAAAATGCTGGGGTTAAAATGACGAGCCAAAAAGAGAAGACCCTTATCTTCATGGAATTTAGAATCTATAAGTTAGACATTCAGCTAATCCCGTAAATAAAGATATAATTAATTATAAGTGTGGAATAAAAGATAGTCTGGTACAGTGAGAATATATGATGTAGTCTGATGAGTCAAGGAGGCTTCATAAAGGAAATAATATTTAAGCTAACTTCTGAGTCATGGGTGGTAGTTAACTAGATCAAAGAAAGAGCATGTGTTTATTCTCTGGATAAGGAATAAAAATGGTACCTTTCTGAAAATGGAAGCAGGTTTATTTTACTCATGTAAAGAGAATGAGGCCTAAAGGGGCTTACAGTGAAATTGGGGAAGGTAGGTAGGCATCATTTTATTCAAATTATTGTAAACCATGCTAAAATAAGGATGTAAGTCTTCATCCTAAAATCAGAGAGGGACATCAGAGGCTTTAAATAAAGAATGAGTGTGTCTATGTGAATGTGTGTATAATTGCACACATGCATGTGTGTGAGAGGAGACAGAGAGAGAGAGATTGATTCTAATTGAAAGAGAGCTCTGGCCCCAGTTTGGAGAATGGGTTACAGGGGCAAGGGTGGATGCAGGGAGATAGTCAGGTGGCTAATACAGTCATCCGGGAAAGAAATAATGTTGTCTTAGACTAAGGAGTTAAGGTGGTGGCTGTGGCTTTAGGGACAAGTAGATCAGTTTGCCTGGTTGAATGAATCGAGTTTATTACTGGACTGGATTTGAGGGAGACCTGATAAAGATGATGATGACTCAGTGAATTGAAGAGTATGTTCTGGAAAATAGTAGATTGGATCAAAGAGATTAATTTCTGTTAGGAGTAAAGAAGGCCTGTTTTGAAGACCTGCTTAAGATTACAGAGTGTGATGAAACAGTACCAGGAACTGGTAGACGCCATCTTAAACAAGTGATCCAACTTCGCATCTTCAATCATAGGATAAACTGACATCTTGTGCCTCCTAATGTGATTATCTGAGAACGGCCCAGCATCACTTATGTAGACTCTCTGCCAACAATGCATAATCGGAATCCAGTCATGAGTAAACAATTAGACAAACCCAAATTGAATTCTCCTGTACCCTTAAAGAGGCTGTGGCCCTACTTTAGCTTAAAGGAGACTAAACAGTCACAAAAACAAAATGCAATGTGTGATATTGAATTAGATCCTGAATCCAAAAGGAAAAAATGCTATAGAAGACATTACTGGGACAACTGATGAAATTTGAATATGTACTGTATAGTAGATAATAGTCTTGCAATAATGTTAAATTTGCTGAATTAGATTTTTCTTCTATGGTTATGTAAGAGAACATCCTGTTCTTATGAAATACATGCTTAAATATTTAGGGGTAAAGTGTCACAAAGTTGCAGTTTACTTTCAAATGATGCAGTAAAAGTAAAATGTATATAAACATATACACACACACACACAAAGTAAAAGTGTTAGCAATTGCTGACTCTATTCTTGCAATTTGTGCTACTTGCACAATATTTCTGTAAATTTGAATTTTTCACAATTAAAAATTAAAAATCAGGAACTATCCAGAGCTCTATACCATCTGCTAATATTTATTATTCAAAAAATGTATCATATACATTAGGTTAGAAAGAACAATTTTGGATATTGTGAGTGTGAGTAACAACATTTATCTGTGGCCTTCAATATAATTAGGAATTTAATTTCAGTGGTTACAAGACATGACCTTTCCTTCATAAGACATTCTACTACAATTTCAAGTTTATCTTTTCTATAAAAAATCATCACAATGATCCTACCTGAGAACTTAACTAGATTCAACTAACATCCGTGGAGAACACTATAAGTGTAATGCTGGATTCTAGGTATGGTAGGGAACATGGAGATGAACATGACCGTCAGGGCTCAAGGAGCACGTGGTCCAGTGTGGAGGCTCAGACAAGGTCACACGATCACAGAAAGTCATGAAAACACAATAAATGAACTTCAGAGGGAGAGGAGGCCTACAGAGCAATATTTCCCAGATTCTCGAAAAATGTTATGCAGAGTGGTAAAATGTCACCACCAACAAAATGTTGGGGAAATTTACATACAAGAAGGATATGAGAAAACAACCACCACCATCCACTTTCATTATCATTTGGTAGAGGAAAGACACTTTAATACGAAAACAACTATGAAGGAAAATATCCAAGTAAAGGCCTTAAAAATGAAATGAATTTCTTTTATTGAGAAACAGAGACAGTAGTCAAAGCTGTATGAGTGACGCCGACCAGAAAACGTAAGGAGCTCTGAGAAAGTCAGAGCAGTTTTGTTTTTAATATTGAGAGGAAATAAGACTCATCCGAGAACTTAAGCAGCTATACTTGTTGCAGATGCAGTCATCCCTCAGTATCTGTGGGGGATTGGTTCCAGGACCCCCAGCATACCAAAATCCCCACATGCTCAAGTCCCATATATAAAATGTTCATATAACCTACACACATCCTCCTGTGTAGTTTAAATCATCTCTAAATTACTTATAATGTCTAGTACCGTGTAAATGTAAATAGTTGCCAGGTCACAGCAAATTTAAATTTTGCTTTTTGAAACTTTCTGGATTTTTTTTTCAAATATTTTTGATCAGAGGTTGATTGAGTCCCTGCATGTGTAATCCACAGATACAGAGGGCTGACTGTAATAGAAATAGGCTTTGGAATATTCACATGTGGGAAATCCACGTACAGGAAAAATTCCTATAGTCTCTTCTATAGCACATCACGGGCATTCAGTGAACAACAGACGCGTGATTGTAAACATAGTAAATACTGAATTAAGTAATTAGTGTCTTTTTTTTTGACTTTTTGAATTTTATTTTATTTATTTTTTTATACAGCAGGTCCTTATTAGTCATCCATTTTATACACATCAGTGTATACATGTCGATCCCAATCGCCCAATTCATCACACCACCACCACCACCCACTGCCGCTTTCCCCCCTTGGTGTCCATACGTTTGTTCTCTACATCTGTGCCTCAATTTCTGCCCTGCAAACCGGTTCATCTGTACCATTTTTCTAGGTTCCACATATATGTGTTAATATACGATATTTGTTTTTCTCTTTCTGACTTCACTCTGTATGACAGTCTCTAGATCCATCCATGTCTCAACAAATGACTCAATTTCGTTCTTTTTTATGGCTGAGGAACATTTGATTGTATATATGTACCACATCTTCTTTATCCAGTTGTCTGTCGATGGGCATTTAGGTTGCTTCCATGACCTGGCTATTGAAAATAGTGCTGCAGTGAGCATTGGGGTGCATGTGTCTTTTTGAATTATGGTTTTCTTTGGGTATATGCCCAGTAGTGGGGTTGCTGGATCATATGGTAATTCTATTTTTAGATTTTTAAGGAACCTCCTTACTGTTCTCCATAGTGGCTGTATCAGTTTACATTCCCACCAACAGTGCAAGAGGGTTCCCTTTTCTCCACACCCTCTCCAGCATTTGTTGTTTGTAGATTTTCTGATGATGCCCATTCTAACTGGTGTGAGGTGATACCTCATTGTAGTTTTGATTTGCATTTCTCTAATAATTAGTGATGTTGAGCAGCTTTTCATGTGCTTCTTGGCCATCTGTATGTCTTCTTTGGAGAAATGTCTATTTAGGTCTTCGGCCCATTTTTGGATTGGTTTTTTTTATTATTGAGCTGCATGAGCTGTTTATATATTTTGGAGATTAATCCTTTGTCCATTGATTCATTTGCAAATATTTTCTCCCATTCTGAGGGTTGTCTTTTCATCTTGTTTATGGTTTCCTTTGCTGTGCAGAAGCTTTGAAGTTTCATTAGGTCCCATTTGTTTATTTTTGTTTTTATTTCTATTACTCTAGGAGGTGGATCAAAAAAGGTCTTGCTGTGATTTACGTCAAAGAGTGTTCTTCCTATGTTTTCCTCTAAGAGTTTAATAGTGTCCGGTCTTACATTTAGGTCTTGAATCCATTTTGAGTTTATTTTTGTGTGTGGTGTTAGGGAGTGTTCTAATTTCATTCTTTTACATGTAGCTGTCCAGTTTTCCCAGCACCACTTATTGAAGAGACTGTCTTTTCTCCATTGTATATCCTTGCCTCCTTTGTCATAGGTTAGTTGACCATAGGTGTGTGGGTTTATCTCTGGGCTTTCTATCTTGTTCCATTGATCTATGTTTCTGTTTTTGTGCCAGTACCATATTGTCTTGATTACTGTAGCTTTGTAGTACAGTCTGAAGTCAGGGAGTCTGATTCCTCCCGTTCCATTTTTTTCCCTCTAGACTGCTTTGGCTATTCAGGGTCTTTTGTGCCTCCATACAAATTTTAAGATTTTTTTTGTTCTAGTTCCATAAAAAATGCCATTGGTAATTTGATAGGGATTGTATTGAATCTGTAGATTGCTTTGGGTAGTATAGTCATTTTCGCAATATTGATTCTTCCAATCCAAGAATATGGTATATCTCTCCATCTGTTGGTATCATCTTTAATTTCTTTCATCAGTGTCTTATAGTTTTCTGCATACAGGACTTTTGTCTGCCTAGGTAGGTAATGTGTTGCTGGATTCTGTTTGCTAGTATTTTGTTGAGGATTTTTACCTCTATATTCATCAGTGATATTGGTCTGTAATTTTCTTTTTTTATACTATCTTTGTCTGGTTTTGGTATCAGGGTGATGGTGGCCTCATAGAATGAGCTTGGGAGTATTCCTTCTTCCACAATTTTTTGGAAGAGTTTGAGAAGGATGGGTGTTAGCTCTTCTCTAAATGTTTGATAGTTTTCACCTGTGAAGCCATCTGGTCCTGGACTTTTTTTTGTTGGAAGATTTTTAATCACAGTTTCAATTTCATTACTTGTGATTGGTCTGTTCATATTTTCTGTTTCTTCCTGCTTCAGTCTTGGAAGGTTATACCTTTCTAAGAATTTGTCCATTTCTTCCAGTTGTCCATTTTATTGGTATAGAGTTGCTTGTAGTAGTCTCTTAGGATGCTTTGTTCTTCTGTGGTGTCTGTTGTAATGTCTGCTTTTTCATTTCTAATTTCACTGTTTTGAGTCCTCTCCCTTTTTTTTCTTGATGAGTCTGGCTAATGGTTTGTCAATTTTGTTTATCTTCTCAAAGAACCAGGTTTTAGTTTTATTGATCTTTGCTCTTGTTTTCTTTGTTTCTATTTCATTTATTTCTGCTCTGATCTTTATGATTTCTTTCCTTCTGCTAACTTTGGGTTTTGTTTGTTCTTTCTCTGGTTCCTTTAGGTGCAAGGTTAGATTGTGTATTTGAGATTTTTCTTGTTTCTTGAGGTAGGCTTTTATAGCTATAAACTTCCCTCTTAGAGCTGCTTTTGCTGCATCCCATAGGTTTTGGATCGTCGTGTTTTCAGTGTCATTTGTCTCTAGGTATTTTTTGATTTCCTCTTTGATTTCTTCAGTGATCTCTTGGTTATTTAGTAATGTATTATTTAGCCTCCATGTGTTTGTGCTTTTTACGTTTTTTTCCCCATAATTGATTTCTAATCTCATAGCGTTGTGGTCAGAAAAGATACTTGATATGATTTCAATTTTCTTAAATTTACTGAGGCTTGATTTGTGACCCAAGATGTGATCTATCCTGGAGAATGTTCTGTGCACACTTGAGAAAAAAGTGTAATCTGCTGTTTTTGGATGGAATGTCCTATAAATATCAATTAAATCTCTGGTCTACTGTGTCATTTAAAGCTTGCATTTCCTTATTTATTTTCATTTTGAATGATCTGTCTGTTGGTGTAAGCAAGGTGTTAAAGTCCCCCACTATTATTGTGTTACTGTCGATTTCCTCTTTTATAGCTGTTAGCAGTTGCCTTATGTATTGAAGTGCTCCTATGTTGGGTGCATATATATTTATAATTGTTATATCTTTTTCTTGGATTGATCCCTTAATGATGATGTAGTGTCCTTCCTTGTATCTTGTAACATTCTTTATTTTAAAGTCTATTTTATCTTATATAAGTATTGCTACTCCATCTTTCTTTTGATTTCTATTTACATGGAATATCTTTTTCCATCCCCTCACTTTCAGTGTGTATGTGTCCCTAGGTCTGAAGTGGGTCTCTTGTAGACAGCATATATACGGGTCTTGTTTTTGTATCCATTCAGCCAGTCTGTGTCTTTTGGATGGAGCATTTAATCCATTCAGGTAATTATTGATACATGTGTTCCTATGACCATTTTCTTAATTGTTTTGGGTTTGTTTTCGTTGACACTTTGCTTCTCTTATGTTTACCACTTAGAGAAGTTCCTTTAGCATTTGTTGTAGAGCTGGTTTGGTGGTGCTGAATTCTCTTAGCTTTTGCTTGTCTGTAAAGCTTTTGATTTCTCCATCGAATCTGAATGAGATCCTTGCAGGGTAGAGTAATCTTGCTTGTACATTCTTCCCTTTCATCACTTTAAGTATATCATGCCACTCCCTCTGGCTTGTAGAGTTTCTGCTGAGAAATCAGCTGTTAACCTTATGGAAGTTCCCTTGTATGTTATTTGTCGTTTTTCCCTTGCTGCTTTCAATAATTTTTCTTTGCCTTTAATTTTTGCCAATTTGATTACTATGTGTCTCGGCATGTTTCTCCTTGGGTTTATCCTGTAAGGGACTTGCTGCGCTTCCTGGACTTGAGTGTCTATTTCCTTTCCCATATTAGGGAAGTTTTCGACTATAATCTCTTCAAATATTTTCTCAGGTCCTTTCTCTCTCTCTTCTCCTTCTGGGACCCCTATAATGTGAATGTTGTTGCGTTTAATATTGTCCCAGAGGTCTCTTAGTGTCCCAGAGGTCTCTTAGGCTGTCTACATTTCTTTTCATTCTTTTTTCTTTATTCTGTTCCACAGCAGTGAATTCCACCATTCTGTCTTCCAGGTCACTTATCCGTTCTTCTGCCTCAGTTATTCTGCTGTTGATTCCTTCTAGTGTAGTTTTCATTTCAGTTATTTTATTGTTCATCTCTGTTTGTTTGTTCTTTAATTCTAGGTGTTTGTTCTTTAAATCTTCTAGGTCTTTGTTAAACATTTCTTGCATCTTCTCAATCTTTGCCTCCATTCTTTTTCTGAGGTCCTGGATCATCTTCACTATCATTATTCTGAATTCTTTTCCTGGAAGGTTGCCTATCTCCACTTCATTTAGTTGTTTATCTGGGGTTTTATCTTGTTCCTTCATCTGGTACATAGCCCTCTGCCTTTTCATCTTGTCTATCTTTCTGTGAATATGGTTTTTGTTCCATAGGCTGCAGGATTGTAATTCTTCTTGCTTCTGCTGTCTGCCCTCTGGTGGATGAGGCTATCTAAGAGGCTTGTGCAAGTTTCCTTATGGAAGGGACTGGTGGTGGGTAGAGGTGACTGTTTTTCTGGTTGGCAGAGCTCAGCAAAACGTTAATCCACTTGACTGCTGATGGGTGGGGCTGGGTTCCCTCCCTGCTGGTTGTTTGGCCTGAAGTGACCCAACACTGGAGCCTACTTGGTCTCTTTGGTGGGGCTAATGGCAGACTCTGGGGGGGCTCACGCCGATGACTACTTCCCAGAACTTCTGCTGCCAGTGTCCTTCTCCCCACGGTGAGCCACAGCCACTTCCCGCCTCTGCAGGAGACCTTCCAACACTATCAGGTAGGTCTGGTTCAGTCTCCCCTGGGGTCACTGCTCCTTCCCCTGGGTCCCGATGCGCACACTACTTTGTGTATGCCCTCCAAGAGTGGAGTCTCTGTTTCCCCCAGTCCTGTTGAAGTCCTGCAATCAAATCCCACTAGCCTTCAAAGTCTGATTCTCTAGGAATTCCACCTCCCGTTGCCGGACCCCCAGGTTGGGAAGCCTGATGTGGGGCTCAAAACCTTCACTCCAGTGGGTGGACTTCTGTGGTATAAGTGTTATCCCGTCTGTGAGTCACCCACCCAGAAGTTATGGGATTTGATTTTACTGTGATTGAGCCCATCCTATCATCTCATTGTGGCTTCTCCTTTGTCTTTGGATATGGGGTATCTTTTTTGATGAGTTCCAGTGTCTTCCTGTCGATGATTGTCCAGCAGCTAGTTGTGATTATGGTGTTCTTACAAGAGGGAGTGAGAGCACGTCCTTCTGCTCTGCCATCTTGGTTCAGGGCCTCCAGTAATTAGTATCTTGAAATTTGTTTTTTGAATTGTAGTTGCAGCATGTGGGCTCAGTAGTTGAGGCATGCAGGCTCAGTAGTTGTGGCATGCAGGCTCAGTATTTGTGGCATGCGGTCCCTAGAGTGCGGGCTTCAGTACTTGTGGTGCGTGGGCTCAGTAGTTGTGGCGTGCAGGCTCAGTAGTTGTGGCACGTGGGCTTAGTTGCTCTGCAGCATGTGAGATCTTCCCAGACCAGGGATCAAACCTGTGTCCCCTGCATTGGTAGGTGGATTCTTAACCACTGCACCACCAGGGAGGTCCCTGTATCTTGAAATCTTAAAGCTTAAATCTAACTTCAAAAGCATTTGAGAAAATGTGAGGAAAGTTGCTTATTTAAGAAGAAAAAAAGTATAAATGTGTGTGTCTACACACACATACACATTACCCATGTACATAGGTACAAACACATATATACTCCCCAAAGTTTAAAATAATACTTATAATTGATTGAGAGAAAAACTGAGTTACATTATGGATACCAGTGTTGACTTAATCTCTTCAGATATCCCTAGTTTTGACTAAAAAAAATAAAGATAATACCTGTTCAATATAAGAAGCAAAGATTAGAAGGCACATCATCAATGTTTGTATGAATACTAAAAACAGTATTTTGAGCTGTTTCCAGTGGGTATATTTGAAATAAAGCTTTTCAACTCAATATAACAGTGAAACTCTTTGTTTTGGACAATTCAGTGAACTCACCATTTAATTAGAAAGGAAGCACTTGCTTGATAGTAAAGCAAGTTTGTTGAAAAACATGAAAAAAGGGGCTTTTTCTGTGTCTTGTTCCATTAATAACATATTTGAAAGTAACTAATTTACCCATGGTTAAAAGGAACTTGCAGACACTGAATGTGTATCTGTTTTGCATTGTCCTTAAATTACTTTCTGCTAAGTACCCTAATACAGGGGTCCCCAACCCACAGGCCACAGACTGATACTGGTCTGTGGCCTGTTAGGAACTGGGCCACACAGCAGGAGGTGAGTAGCAGGCGAATGAGTGAAGCTTCATCTGTATTTACAGCCGCTTCCCATCGCTCGCATAATCGCCGAGCTCCGCCTGCTATCAGATCAGCAGCGGCATTAGGTTCTCACAGAAGCGCGAATCCTACTGTGAATTGCACATGCGAAGGATCTCGGCTGTGTGCTTCTTATGAGAATCTAATGCCTGATGATCTGAGGTGGAGCTGAGACAGTGATGCTAGTGCTGGGGAGCGGCTGCAAATACAGATTATCATTAGCAGAGAGGTTTGGCTGCACAGGGACCATAATCAATCAATTGCTTGCAGACTCATATAAAAACCCTGTCAGTGAGTGGCAAGCGAAAACAAGCTCAGGGCTCCCACTGATTCTGCATTATGGTGAGTTGTATAATTATTTCATTATATATTACAGTGTAATAATAATAGAAATAAAGTGCACAATAAATGTAATACACTTGAATTATCCTGAAACCTTCCCTCCCCCACCTGGTTTGTGGAAAAATTGTCTTCCACGAAACTGGTCCCTGGTGCCAAAAAGCTTGGGGACTGCTGCCCTAATATAAGCTGTATAGTAAACTACATTACATTTCAAACTTTCCCAGTTATAAGTTAGGTTCAATAATAATGATTCTGGGCTTCCCTGGTGGCGCAGTGGTTGAGGATCTGCCTGCCAATGCAGGGGACACGGGTTCGAGCCCTGGTCTGGGAAGATCCCACATGCCGCGGAGCAACTAGGCCCATGAGCCACAACTACTGAGCCTGCACATCTGGAGCCTGTGCTCCACAACAAGAGAGGCCGCGACAGTGAGAGGCCTGCGCACCACGATGAAGAGTGGCCCCCGCTCGCCGCAACTAGAGAAAGCCCTCGCACAGAAACGAAGACCCAACACATCCATAAATAAATAAATAAATAAATTTAAAATAATAATAATAATAATGATTCCTCCATTCTGTAACATCCTGCTAAAACTTCCAGCAAGTTCACTAGTGATGAAAGTTGTTTTCTGGCTTTCTGACTGCTGTATCCTGGAGATTCATCATAAAGTGTGAGGTGCATATTTAACAGTCAAGAGGAAATCCTTTCCTGTACCAAGGATGGCTGTCAATCAAACCAGCCCTCCTGCCCTTTTTATTTTCAGAAAAATGCAGATAAAGATGAAAGCGACTGACAAAATGAGAATACAAAACTGGAAAAATTTGAGATCTCCCTTATTATATCTTTATTACATATCATTGAAATGCAGTTCTATCATGATGTCATTAGAATCAGAAATATATCTTATTATTGGCTTTGTAGACAGAAATAAATGTTGCTTAATATTCTCAAACATTTTGACTTTGCATCACTTGTCTAGTTCAGCTTCTGGGACTGAGTAAGAGACTTTTTGGCTGAACTTATCCCCTCTGTCTTTAATGAATCTATTACTACAGTTTCCAGCCATTGCTACCAAGATCTGGGTGTTATCTGTGCTACAACTCCTGGCAGAGGAAAAGGGACTATGAAAGGGTGATGCCTCCACGTTGTTATCTTATCTTACAATCTTGGTAAATCATCAGTGCTCTGCCTCATCCCCCCCATTAACCCTCCCCTTCCCCCCCACACCCCCAGGGTGTGAGCTAATAGCACCATGGCCATCATGCACACTAAAGTAGTGCCTTCTCCAATGAAATGCCTGATCTAGAAAAATAACTCATGTGGATTGCCAACTGTGAATAGAATGCAGGAAAATTTGAGCTACGCTGGCCCTGGGAGAGTGCCCTTAAAGATTTTACTCAGTGCTGTGATGGGAAGACCAACAGCACAAGAAATCGATTTGAATTGATTAGATCCATTAATCAGGTATTTTCTGAGTCATGCTTATCTACCCCCCTTAGAGAGGAAATAGCTGAGAAGAAACACTAATGGATAAGTGGGAGTGAAGCAAGGAAAACTAGTAGGAGATGGCTCAACAGTGCTATTTATGGCAACTGCAAATCATGCCCCTCTTTCCTATTTTCCTGAAATATGCCTGCCCTGAAGTTGCCTTTTCAGCGTGACTTTCTTCAGAGTCCTTGAACTGTGACCTTTGTTAGATTACAAGCAAGCCACTAGGGTTTAGAGTTAATATTTAATCTTTCTGTCCTCAGTTTCAAGGGTGCATAGGAGGGGTGTGATGATACTCTCAGTGTAAAAAGCATAGACTTGTACATTTGGGGAGCGATCTGGGCTTTAGAGATAGACAACCTTCTAATCTCAAATGTAATCTTGGTTTTTAGGGCTTATTGGGACCAGTCATCAAATATTTTACTTACAGGAATTTTATTTTCTAATTTTTTTAAGAAAAATGCTTGCATGTTTGTTGCATATCCATAGAATTGATTCTATCTGAAATGTCATCTTTTGTCATCTCTAAAGCTGAATGCATAAAGGAAGGAGAGAAAAAGTCTTAATAATTTTATCTTGTTACATTTTTTTTTTTTTTTTTTTTTTTTTGCGGTACGCGGGCCTCTCACTGTTGTGGCCTCTCCCGCTGTGGAGCACAGGCTCTGGACACGCAGGCTCAGGGGCCATGGCACATGGCCCCAGCCGCTCCACGGCATGTGGGATCCCCCTGGACCAGGGCACGAACCCACGTCCCCTGCATCGCCAGGTGGACTCCCAACCACCCCGCCACCAGGGAAGCCCTCTTGTTACATTTTATATTTAAATAAATTATAACAGACATGAGCTAAATTTGAAAGTGCAAATGATGGTTCGGGGGGTGAAGTTAAAACTTTTTTCATTGATATCCTCAGAACTATAAACTCACCCAGGGGTACTGTTGGGCAAACGAATCAAATCAGAGTTCATTTAAGTGTCAACATAATAATGTAGAAGGACCATCCATACTGTGTGTGCGGTAGAGGGAGGGACAGTGCATTATCCACCAACAAGGAATGCCAAGATGGTAAATAGTGTCCCTGTTGCTATTTTTGAAAAATATTTGGGTTAGCATTTACAAGCCTGGCAAAACAAACAACTATTTCTTCACAGACTAGAACCAGCTCTTTAATGATCAGAAAATACATTGCTAGTTGATCATGATTAGTGCTAAACTGAAGTCTTCTGTCACTGTTTGATTTTCATATTAGGAAATGGATTACTCCAAATTTTTATTGTCCTTATTTAGCAGTTGGTATTACTACACACACACACACACACACACACACACACACACACACACACACACGCACACACACACACACACACTGCTCTGCAACTTATTCACTTTAACAAAATATCAGGGATACCTTTCCCATATTCTGGGTATAATTATATAGGCAATCTTATACTGAGGTTGTCCTCCACCTCCATTTTTTTTCCTGTTTTTTTTAATTAAAATTTTTTATTGAAGCGTATTTCCTTTACAATATTAGTTTCAGGTGTACACCTTAGTGATTCAGTATTTCTATAGATTGTACTCCATTAAAAGTTATTACACAACAATGGCTATAATTCCCTGTGCTGTACAGTATATCCTTGTTGCTTATCTATTTTATACATAGTAGTTTGTATCTCTTAATCCCATATTCCTTATCTTGTCCCTCCCCCCTTCCCTGTCCCCACTGGTAACCACTATTTTGTTTTCTGTATTGGTGAGTCTGTTTTTGTTTGCTATATACATTCATTTGTTTTATTTTTTTAGATTTCACATATAAGTGACATCATACAGTATTTGTCTTTCTCTCTCTGACTTATTTTAGTAAGCATAATATTCTCTAGGTCCATCCATATTGCTGCAAATGGCAGAATTTCATTCTTTTTTCCCAACTGAATATTCTATTGTATATGTATATATATAAATCACATCTTATTTATCCATTATTCTGTTGATGGACACTTAGATTGCTTCTATTATCTTCGCAGTTGTAAATAATGCAGCTAAGAACATTGGGGTACATGTATCTTTTGAATTAGTTTTTTAGTTTTTTTCTGGTATGTGCCCAGGAGTGGAATTGCTGGATCATGTGGTAGCTCTATTTTTAGTTTTTTAAGGAACCTCCATACTGTTTTCCATAGTAGCTGTACCAATTTATATTCCCACCAACAGTATACAAGGGTTCCCTTTCTCCATATCCTCATCAACATTTCTTATTTGTAGACTTTTTGATGATGGCTATTCTGACAGGTGTGAGGTGATAGCTCATTGTAGTTTTGATTTGCATTTCTCTAATAATTAGCCACGTTGAGTATCTTTTCATGTGCCTCTTAGCCATCTGTATACCTTTAGAGAAATGTCTATTTAGGTCTTCTGCCCAATTTTTGATTGGGTGGTTTGGTTTTTTTGATATTGAGTTGTATGAGCTGTTTGTATATTCTGGATATTAATCCCTTGTTGGTTGCATCATTTGCAATTATTTTTTCCCATTTTGTAGGCTGTCTTTTCATTCTGTTGATGGTTTCCTTTGCTGCGCAAAAGCTTTTAAGTTTAATTAGGTCCCATTTGTTTATTTTTGCTTTTATTTCTTTTGCCTTAAGAAACTGATCAAAGAAAATACTGCTAAAATTTATGTCAAAGAGTGTTTCACCTATGTTATTTTCTAGTAGTTTTATAGTTTCAGGTCTTATATTTAGGTCTTTCAACCATTTTGAGTTTGTGTGAGAGTGTTCTAATCTCATTGTTTTACATGTGGCTGTCTAATTTTCCCAGCACCACTTGTTGAAGGGACTGTCTTTTCTCCATTGTATATTCTTGCCTCCTTTGTCATAGATTAATCAACTGTCGGTGCATGGTTTATTTCTGGGCTCTCTACTCTGGCCCATTGGTCTATGTGTCTGTTTTTGTACAAATACCATGCTTTTTTTTAACAATATAAACTTTTAATGTAAAGCTAGTATAAACCTCTGAAACTTGCAAGCCCATCTTCACTGGACAAGAATCATTCTAGCAAGAAACATCATAATGATACATACAAAGGAGAAACTTTGAAAACTGGGAATTGAGTCTCCTTATTCTACTATTAACATGTCATGTGAAAAGTTTCTTAACTTCACTGAGCCTTGATTTTCTTAAATATACAGGATATAACCACCTAGTATTTGGGGAGGCTTTGAGATGCTGCATATGAAAGCGTGATCATGCTTAAAGTGTTTAAACAAAGTGTGCTCAGTAAATGTAATATGTACGTAAGATACGCAGGGCCTACAGAATTTGAATGTAGCCAGAAAAGGAGGCTCAGTTCATGTTGTATGTAGTAGGGGGTTCCTTTTTTTCCCATTCCAAACAGGTTGATGAGTGTTTGCTACAATATGTGTACTATTAGTCCCAAAGAAGCACAAGTCTTGTGGCTCACACAGGTGGGGTGTGAGTAGAAGTCAAACAATGGGATGGCAAGATAGGGTTGGGGTGCCAGGATGGGGTGAGTGCAAGACGTTCACCTTTTGTCTCAAACAGAAAGCGAAGTGGTGGCAGTGGGTGGGGCTCCATCACAGCTTTTCTTTCCTCCTTTGTTCCATTTCCTTTTTTTTTTTTTTTTTTTTTTTTTTTTTTGCGGTATGCGGGCCTCTCACTGTTGCGGCCTCCCCCGTTGCGGAGCACAGGCTCCGGACGCGCAGGCTCCGGACGCGCAGGCTCAGCGGCCATGGCTCACGGGCCCAGCCGCTCCGCGGCACATGGGATCCTCCCAGACCGGGGCACGAACCCGCATCCCCTGCATCGGCAGGCGGACTCCCAACCACCTGCGCCACCAGGGAGGCCCTGTTCCATTTCCTTTAAAAAAAAAAATTATTTTATATAGGGGTATAGTTGATTTACAACGTTGTGTTAGTGTATATGTATAGCTGAATCACTTTGCTGTACATCTGAAACTAACACAACATTTTTTTTTCTTTTTTTCTTTTTCGGTACGCGGGCCTCTCACTGCTGTGGCCTCTACTGTTGCGGAGCACAGGCTCCGGACGTGCAGGCTCAGCAGCTATGGCCCATGGGCACAGCCGCTGTGCGGCATGTGGGACCCTCCCGGACCGGGGCATGAACCCGTGTCCCCTGCATCGGCCGGCGGACTCTCAACCACTGCGCCACCAGGGAAGCCTTAAGCCTATTCTTTTTTTAAAGAAACTACATTTGAGATAAATTTTGGACATTTCTCCCAGTTTTGATATCTTTGTTTCTTTCCCTAAATAATGTTGCAACAATGATGTTTTACACAATTGTTTGTAGTAAATTTGAAGTTTTTAAATGATACATCTAATCCACTAATGTGAACATTAATGACATTTTCCTCCATAGGAAGATATCTTCGCAGTTCTGAAGAACCAGTTTACAATTGGATCAAATATTACTACACACTCTGTATTTACTTTGTGTTTTACTTGATTAAAACTTTTCCCGTGATCCTATTATAGAGGTTTTAATGAGACTGAAATAACTCCATTTTAATGCTTAATTTAAATTTTCTAGTTCAGTCTAAAATAATTTTATATATTGTAGAAAAAGGCATATTTTCTCTAATAATGAATTAACTAAGTAGTTGTATATATGTGAGCAAATTATTTCTGGGCATCCGAGTTTTCATCTATAAAGTACAAATTGGTTTGCTGGTTTACTTTCCTTTTCAATCTTCTCCAGTCTCGCTTACCAAGATACAGTTGGCACTACAATTCTTAAAGAGGAAAGATCTTTGTTTTGGAGACTAATTCTTCAAGTCTCCTTGTTAGGAGCTTGGGGAGGCAGGGTACATACAGGAGGGTTATTTGCATAAGGGTAGGAGAGAGCAGAAAAAAACAAAAGAACTTGGAGCCAGACAGCATGGTTCAGTTTGGAAACTGAGTTGGTGAAACAGCCAAAAGTGATTCTAAGGAGGATGCTTAATATGAAATTTAAAATCCTTTGTGTTTCTTCAATATAAATACCGTCCATTTCCCAAATGGTCAGAATGTTATATTGCAATTTTTTAAAGTTAATAATATGGCTCTCATGCAAATATAAAATGAACATATGCCAAAGATTTTATTCAACTCATTAATAATGCAGGAAGCTATGATATTAGGACTACTTGAAATGAGAATTTGAAGAAAAGCAATAAATATGAAATCAGGAATGCTTAAATGAATTTGCTAATAGATGCAAAGCTGGTTAATTTCTTATAGAGCTGTAACATTTTATGTTTGGGGTCAGTTTCTATAAGGCAGAAATAAATTGTATCTTAACTGGGCAAAATTCATTCCCATTGTTTTGGACAAGAATCATTTGCATTGCTATCAGTTTTTCACAACCCTGAGAGAGTTGTAAAAAGCCTGATTAATAGAAAGATAATTAGAGATGCATACCTGTGTAAAATCAGACAATCTCCACAGCATCCAGCAGACCATACCTAGGCCTTCACTGAAAGGACACATAGTAATCTTAGCAATCTCTTTTGCTCATTTCCAAGTCATAGACAATTCTTCTTGGCAGGAGAGACAAGTAGACACACACAAGATTGTATAAAAATTATGGAAGAGGGTTGAAATGCCTGTTTGAGCTGATGTGATGGAGGAAGAAAATAACATGGTCAGAATGGTGTGACTGGAGTTCAACACT
The DNA here is from genome assembly GCF_025265405.1 of Mesoplodon densirostris. Lineage (NCBI taxonomy): Eukaryota > Metazoa > Chordata > Mammalia > Artiodactyla > Ziphiidae > Mesoplodon > Mesoplodon densirostris. Next base: position 22,868,128 of record NC_082668.1, read on the forward strand.
TAGGTAATCATAAGAACAGAAATGACTGGGAAGTCTAGGGGAAGGACACTAGACTCCTCATGAAATGTAGACTGGGCTCAATCCGTCTCATCTGGATTTTAATTGACAAGGTGACCACAAGCACAGCTGACATCTTGTCTGTACTTTTCATAAAATTATATTCACTTGTGAGAGTTAAAAGTTCTACTTCCTTCAACTTCCATGGGGAAGTTTTGGAGTATAAAAATTTCAAACCTATTCAGTAATGGTAACATCTTCAAACAGCACTGAATCTCACTGCTTCTCTGCCGGCTAATATAGCACTTCAGTATCCCTGAAGACTGCAGTTGCTCCTGGCTTAGCAACTAATGTTAAGGAAAACAATGAGAAGATGAACAGAGGTGTGCTTTTGTCAGCAGTGACTTTTGAAGTACACCCACTCACAGTGGTTGAGGATTCTTCACCACTGTTTGATGAATTTGGAGTTAGCTAGAGAGTTCAGAGATCTAGCTGAATTTGGTTTCAACAACAAAATCAAAACCTGAAGTTGCCTATTCTAGAATTATTCATGCCATAGTATCATTTTGCAGTCTTTGGGAGAAATTCAGGACTGGTTCCAAGAGGCAGCATAGTGAAGTGGTAAAGAGTTCTGGTTCTATGGCCATACTCCCTGAGTTTGAATCATGATTCTACCTTTTACCAGTCATATAACCCTGGGGGAGTCACTTAACTTCTCCTTGCCCCTCAGGTCCCCTAATTGTAAAACAGGATGATAGGTATACCGTTCTCATAGAGTTGAAGTGAGCATTAAATAAATCAATTTGTATAAAATAAGCCTGACACATATTAAGTACTATATATATATATATATAGGCTTTTATTCTAAATTGACAGTTTTAGCTTACAAGATCAAGGTTAATGAAATGTTTCCATGAGTAATAGACTTTTAAATATGTTTAAATACAGACAGATATCATATATATTTACAGAGGTGTAGAAATCAGAAATCTACTAGAAAAATAGAAACAGTAGAATACATACACACATTACATATGTATATATGTATTATATGTAAAGAGAGAAAATGTATGTAACATGCATCACATATATATGTATATATAAATAGAGAGAGAGAGAGAGAGAGCAAGAGTGAGAGAGCAAGGGAGATCGATTTCAAAGAACTGGCTTATGTAATTGTGGTGTCTAGCTTGGCAAGTTTGATATGCATGGGGGCAGGCCAGTAAGCTGGAACCTCTTGGGCAGCAGCTAACACTACAGTCCACAGGAAGAATTTCTTCTTCCTCAGGGAAACCTCAGTTTTTCTATCAAGGTATTCAACTGATTAGGCAAGGCCCAACCATATTACAGAGGAGAATCTTCTTTACATAAAGTCAACCAATGGTAGATATTAGCATCTGCAAAATACCTTTACAGCAGCATCTAGATTAGTGTTTGATTGATTAAGGGGTTACTATAGCCTAGCAAACTTGACACATAAAACTAACCATCACAAGAGCTTTCAATTCTGGATTACATTTCCTGATGGCTAGGGTTTTTTTTTTTTTTTTTTTTTTTTTTATTTATTTGGCTGTGCTGGGTCTAAGCTGCAGCACACAGGATCTTCATTGTGGCACGCGGCATCTTTTAGTTGCAGCATGCAAACTCTTAGTTGTGGCATGTGGGATCTAGTTCCCTGACCAGGGATTGAACCCGGACCCCCTGCATTGGGAGCACGGAGTTTTAGCCACTGGACCACCAGGGAAGCCCCTTGGCTAGGCTTTTTAATAAAGGCTTATGAGGGAAACTTTCATCCTGACACTGCTATTACTAATTTGCTGGCATCATTTGTTTTCGACTCTGAGAGAATAAATTAAGTAGCTGTTTGTCAACAATAGCCAGCTCCCAATGTCCGGAACCTGTTTTTCCCACTTGAGAAGCACTTTAAGAAAATCATCAGGAAGTCAGTTGTTCTTGGCACAAGGCTTTGTCATTTTCCATCATCCACTGGGGGGCACAGCTTTCTTCACAGTAACTGAAGAGACCCTTGGAGTTAGGGGAGTGGCTTTGCTTTTCTCCTGTTAAGAACCCTAGAACCATAGAATTTCAGAAGGTGAAGAGCTACCCTTTCTCCTCATTTTACAACAGAGGCGCTAAAGCCTAAGGGATGTAACATCACACAGCAAGTCAGTGTCTGGAACAGGAACACAACGAGGTTTCCTAATCCCTGTCGAGTCTAATCTCTCCTGATGTTTTCCACTCCCCCTTTTTTGGTCTAGACATTTTCCTTAGCTATTCAAAGTATGACAAAAGGCTTCACATTAAATCCAACAATGCTGCAAACCATCTTCAGACTTTTTCAGGAAAGTTAATGTTAAGTCAAGGTATTTATAATTTCATTATTTTGACTTCTTTTCTTACAGTAGTGGGGTGAATGGTGGAATACTTGATAATACAATGCTGTGGATAAGTACAAGGAAATCTGAAGAGAGAAGAGATATTTGTTTGAATCACTAAAAATCTAAATGAATGTTCATTTCTAAAATGTCTCAATCAGTGTAAAAATGGGCAAAAATCTTTGTTTCATAAGCATACAGGCCAACAACAGCTCCAAAAGGTGTCATCCAGAAACCAGAATTCATTTCAGGTAGATACTCACCCAGTGGACATAGAAGACACGGTCAGCCTTGTATTAAACTTACCAATGAGCTTGTCTGTCTTCTTACATGCCCATACAGGAGCCCTTTGATAATCAAGTATCATTAATCTTTTTTAACTTCTAGTGCCTAGGACAGCCCTTGGTACATATCTAGGAATTAACATATGAGATGAATTAAGTGCACTCCTAGAATTGAAGTCTTCTACTTGCCTTGATATAGGCGGTTGGTGATGGCAAAACACTTCCTAGTTCTTTTGAGGTGGAGCAAATAGCCATCACTTATTAGTTGTTTGTAAGATATACTTTCAGAAACAGGATAAACATAATACTGGAGCTATTGTCAAATATTTACAAAGAGGAATAGTGAGGCATGAAGATAATATGACATTAAAAGTAACAAGTTACTACTTGAATGGGACATGAGATATATTGTAGGTTGTAAATATTTGCCCCTTTTTTCTACTAAGAAAGGGCTTAATGATAAAGATATGAAGTATTAGTATTTAATATCTACTCAGTACTGTATGGCACATCTAATTAAACACTGGACTTATATATAACAAAGCAATTATAAGCAGTGCTTTGAACTTTATAGCTTCATTACATGTATATAGGACTTACAAAGCTCTGTTTACTGCAGGGTCAAAAATGCAGGAAGGAACAAGCGGAATGGTTAAAACACGCAGGAGAGGTTGGGTTCTCGTGACCCCTCCAGTAGGCACTATAATACAAGCAGACCCTCCACTTGTCCAAACCACAGGCAGATGTCATTACTCAACAAGATGTTAGCTAGCAAGACTTGCGTGGGTGGTTATTTGTTGAAGGTTGAACATATTTTCAATTTGGTACCTATAAACCAATTATTCTTTGGTAGAGCTGCATTTCTTAAAAAGAGTTTGAATTCTAGGACAAGCTCAGTCTCAGGAAGTTTGTATGTCTTAGAGCAAAATCTGTGAAATGTGTTCTACCTGAGTTTCTTAATTTGCAATATTTGGGACCAACCTTACACCACCATGAAGAGGGTTACACATTTCTCCATAAGGCTGTGAGCCCCTGGAGGGCAGAGACAGTATACTTGTCTCTTATGCACTATAGGACTTGGCATGTATAATACTGTATCAGTAATTTCTATTTATTGAACATTCATTTAATGGTCAGTAATTATATTAATTTAATAATATCAAAATGTTAATAAATTAAATTCTATTTTTTTAGGCGTGCCTCTAGGCACTTTGAACACATTACAGTGTATAATGCTTATACTAACTTTGCAAGGTAGATTTATTATCTCCATTTCAAAGGGGGAGAACTAGACTCAGTAGGTATAGGAATCTTACTAGAAAGTGGCAGAGCCAAATTTCAAGGTGAGATTTGTCGGATTCTACTTGGTCTGTTTCCTTTCTTACATGGGGTCTGTACTCAATAAATGTTGAATGAATGAATGGTCTTCTTTAAAATCTTTATAAACTATGTGACAGTTGCCTGGTACGCATTTAATTTTAAGTGACTAATGGGACATTAAAACTTTGAGGAATTATTGACATGTTCTAAAATGGACATTTTGTTTCTAATAGCACAATAGCAAACACCCAGGCATCACATTCATTCATAAGCTTTGGGCATGTTCCAAAGATTCTGATACACCTTGTTTGTTCACTTCCCCATACAATGCATTGATTTGCTATCGTACACCCACACAAGATACCTATCTTACTCACACAAGATACTGTCTTTTTATATCACTACTTTGATAAACGCATGTTCAACTGAAATCATCTTGAGTAAGATTAGGGATATAAAAGTGTGATGAATTGACCTGCAATTCCCGTCATGATTACAAAGTGCAAAGTGTACAGAGTCCTCCTGATCTCTCTAGGCAAAGAATTTTGCCAAACACTCTATAAGTGTCTCATCACCGTTGGAAAGAGTACCTGGAACAATTTTCAAACTCAGTCATTGACTGCCAAGCTTGAATCACATCTTGAGAGCCAACAAAGAGGAAGTGATTCTGTGTTACATGACGATAATCTAGAATTTTTATATGAGCCTTTATCTTAAGTAAGGTTGAATAAAGCAGTGAACAAAGAGTAAGATTTGTAACTTTTACATACCTTTACTATATGCCAAGAAATACTCACAGTGGTCTACTTGAATTTTCTCTTTTAACCCTCTCACTTAAGCTTTCTGTGAGGAAAGCACTATTAACTCCATTTTACAGATGAAGACACTGAGCAGAAAGCACAACTTGCCAAGAGTCACATAAGTAGCAAGGAGTGAAGGCAGGACTCAAACCAGCATCTAACTCCAGGGTCCACGTTCTTAACTTCTTTTGAAACTGCTTTTGAGAAGTCTTCCTTGACTCAAGGATTAAGAAACTTTGACCCAGTATAGCATGTCTGTGAACATCTAAAATTTAACATGTTCAACACTATTTCCTCTCCACTGCACCATCCTGGCCCTAATTGTCTCTCCTCTTCTTCCTTTACCCTTTATTTCTTTTCACATAGTTCCCAGACTTGAAACATTGGCATCTCTCAATTGCCTAATATTTAATTTGTTACCAAGCTCTGTGATTTCTTTTTGCAATGTGCCGTGAATCTATTTCTGACTTTTCCCACTTAATTTCCACTACTTCAGTTCCGAGCTCATTGCTTCTCATCTAAGCACTTGTAGTCATTTTCTGACTACTTCTCCCACCTCCGTGTTGTTATTATTATTATGATTATCAGCACATCCTATTATTATTCTAAGATTTATCCTAAAGCTAACCTGTGATGATTCTTGTCCCCTGATTTTTAAAAACAATTCTTTCATCTCTTTTGCATATAGAATTATGTCCAAATTTCTCACCTAAGGCTGTGGGGAAATGAATTGAGAACCGCCCCCCTTCCCAGCTACTATCAGAAAAGACCTGGGGATTTTCCCAGCCATTTTCAAGTAAGGTTGTGGCCCTCCAGTTCAAACAGCAGCCACAGGAAGTAGTCACATGCTTCTTATCATACTAAGTCCTGAGTTGTTATTTCACAAGCAGGGTGGGCGATCAAGGCCCTGTTACAAAAAGAAATATGATATCCTTATAGGAGACTAGACTGTGTTGTTTGTAGAAGAAAATTAATGTTTGTTATAGTGAAATGTGTTTTCCTTTGATGGTAGAGCTTCTTCCCGCACCTTGGGGGAGCAGAACCACTTACGCTTCTTCAGAGCCTGAAACTCCTAAGCAAAGGAAAGGCTGCTTTAGTATTTGGTTGAAGGTCAAGGATCCAATGCTGGCAAAATACAAAAAGGCAAATAGCTTTCTTTTCTTACTGGAAAAGAGGCGAAGCTTTGAAATGAAAAGGATTAGGATTCCATATGTAGAGAACTGAGATTGAAAAGAGATTATGAGATGATTGTCAGAGGGATTTAAAAGATAAACCATGGCTGGGAATGAGGGGGGTGAGCTCCCTCTCTATCATTCTCTGTAAGTTTAAACTCTTATTCTGATTTCTTTCCTTTTTTCCGCCCTTCCCTTCCCTTCCTTTCTTTTTCCTCCCCCTTCTTCTCTTACTTTTTAGTACCTACCATCTCATGATATAAGTCAGTTTGTCTTATTATTGTCTATCTCCATCTACTAAAATGTAAGCCCCATGAGGACAAGGAACTTTCTATTATTCACTGCTCACTCCCTAAAGTCTAGAACAGAGCCTGGCGCAAGTTAGTTGCTCAATAAATATGTGTTGAAGGAAAGAAGGAAGGATGGAAGGAAGGCATGCAAGAACCTCAGAAGGGACAGACTATGAACAGTCTTTCCCCATCGTGTGTGCTGAAAGGGACTGAGTTGCATTCTGTTTCTCTGTGCTATTCTGCTTTGGGAAGCTTGCCTGATGTTTTAGGAAGTGAGTTGCTTAAACGTGGAAGAATCTCATAAACCTAATATAGAACAAGAGGAGGAAGACACAAGAGAATGCCTACAATATGATTCCATTTATATAAAGCTAAACAGACAAAAGTAAACTGTGTTGTTAAAGGATGCTTTCATGATTGGTAAGACTATTTTTTTTAAAAAGCAAGGAAATGGTTATCAAAACAGGATAATGAGAGTTAGAAAGAAGGTGTGATTGGCTGGGCTATTTATCAGCCAGTATGTGGCCACACAGTCCTACAGGTTGATGCTATTCTGACTATTCTGATGCTAGTCCTCAGTTGATGCTATTCTGACTATTCTGATGCTAGTCCTCAGTTGATGCTATTCTGACTATTCTGATGCTAGTCCTCAGTTGATGCTATTCTGACTTTTCCATGAACTTGAAAATATCTTGAAGAATAGTCCCCAGTGAGTTGGAAGGTGTTATGGTTACCCTTATTGCATAATAAAGCACCCCAAAACTTAGTGATGTAAAAAACTCATTATGCTTACAGATTTAGTGAAAGATTATAGGACTAATTAATGGCTAAGCTAGGAATTGAATTAAAGACTCCTGAATTCCAGTAGTTACTGTGTACACTCTGCCCCTTTGCTTTCCTTTCATTGTTTTTCCTCTTCATCAAGTATTTTGGTTTTCAGGTAAGCAGGAGAAATAGGGGAGGCAATTATTATCTCATGTCATTCATTTATTAGGTAAACTTCAAAGCTGGAGATGGCCTTTGACCTGTCTATTGATTTGTCTGAGAGCTTCCATCTGCCAGCCTCTGCTCAGGCCAATATTTGGTCAAAATGAGGAGAGAACAAAAGAACAAAAAATGAGGTAAAGGAAGCAAGTCATCTGAAACATCGATTAAGAGATTACACTATTACACTTATGACAGGAGGAAGGAGGAATGGTTTTTCTTAAATAAACTGGTCAAAGAAAAACTGTGGGTGAGGTTAGATAAAGTCACATGCACGACCTGGAATTCTAGACCTTTATACAGGGCAGATTCTTGTTTTGATTATGTAAGACATCAATATAACTCATGGTAAAACAAAAGCTAGGATTCCTGTCGGGTTTATCAGCCTTCATGCTGGGAGTGCCCCCTTACTCTGATGTGATGTTGACAGGCTTGTTAACAGGCTGGCTGTCCCCTCTGTCAGGAGCACAGACACATTCCGTATATGTGGAGTAAAGTCCATATGGTAGGAAGAGGTTCAGAAATGTAAAACAGCGTACACCAGACTGGCCATTTACACTCAAAGTTTTAGTTGCTGGTTAGCTTTCTTAAAAGTGTATTCTCAAAGTAAAAAGAAACACACACCCACAAAACACTGCCAGATCCCTTATTCTCATGCTAGTTTTTAGTCTCATTTCAAAGTTTTCTCACATGCACATTTGTCTACCCAATTAGAAGACTTTGTCATAGACCGTGTGGTGAAATGTTTGTATTTTTTAAAAATTGGAGGCAGAAGGGCAATAATGTCCTAATGCTTTGGGAACTGCTGTAGAGGTAAAGCATCAGAGATTTGTCCAGACCACCTATTCAGGTTAGTTTATACTTGCCATCGAAAATAAAATTCCAATGTTTAGAAAGTTAAAGAGAATATGAAATATCTCTTAAAATAATTTTTTTGGTGTGACTTATAATATACTAACCAAACCTGTGGGTTAACATCGCTATGTAATTTTTCACAGTAATGACTTCTGAGTCCTCTTCCTTCAAATAGTGTATGAATGGCCTTTATTGTTTGCACGTGAAGGGACTTTACTCACGCTTGTGCCCATCATGCAACATCTCTCGCTCATTTCTGAGTGGCCAACTGTGCTTTTCTCTGCTCCTGTGCTTTCTTGTACCTCCTTGCTGGCTGCAGGTCACCCACACATCTCCAGACCTCTTGACTTCGATGGAGGCAGAGGGCATCTGTGTGGGAAAGGGCCCAGCTCACATCATCATGCTCTTCTTTCTGGCTCTTCTCTGTGATACGGATTTTAAATGACTTTCAGTGGAAGACACATATCAATAAAAACCAGGCAATAAGTAGGCTGAAAAAAGAAGAAAAGCCAAAGAGGTCTGGATAAGCCATAAATTGTTGTTAATCCATACTGTTGTTAACCACTTCTTTTTTTAAAGGTGGTAGGAGTAGAATTTTAGAAGTTAGAAAATAAAGAATATTTCATTTTGGGTCAACCAAACTGACTGTGAAATCTTCCAGAATCAAATTTAATCTCTCTCTTTGGGATTTTTTGTTACATTTTTGCTCATGGTGTGTTTGAAGTGATGTACTAACTATATATAAAATATAATAGTTGGGCTTCCCTGGTGGCACAGTGGTTGGGAGTCCGCCTGCCGATGCAGGCAGGGAACACGGGTTTGTGCCCCGATCCGGGAAGATCCCACATGCCGCGGAGCGGCTGGGCCCCTGAGCCATGGCCGCTGAGCCTGTGCGTCCGGAGCCCGTGCTCTGCAACAGGAGAGGCCACAACAGTGAGAGGCCTGTGTACCGCAAAAAAAAAAAAAAAAAAAAAAAAAAGTATGTGTATATATATATATATATATATATATATATATATATATATAAAATAGTTGAGCTTGATAGCACATATTGTTCCAACAATCTCTAAGGCGCCTTATTGTTTGCCCAAGGGTTAATTTAATATGATTGTTTTAATTCTTTACTTAAAGAAATAAAAGGTGAAATGATTTGCACATGAGGTCACTTTTTTTGATATGTAATTTGATAACCATTCCTGAAATATCTGGAATTAAAGACAATTATTTTAACAAGAATTGAGCATCCAGTTTTATATAAAAACTTGTGCAGTGGAATATGTCTACAGGCTAATTAAAGGTACTGAGACATTTTAGACTATCCAGTAATTTTTTTCATTCTGGCAATTTGGTATATACAGGCCTTATCTGAACTTCCAAATTAACTTTTAGAGCATGAACATAACTGCTTGCAGGCAGCCAATCACCAGTATTGCATTAAAAAACGAAAACAAAAAACAGCTTGTGAGTGTGAAAGGCTATAGGGAGAAATGGCCAAAATAGATGAGATCATTAGGAAGAATCGAGAGAGTGTAGATATTTTGTAGTTTAAAACTTTAGAAGAAGGGAGCAATCCACATTTCAATATAAGCTAAGTACTATTTACAAAATTGTCCTATTAAAATTGAAATAATATTGTAATTGATCCTTTGCATTTAGGAACTTTATTATGGAATAAATTAAAAATCAATAACGCGAAGTTCAAGAGAGGGTCATTGCATGAAAATGTTGGTAGTAGTAAAAAGTCCTTCAGTAACTGCCTAAAACACTAAGGTTTACACTAAACTTTGCATTTAGAGATGTAGCTAAGATACAGGCTAAAATGTAAAAATGGTTCTGTGTAAAGAATTCTTGAAACCTAACTCCTGAACAAAATTTTGGGATATTCTTGCAAAAAAATCTACCTTTCCTCTTACCTAACTAACCCTTACCCTGTAACTCGTTTAACCCAAAAGCCAAGTTCCTCTTTGCTGTTCCTCATGGTTAATATTTCACAGAATCTTTTGGTGAGAAGTGGAGGATTTTTCTCTGAAAGACCATTCAGAGAGAAACAGTACTGCTTTGTTCCTTCCTGTGATTTCCCTCCCCACCAATTTTTTTTTTTATTAAATCAAGTGCACTTACTTTTTATCATATGAAGGTTATATAGCCTGGACTAGATATAAAGCTTCAGAAAGTCCCTTCCAGCCACTGGGACTCTGCTTTCCCTGAATTCTCAGGAGGCCCTTGATAAGATATTTGCTACTGAGATCAGTTGTGTTGTCCTTTTTTCCCCCTTTATTAAAATAAAAATAACTTTATTTTTTGTCTTTGTTATGAAGCTTCATAACATTCCTCGTTTTTGTTGCTATAGTTTTGGTTGGCTATGCCAAAGATCAAAGCTGATACATCCTTCAATCTTCTGGGATTCTTTTTTTTTTAGGTACCAGGCAAAAACTCCACTGATCCATCTACTCTGCCATTTTATTCTCTTTTTGGGAAATCTTGGTCTGAGAAAGCTCCCTATTATCAGAACATAAATTTTTTTTTTCTTTTTGACAAATTTACTGAGCTGAGCTGTCTGTCCATCCCTGAAGGACTTTTAGACTCTCCTTTCTGCTTTTCCACCAGTAGCATGAACATTTAGCACATAGCCCACAAAGTAAGCATATATAGAAGAATTGAACTCATCAGATATTAGTAAACCATCTGAGAAGAGTTACTTCTAATTTTCTAATAAATAAGCTTAGAATTAAATACAAACTAATGAATATTTTTCTGAGTGATTATTTGTTAGCTTCAATTTGTTTCTGTTTGAATTCATTTTGATTTTTTTTAAAAATTCTCTTTGGGGAATTCCCTGGTGGTCCAGTGGTTAAGACTCTGCTTTCACTGCAAGGACACAGGTTCGATTCCTGGTCAGGGAACTAAGATCCCCCAAGCCTTGCGGCATGGCCAAAAATTAAAAAAAATTTTTTTTAATTAAAAAAAAATCTCTTTTCATTTAATTTTGAATAGGCAATATGTGCATATGATTCAAAACAGAAAATTATATTAAAAACACATATTCAGAGAAGTCTCATTCCCATTTACCCATTTCCATCCATACACATAGGTAATCTTTGCCATTAGCTTCTGGTTAATTTTTACTGTGTTTCTTTTCGCAAAAATTAGCAAAAATATATATATTTATGTATATTATATATTATATATATAATTTTTCCTTTTTTTATACAAAAGGTGGCATGGTGTATGCATGCATTCTTTTTTTTTAGTGTATACATTCTTTTGCTCTTTAACAATAATAGCAGTTCATTGAGATCTTTCTTGTTTTTTGTTAGTTTCTGCATAGTTCTCCATTATGTAAATATTATAGTAAATATTTTTGATAAAATTATCCCAAAATAAAACTTACAGTGATGAAAACTTAAACATTATAAAATTTGATAAAGATTAAAAATCTGTGGAAGAAGGATGTTGGGAAAGATTAGATAAAATTAGAGTTAGTAGAAATACTCATCATTAAATAAAAGAGATAAAATTTTACATGATGTTTTATTAATCACTAAAATCTGATACCAGAATCAAATCTTTTTGACAAAATTTAAATATGTCAAATTCAGCGAGGGGAAATTGGGTTTGTTAGAAGAGCTGCCAGAGAAAAATTACAATGGAGGAATCTATAATTGGGAAAATACAATGTTCTCAAGAAATTCAATAGAACAATTATAGCTTCAGAGTAATATATAAGTTGGAAAGAGTCAATCGCAATAACAGTAATTTTAGTTATATTAAAGATCAAAATGAAAACAAATTAACTGCCTTGTATATAAAATTGATCAAAGAATCCAGTTGGCTTAATGGAATAAGCTCTAGAAAATATTCTTAATGAAAATCAGTGATGTTTGTATAATTCTGCTTAAAATACTTTACCTACTACCTAGGATTGAACTACATACTGGGGCATAAAGTGGTATCAAAACATACCATACTAACATGTCCTGGGCTTTTTTCCTGTAAGTTCTGCCCTTGATTTCTCTTCATCTCCTCTTCCCTTTTCTGTCTTTGAGAGTCTTTGATGTTTCATTTCAGAGCTGCTTAACTATGGATCAATTAGTCTTTTCTGTGAGGCACGTCTTTCTCTCTTCCACTTCCTAACAACTCAAAGCCTCTTTGCTCTTCAAGCCCTTGGTGTCATCAAGTAGGTTGGACCCTCCTTTCCTGCTGTCCTCATCAGGAGTCACAGATCATTTTTGCTGACATTTGCATACTTCAAATATCTGTTAACATATTGAAGAGAGCAACCAGCCTTCACTGAAAGTGTCCTTACTACCTTCCTTTAAAACTTACCCTGACATTTCTGTCTCTCTGTCTCCTCTCTCTTCCCTAACCTAAATTCTTGATTACTCAAGGCATGTTTAGTCTGGCTGGGTCCAATCTTATTCTTGACTGGGGGAACTCCAGAAGCCCTTGGTGAGGCATTCCAGTGATTAAGTATCTCACTAATTCTGCTGCCATTTCCAAATTGACACTGTGCCCTAACTTGGTGATCATATTTAGGCTTGTGCTTTGTGCTTTTTTTTTTTTTTTTTTTTTTTTTTTTTTTTTTTTTGGCTGTGTTGTGTCTTTGTTGCTGCGTGTGGGCTTTATCTAGTTGCAGCGAGCGGGGGCTGCTCTTCATTGCGGTGCACGGGCTTCTCATTGCGGTGGCTTCTCTTGTTGCAGAGTATGGGCTCCAGGTGCGCAGGCTTCAGTAGTTGCAGCACGCGGGCTCAGTAGTTGTGGCACACAGGCCCTAGAGTGCACAGCCTTCAATAATTGTGTAGTTGTGGCATGTGGGCTTAGTAGTTGTGGCTCACGGGCTCTAGAGCTCAGGCTCAGTAGTTGTGGTGCATGGGCTTAGTTGCTCCGCGGCATGTGGAATCATCCCAGACCAGGGATTGAACCTGTGTCCCCTGAATTGGCAGGCGGATTCTTAACCACTGCGCCACCAGGGAAGTCCTAGGCTTGTGCTTTGATCAACCCTCCATCTTGTACCCTAATTCCAGAGTCTGTATTCCTGTCTTCTCACTTTTGCCTGAGTTTCTGTTTTGATAGCCTGTTTGTTACTCCTGTTTCACTATGACTTCATTGTCAGTCTTTGTGAGGGCGTGGAATTCTACCGTTGAATTGAAGCCTCAGGTCTGGGACTCTGTTTCCTGTTTCCAGAACTTCCTGATGCCCATCAGCTACCTGCCTGACTAGATCTCTGAATATTACCTGCTCCAGACTACCCATGTCTAGGCTCCTCCTGTCTACTGCAACACCCATCCTGTATCTCATGTTGAGACTCCCATGGAATTGACCACTTGACTAGAATACCCCCATCCCCCCACAATTTTCTTCAGATAGAATGTAGGTCAGGTTATGCTTCTTTCCATTCCTGGACACTGATTCTATGCTGTAGCATCTGCTCAATTCTAGGAAGTAATTTCTTATCCAAGTCTCAGGTTAAGCCTTCATTCCAAATTCCCATTTTGAGAAAACCTTTAACACATTTAAATACCTACATAAACATTTTATTATATCATTATCCACTCTTTTTTGGGTTTACCCATTAATGCATATTCCCTTTTGGGAAAGACTTTTTTGATGTTTTGTTTGTTCTACAATGCTCTTAAATATCCTTAAAATAACAAATAATGCACCTGCTATTTACATTTGTCCAAAGATTTCATATCATCACTTTTCCTAAAATAGAAAGGTTGTCCATGATTTACTGAAAACTTGCTATGTGCCAGAGCATGTGGGCACAAAGATAATAAATAAAATGTAGTTATTCTTCTTAAGGAGCTTACACACTGCACAATTAAAATACAGTATGATAAAAGTTCCATCAGGTGGGGTATGTGAAAAACTCTGGGAGCACAGAGGTAAGCTTGACTTACCTGCCTTGGCGTAAGAGGATCAGGGGTTGCTTCATAGCTTATGTGAGCTGGTTCCTTAAGGTAGGGATGAGTAAGAGTTTACCATAGAGAACAAGGCTATGCTTGGCAGAAGAAACAGGACCAGAGCATGGCCCGTTCCACTGGAGGAAGTATGAATAATTCGGGTGGACCCATTGTAAGCTCTGTTGAAGGGGGAGGGGCATGAAATATGGCTGGAGAGACAGGTTGGGGACCGCTGGTAAAAAGATCTTACATGCTATGCTAAGGAGTTGGGACTTGATTGTGCTGGTGATAGGGACCTATCCCTGACAGTTGAGCAATATCTCAGCTTCCTGATGGGGTAATCCAGTCCTTGCCTGGTAAAAAATGTATTCACAGCATTTTAAAGAATCTGCTCTGGAAGTTATATAATGTTGTTATGATTCTTGCAAAAGGCAGATACCATTGTAAACTTTATCCCTACAAATCTTTACTCACATTTTACATACAAATATTATTCCTCACTTTGTGGACACTGTAGAAAACTATTCTTAATATCACTTAATATCAGATTGTCCTGATATCCTGATATTGATTTATTTATTTAAATTTGAATTTTATGGTGAGTATAGAATATTTTTTATGGAAATAGTAACCTTTCATGTGTGTATGTTGGAGAAAGAGGGGGGAGGAGAGAGAGTTTCCTGGTTTATCAATGTATGTTTTGTGATTCTTGTTTTAAGACTTCTTCCCTGACTTACTGCTAGGATAAGCTCTCAAAATTTTGTGGCAAGACACTAATAACTTTAATTTTATCATCTAGTTCTATAAAAGGAATTATCTGTCAAATAACCATGAAGCTATTTTTAAAACTCTTCCCTTTCACAAATATTTTTCAACAGCTGTACTCTAGAGAAGCCTCAAAAAAGAACTCCCAAGAATGGTTGATTTTCTGCCTTGTTTGTTTGTTCATGTGCATCCTTGTGAAATGCAGCAGGATAGATCATTTATTTGTTCAATATTTTTTGGCATTTAGTATATACCAGGCATTCGGTTAGGTGCTAAGGATGAGGTTTACAAAGATAAAGGTGATTCCCTCCTTTCTGGTGCCATCTTGATATCTATTAGTCACTTCTTCCTCTGTCCTCCCAGCTTGAGGCTGTTTCATTCCTGTGGACTTAGCCCTCTATTCTTCCTCAGAAGACAATGTTTGAGCCACTGAAATCCATTGCCAGGACCAACCCGAACAGAAAGTACATGGGCCTTTATGTCCTTCCAGAGAGGCTGTAGCCAATAACATAGGAAGGAGACTTCATCTGAAATTGCTTCTTGCCTGGATGCCCATTCTCTCTCTTGCTTCCTCGACTCGCTACCAGTTTCTCCTGGGAGCACCAGAGGCAGTTTATAACCTGAGACAATAGCCATGTGCGTCAGTCAGAGTTCTCCAGAGAAACAGAACCAGTGGGAGATAGATAGATATAGATATACGTATGTATGCATATTATATATATTCAATTCTTTCTATTCACAATCCACAGTAGTTATATTCTGTTAAGTTGTTGTAAACACTGAATTAGCAGATACTTCTCATTGGTCCTAGAGGAAATACAGGGAGTTCCTGGGGTCACTGGTCCCAACATTTTCATCAACTGATCAATACATAACTTTATGTGTGTTTCTGTTTGAGGACACCATATATATATATATATATATATATATATATATATAATTCATTAACACCGAACTCATGGCCAACAGAACTGTAACTCGTGCCTGAATGAAGCTTATCTAATACACATATTTCTCTCTAAGGAACTTCACAAACTTCTTGTACTTAGAAACAGTAGATAGCACTTTAGCACTATGCTGGGGGACATTTTAAACAGCAAAATCAACAAAGAAACATAAAAATACAAAAAAAGTAGCCCTAAATATAAAAAAAGGAAACTTGTTTACAGTATGAGAGCTGAAACAAGAAGACAGAGAGATTTGACTGTTTGGCCTCAGGTGGGAATGTGCACACTGGGCAACTCAAATTTTTGCTACTCTGTGCATGTCCATGAATAAGTGCAAAAGCACCACAAGTATTGGTTTTGAGATTACTAATAAATTTCAGTGGGTAGGCAAATTATCAACTACAGAATCTATGAATAATGAGGGTCAACTGTATATATATATATATATATATATATATATATATATATATACACACACACACACACACATATACATATATATGATATGTATTTGTTATATATGTATGTTTATATGTACAACATAATATATATACAATATATAAATATATATGTAATAGCTACAGATACATACATACATATATAGACTGGAAACTCAGGCAGGAGTTAATGTTGCAGTCTTGAGGCAGAATTTCTTCCTCAGGAAACCTCAGTTTTTGCTCTTAAATTCTTCACCTGAGGGTGAAGTCCACCTGCATTACTGAAGGTAATCTCCTTTCTATAAAGTCAACTGGCTATAGACGTTACCCACATTTGCAAAATACCTTTACAGCAATACCTTGCTTAGTGTTTGTTTGATTATATAACTGGGGTACTGTAACTTAGTCAAGTTGACACAAAAACTAACCTTCACACCCTGCAAACAACTTTAATCTGAAGTTGGTTTCTCCTTTCTTAAAAATTTTTTTGGCTACTCAGTCACCAGATATTTTCACTGGCTGTTTCCCTGTAAGGTCTCTTATCCTACCTCCTCCTAGAGACCTTTCTTTTTCCTTTCTTTGGAAGAACAGGATGACTATCATTTTGTTTCTTGGGTTTATGCCCCAGGGCATCACCTTTCATCTCAAGGAGTTTTGCCAATTATTTTCTCACACAGCTGTAAAAAATTATTCAGTTTTTATGTTGTTCTATCTAGATGGGGGACCAGAAATAAAGGGTTAATGGTAAATTTGAGATGGCTCTTAAAGAATGTATAGGACTGGAGGAGGCTGAGATAGACTGGGTATGATCCAGGTGGAGGGACAAGTGTGAATAAAAGTACAGGGGTGAGATAAGTGCAGAGCATAATCATGGAAGAGAAATCTGGCTAGACATTAAAATTCATGTATGTGTGTAGTGGGAAATGGAAAGGTAGGCATGGTCCATATTGCAGGGATTCTTGAATGGAATGATGAGTGATGAGGAGTTAACTGTATGAACACAGCAGCTCAGGCACTGTGTTTTATTTTCATTTTTCCCTACTCCTACTACGGATCAGCCCCCACCTCCCTGCTTAAAGAATTCCCTTCATGTCCAGCCTGAGCCTCAGCTAAAGCCTTTGAATGCAGGCTTCTGCTATGAGTGCAGGCTGAGGGTCTAGGAACACTAGATGCAAAGGAAGAGAAAGGTAATAAAATTGAAAAGGAGGATTTGGGAGCTAGCCATTTAATAAATTACTGAAGATATTTACCTCACTTTTCACTTGCCATTTGAGTGAAAAACCAGGAAAAACTCTTATAAGGCAACACCATGTGCAAACATGGCTGTCAGGGGAAGTTGCAGCGGACTGAAGGGAAAAGCATTTGAAAATTTAAAAACAGCCTTTTGCTCTCCGTTTCAGAGAGTGACCCCTAAGAGAGTTGAGTGTATCCTTTATTCTATTCTCCAGCTCGTGAAATACAGAAATCACAAAGCACTGACTGAAAATGGCTGTTTCCTTTGTTCTCCCTCGTACAGCTAAGGGACTTTGGGAAGTATTTACAGGCAGTTCAAGTGCAAATGGATGTTGAGTAGTTCTCACTTTCTAGAAAAAAAATCTCAAACAAGTTGCCTCCAGGTGCATCCCAAATGGCGTGTTGATTGACTCGGTTCAGAATGAAATTAGGGATGTAAATGTGTTTGAGAAATTATTACCCAAATCACAACATCCTCTTCAGACAGTTGTTTGATTGAATACTGAAAAGAACATTAAAAATCTTCCAGCAAAAGCCTTTGCCAAAGTATTAACTGATAAACTGGTATGAATTCTCTTCTTGCCCTCTGAGAAAAAGATCTTCCTTGCCTTTGATGTTAATTCAGGTTGTTTGCATGTATAATTCAGACACATTTTATAGGTGGCCTTCTGTCAAAATGTCATGAGATCTCATATATAGAATTACTAATACTTGAAGTGATGTAATGAGTATTAAAATTATTGGCCAAGACAGCTGTCACTAGTATCTCAAAGCAGATGGGTGCAGATACTCCAAAGTGAATATCCTTAACTTAAAATGACAGTAACAAAAATATTTTTCATTTGTACTTAGTTAAACTTTTCAAAAAGTTTTTACTCTTATTGTCTTTTTTATAGAGACCTAAAACACACCTGAAGTTTCCCTTGATAAAAGATTTCTGCCTTATTAATTGGTTGATTCACTCATTATATAAATAAAGGTCAGTTATTGTCAGACCCTAGAAATATGGCAGTGAACAAGACAGTCAAGACAGGATGCTATTTCTGTGGAGTTTAAATTCCACTGTGGGGAGACAGACAATATGAATTAAACAAATGTGTAAGGACGTCTCATAACTTGAGCTTTAGCTCCCCCCTTTACCATTAAATCTACCATTGAAGATTAATTTCACAAAACAACATCATTCATCATGTTAAATTATTGCTGTTTATTTGATGGAGTTTCAGTAGTAATTCTGTAACACACATGTGTGGAGTTAGAAAGACTGTAGAGGAATTTTTTCTGATAAGCATCTAATAAGTTGGACTTTCCTTTGCTCGCTCAAGGATGGTTAATGGATAATTCTGGAAAGATAATGCTGTTATTTTACTATTACGTAAGCAGCCCTTTTATGATGCTTTGTTCTTGCAGATTTCCAGAGACGAAGGACCGTGTATAAAAGTCCATAAACAACAACAAAAAATCTGTATTGATCTGCAATGCATTCATTTGGTCAGTGAACCAAAATTATATATTGCAAACCTTTCTAAACAATGTCCTGAAACTAATGACTGTACTTTTCAGTACTCAACCAAGTGAAAAAAACCCATGATCAGTTCTTATTTAGACTGAGTCTCTATCTCTCTCTGTCTTTCTCTGTCTCTCACCTTTGTTGCTCAACAGTCTCTTAAGAACCACAAGTTGAAGGCAGGAGGTCAGCATCCACAGGGCAGGGCCATCTCTGGCCTGAATCCCTTACTCCATTTGTTGGGACTCTGTCTAACCCCTTTCCAGGGATAATATACTTTTTTTTTTTTTTGGTAAAAGAATGAATAAATGCATACCAAGAACTGAGATTTGGCTGCACAAGTGATTGAACAGATTGAGGTCAGAGGGCAAACCTTCTTAGAGTAAACCAAACAGCAATCCATTTAAATGAAGAGCCTGCTGTATATTCCTGAATGTAAATGTCACACCAAGCCCATGCCTCTGATTTGGTCTTTGTGCTGATGCAACTTTCCAGCTACTAGAGTTGGGAGAGAGAGACTCAACCTGTCTGAGAACTAATAATGGACTTTTTTTTCATTTGGCTGAGTTCTGAAAATTACAGAATTATAGTTATTAGTAACAACACTATTTAGAAAGAATTACATTTTAATAAAATTTTCAAATATACATTTCCCGCCCCCCCACTATATCATAAAGTGTTTAAATTGTACATTTTGTTCTATATTCCCCCTCTTTGGAAAGAATAGCAAATTGTACTTTTGTAGAAAAAAGAAAACCCAAAACAAAAACACTGGACTTGGAGGCTGAAGATTAGGTTATACAATTTAATAATTCTGTGGCTTCTGGCAAGTCACTTCATATCTCTGGGCTGTAGTTTTTCTCATCTGTAAAATGATAGGGATCCTTAGATGATCTCTAAGCTGCCTTTCAATCTTCTTGAGCCGAGCTATGCTGGCCTCCCAGATTCTGTCTCCATCTGAAATCCACTTCCTCCTTGTCCTCTCTTATTAGGTATGACAGTTGTCCTCCAGTGAATTATAGAACTACCCATACTATGAGAGGGGAGAAAAACATATTTTTACTAATTATTTGGCCTATTTCTGTGAATATATTGTGTTTATATAGTATTTTTGTTGAAAATTATTTTCATATGGAACAACTGTATGGGAATGCTGGAGAAAGTGCAAAGTTCATTTAAAACCAATTCCAAGTACATTTTGTTTTTCTCACTGTCTCCACATATTTGTTGCATGGAAAATTCTTTCCATGACTGTATTCCAGAGACAGATGTCAATGAACAATTCTGAAATGATTTTTTAAAATAAATTGGAGCTGATTCTCGAGTAAAGAAATGCTTCCATTTTTCATGACTGCACTCATGCCTAGACTCTATCATGGAGAATTCCCATCTAATGATCTTTTCCTCGTGCCCTGCCTGCTACCATGTTTCTCAGGTCTGCTTGTCCTCGGCTCGTAACCACTTCTCCTACCTTTTTGCCTAAATTCAGACTGCTGACCTCTTGGTGAATCTACCAGTCTCTTCATTTAAAACAAATCTTGTTGCAAAGCTGTACATATATTTAAAAGTTTTTTATTTTTAATTCACTTTTTTTTTATGTACAGTAAGTTCTAATAGATACATAGTCATATATAACCAACACTACAATCAGGAACAGTGCCCTTACACCAAAAATTTCCTTGAGCTATCCCTTTGTTGTCAGACCCTTCCTTCAGCCCTAACCCTTGACAATACTGACTCTGCACCATAAAGTCTTGCATTTTCCAGAATGTCATATAATTGGAATAATATAGTATTAAACTCATAATGTGTTTGAGATTCATTTCTTTTGGTTCATGTACCAATATTTCACCCCTTCTGAGTAGGCTGAGTAGTATTCCACCACATGGATGTACCATGGTTTGTTTGTCTATTCACTTGCTAAAAGGGCATTTGGGTTGCTTCTAATTTTTGGAAATTATAAATAATGTGCTACAAAATTCATGTACAGGTTTTTGTGTGAATATAAGCTTTCATTTCTCTTGAGTAAATGCTGATAGCTATGAGTGGAATTGCTGGGTTGTGTGGTAAGTAGTATATGTTTAATTTTATTAGAAACTGTCAAACTGTTTTACAGAGTTGGCTGTACCATTTTGCATGCCCATGAGCGATGTTATAAGAGTTGCAGAAACTCTTCTGATGATACTTAGTATGAGCCAGGGTTGGGTTTTTTTAGGAATCCTACTAGGTGTTTAGTGAGGTGTACCTTTTTTTTTTACCATAAGGATGTCTTTTATATTATGAAACAAAATACTTATCATTCCAGCTTGATGTATTTGCACTTGTATTAAATCACCAGTATCTGGAGCAGTCCCAAGGACCCTGAGTAGTATTTGACTTACTTCTGGTCAGCCAAGATGTTGTGTAAAACAGATGCATCCCACAACAAAGACAGGCTCCAACAATGATAAACTACACATCTTGAGCTATAGAAAGCAAATGTATGGTTTTAGACTAGCTCTCTTGCCACTGTAGCCCACTACCAAGGGTTCAGAAATAACTGAAAACTCCTCAGATCACACTACTACGCAATAAGGAATATTAATAATAATAATAAGATAATAAGAAAGACACATTTATTTATAGCACAAGTTAAAATATAGGACTGCCGGGCTTCCCTGGTGGTGCAGTGGTTGAGAGTCCGCCTGCCGATGCAGGGGACACGGGTTCCTGCCCCGGTCCAGGAAGATCCCACATGCCGCGGAGCGGCTAGGCCCGTGAGCCATGGCTGCTGAGCCTGCGCATCCGGAGCCTGTGCTCCACAACGGGAGAGGCCACGGCAGTGAGAGGCCCGCGTACTGCCAAAAAAAAAAAAAAATATATATATATATATATACACACACACATATATATATATATATATATATATATATATATATATATATATATAGGACTGCCAAGTTTAGCATCAGACACGTGACACCTTTAGTCCTATTTTTAATAAGAATTACATCTGAATCCTTTCTTGGAATTATCCTCTTGCCTGCTATCTGTTGACTACACGGAACTCCTGGTCTTTGAAGTGAGTGAGCCTCAGATTTATGGTGTCCTAGGTGCACATTGGAATAGCTAATATCCTCACCATGGCTTTTGTCCTCATAGAACTTCAAAATCTTACTGACTTTCTCCATTACTAGACTAGCCTGGCACTCTTAGATTGCCCTATCTTGAGGCTGCTTAGAACCTGGTATAGCTAGGTTACATCTTAGGTCGAGGTTGGGTTCTCAAGTTGGCAAGAAAGGAAAAACTACCGATTAGTCAGAGTTTCTACCAAAACTCCTTTAGGATGATGCCAGCTGGAGGCCACCAAACCATCTTGCATCTGAGCTTGGCTTAGCCAGTTTTTCCTCCAGGTTTGGAACACATTGCTTTATCTTCCCTTGGGCACCAGATGAAGGAGTTTGCTTCTGCTTAGGGGCCATGTTATAAGAAAACTATCTTTGGTGTGTGTGTAGAAGAATTCTATTTAGTGCATCTGATTCTCACACTATGCCAAGCTCAGAGGAGCTGAGATAAACTGAGAGAACAGATTCACGTCTCCTACTTTTACTCATCTTGGTATACACTAAGCATTTTGAGAGAGATGGCAGGTGGGATTTCTGGCTCCATCTTAATTGTTATTTTTCTGTCTTTCCTGCTACCTTTTGCCCATCTTCCCAAGGTATACAGTTGAATTTCCACAAGAAAAATTATAAATGTTGGTAATGCTACTTTTCTGTACTGACAGTGTGGTAGCTGGCTACTGTACTTTTTCCATTTCTTCACAATGAAATGGGGAAAAGTTGATGGCTTTCACATACCTCTTAATATCTAGTGGCAAATTTGGCCAGCCCTATTCCTGTCCCAGCGGTGCCCCCTGCAAGTGCCACAGTTGAAGAGCCCGCCCACAGAGCAGCCATACCCAGCACTAGTCTTGCACTAGTGAGAGACATTCTCTGCTGCTGCTTCTAGCCTAAAGCTATAGAGTTCCCCTCCTGTGGTCTATAAATGTTCAGGCAGATTGTAGAGTTGGGCTCATTAACATCTGGTTTTAGAGCAGTGGTGGTAACAGAATATGATATGTTATTACTTCCATTTTCATTTTCTGAAATGACTGTGGCCATTTCTCACTGGAGATGCATTGGATCTTTTGGACATGTTTTTAATGCAATTAACTTCACAGAAGTAAAAATGCCAACAAATTTCCAAAATATGGCAATGCAAATTTCCAAGTCTGGTTTAATAATACAAAATAACTGCTGTTTATGTGTAATAAACAACAGCATGTAAAAGGAGGTGAGACTCATAAATGCATTAAATAAGCTATTTTTAATAGGTAAAAGATGTTAAAAATAATACAAAAATAAAATAGGTAAATAAAAATTTAAAAATTGTTAGCACAGAACCTTACATAGTAGGCATTCATTAAATATTATTCCCTTTTGTTTTCTTTCATGTTTAACCCTCCATATTTAGAAGATGAGTTTTGTTAAAGGCCTGTTCATGGCCAAAAGGGGAAAATGTATCACCCATTTCCTTATTTATTTTGGGAAGGTAGTGAGGCACAACAGAAATATTATGAATCAGACAAACCTATATTGAAATCCTAGCTAGCTGTGTGGTCTTAGGCAAACTATTTAATTTTCTGAACGTCAGTTTCTCTCTCTTAGAATAAGAGAATATTCTGAATATTCAAGGCAGTGGATAATAATATTGTGTTGCAAAATCATCATAAGAGTTTAGGATGAGGTCATTGAATTTGTTTAGCTTTGATTCCAAACAACCTTCTAAATGTGTAATTTCATAGGTAGGTCTTTCTAGAGGGAGATCTTGTGGCGAGCACATGGGCTCTGGAACTTCTCTGTCATTTCTCAGTGTAAACCAGTGATTCTTATTTACCTAACCATGTTGCTTTACCATAGAAAAAGAATACACCATTTTTGCAGACGTAGGCATCCTGGCCACCAGTGCAGTGAGTCTCATCCTAAATTATTATACCTCATCTCATGAGTGTGATTGAGTTTCACTCCTCTCAAAGATGAACCTGCCTTTTATGTGCAGGTGAAATGAAATTTTGAGCCTGTAAAGTCAGACACTAGAAGCTGAAGGTTATACATTTCACATGGTGAGGAATGTTACCCAGGGAGACCTGGAGAGAATTGGCAAACCTCTTTCCAGACTACTCTGCTTCTGTGTACCCATTAAAATTTAAATTTAGGGCTTCCCTGGTGGCGCAGTGGTTGAGAGTCCGCCTGCATGCAGGGGACGTGGGTTCGTGCCCCGATCTGGGAGGATCCTGCATGCCGGGGAGTGGCTGGGCCCGTGAGCCATGGCCGCTGAGCCTGCGTGTCTGGAGCCTGTGCTCCGCAACGGGAGAGGCCACAACAGTGAGAGACCTGGGTACCACACACACACAAAAAAATTTAAATTTAATCATTATTAAAGTAATGACTGGACATAATTTAAAAATAAAAATAGTACTTATAATGAAAAACTCCCAATTCCTGCTACTCAGAGGCAACCACTTTCAACTCTAAGCTGTTTCTTCTGGTATTCCTGCTCTAACTGGGACTGGCTGCTCCAAAGCTGGCAGCACAAATGCCTTCCTAGGACTTGCTTTCCTCAAACTCCGTTAGAGGCTGTGTGCCTCTCTCCTGCCTGGTGCTTTCTGTTTCCTTCAGTGCACATCTTTTTCCTGATGTACTCCTCTATTTTGAAGAAGCACATCCTTCAGTAGTTTCCTGAGAAAGGGTTCATTGCAGGTACCTTTATTTTTTATTTATTTTTTGCTTAGTTTCACTGAGGTATAACTGACATATAATATATTAGTTTCAGGTATACAGCATAATGATTTATATATATTGTGAAATGATCACCACAATAAATCTAGTTAATATCCATTATCATACATAGTTACAAAATTGTTTTATAATTTTTTAATTTATATTTTGAATCCTTGTCATTCATAAATTTTATATCATGTGCTTCAATGTGGGATTTATCAATGGGTCCCTTAAATTTAGAAATGTATGCCTTTCAATTCTGGAAAATATTCTCATTTTATCCTATGGTAATTTCCTGTCATCTCTTTTCTCTACTCTTTATTTCTGGAACTATTACTATTTAGATGCTGGAGTTCCTGGGTTGATTCAATAAATAAAAAAATTGCCCCAATTCTAATATCTATGTATTTTATTTTTACTTCCTACTTTATTTTTTAATACTTCCACTTGAAAGGGCTCAGAATATGCCACTCCAAAATATGCCCATTTGGCATATTGACTTTTTTGAGTTGAAGGCACTTGAAAAACAACAGGTGCAAGAAAGGCTGTCTACCTCCCCTCTTCTTCTTAAAAACAGGGGATAAAACTCCCATGTGAATGATATGCTCCCTGAATCTGGAGGAAAAGAACATTATTATAACCAGAGACTGAGAGTAGAGGCTGAGAAGAATCTATACAAATAAACCTTGTTAAAATAACCCTTATCTTCCTTTAGCCTCTTTATATATTTTAGTTACTTTTTTTCATAATAACTACCTTTGTTCAACCTAGTATGTAAGCACTTAGACCTAACCACTCTTGGGTCTTTATTTTCCTGTGAAGGCTTCCATGTACATGTAAAAATAAAATTTGTATGCTTTTCTCCTATTAACCTGTCTATGTCAACTTAGTTCTCAGGCCCAGCACTAAGAGAAGGGAGGAAAAACTTTGCTTCCCCTACATGTTGAAAGGTTTACTTCTGCACTGTATTTTTTTTTCTTCATCACTGCATTGTATTTTTAATATTCTTTTTTTTTTTGCAGTAAAACATCCTTTGCTTGTTTTATGAATGTTGTTACCTTCTTTTAGATGTTGCAGCACCTGTTCTTACCTAACAAAATTAATTTAAATGTTTTAGAGTTTCCTTTTGTTTCCTTCCTTATTTATTTATTTTTTTAATTAATTTTTTTTTTTTTTGGCGGTACGCAGGCCTCTCACTGTTGTGGCCTCTCCTGTTGCGGAGCACAGGCTCTGGACATGCAGGCTCAGCGGCCATGGCTCACAGGCCTAGCCGCTCCGTGGTATGTGGGATCTTCTTGGACTGGGGCACAAACCCATGTCCCCTGCATCGGCAGGCGGACTCTCAACCACTGCGCCACCAGGGAAGCCCCTTCCTTATTTTTGCTTCCTCTGTATTTCCTTTTCCTGTTTGTTCAATCTCTGCCTTTTATGTTACACCTTCCCTTCATTGCCTGGCAGTTTCTGGTAGTTCATTTTTAAAGAATACATTGTTGGCAGCTCTGTTTCTAGACACGGTTGGCCAATTTGTAGACCTTGCCACAGGGTGATAGGATATGGGGCCTAGCTGTCTCACCAGGATACTCTCAAAATCATTTCTGAAGTCTTTTCTTTTGGGTGGGTTGGTTTCTTCAGAAAGAAAGTCTCCAGTTTCCTACCTAATGATGTAAAATTGGCTGAGCACATTTTGGGAGTCCATCAGGGGAAAGGTGTTAGTAAAGGGAGTGGAGGGGATGGGCAACAGATTTTACCAGGCCCTAAAAGTTAAGAGCTGTTTGGAGAATGAGCCAGAATTATTCATTCTAGCATCCCTGAATGAATCATCTGGCACAGCTAGATGTCTTACATATTGTGACACAGAAATGTGTGGGAAGTTTGGCTGGGATATTTGTCACACTATTATTTGTTAGGGTTGATTTGAGTATTTGCTTGATGTTCCATGTATATCCCTTTGAAAACTGAAAGAGGACGGATGGCCTTCACCAGCGGATCAAAGACTGCTCTTTGATCACAGTGACTACATTGCTGAGCCTCCAGCCATAAGATAGAAGATAAAGTAGTCAACATATGTATAAAGTGCTTAAAATAGTTACTCGTACAGAAACTATTATTATATTCATAGTTATCAATGATTTAAACCAATTTGTTACTCAAACAAATGTCTTTTGAGCCTACAGTTTTGCTGAAGTGGTCCTTACTTTGAGTAATACCCTACCCTCAAGAAGCATACATTCTAGGAGAGACACATGAAAGATTGATAAGTTAAATACTTAGATTCACAGTAGCATAAGAACTAATAAAATACATAGGAATAAATTTAACCAAACAGGGGAAAGATTTGTACACTGAAAACTACAAATCACTGATAAAAGAAATTAAAGACACAAGTAAATGGAAAAATGTCCTATATTCATGGATCAGAGGAATTAATATTGTTAAAATGTCCATACTGCCCAAAGCCATTTATAGATTCAGTGCAATCCCTATCAAAATTCCAATGACATTTTTAACAGAAATAGGGAAAAAATTCATATGAAACCACAGAAGACCCCAAATAGCCAAAACCATCTTGAAAAAGAAGAACAAAGCTGGAGGCATCACACTTTTGATTTCAAACTTTATTACAAAGCTGTAGTAATCAAAACAGTATGATGCTGGCATGAAAATAGACACAGATCAATGGAACAGAATCAAGAGCCCATAAATAAACATACACATATACAGTTAACTAATATTTGACAATGGAGCTAAGAAGACTCAGTGTGGGGAAAGGCTAGTCTCTTTAATAAATGGTGCTGGGAAAACTGGATAACCACATGCAGAAAATGAAATTGGACCCATATATTGCATCATTCACAAAAATTAACTTGAAATGGATAAATGACTTAAATGTAAGGCCAGAAAGTATAAAACTATAGAGGAAAACATAGCTAAAAATCTCCTCGATTTTGGTCTTGGCAACAATTTTTTGGTTGTGACACCGAAAGCATAAGTAACAAAAGCAAAAATAAACAAGTGGGATTACAGCAAACTAAAAAAAACTTCAGTACAGCAAAAGAAACAATCAGCAAAATAAAAAGGCAGCCTACAGAATGGAAGAAAATATTTGCAAACCATTTAACTGATGAGGGGTTAATGTCCAAAATATATAAGAAGCTCATACAACTCAATGGCAAAAAACCAATCCAATTTAAGAATGGAGGAACCGATTTAAGAGGAACTGAATAGACATTTTTCCAAAGGAGATATACCAACGACCTACAGATATATGAAAAGATGCTCAATTTCACTAATCATCAAGGATATGCAAATTAAAGTCACAATGAGACATCATCTCACACCTGTTAGTATGGCTGTTATCATAAAGATAAGAGATAACAAGTGTTAGTGAGACTGGAGAAAAGGAAAACCCTTGTGCATCGTTGGTGGCAATGCTGGTACATTGGAAAACAGTATGGAAGTTTCCCAAAAAATTAAAAATAGAACTACTGTATGACCCAGCAATCCCACTTCTGGGTGTATATCTGAAGGAAATGAAATCACTATCTCAAAGAGATATCTGCACCCCCAGTTCATTGCAGCATTATTCTCAATAGCCATGATGACATGGGAACAACCTAAATGTCTATCAACAGATGAACAGATAAAGAAAATGTGATATGTATACATACACACACACAATGGAATATTATTCAGCCAATAAAAAAGAAGGAAATCCTGACATATGCAGTAATAGGGATGGACCTTGAGGGCATTATGCTAAGTGACATAATTCAGACAGAGAAAGACAAATACTGTATGTTCTCACATGTGGAATCTAAAAAATCTAAACTCAAAGAAACAGGGAGTAGAATGGTGGTTGCCAGAAGCTTGGAGATGGGAGAAATGGGATGTTTGTCAAAGGGTACAAACTTCCAGGTATAAGATAAATAAGTTCTGGGGATTTAATGTACAGCATGATGAGGGGATTCATCAAGATGGTGGAGTAGGAGGGCATGGAACTCACCTTCCCTAACAAACACTTAAAAAATACATCCATGTATGGAACAGTTCTCACTGAAGACTACCTGGAAACTGACAGAAAGACTTTTGTACAGCCAAGGCTGTGAGAAAGATCCACATGAAAGCAATCAGATCAGGACCTGTGCCCTTGGGAGGGGACTCAGAGGAAGAGGGAGAATATACAGGCACAGACCCGCCCTGGGGAATGAGTGGTGAAAGCCAAAGATTGGTTCCTTGAGTCTTGGGGTCCTACACAGGGAAGATGAGCCCCCTTGGCTGGTTGGAGGACTGCAGGGACTGAGAGGATGGCTGCGGGAAGCCTGGACTCCACTGTGTGAGGAGCACACTCGCACTGGCTTGACCGCTGGTGGGGCAGAGGGGTGAATAGAAGTTTCTCAGGATCGCCTGAGTGAGTACCCCAGCCCAAGGTGAGTGAGCACTCTAGCACCACTCACTCCATGTCACAGCATGGCACTGGATCTAGGGCTGTCAAGACTGGGAGGAAAACTGGGATGCAGAGGCAGCCTGATTTCAGGACAGAGCCTGCTTGGGGTGGTGATGGCCGTTGTTGGCACTTACTCAAGCAGTTTCTCAGAAGCAGCCCAGAACTCTGATGGCAGCTGCTCCACCACAGCTCATGACCTGATACACACCGAGAGTCCATATATACCCACTTGCCCTTTGTTGCAGCTCCACAACAAGCAGTAGAGCACGGGTGGCAGAGGCTAGGGTCAGTGATTGGCTGCGAGGGACAAAGGGGACTTGCAGCTGAGGCTACATCTGAGCAGAGCAAGGGAAACAACTACTGACACCTGCACAGGCAGCACATTGGAGACAGTTTGAACAGGAGCCGAGAACCCACGCGGACTCCCTTTGCTTCAGCACTTGCCCGCTGTGGAGCAAGAGTCCCGGTGCTGGTAAAAGGGAAAGCACACACTTAAAGGAAACAGAACCGGTTTGGATCCAACCCTCAGTGTTTCTGTTCCAGCAACTTAGGATCAGACCCCACCCCTGGTAGGTCAGTGACAGCCACTGAGCAGAAGGGATGTCCCACCTCACACCCGGCTCCAGTTCTAGCCCCTCCATCTCCAGCCCCACTCTCTACCAAGGTGATAGCTGCCAGCACGCTCTGAGGAAAGATGTGATTTGCATCCACATCAAATCTAGCTCTCCCATCAAAGGCACTGGGCACATGTAGTCGGTGTGGGGATGCTCCCGTATAAGAACACCCCTTCAGGACCATAATAAGTAACTGTTTCACCTAACTTCATAGAGGCAAAGAAAGTTAAGCAAAATGAAAAAGCAGAGGAACTGCTCTCAATTGAAAGAGCAAGAGAAAACCATTGAAAAATAGAAATAAACAATTTACCAGATAAAGAATTCAAAGCATTAGTAATAAGAATGCTAACTGAATTAGGGAAAAGAATAGATGAACACAGTAAGAATCTTAACAAGGAACTAGAAAATATTAAAAAGGCCTAATCAGAAATGAAGAATTCAATGGCTGAAATAAAAAACACGCTAGAAGGAATGAATAGCAGACTGAGTGATACAGAAGAATTCATAGTGATCTGGAAGATAGAATAACGGAAATCACCCAATCAGAACAGCAAAAAGAGAAACAAATTAAAAAAAAAGTCTAAGAGATCTCTGGGATAACAGTAACAGTTACATTATAGGGGTCCCAGAAGGAGAAGAGAGAGAGAGAAGGGGATCGAAAATGTATTTGAGGAAATTATGGCTGAAAACTTCCCAAACCTGAAGAAGGAACAGTTATCCAGGTACAGACAGCACAGAGCGTCCCAAACAATATGAACCCAAACAGGCCCACACTAAGATATATCATATAATTAGAAGTTTAAAGTTAAAGAGAATTCTAAAGGCAGCAAAAGAGTCATATACAAGGGAATCCCCATAGGGCTGTCAGCTGATTTCTCTGCAGACACTTTGCAGGCCAGAAGGGAGATATTCAAAGTGATGAAAGGGAAAAACCTGCAACCTAGGATACTCTACCCAACAAGATTATCATTTAGAATAGAAGGAGAGATAAAGAACTTCTCAGACAAGCAAAAACTAAAAGAGTTCATCAATGCTAGACATATCCTAAAAGAAATGTTAAAGGGTCTTCTTTAAGTGGAAAAAATGTAAGAATCTATAGAAAAGGGAAAATTCCACCAGAAGAGGAAAACATGTAGTAAGGACTGAGGATCAATCACTTAAATAAGCCAGTACAAAGATTAAAGGACAAAAAATTGTAAAACTATAACTACAATAAACAATTGAGGTATAAATATATGAAGATGTAAAATATGACTGCAAAACCACAAATTGTGGGGCAGGGGAGTAAAATGTAGATCTTTTAGAATGTGTTTGAACTTAATATACAGTATGGTGACTATAATTAAGAATACTGTACTATATACTTGAGAGTTGTTAAGAGAGTAGATCTTAAAATACTCACACACACACGCACACACACAGTGGTAGTTAGGTGAGGAGGTAGAAGTATGTTACTGAGCAAGGGCTTACTGCTCAGTGAACATAGAAGCCAACACTGTGGCACCAGCTTCTGAGAAAAGAAAGAGCTTTATTGCAAGGTCAACCAACAAGGAGAGAGATTTGAGCCATGCCTCCTGTGTCCTTGCTGGTCAACCTCAAAATAAAGCTCTTTCTTTTCTCAAAAGCTGCTGACATAGTACTGGCTTCTGTGTGCATTGGGCAGTGAGACCTTGCTTGGTAACAGTTTTGGCGACCACCAAGGAACTTAGGTCTTGTGACCACTTGCCTGAGGCACTGTAGCTTCCAGTGAGGTGTGTGATTTCCCACTGACCCTGAGTGGCCACCTAGACCGAATTTGTCTAGAAGTTCAGCTGTCAGGTTCCTGTTTTCCTGCTGGGCAGCTCCAGGCTCCTTCGTGCTGCTTTCACTTTTGAGAGAAGAACGGCTCCTGGATCAGATATCTTTTGCATGAGTAACCTTGTTAAAATACACCTGTGCGGGCCTCCCTGGTGGCGCAAGTGGTTAAGAGTCCGCCTGCCGATGCAGGGGATACGGGTTCGTGCCCCGGTCTGGGAGGATCCCATATGCCGCGGAGCGGCTGGGCCCGTGAGCCATGGCCGCTGGGCCTGCGCATCCGGAGCCTGTGCTCCGCAACGGGAGAGGCCACAACAGTGAGAGGCCCACATACCGCAAAAAGAAAAAAAAAAAAAAATACACCTGTGCCTAAATTGTCTAATAACCTCATCAGGTTTATGGGTTAGAGTCCCATCCTGGGGGAGATTGTTTGGTTAGAGTCCCAAACCTTGGGTTAGAGTCCCAAGGCTAGGATTGTGGGTTAGAGACCCACCCTAAGGGAGAAAACATAAAAGGTTATACCCCTGATGTACTCAAAAGTTTTGGGTTAGAGCCCTGAACCCTGGGTTAAAGTCCCAGGCCTTTGGATTTCTTTGTCCATGTTTGTCTTTGACTGTTTTGTTAAGATTGGCTAATAGGAGTTGGCTCTTGGATGATTATAGCAAAATTTTATTAAACCAGATATGAGGGACTTTCCTGGCCGTCCAGTGGTTAAGACTCTGCACTTCCACGGCAGGGGACATGGGTTCGAGCCCTGGGGAAGATCCCCCATGCCGTGGAGCAACTAAGCCTGTGCGCCACAACCACTGAGCCTGTGCTCTAGAGCTCGAGAGCCACAACTACTGAGTCCACATGCCACAACTACTGAAGCCCGCGCACCTAGAGACTGTGCTCCGCAACGAGAGAAGCCACTGCAATGAGAAGCCCATGCACCGCAGTGAAGAGTAGTCCCCACTCGTCACAACTAGAGAAAGCCCATGCGCAGCAACGAAGACCCAATGCAGCCAAAAATAAATAATTAAATAAATTTATAAATACATTAAATGCTTACCACTAGTCAGTATGTACCATGGCTTTCCTGTTCCTAATTCTTTATAAAATAAATAAATAAATAAAAAATAAATAAAATAAACCTGATATGAATGAGAGTACTCTGACTCAGGAGGTAAAAGACATTGCTCCCTGACTAGAAACTTTGCCTTATGGAGGTGATGGGTTTTTTTATTCGTGCCTAAGATGATTGCTTGGAGGTATTGATACAGGTGTTTATTCTTAATGAACCAGCCCTGATTACCTTGTTGGGGTGAGAAGGCAAAGGAAAAATGAGGGTGTGTAAAGCAGGAAAATTCTCCACCCCTGAAGAACATACCCCATGCCTGGGTTAAAGGAATTTTATACAATTGAACACATTTTGGGTTTTCCTTACTGAGAAATTTAACCGTCTTTTATATGAGACAAACTAGCATGGAGTTAGCACTGAAATGCTTTTAAATATACATATATATATATATGTATGTGTATATATATATGTGTGTCTGTATGTATATATATATATATATATATATATATATATATATATATATATATATATAGAGAGAGAGAGAGAGAGAGAGAGAGAGAGAGAGAGAGAGTGAGAGAGAGAGAGAGTGAGCGTTAAAAAGGAAAGTTTGCCCGGAGGACCAAACATTGGTGGTGGTGCTAAAGGCCATGGCCTATATGAGGCCTTGGGCTGAATGTATTCTACCTGGAAATTGCTCAGACATCTAGATTAGCTTGTTTGTGACCTCTGCTGGGGAGGTAAAATGTTTTGGTCAGCTACCAGGAAGATTAAACACCAACATGCTCAGAAGGGAAGTGAGGGCTTAGGTATTTCAACCTGTATACTCCTGAATTCCTCTTTCAGATTCAGCTCTGACTGAGTCTCAGACAGCATCCTCACTTACTTCCTTCAAGGTCATACAGTCACCTCATCCACCCTCCTCCTCATTGGGTATGTTTCCCAGGTGGTGAGTGAGAGCATGGACGTTCATAGGCCCCTCTGCAATAGGCAAGCTGCCTTAAGCCCATGGGGGAAAACTGCTAGGAGCCTCTGACCGAATTGGCTTCAGTCTTGGAACTGCTGGGACAGATTGCTTGGGATGCATGACTTTTAGGCTATAGTTCTTGACAATCATCTCTAATGGAAAGCTTTTCAGTGTTCCCTAAGTAAACCTTCAAATCCAAGCTGGTTATCTTTGAGACTGTCCATTCTCCTTAGTGTCTTCTCCAGGGAATTCTTACAGCCAAGTTGTGGATAGTCACTACTGTATTTTCTGGCCTCTCTCCAGAGACCAAACTAGGAGATGGAATTGCTTCCTAAATCCTAAAGTTCTTGCTTTCTCTCTTATGCCTCAACCCAGGGGATTTGTTTATGTACTCCCCCTTTTCTGCCTCTGATCTATAAAGCACAGCTTTCTGTGTATGCCTGAATACCCTATTCCCTTGTTGGGGGAAGATCTACCTGCAAAATTAAACAACTTTCTCACCAAAAATAGTCGACATTAAATAACTCCCAGACCAAGCCTATGCACTCCAAGCTGCACTATTACAATTGGAAGACAAGCCTCAATGAGAAGTTCCTGAAGAAGTTCTACAGAAGGTAAGAGTGAATGTTCGTGCTGATGGAAGGCCAAGAAGAACCAAGATGTCTGAACCAATAGTAGCCAAACTCTGTCCAGGTGCTAAGGCTCCAAATTTAAAGCAATATCCTTTAGAGAGGCATGCTAAGGAAGATACAAAGCCTCTGATAACCACCTTTCTTAAATGCCAATTAATCCAACTTTGTCAGTACCCATATAACACTCCAATCCTGCCAATACAAAAACCTGGGACTGGAGATTATACTTTTGTACAGGATTTGAGAGCCATTAACCAAATTGTAGAGGATATACATCCATTGCTGCCATATCCTTACACTTTGCTTACAACTTTATCTGGAGACTTTTGCTAGTGTGACTAATATAAAACAACAATATTGCTAGATGTTGTTCTCCCATAAGGATTTAAGAATGCCCCCACCATCTTCAGGTAAGCCTTAGCCAAGAACCTAAGTAAGGTGTCTCTAATTAAATGAGGAGCTTTACTCCAATATGTAGAACATATACTAATTGCTAGGAAAACTAAGCATCAGACCAAAATACAGTCTTCACTTTAAACTTTCTGGCAGACCAGGGCAATAAAGTCTCCAAGCATATATTTCTCAATAAACTGTAAAATATCTAGGATTTGAATTATCAAAAGGACAAAGAAACTTATTGCTGGATCAAAGGGAAGCATTAGCTAGGGTGACTGTACCCAACTACCAGAAGGCAATTCTGAGGATTCTTAGGAATGGCTGAGTTTTGTTGTATTTGGATTCCTTACTTTAGACTCATGGCCAAACCCCTATATGAAGCTCTTAAAGGAAATGACAGTGAGCCATTAAGCTGGACTGTGGAGTACCATAATGCATTCTGTACCATACAAATCATTGAAGAAGTCTATTCTAGCAACCTGACCGATCAGCCTTTAGAAAATACAAATATGGAAATGTTTATGGACGGGTGCAGTTTCATTGATCAGTGACTTGAAAAGGCTGGGTATGTAATAGTAACTCATCAGGAAGTCCGGAAGCAGAAGCCCTTTCTCTAGGTACGTCTGCCTAGAAGGCAGAGCTCATAGCCCTTGTGAGAGCCCTGCACATTAGAGGTAAGAAAAAGGCAAGCACTTATACTGATTCTCTAAGAATGGCTTCTCTATCGTACGTGCACATGGGGCCATATGGAAAGAAAGAGGTCTACTAACACCAGGAAGAAAAGAAATTAAACATACAGAGGAGAAACTGGCTTTATTAGACGCTGTTATAATGCCAGAAAAGGAAGCCATAGTACATTGTCTGGACCACCAAAAGACTGATAGTTATATAGCTAAGGGAAAAAATTTGGCTGTTCAGGCAGCCAGAACCAAAAACCCGGATCCTAAGGCCCTAGCACTCATTCTGAGGTGGACCTATCCTTGTTGATGCCTCAGTATTTGCAAATAGATCTAGAGAGATCAGACAGATGGGGATTTCAGGCTGATTGTTGAGAGCTAGTTGGTGATCAATACCAAATAACAAAAGAAGGCTGGATTTACAAAGAGCAGGGACTAATGCTTATACCTGAGCATTGCCTGGTCCGTGCCAGAAACAATCCTAGAACTGGACAACCCCAAAAATAAAAAGGGTGTAAACCTGAGGGACAGAACCAGGAGATGGTTGACAGATAGACTTTACTGTTAAGCCAAGAGCCATGGGAAATTATAGCTATTTCCTGGTATTTGTGCACACCTTCACAGGATGTGTTGAAGCTTTTCCATGCCAGACAGAGAAGGCCTCCAAGGTAACAAAAGCTTTACTAAAAGAAATTGTCTCTCATTTTGGGTTGTCTCTTTCAATTCTAAGTGACAACAGAGAAGCTTTCATAACCAAGGCAACTCAAGGGGTATCTGGAGCCTTGGAATGCAATGGAAGTTATGTGCTTCATGGAGACCCCAGTCTATGGGGAAGACTGAAAAGATGAGTCATACCTTAAAAAAGAAACCAACTAAACTTGGGATAAGGTCTTATCAGTTGCCCTGCTTAGGGTAAGAATAGCCCCTAGAAGCAAGCCCCAGTTGAGCCCTTATGAAATGTTATATGGAAGACCCCTCTTTAAGACTAAGTACTATTGCAGTCTTGAAACTGATCATATTGTAA
The DNA here is from genome assembly GCF_025265405.1 of Mesoplodon densirostris. Classification (NCBI taxonomy): domain Eukaryota; kingdom Metazoa; phylum Chordata; class Mammalia; order Artiodactyla; family Ziphiidae; genus Mesoplodon; species Mesoplodon densirostris. Next base: position 22,904,406 of record NC_082668.1, read on the forward strand.
AAGAATTAGATACTATAAAGTACAGATGGTCTCCAGGTGTTACTTTATCTGCTGTGCATAAATATGCTTCTAGTAGATGAATGTTTCCCACAGACATTCCCCTGCACTGCATAAGCCCAGAGGATTGGGCCCTCCTCAAAACTTGGAAAGAATCAACTCCCTGAGGATCAACTGCAAGCTAAATGGATGGACAATTCCCAAACAGGCACACTCTCCATGGACAGAAGGTAGTAGGAGGACCACCATCTTAATAACACAAGAGGGAAACTGATTACCAATTTCTCAGCCCCTGATTACAGTTGTAAACGCTTCACTGACCCTAAATTACTTTTCAAAAATAAACAGGACAGCCAAGACTCCACCTGGCCAGGATGAGAAGACATGGACATCTTTAAAGTAGATGGCTTTCACCCAAGAGTCTGGATCAGGCCTATAGAATTCAAATTCAACCACTAACAATGTTTAAAAATAACACATTTTCATGGATCCTCAAAGAAATAAGGTCTTTTTTTTGAAGAGCTATAAAAATTAGGAGTCATATCTTAGGATTAATCCTTTTACTGCTTATTGTCAGCTATAAACCTCAAAATTGAAGAATGTACAGAGATAAAGGGGGGAATTGAAACAGAATGTAAAACATTGACTGGCTTCAACTGGTTTTGCCCCTTCCAATAGGTTGATTGATCAAACAAATGAGTTATTTTACAGAGACAGCAATGCACATGTTCAAGGCCAGAACCCATGTCTTCAGGATGACCCTGGAACCGAGAACCTTCAGTCCGCAACACTCAAAAGATCAGAGGCGTTGCCACCAGAGCACTTTACGAAGTGAGAAGTCCGTCATTAAGGAAAATTTGGCTTCCAGAAGCATGAGTAGCTTATATGAACTGATTTGAGACTAGCCAATCAGCTTCCAAGTTTGAAATTCCCCTAACTCCTTAAATTTTGCCCAGGACCTTGGATCGAGGAGACCAGTTTGAGAGCCTTGCCTCCTGACCTCACAATAAAGCTCTTTGTTTCCTCAAAAGCCAGTGCAATATTATTGGCTTCTGTGCATGCCGGGCAGTGAGCCCTTGGTGGTTAACAGCATTTACTAACCTTACTGTGGTTATCATTTCACAGTATATACGTGTCACCTTAAACTTGCATATGTTATATGCTAATAATATCTCAATAAAGCTGGGGAAAATCTAAATAAATAATTAGAAAAAAACTCACAGGATGAAACAGAGAATGCAAGAATGAATATCTCTGTTATTAAAGAGAATAACAGAGACCCAAAGAAATCACCTTGCTCAAGGGTAGAACAGATCCTTTCTGCACTTAAAGAGAGTCCAGGACCCCTTCTTTCCAGGTGTCAGGGGCTTTAACCAATACACTTCTGCTTTTGTTTTTATCCTACTTCAGAGAGCTGCTCTGAGGTCCATTAATATGTGCAACTCAAATATTTCCCCTGAGAGGTGGGCTCACTCAGATGTTTGTTTCCTCCTTGATAGATTTACATTTTTAAAGATGTGCTAACATTTAAGGACAGGTTTTATTTTCATAGAAACAGGAAGCATATACCACCCAGGATACTTTTGATAAGAATTTTAGCTGTTTTCTGTTGCCCTTAAAAAAACAAGGTGCCCAGGGGACTTTAGCAATAGGAAGCCGAAATGATTAGCACTATCCCACAAGAGGATTAAAAAGGGTAAAGGAAAGCGTTAGCACATAATATAAAATGACGGAAAACTAGGTTAGACCTTTCAGCAGGCCAGACTGTTATCCTTCAGGGACAACTCTGAGACCTACTAATGTGTTTCCACGATGGCTGCCGATCATCATTGTGTTTCTATTTCTTACTGAGATCGAGCGCAGCTTGTGTTCTCAGTAAAGATGCCAGATTCAAAAAGAAGCTTTTTTTTAAAAATCTTATTGAAATAAAGCTCTTGCATAGATATCAGCATCATTACCAATATACTGCTATGCTTATTTGTAATGTGTACAGAGGTCATGCAAAAAGGGAGATTCACTTGACTGCCTTCAATTACAGTAGTAATGATTTAAGTAAATATTATTCATTCAACAGAAATTTACTGACAGCGTTTTTGGGGTAAGATGCTGTGTAGGCCCTGGGACACAATGTAATCCAGCACATCAAGTATTCTGATCTGTTTACAATCCAGTGAGGGAGACAGACAGGGATCAAATAATCACACACAAAAATGTAAATAAATTGCAACAATAAGTGCTATCAAGGAGATAAGCACAGTGCTATTAGAATAGATATTTTTAAGGAAGAGACCAGAAAAAAAAAAGGGAGGGAGTGAGTGGGTACTAACTGGGAGAGGATAGGAAGTGTGTGCAAGGCCCTGGCCCTGGGGTGGGAGGGAGCATGGTGACGAGGCACTGAAGAAAGACTGGTAGAGAGAATTTGGGAAGGTGGTATGAAGGTAGGCATCAGACCATACTAGGTTTTGACCATAGTAGGTTTTGTGGACCATTAAGGAGTTTGATCTTTGTCCTAAACACAAAGGAAAGGCATTCAAGGGCTTTAAAAGGGGTGTGTGTGACATGTTTTCATGTGTTTTGAAAAGATCATTGTGGATGCAATCTGGAGAATGATTTGGGAGGGTAAGAGTGGATGATAGAGTACTTATCACTGATCAGACCTTACTGAGAACTGTTTTATGAAAGCATTTAATTTATAAGAGAATAAAGCTATAAAGGATGTCAAGAAATTTAATCCAACATTCTCCTTTCAGACCAGTGGATGTTACAAACTTTCAGGACAAATGACTTCATGAGTCTCTCAGAAGAGAAAAACCTGCCATATCTCTGGGGAACAGATACTGACATTTGACTTTATTATAGAGGAACCCATTTCAGTGTTTTAAAATGCTCTGCCTCTTACTGGATAACTTTCACAACAACACTGAGAAGCAAATTGGTATCATAATTTCGATTTTACGGACATGGAGTTTAAGAACTCGGATGCAGAGAGTACTGACATATCCTAGGTTATGAAAAAAATTTAGTACCTGTGCTAATTGGTGACTTTCCTCCTAACCTTCCAGTTCTCTGAGTTGTCCAGATGACTTTGCATTCACCAGAAATGTCCTGGAGCACATAAAGTTGGACAGAAGTCAAGTATAATGTTTTAGACTTACTTCAGGGCGTTTCCCTGAAGTTATTCTAAGTATGAAGCTACACCTCTGACCTCAATTTTTACTTTTTATGTACACATATGTATTTTGCCACTTAATTTCACCAATCCCAATATGCTGCTTATTAACTTTTAAAGACAGGTTTATATACAATAGTTTTATGAATTTATAAGTGTTTTGCTAAGTTCTCAGCCCTATTCCATATGGACTCACAAAAGCTGTGTGTTCGATGCAGTGCAGGTGGTAGGGTTTTCAGAGGGTTGATGCGTGTTAATCTCATGGAAAGTCATGTACATAGACTTCGGCATTCTATGCAAACTTACTCCATTTTTTTCGTTTGGGTAATAATACATAAAGTCTATAAATTGCTTTTTTGTTTTGTTTTGTTTTTTTGCGGTACATGGGCCTCTCACCATTGTGGCCTCTCCTGCTGTGGAGCACAGGCTCCAGATGCGCAGGCTCAGCAGCCATGGCTCACGGGCCCAGCCGCTCCGTGGCATGTGGGATCCTCCTGGACCGGGGCACGAACCCGCGTCCCCCGCGTCGGCAGGTGGACTCTCAACCACTGCGCCGCCAGGGAAGCCCTATAAATTGTTTTTAAAATTAAATAGTAACAGTAATATTCTTCCCTATAGGTTGTTTTTAATTAACGTCTCTTATTTGACCTAATTTGTGATATTGACTCCCCATTTTCTAGAGTTTCTAAGCTGCTTTATATGTGTATTACGTTCTAAAATAATTCCTGGAGAATGTCAATGGGAGCATGTTCCTAATTTCTCTTCCCTCCCAGTGCAGGCATACTTCTGGCCTAGAATCTGAACTCAGGATTTTTTATTAGCTCTTTTTAAATTGCATTAGAAAAAGTAGTTTGAATAGTTTGATTATTCACCATGGTAGGGCATTATCAGAGAATAAAATAATTCATATCATAAAAAGACATTATAATAGATACTGAAATGCATCTTTGAAATGCTGGCAAAACATATAATGCTACATGTGGGTCATTTACCTGTAATTACCTGGATAATTTAGGCAAAAGCCATTTATTTATTTTTAACTAAAACACTTGAGTAACAGAGAAAAGCTTTGGCTTTATCTAAATTATATATATTTTTACCTAAACCTTTATACCACATCAGGCTAGTACACTTTCCTGAAAATATTTCTAATTTTACCATTATTTAGTCAAAGTATTTTTAATTTTTGCATCTTGTGATTGACTAAAGAGCAGTCTGGAAGAGTAAATTTAATGGGTAAAATTGGTAGACAAAAGTGGAAGGAGGAACAATATAGTAACATAGTCTCAAAGTATCTCTCCCCAAATAGTAACTTTACTGTGTAGAAATCTAGCCCACTGGCCTTAACCAAGGGCTCACGATTAATATCTGGACATATGATTCAATGTTCTGCTCTCCATTTCTGGAGAGAAACTTAATGCTCTTTGATCATGTGTACTCATGGTGGAATAAAAGCCTGCTAATAATGTAAGCCCCATAATGTTGACAAGGCAGGGGCACTGTTCAACATAGTTATAATTATACCTTGAGGGCTTAGTAAATGTTCAATTCTAAGTAATTACTAATTTATTTGACATTTATTGACATCTACAAGCAAGTTTAGTGTAGAACACGCACACACAGAAACAAACATGTTAAGACAAAATTCTGTATAGAATTCTGTTACGTTATCAGGGCTACACTGAATTCCAGCATTTTGTCTTAAGCACTAACGTTGGCTCTTCCTGATTCAGACATCTTTAACACTGGACTGAATAAAATCAACGAAAATTAGTTAAACATAATAGAAGTTAATCCAAAGAATAAAATAAATACCCATGGGTCCATATTGATATAAATAAATAATCGAATAAATATATAAACGATAGAAAAGAGACACACTTCTTTACAGAGGAGTCCCATTTTAATAAGTGCCGAAGAAAGATAGGAAATAGAAAAATCAGCATTTTAACACCGCAGTAATAATTGCTACAGTGAAGATCCGCCAGTGGATGCTAATATTAGTGGGTGAAATTTAAGGAGGATTAGGATATGTGTGTAGTTTCAAAGTATCTCTTCTAAAATAGTAACTTTGCAGTAGAGAAAGCTGGCAGACATCACCTTGACCATGAACTCAAGGTTAACATCACCAGCAATAAGATATATTGACATCATATGCCCTCTGATCGGCTGCCCTGAGAAGGGTTCATCACCTTCGTGCTGTTGTTCCCAATAACGCAAACCTCACTTTAATTATGAACAAGCATGAGACAAGCCAAAACTGAGGTATATTATACAAAATACCTAATTAGTTCTTTACAAAAGTCTCAAAGTCATGAACGACAAAGAAAGGAACCGTGGTAGATTAGAGGAGTCTACAGAGGCATAGCAATTAAGGCACCATGAGATCCTGGATTGACTGAATCCTGGCACAGAAAAAGGACTTTCATGGGAAAATGGGGGAAATCTGAATAAAGTCTGTAGTTCAGCTAACACTGTTGTGCCAGTGTTAATTTTCTGGTTTTGATAATTATACTATGGTCATGCAACATTGGGGAAGCTGAGTGAAGTGTATACAGGAACACTCTGCTATTTTTGCAACTCTTCTGTAAGCTTAAAATTATTTCAAACTAAAAGTTTTTTTTTTAAACAATGAAAATGGAAGCAGACACTATGAAATGAGCACAGTAGTCATTGTTGAACAAATAAAATATGCAACACCTAATGGCACCATTCCTTTTGCTAGAATATCTTATATATGTACATATCAAAGCAGTTCTCAAATCTCTTATTATGTCATATGGTTTATTTGTGGTAGAACAATGATGAGAGGGACTGTTACCTTTCCCTTTATGGTGAGTAATTTTGCTATATTATGCTGTTCCATGATTACATATCTATTCTATGTATGTTTCTGAATATACACATACACATAGCATATTCAATATCACTAGCAGTTTAATTCATACAATATTCATAAAATTAACATAATTTAGAATAGTGTAACTCGTATATGATACTGATATAATTCAGGAAAAAAATATTCAGCAACATTTTCTAGGATTCATGTCTTGTCAAATCTCAAAAATTCATCTTCAGTGACGGAAAATGTTTGAGTCTATTGCTTTTTGTTTGCATTTTTAACCTTTTAAGACTCTGACTATAAGAAAATTTGATTTTGAAAGCAAAAAAGTCTTAATAAAGCCTTCTGTTTTGCAGTGTGATTAATGAAAACAAAATGTGTTTGGGGTACCTAATTTTTCTTTAATATTTTCTTTTATTCATAGTTTTCATTATGACTAGATCAAACATAATTTATCATGGCTATTTTTATACACAATTTTGGAGGTTATTCTTCTGCTGAAATACTGAAGAAGTAAAGTTAACATTTTGCTTGTAATTCCTCCTCTCAGAATGTGAAGACTCCAAAACTAAGCCTTTTCTTAAAATACTTAAGGCCTAAATGTAATTAAATAACTAATAATTGTCATTCTTAAAAGTTATTTTATTTAGTGCTATAAATACTAGTACATTAAGCAATCCTACAAAGATTTGAATTATGGTATAATCTCTATTATTCTGTTTTGCACTGTTACTAAATTTTAAAAATTGTTGGGTTAAGAAGTATTATATTTGTAATAGTTATGTATTGCTGCATCAGAAGTTGCCCCAAAACTTAGTGTTTTAAAACAACAATAAACATTTATTATCCTCATTTTCTGTGGATTAGAAACTTGACAGTTCTGGCATAGGGTCTCTTTTGAGATGGCAGTCCAGATGTTAGTTGGGGCTGTAGTCATCTGAAACCTTGATGGGGCTGGAGGATCTACTTCCAAGATGGCTCACACACATGACTGGCAAGCTGTTCTGGTTGTTAGCTAGAGGCCTCGTTTCCTACGTACATGTGCTTCTTCATAGGCTGCTTGAGTGTCCTCACCATGTAATGGTTGGATTCTCTAAGACAGGTAATTCAAGAGAAAGCAAGACAGAAGCCTCAATGTCTGTTTTGATATATCCCTAGAAAGCATAATATGTGATTATTATTTACAAAGGTTAGTTTTTTTTTCTGATTTGTTTTGATTCACTCCTTTTTTTAAATTGAAGTAGAGTTGATTTACAATATTTTATTAGTTTCAGATGTATAGCATAGTGATTCAATATTTTTATAGATTATACTCCATTTAAAGTTATTTCAAAATAATAGCTGTATTTTCCTGTTCTGTACAAGGTATCCTTGTTGCTTATTTATTTTATACATAGTAGTTTGTATCTCTTAATCCCATGCCTCTATCTTGCCCCTCCCACCTTCCCTCCTCCCACTGGTAACCACTAGTTTGTTCTCTATATTTTGTGGGTCTATTTCTGTTTCATTATATACATTCATTTGTGTTATTTTTTAGATTCCACATATAAGTGACAACAGAATATTTGTCTTTCTCTGTCTGACTTATTTTACTTAGCATAATACCTTCTAGGTCCATCCATGTTGTTGCAAACTTCATTCCTTTTTATGACTGAGTAATATTCCATTGTGTATGTATATGTGCGTGTGTGTGTGTGTGTGTGTACACACACACACACACACACACACACACACACCGCATCTTCTTCATCCATTCATCTGTTGGTGGACACTTGAGTTGCTTCCATATCTTGGCTATTGTAAATAATGCTGGTATGAACATTGGGATGCATAGGTCTTTCCAAGTTAGTGTTCTCATTTTTTTTGAATATATACTCAGGAGTGAAATTGCTGGATCATATGGTAGTTCTACTTTTAGTTTCATGAGGAACCTCCATTCTGTTTTCCATAGTGGCTGCACTAATTTACATTCTCACCAACAGTACACAAGGGTTTCCTTTTCTCCACCTCTTCACCAGCATTTTTTATTTATAGACTTTCTGATGTTAGCCATTCTGACAGGTGTGTGGTGACATCTCATTGTAGTTTTTATTTACATCACTCTAGTAATTAGGGATATTGAGCATCTTTCCATGTGCCTGTTAGCCATGTATGTGTCTTTTTTGGAAAATATGTATTCAGGTCTTCTGCCCATTTTTTGAGTAAGTTTTTGTGTTTTTGACATTGAGTTGTGTAAGCTGTTTATATACTTTGGAGTTTAATCCCTTATGGGTCATATCATTTGCAAATATTTTCTCCCATTCAGTAGGTTGTCTTTGCATTTTGTTAGTGGTTTCCTTTGCTGTGCAAAAGCTTTTAAGTTTAATTAGGTCCCATTTATTTATTTTTGTTTTTATTTCTTTTGCCTTAGGAGACAGATCAAAAAAAAATATTGCTACAATTTATGTCAAAGAGTGTTCTGCCTGTGTTCTCTTCTAGGAGTTTTATGGTTTCAGGTCTTATATTGAGATCTTTAAACCATTTTGAGTTTATTTTTGTATATGGTGTGAGAGAATGTTCTAATCTCATTGTTTTACATGTGGCTGTGTAATTTTCCCAGTACCGCTTATTGAAGAGACTTTTTTTCTCCACTGTATACTCTTGCCTCCTTTGTCATAGATTAATTGACTGTAGATACATCGATTTATTTCTGGGCTCTCTATTCTGTTCCATTGATCTATATATCTGTTTTTGTGCCAGTATCATGTGTTTGTTTTTTTTTTTTTTTTAATTTTATTTTACAAATTTAATCAGTTATACATATACATATGTTCCCATATCCCCTTCCTTTTGCGTCTCCCTCCCACCCTCCCTATCCCACCCCTCCAGGCGGTCACAAAGAACCGAGCTGATCTCCCTGTGCTATGCGGCTGCTTCCCACTAGCTATCTACCTTACGTTTGGTAGTGTATATATGTCCATGCCGCTCTTTCACTTTGTCACAGCTTACCCTTCCCCCTCCCCATATCCTCAAGTCCATGCTCTAGTAGGTCTGTGTCTTTATTCCTGTTTTACCCCTATGTTCTTCATGACATTTTTTTTTCTTAAATTCCATATATATGTGTCAGCATACAGTATTTGTCTTTCTCTTTCTGACTTACTTCACTCTGTATGACAGACTCTAGGTCCATCCACCTCATTACAAATAGCTCAATTTCATTTCTTTTTATGGCTGAGTAATATTCCATTGTATATATGTGCCACATCTTCTTTACCCATTCATCCGATGATGGACACTTAGGTTGTTTCCATCTCCGGGCTATTGTAAATAGGGCTGCTATGAACATTTTGGTACATGTCTCTTTTTGAATTATAGTTTTCTCAGGGTATATGCCCAGTAGTGGGATTGCTGGGTCATATGGTAGTTCTATTTGTAGTTTTTTAAGGAACCTCCATACCGTTCTCCATAGTGGCTGTACCAATTCACATTCCCACCAGCAGTGCAAGAGTGTTCCCTTTTTTCCACACCCTCTCCAGCATTTATTGTTTCTAGATTTTTTGATGATGGCCATTCTGACTGGTGTGAGATGATATCTCATTGTAGTTTTGATTTGCATTTCTCTAATGAGTAAAGATGTTGAGCATCCTTTCATGTGTTTGTTGGCTGTCTGTATATCTTCTGTGGAGAAATGTCTATTTAGGTCTTCTGCCCATTTTTGGATTGGGTTGTTTGTTTTTTTGCTATTGAGCTGCATGAGCTGCTTATAAATTTTGGAGATTAATCCTTTGTCAGTTGCTTCATTTGCAAATATTTTCTCCCATTCTGAGGGTTGTCTTTTGGTCTTGTTTATGGTTTCCTTTGCTGTGCAAAAGCTTTGAAGTTTCATTAGGTCCCATGTGTTTATTTTTGTCTTTATTTCCATTTCTCTAGGAGGTGGGTCAAAAAGGATCTTGCTGTGATTTATGTCATAGAGTGTTCTGCCTATGTTTTCCTCTAGGAGTTTGATAGTGCCTGGTCTTACATTTAGGTCTTTAATCCATTTTGAGCTTATTTTTGTGTATGGTGTTAGGGAGTGATCTAATCTCATACTTTTACATGTCCCTGTCCAGTTTTCCCAGCACCACTTATTGAAGAGACTGTCCTTTCTCCACTGTACATTCCTGCCTCCTTTATCAAAGATAAGGTGACCATATGTCCGTGGGTTTATCTCTGGGCTTTCTATCCTGTTCCATTGATCTATCTTTCTGTTTTTGTGCCAGTACCATACTGTCTTGATTACTGTAGCCTTGTAGTATAGTCTGAAGTCAGGGAGCCTGATTCCTCCAGCTCCATTTTTCGTTCTCAAGATTGCTTTGGCTATTCGGGGTCTTTTGTGTTTCCATACAAATTGTGAAATTTTTTGTTCTAGTTCTGTGAAAAATGCCATTGGTAGTTTGATAGGGATTGCATTGAATCTGTAGATTGCTTTGGGTAGTAGAGTCATTTTCACAATGTTGATTCTTCCAATCCAAGAACATGGTACATCTCTCCATCTATTTGTATCATCTTTAATTTCTTTCATCAGTGTCTTATCATTTTCTGCATACAGGTCTTTTGTCTCCTTAGGTAGGTTTATTCCTAGATATTTTATTCTTTTTGTTGCAATGGTAAATGGGAGTGTTTCCTTGATTTCACTTTCAGATTTTTCATCATTAGTATATAGGAATGCCAGAGATTTCTGTGCATTAATTTTGTATCCTGCAACTTTACCAAATTCATTGATTAGCTCTAGTAGTTTTCTGGTAGCATCTTTAGGATTCTCTATGTATAGTATCATGTCATCTGCAAACAGTGACAGCTTTACTTCTTCTTTTCCCATTTGGATTCCTTTTATTTCCTTTTCTTCTCTGATTGCTGTGGCTAAAACTTCCAAAACTATGTTGAATAAGAGTGGTGAGAGTGGGCAACCTTGTCTTGTTCCTGATCTTAGTGGAAATGGTTTCAATTTTTCACCATTGAGGACGATGCTGGCTGTGGGTTGGTCATATATGGCCTTTATTATGTTGAGGAAAGTTCCCTCTATGCCTACTTTCTGCAGGGTTTTTATCATAAATGGGTGTTGAATTTTGTCAAAAGCTTTCTCTGCATCTATTGAGATGATCATATGGTTTTTCTCCTTCAGTTTGTTAATATGGTGTATCACATTGATTGATTTGCGTATAGTGAAGAATCCTTGCATTCCTGGAATAAACCCCACTTGATCATGGTGTATGATCCTTTTAATGTGCTGTTGGATTCTGTTTGCTAGTATTTTGTTGAGGATTTTTGCATCTATGTTCATCAGTGATATTGGCCTGTAGTTTTCTTTCTTTGTGACATCCTTGTCTGGTTTTGGTATCAAGGTGATGGTGGCCTCGTAGAATGAGTTTGGGAGTGTTCCTCCCTCTGCTATATTTTGGAAGAGTCTGAGAAGGATAGGTGTTAGCTCTTCTCTAAATGCTTGATAGAATTCGCCTGTGAAGCCATCTGGTCCTGGGCTTTTGTTTGTTGGAAGATTTTTGATCACAGTTTCAATTTCAGTGCTTGTGATTGGTCTGTTCATATTTTCTATTTCTTCCTGATTCAGTCTTGGCAGGTTGTGCATTTCTAAGAATTTGTCCATTTCTTCCAGATTGTCCATTTTATTGGCATAGAGTTGCTTATAGTAATCTCTCATGATCTTTTGTATTTCTGCAGTGTCAGTTGTTACTTCTCCTTTTTCATTTCTAATTCTATTGATTTGAGTCTTCTCTCTTTTTTTCTTGATGAGTCTGGCTAATGGTTTATCAATTTTGTTTATCTTCTCAAAGAACCAGCTTTTAGTTTTATTGATCTTTGCTATCGTTTCCTTCATTTCTTTTTCATTTATTTCTGATCTGATTTTTATGATTTCTTTCCTTCTGCTAACTTTGGGATGATTTTGTTCTTCTTTCTCTAAATGCTTTAGGTGCAAGGTTAGGTTGTTTATTCGAGATGTTTCCTGTTTCTTAAGGTGGGATTGTATTGCCATAAACTTCCCTCTTAGAACTGCTTTTGCTGCATCCCATAGGTTTTGGGTCGTCGTGTCTCCATTGTCATTTGTTTCTAGGTATTTTTTAATTTCCTCTTTGATTTCTTCAGTGATCACTTCGTTATTAAGTAGTGTATTGTTTAGCCTCCATGTGTTTGTATGTTTTACAGCTCTTTTCCTGTAATTGATATCTAGTCTCATAGCATTGTGGTCGGAAAAGATACTTGATACAATTTCAATTTTCTTAAATTTACCAAGGCTTGATTTGTGACCCAAGATATGATCTATCCTGGAGAATGTTCCATGAGCACTTGAGAAAAATGTGTATTCTGTTGTTTTTGGATGAAATGTCCTATAAATATCAACTAAGTCCATCTTGTTTAATGTATCATTTAAAGCTTGTGTTTCCTTATTTATTTTCATTTTGGATGACCTGTCCATTGGTGAAAGTGGGGTGTTAAAGTCCCCTACTATGAGTGTGTTACTGTCGATTTCTCCTTTTATGGCTGTTAATATTTCCCTTATGTATTGAGGTGCTCCTATGTTTGGTGCATAAATATTTACAATTGTTATATCTTCTTCTTGGATCGATCCCTTGATCATTATGTAGTGTCCTTCTTTGTCTCTTCTAGTAGTCTTTATTTTAAAGTCTATTTTGTCTGATATGAGAATTGCTACTCCAGCTTTCTTTTGGTTTCCATTTGCATGGAATATCTTTTTCCATCCCCTTACTTTCAGTCTGTATGTGTCTCTAGGTCTGAAGTGGGTCTCTTGTAGACAGCATATATATGGGTCTTGTTTTTGTATCCATTCAGCCAGTCTGTGTCTTTTGGTGGGAGCATTTAGTCCATTTACATTTAAGGTAATTATTGATATGTATGTTCCTATTCCCATTTTCTTAATTGTTTTGGGTTCGTTATTGTAGGTCTTTTCCTTCTGTTGTGTGTCTTGCCTAGAGAAGTTCCTTTAGCATTTGTTGTAAAGCTGGTTTGGTGGTGCTGAACTCTCTCAGCTTTTGCTTGTCTGTAAACGTTTTAATTTCTCCATCAAATCTGAATGAGATCCTTGCTGGGTAGAGTAATCTTGGTTGCAGGTTTTTCTCCTTCATCACTTTAATTATGTCCTGCCACTCCCTTCTGGCTTGTAGAGTTTCTGCTGAGAGATCAGCTGTTATCCTGATGGGGATTCCCTTGTGTGTTATTTGTTGTTTTTGCCTTGCTGCTTTTAATATGATTTCTTTGTGTTTAATTTTTGACAGTTTGATTAATATGTGTCTTGGTGTATTTCTCCTTGGATTTATTCTGTATGGGACTCTCTGTGCCTCCTGGACTTGATTAACTATTTCCTTTCCCATATTAGGGAAGTTTTCAACTATAATCTCTTCAAATATTTTCTCAGTCCCTTTCTGTTTCTCTTCTTCTTCTGGAACCCCTATAATTCGAATGTTGGTGCGTTTAATGTTGTCCCAGAGGTCTCTGAGACTGTCCTCTGTTCTTTTCATTCTTTTTTCTTTATTTTGCTGTGCAGCAGTTATTTCCACTATTTTATCTTCCACCTCACTTATCCGTTCTTCTGCCTCAGTTATTCTGCTATTGATCCCATCTAGAGTATTTTTTATTTCATGTATTGTGTTTTTAATCGATGCTTGATTCATCTTTAGTTCTTCTAGGTCCTTGTTAACTGTTTCTTGCATTTTGTCTATTCTATTTCCAAGATTTTGGATCATCTTTACTATCATTATTCTGAATTCATTTTCAGGTAGACTGCCTATTTCCTCTTCATTTGTTAGGTCTGGTGGGTGTTTATCTTGCTCCTTCACCTGCTGTGTGTTTTTCTGTCTTCTCATTTTGCTTATGTTACTGTGTTTGGGGTCTCCTTTTTGCAGGCTGCAGGTTCGTAGTTCCCGTTGTTTTTGGTGTCTGTCCCCAGTGGCTAAGGTTGGTTTAGTGGGTTGTGTAGGCTTCTTGGTGGAGGGGACTACTGCCTGTGTTCTGGTGGATGAGGCTGGATCTTGTCTTTCTGGCGGGCAGGTCCACGTCTGGTGGTGTGTTTTGGGGTGTCTGCGGACTTTTTTATGATTTTAGGCCACCTCTCTGCTAATGGGTGGCGTTGTGTTCCTGTCTTGCTAGTTGTTTGGCATAGGGTGTCCAGCACTATAGCTTGCTGGTCGTTGAGTGAAGCTGGGTGCTGCTGTTGAGATGGAGATCTCTGGAAGATTTTCGCCGTTTGATATTGTGTGGAGCTGGGAGGTCTCTTGTGGACCAGTGTCCTGAAGTTGGCTCTCCCACCTCAGAGGCACAGCACTGACTCCTGGCTCCTCAATTTGGGATGATTTGTTGTCTATTCCTGTATTCCACAGATGCAGGGTACATCAAGTTGATTGTGGAGCTTTAATCCGCTGCTTCTGAGGATGCTGGGAGAGGTTTCCCTTTCTCTTCTTTGTTCTCACAGCTCCTCGGTCTCAGCTTTGGATTTGGCCCCGCCTCTGCGTGTAGGTCACCGGAGGGCGTCTGTTCTTCGCTCAGACAGGACAGGGTTAAAGGAGCAGCCTCTTCGGGGGCTCTGGCTCACTCAGGCCGGGCGGGAGGGAGGGGCACGGAGTGCGGGGCGAGCCTGCAGCGGCAGAGGTCGGCGTGACGTTGCAGCAGCCCGAGGCGCGCCGTGCGTTCTCCCAGGGAAGCCGCCCCTGGATCCCGGGGCCCCGGCAGTGGCGGGCTGCACAGGCTCCCGGAAGGGCGGTGTGGACAGTGACCTGCGCTCGCACACAGGCTTCTTGGCGGCGGCAGCAGCAGCCCCAGCGTCCCACGCCCGTCTCTGGGCTCTGCGCTTTCAGCCGCGACTCGCGCCCGTCTCTGGAGCTCCTTTACGTGGCGCTCTTAATCCCCTCTCCTCGCGCACCAGGAAACCAAGAGGGAAGAAAAAGTCTCCTGCCTCTTCGGCAGCTCCAGAGTTTTCCCGGATTCCCTCCCGGCTAGCTGTGGCACATTAGCCCCCTTCAGGCTGAGTTCTCGCCGCCAGCCCCAGTCCTCTCCCTGCGCTCTGACTGAAGCCCGAGCCTCAGCTCCAGCGCCGCCTGCCCCGGCGGGGGAGCAGACAATCCTCTCGGGCTGGTGAGTGCCGCTCGGCACCGCTCCTCTGTGCGGGAATCTCTCCGCTTTGCCCTACCCAGGTATGTGGGGAGTTTCTTGCCTTTTGGGAGGTCTGGGGTCTTCTGCCAGGGTTCAGTAGGTGTTCTGTAGGAGTTGTTCCACGTGTAGCTGTATTTCTGGTGTATCCGTGGGGAGGAAGGTGATCTCCGCGTCTTACTCTTCCGCCATCTTACCCGGAAGTCTCTATCATGTGTTTTGAATACTTTAGCTTTGTAGTATAGCTGGGTTAGAGTATCCTAGGTTGCAGGTTTTTCCCTTTCAGCACTTTGAATGTATCATGCCACGCCCTCTGGCCTGCAAAGTTTCTGCAGAAAAATCAGCTTTATGGGGATACTGTTGTATATGACTCTTTGCTTTTTCTTTTGCTGCCTTTAGGATTCTCTCCTTACCTTTAACTTTTGCCATTTTAATTATATGTCTTGGTGTAGGTCTGTTTGGGTTCATATTGTTTGGGACCCTCTCTACTTCCTGTACCTGGATATCTGTTTCCTTCTTCAGGTTTGGGAAGTTTTTAGCCATAATTTCCTCAAATACATTTTCAATCCCCTTCTGTCTCTCTTCTTTGGGATCCCTATAATGCAAATGTTGATATGCTTAATGTTATCACAGAGGTGTCTTAGACTGTTTTTTTTTTTTTACTTTTTTCATTTGTTTCTCTTTTTGCTGTTCTGATTGGGTGATTTTCATTATTCTATCTTCCAAATCACTTATGCATTCTTCAGTAGTCTTCTACTCATCCCTTCCAGTGCATTTTTTAATTTTAGCTATTGAATTTTTCATTTCTGATTGGGCCTTTTTTATATTTTCTAGTTCCTTGTTAAAATTCTCACTGTGTTCATCTATTCTTTTTCCTAATTCTTTTTTTTTTTTTTTTTTTTGAGGTACGCGGGCCTCTCACTGTTGTGGCCTCTCTTGCTGCAGAGCACAGGCTTTGGACGTGCAGGCTCAGCGGCCATGGCTCACGGGCCCAGCCGCTCTGTGGCATGTGGGATCTTCCCGGACTGGGGCATGAACTCACGTCCCCTGCATCGGCAGGCGGACTCTCAACCACTGCGCCACCAGGGAAGCCCCTAATTCATTTAATATTCTTATTACTAATGCTTTGAATTCTTTATCTGGTAAATTGTTTATTTCTGTTTCATTATTTATTTTTCAGGGGTTTCCTCTTGCTCCTTCAATTGAGAACTGTTCCTCTGTCTTTACATTTTGCTTAACTTTCTCTGCCTTTATGAATTTAGGTTAAAAGTTACCTATTGCACTCTTGAAAGGGTGTCCTTATGTGGGAGCATCCCTGTATAGTCTGTGTACCTTTGGTGGGAGATTTGGATTTGACATGAAGAGAAGTCACATCTTTCCTCATGGTGTGCTGGCAGCTATCACCTTGGTAGGGAGTGAGGCTGGAGATGAAGGGGCTAGAGCTGGAGCCATGTGAGGTCGGGCTTTCCCTCTGCTCAGTGGCTGTCAGTGCCTTATCAGGAGCAGGGTCAGATCCCAGGTTGATGGAACAGAAGCTCTGAGGGTTGGGTTCAAGCTGGCTCTGTTGCCTTTAAATATGTGCTCTCCCCTTTCCCAGCACTGACACCCTTACCCCAGAGGGGAGTGCTAGAGCAAGGCGGGGCTCATGCAGACTCTAGGCTTGTGACCAGTCATGGGCTATGGCAGGCCAGCCATACAGGTTGAGGTAGCTTCCAGTGTGCTGCCTGTACCAGCATTAGCAATGGCAGCCCCTGCTGTATCTGAGTCTTCTTTGTTCATTATAGCTGATCACTCCCACCAGCCTCTGCCTCCACCGGGCTGTTGTGAGCCATGCTGCAGGGCAGGTGCGGCCCAGGTAGGCTCTTGGTGTTTATTGGGCGTCGGCTGTGGCAGTCTGGCTGCCGTCAGAGATCGGGACCATCCCTAATGCACTGCCTGTGTAAACGCCAGCTTTGGCTGCCCCTGCCACTTGCAGACACAGCCCGAGGTCCAAGTCACCTCTGTGTCCCATGTCTGAGCTCTCTCCCCAGTCCGTCGTAGCAGCCTCGCTCTAGTGTGGAGCTGCAGGGTGAAGTAGGCGGGGCTGGAATGTTTGTTCGTCTCAGGGTGGGGTGCATGCTAGGGTGGTTTCAGGAAACCAGGCAGCCACTGGAGCAGTCTTCAGTCTGCCCTCTCCACCCTGCGTCAGGAGCAAGCCAGCACTCATGCATCCCTCACAAGTGGAACCCAGGCTTCACCCAGCCCTCCTCTTAGCCCCTGCAGCCCTCCAACCAATTAAGGGTGCTCTCTTCCCTGTGTAGGACCCCAGGACTGGAGCGCCTAATGTGTGGTTCAGACCACTCTCCTCAGAGTGGATCTCTGCTCGTGTGTTCTCCCTTTGCCTCTGAGTCCCCTCTCAGGGGCACAGGTTCAACCCTGATTGCTTCTCTTACCTTCCCACCCAGTTCCATGTGGATCTTTCTTATAGCCTTGTTTGTACAAGAGTCTCTCTGCCAGTTTCCAATTAGTCTTCAGTGAGAATTGTTCCACATATAGATGTATTTTTGATGTGTTTGTGGTAGAAAGTGAGTTCCACATCTTCCCACTCTGCCATCTTGATCGACCTCCTGCAAAGGTCAGTTCTGTTCAGTATGGGAAGGTACTATGCAAGGGCATGAATACCAGGATATGAGGCCCACTGGATGTCATCTTGGAGGCTTGTTATTACAACCGTCTATGTAAAAGTACAAGCTTGTGCATTCTCTCTTAACGTTCATATTAACTGTCAATCTATTTTCCTAGTTACTTAAAGACTTCAAGGTTCTTAATTATTGTTTTTGTACATTGAATTAATAGCTTTCAAAGCATGCCATTGTAGCAACATTTTTTTTTTTTTTTTTTTGCGGTACGTGGGCCTCTCAGTGTTGTGGCCTCTCCCATTGCGGAGCACAGGCTCCGGACGCGCAGGCTCAGCGGCCATGGCTCACGGGCTTAGTTGCTCCGCAGCATGTGGGTTCTTCCCGGACCGGGGCACGAACCCGTGTCCCCTGCATCAGCAGGCGGACTCTCAACCACTGTGCCACCAGGGAAGCCCCCGTGTAGCAACATTTTACTCCTTACTTTAATAAATATATGTGTTAATTGGCACAGAATGTCCATATAACCAGCACATAAACAAATTTTTATTTGAAATTATATCTAGAAGTTTTACCAATATTTAAAAAGAACAATTAAGATAATAATAATACACCCAAATGACATTTATTTATTACTGACCATGAAATTCTGGTTAGGTACAATGGTAACATACGTGATGATACAACCATTAATCACACAGGTTCAGGGATGTCTGAAATGGCCTTCAGTGCTTCACCTTACAGTGGCTGAGACTGTGTGGAGACTGTCTCATTATTTTGGTCAAATAATGAGACTAAAGCCACACCTCAGGACAGTGCCACCACAAAAGGCCTTAGTGAATTCTGACATGAAGCTCCATTTCCTCCTTATTAAGGAACTAGTGCTAACTCTTAAAAGACTCTAGCTGTCTTAGGGGGTCAATCTGAATTGGTTGGGGTCCCTTTTGCCTTCTTCTCCCTCCAAGCTTGCTCTGTGCCAGAAGGTTTGATGTCTGAAAGGGATTCAGGGTCTTAATTCCTGATTATAAATGGCTCTTAACATTTGTTTGACAGGAAAACCAGTCTCATTCTTTTAATTTTATGCTACATTTTATCACCTGGGCAGCAAAGGAATTCTGCTTGTACTCAGAATTTCACAAAATCTTTTGTGAACTTTTCCATCAGTTTTTGGTTCTCAACCCTATAACCTCAGTGATTCAAATTTAGTCCAAATTATCTGAAAAGAAATAGATGTTACACATTTCATTCCATTGCCTTTCTATTCTAACTCATCCTTAAATAAAATAACCCCTCTTCTCACAGCTTTGAAACAAACAAAAAACCCTTTAAGTATATTCCTGAACACCATTCAGGGAGCAGGCTTTGGAAAATCATTTGACACTGGTTAGTACTGCAATCCCAGTTATTTCAATAAAAGAGGTTGAAAATTTACTCATGCTGCTATTAAATGTGTAACTAAATTGCAGCTTCTCTATTTTCTCTAATAGATTAGATCATCTGTATAATATTTTAGTCCACTGGATAACATGGAGGGAAAAAAATTCTACAGACTTGCTAATATACAGTTTAACAGTCCTTTCCAGTTTACATAACCTCTTTATGATGGCTTGATGTGTTTGAGATAAATTCTCAGTCTTTTATATTTCTTGTCATTCTTTGCGATCCTCTTCAAGATGATGAGGGGTTTTACTGAGGGCTGGTTTTATGGTCTTAAAGTATTAGGAGCTAAGGTGATGGTGAGGTTTGGGAAATGGGAGGCTCACAGATTCACATTTGTTCTGGATCCTTATTGGTTTCTACTAGAGTGATAGATCTTGTCTGTTCCCTGCACTTGTAACCCCTGAGACAGATCTCTCCGAGGGTTTGGGACATCATGCTGGTACCTACCACTAATGACCATTTGCTAAAACTATCTGTCTAGTGTTGAAGTATCCCTGCACTGCAGTCTCTTTGTTGTTCATCCAATGTAGTTTACAGCAATTGTTTGAAACTTTCCCAGTTTTATGATCAATAATGTTTCTTCATAAGAAGTAGATACCATTTTTTTTTTTGTTTTTGTGTCACGCTTTTATTTAACTTATCAGAAAATCTTGAGAAATCCAAAACCAGGAAAAGGAATTTTGATTTGGAGGAAATGGGGTGCGTGGTGATGGGAGCAGAGAAAGCCAGGATTGGGAAGTTTTATGAGGACAGACTCAAATGTAAAACCAAAGTGGATTGAAAAGATTTTCCTTGAATGTGAAACAAGTAAGGAGAGATTGAGGACAAACTTGCCCTATTTCCCAGACTTCTACCTGCTGGCTTTGGAATTTAATATGTAATAGATACCATTTTTAAAAAATTATTGAAAGCAAGTTCTTTTTTTTTCTCCCTTCAAGTATTTGGATATAGGCATAACTGTTTCAGAAACTTTTTAAAAATCAAGAGTTTAAAAAAGAGAACATTTGAGAGGTTAGTTTTTAAATAACTACCAAGTTCTTTTGGACCTAAGTTCTTATTTGATATTGATTCCTATGATTGCTGAACATCTGCATGTCATCAGATTGCTGGGGCTCTGTATCCCTCAGTGTTCCACCAGAAAAGCAGAACCAGCAGGAGATCTTTATTAACAGATTTATTGCATAAAATTGGCTATGCAGTTGAGGGGGGTTGGCCAGGCAAGTCTGAAGTCTGTAGTGCAGGATGCCAGGAAGGACGGGCTGAAACTCTGGCTGAAGCTTCCATCCACAGGCTAAGTCTCTTCTTTATCAGGGAAGCCTCAGTTTCACTCTTAAAGCCTCTCAGCCATTGAAGCAGACCCACCCAGATTATCTGTCATACTTTTACTTAAAGTTAACTGTTTATGGGCTTTAATCATCTCTACAAAATACCTTCACAGCAACACCTAGATTAGCCTTTGAATGAATAACTGGAAACTAAGCCTAGCCAAGTGACACATCTATAGATCATCTCAGGTCCCAAAATGTTTGTTCCTGCGGTTTCTCAGTGTTGCTTATGATCTAATTTTCTGTCCTTCATACCTTTAATAATAGGGGTTATGTCCAATGTTTACCTGCTATTTTTTGATATTTAAGTGGATTGATTCTAACCAACAAATAAGAGGCAGTATAGTCAGTATATTCTAAATGTAGGAAATGCATGTACATACAAATCATGGTGGGATCAATTATTTTAAAGCTTTGTTCACTAGCTCAGACTTTATATTTAATCAAAACCTTCCAAAGAGCAATCTTCTCTGAACATAAAGTATAACCAAGAAATCTTGGTTTATAAAATGTCATGAACAAGTCATTTCCTGCTAATTTTTTCCTCTGTGCTGAACACTTTGAAAAAAACATTTGTATGTATTTGTTCAATATTATCATGAAAGTATAATTTCAGCATTAAATCTACTTCCACCTTTTCTCACTGACTCACTGCAATTAGTCTTTTCTTTGCTTCACTACATCATTTTAATGATGGCAAATCAAAGCCTTAATATATATTAAAAATAAGAAAAAATTCAGTTATGAAATATCATTGCCACAGAGAAGTATTACTTTTATAATTTGTACAGGAATTTAAAGATTCTTTTGAGTTTGAGTTACAATAACAGAGAAGTAGTGATTGTCGTTTTCACATTAGAATAGAGGATCTAGATAAGTTTATCAGTTCACTGAAAGGTTGAACATTTCGGTTATAAATGATCACTTGCCACTTAATTGTTCATAATGTGGTCATCCAGATGAAGTAGAATAGACTTGAATTTTTCAGAGTATCATAAACATAAAAGACCCAAAATATTAATCTTCAAAAGAATTCATGGGCCCCTGAGAATATGTCACAGATCCCAGAGGGGTCTACACTTCTACTCAAACTGCCTTGGGTATAGGAAAAATAGAAAATGACAGCATTTCATATGTCCTGATATGTAATTGAATATTGCTTTGAGTTTGAAGTAATTGCTATGGAATTAATCTCATTATATTCCTTGATTGTCATTGTTCTGGGGGTTCCAAGTGATCAAGCATTATTTTAGCCAGTAATAATAGGAATTAACTGCAAGGAGTTTGTGAAGTTTTTACTTCTTCAGAAACTGCTACCAGAGTTTCTTATGGTGAGAAAAGAGCCCTTATTCTAGTGACTGGTAAGCTGGGGTGTAAATGCATCCCTCTAGAGTCTGGAGAGAAGGAGGCATCCAAGCTTCAGAGAAGGAAGCAAAACTACTCAACAAGAGAAAAGGAGAGGAATTTAATAGTCCCAGAACAGGAGGAGGAAGAAAGGAGTGAAGAAAACAAGGAGATGGGAGGGAGAGAGGAGAGGGCGTGCACTGGTGAAGTTGAGAGGTCACACACACTAACAGTTTGTGAGCCACTCATCTCCAATAAGGGGACCAAACTCACCAAACAATTTGTGTGAAGGTTTTTTGTTTGTTTGTTTGTTTGATTTTCCTATACACACCACCAATGGGTTGAGTTTCTATCTGGGTTATATAGAGTGTTATTTCAAGCCACATACGCAGATGTAGGAACTGGGGGGGCAGCGAGGACTTAGGTAATATCTAGTTGTTTACATTTGTTTGATCCTTTAATTAATTCCCCGACAAATCTGTGGACTAAACGTAACTATTACCCCACTTTCTAGATAGAGCATTGGAGCCTCTGGAATCAACCTAGCTGGGAAGAGGAAAAGTGGCCCCAATATATGTCTCCTCACTAGGTTCCCTCTGCTCTTTCCCCCCAAAAGCCCTACTTCCTTGTTAGTCAAGACAAATTTCTTTTAAAATAAGCTTCTGTAGTGTTCTCTCCCTTTACAGCAAGTCAGTGCCTTCTCTTGCAACATGATTTGACATTTCTCACGTGGCCCCTAGTTTAGGGAATGAAGTTGCTATATCAGAGTGGCATCTTGCCAGTGACCTCCTGAGGCTGTGGAACCACAGTGTCAACAGAAGTTCATTTCAGGGGCTCCTGGTGCTACACAAAATGCTTGCTGTTTGCTCTAAACAATGAACTTTCATTATTGAAGGAAGGCTGAAGATATGAGGGTCAAGCTCTAGGTGACAATGGGATTACGTTTCCCGTAGTGGTAGGAAAGTTTGTGCAAGCCCTTTTGAAGTGTTTTGAACAAGTTTTGTCTTTATTATGGCCTTTATACAGATCATAACCAGCTTTCAGGACAGTTCCATGGTCCAGAGAGAAAGCCTGAGTGATAGCAGAATGGGCAAGATTTGCTTCATTGCAGTCATTGAAATTGTCATTTTAGATTGAGATATATTCATTTTGTGTTACATGTAAATGCTTCCCCCTAAGAAGAAAGTTAATGTATAAACTTAATAAGAAGTTAATGAATGTGCAGTTATTTAATTTAAAATAGTTTTGAATTTGTATGTTTAGAAAAATACTGTGGATAAATCTAGATGCTACAAAATTTGGTTCAAAAGATCTGTCCAGTTCTTTGTAGCAAAAGTTTACTGATATCATGCCATATGCTCCATTTGTCACATGCTATCATTAAGGCACTCATTAAAATGCGTATCTGAAGGGCCAGATGTTTCATTTTTATTATACACCATTTTCTTCACATTTACAATTCATGTATGTTTATATAATGGCTAAAATTTTGTGAATATTTCTTTATATACTTATGCATATGTTTTGTGTTTCTGTCTCTATGTCTGTAAAATCTATATGGGCATGTTTTTATATCTATATACACACATACAGAAATGGATTTTTTTGAGTCTGGACCTGTGAATTTATTCTACCCTATTTAAAAAATATATTCTCTTGTTCAGAAGTCAAACTATTAGATACCAATACACATGACAACTAATTACTCCCATCCATTTCTCCTGGTTTCTTTTCTTCTCCTTTGTTTCAGTATATTGCTTGTGGGGCACCTGATGAAAGGGAAGTGCTATTAAAGGAGCCACATGAAGGGGCATGAAACCAAAGACCTTAGTTCTCTGCGGACTAGCCAAATAGTGCTTGAATCAGAGATTTTTAAACAAAAATATTTTATTATTGATTTAAATTGAAATCATTGACCAAGCCCCTTCTACCCCAGTCCTGATTTTTCAAAGTAATCTAGTAGTAATACACATAGAAAATAGATGGAAAAATTGGGTGTTGCCCAAGATTGAGGGCACAGATAACTTGGTGACTTGTTTTTTTCTATACTGTAGGTTTGGAATTTTAAAATGCAAGACATTATAACTTTCTAGCTTGTTCAAGAAAAAATAAATTTTTCTAAGTTTCTGTTGTATTCAAGAGAACACATGCTGCCACATAAATACAGGAACCTTTAATATTTGTGATATTCTTTTAAAAATTTTTCCATGAACAGGCTAGTTACCAAAGACTAAAACGCATGCAGAAGTTGGTTTGTTGTATCTTTTTGAAAATAAAGAAAGAAGTAATACTAGATAAAAACACAGATTTGTCCTTTAAGCTGTGTTAGGTTTTTTTGTGGGGAAAGACATAAAGTTGAGAAGGAGAAAACAATAATAGTATTTTTCATTTTCATCTTTTCCTCTAAAGTGAATTGATGAAAACTTATACTGCAAAAAGGGAGGACTGATCTCCTACATCAAATCTTTCCTTAAGTTTTAATAGGTTGGCTAAAAAGGGACCAATTAGTTCTTACTTCTTATCCCCACAAGATTATAGCAACATGCGTAGTAAAATTAATTCAACATACTTCACCAGTTTAAACAAGGAAATTATTACTCATCCTGGGTGAGTGGGTGAGTAATTCTTTGCAAGATTTTAAATCATCCTTGAAATTCCCAGAGTCACAGGTGGAAATTCCCAGCTTCAGTGGTAAGATAATCCTTAGTTTATCAAAATGGCTCTCCTTACAAGACCATGTTATTTGTGATGGGTCATTTTGTACCATTGTATCACCTTGAAGGAGAAGCTGCCTTATAATTTAGCTTGAAGTGAGTCTTGTTTAAGTCCATTTAAAATATGTTTATCTTCCTGGTTTTGTGGATCAGATTTTTACCAGTTGCTTCTGGAAACAGTTCTTCTAACCACATCATCATTGGAGTGTCTCATTACTGATAAAGCACCTGAAAATCCTGAATCTGAGAACTTCCTCACATCTACCTGTTTTATAGCATTGGCTATCACTACCTTATATCACAGTGGATCAAAGGTAATGAGGTATTAGCAGTTAGTGCCCCATTATCTTAAGCCACTGGTGGAACCCCACCCTTCTCATAAAAGGAGGATGCTGTTATTTTTGCCATGAGTTCGCTTCAATTTTCCAACTTATTTCACATTTCCACCTGGGTTAAATGCACACGCTTGCCATGTGTTCTGATCCATGCTTGCTTTATGAAGGCCTATTGAAGAACAGGCTTTGAAGACACAGAGACATGGGTTCAAATCACTGTCCTTACACTCATGAGCTGTGTAACACAGAAAAGCTACTTGACCTATGCTTCCTTATCTATAGAGCAGATGTTATAAACTGACATCACAGGTTTATTATAAAGATTAGATCCTGGGGCCTCCCTGGTGGCGCAGTGGTTGAGAGTCCGCCTGCCTATGCAGGGGATACGGGTTCGTGCCCCGGTCTGGGAGGATCCCATATGCCGCGGAGCGGCTGGGCCCGTGAGCCATGGCCGCTGGACCTGCGCGTCCGGAGCCTGTGCTCCGCAACGGGAGAGGCCACAGCAGTGAGAGGCCCGCGTACCGAAAAAAAAAAAAAAAAAGATTAGATCCTGGTGTGATGAGCATCCCGTAGCATCTTAATGTAAAAGTCAATTAAATGGTGTGAAAAAAAGTAAGTTGTCACTGATGCTATGAGCAAAAAACAGATTTGGAAGTCAAGGACTAAAATTATGCATATGGTTCCCATCAAAATTCTTAAATTATTTCACTTCATCATTAGCTCATTCAAAATAGAGGTTTCAGGTCTTAACCTGAATCTCTTATCCTACTAACATTTTCATCTTCCCACAGCATCAATTTTATCATGCTCTGTCTCTTTAGAAGAGTTGCCAGGAACTCCCCATTCTAAATCCTCCACATGGCATCCTCTGATCTTTAGCATTAAGGTCCCTCACTCTCCAGACTTTATCATCTACCACTTCAAACCAGCTCTTAGATCTAATCAGGCCAGAGTTCTCACCATTCTCCAGGGATAAAGAATTAATCTCCAACCCTTCGTGTTTGATAAGGCACAGTCCCTGTCTTCAAGGGGCTTGGAGTATAGATTAAGAGACCAACTGTCTGTGGCAAAGGCCAATAAGGAGTTGACTCTCTTTATGAACGGAGGTCTGTGGTAAAACAGGTGAAGGGGTGATTAAATTCATCCGGGAGTGGGGCTGTGGTGGGTGGAAGGGCTAGGAAACACTTCAGAGAGGAAGTAGCACTTTTGTCCGTCCTTTAGGAATGAGCATGATTTTATTTGGGGCAGAGGGAGCCTCATGACCAAAGCCTGAAAGTAGATGGTCCTCATCGAAGGCACTACAGCAGATGGCAGGAGGGATGGCTGAGACTGGAGAGACACAGCTGGTGAGGCTGGCAAGGGCCAGGCCGGGAAGTTCTTTGCTGCTCTACCAAGAAACCTAAAAAGAGCAGCATTCCTTTTCCTGAATTCCAGGTGCAGTTATTCTTTGTGCACTTATTTTTGACATTAAAACATTGTTTTAATACAAGTGATTTATAGGCCCCTAGAGAACCAGGAAAAACCATGAAGTTCTTTCCTTTTCTTCTCAGCTCTTCCCATGCAGTGCAGCACATAGGATTGAAGGTATCACGACACAGAGGTGTAAAGTATGTACCTAGGGTTTGAGTTCCCTCTCTGCTGTTTCCACCATCCCCACTTCTGACTGGGTGAACTTAGGAAAGTTATGGCATCTCTATGAATGTCACTTTCTTCCTCTGAAAATGGGGATAATGCCAGTTTCTATAGGATAGGCCTTTTATAATGATTCAATAAATTCTTAACCAATGTTTCCTACTCAGTTATTCAATAAGCATTAATTGACCACCTACCACAGGATGAGACCTGTGCTAGATTCGGATTATACAGTGATGAGTTAAATAGACATGGGCTTTGTGATCTAGTATTTATTATTATTACTATTGTTATTATTAATGTAGATCTTTAATAAATACTATTAAAACAAATTAATGTGTTTCAGCCATATCAGTATCTTATCTGTGGTTGGACCAGTGCCCTCTTGCCCTGCTCCTGGAGTGTGTTACTTGACTGGTTGACTAACAAGAATTGCCACATCCAACGTTTATGGAGCCCACCAGTAACACGGTTGTGTAGCTTTATCAGAGCTCTTATCCTAACTAGGTTTAGTAGGTGAGACCAACCTCAGGAGGATAACTATGCATGCTCAAATCTAATTCTTAGTATGGCTTAGTCACATTTGTGCTGTTTGAACTGTTCTCCAAAACTTGCGATTACTAGTGCTCTGGAAAGCAGAAATCTAGAATCCTTGTAATAACTAATTTTGTGCAAGCTATTCCATGATAAAGCTATATTTTTATTTTTACTGCTGGTGAAGTGAATGTAGAAAAGTAAGCACTGCCTATGTTCTGGTAGATGTGATGACTCCTTACTTGATAAAGGGATGCACCTGTCAGTCTCAAAGATGTAGAGTCACCAACAGCAGAGTAAGGGGTCAGAGGCAGATATTGTGGACTGAGAATTGAAAATCATTCCTAAAGACAAGCTGGGTGAGCTGGCCTCAGGCAGAAGCAGTGGCACAGCCGCGTCCCATGGCAGATCACTGTAGTCGTGCCAAAGGGAGTAATTTAACTTCTCGGTACAACTGTAAGAATAACATCTGTAAACAGCTTATGGGTAAGTGTGTTCTTTCATGGATTGTATTGTTCTAACTTTGTCTTTATTTGCTGCTCAGTTTAGTTTTTGCTTAAAAACTTTATTTTTCATCAACTTTGTGTTCTGGGTGCAGCACATTTCTGGTTGCCAAATTTTTCTTTCTTCCCTCAAGGGGAAATCCTAAGGTATCTGTCAATAACATCCCAATCTACAGTCAGGAGTGGGGCACAATAAGGCAAAAATGCAAGTTCCTTGAAAGAAATATAAACAAAAAACTATACTGGATTCAAAGAGAGGAGACGGGATATATATACAGGAGTATATCTAAAAAGGCTTCATGGAAGATGTCAATTTGGGGACAGTTTTGAGAGGTAGGTGCTTTGAGAGGGAGGCATGTATTCAAGGTAGAGGAGTTAGCATAAGCAAGCCAGGGACCAGAAAGCAGAGGTTACATTGCGTATTGTAATATATACCAGTTTGGCAGGTGGCCACGCATTTATGATAGACTGTTGGAAGATGAGATTGGAAAATTGGCTGGAGCTAGACTGTGTAGGCATTGAAAATCAGAGGGAATGGGTTGTTATTAAGGTGTTTAAGCAAGGTTATTCCTAAAAGCCTTTCTTCCAGACTTCCTGGATCGTATATACCCTTAAATCACAATTAAAATTACTTAATTATAAAGTACCTTGAATAATTCAAGCATAAGCCTTTTTCTTTTCCCTTAATCTACAATAGATTTTTTTCTGCTGATTTAGAGATTTCAAGTGCAGTAGAACTCTGTTATATCATATACTCAGAAATATCCTGGGTCAACCTATATCTCCTTTAACCATAAAAGCCTGAAACAACATAGCTGTAATAGACACATGAATCCCTGGCCCCCAAATGAGGGTATCCATTGTATATCATTTCTGTCACCTACAGCCTACCTTTTATTTTCTGCATTTTTTTGTAATCTAAATTGTGATAGAAGCCAGCATAGTCACTTCCTGCTAAAGCAAAGCATTCAGCCTCACTTTAAGCTAAATATTGAGACCTTCTCTAGTATACCTTGTGGTGGGCTGAGGTTCAAAGTGTTTCAGCTGAGCTCTGGCCTCATTGACTTAAAACATCTTAATGACACTTTGTTATGAGAGTCACTAGGCCCAGAGTCTGTAACACGCTCTCTGTGCCCTGCCTCTGCTAGAGCAGGCACTATGTAGTGAAGAAAGCGAGAGAATGTAGGACAAGTCCTACTGGCCTGGCAGGGGTCCCACCTAACTCCTCATGACGTGTCCAGGCCAGGTGACAACTGCTCGAAGGTGTGGATAGGCAGTTCATTTTATGGAGAGTAGGAGGTGTGGGCTCAGCTTTTTTTTTTTTTTTTTTTTTAAATTTCCGGGAGGCAGTATCTGAAGGATATTCATTCTCTCTTGAGTCTAAACTTTATGCAACAAGCAGCAACTGGATGCTATTTTAAAATAAGCAAAAGCCACCAAAAGATCTTGGTCTGGGTCCTTGTTTGAGAGAAAGAGTTGGTTGAGAAGTGTTCCTTGGTCAGGATTAACCCAAGGGAAAAATCCAAGAGGGAGAGAAGATCTGTGGGCTTCTTACCCCAGCCTGCAGGAAGGCTATGCCATGAAAAGGTTCTGACCCATTGACACGCAGCAAGTTGGGCGGGGAACCAATTCTTCTTTTGAGGTTTGGAGGAAAAGAGAGGAATTCTCTTGTTCGTGGTGTTTGAAGGATGGCTTCTTCATTTCATCAGCTTCACGTCCTGGTCTGGAAAAATTGGCTAGGCATCAAAAGGCAGCCGGTGAGTAAAACAAGGGAAGGGGTCCTGGGGGAAAGGCTCCAGACAATTTTAAAATGTAGTGTTCATGACAGGTAAAAAGAGAAGGAGAAGAGTTTTAAATCATTTTCTAAAGCAGGAATGAGATATTTCGAAATCATCCCTGCATCTGTCTTACAGCTAATGGGGTGAGTCTAAACATGCCCCCAGAGCTGCCTTTTGATTTCAGTAAATTAAAAGGATAAACCAGGACATGGCCCAGGCAAGAAAAGGATACATCTTGTTACTGGTTGAATTGGGACTTGTGTTGAATTCTAGATTTTGGGCCAAAATGCTTTCAGACATTTTCCTAATGAATTCTGTTAAAAATGAGATGAGGAAAAGTTTCAGATGAAAGGTACAATAAATGGGGGAGAAATGTACTTAAAAACCAAAACCAATAGAAAGGTTGGTTGATAAGAAAAATTATTTACTAGAAATGCCAAACAAATGTTAATATATATGTGATGCTTCAAGAGTATTATTGAATCACTTTACTGCTACAATCTGTCTACTCTGCTTATTGCAGCATCTTTTTTTTTTGTGCTCTTACACTCATGTTTGCTTTTTAAATTACATAGCCAGCTATTACATCCTCACCAGATAGGGTGCAGGGAGATTGAGAAAGGAACTGGCTTCTGTGAGTTGTTGCATATTCAGAAGAATGTTTGAAAACTGGAGAAATCCAAAAAGACATTCGATACACTTCATTTTAGAAGGTAATTCCCAGCCTAAAATTAATAATATAAATATTTGCAAATAATATGCATCATAGAAACCAAAGTTTATCTATACACTGTATCTCACTCTAGGTTTGCTTGCAGTGCCTGACACCTTACTTACTTACTTACACCTTACAGGTGTTCTGATGTATATAGTACAAGGGAGAAGTTGATTTGCCTTTGTGAATTTGGTGGATAGGATTTAAAATCACAAGGCATTATGTGATTACACGGGTGTGGGTGTGGATATAAAATTTTAAATAATTAATATTTTTACTTCATTGTTCTTAAATCGGAAACAACACAAAAGTGAAACTTTCCATAATTTTCCCACAGTAGGTTCTGTGTGGAATTCAGCAGGGAAAGAGTCTGGGTAGGTGGAGGTGGTTAGAAGACAAGAATTGGCTTCTTGGTTCTATTCCTCACTAGCTACATGACTTAAAGAGCATATCACAATTTCTCTGAACACTGGTTTTCCCATTTGTAAAATGGGCATCTGGTCTACCATATCTGTCTCATAGGGTGGTAAGAACCAAATGTGCTAATGTATTTCAAAGTGCTTTATAAATGGTGAAACACTTGGCAAATAGATTATAGAGGGATTTGGGGCAATGTCTGTGTCATATTTTATTCAAAGTAATGGTGAAAGGAAATCCAGGGGAAGGGAGAAAGAAAGAAATTTATATACAGTAAAGTTCCTAAGTGATGAAAACTCAATAGTTAAAAATAAAAGAATAAAGGAACTGAAAACGTATATCTGTTGCTGATAAGCTGAATGCTAAGGTGGTATATTTTCCTTACAATTCCATTTTACCTAAAAATTAAAAATAAACCCTCAGGTGAATAGATTTTTTCATTAAGAAATTTTATCTTTAGAAACTTTAATAAGTTCCTTCCTCATCTGTAAAGTAACTGGCATATCAATTTTCTACTTTAGAGTTTTTCTCCATTTTAGTCAATTTCTGCTGGACATGGCATATTTACAGAAGGTGAAAGTCAGGCATGCTAAAATGTTTTCACTATGATAACTTATATTATTCCTAAGTGACCAAAATCCCTGAAAGCCCCTGATAATAATACTTTTGCTTAGGGAAAGAGAATACATGAACTATTAGTTCATTTTGGGACCTCAAATGATTCAGATCTTAAGAGCACCTTGAGAGAATGGGACCTAGCACAGTCTTGGCAGGAAGTGAGATCATTAAAAGTCCAGAATTTGGGGCACTACAGAAGGCCCACTGGAATCCATTATGAGTAACCAGAGGGACAGAAGAGACCTTTAGAAAATGGTGATGCCAAAAGGAGAAGGAAAGACAATTTTAAGTGGAGAGGTAGAGGGCAAAGAAAGGTGTATTTCCTCATAGTTTTGCCTAGAGCCAATCCTGTGTCTTGGCACTGGAAGAGAGGACTTGAGGACACAGGTGGAAGGGATATATGTGTGCCAGTGTTACTTAAGAGGGAAGAACAAGAAAATCAAGAGGTTGGAAAGTTAGGATTAAAAAATCTAAAAGGAGATAAATGTTTTTAAAATGTGAAAAGAGAAAATATAGACAAATTAGAAGACAGAACATGAAAAGAAGGGGTATATAAATTGGAGGAGAAGACAAAGTCTACTTTGTATAGGAAATGGACTTTGTCATCCATCAATCAGTTATTTAAAATGCAAGTATTTTTATCTCTGTCTTTGTAATTGTTCTGAATATGGCACTTTAAAAATATACTTTTATACCCAGAAAAATAGAAATTAAGTTGTGTGACACTGGAAATGTATAGTCATTAGTGAACGTTAAGGAAAAATGCTAGTATCACCTCCATGCCATCCTCTTCCATTTTGTTTTCAAGAGCGTCAATCACAGAGCAAGGCAGTAGGAAGGATAGTGTATAGAGGAAGAAGTTAGGAATCTATAAATGGAGATGCAAAACAAGAAAAAAATATATAGTAAAATTAATTAAAATTGAGTGGGGATGACTGAGAAAGTTTATTATAATAGTATATACTAGACTAGAAAGTGAAAAAACAATTTTAAACAACTATGCAGTCTAAGAAGTAAAATAACAATGGAATAAGCTACATGTTGACCTGGCTGCAAAAAAGGGAAGGCAGGATTTTTCATTTTTTTTTTTTTTCCGTACGCGGGTCTCCCATCGCTGCGGCCCCTCCCGCCACGAGCACAGGCTCCTGACACGCAGGCTCAGCGGCCACGGCCCACGGGCCCAGCCGCTCGGTGGCATGTGGGGTCCTCCCGGACCAGGGCACGAACCCACGTCCCTTGCATCGGCAGGCGGACCCCCAACCACTGCGCCACCAGGGAAGCCCAGGATTTTTAATTTTTGAGGTGACTTTCCTCAAAATTGTTCTTAGAGTTAATGTTTCTCTCTTTTTTGTAAAATCAAACGTCAGAATTCTGAACTCTTTGAGATTATCTAACTACCTTGATTTTACAGGGCCCCTGAGAGCTCAAAGTACTTGTCCAGAGTCACATAGTGAGTTTAAAAACACGAAGTTATATTTTACCAAAAATGGATCTCTTCTTTCCATTACCTCCTGCTGCTTCTCTATTTCTCCTAAGTTGAGTTTCCTTTCCCAATATTCTCTAATCCCTGCTCAGAGTCCAGCCCATCAACAAAGAGATCATATTCGCTAAGGAGGCCTTAGATATTGCTGTTTTTCAATGTTAGTGGTAATACCAATTCTCAATTATATTGCAAAAAATGAGTACTAGAGGAGTGTGAAAAAATACATTCGGCACCAACAGAAATGTTAGGCAATAGAGAAAGTCAATCAGATGCAGTTGCTACCCTGCTGGTCTTGTAATTTAACTATAAAAAATAATGGAAAAATGAGCATACATTCCACCGGAGATGGTTAGCAACAGAGAGGCTCACCTAATGAGATGCTAGTTAATGACAGGAAACAGAGTCCTGTGACAGCAAAGGCACTGAAGGTTCAAAGACTAGATAGTGCAAGATAAGAATTTATCTTTCATTAAGAAGATGGATTCTAAATAGGCATATCAAGAAGTGACTACAAGTCTCTATAGAAGTGGAATCTAATTCCAGACTTATGACCTAAAGAAGGAAAATTAACTTCAACTATTTATTTTCCGTTGTAACTATTTTAGCTGGTGGATCACACTTTAGCTCAGTTGATGATAGACCTAGTTTTTCTATCATAGATATTCCTACAACTTGATAAACTTCTAAAACTGGATCAAATTTGACACTTCCTCCCCAATCCTCACCTTGCTCATTTAATTTTCCCTCACAATGGCTAAAGAAAAAGGAAGACTTAACTTGAAAATTTTGGAACAGGTTGGTCCATGCATAAAAATAATTTTTTGATTAAAACAATTTAGAATTAAACTCGAATTTCAAGTTTAATTCTAAATCAGATTAAAATGAATTCAGTCTTGCACAAGTCACTCAACTACACGGTCAAATGTTCCAGGCCCTTTTACCTCTTCTGGATCTGTTCCATTTACTCCCTTAAGCCCTTTTAATTGTTCAAAAAATTTGTATCTACTTGTTCATTACGGTGCCTGGCACATAGCAGACATGCACATTTTATTAGTTTAGTCAAGCAAAAAGTAAATGAGATAAAGATGTTTTAGAAGTGGAAGCAATAGAGAAATAAATTAGCTTAAAGCCCAATAAAAATGTGTTATTTTCATAAACATCAAAGAAGGTTTACCAATCTTCAAATTGTATTATAATCTATAAATATGGATTTCAGAACATTGGCTTGATCCCGGTTTTTAGATGGGTTATTTCTGTAGATGGCAGTGTTCACTAGCAGGAAGCCCAATTAACAGAACTCTTGTGCCACGTTTGTTTCCTTGTTTTGGGGTGAAACTAAGGTTTATTTCACATCTAAAGTATCACACTCTTAACTTCTGAATATGAACCTTGGAATCCCCTTGTTAACACCAAGTAACAGTCACCTTTGACTTAATAGACAATGCAAAAAGGAAGGAATAGAAGAGGAAGAAAAAGACTGTATACTTTATATAGGAAAGTTTGGGCGATTTTTATTTTCAGGTTTGTAATGAAAAGTTATGATTCTAGGTTACAGCTCGACCTTTAAATGACTTTCAATGCTGTCATAGGCTGAACTAATAAAAGTGTGGTATTGCAATCAAAGAGAGCAGCTAGTAATCTATTCTGTAGTGGTTTGGCTGCAAAACTTAGTGGTTAACTGTGCAGGTGCTGAAGTCAGGCTCCCTGAGTCCAAATGTCAGCTCTAGCATTTAGTGGCTTATGGAATGAAGGCTTATTTAGTCTCTTTAAGATTCTAATTTCCCATCTGCAAGAGGAAATGAGGTGATTATATTAAATGAGATAGTGCATGTTAAGTGTTTAACGTAGCACCTTGCACATTGTCAGCAGTCAAATATTAGCTATTATCATTTGGAGTACTTTATTGAATTTTGATATTAATTTTAAGAAGACCACTTGACAACAAGAATTCACCCAGGGGAAGATATTTTGAAATCATATTTAACAGGGAATTGCTGAAGGAACTGGCATTGGTACCCAAGAGGAGAGAGGATTTTGTCTCTATTCAAATATTTGTAGAATTCTCCTGCCGGAGGGGAAGCCAAACTAAGACAAATAAGTGTTAGTCATGGGAAGGAAGATATCACCTTGATATGAGCAAAAAAATCGGACAATGGGAGTTGTCAAATAATGAAGAAGTCTCGTGAAATATTGAACTTCTAGTCACCAGAAACATTCAAGTACAGGCTGCATAACCATATTGCAGAGATGTTTTCCCTAACTTTTCATGTACCAGTCATTCTGGACTTATTTCTTTTCCTGGAATATTCCACCCTCTTTCCCGTTTGTGGGTCTTCACCCATATGTTTCCCCTGCTTGAAAGACTCCCACTTCTTTCTTATATTCTATCCAACACACATATCCTTTCTTCTGCCTGACCGTTTTTCATCTTTTAGCTTTAGATTCAGCTCCCCTTGCTTTATCTTCCTTTCACACTCTTGACTTCCTATATCTTAGCATTATCTATTACATTTGGTGATAATTTATTTCATGTTTCCCTTCCTCAAAAGACTGAAAATTTTAATTGCTCTATCCTCAGTGCCTGGTATACAGTAGGTGCTCAATAATTTTTTATTGTGTTAATGAATGTATAAGCCTTATATGAATGATTACTATAGTGTATGTTAAACTGTAAGTTTCCTTAAGACTCTCCAAGACTGTGGTTTCATGGAGGGAAATGGAGAATCTTCATCCTAAACATTTTACTTTTATTTATTTTCAGAGTTAAGGAGAAGAATCCCCATTGAAATCTGGAAATTGTACTGATATTCAGTATTATTCATTTCAGACATAACTAACATCTAACCACCCTAGTGCAAGGGATACAAACTCAAATATCTGTAAGGGCAAGACAGGTAATGTAACTGTGTGAAGTGGGACAAGCATAGATGGTAGGAAATGAGGACATTTATGATTAAGACTAGAGAGTAAATATCCTACTTACAGGCATTCAAATAGTAGTAGTTTCTCAAATTTTTAAATATATAGTAATACATTGATTTAAAGTTCACCTGTATCTTATTTTCTTATTTACTTTCAATGAAAATAAGAACATAATAAAATTGATGGCCACAAATGGAATCAGGTGTACTAACAATAATTAGAATAAAGGGTTCTAACAAAGTAATGAAGTGTGAATGACTTAAAGTTGAAATTATGTGCTCTGCCAAGATTTTTCAGAAAATTAGATTTGAAAGGTTTTCAGAGATTCGAAACAAAAGTTCTCAGCAAATGCAGAGGCAAATGTTACTAGGTAATTCAATTGAGTTAAAAAGTACTACAGATCTTGTAGTGAATGGAAATTTTGGAGTGAATTTACATTTGGTTCGTTCAAGGAATTTCTTAAGATTTAAACCTAGAATTTTGAGTGGATGACCTCACTGACTTCAAGGCCACTGAAGTGTGTCCTGTCATCATCATTAATTCTCCAAAACTTACCACCTGCGTTGTGCAACAGGATAGAGTTCCTAGATAGAAAGCATGTTTTTTTTCTCTTTAAATCTCTTTTCTTGGTCCTCTTCTCTTTTGCTGTCTTTTATTTATTTTTATTTTTAAATTTTTTAATAGATTTAATTAATTAATTAATTTTTGGCTGTGTTGGGTCTTTGTTGCTGTGCACTGGCTTTCTCTAGTTACGGTGAGCTGGGGCTACTCTTCGTTGTGGTGCGCGGGCTTCTCATTGTCGTGGCTTCTCTTGTTGCGGAGCACGGGCTCTAGGCACGCAGGCTTCAGTAGTTGTGGCATGTGGGCTCAGTAGTTGTGACTTGCGGGCTCTAGAGGTCAGGCTCAGTAGTTGTGGTGCACAGGCTTAGTTGTTCCGTGGCATGTGGGATCTTCCCAAACTGGGACTCGAACCTGTGTCCCCTGCATTGGCAGGTGGATTCTTAACCACTGCGCCACCAGGGAAGCCCCTCTTTTGCTGTCTTTTAAAAATTGGTTCTGGATTTTCAAAAAGAATTACTTTTAAAATAATTTAAAATTTTTAAATTTTAAAATAATTTAAGGAAAAGTTGCACGAACAGTACAAATATATTTTTTCTAGAGCTAGTTGAGAT
The DNA here is from genome assembly GCF_025265405.1 of Mesoplodon densirostris. Taxonomy (NCBI): domain Eukaryota; kingdom Metazoa; phylum Chordata; class Mammalia; order Artiodactyla; family Ziphiidae; genus Mesoplodon; species Mesoplodon densirostris. The sequence continues at coordinate 22,941,093 of NC_082668.1, forward strand.
TGGTGCCCCATTACCTCAGATACTTTAGTGTGCATATTTCACAAACAAGGAAATCCTCCAATATAACCCAATACCACCATCAATTCCTTAGATCCAATTCAAGATTCACCAATTCTCCCAATCATGTCCTTATAGAAAAATAGTCCAGTCATGTTCTGTATATAGTTTTCATGTCTTTAGTTTCCTTCAGTCTGTAACAGTTTGGTAGTCTTTCCTTGACTTTAATGACCCTGACACATTTTGAACATTCAAGACCAGTTGTTTTGTAAGGTATCTGTTGTTTTGTAGCATATTCATTTAGTAGAGACTCAGGTTTTTTACCTCTGGAAGGAATACCACAGAAGTGATTCTCTGTTCTTCATATTGCATCACATCAGGTGGAGCATGATGTCAATTTGTCTCATTTTATGGGGAAATATTTTGAGACCAACTACATATTCCATTCCTCATTAAACTTTCAATTTATCTGTTTCCTTATACATTTATTTATATTTACATAGACTCATGGATTCCTAATTTATTCAGTTAGATATACTCTTTTATTAACATAATATCTTTAATGTTTAATTTTGGCCAGTGGGTCAGATTTGATGCTCAATTATGGTCATTTGCAGGTATCTGTGTTGTTTTTTTTTAAACAGAAGGAAGGGTCCATGCAAATGCTCTGTTTTTGTTTTTGTTTTTTTTAAGAAGATGTTGGGGGTAGGAGTTTATTAATTAATTTATTTATTTTTGCTGTGTTGGGTCTTCGTTTCTGTGCGAGGGCTATCTCTAGTTGTGGCAAGCAGGGGCTACTCTTCATTGCAGTGCATGGGCCTCTCACTGTCACGGCCTCCCTTGTTGCAGAGCACAGGCTCCAGATGCGCAGGCTCAGTAGTTGTGGCTCACGGACCTAGTTGCTCTGCGGCATATGGGATCCTCCCAGACCAGGGCTCGAACCCGTGTCCCCTGCATTGGCAGGTGGATTCTCAACCACTGCACCACCAGGGAAGCCCCGTATCTGTGTTTTATTGATGTGTCCCCATCATTCTCTGAGATTCTCTGAGCAGTATATTTAGTGCTCTTCTGTCTATTGGTCTACCTACCTACCTATTTCTTTCTATGTATGTATGTATGTATCTAACTATCTCTGTGTCTGCATACATTCTACATATATTCTATAGCTCTGCTCAAGCTTGGAAATGGCAATACCCTAATAGCAACAAGCACACTTAGCTCTCATCCACTAAAAGAAGCTAGTGTTTCTTGAAAAAAATGGGTATTTTCAGGGCTGGGACAGAGAAAGTACACAATGAGGCAGAAACAACTTGTGGGACTGGAAAGAAAGGAAGAAGTTATACACACACATTTATCGCTATATTTCATGAACCAGCAGTTCATAGCCATATCTTTAATTGCACCCCAACACTACCGGGTTCATTCTAGTTTCACCCTTTATCATGTTTATAATTTTTCTGATGGATAGTGAAAAGCCAGGCTCCTCTAACGTGGGATATGTTTACTTTTAATCAACCTTCCTATATGAAACCAATCACCTGCTCCTTGCCCTGCACAGACAGCCTCCTTACCCGACTTGGGTCCTGACACCCCATGTCTGGCTGCTGCACTGTGGATATCCTCTTCACTTTGCTAAGGACCCACCTCCCTTACTGTGTCACTGTGGTGCCCCAAGTCCTAATGTGAACTTACCTTGCTGCCCCACCTAAGGGATTTTGGGCACTGAATTTTTCAGAAAGGGGAAAGTGAAGAGAAAGCAAACAGAAGGGAACATCTCAATAGCAAATAAACTCTGGAGAAATAAAAAGAGACAAATGCCACGGCCCACTAAGGAATTGTAAATTACTCAGTGTGCATATGCCCTTAGATGTCAAGAATGCAGGGAGTATGGAATGCAAGTGAGGTATAGAGGCACATGTGAGATAATTAAAATATTAGCAAAAATATGAAACTCTTAAAAACTATTTTTCCCAAAGTTTTCAGGTAGCCCCAATGTCTGTATATGTAAAATCAACATTTTAGCCTTTTCTCCAAACAAACAAAAAAAGTCATGGCTCATCGGTTTAATATTTGGATCCTTGACATTGCATTTGCTTCTGGGTTGTTTATGATAATATTTAGAATGGTGTTGAGAGCAATCCTGCTGCTATGAAAATTTAAATTTTATTTCTTGCTTTTGTGATTAACTTGTCAACCTTAACGTTCCTGAGATCACAGTGTGGAGGGCTTTGGATTTATTATCCTTCTAAAGTGCTGTATGCAGAAATGTTCTCCAAACCTCTCTGACCTAAAATCCTGGGGGAAATCTTGTGATAATAGATTGTTTATGGGCTTGTGGTGGATTTTACCTAAAACAGGGTGCCTTAAACTACTCTGATACTGCATTTTTGTTTGGATCTAAATCATGTCTAAAATTAATTTCAAAATTACCAAAACATCCGCATGAAACCATAAAATTATATCAACCAAAAGATAACAAAGATATCCCATGACATATGTTCTTTATTTGAATGCAAATGTACATTTGTGTTGGTGTAACTGATCTCGGTTGCTCACTGAATTCTCATGAGGTTGCTATGGAAAATGAATAGATGTTCCTAAAAGTAGCTGTGGGGCACTGAACCTACTCAGATGAGTACATTTTTAAAAGGATAACTATGGCTTCAAATATAAAACCAATAAATCCACAAGCATTAAATATTTTTAACCTTAATTCCTTATAGTCTACATTTCAAATGAGTCACATAGAATAAAAATTGTACATTGTATGTAGGATCTTCAAAGAATAGACTCTAATTTTCAAATATATCAGAGATAGGCTAGATTAATAACACATCTTATATTTTCATAACACGCATGTTTTTCCAATACACTTTCTGTAGTACTTTCGTATTTCATATTCCTCGGAGCAGCATGATTTTTTTTAATGCTATCTTAAGTATCTTGGTGTTCACATCCTTGTCCCCTGCTCTGCTTTCCAAATGGGTATGTAACTTTGGATAAGTTATGCTAACCCTCTGCAACCCAGAGAATAAAAAAGGGAGTTGGGTCAGATCAAGGCTTCTTAGCCTCTTTTGTGCTATGGATGTCTTTGACAGCCTGGTGAAGCCTATGGCCCTTCTAAGAATAATGTTCTTAAATCAGTGAAAAAAATACAATTACAAATAAAACCAATTATATTGAAATTCAGTTATTAAGGTATCGAAAAGCAAGTTTATGATACGGTAGTGCATGTTCATTCTATCATTAAATAAATAACTAAAGGTGAATCCATGACTGCTATAATTTTAATGCTGTGATGAGTATAAACAGCACTTTGAAGTACTAATATGATTTGAAAATATCTGTGGTTTCTATTGGTGACAAAGTCACAGGTACTTCTAATAACATTGTGGTTCCTAGCCTATATTCATCATTAATGGAAATACTAAAGAGTCATAAGCTGGAGAAAATAAAAATGTGATCTTTTTTTCCTGTCCAAGTTTAGAAATGCCCAGAATTCTGTGCATTAGATGATCTCAAAGGAAATTTCCAACAAAAATATTCCAAGACTGTAAACAGTCCTGCTAGTTAGGTAGGGTGGTGTGCATTTAGAATTCCTCTATTCCATGTGTGGACCATGGACAGAAGCATCAGCATCACCTACCTGGAGCTTGTTAGAAAGAGATACAGTACCTCCGGCCAGCCACAGATCTACTGAATCTGAATCTATGTGTTTACAGGATCCTTAGGTGATTTGGTATGCACATTAATGCTTGAGAAGTGCTTCTATAGATTAGGCTGTTGAGCCTGTCTGGGAGCTTTTAAGCTCTGGTTAAACTGAGTACCTTAGGATTCCCCAGATCGACAGTCAACTTCCTCCATTTTCTAAAACTTGCCCTTAAACCCAAAGTTCTAAGAATTTGGTGACAGATCTGCCAGCAAGGAGATCAGTGCTGATAGAGACACATGGAGATTTTCATGGAAAATTAAGGTTGGGAGTTACTTAAGGATCAATAGTTGAATGGGTCTAGATTGTTTTGGAGAATTGAAGAACCCCAGGCAGTAGTTTGAGATTTAGCAGAAGCAAATCTCTGAAAAATGGGGGAAGAATGAGAACAAGTCTGACTGCATAATCAGATAGAAACATAGTTTAGCTATAGGCACAGTTAATGTTCTTGTGAATACATGTTTTTCACTGCTATGGAACCAATTTTATTGGTATGTAAAATATGAAGCAGATAGTGTCTTATGAACTGCATCATGTTTACATGGGGAGGAAAGCCACTCCTGAGTGTCTTACAGTGAAATTTTCTCATAGAAATTTCAATGTAATATACATTTATTGAACCTCTATTCTATACCAGTGGAAATTCAGGGATGAATTAGACACTGTTCTTGCCATAAAAGAATTACCAGTTCATTTCATGAGCCAAGCCAAAGAAAAGATATATTGATAAAAAGAGTATAAGTTCTATAATAGAAGCAGACACAAGATACTATTTATAGTGGTTTGGAGGGGGTTGCATAGAACTTTAAGTTTCTGTTTACTCTTTTACTTGTTGACTCAACCATTCATTCATTCGTTTGTTCAACAATGTTTATTGAGCCATCAGCCAATGTCACACACTAATCTTTATGCCTGAGCGTAGTATGCTAATATTGGAAGTGGTAAGATACACCTTGGTCGAAATTAGGTTGGGTTTTATATGCCCTGTTTATTAGTATGTTGAGCCTTATCCAACACACACCTGGGAAGCTCTAAAAGATTTTCAAGTTAGGAAGTTCCTGATCATACTTGAATTTGAAGAGCATCATTCTTGGGACAGTCATGAAAGGTGACTGGACAGGGGGCTTCAGAAGGTTATTTTAAGATTTTAAACCTGGAAAAATCCTTCTTGTGTTTATTTCAGGGTTTCTTGCATTTTTAAAACTCTCTCATTCCTTTCTTATTAATAATATTTTCAGGCAAATATCTGGCTTGTGTTGGAATTTTATAGTATAATGTACTTCTTGTCAGGTGTTTTGGTTTAGCAATATAATTAACATTTTTTTTCTATCATTACTTTGCAGCTTTGGACACTTGTCTTGATTTTATGGCCAGTTACTATTTTCTTAATTTTGGCTATTACCCGGACCAAATTTCCTCCAAAACCGAAGCCAACTTGTAAGTAAATGAGATTTGTTTATTTCCCTAACTTTTGGATTCTAGTTAAAGTTTATTTTGCTACCACTTTAGTGTTTTATTGTAAAATTTATTTTTCTGAGTAGTGTTCCCACTTGGAAGTGTTTGTATAAATGCTTAGTATGTCTTTTCCCCAGTCTTTTGAATCAGTAAGAAGTTGAGCCTGTAATAATCTAGAAAAATATAAAGTATGTAGGAGCAAGAATATATTTTAATCTTTAACTATAAATTTTTTTTTTATTTTACAAATTTAATCAGTTATACATATACATATGTTCCCATATCCCCTCCCTTTTGCGTCTCCCTCCCACCCTCCCTATCCCACCCCTCCAGGCGGTCACAAAGAACCGAGCTGATCTCCCTGTGCTATGCGGCTGCTTCCCACTAGCCATCTACCTTACGTTTGGTAGTGTATATATGTCCATGCCGCTCTTTCACTTTGTCACAGCTTACCCTTCCCCTTAACTATAAAATTTTAACTCATTTATTGTTCATCTCATAAATCCCACCATAGTGTGTACACCACAAGCAAACAGCCATCTCAAACTTAGATCATCCTTTTCTTTTGTATCATAGCAGAAACCATAGAGTGGAATTTGATCAACTGAACAAATGAAATCCAGAGTACTATGAAAATCTCATCTTTCTTCAGGGCTAATATTTGAATGGTGCAATGTATCAAAACATTTAGTTTAAAAGAAGATTATTTTCCAATTAGTGTTGTTTCAGTTACATTTAGTCATTACCAAGTTATAAAATGGGCACAATGCCCAACTCAGTTCATGATTTCTTTTGGATCCAGGATGGAAATGCAGAAGAGACTCAGAAAAGTCTTCAAAACTGAGCGGGGTGAGCCTTTTAACCCCAGTGATTTGACCAGTGTTGTTTTTGCTTTTGTTTTTAAACTTCGGAGTCAGTTTTCTTAGGAGAGGAGTAAAGTCAGGTCAGGTGTTTCATGTTTCACAAAGCAGCCATCTCCTAAAAAGCTTCCTGTAAATCAGATTTCTGAAAAAGCAAATTGTATTTCAGATAAATTATGGTAATCCACCAAATAAAAGAACACTATGCCGAATTATTTGTAAAGAGAATAATGAGCTAGTGACTTTTTAAAGTAAGCACAGTGCTTTTCAATCACCCAGTCCTAAGAAGTAAGATGAGAGCCATGGTGGAATCTACTTTAATTATACACAATATGATAATTCAAAAGAAAGTATCAACTCAGTTAGTGTGAAGCATTTAAACTCTTGGTGCTAGAACAAATAATTCCTTACATTTGAATTGCACCTTATCATTTCTAAAGGACTTTTGCACAAGTGATTATGTGGAGTTATTGATGAGATTTTATTAGGTTGTTTATAAAAACAGCATAATTTTGTTCTCTTCATATTGTGTGTATATTAGTTCTTTATAACAGATTAATTCCATTGTATACTGTTAGAATTTATGTATTTTTGTATATCTTAAGTAACATGGGCTTCAGAAATAATGCATTCAGCACATAAGGACAAATACTCTTTGAACTACTCTAGTTAAAGATGCTAATTATCAATTTGCTAGCAATAGTAATAAGAGTTTGTTAGCTCCTTTCAACAACTTATTTTCACCAATTTCTTGTTCTTAAGGATTTTTCAATTATATAAAGTTCCTTTTCTAAAACTTCTAAGAGAAAAATATAAGGTGTGTGAGTGAGTAGTCTTAAACCAATTGATATTACCCTATAGGATTTAGAGATTCATGGGGAAAATCATGGAAAGCTCTTATACTCCCACTAAATTATAAAGAAAAACTTGGAAAAACCATGTGACAAGTGCTTCACAGACCAATAAAAGGCTCTGCAAGACACACTATCCAAAAGGAAATGAATAACCATTTTTTACTGTGAACCTATTATCATACTCTAGTAATAATTAGCTTAGAAGCAATTATGTTTGTGGGTAGGAGGGAACAAAATTATAGAAAAGTTCAAACATTAAAAGTATTTTTGCTAGTCTCTCAGACCATATAAGACTCAGTCTAGAAAATAGTTTATTGGTTTGTTATTAGAACTGAAAGGGACCCTCTCACTTTACAGATGAGAACACTGGGACCGAAGGAGATTTTAATTTGCCAAAATTCAATCATGTGGGATAAGAGAGAAAGGTATTGGAAACCACCTTTACTTATTCTTTGTCCATGAGATTTGTGTCATATCTTACCCTCTTACACATAGAGCCAAATACAAAGTATGTCCAAGATTTTAACTCATCCTGTAATCAGTAGAGTATAAAATGTAATTTTATAATTGGAGGTACTATTCTGTAGAGTAATGTAGAGAATCTAAAACTAGTATAGATGCAGTTACCTTTTTTCTTTCTTGTGGTAGAGAGAGAATAACTTCAAAATGATAGTTTGGATTTAGGTTTTTTAATTCTGTTTTTTTAGATTGTTGTTTTTCTTTGTTTCTCACATCTGTTATACTCGAAGATTAAAATGAGCTGATAATAATCATGATAAATATTTATTGATCTCATACTATGTAATGGCTGTGTTCCTCATTTCACAGTCAAGAAAACCAAGGCACAGAGAGGTTAAGTAACTCACTCAAGATTGCACAGTTAATAAGTGGTGGTGTCAGTATTTGAACCCGGACAGTCTGGCTCCAGAATCTGGTTTTAAGCTTATAGGCTCACATTTCTTACCTCCAGTAGTCAGTACTAATTTTTCATGTTTCATTTTTTAGGTTTTGCAAAAGTAGACTAAAAATTAGAAATTAGGAATATAATCTCCTTCCCTGTCTCTATCATGAAATAAAAAAATATGGGGAAGAAGTGGATTCTGATGTATGTATCAGACTTATCCTAAATATTAGTTTTTAATGCGGAATGCTGCCCCTGTTTGACAAATACTACATGCATCATTGTAGTTCTAGTATCACAGAAATCAGATCCTGCTTAACAGAGTAAAAATCCTTTTTGGGCTTCAGTGACTTCTTCAGTACTAGTTGGGTAATAGAGAAATGAAGATGAAACTCCAGACTACACCCCAGCTGAAACTCAGCTATGGTGAGAATGGGAGTTGTCATCCCGTGGGCACATTCTGCTCCCAGATTAGCCAGGCAGGTATGTAGGACTGGTAAATCATTCCAAACAAATACTGTCAGCAACTCAAAGGACTCCCTCCATAGTCCTTCTGTTGGGCCCTGGAGAAGACTGGATTTTTGGTGAGTAAGGAAGCTGCTGCAGTCCCTGCCATGGTGAGCACCAGTCTGAAGCAAAATGCTTACTTTTGGCATCATCTGCCTTCATTTACTCCCTTTTGTGTTGCCACCAACAGCTTAGGTTAACTTGCCCCTACAAATAATAAGTCCCAGGTAAAGAAAGCTTTCCAAAGGCTGGCAGACGGGCCCAGATACTTCTTGTTCACACGGAGAAGAATTGGGCCTACGTGCCAAGTCTGAAATAGTTCCAACCGCTTGTAATCTCTACAGGCAGTGGCTTGTCAAGAGGCAAGCTTTAAAAGCCAAAATATTATGCTTAGGAGCAAAAGCAAACAAAACCAAACCAAACTCCCAAATCACACTGAGGCTAAGCCAAGCTATAATGTGCAGTGAGTTGCTTCTGTCTCCTTTTAACACATACATACCCATGAAAGTGCAGGCAAACAGTTCCTCAGTGATGATTACTTTACAAGACCTGCCCATAATGAAATAAGTGGACTCCCAAAAATGTAGTATTGCCAACAAGAAGTCACATTTTTATGAAGTTAATGAAAAACAGTGTTTTTTAAGTGGTTGAAAATATCACTAAAAACAATGAAGATTATACTGTACATATATGATCATGTGCTGAATTAAACTCCAGCTGTACAAATATGATCATGTGCTGAATTAAACTCCAACTGTCTTGAGGCTGTCACTTTCTAATACCCCTGCCCCCTCAGAAAATAAGAAATTCAGCCAATCCCACAGCTGAAAACAGGGACTGTTGGAAGGCAAGGGAAACTGCTAACTGAACGATATCCAAATTTGTGTTATCACACGGTTAAACTGAATTCCATCCATCCACATGTGACTCAGCAGCTTTGGTAAATCCAAGCTCATCATTCCTAAGACACCTTTTGGCTTCCAAAGCATACATTTTGTCTTCATGGATGCAATAAACATAATAATAGTAGTAAACATTTATTGACAACTTGACCATCGGCAGGCACTGTGCTAAGTACTTTGCATATATTTCCTGGGTTAAGACTTACATCATCTCTTTGAACTATGTAATATGATTATTCATATTTTAAAGGTAACAAAACTGAGGCATAGAAATGTTAAGTAATTTACTAACGTTCACATAATTACTATGTCCTTGAGCCTGGATTTTAACCACAGTTCCCTCCCCTCCCCCAACCCATACAGTGAGTTTTTCCAGGTCACAAATGCCAACAACGGCAATCCTAAGGCTCATTTGAGTTTACAACCTCTCCATTTTCTTCCTCATACCACCCGTTAGTACAGAGGTCGAAGATGGTTGTAAAAGTGAACTCAGTTGGTTTTTCTATTTGTCAGCAGCTCTAGGAAAAAATGTGAGAAGAAGGATTGAAATTATTGATTAATTGGTGGCTTGTGGGATCCATGGGTGTTGTTACACCTACAGTATCTGAATTGTTAGTGGGAAAGAGCCTATGAGGCCTCTCACTGGTGAAGGCTTTGAAAGCCAGAGGAGTGAGGTTTTTTTCTGGCCCTGCTCTTGCTCTCACTTTTTGTGTGGTGTGTTTTTATGGAAGTGAAGGCAAGTGCACAAGGATAGAATTCCGGGGTGTACCATGCTCTCCAGAACACTCATGATTTAATAGTATTAGTTGAGGGACCCATGGTAAATAATATGCTTTTGTATGTTTATTGGCTAAAATTAATGTAGGCTTTGTTCTGGGAAGATCAGAACTCATCACTCATCTTCTGCTCGTGATTGCCCCATCCGATTTCTCCATTCTCAGGTGTACCAGCAACACTAGGTAATCTCTCAGGTTAGAGACATCTGAGTCATCTTGACTCCTCCCTTTGCTTCACCTCTATCCTTCAAAGCAGAATCCATCTTGTGAAATGCATCCTGGAGTTATCCCTTCCCTTCCATACTTCCTGCCACCCTTTGGTTCAAGATCTCAGTTTCATGCCTGGATTTCTTCAAAAGGTGTTTTTTGTTTGTTTGTTTGTCTATTTGTTTTTTATTTGTCTTTTTTTTTTTTTTTTTTTGGTTTCTGGAAGCCCTGCCTCTAACTCTTCCCACATTTTATCATGAAATAATCCCCTAAAACACTTTTTGGGTCAATCAGATTTCAACTCCTCTTTGCCTCACTTTCAGGACCTTCGTAATTAGGATTCATCCAACTTTCTGTTCTGAAGTATGATGCCTGTGCCTTAAAGAAACTGTTTCTGAAAATCTTCCACACATCCCATGCTCATGGCTCCCCCCCCACCATTGTCTATTAAAAGACAAGCTTACCCTTTCGCCTTCCCTGGTCATTCAAACTCCAATTATTTCTCCTTTATATCTTTCTTGTGGATATATTGGCTAATAATGAGTGGTCTTTGACCGCTTTATGCTTTAATCTGGACTCAGTCATTGGACAGATAGCACATTAATAGCAGAAATCACATCATAACATCACACTCTTATCACACTTTTGTCAGATACAGTGTAATTCCTAACATAGGGAACAAAATAGTAGTGCTATGTGTTGGTCAGAATTTGATACAGTTTGAAAAATTGATATGGATGATTGGATTACAAAATTCATCCAGAGATGGATAATAAAAAAATCAGGTGTAAGTCAGGTGGGTGAAGGACAACAAGTTAGCTTGTTTAGGGTTTGATTTTTACTTCTCTGACCCAGGTAAACATGACTGTGCTATCAAAAATGTCTATAATGGTAATATTAGGAAAAGAAAATGGATATAAATCTCCCTCATTCCTCCCCAGGTAGATTTACCTGGAAATTTCCCTCACAAATTAATAAATTCTTGTGAACACATATGAAAGATTTTTGTGTGGGAGAGATTTACAGTCTGCTTCTTGTTTAAGTTCCAGAAAATGTTGGAACAGCTTTTTTTTTTTTTAACATCTTTATTGGAGTATAATTGCTCTACAATGTTGTGTTAGCTTCTGCTGTATAACAAAGTGAATCAGCCATATGTATTCATATATCCCCATATCCCCTCTTGCTTGTGTCTCCCTCCCACCCTCCGTATCCCACCCCCCGTATCCCACCCCTCTAGGTGGTCACAAAGCACTGAGCTGATCTTCCCGTGCGATGCACTACCAAATATAAAATAGATAGCTAGTGGGAATCAGTTGCATTTCATGGAACAGCTTTTGAATTTCAAAGCCAGAGTCCCATCATTTACTTCTTCCATCAGTAAATCAGTAGTTAACTGTTTTGGGGAACATTACTGACCCTTTAGATGATAACACAGAGGTAAATTCTGTAAAACTCATAGAAGCTGAGGACTGGGATTAGATTGTGATTGCCTGCTCTAGCACTCCGGGCAGACTTGAATGGAGCAGGAGGAAAGGGGACATGCATACGGCCCCGCTACACTTGTGCACAGGGACGGCCACAGTTCCTGCTGGTAGTTGCCCATCTCCCTGACTTGGAATTCTGCCATTCTCTCACGCAGTGCAGATGGGCACACCCTAATGCCACATAACATGACAAAAGGATTTCTCAACTAATTCCCTCTTAGGCTTAGTGCACAGAGTTGCATCAGAGAATGGGAAATACCTTGAAGTACAATAACACTTAATTTTACAAGCAGAAAGATAACGCGTAAAGAATAGCTGTTGATTGCACAGTGGAGGATTTTGTTCTTCTGCTCATTTTACTTCATCCCTACTTTTGATGATCTACCTTACAAGCTTCCCAGAGGTGACTGCCTCACTGAAAGTGGCTCTGGGAGTCACATGCCTTCTCTTTTTTTTACTCCTTTTCCCTTTTCTTCCCTTTATAAAAAAACAGAGGAATTCCTGTTACTGTCAGATAGGAACCTCTAATATCCAAGCCTGTCTGATAAATACAGATAAATAAATGATTGCTTATAAAATTCTCACAAGTATAGTAATGTCACTTGCTGAGGTGCCACTATCAGTTGATGTTTCCAATATACCCTTGGAGCTAAGAGGCTGATTTCACAAAGTAATTTCAGCCAATTCCTTTTCACTTGTCAGAGAACATAGAGCCCACACACAGGCTCACAGGTGAGGGTCTGGCTTCATGGTTGGCTGTGTGTTTTCCTGAGTGACTGTTTTATTAAACCTTCCTCTAAGCATCACCCAGGAAAGCTGGCCTACCAGACCTCAGTCATTTTATGCTACTCTCGCTATTCAAGTTTTCTCATTCTCTTTGATTATGTCATATCATGTCCTTTGCTTAGATAAATGAACCAGTGTATTTTTAGAGTGAAAGTAGCTCTCATGGAAGAAATGCCACAGCATACAATAATGGCTTGTCTCGGGTCAGTTAGAATTTCATTGTGGGTTAGAATTAGAATGACCTATAGTATTTTCACATTAAAAAATAAAATCTTTGTTTTGGTTATATATTTATGTATTTATGCTTATATGTAAAATCATTACTATCGTGAGAGGCAATGTAGGGGCTTAGAGCACACACTAGAGATGCAAACTGCCTGTATTCAAACATAAGCCTAGGATAAAACTCTTGGATTCTTGGAGCCTCATTTTCCATATCTGTATATTGAAGTTAATAATAGCACCTACCCCATAGAGTTGTGAGAATTAAATGAATTAATACCTGTTAAATACTTAGAAAAGTACCTGGCACATAATAAGAGCTACTTTAGTGTTGGATATTATTTTTTATATTATATATGATATAATAATACATATAGAGTATAATATCAATAATTGAGTATCATTGAAATCATCTAGGCTCTCATTATTTGACTGATAAAAAAACAGGCTTAGAAAATTTAAGACACTTGATTAAGGTTTCACATTTATTCTTGCCATTGTCACATATTTAAAAGGTATCTCATGTCTGTGCTGATCAAGAACGTCATGAAGACTCAGAGCAATCAAGTCTATAACAGACTATACATCAGGAACTAAAATAAGTACGCAGTGCAATAAATTCCCTAGCGGAGGTAGGACCAAGAGCAGAAGCAGCAGAAAAGATGGAATCCAAACAGTTTTACCTGGAATCAGGGCTAGGTCCACGGGGAGGCAGATACAAGGCAAAATTTGAGGGGTTAACAAAAACTCAGTAATCAAGATCAATCATATTTCAGTACAATATTCTAAAATATAAAAATTAATTTAAAAATTCTATATACAAAATACCAAAATTTTAAATAAAGTCAAGATCAGTATTACTGCCTTTTCTTTTGCCTTGGGCTCCAGTGTGGCTCATATAGCACTACCTGGGATATCAGGAAAGGTTTCACAAGGAAGTTATGTGTCTTAACATGATTCTTAAAGAATGAGTAGGAGTTTATCAGCTAGACAACTAGTGTCTTTGCATTACTAACAGAGAGCAATCAACATGAGTGAGGACATAGGACATGAAAGAGTTAGATGTGCCAGGAATTTGGAATTTGCTTTGTCTGAAAAAGGAGAATGTTTATTGTGAGTGTTGGGAGATGAGGCTATTTGGTCAGTAGCAAAAGTATTGGACTTTATTTTGAAGAGGATGAGAAGACATTGGAACTTTTGAGTAAATTAATTTTGTTTTAAAATATTTATCTCTCTTTCTGACCATAGAAACACATGCTCATTTTTTTAAAATTAAGTAATTTAATACAAGTATTCATGTTGCAAAAAGGAGAAGTCTCCTTGCCTTCTAAAGTAAAATAAGTAACATAATCTTGCCTTCTAAAGATAACCATCGTTAACATTTCAGTGTACATTTTCTCAGACTTTTTTCTCTGCATATAACACACACACACACACTTACACACAACTAAAATTCGAACATCGGGATCAGATAACATTTTATAAAGAGTTCCTACAACAGAATGAAAGAGGGTTTAGTAGGAACTGGTGACTGGGTTGGGCACAGAGTTCTGGTTTTAAGACTCGCACTTCAGTTTTCATTTTCACGATCTCTTGATTACCCTGGAAATGCTAGGGGGCTAAAAATGTCTGTAGACTTTTATATCACAGATGGTGATTTCCCCAGAATTTTTTTAACATTGCCTCCTTCAATTCTTCATTTTCTTTCCAGATTTTCAAATCCAGATTTCTTTAAAGAATAATTACTCTTTATAATATGGAGGTCTTCCATGCACAACTAGCTATAACCCTCTAATTTCATACTGTCCAAATGAGATTAACACAGTTTAGGACAAATCTGGGAGTGGAATTGCAGCTAACTAAAGAGAAAGTAATACAGGAATCACAATATTAACAGTGTTTTTCCTCCTTATCTTTTCTCTATCTTCATGTTTTACAAACAGATACACTTAACCACTCTACCTTAATCAAAATCATCTAAATACACCTGTTGAAATACATAGATTCCAGGGTTTTACTGTAGGCTCTCTTTTTTTTCTAACATCTTTATTGGAGTATAATTGCTTTACAATAGTGTGTTAGTTTCTGCTTTATAACAGAGTGAATCAGCTATACATATACATATATCCCCATATCTCCTCCCTCTTGCGTCTCCCTCCCACCCTCCCTATCCCACCCCTCTAGGTGGCCACAGAGCACCGAGCTGATCTCCCTGTGCTATGCGGCTGCTTCCCACTAGTACTGTAGGCTTTCTGAATTGTCACCTGGTGATGGTGATGGAGAGGGTGGTGATGAGATGCTGAGGTGATGAGGTGCTAAGGGTAGTGAGTGGGGTGGAGTTTAAAGAACTCCTTAGATGATTCTTAATGCAACCTAATGTTTGAGAGCTATCTTTTTCTTTCTTTTTAATTATTTTCTTATTTTAAGTCCGTTGCATTTTCTACTAGCTCCCTACTATTGAAGAATGAATTTAATTCTTTGAGTAATTTCATGGAAGAATTTGCTTTCACCCTGTTACCTTGCAGCCATTGCCAGCATTCTCTGCCTCATTTTAGCACTGAATCTTTTGCTGTAATCCTAAGGATGTCCGAAGGTTCACCATTTTTCATGTCTTATGTTGAAGACAACATTTTCAGGACAGTTGAGGAGAATGCCTTCTCTCATAGAGTACCATCAGATTGGTGACTAAGGAAAGAAGTGTTCATAATTCCCTGAATTTTTCTGCACAGATGTTTCTCCAAGATGATTTCATGTTTAAGTTACATGGCCTGGGGGACCCAGTTCCACTGAAACAAGTGTTTCACACTCTAACATTGCATCACTGTGCTGCTAGTTTCGTAAATATTAGGAGAATGAGAAAATGTCCAAAAAATCGCTTCATTGTTTTGAAATTGCTGCCCTCTGTGGAGATGATACAAAGATGCTTCTGGAGATTCATATTCTACAAGACATGCCTAGAGCTGTAACAAATAGGCCTGCTCTCTGCCCTTAAGATGCTTACAATCTAATTGTGGGGGGAAGAAACACACACATAAAAATTTACATGCCATAATAGATGAAAAAATATAACTAAAGTAAAAGTGTTAGATATAGCTCTTAGCACAGTGCTTTGCACATATCAGAAGCTCAGACATTTATTGCTTATTTAATAGCGACATGTAATAATATAAGTACTTAGGAAAATAAGTAGTATTAAATAAGCAGCATTGGTGACAAGAACTACTGGAATTTTTAAAAAGGAAGAGATTGCTATGAATTACCATAGTCAAGAATTACCCCAGTACTTGAGCTTGGAAGGAAAAAAGATTAATATGATGCCTATGCAACAAGAAGATATGTGCCCTTCAAGAGTTAGAAAGGTCAGGATTAAAAACTGGGTGAGGATAGGTAGATTGGTTTGGCCAAAGTCGAGTGTGCTAAAGAGAAGAGGAGATCAAGTTGGGTGGGGTTTGATCATGTAGGGTTTTTAATACTAGACCTAGATGTTTGGATTTTCTCCTATAGTAATAGAAGCATTGTAAGGAGGTATTTAATTTTTCTTTTTCTGATATAGAAAGTAAACTAAAGGAAGTTTGAAAGATTTTCTTCCATAATTGTTTATCTTCATCCAGGTGTTTCTATCACAGGCTATATTAGTTATCTATGGCTCTATAACAAATTGCCAAAACTTAGTGGCAACAACAGTAAACATTTATTATCTTCCAGTTCCTGTGGGTCAGAAATTTGATAGTGGCTTAAATGTGAGTTTTAGCTTCGAGTCTGTTATGAGATTGCAATCAAGGATTTTGGCTAGGGTTGCCTTCATATGACACCTTGACTAGGGCCGGAATATCTGTTTTCAAGGTGGATTGCTTATATGACTAATGAGTTGGTACCAACTATTGGTGAGGACCCTCAGCTTCTTTCTGTAGGTTGCTTCAGTGTCCTCATGACCTGGCAGCTGCTTCGCCAGACCAAGCAATACAAGAGACAGTCAGATGGAAGTTATTCTTTTTATCACCTACCCTTGGAAGCCTCGGAGCATCATTTCTACCATGTTCTATTCATTAGAAATAAATCACTAAGCCTGACACATATTAAAGGGCAAGGGAATTAAGCGCTGCCTCTCAAAGGAAAAAGTGTCAAAGATTCTGTGGACACATTTTAAAACCATCACATGGACTAACAAGAGCCAGTGATGCAATAATAGTGTACATGAAACATGCTTGAAATATCCAGCCCCATCACAACAGAGTCCTTATCTGCTTGAGGCCATACTGCATTCCTTGCACCTGGCACAGGTGCTTGCACATGGAAGCATCATTAAATATTTTTTGAAGTATTGCTATTTTGTAGATGAAGATATTTATTTTCATAGATTTTAGTGACAGATCTCACTAAGTAAGTGTTGAAGCCAAGATTTAATTTGGTCTTACTACCCAAATTCTCTTTCTACTCACCATTGCTGTCAAACAGAATCACTCATCTCTATTAGAAATGCTCACTTGCTATTGGCATAGCTAACAGAACCACTCTCTGGAATATTGCCTGGCATTTAGTAGTCACTCAAGAAATATTTGTTAAACAAATGAACAAATTTAGTGCAACAATACATGAAGACTTGAGATATGAAGAAATCTGTTCAGATTTACTGACAAGTCAGTGGAAAACTGGGGAATACAGACCAGAATGCTTGCTTCTTTCACAGGTTATTATTTTATCATATTCATTGAAAGGACATCGTGTTTAATGTATAGAAGTTAGATACAAAAAATATGGGAGATGTGGAGCTCCTGTGATTTGAGAAGTTTATGATATGATGACTCTACATAGGATTCTATGTGGAATGAACTTTGTATCATTGTGCCATTGTTTTTTTAAATTAATTAATTAATAATTGCTTTACAATGTTGTGTTAGTTTCTGCTGTACAACGAAGCGAATCAACTATATGTATACATATCCCCTCCCTCTTAGACCTCCCTCCCACCCCCCACCCCCCATTCCACCTGCTGTATAGCACAGGGAGCTCAGCTTGGTGCTCTGTGTGCCATTGTTTTGGATACAGTCTTTTTAAGAGTGGGAGTGGATTAGAGGGGAGAACTAAGTGTGGTTCAACTGGAATTCCTCTCATATGAGTAGCATTATGCTTTGATATTTAACCCACAGACAAAGGGAAACAAATGAATTCGAGAACAGCATGGCATACCTAAGCTGTCACACACCTCTCCACACAACTCTAACACTGTTTACTCTGGCAAAATTTTGTACCAAAATTGAACCTAATCTGCACTGAAAAACTTCATCCACCTCCACTGAATCCTGTTAGCTTTAATTAGCTGTTTATAAGATTGCATGCTAAACAGAGCTCTGGAAACCAGAAAAAACAAAAACAAACAAACATAAACAAAAAACAAACACACAGAACTTTGTTACATAGATTACATTCCTTTCAGCAGCATGCCAAGGGCTGAAATTTAAGGTCTTTATTTTGTTGAATCATCTTTAGTTTTATGCAGGAATTTAGCATTAAATATATAACCTGGAGGGTAAATATAGGGACCAGTGAATTTCATAGGCAGGCTTAGTTTTGGGGTTATTTTGAATTCTGTGTTAGCATTAGGTAACGTAACCAAACCTTCAGAACAATAAGCAGTCAGTTTTTCTGCAGTGTTAATGCAAAGAGTATCAAGTTTAAGCTCAAATTAAACCTAAAGCAAATGAACAAGGGTGGATTTAGGTTAATCTCAAACATTAAGAGGTTACTTAAGGTATTAGAGCCATGGTTCTGGTGCCTACTTTTGTTACATAGGTTTCTAGACATCTAGCTGTGCACAACCCTTGAACACTCAGCTATTTATTAAACAAAGCCTCATTTATTATAATGCTATGTGGAATCTAAAGGAGAACATGGGATTTTTTTTTGTGTGTGTGGTACGTGGGCCTCTCACTGCTGTGGCCTCTCCCGTCGCGGAGCACAGGCCCCGGACGTGCAGGCTCAGTGGCCATGGCTCACGGGCCCAGCTGCTCCACGGCATGTGGGATCCTCCCGGACCAGGGCACGAACCTGGGTCCCCTGCATCAGCAGGTGGACTCTCAACCACTGCGCCACCAGGGAAGCCCGAACATAGGATTTTTAGATAAAAACGTCAATAATCAAGTTGTGGGGACCATACCTAACCCTAAAACCCATAATCTGTTGCATTATCAACTTTGATGGCAGGAATGAAAAAGCACAAATGCATTAAGATTTGTTAAAAATTACAATCTTTGCAGGGTGCAGAACTCAGCAAAGCTTAATATTGTAATTAGGACTTAAATTGCATCCTGAGGAAGACAAATAGGATAGTTGGATTTGCATGGAAAGAATGGGAAGTTTTTCAAGGGAAGGAAGACAAGAACTAAGTTCATGGTGGTGGGAAATATAAGATGAATGGTCTTATTTTGCCTCAGGGAAACATCCCTGAACCTCTACACTAGGTTAGTTTTCACCCCCATATCACCCTTCCTTTATCATTGTAATTTACTATGTATGTTTTTATTTGGTGTTTGGATCCTGGTCTCCCTTTCCTGTGGTCTATGCCTAAGCCTGTCTTTTCCACCAAACAACAGCAATGCCTCACACATAACAGACACTCAATAGATAAATAAATGTCCCCTCCCAATTCCATTAGATTCTACTGAGAAAGGATTTTGAATGTGTAATAAAAGACCAAGGGACCCAGAGTTTCAAATACCAGAGTGACGATATTGGGATGTCTTTAACTGATATGCAATAAAGAGTGACACATGGTAATAGGAATATGGTGCTTTGTGTATTTTAATCAGATAGTGTGAGAAGACCAGATCAGAGTGAGGAAGGCTGGAGCAAGAAAAAGAACTGCACAGTTACCAAAATTATAAAAAGTGTCTAACAATTGGAGAAACAGAAATGGAGAAGAATGAATAAGTCTTAAAAATGTTGGGAAGAGAGAGTCAGTAGGATACAGTAGAGATTGGGAGAATAGAACAACAACAACTATAACAATGATTCGTTTGGGTAATATTGCCTTTAAATTCTTGTAAAAATCCTGAGAGATTCATGACTGTGATTTCTAGTTTGCAGATGAGAAAATCAAAACTCTCAGAGAGGCAAATAGAGCCTGATGACCAAACCCATGGACCTTCGTTCAGGGTGCTCAGTTCAAGTCCCAGTTTGACCTTGAGAAGTCAGTTAACTTCTCTGAGCCTGTTTCTTCATCTGTAAAATGTGGATAATCAAAGTATCTACCCCCTAGCATTTTGGGGGGAGTTAAAGTAACACATCTAATATGATAGCGTGTAATAAGATAGTTTGTGATAATATAAAGATGTCTGTAGTCTGTAGAAGTATATGGTAAGTGCTCTAGAAAACATTATTATGATTAGATGACTTGCCCATTAAACAGCTATTAAGTGGAAGAGCTTCAAACTTGAACCCAGGTCTTCTTGTGATGCATTTGTTATGCATATCATGTTGCTACTAGGGAAAAAAAATTAAGGCAGAGGGATAGAGCTACGAAAATATCAGTCGTTTACTGCCCACAAGAACTTACTTATTTATTACAGTCCATGCTTTAAGAATCACCGATCCGGTGTTTGAGACAAAAAAGAAATCAGTGGTTCTTATCTTAGTTCTGCTGTTCTAAATTGTCCTGAGATTTGAGAAAGGAAATAAATTGTGCTTTGGTTTCTAGACTTATGTGATGGATCCTATATGTGAAATTATGCCAAGAGCAATGCACTGGATAAAAATCCGCTTCATGCCAATTAGCCCTGTCATCTTCAGCGGCAACCGCTATGAATGGAACTTGTTTCTCTTTGTGAGTCTGCACTTGAGAACTGAAGGCAATAAAGATTGCTACATAAACTATTTATAGTTGTGAAGCCAAGTACATTTTAATAGAACCAACATTTGAAAGAATTCTACTCCCTCCAGTAGACCCTAGATAGCAATCACGCAGGAGAGGTAAATTGATGAGAAAACTGTTTTCTGAGAGCAGAAATACTCAGAGGCTTTATGGCCTGCACGCTAGTTTGTAAAAGGGAGTCTTTGTTTTACTGTCATATCCTTGCTAGTATTTGTCTTGGTTTTCTTGAACATAGGGGTTCCTAATTGTTTTAGAGTAACAGTCACTCTTTTCCTTTTGACATGCTCTTTTCCCATTCTCAGAAGAAGGAACATGAATATCATGAAACAATAAGCAAGAAAAGATTATATAGTTTATAAGGCAC
This sequence comes from Mesoplodon densirostris, assembly GCF_025265405.1. Lineage (NCBI taxonomy): Eukaryota > Metazoa > Chordata > Mammalia > Artiodactyla > Ziphiidae > Mesoplodon > Mesoplodon densirostris. The sequence goes on from NC_082668.1 coordinate 22,961,984, forward strand.
CTATTTGAGCATAAGTAAGTCTTGAAAAAAACAAAAAAACTTGAGCCATAGCTAAAAACAATACAGTCAAACCAGAGTAGATGCTAATTCACTTTAATTATTCCTATCATATCTCTGGATTCCTTAATTATACAATGGAGGTCTGAAGTACCAAAACCTTCTTTGAGTGTTCTGACCAAGATTTGATCCTTTTCTTTTAAAATTTATCTAAACTCTCTCAACTCTTTCAGTGTGCATGGCTCTTAGCAGATGTTCAATAAATATTTGTTGGATTGATGGATATATGAATGCTTTATGGAATGACTAGATCAGTGCATCATTGAAGTTTCCGCCAAAGCATCAAATCCCTGTTCCCTCATTTGAGAGCCACTGTGTCACATCACCAGCGTCATTTAGCACGACTGATGACAAATGCATGATCATGACTAGGAGTTAACAAGCTTTTTTCCAAGAACACCTGTCTTCATTCTCATTGCCTTTTCCCTAATGAAATACAATTTGCCTCCTCCCATTTATTAAAATTCTAGTTTGGTCTGATGGCAAATAACCCCAGACTAAGCCTCTGACAGTTTCGTTTCCAAATCTTTTAGTCAACTCATGATAAATGAATCTAATCCCATTCCATTCTAGCTATTGAAATGTAATGGTTCTCATCATGTTAGACTAACCCAATTGCAATACCTAAAGAAAGATAATTAAGAAATGTGGGTTTCTTATAATTGTTCAACAGATCTGTTACTACACTCCTTACCTTCCTCTTCTTTCGGACTGACCATTTCATAATGTGGGGAATGGATCTACACATGCGTTTAGTCACCAAGTCCTCTCAATTTTTCCTTCCAGATGTCTTTTAACAAATGTCTTCTGTCTCCATTTCCACTGTCACTGCCTTAGTTTAGATCTTTATCCTATTCCTTTGCTCTAACTGCAATAGATTTTTTTTTTTTTTTTTTTTTTTTTTTTTTTTTTTTGCTGTACGCGGGCCTCTCACTGCTGTGGCCTCACCCATTGCAGAGCACAGGCTCCGGATGCGCAGGCTCAGTGGCCATGGCTCACGGGCCCAGCCACTCCGCGGCATGTGGGATCTTCCCGGACCGGGGCACGAACCCGTGTCCCCAGCATCAGCAGGCGGACTCGCAACCACTGCGCCACCAGGGAAGCCCTGCAATAGCTTTTTATCTAGTTCCCATCTCCCTGACCTAGCCCCTTCGGTCAGTCTATCACTTATACTGACGCCAATTATTTTTCTAAACACGTATCTATACACGCCACTTCCTTGCTTTATATCCTTCTGACTCAACATTACTTTCAAGTTAATATCCAGACTGTCGCATGCCACCTAAGTCCTTTTATGATCACGCCCTGACCTGACTCTTCAGTGCCATCTCTGGCCATGAGCCTCTCCCCATCACTCACAGCCACGTACTTCACACTCTAGCCACTTTCAATGAACTAAAATAAATGCTGCCACAGCATCATATAAGGGGTCCAGAACATTCAATCATGTAAAATGCAGGAGCCTGTTTTGCAGGGATAATGAAATGACCTGGTGAGCCTATGCTTTACATCTGAATTCAAGTTATTGCATTATCATGGGATTTTATTGTACTCAGACTCCTCAAGGGCTTTCTTACCTTTATGCCTTTGCATATATTATCCTCTGCCTTCCCTGTCATTCTCTTGGCTAGCTCCAACTTGTCCTTCAAAACTCTTGGCAGGTACCACTTCCCTAACTAACCCCCTCCTGTCCACATTACCTTCTGCCTACAAATGGTATTAGGAGTCCAAATTTCATACTTCAATAGCATGTGCAGGGCATGACCCCATCATCATAGCAAACATTATGCCAGTTGTAATTGTTCAGACACATGCTTGTCTCTTTTCTTTTATCTTCCTGAACCCCTAACACACAACACACACACATGTGCACTTGTGTGAGCACCCACAGATAAAGTTTGTATGCCCATTTCGGGTAAAATTCTTTTATGGAAAATTAGAATTTTCTTATGGAAAATTCTTTTCCATATCTATATTTGCTTCTAATACCCAGCCCAGTGCCAAGCACAAAGAATACATTTGTGATCTAAATGGAACCTGAAGATCTGTAGTAAACCATTTTTGTAGTTTGTAGTAAACCATTTGAATAAATATTTGCTACTTTGTGTTTTCCAATCTGTTAAGAATATTCTAAGGCAGTTTGGCCATTCATGGTTGTTAGGATCTTCTTGGTAGGCATTAATAATTGTCTGATAGCTTGAGATAAATGAGCACCGTGGGGTTCCTCTGCCACCACCTTGCTGGCAGTTGGTGTATTTGTAATGAAAACAAGTCTTGTGGTTTGCCATCCATAAAAACATTTATTAGGAAGCATGCACGAAAGAGGTCACCCGAAACTGTTCGTGAAGCTCAACGACATCGCAGCTCTTTGTCCTTGCAGGCACTCTAACAAGGACCTTGGAGGCATGTGCAGCACTCCATTTAGTAGCAGTGGGCATTAGCCCCGGAATCATCTAGTCGGTGTCGGAGCACAGGGCTGAAAGGAAATGCTAGTCTACAGGTCTGATTCTTACACCCTGTTCACGTAAAGGTGGAAGTGCATTTTCAATATTTCTAGCCAAGCCACATTAACTTGAACAGCATTAATTTCATTAATGAAAACATACTTCTAACACGCCTTATGCTACCTAACACATTCCAAGGCTGACTGAAGTAAAAACAGGAGAAGCATTGCCTTTGCAAAATGCCACCCTGGCTCGGGTCCTCCTAGAGTTTCTCATTTAGATTTAACTATCCCAGGACTGTGTACTCCTGAGTTGGGAACTTCAAAAGTTAACTAATAGCCTCTGGATTTTAGATTTGAATTAACTTCAAAAGTTAGATAGTTGCTAGGTTAATTTTTTTTTATTAATTTATTTTATTTTTGACTGTGTTGCTGCACGTGGGCTTTCTCTAGTTGTGGCAAGCCGGGGCTACTGTTCGTTGCAATGCACAGGCTTCTCATTGTGGTGGCTTCTCTTGTTGCGGAGTACGGGCTCTAGGCGTGTGGGCTTCAGTAGTTGTGGCACACGGGCTCAGTAGTTGTGGCGCATGGGCTTAGGTGCTCCAAGGCATGTGGGATCTTCCCGGACCAGGGCTCGAACCCCTGTCCCCTGCATTGACAGGTGGATTCTTAATCACCGCGCCACTAGGGAAGTCCTTCTAGGTTAAATTTAATGAACACACTTAACCTACTGTATCCTCATGTATGTAAAAATATAAGCTATATAATATCAATTAACTCTTGGATCCTTTGATCAGACACAGTGGTTTCTGCCCGTCCCCTCCTAAAAATGGTGCACTATAAGTGCTGCTGACAGCAGTGGATTCTAGGCAGAAGGGTTGGTTAGCTGAACAAACACACTCCTTTCATAACTTAAATATTTCCCTTTCCTTACTCTCTCCCTGTTTTGCTGTCAGTTGTCCTGTCTTCAATCCTCGTGTTCTGGTTCTTCTGCCACCATTACTACCTTTTATGTTTTCTGTTGAAATTATATAATGGTCTTTTCACTACACTTGGGGTCTGTCAGTTACATATTTCTTAATTCTCCAAGTGCCTATGTGCTTAATTTCCTTGTGGAAGCAGAATGATGCTTTGTTAAACATTTCGGCCCTTCCTCCTCCCTTCTACTTTCCCCTCCCTAGTAACTGTGCCCAGCACAGTTACTTACACATATAAAGTGCTAAAATGTCTATAGGATGAATAGCCAAAGAAGGGAGAAACTTACAGAAGGGAGAAACTTATCCTTGTGTATATAATGTTAAAATGAAGAAGACAGAATTGCTACATATGAAAACAAATTAATTTAGGCCAGGTCTTATTGAAGTAAATCCCATTATAAAAATATTTATGTATGAGGAATTAACGTTTATTGTGCCCAGGACTGTGGTAAATCTTTTACATACAACATCTCATTTAATGTTTACAATATCACTCGAGGTAGATGCTGTTGTCTCCTTTTTGTCCCTAAAGAAAAGAGGAGGTGAAATCAATTGGCCAAAGTCATGCAGTGGTGAAGCTGGAGCTAACATCATACAAATCCTTATTACAACCTGTTGCCAAACATATTTAGAAATCTTGATCTGGTTCACTTAATTTCAATTAATATTTACAACGGTGAAAGTCTAGCACATCTGAAGTATGGGGAACTCATTGTAATTGAAATTTGGATGTTAGAGCGTTAGCTTCTTCTTTAGGCACCAAACACTCTGTTGTTTATTTGTCCATTCAACTATATTTTTTGAGCTCCTACTCCAACCATCCTATCTATATATAGCATGATATAGACATAAAACCTTGCCAGTAAGGCAAATTGACCTTCATGGAGAATTGTAACTGTCATTGGGTTCCTGGGATCAAATTAGCGCATTGCTCTTTATGCAGTTGGAATAATAGTTAAGAAAAGCTTCTTGCCAAGCTCCCTCTTTTGAGGGTTAAAGATTTTAATTCAGCCTTGGTAGTTGAAAACCTTTAATCTTATAGCCATTTCAGGTCAATAGTTGACCTTAGCATTTGATTTCAAAGAATTACAGGAAGACAAATGCAACAAATTTTGTTTCAGTAATAAGACAATAAACTACTGTTGTGACTCAGATTGACATTTGATAAATAAAGGGTCATTGCATTTTATGGTGTCTGAAATAATGCTGTCTATAAGCATAAGTTGTGATTCACATGTAAGTTACATATTGATGTTTTCAGTACAGATTGAAAATATTCTTTATAAGAAAGGTAAAAGGTAGAAAGAGAAACCCCATAATGATAAACATGAAAATCATAAAAGACCAAGCCATACCAAAAATATTTCCATTTTGAAATGATGGTTTAAGGGGAAAATATACATTGCAGTTAAAGCTAAGGAATGCAGTACGGAATACCATATACCTTAGTCACTGGATTGAATACATATTATAAGCCACTTGACATGTCATGTGAACTACTGTGCCTCAGTATACCCCTATGACCTGTGGGTTTCAACTTCATTGTCCCCAAGAGAGCACCATGATGGTAAAGTATATAGGACTTCTACTTAGCATACTCTAGAGAAATAATGAAAGACAGTATAACACTTACCCAAAGGACAAGTGAGTGTGACTAGTTTTTTCCTCTCTTCTTGCAAATTCTTTCTGGCTGTCCAAGGTAAAGGGACTTTGACATATAACCTCTTATGGTGCCCAAAGGCAATTAGTATTTTCAGACCATAGGACCCTCCCAGCCTTTCTCTTTGGCTCCCATGAATCATCCCAGCCCTCTCTGACACTTTTGTATTGAACACAGACCTCTCATTCTGGTGTCCTATTTAGGGACAGCCTCCTGCTCAGGAAAGTTCCCAGCCTCCATCCTCCATCAGACTTTCCCTTTCCACTATTCATTGCCACAGACACCTGTTCTCTGCTAGGTGACTCTACATGATAATGACTAACAGGCAGTAATCCCTGTGGATATGTCAGATACCCAGTGTCTCAGACACCTCAGTAACATAATCCATTAATCTGGTTTAAAAGTACACATCTCTTGAGAGCCATTACTATATGGAAATGCCTCTCTCAATGCCAAGTTAGGGAAGAAGATTCATTTAGGGGCGGGGTGGGAGGGAGACCTCTATACTTCCATCAACTTTCAGATCACACAATGTAAATCATATGGAGGAAAGCGTATGGGATTTGAAAGCACAGCTGTTAGTTTAAAGTTCCAAACTTGTTTACTTACAAATGTCACTGAGCTTTCATTACCCAGTCCTTAAAAGGGGAAATGATGTTTAGCATCCATGGTTACGTGAATGAGGCTCTAATGTGATGTTATTTGTGAATGTACTTTTAAAGCTAAAGAGCATGGGAACATACTGTATAGCACAGGGAACTCTACCTAGTGTAACCAAAATGGGAGGGAAGTCCAAAAGGGAGGGGATATCTGTATGTGTATGGCTGATTCATTTTGTTGTACAGTGGAGGCTAACACAACATTGTAAAGCAACCATACTCCAATAAAAATTAATAATAAAAAAACAAGTTAGAGTTACAGATAGTTACATATATTATTATAATAGTAACTGAAAAAGACACCCTGTTGAGCCAACTCTTCAAGGAGACATAACGGGTTATATGTATTCTAAGAACTGCAGGAAGACTGCTGGTTAGTAAGGGGCCTGTGTGTGGAACACACAGACTTGGTGTTTATGCACCAGCCTCTTCCTGACTCTTCACGGCCACTGATCCTTCTTTTACCTCAGCTCAGCTCAGCCTTAAGACTGTCAAGATGGGTGCAGTGAGGAGAAAGAAGGCAAGTGCTTGAACAAGGAATATTTACTTCCCTGGGCCTATATTCCTGTGAACTCTATGGCACAACTATAAAGTCTTATTGAAAAATATAGACAAAATGATTCATCGTACTTGGTGGGAGAGACATCCTGTGGTTGGAAGTTAGTAGAGGGTGGAGGTCGGTAGGAGTTTTACTCAATGCTGAAGTTTGGACTTTATCCTGAAGGCAGGAAGGCTGCTCAGCAAACAAGGCATTAAATTGTTACTTAAACATATTGCGGTGAAGAGGGGTTCTCACCTTTATCTGAGGTCTACACAGCTTGTATAATACTCATAATAAGGACAATTCCAATAAGGACAAAAAATTATCCACGGGCTTTTTAACATTGACTTTTTAAACTTCTAACATTGAAGTGTTAGAAACTTCAGGATCCTCTACTGATTTCATAGAGGATCAAAACTCCATTCTGAATCTCTTCTTCCTAAACACCCCTCTGTCCCCTGTCTCAGTGTCCCCTCTTGCATTCTCTTGGGCTTTCCTAAAGACATGTGTATTGTGTGTGTATATGTACATGTAAACAAACATATTTTCAAAATACTATATAATATATAATAAAATATACACATACACTTAAATGTATACTTTTAAACATTAGCTCTCTGATGAATTATAAAGCAAGCAGTGTGTGTCAAAGCAGCCCAGTGTTTAAAGTTCACCTTTATTTAGGGTGAAACTAAACCTAAATCCTTCCCTCCCAAATTTTTGTTTGTTTTGTCAAGAAGTGAAGGGAGGTAGACTAAAGAGAACCAATTAACATAATTTTTAACTGGAGCTTTTTTTTGTTGTTGTTGTTGTTTGCGGTATGCGGGCCTCTCACTGTGGTGGCCTCTCCTGTTGCGGAGCACAGGCTCCGGACGCACAGGCTCAGTGGCCATGGCTCACGGGCCCAGCCGCTCTGCGGCATGTGGGATCTTCCCGGACCGGGGCACGAACCCGTGTCCCCTGCATTGGCAGGTGGATTCTCAACCACTGCACCACCAGGGAAGCCCTAACTGGAGCTTTTGAATACAAATATGCACAACAAAAAATTTAGGCGGGGTAATTGATATCTTCCTTTTCCTGGCCAGAAATTGCCACCATAAAACCAAACTTGGTGTAAGAAGCAAAAATTAATGCTAAGCCAAATGATTCTCAAGGTCAATAAGCTAATTCTCATTCTTCAGTTAACTAATAGTTCTAGACCAGAACTGGTCCAGAAAAGACTAAAAATAATATAGCTCTGAGGGGGAAGGAAAGAAAAGCTTGACTTAAAACTCCATTGAATGGTTACCAGGTACTTCTAGTATTGTCTATATGAAACCCCAGTTATTGTAGCAAGCAGGAAAATGGAGCATTGAGTGGAATATGGCACTTAAGATACAATCCTGACTTCCCAGTGGAGCATCCCACTGGACATGGGAAGGAATGCACGTTACTTAAAGCCACTAACTGGGCTGCCTCTGGTGTGTCATTTACTCCAGCAGTGTCTTTCTTTTCTTAATTTTTCTCTTTTAAATAGCCTAGGGCAGTTGTTTCTTAGATTTATAAATACATGTTTTTAAAGCATATTGATACTTAATTAGGAATATGTCTTAGTTCTATAATAAATCCTTTTAAATTTCTGACTCTTTTAGTTACATCTTAAGGAGGAGTTTCCACTTTTTTAAATGAATTTTTAAAACCCACACTAGAAGTTACTAATAATAGACCTCATTTTACCATAAACAATCAGGAAAAATGATGTGGGACTGAACATGCAAAACAGACCTTCCAGATACATGCAAGACAGTCCGTCCCAGTTACTATATGTAATGGGGAAGGAAGTCTCCACCTAGCAGGGCTGTTATAAGAATTAGAAACAATATATGTCACATAAAGGAATACATATTAGGAGTACAATAAATGGTAGTCATCCATTTATCCATTTATCCATTTGGGAATCCTGCCCCAATCAGTATTTTGATATTAATCCTATTGGTATATCTAACTTTTATTTCTTCACAGTTTTCTTTATTGCACCTGATTTCATAACTCCTTAAAATGTTGGCAGTCACTTGCTTGGAATTTAAAGTTTCTATCAGTTTTTTCCCAAACATTTTATTAAGTAAAACAAAATCTGTGCAATGTTACCGAAAGGAGTAATTAAAAAGAGTCTAGTACATATGGGGAAATTGGTGCATGCCTAGTAGCAATAAGCAAAAACTGGAAACTCATTTTGTTGACTTGAATGATACAAACAAGAGGGGCAATGATCAGGAAAAGCTAAAGATGAATTGGAAGAAATTAACTGTTCCTTTAAGCATAGTAAATAGTGAAATCACATCAATTTTTTTTTTTTTTTTTTTTGCGGTACGCGGACCTCTCACTGTTGTGGCCCTCTCCCGTTGCGGAGCACAGGCTCCGGACGCGCAGGCCCAGCGGCCATGGCTCACGGGCCCAGCCGCTCCGCGGCATGTGGGATCTTCCCGGACTGGGGCATGAACCCGTGTCCCCTGCATCGGCAGGTGGACTCTCAACCCCTGCGCCACCAGGGAAGCCCCACATCAATTTCTATATTTAAAAATTGGAGGGCCTCCCTGGTGGCGCAGTGGTTGAGAGTCCGCCTGCCGATGCAGGGGATACGGGTTCGTGCCCCGGTCCGGGAGGATCCCACATGCCGCGGAGCGGCTGGGCCCGTGAGCCATGGCCGCTGGGCCTGCGCGTCCGGAGCCTGTGCTCCGCAACGGGAGAGGCCACAACAGTGAGAGGCCCGCGTACCGCAAAAAAAAAAAAAAAAATTGGAGATCATTTTGAGCTTGCAGATATCTTCCATGTTTCATTTCTATTATCAATATTCTCCAGGGCCGACACTGAGGAATTGATATTGAATATTTAGTAAGACCCCCTCATTTACACTTTATTGTCTCAGAGCCAGAAAGGAAGTGCTGTGGTTTTGAAGTTCTATTCCTTCAGTTGCATATAGTTGGTCACCTTTTTCTGGAAAGAAACCCACCACTGTCTACAGAAGGATTTTCTTGTGTGTTACAGCACTGCATTATGCTTCTTTCACCTTTTCCAGAAATTGAATTGGGAAGAGAGGATGGTGTGAGGAATGCAATTTTCGTTATTTATTATCTCTGAAGACGAAGCACTTGAAGACTTTTCACATGCTTCTGTTTTTCTCCACATCATTAGGCTAAGACCGTGAAAGCATCTGCTTGCCTCAGACACAAAGAGGGCTGCTACAGAGTTCACTAAATATACATAAAAAGGGGCAAGGAGGGGCTTCCCTGGTGGCACAGTGGTTGGGAGTCCGCCTGCCGATTCAGGGGACACGGGTTCGTGCCCCGGTCCAGGAAGATCCCACATGCCGCGGAGCGGCTGGGCCCTTGAGCCCTGGCCGCTGAGCCTGTGTGTCCGGAGCCTGTGCTTCGCCATGGGAGAGGCCCCAAGGGTGAGAGGCCCGCGTACCGAAAACAAAACAAAACAAAAAAGGTCAAAAATAAAGATGGGAGTGACCAGAGTTTGTTTCGCTATCGTGATGAACTCTCTGTTTCTTCCTGTCTCTCATTAGCGTCTCTAAGCGTAGAGACAGTTATAGTTCTCTTGTCCACCAATAACATTTCCACATTATGTACATACAAGGTGTTTGATGGCCGTTTGCAGATTGATTGAATGAATAACGATGTTACATTGCTGATGTAGAAACACATATTGGAACAATATTACCCAAGAATGGACAACAAAGAAGAAACATCATCTGGGGCTGCATAAACTTAAGAAGGGATTTAAAGACAAAATTTCCCACAATTTAAAAGAGTAACAGGAATTCCATGATAGCATCCATGTGGTAAAGTCAAAGGAGTCTATTAGATCAATTCTCTTTTGGACAGTCCAGGCTAAACACCATGCTTCATGATCTTGCATTACTCTTGTCTGCAAGATGGTGGAGACCACCGTCCTGAGTGGTAGTGAAAGCTGTAGGCGTCTGGGGAATTGAAATGGCATTGCTTAACTTGGTTACCATTTTAAAAAATCTGAAGAGACTGCAGAATGAAATTGACCCACTAATAACGTTGTATCATTTACCATTAATTGTGAGAATATCTTTAAAGAGCCGCCAGCTGGCTAATGGCTAACCTGTTTCTAAAATGTGAGGAGAGAGATCCTGGGAGGAATTCACATTAGGTGTGAGCACGTTTTTCCTTTAGCAAGAAAAAGAAATGACTTCCCAAGCAGCTCACTTGGTGTGGTTTTAATAAATTATGTCTTTCTAACCTGCTACAGTTCCTTGAAAATTAACTGAATATTTGCAGTTAGGAAAACCAGTGGTTGGCACTCTGTTGTGATCTTCCCACAAGACTCAGAGTGTAGGTTCCTTTAAATAAGTTGAGGTATAGCTTAATAGTAGATAAAAGGTTAGATCCCAGGACAGTTCCCAAAAGCAGTTGAGGTAAGCAGAATTGTGAAGAGAGAGCATGGCAATCAGTTTGAAGAGTGAGATGACTTTCAGAAACGTAGAAACAATTTTAAAACATATTTGTTAATAACTCAGAAGCAATGCAAACAAATGGTACATATTTGCCAAACTTAATGTTTGGAGGATTATAAGAAACTCTTGAAGGACTTAATTAAGCTCGGTAATGGAGTAAACACAATGGAGAGAAGATGGAGGTAATATATAATGAACAGTTTAGAGTCATGCATTTAATGAGTTCTGAATTAGCCATGCCTCTCAGGAAGAGAGATTTCCAACTAGTATCATAATAAACAGGGCAAGGAGGACAGTGGGCAAAATAACCTGGGTCAGTGAGTTACGCATAACATTTGCAAAAAGTGGATGGCATTTATCAACTCAAAAGAGCATTGCTATAAAGCTATTCTGAAACTGGCTTGTGGGTAAGATTGCATTATAATGAGTTTTCTCTGGTACTTCAGCAACTAAAACCTCCTAGTTTAACTCTAATGTAATTCCAGCATATTATCATTAAAAAGAAAAGTGTGAAGCATTTCAAACACACTGGCAAGCATAAAAGTGCCACAGACATTCACATATCCACTTGCTAACTTTATCAAACCCTAACATTTTTATGTCATATTTTTCAGAATTTTTTGGTTGTTGTTTAAAAGAAATCAAACATTAATGTACCATTGAGGCCCCTGTGTAAACCTCCCAGATCGGTTTCTCTCCCTTCCTTCCTGCCTCCCTCCTTCCCTTCCTAAAGAAAACCATTGTCATTAATTCAGGGTTTAACATTCCCATGCTTGTATTATATTTTTTACTACATATTTATATACCTGACTACATTACATAATATTACTTTGCTGCTTTTTAAAAAAAATTTCGTGATTTCTGGACTTCATTTAATTTTGTTGTTGTTGGAAAGGTTGAGTTTATTACTCCTTGGAAATAGGAAGATTGCACAACATGAGGAGTGCACACACTGTGGTACGTCTCAGTGAGATGGTGTTATTGTAGGATTTAGACTTTGGGTGATAATTGAGGCAGGTCCTAGGAAGCAGAGCTTTGCTCTGAATTGGGCATTGACAGGAATCAGGGACAGTTCTATGATTCTTTGCAGAAGTGTGTCTCTGCTAATTTCCTTGCTAGTATATTAAGTGGTTCTTTTTCTTCTTCTTCTTTTTCTTCTTCTATTATGAACAGTGCAGCCTGAACCTTTATTTTATATGTCTCCTGGCATAACCGTAAGTGTTTTTTCCCAGTTTTAATGAGCTATAATTGACATATAATAATATATTAGTTTCAGGTATACAACATAGTGATACAATATGTATATATTGTAAAGTGATCACCACAGGAAGTTTAGTTAACATCCATTGCCTCACATGGTTACAAATTGTTCTTCTTTTGATGAGGACTTTTAAGATCTACTCACTTAGAAACTTTCAGATGTACAATAGAATATTGTTAACTATACTCTCCATGCTATATATTACATTCCTAGGACTTGTTTCTCTTATAACTGGAAGTCTGTACCTTTTGACCACAGGATTTTTAAACATTACATAAATGGTACCCCACTCTAGCATCCTTTAACATACTTTTCAAGCTGGACATTATGTTTTTCTCAGCATTATATTTTATATGTTTACTTCTGTTGATTTATGCAACTTTGGTGCTCTCATTTTGATCATGTACTCCATGCGTAGATATATCATAGTCTATTTATCCGTGGTCTTTGATGATCTCAATTCTTTTATTTAATTTATTTCCAATGGTATTGTGATGGATATTCTTTTATGTCTCTGTGTGCACATGTGCACATGTGGTCTAGCATATATACCTAGAACTATGTATATTTTAAACTTTGTTGAATGTGGCCAAGTGCTTTCCACAGTGTAGCTTTACTAATTTATTTTTCCCCACCGTGGGATAAGAGTTCCCACTGCTGCATATCCTCTCCAGTACTTGGTATTGTCAGACTTTTTAAACTTTGGCCTATCTGATAGGTGTAAAATGGAATTTCATGATTTCAATTGTATTTTTCTGAGGTATGTTCTTTTCAGAAAAAAAAACTTTTTTCTTAGAAAAAATAGGAAATACTAATTGCTATTTTAATATTTTTTGACTCTACAACTTAAGAAAATGCCACTGGGGAATTTTTCTCTCATTATTTTTTCCTAATGAGACAGTGGCTTTGATGAAAAGTCTACAGAGAGGGAGGAGGAAGGCCAGTAAATATGTTGTGGGTTACAAAACGAGCCACAGGTCACTTAAATTGTCTCTTTCTGATTGGCAGAAGTCTTGGTAAGAGAATCGCTGGCTTAAGGAGAAAGTCAAGTTTGACAAGAAGATGAGGTTGCTACTTGTCAGCAGCCCTGCTTAAAAGAAAAGGTTGTGACATACATTTTCCACTGGCAGGTTGTCACACCAATCATTTGTAAATTGATGTAATATGAATACCCGAGATCTAAATATTTCACAAGCTGTTGAGGAGTGATCAGATCCGGAACCAGACCCTGTTTTTCCCAAGCGAATAGAGCATTTGTTGAATCAGAGAAGTTACTAAGCTTCTGCCTTTATAGGACCTATTATTTTCTATACAATGATCCTAGCAATGTATTTCACTGACTTTTATTCTTATACTGTAATGCACAAAATTCTCTGTGATCATAACTGAATCAGATTTCTGAATGAGAAAAAATAGTAACATACCTCTATAGGGATGACTACTGAAATTCTTTTCTCCATATCATAACTCTTAATGGGTTACTGAGATCACATTTTAATTTTCAAACATAATTTTCATCTTATATTAAGTGCTTAATACTTCAACAGGGCTAATCTCCTTTTATAGGAGATTCTTCTACTTGTAATAGTTATGATGGATGGGTAGTCCGGATTTATTTTTCCTGCATAAGTGAGGAAATGGCTCATTGTAGAGGTCATGGTTATGTAATAAATCATTTGCAAAGCAGGATTAGAAAGGATACTTTTTTTTTTTAATTTATGGCTGCATTGGGTCTTTGTTGCTGTGCGCGGGCTTTCTCTCGTTGCGGGGAGCGAGGGCTACTCTTCATTGCGGTGCATGGCCTTCTTATTGCAGTGGTGCTTCTTGTTGCAGAGCACGGGCTCTGGGTGCGTGGGCTTCAGTAGTTGTGGCTCGTGGACTCTAGAACGCAAGCTCAGTAGCTGTGGTGCACAGGCTTAGTTGCTCCGCGGCATGTGGGATCTTCCCAGGCCAGGGGTTGAACCCGTGTCCCCTGCATTGGCAGGCGGATTCTTAACCATTGCGCCACCAAGGAAGTCCCAGAGTGTGTACTTTTAAAAACCTCCCCAAATCCTTCTGGAATGAAATTCCCTTCTCCAAGCAATGGCTTAGGTTTTGCTGAAGGACTCCCACAGTTGTAATGGACTCCCATAAATAAACGCTAAGGTGCTTGCTGAATTACTATATCTAAGCCAACTTAGTGAAGAGAATGCTTACAAGTAAGTTTTAGTACAATAAGACTCAAAGCCAAGATATTTTCTTATTAAAAAGTTCCCTCCTGGAAGGGGTTGTGGGGTGGAATCTTTCCAGTTCCAGGTCCCTTTTCATTTGGGAATACATGAGCCAATGGGTTAAGGCCCTGTTTCCCAAAGTTTGACCCATGGGATATTGATTTTCAGGATATGATCCAATGCTACCTTAAGAAACGGGAAGAAGAAGAAGAAAGGAAAAAATTCTGTGTTCACATATGTGGAAATGTGGAATTAACCAAAGTTATTCAGGTTTTTTACTAAAAAACCTTCTCAGAGTCTTTAATATGCAAATATATTCTGGCTTTCCCAGAACAGGAGATAGAATTTAGTTTCCTAAACTCATTTGGCCCCAGAGTCTGGTTTATGGAAATCCTGATATTCCCCCCACTACCTACTCCCCCAATCGGCAACATCACATTGGAGACCCTCTGTAATGGGAGAGGAATTAATTCCTCAGTTCATTCTCCCAGTGCAGGCTTTGTGAGTTAACTACTTAAATGCCCGGTTGATATGCAATGTAGTTAACAATTAGCATAACACTTCTTGCACAAATCAGAACAGATGTGGTGGCACTGGAGGAAGTATCACTCCTCCAGAGTACTCCCTCTTTTTGCTACATGTTAACTGATATTGCTGGATCTGTGGGAGGGGGAATTGTCTCAGAGGAGGGGCTGCAATGGATGGGGCTCAGCACAGTGGCTCTCAACCCACCAGTACCAGGTCTTTTTGATATGACCAATCAGCACAGTCATACCATGTATACCCAGTTTCACTTTAGCCCTGCCCCAGAGGCCAGAGGACCCTCTCCTGGTCAGCCACATCCAGGGAGAATTAGGAAATTAAGTTTTATAGGAAGAATGTCCTGCAATGAAATGAGGATGTAGGATTCATTTTTCTTTTAACTCTAATTTAGAAGGAAATAAAACAGTTGCCAAGATTCTGTTTCTGAATGGCCATGGCAGGGAGATTTTTAAAATGCAATTGTGAATCTCTCTTCCTAAAAAACAAGCTTCAGAAAAGCAAAATATTGGTTACCGTTAGGCCCTGTCTAACAGGATGAACAGACCCCAAGATGAGCTGTAGAACTCAACATTCTTTGCCAAGTGAGAATATTTTGAATAGTATTAGTGGAGATTCCTGCTTTTGAATTTCTCCAGATTCAGTCCATGTGGCAGTTTATTATCTAGCATGTATGTGTTCCTGTTAGGTCTCCTAGCCTTGAATCAGACCATTTTGTTTACAATTTGAATAGATTGGACCATGCCCTTTGGAACTCATCACCCAGCAGGGTCTCCTTAATATTCAGAAAGGAGAGCAGCACAGTCTGTTCTGGAAACTTAGTAAGGTGGAGCTGTTTGGGGTGACCATCGATCGATTCAAGTGTGTACTTTAGGATCAAAGAGATAGCAATGTCCCAAGTCCAAACTGCTTCACCCTCCTATCTTAAAAAATAGGGTAGGAGGGAGACGCAAGAGGGAGGAGATATGGGGATATATGTATACGTACAGCTGATTCACTTTGTTATAAAGCACAAACTAACACACCATTGTAAAGGAATTATACTCCAACAAAGATGTTAAAATAATAATAATAATAATAATAATAATAATAATAGGGGACTTCCCTGGTGGTGCAGCCTGCCAGTGCAGGGGACACAGGTCCGATCCTTGGTCTGGGAAGATCCCACGTGCCGCAGAGCAACTAAGCCTGTGCACCACAACTACTGAGACTGCTCTCTAAAGCCCACGAGCTACAACTACTGAGCCAGCATGCTGCAACTACTGAAACCCGAGCGCCTAGAGCCCGTGCTCCGCAACAAGGGAAGCCACCACAATGAGAAGCCTGCGCACCACAACAAAGAGTAGCCCCTGCTCGCCACAACTAGAGGAAGCCCGTGTGCAGCAACAAAGACCCAACTCAGCCAAAACTAAATAAGATTTTAAAAAATAATAATAGTAATAAGCCAAAGACATAAAGCAGGCAGGAATCTTTCCCCACTTCCTCTCACACCTGCAGTGTCATAGCCAGAGCCCAAAATTACCCCCACAGGGACGCTTTTTGCACCTTTCAAAATCTGTTGACTGTGATACTTGGAAGCAACTCCAAGGGATGTGGGAGATGTGGGAAGGATCCCAGCATGAAGAACACCATCTCAATGACCCAAAGTTTGTTCTTGTTCTCTGTGGCTCTAGCCATTAAACATATACAGACGCCCACCTTTTGAGTGTACAGGACCTCCTTACCCACCGCTTTAAGGAGTGGTCATGGTGCCTCAGACCTCACTGCCAGAAACTGTCTACATTTTGCCAATGGGTTTGAACTTGGAAAAGCACCTATGCTATGAAGCAAGACTTGCCTGGGGAGAATGAGGAAGAATGTGTCATGCCACCACACCCACTGAGCACGCAGTAATTGAAGCACTACACCAGTTGATACAGGTACACATTATGAATTACTAGGGAGAGAAACACGTCATGCAATCATCCTAGCCATTCATTGGTTTAAGGCACAGAGATGGGAGACCACATAGAGCAGCAGAGCCCCAGCCACTGCGTGTCAATTAGATGTCAATTAGATGCAACAGATGTTGCAACAGCAGTCTGGCGAGCAATGGTAACTCATGATTCTGTGTGGTCTTTCCTCTTCAATGCTTCAATTTTGATATGACCTATCAGCACAGTCATACCATGTATACCCAGTTTCACTTTAGCCCTCACACAAGGGTTAAAGCACCTTACACAAGCTTTAATTAATCTTTCTTGTTGCCCTGTGAGGTGGCAAGGCCCATTATCCTCAATTAGGTAGATGTGGAAATAGAGATATAAAGAGGTTAATTTACCCCTGGTGCTTCAGTGAATCAACAGCAAAACCAGAAGTGGTATCTGTTTTTCAAATTCTCAGTATGTTCACTCCAAGATATACTGAAACTTAGCTGAAAAAACTGTTGTTTTCATTATGGTCATATATCATGGTTGTTCTAGATCCATCCCTGGCATTTTGGTTTTCATGTAACCTTGAGCAAATTGTTTGATCTTTCTGCAGTTATCTGCAAAATAGGTGTACACTTGCCCTGCCTATCCTATAGGACTGTCGTGGGGTTCACATGAAATGATAATTGTTTAATTCTCTCAAAATATGAAGTTTTTTAAGCCAGTGTTTTACTATTTATTTTAAATTATATTTTATACATAAAATTTCTGACAATTCATGAAAACAAATGCCTTCTATGTGCATTTTGTTTAATAAAAGTATGATGAGGTTTGAAAGCAGGCACTCACTTGCTTTATCTCTCTCTCTCAAACACAGTCACACACAGACACAGACACAGACACACACACACACACACACACTCTAATGACCCAGAGTTACATTTTAAAAATGTTTAAATGAAAGAAGATTTAATAGAAGAATGAACCTTACTTAGCACCACAGACACACAATATCTGTTCAGTAAATATTTATTGAATAGATGATGTATGGATTCACTTTGTGGATAATAAACTCAGTGGTTGATGTTTTACATGTCAGTGTGTACTAGCTAGGTTTTCAGAGAAACCAAGAACTAAAGAGCCTGTAATGATAAATGTTATTGCTTTCATTAATCAATATCAATCTCTCCACTTTTATAAGGAACATGAATATAATGCAATGTTATCCTTTGTACTTATTATCCATTGAACTTACTATATCCATTGTTATCCATTGAACTTACTATAATTTAGGGATAAAATTTGAAACTTTGTCTTACAAATATTAAAGATAAAGATGTATATTATGTTAAAATCCTAAATCATGCTGTCTCACTGTGACCCTCAGGGTTTCATCTATTCATTGATTCATTTATTAATATAATTTATTATTGCTTACAATGTGTCAAGCATTGTGCTAAAAAATATGTAAGAATTTTTCTTTCTTTCAAAAAGCTTATTCTTTAGTCTCTCAAAAAGTGCAGTTTTATTGAGCTAATGTCTCTGTCTGAAGATTCACAGTCATATCAGTATTTAATCCTAAGCTAAGGTCTCTCTGGGCTGCAAAGTTTAAAAAAATAGCCGTTTGTCAGAGGGAGTGAAGTCAGGAAGAGCTAGTGTATTTGATTTTACCTCGTGATGGGCAGGGGAACAAGACAGCTCTCCTCAGGGAACAGCCTGATCTTCCAAATGGAAAGTGCATTTGTACGAGAACAAGGACAGTCCTGTGGTTCATGATAATTTGAAAGGTCAGGTTTATGTCATTCATAATTTTAATTATGTCTTTAAAAATGTAATTGAGAAGGAAATTTGCTCAAAAATTAGAAGAATAAAAGGACTTACTTTAATAAATTATTACAGATATACTTTGAGATTCATTTCCTTTCCCATATTTTCTTTATTCATATCTGGTTATCTGTTTGCAGGTAATATTCCAGATATACTTGTCTCATTTTGCATGCTTGTCATGGTGACAGATTCTTGCCATGGTGTTTCACAAGGCGACTTATCATTTGCCTGATTAGAAGTCCTGATACTTTTTCTGCAAATGTGACCCTATATCCAAAAAGTTAAGAAAAATATAACTCCTCAAATGAATAACTCCATATTTTAAAAAGTCAGAATTTTCTTCCAAGATTTATCATTCACCTCTTCACTAGGGTAAGGAACAAATTCCTTTCACCTGGAAACACAAAAGTACCACCTAGGTTGGGTTCTGACCTGCTTCGAGAAAAACACAAAGAAACAGTGAAGTTCTCCAATTCTACCGTTATTATAATACTTACAGATGTCACCAAGGCAGCCTACAGAATGTTTTCTGAGCCTAATGATGTCAAATGGAAGTGGCTTCATTACCTAAAAGACTGTGACAGTTCTTTCTTTAAAAATACAGTAAGTAGAAAATAGTACTTCTGTAGATAGTGCCAATGAGCAAAAAGCTCCTGAAGTTATTATGGAAGTGGGCAAAAGTCCTTCTGTAGTGGTGAAAAAGAATAAGAGACGATGTTGGAAGAAATGTGCATTCTTGGCTATATCAGTGAGTAATGAGATGGAGAGGTAGGTGAGAGAAAGGGGAGCCTCAGGAGGAGGAGAGAAAAGAAGAAATGGAAAGAAGAAGGTGGCAAGTGGAAAGAAAAGATCAAAAGATTAAGAAATAGAGAAAAGAGAATAGTAGGTAGATTAGATGAGATAAGGGAAAAGAAGAAGAAGGATGGAGGTCAGGTGAAAACAAGAAATGAACGAGGCAGGAGAGGGAGAGGGACATGTGTAAGAGGTTATCCTTCTGGGGGTCAGCAGATTACAGCCTGTGGACCAAAGCCAGTCCATTGCCTTTTTCATAAATTAAGTTTTATTGGAATACAAGCAGGCCCATTGATGTACACATTGTCTATGGTTGCTTTCATGCTACAATGGCAGGGTTGGGTAATTGTGCTGGAGACAGTATGACCCACACCATAAAATATTTACTATCTAACTCTTATGGAAAAGTTTGCAGTCTAATCCTGTTGTTCTGAAACTTTAGTGTGCATCAGAATTACCTAGAGGACTTGTTAAAATAAAGATTACTGAAACCCATCCCCAAAGTTTCTTACGAAGTAGATCTCACATTTTCATTTCTAATAAGTTTCCAGGTGACGCTGATGCTGTTGAGCCAGGCACTGCACTTTGAGAGCTACTGCTGTAATTTTTATGTCATGTCACCCTAATGTCGTACTGAATAAGGACATTCGTGCAGAAAGGGAAAGGAAAATCAAACTTGATCCTCCTTCTAGGTAAACACAGAGGTATAGGTTGATATCATAATTCTTTACAAAGTATCTTATTGAAAATTCTTAAACTGGATCTTTTTATAATGCCAGTTTCATTCTTAAAACGATGAAAACTAAATTTGATTTAGTTAAAAGCTTAGTTAACTGGCGGTTTACTACTAAAAATGTTTTGTAGTTTGGTTTGAATCCACTCCCCGGAATACCGTTGGACTCTTGTCAGTGTTACTGGACTGTGTCAATAATGTTGACTGCATCCATCTTATGGGACTACCCACTTCCCACCCATGGGTGGCTGCTCGTCCCACCTCACTGCCGATGCCTGGCATAAGTGGCTTGAAATTTTGCTAACTACCCACCCCACCTCACTCCCAGACTCTGCTGGAGTCTTCGGGCTACAATTTCCCTGCGAAATTGCAAGTTCTTCAGTCACTTTCCTCCTGGAGATGGGTATGAATGTTGTCCTGAGTGAGAGATTTTGGGGACTTGTTTTACCAAGGACTTTATTCTGCCTCACACTCCATCCCAAGACCCTGAGATCTGGTTTTTCACCTACAAGTGGTGCCATAGTTTGCACATTTATCATCTTCCTCTACATGTATCCTTAAATCTGTGCTCTGGCTATGAACATGGGCCACCAATGATTAGCTTTAACTTTGCATGCCCCATGCTCGCTGCACAGTTCTATGAAGGATAGAGAAATGTGACTCTTTTTCCAGCATCCTAGCATTGAGGAATATAAAGACAAACATAATTTTGGAGCCTGAAGGTGTCAGAGACACCTTCAGAGTAGAATGAGTTCAGTTTAGAAGTAGCAGCTCTTCAAAACATGTGATGGATGGTTGGATTCCACCATTGCTCTGAGTAGTTACTTCCTTGTACACATAACTAAGATGGGCAGAAGATTGAAAATTTCATTTTTTTCACAAGAAAGCTACAATACAGTTTAAATCTATTTCATTCTGACTTGCTAGTTCTAGAGGATTTCCAGATTTTGTGACAACTTGATGGACATGAGAAAGTATACTGTGGATATCAAAGAAGGATGAATGACATACATGGAATACAGTAGATGCTTGATAAGTCAGTGCTATTGTTGTTGCTCTCTTGTTTTAATGAGTGTATGGTTCCTGGTTAAAAAGTGATGGTAAAATAAATAATGCAGACAGTTCAGATTCTGCATGATGCTGTGTTAACTTAAACTTGTGCATACCGCAACCAGTTCCTCTTTTTCATGAACCCATTGTAACAAATTAAATATCAGTTATCAAAAAAAACTGCAAAACGTGGACTGTCTATACTTTTTAAACACCATGGGATCTTATTTCTAAAGAAATTCCTTGATGAATTTTCCTGTAAAATAAGCGTATCTGTTGTTAACCATAGCAAAGAATGTTGTGGGTTTAAATTCTTTCAAATTTTTCTTTAATAATTTTCAAATTGTAATTAGTGCCAGAGTAAGTAAAACTGGATGTAATGTGCCACCTCTTCCTAGACCTTCTTCCCGTGACATCTTTTCCCTTCTTTTCCTTTCTTCCTGTTGCGATATGGCTTCTCCTGAGCTGCCATTGTTTTCAATACTGGCTTAGTCACGCCATCAGCTTGATGAGTGGTATAGAGCAAAGGCGTCATCTGTTTCTATCTGCCTTCCATTCAAACGACCCCCTGCATGTGTTTGAGATGGACTAGGAAGAAGCCCACTTGCAGACCCACACCCTGAGTTAGTGGCTCCAGGTGGAATCTGTGTAAAAGGGTGACTTACCATTAATGGTGAAATTCCACTGCAGAACTATAAAGGTCTTACTGTATGCAGTTCACTGTGGCAGAATTTTGTTATAGAGGGGTGATGTGAAATGCTAACAGGTAATTTGCTGCTCTGTGCTTATTCAAGGAATTGCGCCACAGTGAAAACATTGAAGGTTCACTGCAATTTTCACTTGTTTAATATTAGGAGAGACACGGGTCTTTCTGGTGTCAGAAAAAGAAGCTTCTTAGAAGGTAGTAGTGAATAGTCTGATGGATTTAAGGTCTTTCCAATTTCTTTTGAATTTTTGAAACTTTAATTCATACTGGTATTATCATATATGTTAGTTTTTCCTACAGCTGCTGTAACAGATTACCACCAACTTTGTGACTTAAAAACAACACCAACTTATTAATTTATGGTTCTGGAGTTCAGAAGCCCAAAATTTAGTCTTAGTGAGTTAAAAATTAAGGTGTTGGCAGGGCTGCATTTCTTCCGGAGGCTCTAGGAGGATCTGTTTTCTGGCTTCTAGAGGTTGCCCACTTTCCTTGGCTTTTGGCTCTTTCCTCAATCTTCAAAGTCAACAGTATAGCATCTTCCAATCTTTCTCTCCATTTCATATTTTTTTTCTCTTTACTTTTTTTCTGGCCAACTTTCCTATTACCCCTTTTTATTTTCAATTTTACTTTTTTTATGTAGATCTGCATTTCAATTACTTAGATTGAATTTCTATTTATTATTCTTTCTACTGATAGTGCATACTTAGCCATGTTGCTCTTACTATTTTTTTCTTCTTTCTTTTTATAATAAAAGCATATCTGTACCGACAGTCATTTTAACAGATTCATGAGGAAGTTAAGGTTTTGCTCTGCAGTCTTTGGTTTGGAATTACCCTCATTTTATCTAAACCTGCCTTTTTAATTTAATTTAATTTTTTATTTTTATTTATTTATTTATTTATTATTTTATTTTATGTTTTTAACATCTTTACTGGAGTATAATTGCTTTACAATGGTGTGTTAGTTTCTGCTTTATAACAAAGTGAATCAGTTATACATATACATATATCCCCATATCTCTTACCTCTGGCATCTCCCTCCATCCCACCCTCCCTATTCCACTCCTCTAGGTGGTCACAAAGCACCGAGCTCATCTCCCAGTGCTATGCAGCTGCTTCCCACTAGCTATCAGTTTTACATATCATAGTGTATACATGTCCATGCCACTGTCTCACTTTGTCCCAGCTTACCCTTCCGCCTCCCCATATCCTCAAGTCCATTCTCTAATAGGTCTGCGTGTTTATTCCCGTCTTGCCCCTAGGTTCTTCATGACCATTTTTTTTGTTTGTTTTTTAGATTCCATATATGTGTGTTAGCGTACGGTATTCATTTTTCTCTTTCTGACATACTTCACTCTATATGACAGACGCTAGGTCCATCCACCTCACTACAAATAACTGAGTTTCGTTTCTTTGTATGGCTGAGTAATATTCCATTGTGTATATGTGCCACATCTTCTTTATCCATTCATCTGTTGATGGACACTTCGGTTGCTTCCATGTCGTGGCTATTGTAAATAGAGCTGCAGTGAACATTGTGGTACATGACTCTTCTTGAATTATGGTTTTCTCAGGGTATATGCCCAGTAGTGGGATTGCTGGGTCATATGGTAGTTCTATTTTTAGTTTTTTAAGGAACCTCCATACTGTTCTCCATAGTGGCTGTATCAATTACATTCCCACCAACAGTGGAAGAGGGTTCCCTTTTCTCCACACCCTCTCCAGCATTTATTGTTTGGAGATTTTTTGATGATGGCCATTCTGACCAGTGTGAGATGATATCTCATTGTAGTTTTGATTTGCATTTCTCTAATGATTAATGATGTTAAGCATTCTTTCATGTGTGTGTTGACAATCTGTGTATCTTCTTTGGAGAAATGTCTGTTTAGGACTTCTGCCCATTTTGGAGTTGGGTTGTTTGTTTTTTGATAGTGAGCTGCGTGAGCTACTTGTAAATTTTGGAGATTAATCCTTTGTCAGTTGCTTCATTTGCAAATATTTTTGCCCATTCTGAGGGTTGTCTTTTGGTCTTGTTTATGGTTTCCTTTGCTGTGCAAAAGCTTTGAAGTTTCATTAGGTCCCATGTGTTTATTTTTGTTTTTATTTCCATTTCTCTAGGAGGTGGGTCAAAAAGGATCTTGCTGTGATTTATGTCATGGAGTGTTCTGCCTATGTTTTCCTCTAAGAGTTTAATAGTGTCTGGTCTTACATTTAGGTCTCTAATGCATTTTGAGTTTATTTTTGTGTATGGTGTTAGGGAGTGTTCTAATTTCATTCTTTTACATGTAGCTGTCCAGTTTTCCCAGCACCACTTATTGAAGAGACTGTCTTTTCTCCACTGTATATTCATTCCTCCTTTATCAAACATAAGGTGACCATATGTGTGTGGATTTGTCTCTGGGCTTTCTATCCTGTTCCATTGATCTATATTTCTTTTTTTGTGCCAGTACCATACTGTCTTGATGACTGTAGCTTTGTAGTATAGTCTGAAGTCAGGGAGCCTCATTCCTCCAGCTCCGTTTTTCTTTCTCAAGACTGCTTTGGCAATTCAGGGTCTTTTGTGCTTCCATACAAATTGTGAATTCTTTTGTTCTCATTCTGTGAAAAATGCCAGTGGTAGTTTGATAGGGATTGCATTGAATCTGTAGATTGCTTTGTTTAGTATAGTCATTTTCACAATGTTGATTCTTCCAATGCACGAACATGGTATATCTCTCCATCTGTTTGTATCATCTTTAATTTCTTTCATCAGTGTCTTATAGTTTTCTTCATACAGCTCTTTGGTCTCCTTAGGTAGGTTCATTCCTAGATATTTTATTCTTTTTGTTGCAGTGGTAAATGGAAGTGTTTTCTTAATTTCACTTTCAGATTTTTCATCATTAGGATATAGGAATGCAAGAGATTTCTGTGCATTAACTTTATATCCTGCTTCTTTACCAGATTTATTGATCAGCTCTAGTAGTTTTCTGCTAGCATCTTTAGGATTCTCTATGTATAGTATCATGTCATCTGCAAACAGTGACAGCTTTACTCCTTCTTTTCCGATTTGGATTCCTTTTATTTCTGTTTCATCTCCGATTGCTGTGGCTAAAACTTCCAAAACTATGTTGAATAATAGTCGTGAGAGTGGGCAGCCTTGTCTTGTTCCTGATCTTAGTGGAAATGCTTTCATTTTTTTACCACTGAGGACAATGTTGGCTGTGGGTTTGTCATATATGGCATTTATCCTGTTTAGGTAAGTTCCCTTGAGGGTTTTTATCATAAATGGGTGTTGAATTTTGTCAAAAGCTTTCTCTGCATCTATTGAGATGATCATATGGTTTTTCTCCTTCAATATGTTAATATGGTGTATCACATTGATTGATTTGCATATATTGAAGAATGCTTGCATTCCTGGGATAAACCCCACTTGATCATGGTGTATGATCCTTGTAATGTGCTGTTGGATTCTGTTTGCTGATATTTTGTTGAGGACTTTTGTATCGATGTTCATCAGTGATATTGGCCTGTAGTTTTCTTTTTTTGTGACATCTTTGTCTAGTTTTGGTATCAGGGTGATGGTGGCCTCGCAGAATGAGTTTGGGAGTGTTCCTCCCTCTGCTATATTTTGGAAGAGTTTGAGAAGGATAGGTGTTAGCTCTTCTCTTAATGTTTGATAGGATTCGCCTGTGAAGCCATCTGGTCCTGGGCTTTTGTTTGTTGGAAGATTTTTAATCACAGTTTCAATTTCAGTGCTTGTGATTGGTCTATTCATATTTTCTATTTCTTCCTGAGTCAGTCTTGGCAGGTTGTGCTTTTCTAAGAATTTCTCCATTTTTTCCAGGTTGTCCATTTTATTGGCATAGAGTTGCTTGTAGTAATCCCTCATGATCCTTTGTATTTCTGCCGTGTCAGTTGTTACTTCTCCTTTTTCATTTCTAATTCTATTGATTTGAGTCTTCTCCCTTTTTTTCTTGATGAATCTTGCTGTTGGTTTATAAATTTTGTTTATCCTCTCAAAGAACCAGCTTTTAATTTTATTGATCTTTGCTATTGTTTCCTTCATTTCTTTTTCATTTATTTCTGATCTGATCTTTATGATTTCTTTCCTTCTGCTAACTTTGGGGGTTTTTTGTTCTTCTTTCTCTGATTGCTTTAGGTGTAAGGTTAGGTTGTTTATTTGAGATGTTTCTTATTTCTTAAGGTAGGATTGTATTGCTATAAACTTCCCTCTTAGAACTGCTTTTGCTGCATCCCATAGGTTTTGGATCGTCGTGTTTTCATTGTCATTTATTTCTAGGTATTTTTTGATTTCCTCTTTGATTTCTTCAGTGATCTCTTGGTTATTAAGTAGTGTATTGTTTAGTGTTTGTATTTTTTATAGACTTTTTCCTGTAATTGATATCTAGTCTCATAGCGTTGTTTTCAGAAAAGATACTTGATATGATTTCAATTTTTTTAAATTTACCAAGGCTTGATTTGTGACTCAAGATATGATCTATCCTGGAGAATGTTCCATGAGCACTTGAGAAGAAAGTGTATTCTGTTGTTTTTGGCTGGAATGTCCTATAAATATCAATTAATTCCATCTTGTTTAATATATCATTTGAAGCTTGTGTTTCCTTATTTATTTTCATTTTGGATGATCTGTCCCTTGGTGAAAGTGGGGTGTAAAAGTCCCCTACTATGATTGTGTTACTGTCGATTTCCCCATTTTATGACTGTTAGCATTTGCCTTATGTATTGAGGTGCTCCTATGTTGGGTGCATAAATATTTACAATTGTTATATCTTCTTCTTGGATTGATCCCTTGATCATTATGTAGTGTCCTTTGTCTCTTGTAATAGTCTTTATTTTAAAGTCTATTTTGTCTGATATGAGAATTGCTACTCCAGCTTTCTTTTGATTTCCATTTGCATGGAATATCTTTTTCCATCCCCTCACTTTCAGTCTGTATGTGTCCCTAGGTCTGAAGTGGGTCTGTTGTAGACAGTATATATATGGGTCTTGTTTTTGTATCCATTCAGCCAGTCTATGTCTTTTGGTTGGAGCATTTGATCCATGTACATTTAAGGTAATTATTGATATGTATGTTCCTATTACCCTTTTCTTAATTGTTTGGGGTTTGTTATTGTAGGTCTTTTCCTCCTCTTGTGTTTCCTGCCTAGAGAAATTCCTTTAGCATTTGTTGTAATGGTGGTTTGGTGGTGCTGAATTCTCTTAGCTTTTGCTTGTCTGTAAAGGTTTTAATTTCTCTGTCAAATCTGAATGAGATCCTTGCTGGGTAGAGTAATCTTGGTTGTAGGTTTTTCCCCTTCATCACTTTAAAGGTGTCCTGCCACTCCCTTCTGGCTTGCTGAGTTTCTGCTGAAAGATAAGCTGTTAACCTTATGGGTATTCCCTTGTATGTTATTTGTTGTTTTTCCCTTGCTGCTTTTAATATTTTTTCTTTGTATTTAATTTTTGATAGTTTGATTAATATGTCTCTCGGTGTGTTTCTCCTTGGGTTTATCCTGTATGGGACTCTGTGTGCTTCCTGAACTTAACCATTTCCTTTCCCATATTAGGGAAATTTTCAATTATAATCTCTTCAAATATTTTCTCATTCCCTTTCTTTTTCTCTTCTTCTTCTGGGACCCCTATAATTCGAATGTTGGTGTGTTTAATGTTGTCCCAGAGGTCTCTGAGACTGTCCTCAATTCTTTTCATTCTTTTTTCTTTATTCTGCTCTGCATTAGTTATTTCCACTATTTTATCTTCCAGGTCACTTGTCTGTTCTTCTGCCTCAGTTATTCTGCTATTGATCCCTTGTAGAGAATTTGTAATTGCATTTATTTTGTTGTTCATCGCTGTTTGGTTTCTCTTTAGTTCTTCTAGGTCCTTGTTAAACATTTCTTGTGTTTTGTCCATTCTATTTCCAAGATTTTGGATCAACTTTACTATCATTGTTCTGAATTCTTTTTCAGATAGACTGCCTATTTCCTCTTCATTTGTGAGGTCTGGTGGGTTTTTATCTTACTCCTAAATCTGCTGTGTGTTTCTCTGCCTTCTCATTTTGCTTAAGTTACTGTGTTTGGAGTCTCCTTTTTGCAGGGTGCAGGTTCGTAGTTCCTGTTGTTTTTGGTGTCTGCCCCCAGTGGCTAAGGTTGGTTCAGTGAGTTGTGTAGGCTTCCTGGTAGAGGGGAGTAGTGCCTGTGTTCTGGTGGGTGAGGCTGGATCTTGTCTTTCTGGTGGACAGGTCCATGTCTGGTTGTGTGTTTTGGGGTGTCTGTGGCCTTATTATGATTTTAGGCAGCCTGTCTGCTAATGGGTGGTTTTGTGCTCCTGTCTTGCTAGTTGTTTGGCAAAGGGTGTCCTGCACTGTAGCTTGCTGGTCATTGAGTGGAGCTGGTTCTTGGCTTTGAGATGGAGATCTCTTGGAGATTTTCACCGTTTGATATTACATGGATCTGGGAGGTCTCTTGTGGACCAGTGTCCTGAACTTGGCTCTCCCATCTCAGAGGCACAGCACTGACTCCTGGCTGGAGTGCCAAGAGCCTTTCATCCACACAGCTCATAATAAAAGGGAGAAAAAAAAGGAAGAAGGAAAGAAAGAAGAGAGCACCCAAATCAAAAAACAAATCCACCAATGATAACAAGCGCTAAAAACTGTACTAAAAAACACAGAAAAACAAAAAACAGACAGACATTACCCTAGGACAAATGGTAAAAGCAAAGCTATACAGACAAAATCACACCCAGAAACATACACATACACACTCACAAAAAGAGAAAAAGAGAAATATATATATATATCGTTGCTCTCAAAGTCCATCTCCTCAATTTGGGCTGATTCATTGTCTATTCAGGTATTCCACAGATGCAGGGTACATCACGTTGATTGTGGAGATTTAATCCGCTGCTCCTGAGGCTGCTGGGAGAGATTTCCCTTTCTTTTCTTTGTTCGCACAGCTCCTGGGGTTCAGCTTTGGATTAGGCCCCACCTCTGCGTGTAGGTCACCTGAGGGCGTCTGTTCTCCGCTCAGACAGGACGGAGTTAAAGGAGCAGCTGATTTGGGGGCTCTGGCTCACTCAGGCCATGGGGAGGGAGGGGCACGGACTGCAGGGCGAGCCTGCGGTGGCAGAGGCCGGCGTGACTTTGCAACAGCCTGAGGCCCGCGTGTGTTTTCCGGGGGAAGTTGTCCCTGGATCACGGGACCCTGGCAGTTGCAGGCTGCACAGGTTCCCGGGAGGTAAACCTGCCTTTTTTGAAAGTTCATTGTCTCTGTATTCCCCAAAGGGAGGAAGCTAGTGTTTTAGTATCAAACCTAATTGTGAAAAGATTTGTAATTCACAGCTTGCCTTTTATCTTGACTCATGTGTGTGCCATCATCATATATATATATATATATATATATATATATATATATATATATATATATATATTTTTTTTTTTTTTACAATGAGGGAATCAGAGCGTAATGCCTACTGCCTGATCTTTCTTTCTTTCTTTCTTTCTTTTTTTTTTTTGATGTTGGGGGTAGGAGTTTATTAATTAATTTACTTATTTTTGCTGTGTTGCGTCTTCGTTTTCTTGTGCGAGGGCTTTCTCTAGTTGTGGCAAGCAGGGGCCACTCTTCATCGCAGTGCGCGGGCCTCTCACTAATGCGGCCTCTCTTGTGGCGGAGCACAGGCTCCAGACGCGCAGGCTCAGTAGTTGTGGCTCACGGGCCCAGTTGCTCTGCGGCATGTGGGATCCTCCCAGACCAGGGCTCGAACCCATGTCCCCTGCACTAGCAGGCAGATTCTCAACCACTACACCACCAGGGAGGCCCCATCATCATATTTTCAAAGCAAATGTTAAAGTAAAGGTTACAAAACCATTAACTGTTACAATACTTGTGGCTTTAATATTGGGGAAAATCTGCATATTAATTCACACCATTATTATTGGTTTTTAAATAGGAAGAAAATATTGTGTGTACAGGATAATTAATTTAGCTATTATGTTAAATTTTGAGGACACCAAAAATATTTCCTGTATTTGGAAGATTGGTTGCATTTATAATGACTTTGATTACAAAAGAAGACATGTGCATTGTGGGAGAAAATAGTTAATATACAGTCAAATGAAAGTAAACAAAGTCATTTGAAATAACCACCAAGGAAAAAAATTCCTCCAGATTTTTTATTTTTATTTTTAAAATTTATTTATTGTTTACTTGACCATGCCATGCGGCATGTGAGATCTTAGTTCCCTAACAAGGTATCGAACCCAAGACCCCTGCAGTGGAAGTGTGGAGTCTTAACCACTGGACTGCCAGGGAAGTCCCACTCCAGATTTTTTAATATACTACATATATTTATATATTTTTTTATAATTATGGCTATTCTGGTCATACTGTTTTCTGATCTACTTTTTTTAATAAGCAATATATTACAAATATTTTCCATATTATTTGACAACATTTTTATTGGCTGCCTTGTGTTTTATTATATGGGTACACTGTGATTTATTTTTAAAACACTCTGGCAAACATTCTTGCCGCTATTTCCTTAGAATAAATCCTAGGACGAGAAATTTGTGGGGCAAAAAGCATTTTAAAGTCTTTTGATACATGGGGGACCCAAACAGTCATAATCCAGAAGATAATTTCACAAAACAGTTACTGCACTCCTTTCCCTTCCCAGGCAAACATCATAGTGATCTAATTATTGTTTGTTTGTTTTTAACTTTTAGGTTACCTTGCACCTCGAAACCTTCCTAGTACTGGCTTCTTCCCGCTGCTGCAAACCCTACTCTGTGACACAGACTCTAAATGCAAAGACACACCCTATGGGCCACAAGATCTGCTTCGTAGGAATGGAATTGACGATGCACAATCTAAAGACAGGTAGGGACACTTCCAAGTGTGTTCAGTTGCTTTGAGAGATCAGATCTTGTTTCCTTATGAGATATCCAGGAAGCCATCCTAGGTTAGGTATACAACTTTATTTTCTATATCTACGAATGTGATGATCTAAATATGAATGAACGAGGTGGGTACAAACTGGAATTACCATTTTTATGTAGGATTAAGCATAATCTACTTTGATTAATTACTCAAATTTTGCCTTTTAAAACTACTTACGGTTACCGGAGGATGGGAGTGGGGATTAATTGGGAAATTGAGACTCACATATACACACTGCTATACACATAAAATAGATAACTATTAAGGATCTACTGTATATCACAGGGAACCCTACTCAATACTCTGTGATGGCCTATAGGGGAAAACAATCTTAAAAGAAAAAAAAAGGGTGGATATACGTGTATGTATAACTGATTCACTTTGCTGTACACCTGAAACTAACACAACATTGTAAATCAACTATACTCCAATAAAAATCAAAAAAAAAAAAAAAAAACCTGGGTAGGCAAGGCAGTCCTTCTTAACTTCCGTCAGAGATTCTCTATCCTTCCTCAAACTGTCAGTGACATTGCCCCAAGACTCGATCACAAGCATAAGATATAGGGCAATATCAGGGATATTATCTCCTGGAAGAATAACATATTTATCTAGCTCTATGTGGAACTTCTAGATATAACAGAAACCAGGAAATGCAAATAAGGAAATTAAGGGTCTAGAAATCAAAGTAATAAAGTTGAAAGTATTCTTAATTCAATAGCAATCTTTAAATGACGTTAATGTGTATGGTGTGAGAAGAAACTGAAGAATAAAGATAGGGAATCTAGACCATTTACAACCTCAGTTTTCCATCCTGAGATTTTAAACCTAAAGAGACACCCAAGAGCCCAACTGTCTGTAGAACTGAGAAAAACATTGTAATCTGAATTGACCATGAGATTATCCTGGTAGAGGTTTTTTTAAGTGTCTCTCAAGAAAAGATTATATTTATCTATAATCAGAGATATTTGGTTCCAAACTTTTAATTTAAATTCCTTGACATGTAGCACCATTTCTCCTTTAATATTATCATCGTGATTTTGATCATCAGATAATATGGGAGACACTTTAAGACAGTAACTAATTACAAGCTGCTTAGCATAAAATATCAACATGTCAAGAATTGTTCTGGGAAATGACTTGAGACACCTAATTATTGGGTTGCTAATTCACATTGGTTTTGTGAACCAAACAAATTCTCTACCATTTTGTTACTTGCATTCTAATGGAAAAGTAAGCAAAAAAGCAATAAACTAAATAAATAGCATAATTACTGATAATAATAAATGTACTGGCAAGAAAATAGAGCAGGTTAAGAGGTAGAAACTGCAAGGTGGGAATTTAATAGGGTAGCAAAAGAAGGGCCTCTGCTAGAAGGTGACATTTGGGTAGAGACCAACAAGGACAGGGAAAAACCAGCACCAGCATGTGAACATCTAGAAGATAAAGTTCCAGGCAGAGAAATAGTCAGTGATCCTGAAGTGGGGACAAACCTGATCATTTAGAGGAACAGAAAGTTGGCTAATATGACTAGAACATCGTGAGGGATGATGAAAGCGGTAGGGGATATGGTGAAACAATAAAAACCATGAGAGAAAGAGCCTGAAGAATCAAACAGGTAAGGAAAGGGAAAGGATTTGTCTTTTGTTTTTAGTATAATGAGAAGCCACTGGAAATTTTTAAGCAGGGAAATGACATGACATATTTTCTATGAGACTAATATATTCTAGGCATATACAAGCATTACCTCAGCTAGCAACTAGCTGAGTTGTGTATCTCTGCAAGGAGACCCAAAGCTGACTAGAGCCTATGCCCCCTTGTGTAATCAGTGTAGAGATAAAGTGAATTAATATTTTATTCATTCAGCCACTTCATAGATGGTCTCTGTGTCCCTATGTGAGTGATGAATTAGGCAAGATTTATGCCTGTGTTCTAGCAGGGTAAGGTAAATATTAAATCAACGATAGTAGGAGATAGTGCAATGAAGAGTGCCAGAAGGATGCTGAAGCAAGACACCTCCATACTTAAAGTAGAAAGAGAGCTTTCAGCTGACATAATCAGGTAAATCATGGAAAAGTTGTACTTGAGATGGACATTTCCTGAGCCAAGTGATAGAGAAGATATGGGGAAAATTAATGTCCATTATTTACAAATTGGATTACAGCTCCAGCTGGGGCTCTCATCTTTGTATCTTTTTTTTTTCCCATGAAGAACTAAGTAACAGTGAGGGAAATAGTTAACAAAATCTAAGAAGTCCATAAATAAATCTCCACCCAAAGAAGTATTTTTCTATGTAATATAATAGAGAACCAAATTCATGGAGTCTCCTGAGATGAGCCATTGAGTTGGTTTTGGAACTAGGATTAAAGTCCAGTTTTATTTTACCCTCTGTTGGTTATTCTCCAGATAGCTGATCATGTCTCTTTTTTTTCAGTTTTATTCCAATCTCCAGGTATTTTATTGAGCTCAAGCTCTATATTGCTGTATATTCAGTATTTTCTCTAAACTACTAAATAATTGGAACTAAATTTGGAAAATTATGTACAATAATAAAATTGCATTAATGATATTTCCCACCATGCTATTAACTTTTATGCTTTATATAGCCATGCAATGAAACTGGGGCATGGTTACTAGGTAAGCCGTTCCATACTAAGTAAGCCATTGCACTAAATTACTTGCCTTTGATGAAGAAAGATTCACCAGCATAGCCTCATTAAGGAACAAAACAGTCAGGGGAAAAAAATCTTTGGCTTCATCAAAAGAGGCCCACCATGTTTATTTTGAAAGACATGATCACACTTAGTCACTACTTGCTGGCCAGTCGCCAAGTTTTTTCATGAGTTTTTGCATTGGCACCAACCTTCTGTTATTAAATTAATATTTCTCTTAAGCATTAGCTTCAGGATGAGGTGCTTTAAAAAAAATTCAACACTATACTCAGCATCAACTGTAACTAGCTGTCTGAAAGAAGAAATGATTACATTTATGATTTTTTGGCCCTTAATGCACAAGGGATGATCCAACATCATGGAACTTACCCTTGTGGTCCTTCCTCCCTGCCCTGCCTCTAAGAATACATCAGAACAGTGGGAACCCCTGGCTGTGCCATTGCTCACACAGCTGGCAAATGGCAAAGATCATCTTGCAGAGCTCACAGGGTCATTATTTGGAGAAGCAATTCAACATTCCTGCAGCTCCTGTGGGGTATTGCCTCTATGGATTTACTCCCTATCTCTGTCATGTTGACACTCATCCATGACCTGTGTTTTCCAAATTCATACCTCTGCTCCTATCGAATGGCTCCTACAGAACTTGAAACATAGCTAATCAGATTCTATTCAGGGAAATTTTTAAAGTGCCAAGACTTTTGTTTAATACTGAAAAATATGGATGCGTTTAGGAACTGACCTGAAGGTATTATTGGGAATATAAGGGAAGTGGAAGTAAAACAGTTATATGTCCTTGTTTGACTATAAAGATGAGGTGAGATGTATAAGTCTCACACTGTATTAATTTCAGAGTAATTGTTAACCATCTAGTAATCATTTTAGTGAGTATTCATATAAAAATACAGGTTAAAATTTCATTTATCAAAAACAAAGTGGAAGGAAGTCTTAACTGCCACACAGGCAAAATTGTTAATTCATTGAGTTAGAATGTATTGAATGTGTACCACATGCTGGAGACAATGCAAGTCACTATGAATACATAGATGACTAAGGCATATCCCTATACAAACTTAAAATCTAGTGAGAGAGAGAGATAGAGACTACTAAACAGGGAAATTAATCTATGACATGGTCAATGTGATGAATATTTGTTTAGTTCTTACTGTGCCCAGAACGTCAGACAACAAATGGTGAATAGTTACACAGACACCCTGAGACATTGTTTCTGCCTGAGGAATATGCATCTGACTGTTGGATGTATTATTGGAATGGAGAGAGGTTTGGGTGGGGAGACGTCAGAAGAGTTCTCCAGAGACCTGTGTGAGTAAGATCATTAAGGACAGATAGGGTGGTGGTTACCAGACTAGAGGAAGGTGTATTTGAGATAGGCCATAAAAAAAGAATCTCAGAACTTAATAAAGGAAAGAAATCAATGGCGGCCCTTGTAGAGTCAGTTTAGAGGAATGGGCAGGTAGCTTTGCTGCTGACTGTGATGGCAAAATGACAAATTCCCTTGTCGTGTAGCCATATTAATCTGCCTGTGTCAGGGCTAGGTAGAACATAATATGTACAGGGTCATCTGAAAGCTACTGTGATGTTACCTCCTCCTCTATATTCTACGTGCTTCTGATACACATCTACCCCCAAGGCATTTCCTCATCTGCCCATCATGGTGCCTTTAGAAATGTATTAGCTCAGATATACATTATATCTCCAAAGTCCCTCCAAAGAATATAAAAAATCCTAGGACAGAGCAACATATGAAGGCATTTCTGAATCTTAACACCTTAATGGTATAGATTGTTGATTGGTAAGTGAGCTACCTAGAAGAGAGATGTATGTTGAACATGGGCAGGCAGGGGTTGTATCTGAAGCATAGATGACCCTGAAGGAATGAACATCAGAATGAAATTGAAGAAAATAATGAAAAAAATTAAAATGACTTCTCCTTGGGGGAGTCAAGGAAGGACAACCGTATCAAGTCACTGAGGAGGCCTCAATTCCATTACAACATTCTTATTTGTACTTAAAAGTTGGTAATGAATGTCATCTGAAGCTGGAACCAGAACTGGGCCTGCAGCAGATTTCATGCTTTCTTTCCAGGTGTCACTATATACCCGTATAATTGTAATTCTGAGGAAGAAGGGAAAAAATATAAAAAGTTTAACTAATCCTTAAAGACAAAAAAAGAATGTCAGAATTTTCTTTTTAGGATTTGCCATATGTGTCTTTCCTGGAAGCAATTCCTTTCAAAGACAGAATTACCATAGCACACATGGATGCTGCCCACACAGGTAGTCTTTCCCACTCACAGGAAATACAGAGACATTCAATATAAGTGCATAAATCCTCCCATTGCAATGATATCTATAAATGTGACATTTCCCCAATGTAACTGTTGGTAGACATGTCTAAGAAGAAGTAAAACTACCCTGAGCCTAGTTTCCCTCCTGGTATCTTAAATTGAACATTTTGAATCCAAGATGTTTCCCTTATTAAATTCCTGTTCAAAGTGGAGCACTATAAATACCATAGAAGCAGACTCTACCTCTTCAACATCTTAGAGGCAGGCCCTTAGCCATCTCCGTGGTACTGTACATGTGGCTGGGTCCAGTAAAAGGCAGTAAAGTGATGCCATGGGCCACTTGGAGATTTGACTCAGGCTTTCTTGCCTCACCCAGAAGGTTGAATTCTCTGGACTCATGTGAGTCTACATGCTGGATTCAGGGGCATCCAAGTTTTGTATAATGCCTTAATATACCTCCCAGAGATATCTAGTATGAGAGAGATTGTCTGAGACTTTCTTAGAGCTATTTAGAGTTCCCGAATAGGATTTTTTAATCTCCTGAGTTGGCCCTAGAGAGTGGGATTAGGGAGGAGTCATCATTGAATAAATCCACTTCTCTGTCACAGCCTAGTGCAGGGTTTCTCAATCTCAGCATTATTGCTACTTGGGATCAGATAATTCTTTGTTGTGCTGTGCACTGTAGACTGTTTAGTAGCATCCCTGGCCTCTACCCACTAGATACCAGTAGCAACACTCCCGTCCAGTTGTGACAACTACATATTTCTCCAGATATTGTCAAATACCCCTGGGAGCAGGGGAGGGAGCACAAAATTGCCCCCAGTTGAAAACCACTAGTCTAGTGAAAGTATGAAGAAAAAGATTTTAAGGTAGCAAGAGGCATGAATTAGGTTATGATTCTAGGATCTCGCTCTATAAGAAACACAAATGACCACTCTAACTGAGCACCCCCAGTCATGTGTTGTCATCATTCCCTAGGCATGTCCTTACTTAGCTATTACCATTAACGTATTATAATCCCTGTTTTTTTATTTGACTTGCCCATTATATTACATATCGTGGGAATTTAATAAACGTTAGTGAGTTTATGGATGAATATGGTGGATACAGTATAAAATTGATTATATGTTTGTGTCTGTGGTGCCATCTCTGGTGTTTCCTCTTCCAAGGACCTTTGCAGAACCAGGTGTGCAACAGTGGAGACAGGGCAGGCTATTTAAAAAAAAAAAAAAGATGGTTCCTTAGCTGTCAGTTCTTCTAAGCGATATTCTTTATTATCTATTATTCAGTGCTTGCCATGTGCTAAACATCCTACCATCTGCCAACACAGTGCACTGTAAATAGACTTTTCTCAAGCATTTTACAGTCTGAGGAGAAAATTGATCATTACTTAAAATGGAAAATTCCTCTTATGAGTAAACTGATAAAGAAATTAAATAATAAAATGAAGAAAGGGTTACAAAATTCTGGGTAAGGTACTTTCCCTCTTCCCACCTCACCAGCCAGTGCTCACTGGTTCCAGATTATGAATGATAAGGGTGCATCCATTTGGTGTCCAGAGATCTTGAAGGTTCTAGTATTGTAAGATTATGTGGGGAGTATAGATACATAAGTATGGGCCTTCAGCTCCACACTGATGGTGAAAGCTGTGTCTTTGTACCATCTTCTTTGTGGGTACTTTGACAGTTAATATTGGTGAGTGCCTATGATGACAGGGCCCAGAGAGGCACTTGTTAAGGACATCTCACATAGTACTCACAACAGCCTTGCAAGATAGGTGTATCATTCCTAATTTTCAGATGAGGCTGAAATTTTTTAGGAAGAGGCAGAGCTGGGATTCAAAAGATACCTAACAACTCCAAAGTTCTTTCTTCTACATCCCAGCAACACTGTCTCTTTTTATTTAATCAGCCATCCTGACTTATGGTTCAGTCCTGTGCTAGGTGTTTTGAATAAAAAGAGCATCACCATGGTGCCTGCTTCCAAAGATGTCACAGCCTAAAATGGAAAAGTGGTAGGAACAGGTACACAGACAAACATAATACACTTAAAATTTATATAAAGTAAGTATGTACAAAATGCTTAAATTGTGTAAAATTATGGAAAAGATACTGGTTCTCATTCATCACTCTAAGAAGCATAGAGTTCTCTGTCTGTAAGTATGGTCAAGCTAATTAGAAAGCTCAGAGATTACACTTAACTCAGTAAGACTGGATACCTTCCTGTCCTCCTTTAGTAATTTAATAGGGAGTCAAAAAGAACTAATTACCTTTGCTTGGGGGAGGTAAGCTGTATTTCAGCTTAGAGCCTTAATTCATCTTTTTACCCACAATGCTTGCTGTTGCACATTTATTTTGTGGTTTCCATTTTAAGAGTTGACAGACAATAGTTACGTTGAGCAGTGGCAGAGGACACACGCCATCACACTACACATTGTAAATGCAAAGCAAAACTGGGGAAAATTTGCAGGGAGATGACCAGCAAAGTACGTGTGAGATCCCATGCTCTCTCCCTGACAAAAGGCCGTACCAGGACCACCTAAATGGAGATGAACCCCCTCCCCACTCCTGTAACGTGGGACTTGTAGGTGACCGTGTAATTGTGGGCACTTCCTGGTCAAGGGCGGGTCCAGTTAGAAAAGAGGCCTCCAGAGTTCTTTGTCTGGAAGAGCCATTTTCTGTTGAGCAAGTTCAAACCTGTTGAGCCAGCAGCTTGCTGGGAAGGGGATGAACTTGTCTTTGGCATTGAAAGAATATTTGAAGGAATAGTTTTAGGGCTCTTATCTGAACGTGGGAAAATGGGCAAGGTGTCCCCTGTAGAGTTGATGCAGCTTTTGCTTCTCCAAGCTCACACTTTCTTAATTTCCCATCGCCTCTTTTTTGTTTCTTCCCCACTCCCATTTATTTTTCAGTCTCTGTTTTCTCTTGCTCCTTCTTTCTTCTTTTTGATGTTTGTCACTCTCCCTTTGGTTTTTGTTGCTGTCCCTATTCCTTAAAAATTTTATGAAGGCAGTTTTTCCCTTTATTTTCAAAATGTGTTGATATTCGGTAGTGTTTCTTACAGTACTTCAAGCTGAACTAAAAAAATGTCGAGAAAAAGAAAAGTGAACCTGACTTTCTCAAACTTTCTAAAACTTCTATTTGAGAGCAGGGAAAAGGTTCAGGTCATTTCTTATTTTTATCTGAACAGTTTTCCCATCCAAATAGTCAGCATAAGGAATGTAAGAAGATTTAGGGGAATACAGTCATGGTCATGAATAATTCAAATATACATTAAGAATGCAGAACTTTTGGAGCAACCAGTACATTTGATAGAGAATATTGGAAGAACACTAGGGAATGAAAACAAATATCACCCCTTCTTATCATTTTTATTAAAAGGACACGCTGGGAAGAAAAACAGATTTTTTTCCCCCAATTTATAAATCATAAAGTATTCTGGAACCAGGACTCAGATCTTGTTTCTTAAAAGGGAAGTCAAATCGAACCACAGTGGCAAGCAGAACTTCTTGCTTTTCCACTGTTATCTTTTTATATCCATTCTTACGTACCGTAAGTAAGCTTTTTATAAACAATCAGACAAAATTCAGATTATTCATTCCAGACATCTGGACTTATTTCACTCTTGAAATAGATATATTTATTTTAGACACTTACTTTAGGTATATCAAGTTTTCAAGAAAATATGATTATTTCCATTTTAATAATAATAAACTAAACAGGAAGTGATTTTTTAAAAAGAGGGTTACTGAATTGTGGAGTGGTCCAATAATATTTTCTTCCAAAAACTAGTGTGATCATGTTGTGCAGGGATTGCTGGCACCACATGCTATCATTACAGCCTTGATACATTCAGTACAATTAAAACCCTGAGTACATCATTATTTCTTTAACACCTGGTGCCACCTGTAATGACACCAACCACAGTGCTTAGCACAGGCTAGATATTCAATAAATGTGTGTTCTTCTTCTTCTTTGAATCGGTCTTGCAAGTATTCATCTTTGATAGTCTTCAAAATGCCATCTATAATTTAACATAGAAAACTTCTTTTTCTTTCGTGGTTGACAAACAAGCAGACCTTGATTTCAGTCTCTGAAGCACCCTTTGACTACCATCTATTTGGGATCCACCATCTTTTTAAAAGAAAAAATATATATCATAAATATTTTCAGTATTTAGCTCTAAAGTCCTTTTTTATTTCTATAAGAGTGAAGTAAAAATTAAGTATTTTAAACCTTATCTAGGCCATTTTCTCTGAGTAAAAATTTACCTTGTAGGAGCCCTTATATATTCATTGGTATATGGTTAGGTGAGTTTTGTCATTAAAATCCTAGAAAGTAGATTAAAAATTTGAAAGTCTTAGGAGAGCCCTGGAATCTACCACATAATGCATTGCTGTAACTAACTGAAATTAATGTGAGTGAAGTTATAGAGTTCTTGCTTTTTCTTCTCTAGTGAAATTCTGAGAAAGTCATCCAACCTGGAGGAGGATAGCAATTTATCACTCCAGAGCACTGAAGTTCCAGGAAAAAGGCGCACATCACTGGGTAAGCTATCCTCTTCTGCCCAGTTTGGAACAGGCCTTTTGGAACAACCAGTAAAGGTCTAATCTTTAAAAGTTACACTTTCAACTTTTCAAACAAAGATGGAATGCCTAGAATATCCCTAAGAGATCTAAATATTCCTTATGGTTGCCTGAGTGTGGTGGTACAGTTATGCAAAGGTCTTGGGAATAATTGGAAATTAAGTTCTTACTGAAATACTGTCTAGGAACAAAACCCTAAATGGCACTAGTGTAATGTTGAGAATTACACACTTTCCCAGAATTGACTAGGGACTCTTCAGTGGCCTGCAATTAGATAACACTGGGATGGTTAGAATGCCCATCAATAAAAAATGTTGGATAGAATCTCAGAGATTTGTCCAAACTTTATATTTTACAGATGAGGAATATGAGGCCCAACAAGGTTAAGCACCCTCCCTGTCCCAGTCATCCAGCTGACCTGGTACTAGAGCAACTGCCAAGATGGGACTCTTCTAGCTGTAGTCTTCTTCCTCCCACTCTACCACTCAGCATCAGAGTCATTCATCGTGCTTGTGTACTTCTTTCATTCACAGCTAGGCCAGTGGCCCTGAGACAGTAATGTGCAGAATACCCACAGGCTGAGCTTCCTGAACCTTATGTCCAGGTGCTTTTGCTGCAGATGGTCTTGAGATACACTCGTTAGAAGCCACAAATTGAGAGTAAACTCTCAAAACAGCAGGACTGTTTTATATTCATTAGCAAATAATTATTGGGTGCCTGCTATCATGTAGGCACTGTCTTAGGTACTGAAGATACATTAGTGAACAAAACAAAGATTCCTGTATGTCAGAATATGATTGGTGATCTGGGGAAAAAAAGGAGTACCTTTAAAAATGCCATGCGATATTTAAGATTCTATGATATTAACATTCCAATACAAGTTGGTGGACCAAATGAAAAAAGTCCTTTGTTATTGTAGTAGGAATATGGCAGTGAATGGTTTTGAGGAGTTAACATGCTGTTGTGAATGATCTCTGGGTGTTTGGCTGAGTAGGTTAAAGCACAGTAGAAATATGATCATACTGTTGTGGTCCAGTAAGCTTTGCTTTGCTCAGTAGCCACAGATTATATTTCTTAGCCTGGCCAGTCACCTCACAAATGTATTGCTTTGGTCTAGAGGAATCAGTTGGTAAATTCTTAAGCCCAGTGAGCATTTTAACAAAGCCTAGGCCCCACTGATGTTAGGTCACTGTATCTTTGAATATTAAGATTCTTGGTTGTGAGGATAATAAAGTATTTCTGTACACAGTTTATAAAAGTGAACACACTGGCTTAATGAACATCCATGCTATAGATCTGAACATACTCTTCCAGCTAATGCTCCTAACCAGGAACACTCTGCCACATTATAAATAGTACTGGATGAGGCCACTTTGGGAATTACTTAATTAGCATATACTGTAGTCTGGACTAATTGCTTCCTCCCATTTATTTGATCTGAAACACCATTCAAAAACCACTTTGGGGAGGAGAGAATTTATGATCCTAAGCAGATTTTAGCCTCCCAATTGAATAATTAAAAAAAAAAAAAAATTATCACCAGATGTGCACTGGCAGATCCTTTGAACAGATGTTGAGTATGATGGATCTGTGGAGCTAGTGGAGGCACCTCAAATCCTCTAGGCCTGAACAGAAATGATTCAGTTTATTAGGCAATAATATTGGTGATAAAGTTTAACGATATAAACTGGAATGAAAGCCTATGACATCCAAAAATGATTGGAAAAAACCCAAAAGCAGACCAAAACCATCACAGTTTTATGTGAAAGGAAAAACTGATGGACTTTGCCATTTTGCCAATATGAAACTTTCATGGAAGATGCATATTTGAGCGTATTCTTGCTGTGGAGTATATGAGAGCATAAGTGATATTTATGGATTCTTATGTGAACCTGCCTGTGTGTGTGTGTGTGTGTGTGTGTGTTTAGTATGCTAATCTCTTCTTTCTTTTACAACAGCCACAGTATTTCCTAGTCCAAGTTGTGATTTGGAAAGTAATGGAACAGATACTTTCAATGGTAGTCAAGTGCTTGCCTGGATCCTTAGTTTGGAAAAGGTAATTTCCCTCCGTTTTGTATGGACTCATAATAAAAAGCAGGTAAACAAATGCCTCTTAGATTAATAGAGGAATCTTCCAAATAGGAAGCATATTCCCATTTGGAGTAATATCTCCAGGAGATTCTTTTCTTGGGAGCTCTTTCATAAAAAGCTTAATTTTGAGGCATTCTAAATTCCTTAAGTTCTTGGATATTTATTTACTTCCCTGTTAAGTCCCTTAATTGAACTTAAGATTTTCATTTAGTAAAAAATAGGGTGGCATTACATGTGATCTTTTAATTTCCTGAAGCAGGAAAGAAAAAATGCTGTGTGAAAGCAGATGAAGCTTTAACACCCATCAGACATGCTGCCTCATCTATACTAATAATGCTTTTGGAAAAATTAGAGCTATAAAAAATATCTCCCCAAAGTAATAAAATCCCTTTCCTTAGAGGTATTTAAAGCACTTACCTATGGATTTCCGTCTGTTTACCAGTCTTCCACTTTAAGATTCCAGATTGCAAGATGATAAACATCATTTCTATCGGAGGTGTAAACTGGCAACCTATGATCTATATGTGTATATGTGCACATATACGAGGATTTTGAGAAATTGAATTTGAATGCCTTTAGGCAGAAGAGGTACTGTTCTGTCAGCTACAATCCTCACTTTTCCTTATTGTCTTTTATCCAACCAGATTCATAAGTTATTTGGCTGGCCGATGGGCATTTGAGTCCTGCTTTATGTGCTCTTCAGAAATTAAGAGGAGATCATTTTTAATATTTTGCCATGGAGAGACTACTACTCTCTCTCTCTTTCTCTATCTATCACACACACACATAAGAATTTTTAATAATATATCCATGTCTTATGTAGTAGACCTTTCTTCCATCTGAAACATAGGGACATAACTCTGGTCTTTATATTCCTGTGACCATAACCACTGCTGCTTAATTGTGTCTATTAGTTCCCCTTGAATTAACATTCTGTATAACTGAGGCATCGTGATAAACTTGTTTATGTCGATAAGCCAAAGAACAACACAAAAATGTATGT
Organism: Mesoplodon densirostris; assembly: GCF_025265405.1. NCBI lineage: Eukaryota > Metazoa > Chordata > Mammalia > Artiodactyla > Ziphiidae > Mesoplodon > Mesoplodon densirostris. Next base: position 23,005,382 of record NC_082668.1, read on the forward strand.
CAGGAAAAGGCACCATACCTATCAAGGCAATTCTGCCAGTGCTGGTTGAAATATAAGACTTCCAGGGTCAGTCCAGTCTAGATTTTGAAAGTCTAGTTTACATAATAGCTGAGGTACCTAAAGCACCCTGTGTAGCTGAGGAAGCCCCACCATGTGCCCACGTATTTCTGGTATAAAGCCTCCACAAATCATGCTAGGGTGCAAACTAGGGAAAGTTATTTTATTCCATTCTATTTCTTCTATATTGGTTCCCAGAAGCAAACAGCCTTGCATTGTATAAGTTAAAAATTCTTTAATAGCTAGAATAGCAGTGCTATTCTCAAAAATACCACTTTATTGTATTGAAACTCCCAGGTTCTCTTTCTCATATGGAATAAAATTTCAGAATTTTGTGAGGCAGCACGGAGTCATGTATCCGATGGAGATAAGTCAAAAATGAATTTTCTATGTATAGATACATATTTCAGAGTAGTTGGAGCAGAAGAGGGATGTAAAAATTAGGATCACATATTGATGCCTCTGTCAGCAATCTCTCTGATTCCTTTTTCTTTCTGTTTACTGCTTTCTGCAACCCTTGCAAGAATAAGTAGAGAAATCATTCTGGGGTGAGTTTATATGTAATATTAAGAAAGAGATGTGGATGAATGACTAGAAGACCTGGCACTTACAGTATCTCCTGGAATAAGTGGAGCCTGTCTTGTTTCATTACATTTAGAAGTTGAATCACTGGAAGGTAGAGTGTAGATTTTGTGATATAAAGGGAGGATGAAGTTAGCTAGCCCTCACCTCACAGGTTATAATAATTAATTACTAGGAAGGATGCATTAAATATTGCAACTAACTATAATTGGCTCTGTAAATATCTAAAGAACTTAATGGTGAATGGGATCAATATTATAGATGAAAATAGTGCTGCATCTGTTAACTGGTCTGTACTGTGAAATATATGGGGGACTTCCATTATGAAAATGCTTTCCAATTATTGCCTTTGATAATTATATGCTTGTATGTATTTTCATATATGTTTTCTTTTTTCTTTATATGCATAATTCTTAGATGAAATAATTGCTTTGCAAATGAAACATGATCCATGTTTTTCCACTTCTCTAAACAAACACTGTTGGTCTTGAGACTAGACTCTGAAGCTCTTCCTTTTTGGAATTCTTCCAAAGATCCTGGCCACTTTCCCATGAAGTGTCACAAATTATTAGGACCCCTAAGTCTCTGCTGTTAAATGTCCAGGAAAAGCTTAAGATTTTTAAGCCTGAAGATTTTTGTGAAACAAGATCTAGTAAATTTAGGTTGTCTAGTCAGAGACAGGAAATGTGTTCAGTTAAAAAAATCATATGCAAATCTTTTAAATCATAAAGATGACAAGAGTTACCACATTCACACATTCTCTCAGTGACTTTTCATGGGTAAACCGAATGTATTTTAGTGTTAATTTAATAGTTGCTATAGTGCAGGACCTTAAAATGGCTATTATGTAGACAGGTCAGTTTCCTTGATGACTAGGACACGTTAATATCTATATTTACTAACATTATTATACCACTCTTCTCACACACATTGCTTTTACAGCAAAATTCGACTTCAGAAGATATGCGAAGAGAACTGTGTGAGAACTATCCAAGATATACTGCTGATTATGCCTTCTCTTGGACCACTCTAGGGAAAAATGTTTTTAACATATTTTGCCTGTCCAACATGACCCTTTTAGAGTCTTCTCTCCAAGAACTAACAAACCAGTTCTCTCAGGTGAGTGTAAATATTTTAACATGATCAAGATCTCATAAACAATAGAAAGAAGTGTATTGTTTCCATTGTTGTATACACAAAGTGACTCAAAATGAATTAAAGAGCAAATGCATAGCCCACATGGACTAGGAAATGCTGACTGAAATGTTGGCTCACCTTTGGCATGAATTCCTTGCACAGAGATTCACATGCAATGTCTAATTCTAAGTAATATGTCTATTTGCTATTTAAATGTGCAGGATTGAAATTATGTTAATGTTGAACCAAAAATATTGCATTATGGTTAATGTGGAGACATCTTTGTAGATGAAATTTGACTTTGCTCTATGGTGAATGAAGATTGACTGTTTTCTCTGAGATATTTTATTTAAGTGAGATTACTCAGGATACAATGTAAGTTTAATAGTTAAACTATCAGAGCCTTATAACTCTCGGAAGTTAGAATAATGGATAATCTTTAAAATGTTTCTTCTAAGGTCAAACCCAATTTACAAATTTGACTTTTTATGAAATAATATATAATCCCTCTTTCCCAAATATTATATATTAAAACCAAGAACTTTATAATATGGAGTGCTAATGACCATTTTCATATGCTAGTCTTAAATTAAGATGTGAAAATAAGACACTGATAATCTTCTTTTAATGAAACTCCACATACAATGAAAGTTCACAAAAATATTCAGAATTCTCTCAAAGTTTTCTAAACAGGAATAAATGAAACATGTCCACATCTAACATTTTCCCCCTTGATTCTCTGAATTTTATTGTAAGTAAGTGCAGAATGCTTAAATTACTCTTCAGTAGTCTGAGTTTTCCAAATGAACTAGATTAGAGACACTGTTATAATAATCCCAATCCAATGTAGAGCACTTAAAATTCTATCTCAACAAACTCAGCAGTCACGTAGAATGTGTGGTTAAGAATATGTTGTTCAAAATCACATTTTCAGCGTGAAAGACCTTGAATTAAGACAGAACAAAACCCTGACTTTACTAGTATGAATGAGCTTATTAAGAAGATTGTTTTGGGTGGGAATATAATGAAGGTATTAGCTGGATCCTGTGATTCAGAGCAAAAGTGCAGGTCATGGTTTTCATTTATTTGTTTGCTTCTAGTACAAGATATGATTATTACATAGGATATTCACTCTAAATCTTTATTATAACTGAAGTTCCTTGTAATCCAGCAGAACTTTGGAAATACTTTATTTTGTTAAGTATGTATAATTGTAATAGTAGACATTTTCATGTTTGTATGTATACATATTCACACACATATAATATAAAATATATAAATTTTAAGGGTTTTCTATGCAAATAATAAATAATATAAGGTCTACTAATGGATATAGAGAAGATATGTCTGCAGATCCTGCACCAGATCCTAAAGAAAAACAAAAATACTACTCTGAAGCTAATTTTATTTTAAGAAATTAATTTTAATTTCCCAAACACAATTTAAATATTTTGTATAAACAGTTTTGTTAAGCAAACATTAAATATGCCAATTTCTGGAACTATAGGAAAGAATCTAATTATGTGTAAGAACATTTGAAATGGTTATAGTTTTTCCAAGTAAAAGATGACTTCAAACTGAATGAAAATCTGAAAGAATTACTTATGTGAAAATCTAAACTTTTAATGTTTTCAAAGGCAGTTAGCCATGTGGTTACAGATGTTGAAGTATCATTTCACCCTGTTTGTGGTTTTATTTTTTAAGCTATCAAGTGATCCCCAAAACCAGAAGATAGTGTTTCAGGAAATGGTCAAAGTGCTGTCCTTTTTCTCACACATGCAAAAGCAGACAGCTGTGTGGCAGCTTCTCTCCAGTTTTCCAAATGTGTTCCGGAATGACACGACACTAAGCAATCTATTTGATGTTCTTCGAAGTGCAAACAGGTAAGAAAAAGTAAGAATTAAGGGGAATATTACTGTTCATAAAGAAGTCTTTCTTTTTTTTTTTAATATTACCTTTAGGATCACTGGTAGGTAGGTAATTTAAACACGGCAAATAATCCTTCAGCACCTTATTGCAGATTTTGGCAACGAAAGTAAGTGTATTAGTTAGGCAAAGGAGAAACACACACTGTGGTCATCAGCATTATTGACAGGTTTATGGAGAAACAAGGAGGAACACTAATCATAACATCTATAGTGTCAGTTGGTATCCCAGACTTCTGAGAAAGATGGTAGAGCAGGACCAATGGTAGATTGGAACCTTGGCTCAGGCTCACTCAGGGACAACCAGGGCTCTGTGCATCTAGTATTTTAACTGTGCAAGAAGAAAATATTTCATTGGGTTTTGGTTGCACTACACAGTAAAAAACAACCCCATTGGCTAGAGTTTACACCAAGCCACCCCAAGGGGTTTGGCCTCCCTCAGGTGCAGCCAGCTTAAGCCTGCATATTGGGTTGGCTTTATTTGACACATATGACACAAAGATTTGAAAAATTTTGCAGAAGAAACCCTTTTAAAGCCTGCATTCCTCATAAAAGAGATCTGAGCATGGCCAGCATTCAGAGTTTGATGGACACATACTTAGGTTTTGGCTGTCTAGCTAATTTGGAAATGTGCATTAAGCAAAACAACAACAACTATATTAACAACTAGCAATTACTGACTGCCTGTTATATGCCAGACACTTTACTGGACCCTTTATATATATCACATTGAAACTTACAACAGAACTATTATTTATTTTATAAGTGAGATAAGGTTATAAAAATTAAATATTTGATGATCATGCCGCTAGGAGGGTTTGAACCTGGGTTTTTTAACTCCAGAACCCAGACTGCCTCTCTAATATGTCACTAAGAGTACAGTGGATTCCATCGCTAATGTCTGAAGCACCACAAGAGTTTTCTCATCTTCTCTGATAAGCTTCCAAGAGTTTATATTTGTTCAAAGACCTTATAATAAGCCCTCATGTTGTTGCATTAATTTCATTTGATTCTCACAACCGTGCTTTGAGATTGAGACTACAGATATCCCCATTTTATGAAAGAGGAAACACACACTAGTTTTTTAAAGTTAAATCTCCTTTACTATTATTATTAAACTAACAGTATCACTAAAATCTGTAAATTCTTCACAGATGACTGTATTTTATCATCAAATCATTGGTTTATCTTACTCTTTGTTGATCAAGTAATATGGACAAATAAACCCCATAAAAAGGTTTTGAGGTTATTTACACCAGCAATTTTGCAAAGTTGTAAGTTGTTATATAGTTCAGTCACCAAAACGAGATTATATAATGTTAAGATTATGACAGAGGTTAGCAAAAATGAGTAATCTCAAAAGTCAAGAATTGTATATGAAAAAACATACATGATATTCACCATTTATGAGGAAGAAGTTATGCTGAGATATGAATCACAAAAACTCCTTTTTTTTTTTTTTTTTTTGTGTGTGTGTGGTACGCGGGCCTCTCACTGTTGTGGCCTCTCCCGTTGCAAAGCACAGGCTCCGGACGTGCAGGCTCAGTGGCCATGGCTCACGGGCCCAGCTGCTCTGCAGCATGTGGGATCTTCCCAGACCGGGGCACGAACCCATGTCCCCTACATCGGCAGGCGGACTGTCAACCATTGCGCCACCAGGGAAGCCCACAAAAACTCCTTTTTAAATTACCTTTACATATAAGGAGACTTGTTTTGGATAACTTCCATTTGTATATGATGAAAAGGACAGAAAAACAAAATCAGTGAAGTGAAATAAAAGTATTTTGATCAATAGTTTAAAGGATTTCAGAGAGGACAATGGTCAGGTGTCATTTTTAAGTCATGTTTTGTTAGAAAAAGATGAATTAAGTCTTCTGACCTTTTTATTAATTATATTAATAACAATAATGCTGACAGTTACAATGAGATTGTCAAGTGTTCAGTCTTTGAAGGTGTTACTTTGAGACAACAGATTAGCTGAGTCAAGCAGAAGGCCAAGCTGGGAGAAGGCTGGCAGAGATCTACAACCTCAGAACATTTAACTGGTCTCCATGTGACCAGGGTTCAGAAGTAACTCAAAGTCTGAGAACCAGGAGATTCTTGGGGGCAAATATAAAAATGCCTGAGGTATTGACTGTTATGTATATAGAGCAGAAATGAAAAAAATACAGCCATGCCCCTATGGCCAAACACACAGCTGTAAAAACAAGCTAACAATGCTGTGGGCTCAGTGCAGAAATGTTCTGTCCTCCCCACCATGTTGGGGCAAAGTGCCAGAGGCAAGACATAAAGTGGAAAGAACATAAACTTTGAAATTAGACAGAACCAGTTCTATTTATTTGGATAACCTCGTGTAAGTTATTTAACTTTTTGAACTTTAGTTTTCCTGTCTATAAAACAAAACAAATGAAAATGACTTTATGGAACTATTAGAGAAGTAAATAAAATTATAAATATATATATGTTTATATACAGACACATATCTACTAGAAACTAGAGGATACTCTTAGCTCTCTAAATATTTTCATTCATAGCTAGGGAGCTAAAATTAAAAGGACCTTAATTTAAATATTAAAAATTCCAAAAATATGGTAGAAAGTATATGCACATACTGTTGCTGGAGTGAGCCTTCAGTTGATTAGGATACATATGGAAAAACTATCACCTAGTATGTATTACATTTCACTTCACAGTGGCAAATCCTTAACAGAGCCTTTTAAGTTACTACTCATGTACATTAAAGCATTGCCTCACAGTATTTGTGAAATTCAGACATACTTGTACAAAGCTAACATTTTTAAAATGTGCTAATGACATTAAGGCGATAAAGAAGGCATTTCTTAAATCCCTAGTTGGTTTTTTGGAAATATGGAATGAACTCCAGCATAAGTGAATTTGCTCATTATCTTGTTTTTTTGTGGGTTTTTTTTTTGTTTTTTTTTTTGCGGTACGTGGGCCTCTCACTGTTGTGGCCTCTCCCATTGCGGAGCACAGGCTCCGGACACGCAGGCTCAGCGGCCATGGCTCACGGGCCCAGCCGCTCCACGGCACGTGGGATCCTCCCGGACCAGGGCACAAACCCGTGTCCCCTGCATCGGCAGGCGGACTCTCAACCACTGCACCACCAGGGAAGCCCTGCCCATCTTATTAGTAACATAAAAATCATAGGAAGACAGTGCCAGTTAGTCCGGATATTAATTTTGAGCTACCCCTGGAGCAGTGCCTATGGGCCATTTAGGGGGTAGAATGCAGTCTTTAATTAGGGCAAGCTCCATTTTTTTCCAAAAACATTACCATTTGTTTACCTTTGTAAAGGTAAATATTTATCAAATGCTAATTAATAATTATTCTTGAAACTGGATCTTTTATCTGGGCTTGATTTTTAATTAAAATAGTTTCCAATATTTAATTTTTTCCTTGAATTAAAAACAATAAAAAAAGTATCCTTTCACTGGAAACTTCTATTTCTAACCGCTTATTTTTAGGTCTTAACAAAGAAAAAAAAAACTGACATGAAATTCACTTCTGACTTTAAGGCCTTTTAGGTTTTAGAATCCTGGAACCAGTGAAGTGCTCTGTGTGGTTCAAGATAGTTGGGATTTTGTGCATAAACAGACAAGTAATTAGATGACAAAAGCAGCATCTTGTTTCGTATGTTATAAGAATAGTTTTCTATGCTGTAGCTATTTTCTCCTTGAATAACCTTTTGTTTCTGTCTGCAAACCTTGAAATGCAATCTGGTTTAATTGTTTTTCAACTTGTTAGTGTGCTGCTGGCCATGCAGAAGGTTTATCCACGTGTTACAACTAACGAAGGTTTCAGAACTCTCAGTAAATCTGTTAAACATCTGCTTTACACTCTGGACTCCCCATCTCGAGGTATTATATTTCCATCTTCCTGTATTCAATTCTGTGTTGCAATTCTGTATTCAGTTCCATTAAAAATAAAAAACAAAGTACAAGTGAAGTAATCAGTAATGGATGGTATTATTCTTAGGTAGGGACATAAGCTACAACTAAATCTGTGTCTTTAGATAATCGAAGTGTGGAGACAAGGAGAAATGGCCAGAAAAGGGGCTGTGACTTTCTAGGATTTTTATTTTGGTAAAACTCATCTCTCTTAGCTATATTATAAAGCTATGTTTATAGTTGGTATGAAAAATAAATATCAGAGTAAGGGAGTAAGCCTCAGCAAGTAGATTTCTACCAATACTTTTTGAACAAAAGCCTACACTGAATCGCAGTATCTTTGCCCTCATTTTCAAACTTTGTCTTTTTAATCAGGATGAGTCTTTGGTAAAAATATACCCCTCAACCAGCCATCTTGAAAATGCATGATGGACATCAGAGTGTGAATAGATCAGTATAGCTCTACTGTCACTTACAGGTATAAGACAAACTATAGCATGTTGCTAGTGAATCAGAAAAAAATCACCTTTGCATATAGAGGATAGCATTATATACCACACACATGGAAATGCCCAGACACACACACAGCCATATACAGAAAACATTTAGGGCTATAAGAAATAAATCCATACATCCCAAGTAAAATGTTTCGTTAGCATTTACCTCTCCTGAATGAATTTAGAAATAGGCTTTCTCAACTGAGTTTGTCAGCTTTTAAATATGTAGACTTTACCTTTGGATTATTGATAAGTGTCCTGAGAGCATCAGGTCACAACCCGATTGTTTATTACAAGGTCTTTATTAGTTTTCATATGAATAGCAAGTTTGGAAAGGCTTTGAAGACTTCTCGAAGGAGGGTCTAACATATACTTGGATACCAATTTCTGTTAGTCTAGAACATTTTTTATATCATCAATTACAGAATTAATGACTAGCTTGCAAGATTGATTGTTGTTAAATTCAACGGTCTTGACGAACATTAAGGTTAAAAAAAATTTGCACTTTTAAAAAAGTCCAGACCAGAAAACCAGACAGTACAGTAAAAAACACTAATTATTTCCTCTGTATATTTTTATATTTTCATTTTAAAGACTTGAGAACTTCAAGTTCTCCTTACCATTCTTTTCCTTTTCATCTTCAGACTCACACCTTGTAATTGTAAAGTAGAGGGATGAAGTTGAAAATTTTTTTACAAAGGACAGAAGCTCCTCAGTGCCTTAGAAGCAAAAGAACCTGTCATTAACTGAGGCAGCAGAACACTTTTTTCTGTTGAACAGTATAACGAACTCAATTTTCAATACTTAACAACGGCCATGTCTCATGTCTATGAATATGCTAATGATTTTGGCATGTGTTAAGCCATGCCATTGGATAGTCAGGATGACAAGGAAATACATCAAGGAAATGTGCTTTTATTTTTAAAATTAGATGTGCTTGTATTTGTTTGTTTTTTAATTTCCTACACCTGTGACTTTATCAGTCTGAGGATACGAACGCAGTAACATTAATGTCAATTCCTAAGTCATTAACCCTAAGCCCCTACCTACCTGCCTGAGCAGAAATTTCATGGCCTTTGAAAAATCCTTCCAGGTATTTCTGGGAATCCTTCAGGAAACTCAAACTTGTTTTGAAGTACAGATACCTGTCACGTTGCCCAAGCCACCCGTGCTTAGTCTCCATGGTGTTTAGCGGTATTTGTGAACATACTTCTTCCCTTGGCTTTACAATCAGTAAACTGGAGTGGAATGGTTTCTTATAGCAGAGTTGTTTGGGTCCTCTCTAATGCATGACAGGGCTCAGATAGCTTTGAGGGTCTCACTCCTCTCTTTCAAAGAAAAAATAAAAGGGTAGTATTTTTTGTGTCAGTGATAAATGTTTTATTATCTTAAGTCCCTTCTATCATCAAAACAACTCTATAAGAGATAGTTATTATCCTATTTTGCAGACAAAGAAACTGAGGCAAAGGGAGGCTGGGCACTTTGCCTGTGTTATACATCCAGCAAGTGACTGAACTGAGATTTAGAGCCTAGATCTGTCTAAGCCCAAAGCCAGGTCCCCAAGCTCTTTGTTAGATGGCCTCACTCATATTTACCATCTGGGATGTATACACACTATGATAGCTCACACAAGTACCTGCCACCACCAAACCTCAGAATTGGCTCCACTTTCAGCCACTGATGGAGTTTGACTATTTGTGTCAGATTCCTTCTCACATGATACATTTTTTTGATAGCCATTGCCCCATTCCTTTCCACACCACATGTCTATTTCTAATTCAGACCTCCCCACCCCATGTCTACTTCTGATTCAACCCTGGTTATGAACATAGTTCAAGGTTTTTTCAGAAGCCTCCTCAGCAACCATGATACTATGGAGATGCTAATAAACACTTGCGAAGAAGCTTGTCTCCTAACTTCCTGTTTTAAGGAGTCGAATTCTCAGCTCCATCCCACTGAGGATCCCTACTTCACAGTTTAGTATTTTCATTTATAAAACTGAGTTTTGAGAGCAAAGATTACCTTTTGGGCTCATTGAAGTTTGCTGTTTTGCAAAGTACAGTAAATTACATGAAATTACATCTTTAAAAATAGAAAGCAATCTTTACTGGTGAAAGAGGTTATCTGTGCAGTGGATTTCTTTCTATGTCTTTGGGCACCCTTTTTATATATGCCTAATTCTACAAATAAAGTAAAATCTGACATTTTAAAGGTCTGTAACAATTTCCACTACATTAAAGCCTATTTAATACAGTATTTCTTCTCAGACACCTTAGAGTCCAGAATGAAAAGTGGCCAGAGGGAGAAGTCCATACTTAACAGCAAGGTCAAGCCTATAATTGATATGTATAAAGTTAATTTCTATTAGTTATTCATTTGAATAGCGTGATGAGGAAGAGACACATAACCATATAGAATACAAATGCTAATGAACTTGCTCAGCATCACATAGGAATTCAAAGTGAGCAAGATATGATCTTGGGAAAATGATTTTATATACTGTTACACTGCAAAAGCATAAGTCTCCAGAGTCCTATCCTGGATTATTTTATATATGGATGCCAATAAATAATAGGTATTACCATTATTAATTAGGTTTACTTATTCTGGGTATCTTCTTCTTGGTCCTTTCACTTACTAATGCATTGCTATCATTAGAGCAATAATACTTAGCTGCATCTTGAGCAGAGCAGAGAACTCCCTTCTGCCAGAGAGGAAAACTGAAAAAGCCTCTCTGCCAGATACTAGGGACAGAGCAGACATTACTCAGGCATGACTGATACAGACGTAGATAAGGAGGTCTTTAATTCTGTGAGTCTTTTACACACATGCTTAAACAAAATGATCAGCGTGAGAAAAGTACAGATGGTTTCCTAGTTTTGTGCTAGGATCTTCTCAGAAGGCTTTAGAACACGCGAACTAGAGACAATGGGAGAAGCGTTAAAGCTGGCAATAAAATATCCTATTGAAAATGGTTAGGCCAATGTTAAAAAATGACAGCACTAAAACTACTGGATTATTTATAAGGAATTAGTAGTGTCTACAGGGAAGACTGAAATAAGTAATACCATTTCCTTAAAGGGGCCGGATGAAAGCACTGGATTTCTGATGTTTTTATTTATGTAGTAGCTGTTTAAAGTATTTCATTTTCAATTTTGCATGTGAATGTTGTTGCACACTTACTCTTTAACAATACAATGTTATGCAGCAAGCGGAATAAGGAACCTGTTTAACTTCTAGGGACAATTCTCTATGTTGAATTAGATCTTCACATATGGTTTCCATTAGACCCAACTTAGTGATTGCCTTCCACACTCCAAGCTTTCGTATTATTTGAGACCACTCAGAATGGTTCTGTTAACATTAGCCAATTTGCATTCACAGCTGCATTCAGTTGAAATCACTGGCTGCTTTTTGAAAGATAGAAAATATAGATTAGTGATGGTAGATGTTTCCTACGGCTACATTCTAGACAACTGAAGACAAACAGAAAAATCCAGTGACCCATAAGACTGAAATTGGCTTCATTTGATTAAGAAGTCATGGGGTATTCAATTTGCATTATGATATTTAAGAGTCATCTATGCATACAGGTCTTAGGATAAAATAATGCAATGGTTTGATGTACAGAGAAGTAATTTGTTCGAAATGCATATGCTTGATCATTGGAATTATTTCAATTAGTAGGCATCTATTTCCTGTAAGTATCTTAAATGTTTCCAACTGAAAGAGCTTAGATATCTCTTATAAAATCCTTTGGAGAAAAATTCTGCAGACTTCCTGCATTTTTTTCCCATTAATTTGACCTGGGATGATTTTTGCTTAGAAAAATAAATCCTTTACGGAAATGTTAAATATTCTCCTATATATTATTAAATATTATCACTTTAGGTGGCTCTGATAATACAGCACATGTGTGGAGTGAAGAAGATGAACAGTCTCTATCCCCAAGCAGCCTGGCTGCACAGTAAGTCTTTGTTGGTTTGTTGGTTTGTTTCTAAACTGGTAAGTAACTTGGCTGAATAAGCAATCAAAACAATTCATAAACATAATTCTTTTATCAGTATTTAAGGCTATGGAATAGAAAAATCAATTATTGACTGACCAAAGAAAAAGATACAGTTGAAGTGCAGTAAAGTTGAAACTTGTTTTTTGGTATTATTCAATAATACTTTGGGATAATGCAAAATGAGGATCTGTTTTTCAGTTCTAAGATTGTATAACTAGATCCCACATGTTCTGTCTGGATTGGTTACCTTATGTCTATGAGGAAAATCTAGCTGGAGGCCCAATTTCCAACTCTTTTCAGGTCTTTCATCATGAAAGATGTAGAAGTCTCCAATTTTTTACATTACTATTTATTTCGGTTTTAAAAAATCAAAATATTTTGTATGCTCACTCAAGGTAATGCAAACTTTGTTTGCTTCAGTAGTATTCAGGTAGCCAAAACTGTTTATAGGTAATTTGATTTTGGACTCTTTGTGGGGCATGTAAATACGTTGTCTCAGGAATAGGCAGTAGAAATAACAGCAGTTACCTTAGCTTCTAATGACCATTAATATAAGCAGTTCTCTGAAGTAACTGTAATAGTTATGGTAGAAGCTGACTGAAGTAAATGCACATAGTTCAAGGCAAATTTAGAGACTAGGTGGCCTGTTATGTAAAAGGTTGTTTTGGCCTGATAAATTACACTATTGAAATTCTTTAACTTTAGTCCCAAAGGATATATTTTTGTGCTAATGGAAATGTGTACAAATAAAAACAAATAATAGGACTTACTTTTCACCATTCATTTCTTTTTCTAAAATAAAATCTATGCAATTGTTTATAAACTTCCTATTATTCAATGAGAAGTTTCCCAACTCTGGGTAATTCTAGACAAAATCCTTCCATCAATAACCACCTCCTCTTTCTGCTCCCACATCTCTCCTCCTCTGAGGTGGCTGAACCAGATGCTTCTCCCAAGAGCAATCTCACCGCTCTGGGCAATTTTACCCCAGACAGGAGTCCATGTTCCAAATAATCAAGTCTTTTAAACACCTTCTCTGTATAGCCAGAAAAATAATTTTTTTTTTAAAAAACCTCTGAATTGAATGAAGTCAGTCAGAAAGAGAAAAACAAATACTGTATGCTAATGCACATATATGGAATCTAAGAAAACAGTACCAATGAACCTAGTGAAAGGGCAGGAATTAAGACGCAGATGGAGAGAACGGACTTGAGGACACGGTGGGGAAGGGGAAGCTGAGATGAAGTGAGAGAGTAGCACTGACATATATACACTACCAAATGTAAAATAGATAGCTAGTGGGAAGCTTCTCTGTAGCACAGGGAGATGAGCTCGGTGCTTTGTGACGACCTAGAGGGATGGGATGGGAGGGTGGGAGGGAGGCTCAAGAGAGAGGGGATATGTATACTTATAGCTGATTCACTTTGCTGTACAACAGAAACTAACACAGCATTGTAAAGCAATTATACTCCAATAAAGATATATATATAAAAAAAAACAACTTCTGAATTGAGACAACTGGATGCTTATTGCTGAAGCCAGGTATCTTTATCGGAGACTTGGGGCATCCATAGCATTGATAATGTTAGCGCTTCAGACCTGAAAATTCCACAGCAAATATAGTTGGTTACTGACAGCTAGCTGACAGTTTATTAGAAAGAATTCAGTACTTTTAAGATGGCTCTTGTTGAGATTGATGCAATTAAGGGATTTCTTATCTTTGGACTTCCTTTCCCTCCCCACTTTAAAATAATCATAGAGTGGCAGTACTTGGCATGAGATAAAAATGTTTATGATCCAGAATTTTCTAAAGAAAGCTGCTCAAAAAAAATTCTTTTCCTCAAAGCTCTTCTCCCTCATTATTTTTGCACTAAAGTTAATTATTTTTTATTGTGTTGTGTGTGTGTGCATGCACACACATGCACGCATACATCCATAAACTCATCTTTAGTTGTAACCATTCTTGAGAAGTAGGTGAGATTTTTATATAAAGAATACATAAATTAAATGGTTTAAAGGAATACTTGGATGTTTATGCCAAAACAGTGGCACATATGTATCTTAATTTTTGGTGTATCTTAAATCTAATCTCAAAAATCTTGGCAATCAACTGTTCTTTATGGAACTAAGATAATGCTTAGATGATATTTCAAGGTCACTTTTAGCCCAACATTCTTCTATTTAAAGCTTGAAAATTCACCATTCACCATTCTTGTGCCGTTTCATCTGGAAAGGTAGACCAGTGTTTTGCTCCTGAGCACAGCACCAGAATGGAAATGGCTCAGTGCTATAATGATTAAGACAAAGAGGAAGACAAACACAAAAGAAAGAGAGATAATACTGAGAGGAGAGTCTCTGGTCAAGGAAGTGCCTAAACAAAAGCAAGAAGCCTCAGGAATGGGTGCAATTTTTTTAAACATGGAGGCTGTGGATTGTATTTAAATGAGAGTCGGCCATCTGATCAATTAACTGTGCTCTGACTGCCAAGTTAGGGACTTTTCTTGCCATAGATTTTTTTTCTTGTCAAACTTTCTCAAATATCCAGTGTCATCAGGGAGATCAGCTCGGTGTTTTGTGACCCCCTGGAGGGGTGGGATAGGGAGGGTGGGAGGGAGGGAGACACAAGAGGGAAGAGATATGGGAACATATGTATATGTATAACTGATTCACCTTGTTGTAGGGCAGAAACTGACACACCATTGTGAAGCAATTATACTCCAATAAAGATGTAAAAAATAAAAAAAGAAAATCCAGTGTCATTAACCCACATGTAAACACCCTGAGACTTCTTTAATGTTAATGCAAACATTGTCCTACATGTTTACTAGCTATGCCAGGATAAGTCTCTTCCATTAGTATTTGAATTAAATCTAAATTAAATATCCAATAGAACTAGTTAATTTGTGTGTTGTGCAGATTGATTCAAAATAGATGGTTCCCAAATAAACCATTGATACTTGTTCTATCTCTGCTGTACATAACATTCAATAGTAGACACTAAGGAAAGAAATTACAAAATAAGTAGAGACGCAGCCTCACAGTTGAAGTGACAGGGCATGCGTAACATACACATGTGTACTCACTCACATATGTATGCCTCAAAAATCTTAGACTATGTCCTCACATGCCAATCAATTTGAAAGGAAACCAGAAAGTGGTTAATTTGGGAACTCTGAATTGGTTGTTTAAAGAAAAAAAAAGGAACTTGTATTGTTCATTTGGATTCTACCATTTCTTTTTAATCACAGTTAAATGAATTTAAATTATTTAGAGAATATTATAGGTGGAAGGGATCTAGCAGATCATTTGACAAGAGAGGAAACTGAAGCCCAGAGAGAGGGTTGCCAGATTTAGAGGAAAGAGAAAAGAAAAAAGAGAAGAGAAGAGAAGGGAAGGGAAGGAGGAGAGGGGAGGGGAGGGGAGAGGAAGCAGACATACAAGACTCATGGGACATACTAATACTGAGAAATTGTTCATTATTTACCTGAAATTCAAATTTAACTGGGACTCCTGTATTTTATCTGGCAACCCTAGCCCAGTGATTTTTCTTTCATGTAAATGTGCCTAGAAATGATCTTAAGGCCACTTATGATTGGATATTAAAATAATTAAATATAGAGATAATGCCCATGGAAAAGGTAAATACTTAGAGAATCCAGAGTAGTGCTGCCATTGTGCAGCTGGGCTGGATGGGGGAAGATGTCCTACTTCACAGTGCTTCAATGCTCAAATCAATCAATGCCAAACAACTAGGGGCTCACATGATCTCAACAAAATGGCTTTGCTTTATTTTTATATGACTTAATTTATATATTCTTTTCTAATTCTATAGGCTCCTAATACTGGAAAACTTTGAAGATGCTCTCTTATATATATCAGTAGATAGTCCTTATATTCCTTATTTGGCATGTGTGAGAAATGTCACTGACAATTTGGCCAGGGGATCAAAAGGTAATACTCTTCTTAAGAGTCACAATGCTACTCATGGTTTGTAATTTTGTTCTAAAATAGTAAATTTTATAAGATGTTGGCTTAAAAAAGAAAGAAAATTTAAAAATCTTAGTTTCCATATGCATCTGTTTCAGTGGTTTGATATATAAAGGGATTGTCTAATCATATTATTATATTATTACTCCTGTCCCTGCTGCTAGTACCACCTGGCCACCTGGACAAACTTTAATATATAATGGCCAGATAACAGATGTGTTAATGGCCACCTAGATAAACTTTCCAAGTCTCCAGAATTAGGAGTTCACATAACCCTCCATGACATTTTCTATGCCCTTAATAATCTTAGTTGTCAAAAAATAATGAAGAAGGATAATGTAGACTTCCAAAAGCAGATGTAAATTACATAAAGAAAGGCATTTTTGTAGCAGAATATTTTTGCTTCTGATCCTTACACACTTTAACCATGAAGATTGCATTTAATCAAATACTTCTTTTACTTTTTTTAAAGGTAAAACATCTATTTTCTTATACTTTGTAGGAGATATACATTCACTGTTCCTACACCAAAATAGCTTTTTGAGACTTAATGGCAAGCAAATAGCACAACAGATATTTAAGTGTGGTCTCTGTTTACCGGACATGAATTAATCAAGGTTGGAAGGGCATATTTGTGTCACAGTGATTATACAACCTGTTCTCTCTCAGACACTTCAAGTTAATAGTACATCCAAAATAAAATCATGTTCAGTTCACCAAGAACCAAAACTGTATAGCACCTTTGCTGGAAATATTTTTGTCTCTAAGCAGAATATCTATGAATATTTTAAAAATAATGAACTCTATAGTCTCCACGGTTCAAGGAAAGATTAAATTTTCACTCATTTTATATTTAGATTGAAATAGGCTATTATCTTAGAAAAAAACTTAGTAATAAATTAGGATAAAGGTGTCTTTCAAATAGGTTTCCTAGATGACCTTGAAGTTCACATAAGGTAATTCTTTTCTCCTCCTTTACAGAAAATTTAAGACTGCTGCACTCTACAATTCGATTTAAAAAATATTTTCTTCAAAATGGTTCCTATGAAGATTACTTCCCTCCAGTTCCTGAAGTCTTGAAATCAAAAGTAAGCCATGAAAGAAAAAAAAAACCTCAAAAACTTCTTGTAATTCTCTGGCAAGATATATTTGAAATTTAAGTTTTAAATCTGTGTTTTTTTAAATAATGGTTCTATTTTGAGTCTAGATTAATGCTAGAAAAAGGGTGACAGGAGTTCTGGTGCTACATAATTGTATTTTGTTTTTAATCAGTGGATATCTCTGTCTGAAATGACCCATAAGAGACTAATTACAGAATGCAATACGTAAAGGAATAGTTCCCGATGTAGTTGTCTCATTAAGCTACACAATTTGAAAAAGCATTAAAAATTGGATTCCTAATTTGAAATGTCCCCAGTTTTTTTTTTTTAAATAAATTTATTTATTTATTTATTTTTGGCTGCGTTGGGTCTTCGTTGCTGCACGTGGTCTTTCTCTAGTTGTGGCGAGCGGGGGCTACTCTTCTTTGCGGTGCGTGGGCTTCTCATTGCGGTGGCTTCTCTTGTTGTGGAGCATGGGCTGTAGGTGTGTGGGCTTCAGTAGTTGTCGCACGTGGGCTTAGTAGTTGTGGCTCGCGGGTTCTAGAGCGCAGGCTCAGTAGTTGTGGTGCACGGGCTTAGTTGCTCCACGGCATGTGGGATCTTCCTGGACCAGGACTCAATGTCCCCTGCATTGGCAGGCGGGTTCTTAACCACTGAGCCACCAGGGAAGCCCCCTAGTTTTTAAAACTATAAAAGTTGATTTCAAAAGCTGATGTTTTAGACTTCACAGTGTACAAAAATCTCAGAAGTTGACTCACCTTATTTGTATTATTATCATCAGAAGCAGAAACTAATACCGTAAATCATATTAAAATGTATGATATTGAAGAAAGGGAGGGAAAGCAATGGGAAAAATGTTAACTCTGAAGTTTGAATTGATTGGTGTTTGTCTCTTATTCTTTGTTTAGCTCATACATACAGTACGCAGGTTATCATGAAATTCACTCTCTTTCTTAAATAACCCTTTAAATTTTGAAAGCAGCTCTCCTAGTAAGAACAGCAGATTAATTGGATTCATGTAGCCAGGGATAAAATAAAATTAGAACTGGTTTATTCAGAGCAAGCAGGATGACTTGCTATATAGTCAACCTGGTCTAATTAAGCAGGCATACAAAACATGTGTCCATGTATATTACAAATAAATATGCTAGTTAGATTACCTACATTGTTGTCTTAGTCATCTACATGAATCAAAATTTCTAGTGTACTTAATTTAGCACTATCTTAGTTTGTGCAAATGAGAAGGAAGTTATACATTCATCTGGAAAAGTCCTACTCATCCTTCAAGGATAAGTTTAAATGTCACTCTTATAATATTAGAGTATCTCCTTTCTCACTGTTTCCAAGTCAGGATAATGACTTTGTATGCATGTAATATTTACCCTTTCATTCACTCCATCCATCATCTATGCTCCCATAATGCTAATCTGTTTATTTAAAAGATATAATCTCTAACCCCAAAACCCTTATAATCAATCCAGTGGAGGAGATGGAAAAGCAGACCAATGATTATAACACAGTGAGATAAGTGTTGTGGTATGTGGATGGACAGGATTCTGTATATGGAGGTGGCATATCTGACTCAGATTGCAGAGCATGGAGGTGGAGAGAAGAAATTTCATGGAGGAGATACTCCTTACTCTGAGTCTTGCAGGCTGTGTAGGATTAGGTTATAGTCCTACAT
Source organism: Mesoplodon densirostris (assembly GCF_025265405.1). Taxonomy (NCBI): domain Eukaryota; kingdom Metazoa; phylum Chordata; class Mammalia; order Artiodactyla; family Ziphiidae; genus Mesoplodon; species Mesoplodon densirostris. The sequence continues at coordinate 23,024,268 of NC_082668.1, forward strand.
TCCAGACATAGAGACATGCGTTGGTAAGAAGGCAGAGGTGTGAACCTGAAGGACAGATATAGGTTACCTGGAGTTATGTGTCCAGCTGGACCACAAGATGCCTATGAGAAAGGCAGCAAAGGGGACCCAGATCCCCAAGGCCTCTTTATGTTTAGTCAAGGAGTTTGAATCTGATCGTAAAAATTGTGAATTTGAAGAAGGTGAATTCTGCATTTTAGGAAAAGATCTCTCTAGGAGAATTATGGAGGACAGATTGGAAGAAAGCCAAGTGGATGATTTTTTGTAGTAACCTAAGCAAAAAGTGAGGCCCTGCACTATGTCAGTGGCAGAGAATAGAAGGAAAAGAATTTCAAGAGCATTGTAGGAGGTGGGTTGGCACAACTTGGCAGCCAGTGAGGTGTGAGGCGTAAGGAAGAGGAATCTCCAATTACAGTGAGATTTCTGGCTTTTGGAATTTACTACTTAGCATTGTAGCTCATTGTATATGTAGGGTCTATTTCCCTCACTAGAGTGTAAAATCTGATGAAATTATGCCTTCTGCATCTCTAAAGTCTCACATCTAGCACATAGTATTACCTTAAGACTTGACTCATGAATTTGTGAACAAATGATAGTGTTAAATAAAGTAGAGCCCTGGTGATGTAATCGTATTACCTGGGAAATTACTGATTGTAGTTCTCAACTTGCAAAGTAACTGAGCAGCACACAATATACATTGGGAAATGGAAACAAGACATTCTCAGTCATTTACAATAATGGTATGGGAATGGAGCTAAGGTTAACTTAAAACAGCATCCACATTTTGAGTATACTTCTCCCCTTGTGGGTTACATTATGAAAAAAGGTTCAAGAAGCCACAGTAGTGGAAATAAACTACAGTCCTGTCCCTTAGGTGGGAAATCTATTGTCATTTATAACAAGCATGGCTGCTAATTGCAATTGACAGACCCGTTCATTCCAGGACTACAGGCTCCATAGGAACATGGTTAAGTCTGTCACTTTACTCTGTACTCTCAGCACCTGGCACAGTCTGACACATGGAAAATATTCAGTACATGTAATTGAAAGAATGAAGACAGACTCCTAGAGTTTTGTAAGAAGAGATGCTTTTACTTCCCTGCTTTGTCCTCCTTGGTAATTGGTATCTTGATTGTGACAGTGAGTTAGGGCCCACCCTAACATTTTTATTCATAATATTTCTGAGAAAGTTTAGACCCTCCAAAATGCCAAATGCCTGCCATTCATTCGTGACTTTTTTTCTTTTCTAGCCCCGAACATTCTACTCTTCTTGAACTTTAGAGTTTTCTCCTTCCTTCATCGTCTGTTTTCTCCTCTTTTATTTTCAGTCTCTCTGGTGGGAAGGATAACTTCCTGATTGGGGAAATACTCATAAAATGGATATTCTCTATATTAAGCAGAAATACAGATAGGACACTATTTATATTGTAATACCTTTACATTTTTAAATAGGTCTCGTTTCGTTTCATTTACCTGCTAAGAGCCCAGGAGTGTTGCAGTTTCAGCATTTTTACACATACAGTATTTTGAAATTTATGCCATCATGTTACTTACAATTCTGATTCAGATGCATTAGGAACCATGGACACTAGGGAATTCAGCCACAGCTGGACGTGGAGTTAGTTATGGGTCATTGTTCAAGTTTAGGCCTGAGCCCTTACTATGTAGACCAGTGTCGTGATAAATGAGACTGTGACAAACCTGTAATCTGGGCTTGACACGTACTTCTGAAGAGATAATTATAATTCTCTGAATGTATGTTGATTACTAATGATCTATGAAGTTTCTAAAAGTTTAATGCATGTATTGCTTTTAGAAGAAAGTGGTAAATAATGACAAATAGTAAATGACCATGACGTTGCTCCTTGGCGGATGTGCCTCACAGTGCAGGGCACATTATTAACCCTGAATTAAATTCTTATTTCAGAGGACCAGTTCTACTTCAGTAACATGGCTAGATTTCCAATTTCTCCTTCTATATCTTTTATCAAGCCAAGATTATACTCTATGGACTTTTATTGGTTTCTTGTTACATGTATGTCAAACTTGCAATTAAAAAATATGTTTCAGTCTCTACTGAGTAAAGTCATTCAAACTTACTACACCCTTAAAAGCTCAATTAAAAAATTAATTGGGCTCCCAGTATTTATCTTTTTATTTAAGAAGTCACCAAAATAAAAGTCACTGGCAGAGAGGTTGGGCTCTATTCATTAGAAGTTTAATCATATCTAGCATTTGGAAAATCAAAGGAAGGAAAAAGTGACAAACATACAGTTACCTCTGGTAAAATGATTGGGTTTATTACAGAATGGAAAATTTCTCATAGTAATAAGACTAGTAAGTAGAATTTTAATACATATGAAACCATTTTAGATAGTTCAAAACCAGAAGTCAATTAGAATATTAAATACAGTGGAAAGTAGACCAATGATTTTTACCATCTAAGATGATTGGTGTTTAATTGCTACTGCCTACGTGTAGTTACTATAAATCTCTCATCCAAGACACATCATTGTACCTTTCCCATTTGACATAGGCAAAGAAATATTGCTGAACATTTTCCTGTATTATAATTCATTTCTGTCAAAATGCAACTTCTGATTAGAAACTCAGCTTCAATGAATGACACATATTTGCTTCTTTAGATGTTTCTCCAAATTATTTCACTTCTTAAAAAGAGTAGCTCTAGGGTTGCTTCCAAGCACAACAGAACTGGCTTCCCCAGAGGCATAATTTTTTACCTCAGGAAGTATGACTTGGGGATATATCCTCAGAACACACAGAGCATAGTGAACCGCAAGGAGGAATATACTTGCATAGGAAAGTAATTGATTTTCATTTTTCTCCTTTTTCTCTAAGTATGGGATTTTAGGCCCTTTTAAGCACTCCATAGAACAAAAGTTTCCCTCAGTAAGTAAGAGGATAGAAGATAATGTCAATAACAGTGCAGACACTTTTGAAAAACAAGATATATACCAATCCATATTTTAAAATATATGTGATTCTCACGCGCAGTTTTAAAAAGTCTTTTTTTGGTTAATTAATTTTTTTAAACTTGTGATAAAATACACATAACATAAAATTTACCACCTTAACTATTTTTAACTGTGCAGTTCAATTGTGTTAAATACACACAGATTGTAGAACTCTTAATCTTGCAAAGATAAAATCCTCTACCCGTGAAACACCTATTTCTCATTCCCCTAGCCCCTGGCATATGCATTTCTACTTTCTGTTGCTATTAATTTGACTATGCTTGGTACTTCATATAAGTGGAATCATACAGTATTTGTCTTTTTATGACTGGCTTATAGCACTTAGCATAATGCCCTCTAGGCTCATCCACGTTATAATATGTGAGAGAATCTCCTTACTATTTAAGGCTAAATAATATTCCATTTTATGTGTTTACCACATTGTGTTTATCCATTCATCTGTCAATGGACATGGGGTGCTTCTACCTCTTGGCTATCGTGAATGATGCTGCTGTGTACATGGGTCTACAAATATCTGTTCAAAACCCAGCTTTCAATAAATACTTTTGAGTGTATACCTAGAAGTGGAATTGCTGATCATATGTTAATTCTATTTCAAATTTTCTTGAAGACTCACCGTACTATTTTTTACAGTAGCTACATCATTTTATACTCCCACCAACAGTGCACAAGGGTTCTGATTTCTCCATATCCTTGGCAACACTTGTTATTTTCTGGTTTTATTTATTTGTTCGTTTGTTTGTATGTTTGTTTGTTTTGAGAGTAGGCATCCTGGTGGGTGTGAAGAAAACCTTTTTTGAAGTTCCAGACCAAATCTGCTTTGCTATCTGCCCTTACACATGAGTTAAAAAATAAACTAAAATGTAAAATTAGTTTAAGTATTTGTGATTTAAATGAGATAAAACTAAACTACATCTTTTCAACCTGTGAATTTACAAGATATGACTACATTTGAGAAAGAGGTCTAACAGGTCCAAAAGTTTTATAAAATTCTTAAGAGAACAGTAAACTCAAATGATAGAAAATAGTGCTTTGTGGTAAAACTGTTGCCAAATGCCAACTCACTAAACACATAAGCAAAATGTTTTTAGGAAGTAAATCAATTTTGGTTGCTTATTATCAACTAATAAATATTTAGAATAATATAACTAATGTTTCCCATCTTTCCCCCTCTCAAAAGCTGTCTCAACTTCGAAACTTGACCAAACTTCTTTGTGAACCTGAAACTTTCAGTTCACTAGAGAAAATGTGCCAGCTGTCTAGTACGGACTTTGGGAACCTGTGTGAAGAGAGTGCGTTTCATGTGCAACTCCTCAAAGCAGCAGAATTCAGCACTGAAATAGCCACCAGCTTACTGTATCATGACAATATTCTATCTGAAAAACTGAGGGATTTGCTTTCTGGGGATCCAAGCAAAATTAATTTAGATATGGATTGGTAAGTTTTTCCATTGTCTTCTTCCTTGGTGAAATCCCTTCTCAAATAATTATTGATATGCCTAGTTCAATTTCTTCTCTTCTGCTTTGTTCCAGGTTTCTAGAACAGGCATTGCAAATGAATTACTTGGAAAATATCACACGGTTAATGCCGACGATAGAAGCCGTGCTGCATGTCAATAACAGTGCAGACACCTTGGATAAACCAGGTGTTTCCCCATCCATATTTTAAATGCTGTCTTATTAAAAATGCATGTGATTCTCATGCTGCAGTTTAGAAAAGGCTTTTTTGAAGTTCCTAACCAAACCTACTTTGTATCTGCCCTTATACATGAGACACCTGAAGCTTTCAAATATGGTTACTTGTCTAAAATAAACAACACAGCAAGCCAGCAGAGAATGAAACAGCGAAATTTGGTTTCACAGAAAAATGTCTTCAAAAATTTAACTAGTTAGCCTATTCACCTTTTATTTCTCTGATATATTAAAGTGCATTAGATAGTCTTTTGCAAGAGCAAGGATGAAATTTATTTACTTCCGTGAGAATAATCTGATTTTAAAAATAAAGATACGCTGCTGTCTACAGAAATATCGATTCAGAACCTCATATTAGTATTCTGAGCATGATGCATCATGCAATACATTTATTCTTTGCATAATACCTCAATACTGAAAAGAAAGACATTCAGAATTTTGGACAACAGGCAGCCACAAAATTGGAAGGGCACTAAGTCCAAAAATAAAGAAGGTATATTTGCATGAGAGATACTTCATAAAGAAGCTGAAAGGCATTTGCAAAATAGAGATCACAATCTGCTAAAATAAAGTCAAAATATTTTTTGCTGTTCATTGAATGACCCAGATATGAAATAATTGTAATAACTGTCCTAAAAGAGTTTGGAGTTAAACACATTCTATTTAAAAATTGAAGTAATGATTGTGAAAACCCTTTATAAGCCGTAAGGTGCTGGGCAAAGTTAAGGAAAAAGTGCTCTGTGGCATTATGTTCCCGATTTAGCAAACCTTGTCCTAAGCTGACAGTATTATATGATCCAAGGTTAAAAAGCACTTTGAATTGGTATGATGTTTTAAATCAAATATAGAAATATATATTTAGCACATTGTGTGATCAAAGTCTGCGAGGAAACCATATTTTCTTTGAATCAACCTTTCGTTGTAGACATTTAAGGAAAATTTATAATCCAGAGCAATCTGTTACCTTTGGTTAATAATATCATAATAGGAATAAGTCTAAATCAGATAGAAATAGATCCTAAAGATGCAAAGTTTGCCAAAACTGAGAGACATCTGTTCCTGACACAAGGCATATATGTTGACTATATGTTTTTTCTAGAAGGTTTCTCTGTGTTAGAATGACTAAAAAGAATTACATTGCAACCCACATGTGAGTTTTGTTTTGTTTTGTTTCAGGTCAGTTAATAGAAATGTTTAAAAATGTTAAAGAGCTGAAAGAAGAACTGAGGAGAACAACAGGAATGTCCAATAGGAATATCGACAATCTGCTGGCCATTCCCATCCCTGACAACAGAGCTGAGGTGGGGTGGAACATGTTTGTATTTACATCTAGTTTTTTAAAAGTTTAAATAGCATTTAGTATTTGTTGAGCACTTAATAGTAAAACACTGAGAAGCTGCATGCAAATATGGTGAATTTTCCATGCAAATGATAAAATTAGAGTCCTAATTCTTAAGTGAAAATAGAAGAAAAATCCTGAAGCAAGAACATTATCACTGTCTGTTCCTTTCCTTCTACTTTTCCTATCCCTTCCTTTGCCTCCTTTGTCCTCTCCTTTTCTTTACCCCGGATGCTTTTCTTAAATAAGTGGTGCCATCAGTAATTCTTTATATTCATTATCACATTCACATTATCTGAGGTAAATTTTCACATTCTATTATGATGATATCAAAGTCGAGTTTCAGTAATCTAATTGGGGGGAAAAAAGACCATTTACAATTTGTTGAAACTAAAATTAAAAGGAATACTTCTTTTTATTTTTTAAAAGCCCCAAGACAAGACAGACTATATAAAATAGATATGGTCAAGGGAACTCTGGGTAAGTTTGGAGGTATAGTAAACATTTTTTGCTGTGAAAATGAGTAATGTTATTTCCTCATGGACTGATAATAGGGTTTTCCACTTGAAATGTTTTATCTTTTACCCCTTTTCCAAGTTCATTGTCTGGAAGTGTCTTAGAAATTTTCTAAAAGAATATCAGCGCTTAAGACCTCATCCATTCAAAACTTACGTTGTGACAGAGTGTGTCATTTCTAAACACAACCCAGTTATTCTCCAATATGGGATAAAGTTTTTTAAAAGCCTTTAAGGCTGACTTTGGAATATTTATGTTTGTGTCATTTTAATTGGTTCTCCCAAACAAAAATTAAAACTGCTTTACCTTCATTTTTCTTCCTCTTGTTATAGCAATTAATATTTCTTTCTTTTTCTTTTTTTTAATTTTTTTATATTTATTTTTGGCTGCGTTGGGTCTTCGTTGCTGCTCACGGGCTTTCTGTAGTTGTGGTGAGTGGGGGCTACTCTTCGTTGTGGTGAACGGGGTTCTCATTGCGGTCGTTTCTCTTGTTGCAGAGCCCGGGCTCTAGGTGTGCGGGCTTCAGTAGTTGTGGCACATGGGCTTAGTTGCTCCATGGCATGTGGGATCTTCCCAGACCAGGTCTTGAACCCTTGTCGCCTGCATTGGCAGGCGCAGTTCTTAACTGTGCCACCAGGGAAGCCCATCAATTAATATTTCTTTATTAATTCTTTCCCCTTTGGTTTCACCTTTCACTTATATGATCCTAAGATCTAATTTCAGCTATCACATTTTTGGCCTCTGAAGAGCAGGTTCATTTTAGTAAGTAAAAGCAGGTAAATAGAGAGCATACATTCTTATTACTTTAAAAAGGAAAGAGAGAAAAGTTTCTATAGTCTTGAATTTCATAAACTTTTTCTTTATTTCAACTCAGTGGCAATAGAGTTGCCATCTTACTTCCCATAGTCACACATCACTTTTCACACAAGCATTACTCTCCAGGATGGTTGATTCATATTATTGTGTGATTCTGGCCTTTTTTTCTTCACCTTTCATCTCTGGACCCCAGAGTTTATTGTACAAGATTATAACTTCAAATGATTATATAAATGAAATGCAATTTAAATAGAGTAAGAGTAAAATTTTAAAGAGAGCAAAAGTCTTTTTTTTTAAGTTTATCAATTTTTAAAAATATTTATTTTATTTATTTATTTTTGGCTGTGTTGGGTCTTTGTTGCTATGTGCAGGCTTTTTCTCATTGTGGTGAGCGGGGGCTACTCTTCGTTGCAGTGCGTGGGCTTCTCATTGTGGTGACTTCTCTTGTTGCAAAGCACGGGCTCTAGGCGTGCGGGCTTCAGTAGTTGTGGCTCGCAGGCTCTAGACCACAGGCTCAGTAGTTGTGGCACACGGGCTTCGTTGCTCCGTGGCATGTGGGATCTTTCCCAGACCAGGGCTGAAACCTGTGTCCCCTGCATTGGCAGGTGGATTCTTAACCACTGTGCCACCAGGGAATTCCCGAGAGAGCAAAAGTCTTAAACCAGTAATTTTCCTAAACAATCCAAACCAATTTTCTTTCTTGGTGTCATCATTCACCCAGTCGTTAAAGCAAGAAATATGGGAATCATTATGGCTTTTTTTCTGGCTCTTTCCCATCTTATTTCTTAAGCTTTCCAGTGAACTATGGACTCTTTCTAGGTTTATTGATAGTAATTAGTGCTTTAAACAAAAAAATTATATGATTTTGAGTATAATTTGTCTTATTTTTAAATGAAGTCTAAAAGTATAAGAAAACCTCTCAAAATGGACAGGTGGATTCAGAGGATTCACAGCTAAAATATTTTTCTTCCTCCAACTTGTAGATTATTTCTAGTGTGTTCTGGTTGCATTCTTGTGATGCTAATATGACCAGTCCCAAATTGGAAGATGCAATGAAGGAATTCTGCAGCATACCTCTTCCAGAGAGATCCCGTCTGTCTTACCTCATTGGACTCACTCTTCTGCACTACTTAGACATTTACAACTTCACATACAAGGCAAGTTGCTGTTGATGAAATATTTTAATGTTTATAGTATAATATAAAAAATTGATTATACCTGTATGCTCCCTGATACTATAAGGAATGTGATCCATTTATAGAGCTTTTGGAATTATAGCTTTATTTTAGAGCTAAGTGGAAACTTAGCGATCATATATTGTAAATTTGCATATTTAATAGATGAGGAAATTAATATTATGGCCTTATTAACTCTCAATTTGTATATCCAAGACCAGGAATTAAATTTAATGTATACTATACAAGAGTATGAAATACAAATGTTATAATAGCTTATTTAAAAAGTGAATGCACATTAATTTGGTGGGATAAAAATAAAGATTAAAACAAAGTTTTTTGTTTTCAAGTAGAAGAATCCAGGTTTTTTTGGGTATTTAAAAAAGTACTTTTTGTGTTTCCTTCATCAAGTTTTTTTTTTTTTTTTTTTCTTTTTGCGGTATGTGGGCCTCTCACTGTTGTGGCCTCTCCCGTTGCGGAGCACAGGCTCCGGATGCGCAGGCCCAGCGGCCATGGCTCACGGGCCCAGTCGCTCCGCGGCATATGGGATCCTCCCAGACCGGGGCACGAACCCGTATCCCCTGCATCGGCAGGCGGACTCTTAACCACTTGCGCCACCAGGGAGGCCCCTTCATCAAGTTTTGATAGAGGCTACCATTATTTATCCAGTACAACAAAACAGTGGTCATTATTGGAGCTGTAAAGTCAGTAGTAACTCCATCTTGCAATAACTAGATGCTTTGTAAGTACTTAGTGAATAAAAAACTGAAAGAAAAATATAAACATAGGAAAATTAAACACCTATATCCACCCAAATCTATACTAGGTCAAAATTATTTACATGTTATTGAAAACACTGAAAAAAATTTTTTTCTCTTTAAGAAAAACCAGAAGCAGCACAGCTGACTTATGTTGTTGATGCATTTCAGCAAAGGGGATGAAGGCATTTTAGGACTAGTTACAAATAATCCTGTTCAAAGTCATCATTATCCGACCCTTATATTCTGCAGTGGCCTCCTAACTGGCCTCCCTTTCCTCCACACTTGTCCCCACCACTCCCTGAGCAGCAAGAGTGATCCCTTTAAAACTTAAATCGTATTATGTCACTCCTCTGCTCAACACCTTCCCCAGTGGCTCCTCATTTTATTCCTGTAAACCCTCAAATCCTGCCGGGGCCCCAGGGCCTGCACAACCTCTCCTTATTTCTAAAATCCTATTTCCTACGTGGCTACTCCTTGGGCCCAGGGCTGCTGCATGGGACCCCTCCAGGCCATGCCCTTCACCTAATTTGCTGCACTATGTGTCTTTACTCAATATTGACCTTCTTAATAAGGTACCCTGACAATCCTATTTAAAATGCAACCAACTTTCATCTATAGCCCTCTCAAACCTCCTTTCGATGCTCTGTTTGTTTTCTGTTACACTTCCAGCATACTGTGTATTTTATTTAGTATTCACTTTTGTTGTTTATTTTCTGTCTACCTCTACTTGGTGTAAGCTCCACAAGGGCCTCTTTGTTCACTGAAACATTTCAAATGCCAAGAACAGTGCGTGGCCCATAGAAGAACTGAGCAAATAACCATTAACTAAATGAATATTTATTTTACATAACTTAAAATGCATATAAATTGATATTATTAATTTTTTAATCTCAAATTTTAATACTTATCTTACAATGTCTTTGCAGAGCACATGTCAAACCAACTATTTCTTGTTGAGTATAGTAAATAAATATGTGCATTTTAGAAACAGAAGACCATTCCTAATTCTTTCAGGTATTGCAAGTAAAAATAATAAAAATTTCTCATCATTAGTCAGTTTATTTCAAATCAGTGTTGGAATTCCTAGAATTTTGGCAGAACTGGAAGAAAAATTAAAATGTTGAATCTGATTTAGAAAAATCTGATTGCAATTAATAGCTATGTTATTGAGACAGCTCTGTCTTTGTGATATTTCTCCAAATGAATCTTGTCCTCATATAGTGGTCTTTGACCCCCTTGGACACACCAAGAGCTTTCCCTCTTCATGAACCTCACAAATCTTTCCCCCTCTGTCTATTACCTTCCTCTCCTTATTCCTCCTATGGTTTGTTCTTTCTCCCCTTTGGGGTGTCATCTTGGAAAGACTTCTTTTGATTTCTTAGCTAAACTCCCTACCTCCTCATATTCCCCAGCTTTTTGTTCATTGATTTGTTTCATATCTGTTTCTCCTATTATTACAAAACTCCCTGAGTGGAAGGATGATGCCAGTTTGAGTACCACTGTACCCATCACCTCACCCAGTGCTGGGAACATAACAGGCACTCAGTTAACGTTTGTTGAATAATTGAGTGAATGAGAGAATAAAATTAAAATTTTAATTTTAAAAATATTTTCAGTGTTTCTTCCTGCAACAGAAATACATTAGGGGATAGACCACATGAGCTTTTTGACAGAGCTTTTCTGATTTTAAGGAGCACATATGATTTTTGAATAACGGTGTACATGAAGAATTATGTAATTGACATTTGCCTTTCTGACTTTTAAAATCATTTATTTTTGGCAGAGTTATTGAGGTATTATTTTTATGTTATAAAATTCACTCATTTTAAGTGTACAATTTAATGGGTTTTTAGTAAGTTATAGAATTGTGCAACCGTTACCACAATCTGATTTTGTAACATTTCTATCAACCCCAAAAAAACCCTTGTGTCCATTTACAGTCAATTCTCATTCTGACCTCTAGCACAGGCACCCTCTAATCTATTTTCTGTCTCTATGGATTTGCCTTTTTAGACATTTTATTTAAATTGAATCATACAATATGTGGTCTTTGTGTGTAGCTTTTTTCACTTAGTATAACGTTTTGAGTTTCATACATGTTGTAATGTGTCAGTAAGTAACTTCTTTCTTTTACCAAATAGTATTCCAATTTAAGGATATAAATTTTGTTTATCCATTCATTTGGATTGTTTCCACTTGTTGGCTATTGTGAGTAATGCTGCTATAGACATTCCCATACAAATCTTTGTGTAGACATATTTTTTCATTTCTCTTGGGTAAATGCCTAGGAATCCAATTTCTGGTTGTATGGTAAATTTATGTTTAACTATTTAATAAACTTCCAAAATGGTTTCCAAAGTGACTGTACCTTTTAATATTTTCACCAACAGTGTGTGAGGGTTCCAGTTTCTCCACAAAAATAATTTCTTTTTTTGTTGTTGCTGTTCCTGTCAGGTGCTTTTCCCTAGGGAAAATCAAAAGCCAGTAGAAAAGATGATAGAACTCTTCATAAGGCTAAAGGAGATTCTCAATCAGATGGCTTCTGTCACACGACCGCTGCTAGACAAAATGAGATCCCTGAAACAAATGCACCTGCCCAGAAGTTTTCCATTAACACAGGTAGAAAAGTCACCCAGTAATATTCTTGCTGGAAAATTCCTTTTGTCATCTTAACTTTTATTTGAGATTAGTTATAATACATTCAGCTACAAATATAGTACATTGACAAAAATCACTTACAGAAAAACTCTTCTACTCTGGCAAAAGTTTTTGCCACTTAAACTGGAGAAGTTTAACGTCGTACATTTACACTTGGGATACATGTTTTAAAGGAATTGTGGAATTATAAGGATCGTCTAAGCATTATCAGGTTTTCTTCTATATTGTTTTCAATAGCATTTATAGCTCATATAATGTTAATAAATCATGTATTTTTATCTCACAGGCAATGTACAAAAACAACCGGCTAAATACTTCACAAGGATCATTTAGTACCATTTCCCAAGCACTATGCTCCCAAGGAATTACCACTGAATATTTAATTGCCATGCTGCCCTCTTCTCAGAGGCAGAGAGGCAACCACACCAAGGATTTTTTGACTTATAAATTAAGTAAAGAGCAAATTGCTGCAAAATATGGAATTCCCTTACATGCCAGTGAGTATACTTCAAAATCAGCATGGTAATGTCACCTCCTAACAACATGGTCTGCTAAATCTTGGCCTTTTTTTTTTTTAATTGGCTGTATTCCCTGTATTGTACAATATATCCTTATAGCTTATTTTATACATAATAGTTTGTGCCTCTTAGTCCCCTACCCCATCTTGCCCCTCCCTCCTTCCCGTTCCCCACTGGTAACCACTAGTTTGTTTTCTATATCTGTGAGTCTGTTTCTTTTTTGTTATATTCACTAGTTTGTTGTATTTTTTAGATTCCACATAAAAGTAAAATACAGTATTTGTCTTTGTCTGACTTATGTCACTTAGCATTAATGCCCTCCAAGTCCATCCACGTTGTTGCAAATGGCAAAATTTCATTCTTTTTTATGACTGAGTAATATTCCATTATATATATATATATATATATATATATATATATATATGTATATATATATATATATATACCACATCTTATTTATCCATTCATCTGTTGATAGACACTTAGGCTGCTTCCATGTCTTGGCAAATGTAAATAATGCTGCTATGAATATTGAGGTGCATGAATCTTTTCTAATTAGCATTTTTGGTTTTTTTGGGTATATACCCAAGTGGAAGTGCTGAGTCATATGGTAGTTCTATTTTTAGTTTTTTTGAGAAAAACTCTGTACTGTTTTCCATAGTGGCTGCACCAATTTACATTCCCACCAGCAGTGTACGAGGGTTCCCTTTTCTCCACATCCTCAGCAATATTTGTTATTTTTGTTCTTTTTGATGATAGCCATTCTGACAGATGTGAGGTAATATCTCATTGGGTTTTGATTTGCGTATGCCTGATGATTAGCCATGTTGAGCATCTTTTCATGTGCCTGTTGGCCATCTGCATTTCCTCTTTGGAAAAATGACTATTCAGGTCTTCTCCCCATTTTTTAATCAGGTGTTTTTTTTAATGCTGAGCTGTAATCTTAGCCTTTTGTAATAAATGAAGCATTAATTTTCCCCAAGAAAGCACTCATACAGCACTTAACCACACATCAAGAATGTTCTGCATATCAACTCATTCACTCTTCACTTACCTATGAGGTAGGTGCTACTATAGCTGCATCTTAGTAAGGGAAATGAGGCACAAAGTGATCGAGTAACCTGGACACCATTGTCCAACATGAAAGTATCAAAGCTATGATTTGAACCCAGGCAGTCTGCTGCAAAGTCTAGCCTCTTAACCACTACACCTTGCCAGTAAATGATAAAATGATGTGCCTGAAATCTGCTCAGGTCAATATTTTTTCTTAACTTTTTAGAATTAGAAATTTGTATCACACACAGAAGAGCTTCATGAATGTAGCAGAATTATAAACATTCAGTGGCACATCAAAGCTGTTTACTTGATCTATAAGCTTTGAGATGTAAAATATGATTGGCTGAGCTTTTCCAAACAGTATAGGGATGTTTAATATAGCAATTGGATTGATGCATTTATGCATCTTTTTGTTCATTCAACAAACATTTATTGGACAGCTCTTATGTATCTAGTATAATAGCAAACTTTTGCATATTTTTAAAAATTAAGGGCTGGTGAGGAATATCTGTTGGAGGACATTCTGAAATGTGCTTTTCAACCTTTCTAACTCCTCTTGGCAAAATGCCATCACTTACTATGCACTTGCTTATTGGATTAAACTTTTACACCTAAAAAAGATTTGTTACTATTCTTTCTTACTTTGATACCAGGTGCGTCACATTTGTTAGTAACAAAGGAAGTATAAGGCATGTATTTTGAGGTGCTATAACAATAATATTTGTCAGTTTACCATGAATAGATTTTAAATGCATGTATTAAATGGTTTTATTACACTTTTTCTTTCCAGCACCATTTTGCTTTTCTCTTTATAAAGACATCATTAATATGCCTGCCGGACCTGTGATTTGGGCTTTCTTGAAACCCATGTTGTTGGGAAGGATTTTGTACGCACCATATACCCCCATCACAAAGGCAATAATGGAAAAGGTTTGACCATTATCAAAGTTTCTATCTTGAGTATTAAGATGATTTTTAAAGTAGTCAGCTTCCAAATTTAGTCTAGCTGGCTCAGATTTCTTTATAGCCTACATACTATTCCCTTTGGCTTTCTGAAACTCTTAACAATTCTCAGCTTCTGCCCTGTATATGTGTAATGTATATGTGTAAACAATGTAGATTGGGTGGTGGCTCCTTGAAGAGAAATGAACCTTGTTAGCACTTGAGAATGAGGTTAGTTGGAGCAAGACCTCAGATTTTTCAATTTATCTCCAAAAGCAGAAAATTTTTCTACAACTAGCATCTAAGTTTCAAAGTATGTAAAAATAATGGCACTAGAAAAAACAATATTGGGCATTATATAACTAGTTTGAACAAAAACAATTGCTAAATTATAGATTATTGGCTTCATATTTGGTTGTACAACTTAATATCTTATATAGAGGATAGGTGTTGAGAAAGACATTATTAATAGTAACTATACTTATCACCTACCTAATATAACCATAATAACATTTCTCTCTCACTTTTAAAGTTGGCTTTAGTGATTTGAATTATAAACTTGATGCTTTTAAAATGATAGAGTGAAAGTAAAAAAACAAAACACTTCTTTACCATTACTTGGTCATTAAACTATAGTTTATATAAATATAAATTAGTTTTAGGTTTATATAAAAATAAACATGAAGTCATCACTGATTTCTAGAATGATCTTTGTTTTCACTGTTTGTGTTTTAATACCTTATTTGCTTTATTGACTACACACTTTTACATAATTTTGCATAAATGAAGTCATTAAATGCTTATTTTCTAAGTGCAGTCTTTTTTTTCTTTTCTTTTCTTTTTGCTTGACTCTCACCTCTTTTTCTCCCTGCTTGATCCTACTCTTCCTTTCATGTAAAGTAATGAACGTTAGCATTCAAGGATGTGGCTTTCTATAATTTATGTGCATTCCTCTAATCCTTTATATATTATTATACTGTATGCACATTCATATGCAGAATGGTCATTGTTTGCATTATTAAAATGAGGTTTCATTATAATACTTTTCTGCATATTAGTTTAGTCACATAGCAATACCTTGTGGAAATTCTTCCAATTCAATAGATTTAGTTTATTCATTCTTTTTGAAGATTGTAAATTTTTTCATACTATGGAACTTACTCAGCCAATCCTCAATTGTTGAACATTCTTTTTGTTTCTAGTGTTTGCTTTTGTTTTTTTGCTCATGTAAGCAAGGTGGCAACAACTACTTTTGTGCCCATGACTTTACACAGTAGTATTTTTATTTCACAGAGGTGAATGTTCAAGATTGAGGGATTGAAGAATATTATATTCTGTTTTAATGACTATTGTCAGATTGCTTTCCAAAAAAAACTATATACATCCACCAGCAATACATGAAAGTATTCTTCTTCTTATATCCGTGAACTAGAATGTTTCTTTAGTAGTAAAGTATACCATTGGCAAAAATTGGTAACTTGTGAGAATTCCAGAAGACATGCTTTTGGCTGTAAATTTTCTGTGGACATGAAGTAAACCCTAGATTTTCCAGAATTTTTATAAGTGATCTCGATCCTATAAAAGCTGCCACTTAAAAACTTTTGACCATATAGGAAATTTCTGACAATGTTCTACTAACTCTACTTTTTAGAACTGTTTCTTGAAATTATGTAACAAAACAACCTTAAGATACCTTTTTGAAATATAGGAAAAATACTAATGGACCAGATTTGTTTCTGTTTCTTCAAGTCTAATGTAACTCTGAGGCAGCTGGCAGAATTAAAAGAAAAATCTGAAGAGTGGATGGATAAGTCACCATTTTTCATGAATTCCTTCCACCTGTTAAACCAGACGATTCCATTTCTCCAGGTAGGAGATGGTTCTGTTATTCACTTTTGTACAAATTGTAATTCTTTGAGATTTTAATCACCATCGTTATGTGAATGGGCAGATAGTAACTTAGAATCCATATTCAACAGATTAAAATTGCCTCTGCTCCAGAGAGCAGATCTGAGACAGGATAACAGATCTGTCACTCATGTTTGTAACCATCCTCACCTCTTATACCACAGTTTCTCTGTATGTAATTCAGAGATAAATCATTTTACAAGTTGATCCTGAGGCATAACTAGTGATGTAAATCTATTTTCCAAAATTAAATGCAATAAAAACTACTTAAAATATGCTTATTTTATTTCTCTAGATTATGTTTTGCTATTTTAACTGAACCAAAATTCCTAAAATACTAATATTCTGAAGAAGAATGTTAAATCTAGGGAGTTCTTTGGTCAAAACATTTGACACTCTATTTTAGGTTAAAGATTTGACAGTGCAACTCAAATCCAATACACACTAGTTGAAAAGTATAATCTTCAATTCCCATAAAAGATGCAGGGTTTTCTGAAAAGGATGCAAGTAGTGTGGGGAAATGTTCCAATCACAAAGAGAGCTATTGGCAGCTAAACATCAAGCAGTAGAGTTAGACCCATTATCAACAGGAGAAGAGAAAATTTTCAGGAATGATGACAACTTAGGAACTTCAAGAGAGTATGGCTTGTGTATTCAAAGACTTGAGAGAGGCCCTTGGAAAATTGATGGAGCCCTAGAAGATGTTTGCAGCAACAAAAGTGCCCTTCTTTATAATCATGCTCAAGAAGTTAAACATAGAACAAAGAATTTGTGTCATACAACTCTGTTAGAAAAGTTATACACAAAAGATGCTTTACTCAGTCTTTGTTTTGACTATCAATTAGTGCATAGTTACAATTACAATCTGAATTTTGTTATAAATGATAAAATTAATTGCTAAAATAGATATTTAACACAATTAATACAAAATAAACTTTTCATCAAACATCTTCCCCACAATTTACTATTAAATTTAGTTCTAATATTAAGCATGTCCATTTATTTTAATATTCTACTCTTCTCTGATCTTGAGCACATTACTATCTTGATTAAATCTCAGTCCCCACCACCCCAGTTTTACTGAGAAATAATTAACATACATCACTGCATAAGTTTAAGGTATATAGCATGATGGTTTTATATATACATATTATGAAATGATGACCATAGTAGGTTTAGTTAACATCCATCATCTCATATAGATACAATTTTTTTAAAAAAAGGAAAAAAAACTTTTCTCCTTGTGATGAAAACTCTCAGGCTGTACTCTCTTAACAGCTTTCCTATATGTCATACAGCAGTGTTAACTATAGTTATCATGTTGTAGATTACATCCCTAGGACATATTTATCTTATAACTGGAAGTTTCTACCTTTTGACCACCTTTATCCAATTCCCCATCTCTCCACCCCCTACCTCTGGTAATCACAAATGGCTATTTTAAGTGGCCTTTTTTAGTGAATCTCAGATAACAAAGGCTACATGGATGGTACTTTTGACACATGTGTTTTCCTCAGTGGAAAATTACTCTTTTCTCCTAAAACTTTTTTTCTGTGAACAGATAAAAATTCTACACATATTATTTCATTAAGGAAAGTTTTGTTGGCTAAAGCAGTGAATTAAGAAAGGACATTATCTGTGCATAACAGTTCCAAAGTACAGTAATTTGCTAAGAAGAAATGCTATGACCATGTCCATAAAGGGATCATCATCTAATGGGAGTATCTTTATTTTGTTCTAGACCAAAATAAGTTCTTGTTCTCAATTATTGAGGAAAACTTATTTCTGAAAACGTGTACAGAATTTGAAACTTCAAGCTTTTAGCACATGACCTGGCTTTGCCATTGTGAACTCTTAGGCAAATGACTTAAAATTCTTGCTACAGTTTATGAAACTCTAAAGTGGGTCCATTGATAACCACTTCACAGACTTGTGAAGATCATATTGTGGAAGCATTTGAAAATAATATAATATATTATAGATAGACAGGATTGATTGTAACAGGAGTGATAAGAGAATGGAAATAGAGTTTGATGGATCGTCTCTGAATTGCAACTAACACAGTGCTTTCCTTATTAGTAACGTTCTGATTCAGATTTTCTACAATGTGCAAATTAATCCTGGTAAATAGTTAGATTTTAAAGAACTTGGGTTATCATAGTGTATAGCTGCATGATAGCCATCTGTCTTCATGCTACCAACTACTCTTAGACTCCTCAGCAACTATAGATTTAGCAAATTAATTCTATTATATATATGCTCTATTAATACATATTATTCTTAATCATTTATCTCCATGATAACAAAACAAGATATTGGTAGAAGGACAGAATAATAAGTAGTTCTGAACTGTCCTCTAAAGGGAAAACAACTTAAGCCTAGGTCACATAAAAATTAGGCCATAAATTTACACACAAGATGAATAAACATTTCTTTAATCAAGCTGAAGTCTCTCTCTTCAACTTTCCTTTCGACCCTTATTAATTGTACATCCTTAGGGAAATTTACATAGCTTCTTGGGCCCTAGCCTTGTCCTCTATTAACTGGGGATAATAATAGTACTTACCTCTAGGTATTATTGAAAACTAAGTGAGAAAAACAAGGTAAGGTAAACTCTATTAGACAGTGCCCAGCACTTAGTAAAATTTCAATAAGTATTACCTAGTAGACAACTACAGTGGTAGAATTTATGTCTCCTAATTTGCAAGATAGCTACAAAAGCCTTTATATTTTTAAAGCACTATTTTTTCTAAATTTTCAGTCTTTCCATGAGTTACTCCATGTAAAGTTTTATCATCAGTTTATTTTTCCATGTTCACAAAGCTGCACTTATTACAGTATAAAACAATACCATAATAATTTACATTTGACTAATCTGATTAGATACCACTTTACAGAAAAGTAACCTGAAGCTGGAAAAGGCTGAGTGCTTGCTGAAAGCCTCTGAGCTAGGAAGTAGTAGGACTAGAATACAAATCAGTTGGGAGCCTTTGCAAAATGGTGCATTGAAAATGCCCAGTAGTGGTACCTCATTTCACTGTGGTGTTATTAGAGAGACAATGATTAAACATGTTTTCTTTTTGTATTGAAACTTATTCCCTATATTGTTAGAATACTCTAAGAAACCCCTTTGTGCAAGTTTTTGTAAAATTCTCCGTGGGACTAGATGCTATTGAACTCTTGAAACAGATGGATGAACTTGGTGAGTCCAGATTCACAAAACTTTTATTTACTTGTCATGTCAGAAATGTGAAAAGCATTGTGCCATATAAGATCTTCTTTTCCTTTTCTTCTGTATTTGGTTCCTATCTAGTTATCCTAAGAAAAGTAAAATCCTGGATATATCTATCCATCTTCTTCCTAGTTAGTTGTACAGTTACAAGTAGTCATGATTATTTTGGTACCTAGTGCCTGTAGTTAGTTTCAATAATTATAATGCAATATATTCCGTGTAAATGCAGCTTGTCCTTCAATCACAGGTAGGTTGCTACAGGAGGACACTTTTTGGGGGTAACTTGATGAAAAGCAAGTCTTTAAGGACAAAAGAAGATGAAATGGTTTATTTCTGGCTACATTTATAATTTTATCTCCACTGGCCTTAGTATCACTTTGACTAACTCAGAATGTAACCAGAAGAAGTTATAGAGTTAGCAAAAACAAAACAAAAGCAATGCAGAGACTCAAACGAAAATAAATCACTATTCAAGGTTGGCTCCTCCTCTCATGATCATTTAAAAGGAACAGGCAGAAGAGGATCAAAGAAAGCTGTCTGAACTTATGCATTCCCTCTGCCACCCCACCTTCAACATAAGGGATGCAAGATGTCTAATTCAGTCTGTGTCTGATTCCCTGTTGCTATGCAACCATGGGTAAGAGGAAGGGAATGAAAGCATCAGAATTTGACCACAGTAGAGCAAATGCCCCTCCTCCTCCCTAGTGCTACTGGGACTTATGTGATTTAGGTTGTAAACCAGTGGGGAGGAATTATGCCTACATTTATATTCTGTATAATTTTATGTACTTTATGATAGTCAACCCTGTTTGATTAAGGAAAGATGTTAGTGATTTATTCTCTAAAATTATCATTTGGTAAGGAAACATTTGATCAAAATATCAGGGATAAACTACAAATTTCCTATGTAGTTTTTTTTTTATTTCTAACTTTAGATATAGGAGATGAGTTTTAGAATTTAAAAGAAGGTTAAAATGACTACAGCAGTGAGACTTACTGTCTGTGTAATTGTATATTTAACTTAGTATCAAAGAGGTTTTATAGTTTGGATTTGGGGAGCACTGACTCTTCATAGCTCTATCTACCAGCATTTCTGAAGAATCCTTTGCTGTTGTATTGATTTCCAATGGCCGCTGGAGGCCACTGTTCAACCACAATTTTACCCCTCCCCCACCAATGTCTATATGAAGCAAAACATGTCATTTTAAATTCTAATGAGAGGTGCATTTAAGAAGTTGCCCTCTGTGAGAAATTTAGTCTTCTGTTGGACGATTGTTGAGACATATTTGGGTTCTGTGAAGAGGGATTTATGATATCACAGCCTTCTCAGTATTCATGATGATCAAGTCAGTGAAAATTAAATCCAAGTGATTTATTAACTTGAAATTTTATATTTACCCTTTGTCTCAGTTGATTTCCTCATAAGGAATCATGAAATTGAAGAGCAATTAAATCCTCTTTCTTCCAGAGTAATTACCTGAAAAAAAAATCTTGATCATTTTATCTAGATTAATACAGATATGAATAGAGATAGCTCACATAAAGTTTTAAGTCAAACAGTATTAGAAAGTTGTAACTATGTGGCATAGATTGTCACCTGAGAAATGATTCTGTATCACAAATGACTGAATGATGTCATTTATTTGTTCTACACACTCTGCATAGACTTTCCTTGCCTAAATTCTTAAATCTACATTCCCTGAACAAAGCAAGCATTTCTGTTTATTCAAATGCTTCACCTCAAGTTTATAGTTTTCTTCCTAACTATTGCAGATAGATTTTTAAAAATTATTCACCTTTAGTCTTTGGTTAATTAATTTGTAGCAGAATATACTTCTGAATTAGTTTGTTCCATTCTTTGTACTTGGGTTTACTGTGTCTGTAACTAGTTCAACATTCTCCTCAGTGAACATATGCACAGCTAGCTACGTTTTCCCAGATATAGAGTACTAGATATTTTTAGAGTAAATTCTACAAGTTCTTATTATTTATAATCTAGTTTAAGGTTTACTACTTACCAAAAAATCAGTATTTTGTCCTGTTACTACTAGAAACAACATTATAACACAACATTATAATATGCTTTGTGTCTGTTTTTTTTTTCTTCTTTAGATATTCTAAGGCTAAAATTAGAGAAAGGCATAGACCTCATTGATCATCTTAACACACTGTCTTCCCTGACAGTAAATATTTCCTCCTGTGTATTATATGACCGTATTCAGGCAGCAAAAAGCATAGATGAAATGGAAAGAGAGGCTAAAAGACTCTACAAAAGCAATGAACTCTTTGGAAGTAAGTGTTATTCTACTAGAATTTGAGCTTCTCTCTGTACTAAAATTGGCCAAATTCTTCCCTCACTTCTTTCATCCAGAACTCAGAAAAGTAGTTGGGGGTGGAGGGAGGACACTGTCCCCTCTGATGTCCTTAGAAATTAGAACCTTTCATGTAGGCAACCAACCGTATTGGTTGAGGAGCCTTCAATATGTGTAATTTTGTTGGTATGGTTAAAATTAAAACTGTAAAGGATTACATAGTTACAGGATGAAGTTGAGTCCATCCTCATAATCAGTCAAGATTATTCATTTGTGTGTGTGTGTCTGTGTGTTTAATTTCAGTAAGTGGCTTAGAGTGATATATTTAATCTGGCCACTTAGTTTGTGATTATCTTCTCAAACTCCTGCTTTGAGCCTCTGAGGTTGTCACTTTCAGTTAGCCATCTTTTCTGTAAATTAGAAGTCTGACCTTACTGTCACATTACTAAGTCAGTTGCCTGTTTGGCTGCCCCCTATGTGTACCCTCCAAACAATGAATAATGTCAACCATAAAATAACCTTCTGATGTTGTTGCCATTTTATTTTTAGGTGTTATTTTTAAGCTTCCTTCTAATAGCAGCCAGCACAGAACCTATGACTCTGAAAACGTCTCTCTTCCTCCTGTTGTAAAATATACCATCCGCATGAGTCTCAAGACCTCACAGACCACAAGAAGCATAAGAAACAAGATATGGGCCCCAGGGCCACACAATTCTCAGTCAAACAACCAGATCTATGGCAGGGCTTTTGTTTACTTACAGGATAGTATTGAAAGAGCAGTCATTGAATTGCAGACTGGAAGAAACTCCCAGGAAATAGCAGTCCAGGTCCAAGCAATTCCTTATCCCTGCTACATGAAAGACAAGTAAGTCCATGCACTTCCAGGCATTTTAAATAATCAACCCCTTTTTTTAGAATTCATTTCTTTTCATTCATTCACATGTGTCACATTGAAAGGAATAACATTCACCCAACCTTTGTCAAATGCTTGTTTCAAGGAAAAGATCCACAGTATAGGACACAGCTCACTATAACTGCCCATCGCTACCCAAATGATGCTAAAGTTCTTACTAAATGATCCATGTTTTCTTTAATATAATCCTTAGCCTTCCAAGTACTTTGGCCCCCAAATTAAGAGAGTTGGACTCCAGACTTGAGTGCATCGCTGCATGATTTTGATGTTACCCACTCTCAGCTGGTTTTACTTTTCTCTAATCAAATAAGGATGTTAAACAAAACAATCTTAAAATCCCTTCCAACTCTCAAATTTAATTAGAAATATGTGAATGTAAGGTCAGTTTTACAGAAAAAAAAATAGAACATTATTGATCAACTCTCTAAGATAAATATTGTGCTATCTGAAACTATTTTATGTATTCTCAGTCCACTTGGTAGGAATCTTTATCTAAAATGGTTTTGCTAAATGAACAAAAAATGTAAAGATCATGCTTTTAGACAATTGAATTTGAATATTCAAGAAATTTGCCAGTAGGGTAACACTGAATGGTTCTTCCACTCCGACCACAGTAAGAAAATAAGGGTGGTTGGCTAAGTTTTTCAAGCTCATTCTACACAAAGCTTGAGGCTGAATATTACTTTGAATGAATTGTGCTTATTATTCAGCCCAGTTATTGCAGTTTATATACAATTGAGATGGGTCTGGATTTTTTTTTTTCTGTTTCTTTCAATGCTTCTGTCTTCTTTGACTTCTTCAAGAGCTATAGAGATGAGGTTATGTAGCTGTTTGTGCAGCAGTGATACGAGAAGACAGGTGATGATTCTGTCAGCAGATTGTCAAGGTTACCTACTTATTGTAGAAGCCAGTCAGGACCTTGTTGCCTAAACCATGTGTGAACTGAAATGGCTTGCATGAATAGTAAAGACCTGTGGTTTCAATTAAATGAAAATTCTCATCTATTTTCCTTCTGACTTCCTTCCCCTTGTAAATTTTAGTACCTAGGATGGTAGTTACCTGGATGTTTCTTTTAGGAGTAAAGTAACTGTACTCTGCATTCTTCATGGGAGTATGAACATAAGGCCTTAATGTACCCATATAAACTCTTTGTTGCATACAAAGTGCTTTCACATATATTATTTCATTTGTTGCACCAAACAACCTCATAAAGTGAGAGCAGATATTATCAGCCACTCTTTCCAGATGAAAAAATTGAAATCCAAGTAAATCGCCTGAAGTTGAATAGCTGGTACTGCATTGGTCCATTAATTACAATACCAGAATTTTCTCTTTCATACTATATCAAACCTAAAATACACAGTCACTTGGAAGAAATATTAGTGGGGATTTGTTATTAATGAATGAAGGCCTTTGCCTAATTCCAGGGCCAGAAACAGCATCAAGCCTGGACCCGAGCCAAGAGAAAATTCATTCAACAAATATTCTTTAAGTGCTTCCCCCTTGCCAGTTTCCCAGGAACCAAAAAAATTGGATGTGGCCCCAACCCTCACTTCTCCCCCACTAAAAAATCCTTCATATCTCTGTTGGTGATACACTTCTGATTCTAAAGTGAAAATGAATGCTGGTGATGTCACGTTCCATGAATATTTGCATCTTTCATGGGGAACTTGAAGGTAATTCCTTGGCCTTATAGATTAAAAAGAAAATGGCCTTGGGACATTTCTGCAAGTGAAAGTTTCAGTGGAGCCTAATATGTAAAACAGATCAATTTAGAGATTCTCTCATTGAAAACTACTCCTTTGCCTTAGCCCATAGTTGGCAGCTAATGTCAGAATCATGGTTCTTAGAGTGTGGTCTCCAGACCAGCGGCATCAGCATCACCTGGGAAATTGTTTAAAATGCAAATTCCAAACCCCATCTCAGATATAATAAATCAGAAGCTCATGGGTGGCGACCAGAATCTGTTTTAAAAAGCCCTTCAGGGCCTCCCTGGTGGCGCAAGTGGTTGAGAGTCCGCCTGCCGATGCAGGGGATACGGGTTCGTGCCCCGGTCTGGGAGGATCCCATATGCCGCGGAGCGGCTGGGCCCGTGAGCCATGGCCGCTGAGCCTGCGCGTCCGGAGCCTGCGCGTCCGGAGCCTGTGCTCCGCAACGGGGGAGGCCACAACAGTGAGAGGCCCGCATACCGCAAAAAAAAAAAAAAAAAAAAAAAAAAAAAAAAGCCCTTCAGGTGATTTCGATGCATGCTCAACTTTCAGAAACACTGCATTTGAACATTCAGGTACTATGGGCCAGCCATTCAGGAATATATTTAGGGCCCAATGAAGTCTTCCAGCAACCCTCTAGTTACCAGAAAAAACATTTCTATACTATTTATGAAACATCCCCTAGAGCATTATTTTGAGGAATCCAAGTTCTTTGCATTTTAAATCAAATGATTTTGAGTTTCATTCTATTTCATTTTGGGAAATTTGGTTTAATAATAACTATGAGCTTCCAAAGAGTAGATAAATACAGTAATTTGAGAAGATATATCTTTTAGCTAGGTAAACCAATCATCATCTAATTTTAAATCTGCCTTTTAGATAAGAATTTAGTTTAGACAGAAGGGCTTAGAGCCTTGTAATTATATCTGTATAATAATTATTTTCCTGAACAGGACATACACAAACACCCTTTAAACAATTTAGCAATTTTATCTAACAATCCAGAACTGTTTTACTCTTGCAGCAGTATGGCAAGAAAATCATGCACTTACTGTTAAGTCAGCTTCACACTTCATAAATGAAAGAGTCATAATAATTAGTCTCAATTTCAGAACAGGAGTATAAATTCAATGTAGGAGGGAGTGTGTTCTTTATATATTAAAATCTGCAAGTGTGACATTCATTTTGGTCACTGAATTTTTGTTTTTTTGTTTTTGTTTTTCCTTACAGCTTCCTAACCAGTGTCTCTTATTCCCTTCCAATCGTGCTCATGGTTGCCTGGGTTATATTTATAGCTGCATTTGTAAAAAAACTTGTTTATGAGAAAGACCTCCGACTTCATGAGGTATGTTGAGAATCTCTTATTAAATAAGTTGTACATGGATATAATTAATTACCATGATTTTCATCATGCCTATGCAAACTCAGAAAGCCTGACCCATACCTGGTGAATTAGATGGAAAAATATATTATGAAACATTAAGGCAGCTGGTACGGCAATATTTTGTCTTCTCAAAAAGTTGCGTAGGAGTTATTTTATAAATACTTCTGAAAAACGAAATCTGAATAATTCTGAATAAAATCTGAGTACGATTTATGATCCTAACAGTAATTTTTGCCCAAGAAGTTACCTGTAAGACTTAGGATTTAACAAAAGAATTTTAAATAACAATAATAACTATTAAGGCAGGAAAATTGTTGGCATAGTAACTGAATGAGTCCAAATGAAGATATACTTATATAGATATAGACATAGATATAGATATAGATAGATACAGATTTGGACGTGGACAGAGACATATGGCTTGTTTCAGCTCTCAAGAAGCAAATTCTCTTTCCAGTATACCTTGTCTCCTTCAGTTCTCTTTCACTGACTTGTGATTTACAGAGACTAAGAATTTCATGTTATGCTACTGATTAGGTTAATAATATGACGATGAAAGACAGGACCTGGGATGTAAAGCATGATCTCTTCTTGAGCATATTCTTCATCATTATCCCCAAATCCAAAATATCTCACTTCTTTTTAGAATTTATGAAAAAGCATTGTGTGATTTTTTATTGTATTAGAGTAGAAATAATTTTATCAGCTAATCCTTTAATGAGCCCATTCTTTACATTCACTCGTGAAGTGACAAGATAGCGGAAACATTTCAAAACTGAGGGGCAATAATTATTGCAGGCCTGACTGACAATCTGAAACAATGAGGTTAGAGTAACCTGTTAGCCCAATTGTACTTTTCAGACTTACTTTGCCAGTGCTTTTAGGCAATTGATTATTTCTCCTTACAAAGTACAAATTACTGCTTTATGTTTTTGTCAGCTCAACATCAGACTTCCAGGGCTGTCCTAGAGTTTGAACCCACACTTTTTACCTTTCCTATTTGAATTCTGGGTGATCTTCAGCTGAATTTTTATATTTCAGTTATAATTTGGTAGAAGTCTCATCAACTGGTTTGAGCCCCATTGTTTCCAGGACTGTGTACAATGTTTTCTTAACCCCAATTTAGAAACTCGAATCCATGCCCTGGACCATAACTTTGGTTGCAAGCTCCTACCTTATATTTCTCTGTCAGGTTCCTGGTACTCAGAAGTGAATCTTTACAAATTAAAGGAAAACTTTGAAATAGAAAACTGTGATAGAAACTGAGTTCTTTTCTACAGCACAATAAGTAATCTACCTTAAAAATATAAGTAAATATAAGCATGTGTGTGTATATATGTGTTGTGATATGTCTATTATGTATATATTATATACGTATATGTAAAATACATGCATTCTGTATTATTTTGGTTTGAAAATAGTACTCTCTGGGGGATTCCCTGGTGGTCCAGTGGTTAGGGCTCTGCACTTCCAATGCAGGGGGGAGTGGGTTCAATCCCTGGTCGGGGAACTAAGATTCTACATGCTGCATGGCGTGGCCCAAAAATAAATAAATAAATAAATAGTACTCTCTGAATGCATCTATGGATGTCATCAAAAAACATCAAAGCACAATAAAGAGTTTTTCTCAATAGAAGACATGAAAGAATTTTTAGCAATGAACCAGTTTCTGTTTGGTAGCTTTGTGTCTTCATTTTGCAGGCATCTACTTTCAAAATTTAACTAGCTGGTCTTGGGGGTCAAAGTTACATAGTGGAAGATCACTGAACTTGGAAGCAGAAAATAAGGCTTTGAGTCTTCCAGTTCATATTCACTTGGTCCCAGTCCCTTAAACTCTCTGAGTCTTGTCATCTAGACTTCATTCAGCATTATATTTCCAGAATGTACTTTCTCACTGCCAGAACAGAAGAGGTATTCAATTATTCATTTTTTATCAATTCTAAGAATGATTTTTTTTCACATTTTAAAGCCTCTGAAATTGAGATGTATTTGATAGGGTGTCATAATTTATTTGGCAGTGATTTTTCTTTATTGGTGGCATGTAAAATAATGACACATCTTAAAATTAGCAGTGCCCTAAATTTAAAGGCATATGGTCTATTCATGAGATGAGTTGATGGAAGCTGGTGTGGAATGAGTAGAATATTTCTAATGCCCCTGCTCAGCCTCCCTCCTCTGCCAACAGTTCTAAACTAACCTCCTCCTTTTTAAAGATGAAAAAGCTGAGCCCAGAAAGTGAGAGGTGACTTGATGAAAACTATGGGCTAGATAATGGTAGATCTGGGTCTAAAACTCAAGTGTCTAGACTTCTGACCAATTCTTTTCCATGTCATAGCTACCTTCTCTCTCAGAATTTTATTTTAGTAGCCTAGACTCCTAACGACTCTTGAAGATGATGGTGGATAAACTCTTAGGTTACCAGCGACTCAAGAGCACTTTTTAATATTATCATTTTAATATTTACTAAGATCTAAAGCTGCCCATTCTCTTCTTCCTTTTCCCAATTGAATAAAAAAGTAAACAAACAAACAAAACATTTTTTCTTCTGTAATTGTTGTCACAGCTAGGCAGAGAAACCAGGTCAGTTGCTAATTCAGTGAAGCCATTCACCTTTGAACTTGTTATGGTATGATTCTAGTAAACTCCTTTAACTTGTTAAAGAAATTTAGCAAAATACTAAGCCCAATAAGTTTATTGATAAAATTAAGCCTGTAGTTTAAAAAAAAGCTATTTCAAAATGTCTTGCAATTGAGTTTTATTCTGCATTCCTTGCTTTTTAAAATTAAAATATTAAATCTGTACAAAAGCTGATTTTATATCACACCAAAGAGTTGTTTTTCACATTATGTTCTCAGTTTCATGGTTAGTTTCATCTCTTTGCTCTAATATAAGTCATTTATGGGGACTTGATGGTTTATATTGCTTTGGAGACAAAATTTTGGAGTTGTCCTCTCTCTCAGTTCAGACAGGTAACCTAAAATATCTGTGGTCAGCAGACAGATTACCAAAACTTATGCAAGAGTCTGTAGTCCTGTGGTGCTTCACTTGAGGCAATTTTTTATGTCTTCTTTTTTTTGAATGCTAATTTATTCTTTTTTTTAACATCTTTATTGGAGTATAATTGCTTTACAATGTTGTGTTAGTTTCTGCTGTATAACAAAGTGAATCAGCTGTATGTATACATATATCCCCATATCCCCTACCTCTTGCGTCTCCCTCCCACCATCCCTATCCACCCCTCTAGGTGGTCACAAGGCACTGAGCTGATCTCCCCGTGCGATGCAGCTGCTTCCCACTAGCTATCTATTTTACATTTGATAATATATATAAGTCCATGCCACTCTCTCACTTCGTCCCAGCTTAACCTTCCCCCCACCATGTCCTCAAGTCCATTCTCTACGTCTGCATCTTGATTCTTGTCCTTCCCCTACATTCTTCATAACCATTTTTATTTTTTTAAGATTCCATATATATGTGTTAGCATACGGTATTTCTTTTTCTCTTTCTGACTTACTTCACTCTGTATGACAGACTCTGGGTCCATCCAACTCACTACAAATAACTCAATTTCATTTCTTTTCATGGCTGAGTGATGTTCCATTGTATATATATGCCACATCTTCTTTATCCATTCATGTGTCGATGGACACTTAGGTTGCTTCCATATCCTGGCTATTTTAAATAGAGCTGCAGTGAACATTGTGGTACATGACTCTTTTTGAATTATGGTTTTCTCAGTGTATATGCCCATTTGTGGGATTCCTGGGTCATATGGTAGTTCTATTTTTAGTTTTTTAAGGAACCTCCATACTGTTCTCCACCGTGGCTGTACCAATTTACATTCCCACTAACAGTGCAAGAAGGTTCCCTTTTCTCCACACCCTCTCCAGCATTTATTTTTTGTAGATTTTTTGATCATGGCCATTCTGACAGGTGTGAGGTGATACCTCATTGTAGTTTTGATTTGCATTTCTCTAATAATTAATGATGTTGAGCATCCTTTCATGTATTTGTTGGCAATCTGTATATCTTCTTTGGAGAAATGTCTATTTAGGTCTTCTGCCCATTTTTGGATTGGGTTGTTTGTTTTTTTGATATTGAGCTGCATGAGCTGCTTGTAAATTTTGGAGATTAATCCTTTGTCAGTTGCTTCATTTGCAAATATTTTCTCCCATTCTGGGCACTGTCTTTTCGTCTTGTTTATGGTTTCCTTTGCTGTGCAAAAGCTTTTAAGATTCATTATGCCCCAAAGATAAGGTGACCTATATGCATAAGTTTATCTCTGGGCTTTCTATCTTGTTCCACTGATCTGTAATTCTGTTTTTGTGCCAGTACCATACTGTCTGATGACTGTAGCTTTGTAGTATAGTCTGAAGTCAGGAAGCCTGATTCCTCCAGCTCCATTTTTCCTTTTCAAGATTGCTTGAGCAATCAATACAGGGTCTTTTGTATTTCCATACAAATTGTGAAATTTTTTGTTCTAGTTCTGTGAAAAATGCCACTGTAGTTAGACAGGGATTGCATTGAATCTGTAGGTTGCTTTGCGTAGTATAGTCATTTTCACAATGTTGATTCTTCCAGTCCAGGCACATGGTATATCTCTCCATCTGTTTGTATCATTTTTAATTTCTTTCATCACTGTCTTATAGTTTTCTGCATACAGGTCTTTTGTCTCCTTAGGTAGGTTTATTCCTAGGTATTTTATTCTTTCTGTTGCAGTGGTAAATTCGAGTGTTTCCTTAATTTCTCTTTCAGATTTTTCATCATTAGTGTATAGGTATGCAAGAGATTTCTGTGCATTAATTTTGTATCCTGCAACTTTACCAAATTCATTGATTAGCTCTAGTAGTTTTCTGGTGGCGTCTTTAGGATTCTCTATGTATAGTATCATATCATCTTCAAACAGTGACAGCTTTACTTATTCTTTTCTGATTTGGATTCCTTTTATTTCTGTTTCTTCTCTGATTGCTGTGGCTAAAACTTCCAAAACTATGGTCAATACTAGTGGTGAGAGTGGGCAACCTTGTCTTGTTCCTGATCTTACTTGAAATGGTTTCAGTTTTTCACCATTGAGGATGATGTTGGCTGTGGGTTTGTCATATATGGCCTTTATTATGTTTAGGTAAATTCTCTCTATGCCTACTTTCTGGAGGGTTTTTATCATAAATGGGTGTTGAATTTTGTCAAAAGCTTTTTCTGCATCTACTGAGATGATCATATGGTTTTTATTCTTCAGTTTGTAAATATGGTGTGTCACATTGATTGATTTGTGTATATTGAAGAATCCTTGCATTCCTGGGATAAACCCCACTTGATCATGGTGTATGATCCTTTTAATGTGCTGTTGGATTCTGTTTGCTAGTATTTTGTTGAGGATTTTTGCATCTATGTTCATCAGTGATATTGGCCTGTAGTTTTCTTTCTTTGTGACATCTTTGTCTGGTTTTGGTATCAGGGTGATGGTGGCCTCGTAGAATGAGTTTGGGAGTGTTCCTCCCTCTGCTATATTTTGGAAGAGTTTGAGAAGGATAGGTGTTAGCTCTTCTCTAAATGTTTGATAGAATTCTCCTGTGAAGCCATTTGGTCCTGGGCTTTGGTTGTTGGAAGGTTATTAATCACAGTCTCAATTTCAGTGCTTGTGATTGGTGTGTTTATATTTTCTATTTCTTCCTGGTTCAGTCTCGGAAGGTTCTGCTTTTCTAAGAATTTCTCCATTTCTTCCAGGTTGTCCATTTTATTGGCATAGAGTTGCTTGTAGTAATCCCTCATGATCCTTTGTATTTCTGCAGTGTCAGTTGTTACT
This sequence comes from Mesoplodon densirostris, assembly GCF_025265405.1. Taxonomy (NCBI): domain Eukaryota; kingdom Metazoa; phylum Chordata; class Mammalia; order Artiodactyla; family Ziphiidae; genus Mesoplodon; species Mesoplodon densirostris. The sequence goes on from NC_082668.1 coordinate 23,056,015, forward strand.
TCTCCTTTTTCATTTCTAATTCTGTTGATTTGAGTGTTCTCCCTTCTTAATGAGTCTGGCTAAAGGTTTATCAATTTTGTTTATCTTCTCAAAGAACCAGCTTTTAGTTTTATTCATCTTTGCTATTGTTCCCTTCATTTATTTTTCATTTATTTCTGATCTTAGCTTTATGATTTCTTTCCTTCTGCTAACTTTGGAGGATTTTTGTTCTTCTTTCTCTAATTGCTTTAAGTGTAAGGTTAGGTTGTTTATTTGAGATGTTTCTTGTTTCTTGAGGTAGGATTGTACTGCTATAAACTTCCCTCTTAGAACTGCTTTTGCTGCATCCCATAGGTTTTGGCTGTCGTGTGTTCATTGTCATTTGTTTCTATGAATTTTTTGATTTCCACTTGGATTTCTTCAGTCATCTTTTGGTTATTAAGTAGTGTATTGTTTAGCCTCCATGTGTTTGTACTTTTTACAGGTTATTTTTTGTAATTGATATCTAGTCTCATACTTTTGTGGTCGGAAAAGATACTTGATATGATTTCAGTTTTCTTCAATTTACCAAGGCTTGATTTGTGACTCAAGATATGATCTATACTGGAGAATGTTCCATGAGCACTTGAAAAGAAAGTGTATTCTGTTGTTTTTGGCTGGAATGTCCTATAAATATCAATTAATTCAATCATTTTTAATGTATCATTTAAAGCTTGTGTTTCCTTATTTATTTTCATTTTGGATGATCTGACCATTGGTGAAAGTGGGGTGTTAAAATCCCCCACTATTATTGTGTTACTGCCGATTTCCCCTCTTATGGTTGTTAGCATTTGCCTTACGTATTGAGGTGCTCCTATGTTGGGTGCATAAATATTTACAATTGTTATATCTTCTTCTTGGATTGATCCCTTGATCATTATGTAGTGTGCTTCTTTGTCTCTTGTAATAGTCTTTGTTTTAAAGTCTCTTTTGTCTGATATGAGAATTGCTACTCCATCTTTCTTTTGATTTCCATTTGCATGGAATACCTTTTTCCATCCCCTCACTTTCAGTCTGTATGTGTCCCTAGGTCTGAAGTGGGTCTGTCGTAGGCAGCATATATATGGGTCTTGTTTTTGTATCCATTCATCCAGTCTATGTCTTTTGGTTGGAGCCTTTAATGCATTTACATTTAATGTAATTGTTGATATGTATGTTCCTATTACCATTTTCTTAATTGTTTTTGGTTTGTTGTTGTAGGTCCTTTTCTTCTCTTGTGTATCTTGCCTAGAGAAGTTCCTTTAGCATTTGTTGTAAAGGTGGTTTGGTGGTGCTGAATTCTCTTAGCTTTTGGTTGTCTGTAAAGGTTTTAGTTTCTCCATTGAATCTGAATGATATCCCTGCTGGGTACTGTAATCTTGGTTGTACGTTTTTCCCTTTCATCACTTTAAATATGTCCTGCCACTCCCTTCTGGCTTGCAGGGTTTCTGCTGAAAGATCAGCTGTTAACCTTATGGGGATTCCCTTGTATGTTATTTGTCACTTTTCCCTTGCTGCTTTTAATATTTTTTCTTTGCATTTAACTTTTTTTTTTTTTTTTGCGGTGCGCAGGCCTCTCACTGTTGTGACCTCTCCCATTGCGGAGCACAGGCTCCAGACACGCAGGCTCAGCGGCCATGGCTCACAGGCCCAGCTGCTCCACAGCATGTGGGATCCTCCCGGACCGGGGCACAAACCCGCGTCCCCTGCATCAGCAGGCGGGCTCTCTACCACTGTGCCACCAGGGAAGCCCTGTATTTAACTTTTGATAGTTTGATTAATATGTGTCTTGGCCTGTTTCTCCTTGGATTTGTCCTGTGTGGGACTCTCTGCACTTCCTGGACTTGATTGACTATTTCCTTTCACATATTAGATTAAGTTTTCAACTATAATCTCTTCAATTATTTTCTCAGTCCCTTTCTTTTTCTCTTCTTCTGGGACCCCTATAATTCGAATGTTGGTGCATTTAATGTTGTCCCAGAGGTCTCTGAGACTGTCCTCTGTTCTTTTCATTCTTTTTTCTTTATTCTGCTCTGCAGCAGTTATTTCCGCTCTTTTATCTTCCAGGTCACTTATCTTTTCTTCTGCCTCAGTTATTCTGCATTGATTCCTTCTAGAGAATTTTCAATATCATTTATTTTGTTGTTCATCATTGTTTGTTTGCTCTTTAGTTCTTCTAAATGCTCATTAAACATTTCTTGTATTTTCTCCATTCTATTTCCAAGATTTTGGGTCATCTTTACTCTCATTATTCTGAATTGTTTTTCAGGTAGACTGCCTATTTCCTCTTCATTTGTTTGGTCTGGTGGGTTTTTACCTTGCTCCTTCATCTGCTGTGTGTTTCTCTGTCTTCTCATTTTGCTTAACTTACTGTGTTTGCAGTCTCCTTTTCTCAGGTTGCAGGTTCGTAGTTCCCGTTGTTTTTGGTGTCTTCCCCCAGTGGTTAAGGTTGGTTCAGTGGGTTGTGTAGGCTTCCTGGTGGAGGGAACTAGTGATGGTGGATGAGGCTAGATCTTGTCTTTCTCATGGGCAGGTCTGCGTCTGTTAGTGTGTTTTGGTGTGTCTGTGACCTTTTTATGATTTTAGGCAGCCTCCCTGCTAATGTGTGGGGCTGTGTTCCTGTCTTGCTAGTTGTTTGTCATAGGTGTCCAGCACTGTAGTTTGCTCGTTGTTGACCGGAACTGGATCTTAGCGGTGAGATGGAGATCTCTGGGAGAGCTTTCACCGTTTGATATTACATGGAGCTTGAGGTCTCTGGTGGACGAATGTCCTGAACTTGGCTCTCTCACCTCAGAGGCTCAGGCCTGACACTCAGCTGGAGCACTGAGGTGGTGTCAGCCACATGGCTCAGAAGAAAAGAGAGAAAAAAAAGAAAGAAAGAAAGAAAGAGAGAGAGGGAGGGAGGGAGAGAGAGAGAGAGAGAGAGAGAGAGAGAAATAAAGTTATTAAAATCAAAAATAATTATTAAAAATAAAAGAAATTAAAAAGTAATTTAAAAAAAGAAAGAAGAGAGCACCCAAACCAAAAAACAAATCCACCAATGATAACAAGTGCTAAAAACTATACTAAAAACAAAAACAAAACAAGCAAACAAACAAATAAAAAAAACAGACAAATGGAACCCTAGGACAAATGGTAAAAGAAAACTATACAGACAACATCACACACAGAAGCATACACATACACACTCACAAAAAGAGAAAAAGGAAATAAATATATATATCGTTGCTCCGAAGTCCACCACCTCAATTTTGGGCTGATTCGTTGTCTATTCAGGTATTCCACAGATACACGGTACATCAAGTTGATTGTGGAGATTTAATCCGCTGCTCCTGAAGCTGCTGGGAGAGATTTCCCTTTCTCTTCTTTGTTCACAAGGCTCCTTGGCTTCAGCGTTGGATTTGGCCCCGTATCTGCATGTAGGTCGCCTGAGGGCGTCTTTTTCTGCCCAGACAGGACGTTGTTAAAGGAGCAGCTGATTAGGGGGCTCTGGCTCACTCAGGCCGGGGGGAGGGAGGGGTACGGAACATGGGACAAGTCTGTGGTGGCCGAGGCCGGCATGATGTTGCGACAGCCTGAGGTGCACCTTGTGTTTTCCTGGGGAAGTTGTCCCTGGATCACGGGACCGTGTCAGTGGCAGGCTGCACAGGCTCCCGGGAGGGAGGTGTGGATAGTGACCTGTGCTCGCACACAGGCTTCTTGGTGGCTGCAGCAGCAGCCTTAGCGTCTCATGCCCGTCTCTGGTGTCATGCTGGTAGCCACGGCTTGTGCCTGTCTCTGGAGCTTGTTTAGGCGGTGCTCTGAATCCCCTTCCCTTGTGCACCCTGAAACAATGGTCTCTTGCCTCTTAGGCAGTTCCATACTTTTTCCTGGACTCCTTCCCAGCTAGCTGTGGTGCAGTAGCCCCCTTCAGGCTGTGTTCATGCAGCCAACACCAGTCCTCTCCCTGGGATCTGACCTCTGAAGCCGGAGCCTCAGCTCCCAGCCCCCGTCTGCCTTGGCGGGTGAGCAGACAGGCCTCTCTGGCTGGTGTGTTCCGGTCGGCACCGATCCTTTGTGCGGGAATCTCACCGCTTTGCCCTCCGCACCCCTGTGGCTGTGCTCTCCTCCGCGGCTCCGAAGCTTTCCCCCTCCGCCACCTGCAGTCTCCGCCCGTGAAGGGGTTTCCTAGTGTGTGTAAACCTTTCCTCCTTCACAGCTCCCTCCCACTGGTGCAGGTCCCGTCCCTATTCTTTTGTCTCTGTTTTTTCTTTTTTCTTTTGCCCTACTCTGGTATGTGGGGAGTTTCTTGCCTTTTGGGAGGTCTGAGGTCTTCTGCCAGCGTTCAGTAGGTGTTCTGTAGGAGTTGTTCCACCTGTAGATGTATTTCTGATGTATTTGTCGGGAGGAAGGTGATCTCCACGTCTTACTCTTCTGCCATCATGAAGGTCTCCTGGCTGTTTCATTTTTGACTAATTATTTAGCTTCTTTATGCCTCTACTTTTTTCACAGTAAGTGGCATGGAGACCTTCCCACCCAGGTTCTCTTTTACACTCTATGCAGCCAGGCAACTGTTCCTCAACCTCAGCTCTGTGAGAAAGGGGATATGTTTTCCTCCAAACTCCAGAACTCCACACCCCAGAGGCCCTCCTTTGGTCATGCTGCCTCTCCCCTTCTGCCTAGTTTATTCTTTTTTATGTCTTCTTAGTACACACTATCCATCCTACTAGTGAGAATTTGGAATAATCCAAGTAATGATCACAATATCCTTTATATCTTAACTAAAAACAATAACATAAATATCTATAATAGGATATAAAATTTGAGGTAGAAAATGTTATTATTTCTTATCAAACAGTGCTTGACATTCTTGTTGAATTGAATGAAGACATTGCTGTCAAGTAAATATATGTATATTTATGATTTCTTTTCCTGACAACATTAATGTCAATCCCTGTGCATAAGCTTCTCTTGAATGTGACACATTTATCCACAATCTGACAGAATCTCTTTCTTGTCATTATTTTCTGCCAAGAACTGGAACAGACTTTGACCACTGTGCAGAGGGGTTTTCCTGAGTAACACGTTATCAGATATTGATGAATTGCTCCAGCAGGTTTGGGGGGCTTGAGAAAAGTGACTCTGATTACAAAGCCAACACCTGAGTCTGTCACCCTGAGGAGACACTAACGCCAGCCATTCTCTGTGGGTGACCTTCCATTAGCAAGTTTGGTCTTGTTGATTATCTCGAAGTTGGCAGTGAATCTGAATAATGTATGGATGAGTTACATGGTCTCATTGCCTTTTCTCTTTATGAATAACAGCTGTTCTTCTCATGGCATAAAATCCTGAAGGTTAACACTGAAGTTTGATCTAGAATGTTAAGTAGCAAACACTTTTGGAAGCACCTAACCTGATCTGTTTTGATAAAAAGCAATGATCAGGGGCTTTCCTGGTGGTGCAGTGGTTGAGAGTCTGCCTGCTGATGCAGGGGACGCGGGTTTGTGCCCCGGTCCAGGAAGATCCCACATGCCGCGGAGCGGCTGGGCCCGTGAGCCATGGCCACTGAGCCTGCACGTCTGGAGCCTGTGCTCTGCAACGGGAGAGGCCACAACAGTGAGAGGCCCACGTACCACAAAAAAAAAAAAAAAGCAATGATCAGTCTCCAACTTTTACCAACTCTTGGGAATAGAAATCTGATCTTGAGCCTTGAAAATTTCAAAATTACGGTGATCAACACCTTCAGTCCTGGTCTTTGGGTTTGCTAAATTATTTTTTAACAAGGCTATGAATGGAGAATTTTCTAGATATTTAAATTATTTATACTGAAGTTATCCATTGTCAGGGAAGGAAATCATATTTTTACATTAAGTCAGCTGTATTTCATGTCCTTGATAGAGTACTTGATATTGTATATCCACCTTGTAAAATATAGTGACTTGCCTCCTACTGACATACATTGCTGGGGGGGGGAATATTTTTTGTATAGGTCACATGAAATTAGGTGGTGAATATCAGCTTTGGGGTAGTTATATGGGTTCTGTAACTCCCCATTTATTTATATTCAAATAGGCATTACACTCAGTAAAAACGTCAAAATATAAATAACCAGAAAGTCACCAAAAAATTGGTGAATATCTCTGAAATGAAGTCATCAAACATGACACAGTTATTTCTCAAATGGGGTGGGGTGCAGGGAAAGAATTGCTAAAATAAGATCTGTGAGGTCTTTTTCACACCAAAATATAGTTTTCTTTTCAATGATAGATACATAGCAATTGGAGAAAACCTTCCATAGTGAATCTTCACTCCATGCTGATTTTTTTACTTTGACCCACGCATTTATTCCTATGGAAACATAGATTGAGTCTTTACTGCAAAGGGTGGCAGGGTCTGGGAGGAGAGAAGTAGTAGGAGAGAAGAGGATGAGGAAAAAGGCAAAGTTAAGAGGAAAAGTCACAGGACTTCCACAGTGGTGATTAGCTTAAGGCCCACAGCTTAGACTCTTGCTAGTCAGGTAGCTGTTTCCATGGTAACAACTGGAGCAGCAGAATTATCAAAATGTAATAAGTTGCAAAGGCAAAAAGTAAAATTCACAATTTTGCTTGTAGAGCAAAAGATTTGGCACGTTTCCTTTATTTTTTTTTTCCTGGACAAGTTAGGTTTAAAGGGGGAGGGCATTGAAAGTCCTTCATTTTACAGAAAAAATACTGGATTATAAAGCTGTTAGTGGAACATTTCTTTTGTTCTTTTTTAAAATGGAATTTACATTCATAAGCTTAACGTTAATCAAGAGTTGTTAAAACTAGAAACCAGGTACAAATTCAAGTCACCAAATTCAAGACACCCAAGGTCCTAGGAACTTCAGATCTTTCAGAATCCTTTTGAGTTAATGCACAAACATGCTGGTCTGTTTTTCTACCTTGGTGGAATGCCTTGGTCTCTAGGGATATCACTGGGTTATTAAAGAATATCAACAGAGAGAGAGAGAGAGGTATAGATTACCTGAGATACATGAGTTCATTTTGGGTTCATGGACATCTTTTTGGAAAACAAAGATGACAAACCTGACCTAGACTGTTGGGGATTTTAAGGATGGGAATGTTATGTCAAAAGGCAGAAAGTCCCCCTTCAAAGTTTGCTTGTTTTAAATTCTTAGGAATCTGGTCTATTCTATTTCCCTCGGGAATATGAATACTGATTGTGTTGTTCATTCATGTTTAGTAAAAATATTATAGAGTTTTATTACCTCAGTCCCTACATTGAATTTGAAGTAAACCATGGATTTTCACCAGCTTGAAATATTCATGCCTGCACAAATGTCAAATTCATGTTGTAAAATTCTGCAGAGGATACCATAAATTTTGATGATCTATTCTAAACTAGTTTAATCTGGAGACATCACTTAGATACCAGTTATAAAATGAAATTGTCAATAAACAAAACAAACCTCACCATCCAAATCATTCATTATATTGGGGCACTCTGGGAACATACAATCTAAGATAGGCTGGAATAAATGGTCATATTAATTTTACATAGCAAGCATGAACAAAGACTTAGATAAATCATTAAAATGCCTAGTTCCATGTGTATGAAGAGTCTCATGGACATTTTGGAATGATACAGGAATAATTGTTATTTAAGTGTATATTAGCTTAAGAAGGAGCTAACACTTTTTCCTTTTTACAGTACATGAAGATGATGGGTATAAATTCCTGCAGCCACTTTTTTGCCTGGCTTATAGAGAGTGTTGGATTTTTACTGGTTACCATCATCATCCTCATCATTATACTCAAGTTTGGCAATATTCTTCCTAAAACAAATGGGTTCATTTTGTTCCTGTATTTTTCGGACTATAGCTTCTCAGTTCTTGCCATGAGCTACCTTATCAGTGTCTTCTTCAACAACACCAACATTGCAGCTCTGATTGGAAGCCTCATCTACATCATTGCCTTTTTTCCATTTATTGTTCTGGTTACAGTTGAGAATGAGTTGAGCTGTATAATAAAAGTATTCATGGTGAGTCAACTGTCACAACTGAATGGCCAGGGTGTGAAAAGAATGGACCTTTTTTGGTGGTTTTGGCTCTCCAACTGGGAATACACTTATCTAAATGTAAAAGTTCAGTGTTTGCAAAATATGAGTAACTGTCCTATTGAGAGTCAGTTACATAATTGTCTACCATACAAGCGTAAGACTATGAAAAGAAAACTTTTCCTCCACGGTTTCTAAAACTATAATATGTGATGCTGTTAAGAGATAGTACCTGAAGAAAGAACAGTTAAAATGTAATACATCAAGTTTTGAAGATCATCAAGGATTCTGACTTCTCTTTGGCCCAATTCCTTAAATATCTTAGAGCCTCTATAACTGGCATTATTCTCATAAATGAATAATTCTCATGGTTTTTATGACATATAATATAACATACAGGCATAAAGACAAATACGCTGAGAGCATATAATCAATTTTGAATTATTTTCTGCTTTTTCAATTAAAGTACTAAATTAATTTATGAATTTTAACGAAAGCATTAAGTTTACTGACTTTGAAATTTGGAAAGCAGAAGTAAAGCTCATCATTGACTGCGAGTCACATTAAAACTTTGCTGTTTATGGAAATAGAAAGTGATAAATAACTTTCATTAGACATTGACCACCTTGAGTTTAAACAACATCTAAATTTTTAATTTGTTGCATTATTAGTACTCAATTGACATTTTTGTATATTTTCATGCATAAAACATATCACTTGAAGTCAATCTCTGAAGTAAAAACATCTTCTGGCCCCTAACATTTCATTTGATATTAGCCTTATCATTGCATTACCCTATTATTACTGGTTTTATAAATTGCTAAACAACATTTAATAAGTTTAGATATATATATTTTGGATTTTTGATAAATATTTTTCAAGTTATAATTTTACTGCTTTTGTTTTCTGCTATTTCCTCTCCTCTTCTTCCAGAGTTGTAGCATACTTGGTAAGGGACCTCTGTGTTTTTAAATATGCTTAGAGAGTTAACGTCAGTTTTATCTATATAAGTGCCCAAAGTTTTAAGTATGTTAAGATTCCACTGGGCGAAATGTGTGAAATCTACAAGAACTATCATTGCCATTGATTTTCTTCACAGAGCCTGCTGTCCCCAACAGCTTTCAGCTATGCAAGTCAGTACATTGCACGATATGAGGAGCAGGGCATTGGTAGGTTCACTTCCTTTACAACTGGATTTTATCTTTCACACCTTCAATATGTCTCACAGAAGAATTAATCTTATGTGTTCACTTCTTAGGTCTTCAGTGGGAAAATATGTACAGTTCCCCAGTTCAGGATGACACCACTTCGTTTGGCTGGCTATGCGGTCTAATCCTAGCCGACTCTTTCATTTATTTCCTTATTGCTTGGTATATCAGGAACGTTTTCCCAGGTATGAGCATGCTTCCTATAGATACATGCTTTTTTTTTTTTTTTTTTTTTTGCGGTATGCGGGCCTCTCACTGTCGCGGCCTCCCCCGTTGCGGAGCACAGGCTCCGGACGCGCAGGCTCCGGACGCGCAGGCTCCGGACGCGCAGGCTCCGGACGCGCAGGCTCAGCGGCCATGGCTCACGGGCCCAGCCGCCCCGCGGCATATAGATACATGCTTTTTTATGGTAATAAATTATATTTATTATAAATCTGCTAATATATATTTTCTAATATTTTTATTTGCCACATATCATCACCAAAAAGAAATACTTAAATCCCCAAACTAAACAGAATTTTCCAGGATGAGATAATGCACTGTTGAGTTTTTTTCTCTGATGTTCCTTTAAAGGATAGAGTGAATTAAGGAGCATGGAATCCAGTCTTTCCAAATGGGAGAACAAGATATTATAAGGCAAAAATCAAGTCTCCTAATTCTAAGGAGAATTTATCCAGTTCTAATGGAACAAGACTAGTGGGATTCCCCTCCTAGGTCTCAAGTGGTTAAAACTTCAACATGATCAGGAGTTTTTCCACTAAGCCTTATTTGTATTTGTACATTTTTGATGCTATAAATGAATAAAAGACTATTATTCTATTCCAGTTATATAAAATTTCTGTAAAAGGTATATAGAGACAGAAAGCAGATCAGTGATTGCCTGTAACTTGGGTTGAAAGTAGGGATTATCTGCAAAGGGCATGGGAGAAATTTTTGGAGTTATTGGAATTTTTGGATTGTGGTTATGGTTGCACAACTTTATTTACTAAAAATCATCTCACTCTACACTTACAATGATTAAATTTTATGGTATGTAACTATACCCAATGAAGCTGTTTAAAAAAGAAAGAATTTTTTAAAAGGCTATCTTTTTTACTTTACTTTGGAAACTGAGACCACTTTAGTTTTATATAGTGTCAAAAAAATGAAAATACTTCTTGAACGCTGTATAGTAAGTACTCTGTTATTTAGCTTCTGATGCTTAATGTTAACAATCAACTAATAATTACTTTTCCTAATACATTTTTGTTACAGGTACATATGGTATGGCAGCTCCATGGTATTTTCCATTCCTTCCTTCCTATTGGAAGGAGCGATTGGGATGCACAGAAGTGAAGCAGGAGAAAAGCAATGGCCTTAAGTTTACTAATATCGTGATGCAGAACACCAACCCATCTGCCAGTAAGACAAGTAGGTCAACAACATGCATTATTATGAGAGAAGTGATATAAAATTTACATGACTAGTGATTTTAATTATCTTTTTCTAAATGGCAAAATTATCCTTTTAGTCATGGATGAATATGTCTACACATATGTGTTTGGACTCTTAGATTAAATTGTGGCTTTTTCTGAGCTCATTAGCTCAGTTGGTTAGCATATGGTGCTAATTAGGCCAAGATTGCAGATCCCTTTGTGTTCCAGTTAGATTCACACAGAGAAAAACTTTGTTCCTTGGCCCCAGTCTGCACCCCTCACCTCAGCCGTCTGTCACTAGTCATGAGTAACCAAGTAACAAGTATGGATAATTTAGCATAACCCGTCACCAGCACTGAACAGACAGTTTAAGGCTCATGTTTTACTGACACTGGGTGAGCAGTGTCAGCTTTATAAAGTAAGGATGACCCATATAAGTGGTCCTTTTGTGATGCCTGAAGGAAACGTAGAGAGTAATTAATGAACCGATTCTATAAACCACAGATCTGAGTGAGCCTTGTCACTGTAGACATTTATTCTGTAAGTAGATATCATCCTGTCCAATTGGAAGACCAAGCCTTAAAATTGTGTTTTGAGTATTTGAGATCTGTGGAATAAAGGAGAATTCATTATTATGATACTGTATTCTGAGACTACTTTTTCTGACAGAGAAAGGCAATATAAACCTTAGAGTGTGGTTCCAACACTCTCATTCATTTTTGAAACAAGTGAGAAGGCTGAAGACTATAATAGATCATTTATTCCTGGAATTATTTTTTACTTTGAGGCTTGTGCTTTTATAGTCTTCAATTTTTAATTAATGAAAAGTCTAACTCTAGCTTCATTTTTCTTCCTTGTGAGCTTACAACTCTTTTCTTAATTTCTTTCCAGGTCCTGAATACATGTTTCCCTCCAACACTGAGTCTGAACCTAAAGATCTCACAGTTGGGGTTGCCCTGCATGGGGTCACAAAGAACTATGGCTCAAAAATTGCTGTTGCTAACCTCAGTCTGAACTTTTACGAAGGGCATATTACTTCATTGCTGGGGCCCAATGGCGCTGGGAAAACTACTACCATGTATGTTACTTTTCAACACTTAGGTGTCATGGAAGCATATTACTTAATATTTCCTCACTTCTTTCATAAATATAAAGTTGTTACAGCTCCCAGATGGATTAAGGTAGCTCAAGTTGTTTCCTGTAAAATGGAGTCCAAGTCAAAGGTCCGAATTGTGAGCTCAAAGTCCAGATCAGACCCACCAGATAGGTTTATTTGCTCTACCTAATATTGGCACACTGGTACTTCTTAAAATTTTTAATTTCAGTGCCAGCATTTAAAAATGGGAGAGTTCTCCAATAAAAATAAATATTCCTGCTGTCTCTTAGACAATAGGAAGTTCTGGCAACATTGGATCTACAGGCTTAGGTAGAGACAATTGTTTGGGGCTTGTTAGTGACTGTTCTCAAAGGGGCCATCTACTTTCTGGTTCATTCCTGGTCCCCACCAATCTTTACTGCCTCATACATTCAGTCTGTTTCATTTCTTTGCGTTTTTATCCTGGCCCATGTACCAGTTTGGGTTCACAAACCTTGGTATAAACACACTCAGCCCCAGCCACTCTATTACAGAGAACCCTTACCTTGATTCATGAAGAAAGAAAAGAATCACCAGCTATCAGATATAGATCAGAAAGTCCACAAGTGGTACATGGGCTGTTCTTTCTCTCTCTTCACTTAACTAGCATTTTTCTGTATCCTAATGGAGAATATTCAAATGTTTTTAAAGTGACATTCTTTTGAATATTTTTCTGTGACTCACCTCCAGTGCTCTACTAGGCTTAGCTTGGAGTCAACTCTAAGATGCTGTTGGTGCTCTAGGCCTTATTTGAGAACAAGTATCTGTTGTTGGATATGCTATTTGCTATCATCATGAGTAAGCTCAGTGACTGCCAGAACATATACAAATTAATCTTTAGTAAATAAAAGGGGACAAAGGAAAGTTATGAAATGAGTGAACATACAGCTACTCTCATTTATATGACCTGTTCCCATTCAGAGTTGGCTTTCTAGTAAGAATACAATGCTTAAAATGTAAGATTTCTAACAGGTAATAAGAGAACAATGAAGAAAAGTGATGGAGAAGGATTTTGAAGAGGCTATAATTTTAGCTGAGCAAGTCCCCATTTCCGTTTTCTGAATATAAGGAATATATAAAGAAATATGTTATTTGATTTTAATGTGTATTTATAGGAAGAATTACATATTATATTGATTCCCTATTTAATCCGCAATAGTCATTTAAGATCTATTATGTGCAAGACACTAGTTAGGTACGGAGGGTGGTGAGATAACAAGTCCTTTCCCTGACCTCATGGAGCTTACATTTTAGTGGAGAAGATGGATATTAAATAACTCCCCAGTTTACTGACCATCTGAAATATGGTGAGAAGTTTGTAGGTGAGAATATTCTTGTCACAGGGTAGAGTAAGGGACTGAAGATGACCAAAGTTCATGTGGAAAACAGAAATTTGAGGCTTAATTGCATATGGGTACTACCTGATGCCAGGGAAGTGCAGGAGTTTGCTCAAGGAGGGAGTGCATTTGCAGTTAAAAAGTGCAACCATTTCTGTCATTACTACCACCATCACCCCACCACTATCATCATCATCATCATCACATAGTGTTTCTATCACACTCTAAATTATTAGAGGCGTAAAAGTAATTTTAATTTTTATTCCCAATTAATCCCATTTTACTTCATAGCTTGACCTGACCTGGGAAGATACACTGTAACATTTTTTGCTAACAACTGAGATACATTTAGTCCTAAAATCTAACTCAGAGTTTTGGTTCACACCTAATTTATGGTTTCTTCATTCCCAGCTCCCTGTTGACTGGGCTATTTGAGGCCTCAGCAGGTACCATCTTGGTTTATGGAAAAGATATCAAAACAGATCTTGACACCGTGAGGAAGAACCTGGGGGTCTGCATGCAACATGATGTCCTGTTCAGTTACCTCACTACCAAGGAGCACCTCCTCTTATACGGCTCCATCAAAGCTCCTCACTGGACTAAAAAGCAGCTGCATGAGGAAGTAAAAAGGTCAGATATGACAGCAATGAGAACATGCGTGGGTAAAGCCTCTCAAAAAGAGGTCAAGCTATAGTAATAATACCAGTAGGAGACAGTTTCTCGGGAAACAATTGTTTTTAGTTTTTCTACTTTTCTAGTATTGTATACATTTAAGGGCATTATCCTCACTGGCCAGTTATTATACTGGAATTGTTTAACTGTCTTCATCTCTGACTCCCATATTACCCCCAATCCTCTGTTTCTAATCTCCGTGGCTACGATACTGGTCTTTTTTTTTTCTTGGCTGCCTCGGGTCTTAGTTGTGGCACACGGGCTTCTCTCTAGTTGTGGCGTGTAGGTTTTCTCTCTCTAGTTGTGGCACGTGGGCTCCAGGGCATGTGGGCTCTGTAGTTTGTGGCATGCAGGCTCTCTCGTTGAGGCACGCAAGCTCAGTAGTTGTGGCACATGGGCTTAGTTGCCCTGCGGTATGTGAGCTCTTAGTTGCCCGACCCAGGATCGAACCTGCATCCCCTACATTGGAAGGCAGATTCTTTACCACTGGACCACTGGGGAAGTCCCTACCATACTGGTCTTAACTGGACTCCCAGCTTCTACTTTCCCTTGTACAGTCTATTCAAAGAGCAGACAAGGTGACCTTTTTAAACTGCAGATCAGACCAGGTCACTCCTCTGTCAAAACCCTCTAATGTCTTCTCACCACACTCAGTGTGAAACTCAGGAATGTTCTTATCAAGGCCTATGACGCACTTCCTGACCTGCCTCCAATCCTTTTGATTTTATTTCCTTCTGCTTTTTCCCCATTCACTCTGCTCTAGGCACGCTCACCCAGGTGCACACTTAGTTATGCTAGGCCTGCTCCAGCCTCAGGGCTTCCCATGTTCCCTCTACTTAGAGCAGCCTTCCCCAGGCAGCCCTTTGACTTACTCCTCCACCTTACTGGTCTCTGCTCAAATGTCACTTTCTCTGAGGGAACCACCATGTGTAAAATAGATGCCTAAAATAGCATATCCCAGGCACTCATCTCATATACCCTGTATTTTTTTTAATCACACTTATCACGAAATAGCATATTATAAACTTACTTGGGAATATGTTTATCTACTGAATTTCCCCAGCATTTCTCATGATACACACACATACTAGAACATAATCTCCTTATGGGTTAGGAACATTATCGGCTCAGTGCTTTTCCACAGCACCTAAAACACAGTCTGGCAGAAAACAGGCAGGTACTCTATAAATATTTGTCAAACGAATGAATAAAATAATGAGCCATATATTCCTTATGTTGTTTTTCTGAGTATTAGTTTTATACCAGCTAGATGATAAGTAACAGAAAACTTCAGTAGTTTACCTTGCTGAGCACATAATAGTTGCTTAGTGAATACCTCTCATTTAGGGTGCTTTTCGTATTTTTCCATTGTTCACATTTTCTGTCTGTAAAAAAATAACCACTATACGTCATTTTTTTAAGGACTTTAAAAGATACTGGACTATATAGCCATCGTCATAAGAGAGTTGGAACATTGTCAGGAGGAATGAAGAGGAAGTTATCCATATCCATAGCTCTTATTGGAGGATCAAGGGTGGTAATTTTAGATGAACCATCCACTGGAGTTGACCCATGTTCTCGCCGAAGTATATGGGATGTTATATCCAAGAACAAAACTGGTATGAGTATCTTCTTATAACTTCGCCAAGCAACAGTCATAATTTTGCCCTCTGGGATGCACGCAAAGGAGTTAAAGCCTTTTCTGTTTATAATCTCCATTAAAGATCTAAGGTGTGCTCTTCCTTTTGTGAGGTCTTCTCTTCTCCCAGCTAAATTTCTGGATCAATTAGTTAATATCTATGTAGTGCCCACTGTGAATTGAGCACTTAACTGGCCCTTTTGAGAGCATGCAAATCCAATAGAAGTTCCAAATTCTGCCTAGAGGAGCTTAGAATCTAATTAGAGATACCAAACATACACAAATGAAAATAAACTGAAAACAGACTAAATAAGTGCTAACAGGATGTGAAGCAAAGGAGCAATCAGAGTGGAGTGGATTAATCAGAGAAGAATATTCAAAAAGTCTTTAAAATTACTGCTTTTTCATAGTGAAGGGAGGGAGGGAGGGAGAGAGAGAGAGAGAATGGAAATGACAGAAAGAAAGAGAATGGAAGTGAAGCCAAGGGGACAGACTAAGGGATTAGGAAGAGTTGCCCCCACTGCAGAGTGTGGACACTCAGCCTTACAGCATAACCGATGTGTATTTGCTGCCAATTTATAAGAAAAACATTTAGGAATACCCCGTCCGCATTTCTCATTTTGAAAGCTCATTCGGATCAGTTTTTCAGTTAGCCCATAAAACGTGACTCTCCTCCTCATAAATCACAGGATTTACTTGTGCTAGCTCAGTACATCCTGGGAACTGCAGCTTCACTTTTCATTCTTGGTTGTTCTCCTCTGTATTTTCAAGACAGAACAATCATTCTGTCGACACACCACTTGGACGAGGCTGAAGTGCTGAGTGACCGCATTGCCTTCCTGGAGGAGGGTGGGCTGCGCTGCTGCGGGTCACCATTTTATCTCAAGGAAGCCTTTGGGGACGGGTATCACCTCACACTCACCAAGAAAAAGGTTTGTAGGAGAGAAAACATACCTCATTATGAGACCGTAAATTAAGTTTTGTATGAAACAGAAGCAGAATCTGTCCAACTTTATTCATTGCTAAAATTAATGTTAGGTTCATGTTTCTCAAACTGAGCGAGTATCAGAACCACTGAAGGTCTTTTGTTAAACCCAAATTTCTGGCTGCACCCCCAAGAGTCTCTGATTCACTAGATCTGGTATGAGGCTCCAGAATTTACTGCATTTCTGCCAAGGTCCACATCAGCCCATGTGATGCTGCTGCTACTGGCTGGGATTGCACACTGAGAACCAATGTGCTAGATGAAAGAAAGGTCTGTACTGAGGTTACTGATGGAGGATCAGCCTGTTAGTTTCCCTAGCATTTCAGCCTATAAGGCTAAAAATTAGATTTTCCGCTCTATACAAAACAAATGAAGAGAATATGCAGTCATGTATTCACTTTCTGATCAGTATTCCTTGAATGGCAATGTGGAGATTAATTCAGACAGGCCAGTGGTGCTTTCACATCTTTGAAGAACAAAAATGCTTACTAAGGCTCCCTGTACCACCTGAAATAGCATAGGTATCAATACTGTGCCAGATGTATATGCTATTAGAAAGGCTTTGACTACTACCTTTTATTTTATATCTGATCATCCGGATGTGACTTCCAAAATATAAAAACGTAGTTCATTGTTATATTCATTAATTCATTCAAAAACTTATGTATTAGGGGCATACGATGTCTTAATATGTGCCCAAGACACTGTTCTAGGCGCTGGGGATACAGCAGTGAACTGATGATATTAAGATCTCTGCCCTCATGGAGTTTATATTCTGATGGAGTGTGGGGGATTCAGGTGGTAAAATTGATAAATATATTATTTAGAATATTAGCAGGTGATAAATGCTATGGGTAGAAGAAAGAAGAGGAAGGGGCATGGGGAATGCTGGGTGGTGCCATTTTAAGTAGGGTAGTAAGAGAAGGGGTCTCTGAGAAGGTGACAGTTGAGCCAAGAGCTGAGGCCAGGCAGAGAGTGAGTCATGTCACTATCTGGGGCAAAGGAACAATTGCAAAGGCCCTGAAGAAGAAGCATGTCTGAGCCTGAAGTATCGGACAACAAAAAGAGTCTGTTGTCATTAGGGTGGAGCACATACATAAGAGGGAAAAGAGGATGGTGGGCAAGGAGGTTGGAGAAGGGACAGGGTGAGGTGGGAGAGGGGAGCCAGCAGAAAGTGACTTATAGGCAAGTGTAGGGATCCCAAGTGGGACAGGAAGCCACAAGAGGAGTGATGTGTTACCTGGCATAGGTCTGAACTGGCCTAAAAGAACTTGCCACCCTCTGATTGGGGCCCTTGGGCACTACAGTGTAAAGACAAGGGAGTTTTTAACTTCTCTTTTCGTCTCTAGAGTCCAAATGTAAATGCAAGTACGGTATGTGACACGACACCTGTGACAGCAGTGATCCAGTCATATCTCCCTGAAGCCTACCTCAAGGAGGACATCGGGGGAGAGCTTGTCTATGTGCTTCCTCCGTTTAGCACCAAAGTGTCAGGGGCCTATCTTTCACTCCTGAGAGCACTGGACAATGGTCTGAGTGACGTCAACATCGGGTGCTATGGCATTTCAGATACCACCATGGAAGAGGTACACCTGGACATTTCCTTTTTGCTTAAAACTGGTTAACTTGCTGTTCCTTTAGAATAAATGTGAACAGTTCTTTTAAGAAAGAAAAGAAATATTTAAAAGTAAACATTTCAGGGCTTGCCTGGTGGTGCAGTGGTTAAGAATCCGCCTGCCAATGCAGGGGACACAGGTTTGAGCCCTGGTCCAGGAAGATCCCACATGCCACAGAGCAACTAAGCCCATGCACCACAACTACTGAGCCTGCGCTCTAGAGCCCACAGGCCACAACTACTGAAGCCCATGTGCCTAGAGCCCGTGCTCCACAACAAGAGAAGCCACCGCGATGAGAAGCCCCCACACCACAACCAAGAGTAGCCCCCACTCCCCACAACTAGAGAAAGCCACATGCAGCAACGAAGACCCAATGCAGCCAAAAATAAATAAATAATTTTTTAACATAAATAAATAAATAAACATTTCAAGAAGGGAACCAAAAATAAAGATGCTTTTGATTACAAAAAATTTAAAAATTAAAAAAAAATTTTACAAAACCAGAAAATCTTAAAATTATCTCAATACCATTGTTATGTAAGACTGACTTCTGAGAACAAACATGTTGCTTCACTTAGAGAACACATATCTTTTACATACAAATATGTTCACTTAAAGTCACTCTCAAAAATGTTCACTTAAAGTCATACTTATTTGTCTCAATAAATATGGTAAAAATTTAAAATCAAAATTGAGCTTAGAAACTAGAAAACAGGCCACCATCAAACAATCTACAAACAGTAAATGCTGGAGATGGTGTGGAGAAAAGGGAAGCCTTTTGCACTGTTGGTGGGAATGTAAATTGATATAGCCACTATGGAGAACAGTATGGAGGTTTCTTAAAAAACTAAAAATAAGGCTTCCCTGGTTGCGCAGTGGTTAAGAACTCGCCTGCCGATGCAGGGGACACGGGTTCGAGCCCTGGTCCGGGAAGATCCCCACATGCGCGGAGCAACGGGGCCTGTGCACCACAACTACAGAGCCTGCACTTTAAAGCCTGTGAGCCACAACTACTGAGCCCACATGCCGCAGTTACTGAAGCCTGCATGCCTAGAGCCCGTGCTCTGCAACAGGGGAGGTCACCGCAATGAGAAGCCCACGCACCACAATGAAGAATAGCCCCTGCTCGCTGCAACTAGAGAAAGCCCGCACACAGCAAGGAAGACCAAACACAGCCAATAAATAAATCAATAAATTTATATATAAAAAAAAACTAAAAATAGAACTACCATATGACCCAGCCAACCCACTACTGGGCATATACGCTGAGAAAACCATAATTCAAAAAGAGTCATGTACCACAATGTTCACTGCAGCTCTATTTACAATAGGCAGGACATGGAAGCAACCTAAATGTCCATCGACAGATGAATGGATAAAGATGTGGCGCATACATACAATGGGATATTACTCAGCCATAAGAAACAAAATTGAGTTATTTGTAGTGAGGTGGGTGGACCTAGAGTCTGTTATACAGAGTGAAGTAAGTCAGAAAGAGAAAAACAAATACTGTATGCTAACACATATATAGGGAATCTTTTTTTTTTTTTTTTTTTTTTTTTTTTGCGGTACGCGGGCCTCTCACTGTTGTGGCCTCTCCCGTTGCAGAGCACAGGCTCTGGACGCGCAGGCTCAGTGGCCATGGCTCACGGGCCCAGCCGCTCCACAGCACGTGGTATCTTCCCGGACCAGGGCACGAACTCGTGTCCCCTGCATCGGCAGGCAGACTCTCAACCACTGCGCCACCAGGGAAGCCCTGGAATCTTAAAAGAAAAAAAAAATGGTCATGAAGAACCTAGGGGCGGGACAGGAATAAAGACGCAGACATAGAGAATGGACTTGAGGACACGGGGAAGGGGAAGGGGAAGCTGGGACAAAGTGAGAGAGTGGCATGGACATATATACACTACCAAATGTAAAATAGATAGCTAGTGGGAAGCAGCCACATAGCACAGGGAGATCAGCTCAGTGCTTTGTGACCACATAGAGGGGTGGGATAGGGATGGTGGGAGGGAGATGCAAGAGGGAAGAGATATGGGAACATATGTATATGTATAACTGATTCACTTTGTTATAAAGCAGAAACTAACACACCATTGTAAAGGAATTATACTCCAATAAAGATGTTAAAAAAAAAAACTAGAAAACACATGCATGTTTTACACTAATGAAGTGTTCTGGCTTCTCTTTCTAGGTCTTTCTGAACTTGACTAAAGGGTCACAGAAAAATAATATGAGTCTTGAGCACTTAACACAAAAGAATATTGGAAATTCCAGTACCAGTGGCATCTCAACTCCTGATGATTTATCTATGAGCAGCAGCAGTTTCACAGACAGAGATGGTATAGTAAATCTAATATGCACATTTTGCTTAATTCCAATAAATGACCTAAGGGAGAAAAATCACAGGACAGATTTTTATTTTTTTAAATTCAACTTTAAATTTTCTTTCTAAATTTAAAAAGACTAAAGAAATATAAGCTTTCTTTTTTATATACAAAATATTTATTAAACCAAATTGAATTCTCTGTTTCAAAAACATTTTGAAGAATGTGAAAGAACTTCCTTGTTCGGGTGGTGATTAGTATTCCTTCTAGCCACCAGAAGTCGTTTTCAGGATGTGACTTACTACAACTCCAGAGTTGTATTCAACAAGTTAAAATCCTTCTTTTAATTGGTGGTGTCCAACATTGAGCCAAGTTACCTTGTAAGGTAGCTCACTCACTGCTATTACACATGTTCAAGTGGTGGTCATAGTCATTAAAAAAAGGGTTTTGTAAAAAAGAGTCATCCCTCTTTATGGGACCTCATTGGAAAACATGTCTAACCTTCCCCCACCTCTGAGTGATTCATATGCTGAGAAAATTCAGGCTCTGAGAAGATGCTTTTGGGAGAGGGTCTCTGAATTGGTGAAGTTGAACTTGATGGTTAAGAATCTATAATAATAGGTTTCCCCCCAATTCTTCACACAAGATATGTTTGGAAAGTCATGTTTCTTGACATGACTTTGAGGGTTTGGGCTCTTTTGAAAATAACTTTTATCCTGTCTTATTATCTTTCTGACAGTTAATTTATGCCTTTGGAAACACTATTTACTTAAGGAAGCATATAGTAAAATCAAGTATAAATGATGGAGTAGTCATTTCAACAGTTTGCTTAAATTGGGAAAAATCTCTAGGAATACAACTTTTGATTAAACATTTGCTTGGCTCTAAAACTCAGAAAAGATAATCTCTAATGTTTGTGTAATTCTGGAACTTGGGAGTCTCATTTGTCCTCTGCTAGATTCCTCAGGTATCATCTTTTGGGAATATAATTGTCGAGACTATGGAATGGAAGACTTTGATTAGAGAGTGGTCATCTGCTTCAGGAAGTAAATGTTATGTATTTGCCTCTGCATTTGTCTCATAATTTGAAACTATTCTTCAGTCAGAATGTTCCCCTCATTGACATTATCTTTTAGAAAGCACATTTGCTCCATTTGATATACCTGTAAGTCATCGACATGTAATTTCTCAAGAAACAGAAAAGCATACTAATTAATTTAAAATATTCAGCTCCTTCTACAATTCCCCTTTGCAGAGATATGAGTTTGCATTTAAACTTGTTCACTCTATTTAATTGGAATTCATTTTAAATTAAGCAGCTTTGTATTTTTCCTTATCAGCTAAATGAAGATCATGATTTTTGTGCTGCATAATTTGTGATGGAGAATTAAAAATATCCACAGAGTTGACAAATACTGTCATCTCATCACATGTAAAGGAGCGCTTGGTGGCAGGCCTTCGGAGGGAATGTTATATTTGAAACTATTTTTAGAGGGGCTGCTGAAATTATTAGTTGTATGAGCACTGTTGAGGAAGCAACAGTTTATGGCCTCCACAGCTGCTCTCACTCTCAGAAGCCATGGGATATCTTCTCAGCACCTGAAGAGCATTTCAGGGCAGTGTGGGGTGGGTTTGGGGGGAAAGAGGGTAGACATTTTTTTCCAATGAGTTCTTTTTTGTGACTCATGTGGTAAAAATAGAGTTTTGAAACGCCATATAATAAGTCCAGATTTCTAAAAGGAAAGTAATGAATAAGTATTTGAATGAGAATTATACTTTGGAGGAGAGCATTTTCCTTTTCCTATGTTTAAGGTGACTTCATTGGACCTCACATTACAATGAGAGCCAATTACACTTACCATCCCTAAGTTACCCACAATAGGAATGAGTTAGACTAGGCTGTTGTTTTGGTTTCTGTTTATTTTATTTGAATTCAGTCTCTTGACAGAAGCTACCTCTTGAATATTAGTAATTAGTAATAATACTGATTCTGCATTGAGACTTTAAGAGATTGGGAACAATATTCATTTATAAAATTCTAGATATCTCACTTTGACATGTAAAAGTACTATGTATATGACAAAGAATATTTTGTGTATAGTAATTTATAATTTTCAAAGCACTTTTACAGAAGCTGTATGAGATGGAGAGGCTCGGGCCCAATGCTGATCAATGAAGAGCTGAACTTCAAATGCAAATCTTTAAAATATAAGCTTTTTCTACCATGCCACATTATACCATTCATCTATAGGTTCTGAAGTTACTTTAGCTCTGGATTTAGCAGGATTTCCCAGAACCATATTAAATCTTTTTATTTTTATTTTTTAATCAGACAAAATGCTGACCAGAGGAGAGAGATTGGATGGTTTTGGACTGTTACTGAAGAAAGTAATGGCTATACTCATTCAGAGGTTCCACCACACCCGCAGGAACTGGAAAGGTTTCATAGCTCAGGTTATTCTCCCCATCATCTTTGTAACCACTGCCATGGGCCTTGGCACGCTAAGAAGTTCCAGCAACAGCTATCCGGAGATCCAGATCTCCCCATCTCTTTACGGTACCTCTGAACAGACAGCCTTCTATGTGTAAGTTTCTTCCCTTTAACTAAAACAACATCTCCAAATACCTCCAGAGGTACATTGTGCCTGTGAATGCCATGTAGTGCTAAAGAATAAAGAACTTAGTAGCCACAGTACCTGATCCTGCCAAAGGAATACACAGTTTGATTTATTGCAGCATGATACTTCTGTCACCAACAAACAACGTTTTAAGAATTTTTGTGTTTGTCTAAAAATAAAGTTATAGTACATCTTTATTTTTAATTATGAGACTTTAATCAGGAAAGCCAGGTTAGGTATGGCTTCCCAATCTGTTGTAATATATAGCCAATAGCTTTTTATTGAATATTGAATAGCAGCATCAGAATTCTGTATAATATAATGTTATATATACAGTAGGTGTTCACTAAATGCATGTGACAAATAATAAGGCAGCCAAATAGAGACATGTGCTTATTTTTTTGGTGACCATTTTTTTTTCTGAGTCTGAGTCTTTCTTAGATTTTTAAAAGAGCAGTCCTATAGACAGCATATTTCATTTCTTCAAATTATTTATGAGCATGAGTTTCATATGGGAGACTAGTGGAAGAATCATGAATTTGTTTCTATCCTTTAATATTACAGAAATTCTCACCCAAGCACAGAAGAACTGGTCTCAGCAATGTGGAGCTTCCCTGGAATTGACAACATGTGTTTGAATATCAGTGATCCGTAAGTGGTTCTTGTTTTGTTTTTTTTTTCCAACATTCCAGTTGTGTGTGTGCATGTGTATGTGTGTGTGTATGTATGTGGGGGAGTGTGGTTAAGTGAGTGTGTGTGATTAGGCTGGAGGAGGTCAGCACCCTCATTGAACTCTATCTTTAACAGATTTTATCTATCTCCTTTAGTTCATTCCATGGTTATGCTGTACTGTAATAATAAAGAGGTGCTTTATAACTTGTAAGGTTCGTTTGTGTACATGTTTTCATTTAACAGTCACAACCACCCTGTGAATTATTAATCTCATTTTTAAGATGAAGAAACTGACGCTCATGTGGACTAAGGTACTTGTCTAAAGAAATCTAGAAAGTAGGTTGTGTAGCTAAAGCTGAGACCCACATCTTCCGAGCTCAATCCCTGTGCTTTTGCACTACATAGTGTTGCTTATTGAAACTTCCAGGATAGTGCATGACACATGGAAACCTGACATCTGTGCATTATTTTGCTAAAGTATCCCCTTCCCTTCAGAAGAGAGGATGAAAAGAGAAAAGAAAATAAAGGGGTCCAGGGCTTCCCTGGTGGCGCAGTGGTTGAGAGTCCGCCTGCCGATGCAGGGGACGCGGGTTTGTGCCCCAGTCTGGGAAGATCCCATGTGCCGCGGAGCGGCTGGGCCCGTGAGGCCATGGCCGCTGAGCCTGTGTGTCCGGAGCCTGTGCTCCGCAACGAGAGAGGCCACAGCAGTGAGAGGCCCACGTACCACATACACAAAAAAATAATAAAGAAAATAAAGGGGTCCAAAAAGTTCCATCCTGCCACATTAAGACAATTCAATGAGCTTTGGTCTCTTCACTGTTTAATCTTTAAGTGCTCTCCCTCAATCTCCCATAAAATGTCAAATCACTTGGAAATGGTAGTGCCATGTATATTCAAGTTATGAAAAATCAGTAAACTGAACTTAGGCCTATACACCTGAATTTAATACCAAATACTCACTTATGTGCTCATACATAAACATGTGAATGTACACATACCTCACTTCAATATCATTTTTACTTGCAGATGGTGTTTAAAGAAAGACAGTCTGGGAAAATGGAACAGCAGTGGAGAACCTATCACTAATTTTGGTGTTTGCTCCTGCTCAGAAAATATCCAGGTAAGATGGAATTCGCTTTCAGTGAAGTAGAAAAAAGAAAAGAATAAATATCAAAGCTTGAAAAATCTATCTAGATTACCAGAGAGTTGGTATAATTTCATTGTATGGAGGCTAGTAGCTCAGCGATGTCAACCTGGGCAGCTGAAAAACACTGAACTTCAGGTCACTGTTTAAAATCCATCTCAGGACAAACTTCCTGAGGTAGGTAATTCTATGACAGTCTTTGTGGAAACTGACAGAAAATGAGTTTTTGGTCTTAGTTCAGTAGTAACCAGAAAGCTCTGTGTTTCACATAACTGTCATATTTGAAAACACAGTGAGACTGCTACTATAGTGGTCATCTGGGAAGTTAGTAATGTGTGAGTCCAGAACAGAACTCTGTATCTCTCCAAGCAGCACCTCCAGGATGCAAGAAAAATCCATGTCCTGAAGGAAACATTAAAGATTCTCCAACCAACACCCTGTCTATATTCTATAAATACACAACTTAGTTTTCTAGGCCTATCAATTCAATAAACTTTAAGGAAAACAAATTCACTGGGGAAATTAAAGATTGTTGAAGAAAAGAGGTAACTATTAGTTTCTGAGAGTCACTATGTTGTCAACTTACCTCCCAATAGGGGAGGCATCTAGCAATATTTTCTTCAAAGTGACATATGATTACGTCCTAAACTGTCTTGGTACACTATTTTAAAATAAAGATGTTTTCAGGAAATGCAGCCTATTTTTGTGGTCTCACGTAAGACGGTTACTAACAATAAAAGCTGGGATCAAGCAAGCTTTTTTTGAAATCCTTGCATATGTAAATATTATTCTTACCCAGTACTCAAAGCATTTTCTAATCCCTCACCTAACCTAGCTAATTTCTGAAATCCTTCATGTATTTTCTTTAGTTCACAGTAAAAGTCTACTAACTTAGTATTTAAAATTGGAATCTAGATAAATTTTATTAATTAAAAAAACCCAGTAGATTAAAATTTTTTCAACCTTATATTCCATTGATGGGAATCCAGATTTGTATAAACAGCTTTTAAAAGAATTGACAGTGTCTACTAATGCTGAAGTTATACATACCCTATGGACTCAGCAATTCCACTCCTGTTATATACCCATCAGAAATGTGAATAAATTCATCAAGAGATATATACTGGAATATTCATAGCAATACCATTTGTAATAGCCACCCAAATTCCCAGCAACCGTAGAGTAGATAAATCAAATGTAATCGATTTCCACAATGAAATTCTATATACAGCAAGATGAGAATGATCTACACTACACACATAATATTCTCAGAAACAAATGATGAGTGAAAAAAGCCAAATACGAGAGAGTACATATGATACAATTCCATTTATATAAAATATAGAAACGGGAAAAACTCTTCTGTGCTGGTTACTTTGGGAGTGGTAGGATTGGAAGGAAGCATGATGAGGGGGCTTCTGGGGTAATAGCATTGTTCTGTTTTCTGATCCAGTTGCTGGTTCAAGGGTGTGTTCAGTTTGTCAAAATTCATCAAGCAGTATCTTTATAATATGTGTGCTTTTCTGTATGTATAAGTCAATAAAAAGTTACAGCTAAAAGTTAAGTTGCATACATAAGGATATCTCTGTTTATGAAACCAGTGGCATTATAGAATGTGATCTTCAAGTTGATACAACTTGATGCAAGGTGAAATTCAGCCTTCATTTTTTAGAGCAACCTACAACATTATGCTCTTGATACACATGTGGTGCTAGCCTCAGGCTCTGGAACACCATGTGAAAGATGGAAGGAAAAACTGGCAGAGTGCTAGGCTTTTCCCAAACTAAAGTTCATGGCAGTGAGGCATGGGACACTTCAATGAAAAGTTAGTAGTCAGGAAGTGCAGAAAGCTATGAACACATAAATAAGTGGTTTAAACTAAGCTCTGAGATTAGTTAATAGTAATGTACCAAGACACTTAATTTTGACAAATGTATGATGGTAATGTAAGATGCTAACAGTGGGGGAAACTGGGTGAAAGGCATGCAGGGACTCTCTGTACTGTCTTTGCAACTTGTATATGTATAAGTGACATCTATATACATATATATAAGACATATATATATAAAGATTGGATTTGGATATGGGAAAAATTGGGTTCTGACACCTAGGTTGGTACCTTAAAACTAATATAACACAAACTTTTTGTCCACTGCTGTTCATCCCTGAGAACTTATGTCTGTTAATGTTATCTTTTCAATTTGGGGCAAACATTTTTCTCTTCCCTGTGAATTATTGAGGGAATTTTGAGTCATCTTAACGTTGAATGTTATTCTCCAAACATATCAAGCTTGTCAGTACAGTGAAAGAAATATTGAACATTAGTTAACTTGTGTTCTTTTTTGGCTTTAAGCAAGTCCTAAACACATGTATATTCTCTGTATAAATAATAAATGTTTGTTCTGATTTTTTGGCATAGGCAAGATGACTTCCTTTTCAAAGCTCTTTAGAGGCAGAGGACACTCTTATCACACTCTACCAGTTGCACTAATAGACAAATCATAAGACTGAAGCTCCTTGACATTGTCTATTTAATTTGTACATCATTGTCCAAAGAGAACTTTTTTTAACCTTATTTTTCAGGAATGTCCTAAATTTAACTATTCTCCACCTCATAGAAGAACTTATTCTTCCCAAGTAATTTATAACCTCACTGACCACCACTTGGAAAACTATCTTATATCAACTGCCAATAAGTTTATACAAAAAAGGTAAAAATACTCTGTTTATAACATGTTTAATTTAGAATATCATGCTTTCTAATTTTAATAGTAACTGTCTTTTGAATTTGTGAACAATAAATGCAAGTTTCTATTGATTATTTATATGGGTAAATTCTGTTTTATCTAAACAGCCTTACATATTAAAATTTAAGTAAATTAATTTAATGACTCTAAATTAAGATTTATTTGAGCACATTGAAAAGCATTGTTTTAGGCCTCAAAAATGTATTGTTAAATGTGTACATATTTTTTTCTCGAAGTGAAAGTGAAGTTGTTGACTAGATTGTGCCAACTTGCAGAATTTTAAGGTGTGGCTTTTGGTGACAGTTGTCCTTAGTTCCAATATGAATATCTCAAAACTTGGAGTATGATATCTGCATGTGAATAAAATGTCTTTTTGTATAGCAAAGCCAGAGGCATGTTCCTAAGCCACCTGAACATTTGCCATAGATATAAGCATGGCAGGCTTACATTTGAAGTGACATGGATGGACCTGGAAGACACTATGCCAAGTGAAATACTAGACAAACATAGCATGGTTTCACTTATATATGAAATCCAAAATAGTCAGATTCATAGAAGCAGAGAGTAGAGTTGTGGGTTCTAGGGTCTGGGGGGAAGGGCAAAACAGGGAGATGTTGGTCAAGGGGTACAAAGTTTCAGTAATACAAGGTGAATACGTTCTGGAGGTCTAAGTCCAGCAATGTGACTATAGTTAAGAATACTGTATTGTTACTTGAAATTTGTTAAGAGGGTAGACCTGAAGAATTCTCAACACATACATATAAGAAAATGGTAACTATGTGAGATATGGATGTGTTAATTAGCTTGATTGTGGGGATGATTTCACAAGGTGTACATATATCAAAGCATTTGTATGCCTTAAGTATATACACTTTTTATTTGTCAGTTATGTCTTAATAAAGCTGCGGGGGAAAGTTGGTAAGTACACATGAATATGCATGTAAATATTTTCAACAAAAAGAGGTTTATTATAAATAAACCATTCCAAAACCTACTTCTTAAAAGAAGTGAAGAATGTGCTATAGTGTTCTTTCCATGTCAAAAATATAGCTGTATAGCATCACATTTAGGATAACAGTTGCAAGAAAATTATTTTAGTGTAACTACACCATTATTTATCTAACCCAGTCTTAATTTGGTGGATATTTAAACTAATCTGTCCTTAAAATTACTATTTGAATTTTTTTAATCCACTTTTTATTTTTAAGAGTCCATGAACTTCTAGCTATAATGTATGCTTTAGACTAAAATATGATAAAAGAAATCGATAAAACTGTAAAACATTTGTCAGACAGTATTTATTTCATACTGTAAATGTGTTCCTGATGGAAAGAAAAAAAATGAGCTCTTAAACATTTTAGATCTATTTATGAATATTTTCTCCATTAAAATAATTTTCCTGTATAGATATGGAGGTTGGAGTTTTGGACTGCCTTTGACTACAGACCTTCGTTTTGATATAACAACAGTTCCTGCTAATAGAACACTTGCCAAGGTAAATTGTGATCTTTCTTTTGGGATGTCATACAAATGAGAATGTGAACTTGAAATGTTCAAGCATTTTCATGAGGTAAAAACAAAACATGGGTCAGTAGATTTGAAAAGCACTTTGGAATAATGCATACACCATAATACAGTGGTTCCAGTCCTGTGTATTTATCCTAGGGAAACGTGTACACACAAGTACCTGGATACATATACAAAAATGTGCATGGCAATATTTCTCATATTAGCCGAGAAAACAACCCCAAATGTCCATACACAGTAGAATAAATAAATAAATTGTTATATACTCATTTAACAGAACTTTCAGCCATGGAAATGAATGAACTCATTTCCATACAACAAGCAGGCTAACTCTTCCAAACATTATTAGTAAGCAAAAGAAAAAACAAAAAGGAATACACAACTATAATTGCATTTATCATAAACTTTGAGAGTAGGCAAAACAACCATATTGTCTAGGGGAGAGAGAGAGCACATTGTGATTTGGAAGGACACAGAGTGTCAGGGAGATGTTCTGGATGCTGGCAGTTTTTGTTTCTCAACCTGAGTGATGGGTATACTCCCTTTATAATTTTTTGTTAAACTATACATTAATGTTTTATGCACTTTTCCTTGTATATGTGTCATATGTGTTTAGCTTTGCTTTTTAAAGAACATGGAAACTTAGAATTTGGTGGATATAAATAATCCTGTTGACTTTTTTTCTTCTAGACTGTACCTATGCTTTGAATTTGAAACAAGCTAGAGTCACAGAATCAGACACATATGATTACACATATGATCACAAGTAGTCTTTAAATTTTAAATTGTTCTTCACATATTTCTCATTTGGTAGTAAGAGATATATACAACCTTGGGGGAAGTGAAGAAAATAATATTCATTTAGTGACTGTTGTAAACCAAGAACTAGTATCACCTTTTATACAAACTACCTACACATCCTCACAACATCCCTAAGAGATAGATATTATTGAGTCTATTTTAGCTGGGTTTTATAAGGTCATATAGAAAGTAAATAGTAGTACTAGGAACTTGAATGTCCACCCCCACCCCCAGCCCCGCTTTGTTCCTTTTCTCCCTCTCTCCACACATAGAGTAAGGGAGTTCTAATATTAAATAATTTCTCTCTAAATCAGATTTGTAATTTTGAATTACCAACTGGCTTTCTTGAATTGAGGTATACCAGTATTTTAAATCCCTCTGCTTTTGACATAGCAGATGAACTAACTCACTTTCTTGTGTGTTACAACTAGGAATAGAAAGTTAGTGGGGGTATTTCAAGGTTATCAATCTTGTTGCTAAGGGCACAATGCTTGTATTTGTATTTAATTTCTTTCTACAGCCTGGCCTATATGCCAGTTACTTTTTAATTATTATTATTATTATCATTATTACTGAGAGACAGAATGCCCTAGTTCTAGTTCCAGAATCACTACAGTCCAGTCACAGAAATGAAGATAATAATGATGCCTTCTGTTTATTTCAAGCTTTACCTTTAGAGAAGGTCTAGCTAGAATAACTAGTAACTTGGTGCTCTCACGCAGGGAAAAAAAATTGTTTTCCCAATCTCTGCCCATCTCTAGGTTGGAAACTTAGAGTTCTGTGGTCAACACTGGTGGATGGTTCATAATCTGTCAAGATGAAATAAGTTACTGGGAAATTGGTGCCCTTACTTTAAATATAAATTATATAGGCTGTAAGATGTAAAGACTGCCTGATTTATTTGAACACCATACTGATCTTGCCTTCTTTCGGAATTTTAACAGGTGTGGTATGATCCAGAAGGCTATCACTCCCTTCCAGCTTACCTCAACAGCTTGAATAATTTCCTCCTGCGAGCTAGCATGTCAAAAGACGATGCTGCCCGACATGGTAAAGTTACTTACTTAGAAGTTTCTTGTATTGCAACTTTTGCTACTGTCCATACGAAAATGTGCACTAGATGCCATTTCCTCCGAGTGGCAGCTATTTTATGGTATTTAAATCACAGATCTTTAAAAGGAGTTTGGAAGTAGTAACTACCACCAGATGGAACATTCTGGATAATCCCCTTAACTTCAGGTTAACTTAGTTTCCTCATTTATCAAGTCAGGATAATAATGCTGACTTCACACTTATTTCTGCTCTCACACCTAGTAGTTATATCTCATAGGAAAATATTTTATAACTATTTACTTGTACATAGGCTAAAAAATAAAATAATAATGTCAGTAAATATTGTACACAAATCTAAATGTGAAAACAAAACTTTTAAACTAAGAAGTTCTAGCAGAAAAGAAGTGCTACCATTAACTGAGTACTTACCGTAATGACACATGCTTTGTATAAAATATTGCTAATCCTTAGCTCCCTCTCAGGATGAGTATTATTGTTTCCTACTGCTATTTCTCTGGGAATCAGAAGTGCCTGGCTCCTGCCTCTTCATTTTCCTAATACTTCTCTATACTCAGCAAGGTCTACTTTAGTGGGGTTTCCCAAGAAGCTTCCACATAGTTTTTAAAAAGGCTTTGGAATTTGAAAGAGACTTACTTGTTTTCTAATTCAATTACTCTTCATCAGACCATTCCATCTTCTTAAGCCTTGCTTAAATTATTTTCCCATACTGATCCCCAAAAATAATAATAATAAAGATGGAGAAAATAGAGTAAAATATTTGCTGGCCAACAGTTTCTACCCTAATAAATAGGCTAACAGACTATTAAAAAAAAAAGAAATGCCGTTGTCTACTTTTCTTTCATTTCCCTACTGTTGGCCATAATAGCATGTGCTGCATGTTCTGGTGATTGTAGAAGTAAACTGTAGAGTCACATACTTATTCTAGGAACAGAATCTTTCAGAGTCTTCGTTTAAGAGAAAACAATGTTTTTCCCCAACTGCTTTCGCATTTTCGTAGCAGCAGGAACCCTGAAGAAAATAACAAGATTGATAGATAGTCCTTAGACCTAGAGCATCAATAAAGTGTGGAGTCAAAAGTGGTAAATTAAGTTAAATGATGACTAAAGCCAGGTGGGTCTGGTGTAACCTGGTTTGAAACACTACTGAACACTTGACTTTCAGTAGGATGTCTTATTGAGAGCAAAGGACATTTGTTGCCATGACGGATAATGAAAGTATAAGAACCATAGAAATGACTAGGGGGAAATGTTGCAAAGGTATGTAGGTAAGAAAAAGAGACAATGACACTTTTGAAGGATCAGCTTTTGAAACCTATATTCAGGTTTCATTTATCATTAGTGTTCTTTACCAAGATGAAAGCAGTCTGAATCACTCTGGATCCCAGCAGGCTTGTTGTGGCCCCTACAACTGTATTTTTAAGTTATATAGTCTAAAGAATTAAGAATTCTGGAACATAAGCTTCATATTGACCCAAAAAGGAAATGTTTTTAATTTAAAAATAAGGCTTAGCTTGAGTTATATAGAGATTAGTAGTAGTGTGTCTTCTATTTTTTATTAACTTTTCTCATATAGGCTTATGAAAGTGGTAGCTTTCCACCTTCTCTGGAAGGAGTTTGTTTTCTTTCAGAAAAGAAATCCATGTCACCTTAAAATGCTTTTATTGTTTTGTAATGCATGTATGGGATCTGCCATGATAATGTCTTTAAAAATCAGCTCAAATATTCTCCTGCCACCTCCCCCTACTACACTAGCTGTTTTAAGGCACCTTTGTTGGATTCTACATGAATTGAGATTTTGTTTTAACTGTAAAATTGATTCTCTTTGAATTTTAACATGCTAATAAAAATCTTTTAATTAGCTTTCCTTTGCAATGTCATTATCTGTTATATTCATGTGGTTCCCTCTAGTGGTTAATTTAACATGAAAGTTCTGTTCTTTCTTCCCCTAGAATACAGATTTACTTGTGTTCACTAACAAATGCTACACAACCAGGCTCTTTTCCAAAAATATTGACACATTGTTCCCTCCACCCTAATGTTTATTCTTATTACATTACTAGCATTGGTCAATGGGAAGTTACTCATTTTAGGTTTACAAATGTAGAAATAACAGAAAATGTGTTCTTTTTAATGTGTATTATATGGGGGAAATAATTGAAATTTTAAGATTTTATTCGAGTCAATAAGCATTCATTGACTAATCACTGTACTTAAGACATTATGCTGGATGCTGTAGAACCCACAGAAAAGATTGTGATATAGATTCCAAACCCTAATATATGTACTTGATGTTTCTGCTAAAGATCTGTAAAAAAAAATTGGTTTAGCAGCATTTTTCATATTGGAGTAAATGTATTTGTAAAGATTCCTCTGGTGAAATAGAGTATTTCTTGATTCTGAAATACAGATCAGGACTAAGAGAAATGTTTTCCCCTTGCCTATGTTATAATCCAGCAACAAGGTTTAAGTAGGGCCCAAAGAAAATTGAATCTCAGTAAAAAGAGAGCCCGTTAATTTACACAAAAGATAAGAGAAGTGCATTCCCTCAATGATGTGATTAAAATTATAGGTCAAATTGATTATTGTTGCTGGTAGTTTCTTTGTTTTGACTTAACTATATATTATATTTTTTCTTCAATATATACCAATTGCAGATTTCAACCTCAAAATACGTCACACTCTACTTAATAAAAATTATAAATTTAAGTTAATGGAAATAATGTAACTTTAGAATAATCTATAATATTTGGGTGCTATTAAAGGGCCTTAATATCCTAATATAATGAACGTATACTATGTGAGCAGTAGTGAGAAAGTTCTTGTTCAGCTTATGACTTTATAGGAAAAAGTACTTAAGGGATATCCTCATTCCTACCCTTACTGTTCTTTTCCAAAGTTACTCAGACAGTATAGGCTTTGCCTTCACACCGTGGCCCTTTGCGAAACTTGTCAGCCCATTTTGACTCTGGCTAACCAGCGTCCTGTAAGGAAAGGGAGGAAAGAACCTTGCTTACACTTATACTCAGAAAGTATAACCAACCCTTGGAGATACAAATAGTTTAGGACTGCATTGGAATTAAGTGACTACTTTTCTGGAGCCAGCTAGTTTCTCTGAATCGTTTTGGATCTTTATGTCTCAGTGAAAATCCCTCCAGAGTGTCTGAAGCTCCCAAGCTCCACTCTTGGTAGAGTTCTAGAACAATAGGCACCTCAGAAGCAGTAAAGGAGGAGAAGGGATCCTCTCAGGCTACAGTATTTCCCTACGACAGCCAATAGCACACGGAAGAGGGATGGGGGTGGGAAATGTCTGTTCTTTAGGAGATCCTCATATGATTGGTCTCCCTTTGAGGTGCTTCTTTAAATGTCATGCATTTCTAAAGTGCTACTGAATATAAACATCCATATTACCAGATGGAGAGAAGAAACTGGAAAACAATGACTTAAATGTAGTAGAGGGGAAACATGCTATATAAGAAGTATAAATTCTTGCCCCTTCCCACAAAATTCCATGCACAGTGTGAAAAACTGTTTCGGGCTTTGTGTGTGTGTGTGTGTGAGTACCATCAATTGTATGGCATTGATGAGATTGGCAGGGGGTGGGGGCATCATTTTCCTTTAAAAGAATATCCCCAAAGTAAAATTCTTTAAGTGGGAAGCAGCCACACAGCACAAGGAGATCAGCTCGGTGCTTTGTGACCACCTAGAGGAGTGGGATAGGGAGGGTGGGAGGCAGACGCAAGAGAGAGGAGATATGGAGATATATGTATATGTATAGCTGACTCACTTTGTTATACAGCAGAAACTAACACACCATTGTAAAGCAATTATACTCCAATAAAGATGTTTAAAAATAAATAAATAAATAAATATTGTTACTTCTTTTTTAAATTTTTTTTTTAAATAAATTTATTTATTTATTTTTGGCTGTGTTGGGTCTTTGTTTCTGTGCAAGGGCTTTCTCTAGTTGCGGCGAGCAGGGGCCACTCTTCATCGTGGTGCGCGGGCCTCTCACTGCCGCGGCCTGTCTTGTTGCGGAGGACAGGCTACAGACGTGCAGGCTCAGTAGTTGTGGCTCACAGGCGTAGTTGCTCTGTGGCATGTGGGATCTTCCCATACCAGCCCCCTAAAATTTTTATTGGAGTATAGTTGATTTTGTTGTGTTAGTTTCAGTGGTACAGCACAGTGAATCAGTTATACATATACATATAACCACTCTCTCATTTTTTTTTTTAGATTCTTTTCCCATATAGGCCATTACAGAGTATTGAGTAGAGTTCCCTGTGCTGTACAGCAGGTTCTTATTAGTTGTCTATTTTATATATAGTAGTGTGCATAAAAATTGGTGTTCCCAATTAACTGAATACCTACTAATGAAAAGAACCATCTCTTCTTTAAGGTATCATCCTGTATAGCCATCCTTATCCAGGAGTGCCAGACCAAGAACAAGCCACGTAAGCAGACATATATGGCATGACTCTTTTCTCCTTGGCTTATTGAGCCTTTGTATAAAGTGCTATAATTGGAAATCACAGTTGTTTCTGAATGAATGTCAATCTAGAAGAGCTGGTACTATAAGTCACTCACTGGGATAAAAGGAGGTTTCTGAAAGTGTGTAGAGTGAGGTTGCCAAGTAGAGCTTGTTGACTGTAGATTCACAGAATCTCCTGCTTTTGTAAGTCAAGTGCATAAGTGTTTCATCATTTCAACTTCCCTGCATGGCATTTAAGTACGATTTCTATGCTCAAGAGCTATATCTCTTGCATACACCCTGTAACCCTTGTTGACTGAGGTTTTTCCATCAAATATCCCTAGTCAATTCAGATGCACTCAAGCTACATTTATCCCAGGGTCACAGCCAAGTCATGTAGAAGATATTATCTGGCTGCCTTGCAAGAAGACTTATTTGTGTCACAGCCAACTCTTGCACTGTTTTGTTGATGGCTTTAGCCATGAATCTTTCTGAAATGAAAAGAATTCCCAAAACTTATGTGTGCTCTCCTCTCCCTATTGCTCGATGTAGAATGAGCAGCTTAATCGATATTTTAGTGGCCCTCTCCATCCTGCTGGGCTACTCTGTCACCACTGCCAGCTTTGTCACCTATGTTGTACGGGAGCATCAGACCAAAGCCAAGCAGCTGCAGCACATTTCAGGCATTGGTGTCACATGCTACTGGGTAACAAACTTCATTTATGACATGGTGAGTAACTTGTGTCTTTGCAAGAAAGACAGGACCCATTTGGGTAGAAGACAGTTTTATATTTGAGATTTATTTGCCCTGGTTTGTTCATATTGTTACCACAAAGACAATAAATTAAGAAAAAATTGCATCAGGCTTATATTCATCCAGTGGTTGGAAGAAAGAGAAATCCACCTGCCTTGCCCTTACCTCTGTGGTCTGAGGACCTTCTATATCAGATTCCCCAGGACATTTGTTAGAATCCAGATTGCTGGTCCTCACTCCAGACTTAAGAGGTCCATATCTTGGGAGTGGAGCATGGAGAATGTGCATTTTTAACAACCACTCCCCCAAGTTATTTTAAGCACATCGAAGTTTGAGAACAACTACTGTGGAGAAATGGAAACTTAGGAGCGGAATAGCCTTGCCCAGTGGTACCACATAAGCAAGCTTATAAAAATTTAATCAACTAATAGTGAAAAATTTGAAGTAGTAGCCTCTGCTGAATAACACATTAGAGATTAGTAGGGAAAATAAAGGGTGAATTTAATTGATAGCTCTCTTATTTGCCTAAAATGGTCCCAAATTCAGATGGTTTTTCTTGACGCCAAATGTGTCAGTATGGCCAAAAGCTCAGGATGGGTATGTGTTTGCCGGGTGATTATGGTGAAATTGTCATCGGCTTGCAGGGTTGGAGAGTAATTAACTGCCTGTCCGTTTGGTTTTAATGCTGTATCCAGTGAGGTCTGAAATGCGATTGTTGTAGAAGTCAAATGTAAAAAAAAATGGTAATGATTCCTCTGGACTTAATAGGAGCTTTAATATGTCAAGAAGCTTAAACTACACACTTCTGTGAAGGGCTACTTACGACTTAGATTCTGGTTCTCATTCCAATTTTAGGAGATTTTTCTCCCTAATTAAATTCCCATCTCTTTCATTGTGTATATCTTGCTACAAACCCTCAGCATTTACTATTTCTGCTTGCCGATGAAACACTGAATTCTTTGTTCATATCCTTGTGATTCCAAGAATGTGTGGTACCCACTGCCCTGCTGTTTTGCACAGAGTGGCTCACACTGATAACCAAGCCTTAGAAATCAACCATCTGAGAGAGTTCCAGCATTCAAAATGAAATCAATACTTTGAGGGCTGAATCAAATACAAAGATACCTGGCTGTCTTATCTTTCTCACTGAACCTTTGTCACCAAATAATCCCAAGTCTCAAAGCCTGGAGGGAGGAGCACCAGGGACTCTGAGTATCTCTATAAAGATGGAGACTGGCTTGACCTCATATTGCGGAGACAAATTCTAGAGTGAAATCAATGTAAAATGAACTGAATGTTACAAGCAACAAGAACATAGATAAAACTTCATTTCTTCAAGTGTTTCTAGTTCAGTTTGTTACAGTTTTAAACTAGATGGGCTATTGATTTTTTTTTAATATTTGCCATGTATTAAACATAGTTTTACATATTCCCATAGGCCTTCTATTTGGTGCCTGTAGCATTTTCAATTGGTGTCATTGCAATTTTCAAGTTACCTGCCTTCTACAGTGGAAACAACCTAAGCGCTGTATCTCTCCTACTTCTGTTGTTTGGGTAAGCAGTGAAAGAATTAACAGAATTAAATGATCCTAGATACAAACAGGACCTAAATCTCATTAGCTAATTTACAATTGTCTTGGGGTTTCATTAGCCATGAGTAATGATTAACAATACATTACACCTGCTAGTCCATAGTTTGTAAAGTGTAATACTTGTGAAAATTAATGTTGTTGTTGTTAATAGAATACCTATCATTAATGAGCACTTACTGGGTGCTGAC
This sequence comes from Mesoplodon densirostris, assembly GCF_025265405.1. Classification (NCBI taxonomy): domain Eukaryota; kingdom Metazoa; phylum Chordata; class Mammalia; order Artiodactyla; family Ziphiidae; genus Mesoplodon; species Mesoplodon densirostris. The sequence goes on from NC_082668.1 coordinate 23,093,946, forward strand.
TGTCACACTTAACAATTTACATATGTAATTTAATTTACGTAAAAATGGAGGCCTTAGAATCATCAGAAAAATGTGTATACATGAATGAATTTATGTATTAACAAGTTGTGAGTATATATAAATATATAAGGCATTAAAAAGTAAATATATTCATGTATATTTATTTTTATTTTTATCGATGCCTAAGAACACACATAATATTGTTTCTGAATTAGGGTAATTAATACAGGTAATACAGTTTGATATAACTAATACTTATCGTAGCAGTTCTTTCTGCCCTGAATGAATGGGTAGTAACCATTTAGTTAGCAATTGCAGCTGATGAAGGATCTCTCTGTCTCTAGTTCTACTTCATTACCCCAAAGGTTGCTCAAGTATTTGCTCAAAACAGGGCATGCAGCTTCTAAGCATACTCTCTCTGCTTAGCTAGCCGACAATGTTGTTTTTTTCTCAACTTTAAATTATAAGATATATCTATTAAACTCACATTTCTGAGCCAAAAAAAATGTCTTGCCTGGGTGGGGTAACACCACCTCTAGGAAAAATTAATTTGTAATTGTAATGACTACTCAAGATTCCTTAAAAGACCTTTACTGTCATTTAAAAAGTGTGCTTCACTTTTTTTTTTTTTTGGCTGTTGTTAAAAAGAGGGATAAAAGAGAGATCTAACTACAAGCCTTGACAACTGATCTCTAATGTTTATTTTCACTTTGGAACACTATCGAAGTTATTTATTTAGTAAAAGAATAATTACAGCATGACTTTAATTCTTAGTGTTATTAACATAAAGGTATGCCACATTTTCTTGGATGTACTTGCTGGCTGGGCTCTTCCATGAAACAGGAGTGGCTTTCATCACTTATGTCTGCATCAACCTTTTTCTTGGCATCAATTCCATTGTTTCCCTGTCGGTGGTGTACTTCCTTTCCAAGGAAAAGCCTAATGATACGGTAAGGTCCTTTATTAGTCTGCTAAACTTCAGTTATTGGATCAAATGCTTCAACATGTTCCAAGGTGGAAAGATTTTCTGTATTTTGCATTCTCCAAATAGAATAGGGGAATTTCATTTGATTCTATTCAATATAGTAGAGGGGAAACTATGGTGTTTTAAAATTCTTTTTATGTTCCATCTAGGTTAATGTCTATGATTATATTTATGCAGTGTCAAAACTATTGACATTTGATGGGGCTTGAGTAGGTAAATGGAGATACATTCAGTCAGATACCTTGTATGGCACTACAAAAATCATGCAACCAATCGGTCAGCTAAACTTTTTACTCATTTAACAAATTGTTATGGTATGGTAGGGACAAGGACAATGGCCTAGTTATATGACTATGGGTTAAGATTCATTTGAACATCCATAGAGAAAAAACCTGATTCATTCCCTTTCAGTCATGTATTGGAGTCTACTTCATTGCAAGCATCACTTTCCATTCAGAGCTAACAGTCATGATTGGTGACAAGGGAAGCCCTACCAGTGCTGGGCAATTGAATGGAAAAGAATAGAAAGAAAATGAAGTGAGGAATAGACAAGCACACTCAGTGCTGGACAACTGAATGGAAAAGAATAGAAAGAAAATGAAGTGAAGAATAGAGAAGCACACTCCAGGAGGAAGAAGAAAATTCATGAGGTGCAAGTGGTTGGTCCCAAGTGTGAATAACATGAAAATGAGCCATTTGCTCCTCGTTGAGATAGGTTGTCTCTCCTTCCATATATTTTACCATTTTACTCCCTCTTCTAGTAGGAATTACCTTAGGTTCTGAAACTTTACTGTACTAAATCCCTCCTTTACTCAGGCACCTACCCATAGATACTCTATCAGACCCTAGCACCCTGGCTGTTACTACATTCCTAGGACCTAAAGCAGGTATAGAAGTGATTCTGCCCCCAGGGTTTGGCCTGACACCTTAGACCATCTCAAATATATATATATATATATATATATATATATATATATATATATATATATATATATATATAAAATCCTTTTGGGCTTGTATTTTAGTAATAAATCTCCACCATTTGGTTATAGTAAATGTTTATATGTAAATTCAGTATGCATGTGAAATAATTGCCAATCTAGATAAGCTTCTCAGGTTTCAATATTTATCTACATCTAGTTTCAATTTTTTGTCAATTTGTTGGAAGGCTAACACTGAGCTTTATTTTTATTTGTTTTATTTCAGACTTTAGAACTTATTTCTGAAACCCTCAAGCGCATTTTCCTGATTTTCCCGCAGTTCTGTTTTGGCTATGGTTTGATTGAACTTTCTCAACAACAGTCGGTCCTAGACTTCTTAAAAGCATATGGAGTGGAGTATCCAAATGAAACCTTTGAGATGGATAAACTAGGTGCAATGTTTGTGGCTTTGGTTTCTCAAGGAACCATGTTCTTTTTCTTGCGACTTTTAATCAATGAGTGGCTAATAAATAAACTCAGGTAAATACAATGAAAACAGTGTTTGACATCCATGACAAAACTCAATTCAAAATATTCAGAGAGGGGTCAGTAGTCTAAGCTTTTCAATTAGTAATATGGAAATGTTTTGCTCAAAAAACTTTTAAAAATTGTAGCATAATTCACAATCTATTTAATTCAGTAAATAGTTAGCAAACCTTACTGTGGCTGTGCAAGTATTGTAAAGTGAGGGAGTAAAATTAAATAAGCACAATTGTTAGCCTCCAAGAGATCAAGATTCAGTGGTAGAGAGAAAATATGTACATAAACAAAAGATGTAGTCTTTGAGTTGTGTTTGGAAAGATAGAAAGTAGAAGTGGGGAAAGAGAATTGAGTATGTAGAATATTAGCAATGGATTTGGGAAAAGAAGATTGAGTAAAGTGAGAAGAAAATAATAAATAAAAATACACATACCATTGACCCAACAATTCTACTTCTAGGAATTTTTCCAATAGATGTGCTAACACATATGCAGAATTGTGTATGTATAAAGTTATTCATCATAGCAAAAGAATTCCTAATAGCAAAAGAATGAAAACAACCTAAATGTCCTTCATTTGGGAGCTGGTTAAATGAATTATATGTATAATTTATCAATGAAACACTATGCAGCCATTAGAAAGAATGCAGTTCCCTATGTAATGTTTGGGATTACTTCTAATATTTATTAAGTGAGAAATGCAAGTTCAGAACTATAAATGAAGTATACTACAATTTGAGTTTTAAAAAAGGAATATATATTACTTATGCATACATATGCATAGATTATTTCTAATTATGAGTGCCTCTGTTTAAAAAAAACTGTATATGGTTAAAGGAGACTTACTTTTCACTAAATATTCTTCAGTACCATTTTAATTTTAATACATGAAGTGCATGTATCACCTATTGAAAAATAATATTTAAGTTAATAATAGTGAAAGGAAAGACAAGAGCAAAGATAGAAAAACCTTGAGGCATATTTGAGAAATGAATAATACAATTTGACTAGAGCATAGACTAAATGTAATGAAAGAGTAGGAGCTAAAGCATGGGGTTGGAAAATTATGGAGTCTACTGATTGGTTAAAAAGCTATAGCTTGGACTTTATTCAAGAAACAAATAGTAGCACATTAAAGGTTTTTGAACAGACACCAACAGGATCAAATGGTGCTTTAGGAGCTGTGATTTTTGTGGAGACAGTGCATACTGTAAGGGAAGAGTCAGAGATGCTGGACCAGTTTGAGGTTCTTGGATAAATCTGTGTGAAAAAAAAAATGAAACCCTGTGATGGTAATAGAAAAAGACAGAAAATTATAGATGACTGTCTGTTATAAGGCATTTCCAGTGCTAAGAGTCTGACTGTGTGAGTGGATTTTGGAATGGGGATGTTTTCAAAGAAAACATCACAATTGGAATCTCTGGGGATATCATTAAAAGAAACAGGGGACATTGGGAGGAAGACCTGAATTGATTTGTTGGTTTGGTTTGCTTTGGTATTCATTAGGCAAGATACTGAAGTGGGTTTGATATTTCGTGAGTTTTCAGGACTGATAACCTTAATATATTGACTAGATCCTAGGTAAGACATTCACAATAAAAAGACTGTAGACTAACATTCATATTGTGATGACAAAAGAAGAAATAGAGAGGATTTTAAAAAGGTGATCATTGATCATGGGCTTGTAAAGTGTTGTCTTACTAATGACTCTAGTCTCTCTGTTAGGCAGTAACTTTCAAACCCAAACTAATTTCCTTGTTACTGAAATTAAGATTCTCACTTTTAATAGTGGATCTGTAAGCATTTAAGTCATGGAAAGCAAAAGCTGCTTCCCAAATATTATAACAAATATTGTAAAGAGCATCCATACTAATTTTTAAGTTATTTGAGTACCATAATGCATAAAAAATTTAAAAGAAACCTAGTATGTGATAGCACACTTTTAATGAAGTGAAAACTTATTAAAATATGTCAAAACTGAGTGGTACCATTTCAGAGTCATTGATGCAGAATCATTGGGCCCATTTTTTAGAGTCTTCTTCAAAAAATTTCATTCTTCACCTGTTATTGAGACAATAGTTGAAGATGAAGATGTGTGGGCTGAGAGGTTTAGAGTTGAGAATGGTGCAAATGAATATGACCTGGTCCAACTCCATCGTCTTACAAAGACCTACCACCTTATCCACAAAAAGATTATAGCTGTAAACAACATCAGCATTGGGATACCTGCTGGGGAGGTAAGGAACAGTGTTTTGTTTCTAGCTATCCTTTGTATTGACATGGTAAGTGACAAAAATCTTTATCTTTCCTTAATTTTTGTCTAGAAATATGAAAGTCAACCTCTGAATATTTTGACGGATTCTATATATGTAATTTACATGTGTCTATGTGTTACTTACCCTGTAAGTCTTCATTTTGGCAGGGAGGACTCACTACACACCAAGTCCTGAGCCCCCTCCCAAGTTACTACCCTCCCTGAGTGGACTTTCAGCCAAGAAGTCTCTGCCAGGTGCTCTTTTCAACTCTTAGTTTCCAGGCCTCTTCAAAAAACAGCATAGGGCTTCCCTGGTGGCGCAGTGGTTGAGAGTCCGCCTGCCGATGCAGGGGACACGGGTTCGTGCCCCGGTCCGGGAGGATCCCACATGCCGCGGAGTGGCTGGGCCCGTGATCCATGGCCGCTGAGCCTGTGCGTCCAGAGCCTGTGCTCTGCAACGGGAGAAGCCACAGCAGTGAGAGCCCGTGTACCGCAAAAAAAAAAAAAAAAAAAAAAAAACGGAATAAAGAAATCAGTTGTCAGAAGTGAGGTACTAGAACTGCATTCATATTCATATTCTTACTGTTTCACAGAAGCAACAGTAAGACAGCTTTGAAAGGAGGAGAAGAATGTGGACACTTTTCCCTTTTTGCCGAGCCTGACTGCAAACTCAGTGCATCAGGTTTATTCTACCACATAAAGAGATTATCGCTTCAGTAGCTTATTCAGTAAAGTTGTGATTCTGTGTGAATAATTTGAAATCTATAAATATAATTACTTTGTCAGGTTAGCATATCTGACTTGGGTATCCTATCATGTCACACAGTGGTGTGCTATAATATAATATGTAAAACAAGTCCTATGTATATGTAAAATGTTCAGATGATTAAAGGAAAAAAGATACTTAAGTACCTAATTGTTTTAAAAGAGAAAGTTTTATCCAGTGCCAACAAAGCACTGCAATATCCATGAGTAATTCGAGTGATTTATTTTTCTTGGTAATTTATTTCACCCAAGGAGAAGAAGAAAAGAGATATAATGGTACCATGTCTTTGTTTTGAATTAAAGTTTACATCTTTTTTTTTTTTTCTCCCTCAAACCAGTGCTTTGGCCTTCTTGGGGTGAATGGAGCAGGAAAGACCACCATCTTCAAGATGCTGACTGGAGACATAATTCCTACAGGTGGAAACATTCTGATCAGAAATAAGATTGGGTATGAAAACAAATGCTTCAAATTACTGAACACAACATAATTAAATGAGAAAAATAATTAAAATGAACTCCTTATGTTATTTTGTGGTTGTATTATTAAATCCTTAGAGGAAAAACAGCTACTCGAGTGGAAATTTTTAAACCTTTAAGTATGACTATGATGGTGGGATTGTTTTTACCTCTTTTTTCCAGACTCACCAATCACCATGACCCAAATAGAGCTACCTTCCCAACATCTGAGGACTAAGAGGGAAACATCTTCTGAAAGTCATTTGTGTTTTTGATTCTTTCAATTCAGGTCTCTGGCTCACGTTGACTCTGACAGCTCATTAATTGGCTACTGTCCTCAGGAAGATGCTTTGGATGACCTGGTAACCGTGGAAGAACATTTGTATTTCTATGCTAGGATACATGGAATTCCAGAAAAAGATATTAAAGAAGTGAGTATAAGTGTGAAAAACTAGTTCATTTGAAAACCATTATTATTTCTGCTTCCCACACACCCACCCTCGAGACCAAGTTGACATCTGGAAAATTATGACATTTCTCTCCTGACAGTGATAATTGAGGCAGTATTAGCGTGATTGTGTATATCATAAATGAACCTATGAACTCGACTTTAGAAACATCTTGGCCCATGTTTGTTCAGTTGTCTTTTAAAAACTATCAAATAAAGAATGACATTTGCCTTAGACTCTGGGTTGAGCCATGTTTGGTGATGCCTGTATATCCTTTAGTGTTCAGATAAGTACTGAAATATGGAATTACCTACAAAATGCCCAAGTAAAATAGAATAGCTTCCAATTTGATTTTTTATATTTTTTTTATTTTTTATTTTTTTGGCTGCATTGAGTCTTCTTTGCTGGGTGCAGGCTTTCTCTAGTTGTGGTGAGCAGGGGCTATTCTTCGTTGTGGTGCACAGGCTTCTCATTGCAGTGGCTTCTCTTGTTGTGGAGCATGGGCTCTAGGCGCGCGGGCTTCAGTAGTTGCAGCACCTGGGATCAGTAGTTGTGATGCGTGGGCCCTAGAGTTCAGGCTCAGTAGTTGTGGCGCACAGGCTTAGTTGCTCCGTGTTATGTGGGATCTTCCCAGACCAGGGCTCGAACCCGTGTCCCCTGCATTGGCAGGAGGATTCTTAACCACTGTGCCACCAGGGAAGTTCCTGAACTATTAATGTTTAAGTGGACCTTTGAAAATAAACTAAAATTTATGTTGAATTTAAATGTTTTAATTTTTTCGGGAATGTATTTCTTCATTATAAAACTTTCTTTTCACAAGTAGCTCTTTTCCCATTTAATGCTTTAAGGGTTTTGGCAAGAGAAAATCAACTTAAGTCCTCTTTTCCACCCACAGACTGTTCATAAACTCCTTAGGAGGCTTCACCTGCTGCCCTACAAGGACAAAACTACCTCTATGTGTAGTTACGGCACAAAAAGAAAATTATCCACTGCACTGGCCTTGATAGGGAAACCTTCCATACTGTTGCTGGTAAGAGAATCATTGTGAAAAAGGCTGCTACCTAATTAGAACCACATATCCAATAGTGTGTGTAACAGTTCATTATCATTATTGCAATAAACATTTACTGAGGTCTCACTATATGCTAGTTATTTTGTAAAACACTTTACATATATTGTCTCACTAAGGGAATTCATATCAGATAATTTGTTGCCACAAAAATATGCCCTCAAAAATGTTTTTGTCTGAAGCTATGGCTCAGTCGGTTTCAGAGGAAACATGGGAATAGGAAGTAGCTGAAACAAAGTTAGGATATTTAAATGAGTAAGTAAAATTATGACAGAATTTGATTCCCAGTTATTGAAGAAATCAGTTCTATTAGTAACTGATCAGGTGAACTAACACATTTTCCAACTTCTACAAAAAAGGAAATACACATTTGAGGACAACATGCTGTGCTAGAATGTTATTTCCTTGTTGCTTAAAAATATGAGTTACCTAGCTTGAGATGCAATCTTGACAATATGCCATTCTACTTTATCTGAATTTTTTGGAGGCAAGAAATACATGTCATGTTTATATTTTGATTAAGAGCTGAAAAATTAAATTGATCACCTGGAAATACAAATTACACTAGGAGTGACATAGCATTCTGCTCCCCAGGCCAAACGCTGTGAAAAGTGTTTATTTCAGAGAAATAAGCTTGCCCTTATTTTGGAAGATCCCCTTCATTCAAGGACTTCCAAACTCCAAAAGAGGCTTAACTATATGCAATAAAATCACCAGTTATAAATCATCATGTTATTCCAGAGATTAAGTAATATAGAGGATCAAATCATTTAAACTGCCCAGATAGTGTAATGCACAACCCATCTCTCTATAATACCGGAAGCTTATAATGCATTACATCCCTGCCAATCGATGCTCATAATGGAGTTCTATTGTATAAGTGTCCCTTAAATTGAAGAAAACAATCCTTAGGCACCCCTGTGAGATAATAGATGTAAAGTACCTTAAAATGTTGTTAAAAGCACTATGCAAATATTATGTATTAATGAGCTGAACTAAAGTCAGGCTATGAGAGAAAGATACTGTATTTTCTCTTATATATATTTACTGTAATGCCATTGTCTTAAAAAATAGGAAAAGTGACAATATAACCTTTACCGTTTCCCCAAATTAACACTCATTTCTTTCTTTAAATTTAAATTTAACCCCTTACTATAAAAATAAACCTCTGATGATCCTATGTATATACTTTCCATTTCAGACATATGTTTTTAATTTTTACCTAATCTTGACCTATAATTTGGTTTTTTAATCATCTGTCAGGATTTATTATTGCTTATTTAGGTTTTCCATTGCTGCATTTCTAATTTTATGTCTGAATAATTTTTCTAAACATCATTTACTTTAAAATGTAATTTATATCTTTCTATTTGGCAATTTCTGCAAATCTTACTTTTATTTCCCCAAGGAGTATTACATTTCAATTAATAACATAAAACTGAAAGTACACCTCAATCATATTAACAAAAACAAATCAAATTGAATTCTCTGTGCTACACATAACATATTATCTATCACTCACAGCCACAATTCTGCCATCAGGAGCAAGGTAGCAGTCTTGCTGATGTAGCTTCAAATATATATGTGACAATATAGTATTAAATGTAAAAATTCTTGCTTTGTCAGTAATTGAAGAAGAATATTTTCCAAAGAAATATGAGAGACAAGTGTAAAGTAAGAGTACAACTTCACTGAGACACTTTTTACAACAGATTGACAATTTTAAATGATTAATTTTGAGCTTTTTGACAGCAGCAGAAAGAAGCCTATTAAGTATAAAACAAGTTAGTCACATGACCTGGAAAAGTGATTTCTATCCTAGGCAAGTGAGATGCAATGATTCATGTAAAGAACCTCATCAAAATTTAATTAATTTGATAAATTCTTCTTGTAACTTTCTATTAAGGATGAGCCAAGCTCTGGGATGGATCCTAAATCAAAACGGCACCTCTGGAAGATCATTTCAGAAGAAGTACAGAATAAATGTGCCGTCATCCTCACTTCTCACAGGTAAACTGAGAGTCAGATGACACGATGTTAGAATGAGAGACGGGAAAGGTAATCCCGTGTAATATATACTGATAGTGAATTCTGCAATTGGATTAAAGTATTTTATGTTCATAGTCAAAGGAGCAAGTCCGGAAGGTTTCATGGTGAGACTCCAGCTCCTGTGGTGGGACAGGGCCTAAGAAATCTTTTAAAAAACAAATTTCCCATAACTTGCAGCCCTCTTAATTCAACTATGCCTCCCTATTGCCTATCACATAAAATTCAGCATTTTTCAGCTTAGTATGCAAGGCCTTTTTTTTTTTTTTTTTTTGCGGTATGCGGGCCTCTCACTGTTGTGGCCTCTCCCGTTGCGGAGCACAGGCTCCGGATGCGCAGGCCCAGCGGCCATGGCTCACGGGCCCAGCCGCTCCGCGGCATATGGGATCCTCCCAGACCGGGGCACGAACCCGTATCCCCTGCATCGGCAGGCGGACTCTCAACCACTGCGCCACCAGGGAGGCCCCCAAGGCCTTTTATTATCTGGCCTCGTCTAAACTTCTAGTCTTTTTTTCCTATGACACCCTCTCCTATCTGTCAATCTGAATGACTCGTGGTTCCACGTACACTCACTGCCCTTTCCTATCACATGCGCTTTTGGCTGTGTCTTCTACTGGAGTTGATCTTTTCACAAAATCTCTCCAGATTCTAATCTTACTAGTCCTTTAAGAACTAGTTCACAAGCCTTCTCCATGAAGTAGACCCTTCCAATCAATTAGGTAAAAAAGCTACTAAAGAATTTTCTCTGTGCCTTTCTTATAAGGTTAGCCTTATATTAAGTTCATCCTTTCATTATAATGATCATATAGTAGAAAAAGAGCTAGGTATGTTTAGAATCAAGAGACTTGTTTATATCCTATATACTAGCCTTCCCTTAGCACAGTATATGTTCTGAAGCCAATCATTTAATTTCCATTAACTTTTTTTTAACTTTTTATTTTATATTGGAGTATAGCCGATTAACAACATTGTGATAGATTCAGGTGCACAGCAAAGGGACTCAACCATACATATACATGTATCCATTCTCCCCCAAACTCCCCTAATTTCCATTAACTTTTTTTTTTTTTTTTTTTTTGCGGTACGTGGGCCTCTCACTGTTGTGGCCTCTCCCGTTGCGGAGCACAGGCTCCGGACGCGCAGGCTCAGCAGCCATGGCTCACGGGCCCAGCTGCTCCGTGGCATGTGGGATCTTCCCGGACCGGGGCATGAAGCCGTGTCCCCTGCATCAGCAGGTGGACTCTCAACCACTGCGCCACCAGGGAAGCCCTCCATTAACTTTTGTATTAAGTGGACAGGGTGATACCTAAGATCTCCTCCAGTTATCATCGCCCATGAAATTAGAATTATATAATCAAGTACAGGTTAACTAGTTATAAACACAGAAGTATAAAAGCCAACTGAATACGGAGTATAAGGCAAAATGAAAACAGCTTAGTATTATTTTGGAAGCATTTCTTACGAAATGTAGGTCTTGAGTCAAAGTTTGAAAGAGCTTAAAAGAAATACTGTGTTTGATAGGGTGGGCAATCCAGGTGAGAGAGATGGCCTCAAGTTTGAGAAGAAACAGTAATAAACCCTATGTGAAGACATTTAATTTATATGTTAAAAGATATTTTTGTTCTTCAAGGGAAAGGACATTTTAAGGAACTCAAATACTCAAGCAGTATTTCTAAGGTGCCATAATGAAAAAAGTTAAGCTTATGCTCATGAACTTAAACCAATTTTCTGTGCCCGGAATGCTGACATGATTCTGTCTTACAGCATGGAAGAATGTGAAGCTCTCTGTACCAGGTTGGCCATTATGGTGAATGGAAGGTTCCAATGTATTGGATCATTGCAGCATATTAAGAGCAGGTGAGGAACAAATGTATTGTTTAACACGTGGTATAGGGTAATCAAATCTACCAGTGCTATACTCACCTTCAAGGATAATCTCAGCAGCCCATCCTACAATGAATAGTAAAACTGGAATGGAGAAGTTAATCATTGATTCACCTTGAAGTTAAATTATAGTACTGAGGATTGAATTTTTTTAAATTAATAACCCCAAAACCTGGAAGGCCTAAAAGCTAATAATAATAATAATAATAATAATAATATCATTATTATTATTGTTATTCCCCAACCAAAATACTCTCAGAAAGCAGTTTCAAGAGTTATCTCAGTGACAAATGACAGTGAAAACACGACGATCCAAAACCTATGGGATGCAGCAAAAGCAGTTCTAAGGGGGAAGTTTATAGCTATACAAGCCTACCTCAAGAAACAAGAAAAATCTCAAATAAACAATCTAACCTGACACCTAAAGGAACTAGAGAAAGAAGAACAAACAAAACCCAAAGTTAGCAGAAGGAAAGAAAGACCAGAGCAGAAATAAATTAAATAGAAACGAAGAAAAGCAATAGAAAAGATCAATAAAACTAAACGCTGGTTCTTTGAGAAGATAAACAAAATTGATAAACCATTAGCCAGACTCATCAACAAAAAGAGGTAGTGGACTCAAATCAATAAAGTTAGAAATGAAAAAGGAGAAGTTACAGCAGACACTTCAGAAATACAAAGCATCCTAAGAGACTACTACAAGCAACTCTATCCAATAAAATGGACAAACGGGAGGGAAGAAATGGACAAATTTTTAGAAAGGCATAACCTTCCAAGACTGAACCAGGAAGAAATAGAAAATACGAACAGACCAGTCACAAGTAATGAAATTGAAACTGTGATTAAAACTCTTCCAACAATCAAAAGTCCAGGACCAGATGGGTTCACAGGTGAATTCTATCAAACATTTAGAGAAGAGCTAACACCCATCCTTCTCAAACTCTTCCAAAAAATTGCAGAGGAAGGAACACTCCCAAACTCATTCTACGAGGCCAGCATCACCCTGATACCAAAACCAGACAAAGATACTACAAAAAAAGAAAATTACAGACCAATATCACTGATGAATATAGATGCAAAAATCCTCAACAAAATACTAGCAAACAGAATCCAACAACACATTAAAAGGATCATACACCATGATCAAGTGGGATTTATTGCAGGGATGCAATGATTCTTCAGTATACACAAATCAATCAATGTGATACACCATATTAACAAATTGAAGGATACAAATCATATGATCATCTCAATAGATGCAGAAAAAGCTTCTGACAAAATTCAACACCCATTTATGATAAAAACTCTCCAGAAAGTGGGCATAGAGGGAACCTACGTCAACATAATAAAGTCCATATATGGCAAACCCACAGCAAACATTCTCAATGGTGAAAAACTGAAAGCATTTCCTCTAAGATCAGGAACAAGACAAGGATGTCCCCTCTCAAGACAAGGATGTCCACTCTCACCACTGTTATTCAACATAATTTTGGAAGTCCTTAGCCACGGCAATCAGAGGAGAAAAAGAAACAAAAGGAATAGAAATTGGAAAAGAAGAAGTAAAACTGTCACTGTTTACAGATGACATGATACTATACATAGAGAATCCTAAAGATGCTACCAGAAAACTACTAGAGCCAATCAATGAATCTGGTAAAGTTGCAGGATACAAAATTAATGCACAGAAATCTCTTGCATTCCAGTACACTAATGATGAAAAATCTGAAAGAAAAATTAAGGAAACACTCCCATTTACCATTGCAACAAAAAGAATAAAATACCTAGGAATAAACCTACCTAGGGAGGCAAAAGACCTGTATGCAGAAAACTATAAGGCACTGATGAAATAAATTAAAGATGATACCAACAGATGGAGAGATATACCATGTTCGTGGATTGGAAGAATCGATATTGTGAAAATAACTATACTACCCAAAGCAATCTGCAGATTCAATGCAATCCCTATCAAATTCCCAATGGCATTTTTTACAGAACTAGAACAGAAAATCTTGAAATTTGTATGGAGACACAAAAGACCCCAAATAGCCAAAGCAGTCTTGAGGGAAAAAGAGCTGGATGAATCAGACTCCCTGACTTCAGACTATATTACAAAGCTACAGTAATCAAGACAATATGGCACTGGCACAAAAACAGAAACATAGATCAATGGAGCAAGATAGAAAGCCCAGAGATAAACCCATGCACCTATGGTCAACTAATCTATGACAAAGGAGGCAAGGATATACAATGGAGAAAAGACAGCCTCTTCAATAAGTGGTGCTGGGAAAACTGGACAGCTACATGTATAAGAATGAAATTAGAACACTCCCTACCACCATACACAAAAATAAACTCAAAATGGATTCAAGACCTAAATGTAAGAGTGGACACTATAAAACTCTTAGAGGAAAACATAGGAAGAACACTCTTTGACATAAATCACAGCAAGATCTTTTTTGATCCACCTCCTAGAGTAATGGAAATAAAAACAAAAGTAAACAAATGGGGCCTAATGAAATTTCAAAGCCTTTTCACAGCAAAGGAAACCATAAACAAGACGAAAAGACAACCCTCAGAATGGGAGAAAATATTTTCAAATGAATCAATGGACAAAGGATTAATCTCCAAAATATATAAACAGCTCAATATTAAAGAAACAACCCCCCAATCCAAAAATGGGCAGAGGACCTAAATAGACATTTCTCCAAAGAAGACATACAGATGGCCAAGAAGCACATGAAAAGCTGCTCAACATCACTAATTATTAGAGCAATGCAAATCAAAACTACAGTGAGGTATCACCTCACACCAGTTAGAATGGGCATCATCAGAAAATCTACAAATAACAAATGCTGGAGAAGGTGTGGAGAAGAAGGAACTCTCTTGCACTATTGGTGGGAATGTAAATTGATACAGCCACTATGGAGAACAGTATGGAGGTTCCTTAAAAAACTCAAAATAGAATTACCATATGATCCAGCAATCCCACTACTGGGCATATACCCCGAGAAAACCATAATTCAAAAAGACACATGCACCCCAGTGTTCATTGCAGCACTATTTACAATAGCCAGGTCATGGAAGCAACCTAAATGCCCAACGACAGACGAATGCATAAAGAAGATGTGGTACATATATACAATGGAATATTACTCAGCCATAAAATGGAACAAAATTGAGTGATTTGTTTAGACGTAGATGGATCTAGAGACTGTCATACAGAGTGAAATAAGTCAGAAAGAGAAAAACAAATATCGTATATTAACGCATGTATGTGGAACCTAGAAAAATGGTACAGATGAACCAGTTTGCAGGGCAGAAGTTGAGACACAGATGTAGAGAACAAATGTATGGACACCAAGGGGGGAAAGCCACATGGGGTGGGGGTGGGGGTGTGCTGAATTGGGCCATTGGGATTGACATGTATACACTGATATGTATAAAATTGATGACTAATAAGAACCTGTTGTATACAAAAATAAATAAAATATAATTCAAAAATTTAAAGAAAAAAAAAAGTAAATGACAGGACTTCCCTCGTGGTGCAGTGGTTAAGAATCTGCCTGCCAATGCAGGGGACACGGGTTCGAGCCCTAGTCCGGGAAGATCCCACATGCCGCAGAGCAACTAAGCCCGTGCACCACAACTACTGAGCCTGTGCTCTGGAGCCCGCGAGCCACAAATACTGAAGCCTGCGCTCCTAGAGCCCGAGCTCTGCAACAAGGGAAGCCACCGCAATGAGAAGCCCACACACACACACACACAAAAAAAAAAAGTTATCTTGGTAACAGATTAGACCTTGACAAGTACATGAAGGCATCGATTTTTATCTAGCATGTTAATTTGCCATTTGAACAGGCTTTCAGCAAGCTATTTAACATTTTTACTGCACTCAAAACCTTTTCATCAAAAATACATTGGGGAGATGTGCATAAATATCATACTATCAAATTAAATTAATATTTTTATGTTTGTCAGAGTGCATATGCATTTATACAGATCCATGTTAATCTTCCAACATCATGACATTACTTTATACCTTTGTCTGTACAACAGCTTGGCTTTCTTATAAGACAATATTAACCAAGATAAGAAAAAAGGATGAAAAAGGCCTTATATGTTGTTCCCAGAGAGTCTGTTGTGACTTGTTTACGTACTCTACTTTTGGTGCAAACTGTTAGCTAGTATACTGATTTATTATTTATTTTTAAAAACCCAGTGATTTTAATCTTTACGATTGACATGAAATCTCCAATAACTTGCCTCTAAAGATTCTCTTTGCTTTAAATTAGAAAGTATGTATCTCCAGGAATTTACATCAATTACCAATTCATGGATGCCAAAGAAAGTCAGGATTTTGTATTTTCTTTCTAATGCAACTTTTGTCCAAAGGATCTGACTTTGTATAGTGGTAGAAATAAATAAAAAGTCATGGCAGTACACTATTTCCAGTTTGCAACATGCCCTGAACTTTTATAGCAAGATGATAGTCTTTATGTAGGAAAAGGGGCTATCATCGTCAGCTTGGGTCCTGTTTCATTATCTAGAATTCCAAAGGAGCTATTTCAGCAAAACATAATTCATACTGTATTTTGCACTTCTTTCTAGGTTTGGACGAGGATTTACCGTCAAGGTTCACGTGAAGAATGCCAAAGTGAGCATGGAGCCCCTCACAAGGTTCATGCAACTTCACTTTCCAAAAACATACTTAAAAGTAAGAGATTGACTGGTTTTGATAGTCATAATCTAATATCGTAGTGGATGTTTGTCATTTTCAAGCTGACCATAGCTTTGTTATTCATCAATATATATTTATTAGTTTAAGATTCTTAAGATACTCTGAAGCACACTTAGTATTAACAGATAAAATCTTCAGATTAGTTATATATTTTTGTAGCTACTTAAGAGTAACATAGTCCTTTTACATACCTTTATTTCTTCCTCACAAAGGCTTTATGACCATATCATATTACTTTTCAGGTTGTATGCTTAACTAGATTATTAGTTACATATGTTAGGGAATTGAGGCATGACAGATACGTATGACCAAGGGCATTTCTTCTAAGAAAAAAAAAATTACAAAGTTCCAAAATGTTACAGCTAGAAGAGATCATCTCCTTTGCTTTCCTCACTTGAAAGATAAGCCCACAGAGTTTTGAGCAGAATTGCTTGGAAATCAAGTTCTTAAATCGCACACTACCTGAAACATTGCTCAATTAATTTCATCTTACATATGCATATCAACAGGATGGGCACACACAGATATATACATATAAATCTCACATAGTACATATTTAAATGCACTTGACAAAAAAATTATCATTGTAACATCTTTGATGTGCAGGTAATTGATATAAGATGATTATAGCAACTGATTGTTTTTAAACAGAAGTCAGGTGTGGAATGATGAAAAGAAATTGGAAGACTTGGGCTGAGGTCCAGCTCTGCCTATGTGATTTCCAGCAAGACATTTAAAGTCTCTGAGCCTCGTATTCCTATTTTACAAATACTGTTGATATCTACTTCACAAGACTGGTGTGAGAACTAAATGATAAAATGTCCACAAAGATGCTTCCTAAACTGTCAGGCACCATATTAACGTGAAGTGATTTTGGAGAGCAAAATAGAGTTCATTTTTAAAAACAATTCTTTTATCTCTACAAAATACCTTTGCCTCAACCTCTGATTTTTATCAAAGTCCATTTTCTATCATCGAAATTAAAATCAAATTTAAAAATTAAAGGACACTTTTGTTTTTGTTTTTTTTTTTGCACAAACCACGTTAGTCATAGTACTTCTTCTTTCAGTGAACTTCTCGGTTGAAATCTGTGTCTATTCACTGAGTGATGAGATTACATTTGCCCTGGTCTGTTCTTCAGGGGACTAGTGCTATACAAGACAAGTGCAGTGATGATAAAAGTTTGATTACTTCCTAAGCAGACCATCCTCTACAAGTATGTGATGGTTTCTAGATCTCTAAAAGGGAAATAACCAAACAACAATTTAGGAGTAAAAATAAGTATCAATAAGATAGCCTGATTGCACTGACAGGTGTGATATAAACACAAATCAGTGAGAGGGGCTAGACAGCGAGCAAAGGAGTGAGAAGAGGGGTTTCCAGTAACGCAGGTCTGGAATACCAAGCTGCAATATACAATCTTGATCTGATCAGTATAGGTTACAGGGATTGTTTATGGAGTAAAGAAACCATCCTGACCAAACTAGTGTTTAGGAAAGATTATCCTAGCTACTTTGTGCCAGAACATATGAGTGTATATGGTTTCTAAGCTTCTGAAGAGTCTGTTGCAATAACCCAGATGTGGAGTGATGAGCATCAAGTTAATAAAATTGATGGTGCAGATAGAGAGGAAAGGTTACATTTGAGAGTTATTTTAGAGGAAAAATAAATAAGATATGGTAATTGATGAAATATGCAGAAAAGCAAGATGTTAAAGATATGCCAAGGAAATAAGAATAGATTACTAAATTGATGGTGATACTACAGACTAAATAAACTGAAAAGAATTTTAGAGTGAGTTAAGAAAGAATGTAGCATTATTTGAATGAGGTTTCTCATAGACAATGCTTTTGAAATCTGGCAACTTTAGCCAATATAAATTGAACAGCTAATCCTTAGCCTTTTAGAACAATTCTAACATTAAAAAAAAATGAAATTTCTAAAAGTTATCTCTGAAAACACTTATGTGAGCTAAGCATAATCTGACATTGGCAATACCATTCCACAATATTTTTTCCTAGGAAAGACTATAATGTCTTTATAAGTGCACATGAATGTAGAATATTTTGGAATTTTCATTAGCTTTTTAATTTGTTTTCTCTTGGACATTCATAAAACTTTTAATCTCATCTTTGAAAGCTGTTACTCTCAAAACATACCAATTATTTACAATGTAACATCATTTTCAAAGGAATGAATTTCAGTATGTTTCTTAGCTCTTGGTCAAGTTATGTCTAGTCAAGTCAATATTACCTGACATTGAGAAATACATTTTTTCCCTTTGGTTCCCACAGGATCAGCACCTCAGCATGCTAGAGTATCATGTGCCGGTCACCGCAGGAGGAGTAGCAAACATTTTTGATATGCTGGAAACCAACAAGACTGCTTTAAATATCACAAATTTCTTAGTGAGTCAGACTACTCTGGAAGAGGTAAGCTGGATACCATGATCCATGTGCACAATGTCACATAAATTATTACACATTCTGATTATTTCTTTTTAATGACATTGAATTTGCTTTTAATTGAAGCAATATCTAAACTTGCACCTGAAAAACTTAGCTTAATTTATTTCTAAGTGCATTTTGGGATGTTAGGAAAAAATATGAAAAGAGTTAACTATTTTTAATGGAGAAAAGAAGATTTTTTTCCTTCTATAAGACATCTATACCCATCAGTTTTCTGTATATGTAAAGCAACAGTTATTTTCATCTATAAAACAAATAGCTGTTAACACTTTCTTTACTTTCTCCTTGGTAGGTTTCTTAAATAACATTTCTATTGATTGGCTTCCTAGATTAGGGGAGGATGGGGTTATCTAGTGAGAATTTGGTGCCAATGCTTTAGATCTGCTAGATTCAGGTAACCAAAGTGGTAAATGCAGGATTCTTTTGTTTCATTCACATCATCTGTCTTAATTACATTTATATTCAATAACTCGAGGCATCATGGAACATACTTCATCACCTTTGCACTGTTTTAGTTTTATACAGTTCAGCCAACCTGATATATAGAACATTTGATTGGACCTATCACTGGAATGGGTCTGAAAGTGAGGCTACAGAGGCCTCTGAATCATGCTGCATCTCATGGACAATTTTTTATGGGGAATTAAGGCAATTATGGCTTTGCCAACATAGAAGATTTATCCTTTGACTGGTAACCAATTACCAGTATCATGTCTGGCACAAAGTAGACTCTCAATATTTTCTGGATGAATCTATGACTAATAGAATTTTAAACAAAGTCATAAAGGTCTGCCTGTTAAATAATAAGCTTACTGAACATAATGTTAATGTGAGCTTCGTATACAAATTTTATTTTAGTGCATTAACTGTTGAAACTAGTGAAACTCTTGAAACTAGTGAAATTTCTCTCAACATCATCATACAAACATTTGATAAGGGCTTGGGTTGGGCTCCTTGTTAAAAGATACTTGAAAGATACTGATACAGATCAAATAGATACAAATATGTGGCTATAGATATTTAATTATAGCTTTAGATTTATATTATGATTATAAATGTATTTATAGTTGTAGATATAGATATTATTTTCAAACCCCAGATAAATTTCAATACCTAAAGGAAGGACTCCTAGTGAGAGTTTGTTTATGTGTGTGGGCATGCCCCTATGAAATCTAGTTTTCTTCTTATTAGCTCTCCCATTGTGCATACACACACACCTTATTTCTTCCTTTGGTTTACCAAGTACTAATGGCTTTATTTCCCTTGAAAAATCAGGTTTTCATCAACTTTGCCAAAGACCAAAAGTGCTATGAAACTGCCGATACCAGTAGCCAAGGTTCCACCGTAAGCACTGACTCACAAGATGACCAGCTGTAGTCTTAGTACCTCCAGCAAACTCAGTCTCAACAAATGCCAATGGCTTCATTTTGAGGAAGAGCCACAGAAGATGCAAATTCCTCAAAATATCTTAATTTTAAAGTATTATTCTGTATTGGAAAGTTACAATTGTGCAAGACTAGCCAATAACCATAAATGGAAAGTTTTCTTTCTAAGGTCAGTGAATGTTTTTACTACTGAAATGAATTTCTGTCTACTCAACACTGAGCATGCTAGTGTGTAAGCTGCTGACTCTTATGCAAAGGTGAAACCACTGAAGATGAATGCCTTAATTTATTACTTTCAATAAAAAGACAGCTTAGGGCTTCCCTGGTGGCGCAGTGGTTGAGAGTCCGCCTGCCGATGCAGGGGACACAGGTTCGTGCCCCGGTCTGGGAAGATCCCAAATGCCGCGGAGCGGCTGGGCTCGTGAGCCATGACCGCTGAGCCTGTGTGTCCGGAGCCTGTGCTCCTCAACAGGAAAGGCCACAGCAGTGAGAGGCCCGCGGAGTGTACCGCAAAAAAAAAAAAAAAAAAAAAAGACAGCTTAAAAGCATGGCTATTAGCAGTTGAAAAGAAAGAGTGGAGAAGAAAAGTAAGGTAGTTTGGGGGTAGGTAGAATTGGGAGAGCAGACAAAATAATTTATTTTCAGAAAATAATAGAATGAACATCATCATGAATACATGAATCTATTGTGATGTGTAAAGTGCCAAGGGCCAGATTAACATCGGCAGTAAAGAGTGGGCACAATGTCTAGAGTGTGTGTGTTTGTCATTTTCAGTACCTGTCAATACATGGGGACGTACTGATCCCCCCGAAATGCCTTTCTACAAGAATGCTATAGAAGGACAGTTTACCCTGGTGGTAAATAGAGCTTAAATCTCTTCCTGCAATGCCTTGCCGATAGTGAGGCACGGAGCAGAGCAAGAAGCTACTTGCTTTTGGGCAGAAATAGGTGTGTCAGCTGGGCAGGTACAAATCCTGAAAGATGATAGAGAATGCACGTGCTGCAGGCAGACAACGTTTTTTAAAGCCGTTACAGAAAGGTTCATATTCTGGGTCTCTCTGAAGGAAACATTCCTGTGGAGGGAAAATGAATATGAAGATAATTTTCAGCTAATTACCCGGCTGACCCAGAATCATATATATATGGCTATAGAATAGACTTCGTAATAATGCCAAATTATATGGCCCTGGGGGAAGGTGCTTTACGTAACACGCGCGTGTGTGTGTGTGTGTGTGTGTGTGTGTGTCTATGTGTCTATATAAGTTTGCTTTGGCACATCTGTTTTGAAAATCAATAAAATCAACATTTAGTCAAAACAGTTCATGAAGTCATTTCATTTGTTAGGGAAGAGCCAGGAATTTAAAACTTGGAGTCACGTGGGTGACAAGCTCCCATGGGACCTGGCCCCTGCTTACTTCTGCACCTTCACCGCTTTCCTTCTCCTCTTCCTCTTTAGGGTGTAGCCAGGCTGGCCTGTTTTGGGTTTTGCCAGTGCACCAAACTCCTTCCTCCCTCCACACCTCTGCATGTATCTCCATACGTCTCCCTGTGTGAAATGCCCTTCCCCCAGTATGTGCCTAGCTAAGTCTTCAGAAATGTTGCTCTTTCTCAGAGGAGCTTTCCTTCCCTAATTCTTCAGTTTAAATCTAATCCCCCAGTCCTAAAACTGTACTCTATTGTACTTCCTAATTTTCTCTTAGAGCATGCATCCTAATTTGTAACCTATCTGATTAATGATATATATCTTAACAGATGGCAACAAAATTTCTCTTAAGATAGAAAATATCCTTGTTGAATATAATACTTAGATAAGCTTTTTTGGAGTAGACAGTGCAATTCTGAGAGGATGAGTGTCTTCAGGAGTCCAAACAAGCAAAACAATGGTCAGGCTCCGTGAGAGGATAAAGGGATTTGTTTATTGTTCATTGTGCTTTGTTATTGTGGTGGTTGGTTGCTTGCTTCTGAGCAGTTGTAGGAAGAGAAACACAGCGGGAGGAGAGAAAGGAAATGGAGAAAGGAGGAACCAGTGAGATGGTAGAAGGCTGAGTATTGAAGAGAAACTGAGTATTGAGAAACTGAGTGATCGAATGGACTTTTAAAACCATGAATATCCAAATGTTTTCACATTCGTTTGCTGTGCAGCCATGCTGTGGACTGTCCTCCTACCCCTAAATCTTGGTTAAAGTCAGTCATACTTACAAATGCTTTATGTGAATGAGTGTCTAGTGGAAATTGAGGAAAGGATGAGTTGTCTTCTTTGAAAGAGGCACAGAACAATGCCTGCTTCACCACAGAGCAGGAGAAGCCTGGCGGGAGGCAAGACCATGAGTCGGAGGGGTCTGGATATGTGCTGAGTGGAGCTTCTGACCCCCCCAGGATGTGGATCTGGGAGGTTCCAGCCAATCTCATCTACCTCTCAGTAGGCAGGGAAGTCCAAGCTGGCCTCTGGATGACATGGCTGGCACTTTTGAGTGTTTATTTAGTATTTCTCTCCCTCACTAGACATGAAGCTCTATGAGGACAGGAGACCTACTTTGATCTTCCTAGTTTTCCCATCATTACCTACACACACGATGAATATTTTGTGGTACTCAATAAAGATTTGTTGGTTAAATAGATGAAAAAATAAATGAATGAGAAACAAAAGAGAAGCAGGCATGGTTGGTATGGAAACCAAGCATCTTTATTCTGTTTATATCTATGAAATGCAGTGAAGTTTCCCATGAGGTAGTTTATTCATGGAGAAGGAAAAGGAAAGATGACGCCTTGTTCCATAATACAGATATTCCAGTGTATCCACTGGAATAGGAGGACGTGGGTACCTTCTTTAGGAATGTAATTCTAATGCTTTGCTTCTGTACATTCCTGCACATTTATTTCTTCTTTGTCTTTTTGTCTGTGAGGATGTACCGTATGAGTTTCACAGTGCATTTTTACATATAAGTAAGGAACGTACATAAAAAAACTATTTGAACCCACATCCCTTGGGGCTTCTCTGCAGTAGAGAAAATATTTTGAGAATTCCCAGTTCTTGGAGGACTGCCTCCACTCTGGATAACCCATACAGATTCTGCTTTTTCATATGAGTTACCTAAATTACCTCTGAGGATTGTGGCAATCTTCACCTCACCTATAAAACCTGATTTTCATAATATTAAAACATTTGGAAAAATGATATGTACAACTACCTTCTCCAAATATGCTCTCTGCCCGAATGATTCATTCCTCTCCTCAGGGATGATAATTCCCTAGACAACAGCAAATGCCCTCCTGGGTGAGGGTGAGGGTGATGCAGCAGGCTTGCATCCTCTTACCTCAACAGGAGCCTGGGAGCCTGCTTGCTTCATTAAAGTACGCTTATCAACATAAGTTTTTAAGTATAATAACAGCAAGCTAAAAGGGAATGATATTATTTCCTTTAGCATCATGTGTGACACTTAATCTTATCCCTCCCTTACTTATCAACCCAGACTGGTTTTCCGTAATCTGTAGAACTAAATACAGACTCCTTAACTGACCCTCAAAGAATCAATATTTCATAATGCACCCCACCACGTCCACCTCTCTTCCTCATGTAGTCTACGCCCAACTTCAGTGAATTGCTTGCTATTTCCTATTATGACAGATCTTTTCGCACTCTTGTGCCACTTGGCTGACAATACTCCTTTCTCTTGAAAGACCTTTTCCCTGTTCCCACTCATCTTTTATGTAGAAACTCCTCTTCTTCTTCACCTTTTCCTTAAGGAAATCTTCCCAGAAAGCCTCAGGCAGAGTTCGTTGTTCTATCCTCATTACAAAAGCATTCTGTGCAGGCCTCTGCAGCAGTTTTTCCCTGCTGCATTATAATCATCTCTATACCATCTTTCTCTTCCCATTACACTCTCAGTTGATCAAGAGTAGTGACCTATTATTCCTTCATCATTGTATCTGCCATACCCAGCAGAGTACCAACTATTCTTGCTCAATAAATCATTGAGGGACCAAAAAGTCTGTTTCAATGTAGAAATATTTTCATAATTTTGCTCTGAATTTTTTGCAATTATGTTGGTTTTAGCTTTAGAAGACCAGCTATTATAATTTAATGTTAACTGCTAGGGAAAAATGTTCAGATGACCAAACATTTTACATTTAAATGTTGTTTCTGCATAAAGCACATATGCTAAGCAGTTAGGGTGGGCAGATGACCCAGGATGACCAGAGTACCTAATTTCTCACGACCACTTTGATTACTTTAGAGATTGACACATGACTCCAGTAAACTTAGTCAATTTTAATTGAATTAATCTTCATCACACCACCACCACCACCCCCTGTGGCTTTCCCCCC
The DNA here is from genome assembly GCF_025265405.1 of Mesoplodon densirostris. Lineage (NCBI taxonomy): Eukaryota > Metazoa > Chordata > Mammalia > Artiodactyla > Ziphiidae > Mesoplodon > Mesoplodon densirostris. Next base: position 23,118,230 of record NC_082668.1, read on the forward strand.
TTGGTGTCCATACGTTTGTTCTCTACATCTGTGTCTAAATTTCTGCCCCACAAACCAGTTCATCTGTACCATTTTTCTAGGTTCCACATACATGCGTTAATATATGATATTTGTTTTTCTCTTTCTGACTTATTTCACTCTGTATGACAATCTCTAGGTCCATCCACGTCTCAACAAATGACCCAATTCCTTTCCGTTTTATGGCTGAGTAATATTCCATTGTATATATGTACCACATCTTCTTTATGCATTCGTCTGTCGATGGGCATTTAGGTTGCTTCCATGACCTGGCTATTGTAAATAGTGCTGCAGTGAACATTGGGGTGCATGTGTCTTTTTGAATTATGGTTTTCTCTGGGTATATGCCCAGTAGTAGAATTTCTGGATCATATGGTAATTCTACTTTTAGTTTTTTAAGGAACCTCCATACTGTTCTCCATAGTGGCTGTATCAATTTACATTCCCACCAACAGTGTAAGAGGGTTTCCTTTTCTCCACACCCTCTCCAGCATTTTTTATTTGTAGATTTTCTGATGATGCCCATTCTAACTAGTGAGAGGTGATAGCTCCCTGTAGTTTTGATTTGCATTTCGCTAATAATTAGTGACGTTGAGCAGCTTTTCATGTGCTTCTTGGCCATCTGTATGTCTTCTTTTGAGAAATGTCTATTTAGGTCTTCTACCCATTTTTGGATTCGGTTGTTTATATTTTTAATATTGAGCTGCATGAGCTGTTTATATATTTTAGAGATTAATCCTTTGTCTGTTGATTCATTTGCAAATATTTTCTCCCATTCTGAGGGTTGTCTTTTGGTCTTGTTTATGGTTTCCTTTGCTGTGCAAAAGCTTTGAAGTTACATTAGGTCTCATTTGCTTATTTTTGTTTTTATTTCCATTACTCTAGGAGGTGGATCAAAAAAGATCTTGCTATGATTTATGTCAAAGAGTGTTCTTCCTATGTTTTCCTCTAAGAGTTTTATAGTGTCCACTCTTACATTTAGGTCTCGAATCCATTTTGTGTTTATTTTTGTGTATGGTGTTAGGGAGTGTTCTAATTTCATTCTTATTCATGTAGCTGTCCAGTTTTCCCAGCACCACTTATTGAAGAGACTGTCTTTTCTCCATTGTATATCCTTGCCTCCTTTGTCATAGATTAGTTGACCATAGGTGCGTGGGTTTATCTCTGGGCTTTCTATCTTGCTCCATTGATCTATGTTTCTGTTTTTGTGCCAGTGCCATATTGTCTTGATTACTGTAGCTTTGTAGTATAGTCTGCAGTCAGGGAGTCTGATTTCCTCCAGCTCCGTTTTTTTCCCTCAAGACTGCTTTGGCTATTCGGGGTCTTTTGTGTCTCCATACAAATTTTAAGATTTTTTTTTCTAGTTCTGTAAAAAACGCCATTTGTAATTTGATAGGAATTGCATTGAACCTGTAGAATGCTTTGGGTAATATAGTCATTTTCAAAATATTGATTCTTCCAATCCAAAAACATAGTATATCTCTCCATCTGTTGGTATCATCTTTACTTTCTTTCATCAGTGTCTTATACTTTTCTGCATACAGGTCTTTCGGCTCCCTAGGTAGGTTTATTCCTCGGTATTTTATTCTTCTTGTTGCAATGGTACATGGAAGTGTTTCCTTAATTTCTCTTTCAGATTTTTCATCATTAGTGTACAGGAATGCAAGAGATTTCTCTGCATTAATTTTGTATCCTGTAACTTTACCAAATTCATTGATTGGCTCTAGTAGTTTTCTGGTGGTATCTTCAGGATTACCTATGTATAGTATCACATCATCTGCAAACGGTGACAATTTTAATTCTTCTTTTCCAGTTTCTATTCCTTTTGTTTCTTTTTCTTCTCTGATTGCTGTGGTTAGGACTCCCAAAACTATGTTGAATAATAGTGGTGAGAGTGGACATCCTTGTCTTGTTCCTGATCTTAGAGGAAATGCTTTCAGTTTTTCACCATTGAGAATGATGTTTGCTGTGGGTTTCTCGTATATGACCTTTATTATGTTCAGGTAGGTTCCCTCTATGCCCAGTTTCTGGAGAGTTTTTAATCATAAATCAGTGTTGAATTTTGTCAAAACCTTTTTCTGCATCTACTGAGAAGATCATATGGTTTGTATTCTTCAATTTGTTAATATGCTGTATTACATTCATTGATTTGTGTATATTGAAGAATCCTTGCATCCCTGGGATAAATCCCACTTGATCATGGTGTATGATCCTTTTAATGTGTTGTTGGATTCTGTTTGCTAGTATTTTGTTGAGGTTTTTTGCATCTATATTCATCAGTGATATTGGTCTGTAATTTTCTTTTTTTGTAGCATCTTTGTCTGGTTTTGGTATCAGGGTGATGCTGGCCTCGTAGAATGAGTTTGGGAGTGTTCCTTCCTCTGCAATTTTTTGGAAGAGTTTGAGAAGGATGGGTGTTAGCTTTTCTCTAAATGTTTGATAGAATTCACCTGTGAAGCCATCTGGTCCTGGACTTTTGTTTGTTGGAAGATTTTTAATCACAGTTTCAATTTCATTATTTGTGATTGGTCTGTTCATATTTTCTATTTCTTCCTGGTTCAGTCTTGGAAGGTTATACCTTTCTAAGAATTTGTCCATTTCTTCCAGGTTGTCCATTTTATTAGCATAGAGTTGCTTGTAGTAGTCTCTTAGGATGCTTTGTATTTCTGTGGTGTCTGTTGTAACTTCTCCTTTTTCATTTCTAATTTTATTGATTTGAGTATTCTCCCTCTTTTTCTTGATGAGTCTGGCTAATGGTTTATCTATTTTGTTTAGCTTCTCAAGGAACTAGCTTTTAGTTTTATTGGTCTTTTGCTATTGTTTTCTTTGTTTCTATTTCATTTATTTCTGCTCTGATCTTTATGATTACTTTCCTTCTGCTAACTTTGGGTTTTGTTTGTTCTTCTTTCTCTAGTTCCTTTAGGTGCAAGGTTAGATTGTTTATTTGAGATTTTTCTTTTTTCTTGAGGTAGGTTTGTATAGCTATAAACTTCCCTCTTATAACTAACTGCTTTTGCTGCATCCCATAGGTTTTGGATCATCGTGTTTTCATTGTCATTTGTCTCTAGGTATTTTTTCATTCCCTCTTTGATTTGTTCAGTGATCTCTTGGTTATTTAGTAACGTATAGTTGAGCCTCCATGTGTTTGTGTTTTTTTACGCTTTTTTCCCTGTAATTCATTTTTAATCTCATAACGTTGTGGTCAGAAAAGATGCTTGATATGATTTCAATTTTCTTAAATTTACTGAGGCTTGATTTGTGACCCAAGATGTGATCTATCCTGGAGAATGTTCTGTGTGCACTTGAGAAGAAAGTGTAATCTTCTCTTTTTGGATGGAATATCCTATAAATATGAATTAAATCTATCTAGTCTATTGTGTCATTTAAAGCTTTTGTTTCCTTATTAATTTTCTGTTTGGATGATCTGTCCATTGGTGTAAGTGAGGTGTTAAAGACCCCACTATTATTGTGTTACGGTCGATTTCCTCTTTTATAGCTATTGGCAGTTGCCTTACGTATTGAGGTGCTCCTATGTTGGCTGCATATATATTTATAATTGTTATATATTCTCCTTGGATTGATCCCTTGGTGATTATGTAGTGTCCTTCCTTGTCTCATGTAACATTTTTTATTTTAAAGTCTATTTTATCTGATATGAGTATTGCTACTCCAGCTTTCTTTTGATTTCCATTTGCATGGAATATCTTTTTCCACCCCCTGACTTTCAGTGTGTATGTGTCCCTAGGTCTGAAGTGGCTCTCTTGTAGACAGCATATATATGGGTCTTGTTTTTGTATCCATTCAGCAAGCCTGTGTCTTTTGGTTGGAGCATTTAATACATTCATGTTTAAGGTAATTATCAATATGTATGTTCCTATGACCATTTTCTTAATTGTTTTTGGTTTATTTTTGTAGGTCCTTTTCTTTTTTTAATTTTTATTTATTTTTTATTATTTTTTTTATTTTTTTTTCTTTCTTTTCTTTTTTTTTTTTTCAGTCATACATATACATCTGTTCCCGAATCCCTTCCCTCGTGCATCTCCCTCCCTCCCACCCTCCCCATCCCACCCCTCCAGGCGGTCACAGAGCACCGAGCTGATCTCCCCGTGCTTTGCGGCTGCCTCCCACTATCTATCTACCTTACGTTTGGTAGTGTATATATGTCCATGCCTCTCTTTCGCTTTGTCACAGCTTACCCTTCCCCCTCCCCATATCCTCAAGTCCATTCTCAAGTAGGTCTGTGTCTTTATTCCCATTTTACCCCTAGGTTCTTCATGACATTTTTTTTTAATTCCATATATATGTGTTAGCATACGGTATTTGTCTTTCTCTTTCTGATTTACTTCACTCTGTATGACAGACTCTAGGTCTATCCACCTCATTACAAATAGCTCAGTTTCGTTTCTTTCTATGGCTGAGTAATATTCCATTGTATATATGTGCCACATCTTCCTTATCCATTCATCCGATGATGGACACTTAGGTTGTTTCCAGCTGGGGGCTATTGTGAATAGAGCTGCAATGAACATTTTGGTACATGTCTCTTTTTGAATTATGGTTTTCTCAGGGTATATGCCTAGTAGTGGGATTGCTGGATCATATGGTAGTTCTATTTTTAGTTTTTTAAGGAACCTCCATACTGTTCTCCATAGTGGCTGTACCAATTCACATTCCCACCAGCAGTGCAAGAGAGTTCCCTTTTCTCCACACCCTCTCCAGCATTTATTGTTTCTAGATTTCTTGATGATGGCCATTCTGACTGCTGTGAGATGATATCTCATTGTAGTTTTGATTTGCATTTCTCTAACGATTAATGATGTTGAGCATTCTTTCATGTGTTTGTTGGCAGTCTGGATATCTTCTTTGGAGAAATGCCTATTTAAGTCTTCTGCCCATTTTTGGATTGGGTTGTTTGTTTTTTTGCTATTGAGCTGCATGAGCTGTTTATAAATTTTGGAGATTAATCCTTTGTCAGTTGCTTCATTTGCAAATATTTTCTCCCATTCTGAGGGTTGTCTTTTGGTCTTCTTTATGGTTTCCTTTGCTGTGCAAAAGCTTTGAAGTTTCATTAGGTCCCATTTGTTTATCTTTGTTTTTATTTCCATTTCTCTAGGAGGTGGGTCCAAAAGGATCTTGCTGTGATTTATGTCATAGAGTGTTCTGCCTATGTTTTCCTCTAAGAGTTTGATAGTTTCTGGCCTTACATTTAGGTCTTTAATCCATTTTGAGCTTATTTTTGTGTATGGTGTTAGGGAATGATCTAATCTCATGCTTTTACATGTCCCTGTCCAGTTTTCCCAGCACCACTTATTGAAGAGACTGTCCTTTCTCCACTGTACATTCCTGCCTCCTTTATCAAAGATAAGTTGACCATATGTGTGTGGGTTTATCTCTGGGCTTTCTATCCTGTTCCATTGATCTATCTTTCTGTTTTTGTGCCAGTACCACACTGTCTTGATTACTGTAGCTTTGTAGTATAGTCTGAAGTCAGGGAGCCTGATTCCTCCAGCTCCGTTTTTCATTCTCAAGATTGCTTTGGCTATTCAGGGTCTTTTGTTTCTCCAAACAAATTTTGAAATTTTTTGTTCTAGTTCTGTGAAAAAATGCCAGTGGTAGTTTGATAGGGATTGCATTGAATCTGTAGATTGCTTTGGGTAGTAGAGTCATTTTCACAATATTGATTCTTCCAATCCAGGAGCATGGTATATCTCTCCATCTATTTGTATCATCTTTAATTTCTTTCATCAGTGTCTTATAATTTTCTGCATACAGGTCTTTTGTCTCCTTAGGTAGGTTTATTCCTAGATATTTTATTCTTTTTGTTGCAATGGTAAATGGGAGAGTTTTCTTGATTTCATTTTCAGATTTTTCATCATTAGTGTACAGGAATGCCAGAGATTTCTGTGCATTAATTTTGTATCCTGCTACTTTACCAAATTCATTGATTAGCTCTAGTAGTTTTCTGGTAGCATCTTTAGGATTCTCTATGTATAGTATCATGTCATCTGCAAACAGTGACAGCTTTACTTCTTCTTTTCCAATTTGGATTCCTTTTATTTCCTTTTCTTCTCTGATTGCTGTGGCTAAAACTTCCACAACTAAGTTGAATAAGAGTGGTGAGAGTGGGCAGCCTGGTCTTGTTCCTGATCTTAGTGGAAATGGTTTCAGTTTTTCACCATTGAGGACAATGTTGGCTGTGGGTTTGTCATATATGGCCTTTATTATGTTGAGGAAAGTTCCCTCTATGCCTACTTTCTGCAGGGTTTTTATCATAAATGGGTGTTGAATTTTGTCAAAAGCTTTCTCTGCATCTATTGAGATGATCATATGGTTTTTCTCCTTCAACTTGTTAATATGGTGTATCACATTGATTGATTTGCGTATATTGAAGAATCCTTGCATTCCTGGAATAAACCCCACCTGATCATGGTGTATGATCCTTTTAATGTGCTGTTGGATTCTGTTTGCTAGTATTTTGTTGAGGATTTTTGCATCTATGTTCATCAGTGATATTGGCCTGTAGTTTTCTTTCTTTGTGACATCCTTGCCTGGTTTTGGTGTCAAGGTGATGGTGGCCTCATAGAATGAGTTTGGGAGTGTTCCTTCCTCTGAAATTGTTTGGAAGAGTTTGAGAAGGATGGGTGTTAGCTCTTCTCTAAATGTTTGATAGAATTCACCTGTGAAGCCATCTGGTCCTGGACTTTTGTTTGTTGGAAGATTTTTTATCACAGTTTCAATTTCAGTGCTTGTGATTGGTCTATTCATATTTTCTATTTCTTCCTGAGTCAGTCTTGGCAGGTTGTGCATTTCTAAGAATTTGTCCATTTCTTCCAGGTTGTCCATTTTATTGGCATAGAGTTGCTTGTAGTAATCTCTCATGATCTTTTGTATTTCTGCAGTGTCAGTTGTTACTTCTCCTTTTTCATTTCTAATTCTATTGATTTGAGTCTTCTCCCTTTTTTTCTTGATGAGTCTGGCTAATGGTTTGTCAATTTTGTTTATCTTCTCAAAGAACCAGCTTTTAGTTTTATTGATCTTTGCTATCGATTCCTTCATTTCTGTTTCATTTATTTCTGATCTGATCTTTATGATTTCTTTCCTTCTGCTAGCTTTGGGGGTTTTTTGTTCTTCTTTCTCTAAATGCTTTAAGTGCAGGGTCAGGTTGTTTGCTCGAGATGTTTCCTGTTTCTTAAGGTGGGATTGTATTGCTATAAACTTCCCCCTTAGAACTGCTTTTGCTGTGTCCCATAGGTTTTGGGTTGTCGTGTCTCCACTGTCATTTGTTTCTAGGTATTTTTTAATTTCCTCTTTGATTTCTTCAGTGATCACTTCATTATTGAGTAGTGTATTGTTTAGCCTCCATGTGTTTGTATTTTTTACAGATCTTTTCCTGTAATTGATGTCTAGTCTCATAGCATTGTGGTCGGAAAAGATACTTGATACAATTTCAATTTTCTTAAATTTACCAAGGCTTGATTTGTGACCGAAGATATGATCTATCCTGGAGAATGTTCCATGAGCACTTGAGAAAAATGTGTATTCTGTTGTTTTGGGATGGAATGTCCTATAAATATCAATTAAGTCCATCTTGTTTAATGTATCATTGAAAGCTTGTGTTTCCTTATTTATTTTCATTTTGGATGATCTGTCCATTGGTGAAAGTGGGGTGTTAAAGTCCCCTACTATGATTGTGTTACTGTTGATTTCCCCTTTTATGGCTGTTAGTATTTGCCTTATGTATTGAGGTGCTCCTATGTTTGGTGCATAAATATTTACAATTGTTATATCTTCTTCTTGGATCGATCCCTTTATCATTATGTAGTGTTCTTCTTTGTCTCTTCTAATAGTCTTTATTTTAAAGTCTATTTTGTCTGATATAAGAATTGCTACTCCAGCTTCCTTTTGATTTCCATTTGCATGGAATATCTTTTTCCATCCCCTTACTTTCAATCTGTATGTGTCTCTAGGTCTGAAGTGGGTCTCTTGTAGACAGCATATATATGGGTCTTGTTTTTGTATCCATTCAGCCACTCTGTGTCTTTTGGTGGGAGCATTTAGTCCATTTACATTTAAGGTAATTATTGATATGTATGTTCCTATTCCCATTTCCTTAATTGCTTTGGATTCGTTATTGTAGGTCTTTTCCTTCTGTTGTGTTTCTTGCCTAGAGAAGTTCCTTTAGCATTTGTTGTAAAGCTGGTTTGGTGTTGCTGAACTCTCTCACCTTTTGCTTGTCTGTAAAGGTTTTAATTTCTCCATCAAATCTGAATGAGATCCTTGCTGGGTAGAGTAATCTTGGTTGCAGGTTTCTCTCCTTCATCACTTTAATTATGTCCTCCCACTCCCTTCTGGCTTGTAGAGTTTCTGCTGAGAGATGAGCTGTTAACCTGATGGGGATTCCCTTGTGTGTTATTTGTTTTTTTTCCCTTGCTGCTTTTAATATGATTTCTTTGTGTTTAATTTTTGACAGTTTGATTAATATGTGTCTTGGCATATTTCTCCTTGGATTTATTCTGTATGGGACTCTCTGTGCCTCCTGGACTTGATTAACTATTTCCTTTCCCATATTAGGGAAGTTTTCAACTATAATCTCTTCAAATATTTTCTCAGTCCCTTTCTTTTTCTCTTCTTCTTCTGGAACCCCTATAATTTGAATGTTGGTGTGTTTAATGTTGTCCCAGAAGTCTCTGAGACTGTCCTCTGTTCTTTTCATTCTTTTTTCTTTATTTTGCTCTGCAGCAGTTATTTCCACTATTTTATCTTCCACCTCACTTATCCGTTCTTCTGCCTCAGTTATTCTGCTATTGATCCCATCTAGAGTATTTTTCACTGCATTTTTTGTGTTTTTAATCGATGCTTGATTCATCTTTAGTTCTTCTAGGTCCTTGTTAACTGTTTCTTGCATTTTGTCTATTCTATTTCCAAGATTTTGGATCTTGGAAATAGAATCTTGGATCATCTTTACTATCATTATTCTGAATTCTTTTTCAGGTAGACTGCCTATTACCTCTTCATTTGTTAGGTCTGGTAGGTTTTTATCTTGCTCCTTCACCTGCTGTGTGTTTTTCTGTCTTCTCATTTTGCTTATGTTACTGTGTTTGGGGTCTCCTTTTTGCAGGCTGCAGATTCGTAGTTCCTGTTGTTTTTGGTGTCTGTCCCCAGTGGCCAAGGTTGTTTCAGTAGGTTGTGTAGGTTTCCTGGTGGGGGGGACTAGAGCCTGTGTTCTGTTGGTTGAGGCTCGATCTTGTCTTTCTGGTGGACAGGTCCACGTCTGGTGGTGTGTTTTGGGGTGCCTGTTGCCTTATTATGTTTTTAGGCAGCCTCTCTGTTAATGGGTGGGGTTGTGTTCCTGCCTTGCTAGTTGCTTGGCATATGGTGGTCAGCACTGCAGTTTGCTGGTCATTGACTGAAGCTGGGTGCTGGTGTTGAGATGGAGATCTCTGGGAGATTTTCGCTGCTTGATATTATGTGGAGCTGGGAGGTCTCTTGTGGACCCGTGTCCTGAAGTTGTCTCTCCCACTTCAGAGGCACAGCACTGACTCCTGGCTGCAGAACCAAGAGCCTTTCATCTTCTAAGATTGAAGCCACTGTAATATGCTTTTGATAGTGCTGGAAATCTTTTAGCCTAGGTTCCGTGTAGCCACTTCCAGTGAAAGGGGCAAACAAGTAAGCCAACGTTCCTTTTCCTTGTGATCCCTTTTCTTTTTTTGTGTTTCCCACTTAGAGAAGTTCCGTTAGCATTTGTTGTCCAGCTGGTTTGGTGGCGCTGAATTCTCTTAGTTTTTGCTTGTCTGCAAAGCTTTTGATTTCTCCATTGAATCTGAATGAGATCTTTGCTGGTAGAGTAATCTTGGTTGTACGTTCTTCCCTTTTGTCACCTTAAGTATATCATCCCTCTCCCTTCTGGCTTGTAGAGCTTCTGCTGAGAAATCAGGTGTTAACTTTATGGGAGTTCCCTTGTATGTTGTTATTTTTCCCTTGCTGCTTTCAATAATTTTTCTTTGTCTTTAATTTTTGCCAGTTTGAATACTATGTGTCTTGGCATGTTTCTCCTTCAGTTTATCCTGTATGGGACTCAGTGCGCTTCCTGGACTTGGGTGGCTCTTTCCTTTCCCATGTTAGGGAAGTTTTTGATTATAATCTCTTCAAATATTTTCTCAGGTTCTTTCTCTCTGTCTTCTCCTTCTGGGACCCCTATGATGTGAATGTTGTTGCGTTTAATGTTGTCCAAGAGGTCTCTTAGGCTGCCTTCATTTCTTTTCATTCTTTTTTCTTCATTCTGTTCCACAGCAGTGAATTCCACCATTCTGTCTTCCAGGTCACTTATCCGTTCTTCTCTCTCAGTTTTTCTGCTATTGATTCCTTCTAGTGCAGTTTTCATTTCAGTTATTGTATTGTTCATCTCTGTTTATTTGTTCTTTTATTCTTCCAGGTCTTTGTTAAACATTGCTTGCATCTTCTCGATCTTTGCCTCCATTCTTTTTCCAAGGTCCTGGATCATCTTCAGTATCATTATTCTGAATTCTTTTTCTGGAAAGTTGCCTATCCCACTTCATTTGGGTTTTTTTCTGGGGTTTTATCTTGTTCCTTCATCTGGTACATAGCCCTCTACCTTTTCATCTTGTCTGTCTTTCTGTGAATGTGGTTTTTGTTCCACAGGCTACAGGATTGTAATTGTTCTTGCTTCTCCTGTCTGCCCTCTGGTGGATGAGGCTACCTAAGAGTCTTGTGCAAGTTTCCTGATGGAAGGGACTGGTGGTGGGTAGAGGTGACTGTTGCTCTGGTGGGCAGAGCACAGTAAAACTTTAATCCGCTTGACTGCTGATGGGTGGGGCTGGGTTCCCTCCCTGTTGGTTGTTTGGCCTGGGGCAACCCAACACTGGAGCCTACCTGGGCTCTTTGGTAGGGCTAATGACAGACTCTGGGAGGGCTCATGCCAAGAGTACTTCTCAGAACTTCTGCTGCCAGTGTCCTTGTCCTCACGGTGAAACAGAGCCACCCCCCGCCTCTGCAGGAGACCCTGCAACACCAGCAGGTAGGTCTGGTTCTGTCTCCCCTGGGGTCACTGCCCCTTCCCCTGGGTCACAATGCACACACTACTTTGTGTGTACCCTCCAAGAGTGGAGTCTCTGTTTCCCACAGTCCTGTCAAAGTCCTGCAATCAACTCCCTCTAGGCTTCAAAGTCTGATTCTCTAGGAATTCCTCCTCCCGTTGCCAGACCCCCCAGGTTGGGAAGCCTGACGTGGGGCTCACAACCTTCACTCCAGTGGGTGGACTTCTGTGGTATAACTGTTCTCCAGTCTGTGAATCACCCACCCAGCAGTTATGGGATTTGATTTTACTGTGATTGTGCCCCTCCTACCATCTCATTGTGGCTTCTCCTTTGTCTTTGGATGTGGGGTAATATTTTTGGTGAGTTCCAGTGTCTTCCTGTCGATGATTGTCCAGCAGCTAGTTGTGATTCTGGTGTTCTTGCAAGAGGGAGTGAGAACACATCCTTCTACTCCACGCATCTTGGTTCATTCTCGTTGAATTAATCTTTAAACTCTGAGAGAGACATTTCCTTTTCCTGAGATTGCTAAACTGAATGGAAGTGAGTCTAGGGCTCCGTACTGCCATCTTGTTTATAACATAGGATGAGCTCACATACTTAATTTTAAGTGAAGCACAGACAAGCAGAACTGACAAATGACATAATAAACCATATCCTGATGACATTTTTTTTGTTTTTTGTTTTTTTTTTTGCGGTATGCGGGCTTCTCACTGTTGTGGCCTCTCCCGTTGCATAGCACAGGCTCCAGACGCGCAGGCCCAGCAGCCGTGGCTCACCGGCCCAGCCACTCCACGGCATGTGGGATCTTCCCAGACTGGGGCACGAACCCATGTCCCCTGCATCGGCAGGCGGACTCTCAACCACTGTGCCACCAGGGAAGCCCCTGATGACATTTTTTTAACCACAGATCCAGCAAGCCTGATGGACCACTCTGGCAGCTATGGAGGACAGACTGCAGGGAGGCAAAGCAGAAGTCAGGGCAATCTAGGAAACTAGCACAGCAGAATAAAGTTTGTAGCTGCGGAAATGGTACGACATGTTCAGATTCTGGATATAATTTGAATTCATAGCTGACAGGACTTGCTGCCAGATTATTGAGAAATATGTAAGAAAAAAAAGAAAAGAGCCAAGAATGAATCCAAGAGTTTTGACCTGAGCAACTGGATAAATAGAATTGTCATTTATTGGAGGATGGGGAAACTGGAGAGGCAGTGGAGGTTTAGGAGGGAAACTCAAGGGCTAGGTTTAAGACACATTAATTTTGAGATGCTCATTAGACATCTAGAGGAAATGTTGAGTGAGCAGATAGATCTATATATCTGGAGTTCAGAAAAAGGTCCATATTGGGAAAATAGAGTGTGAAAATCATTGGCATAGGGATGGACATTCAAGCCACAAGTCTGAATGGGGTTATTCAGGGAGATGAGTGTGTCTAAAGCAGAGAAACCATCTAAAGAGACCATCCTGGGTCATTGCGGTATTTTTAAAGTAGAGAAAGAAAGTCCAGAAATAATGTGTAACATGCAAGCCAAGAAGAGAAAGTGTTTTTAAAATGGATGGAATAGCTGACCTTGTCTAGGCAGCTGCTAGGCAGATTAAAATAAGAACTGAAAACCGACCATTGGATTTGACATACTCCTGAGTGACCTTGACGAGACATTTCTGTGGAATGCTAGAGGAAAAAACACCTCAGGAATAAGTTCAATAAATAATAGGAGGGAAGGTGGAGATGAAATATACAGTTAACTTTTTCAAGAGCATAAGGGGAAAGGAAACAGAACTAGGTGGTAGATGGAGGGGAATTACCAATTATGTCAGAAAAGGGATCTTATGTGTCCTCATGAGTGCAGGAAAGGGTCAAGTTTGCCATGGGTAGTGTCCTCTGCCTCTGATAGTCTCTAGGGTAGGCAGTGTCCCCTGTTCCCTGGGCACTGTTTTCCTTGTTAGGATTAATGACTGAAGCCTGTGTTGACATAACTTGTGATCTGGTCTTCTTGGCTTGATCAGAGTGTGGTAGTACTTCCTGGCTGACTCATCCTCAGCCTTCAGTGTTTGTTACATCTTCCATTTCTCCCATAGGCACTACAGTTCACCCTTAGCACAGAGGTCACCTAGTCAAGGAACACTGCTCTCAAGTCCGAGACCATACCACACTCAACTCAAGGTAGCTACACTAAGACCCAGTGTCTCCTTTATTGTGCCATCCCGTGTGGCCTAGTTTACTTTGAAGTGGCAAGTTCCAAAGTGATACACAGTGGCTCACCTTCCACATTAAGCTCATTTAATAAATATTTAACACAGAGAGACACACACACTCCTGTGTCAAAACCTAGAGTAGAAAATTAGCACTATGTTCACTCTCTTCTCCACTTACCTACTCTCTTTCCCTTCCCGTGCCCTTAATTCCCCAGGATAGAAAGCAAGCAAGCTTTATCTACATCTGATCCCCATTCTGCAAATGAATCTTAAGACAGAAAATGTATTTTCTTTACATTACAAGAAAACTCTGTGATTTTGAACTCACTCCCTAGTTTTCCAGGCTAGATTGTTAATCTACTAAATGGGATGGAAGGAGGAAAATCAAAGAAATTTAGCAAATCCCTTCTTAATACCCTGTCCTCCAGAGTTACTGTCCTTCCAGCTCACCACCCCCCGCCAGCAGATAAATGCCTTAAGCTAAAGAGGAAAGGCATTGTAATCAGAAAGGCAAATGAGAAAAGCTTCAAAGGAAGAGGGCTCTGGCAGGTCTATCCAAGCAGGTCTTTCCCACAAGGAATGACAGGCATTACCTCTCACCCCACCTCAGCTCTGCAGGCTCAGAATCATATCTCACCAGAATAAAGGAGCATATCTCCTATAGGTGGACTTACATGAAAGTCCAAAACACTGATGTGTAAAATCTGAGTGTCAGATTATTGATATACAATGAGAACTTTAATTGAACTTTTCTGTCCCCCAGCCAATACATTTTCTTTCCCTGCAAGCACAATACATAGGAAGTCAAGCTTTAATCAGAAGGTTGCCTGCTGAGCAGAGACTCAGGGCAAGTTGAGTTAATTACATGACTCCAATGTTTAATGTCATCAGGCTTCTCCAGCTTGAAGCATCCATCTCCATGGTAGGATACACCTTCAAAAGACACATCCTTGATTCTGGAAACTTTCTTTCCTTATCAGAGCGGAGTGAGCCCTGAGCTCTGACATCAAAGTGTTGTCTCTGAGAAGCTATTTTCATTGCTTCTATGGCCAACCAACTCCCTTTTGATGGACCTTTATTTCTTTAGACATGATAATATAGCACTTTCGATCAAGATACAGTTTTTCAGATGCAGTGATTTTGTGTCTTCCTTATTTATTGATTGAAAAGCTTAACTTGGGCAATATTTCCAAACTTCCCTCATAATAAGAATAACTTAGGGCTCTTCATTAAAGAAAAAAAAATACATCTTTCTAGGGCCTTCCCCTGGATAATATGATTTAGTAGGTGAGTGATTAGGGAGTAGTTCTTATTAACAAGTACCCAGGTGATTTTTATCTTCAAGAAGTTTGGAGAATCATTCTTTTAGAGAAGAATCTAATATACCTTACTTCTGACTGGGCTGCTCATTATGGCATATATATATATATATATATATACCAACAACATGTACATTAATTGTATCTACACTTTTATAAGCAGCTCATAAAACTGAGCCCATCAAACCTGGAAGGTAGTATAAAACAGGGATTTAGAAAATTGCTTCTCAAACTTAAGGGTACATATGAATCACCCAGGAATCTTACTAAAATGCAGGTGTTGATGAGTAGGTCTGGGAAAGAGCCTAGGACTCTGCATTTCTAACAAGCTCACAGGGATGCCCACTGCTGCTGCCCCTCAGACACACTTTGAGGTCACAGATTGGCCTTTGAACCAACTGCCTTGGTTCAACTCCCAGTTTTGAAATTCATCACCCAGTTTTCCAGTTGCCCTATCTGACCAATCTTGGACATTTTACTTATCCATTCAGCAACTCAGTTTTCTTGTTTTAAAAATGGAGATAATGCTAGTATCGACTTGCACAGAATTGCTATGAGGATTGCATGATGTTAAAGGTGCTTAGAAAAGACCCTACTTACGGTAAGTTTTGCACAAATGATAGCTCTCATTGACATCTTGGTGCCGTGGCTTTGTTTCAGCTATCAAGACCAGTAATAAATGCAAATTTAAAAAACATTTTTGCCTACAGTGTGTCTTCTAAAAGAAAAATCCTGAAATCAAAATTTCCTGTGGATGACATGATAACTATTTTCACTTAACAGTTTTACGATGAACTTTCTGCATTTTATTGATTCCAGGAGTCCTCTTAACTGGATTTCATTCATTCCATTCCCCTTAAAGCATCTGTTCAAAGAGAAAAGAGTCACAGCAGAAGATCTCTAGTTGACAAAATTATTTCCACCTTACTCTGAGCCCCAGTAGTTACAGAACTGTTCCTTCACTTTATCTCTTCAGGTTAAATTCTCCCAAGAAAGGGTCAGTATAGTCCTATTTTTAAAAAGATAATTGCCCTAAATTACGATTGTAAACTAAGCTCAATTGGGCACGGATCAGAAATCGGTTAACTGCTTGTTGAATAAATGGGGGTATGGATGGACAGATGAAGGTATTAACGTAATTCCTAAAAATCCTGTTTCAACTTTCAACAAAATCTGAGTAAAACCTATAATATTTCATGAAGAGAAGAACATGATTTTAGGCATATATTTTCCATTATTATATGCCATATCTCAGGGATTGTCAGTTTGAGCTGCACATAGAAATTACCCAGGGGGAGTATCTGCTGGGCACTCTTGGATCAAAGGTGGCTGGAAGGATGATGAGGACACTTGGATTCAAGACCAAGTACTCTGTTTTGTCCAGTTTCCACAGTGGGAGCTACTTCAAGGAGGCAGCCCTGAGAGAGCACTGTGGTGTTGAGACCATCTGGACACAGTACATGTAACTCAAGACAGGGTCTGGGTGCTCCGGCCTGGTGTCAGGCATGAGCCTCTGAGGTAGGAGAGCTGAGTTCAGGACATTGGATCACCAAAGACCTCCAGGCCCCAAGTAATGTCAATCGGCGAGAGCTCTCCCAGAGATCTCCGTATCAATGCTAAGACCCAGCTCCACCCAATAGCCAGCAAGCTCCAGTGCTGGATGCCCCATGCCAAACAACTAGCAAGAGAGGAACACAAACCCACCCATTAGCAGAGAGGCTGCCTAAAATCATACTAAGTTCACAGACACCCCAAAACACACCACTGGACACAGCCCTGCCCACCAGAAAGATAAGATCCAGGCCCACCCACCAGAACACAGGCACCAGTCCCCTCCACCAGGAAGCCTACACAACCCGTTGAACCAACCTTAGCCACTGGGGGCAGACACCAAAAACATGGGAACTACGAACCTACAGCCTGCAAAGAGAAGACCCCAAACACAGTAAGTTAAGCAAAATGGGAAGACAGAAATATGCAGCAGATGAAGGAGCAAGGTAAGAACCCACCAGACCAAACAAATGAAGTGGAAATAAGCAGTCTGCCTGAAAAAAAATTCAGAGTAATGATAGTAAAGATGATCCAAAATCTTGGAAATAGAATGGAGAAAATACAAGAAACGTTTAACAAGGACCTAGAAGAACTAAAGAGCAAACAAACAATGATGAACAACACAATAAATGAAATTAAAATTTCTCTAGAAGAAATCAATAGCAGAATAACTGATGCAGAGAACAGATAAGTGACCTGAAAGATAAAATAGTGGAAATAACTACCACAGAGCAGAATAAAGAAAAAAGAATGAAAAGAATTGAGGACACTTAGAGAGCTCTGGAACAATATTAAATGCACCAACATTTGAATTATAGGGGTCCCAGAAGAAGAAGAGAAAAAGAAAGGGACTGAGAAAATATTTGAAGAGATTATAGTTGAAAACTTCCCTAACATGGGAAAGGGAATAGTCACTCAAGTCCAGGAAGAACAGAGACCCCCATACGGGATAAATACAAGGAGAAACATGCCAAGACACATATTAATCAAGCTATCAAAAATTAAATCCAGGGCTTCCCTGGTGGCGCAGTGGTTGAGAGTCTGCCTGCCGATGCAGGGGACATGGGTTCGTACCCCAGTCCAGGAAGATCCCACATGCCGCGGAGAGGCTGGGGCCATGAGCCATGGCCACTGGACCTGCACGTCCGGAGCCAGTACTCCGCAAAGGGAGAGGCCACAACAGTGAGAGGCCCGTGTACTGAAAAAAAAAAAAAATTAAATACAAAGAAAAAATATTAAAAGCAGCAAGGGAAAAGCAACAAATAACATACAAGGGAATCCCCATAAAGTTAACAGCTGACCTTTCAGCAGAAACTCTGCAAGCCAGAAGGGAGTGGCAGGACCTATTTAAAGTGATGAAAGGGAAAAACCTACAACCAAGATTACTCTACCCAGCAAGGATCTCATTCAAGTTTGAAAGAGAAATTAAAACCTTTACAGCCAAGCAAAACTTAAGAGAATTCAGCACCACCAACCAGCTTTACAACAAATGCTAAAGGAACTTCTCTAGGCAAGAAACACAACAGAAGGAAAAGACCTCCAATAATAAACCCAAAACAATTAAGAAAATGGTCATAGGAACACACATATCAATAATTACCTTAATTGTAAATGGATTAAATGCTCCAACCAAAAGACATAGACTGGCTGAATGGATACAGAAACAAGACCTGTATATATGCTGTCTACAAGACAACCACTTCAGACCTAGGGACACATACAGACTGAAAGTGAGGGGATGGAAAAAGATATTCCATGCAAATTTCTACTCCATGCTGGAGTAGAAATTCTCATATCAGACAAAATAGACTTCAAAGACTATTACAAGAGACAAGGACACTGCACAGTGATCAAGGGATCAATCCAAGAAGAAGATATAACAATTGTAAATATCTATGGACCCAACATAGGAGCACCTCAATACATAAGGTAAATGCTAACAGCCATAAAAGGGGAAATCAAGAGTAACACAATCATAGTAGGGGACTTTGACACCCCACTTTCACAAATGGACAGATCATCCAAAGTGAAAACAAATAAGGAAACACAAGCTTTAAATGACACAATAGACTAGACAGATTTAATTCATATTTATAGGACATTCCATCCAAAAAGAGCAGATTACACTTTCTTCTCAAGTGCACACGGAACATTCTCCAGGATAGATCAATCATATCTTGGGTCACAAATCAAGCCTTGGTAAATTTAAGAAAATTGAAATCATATCAAGTATCTTTTCTGACCACAAGGCTATGAGACTAGGTATCAATTACAGGAAAAAAAAAACTGTAAAAAATACAAACACATAGAGGCTAAATAATATGCTACTAAATAATCAAGAGGTCACTGAAGAAATCGAAGAGGAAGTCAAAAAATACCTAAAACCAAATGACAATGAAAACACGACGAGCCAAAACCTATGGGATACAGCAAAAGCAGTTCTTAGAGGGAAGTTTATAGCAGTACAATCCCACCTCAAGAAACAAGAAAAATGTCAAATAAACAACCTTACCTTACACCTAAAGCAATTAGAGGAAGAAGAATAACAAAAAAAAAAAAACCCTAAAGTTAGCAGAAGGAAAGAAATCATAAACATCAGATCAGAAATAAATGAAAAAGAAATGAAGGAAACAATAGCAAAGAACAATAAAACTAAAAGCTGGTTCTCTGAAGAGAAACAAAAATTGATAAACAACTAGCCACACTCATAAGAAAAAAAGGGAGAACACTCAAATCAACAGAATTAGAATGAAAAAGGAGAAGTAACAGCTGACACTGCAGAAATACAAAGAATCACGAGGGATTACTACAAGCAACTATATGCCAATAAAATGGACAACCTGGAAGGAATGGACAAATTCTTAGAAAAGCAGAACCTTCTGAGACTGAACCAGGAAGGAATAGAAAAAACGTAAACAGACCAATCACAAGCACTGAAATTGAAACTGTGATTAAAAATCTTCCAACAGGGCTTCCCTGGTGGTTCAGTGGTTGAGAGTCCACCTGCCTAGGCAGGGGACACGGGTTCGTGCCCCAGTCTGGGAAGATCCCACATGCTGTGGAGTGGCTGGGCCCATGATCCATGGCCGCTGAGCTTGTGCATTTGGAGCCTGTGCTCCACAACGGGAGAGGCCACAACAGTGAGAGGCCCAAGTACCGCAAAAAAAAAAAAAAAAAAAAAAATCTTCCAACAAACAAAAGCCCAGGACCAGATGGCTTCACAGGCAAATTCTATCAATTTATTCTATTCTATTCTATTTAGAGAAGACCTAATGCCTATCCTTCACAAACTTCCAAAATATAGCACAGGGAGGAACACTCCCAAACTCATTTTATGAGGCCACCATCACCCTGATACCAAAGCAGACAGAGATGTCACAAAAAAAGAAAACTACAGACCAATATCACTGATGAACATAGATGCAAAAATCCTCAACAAGATAATAACAAACAGAATCCAACAGCACAATAAAGGGATCATACACCATGATCAAGTGGGATTTATCACAGGAATGCAAGGATTCTTCAAAATATGCAAATCAATCAATGTGATGCACCTATTAAGAAACTGAAGGATAAAAACCATAAGACAATCTCAATAGATGCAGAAAAAGCTTTTGACAAAATTCAACACCCACTTATGATAAAAACTCTCCAGAAATTACGCATAGAGGGAACCTACCTCAACATAATAAAGGCCATATATGACAAATCCACAGGCAACATCGTTCTCAACGTTGAAAAACTGAAACCATTTCCTATAAAATCAGGAACAAGACAAGGATGCCCACTCGCACCACTATTATTCAACATAGTTTTGGAAGTTTTTGCAACAGCAATCATAGAAGAAAAAGAAGTAAAAGGAATCCAAATAAGAAAAGAAGAAGTAAAGCTGTCACTGTTTACAGATGACATGATACTATACATAGAGAATCCTAAAGATGCTACCAGAAAACTACTAGAGCTAATTAATGAACTTGGTAAAGTAGCAGGGTACAAAATTAATGCACAGAAATCTCTTGCATTCCAATACACTAATGAGGAAAAATCTGAAAGAGAAATTAAGGAAACACTTCCATTTACCATTGCAATGAAAAGAATAAAATACCTAGGAATAAACCTACCTAGGGAGCTGAAAGAACTGTGTGCAGAAAACTATAAGACACTGTGGAAAGAAATTAAAG
Source organism: Mesoplodon densirostris (assembly GCF_025265405.1). Taxonomy (NCBI): domain Eukaryota; kingdom Metazoa; phylum Chordata; class Mammalia; order Artiodactyla; family Ziphiidae; genus Mesoplodon; species Mesoplodon densirostris. The sequence goes on from NC_082668.1 coordinate 23,138,552, forward strand.
ATGATACAGACAGATGGAGAGATATACCATGTTCTTGGACTGGAAGAATCAACATTATGAATATGACTATACTACCCAAAGCAATCTACAGATTCAATGCAGTCCCTATCAAACCACCAATGGCATTTTTCACAGAATTACAACAAAAAATTTCACAATTTGTATGGAAACACAAAAGACCCCAAATAACCAAAGCAATCCTGAGAAAGAAAAACAGAGCTAGAGGAATCAGGCTCCCTGACTTCAGACTATACTACAAAGCTACAGACATCAAGACAGTATGGTACTGGCAGAAAAACAGGAATATAGATCGATGGAACAGGATAGAAAGCCCAGAGATAAACCCATGCACATATGGTCACCTTATCTTTGATAAAGGAGGCAAGAATATACAATGGAGAAAAGACAGCCTCTGAATAAGTGGTGCTAGGAAAACTGGACAGCTACATGCAAAAGAATGAAATTGGAACACACCCTAACACCATACACAAAGATAAACTCAAAATGGAGTAAAGACCTAAATGTAAGGCCAGACACTATAAAACTCTTAAAGGAAAACATAGGAAGAACACTCCTTGACATAAATCACAGCAAGATCCTCTTTGACCCACCTCCCAGAGTAATGGAAATAAAAATAAACAAATGGGACCTAATAAAACTTAAAAGCTTTTGCACAGCAAAGGAAACCATAAACAAGATGAAAACATAACCCCCAAAATGGGAGAAAATATTTGCAAGCAAAGCAACTGACAAAGGATTAATCTCCAAAATATACAAGCAGGTCATGCAGCTCAACATCAAAAAAACAAACAACCCAATCCAAAAATGGGAAGAAGATCTAAATATACATTTCTCCAAAGAAGATATACAGATTTCCAACAAACACATGGAAGGATGCTCAACATCACTAATCATTAGAGAAATGCAAATCAGAACTGCAGTGAGGTATCACTTCACACTGGTCAGAACGGCCATCATTAAAAAACCTACAAACAATAAATGCTGGAGAGGGTGTGGAAAAAAGGGAACCCTCTTGCACTGCTGGTGGGAATGTAAATTGATACAGCCACTATGGAGAACAATATGGAGGTTCCTTATAAAGCTAAAAATAGAACTACCATATGACCTAGAGATCCGACTACTGGGCATATACCCTGAGAAAACCATAATTCGAAAGAGTCATGTACCACAATGTTCATTGCAGCTCTATTTACAATAGGCAGGACATGGAAGCAACCTAAGTGTCCATCAACAGATGAATGGATAAAGAAGATGTGGCACATATATACAATGGAATATTACTCAGCCATAAAAGGAAACGAAATTGAGTTATTTGTAGTGAGGTGGATGGACCTAGAGTCTGTCATACAGAGTGAAGTAAGTCAGAAAGAGAAAAACAAATACCATATGCTAACATATATGGAATCTAAAAAAAAAAATTGTTCTGATGAACCTAGTGGCAGGATAGGAATAAAGATGCAGATGTAGAGAATGGACTTGAGGACATGAGGGAAGGGTAAGCTGGGACGAAATGAGAGAGTAGCATTGACATATATACACTACCAAATGTAAAATAGATAGTGGGAAGCAGCTGCATCGCATGGGGAGATCAGCTCAGTGCTTTATGACCACCTAGAGGGGTGGAATAGGGAGGGTGGGAGAGAGATGCAACAGGGAGGGGATATGGGGATATATGTATACATATAGCTGATTCACTTTGTTATACAGCAGAAATGAACACATTGTAAAGCAATTATACTCTAGTAAAAATGTTACAGAAAAAAAAAAAGAAGAAATTACCCAGGGAAATTTTCCTGATTTCAGAGTTTCACCTTTCCTAGAAATTTTGATATAATTGGTCAGGGTATGGTGTAGCCACTGGGAGTCTTAAAAGTTCTCCAAGTGTTTCTAATGTGCAACTAAGGGTGAGATCCATGGTTCTATCTGCTATGGATAACTGATATCATTGAAAATCTTCAAAAGTGATATATCACTCCTCAGAGTCTTATTAAATTTGTATTAGTCTTTGGTTCCATAGATAGAATTATAAATTGTATTGTTGCAATATAGATCGCAGGTACTAATGCCCCTTGAAAACTTGTATTATAATCATGTCACTAAAATCAGAATTGTAAAGAAGAGCCTTTTGAGGCCTCAAATAGTGGTTTTAAATGATGTAAAAATCAAGTTATGCCCTAGTTGTTTTTTTTTTAATTATATTTTAAAACTAATGGAACATTTTTAAAAACGGAAATGCAGGGCTTCCCTGGTGGTGCAGTGGTTGAGAGTCCACCTGCTGGTGCACGGATCACGGGTTCGTGCCCCAGTCTGGGAGGATCCCGCACGCCGCGGAGAGGCTGGGCCCGAGAGCCATGGCCGCTGAGCCTGCGCGTTCGGAGCCTGTGCTCCGCAACGGGAGAAGCCACAACGGTGAGAGACCCACGTACCGCAAAAAAAAAAAAAAAACGGAAATGCACTCAACTGCCACATACAAGAGGAAGACACACCTGAGTTTGGGGTCTTTCCAAAAGAATCTCTTCCCAACAACTCTGCTAATTTTCCTAATGAACATTCTTTTGCTTTTTTAGCCAGGTGGTTCTACAACACTTATAGGTACCAAGACAGCTTCTGAAGTATTTGTCCCATCTGCTTTTGTAGTTGTTTCTCTATTCTTTCTTGTTTTCTTAAAATATAGCACAGAGCATGAATCATGTTGAGCTGTTCTTAGAGAAGGGGCTTTGTTGCAGAATCACATGTGAATCATTTAAATCCTACCTAACAATCCAGTTAAGGCATTATGTTACATATCAGTGAGTAAGAACTACCACAGAGAAATGAGTTTTCTTAGTAAATTAATTACTTTCAGAACAATGGAGACACAGATGTATACTTTTATCTCTGTAGACTTTAGTGCTGGAAGAGTAAATGGTTCATTACAATATTTCAGCGAATTGTTCTTTGTGAATAATTTTTCAGTTCTTAAAATTTAAACATCTCTTAATAAAAGCATGAAGTGCAACAATATGTTTTTAATATTTTTAAAGCTCCATTAAAGTAACATCACATAAATAGATGGACTGAGACTTAATAGAGGTAAAATCATGCTTCTAAGTTAAAAACTAAAAAGAATAAAACAGCACGTATTTATAAAATACTTCCCGTCATTCCTCATTCTCATTAGGTTTTATTTCATTAATGTTTAAGTGAATTTTAAATTACTGAATTAATATATTTCTATAGTCTCCCTTAAAACTTAAAATATTACAGATAAGATTAAAGTGATTTTGACACCACTCCCAATTTCAGTGTCCTCCTCATCTCCCCAGAGATAAGCACCATGATGAATTTAGTGCATTTCGCTCCAGAACTTATTTTTTTTATTTTTATTTTTTTTGGTACGCAGGCCTCTCACTGTCTTGGCCTCTCCCGTCGCGGAGCACAGGCTCCGGACGCGCAGGCTCAGCAGCCATGGCTCACGGGCCCAACCGCTCCACGGCATGTGGGATCTTCCCGGACCGGGGCATGAACCTGTGTCCCCTGCATTGGCAGGCGGACTCTCAACCACTGCTCCACCAGGGAAGCCCCACTCCAGAACTTTTTAAGAGTTTTAATTACCCTTACAAACGTGCATGCATATGTACATGCCAGTGGAATACAGAGATGCCAGCTCGGAGTCCAAGCTCTGCTGCACCCACCTTTACTACAAAAATAGAATAACAGTAGATAAAATGCAAAAGATAAAACAAAACCAGGACTGGTTTCGAAAACAGGATAAACAGGCTCAGGGATCAGAAACAGCTGAAATAAGAGCCAGAGTGAAACCGAGGGTAATCATCAGTTAAATCCATTACACCTGGAACCTGCCTTGCTGCTCAAGCTGGCTTTAATTGTTGCTACAAAAGACCTCCAAGCATCACATACAAACAAGATGTTTGCCCGAGTTGATTTGCAGGAGCTTGGACTCAACTGTGTCTAGTTTGGGCCCGAGCCAGTTAAGACTGGTTAGGACCACGGGCTTCCAACTGGGCATGCGCGAGTGTCTGCTCGGACCTTTTAATGTCAGACGACCAGGAGGTCCACCCTCAGAGCACGTTCGCGCCGCCATTTTCTGGACTAGCGTCCTGTGAAGAAATCTGTGCTTTAGTTGTGCCTGTGCAGAGCAATGATTCCTTCACCTTTTCCTTTTCTCCAGTTACCTTTCCGCATGCTTCCCAGCCTCAGCTTTATCCTGTAAGTATCCCGAGCCCCTCACCTTTGGAGGGGCGGATTTGAGATTTGTTCTCCCATCCTCTCACTTATCTGCCTGGTGAGTAAACCCCTTCTGTGCTGCAGACGTTGGTGTTTCAGCATTTGGATCACTGCGTGTCCGGCAACAATAGGTTGCTGAAACTCGAGTTGAACAGCAGGCAGTGGTGGCCCTGAATTAAGCCCCTGGGGAGCAAAGGAGACTAAAATGACTTCCAATGAGTTGAGGGGTACCAGAGCTCTCTTACTTTAGCATCCTCAGTGACTCCTTCTTTAAATAAAAACAATGACTTACCTTAACGTATATAGGAAATCAGATCCAGAGGGTAAACATAAGACAGTTTGCAAGTATCTCCCATAAAAGTAGAAAGGGAGCGTGTGGGAAAGGTCGTGTGGGTATAAAATACTCTTCCTCATCTATTTCTTTTGTCCCTCAATTTATTACTCTTTTCCTGTGACCTTTCAAAAGTGGCAGTGGAATCTGTCCACCTCAATGCAGATGAAATTGGGAATTTAAAAATAATAATAGAACCAACTAAAATACTTTTTAAAAAAAAATTTTCCCCTAGCTCCAGCAACTCCAAACATCAGTGATAAAATACTCCTTTCTGAAAACATCTTTTGTCAATATAAGTTTTAAACAATTGATGTTGTTACTGAGTATTAATAATATATATGCAAACGTCAAATTAGAAGTTTAAAAAAAATTATCCTTTGATAAATATTGTATTCTACATGGAGGAAAATTTTGAGAATGCCAGGTTATACATTCAAAATGATTCAGAATCTTTCCAACTTGCCCTAGTGGGATTTCTACCTCCAGCTCCACTGAAATTATATATCCCAGCATTTAAACAGGTTTTAAATAAACAATGATAACACTGTAATTGTAAAGAAGAAGAAAGGGCACTTGTTACTTCAATTCTGTCGTTCTATGTAGGCTCCTCAAGTTTTTATTTATGTTCCAAAATTTTTTTTTAATTAATTTTATTTATTTTTGGCTGTGTTGGGTCTTCGTTGCTGCGTGCGGGCTTCCTCGAGTTGCGGTGAGTGGGGGCTACTCTGTTGCGGTGCACAGGCTTCTCATTGCGGTGGCTTCTCTTGTTGCAGAGCATGGGCTCTAGGTCACGCGGGCTTCAGTAGTTGTGGCTCGCAGGCGCTAGAGCCTAGGCTCAGTAGTTGTGGCACATGGGCCCGGGGCCCAGTTGCTCCACAGCATGTGGGATCTTCCCGGACCAGGGCTCGAACTTGCGTCCCCTGCATTGGCAGGTGGATTCTTAACCACTGCGCCACCAGGGAATCCCTGTTCAAAATTTTTTGACTACATAGACATTTAAAGGCTGCTAGTATCAATCCCAAAGAAATAAAGATGTGATGAGTATTGGGGTAGCTAAATTTATTGTGAAATGAAATTTTTGTAAATCTCTACCAAACTTTTATTTTTAAGGCTTTCCTGACTATTTATATAATTGTTCCTTTGAGTGAGAGAACTATTTTGAAATTAATGTGTTCTTTGAGCTATGAGTGAAGATAGATTAAACAGTCTGGCTATACTTGCTAATGAGCTTAAATACACAAAAATCTATTTTGATGAAGGCATTGACAAATTTGCAGAAGATAAGGCTTGACACAGAAACAGTATTATTCATTTAGCAACAAATAACTAAAAAGATGTTTCTTCCCTTTTTCTAACAAAAAATGTATTAAGATTATTAAAAAGTATCAATCTGTTACTTTTTTCTTTGTTTAACATAGTATTTATTTTATTCTCTAAGTTTATTAATTTTCTATTTTTTACTGGCATGACTGTATGTGAAATTCAATAAAAGATAAAACTTCACAGTTTTCATTGCTTTTGTGGCTACTATTAGTTTTATTTCATGATAATTATTTTAAAAATAATTTTGTCATATCGAGAAGGGAGATGTAAAAAAAATGCTTTTGTCATATTGAGAAGAGAGATTAAAAAAAAAAATGATCCACTCTCAAAGTCAGATATGATAGGTTAGTCCCTTTTCATCCCACAGTCAAATCTCCCAGTTCTGGAACGTAATAGCTGCAGATGTATTGGTGTAACAAAAGTCATTGTTTTGAAATTGAGAATGAGAGGGAAGATTAATACTCTTAGCATTATTTATATCGGAAAAAAATTTATCCTAATGAATTTTCAATTGATGGAATTAGAATTGTACCAGAGGTCACAAATGTGCAGTTGAAAAACCAGATTCTACACAAGATATGTTTCACTTAATCTGCACAATATTATAGAAAAGACTAAAGAGCCAACATGTTACATCCTAGGTATTGGCTTGAAATTCAAATTTCTGGTCTTGAAAATTTGTAAGATTTGACATCACTGGACTCTCCACCTTTATGCAACAGCAACTGGCTGGAGCTGGTATGTAGCTGCAGGTTTCAGTGGAGCACGATCCCCACTGCCCCTGCATTGTAGGCATAAGGATTTCCCCTGGCTGTGTTCATTTCATCCTTTACCTGCCCTAAGAGACATTTGAAATTGTGGCCCTACAAAACCCTGCCAAGAGTATCATCCTCCTATCTATCTCCTTTTCAGCTTTTAATTGAATAATACTTATTGCATATGGACTTTCATTCATTCAGTAAATATTTGTTGAGCACCTACTATGTTCTGGGCAGTGAGGATACAGCAATAAACCAGAAAAAGTATTTGCCTCTATGGAGCTCACATGGTGGTTGGGGAGAGGTGGGGGGACAGAAAACAAACTGGAAAACAAAAGTGTAAGTGATATTTTCAGATAGTAGAAGAGAGTGGCAGAGAGAGTGGAACAAGAAGTTCTCGCTACATTATTCCTCAGTTTTGGTGGAGGAGTGATATAGTATAATTTAGTTACATGCATATTGGAGAAGTTATTGATGTTGAAAATTTAAGTAGACAGGGTTTCCCTATTTGCAGGAATGGGGAATTGATTATTTCATTTGCTTGCAAATATGAACTCTAACTTTAAATGGGAGAAAGTTGCCTGCTTGGCTGAGGAAACTTATCTCTTCTTTAGCTTGAGAATGTGCTTTGGAAGCAGGGAGAACATGCATCCTGGTTTGCACAGGACAGTCCTGGTTTACATCTGTGAACCAAACTTAGTCACTCATAATGCTTCTTTACACTCTCAAAACTGTTCATAGTTACATAGTCAATCATTTATTGAGAGGACTGTAAAAATATTAAATAAATTATTTCAAACCTTTTTAAAATTACATGGTTACACAATTTATTTAGAGGGCAATAAAATATGTAATTTAAATATTAATTATACCAAATACCATTAATCAAATGCACCCTAATTTTGAATGAACAAAATACTTTCAGATATTATATATTTCTCGATAGCTAATGATTAGCTGGTCTTGTGCTCATTACATCATTGTTCATTTCCTGTGATAGGGATGAAGCAGAAAGCTTGAGCTTGAGAAATAAGAACTTGTTGCTTAGAAAAAGGGTATTAACACTCGAATGCATGGATAAAGAAGGAAACGGAATTTCCTTCTAAGGGGTGTTTTGTTTTATTTATTGATTGATTGATTGATTGATTGATTGCGATAACGCGGGCCTCTCACTGTTGTGGCCTCTCTCATTGCGGAGCACAGGCTCCGGACGCGCAGGCTCAGTGGCCATGGCTCATGGGCCCAGCTGCTCCGCGGCATGTGGGATCTTCGCGGACCGGGGCACGAACCCGTGTCCCCTGCATTGGCAGGTGGACTCTCAACCACTGCACCGCCAGGGAAGCCCCCAAGGGGTGTTTTAATCATTGGATGAAGCACATCAGTTCAGGTTATGGAGCAGTTTTTATTTTATGCTGAAGGTTGTGCCCTGGAAATGGAATGATAAGTAGTTCTTTGGTAAGTAGTTTGAATACGGAGACTTTAGGAGGGTTTCTGAGAGCTTACAGGAACTGTGCACAGGAAGTCTGGGAGCTGAATAAGGGATTCACTCAGCTATTTGCTTACATTCTTGAAGTGACTTAACAATAATTAAATACATCTGCAGCAGCCAAGCTGGAAAGAGATCAGGTCCTCAAATACCTGCTTCCATAGCCGAGATCCAAACCTGCCTGGCAACTCCATCCCACAAGCAAGTCCACACCCACAGCTCCCCATCCAGATTCCAGCTTCTCTAAACAGTCGGTACAAAATACTTCTCTGAACCAAGATCTAACTTCAAAACAAGCTCATTTTGCAGAAAGAACAGTTTGCAGCCTATTATATGTCCAAATAGACAGTATAACAGAGAGGTCAAATGGCATTGTTCAAAAACAAAGGGAAAGTCTATGCAGAGGATACTTTCTCCCTGGATCAATATAGTGTGTTTTAACCTCTTCAAAGTACATAACATTCACTAAGACTTTCAAAATAAAAAAAAAGAAACATACCAATTCGGAAGTGGTTGCATTCAGGGTATAAATATGCTAACTCCTCTCCTGTTCATAAGAATGACAATGAAAATATAGGAAAGTGAAAAACAATCAACTAGAATAAAGAAACTAAAAGCAATTAAGACCTTGGAGTTGGGTGTGATTTTCATACCTGTGTTTAAGTCTCTTGGTAGATGGTCCCAAGTTTTAATTCAAAATGAATTGGTTCACATGGTAGCTTTCTAACCATGGGGGAGATTTTTATCCTTATCCCCATCTTCATCATTATTGCTGTCATTAGTGTGATGGAGGATCCCATTGCCCTTAACCAATGCCATCTGTCCTTGGTGAAAGAAAGGTTTCCTCAAAAAAAAATGTGATACTCTTTTCCTTTCTTCTTTTCTCCTCTTCCTCCCCCTCCTTTTTGTCTTTTTTTGTCATCATAAACTAAAATCTAAATGGGGTAATTTTAATTTTTAAATATATTTCTAATTTAAATAATCTGTTTTCCAAAAGAGTTTATCCTGGATAGTTTTTACTCAATTACTTCAATAGTTCTTTTCAAAGAAAGACCACATTGTTTAATATATTTTAGAATCTAATTAATTTTCATCAATTTCTGTAGATCTGAAATGTTTAAGAATTAAAAGAAAAATAAAACTTGGTCAGGTGTCTCAGAAATCATTATCTGGCTGCAAAACCAAACATAATGGAAGAAAATCTGCACTTATTTATATAAGCACATGGAAGACTGTCAGATTTTTTTTTCTTTACAAAGCAAATAGATACCAAAGCAAACATACTTTACCACACTATCAACTGTGCTCTTCAGTATTTACTCAAAAGAGTTGAAAACTCTGACCACAAAAAAACCTGCACATAAGTGTTTACACAAGCTTTATTTATAATTGCCAAAACTTGTAAGTAACCAAGGTGTCTTTCTGCAGGTGAATGGATAAATGAACTGTGGTACATCCAGACAATGGAGTATTATTCAACACTGAAAAGAAATGAGCTATCAAACTAAGAAAAGACATAGAGGAACCTTAAATGTATATTCCTAAGTGAAAGAAGCTAATCTAAAAAGGCTACATGCCATATGATTCCAACTCTGTGACATTCTGGAAAAGGCAAAACTATGGAGACAGTAAAAAAAAAAATCATTGGTTGCCAGGCGGGTAGAGGAGGAGAAGAGATGAGTAGGCAGAGCACAGAGGATTTTTAGGGTAATAAAAATACTCTGTGTGATATTATAATGATGAATATATATCATTATACTTTTGTTCAGATCCATAGAATGTATAACACCAAGAGTGAACCGTAAGGTAAAAGTGTGGACTTTGGGTGATTATGATGTGTCCATGTAGGATTTTCCTTGGTTAAAAAAAAAAAAAAAAAAAGTGTACCACTCTGGTGAGAGATATTGCTGATAGGGGAGCTATGCATATCTGGGGGACAGGGAACATACGAGAAATCTCTGTATCGTCCTCTCAATTTTGTTGTAAACCTAAAAGTGCTCTAAAAAGATAAAGTTAAAAAAAAAAGAAATCATAGAAAATTGCTTACAGTGCTTTCTGTGCTTCAAGATGGGAAGAGTACAGGCTTTACTTAGAAATGGTGAAGTATTAACACTGTGTGGCATGATTTTTCCAAGAATCATAGCCAAGTTCTGACATGCTGAGACATGATGAAGGAGACAGATAAAGAGACAATGGAAAATGACCAGGTAAGCCTAAAATGGAGCAAAACTGAAAATGCTGTGGCTAAATATCATTTGCTTCTTGCTATAAAGCATATGTTTTTAGTTCTATAAAGCATTACTGACAATATCTACATAGTATTTCCTTATTAAATCAAGGAACCTGTGTCCAATTTTCATTTTCTTTCCTTTGATTTAATTTAAACCATAAGGGAGGAGATGACTGAGAAGTTAATACAGTTAGAAATATACCTACAGTGATCCTTAAAAAAAAATCTATGGGGCTTCCCTGGTGGCGCAGTGGTTAAGAGTCCGTCTGCCGATGCAGGGGACACGGGTTCATGCCCCAGTCCGGGAAGATCCCACATGCCGCGGACCGGCTGGGTCCGTGAGCCATGGCCGCTGAGCCTGCGCGTCCGGAGCCTGTGCTCCGCAACGGGAGAGGCACCAACAGTGAGAGGCCCGCGTACCGAAAAAAAAAAAAAAATCTCTGAAGGATCTTAATCATCATGCTAATTACCGACAGTTTAGTTCCCATTGTTTTTGCACCCACAAGTAGGAGGAGCATTACAAGGGGGAAAATGGGTGGAAGTATGTGGCTGTGACCACTCTGGATCATCAGTCTCCTTCCAAACATGTCTTACCATTCGCGTTTCATGGAAAGTCCCAGTTAAACTGTAAATATCATCTCTAGAAGATATGTCATTATCTGCCATTAACATTTTTTGCCAGATTATTTTATTAGATTAGCCCTAGGTAATCTAGACCAAAAGAAAGACATAGAGCAGAGATTCCAAGTACTGGCAGCCCTCTACCATGATCCAGCCCTCCCATGTATCAATACTTAGTTCCCAATAATATAGAGTTAGTTGGCAAAATATTTTAAATTTTAATTATTTGCCAACATTTTGAAAAGCAGTTTTCTTTTGAAATCAAAATCTCTGGCTTCTCTTGGAAAGCCGTATCTGGCACCATGGTCTCCCCCGTCCCGCCCCATATCCCTCCATTGCCAAGTGGAAATAGTCTGCACAAGTTCAGTGGCATTGCTGGTCTCAGATGAGACATGCATTTCTCTAGTTTGTTAAGTTGCCTCCATCTCAGAGTTTCTTCTAACTCTGAGGCTAGTGTCAAATACTTCAGGAGGCCTTTTTTGACCATTCATGCTGAAGAACTCCCCCATTCCCTGAACCTGGTGACTCTACCCCATTTCACCTTCTTCTCTTTTCTTGATGATACTTATGATTCTCTGAAATAAACTTACACGCCCACCTGCTTACTTGTTTATTCTCTGACTCCACCTCCACTCTAGAATTAAAGTTCCAAACGAGCAGAGATCACGGTACCCCAACACGTAGAACACTACCTGATATATTGCAGACACTCTAATAAGTATTTGTCAGAAAAGTGAACAAATTTATTGTCATGCCTGCGTTGTTGTTTCTCATACAGAAGAGAAATATGTCTCCATACCCATGCCATTATGTAAAGTTCCTGAGGGAAGGATATTCATTCTAAGAAAAGAAAATTCCAGCAGAGCTTCAGGTCTGTTTGTTTCTGGTCATTTGGCTGCTTGTAAAAACAATGGGAACTAAACTGACGGTAACTAGCACGACAATCAAGATCATGCAGAGATTATATTACTGACCACTGCAGCTGTACCTCCAACTGTATTAATTTCCCAGTCATTGTCTCTCCTTTGATTTAAGCTAAATTAAATGGAAGGAAATATTTTTACATACTATTGGAGTTCATGAAAGTCTGACCTGATTTGATTAAGTTGTGTGTTGTCTGAAGGAAAGAGGGTCTAGAAAGGTTCTCTATATAAAGCTTTGCTTGAGCTGAAACCTGAAAGGTGTGTATATCATTTACATGGGTGTTTATCTTTTTCTGGATCCCTTAGCATCAATCGAGAATCTTGCAAAAACAGGTTTCAGAATTCTCCCCTAGATCCTAAAGTAAAAGATAAAAGAGGAAAAAAAGGACTGGAAGTTGAGGGCAGAATCTAAGATTCGGTCACTGCTGTGTCCCCAGTATCCATCACTGTGCACACTAAGTGTTCAATAACTATTTACTGACTTATTGACTGACAGGAGGGATAATCAGATGCAGGGTTTTTAATTGCTGCTGCGGATTCAAATACTCCACAGACTTAAACCTATTATCTTAGGCTCAATTAGGCTGCAATGAAATGACTGCTGGTTTTGCTGTATTGTGTCTTGGAGGGAAAGCCATTTGTTACTGTGAAAAAGCATAATTCTTTTTTTTTTTTTTTTTTTTGTGGTACGCGGGCCTCTCCCTGTTGTGGCCTCTCCCGTTGTGGAGCACAGGCTCCGGACGCGCAGGCTCAGCGGCCATGGCTCACGGGCCCAGCCGCTCCGCGGCATGTGGGATCTTCCCGGACCGGGGCACGAACCCATGTCCCCTGCATCGGCAGGCGGACTCTCAACCACTGCGCCACCAGGGAAGCCCAGCGTAATTCTTTTAAGACCTTTGTAATGTCCTGTTGAAGTACATCTAGTCCCAGCACTATGAGTGTGATGCCAATCCTGTTTTTCATGTGAGGTTCCATGCACATTTTTAAAAGTATATGAAAAGGTTCTGTGTCCTGTCACCAAGCAAATCCAGATAGAAGTAGACATAAATATTCATTAGAACTTCCCTCCATCTCCCCTTAAAAACCCTCTATTCAAATGGAGATTTTGACTTTTAGAATAATGAAGAATATAAAAAGCCTTTATTGTTGAAAAATTAATAGATTAATAAAATGGTATTTCTCTATTTTCATTAGGATGAGTTTCTGTTTTTGTTTTTTTTTTAAAGAAAATTTCAATGTACTGTGCTTGTTTTCATCAGAAAAGCACCTTATCTTTCAGGAGGTGGAATGGTTCCTTAATAATGTGCTGTAATTTCTGTATTCTCTATTAATCCCAAATTAAATGCAGCCAGAATTGTATTCATTTTGGCGCTTGGAGGCAATTTTGAAGCTCTCCTTTGTCTTTCGTGAAAATATAGGCGACCTTAGACTCTGGTCCTTTAGTCGGGGACTTACCGAACAAGTCATTTTAAGCCCCCTTTGCAACTCTCCGAGTTCTTTTCTTTCTTTTTCCCTTAAGAGAGGGAAACAATAAAGCAAGCCATTTTGAGGATTCATAAATCCTTGCTTACACTGTGTCCTTGAGTAATATTTTGCATTAAAGCTTGTTTGTTTTGTATTCACTTGGGATAAAACTAGAAAACTATGAAAAGAGAAATATGCTTTTGAAATATTTTGGAATAGGGGCATTCAGAAGAAGCAAACATTTTTGTTTCAGTGTTTTGTTTTCATTGTTGGATTCTTTTTAGTTGTTTCTTTTTTTCTGAATGGAATTGTCCCACCCTTGGAAAATCTAGATGCCTCCCCAGTGAATCAAGCCAAATGAAGAAAGATGATTTGATGTTGCCCTCTGCCTTTCAAACATTGTAAAATCTAGCTTTAGTTTGAACTAAACAGGTGTCCTGGTGTTTTCAGTTCTACATCTGCTGTGGAATGTAATCACAGCGCTGATGTCTGTTTAATCTGATTGTTTTCCATTATGCATTTGTGCATGCTTAGGGTCTTGTTTCCTAATTATTTTACTAGTCAGTTGGTCTTTGCCACATTCCATTGAAAGAGTGTGATTTGGTTTCTCAAGTTATCACATCCTATTGTTTTTTATTTCTTGGAATAGTATATCACAATAAGGTTTCTTTTTTTTTTTCCAAGTATGTTTAAAGGGGACTTCTAAAATTTACTTGAAAGAAATTCAAGAGGTTTAATTAGAATTATTCTGTGAATCTCTTATGAAAAATATCTGTAATGTATTGATACAAGTTTATTTGCAAAAAAAGCCCAAAAGTTTAAATTAAATTACACGTAATTGTTAGTAACTTAATTTTACAAAAACAGTGGCAAAATGTGATATAAACTGTTGGTAGACATTGTCTTCCTAACTGGCATAGTTCTCTCTTTTCCCACTTCTTCCTGCTGGCCCAGATGACATTCAACTACAGAGTCTCAAATTGGGAGCTTGGGATTGACATGTACACACTACTATATTTAAAATAAAACGCCTTTCCACACACACAAAAAAGTCACATGTACTTTTCTTAAATTTCCTTGCAGCTAGGTCAGGGGCATGTGACCCAATCCTAGCAGAAGGGACCCAAAGGAAAGTCTGCTAGGGAATGTCTGGAAAAAGTTTCCCTCCTATTACAAAAAGATATATGCAAGGCAACTGTGCATTTTTATGGCAGATGCTGTCATCTCTGTATGTGATCCCTAAATCACAGCTACACTCTTACATCCCAGAGGTTTAAGTAAACCTGAGCTTCAAGACAGTCCTCTGAGGATGGACAGCTGAAATACAGAAAGACCAGAATCTTTCATAATGTTACTAGGCTGTTGAACCAATCCTGAAAGCACCCAGCCTTTGGGCTTTTTTTATGATGAAATAATTATACTACTTTTGATAAGCCACTTAAGTTGGATATCCTGTTACTTGTAGCCAAAAGAATTTTTAAAATCACCACATTAACTGATAGGAAAGTTGATGATTATTATGCAATGCAGACCTATATCTCTACCAAATAATATTTACCTAACATTCTAATTACATTTATCTACTATATCCTCTTACTGAAGCTAAAGCAAATCTCTCTAATAGCAATTATTTTTCTGATTTTGTCCTAAAAATCACATTTAAATAGATTCAGATTCTAATGACATTTTCCCCCTTAAATATGGCATTGATAATTAGGCTGGAGCTCATTGTGGAGTGGTTTTTACTTATTTGTTTGATTTTCTTTTTGTTTCTACTTTGGGATGGGGTTGGAGAAGAGTTTCTACAAAATCAAATAAATAGAGCTCAGAATTAAAATACATTGACATTTGGGAGTGTTTTTTTTAATTAAGATTTTGTATAGTTGTGTAGGAAGACATCTGACAATGCAAACTACAAATTACCAATGATAAGCAGTTTTTAAAATAATGCCCTAGAATTACAGCTCAATTAGTTTCAAATACACAAAGAGGTCTTTCCTTATTTTTCTCACAACTTTTAATATATGTTTTTGAAAAGAAAATCTTCCTCTTATAAGTTAATACCAACAAAACAGGCGGATAATTTATAAGCCTATCACCTACATACAATTCAGAATAACTGAGTTCCCCTATTTATTGCAGCAAGGTCAGAACAGAGTCCTAATCTACTGTGGGTAATGTGGATGAAGAGACTAGCTTTAGCAAGAAAGTAAACAAGCCCTCCACTTTGGCTGATAGCCTAGATAAATTTAATGTGTGAGTGGAGTTGCAGAAATGGGATAAGGATTAATGGAGAGAAGGAAACATGAATTTCATATTAAAAAGATTAGGGAAATTCCAACCTTTATTATAAAATATCTGTGAGCCTATAAAGGTGATTTATAACACTGGAAAAGCTTTAGGTGTGCTTTGGCTAATGCTCTTGGGAGGCTCAGAAAACATAATCCAATTTACTAGTGGTGTACAAAAGAGACATACTTTAAAATAATTGCTATTTTAAACTGTAGCCTTCATGGAGCCATTGGCATCTAACCACAACATAAGGATTAACAGAAATCGTCAAACTGCCACTTTAAAATGTGATGTTTTTGTGGCACGTATTCCACAGCCCATGGCATAAAAAGTCAACTGCTTAAGAGAATTGTTGCAATTAATACACGCACCTTACCTTGGCTGAGTCACCTATCACTAAGCTTTTTTTTATTTTTATTTTTTTATGTTGGGGGTAGGAGTTTATTAATTAATTTATTTATTTTTGCTGTGTTGGGTCTTAGTTTCTGTGCGAGGGGGGTCTTAGTTTCTGTGCGAGGGCTTTCTCTAGTTGTGGCAAGCAGGGGCCACTCTTCATCGCGGTGCGTGGGCCTCTCACTATTGCAGCCTCTCTTGTTGCGGAGCACAGGCTCCAGACGTGCAGGCTCAGTAGTTGTGGCTCACGGGTGCAGTTGCTCTGCGGCATGTGGGATCCTCCCAGACCAGGGCTCGAACCCGTGTCCCCTGCATTAGCAGGCAGATTCTCAACCACTGCGCCACCAGGGAAGCCCATCGCTAAGCTTTTTGAGTCATCCGATTGCTCTTTGGAACAACAGAGCTGAGACTATCACACAGAACTTAGGTTTTTGAAAGAATGTACTTCCTTTTAGGCATTTGTTTTTTCAAAACTCACTGGAAGATCCAGAAGCATTTTGGTTCAGGATTAATTGTAGGACCAAACTAGGGGAATATGGGAGATGTATTTACCTGTCTTACTTCTTGGGCAGTCTTATTTTTCTCTTAACCAATAGAAGAACATGTTTCTTGAAGCATTGTTATGTTGTGAATTATGCCTTAGAATTAAGTTGGCTCCAGAAATTTGACTTACCTCTTCCTTACTCTGGCCCAATCATCAGTCTATGAATGTTTTTCTGCTACAGGCTATTCTGATTGTTTATTCCATCCTGACAGCCAGTTTTACAACTTATGTATTAAAGCGACATCAAACCAGAGTCAAGCTATTCTGTTCTCACCCCATTATTGGTATGATGGACTATTCAGTATTCAACCTAACACAGACTTTAGTAAAAACGGCTTTTGAAAGCTAAAACCTACCATAGCAGCAGTTCATTTCCATGGCTGATTTACCCAGAGATACTGCTTCACAACCAAAAAATCTTGGCAAGTAATCAAGGGATGTTGCTCAGCTTAAAGAAAATTTTGATATTTCTGAACTTCAACCATCCCTCTGACAGTAAGAGAATGGGTGCAGTTTTTGAAGGAGGCTTATGATATTCCTGTTCAAATTTGCCAAAAAAAGCTCAACTCCATTCATCAGCTAACTCAAAGTAATGGTCTGTCTTTGAGATAAGACCATAAGATAAAATAAGTTAAATACAAAAAATGGCATCTAGTCATTCAAATAAATATTGAGTGCCTCCCATTTGGGGCATTATTCTAAACACTAGAGATACATCTGTGAGCAAGAGAGATATATAGTCTCAGATTTGTTTAAAAATTAATCTGTGTTTGTGGTGGGAGAGTGGTTTGGGGGGTGTTAAAAGATTAAACACAGTGGGGTTGGCTTGATGATGCTCACCCATGGGTTGTGAATACACGAGGGTTTGTTACTCACAATTTTTCTGTAACTTTGAAATATTCTATTAAAACAGTTTTAAAGAATAAAGAGCATAGAGGTCCCAAAATTTAAAAAGACAAAAGAAATATACCATTTCTTCTGTCATTAGGTTTATAGTTTAGCAGGGAGGGTAGATAGACATTCTGCAAGTACTTAAAGGTATTAAGAGAGAATTAACTCAATAGCATTAGTCATCAAGAAAAAGCAAATTAAAATCACAATGAATACCTTTAAAATACCCACTAGAGTGACTAACATTAATAACTGAAAATGCCAAGTTTTGGTGAAGACATGACACAAATGTTAACTCTTAAACACCTCAAATGGAAAAGTGAAATTGTACAACACTCTGAAAAACCATTTGGGAGTTTATTAAAAAGGTTAAATATACACTTACCATATGACCCAGACATTCCATTCTTAAGTAATTTTCCAAGAAAATGAAAACTTGTCAACATAGACTTGTATGTGAATGTTAATAGTAACTATTTACAATAGCCCCAAACTGGAAACAACCCAATTTTGCTATTTATAAATGTCAAAAACTGGGGAAAAAACAAAACAAAACAGAATCTTTATCAACTCTTGAATGGATTAAACCAATTGTGGTATATCCATACATGGAATTCCACTAATAAAAAGGAATGGACTCCTGGTATGCAAACTATGTGCAAAGCTCAAAAGCATTATGATAAATGAAAGGAAGCTGTCATAAAAGACTACATACTGTATGATTGCGTTTATATGAAATTCTAGAAAAGGCAAACCAATAGCAGTTGAAAACAGACCAGTAATTCCTTGTGGGTAGAGGGAATTTTTTTTTTTTGATGTAGACCATTTTTAAAGTCTTTATTGAATTGTTACAATATTGCTTCTGTTTTATGTTTTGGTGTTTTGGCCCCGAGGCATGTGGGATCTTAATTCCCAGACCAGGGATCACACCTGCACCCCCTGCATTGGAAGCCGAAGTCTTAACCACTGGACTGCCAGGGAAGTCCCGTGGGTAGAGGGAATTGATTGCAGATGAGCTCAAGGGGTCTTTTTAGGGTAATAAAAATGTTTTATATCGTGTTTGTGGTGGTGGTTATACCACTCTATAATTTTGTCAAAACTCAAGCTGTACACTTAACATTGGTGAGCTTTACTGCATATAAATTGCACTTCAGTAAAGCCGACCAAAATACCTTCACATAATAAAAAGGGGTTACAGGGTGCAATGGTGAGCAGGAACCGGAGGACCTAACCTGAGGATTAAGGAGTAGCCTCCCTAAGGAAGTGATATTTGGGATATTTAGGTTAAGACTTAAAGGATAAATAAGAGTTAGCTAAATGAAAATAAGATGAAAAGTATTTCCCAGTTGGGAGGAAAGGATATGCTAAGTATTTTGCTGGAGTGAGTCAGGTTCCAGTTAAAGCAGGGAGGTTTTAACTAGGGGAGTTTGTTAATAGAAGAGTGTTGTGGGCCATATTGTGTCCCCCCCACCCAAAAGTGTATGTTGAAGTCTCAATCCCTGGTATCTCAGAATGTAAAAGTGCTTGGAGATAGGGCCTGTGAAGAAGCAATAAGTTTAAATGAGGTCATGTGGATGGACCCCAATCCATATGCCTTTATTTGGAGATAGCACCTTCTAAGAAGCGATTAAATGATCCTGAGGCCAGTAGGGTGGGGCCCTAATTCAATGTGACTGCTGTTCATACAAGGGAGATACCAGGGAAGCCTAAACAGGGAAAAGGCCGTGTGAGGGCACAGTGAGAAGGTAGCCATCTGCAGGCCAAGGGGAGAGGCCTTAGGAGAAACCAAACCTGCTAACACCTTGATCTTGTACTTAGAGCCCTCAGAGCTATGAGAAAATAAACTTTTCTTGTTCAAACCACCCAGTCTGTGGTATTTGGTTATG
The DNA here is from genome assembly GCF_025265405.1 of Mesoplodon densirostris. Taxonomy (NCBI): domain Eukaryota; kingdom Metazoa; phylum Chordata; class Mammalia; order Artiodactyla; family Ziphiidae; genus Mesoplodon; species Mesoplodon densirostris. Next base: position 23,157,945 of record NC_082668.1, read on the forward strand.
GAGTGTCTGTAAACCAATACAGAGAGTATGGATTTTGGAGCACATGTTAAAGGATCCAGGAGGGAGAAGAGATATGGGAGTTTGAATCAAGAGAAACATAGATATTAGAAAGTGAAAGAGACATGACTTTAACATATCTTTATTATTATTTATATTGTCCGGTATACTGAGATATAATATACATAAAATAAAATTCAATATATTTAAGTGTATAATTTCCATGTATTGGGGGATATATTAAATTGTCTAACCAATATCACACACAAAAAAAAAAAAATGAAAAAAAATGACAAAGTTCAAGTTACCTTGGACCATTAATGGTCTTCTCTTGAGTTAAGATACAATGATTTAAAGCTATTTGTCTCATACATACATACAATGGAATATTATTCAGCCATAAGAAAGAATGAAATAATGTCAATTGCAGCGACAGGGACAGCCCTAGAGATTGTCATATTGAGTGAAGTAAGACAGAGAAAGACAAATATCATATGATATCACTTACATGTGGAATCTTAAAAAATGGTACAAAACAGAAGTAGAGTCACAGATGTAGAAAACAAACTTATGGTTAACAAAGGGGAAAAGGGAGAGGGATAAATTGGAAGATTGGGATTGACACATACACACTATTATATATAAAATAGATAACTAATAAGAACCTACTGTATAGTACAGGAAACTCTACTCAATACTATGTAATGACCTATATGGGAATAGAATCTAAAATGGAGTGGATATATGTATATGTATAACTGATTCACTTTGCTATACAGCAGAAACTAACATAACATTGTAAATCAACTATACTTCAATAAAAATTAATTTTAAAAAATAAAGCTATTTATCTCAGAGATAAAACAATTGCTGTACTATGTAAAAGATACAGGTTTCTCCCACTATCCAAAAGTAGAGCATTCCTATGAAACCCTTCAGAAGCTGTAAATCAAAGAAGCAATTACCTCAGGACACATATTGCTAATGGACACACAAAATACAGTAAGCTCCCCATTATCAGTGCTTTTGCTTTTTGAGGTTTGTTACCCTCCGGCAACCTTGGTCGGAAAATATTAAATGGAAAATTCCAGAAAAACAATTTATAAGTTTTCAATTTCAAGCTACTCTGAGTAGCATGAGGAAATCTCACTCTGTCTCTCTCCATCCCACCCAGAACGTGAATCACCCCTTTGTCCAGAGAATCCTATCCATTAGTCACTTAGTAGGCATCCCGCTTATCAGGTCGACTGTAGAGGTACCGCAGTGCTCATGTTCAAGTAACCCTTAATTTACTTAATAATGATCCGAAAGCACAAGAGTAGCAATGCTGGCAATTCAGATATGCCAAAGAGAAGCTGTAAAGTGCTTCCTTTAGGTAAAAAGGTGAAAGTTCTGAACTTAATAAGGAAAGAAAAAAAATTGTATGCTGAGGTTGCTAAGATCTATGGTAAAAACGAATCTTCTATCCATGAGGTTGTAAAGAAGGAAAAAGAAATTTTTTATTAGCTTTGCTGTTTCACCTCAAACTGCAAAAGTTATGGCCACAGTGTGTTAGTGCTTAGTTAAGATGGAAAAGGCATTACATTTGTACAATAAGATATTTTGAGAGAGAGACCACATTTATATCATTTTTATTATAGTATATTGTTATAATTGTTCTATTTATTATTAGTTATTGTTGCTAATCTCTTACTGTGCCTAATTTATAAATTAGTCTCTATCATGAGTATGTATGTATGGGGAAAAAACATAGTATTTGGGGGATTCAGTACTATCCGTTGTTAGGCATCTGCTGAGGATCTTGGAGCGTAACCCCGAGGGTAAGGGGGGACTACTGTTAAAGGAGATAAAGCACAGATGCCCACAGATTCAGTTCAAAGCCCTGGTGGCTTGATGCTGAGGTGCTGAGTCTAGTTCCCGAGGAAGGAGCTTAGCAGTGCCACTCTCACTGCTCACTGTGTGAGCTGCCTCTGAAACAGTGAATGCTATTTTCATTTTCTGCCTTTTTTCATAAAGTGAAAATCCTCTTTGAATTTCTTTTTGTTAGTGAAAACGTAGATCTTTGGTAAAATTGAAGTGGCGTAAAGTGAACTTTCCAAAAGCTTGGGATACCTGTATTTAAATGGCTGGGAAGGAGAAGGAAGGAGAAGAACATTTCTTGAAAGTATACTCTTGACTAGTTATCATGTATTCATACTCTGAGATAATTCTTGCAGTAACTCCTCGAGGAATGTAGCTAATCCAAAAATAAGTAACTCGCCTGAAGATTCTAGACAAGCGACTTAGAGAGAGGCTTGACCCTAGTCTGTGTGAATCTTTGCCCTAAACCATGGATGGCCAAAACAAGCCCTGCTCAGTAGTCTACGAAAGAGTAGTAAACAAATAGAAAAACTTAACCATTTGACAGTGAGAGAAAATGATCAAGTTGGTAAAGTATTAGAAAGTACTTCTGTATCTACAGAAAGTATTTCTATATCTACAGAAAACACCTAGAGCGTTTCTATCCTTGGGAATCTTTGAAAAACATAACTGACAATTCTGTCTGTGGAATTTGGGAATTGGAAATTGAGAAATGGGGTTCATCATTCATTAAATTATTAGTCATTTACATATTAAACCAAAAAACAGGTATTGAATATCTACGACTTGCCAGACACTAGAGAAACAAAGGTGAACAACCTATTCTTTTGACTTCCTAGGACTCCCAGTTTAGTTGTGAGGAGAAATGAACCATATTATTATGCAGAGCCTTGTGTAACAAGTGCTGTGGTGGAGGTGTGATGAGGCAGGTTGGAGGAATGTTTTGCCAAGACTGAAGGTGAGAGAGTAAAGGAGTCAAGAAGTAAAATACAAAGAGTTGAGTTGGTTATGTGTAGCATTTCTACATGTGCAAGTACAAGCTATAAAATAGAAGTGTCATTTTGGTGATTCTATATTTGAGTTAAACATTTATTTTTACATTTAAAACTGGCACTATATAAACATGAACAGTAAAATTTGTTCTAATAATTTAAGACTTTATCTTTATTTAGAACAACATTATATAGCAAATAAAAACACAGTGACAAGTTGAAAGGCACAGCACAGAATAAAGGAAAATTCTTTATATTCCATGACTTTTAATGGCATTATTTTCCCTGCTTTTTGAACTAGGGAACCCTACATTTTCATTCTGTAATGGGTCTTACAAATTATGTAGCCCTGTCTAGACTTGACCCTGAAGGGCGATGAGGAGCATGGGGAATAGTGGAAAGATTTTTAAAAGGAAGTTGACATGACCAGATTTGTGCATTAGAAAATTGCCCTGGGAACAGGATGGTGCATGGATTTGGGGGACAAATACATTGGAGACAAGGAACCCAATTAGAATAATGGCACTAGAGATGGAATAAAAAGGATTAATAGAAGGTAGTGGATTTTAAAATATTAAAAGTTAAAATTGCCAAGACTTGTCCCCATGCCTTTTGTTACTTGTCTTATGCTGTGATTAAAAGTCTGTATGCTCTCAAAATAATTCTCTCTTTTCGTGAGTGTTTCTCAAGTTTTTGTCATCTGTGGACTGTCTAATGTATGTTTAGCCCCCACAAAGACCACAGATTTTAGGTGAACTTAAAGATTTACCACAATTTTAAGTAATAAAATATAATCTCTTGAAATTTAAAATAACATTTTATTTACATCAGTGCCAGGAATAATATTATTTGCTACTTTTCCCTACAGTAATGATAACCATCTGGCTCAATGATTGGTCGTGATTAGATCAGGCTCCACAATGAGGTTTTTTTTCTTTTGTTCCTCTTTATTTATCCTAAATTAGAAAATGCTCACCCAAATTGCAGATCAAAATTAAGGTGACTATTGTCTCAATTTTCCAGATTATACCTGTTGTCCAAGAACAGCTGTTAATAACATCCCTTTCACTCTCAACTATCCAGCTGGAACATAAATTATATATTCACCCCAGCCATCAGATATGGCAGCAAATGTTAGGTACTCTGTACTGTTAGTTTTGGATATCTGAGTCAATCACAAACCTTATGATTATAGAGAGATTTCTAACTGAAAAATATTTTCTGTTCTCCATTAGAGACTAAGTCAGTGAGCATATCATATGCAAAAGCTGAAGGTTCAAATGTTTTAACATAACAGATAATGGCAAATGGATTCTTAATCTGTCTTTGGTTGTTTCCTGATCCAAAGAGTGTTTCTTTCTGTTCTGTTTCAGGACTTGGGTATAGTATTTAAATATGAAAACTGACTGATGTGGAAGAGAGTTCTTTTAGTCACCCAATATCTTTGTTCCTTTTTTCCCTTATAGTCATAGAACACTTGAATTTTAGCTGGGCAAGGCCATGATAATAAGGACTACATTTCCCAGCTCCTCTTGCTGCTAGGCAGTGCCATGTGACTAAGTTCTAACCAATAGGATGCAAGCAGAGTGTGTGTAACTTTCTGGAAGGATAATTAAGGGAGGAGGACACATACTGTACTTCTAAACCTATTCTCCCTTCTTTTTTTTTTTTTTTTGGCGGTACGCGGGCCTCTCACTGTTGTGGCCTCTCCCGTTGCGGAGCACAGGCTCCGGATGCGCAGGCTCAGCGGCCATGGCTCACGGGCCCAGCCGCTCCGCGGCACGTGGGATCCTCCCAGAACGGGGCACGAACCCATGTCCGCTGCATCGGCAGGCGGACTCTCAACCACTGCGCCACCAGGGAAGCCCCCCTATTCTCCCTTCTTTTGAGCAAATTTAACACATTTAAATAACACCACTCAAAAACAGTGATATTGCATTAGCATGCAGCAGGGGTTGGCAAACTTATTCCTTAAAGAGCCACATAGTAAATATTTTAGGCTTTTAGAACCACGGAGTCTCCATCTCAACTACTCAGCTCTGCCCTTGCAGCCACAAAGCAGCCATAGAAAACATGTGCATGAATGAGTGTTGCTATGGTTCCGATAAAACTTTATTTACAAAATGGCCAGGCCAACAGCCACGGTTTGCCAACCCCTGGCCTAGATCATTGTTTTCAAGCTTGCCGTATGTTAGAATTAACTGGGGACATTTTATTTTATTTTTTTATTTTTTATTTTTTTTTAATATAAATTTATTTATTTATTTATTTATTTATTTATGGCTGTGTTAGGTCTTCGTTGCTGCACGTGGCGAGCTGGGGCTACTCTTCGTTGTGGTGCACAGGCTGCTTATTATGGTGGCTTCTCTTGTTGCAGAGCATGGGCTCTAGGTGCACAGGCTTCAGTAGGTGTGGTACGTGGGCTCAGTAGTTGTGGCTCGTGGGCTCTAGAGCTCAGGCTCAGTAGTTGTGGCACACGGGCTTAGTTGCTCCATGGCATGTGGGATCTTCCTGGACCAGGGCTTGAACCCGTGTTCCCTGCTGGTGTTGGAGGGTCTCCTGCAGAGGCAGGCAGTGGCTGTGGCTCACTGTGGGGACAAGGACACTGGCAGCAGGAGTTCTGGGAAGCATTCCTTGGCGTGAGCCCTCCCAGACACTGTCTGGGGACATTTTAAATACACCAGTATGCAAGGCCTGCTCCCTCAGTTCCTGATTTAATCATTCTGGGGTTAAACCCAAGTATTTGTTAAAAAGCCTCGCTGTAATTCTCGGGTGATGCTTTTCCTTTTAACCATTACCAATGTTGGCCACTTCTTAAGAAGAAACATTTAATGTCCTGGACAGTTTCTTTTTTATTTTTATGTGTTTTTAATACCCCTATCTGTCCTTCCTGAGAAAAGATTTATGACAACATAAATATTTAGTTAGACTTTCAGTGGGCTAGAGGCCCTGGATGCTAACAAGATAATTTGGCAATAAACTCTAGATTGACGCAATTAAATCATGACCTGTAACTGTGCCTCGACTGTGAGGTAATTGGAATTCATTTTTTAAGAAATATAATGTAGGGAACAACATTTTTTTTTTAGTCTCTTGGCCAAACTTTTAGGAAGATGAAATTAAAAGCTCTTATCTAAGTTCTACAAATGTGATTTGGGGAGGGACGGGGGAATGACCAATTGTTTTCAGTTTGGGGTGATTGTCTTTTACATGTGATTCTAATGTACCACTTTTGATTATTGTTGATCTTAGCTCTGAAAAGAGCTGAGTAATCCAAAAGTTATGTAGCATCAAAATATGTTACACCATAAATAAAATTGTTTCTGGTGTAACTCTAGAAATATATTAGTGTATGTACCTATGCCCTGTAAAGATTTAGGTCTAAATTAACAATGTGGTATGTCTCAAGTATTAAATAGACCTGATGAAAAAGTGAATGGCCATAAGACAGTAACAACTCATGAGTTCATTTTCTAGATAACAGAAGCTGCCCCCTTGAAGTGCCATCATTTTTAATCAATTTTGAGATAATTATTTGAAGTATCTTACATAATTTTCTGCCCTCTAAAATAGAACTGAATATTTTTGAGGACTCAGGACCATCATTATGGGCTTGAGTTATCACACTGGGCTAGGACACACTGACATCTTTTGAGGATTTAGAAAAATGAGTAAGAGAATTCTGGGGCAAGATCACTGAGTTTGAAACTTAGCCCCTGCCCACACTCACCCCCCACCCCCCACTTACTCAGCCATATAACCTGGGCTGGTTACTTACACACTAGTGCCTTAGTGTTCTCATCCACAAAATGAGAACACGTCACCAAGTTGTTGTGAGGATGAAGTGAGTTTATACATGTAAAGGGCTTAGAAGAGTGCCTGACACATAGGAAGTGCCCAATACATGTGAGTCTAGTGTTCTCATTATTCTTGAGGTGTTTATTTGTTCACAAAATAATCCCACACTCTTTCTTTTGATTTTGTATTTGTTTCATAGATATCTGTTTTCTTTCTGCTCCTTTAATTTGGGGATGTTGAGAGTATATCTAGGGCATCAGGAGGGCATGGTCATTGGCCAACCATTTAGAGCATGGTGGGGCTGGCCGGGAGAGAAGTAACATCTACATCATCTAGTACTGGACCTGCCACTAGGGGGAGATAAATCTACTCAGACAGGGCACAGTACTGACAATGATGGAGGATCAGCCAGAGTGGCAAACTTAGGCTCAGATTTGGTCACCCCATCAATTCTTCAGCTGTGGCCTGCACAGTCAGCAATAGAGTTTCTCAATGAAAGATCAGGACATCCTAACATGAGGAGAATCTGACTCTGGGGACTTGGATTAGGGACACTTAGTAGTTCAGCTGATAGGAATTGGCTTTGCAAACGTCTTTCACAGGGTGAAAGAGCCCTACTAACTAAATAGGGATTCATGGGCTATGGTACCCCCCAGGAGGGCAGAACCCTAACCCAGAAGAGATTTGGACATCAGGTATCAGTGTAACACCCTGAAAACAAAGACCTAGACTGAAGCCCAGTTAGAAGAATTAGGAGAATTGTGGGGCTCAGGAATGAGAGGATTCCCAGTTATTAAAACAGACACAGAACTTCAGGGTCAGATCCACACCAAAGGTAACTCAATACCGAGCGTCAGAAAGAGGTTGTTCCAATGTTTAACTTTTTGTTGATCTCAGGAACTGCGAATGAAGATGAGCCTGTACAGTTGGCCCCAGAGTTTTAATGTGGTGCAGACTAGAGCATGGGAAAGGGAAGGAAGATGCTAGGGTCTGGCAGCTATTTAGGCTTAAAAACTGAGTTATTTCTTATTACTGTCAATGAACTTACTCTAGCAGCACCTCCCATCCCTGTCCCCACCAATCCACTAAGACACTTAAAATTTATTACCAGCTAAAATACCACAAACTGCATTTATCCTAGTTGCATGTAAAGTAAGAGCAAAGGAGCTCTTGAGTCAAGCCTGGAGTGACCCCCTTACGAATAAGTAAATACACGTTAACATCTAGACTTTCTACCACTATTCTGGCTGCTCTGAAGCCTTTTTAGTTTTCTTCAGTGTTGCATTGTATGTTTGAGATAACCAAAATAAGTGAGACATTAACATTATTTCAACGGATTCACTGCTTTCTATTCAACAATCTCACAAAAACTATTCTGCCTCCCTCCATTCCCCTTTCCAATGTCAGTGTTGTTTCCCTTTTTAGGAGCAATCCAAAGGTTTGATCTTGCTGTCTCAAGTGAGAGGTTCCCCCTGCAGAGTTCTCTTGTGGTGTTATGGATCATGCCCCTTAGTTCCCAGCCCGACCATGGAGTCTCCCTTCTGTAATGCTAATGACTGCCTGAAATCTGTGTCGCGCTGTACCCAGTAAGCTTATAAGGCCACAGAGGTAGATTAAATATATCCACAAATTCTTCGCTGCTTCTCCCATTGAGAGGCATAGTTTAATTCCTATCCTCTCAAATCTTTGCTGGTCTTAGAGATTGATTTGAGCAATGGGATGTTGCAGAAGTGACATTTTAAAATGTCTATGTTGAGGATATAGGAAGTGTTGCACTTACTCTTAAAGTTCTCAGCTGGTTTGTAAAAACTCTGACCTCCCTGAGGCCACCTTCCTGTAGAAACTATATGAAAAGGCCATGTGGAGCATCCCTGAGACTGCATGAAGAGAGGGGCATACATGGCTGCCACTTCAGCCCTCAGCCATGTGAAGACCTGCCCAATGCGCAGATTTGTGAGCATAATAATATGGTTGCTACTTGGTGGCTTAAGTTTTGGACGTGCTTGTTACATAGCAATAGGTAACCAGAACTGCCACTCTTCCCAGGTGCCAGAAATTCATGGAATGAGAAAGCCTCCTTTCCTTTTACTAACCCATCACTTAGTCTCTTAAAGCCTACTATACATGATGTTTAGCCAAATGCAAATTTCTTTACTAAAAGATTAGAGCGATTTCAGAAGTGTAAAATAGACAACAAAGGTAATACTTGAGAACTGAGCGTGAAGACCCCTAAGAACTGGATCCTGAAAAGGAGTTCCTCTCGTGGGTTTTTCCACAACTCTTTTAGCTCCCATGTCCTCAGGAAACATCCCCTCCTTGACTGATTGTTTCCTTCAAACATCTTTATCCACTAGTCATTGGCCTGAATTTCTACCCACCCTGACAGAAGACTCCAACTCTTCCTGAACCCATCCCCTTGTTCCTGAACTAAACTTGGCATAGCCAATTGGCAAAGCCAGTCTACTGACACCAGATTATGATTAAGGAAAGTACAGTGTTTATTGCAGGGATCCAACTCCGCAATGGCTTTCAGGAAACAGCTTTTAAAGGCAACATTTGAGGTGAGAGTTGCAGCTCATGGACTTCCTTATAATTGGTTGGTGGTGTGATAACAGGGTGATGTTTCATGAATTTTAATCATCAGCCTTTTGGTTCCAACCAGTCTGGGGTATTTGTGTTTGGCATGCAGTCACCATCTTTTACCTGGGTGGCAGGGGTGGGGGGTTCTTAGACCCGGTAGATAAACTCAAAGATATGCATGGATTGTTATGTATATCCCTTGAGGAGGAACTAGGACTCTGTTTTAATCATTAAACTATTGTTTAAGCTATCATTACTTTTCTTGATGGACTGCTTTTCCTTTGTTTCTGTATTTTCTCACTTCCCTAGTTAGCAAGTGCGTGAGGCTGCACTTTGGAACTCAGGAAAGGCCTAGGAAACTAAAGCCTTTTTCTACAAACAAGAAATGAGGAACATGGAGGGGCTTTTGTACCCAGCAGGGCCTCACAGAGTCCTGCTCAGTACCGCCTTTCCTCTCCTAAAATAAACACCCCACATCGTGAAATGCTTGAAATGGAGTAGCAGCCCCAGGGGTTAGCAAGATGGTCAGTGAAGCAGGTGGATAACACAGCCTCACAGAACAGGTGAGGGCGAAATGGTTCTGAGCCATTGGTAATAGTGAAGCAGGAGCCTCTTTGTTGGATTTTTTTTTTCCATACTGTACCAGTATATGCTGTAATTGAGAGATCCCCATAATTAAGGAACATTTAAGTGAAACATAAATCCAAGAAAAGTCATTAATTTAGGGAGAATAGGGCATTCTAATCCAAGGATCAGAAATTGGGGCATTTGGACTTTAAGCAGATAATATAAATGAGTGAAATGGATTTGGTGTTATTAATGGGCAAAGATTGGAATTACGACAAAGTAGAATGAGCTTGCATGCCTTTGCAAAGGGCACAGCTGTGATGCACCTCCTAAAAATGGCTGTTTTGCAGGAATTAAACAGAACTGTCACCTCTCCTCTTTATTCAGAGAAGTGGATTTACATGTGAAATGTCCAATTTTTAAACACTGAAGAGGCCAAACAAAACACATGTCTATCCACTGAATTTGGGACACCAGATGAAAATATTTTGAAAAAATAATTTTCTTTTTTTTCCCACATCTTTGTTGGCATATAAATGCTTTACAATGTTGTGTTAGTTTCTGCTGTACAACAAAGTGAATCAGCTATACATATACATATATCCCCTTATCCCCTCCCTCTTGAGCCTCCCTCCCACCCTCCCTATCCCATCCCTCTAGGTCATCACAAAGCATCGAGTTGCTCTCCTTGTGCTATGCAGTAGCTTCCCACTAACCATCCATTTCACATTTGGTAGTGTATAGATGTCAATGCTACTTTCTCACTTCATCCCAGCTTCCCCTCCCCGCCCCCCCCGCCCCGTGTCCTCATGTCCATTCTCTACGTCTGTGTCTTTATTCCTGTCCTGCCACTAGGTTCATCAGTACCACTTTTTAAAATTCCACATATATGCGTTAGCATACATGCTTTTCTCTTTCTGACTTACTTCCCTCTGTATGACAGATTCTAGGTCCATCCACCTCACTACAAATAACTCAATTTCATTCCTTTTTATGGCTAATATTCCATTGTATATATGTGCCACATTTTCTTTATCCATTCGTCTGTTGATGGACATTTAGGTTGCTTCCATGTCCTTGCTGTTGTAAATAGTGCTGCAATGAATATTGTGGTACATGTATATTTTTGAATTTTGGTTTTCTGAGGGTATAAGCCCAGTAGTGGGATTACTGGGTCATATGATAGTTCTATTTTTAGTTTTTTAAGGAACCTCCATACTGTCCTCCATAGTGGCTCTATCAATTTACATTCCCACAAACAGTGAAGGAGGGTTCCCTTTTCTCCACACTCTCTCCAGCATTTATTGTTTCTAGATTTTTTGATGATGGCCATTCTGACCAGTGTGAGGTGATACCTCATTGCAGTTTTGATTTGCATTTCTCTAATGATTAGTGATGTTGAGCATCTTTTCATGTATTTGTTGGCCATCTCTCTGTCTTCTTTAGAGAAATGTCTATTTAGGTCTTCTGCCCATTTTTGGATTGGGTTGTTTGTTTTTGTGATTTTGAGCTGCATGAGCTGCTTATATATTTTGGAGATTATTCCTTTGTCAGTTGCTTCGCTTGCAAATATTTTCTCCCATTCTGAGGGTTATGTTTTCATCTTGTTTATGGTTTTCTTCGTTGCACAAAAGCTTTTAAGTTTCATTAGGTCCCATTTGTTATTTTTGTTTTTACTTCCATTTCTCTAGGAGGAGGGTCAAAAAGAATCTTACTGTGATTTATGTCATAGAGTGTTTTCCCTATGTTTTCCTCTAAGAGTGTTATAGTGTCTGGCCTTACACTTAGTTCTTTAATCCAATTTGAGTTTATTTTTGTATGCAGTGTTAGGGAGTGTTCTAATTTCATTCTTTTACATGTAGCTGTCCAGTTTTCCCAGCACCACTTATTGAAGAGGCTGTCTTTTCTCCACTGTATATTGTTGCCTCCTTTATCAAAGATAAGGTAACCGTATGTGCATGCGTTTATCTCTGGGCTTTCTATCCTGTTCCACTGATCTATATGTCTGTTTTTGTGCTGGTACCATACTGTCTTGATTACTGTAGCTTTGTAGTATAGAATGAAGTCAGGGAGCCTGATTCCTCCAGCTCCATTTTTCTTTCTTAAGATTTCTTTGGCTATTCAGAGTCTTTTTTGTTTCCATACAAATTGTGAAATTTCTTGTTCTTGTTCTGTGAAAAATGCCCTTGGTAATTTGATAGGCATTGCATTGAACCTGTAGATTGCTTTGGGTAGTACAGTCAATTTCACAATATTGATTCTTCCAATCCAGGAGCATGGTATATCTCTCCATCTGTTTATGTTATCTTTGATTTCTTTCATCAGTGTTTTTTTTTAATAAATTTATTTTTTTTAAATTTGTTTTTGGCTGTGTTGGGTCTCCGTTACTGTGCATGGACTTTCTCTAGTTGTGGTGAGTGGGGGCTACTCTTGGCTGTGGTGCATGGTCTTCTCATTGAGGTGGCTTCTCTTTTTTTTTTTTTTTTTTTTTTTGCGGTATGCGGGCCTCTCACTGTTGTGGCCTCTCCCATTGCGGAGCACAGGCTCCGGATGCGCAGGCTCAGCGGCCATGGCTCACGGGCCCAGCCGCTCCGCAGCATATGGGATCCTCCCAGACCGGGGCACGAACCCGTATCCCCTGCATCGGCAGGCGGACTCTCAACCACTGCGCCACCAGGGAGGCTCGAAGTGGCTTCTCTTGTTGTGGAGCACGGGCTCTAGGTGTGTGGGCTTCAGTAGCTGTGGCACATGGGCTCCATAGTTGTGGCTTGCGGGCTCTAGAGCACAGGCTCAGTAGTTGTGGTGCATGAGCTTCACTGCTCTGCGGCATGTGGGATCTTCCCGGACCAGGGCTTGAACCCGTGTCCTCTGCATTGGCGGGCAGATTCTTAATCACTGCCCCACCAGGGAAGACCCTCATCAGTGTTTTATAGTTTTCTGAACACAGGTGTTTTGCCTCCTTAGGTACATTTACTCCTGGGTATTTTATTCTTTTTGTTGCGATGGTCAATGGGATTGTTTTCCTTAATTTCTCTTTCTGATCTTTCGTTGTTAGTGTATAGGAATGCAAGAGATTTCTGTGCATTAATTTTGTATTCTGCAACCTTACCAAATTCATTGATTAGTTCTAGTAGTTTTTTGGTGGCATCTTTAGGATTATCTATGTATATAGTATAATGTTATCTGCAAACAGTGACAGCTTTACTTCTTCTTTTCCAGTTTGTATTCATTTTATTTCTTTTTCTTCTCTGATTGCTGTGGCTGCCACTTCCAATACTTATGTTGAATAATAGTGGCGAAAGTGGACATCCTTGTCTTGTTCCTGATCTTAGAGGAATTGCTTTCAGTTTTTCACCATTGAGAGTGATGTTTGCTGTGGGTTTGTTGTATATGGCTTTTATTATGTTGAGGTAGGTTCCCTCTATGCCTTTATCAAGGCATGGCTCCCTTCACCTTTCTCTGGATCCCATAATTGTATTGAGTAGCATTTAGAGCATTAGTGTGCCTGGGGGGGGGGGGGTGTCTACCTGAATAGTTAGTTACATTAGCCTTTAATATTGACTCCAATTTTTTTCTTGAAGAGAGACTCTGAGATATGATTAATTCCTAAGCTTTAGCCATCTCCCTCTAGTGTGGAGACTGGAGTGTTTGCCAATTCTTCTCTTTACAAAAAATTTAAAGATTTAGAGATGAGACCTTCACTACTGTATGTTAATTCTGAAACTCTGTCTCCTTTCATTCTTTGATAAGCACTATTGCATTAACCAGGTAGTCATTGGTCCCTATACTAGGTATTTCCACTATATGCAATGCTCAATTAAGGCTCTTAAAATTGGGATTTTAAACAGAAAATAACCCAATAAGCATCTCATGGGAAATATTTGATTTGAGAATTAAAATAAGCATAAATGTAATTATTTATTCTATAACAAGTTAATAAATCCTGCATTGAATTTCTAACACCTCTCCCCCACCCACACCCCCAAACTCTTCTGGCAATAACATAATGTTTTAAGATCTGCCAATATTTGAGAAAATTCCCTGTTTAAGTCTAGGCAGTACTCTGAGTCTTTGGATTATAACAATGTGGAAAGGGTGGGTCAACAACAAAGCATAACTATATTTCCTATCAATTGTGATGTCATTATATGTCCAGATGATGCCTCAATGATCAGCCACCAGACTCATGAATCACTGAACTGCTCTGATTCTCTAATCTAGGGCTGCTTTATACTTCAAGAGTTATGACCCAACTGGAAGCTAATGTAGGCTTTGTGGTCCTGAATCTTGTACAATTTGAGGGCCCTCCTTAAGAAAAAGAATACAAAGTTACCAGAACAAATATGTCCAAAATGCTCTAAAAAATGGACATTACACTCACCTGAGATTTTTTTTTTTTTAATTAGAACTAATGTAAGAGGGGCAATCCCTAAATCTGTCTCAAGGGGTAAAACTGGGAAATATGAGTCAGGGAGTTGTTGTGGCTGGACCCTCAGAGGTACTGACTGGTGGCATTAGGACTTCATAAAATCCACACATAGAAACAGTTGTGAGAGACAGCAAGTAATGGCCTAACTGTGGTTGTTCAGAGGCTCATTCTGTCATCATTTTAAAGATGTTCGATGAAACAAGTGAGACATTATCACCACTAACATGGAATACATAAATAACACTGTCTTTGTCATACATAAATTTATATACTAAAGACCTGAGAAAATTCAGATAGTAAGTAATAAAGTATGAAAAAAAATGGAATGAAAAATAATAAAATTAATAGGAATTATCCTGACATCAAAAAGAAAATTAAAACAACAGCAAAAAAAATCTGATCATACCCAAAGTATTAACTTCTGTTTGAGGCCCATACAGGTGAGGGTCCCTAAAGCTTGGTCATCATGGACCTCACAGTAAATCTGCCTCTACTGAGATGCTCCATCCAAACTCCCACACAAGATTCCCTGAGATCATTCCAGCACAGAGGGGATTCTGGCCCTTTCTTACGGCCTTCCTCCATGAAGAATATGTGGGTTTCATAAAATCCAATTACAATTTCCTTTTGTCTTGTTTGGGAATAAAAAGGTACACATTTCTTCCTCATCTGTGAGGCATGCAAATAAAGGGTAAAAAAAGAGAGTTTCTAACAAAGGCCTTTAAAATGAAAGTTATAGATGTTACTCATGCTCCCTTGGGATAAATATTCAGCACATATTTCAGAAAGGAGATTCCTTGTGTGAGAATAGTTGAATATCTGTTACTTTCATCAACTCTCTTAAGAAGGAAAACTCTTGCTGTATGTTAGTGACATTTTCAGAGTTCAATCACAGATTTTCACAAGGATCTCTGTTAAGTCCTTTTCTTCTGCCTTCTAAATCAACTTTTCTCCTTACTTCTCTCACAGTCCTAACTCGTTCTACCACTTGAGCTATCCATCATCTACAGGAGAGCTTCTATCTATATTTGTTTTCCTGTTGTGTGTAACATAGAAATATGCCTCTGCAACTAGCTGAATGTCTAGATATAAAACCATTTTTACTAGACTTCTGTTACTTTTAGTGCAAATCCTTAAAGTTTGTTTTACTTTTCAGTTTTTCTTCCTTTTTTAAAAAATTTTTGTGGGACTAACTGCCCAATGCTTTGACTTCTCAAGTTTGTTTTTATTGTATTTTTTCCTATAATCTGTACCCTCCATGCTGTTTCTGATTCTCCCTGCAGGATTTCCCTCTTGTTCCTGACATTTGCCCTCAGGCTATGCCTTCTTATGCTTTCTTCTTTGGTTGATATAATGGAAAGAGATATGCCTGTTGGTTCACAAACTTTCTTGGAGCTTCCCAGGTATAATCTAAAATCACCTCCATACTTAGAGGGCAGGGAGAGACGGAAGAAAGAGGCAGACCACTCCAGGTTGGTAGGTGGCAGGATTGATAAACAAGGGAACTTACTTACCAGGCTTGTCTTGGGCAGTTGCAAGATGAGTAGATTTCCCGACCCACCCACCAAATCTTAAAGTTTTATATAAAGGCCTTAACTGGGTTCTGTCACATGCACCATCTGGATAGTCTCAACAACACATTGCTCTATCAAGGCTGTGTCCTTGAAAATGACTCCCACTGTGGGAACAGTGGGGAGAGAGTACATTTCAAGCACAGGGGAGGCAAGGAGGAGCCTCCAATTGTTCAGGTCCAGTTCTTGGGTCAACTGGTGGTCATGTCCTCTTGATGACCTCCTCCAAAAATGCCCTTTAGGAAATGTGATCACTTAGGCACTTAAAGACTGACCCTGCTTTCTATCTGCCTTACCCTGCCTGCCCTTGCAGAATGTTATTTGCCATTCACTCTAAAGCAACCTTTTGGTCAGTGATGTTCTATATATTTTGAGAGACAGAAATGCCATTTTGGAGGCTTTGGAAAGCTTTTTCTGACCATGCAATTATTTTTAAATGCACATTAATTGAGACTAGCCAGAAACAAATAGCTGGCTAACAAGGAAGTTTCCAGTGGTGCTATGTAGCTCTCAGGTAAATTCACTAAGACTGTACTGATAGGAGAGCAGATATGCATGGGTACAAATTCTTTTCTCTATAACCAGTATCACTCCTTCTAATAAGGGAATTAAGATTCTCTTTCAATGTTATAGGAATAAGCTGTTCACAATATCTTTTTCTTTTCCATTCCCTACTCAGATAATTCATAGCATATCTTCCATCTGGGATCCATATCAGACACTGGAGACAAGATTGTTATATAAAATGAAGAGTAAGCTCTCTATCTGGAAAGAATTTTTAAGGAATGTGGTTGCAGTCTGTGCTGTTTCTCATTGGCAGTGGCAGGGCAGTGGTCGCCATGTGGAGAAGTAGCGTTTAGTAGTATGAGATCTCCAATCTATTAAAGAAAGCATAATTGAGTTGTGTCACTGATAAATACCCAGTTATACAAACTAATTTATATATTAGATAATCAGTGGTATGAGAAGCTATAATTATTTTTTTCTACCTCACTTTGCCAAACTGATTTTTGAGAATTCACCAGTAATGAATGTGCTATATTTTCAAGGGAGCCAGTCAGTATGCTTGCGGTGACTGGTTTGAATTGTAATTCATCTTATGCACACCTCCAATTATTTCTCATAGAAAGGGTTCAGAAAAGTTCCTAACCCCCCAAAGCAAAGCCTTGACTTGAGAAAACATGAATACTTTGGTGTTTTCCAACTTTTTTCTTAATAAAATAAAAGAAAAAGTAAATTTCAGCCATTCTATAACAAAGTGTCATATTTCTTCCAGCTGGAATGACAGTAAAATTAAAAAAAAATTGTAAGAATTTGTTCATAATTAATATAGTTTCTCCCTAGATTTTAAATATTGTCTCAAACTTTAAGAAAAAATTTGATAATGTTAACTAGGATAATTCTCCTAGAAAGACGTTGAGTTACCATAAAAGTGAACTAGAGTCTAGACCAGGTTAGATTTCTGGGATACAGTAAAGATCTAGTGTGAACCAGTCAGAGGTTATGTCAGGAAGCTGTGAGAAATGAATTGCAATTTATTGGTAACTGAGAAGATGGGATTCAAGTCACAGTAATATACTATAGATTGGCTCAGAGGTTGGCGCTCTGTTTAGTTTGGAATGACTACAGCAAAGTGAGGTAGAAAAATAAGAAAAAGAAAAGAACATCAATAGGAGATTTGAAGAGAGATATAGACCAATAAGAGGAGAGAGGAAAGACGAACATGGTGGGGGGCACAGAGGGAAGCTGTAAGAGTAATACCAGGTAAATCTAGAGTATCGTGAACCAATTCAGGTTTTTAGGGTCAAAGTGTGACTGTATGAGTTGTTCTCAAACTCTTCTGATTGCTTACCTTCTTGTGTCTAGCTATTACTGCAGGCAAGAAAAGGAGTTTTGACTTACCAGGTTCACAGTCCCTGAGCCCCAGGCACAGGTGAAAGGAGAGTCACATCCAAACACTGGGCATTGACCATAGATGTGACTGGGATAGAGGACTGTAAGATTGCTTCCTGATTCAATATCCAGGAATATCATAAAATACTGCCATCAAGTGTTCTTCCAGGTACAACCATGATAAATTCTGCCCTTTCTCCAGGCAAATGATAGCTTGGGAAATCAACCTATCTTCGCACAGTGGAGCTGAGATTAACTCGATGTCCTGAAAGCATAAGTGAAAGTATGAATTTTTCCAGGTTTCTGCCATTTTCCTTAATGGTGAAAAGAGGAAACTATACCAAATTGAAGATACACTTGAAAGCAATTCAGCCTGAACCAGGATAAAACTGTGAAGTATGGAAGTATAGATCATCTTTGCAACAGTTCTGTTTCATTTTCCCTCATGGTGACATCCCGTATTCCCAATACATACTAGCTGTATGTGCTCTCTACTTCTACACAATGGAAACATTTATTCCTTTTAAGGTTTAATTGGCTGACAATTATTAAAGCATTATCCACCCTAGAGATATCTTCATTGCAAGAAGAATCAAAGCAGTTATCCAAAGAAAGTCATCAATATACATGTGGCTACTTTTCCTCTTTGATCATGGCAGACTTAACAAAACCTGGAATTCTTGCCCACTGAGACCAGATGAAGCCACAGACGCTTTCTCAATATTGGCATTCTGGCAGCCACAAGCAACTCAACAAAGTGAACAAGCAACATAAAACCCTATTTATAATTCAGTATCTATGTCATAAAACCATAACGGTTGCATTTTAAGCATCAATCAAGATGTGTAACTATAGAGAAAGTATGAGCTGTATTGTAAGATGAAAGGATAGGAACTGAGGGGTGATGGTTCACATAATTATAAATCTAGTCTTTCTATTAGATACTATATTGAAGGAAAATGTTAGAGAAATCAGTAGTTAATGACAGACCTTCTAGAAAGAGTATTGTAAACCCAAATAGCTGTTAACTACAAAATGCAAAGAGGTCATACTCAGGATCATAGGTGTAATTGTTGAGTGAAGAGTGAAGCACTGTTTGAAATCTTTTATTTAAATCTTTTTGTTGTAGTTGTTATGAGATGGATGACTATTGTTTTCTGCACACTTGGTATATAATGTTTCTACTCCTCAAGAAACAAAGCAGAAATTACAGATCCAAACTACTATATCTCATTCAAATAGCTGCCCTGGCAGGATATACATTTATTCCAGCGGGACTGCCATTGCTTAAATCAGTTTTAGAACTCCTCCTGAAATTGCTTTCAGAGCCTGAAGCTAATTTCTTTGACTGTCCTCAATAGTGGCAAATCTTCATCCTTTGACAGGGGATTTGAGTTTTTAAAGTTTGCCAAAAGTCAGGACTAGTGAATAAAGTAGTTGGTTAAATTGGGTTATACTGTTTGGGGTTTAAAAAATATGGTGAGCTTGGGCTTCCCTGGTGGCGCAGTGGTTGAGAGTCTGCCTGCCGATGCAGGGGACACGGGTTCATTCTCCGGTCCGAGAAGATCCCACATGCCACGGAGAGGCTGGGCCCATGAGTCATGGCCGCTGAGCCTGCGTGTCCGGAGCCTGTGCTCCGCAACGGGAGAGACCACAACAGTGAGAGGCCCGCCTACCGAAAAAAAATATATATATATGGTGAGCTAAAGTAATGAGGCAAGTTTTCTCATGTAGCTCATAAACCACTTTAGAAGGCAATTATAAAAGGGAATTTTTTAAAGTAGATTTTTAGTTTCTTCTTTGTAAAATGAGTGGATACAACTAGCTGGCTCTAAATTCCTTTCCAGCTTTATGATTCCATGATTCAGTAATTCATCTATTTAAACATCTTAAAAGATTTGGTGTTTTTTTTAAAGAAAAATAAAACATCTCAATGTGATTAAAAACATTTTTATCTTAAAAAATATGTTAGGGCCTCCCTGGTGGCGCAGTGGTTAAGAGTCCGCCTGCCGATGCAGGGGATACGGGTTCGTGCCCCGGTCTGGGAGGATCCCATATGCCGCGGAGCGGCTGGGCCCGTGAGCCATGGCCGCTGGGCCTGCGCATCCGGAGCCTGTGCTCCGCAACGGGAGAGGCCACAACAGTGAGAGGCCCGCATACCGCAAAAAGAAAAAAAAAAAAAAAAAAAATGTTAAAAGAACATGTTTAACTACACTGGGGTTCATTTTCCTCTGCTATAAAATGAGGGAGGGTCTTGAATAGATGACCTTCAAGCTGTGCAATGACATGCTATTATATTAATTATCTATTGTTTTATAACAAATTACTCAAAAATTTAGTGGCTTGAAACAACACATTATTTCACAGGTTCCTGTGCATCAGGAATCTGAGCACTGTTTATCTTTGTCTTCTGCTTCAGGATTTCTCCAGGCTACAATCATGGTGTCATCTGGGTTTCAGTCATTCCAAGGATCAACTTGGATTTGTCTCCAAGCTCACTCATGGCTACTATCACTATTCAGCTCTTCATGGACCTCAGTCCTTGCTGGCCAATGGTTGAAGGCTGCCATCCATTCCTTTCCACACGGGCTTCCTTATTAGGCATCTCATGATACGGCAACTTGCTTTATCAAAACAGGCAGGCAGTAAGAGCCAGGGAAAGAAAGAGTCCAAGCCAGAAGTTATAGTCTTTATAACCTAATCTGAGAAGTGACATCCCATTACTTCTGCTATATCCTGTTCTCTAAAAGTGAATAATTAGGTCCAGTCCATACTCAAGGAGAAGGGATTACACAGGAGAGTACCAGAAGGTGGGAATCATGGGAGCCATTAATAAGCACATATTCCCCCAGCCCCTGGTGATTCTCATCCCTTTCACATGAAAAATATACTCGCCACCTCCAGGTCCCTGTAAAACTCAATCCATTACAGCATCAGATCAAAGTCCACTATCACCTCATTTAAATCATGTTCAAATGTGGATGAGTCTCCTTGAGTGTAATTCCTTCAGTACAGCCCCAGGAGTCCAATTCCTTTATGTCTATGGACTCATGAAAGCACAAGTACTGGAATTGTGATTATCCTATCGTCATTAACTTCACAGCTACCCTATCACAGGTGCCTCTGGATTCTGCTCCATCTGGACCTACTGCACAGACCTTACCCTCTCTGAGTCCCACTCAGAGCTAGCTGAGCATTATTTCCAAGTGTGCAAAAAAAGTGCCTTAAAATCCCCGAAAGCCACCAAGCATTGTGTTTCTTCTAGTGATAGAAAATGTGAGGACATGGTAATTTAACCATTTTGGAGGGGATGTCTCAGGATACCTCAAACCAATGAGTCTCTAAAATTTAACTGATGTGTCAGGTATTTGACATTCATAATGTTTATCTCTTACTCTCTGGAGCATGTGTCTTAACGAGGCTTCCAATGTACTTATCTTGCCACTTTTTGCTCATGTAGTCCAATTAATCTGTCATCAATATCATGGACCAAAATGATGTTATACAGATGTCTGAACTCAGGTCCCTCTAGACAATATCATGGCAGAGGGTGTGAAAATTAACCTATTAATGGGGCAAGTTTATAAACGTTTATCCCACATGAATACAAAACTGCTTCTGATCCTTCTTTCTTACAGAGGAGGAAATAAAAGATGAATTAGACAGATTAATAACTGAATACCATGTACCTGAAGCTGATATGCTGTAACAAAGATACCTCTTTTGGAATAGCAGCTGCAATTAGTGCTACTACTTGGCTGAGTTTGCAGTAGTCTATTTTCATTGTCAGGATCCATCTGGACATTTTAGGGGGCCAAAATAGTGAATTAAATCATATGATGGACCCATGGCCTCTGCATCTTTTAGGTCTTCTGTTATTCCCCATGAGATGCAATATTGGGTTTTTTTACTCAATATATTTCACAAGTGTGGGGATGGGGGGCGTGGTGGGAGGAGTTTTAGAAATTTCCACCCGGCCTTCCCACTGGAATATTCTGCAATCTAATGAACACTAATTACCAAGGATCTCCATTCCAACTACATATCCTGGGACCAAGGAAACAATCATTTTGGGAGTCAGTGCACCAACTACTGTGAGTTGGACTTATGCCAGAATTCTATTACCTATCTAGTCTCCATATGCCTTCACTTTAACATAGGGACAACGATGATGCTTTATGTCTCTATTATTGATGTCAACTCAGACCTGACATCTAACATTCCTCAAAATATTTGTGTATTCCTCTTCCTTCAGAATTTGATTATACAAGTAAATGCCTGTCATTCCTGTTGAGAAATGACTTGCCATTGTGTTACAGAGTCCCCCTTCTTCAATCGATAAGTTTAGAGTCAGACACTGACTCAGGTACAGAAACTGGAAGTGAGTTTATAACTTGTTACTGAGTTGATGGTCTTCAGTTTCCTGATCATTCATCCTTGATTTATATATTTTTAAAATTTATTTTACTTATTTATTTTTGGCTGCGTTGTGTCTTCGTTGCTGTGCGTGGGCTTTCTCTAGTTGTGGCGAGTGGGGTCTACTCTTCATTTCAGTGCACGGGCTTCTCATTACAGTGGCTTCTCTTGTTGTGGAGCACGGGCTCTAGGTGTGCAGGCTTCAGTAGTTGTGGCACGCAGGCTCAGTAGTTGTGGTGCAAGGGCTTAGCTGTTCCATGGCATGTGGGATCTTCCTGGACCAGGGCTCGAACCCATATCCCCTGCATTGGCAGGCGGATTCTTAACAACTGCGCTACCAGGGAAGTCCCCATCTTTGATTTATATTAATTTTACAGTTTGAGCAATACCCTTCTTGGCTTCTCATCTCCCTTACTTCCAAGCATGTTGTATACACATTGTGATAACTGCACTGTGGTGGACATACTCCAGTGAATCGTTACCTTGTATAATCCCCTCCCCTTGAATGCAAGTGGAACCTATGACTTGCTTCTGACTCAGAATAGGGAAAATGTAACGAATGCCACTCTTTTGATTCAATTATGTCTTATGGTAAAGGTAATGAGATGTTACTCCCATGACTATGTTACCTTATCTGATCCTGTCTTAGTAGACTGAAAAAAGAGATTCTTCTGTTGGTCTTGAAGAAGTAAGCTGTTGTGATGTGAACTGCCCATGGAGAAGGCCACGTGGTGGGGAACTGAAGGTGACCTTTAAGAGCTGAGAGCCTCAGTCTTGCAACCACAAGAAATTGGAGCAAATAAAAAGCATAAAAATGACACTAATTCATGTTCAGACATAGATAGAAGTAAATAGTGATTATATAGATATGGATGTAAATGTAGATAGATTGGTAGATAGATAGATAAGTAGATAATTTACTGAATTACAAGGAAAGACATAACTTAATCTGGCATGGACCATAAATCCCTTCTCACTGAAGGTTGTTGAAGCATGCTTAGGCTTAAAATCCATCTGTAATAAATTTTGGTGAATTTTGCAAGCTAGAGGTTACAGTTATATTTTTTATATATGGATATCTGATTTATAGGCCTAAATTTAAAATTCTGACAATACCAAGTTCTGGCAAAAAAATATGCAGCAACTAGAGCTCTAAGATACTACTGATGGGAGTAAAAATTAATGTAACCACTATGGAAAAGCTTTCATCAGTTATCTACTAAAGTTGAACAGAGTCATACCTTATGACCCTCTAGTTCACTTCTATGTATATATTATACATAAATATATACATATGTACACCAAAATACATGGACATGAATGTTTGTGGCAATACCATTCTTTTTTTTTTTTTTTGCGGTACACGGGCCTCTCACTGTTGTGGCCTCTCCCATTACGGAGCACAGGCTCCAGACACGCAGGCTCAGCAGCCATGGCTCACGGGCCCAGCCACTCCATGGCATGTGGGCTCTTCCCGGACCGGGGCACAAGCCCATGTCCCCTGCATCGGCAGGCAGACTCTCAACCACTGCGCCACCAGGGAAGCCCACAGTACTGTTCTTAATTGCAGAAAAATGGAAATGCTTAAATAGTTATCAACAATATAATGAATAAATGAATTATATATTTCTACAATAGATTATCATATTGCAATAAAAAAGAACAAACTACTGCTTCACCAATAATATGGATAAAGCTCACAGATACAGTGATGAATGAAAGAAACCAAAGAGCATATGCTATACAATTTTGTTTATAGAAAGTTAAAAATCAAACTAATTTATGATGGACAGAATAGTGATTATCTTTGTGGGGATGATGACTGAGAGAGGACAAGAAGAAAGCTTTAGAGATGCTGAGAATGTTTATAACTTAATCTAGTTGGTTGTTACATGAGAATATTTACTTTGTTTAAAAGATTCATTGAGCTATATATTTATACATTCAGTGCACTTTACAGTATGCTATTCTTCAATGGAAAAAAAAAACCTTCTTCCTCCTATAAACAAATAGTAGTTTAGAGAAGAAGAAATAAAAGTGTCCCTCGCACATTCAAAAAGGTGTTCAATTTTAATAGCAGAGTTGCAAACTGAAGTAATACATTGTGATGCCACTTCTTACCTATCAGATAGGCAAAAATCCAAAAGTTTGATATATTCTGCTGATTAGGCTGTGGGGAAACAGGCCCTGTCATATGTTGCCAGTGACAATGAAAAATGTTATAACTCCGGTGAAGGAGAACTTGGTGATATCTAGAAAAATTACACAGGCATTTAGCCTTTGACTCAGCAATCCCACTTCTAGGAACCTATTTCAAATATGCACTGACAAAATACGAAATTACTTTTTATGCTGAATAGTCTTTGTTTGCCCCTTCAGATTTATTCTCCATCTTTCTCCACACTGCTCTGTGCCTTGAGAGACTGAATCATGTGAACTGTGTCAGTGGCCAGCAAACATTTTCTGTAAAGGGCCAGAGGATATATATTTTAGGCTTCAAGGACCATGTGGCCTCTGTTGCAATAAATAAACTTCGCTGTTATTGCAAGAAAGCATCCACCAACAATACATAAACAAATGAATAAAACTGCAATAAACGTTTATTTACAAAAAAAGACCATGGGCTGGATTTGGCCTGTGAGCCACAGTTTGCTGACCCCTGGACTACATAAACCAGACTCTTCGGGCTTCCAGTTAAATTTGGTACATACGAGCCACCAGCAAGAGATTGGAAGGCAGGAAGAAAGTAACTTCGGAGTATTAATTCTCACCTCCTGCCTTGCCAAGGCTGCATTCCTCTACTGACAACCCAGCTCCTAGCAGGCAACACTCTCCTATAGCTATAGCTACCACTGCAACTGCAGTACTTGTTGTAGTCAACTTGAGCTGCTATCACAAAATATACTAGGTGGCTTACATAACAGACACTTATTTCTCATAATTCTGGAGGCTAGAAATTCCAAGATCAAGATACTGGCAGATTTGGTTCCTGGTGAGAGCCCACTTCCTGGCTCATAGAGAGCTTCCTGGCTCATAGACCTTCTCACTATGTGCCCACATGCCCTGTTCATGATATGTGCATGTGTGTGTGTGTGTGTGTGTGTGTGTGTGTGTGTATTATATATATATATATATAGATAGATAGATAGATAGATAGATAGAGAGAGAGAGAGGCCTCACATCTCTTCCTTTTCTTATAAATACATTAATCCCATCATGAGGGCACCACCTTCATGACCTCATCTAAATCTAATTACTTCCCAAAGGCCCCACCTCCAAATATCACCACATTAAGAGTTAGGGCTTCAATGTACAAATTTTGAGGGAACACAAAAATTCAGTCCATAGCACTTGACCTAGAACATTTCTGCTTATACAGGTCAAGTGAGAATTCAGTGGTCTTCCCATCTACTTCTAGGAACACCAAGATCAACTAGCCAACACCATAGGTCTGTGGGAGTTAGAGTATTCTGATTGCTGCTTTGACTCTGCTTTCTGTTATAGCAACCATGCCTTTCTTGCCTTTGGCAGCTGAGTGCTGCCATTTGGCCCCTGCCACCTCTGGGATCCAATCTGCTCCCAGTTCATTTAGATTTCTCAATTCAGCAACTGCATTCCCCACTGCAAAGTCTGGTCTACAGAGAAGAGTGATCATGGAACCCTTCAAGGATGCCGAGGCTCAGCTCAAAAATTTTTTTCTCACAGTAACTGTGAAAGCATATATTCTGGACCCTCCCAATGTAGGTGAATAGGTCTTAAATGACAAATCCACTCTAACATTCTAATCTCCCTAAGCCTTTGAATTTCTTCCTCTACATTAAACCAAAGTAGGCTAGATTGGTTCAAGATGTCAGAGTAGAAGTAAGTGCACTCACTCCCTCTTGCAAGACCACCAGAATCACTGCTAACTGCTGAACAGTCATCGACAGGAAGACACTGGAACTCACCAAAAGAAATACCCCACATCCAAAGATAAAGAAGAAGCTGCAATGAGATGTTAGGAGGGGTGCAATCACAATAAAATCAAATCCCATAACCACTGGGTGGGTGACACACAAACTGGAGAACAATTATGTCACAGAGGTCCACCCACTGGTGTGAAGGTTCTCAGCCCCACGCCAGGTTTCCCACCTGGGGGTCTGGCAACCGGATGAGGGATTCCCAGAGAATCAGACTTTGAAGGCTAGTGGGATTTGATTGCAGGACTTCAACAGGACTGGGGGAGACAGAGACTCCACTCTTGGAGGGCACACACAAAGTAGTGTGCGCATGAGGACTCAGGGGGAAGGAGCAGTGACCCCATAGGAGTCTGAACCAGACCTACCTGCTAGTGTTGGGGGGTCTCCTGCAGAGGCGGGGGCTGGCTATGGTTCACTGCGGTGACAAGGACACTAGCTAGCAGCAGAAGTTCTGGGAAGTACTCCTTGGTGTGAGCCCTCCCGGAGTCGACCATTAGCCCCACCAAAGAGCCTGTAGGCTCCAGTGCTGGGTCGCCTCAGGCCAGACAATCAACAGGGAGGGAACTCAGCCCCACCCATCAGCACAGAAGTGGATTAAAGTTTTACTGAGCTCTGCCCACCAGAGCAACATCCAGCTCTACCCACCACCAGTGCCTCCCATCAGGAAGCTTGCACAAGCCTCTTAGATAGCCTTATCCACCAGAGGGCAGACAGCAGAAGCAAGAAGAACTACACTCCTGCAGCCTCTGGAACCAAAACCACGTTCACAGAAAGACAAAATGAAAAGTCAGAAGGCTATGTATCAGATGAAGGAACAAGATAAAAACCCAGAAAAACAATTAAATGAAGTGGAGATAGGCAACCTTCCAGAAAAAAATTCAGAATAATGATAGTGAAGATGATCCAGGACCTCGGAAAAAGAATGGAGGCAAAGATGGAAAAGATGCAAGAAATGTTTAACAAAGACATAGAAGAATTAAAGAACAAAGACCTAGAAGAATTAAAGAACAAACAGAGATGAACAGTAACTGAAATGAAAAATACACTAGAAGGAATAACTGAGGCAGAAGAACAGATAAGTGACCTGGAAGACAAATTGGTAGAATTCACTGCCATGGAACAGAATAAAGATAAAAGAATGAAAATAAATGAAGACAGCCTAAGAGACCTCTGGGACAACATTAAATGCACCAACATTCGCATTATAGGGGTCCCAGAAGGAGAAGAGAGAAAGGACCCGAGAAAATATTTGAAGACATTATAATAGAAAACTTCCCTAACATGGGGAAGGAAATAGCCACCCAAGTCCAGGAAGTGCAGAGAGTCCCAGGCAGCATAAACCCAAGGAGACATACACCAAGACACACGGTAATCAAATTGACACAAATTAAAGACAAAGAAAAATTATTAAAAGCAGCAAGGGGGCTTCCCTGGTGGCGCAGTGGTTGAGAGTCCACCTGCCGATACAGGGGACGCGGGTTCGTGCCCCAGTCCGGGAAGATCCCACATGCCACGGAGCGGATGGGCCTGTGAGCCATGGCCACTGAGCCTGTGCGTCTGGAGCCTGTGTTCCGCAATGGGAGAGGCCACAACAGTGAGAGGCCTGCATACTGCAAAAAAAAAAAAAAAAAAAAAAAAAGGCAGTGAAGAAAAACGACAAATAACATACAAAGAAACTCCCATAAGGTTAACAGCTGATTTCTCAGCAGAAACTCTACAAGCCAGAAGGGAGTGTCATGATATATTTAAAGTCATGAAAGGGAAGAACCTACAACCAAGATGACTCTACCCAGCAAGGATCTCATTCAGATTTGACAGAGAAATCAAAAACTTTACAGACAAGCAAAAGATAAGAGAATTCGGCACCACCCAACCAGCTCTACAACAAATGCTAAAGGAACTTCTCTAAGTGGGAAACACAAGAGAAGAAAAGAACCTACAAAAACAAACCCAAAACAATTAAGAAAATGGTAATAGGAACATACATATTGATAATTACCTTAAATGTGAATGGATTAAATGCCCCAACCAAAAGACACAGGCTCACTGAGTGGATACAAAAACAAGACCCATCTATGTGCTGTCTACAAGAGACCCACTTCAGACCTAGGGACACATACAGACTGAAAGTGAGAGGTGGAAAAAGATATTCCATGCAAATGGAAGTAAAAAGAAAGCTGGAGTAGCAATATTCGTATCAGATAATGTAGATTTTTAAATAAAGAATTTTACAAGAGACAAAGAAGGACACTATATAATGATCAAGGGATCAATCCAAAAGGAAGATATAACAATTATAAATATATATGTACCCAACATAGGAACACCTCAATACATAAGGCAAATGCTAACAGCTATAAAAGAGGAAATCAAAGTAACACAATATTAGTGGGGGATTTAACACCTCACACCAATGGACAGGTCATCCAGACAGAAAATTAATGAGGAAACACAAGCTTTAAATGACAATATAGACCAGGTAGATTTAATTGATATTTATAGGACATTCCATCTGAAAACAGCAGATTACACTATCTTCTCAAGTGCACATGGAACATTCTACAGGATAGATCACATCTTCGGTCACAAATCAAGCCTCGTTAAATTTAAGAAAATTTAAGTCATATCAAGCATCTTTTCTGACCACAACACTATGGGATTAGAAATGAATTACAGGGAAAAAAACATAAAAAACACAAACATATGGAGGCCAAAAAATACATTACTAAATAACCAAGAGATCACTGAAGAAATCAGAAAATACCTAGAGACAAGTGACAATGAAAACACGACGATCCAAAGCCTATGGGATGCAGCAAAAGCCATTCTAAGAGAGAAGATTATAGCAGTACAGTCCTACCTCAGAAACAAGAAAAATTTCAAAAAAACAATTTAACCTTACACCTAAAGGAACTAGAGAAAGAACAAACAAAACCCAAAGTTAGTAGAAGGAAAGAAATCATAAAGATCAGACCAGAAATAAATGAAATAGAAACAAAGAAAACGATAGCAAAGATCAATAAAACTAAAAGCTGGTTCTCTGAGAAGATAAACAAAATTGATAAACCCTTAGCCAGACTCATCAAGAAAAAGAGGGAGAGGACTCAAATCAATATAATTAGAAATAAAAAAGGAGAAATCACAACAGACACCACAGAAATACAAAGGATCATGAGACATTACTACAAGCAACTCTATGCCAATAAAATGGACAACCTGGAAGAAATGGACAAATTCTTAGAAAGGTATAACCTTCCAAGACTGAACCAGGAAGAAATAGAAAGTATGAACAGACCAATCACAAGTAATGAAATTGAAATTGTGATTAAAGATCTTCCAACAAACAAAAGTCCAGGACCAGATGACTTCACAGGTGAATTCTATCAAACATTTAGAGAAGAGCTAACACCCATCCTTCTCAAACTCTTTCAAAATACAGCAGAGGGAGGAACACTCCCAAACTCATTTTATGAGCCCACCATCACCCTGATACCAAAACCAGACAAAGATACTACAAAAAAAGAAAATTACAGGCCAATATCACTGATGAATATAGACATAAGAATCCTCAACAAAATACTAGCAAACAGAATCCAACAACACGTTAAAAGGATCATACACCATGATCAAGTGAGATTTATCCCAGGGAATGCAAGGATTCTTTAATATACACAAATCAATCAATGTGATACCCCATATTAACAAATTGAAGAATAAAAAACTTATGATCATCTCAATAGATGCAGAAAAAGTTTTTGACAAAATTCAACACCCATTTATGACAAAAACTCTCCAGAAAGTGGGCATAGAGGGAGCCTACCTCAACATAATAAATGCCATATATGACAAACCCACAGCAAACATCATTCTCAATGGTGAAAAACTGAAAGCATTTCCTCTAAGATCAGGAACAGGACAAGTATGTCCACCCTTGCCTCTATTTTTCAGCATAGTTTTGGAAGTCCTAGCCACAGCAATCAGAGAAGAAAAAGAAAAGGAATACAAATTGGAAAAGAGGAAGTAAAACTGTCACTGTTTGCAGATGACATGATAGTATACATAGATAAACCTAAATATGCCACCAGAAAACTACTAGAGCTAATCAATGAATCTGGTAAAGTTGTAGGTTACAAAATTAATGCACAGAAATCTCTTGCATTCCTATACATGAACAATGAAACATCAGAAAGAGAAATTAAGGAAACAATCCCATTCGCCCCTGTAACAAAAAGAATAAAATACCTAGGAATAAACCTACCTAAGGAGGTAAAATACCTGTACTCAGAAAACTGTAAGACACTGATGAAAGAAATCAAATATGACACAAACAGATGGAGAGATATACCATGGTCTTGGATTGGAAGAATCAATATTGTGAAAAAGACTATACTACCCAAAGCAATCTACAGATTCAGTGCAATCCTTGTCAAATTGCCTTTGGCATTTTTTACAGAACTAGAACAAAAAAATCTTTAAATTTGTATGGAGACACAAAAGACCTCAAATAGACAAAGCAATCTTGAGAGAAAAAACGGAGCTGGAGGGCTTCCCTGGTGGCGCAGTGGTTAAGAATCCACCTGCCAATGTAGGGGACACGGGTTCAGTCCCTGGCCCGGCAAGATCCCACATGCCGCAGAGCAACTAAGCCCATGTGTCACAACAACTGAGCCTGTGCTCTAGAGCCCGTGAGCCACAGCTACTGAGCCTGTGTGCCACACTACTGAGCCCATGTGCCTAGAGCCTCTCCTCTGCAACAAGAGAAACCACCTCAATGAGAAGCCCGTGCACAACAAGGAAGAGTAGCCCCCACTCACTGCTACTAGAGAAAGCCTGTGTGCAGCAGCGAAGACCCAATGCAGCCAAAAATAAATAAATTTAAAAAAAAAAAAAAAACGGAGCTGGAGGAATCAGGCTCCCTGACTTCAGACTAAACTACAAAGCTACAGTAATCAAGACAATATGGTACTGACACAAAAACAGAAATATAGATCAATGGAACAGGATAGAAAGCCCAGAGATAAACCCACGCACCTATGGTCAACTAATCTATGACGAAGGAGGCAAGGATATACAATGGAGAAAAGACAGTCTCTTCAATAAGTGGTGCTGGGAAAATTGGACAACTACATGTAAAAGAATGAAACTAGAGCACTCCCTAACACCATACACAAAAATAAACTCAAAATTGATTAAAGACTTAAATGTAAGACCGGACACTATAAAACTCTTAGAGGAAAACATAGGAGGAACATTCTTTGACATAAATCACAACAAGATCTTTTTTTCACCCACCCCCTAGAGTAATGGAAATAAAAACAAAAATAAACAAATGGGACCTAATGAAACTTCAAAGCTTTTGCATAGCAAAGAAAACCATAAACAAGACGAAAAGACAACCCTCAGAATGGGAGAAAATATTTGCAAGTGAAGCAACTGACAAATGATTAATCTCCAAAATATATAAAAAGCTCATGTAGCTCTATATCAAAAAAAACAACCTAGGCTTCCCTGGTGACGCAGTGGTTGAGAGTCCACCTGTCGATGCAGGGGACATGGGTTTGTGCCCTGGTCCGGGAAGATCCCACATGCCACGGAGCGGCTGGGCCCGTGAGCCATGGCCACTGAACCTGCACGTCCGGAGCCTGTGCTCCACAACGGGAGAGGCCACAACAGTGAGAGGCCCGCGTACTGCAAGAAAAAAAAAAACCTAATCAAAAATGGGCAGAAAACTTAAATAGATATTTCTCCAGAGAAGACATACAGGTGGCCTAGAGGCACATGAAAAGCTGCTCAACCTCACTAATTATTAGAGAAATGCAAATCAAAACTACAATGAGGTATCACCTCACACCGGTCAGAATGGCCATCATCAGAAAATCTACAAACAACAAATGCTAGAGAGGGTGTGGAGAAAAGGGAGCCCTCTTGCACTGTTGGTGGGAACGTAAATACAGCCACTATGGAGAACAGTATGGAGGTTCCTTAAAACACTAAATATAGAATTACCATATAACACAGTAATCCCACTACTGGGCATATACCCAGAGAAAACTATAATTCAGAAAGACACATGCACCCCAATGTTCATTGCAGCACTGTTTACAATAGCCAGTTCATGGAAGTAACCTAAATGCCCATCGACAGATGAATAGATAAAGAAGATGTGGTACATATATACAGTGGAATATTACTCAGCCATAAAAAGGAGGAAATTTGGTCTTTTTTAGAGTCGTGGATGGACCTAGAGACTGTCATACAGAATGAAGTAAGTCAGAAAGAGAAAAACAAATATTGTATATTAACACATATATGTGGAATCTAGAAAAATGGTACAGATGAACCAGCTTGCAAGGCAGAAATAGAGACACAGATGTAGAGAACAAACCTATGGACACCAAGGAGGGAGAGCGGTGGGGAGGGCAGGGGGTGGGATGAATTGGGAGATTGGGATTGACATATATACACTAATATGTATAAAATAGATAACCAACAAGAACCTGCTGCATAAAAAAATAGTCTTAAAAATAATAAAATAAACCGAAGCAGGTCAAGCATTTCTAATACATTCATTCTAGGGCATCTTTTGGTCCATGTTTCAGCCAACTAACAACAACAACAAAAAAAAAATCCTGGAAAGATACATATTAGCAGAACTGACCCAAAATCCATTAAAGAAATTGATTCCATAGTTAAAATCTTTCCACAAAGAAAACTCCAGGCCCTGATGGCTTCACTAGTGAATTCCTCCTAACATTTAAGGGAGAAATAATCCTAATCTCACATGAGCTCTTTCAGAAAATAGAGGCGATAGGAGTACTTCTAATCCTATATGATTGGACATATATACATCCATAAACAACTCATTTTATACAGCCAGTATTATACTGATACCGAAAATATAGGATAAAATAACATAAACCTCCTAATTCAGCTTTTTCAATCAAAAAGGAATTAAAGAACTTTCAGTATATAATAATTAACTCTAAACTCAGTTCATTTTGACAATCATTGAGCTTTTCATATGTATAAAACACTGTGCTAGATACTGGAAACATTCAGAGCCTCTAAAAAAGCTGCTCTCTCTCTCTCTTCCTTTCTTTCTCTCTCTCTCCCTCCCGTCTTATTTTCATTAACAAAAGTTCTCCATACTAGCTATGAAGATGAAAGTGACCACTGACTTTATTTTTTTTTTTTTTTTTTTTTTTTTTTGCTGTACGCGGGCCTCTCACTGTTGTGGCCTCCCCCATTGCGGAGCACAGGCTCCGGACGCACAGGCCCAGCGGCCATGGCTCACGGGCCCAGCCTCTCCGCGGCATGTGGGATCTTCCCAGACCGGGGCACGAACCCGTATCCCCTGCATCGGCAGGCGGACTCTCAACCACTGCGCCACCAGGGAAGCCCTGACCACTGACTTTAAAATGTGGCTTTACTGTTCTACTTCATGGACACTATTTGGTTTTGTAACTGCGAGATCAAATGGAGGAGTTGTTATTGTTTGAATATTGAAGGAAGCATTAAAGTGGCCCATAGTAATTAAAGCAATTTAAGAACCACCTGGTGCAGTTTCTTTAGCATAGTTTTGTGACAAGATGTTGGTCATCATAGCCAGTAGCCAATTTACTTATTTATTTTTTTTTGCCAGTAACCAAATTTTTAACAATCTGTCTTACAGGTATACTTAAACCTAACTGTAAGATTTAATAACCACATCATTTTGCTTTTGCATAAATCTTATTCATAAAATCAAACATAAGACTGAAGAAAATAGAAAGGACTCTTCCTCTCTTTTGTGAACATTTCTGAGCAGCAGCAGATAGCCTGCAGAATGATGCCATTTGCTCAGAATTGTTTACAATACATACAGCCTGTCTAAACTCATGCAAATGCTTCCATGCAATTTTCTTAGTTGCAATTCCTATCCTTATAAATGAAAACCATAAAAAGTAATATAGCAGCTGATAATTGGGTAAATGAATAATTATTTTAATAAATCATATCAAATATATAAACTCTAGAAAAACCAGTAGAAATGTGGAATTAATACAGAAATAGTACTTTAGGGAGTAATTAAAACATGTACATTTTATTCTATTTTAAAATTCTGTCTTAATAATGTTGCCCTCAAGCAATGAGTTGAAGTTGAATACAGGGTGTTGGGAGATGAATAAAAAGTGGCACACTTTATGCTACTGAACGTCACCAAGAGGAGAAAGGATTCCATAAGTCACTCTTTCACATCACAACTTTCCTTTTAAGCCTCTAATTTCCCTATATTAGTGTCTCTTCTACTTACTGATGATAACAAAATCTAGCAGTTATGCACTTGTATGGGAGAAATAGTTGCTCTCACACCTCCAGGAAAGGCTGATGTGCCCCCTGAAACTTCAAAGCTGTCTATAGTGAGTCATGTTCTGGCCTCACGCCTTTACCATTACTCTCCTTGGTCTGCCAGGTCCTATCTCTTCTGCTACTGCATCTCCCAACACCGCCATTTTTTTGGTCTCAGCTACAGACTAAGAAAGTGGCCGTCTTAGTGTGTCATTAGTGCTGCTCACCAAATCTTTTTATTTTTTCCTCCCAGGTATACTGTAGTATTGTACTTTCTCATCCCCCTGCAGCTATTAGTGGCCTTGGACTTGCTTTGGCAATAAAGTGTGAGCAAAAAGGATGTATATTACCCTGGACGTAGCTTTAAAAGCCAGTGTGCACTTCATCACGCTCTCTGCTCACCTTGGGTGATTGGCAGTGTTTCAGGCAATGGTTTCTTATTAAACTGGGGTCCTGGAGTCAGGACAATGGGGAGTAGAGACCACAGCCAACTTGCAGCGGACAGATAATGTGAGCCAGAAATAAACTTAGTGGTTTTAAGTCATTGAGCTTTCAAGATTGTTTGTTTATTTGTTTTAACTTCAGAACAGTCTAGTCTCTTCTAACTGATATGTGTGTTGGTAGTTTTCACCACATCTCTCGTTTATATCCTCTGTGAACGATGTCGCTCCTCTGTCCTCGAACCGATGCTTATATTTTAAAAAAGGTTGTTATTTTTCTTTCTGCATATACTAATTTTCTATATCTCCAGGTCAGTGGTTTAACAAAATATTAGTCATGAATATTTATCTTTCTTTGATCAGTTTAGTATAGATTCAGTGGGTTACTTCCCTACTGAAGGAATGAAAACCAAATTCTCAGGCTTAGCACAATAAGAAGCAGCACAGCCTTCTTCTGACTCCACCCCCTCCCCTACCTTTTTGAATCAGTTATATCAGCAATATTTGGATGCCCATACTCAATCAACATTACATGCTACAACCTTGGTATAACTTGGTATAATGAGTGTGTATTTCAGCCTATAAAAGTGATGTGAGCTTGTCTATAAGTTCATAGTTTTGATCTCACGTAAAACTGCATGTAGGCATTTTGGGTTCTTCAAATGAGCCTGTTGATAGGGAAATCAGATGCCATAGCATACTACATTTGTCTTAGATTCTTTTTTATGACAGATGATAGCATGTTTTTGAATGCTTTGGCAAGGAAATTAAGTTATCTGTGACCTTTCCTGGCTCTACTTACAGCAATTTTGTCTCAACTCTCACAAGAAAATTGTTATAAAATACAGTTTCCAATTTCATCAAGATCCCCTAATGTGCCTTAAAGCAATAATATGTGACTTATATTCTTGCTTTAAGCTTTAATGTAATGATATATCATTACCCCAAAAATTGTCTTTTGAATCTGACAGATATTACCTTTCTAAAATCTTATATGGCCTATATCAGTTTTAATAAAAATAGTAAGTTTTCCCATGTAGAAGCTAATATGTAATTATTAGGTTGATCTATTTGGAATTGCCTGTATTTGACAGTTTGTGACCTATAAAAATGGCAATTTCATATGATTCAGCCTAATAACTTTATACATATTATATTGTTGCATTTGCCTTTATATACATGATGAAAATGTACCAGAAAAAAATTAGTCATTTTCCCCCTCAAATTCTCTCCTATTTCTATATTCCTTATCTTGATGAATGTGCCACTGACTACCCAGTTGTCCAAGTAAACCTAGAAATTATAATTAAGTCTTCACTGACTACCCAGTTGTCCAAATAAACCTAGAAATTATAATTAAGTCTTCCATCTTCCCTTCCCTTTACATCCAATTGACAATGAACTCTATTTTTCCTTAAAATATTCTAAAATTGCTATGCAATTTTATTGCTTTATTGCTATTGCAACTGCCTTGGCTGAATTTATGATCTGTCATAGATGGGGTTCCCGAGGAAGCAGACTGAGATAGAGGTTATATGCAAGCGATTTATTGGGGAGTGTTCTTGAGATTGCAAGGGCTGGAGAGAAGAGGTGGAAGTGATGGTAAATGGGCCACTCTGTTTCTTACTCATGGGTCTCAGACCAATGTATTCAACTCCAGGGAAACTGCACCCTGTAAAAGTCATCAGTTTAAAGTAAGATTTCTCAACCTTGGTACTATTGTTGTTTGGGGCTGGATAATTTTTTGTGGAGCTATCCTGTGTAATATAAGATGTCTAGCAGTATCTTTGACCTCCGTCCACTAGATGCCAGTAGCAACCCCCAATTGTGACAACCAAAAATGTCTCTAGACTTTGCCAAAGGTCTCTCGGGGGAAAATTTGGCCCTGGTTGAGAAGCACTGATTAAAATACATACTGGAGGCATACACTGGAGGATGGTGGCCATCATTGCAAAGTATTGCCTCTGGGCTGCCATTCAGCTGTGTTGTCAGCTTTCTGGGCGGTGTAGAGTGTGACATGCCCAGTGGATCCATTGGTCATGTACTCACTCCCACACTTTGTCATCAAATGGGTTCCTTAGTCTAACACAATGTATGTAGGATGCCACATGAATGGAGGAAACACTATATAAACCTGAGGCCTTGTGGGCAAGAAATGTAAATCAATACCTGAAATATCTCTCTTTCTGTCAAAAAACCCAGCTGCTTCTTTCATGGTAAAGATGATCTAATGTAATCAACTTGCTATCAAATAACTGATTGTTCTCCTTGAGGGATGGTGTCATATTGAGGAACTCATTAGTTTCTGCTGCTGGAAAATTGGACACTTGGTAGCATCAGTAACTACATCAGTCTTAACAAGTGAGAGTCTATGCAGTTGGGTCCATGCATAGCCTCCAACCTTGCCATCCATCATAGCTGTTCATTCATATGCCCATTGAGACAGCACTGTTGTAGATGAAGAAGAGGCTGGCTGATATCAACTGGATGAGGTTTTGGTCTGCCTGATCATTATTTTTTTAATTTTTAGTTATTTATTTTTGGCTGCATTGGGTCTTCATAGCTGTGCATGGGCTTTCTCTAGTTGCGGCGAGCGGGGGCTACCCTTCATTGCGGTGTGCAGGCTTCTCATTGCGGTGGCTTCTCTTGTTGCGGAGCACAGGCTCTAGGCACGCGGGCTTCAGTCGTTGTGGCTTGCGGGCTCTAGAGCACAGGCTCAGTAGCTGTGGCACATGGGCTTAGTTGCTCCGCAGCATGTGGGATCTTCCCGGACCAGAGCTCGAACCCATGTCCCCTGCACTGGCAGGCAGACTCCCAACCACTGCGCCACCAAGGAAGCTCCTGCCTGATTGTTTAATGCCTCTTCCTTGCTGAATGTTTGCTGAGTACATTACACATGATACAAATATTTTCACACTCTGTGCCTACATGCATATATCCACTCATACGTCTCTACTCCAGATCTTCCAGGTCCCTATCCAGTTAGCCAAGGCATGAGCTTGTATATGTTCTAGCTTCAGATTATGTCTCCTTTTACATAATGTAATGACTCAGTGCACCATCCAAAGTTCCATTCATTAGAAGCATTTGCCTCACTATTTTCTTTCAAGGCCCCCTCTGAGTGGGACCCTGGTATAGCTGCCATC
Organism: Mesoplodon densirostris; assembly: GCF_025265405.1. Taxonomy (NCBI): domain Eukaryota; kingdom Metazoa; phylum Chordata; class Mammalia; order Artiodactyla; family Ziphiidae; genus Mesoplodon; species Mesoplodon densirostris. Next base: position 23,195,921 of record NC_082668.1, read on the forward strand.
CGTGTCAGCTTGCATCTATATAACAACCCAGCCCATCTATGAACCAAGATTGAACGTTTTTCTCTTCCGTTACCTGGTCATCAGGGAACCAGTATGCAGTCATAGGTGTGAACTGAGGGAGAGGTGCTGATGAAACCGTGATGGATGTTAAACAGATCTAGGCTTCTGCATCATACATGTGCTTCTGGTCTTTTCATGCTTAACATCGAATGTGCCACCTCCATCTTATCATACACCACCCGATTTTTATCACGTGTAGAGTCTCTCAGCTCATGATGAGCAGTTCTGACTACATGATCAATTGATATAACATGGTCAGGCATTTAGTATCCACAAGGGCCTAATAGCATGCCAGATATTATTTTTGAAAGGTATATAATTCTCCACTGAAGATGCTATAGTTTTGCTCTAGGACCCTAGGGATCTATGTTGTGATTCTTCCATTGGGACTTGACATAAATGCCAAAGAGCATCTCTTCCTACCACCAATACCTCTAATACAATAGGAAACCCAAGGCTGTTTGGCCAAAGAAGCAGGGCTGCTTTCTGCCACCTGATATATAGATTAGAGTAGTAGAATAGTATTCCTAAGTGTAGAATCTTCTGCCTCAAAAATTAAAAACCAGGCATTGTGTTGCCTTCTTCATCATGGGAAGTTCAAAATATGATCATGTATCTTTGATGCCTCAGATATCTGAACCTCTACCAAATGTACTGATGTGTTTGGTCCAAGAATCTTTGTATTGTAGATTTATTTCCCACATCTGGATGGCCTGTGTCTTACAAAGACCCCCTACCTGACAAGCTGGTATCCAGAGAGTGAATCAGTGTGATGTCCTGTGGAAAATCCAGCTAGTCCTGGTCTGTTCTGACCATATTATAACAGAAGACAGAAGAGTTGCCATAGTCCTAGGGCAAAGCTGCAAATGTATACATTTGTCTGTTCTAAGTGAATGAAAAGTTTTCTGATCCTGTTTTTAAAAGGGATGGAAAAATAATGCAATTGGCAGCTCATTGGCTCTCTACCATTTACCTGTGGCCATGTTCATACACTCTAGTAAAGATCCCACAGTTCTTTGATGCAGAAGCTGCAACTGGGAATACGATTTGGTTGCGTTTATGGTAGACCACCATAACCTCCAGAATCTGTCTAGTTGCTGTAGGAGCCAAACTGGTGAACTAAGTGGAGATACGAAAGGGAGCATCACCCCTGAATCCTTTAGATCTTAGAGGGTCACACTAATCTCTGCCATTTGTTTGGGATGCAATATTGGTTTTAAGTTACTGTATTGCCTGGAGAGGGGAGCCGTTTCAGAGCATGTTCAATTTTCTGAGTCTTTTTAATCCTTTCTTCCACTGTCTGCTATGGCAATTCTGATATTTAATACCTCATTTATTGTGGGTTACCACACTCTCCATGCTTCTAGGAGAAACACCATAACCTGTGGTCTTTTTCAAGTATTGAATGTGATAAAGAGAGTTCTCAAATCAATAAAGAACATTGTGTTTTGCTCCCTTTGATCCAGCACTCTCAGAATCCAGTCCTGTGGGTACTCCCCAAATTTGCCATTACATTTTGGCTAAGTCCTATAGCAATGTGTGGGTTGTATTAGTTTTTATTTGCTGCAGAACAAATTATTACCAACTTAGTGGCTTAAAACAATACCCATTTCTTTTTTTCTTTCTTTTTTTTTTTTTTTGCGGTACGTGGGCCTCTCACTGTTGTGGCCTCTCCAGTTGTGCGGAACACAGGCTCCAGACGTGCAGGCTCAGTGGCCATGGCTCACGGGCCCAGCCGCTCCGCGGCATGCGGGATCCTCCCGGACCAGGACACGAACCCGTGTCCCCTGCATCGGCAGGCAGACTCTCAACCACTGCGCCACCAGGGAAGCCCAGCAATACCCATTTCTTAACTCATAGTTCTGCTGATCAGAAGTCCAGCGTGGTGTGGCTGGGTTTTCTGCTCCGAGTAGCACAAGTCTGAGATCAGGGTGTCAGCCAGGCTAGGTTCTCATCTGGAGGCTCTGAGGAAACTCAAGACCTCCAAGATCATTCTTTCTGTTGGCAGGGTTTAGTTCCTTGCAGTGGTAGGATTGAGGTCCTGATTTTCGTACTGGTTGTCCAGCAGGATTTTCCCTTAGCAATTAGAGGCCTACTGCATTCCTACACATGTGGATGCCTACATCTTGCAAGCCAGCAATCCTTCTGTGTCTGATCTTTCTCCTTCTTCAAATCTCTGGCTTCCTCTTCCCAAACGATGTTGGAGAAAATTTTCTTTTAAAAGATTCACTTGAATAGGTCAGACATATATAGATAATCTCACTGCTTTAAGGTCAACTGCAGTAGCACCTTAATTATATCTGAAAAATCCCTTCATAGCAGTACTTAGATTCATGTTTGATTGAGTAACTGGGAGAAAGTAGTAATAGTTATATTTTTTTGTGTCCTTTAGATTGGGAGCTACTTAAAGGTAGAGAATTTTTTTTTCCTTTGTGTCCTCATCACATCTCTAAATCTTTTCATCCATCCCTGTGCTTGCTACTTATTAGACACTCATTAAACACAAAGGTAAACAGATTTTCAATGATCCCATTTTTGTTTCAACAAGTATCAGTAGAATACCCCAAAAGATAAATATCAAGATATTAATACTGATTATCTCAAGATAGTGGGGTTATGTGATTTTTATTTTTGGCTTAAGTTGCATTTCCAAATTTATGAGTAGTAACCAGAAAACACTATAAAAATTAAGACCAATCACAACATCTACCCACCTTCCTGTCTAGGATCCTTTTACATCACAGAAAACATATCTTTAAGAAGGTATTTCCATCATGGTGCTAAAAAACAAGGGTGCTATCAGTGGAACAGAAAGTCCCAAGTGATAGAAAACAGATAGGAGCATATCAACAGAAAAACAGACTGAAAGAAGGAAATGCACAGAGGAAATGACTGGAGAGATAAGAGGAAGTCCAGATATATCCCAAACTCAAAGAAACGAGAGTGAGAGGTATCAAAATATCATCAGGGTATTAATTAATTGTGTTTGGAACATGAATATTGGTGCATGGATGTTGCTCTCCAGCTAACACTTTAATAACTGCTTTTTAAAAAAATTTATTTATTTTACTTATTTATTTTTGACTGCATTGGGTCTGTTGCTGCATGCGGGCTTTCTCTAGTGCAGTGAACGGGGGATACTCTTTGCTGCAGTGCATGGGCTTCTCACTGCGGTGGCTTCTCTTGTTGCAGAGCACGGGCTCTAGGCGCATGGGCTTCAGTAGTTGTGGCACATGGGCTTAGTTGCTCTGCGGTATGTGGGATCTTCCCCAACCAGGGCTCGAACCCGGGTCCCCTACATTGGCAGGCGGATTCTTAACCACTGTGCCACCAGGGAAGTCCCTGGTGACTGCTTTCTAAACCTAGGAAACTGTCTGCCTAGAAGTTCTCCTGACATGAGTGCTAGGGCTGGGGAGAGAAGCAGAGCAGGCTCTGAGTTCTCTATAGATCCCCTTAAGAACAGCAGGACTGAAGAAAAGGCAAGAGAGAATCTGACTCATCCCTAGACTGACCTGAACCATGAGTATTATTTTCTAAAGTAGAAATTCTCATATGGGAGGCACACAGAGTGGATGCTTGAGCTAGAGGAGGCCGGCCAGCGCCCTGGTGACTTACGTTCTCTGGGAGGAATGAGGACGCAAATGCCCTGATGCCAAACCATCCCTGTGTACCCTGGTTTCACGCACTCCCCCCTCCTGTAATTGCCAGGGACAAGCTGCTCTAAGCAGAACCCAGAGTCATCAAGAGAGAAAGAAGAATTTTCAGATAGTTACATGACATAAAAACAAAATCACCAAACATTGAAGGAAAAGCTGTGAAATAGAGGCACCAAACTCAACAGAAAATTCACATCAAAGGAGACATTTAATAGAAAAACAAGAATAAGTGACTATGCAAAGAACAAGGAGAGATTATAGAAATGAAAAATATGACCCCTACCCCAAAACAGTCAGTAGATCGACGGACTGGGAACAAACCAAGGCTGACTTAGTGAGGGGCCAGCGGAGCTAAGTAGATTTCTGAGAATGCGGCTCAGGAGAAGAGGCAGAAAGTACAACGGAAAAGATAAGACTGGATAATTCATTTAGATGGTCCCACAGGCAGTACGAAAGAGAGAGCAAAGGAAATGAAAGGGAGGAAATTATAAACAGAGAAGGAAGAGGAAAGGAAGGAGACAGAAAGGAAGGTGAAGGAGGAAATTCACCAGAGCTAAAAGGCTCAACACGTGCTGAAGCTCTGATGTAGAAAGACCCACATACAGACACATGCTACAAGTATTTCAGAGCCCTAAGAATAAAGAGAAAATCTCAAGACTTTCAGAAAGAAAGAAAAAAAAAAAACATATCCCTATGAAGGAATGAAAATTGAATAAGTGTCAGGCTCAGGGCCCCCAGGAATTTACATTCCCTGTGGGAACAGCTCTCACTGTGCCCCCGAGGGACCAATCACATAAGACCACGGCACAGACAGTGCTGCCTGCAGTTGGTAATACAGCACCCTGGCCAGGCTTGTCACTGCTAGCAAGAAAAGCTAGAAAATGATGAGGCAAGCACTTCAAAGTTCTGAGGGAATATTGGCTCAAATCTAGAATTCTATATCCAGCCAATTTAGTGTGAGAGCAAAATAAAGACATTTTTCAGACATACAAGGCTCAAAATGTTACCATCTATGAGTTCTTTCTGAAAGAATTCCTAGGGATAAACTCCAGTAAAAGAAGAAAAAGAATCCAATTAGCAGAAGGAAGCAGAGATATCTGACTTGTCAATGTACAACATTTAAGAAAAGCTAATGTGACAATGGGAACTGCTGAGAAAGGAGTGCAGGATGTAACTGAAAGCAAACTATTGTTGTCTTGTTCAGGGGAAGGCTATTACAGTTAGGAAATGCATTCAGCTTCAAGTAATAGAGAAATACAACTCACGGAGAGATATATTTTTCTCAGAACAAGTCTGGGGGAAAGAAGCTGCTGGCTCTCAGTCCAGTGGCTTGACTGTCAGGCTAAAGCCTCTACAATTCTCTCAGCCTTTCCATCAGATTAGTATCTCATGGTGGCAAAGATGCTGGCTGCAGCTTCTAATGGTACAGCCATGTTGAGAGTAACAATGAGTAGAGTAGATGGCAAGTCATAGCTGTCCTCTTATTAAGAAAACTAGAGATTTCTAGTATGTCTTATTGACCACCCCCAGCTGGAGGGGAACCTGGGAAAAGAATATTTAGCTTTTACCACCCCAATGTGGAAGAAGGCAAAGGAGAACGGGTTTGGGAATAACAATGACTCATCTGACCGAGTGTTTGCCTCAGAGGCTGAAGATGCTGACTCACTATAGATGTTGATAGTGAAGGGGATTGGATATGACACCCCAAAATATGCCACATTGGCATAAAGATTATTTTGAGCTGAAGGCAATTAAGAATCAACAAATAAAGGAAGAGTTCTTTGCCCTCCCTTTATCTGCCTAAAAACAAGACATAAGTTTCCCCCCATCCTATACCAGGATGAGTGACCCCTATCACCAGAGAACCAGCACCAAGATGAATCTGCATTTAAAAAGCTTACTAAAGTGGCCCATATTGTCCATTAGTTTTCCCATATATTTCCTAATCACTTCCCCACAATTTATCATACCTTGAAGCTCAAACCATTTTTCCTTTGTTAAAAAGGGTACATAAGCTCCTGTGTCTAACTGCTTCTTTGAGTTTCACTTCTTTTCTGTGAACTCCCGTGAATACAAAAATATTAATAAATTTGTTCTTTTTCTCCTATTATTCTGTCTTTTGTCAGTTACATTTGCAGGCCCCCAGCACTGTATCTAAGAGTGTAGAGGGAAAGTTTTTCCTTCCTGACGATAGAAAAGTATGAATTCAAGCACTTGTATTTACAAATCAAGGATAACTACAAATGTAAACATATAGAAACAAATTTACTAGCAACAGGATGCCAAATATCTACCTTCTAACCCCTAAAGAGGGGACTAAATTGTTTGCTTTGCCACTTGGAGGTGTGTATGAGATTCCGAAAATGCAGGAATATAGTCCCTGAACTAATTCTTCACTTGGGTAGAATAATTTAAGTCTAGGACTTCTGTTTTGCTGAATGTCATACTCAGAGCTGAATTGTTCAGAATTTTGAGAACCAGGAGGACAAGGGGAAAAAAAGGAGATAAATTAGAAGTTGTTAAAAGGCAAAACTCAACTGTAGATCTCTAGGTATTTCACCATTCATCAAATAAATGTTTTCTGGTGCTCTAAACAAGTATACTCCAAACATGTGAGCAACAGTCCTATCTGTAAAAAATGTATCAGCATGTACCCTTCATGTAGGTGTAGACCAGTGCTCTCGACACCAGATTTGGAAACAACTTTAATTTCCATTTGGAAAAATAGACCTGCCTGATGGAAAAGCCCAGGCATAGCACAGTGCACTCTGTCTGCTCCAAGGAGGTGTTCTGATCCCAGAAATACAAGTCATTAAGATGGGGAGGCTGCCTGAAAACAAGATTGTTTAGGGATTTCTTTGCACTGTGATTGTTCACCCTGGTGATTGTGAATAGAATTCAAATCATTTTAAGCAAGCAGAGGAGTTGCTGAATCACCTTGACTGTAGGCTTGTAAACCAGCAGCAACAAACCAGAAGGGACAAGAGTTTAAAAACTCTGTCGAAATTTTTACTTATAAAAATGCAAAATTATACTTAAAATCTTTAATCATAATGAATTATAAGTGAAAGAATTATTACTTGCTGTTCTTATGGCTTGTAATAATTCACAGGCAAAAATTATTAAAATCTATTTACAGTACTAATATTTTTAAAGAAAGAGCCCCTCTTTTTTTAACACAAAAGATAAAAGCCCTTTTAATTTTCCCTATACAGTGTTATCATTTGAGTTTACCATTTTGGTAGCATGAAACAAACATATAACCTTTACCTGAAGCGTGTTTAAAGGATGTCAAAATCTAATAAAATTTACAGCCCAATTCTTTGCAATTGCTCCAATATATATTTCCTTTCTTAAACCAAAGTTATAAGTAAAAATACCATTTCTTTTTAAATGACTTCACATAATAAAAACATGAAGGCTAGATTAAATTGATCTTTTTACTACTGTTTATTCTGCTGTATTCTCTTTACAGAATTGATATTTCATGTTCAAATGTTTAATTTCAACTAAAATTAGAAGACCAAAGCAACTTAGGCTATATAATAACAAAATTCCCTCACACTGGTACAGTTTCATATTTTTCAAAGCACTTTCTCATTATTGAATTTTGTCTCACAACAAATCTAGTTATTATTTCCCTTTTGATATATGAGGGAAACGAGGCACCAAAAGGTTAAGTGACTTGTTTTTAGTTACACCATTTAATTAGTGGTGGAGCTAAGGCTGGCACTGAGTGTTCCCGTGTCTGCTACAGAGTTCTTTTCCACTCTGACTATTCCAAGGGTCTTGACATTTTCATGGAACTGAGCCAGGAGTGTACCCTCACCAGCGGAACCCTGACCTCTTCAAAACAGAGTTCAAGGAGATTGTCAGTTCTTGGAATACCCTTCGAAATTCTGCAAGAGAATGTGGAAACTATAATGACATTGGCAATCTAGTCTTTGGGGAGATGACAAGATTATATGGATCCTACTGGGAATCAGATAAATGCAGGATCAGGTGAATGGGTCCTGGTTAAGTGCAAGAAACAAGCTCATGAAGTAGCAGGCTAGAAATTAATAGTTAACCCGATCTCCATGGAAGATTTTTAGAAAGTGGGAGTGTTCCTGGAGAAAGATCAGAATCTGAAGCTATGTGAAATGGGCTAATTCAGATCCTTTTCCATCCTTCGGCAGCTGACATCGGACTATGTAGCAAATGCCTATCAAGTGAGAGCTACATGTTTCTAGAAACTATAAGCATTTTCAAGGTACTCAGTGCCAGGAACTGGAGGAGAGGATTTGGGGATGAAAATTAGAATTTCTAGGCCTGGCATTCAGAATTATTCAGGAGTTTAAGCCCTCGAATGTCTCTTGTGACCTTAAAACAGGTGTCTGGGAATATATCAATAGATATTCAGGAATATAGGGATTTACCAGGGCCGGCGTCAGTAGGTCGATTCTGACCATACAGTTACAAGAAGACAAGGCCTCAGCCCCTGTACCAGGACTGGAGAGACTGTGTCGATATGAATTTAAACTAGATGCTCTGGGACAAAGTCAGAAAGATTTCTGTGGGTAGGTACAGGAACAATTTACAGTAAGATTTTTCTGAAGGAGCTCAGACAGCTAAGAGACAGAGGCAAGGTCAGAAAGAAATTTGCCAAAATTAGTGAAGATAATTTAGAAGAAGAAAGAAAAGGAGAGATCTGGCTGCTGTCAGGTTACAGGTAAACCAAAAAGGGAGTTTGCCCAGGTAAGTCCCAGTTCAAACTTGGGGAACTAGAGTTACTTGTTATGATTCAGTCTCCCAGCTCCAGTCCAGTTCCCCACAGGAAGACTTCTCAAAAAGAGGAAAATGCAGTCCTCCACAGAAGGATGCACAGAAAAGCTCAGCTCCTAGTTAAGCTCCACCCACTAATGTACAGGTGGTTTAGGCTACCTATTCCCTGACAGGATAGGCACGACCACCTGAGCACCAGTCCTCTGGTATTCCTGTTGCAGGAAAAATGGGGCCTGAGAGGACGGTCATGTCCCAGGTTTCAGGTGAGTCCCTGGGACGGGCCGCCAAGTGAGGATCGTTGGCTTTGCACAGGAAAGAATTCAAGAGCGAGCCATAGTAAAGTGAAAGTGAGTTTATTTAGAGAGATATGCATTCCATAGGCAGAATGTGGTCCATCTCAGAAGGTGAGAGCAGGCCCTAAAATATGGGGTGGTTAGTTTTTATGGGCTGGGTAATTTTATAGGCTAGTGAATGGGAGGATTATTCCAACTCTTTTGGGGAAGGGGGTGGGGATTTCCAGGAATTGGGCCACTGCCCACTTTTTGGCCTTTTATGGTCAGCCTCAAACTGTCATAGCACCTGTGGGTGTGTCATGTAGCATATCCTAATGTATTATAATAGCACATAATGAGGCTCAAGGTCTACTGGAAGTGGAATCTTCTGCCATCTTGGGCCTGATTGGTTCTAACCAGTTGATGTCATATCATCAATGGCTATGTCATTCTTTTAAAGTTAGTGCTCTGACCCCTTCCCTCCTGTTTCATTCTGAGGAAGACAAAGGAGTGCTGGGAACTCTGTTGAGAGAACCAATCAGCTTTCTTTTTCTTTTTCTTTTTTTTTTTTTTCTATTTTGAGAAGAATAGGCATCTTGAAGGAGTACATCTATGAGGCAAATTTTACCCTGGTCCTCCAGAAACTGAGACAAGAAAATAAGGCAGGGATGTATTCCAGCTTGTAAGGTATTTGTGAAGGTATCCTAGCTTGTTAGACTTACTACCTTCTCAACCCCCTTTCCTCCCACCAGAGGCAGGGAGCCTGAAGGTGAGGCTGACACAAGCCAGGTATAGCCCTCAGAGACAATGGGAGTGGGGGTCAGGGATGAAAGGCCATAGATGAGCCCTGGACTCTGGGGTAATTGAGGACCCAGCGTGGGCTTCCCAGCTACTTTCCCAGGCAAATTTGTATCCCCAAGCTCCTGTAATGAACCAATGAAATCCACTTCTGCATGAAGAACAGGAGAATCCTCCAGAGTGGGAGGTGGGCTAGCGTGGGGAAGATGCTCTACGGGAAGAGATGAAAACATTTCCTATATCCTGTACCCTCACCCATCCTAGCACCAGTGGCTGAACCCCAAGGCTTGAGAACCACGTATAAATCTTGTGTTTCTCTTCTGTTCATTCAGCCTAAAGGGACAGAGTCTCTATAAATGATTTGTCAGGGAGGAAATATTTTCTCAGAGGAATATGTAGTACCTGGGGAAAAACACTTTTTTCTTTGCAGCTGGTAGGAGAATTCCTTTGTGGGAAAAGACACAGACTTGTTGAAGAGATGCCCGTAGTGGGGTCTAAGGAAGCTTCCAGTTGGCCCCTATGTTTCTTGAAAAAGGAAGGTAATTTGAATAATATGAAGGGAGAGGGGGAGGGGAGGACATAAGGGCTGGGAGGGGCAAGTTTCTGGAAAACAGAAGAGGACACAGTTGCCCAACCTAACAGGTTTCAGAGGAAAAGAGAAATTTTTAAGAAGATATTATTAAATCATTGGCTAAGTGACATATGGAGTAAAGTTCCTCTGCTTCTCCTCTGAAATTATTTGTAAATCCTATGTTTCTTACTGATACCTTCATGGGGGGGCGTTTTTTTTTTTTTTTTTTTTTTTTGTGGGAGTAGCTCAGAGCAACAAGTTGTCTGCTAGACACTTGAGTTATCCTAGGAGAAATAAAATGCTTTGAAATACAGCCGTTGATCCCTGTTTCATCAGGTTTTTATAGGATGACTTGTAGTTTTAATATGTTCTTATAAAATCATTATTTTCTGTAAATAAGGCAGTATCATAGTTTCCATTTTTGTGAATGAAGAACTGGGCTTCAAAGAGAATAAGTAACTTGTCCAAGTGAAAAGTAACTTGAAATTTGATTCCTTTTTTTTTTCTTGTTTAAGGTATCCGCTGATATATTTTTTAAGGACTTTATTTTTTAGAGCAGTTTTAGGTTCACAGCAAAACTGAGAGGAGGGTAGAGATTTCCCATATACCCCTGTTGGGGAGGAAAAAAGTTTCCTCTACACTTCTAGGTTCTTTCGGCTGGTCTAAGAATTAAATTGACATGAGACAGATTAACAGGAAAAAAATCAAACAAATGTTTAGTAACATGTATACATGGGAGAGACCAAGGAAAACTGAGTAATTCACCAAAAGGGCTGAAGCCCTCACCTTAAATACCATCCTTTGATAAGTTTGTAGGGAATTGGTCATCCTCCTTTTCCTGGTACAGGGAGAGAGACACCATTACAAAGGGAGATTTCCCTTATAAATGTAAATGTTTCTAAGGAAAAGGTAACTTCTACTTGGTTTTCAGAGTTTTTCCCATGTCTGCTGTTTCTTAAAAAATAACCAGGGCTTCCCTGGTGGTGCAGTGGTTGAGAGTCCGCCTGCCGATGCAGGGGACATGGGTTCATGCCCCGGTCCGGGAAGATCCAACATGCTGCGGAGCGGTTGGGCCTGTGAGCCATGGCCGCTGAGCCTGCGCGTCCGGAGCCTGTGCTCCGCAACGGGAGAGGCCACAACAGTGAGAGGCCCGTGTACCACACACACAAAATAATAATAATAATAATAAAATAACCAGCTTAACATAATATTCCAAAGAGACACATTTTGGGGTGGCAAATTCTACCCCCCTAAACACATTGCCCCCATCTCCCATTTCTTATTTGCAGGAAAAAGACTTTAGCCTCCTAGACCTTCTGGAATACCAAAGGGCAGATTCAAACAGTTGCTAATCAGGGAAGGGAGGTAATGCAGAAACAAAGGAGGAGCAGTCAAGGGACAATACTGCAGTGATGGGGCAGGGTCCTGGTTCCTCCTCAAGGAACATACATAACAGTATCTCTGAGTTCTTCTGCAAGAACTAAGGCCCCCACCCACATGGAAGAAGGTAACTACATGCTCAGACCCCAGACTGGTTAAAACCTGAAGGCTGATGATTGAGATTCCTGGAGTACCACCCTGTTACCTCACTACCAACCAATCAGAAGAAAGTCAATCACCCTGCAGACCTCACCACAAATTTTGCCTATAAAAACTTCTCCCTGGCCTTCCCTGGTGGTGCAGTGGTTGACAGTCTGCCTGCCAATGCAGGGGACATGGGTTCGTGCCCCGGTCCAGGAAGATCCCACATGCCGCGGAGTGGCTAGGCCCGTGAGCCATGGCCGCTGAGCCTGCGCGTCCGGAGCCTGTGCTCCGCAACAGGAGAGGCCACAACAGTGAGAGGCCTGCGTACCGCAAAAAAACCCCGAAAAAAACCAAAAAAACTTCTCCCTGAAAATCATCAGGGAGTTCAGGGGATTTTGAACACAAGCTACCTGTTCTCCTTGCTTGGCTCTGCAATAAACCTTTCTCTGCTCCAAGCTCCAACGTTTCAATTTGTATGGCCTCATCATGCTTTGGACACATGAACTTGCCTCTTCTTTCCTGGCGAGGACTTGGCCAGTGACAAGCTGTGGACTTTTTGTTGACTATAGCCCTCCCACCATCCTTCTCTCTATATAAAAGTGCTCTCCTTCCCTTGCCATGGGGAAACTTGCACATGGCTCATCATGGTTGTATACCCCAAATTTCAGTTCTCTGCTGGTCCTGAATAAATCCCATTTTTGCTGGAGAAATATCTGGAAGTCTATTTGCTTTAGGTCAGCAATATCATACAGAGCATTTTCACTGCCCTATAAATCCTCTGTGCCCTCCTATACATCCCCCTCCCCAAATAACTGCTGATCTTTTTACTGTTTCCATAGTTTTACCTTTTCCAGAATGTCATATAATTGAAATCATACAGTATGTAGCCTTTTTAGATTGGCTTCTTTTGCTTAGGAATAAGCATTTTTGGTTCCTCCATGTCTTTTCATGGCTTTGAACTTTTATTCCTGTCAGTGAGTTTGGGTGCAAGGAACCATATACTTGTTAAATAAAGGGTGTCAGTGGTATGCTGGTAAATTTCTCCATGGGGAAAAAAGGCCAGGATTTGTAGCATTTGCTAGATTTCCATGATGTTAATACATTTTACTTATGGCTGGTTTCAAACTACCAGTGGTGATGTCACCAAGTGCAGAGCTGGGAAGACATGGGTATGATCAGCAAGAGCAGGGAAGACCAGCTCCAGCACACCACACGGTGTTTTACAGTAAGGACACAACGGACAACCCCAGGGACATCCAAGGACAAGAAACAAATTATTGCTACATCTTCTTTTAAAGCATTCCATGAGGAATCTTGTACCTTTTTGGCTTTTCTTTGGACAGATTCACTGATTTTAATCATGCCACTGACATGTTTACCTTGCTAAAGTACAACTTTCAGGGTCCAAACCAATAAAGGGAGCTAGTGTGTAGAGTCGTTTACAAAAATATCTTTCTCTTTACAGAGGCTGAGTAGGGCCAGTCTCTGTGCTGTTCATGGAGTACAGAGGTGGGAAATATCAATGCTCTCCTGTATAACTCAGTGTTGTGCCACAGGGGACAACCAGCTGATGAAACACAGCTCTGAAACATGCAGCAAGAAAAACTAAGATTTACAGCCGACTATTCTCTTTTCTACATCCTGGAACTTCTATCACAGCTCAGTGACAGTTCTCTAGAAGGATCCTTCTGTAATCCACTGAATGGGCAGTTTCCCTACGAGAATGATGCTGAGAAGAAAAACCAGGAATGGGATTAACTACCTTGGAAACTTCCACTGACAGCAATTATGAGAATTAATTTCTTGTCTCTAGAGCACTTTGGGACAAATAGTAGATTCTCAATAAATATTTTTGAATTGATAATTTTTCAAATACTAGCACATACAAGTATAAAATTTATTTCATTTGACAGGATTTTAATGTGATCAATTAAAATATTTTAAAATTTCACATATAATTTGAAACAAATGGTTTTGTCCTTCTAATAGTTACCTTCCCAAATCTTGGAGAATGATTAATTTCTCTGGCCAGTGGTGATGTCACCATGAACCAGGTGTAAGGCTAGCTGCTTCAAGGACAAGGATTGATAGAACACAGTCCTTTAGGAGCTCTAGACTAACTCAAACTTTCCAATTAAAACCAAAACCAAGATTATGAGTTTTTTTTTCAAAAATAAATTCAAATAAATCCAAAAGCCATGTTTTAGTCATCTTAATTTTCTGTTTTTAGGAGCAAACATCTGATAGTAATGCACTTTGTATAGGCTTTCCTCCCTTTCTTACAAGAACAGTAGGAGTACTTCTTGTTAAATGATTAGCACAGATGCCTGGCCTGTTATGCATTTGTGCATCTGTTATTTAACATTATGATGAACAGGTTACCACGGTCGGTGACCAGAGCTCAATCTTGCTGCAGACTTTTTAAGAGAATGTGTGGAATACACTTCAGAATTGTGCCACTGAGTTGTGAGTCCCAGGCAAGCCCCTTCCACTATTTGTTGAGGGTTGGGTCGCTACTACTGGCACTAACCCTCCAGCATCTCTGGGTGGCATGAGCACCTCCTTCCCTCTAGTTTCCCATTGCCTGGGGCTCATGCAAAGACCTCTCCTGAGGCAGATGCCTCACAAAATGATGTTTCTTCTCCTCAAGATCTGCCTTCACCTCCCCTCTTGGCTTCTAGACCAGTGCCTGGGGTCAGGTCTCAGTATGGATCAAATGGGGGACATACTGTCCCTGTTTTGTAGGAAACAGCTAATTTCCCCAGAGTTCTTCAGAACCTGGCTAGTATATATCAGCAAGAACCAGGAGGTTTGTATGATATGAATTTTGAGGGGTTGGATGGGGGCTGGGGGTAAGGTGGGGACAGAATATTAACACTAGGGAAGAGTTTATCAATATGGGGTGCTCTGCTGTGACTTAGAGTGCAACGCCTTGACAGGGATGTCTGGAGTCGGTCTCAGTGCACAGCTAGAATGACGCCTTGAACTTGGAGATGAGGACGTCTACAGTGGAGATGGAGATGCCAGCACTGCCTTGGCAAAATTTTGAGAAAGGGGTCCTGATGCTCAAAGGGATGGATTTATTACTTCAGTCCAGGGAACCCACTAGCTGACTCTGTTACCTAGAAGGGCCTGGGCAGGCACTCTTCAAGAAAACTTGAAGGATACACTAGTGAGGGGGTGCCGGCTTCATTGAAAAACTAAGTGATGGATGTCATCTCTAGGTCAGGGTTGACAATAGGGGAGACTGCTAGGAAACTGAGCTTCCCGGTGATGAGGGAGATGAAAAGATTCTGGAATAACAGAGGCCAGGTGGCATCACTTAACTATTTCTATAACAGGCACAGACTGTAGTGGTAACCAAGGAAACTTGTTCCACAAGGATCTGTGATGATGGTTAATTGACCAGAGTGTGCCTTGGAACTAGATAAGGAGGCCACCAATAACAATGGTTGCTTGATTTGTATAAACAAAAACAATCAAAGCTGGAAAGCAAATGGTTGATGTCAGCCATTGCAATAGCAAATCATGATCACTTAACTTGTGTTCACATCTGAGTCAGTTATTAGACCCACAACTCATTAATTAAGAAGAGGCGGCCAAGTTCCCTTCAAAAAGGGACTTGCAATGTCATAGCAAATATATAAAATAAATATTTCACCAAATCTTCTCCAAAAGAACCTCAGGCCTTTTATCATATTAACTGTCCACTAGGGAAAGGGTAACACCCAGACCTTTAAAGGATTGCTTGAAACAGAGTCAAAGATGACACTGATGCTGAGGGACACAAAATGTCATCATGGCCCCTGTTCAAGTGGGAATACATGGATGCCAGAAGACAAATAAGGGTCCTGTCCCATGTCTATCTCACACTGAGTCCAATGAGTCCCCAGGTAATTGATCATTTCTTCATTATAAATGCAAAATTGGATATCCCTTGCAGCTAGCAGAAACCTCCCATTGGTTCCTTGACTTGCTAAATAAGTGCCATGGTGATAGGAAAAACCAACAACAAGTCTCGGAAACTGGCCCTGCAAAATAGTAAATCAAAGTCAGTCTATATCTCAGTTGGAATGCCAGAGATTTTTGTCATCCTCAAAGTCTTAAAAGATAGACTCCATTGCATTCTCATTTAATCCATTGGTGTAGCCCCTATAAAAATCAGGTTGATGACTGCACATAATAGTGGACTACCATAAAACTGACCTTATTCACAGCTGCTGTCATATGCGATATTGCTACTAGAACAAAACACAGCTGCTATTGACCTGAAAAATGAATTTTTAAAAATCATTATCAGGAAAGAGAATCAAAAGCAATTTACATCCATCTGGATGGAAAGCAGTATACATTTAGAGTCCTGCCCCAGGTCTTTGGAAACTTTCTTGCTTTCTCTTGCAGTAGAAGCTAAAGGAGCACTCCACAGAACATCATGCTGGTCCACTAGGTGAATAACATCATATTAATCAAACTAGTGAGCATGAAGTGGCAAATGCTCTGGTAAGTCATATGTGAACTGGAAATTAAATAAACCCTAGGGACATCCCTGGTGGCGCAGTGGTTAAGAATCCGACTACCAACGCAGGGGACATGGGTTCGAGCCCTGGTCCAGGAAGATCCCACATGCCACAGAGCAATTAAGCCTGTGCACCACAACTACTGAGCCTGCGTGCCACAGCTACTGAAGTGTGCGCACCTAGAGTCCGTGCTCCACAATAAGAGAAGCCACCGCAATGAGAAGTCCGTGCACCACAGTGAAGAGTAGCCCCTGCTCACCGCAACTGGAGAAACCACACACAGCAACGAAGACCCAACGCAGCCAAAAATAAATAAATAAATAAATTTATAAAATAAATAAATATGGGGCTTCCCTGGTGGCGCAAGTGGTTGAGAGTCCACCTGCTGATGCAGGGGACACGGGTTCATGCCCCGGTCTGGGAAGATCCCACATGCCGCGGAGCGGCTGGGCCCGTGAGCCATGGCTGCTGAGCCTGTGCGTCCGGAGCCTGTACTCCGCCACGGGAGAGGCCACAACAGTGAGAGGCCTGCATACCGCAATAAATAAACCCTAAAAAAATTCATAGTACATTAGTGATTTTTTTGTTTGTTTGTTTGTTTGTTTGCGTTAAGCGGGCCTCTCACCATTGCGGTCTCTCCCGTTGCGGAGCACAGGCTCTGAATGCGCAGGCTCAGCGGCCATGGCCCACGGGCCCAGCTGCTCCGCGGCATGTGGGATCTTCCCGGACCGGGACACGAACCCGTGTCCCCTGCATCGGCAGGCGGACTCCCAACCACTGTGCCACCAGGGAAGCCCCATTAGTGATATTTTTATGGCCCAATGTTTTGAGGAATGCCCGGACATCCCTTCAATACTGAAAAACAAGTTATTATACCCTTACCACAAAGAAAGAGGCACAGCACTTTAGTTCTCTTTGGATTTGGGAGATATCCTATCAGTAGGGTTAACTATCTGACACTCCTTGCTCCTTCGTGGTAAAATTCAGAGATACGTTTTTCTCAGTGTCTCAGAAGATCCCCAGCAGGATTGAGCCCCAGTTGTCCACAGTGGTGACCTTCTCATTAACACTAAATCTTTTATTGGCTTTTCTCCTTATCCTTCTCTCAGCACCACATCCTACAGTGCTTCTCAGGAACACTTCCTAAATACATTACACCCAAATTCTTGCTCAGGATCTGCTATTGGAGGCACCCAAGCCAAGACAGTTTATAAGGGTAGAGACAGGGAAAATAGCTACAAAGTTATTGCCAATAATCCAACAGGAGATGATGATGGTTCAGTCAGGGTGGTAGCACTGGAGATAATTGGAGTCCTCAGGAAAGATTGAATTCTGGATGTATTTTGAAGTTAGATGTGTATAGTTGGATGTATGATATGAGGTAATGAAGGGGCCCAGGACGTTTCTAAAGATTTTGCCTGGATTAACTGGAATGATTGAGTTTCTTTCAACTAAGATGGAAAAAACTTCAAGAAGAGCAATTTTTCTGGAGTAGATACAGAGCTCAGTTTTGGTCAGCTGCACTTTGAGATGACTACTAAATATTCCAGAGAGGTTTTCAAGTAGTTAGTTGGAAACTTGAGTCTAGAGTTCAGGAGGAAGCTCCACCAAAGGGATACAATGGCAGTCATTGGTCTATAGATGATATTTCCAGCAATGAGATCATCAAGAGAGTGAATACAGAGGGAAAGAGAAGACAACCAAAGCCTGAGCACTGCATCCCTCCAGTGTTAAAAGGCTAGAGGGAAGAGAAGGAGCAATGGAGATCAAAAAGAAGCTAGCAGTGGAATAGGAAGAAAACCCAAGGAAATGGAATGTCCAAACAGGAGGCCAACGGGGCAAAGAAAAATGATATATCAAGGAAGAGGTGTCAAATGCTGCTGCTAAGTTAGGTCAAATAAGAACTAAGCATTTATGAGTGGATTTAGCAATGGGAAGGTCAATTCAATCCTGATGACAAATTTTGGTTGTCTAAACACTTCATAAATCCAGTGAGCTTCAGTGGGTATCTGAGCCTTCCTGGGACTAGATGCAATCCATGCTTTCTCACGAAGATGAAGAGGGTACACATGAAAAGAAGGAAGGACTCTTAAAATGTACTTTGGCTGCTTTGCCATTTTGCCTAGGGTCAGCCATGTCACTGACAATAAAACACTGGGAATAATATGAAGCACAGATGAACAAACTCCCCTTGGTGCTCTGTGGGGGAAAATACTGGAACATCAGAATCTCCTGGCCGTCAAGCCAGATTAATTTACTCAATGCTTTGTGATAGATTTTGTTGTAAAATAAATTGGATAGTAGATTCTATTGAGCAATAGTACCTAAAATTTTCAATTGCAGAGTATTTTGGCTTATTACAATCAATGGGAGGCCCCTAGATGCCTGGAAATGATGGCTGGATTCAGGATGGTGCCCGCTCCTAATGATAATGCTGGAAATCACCCAACAGTAAGCCTTCATTGTTCAATGAAAACTCAAGAGGGATAATGCCCAAAAGTGTTATATACAAAAAATAACTGACTCCCAGAAAGGAAGGGGCAAAATAAGTTCACATAATCACGTCATCCATCCTCTATGTGGCAAAAGTCGTTCTGTGTCTGGTTTTAACGTTGGTAAAAATAATAGATTATTTTTCTCTTTTGATCGTATTTGATTTTGATCCAGGAATTACCTTTAGCTTTACTTCATTGGTGCTCAATATCATCTTCTCTCCTGATGGAAAATCCTACCTAGTCAGTGTTTGCATTTCTTCATCCACTATCCTTCTCATGGCAATAGTCACACTTGGGATAAAAATAATACCTATCTATAGGGTTGTTAAGGGTATCATGCAACTTAGTCTAGCTCATTCACTTAAAACAGTACTTGGAAAAGAGCTTGTGCTGTGTGTATGAGTGTTTCCTCTTGTTTTTACCTTTATGTGGTAAATGTTCTACCTTTGCAGGGCCTATGTTCACATTGGTTTCTGTTCTTTGTGACCGTGACAATTGTAAAATATAGAGTTTATTAAATCATTGTGAAAATGAATATCTCTAATTCTAAATGTATGAATGTGCTGGAAATGATGATCCCGAGACCTTCAGAAACCCCACAAACTCTGGAGACAGGAGTAAATATGAGCCACTCATATTCCAAAGGCCTGGATCCGACCTCAGAGTCTGAAAGTCTCTGAGTCTGAGATAAGCAGTCAACATATCCTAAATGAGTATTTACAGCAATTACATACTTCTAAGAAAACTACCACACCTATCCCTCTGCCCACCCACTCCCCCCCACCTCAGATTCAGTAGGTCTTGTCTTTGGCCCAAATAGGTCACAATTTATTGTCCAGGCCTGGACTTTTCTTTGTAAAGAGGTATCATTGATAACGTGAGCACTGAGACCCTTGCAGAGGCTGGGAGCTTTGGTGATTGGATCCAGCCATTCTTCAAGCTCCTAACACCTCCTTGGGATGCATTGAAGAGGTAGAGTGCAGGTCTGCTACTCCCAGGACCCCTAACCACCACCCTCCTAGGAACCTCTTTCAGTTTTGTCATGTCCAGTTCCTGATCCTAGGACCTCAAAGCCCATCCCCTTTCTTGGACTATTTTCTTTCACAAAACAAAATTTTCTTAACTCTGCAAGGTAAGGTCCAGTTCTCCATTCAACCAAAAGCCTAACTGGGACAAACAGGTTTGAGGAGGAGAAAAAATTCTTGTGCTTCTGATCCATCTATAGCTGTGCAAACAAAACACAAATTAATTCCTCAGTGAATGATTCTGGCACATAGTAGTAAAGAGGACTGTACCACCTCTTGCCTCTGACTTTCACACATGTCACTTTTTCTGCCTGGAATATTGCTGCTTTTCCTTCCTCCTTACCTGACTAACTCCTACTCACTCTTCCCATCTTAGTCTAAACATCACTTAGCCAATTTAAACTATGCCTTGATTCATTATTTAAAAAAATCAGCACAGCTGAACATTTTCAAGAACAGTAATACACTTTCACACACAATGTTCACTAGCACAGCTTAAGGGGAGGACAGGGTGGCCTGAGATGACCTGTGAATAAGGCCAGGTTTCTCTTCAAGGGCTCCTACTTCCTTCCAGCAACCTCCTCACTAAAGGACGTCCACATTTTCTGGAGCTGAGCGCTCCCAGACTCTTTCACCTTTTCCTAAAATCTTCCCACAGAAAAGGATCTGTAATCAGTCATTTGCATCTTAATGGAAATGTAAATTGCTGTGTTAAGTCTCCCAGGGCAGCCGCAGTTTAAACCTAGGTACTTTGGTGGAATGAGAGGCTTTGTTCCCAAGGAAAATGAAGTTAAGCTGCAGGGAGGATTTTGCTTATTTCAGTACGGTATTAAGTGACTTTGGGCCTGCCCTAAACTCTCCCTATCAGTTAAATATCAAACATATTCTGATTTTCCCAAGGGTTATTTTGAAAACCAAATGAGATAATGTATTTGAAAGTGTCCATAAACTATAAAGTACTACACAAATGTTAGTGCTATTATTAGTAAGTTATGAATTTGACATTCATTGGCATTCAAAGCAAGTCTAGAGATTCCTTATTCATAATTCCCAGACCTCAGACAAAGTTGCTGTATTCTCTTCTGCATTCAGTAGAGTTTGTAATTCCATGTAGATTTAGGGAGAGGTTCTGAATATTGTCATAAAGCAAGAAAGCATTTTTCTTTAAGAATAAAGAAATACATGTGTCTTGCAATGATTTTTTTAATCTTTTTGAATTCTGTCTTTTGTCTCAGTGGGAATCTTCCAGCCTTCCTTACTTTTATCCCAGAAGAGCATTTTATTTTCCTCTATGACTTGATTTTTTTTTTCTGTCTGATCGAAGAGCTAAACTTTAATATTTATTAAAATAACTCACTTTTTCATTTTCAATAAAAATGGATCAGATCCTCTATTAACTCCTAGTTAATTAGGAGAAGATATTATATTTATTACTTCTTCTAAGCGAATTACAGAGATATAGAAATGTATCTTTTAAAAAACTTTTTTCTGCCTACCAAATGTGTGCAGTTCAAACATTAGCATGTGTTTCATATTTCCCGTATATCACTAAGCCACTAAATTTTTCCTTTAATCAAATGTTTTGAATTTGCATGAATAAAAATGATCACTGTCTATTCATATTGAAAGTTCATGTGAAGGTTGGTCTCTGTTTAAAGTGGTCTTTGTGAATCTGTTTTTTTCTGAAGCCAGAAAATAGTTTCAGAAAATAGGCAGTGAGTTATCCTAGGAAAAAAGAAACAAAAGAATCTGTTAGTTTATTTTCTGTTAAAGTGATATCTACTAGGTAAGAGTATGGCTGCTCATGTTGCTAAATCAGAGGCAATGCCCTCTCAACCCAAATCAAATGAGCCACTGAGCTTTACTGACCCTGATGCACAGTAAACAAACAAATAAATCCATCTATCCATCCTCAAACTCAAGTACCTACGTCATGGGGCCATTTATGTAGATACATAGCTCTGAGTGTCAGGAAAGCGAACTGCAAGGTCATGAGTTTCATTGAAACTCTGAATGTGTTGGCCTTTTCAAAAAAATTTTTTTTCGGGCTTCCCTTGTGGCGCAGTGGTTGAGAATCTGCCTGCCAATGCAGGGGACACGGGTTTGAGCCCTGGTCTGGGAGGATCCCACATGCCGCGGAGCAACTAGCCCCGTGAGCCACAATTACTGAGCCTGCGCATCTGGAGCCTGTGCTCCACAACAAGAGAGTCCGCGATAGTGAGAGGCCCACGCACAGCGGCGATGAGGAGTGGCCCCCACTTGCCGCAACTAGAGAAAGCCCTTGCACAGAAATGAGGAGCCAACACAACGATAAATAAATAAATTAATTAAATTAAATAAATTTTTTTTCATTCAAGTATTCATTTACTTATGCATGCAACAAGTACTTTTGCCCAACTATGTGCCCGGCAACCATTTAGGTGAACGAGTGCCTGATCCAGGCATTCAGATGAGTAAGAGAGAGAGGATCCCCTGCCTTCATGGAGATTACGATCAAGTGGGTAGAAGCAGACCATAAACAAATACATAAAACAAGATCATGAAGCACTGCAATGAGGGAGACTGATTGGCAAAAAAAGGGAAAGTGACTCATTTAGATTGTGTGGCCAGGAAGCCCTTTCTGAGAACATGAAATCTGTTTGAAGATCTGAAGAACAAGAGGTAGCCAAACCCACAAAGAACTAGGGAAGAATGTTCTTGGCCCAGGGGATAGAAATGCAAAGGCCCTGAAGAAGGAAGAGACTTGGCCTCTTTAATATTTCTGCAAGGAGCCAGAGTGGCTGCAGCTTAGTGAGCAGAGTGGAAAGTGACAGGACAGGAAGTTAGAGATGGAAGTGGGGCCCACATCATCAAACTTATGAAGATCACAGAAAGGGGTTTGAGTTATACTCCATGTGGAAGAAGAAGCCACAGAAGAGCTTTAAGTACTGGAGTTAAAGGGTCTGTTTCCATTTACAGCATCACTCTGGCTGCTGTACAGGGAATGAATTGCAAAACTGCAAGAGCAGAAATGGGAAAACTAATAGCAAAGTAATTGCAGTAGACTAGGTGAGAGATGGTGGTGGACCAGGTGAGAGCAGAGGGGATGGAGATAAGTTAATGGGTTTGTGGTACCTTTGAAGGTAAAGCCAATAGTTATCAAAATACTAGATTAGATACTGAGGAGGAGATGAGAGAAATCAAGGATAACTCCTAAATTTTTGAAATGAGGCACTGTGTTGATGGCCATGCCATTTACTGAGATAGGAAGGCTAAGGGAGGGATAAGTTTTTGATAAATCAAGAGTTCCATGAAGAGTATGAAACCAGGCAGGAGAAGCTAACATACCAGAATACTATATCAGGTTAGACAAAAAATAAACCAATCACTGGTAGCAGAACTTCAATTAGGGAGGCATGAAACATGGTTCTTCTAGACTTATCTTTTTTTCTGCTTCAAAGACTAAACAATGGGCACAAATAATTTAATGGGCTCTATCTTGGGAGGGCTGTGATTGCATTTAGCTGCAGAACACATAGATTCACAGTTTTACAAAACATTGATATATTTAATTTCATCATATAAGCTAGAAATATTTTACTAGCAGAAATATACATATAGAACTAGAAAAGTGCCTGGTATATAGTATATACTCAAGAAATATTTGTTGAATAAATGCAAATATGTATAAAATATAAAATAATTATGAGTATGTGTGCTCATGAAAAACTAGACTAAGAACCATAAACTATTTATAGATGCATTCAGCAAAGTGGTGAGCATAGAGAAAGCCCGAGTGGACACAGATTAAGTGCAATTGTACTGTTGCTGATTCCACAGCTCCTATCTTTTCATTTTTTTCAAATAGGGAGAATCACTCAAAGAACATGTCATTTTAAAAATCAGCTTTCACCTGATGATACGATGAAATCTGTATCCACAAGGAAACGTGAGGATGTGGCCAGATGAAGGATATTCCTTCCTGGAAGCTGTAAGAACTAATGCTATAATTGATTTGGCTGGATTCTAGGGATGATTAAGTGGCCATAGATCATTGGGAAATAGAAGATTAACTAGAGAATATGTTCTTTGCTTTAGAGTAATAAGCTGGGAGTTTATGGTTTTTGATAATTTCACTATCCACTTTACATTTTTATTAAGTCTGTGTTATCGGAGTACAAGTTAGCTGACTTTAGGTGTAGCCTGTTATTCGTTGCAAAACATAACTTTCAAGGAAATGCTGATATGGCTTCTAAAGGATAAAGTTTCCAGTGTCAGATTTTCCTAGGCAACAGTTTAAAAGGCTTGACATTTGCTGAATAGCCCCAGAGAAAGGGCCTCTTATTAAAAGTGTTCTTCCTCTTGGCACATAGCATTTGTAGGAATTAGACTCATTCAACAAACATTAATCGAGGGTCTACTATACACTAGGCATGCTGGTCTGAGGCCTTGAGACAGGCCTTCTATCTAATACAGAGATTAAATAGACCAACACCTACCCCCTTCCTTTCTCCACTGTTTAGTGGGGAAACAGCACAGCAAGGACAGGTACCCTGAGAGTCTAGAGGAGCAGCAGCAGGCTCATTGCTGGAGCCTGGTGGCCCAGGAAGCCTTTCTGGAGGGGAAGGACAAAGCAGCTGAGTTTTCAGAGATGAGTAAGATCTAAGGAGTTCACATTTCTAACATCTATCACCATTGTCTATTAACTGTCCGTTGTTCCTTACTTGTGGAATTTATATCATGTAAACTGTCATCTAAGGAACAATATTATCTTAACTGAAACTTTGCATATTCAAACTACAAGAGTTCCAACCAGAGTATGTAGTTATTCTGAAAACTATGCTTAACTCACCTAATTGTTGAATTCATTATAAAGATTGAATTTAGCAAATTACATCCCAGAGCAAAGATATCTGGGAATATCTTTAACAATAAGGTGCACATGTGTATGGGTGCTGTAAGGTTTCTCAGGCTTTGAGAGATTTACTCTATTCCTGGAAGTTTGTTGGGCAAGTATGGAGGAACAGAAAGCCATTGCCTAGCTAAGCCTCACAGAAAGTTTGGATAATGTTTCTGAGTCAAGTAGCTTTTAAAATAGCTTTAAAAACAGTGGCTTTTAAAGGGAAAAAAAAGTTTCTGATACTGAGGTTGACATATATATATATATATATATACACACACACACAAAGGTAAGACTAATCCTAAACTCCTTAAGCTAATAGCTCTTATAAACTAAAATAAATACATAAATAAAAAATAAATTAAATATATGTCTAATGCATAAGTCTAATGCAATTTAAATTGAAAACATTAACTAAGTCTCATGCTACTATTTCAGTACAATTAAATAGAAAACTAAATAAAAGACTGGATAAAATAATTAAATAATAGAAGATTTGAAAGATACAGACTCAGGTCTTATATTTATGTATACTTTTTTTTTCTTAACCACTGTGACAATCAAGGACCTTTATTCTATTTTTCTGCTTTCTACCATCTTTACCTGCCACTTCTTAGAGTATTATTTCAACCCCATCTTATAATATGTTAAAATATGTGTACATTTTTTAACCTCAATAATACTAATATGAATAATGCTAATTCACATTAGTATTAATAATTTCAAGAATTTGCTTGCTATTTGAATATAATCAGATCTTGTAATTAACTAAATTTTGTCCAGAGCAACCCTTGATTGTCAATTTATTGAAATTTGCATTAAATAGGTACCTAACTCCAGTTAGTGATGAGGAAAAGAAAAAAAATTTCTAATGTGTATCTATGATTCTATTTACCAAATACAAAGCTGGAATATGCACATACATCTCTGTATTAGTTTCTTATAGTTGATGCACAAATTACTACAAACCTGGTGGCATAAAACAACACGTATTTATTATCTTGCAGTTCTTGGAGTCAAAAGTCCAAAATCGGTTTCACTGGGTTGGACTAAAGTGTCGGCAGGGCCAACCTCCCCCAGGAGGCTCTAGGGGAGAATTTGTTACCTTGCCTTTTCCAGCTTCTAGAGCTGCATTGCTTGTGTTCCTTGGCTAATGGCTCCTTCCTCCATCTTCAGATCTGTCTTTGCTTCACCATCACACCACCTTCTCCTTTTCTGTCTCTGTAGTCAAGTCTCCCTCTACCTCCCTCTTATAAGCCTGCCGCAATCTCCTTGCAAGTGTGGTTGTACTGTGGTGAAGACTTTTTTGAACTCAGCATGTTGTGTGATCACTCAGTATTTCCAACACTTTTCTCAAGTTCCGTTCCTGGGAAACTCGCACTGATTTTAGTTGGCCTTTACTTGGTACATAAAATGTAAATGCAGTGTAGACACAAGCATGAGATTGGTGGCCATCCCAGTGATCCATGCATGAATCGGCTTATTTTTTCAGACTATCACATTTTTCAGCACATAAAATCTCTCTGGTCTGTTTGTCTACCATCATGGCAATTTAGCTCCTCTGAGCCTGAGTTTTGACTTCCCCAGGGTGAGGATTCAATTGGTTTGCCCAGCAGCATTTATAATAGGTTATCTCCTTTGGACAGAGCTTTTGTGCCAGGCTGTCTAGCCTGGGCTAACAATTATGGAATAAGCATCAGCAGGTCCAGTTATGCATAAAGCACTTTCTCTGGGGAAGGTAAGCAGTTTCTCAGAAGTGGGCAATCTAAATGCAAGTTTAATTGCATAATTTCTTTAGTAAAATTGGAATGGATTCCGTGATTCTAGAGCCTATGCAGTAATGAGGGTCACTAAATTGCTACAGTTGAGGAGATATGATAAATTCAAGGAAGAATACCCAAATTTATGAAATCTTTTTTGTAAGGTCGGATCTTAACAAACGGCATCGCGAAACAGAGGAAAGCTTTAAGTGAGCTTTATTAGGGGGCACTCCCGGGTGAGGTTCACTGGTCCGAGAGAAAGGGGCCAGAGAAGTCGCGCCCGGGTGAGGGTTGGGCAAGATTTTATAGGGGAAGAAGGGAAAGGGGTGTGGTGAATCTGGGAGGGCTCAGGGTATTCCTTATTTGGTGGTCTCTTCGGGTATGGTGGCAATATCTGCTGCCGGTTACATCAGTCTTGGGACCGCTAGTCCCGCCCCTCGAAAGGAGGGAAGGCTGGGCCGGGTGGAAAGCCCCCAGGTCAGTTCCTGGAACTGGGTGGTCCGGAATGTCTCCAGGTCAGTTTCTGGAACTGGGTGGTCCGGAGAGTTTAGGTCTGATGCAACCTGTGAATCTGATTGCTTTCCTCTGCCTCGGGCCAGTTGGCCTTACACTTTTCACTATCAGTTACAGCTATATACAAGGCTAAAAGGATTGCTAAATGCTTAGGGTGAAGAGGAAGGTGGGTTAAATTTGAGAAAACTGTCCAAGAGTTGTCATATCTTTATTGCTTTCTTGCACGAAGAAAGGTTCTTCTCTTTGGAAGAAAGGAAGGGAAAAATACTTTCAGTGCAGGAATAAATACAGAAGAAAATAAAAGTGTGAGAAACACATAGGAAAGATCAAGGTGCAATTTGTTTGACTTCAGCAGACAAATTAAGTTGGAGCAAAGCAGATAAGGGGATGCAATAGAAGCTTAAATTTATGGGTATTATGACTTCTCTAGTGAGTGAGACACCCACAATTTAGGGTTCTTCTATCATAATTTGATGTCTGTCATTTATTTTGTCATGAATTTGAAAGCTTCAGAGAGGTAGAGTAAAATGACAGATGATATTTATAGTTTCCGTAGAGATTGTTGGGCAGAAAGGCACGGCAGTTACCATGGTCTAGCATTTTTATAATCTATTTTTTCTCATGCACCTCTCACAGTAATATATACTTCTTTAGAGCTCCTTGGGAAATTTAAATCATTTGGTAACTTTTATGTCCTGCTAAGTTTCTAGGAACTTACTAAGTTTTGATATGCATGAACTAAAATTACTGTGTGATTGAGTTTATTGAAGAATTTAATTCAAAACAAGACTAACAATAATTGAGAATCATCCTAAGACATCGTTGTTGTTTATATTATTTCCCTGACCTATTCTTATAGGATGCTACTTCTTTGTTACTCATTTGAAAGTGAGAGAAATAGTGTATATGAGACAGAGTTCTTTTGCTCCTGCCATGGACCAAGTTCTAAAAACAAATCTTATGGCCATTGTCCTAGGGAAATTGCTTGGTCATTTCTAATAATTACTAGAGCATGTTTGTGGCTGACAATGGGGGAAAAGTGGAATCAACAGTGTATTGTCAGAAGTGGTCCCCATCGTTTAAAGCAATGAGAAGGTTCACAGTATTCTAAATAAAGAAATGACTGAAAAAAAGGATGTTTCAAAAAGGGCAAGATATGGACCAAATTACTAGAATAGAAAAGCATTAAAGATGGCAGAAAGGAGGTGCATCTCTACTGAATCTTTGCATTTACTGAATATCTGTTGGCCAATAATGGCTTGGTTTCTAATGCAACGAAAGGCAAAACAATTTGGGCACTGAAAGTGCTTCTTCCAGAAACAAATATATATTTTTTTTTTTGTAAAGCCAAACAAGTGAACTTTATGATGCATTATGATGATTTTTCCTAAATCACTAGTCAGATAGAATGTGGAGATTTAAAATTACATGTGGGATTTTGCCAGAATGCCCACTCTTAATTATTTTTTGAAAAGGATTGGATAGATTTAAGTTTGAGTTACATTTTTGATCATCTTAGTTCCTTATGTAAACCTGATTTGAAAATTCAAATTTATCCAGAGAAACTTTCAAAATGAATCAGTACATCACTTTAAGTGAAAATTTCCAGAAATGCTAATTGGTAGAGAGAGCTTCATTTCCTAGCAACAAGTCTCATTCCAATGTTGTATTTTTCTGACTGTGAATATGCATTGTATCATAAGATTATAATTGTATTTCAAATTGTCATAATTTACAGTTATCTTTTCCCTACGTATACAAACAACTTAACAAAGTTAAAGGCAAACCTAATAATCTGACTAATCATTTTTTTTACCAGTTTAAACTGCCACAGAGAAAAGCAATTAAAATAGAGAATCTTTTGTTTGTTAACAGCTCACCAGTCAGACAGTGGGTAAGCAATTATTTTTCTGCTTTTTTTTTAAGTTAAATTTTGAGATGTACGATTAACTTGTTAAAGACTAGGCATATATTCCCAAAATATATTATTATGACATGAGAATAGCATAACAAGATTTCTGAGGGTGAAATAATATTTCTCAATTTATTTTTCAGTGATTTGAGAAATCATTTCTCAATGATTACATTTCATTTATATAAAAATCAAGTCATTTATAGGATGTTTGGGAAGACAGGCCATTCTTGATTATTTAGAGATCAGAGAGGTCTTTCTTCTGAGTTTTCATAATCAAATTCCTGGATTTATACAAGATTGTATAGGAAAGAAAATACAAAATACTTGTAAATACATAATACAAAACTGGCCATTTATAAAATTAGTACTCACTCAACACAGAATTCTCTATGCCTAACACTAGATTCTATACTCCCTGTTGCTTAAAGCATCAGCATCTGGACAATATGATATAAATACAATGCAAATCAAATTCAAAGTAAAAATACAAATATTGCATAAGATGCAGACTTTCTTGAAATCACTGAAAGTGACAATGGACAGTTTCTAGAATCTTGAGCAAAGAGAATTTCACCACTCAACCACTGGAGAAGAGAAAAGAAAGCAGTAGCAATGACGCGGTAGGAGCTTCAAAAGAGAATTATTTGACTATCAAAGGATTAAGAGAGGCCCTTGGGAAAAAGTGGATTAATAATGCCATGTCCAACTATGAAAACATTTCTTTGCCATGTTACAACACAAACCAATGAACTTTTGGCTCATTCTTGGTTCATTCTAAAAATGAACACAAGGGCTTCCCTGGTGGCTCAGTGTTTGGGAGTCCTCCTGCCAATGCAGGGGACATGAGATCGACCCGTGGTCCGGGAGGATCCCACATTAGCGGAGCAGCTAAGCCCATGAGCCACAGCTACTGAGACTGTGCTCTGGAGCCCACGAGCCACAGCTACTGAAGCCCGTGCGCCTAGACCCCGTGCTCTGCAACAGGAGAGACCACCACGCTGAGAAGCCCGCGCACTGCAACGAACAGCAGCCCCGGCTCGCGGCAACTAGAGAAAGCCCGCACGCAGCAACAAAGACCCAACGAAACCAAAAATAAATAAATAAATAAATTTTTTAAAAAATGAACGCATAATTGCAGTTATAACCTAAATGTTAAATAAGATAATTTATTTTCACAATTTAAATTTCATTTTTTAAGCTAAAGATCCATCAAATCTCTTTTATCTTCCTCTTCGTTCTTCTCCATCGCCTCTTCCTTCTCTTTTTCTTTTTCATTCTCCTACTTTAGTATTTGTTATGAAATTTTGCCCTGGGGTTTAGAGGACCCACCTCAAGTGGACCTTCCCTAGTACGAAATAGTGTCAGATCCCAGGGACCTACTGGGCAAAACCAGAAAAAGGAATGAGCCAGAGCCATTTCAGATCTCAATATACTGAAAAAGATGAAAGAGCAGGCATTTGGGGACATAGGTAACAACACTTGTTCTGGAATGCCATCAGCTTTTGGGGGTAGAATATCCAAAATCGGTGGCCTTTTCCCAGTTCTCAACCCTTGACCTCTCAGCGCTGGAGGAGTTTTTTTGGGTTTTTTTTTTTGCGTTACAGTACACGGGCCTCTCACTGCTGTGGCCCCTCCCGTTGCGGAGCACAGGCTCCGGACACGCAGGCTCAGCGGCCATGGCTCACGGGCCCAGCCGCTCCGCGGCATGTGGGATCTTCCCGGACCGGGGCACGAACCCGTGTCCCTTGCATCGGCAGGCGGACTCTCAACCACTGCACCACCAGAGAAGCCCTGGAGGAGAGTTTTTTAAAATGAAGAATGCGATCGCGATGTTTTTCAGTCTCTTCCTCCCTGCACCCACCTTATTCGCGTACAGTCCCAAACTCTTCTTCAAAGTAAGTTTTTTCAAACTTAAGTGATGCTTCCTGTGTACCTGAAGTTTTTCTTTTAATCTGCATCATCTTGCTTCTCCTGCCTCCTAATGTCGTCAGTTCCCTAAGGTTCTTGTCCCTCTTCCTCAATACTTTCTCCTTGAATGTCCTGTATATCGAGAATCAGGTTTTATTTACCATGTGGTAAACAGGGACATTTTAGAGATCTTTCTAAATACTTGTCTGAGCAAAAAAATTTTTTTCTGATGAAAATCAAGTTTCAACAAATCGAACAGGTACAACATGCACAATCTCAGGAGGAGGCCATTCTGGTTGCATTACTATTCTGCAACGTGTGGAAACAAATCTCTCACATCCTTCCCTTTCATTCTGGACTTGAAAAGGAATCTCTTTCTATTCAATGTATTCTTTTTGTTAATTCTAAGTATCAGAGAATACCATCACCAGAATAAATTTTCAGTCTCTCCCCGGCTTGAGTAATTGAAAAAGGGGATATGACTGAACAGCTCATTATGATTCAGCCAAGAGCATCCATACAAGTGAGGAATAAGAACTATGGGTACCTACCCTCCCAGTGCTTTCTAATGAACCATAGGTCATTAGTACTGGGTCTTTCGGTCACCCCTAGTTCTAGTATAGATGCCCAATAAAAATATTAAGCATAAATTTTAGGTTGAGTTTGAATCTTAAGAGGCTGTCCATATTTGCAATTTATTTTCTTCAGATACCTTACAACTGATCTTAATAGATTATTTTAAAGAAAATCTCACCAGTGACATAGCTCCAATATAAAATGTGAAATCATTATGCCTTATAAAAACATGATTTATACAGGATTTTATTATATTTCACTTAAATAGTTATTAAGTAAAATGTAGTTCATTGACTGATTATAAACTTTTATAAATTGTTTCATGATATTCTTCATTTCATTTATGCAGAATATGAATAATATATCATAGAAAGGAGCTGTTATCCCCTCCAAAGTCATGTTGGAAAACTACACAAAAAAGTTTATTATTTTGAAAACAAATTCACAATTGTAAAGTTTTATTTCCTATACTTCATTTCAGTGAGTTAAAATATTGATTTTCACAAACATGAATATTTTTAACTTTTACTATATTAAAAAACATGTCAAACCTTGTAAAATAGTGAGTACTGTATTTGTATTCAAATTTTCATTAGGCATTTTAATAAATATACTCTATGTATTAAGTAGTATACAAAGAGAGATAACAAGTGAAGCTACTTTAAAATACAGAGGCTGCAGTACAATCAGCTTGGAATAAGGTTGTACTTCTCTTCCAAAGAGCTTGGTGCCATTTTTCTCCTTAAATGTTTCCTTTAAGAAGCGCATTGTTTGGAATTCATATTGCTCTCTCTTAGCAAGGTTAGGTCCTTTGTTGCCTTGACAGGATATGGATGTCTTGATTCATGTTTGCACAGAACTAAACCATCACAGTATATCACACAACTACTGAAACTATTTTATTGTCTTTCTGTCACATTACAAATTGATTTTAAAATACATTTGCCTTATAAAGGCGAAAACTGCATTGCTTGTGCTTAAACATTGCATAAACCAAATTTAGTGATCTGGTTATTTTTTATGCTTGCTTGGGCCCAGTTGTTAGCACTTTGGAATGTCCAACTGTCTGCAGTAATTTACTGCAGAAAAAACTCTTTCCTATATTTCTAGAGTCTGCAACTCTTTAACCTTATGAATTTAAGAATGAGTCAGTTTAATCTTATATCCTACTACAATAATATATTTGTATGTATGTACTATTACATTTATATGCATTTGATCTTAGTTGTATTATGTAGTGGTTTGTTCGATGTTTACTTGGTTGTAAATTTAAGTAAAGCACAACAGAGAAATGAATACACATACTGATTTATTGACAAAGGCTGCAAACGTAGTTCAGTTTGTAGGAAAGAAGGTGATGTATTTATTTTATTGTCTTATGGTAACCTTTATTTTCAAAAGTTAGTGGCATCTTTATTTAGAAGATCAATGGATCAAATACTGTTTAAAATAGGTATTACCACTATTTCAAAACTGGTATGCTTGTCAGCAAGTAATACTTAAAATACAAGAAATACTCATTTCAAGTAATACTTAACAATTTTTGAATAATTATAACACACTTAAGCAGAGCTGAGCTTGTCAAGATTGCTCGACCTGTGACCATGTTAGTTCTGTAATTTTATTTAAAGAGATATAGCACATGAATGAGAATAAGAGAGGATGTGGGGCTATGGTTCTGTTTGATTTGATATTAAATTTATTCTCTGAGTAAGCAGATTAAATTGTTACTTTAATTCAGTATTTTAAGAAATGATCTTTAGATTTTTTTTTAAACTATGTTGTACTAATGTTGTGTAATTAAATACTACCTAAGTCTGAGGATATCTCTATTCAAATTATAGGATATTGTTTTTTTGGCTGTGGTTCAAATATCAGAACAAAATGAGTGCGATTTTGTGATTCTCCTCCAATGCTTCAATCATTTATTCTGGCACCCTATAATTCAAGAAAAGAAATTTAATTCCTACTCAGAAATGAAATGGAGACATTTCAAAGCAAGCCACATTGTCTATTGATCATAATGGGAGTTGCACAAAATCTTGATAGATTTTTTTAAAAGAAGGTATTTTTTTCGGCAGAGGCCATTGTGCACTGACGATTGAAGTTTAAAAAATTTGTTTTAATTTTAACAAATGTAGGGTTGGCTGAGTACCTCTTATTTTGAGTTTGGATAAAGAGAAATATAATGATAATCATTCACGTGTATAGTTTACAAACTGCTTTTACGTAAGGTATTCTCATTTGATCGTCACAGAAACACTATGAGAAGGCAATTATTATTTTTCCCATTGTAGAGTCAGTAAAAGGGAAGCAGAGATTGTAAACTCTGTGATGAGGGGGTCAGGTTGGGCTTCCAACACCTAAGATAGTGACTGGTATGTAAGCACCCAAGAACCATCTGATGCATGAGATAATTGGAAGAATGCATTAAATGGTTTGGGTAAAAAAATTAGCAAATGGCAGGGCCAGGGCTTGACCATGTATC
This sequence comes from Mesoplodon densirostris, assembly GCF_025265405.1. Classification (NCBI taxonomy): domain Eukaryota; kingdom Metazoa; phylum Chordata; class Mammalia; order Artiodactyla; family Ziphiidae; genus Mesoplodon; species Mesoplodon densirostris. The sequence goes on from NC_082668.1 coordinate 23,229,642, forward strand.
TTATAGTTTCAAGAACAATGTCCTGTCTTTGTTTTTGTTTTGCTTATTCATTAGTTGTTATCCCACCTCTCCTGCTTTTTTCTGCCTGCTCCTGCCCCAAGAGATGCTCATGAATTCTCTTAAAAATATGTATACTTTTAAAGTATATTTCTCCTTTTAGTTTTAAATACTCTTAACCATTCAAAAGAGCTGGAAAACAAAGGGTCTTTTTCCTTTTCCTGTTCTTTCTGGGTTTTGATAATTACTGCTATCACAGCATCCACATTCACCTAAAGTAATAAGCCAGAAAGATGTGAAAAATCTTTGACATCAAGTCACTGAGTGTGAAAATAGAACTCTATTGAGAAGATAATATGATCAGAAAAAATTTCAGGTAATATATTTTACCCACACGGACTGTCGTTTCTTGCCTCTGGCAGGATAAGCCTTCATTTGCTGGGCTGTTCGGACAGTTTTGAGAGTGAGACGATAAAAGCCTGAAACATCTTCCAGCACCACGGCCTTTGTCCATCTTGTTCTGGTAGCAAACCGTTTCCCCTTGGGGGCAGGAAGTATCTGATATTTAAAAAAAAAAACCCAAAACCAGAAGCTTCTTACCCAGCCCTACTGAGATAAAACAAAAGATTAGATTTCAAACCAGACTGGTGCAAATCTGAGCTCTCACCGTCTTTGCTAACAATTTCAAACTTTCCTCATCATTTCAAGGTCCCAGATTGCCAGCCAGCTCCTACCTTTTTTTGGGGCCACATGATGATGTGCTCTGACTCTGATCTGTAAGCAATAATGTGTTCAGCCAGTTCACTTGCACAAGAGACCTACCTGTTCAGACATGAAATATTATCACCTCTATACTCAGTGTACACAGAGAGCATCCATAGCATTTTCCAGGGAGCCAGGCCCCATAAATTCATAGATATCTGGTTTGTTTCCACAGTAATCCTATATCCAGCTAAAAGAGTTCCATAATTTAGGACTTGTTCTTAAGGTTCTCAGTCACCCAACTCCAGGCACTCTTCACTGGCTGCCTTTTCTTGTTGCAGTTCCCATCTCGTGACAATCTTGTTGCTTCCTCCTCTGTCCCTCTCCCTCTCTTCCCCTTGCTCCTTCCCAAGCCCCAAACCTAATTTCTCTTGTCCATGGCAAGTAGTTTAAACACCGCCTGTTGCTGCTTTGGTTTTTCCTAATATCCCTCTTAGCCAAGCACCTTATCAAGAATTTTCCCAAACCATCTCACAAAAGAAATTCCGATCTGAACCATTAAGAAAATGCTTTTTTTTTTTTAACATTCTGATTCAACACACTCATAGATTTTATTTCTCTTCATTCAGTTAGATTACATTATAACGTTCCAGTTACGACTTCATGCACGACTAGGGAATGGTGTGGGGAGCGGAATCTAAGCAACACCCACCAAGGATAATTTAATCATCTTTAGAGAACTTGGAGGGCACAAATGATTTAGGAATGTCTAGAGAAAACAACAACAACAACAAACTTATCTTAATTAAAGAGAAAGTAGAGCAAGTTTGGTCCAGAAATAATGCCCCCAGCATCAAAGGGCCAAGCTGATTCTGACTACAGCATATCTGTCGCTTTGTCCTCATTCATTCACTCACTCATTCATGTAAATACCTACTAAGCTCCTGGTGCTGTTCTGTGTGCTGGGGTTATAGCAATGAGTAGACAAAAATCCCTGCTTTCCTGGAGCTTACATTCCATGAGGAAACACAGATACTAAATTAGATAAATATAAGTTAAATATATAATGTATTAGCTAGTAATACCCACCAGAAACACACAGAGAAGATAAAATAGGGTAGGAAGTGTTCCTCCAGTCCAGCCCCTCACAGGCATGTGATGTGAACATAAAAGCACAGCAAAACCAGAAGCGTCAACTTCATACATCCTGTTTGGGAGATACTGAAAGCACTAGGCAACATAATTAGCACAGAGTAGGTACAAGATTGGGGAAAAGGAAATCCCCCTATTCTAATAAAGCAGTGTTGATGCAGAGTACCTTCTAAAGGCAGCAGCTAGAGATGATTTTGAGCTGGAGGGGTTGTGGAATCCAAAGGAGTAAGAATCTCACCATCTCAGAGCATATCAGGCTTCTGAGCCAAGGCAGCAGAAATCACTGCAGGGCTCAGAATCAAAGCCTAGGAAGAGGGAAAATCTAGATGCCAATACTGTAGCCAATAGCACTGTGTTTGTGAGTAAACGTGAAATATAGCCTGAAGACTTCCACTGGGCGGGGGTGTGGGGGTGGGGGTGTGCGGGGAAGACACCAGATCCAACACAGCAGGAAGATGCTCTGGTGTACGGGTAAATGTTGAACAACTGGCTTTCTGAGAGTAATTCCCACACCCGTTCACTGATATTTGTGTTCAATTCATGAGTAAGATAAAAGTGAAACTTGTTTGTCAGTGATGTGAGTGAATTGTTTGCTCATTCAGTTTTGAACACTGGAAAAATAAATCATCAATTTTTTGTACCTATTCACGATACAAGAGCTATAGACATGACATATTAATCTGTATTATTAACATAACTTTCAAGCTACCAAGGTGATGTTACTGAATGTGGAGCTGGCAAGAAATGTGCAAGGGCATACCATTATATACTATGGCATGTCCATCATAGACATGTTTTTTTTTTTTTTTTTTTTTTTTTGCAGTACACGGGCCTCTCACTATTGTGGCCTCTCCCGTTGCGGAGCACAGGCTCCGGACGCGCAGGCTCAGCGGCCATGGCTCACAGGTCCAGCCGCTCCGCGGCATGTGGGATCTTCCCGGACCGGGGCACGAACCCGTGTCCCCTGCATCGGCAGGCGGACTCTCAACCACTGCGCCACCAGGGAAGCCCCATAGACATGTTTTTAAAATGTAATTCACATTAAGAGGTTAGATAATAAAAAAAAAATGTAGTAAAACATTTAGGAAGTGATGAGTTTTAAATATTTATTACTTTTGTTTTAAGAAATTATTTAATTCTAAGTTTACACAATATGGTTTTTAATAATGGCTATGTTTAACAAATAGCTAGTAAAATTCCTACAAATATAAGGTTGGCTCTTATGAGCCTGTATAAACCAGCTAGCACACATCACTGGTAGATGCCAAAACTATATAAATGTAGATTGTTATTATTAATCATGTGACAATTTTTATTCTCAGGCTCAAGTTGTCCTGAAAGGGCAAGTTAAAAAAAAAAATTCAGTCCTTTAATTTTACTCTATTTGCTTTGATTGGACTGGGGCTTTTCTTTGAATCTCTAAGCAACCGATTTCCAAATCTCTCTTACAATGTATAAATGAGCAAATAATAATCTCAACCATTATTTGTTGATTCCTGCTAGCTTCCCTCTCAAGAAGGTGACTTTTCACTAATTCCTCCCCAAATTTCAGAAGTTCCTTATAGTGTTCAGCTATGTACTATATGTAATCACTACTATCTAATATGCATTAGGTTGAGCCAGATGAAATTGCTGTTATCTGACCATTTCTGACCTACAAAAACGTAATTTCATATGCTTCAGTCCAGTGTCTTTGCTCTAGTCAAACTGGTGCCGATGTTCCCCCATCATTTGTGTCTGTGTTTATATCATTTTGACCATTTGAAATAATCTTCCTCCACCGTTCTACTACTTTAAACCTCTCTATCTGTAAGACTTAACTTCTGCTTTCACTTCTTCCACAAAGATATCCACGATCACCCCAGTCTTTTTTTTTTTTTCTTTTTTTAAAATAAGTTTATTTATTTTAGGATCTGTTGGGTCTTTGTTGCTGCGCACAGGCTTTGCCCAGTTTTGGTGAGAGGGGGCTACTCTTCATCGCGGTGTGCGGGCTACTCTTCATTGCGGCGCGCAGGCTTCTCATTGTGGTGGCTTGTCTTGTTGCGGAACACAGGCTCTAGGCGTGTGGGCTTCGGTAGTTGCAGCACGCAGGCTCAGTAGTTGTGGGACGCAGGCTTAGTTGCTCCACGGCATGTGGGATCTTCCCGGAACAGGGCTCAAAACTGTGTCCCCTGCATTGGCAGGTGGATTCTTAACCCCTGTGCCACCAGGGAAGTCCTCCCCAGTCTTCTGTAAGCAATTTGTGTGTGTGTGTGTGGCCGGGCCACAAGGCTTGCAGAGTCTTAGTTCCCTGACGACCAGGGATCAAACCTGGGCCACAGCAGTGAAAGCGCTGAGTCCTAACCACTGGACCAACAGGACCCTGTAAGCAATTTTAAGCATTCTCTTCCCTGACCTTTTGTGATACTTACATGTGCACCACATAATTGAACACTTAATCATAACCCGTCTCATATCATATTATTTGTATTGTTTCTTATATTAATCGTGTCTGTAGACAGTAAATTCTCTGAGGGGAAAGACTATAAGTTAAACTTCTTCTGTAATCGTACAATGCATAATTGTGCTGAAAATCAGTACGCACCCTCATATTTAAACTGACTTGGACTTAAAGTCCTTGGAAGTTAATTAAAACTAGGTTATGCAGGTGCTTAAAATCTGGGCTTTGAAGTCAGGCAGACCTGAATCTATTTCCCTACTCTGCCGCTTATAACCTGTGTGTCCTTGGGATGATTACTAAACAACCTGAAGCCCCTTTCCCCCTTCTGTCAATTGGATAGGTAATGACCTCTTTACCTTCAGGTGATTGTTAGGATTATATGGTAAGTCTAAATTATATAGACTTTGTGGAAATTTAAAACCAAAGGATACTGTTGACCCATGAGCAGCAGGGGTTTGAACTGCACAGGTCCACTTATACGTGGACTTTTTTCAATAAACACAGTTGGCCCTCCATATCTGTAGTTTCGGCATCCACGGATTCAACCAACCATGGATCCCAAACTTAATACATGAGCTAAGGTTGGTTTAACCCTTGGATATGGAACCCCGGATACAGAGGGCTTACATGGGACTTGAGCAACCTTGGATTTTGGTATCGTGATAGGTCATGGAACCAACACCCCCTCCCTATCCCCCTGACCCCTGTCCCATTCTGAGGAACGACTGTATATTTTTCTCAATGGTTTGATTAATTCATATAAAGGACAGACTATCATTGTGTATGTCTGGCTTAACAATGCAAAGTGTTGTTATAGTTATTTTTAAGATAAGGTTTATTCATTGAGGTAACTTCCCAATCTCCCAATTAACACCTAAAAATTGCATATATATATATATGCAATTTATATATATGTATATTATTTTGAGGCTGGGGGGGACAGATATTTTTAAAAGTTGAAATATACTGGATTGCAGTCTACCTGACTATCCAAGAGGATATTGTTCTTATTATCTAAGAATAAATTTCTTATTTTATTATTATTATTTTTAAAATTTATTTTATTTATTTATTTTTGGCTGTGTTGGGTCTTCATTGCTGCACGTGGGCTTTCTCTAGTTGCGGTGAGCAGGGGCTACTCTTCGTTGCAGTGTGCAGGCTTCTCACTGCGGTGGCTTCTTTTGTTGTGGAGCACGGGCTCTAGGCACGCGGGCTTCAGTAGTTGTGGCTCACGGGCTCAGTAGTTGCGGCTCGCAGGCTCTAGAGCGCAGGCTCAGTAGTTGTGGCGCACGGGCTGAGTTGCTCCGTGGCATGTGGGATCTTCCTGGACTAGGGCTCGAACCCGTGTCCCCTGCGTTGGCAAGCAGATTCTTAACCACTGCACCACCAGGGAAGCCCCATTTTATTATTCTTGAACCTAGAGTTTTTATAGAGTAATAAATGACAGAATTTATTAAGAACTTACTGTGTGTCAAGGACTTTGCTAAGGTTATTAGCTTATTTTATCCATGCAACAGTAATGAGGTATTTTCTATTATCCCTACTTCACAGATGAAAAAATATATAAGCTATCTTTTGAGATAGCAAGAAAAGCAACTAAATGAAGGCAATGCAAAACTATTGAGGGGAGATTTAATAAACTTTCTGTCACAGAGAGTGACTTTACAACAGTAACTAAATTTTAATTCAATGTTCTAAACTCCAAAATGTATTTCTAAAGGCCTATTAAGGGTTATTATCAATACTAGCAAAATGAATCTAATACGAACAAGGCATAATTTCCAAACAGTATATGTGAATGAAAAAAAAAAAAGCTGAAATGTACTTGGTAACTGGCCACTGCTTTCAGGGACAATGGTATACAGTCATTCACTCATTTCCCTATTTATCGAACATATACTGTGTCCAAGGCATACTTAAATATACTGGTTACCTCTTACGTGTCCTTGGAAAGAAATTTAAATTATTGTATGAATTTTGATTGCACTGATTACAAAATTTTGAAACACAATGGAACCCAAACTAGGGTCGATGCTCATTTCCTAAATGAACATTTTATGTGCAAACAAACAGCTGCTGGAATTCAATAGAATTTAAAACAAGCTGTTTGTAAATTTTACAGACAGCTGTTTTTAGTGATTTTGTCAACAGAATCTTCCTGCTTTGAATCACAACATTCTTTCATTATGGTGTCCCGTCAAAGAATAACTTGCTGACTTTAATCACGTTTACAGAGATTTATGACTTAATACTTATTCAGTGGTAGAGCTTCTCAACACAAAATGTCAGTGAGCCTGTTATAAATTGCTTCTGGCATTCCTACTCTATCTTTTATTTGGCTGGGAGTATTTCCACCTGAAAGTGATAAATTCCTGCTATAACCTCTTTATGTGCTTCAGTAATTACACTGTACAGAAAAAGGGGGTTTCTACTGAGATCTCTCCTTAAAAACAGCAAGCAATCAAAGGCAGTGGAATGAGCTGAACTCTGAAGTCTGTTGAACCAAAAACAATGACGAGTGAAATATCTGTGTCAGACTGAATTTGATAAATGATCAGGAAATACAGAAGATACCAAAACCTTTAAAACCATTGCTGAAGGGACGTAATAATATATCTATGTCCTTAGACTACATACTTTTGATTCTGTAACAGAAATTTGGCAGGCGCCCACAAGAATGGGGTTAACATCCTTTCAAAAACCATTTCAAAATATCTAGATGCTTCTAGTGACTTAGGTAATTTTTCAGTAAATGCCAAGGTCTACATGACATTGAGACTGTGTCTATATGTGCAACTCAGAGAGACTGTAGCCACTAACTTGATCAATACATGTATGTACAACTGTACTGCCCAAGTAGGGGTCCACATTCATCATATGGTGTCTGTGGGTGGTAGGTACTGATTAGTTTTGGCCATACTGTTTTGTTTGCTTCATATAAGCCGTCTATAGTACATAGGGCAAAATTACTGTTTTTAATTGTTGAGGTTTCCTTGCTCTTAAAGGAAGAACAAAATAAATAAAAGATCTCCAAGTTAACTGAACAAAACTATAAGACTTTTTGTTAACGGGTCCTAACACCATGCCAAGGATGGTGTTAGGAATTCAGTAGATAACTTCATTTGCAATGATACTAAGAGAGATTATGGTCATTAAGCAAAATTCAAGCTTCCTTTCAGAGTTATTGCACCATATTTGCAAAGGAATTGCTACGGCAAGTATCTCTGTTCCATAGTCACGGAATTGAGAGGCTCCCTCTATCTCAGAAGATGTACTCTTTCGTAAGAGAATTTTAAAGCAAGCATAACTGGCTTAGTGCAACTCAACAATGCTAAAACCAGTTCTAAAGATGGGAAAATGTGTTGTGCACTGTGACTTAAGCTTCAATATATGTATTAAAGTTCAGGACAGTCCATTGTGAAGGGATTTGCATTGGTTGTGCTGCATTCCTGGTTTAGAACAGTTTCATAGTTTGTAATTCCTTGCTCACAGCAACCCTGTGAGAGGTCGGTATACGTTAATCTGACATTTACAAAAGATGAAACTAAGTTCCAAGACAGGTTAAACAATGGGCCCATGGGCACAATTCTAGGAAATGGCAGGGGTCGGTTTATAACCCAGTTCTGCTTGACTCCAGAGCTCTATGGCACTTAATCATTATGCCACATTGGATTCCAGAAAAAATGGCACAGAGCTTATGACTTTAACTTAGGTTAATGGCATTTTCACGTAGGAAGTCTAGCTCAGTCAAATGCAGAGAGCAGACACCACACTCCTAGATGCTGTGGAGGTTTGTTCCACTCCATCAATTACCACATTCAATTGTTCTTTATCAATTGTTGTCAAACTACATTTTCTGGGGGTAGCTCTAGGTTTCATAGAGGTCCTTGCAAACAAAATTTATATCTGTCAAAGAGAGTGCACTCAAAAGAATTGAGGTGGTTGATTTCACTGCATGACACCATAATTCAAAGCCAGAGAAGAATTAGTGTACGTGCTGAATTTGTGAGATAGTTTCACATTCCACGGGGCTGAGAGTCTGGATGTTACGCTTGTCCCATTTTACTTGTTATATATGTTTATCCAAGTGAATATGAGGAAGATTTACTATTTGTAAAATACTTCACAACACAACAGAAGAAAAAAATTAGCATTTAGACTGTTTTCAACAAACTTTTATATTGAGCCTGAAGATTGGAAAGAAATCCAGGCTGGAGATGCCTTTGGAGTACAGGAGAATTACAGATGGTAATCAAAGTGATGGGGGGCAGGGCATGGAAAGAGAATGGGTAAATAGGCTAAAGCAAGCCAATTTGTATGCCTCAGAATCCCCCTTGGGACCGGAGAGTTACACTGGGGTAGGATGAATAATTTTGGAAGGGTTGAAGGTTCTAAGGTTCTGGGGAATACTGCTTAACTGGAAGGAGAGGAGGATAGACTAGGAGTGAAATGGAGCAACAAACCTAAACTTGATGGACTCAGGGGGTCCTTGCAGGGAAACGAAAAGGGAAATAAAATACCATTTATCCCCTTTTAAAGTGGAGAGGGGATATTGTTAACGCCCTAAGCTAAGGCTTTACCAGGACCCTATAGCTGGACTGCATTTGCCTGGGGAAATTTTTTCTGGGAACAGAATTTCAGGATTTCACACACTGTTGGTGTACCTCATCCTGGGTAGGTCACCCATCTTTCACCTGCACACATAATGGACATGGGAGAAAGAATTGGCTCTTGAAATTCAGGATCCAGGCCTGAGAGGAAGAGTTGGTTCAAAAACACATATCCCATCTCCACTAAAAGCTAAGCATCAGTCACCTGAGCTGTAGCACTGCAGGGCTGGGAGGAAGCAAATGGAAGGGGAAGTGGCAGATGGAAGAGTAACCTTGCTTATTCTCTTGACCAGTGTACTATGGCCACCATGAAACAGCTGCCAAGAATTCTGTGAGTTTGGGGAGAGGTAATGGAGCAGTGGTAGAAGGAAGAGGAAACTAATAGGAGAAAGAAGTCATTGCACCTGCATCATAATTCATTTAACAGCACTGTAGGAACAGGCCAGTAACAATTGTTTGGTCCTCAAAGCATTTGACCAAAATGTGAAATTTTCATTTACTCTGATCACAGTTAAATTATGCCCTAATAAAAAAAAGCATCTGATAAAAATATTCAGTGTCATTCTGTGGTAAGTAAAGCATTCACAGTACTGATCATCTTCACATTAGTTTTGAGTACTTATGATGTAGGTGCTTTTACATTTACTGTAATCCCACAAATCTACAGGATAAATACTGTTATCCCCGTTTTGCAGATAAGGAAACAAATGCTCAGAGAACTTAAGGCTGGACTTAAATCACACAATTATTCAGTGGAGGAAGTGGGATTAGAAGTAGGACTTCCCGGCTCCTGAAGTCTCCAACTAACTCCATTATACACCATAGCATCTCTCCAAGTTCATTTAACATTTTAAGTTCTCTAGGGTTTGATTTCTCTGCAAAGGGTAAGCAATGGCTTAAAAAAATCAAGGATTAACTTCTTGGCTACCTGTGAGGTTAAATATATATATTTATATATATTTGGTTAATTTCATGTGCTATCCTAGGTCAGGTAAAACACCCTATAAGACCTTATTTAGTTTTACTCGTTCTGCGTCTACTAACCACGTGTTTATCTGAAAATGTTTTAGATGGCTGCCGTGTAGCTTAAAGACTGAACGGGACTTGGGTGGACACCGGGTTATCAGCTAGAAGGCTCTGGGAACACTCCAGGTGAAAATGATACAACTGGGCCTGCTGTGAAGACAGAGAGAAGTGGGAAGATTTGAGAGTAAGGGGAAAAAAATGCAAGGGTTTGGCAGCGGACTGGATGGGGAGGGTGAAGGGGTGCGTAGTAGGTGTATCTGTATATATGGCCATCAATGAAAAGCCGGGGGTGGGGGTGGGGAGAGAAAAGAAAGTTACATTCTTAGGAATTAAGAGTGTCAATGTTACGAGCAAAGCGTTTCCAAGCTCAGCAGCAGTCGAAACAGCACTCCTTATAGACCATGCTCAACTAAAAAGTTTCTCGGTTTGTGACTTTCCATTGATTAAATTCGGCTACAGGTCCCTAGAATCCTCGCTCTGTAAAAGCAAGGACTTGCTCACGTTCTTGCCTTTACGCCTCAGGGCAGCCTGTGGCCCCGCCCCCTTTCCCGCCGACAGCGGGGTCCTACCGCGGCCCCGCCCCGCGCCGAGGCCCCGCCCCTCGGCCCCGCCCCGCGCCCCGCGCGCCGGGACTTTTGGCGCGTTTTGGCCATGCCCCGCCCACCCTGCGCTCCTGGTCCATTAGGCGTCCCACAGGCATAGAAGTGGGAAAAGCTGGGGCGGGGGGCCGGGGGTCAGGTCGCAGGCCTGCGTTGTCTGGGTGGTTGCCCGAGTTCGCCCTGCCTCCCGCTCTCCCAGGAGCCTTCTCCGCGAGGGCGGGGCGATGCGGGGGAACCGGCCGCCGAGGGTCCGCTCCGGGAACGAGCCTCATCCTGCGCCCGCCATGGAACCGGCAGGTCGCGGGACCTGGGCGCACAGCCGCGCCGCGCTCTACCGGCTGGAGAAGCTGCTGCGCTGCTCGCGTTGGTAAAGATCGACCCTCGAGGGGGCTGGCGGGAGGGCCTCGGCGGGGGGCAGGCGTCTTTTCAAACTTCCGGTTTCCTCCGTTCATTCCCGTCTCCCCACCTCCCCCCAGCAGTTGGGCCGCCGAGCAGAGTTAGTATCTGCCCAGGGATTTGGTGTTATTTATCCCCACTCCGGGCCCCCATTCAACCCTTTCTGGGCGGGTTTCTAGCCTTTCTTGCACCAAACCCAACTAAGATGGTAGTTTTCGAACTTTAGCGGGCTTAAGAGTCTAGAGGCGTGGCTAAAGATGCGGATCCCTGTTCCCGCCTCCAGAGTTTGAATCTGTAGCGCTGAGGCATCTGCACTGTTCACCGGGCCCGTGATTCTTGTGACCAGGGTAATTCCAGAACCTTAGGCCGAGGGCTGTTAGGTTTGAAGAGGCCCACTAAATTTGAAGCAGCTGTCACCATTTGCTGAGCTGGCCCCGTTGACCTTTTATACGTCGCAACCTTATTTGGGGAGGGAGGAGAGTTTTGGGGACTTTTTTGAGGGGTAGATTGAAGATGGCGGGGTGATGGACACCGCCAGTTTCTCTTACAATATTACATTTCCTTGGTTTGATCAAAGACTGTATGGCTTGGAGTTCCAGCTCTTAAGAGATGCTGTTTATTATTACTTTTTGCTTCTTATTTTCCTTCATGCTGTTACACCATGGGAATCCTTTAAGTTCAAAGTTTTCATTTCATCTGAAGACATCACTTTCTTGACTGGTACTCCTTGCTTCTTATTTTCCTGTAGCTCCTCCTAGTATAGAAATAAAGAAGGTTTATAAAACCCAAGAAGGGCTTATCTCACTTTTCATTTCTTCCAAAAGCGTTTATTGAGCGCCTGCTGTGTGCACAGCTCAGTATTTCTGCATCAGTATCACTCTGGCAGGTTTTCTCTCTGCTCGTAGCTGTTCTACCCTATTTCTTTTTTGGGACTTTGTTTTGATCCCCGCCCCCCCACGATGTCCAACTTGCAGAACTTTGTTGTACGTAAAGCATAAGTAACATAGCAACTCTTTCTTTAAAAATGGAAAGGACGTAACTGTCAGAGTTTCACACTTTAAACCTTGTGACAAATGACATCATTACCCTCCTTAGAAAAGTGGCACTTTTGTAAATGAAGACATTCTGATGTTGTGTGTGTTTTCGCATAGCACAAGGGTCATCCATCAGAGACTAAGAAATTTAAAACTGGCTCTGTTGGTTGCTATAATAGAAGCAATTGTAGTCACACCTTCATAGGTCAACGAAAGTGAGACATTCAGACGGCACATTTCTGTATGGAAGGCACTAGAGCGGCAGCGTGATGCCTCACTTAGACCGTAGAGTCAGACCTCTGGGGTCAGGTTCCAGCTTTGATACTGCTGAATGACCCTAGTCATTCAACATCTCTGTGCCTCAGTTTCCTTATCTGAGTGACGATGGTGCTCAGCTCATCCTCCTGTGAGGATTCATTAATAATAAAAATATATATATTATTGAACACCTACCAAGTGCCAGACTACTCTAGGCATTGGCGATTCATTAGTAAGCAAAGCAGACAGAAACCCCAACCCTTATGAAGCTAACATTCTGTGGGAGGGAAGAAACTAAATGAAATTATACATGTAAAGTGAATGTGGTGATTGTTATAGAATCAGTGATTAACAGCACGTGTTTTATGAAAATACAGAAATACAGTCTGCTTGCTGAATGGTTTGGGGGAGACAAAAGAGAAGTAAAAGAGGAATAACCTATAGGTTGTCCTGAAATCTAATAAAGCCAGTTTCACTTTTATCCCCTACCAGTATTTTTCCAGTTTCTAACTGAAGTGAGCAGACAGTAAGAGCCAAAAGCCTGAAAGTAGACATCAGTAACTAGGTCCAGACTTTTAATACAACCCGTCGTGGATGGTTAATGATACTGAACTCCAGTGATTTGTTTATTTATGAAAAAACATTTTTTTTTTTTGGTCCGCAGCTCGCCATGCGGCTTGTGGGATCTTAGTTCCCCAACCAGGGATTGAATCCGGGCCCTTGGCAGTGAATGCGAGGAGTGCTAACCACTGGCCTGCCAGGGAATTCCCTCCAGTGATTAAAAGAAAAAAAATTAATATACGAACCACTGATGGATTAACTAAATCTCAGCCGTTTCTTTTAGTGCATATTTTAGCATAGGGCTCTGCAAACTTTCTCTGTTAAGGGTCATATAGTATATATTTTAGGCTTTGCTGTCACAAACAGTGTCTGTTCTTGTTTTTTTTTACGACCCTTAAAAACATAAAAAAAAAATTCTTACCTCAAGGGCTGTACAAAAACAGGCTACTGGCTTGATTTGGTGCACAGACAGTAGTTTGCAAAACTTTTAACAGGTAAAACATCTTAAGGTTAAAAATCCTTTTTGGTGTAAAATTTAATGTCACATGGGGTTTAGTGTTTAGAAATGATTAGCGTTCCTCTCCCTGTCACTGCACGTTTGGCATTGTCTTGTAGTGAGTAAAGCATAGGAAAAAACCAACCCATTCTTCCCTCCTGTGCTTTGCCTAGTAGCTGCCTGACATCACTCCAAAGAAGCAACTCAGGATGGCCTGCTTCTTGCTTTTGCTCCCCGTCATTCAAAACAGTGTCATATTATTTAAAATTGTGTGTCAGTGTGTCTGTCCTTTTTACAGAGCTTCAAAGTTTTACCCAGTGGGCTAGTGGTTACCCCAATTACCCTCACATTCAGCTTGCAGCCGTCATATATCTCGTGCTCCCAGCTGTCACCTGTCCTGTGTAGCATATTGGATCTGTTTTGCAGCAAGCATTACTTGTGAGTGAGGGTGGATTGCCTACATTACAGGGCATCTTTTCTTGACCTTTAACATAAGTATGACTCCAAGGTGAAGCTGATGAAATTGTTCAAGAGGCCAGATGTGACATATGTGTTAGGTCCAAGCCTCACAACCAGATAGAAGCTATTTAAAGATTTGGGAAAATGAGACGGGAAGCATGAGAATAATGGGTTCCTAAAGGAAGCAGGAAATGGGAGCTGTAGTGAAAAAGCCCAGGTGTCTTATGACACTGTTTTGGGAATTTAAATAACTAGATACCTCTTGATCTGTTTTTGGTGGGGGCTGGGGTTTAGCATCTACCACAATTTTAATTCGGAGTTCTGGTGACTTTTATTTATTTATTATTATTATTTTTAATTTTTTTCATTTTATTTATTTATTTATTTTTGGCTGCGTTGGGTCCTCCTTGCTGCGCGTGGGCTTTCTCTAGTTGTGGTGAGCGGGGGCTACTCTTCGTTGTGGTGCATGGGCTTCTCATTGCAGTGGCCTCTTGTTGCAGAGCACGGGCTCTAGGCGCGCAGGCTCAGCAGTTGTGGCGTACGGGCTTAGTTGCTTCGCGGCATGTGGAATCTTCTGGACCAGGGATCAAACCTGTGTCCCCTGCATTGGCAGGCGGATTCTTAACCACTGCACCACCAGGGAAGTCCTCTAGTGACTTTTAAAATTGTAGTTGATTTACAATGTTGTGTTAGCTTCTGGTGTACAGCAAAGTGATTCAGTTATACATATATGTACATTTTCTTATATTGTTTTCCATTATGGTTTATTACAGGATATTGAATATTCTCTGTGCTATACTGTAGGACCTTGTTGTTCTGGTGATTTTTTAATCAACTTTTAGTAAAAAGTCAAAAAACAGTCTTGTGATTTTTAAGATAGGTGATTTTATTTTTCTAAAGTATCTCTTGTCGTTTTAGTAAAGGTGCTTGAGATTGTTTTCTCTTATATTTTGAGGCTGCATAGCTTAGTGGTTAAGAGAATGGATTTTGGACCCTTGGCTTCAAATCCTGGCTCAGTGATTTTGGACAAATTATTTCATCTTTGTGTGCTTCCTTTTCTTGACCTGCCGATGAGTTAGTAGTAGTTTCTACTTTATACGTTTGTTAGGGGAATTAAATGAGTTAATTTGTAAGGTACTCAGAGCAGTGTGTGTTATGTTCTAAATGCTATATGAATGCTTGTAAAATAAAGGGTAGATTTCCTGACTCCAACATTAGCCTTTGTCTTTATTCATTAGTTTGGAATGTTGAGAGGCATTCTTATAGGCCATTCATCCTTTGATGGGATGATTACTCCCTTCATTGTTAGGAAACAATCCCTGAGGCACTGTAAATTGTGTAAGTGGTGATGCAGTGAGGCTTTCCACCCTTAAGGCGCTATCCTTAGTTATGAGGGATGAAGTGTACACACAGTTCAGGGTAAATTAGGATGAAGGCCAAGGGGATGCAGAGAAGAGTACTTGGGTGGGACCAGTGGAGGAAAGATTCCTGGACTTTTTAATTGGGGCTTGGAGAGATTTTTATAGGTGAGCTGGGTAGAGGATTATAGCAAATAAAAATATGCTAAAAAGTATGTAGAACAGAGGGGAAGTGAGTCAGGTGGGCAGTGTTAAAGACAAGGTCAGATCCTAGGGATTAGAAGCTTAACATTGTTTCACATAGTTACTCCCTGAGGAGAGCAATTTGTGTAACTTTCCTGGGACCCTGGTGTCCTCATTTGTAAAATGAGGAAAATGGATGAATTGATTTTTCAGGCGCTCTCCAATTCACAGACTGGAATTATTAGCGTCTTTTGGATGTAAAATAGTGTTTAAAACTTTTTAGTGAAGTTTGACATACACATAGAAAAGGGCACAAATCATTAGTGTTCACGTATCATATGTCCCTCCAAATTATGGGATTTATTTACTTTTGTGGTATTTTGATTCTTTGATTGACGCCTGTCTCCTTCAGTTATACTGCACATTTCATAAAGACAGGTTCACATTTGCAGTCACAGTGCTGGACACATAGTTTCTTAGTGTTTGTTAAATTAAGACATGAAAATTTAGGTTAAGTTAGGATCACATTGCAGGTGGAAATACCAGAGGACCTGGTTAATTCATTTGAATTGCCAAGAATCCTCCATAGGTTCCTGGTAGTAAACAGTGACTAAAGTTTCAGGGGAGATGTAGAAGGTGCAGGTCTTTCTCCCTGGGATTTAGAGCTAGAACCACGACATGCACAGTCCCATTACAGGCTACACATGCCTGGTGTTATATAGGGCTTGGGACTGCCATGGAGACTTACCAGACACATTGAGCACCCTTTAGTACTGTCCTCCATAGCAGAGGAGATGGAATTACAAGTGAAGTTACTGTTACGCAGGTCTGGGGCCCAGAGGACAGTTTTCAGGCTGAGAGTACAAATTTGAAAGTTATCTGCGTATATGTGGCAATTGAAGGCATACTTCTGGAAGTGAGCTGGGAAGAGGGTATAAGGGTGAATGCCTATGTCTGAGCCTGGAAACTCAATATTTGAACATCGGGTGGAGGAAGTGATGCTTTAAGGACAGGAATATCAGCAATTACTTAGATACTGTTTTCCTTTGGAGGAAAGGGAATATAGAAGACAAAATAACCAAAACTGTTTGAGCTGGGTATACATGATATTCTATGTGGCTTATCTGTCTCCTAATAGTAGGTTCTATTATAAATAGTCGTTAATAGATAGAATTCTATTACCCCTTTGATTTGGGGGATATTTGACTCATTGATTTATTCAGTATTTATTGACACTGAACAATTAGACATGAGTTACTATTTTTCCCACGTGATTTACTTTAATATGGCATACAAAATAACTATACAAAATAAGATGCTTTCATGTCATTATCCATATCCCTGACTTGTTAACAATTTTATTTATTCTCCTCAAGAAAAATAAAGCCAGTTGTTTAATTGGCTTGGGGAGCCTCTGCATTTTGGTGTTAAATGTGTTGGTCCACACCTAAAAATAGCATGGGAATTTTCTAAAACACAAGAGCACTGTAGTAGCTATCTTGCCTAATATTAAATAGCAGTTGATATCTCATGGAGTCATTCAGTTAAGAAATAGGTCTGCCTCTGTATTGTAATCTCAACTGAATTTACTTTCCTTTTCTTCTTTGCAAAGAAAATTTTCTCTCAATAGGACCTTTAAAAAGAAAAAAAAAAAGTTTTTTTTCCCTACTTAGTTCTTCCCTAAGTTATAATCTTCTGACTGTACCGGTCTTTCCAAATCAACTACATATAAAGTAACAGAAGTATGACTGCAGATGGAAAAAAATAAAGTAGCTGAATTTTCAAGGTACAGAAGTCCTGTTACCATGCAAATGTCTTTTGTTATTCTTCTGGATTTTTTCCTTCTAATATATATGTATATCAAACAAAAAATAGGGTAAGGATAAAATAGAATTGTTAATATAAATGCATTTTGTATGTAGTCTTCCACTTAGTTCGTTCACTAAGGATTTATTGAAATCCTGCTGTTTGCATAACACCATGCTAGGTAGGTAATGGTGTGTTGGGGAGCTCTGAAGAATTGAAAGTCAAGATCTCTTGTCTGTAGGACTACAATCTATTTGGAGACTTAAAAAAAAAAAAAAAAGAAAGAATCAGACAGATAAAATACAAAATACTTAGTTTTCAACATTGATTTCTAGAGCCCCAGCTTGATGCCATCTCTGGGACTTTAGAGCATTTTGTACTTAAGTCATATGTTAACCTGGCTTATAAAACTACCCAGCTAGATTGTAAGCCCCTTAGGAAAGAGTGTAATGCAGTCAACTTTGTGTCCTTTGTATGTGTCTGCTGCAGGGTACAGATTTTGCACAAGTGATGGCATGGAAACTAAATTCCAAGAAATTCTGTGCTTCTTTGTTTAGTGTCATTTTTATTGTATCATCCTGGATGGTATTTGGAAAATGTGTTCGGCTTGAATAGTTTTGTGGGAGGAGGAAGTATATTCTAGGCTGGGGACAGTCTGAGCAGTACTAGGCTTGGAATTGGTCATAAGGTGTTTGACAAATGTTACAGACACTGACTGGCCTGATAAGAGCAGTTTTTGTTGAGGAGCAGTGAGAACAAAGGTTGCCTGGCTTTGGAGTAAGCAGACTGTGAAGAACTTATTAAGTTTTTAAAAATTGAAAGTAATACATGTATATGCCAAAGAATTAAAATAACATGGTATACGGTTATTAAATATTTGTTAAATGAATGACAGGTAAGTCTGAATCTTCTTCAGGAACCCACTCTGATCAGTTTCTTGTGTATCCTTTAAGAGGTTCTCTATGTTTGTACCTCAGATGAGAGGATACCAGTCATCAGGTAGATGTATCATGATTTATTTAACCATTTCCTTGGTAGAAATTTAGATTGTTCCCAGTCTTGTGCTGTAATAAACACAAGACTTATTCTGGAGTGAATATCCTTGTCCATGTGCCTTTACATTAAAAATTTTTTATTAGAATTATACGTGAACACAGTTGACAAAGTCAGTAGGACAAAGAGTATAATGAAAACATTATTTTGCCTGATCCCTTATCACCCTTGAGTTCCATACTCCAGATACAACCTCTTTCTTCTCTTTTAATTCTTTAGTTTCCAGATTACGAAATGTGTTTCTATTGCTAGTTCTAGATTTTTTTTTCCATTTTAGACATTTTTTGTTAACTTCCTAACTTCCTACTCTGAAAGGTGAGTTTTTTTTTTATTACCAATGATCAACTTTCTACTATGGAAGATGACTGGATATAGAATTCAAAGTACAGAATAATTTTCATTCATTACTGTGAAGGCCAAATGTTTGTTCCTTGTCACCCGTGAGATGTCTTATGCTATTCTGAATCCTTTAAAAATAATATATATATATATTTATATATATATATGTATTTATACACACACACATATGTATCTGACATTTTATTATTTCTTAGTTCCTGGAAGCTTTTGGTATTTTGTTTAGATAGATATCTTTAGTGTTTTGAAATTTCAATTTTTCAAGCATCTGAGATTATCTGAAGAGTAAATTCCTTGCAATAGGATAGTTGAGTTAAAGTTTGGTACATTTAAAATTTTGATAGATACTGTCTGGTTGTAATAAGAATTCTTTTATTCCAGAGTGTCTTCTCAGCTAAGCTCTAGACATTTTCAGAAAGTCTCGCTTTGACAGTGATCCGTGCCACCCTCTGTGCAGTGTATCTATTCTTTGGGCTCTTCCATTAAAATTCTTTTGAACTTGGCACTACCGTCTCCCAGCTTTGGCTATAACACTCCTCTCTCTGCTCCTCCCCCCAGCACATGCGTGCACATACTTTTCATTCATTCTCCCAGTGTCTTTTCTCATCTATTAACAGCAATAAAAAGTATTTTCTAGGTCACTAATTAGAATAATTAGTACAGTTGATCAATTATTTGTAGTACTAGATTCATTGCTACTTGCACTGTTAGCATCTTGTTGCTAGGGTGAAGGGTAAGAACTATAGATCAAGGGGTACAGAGTCATCTTAGGATGGAAATTTAAGTTTAGAAATAGAATCAAGGCACTGAGTCAGGTATTGGCAGAGAAAACCAGAAGGCTGTGGACTGCATCCGGGAGGTAAACCTACATGGAGAGATGGGAAAAGAAGCAGCTAAGGACGAGCTGAAATCAGCACATAAATGTGCTGTAAGGAAATTAAAACTCAATAGAAAGGAAGGTTTCAGGAAAGAAGGTGAGGTCGATGTTATTTCACAGAGGGTCAGGGAGAAAGAGGACCCAAAGATGCTTTGGTGAGCAGTTTGAGCAGAGTGGTGGGAATTAAAGCTAGGAAGGAAAGGAGGTGGAGTTAGCTGGTACAGAGCACCTACAGAGAACTTACCAGAACTTACATCTGCAAGAAAGGGAGGAGCTGGGGCAGACGGTGGAGTGCGGGGCAGGGTATAACGCAGGGGTCCCCAAGCCCCGGTCCATGGCCTGTTAGGAACCAGGCCGCACAGCAGGACCAAGTCTTCATCTGCCTCGCTCCCCATCGCCTGCGTTACCACCTGAACCAACCCCCCCATCCCTGGCATTACTGCCTGATTCTGTCCTGCCGTGCCCACCCTGCACCCCGTCCATGGAAAAATTGTCTTCCATGAAACCAGTCCCTAGTGCCAAAAAGGTTGGGGACTGCTGGTCTAAAGCGTTTTTTGTTTGTTTTAGTTTGCAGGAGAGATTACCTTTGCATGTTTAGGTACAGATGGAAGATGAAAGGTGACTGTAATGATGAGAATAGACTCTTAGAAAGCAGAGAAGGTAAGGGATCTAAGGACAATAGAGCAGCACATTTTACGAAGGAAGAATGACTGAAGGAGTTCTTTTCCTCTGAGCCTGGAGGGAGGAGGGGTAAGATTATGGGTGGAGAGGTAGGAATGAGTCTAGTGGTGAAAAGCTCACACTGCTTGGCTTCAGTAGGGTTAATGGGATTTAGAGCCTGGGGATTATTTTGTATAGCTGGCTATTCATTTGTTTGTTTACCCACAGAACATCTACTACATCACTTTGGTAGAGATACAAAGGTGAGAAAACTACCAAATGAGTTTATAGAGACAAGTTTGTATATCTTCCTGTCTTTTTGTAATGGTTATTCAGAGCCTGAGAGCAGGCATGGGAGAGGACTGGGGAGCCTGTCTAGCATTTTATCAATAGATTGGCATCCTTGAGTGTCTAAGAGGTTAGTAGAATTAGGGTGGTGGTGAAGATGGCCCAGAACAAGTTAGCTCTGTGGCCTGGGCTGGTAGGGAATCCAAGGAGCTAATACTGAATGGAAGTCTTTCCATGTGGAAAGCAACCTGAAGATGGAGGTTTGGTCAGGGTGATGGGATAAAAGAGAAGGGGGATATTATGGTAGGAGGGAGTGAGATCACACCGCTTTTGGGATCTTAGAGGCAGAGCTCGTAATGGAGTAGAATTCAGCACACTTGATTCGAGATCAGGGGTTAGGTTTGGTAGGTCAAGTAATGAACAGAAATTATAGGAGCAGCATGAGCATTGTGGTAAGGGTCATCTGAGCTGCCAGAATCACAGAATTGGCTGGCACATCACAAGTCATATTCTTATCACCAGGTTCTGTGTAGCGTGATAGAAAAATCAGATATTCTGAGTTTTTAAAAAGTGATGGGTTTTATAATGTCAGGAGCCCCATTTTCGACATCTTGAGTATAACATTGTGGGTGTGCTCTGTTTTTAGCACTCTTTCTGAAAGCTCAATTTCACTTTAATGTTCATTTCTATTAAAATGTGCAGTGTGATACTTTCGATCTTTCTAGAAGTGTGGAAAACTATTTTTATTGATATATGGTACGTGTACAGAGGTAATTGGATAATAATGGTGTAAATACCTACAGGTCCTAGGGTTAGTATAATAAACCAAGCACAAAAAATGTTTGTTCTTTAAAAGCTTTACTTCTCCTGTTTGCTCGTGCCTCATTACGCCCTCTGATTATAATGACTTGATATGTGTTTCTTAGTTAAGTAGCATTACCTTCTTAGGATTATGAAGCTTAGCAGGTGTTTTTTGATGGAAACGTTGGGAATACTTAATTGTCTGCAGACAGCCAACCTGATGATTCCCATTTGCAGTTGCTTTAAAGAAAACAAACAACTTCCTGTAAAATGAAAGAATGGCTGCATTTTTGATAAGACATCTGTAAAAAATTGGTGGGTACTTGACAACAACCGGAAACCAAATTTTTTTTTTTTTTAATGGGAAACCATAAATTCTTATGGTCAAAGTGACCAGATGTCCTGTTTTTCTGTGGCAGTCCTGCTCTTCTATCTAGTTATCACTCCCCTTCACTCTCAGAAGTGTTCTCATTAGGACAATGCACTACATAGTCATTCTACTTGTGGGTCTGATTTTGAGATTTATGGTCTACACTTTGAATCATTAGTTGAAAGAAGCAGCCAGTGGTTGGTTTTGCCTGTAAGAGGTTCAGAGATATTGAACAAAGTTGCTTCTTTCTATGATTTCACAGTATATGCATTATAAAAAGTGTTGCAAGTTGTACTGAGTTTGGTAGTTGCTATTTGAATTCAGCAGGTGTGTGATGAGACAATATTTAATCAGGGAGTAACAACCTTTCAAATGAATAAATCCTTAATATCTTCCGTTTTGAGAAAGAAATATGGTAGTGTTGGGCCTTGGACTTGTGAAATGTTGAGTAAAAAATGTTTATCTAACAACGACCTAAGTCTTGATTATTTTTCTTTCTTCAAACAGCACTAATATTCTGAGGGACCCTGTTTGTTTAGGAGGATGTGAGCACATCTTCTGTAGGTAAGTAATTATGGTTTATGATAGATACACACACATACACACAAATTTAGTGTAACTATGTTTTTTACTAGGTAATAGTCATGCAATCATGTTGATACTAGTATTACCTTATGTTGTGTAACTCATAGATTGCAAAGTGACTTACTGTACATTATCTCATTTTGGTCCTTTCAACTGTCTTAATTTACAAATCAGAAACTAAAAACTCAAAGAGAGTGACTTGTTGACAGTTACAAAGCTTAGTAAGTGGCTTTGCTACATTTTGGGGAAAAATTAATATCTGTTGTATAATTCAAATATGTCTCTCTTATTTTTCCAGTTAGTTTTGAATCCAGACTTTGCAAATTGTGAAACTTTAGTTCTTATCGTTACTGGATTAGTTTCCTAGGGCTGCCATAACAAAGTACCAAAAACTGGGTGGCTTAGAGCAACAGAAATTATTGTCCCACAGTTCTGGAGGCTAGAAGTGTGACAGCGAGGTGTCAGGTAGGTTGGTTCCCTCTGAGGGCGATGAGGGAAAATCTGTGCCATGCCTCCTACCTTCTGGTGGAGAATCTTTGGATTCTGGCATTCTTTCCTTGGCTTATATAGATACATCACTCTGATCTTAGCCTTCATGTTCACATGGCAGTCTCCCTTGTGTGCATGTTTGTCTTTGTGTCCAAATTTCCTCTTTTTATAAAATACCAATTATATTGGATTAGGGTACTTACCCTGATGATCTCATCTTAACTTGATCATTTACAAAGACCCTATTTTCAAATAAGATCCCATTCACAGGTCCTCGGGTTTAAGACTTCAGCATCTTTTGGTGGACCAATTTAAGCCATTACAGTTATTATAAAATTATATCCATTAAAGCCCTGGCTGAGAGGTTAGTATATTAGGTTTTCATCTCATCTTATTTCTTATTCAGGAGGAATCAATTAAAGGAGTGAATGTCATAGTTTAATTGTCTGAGACAGGGTTAGTGTATCCTCCTTTGAATAAATCTTTTAATTATTTCAAGTTACGACTGTGATTATCTGGCATGCGCAGACTGCAATATGAAGTTTAAGCACATGTGGAAGTAATCTGCTTCAGTGGGCTGGGGATGTGTGGAGGGCACCTATGCTTGGGGTCCCAATTCTGTTTCTAGAAACATAGGTCTGTTACATAAGGCATATCCAGCAGGAGGATGGGGTAGGAAACAGTATCTATTGCCTACCTGATGTCTCCATCTGGGTGATGAAATGGGATTTCAGACTTGATATGTTCTGAGCAGATCTGTTGATCATCCTCCCTTTTACCCTGTTCCTGCCTCGGTAATCTTCATAGCAGTAACTGGTGCCACTGGAATAAATGGTATCAAAGTTGCTCAAAGCAAAAACCAGTAGTCATACCTGGTTGTTGTTTTTCTTCCTTATCCCACGTCATTAAGTTCTGTCAGTTTCACCTCAAAATGTGCCCTACATCTTGAACTTTCCTACTTTTCTCTATATTTACTACTGTTTATACTTTGGTCCAAGCCACCATCATATTATTTCTCCTCAGACTTTTGTCAAAAGTTCATAGCTGGTTCGCTTCCCCATTTTCTATGTTCTTGTTAGTGATCTCACAAGAGATCTTTTGAAAATGTAAATCACGTTCTTATCATTACGGCTCTTAAAGTCCTTCAGTGACTTCCTATTACAATTAGAACGAAATCCAAACTCTGCACTGAGGCCCACGAGACCCTGTGCAGGGCCCAGTCCTTGTCTGCCTCTCGGACCGCACATCCCTCTGGCTCACACTGTTCAGCCACCTTCTCCTTTTAGTGTATTAAACACATCAAACTCACTCCTGCCCCAGGACTTTTGCGCTTACTATTTCTTCCATCTAGAGTGTACTTCTGCCAGATTTTTGTGAGGCTAGCTTTTCATCAGTTCCATTTCAGCTCAGATATTACCTCCTCCAAGAGGCCTCCCATTATTCCTATATAAAATTTTGGCCACTCCCTGTCTCCACTCTGGAGCAAGCAGATTTGTTTCAGGGGTTGTACTCACTGTATATAATAGATTAGTGACAAATCTGGAGCATAACAAACTTGAAATTGTATGTAATGAAATTGTATGTAAAGCTTGTGTGTGTTCCGTACATTTAATTGGATTCTAGAGGGGTCTGTGACTTAAAATGGCCAATGAAAGATTAAGGGAGGCATGAGAACATCTTAAAAGAGAAAATGGTCATCTGTATATGAACAGAGGAAAGAACTGGTTCAGTGTAGTTTGGTTCATTTTCATTATATGATGCCAAGAATTAGGGTAGCTGTTTGTATTCTCTGCAGATTTGGAGTTATGTGAAGCTGCTGAGCAGTGCTGTAAATGCCATGAAGTTTTGTTTTTATTCTTTTTTTGGGGGGGGTGGGGGCTGTGCTGTGCGGCTTGCGGGATCTCAGTTCCCCATCCAGGGATTGAACCTGGGCCATGGCAGTGAAAGCCCATAATCCTAACCACTAGGCCACCAGGGAGCTCCTGCCATGCAGTTTTAAAAGATGGTTTTGATATGTCGCAGTGCAACTGAAGCATTGGAGTCAAGGGGAGGTTGGAGGGAACACAGAGTTTTATCTTGTTGACATGTTCTGCTAGCTTCAGAATACTTACATGCCAATCCCGAATAAAAGTAGTCCATGAACTCTCTTTAAGACGTAAGTCTTTAAAAAAAAAAGAAAAAAAAAAAAAAGAAGTCTTTAAGTCATGTGGCAGGGGGACCCAAACTTTTTGGTCTCAGACCACTTTACACTCTTGAAAATTGATGACCCCAAAGAGATTTTGTTTACTTGTGTGTATTTCCCATATAAAACTGAGACATTAAAAAAATACTAATTCATTTAAAAATAACAATAAAAAACCCATTACCTAATAACATAAATAACACTTTTTAAGGAGAAATAACTATTTTGCAAACTAAAGAAAAAATAGAAGAGTGGCACTGCTTTTACATTTTTGCAGATTTCTTTATTTTGCTGAGTAGAAGACAGGTTACATATTTTGAAGAGGGCTCCATTGTAAGAATCCTCTGGCCCTACAAATGAGAGGGTTACATGAAAAGGGATGTAGTGTTTGGAGGAGATGTGGCTTTTACGACTATTATATTACCCAGTCCTGCTAGAGCCCATCTGGTGAAGCTAAGGGAGGTGTGGATTTAGAGCTTTCTTATTTCAGGATTCACAGATAGGCTTCAGGGGGGATTGTGAACAAACGCTTGTGCACATCTTCATCAGAGTCACAAAGGGTTTGTAACCCCCAAGGTTAGGAAAAACCTTTCTAACTATTGAGACTGTAACTCTTGGACCCGAGGTAATTTAATTGAGTCTACAGGTTATAAAAGTACCTGAAGGAACCAAACATCTTTTCTCAAAAACTAAAGCCTTTAGACACTTGTACAAAAATAAAAGAAAAAACACCTTTCCCCATTTCTTTGCAGTAATTTTAGGTATCTCCATGAAGCACAGTGTTAGGTTTAGAGTAGGAAAGGTTAAGATGCATGGCTTACATGCATTAGGTACTAAATATTTTTTAAATATCTCCCTCTGTACTCTCTTTAGAAACTATAGATTTATTTGCAGGGAAAAATCATGCAGACTATTGTCTGGCCAAGTGTAGTCTACATAGCAAATTACATAAGCAACTTTAGATTTAGATAGGGTATGTGTGTGTTTGTGTGTCAGTGTCATACTCTTTCAAAAACACTGTTTTAACTAATATTTTATAATTGACCATTGTTTATTAGAACAGCCTCTGCTTCATTTACTTCAGTTCAAACTGTTCATTTTTTTCAATTCAGATCCTGCTGAATGTATTGATATCTATATATTTTTTGATCCTTTTTAAGTAATTGTGTAAGTGACTGCATTGGAACCGCATGTCCAGTGTGTTACACCCCAGCCTGGATACAAGATGTGAAGATAAATAGACAGTTGGACAGCATGATCCAGCTTTGTAGTAAGCTTCGAAATTTGCTACATGACACTGATTTTTCAGGTGAGAAATTTCACTGTCTCTCTTAGTTAAATAACTGATAAATTCATATTGATTTTATAAAGTATGTAAAATATAAATGACATATTTCAGATGTTAAGATTTATAGTGTTAGGAATCATTTTGAGAGGTGACAGAGGTAATTAGGTCTGACTCCCTTATTTTATAGATGAGAAACCAGGGTCCAGAGAGATTAAATGATCTTGCCTGAAGTCACACATGCAGTTAGTACCAGGAGCAGGAGAAATAGAGCCCGTTTCTTCTGATGGTCAGTCCAGAGACTTTTTTACCACCTATACTACCTGCTTTTTACAGTTATAATAATTTCTGTATAATATATATGGAATAGTGATTTTTGTCCTTAAACTCAGTTAACTATTATTTCACAAGGTAGAATACAACCTTTTGGGTATCACTTTTCTACAAATTAGTTAGATTAATTTTGCACATTTTTTTTTTTTTTTTTTTTTTTTTTTTGTGGTACGCGGGCCTTTCACTGCTGTGGCCTCTCCCATTGCAGAGCACAGGCTCCGGACGCGCAGGCTCCGGACGCATAGGCTCCGCGGCCATGGCTCACGGGCCATGGCTCACGGGCCCAGCCACTCCGCAGCATGTGGGATCCTCCCAGACCAGGGCACGAACCCATGTCCCCTGCATCGGCAGGCGGACTCTCAACCACTGCGCCACCAGGGAAGCCCAATTTTGCACATTTTTGAAAGAGCAAAAATCTAACATCCATTTTCTTTTCTATTTAAATGGAGGTTAATGTTTTTCAAATTGTTCTTACACTCTGTGTGTTAACTATATATTTTCCCATTGTGCTTTCCACTGAGAACTAATTAGCTGTGGAAAGCAAGTAAAGTGTTTTTGAATCTTCATAATCAGATTGAAATTGTCTTTTTATTGACCAGATAACATCATTTTAGCTTGTGTTTATGGGAGAACCTTTTCTTGACTGGCAGGATGCCATGAATGATTGATAAAGCTCATATAAAATGGTTGAATTTCTGTTTTGAAAACTTTTGATCTTAGTTTTCCAACATGATGTGTTATTGTCAGCTACTAAAGGTGAAGTTGATTGGGCAAAATAAAGAAGTAACGCAACTACTTTGAGTCTTATTGACCAGGTCCATATTTCTGAGAAGAATTTAAATCACAGTTTACCTAAGAAAAGTTTTCTTCGTCTAGTTTTCTGATTCTTGTATTAGACTCCATCCTTTCATGACAAAATGTGCTATGGTGATAAAGTTTTACTGATTTTCAGATGTAATTATATATGCACATGTTTTGAAAAGTACCTTAAAAAAATAATATGTAGTAAACCTCTTTAAGAGCACAGTGAGGAAAAGTTTTATTAGTTCATCTGTACTGTTTTCCTTCTTTATCAAAGATAGTGCTGACAGTGTTTTATTTTCTGTTTAAAACAGATTAGTGTATGATCTGTTACCCCTCCCCCCACCCCCTTACCATTGATTAAAACAGGAGTTGTTAATTAAGAGTCCATGCATTTTTAGCAGTGTTGGGGCTTGGGGTGGGGGTGGGGGGTGGCAGGAATTAGCAAGTCTCTTGAGTTAACTGTACAATATGAAAAATGTTCATGTCTATGTGAAAGTGGCTTTCCTCAGATTCTTAAAGATGTGTGGTCTGTTAGGAATGTTGGCCATGCATTGAAATTTGGGTGCTATCTATATTTTGTCTGTGGCTGTCATGATGTTTGATTCTTCTTCAGTTGCTGTAGAGTAATATATTAGCTTGCTAGGGCTGCTGTAAGAAAGTACCACAGACTGGGTAGCTTATCAACAGAAATTTATTGTCTCACAGTTCTGAAGGCGAGAAGTTCTAAATCAAGGACTAGGTGAGTTTGGTTACTTTGAGGTCTGTGAGGGGGGCGTGTGTTCCAGGCCTCTCCTTGACTTGTAGAAGGCGGTCTTCATGTTCACATGGTGTTCTCCACGTATGCATGTTTGTGTCAAATTTCCCTTTTTTGTAGGGACACCATTCATATTGCATAGAGCCCCACTTTCCTCATCTTTACCAATTATATCTGCAATGACCCTGTTTCCAAATAAGGTTATGTTCTGAGGTAATGGCATTAGGACTTCAATATATGAATTTTGGGAGGGAAACAGTTTAACCCATAAACAAGTAATGTGACATTTTTAATGGTGATAATGGGGGAGCAGAATAACCTTCAGTGGGTTGATTGTAGTCAGTTATCGCATGCTGGGGTACTGCGTACCATGTGGTGCAAAGAATTAGATGACTTCTCAAGAAATTTTACTGTAGTTAGTGATGTTTGAATTATCAGTATGGTTTTCATATTTTGTGGACCATGGAATATGAAATGCCTTAATATTTCATCATTAAAAAAGATATTTAGGAAAATTGCTGAGTTGAGAACAAGTTTTTGTGTGGGACCTGAGGCCTTTTGGAATGCTGTCTTTCTCAGAGGAGAGGTGGAGTTTGGGGAGAGAATTATGGTGATTCACTTTCCAAAGGCCATTTTGTGTTCATTTTCCTTATTATAATGACTAATAATTACATTAGTCATTACCAGACTTTAGCTGTGCTGGCTTTAATAGTTTACTTATTTTAAGATGAATTGAAATTTCACTGATTGCCTAACCTATAATCAGAATTTTAGGATCTTTATTCTGTCGGTGAGGAAATTGAGGGCCTAGTTTAAGCAGGGTGGTCATGCTGTCAGTTTCTTGCTTATTGTTTTATCATTTAACACGGTGCTTTTGTTAGAAGTGTGGGCATTTGTTTTATTTGTTGAATTGTGTTGGAGAAAAATTGGCAGTGTTAAGACTAATTCATATCCTAGAGACTAGACTTAGTTAAAACAATTTTAAAACAAACTCTTAGGTTTTGGTTTCAATAATCCATTTTATAATGGTGACATCCTCCTTTGCTACATTTAGAGAAGATGAAATAAGTCTAGAGTATAAACATATACTTTTCTATCTGGATCTGTAATTTCCATGGTACAAAGCGTTTTCTACTTATTGTAAGTTGCATTGTTATAAACTTTTCCTCCTAAGGTCCCCCAAAACAAATTTAGCCTTGAAGGGCATTTGAGGTGTTTTCTTTGGGTATATCCCTTGGTTCCTTATAGTTTATCTATTCAATATATTTCATGTGTATATACCTCTATGTTAGTTTATTATCTAGCAAGTACTTCTAAAACTAAAGTATAAGGCAAACTAGGTGAATACGTACAGGGAACTAATAGTTGGGGACGAATAATGGTTGATCCTCTTTATAATGAGGAAATTGGAAAATAATATCATTATAAAATAAAGGTATTAGATTAAGTGGTTCCTGAGCTCTAGCTCCAAAATCATACGGTTCTGTTAAATAGTCAAGTGCTGAAGATGATGAATTAAGCGGAATGGTTGGACATCTCCCACATTTTCTATATTTATTTTTTTAAACCTGTAGTTCACAATTCATCTTCCAAATGAACCTTGTTACTTTCATTTACTATAAAATATATAATTACTATAATTAAGATGGGTAATTAGAAAGACCTTGTTAAGTCGTGGACATGGTATATAGTATACTGGAGATAAAGAAGCTTGATTTACAGTAATACTTCCTCAAATGAACTTCTAAATACTTGAAGACATTTTTCTTGGTTCAGTGTACTTTAAAGAGAAGAGGTTGTCTGTCATAAATTTTTCTGACAACCATTTATGGATAATTTTACCTTATTCTTTAAAACGTAGTCTGCTTTCTACCAGTGGTGTTAAATTTAAAAGTTTTTATTTTCTCTTGCCCCCTATCATATTAAATCAGACCTTGCAGGTGCTGGTTAGGTTTTGTGAAGCATATGTTGGTGTTGGTGACATTAAAAAAAATGCTTTGATTATGCTTTCATAGGATCCCAACTTTCTGTTTTCTGGTTTGGGAGAGATCCTGGTCTTTCTGTAGCAAATTACATAGTGTTTCATATATGCTATGACTTTTTTATAATAGATGAAGATGAACATTTAAATAGCTGTGTCGCTGTTGTTTTGTTTTAAATAGAACTGAATACTTCTTAACTTACAAAATAATCATTCTTTAGTGAAGGCGTTAATGTTTCACAGATGGTAGCAAAGTACTTTCCTTTGATTTTTAATAAGGGGCTAGTTTGTCAAAGAGTTTTCTCAACTTCTGTTGTGAAACCTATAATAGAGAATAATTTGAAAGGCACACAGTGTACATCATTATAATCCTTTGATGTAGATTAATGATAGCTAAATCACATTTTCTAATTGCCTCCCTTTTCCATAGTTTATTACTAAATTTTAAGAAAAACACTTGGCTAAGCAGCTCCTTAGCAACATGTGTGTGTCTGTTCCTCGATATTTTGTGGTGTACTCAGAAATATTTAAATTCAGAGAATAGAATTCTTTTAAAAATGTCATCATTAGGAAATTTACTATGTAGAGGAAGGACCAATATTTTTCTTCATGAAATGAGTATGATAATTTATCATGCTTAGAAGCATTCACCCGTAAAAACTGTTGTAGCTGTTAGTAGTATGATTTATGTTCCAGCAGTGGTGGTGATTTTGCTTTTTACAGTCTTAACTTAGTTATACTGTGTAAAATCCAGAACTTAAAATCATGCTTGCTGTAGTGGTTCTTGCTTAGTTAGGACAAGATGCATAATCAAAATCTTCTTAAGTAAATTTATTACAGGATGATTAGTGAGTTTATTGTGTACAATGTAAACTACATAAATATATGCTCTCTGCACTTACTCCTTTATAAGTTAGGAAATGTGTGCTCCTGAGTTTGAAGTTTTGTTGTCTTTTTAGATTTAGATTTTTTAGTTGATTGAGTGTGTTGTTACTACCTACAAGCCTTAATTTTCCTTTAAAATGCCTAATTCTACATTTTGGAAGTTTTGTAAGTGTTGAGGACTTCAGAATTTGACATTGTTTTTAATTGAAAATGTCATCAGCTATGTTTAATAATAAATTTAAAAAAATCAAGTACGAGTTTTTACAGACTACCAGAGGATTAACCTTTAAGTCTTTGTAATTCTGAGTCTTTCTTAAAAAGTAATCTTGATAACATTTCATTTTGACCTTTTCTCTAGTCTCGAGATTATGTCGGAAAGGACTTGGTTTTGAAATCTACTTGTCACTGCAGAGAAAAGACCTTGTTGAATTTAGACATAAAGTCTGTGTGAATGGATCCTCATTCTGATTGTTTTTATTTCCAAGATCCTGTCCTAACAATACTTTTCTGAGCAGGTGATGTTCAGTTCGGATGTAAAAGGGTGTCAGAGGGTCTGCTCTTATTCGGATACCCACTCCTCCTTCCAGCTGGGTTTATCATTTACTGACTTTTCAGTGCAGTGCTTTCCTTTTCCATTTCCAGGAGGGAAGGGATAGTTTCTTTGGAGTGGAGTGGAGTTTGACTGAATTCTTTTGCTTGGCAGGGATCATATCTGAAATTTCTACAGAGATAAATGCTAATTGTTTTTCAGAATCCACTGTTTCATTTTTTCTTGTCTGTTTAAAGTGCTGTCTTTTACTTGGCAGATCTATTTATAAAGATAGGACTTTTGGGCTTCCCTGGTGGCGCAGTGGTTGAGAGTCCGCCTGCTGGTTCAGGGGACATGGGTTCGTGCCCCGGTCTGGGAGGATCCCACATGCCGCGGAGCGGCTGGGCCCGTGAGCCATGGCCGCTGAGCCTGCGCGTCCGGAGCCCGTGCTCCACAGCGGGAGAGGCCACGGCAGTGAGAGGCCCACGTACCACAAAAAAAGAAAAAAAAAAAAAAAAAAAGAGTATGTTTGAGTGTATAGTTATAGTTCATTCATTCTCGTTAGTTTTTTGTTTATATAGCTCGAGGTTATATTAGATGGTACCTGAAGAGTTGTGACTATTACCTTTAATTCCCTAGATTCATTTTGTCTGAAGTTGAAATCAGGTAGTGTAGTCCTTTCAACTTTGTTCTTCTTCAGTGTTGTGTTGGCCATCCAGGTCTTTTGCTTTTCCACATTATAGTTACTTTGCTCTTCCATGTAAGTTTTAGGATTAGCTTGTCTATTATTTTTTTAAAAAACATACTGGAATTTTCTTGGGATTATGTTACAGTCTATAAATCTGTCTGGGAGAATTGACATCTTAACAATAATGAGTATTCCAGTTCATGAATCACGGTATGTCTTTCCAATTGTATAGGATTTCTTTCATACATATTGTTAATTTTCAGCAAGCAGAGCTTGTACATATTTTGTTAGACTTGTACTTAAGTATTTTTTTTTGGTACTATTACAAACAGTACCAGATTTTTAAAAAATTTCAGTTTACATGTTTATTGTTAGAATACAGAAATACAGTTGCAGTTGAACTTGGTACCTTGACCTTGTATTCTATGACCTTGTTACAGTCACCTGTTTTATTAATTTTTTAAAAAAGATTCTCTGGGATATTCTATATAGCCAATCAAGTCAGCTGTGAATAGATACAGTTTTATATCTTCCTTTACAATCTGTGTGCCTTTTATTATCTTTTTCTTACCTTGGTGTGCTATCTAGGACTTTCAGTATGACGTTGAATAGGGATGGTGAGAGCAGACATCTTCACCTTGTTCTTGATGACAGGAACAAGATAATAGGAACAAAACAGTAGTTCCAGTCTTTATTCATTAAGGATGGTACTAGCGGTGTGTAGTTTTTTTTTTTTTTTTTCGGTACGTGGGCCTCTCACTGTTGTGGCCTCTCCCGTTGCGGAGCACAGGCTCCGGACGCACAGGCTCAGTGGCCATGGCTCACCAGCCTAGCTGCTCTGCGGTATGTGGGATCCTCCCGGACCGGGGCATGAACCCGCATCCCCTGCATCGGCAGGTGGACTCTCAACCACTGCGCCACCAGGGAAGCCCTAGCGGTGTGTAGTTTTGTAGATGTCCTTTATCAGGTTGAAGAAGTTTCCTTTTATCCCTAATGCTGAACCTTTTTAAAAATAATGAATGGATGTTGGATTTTGCCAGATTTTTTTTTCTGTATCTGTTGAGAAAAGTCACATGGTTTTCTTTTAGTTGGTTGATACAGTGAATTATATTGATTGATTTTCAAAAGTCTTTTTTTTAAATTAACCATCAGTTAATAAGTCTTAATTTTTTTTGACTACTTTGAATCTCATACCTGCCTATCAGTCCGTTTATTTATTTAGTATAGCTTTTCTCCATGGCTCCTATCACTACCATACAGCAGCCTGTATTTTCTACTTATTTATTTGTATATTTTGTCTTCCCCATGTTTCGTTTCCCGCTGTATTTCCAGCTACTAGAACATTGTCTGAAATAAAGTAGGATTCTGTAAATATTTGTTGAATGAGGATATCTGCTTTCAAGGAGTTCAGAATCTAGGAGGGAAGGAAGAAATACACAAATAAAAGGTGATACACCTTAGGAGAACTATCAACAAAATTCTTTGGGAGCTCAAGATGGGAGAGATTGTCGTGTAACAGATTTCTTTTCCTTTTTCCTATCAGATTTGAAAGAAGAAACATCTAGGAAAAGTTTATTTAGTGATGCAGAATGTAAGAAGAATTCAATAAAAATGTGGTTTAGTCCTCGAAGTAAGAAGGTCAGGTATGTGGTGAGTAAAGTTTCAGTGCAAACTCAGCCTCCTGTGGTAAACGATGAAAATGCTCCACAGGCCTCCACGTACGAATTTGTCTCTGCAAGCCCTCCAGTGGATGTTTCTGAGAGGGCTAAGAAGACTTCCACAAAATCTGGAAAAAAACAGAAAAAGAAAACTTGGGCTGAAATCAACCAAAAATGGAATTTAGAGGCAGAAAAAGAAGATGGTAAACTTGACTCCAAAGAGGAATTTAAGGAAAAGCTAGTATCCTGCTGTAGCCAACCATCTGTTATTGCTAGTCCTCAGATAAATGGTAAAATAGACTTACTAGCAAGTGGCTCTGTAACAGAATCTGAATGTTTTAGAAGCTTAACTGAAGTCTCTTTACCATTGGCTGAGCAAATAGAGTCTCCAGAAATTGAGAGCAGGAATGAAGTAGGGACTCCTGAGAAGACTCTCTGTGAAAACGATCTTACATCTAAGAAATCCTTGCCATCAGGTCATAATGGGAAACGTGGGCATCGCAACAGACTTTCCAGTCCTGTTTCTAAGAGATGTAGAAGCAGCAGTCTGAGCACCAGTGGAAATTCTATTAAGCAAACAGTGCTCTCAAAAAACATGCCATTGCCTGGATGTTCTTCACCACCTTCAAAGAAACTTAAAGTTGGTGACACATTGAGGAGGAAAAGCAGTAATATATTAGATGAATCCATTAGCCTTTCACCAGGTACGCCCCCTTCTACACTGAATAGTCCAAGCTACAGACGAATGATGTGTAGTCCGTCAGCAATGAAGCTATCGCCCAGTAGTCTTATGGCTATGAAAAGAAATCATCGAGGAGAGACTTTGCTCCATATTGCTTCAATTAAGGTAGGATGCTCACTCGAAAATACAACTTCAGAATGAGACCCAGTATAAAGCAGTATCTTTGGAGTTTGTGGAAAATGATATAAGATTACTAGGCTAATTAACCTACCCAGATGTGATACTTCCTGTGAACCAGAGAAGCAAAAATTCATAGGGACTGTATCCCTACCTCAGAGCAGTGGCCCCTGGTCCTGAGGAGCGTGATCTTGCAGGAGAAAACCAATATTTCCGTATTTCAGCTTCAGCTTTGCCAAGTGCTTTCATTTTTGTCTATTCCATAATGGTTTTTTTCAGTTTTCACCATTTTGTTTACCCATTCTTCTCATGCTTTATGGATATAGACAGACAATTGCCAAGTTACTGCTGGCAACACATCTTTATTACCTAACTTCAGAGCTCAGGGGCAGTGTGAGAGGGGATGAGCTTCTGTATTGTTGACACTCCTAGTGGGTACTGCCGGGATCTGGGAGGTTGTGAGACGTGGTCTGTACATTTCTCCAGTGACCTGAAAATTTGATTGTTGGAAATGGCTCCTGTGGTTCACCACAAAGGGGCTTCTCTGGGGCCCACAGTCAGCCCATTCCTTTTACTAGCCTATTCACTGAGTTACCTTTATTGCCTCTACACCTGGGATGAGGCAGTGTTCATTTTTTGGAACCTAGATAGTTTGCTGAGCATGTGGTGTATGTACTTGTAGTGGTTAATCTTTGAAATTGACGCAAGTGCTGCACGTAGAGGGGGAGCAGTTAGCATCATAGCTTTATAGACTTTGGTCTGTGAATTCATGCAAGTGTTATGAAAATACAATATGGGAGAGATTAGTACTAAATTAGCATAGCTTTTATGATCTTTCAGTAAATTTACTGGGAAACCCTTGGGTCCTTTGCATGGATAGGGAACTATGGGAGGTCTGGAAAGATCCCCTTGAGACCCTGAATGTGAAGCTGGTGAGCAACATAAAATGTCTGGGAAGAACATGGAGTAGGCATTGAGTCCAGGGATTCCTGTATTTTTCTGTGGAGAAAGGGAAAAGCACAAAAGTGAGTTTCTTCCATGCTTTTTCTTTCTTCCTTTATCTTCCAATAAATGATGAATGTAGGATCTCTACGCCTGATGCCAGTAAAGGGAGAACCTGCAACATGACTACTTTCTAGGCATTTCATATCCTATGAACAACTTGAATTTTTGGAGTTGGCTCTGGTTACGTTTTAGTCTGATTTTTGCAAAGCATGATTTTAAAAAGCTGACTATATTTTTTGTCCTCTTTGTTTTATTTATATCTATGTGTTTGTGTATTATATAATATATAAGGTATAATAATCCTAACATTATAATGTTATTAATGCTTCATAGATATAAGTACCTAGCATAATAGTAAATATTTTTTGTTCATTTTTCTGGCTAATACATACATGTAGACTGCTTTAGTTTCTACATTTTGCTTACTGGGAATTATTTGCAGACCAGCAGTTAAGCATCTGCTTTCATTGGTAGAGAATTTTTCACTCAGTTGTAAGAATCATTTATCTTTGTTAGTGAGGATCTCTAGGACCTAGAGTCTAGGCCATGGTTTGGCAAATCTTTCTTAAAGGGGCAATTAGAGTAAATATTTTTGGCTTTGTAGGAATATAATCTTAACTATTCAACTCTGTTTTAGTGCAAAAGTAGTCATAGATAATATGTAAACCAGTAAAACTTTACACATGAAATTAGGTGTCGGGCCTCCAGGCCATAGTTTATCTGTGCTTGGCGTAGGCTGTGGAAAAAAGCCCAGTGGAATCTTAAGACAGGAAAAATGGTGGCATGATGCCATCTTGGTGAATTTTCTCTATTCATATGTTCAAGATTGCTTCAATATAAGTTTTGTCAGATTGTCATTTTACTTAACAATTGTCTTGCCAGAGTTAGAATTACTCATTTTGATTCTCTTGAACTTATCAAATACTATACTGTCATTGATTGGCAGGTTCTGATATAGTACATTTAAGAAAAGTTAATTGATTTCTATTGTTTTTTAAAATGCCTATTTAACAATAATGTTCTCTTTTACAAATTTATTATAAGTTGAAT
The DNA here is from genome assembly GCF_025265405.1 of Mesoplodon densirostris. Lineage (NCBI taxonomy): Eukaryota > Metazoa > Chordata > Mammalia > Artiodactyla > Ziphiidae > Mesoplodon > Mesoplodon densirostris. The sequence continues at coordinate 23,266,212 of NC_082668.1, forward strand.
GCATGTCCCCATCTCAGCTTGATTTTAATAATCAAACAAATACTTGAAGAAAAATCAAGGATTTATCAGTATATTTATCCTTTTATAAATAGTATTCATTTCATTTTCTATCCTATTTTTTTGTTTGCAACCGAGAGTGAATAATCTCTGCATACTTGAAAACCAAATGCTGCAGTCCTGCTGTCTTGTTTATGCTTTGTATCCACCTACTTCAGAAAAGGATTTGAGGTGGCTCTAAAGTTAAAGCTACAGTTGGCCTTTGAACAAGGCAGGGGTCAGGAGGGTTGACCTCCACATAGTCGAAATCTTCGTATAACTTTTGTCTCTTAAAAAAGTTAACTACTAATAGCCTACTGTTGACTGGAAGCATTATTGATAAAACAAAGTCAATTAACACATATTTTGTATATTATATGTATTATATACTGTATTCTTACAGTAAAGGAAGCTAGAGAAAAATGTTATTAAGAAAATCATATGGAAGAGAAAATACATTTATGGTACTGTACTGCATTTAGATAGCATAAGTTTACGTCATCTGTTTATAAGATGAATCATCTGTCAGTACATGCATCAACGTTGTCTTATATGATACAAAACACTGTAGTTGGTATATGTAATACTAACACTAGACATCAAAAATGAAAAGATATTGTGAAGAAGAAATTCATATTTATTTACTTGTATAATGATTCATGCATTGATAAGAAGCAGCAATATTATTGCTTTATGGTAGACTAGTGTAATTGATAGAGTTGTATCACTGTAGCCTAGCTATATACTATAAATGAATCATAAAATTTTATGGCCTAAGTATTACAGTCATATTCATATTACAGTATTGGAAACATCGTTACTTTTTTTAAAAACCACTTACCTGTGATGATAGGCTAATGGGCAGTTTCTCCAATTACAAGAGAGAGGCATGCTGTAGAGAGAGGCATCTTGTATGGTAATGTAATTCTTTGAGAGCAAAGTTATAAAACAGTAAGAAGACTAACACATTATTAATTTTATATTAAATCTCACCTTATGTCTATGTAAGGATAAACTATTATCTACATATATTTTATGCATTCATGACATACCTAACTTTTCTTAATTTTTTTGATAGTTCTGTGCAACCTGGCTTGTCTGCAAGGTTTTTCAAATTGTCGCAAATCTTCCAAAAACTTTCCAATGTATTTATTGAAAAAAATCTGTGTATAAGCAGACCCGCACAGTTCAACTCTGTGTTGTTCAAGGGTCAACTGTATTATAACATGGAACGAGGAGCAGGGAAAAGGAAAGAGTTCCTGCAGCTGAGTCATGGATACAGACCTGATGACTTTGCAGGTCGCCAGAACAAATGAGGTTTTTTGCTGTCAAAGACAGATTTTGTTGTTGTTATTGTAGTTGTTATTTTCCCCTGAAACATCTTATAGACATGCAGTGTCCACATTTTCCACGTTTCCCCCAGATCCTAAGTGTGCACTGTTGCACTGTGCGTGCCTGGTGGATGCGCTGAGGGCAGAGAACCCCACAGTAGTTTTACTCTTCTGTTGGGCTAGTTAGCTTCCCTTGCTACAGTGATGGCTTTATAGAATGATCTTTGAACTTGGTCACATCATTAATAAAATTCTTTAATATCTTGCCCCAGACCTACCTCTGGGCATCTTTGTTGGCCATAGCTATCACCCTAGTGGAAGCTACCTGTATTTTCTTGTCCTAACCACTTGAAATAGTTTCCTATTGCTGTCATAACAAATTTCCACAAATTTAGTGAGTTAAAACAAGGCAAATTTATTTTCTTACAGTTTTGTAGGCCAGAAGTCTGGTATGAGTCTCACCATACTAAAATCAGTTCGTTGGCTATGCTACTTTCTGGAGACACTAGGAGAGAACCCGTTTCCTTGCTTACTTGGGTTGTTGGCAGGAACTGTGTACTTCCTTCTGGTTGTAGGACTGAGATCCTGTTTTCTTGCTGGCTTATAGCTGAGGCCCCTTCTCAGGTTCTGGAGACTGTCACATTCCTTGGTGTGTGGACCTCTTCCTCTGTATTCAGAGCTGGCAGCAGCAGGTGGAGTCCTGGTATTCCATCCGTCTGCCCCGGCCAGGAAGAATTCACTGCTTTTAAGGACTCACATGATTAGATGGGGGCCACTCGGGCAGTGCAGGATAACCTTCCCCACCTCCAGGTCTGTACACTTAATCATGTTGCAGAGTTCCTTTTGTTGTGTAAGGTAACATAGTCACACGTCCCTGGGGATTAGAACGTGGACATTGTTGGTGGCAGTGTGGGTGTTGTCAGTTTTCATCCACATCACTGAACTACCTTCTCTGCTTTTCCTCTGTACTTGGTGCACTCAGTTCTTTGTATAACAGCCAAAGTCATCTGACCAAAGCCATAACTTGTCTTTTCTGTGCTGCCCTACCTATAACTTCCCGGCTCACTTAAAATAAAATCCACAGTCCTCCTTATGGCCTCTACAGACCTCTGCTCAGACGCCACCTCTTCAGAGAGACTTTTCCGAACTTACATAAAATAGCAGTCTCTGCCATATGCTTAGCTTGTTTTGTTTTTCTTCCTATTATTATTTCTTGACATCATTATTGTAGATCTCTTTGTTTCCTGTCTTTCTCTTTAGAATGAGAGCAAGAGTTGTTTGTTCAGTGTTCTGTCTTCAGTGTCTAGAACATTGCCTGGTATGTAATAGATTGATATTTGTTGAATAATTGAGTGATTTTCCCTCTTAGCCATGATCTGAACCCTCTTCTTCTGACACTGAACTTTAATGCTACCAATACTTGGCACATGTTCTTTTTTCTGCCTCTTATATCCTTTCTTCTGCATCTTTCCCTTTTCCCTCATGGTCCTTTGTATCTAACGTTTAAAATCTAGCGTATAGCCTGCCTTCTGAATCAGTCTTTTACAGAATTCCCAGAGTTGGTTTTTCCTCTATGGTGACATTGTTTTGTTTGCATTTATATGTTTTTAGCTTTCTGTTTATTATATGACTCCTCAATTTGACTTTGTGGTTATGTGGAGTTTATTCCCCATTTAAAATGTAATTTCAAAATGTGAGTAGTAACTTCATGCTTCAAAAATAAGAATAAAAGTATTTACAGTGGAAAGCCTCACTCCCATTTCTGTCCTCAGCCACCCTTTTGCTGACAAGCCCTTTCTTACTTTCTTGTGTATCTTTTGTGAATTTCTTTATACAAATATAAGTAAATGCTTTCCATATTAGTACACACTTTTCTGTACATTCTATTGTAGCATAGCGTTCCATGGATTTTTATTATTTTACTGGTCCCTTACTGATGGATGCCTGTGTTTCCATTGTTTTGCTTTTATAAACTGTGCTGCAGTGAGCAATCTTTGTTTCATATGTGAGCAGGTATATCCTTAGGATAAGTTCCTAGAAGTGGGACTTTTGGGTTAATGTAAAGCATCTGTTAACCTTATTTATCTTGAAACGCTCCATACTTGGTAGTAGAAGGCTCTTATTAAATATCCAGACTGCCTAAATATTCAGGCTGCCTCAATGTAGGCAGTTACTATATCATCAGCAGATAATGTTTATGTTCTCAGTTCTCAGATCCTTTTCTCCTCAGGATCATGGGCTTATAGGCCAGCCAACTAGTTTTTGGACATTCAGTGCCATTTGCATGCATACCTTAGACAGGATTATTCTTGAATTCTTTATTTATACATTTATTTTCTTACACTATGGAATTTTAAGCAGAATATTTATTAATACTGTGTCTGGGATGTTGTGAGTATCCTTATTCAACCAGAACAAAAGTTGAGATTCACTGTGCTCTCTTCCTGCCCCCATGTTTGTACTTGAATACCTATGTCACTGATGGCTAAAGTGATTTTGAGAACATTATGTTATAAACAAGAGATTTTATGAGGAAGCGTTATGCCTACTAGAAACTAAGATATACACTCATTGTTTATTCTTCTGATTTAATAAAAAAAATCTTAACATTTGACATTTCATTATACAGAGAGAAAAATTTGATTTGTTATTCTGTTTTTTCACCTTTGCTTGAGAATTCATTGATGCTGGAATAAACCGCCCCAAAGTTCTCTAGCACAGATTCTTCAAATGGTAATGATTACTCAATCCATGCCATAGCAGTGAATATATTAGAAATAGAAGAATGGCTTGAAGTTGACATGCCATGATATATTTAAGGTACAGACATAATAGATAATATTTTGAAGGCAACTTACAAGGGATGGTATGCCTAACATAACAAAGGTGATGAGGATTTCTTAGGTAGAGAGAAAATCCCTTGTGAGGCATCTCCTTTAGGGTTTGACTTTGTAACCATTCATTATACCTTAAGGCAGTCATGTTATATTGTGTGTAAAATCATGTTATTACTTATCCTCCATACTGGCTTCCTCAGACAATAACAAAGGACTCAAAAGCAAACTGGCATCTGTGATATTTTCAAGATTTCAATTTCTAGAGCACCTCTTGGAGTCAGTCTCCATTTTTCCCTTTGTCACCCACCATCTTTGTAATACCAGTAACTTACTGTCATGATGGCTCGGTTGCCCGAGTCATCTGTGAAATTATTTTATTCAGTAAATAACTAAGACACCCAGAAAATGTTTAATAAACTTTAGAGCTCTGTTCCAGATGACTAAACTTTTTTTTTTTTTAACAACACCTAGTTGCTAAAAGGAGAAATTTTAGGTACCTGGTTAGTTCATTTATGTGGAAAAGCTTGATCGTTTGGGTAAGTCATCATTATTGTACTTAATTGTAATGTCCTGTACTATTTTTATAAAAATATTTATTCTTAATAGTATTTTAGAAGAGCTAACCTTTATAAGGAAAAAGTTTTATTTGTGTGTGTGTATTTGTTTTTGGAAAGTTAACTTATACTACTGCCATATGCATGTATGAAGAATATTTCCTTTGAATGAAAGGTTAGCAATAAGAAAATTCAATGCGACACTCATGTTCCCTTGTTTTCAGCCTTTAAGGTTTTATTTGAAAACACCAAGTCTGTTTAAAATTTTTTATAAGCCTTGGTAAATACTTTTTGCTTAGATGGATTTTTCCCCCCCTGTGGTTTTAAGAGAATCTCAATTATTCTTTTAAGTTGTGAGAAGCCTAAAAGTGAGTGCTTATTACTCAGAAAATATTCTGTTTGAGAAGAAAGTAATTTAAAGAAATCAGAAGCAGAAGTTAATTTGTTTCCTGGAAACTTTATATTGGTTCAAGCTTATGCAGTTACCGTGGACCCTATCTAATTATCATAATTTTATTTATGTGCATGACAGTAAATTTACATAAAGTATAAGGAGAAAATATGATGAACTTTTAAGTACTAGGGAGGAAAAAGCAGATCGGGTATAAAAAGCAAGCAATTCGCAAATCAGCTATACATTTCAGGGAAGTATAGGGGTAAAATGTTAACAGAAGCACCTTTGATAATATGAAGAGGTGACATGAAAGAAAAATACCACTGGCTAGCAACCTGAAAAGAGATTCTGCTTTTAGCTTCTAAAGTGTCACTAATTGTCTCTGTGACTCTTCCATGGGACTCTTCCATTCCACAGTTGTGTTTATATTATTTTACAGGCTTCTTTAGGTTAATATGTTTTTGTGATTACCATGTAGAATTAGACTGAGGACATTTTTGAGAAGGTTTACATGTATTTTTTTGTGGATACTTTCATTTTGAAGGTCAAGAATGTGTGTGGTTCTGGCAGTTCATCTGCCCCAATATTCATGGGATCATTTAAAAAAAAAAAACAAATTGGTATCTTGACAGATTTTCCTGAGCTCATTTGGAACTGACTTGAATATAGTGCAAAAGGTGCTAAGTGTATGTTAACTTGTGCTAGAGGTGTAGAATTTGTACTTCTAAGGAACTATGGGAAATATTTTTTTATTGGAAGTGGGGCAATTGATTTGAAACATAGAATACTTGTTTTTTTAGGCCCATTTAATATTTAAGGTCATTTTGCTAATATAGGATCTTAAAAATATATGTTGTATGCAGGTTTGTTTTTTTTAGAAACCTGAGTAAGCTACCATCTTAAGATTTGCTGTATTTGAGAGGTAGTCCGAAACAATCCAATAAAAGCAAATGTTACTGTATTTAGGGGACTTAGTGACTTCTACATTTTCAAACCAATAGAGAAAAACTCATTTTAGAAGAGTGCTGGGGCTGGGAGTGGTAGGAGAGAGGAGATGTCCTCCTCCCTAAAGAAGCTCTTCTCAAAACACAACATTGACACGTATAACTTTTGTCATATGTAACTTTTATTTATTCAGCCTTTTTCAGAGTAAGCTCTCAGTTATTTTGGAGAAAATAAGCTTTGCTTTTGCCTAAAAAATATCTCTGAGCAAATAAGGTGAATATAAACTAAATATCTCGAGGATAAGTAGATTAACTGCCAATAAGACAACAGTTTTTGGCTTTCTAACATTGGTTTCACTGAGCAGCCCTCTTGGCTTTAATTTTGTTTTAAACAGAAATCAGAAACCATTTTCATGTGTGCTCAGAAAGGATGTTTTTCACAAACGAAATGGTGACTTTAAAAACTCATTTTGATCAGGTGATCTTTGGCTAGTGTCCTTGGTATTTTGAATTTTGATACAGGTTGTTAATAGCAGAGATTTTTTACTCTGTATTCAGTGATGGACCACATGGCTTTGATGAGTAGGCACCTCAGAACAATCTGCATACATAGCTTACTATTTATTGACTCACGAGCAATAGGCATAGAAGAGAAAAAGATTTAAATTTTATCTTGAAGAAGGTAAAATCTTAAATCTTAATATTTATTTTCTGTCCTTGATGATTTTTAATTTCTTTCTACCTTTTCATTTTTCTACTAGGGCGACGTACCTTCTGTTGAATACCTCTTACAAAATGGAAGTGACCCGAATGTTAAAGACCATGCTGGATGGACACCATTGGTAGTTTTCTAGTTGTTTGTTTTTTTTATTATCATTCTGTTTATTTTTTTTTTTATTTTTTATTTTTTTGGTACACGGGCCTCTCACTGTTGTGGCCTCTCCCGTTGCGGAGCACAGGCTCCGGACGCGCAGGCTCAGCGGCCATGGCGCACGGGCCCAGCCGCTCCGCAGCATGTGGGATCTTCCCAGACCAGGGCACGAACCCGTGTCCCCTGCATCGGCAGGCGGACTCTCAACCACTGTGCCACCAGGGAAGCCCATGTTAAACATTTTTTAAAGTCTTTGCTTATTATTACTAAAAAAAAGTGTGAAGGATAGTCTGGAAGAAGAATGGTACAAATACATGGGAACAAGTGCTATATCGGCTAATTACATTAGGACAGTAGCATGTGGCTTGAATGCAGCCATAGAAGTATTAAGAGATGAGGTGGATGCCCTTATTCTGTGAACTGTAAATTCACAGAAATTGAGAGAGTCTCATTAGAACAGGTGCAAATAAGGTTTTAAAGTTGTATATAATGACTTCTCCTTGCCAAGTTTTTAAGCTGGGAGTGTTTAGTCTGGATCAGAGTCACTTTGTTGTTTGGACTCCACAGGCTGGCTAACCTTTTCAAAGAATGGTTATTTTTTCTTTTAAGCCACTAAGGCAAACTGTAGTAGAAGTTGGTGAGTGATTTAGAGGACCTGATGCCTTATTTGGATCCCTTTCTCCTAGAAATAGACCTACAGACATTTAATGTGGTGTATTGCCTATTAAGATTTCAATGTATGTACTTAAAAAATATGGCATGCCAGAGGTTTATTAGAATAATACACCATAGTGGCATTGTTAGCAGATCATTAAACATAAGGAAAGATGTGCATGTAAAGCATCTTTGAACATTCATTCAGTAAGCTCTTTTTGAGTGCCTACTCTGTGTTTTTTTTCTGTTATCATTGGCACCAGCCATACAGTATCTGTAGCTTCAGCAGTTGGAGAGGCTTTTCTTATAAATACTCATTCTAGTATATTCACTTTGTTGGGCGCTTATGTATACATGCAGGTGCACCGCTTAGCTTATGGCTAAGCCCCTGATTTGGTGAGTTCTATTCAGCCTTGGAGGATTTCAGATTTTATGCATGATCTGGTTGTTAAATATTTTCTATGTTTTTTTTTTCTTGTTTTAAATTTCTTACTGTAGAACAATTTAGGAGCCATAATTGGCCCAAAGCTGTATTTTCTTCCAAATTAAGAGAGCTTGACCCAAGGCTCAAATGAAAAAAATCTTTTTCCATGAATTGCATAAATCTTAATCGCCATGCATCTTACCATAAAGACTATTAATAGTGGCTTTTACTCTGTCAACAACTTATGGTTTAGTACAAGTATTTAGGTAAGAACCAATTTACTGATTGCGGTTCACATTTATTTTTCTGAAGTGTGGTTTTGTTATGATACTGTTCATTGCTCTTCCTCTCACTCTTCTTTTTCTTTAATTAGCACGAAGCCTGCAATCATGGGCACCTGAAGGTGGTGGAATTGCTGCTCCAGCACAAGGCGTTGGTGAACACCACTGGGTATCAGAATGACTCACCTCTTCACGATGCAGCCAAGAATGGGCATGTGGATATAGTCAAGCTGTTACTCTCCTATGGCGCCTCCAGGAACGCGGTGTAAGTAGTTCAACTTAAAAACTTTTTTCGCTGACTTATTCTTGAATCAAGGTCTGTGATGAAACAGAGACTTTACTACCCAAGTTGATGGCTCCGTTTTCTTTCACAACTAAATTTAGATGTGGCCATTATATTCTGGATTTAAAATCAGCATTCATGCCCTTTTCCTTTATGATACTTACATATTTGAGGGAGATTTGCTCTTCTAATTCAGAGACAGTTGTCAAGTTAACTTTGGAAGCTTTGACTTTCTGGCAAAATTCACTTAGTTTTCATATTATATAAAGTGATTCATACTTATTAATAAGGCAAGAATTAGAAGCATATAACTACTTTGTATGCTTCCCAATACTTTAGAATTGTTTTAAATATTCTATTCCTTTTCTCCTTTTTTTTTGCATATTTAGTGTAACCACAGTTAAAATATGTAAGAATTCAGATGTTAGGCAAGTGCAGTCAAATTATTTCTTAGATTTTTTTCCATCATTCAGATGAGCTCTGGGTAAATTACTTTGCAGTGTTAGGGCAGAGAGACACATTAGTGAATGCCAGCGGCTGCATTTTAAAATTGCTGTTGTCAAGAGTGTCACAAGCAAATGCTGTATGTGGATTTTATATCTTTAATCTCTAACTTGGTTCATGTCTCCCTATGTATTCTTTTACTCTTTTCAGTTAATGAGGTAGTTGAAATGAAAATGCAAGAATTGCCTCTATGTGCCAGCATTACTTCTACAGGTTTGGAAGGAGCACACAAAAGTCAGGACTTAACGCTGGTTACAGAGGCAAATAAGGATTACAAAACGTACAGCTTCTAGGTTGTAATTTTTTTATAGGTAATCATATAATGTAATTGAAAAACAAGTTAATAACACAGGAATGTACCATACCTTGGTGCTGTTAGTTTGGGTAAGTGTTTTTAATATCCTTTCTTTCCCATCACATGTAATAAGATAGGGTAAGCTCAGGGAATACATATCTTATATTTTTCTGTTTTTTTACATACACACACATACATGTCCATGGTATGTGTTCATGTATGTGTGTGTGTATACATATATATACATATCTAACAGATATGACCCTCCTGTGGGCATAGCAATCCATTTGATAGAGCAAGTGGTTGCTTGGGTCAGGTGAAACAGAATAGTTTCTATTCATGGGTTCTTAAATCAGCCATGACTACTCTAATGAATGGAGGACTGGTCAGGGCATTAGGGATTCCAGCTTTTATTTGTGATGCCATTATTGACTCTATAGCCTCAGGCAGGTTAGTTTCTGTGCCTTGGTGTCCTTACCTATAAAACATGGGTGATGCCGGCTGCTTTTCAATTTCTTCAGAGCATAGTGAGGATTAATGAGCCAAAACACAGGGCCTGTCTTATGGTGTGTACACCATGATTCTTCACTACATTGTGAAGCTCATTAATACACAAGGTGAGGGCCTGAGACAGTGAGCGGGTCTGCCTTCACAGGTGCCTTCTCAGATAGCTGTGTTGTTCTCAATGGGCTTACATGGTGAAGTGGCAGTTTTAGGTACATCGATAGCCCAGCACTGTCCAGTAGATCTTTCTGCACTCATGAAAATGCTCCATGTCTGGGCTGGGCACTCAGTAGCTACTAGACATCTGTTACTATTCAACACTTGAAATGTGGCTATTGCTACTGAGGAAATAAATTTTAAAATGTATTTTAATTAATTTAAATAGTCACATATGCCAAGTGGCTACTGCATTCCAGAGAGCTGGTTGATATAGTTAGGATAGTAGGGAAGGAAGGTTTATTTGGTGACAGAAGTTGGGAATGATGTTGGATAGAGGATAGTAAGGCAACTATAGGGCAAATGCAAGAGTCGATTTAGGCTAGGGTATAACAGGGTGGGGGCTGTTTTTAAACATCCTTATTTTGTGGACTATTGGTCATTATACTTAAGTATTTTCTGTGTTTTCTGCTTTCTGTTTTATTTTGTGGTAGTTGCTGTTGACCTGATTGGCTTTGCCATTTACTTACTGGTTTCCTTTTCAGATTACTTTTCATAAAGCAGCCCAAGAACTTTAAAAATATGCAATTCTGGTCAAATGACTTACTTGCTTAAAACCCTTCACTGGCACCTCTTAATGTTTTTAAAATAAAAGTCAGACTTCAGAACGTGGTTTGTAGGGCCCCAGACGGTCTGGCTTTCCTCATCCCTCCAGCCCCGTCTCTCCACAGTTCCCCCTGTCCCCGTTTTCCTTCAGCCTGTTTTTGCACTAGCATTTCTAAATTTTTGTTTCCTTAAAATGTGCCAAGCTGTTTTGCTTCCTAACCTTTAAATATGCTTTCCCTTTGTCTGGAGTATTCGTTTTTGGTGGTCAGTTTCTCATTCTTTGGGTTTCATCTTAGGTATCATTTCTTTCTGGCTGGCTTTCCCGAATCCTTTGTGTGTATGTGACGCTTCCTCCCAGTCATAGACCAGAGGTGGTAGTGCACCTGCCTCTCACCATCTTCTCATTAGGTAGTATGCTCTAGGGACCAGGGATCGTGCCTGCTCTCCCAGGCCCTGCCGAGTGCCTAACGTAGTCGGTACCCACATTTATTTGTAGAGTGAATTAGTAAGTGTTCGAATGCATAAAAAGATGGTATATTTTTTCCTCTCGATAAAAGGGGCTGATGAGCTGAAAATAGGAAATGCTTCCCTCTGCTCCCAACTTGACTATAATTGTGAAGAGAATGTCTAAAACCAAGTTTCCGTAAGCTACACCTTGTCTAGGCCGGTAGAATGGATTCCTGGTAGATGTCAGAGGAAATGATGTGTGCTCCCTGAGCAGAATTGTTAGCCTCTTGCCCATTAGGCATCCATGTTACCTTTTGTGGGATCACAAAATAACTTCCCAAAGTAATTCCTCCAGCCTTGGCATTTTTAAGGTCTATTTTTCTTTCTGCCAGTGTTCTGTCTATTGTCTTTCTAGAGTTAAGTACTTCCAGGTGAGAATAGGTGAAGTTTGTTCCTGTGCCTTCCTCCATCCCTTAAGCAAAGCATGGGGAGCGGGGCATGGGGACTATATAGGGTTCCTACTACTCTTTTTTGCCTGAAGTTCTTGTTCCTTTTAAGCCATTAATATCTCAGACTCCAGACTCTGAGTTGGCAAACATGCTTTTCTTTTTTTCCTCTGTTACTTGTAATGTATCTCTTTTCTCAATAACCAGGACTAGACTCTTCCCATCCCTGGGAGAAGAGTAGGGACCTTCTCCCTACTCTTAGAGTAGAAGAAAGTAGTAGAAGAAAGGGCAAAAACTATTCTTTTATCTTTCCTTCTTTATGCCTTGGTACTTTGACTAATTGAAGTTGTAGATAAGTAGGGTCCTTTTGCTTATTCTAAATTTCTAAATGGCATTCTTTAGCTCTAGAACAGACATTCTGGCAATCTTTATTATCTCAAAGTTGAAGTCTTCTTTCTACTTAGATGCCTTCTTTTCCTGGGTTTCCAATGAAATGCTGTTAGGTTTTCTCATTCTCTTCTCCATCACTCCCTTTACTTCTTCACCTCCCCAGTTGTTTTATCTGCTACTTGTATTCTAGTAGGAGTGAACAGACAGTTATATTAGTGGTTACAGAACAGTATGATACAGGCCTTTATAGCTCAGTGCCCCAAGATTCTATGAAAATCCAGGGTAGGGGCTAGAAATATGACTAGAGGACGTCATGAAAGGCTTTCTAGAGGAAGTAGCACTTCAGCTGAATTTGAAGAAAAAGAATAGGAGGATGGGCTTTTCAGAAAGAGGATGATGGGTGCTAAGGTACTATGGCCAGACTGCTTGTTGGTTCACTTCTAGGAGCTGATACAAGACTGGAATGAAGGGAGGGAGGAGGAGGAGATGAGAGGCCAGAGAAGGTGGGCAGAAGCAGTGAAAGGCCTTGTGTGCTAAAGAGTTCAAATTTTAAGTTGAAAACTTTCACCTCCACACTGGGCAGGAAGTTCAGTGAAGAGGTGTGTCCAATAATCTAGGGGACAAGTGATGAGAGTCTGAATTAAAGTGGTGACAGTAGCAGTGGGGGGGTGGAGGGGGAATTGGCTGTTTTTATCAATTTATTCCTTCACATGAAGTTTGATTTACTGTGTTAAGTTTCAAAAAAATCCTATTATGATTTTGATTAAAATTGGGTAAGTGTATAGATAATAGTGGATTAATGAAGTTGATTTCTCACTCAGGACCATGGTATGTTTCTCTGTTTATTTAAGTCTTCTGTTATACATCTTATACATCTTCTGTTATACATCTTAGTCAAGTTTTTAATCTGTTTTATATATGTGTGTTTGTATACACATGGAACTAACTATATATTGAGATTTTCCTAAGTATTTGAGCCTTTTGTTGCCCTGGTGAAGTGGATATTGATAGTTGGCATGCTTGTTTTATTTTCATTTAAAAAAAATATTGACTGTATGTTTATAAGTCACTATTAAAATCAATATTAAAAATAAAGATCTTCGGGCTTCCCTGGTGGCGCAGTGGTTGAGAGTCCACCTGCCGATGCAGGGGACATGGGTTCGTGCCCTGGTCGGTAAGATCCCACATGCCACGGAGCGGCTGGGCCTGTGAGCCATGGCCGCCGATCCTGCGCGTCTAGAGCCTGTGCTCCGCAACGGGAGAGGCCACAACAGTGAGAGGCCCACGTACCGCAAAAAAAAAAAAAAAGATCTTCTCATACAGATGGCCAACAGGCACATGAAAAGGTACTCATATCACTAATTATTAGAGAAATGCAGATCAAAACCTCAGTGAGGTACCTACCACCTCACACTGGTCAGAATGGCCACCATCAAAAAGTCTACAAGTAATAAATGCTGGAGAGGGTGTGGAGAAAAAGGAATCCTCCTACACTGTTGATGGGAATGTAAATTGGTGCAGCTGCTATGGAAAACAGTATGGAGACTCCTTAAAAAACTAAAAATAGAGCTGCCATATGATCCAGGAATCCCACTCCTGGGCATACACCTGGAGAAAACCATAATTTGAAAGGCTGCATGCACCCTGATGTTCATTGCAGCACTGCTTACAATAGCCAAGACATGGAAGCAACCTAAACGTCCATTGACAGGAATTGATAAAGAAGAGGTGGTATACGTATAACTACAATGGAATATTACTCAGCCATGAAAAAGAATGAAATAATTCCATTTAATTCCATTTGCAGCAATATGGATGGACCTAGAGATTATCATACTAAGTGAAGTAAGTCAGACAGAGAAAGACAAATACCATATAATATCACTTTTATATGGAATCTAAAATATGATACAAATGAACTTATTTACAAAACTGAAACAGACCCATAGACATAGAAAACAAACTTATAGTTACCAAAGGGGAAAGGGGATGAGGGAGGGATAAATTAGGAGTCTGGGATTAGCAGATACAAGCTACTATAAATAAAATAGATAAGCAAAAAGGTCCTACTGTATAGCACAGGGAACTGTATTCAATATCCTATAATAAACCATGGTGGAAAACAATATAAAAAAATATATATTTGTATATATGTCTGTATAACTGAATCACTTTGCTATATACCAGAAAATAGCACAACATTGTAAATCAACTATGCTTCAATTAAAGAAAAAAAAAAGATCTTCCTCCCAGTTATTTTACCATTTTTAAACAATACTGTATTTTATTTTATTAAATGATTTTGAGATGAACTTAGACTTTTTGCCTGTTGATGTCATTAACACATTTTAAAATATTACACCATGTTGCATGCCTGGGATAAACTTGACTTAGTGTATTGTGTTATTCTTTTTTTTTTTTTTTTTTTGCGGTATGCGGGCCTCTCACTGCCGTGGCCTCCCCCGTTGCGGAGCACAGGCTCCGGACGCGCAGGCTCAGCGGCCATGGCTCACGGGCCCAGCCGCTCCGCGGCACATGGGATCCTCCCAGACCGGGGCACGAACCCGCATCCCCTGCATCGGCAGGCGGACTCCCAACCACTTGCGCCACCAGGGAGGCCCTATTGTGTTATTCTTTAAACAAATACTTTACATTAGTTTGCTAGGGTTTTATTTAAGACTTTTGCGTCTATAGGTGTAAGTTAGAATGGTTTGTTGTTTTAGGTTTCATTTTTTGCCCTCAGATTTTGATATGAAAATCATACTTACAGCTTCTTAAAAATAATCAGGATGCTTTCCACCTTCTCTGGTCTGGGGGATGTGAATGGAGTATCTTACAGAAATAATTCCCACCCTACCTCCTGTTTTCCATCCCCTGTCCCTTGTCTCCAACCTGATATAACATTATTTATTTTGATAACTTTCATACTGTATAATATTTGGAGATCTCTCTCAATTTGGTTACTAGTTGTTATCACTCTGAAATACTAATGTATTAATAATAGAGTACAGGAACTAAAGAGAAACGGACTTTTGTTATCCCATTAAATTTATTCTGAAATCGTCCCTGTGGACTATAATACAAAGTTTACCTATTTTGTAGTTTTATTTGAGGCTATATATGTACTTTTGACTTTATCTTTTATTTTGATTTAATTTTAGTATTCTAATACTTTACTGTTTTCTTAAAGTCACATTTTGCTTAGAGTACTTTCTTATGTGCTTTGAGCTTTTGCTGTGCAAACTTTGGCATTTTTTAAATGCCTCTTACATTTGAATACAGTGTTACTTCATTTAACTCTGAATTTATTGTGTTTTGCATGAGAAATTTACTTCTTAAGGACTAAAATAAGAGTCCATTACCTAAGAAGGAAAATTCGTTCTATATTAACTTCAGATATGAGAATAAGGTTCATATCTTCTACACTTCTTTTTTGCTCAAGAATATTTATATTGATAACTGTTCAAAACCTCATTGGCTATCCATCTGCCCTGCCTTCTGTGCATCCCAGTGTGAACTTAAAACCAAAGCTATTCCAGTCACATCAGAACTATTTTGAGTGTTTGGAGAATATCATATGCTTTTTTTTTTTTTTTTTTAACAGAAATACAGAGTTTAGGATTTGTTACTTGGTCTGCTATTAACAGAGTTTTCCTTGCAAGGATGTAGAATTCTTAATTAGAAAATAGTATATAGACCATTGGACTTATTAATTATTCCACTGCCCTAGTTAATGTTTAAAAAATTAATCTGTAACAGATAATTTACGTTTTATAGCTTTTAAAAAAACATGTTGCTCTTTTGAATTTCTCTGCTTTTTCTTGCTTCACTGCAATTCAAGTGACTTGAAAACTTAAAATTTATGTTGCAATTTCATAGTTGTTCGTAAACGTTTTCATCATGGACCGTCTTGGTAAAAAAGCCTTTTTGCATGTGTGTTTGGGATTGAATGATCTATACGTGCAAGTGCAAATTTAAATTTGCCCATCTCTCCTGCTCCCCTTATACTAGTGGTAAAACTCATCTTGGGCACAGTTGTAAGTGGGTGTCTATTCTGTCATTCTTGAGGGGAAGAGGACATTGAAGTGCTATACTATATTCTGAACTCTGCCTTTGGGGTAAAGCCAAAATGTTAAACTCCTGAAAAAAAACCTGAAGTGTTAAACTTCCTTTTTATTAGCCTTAGTGATTAAAAAGAATCCTAGTGAGGAAAGGAATTTTCAGTCATCTAGTTTATACTTTTTATCTTTACATTGTACATTCATACTTTTAATCTTTTATGTTGTACCATACAGTAAAACATAAATCTACTCCTATTTTAATGTTGCTAAGAAACTAGTCTTCTGTCCTTCCCTTTAGTGTACATCTAAATTGTCATTACAAAGCATACATGCAGTATGTCATAAAATTGGAGAAAATGAAGAGAAGAGGTCAACACTGGAGATGTAACTTATGTTCCTATATCATCATTTTGTATCTGTCTCCCCAAAAATGCCAGTCTGATCATATTAATAGCAAGCAATTATTGAGCACTTATCTGCCAGGCACAGTTTTAAGTGCTTTTGATACATTAATTCATTTGGTCCTTACATATACATTAATTCATTTGGTCCTTACATATATTAATCCTACGAAGTAGGTTGTATTCTCATTTTACAGATGAGGAAACAGAGGCATAGGATGTTAAATACCTCTAAAGTCATACAACTATTGAGTGGCAGAGTTGGAATCTAAATTCAGGCCGTCTGATTGTGTAACCCTAGCTCTTAGCTACCCTGCTCTGTTGATGATATCCCTTCTGCTTACAACCGTCTAGGGAGCTGTTCAGGGTTTCTTGTGCACTAAGGAGACAGTCCACCTCTTCAGTACCATCCTTTTTGTTTCTGGCCGCAGCTTACATTTCCAGAACACCCCATTCTTCTGTGCATTCTCTCTCTTCTCTCTGTGTATTTCTCCTCCTTCTTCTCTTCTGTCTTTCTTGTTCTTCTCTTTGTTTTAAAATTTTTTGGTGTTTCTCATTTGCCACACTAGCTCACTTCAGTGCCTTTGCACAAGCTTTTCTCTCTGCTGTGAGACTCATTCTACTTCTGTACCTCCTTTTATTCTTTCTCCTTTCACATCTAAGCAGCTTCACCAGGCTTTTAAGTTCTTCCTATTTTCTTTGCTCTGCTTTTGCCCCACTGAGCTCTGTGCAGACCTTATATCTCATTGGTTCTTTAGTGACTAAAAGAGTCGTTAGAAGTACTTGAATGAACGACTGTTTGTCAAACTGAGTACAAAGTGATGTTTGTAGCTTTTCCCCTATATGTACACAATTACCACCTGGTACCCACAGAGGACTGGTTCCAGGGCCCCCACAGATACCAAAATCTATGGATGCTCAAGTCCCTTATATAAAATGGCATAGTGTTTGCGTATAACCTGTGCACATCCTCCCATATACTTTATTTATTTTTTGAATAAATTTATTTATATTTTATTTATTTATTTTTGGCTGCATTGGGTCTTCGTTGCTGTACATGGGCTTTCTCTAATTGTGGCGAGCGGGGGCTACTCTTTGTTGTGGTGTGTGGGCTTCTCATTGTGGTGGCTTCTCGTTGTGGAATACGGGCTCTAGGCACACGGGCTTCAGTAGTTGTGGCACGTGAGCTCAGTAGTTGTGGCTCGTGGGCTTTAGAGTGTAGGCTCAACAGTGGTGGCACACATGCTTAGTTGCTCCGCGGCATGTGGGATCTTCCCGGACCAGGGATCAAACCTGTGTCCCCTACATTGGCAGGCGGATTCTTAACCACTGCGCCACCAGGGAAGTCCCCTCCCATATACTTTAAATCACCTCTAGATTACTTATAATATCTAATACAATGTAATGCTATGTAAATAGTTGCTGGCACATGACAAATTCAAGTTTTGCTTTTTGGGAACTTGCTAAAAAAAAAAAGTTTTTTTTTAATGTTTTGACTGCTCTTGGTGAATCCATGGACATGGAACTCATGGAAATGGAGGGCTGACTGTATACACATATACTCATTCTGTGTGTGTTAAATAAATAAATGATTATTACTAGCTGTGATATATGTATATTATGCATATTAATATATACATGCATTTTTATGTTGAATCCACTAACCTGTATCAGTAACAATGATCCTTCAATATTTCTTAGTAACTTTTTGATAGTAAAAAGCAATAACTTATGGGCACTTAGATCTTCAAAAGTCGTATCTTCAAAAATTTTATATGAAGTATTTTTTTTTTTTTTTTTTCTTTTTGCGGTATGCGGGCCTCTCACTGCCGTGGCCCCTCCCGTTGCGGAGCACAGGCTCTGGATGCGCAGGCCCAGCGGCCATGGCTCACGGGCCCAGCCGCTCCGCGGCATATGGGATCCTCCCAGACCGGGGCACGAACCCGTATCCCCTGCATCGGCAGGCGGACTCTTAACCACTGCGCCACCAGGGAGGCCCTATATGAAGTATTTTTAAAATTATGATTTAAAATCACAGCTAAAGGAATAGAACACGAATATATCGGATGGAAAAAAACTGGTAAAATTTGCCAATGTACTGTGTTGTGAAGGAACAGAAAAAAATATTTGGAATCAGAGATACCTTCTTGGTTAGTGACTATATAAAATGTTTCAATTACCAATTTTTATGATTTAGGATTGATAAAATATATCTGTAATCATTTGCAATTCACAGAATTATAAAGGGCTTTTTTTGATAAGGTCATTAAGAGAACTGAATTGTCAGAAGTGGTGCATTTGAAAGCTATTAATATACTGTTGTGTACTATATGTAAATTCAGCAGTGAAGATGTTGATGTTTTCCTATGTTCTGAAAATAGTTTTAATTATATTGGTGTTGCATTGACCCATATAGTTTAGCCAGTAGACAATTATGCTTCTCTGTTTTCACAGCTACATACTATCTTTGTCTCTAATGACTGTTGCCTTATGCCTGATTATTTCATCAATTCTCCATATTGTGTTTGGCTCAGACACATGAGCATACAGTAATTAAACTCTTCAGCCTTGATAGAAGGCTTTCTTCCATTAATTCCATCCATTTCAACAATCACATCGCTTATTCCCTCTACAGACCTTTCACATTCATCTACCAAATTCTAGTTTCTAGTCCTGGGTTTGAGGTCATTTTATTTGCTAATGTGTATCTTTTTTTTTTTTTTTACCTCCTTTGAAATCCATCTCACATTTTGCCTCATTACTTGTGCCTTGGTTTATACCTTATCAGTTTTATACTTATCTCCTGAATGAGTATTTGTCCTCAGTAGGATTACGGGCAAAGACAGTGTTTTCTAAGTTTTATGTATCCCTCCAAAATACCTAGTTTAAGGTTAAGGTTTTAGGTTAAAGTATGTCAGAAAATAGGGAACATGCTCTATTTAAGAACATTTAGAAAAAAATCATTCTATAAGCTCCCTTAGTAACTAATTCAAATAAAATAGCAAATTAAATTATTGATGTTTATCCTGAGTCCATGGTGTTGCAATAAATCTAAAACAAACAAAACACGCTTCTTCCTTATGTAGAGATGGGGAATAATTGATTTATCGCTGTCTTCAATTAATAGTCACATTGAGGGCTTCCCTGGTGGCACAGTGGTTAAGAATCCACCTGCCAATGCAGGGAACACGGGTTCGAGCCCTGGTCCGGGAAGATCCCACATGCCGCGCGGAGCAACTAAGCCTGTGCGCCACAACTACTGAGCCTGAGCTCTGGAGCCCACAAGCCACAACTACTGAGCCCACGTGCTACAACTACTGAAGCCCATGTGCCTAGAGCCTGCGCTCTGCAACAAGAGAAACCACCGCACACCGTGTACGCAGCGGTGTGTGGGAAGCCTGCACACTGCGACGAAGAGTAGACCCCTCTCGCCGCAACTAGAGAAAGCCCACGGGCAGCAACGAAGACCAAACGTAGCCAAAAATAAATAAATAAAAGATAAATAAAAAAATATAGTCACATTGATAGTCCCTTGTGACTTGTCCTCCATGTATTACCTATTTTTTTAAAAAGAATAAATCTAATTATATATATTTCAAACTGATTTTTCACATAAATCTGTAAGCAAAAGTATTATTCCATTCAAATATAGCATTATGAAAAAAAAAGTTTAATGACTTTCTTGTGCCCACATAATAAAGGAGAAGTCTTACGTATGCTCTGTCTTCTCTTGCTATGGTTTTCGAAGGTGTCACATAAGATACTGTGTCTAATTCCAAATTTCAGTGGTCCACGGCAAAGCAGAATCATGACAGGATTTAATAGGCTCCATCTCTCACGATGCAGGACTAAGGGCTAACTGATTATTTCAATCTGTAGCATTTTTAATGTGCCATTCTCCATTTCATTAGCAATGCAGGAGGGCTAAGTGTTTAGCAAATTGTGTATAAGCAGAAGCCATCCATAA
Organism: Mesoplodon densirostris; assembly: GCF_025265405.1. Taxonomy (NCBI): domain Eukaryota; kingdom Metazoa; phylum Chordata; class Mammalia; order Artiodactyla; family Ziphiidae; genus Mesoplodon; species Mesoplodon densirostris. The sequence continues at coordinate 23,286,598 of NC_082668.1, forward strand.
TCCAAGTGGAGAAACCACATGGTTAAAAGCCATATCAGATAGTAAGCTTTTGTATTAAGGACTCTAAATGTAAATTAGGATCTTGCTAGTCATTTTATGAAGCAGTTCTTTAGATGGTGGAGGCATCTTACTTGTTTAAAGGCAATTGTTTCATTGGTTTTTTTTTTTTTTTTTTGCATTACGCGGGCCTCTCACTGTTGTGGCCTCTCCCGTTGCGGAGCACAGGCTCTGGACGCGCAGGCCCAGCGGCCATGGCTCACGGGCCCAGCCGCTCCGCGGCATGTGGGATCCTCCCGGACAGGGGCACGAACCCGCGTCCCCTGCATCGGCAGGCGGACTCTCAACCACTGCGCCACCAGGGAAGCCCTCATTGGTTATTTTTTGATTTAAAGTCCTTGTTAGCTGATGGTCGTTCTTTGGGAAGTAGTTTCACTTAACATTTTTAAATGTCATAGTGGACTTTTATTTGTATTTGTGTAAAATATCTATTCCGTAGTTACTGTGCATTAAAGTACACTGATTGGGCTCTTAAATTTTATTTCCTTGGAGAAATCTACATTTGTCTTTGTGAAGAAGTCCTTATGTGTGCATTGATTGTTTGGGTTTTTTTTTTTGATGCATGTAGTGACCTTTTTTTGGTTTGTTTATTCATTTTTGCACTTGGTGATTTAAGATCTAGAGTATTGATTCCTTTTTGATACATACTTACAGCATATGTATGTGAGGAGTTTTTATATTTGGTACATGGGCATAATAGAGAATGAAATTGCGAAGTATCAAGTGTAGTGAATGAGATCAGCTACCTTTTGAAATAAGGTGAGCTTGTCTGCTTTAATGTATGGGAATTTGGGAAGACCCAGTTTCCAGTACAGTAACTTGTATCACTTTGCTGTAAATCAGAAAGGTGAAATACAGTTGATTGTATTGTACTTCAGTTCGAGAAAAACTGTTGCCAGAAGAAAATTACAGGTTATAGGACCTGGGCATATAGGTGAATCTGAGAATACACATTGATAAGTGTTTTTTTTTTTTTTTTTTAACATCTTTATTGGAGTATAATTGCTTTACAATGGTGTGTTAGTTTCCGCTTTATAACAAAGTGAATCAGTTATACATATACATATGTCCCCATATCTCTTCCCTCTTGCGTCTTCCTCCTTCCCGCCCTCCCTATCCCACCCCTCTAGGTGGTCACAAAGCATTGATCACTGTTTACGTAGCATTTTCCCAAGAAGAAAGAGTGACTGAACCTGATAGTCATGAATAGCAGTCATTAGGGAAACATTTGCTGTGGTTCATTTCTTAATCTGTTAGCTTTCTTTTCCTACTCTGCCATCAAAACAGCTTTCTTCAAGGTCATTAATGACCTTATCTCTAAACCCAGTAGGTGCTCTCATCGCTCATCTCTGTGCCTTCCAGGCAGCATCAGAGTTGACACCTTCTTCCTTCTTCTTCCCCTTATGTTTCCCTCCTGTTTCCTTCCAGATCTGTGTCTATACATTTAATGCAAATTTAAAAACTGGTATTGTACCAAGTTTATCATTTTATATCCTGTTTAACACATTGCATTTTTTTACATGAACATTAATGACCATTATATAGATATTCTGTAATCTTAAAAAACCATAGAAGATTTTAAAAGAAGTGTTCATTTTAGAAAATTTTTCTGCCGTGGTATAATACGTTAAAATCATTTTGAAACCATATGTAAAGAAGTGGAATAATAGACAAGGTGCTGTAATTTTAACAATTTATTTATAATTAGAAGACTAGTCATGGGCAATATGGAATATTGTTGGAATGAATGGAAGGAAAATGACCTTTGTTAAGTCATTGGAACCTTTCTGTCTGTTTTCTAATCTATGAATTAACCATTGTACCATGTTTCTTAGGTCTCTTCCAGTATAATATTCTGTGACTCGTGAATTAGTGCATGCTGGGAATTCTGCGTCAGCATGTTCTCTGCATCATGTCAGTTTGCTCTGTGATGGCTGTGATTATTATAGATTATAGTGTACATACATGGTAAAATTAATTTTAAAAGTGCCCTGTTTACTACTTTATTAAATTGTTTGTCATGTGGCATAGTTTTCCTTCTAGTGGATCTAAATTCCTATCTTATGAATTTATCTAATTTCTGTATTTGTTTATATAGACTGTGGAGCCTATAATAGCTACAGTAAATGATTTTTATTTGCATTTGAAAGCATCTCACTCCATAGTGATTAATGATTATGAAGCTATATTTTAAAATATGAATATGAATACACAAGAATATAGAGTTGTCAAAAAGATTCATGTGTAAGTAACAATATATTCAGTTAGAAATACTCCCTATAATGGTCTGGTGTCAAATTGAAATTTTATATCTTTTTTCTATTCAGCAGCTTGTGGTACCTGATCCTTATGCCTTATGTGAATTCTTGAGTCATTTATTTTAGTAAAAATTGTATATTATTAAGGAAATTGAAAAAGTTGTTCCACTAGTGTATTCATTTAGTTAAGAATCAAATCACACATTTTATTTACTTAAACCCATCTGCGCTTATTTTACCAGTAACATATTTGGTCTGAGGCCTGTGGATTATACAGACAGTGAAAATATGAAATCGCTGTTGCTGCTACCAGAGAAGAATGAATCATCATCAACTAGTCATTGTTCAGTAGTGAGTATGGTTTTAGCTTTGGGAAATTTATGTATTTTATTGAAATCAGCTATAAAATGAACATAATGGCAAAATTTCCAGTTAGCGAACTGCTTTCATTCACCAATTATTGAGCACTTCTGTGTAGTAGCTATTGTGAATTCAAGTTCAAAGACATAATCAGAATAAATCAACAAATATTTATTGACCTGCCCCCTCTATATTTTAGGCAGCACTCATACAGCAATAAATATGACTGATAGAACTCTTATTCTCAAGAAGCTTACATTCTAGTGAGAGCTAGGAAAGAAAAAGACTGTAAATATGTAAATTAATAAAATAAAATAATTTTGGAAACTTATAAATGAGTGCTTTGAAGAAGATTTTATAGAGTGTAACAGAGTGGAGAATGGGGGCTCCAAAAAAGACACTGTTTTAGCTGGGTCATCGAGGAGGGCCTTTAAAGAACCCATACTTGGTCTGAAACCTGAATGATGATGAGGGGGCATCCAGGTGAATATCTGGAGGACAAGTGTCCAAACAGAGGGAACAGCAAGTATGTAGTCCCTTCAGTGGATGACCCTGGTGTATTTGAAGATTAGAGAGAAGGTCATTATTGCTAGTGAATAGGTCATGTCTAAGAGTAATGGGAAACCATTGATAGGATTTAAAGCAAGGAATGGTATGATTTGATTTATGCTTTAGAAAGTTCACTCTAGCTGCTTTCTAATCAAGAGACATGGGGTGGCAGCAAGAGTGGAAGCAGGGAGATCACTTAGGACTGTTTCTTTGTGACAGGAGAAAGATACCGTCCTGGATTAAGGTAACAGCAATGGAGATTATGAGAAGTAATGAGATTAGTATGTATTTTTGAATTAATGCCACCAGAACTTTTGGTTGGATTACATACAAAGTGTGAAGAAGTAGAATTAATAGCGGAGAAGATGCTGGTGCCATTTACTGCCTTGTGGCAAGAATGCCTATTCCTTAGGAACGTCTAGTTTAGTGGGGAATATGGGTGTAAAAAAAATTATTACACACTGCAGTGAATTTGTAATACATGCCATAGAAAATGTACAGTAGAGTCATGAAGGAAGAAGCTGACTTTAGGAGGAATCAGGAGAGAAGGTGACAAGGTGTTTAAGCCTTTAAAGGTACAACTTTTAGCAAGGTATCTAACAGTGCTAGTGGCTGCAAATAACAGAAAATGTTCACTCAAATGCTTAAAGACAGTATATTATCTTATATAAAGATAATCCCAGGGCCTCCCTGGTGGCGCAAGTGGTTGAGAGTCCGCCTGCCGATGCAGGGGATACGGGTTCGTGCCCCGGTCTGGGAGGATCCCATATGCCGCGGAGCGGCTGGGCCCGTGAGCCATGGCCGCTGGGCCTGCGCGTCCGGAGCCTGTGCTCTGCAGCGGGAGAGGCCACAACAGTGAGAGGCCCACATACCGCAAAAAGAAAAAAAAAAAAAAAAAAGATAATCCCAATATAGGATAGCTCTTAATTTGGTTAGTTTAGCAATTACGTGGCTGCACCAAAGACCCAAATTCTTTCTGTTGTTCTACTTCGCCATCCTCCGCTTGGTGGCTTTGTCCTCACTAATCTCCCTCCTAGTGGCTTCAGGATAATTGCCACAATTCCAGATGTGACAGTGTCCAGCGTTAGGACTAAAACGTTTCCCAGAAGCCTTCCAGTGGACTTCCCCTTTATGTCTTACTGGTCAGAACTGGTCACACAATTGTTTTTGGCATACATCACAGTTGAAGATAGGGTCAGTCCTTGAAGAGTGGGTGTCTGAACAAAATTAGGATTCTCTTAGTGTGGAGGGAGTGAGGAGTGGATTTTGATTGCCTGCTGCAATCAGGTGTACGAAGCAGGGATGGCAGGCCAATCTAAGGGACAGCTGGTCAGAGAAACAGAGACACGAAGGACCTTAGAAATTTGAGAAACTAGAGTTTAGTGTTAGAGGAGCATGAGGTGTGTTAAAGAGGAATTGGAGGTAAAGAGATTGTGAAAGACCTTGAGTTCCCTGTGGAGGAGTTTAGACTTTATTCCCCAGTTAGTGGGGCGCCTTCAGCGTGTCTCTAAGTGGAATGGGACTCCGCAGGGGATAGTTGGGGGCAGGCCGGGACTGAAGACTGGTTAGGAGGCTATTGAAGTGGGGTCCAGGTGTGAAGTGGTGAGGACGGGAGCTACAAGTGGTGGGGGAAGGAGGAGGTGTGTGGAGAGGAGATGAGGGGTTTTAGAGAGAGAGGGATGGTGGACGCACTGTATCCTAGCAACTGCTCAGATGGGGGAAAATGAGAGAAAAGGATGAGCTGAGATCTAGAACTGTTCAGAGAAGACTTCTTGTCTAGTGAGGTCAGTGGAGTAGTGATTGACCCCATTGTTTAAGATAAGGATGTAACCGAAAGTGTTTATAATTGAGGTGGTCATAGGTGCTGTCACAGGCTGGTTACCCTTATACTTGGAAAACTCTTAATGTCCTGCTCTAGACTTAAGCCTTTTAAGTGTGCCCCATCTATAGAATTGGAAGAGAACCTAGAAATTAGCAGTTTAATTTCCTCATTTCATAAATGAGAAAACTGAGATGTAGTGTGATTTGCCCAGGGTTAACCAGCCATAGAAAAAAAAACTTTTTTAATGGATCAGTTAGAACTTAAATTTCTTAAATCTTAGGTCAGTATTCATTCAGTCCCATCATACTTAACTATAAATTGGCACTTACTTTATTCATTTAGACTTTACTCTGCTGGCAGAACATAACTAAGTTGTCATTTGCCAATGTTTCTTTTATGTAAAAGCTGGGAAAGAATTATTTTAGATATGTCAAAAATAAAGATATCTTTATGGTATTATCGGAATCTGAGAGTGGCAATCTTCCTTTTAATTCAACTATCCAATTACTATCGTGTTTTTATTAAATGTAAGAAACCTATACTTTCTTCATGTCACAAGGTTATAGCCTGTGAATGTCGTTATTTACTATCTTAATGGTAGATCCTTGGCTAAGGAAATGATAATGAATGGTAACAAGTCCTTAAGTTGAAAGGGTTGTTTCTTTACGTGTACTCATTAAAATCAAGCTCTGGGATCTGCTTCCCCAGCCACTATCAGACTCCCTTTCACTCATCTTTTTCAGCCACATAGGCTGCCTTGCTGTTTCTTGAAGCCCCCCCAAACACGGTCCCATTTCAGGTCCTTAGCATGAGCTGTTTTCTCCACCAGGAACAAATGCAGGGAGCCAGATGTACACATGGCATGCTTCCTCACTCCCTTCGACTCTTTGTATAGTTTTTCAGGTCCTATTATTGATAAACTCATTAATTTGGATAAATTCAGAATAACTAATTTTTCTAAGAAGAAGTTTCATATCTAATTATTCCTTAAATAAGAGTGTATTTAATGCCAGTATACATAATATCTAATCTCTCTAAAATCAGAGTATTGAAACTTTTGGATATTTTCTGAACATCTTTTGAACCTCCCGGTTCTGAGACCTCTGCTTACTCTCAAATCAGATGCCTTCCTCACTCCCACCTCCCACCCCATATCAGACATGTGGCTTTGATAGCTGTTTGCTTTATTTTATTCTTTTTTTTTTTTTTATGCGGTACGCGGGCCTCTCACTGTTGTGGTCTCTCCCGTTGCGGAGCACAGGCTCCGGATGCACAGGCTCAGCGGCCGTGGCTCACGGGCCCAGCTGCTCTGCGGCATGTGGGATCTTCCCGGACTGGGACACGAACCCGTGTCCCCTGCATTGGCAGGCGGACCCTCAACCACTGCGCCACCAGGGAAGCCCAATTTTATTCATTTTTTAAAGAGCTTTCCTTAACTATGAAAAATTAGTTCCAGTTTCTATTTTTTATTCTAATTTAGAAACTGGATAGGAAAATGCTTGACCTACTTTGGTACTTTCCTGAGGTTGGTGGAAATAGTATCATATGCTGTATTTAGAACTGATATCTTTTCATTTTTTATTTCGTGCAGAGAACTACTTTAGCTGAAGTGGAGTTATATAAATTGAAAAGTAGTGTGTTCCATTTAGAGCTATTTTATGACACTTATTTGTATAACTGACAAGAATATTTGAAATGCTGTTTTTTAATATTATCGTTGTATAGCAATTGAATGATTAAGCAGACTGAACTATTTTCATCTTATGGAATGTTTACAGTGTTTAGGTTAGGCATGGTTACCTCATCTTATAATTTAGTGAATAGGAAAGATAAGTGGACAGAAATGTGATGTCAGTATGTGTGTGGTGTGTGCACAGCATATCCAGGAAAATCTTTGCAACTTGAACCTTAGAGAAAGAAGTAATTAAGTAAGCCTAACTTTTAAGTGTTGAATATTGCCATTAAAAAAACTTTTTATAGAAATCTTTTTAAAAATGTCTTGAATACATACTTAAATACATAATAGAATCTTAATGTATTTTGAGTGAATGATTTATTGAGATCAGTCTGTTTACAGTTGTAGCCAACAATTTATGTGTAATATTGTATGGCATCAGACTGAATAAATTAAATTATCGCTACTCAGATATGTGAAGTGAATATTTAAATATCAATTTTCTCCAATCTACTTGCAGAACTATACTGGTAATTATACCTGCAGTGTTTCACTCATGTTCTGTGGAACTTTTGAGAGCCCAGATGTCCAGAATACATATACACTCATACTTTTAGGAGGACTCTTTGTACGGTGTTTGAAAATTAAAGTATTGTGTTTGGCTTTTTATCTTGTAATACAGTAGTGTTGATTTACGCATTCTTTCTTATCTGCTGGCTCATTGCTTTTCTTTTATCAGGTAGCTTTTGGCTAACTCTCACTCTAATTTCATTTATTAAATTTCTGTTGGCTGCTATTGAAAACACTGTCACGTTGCTTTGAATCTTTCACATCTAATCTTTAACGGTATCCATTGGTGCCTCCTTTTTATTCTTGTCTTTTTTGTCTTCTGTAAGTTCTAAGTCTTTCTATTAAAATGAAAATATTAGTCTTTGTTAGATCACTTCCCTTTTCATAAGCTGCATTGACTTACTGTTGGTGGATCTGATGTAACTTTGGTATTCCTTTGTCTGTTTTCACTTTCTTGGTTTCGAGAGGTAACTGTTTTAGTGTTAAAATTTTGTTTTCTGTCTTTGAGATCAGTGCTGTTCTAGAAGCCTTAGTTTTCTTTAATTTTTTATGTAATCTCAGTTTAAATTAAAAAGACCAAGTTGAGTTTAACTCTATTGGAATAAGTTAGTGGGGGGGAGATAGAGAATTGATCATTTTAAGTGGGTATTTTGGGTTACTTTTAAAAAAGGGGGGAGTGCTTACTGGTGATAGAATGAAGTTGTAAAACCCTAGAGAGACCCAATTTAGCATCAAGGAGGGACTTCCTAGTGGCACAGTGGTTAAGAATCGCCTGCCAGTGCAGAGGACACAGGTTCGATCCCTGGTCCGGGAAGATCCCACATGCCGTGCGGAGCAACTGAGCTCGTGTGCCACAGCTACTGAGCCTGCGTTCTAGAGCCCATGAGCCGCAATTACTGAGCCCGCACACCACAACTACTGAAGCCCGTGCACCTAGAGCCCGTGCTCCACCACAAGAGAAGCCACTGCAATGACAAGCATGCATACTGCAGTAAAGAGTAGCCCCCCACTCGCCGCAACTAGAGAAAGCCTCCGTGCATCAACAAAGACCCAATGCAGCCAAAAATAAATAAATAAAAAATAAAATAAATGTATTAAAAAAAATAGAATCAAGGAAACATGACATCCTCGGTATAGACAGCTAGCCCAAGTAGTGTTTTATTGGGAGAAGGGGGTAAAGAAATAGAAAAACAGTTATTCAGATGCATTGAGCATTAAGGTTCAATGGAAATTTTGGGGAATTACTAGATAAACTAAGGAATGAAATCCAAGCTTGTATCAATTGAAAGTCAGTTTAATTTTTCTCTAATCTTTAAATGTTTTTAACACTGGCATCTCCTCTTCCATTGACAGGTAAACACTGGTCAGCGCAGGGATGGGCCTCTTGTACTTATAGGCAGTGGACTTTCTTCAGAACAACAGAAAATGCTCAGTGAGCTTGCAGCAATTCTTAAGGCTAAAAAATGTGCTGAGTTTGACAGTACAGGTGAGGATTATTTATTTATTTATTTATTTTTGGTTGAAGAAATTTTTAAATGGGTAATTCCATTGTAGAGCTCCCTTTGATAATTTATATGTTTTAACCATTGGGATCTGACTATACACTTTGAATCTGGTAATAATTCTAAAATGTTTTTGCAGTTATAAACTACTTACAAGTCTTAATTTAGTTAGGAAATATAAAGTTTAAAGCTTTGCACCTATTTTAAGACAGAACAATACATCAGAGCAATTTTATGAGTTTGCTAATGACAAATAAATTGTAATGTAGCATAATGCTTTAATTCCTTAGTTATAATTTGAAATAGAAAAGAAAAATTTGTGTTGGCTACTGTGGCTTTAAGATATATGGTTTATGATCTGGTTTTTCATGTTGGTAGCCAGAATAGAGAATGAAACTAAATAAAAGAAGTCTTATACCTAAGTATAAAAATTGTTTCCTTTCAAGAAAATTCAGGTATGAGTTTATAAAATGTAGACTAACTGTTTATAAAAAGCAGACTGGTTTAAAAACTATTTTGATTTATATTTCTGTTTCTCTTATTGCTTTTTTTGTTTTCTAGTAACTCATGTCATTGTTCCTGGTGATACAGTTCAAAGCACCCTGAAATGTATGCTTGGGATTCTCAGTGGTTGCTGGATCCTAAAATTTGAATGTAAGTATTAGATTTGGGAGAATTACAAAAGGAATTAAGTAATGAAATAAAATGAAATTGACTAATTTCATTTTTACAATGCACTACTGCCAATAATTATTTAAGGACCTTATGCTAATTTTTTTTTTTTACCTCTGGTTAGTCACTGCATTTTGAAAAAGCATCTCATATTAATGGTATCATTTATTTATTTATTTATTTATTTATTTTTCTTTTTTGTGGTACGCGGGCCTCTCACTGTTGTGGCCTCTCCCGTTGTGGAGCACAGGCTCCGGATGCGCAGGCTCAGCGGCCATGGCGCACGGGCCCAGCCACTCCGCAGCATGTGGGATCCTCCCAGACCAGGGCACGAACCCGTGTCCCCTGCATCGGCAGGCGGACTCTCAACCACTGCACCACCAGGGAAGCCCTTAATGGTATCATTTAGATGTTCTTAGTAAATATCCACAAGTATGTCCTGGTTTCAAAATCTTTTATTCTACAGTACCAACTATTTTAATCAAGAGTAAATGGATTATGTAATAGACCTGTAAGCTTAAACAATCTGTATTACCATTACATGATATATTTAACTTAATAAATGCATGTTTTAAATATACAACTATGAAATGAAAGTAGTTTATTGCTTTCCCTTTTTGATTCCTAAAAACTTAACTGTATAACTCTCTTTTGCTCTCTTAGCTAATATGGTATATTTTAGGAAGCTGTTTGGCAGTTTAGACTGCCCTGTAATACCTGGTTTGGGGCGAATACACTAGGTAGTCTCTAAACCTCTGATGAGAATGTGTCCCCATTCCCCTTTCTAGTTATGTAGTCAAACACCACTACCTTTGGAGCTGCCTCTCACCTTCCCAGCTCTCACTTGTTTATTTTTCTTAACCTTGGATTCACCTAGGACTTAACAAAATAAAAACAAAGCTCATGCAAGGTTATTTTCTACTCCTCAATCACTAAAGTATCTACTTGTGATATGATGGCTAATATAGGACAGTGAAATGACCTTTTTTTGCTAACTGTTTATAAAAGAATAGTGGCTATAAAGGGGGTACACAGGGAATCTTGTTATGATGCAGTTGAGTATCTTGATCCTAGTGGTAGTTATGTTACACAGTCTACACATGTGATTAAATGTCAGATGTACGTGCGCATGTGCGCACACATACACACAAAAGAGAGCGTGTATAATTGATGAAATCTGAATAAGTTCTTTGGATTGTATTGGTGTCAAATTCTTTTTTTTTTTTTTTTTTTTTTTTTTTTTTCTTTTTGCAGTATGCGGGCCTCTCACTGTTGTGGCCTCTCCCGTTGCGGAGCACAGGCTCCGGACGCGCAGGCCCAGCGGCCATGCCTCACGGGCCCAGCCGCTCCGCGGCATATGGGATCCTCCCAGACCGGGGCACGAACCCGTATCCCCTGCATCGGCAGGCGGACTCTCAACCACTGCGCCACCAGGGAGGCCCTCAAATTCTTGCTTTTGATAATTGTGCTATTGTTGTGTAAGATGTTAACATTGGAGATAGGGTGCATGGAACCTCCCTGTATGTTTCTTTGCAACTGCCTGTGAATCTATAATTATTTCAAATTAAAAAGTTAAAAAAGAATAGTGAGTATTTTTAATGAAACTTTCCTTTTAAGAAGCAAATGATGGATTAGTTTTGAAAAATCTTTTTTATAGCTTTGTGTTTTGAAGGTTTTATGGCAGAGATGCTTGATTTAACCAAAATCTATATTATTAATTTAATCTGTTGTTTGAAATTAACTTGGTTTGTAAAAAAGTTTCCTTTTAGCAACTGATATTCACATCTTTATAAAATACAGCTACCACTTTTCTTGTGAGGGTAGTCTCCACTGATTTGGTCTGAGTCGGCTGTGACTAGTAATGCTACTCTATCTGTTCTCATCAATATCTGTTACTAGACTCTGCCAGTCAACCAGTTAAACAAGTATGATAAACAGTTGGACTGATTGGCCATTTACATAGAAAAAAAAGTTTCTCTTTATGTCTCTTATTTTTGAACTTTCATTTCCCTTTCTAATCAAGGGGCAAGTCTTATTGGGCCTCAGTATTTAAAAAAATGACTTAAAATGGTTCCATGATTATAGATGTTTTTGTGCTGAACTTGTGCCAGAAACCTTGCCTGTGGTTATAGGAAGGAATGGATTTTCATAATAATAAGGTCTCAGTAATAAAGAAGCCATGTGAAATTTTGACTATTAAGGCATTTACCACTTACCCAGTAAGTTTAGTTCTTGTGAATTTGCCAAACTTGCATCTGGTTACATATACAGACTACATGATTCATTTCCATAATATCTGCCTTCTTTAAGAAATGGAAGTTTTGTCACTTTCATGGCTTGGTCATGTCATTTTTATAGAATCACCGATGGACTCAAGCTGGCCTAATAGCGTGCTGCTTGGTGATTTTCACAGTAGTGAATAATATACTCTAATATCAATCGTTCTTTTAGGATAAAAGATGGATGGAATCTCTTACTGAAGTTCATATCCCCATATTGTGTAATATAAAGTTCAAATAGGTTTGAGAAATAGGCTTAGGGTTTGAGACAATTACTTTAAATAGCCGCTGGGTTTATAAAAAGAAAGCAAGAACCCTCAAATACTTTCTATCCTAACACATTTTTCTATGGTTTCTGTGTTCTTAATGTCAGGCAACTTAGTGTGATTTAAAAAAATATGTTCACAGCTATTCTAAACTAGTTGAAAACCATCTATATTAAGGAAAGATGTGGTGGACCAAAGCTTTCAAAATTAATCATAAAGATTTATGACTTATTAAAACTAGATCTTGTGTTTGAGGATATCCACCAGCTTGCCTGGTAGACAGAAGCTTTACTGGCTGAACTATATAGAAAGTTTAGTATCAACTTTTTATGGCATTTTCCACAAACCAAGTAAATTAAAGAGGAAATTTCATCTAAACTTTCTCTGTAGAGAACTGTCTTATTTAAAAACTTAAGCAAATTTAAACAAATTAACAAAAAGAATTATACAAAACAGTCTGGATCCATTGGATCCAAATTTAACTATTGGAAGTCTTCTGTTGAAACTTATTTTGTCTTAATTGGTTCGTATCTTATTTTTTTATACTATATATATAGAGAGAGCATCTTACAGTGTCATAGTTAATGAACTTTGAATGAACATTCTAAGAATAGGGCATAATTATACTATTGTACTAGCCATTCTGTCTCATCATATTTATTTTACAGATATTTTATCAAATGGTATTTATCTTTATTTTACAGAAATGGGATATACAGCTAGGAAAGTTCCTTCTTCAAGAGTAAATTTGTGCCTGAGATTCTGCTTTAGTCCTAGTTTTGGTGCTAATTCCTCATAGGCAACTAATAACCATCCCTGTACAGGGTGAATTTTGGTAATTAAAGAGGTGACTAGAATGAAGATTAGAAGATATATAAATATGCCATTTTATTCATCTCTTAGAGAATGAAAAAGGTGGAATTGCATACTAAGGATGTAAACTAGCCTTCAGAAAGTGAAAATGTATTTTACTGACCTGTTCTTTCAGTACACTGCTTTCAAAATCTCCTCTAGCCTAACCTTTTTTAAAAAAAAAAAAATTAATTCTGCCTCTTCATTTCCCATCTCATTGTGAAGGGGAGAGCAAATGGTTGTCCTCTTTTCTTTCATCATCTCTTCCTCTTCCCCACTCTCATCTAAGTTTAAATAAAATTGCTGCTATAGAAGTTCTGAAAGGCCTTAGCACCTCAGGGAATTGCTGTGGGAATGTGCCAGACATTTTGCACTGGACTTGTGTCTGTGAGGAGAGGAAGGGCCAGATACAGTGTTTCTTTGTTTTTGTTTTAGATGAGGAAGATAGAGCCTAAGAGGCAATCATTATATCATCATTTTATAAATAACTTCATAATCAGATTAATAAACTTATACTTTTCTATTAAAATTTATTTCTTCAAATGGATGTTGAGTGAGCTGTGGAATTTTAAAAATACAGGTAGTTTTTACTAATCATATTTTGGTAATTATCAAAAAATAAATATACCAAAGCATTTCTGTCAGCTAAGATTGATTAGGCAACTTCATGCTTAGAGAAATATTTTACAAAGATTGTCTAAGAATAAAAACAAATTAACATCTGTTGATATAATTGTCCTACTTCTGAGAATATACTCCAAGCAAGTGATACAAAAGAAAGAAAAAAACCTATTTGCATTGTTATTTCTTATAACAAGAAGTAGGGGGGAATAACCGGAATATGAGAAAATTAAGAGCATTCTGGAATGCTTAAAGGTGTTTTCTGAAAAAAAATTTATTTTTATACGATAATTAGTAGGACTGAAATATGAAAAAACAAATTTGTTTAAATTTTTTAAAGAGCATAAAACAATTATATCTTCACTGTCAATATATAAATGTGTGAATATGTACAGGGAAAGAAACAATCAAAACAGTTGTAGATTGCTAGGTGGAGATCTGTTTATAACAGTTTTAAAATCAATGTATGTTTCTTAAATTCAAGTTTTTTATGAAGAAGTTCAAATTCTCAAGTTCTAATAACAATTAGATCTTCTTTTTGATCTTTTCTAAAACTTAATTGGGTAGGTAAGGGTTTCGTTCTTTTTTTTTTTTTTTTTTTTGTGGTACGCGGGCCTCTCACTGTTGTGTCCTCTCCCGTTGCGGAGCACAGGCTCCGGACGCACAGGCTCAGCGGCCATGGCTCACGGGCCTAGCCGCTCCGCAGCATGTGGGATCCTCCCAGACCGGGGCACGAACCTGTGTCCCCTGCATCGGCAGGCGGACTCTGAACCACTGCGCCACCAGGGAAGCCCGAGGGTTTCATTCTTAATCAGGGAAATTAGAACCTGTGTATGTATATTGCTCCAATCTAGTACACCAGATTGTTGATACCTGTTGTGCAGACCTAGCAGATAAATTTTAATATGGTTATTGTCCAATAAAAATGGAAGTCTTACATAAATATTTCAGTTTTAAATATATGACTAAAAAAGAACACCAAGTATGAGTTTTTAAATTATTGAGAAAAATTTTGGACATTAGGCTGAGTTTGGTCTGTAACCACATTTATAAAGAGAAGGATTGTTTTGATATTATTATTCATAATACAGGGTTTTAGAATTGATACCCAGATTTTGCCCAAGCAAACTTTATGATATAGTAATATATTTTTGTGATAGAATTTGACCTGCTTCTCAATATGCATTAAGTAAAATAAATAAATTTAGGAAACTATCCTATGAGGAAATGTATTTTTATGTATAAATATGCTTATAATTAGAATATTGGCTTAAAAAGTAGCCAAAAATAAACAGTTTTTCAATGGTATTTATATGAAAACAAAATCTAACGATCTGTGACAGTTGATTTCCTAAATCTAAATGTTTGTGATGGCACGAGAGGAGCATTTACCTTTTATTTTACATTTTCAGCCTTCATTTTACTGTCCTTCCACTCTTCACTGTGGAATTTCATAGTATTGGGCTTAGCTCTTCTTTTACTTGCCATCCTATTTAAAAAAAAATTACAGTGAGAGTGAACGTTGTTTTTCCATTTTTGTCATTGTTGTAAAAAGTTTCCTCTTAAAAACCATTTCCTTCTGTCTGAAGTTTAGTGATATCATAGCCTATTTGACTAAAAAGCCTACTAGAAAAGCATCTAAAAATAATTTTTTTTTTTATTTTTACACCTTGGGTGTTCATTTTCAATACAATCAGAAAGGAAATTCTTCAGTGTTTATTTTACTAATATGCAGTTTTCTTGAGTTACATAAGTGCCCAGTTTGGATCTAATGACATATTTATTAGGATTTTTGATTTTGACCTGAAATATTTGATTCTGTATTTTCTTTTTTTTTAGGATAACATTTAGTGTTGGCTAAGAGTAATATTTAATTATGATTTTCAGTGCTATTTCAGTTACAAATAGCCAGTGGCTTCAGAAGAATAACAGTTCTTTAAATTAGGAATTTATTTATTGCTCTAGCTTTTGAAGAGAGTAAGCACATTCTGTGGTCTTCATGGAGGGATACTTTCCCCTTTGGACATTTAACAGATCTCCATTTTAATGCTTTATTCTGTCTTCATTGTATTCTATAATCATTTGTATGTAGCTGTAGATTCAGAAGCCCTTTCTTCTACTCCCTCCTATTTGTGCAATCCTTTTATTCTTTCTAAAGCTAAGAAAAGTGACTAAGCTTAATATAGATTAGTGAACATCATCAGTGGTTCATGCAGCTGAAATGAAAATGTACATCCATGGATATATGTGCTTTTATGAGGTAGGAGGCAAGAGTGGCTACTAGAGATTCAGAATAAAGGAATACATTTCTGGATGGTACAAGCTTCTTTTAAAAAAAAATCATATCCCAGAATTCATAAACTGCATTAGTATACAGATTCTAGACTTTGCTTAGGTAGCCAGAGCTACCTTAATGACTTTGAGTTAATGACTTTGAGTTAAGCAGTACTTTGGGAATTGGGCTGCTTACCTCTATATAAAAAAGTAGGGCCTCCCTGGTGGCGCAGTGGTTAAGAGTCCGCCTGCCGATGCAGGGGATACGGGTTCGTGCCCCGGTCTGGGAGGATCCCATATGCCGCGGAGCGGCTGGGCCCGTGAGCCATGGCCGCTGGGCCTGCGCATCCGGAGCCTGTGCTCCGCAACGGGAGAGGCCACAACAGTGAGAGGCCCACATACCGCAAAAAGAAAAAAAAAAAAAAAAAAAAAAAAGTAACAAAGTCAGGGCAAAAGGAAAGATTACCTGAAATGGTAGACATGATCCGGAATACATCTGTGCTGAAAAGAATCTTAGTTTTAATAAGATAGGTAGTTGATTCCTGTACTTCTGAAAAATGATAGCTTTGGTCAAAATCTTAAAATATAATATAACATGTGAAAAGTAAGAAAGATGATATAAAGCATACATTTTACAAGGATAGTGGCTTGACACATTTTAAAGTATATATCGTTCTGTCATATTCAGAAATCTCCTGTGTTTACATAAACAATATAAATTATTCATGTATAGTCATTTCAGTTTGGATTCAGATCCTCCTGTTTAGCTGAGAAAGTTAACTAGTGATCTTGCATATGCATATTTCTTCACAAGAATCCATTTCTGCTGAACTATTATTGGCAGATAATGGAATAATATGGACTTTATTAAGTACAAATACAAAATATAATTTGGTTGACTTTTAGGATGTATTTTTTATTGAAGTATAGTTGATCTACAATGTATTAATTAGTGCTGTACAGCAAAGCAATTCAGTTATACATATATATACATTCTTTTTTATATTTACCATTATAGTTTATCATAGGATATTAGATATAGTTTTGTGTGCTATACAGTTAGGAAGTATCTTTAAATTGGTGGAAAAAGACCTGTTTTAAATCTTTATAGAGATTAAGGATTACAGTATATATTATACTTTAGATGAGTTTATGACTAGGAATGTTGTGAAAGTTCTGATAGTTTTTTTAACATGGAAAATAGATTTAACACTTCTTGCTGCAGTTTGCTTAACTAACTTATGTTGAGTAATTAAAACCTTAAAATATTATCTATTATTTAGGTTTGTTAATTAGGTAGTATTTTGGCTTGTAGATTCTTCCATTTCATTGATAATGTTAATATATCAGCATTTAGGTTGCTGAAAGTTTAAAGCATTTCATTCTTGTTTTGGTAAATCAGTTCAATTGGTTTATCTCAAAAGAAATCTACTAGGAAGTTGATATGAAGTGTAATTATTGTAATTACTGTAAATGTCTACTGAGAAGTATGAACGTTCTGAAACTCATAGGGTACAAATGAGAGAGTGGCAGCTTTGGCATCAGTCAGCTTAAACAAACTCATTGATTCACTGAAGACAAAGCCAAATGCATTGTTCTCCCCCCTCCAACCCCCGACTCCCAGGTAGTCAGCAGTTTTTGACATTTTGGTATACTTTTTGGCTAATCTCTTAAAAATAAGGATCCTCCTATTTAGTCATCTGTTAAATGGTTATGTCATTTATTTTGAGATACAGTATATTAAATCTGAGGAGAGAGTACCTGGCATTTCCTAAGATCTTTATTTTTTTAATGAAATAAAGATAAAGAAACACTGATCTAGAAGCTGGAGGATATCTGAGTTCTCATATCACTGGGAAAGCTGCTTAAATCTCTTAGGATTTCAGTTTCCTTATCTATGAAATGAAGAGGTTGATTAGACAAGCATCAAGTCAAATTGGCAATCTAAGTCCAAAACAGATAAAATTTATGTGGTTTAGTTCAGCATAATCATTTAATTTTTGTGTCTTTAGGTATGATATACATTTTCCTATTTGTTACAGTCTCCATAACTCCCTACCACTTAACACAAGGTTCCCCACATGATTATGTAATTTGAATGGCCCTTGTAGGTGTTCGAGTTACAGTCTTTGGACTAGATGTCACACCCGAGTTTCAAAAAATTCTCCATGTTTTCTGTTCTACAACGGCAATTCTAACAGATTGTTATAGACCTAGAAACTGTTCCTTAGTTTTCAGGGGGAAGCTATATTTTCCTTCTTTAGCTGATATTAAGTGGTAGAGAGAGTTGGCAAATTGTTACTTGGAATAAAAGGATATCAGAGGAACACATTCTTCATTTAGCTCAGTAATTGTAATTAGAGCATTGGATTTTTCTGCCTGCCTTTACAGAAATTTACTGAACAATTGCTATAAGGCTGAAAGTTTTGTGACTTGAGGCATATTTTCACTGAAAGAGTACTGGCATCTTCCTCTGGTAGTGCCATGCTGCCCTCTTGGTGTCTGCCATCTCATTTCTCTTGATGCCATGCTTATCTCATTCTAGTATCTGTTAAGACTACATTCTGTTGATTGACTAACGCTGGCATATTGCCTGGATCAATTAAAACCATTTTAGTATGCTTTTTTGACAGTTTAAATAACCAGTCAAATAAACCCATAAAATGGATAAGCAGCCAGCATAGGCACAGCCCATTTATTTACTTCTGTAGTTAAACATTAGCTCTTTACTTGTTACAGTTACTTGATATTATAGGAGTATTCAGTGTTCAGTCCTTGGCTTTATATGCTGGCATATACAGTTCATCTAAAGATACTGGTATAAATTCTCTTCAAATATCATCAGGAAAGGAGGTTTAGGAAGGGGGTTAAGTGATAAAAAGTAAAAGTAGTAATTTATATGTAAAATAATGAGTTTGAGGTAAGTCAGTGATTTGGCTAGATTGGTAATTTTTTTTGCATTGGTGTTTAATGTAGAACCAATATATGATGTCATGTAAGCACACTGTCAGTGTTTCTCATATGATTTTGACCTAGTCAAAATTTTTATTTTGAGACTCATTTTCAATATACAGTAAAGTTAATATTTTAGTATTAGCTTCATTGGAAAGATAGTTTTTTTGTTTTGTTTTATTTATTTATTTATTTTAGATGTAGGGGGTAGGAGTTTATTAATTAATTTATTTATTTTTGGCTGTGCTGGATCTTCGTTTCTGTGCGAGGGCTTTCTCTAGCTGTGGCAAGCGGGGGCCACTCTTCATCGCAGTGCGCGGGCCTCTCACCGTCGCGGCCTCTCCCGCCGTGGAGCACAGGCTCCAGACGCGCAGGCTCAGTAGTTGTGGCTCACGGGCCCAGTCGCTCTGCGGCATGTGGGATCCTCCCAGACCAGGGCTCGAACCCACGTCCCCTGCATTAGCAGGCAGACTCTCAACCACTGCGCCACCAGGGAAGCCCCGGAAAGATAGTTTTTTATACCCTGTGAATAGTTACTAAAAATTCTATTTTTAAAATATAATTTTTACTACATGCAAAAAACCAACATTTTTTTATAAAAACCATCATATTTATGATAAGTTAGTGAGAAGAGTAGAATTCAGCGTAACAAACTTAGCTAAATATGTTCCTTGTATTGAAAACACTGGGGACTAAAACCCAGGCAAAACTAGCAAAAAATTAAGAATCACATGATAGGGAATTATAGATATGCCAGGGTTGAGTGTTCAGCTGGAATATGCATTAATAGTCCCAAGTTAAGAAAAAATTCAGTCCCTTGACAAAGCTCTGCTTTTGGCAAGATAGATGTATTCAGTCATTCAGTCAGTCACCAAGTCATCTCTAGACTGGTGACTTCAGTGGGTACCTGTCGATTCCAAACATGTCCCAGACTCTGCTTTACTGTTTATTTTAACAAGAGCCGTAGAGCCCCTGTTATTTGACCAGCTTAATAAGCGAGGTGTTCTGGACTCAAGTACTTTCCTTAATGTCAGATCACTTACAGTCTAACAGGAGGTTAGGCATAGGACTGCCAGAATGAGTGGGGCAGGTGATAAGGCCTCAGGGTCAGATCACTGTGGGCTGAACTAAATGAGAAACTTTTTATTACTTTAATTTTGATAATAGTTATAAATTAAAATTTAGATTTTTATTCTTGTACATGAAATAATGTACTGATTTAGGTTTTTCAGAAAGAAAACTAAAATTTGTATTCAGTACTACTTCATTGCTCAGTTCTCTGAAGGAAAGATTTCTTACATTTTCTTTATATGGAAAACCAGTTTTATTACATTTTGTTTTGGCATAAGTAAGGTTTCTTTTTCTGTTTCAGAACAATTTTTAACCATGAAGAAGAAAAATCACTTAGGTAAATGGCATAATTTCAATGTGAAAGAAACAATGCTCACTTGATATTTATTTTGCTTTTATCCTCGTTTTTTCCCCAGGGGTGAAAGTATGTCTACAAAGAAAAGAATGTGAACAGGAAGAAAAGTATGAAATTCCTGAAGGACCACATAGAAGCAGGCTCAACAGAGAACAGCTGGTATTTTCCTTTTGATACTACTTTTATTGTTCTTATTATAACTTAATACTATTATTACCATCAGGCAAAACTTCTCCTGCCCTTTCAACAAGTACAGGTGACTGATTAAAATTTTAATTGTGCTTATTTCAAGCACTTGATTCTGAGAGATGATCACAATGAGCAGTAAAAACCAGAAGGTAATAATTTCATACTGTTACTAGATTTTGGGCATCTTGAACATTCCATAAACCTTTCAGAATCTGAGGTGAGTCTCAGATATAGGAAGTAGCTTGAGAGAAGACTTAGAGCTACTGCTCGGATTTTGTTAACCATGTCTTTATTACCACATATTGTAGTTTTAATGGATAAAATTCCATTACCCTGTTGACATAGAGGTATATTAAAAATGCCAAAGAAAAGTTTTTGTAGAAGGGACTTGTGAAACTTTTTCCGTAAAGCTCACAGAAGTGTGTTTCATATCTAATTGGATCCCTAGCCATGGCCTTATAATGTATTGTGTTCTAAGGAAAACATCTCTAGAATCCTGGAGGCCACACTCCCACGTCACTGCTCTGGGGACCTTAGATTGGTAGTATATAGGAACCTAAATATGGATGGGCAGAATTGGAAAACTCCATAGAAAAGCTGTTACTCTTACAATTCAGTTTAGCTTGGTATCCGTGAGGCATGTTTCAGATACCCTAGGAAGGAATTCTTGGGGCTTTAAGTCCCACGAAATATGAATAAATATTCTGATATAAGATGCTTGATGAACAGGTTTTATGTGGATGTATACCACACACACAGAGAGACACACACACAGAGCACACCTAAAATGTGAGAACAGTGAAAAGCACCAGAGTCTTAAGGAAAAAATTGTATAGGAAACCTTTATTTGCATGAGTATTTTTTTTTTACCTAAATGGTTTATTTGAAATACAACTTGTCCTAGCACCTTATTAAGTAGCTTCTTAACTGCTTGTGACTTTTCTTTTTATTTCCCTATTCATATGCAGTGTTTTAAAATATTTTGGTCTGCTTTTAATGAGCTTTTTTTTTTTTGTTTTTTCAGTTGCCAAAGCTGTTTGATGGATGCTATTTCTATTTTGGGGGAAGCTTCAAACACCATCCAAAGGACAACCTTATTAAGCTTGTCACTGCAGCTGGGGGACAGATCCTCAGTAGAAAGCCCAAGCCAGACAGTGACGTGACTCAAACCATCAATACAGTCGCGTACCATGCCAAACCTGATTCTGATCAGCACTTCTGCACACAGTATATCATCTATGAGGATTTGTCTAATCATCGCCCAGAGAGAGTTAGGCAGGGCAAAGTCTGGATGGCTTCTTCCAGCTGGTTTATAGATTGTGTGATGTCCTTTGAGTTGCTCCCTCTTGACAGCTGAATCCTATACCAGATGTACATTTCAAATTGAACTTACACAGTGTGAGAGCCCAGTGACTGCACTGTTTTGATCATTCACATTTTTACAAATAGGTAGACTCATTCATACATTTTTTTCCCCTGAATTAAAAAAAAACAAATTGCCAGATTATAAATTCATTCTATGTTTACCATTTAGATGCGGAGATTGCTTTAAGGGATTTTTCTTTTTAAAACTGGCATATGTGTTGATTCATCATGTCTTTCTATTCACATTATCAGCTGTCAAAGATTAATGAGAGGGGATCAGAACTGTTGGTTAAACATACAAGTGGTATCATTATGTCTCACCCTTTTAATGTTCTTTGATGAAAAAAATCCACACCTGCCACCAGCAAAAATACTTGCCTTCGTTTAGTAAGCAAATAATATTGTCAAATAATTTATTCTGGCTTTGTTATAATGAAAATAGATTACCTGGTCTAAATTTGCCACCATAGGTGTTAAATTCTTCTGTCTACAGTTGTATTTATTTTGCTACTTATAATTTACTTGTTCCTACATTTTTGTTCCCTTTTTTAAAAAATCTTGTCTCTTAATCAGGAAATCATGATTTGAATCTCAACATTACTGTTCTCTGGTGGTGAAAGTCAACATTGGACTCATGATATATATTTTTATTGTATATATTTGCTTATTGTTAATCAACTTATAACTGTGTTAATAATATATATATATGTGTGTGTGTAGAACATTTTCTCTAACACATTTTAGAGACATTGTTAGTCAAGTGTAAATAAATTAGGGAGCAGTCTTTCTGGTAGACCTTACGTATTGCTAAAATAATTTTTCTGTAGGTCTTAATTTCTTTCTTTATAAATTGTCTTTCATTTTTGGATTGCTGGGGAGGCAGAAGTTGGTGATTACTTGATTTAGAACAGATTTTTGTCCAGGTGATACAAAAGGCTATGACAGTAAGTTTAATGGTAGTAGTGAAAAGAACTTATTCATAATACCAGGACCATCAAGGCTGCAGAATAGTAGACAGGACGTCACCTGAGAATGGGGAGACCTGGGAAGGTTACTCTGGTCTGAGTGTTCTTATTTGTGAATCAGTAAGGTAGATTAGATCATTTTAAAACATTTTCTAAGAAGTAGAATTCTTTAATAAGTCTTTCTAGAAATTTAATGTACTTTAATATTAAAGACATGGAAAGGGTGTTACTGTTGAGACTTGCCAGTTTGGTCCCTTTGGGGCCAAAGGGAATAGTTTGGTAACCACTAGATTAGAATACTGAGATTCTGAAGTTCATGAATATTTCAAGATCCATTTATTTGACGTTTGAGATTCAGCTGATTATTTCAAAATAAAATTTACTTTAATCCCTTCTTCGACATGTTATTTTTCTATATGAAGAAATAAATTATGTGAACACAATAATACTGCTGACCCTGACCTTCAAGGGTGAATTAGCTCTGAAACATTCTCTCCAACCAGTATTGTGTTTGCTCCACATTTCATTCAAATGGAGAATGATAAACAACATAGCACCAAGCAAATCTGAGGGGTTAGGTAATGTCTGGATTAAATAATTTAAGACTCTGGGATTTTGGTTGTCATTTTTGATTTATAACTGACTTTTAGTCACTTTCTATTTCCTCATTGGTCATATTCCTAGACAGTTTTGTGTTTGTTCCTCTGATCTGAATCCCCGTTTGTAAAAACACTTTGGGGAGTTGCTACTCGCTTTCCTTCATTCAATTTCTTGGTTTGTCCTCCCTCTTTGTTGTACTTTGTGTCCCACTATTAAGCAGTTTTGTTTTTGGTTTCTTTAAATATTTATTTTGGCAGCAGTTAATTGATGTTAAGCTCTTGAAACTTGTATTTTCTGTATAGATATACTTGTAATTATTTTCATTTTTCAGTCATAGATTCAAGCTTCCTTTTTATTTACCATAAATCACTAAAGTTCTTTGTGCTTCCACATCTCTGTTTCTTCTATAGAGGTGACTCACTCTGCACTGTTGAAGAACGAGCCTCTGCAAGACTTGTGAGGAAATCTTTCAGCTGACAAAAGCTTGTCTTTTTGAGCACTGTATTTCTAAAGTATATTAGGTACTTTATTACTTAAACTTTTTTGAATGCAGTGTAACCTTGGTAGTTTGGAATCATCATAAAGACTGTCATTTATTACACAGTGATTCCTTGTGGTTCATTTTTTTTAAACTGAAATGTAATAGGCGTAGTACTGTATCAGTCTCATATGTGCGTCATAGTGATTCAATATTTTATATACATTTCAAAATGGTCACCTTGTTAACTAGTTACCATTTATCACCACACAACGTTATTACAATATTATTGACTATATTTCCTATGCTTCGCATTACATCCCCATGACTTTATGTCCCTCCATGTTGTCGCAAATGGCAAGATTTCATTCTTTTTTATGGCTGAATTTGTTGATATTGTATATAAACATTGTACATATAAGTCACATCTTTTTCCACTTTCTCTTGATGGGCTCTTAGGTTGTTTCTGTATCTTGGCTATTGTAAATAATGCTGCAGTGAACATTGGGGTGCATATATCTTTTCAAGTTAAGAGTTTTTGTTTTCTTCAGATAAATACCCAGAAGTAGGATTGCTGGATCATATGGTAGTTCTATTTTTAACTTTTTGAGGAACCTCCATATTGTTTTCCATAGTGGCTGCATGAATTACGTTCCCACCAACAGTGTAAACAGGCTTTTCACAAGGAAGATGGGTTGTGTTTCAGTCTGCTTTCTGTGTAGTTCCGTTGGGCGGGTTGGCCCACCTGTGCTAGCAGGTTAGGTGGGGAGTGCACCAATGGCCTCTCCCAGCAGCTCAATCTCTGGGTAGTGTTTCCACCATCCCAGCCCCTCCAGCTGATGCTTTCAGATTTGCAAATATCTCTCTCTCACACAGTCTTAGCACTTTTCAAACCGGTGTTATTTAGCTGGGTCTTGATTCGAGAGAGACCACATGTGTGCCATTTAAGAGGGAAGTCTTAGTTTCTTATAGCACTTTGGGACCTTTTCTAAGCCAGACATTTTTGAGGCTGGTCTCTCTGGTATAGATCCTAGGGGCTGGGGTGCCTGATGTGGGGCCCCAACCCCACGCTCCTCCAGGAGAAGCTCCTGCCTGGTGAAATCCCTTATTGTGTGCCACCAGGTGTGGGTGGGATTTTTGGCAAGAGTGTTTCTCTGCCACTCCTACCCATCTCAATGTCCTTTTACCTTTTCTTGTGGAGCAAGTATTCAGTTAGTTCTCAGGTTCTATTCAGAAGGAATTGATCCAAATGTAGTTTTGTATTTGTCGTGTTTGTGGGAGGAGGTAAGTTCAGCCTCTTCCTATGTTGCCATCTTGAATCACCTCTGTCAGAGTCTTATGGTTCTACTGAAGTCAGAAGGTTGGGAGCTTTTCTACAGTGTTACACATGGCTTTTTTCTAGTTCTAGTTCTACCTGTATTTTTCAGTTTTCCCCCTTGACATCTGCTACTTTATAGCTACTTACCTATTTCCATGAATACATTACCCTATCTAATTTGTTAATTTCTTTTTCTTTTGACTTTCTGGGAAATGGAAACCAGATAGGAACCATATTAGAATTATGGATGAAATAAGGATAAATAAACAATGTGTGAGAGTTTTAATGATTCACCTAAGAGTTAGATACTTAAATTTTCATAGGTAAGACATCATTTATTTCATCTTTCTTGATTTCTTTTAAGCCTTCTTTGTGAATTCAGCAATTAAGTGACCCCTGCATAGATGAAGATTGTGTTTTGGAAGGTTTGATGTTTCCTGTGGAAATAAGATGCAGAGAGGGGGACCACATTACATGTTAGCTCTTACTGCCTCCATGAGTTGGGGTAGAAAAAAGAGTCAATGATGTTCTAAAGGTTTGTGTACCTCATCATAGCCACAAATGTCTATTCTCTAAATGTGGCAGGAAATAATTTTATTTGATAACGATAAGCCACTATTTTATTTGAAGACGGAGTGAACTACAAATTGTGAACTTAATGTATATCTTTGTAAGTCAGCCCTTTTCAAGAATATGCACATCAAAGCAACTAATAAATGAAAACTAAGCAGTTCTAATTTTTTTTCCCAGTCAACTGATATGTATTATGTTTGGCTACTTAGCTGCATACTCTTATGAATTAGGGATTGTTGATTATTTGTGTAGCTTTCTAAGGCTCTGAGTGTACCTTTCTATACCTGAAAGTTTCTATTAGAATGGTGATATGGGAGAAGTGAGGAAAACCCTAAACTTTCCTGACTCTGACCTGGCTTAAAGGGTTTGCGATTAACACCCCAGCACTTATAAGGATCCCTTTGGTCCCAGTGCTCCAGTTTGCTTGCGCAAGCCACTCTGAGAAGGTCAGTGAGCCTCACATCAGGCTTGAAGATTGGATTAAAGACCCAGGAAGGGCATGCCTCCTGCACAAGGTTTGAAGTCAACTGGACTTGGGTTTGTTTACCATCTCTTTACTAGTTTGGTTAACTTGTGTATACAGTTATAAAGTTGGGATAATACTGTCTGTCTCACTTGGATGTCAAGGTGGATGAAAGCACTGAGCACCTTGTAGACACTCACAGGATCACCTTTCATTCCTATGTGAGTGAGATGGATCAGAGACATCTTTAAAAGCCACTCTTGAAAAGTGGCTTTGGGGAGCACAGCTCATCTCGGTCCTGAATCATCCTGGCCATTGTCCCCATCCCCAGCTCAACTGCTGGCTGTCCTATCTTCACTTTACTGACATTAGCCTTAACAACATCCAGGACCTGGCTTGTCTGGCTAATTTCTCACGTCTGACTTCTCTCCCCAGCTATGAGTGAAGTTTCCCCAGCTATGTAGCCTCTCCTACCCATTCAGGTAAGATTTTGTTTGGCTTTCATCCCCTGAATGCATGTACTTTGGGTACCAAGACTACTTGCCTTCCATACTTAATATATGCCCCTTAGAAGACGCTGCCCAAACTTCTGTCAGCATTGTGTCACAATCCCTTTTGGGCACTTCAACCCTTCTGCTGTATGACTTTGGGATAAACTTACTTTACACATCTCTTAAAAAAAAAAAAAAAAAAGATTGATTTTTTTGCTGCCTTTGGTTTATAACTTGTGAAACTCATGTTTTCATTATTAATACTACAAAATTTTCAAAACCACTCCCCATTGCCTGCTGGCTAAAATAATATTGCCAAAATGTTCTTCCACCAGTGAAATATATAGATCTTTTTCTAAATTTTAACAATGTGGCTACCTTCAAGTTTTTTAATAACTCTTCTTACAGGAGTATTACATAGTTACTGTAGAAAATTTGCAACATACAAAAACACAAGGAAGAAAATCATAGCCAAATTCAGGGACCATAAACTGACAAATTGGTTTTTGGCTTTCATAATGTAAAAAAATAGATTTAATGCCATTGAAAGGTCATGTATGCTTCAGTTTTCCACAGTCCCCATCACTCCTTACTGTCTTATCCCGCTTCCACTTTATTCACTTACTTGGGCCTTGGAAATATTGAGTTAATCCACAACTCAGAATAACAACTATTAACATTCTTATCTTCTATGCAAGCACACACACATATAGCCTTTATAACTAAGGATTTAAACCCTGAAAATACTTCCCATATTTTTCCATGTAATTAAATATTCCTAAATGTAATTTCCTGTAGTTGTATAGTAACCTATCAACAACATGTAGTATAATTTATCAAATCTGTGCTATTGAATATTTGGGTTATTTCCATTACAGATAAAGCTGTATAAACATCTTTAAAATACATTTTGGTCCTGGGGGAAGGGAGAGATTTTCTTTAATATGTCAAGCCAAGTCAGTATCTACCATTACCATCTCTATAAAATGCAGTGCACACCCTACATATTTAAATTAAGACCTATAGTTACGCTTAAAATATAAAAATTAGAAAATGAGCCTTCGTTGATTGCTATGATTTTCTTGAGTTGATGAGGCTTTACATGTAAGGTTCAGAACACTCCTGCTCTTATGGGTTAGAAGCTAATTAGAAAAAGAAGCAGAAAAGGAATTTTAGGCTGTTTGGTAGAGATCTTACGGGTCATCTTGCCAGTGAGGAGCTCTTGTGTTAAGATGAGGAAACAGGCCTGGAGACCTTTAGATCACATACCTTGTTATTGGCTGGGCCCAGATTAAAAGCATGTAGTTTTCTATTTATGCCATGTCACCTACCAGGGTACATTGCTTCTTTAAGAAATCCAAAGCACTCGCTGTTATAGAGCCTATAATCTGACTTGTACTTAAAAGAACTTATTAAGCTGATGTAGAGCATCTAGAAGAGTAGATGGCATCCATCCCCTGCATGCTGTGACCCCCACCTGCCTCTACCTCAGCAGACGTTACTAATCATTACTTCTGTTTTTGAGACCAAAAAGGGTCTTAAAATCTTTCGCAACTCTTACTTCAGGCAGCCACAACCAACTGGTCAAGTTGGTTTATCAGTTTGGATGTATTTACCATCACTAAACTGAGCCATGCTTGAAAAACTTAAGGAATCTTGATATGTGCATTGCTTTCCCCACAGCATACGGGAAGTATAGGACCTATTCCAGTCACTAATTGTGGCTCAGTACAGAAGTGATTCTCAAATGGGAGGCCATGCCCTCCTAGTTGAGGGTTGAAGGGGGATAAAAGCTCAAAGACAGGGAGAAATTGGGAAGGAGGAACATGGTTTGAAAAAGCTCTCTAGGTGATTTTAATGCCTGCACTTCCCACAGTGCAAGTTACATCTTTGGTACTATTTATTGTTGGAATTTATTTGTGATGTGGTCACACCATTTAGAGATTGTATTCTGATTCATGCATCTATTGCAATGCAAAATGTGCATGTGTATATTTGACTAGATGTAACTCTATATTGTGTATGTAATATATCTGATTCCTCAAGACATGCATTTCTAAAGCTAAGGTATGCGGCTTTTGCTATAGAAATGGTTGATGCATGTGCCTTAAAATCATCATTCTCACTATAATAATCATTTCTTTTTTCTGTGTGTGCTGGAGTTCTGATACCTGGTGGTAAATTCATATTATTTTTCTGGGCTGTGGAAGTAATGATTCGTAAGTATCATGTTTATTTTATTTTATTTTATTTTATTTTATTTTTTGCCGTACGTGAGCCTCTCACTGTTGTGGCCTCTCCCGTTGCAGAGCACAGGCTCCGGACGCGCAGGCTCAGCGACCATGGCTCACGGGCCCAGCCACTCCGTGGCATGTGGGATCTTCCCGGACCGGGGCACGAACCCGTGTCCCCTGCATCGGCAGGCAGACTCTCAACCACTGCGCCACCAGGGAAGCCCTCATGTTTATTTTAAAAAGGAATTAATACATTGTGAAAAGTAAATGAAGTGTGAAGCTATTTTTCATTGACTTTTTTTTTTGCAGATATGACAGAAGCACAAAGGGCAGGCAATTGACTTTTTCAGTAAGTATCCTCTTCAAGTGCTATGCAAAGATTCACTAGTAATTACACATAGCATTTTATCCTTTTCCATTTGAAAAATATAGATCTGATTTACATTTTCAAAGGAGGTTGAAGAAGAGTCTGATACTGATTCCCTCACTACTTTGTACATTGATTCATCAAATATTTATGTGGAAACTGCTGGATATCAGGCTTTGTTGCTCACTTGGAGCAACGAAGGTGAATAAGACATGGCCATAGCCCTCGAGGGGCTTACACTCCAGCAGGAGAGCCAGGAAGTAGAGAGATGACTGCACAGGTGGTATTGTTTCTGACAAGGCTGGCGCCTGTCACCTGTGCAGGAAGAATGCCTTGGTGGAGACCTGTACCCTAGTGGGCATTTCTATGTTGGGGCATCAAGAAGACTTCCTCACACACAGCCATACGTGACTGACTTGGCAGAAGGACCAACCAGCGTTTGCTCTGGATAGACAGGTATGTTTTGAAAAGATTTCTAGGACTCATTCTTAGGACCAGATGAATTAATATTCACCGTAAAACATTTTTTGATTTCCCTTGAGTGATATTTCTAAGAATGACATTTTATCAATATGTTATTAGGTTTTTTTTTTAATTAGAAAGTCAAGTCAGAAATAGGAAATGTAGCTTGCTGAAGCCATGAATAGGAAATGAGGTTTTTTTTGGTGTTTAATTTGCTAAGTTATCACATTTAATCTCAAGATAATTTAAACAGTAGTTAAAGCTATCCAGATTATGTCATCTACCTTTTTTCCAAAAAAATGCATGTTTTTAATATTCATGCTGGTTTTCTATGAATTCAGATGTAGTCATTAAGAAGGTTTTTTTTTTAATGTAAGAAAGGCTTTTTATATGGATTGTTGGCATTTAAAATAATTTCCATTTTGTAGCAAAGTAATGTGTGTACATAGTTTAAAAAGTCAAATAATACTAAAAGATTTAGATGAAAAAACATCAGTCTCCTGAATCTCTCTCTCAGTCTCTCCCCAGAAACAATCATTTTGTACCCTTTCAGCAGTTTACTTTGGTATTTGCCTTCTTCATTAGTATGTATGTGTGCCCTGCATTCTCTTGATTCATCCATTCTAGACACCTACTGATTTCCTCTTATGGTACATTGTCATCTTGGCAGTCTGAGATTCTGTCTCCTTTCCTCTCCAAATCTTCCTAATAAGTGACTTAAATCTCTCTTCAGGGTTTTCACCGTGATGACTGTGGAAATATTCCCTGCTCTTTCAAGTTATTTGCAGTGATAGCATTTCCTTTCTGCAAACCTTTTTGTTTTTCTTTTTTTTTTTTTTTTTTTTTTTTTTTTGCTGTACGCGGGCCTCTCACTGCTGTGGCCTCTCCCGTTGCGGAGCACAGGCTCCGGACACACAGGCTCCGCGGCCATGGCTCGCGGGCCCAGCCGCTCCGCGGCATGTGGGATCTTCCGGGATCGGGGGCACGAACCCGTGTCCCCTGCATCGGCAGGCGGACTCTCAACCACTGCGCCACCAGGGAAGCCCACCTTTTTGTTTTTCTTGATTTTTGTTAGTTTTTAAATTTACATTCAAATGTTCGAACCTATGTCTACATCTTCCACTACTTCCTGACATCTTTGAGAAAGGTCTCACAATAATGATTTTTCTCCAAGATGAACCTGTTTGGGTAATAGACTGGTTTCAGTGTTTTTCTGGACACTCCCCTCCTAAGCCCTCTGGTTTTCCCTCTCCAGTGTGGACTGCTCACTGGTAATATCTGCTGCATAGCTTTCATCCTGCGACTTCTGTTCTCTCCCAGGTCCTGGAAACCTCTGCTTCTCTTCTCTGTTGGGATCCCTGTTTTCTGCTTTACACTGATATTTTGATGGAGGATATCCTCCAGTAGCTTCATGAGAAGCAATACAATCTCTAAGTATTTTGTCTGAAAAATGTTTTTATTCTCCCATCACCACTGACATTTGGCTTAGTAAATAATTCTTAGGTGGTAATGGTTTTCCCTCAGAGTGGGGTTTTAAGGGGTGAGTCAACTTCTTTCTCCTCATCTGTGTTCCCTCTGCAGGCACTGGGGTTTGACCTTCCTCCCACCTACGAAGTCATTTTCATCTACTGTATACTGTTTTCATCCATCGTATATTGGGTTTTGCAGTGTGGTTTCCAGGCAGAGAAAGGGGCAAGCAATGGAACAATGCCTTTAATATCTGTACTCATTCTTCTGAAAACCAGAAATTTTTACCTTTTATATATAGTTAATAAAACGGTGCTTTGGACTACTTTGTCATTTGGAAATAACTGGGCATAGTTTGTTTAAAATGGTGTTCTCTGGCCCTCTTAGAGTAACGTTTGACAAAATAAGGCAGGCTAGTCATGTGGGGCTTGGAGCAACTTGCTAACTGAACTTAGTTAAACAGTTCCAAATGAGATTTGGGCCCTTGAATGGTGATTTCTTTTTTTTTTTTTTTTTTGCGGTACGCGGGCCTCTCACTGTTGTGGCCTCTCCCGTTGCGGAGCGCAGGCTCAGCGGCCATGGCTCACAGGCCCAGCCGCTCCACGGCACGTGGTATCTTCCCAGACCGGGGCACGAACCCGTGTCCCCTGCATTGGCAGGCGGACTCTCAACCACTGCGCCACCAGGGAAGCCCTTGAATGGTGATTTTAAATGGCTGAATCATTCTTTGCCCAGAAAAGCCCACTGATTCCATCTGTAGTATTCTGTATACAAACTATCATGATATTCATGGTTAATCTTTTTAGCAGCAAGCCTTCCCACCTAATGTTTCCTGACCAGGCATGTTTTTCTTTAGGTAGTACTATTGAGATTTATAAATCTTAGAGCCTAAAAGTAAAGGCAGTATTCACAGGAGATCTGCTGAAATGAAATGAAAGTCATCTAGATGTAGGGGAGGTGATGGGGATTTTAAAGGGGCATAAGAAGAGAAAGCTATCAGGTAATGATGACACAAAAAGATAAGGCCAATTGATGATGACCAATTGGACATTTTGGAGGGTGGAATACCAAGTAGAAAGTCTATCAATCTCCTAGAACTATGGTTGAGGAAAGAGGAAGAAAGAATAAACAAAATGAAGCATACATAATAATTGCTTTAATAAATACACAAATTACACTATAATTTCTTAAGAATTGGCAGGTAAGCTACACCTCTTCATTCAAAGGTAAGCTTGTGGCTTTGTGGCTTTTCATCTGTAAGAAAATATAGTCATTCAATTCTCAATCTATCTGTACATTGTGGGAGTTTAGGGCAATAAACCTCTTACCCTGCTATGAGTGGTAAATAATCCATAGAAATATCATATTCAGGTTGTTATCTCTGGAGAATATCTTAATATTATATAATAGTTTTTGAAGGAAAGGAATCCATAGAACAACAACAAAAAAAAAATTCAGAGTTCAACACGTCCTTGATGGGATCATCCTTAGTAACACTGTCAACTTGTGTTGAGTTTCAGGAAATTGTGAATTAGAATCTCGATCCTGAGCCATTTTCTTCTCTTGTTTTGAACCTTTTCCAAAATTTTGTTCCATTATAAATCATGTCCATTTATAGATGATCTAAGGATCACTAAATATAGCATGTTGCTTCAGTTGTCTTGTTTAAAATGTTACATCACGTATAAACTAAAAGGCTACATACAGAATTGGACCTAAGGGTTTTTTTTTTCCCCCATTTTTCTCCACTTTATATTTGAGCATTTTCTTATTGCCAGTTCTACCACCAGATATTTTAAATACATTATTCCTTAATAGAAAGGTCTCTGCCTCTATCTCTGCCCTACATCTACATCTTGAACAGAAGACTGATTGCATTGTCTCTGGTTTACTTTTTTTTTTTTTTTTTGGCTTCAGCTAGACTTCCATTCCCCCCATATCACCATTCTCCTGCTTTCTCTGTATTTTTACCTCTCATTGACTGTTCAATGGCATTCAGTCTCAAAAAGTCTGTTTCCATGCTCCCCAGTGATTTTCTAGCTTTGTCATCCAAGAGGAAACAAGGTTCCACAGGATTCTTGGAATTGTCTACTTTTATAAAGCCATCAGAGGTTCACCCACTTCAGTAAATAAAACACTACTTTTTGGGGTTTTTTGCCTTATGAATTATTAGCTTTTTTTCTTTCTCTCTTTTTTTCTCTCCAGAATTTGGGTTTTAATTCAACATTGACTCAGTGTAGCTATCAGAAAATTACCAAAACTTTTACTTCCAGTTACTGGTGAAAGTCAGTGGTCTTTTGGCTCTTACTAAAGAAACCATGACCTCATTTGTATAAGCTCCTTAAAAGTCAGGACTATAGAGTAATCAAAGCAGTGAATGCTTTCTTGTTGCATGCCTACCATGATTAGACATCATTTTCATTGGTTTACAAGTGTTAAATAATTCTTAACGGCTTTTATTTCCTTGGTACAATTTTTGTCCCATTTTAAAGATAAGAAAACAGGCTTTGAAAGTTTAAGTACTTTGGCCAAAGCCTTACAGATAGCTTTAGTCCTGCTGAGACTTGAATCCAGATAATCTCACTCAAGGGCGTGAACTATTTACTACCTCAGCCCTCCACAGCATCTTGGAACCCACATGTAGCTCCAGAAGAGTTTTTAGTGCAAAGAATCAGTCCCTAAGCTCACTGAAGCAACAACTCTAAAGAGGATGAACTTGGAAAAGCAGTGTGAAAGAGGACATAGTGTAGTAGTTAATAATGGACTAACTTTAAATTATAAAGTTAAATGATTCATGTCTGACACTCAGTTTCATCATCTGTAAAATGGGGACAAAAATGTCTTGAAGGGTCATGAAGATTAAATTAATACATATAAAGTGCTTGGCATGAATAGAGTAATAATTATACATGGAATCTGTCTTAGGAATAGATCAGTCACATGGATCTGAAAGGCAGCGGTCTAAATGAGGTAGGGAATTCTTTTTACCTTACGTAACAAAAAAACCTAGAGGCAAGTGGTCCAAGGCTGGTACAGTGGGTCCCATTCTCCACCTTACAGCATTGTTAAAGGCATTCACTATAGCTTTGGCCATCTCATCTGCATTTTAGATGAAGGAGAGAGCCGGAGAGCTACCAGCTCTGTCAACCACCCCTAAAATCTGCTTCTTCTGTCTCACTGATCAGAAAGTCACATGATCACCCCATCTGCAAAGTGTTGACCCTTAACAACAAAAGAAAACGGAACTGTTAGCAATGAAGCAGGAGCTAACCAATATAGGTATGTGAGTGTGCATGTTTATTTATACATGGCGATTACATGTGTGTGTTATGTACCAGAAGCCATAGCAGAAAGAACAAACTACCACAAAACTAGGGAAGAGTTGGAGCAGTAGCAGCTATAGCCAGCAGCAAATGTAAGGAGCAGCAACACCTCACAGAAGCCGGGGGAAATAAGTTAGAGAGGGAATGAAAGGTTGTTCCTGCTACAAACATTAAAATATTAAGACAGAAAAAAATGAGCTTGACCCTTGCAAAAGAATGGTGTACAGATGCCATTTTATATATATATAAAGGTCACATTCACATATTAAGAAGTTACCTTAATTGGTTAGGCAGAGTTATCACAAAGCCTCTCTATTGGGCTTGAACTCCACAGAGATTAATTACCTGTCCCCTTATCATCGTCCTTGGCCAACCTCATAAATGAGTGTAGTCCAGACAGTAATGAATGTAGATTTTTTTCAACCTATCTTCTCTCCCATGGGGAAAGCAAACCCAAACCACAAAACATCCACTCAGTAGATAATGAACTGATAGCATCATCTTTGCTCTAAAGGACAAGAGGTGGTCTGTGGTGATAGAAGCCACATGGTTGGCTTGGGGCTTTGCGGCCATCAGAAGGGGCCCATTTGTCATCAGCCCACTGCACACTGTATTCTTTTCTAGAGTGACATTTTCACATTGGAGGTCTCCTTACCAACATGGTCCAGTGGATTGACATTTGCCCTGCAAATGGTTGATTTCATTAGCCTTATTGATCTGTAATGAAAAATAAAGACTTTCAATGCTGAGGCTCCATTGCTCAAGCAATTATATAATCAAAGGTTAATTTAACCGTGGATACATGATCAGATTATATTTAGATGACATTTTGGTGTCTTTTCGTTTGACGAGGCTTAAGTTCATCTGAGGGTAAATGCAGATACAGTTGTGCCAAGCACATTTCTGAGGTTGATTTAAAACAAGGAAATTGTAACTATAAAACAGGGTAATAATTTTAATGATACTGAGTTTCACTCAAATAATTCAATTGGCAATATTTAATAGCTAAGATGATAAACAACAGGTACATACATTTCTTTAGCCATATATGTAATGGGTTAAATAAAGGAATCTTCAAGAGTGCCAAGATGGATGGAACAGATAGAAATATAACCCATGAAGAATAATGCCCAGGTTCACTGTTAATGGTGAATTTCTTATATAGTAATGCTGGGAAACAGCCTGGCTGAAAAAGATAACTATGATATTTTTCCTCTATGTGCTTTAAAATATGAAGGTAATGTGATTTTAATATGCCTGCATTTGAGAGAGGACAGTGACCTGTATACATTTCTTTCGCCTCCGGTCCGATAAAGTTCATTTTTACCCTTTCATAAGATAGGCTATTTCAGAGAAGATTCTTGCTTGTTAGGCAAAATGTACTAGTAACAAAAGAATGCAGAAAAGAGGCAAAATTTGTCCCATCCAGTGAAAAAGAAACATTTAAAAAATTGGAGGAGTATTTAAGTGCTGGGCTGTCTTGGGATCTTACCAGAAAATCCAGAACTGAGTCTTTAGTGTTTAAGAGTCGTCATCGCCCTTGGAGGAAGATAGGCATATTTGTGTCCTGCAGTTATGAGTCAAGCCCATTTCATTGTGGCATTGATGGAGTTTGCTGGCTTCAGCTGCTCCGTGTTTGCCATTGTAAAGATAAGAGCTGATGCAATCACACAGAATCTCCTGTTATTTATGTCGATATACTCTGGCTTGAAGGATTCTACTTTACCTAATTTCAAATCACTGCTAGGCATGATTGGGCCAGTACAGTGTTTCTCAATTTCTTGGTGCTTTGCTACCTATTTCTGCCTCACAAAAGTCAAGGATTTATGAAATTAAATCACCATCTCCTGATAATAAGATCTGCAACTGCCACCCTTGCATCAGAGCGCACTCTCACATCTAGAAATTAAGATGTCAAGAATTTCTGCCTCTATCAGGGCAAATTCAAGTATTTCTGAAACAGGGTTCAAATATAACATTTTACCAAATATTTATATTTATTTTATATATTAAGAACATAGCACTGAAACCTTTTTTTTTTTTTAAAAAGAAAGTTTCCTTTGGCTTATATATCATTGCCAACAATGGTGACTCTGAAATCAGAATTTAGCCAGCTATATTTTTGATTTATGAGTACAGAATAGCATGCATTTTGCTCTTTTGTAGCAAGATTGCTTCCTCAGAAGGGGTGGTAGTAAAAAATTTATTTTTTCTGAGTAAGCTAAGCAGATGTGAATCAGAAGACACATGGGGAGGAAATATATGTTCTGCTGAGGTGCTGTTTTTGCAAAGGCTCTTCTTGGCAATAACCACACGTTATGTCCCTGTCCTTTACAATATTCTATAATTTCTAATACAACATAAAATAAATGTACACTTTCCTTTTTAAGTCAACAGTTGTATGTTCTGCTGTCAATCCCTCAAGTTAATGTATATTGTGTGTTTGGAAACAGCATGATACAGTAGCGAGTGCA
This sequence comes from Mesoplodon densirostris, assembly GCF_025265405.1. Classification (NCBI taxonomy): domain Eukaryota; kingdom Metazoa; phylum Chordata; class Mammalia; order Artiodactyla; family Ziphiidae; genus Mesoplodon; species Mesoplodon densirostris. The sequence goes on from NC_082668.1 coordinate 23,323,502, forward strand.
TTAAACCAGGCATGTCCTGGATTGAGTCCCCATTGCGCCATTTACTAACTGTCAACTCGGACAAGGCTTTTCACAGTCTCCTTTTTTTGACCTGTACCACAAGAATAATCATCTTTGGCTATCCCATGGGGTTGCTTTGCACATCAAGTAATAATGTGAGTGTAAATTGTTAGGTCCTTTATAGATATAAGAAATTATAATTTAAGAGTCTTTTAACACCATACTAGCCTTTCTAAATTCAGGGTTTATTCTATCAAGGGAAGAAATTTGCTGATGGATGTACTTGATCCAGGCAGGCAAAGTTATTGGCTGGTCAAGACAGTATGGACTTAAAGATAAGACATAGTTTTTGATTCATGAGGAGAAATTGTCTTTTCCTGATGATTTAACAAGTTTAAGAGTCATTATTTTAAAAAGACAACAAATATTTTAAGTCTAAGTCAGGTGAAAACAAATTGTATATTTATCATCAATCTAACATGGGAGGGTGTGTGTGTCAGTTATATATTACTGTATAACAAGACTTAGTGGCTTAAAAGTTATATTTCATGAACCTCTGGCTTGATTGGACTCACCTGGATGGTTCTGTTCTACCTGGTATCAGCTGGGACTGCAGACATCTGTAGCTTTGACTGGGTTGGACCATTCAGTATGGGTCACTCACATGATAGGCAGTTGTTATTGGTTGCGCAACCTCCTTGTGTCTTAGTTCTCCTCCACATGGAGAAGAACTAAGAGAAGAAGAACTTCTTCCCTTTTTTGTCTTCAAAGGGGGTGCTGAGGGAGCAATCTATTATTGCCAAGTGTCAGAATCAGGAGGGCACGAACACACTCACTAGCTACCTTAGTTATCCTATCTCAAAAAAAATTGTCTAGGAATTTTCTCAGCTTTTACTTTTTTCCCTTGGAGGTAAATACCAGTTACCTATACTCTACGTGCAAGTGTGGGATGGGGAAGTAGAGTGGGCAGTGAATCAACTTCTCTGTGGTGCACACAGACCGGCAATCACCTACCCTATTGTCTGCTCCCTCTCCCCTCCTGTCCTTTGTCTTACCTGTTCTCGGTCTTAAGTTGGAGACTTGATTATCTCTCTACTTCCCTGAATCCTACTTTGTTTGAACTCTAAACTACAGCTTCCACAATTTTATCTCATTTGTCAGCACTATTCCATCTGCTTTTTCTCTTCTAGAAATATGTTGAAACAACCCATCTGCTGAAGGCCTCCATCTAGTCTTAGAGGACTTTTATCCTTTACTATCTTTTGAATGGGGTTCAATAAAGAGAGGAGACAAAGTCAGACCACAGTCTAGAACAGCTGATCAGTTGATGCTCTGCAGTGTCAAAGTGATTCAAAGGGATGTTTTTCATCTCTCCCCAGGCTCAGCCATGAATTGATTTCTGACTCCTCTAAATTATATTGATAATCAGGTTTGTAACATGATGCTCCAAGATCCTTTCTACTCTTTAGATGCTCTCTCACTGGTAAGAGTTGCAGATAGCATCTTGGTGTCTGCTTCTGGTCTGACCTATGTGCACTATATCTGCCCCACATCTCCTCGTTTCTGACATAGCTACACAATTTTTTTTCCTCTTTTGATTATTTGAGTAGAAATCGGTGTTGTGTGGAGTTAAATGCCCACCTCAGTTGCCATTTGACTTGGAAGTCCTTTCCAAGACCTTAATTTACAGATAAGGACATTAAGGTACATTAAAGTATGTTAAGATAGTAACAGCTATTTAGTAACAAAGGTGGACTTACATACACTTAGATCATCTGACTCCTTCCCCAATGCTCTTTATACTACATCACTGCTCCTAACTGGTTCCTGGGGCATGAATTATTCAGGGTCACTAATATCATGAATCATAGGTATCAATCATTTATTCTATCTTTCTGTCCTACATTCTGACTGTTGAATTGTTCTTATGTATGTTGAGCTAAAATTTGTAGCCCAGTAGCTAGTACCAGTTGGTGCTGGCTTTTTCTTAAGGTCACAAGAATAAGTTGTGTTTTCTTTTTCTTTTTTTCCCATGTAGTGTAGTGACTCTTCATTAATAGATTTGACCTCTTCTATCTTTTGACCCCGAGTCTTTCTCTTTTCCTGATTAAACAATCTTTGTTCTTTCAGCAGATTTTCTTTTAAGCTTTTAATTGTGGTAAAAAGCACATAACATTTACCATCTTAACTATTTTTAAGTCAACTGTTCCATAGTATTAAGTACATTCACATTGTTGTGCAACCAATCTCCAGAGCTCTTTTTCATCATACAAAACTGAAACTCTATACCCATTAAAAATGACAGCTCCAGAGTTCCCTGTGGCCTAGTGATTAGGATTCCGGGCTTTCACTTCGTGACCCAGGTTCAATTCCTGGTCAGGGAACTCAGATCCCACAAGCCGTGCAGTGTGGGCAAAAAATAAAATAAAATAAAATGGCAACTCCACATGCCACCTTCCCCTGAGTCCCTGTCACAATGAATTTGATTCCTCTAAGACCCTCATAGAAGTGGAATCATAAATTTTTTGTGACTGGCTTATCTTACCTAGCGTGTCCTCGAGGAAGTTCTTTTGGGGTTTTTTTGTTTTGTTTTGTTTTTTGCAGTACACGGGCCTCTCCCGTTGCGGAGCACAGGCTCCAGACGTGCAGGCTCAGTGGCCATGGCTCACGGGCCCAGCCGCTCCGCGACATGTGGGATCTTCCCGGACTGGGGCACGAACCCGTGTCCCCTGCATCGGCAGGCAGACTCCACCACTGCGCCACCAGGGAAGCCCAAGGCAGTTCTTTTATACAGGATTTCAAACCCATCCCAGTCACTCTTCTTTTAATTTTCTCTTCTTTTTCACATCCCATTCAAGAAGGTGAGGTCCAAATAGCACATATTAATCTAGGCATAGTCTGTGAGGCAGGGAACTCATTCTGAATATTATGTTTCTAATAAAGAATGTGTGAGAGTTTTTGATTGCCTCCTGCCACTGTTGACTCATACTGAGCTTTACTATCAACTCAGACTCCTAAATACTTTAAGCCACTTCTTCCCTGCTGCTCCCCCCTCACCATCATATCACCAGGCACAAGGAACATTAGAAATTGCATATTAAGGTCATAATGAGATTTAGAAAATCTGCATAGGATCTGCATGATGATGAATTTTCTTATGCTGTTTCTTTTATAATAACATTTCATATTTTCATTAAACTTTGGTCCATAGGTAGAATGAAGGCTGTGACCTTGGGAGATAGATTAATAAAAATTATTAATATACACTGACCCTGTTCTCCAAATGCGTGCTCTATAATGATCCAGAATTACTATGTCTTTTTTTTTCCCTCTGCAGACACAGCATATGAAATTGAATTTTTTCTTTACAAACACTTTAGTTTGCATTTAACAGGCTAACCGTTCCCCAAAATGATGTCAAGCCACACTTACACACCTGTGATAAAAATGTGTTGTGAACCCAGGTATAGGTCGTTTGTTACTAATAAGAGTACCAAAGTTTATAAATGAGTTAGTTACCTTTTGTTAAAAATTAAGATATACCCAAGACTCTCTCTCTTACGTTCTTTCTGATATGGGAGGAAAGGGGTTGAGTTATAATTCATTAGCTAAGTGGGAAATGTCCTTGAAATGCAGCTGCTACTTATGTACTGATAATATGTGAGAGATTATGAATCATTTAAATCCTAATAAGTTGCAATTATTATTATTATTTAGTCTTACCAGTAAGGAAGTCCGTAAGGATAAAGAAAGTATGAATAAAAATGTGAATTATAACTCTGCATTACATCCAGAGGTCCCAGCTATTTCTTTCTTTGTGTCAGCAAAATCTGTGTAACCAAGGGAAAGGAACTTGTTAACATTGTCCATTACATATGTTAAAGCTGAAAAAAAAGTGTTGAGTACCACTAATGTACACAATTAGTATAAAACACATACATGTATATCCTATATTTATATATAGGATATACATATATAGGTATAACTGAATCACTTTGCTGTATACTTGAAACTAACACAACACTGTAAGTTAGCTATACTTTAAAAAACATCTGGGGACACGAATATAATTTTTACATTATAAAAAAACATATACATGTATAAGTCTATATTTTATGAGACACCCGAAACATTGGTATTTAAGAGTTCAGTATCAAAAAAACAACAACCGAATCCAAAAATGGGCAGAAGACCTAAATAGACATTTCTCCAAAGAAGATATACAGATGGCCAAGAAGCACATGAAAGGATGCTCAACATCACTAATCATTAGAGAAATGCAAATCAAAACTACAATGAGGTATCACCTCACACCAGTTAGAATGGGCATCATCAGAAAATTTACAAACAACAAATGCTGGAGAGGTGTGGAGAAAAGGGAACCCTCTTGCACTGTTGGTGGGAATGTAAATTGATACAGCCACTATGGAGAACAGTATAGAGGTTCCTCAAAAAACTAAAAATAGAACTACCGTATGACCCAGCAATCCCACTACTGGGCATATACCCTGAGAAAATCATAATTCCAAAAGAGTCATGTACCACAATGTTCATTGCAGCTCTATTTACAATAGCCAGGACATGGAAGCAACCTTGTCCTAGTGTCCATGGACAGATGAATGGATAAAGAAGGTGTGGCACATATATACAATGGAATATTACTCAGCCATAAAAGGAAATGAAACTGAGTTATTTGTAGTGAGGTGGATGGACCTAGAGACTGTCATACAGAGTGAAGTAAGTCAGAAAGAGAAAAGCAAATGCCCTATGCTAACAAATATGTATGGAATCTAAAAAAAAAAAGAAAATGGTTCTGAACAACCTAGGGACAGGACAGGAATAAAGACGCAGATGTACAGAGTGGGCTTGAGGACACAGGGAGGGGGAAAGGTAAGCTGGGATGAAGCAAGAGAGTGGCATGGACATATATATACTACCAAATGTAAAATAGTTAGTGGGAAGCAGCTGTATGGCACAGGGAGATCAGCTCCATGCTTTGTGACCACCTAGAGGGGTGGGATAGGGAGGGTGGGAGGGAGGGAGACACAAGAGGGAAGAGATAGGAGATATGCGTATATGTATAGCTGATTCACTTTGTTATAAAGCAGAAAGTAACACACCATTGTAAAGCAATTATACTCCAATAAAGATGTAAAAAAGAAATGGATTTCATTCCAACCTGTGAAACAGTATTAAATATTAATAATGTTTATAAATATTAATAAATATATTTGAATTTGGAACATTGTTTAACAGGTATAGTTTGCTGACTCTCCCTCTTAAAATACATGTAGTTTCTTAAAGCTATATTGGGTTTTCCAACAATATCAGCACCTTCAGAAAATACATATGACTCAGAAATAATACATTTATTACTAAAAATTAATTTGTATTTATTTATCAAAAAGCAGGAATAGAGAATTACTCTCTACTTTTTTACTGAGATTCATTCAAAAAATGTCAAGATGTTCAAATTGTTTCTAACAGCTAATTTATTAGCTCTACTTGACCATAATTGCCTTAATTTTCATAGTTTTCATAATTTTCATAAGTTTAACTAGCTTTTGTTTTCTGATCTTTAGGTCATACTTCCATAGAGTTATATTTTATTGATAATTCTTTTCTAATTGCATTATTCTATTTAAATTGCATAACAATCTCATGTTTCCTCTCTTAGGATGACTATAGCCTTTTCTGCTTCTGTCTTCATTCTTTTGCTTCTTTTGCTTTGTGCATTTACTTATACACCCCATTGTTTTGCTCTTACTTCCTTATCATTTAACTTATCATATTGCACATATTAGCCCCTATAATCTCAGTTATTTCAGTTTGAGTTGATAAAATTAAGTTTGCTACTAAATGAGTAGAAATTAAACTGCCCATTCCCTGCCCCCAAGTTTTGTTACTGTGTAGTAGGGTTTCAGAGTGGTACCATTTAAGGTTTTTTATGCAGTTATTGAAATTTTTCTTTAAAAATTATTTCTTTTTTACTAAACACTCTCTAGATTGCTTGGCTGGCCGGACACCCATGCTCTTAGTGAAGGCCGCAGGGTCCGAAGTGGGTGTAGCTTGTCCCTTTCCCCTGCTGCCCTGCTTGGTATCTTCCTGCTGTCACTGTATTATTACACCTGGAATCTCTACAGTCAGCTCTGCTCTTAATTGCTCCCTTGACCCTTTACTGTGTTCATCTGTTTTCTTCTTTCTTACTTTTCATGTTTTTCTTCCCACCCATCTGGCTTTGGTGTTGAAAAGGCCTGATTTTAACCATTGCTATAAGTGTTTGTGGATTTCCTTCCTTATGGTTCTTGAACCAGCCAGCCACATGTCATCTTTTGTGGTGTTCCCATGTTTAACTTTAGCAGCGAATATCACCAATGATACTGGTTCATCTTTTGGCCATACCACTTTCAGCATGATGGATCTTACTTCATGCTTGCCCCAGCATAGATACAAGATGTCTGCAGCAGCTCCAGACATCACACAGCAATCTCCCGTGTTTAGAAGAGTGTCTGTGCCTTTGTAAGAGCAGAGAAGACTCCCCTACAAGTTACATCAACAGAATTGCTTTCTCATCTCAGTGGTCAGAACTGAATTGTTGGACCAATTCTGAAACCAGTCACTTGGGAGAGGAATGGAATTGCCGTGATAGACTTATACTAAACAAGATTTCCCCACAGATCTGGGGAGGGGCCCAGCTTCCACTAAAGATGAGGATACAGATTCTTGCGCAGAATCAAGACTTTGTTAGCAAGAAGTCAGAGATGGGATTGGCTATTGATTAGGCCACAAGTACAACTGCTCTAGGAATGAAGATATTTGATTGAGCATGTAATGACTGGAATCAAATAACTGAGATCAGACTTGAGGAAATATTCTATCCAAAAGTCTTTCTGTCAGGCCAAACCACCAGTGTCCTTCTGATTTCTGAAGCAACATTTGATATAATACTCACTGACACTTAGCATATCTGAACTTTTGGAGTTAATTATCTTCTCATGTCTACATTCTGTTTCCCCAACTAGATAATGGTGGTGGATAATATTTTGACATGTGGAAATCAGCAAAGGGACAATTTAGGGTTTAAGGTTATGACCTTGTTCCTAATCCCAGTCACACTTCCATGTACAGAGCAGAGATGGGCCCTGAGCACTGAATGACTCCTCTTGCCTTCTCATTCAGGGGCTGCAGACTGCCAGCTGTGGGTGTGTCAAGTTCACAGACATGCTTTGTTTCAGTATTACAATGTTTTTGAAAAAAAATTTTCTGAATAGTTATTAATATTTACAAATTGAGAGAAGTTATATAAAATCCTGATTTCTCACTTCTTTTGAAAGATCTGATGCTATGACACCACTGGGTCTGCATCCATCAGGGCCGCAACTGGCTCGGGCTGCCCAGTGCTGACCTTTTTAGAAGGGAGTCTGTGGTCTCCTTTCCTCCCACAGCTGGGTTCTCTTTACACTGTGAGCATTTCATTCACTTAAGGTAACTGATTGGCCCCTAGACCATTTATATTTGAGACTCCTATTCCAAATCATTCTGTACAATACTGTCATATTGATTTTTAAAAACACTCTTCTGTTCTACACTTTTGATTTCTTCTAGTTATCTTTAGTTTTCAGCCTCCTTAGTAGCATTTTGTCCTACCACTTAAATGGAGATTTCCTACCTCCATTGCATAAACCCTTACCTCACCATTCTTCCAGTGGTGGTATCCCCACCTGCTTCCATGCCTTTCGTCGGGAAAACTTCTGTGGCCTGGAACACTTTTGTGGTAGGCTGAGTAATGTCTCCCCTGCCCCAAAGATATCCACATCCTGATCTCTGAAACCTGTGAATATGTTACCTTATATGGAAAAGGGAACTTGGCAGATGTGGTTTAGTTAAGAATTTTGGGTTGGGAAGATCATTCTGTATTATCCAGGTGTGCCCCATATATGCACAGGGTCCTTATAAGAGAGACACGGCAGATCACATTGGGAGAAGGTGATGTGAAGACAGAAGCAGAGATTGGAATGATGCTACTACGAGTTAAAAAGTGCCAAGGTAGCCTGTAAAAGCTGGAAGAGGCAAGGACTGGATTCTCCTCTGGAGCCTCAAAAAGAAACCAGTCCTATCGACAAACTTGATTTTAGCTCTCTAATACTTACGGTAGATTGCTGACTTCCAGAAATATTTACTATGAGACAATATTTGTTTTGTGTTAAGCCACTAACCTTGTGGTCATTTGTTACAGCTGCAACTAGAAAATCACTGTAACCTTCTTTTCTATATTTGCTTATAAATGTTACCTTCTTGAAGTACTTCTGGGTTTTCAAAACAATGCACAATCTCTCATTGATTTTGTGTGTATATATTTCTTAGTTCCCCTTCTGGATTCCAAGCTCATTGACAACAGGCCGTTGGTGATTGAGTGCTGTGTTTTTCCCAGGACTTACTGAGTGTGTGAACACAGTTAAGGACTATTTGTTGAGTGAAAGGGAAGACTAAGGATGTCGATGGCTAAAATGGTCATGAGAAGCAATTGTCGGTGAGCGAGTCGATTAAGATGCTTAAATAACAAGAGTTTATATGCTTTAGTGTCTTGAAAGGTTAGTGCATCTAGGTTACTTGCATTGGCCTGATGAACCTGAAGGAGAGGAGAACATGATTAAAATGGAGTGATTACCCCTTCAGTTTGGGTGTGGTATGGATCCTGAAAAGCCTACATTGCCTGTTGGATCCCAGGAGAAGAAATTTTACTCAGTGAGTTTTAAATTCGACTTCTATCGAGGGCTCTTCCCAGATGACATGGATTATGGATTGCTAAAGCGTTTTCTCCTTGTGGGAGCTTTGGTCTAGAAGGCTACTCCATGGTAGAAATTGTAGATTCCCTTAGCAAATGAGGTCAAGATAATTTTTATTTGTTTTTCTGACACAGTAGAGTAGGTTACAGCTGTCTAATTAGACAAAGTGTTATTTCAGTTATACCTAGACAATGGCATCCAGGCAGAATTTCTCCAGGGAAGGTGACACATTTGCATAATGTCACTGAAGTTTTGTGTTTCTGTATTAACTGACAGAGATGGACAATGACAGGATGTCAGACGGCTGCAATGATGACAGAGCCCTTGAAAATAGAGACTGCGTGTTCCTTCAAGATGACATCACTCTTCTATTATAGGAAGGTGGGAGGACACCCAGAGGAAGGAGACAGGGAAAGGTGGGAAAAGAGCTGCTGAGGAGTTGAGAGGGTGAAGAGTAGTGTTTGATCACTGAAGGAAGGAGGGAAGCAAATGTTATAATTATGTTCGACTTTTGATAACAGAATGAGAAATTTGGCACAGATGAGTTAAGCATTTTATATAACTAAAGTGTTAAGGAAAGAGGAGAACAAATAGATTAGGATAAGACTAATATATTGCTGTTGTTTTTCCATTCCATCTGTTTGTTACAACTTAAAATCTTGTATTTTATATGTGTAACCAGAGTGAAATGTACCCTAAATCTCTGGACCTGTATAGGTTCACAAGAGCAATTTCGGCATTTGTTTTTTGCCTTTCCTAATGAGGAACTCAGCACATGGTCAGTTCTTCAAAAGAATCCACTCATGTGTGTGAACTTCTTAGTGTGTGACATAGACATTACTTGATATTTTACAGAGGAGATAAGTTGAATATGTGTGTATGTGGGGGAGTGGTTCTATCACACAAATACCAGCTCTGTCTCAGCAAAATTTAAATTCTCAAATCCACTGAAACAAAGGGCTCTCCAATTAATAGGCTCTGCCAGTTTCAGAGGGCAGATTGCCTTTTGTTACCTATGCATCCTTTTCTTGTTGCAGCCAACACTGAAGTGACTCACTGTCTTAGGTTGGGTTCTCAGAAGCAAACCCTCAGATGAGAAGTCAAGTGCAAGTGATTTATTTCAGATGCTCCCAGGAGAAATTGGAGAAGAAGTGAAGGAAGCAGAACATAGAACAGGAAGAAGTCAAGCAAAGGTGTAACCTCAGGCGAAACCTTACCCTTGACATGATGCTGTGTGATACAAATTACACCTCATAGTTTGTGACTTAAGGCAAGAAGACTGGGCTTCCATGTGCAGGCACCATCGGTCATTGGCCAAGGGCCAACCTAAGGGTAATAAATTCTCATGTTTTTGAGGCTCTCTGTATGTGCAGGCAAAGGACTCCAGGAGCCTAAGTGCAGTCCCTCAAAGAAGAGGTACTACCATGGGCCTTGAGAGGCAAGTGCACGTGGAAGCTGGGGTGAAGGTGCGCAAAGAAACAGAATGAGGGACCCAGGCAGATGTAGGCTGTACACCGACGGTGTCTGCTACCCTATCAAAGTATTCTTTCCACATAGTGATGGCCCTTTCCAAGAGGAATTCTTGATGACATCTTCCTCTCCTATTTTATCCTTGTTGCCCTTCACCAGAAGACTTCCCTGCTCTTGAACATTATGATGGGAATTGATCAAGGCATATTGCCCTTTAAAAATGGCATAGAGAGTGGGATGGGCTACATGGGTCAAAATTTTTCTTTCTACATAAGGTCTTCATTCCCTTGATTCCATTTGAATACTCTGTCTAAACTGACTTTTTGGGTTCTGGTCCAGCATCCCCAAGTGACTTAATTGTGGTGCTTCTGCTGGTTTTCTAGCTAATCTAAAGCTTCACTGGTTTTGGAGTGACATCTTGACAAAATGCTTTCATTCCATGATCTCTCTAGGTTTTAACCCTGCTCTGAATTACTGAGGTTCATTCCTCCCTTTTTAATGATAATGATGATGATAACAATAAAAGTGACAGCTACCATTTATTGAGTGCTTCTCAGGCAATTTAGATATAAATTCTCACTAAATTCTCACATTGGCCCTGAGAATGAGTAGTATTATCCTCCTTTTATGGGTGAGGAAACTGAGGCTAAGTAGGAAAAACAAAGACAAGAACAAAAAAAACAACTTTCCACATGGTACACTGGGTTTATTATATCTAACAACTCTTCTCCCCTCACACAGCCACTCAGTGTTTTCTCTCTTGGGCAAGTGACCTTTGAATTTTACATACTTGAGGCAAATTAAAGGCAAATACATGTTTTTTCAAGATCTGTGGTAGGTTGTCTTCTTTAGATGAATGACAATCTATTGTTCAACCCCTATGCATGGGCTGTAAACTAACAGCAGAAAGGATAGTTTAGCTGTTCCTTTTGAAGCCTAATGTTTTTTGGAATTGATAGTTTCCTCATTAGAGGCTCTCAGTGTATAAAAATGCTGTTTTAAAAATCACTCTGAGAATCCAAAGAGCAAACACAAGCACATTTTGATGTATTCATAATGAGGTGAGCTACTTCAGTTAATAAACAGGCCACAGCACTATGAATAGAAGTGCCCCCACAGCGGTCCACACAGATGAATCTAGTCATATGAAAGCCCCCTGAGAGCTCGACATTTCTACTAGGCCGGGACTCCCACGACACCACTAAGAGGTAAGAGCAGGGAAAAGACCTTCTGCACTGGGACCAATCTGGGCAGCTTTTATTTTCATTTTAAAGCCTAGATTAAACCAGTTTTAGATTATTTTTGTTTTCTTTTCAAAATCTAGACTGGGATTTGATTCATCTGTCTCTCAAAGCTGCATCCTCTCTTACCACCATCTCATGACGATCTGGTTATCAGTTGTGTAGTGAACCGGGCCAAAATTAGTGGCATCTTTAAGAAAAAATTTTATTATATCTCACAATCTTGTGCATCAGGGATTAGGTCAGAGCTCACCCAGGTGATTCTTTTACACCATGTGGCATCAGTGAGGGTGAATCAGTGGTCCTCAGTTAACATTAAAGCTGTTGAAATAACTCGATGAATGAGATGAAGTGAAGAGAAAATGCAATCGAAGTAGGAAATAGTCAGTTAGAAGATCCCATTGAGGGACTTTGTTTTAAGGCATCAGAAAAGGTTTTTAAAAAAATGGAAAGAATGAAAGAAAAGAGATATGAAGGCTAGATGTAGAAATGCCAACACTTCTTTTTTTTTTTTTTAAATGGTACAGTTATTTATTTATTTAATTAATTAATTTATTTACTTTTGGCTGTGTTGGGTCTTCATTTCTGTGCGAGGGCTTTCTCTAGCTGTGGCAAGCGGGGGCCACTCTTCATCGCGGTGCACGGGCCTCTCACTATCGCGGCCTCTCTTGTTGCGGAGCACAGGCTCCAGACGCGCAGGCTCAGTAGTTGTGGCTCACGGGCCTAGTTGCTCTGCAGCATGTGGGATCTTCCCAGACCAGGGCTCGAACCCGTGTCCCCTGCATTGGCAAGCAGATCCTCAACCACTGCACCACCAGGGAAACTCCCAACACTTCTTTAATATTAATCTCAGAAAGAAAAAAAAAGGGAAGGGAGAAAATATCTAAGTAAATAATGATGGATACAAGTTTCACATACAAAAGTCAATAACTTTCTTCTGCAAAAGAGAATAAAAACTAAGTAGAAAATATAAGAAAACAAAATACCTTTCATAAGAGCAACAGAAACTCTGAAATACTGAGGAATAAAACTAACAGAATGCACAACATCTTCAGTAAAAAAATTTTTTTAAGCTTGTAAAGTTAGTAAAAGAAGACAAATAAGTCAATAGATATAATGTATTCAAAGATGAGATTATATGATATAGTGAAGACCTAGTTTCTCCCCAAATTAATCTTAAATTCAATGCAATTCTTATTAGAATTCCTAGAGGACTCTTTTATGAAATTTGAGAAGCTGGCTTTCTAAAATTTATATGGAAAAATAAGCCTACGAATAAACAAACTCTTTTTAAGAACAAAATTGAGGACTATGTCCTATTAACCCTTGGGATCTAGTGCAAAGAAATAAAAACAAGATGGCACTGGTTCAGGAAAAGAGAATTGACTAATGGAAGAGTGTAAAGATCCCAGGGTTAGATCCACATATATATGGGTATTTGGTATATGACAGTAGGTATAGGGTGGATTATTAATAGATGATCTTGGAGAAACTCTCCTATAGAGAGAAAAAATAAAATTGGATTACTACTTAATACCATATGAACCTCAGATGAGTTAAAGATTTAAACTGGTAAAGATAATTTTTTTTCCAATCCTTATTATTGAAATCACCAGCTTTTTTGTTTTTGTTTTTGTTTTCAATGTATTTATTTTTTTCTTCCATTTTTATTGAGATATAATTGACATACAGCACTGTATAAGTTTAAGGTATACAGCATAATGATTTGGCTCACATACATCATGAAATGATTATCACAATAAGTTTAGTGAACATCCATCATCTCACAGAGATACAAAATTAAAGAAATAGAAAACAATTTTTTCTTGTGATGAGAACTCTTAGGATTTACTCTTTTGACAACTTTAATATATAACATAGAGCAGTTTTAATTGTATTTATCATATTATATGTTACCTCCATAGTACTTATTTATCTTATAACTGGGCGTCTGTAACTTTTGACTGCCTTCATCTAATTCCCCTCCTCCTACCCCCTGCCTCTGGTAACCACAAATCTGATCTCCTTTTCTTCAAGTTTGTTTTTGAAATATAATTGACATACAACACCATGTTAATTCCTGGTGCATAACATAGTGATTCCATATGTCTATAGGTTTCAAAATGATCACCACAATATGTCTAATTATGTCACCATACAAAGATATTACATAATTACATAATTGTTGACTGTGTTCCCCACACTGTACATTTCATATCTGTGACTCATTTATTTTGCACCTGGAAGTTTGTACCTCTTAATTTCCTATTTTTAATTTCACCTATTTCTTTCTTCTTCCTACCTCACTCCCTTCTGGCAACCACCTGTTTATTCCATGTATCTATAACTCTGTTTCTGTTTTGTTATGATTGTTCATTTGTTTTTTAGATTCCACATATAAGTGAAATTATCCAGTATTTGTCTGTCTGAATTATTTCACTTAGCATAATACCCTCTAGGTCCAACCATGTTGTCTAAAACAACAAGATTTCATTCTTTTTTTATGGCTGGGTAATATTCCATAGTGCGCATGCGTGCACGTATGTGTGTGTGTATACACACATCTTTATCCATTCACCTATTGATGGGCACTTAGGTTGCTTCCATATCTTGGTTATTGTAAATCATGCTGCAGTGAACATAGGGGTGCATATATCTTTTCTAATTAGTGTTTTTATTTTCTTAGGATAAATACCCAAGAGTGGAATTGCTGGATCATATGGTAGTTCTATTTTTAATATTTTGAGGAACCTCCATACTGCTTTCCATAGTGGCTTTCCAATTTACATTCCCACCAATAGTGCCTGAGTGTTCCCTTTTCTCCAGATCCTTGCCAACACCTGTTATTTGTTATCTTTTTGATAATAGCCATTCTGACAAGTGTGCAGTGATATCTCATTGTGGTTATGATTTGTATTTCCCTGATGATTAGCGATATTGAGCATCTTTACATGTGCCTGTTGGCCATCTGTATGTCTTTTTAAAAAAATATTCAGGGCTTCCCTGGTGGCGCAGTGGTTGAGAGTCTGCCTGCCGATGCAGGGGACATGGCTTCATGCCCCAGTCCGGAAAGATCCCACATGCCGCGGAGCGGCTGGGCCCGTGAGTCATGGCCCCTGAACCTGCGTGTCCGGAGCCTGTGCTCCGCAACAGGAGAGGCCACAACAGTGAGAGGCCCGCGTACTGAAAAAAAAAAAAAATCAGATCCTCTGGCCAGTTTTTAATCAGGTTGTTTGTTTATTTTTTCTAGTGTTGAGTTGCATGAGTTTTTGTATATTTTGGACATTAATCCATTGGATATATCATTTGTAAATATCTTCTCCTGTTCAGTAGGTAGCCTTTTCATTTTGTTGAAAGTTACCTTAGCTGTAAAGATAAAATTTTAAAGTTAATAAAACAAAACATATGAGAACATCTTTATGACTTGGGATTATGGAAGGAATTTTGAAAAAATCAGATTCCTCATAGCATTAACCATCAGGTAAAACTTCATGTTTGACTTTTATCATAAATCAACTTTTTTTGTTTAACAAAGTTTACCATAATGAAGTTAAAATATGATGGTAGATTGAAAGAAGACATTTTCAATTTCTAAAATATAAGAAGAGATTAAAACCTAGAACATAGAGGAAATGTCTGCAAATTAACAAGGAAAAGGAAGGAAACCCAATCAAAAATTGGGCAAAGACAGTGAATAGGTAATTCAGAGAAAGGGAAACCAAATGGCTAAGAAGTATATGAAAAGATGTTCACTTTTTTTCAGTAAATAGAGAGATGCAACTTAAATTTATGAATAACACTACTTTGACAAACATCAAAATTGAGGAAGTCATGATGAGAGTGGGGAGGCCCTGTTCAAGGGAAGCATCACATACAGTCAATTGGGGAATGTCCTGCCTGTGCTTAGTGACATTAAATACAGATGTACTTGTAGACCCCACAAGCCCATTCCAGTGTATATACCTCAGAAAAACTGGCCCAGACCCATGAAGGAATGTGTTTGACGAAGCTCACAGCTGCATTTTTATTGGGCAAAATTTGGTCCTTGATACATGATGGTCTTTAGGGGAATCAGACTCAAACTGTAGTAAAACCACACGGTGCAATATTATACTACCATCACAATTAATTAACTAGATTAACAACATTGTGGGTTAGAACTCAAGAAAAGTGTAACCAGAAAAATTTAATAAATACTAAGATTTAAATCTAATATTATTTATGAAATTTTATAAAATGCAAAAGTATTTTAAGGGTACCTGTTTATCTAATATACATAAAGATGGTATATTAGGGGTATATTTTAAATACAGTAAAGTAGGTGACTAGAGGCGAGAAAGGGAATAGAATGGGAACAGAGACAAAGCAGATATGTAATAAAATAAAATGAAACAAAGTGAATAGCTAGTGATGACGGTGGGCCATGAGGAGAGCCTAATTATCTTAATTGTGTGTACCCAAGATAAAGGAAATAAAGACCAAAAAAAAAAAAAAAGAGGAAAATAAAGAGAAAAGACAAGAAGAGCAGGAGAGAGAATGAAACAGCATGAAGGGACCTTGTGGAGTGGGGACTTTGAGTCAAAATCCAGATTCTGCACTGACTGGCCAAGCAAATCATCAGTTTATAATTCCCTAAACTTCTACAGTCCTTTTAATTAATTCATTCAATCCATAAGAAATTTCCTTCAAATTTGTTGTTGATGAAATTGGGGACAATGACAACAGCTACACTTAGTGCAAACAACATTAGAAATAAAACAGGAAATAAACACAATACCCTTTTTACTAAAGCCTCTAAAAAAATCATACAATTCTGCTGACTATATTCCAACTTCTATTAAAAGTGCACTGTTTTTGAATTTTTTAAAATTAAAGTCATAGGCAGAAGAATCTGTTTTCTAAAAACTGTTCTTAATCTAAATGTTGATTTAATCATGGGCACCAAGAGTAGGTGTTTTATTTTCTCTGTGTTGCCCATCTTCACTTTTCACTGTCTTTAATGTGCTATCAAATGAGAAACTGAAGTCACTCGAGTGTGAAGTCACACCAAGTGTATTTTCTCCTAAAAACTCTGCCATCACCTTGAATTTGAAAACTTGGGTATTGACTGACATGTGCTCAGAACCTCTTCTGGTGAAAGCCTATTGGCGACTGTTTTGGGAAATGTGAGATGGTAGGTTTCTTTCCAAATAGGAAATAGACAAAGAGCATCAGTTGGAAATATTTGAGATTTTCAAAAACAAAACAACATGGCAAAAATCTGATGATTTTTTACACAGTTGTTTGGCTTCAAATTCTAGAGTCTCAGGGAGTCAGACCAAAATAGAAGACTGTGAGAATTCTAGTCATATTTACTTATTTCATGAGATTATAATGACAGGAACTTCATACAGCTCCTGTAGCATATTTCTTTTAAGGATAGTTACATATAAAGAGGGAGGTTTGGGGACCAGATACATAGAGAGCAGACACCCAGAAACACTTAGTGTAGCTCCTGCCTTCAGAGCCCTTTAAATATTCTGCACTCTCACCTCTGCCTTAATGGGGTTCTGAGAAAGCATTGACATCTGGGGTTTTCTTACTGTCCCTCATAATGAAGAACTTGACTCCATAAGGAAGACAAATAACGCAAGTAGCAGAATTATTCACCCTTAAAAAAGTCCCTCATTTTGTTCTTGGATAGCTGTGTATTTTGAGTACAAAGTGACATTAAAAACACATCTTAAATTGTTCCCAAAGAGACTAAGTATCTGAAATGATGATCGTTACTAAAAAAACCCCGCATATATACATGTGTATATACACAGGTATATGTGTATACATATATACACGTATGCATACATGTATGCACGTATAGATGCATATGCATATATACATATATACCTGTATATACACATATGCATACATAAGTATATGTACATTTATCTGTATTTACACATACATATATACACTCAAACTGTCGTGAACTGACCTAAGCCCACTTGATCTGTCAAAAGTCCTTTTGGAAGCTATCTGTGGCATCCAGTAGATAAAAGAAGGTGAGGGGCTATTGGTTCAGTTTGTTTGGACCAGATTCCGCTAGTGCCTGTTACTCTAGTGTCCCATTCAGTTTAGTAGTTTAGCACTCTTAAAAGTGCCCTGCTTGGATGATAAATTATATGGTTACTCTGCTTTAGTCTCCTCCCCAACAATCTCCTTACCAGGTAGTATATTATATTGGAAACAAGTCTTGGGCCCAATTCTGTCACATATAAAAACTTCTATTAGCAAGCAGGCACAAAAACAGTCATGCAGCCTGTTCTGAAAGCTTGATCGAGAGCCATCTCTGTTCTTACAAGCCCTCGGGCAGCATCTTGCTTAAAGATCGTGTGTGGGCCAAAGATTAAGTATTTCTGAGAGCTCTTTTTTACAAATTTATTTATCTATTTAATTTTTGGCTGCATTGTGTCTTCGTTGCTGCGCGTGAGCTTTCTCTACTTGCTGCGAGCAGGGACTACTCTTTGTTGTGGTGCGTAGGCTTCTTATTGTGGTGGCTTCTGCTGTTGCAGAACACAGGCTTCTAGGCACACGGGCTTCAGTAGTTGTGGCACACGGGCTCAGTAGTTGTGGCTCACGGGCTCTAGAGTGCAGGCTCAGCAGTTGTGGTGCACAGGCTTAGCTGCTCCGCAGCATGTGGGATCCTCCTGGACCAGGGCTCGGACCTGTGTCCCCTGCATTGGCAGGGGGATTCTTAACCACTGCCTCACCAGGGAAGTCCCTGAGAGCGCTTTTTAAGAAAAAAATAGTACAAAACTCTAAATTCAAAACTACAGTTAAAAATAAGTATATATTTAGAAAGAGAAAAGAAATCACACAAAAAAATTATTCAGTTTTTGTGGACCTGACAGATATCACAAAAAGTAACAAATTCAGACAAATAATATAATATCCTGCTGGACTCTTTGGACATTTCTTCATATATAAATTTATGTTATGTGAGTATATAAATTATAAATTATTTAAATTAATAGTATTTCACTTTTTAGATTTATGTCTGCTGAATCTTTAATGGCTATTATAGAATGTATTTACTTATTTATTTTTGAATTGTTGAATATTTTATTTATTTATTTTAATACAGCAGGTTCTTATTAGTTATCCATTTTATACATATTAGTGTATATATGTCAATCCCAATCTCCCAATTCATCACACCATCCTTGTCTTGTTTGTGATCTTAGAGGAAATGCTTTCAGTTTTTCACCATTGAGAATGATGTTTGCTGTGGGTTTGTCATATATGGCCTTTATTATATTAAGGTAGGTTCCCTCTATGCCCACTTTCTGGAGAGTTTTTAATCATAAATGGGTGTTGAATTTTGTCAAAAGTTTCTCTGCATCTATTGAGATGATCATATGGTTTTTATTCTTTAATTTGTTAATATGGTGTATCACATTCATTGATTTATGTATATTGAAGAATACTTGCATCCCTGGGATAAATCCCACTTGATCATGGTGTATGATCCTTTTAATGTGTTGTTGGATTCTGTTTGCTAGTATTTTGTTGAGGTTTTTTGCATCTCTATTCATCAGTGATATTGGTCTGTAATTTTCTTTTTTTGTAGTATCTTTGTCTGGTTTTGGAATCAGGGTGATGGTGGCCTCATAGAAAGAGTTTGGGAGTGTTCCTTCCTCTGCAATTTTTTGGAAGAGTTGGCGAAGGATGAGTGTTAGCTCTTCTCTAAATGTTTCATAGAATTCACCTGTGAAGCCATCTGGTCCTGGACTTTTGTTTGTTGGAAGATTTTTAATCACAGTTTCAATTTCATTACTTGTGATTGGTCTGTTCATATTTTCTATTTCTTCCTGGTTCAGTCTTGGAAGGTTATGCCTTTCTGAGAATTTGTCCATTTCTTCCAGGTTGTCCATTTTATTGGTATAGAGTTGCTTGTAGTAGTCTCTTAGGATGCTTTGAATTTCTGCAGTGTCTGTTATAACTTCTCCCTTTTCATTTCTAATTTTATTGATTTGAGTCCTCTCCCTCTTTTTCTTGATGAATCTGGCTAATGGTTTATCAGTTTTGTTTTATCTTCTCAGAGAACCAGCTTTTAGTTTTATTGATCTTTGCTATTGTTTTCTTTGTTTCTATTTCATTTCTTCTCTGATCTTTATGATTTCTTTCCTTCTACTAACTTTGGGTTTTGTTTGTTCTTCTTTCTCTAGTTCCTTTAGGTATAAGGTTAGATTGTTTGAGATGTTTGTTGTTTCTTGAGGTAGGATTGTATTGCTATAAACTTCCCTCTGAGAACTGCTTTTGCTGCATCCCATAGGTTTTGGATTGTCGTGTTTTCATTGTCATCTGTCTCTAGGTATTTTTTGATTTTCTCTTTGATTTCTTCAGTGATCTCTTGGTTATTTAGTAATGTATTGTTTAGCCTCTATGTGTTTGTGTTTTTTACATTTTTTTTCACTGTAATTGATTTCTAATCTCATAGCATCATGGTCAGAAAAGATGCTTGATATAATTTCAGTTTTCTTAAATTTACTGAGGCTTGATTTGTGACCCATGATGTGATCTATCCTGGAGAATGTTCTGTGTGCACTTGAGAAGAAAGTGTAATCTGCTGTTTTTCGATGGAATGTCCTATAAATATCAATTAAATCTATCTGATCTATTGTTTCATTTAAAGCTTGTGTTTCCTTATTAATTTTCTGTCTGGATGATCTGTCCATTGGTGTAAGCGAGGTGTTAAAATCCCCCACTATTTTTGTGTTACTGTTGATTTCCTATTTTGTAGCTGTTAGCAGTTGCCTTATGTATTGAGGTGCTCCTATGTTAGATGTATATATATTTATAATTGTTATATCTTTGTCTTGGATTGATCCCTTGATCATTATGTAGTGTCCTTCCTTGTCTCTTGTAACATTCTTTACTTTAAAGTCTGTTTTCTCTGATATGTGTATTGCTACTCCATCTTTCTATTGATTTCCATTTGCATGGAATATCTTTTTCCATCCCCTCACTTTTAGTCTGTATGTGTCCCTAGGTCTGAAGTGGGTCTCTTGTAGACAGCATATATATGGGTCTTGTTTTTGTATCCATTCAGCAAGCCTGTGTCTTTTGGTTGGGGCATTTAATCCATTCACGTTTAAGGTAATTATCAATATGTATGTTCCTATTATCATTTTCTTAATTGTTTTGGGTTTGTTTTTGTAGGTCCTTTTCTTTTCTTGTGTTTCCCACTTAGAGAAGTTCCTATAGCATTTGTTGTAGAGCTGGTTTGGTGGTGCTGAGTTCTCTTAGCTTTTGCTTGTGTGTAAAGCTTTCGAGCTCTACATCAAATCTGAATGAGATCCTTGATGAGTAGAGTAATCTTGGTTTTAGGTTCTTCCCTTTCATCACTTTAAATATGTCATGCCACCCCCTTCTGGCTTGTAGAATTTCTGCTGAGAAATCAGCTGTTAGCCTTATGGGGATTCCCTTCAATGTTATTTGTCATTTTTCCCTTGCTGCTTTCAGTAATTTTTCTTTGTCTTTAATTTTTGCCAACTTGATTACTATGTTTCTCCTCATGTTTATCCTGTATGGTACTCTCTGCACTTCGTGGACTTTGGTGGCTATTTCCTTTCCCATGTTAGGGCAATTTGACTATAATCTCTTCAAATATTTTCTTGGGGGCTTTCTCTCTCTCTTCTCCTTCTGGGACCCCTATAATGTAAATGTTGTTGTATTTAATGTTGTCCCAAAAGTCTCTTAGGCTATCTTCATTTCTTTTCATTCTTTTTTGATTATTTTGTTCCACAACATTGAATTCCACCACTCTGCCTTCCAGGTCACTTATCCATTCTTCTGCCTCAGTTGTTCTGCTATTGGTTCCTTCTAGTGTATTTTTTGTATGTTTTTTTGTTATCAACTTTAAATATTTCAATTATGTTTTTCAAGTTTATAATCTGTCCTGCATTGAGCAGAAATTCTTCATTTTGATATACTTAAATTCATCACATTTTCTAACCTTTTGGTATGTGGGGTTTTAGCCTTTCCTCACCACTATATCACAACTATTCCCCAATATTTTCTTTCATTAGCTTCCTAGTTTTTTTTATACTTATATCTTGAATTCATGTGGAGTTCCTCTCTAAGTTGTAAGGTAGGAATTCTGCTTTATTTTTCTTCATATTTGAAGCCATTTTCCACCAATCTCTCTCTCTCTCTCTCTCTCTCTTTTTGGCTACACCTGAATGGCATGTGGGATCTTAATTCCTCAGCCAGGGGTTGAACCCGAGCCCCCTGCAGTGGAATCACAGAGTTTTAACCACTGGACCGCCAGGGAAGTCCCACCAATTGCTCTTAAAAAAACCTGTCCTCTAGTGTATTTTTCATTTCAGTTACTGTATTGTTCATCTCTGTTTGTTTGTTCTTTAATTCTTCTAGGTCTTTGTTAAACATTTCTTGCATCTTCTCGATCTTTGCCTCCATTGCTTTTCCAAGGTCCTGGATCATCTTCAGTATCATTATTCTGAATTCTTTTTCTGGAAGGTTGCCTATATCCACTTCATTTAGTTGTTTTTCTGGGATTTTATCTTGTTCCTTCATCTGGTACATAGCCCTCTGCCTTTTCATATTGTCTATCTTTCTGTGAATGTGGTTTTTGTTACACAAGGTGCAGGACTGTAGTTCTTCTTGCTTCTGCTGTCTGCCCTCTGGTGGATGAGGCTATCGAAGAGGCTTGTGCAAGTTTCCTGATGGGAGGTACTGGTGGTGGGTAGAGCCGGGTGTTGCTCTGGTGGGCAGAGCTCAGTAAAACTTTAATCCCCTTGTCTGCTGATGGGTGGGGCTGAGTTCCTTCCCTGTTGGTTGTTTGGCCTGAGGCAACCCAGCATTGGAGCCTGCTCCGGCTCTTTGGTGGAGCCAATGGCGGACTCTGGGAGGGCTCACACCAAAGAGTACTTCCCAGAATTCCTGCTGCCAGTGTCCTTGTCCTCAATATGAGACACAGCCACCCCCCGCCTCTGCAGGAGACCTTCCAACACTAGCAGGTAGGTCTGATTCAGTCTCCTGTGGGGTCACTGCTCCTTCCCCTGGGTCCCGATGCACACACTACTTTGTGTGTGCCCTCCAAGAGTGGAGTCTCTGTTTCCCACAGTCCTGTTGAAGTTCTGCAATTAAATCCTGCTAGCCTCCAAAGTCTGATTCTCTAGGAATTCCTCCTCCCGTTGCCAGACCCCCAGCTTGGGAAGCCTGACGTGGGACTCAGAACCTTCACTCCAGTGGGTGGACTTCTGTGGTGTAAGTGTTCTTCAGTTTGTGAGTTACCCGTCCAGCAGTTATGGGATTTGATTTTGTTGTGATTGTGTCCCTCCTACCATCTCACTGTGGCTTCTCCTTTGTCTTTGGATGTGGGGTATCTTTTTTGGTGAGTTCCAGTGTCTTCCTGTCCATGATTGTTCAGCAGTCAGTTGTGATTCCAGTGCTCTCCCAAGGGCTAGTGAGAGCACATCCTTCTACTCTTCCATCTTGAACCAGTCTCCCTATTATAGAATTTATAATACCTATTTTTAACTTATCAGAGTCTAACTTAAAATAATATTATAGTTCTTCATATGTAAGAGTCTTAAACAGAGTTATGTCCATTTCTCTCTATTGTCCCTTTTGCTATCATTGTTTCATTATATTTTTTGATGTGTTATAAATCCCACAATTTATTATTATTATTTTTAATAAGTCAAAAATTTGGAAAATACAAGTCATATATTATCTACACATTAACTGTGTCTAGCTCTCTTCATTCCATTATGTACATTTGCATTTCCATGAGATATCCTTTTATTTCAAATTGAAGAACTTCCTTTAGTGTTCTTGCACACAGGTATGCTAGTGATAACTCTCTCCCTGGAAGTCCTTCAAATACATTTCTTGTTCGCCAATTAATATCTTTGTGTATTGAAGAAATTCGCAGTGGAAGCCTAAAGACATTATTAAAACAAAGCAGAAGGTTGGATTTTGTAATGTAAAGATTCTAGATAGACACATGAGAGCCTAGATGGGGAATAATTCTAAACTACTCCCAATTAAAGGTCATTTGGTAGGACACTGGAAATGTAATTTTCTTAAGGCTTTGATCCTTAATTGTTTTTTCCTTATCAACACCTGGAGGGTTCCCCAGACCTTGCATACTTCAGAGTGTTCCTTTTACAACAACTACCCAAAATGTTCAGAGCAGGTGATCTTAGAAAAGTCTTGTTAGGAGGGAGAAGAGCCAGAGGACGATTTCTTTGGGCCGCTGGATTATTCGTTCAGGTCACAGCATGTGTTAGCATTGAGGAGGGTTAGAGGGTGCCTGCAAGATAGGAGAGGAGAGAGACCCAGATTTTCTGGAAAGCCAATGGAGCCATGCAGTTGTGGGAAAAATAAGGTGACACTCCAAGAACCGCTTCTGTTGACATTCCACTTGTACATTCACTGCCCTGGGGTCTGTGGTAAACTCTGATTTGACTAGCACTGCGGTGTTCAAATAATTGGAACTTGCTGAACAAAACCTCTCCCCTGATACCCAGCTTTACAGTAATGACAACTATTAAAATAAAACAACCTGACAGCAAACCATTGTTTTTATTTAGCATTTATAGAATGTCAACAGCATGCTTGGTGCTGTGAAAAATGAGGACTAAAATACTGAGATAGCTTGATGAGTTTATGTTGTCAAGTAAACAGCAGCAACTAGAGCACGTAGGTTATCCCCGTGAAAGGGACAGGACAAATTTGCTGAATTCAGTGATTTGTTTTTCTTTGCCTCTTTGCTCCTTCTTTGTTTTTCTTGGATGTCTCGTATCTCACAGCTCAGTGCTTCTGAAACTTGGCTACCTATAGGAATCACCCAGTGAGCTTTTAAAAATAAGATGGTTCTCTAGAAAAATGGTACAGATGAACCAGTTTGCAGGGCAGAAATAGAGACACAGATGTAGAGAACAAACATATGGACACCAAGAGGGGAAAGTGGCAGGGGGGAGTGGTGGTGGTGGGATGAATTGGGAGATTGGGATTGACGTATATACATTAATATGTATAAAATGGATAACTAATAACTTGCTGTATAAAAAAATAAATAAAATTCAAAAAAAATAACATGATTCTTGCTTCTTGTGCTTAAAGACATTGAGGTAATAGATCTAGGGTGTGTTCTGGGCAACAGGATTTTTAAAAGTCCCCTACATGATTCCCATATGCAGCTAAGGTTGTGAGCCACTTTTGTGGTTTTGTTTTCGTTATCATTGCTTGTTCATTTTTAAATCAACTGCCCCTGATGGCACTTCAGTTAAAACCACCTTGGTCTTTATTCTAGTTTTTTTCTCTTCTCTTTGTGCCTTTTGCAAAAAAAAAAAAAAAAAAGGAAGTTAACCTTATTAACACCCCCACCTTACTTCTGCCATAATATTAATGGAAGAGTGTTTTTGCTCCTCTCCCATGTGGCATGTGCATTTTAACTGGAGTATTCTGGAGACAATGTCTTATTTCTATCCAAAGCTGTGGGTCTAATGGTACAGATTTTAAGTGAATTATTTGGTAATAAGTCTCTACTTAACTCGTGAATCATGTTCCAGCCCTCAGTCTGTTTGCTTGGAACAAATATGTAAGAAAGACCTCTGTTAAAGTCTACATGTTGTGCTTCTCAACCAGCTTCAGGTATTTGTTCTGGATCAGAGGGATGTCCTTCCCTTACGCAGAATCTTTATACAGACCCAGAAAGTCCAGATCGAGTTACATCTGCACTTTTGCCCACCCCACATCCTTCTTCCTTTTCTTCTATCATCCAAAGAGCATATTGGATCATCTTTAAGCTCTGGGATGCCATCCCAGAAGTAGTTCTTATGTTGGGGTGTGGATATCCTAAGACCACGTATATAAGAAATGTAGGCAATGTCTAACTCCCACGTTTCAGGAGTAGGTAGGTGTATTAGTTACCCTATTGCTGTATAACAAATTACCCCACAATTTAGCAGCTTAAAACAACAGTCATTTATTATTATCTCACTCAGTTTCTGAGGGTTAGAAATTCAGAAGTGGCTTAGCTGAGTGGTCGTGGCTCAGGATCTTTCATGAGGTTGCCGATAAGTTGTCATCTGAAGGCTTGACAGGCTGGAGTAACCTCGCTCACCTGGCTGTTGGCAGGCCTCCGTTTCTTGCTGGCTGTTGGTCAGCTGTCTCATTTTCTTACCACGTGGGGTTCTCCATAGAGCTGGTCATTATGTGGCAGCTGGCTTACACCAGAGTGCCTGTCAGAGAGAAATAAAGAGAGAGATCAAGATATAAACAGGAGTGTCTGTTATAATCAGTATTGGAAATGACATGCCAAATTTCTGCTGTATTTTATTGTTCATAGAGATTAACGCTGGTATAATATGAAAGAAGACTATATAAGGACGTCACTACAAAGAGGTGGGGTCATTGGGGGCCATCTTAGAGAGTCTGGCTACCACAAATGGGCTGGACCAAACACAAGAGAATTGTATGAATTTTGTTGAGATTTACCACCTATTCTCATTAAGCATTCTACCCAGTTGTCTAACTGTTCCAGTCCTGACCAATGAAAGGGGGCAGGCGAAAGTCAGTACTCTCACAACTGGGCATTTCTTGGAGGTGGCTCTCTAGGATCCAGAAAACCCATTCACACTGATGGGCACTTACTAGGTCCTTAGTTTGAATAGCAGACTTTTCCCCCAATGATAGATGGATGAAGTTTATGTTCATCATCTCCGTACTGCTTTGGTTTATTTGAAATATAAAGAAACACCTTGGGCCTTGTATCAAACCCTCAGAACTTGGACTCTGAATCTTCCATATAATTCTACTATATTATCTTCCATCTTAAGTGGTAATATATCATGCCCTGCCAGGGATTATGCTTGGAAAGGAAATGTTGATTATCAAAGAGATCATGATGACATCCTAAATCTAGATGATGGCCCCTCTCACAAGCGTGATATTTTTGAGTTAGAGAGAATTGTAAAGACTTTGTCTCATACCATATGGACTTTTTTGTCATTGTCATTTGTCATTGTCATTCTCCTGTTTCTACTGTTTCATTTAACTACAGTGTCTTGTGGGCTCCTTGCGAACAAACTAATTTTTATGTCACAGTACATATAACACTCTATAGATGCAAGGACTCTATAAAAAATATAATTAGATGACACGGTTTAGATTACTCAATAAACATGTACTATATATTTCATAGATTTTGCAAAATGAATGCAAATACTAGTATTTTAATGTTATGCAGACTTGACCTTCATGGTAATCTTACAAAGTGAACTAGACAGATATTTTCATGTCAGTAATATAGAACAGCCAGTGAGTGAAAATGCTAAACTCAGAACCCAAGACTTTTGACTCCTGCATTGTCTAATACTCTGTATACTACCTCCTTGGACAATAAAACATTCACTCTCAGAGACTCTTCTGTTCAGGTAGCCTGATGAAAAACATCCCTGTGGGATAAATGTCAAAATAATTATGTGAGGGAAAGAAGCCAGACAAGAAAGAGTATGCATACACCATGTGATTTCCTTTATATAAAACTCTAGAACAGTGGTTCTCAATCAGAGCCAATTTTGCCCTTAGGAGACATTAGGCAATGTCTGGTTACATTTCTGGTGGTTATAACTGGAGCACAGGTGCTACACACACATCTGATGTGTAGAGACTAAGGATGCTGATAAACCCCCTGCAATGCAGATAACAGCCCTCTACAACAAAGAATTATCTGGTCCAAAATGTCGATAGTGCTGAGGTTGAGAAACTCTGCTGTAGGAAATGCAAACTAATCTATAGTGACAAAGAGGAAATCAGTGGTTACTTAGGGATGGGAGCCAAGGAAGGATGGGAGAAAGGGATTACAAAGACCACTAGGAAACTTTGAAGAGTGATGGAACATTCACTGACTTGATTTTAATGATCAGTTCATGAGTATAAACATACAGCAAAAATAATCAATTTGAAAAGTTAAGTGTGTGCCGTTCATTATTTGTCTATTATGCCTCAATAAAGCTGTTCCTTTAAATACCTGAAGAATTTAATGATTATATTTGGAGAATGTAAGTAGTTTAGAATTGATGTAGTATGAAACAAGAGATTGGATCCAGTGGTGGGATGTGAGCAAAAAGCAAGAGTCAACAAGAAGGAAACATTTTATCTTACTGATGAGTTTGGACTTCTTTTTATAAATGGCAGGAATTTAGTAAAGTATTTTAAGCAGGAAACACAAACTTGTTAGTATTTTGGAAAGACTGCTTTGGTGCCGGTGTGGAGAATTGATTTAATGCCTGTTCTCAGTACTGAAGTCTACGGATTTTTATTTCATCAATATTTGATTATTTCATTGTCATAAATTAACATGGATTTGTGCAATTATGTTTCATTACTAAGTGGCAAGAAATGACTCTTTTAAAAAGAGAAGTAATTCCTTAACATAATTTCAATGTAAAGAGCCAGATAGAGATTTTTTTTTTCTTTTTTTCTTGGG
Organism: Mesoplodon densirostris; assembly: GCF_025265405.1. Lineage (NCBI taxonomy): Eukaryota > Metazoa > Chordata > Mammalia > Artiodactyla > Ziphiidae > Mesoplodon > Mesoplodon densirostris. The sequence continues at coordinate 23,351,500 of NC_082668.1, forward strand.
GTTTTAGTTCAGTAATGACAGTTTGAAACTACTCTCTGCCCACATTAAGACATTAAAAGTCCCCAGTGGCTGAAGGGTGAATGAGAGCAGTGGACAGGATGAGCAAAACCGCTTGGGTCGTGGTGAACAGCAGGAAGCCTCCTCTCAGGAGAGGGAAAGGGACATGCTGCCCTTTAGAAAAAATGAGACTCTCAGCCTCTTCTGAACTGAAGAGGGAAGCAGGATTTATAAGCCACAGAACTCTGTCAGTTTCAGAAAGAAAAAATTCTCAGCTAACAGAGATCATTAATATTTTATCCTCCTGGACAGATATGGAGACCCTTTTATAAATCTGCAATGTCCTCTTGTCCTGGACAAACACTGTGACCCTTTATAGATCCTAAATGTCCTCTTGTACAATCCTGTGACCTCCTTCTGATGTATGTTATTGGTACCCCTTTCATAAAGCTTTTGTGTTCTGTGCTAACTTTTAAGTACACTCTGCATCCTTTCCTATTGAATGCCATGGTTTCTCATCTTTTTTTAACTGAATATCATGTCACCTCCCTGCCCTGCTGACTACAATGCAAATCTTGGAGGGTCTTGGACTGTAGTCAGGTACCAACCAAAGCCTATCATGTAGATGTGCTAGGAAACTGCGTATGTTGGTTCATTCTTTGAGTGCTCTTTACTTCCTGCAGGACAGTTCGTATAAATAGCAAAGTCCTGTTTTTATATTCTGAGCCCTAATTGTTTTTTTTCTATAACAGTATTGATTTAGCATATCATGTAGGGGGCCATTTATTCTCCCGGAATGGAAAACTGGATATTGGAAAACTTAAGACCACAGGAGGAAAATCAGAATGTGAGAAAAAAATCTGGGTATGTAGGAATGAAATTTAGCCAGGCCCAAATCCTAGGCTTGCTGGGGAATGTTCCTGGAAACTTGACTTTTTAAAAGTCAGTCTCGGGCTTCCCTGGTGACACAGTGGTTGAGAATCTGCCTGCCAATGCAGGGGACACGGGTTCGAGCCCTGGTGTGGGAAGATCCCACATGCCGTGGAGCAACTGGGCCCATGAGCCACAATTACTGAGCCTGCGCGTCTGGAGCCTGTGCTCCGCAACGAGAGGCCACGATAGTGAGAGGCCCACGCACGGCAATGAAGAGTGGCCCCCGCTTGCCACAACTAGAGAAAGCCCTCGCACGGAAACGAAGACCCAACACAGCCATAAATAAATTTTTTAAAAAAAGTCAGTCTCACAGTAAACACTTAGTAAACACAGTAAACACTTAGGCTCATGCTACATTATTTCTTTGCAACTGTTGAGTATATAAACAAAGACTCCATCATAGGCAGGTTGAGAAGAGGCCATGAGGACATAAAGTTTCCCCAGGAAAATGCAAAAATGAGCTTATATGCCTGGCAGAATCCTCACTCTGAGAAGAGGGGTAGGTGGTATTCACACCTATCACTTCCATGCAGAAATTTGGAGACCTGGAAAGCTCTATCTCCATTCAGGAGCACATAATTTTGTCTCTATAAATTTTTAACTATGTGCTGTTAAAGGACTTCTCAAGCTTCTAACCAAAATGGTGGCTACTTTCCATTGAGCATGTCACTGTTCTGTTGAAACACACATGAGCATGTCATAAAATCTATAGGAAAAAATAGTACTCTAGGAAAACAGAAAAGATATGTGAGTGTGAACAAGAAAACGTGACTAATGTCTTCAAATATTTGATGAGTTATCATGAGCTAGAGGATTAGATTGTTCTATGTGGTTTCCAGTAGTAGAACTAGGACCAAAAAGCAGATATTGGGTCAAGATAGGGAAGATTTTTTTTATATTAAGTGATTTAAGTTGGTCACAAGCAGCTTTTTACCATTGGATGTATTCAAATGAAAGTCTAATGACATCCTGTTAGGTCCAAATTGAGTCAGACTGGATATCTTCTATGTCTCTTGGAAATGGAATATTCTAGAATTCAAACAATATGATATGCCTAATGTTAAGATTGTGAACTCTGATCTTCATATAATTTTTGTATTATTTGGGATAATCAAGTCACTAATTGTTTTGTTTGCATCATGAGATGTCCTTGTTTCTCTTCTGTGACTGTTACTTTTTGTATTCAACAGCTATTTAATTTGTTCTTTCATTCATTAGTTTATTTGTTCATTCGATCACTTATGCAACAAACACTGTTGACTTCCTCATCTATAGTACTAGTTACTGTGTTAAGGACCCAAAGATGAAAAAGACAGTATATCTGCTTTGTCCCCATGAAAATATGAGTCTATGCTCAGCTGCTATCAAACTTGGAGCTTTACCTTTAAATGTATGTGATGCTTTTAGTTTTTTTTATTCATTGTTTAGACCCTTAAAATATAATGTCATCCATTCAGCCTGATGGTTCCAAGCAAGGATGAACTGAAAACAAATGTTACATGAGTTAAATGAGAAGGCGTATGAGAGACATTATTAAGTGGCATATTTTAATACTTTCTCCTTGACCATGACTGGGTGGTTGAACTTGTTGATGGTCCGTGCTTAAGGGCAAAGGCAGGGTTCAAACAGCACGATTCAAATTCTGTTTCCTCTGTTGATTAGCTGTGAAACTTAGCTACCTAACCCTTCTGTGTCTTGATCTTTTCATCTGGCAAAGGGAATTATAATAGAACCTACCAATGAGGGTTCTTATGGGCAATAGAAATAATGTTTGTAAACTGCTTACCACAAGGCTTCACAGATAGTAATTTCTCAATGACAGTAAGCTATGATTATGGTACCTTAGATGAGACTCTCCTCTGTGCTTATTTCTATTTTAACATTCATTGCATTGGATTTTGGTAACTGCAGTGGACCCTTGAACAACACAAGTTTGAACTTATGGGTCTACTTATATGCAGATTTTTTTTCAATAGTAGTTTAACAGTTTCAGTAACTGTTCTGATTTTTTTTTTCTGGTTTGAAAAGACTTCTACTCTCTAGCTCAATTCTTGTGCTTTAGAATTTAAATATTCGTTCTATGTTTTCTGCTTTCCGAATGTAAATCCTATATCTTGAAATCTTGAGCTTCTTTCCCCGAATTTCCTTCACAGGAAATATGATGCCTGTCCAAATGCCTTGGAGTTTACAAGCTGGTTTGGGTTCTCAACTTCTCACTTAGTTACCAGTTACTTGCATGTACACGCTAGTTTTATAAAGGACCATCAGGAGCAAGATGTAAAGATGTCTAATGTCTAGGTGAGGTTTCTATTTACTGTAGTTTACAATTTCATGGCAATGGTTAGGGGGAGTTGCTTATTTCTCTACTTCTCTGTAGTCTATGGAAAGCATTTTTTCTTAAATGCTCTAAACCTCTTGCCTCAATCATTAGTCATGGAGGTGAAATAAGGTAATTTGTTGTTGGGTGAAAGGCATTGATTCACAGCTTTCGATCGGGTGGAGCCAACGTATTAAAAGTTCTTAGGCAGATAGGATCCTGTCCCTTGTAGCTGTCCTGTTTTCCCCTAAACAGTGCTAGGCACTGATCCTCAGGAATTGTGTATACTCTTAGACTCCAACTTTTTCTTAAGTAGACTGTTCCAAAATATAAACCAGAGTCAGGGTGGGGCAGGATGTTTTAGCAGATCTATTTGGCTCTTACACTAAGTCATTCCCTCCAATATGGCTTTATCAGAAATCAGGTTGCCATTATGGCTTTCACCTCTCTGATTTCTGTATCTGTGTCTCAACTATTTCTGAATTCAGGCAGAAAAGAGGATTGTCATTTATTAGGCCTTCCAATATGCCAATCATAGTCAATTGTTATTTATTGGTATTCAATTTGGATTAAAAACTAATCCTGAAAATAGAAGTGATATATATAGATGGTAAAACATTCCAACCATACACATGAATAAAGTGAAACATGAAATTCTCTTTGCTTCCCCTTGTCCTTCCCTACAAAGTTAATCACTGTTAACATTTCTGTGAATCTTTAGAGAAGAAAGCACATATGCTCACATAGGTTTTTATGTACTCTAGAAAATGTAGACAAAACCTTGGGTTAGGCAACAATTTCTTAGATATGACATCAAAAGTACACGTTATATAAAAAAAGGAGATTGATAAGTTGTACTTCAAAGTTAAAAACTTTTGTGCTTCAAAGTACATCATCAAGATAGTGAAAAGACAACCCACAGAATGGAAGAAAATATTTGCAAATCATATATGTGTTTAGCGACTTGTATTCAAAGTAAATGAATAACTCCTATAACTCAATAATAAAAGACAAATAACCCAATTGAAAAATGGACAAAGGATCTGAATTGACATTTTTCCAAAGAAGGTATATGAATGGTAATGGCACATGAAAAGATGCTCAACATCATTAGTCATTAGGAAAGTACAAATTAAAACCAGAATGAGATGCCACTTTATACACAATAGGATGGATATAATAAAAAAAATGGACAATAACAAATGTTGGTGAGGATGTGGAGAAATTGGAATCCTCTTACGTTGCTGGTGGGAATGTAAAATTCAGCCACTTTGGAAAACAGCCTGACAGTTCCTCAAAATGTTAAATATAGAATTACCATATGACCCAGAATTTCCATTCCAATGTATATAGTCAAGGGGAATAAAAATATATGTCCACACAAAAACTTGTACACAAATGCACTTAGAAGCATTATTCATCATAGCCAAAAAGTGGAAACAACCCTAATGTCCATCAATGAACAACTGGGTATATAAAGTTTGATATATCCATACAATAGAATATCACTGGACCATAAAAAAGGAAGGCAGTACTAATGTATGGTACAATATGAATGAATCTTGAAAACACTATGCTAAGTGAAAGAAGCCAGTCACAAAGGACCACATATTGTGCGGTTCCATTAATATCAGATGTTCAAAATAGGCACATCCAGAGAAACTGAAAGTAGTTTAATGGTTATCTAGGTCTGAGGGTAGGAAGAATGGTCAGTGACTCTTAATGGGCGCAGAGTTTCTTTTTAGAATAATGAAAATACTCTATAATAAGATTATGATGATTAGGTGTACAACCCTGTAAACACACTGAAAATCATGGAATTGTACAATTTAAACAGGTAAACTTATGGTATGTAAATTATATCTCAAAAAATATGTTAGAAACAAAAATGTCCACATATATAGTTATGGTATACACACTGCCACCTTACTTTTTCATTTAACACGTCTTAGTGTGTTTTTTTCCATATAAGAACATATAAAGCTGCTTATGTTTTTATTTTTTGAATTTTTTTTTCTGATTTAAAAAAAATGTTTATTTATTTATTTTTGGCTTTGTTGGGTCTTCATTGACACGAGGGGGCTTTCTCTAGTTGCGGAGAGCAGGGACTACTGCTCTTCGCAGTGTGCGGGCTTCTTATTGCGGTGGCTTGTCGTTGTGAAGCACTGGCTCTAGGCGTGCGGGCTTCAGTAGTTGTGGCACGTGGGCTCAGAAGTTGTGGTTCTTGGGCTCTAGAGCACAGGCTCAGTAGTTGTGGCGCACAGGCTTAGTTGCTCCACGGCGTGTGGCATCTTCCCAGACCAGGGCTCGAACCTGTGTCCCATGTACTGGCAGGTGGATTCTTAACCACCGCACCACCAGGGAAGTCCCAAGCTGCCTATGTTTTTAAATGGTTATATAACATTCCAAATTATGGGACACTTGATTGTTTCCTATAATTTAAATTTATATCACAGAGTTTCCTGAAGTTAAAAAGAGCCTTGTTCTTGGCCTGTCTGTATCCTACAAATGACCACAATTAGGGGATAAGAAACATTTAGAACCAATACAGCAGAACATTAGGGCAAAGAGGTGAATAGGTTTTGTTGTTGTTGATGAGGCCAGGAGTACTGGAAAAGAGGCAGAATGGCTTCAGGCTGCTCATTTCTTTCTGAGAATATTTCCTTGTCTGACCCCAGTTTTCTATATATTAAAAATGGACCACCGGGGCTTCCCTGGTGGCGCGGTGGTTGGGAGTCCGCCTGCCGATGCAGGGGACACGGGTTCGTGCCCCGGTCCGGGAAGATCTCACATGCCGCGGAGCGGTTGGGCCCGTGAGTTACGGCCGCTGAGCCTGCGCGTCCGGAGCCTGTGCTCCGCAACGGGAGAGGCCACAACAGTGAGAAGCCCGTGTACCGCAAAAAAAAAAAAAAAAAAAAAAAAAAAAGGACCACCATGCCTGCCCCCAATAGGATGAACTTCATCAGAGTAAACTCACTGCACTTATATGGCAGATGATTTTGCTTTTTGATTACACCTGTTTTGCATTTCTTTGTGGCGGTCAATAGGTTTTTTAATATTTTATATCTTATTTTAATACTTTTGCCTCTTTTCCCAGCTCAGGTCTGTAAGTTTATTTTTATTCATAATTGAGTCCCTGGAGGTAGTAACTATTCTTTTATAAATATTTAGAAATATATTTTGCTGTTGGTTTCTGATAAGTCCTTTTATCAGGTTAATGATGTTTTCTTCCATTTCTTGAATAGTTTTTCTTAAAAATCAGGAATGGATGTGGAGTTTTACCCAACTTGAGGGGATATCCATCATAATGGTTTATTTTTTTCTCCTTTAATCCTTTCACGTGATGAATTGCATTAATGCATTTCCTAATCTATTTTCAATCATTCATTTGGCATTCATTTCACACATTTATTTAGTGCCTTCTACATGGCAGATGCTGTGCTGGGCACCAGTGATACAGTAACAAGCAAAACAGACATTTTGCTTTAAACACATTGCTAAATGCAATCTGCTAACATTTAACTTTTCTTGCATTTAGATTTTAGAATCTATCTCAAGAAATATTCAAATATACACACACAGATATATTATAAAGGATGGTTATGACAACATTGTTTTTAAATGTTTATATGTCCATTTATAGGAGAATGTTGAAATACATTTTAGTTTTTCCACAGTGTAGAATAATATATAGTAGTTCAAAAGAAGTTAGCTTAGTACACACAAATATGGAAAGATTAAAAAAAATCAAGGTGCAGGATTTATGTATATGTCATTTTTGTAAAAATGAAAAAAACCCCTGTGTATTCATAGTTCCTATAGGCATGAAAAAATAACTGGAAGAATATGAAACAGCAAACTATTAAACATGGATTCCTTTAGAATATAGGATGAAGGGAGAGATTTTTATGAGGAGAGATTTTTATTTTTCAGTGAATAACCTTTGTATTGTTTGATTTTTTTAATTTTATTTTTTTTTACAACAAGCAGGTATTATTATTTTTTCAACATCTTTATTGAAGTATAATTGCTTTACAATGGTGTGTTAGTTGCTGCTGTATAACAAAGTGAATCAGCTATACGTATACATATATCCCCATATTTCTTCCCTCTTGCGTCTCCCTCCCTCCCACCCTCCCTATCCCACCCCTCTAGTGGTCACAAAGCACCGAGCTGATCTCCCTGTGCTATGTGGCTGCTTCCCACTAGCTATCTGTTTTACATTTGGTAGTGTATATATGTCCATGCCACTCTCTCACTTCGTCCCAGCTTACTCTTCCCCCTCCCCGTGTCCTCACGTCCATTCTCTATGTCTGCATCTTTATTCCTGTCCAAGCAGGTATTACTGTTGTAACTACAAAAGGAGAAAAATTAATGTTAGAGCTTAAGGACCGGAAGGAGGGCCAATGGGAACATTTTGAGCATGACTCCATGGGGTAGCGCCCAACTGTAAGCAACAGCACCATTAGAGCTAGTTTTGAGCAGAATGGGTTTTTTTTTTTTTACTATGTATAAGACAGCTTACAGTATTCTTGGAAAAGCTGAAGGAGCAGGTGGTAGGTGGAATTTCCAGGAACACCTCCAGAATTACCCTGCCTCCCTTGTGATCAGGGCAAGTTACTACCGCTGTGGCAAGAAGCTAGAGAGTCAGGAAGCTGCGGAGTGGGGACCTCAGAGCCACACAGCTTCTGCTGTGACCTCCTTCAGTCTGTGCCCCACAGACTGCCTCCCTTCCCATTCAACTCACTTTCAGATTCTAGCCCCACATGACGGTGTCTGATTGGCAGAACCCAAGTCTCATCTGGAACCCTAGCCGCCAAGGGGTCTGAGTTATAATTTTCAGCTTTCCAAACATTGAGTGTAGCTGTACTAGAAAGAGGCTGGAATGGATATTACGCAGGCAAGCCGCACAGTATCTGCCACGATGAACAAAGAGCACCTTGCTTTTCAAATACAGTAAAAGGTTATTTTCCCACAAAGGCCGGGAAGATCATTGATTCACGGGCAAAATCTTTTTTTTTGCATTATATAAAAATATATTGATATATTCTTATTGTAAAAAAAATGAGAAAATAAGCAAGCACAGGTCAGAAAAAGGTAAATAAAGCATCTGAAATCTCACCATAGAATGCTAATATTTTGATGTATGACCTTTCAAACCACTGCATACACAATCCCCGCTCCCCCACCCCACACACGCACAGACTTAAAACAAATAGGGACTTCCTTGGTGGTCCAGGGGTTAAGACACCACTTTCCAATACAGAGGACACGGGTTTGATCCCTAGTTGGGGGACTAGGATCCCACGAGCCACGGGGCTACTGAGCCCACACATGCCACAACTAGAGAGCCCCTGGGCTGCAGTGAAGCGCCTGCACATCTCAATGAAAAATCCCTCGTGCCGCAACTAACACCCGACACAGCCAAAAAAAAAAAAAAAAAAAAATAGAATAATTATATCACACATCGACAGAATCCGTTTTAAATGTGTAGGAAAGCTTGATCCAATGTATAAAATGTAAAGTTAATTAAAAATCATAAAACACACATTGACTTAACAACTTGATTTAAAAACTCATTGAAGTAATAGACACTGAGTTTTCTTTTTAGACACTGAGTTTTTTTTTTTTTTTTTGCGGTACGCGGGCCTCTCACTGCTGTGGCCTCTCCCATTGCGGAGCACAGGCTCCAGACGCGCAGGCTCAGCGGCCATGGCTCACGGGCCCAGCTGCTCCGCGGCATGTGGGATCTTCCCAGACCGGGGCACGAACCCATGTCCCCTGCATCGGCAGGCGGACTCTCAACCACTGCGCCACCAGGGAAGCCCTAGACACTGAGTTTTAAAGAAAATGAAATTCACTTTTAAATCACTTTCATCAAGTCAAAAATAGGCTATCTTTTCTTCATTTTTAATGAGCTCTAATTTTCAATCTAATCAGGTTTTGTTTTCAATTAACATTTTTTAAAATTTGAAAAACATCTCCCTTCATACCTTGTTTCCCCCAGGATTGGGGGAAATTCTGTACACTGTCCAGTTTGTTTGTTTGTTTGTTTATGGCTGTGTTGGGTCTTCGTTTCTGTGCAAGGGCTTTCTTTAGTTGCGGCGAGCAGGGGCCACTCTTCATCGCAGCGTGTGGGCCTCTCACTATCGCGGCCTCTCTTGTTGTGGAGCACAGGCTCCAGATGCGCAGGCTTAGTAGTTGTCGATCACGGGCCCAACTGCTCCATGGCATGTGGGATCTTCCCAGACCAGGGCTCGAACCCGTGTCCCCTGCATTTTCAGGCAGATTCTCAACCACTGCACCACCAGGGAAGACCCACTGTCCAGTTTTAAAACCATGGAAAGAAATACCTTGGTCAGTTATTAACCATCCACATTACCCACACCAGCCGTAAAACCTCTCTGTATCTTTGTTTCAATATCTGTAAAGTGAAGAGGTTAAACTGTACTCTCAGGTTCAGATCTACGAGACTGAACATTCTATGAAGGCATTTCCATTCTTGGGTAAAGGTTTCAGTCTGCAGAGTCTTGGCTTTGATTTCCAGGCCTGTTTTTTATGGACCAGGTGACCTTGAGCTCATTATGAACTGCTGGATGCCTGAGTTGATGTATCTGAGCCCTGAGATTAAAAGTAGTTCCTATTTACTTCCTGGAGTTTGACAAGGGCTGGCAGCTCCCTTGCAGTGAATTCCTATATACATATTATAACTAATTAAAGACAGTAATGTGGTCCAAGAGACAGCTAAACAGAATTCTTTAATTTCGGTGTAGATTTTAATTTTGAGACAGCTCTGCGAGATGTAAAAGCAACAGTGACAACATTTTAAGATAACAAAAGAGCACAGGAATTTATTTCAGCTAATGAATGGATTAGATGATCACTCCAAAGGAAGAGTTTACCTAGCAACATATATTACTCTACTGCAACTACCAATCTACTGACTTACATTCCATATATCTACACATATCTATTAGAAAGGCTTTCACAAATTAAATGTGCTCATCTCTGGGGTGAACTTGCAAGTGATTTTCTGAATTTTCCAAGTTATTAATTAAATTATTTACCTTTAGTGAACAGAGGATATTTTTGTATCTAGAAAAAATATAATCAAGTATGTTTTTAAAATGTATTTTAATGAAAAAAGTTGTGCTTTGCTGCATATATTCTAAGACTGCAGCAGGTAGTAACAAGGGAAGGAAGAGAATATACCTATTAAATTATTCTTCTCTGTTATGAGGAGAGAGTGAGAGACCCAGTGGGTAGAGAGTCCCAAGGTCCTTTTAGTCATTCATGACCCTAACTCCTCACCTGTCAGATGACCTTAAACTTTCACCTAGTTTTAGATTTATCTGTAGGAATCCATGTTGTCCTCTCAAAACTCATTTGTCTTCCTCAAGTTATATTTTCCAGTCTTTTACCAGAACTGGACTCATTCACTCTCTCCCTCATCTTCTTCATTCAACAATCATTTAATCCCATCCTTTTAGCACTTGAAGAGGTGGGTCCTGGGATTGCTAAGGAGCAGGGTGACACCGTCCCAGAGGAGTCTTTCTGCAGATGTCACCAGACTATTTCAATAGACTCCTGTTTCTCACTGTCTCCAGTCCCTCCCCTAACCATTTTACAATCTCTTTCCCATTATCTTCTGAAGCACAGCTCTGATAGTTGCACTCCCTTGCTCAACAATCACAAGTGTATTCCTAGTATAGGAAAAAAACCAACTAAAACAAAAAAAAACCAAACACACAAAAGATACACAAAAAACCCAACAGCAACAATCAACCAACCAAACAAAAAAACACCAACAAAAATCCTCCAAGTATGTAGGTGGATTTTCAAGGCCTTCTTGTCTGTGTCCCAACCTATCTTTTCAACCTAGTCTTCATTCTACAATCCCTCCCTCTCCTGCCCTTTGCCTCTGCTCTTGCCAGTTCCTTGGGCTGCCCTTCTCCATCACCTCCACACATCCATCTCCTTGTCACTTAGGATTCAGCTCAAACCCCCAGGAAGCTGTCCCCAATTCCCTTCCTTGAAATTCTCTATGCTTGCCTCTCTCAACTCCCGTAACAGTCCACTGTCTCTTTCCTTGGGCACTTGCTACCTTCTGCTGTGTATTATGGTTATTTGTGTTCTCTGGGAGCCCAGCCATAAACACTATGTCTCTGATCTGACTTGGTATTTTCTATTGAAGGCTTGTAATAAATATATGCTATTAAAGAATTGGATCCAACATTATTTCTGGGTTAGATCCCACCAGGGTAGCTATACAGTGGATGCCTATTGAGCTTTTGGAAAAAAAAAAAAAGAACTTCCCCAAGCCACAGAAGCACCATTTAGTGCATGAGGGTTGCAGTTTATTAAATGATTCAGACTTATTTTCTTGATGATGAATTGCCCATGGTTAACAATACACTGTCTTTTGAGGGGTTGTGAGCTCTTTCTTGGTACTAGCCCCTAAATCTGCATGGGTGCCTCTGAAACTAGAAAACGGAAAAGTCATTTATCATGGATTTTGAAATCACAGGCAATGGAGTAAATTTTAAACTTATCACATTTTGTCCACTTTTCCTGCTTTGCCTCTTGCACCTCTGATTTATTTGTTTATACTTTTCTTTCTCATACAGGTTGGCTCTAGGCTATTTTTAGAGTGATTCCGTTGGGGTGGCTGCCAACCTCTATTAATGACAACCTGTGAGTGCTTGAGGAGGTGGGAGAGAGTTTGGTGAGAAAGAGGCAGGGAAGGCTTTTTTTCTGAGGAAGGGGGTGTTTCGTCAAGGATAGTGGAAGACCAGATTGCCCCCACCCCGGATTATGTAAGCCATCCACTCCATCTTGTGTGGATAACCTGAATCCATGAAGGTGACCCGAAATCAGCAGATGATCATGAAATGACCAATATTAAATTTCTCCACTCAGGACTTCCCTGTTGGCACAGTGGTTAAGAATCTGCCTGCCAAAGCGGGGGACATGGGTTCGAGCCATGGTCCGGGAGGATCCCACATGCCGCAGAGCAGCTAAACCCATGCACCACAACTACTGAGCCCGCGTGCTGCGACTACTGAAGCCCACGCACCGAGAGCCCGTGCTTCGCAACAAGAGAAGCCCGTGCACCGCAAGGAAGAGTAGCGCCTGCTCGCCGCAACTAGAGAAAGCCTGAGGGCAGCAAGAAGCCCCAATACAGCCAAAATAATAATAATAATAATAATAATAATAATAATTAATAAATAAGTGAATGAATAAATTTCTCTGCTCAGCAACATGATGTTTCAGAATAGAAGATTAATTCAGATAGAGAACATAAAGTAACGTTTCTCGAACAACTAGGTTTATGATCTGAAATTTGAACCCATTACATATAAATCATTTGTCACTTTCAGATGATTTTGTTTGATTATCCTGAGTCTGAGAAATTCTGGAGTCCCTAATCAAGTTGATTTTCTAGGCTGTGAAGAGCTGTGATTAAGTCCTGGATAATGGTGACTTCACCAGAAATGTGGTGTTCTTGAAGTCTTTCCTTTGTAAGCCTTTGACCTTATCACCACAACTCTTTAAATTACTACAGAAAATATTAATGGGGAGAGGAGAGGAGTGGCATTGATGTGGGCATGGTGACATGTAGAGGTCGTTTGTTCTGGTTATAGATGGGACAAAATTCTAAAAGAAGCTTGTAACTATTTTTATAATTATAAGGGGAATGATTCTATACTTAAGTTAAAAATAATATTTAAAATGTGTGTTGAACAAATATATGTAACTGCTGCTAAATTGTTTTGACAAAATTAGCCCTGGATACACTTTAAAAAAATACTCATTTCTTTCTGATAGTTAACTAATTCACATGAATATAGGAAAATTAAAAGAGAAAAACATACAGAAGAAAATAATGCAGCAATATGGTTAAAATGGTACTTTAAAAAAAAAAATCATTGGTGTCAGCAGAAACTCCAAAGGCTGAGAATAATACAATAGGTTTCAGGTACCCCACATTGAAAAGTGAAATGTGTATCACCTGTGCAGGATGTCTGATGAGACAGAGGGACTGGGCAGAGTGATCTCCCACCTGGAGAGCATTGAAGAGGTAAGAGCATTGAGAAGGTGATTTGCTTCTTTCTCACCTTAGTCAAATGAGACGAGGGATTTCAGAAGATCTGCTTGGAGGATTTGATATTCATCCCCTGGAGTCTGCTAAACTCAGAACTGGGACCTGTTTCTTTCCAGGAGAAATCCTAAGGTAAGGACTGACCAGGGGATGCTGGGAGTGAACTGCGCTTCCTCTGAAGGTGGGACAAAGGTGTTTTTTTCTTGAGGACCAGACCCCATTGGAAGGAGCAGCCTTTCCAGAATACTATGTGAAAGGACAATAGGACCCCAGCCTGGATGTGGAGTGCTGGAAGTCCAGGGGGCCAGGGAGTGTCAGAAGTGTATGAGAGGAGAGGAATTGAGGGTGTAAGAGGAAACGGTAATCAGGAGTATCCAGGGATGAATGTCTGAGGAATTTGCAGAAGATCCCTATGAAAGAAACAGACAGCTCTGGGCTGCCATTTCCAGGGCACCAACACCAGATTATGAGTGAGTCATTCTGGAAAGCTCTTCCCTGCACGTTTACCTCTCCACACACTTCACCCTCAACCAACCCCCAAGAAGCACACATTTCAGTTAGCAAGCTGTGGAGGATGCAAAGGGAGAGGCTGAGCTGTCATCCCTTTTCCCCTGTGCAATCTTCCGTTGAAAGAGGGCCCAAGCAGTGGGACTGCTCAGGATATGTAAAGAGATACACTGAACGTGAATTTGGAGCTTTAATACTATGCCTGACTGGAATTGCGTGATTCATAGATTGTACTGGATTTTGTATTATCCAGGAGAAGACTATTCCTTTATTATTTGAGTCACCATAAAAAAATATGGAAACTCTGTGAAATTTCATCCAACAGCAGGGCATAGCAAATTTGTAGAGTGGATTCATAGAAGCAGCACTGAGAAAACATGGCTGGTTTCTGCTTGCTTTTAGAGTACCAGTCACCCGAGATAACAACCACCCACAGATAACCAGTGCATCTCAGTTTCTTTCTTTCCAGCCTCTTTTTGCCTACATACATTTTGTAAAAGCAAAATTGGGATTGTATTCTATTGGTTACAGTTACGTTTTCCATCTGTTTTCCTTAGTCCTTTACTAAAGTTTTCTTAAAAAGTTAGACAACAATAGCAAAATCCTTTAAAAAAATAAATTGGGGTGAACCTGGAAGAGGCAAGGCACTTTAATGCCATCAATTTTCCGTAAAGGTCAAGGCAATTGTGTAATGATTATCATTAAGGACTGTTACAGCGCTTTGCAAATCAGTTAGTTTTACTGGCTGAATTTTGTTGGCAGAAGTGAGGCATTGCCATATCTGAGAGTTTTACACTCCATTTCTGTCCTGTGTCGAACCCAGAGTGTGTGTGTCCCTGGTGTGCCCCCTTCACCACGAGTCATCAGTCTCTGTTGAAGTATCAGAAACACCTGATAATTGCAGCAAGACAATTTTAGCACTATTTCATTAATTATGTTTCCTTCCCAGCTGGTGTTTTTATTTCCAGAACTTTTTTTTTCTTTCCTGTGTAGACTTCATGCCTCTTGGGCAGGGGCCACATTTTCCATTTTGTCTTGTCTTCTGCTATTGCCTAACAAACGCTGAAATATAATTTAAAAAAATGGATTTGATTCACTTAGTTAGGGTTCATCTACAGAGACTCGCAATGCCACAGGTGTTTTTCAGCCTTGTGTCTTATGCTTCAAAGTTTTAGCTTTCCCGCACTTTCTCTCGTCAGGAGCACATGCGCAAAGGATTCATGACTTTTTTGTAAATGAGGATTCCAGATAATAAAGGTATTCATTATCAGAAGGGACTACCCCTTTCAACTAAGGTGTGACATTGGTGAAGTTGCTGGGTTTCTTCTCTATCACAGTTGTAAATTGACAGCCTAGGATAGGCTTGTTTTATTTGCTTTACACATGTTTTGTATAAGTTGAATTAATTGATAATATATACAAATCAAGAGGCACATAAATGTTTAAGATAAAACAGAACAAAATTGCTGGCAACTCAAGGCTCACTCCTGCTTGACAACAATCAACTGAGTAGCTATTTTGCTTTTGGATAGGGTGTGCACACTCCATAAGGCTATAGTCTCCGCTACTCTGTACGGTTGCCAACTCTGTGGCAATATGATATTTATCACTTAACATTGCTTGCATTTTTTTCTAGACACAGCCCACTTCAATCATTCAGATAGCTTGCCTTGTCCCTGTATGCATTTTACCTTTTGGCTGTGCAGCGCACCACACGGGGTCTCAGTTCCCCAACCAGGGATCACACCTGTGCCCCCTGCAGGGGAAGCATGGAGTCTTAACCACTGGACCACCAGGGAAGTCACCTTGTTAGCATTTTAATTTTCTAAGTTTGCTCCTTTCCTTGGCCAAGCCACCATCCTTTCTAGAAAACCCTCCTAACTTGTCTCCTTGAATGTCTCTTGACCTTCTCCAGGCAAGGCTTGGACAACAATGGCTTCCCATTATCTTCAGGACAAAATCCACTGTAATTAACATCTCTCCAAGACCCTCCACCTTCCATTCCACCTGGGATCTCTTCGTCTTTCCAGGATCCTTGTCTTTTTTCTGCCACCTCCAGACTCCCTCTCCTAAGGGCATCATGCATGTTCTTTGTTCGTCCTGGAATACTCTTACCCCCTCAATTTACTTTATGTTTACTTTTCATCTTAAACTTCCTTTCTCAGCCAGTGCCTCTTCATAATCGTGGGTATTCTCCTAGTATCCCATAATTTCCCTTTTGAAACAGCTTTCACATTTTAACTTCTTTTTTCAACATTTTGATCTCCACTAGGCTGTAAGGTTTATGATTCTATTTGTCTTATTCACAGTTGTAACTCCAGTACTTAACTCAGGGTCTAGTACTTGCTTTTTGTGCCAAAATACATGGAAGGAACCAAACATGAAGCCATGAGGCTCTGTCAACATAAGAAATATGTATGAGAGGTGAAAAACCTGAGTGAATTGGTTATTTAGCACTAGAAAATTGTGCAGTTTTGTTACAGGAGTCAAGTAGAAAAATCATATGATGCAGAAAAATAAAGAGAATAAAAATCACTCCAAATCCTCCTTTCAAGATCAATGAGAACTGTAAATATTTCTGTATAAATCATTCCTGTGTTTGATTCTATGCACATATAGATATAGGCATAGGTTGGTAATTTGATTTTTTCTTGAACATATTATGAAACTACTCCAATGCCATTAAATATTCTTTAAAATGTCAGTTAATGCCCATGGTATATATGTTTCACAATTGATACCCACATTCTTGCCTATTATAGGATTTTTAGATTGCTCATATTTTAATTTTTGCTTCTGTTTATACCTTAAGCATTTGTTTATTGAATGTCATGTCATGGCTGTGCCCTCTGCTTTCGGAATACTGGGAAGGACCGTATATTTTTGAAAAGTCTTAATATTGAGAAGTTCTACAGTAGAATGGTCAAGAGCATGGACTATGGAACTACATTTCCCAGACTTGGATCATGACTCTGTCATTAACCAGTTTGTGTGACTTTGAACATGTTACTCAACTTCTGGGTGCTTTGGTTTCCTTATCTATAAAATGTAACATAATACTGAATCAGGCTTTCACTAAATCTCACTTGGGCTGTTTCAATGGACTTTTTTCCTACTTTCCTTTGATCCTTCCTTCCATTCCAATTTATCATCTGTTTTCTATTGACTCTTGAAGTACAGCTCTGATATTTTCATTCTGTTGTTCACAAATCACCAGTACCTTTCGATGTGGAGAAAAGCTGTAGACCCCTTTAGCTGAGTAGTCAAGGCTCTCCAAGTCTGTGCTCCCACTCTACCTCTTCACTCTTATTCTTTGTTTGTTTCTTGCTCTTCACCTTGGCTCTCATCAGTGCCTTGGCTTGGCATGCTCTTCCTAGCCTCTACTCATCCCTATTCTTTTTTTTTTTTTTCTGCCGTACGCAGGCCTCTCACTGTTGTGGCCTCTCCCGTTGCGGAGCACAGGCTCCGGACGCGCAGGCCCAGCGGCCATGGCTCACAGGCCCAGCCGCTCCGTGGCACGTGGGGTCCTCCCGGACCGGGGCACGAACCCGTGTCCTCTGCATCGGCAGGCCGACTCTCAACCACTGCGCCACCAGGGAAGCCCCATCCCTATTCTTATAACTGAGGACTTGGCTCAAACTTCTAGGAAGTTCAAAGATCTTATTTCCTTCCTTTGAAGTGCCCTCTTCCCTCCTCCACATGCTCATTCCACTTTATCTTTACTTCTGCTTGGTCACTTATGTTTTTCTCCAGCTGCATTTTGGTTATTTGTGATTTGGGGAGCTCAGCAAGTGGTAATGTGCACCATCTGTCTCTGATCTGGTTTGATTTTTGCTACAGGACTATGTCTTTGTAGGCATGCAATAAATATGTGCTAAATTAATAAATGGATTCCAGAGTGTCTGGGGACTCGATCCCACTTTGCTTTAGAAAAAAATTAACTTTTCCAGCCCATAGTGTTTAAATCATGCAGTTAAAACAAGAATTAAAGCAACAATACATGCAAAGCACTTTCATCTAATTTAGTTCTGCTTTATGCATCTTTTCCTATACCCCCTATGTTTTTCCTCAAATATTCTATACCCATGGATTTAAAAAGCAGTATTTTTCAGCAGGGATTGCTAGCAGGTTTTGTCCTTTCATCACCTCCACATATGGTACGTTTCTTGTAAACAGGTGCAATGACTGTTTCTATGGCTCTCCTCTTTGCTCTTTCACTATCACATTTGCTGCTGCCTGGCTGCATTCTGGAATATACTATTTGTCAATTCATAGTAAAAGATGAGGGTGAGGATAAGGTCATGAGTATAGTGTTTTGTTTGTCTTGAAGAACAGTACTTTCATGCAGTTGAAGGGTGGCTGCCCAGGGTTTTGCTTGGCATAAACTATAGAACTCTCATGTCAGGAAAGAGATAGTAAAGGAAATCAACATGTCTTCTTACCTTAATTCATGCTACCTGTGATTCATGAGACACAGCCTGGGTCAATTTTCCTTAGGCCATCAGCAGCAGCAGCAGCATCTCAGTCCACCTGCCTCAGAGTTAGGGCAGAGACCACCCAGATTCTGGCACTGGGCTATCCAGTAGTCTTCACTGTGTTATTTGTGAACACTAAATTTAAGTGGAAAGTGGGAAGTGTGTACTTCAGGTGTTCTTTGGCAGGTGTCTTTGTCAACTGGAAATCATGCAAAATAATTTTTTAAAAAAGTTTAATTCCTTTATATAATTGAAAGTGTGTGTATGTAGCTGGTATGACTCATCATGCCACAATAGCAGCTTGTAACACCGTTTAAATGCCAAAGTCACAGCAACGGTCGGTGAAACTCCCTGTACAGATGGCATCCCACTTACTCGGTGTCATTTGGATATATATCCAAATACTTTCCACATGGTGTAGCTTTGATCAGGATGAAAATGAGCCTTGTCAGTTGCATTTGGGAGGGAGAGTTCCCCTTCAGTTTGACATCGGATATGAAAGCCAGAAGGAAATGGGAGGAAAGAGAAAAGTTTGGGCCCAGAAGCTTAGGTCAAGTTCACCAAGCTTTCAGTGGTTCTGCTGGTGGAAGCCTAAGGATTGATGCAGAAACCAGGCTTTTTCCGAGAAGTCAAACACAGAACTCCAGGTATCTATGCCTATATTTTTATCAAGACCCCCTTTGTCTACACAAAGAGAATGAAGGGAGGACACACATTGGTTTTAGAATTCAGGAGTCTGGATTTATTTTCTCTTAATTATTATAAGCCCTGAAACTTGCTTATGCTGCACTTTGTAGGATCATAAGACATACATAAATTTCTCATGACATAAATATTTCTCAAATATTAGCATATTGACTAACTGATGGTACTGAGTTGAAAATTTTAAAATCAAGCAGTCAAGAGAAACAAGGAAGTTGACATTATTGCTTCATAATGAGGGTTTGAAACTAGTAATTTAATCATTAGCTGGTTTGTGATTGCCAAGCAATCAGAAAGCATAAAGTTCCATGAAAAGGCTTTGGAAGAAACACAGTGAGGTCAGACAGTGACTTTTAAGTACATCATAAAGCAGATGCACAGATGTGGCTTGGAATTTTTCTTTAAATAAAGGAATAATTTTGGAAACTCTTAAAATATTGCCTGTTTAGTATAGAGCTTTATCTTCTTCCTTCCCTGGCTTCCCCGTCCAGGCATGTGATTTTGAAACTAGTGAACAGCGGTGGGTGGAAGCTGGCAGAAACAGCAGCGCCATTCCACCTGAGGTGTGAGAGGCATCTACATGGTGCTGTGTCGCAAGGATCAGGAGGCCTTTCCTACCACACCACCCAGGGCAAAGACACCCAGCTACTCTTGAGGCTGGGGCTTGCTCCTTTGGCCTCAGGCTGTTATTTGCAAATCCTGTTTGGCCACAATCTATGCCGGTATCTCTGGTTTGCATCTGGGTTTCCCTGGATTTGGTCAGCCTTCACCCAAATTTGGTGTTGTGCTATCTGCCCCCTCATCCTCTGTGGAGCTAGTGAAAACGAAGATTCCTGGTCTCCATTCCAGACCCACAGAATCAGGATCTCTGGATCCTGAAGTGAGGCCTAAGAATCAGCATTAGCAATTCCTTTGGAAAGATTTAAAAACCCAAGAAAATAAAATTAATATTTATCAAATACACGTATACCCTCCGCCAGAATTAACAGACTTAATTTTATCACTTTTGTCTTGAATTTTTCAAAAAAGAGATAGCACATTTCAGATACAATTTAAGCTTCTATTTCTCTCTCTCTACCCAACCCCCTGCCCCTTTTAGTTGTAATCACAGTTGTGAATATGGTTGATATTTCTTGCATCCAGGTTTTATATGTAGATTATGGTTTCCATGTGGGAATTCCTTCTTAGCATGTTTTGGGAAATTTATATATTTTTTTAAATCCCAAATCTTGAGAAGAATCAGTTGAGAAATTGGGAAAACGGGAAAATAGAATTCTCAGAGACATTGTTGATTGGAAGGAATTCATTCAAGTCAAAGGCAGAAGATACTGATAAGTGTTGCTGAAGGTTAAGGTTGACGAGGACAGGAGTGTGTAGGAGAGAAGTGGTCGCCATTTGACCAGATAGCCTTGCTTCTGACTGTGGCCTTATTAAGAGTGTGTGAGTATGAGTTTTCTCCCCTTTCTTAGTATATCAGTTATACTTCTTTTTATTTTATTTTTTACATTTCTTTGGGGTGCCTGAGTTTACAATATACATGTATAACTAATCAAAGTCCACTTTCAAATAACATTATACTAATTCATGGGTGTTGTGAGTACCTTATTATAACAAAATAATTCTAATTCCTTCCATTCTGAGTATCATTGCTGTCATTCCTTCCACTTATATAAATAAGTATATATAGTATGCATATATATATGCATATACACACTATATATACACATAAGCATACATAATTGAATACATTATTGGTATTATTATTTTGAACAAACTGTCATCTGTTAGGTCAATTAAGAATTAGAAAAAAATTGTTTTACTTTCACTTATTCCTTCTTCAGTGTTCTTTCTTACTTTCTGTAGATCTGACTCTTTCCTTCTCTCGAAGAACTTCTTTTAACATTTCTTGCAAAGCAAGTCTACTGGAAACTATTCCTTTAATTTTTGTTTGTCTGAGAAACTCTTTATTTCTCCTTCACTTTTGAAGGATAATTTCACAGGGTACAGAATTCTAGTTTGGGAGGTGTTTCTCTCAATACTTGAAAATGTCATTCAATTCTTTCCTGCTTGAATCACTTTTGAGGAGAAGTTGGATGTAATTCTTATCTTTGTTCTTCTGTAGGTAAGGTATTTTTTCCTTCTGGCTTCTTGCAAGTTTTTTCTTTACTGTTGATCTTCTGTAGTTTGAAAATGATATGCCCAGGTGTAGATTTTGTTTGTTTGTTTTTGTTTGCATTTATCCTACTTGTTCTCTGAGCTTCCTGGATCTGTGGTTTGGAGTCTGATATTAATTTGGGGAAATTCTCCATCATTATTGTTTCAAATATTTCCACTGTTCCTTTCTCTCTTCTCCTGGTAGTCCCACGATGTGTATGTTACAGCTTTTCTAACTGTTCCACAGTCGTCGGATAGTCTATTCAATTTTTTGTAGTTATTGTTGTCTTTGTTATTCAGTTTTCAAGGATTCTATTAATACATCCTCCAGCTCAGAGATTCTTTTCTCAGCTGTGTCCAGTCTACTAATAAGTCCATCTAAGGCATTCTTCATTTTTGTTAGTGTTTTTTGTCTCTAACATTTCTTTTTGGTTCTTTCTTAGGATTTCCATCACTCTGCTTACATTGTCCATCTGTTCTTGCATTGCTGTCCATTTGATCCATTAGAGCCCTTTGCGTATTAATGATGCTGTTTTAAATTCCTGGCCTGATAATTCCAACATCCCTGCAGTGCCTAGTCTTGATGCTTACTCTATCTCTTTATGTTATGTGTTTTGCTTTTGGTATGCCTTGTAATTTCTTTCTGATAGCTGGACATGATGTCCTGGGGAAGTAGGGCTTCAGTGATGTGGTGGTGAGGTGTTGGGGAGGAAGCATTCTATAGTTTTATAATTAGGTCTCAGGCTTTTAGTAAGCCTATACCTCTGGACTGTGTGTTTCACAAGTGTTTCCACTTTTTTCTATCTCCTTAGATGGGAATGGATGCCTAGGACTCACTGCAGTTGGGTATTTCCCTCCCCCCAGGTTAGTTAGGCTCTGATATTATCCCAGCAGGTTAGGCTCTGTTAATTAGTTTCTGCTGAAGCCAGGCCTTATTAAGAAGAACAGAGGGCGCTGATGAATTTCAAAATGGTTCCCTTCCCTTCCCCTGCTGGAAGCTTGACGGGATTTTTCTCCAGTATTTACTGGCTCTGCTCGAGCTCCTGCAGGTAAATCTCACTATATTGTGGGAGCCCCCCGTGACTGGGCTCCCCTGTGACTTGTCTGCCCTGAGCCTCCAGGAATTCGTCATATTACAGTTCAGGGTTTCCTTCCTGGAGCTGGCTCCCCAGCGGTTTCCCTTCCTTGACAGTCTCTGCTCTGGTAAGTCACAACTCCCTGTGTTCCCCTGTTTGTCTCCTCAGTCTTGGGGGCTCAAGTTTGCTCTGTGTCCTCTCCTCTGCTATGAATGCAAGAAGAGTTGAGTTTTTCAGTCTGTTAAGCTTTTAATTTGTTGTTTGGCCGGACTGGGGCCTTGCAAGCTCCTTAAACGGGCAACTGGAAACCCACCATTCCTATTCCTCTGTTGATGGCCATCTGTTTCCAGTTTTCCACTTTAGGAAATAATGCTACCAAGACCATATTCATATAAGTCTCCTGTAAGACACTTAGGTACATATAACTAGAAGTAGCATTTCTGGTTTATAAGATGCTGTGCTGTCAAGTCTTCTATACTTTACCAAACTGTTTTCAAAGGTTAAACCAAATTACCCTCCCATGAGCGAGCAGTGCTTGAGTGTTCTTACTCTTCATTTCTCCATAATACCTGTTATCATCAGATTTTTATCTTTGCTGGTCTGATAGATGTGAAATGGTATCTTATTGTTGTTTTAGTATGTTGTTATCACATTATTCTTATTTTAAAAATAGAGACTTTAATGTACAACAAAATTTAATAACTTAAAGTCATAGACCTAGAAGAGATTTCTGGAGCATAGAAAAGGAAAGTTTGGGCACTGAAATAAAATATTTCCCTGTTGATAATTCTTTCCAAGCTTGACTTGACTTCTATTCAACAAGTTATAGAAAAGAAAGCTGGCCAAAAGCCAAAAGTAATCTGACTTTTGGATCAAATGGACAGCAATCTGGCCACAAAGTGGCCTCCTAAGAATATGTAAGTATTGTCATAAAAAAAAAAATAGTACTGGGCTCTGTAAAAGGTTTGGGTAGTACATCTGATTTTACCACCAGATAATTGCAGAGTTGGGTAAACACTTAATCCATCTGGTACTTAGTTTCCTCACCTGTAAAATGAGGGAGAAGGACCAAATAATCTTATTTCTCATTTCAAAAATGAAATTTTGGGTTTTCCCCCCAACTTATAAAACAGATAAAAGCTGAGCAACTTGGGTTAAAAAGGTGGGGGAGGCCTGCTTAGTCTTCACCTCTTTCTCTACATCATTTATGCCATCTCTCTGGAAGTTTCCCAGGATGCTAGGAAATACAGTTTAAAAACCACTGGGCAAAATGGTCTCTAAGGCCAATACCCAGAACTAATAACCAGCAAAAATGCATATAGGTATTCTCAAAAATGGCTCAATGTTGTCAAAAACAAATGTTCCCTCAACTTGTGACTGCTTTTATCTATGGTCTAGGCCATGAGTCAGTTTGCATCCTTTAAATGCATGATGGCATTTAACAAAACTCATAATACTGGTATTTGTCCCATTGTCAGTTTTTAATTTACACTGGTAAAAGCCTTGGGGCAGATGTTCTGAATTAACTGACCCATGAGAGATGTGTTTTCATACACATTAGGTCATGCTCTGGATTTAAACATTGGTTACCACTTCTTTACCCAAATAGCTATAGCTATAATGTCTAACCCCAAAATGTAGTAGATGGAATTCCAGAAGCAATTTTTGTACCAAATATGATGGTTGGTTCTAGTCTTTCTGTGCTAACTACTTTAAATGGTTCCCTCTTCAACTCTTTATTAAGAAAAAAAATGAATTTAAAGAAGCCAATTAGAATATATTTTGCTTTCTTTTGCCAATTTTCTTTCAGCTTTCATGCTACCTTTTCTTGTGAGAATAAATCAGTTTACATTTTGCATAGAGAGAGATCTCTTGCATTTTTAACTTTCAATTCACAGCAAAGTGCTCCTCAGTGCAGTAGAAAATTTATAATAATTAGTCCCTTGGATTTGAAAAACATTCATGCGATCAAACCTAGTGATCAATGCACAGGCACACATATTTATTAACTGGTATCTGAAGTATTATGGAACAGGAAAAAGTATATGTGGAACTGATAGAAAAAAATTACCTGGGGATTTAAGACTAAGCAACATGAAGAATAATTTATTGCCTTTGGATAATTTTTTTTTAAGTTCATGAAAGCATGAAAAATTAAGCCCTGAACTATTTGCCTCCTGCTAAGGGAAGGAAAACAACCAAAGCCATTAATAACACATCACTTTAAGAGAATTGGACCTCAGCTGGAAGTGCTTGAATTCTCTAAACCAAAGCTTGGAATTTTATTGAGAGATGATGGTGGACTCTCAGACTAGGCAACTGAATGCAGAATGGTGCAGTGTAAATCTGTTTGTGTTAACTGGAAAAAAGAGACAGTAAAATAATGAGAGAATAAGTGTTGCTTTTCCGAGAAATTAGATATTTTCTAGTCAGCTATTTTCAGTGTCCGAGGAGACCCTCACACAGGAAAAATAAATAACTAAAAAAAAAATACATTGAACAAGGAAGAGATTTAAAGAAGAAAATAAAGTTGTTACTTCATACAAGGATAAAAAGTAGAGAGAATACTATTTAGGCATAAAAACCATATTTTGGAGATGATCTTGGGATTCTAAGTATCAGAGAATCTCTTCAGTAAATTTTCATCCTTTTCTTGCCTTGAATTATTGAAAAAGCTGAAGTATTTTATTTTTGCTCTAGGACCTTCCTAAGGTTTATTAAAGATATTGTTTTATAATAGAAAAAAGTTAATAGCATAAACATTAAGCAATTGGGGAATAATTAAACTATTTTATAGCTCAACCATATGCTAGAATGTGCTCATTAAAATTACATCCCAAGAACTACTAAGAATCATATTATAAAATAATATTTAATGATATGGGAAATGCTCATCTACAATGTTATGTGAAAAAGGAGCAGACCACAGAATGAAGTGGGAAGTATTTTCTCAGTTTTATAAGAAAATGCATATTTACATATTGTGTATATAGAAAAAGGACAGGCAAGAAATAAACCACAATTCATTTTCCAATCAGTAAATATAAACATTACAAAAGTAGACAAGCAGTTTCTTTTGATTATGACTTTATTCTTTTACGATAAAATCCCTTAGACAAATATTTTTTTCCTTTTCTCTTTTTTCCCCTTAATTCTTTGTCCCATAGCACAGTGCCTGATATCTAGTAGATTTTTAATAATTACTTACTGAATATGGAATTGTATTGTCTTGAGTTTAAGACACTGGAAATTCAAATGAGAAATAAAATGTGATTAATTTCTTGGTCTTGCTACTGCATTATCTTAATGAGGGGTTTATTAATTTTGTATGGACTAGTGCTTAAGAGTGCAGGCTCTGGAATCCAAATGCCTGGGTTCAGATCCAGTGCAATGCTTTGCTGTGTGACCTGGGACACGTGGCTTAACCTCTCTATTCAGATTCACTTTTTTAATGGGTGTACTGGAATTATTGAATGAGATTGCCCTTGTAAAAGTGCTTAACATAGTCTCACACACTGTAAATGTTTACTATATATTAGCATTGCTTTTATTATGAAAACAAACATTATAAATTCAGAAATGATTTAATTTAAAATGAAACTGGAAAAAGGCTAGTTCACAAAGCATAATTTTTTCTTTTTATATTGGATTATAGTTGCTTTACACTGCTGTGTCAATTTCTGCTGTACAGCAAAGTGAATCAGCCATATGTATACATATATCCCCTCTTTTTTGGATTTCCTTCCCATTTAGGTCATCACACAGCACTGAGTAGAGTTCCCTATGCTATACAGTAGGTTCTCTTTAGTTATCTATTTTATACATAGTAGTGTATATATGTCAACCCCAATCTCTCAATTCATCCCACCCCCCACTTGTTATCCATACATTTGTTCTCTATGTCTGTGTCTCTATTTCTGCTTTGCAAATGAGATCAGCTGTACTGGTTTTCTAGATTCCACATACATGCGTTAACATACGATATTTGTTTTTCTCTTTCTGACTTAACTTCACTCTGTATGACAGTCTCTAGGTCCATCCACGTCTCTGCAAATGACACAGTTTTGTTCCTTTTTATGGCTGAGTAATATTCCATTGTATATATGTACTACATCTTCTTTATCCATTCCTCTGTTGATGGACATTTAGGTTGCTTCCATGTCCTGGCTATTGTAAATAGTCCTGCAATGAACACTGGGGTGCATGACAAATCACAATAATTTTTAATGAGATGCTTTAAGGGGCCAGAAGATTATTGTCACAAATATTTTTAAAATTTGACACATAGTCATTACTCTCTTGTAACTATAAGAAAAATTTGTAGTGTGTACATGTAATCCCATTTATATAAACTTTTAAAGTTATCTATCTTGTCTTATCACCCTCCATCCACCCACCCATTCATCCATTCATCCTCCCATCCGCTTATCCATCTGTACAGAGATATATCTAGAGTGATGTTAATACTGGTTATTTCTGAGTGGTGTGATTTAAGTGATTAATTGCCTTATTATTTATACTTTCTGTAATTTTGTTGAACATTTTATGAATATGTACAATTTTTTTGTAAAAACTATAAAGGTATTATTTTAAAAATCATAGAATAAAAATGAATGTCAGGCTTCCCTGGTGGTGCAGTGGTTAAAAACCAGCCTGCCAGTGCAGGGGACACAGGTTCGAGCCCCGGTCCGGGAAGATCCCACATGCCATGGAGCAACTAAGCCTGTGTGCCACAACTACTGAGCCTGTGCTCTAGAGCCCACAAGCCACAGCTACTGAGCCTGTGTGCCACAACTACTGAAGTCTGTGCACCTAGAGCCCGTGTTCCACAACAAGAGAAGCCACCACAATGAGAAGCCCTCGCACCGCAACGAAGAGTAGCCCCTGCTCGCTGCAACTAGAAAGTCCACATGCAGCAACAAAGACCCAATGCAGCCAAAAATTAAAAAAAAAAAATCATATAAAAAGCGACTAAAAAATGAATGTCAATCCATCCTCTGTTACAATAATTATAAATCTAACTTAGTGGAACAGAATTAACAAAATTTTACTGTAGTTGTACCCTGTAGGCAAAGAAGTGGTGGAATTGCATATGTGCTATTATCTTCTCATGGTGCAGAGTAGAAGTAGAATAAATTTAACAGAGAATTTGTAATAAGAAAAAATGTCTCACACACTTTTTTTTTGTGTGTGTGATACGTGGGCCTCTCACTGTTGTGGCCTCTCCCGTTGCGGAGCACAGGCTCCAGACGCGCAGGCCCAGCGGCCATGGCTCACGGGCCCAGCCACTCCGCGGCATGTGGGATCTTCCCAGACCGGGGCATGAACCTGCGTCCCCTGCATCGGCAGGCAGACTCTCAACCACTGCGCCACCAGGGAAGCCCTCACACACACTTTTAAGGCTTCATTTTGCATCAGAAGAGGAATATTCCTTATGTTCTGGAGGGTTTGAGCAAATAAGTCCTAGTTACACATGAATCTAGAGAGAGTCTATTACAAAAAGATATTCATGTTGGAAGGAATTATTTGAAATTATTTCTATGCCATTTGCAACACTAATAATATTTTTAATATAAATGAGAAAGAACCACCTCATAATTACTGAGTGACCTAGGAAATATCTACAATACAAAAATCCCAATTATTGAGTTCCATTTATATGAGCTCAGAGGTATGAAAGACAACTACAGCTGCTCACTGTAGTGGATGCTGTGGTGCCACACCCACATCCCCTCCAGGACTGAAGTTCTCAGTCCCCAGCGGCTTAGCAAGGATTTGCCTTCAGCTCAAGAGCTGCTGTTCCAAAAAAGGTCTTGCCCCTTCTTGGGGGGCAATAGGATGGATGTGTCTTGGCCTCCCTTCCCATTCCTACCTCCTCCAAAATTTGGTTACTTCAGTAATGCTAAATGGCATACTTCTAAACTTATTTCTTGATTTGATGACTTTAACCTCTATATATTTACCACTAGAAAAACTGAGGAATTTAGTATATATGTCCTATCCACTTCTCACTTCTGGATTTTTTAAGTTATGTTATTCTTTTTAGTTCTTCTAATTATTACTCCAGAACTGTAAATTACCTAAACCTCTGGTTTTTGAGCCATTAATTTTAAACAGTGTTTAATTATGTAAAATTAGGAAATTAACATAACTACACTCTCTGCCACTCTTTTTCACTCCTCTGGTCAGCTGTTCTATTGGTTTTTTGTTTTTTGTTTTTTTGCTTGTTTGTTTTATAGAGGAGAGGTGTATAAGGATATAGACATACATAGTATATACAGGTACAGTATGTGTTTATGTGTCATTTGTGCATAGGTATATATATGGGAAAATGTATTTGTGTGTGTGTATATATATGTATATATATACACATGTATGTATATAATTTGAGAGAGATTTATTCTAGGATTTTGAGATCTGCCATAGGTTAATTATAAAAATTAAAACAATGAACATTGCATATTATATTATGATTCTGTAAGTTGTATTCATCGTAAAACTAAACCAAGAAGTTCATGTCTAGATCCAGAGAGAAGGAACTATAATACCAGATTTATCACCCTCTCTGGAGACTTTTAGAGCTTTCTCTTTAATTTCAGACCTCCAAAATTTCACCAAGACCACGAAGTGTGAGCATTTTGTCATTCAGTCTTCTTGACATTAGGTGACTTTTCCATCTGAAAATGCTGTATTTTTTTTTTAAGTAACTTTTTCTTTTCTTTGCTCACCTTTCCTTTTTAATTCTCTCTGTATTTTCCTTATGGAATGCCTAGTAGACAGATGTTGTGCCTTGTGGACTGATCTTCTGTGTGCTTTAATTTTTCTCTGCTTTATCATTTTGTCTTTTAGCTTTAAATTTCAAGTGATTTATTTTTTTGTTACCTTTCAGATGTCTAACTTGGTCTTCAGCCATACTCATTCTAAGATTCAATCTCTTTAGTGAATTTCATATTTTGATAATTATATATAATTTCCAGGAATCCATTCTTGTTCTCAGAATCCTTTAAAAAAATAAAATAAAAAGCAATGCTGTGCTTATTTTACTGATGTAATAATATTCTCTTTATTATCTTTGGGGGTAATTACAAATAAAATAGAATTAAACTTAAGATAGAACCAAGTTATTTCAACTATTTGTATCAGTTCTGATTTCCTCACCATTATCTGGTTTGTTCATCTTGGTCATCTACTTTCCTGGTTGGTTTTCATCCAATGTCTGACAAGAAGACTAGGTTAATTTCTGTAGATGGCTAGCATAGGTTTCCTTTGCCATTGAATAAATCTATTAAAGAGGCCTTGAATGGGAAGGTGTGTTGGATTAA
The DNA here is from genome assembly GCF_025265405.1 of Mesoplodon densirostris. NCBI lineage: Eukaryota > Metazoa > Chordata > Mammalia > Artiodactyla > Ziphiidae > Mesoplodon > Mesoplodon densirostris. Next base: position 23,381,085 of record NC_082668.1, read on the forward strand.
AAATGACTGCAAATCCTTTGGTATTCCCTTCTTCAAGAGGTAATGGTTGATGTCTCTGCCCCTTGATTCTGGATAAATTCTGTTACTGCTTCACTAATAGAATACAGTGGAAGTGATGTTGTGTCAGTTTCTGAGACCAGGCCTTAAAAGATCAGCTACTTCTACTTCCTGTCTCTTAAAAAACTAGTTCTTGGAATCCAGCCACCATGCTGAGAGGAAGCCCGAGCAGCCCTGAGGAGAGGCCTATATGGTGAACAAAGACCCCTGACTGATAGCCCTGGGCAAGCTCTCAGCCAGAAGCCAGCACTAACTGGCCAGCTATATTAGTGAGTCATCTGGGAAGTGAATACATCCAACCCCAGATGAACTGCCCCACTGATGCCATGTGGAGCATAGATGAGCTGTTCCCATCAAGTCCTGCCATTTGGCTGACTCCTAAGGAAAATAAGTGCTTACTGCTATTTTAAATTTAGTTTTGGGGTGGTTTTGTTACACAGCAATAGATAACTGGAACAGAGACTGTGAAGGTGGGTAAGCTCTGTTAATGGAGGAGTTTCCTTTTGATGTACATGGCAGGGAACGGCAAGGCAAAATCAAGCTCAAGAAACTGAGTGCATTGAGCCAGACACAAAAGAATAAATACTATATAACTCCATTTATAGAAATTTGCAGAACAGACAGGATGTATCTATAGTGATAGAAATCAAATCAGTAGTTGCCTGGGTAGGCAGTGGAGGGACTGACTGGGCAAAGTCATGAGGGAACTTTTGGGGTGATGGAAATGTTCTATATCTTGATCAGGATGGTGGTTACACAGTGTATACTTTTGTCAGAACTCATCAAACTCTTAAAAAAACAGGTGCATTTTATTGGATTTAAATCATACCTTTATTAGATTGATTTTTAACATATGATTACTTTTCTCCTGTATCATATATATTCAAGGGCTCCATGCTGCTTAAATATTGTAAATATATCCAAATTCCTTTCTCTGGGATTCCAGGCTTCCATGATCTGGCAAATGCATTCTCCGTGGCAATTCCTGATTCATCCCATGCTCACACTCACCAATCTACTCACCATTCCCAAATATGAGTGTTCCTTCCTAGCATACACAACTTAGCTCTCCCTAGTCTCCCTGCATGAAAGGCTTTCCCACTATCATTTCTTAATTTTCAAAATCCTATCTTTTAAGGCTAAAGTCTAATAAGTCTGTCTGGATTCTACAATCTGAATTGTCTCTCTCTTTTTGGACCACCACAAGTTACTTGCCCCATTCCATAGAATGCATATGAGGATGCCTTACATTATAATTAGATTGTCTATATGTTTGGCATATTGGTCATCTACCCCACCAGACCTAAGCTCCTGAACGACAAGGACATTTTCTTGTTCAACATGTAACTTCAACAGTTCTCTGTCTATAGTAAAAGCTCAATAGATGCTTGTTAAGTTGAATTATCTCCCCAGTTCTAAAATATCTGGTTTTAGGATAGGTCTGATGGCTAACTATGATTATACTCTTCTTTTGTATAGCAATTGTTTTTCCTGGCGTTTCAAGTTAGCTTTGTTTTCAGCTTGTCATATACACCTCTATCTACCCTGTAGGCTGCCTCAGTTCTCATTTTCTTTACTGTTATGAGTTTATATTGAATACTAATGTTTTAGTGGTGTAAAGAAGAGATAAAAATGAGTGTTTAATCCATTATTTTAAACAGAAAATTCTGCTGTAATATTCTAGGTATCCCAATTCTGTACAGTTACATACTATGTTCTGTTACTATGTTATCTCTGCAAACCTTTCTCTTTGGGGCTTCGCTTCCTCATCTATAAAATGATTGGGGTAAACGACATGAACTTTCAAACATTTCATGTTTAACATTTTAGTGCATTGGGGTTCTAGGCAGATAGTTATTTTTCCAATATTGAGAATTATTTGTGCACACCTACCATAAGATACAATTATAGGAGAGAAGAAAAGAGTGATGTAGATTTGAGTGAGTTTACAATGATCATTATTCTAGCAATGATTCCTGTTAGCAGCTTTTGAATGAGATAGGAGGACATCCTGTCGTTTTACATAGAAAATCCTTGTGTCTGTTTTTGCACAGAGTTCTGATCGTCCTTCAAAAAGCCAAAACAGATGCTAGGAAACAGTCTTTCATAATCCCAAATGATCCTATGTGTGCTGTGGCAGCTCTAATGTGTAGGAGTAGCTTTTTAGAATGATTTATTTATGGTGTACAAGATGGGGTGATCTTAACTGTTTTTCATTGAAATGCTTTACAAATAAACACTAGTAGTAACACATAAAAATCTACCATCCTGAAGAAGCTGTCTCATATTATTTGCCAGTTATTATAACATTTACATTATTTTCTCCAGATTTCCAAAGATGTGTACCACTAAAACAGAAGTGTGAGGTACAAAACTGTGCTCATGAGAGAGGAAATCTGATCACGGTGAGTAGAATACAGTTTGTTTTCTGGTGGGTTGTACTTTTCTGGGAACTTAATATGTGCACTTAGAAGATATTACTTTTCAGTTAACATTTAATTAAACCTACCTCCCATAATTCAAGGATGTAGGACTGTTACTATTGGAAATGTTACTATTGGAATTCAGCATAATACAAGGATGGGGGAAATAGAAGGATAATAACCCTTCATTGACAGAGGGTGGAGGAAGGGAAATCACTGTGTAACTATGGAATAAAGTCTCTATTTCAGTTGAAGGCTGAGTTTGGGCTCCTTCTGACCTGTAAGGAAAGGGAGGAATCTGAAAGAAAATGCTAACATCCTGGTCCCTGAACTTCAAAGTCAGGAAACAGAATCAGAACCAGGGGGGATTGTCAGTGCTGTGAGAATACTCTGGGGAGAAGGGTTACTTGCTAAGCAAGCACAACAAACTCACTATTAATATTAATGCCTTGGTTATACAGAAACAAGATCATATTTCTGCACCTTGGAATCCCCTTGAGGTGTGTTGTAGCTTGCCTTTCATTTTCCATAGAGACTCAAGTGATTAATTTAGTATGTAAACTACTCTGGTTGAGGACCCCCAGCCTGGAACAGCTAAAAGGTAAAATGGTAGCCAGTTCCCCTTTTGGAAAAGAGAACCTTAGAAGCTATTGTTTGTTTTTTTCATTTTCTTCAAAATGACACAACAGCAAACAACAAGCTCAAAAGGAATCCATCAAACACATCCACATATGTAACTTACTGAGTGTACAGTAGCAACATGAGACACGACACATGCATTCTAAAAACTCACCCTACAACTGGAGTTGCAGTGAAAATAAAAAAATGCCACAGCAGACATCTGAAGTTCATGACAGATGCTCTTTTGAGCTTGGTGAAGTAAAACTAGCAATTACCCTCCTCAGGATCATTTCACTCAGAATCCCTTATTTTTCTCAGATGTTACTCAAGTATAACATGACACATAAAGTGAATAAACAATGTATTCCCTAAATAGATCAAACACTTCATTTTCTCCTCAGGGAGGTCTAATGGGAACCATGTAGCAATGGTTACCCTCTTTGTTCTTCCAAACCTCTAAATGTGAATTTTTGAATGCAGTATCGTTCAGTTTTCAGAGTTCAAAACCCACTTTCAAAATGTCGTTCAGTTCTTGGACTGGAAGAATCAACACTGTGAAAATGACTATACTACCCAAAACAATCTACAGATTCAGTGCAATCCATATCAAACTACCAATGACATTTTTCAGAGAATTAGAGAAAAGTTTCACAATTTGTATGGAAACACAATAGACCAGAATAGTCAAAGCAATCTTGAGAAAGAAAAACAGCTGGAGGAATCAGACTCCCTGACTTCAGACTACACTACACTACAAATCGTGATACTGCTGCTAATCACAGTTTCCAAGGCATACAATCACCTTCAGCTCTCCTACATATAACAAGAGAACTCAGGACCCATTTACACACAGGTAAACAGAAAGGAGCATCCTGGTGAGGATAACTTAATGGCAGAGGGCAAGCTGAGAGCTCTCTCAATGCTTAGAGATCAATCGCCTTTCCATGTAAGATGAGGTGGTCATATTTCTAAGCATTTTCTCAACAGCTTCATTGCACCTTTATTTCCACCTTGACTGTACATGCCCTATTGGGTTTCATGGGGATGATAGCATAATTTCTAAAAGAGCCTTACAAGTCAAGATGTAGTGACTCAGGGTTTTATAGGAAATCTGCTTTCAAGAGGGATGAAATGTCTATGAGGGCCTGTTTCCTTTCCAAATTTATCACTGCCTAGAGAGCTTACTGTATTAATTTTATGCATGAGTGCCTTATTTGTTTCATATGAGATACAGCATGAGACTTCCGGAGCAAAATATCATTAGGTCTGGAAAAGGATTGGGTCACTAATGCTTTGTCATCAAGGATCATTGGACACAGATTTTGTGTAACTTTTCAAGTATTAAGTAATAAATATCAAATGAAGCGTATTGGTATGTTGTACAAAGGAATGACGCTTGAAATCTGTTAGTGAAGTGATATCCCACTTAAAAGCAAGGCACAAGTGCAGCTGTGTTTGTTACCAGTCTATGCCAGGGCACCTGTAGCGATTGGTCTTCCTCTTCTAGTTTTGACTCTGGCATTGGTGGAAAAGATAATCTTAGTCCAATTTCACTGCTGAGGATATTTTCTCATGGGTCTAGGCCTAAAGGCCTACTTAATACTTTGAAGAAAAGGAAGGGGCAGGGTAGGGTGTGAGGGATAGTTACAGGTGCTTCTGGATGTCTCTGCCTATCTGTAGAGATAAGTTATTTTCATGTATAATGTATACTGTTATAACTTTATGTAGTAGGCAATAACAGATTCAGATTGCTTGGGTTTGGTTCTCAGCCCTACAGCTTTAAGACCTTGGGTAGGTTAATCAGTCTCTCTGGTTCTCAGTTACCTAATCATCTTGCAATTCTACCTTATCTCGATTCTATTAATGGAGACGCTCAGGTACAGAGGACTTAATAGTTTTCCTGACCTCACACACTTAATAAATGGTAAAGCTGCGGTTTGAACCCAGGTTGTCAGTTTCCAAGTCCATGTTTTTTACACTACATTCTGTTGCCTTCAATTTTTGTAAGCATTTAGAACAATATCTGGGACTTAGAAAATGCCTATTATATGTGTATGAGAAAGTTAGCTGCTGCTATTAAAATTTTTGCAGAGCATTGTTATATGCCAGTCACTCTGCTAGATGTTGGGAGTATAAAAGTGAACTAAAGCTGACACTATCCTCATGGAGATGATGGTGAATTTGCAGAGAATGATAATTAAAAAGGAGACAAAAGTCTAATTATAAACTGTAAGAAAGGCTACAAAGTGAAGATACTTGAAATTCTAGTAGTATATAACAGGGGAGTCTGACACAAACCAAGAGGAAGGGAAAACCTTCCCCAAAGAAATGATGTTTGAACTGAGATCGAAGAATGAATAGACATTAACTAGATAAAGCCAGTAGGTCGGGGAAAGAAGTGCGGTTGAAGGGCTGGCCTTTCAATCAGAAAGAGAAATAGGAAGCATAGCCACTTTGAGGAAACTGAAGATGGCTGGTGTGTTTGGAGGGTCATGGTTGTGGGAGGTGGAGGCACAACATGGGACAGAAGATATTGGCAGGGAACAGATATTGCCAGACCATGCTGACAATGTTAGGGAGTTTGGATTTTTCCTAAGCGTAACGGAAAGTCATTGAAGTGTTTTAAACTGAGGAGTAACAGGCTTGACTTAGAAACAGATGGTTCTGACATCAAGATCTTCACACATCCCAACCCCCCATAAGACTTAATCTTCCTCATCCCTTTCTAATAATAAACTTTGAAGCAAGTTATTATTTGCTCCAGGTTCTGCACGTATCCTATGTACAAATTCTTGCCTATCTTCCAGAGAACTCTAAGCTTATGAGTTATAACCTGCTTATTCTAAGTGTTGGAAACTTTTTTATATACTACATAGTAGTATTGCTTCTGCCTTTAGAAGGTTTTCTTCCTCTTGCAAAGTATAATTTGTAGGTGTTATTTAAGGTTCAGTGTTTGATCCTTTTCCCTAATTTCTACATCATTATACTTTGCTATCCTAGTCTTTTCCATTGGTTCAGCTATAATCTTTATTCTTTTATCGAACAAATATTTTCCCCCAGGTTTACTGAGATATAATTGACTTAAAACATTGTGTAAGTTTAAGGTGTACAGTGTGTTGATTTGATACACTTATGTAATGCAAAAAGATAACCACCATAGGTTACCTAACACCTGAATCACATGACATAATTACCATTTCTTTTTTGTGGTGTGAACATTTAAGATCTACTCTCTTAGTAACTTTCAAGAATATAATATGGTATTGTTATCTACAATCAGTATGCTATACATTAGATCCCTAGGACTTATTCAACTTGTAGCTGGAAGTTTGTACTCTTTGACCAACATCTTCCCTTTTCCCCACTGAAATATTTATTAAGTAAATACTCTTAGTAGTTACCAGATTACATGTTGAGTATTCAACAGTGAGGAAAACAGACACAGTTTCTGTCTTCACGGAACTTAGGTTTAGGTCTGCAGGTGACTTCCAAAGTCCAGACCTGTTCATCCAGTGGTCTGTTGGCCTGGTCTCTAGGATCAAGGCATGGAAATTACGCAGCATATTTTCAGCAAGCTTTACTATGATGATTCCACATTTCAAACTTCAGAGCTTTCTTGGCTGAATCCTTCCTGATGCCCTACTCTCCCATTGACCCCTGATCACAAATTCTGTCCCTTGAGACATTTGGCAAAAGCTTCCTCTACCTCGTCCTTCAAATTCATTCCCTTCTTATTTCCAGAGCTATCATCCTAGTGAAGGTTTATTCCTTCGTAGCTGGATCATTGCTTTAATAAACTAGCTGATCTTGTGGATCTGTGGTCTTTCTCTTCTCTAGACCGTGATACTCCTGTGATGGCAGAGTCATTTTCTAGATGTACAGTTCTGATATGTCACTCTCCTTTTCACAGCTTTCTGTAGTGCCCACATTCCTACTAAAAGAAACCCCAACTGTCCAGATGGACCCTCCAGACCCAAAGGTTCAGTACATTTTCCTCCTCTCAGGCATCTTACATTGCAGTTAAACTGTATTACTGCTCTTCTCCAACACACCTCGTGTTTTCTTGCTTTTGTGTCTTTTGCTAATGAGGTTCCATCTGGAATATCTTCCTGAAATACGTCACCTGTCAAATTCTTTCAAGACCCATCCAAAATGCCACCCACTTCATTAAGCTGTTCTTGAGTTCCCCAACCAGATATGTTCGCTTTTTTTTTAGCTCGTCAGCAGACACATACTAATAAAAGACAGCTTGTAAACATGTGTTCATTTTGGCAGCTATTTATAAACTATCAAATTAAAAGAAAAACACTGTACCAGGCACATTTTTTTGTCATTTCTCATGTATGTACTTATCACATTCTATCTTATAATCCTGTAAACTAGAAGCTAGCTCATCCATCCATTCATCTTACAAATATTTGTCAGGTACCTGCTATGTTCTAGGTACTCTGCTCCTGAGTGGGCTGAAATGGAAAGCCCCCGAGTGCATGGAGCAGATGTGTGTAAGGAGAGATGTCTCAGTGCTGGCCTGGCAGGAATATTAAGAATGGGAACTGGACATGTGTTCCTTTAAGTGGCAGAATTGTTTTTATATAGTAAATAAGGTGTGTCTGGGTGCTAAAGTGGGCAGGGGTGTAAGAGACAGCAAACCCACACACCATTCGAACTCCTCTTAAGTGGTGGTTCGTTCACTCTGCGTCTCAGCTGGTGGCACCCTGGGAGGTGATATAGGAAGTCATGCTATTCCTTTGTATCAGTGGTTGTATCTTTGTCCTCTGTCCATCCCATGTTCTGCTTATGTGACAGTAAACCAAAGTAAAAACTCATTTTGAACTGTGTCCTAGTGATAATTCTCATGCAGGAGGTATCTGATAAGGTCTTGAGTACTCTAGTTTTGAACAGTCACGCCTTACAAAGTAGGAAGCAGGCTTTGGTTCTCAACACAGTATGCTTCTTGGCCTTACCTCAGTATCAGCAAAATTACCCTAGACCCCATGGGGCCTTTCTAGCTTCAGATGCTATAGCATCACCCTTTTTAGAGCAATAGAGGGAAGGGAGTCTGGCCATGTGACCTGTGTAGACTGCACACGTTTCTCCACATGTAGATATGTAGACTGCCCTTCTTCTTCAGGGGAGCAAAGATTTTCCTCACTTAGTTTCCATCAGAAGGGATTTTTCCTAAAGTCTCCAGCTCTCTGTACCATCACCTTCTCCCACAGAAATAGAATGAATTACCTAGGTTATGGCTTAACTGAACAAGTTAATTTATCAAGTCTGTGCAAGGTGGATTTAGCAAGAAGTAAAAAAAAAAAAAGCCTTAGGCCCCTCCTTAGCACAGACCACTTCCAAGGCCCTGGTTAAGGCCTCTTCAACTCAGAGAGTGATTAAGATTAGTTGCTGCAATGAAATACTTAAAATGTCCTAAACTCCTACAGCTCATATGTGAATGAAACTTGACAGAAGTTTTTCCAAATTCAAGCCCGAAGACACCTTATCTAAACTCTCAGTTTAAAAAAATCATCATTCTAGAGAAAAGAATGAATTATCTTTTTTTTTTTTTTTTTTTTTTTTTTTGCGGTATGCGGGCCTCTCACTGTTGTGGCCTCCCCCGTTGCGGAGCACAGGCTCCGGACGCGCAGGCTCCGGACGCGCAGGCTCAGCGGCCATGGCTCACGGGCCCAGCCGCTCCGCGGCATATGGGATCCTCCCAGACCGGGGCACGAACCCGTATCCCCTGCATCGGCAGGCGGACTCTCAACCACTTGCGCCACCAGGGAGGCCCGAATTATCATTTTTATCTCTGTAGAAATATTATAAAATTTTTATCCTATGCAAAGGCACCCAGAGTACTCAGTGGAAAAAAAAACTGGAGAAAAAGAGGGTTAGAGATGAGTCCTAGGAAATAAATTAATAAAACTATTATGTCATCTTGTAGTTTTTGATACTTGTTAAGGTTAAATTTTTGTTAAATTTGTTTCTCTGATTCTAAATGAATATTTACTTGGTACCTAATTTTGTATTTTTTTTTTCCTTAAAAAAGACCTTGAAATTGTGTTGACTTCAAGCTCCTCAAAGCCTGGATCTACCACCGCTTTCTGCACTTTCCACTATAGACAAGTGAGAGGTGGCGACTCTAGGTAAGTGTGTCTGCCGTGCAGATCCACACTTTCTCTGTTTGTGCTTCAAATCAGTGGTTCCTAAACTACAGCATTCATCAGAATCACCTGGATTGGCGGTTCCACTGCCCATCTCCCCCAGGGGTTCTAATTCAGGAGGTCTGACCCTGATTTGCATTTGTAACAAGATCCTAGGTGATGCTGAGGTTGCTGTTCCAAGAACTCCACTTTGAGAGTCACTGCCCTAATCCAGTGGTTCTCAACTTTGGCTGCACAGTGGAAGCACCTGGAGGGGGTTTAAAACTACTGATGCCTGGGGCAAGTCCTTAGTGAGTCTTCTGATTTCATTGGCCTAAGCATGGAATAGTTCATAAGTTTTCCAGGTATTTTTAAAGTACAGTCAAGGTTGAGAACCAGTGGTCTAGATCAGCGGTCCCCAGCCTTTTTGGCACCAGGGACCGGTTTCGTGGAAGATGATTTTTCCATGGGTGGGGGGGATGGTTCAGGTGGTAATGCGAGCGATGGGGAGAAATGGGGAGCGATGGGGAGCGATGGGGAGCGGCAGAAGAAACTTTGCTCACTTGCCCACTGCTCACCTCCTGCTTTGTGCCTGGGTTCCTAACAGGCTGCGGACCATCACTGGTCCGCAGCCCAGGGGTTGGGGACCCCTTGTCCAGACTGTGCAGCAGGAGTCAACCCACTTAGGTAGCAGATCTAAGCTATGCTCTCGCGTTATCAGTAACAAGGGTGACATTTTACACATCGTTTATTGTGCCCATGGTAGTCCAATGATGATGACATATGAAGTCTATTAACTGAGAAGACTTTGTTATATGAAACAAGTGTACATAGCATTACGCCACCTATAGCTTTTTATATTTTTAAAATATAATGTCAATATATATATGGAAAATCTGCGATTAATATGTTGGGGAAATCATGATAGAATTCATTAAATGGAAGACTTTATAAGAACTCAGAAAATGAACAATCTTCATCTTGGACTAGAAGTTGGATATTGTAGAATTTGTATTGGTGTACATATCACACGCATAATTTACCATGCTCTGGAAATCTGAATTAGCTTGAAGTTTCTCAGTAACAGTTTTTGAATTATAATTTTATCTTCTTAACTAATTTCATGCCATTTCTCGATTTGATCTGGCTTAGCAGCTCTAAGAAAATGTATTATAATAGTTTATTTAATGCTCAATTTATAATTTTTTCTCACTGGAAACAAAATCTCCTATGATGGTATCTCTAAAACATAGCTGTTAGCCTCATTCACTAAGAACCAAAAGGATTATGGCATCTCTAGATTTCTTTTTAGCAAGACCCTAAAACAGCTGGCCATTGATCCTCTAGTGAGCAGTGGCTTGAGAATGAAAGTAATTTCTTCCTCTGAATATCTGTGCCTCATGGAGATGGGAAGTCTTTAACTACACACTACATCTCTATACTTATTATCATTCCATTTGGAAAAACATGTCACACAGAGCCAAAGAGATCCAGTTAGGCTGTGGATTCTGCTTAAATGAATACCCGATGAAGTGATAAACCCGTTTTAAAATGAATTTACTGCTCCCATCAATTCTTTGCAACTCTGAAAAATGTATCAAATAATAAAACTTGAAAATCTGACCCTGCTAAATGCTGCAAGCAATGTCCCAGGCTGCACATATGGTGAGCCCTTTATTTATATATTTAATTCCTAAAAGAAAAAAAAAAAACCTCTGTAAAGGAATGTTTTTTCCATCTTCCAGATAATGCATTAAATCTGGCTACACATGAAACTGAAACAAATTGTATTGGGTTATTTGGACAAACATGGAATTAATTTGCATTAAGTGCAGGGTGACACTGTCATTAATTATGATAGAACAGAGTATTACAATGGGAGCAAAAAATGCCTGATTCTTGTGGCTGATTTTACCACTGGACAGGTCATGCAAGGAGGTCAAGTTTCCAACAGGGGAGTTATCCTCATTGACAGTGGAAAGAGCACACCTAGTGAGGTTATCTTCTGTTTCACAGGCTTTTGAACTCCATGTGAATGGTCTTTGGGGTGAGGGAATGTATCTTGATCCAAAAGCCATTATTAGGACTGGAAATTCATGCATCCCACAAGTACTGGAAATTCATGCATCCCAGAAGTACAACTTTTATCACAGTGCCTCATTTTATCCCGGTGAGAGATTAGTGAGTCTTGCAGGAGCACTGAAACTAATCATTACAACAAATTAATTAATGACATGTACACAGGAGTTATTCCCTTGCATGGAGAGGCCTAGAAAGGCAGTAGATATCATTTTTCTTAATAATTTAATTATAACGGAATGACTGTGATAGCACCTTGTTTCTGCAGGTCTTCAGAAATTGAAGGCTTAGGTGTGATTTTATCGCTGGCTGGGGATGTGTTAAAGAACCTTTCAGTGTCACTCTTCATTTGCTGCTTTCCCATACCTACAGAGCACCTTCCAAATGATAACTACTACTTACCATAATTACTTGTCCATATGACAGTGTAGTGTTGACCCTCCTGCTGTAGAAAATGGATTTTTAATTAATTTTTTTCCAGTTGTAATGATAAGTTCGTACTGGGCTTGCCATGCTTTTTGACTTCACCCTCTTTGTGATTAATAGTGTTTTTTTCTGAGATAACAACTTAAGCCTTTGATGACTATCTATTGGTTTTGCCTGTCATTTCCCCTTCTGATAATAACACTCCAGTGTTGGTGGGAGAACCAGCCCTCACCCATTTCAATCCATTCGGTTGAGGTGGTTGGTCCCTCTCCTAGACTCTGGGGGTGGGTACATGGACCAGACATGGGAGATGAGAGCCCAGCATGTGCTTAGATACACTGATTGGTTCAGGGATAGTCATGTGATCATGCAACCTGGGATACTTGCTGGAAATTTTAGAAAAGAGAAGTTTCATGTTTTCCTTCTGGTGTTGCTAAACTGGTAGTATGTGATTTGAGAGCTCCGTTGGACCTTTGTGTCATTATTTGAGGAGAGCCTATCTGAAGAAAGTAGACCTGAGAGATGGAGGGGGTGGGATACAAATGCCTGAAGTTTGAGCACCTGAATCCAGCTATGCCTGAAGCAGACACTTGAACTGTTGAATTGTGAGAGGTTCAAAATCCTTCTTTTTGTTGGGTTGAATTGGGTTTCTATTACTTGCAACCAAAAGTGTACTCTTATACACATGTTCTGTGGTCATCATTCTGAGAATACTAACAAAGAAAAGTGCAAATAGAGTCCTCCCAAGTTATACCTGTGTAATGAAGGGTCTAAGTCATGGTGTTTCTAGCCAATTTCTCTGCATTATATTCCACATCAATTCTAAGTCTCAGAGTTCCTGAGGCAGGAGGGAGCTAAGAGTTTCTCACTTTAAAGTGGACAAACTTGGAAATCTTGAATGCTTTCATGAGAAATCGGGAATATTGTTACTGTCTTCTGCATCTGAATGTGAAAGCCCTTGTCTTTATTTTTATTTTATTTTTTTTCCTTGCCTTTATTTACAACCAAGATTTGACCAAACCAAGCAAAAAATAAGAGAGAGAAGATACATTTCTTTTTTGTACAGTTTAGAATAGGTTTCTCTGTAGAATTCCCAGTCTTTTACAGAAGGGAAAGCTAGAATGGTTGATAAATGGGGGTAAAATATTTGTGAGTAATGATTATTCAGTTTAAATTTACCTGTAATTATTTCATTAGGTGCAAAAGAAATAGTCACAGGAGAACAGAGTTGTTAACCCCAGGCTATGATACATTCAGGTACTTTTATTTGAGTTTATTGCACCTATGCATCGGTTCGTGTAGACTGTTCTGTGAAGATTTTGTGGGGTGTTTTTTTTTTTTTTTTTTTTGACGGTACGCGGCCCTCTCACTGCTGTGGCCTCTCCCGTTGCGGAGCACAGGCTCCAGACGCGCAGGCTCAGCGGCCATGGCTCACGGGCCCAGCTGCTCTGTGGCATGTGGGATCTTCCCGGACCGGGGAACGAACCCGTGTCCCCTGCATCGGCAGGCGGACTCTCAACCACTGTGCCACCAGGGAAGCCCTGTGTTTTTTTTGCACAATATTAACCACCCACATGGTCCTGGAGGTCTGAAATAACATGGGAGAGTCTGTTTGAATTGGGATAAAGGTAGCCTCCCATTGCCTCTTTCCTGCTATTAGGCTACAGATTCTGGGACTCAGAAGTCAAGGCTTTGTGAACAGCCAGTGCCCTGTTTTTTATTGGCTTCAGTTGTTCTGTGGGTCAGTCGGCAACAGCTAAGTGGCTACTGATGTGGAGGGATGAGGGAAGGATGATGTAGGATCTTGGCATTGCTAGCGTTATCCTTGAAACCCCTGAGCACACTGGACATAGAGGGACAAATGAGCAGCTGGCAGGTCCAGCCTTTTGTTTGGCCACAGAGCTCACCAACACAGGTGTCATAGTGCATCTGAAAAGGAAGAAGCTGAATTTAGAAACCTCATTCTATCATTCCTCAGCCCCCCTCCTAATATTTGACTGATGAATTAATATCCATAAAATAGTGACTTTAGTTGGGGATGAGCTTAAACTTCTTAAAGAAAACATTTTTTTCCTTTATATATTTGAAGTATTGACTATGGGAAGCAGGTGTTATGGGTTGCACTGTGTCCTCCCCAAATTCATTTGCTAAAGTCCTAATGCCCTGTATCTCCACATGTGACTTTATTTGGAGGACAGGATCTTCACAGAGATAATCAAGTTGAAATGAGGTAATTGGTGTAGGCCCTGATCCAGTATGCCTGGCGTGCTTATAAAAAGGGGAAGTTTGGATAGAGACGTGCACAGAGGGAAGACGCTGTGAAGAGATACAGGGAGAAGACAGCCATTTATAAACCACGAAGAGAGGTCTGGACTGGCTCTTTCCCTCACAGCCCTCAGAAGGATCTAATCCTGCTGACACCTTGATTTTGAACCTCTAGTCTCCAGAACTGGGAGACAATAAAAACATGTTTTTGAAGCCAGGCAGTCCCAGCAAACTGACAGTCAGCCAGTATCCAAGGCCCTATAACTCAGGATATCTCATTTAATCATCCCCTGTGACATAGTCATTACATTTCCATTTAAAACTCAGGAGACTTGGTCACAGGAACACAGCTATCTAGTAGAAAAGCTTGAATTATAAACAAGGCATTTGATTGCAAGTCCAGTGGGTTTTCCACTCCCAGAAAAACAATTTCAGGAAGCTAAGGGAGATATATTACTTTTCTTAAAAAAGGAAAAAAACCCCACAAATTTAAAAGGGCACAAAGAATACTGCTTATAAACACCCGTTTAGGTGCCATACAAATTTAACAAATGTTAACATGTTATTATGTTTCCTTCAGAGTTTTTTCTTCAAGACATAAATCATTATGAATATTTTTCTTGTGTTTCTCTTTACAGATCACTCCTTTTTCTCCTCCCTATAGGCAAACAGAGCCATTAATTTAGTTTATATTCAGTCCATATTTTAATATTCTCACTATATTTATGTTCTAGTAAAAATAATTCTGTGCAAAGTAATACTTCAGTGGAAATCACTGAGCATGTCCCTTGTGTATGTTTGCAAGAGTTTTCTTTAGATTCATATAGCTGGAAACCAAATTGATGAGTTACCAGGTAGGCACTTCTCCATTTTTACTAAATATTGTCAAATTGATCTTAAAGTGGGTCATACCAAATCATACTCCCACTTACGGCATATGAGAATTAGTTCTCCATAACCCTGGTATTATCAGACTTTAAGTTTTTAGCAATCTGTTGTAATTTTAAAATGTCATATATATACACATATAATAGATGTATATGTACATCTATACATATGTATTCATAAATAACATAGTATTTTTTCCACGTTTTAAAATTTATGCTAAATATATTATACTTTTATGTATTCTATTGCAACTTGCTTTTTTTCATTCAATGTATTTGTGAGATTTATCTAAGTTAATCTAAGTTGATGCTGTCCTTTTTACTGTTCCAGTTCATTCATTTTCACTGCTATATAATATGCCCCTGTGTAAACATATCCCAGTTTATTTATTCATTCTCCTCTTGATGGCTGTTGAGGATGTTTCTGACTTCCTGGCCATGGCAGTCAACATTGCTCTGAATATAGTTATATATGTCTCCTTGTACATACATGTGAGGGTTTCTCTGTATGCCCTAGGAAAGAAATTGCTGAGTCATAGGATGAATGTTAAGCAGTTTAATATTATTATCACCATCATTATTATTATACCTTGCCTTTTAAAAATAGTTCTCTGTGCTTTAGTCCGGGTGAATACTTTCATACCTGCCTTCAAATGAATTATTTCTCACTTTGTATCCAGTGAATCATTTATAACCTATATTGAAATTAGTATTTTTAAAGTCTAGGAATTCTAATTGGCTCTTTTTTATTCTAGTCTACTTATTCTTTTTTTTTAATTAATTAATTTGTTTTTGGCTGCATTGGGTCTTTGTTGCTGTGTGCGGGCTTTCTCTAGTTGCGGCTAGCGGGGGCTACTCTTCGTTGTGGTGCGCGGGCTTCTCATTGCGGTGGCTTCCCTTGTTGCAGAGCACGGGCTCTAGGCGCGCGGGCTTCAGTAGTTGTGGTATGAGGGCTCAGTAGCTGTGGTGCATGGGCTTAGTTGCTCCCCGGCATGTGGGATCTTCCCAGACCAGGGCTTGAACCTGTGTCTCCTGCATTGGCAGGCAGATTCTTATCCACTGAGCCACTAGGGAGGTCTTAGTCTACCTATTCTTGATTCATATCTGACTGCTTTAGTCTCACAATTTTTGTGCTTATTTTACAAAAGTTATTTCTTTATTCTTTGAAGATATAAAACATATCTACTTTAAGGTCATTTTTGACATTTCCTATTTGGATTTTCTTCCTTTAGCTCTGTTATTTATCACATACTTGAAATTTTAGTTTGTAAGTTCATGTTGAGTGACAGTTCTTTTTCACACTGTGTGTTCATTCCTTCCTGTCTCTGGTTTTGTAGAGGCTTCTACACTGACTCTGTTTTCTCATATCTCAAGCCAGGCTCTATAGTGGTGCCTCTGTGCTCTTGTCCCATGGTGTTGCTGGAGAAAGTTCAGACCCAATTGTGAGCTTTTGGGCAGCCTGACTGGGGTCCCACCTGTACGGCTGTCTCTGCTTCGTTTAGCCCCACTTCCCCCACCAAAGTATATTGCTTCACATGAACAAGTGTCCTGAGAATTTGCATAGCTTTCCCAACTTTTTAATGCTTCTGATGCCTTATTTCAGGTACCTGGTTTAATACAATTAGTCTGCTTCAGGCATTTCCCCACATTCTACAGGAATAAAAAAATCTCAGCTGCTGTTTCCAGTTTTCAGTTCCCCATTAATTTATATATATGTGTGTGTGTGTGTGTGTGTGTGTGTGTGTGTGTGTATATATATATATATATATATATATATATATAGAGAGAGAGAGAGAGAGAGAGAGAGAGAGAGAGAAAGAGAGAGAGACTGAACAGTTGCCTCCCTCCACCCCATTCATATATTGAAGCCCTAATCCTCAGTATAATGGTATTTGGAAATGGGGTCTTTGAGAGGTAATTAGGCTCAGATGAATTCATGAGGGTAGGGCCCTCTTGATGGGATTAGTGCCTTTATAAGAAGAGGAAGAGGCCTAAGAGCTTTCTTTCTCCAAGAGCATGCACTGAAACAAGGCAGTGTGAGATGCAGCAAGAAGGTTTCAAATGCAAACCAGAAGGAGGGTTCTCACCAGGAACTGAATCTGTTGGCACCTTGATCTTAGACTTCTCAGACTCCAGAACTGTGAGAAATAAATCCTATTGTTGAAACTACCACTCTACAGGATTTTGTTATAGCAGCCTGAGCTATCTAACACATGTACAATGAATAATTCTGGAATCTGGTTGATCTGGTTGGCTGTAGCCCCTACTTATCTCTGTTTCTGTTCTATTTCCAACTCTTGTGAATATTTATATACTTTTTTAAATGTCTGTGGTTTTAATATTTTTAAAAGTGTCTCATCTATCAGTACTGTGTGTGTGTGTGTGTGTGTCAAAGAGAAAGTTGAGGTATTAATTCAAGGCACCATTTTGAATGGAAGCCTTTAGGCTATTTCTCTAGGAAGTTCTGTTAAATAAAAATGTAAGCTCAAATGATAATACGACAGAGATCGAGGTATGGATTAAGATAGAGGTAGCATGTTTAGGACAGATGCTCATTATCCAAGAAACCCCTGGCATTTGCAGATTTAACATTTGCAGTTTTGAGTTTTCCCAATTGACCTCCAGAGGGCCCTGGAATTTTGCTGCCCCCAGCGAGTGCATCTCAACATGACTTGGTGGTCCTTTGTTCTTTATCAAGTGATCATTATTGCATGGCATCATCAAGTGCTCACAACTGATTTTTTTTAATGTGTGTAAAATAGAGGTGAAATAAGATATATGACAATAAACAATTAAAAAGAGGTAAATTTATTGGTTAGATATGGAAAGGAAACAGGTAATTTTCAGTAGAATGTGGTTATGGAGAAAACTAAGATACTTTGCCAAATGTTTTGAAATAGTGAATTTAAGGATATGTGGAGGACCCTGGAAGTATTCATAATGAATGTTGGATGTCCATGATAAATATTTGTCCATCGAAATACTTTGATTTGGTCTTGGAAGTTGCCTATGTGATATGATTTGAGAAACAATAGGAAGACTCCATTGTCCCTGAATTCCTCCCCTACTATCAGTGTCTGATATTCCATTGTGTGAGATTCATTACTTTGTGCTTTGACCTCTCTCCAAAGATCTCTTTTAACATGCATTTATATCCATTATTGTGAAAGGAGAAAGTACATTGTTACCAATGCTTTAGGCTATAGATTTTCAGATCCACAGAAGCAGCATCTCTTGAATGTCTCTTATATGTGCGACTCTTCAAGGTACTATGAATGACATGAAGATGAAACTAGATACTTGTCTTTTGGGAACTCATGGTCCAGTGGAAAAAGGGATAGAATGATATATTAAACTATGATATAATGAGTGACATTAAAATGTATCAGTAAAGCTATCCTCTGGCAGCTTAGAGAAGGGAACAATGAATGATTCCAAGAGAAATAAGGACAGTTTTTAGAGAGGAGGCCACATTTGTGTCTTATGAGGGACAAGAGGTACTGGCTTACTAGGAAGAACTGGGAATGATTCTTCCTATGAATGAGACCCTTAAGTCCAGATCTGGAAGGTGAAAATATGGGTAAAGAAATGGGGCTCTGGGGGAAAGGGTACGAATGGCATAGACAGAGTTCATTTCTCAGTTGTATTGTCATCTGTTTCAGCCAGTTAAGAATCCTAGGAAAAATGCTTTATTACATAACACTAGGTGCTCTTCATAGTCTGAGTAAGACCTCAGTGATTTTATTTTATGTATGTATGTTTATTGCATGCTTGGGGTAGAGTAAAGATAAAAGTTTGCCTAAAAGTCTGAAGACTTAGCTTCTAGATCAGTTCCACCATTTACTAATCATGCAATTCTGTGCAAACCATTTAACCTTTTGGAGCTTCAGCTTCCCCAAAACGATAATGCAACACTAAGAGCTGCTCTGTCACTACAGTGAGTTCTTGGGATAGAAAGTTAACTAGCATATTTGAAAATACATTGGAAATTGCAAAGTACTACAGAAATATAAAATTAAATATGAAGTATTCAGCAAGTCAGTGGGTCAGACTAATGCGTGGATCACCAGGGATAAAGTGTTGGTAAAGGCTGAGTTTAAGGCACACAAGCTAGTAAAATAGTATAGAAGATTTTTTGCCCAAAGATATTTCCTGTATTGTGTTTGAGCTGTTGCCAGAATGAGCATACTCTACACTTGGTTAACCCAACCCTAGTCCTATTCCTAATCTGCCATTTTGCAAATGAGGATATAAATATAGCTGGGGATATGCAAACTCACGTTTAAGAATAAGGAAACAATTTAAGGGAATGCCACTGGACCA
Source organism: Mesoplodon densirostris (assembly GCF_025265405.1). Lineage (NCBI taxonomy): Eukaryota > Metazoa > Chordata > Mammalia > Artiodactyla > Ziphiidae > Mesoplodon > Mesoplodon densirostris. The sequence continues at coordinate 23,400,300 of NC_082668.1, forward strand.
GAGGGACATCCCCTTTGTATACAGACATCCACCTCTTTAGTCACGAGGAAAAGTGAGTTGAGCTGTTCATTCTTTAGCATGCAATTGCTAACTTAGCAGAAACTGGAACCCACATCTCCCATCACACTGTTGTCTTTTGTATTTTGAGGAAAACAGCATTCCTACTCTTGTTTTTTGTACATGATACAAAATTAGCTAAAGACTAATAAGCTAAAGCAGTAACCTTGAATTTTGTGAAAGTTAAGGAAAATCAAATGTTGAGAGTTGCATGTCTGCAACTGAAATTAGTCCCAGGACACCCTTCTGCTCTCAGATTCTGGGCATACCAATAAAATACCCGAAGACAAGCAATACAGTGAAAATTGGTCCTTTAGGTATCATAGCATCTTGACTTAGAAGAGCTTTAACGTTGGCCTCATGCTTCCTGTGGGGCTTGTTGTTGATGCTGTGTAGATGCTAGAATTATCAAGCAGCACTCAGAATGTTCATCTGAGTAAAATTAAACATGAAATCTTCAAAGTCCTATTGATTCTAGACATGTTCTCTGTGCATTAAATTGAACTTAATGGACTGAGAAATGAGCATTTCAGCACATATAGGTAAAAATTATTTGTATGAGAATCAATTACTCACATGCCCTTTATTCAGCAATTTATGTATTTATCTACATAGGTAGGTAACACCAAAGCACCATGTTGAATCGCTCTGAGATAACTGAGAGTCACTTTTCATTCAAGCCACTTAAATTTGGCTCAACGTTAATCCATCATTAGCTCTTGGCTTTGCTTCTCTAAAATATAAGCGACAAGATTTTATGAATATTTTGACCATTGGAAACACTGAGTAAGGGCTTTAGCATGAATAGAATACAGAAGAATGTGTGGCTGTACAGATGGATGACCTCCTGATCATCATCCCATGTATCTTCACTTGGCTTGTTTCTATGTATTATAACTGATATTTTCCCAGCTCTATAGTCTTTACTTGTTCAAGCGTATCTGCTTCATGTCTTTTATGTTAGGACTCTTCACCCTGTATTCCTATTTTAAGCTTGGCCTTGAACTTCAAACTCATATATCCAATGATCTGCTGGAGAAAGTGACTTAGAAATCTCACACAGTCACCTGTAATTTCACATGCTTAAAGTTGAAAGTCCTATTCCTACAAACCCAACCTGTTTTTCCCCTTGTAATTCAGCTCTCACTCAGACTACACTGCTTCCTCCTTTCAACTCCCGTATTCAATTCTCAAGTCCTCATTTTACTGCCTAAAGTTAGCCCAGATGGAACCATTTCTCTTTACCCCTATAAACAGTGCTCTAGTGTAGACTTTTGAGTACAGCTGCCCTCTAATCCTGCTTCAGTAGAGCGTCACTGCCCCAGATGCATTTTCATGGTGTAGCCAGAACCAGAATCCTCTCTCCAGTTTGCACATTTGACCACATAGCTCCCCTCTTGAGAATCTCCCAGTGGTTTCCTGACATCTGCCAACAGGAGTTTAAGTTCTTTTTTTTTTTTTTTTTTTTTTTTGCGGTATGCGGGCCTCTCACTGTTGTGGCCTCCCCCGTTGCGGAGCACAGGCTCCGGACGCGCAGGCTCCGGACGCGCAGGCTCAGCGGCCATGGCTCACGGGCCCAGCCGCTCCGCGGCATATGGGATCCTCCCAGACCGGGGCACGAACCCGTATCCCCTGCATCGGCAGGCGGACTCTCAACCACTTGCGCCACCAGGGAGGCCCTGAGTTTAAGTTCTTAACAGAGCTCACAAGATCCTTCTAGACTTGGTCTACACTTGTCTTATTAGCTTTGTCTCTCAATCCGAGGGTACCATGGATTTGGTCATAACTCTCCACACTTGCAGTGCTGCCTCACATTGCCTGTCCTTATTTGTGGTGTTCCCTTGGCTGCAACAGCCTGCTCAACCTTTTTGCATCTAGTTAACCCTTGTTCATCTTTCAAGACTCAGATGCAGCATCCTTTTCTCCAGAAAGACTTCTCTAAAATCCAATGTGAAGTAATCCTCTCTTATGCTCCATCACCTCTTATGCAAACTTCTATATGTTGAAATTTTATTGACAGTTTTGTGTCTCTACTTCTCTAGGCTATAAAGTTTTTTGAGAAAAATACTACTTTGTATTCATCTTAGTACCCTCAACATAAAGCCCAGTGCCTTCCATCTGGTAAATGATTTAAAGTGCTCATTAAATTGTCTTTGGGTTAAATTAATACATTTAATAGTTTTATATAAGATTTCCTTTGGCTGAAAGTTTTAGGTAATTGGGTAGATTATGGAAAAGAACTTTGGAAGGATTCTTGATTTAGATACTCTCTGTGTCACTTATAGGTTGGAAACTGGTTTTAAGAGCAAGCATTGTGTTAAGAAACTCCCAAGGGATATACACCAAAGTTTCAGCTTAGTGTTTTAAGATACTGGCTAAAAGTTTCTGGGAACTGGTGGCACTGCCAGGATTATAGGATTGTTGCTATTGTGTAGTAACATGTACTATGAGTGAGTTTTAATTATTAGAAATGTGAGTACCTTTATGTGTCAATTATCAGTAATAATTAATGCCCATTAGATTAAGGAATTCACAGCCTCTGAGACCCTTCCAGTTTTGGAGTTCTAGGAATTCCTAAAACTCACCCCTAAAAAAAGTCAGAATTAAAATTGTTTTAACTTTATTGTACCTGCCAAATCAGACTGTCACTTGGTTCTGTTATCTATAACTGCAAAAACTGAACCCATCATGTGACCATCTGAATCACTTTTAAAGAAAGCACTTTGTATTAACATGCTCTCTTGGTCATTTTAGTCAATTTCCTCACAGTCTAAGAGTCTTGAAAGAAGAAATCAAAAAGTCGAATTTCTCTGAAGAAGCAGGAGGTTAACCTAAAAACACACAACACTTTAACTGTCTCCTCTCTTTGCTAAATACTTCATCCTGAATGGATCCACTAGCTGTGAGGAGGGGTATGCGTGTTACAAGTTTTTTTTAAAGATGTCATTTAATGCTCTCCATGGATCCATTTGTCTGAGATGGTTTTTAAGCAAATGTGTTTGCTCTCCTGATTTTCCATTCATTTGGTGGGTTTCGGCACCAAAATGCTGAGCAGTTGGACCTCTAATTTAAGGAACCTATAATGCACACATTCCTGGAAATGAGGAAACATTTTGTGTTTAGAAAGAAGGAGATTTATTTGACATTGAAGAGTTCCTGGTTTGTTTGTTTATAGAGAGACTTACATATTTCTCCTGACATGAGAACACCAAGAAGAAGGAAACAAATCATAAAGTTTAGGGATAAAATTGATTTTGTATCTTGAGGACTTCTGAAATTTTTAATTTTGTTCCTTTATTAATTCACCCATTCAAAAAATACTAGATGAATATCTGCTCTGTGCCAGGAACACTGCTAGATGCCTCATCAGCTTATAGTCTGGTGGAAGGGACAGCTAAAAAATGTTACTTATGGGGTCATAAATATTCCAAAAAGAGAAGACCAGAGGGCTAGGGAAGAACATCTTGGAGACCTGATCCAATCAGGCTGGGAGGCTAGTGCCCTTTACACTGAGAACTGAGGGCTGGAAAAGAGAAGGAATGGGGGTGGGGGGGGGTCCAGGTGTGCCAGGCCAAGATTACAGAGCACACAGTTCCTGCTAGGATGAGTTGTCCCCCTTGGGAGATATTTGACACTCTCTCTAGTCTCCAGTGACCCCAGCTTGGATGTCATGCTGCTTGTTCCTTCTCTATTTCAGAGCTAACCTTTCTGAGCTCACTTTCTAAGCCAGCTTAAGACTTTACTGATGAATGAAGGGAGGTGGTGATAAATGACAAATTTGGTTAGAAGTGATGAAATACTACAATGAAGGACAAGCCCTCATCTTTAAAAATAGAAACTGACCTTGACTGCTGGTGCTTTTTAACATTTATTTCTGCTTTGAAGCAGCTCCCTATGTAGGAGTCCAGCACATTCGTAAATTAATGTATATTATTAAATCCATAGAAAAAGAAGAAAAAAGTAAGTTTATAAGAGTTTTTTCCCCCATCTCTGATCTCTGGGTGAGATTTTAGTTTTTTTTAATATTAATGATTACATTTCTCCTAGTAAATCAAAGGATGTAGCTCTGGCAATGAAATCAAATCTCCTTTTCATAAAGAAAATAAAGGAATGTAATAATAGGGATGAATTTCACAAACAAGATGTGGAATGAAAGAAGCCAGGTTCAAAAAATACATATTGTCTGATTCTATTGAGTTTCAAAACAGGCCAAAGTGAGTTGTGCTGTTTGCAAGTTCACCATGCTTGGTGGGGGGTTATCCTTGGTGGTGGTGAGGGAATTCATTGGGAGGGGGCACACATGGGGACTTCTGGAGTGCTAGTGATACACCCTGTATATCCCCTGTCATAAGTATTATATGTGTGCTTGTATGTATGTATAGTGGAAGTCAATGAGAAGCTTAAAAGATGTTCACTTACAATGAATCCTTTATACAAAGGAAGAAAGCATTTGGCCTTGCAAACGTGGTTCTGGCAATATCTACAGAGCCAGCTTGTATGTATGTATAGTGGAAGTCAATGAGAAGCTTAAAAGATGTTCACTTACAATGAATCCTTTATACAAAGGAAGAAAGCATTTGGCCTTGCAAACGTGGTTCTGGCAATATCTACAGAGCCATTAAGTGGGCCTTTACAAAGATCCAGTTTCTTTGGTTCAGCTCAGTAGCCATAAATCAGTGCTTAAAGAAAATTATTTTGGACTAGATTATTTAGTTCAACCCCAAGTCCGATGATGCTAAAGATGCAATTGCTCAAACTAAGCAAACAGTTTTAAAAATCTGTTATCTCATTGTGTGTGTCAGAGCTGACGGTGAAAGAACATGTTTCTAGGTTGTATTTCACCACATGCGTGATGCACTTCCAACATGCCCTTTTATTTCTCCTGAAGGCAGCTAAAGAAGACTGTATGGTTGCTATATACCCAGTCTATATACAGTGGATTTATATGTCCTGAAATATAGATTTTATGGTAAACAGAGAATATTTTTCTGAGTTGACATCATTTCAATAGGCATGTGAGTTGGATGACTGACCTTCCATTTTCTGTAAGAGCAAATCAATGGGATGGAATATGTGATTACAGATGTACATTCTGGCTTTACTTCCACAAGTGCAAAGAAGGAATGTATCATTGCACGCTACATTGGTGTTATGAAATATAATTCTATGCATCCCCCCCCCTTTTTAAGATACTTTATGCTTTTTGGATGAATCATTTCACAACTTTGCTACTGTGACCCTAGCCATCCCCACTCATTGGAGGATACCTAAGGGGTTTTTTTGGTTTGCTTTTTTTTTTTAAAAAAAAAGACCTAGTCAGAATCTCTTAATAAAGCTATTATAGGCTGCTGACTCTGGAGGCTGGGTAGCCAGTGGCCTGGCTGCTGATAAAAAGCACATGCTGGAAGAAAGGGAGTGGGGAATGGAGTACTGCTGTCTCTGCTCTCATTCATGACTGATGCTGGGGCCTCTCCCTCTACTATTTATATCCACAGTGGCCTGCATAGAGCTGTTCAATCACTCATGAGCTGGAAGATACAAGTGGGTATCTAAAGCAAACTCAGGCAATTAAAGTCAACATTCCTGAGGTCAGAACACTTGTCAGTCTGAGAAACAGGCAATTGAGTGGTGAGAACCTCCTGGAACATTGCTGAGTTCTCTGGAGAACCCAAAGTGGCATCCAGCCCAGCCAACAGGATAGGAGCATGCTTTATGTAAACAAGTGAAGCAGCTTGGAGAACATTCTCCCCTGACCGCATGCAGGTACCCCCTGCATATCTGGATACTCAGGGGAGTCCTTCTCTGTTCATCTTATAGCAGTAATGTCCTGCAGGACCACAAGAGACAGTAAACAGAGCAGATAAATGGAAGATATGTCCTCTTGAGCAGAAAAAATGACTGCCTAGTTGCAAAACAAAAACAAACAAAAAACAACCCCCAAAAAAGCAATCAACCCAACTATATGTTTATGTTAATATTTTACACATTTAATAAGAAACTTTTCTTCTTTATATGTATATCGCATTGTCACTGCAATGATTTTAGGTTCCACGCAACTTGATTTTCATTCCCCTCGGCAACTTTCTTTTGCTCATGTTCAACCTTCCTCTGAAATCGATGTACCACATGAGACACAAATGATTAGGGATGGAAAATTAAATCTATGAACAAACAGAACTAATGAAATGCTTCACAGCAAGGCAAAGGTGGGATAAGATTTACTGTAGGCTAAACAAGCCTGCAATTGTTAGGCACAAAAGTGGGAAAATGTTCTAGCTTTATGGAGACATAGCAAGAATGTGATCTTAATGACACAGCCATCAGTCCACTGTAATGTCTATAGCTTTTTACATTTCTATCGATATACAGTCCTGTACTATTAACATATGGATACAAATACACATATGCACCTTAGACATTTTCTACTTGCAGTTTAGAAATCGTATGCCTTATATTTATATATCCAGTAACCACAAATCTTCTCTATAAGATGTTGCCTAGCATCTTTTTAATTATCTCTTTGTAAAATTTTAACCCAGGAAACTTATTGACAGTTGGTTTCAAGTCTTATGAGTTTATAGAGCACGCGGTCATCCTTAGATTGTCATTTCTGAACATTTGGGAAGGGCTCCTTGCTCATCAGTATGTCTCCTGCTTGCTTTCTGATGTTTTAATAGGGGCCACAGTCTTCTATTCCACAGCTGAGCCTGGTACCAGGTAGGACAAGTCAATAGATAAAGCCAAAAATGTAAATACGATGGAAGGATGGCATTACCCAAATTCCTACTGAGATGCAAGGACAAGTTTTGATAAAAGGCAGTGTACTTGGTACCCCAGTTGGGTAGAGGACAGTGAACTCCACTGGTCTGTAAGCTGATTATAGAGCAAAGAACAGATGGCACCGAGATAAGTAAGTGATTCCTTCACAATAGGAAGGTGACATTTATTTATTTGCTCAAAGTTCTTGGTTTAGTGTCAGGCACATATTTACTGATTTGAATGGACTTCATTATTAGCAACAGGGGGGCAGTTACATGGTCTGAGCTGTATCAGTAGAAAGTTCACCTTATATATCAATACTACACGAGGGCATTGGATACTTCCTCATTCTTTTGTCTAGTCTTTTCCTGTTTTAAAACTTATCGCACATTCCATCTCCCAGGAAGCCTTCCTGCAGGCCTGGGATGATGCCTTGCCTTGTGCAAATATTCTCAGTATACCTGTTCATACTTGGAGCGCAGCATGCCCCTCTCTGTCATTGTGGACTTGCCTAGCTAATTTGCTCCACCAGACTGTAAGCTCCTTGAGAGCAGGAAAAAAAATGCCTCATTTAGTTTTTTTTAATTAATTATTTACTTATTTATTTATTTTTGGCTGCATTGGGTCTTTGTTGCTGCTCATGGGCTTTCTCTAGTTGCGGCGAGCAGGGGCTACTCTTTGTTGTGGTGTGTGGGCTTCTCATTGTGGTGGCTTCTCTTGTTGTGGGGCACGGGCTCTAGGCACACGGGCTCAGTAGTCATGGCATGCAGGTTTTGGCTCACAGGCTCTAGAGCGCAGGCTCAGTAGTTGTGGTGCATGAGCTTAGTTGCTCTGCAGCATGTGGGATCTTCCCAGACCAGGGCTCGAACCCATGTCCCCTGCATTGGCAGGCAGATTCTTAACCACTGCACCACCAGGGAAGCCCTGCCTCATTTAGTTTTAACCCCAGTGCCTAGTTTCCTAGCTGGAACATTATTTATTGAATAATTGAATACACTTTATTGAATATGACAAATCAAAGGAAAAGTCTAGATGCAGTGATTGGGTTAGCCACAAGGCAACATGGAGAAGAACCAGGAAACTTGAGCATTTACTTTATTAACATAATGCACTTTAAAAATTCAAATCTATTTTTCTGAATTAAAAAATGACTTTACAGTCTTTTTCTCAGAGTTTGTTTGCATAATGAATTTGCAGTGGAGGAATCAGATAAGAGAGTCTGGATAAACTTTTCTGTGATAATTGAAAGGGCCCTAGAGAACAGTGACTTCTGAAATGGCCACTAAGTCATGAGAAGAGTAGGTGGGTGAGGGCAGCTATTGCCTAGAAGCTAAATAACCTGTGAGTGTGCCTACCTTTCCCTTGAGATGGTAGCTACTGGGAGCCAGAGACAGACCTTTCAACAAGATTAAAGAGATGTTATTAATTACTATTGATCATAGGTCAACAAATTAAATTGCATCTGCAACTGCATCTCTGAAAGGTCTAAATGAGAAATGCAGTTAATGGGTCTAGCTGACCCAATGTTGTGATTAAATAAAAAGTGAATGTATCCAAAAAACAAACAAAGGCCAAGAAAAATGTAATGGGAACAGGGTGGATATCCTTGGAAATCTCAGATTAAAAGGCTCTCCCAGAACCTAATTTGTCACCTAATCCCTGTATGTTCTGAAAGAAAAAAAAAAAAAGAGAAGGCCACAGTGGATGGTTGAAAAAATTATTTCTTTTTGAATTTCCAAAACCCTGGTGAATGATAATGTAAAAATAAAACTGACATTTATATTCTGAAGGGGCATGAACAGAGAGAGGTGTTGGAAATCTGTAAGCAGTTTGTATCATACTATGCAAAAGAAATTATTTCACCATGGTGTGAGATTAATATTTACCACAAATTAGTAAAGAATTCTGTTGTTCTTTCAATGCCAACCTTTGACTTCCATTTTAAGAATACTATGAAAACATGTATGACCAGTGGAGGACTTTGGCTCTTCAAATTGCAATTATTCAAACCAGGATGAAAAAGGCATTGGCAAATAGAAACAGAGTGGGCTGCCCTGTAGACAAGTGTATCTGAGGTTAATCCTAAAAACCTTGGCATTATCAGCATCTTCAGCATAAAGTCTAAAGTGGGGTATGTGCCACCCCCGAAGAAAGCATGAGCTCCATGCTTTTGGTGGTTGTTATTAGCATCAATATCCTTCTAATCACCTGAACTAGAAATGTGGGCTGCTTTAATTCTTGAATCCCATTTGTTCCTCCATGAAGTCTTGTTGTCCCAACCAGTCTGTTCGAGTGTCGCCACTACCAGATCAGATCCTCATTATTCTTTCCTGGACTCTTGTAATTGCTTTTCCTTAGTGTCTCCACCTCTCTCTCATTAGACCCCATCCCGTCCTTCACTCTGCTGTCAGAATTGTTATTCTAAGACTTACATGTGGCCGTGTCACCCTCTTTTGATGTTAATTAATCCACAGTATCAATAAAAACCAAGTCCAATTTTCTGAGCATGATTTTCCATCACCTGACAGCTAGGTTTCCTTCCTGGACACATCTTTCACCATGTCCCACCATCTTCAACTTCACACTCAAATCACACCTGTGCTTGTCACACTCCAAAGATACTATTTATTTATTATTTTTCTATTTTTAATGTTTATTTATGATCTATTTATTTTTAAATATGCTAATAGCAAACCCCAAATTCCTGCCCATCTTTTACTCAAGCTTCATGATCCAAACCTAGGGTTACCTTATCCATGAATTTCTCTTATCATACCATAACCTCATAATGATAGCTGACACATAATAGACTCTTCTTATGTGCCAGGCTCTATTCTAAGCTATTTTATGGGCAGCATTCTGTTTAATACTTACAGCCCTGATATAAAGTTGGGCAAGCCTGTGAAAATGACTGAACTTCTCTGAACCTCACTGTTCCAGTCTGCAAAATGGGAATGCTAGTTCATGATTTCATGATAGTTATCAGAATGGTTGAGCTGATGAATGTAAGACATTTTCTCTTGTAAAGTAGCCAATATAGTATCTGATGCACAGAAGGGGCTCAAGACGTGGTAGCTGAATAGCTGAACTTTATATCCGAATTCCTCCCCCACCTCACATAACTATTCATTTGAAAGGCTTTAAAACTGAAAATTAATTTTAAAAGTACAGCTTTTTAAAAAGGGCCCCTACTCAAAGCCAGGGAGTAAGGTAAGCACGGGGATAAATTAAATTGGAGTTTGGGCTTCAAAGAACTATGAGTTCAAGATCTTCAAATTTAAAGAGAAAACCATTAAGTCATTACCACAACTGAAAATGTTTGGCATATAAAACAAATTTTGAATCCTTAAAATTCAAGAAGTTCCTTTAACTCAATGTATTTAACTCTTATTCTGTGAGAGGCACTAAGGCACTAGCTCATCAAAAGAAAATATGCCTCCTGGGTCTATAAGGTTGATCAGGGCGAATCAGGTGTTCATACCAGACAGTACAGCTTGAGGCTCACTGATAAGACTACCCCCACCCCAGTTGGAGATATAAATCCCTTATAAACAGGGTAAGAAAGTATAGGTAAGGTTGCCAACTCAGAGATAGCATTTGTCCTTCAAAATCATGAAGGTACCTTTCTTTAAAAGAGTAGTATTACCAACATAAACCCTGAAATAACAACAAACCCAGCACTGTCTCAGTTCATAGCTTTCTCTCCTATGCTTTGAAGTGCCCTTCCATGAAAGTTGAATCAGAAATGAACTGTAAACAATCCTTTGCAAGGGGCATAGGGAGAGTTGGATAGATGGGAAACTGAAAAGCACGATAGTCTAATCTTGTTTTAAGAAAATGTTGGTGGAGCCGGAGGTGTGTATCCGTGTACGGGGGATGCCATGCCAATGTTTTCTTAGTGGTTGGCTTTTTTCTTTCTTCCTCCAACAATGCAGTAGATGATGGCAATTTATAAAGTATTGTTCAGCTTTACTCTGTTAGGCAATATGTTTGTCTCAAGGAGAAGGAGAATAACAGTTTGCACTTACTCCATAAGGAAAGCTTACACACGTATAAAAGGCGGCATCCTCTGGGTGCTGGTCATTGGAAATGGTTCTGGGTCTGGGGCTTTGTTGCCGCTATTGGTAGAAAGCCTCTTGCCTACTGCTTGACCTGCTTAGAGTCTAGGGAGGAGTTTAACATGGACTTTAAAAGAGTGATTTTCCCCAAAACAACCCTCTGATAACAACAACAGACCCAGGAGTCTGTCAGAGTTCACAGCTGTCTGTTGGCAGGGTTCACATCCCTACTGTGGACTTAGGAGACATAACGACCAAATGCAATGTTACAGATGGTTTGCTTTGGATCATGCAAATGCCCCTCCTCCCCTGTAGTTTAGAAAAGTCTAAGAAATTTGAATATAAACTGGATATTGATTGTATTAAGAAATTATTAATTTTGTTAGGTTTGGTAAAAACTATCCCTTTTTTCAAAGAGATGATTACTCTCTTTGATGACGTAGGGATGAAATGATATGCCTGATATTTGCTTTAAAATATTCAAGGGAAAAAATACATGAATTATTATGCAGAACCTTGAGAACTGTTGCATCTTGGCAATGGGTAAATGGAGGTTCCTTATACAATCTTCTCAATATTTTTTTTTTTTTTGCGGTACGCGGGCCTCTCACTGCTGTGGCCTCTCCCACTGCGGAGCACAGGCTCCGGACGCGCAGGCTCAGCGGCCACGGCTCACGGGCCCAGCCGCTCTGCGGCATGTGGGATCTTCCCGGACCGGGGCACGAACCCGTCCGTGTCCCCTGCATTGGCAGTCAGACTCTCAACCACTGCGCCACCAGGGAAGCCCAATCTCAATTTTTGTTTATGATTGAAAACTTCTACAGTAAAAAATTTCTGCTTTGCCACTTAAGGTCCTGTGACCTTGGGCAAAGCATTTAACCTCTTCGTATTCTGGTTTCCTCAACAGCAAATAAGATAAGATAATAAGAGTCCCTGCCTCGTAGCTGTGTTGTGTGGATTGAATAGAAAAGGTTCAGTGCACAGCACAAGGCCTGCCACAGAGTAAGCCCTCAAAAATTACAGATTATCATTAGTAGTGTGCATGGATCTGGGCCAGGGAAATAGTTTTCCTATCACTTACCCTCTCACTGCTGGTTTGAGTTCCTCTCTGATCCCTAAATCAGCCTTGCCTTTTCTTAGGACAAATGAAAATGTACTCAGACAAATGCTAAAGCTGATGCCTAATTCTAATTGAATATAGCTCTAACAACACATGTATTTTCAGATGATAAAAGTCACTTAGAATTAATCATTAAATGAAGAGTAGGGAGAAAGAAATTTAGGAAGGAAAATATACCACAAACCACATTTGCTGGTTAACACACTTTATATTTAACAAAATAGTTTTTTAATAATATATTCTTTTACACATCAAATATTGTTGCTAGAATCCCCTTTTTACAGTTGAGTGGTTTTTTTTTCTCACTAGTTTTCAGGCACACCATTTTTCAAAGATTTTAGAAACTGAATCGTTTTTTTAACAGGCGTCAGCTGTCAATCAGGATGTTGATCCCTTATTTAAACAGAGCTGTAGTTAAAGCCAAGAACCAAAGGCGGAGGAGATGTAGGAGGGTAGTGGTGATGGGGTAGCTGCAGACAAAGCTTTCAAAAGAGAAAAAACAAACAAACAAACAAACAAAAAAAAAACAGATGAAACCAGAACTGTGTTGTTCAGAGTTTGGAAAGGATTTCTCAATGACCTGGGTAGAAGGAAGTTGTAAAGTGTTTATCAGTTTATGAGAAATTCTGTCACAGTATAGGTTCATCTCTCCCTAAAGGGGGAAAAATGTCAGTGCTACAAAGTCTTAAAGGAAACAGCTTGTAGTGAGACTCTGAGAGGGGAAAAAAAAATCCAAGGACAACAATAAAATAATCCCTCTCTCTGGCTGGTAACAGAGGCTGCTGAGCAGCCTTCATTCTGCAAACTCTCTGAAGAGAGTTTCTTGATGGGTATTATACTTCATTCTCGAAAATTCTTGTTGTGACTCTCACTGTGCCCAGCCTTTGATGCAAAATTTCTGTACCCTGGCTTCCCAGTTGCTCTCACCTTCTGTTTTCTACAAAGGACATAGTAACTCCTTAATAATAGATAGGGTACTATGAAACATGGCTCTATTAATGATGTTTTCTGGGTTTCAAACCTTATTCTTGTCATTTATTATTATTATTTCTTTCCAAGAGTGAAGATTTTGAGGCTGGCAGTAGACAACCTCAGGGCAAAGAAAGCGCTATAATACATCTCTGTCTAGAAACAAGCTGAAGTGTGGAGTGCCTTTACTTTGAAGTGCAGGAATAAATCATGCAGAATTGTTCATGAATGATTCATGACTGTCTTTATGATGTATCCAGGGTGGCAACTGAAAAGTACCACCCTTGCTTCGAATTGGTGTTCTAAGGGAAGGCGGCTTGATGTTCTCCCTCAGACGGCGCCAGCCTGACTATTGGTATCAGAACACAAGCACAGTGTGTGTGAGAAGTGTCAGGTCCAACTCGTCAACACATTAATTTTGGAAATGACAACTCTTTCTTGATGACAGGAGGAGCTTCCAGGGAGGAGAGGCTTGACGATTTTAAAGGAAAACCCAGTTGATGAGACTAAAGAGATGTGTGTCCTGAGGGGGGACCTGTGGTGATGAAGCATCACTCCCTTTGGAGGAGACTGACCCATCCCCTCGGGGCTGCTGGTCGTGCCTGTCTGCAAGGGCTCAGAGGCTCACCAAAGCCACAGCCTCAGCCAGACCTTGCCTGGTACTTCCCCCCACCCACCCACCACGGAGCGGGGGAGTAGAATCTGTACTGATTATTCTAGACCAGTGGTTCTCAACCAGGTGAAATTCTGCCCCCTTCCACACACCCTGGGGGCATTTGGCAATGTCCAGAGACATTCTGTTATTACAGTTAGGGTACTGCTCTTGGCATTTAGTGGGTAGAAGCCAAGAATGCTGCTAAACATCCTAAAAATGCACAGGACAGCTCCCAATGACAATTAATTGTCTGGCCCCAAATGTCAATAGTGCTGAGGTTGAGAAACCTTGTACAGGAATGCGGCAACTCCACTGGAGCTGTGGCCAAGCCCAGGTGTGAGGGAGAGAGAAAAGGAAAGAACATTGGTAATGAAGACAACCTTCAAGGTTCCTCAAGGACCCTACCAGATCTGAGCCAGGGTTTTCAAGACAGGAGAGTGGAGTAAGTGACTAGCTATGCCATGTGGTTTCAGAATTGTTAAATTTGCACTTGAGTAGAGGTGACATCAGATACCCTGTGTATTTTATTTTTTCTGTTACTATACTAGCAGCATTACCAGGGCAACCTTGAGACTCTTCAAAGGTTCACTTTAATTGTTCAGTGTCTAATATATACATTTTAAAAACTGTTCAACAAATGGAATTGTATTGTGCAAGACTCACTCTACCCTAATCTTTAAATCAGCACTTGAGGTGGAAAGAGTGTCCTGAATCTGTGTTTTAACAGAGGGCTGAGCGGTCATTACTGTAACATGGCAAACACAGTCCCGAACCAGAAAAACTGCCTGTGTGTATGACTGGCTTTCAGCCACATCTGAACTCAAAAGCCAGAAGTGTTCAGAAGGATTCAGATTCACAGTGGGGCTATTCACCCTGGTTTTGGTATTTATCGTGCCAGGTGACAGAGTGGGTGTAGTGTGTTTCGTTATAAGCCGAACTTAAATTCAGCATCATGAGAAAGTCTGGTGATTGATGCTGCAATTTTGAATACCTGTCTCCCTTTGGATTCTTTAGTGAAGCTCATGGTATTTTTCACATATTAGTTTTTGATTGGCAGTTTCAAAATTTTGTGAATGAAATGTGTGGTCTGTAAGAATCAAATTGTGAATCTCCACATAATGCACTGAGCTCCAGTTCCCCGCCCAGCCCAGCAGTGGGTCCATCTATGTGCACCTCTCTCTTTTCCCTGCAGGGCAAGATTCACTCGAGGGGAGTGATTGCTTGGATGCTTTTGCATCTTCCTAATCAGGAGGGTCCTCACTCCTGACACTGCTTTACTGAAGCTTATTTGACACAACTCAAAACCTTACTATGCAGTCAAATCTGGCCCCTTAGACTCTAAAGAGGAAAAAGCAAATCACTCCAAGAGAAAAATGCCAGGTTTACAGAAGAGTAAAAATGGAGAAAGTCAGTAGATGGTGAGCTGGCAGGCCAGAGGTGTCACCAGAGAAGAAACCTGTACAAGGCTATTTCTTTCTTTTTGTTCCAGAAATCCAGTTGTCAAGTCACCATCAAGCATGGATAATTACAAAAGCAGTTTTGATAGCTATATGCTATATATATTTTATATAGCAAGAAAGAAAGAGAGAAATTTCCTCTTAGTAAAATATTCACTTTTGTCAACCCTAAAAGGTTTTGCTGGTGACCCTGTTGTAGCTGGCAGGAGTTTGTTTGTTTTCTTTTGTTTTAAACGTGTGCAGAGTAGAAGCCATAGCATTCTCTCCTAAGAGCTCGTCATCGGGTGGGAATCTGTTCTACACAGTCTGCTTGCCTTGGCATTCGCGTTTTGAACACTGAGCAGGCTTCCACCAGTCCCCGTTGTGACAGTGACAGATGTTACATTCATCCACTTTCACTTCAATGCCAGCCGGAATGATCGTAGTTCCTGCAAAGCAGTTTGGACCTGGAACACATACATAGGCTGATTAGTTGATTAAGTCTGAGAGGCTCCCTTTCTTTCTTCCCGACCCCAATAAAAAGAATCCAACCCCCAAAGCCATGAACGCGTATGTCAGACTACTCTTAACAGTGTATCTTTAAGGAATTTTCTAGTCATCTCCCTTAAATGCAAACTTGTAACTCCTACTGTCTTTTGCATACACCTCATATTCCCCACGTATGTCACTCATTCAAAAGAAAAAAGATCCAATGCTCAAAATGTCTTAGGGTCTGTTACTAAGTACATGCAATTTTCTAAAGTAAGGTAAGGATTAAACTCTATTTGCTTTATGCTCTGGGGTGTAAATGCTGCCAAAGTGTCCCCTGAAACCATCTAGCATGGTCAGCATCACTTGTCAGTACCCTGTGGCCTGTCCTCTCCCTTCCCATGGTAGGTTTGAGACAATGAACTCACTCATTCCCTGGTTTTAGCACTTCCCTAAGCCCAGTTCCTGGAATCCCAGCTTGTTTCTTGATAACAATGAATAATTCATGACCAGATGATTTATTCATGTCCCAAACAAGCTTTGTTAGAGGTTCATTTGATTTTTGTAGATGGAGTTCCTTTAATCTGCTGGTTATCTATTTCTTTGAAGAATGACCCAAAGGTTTGGCTTTTGTAAGTCAGCAGGAATTTTATTTTACTTTTTCAGATTCAGAAAAGCTTTACTGAAAATATCACTTGTTCGTTAAAGATGGATATTTTTTAAAATTCACCGATCTGTTTTTTACTTCTTATCTTTCTCCTCTTTTCCTTACTTTCCTTTTATTTTCTCTGTTTTTTTTCCCCCTTTGGTTTTTGTTTTCTTTTAACCTTCCCAATGTAGAAACGCGCATGTTCAGTATTGGTGATATTATTTCTCAAATTTAGATGGGATAAAGATTGCTTCCCAAGGTGCAGTGGATTATAGCGGAGTGATGCAAATTGCTGTTTCTTAGAAATGATTTGGTATAAGTCTCTGAGGTACGTATTTAGATAAATAGAGGGAGCACTGAGTTGTGTCTACTAGTGATTTATTCATCCAGCATTATTGGCCACTTGCCATTACCACTACAAAGTAGCATGGCAACATACATTGACATCAGTGCCCTACTTTCATTTGCTTACCACTTGATAACAATTTACGAGACTATCTTTACCATGAAATAAATGAAATCGGGGTGATTTGTAGTTCACTTCATAATTGGAATCTTGCCTTTCTAAAAATGGTAACTATTACATTACAGTGTTGATTTCTCAACACACAACTATTCAATATGCTACAGCTTTAATCACCATTGTTTCAGAGCTCCCGGAGCTCAACTGTGCATTTATTTACCAACTGCGTTTACGTACCTATGCCTTTCCTTCACTCAGGTGGACAGACACCAGGGGTGTGTGCCTGGGCATGAAGAGCCAGCAAGAATAGGAGGGATATAATGGGTCCACACAGATAAATTAAACAGCTTAGTGAGCTGTCTTCTTTCGCCCAGGAAGTGCTTCTTCTTAAGATGCTGTGGTTATAAGCTCTTGGCCATCTTAATTGCCGATTATTTAAGGATCACTATATCAATTCCATAAGTCTTAGCATTTAAGTCATTGTTTGATAGCCTGAACTGTCTTTGGGTCTACACCTCCCTGAGAAAATTCCACACCAAATCATGAATGTGTCCTGTTATTAGAGAACTTGGCAAGGAGTCTTTTTCAGAACGTAGCTGGTTATCCCATGGCTGCTGTTGACAGACCTCTCTCAGCCCTGCTGGTTCTCAGCCAGACAGGGTCTGACCACAGCCATACTAACTTCAGAACTTGAACTAGATGAACACTAACTACTGTTTTCCCAGAACTAGCCCAGAGAAAGCAATAGTCTCTCTCTTTCCACTTCTCCATATCCAACCAACTGTTTTCACCCTAACTGTATACTTTTAACTTTTCCAGATGGGAAAATAATTTATTTTTTCTAAACAGTGGCTCCCAAACAAAGAAGTTCCTGAAACAGAACAGGTAGAATGTTACCCAGAAAGAGTTTTCCCAGCTTCTTTTTTTTTTTTTTTTTTTTTTTTTGCGGTACGTGGGCCTCTCACTGTTGTGGCCTCTCCCGTTGTGGAGCACAGGCTCCGGACACGCAGGCTCAGCGGCCATGGCTCACGGGCCCATCCTCTCCGCGGCATGTGGGACCTTCCCGGACCGGGGCACGAACCCGTGTCCCCTGCATCGGCAGGCGGACTCTCAACCACTGTGCCACCAGGGAAGCCCTCCCAGCTTCTTGAAAGCATTTGGAAATGTGTCAGTAGAATCTTCACACACTCTCTCTCGTCTGTCTCCCTCTTTCTCCCCCTCTCCCCCCCTCCTTTTCTCTCTCTTTTTCTCTCTTTGTGTGTGTGTGTGGCACACTACTGGCTCACAGGGGGCAGGTTCATCTCAGTGGAACAATAAGAGAAAAAGACAGGGATGGATCTTGGTAAAAAGAGATTTCTAAGTCATCGTGCTTATCTTGAAGAGGGTTTTTACTAGAGCTCTGGTTTTCATATCTGCCCCTTTTGGCATATGTTGCTACCATACAGTGATCAGCATGTATTTGATCAGCCTCTGTACATCATTTCTTAAAACTCATTTAGAATTCCTGCACTCTCAGCTCAGGAAATATTAGTTTCTATTGATTGACAGAATGAAATGAAAGATCCTTTGCACTTTGCCAGGATTGACCAGTCAAAGGCGCTGCCTGTAAATAACATAGTAACCTCTGGACAGTCTACTTGGCAGCCAGAGGTATTGTACAGAATCAAAAACTCCTGTTTGATCTCATTAATAGTGATTTTATAAGCACCCGTCTGAGAACTTCAGGTGTAACTAAAGCAAGCCCCATATTTGCTTGTTAATAGCCTTATCTGCTTAAAAGTAATTTAGATAATTGTCAAGCAAAATGTTTGGCACTATTTAGAAATTCTTCTGGTTTTGGCCCTTTTTCCTTAATAGTGCTGACAATAAATGCTATTTGCTTTCAGTGTGTGAGTGTCCTACATGAATTCCTTACATAGGAAATCTGTCCTTCTATCTACTCTCTTCCTTTTATTTGGGGGCTGCTTTCCTTTTGTCTTGGTTTACGTGAAAGAATAAGTTGCTTAGAAGAGTGACCTCAATGGCAAAAGCAACAAATTTTAATGCTGAAGACTTGGAGAGACTCCAGAGGGTGCAGTGAAAATGATTAAACTGAAGGCTGGCAGATAAGACCTCTGAGAAAAGGTTAAAGGGATTGGAATTATTTAATCTAGAAAGAGAAGACAAAGGTATAACTCAACTCTCAGGGGGTGAAGGCTTATTATGTGAAGAATGGTGACCAAATATTCTATCTTCTGACACCCAGAATAAGTGGAAATGGAGATGCATTGATTCTCAAGGAATTAGAAGCACACACACAAATTACTCAGCGAACTGAGAATTGAGTGTGGCAGTTGCCAATAGTGTGGTGAGGCCTTCTCTCTCAGAGATCTTTCAGAGCACAGGAGGTCTCATCTGTTAGGTAGATTGAAATTGTCAGTTCCTTGAAAACAGGAACGGAGTATCTGTTATTTCTGATGGTCCAGGCCTAATACTGTGTCTTGCAAATATTAAAAACTCAGTATGTGTTTGCTTAACTGAATGAAATAGTATGAACTAACTAGTTATATATTGGAAGCAAAATTATTTTCTGAACTTATAGATCCGGCCTTACATATATATCAGGCCTAGCCCTAGCAATATAGAAATATTTGACCCATTGAGGAAGTTGGAAGTTGAAAAACCAATGGGTTTAGAATGATGAGTGTACTGAGAAGTGACTGGGAAAACAGTGGTGTTCTGAAGCTGGGGACTCCTGTTGGCTTGAGAGAGCCATTATTAAATATTCAGGAATTTTATAACCTTGTTGATATTATTTTGGTAGCTTGAAATTAACATTTGGGAAGTATTTATGCCACTAAAATCAGCAAATGCTACAAATCAGGATTTTAACTCCCCCTCTCCCCACCTGAGAGCCAAATGGTGTAATCATTTATATCACTAGGTTAGGGCTCAGGGTTCAGGGCATTACTGGGAATGTTAAAAGCAATGGGAAGCCAATGAAGTATTTAGGTAGGGGTTCGTGTGTGTGTGTGTGTGTATGTATGTGCACACATAAGCATCTGTGTATATGCAGGCACGTCGATAATCATGAAGTAAAGACTGATTCCATAAACTGCACCAGGGTCACCATGTGATTGGTCCACAGTGTACCCATCTTTGGACTGTCCATGATGTCTCAATGGAGGTAGGACCTTTGAGATTGCAGACAAAGAGTAGAACCCTCACAGGCCCTGGCCACTGTGTGATTCCTTTCTCCTTTGCTCTGAGGCATTAAAAGTATCTGCTAAAATGCTGGGGTAATATTAAATTAGCATCAGCAATTAACACATCGACTTGAATTAACTGATCAGATTACACCTTATAGAAAGTAAGGTCCTAAGGGAAAAAGCACCAGGAAACGTGTAATTTCATCTGGAAAAAGGCAAAGGGTTGTTGGGGGGAGCAGATAATTGCTAGGAAGACAGTTTAGCTGGAGTCTCTTAGGGGACCAGGGTCACTTTTAATCTGATGGAGATACTGGGCTGTTTGGGGAATTGGAGGATCCTATCAGTCAAGCAACAAGCCAGTCCTGGATAAGTCAAGCATAAAAGCACTAATTAAAGTTGTATGTAGAGAATATCCAGAATAGCCCAAAGAACTACGCCTGGAGGTAATACAATCAGGAACAAGGGCCAATATCATGCCACAGATATGACCCAGTGAAGACACACCTTGGGTGCAGATATAGCAGCCTGCTCCATCAATATTCCCAACCCAGGACCCTGGATGCTGCTATGAGGACCATCAGCAGAGCTAGCTCCCTGACCAGTCTTGCCAGGATGAGGATTGTGTAGTTCTTCTTGAAGTCACTAGCTTTCAGTGGAAAGTGTGCAGCGGGTCAGCCTGGGGACAGAGCCCAGTCAAACTCCTGCACCCTAGCTGCAAGGGAGGCTGGGACGTGGGTACCTGGCATTTGTAGCTTCTCTAGGGAGAGAGAGACTTTCTTCATACATAGAGGATTCCACAGTCACAGGAAGGAGGCAGTTGTTCATTTCTGATGCTAAGATGGATGGGGAGAGGGGTCAATGAGGGCAGATTTCATCTGCTTCAAAATTTTTTCTCTGGGGCTGACTGCCAGTGTGCTTGTCTAGCAATCAGGTAACAAATATTCAGAAAAAGACCACTCTAAGCATGAGTGATACAGCTGTTAAGACAGAGTTCCTGCCTTCAGAGAGTTGACATTCTAGTGGGGTGAATCAGACAAACAGTAGAAAAACAAACAGAACATTTCAAGTCATTCTGAGCTATGAAGAAAATAAACATGGCAGTGTAGTTGAGGGCCTAGATCCAGGGAGGGAACATTCGTTAGAGTTTACAGAACATATTCATATATGTTTTCTTGTTTCATATTCACCATAATGCTGTAAGGTGTCATCACGAATCCCATTGCATACATGAGGAAAGTAAAGCTCAGAGAGATTAAGGGACTTGATAAAAGGCAGAGAGCTAGATAATGGGAGAGCTTAAATACCAACGGTCTTATTCTGACTACTTTCCTCAAGGAGAGGCTTTTCTATGTGTCCTATCACTCCCAATGTCAGCCAGGATGGTACCCTTTCCTGTTCCTGACTCCCCAGCTTGCTCTGGTAGGAAGCTCAGATGAGATCCAGATCCAGTTGGCAACAGTGAATTCAGTGAACACGTTGGGAGTTCTTTTTAAGAATTTTCACGCACAACCTTATTTCCTCCTCACATGAGCTACTATTTCCTGTGTATTATAGGTCAGACAATGAGACACGGAAGTATCAATGACTTTCTCAAAGTCACACAGCTAGTGAGTGATTGAGCTGCGACCCAGAGCCATTTTTCTAGGCTCCGTCCCAGAAGTCAATCTTCCTGTGAGTAGGAGCTACTTTTCATTTCCTGCAAGTTTTGTAAGTTTTGTTTTGTTTTGTTTTGTTTTGTTTGCGGTATGCGGGCCTCTCACTGTTGTGGCCTCTCCCGTTGCGGGGCACAGGCTCTGGACGCGCAGGCTCAGCGGCTATGGCTCATGGGCCCAGCCGCTCTGCGGCATGTGGGATCTTCCCAGACCGAGGCACGAGCCCATGTCCCCTGCATCGGCAGGTGGACTCTCAACCACTGCGCCACCAGGGAAGCCCTTCTTGCAAGTTTTAATAGCACCTGGGATGGTATGGGATGGATTAGAGGGAAAAGGTTAGGATGTTTAAGTTCCTGTTTAAGTCTGTGTGTTTGTGTATGTGTGTGTGGGCATGCACACATGTGTAAGTAAAGGGAAGGTCTGGCTACACAGTCCCTGTGGGGCAGAGAATTGAGCCCCTCCAGCAGCATTATTCAGCTTCTTCTCCATAAGTGCAAAGCAGGAATTGCTCCCAAGAAGCAGTTGTAGCTGAGAAAAAGTGTGGCTCTAGCGATCGTCTCCAAAGGCCACCAGGCTGGTGCTGAGATCTCTCAGTAGGAGATGCCCTGTTCTTGTTGCCCCAAATCTCCTTCACAGCTAAGCCTCCTCCTTCCCAGAGACTTGGAAAGCCAGGATGGTCATGACCATTTTATAGGCACTTCTGGATTATAAACTGGTATATGGCGTCCCTGAAAACCCTCCTTCTGACAACAATTTCATATTGCCTGACAGGCCTTTTTTAAGTATTGCAATTTCTGGCCTTGATTTGAAAATTTATTATTGATGCTTGGTGTCTTTTAGAAATTGGCTGTAAATGATCTTCCTGCTGCATAAATGAGGCAGATTCCTATTGTGTTAGGCTATAAACATCCTATATTTATTTGGCAGGGCATCTAAATCATTGTTTCAGCAAATAGGAGGCTTGTAGGCATCAGTCTGGGATTGAATTGGATTGGAGTATGTTCATCCTTTTAACTGATTTTAATTCTCTGCTTCAGGAAATCTGACAGATGTTATTGTGCTACCAAAAAGCAAGTAGGCTTCCGATCAGGTGAACCCATTTCCGACTATTAAAATCTTGGAGAAAATGTTTCTAGCAACAAGTAATTAGAGCTGATTGCAGTGAAAATTGAACTAAGTGACTGAAACCTGCCCAGTAGCACATTCCAGTGGCCTAGTTAGGCCTGGACAGAGAGCAGAGATGAGATTCAGGTTGTTAATGGGAGCTTGCAGACTGGAGAATGGGGTGCTGCTCTCTACCTGCTTCTAGACCCTCATCCCTATGTTACTTTCCAACTATTTTATTAAACCTGAGAACAAAACTTCCTCAGATTAAGGTGGCAAGTCAGGAAGGATTGTTTTCTCAGAGGCTGCCCAAGAGGTGCCTGTTAATCATTTTATTTGAAAATTCAGTACTGCTGAACTCCCACACAAATTTCAGTGTGAGGGCTCTGGAGAGTTTTTTGGCCCTTAAGTATGTAAGATTTATAGCATGGTGCTCCTATTAAGCAAAGTCCGAAGACTGGAGCAGAGAGAGGAAGGACAAGGTCAGGCTACACAATAGAGGTAAAGGTTGGCTGCTTTTTTCCTAATTCCAGGCA
Source organism: Mesoplodon densirostris (assembly GCF_025265405.1). Lineage (NCBI taxonomy): Eukaryota > Metazoa > Chordata > Mammalia > Artiodactyla > Ziphiidae > Mesoplodon > Mesoplodon densirostris. The sequence goes on from NC_082668.1 coordinate 23,423,435, forward strand.
AATCAGCAGCTGTGAGAATCTGGAGTCATTCACAGTCTGCATTAGCTGGCCCTATATGTCCAGTCTCACCTTCACCAGGATATGTGTGGTCAGAAAATGGCTTGGTTTGCTGTTGTATAAAACACTATCTGGTGAGTTTTTGCTTCAAATGATGAAATAGTCTCAGCCCAATTTTCCAACCTTAAACCAGCTGACCTCCCCTTGTTAGAGCTTTCAGTGTTTTTCATGTTTCTTGTCAGCAATCCTAAAGGTAGGAAGAGCTGGTATTACTCTACCCATTTTACAGCTGAGGGCACTGAGTTTCAAACAGAGAGGAGGTGAGGCGATTTACTACTTACTTATTTCCCAGGTGAGGCACTTTATTTCGAGGTGAGCAGATAGAACTCTGGAGTCATACTGTCTACATTTCAGTCCTCCTTCTGCTATTTCCTGGAGGTATCATCTCAGTGTCCTCAGCCATAAAGTGGGAATAATATTAAAATAATAAGAGTTTTTACCTTATGGAGATTTTGAAGAAGCAAATGAATTAACATGTGTAAAGTACTTAGAACAATGCCTATCATGAACTAACAATAAATGTTAGTTGTTGCTATTTATCATTCTCATTATTATTACTACTTGAGTTACCATCTGTGCTACTTTGCATAGCTTATGGATTCCAGGACCTTTGATTCCTAGTCTGTGTTTCTTTTTTTAATTTTAAAATATCAGTGAAGAAATTAATATGGTTAATGTCAACCAGTATTTTTTGCAAAGTGAGTGGATGTACAACAAAAAAATCATTCCTATGTGGATTTTCCCCAGCTTTGTTTACTATTTACCAGGAAGCCAGACAGTTGAAGAGAACAGCTGAATAGAGAAAGCATGACTGGGGAGAGTTAAGGGGAGATATATTAGTCTGAACCAGTTGTTGACTGTGGAAGAATTCATTAGGAAATTGATTTAAAAATGAGTTGCTTGGATGGTACAGACAACTGGTTTCATTTGTTAGAAATAAAGAGCCCAGATATGGTGGGAGAATGTCTAAGGTAAAGGCTAACAAAGAGATTGAAAACTAATTTATTTATTTATCTATCTATTTTTTAATTTTTTTTTTGTTAAATTTATTTATTTATTTATTTTTGGCTGCATTGGGTCTTCGTTGCTGCGCGGGCTTTCTCTAGTTGCTGCGAGCGGGAGCTACTCTTCGTTGTGATGGGTGGCTTCTCATTGCGGTGGCTTCTCTTGTTGTGGAGCATGGGCTCTAGGGGCGCCAGCTTCAGTAGTTGCAGCACGCAGGCTCAGTAGTTGTGGTGCGTGGGCTCTAGAGTGCAGGCTCAGTAGTGGTGGTGCATGGGCTTTGTTGCTCCACAGCATGTGGGGTCTTCCTGGACCAGGGATGGAACCCATGTCCCCTGCGTTGGCAGGCAGATTCTTAACCACTGCGCCACCAGGGCAGTCCCTGCAAGCTAATTTAAAGAGAGAGTAGGAAATGATAGCTATCTATGGATTGATCAATTTATCTACCTATCTAACTAAAGGTTTCTGCTTTTTTATAGCATTTTCTTAGTGCTTAAAAAAAGGATAATGTGTAAATGCCCAGCAATAACAGAAATAATGAATGAATTATGGTACTCCACTTCATAGACTCTTCTGTAGCCATGAAAAAGAATGAACTATAACCTCTAGCTGACTTGCAGGGATTTTCATGAATTATTATTGAATAAGAAAAGAATTATGCAGAGAAGTGGGTATAATATCCTGTTTAAAAAAATAGACAAACTTCTGTGTGTACATTTGTATAAAATTATATGAGGATGGAGGAAAAATAAAGAAGCACAAATACTAAGTTGTTAATGTGGATTATCTTGCTGGAAGAAGGGATTGCTGATGGGGGAGGAGATGGGGATAGGACAAGTAGCAGGAGGAAAACAAGTGCATCACGAAATATTTGGTTCTATATATAAAAATAAAGAGAAGTTTTAGACTGACATGCATTTTAAAATCAATGTGTACATTTAATGCTGTAATTGTCCCTTTTTTCCTTTAAATCTGTTAAATCGATAATATGTCTGACAACCAGGTACATCTTAAAACTGAGAAAATGTAGTGAAAGTCATAGAAGTGGGCAGACCATGAAGAGCCCTCAGTGCCCCAGTTTTCTTGACTCTAAAGTTCTATGTCACTGCTGTCCACGATAGCAGCCACTAGCCATATATGCCTATAGAGCACTTGAGATATGGCTAGTCCAAAATGAGATGCTCTGTAAATGTCAAAAACAGACATCAGACTTCAAGGAATTAGTAAGTCTTTGAAAGTAAGAGAAAAGGAGTAAAATCACTCATTAATATTTTTTATATAAAGTATGTGTTGGGTGACAATATTTTGGATATATTGGGTTAAATAAAATGTATCAATAAAATTAATTTCATCTTTTTACTTTCTAATGTGGCTAATATAGAGAATTGAATTTTAGGAAATTTACTTAAATTTGAAACTAAGTTTAGAGAATTTAAAACTCAGTGTATGTCTCACATGATATTTCTGTGGGGCAGTACTGGCTCTAAGGAATTACAAAAGGATGAAGAGGTGTTAGGAATGGCCAAGAGGAAACTAATTTTTACATAATTTGGGAGGAAGGAATGCTAGCTATTGTGGAAAAGGGCATAACTTTAAGACAGACGTTCTCAAAACATGCTCCCTTGATCAATAGTATCACTGAGAATATCTTTGAAATGCAAATTCTCCAGCCCCACCAGATACCTACTGATCAGAAACTGTGCATATGGGGTCCAAGATCTGTGTTTCTATAAACATTCTAGGTGATTTTGATGCAGGCTAAAATTTGCTTTAGGATAAGGCTTAGATAAAAGCTGTAGAAGATAGCGTGGTTAGTCTGAGTTTTAGAAGATGCCTCAAAATAGACTAAGCTTACCCCAATGGCAGTGAATTCATCATGCTACATAAGCTTTTAGCAGTGGGTCATTCCTGAGGAGAAACTCTGAGCAAGAAAATGGTGGTTAAATGCTTCAATTACTTTCAGGTTTCAGCATCGGACTCTGAGCTGTCATTATTGTGTTTCTTTGTTAAGTGTGATTTTTATCCACATGATAGCTTTGAGAATCAGAGTCATGTGTGAAACTTGGCATTTGAAACCATTCTGGATGCTTTGATGACCTCACTTTCCAAAACCAAGTTGGTTATCACTGGAAAGAAAATAATATGTATTTATCTTTGGGATAGAAACAGGTTAGAAAAGATTGTACTACTCAGTTTTATCTAACTTTCATATAAAAGATAGAATTTCTTTAAGCAACAAACTTTCTATCTCTGACAACGAATTTAGTATCTTTAAAACTGCCTACCTCATTGATGAAAAAATTGCAAACCTATTTTCATTTCCTTAAAATGCTTGAGTGAATGTACTAGAATGGAAGTAGTGTCCTCACCGTGGGGGAGGGGCATGGGACATGGAGTATGCTTGTCAACAAAGTGGGTACTGACACACACACACACTATCCACACAGCATACTTCATAATGGAGATGAAACAGAAAACTTTCCATTTTCATTTTCTATGTTCAAAGACACAAAATGTCTTGCAACCGAAAAAAAAAAAAAGGTGATGAGCAGGTTATTTCATTAGTGGATCATATGACCAAAGGTGCCCTATTGACATTTCCATGATTTTCATGGTAATGAATTACTTGACATGCCATGGGTAAATTAAGAAACAAAATGACATTTTCTTTAATGTTCATCTAACAATGCCTGTAGATAGCTAATAACTGTGGCACAGAAATGAGAACAAGATTAGTAAAAATAAATGGTTCACAAACTGTATACTGAGTCTAGTCTAGGAATATTTCTAGTCTAGAAATATAACGTTTAGTAGGCAGGCCTATTTCCTTCCTGTATGGATGTGGCAAAAGTAGATACTGAATATAAATAACAATGGGATAAAATTTGTAAAAAATAGTAAACATATTAAGGGGATTTAATTTGGTCTAGAAGTCAGAGAAGGGTGCCTTGAGGAGGTGATAGATGATAATGAGAGGGAGGGGTCAAAGGAGCTACATGTGAACATCTCCTAAGTGCAGCAAAAGCTTGACTCTTAGGGAAGCATTTAAGGTACTGCAGAGTAGAGAGCCAGTGGAAGCGGGGACCAAAGATAAAAGCAAAGACATAAGTATGAGCAATTTCTTAGTATTTAAAAAAAACTATATTTGGAGTTTTGGATTGCTTCTAGAGGGCATTGAAACCATGCCATCATCAGATTTACTTTTTAACTAGATCATGCTGGCTTCAATGTAAATAATGAGCTGGAGCAGGGGTGAGGGCCCTGTTGCAGAAAGTAGACCAATTGAATCAGTTCTTACATTAGTCCAGGCAAAGGTAAGTGTGGCCTAGACTAGGGTGGTGGCCATGGGAATGGAGAGAAGTGAATGGATGTGAGCAGTATTTAGATTGAATCAACATGATTTGGTGGTGGAGCGAATGTGTGGAATGAGGTAGAAGATGCTCCTCAAGTTCCTGCTGCAAGCAAGGATATGGGACACTGATGAAGGAGCAGGGTTTGGAGGAAAGAGAATGCAGTTAGTGTTAGGAACATTGAGTTTACACACACGAGTCATCTAGGTGGAGATGAATAGCAGAATAGAATTGACTGAGCTGCCAGGAAGAGTTGGGTAATTGAAGCCAGGGGAATAGATGAGGGGTCCCTGGAGCTTTTGGTGTAGGGCAAGAAGAAAGAGGGCCTAGGACAGCAGATGGGACAGTTGGAGCCAACTAAGGTGACTGAAGTGAAGTCTCCAAAGGGGAAGGAGAAAAAATTAGCCATACATGGCGTCAGAAAAGCAAAGGAAAGGAAATGTTTCTGGTAAGGGCAGTGAAAGCAGTGTTGAATGCAGCTGAGATGGCAAATGAGATATGGGCTGAGAGAGGTTTATTGGTAACTGACAAGAGCACTTTCTGTGGAGTAGTAAAGGCAAAAGCCAGAAGGCTGAGGGAGGGGTGGACATAAAGAAAGCCTGGTCAGTAGCTGAATGAGGCCAGAGTTGAGGGAAGATATTTAAGATGAGAGAGAGAGAAATATGTTTAAATGCTGGTGAGAATCTCAGGGGGAAAGAAGAGTTGAATGTAAAAAGGTGGGATGTGGGGGGAAGATAATTGACAGAACAGAGTCCCTGAGAAAGCAGTAGGGCATGGGATTCTGTGTTCTCAGTTGGGAGAGGGGGAACTTTTTCTATTGTAATAGGCGATAGGAAGCTGCAGGAGTTTCTTTCTGATAATTTCTATTTTCTTTGGGAAGTAGGAGGGATACTAATCTGCTGAGAGTGAAGGGAGAAGATGAGGAAAAGAGAGGGTTGACATAGTCATTCCAGGAATGAAAAAGATAGCGGCCTGGGGAAGCATAATGGAATTGTCGAACAGGGTGAGGGTCCCGATGAGGATGCTGACTATAATTTGCAGTGGTACCCATTTGATTGCTCCTGTGATCTTCCCACTGGAGCCCAGCAATATTGTGGAAGAGTGCCCTAGCAGAGAGCATCATTGAATAGCCTCGTGACCTTGGGCGAGTCACTTATTCTCCATTTCCTCATCTGTGAACTGGGAATAACAAGAGTACACATCTGATAGGATTGTTGAGATTCTTAAATGAATTAATACACATAAAGTACCGAGAATAGTTAGTAGATAGTGTACCCTGGATATTAAGTGGTTAGCTATTCTCCAGCTTTGGGGTTTTGACAGGCATGAGATGATAGGAGCAAAGGAATGGGAAATATTAACAGGAGAGCGGTTGAAATTGTAGATGAGGAGTTAAACTGGAGAACAAGGGAAATGAAGCCATAGATTTTGAAAATCGCTAGATTGTTTTGTATTTACTGGAAGTCCTCCTGGTATGGATTCCTGGCCTAAAATTAGAATACGCTAGTTTTGCTGACAGAATTGGAGTGTTAATGGAAAATGAATAACAGTTTCTGAGCTCTGTTATTCCAGCTCCCATTCTATACTTTGGCTTTGGTACCCAATTACACAAGGAATTTACATCAAAAAGATTTCGCTGTTTTGAGAACTTTAGCTTAAAGCAGGTCCTGTGTGTGATATTTTACTTTCTGAATTACTGTGAAATGGGAAAGTTCTTAAAAAAAGAAACAAATTTATAAGAAGCAATATTAAGGGAATCCCCTCAAGTTAAGGCAATTTTGTTTAAAAGCTGTAAATTTGCCAACTCTTCCTGCTCTTTTCCTTGAGGTCCACAATGCAATTTAAGCCAGAAAAAAAATCAGTTTGGCCCAAGCTTGAATTGCTGCAGCATATCAGCCTCCAAACGTGAAATTTAAAAGGAACTCTCTGCATCGCTGATGGGCACTAGACACTCACAGGTGTTATTTTGTCTCCAAGAATAGATTTTGTATGGTCACTCAGATCACACGCTGGTACCCTGGCCTTTAATCATAAATGTAAATGGACTTTAGACACCAACATTTATTTCCAGGTTGGAAAATGAATTTTTTTTTTTTTTTTTTTTTTTTTTTTTGCGGTACGCGGGCCTCTCATTGTTGTGGCCTCTCCCGTTGAGGAGCACAGGCTCCGGACGCGCAGGCTCAGCGGCCATGGCTCATGGGTCCAGCCGCTCCGCGGCATGTGGGATCTTCCCAGACTGGGGCACGAACCCACGTCCCCTGCATTGGCAGGTGGACTCTTAACCACTGCGCCACCAGGGAAGCCCATGAATAAGGTTTTATAGGTAAAAATATTACTGACAAGCCTAGTGAGCTGTCTGAAAATAGTTTCATGCGCTAACAAGCAAATAAATAAAATACAATTATAGACTAGGGCCTGTCCCCCTAGGAGTCTAGAAATCTTGATTTTATTCTTTCCTGGGCAAATGATTTTTTCTTTATTTAGAGGAGACACTTAGAGGTGGGGAGGGTGGAGAGAAGAGAGATCAGGGTGGTCTATCTCAGGTGCAAAAACCACCATTCTTATCTCAAAAATACCCTTTAATCTGTTGCCTTCCCAGAAATTGCCAATGGACAGATGTCAGTTATTAAGGATAGTTTATTTATTCATTTATTCAAAAGCATTTATTGAAACCTTCCTATATGCCAGAGACTGTGCACATCCCTGGAGATACAGTGAGCACAAGACATATTCCCAAGTCTCAATGGGGTATACTCTAGCGGGAGTGAGGCAAGTACAAAGTTAGAAATAGGATTTTACAGGAGGATGTGTGAGGGAACCTAATCAAAAGAGAGGAAGGGGCCTCCCTGGTGGCACGGTGGTTGGGAGTCCGCCTGTCGATGCAGGGGATACGGGTTCGTGCCCCGGTCTGGGAGGATCCCATATGCCGCGGAGCGGCTGGGCCCGTGAGCCATGGCCGCTGGGCCTGCGCGTCCGGAGCCTGTGCTCCGCAACGGGAGAGGCCACAACAGTGAGAGGCCCACATACCGCAAAAAGAAAAAAAAAAAAAAAAAAGAGAGGAAGAAGGAGGCTTTCTGGAGATGCAAAGACTGAATGAATCATGAGGAGTGAATGGGAAAAATTTTGGTAAAGAATCAGGACGGTGTGGTGGTGAGTGGGGAAGTTAGTGGCATAAGCAAATAAAGGGTTATGGCCCATTGGAGAAATGTAAGAAATTGTGTAGAGTTGGAGCTTAGGGTCCCAGGAGAATAGGGAGCTGAAACTGGAAGAGAAGAAAGGGCAGTGGCCAGGTTCTGGAAGACCTTGTAAGCTGTACTGAGTAGAATGGACTTTACTATTACAGCACTGTGGGGACACTGAAGAATTTTTAAATGGTGGAGGGCTGTAACCATACTTATGCTTCAGCCAGATTGCTCCTGCTGCTGTGTGAGGTGGGTTTGGAAGGTCCCCAGCCTGGTGGAAGCAAGAGCAGTAATTGCTCCAGGAAAGAAATGGGGAAGGTCCACACGGAACCAGTGGCTGTAGGAATGGAGAAGGGGGGATAAATTGGGGTGATCTTAAAGGGAGAATTAATAGAATGTGGATGTAAGTGATACGGAAGAGAAAGGAAATAAGATGATATCTATATTTTTTGCTTATGTACTGGCTAGCAGGTAGTATCTTCCACGGAAAGAAGAAATATAGGAACTAAGGCAAGTTTAGGTGGAAGGTCCAGAGTTCAGTTCTAGACATATTGAGCTTCAAATGTCTTTAGCTTATAACAAGTGGAAAGCTTCGAGTAAGTAGTGTGATCTATGGCTTGAGATCTCATGGGAGATACTTGAACTGGAAGCACCAATTAATTTAGAAGTCTTCGGGATATAGATGGTGATTGAATACATGAAAGTGGCTTCTCAGGAAGAGAGAGAGTAAATAATGGGAAGATTACTATTGACAGAACCCCAAGGAACTAACATTTACATCATGAGTAGAGGAATGGAGCTCTGAGAGTGGTGTGTGAATGAATGGTTATAGAGATGGGAGTAAGACGTATAACAGAAGTTAATGGAGAAGAAGATTTCAATAAGGAGTCAGTTCTGCTGGATGTTAAATAAAATAAGGGTTGGACATATCCATTAAATTTAGTATCCAGCAGGCCCTGGATGGCCTTGGTAAAAGCATTTCCACGTCATTGTGGGGATGAAGCTTGATATCAGTGGGTTTAAGAGTGATGTGTGCACAAAAATATGTAAACTACACATTCAAGAAAACATGTTTTGAAAAGAAGGTGAAATGTAGGGCTAAGTGATGAGGGAGAGAACGTACTGGGCTGGAATTGAGTAATTCAGTCAACTTCTGAGTTTTGTTATTGCTCCTGTTTTTAACATCAGGAGATGTGCCCATCTATGTGCTTAGAGGAAAAAGCCCCTAGTGAAGGGAAAATTGCAGGTTTGGAGAAGAGGAAGTTCTGGATGTTCTGATAGGGATGAGTTCTAGGAGTTGTTCATCGAAGTACCATGATCTTAGGGCCAGCAGCAAAGGCATCAGCAGAGAGCTTGTTAGAAAAAAGTAATGTCGGGCCCTGCCCTAGATTTATGCAACCAGAATCCACCTTTTAACAGAAAGAACATTCTCCTGAGATAGATAGGAAGATAAGGACAGATAAGTTTCTTGATGTTGACCAAGAAGGGAGTTAAAATGATGTTATGTCATTTTGCTGTGAGGGAGTGAAGTGATTTACTGAGAATAAGTAGGGGGCAGTGCATGTAGTAAAAGAGAGCCAGCTAGTGGGGTCTGAATGGGTAGCACTGAAAGTGACAGAGAAAGAAACCCTGAGCTTACTGTGCTCTGTATGTGAATGTTTGTGTGGATGTCTCCAACAGCCTAGGGCTGGTATAGGAGTGGGCAGACACTTAGGTTGATGTAAGTTTGGAGTTTTAGCAAAAGTGGAAGTCAGCAAGAGAGAGGGTGAATGAATGAACCACAGGGTCTCTGTTGGAAAGAGAAGTCAATGAACATCAATGGGAGCTGATAGACTGGAAGGAAATGGGCATCAATAATAGTTATTTATAGAAATGAGAACTCTTACACTGCCAGCAACAGTGGCCACTCATCCAAAAAAAGCTCTCCATTCTCACTGCAGTGTTTTTGTTTGTGTGTTTTACAAATAACACATTTAAAACATTCACTATTCTCTCTCCCCTAGTCACCTATCGAACTAGAGTCTGAGGCTGCTCCAGGCACTGAAACTGCCCACTAAAATAGCATCTTCATTGTGCTATCAACTATGGCTTCTCAATTCTTTAAACGGGAATAAGAAGACTCGTAAGATCTGGCTGAGGGCTTTAAAAGATCAGAATGATATTCTTTGCTACCTTGAATGCCCTTTTTAAAATAACTATTTGCAAAATTTTTACAGGAAGTATGTTTTATGAATATTACACTGATTCTTCACCCAAATGTTTTTTCTTTAACTTTTGAACCTCAAAGCACTTTGTTCTTCCCTTTATGACACTATTTAACTATACAGTTGGCCCTTGAACAACACAAGTTTGGACTGCGCTAGTCCACTTATATGTGGATTTTTTTTCAATAATAAATAGTATTGTACTACACAATCCATGGTTGGTTGAATACAGATACAGAGGAGCTGCCTATATGGAGGGTCAACTATAAAAGTTATTCACAAATTTTTCACTACACAGAGGGTTGATGCCCCTAACCCTCACATTGCTCAAGGTTCAACTGTGTGTGTGTGTGTGTGTGTGTGTCTTTCTCTCTATTTTTAACATAGCTCAGTACTTTCATCCCTTCTAAGAGACTGTAAAATTGTGAATATTAGGAGCTGTCTTGCTAATTTTTGTTGCATTGCTGAGCACAGAGAAGGTTTTCTAGCTGAATCACAGGGTTCAGGAATAGGGTAGAGTATGCTAGAGAGAGGACTGGTAGAAGATTATGAAATGCCTTTTAGACCAAAATTAAATGTCTGTATTTTAACCTCTAAGATAGGCAGTCTCTAAAAAGTAAAGTAGGGAAGTGATATGATATGCATCTTCTGGAAGCTCACGCTGTCCAGTCCAGTGAGTGGAGTACTGAACAGAGATGTGTAAGATGAGAGCAAGGACATGGGTTACAAAACCATTGTGTTCGTCCAGTTGAGAGACAAGCGTCTGAAATGAGGCATAACTTTAAATATGGACAGGAAAGACATTTAAATACTACATTGTAGAATTTAATGACCTTGGAGTGGGGATGAGACAGGGGAAGAAGGCTGTAGCTCACTCTGGGTTTCTGGATTGGGTGACACAGGTAATGCCATTCACTGAGATGGGCAGAGAGAGAAACAGGTTCAGGGAAGATGAAGGGGATGGTGATGATACGTGAAAGGTGGGGAGTGATCAATTTTAGAAATTCTAAACTACTATACTTATGGTAATAAACATTGGTTGAATACGCTAGAAGAAAAATGAATATGAGACTGTTTTGAACTTTAAGGAAGAACCAAGGTTGAAATGGAAACATATTATTAAAAATGTTTACATTTATTTCCCCCAAGTGGAAATTATAAACCACTCCTACTGCCAAGTCTCTGGTGGGGAAGCAAAACATCTGGTTGAAATTCCACTGACCTTTAGATACACCTGAGTTTTCCTGTGATGCCCATTTTCATTCCAAATGGTACAGCAGAGCCCTAGGGATTGTACTTCCTGGAGCATTCCACCAATAAAGAGCATTTGTGCAGCACTTACATTTCACACGCAGGTTTTTGAGCCAACTTGGTTCTAAACACTGAATTGGGCACTTTAAAAACATTTGCATATCTGAGTTTGTTACTTCTTCACATCAGAAAGTTTGCAGAGTGATCGTGAAAGAGCTTAGGAAGTAAAGTCTCTGATCTAGTCGGTGTTTTTCTCTGAACCTTAGCAGAGGCACATGGATAAGACAACAGAAGGGGCGTCAAGGATGTCTTGATTAGGAATCAAGAAGGAAGATTCAAGAAATGCACCCTATATTTCTAGACAGGTCCCAATTTTTCACAACATAAATATGTGGCTAGGCCAACTTCTTAATACAGCTTGTTTCCAGTGGCAGAACTTAATGTTGTCCTAATTGCTTCTTTTCATTTGTGGTTCTCTGATGCTTTTGAGGGAGGTATAATGTCCTAAGTATGTGGAGCTTCTGTTTTTGTGTCCCCTTTGCTCTGCCACCTGTGGTAAGCTGAATAATGGCCTCCTTGAAATGTTCACATCATAATCCCTGGAGCCTGTGAATATGTGACCTTATGTGATCAGAGGGGGTTTACAGATGTGATTAAATTGAGGATTTTGAGATAGGGAGATTATCATGGATTATCCACATGGGCCCAACATAATAACAATTGTTCTTATACGAGGGAAACAGGAGGATAAGGGTCAGTAGTAGAACATGTGATTAGGGAAGCAAGAGATTGGAGTGATGAGAGAAAGGGGTCATGAATCAAGTATGCCGGTGACTTCTAGGAGCTAGGAAATGCAAGCAAACAGAGTCTTCCCTGATGCCTAGGGGAATGCAGCAGCCCAGCATACACGTTGATTTTAGAATACCACCCCTTGAGTCAACTTGCAGATGATGCTAGATCAGGAAGGGTCAACTTAGATATCAAGCAGTATTTCCCAATGGATTTTAAAAGAATTTCATACTGTATATTGATTACTAATGCTGTTATTAGTTCTCTTAAAAAGAATCTCTGGAGGGGTAAAATTTGGTCCACCTTAAACACAGAAGGTCAAAAAAGTTGCCCTTCTTAAGCAGGTTATTGTGGTGGCCACTTGGCAAATTGTCTATGTTGACAACGTGGTTAGATTTGACTGAAGCATTTGTTGTCTGCCCTGACCTGCTTTCTGTGTACTTAAATCAAGGATTCTTCTATGCTCTCAGAATGGGACTTTGATCCACTGGATTTGGTTGAATTCCCTGCTCAGATCTGAATTTGCAGGCAGCATTTTAGAGTGTTTATATCCTGTAGGGAAAACATGAAAATTTATTTATGAATTTAAGTCCTGGCTTGCCCTGTTCATTTTCAGAAATCAAAAGTACATCATCTCTGCCAAATGCAGTTTTTTAAAAAAAATGCCCACGCAGATCCTAGAACATATTGGCATAACATTTTTTACAAACTTGTGTAAATGTTTTAAGCTTATAAATGACAAGCCTTGTGTTGTCAAGTAGTGATGAAACACCCATAACACAAGGAGAGATGGTGAGTCACATAGCTTAACAGAACTAACAAGTTCTGAGTAGTACAAGTGACTAATTGCTCTGCTAGTGTACTCTGGGCGACGAGCCCCAGAGAGGAAAACATTCGTGAGTCATAGGATTTTTGTAGATTTAATGACAACCCTAGAATTACATTAGCATTGCCTCCAAATTGAGAAGACATTGAAGAAAGCAGAATTCAAATGAACTGGTGTGACTCAGTGTGAAACCTAAATCAATATAAAGAAGCTGGAAGAAGAAATAAAAACTCTCATGCATACAGAAGAGGAAAACCTTCATGTTTTTATGGATTCACTCAACAAGCTCTACTCAATGCCTACTGTATATCATACACTGTGCTTTTTCAGGACAAAATAATTTGCTTCCAATTGTGAATATGGGAGAGTGGTCATACTAAGCTGAGAATGAATGAGGTCTTGGCAAGACTGTTTTCCGCTAAAACCCAGGTACTTAGAGGATGTGTTTTACTTATTTGCATCCCATGAATTTCTGTACTTTTGGGTATCTGTGACATTGAATGTACTTAGAACACTTTAATGATTGAGTCCTGTTACTAGTGGAGAAAGCTAGGTCAGATTTTGCTGAGTTTTGTTCTGCATGATCTTCAACGAGTGCTGCTCAATTGGTCTCTTACTCCCCAGTAACTTTCATATTGAGGTTGGTATTTATCATTAAAAAAATTAATTGTAGCATTTATTTTTTAAATAAAGCCAGGAGCACAGATGTTAAGAATCACAGATCACTTGGTGAAAAATCTTTGAATACCTGCTATGCTGTCAGCCCTAGTAAATTTTACCTTGTCCCAGATTGTGTATGTAAAATGTTCTCCAGCTTACTCTAGGCTGGATTCATCTACACCTGTCTGTTTTGTGCTACTCTTGCTTGAGTTCTACGGTTGATTCAAGGATTTTAGGACAGTGTAAACTCAAAGGTTTGAGGATGTAACCCCAAGAGTTCTATTTGTTTTCCTAGAATTTACTCAAGTCCTCAAATCATTCCTGGATACATACAGTGGCATTCAAGGGGTTCTTCAGACCCCAATTAACAAAATGCCACCAGTTCCAACTGCCCATCCTCCCTATAGGACCTTCCCTGACCTGGGTTCTGTTCTCTATTGTGGCATCTGTCACAGAAGGATACTTATTTACAAGTTCATGTCCATGCTGGACTTTGAACATCACAAAGGCACTCAGCACAGTGTACAGAAGTTCAGTAAATGATTGTAGCATTTATCTAAATGTACTCCTGAAAGGAGGTTTTGCCTTTGGTATTAAAAATAGGGTATCATTCTCCTTGGGATTCCTTCTGTGACTCTTGGTTTTGGCAAAGAATCACTTGAACATGCCAGCTCTACCAATGAAAACCCTTCTCACTCAGCCACTTACATGGTTTGTGACATTCAGTGCTCTCAGTGTTCGCTAAAAATGATGTTCATAAAAACTGGAACTTCAGGGATGGAAGAATGACATTCATTTCAAATGTGCCAACATGATCATATGTCAAATGACAAGGTTTCCGAACATGGTATGAATTCTTCTGTTTTTTTTTTTTTTTATTTTATTTTTATTTTTTTTTAAATTTTATTTTACAAATTAAATCAGTTATACATATACATATGTTTCCATATCCCCTCCCTTTTGCGTCTCCCTCCCACCCTCCCTATCCCACCCCTCCAGGCGGTCACAAAGAACCGAGCTGATCTCCCTGTGCTATGCGGCTGCTTCCCACTAGCTATCTACCTTACGTTTGGTAGTGTATATATGTCCATGCCGCTCTTTCACTTTGTCACAACTTACCCTTCCCCCTCCCCATATCCTCAAGTCCATGCTCTAGTAGGTCTGTGTCTTTATTCCTGTCTTACCCCTATGTTCTTGATGACATTTTTTTCTTAAATTCCATATATATGTGTCAGCATACAGTATTTGTCTTTCTCTTTCTGACTTACTTCACTCTGTATGACAGACTCTAGGTCCATCCACCTCATTACAAATAGCTCAATTTCATTTCTTTTTATGGCTGAGTAATATTCCATTGTATATATGTGCCACATCTTCTTTATCCATTCATCTGTTGATGGACACTTAGGTTGCTTCCATGTCCTGGCTATTGTAAATAGAGCTGCAATGAACATTTTGGTACATGACTCTTTTTGAATTATGGTTTTCTCAGGGTATATGCCCAGTAGTGGGATTGCTGGGTCATATGGTAGTTCTATTTGTAGTTTTTTAAGGAACCTCCATACCGTTCTCCATAGTGGCTGTACCAATTCACATTCCCACCAGCAGTGCAAGAGTGTTCCCTTTTTTCCACACCCTCTCCAACATTTATTGTTTCTAGATTTTTTGATGATGGCCATTCTGACTGGTGTGAGATGATATCTCATTGTAGTTTTGATTTGCATTTCTCTAATGAGTAAAGATGTTGAGCATCGTTTCATGTGTTTGTTGGCAGTCTGTATATCTTCTGTGGAGAAATGTCTATTTAGGTCTTCTGCCCATTTTTGGATTGGGTTGTTTGTTTTTTTGCTATTGAGCTGCATGAGCTGCTTATAAATTTTGGAGATTAATCCTTTGTCAGTTGCTTCATTTGCAAATATTTTCTCCCATTCTGAGGGTTGTCTTTTCGTCTTGTTTATGGTTTCCTTTGCTGTGCAAAAGCTTTGAAGTTTCATTAGGTCCCATGTGTTTATTTTTGTCTTTATTTCCATTTCTCTAGGAGGTGGGTCAAAAAGGATCTTGCTGTGATTTATGTCATAGAGTGTTCTGCCTATGTTTTCCTCTAGGAGTTTGATAGTGTCTGGCCTTACATTTAGGTCTTTAATCCATTTTGAGCTAATTTTTGTGTATGGTGTTAGGGAGTGATCTAATCTCATACTTTTACATGTCCCTGTCCAGTTTTCCCAGCACCACTTATTGAAGAGACTGTCCTTTCTCCACTGTACATTCCTGCCTCCTTTATCAAAGATAAGGTGACCATATGTCCGTGGGTTTATCTCTGGGCTTTCTATCCTGTTCCATTGATCTATCTTTCTGTTTTTGTGCCAGTACCATACTGTCTTGATTACTGTAGCTTTGTAGTATAGTCTGAAGTCAGGGAGCCTGATTCCTCCAGCTCCGTTTTTCGTTCTCAAGATTGCTTTGGCTATTCGGGGTCTTTTGTGTTTCCATACAAATTGTGAAATTTTTTGTTCTAGTTCTGTGAAAAATGCCATTGGTAGTTTGATAGGTATTGCATTGAATCTGTAGATTGCTTTGGGTAGTAGAGTCATTTTCACAATGTTGATTCTTCCAATCCAAGAACATGGTACGTCTCTCCATCTATTTGTATCATCTTTAATTTCTTTCATCAGTGTCTTATAATTTTCTGCATACAGGTCTTTTGTCTCCTTAGGTAGGTTTATTCCTAGATATTTTATTCTTTTTGTTGCAATGGTAAATGGGAGTGTTTCCTTGATTTCACTTTCAGATTTTTCATCATTAGTATATAGGAATGCCAGAGATTTCTGTGCATTAATTTTGTATCCTGCAACTTTACCAAATTCATTGATTAGCTCTAGTAGTTTTCTGGTAGCATCTTTAGGATTCTCTATGTATAGTATCATGTCATCTGCAAACAGTGACAGCTTTACTTCTTCTTTTCCCATTTGGATTCCTTTTATTTCCTTTTCTTCTCTGATTGCTGTGGCTAAAACTTCCAAAACTATGTTGAATAAGAGTGGTGAGAGTGGGCAACCTTGTCTTGTTCCTGATCTTAGTGGAAATGGTTTCAGTTTTTCACCATTGAGGACGATGCTGGCTGTGGGTTTGTCATATATGGCCTTTATTATGTTGAGGAAAGTTCCCTCTATGCCTACTTTCTGCAGGGTTTTTATCATAAATGGGTGTTGAATTTTGTCAAAAGCTTTCTCTGCATCTATTGAGATGATCATATGGTTTTTCTCCTTCAGTTTGTTAATATGGTGTATCACGTTGATTGATTTGCATATATTGAAGAATCCTTGCATTCCTGGAATAAACCCCACTTGATCATGGTGTATGATCCTTTTAATGTGCTGTTGGATTCTGTTTGCTAGTATTTTGTTGAGGATTTTTGCATCTATGTTCATCAGTGATATTGGCCTATAGTTTTCTTTCTTTGTGACATCCTTGTCTGGTTTTGGTATCAAGGTGATGGTGGCCTTGTAGAATGAGTTTGGGAGTGTTCCTCCCTCTGCTATATTTTGGAAGAGTTTGAGAAGGATAGGTGTTAGCTCTTCTCTAAATGCTTGATAGAATTCCCCTGTGAAGCCATCTGGTCCTGGGCTTTTGTTTGTTGGAAGATTTTTAATCACAGTTTCAATTTCAGTGCTTGTGATTGGTCTGTTCATATTTTCTATTTCTTCCTGATTCAGTCTTGGCACGTTGTGCATTTCTAAGAATTTGTCCATTTCTTCCAGGTTGTCCATTTTATTGGCATAGAGTTGCTTATAGTAATCTCTCATGATCTTTTGTATTTCTGCAGTGTCAGTTGTTACTTCTCCTTTTTCATTTCTAATTCTATTGATTTGAGTCTTCTCCCTTTTTTTCTTGATGAGTCTGGCTAATGGTTTATCAGTTTTGTTTATCTTCTCAAAGAACCAGCTTTTAGTTTTATTGATCTTTGCTATCGTTTCCTTCATTTCTTTTTCATTTATTTCTGATCTGATTTTTATGATTTCTTTCCTTCTGCTAACTTTGGGATGTTTTTGTTCTTCTTTCTCTAATTGCTTTAGGTGCAAGGTTAGGTTGTTTATTCGAGATATTTCCTGTTTCTTAAGGTGGGATTGTATTGCCATAAACTTCCCTCTTAGAACTGCTTTTGCTGCATCCCATAGGTTTTGGGTCGTCGTGTCTCCATTGTCATTTGTTTCTAGGTATTTTTTAATTTCCTCTTTGATTTCTTCAGTGATCACTTCGTTATTAAGTAGTGTATTGTTTAGCCTCCATGTGTTTGTATGTTTTACAGCTCTTTTCCTGTAATTGATATCTAGTCTCAAAGCATTGTGGTCGGAAAAGATACTTGATACAATTTCAATTTTCTTAAATTTACCAAGGCTTGATTTGTGACCCAAGATATGATCTATCCTGGAGAATGTTCCATGAGCACTTGAGAAAAATGTGTATTCTGTTGTTTGTGGATGGAATGTCCTATAAATATCAATTAAGTCCATCTTGTTTAATGTATCACTTAAAGCTTGTGTTTCCTTATTTATTTTCATTTTGGATGACCTGTCCATTGGTGAAAGTGGGGTGTTAAAGTCCCCTACTATGATTGTGTTAGTGTCAATTTCTCCTTTTATGGCTGTTAATATTTCCCTTATGTATTGAGGTGCTCCTATGTTTGGTGCATAAATATTTACAATTGTTATATCTTCTTCTTGGATTGATCCCTTGATCATTATGTAGTGTCCTTCTTTGTCTCTTCTAGTAGTCTTTATTTTAAAGTCTATTTTGTCTGATATGAGAATTGCTACACCAGCTTTCTTTTGGTTTCCATTTGCATGGAATATCTTTTTCCATCCCCTTACTTTCAGTCTGTATGTGTCTCTAGGTCTGAAGTGGGTCTCTTGTAGACAGCATATATATGGGTCTTGTTTTTGTATCCATTCAGCCAGTCTGTGTCTTTTGGTGGGAGCATTTAGTCCATTTACATTTAAGGTAATTATTGATATGTATGTTCCTATTCCCATTTTCTTAATTGTTTTGGGTTCGTTATTGTAGTTCTTTTCCTTCTGTTGTGTTTCTTGCCTAGAGAAGTTCCTTTAGCATTTGTTGTAAAGCTGGTTTGGTGGTGCTGAACTCTCTCAGCTTTTGCTTGTCTGTAAACGTTTTAATTTCTCCATCAAATCTGAATGAGATCCTTGCTGGGTAGAGTAATCTTGGTTGCAGGTTTTTCTCCTTCATCACTTTAATTATGTCCTGCCACTCCCTTCTGGCTTGTAGAGTTTCTGCTGAGAGATCAGCTGTTATCCTGATGGGGATTCCCTTGTGTGTTATTTGTTGTTTTTGCCTTGCTGCTTTTAATATGATTTCTTTGTGTTTAATTTTTGACAGTTTGATTAATGTGTCTTGGTGTATTTCTCCTTGGATTTATTCTGTATGGGACTCTCTGTGCCTCCTTGACTTGATTAACTATTTCCTTTCCCATATTAGGGAAGTTTTCAACTATAATCTCTTCAAATATTTTCTCAGTCCCTTTCTTTTTCTCTTCTTCTTCTGGAACCCCTATAATTCGAATGTTGGTGCGTTTAATGTTGTCCCAGAGGTCTCTGAGACTGTCCTCTGTTCTTTTCATTCTTTTTTCTTTATTTTGCTGTGCAGCAGTTATTTCCACTATTTTATCTTCCACCTCACTTATCCGTTCTTCTGCCTCAGTTATTCTGCTATTGATCCCATCTAGAGTAATTTTTATTTCATTTATTGTGCTTTTAATCGATGCTTGATTCGTCTTTAGTTCTTCTAGGTCCTTGTTAACTGTTTCTTGCATTTTGTCTATTCTATTTCCAAGATTTTGGATCATCTTTACCATCATTATTCTGAATTCTTTTTCAGATAGACTGCCTATTACCTCTTCATTTGTTAGGTCTGGTGGGTTTTTATCTTGCTCCTTCTCCTGCTGTGTGTTTTTCTGTCTTCTCATTTTGCTTATGTTACTGTGTTTGGGGTCTCCTTTTTGCAGGCTGCAGGTTCGTAGTTCCCGTTGTTTTTGGTGTCTGTCCCCAGTGGCTAAGGTTGGTTTAGTGGGTTGTGTATTCTTCTTGGTGGAGGGGACTACTGCCTGTGTTCTGGTGGATGAGGCTGGATCTTGTCTTTCTGGTGGGCAGGTCCACGTCTGGTGGTGTGTTTTGGGGTGTTTGCGGACTTTTTATGATTTGAGGCAGCCTCTCTGCTAATGGGTGGCGTTGTGTTCCTGTCTTGCTAGTTGTTTGGCATAGGGTGTCCAGCACTGTAGCTTGCTGGTCGTTGAGTGAAGCTGGGTGCTGGTGTTGAGATGGAGATCTCTGGAAGATTTTTGCCGTTTGATATTATGTGGAGCTGGGAGGTCTCTTGTGGACCAGTGTCCTGAAGTTGGCTCTCCCACCTCAGAGGCACAGCACTGACTCCTGGCTCCTCAATTTGGGATGATTTGTTGTCTATTCATGTATTCCACAGATGCAGGGTACATGAAGTTGATTGTGGAGCTTTAATCCGCTGCTTCTGAGGCTGCTGGGAGAGGTTTCCCTTTCTCTTTGTTCTCACAGCTCCTGGGTCTCAGCTTTGGATTTGGCCCCGCCTCTGCGTGTAGGTCGCCGGAGGGCGTCTGTTCTTCGCTCAGACAGGACAGGTTTAAAGGAGCAGCCTCTTCGGGGACTCTGGCTCACTCAGGCCGGGCGGGAGGGAGGGGCACGGAGTGCGGGGCGAGCCTGCAGCGGCAGAGGTCGGCGTGACGTTGCACCAGCCTGAGGCGCGCCGTGCGTTCTCCCAGGGAAGCCGCCCCTGGATCTCGGGACCCCGGCAGTGGCAGGCTGCACAGGCTCCCGGAAGGGCGGTGTGGACAGTGACCTGCGCTCGCACACAGGCTTCTTGGCGGCGGCAGCAGCAGCCCCAGCGTCCCACGCCCGTCTCTGGGCTCCGCGCTTTCAGCCGCGACTCACGCCCGTCTCTGGAGCTCCTTTACGCGGCGCTCTTAATCCCCTCTCCTCGCGCACCAGGAAACCAAGAGGGAAGAAAAAGTCTCCTGCCTCTTCGGCAGCTCCAGAGTTTTCCCGGACTCCCTCCCGGCTAGGTGTGGCACATTAGCCCCCTTCAGGCTGAGTTCTCGCCGCCAGCCCCAGTCCTCTCCCTGCGGTCTGACCGAAGCCCGAGCCTCAGCTCCAGCGCCGCCCGCCCCGGCGGGGGAGCAGACAAGCCTCTCGGGCTGGTGAGTGCCGCTCGGCACCGCTCTTCTGTGCGGGAATCTCTCTGCTTTGCCCTACCCAGGTATGTGGGGAGTTTCTTGCCTTTTGGGAGGTCTGGGGTCTTCTGCCAGCGTTCAGTAGGTGTTCTGTAGGAGTTGTTCCACGTGTAGCTGTATTTCTGGTGTATCTGTCTTCTTCTGTTGTTAAAAATCTGATATTTACAATAATTACTTGGCCTGCCTGTAAATGCTACACTTCATTTTTATGAAACTAATGACATCTGCTGCGTAGAAGTGCACTATTACTCCTACTGTGGCCATTTCTAGAATAAAACAGAGCTTTTGCATGTTCCCCATTAGAACGTTACTGAGAAAGGAAGGAAAACGTTAGAATTCAGGAGAATCTAGGAGATTTTAAAAGATTCAGCAAACAAGATCTAGAGAGCATTTGCTTGAAAGAAAAATAGCACAATGAACATATGGTAAAATCAAACTGAAGTTTTGTACATCTTAATACCTTTGTGCCAAATGCCACAGCGATTCCTTCTCACTGCTTAGTAAATGGGTCCAACCGTAAGAGGAAATGAAAGATTCAACATCACGAGAAAGAAGAGAGGATTAAGGCTTAGCTTGCTAGATGGTTTTAGGGGCAGTTAATTTCCTAGAGCTATGCTAGGGTTGTTTCTCTCTTGTTTATACAAATTACCTCCCCTATTCAACCCCAAGCAGGCTAAATTTATGCTCTGGCATGAGATTGCAAATCAAATCCATAAGTTAGTGAGTAGGGTTAGAGATGGAGGTGAGAGGAGAGTGAATATAGAAATAGCTTACAGGAAGATAATTATTTTTGGTGAGCATCCCTCAGTTATTTTTGTTAGTTCCAGTGTAAAAAAATTCGAATCAGTTGATGCTGAATGATTAAGTGATTTCACGGATTATTTTCCCTCTAAGGTGTAGGAGTGTGGAAAATCAGGTATTCCTCCAATTGTATCGTGAGGGCCAGTGGGATATCACAGTTGTCTTTGTGGTGAGATTCTTGGAACATTGTTGTCAAGGATGTTTATGGAATTTCTTGTTTTCTCTGATCCTCTACCAAGAAAGTTTTTTTTTTAACCATATTTTCAATTTGGCTGAAATTAAAAAAAAAACCAAAACAACCTTATAAAATTGCCACAGAGAAAGTTTTTTCAGGAGAGGTATCAGTGCTTTTAGCTTTCTGCTAGCTCTGAAACAGAAATATCACATTATTTAGAAAAACATTTTGTTTCATGTAAGATGAAATGTTTGCTTAGACTTAGTATTACTGTCACAAATACGTTTTGTGTTTTGAGCAGAACGATGTCTTGTTCAAAACACACCCTTTACAATGATCATGTGCTACTATGGTACTTGGTTAAATATAAGTTATGTCATTAATCCACCAGGCAACAGCCATGGATAATTCTATATTTTCTACAACAGCTTGGATAGCGCTGTTATGCAGCGTGTTGGCAGAGATATTACTTAAGGATGAGCAATTAATAGTAACAGCTTTCAACGTGAAAGCATACACAAATATAGCACATGCCAGTGCATCTGAAGTACCTGGTAGGTTTTTTTTCCTATTTAACTAATCTTTACAAAATACCTGTGCTGTAGATAATTCAGCTTTCCAGAATGACTTTGACTATTTTACTACTTTGCTTTTAGAGTCTATTTTATAATTCTCCAAAGTTCTATTGAAGAATACATACATCCCATACTCTTCATAGCAGCTACCTTATCATTGCTAGAAGATGCATTTAGCGATTAATTCCTGGAGACTGGGCATTTTACATCCTGCTATCCAAAGTAATAAACATTATTTTACAGTTTAAGTCACATGGAGTATGTGAAAAATCAGGATAATTGGGAAGCAGCATAGCATAGTGAATTTGGGAGCCTGGGTTCAAATCTCAGTTTTGCTACTTACTAGTTGCATACTCTTGATCAAGTTACTTACTTTGTCTATGCTGTAGTTTTCTCATCTTGCAAAATGGCATACTAGTACTTACCTCATAGGGTTGCCAAAAGACATAAAATAATGCCTGATCCATAGTACAATCTAAGAGATTAATCCATTAAGTTCTGTAATCTTCTCAGAAAATTTGCAAAGAATGTAGAAATATCTCCCATTATAGACAAGAAAATTGGAAATCAGAGAGGTTAAAAGACTTCCCAAAGGTCAATGTCAGATCCCTGCACCATTCACCATTATTCAGTCACCTGTTGGTTACCAGGTCTTGGCTTGAGAGTCTTTACCCAACTATGAGGATAGAGTGGCGTGTGGGTCAGGGAGTATCAGGGGCACCAGTCTTAGGCTGGAATGTCCTAGGAAAGACAGCCAGGTGTAAGGGGGGTTCTTGGAAGGTTACCAGGCCTAAGGAACTTGTAAATTACAGAGGGGCTGAAGAGAGGCACTGTGCTATCCAGTTTGGGTCAGTGGCTCCAACTGGCTGCTTGCTGGTGGCAGCTACTACCTTCTTGAAGGCTTTACTAGCCAGATCTTCTCACAGCACTGGGTTCTAGCTACAAAATGGACCAGCAACTCTGAGGACACAACTCTATGCCTGTACAGACACATGCCCCAGAATATTCTGAATGCTAGGCCTTGGCTGTTCATGTCTGGAGTCCCTCCCCTGTCCCCTTAAATGAACACAAAGCAACGGACTTGGAATCAGAGGCCAGGAGCTCTAATTTCGGTTCTGTGTCTTTTCAGCTATATAATCTTTCTGAATCTTAAATCCTCATTTTTAGACAGGGATAGGAATATCATTCCTGTATTTTTATCCTCATAGGGTTGCAAGTTTATCAAATAAAATAAGTAAGAAAACATTTCCATAACTTGAAGAGTGCTATGGTACTCTTATTTCCATAGTCACAATATTGGCAAATAATCACACTTTCTAGGTGCACCATAAAGACTCCAGGTTTTCCTCTTACCCAGAAACACAGTGAAAGTGAAGCCATTTGGCAGATCTGGCTGAAAGCCAGGATTTAATGCCCTGTAGGAACCACTTAGCACTTTGGAATTAGCCAGACTGTTTTGGATTTGAGAGGGCATGTAGGACACTCTTTGGAATTCCCTTGTTTATTCAGTTAAGTTGAGACCTTGCCAACCATCTTTATTTTCCTCTCTCGTTTCTCTTGCTTTCTTTGGTCAGTGTATTCTGCTAGAGGATGACTAACCTATAAGTTTTCTGGGAGCAAATACAACATAGTTTGTATTTCTGGAAAGTGCTCTGGATAAGACAAATACTTTTTGTTGGTTATTCAATAACTATCTTGAAAAGCCCCTGTTTATGAAATGAGAAGGGAAGAACCTGATCATATTGATTCGGTTTGCTTGATTAACTTTTTAAGTTGTGAAATCGAATTAGGTTTTCCCTATGATTTCTATTAAATTGAACCACACCCACATGAAATTACTGTCATGATCAGTATAGTTTTTGTAGTTAAACCAAATATATTTCAAGGAAAACTCCCTGGAGAATTGAGAGGCCTCAAAAATGAATCAAAGTTTGGCTCGGTTGGAAATTATGTTTGAACACGTCTGAATGAGATCACTCCTGTTCAACCTTTTTAAGAATTTTGGAGGAACATGGGGAGGGGTCTTTTTGTAATTTAACTTGGAAGTCACGTTTTCACACTAACCTCAAAGGGCTGCTGTCACGAGGTTGCTGTTGCTACTGAATATCTGTCAGAGAAATGCATGCTAAATACTGCATTCTCTTAGGTACGAGTCATTCTATGAGTAGGATTTAGATTTTTCAATGAGAACCATCAGGAACTTACAAAGAAAAGGACTTAGTGTGATACAGTGACAGTCTAACACAGGATAGGCGTGCAAGATATGTTTGCTGAATAAAGGAACCTCAAGTTGGCACATGGTTTCTAAATTGTGCACATGTGTCGGTAATGGGAAGGTTTATATAAAACCTTGTCTTGGATGAAAGTGTATGAAAATTGTACAACCATTAGCTATAATCACCCCTGGGATAAATCCATTCCTAGAGTGGGAAAGCCAGACAGAGGATGAAGGTTGAAAAATTGGAAAGGGCATAAGAGAGACACACTAGGGGGATAATCAGATGCAGGGAGCTTGTTTTGATGGATGCCCGCAGCAATTTTCGCTTGCCTGGGGCACCCAGCCACCCCGTGGTGGACACTCACTAAAATAGGAATGGCCTCCTCAGCTCTAGCACCGGCATCTGGATCTTGCATTAACTGCACATTTCTGAATGATGTCAGGGGCAATCGGAGCCAGGCAGCAGCAGGAGAAGTTTGCAGTCACTTCAACTTTGCTCCCACCCCTGTGTTAGGACCATCAAGTCTTGTCAGCATCAGTGATTGCTCACTGATGCACCAAGCATGGAAGATGGAGAGGCACTTGGTGATGCTCGTCCCCAGACAGACACACAGCTGCTGGGTCAGGCGCCTGAGAGGCTCTGCGCTCCTGGTCGGGGTTTGAAGGTGTTGGTGTTATTTTCCAGGCTGCCTGGAAGCTTGGTGGGCTGTGTACAAATGATCAGATGCAAATCGTCCCCAGTGATCACAGCTTGTTTTCCCCAGATTTAACTGTGCTGCACTCAAGGACAAGCTGAAGGGACTCTGTTACTAATCTACCGCCAGAGCCACCTAAGATGCCGGGAAGCCATTAAAGCCAGACAGACTGTCATCGGCATTCTATTCGCCCCGGGGAGCCAACACTGTCCCATAATGAACGCCTTCTCCCACCTGAGCAAGATAAAACAACCACGCAGCTCTTCTGCAGCTGAACTTCCCTTCTGGTGGCTGTTTATTATTATTTTAAATTAGATGGAACACTTGCCTCAGGAAAAGGAAAGACTCAACAGTGCTTACTCTTCCCCAGAATGCTAATGCTATTCTAAAATTCACCTAGAGGATAGGATGGTCAATGACTCATTAAAATCTCCACGTTATGAGGGTAAATGCATTAACTGCTTACCACCAAAAAAACTAAGCAACACTATTACTGTATATTTGCTTGGTGTCAGGCACAGAGTTGAGAGAGCCTGGAACAAGCTAATTGTCCCAGTTTTAGGGATGGGGAAGCCAAGGTATGATGGGGTTGAGTGACTTGCCCAAGTCCCCAGCAGATGTATAGGTAGGGCAGGGATGCAAAATGAAGACTGCCCTCCCCCCAAAGCTGGAGTTCTTCACCGTGATGCATACTGTTAGTTTTATCCATGCACCACTCAGAAAATTCTTCCATTATAAATTTGCAAATTCATTCAATGACTTCCTTGACAAATGTTGTTTGAGTTCCTATTCTACGCCAGGGAGCAAGCTCATCAATGAATCACGACTACATGAAGTAATGAGGCAGCTCTCCTGGGGATGGGATAAGGAGCCCCCAATAGGACGTGTGCCTGAGATGCTCAGCGTGAGGTGGAAATAGCTAAACGTCACTCAGAGACATGAACAAGGAGAACACACACAAGGGAGAGTTTTGGTTTTTGTTTGCCTCTTAGGGTGGTACCAAGACTGGAAACAAAATGAGGGAATTAAAAGGGATGAAGAATCAGCTATGTAAAGAGCCAAATGGCCTTGATAGGTGATGGCAGAATAGAGGACATGTTGCTGTCCATCCGAACCCAGGTAGTTGTCTTTCACAGCTTCCCACCACTTTGGGCCAGAGTGTTTCTGAAGTTGGTCTGAACAAAACACTGAATTTTACTAGCGGAAGTACCAATTTTCTGTGATATTATCCCAAGTATTATCATCTAACTAGCATGTTAAAAACTAAAAACAAACAGAAAAACTCAACAACGACAAAGTGCCCCCTGAGATGGAAGAGGAAAAACTAGATTTTGAGACAGGAGGAGGTAAAAGAAAGTGAAATATTTGGTGGCAGGGTGTGGTGCTTTATTGGCTTCTTTCCTGTGTTGTCTAAAGACAGGGTTTGGTCCCAACTTCTCACCATCTGGTAAAGGAGAGGACATTCTGACAATGCTGAGGGCACATGTTACAGCATCATAAAATCTACCCCAGGTCTCTCTCATCTTGCTTTTCAATGTGTTGTTTACAGATGCTAGACGTTTGAGAAGAAAAGCTGTTATTTACCACACATTTCTCAAGGGACAAATTAATGTCCCTGGGATTCCTCTAACACAGATGAGGTCTGGGTTCTTCTCATGCAAATATTAGTGAAAGTTTAATGTTGAAAAACATGGAACTCTGAAAATAAATGTCTTCCATCCAGGCACAGAAGATGTTGGTTATACATAAGAAATAAAGACACCAACTCTCCAATATGTGCCCACCATATATAAGGAGAAACCATCTCTTCTGGGAAAAGATAATGTTTCATTCTTAGATGGTATTACACACTGGTTCCCAGTGCAGGTCATAGGGCCACAGTGCTTGGGCTTGGATCTTGCTCCAGAATTTGCTACCTGTAGGATCTTGGCCAAGTTACCTCACTTCTCTGAGCTTCAGTATCCTTAGTTGTAAAATGGGATGTCATGCTCTTAGGTTATTGAAGATTCAAGAGATAATGCACATAAAGATTCTACTAAGTGCCCATTAAATATCGTTTTTGTTGTAATAGTCTATTATCTTCTTTCTGATTTTTTCCAATACAAGTGGCTTATGTGGTATCCTTAGGACATGTAGATTCTATTCAATAAACATTAGAGATTATCTACTATTTTATATGAGCCTCTCACCAAACAGGTGTCAACACTTCCAGGGAGATACTCAATTCTAAGTAGGCTTTCTTAGGAAGGATGAATCAGAAGTGTTATGTTCTAAATTTTGTACCTCATTCCTTTAGCTAATTTATCTGATATTTTGAGTTTTCTGTGAATTTTGCCAATGCAAAACACACACCAATAGCCCTAGGTAGCATTAAAAATATATATACCCCAAATCAAAATTATTTTAGAGGTGAAATTTAAACTATTTTAATTAAATTGTGCAATATGTTGTATTAGCCAATATCAGTGATGTTTAAAAGTTGTAGTTTATTTTAAATGAAGATAAAACAGTCTGTTCCAGGAAACTTAGTATCTTTGTTAAAATACTATCTGGAAAAAGTTTAAGCAATTTAATCACAAGTTGCCTATCAAAAAGAAACAGTACATCAGGAGAATACAGAATACAAAGCAAAACCCTCAGCTACTTTTAAACAAGGTCAGGATAAGTTCGTTATTCATTAACAAAGTTTGTGGATAAATATGGAATTTAGAGGTTCTTGATTTAATGGTTCAGAATAATAAGTAGTCAGACAGTAATGGACCTAAAAGTTCTATTTCATTCTCATTGATCTTTTTTTCCTATTTGGTACAAGGTACACACAAAGATTTCAGTTGGCAGTGACAACTTTACTAACAGTGAACTAATCACAGCATTTATTTTGCATTTGCATTTTGATTGTGGCAAATTTTGGAAAAAGGAATGAAAGGGCTACTGAAATAATTTTATAAAGTTTTCAGCAATTGAACTGAATACATTTAAGGAATAAACAGTTTTCCTTGTTGCCAACTGGGCTATGCTTTTTTGTGCCTCTAAGTTGATTTACATCTCCTTTGCAATGTTATCAAGTGTTTGTTATCATTCTTAGCCAAGCATGGTAGTCCCTAGACAAATCAGAGGCAGTATGACCACCAAGGAGAGCACTGTCACACTGCCTTTTAAAAAATTTAATTGATTGAATAGTTGCTTAATTTTATGAGGAGGCATTACAGCAAGCATTGCTAGACATGAAGCCAGAGATCCATTCATGCAAGGAAGATCTATAGATGCAATTTAAAAGTGCTCAGTTTAGAAATTATGAGGGTTTGTCCCCAGTGGAAATTTTAATGTGTGTTGTACAAATAGCCTAGATAGTTAATTCCTCTCTCAAATAACTGAGAACTGAGGGTTTTGATAGAAGTGATCCTGCATTCATCCACTTAATGTCTACTTCTTAAGTAACTTAGAGTTGACAAAGCAGAGTATCAAAATTAAGGTAGCAGGAAGTAAAATATTTTATAAATGTACTTGGGAGAAGGTGGAGAATACATTCCATTAAGACATTTCTTTAACTAAAAGTATACTGTTACACTAAATTATATATACTAATATAGTGTATACACTAGTATATATACTAAATTATACTAAAATTATACTGACAGTGAACTCTAAGGATCTGTTTGAATTTTTGAGTTTTCATTGCAATAGTCACCCAATAAAAATATTTACTTTAGTCAAAATATTTTTATTTAGAGTATGTCCTCAGCCACAGCATTTGAAGCCACAAAGTTACTTGCTCAACACACTTTTAATGAGCTGATTGAATCAGAGACGTTTGTACATGATAGTATTTGTTTAACTTGCATAAAATAGGCTAAGCATCTCACTGTCTTTCTACTCATACAAGGAGCCAACTGTACTTACCTCCAGAGTAGGAGGCTGTCTATGGGTCTAATCAAACTGATTTTTTTTTTTTTTTTTTTTGCGGTACGCGGCCCTCTCACTGTTGTGGCCTCTCCCTTTGCGGAGCACAGACTCCGGACGTGCAGGCTCAGCAGCCATGGCTCACTGGCCCAGCTGCTCCACGGCATGTGGGATCTTCCCGGACCGGGACACGAACCCATGTCCCCTGCATCGGCAGGCAGACTCTCTACCACTGCGCCACCAGGGAAGCCCCAAACTGATCATTTTCTAGAGTGATAACAGCTTCCAAGTATGTGAACAAATTAGTAGTTCATGAGGACCCATTCAGCAATAGTCAATGAATAGCACTCAGTCTGTCTCTCAGTTTTTTATTTTGTCTCTTGTGGTCATTCTGATATTGGGATCTATGCTTCTCACATTGTTTGCCGCACCTTCTTGCAATCCAGTTCTGAGCAAAATCATCACATTTCCTACAGTACTCTCATGTAAAATGGCAATAAGAATACACTTGTCCCCCAAAGGAGAAAACTGCCTTGGGAGAGGGGATGGGCATTCATGATGACATGCAAATTTACCCAGTGTCCAATTCAAAATCTTACCCGTAGCAAGCCCACCAGAAAGTCCACCACCAATCCATTTGGAAGCAATCTGCTTGTCCTTGGTTGGTTGTTTGGGTTTATTCATTGAGTAAATAGGTTCAATAAGAAATCCATGTAGAATCTTTCTGGGAGGAAGTGTAAAATTAAAAAGGTATGGATATATTCCTTTGTTCCATGAAGTTTTGTTAAGTTGTGATTATAATAATAAGCATTATACTGGAACCTGGGGATCCAAAGACATTAAGACTCAAACCCTGCGTTCCAAGAACTTACAGACTACTAGGGAAGGGGTGAACTGACAGATGAGTTATGATAGTGAAAGTTTTCTTTAAGAGGGCCACCCAACCCAGCTTATGGGAACATGTGCTGGGTGATGACTTGTATGTGTTTCTGGAAGACTGATCCCTGAGCTAATTAAAAAGATGAATAGAGATTAGCCTGGTGTGTGTTTCAGATATGAGTTTTGGGTTTAGGAGAGAGAGGCATTATTATACAGAGAGGAACAAGAGGGAGAACAAAGAAATCTGTATTTAGGAACTTGAAGTATTACAGATTTGTTTTGGGGGCGGTGGTGGTTATTGTTGGGAAGAGTGCTAGGGCATGAGCTTGCAGAATAAGCAGGGGCTGGATCATCAAGCTTTTGGTAAGTCGTACCATGAATATGGATGTTACACTGAAGGCATTTGTGGGAACTTTAAGCGTGGAATGAAAAGATCAGGTATATATTTTTAGAAAACTCTCAAGAGGCAGTGAGGGTAAAACACTTGGTTAGGATCATAAGAACAATGATAATTTTTGTTCTGTAAGAAGAGGTATATATATATATTTTCTGTAAAAGAGATAAACGTAAATCTTTGTTTCTTTTTTCTATTCTTACCCACAAATTTTAAGTTTTTGAGCCTCAGTTGGATGTCACCAAAGTTTGAAATTTCCCATAATGGTTTAAGTAGGTACTGGCCAGGGCGAGGCCGTCTCTTAGCTGGCTGAAAAGAATACAAACAGTACGGGAAGTAGCCAAGGCCATGAAGTTCACTCCTACACATGGTGATCATGGGGAATATAGAAGGTACTGCTGGTCTAAGAACTGAATTCAAGTCCATCTAAGGTATTTTCTCAGCCTGAAAGCTGACCTTGAATTGAAAGTGCACTACAACTTAGATACATGTTTACTGAGTGCTACTATAGGCCGGGAAGGCCCTGTGGCAGTTACTCAATAAATGTGTGTTTCATGAAAGAAAAAAAAAACAACTCTTTTTTTCAGTAATCCAAAAAATATTTACTGAGCCTTTACTATGTATCATACAACATGCTAGCCAATGGGACTCCAAGGTGGATGAAAATAGGTTCTTATGGGAGTCAGAGTGTAGTGTAATAATGAATGGGTAAGAAAACAGAATAAACACATCTCCTTTCTTATACCAATAAAGATACTGGAGAATATTTAAATGAGTGTGCCAGGAGGACTGTCCAGGGCAAAGATTAGCCTTGGATGGAAAGCCCGAGAAACTGAGACAACGTATGCCCATTCTCTTATAGAAAAGGGCATAAGTTACTCACTTTGTAAGGTCAGAGCCCTGTCTTCTCTCTTGGATGTTCCCAGGTATAAAATATCATGTGTGCATGTGTTTTCATTTTTGTGACTTGTGTTTGAATTTCTATGATGATTTTTAACTTCTGTTATAAAAATCCATTTACCGAATTGAGCTCAGTCCCGTGTAGCTGCTTCCAGCCTGAGTTAGGCTGACAGCCTAATACCTACTGTTTGAAATTGGGACGACTTGCACAATTTTAAGAATCACCCTTCTGTTTATATTTCTAAAATAAAAACATATGGTTTAAAAGCAATCCTAGTGTCACTTAGATTATAGTTTTTAAAGTGGACCCTAAGTCTGTTTAAATGCAATAAACCTGGTGTTTTCCATCAGGAAACCAAACTCGGCTCACATTTCAATAGGCCAATGTGGATACAAGGGACTCTTGATTGGGGGGTGTGGCCTCACACAGTGTGAGAATCTTGGACCCAAGGAGTTGAGAGGGACATGGGAAATTTTACAGAAAACGTATCTTCAGTATATCTATTTTATAAACCAAATGACAGACTGTAAAGCTCAGTAAAAAATTTGGATGGTGGTGTGCAAAAGTTAGTTTGAGAAAACAGGAAAGAACAGAGTTGTGTGTGTGTGTGTGTGTGTATTTCACTCTCCCAAATCAGGAATGTTGCTTTGTTTGTGTTTGATTTAAAACAGATTTCATTGTCTTTAATTTGCATGTAGTATTTTCATTAATTGTGAGAGAAACTAAACTGGTCAGCTGTCCAAGGATTTAACCTCTTGCCAAAGGCCTACTTCAAAACAAACAAGATGATTGGGAATTTCTTCCTGTTTTCACTAATATGACACTAGTTACAAAAACACTGCTTGAAGGAGGGAAACGTTTGCATCAGTCCTATTACTTGATGTTTATGAATTGATCTTGACTCAGAATATGATTCTAAGAGCTAGAGTTAATACTGGAGATGATCTCATGTAAACTTCTTGCTGAAAATGAGAAAAGTCAAGACCCAGAGAGCAGAAGAACTGGCACCTATGTCTCCTAAATGGACATTTCTAATTAATTTGAGTCAGTTTTTCTTTAGGAGGATTTCCCTAGGGATATCTGTGAGCTTGAAGGATTTCTTCACAGCACAACTCCAGGGGGCACTGTTCACATTGTGATCTGAGTGAATGGTGCCCCTTAGGGATATGCATCAACTTGAAGTTGTATGCTCTCTGCAACCCCTACCACTGCTTTCTCGTTGGTGGTGATGTTATCTCTGTTTAAGTGGAAGGTGCTCAAAAACAGTCCCTAAGACTCCATCCATATCACAACTTCAGTTTTGAAATGTTTCTGTCAAAGAATCCAGGGGTACTAGGCAATGATCTGGAGACTCAAGGAATGCAACAATTTCTTTTAAATCCTAAATTTTAATTGCAGTGTGTGCAATGAAAATGTATAGCGCCCAGGACAGTGGTGACCTGAGCAGGATGCTGCAGTGCCGTGAGATGGGCGTTAGGATGCGACATGGCTTTTCAGTACAGCTCAGTGTTGGCTCTGTTTCACCATCTTGGCTGCAGTATTATCAGTACCTCAGACACTTACCACACATCTCAGAGATACACGATGTGAATCAGAGGGTCCGATTTGGCCCTAAGTATGTCACTCTGTGAACCTTTTCTGGGGCTTGGCCCTTGATTTCAGCCACCAATATCTGCAACTGAAGGGAACCAAGACATGCTAGGGTTCTGAAGCTACGACCAAGAAAGAGAGAGAGAATTGAAAGTGTTCCATCCATTTTAATGGCAATGAGTCAAGGAAAACAGTTTAGAAATCTTTGTTCGAAGAGGTACTCAAGAAGTCATGGTTACGTGGAAGGTTTATGGCTAAACTCTGCCTGCCGTTATCCATAGATAATCCCAACAATTTAAATTATAGAAGCCTCATTCAGATAATTCAGGGCAAAGTTATAGGCAGTCCCTAAAACCTCCTGTTTTTCACTTAGTTGGTTAAAACCAGAAAAATGTCTGTGACTTACTAGACAAATGCCTTAAATCAGAGAATTCCATGTGATTTTACTCTTGGGCTGAATTTGCATTTATATGAATAGAAATAACAAATGTGCATTTGAGGGATATATCCTGTCTCTTATCTGATTTTTTCAATTACACTTATTAAATCCCTTGGCTTTTTTTCTTTTTCCCCTCCCTAGCCTTTTAAGGGAGTTCATCACTCTAGATTGATTTAAGGATGCGTGTTGAGGCAGGGAGAATCCAGAGTGGAAGTTACACAGTACAAGGCGGGGGTGAGGGTAGAGACCTGACAAGAACAGCTCTAAGTCCACTGCTCAGTACTAACAGCCTGTGTAGAGCAGACTATGACAGCTGCAGGCTTATTCAATTATTCTGACTTTATCTTTAAATATTGCTACAGCATCTGATAAAGCTAGTGCTTTAAATATATATGTATGCACACATATACATATGTATTTATAATGACTGCTCAAAACAATCCCATGAGATAGATTTGCACATTTCTGTGTTTCTGGGTTGCAAGAGAAAGTGGAGCTTGGTGAGATTAAGTGGTTTATCAGGTAATTGTGATCAGAGCTGTGAATCAGGTATAGCGAGGCAGGCAGAATTCTATTCTGCTCGCTTGTAGAGGTTGTGGGCTTTCCTGGGTTTTGTTCTATAAAAAGAGCCATGACTCTGGAATTTGGTATATGTATCAGAAACTACTTTGGGTTGAGGGGAGGGGGTCATGAAAATGCACATGGAAGTCAGCCTACTAGGGGCCAATCCCTCCAGCACGAGGTCACTGGCTCTGGTATCTAGTTCCCCAGGCCAGCCTCATGGGTTTTAATGGGGTTGCCTCTGGCTCTTCCCATCCAGGCTCAGGTGGCAGAGACTCAGGTGGGAGAAAGTTTGAGGTTTGTAGACTGACATCTGAAGTGAAGTGAACACTGCCTGTTGCTCCCGACCCCACCTTCTATTCCCAGTTAGTTGAAACCACCAAATAGATAAAGTTGCCATTGTCAGTCTCTTATGTTCAGAAACATGTGACTTAAAAACAAAACATACAGGGCTTCCCTGGTGGCGCAGTGGTTGGGAATCCGCCTGCCGATGCAGGGGACACGGGTTCGTGCCCCAGTCCGGGAGGATCCCACATGCCGCGGAGAGGCTGGGCCCGTGAGCCATGGCCACTGAGCCTGCGCGTCAGGAGCCTGTGCTCCGCAACGGGAGAGGCCACAACAGTAAGAGGCCTGCATACCACAAAAAAATAACAAAAAACAAAAAACCATACAGCAACACACAAAAAAAATTAGATTGTTTCATAAAAGCCAGTAACATTACGGTGGAGTTAAAAATCAGAGATATTAGCCTTTCTCCTTCTCTCCTAATTTTGGTACCAACAGAATAGAGATGGATTTAAAAGACATTTCAACATATTCATAAAATTTTTATTAGACGGTTGGAAGAAATGGTGGGAATTTTGTTGATCCTACATGTCAGTGGAAAGGCTACTCATGTCGCATATGTGGGGTCTGTTTCTTAGTGTGGATCCAATGAAGTGAGTTATAATTTTTTTTCCTAGTATACTTATCAAAAAACTCACATTCTTAACCTCAGTATCCATGTGAGTAAAGCAAGAAATCAGATTTTATTGCCAGTTTTTACATCTAGAATCTGAAGTAAAGATGATACGCCTAATATTATTACTACCCTTACTGTGACATCTGGCTATTTATTGCTTCCCTACTGTATACCAAGTGCTGTGCAGGTGTTTCACTGTGATTGGAAGTGGATTGGATTATGTCGGTCATAGAGCAGGTTTTTGTCAGTCCATCGTCTGTTTCCTATCTCCATGGCTACCTGTGCATTCTGTGATCTAAAGGTTTATAACTAGGCATTGTGGAAATTCCCAGAGAATTAGATTTCTTCTTCTTCCCATAATCTTACTGAGCCTACAGAGAAATAGCAAGTATTAAGGGATAGCTCCTTTTGGAGGAAAGACTGTGCATTGTAGAAATATAAAATTAGTGTGTAAGGGGAAATATAATATTGCAACTGAGTATGTTACTATAGTTTTCATTTCTTTTTTTTTTCTTTTAACATCTTTACTGGAGTATAATTGCTTTGCAATTGTGTGTTAGTTTCTGCTGTATAACAAAGTGAATCAGCTATACATATACATATATCCCCATATCTCCTCCCTCTTGTGTCTACCTCCCACCTTCCCTATCCCACTCCACTAGGTGGACACAAAGCACCAAGCTGATCTCCTTGTGCTATGTGGCTGCTTCCCACTAGCTATATTTCTTGCATTTGGTAGTGTATATATGTCCATGCCACTCTCTCACTTCGTTCCAGCTTACCCTTCCCCTCCCTGTGTCCTCAAGTCCATTCTCTATGTCTGCATCTTTATTCCTGCCCTGCCCCTAGGTTCTTCAGCACCATTTTTTTTTTAGATTCCATATATATATGTTAGCATATGGTATTTGTTTTTCTCTTTCTGACTTACTTCAGTCTGTAGGACAGACTCTAGATCCATCCACCTCACTACAAATAACTCAATTTCATTTCTTTTTATAGCTGAGTAATATTCCATCGTATATATGTGCCACATCTTCTTTATCCATTCATCTGTCAGTGGACACTTAGGTTGCTTCCATGTCCTGGCTATTGTAAACAGAGCTGCAATGAACACTGTGGTACACGACTCTTTTTGAATTATGGCTTTCTCAGGGTATATGCCCAGTAATGAGATTGCTGAGTCATATGGTAGTTCTATTTGTAGTTTTTAAAAGAACCTCCATAATGTTCTCCATAGTGGCTGTATCAATTTACATTCCCACCAGCAGTGCAAGAGAGTTCCCTTTTCTCCACACCCTCTCCAGCCTTTATTGTTTCTGGATATTTTGATGATGGCCATTCTGACCAGTGTGAGGTGATACCTCATTGTAGTTTTGATTTGCTTTTCTCTAATGATTAGTGAAGTTGAGCATCCCTTCATGTGTTTGTTAGCAATCTGTATATCTTCTTTGGAGAAATCTCTATTTAGATCTTCTGCCCATTTTTGGATTGGGTTGTTTGTTTTTTTGATGTTGAGCTGCATGACCTGCTTGTATATTTTGGAGATTAATCCTTTGTCAGTTGCTTCATTTGCAAATATTTTCTCTCATTTGAGGGTTGTCTTTTCACCTTGTTTATGGTTTCCTTTGCTGTGCAAGAGCTTTGAAGTTTCATTAGGTCCCATTTTTAAATTTTTGTTTTTATTTCCATTTCTCTAGGAGGTGGGTCAAAAAGAATCTTGCTGTGATTTATGTCATAGAGTGTTCTGCCTATGTTTTCCTCTAAGAGTTTGATAGTGTCTGACCTTACATTTAGGTCTTTAACCCATTTTGAGTTTATTTTTGTATATGGTGTTAGGGAGTGTTCTAATTTCATTCTTTTACATGTAGCTGTCCAGTTTTCCCAACACCACTTATTGAAGAGGCTGCCTTTTCTCCATTGTATATTCTTGCCTCCTTTATCAAAAATGAGGTGACCATATGTGCATGGGTTTATCTCTGGGCTTTCTATCCTGTTCCATTGATCTATATTTCTGTTTTTGTGCCATTATCATACTGTCTTGATTACTGTAGCTTTGTAGTATAGTCTCAAGTCAGGAAGCCTGATTCCTCCAGCTCCATTTTTCTTTCTCAAGTTTGCTTTGGCTCTTCGGGGTCTTTTGTGTTTCCATACAAATTGTGAAATTTTTTGTTCTAGTTCTGTGAAAAATGCCATTGGTAGTTTGATAGGGATTGCACTGAATCTGTAGATTGCTTTGGGTAATATGGTCATTTTCCCAGTGTTGATCCTTCCAATCCAAGAACATGGTATATCTCTCCATCTGTTTGTATCATCTTTAATTTATTTCATCAGTGTCTTATTGTTTTATGCATACAGGTCTATTGTCTCCTTACGTAGGTTTATTCCTAGGTATTTTATTCTTTTTTTTCAGTGGTAAATGGGAGTGTTTCCTTAATTTCTCTTTCAGATTTTTCATCGTTAGTGTATAGGAATGCAAGAGGTGTCTGTACATTAATTTTGTGTCCTGCTACTTTACCACATTCATTGAGTAAATCTAGTAGTTTTCTGGTAGCAACTTTAGGATTCTCTATGTATAGTATCATGTCATCTTCAGACAGTGACAGCTTTTCTTCTTCTTTTCCGATTTCCATTCCTTTTATTTCTTTTTCTTCTCCAATTGCTGTGGCTAAAACTTCCAAAACTATTTTGAATAATAGTGGTCAGAGTGAGCAACCTTGTCTTATTTCTGAGCTTAGTGGAGATGGTTTCAGTTTTTCAGCATTGAGAATGATGTTGGCTGTGCGCTTGTCATATACGGCCTTTATTATGTTGAAGTAAGTTCCCTCTGTGCCTACTTTCTGGAGAGTTTTTATCATAAATGGGTGCTGAATTTTGTTGAAAGATTTTTCTGCACTTATTGAGATGATCATATGGTTTTTCTCCTTAAATTTGTTAATATGGTGTGTCACGTTGATTGATTTGCATATAGTGAAGAATCCTTGCATTCCTGGGATAAACCCCACTTGATCATGGTGTATGGTCCTTTTAATGTGATGTTGGATTCTGTTTGCTAGTATTTTGTTGAGGATTATTACATCTATGTTCATCAGTGATATTAGTCTGTAGTTTTCTTGTGACATCTTTGGTTTTGGTATCAGGGTAATGGTGGCCTTGTAGAATGAGTTTGGGAGTGTTCCTCCCTCTGCTATATTTTGGAAGAGTTTCAGAAGGATAAGTGTTAGCTCTTCTCTAAATGTTAGAAATCCCCTGTGAAGCCATTTGGTCCTGGGCTTTGGTTGTTGGAAGGTTATTAATCACAGTCTCAATTTCAGTGCTTGTGATTGGTATGTTTATATTTTCTATTTCTCCCTGGTTCAGTCTTGGAAGGTTGTGCTTTGCTAAGAATTTGTCCATGTCTTCCATGTTGTCCATTTTATTGGCATATAGTTGCTTGTAGTAATCTCTCATGATCCTTTGTTTTTCTGCAGTGTCAGTTGTTATTTCTCCTTTTTCATTTCTAATTCTGTTGATTTGAGTCTTCTTCCTTCTTTTCTTGGTGAGTCCGGCCAGTGGTTTATCAATTTTGTTTATCTTCTCAAAGAACCAGCTTTTAGTTTTATTGATCTTATCTGTTGTTTCCTTCATTTCTTTTTCATATATTTCTGATCTGATCTTTATGATTTCTTTCCTTCTGGTAACTTTGGGGGATTTTGGTTCTTTCTCTAATTGCTTTAGGTGTAAGGTTAGGTTGTTATTTGAGTTGTTTGTTGTTTCTCGAGGTAGGATTTATTGCTATTAACTTCCCTCTTAGAGCTGCTTTTGCTGCATCCCATAGGTTTTGTGTCATGGTGTTTTCATTGTCATTTGTTTCTAGGTATTTTTTTATTTCCACTTTGATATCTTCAGTGATCTCTTGGTTATTTAGTAGTGTATTATTTAGTCTCCATGTGTTTGGTTTTTTTAATAGATTTTTTCTTGTAATTGATATCTAGCCTCATTGCGTTGTGGTTGGAAAAGATACTTGATACGATTTCAATTTTCTTAAATTTACCAAGGCTTGATTCGTGAGCCAAGATATGATCTATCCTGGAGAATGTTCCATGAGCACTTGAGAAGAAAGTGTATTCTGTTGTTTTTGGATGGAATGTCCTATAAATATCAATTAAGTCCATCTTGTTTAATGTATCATTCAAAGATTGTGTTTCCTTATTTATTTTCATTTTGGATGATCTGTCCATTGGTGAAAGTGGGTGTTAAAGTCCCCTACTATGAATGTGTTACTATTGATTTCCCCTTTTATGGCTGTTAGAATTTGCCTTATGTATTGAGGTGCTCCTATTTTGGGTGCATAAATATTTACAATTGTTATATCTTCTTCTTGGGTTGATCCCTTGATCATTATGTAGTGTCCTTCTTTGTCTCTTGTAATAGTCTTTATTTTAAAGGCTATTTTGCCTGATATGAGAACTGCTACTCCAGCTTTCTTTTGATTTCTCCCTGTGTGGAATATCTTTTTCCATTCCCTCACTTTCAGTCTGTATGTCTATAGGTCTGAAATGGGTCTCTTGTAGACAGCATATATATGGGTCTTGGTTTTGTATCCATTCATCCAGTCTATGTCTTTTGGTTGGAGCATTTGATCCATTTACATTTAAGGTAATTATCGATATGTGTGTTCCTATTACCATTTTCTTAATTGTTTTGGGTTTGTTTTTGTAGTTCTTTTCCTTCTGTTGTTTTTCCTGCCTAGAGAAGTTCCTTTAGCATTTGTTGTAAAGCTGGTTTGGTGGTGCTGAATTCTTTTAGCTTTTGCTTGTCTGTAAAGATTTTAATTTCTCCATCGAATCTGAATGAGATCCCTGCAGGGTAGTGTAATCTTGGTTGTAGGTTTTTTCCTTTCATCACTTTAAATATGTCCTGCGACACCCTTCTGGCTTGCAGAGTTTCTGCTGAAAGATCAGCTGTTAACCTTATGGGGATTCCCTTGTATGTTATTTGTTGTTTTTCCCTTGCTGCTTTTTTTTTAAAAATTTATTTGACTATGTTGGGTCCTTGTTGCTGCGCGCGGGCTTTCTCCAGTTGTGGTGAGCGGGGACCACTCCTCGCTGTGGAGCATGGTCTTCTCACTGTGGTGGCCTCTCCTGTTGCGGAGCACAGGCTCTAGGCATGCAGACTTCAGTAGCTATGGCACGCAGGCTCAGCAGTTGTGGCTCGCAGGCTCCAGAGCGCAGGGTCAGTAGTTGTGGCGCACGGGCTTAGTTGCTCCATGGCATGTGGGATCTTCCCAGACCAGGGCTTGAACCCATGTCCCCTGCATTGGCAGGCATATTCCTAACCACTGCACCACCAGGGAAGCCCTCCCTTGCTGCTTTTAATATTCTTTCTTTGTATTTAATTTTTGATAGTTTGATTAATATGTGTCTTGGTGTGTTTCACCTTGTTTTTATCCTGTATGGGACTCTCTGCACTTCCTGGAGTTGATTGACTATTTCCTTCCACATATTAGGGAAATTTTCAACTGTAATCTCTTCAAGTATTTTTTCAGTCTCTTTCTTTTTCTCTTCTTCTTCTCAGACCCCTATAATTCGAACGTTGGTGCATTTAATGTTGTCCCAGAGGTCTCTGAGACTATCCTCAATTCTTTTCATATTTTTCTTTATTCTGCTCTGCAGTCATTATTTCCACTATTTTGTCTTCCAGGTCAGTTATCCGTTCTTCTGCCTCAGTTATTCTGCTATTGATTCCTTCTAGAGAATTTTTAATTTAATTTATTGTGTTGTTCATCATTGTTTGTTTGCTCTTTAATTCTTCTAGGTCCTTGTGAAATGTTTCTTGTTTTTCCTCCATTCTATTTCCAAGATTTTGGATCATCTTTACTATTATTACTCTGAATTCTTTTTCAGGTAGACTGCCTATTTCCTCTTCATTTATTTGGTCTGGTGGGTTTTTACCTTGCTCCTTCATCTGCTGTGTGTTTCTCTGTCTTCTCATTTTGCTTAACTTACTGTGTTTGGAGTCTCCTTTTTGCATGCTGCAGGTTCGTAGTTCCTGTTTTTGGTGTCTGCCCCCAGTGGGTAAAGTTGGTTCAGTGGGTTGTGTAGGCTTCCTTGTTGAGGGGACTGGTGCCTGTTTTCTGCTGGATGAGGCTGGATCTTTTCTTTCTGGTGGGCAGGACTATGTCCGGTGGTGTGTTTTGGGTCTGTGACCTTATTATGATTTCACGTAGCCTCTCTGTTAATCGGTGTGTTTGTTTTCCTGTCTTGTTAGTTGTTTGGCATACAGTGTCCAGTACTGTAGCTTGCTGGTCATTGAGTGGAGCTGGGTCTTAGCGTTGAGATGGAGATCTCTGAGAGAGCTTTCACTGTTTGATATTACATGGTGCCGGGAGGTCTCTGGTTGACCAGTATCCTGACATTGGCTCTCCCACCTCAGAAGCTCAGGCCTGACACCCAGCCGGAGCACCAAGACCCTGTCGGCCACATGTCTCAGAAGAAAAGGGAGAAAAAGAAAGAAAGAAAGGAAAATAAAATAAAGTTATTAAAATAAAAAATAAAAATATTAAAAATTTAAAAATTAGAAAGTAATTAAAAAAAGGAAGAAGGAAAGAAGATAGAAACCAAACCAAAAAACAAATCCACCAATGATAAAAAGCACTAAAAACTATACTAAAAAAAACAAAACAAAACTGGACAGAACCCTAGGACATATGGATAAGCAAAGCTATACAGACAGAATCACACAAAGAGGTATACATACACATACTCAGAAAAGGAAAAATATATATAAAGAAAAAAGGAAGAGAGGAACCAAATCAGTAAACAAATCTACCAATGATAATAAGCTCTAAATACTACACTAAAATAAACATGAAACTAGAAACAAATTACATGCAGAAAGCAAACCCCAAGTCTGCAGTTGCTCCCAAAGTCCACCGCCTCAATTTTAGGATGATTTATTGTCTGTCCAGGTATTCCACAGATTCAGGGTACATCAGGTTGATTGTGGGGATTTAGTCTGCTGCTCTTGAGGCTGCTGGGAGAGATTTCTCTTTCTCTTCTTTGTTCACACAGCTCCTGGGGTTCAGCTTTGGATTTGGCCCTGCCTCTGTGTGTAGGTTGCCTGAGGGCATCTGTTCTTAGTTCAGAGAGGACGGGGTTAAAGGAGCAGCTGACTAGGGGGCTCTGGCTCACTCAGGCTGGGGGGAGGGAGGGGTAAGGAATACAGGGTGAGCCTTCGGTGGCAGAGGCCGGCATGATGTTGCAATAGCCTGAGGCACGCCGTGTGTCCTCCTGGGGAAGTTGTCCCTGGATCACGGGACCCTGGCAGTGGTGGGCTGCACAGGCTCCCACGGGGGGAGGTGTGGATAGTGACCTGTGCTTGCACACAGGCTTCTTGGTGATTGTGGTAGCAGTCTTATCTTTTCATGACTCTCTCTGGTGTCCACGCTGATAGCTGCGGCTCATGCCCGTCTCTGGAGCTCATTTAGGGGCTGTTCTGAATCCCCTCTCCTGTCGTACCTCGAAACAGTGGTCTCTTGACTCTTAGGCAGTTCCAGGTATTTTCCCGGATCCCCTCCCAGCTAGCTGTGGTGCACTATCCCCCTTCAGGTTGTGTTCACGCCTCCAACCCCAGTCCTCTCCCTGAGATCTGACCTCTGAAGCCCGAGCCTCAGCTCCCAGCCCCCACCCGCCCTGGCAGGTGAACAGACAAGCCTCTCGGGCTGGTGAGTGCTGATCAGCACTGATCCTCTGTGTGGGACTCTCTCTGCTTTGCCCTCTGCACCCCTGTTCCTGTTCTCTCCTCCGTGGCTCTGAAACTTCCCCCCTGTGCACTCCCCATCTCCTCCAGTGAAGGAGCTTCCT
Source organism: Mesoplodon densirostris (assembly GCF_025265405.1). Classification (NCBI taxonomy): domain Eukaryota; kingdom Metazoa; phylum Chordata; class Mammalia; order Artiodactyla; family Ziphiidae; genus Mesoplodon; species Mesoplodon densirostris. The sequence goes on from NC_082668.1 coordinate 23,465,959, forward strand.
AGTGTGTGGAAACTTTTCCTCCTTCATAACTCCCTCCCAGAGGTGCAGGTCCCATCCCTATTCTTTTGCCTCTGTGTTTTCTTTTATCTTTTGCCCTACCCAGGTAAGTGGGGAGTTTCTTGCCTTTAGGGAAGTCTGAGGTCTTCTGCCAGCGTTCAGTAGGTGTTCTGTAGGAGCTGTTCCACATGTAGATGTATTTTTGATGTATTTAGGGGGAGGAAGGTGATCTCCACGTCTTACTCCTCTGCCACCTTGAAGCTATCTCCTAGTTTTCATTTCTACTCATCCTTTTAATCTGCTAGTAAGGTAACTGAGGGAACCTGAATCCTGACATTTAAACTGGCTCTGTTTCACTAACAGAATATGATAGTGGGAGCTTCCACTGACAGTCGTATTCCTGTGTGGGCTCTACCCCTGACAGTCAGTAACATGAGAAACTGCTTTGGTTGTGGTGTCCCTTGGGCCACTTGTAGCTCTGACTCTGCCTTAATGTGAAGCAAGCCACTTCTGCAAAGAGTCCACTTAAGAAATGGTTTTGCTCGACATCTGCCTAGTGAAGAGTTCACCTTCCCCAAAAAACAGAACACTTCACTCCCAGGAAAGTTGATTACCTGCAAAATAGAGCTAATACTCCAATATAGAGAAAATGCAAAATTGCTTCTTTTATTTCCACATTTTTCTACTGTGCCAGAACGAATTATCTGTTCCTCTATACATTTGGAAGAAGGAAGGGCAGACTAAGGAAAAAATAACTTGATCTAAAAGGCATTTGTTAATTCCAAGTAATAATTATTTGGCACTGTTTCTTCACATCCTCAGCAGAAAAATGGGTCCTGACTAACACAATCAGAACGTGTTGACATGTGGAAAGTCCTATATATATTTGCTGGAGAGATACAGCCTGCTAGTTGTTTTGCTTGTTTTCCTGCATTGCTTGCATTTTTTATGTTTTCTGTGATCCCAACATGATCCAAGATTTGTAGAGGTGTCGGTTGGAAGGCCCCTGGGGAGTAACCACTTTGTTTTCAATCTCATTGTGTCTACAGAGAAGTAGCAAGATCAGTGCCAAAACACAGTGAAGTTCACTTAAGAATGAGGACAGAAATATCCTAGATTAGGGAAACACTAAAATTACTTTGTCGGTGGAAATATTAAACCACCCCTCTTGCAGATGCTATTGTAGTTTTCATTCTACTTCTTCATCCTAACATGATTACCAATGCCTCTAACTAAAACACACAAAGTTAATATGGCTGTTTAAGCAATGGTATAGAGATTTGGGGGTCTCCCTTTTATACAGGTGCCATGTTTTGTTTTGTTTTTTTTAATTTTTAAATTTAATTTTATTTATTTTTTTATACAGCAGGTTCTTATTAGTCATCAGTTTTATACACATCAGTGTATACATGTCAATCCCAATCACCCAGTTCATTACACCACCATCCCCACCCCCCCACGGCTTTCCCCCCTTGGTGTCCATACGTTTGTTCTCTACATCTGTGTCTCTATTTCTGCCCTGCAAACCGGTTCATCTGTACCATTTTTCTAGATTCCACATGTATGCGTTAACATGCGATATTTGTTTTTCTCTTTCTGACTTACTTCACTCTGTATGACAGTCTTTAGATCCATGCACGTCTCTACGAATGAACCAGTTTTGTTCCTATTTATGGCTGAGTAATATTCCATTGTATATATGTACCACATCTTCTTTATCCATTCATCTGTCAATTGACATTTAGGTTGTTTCCATGACCTGGCTATTGTAAATAGTGCTGCAATGAACATTGGGGTGCATGTGTGTTTTTGAACTATGGTTTTCTCTGGGTATATGCCCAGTAGTGCAATTGCTGGATCATATGGTAATTCTATTTTTAGTTTTTTAAGGAACCTCCCTACTGTTCTCCATAGTAGCTGTATCAATTTACATTGCCACCAACAGTGCAAGAGGTTTCCCTTTTCTCCCCACCCTCTCCAGCATTTGTTGTATGTAGATTTTCTGATGATGCCCATTGTAACTGGTGTGAGGTGATACCTCATTGTAGTTTTGATTTGCATTTCTCTAATAATTAGTGATGTTGAGCAGCTTTTCATGTGCTTCTTGGCCATCTGTATGTCTTCTTTGGAGAAATGTCTATTTAGATCTTCTGCCCATTTTTGGATTGGGTTGTTTGTTTTTTTTAATATTGAGCTGCATGAGCTGTTTATATATTTTGGAGATTAATCCTTTGTCCGTTGATTTGTTTGCAGATATTTTCTCCCATTCTGAGGGTTGTCTTTTCATCTTGTTTATGGTTTCCTTTGCTGTGCAGAAGCTTTGAAGTTTCATTAGGTCCCATTTGTTTATTTTTGTTTTTATTTCCATTACTCTAGGAGGTGGATCAAAAAGGATCTTGCTGTGATTTATGTCAAAGAGTGTTCTTCGTATGTTTTCCTCTAAGAGTTTTATAGTGTCCGGTCTTACGTTTAGGTCTTTAATCCATTTTGAGTTTATTTTTGTGTATGGTGTTAGGGAGTGTTCTAATTACATTTCTTTTGCATGTAGCTGTCCAGTTTTCCCAGCACCACTTATTGAAGAGGCTGTCTTTTCTCCATTGTATATCCTTGCCTCCTTTTTCACAGATTAGTTGACCATAGGTGTGTGGGTTTATCTCTGGGCTTTCTATCTTGTTCCATTGATCTATGTTTCTGTTTTTGTGGCAGTACCATATTGTCTTGATTACTGTAGCTTTGTAGTATAGTCTGAAGTCAGGGAGTCTGATTCCTCCAGCTCCGTTTTTTTTTTCCCTCAAGACTGCTTTGGCTATTCGGGGTCTTTTGTGTCTCCATACAAATTTTAAGAATTTTTGTTCTAGTTCCATAAAAAATGCCATTGGTAATTTGATAGGGATTGTATTGAATCTGTAGATTGCTTTGGGTAGTATAGTCATTTTCACAATATTGATTCTTCCAATCCAAGAACATGGTATATCTCTCCATCTGTTTGTATCATCTTTAATTTCTTTCATCAGTGTCTTATAGTTTTAGGCATACAGGTCTTTTGTCTCCCTAGGTAGGTTTATTCCTAGGTATTTTATTGTTTTTGTTGCAATGGTAAATAAGAGTGTTTCCTTAATTTCTCTTTCAGATTTTTCATCATTAGTGTATAGGAATGCAAGAGATTTCTGTGCATTAACACGTGCCACGTTAATGCTGGTTTTTTTTTGTAACAAGCTTTACTCAGGAGTATGCATACATTTTATGTATCCTTACATCATTAACTTGCTACACGTTGGAAACAGATAACAGCTTCTTCTGCAACTAATTTACTTTCAGAACTTGCACAAGTTATGCATAATTTACTGAAGTTGATTTCAATCCCTAATCTCCTCTTTATCCTCTCACTACCTGAAAGCTCCAGATTGGATTCCCCAAGTGGCTCCTCTTCTGGTGTTTTTCTCTTTACTCTTGCAGGTGGTCATGAGCCCATGAGCCAGGAGTGGCTGGCCAGGTCTGCCTATCTTTACAGCTTCATCTGTGCTAAGAATGTGTTTATATTAAAGGACCAGCTGCTATGGCACTGGGACAGAGATAAATGTTACCTCTTGTGTGTTATAAACAAATGGCTAAGTGGGGATCAGTATTAATATTAGAAAATGAGGACTCTGCCATCACTCACAGCTGAACTCAACAGCAATCTCGACCCCCTCTTCCCTGCTTTTGGCATAAACTTGCCCTCCTCATTGAATAATTGCTGGTTGTCTGTGTTACCCACACACCATGAGCCATGGAACGGATGCTGTCATGACTTCTGCATTTTACCTAAGGAAAGGTGAGCTGTGAAGGAGAGAAGGTTTGGCTTGAGCCCCACTTGGCAGGAATTCATTTTAAAAGTACTCCGCAAAGAAAATAGAGACCTAAGTACAGAGTAATTTCATTTTTTCCCCCACATGGTTAAGTTATTTTCTGAACTGCTGTAATTCTCATGACTCTGACATGGTTATTGCTATTTCAGCTGCTGGTGCTGTGAGATCTGAAGAACTACCAGTTGGGAGGAAGCTTGTTTTTTTTTTAAATTTAGGATGCTATTGAATTTACTGAATTGTATGACTTTATAATGGAGTCTCCTGGAACTGCCAGTCCCTCACCTGATAGAAGATCAGAGATAAAACTATCAAATATCTAAGCTTAAGCATGAATGACTTTAATAGATGCACAGACATGATTTGGTAATTCCATCTATCTGAGAGAAATTAAAGAAACCTGAGTGACTGTTTGAGTTCCTCACATATGGATGTCCTATGCAGGATCCATGCAATAATGGAAATGACTCAGCACTTTCCCTCTGAACCCAGTTTGTAGAAAACTTTCATAATTTAGATGTAAACCTGTGATGGAGCAAAACCTGAACCTGGTGATGGCTTTGGTACAAGTGCTTTTTGCCTCACAAGCTTTTCCAAATTATCTTCATGGGTTCCACTGCCTAAAGATGTAAACCAAATAGGCTTTCTTGTGTACTTGGAGGGAGAAATGACTTATAAAAAAACATACATTAAAACGAGAAAACAGATTTTGGTCATTTTGCTCCTATAGACTTTTTCAAGTTAAAAATAGTCAGAAAACCCCTCACAACCAGGAACTATTAATAGTAAAGGCAAATGGTAGCAGTGAAATAATGAAACTGTCACACTTAGTCAGAGCCCCCGTGTTTCAATTCCCAGCTCCCTGATTTGTGATTTTTAGCTAAGGTAATAAACTTCCCTGAGATTCAGTTTCTACATTTTTTTAATGTGGAGAAGATGATGGAATCTGTCTGGCAGTATAACACATTCACTTCCTTTCTAGGAATCTGAAAGGCTGCCCTCAGGTAGAGACTGTGTGATATGGTGACAGGAGTCTTGGCTCAGGAGTCTGGCTTCTGATCCTGCTCTTGTCACTACCTGGCTTGTGATCCTGGGCAAGTTACTTACTCTCCACTAACTAATTTCTTCACCTGAACAATGTTGATAGTGTACTTTGTTCTTATATACATGATATAGTGGGTCGAGATCTAAGAAATCACTATTTTTTCCAGCTTTATTGAGGTATAATCAATATATAGCATCTTGTAAGTTTAAGGTGTACACCATGCTAATTTGGTACACTAATACATTGCAAAATAATTACCCACATATCGTTAGCTAACAACTCTATCATCTCACAAAATTACCATTTCTTTTATGTGCTGTGAATATTTCACATCTACCTTTTTAGCAACTTTCAAGAATATAATGCAGTATTGTTAACTCATCACTGTGCCCTACGTTAGATACCCCAAACTTATTCATCTTGTAACCAAAAGTTTGTACCTTTGGCCAAACATCTCCCCATTCCACATACACCCCCTTACCCTCTATCCGCCATTCCTAGTAAACACCATCTGGTCTCAGCTTTTAGATTCCACATATAATGATATCATACAGTATTTGTCTTTCACTGTCTGACTAATTTCACTTAGAATAATGCCCTCAAGTTTCATCTATGTTGTCACAAATGGCAGGATTTCCTTCTTTCTCATGGCTGAATAATATTTCATTGTGTGTATATATACATATATGCATACACTACATCTTCTTTATCCATTCTTCTGTTGTCAGACACTTAGGTTGTCTTGGCTATTGTGAAAAATGCTGCAGTGAACATGGCAGTGCAGATATCTCTTCAAGATCCTGATTTCATTTCCTTTGAATATATACCCAGGAGTGGAATTGTTGGATCATATGGTAGTTCCATTTTCAATGTTTTGAGGAATCTCAATACTGTTTTCCATAGCAGCTGTACCAATTTACATTCCTACCAACAGTGCACAAGGATTCCCTTTGCTCCACATCTTTGCCAACACCTATCTCTCATCTTTTTGATGATAGTCATTCTAACAGGCATGAGGTGACAGCTCATTGTGGGTTTGATTTAAAAATTGCTATTTTTGTAAGTTAAAATAACCACATATTGGCAATTTCATGTAATTTGAACTAAGTAGGATTTTTTATCTTTATAAATTTAGAGAGACTATCATAGTGATCTCAAATTTAATTGCAAAAAAAGGAAATAAAGAGACAGGAAATGATTAGAGAGTGGTGGAGGTTTGGGGGGTAAAAGGGAGGCCAGTATTTTCCAGATTCTTTCCTTTTATTGTTTCCCTTCTCTGTGTTAAACTCCTGGTTGGTTTTATATATTTTGTTGTTGTTGTTTTGAGAACATGAACATAGTTTTCGATAGATTGTTTTATTCTGCAGTGATCAGGTCACTTGTGGCAAGGGGTTCGTTTCTGGGCCCCACCTGCTAAGAGGACTCTAGAGACAGTGGTATAAATTAAGAAGATTGCCCCCAGTGAGAACTTGAAACAATGGCATGTTAAGAATAGTTGAAAGAACTAATGATGATATCCCAGAGAAGAGAAAAGTTAAGGGGATATTACACTTGTCTTCAGAAACATAAAAAGCTATTGTGTTTAAGAGTGATTAGGTTTATTCCACTGAGATTTAAGATACTGAAATCAGACAAATGGGTAGAAGTTAATGTGATCCTGTCTCATCTCATCTTTTTAGATTTTCTAAAAGTCAGACGTCTCCAAAGAAGAGAGGGTTACCTTAAGAGGCTGTGAATCCATTATTAATGGAGGACAAGTACTTTGTAGGAACATTATGGAAGGGATTCAAATATTAGATGATTGGATGGTTTTGAGGCTTTTTCATGGTCTTCTAGTGCTGAAATTGTATGACTTCATAAAATTTTGATCCTTTCAGGGTTGTTACAGGATCAACAAAAAAGCAGAGAGGCCCATTATTTGAAAACTGTAAAACACTTTGCATATGAACTATGTAGACTTTAGTTTCTTCTATGTGTTACCACTATTCCTACACCAAAGGAGTGTTTTAAAATTAATGTTGAGATATATACCTTGCAATTTACTGTGAGTCATAAAAAATGAGTTAATGTTTATCATAGTGGCTGGGACTTATAGGTCAATAACAATAGCTAAATAACTAAATAACTTCCATAAAGTTAGAACAGATGAAAGATCTCCCTTGTGCCGTGTAGATAACTAATAAGAACAATTTTGTGCTAATATTAATTTATTAATGTCAAATAAATATTGGTACTTTAAGGGAAATAAAACTGGTGGTATGATAGACTTAAGTAGGGAGAGGAAGAGTAGGAGGGCTACCTTAGATTGAGTGGTCAGGGAATGCTTGTTGGAAGACATGTCATTTATCATCTCCTACCAGCTCAGATGGTAAGATGAAGTCAGGTCAGGCTTGATCTGGGGGATAAACATTCCAGGCAGAGACAATGGCAAGTGCAAAGCCTCTGAGGCAGGAAGGAGCTTGGTTCAAGGAACAGAAAAATAGCAGGCCAGGATGGGGAAGAGTGATGTGAAATGAGGGGTCAGAGGCAGCAGCAGGCCATATCATCTGGGACCTCATAGACTGAGTTAAGGATTCCCTTCTAAGCATAATAAGTCACTGGAGAGTAATAAGTAGGGGAACAAGCTGGCTATCATGTGGTAAGTGGGTTTTAGTGACAAGCAAAACAGTGGGAAAAGGGAGACCAGTAGAAGGAAGAAGAGACTTTCCCCAGTCCCTTCTAGTTGGGTTCATGATAATGAATCAGTTCAAAGGAGAACTAAGTAGAACTAAGTAGACAAAGTAGAACTAAGCTAGGCTTGAGTCATCTATCATCCTTATGCTTTTTGTCCTTATATCAATAATAAGGACTTTTTTAAAAATTGTGGTTTTAATTGTGGTTTTGCCATGAAATACCTCAGACCCTAATTGTGTTATCTATTTCATTTTACTGTAAAAAATTAACTAATGCAAAGGAACTGTCGTATGAAGATGGGGCAATGCTGGCAGGAAGATTGATCTGTCTTTATTGCCTCTTTAACCAAGTATCTGAATGTTGATGTAGCTCTGTGTATCTGTACAGAGCAAAATGGAAATGTATCCAACTTTCTGGATAGAAAATGGATATTTTCCCAAATATCTGACTTTCTTTCTCCCAAATATTTCAGTTTATATTCAGATACTCTGAGAAACAGTAGCCACTGCCTGCTTCTGAAAATACTAATACTTATCACCTCTCTCTGACTATGTAAAATATTCTGAGCCGATCGAGCAATACTTAAGCAGCAAAATATATTAATGTAGCCACAGAAAATAAAAATTATAGCTAATATTTATTGGACACTTCTCTGCTGGACACTAACTGAAGTGCTTTATATGTATTAACTCATTTAATTCTCACAGTAATGGCATACATAGTAGGTACTATTTTTCACCCATGTTTAACATGTGGGAAAACTGAAGAAGAGAGAGGCTTGCTGAGAAACATGCTCTAACCACACTCACGTTACGTTTAAAAGGCCAAAGCTTTCGATAAACAGTAAAAATTCCATCAAAATAAGGGGACACTTATCTGTTTTTAATCTATGTCTCAACATTCACCAGTAGTGTTATTGATTGATTTTTTTTCTCATAGGAGATGATCTCCTTCAGCCAGATTCATTGATGGGTCTAGGAGTGTGGTAAGGACATGAGGAATAACTTATTTCTCAGAGTGTTTCTTAGACCACCAGTTAGAAAAGGCAATTCAAGCCTGGATATTGAAAGAGGGTTCCGTGCTCAGAGCACTCAGGGAATGGCTCCACATACAGCATCTTTTCAGGGAAGTGCGGTGAGCATTAATTTACTAAAGCATTTTTAAAAATTATTTTGAAGACTCATTTTAAGCCCAGAATTTTCCAGACTCATTCACTATGGAGACATTTTCCCTTCAAAATAATAGTAATATCAGTTTTTGTAGAACACACATAATGAAGTACAGTCTTTTGTAGAATATAGCAGTCAACTTGATACTCTGATAGGAGTTGATTAACTTGGGATCCACGAACTTCCTAAGACTAGCTGCAAAATTGTGTATATATGTGCTATTGCACACATGTACTGCCCACCTTTTCTAGGCCCCCCTACCTCCCAGGTCTCAGGTTCATTGCCTTCCTCTGATTCTCAAAGGGACCTCTGACCCTCAAAGGGACCTCTGACCCCCAGAATGGTTAAGAATCCCAGACAGGGATTTTCGCTGCAGAAGAACATACTTGATAGAGTGAAATCCTTTTTAGCTAGTGTAAAAAGAATGTATAGAGGGACCAATGAGCTCATTGTTTATTTAAAGTTAAGAAAATAAAAGAGAGAACGCTGCTCTCCCTGACCCCTTCCAATTCCAGGCTTTTAAAAACACAAATCACTCAATAAGTGTGTGGCTCTGTCTTGTACTTGGTATTTCTAGGAAGCATAAAGTCAACTGAAGTATGTTTTCTCTGAAGCCATCAGTGAAAAAATGAAAATGAAATCTCTTTGTGTTCCTCTAAACCTTTGTTTGAGCCAAGATTACATGATAACTGTCTGTAATATATATATATATATATATATATATATATATATATATATATATATATATATATATATATATAGTTTGATGGTCAGATGGTCTGTGAAAAGTGGAGTCTTGCTCTTGAGAAGACCAGGATGTGAGTGAGAGAACAGCGATAGTGGAGGTCACAACACAGCATCGCATTTCCCTCACAAGGGGTAAGTGAGGTGCATGCTGGGACCCTGTGCTGTGTTCCCCATTTGTTGTTGGTACTTAACACAGTGACTGGCACGTGGCAGTGTTCACTCAATATTTGTGGAGTGAATAAACAGAGGGGCCTAGAAACAGAATAATTTTCATTTTATTGCCCAGAATGTTCAGGGAGTCCTTCTGGCTTAATCCTTTCATTTTTAATATATGAGAAAACCTAGGTTCTAACTCAGACTAAGGGAGAAAAATTCTCAGAACTTGGCGGAGATCTAATAATTTTATAGAAGGTAGAAACTCTTGGAAAAAGAATTTCCAGAACCAGGTCTGGTGACCTTTAGAAAACTGAGATACTGTTCGTTCTACTGTTAAGGTGACATTATGTGATTGAACTTCAACATTTAACAACTGAGAATAACTTGGATGGATAGAACCAGGAAACTGAGAGGTTGACAAGACACAAATCAGACAAAGAGGGAGGGACCAATATAATGTGAATTTTATTGCTGTTAGATGACAAAGCATGTATTATGATAATTTGCTTTTTAAAAATGACTGTATAACAGGATGTGGTATGGTTCAATCTATTTGAAATTTTCTTCTTTCATTTTGTTCTCCTGTAATGAATAAACAATGATTTACTTAAAATAAGCTTATAGGTATATGAACAATGAATTTCTTAATTTTCCTCCCCAAATTAACCTTAAATCATTCCATCCACCATGCTTTCCTTCATAAGCATAGCTAACCCCAGGAAGTAATTATTACCAGTAAAGGCAGGCAGTTTGGCAAAACTTGAGTCTCTTCAAGACTTTAACAGTAATTTCATATTCATTTCTCTTTGGTGTCTCAAATCATTTCTTTTTCCATCTTTGAAAAAAAGATCTCAGCTTCTCAGTTAAAGGAAGTAGACGTTAGGATTTCTAAAATACTTTTCTTTTCTAATGAGGAATCCTCACATTTAAAATGCAAAGGACACCGGCAAATTAGAAGCTTGTCAAACTATTGTAAATGTGTTGGACATCTTAGGGAAATGGGAAAAGCAAAAACTTATCAGATTCCCAGGCTTTTACTGACTCTTGGAAAATAAGAAATAGGTAACTCAGACCCATAAAAAAAAAAAAAAAAAAGGAAATAGGTAACTCCGTGGCACTTTTCTCAAGAATGTGAATGCCCCAAAGGCTTCTGTGCTTTGATTCCTGTTGTCATAGAGGTCAGAAAGTTAGGACATGACTGGAGTTAAAATGAAATGAGGTGATGATGGGAGACCAGGAGAACAAGGCCTGGACATTGACACTGTAGCCTTAGACAGAAGTCACTGCTAAATGATAGAATTATGATGAAGTTATTCCTTTTCTGACAAAAGTCAACAGAAGATGTTCACCTGCTTCCTTTCACCTGAAAGTTTAGTAACAAAGTCTGATTTGTTAATGCTTATTTCTATATGGATATAATGTCTGATGAAGTGTCTGAAATATATTACATTTACAAGCAATCAACGTGTTTCTTGAATATTAAAAAAGTTAGCTTTGGGACTTTTACCTTGCATACAAATGTTGTTTATTTCTTTCTTATTGTTCTGTGTTTTCAATATAAATATTTAACATATCAAGATTTAATAAAACCCAAAAAGAGATAACATTTGGAAAAGCAGCTTCTTAGTCTATAAAATAACTATGGTATTTGTCTATGTGCAAACTTGTATTTTCAGAGCTCATAATGATCATTAAGTAAAATGTTTTTAAAAATTTACTCAAATGTTAGGGGTGTTTTTTTGTTTTTTATTTTTTTAGGTAGGTAATATATATTTAAAATACTGTGTGTATGTTTAAGGACTACCATAAAAATTGTCTAGTCGTTATCTGGATTTTAACAAAAATAGAGGCAAACTTGCCATTTATAAACACGAGAACATATCATATTTACATCATTGTTTCCTGTCTTCTATCTTCTCAAAATTTATTAAACTCAATACTAATACAGAGAAAGTACAGTCTTCCTATTAATGCAGGAAGGACAATAGTTTGTATTCTGACTTTGTCTCCCTAAGGTAGCCACTTTGCTCACAGAGGTGGCATTTCTCATGGACAGAGGGCAATATTACAAGCCAAGGCCCAGTTAATGTTTACTGAGATAAGCAACTCCCAAAGTAGTGTAGTTTCAGGGGTGTCAGGAAGTGATTCTTCAAGTTATAACAATGCTGATCCCTTGCATTTGGGCAACCCACGGTCACTGTGGGACACCCAGAGTATCTCACGTTCATATCTTCTTGAGCTAGAGGATAAGATCTTTTTCTGGCAAAGCTGGTCAAATTTTATTGACAACGGTTTTGGTAAGGAACCCTTTTATTTGAGAATGGCTGTAAAAAATGTTTACTGCTTTTTATGATTTTTTAAAGGGTTTTTTTTAAAAAAATTACTTTTTATTGGAGTATAGTTGATTTACAATGTCATGTTAGTTTCTGCTGTGCAGCAAAATGAATCAGTTATACATATATCCACTCTTTTTAAGATTCTTTCCCCATATAGATCATTACAGAGTATTGGGTAGTGTTCCCTGTGCTATACAGTAGGTTCTTATCTATTTTACATATAGTAGTATGTATATGTCAATCCCAGTCTCCCAATTTATCTCCCCTTTTCCCCCTTGGTAACCATAAGTGTGTTTTCTACATCTGTGACTCTATTTCTATTTTGTAAATAAGTTCATTTGTACCATTTTTTTTTTTTTTTTCTTTTTGCGGTATGCGGGCCTCTCACTGTCGTGGCCTCTCCCGTTGCGGAGCACAGGCTCCGGACGCACAGGCCCAGCGGCCATGGCTCACGGGCCCAGCCGCTCCGCGGCACATGGGATCCCCCCAGACCGGGGCACGAACCCGTATCCCCTGCATCGGCAGGCGGACTCTCAACCACTGCGCCACCAGGGAGGCCCTTTGTACCATTTTTTAAGATTCTACATATAAGCGATATCATATGATGTGTGTCTTTGTCTGACTTACTTCATTCAGTATGACAATCTCTAGGTCCATCCATGTCACTGCAAATACTCGTTGAACAAATACTCATTGACAAAAAAGCAAAAATATGGTAAAGTAGGAGGAAGAAGAGGAAAAATCAGGATCTGTGGAATTAGTTTAGCTTGGGTTTAAATCCTGGCCTGGCCTCTATCTAGTTTTCTTGCCTTGATTATGCTTTTCTGTAAATGGCATATTAAAACTTTGTAGAGTTCTGAGGATTAAATGAGATACTGCATGTCAATTACCTCACATGTTTCCTGAAACATGCAAGCTTTTGAATAAGTAGTACACATAGTATTATTAATATTATTACATGAAAATAGCTGTTATTTAATATTCTACCACCAAGTGCTGACAATTCTAACATTTTCATGTATTTCCTTCTGTTCATTTTTTTTAGAGTTTTAAAGTTTTATTTCTTTGTAAAATGCTTATCAAGAGTTCAAACGGTGCTCGCATTATTCTCATTGTATTTTTTTACTATATCTTTATTGGAGTATAACTGCTTCACAATACTGTGTTAGTTTCTGTTGCACAACAAAGCGAATCAGCCATATGCATACACATGTCCCCATATCCCCTCCCTCTTGAGCCTCTTTAGGCATACATTTACATTGTTGAGATCATATTATATATACAGTGTTTTATACTTTGTTTTATTTAACACAAAAAGAGATAGTTTTTCATGTATCAAGAAGAGATAGTTTTTCATGTATCAAATTGGCAATGGTGATAAAAAGATAACATTTGAGACTGAGAGTTACAAGAGCCGTTGTTTATCATCGGTGACAGTTATCAGCTAGTATAACCTTTCTGAAAAGCAATTTAGTAAACATGTTTCAAGAGCATTAAAAATCATTTATGTTTGACCTGGTAATTTTACTTCTATATAGCCAGTCTGAGGAAATAAGTGAATATATGAACAAGGACTCATGGTCAAGGCAGTTCTTTGAAGGGTTATTTATAACAACAGGAGGATAAAAATCATTACTTCCTACCATAAGGAAACTGCTAGATAAATTATACTACATTAAAAATATAAAAATAAAATGTACAAAGACTAATTAATAACATGGAAAAAGTTCTTGTTATGATGATGCATGGAATGAACATAATGCATGCTGCAAAACCGCAGTATTTTGATTTAGTTTTTAAAAAAGCAAGTATGTATGGAGAATGGCCTGGAAAAATATATGCTTAAATGTTAGTAATGATTATCTCTGGCTGTCGGGATTATATATGATATTCATTGAAGTATTTAGTTGTTTATTGTATTTATCAAATTTTCTGCTTTGAATGTGGGATTATGTAAACATAAAAGGTGAACAGATATGTATGTATGTATATACACACACACATACATACATGCATGTTTGCACACACATATTCACCTTTTATGGTTACAGGTATTAAATGCCAGTGTTCAATGCAGAAAATTTGAGAAAAATACACATATACACACACATATATATGTATAAATGCACATACACACACGTATGAAACAGAAGCAAACATCATATCCTGAGAATTTTCCCATGCCATTAAATAGTCTTAAAATTTCAGAACTATGTATTTTTAATAGCTTTACAATGTTTCATTTTGAAGATATACCATAATGTCCTTAACTTTTTTTTGGTATTGTTTAAAATGTGTAAATAATGGCAATGTACGTCTTTGCATATAAATATCTTTATTAGCATTTCTAGACCATTCGCTTTGTGGTGCAAAGACATCGCTGGGTCACGTAAGCAAACCTGGGGGGAGTACGCTTGGGCGTGGGCATACACACACCTGGACATGCCCCTCCAGGAGCAGGAAGGAGGAAACAAGACCAACCCTTCAGAGAGTGGAGAGAAATGACGGGGCATTTCTGGGAAGGAAGGAAAAGCCTTTTCTAATTGGAGACCAGCATATTCTGAGGATGACCTATTTCTTGGGAGAGAATTAACCAGCAGGCTGCTGTGGCCGCTTCATGTTTTTTATTTTTGTTTTTTTTTCTTTTATATTGAACTTTCCTTGAAGATTTCTTTGCCTGGCAAGACTCTTATCTTTCAAGACACACTTGCACTCTAATGGTTTCCAATGTGGGCTGAGAGCAGGGCTCTCACAGTACCCTGTGCCCACTTCCATCTTTGCAATTTCTCTTCTATGTTGATCTGATCTATATACTTAAGTGGTCTCCATACCCTGCTCTCTTGCATGCATCTCAGGGGCAATCTCAGGGGTAATGAGGCTAATTCTTACTCATTTTTATGTCTCCAGTGCCATGAAAGGTGCTTGGCGCATAATGGGTGCTCCATAACTGTTTTTTTGGGGCCAGCAATACATTGGTACGAAGTGGAAATCCCAAATGGAAGGACAGTGGAGAGGGACACGTGTAACCCTGTGTCTTCTCTCTGTCCTTTGCTCCCTTATCACACTGATTATGAATAAATCAGCATGATGTTCATGTTAAGGCTTTCTAAAAGAACAGAAACTTTCCCAAGCTACCTGCAAACCCGCTTTTTGCCATGATGCTCACTGTAGCTCATTGCGGTCACGTGTTTTTTTCTATAAGCTTGCATTAATGTGCTGCTAGTGAGGAACACTGGCCTTCCAGTAAGATCCAGTATTCTCTTTGCTGAGCATGTGGCAAATAAAGCAGGATATTTCCCTAAGGAACTCAAGGGCTTTGTAGAAGTAAGTTATCCAATGTGAAGGTTCATATTTTTATTGCAGTTTATAAATTAAAAGTGATTTCATCTACATTATCTCACTTAATTTGCTGATATTCCTTTGAGAATATCAAAGTTTATTCCTTTGAGAATAAAGCTGTTCATGCCACAGTTTCAGATAAAATTTTAAGATAGAATCCTACTGAGAAAAGTGATCCCTGTAATGGTACTCTTATCAGATAATTTTCTTCTGAGAGGTATTCGTAAGTGGACAAATCCTGGTCTTGAAGGACAGGAAGGGGGGAAAATGACATAAAGGAGAATAAGCACACCAATCAGAGAGAAGTTTTTCATGATTCACAGTGTTGCTTGCGGTAGCTCAGGTTGGAGGAAGAAAACCCAGCTTAGCATCTATTGTGGTTCTCTTAAAATTGAAAGCCCAGTCATAGGCCAACTTCTCAACTTAATTCCCCTAACTTTTGCAAAGACCTGCATCATCATCATAATCATCATCATCATCATCATCATCATCATCAAATGTGTGTTTGCTATGTGTCAGATTCTGCTCTAAGAGTCATATATGAATTATCTAAATAAATTCTCTAAGAAATTTATGAGATACATTTATTATTATGTACATATTAGAGATGAAGAAACTGAGGCACCTTGCCCAAAGTCAAAGAAAGTGGTGAAACAGGAATTTAAATCCAGCCAATCTGACTACAGTTTCCTTATCAATTGATACACAGCACTACTTCTCCTCATTTTTATCTTTATATTCATCATGAGCCCAAATCATCTCTATTTGCTCTGAATATTTTAATTACTAGTACTTTATAAGTATATATGTTATGCCATCTTTCAAATGATATTGTCTTGTATTATAGCCATTGGTGTACAAATATTATATCTTACTTTCTTTGCTCCAGTATCACTAGCCTTTCTCCTCTTTGTTATTTACTTATCTCCTACCTTCCCCATGGAGCCTTTCTATAAACTGTTTCCTCCCCTTGGGATTGGATTTTACTTCTCCTTCTTCATCTAAATCAGTGTTTCTCAATGTTGGTTGTACATTGTAATCACATGGAGATCCTTAAATAATACTAATGACTGGGTCTCACCTCCAGAGAGTCTGATTTATGTGGTATGGCCAGGATAGCAAGATTTCCAAAAGCTCCCCAAGTTATTTAAATGTACAGCCAAAATTGAGAAACACTGGTCTGAACATTTACTACTCATTTTTCATATCTTAGTTGCAGCATTTTCACCTCCTTCACTAGGGTTCAATGTCCCTATTACAATC
This sequence comes from Mesoplodon densirostris, assembly GCF_025265405.1. NCBI lineage: Eukaryota > Metazoa > Chordata > Mammalia > Artiodactyla > Ziphiidae > Mesoplodon > Mesoplodon densirostris. The sequence goes on from NC_082668.1 coordinate 23,482,529, forward strand.
TGTCATAACATGATGTAGTTATAGCCCATAGACCCCTGGAATTGGTAGTGCCCATGGGAAGGAGGGGAGCCCTGAGAGTCTGGGGTACTGAAAGCAAAGTGAAGAAAGTATATGAGCGAGGAAGGGTTGATTAGCTGTGTCACATGTTAAGTCATGAAAGATGAGAGCAAAGACTTGACCAATGGATTTAGTAACATGACATCACTGGTAGTCTTGACGAGATCAACAGAGGTCATTGGAGTGGTGGGAAATACAACCCTGAGTGGAAAACAAAAAACTGATGATGCAGGAGAGAAAGGGAGACAATCGTCAGGGCAATATCCTTGGGTAGGCGAGAGGGATGGGGTTTAGTGAGCTTCATCTCATTTAATCCTTGCCACAGTACTAAGAGGCAGATATTATTTTTATTTCCATTTGACATTTGAGGAAAGTGAGGCTTAGAGAGGTGTCTAACTTGTCCAAGTTCACAGAGCTCACAGTTACCAGAGCTGGGATCAAATGTAAGTCTACCGGCCTACAAAACCCTTAGCAACTATATCCCCTTGTCTCTTATTGGTAAGAAATATCCTTTTATTTGCAGCTAAGTCAGCTGTATATGCATTTCTTCCCGAGCTTATTATCTTTAAGAACCCGTTTCTCCTAAAACAAAATTCTGCTTAACGATAAACTATATACAATCTATATAAACTAGAGACCAATGTACTCTTTAGATTAAAAGAGAGAAATCTTTGAGACCTGAAGCTCTGATGAAACTATTGAGCATATTAGCTTTCTCTGTCAGTGACAAAACTGCCTATTCAGGTATCTCCTGGCTTCAGGAGTCCTGGTAGAGCCCCGATCCTCTGGCACAAGTAATTCTCAGGATCTCTTACACTCTTGAAGGAGCCTCATAGCAGCTTCCCACAAGCTGGGCTGTAAATGACTGAGAGTCGGTAGCTGGAGACTGAGGTAGAGGATGAGTGTTGGTAGGTGAGAGCAGTATTACACCTGATCCTTGGTGAGCTAACTCCTGGGGTGATACAGGAAGAGTAACGTGCTGATAAGTATTTAACAACCAGCTCTAGGAAAAAGAAGAACCCTTATTTGTAGTACTTGCTCATTTCTGTGGTGTAAATACTCTCACCATGGCTAATTTCAAGCTATCAGCTTGAAGTCCCTAAATGGTAGTCAGGAAGAGATGAGAACAATAGACTCTCAAGAGTCTGTACAGAACTGGCTCCAGCCCACCATCAGATAAGAAAAAGTTTTCCCCTGTATCGCTCAGTGGACATTCTTACTTCCTGAAGCAGCAGAAAGTGAAGCAGCATGAAGAGACAGAAAGAGCATGGTATTCACATTTCCAGAGAATGGCAGTCTGGTTCTGATTCAATGATTAACCATGTGGCTTTTGCCAACTCGCTTAGCTTCTTTGGACTCTGAGAAATGAAGCAGCTGGCCCTTGAAGGCTCCTGAGAGTTTGAAGATGCTGTGATGCAGTAGCACATAGGATGCTAGAAGTCAGCCCTCTCCTCCGTAGAGGTGGAGAAAATCTCCTGTAACACTGTGTGCTACATTGTGCTTTGGGGTTTCAGATGAAGCCTTGCCTTTCCTCAGTGGCTTGCCCATGCTGTTCTCTACCACTGTGGCCTTTGAGATTTCTCAAAGAGACCAGCAGGGATGTTTGAGGCTGTTCAATGAGGCTGTCTAAATAATGAAAAGGAGTATGCAGTCACACCAGATAACTTCTCATTCTGGGGATAGATAGAACTGCAGTCTTAACCTTTAATTTTACGGCTTTCCCATCTTTTTGCCAACCCTTTAACATTATATTAAAAAAAGATGGACTGGGCAGGAGCAGGGAAGGGCTTAATGCTCTTTATGATCTATTTTAACATTTTTATCTCTCTTAAAAATACATTTTCGGGGCTTCCCTGGTGGCGCAGTGGTTGAGAGTCCGCCTGCTGATGCAGGGGATACGGGTTCGTGCCCCGGTCCGGGAAGATCCCACATGCCGCGGAGCGGCTGGGCCCGTGGGCCATGGCCGCTGAGCCTGCATGTCTGGAGCCTGTGCTCCACAACGGGAGAGGCCACAACGCTGAGAGGCCCGTGTACCGCAAAAAAAAAAAAAAACAAACATTTTCCATAAGAATTAAAACTGGATTTTATCCTTTTAAATGTAGCCTTAGATGATGTAGATAACTGTGCTGGCAGCCAGTCAAGTCTACACAAAGCCCAAATTGAATCTTCCTTCTGACTACAACTGTGCATGATATTTTATGCAATTTTTTATGTGGGTCGTAAATGAGGTGGAAACCGTGATTATGCCAATTATGGAATAATACATCTCCACCAAAAAAGCAACGGCCAGTTTTCAGACATGTGTATGTATTTACAGGATCCAGCCCTTCTTTTCTCATCACTAGATTGCATGTTGTTGACCTGATAAAAGATTTCTGGGTGAAGTGCTGTAGGCACTTAATAACCTCTCGCTATAGAACCTAGGATTGCAAAAAAGTATCACGATTTCCTCTTATAGCACTATCTATTTGGTAAAATGTAGCCCTTTAGCCACTGAATATTCTGAAGTAGGGGGTGGGTTTTAGCTGTAAAAACCTATTCCACTACATATGTAGATGGATCGGCCTAGCTACCTAACTAGACAAAGACCAAAAAAGAATGGGAAGGGAAGTTTAAAAATACAGAAATATCATATTTCACTGTGTTACATGAAATCGTGTCAAGAAAGAAGAAGAAAAGTATTACCTAAAGATGAGGGATTGATGCTTTTCTGATTCTCTTGCCTATGCTTGACACAATATAGATGCTTTCTGTCTGCATCTAGTATTAACACAGAGATTATCTTTAAACAATTTAAATTGGAAAGTTTGAGAGGGAAAAATTAAAATGTTAAGTAAATGATTACAGAATAAAATAAACCTTTGATGTGAACCTTAACAACTGTTTATCCAAATTAACATGGCATTACATTTCAGGCTGTAAAGATGAAGCTATTAGCATGAGTCTGTGTTTATGGGCTGAACCATCAATCAGTTCTCACTGACAAATAAAACCCAGAGCCAAAGATATTTGCTCCACCAGCACTTTGCTGTCATCTGCGGACCACTTCTGGCAGAACGACAGCCCTTCAAGTTGCTGACTGAACTGAGCCTGCCATGTGACCAGCAGAGAGCACTGTAGCTGCAGGCGATCATATTAGGGGGCAGATTTCCTACATTTGAGAATTTGTCTTTAGAGCTTTCTGGAAGGTTTTAACCAGAGACTGGATGACCACTTGCTAGGGATGCTGAAGATGATATTATTGCATTGGATAGAGGGTTCTGTTGTGTAACTTACATTTTTTCCCCCCAACTTTGTCCTTTATTCCATAAAAAAAGAGAGAATGTGTCTCATTAAGACCATCAGTAGCAACTTCTGTTTGGCAATGAGCAGCTCTCCAAAATTATATGTTGAATATTTGAATGAATGAATGAATGGCAGATCTGGCCAGATACCATGTTGAATTCTGTGCCACTGTGTCATGCTTCCGAGGAGCGTCAATAGTGAGAACCTTCTCTGCCACGTTATGCGTGTTCATATGTAATTCTTGAACTGCAGATAAAATATCAGGTGTTAAGGACCTTCTTCCCTCTCATCTTGGCCTAATGGAAGAATAAATTGGGATTTTGCACATCTCCAGAAACGTTACTCGGGATTGTAATTTTGGCATCTTAGGCATCATTTAATAATCAATTCACAAACACATTAGCCTGGCTTGCATAAACATTGGATGTTCCTGATTGGGAAGGCTGACTAATTAAATTTCAAGATAAAGGCATTAAAGCTTGAAGGTCAGATTAAAGGTCTAGTGTACGTAATGATTGAGGAGATACTGATGGCTTTCCTTGACCTTAAGGGAATCACTTGTCTGACCAAAATGACGTTCATTTTTAAGGTGTTAGCATCAGTTCTAGGACAATTCTAAGATTTCCCTTGTTTGTAGTTGTGCAATAATCTTTTATCTAACTGAGTTTAATGACCAAGATGCAGGCTTCTTCTTGAAAAGAGCTTTGCTGCCTTTGTCCACACAATATCGGTAAATTACCACTACAGTGGATTCCAGAAACATTCAACCTTGAAAATCATATGTCAGTAGATTCTGTGTGGAGTCAGCCTTGAAAGCCACTGATGTTTCAGGAGGAACTTTCTAGCACATATTTTACTGTAGATACTGTAGTTTATGCAATCATCTTCTAGCTATGATTCATCTTGCCAACCTTCGTACATAAAGTCAGAAACAATTCAGTTTCCAGTTATGTTCACATTATACATTCTTCTTATGGTCTATCACTGTTGTACAGGGAAACTACCTCTTTTGACAGCCTTTAGATTTGAAATTCTTAGGTGTTGGATTTAATGCATCTCCTCTTGAATTTTGTATTTTGACCTGATGGCACTGGTTTTCGGCTTGCAGCATAAACCCTATTATTCATCAGCAGGTACCTAACACATTGATAACAGAATTTTAGAAGGGGATAATGATTGATTTTGAAATGCATTTGACTCTTGTCACACTTCAATAGAAGAGGTGCAATAAAGATGGAGTAAACATGGCAAACAAAAGACCTGCTGAACTATTTTTGCTTCAACAGGTAGAATACAGTTTCTTCCCAGCTAATTTGTTGTAAAAAGAAAAAATCATTTCAATTCCTCTTGCATGCATTACACAAAACCATAATCAAATGAGATCAAGGCTATAATCAAATGAAATGAAGACTATAATCAGATGAGATCAGGTGAAATGGATGGTCTATTTGTGAGAGAGGGATAGTTTGTAAATAACACATCTCAAAAACAGAAGTACAAATGACAAGGATTAAGTTCATCACCCCTTGGGAGCAAGACCAAAACCATCATATATATATACATATATATCTTTTATTTCATCCAATTCAACATCCTTACATCATTAGTTTAAATTATGCAGGATTTCACCAGATTATGTACATCTTATGGAGAAATGCCATGTGATGTCTTTTCCAGGTGTGTGTATTAGTCTGCTTGGGCTGCCATGACAAAATACCATTGACTGGGTTACTTAAACAACAGAAAGTTATTTTTCACAGTTCTAGAGCTGAGAAGCCTGAGAGCAAAGTGCTGGGGGGGTGGGTTTTCTGGTGAGAGTTCTCTTTCTGGCTTCTAGTAGTGTTCTCCTGTGGCAGAGAGAGATCTCTCTCTTCTTTTTATAAAGCCACAGTCCTATCAGATTAGGACCCCATCCTTATGACCTCAGTTAACCTTAATTACCTCTTAAGGACCCTTATCTCCTGTCCCACTGGAGGTCAAGGCTTTATCATAACAGAATTCAGTCCACAGCAGCAGATTTATGGGTTTTCATTTCCTGGCCACTTTAACAAATATTTCCATATAGGTTCAAGGTGTTATGTTGGTGCATAAAAATATAAGTAAGACTGGATTCTTAACCTCGAGGATCTTACAGTAAAGCTTATTGGCTTCTTGCTCTCGAGGGACTTACAGTGCAAAAACAGGGTAAGAGACATACACGCAAAAAATCAAAATAAGCCATAAAAATTTATGAAAAGGAAAGATCAGTTCATTTGGGGAGGAGGAGACATGAAAAGGTTTCATGTGGAAGTGGCATTTAAGATGGTTGCTAGAGGATGGATAGACTTTTTGAAAAGCAGAAACAAAAGTGAGGATATTTCAGGCATAGAGGCCAAAGACATATTATTTTCTACTGCTGCTGAAACAAATTACCAAAAACTTAGTGACTTACAGCAACACAAATGTATTAAATCACAGTTCTGTTGGTTAAAATCTGTCACACTTGGCTAAAATCAAGGTGTCAGCAGGGCTGCATTTCATTCTAGAGGCTCTAGGGGACAATCCATTTCCTTGTCTTTTCTGCCTTCTAGAGGCCATCAGAATTCCTTGGCTTATGGTCCCACCTTCCATCTTTAAAGTCAGCAAGATTGCATCTCTCTGACTTTAGCTGGGAAAAGGTCTCTGCTTTTAAGGACTGATGAGTATATTGGGTCCAAATTAAGGGTAGTCTCCCTATCCCAAGTTCAGTGACCTTAATTACATTTGTAAAGCTCCATTTGCTTTGTAAGGTAACATATTCATAGGTTCTGGGGATTAGGATGTGGCTAGCTTTGAGGGAGCTATTATTTTGCCTAGTATATGGGCCAAGAGTAGAGCTATTCTAGGATTCATTCTTGTATTCAGTAGTTATCTGTTAGGGAATGAGTGCATGCCAAGCAATATACTCAGTGGGTGCATACTTAAATGGCTGAGGGTGGAATTCCAACTGAGTAGAGGAGCCATTAGAATGTGTCTACAAGGATCAGTAAAAGTCTCAAGTAAGATTAACCTTTCTTTCAGTGTTTTACATTACATTAAGCAGCCCTTCCCAGAACTATGAGAGGGGATACTAGGAGAAAGTTAATTTACTACATGAATCTCCTTTTAAATAGAGGGGAAAACAATCTCAGAACCACAAGTACCTTGTCTGCTTCACCTAGAAGGATAAGTTGAAGAATAAGATGTGGAGGAGAAACCAGAAATAATATAGTTCTCTCAGGAGACTTTCTAGAACTAACTGAAAGCAGCTCCCAAAAGAGGAGTTAGATAACATGTGAATGAATTAAGTACTTAATGCATAATACTTAATGCATAAGAGGAATAAATTAAAATTTCTAAACATTTCAGCAGAGCCATAGAGAGTGCCCAGAAATATAAACATAATTGATCATCACAATCTCTGATAGTCAATTCAGCTTACATCTGGATCCCATTAATCAGTTATTAGGATTCAAAAGTTTCCAGAATGAGTGTCAAATGGCTTTCTGATTCTGAAGAAAGAGAGACAAAACTATAATAATGATTGGGATATAATAGAGATTTAATTAAAAAGTAAGGCCCATCAAAATTGAGCCCGGTGCATTCTGCACCAAAATTGTATATATTTTATGATCCTCTAGTCACAAATGGGATCTTATTTTAATAGTTCATAGTTATATAAGGTATAAGGTACATTTTGCTGATATCTTTATTAATAAAATGCAAACAACTAGCATCTATTTTATTTTTTTTATTTTTATTTTTTTTTGCTGTACGCGGGCCTCTCACTGTTGTGGCCTCCCCCATTGAGGAGCACAGGCTCCGGACGCACAGGCCCAGCGGCCATGGCTCACGGGCCCAGCCTCTCCGCGGCATGTGGGATCTTCCCAGACCGGGGCACGAACCCGTATCCCCTGCATCGGCAGGCGGACTCTCAACCACTGCGCCACCAGGGAAGCCCCTAGCATCTATTTTAATATGGCACTCTGATCACATGCATTCGTTTCCTTTCCTTCAAGAGGCCATCCTTAAGTTGATCATAAAGTGACTGATATAAAAATGTGTAAACCTACAGTCATGAGAATAGGAAATGAACCATCTTCAGTAGGAAATTTCAGCAATGATCTGGAAGAAGGAGAATAAATGAGCTTTAAAGTGGAGCAGAGAAAGCTGTTGTTGAAATTATGCAGTAAGAGGTTAAAGCCAAGCAGAGTCACTATGCCCTGCAGAACCCCAAAGAAATTCAGCTCTCAGATACACTGGGTAGAGCAGAGGAGACACTGAAGAGGTAGGTAACAAGGTCGTCTTCAAATCAATTGTATCCTCCTTGCCACCTCCCTCCCCAACACCAACCCCACCATCCGAATCTGCAACATCCAGAAGTGAAGACATTTACCTCCCAGGCAAATTCAACATCAGCAGTAAACAAACAATTGTTTTTAAAGTAGTATATTTTTTCTTTAAAGAAAGAAAACCCAAATGTCTTGGCAGTGTATGGGCAGTGTCTTAGGAACTAGAGGCTATGACAGGTATTAAGGGTATTCACGCTTAAGAGCACAAACATCTAAATTGGTTAAGTAGGAATCTTCCAACAAAATGAATGCCTTATGACAATTTAATCAATTACTTTACAGTTAATGTGAATGAACAGTCAAGGTCTGACACACTTTAGAAATTTACTGTCTTCGTTTCAATGCAAGTACAGTTGGGCCTTGGTGTCCATGTGTCCTGCATCCACTTGGGGTGAATCTGAGGGTGCAGAACCCACAGATACTGAGGGCAAACTGTACTATGTGATTTTATGTAAGGAACTTGAGCATACGCAGATTTTGGTATCCATGGCGGTCCTGGAACCAGTCCCCTGTGCATACTGAGTGAGGACTGCAGTTTATTTAGGAGGCGATCTCTAGAAACTCTAGTGGGAGAGTAGGGGAATGAGACAAGGAAAGGAAGGAGGTGATAAAAGCCTGTGTACAAGTGGGGCCCAATCTCACTGAGAACCTCTGGGGCACTGAAAACTTGTTACAGAGTGATCAAACAGGGAGCAGGGATCCTGTGAGCTGTTATACCCAGAAAGTGAAAGAGAAAGGCAAGAGAAAGAGGGAAGAGGAAGAAAAGAAAGGAAGGAAAGAAAGAAAGGAAAGGCTCATGACTTCATGTCTCCAAGGCTGTTCAATACAAAAAAAGTTAGAACTTCCAAACTAAAATTCAGATTAAGTTCTTAAGTAGAGCTGAGAAAAAAGAAACTTCATTAGTAAAAGAAAAAGAGTATACTACATAAAAAGTAAAATCAGAAAACTTGAACAGTTTCTGGAAAGTTAAAAGTGATTATGATTAAAAAGAATATCCATGGAAGTATTAGAAGAAAAGTCAAAGAATTTTATGAGAAAAAGGAAAAATAGGGGGAAAAGGAGATGGGAAACTCCAGGTCAAAATAAACATATACTAGTTATGCAAGAAGGGAAGTGGGATTATAGTAAACTACTTGGTTGTTAGTGAAAAAAATATTATGTTGTCAGTTATATTGTTACCCTATTTCTAGTTCCATCATTTAAAGTCACCCTATGAATGAAGCTTGACAGACAGATTGTAAATGTCACCACCTTTGATCATGTAAAAGTAGAGATGGCAGTTATAAGAAGTAGAAAGGGAAAGGTAGGGTGAAAGGAAGGGGGAGACACACTGATCATCTTACCAAATGAGAAATCCACAGGTCATTTCTATAGTTTTGGAAAAAGAAATAAAGGTATATCACTTAGAAGTTCAAAAAAGTAGTGATAATTTAATCCCTTACATTAATTGGCTTTTTAAACAATGTTCATGTAATTATCTGTTAAGATTTTGATTACATTTAAAAATGCGACAAATTGCTGCAAATTCTTTGAAACCCACTCATCAGGTGAGAAGTAGGCTGTATGCCATCTAGTGGAAATCTGAGCCCATTTCAGGCTCATGACTGTCTCCAAGGCTGTTCAATACAAATATGTGTTGTTCATCAAACTCACCGGTTACAGATGATGATATACTTAACTTTAAGAGCAAATACTTTTGGTAGAATCACATGAGTGGATAAGAGAGAGTGATTATTTTAGGATGCCAGCATGGAATATTGGCACAAACTCTGGACTTTGGTCCAGGATTAGAAATCAGAGGAAAAAAAGTCAAAACTTGGCTCTATCACTGATTTGCCAAGAGACTTTGGGCAACTTCCTTAATTTTGCTCTAACAAATTTCTCCATATCTCTAATCAGAAAAGCACTATTCCTATTTATAAATATAAGGGTAAAATATAGTAATGTATATGAACATTATTATTAATGACTATTAATCTTTTTATGATCATTTTATACCTGCCATTATTCTATCTGATTCACTAATTAGTGGATTTCCAAATTATTTAGCACAGAATTAAGGAATCCAAATAGAGTTCAATTTGAAATTAAACTGTATCTGATTATGTTGGGTAGATAATGACATTTGTCACTTTAAATTTATTAGTGAATTCCTTAATAATGTTAAAATATCTATGGTTTGAATATTGTGCCTTTATGGTCTTTAGATACACAGATTAAATATTATACATATTTTCAGTTACATTTAATTGTGGCAAGTCTAATTTTAAAAACATGTTTCTGCTCTAGTACTTATTGCTTCAAAAAAACATATTAATCCTGACCTTTTTTTTTTTTTTTTTGCGGTACGCGGTCCTCTCACTGTTGTGGCCTCTCCCGTTGCGGAGCACAGGCTCCGGACGCACAGGCTCAGTGGCCATGGATCACAGGCCTAGCCACTCCGCGGCATGTGGGATCTTTCCGGACTGGGGCACGAACCCGTGTCCCCTGCACTGGCAGGCGGACTCTCAACCACTGTGCCAACAGGGAAGCCCCTGAGCTTGTTTTTTTAAAATAAATTTCAAATTTTACAATCATAAAATAGAACTTATTCCTTGTAGGGCATTTTACAAAAATTAGATGAGAAAATTTCCAGTAATTTCAACCACCTAGGTATAATTCCATTAATATTTTAATATATTTCTATTCTTCTCTCTGTATACTTAGACATAATGTTTTAAAAAATTCGGATAATATAGTTTTATATTTTGTTTTCCACAAAACATTATATCATAAGTATTCTCCATGTCATTATATATTCTTCAGAAATAGTTTTATTGGCATAATATTCAAGTAAATGGATGATTAATATATATTTCTAATTTTACTGTTGACATTAGATTATTTCTATTTTTTGATATTACAGATTTACTGTGATATTTGTTATGATAAATAACTTTTTATGTAAGTCCTTAACTTCATCTTTGAAAATAATTTTAGAAAAAATTCTTAGAAGTAAAATTACTAAGTCAAAGCATGTGCTCATTTCCAAATATCAGTTTTACCCTAGCCTCTCCAAATATCGGGTATTATGATTTTAAGACATTCTTAAAACTGATATAGGAGTTAAGGGTTATTTCATTTTTTTAATTGAAGTATAGGTGATATACAATATTGTATGTTACGAGTATACAATATAGGGATCCACCAATTTTTAAAGGTTATACTCCATTTATAGTTATTATAAAATATTTGCTATATTCCTTGTATTGTACAATATATCCTATATATATTTTATGCCTAATAGTTTGTACCTCTTAATCCCCTTCCCCTATGTTGCCCCTCCCCATCCCTCTCCCCCCTGGCAACTACTGGTTTGTTCTTTATATCTGTAAGTCTACTTCTTGTTATTTTCACTAGTTTGTTTTATTTTTTAGATTCCACATGTAAATGACATCATACAGTACTTATTTTGTCTGACCTATTTCACTTAGTATAGTGCCCTCCAAATCCATCCATGTTTCTGTAAATGGCAAAATTTCATTCTTTTTTATGGCGGAGTAGTATTCCATTATATATATATATATATACCACATCTTCTTTATCCATTCATCAGTTAGGTTGTGTCTGTATCTTGGCAATTGTAGGTAATGCTGCTATGAACATTGAGGTGCATGTATCTTTTTGAATTAGTGTCTTTGTTTTATCTGGATATATACCCAGGAGCAGAATTCCTGGGTCATATGGTAGTTCTATTCTTAGTTTTTCAAGAAACCTCTATACTGTTTTCCACAGTGACTGCACCAATTGACATTCCCACCAACAGTGTGCAAGGGTTCCCTTTTCTCCATATCCTCGCCAACATTTGTTATTTGTGTTCTTTTTGATGATAGCCTTTCTGACAGGTGTGAGGTGATATCTTATTGTGGTTATGATTTGCACTTCCCTGATGGTTAATGATGTTGATCATCTCTTTATGTGCCTGTTGACCATCTGCATTTCCTTTTGGAAAAACGTCTTTTCAGGTCTTCTGCCCACTTTTTAAACAGTTTTTTTTTTTTTGATGTTGGGATGTATGAGCTGTTTATATATGTTGGATATTAACTCCTTATTGGTCATATCATTTGAAAATATTTTCTGCCATTCAGTAGGTTGTCCTTTTGATTTGTTGATGGTTTCCTTTGCTGTGCAAAAGCTTTTAAGTTTAATTAGCTCCCATTTGTTTATTTTTGCTTTTATTTCCTTTGTTTTAGGAGATAGATCCCCAAAAATATTGCTATGATTTATGTCAAAAAGTGTTCTGCCTATGTTTTCCTCTAGGAATTTTATGGTGTCCAGTCTTACTTAGGTCTTTAATCCATTTTGAGTTTATTTTTGTATATGGTGTTAGACAGTGTTCTAATTTCGTTCTTTTACAAGTAGCTGTCCAGTTTTCCCAGTACCACTTATTGAAGAGACTGTCTTTTCTCCATTGTATATTCTTGCCAAGGGTTATTTCATTTTGATTTGTATTTCTTTGATTACTAGTGAAATTGACCTACTTTATGTTTATTAGTCATCAGTATTGTTTGTATGTGATTCTGTTCATGCCTCTTGCCTGCCTGCATTGGTATTTTTGTATTACAGACTGCTTTTTATATGCTAAACATATATGTCATTAATCTATCACACTTGTTATAGTTGATTACTATTTTTTGGCCAAATATAAACTATTATACATCACTTAAAGTAGAAGGATAGAGATTATGCATGGCCATAGAAAACAGTCCTGTGAAAGACTAAAGATGGAAGCATGAGATAATATTTTCCAAATTCTTTATTAAACTGCCCTTCATGAGACCTTGTTATTGTTGTTAGAATTAACCGTATGTATAATATTTCCATATATATTATTAAGCAATAGAGTCAGATTGCTCGGTGTGAAAATAAGTCATCATGTTTCCAACACTTTTTGCTGTTCCCTATCCACACCCCCCCCCCATTATCCATAAGAGATTTGGAGATTTAAAAAATCTCCAAAATCTAATGTCATAGCTGAGAGATTTGATCATTTTAAACAATCTTACTGGAATATGGGTTTATACCTCTTTCTGCCCTTCCTCTCCAACCATTCTTATGCATTAAAAAAATTTTAGTGATTGGGAATGTTATTGAATTAAATACAGTGACAGAACATGATCTACAAAAGAAGATAGTTTTATAAGACAGTTAAGATTTTCTCATTGACATTTTCTATTGCAACTCACATTGCCAATTAATTTCTTAATTCATTATCAGTGTAACAGAAGAAAAGACTTTGAAAACACTGTTCTTTGTGTAGATGTCTTTTAATTATGGCTAATTAAATACTGTGGAAGGACCTGATTATACCTTTGAGTATTTCTTAGTCTGAAAACAGGAAAAGAAGAAAAAAAAAACCCATCAAGACTTGTAGTCATGAATACATTGAACAAAAGCTGAATTCAACAACTCTTTTTAAAAAGTGAAAACTTCAAAAAAAGGAACAAATTATAGAGCAGCACTGGGGGAGTATTCTCTAAATATGTGTGCAGCTTCTCTATGGAGGCTTATGCACCACTGTTTGTTTTGGTTATTAGGCAGAATCTCAAGTAAACCCAAGTAGAAATCACACTGATTCTGAAAATGAAGAGCAGTGCCAGTGGGTAAACAGTTTCAGGGCAAACTGAAGCAATACTCCTTCGAGTTAGGCACAGATTTTTCCAGATGGCCACTGTGCATATGGCTGGGGTACTGTGGTAGCCAAAATAGGAAACGAGAACATGATTCTTTCCAATTAAATCACCACTGTCCTTGAGAAAAGAAATTTCACAGACCATGTCCAGAGGGATGGGGGCAGATAAGAAATAGCATTCAAGTCCATCAAGACATCTTTAATTTAACTAATTATACTATCTTTTTTAAATGTTCAGAACAGTCAACTCTATTTTGGGATTTTAGGTGAGCAAGGCAATGAGCTAAATGATGCACTAGAAATTCACAGCTCAGAATTCGACTTGTCTATCCTCTTTCATTCTGGAACATTGGGTGAGTTACTTAATCTCTCTGTGATTGTTTCCTCCTGTGTAAAATGGGAATCATATCTCCAGGCTACTTAACAGGCTTGTTGTAAAGATAAAATAATACATGTTATGAGGCACTTTGGAATCATGAAACACTGGATTGTATTTTCCAGGGCTTGGAGAGAATAACCAATGACTTCAGTTCATGCTGTGGCTCACATCATGGTCTCTCTTAGGGAAGATGTTACTATTTATAATGGGGTAGGATTTCTAGGCTTATTTAGGCCCTTACCCCTGACAAATTCTTTGGTGGTTATTCAATTCATCTTAATTAAAGAATAATTTACCAGCCTCTGTATAATCAGCTTGGGTGGAAGCTGACTTTTGCTGGGCAATCTGGTTGAACTTCTTAATAAATTTCAGGTTCCTAAACCATCAGCCACATAGGCTACTGTTACATACCTTATCATAAGTGAGTAATCAGGGGGAGACTCTAAATACATATACATGGAAAGCAGCCCATTCTTGCAGGACCTTTGATACATCCAATGAGTGCAGGGATCACAGGTGGCTAGTTTCCACACCAGTCATTCCAACCCAACTATCTCTTATTTTCTCTTTGCCTTGTACATCTTGATTTCACCCTTCTCTTAGGGAATCATCTAAAGCTATTTAAAATGAACAAAAAGAAACTTTCTCTCTTCTTGCTTTGAAATGTACAGTTTTTTCATTTTTTGCTTAGTATTTCAGTCTCTACCCAATTGGTACCATTTGTACACAGACCCAGCTACAATTTGTATAATGCACTGGAATCTCAGCTTTTTTCAAGGCTAATCTGATATATTTTGTTTGCCAGTGTACAATAGAAGTGGTTGTCTTGTAGTTAATAAATTGTGCTCCTCTTCTGTAGAATAATCTACCCACAGATAGAATTTCAAAGGAATATCAAGTAGTTGCTGATCATGGAGCCAACAGCTTAGTACTTGCCATACGCAGGTGGTGAGAACAAATCAATTAGGACAGAAAAGTTATAAAGCAACTCATACTCATACCTTATTTGTCCCATGCCTCAACTCTGTTCCATAGAGACAACAACTTTCATCATTTCTGGCTTTACTTCTTTAGTTTTCCTCTAATTCAGTGTGTAGTAGAATTACCTAGATTGCTATTAAGAATGCAGATTCCTGAGATTTATTCTAGCCTTGCTTAATGGAATTGCTGCTACTGTCTCTGAAAATCCATAAGAGAAAGATCACAGGAAATTTTAATGCTTTCTAAATTTTTTTTGTACGCGGGCCTCTCACTGCTGTGGCCTCTCCCGTTGCGGAGCACAGGCTCCGGACACACAGGCTCCGCGGCCATGGCTTGAGGGCCCAGCCGCTCCGCGGCATGTGGGATCTTCCGGGATAGGGGCACGAACCCGTGTCCCCTGCATCGGCAGGCGGACTCTCAACCACTGCGCCACCAGGGAAGCCCAATG
The DNA here is from genome assembly GCF_025265405.1 of Mesoplodon densirostris. Lineage (NCBI taxonomy): Eukaryota > Metazoa > Chordata > Mammalia > Artiodactyla > Ziphiidae > Mesoplodon > Mesoplodon densirostris. Next base: position 23,497,699 of record NC_082668.1, read on the forward strand.
CTTTCTAAATTTTGAGTACGATTAGCCTAATAAATCTTGGGCCACATTATGACTTTCTTGGGCTCGAGGCACTTTTGACTTCATGGGTCTCTTCCTCCATAAAAATACTTTAAATTATATTTTACTACTGTGTTAGTATATGGATGAATATGTTAATATTATAATAGTAAAATTTTTTTCTTCAACCTAAGTTCGTTTTTTCTTCTGATTGGAAAAAAAAAATAAATATTTTCATTGGCCCCTAAAAGTATTGTGGGCATTAGACATTGTGCCTCCTGTTTCTCCTACAGCCCAGAATGAATCCAAGATTAGTCAACCTAGGGAACTAGCAATCAAATATTCTGAAAATTTAGATCCTAAACGTATCTTTGACATATTACAATGAGATCCAGATCAAAATTTGTTGGAGTTCAGAGGATACAACTTTGCATGAAGAAAATTTGCAGGTTGTCCTTTTGCTCCCAGCTGGATGCCTAGAAATGCAGGCAAGCAGAAAGCTTTCCACTGACTTCTCAATACTGGCAGATGCAAAAGGGGAGGAAATACTGGGTCACCAGTTTGCCCAAGTATTACCATCCTATTTATTAATATAACAAATGCATTTGACAGCTACATAAAATACAAGTTTATGGAATATTAGGCTATAGGTATAGCAACTATTAGGGCCCAGTGGCTGCAGTCTAGAAAAGCTTCTTATCGGAAGCAGCAGAATGGGGAGGAAGAGAAAAGGAACATGAAAACCACAGTGTAGATAAGAAAGAAGTTCATAATATATGATAGCACTCATGAGAACTTCTAAGAGGAAGCAAATAAGAAAGACCGCCTGATGTTGTACAGAAATAGAGGGGGGACTGCAACTGATAGAAGACCATAAAAATGACCATCTTGGATCCCTAAGAAGACTGGGTATCATTTTAGAGTTTCAAGAAGACAACTAGCAGCAAACAATGCTTGAAAATGGTTGTTACTCTGAATGTTTACACTTACTCTTACATTTTCCATTTACAAAGCGACTTACGTAAGAATAGCTAATATTTATTGAGAACTTGCCAATATTTCAAGTTCAGTGAGAATACACACTGAAGCCAAGACTAGATAAGAAGGAAACAGTATAAAAATTATAGAAGAAGAAATAGCAGGGTGTAATTGCTTTGGTTATTGATTGTTCTGTAACAAACTACCCCCAAATTTAGCAGTCTAAAACAACCAAGACTTTGTTTGCTTCATTCTTGCCATCTGGGCTGACTCAGCTGAGCAGTCCTGCTTACCTTGCGGGTGGTCACCATGGGGCTGTAGTTAAGCAGGTGAATCAGTGGGGACCTGGCTTAGCTGAAACCCTGGGACAGCTGGATTTCTCTCCCTTCCTCTGTAATCTCAGGTCCCCTCCCTCTCTAAATGGCCTTTCTGGAAGAATAGCTTGATTCTTACACATTGGCTCACAGGTCTCAAGAAAGCCATCAAAGCAGCAAGTGACCTTTTTAAGTTTTAGGCTTAAGGCTGATGCATTCTTTTGGTTCAAGCAGATTGAAGGGAAGGGTATACACAAGGGCCTGTATTCTGAGAAGAATGATTCCCTAGGGCCACAACTAGGCCAGATACCACAAGTGTCAGGGAGAACTTTTTCCCCACACCTCAGATTTCTTTCCAGGAGGTGGTGACAGTGAAATACTCCACTACTGGGTGACTTATCTGATTGCTAAGTTTGTGAAATATAACAGCATGTTGGCCTCTTGGAAGTGAGCTTTTTCTGTAGGAGTCCAGCATTGCCAGTAGGAAGGTCTGTATTATTTTGGGGTTCAGTTGTAGCTACCGACTGATAAACCTGAAATCACACCTTCCAACTTGGTCTCTATGAGTAACCAAAATGATACTTGCCTTCCATCTGCTACTGCTTTATTTTATTTCCCCAATTCAGGGAACAGAGATGCTATTTGTAGACTTCCTCAGGGATTATAGCAACCTGAGGAGATTACAAATGATGAGATATGTGTGGAGACTCAAAGAAAAGGAATGAAGAGTAAGTGATGAATATACTGAAAAAGGTATTCTATAACCTAGGGAGGATAAATGATTGACAGGATTATAGAATTTTAGAATCATATTTGGCTATCAAATGGAGGTTGATAATTTGTTTACACCTCTTATAACTGAAGCCATAGGTATTTGGTTTTAGTAGTCTACTAATATTGATTTTCCCCTTCCTCCTTATATAACTCTGATCTTGTTGACGATAGCAATGTATACAAGTAAAAATATGTCTCCTAACATTCCTTGTAGATAAAGGGGCCATATGACCAACTGACTTGTGACAGAAACGGTTAGGTGAGGGTGTGGGAAAGTTCTCCAGAAGCTGGCAGTTAGGGGTAGAGACCAGGAAAGCAAATTCAGATAGGAGGTGCTTATGTGCCCTTGTTTTCCTATCTGGAATTTAGACATAAAGCTTAAAGCTGCAGTGGTCATATTGTGACCATGAAGTGAAGCTGAAGATGAAATCCATGCACTAAGAATGGAAAAGCAAAAAGATAAGAGGCTGAAACCTTGATGCTATGGTGGAGCCCCTTTTCCAGCCCTCCATCACCTGCTCCCCGACTTAAACTGACATGAAGGAAAGAAAATACCCTATGTTGTTTTTGCTCTTGTTTTTTGTTTGTTTGTTTCTATTATTTTGCAGTGAAACACAGTTCCTGAGTGACCATTTTATCAGAGCAGACAAATAAAAGTATGTGGATAATGCTTTTTCCAAGAAAGTTGACATATTTCTTTTTCCAAGAAATACGTCACCATTTAGGTGACATATTTATTCAAAATCATATAAGAGAATTTTCTTAAATGGGCATATGCTAGAGATTTCTCATATAAGATAGACTCTTTCATCAGAGCAGTAGCACTTTTTCTTACCTTGCCTGATACTCTTCTCATGAATATTCACATGGCACAACCTTCCCTTCACTGGGGTTTCTATTCAGATGTTTACAGCTCAGAAAGGACTGTCCTATAGTAATAGCCCCATAACACTCTATAGCTTTATTCTATTAACTACCTACTCTTGACATTTTTTACTTCATGCTTTGTTCATTATTGTCCTCTCAGTGCTTAGAGGAGTGTCTTATACTTAGCAGTTGCTCAGTGAATATTTGTTAAACAATTGACTTAGGAAATGGAAAAGGCATAACTAATGCACGTTTGATTCTGAAAGTTTTCTGAGAAAACTACCAACAAAACAATGTGTGTATGAAGAATTAGAACTTACAGCCCGTTTCAGGTTGAGAACTTCAAATATACTGTTAAACTTCAGGATAGCTCTGTGCCTATTAAAATAATGTGTCTGTTAAAATTGTTCAGTGTAACTGGTAATGTTTAAGTGAGAAGGCAATTTTTCAAACTTTGCTGATTTCTTCACTTCAGTTTTATCTGAAAGAAATAGAACAGTGAGATATAAGCCTCAAAAGGCACATGAACATATTTGTAAATCACCTTTATGTTGATTTGGCCAGGTAGTCCTTAATTTTTCCTGGGCAGGTATACCCTATGTCTCCTTAGTAATAGAATGAACACAAAGCAGTGGTTTATGTTCATGAAAACTATATCTGTTACACAACAAAATCCAGCTGCAGATATACATGTAATGTACATATATGAAAATGTATATGATGTGTGTGTGTGTATATATAGAATACATGTGTGGGTGTATGTGTGTGAACAAGAAAGTTGTACAAATACACAACTTTCTTGTTTTTCAATACCAGGAACATATTGCTTTACCCACCAACTTTTATGTATTATAGTATTCATATAGCTCATCTGCAAAATTTTACAAAATCTACCTGTGTTTCTAGATAACCAGGGAGAAATGTTAAGAAAAAGAAATATGGAGGATTCAAACAGTTCAAGAGATAAGGCTTGAGGGGATCCTGGTTTTCCTCCTCAAGCAGGAAGTTCTGGAAATGGGGGTCTTTGAATAACAGAGCTCCAATACTTCTTAATGTATTGTGGAACTATGCACTTTGTTTACCCTCTGGGTGGCATTAGTGGCAGAGATGCCAGGGTCCACTAGAGTGTTGCTCAGTGGTGCACAGTGCAGTGCACAGTGGTTTCTGGAAATTGGCTGCCCAGGGACTGCTTTCCCTAGCACTTTCCAGGCTCCAAGGTGGAATCTCAAGTTCATGCCATGGGGATATAGACAGAAGTGATGGAGGCCACTTCCAGGCCAGGCCCATAAAAATCTCCTAGGGGGTCTTCCACTCTCTCTTCCCTAGTTGGCTGGCTGGATGTTGATATTCAGAGTGACCCTGGGAAACATGGAGTGAAGAAACAGAAGCCTGTCAGGCTCAGTCCCACAATGACTGTCTAGAGCAGAGCATCTCTCCCTGTATGTCTGTCTATTGGGTTAAGTCACAGAGATTTTGGGGTTTTTTTTTTTTTTTGCGGTACGCGAGCCTCTCACTGTTGTGGCCTCTCCCGTTGTGGAGCACAGGCTCCGGACGCGCAGGCTCAGCGGCCATGGTTCACGGGCCCAGACGCTCTGCGGCATGTGGGATCTTCCCAGACCGGTGCACGAACCCGTGTCCCCTGCATTGGCAGGCAGACTCTCAACCACTGCCCCACCAGGGAAGCCCGAGATTTTGGTTTTTACTGTTATATCACTGGGCACTACCTCAATTACACATATGCTACAGCTTTAACAGAGGTTATGAAGTTACCATCATTAGAGAAAGCTGACTGAGCAGAGAGCAATAGTTCTCAAACTTCAGAATCTTCTGGAGTGAGTTTGTTATGAATACGAATCCCCAGGCCTCTCTTCCAGATTCTGATTCATTAGATTTGGGATGGGGCCCAGAAATAGGCCTTTTAATCCCAACTCCAGGTGATTTTGATGCACATTTGAAAGCATACTAGATTTGCAGAAATGGCAGCTAGGAGTCTGGGGTTGAAAATGGACAGCAGGTTATATCCTGAGCCAAAGTATGAGCTAGATGAATTAGAAATCAGTGAGTAAGTGGAAAAATTGTCAAAGAAACGTTCCTTACTGCAGCAATGAGTACTAATACTTGGGCACTTATGACCCTGCCATCTCTCAAGGAGGAGAAAGTCTCAAAGATGGGGTGGCAAAATGGGGTGAAGCCAAAAAGGAAGCACTTGACATTTAGAGAGGCAGGAGAGGATAGTTTCAGTATAAACATTTGTTAACAGAAGCCCCTTTAAACCGGCATAGCAAAAGTGAAATAGATCATTTAAGGGAAGCAGTGGTTTTGAGGCCAACACCACTATCAACACCAATTCGCCTCTCACAGAAGAACAATATGTTGGAAAAACAAGAGCTTAAAATGAATGTTTCTTTTTCTTTCCAATACACTATCAAATAAAAATGTTACAGGCCTAAGGCCGGAGACTATTCTTGGATTGGATCTTTTCCAATGATCTAAATTTAACCAGCTGGGATTCTGTAAGTACCAGTCTATTCAATCTTTTGAAATGCAGAATTTGCCTTTTAGTGGGAAATCTGCATTTCACCTTAAGTGGAACAAGCCATCTTTTCAACTCAAAGAAATATAGTCTTTTGGTACTGTATAATTAGCACAAATAAAAGAAAAATTGTAGTAAGGGGTGAAAGGACCAAAACATACAAATCACCACATCTAATACTAAGGACCATGAAAAATGTACCTCTATTCATGGTTAACTACAGGCCATATCATGAATACTTACTAGGTATGTTCACCATCGGGTTTTTACTAAGAAATGTCTATGTGGTGAGAAGAGAATTTGAAAGAAGTGCACTTTTAGAATAAAGGGTTGATAAAATAATAACTTTTTAAGTTAAAGTGTCATTTATTGAAGATTGAATTGGTCAACAGCAACTTTAGGCAATAGTATACAGTTGCATAGGTTGTCTCTTCAATTGTGCTTCTTTTGGGAATTAGGTGCTCTAGTTAAAAACATCTTTGTACTTGTGAAATCCAACTCCAACGTGGACGAAGCAGAGTGGTGAACCTGCTCTTAGAAATAGCAAATTAATTAAGGGGCTCATCAGTGCTCTGAAAGCCAGTGCTCTTGTAGATGAACAGGTCTGGAGACCTAAGCGTAAATGATATTGTAAAATAATACAGGATAGCACCGGGTGTCATAGTCTGTGGGAAGATACCTGATAGCTTGAGTAAGGTTAAAAACAAGTCACAGAGACGATGATGCTTCCTATGCTTGCAGCTATTCTATTTCATCTTTCTTTTCAAATATGTAGGATATTCAATTCATGAAATATCTGAACAAACTTATTGTTTTTTTTAAAACCTTTCTTGTAATTTACATGTTTTGAAGCTGGTCATGAGGATTTCAGAAAGAGGTCATGCTGCTGTTCAGGTTTATATCTCTTGCCTGTAAAATAAGAGTTTGAATGTGAGTGTTTTGGGTGCTTCATACTTTCAGAAAAATGGTCACAGCGTTTTCAAGTTTATGAAATACTTTGACAAAGATAATTCATTTGACATCCACGACAGCCCCGTGTAGTAGATGCTGGAAATGTATTGGTGGAAGTGTATTGGTTCTCATTTTACAGGTGAGAAAACTGAAACAAAAAGAGATTAAGTAATCCCACTAAACTAGAGGGACAGTGAGGTGCTCTGGTGGTGGTTCCCAAATACTGGTCAGTCAGCTGAGCAAAACTGATGTTTGAAAGACCCCCCGATTCATTATCTTTGAAAGAAACAGAGAAGTGAAATCATTCGAATTAAGAACTGTTTGTTGAGAAGCTACTCTGGCATTTCAAGTGAAACAAAGATGAGAAAGCACAATCCTTATCATCGAGAAGCTCACAGCTTTCTGGGGAGAATAAGGCAAATACTTTCAAAACAGGCAAATGTGGGGTAGAAGTTCAGCAGTGACAGATCAGTAAATGATGAGGCACGGGGATAGGCTCAGCACCTTATGTACTTTAACTTCTGCAACCCTTGGTGACTCGATAGTGGGAGGAGAAAGTTGACAAGGTCGTCCTCCTTGACCAAATTTAGGGCTCTTAGGAGCCCTCTTCCCAACTAGGCCTTGACCTTTGGACTTACGTGTCCATCTTTGCATTGCCCAATTTTGACACAGTCTTGCTAAACAAGTTTAGCAGAATCCCCACCCTGGATGTCTGAGTACCCACCACACCTGATCCAGTTCCTCATTCCCCAACATCTCCCAGGTAATATTTCATCATCCTGGTCTGCCTTCAGCAAGAATCCTGTCAAGCCTGTTAGTCAGAAATCTCCCTTTACCCTTGACATACCTCTTAGTAATTTTCCATTCACTGACCATCCTCCCCCTGCCCCCCGCCATAAGCTCTTCCTTGGCTGGAAATCCCCACTTGTCCATGTTGTATTTAGAGTTGAGGCCAGTTCTATACTGAGGTCTCTTTCCTCCTATTCCAATGGTGCCTGAATAAATTCTGTTTTTACTACTGTCAGGCTCTTGGTTGTGTGTGTGTGTGTGTGTGTGTGTGTGTGTGCATGTTGTTGTTGTTTACAAAGTATTAGCGGAATATTTTTCCAATCCAGATTAAGTATAAAGTCAGACTAATGTAAAAAAAAAAAAAAGTAAAACACATCAAAAATCATTAAGCTAGTCATCAACGTAAAGGTATGCAATACTTAGTTGTTCATGAAAATTCTAGATAAACCAGACCACTATGAAAGCGTTGTAAAGACTATGATGCATTAGAAGATAGTTCAGAAGTAAAGACCTTAGAAATCTAAGAGTTGTTCTAGATGGAAAATTTAGTGGGCAAATGAGAGCAGCAGTGTATTTGTCACTTTTCTAGAAAGTTTTTTATACTTGAAGTATGTCCTTGAAAGGAAAAACAAGAAGGAAACACCCAGAACACCAAATTAGAAAGTTAATTAAAAAACAAAGTACCTGGTGCTATAAGAAAACAGTTGTGTAACATTTCAAGGATGAATTTTAAGCACATTCAAGTCTTGAGGCAGGCAACACTTGCCTAGTTCTGATAAACTTTAATTTATGATTTGACTTTAAGAACCTCTGCGAGGAAGGGGTAAACAAAGCTGATCCATAGAGACTTTGAGACTCAAAGATAAGCTGAGATTTTCTCTTGAAATGGAAGAGACTGTCACAAATGTGTGAGGTCAAAGAAGACTGGCTCTGAAGAAGGTGAAGGTCAAAGTCGTTCCCAGTGATCCTCAACTGGGAAAGTCTTCAGCAACATGCAGAAATGGAGTTTCCTTGTTTGGTTTGCTGCTAAAATGCTTTTGGCAGTGCGGTTGGCAATATTTATCTGTCTTAAGTCATTCTGATAGCCCTGTGCTCACTCTGCATGGGAAAGCAGTTTTCTTTGCTAAAACATATTCCAAATCAGAATAATTGAGAAGTACTTTACTTCATGTCTATGAGAATAAATTATAATATTTTATTATACCTAGGACTGGATAAATAATTGAAGGCATTGTAGCAAGAGACAAAACCTGAGATAAGCAATTTACAGCATTCCCTGTTCATCTGGGGGTGAGGTTATGCTAAGTAAGATGACTGCAGTCTCACTGTGTACTGATGAAGACATGGTGGGTGCATTTAGCATGAAATATAATAACTATAGCAAAGTAGAGTGGACCTCTCCACTGATGTCCTTTTGAACTTTAGAAAACTAGGAGTAGGATTATAGAATTTGGCTGTATAGTTGTTCTTTAGCCTATTAGGAGCTGGTGGTACTAGACAAGTACATTATGGAGACAGAATGAGAGAAAAAAGTGGGTGAACAGGGTAAGAATAACCTCACCCCAGAACATTTACAAGTCGAGGATTTGATGTACTTTGCTTGCTTGCTTTCTGTGCAGCAATTCCTTGGTCAACAACCTCTTTGTCATCTCGGTAACAATCCTATTCAGTCGATGAGGTCCAGGTAATTGCCTGCTGCCTGTCCCCTGCCTCTAGTACATAAGATGGAAGGTGACCAGGGCCTGAGCTCAGAATAATCTCCTTTTTGGGTTCAGAGGTGGACACATGACTCAAGCTCAGTCAGACAGAATTCTCTTCAGAAAATTTGTTGGAACTATAAGAAAGGCATTTCCTTTTTTTTTTTTTTTTTTTTTTTTTTTTTTTACTGCAGTTGCTAGGTTCATAGATTATAAAACTGATCGTGGCTGTCTTTGCCACAAAAATTGGTGGGATGCCTAAGAATGAAGGGAATAGAGAGGAGAGAAGTGCCAAAGTCCAGAAAGACAGAGACAGGATCCTTAAGATATTTCTGTACCTCTGGGTCTAGCCATGCATGAAAAGATACCTATCCTTAGATTTCCTTTCAGTTCTTTGAACTAATAGTTTTCCTTTGGATCTTGTTAACATGGGATTAGGTTTTGTCAGGTGCACAAAGTTGGCTGCCTAATTGAGTAGAACAGGGGTTAAAAGAAATAATACTTATTGATCTACTCATTTAAACCCTGCCTCTCAGAAGCCATAAAGTTCTTCTCTGAGTTATTCTGTTGTGGTGGTAAGGTGTTGTTATATTTTCCCTAGCTTTCTCAGAGAAGTTAATGTAATCTAACCTGAACCAGTGAATTTTTTCTTTTTTTTTAATGTGCTAGCACTTTATTTTTTTTAAATTGAAGTATAGTTGATTTACAATGTTGTGTTAATTTCTACTGTACAGCAAAGTGATTCAGATATATATATATATATATATATATATATATATATATATATATATATACATACACACGCATTCTTTTATATATTCTTTTCCGTTATGGTTTATCTCAGGACATTGAATATAGTTCCCTGTGCTATACATTAGGACCTTGTTGTTTATCTATTCTATATGTAATAGTTTGCATCTGATAAACCCCAAACTCCCAGTCCATCCCTCCCCCACCCTCCCCCTTGGCAACCACAAGTCTGTTCTCTACATCTCTGTGTCTGTTTCTGTTTCATAGATAGGTTCATTTATGTCACATTTTAGATTCCACTTATAATTCTTTCTGACTTACTTCACTTAGTATGATAATCTCTAGTTCCATCCATGTTGCTGCACATGGCATTATTTCTGAACTAGTGAAAATTTAAAAGTTTAACAGATACACATATGCAGATATACTCTACATTAGGAATATACATTATGATAGATTTTAATATAGTTCTCAATTATTTATCTCCTCTCTCTGTAAAACAACTCTATTTTCCTGCCCCATTAGTACAGACTTGGCCAGATGATTTGCTTTGACCCAGTGGAATGTGAATGGAAGTGATGAGCCCCATGTGGGATCAGAACCTGTAAGAGCCCTCATTCTTTCTGCCATTGTTTTTTCCCTCCTCTGTCAAGAAAAGTATGGGTCCCAGATAGAGACTGCTCCTTCAGCATAGGCTCCAGAATGAGGAAATTGTGAGAGGCAGAGTCATAGCCAGCTCACATCCAACATGTAAATGTCAACAAGAAATAATAGCTTGTTGTAAGCTCCTAAGATTGTGGGTTTGTTTGTTACAACAGCAAAACCTAATAAACACTGACTGGTACATTAGGCATAAAAAACCTTGAAGTTAAGAAAAAATGTTTATTAAAAAAATTTTTTTTATTTTACAATTTTTAAAAAATAAATTTATTTTATTTATTTATTTTTGGCTGCGTTGGGTCTTCGTCACTGTGTGCAGGCTTTCTCTAGTTGCGGTGAGTGGGGGCTACACTTGGTTGTAGTGTGCAGACTTCTCATTGTGGTGGCTTCTTTTGTTGTGGAGCACGGGCTCTAGGCACGTGGGCTTCAGTAGTTGTAGTATGCAGGCTCAGTAGTTGTGGCTCATGGGCTCTAGAGCGCAGGGTCAGTAGTTGTGGTGCACAGGCTTAGTTGTTCTACGGCATGTGGGATCTTCCCGGACCAGGGCTCGAACCTGTGTCCCCTGCATTGGCAGGCAGATTCTTACCAATGCACCACCAGGGAAGCACAAAAAAATGATTATTTAAAATCAATTATTTATAGGATCAGTGGATGTCTTCTCTAAATTACAAGTTCCTCTGGTGCATTATAATATTCAATTTACAAAAAAAAATTTATACTAGATAAATGAACACATTCATTGTAAAGCCCTCCCCAGTCTTGAATGTATTGTAACTCCATTTTCTTCCTTGATTGTTTTTTCTGGCCTCTGGTGGTTCTTGTATGTCTCACAGATACAGTACTCCATGGAACTGAACTGTTGCTTTGGTAGATCTCTCTGATGCATTGTTGTTCTGACAGTTCCTCAGGTGCTCTGCCAACAAATGTCACAAGAGAAGGCACTTGTCACAGCTGCACCTCCTTTGTAATAACCTTTTGTGATCATGGTTGATGGCCAGTGGAGTTCTTTGAACACCTGTTCCCCATTGTCACACATCACACTCTGAATGCTGTGCACCCCTAGTACCAACGACTACCTCTAGGAATAGTCATCATGCCCTCTTGCTTCCAAGAGGCTTTATGTTGCTTAGTGGGTTACCCCATGTCCTATCATGCATCCCAGAGTTACACACAGAAAATCACTCTGACTTCTCCCTCTTTGATTTTTTCTTCGTGTTTAATTTTCTAAGATCAGCTGTCATGCTTACTTTTATCCCTCTGATATTATGTTCCCAAAGCCCTAAAGTATTTTGAATTGTATTACTTTCCCTTTCATATTTTTTGGTAAATATATACATGTAAAATAAAAACATAATACTCCTTATTAGTTGCCAGATTTCTACAAATTTCAGTATTTCATAATTGGGAGGAAACCAGTGAGTGAGGTTGGAATGCAGGAAAAAAAGGGGGAAGAAGAAAGCTTATTATGTGCCTATTATTGGGCTAGGAACTATAGTGACTAAAAAGTAGATATTAATTTCCCCATTTTACACATGTGGGAATAAAACTCAAAAGGTTAAGTAAAATGACCAAAGTGCCATAAGTAATGGTGCTGGGATTCAAACTTATTTTCATCTTGCAACAAAATTCTTTTCTTTCTTCTATGTGATGCTGTTTCTTAGCATTAGGTGAAAAAGTTCTCAGGGCATGAAGGAAAACTCATATTTTGGGGAAAGTTATTTAAGCTTCCTAGTTAATGATGAGGTTGATAAAAAATTACCATAAGGAATCATAACACTCTATGAATCTAAAATGGTTGACCAAAAGCCTTTCTAAGCCAAGGTCTGTTCCTGGAGTTTGGCTACATCCCTGCCCTTGAGATCCAACTGATCCATTCCCAAATATGTCATCAGCTTAAAATTTGTTCTCTATGTCCATTTGCCTCTGAAAACTCTGCTTAACAATTTGTGGCAGAGACTGGCTAGATAATGGCTGTTTCTTCTTCTCAGGCACGCAGCTAAACTATTCCCAACCTCCTTGCATCCAGTGACTAGTTCTTGCCAAAAGAATGTGACTGAAGGTGATATGTTAACTTCTGGGCTTAGATGCTTAAGAGTAGGTGTGCTTTCTTCACTTTTTCTCTTCCCCCATCTAGTGTGGGACATTGTCAAGATGATCTTGAAGCCACATATTGAAGATGAAAGGTCCTAAATGATTGCATGGAGTGGGCCACCCTCCACCCCAAGGCCACTTGAACAAGAAATAAACTTATCGTGTTAAGCCCCTGAGATTTAGGAGGTTTAGCTATAACAGTTGTAACAAGATTAGTTACCCTGACTAATGTGTTGTCTCACAGCCACTTCAAATTCAACATGCTTAAAACCTCATTTGTAATCTTCCCTTTCTCTCCAAAGCCTGTTATCTTAGGGAATGATTCTGTGTTAGGAAAAACCCAGCCTTCCCTTCTGTGTTTCTCCTTCACTCACACTACAGCCACACTCACAACATTTCTGACCCCAGATGTGTGAGGGATTTTCCCCCACCAGATGATTCTCTGTGACGCCAGCTGAGTGTCCTACAATTTAACTCAATTCTGACCCTATTTACCTGGAGATAGTATCAGATTCCATAGGTTAAGGGCTCAGTTCCACAAGACTGCTGCCACCACACTCCAGATGCCAATCACAAGTCCAGGTTATTACCTGTGATTCTGACTGATTGGCTATAAGTCTAAGGTTCCCATAAGCTTTGGGTTCAACTTCTTTGCTACAGTGGCTCACAGAACTCAGGGAACACTTACCTATATTTACCGGTTTATTATAGGATATGCTAAAGGATACAGAGGAACAGATGAAGATGTACATAGGGAAGATCTCTGGGAGGGCCCCAAGTGCAGAAGCTTCAGTGCCCTTAGAGTTGGGGTGCCTCACTCTCCCACCCTCCCATTATGTGGGTGTGTTCACTAACCTGGAAGGTCTCTGAGATCCATGCTATTGGGATTTTATGGAGGCTTCTTCATGTAGGAATGTTCAGTTATTAACTTTATTTCCAGCCCCTTTCACCTCTCTAGAGAAGTGTGTGTGTTTGCGGAGGGATGCTGAAAATTCCAAACTTATAATTATGGTTTGGCCTTTCTGGTAACCAGCCCTCATCCAGGAGCCCACCAAGAGTGGGACCCATAGAACAAAGGATGCTCCCAGTACTCTAATCACTTAGGAATTTATAAGGGTTTCAGGAGCTCTGTGCTAGGAACAGAGAGCAGAGACCAATATACATATTTTCTTTCATTTCACAAGTTACTGTCCGTTTAACCAGAAATCTCAGCATCATACTTGATGGCTCCATCTTTTGTAATTTCCAATTATAGCTGGTCGGCAACTATTATTAATTTAATGTATTTAAAATCTCTCCATTCTACCCCCCCCCCTTTTTTTTTTTTTGCGGTACGCGGGCCTCTCACTGTTGTGGCCTCCCCCGTTGCGGAGCACAGGCTCTGGACGCACAGGCTCCGGACGCGCAGGCTCAGCGGCCATGGCTCACAGGCCCAGCCGCTCTGCGGCATGTGGGATCTTCCCGGACCGGGGCACGAACCCATGTCCCCTGCATCGGCAGGCGGACGCTCAACCACTGCGCCACCAGGGAAGCCCCTCTACCCACTTCTTGCCATCACCATGGTCAATGCCTTAGTTCTAATCTTTGGCATCTCTTGCCGGGTGACCACATAAGCTTTACAACTAGTCTCTTTAGGTTATTTCACTTCAAACCACTCTTTTCTTTTGCTATACTATAGTTAGCTTTAAAAAAAGATTCATATTTTATTTCTCTTAATCTTTTAATGACTCCTTAACATCTTCTGGATAAAATCTATGAAATTCCATTTACCTGGCACTATCATAGCCCACTTCTGTAGTGACTAATTGGAATTATTTCTTTGAGCACTAGTTGATATGATTATGGCCCAAGGTGATCAGATGAGGGATAGGAGACTGAACCAGCAGTGGACTTCTGATTAGTGTGTAGCAGCTAATGAAGTAGCCTAGTACTACAACTCTGCCCAACGGGGTTTCCCTATATTGACTGTGACTTATCAACCCAATCAGACTCTCTATCCAGTGGGTTTAAATGTGAGGCATGAGAGGAACATAAATAGTAAGAGCATCACAGATAACAGACTTATAGTGAAGTGCATCAAACAAAGCCATCTGTGAGCAAAAGCTAGGAAGCCATAGAAGCTGCAGTAAACAAGATCCATGGATTGGAGAGAGAGGAAAGAATTGGTGGTGAGAAGATGTAGATTTAGGCACAGTAGAATCAAAAGCCTAGGGGAGTAAAATCTAAAGTGTAGTGAATCCCTGGAGGAACAGTAACAGACACGCATTTTGGAGGAGATGAGTTTTGCTAAAGTAGCCAGAATATCAATAAGCCAAGAGCCGTTGTTGCAAGCTGATCAACATTCCACTTTGTGGTGAGACCTGATGGTTTGGATTATGAGATGTTTTCTGTGTTTCTTCACTCTTCCACCTAATCTAATAAAGCCTTATCACTTGATTTAAGCTGAATATGGCAGCTTGGTTGCGTGCAACCAGAGACGTCATGGTCTACAAGGCATCCTGACTTGCCGTCTGCTTGCTTCTCCAGCTTCCTCTCCTAATACTTCCATGCACATCAGACGCTTTAAGCATGCTGGCTGCACAACATTCCCCAATGCATTGTGCTTGGGGACACAAATTCTCCAGTGCAGCTCCTGGTGTCATGGCAGGACCCTTCATCGTCGGCTGATTTTTACTCATTCTCCAAAACGTAATGGTTACAAACATCAAAACATAATGGTTACAGACATCTCTTGGATGACTTGCTTGTCTTCAGCATGTTTTGGATTGTATGTCTCTCCTCATACACACTGGGCATGACTCTTTCATTGCTAATTTATCACACTGTGTGATAATCCTCTCTTCTTCTGTCTATCTCCTCTTGAAGGCTTGCAACCCTCCTAAGGCCAGCAACTGGATAGAGCCTGGCACATAGTAGGTGCTCAGTAGTGAGCACAGTAGGTACTTACTAAGTGATGGATTGAATACCTTCAGTTCTTCGAGCCAATGCTTGACAGTTAGTAGTGAATATAAAATTACGATTACTAAATGTATTAGTTTGCTAGAGCAACCATAAAAATGTAGCACAGACTGAATGGCTTAAACAACAGAGATTTATTTTCTCACAATTTGAAGTCTGGAGGTCTGAGATCAAGGTGTCAGCAGGGTTGGTTTCTTCAGAGACTTCTCCTTAGGTTGTAGATGGTTGTCTTTTCCCTTTGTCCCTACAGGGTCTTCCCTCTGTGTGTGTATCCTAATTTCCTCTTATAAGGACAGCAATCATATTGAATTAGAGGCCATCCTAATAAACTCATTTTAAATGAATTACCTCTTTAGAGACCTTATCTCCAAATGCAGTTATATTCTAAGGTACTGGGGGTTAGGTCTTCAACAAATGAAGGCACAGTTCAGCTCATAACACTAACTTACCAAATTTGGTAAGTTGTTTCCTTGGGAGCTCTGAGTTTCACTTTAAGTGCAAAGTATATTAAAAGCAAACTAAGAGCAGCCTAAAGCAGACCCAGTGATTACACAGAGAAGCTGCAGCTGACAATGAGGGAAAAAATAAATGAAAAATAAAAACTCATGGTAACCAGACTTATTGTGGAGATAATTTTGAAATGTATAGAAATATTGAATCACTGTGTTATACACTAGGAACTAAGGTAGTGTTGTAGGTCAATTATACTTCAAAAACAAACAAATAAATTCATAGAAAGAGAGATCAGATTTGCAGTTAACAGAGGTGAGGAATGGGGGGAGGGGGAATTGGATGAAGATACTCAAAATGTACACACTTGCAGTTATAAGATAAATAGTAGGGATGTGATCTACAACATGATAAATATAATTAACACTGCTGTGTGTTATATATGAAAGCTAAGGGAGTAAATCCTGAGTTCTCATCACAAGAAAAAATATTTTTTATTTCTTTAATTTTGTGTCTGTATGAGATGATAGACTCCTACTAACTTATTGTGGTAGTCATTTCATGATGTATGTAAGTCAAACCATCATGCTGTACACCTTAAATTTATACAGTGCTATATGTCAGTTATATCTCAATATTACTGGAAGAAAAAATGTGGCTATGTATTACAGAAATAAAATAGACAAAATATTTTTATGAAATAAATAAGACAAAAGACCCCAACTGGACATCACATGCAAAAAAATGAATCTAGACACAGACTTTATACCTTATACAAAAGTTAACTCAAAATGGATCATAGACCTAAATTTAAAATGCAAAACTTTATAGTTTTATAAAGTTTTATAACTCCTAGGAGGTAACACATGAGAAAACCTAGATAACCTTGTGTATAGTGATGCCTTTTTAGATAAGACACCGAAGACATGATAATGAAAGAAATAACTGGTAAGGCTAGACTTCATTAAAATTAAAAAGTTTTGCTCTGTAAAAGACAATATTAAGAGAATTACAAGACAAGCCACAGACTAGGAGAAAATATTTGCAAAACACATATCTGATAAAGAACAGTTATCCAAAATCTACAAAGAACTCTTTAAAGTCAACAATAAGAAAAACACCAACCCAATTAAAAAATGAGCCAGACTTTTACAAACACCAAAGAAGACATACAGGTGGCAAATAAACATATGAAAAGATGCTCCACATTGTATGTCATCAGGGAAATGCAAATTAAAACAACAGTGAGATACTACTACACATCTATTAGAATGGCCAAAATTCAAACACAGATAACATCACATGATAGTAAGGATATGAAGCAACAGGAACTCTCATTCCTTGCTGGTGGGAATACAAGCCACTTTGGAAGAAGTTCGATGGTTTCTTATAAAACTAAACATACTCTTCCCATATGATCCAGAAATCATACTCCTTGGAATTTAGGCAAAGGAGTTGAAAATTTATGTCCATGCAAAAACCTGCACATAGATGTTTATAAGCAGCTTTATTCATAGTTGCCAAAACTTGGAAGGAACAAAGATGTTCTTCAGTAGGTAAATGGATAAATCGTGGTATATCCATACAGTGGAACACTATTCAGTGTTAAAAAGCAATGAATTATCAAGTCATGCAAAGACATAGAGGAACCTTAAATGAACATTATTATGTGAAAGAAACCAATCTGAGAAGACTACACACTGTGTGGTTCCAACTATATGACATTCTGGAAAAGGCATGAAGACAATAAAAATTAGTGGAGACAATATAAAGATTAATGTTTGCCAGGCATTGGGAGGAGGGGAGGGATGCATAGATCACAGAGGATTTTTAGGGCAGTGAAAATACTCTTTATGGTATTATAATGATGGATGGATGTTATTATACATTTGTCCAAACCCATAGAATGTACAACACAAAGAGTGAATTCTAAAGTAAACTGTGCACTTTGGGTGATGATGCTCTATCAATGTAGGTTCATCCTTGGTAAAAACAATATCATTCTGGTTAGTGATATTGATAATGGGGGAGGTATGCACGTATGGTGGCCGGAGGTATAGGGGAAATCTCTATGCTTTCCTCTCAATTTCACTGTAAATCTAAATCTGTTCTGAAAAAAACGAAGTCTTTAGAAAAAAAACAAAGTACAAACAAACAGAAGAACCCAAAGGCCCCACTAGTGAAGTCCCTGGGCAACAAATATCACGATTTCTTCCAGGCTTCCTGCATGTAGGGGCAGTAGGGTCCCCTGCCCTACCTTCCTCATCATGGCTAATTTCTACTCATTGATGCAGAGATATGCACATAATTACCAGAGTAGTATGAGTGCTGTTCTGAGCAGCTCTCTGAAGCTGCCAGATGCACAAGAGAGTCTGTTTGGGGCGTGAGAAGAGTTAAGGGGAAGTGGCAGCCTGTCTCAGATCAATTTTCAACCCCAGTCTCCTAAGATTTCTTGTAAGAACATACTATTACAAATACTGGTGATAACTCATGTGCAGTGGTGCTAAGCGGTAAATAGAGGATTCGAGAGCTTCGAGCTCTAACACCTGCTTTGCCATTGATTGACTGCATGCGCCTCACTAAACCACTTAACCTTTTTATGGCTCAGGGTCTTCTCTGTAAAAAATGATGGTCTCAGTGTCATTCATCATCAGGTTGTTGTGATACATAAGCAATTACAAGGGCTCTGAGTATATAAATATACCTTAATATAGCAATGGCTATTTCCTATTTACACACACATACACACACACACATACAGACTACACTCATACATTACATGGCATGGGAAGGAAAAAGACCTCTCAAGATTATTCTCTGATGAAATGGTCCAATAACAAATTCATTATTAGGGGTCAGGGCCTATGCCAACTGTACCTTTAATAATTTATTTCTATGAAAAAACTCTTTCAGGTTTTATTATGTCTTTTCATATCTACCAACATAATGATAATTTTCCTAGTACTTTTTTCTTTTAACTCACTTATTCATTCTTTTTGTGGCTGTTGACTCTGCTGGGTACGAGAGAGGAAAAGATGAAAGAGACATGGTTGTTATTTGTTTTCAAGGAGAAGAAACATGAGAACAGTTACAATCCTAAATTCTGAGTGTGGATAGAGATATGTGTAAGGTAGTGCTGGCACAGAGGAAGGAAAAACAGGCCCTGGGGGTGTGAGACAAGGTTGTGAATTTCAGCTTCCCACCACCTTTTGCTGTCGGGTTCTCCTTTTTCTCCTCTGTGCCAGACACTGAGCTAAGTGAGTTTCATACATTATTTCTCATGTCTTATGGCCACCCTATGGAAACAAATATTGTTTTAGCCTTATTTTTCAGATGAGGAAAAAGAGACTCAGAGAGGTTAAATAACTTGCCTAAAGTCACAGAGCTAATGAACGGCAGAGCTAGAAATCAAATCCAGTCTTATCTCTTTACGACTGCACACTCTTTCTTCTCCAACAATTTGTGTTTAAGATACAGAGTTCTAAAGGTAGAAAATGTTTGTTTTTCAAATCTTAGCTTCAAACAACCCCTTAATAATTTTCATGATGATGTATTTTTTATGTTTATAAAAATATAGATGATCCAGGAATAAGTGCTGCTTAAAAGTTCATTGTATGGAATGATCTCTATCAACATTACCCTGGTGCCAAGAATTTGTGAGAACATGTAGCTTGCAAAAACCAACTTCAATTATGAAAAAACAAAACAGGTGTTATCATGTTGTTTCAGTTTCTACCATGCCTTAGAAAAGCGTTTCCATAGAATTTAAAATAAGCATGTTAGGAATAAAGCATAGTTTTTGAGCTATAAAAACTCCATCGATTTCTGTCTGATGCTGTATCTTAAAATGGAATTCATGTGAAGGCCAAATTGAAACTTGCACTCTCACTGACCAAGCTACCTGTTTACCATTGCTCTGTTGCATGAGCATTGCTCCCTGCTGGTCAGCTGGCTGATAAGTGTGTGTCATTGTTCATAAGGGGAAATTGGGATGGCTGACACTGAGCACATGAGAGGGTCACAAATGGTAGAGTTTTGGAGGGCACTCAGAGAACATCTAGTTCAAAGCCCTTCATTTTAAGGCAAAGCGCTGAGACTTAGAGTGGTAAAGTGAGTTGCCCAGTGTCACACAATTAGCTTGCGACAAGTCTCAGGGAATTCAAACCACCTGAATCCCTCTCTAGCATCTCTGCATTGGATTGAATAGTGTCTCCCCAAAACTCACGTCCACCCAGTACTTCAGAATGTGACCTTATTTGGAAATAAGGTCTTTGCAGATGTAATCTGTTAAAATGAGTTCACACTGGATTAGGGTGGGCCCTGATCAATGATTGGGGGTTTTTATAAGATGAAAAAACAGACACAAAGACACATAGGTGAGAAGGCAATGGAGGCAGAGGTTGAAGTGATGCTTTACAAACCAAGGAACGCTAAGGATTGCCAGTAACTACCAGAAGGTAGAAGAGGCAAGGAAGAATTCTACGCTAGAGCCTCTGAAGGGAGGATCGCCCTGCCAACCCCTTGATTTCAAACTTCTAGTCTTCAGACCTGTGAGAGAATAAATTTCTGTTATTTTAAGCCACCCAGGTTGTGGTCAGTTATTTTAAGCCAGCTGGTTTGTATGGCAGTCCTAGGAACCAAATACAATCTCTTCTGCCTAAGCATGGCTCATCTTGGGCATCCTTCTAGATGGAAAGCCCAAAGTGTACTTCCATTGCCAGTACACTTAAGTGTCCTAGCTGCAAATATGAAGGACAGCATTTTAATCTGTAAACTGACGGCTCTTACACTCACACCTGACAAACACACTTACTGTTGCTTTTGTTCCAATTAGCTGTAAATCACCTTAAATCTCATCATAGGAAGCAGTGATCTATTTAAATTGAATGTAAATATATTGCTGCTTGCTTTTATACCAAACAGAACTAGAACATGGACAAATTACTTACTAGGTGTTATGTGTCTTGAAATCTAGAACTGATAAGAAAGAATAGATTATTGGAGGTCAGGGTAAGAGAAGTATTGATATTCTGGGTACTACATCATCATGGAATTGACTGCCACATTGCAATTTTCAAAATCCTCTTTAAAAAAAAATCGCCAGATACATTGTTCTGATTTTTACCAAGGTCATCGAAGGTGAAAGTAACAGAAAAAGAAATAGTTGAGCCGTTAACTCAGATGACTATATTATGGTTTATCAGAGTCTAAACTCATCTCTGGGGTGTCGTTTATTTGCCTTCTTGGACATCGTAGCAATAGCTGATTACTCTTACTTTGCACTTAATCTGCAGTCACACGGGAGTAAGGTAGAGTTGAAAGCTCAGGCTCTTGACCAGAAATGTCATTTGAGACTGAAGCACTTAGGTTTTGTTTACATGACACATAAACGAGCCAGTCAGTTAGAACTTCACATTTCAAGACCCCTCATTCTTATACGAGAGAGAGTATATTGACTTCCAGCCCACTGCTTGTGTACTGCTGCTTGTGATCAAAGGAGAGAGAGAAGGAGGGGTAGGTGCTTTGCTGTCAGGAGTGGGCTGATAGACTGAACACAAGTGCTTTTAGTGCAAATGGTCTTTTGACATTGCTATGTGGCCCTGGAATGTGCAGATGCTCAGAATCCAGGACAAGAGGTCACAGGGAGAAATGGGGGCGGGAGGGAAACTGGCCATCAAGTAGACTAAAATCAATGTTGAATGACCATTTAAATTTTATCTTATTTTTTTGTCAGTTTGGAGCAACGTGCAGACATAGTTATTGCTCTTGAGTAAGAGAAGAGGAGGGAGACGTAGAGAAAATTTTCTCCAAGCTGGTGCTGGGGTCAATGAGGTAGGGGATGGTTCACATCCTCAGTAAGGAGTTGAGAGGAAGGAGGAACTGAGTGATATGTTTTAGGAATCTGGTCAGCCTTACATCTCATTTTGGGTCTTTTTAAAGCTTTATTAGAATAAAAAAAATCTTTTCATATACCCTGGGGTATCAAATGCTGTTGGTGAGCACTGAGGAGGATGAAAGCATACGGTTTTTTTTTGTTTGTTTGTTTTTTGCGGTACGCGGGCCTCTCACTGCTGTGGCCTCTCCCGTTGCGGAGCACAGGCTCCGGACGCGCAGGCTCAGTGGCCATGGCTCACGGGCCCAGCCGCTCCGCGGCATGTGGGATCCTCCCGGACCGAGGCACGAACCCACGTCCCCTGCATTGGCAGGTGGACTCTCAACCACTGCGCCACCAGGGAAGCCCCTAAAGAGTTCCTTTAATATTGTGGTACTATAAGAATGAATGAAACTCAAAACAAGATGAGGCCTTTCATTATACCTTCAGCATAACATATAGGGATTAAGAACCAGCCTGCCTAGGTTCACATCCTTCCATATCATTTACTAGTTGTGCGATTTTATGCAAGACACCTAGTATTTTAAGCCTTTGTTTCCTCAGCTGTAAAATGGGGATAATGATAATTATAGCTGCCTCATAAACTTGTTGTAAGGATCAAATGAGCTCATCCATAAAATATTAAGTGTTCTATACATGTTAGCTGTTTTTGTTATGGTTCCAGAGACAGTGATGAAATGAAGCAGGACTGTCTGCTTTTCTGAGGTTGTGGTCAGAGAAGCAAAGAATATTTTCTTATAAATCAAGGGGGTGCTGCAAATCTCATAGCAAAGCTTTGTGCCAGAGAAACGAGTTCCCACTAGAGTTGAACCAAGGATGACTTCTGCATCTCTCTCAAGGCTTGCCTGCAATTCGAAAGCACAGCTGTGGCTTCCAGGAACGTGGTGGGTTGAAGGAGAGAACATCCTGGTCCCTTCCATACCTTGGGGAATTTTCCAGCATTGATATAGGACAGTAAGAACTCAGTTCACAGCCTCATTAGGGAGTGGAATGTTCACACAAATGACATTTTCTAATTCATTGAGGTCTATCCATTTTTGTCCTTACATAGGTATTCCTGACGCTTCAGTTCTGAAGGGATGGTATTAGCTGCAGGTGTCATGTAGCTTTTTTTTTTTTTTTTTTTTTTTTTTTTTTTTTTTTTTTTTTTTTTTGCGGTATGCGGGCCTCTCACTGTTGTGGCCTCCCCCGTTGCGGAGCACAGGCTCCGGACGCGCAGGCTCCGGACGCGCAGGCTCAGCGGCCATGGCTCACGGGCCCAGCCGCTCCGCGGCACATGGGATCCTCCCAGACCGGGGCACGAACCCGCATCCCCTGCATCGGCAGGCGGACTCTCAACCACTTGCGCCACCAGGGAGGCCCAGGTGTCATGTAGCTTTAACAGATGGAAGATATATTAAATTTGGCAGCCTTTTCCTTTTTTTCCTTTTTTTTGATTTTATCACAGCATAAAATTCAGTCTCTCTGAGTACATGGTTCTAAAAGGGGTTTAGACCTTAAGGGTAGTTAATCAGTGCCCTTAGATGTGGAAAGCGTACCTTGGTTTCAGCTACATAACCAATTGACAAAATAAATGTTTGAAGTTCAGCTTTTCTTACTGAGTTTCCACACTGTTAATAAGTAGATGAAGTACAAAAATACATCAATAGCTCAAAAGGAAAAAGAGAGAGAGCATGAAAAAGGCAGGGGAAAGATGTGGTTTCACTTCCAAATGTGCTGAATAAAAATAATTATGGATGTAAGGAGGCCAGCTTTAGGTTTTAATCATTGTTCTTCCACTACCTAATAATTTGCTATTCAGTTCCTGCTGTCATATAGCTTTTGGGTTGGATGGCATAAGCTCACCAGGTAACCACAAGTAGTCTCTTTAGTTTAAGCCTGTGGTGCATCAGAGCATGAGAGGCTGGACCAATTAGATGCACTATGTAAAAAAAAATTTTTTTTTAATTAATATTTGGCATTTGATGCCCTGATCTGTAACCAAATGAGTAATTTTGCCATTGTTATGCTGTATGGAAACTATCATTTTGACCAAAATGTCGATATGTGGTCTTTAAATTTCCTACCGGGTATTAAAAACTATGCAAGCTAGCAGTTAGAATGTGCGTGGTTTTGTTCTGAATGTATATCATTGAAAATATTGATTTAAATGATACAATATGTGCTGCTTGTACCAAATCTCTCTGCATATTGGCTGCAGTATATTTCCTTAATTCTACCAAGACATTAGCTATCAAGCAGAAGATTGCTTTCTGTGAGTGGGGGAATTATTATCACACTAAGAAAGGAGAAGAGGGGGGTCTTATCATGTCCTAGATAATACATGAGAAAACGGGGAAATCTCTTGAGAAAAAAAAGAGGAAGAAATAATAAGAACATGTATTTTTAACTGGTCTGTTCTATTTTCATGAATTCTGCTGTCAATAATATTGTGACTTCTTTAGATGTGAAAAGACAGACTGATTTTCCTGGGCTGGGGGGTCAGGAGATCCGGGTTCAACTTCTGGCTTCGCCAATATCAGTGTGACCTTGACCAAGTCACTTAGCCTCCTTTGCAATCTGTTACTTCTCTGCAACGGAGGCTCTTGCAACTGTCAGCAATCACAGAGCCACATTTGGCCTACAGATATTTTTTGTTGACCAGTATTGTTTGTAAATTTCTCCAAGCCAAGCCAAGCCAACGCTCAAAAGTTGGGAGATTTCACTTAAAAACCAGGTTTCTTCCCTCCATTCGAATATTGGAAGACTTAATACCAGCCTCACATTCTTACATGGCAGAATAGACTAGAGCAGAATGGTGCCTCCAATTCAAATGGCATCTGCTTCCCCCATTTGTCTCAGTCTTCACCACTCCCTGTTTTCACCCCAATGCAGGGACTGAATGCTAGTTCCTCTTGCTATGCGTATTGTTGATTTTCTTCTAGTATGGGTATATATTTCAGTATCCACCAACATCTCTGTCTAATTTGGAAGAAATAAAAGTCAAGGCATCCACAGGTTTCAAAAATATATGGGAAGAGTACCTTTCCTTTTTCAATGCAGACTATCTCTTTGGTTTTAAGATGCTAACAAAGCATTCCTGTTGAAAGAATAGGAGCCCTGCTTCACTTGTTTATGTTACTCTCTCTAGGCATTTAAGTTTGTTATCCCTGGGTCATTTAGGAATAAATGCTATAATTCTATAACTTCATGAAGAAACTTCTCAAAAGATGCCTTCTTTTAAATGTCCCATTGATGTTCAACAAAGAGAGAATTTCTCTGGGAAGATGTCTGGGTCTGATAGCCAGTAGAAGGGCTTATACAAGCTGTAAAGCTTTCAAAGGAAGGGCTCTGGGGGCCAGACAGTAGCTTGCTGAACAGTTACAAGCAATTTGCATTAGTTCAGGGGCCTCGGTGAGACTGCTGTGTGCTAGAGAGGACGGCTTTCCCATACCAGATTCCATTTCTTCCTGTATATTCCTTCATTTCCACAATGAACCAAAGATTTCTGTTCTTCTTGGCACTGCATTGAGCTTTTTTGGCAATCAGAGTGACCTTGAGCAGGGTGGGAAGCTGAAAGAAGCAAACCTGAGGGAAATAACATCTCATACCCTTCCTGATAATACATGCTGGCAAATTAGGGTGTCTGTTATGTGCCAGGTGCTATACAGAGTATTTTACATACACTATCTCATTTAACCCTCATAATTAGTTTATTAGGAACATTATTTTCCTCAATACACATGGGGAGTCTCAGGTGTTGGGAGGCTAAAGAGCTGCTTCAAGGTCACACAAGCAGCACTGGGGAGTTGGTCTCCCTATTGCCACAGGCTCTGCTTGAAACCACTTCACTGTATTATATCAATACGATGGCTACAATGGTTTTAAAAAAGAAAGATCAGGGAATAAAATGAATGGTTTACTTATGCAATAATAGAAAGTATTTCCCCCTCAAATGTTGTAGTATTTCTCTATAAATACACTCTTTTGTCTTCCTATAATTCATATTTGACAAAATACTATCGTACACATTTAGCTCTCACAACAGACTCAAGAGGCAGGCAGGCCAGGTCTTAACTGACTGCATTTTGCAAGTGAGAAAACCAAGTCCCTAGAGGTGAAGTGGCTTGCTCAAGGTCACACTGCTAAGTGAATTGAGCGATAGTTCTCATGTGCCCCGTGCTTGTCACTCCCTAGGACGCCATGCTACCTCCTTCTTGTAGGTAGTAGGTTGATAAATTTTTATGTATGAAAGAGCCTCTCCTCTCACAAAGTGAGGAGAAATGACCTGCTCTCTATGTAAACTATTCAATATAAGATTATTTTCTTCTTTCTCAATTATTCTTTCAATATTACAAGGCAGATGGTAATAAAACAAAAATATTATTGGAAATTAGGTTATAATGATATAACAATCTGTTCATTTTGAACCCTCAGATTCTTCTATCTGCCCTGGGTAGACTTTTCAGACTGGCATGCCATCTTTGAGGTGCCTGTGATGATTAAATTCTTTCCTCATAGTATCAGGGACCCCATTTATAATTGATTAGCTCACTTAGACATGTGTTAATGAGACCAAGATAATGATGTAGCTTTGCTCATGTCCATAGATACAGATTGTCCCCTGACCTTGACTATGTTTCCCAATGGTTGTAGGAAGGACAAGAAAAGTGAGCTATATTTTTGATACCACCAAAATTGTAAAACGCAGTGCTTTCTTTCCCAAACTCAGCATATCAAAAAGCTATGTGTTATATATGGAATCTAAAAAAAAAAAAAATGTTCTGATGAACCTAGGGGAAGGACAGGAATAAAGATGCAGACGTAGAGAATGGACTTGAGGACACTGGGAGGGGGAAGGGTAAGCTGGGATGAAGTGAGAGAGTAGCATTTACATATGTACACTACCAAATGTAAAATAGATAGCTAGTGGGAAGCAGCTGCATAGCACAGGGAGATCAGGCTGCTTTGTGACCACCTGGGGGGGATGGTTAGGGTGGGAGGGAGATGCAAGAGGGAAGGGATATGGGGATATATGTATACATATGGCTGATTCACTTGTTATACAGCAGAAGCTAACATAACATTGTAAAGCAACTATACTCCAATAAAGATGTTAAAAAAAAAAAAGCTACGTGTAAACTAGGTGTAGTGCTCTATATATTCCTACATGAATATTCATTGAGGGGGAGGCATAAAAATGGAACATTTCTCAAACTCTGTTCCATGAAATGCTAATAGATATTCTGAACAGATGAGATTACTGCCACCATGGTGACATGGAATGCCAGTCCGTTAAAGATAGGACCTGTGTTCTAGGTCTCTTCCATCTGTTGACTGTCTTTGGGTGATGTTCTATATCAGGATTCCTTGTATACAAAGGTGGTTCTCACTATCAGGTATGAGTTAAACATGCAGAAGCATGACCATGATATATTTTCTATCAATGTTTGCTTGGTCTTAATTATCCTTGATGTGTATGTCACTGTTATTCGCAAACACCTATAGCTTTGGTGCCTGTGTATGAGACTTTTTTATAGAAAATTCTTGTATTTTCTTCTAATTCTGAACTGTAATGGAAATGTCATGTTTTTTGACACTTAGGAAACATTAACCTTGTTTTCTGAGTATAGTACTTTTATTTACCTTGGGAAAATACCCACTGTCACTACCCTGTGACTCTAGTGGTATTGTCTTCATCCCCACCTTCAGGAATGGGAATGTGGCTCTAGCCTGGCCAACTGAGTGTCACATTCTTCTGTCGAGGGGGATTGGTTCAGGAATTTCTTTATTTTTGCCAATGTGAGTCACACAAAATACTAATGTTAGATAAAATATCTATCCATTCCTTCATCCTCCACTAGATTTAGACATATGAGGAAGTAAGTCTGAACCTGCTGGCAGCCATCTTGTCACCATGAAGGGCCTCAAAATGCAACCAACAAGAGAAATGCAGAACAGAGGAATGACAAAAAATCAAGTCCTCATATTGTCTGAGTCCCTTGATTCATCTAGGTCTAGATAGAGCTGGTGCCCTTGGATTTTTCAGTTAGGTGAAACTTTTTGTCTGACATCAGCTGGAGCTAGTTTTCTGTTATTTGCAACTGAGCAAGTGCTCATCAAAGCAACCAGGGAAAATAAGGAAGCTAAAGGCAGAGGGCAGAGCACATCTATAGTAATAAAGCCTGTAGAGTCCCATGAGTTTGCTCTAGGGCCCCAAGGCCCCATTCAATTCTCCTTTTATTAATGTAAGTATATGAATGACAGTGTTACACCCAGGAAGTCTGCTTATAGAGTACATGTTGGCTGTGTGGTTTAGTGGAAGGGGCATGGGCTTTGGACAGGAAAGAGTGGTGAAAATAAGTGCTACAATTTTCCAACTATGTGACCCAATGATAAGTTTCTAAGCCTCAGTCTCATCTGTACAAGGACCGTTGGGAAGACTAAATGAAATTACATGTGTACAGTAATTGACATAGATGCCCAATAAATGTCTATTTCACAGGCAAATTTACCTTTTACAGCTTTACTTTCATCTAACCTACTCATCTGACAGTGCATAAAACAATGCCTACTTTACCCATTCTTGCCTTAAATTATTCATTAATTCGTCAATTTTAGTCTCCAATGAATTTCTATGAATGACCTTAGTTTTCCATTTAAATTTCACATACGTACCCATGAGATGCAAATTAAAGAGTCTACAAGCTTTTGGGGGGCAGGATTTAAGCTTTGAAACCTTTCTTCTCCCAAGAGATTTCCAGGAATGTAATGCAGCTTAGAACATGGCCAGTCTGGACAGTGTTATCTCCTGCACACTGGGAAGATTACTGAGACATTTGTACCAACAGTAAAAATTTTTGAGAAATCATTGAAATAACCTTTAAAAATTCTTGTGGGAAAAAAGATGGTTTGTAATCAAGAACATACATTTCATAAATGACCTTGGGCAAAATTAATTTTTTTTAAAAAAATTAAAGTATAGTTGATTTACAGTAATATATTAATTTTAGGTGTACAATGTGGTGATTCAATATTTTTAGATTATACTCCATTTAAAGTATTATAAAATAATGTCTATATTTCCCTGTGCTGTACAATACATCCTTGTAGCTTATTTATTTTCTACATAGTAGTTGGTGCCTAGTCTGAATCTGCCCCATGATGTGCTCATTTATCTCAGTAGGGGCTACGAACTGAGGTTCTATTATTTCTGCTTGCTTATTCTTTGAAAGGCAAATACTTTTATTTTCCTATAGGGGGTCTTTCAAACAACTTTAGGCATTTTCTGTTGAAGTCCCTGAAACAATAGTGGAAGTCAATATTTTCCAGTTCTAAGAATTAAAGGAATATGTCACAGATGTTATCATTTGGGATTAGATTGTTCTTTACCTGCTGGTGTTTTAATTGTAATTATGGATGATTTAAGTATCTAGGACTGTCAGAGGCATGGAGGAATGATGATTGAGAAATATCAAGTGGTATGGGAGCAAAGAGAAGAAAATAAAGAAACTCACAGAACTTTTAAAATAGACTTTCCAATCTGTATCTCCTTAGTTTCCTGGGCTCTAATCTTTAATTCCTATTTTTATTTTATTATTGTGTGAGTAGAGAACAGGAAGTAGGGCAAACATCTATTTGACCCACCAATTCCTAACACTCTGTCAATCCTTTGTATAACCAGACACCAATAAAAATACATTAAACACATTAAATTACAAGTACATGAAATCAGTCTTTGCAGCTGTGCTCAAACTAGTGGACATAATAGTTCAAAGATTCTGTAGAAGGGAAAGCATGAGGATCAGTAGATTTCCCCATATTGGTTGCTTATAATTAATTCTTTCCAATATAGCCAAAGTGACAAAGTTCTGTTTACTTTTTTCTCCCTCTAGGCACTCTTTGGCAGATTTTTGCTATAATTTTCTTTGAGCATATTGCAATAACAATTCATTGGCTCTTTTTTGTTTGCTTGCCTAGATTTCCCTTAAACCTGGAGGTTTCTTGAAGGTAGGGACTAATCTTGCTCACCATTGCATTTTTAGCAGTTCCAGCAACACGGCTGGTATGTGGTGGGTACTCAATATATAAGTGTTGACTGAGTGAAGGAGGGCAATAAATACTTGCTAAACTGAATTGAGCACAGAAGAGTTGATATTTTAATTTTCTTGTGCTGCAGGATATATTCATCATGACAATAACAATATGTGTCACTAGATAGATATGGATGCTAAAAAGGAATTCTCATCAGCCATTTTTCAACATTTCACTAAAAAATGTTGGCATCTTTTCTCCCAAGAATTACTTTGAAATCGTTCCTTCTTTCCCTCCTCCTTTCATCCCTTCCTTCCTTCCTTCAAGTTGGCCCTGGGGTATGGTGTTTCCCAAATTTATTAACATGCCAGATCCCCTAATCTTTAATAAATATTGTCATTAACATTCTAACCACAATTTTTACTTGTAGGTACACAAGTACTTACAAAATCAAAAATAGCCTTAAGAATCATTTGATTGGCACTCAACACCCAGCAGCATATAAAAACAAATTAAATTCTATAAAATACTTGTCAAAAATGTACAAGCATTCCTGTTAAATAAAAACAAACCAACAAATACCTGTGGGATATCACACAGAATATGTATTTCTTTAGTTTAAAACATGGGTCCCCTGAGAGTAGCAAAGCTGTGTTGTAGTCCTGGCTCTTTCTGCTTAGTCTTCGAAGATTTCACCTTCACTTGCCATCCTTGGGTTTTTCTTCAAGTGCAAAACCAAAGATTTATATCAAATAATTTCCAAGGTCTCTTTCAGTTTTAAAATTCTATTTTTCTATGATTTTCAATTTTCTCTAGAAAGTAACTGGGGAAAAATTTATAGAGTCTGCTGTCCAGCCCTCTTCTTAGAACTATATTTATTCTATAATGGGTCTTTATCTGTATCCACACTGTCACCATATTGTTTTACATATATTAATAGTTTCTCTGAGGACTTGGATGTAACATCACTTTGCCCTTTGCATTTTTTTTTAAAGTCAAACCCTGTTTAAAGTTATTAGAGTTTCTTTTCCCTCTACAGGATTTAGCTCTAAGTTCCTTGGATGCTTGAAGAATGCTGTGACTTAGGGAAAATCAGCTCCATTTCTATTCTTTACAACCATGCTACAAAGAAAAGTAATCATATCATGAGTATTCATTTGTACAGCCAAGATTTTTTCTTAGGTCTCTCTTCAACAAGAATGAAATAGTCAAAGTTTACATTTTACTTCAATGTAGGAAATTTTAAGAAGCTGAAATGAATAAAGAGTAGTTTTAGAAAATTTATTATTTTGTTCTAATACCTTCCAAGGTGATATTTTGCTTTCAGTTTTCCCTGAGGAAACAGAGATCTCAAATGCTATTATATTTTCTTTTCATACTCCCATATACATTGTACCCATGATACTTTAAGAGCTTTTAGTGAGGAAGTATGACTCTGAAGCAGACCCACTTCTCATGTAGGGTTGTAGTTGACTGCATTGGTTACATTGGAGCTAACTGGTCATTCCTGACTCTTTGATAGCATCATTAGCACAAAATGTATGGGGTTTTCTTAGCTTTACCGTATTTTGTGTACTTTTCATCATTGGGTAATTCAGTAGTAAAATGCAATCATTTGATGTTTTGTAATAGTTACAGTAACACAGATGTTTTAAAAATGGTTATATTTTGTACTGAAAATATTTATTAAAATTTTATTTATTTAAAATATTTAAACCAAGATCTGAGAGTGTCTTTCAATAAAAAGAACATGCTTCTTTGGTAATACTTTTAAGTCAAAAAAAATTGGATACCTTTAACGAAGTTTAACTTGGTAATATTGAGTTTTAAAAAGCTCGTATCTTCAATATCTAAGAAGGGGGTTGTAAGCCACCAAAATAATACCACTTCTAAAAAGTCCAAATGTTTTATTGCTAGGTCAGCAACCATGTACTCTGTTTGGTGGTTTGTCAAATGGAGCAGTTTCCTCCTCTGAGGCTTCCTTCAGATTTCTGAATTTCTGGGCCCCCTTCTCTTCTACTACAGATTCTTGTTCTTAGTGTTTGGCATTAATCCGAGTAACAAAATTACCCACTTTATATTCTTTTCATTTTATCACTTTCATTCGTGCAATATAAATTGTCTTTCCCTGCTGATCTACAGAAAATCTCTTTTAAAATTCTACTAGTCAGCTAAATCTTTTAAGGTAGTAAGTTAGAAATGTTTTAATATCCTCAGCTGGAAAGCACAATTAGATAATCCATTATTAAATGTCCTATTTGTATTTTATGGTAAATAATAACCATAGACCTACGGAAAGTGAAAAGTCCTTGGAATCAGAATCATCTGAATTTGAAAGCTAAATACATAACTTACTGGGTATCTGGCGCATTATTTCACATCCCTAAACCTAATTTCCCTCATTTACATGAGGTAAAATTAAAAAAGAGGTAAAACCTCATAGTGTGTTATTAAGAATAGAAATAATTTGTGTAAACTATCTAGCAAAATGGCTAAGACATAGTAGGTACTCATTATTTATTGAGTGACAACCACTTGGCAGTTATTGGGAGGGCAATGGATATCACTATTTTAATTTGTTTAACTATGAATTGCTCAGCACTGTTGTGACAGGTAGAGATTGTACAAGCGTGGGTCTCTGTTGAAAAATACAAGTTATGAAATTAAACTATGCTTTTCCAGTTATGTCCAAGGTAGAGTAATTGAGAAGATTTACACCCCCACTAGAAATCATGAAAAACAAATAGAATATGTGAAACAATCATTTTCAAGACACTGGATATTGGGCAAAGAAGGACAGTTATCCCTGAAAAAAGGGAAGCAAATAAGGGGAGTTCTTTGATTGCCCTATGTTTCTGCCTTAGGAATTTCTAGTTCATAGTTCTTGGTAGTGAAACCCTGGTGACTCCCAGTGTTGAGGAAACAGAGCTAAGGTTTTGTGGAGAGCAAGGCACCTTGAGTTTGCAGGACAGAGTACTGGTGAGGGAACAGCTGCCCAGAGACAGAACTCCAGAGACCTGCAGATGGTTTCCCTCAAGCATTCAGCTGAGTACTGATCAGGGTATGCATGTGAGGAAACTACCCAAGGCAGGGAAAGAACTAACAGGGAGTAGGGCTGGGGAAAGTACCATTCCCACCAGCCAGACTGAAAAATCATATGATTAGCAGGGTATTGAATCCAGTAGTCAATAATTTTTACCTTAGTAGGGAAATAATTAGTCCTGGACTAAGCACTGTTCTAGTCCTGCTGAACAATTCTTAAAAGCCAGATGTAAAAGGAAGAAAATATTTCCAAGTAACTTAACTTTGTACTGCAGGAAATCTCAAAAATATTTATAGAAATGCAAAATGTCCAGCACTTAACAAAGTAAAATTTACAATGTATGACATTTCAATAACAAGAGAAAGAAAAACAAAAAGGATCTAGAGCCAACACCTATTAGAATAAGCAGGAAAAAATAAGTTATAACTTTTTTCCATATATTAAAAAAATAAAAGTTGAAGCCAGGAATGCAAAACCAAAACCAACAACAAAAAATCTACCCTCAGGGCTTCCCTGGTGGCGCAGTGGTTGGGAGTCCGCCTGCCGATGCAGGGGACGCGGGTTCGCGCCCCGGTCTGGGAAGATCCCACATGCCGCGGAGCGGCTGGGCCCGTGAGCCATGGCTGTTGAGCCTGCACGTCTGGAGCCTGTGCTCTGCAACGGGAGAGGCCACAACAGTGAGAGGCCCGTGTAACGCAAAAAAAAAAAAAAAAAAAAAAAAAAAAATCTACCCTCTAGAGATGAAAAGTACGAAGTGTGAATATACTAGATATGGTTATTGTCAGATTAGATAATGCAGAAGAAAAGATTAGTAAGTTTTAAGACATTAACAGGCCATCATCAAAAAATCTAGAAACAGTAAATGCTGGAGAGGGTGTGGAAAAAAGGGAACACTCTTGCACTGCTGGTGGGAGTGTGAATTGGTACAGCCACTATGGAGGACAGTATGGAGGTTCCTTAAAAAACTACAAATAGAACTACCATATGACCCAGCAATCCCACTACTGGGCATATACCCTGAGAAAACCATAATTCAAAAAGAGACATGTACCAAAATGTTCATAGCAGCCCTATTTACAATAGCCCGGAGATGGAAACAACCTAAGTGTCCTTCATCGGATGAATGGGTAAAGAAGATGTGGCACATATATACAATGGAATATTACTCAGCCATAAAAAGAAACGAAACTGAGCTATTTGTAATGAGGTGGATAGACCTAGAGTCTGTCATACAGAGTGAAGTAAGTCAGAAAGAGAAAGACAAATACTGTATGCTGACACATATATATGGAATTTAAGAAAAAAAATGTCATCAAGAACATAGGGGTAAGACAGGAATAAAGACACAGACCTACTAGAGCATGGACTTGAGGATATGGGGAGGGGGAAGGGTAAGCTGTGACAAAGTGAAAGAGCGGCATGGACATAGATACACTACCAAACGTAAGGTAGATAGCTAGTGGGAAGCAGCCGCATAGCACAGGGAGATCAGCTCGGTTCTTTGTGACCGCCTGGAGGGGTGGGATAGGGAGGGTGGGAGGGAGACGCAAAAGGGAGGGGATATGGGAACATATGTATATGTATAACTGATTAAATTTGTAAAATAAAAAAAAATAAAAATAAAAAAAAAAAAAAAAAAAAAAAAAAAAAAAAAGACATTAACAGTAGAAGCTATACAAAATGAAAGTCAAACAGAATGGAGAATCAGGAAAGGTGAATAGAGCATGATGTGTGAAACAAGTTTTGGCAGCCTAATACATGTTTAATTCGGGTTCCTAAAGGTAGAGGACAGAAAAAAAATATTTGAAGAAATAAAGGCTGAATTTTTTCCAAATTTGGATGAAACTATAAATCCACAGAAGTTATTGAAGCACAAGCATAAGAAACACTAAGAAAACTATGTCGAGATATATAATAATCACATTGCACAAAAACAGTGGTAAAGAGAAAATCTTAAAAGTGGTAAGGGGGTGGGGTTGGAGGGAAACATGTTCACAGGAATAAAGATAACAGCTGACAGCTTGTCTGAACAAAAAAGGCAAGGGAAAATACAGTGGAGCAACATCTTCAAAGTACTGGAAAAAAAAAAAAACCCCAAAACTCGTCAACCAAGAATTCTATAGACCACTAATGATGATCAGATTGGATTAAAAAGCAACACCCAATCTTATTCTGCTTATAAGAAAAAGACATCAAATATACAAACAGAAATAGATAAAAGTAGAATGATAGAACAAGACACAGCATCTAACACTAAACAAAAGGAAGCTCGATTAGCTATTTTAATGTCAGCACAAAGTAGATTACTGAGAGAAGAATATAAAGGCATGAAGAATGTCATATAATAATCAGAAAGAAGTCAATTTATGAAGAGGTCATAATAAATCCTAAATATTGATACACATAATAAAAGAGTTTCAAAGTATAGGTTACAAAGCTGATAAAACTGCTAGAAGAAATAGACAATCCAAGTGTAGTCAGAGGTTTCAATACCCCTCTCTCAATAATTAATAGAACAAACTAGACAGAATAGCAATAAGAATATGAAAGGCAACACTATCAATCAACTTGGCTTAATTAATAGCTATAGAATCCATACTCAAAAACAGCAGAATATATATTTTTTACAGGCACACATGGAATATTTCCAAGATAAAATGTATTCTCGGCCATAAAACAGGTCTTATTAAAAATTTAAAAAATTGAGTAATAAACACATGTTCTTTCATCTTTGTGAAATTAAATCTGAAATCAATAACATAGATACCTGGGAAATATCCAATATTTGGAAACAAATTAACACATTCTAGATAACCTATGATTCAGAGAAAAAATTAAAAAGAACATCAGGAAGTATTCTAAATTTAATAAATGTGTGAACACAACATATGAAAATTGGCAGGTGATGCTAAAGTAGAACTTGGGCTGTTTATAGAAACACCTGTATTAGGAAAAGAGAAAGGTATCAAATTTATTATGTCAGATCTACCTTAAGAAATTAGAAAAAGAAGAGCAAATTAAACCCAAAGTAAGTAGAAGGAAGGACACAATGAGTAGAACAGATATCAATAAAATATAAGAGAGGAAATATTAGAGAAAATCATTGAACCCCAAAGTTGGTTTTTTGAGAAAATAAAATTAATACATATTTAACTAGACTAATCAGAAAAAAAGTAGAAAGGATAAATTATCAATATCAGAAATAAGAAAGATTAAATACCTACAGAATTTGAAGATATTAAAGAATTCTAAAGGAATATTAACAATCTTATGATTACAAATTCAGAAACTTAGATGAA
Organism: Mesoplodon densirostris; assembly: GCF_025265405.1. Classification (NCBI taxonomy): domain Eukaryota; kingdom Metazoa; phylum Chordata; class Mammalia; order Artiodactyla; family Ziphiidae; genus Mesoplodon; species Mesoplodon densirostris. The sequence goes on from NC_082668.1 coordinate 23,533,756, forward strand.
ATAGTATATTCCTTGAAGACACAAATTTCCAATGATAACTCAAGATGAAATAACCCAATCACCCTACACCTATTAAATAAATTTGTGTTAAAAACCTTTCCACAGAGAAAACTGCAGCTCACAAAACTTCATAATTCATTGGTGAATTCTGCCAAACATATAAGGGAAAATTAACACTAATTCTACACAAACTTTTCCAGAAAATTAAAAAGACAGACTATTTTCCTAACCCATTCTATGTGGTCAGCAATACGTTGATACCCAAACCTAACAAAGACATTATAAGAACAGAAATCTACAGATTAATATGCCTCATAAACTTATATAAAAAATTTAAACACAAATTTAGCAAATAAAATCCAACAACATTTAAAAAGGATAGTACTTCATGACCAAATGAAGTTTATCTGAGAAATGGAAGCTTGGCTTAATATTTAAAAATAATCAACGTAATTCACTATATTTATAATTATAAAAGAAAATCACATGATCATCTCTATAGAAACTGAAAAACTTTTTTTTTTTTTTTTTTTTTGCGGTACGCGGGCTTCTCACTGCTGTGGCCTCTCCCGTTGCGGAGCACAGGCTCCGGATGCACAGGCTTAGCAGCCATGGCTCATGGGCCCAGCAGCTCCACGGCATGTGGGATCTTCCCGGACTGGGGCATGAACCCGTGTCCCCTGCATTGGCAGACGGACTCTCAACCACTGCGCCACCAGGGAAGCCCTAAAAAACTCTTAACAAAACTCAGTCTCCATCCCTGATAAAATCTCTTGGCAAAGTAGGAATAGAAAGGGAGTTCCTCAGCCTGATATAGGCATCTGTGAAATAGCTACAGGTAAAAGCACATTTAATTGGGAAAGACTGAATGAGTTTTATTCCATATCTGAAAAGCACAAGGCTGTATGGTTTTAGCACTTCCATTCAATACCGTTTAAGATATTCTAGCAAGTGTAATAAGACAGAGGAACAGAACTAAAAGGCACTCAGATTGGTAAGAAAGGAAGGGAACTGTCTGTCTTTGCTGGTAACGTGCTTGTCTATGTAGAAATTCCAATGGAATCTACAAAAAAAAAAAAAAACCCCAAAACAAACAAAAAAAACCCCCCTAGATTTAATAATTGAGTTTAACAATGTTTCAGGATCCAAAATCCATATACAACTATCAATTTTATTTCTATATGTTAGCAAATAATAAGATTTTTAAAAATGTATACTAACTACAGTAACATTAAAAAAATAAAATACTTTGGAATAAAACTGATCAAAACACTGCTGAGAGAAATTAAAGAACTAAATAAATAGACATAATCATAAATTGGGAGACTTAATACTGATAAAATGTCAATTCTCCTCAAATTGATGTAAAATATTCAATGTAATGCCAATCAAAACAGACTTTTTCTTTTGTAGAAACTGATAAACTGATACTAAAATTCAGAAAGAAATGCAAAGGAACTAGAATAGCCAAAATAACCTTAGTGGAACAGAATGGAGAGTTCAGAAATAGATGAAAATGTATATAGGCATAAATAAGCAACTGATTTTTAGCAAATGTACAAATAACGTTCAGTGGAGAAAAAATAGTCTTTTTAACAAATGGTATTAAAACAACTGGATATCCATATTAAAAAAAAATCAATTCCTTGCATCATATTCACAGTATAATGCAAAATGAATCATCATCCTAAATGTCAAATGTAAAATATTTCTAGAAGAAAACAGGAAAAATACTTTTTTTTTTTTTTTCTTTTTGCGGTATGCGGGCCTCTCACTGTTGTGGCCTCTCCCGTTGCGGAGCACAGGCTCCGGATGCGCAGGCCCAGCGGCCATGGCTCACGGGCCCAGCCGCTCCGCGGCCTATGGGATCCTCCAAGACCGGGGCACGAACCCGTATCCCCTGCATCGGCAGGCGGACTCTCAACCACTGCGCCACCAGGGAGGCCCAGGAAAAATACTTTTGACTCGGGGTTAGGCCAAGATTTCTTCGTTACAACACTAAAAGCAAAATTTATAAAAGAAAACACTGATAAATTGGAATTTGTCATAATTAAAAACTTTTGCTCTTCAAATGACACTGTTAAGGGAATGAAAAGATATACCACAGACTGGAAGAAAATATTTGCAAATCATATGTCTAATAAAGAACTTGTCTCTAGAACATATAAAGAACTCTGGAAACTCAATAATACATAAACAAAAACCCAACTTTAAAAAAGTGGCAAAAGATTCGAACAGACATTTCTCTAAAGCAGATATACAGATGGAAAATTAGCATATGAAAAGATGCTCAACATCACTAGCCATTAGAAAAATGCAATTTAAAACCATAATAGAATAATAATACACTTCTATTAGAGTAGCCAAAATTAAACAGGACTGATGATCCCAAGCACTGGTGACAGGTACAGGAATAGGCATTCTCACACATTTTTGATGGAAATTTCAAATAATACAGCCACTCTGAAATAGTTTGGCATTAAAGAAAAGATTGTGAAATATACACATACCATATGATCTAGTATTCCACTTCTAGGTATTTTCACAATAGAAAATAAAGCATATATCCATAAAAAAACTTGTGTGAGAATGTTTGACAGCTTTATTTGTAATAATCAAAAACTGGAAACAGTCCAATGTCCATCAACAAGTGAATGGATAAATAATATGGTGGTATATCTATATAATTGGGTACCATTCAGAAATAAAGAAGAAATGAATTAGGATACACGCTACATGAATGAATTTCAAAATAATCATGCTGAATGAAAGAATTCAGACAAGGGAGTACATATTGAACAATTACATGTATACCAAGTTCTAAGAAATGCAAATTTATGTATAATGACAGAAAGCAGAACAGAGGTTGCCTGGGTTGGGATGGGGCAGAGAAGAGCTAAAGGGAAGGATTACAAAGGAACATGAGGAAAGTTTTGGGAGTGATAGGTATGGGCACTTTCCCAACTATAATAATAGTTTCACAGGTATACATATGTCAAAACATCAAATTGTACACTTAAAAAATGTGGAGTTCATTTTATGTCAATTAGACGTTGACACAGCTATTTAAAGGGATTAAAATATTCTTAAATATATTTATGACTTATAAAATGTTAATTGTTTTCATAACTTAAATTCAGAAAATAATTTACTTGAAACAATCACTTCATAGTAGATCAGTGTCTCACATTGCCTTTCCTTTCATTACGGTGCCTTCCTTAGTGACTTTTGCTGCCTTTAAAAATCAGTTGAATTTCGTTCTCAATGATCACGGCTTTGTTATTAAGAAATCTCTTTGGGTGTGACCATTCTTGACAGCTTACCTTGAATATCATCCTCCTGGTATGTCCCGCCTACATCACTTCTAGGCCCTGGGGGACCTGCATTTGCCCCTATTTGGGTTTACCATTCCTGGATCCTCTCCAACCTAAGTGCCCTTGCTTTGACTCCAGGGCATTTTGTGTCTAACCCTTCCTTTCCAGGCTTGTCTTACTTCTTGTCCTGGTATAACATTATCTCCGATACCACTGACTAACAATTATTCACCTTTTACTCCCCTAGCTTCCCCCAACACACACATCCTTTATTTGAAAGAGAACAGACTCCCTAACAGACACCTGTGAAGAAGTCCATGGTTCTCAAACTTTGAGCATCAGAATCACCTAGAAGCCTTGTTAAGGCACAGAATGTTGGGTCCCACTCCCAAAATTTCTGATTCTGTAGATTTGGGATGGGCTCAGACATGTGCATTTCTGACTAGTTTCTAGATAATGGTGATGTTGCTGGCCCAGGGCTACTTTGAGAACAAGTGGTTAGACACTATGGCTTTGAAGTTGGATAGAGCATGGTTCAAATCTCAGCTGTATATCGGATGGTAATTTATATACTTTAGTCTCAGTTTTCTCCCCTGAAATAAATGAAAGCTAGTGCTACTCTTAGTTGTTAGGTTAATTATTAGTATTAGATCAGTCATTGAGGAAACATATGAAAAAGTCAACTATTTCCCTCAACACGCACCATAAGCAGACATGTCGGTTCATTTCAACCTCCCAGCGTTCATGGCTCCCTCTCTCACCCTAAAGGCACCTGTGTCAGGCGTTCTCTCTTTCTTTGGTACAGTACCTTCCTACGGTTTCCCTGTTATCCCGGGTTTACTCTTCCCCACATTTAAACTAACTGGGCCTATGTTTGATGATCTAGTCATCTGGTAAACCCAAGAAAAATATATGTGACTTAATTGGTGTCATTAATACCTGATGTACTAGCTATTTTTCTCAAGTTTTTAGTGACATTAATTACGAAAATTTAAAAAATAAAAGAAATTATGAGCATGAAAGTATGTATGAATGTGTATGTGGACATGTACGTTGGCGGGCTAGAAGGGGCACTATTTTTGATGGGTTGAACAGCTTTCAGTACATCTCAGATGACATTGCATGGTGGCTGATTACTTCACTGAGCTTAGGAATCTGACTATTGCATTTACTGGGAGTTAAAACAGAATCCAGTTAAGTTTTTTGCCATCCACCTGGCTTGAGAGGCTCGCATGCCCTCCTCTACACTGCAGTTTTCTTCCTTTGCTGCTGCTTACTGTCATCTATCTCCATTCTTAAAGAAATCATCAAATCAAATCAAAGTGGGTAGGATAAAACAGACACTGAGAATCCCACATCTTCAAACAGGCCATCAGCCCCTGGTGCCCTGCATCTTACCTCTGTTTTAAATCCCAACACAGAAAGATGGAATGAACAGGCTTTTAAGATTTGGATACTACACTGCCAACTATTTTGTTATTTAATGTTGTTGGAAACTAACTGAGCTTAGCCTTCCAGAAGGCAGGTATGTTGCTCTATGGACCTTTCTGCAGAATGCATAAAAGTGATGGGTGAAAGGAGGAGAGGACTCAGGCCTGGCTAGTTACTACCCGGAGCAGCAGCAGCATTACTGGCTGCTCTTTGCCATCACCTTGTACAAATGAAGCTAGTGTAAGCAAGATAAGTATGCATGCAGGAACTTCCCATTTCCTTTTTCTCAATTGAGGGGCAACCAACCATAAATATGTTTCAAAAGAGGTTTAACATTTCTGAGGGTTTGATTTGAAGCAGCTCAGAGCTACATTTAAACATCAGAAGTCTTACTGCAAGGGCTTCCTACCTCAGCCTCAGCCATCCTTAGAGAGTTTCCCAATCACTGTATGCCAGAAAAGATATTGGTTAGCAAGTTTCCTTTGTCCCTGTTTTATGCCACATTTCTGATATCTTTTTCAGTTGCACAGTTTGATTTCTAAAATGAAATATTATTCCCTGCAATCAGTTCTCCCTCTGCCCTGATATCAAGTCCCATTTTCTGACTCCCTTTACCAAATGCTGACAAATCACATATTCAGTCAATGCTCGAGGCTTCCTTAACTTGTAAATAGTCCAATCCCTATTGTTAGATGAAATATATCATTGTAGATAATACTGGCTAAAACATTACATTAATTTTGCACTGAAGTGACTCATAGGTTACATGCAGTCATTTCTTAAGAAACAGAAGTTAGGTGACCCTAGCAAGGTTATAAAGCAGTAAAATATCAAGCTGACACAGTTTCCCCTGGAAACCAGTCTGTCTCTACTAGATCACCTTGATATGCCTCCTATCAATATATGTACCACTAATCCTAGTGGTAAATTAAAGCAAACTTAATTAGGAAAAAAATCTGATAAGCACCCTCCTTCCCACCACACGATGCCTCCTAAGCTCTCCATTTGAAAGCTCTTCTCTGTGAAATAGAAGACAGACTTTTCAAAAGAGAAGCTAAAAGAACTCAAAGAATCAATTTTCTTATTTAATTTTGGCTCTTCCAAAGGCACAATACAGGTGTGCATTCATTCATTTATTCACATACATTTGCACCTACAATGTGTTGTAGGTAGTAGGAATACAACAGTGAACAAAAGAGACAAAAATCTTTGCACGGACTTTATACTTCTGTGAACAGGGGAGACAAGCAACTAAATAAGTAAAATATATACAATTCAGGTGGCAGTAGGTGTGACAGAGAACTAAAAATCAGAGGCCAGGACTGGAAAGTGGTGACTTGGGGTGTTACCTCTCAGCTCATAGCACCATATGGAGATCAGAGTCCTGGGGATGAGGGGTGACTTGGTGGTCCTGGGCTCCTGGTGGGGTCTGAGCTAAGCAGGGAGAAATCAGTCCTAAGTGTCTCAAGCCCAACGATGAGGATGAGGCTGTGACTGCTGGCCAGGGAGGTGTTAGGATCTTTTCAAGAGGACCCAGAATTCTGGATCCCGTCTTTACCAGTGATGTGGGATATAGAATCCCAAGAAGTTTGGTCTTATCTGTAAGAAAGGGAATCTGTGCCTCTGAGACGAGTCTGTTAGATACTCTTGCTTCAGACCTCTGAAACTTCTGAGGAAGATAGAGCAATACCTTCCTCGAGGCCCCCCAGGCTCATCTTGCCCAGTGCTTTAGAAGACACTCAAATTCAAAGCAGGTCAAGGAACACAACTTGCATGGCAACCTTGTTTTGTTTTAGTCTGACTGCACAAGGTTTACATTAGTAATTAGTGAAGGGGAAAAGGGGTGCCAGTGGATGGACATGGCTTTTCCTGCATCTGAAAAGCCTGAGTTTCTACATGGCAAAGACATGACTTAAAGGAGGGAATGCAACTTCCTAACGCGTCTACCTCAGGAAGGAGGTTTGGATGAAGGGAAACTCTGCCTTACTTTGTGCCTTCATCATCGGTAGTGACCCATTGGTCTCTGGGTGCCTCTGAGAGCTACACGGATGCCTGGACTGTGTGAGCAAGAGCTTGGGGGTCATTATGGAACGGCAGCCCCATATCCCTGATGCAAGCAGTTGTGTTGCTCCCTCAGGGAGGCTCTCCCATGGCCAACGACTCAAGCCTCCCTTAGATAAGACTTGGCAAGACCAAATGCCTTGGCTTTCCCGTCAGACCCCACCCCATTCAATTAACTCTTAGAATCAAATCCAACTCCTAAGGATTGTACAAATGAAGCTAGTGTAAGCAAAATAAGTATGCATGCAAGAACTTCCCATTTCCCTTTTCTCATTTCAGGGGCATCCAACTATAAATATGTTAGTGATCCCAGTTGCCCTTTTGCCATCATCCACAGTTCAGAGGTGTTTTATTAGAGATTACTGTATACAATCCTAGAAGTCAGCACTATTTTATAAAAACATAGTTGAAGAGAGGCTCAAGAATAAGAGAGAAGGTGGGGTTAAGAATAGAAATGCATGGGCAGTTTGGGGAGATTTATTCAACCCTCTGCCAACCTACTGTTTTTGAACTAGATTATCTGTGAAGTTATCTGAATGTGTAAGAATGAGACATTCAGTACATGTGTGAGCATTACCCTTCTTCAGGGCCCATAGGCTCCCTTTGGGGTGGTGCACTGAACATCAGAGTACTACGTGGTATTGGAAGGTGTGAGGTCTACTTCTTAACATGTCTCTTCTCAACTAGGAGTGTGTGCTTTGTGGGAGGACCAGACCCAATGTTCTAGATGATTACATAGGGAAAAAGTAGTCCCTAAGCATTTTCTATATGTTGAGGAGAAAAAAGAGAAAAGTTCTCATTTTTGCAGATGTTGGCCTTCTTCCCTTCATTTTCTGAAGGACTGGGGGGCCCCGATAATTAAGTAGAGATGCAATTGGCAGGAAATGAATGTGGCATTAATTTTCATTGTGTCAACTTTGTCAAATAATCTTTTTGAAATCTAATTTGCTGATGAATTGAGAAGGAATCCTGTTGGTTTAAGACAACATAAAAATATTTCCTTTCATACTTTGGAGGAAGCTTTATGAAAGCAATAGGAAATTGTGGCTCATTAAAAGAGCTATTTATAATTACTCTGTTTTGACATCTACTTTATACGAATATGATAATTCTGACTTTCAGTTATGAAGTCAATGAAATGCAGGCTTTGAAATTGCCCTTCATAGGGTATGCTTTCATCACAAACTATTTCAGGGCTCTGTAGCCAATGGATATGTGCAAGTGCCAGAAAATTTTTCATCTTCAGTGTGTTTGTTTAATGTCTGTGTTTCATTTGTTACTAATTGTCTCCCTAAGAGGAAGTGAGAAAATATCAAATTAAGGTGAAAGACTTGCATCTAATTTTCAAACTTAAAAGGCTGAGGTTGCAAAATATCTTCATGAAAGTGTAAATGCATAGACTTAAGTGAATACTTTAACAATTACCCTAATAGGTACATAAAATGGGCAATGATGTTTTCCAAATTCTTTACAAAGAATCTCACAGTTAAAGGATTTGAAAGTCAAGTGGTAGAATTATTAGTTGGTTAATTAACTATAGAGTACAAATTATAACAAGGAATCAGTGCAATTTCTAATAAATGGCATGTCATTGATTATTAAATCATAAAAATAGAAAAAAAATTTACATTATCTTTTTAAAGAATTTTTCTATTTTGTCCTTTATTTTTTATTTTATTTTATTTTTATTTTTTTATGTTTTAGAGTGAGACTGTTACTCACAGTTATCTTAGTTGCAGTTCTGCCTCTGGCTATCTACACCTAGAAAGCCAGGCCCTCTTACCAGAAAACCTGTACTTGAATCAGCCACAGATGCTGTGTCTCAAAATTTGGCATGAGCCTGTGGGCGATTGTGCTTGGTGGGGGGCAGTCTGTTAATTCTGTTTATACTTTTCCAGTCTATCTGAATTCAACTCCAAGTGAGTTTATTTATTTATTTATTTTTAATTTTAATTTATTTATTTATAGCTGTGTTGGGTCTTCGTTTCTGTGCGAGGGATTTCTCCAGTTGTGGCAAACGGGGGCCACTCTTCATCGCGGTGCACGGGCCTCTCACTATCACGGCCTCTCTTGTTGCGGAGCACAGACTCCAGATGCGCAGGCTCAGTAATTGTGGCTCACGGGCCCAGTTGCTCTGCGGCATGTGGGATCTTCCCAGACCAGGGCTCGAACACGTGTCCCCTGCATTGGCAGGCAGATTCTCAACCACTGTGCCACCAGGGAAGCCCTCTATTTTCTCCTTTAAATAATAACTTTAAATCACAGGGATGACGCAGATTTGTTGTAGGAAATTTAGAAACTAGGGGCTAGCAAAGGGAAAAAAGGTAAAAATCATTCATTAGGCTACTACTATTCAGAGTTATGTGCCATTAACATTTTGAAGTATTTTCTTCCAGTGTTTTTCTATACATACATTTTCTTTTTAACAAAATTATTTTTAAAATAGTACTTTCTGGCCTACTAGTTTAATAATATACTCTGAACATGAATTTTTTTGTTTGTTTTTTTGTGGAGATGTCCTTAATTTTTTTTCCATGACATCGTTTGTAATAATTTTTTAGTAGTTAGTCCATGTAGATATACTATGGTTTTTTAAACAACCTCCTTATTGTCAAATATTTAGCTTTCAGGTTTTCCAAGGTTTTGCTATTATAAACAACTCTGTAATAAATACCTCTCTACATAACATGTTTATATTCTTATCTGATTATTTATTTTTGATCAATTTCTAGAAGCCACATTGCTGGATCAAAGGTCTGCACACTTTTACTGCCCTTCAGAGAAGATATATTGGTTTACACTCTCATCAGTAGTGCTTGAGAGTGCCTGTTGCATCTTACCTTTCCAAAGTTAATTTATTAAGAAATTTAAGGATAAAATTATATGTTATCTAATTTGAATTTTAATTTTTCCTTTTATAAATTATTTATTTGCATTTATGTTTAGGAAGACCATCCTGATCCTAAGAGTAAGTTAATGTTTACGTTAAAAACAAATCCCTTTATGATCTCATTTTTTAGATTTAGATCTTTAATCCAACTGATAGTTACTTTTGTATAATGGGTAATACCGGAATGTAATTTCACTTTTGTAAAAAATGATTAACCTTTACTTTTAGAATAACACATTCTTTCATCAGACACTTGGATGTCACCTTAATTTTATGCTAGATTGTGATACAAATGTGAATTACTTTCTGATTTTCTGTTCTATTTATCAATTTATTTTTGTCCCACTATCACACTGTTTAAAACTATTATACCTTTACATATTATTTTAATATATCTGGTAGATTGAATTCCCCAAACATACCAAGTACATTTTTTTAAAAAAATTATTTATTTGTTTATTTTTGGCTGCGTTGGGTCTTCGTTGCTGCGTGGGGGCTTTCTCTAGTTCCGGTGTGTGGGGGCTACTCTTCGTTGTGGTGCATGTGCTTCTCATTGTGGTGGCTTCTCTTGTTGCGGAGCTCCAGCTCTAGGCACGTGCTGGCTTCAGTAGCTGTGGCACATGGGCTCAGCAGTTAGTTGTGGCGCACGGGGCTAGCTGCCCCGTGGCATATGGGATCTTCCCAGACCAGGGATCGAACCTGCATCCCCTGCATTGGCAGGCGGATTCCCAGCCACTGCGCCACCAGGGAAGCCCACCAAGTATATTCTTTTTCATGTATTTAAATTTTCCAACTTTTGCCAACTTACAAAAGAAAATTACATTACATGGAAAATTTGATAGATTTCCATTTATCATTAGAAAAATAGCATTCTAACAAATTTCAGTTTTCACATTAGAAATCAGTTATGGCTCCTTACTATTTTAAAAAATACTTCTTAGTAAGGTTTTGTGACTTTTTAATCTCTCTCTCTCTCTATATATATATATGTCCTCCACACATTAATATCTATTTTAATGTTTTAAAGTAGCCTATTATCTGTTGATTCTGAGTAGATTTCTATTAGTTTCACAGTTTTGAGCCATTTGAAATTAGTTTAAAATGTATTATATGAGATGAAAAACATAAAGGTAAATAGAAGCTAGTAAAATTATAAATCAATAAAAATATTTGAGTATTTAAAGAAAGAAATTATCTTTTTTGACTATCAACTAATAGCATGTTAAAAGGAAAGTTAAATCTATAGTTATTTTTTACAAATTTTCTGATTATTCTTTATTAGTAGTAAATCTGAAGTACAACATAGAAGATGAACAACATTATTTGTCATTTCACGCATCTGTAAATAGAAGTGAAGTTGCTGAGATAAAAGATATATGTACTTTAATTTTGACATATATTGTCAAATTTCCTTCCATGGGGATTGTACAAATTCATACATTCACCAGTGATGTGAAAGACTGCCTGTTTTACCACAGGTATCAACAACAAAATAAGTTATTAAATTATAGGATATTTGGCCAATCCATAAGTAAAAAACTGGCATCAAATTTTAATTTGCATTTTCCTTTTAGCAATTTTTTGTATGTTTTAGGAAATTTTGGGTTTTGTGGAATAACTTTTGAAGTTCTTTGCCCATTTTTAAGATTGAGTTGTTGATCTTTCTCCTTATTAGTTTCAAAGAGATCTTTATCTATGAGAGACATAAACCCTTTGCGATATAAGATTATTTTTCCCTTAGTTTTTAATTTGTTTACAGTGGTGTTTTGTTTGCTTTGGGGAGATTTTTTTTTTTTAAATCTAGCCACTTCAGGATTAAAAATCAAATGTCTAGGTTTTCTTCTTGTACTGTTTGGGAAAATAGCTTATATTTAAATCTTTGTTGAATTGAAAGTTTTCTTGAATTATGAAATAATGTAGGATTTTAAAATTATTTTTTTCAGGCAACTGTCCAGTTGTCCCAACACCATTTCTTCTACAAATTAACTTTCCCCCATTGATTTGAAATGCTATTTTATCTATCATGTATCAATTTTCATATGTATGTTAGGTCTGTTTATGAAGTTTCTTATATTCCATTGATATCTCTGTATCATGTACCAATGCCACAATTTTATTTTCATAATATACGTACCTATACATATATATATATATATATATATAGAGAGAGAGAGAGAGAGAGAGAGAGAGAGAGAGAGCGAGCTCTGTATTCTCATTTTGTACCCTGCTATATTTCTAAGTTTTTGTTATAGCAGTTTTTAGTCTATAGTCTTCGGTTTTTCAAGTATACTCTCATATAATATGCAAATGGTAGTAGTTTTGGCTCCCAATTTTTCTCCTCTGAATTCCTTCTTTTCTAATTATAGTAGCTAGTTCATATCTACAATCTGAAAATTTGAATAATAGTGGACAGCCTTGTCTTGTTCCTGACTTTATCAAGAATGCCTTTAATGTGTACCTATTAAGCATGATTCTGTCTTTTGGGGCTGAGGTAAATATATTTTATATTCAGTTAGTCTTATTTTATCAAGAGTTTTAGTCATCTTTATATATGTGTGTGTATATTTATATAGAAATAATATGATTTTCTCTTGAATTTAGTAGTAGGATAAATTATATTAATATAGAGTTCCTAATTTTTAACTATCTTTGTAAACTCCACTTTGTCAGAATGCACAATTATTTTAACCAACTGCTAAATTCTGTTTGCTAACACAAATATACAATCCCTTTCCCACAGTCTCTGAAAACCCATTGTCTTTTCACAATTTTGATACCAAAACTCAGCTGAGATTAAAACCTGACCTGAGACGATGGGAGACTCTATATTTATTCCATCTCCTTGGTATAATTATCATATATTTTGTAGCACAAGGGTTCATGTGATTGATTGAAGAATGCTGCTCTAGACCCATTGGGTGATATAATATATGATCGGGGATTTTGTGTTTTAATAGATCCCCATTACTTTTTCTTAGTTTGTAATCTTTGGTTTGTATCAGTATTGTACTTCAGAAAAAAACTGTTCTTGTCTCTCCTCTGGAAGAGTTTAAATGACATTAGAATTATCTTTTCTTTATAGGTTTGGTAAAACCTTTTAACTTATAAAAAATAGTTTTTTGAAAATTCATTCAGTAAATAGGCCCATGAAATAAAAATGTTAAAGTTCTCTGCTTCTACCTTCTCACTTCTACTCCTTAATTACTCTTGTGATCACTGGATAACTGTTAAAAATTTGGCGTGTATTCTTACAGAACTTTCCCTATGCTACATACAAACATAATAAAGAAGGGTTTAAAAAATAAAAAGCAAATTTGTTAGGTTGAATAATTTTTATATTTTTTGAATATTTGTATTTTGTTTGCTAACTGCCTGTTTGTGTACTTTTCTGCTGTTTTTATTATCAGTCTGTAAAGATTTAATATTTTAAAGAGATTAACTCTTGTCTCCCCTACTTTTACCTTGACACTTTTATTCCCTAAAAGTAATCATTGAATCATTGTTAATATTCTATTGTGTATCCACATTTGGCTCTTTTCCTATGTACATATAAATGTAATATCTATCTATTTAAAATTATATATCAGTTAAAAATAAAAATGTCTTATATATCACTTAAAATGTACAAATTATATATAGAACACATTACTATATTATGTATAAAATATTTTTAGTCTAGTATACACTCCTTGCTTATTTTATACAGCAGTGAAAAATGTTAGTAGGATCTTTTTAAAGGCTGCAATATATTTTCACTACTCCATTGAAGTACTATTACATTTCTCCAACCTTTATGCTCTTAAAATGCAGTGGAAATTTAGTGCATGAATGTGGGACAAAGTACAAAAAGTAGAACTGCTGACTTCAAATTTCTTAAAAGTTGTTCCAACATTTTCTCAACTCTTAGTATCTTTGCTGATTTGAGGTATCATCAATCTCAAGTTATTATCAATGCAATATTAGTATCTCATTGTTTTAATTTCTATCACCCTGATCCCTTGTGAGGTTAAGTGTATTTTCATATATTTATTAGACATTTGGTTTTCTTCTCTGAATTTTCTTTGTATACCCTTTGCCTATTTTCTTCCCTGTGGAATTATTTTTCTCTTATTTATTTCAAGGGGCTCTTTGTATATTATATGTGTCGACACAAAGCAGCGTTTTACCCAAGCGCCTTTAGAAGGCGTTGGATGGCTCTAAAGTCCTCTCTCTTATTTGTTCACTTCCCATTCCTTTGCTGTCTTCTTTCCATTTACCTTTTGGCTAGTCTATTTCCTTCTTTATTTGTATCACTACTAAACTGGAAGAGAGTAAGGGATATGAAATTAAATATTTGAACAGGGCTTATGACAACTTCAGTTTAGTTGAAAAGGATATGTAAACTCCTCACTTAATGTGCATGGACGATTTTGTGGGTTGTTCCTCTCTATTTCAATTTTCATGAAGTGACCTATTTTCCGAACCATGAATAATGACTGACTATATATTCCAACGAAAACAGAGAACTCACTGACATACTGACAGATGAAATGTAAAAAAAAAAAAAAAATGCAGTTAGTCTTTTGGATGATCTAATGATCAAATATTCCACTAGTTAAATGAATGGTCAGTTACTGAATATTTGAAATATTTACATGACACTCCAAAATAGAAATATTTTCTTTAGGTAGGTGCTGTGCTAACCTATTTTTCATATTATAAAAACAAAAACCACAAAGAATATTAATTCTCATGGAAAGGACTGGAGCTGAAAGACAGGCCAAAGTAACACAATCTTGGAGGAAGAAAAACAATCTAGAAATGTTAGATCTTTCAGGAAGGCATTTGGATTGCTAGCTCATGAAGATGTATAGAGAAGGGAGAAGCAGATGCTTAATAAAATTGTTTAAAACAGTCAATTCCTATATGAATCACCATAATCATCCCCAAATAAAAAATAACTTTCCTCCTCCTCCTGTTTTGTGTATGCCCAGCCATTCACATCTTTCCTTAACGTTTCTATTGTATTTTATTCAGACTAAGTTAATAGACTTTTCTTGGTGCTAAACTAACTTTAATAAGAATGGAGTATTTTTAATGGCTTGGCTATATTTATTGATAACCACTGGAAAATCTTGCTTGAGGTAACCATTGAGACCAAGAAATTAAAAATTTTCTTTCTTTGTTTTTACATCATTAGAGAAATATTTTAGAAGTATAAGTCTTTATATTTATTCTTACAAATTATATTATGGAGAATAAAGAGGCTATCATTACTTATCTAGGGATCAGATTACCTTGCACTTTATAATGTTAAAAATACTTCTTTGTAAGGGCAATTGTTACATTTTTGTTGGTAAACTACTGTTTTCTGGGAAAACTTCATATACCTACATATATATCATTGTACTGCCTTTTTTTTTTTTTCTTGCTCTAATCTGAGAACAAAGATTTTGATATTAGCTGAGTACTGTTTGTGGTAGATTCTATTGCTTTAAACTTTCATTTTATATCTTTAATGTCTCTTGCTCTTGGCAAGTTATAATTCAGGAAGGTGGAAAAATCAATCAGTATGAAGAAAGAGTTTGGCAGCCAAGATAGTCCGCATTTGTGCAAACTAAAGTTTTTCAACATTTATGAAGATTTAAGAAAATATAGAAAATATTATAGGACTGTTTACAAATTAGGATCTATTGCCTCTACCTTGAATCCTGAGGGTAGATGTTTATCTTCTTGTTGCTTTTTTTCCAAATCTAAGAAAATAGTACAATGCTTTAAAAATAGTTTACACTATACTGGGCAAATTAATCTTGTCATTTAGAATCAGATAGTCTTATCATGTGTTGGAAATTTAAGAAATTGTTCTAGTTATATTCTGTCAGAGTAAACATCTATTTCCTGCCTAGCTCTTCTGCACATGGGTCATCTGTTTCTGTTTTCTGAACTAAGAATGAGAGTCAGCAAGCATTGGGGCTCAGTCTGCTCACTCAAAAATACTGGTACGTGGTCATAAGGATTCTCCAGCAGTCCTCAATATGCTCTTCTTTGACAATGATTATACTTTACTTTTGGGGCATAAGTGACTAATTAATGGCATTTAATAATAAAAAAGATAACATGTCATAATGTATTACATCCAGAATTAGTCTTTGGGCTAATTTTAATTCAAGTTAATTTTCCTTATTTAAAAAAGAAAAACGTTTGCTTGGAAATGGCAAAAGGGAACAAAAGTGGTTGTTTTGTAGTGCTTCATGAACAAAAAATTGGAAAACCTAACTAATATATTTTGTTCTCTCAACATTTTTCAGGAATACTAATGGGTTACTAATTAGTTACCTAATTAATCGAACAATTAAAGTTCATTGATTATATATTTTTGTACAAGGCAAGTTTCATTCTAGGACAGATTTCTACTCTGGCATGTGACAGAAATAAGATAATCTTGGGTGACATAAAATTCAGTGTAACTAGTTTGTTGTGGCTGATTTAACATTTGACATAGACATCAACTCTGGATATACTATTGGTTTGGGTGGGCAGTACCTAGTATGACGTGGCAGATGCATGTGTAAAACCTGTATTCTAAATATACAGTCTAGCATGTTTAAGTCTCTGAGTATTCTGAGTATGTCCAGATGAGAGTTTTTAACTTTCAGTATAGTTTTGTTTACCCTAAATGTGTAGCATAGCCAACCAGGGCCTTCCAGGGAAGACAAGATCCTCAAAGACCTGTTTAGACAGTTGCTTCTAGAAAACAATGGTCTTTAGTCACAGATTTGTCAATCCAATTTTTAAAGATTGATTAGGTAGCTGATTTTTTCTTCCTTCTGTCCTTGGAGAAAATGAAAAATAACAGGTGCTCTTCTACTTTAGACTAACCATTCATATACTTTATGACAGTTAGGTCTCCCTGGAGCCTTCTCTTTTCCAGGACAAATTATGCAAACTCCTTCAGTCTGTCCTCATATGTCCTATTCTTCAACCATTAAATCATCTTATTTTTCTTCCCTGTATCTTTTCCAGTTTCTTCAATATCCTTTTAAAAATATAAAGTCTTAAATTTGATATCTTTGCATATATTAGATCAGCTTGAACTTCAGGAGGATATTTATCTCCACCTTCTAAGTCAGAGAGATTCTCACTATGACACACGTCAGTTGGATGAGAAGGATAAGAAGAAAAACAGAAGCCAGGTGTGCAGTAATATTAGACTCAAGAGATTTACACAATCAGAAATAATAAAAACTGTGCCTGAAGAAATGTCATAAGGGTTCTTTATAAGTCATTTGAGAAGATACCAAAACACTACAAGTATTATAAAAACAATCAGAGTTGCTTGTGTTTTTTCTTTGGCTAAATAACCTGATACCTCTTTTCACTAATTATAATTCTGCAAGAGAAAAAGATTAGTAGATGATCTCACATAATGCCAAATTCTGGACCAAAAAAAATGTGTAATAGAGAAGATGAGAGTTGCTAATTCAAGGAAAGTCATAGGGATTCAGCATTACAGTGACCTCAGCTTAATTAAGAGCTAGAACTACTTTTTCAAGCATATATTAATGCCAAGTGGGGACATTTGTGGAATGTTACACAGTGAAGCTTTATTTTTTGGTTGGTATATGACCAGTAGCAAGAGTGTGATTTTGACTTTGCTGATATGATGTCCTAGGTTAATGGCATTGCATTGTCTTCTCTGCAGCCTCACCTGGATTTTGGGTGTTTGGCATGCCATAGTCATTTCAACCTCTCCATCCTATGAGGGCCAAAAGGAACCCATAAACTTATAAGCCAAGTTCCCCTCTATAGCAGTTACTCTGAGAGCAGTTTTCCATTGTAATAAAAACCTAGAAAAAAAGCCCTAAACTTTCTAGTCTTCCTTACTTCAACTTAAGTGTATGAGTAATTGAATTCTGTAATTCTTTGATAACTTTAAGCCTAAAGTCTTATCTATGCCCAAAGCAAAATACCTGGCATTTATCCTACTCTCTATCCTGGCTTATACACTAGGAAAAGCTTCATAGCCTCCACAAGAGAGAAATTCAGTCACTATAAAAAGATGGTACTGCATTCTTTCCAAAATTCTCCGTATAGATCAACAATAAATAATAGGGACCACAACAGAGTCAGCTTATAAGAGTTTTAATTCTCCAGATGGAAAGCTTCACGATTCACCCATTGCTGGCTTATTTTCACTTTAAGATGGGATAGAAATATTAATTGGCCATGCCCACATTGAAAAACCACAGGCAGATCTTAGAGGGCTTTGGTATTGAATGGTGTGCGGTGGTGGAATACCTGTATTTTGCGCTAACCGCTCTTTGAAAGCTAATGCAGTACGGTCTTACCATTTTTGCAGACAGGACAACATTGTTCTGGTTCATAGACTGGGTTGACACACTCAGGAACTGCGCAGTCTGCTACAACACAGTGAACTTCATTGCTGGGCTCACAGCGACACCATTCACATGGAGAGGGCTAGGAACAAATCTAAAATTAGCCCCTTTTCTCCTATAACTTAATGCTTGCACATTCATATGCTGTCAGAAGACAAAACATCAGTGTTTATACTGGCTTTACTGTATTAACTCCATTTACCATGTGTATGATCACTCTTCCCCCATGGAAGGCCACCTGGACATCCAAGCAAAGGTGGGTTGCCATGTGCAGCTCAGGTTGCCATGAGCAACCAGAGTGCTCATGTATGACTTTTCTTATGTCTTATGTTCCTACTTTTCAAAGAAAGGTTTGGACAACAAATAATGTCACCTCCTGGTTTGGTTTCCAGATGCACTTATTGCTCTGCCTTCCTCTGGTAAACAGGAATGACACTGGAGCATGTGAAATAAGTTTTTGCCATTTTTCATTTTATTTCCTAAGAAAGAAAAGGATTACTGAGAAACAAGAAAATAGTAAATGGAGATCTGTACCCTTGGTAGAAACTCCTTTTCAAGCTAACCTAGACTCTAAAGGGCGTTTCTTTCCAAGGTGAATTTTAGAGGAGATTGCATTTGGGATCCAAACATCCAGGTACTGCCTCTTGAAAGATTTAGTGAATACCTTTCATCTTGCCTGCTTGCTTTTATGAATGGACTAAAATTGATTGACTTAAAAAATTGACTGACTTAAATTGTCACTATTTAAGAGTCAGAAACTCTAAAAATGGAATTGAAGTGATTAGTTTAGAGAAAAAAAATTAAAAAGCAGAAAATTTTTGTCTTCACAGTACTTACCAACCAAGAATGAGTTTAGGGTTTGGTGTTTCCTTTCTAGAAACTTTCTATACCACAAATAATCTAAAGCAGTGGCCACTCTGTGACTATCTCATCCTTTATACTTTCTAGGTTTCCCTTCTCATAAAACAGAAATTGAGAATTCTGGAATGAAAACTTAGAGGTCTCAGAAGTTATATAGGTCCATACTTCTGAAAACAAGCCATTTGTTCCTGGAAAATTCTGTCTCCAATTCTGTGCCACACTGCCTCACTTCAAAATTGTGTTAATTAAAGTCCATAGCCTTTATCTCAGTGACTACTCTCCATAATGCCTGCGAGCTCTTGTTTCTTCATGAACTTGACAGTTTGGGTAATATCAATGTTTCTTGACTCAGGTGGTCTGTGAGAGTGGAAGCCTTTCAAACTAATTATTTTTAAATTAATTTTCTCTTTGCTTTATGCTTGAAGAATGATGGTCTAGCTTTCAATGAGCTATTTTACTTTCAAATTTAGTAGAAACAAGAGAATTAGCCATAGAATCTGTGGAAGAAACATTGCTATTTCTTAGCATGGTCAGTAAGTTTATTGAAGAGTACAGTTAAGCTCTTTACCATGTGGTTGAGTTGTGTTAAGTATTCCAGAAAAATCTACTGGATCATCCCAAGGGCGGGAAGTTTCCTGAAGCTCCCTCCACTGAAAACCTCAGTAAATTAAGGAAAAGGTTTGTTACCACAACGCATTATTTGATGAAGGAAATTTTGAGTGAGGAAATAGCGTGAGATGGATGTTCTAGCTTCTATACTGCCTCTTATTTTGCAAGTCCCATTGTGATATCTTAAATTCCCAAGCAAAATTGTCAGAGGTGTCTCCCTGTTCTTGATCAGTCGCAAAGAAGTATTTTTGCACAGCCTTCTGAAGTACAGCAAGGACTTGGCCTGCATTTATTGCTAACATGAGAGAAAAAGGGAGTGGCTTACATTGTTTCTGCACCTTGCTCTTCCACAGCTGTGATTGTTCTTGCTGTTTCCCTTCTAGCTGAAGGAGGGGCTGATCTATGCAACTCTAGTGGACTGATTTCGGCACTAAAAATCCCAAAGAGCCCCTAGATTTTCCAATGCAAAATGTCTACCTCAAAGTAACTGTGGTCCTTGAGAAAGATTTGTTGGATTATTAGATTCCCATCACAGACTGAGGAAGAACACCATTCTGACTCAAACAATGTTTTTGAACATTATTAACTACTGGGTATCATGCTAGAGCAATTTACTTATATCAACTTACTTATTTTTCATAATAACCCTATGAAAGAAGATTTGTTATTATCTCCATCTCACAGGTAAGGAAATAGTCTGAGAGAGGTTCAGTAGCTTTCCCAGGTCCTGTAGGCAGTAGGAGAAAGGGCAGGTTTTGAATCTAAGCATCCTAACTGCTATATGGTACTGCCACGTGATAGCAAGCATGGCTATTCTGTGCACTCCCATCTGGGTAGTTTATTGTCCAATGTGTTGTACACTTCTTCAGGCAGACCAGATCCATAGGAATAACCATTAGCAGCTGAATGATTGATTTATAGAGGATAGATACTTCCTGTTAAAGAGAATTTCACTAACTAGGGTAGTTAGTGCATAGGTTATTATGGAGCTGTAGAGCTTTTAAACTTTTTGCAAATGTGGGTTTGTAGAAAATTGTAATAGGCTGAAGTTAGGTTGCCACGAGGCTCATGTTCTTGGGGACTTTGGCACCTTCAAGTCTTGTAACCTGGTAGCTACACTCGTGGTAGTTATCTGGGAGAAGCAATAACAGATAATGGTCCAGTAAAGACTCCGGGGCCTCTGCCTGAAATCAGTGGAGGCTGGATGTGTGTACACTGGAGTTCTGAGAAATACTGTGAGGAAGAACTAAGACTATAAGGCTTAGTGATAAAAGGATGCCAGACTTTTAAAAGGGATTTTAAGTAATGAGAAACATAAATTAGGAAAATTAGACTATCACCCCAGCCATTGGCAACTTCTAATCAATCCTTCCCTGAACCTGGCTTTATGCATATACCAGTCTCTCTCTTCCTGGCCCAGAATCTCTTGTCAGAAACATGTTATTTCCTCTTTTGTTATCATTCAGTTGTTTTTAGAAAGAATGCCTCTGTTACAGCCTATTCTTCTCATCTCCAGTCTCTGTGTGCCTGCCTCCACCCCTCCAAACACTCTATCAGATTTAATCTACTGACTTCACACTAAAGCCCCCTCCGTCCTCTCCAGCCTCGCCAAGTCTCTTTCCTTTCATAAACTGGCCAGTTTGCACATCATTGTTTTCTTGCCTCGCTTGACTTCCTCTACCACCCCTGCTTCCCACTGTACTTCTAAAAAGGTGTTGCTTATACCGCCAGAAGTTCCTTGGGGTGAGCAGTGTGCTACTTTGACATTAACATTACTGTAAAAATCCTTCACATTTATTTACATTACCGTAAAAACCCTTCCCACCTTACAGCATAAAACTCTGAAAGGTTTGATGCTTTGAATAAATCTTTACATCTTAAGTACTGAGCTGGTTACAAATTTCCTTTTATTAGGCTTTTCAATGTGATAACTATAGATTAAATCTGAAAATATGGCCTGTAAAACCAAAGATTAAACAATAAAGCTATCCTTAGAGGAACAGAGAACATACTGGAACAAGTACTTGAGAAAAAATTATTCTTACTAGCTTTTTTTTTTTAGAAGAACATGTGAAATTATGACCAGTACATGGCTTTTGTCAGTTAGAGATCTGGTCAGTAAGATGATTAAATGACACCATCCTAAAATTTTATACATGGCAAATCTTTTTCTAAGAAATCTCACAGAGCATTTTACTTCAGTGAAAGCTTTGAAAAATAAAGTAACATTCAATATATATACAAACATTAACAAATAATTAACATTACTTTTAAATTATTTGTTAACAATTAACAAATTATTTGTTAACAAATTTGTTAAAAAGTTATTAATGTTAATACAAACATTAACAAATAATTATTTGTTAATGTTTGTATAAGGTGATCTGAATATTATATGTCTGTTATGAATCTGTATGCCTTTAGCTTAGTGTTTTTTGAATATCTAACATGGGACTCTGTTTAAGCAGAAACTATATATTTCATCTGTAGTTCTCACTGTCACTGAATATGTTTGCATGACAAATCCAAACGCTGTCCCAGCTGTTCCTAAAGTTCAAGGGGTTTCCTGCTAGATATATATTTATTTTAAAATTAATAGAATAAAACGGGGCTCTTTCTAAAATATTGGTTTAGGTGACTAGAATCCAAATCTTCCCCCTTGGTATTAGAATGGAAACATGGCAATACACATCCTTTAAACTATGGTTCACTTCTGAAGACCTTGAAGCTGAAATCCCAATGCCACTGACTGTGACTTTGGAGAATTCTAGGAGAATTGGAATTCCAGAATCCCAGAATCCCAGAATCCAGGAAACAGTAGAATGCTCCACAATATAAAAATGCAAAAAAGTAGCCTGAGAACTAGTAACTTAGATTAGCAGAGTGACTGAATAACTCCAGAAAAACAATCAAATATGACCTTTGTGAGAATTTGGAATCTAATGGGGTCATCAAGCGTTAACATAGGATTATTAGAACGTGTTATTGGAGACTGGTTGCAAGGAAGTTTCCAGATGTTTATAGAAAATACACCCTTGTACTCTGAATACAATGAGACTTACTTATCCATACATGAGGAGAGGCTGGATGTTTGGTCCACACAGTAATACCTCGTGGCATTGTTATTTATGTGATGGCTGTTACTGGCATTTTGCATGTAGGGTGCCTGGGAGGAAATGGCCACAGTCTGTAAGGTTTGTTATACAAATTCAAACCTCCAAGTGACAAGGGACATGGCAGTGTTCAGCTTGCTATTTTAATTTGGTAAGGTTTAAGATAGCAACACTCTTACAAGTTAAGGAATTCTAAATTAGGAAAAACTGAAAAAAAATTTTCATTTTGTTGGCTTCGTTTCAGTGGCTGTGGTATCATGGTTAAAAGCAAGTTCTCTCTAGCCTTAGGACTTTCTTGGGAGAATTACATAGCCTTTCTGTGCATTAGTTTCTTAATTTATAAAACAAAAGAATAACAATATTACCAGCCTCACAGAGTTACTGGGAAGCACATAAAATATGTAAGAAATATAACATTATTATTATAATTCACTTGCATACTTAGCTAGTGATGGCTTTCTGAAAAATAATTCAAAAAATATAAAATTGGAAGCACGCAACTGTATTTAAAAGAATATTCAGGTTATTTCTCTTATTCAAAGTAGTATATGATTGCAGAGGTCGTTGCAATAAAGTTTTATAGGACTTGGTTTGGTGGGGAGATTTGTGAACTAATAGACTTAATCATGTCAGAAACACACCAAAGAAAATTTCTTATTAGAAGCCTCTAGATAAAGAGTAATCGTGAATGGTTAAAATGACCATTATAAATCACTCAGAAAAAAAAATAAAGGCAACAAACCTATTTTCTTTTCTTGAAGTCTCATCATTTAGGTGTCAACTCAAATGCCTTCTCTCCTGGGAGCTCTTACACGACTATTCCCCCATCACCTTTCTCCAACACATTGCCCATTCAGTGCTCTCATCAGTTTATGAAATTACCTTATTGATTTGCTTATATTTGTTTTTTTTTATCTGCCTTCCCCATAGTTTATAAGCTCCTTACACTATACTGTTCTTGGCTGTATTCTTGGCACCAAGAAGATATCTTAGTACATAATAGATACTCAAGAAATCTTTGTTAACATATACGTAATTAATTCTGCATGTTCTATGTTTTCTTATTTGTTAAACCACACCTCTGGGCAGTTTCACCTGTGTTTATCATACATGGACAGGATTGTGGTTCAATAAGATATTTGCATTTTACTTAAATGTTGTAAAGGGCACTTTGAGGGGGAAAGCTTTCTGATTATGAGTCATGAAATAAACATTTGGGTTTTGGCATTATGGCAATGAATAGTAAACTTACTTCCTATAGGTAATTCGAAATTCCTTGAATATCCATCATGTGGATCACCAGTTAAGTCAATTTTCAAGCACTCCACTGACTAGACTAGCAGTTGATGATTACAGACTTTTGTTGCACTAGAAAATACCATGATAACTAAGATGAGAACACATGTAGAGGTCTTGTTAAAGGGTCTAAGAAAAAGCTAGCCTCATTTTATAGTGTGTGTCTAGTTTAATGGTTACTTATTAAACAAAATGATTGTAGTATATTATAAAATATTTTTCAGAAAGAAGCCCTGATTTTTTTTTATTGGAGTATAGTTGCTTTACAATGTTGTGTTAGTTTCTGCTGTACATTGAAGTGAATCAGCTATATGTAAACCTATATCCCCTCCCTCCTGGACCTCCATCTCCCACCCCATCCACCCATCTAGGTCATCACAGAGCACTGAGCAGAGCTCCCTGTGCTATCCAGCAGGTTCACACTAGCTGTCTATTTTACACATGGTAGTGTATTGATGTCAAACCTAATCTGCGAGTTCATCCCACCCTCCTCTTCCCACCCTGTGTCCACACGTCCGTTCTCTATGTCTGCATTTCTATTCCTGTCCTGCCCTGATTTTAAACATGTCCTTTTTCCTAAAGGATGAGTTAAAGTACAAAGTCCAACAAAACACATGCTGAACACTCTGAGAAACAAAACTTGATTCCTAGAAAGTCCTCTGTGAATATTGTTGAAGATTGAATGGATGGATACATAAATGGATAGGATATATTCCTTTTTTTTTAACATCTTTATTGGAGTATAATTGCTTTACAATGGTGTGTTAGCTTCTGCTGTATAACAAAGTGAATCAGCTATATGTATACGTGTATATCCCCATATCTTCTCCCTCTTGAGTCTCCCTCCCACCCTCCCTATCCCACTCCTCTAGGTAGTCACATAGCACTGATCTCCCTGTGCTATGCGGCTGCTTCCCACTAGCTATCTATTTTACATTTGGTAGTGTATATATGTCCATGCCACTCTCTCACTTCATCCCAGCTTACCCTTCCCCCCCCATGTCCTCAAGTCCATTCTCTATGTCTGCATCTTTATTGATAGGATATATTCTAAGTGCCAAGTTTTAGCATAGTAACTATATCAATGACTTTCCTTCTGTCCAAGTGATAGTGGGCCTTGGATCCACGTGGCACTCCATTTCTTTGATAACGGGCAAAAATTTTCAGAGAGAACATAGCACAGACTGCTTTTCCAAAAACTTCTTATTAAACAACTATTTAAAATCTGATCCCTACCAAGGAAATGATTCTGCTTTAAGAAGCACTCTTCTCGTAGAGATAATTTATGGCATAAATTTCATCACTTTATGGAACAAATCTCATTACTTTCAGACTCTATGAGAAATTTGGAAGACTCTATTTCAAAGTTGCTGATGCCTGTCAAAAATCTCACTGTTCACTTCATTAAAATATACATTAAATTACAGAGTACAAGAGTATTTAACAACCACTGCCAGTCCTATAGCCAGTAACTTGCATGTGGCAGATGTCACCTAATAATCAATGGGTCCAATGGATTTTAACCAAAATTCATAATCATCTGAAATAAGACCCATTGTGCCACTGATTAAAATGCCCCTCATTGTCCTATGTCTAATGGGATTGTGGTGACCTTTTCAGTGATTTGTCCTATTGATTGGAGCATATTTGAAACACTGAGGTTTTAAGTCTAATCAATTTATGGACATAGAGCTGGAACTTCTTTATGAATTTCAATACTGCTGAAGCAAATAAAAAACAGATGCATAGAATTCTTTTTATATAATCACCTCCATTGGTCAGCAGATGTGCATGATTGTATCATTTGCATAACAAGTTAAGTAGTAGATATTCTTTCTGAGAAGTTGGTATTTTCATAATATATGCTGGAATATTATTTCTAGGGTGTCTGTCAAAAACTACTTCATGCTTGTTGAAAACACAAACATTTTAGTCAAGAATTTGTAAAGAGTGCACATAGCTTTGCCCATGTAGATACAGTAAACTAGGTAGGTAATAAACTAAAATTCAGAAATGATATAAATTTAAAAAATTATTTATTCAGCATATTTATTAAATGTGTATTATACACAAGATAATGTATATAAGGTATACTAAGATGAACTCCATAGCTAGCCTTCCCTCAATAATGGCAATAGTGACAATCTAGATGTCTATAAAAGTAAGTTTTGAGTTTTTAAATCAATTGATTATTTATAAGAATAACTGATGGTACTATTATAATAGAAGACAGAATTATTAAATTTAATCCTTCTACTCATTTGCATTTACTCTGAGCTAATGTAAAACACAAGAATGTTGCAAAAACAGTTGATGAAATACCCAGTCTAAAATTATCATCAAATACAGAAAGTTTATTCATTCTTGAAAACTCATCATTATAGTTGCAACACAACAATGACATTATATTAATGGGTTTTTTTCTTTAAAATATCCTCTTCTAAAAATTATTTAAATATATTTTGGCATTTGTTTTAAGGACAGGCAACTCTACAATTATATATTGCATATTCTGATAAACTGATGGTATATAGAACCATTTTATTAATCTGAGTATTTTCAAGGAGTTTTATGACAATAAAATATAGCTTTTTCTGAAAAATGAAGACAAGCATAGAGAAAAATAAAATATAGATAAGGAGAAGGTAAGCAAAAACCACTCTTCAGTTGCAATCACAGATGTATTTTTTTAAGTAGGCAAATGCACACTTAAGAAGAAATATCAGTGTGTATTTAAGAGGAAAATAAAAGATGTTTCAGTTGCCTCTAAGATCTTCAAAGGAGAACCCAAAGGTGTAGACAAAGGCTAGCAGATTCAAGATAAAGATTTTGATAACATATTGATATCACACCTATACTTGTGAAATAGCCTAGAAAAGCAGCAGTCTCTAGTTCTTCACTGATACTCTGGATTGACAATTGCTTTTAGTACAAAGGTCTTTGACAAGGAACTGAATATTTGAAGTACAGCCTGTACGTCTCCATGCTAAGGATGTTCCATTTATTACCCATTTATGCAACAAGGGAAAAGTGAGCAACTGCATAACTTCAAAACTTTCCTGTTGACACTGTGAAAGACAGACTGTTGATATCAGTTAAAAGCCTATCATCTACAACAACATTAAAATAAGGTCATGTGTGGGTGGGGGAGAATACATCACCGTGAGAATTCTACAATGTGAAAGTTCACGTAAGAGACAAATACGATCAGTTCTATCCTACAGGAAACACTGAGTGAAGGTGATAACAGAGAGGGCCATAAACTCTAGCCTTCTAGCCTTGCATGGATGATACTGAATTCACGGCTTTTCAGGGTCTGCGAGATGGGAGTTATAGGCACTCCTGTACAAAAATCCATTTGTTTTAGGAATGCCTATCAGATTATTACTTAACAAATCTTTTCTTCATTTTCCATTTACTAGTAATATTCTTTTCCATGTTATAAAGAGAGTAATTAAAAATTAATAAAGTGCTTTATAATTGCTAATATTAAAATATTTTCATTTTAAATCCAAACAGCAACTTCCTACTGTATTTTATACTACACTATTTGATACTTAATTCATAGCTTACACCTTATTCCACAAAAATATATTGGGATGGCTTATGGGCAATAATATGAAAGAATATTGTAATTGAAAATTACAATATTGTAATTGAAAAAATCTTGAGTAATTTCTTGATAAACTTTCTGACTTTAGTGTGTACCTTTTGTGCAAGGAAAGCAGAAGCAGTCAAAACTTTGTAGCTGTGTATAAAAATTGTTAGTGCTATGGACCAATGGAATTCATCTATTGGATAATGTGGAGTAGGCACATTTGGAGCTCAAGTCCTGCCATCAAACACTGTTGTATTACCTTGGACAGGTTATTTAAACCCACTTGACACTGGGTTTTCTTATTTGTAAGATGGAGTTAATAATAACATAATATTAAGAGAGCTCTAATTTTCCTCATTGGATTCTTATGAGACAAAAAGGAAATAATGTAATATTTGAAGGAGCTTGTAAATTATGCAGCATTAGGTAAATGACTGTCATTGTCATCATAGCTTTCAACTTGACCAGTGTTTTATTATTTTTTTTTAATTTTAATTTCCCTTTGTTCATTTTCAGTGGCTGTGTATTTCTCAAAAAGTATATTGATCATAAATTATTTTTATTACATTATCACATAATCATTTCCAATATGAATTATTTGAGATATTAAATTTGTAAAGAATATATATTTTAGTTTTGAGAGCAATCTGTGCTTCATCTCTAAAATGTAGCAATGTTTGTACTCAGATTGTGTTTAGACTAAGAATGACATTGGACAACATTTTTTCGATAGTTAATTAGATTCTTATTTACAGCGATGAAACTTCAGTCTTTCATCGGAGTCTTGCCAAAAACAGATTTGCAACAGGGTAACTTGAGTTCACATTTTTTGGAGTCCTGATTAAAGTATCTTCTAGTTTCAATGTGAAAGGCCTAGAGTCTCATTAACAAAAGGAAAATTCTCTGTGATTGTCCTTTTTCTCCCTAAGGAAGTTTTCTAAATCTCAGCAGTCAAAGGTTTGCTATTTTAGCAGAATTTATTTTTAATGTTGGGAAAAAATTAAAGTTAGACTGAACAATTTTAATTTTTTCTCTGTCCTATTTAACATACAGTGAAAATAAGTGGTGTTTCGGGGAGCTGGGCTGTCCTCTCCTCATACAGAAATAGGGCTTCATTTGGTAAGCACTGGGAGTTTCTACAATGACCCTGGTATTTCTAAGGCCACAAAAAATCACTTTCAAGGCCCACATTTTCTTTATTGTTGCTTTTAATTTGTGTTTTCCTGATGCAGAAATTTAAAATGAAAACAATGACTAAATTTGCAAAAATATTCCTGGTCAATCCTTACTGCATTCAGAATGTAGGTTTTTTTTTTTTTTTTAAATAAATCGTAATGCACCTTAGATGCACCCTTCTTTATTGCCATGGGAGTTTTTTAAGTGAAGCCAATTGAGCCATGTAAAACGTGGAGCAGGCAAAGAATTTACCTCATGTTAGCAGTGCACTACATTTCTGTCAGAAAGATATGAGACTTAACATGAAATATTTCAGAGTGATAATTGAACAGGTATTCCAGAATATAGGATGTGCTCACTCAAATGAAAAATAAGCCATCTCTATCACATTTCTTTCATAATGTCCATAGTATACTCATGGAATCTGGGCAGGTGTAATGGAGTGTTAGAATTAGAGTCAGAAGCCTCCCTTCTTGTTTATAAAATGAGAATAAAAATATCTTAGAACTAAATCATTCAATGAAGGAACAAAGATGCAAAATATTTCATAAAATTGTCAACAATTATTTGTATTTCCCTCGGGCACAAGTCTGGTTCTGTTACTTCCTTGACTCAAGCCATTTGGTAATTTTCCACTTGGTCCAGGCTTTGCCCCAAGCTCCTGAACCTGGCATCCACATTGTGAGCGGGTGCCACACTCTCTTCTCTCTCTTATCTCTCACTTTTTATCTTCTCTATACCCTCTGCTCTGGTCACTTGGGTTAACTTACTTTTCTCTGAATGTGCTTTCCGTTGACTTTTGCCAATTTTCCTGTTTTGTCTAAAATGTTTTCAGTGCACTGAAATCCTCACTCTTAGGATCTTCCTAAGCTCTTCAGACTGAATTATTTCTTTCTT
Source organism: Mesoplodon densirostris (assembly GCF_025265405.1). NCBI lineage: Eukaryota > Metazoa > Chordata > Mammalia > Artiodactyla > Ziphiidae > Mesoplodon > Mesoplodon densirostris. The sequence goes on from NC_082668.1 coordinate 23,563,377, forward strand.
TATATGAGTTCCTACAGCAATCAGCCCATGCCATCTGCTATTAGTGGTACCTGTGTTATTCATTTTGATAGACTAGGCGTACCTTGAGGGTCTTATACATTTTTGTACACCCCCCCCAAGACCTATCACCTCTCTACATGTCAGAGACATTTAGGACATCTAATGGAATCAAACCATGGATTATATAAGTTGACTTGAAAAGATGTAGTGAACTTAATAAGTGAGCAGACAATATACATATTTTCATTTATTAATATAATAAGAAATATATCTATTATATTACACTAAATGAAAAATACCTACTTGTCACACTGTCAAAGGAGAGCAAATGGGATATAAAAATATAAGACATTTTAATCATCTTTGCTTATCTATTTCATCCAAGAATGTCATCTTTGCTTATCTATTTCCATCCGAGTAAGTGGAAAGCTATTAAATTATTATACATCAATGCAAAGAGCAAAGCCGTACTCCTTGGAGACAAATGTGCAAAGAGACTTAATGTGTCTGCTGTTAAGTATGTATAATACATTTAAAATAGGCAAATTTTGATGCCTTTGAAGATTTACACACGTGGAAAGACATCCCCGAGACCACCTACAAATGAAGTAAAACCTATACCTAATAGTACCCAAAGAATTTGTAACTTTGAAGAATGCGGGTTACATGAAAGTACAATTTGAGGGAAGTAGAATGGGAAGAAGAAGAATTTGATCCTAGATCAGAAGTTGGCAAACTTTTTCTACAGAAAACCAGACAGTAAATATTTTTGACCTATTTGGGTCATATAATCTCTGGAGCAACTACTCAGGGCTGGATTGCAGCCCGAAAGCCACTATGCACAATACATAATGAATAAACATTGTTATTTTCCAATAAAACTGTACTTATAAAAACAGGTGGTGAGCTGAATTTGGCTAATGGATTGTAGTGTGCTGATCCCTGTCTTAGATTTTTGGTTATATGTAACTGGCATCATCATTATTATTTTGAATAAGTCATTGTCCATTTAAATTGTTTTATGTAACACAAATTAATAAATTACCATAAATAACCACATTAACTGCAATTTTGGAAACTTTAAAAAGGACCAGGCAATAAAAGATAAGCTGAGATATATAGATTTTTATCATTAACTGCCCATCAGAGTCAGATAAAGGAATAAAGGATGATCTTGGTCATTAACAAAATACTTCTTAAACTGTTTCATTGAACGCTTATGAACTTTAAGATGTTAATAGATGTTCAGAGAAAAAGTATTCTGCTGTTACATAAATCTGTGAAATACTGGACTTAAATACAGGTAAGTAATAATAGTAGTAAAAATGTCAGATAACTTTTATGAATCCCTTATTGTGTTCCAAGTGGTTTTTTACTATTATCTCTATTTTAGAGATGTTTGCACTAAGACATAAGAGGTAAAGTAATGTGTGCCTAGGTCACTTAGCTGGTAAGTGGTAGAACCTACTGTAAAATACAGTTTTCCCCATACTGTTGAGCTCTTAGCTGTTGAACTGTGTACATACTGACTCTCAAAGCTTTAAAAAATGTTCAAGCACTGTTAGTATATATTAATATATACATTCAAGCACTGAACATTTCCAAGAGATAGTAAAGTATGCATCATTTCTCAAATTTACTTGACCATGAAAAAGAATTAAAAATCCTTACTAAAATTCCAGCTGATCATTAGAATAATCTGGGAAACTTTAGAAAAATATAAATTTAAATCATTTCAGTTGGCATTGTTGGCATTGAAGAGAGAGAGTTCAAGGGATGTGAATTTTTTCAGCATTATTGCCTTAGATGATACTGATCTTATGCCAGTTTAGGGATATCCCTTTGTTCTAATGCCATGCAACTAGAGATTTTTGTACACTCCATCCATTTTTCATACTCCATTCCTGTCATGTAGTGAGAGGTGGGAGTTTGCCGAGTGAAAAAAATCAAGAACACAGGTCCTCAGTTCCTAAAATCAACTATATGGCAAGAGCAGCTAATTTAGTTCCTTTGTTACTTCCTAGTATAGTCTCCGTGAAAATAAGTAGGTAGTGTTTAATATATTATAATTTTATTTTGGCCTATACTGTTTGGTTTAATTACAGAATTTTTCATTTTTAGACAAAGGATCCTCTTTTTATTAGAGCCTTTGTAAACTTAGGCTCCTTTTGCAAATTGTCCTCTATTTGTATCAAAGACAGATTTTAGATATGGCAATTATTTTATTCTTGTCTACTTATAACTCTGGGTTGTCATGGAGCTAGGTCCTGATATCACATTTCTATAGACAATTGGATGAAATGAATGTTCGCATCCAGTGTATTTATTGGAAAGGAAGATGCAAGTGAGCATTAAACCTGAAGGCTTAAAATGTAGATAAAAGACCACAGGAAAGAAATATATTTATATTGCCTTTGCAAATAGTAAGCTATGTCAGCCATTGTGGTGTTTTTCCTAAGTTTCTGTTGGTCTTTGTTTTATCATTTGTAAAATAAGTTCAAAGTTCTTTTCCATATCCAAAATTCTATTGTCAGCTCTTAAGAGTAGGAAGGACTTAGATTTAAAAAAAAAAAAAACAACCCATAATGCTTGCCTTTTATAAATAGAACTTGTATAAACTCAGATACTAGAAATCCAATCCCATGCCAAGAAATAACAATCATAGTCAAGGGTCAATATTAAAACAAAATGATTTCAAAATCCCAACCAAGTAATGTTTAATTAAAAAAAAACAACAACAGGGCTTCCCTGGTGGCGCAGTGGTTGAGAGTCCGCCTGCCGATGCAGGGGACATGGGTTCGTGCCCCGGTCCGGGAGGGTCCCACGTGCTGTGGAGCGGCTGGGCCCATGAGCCATGGCCGCGGAGCCTGCGCGTCCGGAGCCTGTGCTCCGCAACGGGAGAGGCCACAACAGTGAGAGGCCCGCGTACAGCAAAAAAAAAAAAAAAAAAAAAAAAAAAAAAACACAAACTTTTGAGCAGTCAGAATTGTTAATTATAAATTGATATGCAATACTTTAATTTTCAAATTCCCAATACTATTAATTCTTTGTAAGACATATGATGACATTATTGTATCCATCCTATAGATAGAAGGATTAAAATTATTTGAGTTTTGTTCATGGTCTCATGACATAATAGAGAGGAAATTAAGAGTTGTGTTCAGTGGATTTGTATCCACTTTAAACAAATTTATACAGTCATAAAATAATATCTAAAAGCTTTTTCAGGACATAAATGAATTTTTTGTCACTTTAGTACTTTATTCACTCTTTTTGTGGTGTCATTAAATTCTTGCAAAGATGGCTTTATTGTGATGTGCTGTATGGCAGGCTGGAAGCAAGGAAATCAACACTATGTTGATTTGTGAGACTGAGATTACTGATGCTAATCAGTGGTGATTAATAGTCCAAAGTACAGACTCTAAAATAAGCCAGTCCCCAATTAATAATGACTAAGTCTTGAGAAAGATCACCTGGGTAAGCAAACCCACTGATCACTTCAAATCGCCTCTAGTTATTTGTTTCAAGCTCTTCCTTGAAAGCTTGGCAAAATACAACTAAAAAATAGACCAATAGTTTTTTCTTGTGCTCTCCTTCATAAAACACACTGCCTGATATATAAATCAAGCTATAGGAAAACAAAACAAAACAAAAATATTGTCAGGGAGAAGAAGGAGGAGTAGAAAAAGATTTTCTTAAAGTAAGAACATTTCCCAGCTCCCTCAAATTTCACACACATACACATACAATGCGTGTATGAAGCAATTTCAATTTAGACTTTATAGATTATAGGTTAATACACAAAATTTGCACAAAATATGTAGACCTAATTTATGAAATAAGATATAGGAGACAGAAAAAACATGCTTGTTAGTATCACACCATTGACTAATTATGTGTTTTTATGAGTAAAACCACAATGAAAAATAAGCAAATTTCTGACATATTCAGAATCTTGTACAATTAGAGTTAAAGTTTGGAGGGGAGACTACCAGGTCACTCTCTTTTCAGGTTCATCTTCTCACAGTATTGGAGAGGCAGTAAGGAATGGACAGCAAAGTCTACACACAGCTCATGACTGACCTCAAGTCTGAGGTAGTCACTAGCAGTGAAAAGCTCCACACATCTCAGATGTGGTCGCAGATCAAACACCAATCTCCTGGTGTGCCCAGGAAACAGAAGCCCATACACAAATCTCTGTAGTTATGCTTATCACACAGTTATCACCGTTAATGGCAGCATCTTGCCATATGAAGGACAGTGATAAAAATCAGTGGGTGAGTCTATATATAACTAATCAAAGGGCCAGCTGACCATCAAGTCTCTTAAAATGTAAAGCAAGTGACTTTTTCAGACTATTTCATCCCTTCAGGGGTTAACTTGGAAGCCATTTATTTCTACAATTATAATCCCTCATTTTAAAAAGTGTTGAGGGTCATTTCCAGTTCTCATCGGGGCTTTTGAAAAATTATTTCAAAAATCTAGTCTATTTTCTAGATTTAATGTAGTTTTGTAGAATTAAAACATGTCAAGTGAGCACAATATATAAAGAAAGAGAAAGGTTTGAGGAACTTTATAAAGTTTGAACAAAATTGACTTCTAAGCTTTGAAACTGGTCAGACATTATACAAATTGAGCAGAGACTCCCTAGTTATTTACAAAGATGGATGTTCTCCATTGAGAATTATCCACTTTGAGCTTGTTTGTTGTACAGGCTGAGGGCTGAGCTTCAGAGGAGCAACTGTCATTACTGATTAAGATTACTTAATCGCTGTTATTTTGTAGCTACTTGAAAGGAGAAGGCATTCTTGAATTCACTCAAAGGCAGTTTCAGTATTAAAAACTACAGCATGTTCCGCAAAACAAAAACTGCATTTTGCAGAGTCAGTGATTGTGGAATTAGTCTTTTCAATCTCCCAACAAAGACCTCAATTATCTTTGTTGTATGAAATTATGATGTTTTCTAGGACTTTCTTTGGATGAAATATTACAAATGCCCCTGTTTGTTCCATTAATCATTTGTTGAGAACTTGTATATCCTCTCTTGGGAAAAATATCTTTAAAAATCCCACCCATATTTTTAAAATTCACCCATTTCTCTGTCATTAAAATAAATACAGAGGGTCAAAAAATTAAAAAAATAAATAAATAAAAATAAAACAAAAGAAACCCTTCCAGTTGTTAGGATGAAACTTTCACTGCCTTGCCTCTAATATTTCAGCAGGACATAACACATTTGATTCCCTTTGGTGGCATTAAAATACATACATACAATCTTCATACCTCTGGAAAGATGCATTCTGTACCCCTCTGTCCAGTACAAACATCTTAGTTTCTGTGCCTCTCATAGAAACTGGTGCCATGGCAGATGAGTGGGTGGGGTACAATAAGCTGTATTTCTGCAAAGTGTTAACTATTAGTCGCTTCAATTGAGAGTTCTTTACAGCCCCTCATTTTTTCCTGTTCTTTCACATATGTGGTTATCAGTTCCTAGAATGTGTTACTTTCCATTCTTTCTCCGTATTAAAACAAACAGACATAAAAAAAACCCTCCCAGTCCTAAATTCAAAAATCCTTTCTACTCACTTTTACAGATTTAATGTTACATTTAATGTCCATTAATGTTAATTGGACATTAATGATGGGGACATAGATTAATGGGAAAGTTGGGAAACCTGTCTTCCTATGAATGTACCCAATTGAAGAGCAAGTCAGTTCTAAACCTTAGTTGGCATCGACATTTTTTATGGGTGTGATGATTTGGCAGAATACTCTGAGTGATTAATTTTCTGTCCTCTTTACTGCTTTCCTCAAGATTTAAATGTTAAATCCAAAATTCAGGGCAAAAACTAGGCAGCTTATCCCAGCATGAAAACATGTTTTTTTTTTTAAAGCAATAACATATTTACAAAATGTGCAAAATGAGAAAATAATCACACTGAACCTATTAAAAATAAAAACCAGAAACCTGATCAGCTGTCAGTGTCTGAAATAAAACTAAAACAGTACAAGTTTTAAAGTATAAAAAAATCCAAAATGGCTAATTCTAGCTGAGTGAGAGTTATAAAAATACTGAGCAAAATAAGAAATTATTTCTCCATTTAAGAAACTCAGCATGAGATAGTTATCACAGAGCCAAAGCTGATAGAACCTACATTTCCAAACACGTTTTTCTGTAGGAAATGCTATTGTAATTTATTATTTATACTTCTTATTTCTCAAAAAGTAGGTTCCAGTGTCATTTTGCCTGAGTAAACATAAAAGAAAGATGAGAAAACCTACTATACAATGACCTTTAACTTAATACAATATTACCAGAACACCGGAAAATTTACAGTTTTCAAAAAGGGTAGAGGAAAATCCATTTTCAAAGCTTGCATCAATAAATGTTGAAAAACCCCCAACGTTTATAAATAACATTATTTTTCCATCAGGTGACACATGTATATCAATTTTTTAAACCACATTAAATGTTTATTTTTTACTGAGGTATAGTTGTACAATGTTATGAGTTTCAGGTGTACAACATAGTGATTTACGTTTAAATTAGTGATCAGAAAAGACTGAAATAGGGACTTCAATATGTCTTTGTAACTGTATAGAGTGAGACCACACAACTAAAACACTGGATGGTCATTACAACACTTAGGATGGAGATGCAATGCAAGATGAGTATTGGTTAGGAAGGGGGGGTAGGGGAGAAGGAGTAGAAAGTAGAAACAGTATGGAAATATGTGCTTTATGAACAATGCGTGTCATCTTTAGGGGTCCCAAGAGCACTCTTTACCTGAAGCTTGAATGCTTCTCTAATTAAAATGGAGAGGTCAACACATAAACAGAAAGAAATTAAGGCATTTTAAAGGAACTTTTTTTATTCTATGTGTTCAGTTATAATCTGACTCATTTTGTTCACCAAAATATATAAGTGCCTGTTATGTGGTTTATATGGGGCTGGGGTTGGGAACAGAGGAGAAAAAAAGAAAACACTGTCCCTAGTCTCAAAGGGTTCACTGTCCAGTGGGAGAGACAGGTCCTTTCATTTTACATTATTGCAGTGTGACAAAGGTGGTAAAGGTGGTGAAGAGTTTATATTCTGAAGCCAGGATGCCTGGGTTTGAATCCTAGTTCTTCTACTTTAGATATGGTGTTGGGCAAGCTGCTTACACTTTGTTGCTTCAGTTTTCTTGTCTGTAAAACAGTGCTAAGAAAAGTGTAACCTCAGTGTTATTATGAAATGTGCTATAATACATATAACGGTCTTAATGGTGTCTGGCTATGATTATTGTCCTTGTTATAATGGTGTGAGATGCAGCCCAGGATACAGAAGTAGGACAGTCAGAGAGGGCTTTGCAGTTGAGATGAGATTTAAGTGGAATTCTGAAGCAGTCTAGTAAGACTTATACAGGTGTGCATAAATGGTGAAAAAGTATGGGACAGCATGTGCAAGCACACAGGGGAGAGAAGCCACTGAGAGTTTGAGATACTTGGAGAGGTTGATGAGTAGAATCTAGACTATACTAAGGAATTTAGATTTTTATCCTTAAGACTGCCCTGAATGTTTTTGTCCTTTGCATGCTGGTCATCTCATTCTGTTTTCTGCAACAGTCCCACCTCCCCAGCCATTAATATCTCTTCACCTCTATTCAGTTATATACTTGGCTATAAAGTCATTTTGTTTAAAAAAACATATTTATCTAGGTCATCTCTATGTATAACAACCTGCATTTTGTCCCTTGTTATTCTTTAGACTGAATCTAAATATTTTGGCCCAGTACTCAAGTTCCTCTTTCCACATTCCAAAAATGCTATGCAAATTTACCTCTCTCTCCTTATAATGGCATTTTAGTAAGATCCAGCTTCCTGTTATCCTCATCTCCCTCCTCTCCTTGCAGATTTTATTCATCCCAATCTCTGATTTTTCTCAAGCAGTTTCCTCTTTGGAACTTTAATCTCCCTGGATAAATTTTAATTTTTTAAGAACAGGTTCATCTGTGACCATCCTGAAGAAAAAGAAAGTTTGTCTGACCAAACCTCACACCATGTTGATAAGCTTCTGGCACCACAATCCCTTGGTGTTGACCTTCACGGTCACATACTTTAGACTTCCTTTTCCCCACTTCCCTCTCCATGTTGTTCATGCCTTTCTTGTGGGTGGAGATTTTGCCTTCTAGATACCTTACTTTCTAATGTATGTACAGTACATCTACAGTATCTTATATAACAAAAAGCCCAATAAATGCTTGTTGGATGAATATATAACATGTAAAAATATCTTGTAATACAAGCTCCTTAATAACATGCTAAGATTATTATGTGAAAGTTGCATACAGCTTTAAAGATCAGTTTACAAGAGACAAGAAACTAAATTAGAAGAGAATCAGATGGCTGATATTTACTTAGGCATACATAGTTCACATAGATAAGTAGAACATTTTTAAAAAAGTGTTGGAATTCTTTCACTTGAGTGACTTTTAAAATTGAGCTTCCATCATAAAAATATAGGTGAAGACATGGAACAATGGAGAATTTAGAGTAAATCCCTGGACATTAGAGTTTAGAAGGAGTGAAACAACCTTTTGTTCAATATCTACTGTGTACCAGTCATCACAAGACTGCTAACTTCATATAATTATCTCACAAAATCTTTCCAACATCTCCTCCCATCAGAAGTAATGATCATGATGGCCATTTTGTAGCAAATGCTACTGTGGCTCTAAAAGTTTAAGGACTCCTTCCAAAATCTTACATCTAAGTGATGAATTTGGGATATGAATCCAGGTCTTTCTGACTCTAGAGCCAAAGTGCTTTGATATAGGCTTTCTTGTTTGAATGTATTTAGAAATAGGTTAAATAACTTGACAATTTTGGACAGGTAACAAACTTTCTTGGTCTCAGTTCTTCATTCTTATTAATGATCTCTAAAGCTCTTAAAACTAAATCCTTGTGAAAAAGTGGCATCTGTTTTCTTTTTTTAAATCACACTGATTTAAAATCAATGATATTGAAAGTCAGGGAAAAAGTTGTGCATATCAACGGATTAAATATTAACTATAGCAGGGACAGATAGTTGGAGTAAAGGAATTACTAACTTGATATGTCTTTATTGTTTGACATGGTAAAATAATTACCTTTGAAATAAAATAAAATCTAATAAAAACAGGGAAAATGATAGCATTTTAAGTGGTGAGCTAAGTTAAAAAAAAACCAGTCAGTATCTTTTCTTCTTTTATATAATTTGGTAATCAATATGTAATAATCTCACATTTTATCTGGGGTATTTTTTGCTTGGGCTAGGCTATCTTAAAATATCTTTTTGCATTCTACTCTAGATAAATATGCATGTTAGGAGAGTGACATGATTCTATAACCACGTCTAGAGTCAATCACGTGTTGAGTATTTGCATTTACTTTTGTTAACCTAAGAGTAAAAGTAGCTAATATCAAAATGTGTCCAATATGTTAAAGACCAGAAAGGCATTAATAAATATATGATACTCAACTATTATTTAATGTCAATAATGGTAATTTTACTAGACTCTCAAGACTCTTCTCAATATTGTGCAACAAAGTATCATATTATGTGAAAAAAAGTCTAGAATAACACTTATGTGTAAGAAAGTTGAATACGATAATTATCATTAAAATTTCTCTCATGTCCTAAGGAATCTAGTTAAAATAAATGGGTTCCTTGGGTAAATTAGAACTGGTTTGAGCCCATAACTTGGAATAGATCAAATGCAATGAATTGCCAATACACAGGAAGTACTCTGATCATGATCAGTTAAAACCTTTTTCCACGTATTGACTTCTTCCATCATTTGATTCTTGTAAAGAAGGAAGTTGGGTCAGTGCTAATAACTGAACATTTCTTCTCTCAAACATAAACAGTCTCACTGAAAACTAGCTATATCTTCTTTTGCCTACAAGATTCTGAGCACCTTGTCACAGAACTTGGTTAGGTGAAATGAAAATCTTTATATCAAGCCATCAGTATGACAGAAACTCCAAGGCACAAACTGCCATTACATTTGAGGACATGTTGATATATTAATTTATACCTTAAGGGTTCATACCTGGCTGTAGGAAATGCTAATTAAAACTAGCCATTAGAGAAAAGAGACTCCAAAAAGAGATAAAAGTGAATTCCAAGTTACTTGAAAATATGACACAAGCATAAAAGAAAGACTAAGAAATACCATGGAGCCTGAAAGGCTGAAAAATTAGTCTTTTTTTTTTTTTTTACTACCTTTTACAAGGGACTATGATAAAAATTCAGTTCTCTCTGGGGTCCTGTAAGTAAAAAAAAAAAAAAAATCTAATGAGCAGAGAACAGAATGGGGACCATGCTCTACAACAATAAGTCCAATGTATATTCTTAATATAAAGACCACAGCTCAGAAGTGTCTCTGTAGCACTTGCATTTCCATACACTAAATAGATAATTCTAGACTATAATTAAATGGCTCCAACTACAGGCTAATAAGCCACACACACACACCCCCAAAAACTCACAAAATTTAAACATTAACTTAATGGACACATAGCCTTTAAACAAAGTTGTTTCCTTCAGAAAACATATTTTGTTATAACACCGAAGAAATGTTTAAGGGCAAAAATAAAAGATGGCAACATGCTCCAAATACTTCTGAAGGAAAAAGTTATTGTGAAACCCTACAGATACTGATCAACAAACCAATTACCTATTTGTTGACCACACTGGTACTTATGCTAACTGGGGTCATACTTTTGTAAATCAAAGAGAAATTTAAAACTGTGTTTTTCCAACTTTAATTTTAATGTAATAATCTAAGTATGTAGTGTAAAAAGTTAGTATTCAATAAATAAAAAAGGTAACTCATACCTTAAATTCCTCCAAGATTTTGTAATTTTTCCCATGATATTCGCAAGAGTTTTTCACTTCTTTGCACTCAGGACAGCATCCATTGTGCTCCACTTTAGTACACTTTGGGTGAATTTTAGGGCATTCTGGCTGGTCACAAACAGGTCCATCCAGAGCACAGACACATGGACAGTTGGAATGCCCTGGGAAAAATCGTTCTCCCAACTTGTATACAAAGCCGCTGTCATCCACACACCCTTTCCCTCGATAGTCATCAAAAATCAGATTGTCATTACTGGAAGCCTGGTCACCTTCATCAGCAGGATAGTCTTCATGACTGATGGCAGCAGAGGTGACCAATCTGGGGATGACCAACAGAAGTATGCAAGCTTCATGAATATGAAGAGCCATCCCCCTCCTCAAAGGATTCTGGATGTTCTCCTAATATTAGATATACTCAGCTCCTTCCATGAAAATACAAGAGGGGTAGGCTGAAAAATAAATATTTAAAAAGAATAATTTGGCATATATAAAGAGAATATTGATTCATTTAAACCCATGCTCTTAATATGTTTATTTGAGATCTATTTGGAAGCTACTAAGACCTCAAATCGACTAAGTTCATGCAACTATCTACACTTTATTATGAAGTTTGGATGATTGATCCTTGGCAATATATGCATTAAAATTGTCCTTTATGGACTTATTTCACCTAGGAATCTTCAGCTTAGCTTAAATTTACCTTCTGAATTTCAAAGGTCTAGCTTTGTCTAAATTGTAAGAAGTGGTTTTACCGAGACTCAAAGGGTGATCTTACTAATAGTTACAAATAACTCGAGAATATTTGAATTCATTTCCTCTTTGAATTCACTGATTAATGAGTGACAGAATGTATATATGTTACAATCATCTGAAAGAAAACTCAAGAGATTAGTGAGAAGACATTCTACTTCTAAAAGAAAGGGAAGAAACCAACAGCTGAATGTAAATTATCATTGGATTCAGCTACTACAAAGGTCTTCCTACCTCTTTACGTCCATAATTGGAGAACAGTGGTCTCAATATAGGTGACTTGTTTAAGTGAACATGAATCTGGATTTTGAAACATAGTTAAGAAGGAAAATAGCACAACTACTCCACAGTGAATAAAAGAAAGAAAACTTTAAATAATAAATAAGAAAATGCCAGGTATTGAAAAGGATTTGTTAAAAATTTATTTGTATTATTGTCCACACCTTTATTTTACTCAGGAAGTAAGCTCCTAGTGGACAGGAAAGATGTATCTGTAAATTATTTTTACAGCAACTTGACTCTAATATTCATGTAATAAATACTACTTGAATTAATTACTTCAATATAAAATAAATGACATTCACACACTCTTGAAAACATAACTCTTTTTTGACATGCCAAAGATACTTGCATTTAGGCAATTTGCACAAAAATGCCAGTGTAACTGTTTATTGAAGTTTCTTAAAAATAGGGTGTTGCCAATTCATGGAAAATATGCCTTATTAATTTGGTGTTATTGACTTTTGTACACTTCACTTAGTATTAGTGCTTGGTGGGCAGTGTTGGCAGTGGGCTCTTATTTAAATTATCAGAGTGACTAACTCATACAAAGCCTTGGGAAAACTGTGACTTTAGGGAGTAATAGATAAGAAAAGTGTAAAATAGTTCATTTGCCTATTTAAATGGTGCTGGCTTTATGCCAATATTGCTAAAATTGTATATAGGACATTTTCAGATCATTTATAAATGTTATTCGTTGGTTTATTTTCAGATTATAATAGCAATGATAAACCATCGATTTTTAGTCTAACATATGCAGATAATTTTAAATAAGATAAAGATAGCACTAGAAAACTTCAAGAACTATTATACTTGCATTTTAAGTTAGATATGCAAATTCTAGTAATAATAAAATGGAAGGGAGTATATTCATGACCTCCTTTAGGAGAAAACTGCTCTCTAATATTAGAATTCCTTTTGGGTAGGTAATGATAAAGGAGATGGATTTCTTTTAAAATATGTCAAAAACAGTGAGTCATGACAGAACAAAAAAAAAGATGCAAACCTATAATTCTACTTGAGAAGCTGGAAGCTCCCTTTGACAAAGCATTTTTTCCCTTAAATTACTACAGAGCCCACAAACATAATACAAGCTTCTGAAAAAGCATAATTTTCCAATTAAAGCATGCATTTCCCACATATTTAGAAAGTTTATCTTAGAAGAAAAAGGAGCTATTGTGCTTTCTTATAGTTTTCTAGTAGTATCTGTCAATACATGCAAGATAAGCTGTATAAAATACACATATCATTCTGTTTCAAAAGGACATAGAAAATGATCTCTTTGTAAGCTACAGGTAGGCATTAATGTGTCAGGTTAGAGTGAATGTAAACTTAAAGGTAAAAATAGGGATGCAATACCTACTTTATATAAACATTAAGCATGCTTTTATTATATGAAATATATTTTAAAATCTGCATGGAGAAAACAAGGTCTTCTTTTCAGTATTAGAAAGTTATTTTTTTCAAGAGCATTCTTCTTAAGCTACTCTAGTGCCGTTTAATATTTATTTAAGAGAAGAAACATTAGAGAACTCAAAATGTTTATCTGAAGATTTTTTAATAAGTAAGCAAACATTGCTAAACTGAGGATCACTTCCCAGCTAAACTTTCCCCCCACCCCATATTGCTACATATGATTTTAAATGACTGCATCTATTTCTTTGAGAAAACAAACATAACTCATGTCATGAGGTACACTTACCTAATCACTCTGGAGGTTAAATGGTGGTGGTGGGGGTCATTGACCAATACAAACTAAAAGATCAGATATGTTTTAGAAAAGCAGTTTCTTTTTAATTATCCAAAGAATACATTTTCAGGCTTGAATTAAAGGCAATCCATTCTACCTCCCATTTCAAAACACAGTCAAGAAGCAGTCTCCCGCCCTTCCAGAGAGAAACACTGCAGACACACATAAGAAATATGCTTTGGATCTGTCTTCAGAATTCAAAGCAAGAAGCAATGCTGGTCCTGTAGCAATCCAGACCCCAGTAGCAGAATCATGTTGAACTTATTTTTAGCCTTTTCCCAGATCCTTCTATGAAATTTCCCAGCTGATTACGCCTCCTCCACACATGAGTTCACTTACACAGTGTTTGATATGGCAGTAGAGGTGATTTGGCTAGGCTCTGAGGATCAAAATCAGCAACAGCATGCTGTAGCTTAAAGCCCACTCCACTGGCAATACCGTCAGCATCATCCACGATATGTTGCTTGAATCCCCTCTTAAACACCAGAAAATACTAACTGTGGACGTGAAGGAAAGGAGCAACTTTAGCTGGGTTTCTGCATCACTGAGAGCAGTTTGCAGACTGCTGATCTGGAGCTCATTCTGCCGGCAGTTGGGAATTCCTCAGCACCACGGACAGCGCCAACAACTGGCTTCTGAGCCGAGCTCGGTCGAAATCCGAGCTGCTCCTTTGGACCAGGCTAGAGCGTTCTCTAAGCAGTCGCACTTTATACAGTGGATGCATGCATTGGAAGGGGGAAAAGCATTTTACGTGCAAGATATTTACTTGCATTGAGATTACGATTTTTTTTTAAAATTTTTTATTGTAATTATACTTAAGGCATTCTCCCATGGGCTTCAGAGATGAAAGTTCTGGAAGAGCCTAGCATTTAGACTTAAGCCATCTGCAGTCTCTGATTATTATTAACAGATAAAGTGTAATCATTGTTAAAGAATCTGTGAAAATGTATGCTCCCCAATTCTACTTGACCCTTTGCTTACAGAAAGACTTTCCCTGTGCTACATGATTAAACTTTAGGTTTTCCTGCAGTTTAGATTTGATTTTTTTTAAAAAAGTCGTCTGGTTCTCCTGCAGTTTGTTTTGTAACATTCAAAATCAATCTCCTGTAATTCATCTAGTCTGTCATTAGGCGTCATTGTAAAGCTGTTTCTTCCAAACTGCTAGCAAAGATGCTCTGTCTGGAAATTCTTATCAAAAGGAGAAAGAAAAAGACCCAGACACAAATAAATCAGCAGAAAGTTATTTTTTTAATTGGTAACAGTAATGAGCACTAAAATATATGTCCAAAGCATGTTTTAAAGCAAATTGTAAATGTTACCTGCTGGCATATTTAACCAGATATTTACTGGTTTGGGACTATACAAGGCATTTTCAAACCTTAAAGGGAATGCCCTCTGCAGTGGGATATGCTGACCGTCAAGACCACGTTCGAATGGTGCCGTCGGAGTCTCCAGAAAACAGAGTCTCTCCATCATGAGAAAATATGACCGTGTGAGCCTCACTCTCGTGGCCCATCAATTTGTGGATCTGCCCCGATTTAAGATCCAGCAAGTGGATAACCCCATTGCCACTTGCCTGAGCTAAAACTTGACCTGACAGAGAGAAAGAGGGAGGGAGGGAGAAAGAGGGAGAGAGAATGAATATCAAAGTTTTAATTCAAGCAGTCACAGTTTATAAGCAACAGAATATACAGTATTGTTTCAACTGTAATTCAGATTCATTTTACGTTAGATGTCAGTCATTAAATATGAACTAACTCTTGACTGTATAGGAAATAATTCCAGTTAAAATTAAGATATGCCAATGATTAGATTATAAAATTTTAAAATGCTCTACTTTATATGCAGAGGTCATCAAATGTCCTGCTAGTCTCCTTATATTTGGGATTAATAATTTTGAGAAGATGAGATTGAAAGCAATTAAGCAATGAAGCCTTTCTTTTTTCAAGTGAATTACTTCTGAAAAAAGCTGTTAAAAAATGGGATTCAAAATGTATCTAAAGGGCTTCCCTGGTGGCACAGTGGTTGAGAGTCTGCCTGCCGATGCAGGGGACACGGGTTAGTGCCCCGGTCCGGGAAGATCCCACATGCCGCAGAGCGGCTGGGCCCGTGAGCCATGGCCACTGAGCCCGCGCGTCCGGAGCCTGTGCTCCGCAACGGGAGAGGCCACAACAGTGAGAGGCCCGCATACCGCAAAAATAAAATAAAAAACAAAATGTATCTAAGGCAAAGATATATATATATACATATATACATGTATACATATATACACGTACACATATATACATATATACACACAGTGGGTAATTTATAACTTAAATTTGTTTAGTATACTAAATCACTACTTAGAACTAATAATATACATTTATACTTTAAAAATTGTGGTACTCATTAGCGCAACAAATTGTTTTTGGAGTTGAAGTGAAAATACCTCCATTTCAAAGATGTCTTAGGTTTTTTTAATCTAATTTAAAATTCAAAATTCTGTTAAACTAAGATTTTGTGTCATAAGAGAGCTAAATACAGCACAGAGTATTCTCATAATATTTATACCATATATTTGTGAGTTAATAATTTCCTTAAAGTGAAAAACCTAACAGCAATCTCATTCTAACTAATACTTTTTATTAAAGAAGTCCAGCAACAAACTATCAGGGAATTTGGAGGTAAGTAAAAACAACAGAATATGTCTACATAAGTATGTGAGTTAAATAAATGAGTTTAGTACTGTCACTGGGATTATCTAATCATACTTAGAAGGCATATAATATTATCATTCCAGTAATGCCATTTAAAATTCATTAAACTCTTTCAACACATTAGATACTAGATTTAGTACCTAACATATATTTTGATAATTCCATATAATCCTTACAATATCTAATGATAAAGAAAATAATATTAACTCCATTATAAAGGTGAAGAAGGAGAGTCCTGGAAAGGCTAAGTAACTTGCTTAAGATGACACCCTAGATACGGAGGGAGCTAGCATTTAATCACAAGCACTTTGAATCCAGAGCCTGGGGTTTTAGTAATTTTTTCCATATCCAGCACAGCATTTTTATCAGTGATGCCTTCTTGACAGATGTTAAGTAGGTGATATATTGTTAAAATAGAATTTTTCCATTCCGTAATAAAAATTCAATAATAATATTGCCATAAGAGTCACAGTCAAATATTTAATCAAGAATTATAACCCAAATTGCCATGAATATCTCTAAAACAGAGAAAAGTTATAAAAGTAAAGTTAATCATGATAAATATGGCCTATTTGCAAACCTTTATATCTACTGAGCTTCTTCATCTAGAACAAAGCCTGACACAGCAAAGATCCTTAGGATGGATTAGAGTGTCCAAAGCAGCAGATGTGAATATTTATTATAAAGCCCCTTCTACTAAGTCTTTGCACACAGAGGCATTACATATGGATTACACTTCCAGCCACACATTGTAGGCAGTTGTTGTTTGTGACTTTCCTAAGAATCAAATAACTTTTTTCTTGTATTCTTCATACAACAACTAGGAAGGTGGTAAATATCATTTTCTATTTTTGAAAACCAAACCAAACAGAATCAAAGCCTGTAAAGAAAAAGGAAAGAATTTAGCTTTTAAACCATTATCTTTTGTTGGAGTCAAATCTGTAAAAATTTTAATTGGAAGTATTTATGAAAGTTCTTGGTAATTCCTGAAAGCTTGTTCAATAAAATAGAGAAGATGGTAATATTGGAATTTAATGATAGGATTATATAATTCAGCAGCACCGTGCCTCAGGTATCTAAAAATTGTGTCTTTGTTAGAACAAATTTGAGTCAGCAAGTTTATGGTGAGGTTTGCAGGTTTACTTGAACTCATTTTTAAAAGGCTGTAAGATTGTGTGTGTGTGTGTGTGTGTGTGTATGTATGTATATATAAAATCATGTTCATTTCTAAATATTGGATTATTACATGGCATATAATGTCTGACCCCAAAATTAGTTTTACTGGGATCTGAGATGCTGAACTCTTTCTAGGTTAGGAGATTTTCAAAATTACTTACCAGGATGTGTCAATTACTACATTAGTATCTGTTGGTGTGAGAGACAGAGAGGTGGCGCTCTCAAAAGAAAAAAAATCACAGTATGACTATTGGTGACATCTCTACAAAGAAGAGTATTTAGAGACATGTGCATAGTTATCTTTCTATATATCCTGATGATTGGTAATAAAAAGTAAACTACAATATGAATCATTTGTCATACCAATGTCAGTCTTAATGACAAATTTCGGAAGAATAGAAGTTGTACCTATATCAAACTTGGTCAATGGAGTTAAAATATGGTACATATGAAATTTTAAATAGTACTATGAGGATTTATGAAAACTTGTACCAACAATGTTCATGTTAAAGTGAATAAGCCTCTTTCAAAATAGAAATATAATTTATTTTTTATTTCATATTTTAAAATTTTATGACATTTAAATAAAATATTTAACCATTATAACATTTTAATAAAATTTTGTCTTCTAACATGCAATTCCTGAATAGATTATTTAAAATGTCATTTAGCATGGTATTTTAAGAATAATTATACTAAATTATAAATGCACATATTCCACAAATATCACATGGATTTAAAGTATATTATTAAAAAACATAGAATAATATAGTTTGCCAACACTGATTTAAATTTAAATTTAAATTTATCCATCAAGACTTCAGAATAACTTCTTGTTGGTTAAATCAGCATCTTGTTTGCTGACCAATGAGTTTGAATGAGTATAACATGTATTACTATCCATTTTACTCTATTGGATTAATTTGCTAACTTCTTTTGGCTAAAGAAGATAAGCACTAAATTTCACCTTCACTCAAAGTATTGCTCTGCTATTGGATGAGTGAACAAACCTTTAAAAATTAGTGTTTCCCTCAAATTTTAGTTCTAAATTAACTTATAATTTACTTAACATGATAGAGCTTCTTTATACTCTTTTAAAAAGTAATTTTTTGAAAAATATAGGTATAATAATATCTTGAGCAAAGCAGTCTCAATTGGATTTGGTATAAAACTTGAATGTTTGAATCTCTTGAAGTTTATAAAATGAATTAACCCATGGAGATTGAGTGGTAACATTTTATCTGGGTATGTGTAATCACTTTGTATGAACCAACAAAAACTGGAAACTCATTGCATGCTAACAAACTGTGCAAATAAAATATTGGCACTTTTTCAAACTAAAGAATTTAAAATTAATTTTAGATACTTACATGTGTGAAAATTCAATTTGAGAATATACACCTAAAATACCCAGGAGTTACCTGAATCTTTTAACACTTACCTCCTAACCTAGACAAATTCTTCTTAAGTTTAGGAATTCTGCATATTACCTACTACTGAAATATTTTTGACACTAACTATGAAACTTGACATAATCAGTAATGACAACATGCTTGTTGCAGGAGGAGTTGTGGTATGATATAAATAGTAGTATAATATTGATTTTTTTTGAAAAGAAAGGATATGAATTTCTTCGTCTTTCAGATCTGCTAGAATGAGTTCACAGTAGCCATCGTTTATTGAGCATCTAGAGCTCCACTTGTTACCTCACATGTTCTGCACTCAATCCTTACAGGTAGATATTCTCCCTTTTTTTTTTTTTTTTTTTTTTTTTTTTTGCGGTATGTGGGCCTCTCACTGTTGTGGCCTCTCCCGTTGCGGAGCACAGGCTCCGGACGCGCAGGCTCAGCGGCCATGGCTCACGGGCCCAGCCGCTCCTTGGCATATGGGATCCTCCCAGACCGGGGCACGAACCCGTATCCCCTGCATCGGCAGGCGGACTCTCAACCACTTGCGCCACCAGGGAGGCCCTCCCTTTTTAGCTAATGAAGAAAGAGACTCAGAGAAGGTCAAGCTGGGATTTGAATTGAAATATTATTCAAAAAGTCTTCCTTCTTTTACTGGCTTTAAAATTTCTTTCATAAATTACAACTCAGATAAGTGTGACACTTGGGGCTTCTATTTGAGTGCCACTGAATTTCCAAAGTAAACAGGCTAAATTTAATGCTCATATTAACACTGAAGAAAAGAATTATGGGATTGAATTTACGACTTTGTGAAACTCTGAAACTAAAACATCCATGGGCTTCACATATCAATGAATTCTTTTTTAATTTAATTTTTATTTTATATTGGCGTATAGTCGATTTACAGTGTTGTATTGTTTCAGGTGTACAGCTAAGTGATTTAATTATGCATATACATATATCCATTCTTTTTCAGATTATTTTCCCATATAGGTTATTACAGAATACTGAGTAAACTTCCCTGTGCTATACAGTAGGTCCTTGTTGATTATCTATTTTATATATAGTAGTGTGTAATGTTAATCCAAAACTCCTAATTTATCCCTCCTCCGCCTTTTCCCCTTTGTTAACCATGTTTGTTTTCAAAGTCTGTGAGTCTGTTTCTGTTTTGTGAGGAAGTTCATTTGTATCATTTTCTTCTTTAGATTCCATATATAAGTGATATCATACGATATTTGGCTTTCTCTGTCTGACTTACTTCACTTAGTATGATAATCTCTAGGTCCATCCATGTTGCTGCAAATGGCATTATTTCATTTTTTTTATGGCTGAGTAATGTTCCATTGTATATATGTAGCACATCTTCTTTATCCATTCCTCTGCTGACGGACATTTAGGTTGCTTCTATGTCCTGGCTATTGTAAATAGTGCTGCAATGAACATTGGGGTACATGTATCTTTTAGAATGATGGTTTTTCTCTGGATATATGCCCAGGAGTGGGACTGCTGGATTATATGGTAGTTCTGTTCTTAGTTTTTTTTTTTTTTTTTTTTTTTTTTGCGATACGCGGGCCTCTCACTGTTGTGGCCTCTCCCGTTGCGGAGCACAGGCTCTGGACACGCAGGCCCAGCGGCCATGGCTCACGGATCCAGCCGCTCGGCGGCATGTGGGATCTTCCCGGACCAGGGCACGAACCCATGTCCCCTGCATCGGCAGGCGGACTCTCAACCACTGCGCCACCAGGGAAGCCCTGTTCTTAGTTTTTTAAGGAACATCCATACTCTTCTCCATAGTGGTTGTACAAATTTACATTCCCACCAAAAGTGTAGGAGGGTTGCCTTTTCTCCATACCCTCTCCAGTATTTATATTTGTAGGCTTTTTGTTGATGGCCATCCTGACTGGTGTGAGGCAATACCTCATTGTCATTTTGATTTGCATTTCTAATAATTAGTGATGTTGAGCATCTTTTCATGTGCTTTTTGGCCATCTGTATGTCTTCTTTGGAGAAATGTCTATTTAGATCTTCTGCCCATTTTTTTTGATACTGAACTGCATGAGCTATCTGTACATTTTGGAGATTAATCCCTTGTTGGTCATTTTGTTTCCAAATATCAATATTTTTTCTCACATTTTGTGGGTTGTCTTTTCACTTTGTTTATGGTTTCCTTTGCTGTGCAAAAGCTTTTATGCTTAATCAGGTTCCATTGGTTTATTTTTGTTTTTATTTTCATTACCCTAAGTGGTCAATCCAAAAAGATATTGCTGCAATTTATGTCAAAGAGTATTCTCCCTATGTTTTCCTCTAAGAGCTTTATAGTATCCAGTCTTACATTTAGGTCTTTAATCAATGTTGAGTTTATGTTTTTGTATGATGTTAGAGAATATTCGAATTTCATTCTTTTACATGTAGCTATCCAGTTTTCCCAGCATCACTTATTGAAGAGACTCTTTTCTCCATTGTATATTCTTGCCTCCTTTGTCATAGATTAGGTGGCCATAGGTGTGTGGTTTTATTTCTGGGCTTTCTATCCTGTTCCATTGAGTTATATTTCTGTTTTTGTGCCAGTACCATACTGTCTTGATTACTGTAGCTTTGTAGTATAGTCTGAAGTCAGGGCATTTGATTCCTCCAGCTCCGTTTTCCTTTCTCAAGATTGCTTTAGCTATTTGGGGTCTTTTGTGTTTCCATACAAACTGTAAAATTTTTTGTTCTAATTCTGTGAAAAATGCCATTGATAATTTGATAGAGATTTCATTGAATCTAGTTTGCTTTGTGCAGTATGGTCATTTTGAAAATATTGATTCTTCCAACCCAAAAACATGGTATATCTCTCCATCTGTTTGTGTCATCTTTGATTTCTTTCATCAGTATTTTATAGTTTTCTGAGTACAGGTCTTTTACCTTCTTAGGTAGGTTTATTCCTAGGTATTGGGTTGGCCAAAAAGTTCATTTGGTTAGTGAATACATTGTTCAATAAAATTCTTGGTGAAAATGAAAAATGTCTTACTTAAAACCAAACGAACTTTTTGGCCAAGCCAGTATGTTCTTTTTGATGTGTGGGCAAATGGGATTGTTTCCTTAATTTCTCTTTCTGATCTTTCTTTGTTTGTTAGTGTATAGGAATGCAAGACATTTCTGTGTATTAATTTTGTATCCTGCAACTTCACCAAATTCATTGATGAGCTCTAGTAGTTTTCTGGTAGCATCTTTACGATTTTCTATATACAGTATCATGTTATCTGCAAACAGTGACAGTTTTACTTCTGCTTTTCCAATTTGGATTTCTTTCATTTCTTTTTCTTCTTTGACTGCCATTGCTAGGACTTCCAAAACTATGTTTAAGTGGCGAGACTGGATATC
Source organism: Mesoplodon densirostris (assembly GCF_025265405.1). Taxonomy (NCBI): domain Eukaryota; kingdom Metazoa; phylum Chordata; class Mammalia; order Artiodactyla; family Ziphiidae; genus Mesoplodon; species Mesoplodon densirostris. The sequence continues at coordinate 23,585,682 of NC_082668.1, forward strand.
CTTGCCTTGTTCCTGATCTTAGGGGAAATACTTTCAGTTTTTCATTGTTGAGAATGATGTTTGCTGTGGGTTTGTCATATATGGCCTTTATTATATTGAGGTAGGTTCCCTCTATGCCTACATTGTGGAGAGGTTTTTTTTTTTATATCATAAATGGGTGTTGAATTTTGTCAAAATCTTTTTCTGCATCTACTGAGATGATCATATGGTTTTTATTCTGCAATTTGTTAATGTGGTGTACCACATTGATTTGCATATAATGAAGAATCCTTGCATTCCTGGGATAAATCCCACTTGATCACAGTGTATGATCCTTTTAATGTGTTGTTGGATTCTGTTTGCTAGTATTTTGTTCAGGATTTTTTCATCTATGTTCATCAGTGATATTATCCTGTAATTTTCTTTTTTTGTACTATCATCTTTGTCTGGTTTTGGTATCAGGGTGATGGTGGCCTCATAGAATGAGTTTGGGAGTGTTCCTTCCTCTGCAATTTTTTGGATGAGTTTCAAGATAGGTGTTAACTCTCAGCAGACTGGTGCCTGCTGCAGGGTTTCCTAGCAGCGGTGGCAGCTTGCCCACTCCCCAGGACAGCAGGGACAGTGATTGGTGCCTGCTTGCAGGTCCCCTCACTGTAGCCATGGCCCACGCACTCCAAGGACAGTGGGGGCAGCCATTGGAGCCCACTTGCGGGTCTCTTAGTGGTGGTGGCAGCCTGTGCCCACCCTGGAGCTCAGTATGGCAGCAGTGGCTTGCGCCTGCCCCCAGAGCCCTGAAAGCACATGCGTGCAGGGAAAGAAGCTCCTATGGTGGTCCTGCCCCTCTCCTCGTGTGCCCCCCAACAATGGTGCCTTGCCTTTCTGGCAGGCCCAGGCTTCTTCCGAGTGACCTTCAGTTGCTACACTCCAGCCTCTTCAGGCTGTCACCATGCAGCCAACCCTCGTGCTCTCCCTGGATTTGACCACTGAAACCTGAATTTCAGCACCCAGCCCCTGCCCACACCAGCAGATGAGTGGTCTCAGGTTGCAGAGTGCAGGGGGGTGGTACTGACTTTCTGTGCAGGTCACTCTCCATTTTGCCCTCTGCACATCAGTTGCTGTGTTCTCCTCTGAGGCTCCAAAGCTCCCTCTCCATCCAGACAGATCTCCCCGCCAGTGAGGAGCCTTCCCAGGGTGAAGGAACCTTTTCTCCTTCACAGCTCCCTCCTTGAGACACAGGTACCCTCCCGATTTCTTTTTTTGTTTGTTTTTTTTTTCCTTTTTTCTTTTGTCCTACCTGGGTACGTGGAGGGTTCCTTGCCCTTTAGGAAGTTTGAGGTCTTCTGCCAGCGTTCAGTAGGTGTTCTGTGCGAATCGTTCCACTTGTAGATGGATTTTTGTTGTATTTGTGGAAGTGAACTCCATGTTCTACTCCATCATCTCCCACATATATCAATTAATTCTTAAAAGCACACATTCTAGCATATATATTGTACCTACTAAACTACAAACTCATGTTACATCCCTTCCCACATCTCCAGCAAAATTATCTGTCTAGTTTTTCCATTTCAATTTTGAATACTATATTCTGTTTTTCAGAGTCCAAACTGCAGTGGCAATCATTTCACACCTTTTCTCCCTCTCCATCCTTAATCCAACTTTTATCCATTTTTCTTTGCTACTTTTCTATAATTTTCCCATTTCCAACTGTTATGTTTACAATATTGAGGTGCTTATTTTTAAGATGTCAGGACCATTGAAAAGATAATCCCAAGTGATCTTTGGTTACAATTTCTTTACCTTTAAATCTACCTACATTAATTCTTAAAGCTTTCTTGAATTATGCCACTCCCATCCTAAAATACCATAAATTTGAATAGAACAAAAACAGCAGGAACAGTGACAACAAAGAGACCCCTTACAACTCTTGACATTCTCAGGTTTTGTTTTTTTTAGATCAATTACGTCACTTTAAAAATCCACAACTGAGATGAAGTGACTTGCCCAAGATAAGAACTTGGCATATTCATGGCAATTGTAGAACTTGGTTAAAATCAGATCTTTGACTTCCAAATCAGTGCTCTTTTTACTATTTACTTCTGACACTGAAAATATCCTAGTATCTTAGCATGGCTTTTAAACCCCCTTCACTAATACAGATCTGCATGTACTCACCCAAGTACACTCTTACATGAACCCTGTGTTCTCCATCAAAAATTGCCATCATTTCTTGAGGGTATTTTTTCACTTCCCCACCTTTGAATTATTGCTCCTATTATTCCTCTGGTAGAATATTTTTCTTAGCTATCCTTCATGGTCCCTTACTTTATCTTCCTGAGAAAAGTCAACCCATTGATTAAATCCCAGCTCAAAATGATTTTCTTCACCAAGGTGGGTACAAGGCAACTCTACTGGGGAAGATCTTCCTCTTCTGAGCATTTGCTGCATTTTATTCATACATTCATATGGTAATAAGATGCCATAAATTATAGTTAGCTGTTTATTTATCTTGCCTTCTTAACTTTGTAATTACTCAGGAACAGAGTCATGTCATATATTTTTGCTTTCACCCCAGCTTAGCACCTAGGCTGCTGTAGTCAGTACTCAGTTATAACAGTAACAGTTTTCACAACTACCTTTTTTTCATCCTTTTTATTTGCCAAACACCTTTCTAAACACTTTACACACATTATCTCATTTTATCCTTACAGCAACCCTATGGGGTGAATATATACCTGCACTATCCATGATAGCAGCCCCTACTCACATATGGCTACTGACTGAGCATTTGAAATGCAGCTAGTGCAAACTGAAATGTGCTATCATTGTAAAATGCTCACCAGATTTTAAAGACTTAGTATGAAAAAAGAATGTAAAATATTTCATTAATAATTTTATATCAATTACATATCACAATAATACTAATTTGGATGCACTGTATTAAATTAAAAAAAATTTTAAACTAATTTCACCTGATTTTTGAAAACATGGCTACTAAGAATTTTAAATTATATATGTGGTTCACATTATGTTTCTACTGGACGGTGCTGGCACACACTCTGCTTCATGCAGGAGGAAAATGAGACAGATAAAAGCAACTTCCCCAAAGCCACACAGCTTATAAGTGGTGGAATCTGGAAATGAGGACTATCTGACTCCAGAGCTAACACTCTTATCCTCCACGTCATGCCCTAATACCTCCAGATGAATTTTTATTGATTGGCTCAATGTTGTCTTTAAGCTGCCCTTACTAAAATGTAACATGAGTCAGAGTAAATATCTCTTGGGTGTGCAGTTCCAGTTTCCGGCTGAATCTATGCTTGCTCCTAGGAATACTTTAAAATTAATTTCTATTTAAGTACAAGAAATATTTCAAAAATTTCATTTCTGTGGTTACCCTAATGGTACTTAGTGACTCCAAGAATCTTATTGTACAGTTAGTTAGCTTCCTGGGAATATATGAGAGACTTAGGAAAGCAGGTTTATCCTTTTAGAGCTCATAGAGCCCAACCACGTACCCAAGATTCAAAGGAGCCTTAGTGAGCAGAAAGATACCTCCACATCTTTGGCAAGTGTTTTATATTAAGATGTTATAAAATTTATTTTATTTTTGCTCTAGGGGAAACAAACCAGAATATATCATCCTTCTGATGCTATGCTTTCAACATTGACTGACTAACATTTCCTCAGATTCACTCAAATAGTATTTCTGAATATAGTGAACATAGTTTATCCAATTTCTTACACTAATTGTTCATGAAAACACTTCTTGTTTTGTTGAAAGATTTCAATTTAGTTTTGCATAAGAGATTCCTTCAGAATTAAAAAAAGAAAAATTAAGTTGTTAGATAAATAAAGTAAAATTATCTAAAATCGAGATATTGGAACTTGACTATATGATAATTCATATTCCCTGAAATTCCAAATGAAAATCATGAGATGAATGAAACATTTCAATAAGTAACAATTGGTGGTCAAGTTTTAAGGAGGTAGTGGTTCAGTGACACTTTCCACAGTAGCTTATACAGTGGCCAAAATAATGCCATTTTGTAATGGAACATTCAGATAAGGAAAATAGGTAGTATAAGGTTATGAAATTTACTAAGTCATGTTGACAGGAATCTTTGGCTTTTTCGTTATAATTCACAACACTAGTTAATGTATCAAGACTTGGAAGTTGAGCTTCCTTGGAAAAGTCCTTAATCTAATAATATTTACCCAATGAATCAATTGTTTGGATCAAAGATGAATAGAGCCTATTTAATGAGACTCATTAAATGCTATATCTGTTGAAACTGTACACTTATTGTTAGACAATTAATTTAGAAGACATACTTTTCTTATTACTCTGTCTATATACTTAACACATATATTAGCAAAAAAGGTCACAATGTCCACTTGCATGTTTGATCATGTTACCAAAATATAACTTGCCAGCAATATGAGTCAACAGTTGACTAAAACTATGCAGTTTTCTATTGTTTATACTACCGGGAATAGCATCATTCTGGATTAAATGCATGTGTCTACATGAATTCTGTTATAAGAAATAGAAGCAGACTCAAAAAAGCTTAAATTTTAAGATTACAAATAATGAAAATGTGAATGAAAAACATCATTACATTTCTCATTAAATTCAGTAATTTCTGATGATTATTCATGCTTTGATTAAATTTCAAGCAATATGTTCCCCCAAAGAAACAAAAACACCCATTTTACATTTCAAACCAGTCTCATACACAGATCACAGGAAATTTGTTTATCACAGATATACATGAAGTCTAAAACAGTTGTATGCCACATATGAAATAACAGAGTGGAGAAGGGAGGCTTTGATCAATAAGGAAATGATTTTTATACACATCTGAACCAATCTGAAGCAATTCTCCCGATCAATATAGATAGGCAGAAATGCTTCTCAGCATTTATTACCTGTGGAGAGCATTATTGATTAATTGTATTGATTTTTAGAATGCATGTGGAGAGGCATCTGTTGTTTCTTTAAAAGATGCCTCAAGAAAAGTATCAAGAAACTATTTAAGTTTTGAGGATTTGCATTAATGGCTCAACCTGGGTCATTACTCAGAATTTCAGAAACGTCACTGAAGGAGATGTGAAATTGGATTTAGTTTATTTTGCACCCTATCACTAATCAATACGTTTCAGGAAAAATTATTTCTTGGCAATTTAATTTACTTAAGTGCTGGTAACAATTTTTAAACTTTTTCAGTATTTTTTTTTTACTATGTATACTCTTGCTAAAATGTCTTAACTTTTCTCTTGCAGGTAGTACCACTGGAACAAGGATTGAGTCAAAGTGTAAATATAAGTTAAAAATAAATGCATTTTAAATTTCTCTTGGTGGAAACTCACATCATAAAATGACACTAGAAAGTTTCAACATCTTATTTTAGGACTAGTCAAGCAGATATGTTATTTAGAATAGATAATATGTTTAATGGACACAACAAACAGAGAGGATGAAGATAAAATCTACTGTTACTTAAACTTGGTATGGAATGTTATTTATTAAGTGAATTTTGTTCCACAGAGTATGTTTTATCTGCTCACCCTAAATAAAGTTTCAAACAAATATGGTAATTGTTTTTTGACTTACACTTGAAATCCACGTCCTATATAGGAAGGCAGTTCTTTGACACTGCAGAAATTCCTAAAACTCAGCAATAAATCCAAAAAGTAAAGTATTTCCCTGCTAGGAACAGAACATTTGATCTTACCATATGTCGTTTTTAAAATAATTTCCCCCTATTTATTAAGAGAGCATGAATGAATATCTTTCTGAACAAGTGCTTTCCTATGTGAGCTGTCTTCTAAATATTACAGAAATCCCTTGTGAGATGCACCCTAAAGTCCTAAAAATGTTCTAATTACTGAATCTATTTAGAATATCAACAGCCACCTGCTTTCATTAAGAAATCCTTGTAGACCTCTTTCCTAACTTGGTCTTCACCTATGCAGCTGATCAGTGTTGAAATAATATTTATTCAGGGACCCATGCACCTGGAGATATGCAAACATTTCAGAAAAGCTTTTGCTGATGTCAGAGGAAAATCTAGTTTCAGTTCAGTTCTGAGGATCAGATAAGCTATGGTAAAGTGAAGCTGGGAGAAAAATCATAGACTGCAATAACTTTTTCCCCATTACTCTTGAGTAGAGAAAGGACCTGAAGGCTTATATTTTATACCAAAAAGTAATTAAAACTAACTTTTAAATATTATTATAATTAAAGTGCTTAGTTTTTTTAACTACTTAAACCATAATGTGTACTACAGTTTAAAAGTCAGAGTTCTAATATTTCGGAAATTTTTCCCTTTAGGGACATTTGTGTCATCACTAACTTCGTCATAAGGGAATCCCCTTTCTGAATGTGGAGTCTTATCTGTGGGACAGAAAACACTGTCAGCTTCTGTTGGTTAATGTTGAGATGGTGAATTATTAATAATTGCATCCTTATTTTTAGAACTTCATCCTTTTCTACTCCAGGGCAATATCGTCCAATGGGTGAAAGTTGTTAAGTGATAAATCAGCATCACTGCACCATTAATAGTTATAGGCAAGAAGATACATATATGTGATTTAGTAGTTACAGTCAAGAAGATGCAAATATGTGATAAAAGAATTATAGCCTGATGATAACCTCTCTACCCACTGCCAAAAAAACAGAAAAGAATGGCTGGGATACCAAATCTAAAAGTTCTTTTGAGTATGGAGTGGCTAAACAAATTAAAGACAGTATAATTTGCTTGGTTTTAGAAAAATCATTAAACTCTTTTAAATCATAGAGATTAGCCTAAATTTCAAATCTGTCTTAATTCATTACCTGAGGAAATACACAGTCCTACCATCTAATTGACATTTTACCTTCAAAGAGATTTGAAGGGGTTGATAAAAGATAAAACCACTAGTTTCCGTGTTTTAGGTGGCGGGGGGTGGGGGGAATGAATCAGGAGCTTGGGATGGACATACACATGCTACTATATATAAGATAGATAACCAACAAGGACCTACTGTATAGCACAGGGAACTTTAATCAATATTCTGTGATAACCTATATGGGAAAAGAATCTGAAAAAGAATGAATATATGTATATGTATAACTGAATCACTTTGCTGTACACTTGAAATGAACACAACATTGTAAATTAACTACACACCAATAAAATTTTTTTTTAAAAACCCACTAGTTTCCATTATCTACTTTTTCCTCAATATTTTCTATTATATTCTGTAATACTTACAACCATATGTGAAGAAAACATTATTTTCATGCTTCATTTCAGAGAAAGAAATGGAGTCATAGAGAACTGAAGTAACTTCTTTAAAGTAACAGAGCTAGTGTTAAAGCAAGAATGGCAACCCAAGATTGTTGTAAACCTTTTCTATTCTATAGCCTGGGGAAAAAAGAAAGTAGTTATGTCAGAAAGCTAAGCTGATTTGGCTATTACCTGAAGTGCTAAATAAATTTATATTAACTCATAATTCTGTGAAGGCATCTTTATGGAAATCTAAAGTAATATTCTAGTATATTGCATTCTGATGGTCTGGATTTGTATCTCATAGAAAATTTAAAGCAACTATATGATTAGTTTGTTTTTACTCAGACTTTCTCCATCATACTTTTTCATTCTTACTCTCTTAATCTGGCATTCCAACTTATATCAAATGGGCTTTTGATAAAAACTAAGAGACAATTTGAGATTTAGGGCCCTGATGAATACTTGGGGTTAAAGTTACAAGACACAAATGATTTAGATGTGTACATGAGGCATAAAAATGACAAAGTTGACACTGCAATTTTTTTTTTAAATAGAATTTGACTTGTCAATAGATGGAGTATTAGTTCAGGAACTGTTCAGTTGCAAGCGAAAGAAAACTCAAAGTGGCAAAGAAAAAAAATAAGAATATAGATTTATAACTCAGAAATACAAGTAGACTGAAATCAGAAATAGTTAGACCAAGAGGTTGGAATGATGTTATAAGAGTGCCATCACTCACTGTCTTTCAATTCTGCTTTCTGCAGTGTGGATTTACTCTCAGGCGGGCTCTGTCTACTTGGTAGTCCCGACAGGTTCAGAGCCTCCCAAACTTAATATCCATGGCAAGAGTACCTTTATTGCTCATCAGTTTCATACTGGGTAAAAATATCCCACATTGTCAAGCTGGGATCATGTGCTTATCCCTGGACCAATTACTATGGCTGGCAAGTGGAAAGGTGTGATGGACAAAGCCAGGTCTGACTGCCCACTACAAAAGCTGAGAGTGTACAAGAGTTACCCAAAGGAAGATCAAAATGCTGTTATTTAAGAGAAATGAACACTTTGCATGAAAAAAAAAAACCCAAAAACTACAACCTACTTTGGATAGTCATTCCACATATGCAAAGCCAGAGTCAATTTTTGTGTTAGAGAAGAAAACAGACAAAAACAAGCCACATTCTAGGTCACTGAAACAGTACTTTCCCACTATTTTTCCATTTGGCAATCTATCTTATTCTATAATCTCACCCTCTAAAAGACTCCAGTGTGAATAAATTTCATCTGACTTCACTAAGAAATCAGCACATTTATTTTGTTAAACAGATTGCCAATGTTTGGAGTCCCTTGATTTACAGTCAGACTTTCAAATGCAGAAAAATCCCAAGGAAAATTGCAAGGAAGGTGGGGGTGAAATGGGAATTACAGTTGCAAAGAAAAGAAAGAGCTGAACACCTATGTAACAAGCAATGTTTGTTAGAAAGTGGAAAATATCACCTAAACTCAAGCCTCCTTTGCACAGACTAGATATTCTGTTTATTAATATCGGAGTTCCATTCATATACCAGATTATAACCTCCAAAAGGAATGCCAACCCAGAAAGTCACACCGAATTTCCTTTAAGTTAAAGAATAAAACTGTTATAATCTCTATAGTTAGAAACATATGTCATAGTTTTTAAAGAGCTTTCCTAATAATCTCAGTGTTTGTAGGAAAGAAAATGACTTCAGAAAACTGTCTTTTCAAGGGCTCTTCTATCTAGGTTGATATATTTTAAGTTTCAGTTAACAATCTTGCACATGTTCAAAAGAGCTTGATGTGATTTACAAAGAGTTCTGAACACTAAAAAGTTTAATATTTCAGCTATCTCTAAAATAGAGACCATTTTCAGAAAAAAAAGGCTAAAAATATATACAGCCAAATAGATAAAGGTTATTTTGAGAAGTCATTATCTTGAGAAAATATACTCTTTTTGCTGTAGTCAGTATTTACACTAAAAAAAAATCATTCTTTGGGAATTGTTTCAGAATAAAATAGATGAAAATGCAAGGAGGGTATTGATGAAACAAAATTGACAAAAAATCTTAATCATTGGGTAAATGGTGTTCATTATACTATTTTCTCCACTATTATGTTTGGAAAATAAAAATTGAGTTTAAGGAATATTAGACATATAATAAAGTCAGCATTACTGTGTAGTCATTTCTTACATTTAAAACTAAAAATATGTTTGATTGTTATCAGAGAACAACAGTGTTCTAGAACTAGGTATATATACAATGTGTCTAAGTAATTATGTTACCACCTATAGAGAGCCAGATAGTGATAACTGAAGTTGCTAAATATAATGTGTTAGAAAAACAAAATTGAAACCAAGATGAGATTAATAGATCATTTTAATTGTAATTTGAAAAATAAAATACGTATTACTTAGGATGATCTTATCCTAAGTGCTAAAAAGTAGTTGCTTTCAATGTCTTTTTAAAGTCCTTAACTCTTGTACATAATTCTGAATTAGCATTCAAAAGTGTCTTCTCGACATACAGATGGCCAAGAAGCACATGAAAAGCTGCTCAACGCCACTAATTATTAGAGAAATGCAAATCAAAACTACAATGAGGTATCACCTCACAGCAGTTAGAATGGGCATCATCAGAAAATCTACAAACAACAAATGCTGGAGAGGGTGTGGAGAAAAGGGAACCCTCTTGCACTGTGGGTGGGAATGTAAATTGATACAGCCACTATGGAGAACTGTATGGAGGTTCCTTAAAAAACTAAAAATAGAATTACCATATGACCCAGTGGTCCCACTACTGGGCATATACCCAGAGAAAACCATTATTCAAAAAGACACATGCACCCCAGTGTTCACTGCAGAACTACTTACGATAGCCAGGTCATGGAAGCAACCTAGATGCCCATTGACAGACGAATGGATAAAGAAGTTGTGGTACATATATACAATGGAATATTACTCAGCCATAAAAACGAAATTGGGTCATTTGTAGAGACATGGATGTATCTAGAGACTGTCATACAGAGTGAAGTAAGTCAGAAAGAGAAAAACGAATATCGTATATTAAAGCATATATGTGGAACCTAGAAAAATGGTACAAATGAATTGGTTTGCAGGGCAGAAACAGAAACACAGATGCAGAGAACAAATGTATGGGCACGAAAGGTGGAAAGTGGTGGTGGTGGGGTGGTGGGATGAATTGGGAGATTGGGATTGACATATATACACTGATGTGTATAAAATGGATCACTAATAAGAACCTGCTGTATAAAAAAATAAATAAAAATTAAAAAATTAAAAAAAAGTCTTCTCTACATTGTGAACCATACTATATAATTTTAAATATTTAAAGTTTTAAAATTAAATACTAAGATTTGTATATACTAGGAAGCAGTTATTTAGCCAAAGAATTATAGTAATAAGCTATGCTGATACTGAAAAATAATTACAGCTCAAACTCAAAAATTTGAATCCTGAAATCGTTACTATATACCTCCAATTGGACTTAAAAAAAGTTGCCTGTGTAGATGTAGCTTGTATTATAGACACTAAAATAATACAAAGATTTTTGTTAAAAAAGCACTATCCATCATAACCGGAAAGCAGATTGAAAATACAGAATGAATTTCTTGGCACACACTCTATGAACTGGCCAATGGTAGTACCCAAATACACCAGATAATTGTTCCACCATCTGCTTCACATTGATTACATAGTCCTGATGGTACATTTCCTATGACTGTGAGAGATTCCATTTAAAAAATTAAACATGATTTGGACTTTCTAAATTAAGAGTCTCTTCAAAATAGCATAAAAACTGGTTTCAAAGCAAATCTAAAGCTTTGATATGGTTCTCTTTCCTAGGAATTAGCATCTTTAATATTTCTCACGTATAACATCTTCCTTGTTCTTTTTTTTTTTTAGCTTCATGTTAATAGCATTGTAAAGCATGAGGTGTTTCTAGTTTTTAATCGAGTGCAAACATGCCTCTGAAGCTGTACAGGGTCCTGTTTAATCCTGCACATAAAACACATGCACACCTTCACTTAAATCATCCTAACTGATATGAATGGCAACTTATTTTACTAGATAACTATTTTGCAATTTTGGCAAAAAATATTTATAAAAAGTATTTTATTCTTTTCCTAAACCTGAAAGTACAAATCCTCATTTATTATAACTTACTCCAATAAATATCTTACCTTTCATGTTTATTATTTAGTGAACTAGTCAAAGAGAAAAAAGTAACTTTTTTTTTTAACACAACCCTAGATATTCTTGAACAAAGCTTTTCCAACTGGTGACAGAAAGGAGATGGCAAGACAAAGGCAATCAAATCTTACATATTTCCTTCAGGGGCTGACAGCCAAAGAGCAGGACATAATTGTAGGAAAACTGTATTATATTGTATCATTCAACCAAGAAAAGGGATAAGCTACCAGGAAGTCATCTAAGATTCATGAACATATCTTTAATTTCAAGGAGAGAGATTGAAAGGCTGCTTCCATATGAGATATTTGCATTTTAAATTAATTTTGATTTTTATTGAGGGAATATGACATGGTTAAAGAAATCAAGTTCTATAGGCTTATAATAAATAATACTTTTCTGCCCTAACTCCTTTCACATCACATGGGCCCCTTCCCCAAAGTGCCTATTTTAAATCCTTCTAGCTGCTGCTTTGAAATTTGCCACCATATTGGACAATCATTTGTGCCACTGCTATTTTTCAATGTATCAATTTCAGACATTTTCCATGGAATTCCTATTAGGGAGAATATTAGACTTTTATGTAATTACACTCAGTTCTCATCTCTCCATCCTTCCAACTAGTTGAGATCACAATTCTAGGTTCAGTATTAACAAATTCAGTTAATACTTAGTTCAGTTACATTATTATGACATCTATCCTTATCATTCACTGCTGACTCAGTTAGGATGCTCTGATTATATATCCCTTGTTGCACAAACTTACTTCCCAGATATTTTTTTCTTTCTGGGTTGGTTTCCATGTACTTATCACTAATCACTCCTAAACTCTTCTCTAGAACTATAGAACTTCTTTCAGTACTATTCCTTGCATGGTCAAATACATCAAGTTTATTTTTGGATTATTTCCTGGAGACCATACCTCAAAAACAAGAGCTTCGTTGGTTGCATAGGAAAAGTCTATCTGGGGGTTCCTAAGAAAAGGTATATGTGTGGATAAAATTCTAAGTGGGAGGCAAACTGACATTTTCATTGTGTGTAATGAAAATTATCCCCTCATGTCACTATCTGTAGGCATTTTCTTTGGGTTCTATTCAATTCTTCCAGCAATGAATACTGCATGGTGGCCTGTGTTCCAGGAGCTGAATGAGGGGAAGGGTGGAGAGAATGTTGCTGGTCAAAATCCATGTTTTGTATTTACATTCTGTGCTTTGTGTTTCTGAGTCCAGAGCCCCTTCTGATTCAATTTTTCTGGAGAACAAACCTTTCCTTTGAGAATTGTGGTTGAAGGGAGAATGCTTGGTTGAACAGGGTGGGAGAGAAGCTCTCAGGTTTAAACTGCTCTTTATATTAATAAAACCATGTCAGCTCCATGCCTCTTCCCTAAATTCTTTGTAGCAAGTGACATCAGTTCCAGAATCATTAGGGAGCTCTGTTGTGTAAATTAGCACATAATCTTAAAGTTTTCCTTTATAGGCACTTGGGTCCCTGCATCCTCTACTTTGCTAAGTCAGTTATCACTCCTTCACCTGTCTCCTACTGACATCTCTAGCCCATTACAGTATTCTCTTCATTTTCTGTCTTTGTGTATTTATACCCATGTCCTTCTTTACTGTCATTGTATTGGTGTCCTGGCATTTAATTCACTATATTTAATGCATTCTTCAGTGTGATATTTACATTTTGGTGAATAAAAAGTGGTGCCAATTTTCCATATGTATTCTATTCAATAAATTAGGTAATCTAAGCTTTAAGTATATACTTTAAAAATTATTCCACAAGATCTTAAATATGAATTTGAATGAAAAAGATGAATTCCCCTAGTATTTCTGTTTCTCCTTACTTGGCCTTCACTTTCCATAGGTGTTTTACATGTACTAGCTTATTTATTCCTCAAAATCATCCTAATGGTTAATACAATATTACAGAAGAAATTAAACTCAAAGAGCTTCAGGAAATTGCCTTGTGTCATACACCCAGTAAGTAGTAGGGCAAGAATGACCATGCAAAAATTATGGGTATTTGCATAGAATCACAAAAGACCCTGAATAGCCAAAACCACCCTGAGAAAGAATAACAAAGCTGGAGGGATCACACTTCCTGATTTAAAACTGTATTATAAAGCTATAGCAATCAAAAAGGTATGGTATTGGCATAAAAAGAGACACAAAGATCAACAAAACAGAATTGAGAGCCCAGAAATAAATAATAAAGACATATATGGCCAATTAATTTATGACAAAGGAGCCAAGTATACACAATGAGGAAAGGATAGTCTCTTCAATAAATCAATGTTGGGAAAACTGGATAGCCCATGCAAAAGAATGAAACTGGGCCCTTATCTTATATCATGCACAAAAACCAAGCCAAAATGGTTTAAAGACTTGAGCATAAGACCTGAAACAATAATGCTGCTAGAAGAAAACGTACAGGGTAAAGTCCTTGATACTGTTCTTGGCAGTGAATTTTGGAGTTGACATCAAAAGTGTAAGCAATGATAACAAAAAAGCAAACAAGCCAAAAAACAACAAAACCTACCCCAGGATGTAAAAGACCTGTACTGGGAAAACTATAAAACACTGATGAAAGAAACTGAAGATGACACAAATGGATGTAAAGATGTACTGTGTTCTTGGATTGGAAGAATTAATATTGTTAAAATGATCATATCACCCAAGGCAATCTACAGATTCAATGCAACCCCTATCAAAATACCAATGGCATTTTTCACAGAAGTAGAATAATTTTAAATTTGTATAGAAACACAAAAGACTCCAAATAGCCAAAATAATCCTGAGAAAGAAGAACAGAGCTAGAGGAATCATGTTCCCTGCCTTCAGACCATGTTACAAAGGCACAGTAATCAAAACAGTATGATACTGGCACAAAAACAGACACATAGATTGATGGACAGAATAGAGCACCCAGAAATAAACCCATGCACTTATGGTCAGTTAATCTATGACAAAAGAGGCAAGAATATTCAATGGAGAAAAGACAGTCTCTTTAATAAGTGGTACTGGGAAAACTGGACAATTACATGTAAAAGAATGAAATTAGATCATTCCCTAACACCATATACAAAAATAAACTCAAAATGGATTAAAGACCTAAATGTAAGAGGGGAAACCATAAAACTCCTAGAGGAAAATGTAGGCAGAACACTCTTTGACATAAATCGTAGCAATATTTTTTTTGAATCTGTTTCATAAAGCAAAAATAAACAAATGGGACTTTAAACTTAAAAGCTTTTGCACAGTAAAAGAAACCATGGACAAAATGAAAAGATAACCTACTGAATGGGAGAAAATATTTACAAATAATATGACAAATAAGGGATTAATATCCAAAATATATAAACAGCTCATACAACTCAACATCAAAAAAACAAACAACCCAATTAAAAAATGGGCAGAATGAAGAGATAAGATGGCGGAAGAGTAAGACGCGGAGATCACCTTCCTCCCCACGGATACACCAGAAATACAGCTACACGTGGAACAACTCCTACAGAACACCTACTGAACCCTGGCAGAAGACCCCAGATCTCCCAAAAGGCAAGAAACTCCCCACATACCTGGGTAGGGCAAAGCGGAGAGATCCCCACACAGAGGATCGGTGCCGAGCGGCACTCACCAGCCCGAGAGGCTTGTCTGCTCGCCCACCGGGGCACGCAGCGCTGGAAGCTGAGGCTCGGGCTTCGGTCAGAGCGCAGGGAGAGGACTGGGGCTGGCGGCGAGAACTCAGCCTGAAGGGGGCTAATGTGCCACAGCTAGCCGGGAGGGAGTCCGGGAAAACTCTGGAGCTGCCGAAGAGGCAAGAAACTTTTTCTTCCCTCTTGGTTTCCTGGTGCGCGAGGAGAGGGGATTAAGAGCGCTGCTTAAAGGGGCTCCACAGACCGGCACGAGTCGCGACTGAAAGCGCGGAGCCCAGTGACGGGCGTGGGACGCTGGGGCTGCTGCTGCCGCCGCCAGGAAGCCTGTGTGCGAGCGCAGGTCACTGCCCACACCGCCCTTCCGGGAGCCTGTGCAGCCCGCCACTGCCGGGGTCCCGGGATCCAGGGGCGGCTTCCCTGGGAGAATGCAGGGCGCGCCTCGGGCTGGTGCAACGTCACGCCGACCTCTGCCGCTGCAGGCTCGCCCCGCACCCTGTGCCCCTCCCTCCCGCCTGGCCTGAGTGAGCCAGAGTCCCCGAAGAGGCTGCTCCTTTAACCCTGTCCTGTCTGAGCAAAGAACAGACGCCCTCCGGCGACCTACATGCAGAGGCGGGGCCAAATCCAAAGCTGAGACCCAGGAACTGTGAGAACAAAGAAGAGAAAGGGAAATCTCTCCCAGCAGCCTCAGAAGCAGCGGATTAAAGCTCCACAATCAACTTGATGTACCCTGCATCTGTGGAATACATGAATAGACAACACATCATCCCAAATTGAGGAGCCAGGAGTCAGTGCTGTGCCTCTGAGGTGGGAGAGCCAACTTCAGGACACTGGTCCACAAGAGACCTCCCAGCTCCACATAATATCAAACGGCAAAAATCTTCCAGAGATCTCCATCTCAACACCAGCACCCAGCTTCACTCAACGACCAGCAAGCTACAGTGCTGGACACCCTATGCCAAACAACTAGCAAGACAGGAACACAACGCCACCCATTAGCAGAGAGGTGGCCTAAACTCATAAAAAGTCTGCAGACACCCCAAAACACACCACCAGACGTGGACCTGCCCACCAGAAAGACAAGATCCAGCCTCAGCCACCAGAACACAGGCACTAGTCCCCTCCACCAGGAAGCCTACACAACCCACTAAACCAACCATAGCCACTGGGGACAGACACCAAAAACAACGGGAACTACGAACCTGCAGCCTGCAAAAAGGAGACCCCAAACACAGTAACATAAGCAAAATGAGAAGACAGAAAAACACACAGCAGGAGAAGGAGCAAGATAAAAACCTACCAGAACTAACAAATGAAGAGGTAATAGGCAGTCTACCTGAAAAAGAATTCAGAATAATGATGGTAAAGATGATCCAAGGTTCTATTTCCCAGATCCAAAATCTTGGAAATAGAATAGACAAAATGCAAGAAACAGTTAACAAGGACCTAGAAGAACTAAAGATGAATCAAGCATCGATTAAAAACACAATACATGAAATAAAAAATACTCTAGATGGGATCAATAGCAGAATAACTGAGGCAGAAGAACAGATAAGTGAGGTGGAAGATAAAATAGTGGAAATAACTGCTGCAGAGCAAAAGAAAGAAAATCGAATGAAAAGAACAGGGGACAGTCTCAGAGACCTCTGGGACAACATTAAACACACCAACATTCGAATTATAGGGGTTAGAGAAGAAGAAGAGAAAAAGAAAGGGACTGAGAAAATATTTGAAGAGATTATAGTTGAAAACTTCCCTAATATGGGAAAGGAAATAGTTAATCAAGTCCAGAATGCACAGAGAGTCCCATACAGAATAAATCCAAGGAGAAATACGCCAAGACACATATTAATCAAACTGTCAAAAATTAAACACAAAGAAATCATATTAAAAGCAGCAAGGCAAAAACAACAAATAACACACAAGGGAATCCCCATCAGGATAACAGCTGATCTCTCAGCAGAAACTCTACAAGCCAGAAGGGAGTGGCAGGACATAATTAAAGTGATGAAGAAGAAAAACCTGCAACCAAGATTACTCTACCCAGCAAGGATCTCATTCAGATTTGATGGAGAAATTAAAACGTTTACAGACAAGCAAAAGCTGAGAGAGTTCAGCACCACCAAACCAGCTTTACAACAAATGCTAAAGGAACTTCTCTAGGCAAGAAACACAACAGAAGTAAAAGACCTACAATAACGAACCCAAAACAATTAAGAAAATGGGAATAGGAACATACATATCGATAATTACCTTAAATATAAATGGATTAACGCTCCCACCAAAAGATACAGATTGGCTGAATGGATACAAAAACAAGACCCATATATATGCTGTCTACAAGAGTCCCACTTCAGACCTAGAGACACATACAGACTGAAAGTAAGGGGATGGAAAAAGATATTCCATGCAAATGGAAACCAAAAGAAAGCTGGAGTAGCAATTCTCATATCAGACAAAATAGACTTTAAAATAAAGACTATTAGAAGAGACAAAGAAGGACACTACATAATGATCAAGGGATCGATCCAAGAAGAAGATATAACAATTGTAAATATTTTTGCACCCAACATCGGAGCAGCTCAATACATAAGGCAAATACTAACAGCCATAAAATGAGAAATCGACAGTAACACACTCATAGTAGGGGACTTTAACACCCCACTTTCACCAATGGACAGATCATCCAAAATGAAAATAAATAAGGAAACACAAGCTTTAAATGATACATTAAACAAGATGGACTTAATTGATATTTATAGGACATTCCATCCACAAACAACAGAATACACATTTTTCTCAAGTGCTCATGGAACATTCTCCAGGATAGATCATATCTTGGGTCACAAATCAAGCCTTGGTAAATTTAAGAAAATTGAAATTGTATCAAGTATCTTTTCCGACCACAATGCTATGAGACTAGATATCAATTACAGGAAAAGAGCTGTAAAACATACAAACACATGGAGGCTAAACAATACACTACTTAATAACGAAGTGATCACTGAAGAAATCAAAAAGGAAATTAAAAAATACCTAGAAACAAATGACAATGGAGACACGACGACCCAAAACCTATGGGATGCAGCAAAAGCAGTTCTAAGAGGGAAGTTTATAGCAATACAATCCCACCTTAAGAAACAGGAAACATCTCGAATAAACAACCTAACCTTGCACCTAAAGCAATTACAGAAAGAAGAACAAAAACATCCCAAAGTTAGCAGAAGGAAAGAAATCATAAAAATCAGATCAGAAATAAATGAAAAAGAAATGAAGGAAACGATAGCAAAGATCAATAAAACTAAAAGCTGGTTCTTTGAGAAGATAAACAAAATTGATAAACCATTAGCCAGACTCATCAAGAAAAAAAGGGAGAAGACTCAAATCAATAGAATTAGAAATGAAAAAGGAGAAGTAACAACTGACACTGCAGAAATACAAAAGATCATGAGAGATTACTACAAGCAACTCTATGCCAATAAAATGGACAACCTGGAAGAAATGGACAAATTCTTAGAAATGCACAACGTGCCAAGACTGAATCAGGAAGAAATAGAAAATATGAACAGACCAATCACAAGCACTGAAATTGAAACTGTGATTAAAAATCTTCCAACAAACAAAAGCCCAGGACCAGATGGCTTCACAGGGGAATTCTATCAAGCATTTAGAGAAGAGCTAACACCTATCCTTCTCAAACTCTTCCAAAATATAGCAGAGGGAGGAACACTCCCAAACTCATTCTACAAGGCCACCATCACCTTGATACCAAAACCAGACAAGGATGTCACAAAGAAAGAAAACTACAGGCCAATATCACTGATGAACATAGATGCAAAAATCCTCAACAAAATACTAGCAAACAGAATCCAACAGCACATTAAAAGGATCATACACCATGATCAAGTGGGGTTTATTCCAGGAATGCAAGGATTCTTCAATATACGCAAATCAATCAACTTGATACACCATATTAACAAATTGAAGGAGAAAAACCATATGATCATCTCAATAGATGCAGAGAAAGCTTTCGACAAAATTCAATACCCATTTATGATAAAAACCCTGCAGAAAGTAGGCATAGAGGGAACTTTCCTCAACATAATAAAGGCCATATATGACAAACCAACAGCCAGCATCGTCCTCAATGGTGAAAAACTGAAACCATTTCCACTAAGATCAGGAACAAGACAAGGTTGCCCACTCTCACCACTCTTATTCAACATAGTTTTGGAAGTTTTAGCCACAGCAATCAGAGAAGAAAAGGAAATAAAAGGAATCCAAATTGGAAAAGAAGAAGTAAAGCTGTCACTGTTTGCAGATGACATGATACTATACATAGAGAATCCTAAAGATGCTACCAGAAAACTACTAGAGCTAATCAATGAATTTGGTAAAGTTGCAGGATACAAAATTAATGCACAGAAATCTCTGGCATTCCTATATACTAATGATGAAAAATCTGAAAGTGAAATCAAGGAAACACTCCCATTTACCATTGCAACAAAAAGAATAAAATATCTAGGAATAAACCTACCTAAGGAGACAAAAGACCTGTATGCAGAAAATTATAAGACACTGATGAAAGAAATTAAAGATGATACAAATAGATGGAGAGATGTACCATGTTCTTGGATTGGAAGAATCAACATTGTGAAAATGACTCTACTACCCAAAGCAATCTACAGATTCAATGCAATCCCTATCAAACTACCACTGGCATTTTTCACAGAACTAGAACAAAAAATTTCACAATTTGTATGGAAACACAAAAGACCCCGAATAGCCAAAGCAATCTTGAGAACGAAAAATGGAGCTGGAGGAATCAGGCTCCCGGACTTCAGACTATACTACAAAGCTACAGTAATCAAGAGAGTATGGTACTGGCACAAAAACAGAAAGATAGATCAATGGAACAGGATAGAAAGCCCAGATTTAAACCCACGGACATATGGTCACCTTATCTTTGATAAAGGAGGCAGGAATGTACAGTGGAGAAAGGACAGTCTCTTCAATAAGTGGTGCTGGGAAAACTGGATAGGGACATGTAAAAGTATGAGATTAGATCACTCCCTAACACCATACACAAAAATAAGCTCAAAATGGATTAAAGACCTAAATGTAAGGCCAGACACTATCAAACTCTTAGAGGAAAACATAGGCAGAACACTCTATGACATAAATCACAGCAAGATCCTTTTTGACCCACCTCCTAGAGAAATGGAAATAAAGACAAAAATAAACACATGGGACCTAATGAAACTTAAAAGCTTTTGCACAGCAAAGGAAACCATAAACAAGACCAAAAGACAACCCTCAGAATGGGAGAAAATATTTGCAAATGAAGCAACTGACAAAGGATTAATCTCCAAAATTTATAAGCAGCTCATGCAGCTCAATAACAAAAAAACAAACAACCCAATCCAAAAATGGGCAGAAGACCTAAATAGACATTTCTCCACAGAAGATATACAGAGTGCCAACAAACACATGAAAGGATGCTCAACATCTTTACTCATTAGAGAAATGCAAATCAAAACTACAATGAGATATCATCTCACACCAGTCAGAATGGCCATCATCAAAAAATCTAGAAACAATAAATGCTGGAGAGGGTGTGGAGAAAAGGGAACACTCTTGCACTGCTGGTGGGAATGTGAATTGGTACAGCCACTATGGAGAACGGTATGGAGTTTCCTTAAAAAACTACAAATAGAACTACCATATGACCCAGCAATCCCACTACTAGGCATATACCCTGAAAAAACCATAATTCAAAAAGATACATATACCAAAATGTTCATAGCAGCCCTATTTACAATAGCCCGGAGATGGAAACAACCTAAGTGTCCATCATCGGATGAATGGATAAAGAAGATGTGGCACATATATACAATGGAATATTACTCAGCCATAAAAAGAAATGAAATTGAGCTATTTGTAATGAGGTGGATAGACCTAGAGTCTGTCATACAGAGTGAAGTAAGTCAGAAAGAGAAAGACAAATACTGTATGCTAACACATATATATGGAATTTAAGAAAAAAAATGTCATGAAGAACATAGGGGTAAGACAGGAATAAAGACACAGACCTACTAGAGAATGGACTTGAGGATATGGGGAGGGGGAAGGGTAAGCTGTGACAAAGTGAAAGAGCGGCATGGACATATATACACTACCAAACGTAAGGTAGATAGCTAGTGGGAAGCAGCCGCATAGCACAGGGAGATCAGCTCGGTGCTTTGTGACCGCCTGGAGGGGTGGGATAGGGAGGGTGGGAGGGAGACGCAAAAGGGAGGGGATATGGAAACATATGTATATGTATAACTGATTAAATTTGTTATAAAGCAAAAAAAAAAAAATGGGCAGAAGACCTGAATAGACATTTTTCCAAAGAGGACATGCAGATGACCAACAGGCACAAGAAAAGATGCTCAACACTGCTAATCATCAGAGAAGGCAAATCAAAGCACAATGAGATATCATCTCACACTGTCAGAATGACTATCATCAAAGTGTCTACATATAACAAATGTTGGTGAGGATATGGAGAAAAGGGAGTCCCATTCACTGTGGGTGGGAATGTAAACTGGTGCAACCATGGTGGAAAACAGTATGGAAGTTTCTCAAAAAAACTAATAATAGAACTACCATATTCCTCTCCTGGGTATATATTTGAAAAAAAACCCAAAAACATTGATTCAAAAAGATATATGCACCCCAATGTTCATAACAACTTTATTTACAATTGCCAAGATATGGAAGCAACCTAAGTGTCCATCAACAGGTTAAGGAAGATGTGGGATGTGTGTATATATATATGTAAATGTATATATATATACACACACACATACACTCTTTACATATATATGGTGCATATATATGGTATATATAGTATATATATGGTATATATAGTATATATATGTGTATATATATGGTATTATATATATAGATGTGGTGTGTGTGTATATATACATATATATACATACAATGAAATATTAGTTGTAAAAAAAATGAAATTTTGCTATTTGTAGTAACATGGATGGACTTGGA
This sequence comes from Mesoplodon densirostris, assembly GCF_025265405.1. Lineage (NCBI taxonomy): Eukaryota > Metazoa > Chordata > Mammalia > Artiodactyla > Ziphiidae > Mesoplodon > Mesoplodon densirostris. Next base: position 23,607,865 of record NC_082668.1, read on the forward strand.
GGGTATTATGCTAAATGAAATAAGACAGAGAAAGACAAACACTATATGATATCACTTATATGTGGAATCTAAAAAATAAGACAAACTAGCAAATATAATAAGAAAGAAACAGACTCACAGAACAAATCAGTGGTTACCAGTCAGAAGAGGGGAGGGGCAACATAGGGGTGGGGATCAAGAGGTACTAACTAATATGTATAAAATAAGCTACAAGGATATATTGTACAATACTGGGAATATAGCCATAATTTTATAACAACTATAAATGAATTATAACCTTTAAGAATTGTGAATCACTATATTGTACACCTGTAACTTAGATAATATTGTACATCAGCTATACTTCAAAAAAAGATGAAAAAGAAAACCAAGTGGCACCACTTCAAACTAAAATTCTTCTGCAGAGCAAAAAAAAACATCAACAAAATGAAAAGGCAACCTACTAAATCAGAGAAAATATTTGAAAATCATACCTGATAAGGACTTAATATCCAAAATACATAACAAACTCATACAGCTCAATAGCAGAAAAAACAACCTGATTAAAAATGGGCAGAAGATCTCAATAGACATTTTTCCAAAGAAGAGGTACAGATGGCCAACAGGTACATGAAAATGTGCTTAATATCACCAGTCATCAGGGATATGCAAGTCAAAACCACAAGGAGATATCACCTCATACCTACTAGAATGGCTATTATAAAAAAGACAAGAAATAACAAGGGTTGGTGAGGTTATCGGGGAAAGGGAACTCTTCTGCACTGTTGGTGGGAATTTAAATTGGTGCAGCCACTATGGAAAACTGTATGGAGCTTCCTCAAAAAATAAAAATTGAATGACCACATGAGCCAGCAATTCCCCTTCTGGGTATTTATCCAAAGGAAACAAACCACTAACTTGAAAAGATACAATGTTCACTGCAGAATTATTTACATTAGTCAAGAATGGAAGCAATGTAAGCATCCATCAATGTATAAATAGATAAAGAAATGATATATAAATGGTATATAGGTACAGTGGAATATTATTCAGTCATAGAAAAGAAGGAAATCTTGCCATTTGCGACAACATGGATGGACCTTGAGAGCACTACCCTAGGTGAAATAAGTCAAAGAATGACCAATACTCTACTATTTCACTTATGTGTGGAATCTAAAAAAAAGAAAAACAAACAACCCCAAAACAAAAAACAAAACATGAACTCATAGATACAGAGTACAGAATGTGGCTGCCAGAGGCAAGAGTTGGGAAGCAGGCAAAAGGTACAAACTTTCAGTTATAAGATTAATGAATTCTGAGGACATAATGTACAGCATGGTGACTATAGTTAACAATACTGACTGTACATTTAGAAGTTGCTAAGAAAGGAGCTTTTAAAAGTTTTCATCACAGGAAAAAAATTTGTAACCATATGAGGTGATGGGTGTTAATGATTACTACCATAAATTTAGTTAACTAAATTTATGGTAGTAATCATTTCCCAATATATACATATATCAAATCATGTTGTACAACTTAAACTAATACAATATTGTCAATTATATCCCAAAACTGGAGAAAAATAAAATTTAAAAATAGAAATTCTTAGGCCAAAAAAATGAAGTTTGGTTCCAAGATCTCTCCTCTTAACCATATGCATATGCCTGTTTAAATACAGGTCATGGTTTTGTGATCTTTAATATGATAATACTTACCTCTACAGCCCTTAAGAGCTCCCAAGAACCATCATGTCTAAAGCTACAGATATATCTAATCAAGTGCCCTCCTCAGCTAATGATCATCAGCTCTGAAACATCTCTGGGCTTTGCTCTGCACTTCCTTTAAGCTTCTTTCCTCATGGAACATTCCTTAACTATGCTTGTTAGTTTCATATGTGGATTTGTCTCTTTTGCCTCTTATTCATTGGCAGCTGAATTTTGGACCATGATTTTGAGTCTGATCTGGCTCTCCATTGGAACTGTGCTTCTGGTAATTTTTCCCTGGGCTCCACATATTCTATCTAGTTGAATACGAGCCACATGACCAACACTCCCCTCAGGAATCAATGTTGTATTCCCTGACTACCACCTGCCTCTCTCATCTCATTGGGGAGGGGAATGACAATGTTCTACCATCTTTCTAATTGGATGGTACTGGATTTTAACTGCCCCTTCAAATTATATTTTTAGTGATATTTAATTCATCATTCAGAATATGACCATTTTTAACCAATTTATACTCAAAGTGAGCCTGAGATAAAACGAGAGCTGGGTGGTGTAGAAGAATAGTCACTTGTTTGGCTATCCAGGAAGCCAAGTTTAATTTTAGCCTTGAGAGAATTTGAAATCATTATAATTAGATGAGTATTAAAGCCCACAAGTGAAAAGGACTGTTTTTTTTTAAAGCACACCCATTCATTAAGCATCAATTCACAACTGGCAGTTCATTCTCCCAAATGCTTTATCACTGAGCATGCATACAGAGTTATCTGGAGGAGTTCAAGTAACTTGGAAATAGGTCACTGCTGGGGATGTGATATAGACACTATATTTAACTGGAATATCTATAGAAATGTATAAAATGTATATTTGTAGAGAGGAAGATTATATTGTTTCACGTATCTTATTTGTGATGCACAATAATGGGATAGTTGGTTTAGAATGATTGTAGGGTACACCCTGCACATGGTGCTGGGCCTCAGTACAGATGTTAGGTAATAACCACTCCTGAGCTTGGGCTCCAAGGTTAATTTGAAGTGCACTGCAGAAAAATAGGCACTTATTTCACAGATGCTTTACAATGCTACGTAAGTTCTGTTTCAGTCCAGACTAATGTCCTGATTGAAGAATGTCAGTAATATGATGATCTGAGGTATCTTGAGAAACATGAGAAAATATGACTGGCAGTTTAGTCTTCTAGCCCTGCAATTCTAGAACTAAAAGGTGTTTTTGTAAGATTTAGAAGAAAACAGTTTCAAAAATGGGCTTTGGAGTTTCCAGTAGAAAATGAAAGCAAGGACTCTTAACATAAGCATGTTATTGTCAACAGTGGCGTCTCTATTAAGCTTGTTCCCTTACTTAAACACTCCTATTACTGTCATCTCTCAGGTTTGTCATACCCACTGCCCTGACAGTACAAACATTCCACTGTAAAATCTGTCAAAGAGGCCAGTTGATTTCCTACATCTGCCAACACATGCTGCTCTTAATCTCAGCCTGTCAGAACACCTAAGAGAAAGGCATCAGCTTACACGCTTGGAACTGAGGCTAGGACTACCATCACACACACTGTAATCGTTAGTCTTTCCCTGCTATAAAATTCTGCCTTTTGGAACCATAGAATCTGTTGCTGGAAAATGCTATTGGCATAAATCTATCATGCAAATTAGATTGCACACATCTCGGTGGAACTAGTTATTTCAAAAAACATTTCTTTTCCTGGTGTGAATCTGCTTTAATTTCTTTAATGATAAGTTGTTTTCAAATGTATATTGGATTTTCCTCTGCCACAATCAAGTGATTCCTGCATAGAAGTCAAGAAAAATATTTTTGGCTTGACTTGTCTTGATTATATTCTATTCTTGTGGGATATATACACCCTTGCGTTCATCTTAAGTTTGTCTTATCTGGGGAGGAATGTTCCTTTTGGTTTAAAAAATGTGATTAGGTAATTTCAGGGTGACATACTGGACAGTTTTTCATTTACAAAAGATGGTTTTCTTGGCACCCCATGGGGAGGTCATTGAGCTTTTATGTTCTCTCTTTTTATCTGGTTCTCTTGTGGTATGTGTTTATGGGAGGCCTGGGGAAAGACTATTAATATAAGGGATGTTCTCATAAGAGAATGTAGCTAATTTTATAACAAATACAACAGAACGTCTAAAATCAGTACACATGGTATATTCATGTAGTCACCTTGGGAGGATGTGGACTTATCCCAAAGACCTTTTTTGGAATGCCTTCAGAGTTTACGGCAGCAAATGCTTTTATCCCTACTCAGTAAAGTTTATTTTAGTATTTGAAATTAAGAAGTCATACATTATCACCATAATAATGAACAAAGTATCTAAAATAAAAATGATGACCACACACTTACCCCAACAACTTACTTTAACCCCTGGCTTAACTCCCCCTTGATGAAGCTAATTTTAGTATCTTGGTTTATAATCATTCCACAGTTTTCATCTGCTCCTAAAACCTATACACTATATATGGATTTAATTTTTAAGGAGAATATATAGATTATATATATTCTTTAACTCATTCTTTTCCCTTTAACAATATATTGTGGGTATGGGCAGGTTTACCATGAAATAAATGAACTATGAACTTTAGGGTCCCTTACTTTCATGGGCCCTTTCCAAGGTCCTGAAAGGGGGAGATCCTAACAATTTTTTTTTATTATATTTTTTATTTCTGAAGGAGGCCCTTGACCTTTTAATGTACCAGGCTCTACAAAATCTGGATCTATTTCTGAGCTTGGACATCTTTCTAGGCCAGTAGATCTGGTCTATGTATATCCTTTTTGTTCTAGTATTCTCATGCATGTGAATCTTTCCAACAGAAGAGAATTGTCAAATATACAAATAAATACATACAAGGATTACTGTAACATTTTTAAAATATTAAAAATAGGACAATCTGGATCTTCTCATCACTTGCAGAGAAGTTAAAAAATTATGGTACAACCATACTTTGAATATATGTGCTTTTGTATTTTCTAAAGTGATGGCAAATTGTTGGTTTCTAAGGATAGATTCGACTTTTGGAAGCAATCAAAAGGTATTCAGAGTCTTGTGAAAGAAGAGGAGACACTGGAATAGTATTACCTTTGGTTAAACCAAATTAGAACATGACTGCAAAGTCATGGGATTATTTATTTGGCCAAATCCTCCCTTCAACAGCAGTACATTGAGAACCTGCTTTGTTTCAGGTATTCTGGTGGTTAAAACAGGGCCCCATTTTTAAAATGGAAACATTTGCATGATAATCCCCATATAATGCAGAGTCTCAGATAGCAGGCACTCATTGAGTCTTTGTTAAAAGAATAAGGAAGTAAGAGATAAGATTTGTGGTTATAGAAAGAGGGGTGTTGTGGTGAGGGGAAATAAATGAAGGTCGTCAAAAGGTACCAATTTCCAGATATAAGATTATAAGTACTAGGGATGTAAGGTACACATGATAACTATAGTTATGATTGTTTTGTGGCATATTTGGAACTTGTTTAGAAAGTACCTAAGAATTCTTATCACAAGGAGAGAAACTTTTCCTTTCTTTCTTAATCTATATGAGATGATGGATGTCAACTAAATTTATTGTGGTGATCCTTTCATATACTGTAAGTCAAGTCATTATGGTGTATACCTTAAACTTATACAGTGCTGTAGGCCAATTATATCTCAACAAAATTGGAAGAAAAAGAATAAGCAAGTGAATCAATAAGATGCTATAATGGTATTATGTATATGGCATTATAAGAACACAAAAGAAGGAGAGATGTTAATTACTTAAGGGTGTGAGACAATGCTTGCTTCACAGAGGATATGATGTTTGAGCTTAATCTTTAAAGATAAAAATAAACCAAAGGGAAAAAAAGAGTGAACAGAAAACATTTCGGTTAAAAGGAAGTAGTATATAAAAAGGCATAGATGTGTAAAATTGGACTTGTATTAATTGGGCTTGGAGTACAGGGTCTGTATATGATTAATAGAAGCTGGGATTGAAAAAGTTAGGTAGCTGCCCAAAGGCAAGTGGTTCTCATCATTTCATATTCTTATACTGATTCCTTATTTTCATTCCTCAGTGGTCTTTGTTAGAACAAAATTTCTCTATTGGATGAACTTTGTTTACCATACTTAGCTGACACTTCCCTCTAATGTTCTTTTAAAAATATTCACAGGTTTCCCCTTTCTGGAGCATGCTATGAGGTGGTTATTATCAAAGGTATATACAAGGTAAGAGCCAAGTTGAAATATTAATAGAAAATCAGGGTCATGCAAAAAGATAACACACAAATGGCAACCAGAAAATTCAACACAGTGTCTTCATTATTGAACTTCAGATTTGAATCTGTGCTTGCTGGTAACTGAGTCAAAAAATAAGTTCACAGTTTTAATAAAAAAAGATATAACTCTGAAAGTAATATTCTTTGTGTCTCTTTATAAAGAATAATTCTTTGAGTCAGAATGCCTTGGTGGTAGTTACTTAAGCTCTCTGTTATAGCAAATGGAGATTTTATGTGGTTTAAATGAGATACTAATAGGTAAGAAGTTTAGTATGTGTTAGGAACTGATCTAAGTACTTTACATATATTAGGTCATTTAAACCTCACGGTAACTCCAAAGTTGGGGACTGTTATCTTCTGCTCCATTTTACAAATGATGCACTGAGAAGTTAAATAAGTCTCCAAAGAGCATATAACAGTGAGTGACAGAGCCAGAATTTGAACCCCAGTTGGCCCTGTTCTGAAGCCAGGCTCTGAACTACAGGCCATGCTGCCCAGCTGAAACAATCAAAGACACCAGACAGTGCCTGGCACATCGTGAGTGCTTAACATCTAATGGCTCTTAGTGCTATGATAGAGGACAGAACATTTTCAATCCCTATCTGAAAGCAAACATAGTCACCTAAAGATGACTTCTTTTAGTTCGTCTCCCACATTGCAGATTGAGGAAGCAACCATATGCTTTGGAAACCAGATCAGCAGATGGCTTGTTTGGCGACCTATTGCATAAACTGAAGAAATGAAAGAGGTTTCCTCCCTAGAAAACATGTTCTGTCACTGGCATTCAAGGACCGACCTTCTGTCTAGAGTGGGATGCAGGGTGTTTACCAGGAGGGCATCCAAGATACTTAAGACGTTTTTATATAAGTGAAATTGTGAGTGGAAAAGTAGAGATAGTGGTTGTGAGGAGGAAAATTAGTTAAATCTTCCTTTCCGTGAAACATGGCAGCACCCTGGAACCCATCATGGTTTCCTGAGTGAAGATCACAGCAAGAAACAGAGGCAGAATGAGAAGTATTCATATTAATTGTCCCATTTAAATTCCATAACCTGGTGTGTCGTGAGATTACTTCTAGAGAACAAATGAGTGCTAATAAGTGCTGGTATTATTTAAATAGAAAAGGAGAATCCCACATATAAAATAAAAATTATTGGAAAATTTTAACAATTGAAAGTATTATAACAAATAAATTTCAGGTGGTAACTGTCATGCCTTGGTAAAGAACAAGTCCTTTCAGACAACTCGAATATCTTTGTATCCAAGATCAAAAGCGGAGACTTGGTTTTAAATTGAAATGATCTGGCGTGGTCTTGGACAGGTTAGTAGCTCATATTCAAAGTAATGATGCTATTTTAGAAGTCCTGGACCTAGTATCTTAAATATATATTAATCATCTGTAGAATAGAAGAAATATGTCAGTGACAACAGCCTAATGGGCAAAGTTGTTTTATCAACAGAGATTGATAGAGGGATTGTCACATGTGTGAATTTTTACAACATTCTCCACTCTGGTCTCCCAGCATCTTCTCTTCTCTCTCTCTCTAAACAAATCTCCACAAAACAGTGAATTTTAAGAAATCTAAATCTGATCATGTCACTCACTGCCGGTCCTTTGATGGATTCCCATTTGCCCTATGGTTTACATAATCTCCCTTCTGTTCAATTTTTATATTACCTGCCCCCACCTGTCTCCCACCTCCCAGCCTTAGATTCTCTCTGGTGGAATGTTTTTCCCTCCAAGCACCTCCTTTTCCTTATTATTAAATGAGTTCCCTTCTAGTTCTAGTCCACAGGTCCCTCCTTTTGGGAGCCCTCTTGGATCTCTCCACTATGTCTAGGACCTCTTATTACATGCCTCCACAGTACCTATTCCTCTTTCCTGCACCATGCAACATGTAATTACTTCAATTATTTGTGATAATAATGCCTGTCTTCCCCACTAGACTATATATTGCCAAGGACAAACACTGTACACTGTGCTCAATAATAGGTTTACTGACTGAATGGAATTTGTTGCTTAAGGGATAGGAGAGAGAAGGAAGGGTACTAAGGTAGGGTGGCGGCTTCAGCATGAGCAGAGGCACAGAGGTGGGGAGCGCATGGCAAGCCTTTGGATTGGTGACACTCAGTAATCCTTTTGGAAAGGCCTTAGCAACAGTCGTGCTGAGAGAGGCAGAAGGACAAACAGGCTGATCCGATGGGGCCCTTTCTACTCTATGATTTTCTGTATCTGGCACATCGTTTTACAACTCTCAGAGGAAAAAGCCCAGTCTCTGGTTGCATATTGAAGAACTGTTTGGACACAAAAAAGGGACATGAAGGCAACGTTCTTCATTTAGAAAAAGATGTTCTTATTCAATGTGAAAACTTTCAGTAAGCACAGACCAATGTCATGCGCTTGATGGGTACTCAATAACTGAGCTATTGCTGCTGAGAGAGGATGATGCCAACTCAAAGAATCTCTCTACCACTATTATCTTTTCAAACACACCCTCCTCCACGAGAGCGATTAACTCTGAAGACTATTACCTGCAATTGCAAAATCTGCTGCACAGAACAGCACCTGCCATGAGTTATAAAGGTACTTATTACACTAATTTTGAGTCACTGGATAGGGAACCACAAAATCTAAGGTTAGGTATGAAAAATGTAGGATCTATCATGCAACAAGTAGGTTTTGGTTTAGGGATACTGAGCATTTCTTCTCAGTGGAGTTATGCTAACAAAAAGCCATTTTGCAAGGATGAATTATGCTTCTTTGCACATTTGTAATGGAATTTAGTTCTTAGTCAAACATGAATCAGGTTAGAGCCCTTCCGTATTAATCAGATTTTTTTGAGTATTTGATCTTTCTGGTCATTGGCGTCATTCACATGGGTAAGCCACAAATATTTTCTGTTCACCACATGGCATTCACCCTGGCAACAGGAGGGATAGTCAATGATTCTGTTGTTGCAAAACCTGGTTAACAAGTCACTGTGATATTTATTTTTCTTTTTCCAAATCTTCAGAGAAATAAATTTATGGATCACTTAAGCTTTTGCCCAAGGAACAAATCCAAGTCAGTTCTGAATTAATATTGCTCTGAGGATGCAAAGCAAGGTTTGGTTTTCAAAGCAAAGCTGAGGGTTAAGGCAACGGTCCAGGTAAGAGGTAGAACTGCTTGTCCTCACCTGATTTAAATGATTGCTCCAGCCCTAAGTATATTTGCATAGACATCTAATAGAATGCTTTTTGTTTATTTGTTGTGCTTTGCTTTGTTCAGCTTGTATGAAGTAACAAACTGCCTACTACTTTGAATCAGAGTTCTCCAAGGCCAGAAAAATGACAGTCACTTATGTCCCATTGGAGATGGCACAGATGCTGATGCTCCTTCCTCACCTGAAGACCCCAGATCTGGCTTCACCCATAAAATTTGCCTGTACTCAACATCAGAAGGCGTGGAGAATGCATCAAAAATTTTGTAGATGGTTCTGATTTCTACATTACATTCCACAGCTTGCCAAATATGCTGTAAATGTGAGGTTCTAGGCTCCTATTCAAATAATAAAATCTCCTGGGCTTTCTGAAAATATTTTACTCAAAATGAAAAATGTTGGCAGAAAAGAGGCAACGATCTTTGGGAATTATGCCTTCCCGTAGCTCACGCTCAACACATGAAGAACTTGCCTACGTGAAAGGGCATCATTGCTCTTTCATACTTGGAATAACTTTTCCAAAAGAAAAGCACCTCTTGATTTTGCTAAGTTACCAAAGATCTGGTTTGATACAGGAACTGTTAGAAATTTAGCATTGGCAGGCATTTTCTTAATAGTAACTGGGAATTTTAAACTATTTAGAAATGGCACCTGCTTTGCGCCTTCCTTTGAACTATCCCCTGAACACACTGAGCATTCTTTAAAACGTGATAATCAATACTTTGAAATGTACTGCTTCTTAGAATTGTTGTCACTAAGCTTACAATTTTTTTTTTTTACATCTTTACTGGAGTATAATTGCTTTACAATGGTGTGCTAGTTTTTGCTTTATAACAAAGTGAATCAGTTATACATATACATATGTTCCCATCTCTCTTCCCTCTTGTGTCTCCCTCCCTCCCACCCTTCCTATCCCACCCTTCTAGGTGGTCACAAAGCACCAGGCTGATCTCCCTGTGCTATGCAACTGCTTCCCAATAGCTGTCTATTTTACGTTTGGTAGTGTATATATGTCCATGCCACTCTCTCGCTTTTTCACAGCTTACCCTTCCCCCTCCCCATATCCCAAGTCCATTCTCTAGTAGGTCTGTGTCTTTATTCCTGTCTTGCCCCTGGGGTCTTCATGGCATTTTTTTCTTAAATTCCATATATATGTGTTAGCATATGGTATTTGTCTTTCTCTTTCTGACTTACTTCACTCTGTATGACAGACTCTAGGTCCAGCCACCTCAAATTTTCTTGAAAAAAAAAGTGTCATTCTACTTTCCCTTGCAAAGGGAAAAAGGGTATTTACAGACACAGCAGTACCAAGAATTCCCTTATGATCTGGAGGAAACTAGGAGTGATTATCCATCCCAGTGGATTCAGTAGCAAATAGGGACCCTTTTCTGCTTATTTACTGAAATTGCCTTAATAAATTCTCCTCTGGAGAGTAAGAACCAATTACACTAATGTAGATGTGGAACCAATAATTGACTTCACATCATGGAAAACATCCACTGAAAATGGTGATGCAAACAGTGGTGGCCACGTTCAACTCACTGCTGTTGCCTGATATGTGCTGTGGTGTTTATCACTTCCACTCTGTGATTTCAAGTCACAGCTACTATGAAAAAATGTTCTGTGGATCCCGAGAGCCTCTGAGCCACCTCATGTTGGAAGTATGCTCTGTTTTAACTTTGTTATACACTGATCTATCTCTAAATTAGAAGTAAATTAAACAATGTATATGCCAGTAAATTATCTCTGGAAACTGACTCTAACAGGGTCTTTACTTTTTTACATTAATAAATAAAATAAAAGAAACTTGGGTCCCATTCTGTTGCTCATTTTCTGCATATTAAAACTCTCACTCATTATTAACAGTTCTTGAACAATAAAGCAGAAGCAGTCACACAGGACTACATAAAAGGCAATTGCAGCAGGGTTCAATAGAAACATTTCTGAAAACTGTTTTAGGCATTTTCTTCGAGACTGCCGGGGACTAGAAATGCTTTTCAAACACTAACGTTCTGCAAAGCCTGAAAATTCACATGTTGCTTATTGGGTAAAAAGATCTTTTGTTTCTACCCCATGAATGCCAATAGTGGAATCTGTGCTATTTTAAAGGTCGTCATTATAGGTCTGGGACTTAAGGATCTGCCTTGCTTAAGGCAAACTGTTCCGTAAATTTTGTTGGATAATGACATACATCCACTGTAAACACACTGTTTTACCATCTTGCTCTATCCTTGCCTTCCTCTCTGCTGACAAGATGTTTGCTAAGTTTACCATTCTTTATTTAGTCCTTCATTTAACAATAATGATTTGTTGGGGGTCAGGCACTGTACTTGGAACTGGAGATGCGGTGTTTTTAAGATGCAGCCTCTGCCCTTGTGAAATTCAGGGTCTGGACAATTCATACCCTGTTTCCTGGATGCCTGGGCTCTCCTGAGCTGTATATATGGCTGGGGCAATTTGAGTGTTCTTTCTGAAAGGTCTCCAGAAACAGAAGGAAGAACATGGGCTTAGGAATCATACTGCCTCAAGGTTAATAACAGCTCTGACATTTACAAGCTTTGCAAGTTAGTTCTCAAATTTCCCCTTCTAGAAAATTGCAGAAAGTAATGCATTGAAGGTTGGAGATTAAATGAAATATCTTACAAATAAGTGTATATAGCTCAGTACGTACCTTATCGCTACCCAACTGATATCCTTTCTGTATCCTTTTTTTCTCCCTGTATTACTTTGCCAGGCTACAGGGCTGGTTGGGTAGGAAGTGCCTCAGAGCTATCACATCAGATACTTGTACAACACATATGAAGATGCAGATTTCAATGAAGTAATGTATACAAAGGAATGTATCCATTTTCAAAGGGAATGCACCATTTTTAGGGATGATTCACAAGAGGCTATCTGGTGTCAATCTAATCCCGAGTTCAGCAACCTGCAGCAGATATGCCAGACGGTGGTGTGATGAGCCAAGGTGCTGGGCATGTTGCCATTCCCCAGGTGGAAAAAAGTCCAGAGTCACTGCCAGTCTGAGCCTGGCAGAATGAGTTGTGATTTTTACTAACTGCTGCTGCTACTTCTATTACACAACTGTCCTTACAGGGCAAGGGGAAACATGGCCAAGTAAAAGGTGGAGCTTGTTTCCTAGTCCTGGGACTGAGGGCACGGTACTCCTGGAACTTGTTTAAGCATTCTCCTCCTTACACTTTCCTAATGACAGGATTTTGTGATATACTTTGTGGGGCATTGCAAGTATTCAATCTGCCTATGTTTTCCTCTTGCCCTTTTCTAATAGAGTTCTGATTTCATTCAGGCATCTGCCCTGTCACAGGTAGCCCTTAAGGGAAGCTCCAGGGATGGGCCCTGATTTGTCCAAACCTATCAAGGTAGATAATTAGGAGAAGCCTGGCTTTTACTGCTAAAAATCAACAAGGAAGCATTTAACTCCAATTGCTACTGGCAGTCTTCTCAAATTTATAAGGGAGAAGTCAATAGAACAGAAATACCTACAGAGCAGAGATACAGGAATCAATTAAGTGGAAACACTGATGATATTACTGAGAAAATGTACTCTGCCTCTTATCAGACTTCCTAATTTGCAAACCAGTGTACTTTCTTACTATTTAAACCAGTTTGGTTTGAAGTTCTTGCTATTTGAAGCCAAATTATCCCTAACTGATTTCCCTTTTATACCAGTTTCTTATTGCTGCTGTCCCCATTACCACAACTTAATGGCTTAAAACACACAAATTCATTATTTTACAGTCTTAGACACCAGAAGTCTGAAATGGGGCAACAGAGCTTCATTCTTTCCAGAGGCTCTAGGGAAGAATCCACTTTCTTGCCTTTCTGGGCTCCTAGAGGCTGCCTGCATTCCTTGGCTTGGCTATGGCTCCACCTCTACTTTTGTCATCGCATCTGCTTTTCGGTCTCTGATTCTCCTGCTTCCTCTTACTAGAACCTTTGTGATTATATTGGGTCCCGTGGAAAAATCCATGATAACCCTCCATCTCAACAGTTCTAATTTAATCACATCTGCAAAGTCCCTTTTACCCTATAAGGTAACAGAGCCTCAGATTCCATGGATTAGAACAAGCTATCTTTGGGGGGGCATTATTTTGCTTGCAACATGTCCTTAACATAGCCACATGGCCCCATTTCTAAGCACTACTAAAACCACATTTTACATTTTAAAAATTTGTCATTCATTCATGTCATTTAATCAACATGTATGGAATCCTACCCCGCATGCTAGCCATCATGCTAAGCATCTCTCTTACAAAGATGATTGTCTTTGTTCCTCTTCAAAACAGGAAGACAGACAAGGAGTCAGGAGATCTTTTTAGAGAATGTTTAGTGCTGTAGGGAAAGCTGTGTGAACAGAGAAGGACCCTCAGTCTAACTGCTGAGTTAGGCTTGGTTTCATTATAATAAAGTCTTTTTAATTGAAGATATAGTAGATTCACTACAACACAAGATTATTATCAAGAAAAATATCATTTTAAACTAATCAGTTTCCAATTTAGTTTTTATCATTTTGAACTATTTTTTTCCCCCAGATTTCTGCAGGTCTGGTTTTCTGAGGTCAAGCAGACATAGTTTGAGAAAATGACTGAGAGGTCTGAGAAATGTGTTCTGGATAAATTTGCACAATATATTTAAAAGCGAATTCATTTCATAATCTATTTATTGAAACAATGTTTGCTAAGTTACTAAGTTACCAAGGAGTATGCTGTATCCCAGAGGTAATTCAAAATTGATTAAGACATCATGGTCTCTTGTATTCTAGTTAGAGATAGGTCAGGTATACAAATAACTAAAATACATTTAATACACCCTAGAATATTTAATTCTGCCATGAATTGCCCCATTATCAATTTCTATTTTGTTTTTCAGCATTTCCTCTCATTTTTTCCATTCATTATTTTTTACTCCTTCCTCTGTTATTTAAAAATTTTAAAACACAGGAAAACAAAAGTCACCTATCATGCAACAGCTTTAAAAATAGCATCTCTTAAAGAATCTAAGGCACACAGATTGAAAGATGTGCTGCTATTTTATGTGTCACTAAGAAAGAGAAGAACACTTCCAATTAAGATGACACATTGTCAACTGAGAAACGATTCCCAATCATGGAGATGTTAACTCGTGAAATTAGGAAAATCTCCCTTTTCCTTATCTCTCATTTCAGAGGTAAACGCTATGCTTAGTTCAATACCAACTTTAGATACATGAGAAAAAAACCACAGGGGGCATGATGTTGTATGATTCCATGGTTAAGAATCTATATGCCGGGCTTCCCTGGTGGCACAGTGGTTGAGAATCTGCCTGCTAATGCAGGGGACACGGGTTCAAGCCCTGATCTGGGAGGATCCCACATGCCGCGGAGCAACTAGGCCCGTGAGCCACAACTACTGAGCCTGCGCGTCTGGAGCCTGTGCTCCACAACAAGTGAAACCGCGATAGTGAGAGGCCCGTGCACCGTGATGAAGAGTGGCCCCCCTTGCCACAACTAGAGAAAGCCCTCTCACAGAAACGAAGACCCAACACAGCAAAAATAAATAAATAAATAAATAAACTCCTACCCCCAACATCTTCTTTAAAAAAAAAAAAGAATCTATATGCCTAATATTTATAGATATATTGATAGACAACAAAGCATACCAGGGTTACTATTGCCTTTCCTCACTGTTTCCATGTGTTTTTGTTTACATGAGGTGTGTGTGTGTGTTGGTGGGGGGAAGTGTATAAATGTCAGCATGCATTCATGACATTCATGTGCTGGTGGAGAGTCTACTCAGTGTAGACGGTAATGAAAAGCTATATTCTAGTCTCAGGTAATGAAGAGAGACTATGAAGGCCAAGTTAAGGAAAAAATAAACAAGAGAAAAAACTGCCACATTTAGTAAGCTGGTTTTTGGCCACTGTTCCCTAACAAGTTTCTAGAAAACCAAAATAGTTCATTATGGAGATACTTCAAATCTTATGTTTTCTAACAATTTCACATATTTTCTTAGAAACCCAAACTCTTATTCATACTAGAAAACCATTTAAAGTTCCGTTTCAAAATTAGTTGAGATCTAGAAAAGCTAGCAAGTGCTAGAGAAAGGGAGTGAGCTGAGGCTGCTTTCCTTCCCCTAAATCTTTAACACTCAAGGGGCTGAAGATGTTAGTTCTACAGCTAATTAAAGGAGAAAAACCCTGTTTTGACATGTTCTTGAAGACCCATATTTATACTAACACAGTAACAGCATGCTTATCTTGAGGGCATTTTGATATTAAAAATCTTAAGAGTACAGTGTATCTTTCCATAATATATCAAGAATGTGGGTGACATGCCACTGTCACCTAACAGGATTTTGAATCATGCAGACCTCATCTCCAAAGGACATACACCAAAAATAAAAGACACAGTGCCCTCTCTAAGGAAGGAACTTAGATTTATTGAATGCTTACTGAGAACCACACATTGAGCTAAATGATTTTGTTTGTGGTGCTTTATTTAATTGAATGAGGCATGCATCTACATCGAGGTAACTTTGGTGCAGAAATCAAATGTTCTATTTCACATAATGATTAGCTTAGTAAATTACTCTAGTGTTGCTCTAGTGTTTGGGGTCCCTGATTATTCAACACATTTGCTTTTGGGGTTGCAGGTGCAGGCTGCCTCTCCAGAGTTGTGTACTTTGAGAAATTTAGAATTTTTGATGTTCTTTTTGTCTCCATTCTATTTGAGAAAAGAGTTTATGATACCAAATATTTTAGAAGAGAGAGTTTGTCGGGCAACAGGAGCTAGAGGAATAAGCTGGTAAGTGAGTTAAATGCTGGCTTATTTTTATTTCTGCTGAACATTCAGAGACATTAGTTAGTGTCTTATGCTGGTAGCCCCTCGAATTTCCTGTCCTGTTTAATGTATAATCAGATATATTTCATTGTAAGCATTGATTTTAACATCTATCAAATAGATTTTGGACAAATTTGCTTATTTGGGAATTGGATCTGAAGAAAATCATCCTGGATATTTTTAGAGGCATTCCAGATTCCTTCCCTGGTATATTGCTGCCAAGCACACTTTTGGATGTTCACTTAAAATAATTAGCATAAAGCCTGTCTTTATCAGTTGCCCTTGAGGTAAAATCCAAATTCTATAGTGTACAGTTCCAGGTAGGTTCTCACAGGCTGGCCTCAATCTACCTCTAGGCATTGTTCTTTATGGACTTTGCATGTTTCCGTTTTAGCACTTTATCCTGCTACATTCCAATTTTGCCTGGTTTTGGCTCTCACTTGACAGACAGACTCAAGAATGAAAACCATGTCTGTTTTCCTTGCCTTCATATTCCTGAAACATGGTCAGTTTTGTGCACGTAGTGGGTGCTCAAAGGAATATTGCTAAGTGAAGGAACAATTTCACATTATTTCAACTGTAACTGTGATTGATGGAACTATTGCCATGAGAAAATGAAATCTGAACAACTTCTATTCCATTCATCATTGGCAGGAGATAAAAAAGTTGTACAGCAAAAATCAATTACTCTCTCCACCTCTACCTCTTCACAAAAGAAGGCCCCTCCCTTCAAGTTTGCGCACCCATCAGCAAAGTAATCTGTCTGTCTCTGTCTCCCTCTCTCTGAATGACCTACCAGAACTTTTGAATTAGAAACTAAGGGCCATTGTTCTAGTGAAGTGGGGGCTTTACTCTAAGATTTCTCTATTCTTTCTTCTACACATTGATTAATAAGTTGAGCATTGCAAGTCATGGACTGCCTGCATAATAATTTAAGACATTTCCATTTTGAAAATTAAAAAAATTATTCACTTTTATCCCATACAAATATACTAGGTTTGATATTGTTCTGAGAGGATGAGCTGCATTATAAGGTTTAACCATATAATGTGTGGCTCTTGTAATCACTTTCATTGCTTTATAGCCATGTCTCATATAATCAATAGTATCATGAGAGGAAATGTAATCCTATATTTTTACTTTGGCATATAGCACCTCCATATCCTCTCTTCATAATATCTGTTGGTGGTGAGAAAATGCCATTTTATTAAAGGTATTATAAAATTGTCCAAACAAATTCTTGGTATCATTAGTTTATTCTGAAAGCATATTTTTTTCTGAAGCAATTATTTCTTTTTATTAAGAAAATACCAGTCTGGAGGCATATTAACCTCATCAGGATTTCATAAATAAGGAAAACATATAATTTTATTACATTCTTTGATATACTCTGATTTTCTCATAGACTTGGAGTTACCTAAAATATTCATTATGAGTTTCCTTCCTTCTTGAGTATTGCTTTGTCATCCAGAGCATCAGAAAATATAGGTAGCAGCATTTTCTGGTACATATATACATTTGAATATTTCAACCCAAATAAAAGTTTTATTTCTAATCTTAAAAAATATCAAGATGGGTCGGGCTTCCCTGGTGGCACAGTGGTTGGGAGTCCACCTGCTGATGCAGGGGACACGGGTTCAAGACCCGGTCCGGGAAGGTCCCACATGCCGTGGAGTTGCTGGGCCCATGAGCCCTGGCCACTGAGCCTACGTGTCCGGAGCCTGTGCTCCACAACGGGAGAGGCCACAATGGTGAGAGGCCCACGTACCGCAGGAAAAAAAAAAAAAAGTATATATATATATATATATATATATCAAGATGGGTAACAAAATATCATGGTATTTCTTGGGGCCAGGGAGGAAGTGATAACAAAGGAAGGGCTGAGATTTTTTACTACATGTTGGCAAAAAAAGTTATAATTCTTTTACTCTTACTGTCTAGGAATTATGTCATTATAAAATACTCTCTTTGCCCTAAAATGTAAACTTCTTGGGACAAAGGCTCTGGAATCCATGTAGTTCTCTCTAGATGAGTGGATGAACAACACAGAGAAAGCACTTATGGACAAGGCTTGTCACGTACCTTTGCATCCTCAGCAAAAAAAATGGCTACTTTTTTTCTGTTTGAAACAGCTCCCTAGGATATATTTCAAATGAGGTTAAACGGGAAATTTACTTGTTTTTCATCCTTTTTCCTTCAAGCTCTTGTGGTATCCTTGGTCATATGCAACTTGATTTTGTTTGTTTTTAGGAAAGGAAGTCTGATTTTTTAAAATTTTGAAGCTTAAATGATAGAGACTGGTTAGTTACCCTGTTACGGTGCTTCAAGGAAAGCTGAGATCACTATTTGTCCCATCTGGCCGTGGAAAGGAAATAATATAAACAGCCTGTAGTGCATTCTACCTCTATCATAGAGATAAAGCATGCAACAGCATGGAATTTAGTTTTATATATAATTCTCTATCTTCAAACCTGGTATAAGAAGTATCACTAGTATATGATTACAGTATGAATCTTCTATATGGTATATCAATTTTATTCAAAATGGAAATATCTAATAGGAGAAACCTATGAGACTGAGATGTATCTCAAAGTTAAGAGAAGACAAGGGAAGTTCGAGTAATAAACTATACACAAGATATGCACACACAGATCAGAATCTTCTACTCTTTGCAAGAAAATAAATTCACATAAACCAATGATATGAATTAAAATGTTTTCAGGTTTATCTGGCTTTACAGACAACCTCTTCTAGCATAGAGCCTGGCACAGAAGAGCAAGTGCTAATGTGCAACTTGTGCTTGTTCAGTAATTGATTGGCTGTTGTTACATAGGAACAATGGACTTCCCCATAGAGGACTTCCATTAGGGTGACTTCACTGAAGAACAGCCTTAGAGTTATCCTACATTCTGAAGGCTTCAGTCAAATATAGGGAATTACCCTATACCCTAACAGTCTATCTTAGACTGTGAACTTGACAATGGCTCCATTAGAGTGACAGCCCTTCAGAGCTCTAAAAAGACCCAGAACAACCATACTAGATGACAGTTGACCTCCTGGAAGTTAAACATCCATCTACAAATAGGCCTGAGAGTGTCAAGGAGTTTGGGAGTATATAGAAAACTTGACTGAAACATGACTTCACTTGTTCATCCTCACAACACAATCCTATTATTATAGTGTGTTCTAACACATGTTCTTGGAAGCACAGCAGGTTAGACTTTCCAAGAGAAGTGAATTCTTCAATAGAGATGAATGCATTTTAGGGTGAGCACTACAGCTTTGTAATATGTGGAACAGCAAGGTTAAGTGGAGGCATGTTGGAGACCAGATGTGGTTCAGGCATGGATGGGAAGTGGTCAAATAGCTTAAACATTATGTTATGTTTTTTTGAAAAAAACACCCTACTTAATGAGAAATGGGAAGAAACTTACCATTTCTTTATATAATGTCAGTCCATTTGGAGAATTTTTATGGTAGAATTGAAGAAGAGCAATTAGTAAAGATATATACACAAGATGAGTCAGAAAAAGAGAAGAAAAAGACAAAGAAGGGCGGCACTGTAGCCATCACAGGAAGGTATTATCAAGGAATAGGTTCTGGGAAATAATGTCAAGAGCTGCAGATATAAAAGCCAAGTGTTACAGTTTGCCAACCATGGGGACATTTTTGACATTGGAAAAAATAATTTCAACAGTGAGGTGAGGGTGGAAATATATATTCTATTCTTTTATTTTTAACATCTTTATTAGAGTATAATTGGCATTACAATGGTGTGTTAGTTTCTGCTTTATAACAAAGTGAATCAGCTATACATATATCCCCATATCTCTTCCCTCTTGCATCTCCCTCCTTCCCACCCTCCCTATCCCACCTCTCTTGGTGGTCACAAAGCACTGAGCTTATCTCCCTGTGCTATGCAGTTGCTTCCCACTATCTATCAGTTTTATATTTGGTAGTGTATATATGTTTTTTTAAAAATTATTTTAATGGATGAAGTTGATTGGTAGAGTGGGAAAATGAGCCCGAGATGAAAGATTTATGATACCAGAGGAAAAAATAATTGCTAGAGTAGTAGCATCTCAGAGGAGGCAAAAAGTGATAAGATCAATATGATAGATGGAGGATTGGCCTTAGAAAGGAGTTACTTCTTCCCTGAGATAACATAGATGACTATTTAGGTAAGTTTGGAAGAAAAATGGAAGGAGTTCACAACCCCATGATTTACAGTCTCCTGATTAAAAAAAAAAAAAACCACCAAAAACATGTTACATCTGTTGAGAATCAGGAGCCAGAAGTGGAGCATATGTCTTGGAAGCAAAATTGAAATAAATCATTGTAGAGAATGAGAAGAGTCAACCAAGGATCAATATTGAGATAAAGTTAAGAAGTGATAGTCTCTCTCTCTCTCTCACATTGTAAAGTGAGGCAGAATCATTTATTGTCTGCTCTGAGCTAGGATGTTTGCATCATGTAGCTTTCATAAAAACCATATAATATGGTAAAAAGAATTATCTTCAATTTACAGATGAGGAACACGAAGCTCTCAACATCACAAACCTAGTGGGTGGTAGAACAAGATTCTGGTCCAAGTTAAGATTTCAAAGCCTGTTCTTTTTCTTCTCATACAACCTTTAAATTTAGATAGTCCTTAGGTTGACATAAGGTTAGAGATTGACAAGAGGTGTGGTAGAAGATAAAGGAACACAACAGGATTCAGGGTCCAGACAATAGTAGGTGAAATAACTGATCATGGGGTTCTGTCCTGGAAGACAAGAAGTTAATTCCAAAATGGAGAAGATGAACTACATGAGTATTAAGGACTTCTGGTGAAGATTCCTGATGCAGAACAGATTTTTTAAAATTAATTAATTAATTAATTTTATTTTATTTTGTTTTTTGCGATACGTGGGCCTCCCACTGTTGTGGCCTCTCCCATTGCGGAGCACAGGCTCCAGACGCACAGGCCCAGCGGCCATGGCTCATGGGCCCAGCTGCTCCACAGCATGTGGGATCTTCCCGGACCGGGCACGAACCCGTGTCCCCTGCATCAGCAGGCGGACTCTCAACCACTGTGCCACCAGGGAAGCCCCCAGAACAGATTTTTTTAAAATTTAATTTAATTTTTGTACAGCAGGTTCTTATTAGTTATCCATTTTATACCTCTTAGTGTATATATGTCAATGCCAATCTCCCAATTCATCTCACCACCATCACCCCCCTCTGCCCCGCTTTCCCCCCCTTGGTGTCCATATATTTGTTCTCTACATCTGTGTCTCTATTTCTGCCTTGCAAACCTGTTCATGATGCAGAACAGATTATGATGGAGCAGGGGTACTGGAGAATTGGAAAGCTAAGACACTTTAGGCAGAGATGGGAATTTCACAATTTACATTCCAAGAAGTATAAGGATTTTAGCTAGTAACAAAAGTTCATGGTGTGGTCATGTGAATGATTTCTAAAATGGCTTTGAGTTTTGTCACAGGAATACAAGGGATCAAAACTGAAGTTAATTAATTAGGTGGACTATCTTGAGATTTTCTCAGGATGACAGTAATAGTGGAGAGAGGATAACTGTGAATTAGCTACTCAGTCTTTCAAAAATCAGGAAAGATGGCTTACAGTTTGTTGATTAAAGTAGGATTAAGTTGATATGAATAGAAAATTTGCTTTAAATTAGGACGGACTTCCCTAGGGTAGTATGAGACAAGTGTTCTAGGATAAGAGAAGGTGGAAAAAAATGCTGTAAATTTTTTCTCATTACCTTCACGCAGAGAAAAACCAAATAGCCTCCATGTGTGAAAACTACTTGTGGGGCATTATTATGAGAAAACACCAAGTTTCGATTAAGCAAAGCGATTGATGGTCTACTCTCAAGAGAAGAAGAAAATATTCAGATATTTCTTGACCACAGACTAGAATATCAGAGGAGATATTATAATAGAAAAGTATGATAGGATCAGGAAGAAGAGAAGGGAAAATATGGGTTAGGAAGCAGGACGGAATGGGTTTGAAGGTGTCAGTAGAAAAGAACAAGGAATATTTAAACAGATGTGATAAGTTTTAGAATGAAAAATGTATCTAGGGAAGTCAAGAAAAAGTTATTTCAAAAATATGTTGATGATATGGGATTGATAAAGAACATTTTCATGAGATAGTTATGTAACTAAAGGGAAGACTTAGTATGCTTTATAGAAATTCGAAGGTATGATATTGAGATTCCTGTCATTAGAAAGAACATTTTTCTCTCCACCAAATCCTCACAGAAGCTTTCAAAGTTTTTCACCATATGCTTACATCATTCCAGCCTCCAAGATATAGGTCAGAGAATGTGGGAAAAGGTTCCCATATTGTGAGAATGAGACTTATCATGGGAAGAGATGGAATTGATAGAATTAAAACATTTAGAATAAGTATCCAGTAACAGAATTTTCTGAAAGCACAATTGAAGCTCCTTGACACAGCCAGATTATAGTCAGAAGACAGTATATCACATGGGAACAAGTATCAGGGAAAAAAGGGCTTGAGAGACTTGGGAGTATATTTGTATGGGACAGCAGTACTATTTTGTCTACCCAATAATAATAATAATAAAAAAAGTTTGTTGGGAATAAAGGCATTATTTTATTTACATGCCTCAAGGTTTACTCCACATTCCCTGAAGAAGATTCTTTGAGTTCAAACTTGTAATCATATAGCATAGAAACCTTTTCTGCTTTTTAAGTACTAGAAAGTCATTAATCTATTAGGCTAATTAGAGTCAGTTATGTTTGATGTAGAGTTTCTTTAATTCCATGGAACTATTCCCTCAGGCCATACTAGTATATGGTTTTCAGTTCACATGAAGGACAATGAAAGCATGTTTACAGAGAAAAAGCCAGTAAGAGCAGCTAACTCTGAGTTGTTTGCCTTGTGATAATCAATGTGAAGTTTACTGGCCACATGAATTGTTTAAGAAAGTTCCAAACTTTCTACTCTTGAATTCATTTGTTTTTAAGTTTGTTTTTTTTTTTTTTTTTTTTTTTTTTACCTAATTCTTAAACTTTTCTATATAACAGTATTAAGATATCGGGCTTCCCTGATGGCACAGTGGTTGAGAGTCCGCCTGCTGATGCAGGGGACACAGGTTCGTGCCCCGGAGTGGCTGGGCCCGTGAGCCATGGCCGCTGAGCCTGCGCGTCCGGAGCCTGTGCTCCGCAGCAGGAGAGGCCACAACAGTGAGATGCCCGCGTACCGCAAAAAAAAAAAAAAAAAAAAAAAATTCATTTAAGATATCATAGATTAAATTTCCACATCTGGCATTTTAAGGCAAGAAGAATTTAACTCTGCCAACTTTCCAACCCTGTCTCCACTGATCCCCAACAGAAACCTTCCTCTCTAGGCACACCAAACAGGAACAGCTGGAGAATGGTTAAGAGCAATAAAAGAAGGCTTTTCACCTTCCTTACCACCTCTGTCTAGTTGGGCTTGAGAATTTAAGGCTTTAAATCTCAGAAGAGTCTTTACAATAGACTTTGGAATATAACATGCTAGGAAAGACTACTTGGGGGGAGCATTCACACTAACAAATGTGCTTTTCTGAACTGTATCGAACCATTTTGGTGCTCTATATAACCTAAGTTACAGCAGATGGCAGGAGCTGAGCAATTGGCATTTAATGCCATTACTTATCTTCTTGCATTATCACCTTTTCCCCCAATGTTCTAATTATTTCCTTCCAATGACTGGAAACTCACTGAAGCATCAATCAAACCAAGCTTTGGTTAATTTTATGGTAACTCAAACATACTCAACGTTAAATGATACAATGCACAAAATTTAATGCCTATTCATTAAATTCCAAATTCCCTTGAGTCAGCTATTGGAATTTCCATTTATGGATCTTTGCACTTGCTTGCTCACTGTGTTCTTTATGCCATATACGTGTATACACACACATATACACACAATATATACACACACACCCTTATATATAGATATTTGTTATGTATCACATATATCTGTATATATGTGATATGTGTGTGTGTGCTAGAGATACATATTATATTCATTAGGTAGACATGTACTAGATATTTTATTAAATATTATATATATATTTTATTATATAATAAAATCTCTGGCACATATCTATATACATACACACACATTTCATTTTATACTATGTTGGGTAGTTTTCCTCTGGGGATATGTTTAAATACTTCTGATCTAGGTAATACTTTGAAAAAGTAGGTCATACCCAAACTATCACTCAGTAGTGGAAAAGAATTTTGATAGAAGCTTTATACCTACTATCTGACCATAGTCACAATTTCAGCAATGCACAGGAAACACAGAGTAAAGGCCTTTAAAAGTTATCTGACAAATATAGTTGTTCTGATGACTAGCCTCTTACATTTTTCCTAGGTATGCATTTATAGAATTCTTTTTTATTTTCAGTTGTAAGGATAAATTTATTGGTGCTTTATCAAGGCTACTTAGAATGTGATAATAGAATGCATCAGACTGTCACTTTTAGAAAGAAACAGACCTCGAAGAGAGTGAAAAACTAGTTTTATATGACAGAACAATAAAAATGTCAGCTCTCCCTATCATCTTGTTTATTTTGCTTTTTTTTTTTGTGGTACGCAGCCCTCTCACTGTTGTGGCCTCTCCCGTTGTGGAGCACAGGCTCCAGATGCACAGGCTCAGTGGCCATGGTTCACGGGCCCAACTGCTCCACGGTACGTGGGATCCTCCTGGACCGGGGCACGAACCCGTGTCCCCTGCATCAGCAGGTGGACTCTCAACCACTGTGCCACCAGGGAAGCCCTATCACCTTGTTTTTAATGTCATTTTTCACAGCAGGGAAAATTACTATATTTCAAAAGATATAAAGTATAGGAAATGGGCATCAGTCACCTTCATATTTTTAATGGAAATACTGTGAAAAATATAATTTTAATCAATTTTAGGGAACTATGAATTTTTTTTCATTTACTCAGCTCTTAACACTACTCTCTCTATTATATAAGGAATACTCCTGAAGCATGGATTTTCTTCTATTTAAAATTCTTAAGGTTACATTGCTTATGTCTTGTTTAATTTTGCTATTCACTTCATTGGTAGTGCTGTTTATGATTTAGCTGTCAGATACATTTGGATGGCAACTTCCAATCAGTCAAAAGGCAGTCATTCATTGAAGGCTGCTCTTAGCAGGAGAATTTGGTCTTGAATATCTTACCAAGTGACAGTTCCCTAAGTCATTTAATAGGAAAAGGAAAGTAATCCTGATATGAAGAGTTTAAGTAAGTGCTGATATTCAAGTTCAAATTCATATTTGCTCTTCAAACTCACTATGTCCAAAATTGAACTCATAATCTTCTCCTACAAACTTAGGCTTCCTCTTGTATTTCCAGTCTATTGTTAAAAGCAAGAGCATCCCTCTTTCACTCAGGCTTGAAACCTTAGTTATCCTCTTTCTCCCTTATCCTCTAGCAGCCATATTCTTCAGTTTCTAGGATGGTTCCTTTACAATGTGTCTCCTATCATTCTTTTTTTCTTTTTTCTTTTTTTTTTCCTATAGCTCATTTACACATTTCTTCCTTTCTGGACTGTTGCAGTATCTTTCTAATACCTTTTGCAGCCTATATCTCATTCCTTAAGACATACTGACATCACAGTAATCTTCCTAAAATTATAAATTTGAATAAACAACTCCTCTGTGCTCACAAACCATACAAGCTCACCTCTGCCCAGAGGAAAATAATATAATAAACACACTTGCCTGTCATTCAACTTACCCCATAATCATCTGTGGTCTACCCTCCAAATTTATTTGCCATTAATCCTTCTTCTGAAATGTCCTTGTATTTTAGCTTAGTTGACTTCCTAGGTATTCTTAAAGAATACTCTGTAGTTTCAGTGTAAACAGAATACCATTCTCATCATACCAGAATACAATCCATTTCTAAAGCCCTGTTCAAATTCTATCTCCTGTGTGAAGCTTTTAGTAAACTCACAATCATCCAAACATGCAACCATGAAGATTTATCTAAGCATTGTAAATATGATGAGGATACTAAAAAATATATAACACTGATGCATATCCTCAAGAAGTTAATTGTCTAATGGGGAAATAATATGAAAACAAAGAGTAACATCAATATAACATAAATGGTATGTAACTCTTACCTATAATATGAGGTATTAACAAAGTACTATGGGAACACAGAGGAATGGCTATTTCTTTATTAAAGAGTTAGGGAATATTTTATAGAGTGAGTGTGAATTGAGCTGTTTTCACAAGTAGAACAAAGAAAGTACTTTTCATATGCAGCAAACAGTATCCAAAAGCAGTAAATAGTTAACCTACTCAACAAGTATTTGAGAATCTACTGTATATCAGCATCGATTATGTATTAGTATAATTACTGGAGATACTAGAGAAGGAAGGATGGAGAGGAACAGAAAGAATTAAAAGACATGTTTTAGTAGAATGAAAAGATAATAGTTACTCTTTAGTTGTAAGAGGGTGTGAAGATGGGAAAATCCACTAAAACTTTTGGGTTTCCTGATTGGAAAGGATGATAAGCCCATTAATTGAACTAGAGAAGACTGGAGAAGGAGTATGTTTGGATCACTTTTCAACCTGTTAAGTTTTAATTACAGGTAAGATGTTCACATGGTGAATGGAAATGTGGGTCCATAGGACTCATCCACATTTAAATAATATTTGAAGGCATGGGGGTGGACTTTATTTTAAAGAGAGAAGATGTACATTGAGACTAGAGGAGATGTCTCAGAGATTAAGAAAAGAATGCTTAGGGGCTTCCCTGGTGGCGCAGTGGTTGAGAGTCCGCCTGCCGATGCAGGGGACACGGGTTCGTGCCCCGATCCCGGAAGATCCCACATGCCGCGGAGTGGCTGGGCCCGCAAGCCATGGCCGTGGAGCCTGTGTGTCCGGAGCCTGTGCTCCGCAATGGGAGAGGCCACAGCAGTGAGAGGCCCGCGTACAGCAAAAAAAAAAAAAAAAAAAAAAAAAAAAAGAAAAGAATGCTTAAAGATATAGGAAGTGGTCAACAGCCTTAGATAGTAAAGAATAGTTATGTAAATTATTGGATTCAACCATTACAAGGACGTTTTAATTTGGTCTTTGAAAACCCAGTCCTAAAAGAATGATGGCAGAGGCAGACTGCAGTGGTTTGAGCTGTGAATAAGAATTGAGGAGGCAGAGGTAGTAAGATTATTTTCTAGCTCAAGCAGCTTTAGAACTAAAAGAAAAGTGAAATATAGATATGTTCAGGAAAAGATGTTATTTTTGATGGAGGAAAAATTGGGTAAAGTGGTAAATTGAAGAAAACACAGTAATGTAAAAGTGATTAAAGCTATGGGAGAGAGGGAAGAAATGATAAAGCAGACTCTGGAGAGGAAAGAGGGAATGGAATTCAGAGTCTTGATTAAAAAAACAGGAAAATAACAAACATTTGGAGACTAAACAACATGCTACAAAAACAAACAAACAAACACCAATGAGTCAATAATGAAATAAAAGAGGAAATCAGAAAATACACCCAAGACAAATGAAAATGGAAACACAACACTCCAAAATCTATGGGATACAGCAAAAGAAGTTATAAGAGGGAAGTTTATAACAACACAGGCCTTCCTCAAGGAATAAGAAAAATCTCAAACAACCTAAAAAAATAATAATAAGAAAAAGAAGAATAAATAAAGCCCAAAGTCTGCAGAAGGAAGGAAATAATAAAGATCAGAGGAAATAAAATAGAGATTAAAAAAATAAAAAAGATCAATGAAACCAAGAGCTGCGTTTTTAAAATGATAAACCAAATTGATAAATCTCTAGCCAGGGTCCCTAAGAAGAAAAGAGAGAGGACCCAAATAAACAAAAGAAAAGAAAGAGGAGAAATAACAAATACCACAGAGATACAAAAAATCCTAAGAGAATACTATGAATAGTTACATGCCAACAAATTTTATAACCTAGAAGAAATGGACAATTTTCTAGAAACATACAGCCTGACAAGATGGAGTCAAGAAGAAAC
Source organism: Mesoplodon densirostris (assembly GCF_025265405.1). Classification (NCBI taxonomy): domain Eukaryota; kingdom Metazoa; phylum Chordata; class Mammalia; order Artiodactyla; family Ziphiidae; genus Mesoplodon; species Mesoplodon densirostris. The sequence goes on from NC_082668.1 coordinate 23,635,921, forward strand.
AAACAATTTGAATAGATTACCAGAAGTGAAATAGAATTTATAATTAAAAAAAACTCCCAGTGAACAAAAGTCCAGGACTGGATGACTTTACAGGGGAATTCTACCAAACACATAAAGAAGAACTAATGTCTATCCTTCTCAAACTCTTCCAAAAAATTGAAGAGAAGGGAACACTCCCAAAGTCATTCTATAAGGTCACTATTACCCTGATACCAAAAACAGACAAAGAAATTAAAAAAAAACCCACGAAAATTACAGGTCAATATCTTTGCTGAATATAGAAGCAAAGATCCTCAACAAGATATATTAGGAAACAAAATCCAATGATACAGAAAAAGGATCATACATTGTGATCAAGCTGGATTTATTCCAGGGTCATATAGATGATTCAACACTCACAAAATCAATGTGGAACACATTATCAAAAGAAACAATAAAAATCACATGATCATCTCAATAAGTACAGAAAAAACATTTGACAAAATTCAACATCCATTCACGATAAAAACTCTCAGCAAAGTAAATATAGAGGGAACATATCTCAACACAATAAAAGCCATTTACAACAAACTCATGGCCAACATAAAACTTAACATTAAAAAGCTGAAAGACTTCCTGTTAAACTCAGGAACGAGACAAAGGTGCCCACTCTTGCCACTTCTGTTTAACATAATGTGGGAAGTCCTAGCCATGGCAATCAGACAAAAAATAAAAGGTATCCAAATTGGAAGAAGTAAGAATGTCACTATTTGCAGATGATATGATAATCTCTATAGAGAACTCTAAAGTCTCCACCCAAAACTACAGAATAAATGAATTCAGCAAGGTTGCAGGATACAATATCAATATACAGAAATCTGTTGTGTTTCTATACACTAATAATGAAATATCAGAAAAAGAAAGTAAAAAATAATCCTGTTTAAAATCACATAAAAAAAAATACCTAGGAATAAACTTAACCAAGGAGGTGAAAGACCTATACTCTGAACATTATAAAACACTGCTGAAGAAAATTTAAAATGATACAAAGAAATGGAAAGATGTCCCATGTTCTTGAATTGGAAGAATGTTGTTAAAACGGCCATACTACCCAAAGTAAGCTACAGATTTAATATAATCCCTATCAAAATACCCAAGACATTTTTCACAGAACTAGAACAAATAATCCTAAAGTTTATATGGAACCACATAAGACTCCAAATTGCCAAAACAATCTTGAGAAAAAAGAACAAAGCTGAAGGTATTACCACCCCCAGACTTTGAACTATATTGCAATGCTAGAGTAATCAAAACAGCACGGTATTGGCACAAAAACAGACACATATATCAATGGAACAGAATAGAGAGCCCATAAATAAGCCCACACACTTATAGTTAATTAATCTACAACAAAGGAGGCAAGAATACATAATGGAGAAAAGACAGTCTCTTCAATAAGTTCTGGGAAAGCTAGACAGTCACATGTAAAACAATGAGACTAGAACATTCTCTCACACCATATACAAAACAATGAGACTAGAACATTTCTCACAACATATACAAAAATAAACTCAAAATGGTTTAAAAACCTAAATTTAAGAACTGAAACCATAAGATTCCTAGAAGAGAACATAGGCAGAACACAGATAAAAAAAACATTGACACAGATAGAATAATATTGCTATGATTTATCTCCTAAGGCAAAAGAAATAAAAGCAAAAATAAACAGATGGATCCAATTAAACTTAAAAGCTTTTGCATATCAAAGCAAATCACTGACAAAACAAAAAGCCAACTTATGGACTGGGAGAAAATATTTGCAAATGATGTGATTGACAAGGGGTTAATATCCAAACTATACAAGTATCTCATATAGCTCAATATCAAAAAAACCCAAACAACTCAATCAAAAAAATGGAAGAAGACCTGAATAGACATTTTTCCAAAGAAGACATATAGATGGTTAAAAAGTACATGAAAAGATGCTCAACATCACTAATTGTTAGAGAAATGCAAATAAAAAGCAAAAGGAGGTATCACCTTACACTTGTCAGAATGGTTATCATCAAAAAGTTTCTACAAATGTTGGAGAGGATGTGGAGAAAAGGGAACCCTCATGCACTGTTGGTGGGAATATAAATTCGTGCAGCCACTATGGAAATCAGTATGGAGTTTCTTTAAAATAAAACTAAAAATAGAACTACCATATGATTCAGCAATTCCACTCCTCAGGATATATCCAGGAAAAACAAAGACACTAATTTAAAAAGATACATGCATCTCAGTATTCATAGCAGACTATTTACAATAGCCAAGACACGGAAGCCATCCAAGTGCCCATCAACAGACAACTGGATTGAGAAGATATGGTGCATATATGCAATGGAATATTACTCAGTCATAAAAGAGAATGAAATACTGCCAATCAAAGCAATGTGGATGGAGCTAGAATGTGATATTCTTAGTTAAGTAAGTCAGACTGAGAAGGCCTAATGCTGTATGATATCACTTACATGTGGAATCTAAAAAATAATACAAATGAATGTACATGCAAAACAGAAACAGGCTCATAGATAGAGAAAACAAAGTTATGGTTACCAAAGGGGAGAGGGGCAAATTAGGGGTATGAAATTAACAAACTACTAGATATAAAATAGGTAAGCAACAAGGATATACTGTATAGAACAGAGAATTATACTCATTATCTGTAATAACCTGTAATGGAATCTAATCTGAAAAATATTGAATCACCATAATGTATACCTGAAACAATATTTTAAGTCAACTATATGTCAACTGAAAAAAAAAAAGTATTGATGGAATGAGTGGTTTAGGAATGCAGGAGGAACATAAATAAAGATAAATGGTAATTAAATTTAGGGATGGGAACGAGGAAAATTGGGGGAGCTCAATGGCTCCAATTTTGTGTGTGTGCATGAATGGTTCCTACTGTGTTATGGCATTTTCTATTTTTTAAAACACTCATCACATTCTACTCTGAATCACAGATGTACTTGTATTTTATCTTCCTAATAAAATTAGAAGCTGCTTAAGATTAGGTAACATGTCTAGTTTTCTTGTGTTTCCTCCATGCACTTAGGCAGTGTTTGGTACACTGCAATTTGGGGGGAACTTATATAATGTATTTTTGTAGTTATCTCATTAAGTAATAGTTCAATATATATTCGTTAGGTAAATTCTTTATCGACTAGCCAGAGTGAAGAGGAAGCCACGGGTATAACATGAGATTATGAGACTGCAGAAGAGTGAGAGATTGTCAGGATTCAAATTCATTCTCTACTTAAAACAAAAAACTAAAATTAGATTAAGAAGTGATCTCACAGTAGGAGTAGCAACTCACATTCAATGTGACTACATAATAATAAATTTAGTAACAAAGGCAAAAACATAAATTAGTGTGTGTGTGTGTATGCATGTGCATGTATATGTGAGTATGTGGGTGTGTAGCCTAAGAATTCCACTTCACTTGATATCTACATTTCTTTTTTTTTTTTTTTTGCTGTACGCGGGCCTCTCACTGCTGTGGCCTCTCCCGTTGCGGAGCACAGGCTCCGGACACACAGGCTCCGCGGCCATGGCTCGCAGGCCCAGCCGCTCCGCGGCATGTGGGATCCTCCGGGATCGGGGCACGAACCCGTGTCCCCTGCATCGGCAGGCGGACTCTCAACCACTGCGCCACCAGGGAGGCCCTGATATCTACATTTCTAAATTATATTATTAGTGGTGTCCTGATCACTTGAAAAATAGTAAGGTTTCAAAAAAAATCCAAGAAAGCATACATCAGAGATGAAGGATTTTAACTTGCTGATCAATACCAAACTATTGGCAGCTTCTGATTGGTACAATGCAAAAGACAATTTTAAATTGTAACAACTGTATTACACTGAAGTGGTTTCGTTCAGTTTGAGAAGTTTTGACCCTAGTAGCCTACTTTAAGTATGTAACTCCATAGCGATGGACTTTTAGTGTAAATGGAACTGCACCTACCTCAGAGTATCCTATAAATGACAATAGAAACTTTGCTGAATATAAGGTGGCTACAGAATCTTGCTTCTGTGAAAATGTTAGAGCTTCCTAAAATTGTTGTAAACTATCTTAGAACTTGTTTATAAAGATGAAGTTGGTGGAAAGTTATAGAATACCTAGGCTTTTCGATTGGTTTGCTATGGTTAAAATGAGATGTCAACACCAGAGTTTATTTTTAGTGATTTTTTCTGTCTGTAGCTGTTTAAGAGTTAAAGAAACATGCTTGAATGTCTAAAATGTCTAAATGTCTAAATGTCTTGAATGTCTAAAATACCTAATGTCTAAATGTCTAAAATTCTCTTGTCCAGAAGAGTATTCTAATATACTTTAAATCTATTAACATATCATATTGACTTTTTATCAATTCATAATCCATCAGTAATTTGGCTGAGAGAGCCATTAAGGAGAAACTACTGATGTCCTAAAAATTACAAATCATCTCATTTCACGATAAATATTCTTTGTGCCCTGTCCCAAGAAATGACACAACTGTGGTGATTTATGGCTGGAGGAAGGTGACAGGGTAAACTTGCATACCAAGTTCTGCTCAAGAAGTTGACTCAGGAGGTAAACTTCTTGCTTGCTTTAGAGTACAGCACCTGAGACCAATCTACATCTTGACAGTGCTCATTAGCAAGCCAATTGTAGACTCAACACTCTCCCTCAGAGGGGCTTTAACCAAGTCAGAGCTCATTAGCAAGGAGTCCTTGGTGGCCAGACAAGTCTCCTGCAGATTATGCAGATCAAACCTTCTTCATTTAAGTCTGGTTTTAATAATTTATCTCAATTTTTCTAAATTAGAACAAATTGACACTATATTTTCCTTAATATAGTTAAATTAACTCTTTAATGATATATACGACATTGGGATACATTCTGTTGCTCCGATCACTGATTTCTCTTGAAAATTTCTTGAATCTAACTTCGGCCTTATGATCCTCTGATATTTTCTCTATTAAAAATGTAAATAGAACCCTGGAGCGACTAATTTGGAAGTTAATAGTTCATCCACAATTGATGTAGAAATACATGACAGGCACAGCCATGAGAATTAAATGTTCTTTGTAAGGCTAAAGAGCTGGATTTTTTTCAGTTGTTAAAAATATTGTCTTGTGCTCTAAAGTTGTACTAACTCTTTAGCATCGCTGAAATTCCTTTTTGTTGTTGTTTTGTCAAACAAAAATACTGCTTCCCCAAGTGCCCAATATGATTTTAGAACAGTAGCCTATTTGTTGCACAAAGAAAGGACATAAAGTCTGGAGTCAGGCAGTCCTGAATTTAAACCCTGACCTGTCACTCACTAGCTCTATGAACTCAGAAAATTAACTTCAAGATTATTTCTTCATCTATAAAATGGAGATAGAAGTGGCACCTCACAGGGTTGTTGTGAGGAATATAAAATTTGGTACATGTGCCGTACTTAGAGCAGTGCCTGACACATAGTAAGCTCTCAATAAATGTAAGCCTGTATCACTATTGTTGTTGATGTTATTATCTATAAAACAGGAATAAAAAAATAACATATAGGTAGTACCTAGCAGGTGCTTATAGTAAGCCTTTAGTAATTGATCCTTCCTTTCCCCTTCACCTCTTTGAGGTTGTAAGAATCACGCATATATTTACAAGGGGAATAAAAGGAGCAAATTGATATAAATGGGTTCCTTGTTATATGAGAATAGATTTAAAACTAATAGGAAAAAAACATTGTAGTAATATGAAATAACAGTGTGTATGGCAAGGGGAAACTGAAAATACCCAACACAGTCAACTGATCAGCCTGACAAGTCAGAAGTACACCTTTCCTACTGTTATATCTTTCCCAACCCTCATCATCATTGGAATCTCTGTAGACTCTCCATAATGAAATAAAGCCACCAGAGTTCAGAAGACTGCAACAACCAGAGCTCCTAATTCTGGAGCCATAGCTAGTAAAGATCCCCTGCTCACAGAGGTGATGTGAACAGCAGGAATAACAGTGACTAAGTCTATGATTTCAGAGTAGGTCCTATAGGTTCTTTTATTTTGGCAATATGAGAGACCAAATGTCTAGGGAAATGCTTCCAGTACAAAAACATATAGCAATGCTCTACAAACTAAAAAAAAAAAAAAAAACCTTTTGAAATGCAGTCCTTAATTTATAGGGGAGAGTGGGTTATAGTTTAGGAAAAAAAGCAAAAATGCAAAAATTCTGAAAGACAGAAGATCACTAAAGCTTGAGTTTGCCCTAGAGATCTATCTGCTCATTTCTGGTGACCTGGTACTGGGTAGAGATTGTGCTTTAAGGAATTAAGTGACATTGGGGGAGGGATGTGACAAACTTGGTGAGCAAAGTGAGCAGTCAGGTCAGATACTCATTTAAAACTAGGATGCCCAAATGATGACACCAAGACCATCATGCATACTTGCAAACGTTGTTCACTGCACAACCCCAGGGAGTGCTCTTTCCATGAACCACAATGTGAATGTGGGCCACTCAGGCTGTACATGGCAGCTCTGGGAAACACCAACACTGAGTTAATTACAGAAAAACATGAATTTCAGAAGGATCCATCAAGGATATGTGCATGTTCCAGCCATGACTCTGGCTAAAGAGGAGAAGATTTTTCTTGATTTAAATCTTCTGAAAATTGCTAATCATAAACTCACACTCCTAAGAGTTTGGGCCCCAAATTCACACTAACCACATGATCTGAAAACTCCTGAATTCAACTATTTGAAGTTTTCCTGGGATAGCAACATCTCCAGACACTTGCCAGAGCACAAGTAGAACCTCCCTAGCAGAATCTCTGAAATCAAACTCTCAAAGAATTCATACAGGACAGAAGTCACCATAAAGAAAATCACAGAATAAATCAAGTAATAAGCTACAGGAGGGATGATTAGCAGAAATAACAGACTGCAAAATCAGACCCACAAAGACTGCAGATGATATTATCAATACAGAATATAAAATAAGCATATTAAATATATTCAAGAAAATAAAAGACAGAATCAAGATATCATAAAAGACTGTACAAATGGCTAGGCATATTTGAAAGGATCCAAATATAATTTCCAAAAATAAAAAACTGAATAATTGAAATTAGAAATTCAATAGATGGGATAAAGTGCAGATTAGACACAGCTGAAGGGAACCTGAATAAACTAGAAGATACAGCAAAAGAAATTAAACAGAATGCAGCACAGAGACAAAAACAGACGGAGATATAGAGGTGATAAGAGAAGGAGCAAAGAAGGAATATAACATTTCTCACTGGAATTCCAGTGGGAGATAATAGAGAGGTTGGGGAGATAAAAGTATTTCAAAAGAAAATGATAATTTTCCAGAGTTGATGAAAAGCACCAATCCTAAGAATAATATATTTAAAGAAATTCATGCTAGGCACATAGTAGTGAAATTTCAGAGTACCCAAGACAAGGGAGATCAGAAAGCAACCAGGAAGAAGACGGGTACCTTTTAAAGGATAATTATAAGATTGAAAGTGCTATCTCCATAACAGCAGTGGAATCAGAAAGGAGAGGGATATCTTCAAAGTGCTGAAAGACAACTGTTGATCTACAAATTTATACTAACAAGACTTCCACGACTATAGGCAAAATGAGGTTATTAGAGAAAATACAAAGTATTTAGGATAAACAGAGCATCTATAACATTTTCCAGAATGAAACTGACCACAAAAAAAGGTATCAGATGGAAGAAAACTTCAGCTCAGGGGATAGTAACCATTTTGGAAATACTAAATCATTATTACCATTTTAACATTAAGTGTTAAAAAATTAAGATAGAATTAAAATACCATCTTCTAAAAGTTTAGTTAAGAGAGGACAAAGTAGCTTGAGTTAAATTGTTTAAAGTCCCTTCCATTATTCTGGAGTAGAGTTAACACAGATTATCTTTATGGTAAACATTTGTGTTGATATTTCTAGAGTAAATGTTAAAAGAATAGAAATAAAGTATATAACTTCTGAGTTAAGAGAGAGGGATATATGGATTGAGGTGGAGGCTTTCAATATATACAAAAGAAAAGAAAAAGAAAAACTTAAAAATGCATTTGAATTTTTTAAATTAACTGTTCTGCTCTCTGACACACATTAAATGTCTTTCGCAGAGAAGCTTACTTATGGGAGGCCTAGATTACACACACGCACACATGCATGCACACACGCACACACACACACACTCCCCTTCTTCCACTTTATATTGGTTGGTAACATTTGTATGCAATCCTACCTAGGGACAAGTTTTCCCTCTTTTCTCCATAATTTTATTAACCTTTTCCCCTAATTTCTTTCATTTTTCTTCACATAATTTCTAACTCTGTTCAAAAAGGACATGGAATGTATTTATTGGACATGTTTATTTCAGGGGGGAGAAATGTATATATTTGTTGAAGAATATGACCAGGAAGAGACTGACATCAATAGAAGTGACTGATTTCTCCAGTTTACATTTTCAGGTGTATATTTCTCATTAACATAATTCAATCGCAGCTAAGACACATGCTGCCATGCTGAAAAAAAATGTAATAGAAGCAGACTAGAAATTAGTGGCTTTGTTCTATTTTATATTATAGTAACTGCAATCGCAGGTTATCATTGACCATATAAATAGCACGTTGATTTTCATGTGATGAAAGAATTAAGATTTAGGGGAAGTTTAAATGCCTTAGAATTCTAAAGGAGGTCTTACATCTCCATGCAATTGCATCTTTTATTCCTGGGTGATTCAACCCTGCCTATTAACATTTGATCCTTGACTAATTGGATATTTTGTTGTCTATGAAATGAGGGCTTAATTTGTAAAGAGAGTAACTGATCTGCAGACCTCTCTCTTGCAGAAAAGAATGGCTTTACTGAGACCTTCATCAAGGATTGCCCACATCTCTTGCAGATAGATTCTGGGTACTAGAACATTATACAATTTAAAACCTAAATGGTAGGTTTGAAAATGTGATTCTTTAAAATCCTTGATTATCCTTTGAGCACAGTAGTTAGGCTTTGGAAATTTATTATACTGATCTCTCTATGCACAGTGTTATCACAGGAGTTAGAAAATGAAATCAGAGTTGATTTTTTTTTTACCCTCAGCAATTTCATATATAATTAGTAGTAAATTTAAGAAATGTTAAAATTAATCAGCTTGATTTTTAGTGTTTTGACAAAGATACCTCCCTATTTTTTGTCTTTGGTTTTTTATGATTTAGTGTGAATTTTATGCAGTAAAGAAACACTGACAGTTGGATCAAATCAATATTTAGATTAAGCCCCATTTGTAACAGGATGATGTAAAAGAATTCTATAGGACTCCTCAAATGAAGAACCAGGAAATCTTTCCATTTGTGACAATAAGGATGAACCTGGAGGGCACTATGCTAAGTGAAATAAACCAGACAAAGAAGGAAAAATACTACATAATATCACTTATCTGAGGAATCTAAAGCAGTCAAACTCATAGAAACAGAGAGTAGAATGGTGGTTGCCAGGGATTGAAGGAAGGAGAAAAGGGGGAGTTAGTAGTCAAAACTTCAGTTATGCACGATGTGTAATTCCTAGAGATCTACTATGAAGCATAGTGCCTATAGTTAATAATATTGTATTGTAGACTTAAAAGCTTGTTAAGAGGCTAGATTTTATGTTTATCATTCTTATAATGATGGTGGAGAAGATGATGATGATGATAGGAGGAGGAACAGGAGAAGCAAGAGTAGTAACAATAATAATAGTACAGAGCACAGGTGGAAATTTTGGAGGTAATGGATATGTTACAGCATAGATTTGGGTGATGGTTTATGGGTGTATACTTATCTTCAAACTCAGTTTGTATACATTAAATATTTATAGCTCTTTTATATGTCAGCCATAACAAGCAAAATAGAACGAAAAAAGATACAAGTAGAAAGAGCAGTGAGTTACATATTAAATGTATTAAACGATTTATAAGAAACAAAAAGTGGAGGATTCCAACAGACCCATTTAGATCTAGAATCGCAGGAGAGCACTAATATCACAAATGAGGTAGTAGAGTAACTGTATCACTAAAGGCTCTCTGTAAAAGTTATGAGAAAATAATTGCAAGTAAGTTCAATGACAAAATAAAATGTATGCTAAAGTTAAATCATTAGCTTGAAGACAGCATAAAAACTGAAGGAGTATAGTTTGAATAGCCAGCAGTAAAAGAGCAAAAATATAAATCTAAAGGGAGAAGGAAAGCACATGGATTTCCCAGGATTTGAAAAGTATACTTTAAAATGTCAAATAATTTCAAAAAATAAAAATCTAGGATAATAGTAAAATGCTGTAAGCAACATCCAAAAAGGAGAGAAGAACAAAGTGTTAGGAAGGACTAAGTGACAAACACATACACTTACACTCATAGAAAGAAAGAATCAGGAAAAAAATTCTCATGTGACAAAGTTAAAACTCTGAGGTCCGAGTATCAGGACAGGATAAAGACTGGAGAAAGTCAGAATAAAGGCAAAATCTCTTTAAGGAAAATGTTATGGAAGCAATTGTGTATTATCAAGTGTATCACTTAATCAAGGGAACTAATATGCGATTTATCCTTCAAATATATGACAATAAAATACTTGGTCTCTCTAAATCATTAAAATCAAAACTTTTAAAATGGTGATAACTTTAAGGACTCAGCTAGGATATCTGGGATACTTGATTAACAGAAACTATTAACTCATATACCATTTAAAAAGAAATTATATTGCTTTTTTATGATGTAAATAGAATACATGTTAATTGTAGAAAGTTAAACTAAAAACTAAAATAATAACATGGATAACAAAATTATCTCATCATATACTACTGTCAATATTTCAGTGTTTTTATATACGTATATAAATAAAAATATATATGTATGCATAAATATATGATCGTATATGATACATGATAGGTAATTTTAATATATGGACATACTTTGATAGAAGTGAAAGAAGTGATCCTACAATACATATATGTGTATACATACATACAGGCAGACACAAACCTTGTTCTTTCTCCTCTTGTAATTTCAGATTTGATTTGCACATTCATTTTTCCTCCTAGTTCTTAAATGAAAACATTAGAAAATTTTCATAGCTTTTCTGTTAAGTGTTAGACTAAAATAGACTTTATCCCAGACTATTCATCACATGTCCCCATTCCCATACAGTATGAAAATCCCTGCTCTCATCCAATGAATGATTCTCCCCTCATTCAGCTCAGATCTGCTAGATGCGTGCAGTGGAGGAGGAGTGTCTGGTTCATTATATTTCTTTTTTATTTTTATTTTTTTTGTGGTACGCAGGCCTCTCACTGTTGTGGCCTCTCCCGTTGTGGAGCACAGGCTCCGGATGCACAAGCCCAGCAGCCACGGCTCACGGGCCCAGCCACTCCGCGGCATGTGGGATCCTCCCGGACCAGGGCACGGACCCGTGTGCCCTGCATGGGCAGGCAGACTCTCAACCACTGCGCCACCAGGGAAGCCCTATATTTCTTTTCTTAATCCAGTTATTCTCAGTAGACATTTTGGGGCAAATCCAGGTTGAGTTCAGAGAAGGTTATCTTTCTTTCATGGGTCTCCTTTGGAGATTTCTTAGAGAAAATCTAACGGGTGCTGGGGTCAGAATGCTTACTGTGGATCCATCGATCTGGTATTGCCTTTACTCCTGCTGGCTCAACAATTTCCTCTTCAACCTCTGAGCTTCCAAAAGGTCATTATTATTTATTTTATTTTATTTTATTTTATTTTATTTTTGGCTGCATTGGGTCTTCGTTGCTGTGTGCGGGCTTTCTCTACTTGCGGTGAGCGGGGGCTACTCTTCGTTGCAGTGCACAGGCTTCTTGTTGCGGTGGCTTCTCTTGCTGCAGAGCACGGGCTCTAGTAGTTGTGGTGCACGGGCTTAGTTGCTCCGTGGCATGTGGGTTCTTCCTGGACCAGGGCTCAAACCTGTGTCCCTTGCATTGGCAGGAGGATTCTTAACCACTGTGCCAGCAGGGAAGTCTCCAAAAGTCATTATTAAGTTGGAATTATGTGGCTTCCAAGAGACTCTCTTAGAGTCTCTCTTGAGATGAACCTGAGACTTGCAAGGAGACAACATGTAGACCCAGAGAAATATGCACCATTTCCTGCCTCTATTTATTAGTGTGGAGTTCACTTCCAACCCAGCCAACCTCATATAACTTTTCAGTTTCAGATTTCTCCAAGGTCAGGTCAGACAATTCTTATCTCGCTCACATGACAAAATACATATCTACTCAGGGAAGTTCTCCTGAAGCCTGCTTACTAAGCTTAAGTAGAAAGGAAAATTCTAGAACTGAAAAATGCAGTATTTGAAATAAAAATTCACTAGATGGGCTTAAAAGCAAAATGGAGATGACAGAGTAAAGAGAGGAGGTGTGAAAATAATAAAACTATATAATCTGAAGGACAGACAAATAAAAGATGCTAAAAACAAAACAAAAAACAAAAAACAAAGCTCCAGGGACCTGTGAGGCAGTATCAGAGGGTTATTATATGTGTAATTGGAGTCCCAAAAGAGAGAAGAATGAGGAAGAAAAAGTATTTGAAGAAATAATATTTGAAATTTCCCCAGATTTGTTAGAAGAGATAAATTACAGAATCAAGAAACCCAGCCAATCCCAAGCAGATTTCAGCTGGAGAATGAGGTAGTCTTGAGGGTCCAGAATAGCTTCACTCACATATCTGGTGCCTTGCTGAGAATGGCTGGAAAAGTGGGCTTAGCTATTGATAGGAGTGCTAACACAGGACTTCTTTAAGACTGTAGTTTCATACCTTGTGGCTCAGGGCTCCAAAACCAAGTTCTCCAGTGAATGCTGTAGAAGGTGAATGGCTTTTTATGACCTAGCCTCAGAAATCACACAGCATCACTTCCTCACTATGCTGTTATTGAAGAAATCACAAGTCTGTGCAGATTCAGGAGGAGAGAACATAGACCCCATTTCCCAATAGGGGGAGCATCAAAGAATTTGTGACTATGATTTAAAACAATTTACGAAACCCAAAAGGAAAATAGCAAGAGACTTAAGCCAGAAAGTCTTCATAAAAGAAGACACCAAGATGGCCAATAAATATTTGAAAAACTGCTCAACCACACTAGTCATCAGAGAAATGAAAAGAACATAATGAAACATCACTACACACCCACTGGAATAGCTAAAATTTAAGACTGACAAGATCAAGTGTTTGAAAGCAGGTGGGCATTCTCATAAGCTTCTGGTGAGAGTATATTTGGTACAACCACTTTAGATAATTGTTTGACAATTATTAAACCTGAACATATAAATACCATTTCAAAAATATTTTATACCTAACATGACCCAACAGAAATATATGCACATGTGTACTGAAAATTTTTACATGAATGTTCACAGCAACGTTATTTGTAAAAGGCTAACCTGGAAACTCAAATGTTAGTCAACAATACAATGGATAATTTGTGGACTATTCATACAGTGGAATTCTGCAAGCAATGCACTGAATGAACTATGGTTAATGTTAAAAAAAGAAAAAAAAATGGGATGAGTCTCTAAGATGTGAAGTTGAGCATAAGAAGCTGAGTATAGAATATATACTATGTGCCTCTGTCTGCTGTTCGATAATAAGCCAAACTAATGTATGGTGTTTTAGGAGGGGCAGAAGGCCATGTTCTCTGGATGAATGTGAAATCACTATGGGGTTACTTTAGGAGGGAGCTCAAGCAATTCCTCCATCATGATAGGAGCCATCTACTGAACATTACCAGCATCTCAGAAGCAACCCACAAGCCCTCTCCCAATCATTTTCTGCTCCCTTATCCCCAGTGGTAACTATTATCCTGAACCCTTGCCCTTTTAGGGTTCAGGGAGAACTGGCAGCTTCAGATTTCCCCCAGGATCCACAGATCCCCAAATACCAAGTTCCTCTACCAGATCTGCTTTCCTTGGGCCTCTCTTCTGGGCTCCGATGGCCTTTTCAGTAGATGGCTCCTATCATGATGGAGGAATTGCTTGAGCTCCCTCCTAAAGTAGTGGTTTCAGGTGTATGTTCACTTTATAATAATTCATACTACTTCACACTTAGGATTTGTGCATTTCTGATGCAAGTTATGTTAATTAAAAAAATAGAGCAGATAGATTATATACTTGAGTGGGAAAAAAAGAGAGCAAGACTGTTTAGAAGAATATTTAGTCTAGGAAAGAGATAAAGAGTCTGAGTTAAGGTAAAGACAGTGACAAAGGAGGCAAAGGGAGAGATGAGAGTCTAATGGAAGCTGGTTTGTCACTAAGACAGAGAGAATAGGAGCTATCACACCCAAGAAATTAGAAATATTTATAGGGTCTGCATCTGTGCTCAATACAGGGACCAATAGCAGATAACAGCCCACAGTGCAGGCAAATGGCAAGTGAACTTCAACAGAAAGCTGTTGAAATCCAACTGTGAAGGGATGGGGATACTAGGACTATAGTCCTAGAAGTATTAGAAAGACTAGGTTCTGGAAGCAGAACTGGGATACTGAGTTCAATAGTCAAGTAAGACTACTTTACTCTCCCATTAGACTTTAAGTTGACTAAATTAAGAATTATTGTTTTTCATGATAGACTAACAAAAAGGCATGTGCCTAGAATATAATAGGCATACAAAAATCTGATAAATTGGTCAATAAATAAATAAATGACTGGAATAAAGAATAACTCATTCACTTGAGCTGAGGTTCAAGGGGAGGGTTTATACAAATTTGTATAAATTAAGATCCCAGTTACTAGAACAAGGTGATATCAGACAAGGAACAAGATCATCTGGAGCTAGTGGTTCAGGATTGTGTCTATTTCCTTCTTTGTTAACGGGGATGATGTCAGAGGATAGTTTGGTCTGAAACTGCAAGTATATTTTTGATAGTTCCAGCTTTGTATGTAATTCAGCTACAAGAATAGTCATGCACATGGGAATGACTTGTATTAAATTCCCATGTTACAAACCACATATGAACCATTATTTGAAGGACACCTTAGATAAGATCACGTTAGAAAAGACTCAAATTTAATCTTAATCTCCATTAATTCATAAAAGTAAGAGAAACATTAAACTTTAAAATATTGACCCTGTTTTTTGGCTAATATTAAAGAAAGGTGTAGAATCATATTGAATACAGCAGATTTTCAAAAGAACCTGTCATTTTTACCAATAGTAAAAATAATTTATTTAAGTCATTCATATATATAAAAAAGCAAGGAACTATACACCCAAACTAAGTCTTTCGATTTTTTTTTAAAGCTCTAAAAGCAGAGTCAAGTTGAAGCCTTCACAGTACTAGGAAAGCCAGTTTTTATTTCACATACTTCAAAGCTATGACATTCTGATTTTTAAAAGTTAAATGAAGACTTTGACTTTATTAAGTGTTATCTCCTCTGCACAAGGAAGTCAGGTTTTAAAAGGTCATTCAAATGCATAGCATCTATACATATCTCCTTTTCCAATACATATTGATACTCACTTGAATATAGAACAGTGTTTTCAATAAATGGTATCTGATAAATGTGCTTTTACCGAAAGTATATGGGTTAAGAAAAAAGAAAAGTTCTGTGGTGGAAATGGAGACCATTATTAAGGTAAAAGAACAAAAATCCATTTATTCTTCACAAGCCATTTGCATGTGGTTGAGTTTGAGTCTCAGAACTGCATCCTGAATACTCTCACCTCATTATTATTTCTGGGTTCTATCTCATTGTTCATTCTCCCTTATTCAAGCTCAGCAAGGCAGATGGTCAATTTTATTAATTATGCTCAGTAATATTATTTACAGTATTGGGAGTTAGTTATGTAAGTTATGATCTATTTGAAATTTGGAAGTTAATTTAGAGGCCATTCTGGAGTAGAACTATCAATAGAGTAACAAAATAGAAAGAGCTTTTAATTATTATTTTAAAGTCTAATACCCCATTGTATGTAAGTTTACCTGGTTAGCTTAAACGTGTGTCAGTTCTGTGACCTACTAGGGCTAACGGCATAATCACTGACATATAAAACCTTCATCTACAAAATCAACATATACAAATCAATTGTGTTTCTGTACACTTACAAAAGTACCTGACAAAGAAATAAAGAAAAAACTATCCCATTTACAATAGCATTAAAAATAATAATACTTAGGAATAAATTTAACCAAGGAAGTTAAAGATCTATAGACTGAAAATTACAAGATATTGATGAAAGAAATTGAATAAATGAAAGATATCACATGTGCATGAATCAGAAGAATTAATATAATTAAAATGTCTATACTACACAAAGGCATTTATAGATTCAATCTAATCTTATCAAAATTACAATATCATTTTTCAAAGAAATAGAAAAAAGCAACCCTAAAATTCTTATGGAACAACAAAAGACCCAGAATAGCTATTGGCTAGGATGTGGAGAAAAAGGAACACTTGCACAGTGATTGTGGGAATGCAACGGTACAATCACTATGGAAAACAGTGTGGAGGTTTCTTTAAAAAAAAGAAATAAGTAATAGAAATGTCAGAAAGAGAAAAACAAATATCATATATTAACGCATATATGGGGAATATAGAAAAATGGCACAGATGGACCAGTTTGCAAGGCAGAAATAGAGACACAGATGTAGAGAACAAATGTATGGACACCAAGGGGGAAAGTGGTGGTGGTGGTGGGGTGGAATGAATTGGGAGATTGTGGTTGACATATATACACTACTATGTATAAAATAGATAGCTAATAAGAACCTGCTGTATAAAAAAAATAAAAATAACGTATGATCCAGAGAGTCTACTTCTGGGTATATATCCAAAATAATTAAATCAGGAGCACAAAGATACACTCCTATAGTCATTGCAGCATTATTCACAATAGCCAAGACATGGAAGCAACTTAAATGTCTATTGATGTATAGATGGATAAAGAAAATGTAGTATATATATACAATGAAATATTATTCAGCCTTAAAAATAAAGAAAATCCTGTCATTTACATCAACATGATGAAGGTGGAGGACATTATACTCAAGTGAAATAGGTCACATGTAATTGACAGATATTATATTACACCACTTATATGAGGAATCTAAAATAGTCAAAGTCAGAATCAGAGAAAAGGATGGTGGTTGCTGGAAGCTGGTAGGAGAGGACAACAGAGAGGTCAAAGATACAAAGTTTCAGTTATACAAGACAAATAAATCTGAGTGATCTACTGTATAACATAGTGTCTACAGTTAACAGTACTGTACTGTGTACTTAAAAACTTGCCAAGAGGGTAGATCTTATATTAAATATTCTAATCACAAGGAAAAAATAAAAAAAGAGGGCAGGAGGAAAGTTTTGGAGATGATAAATATGTTTATGGTATCTATTGTGGTGATGATTTCACAGAGGTATACTTATCTCCAAACTCATCAAGTTGAATATATTAAATATCTACATCTTTTTGTATGTCAGTCATATCTCAATAAAGTATTTAAAAAAGAAAAAGATAAGGTGGTATTTAAATAATGAAGTATCAGTTCCTAAAAGGAAAGAACCCATACTGAGGAGTTCATTTTGCATGAAATGATAAGTTAGATTCAGGGAAGAAATAAGCATGCTATTCTGATCCTACAAGCTGAGAAGTGTGTTTTGTTTGGCTAAAATAGAGAAGTTAAAGTCCTCAGAGTATCTCTTACGACAAATTGCTTATTAAGCATTCCTTAGAATGGCTTGACTGTCTCGAAGAGTGATCTAATAGTGAGGTAAAATTAAATTACAACATTACTTTGATTAAATCAATCAAATAAGATTTAGGCTTATCCAATCTAAGTCCTATACTTATTTTATAACATTTAAAATTAGTCATTTTGGTAATTTTTGCTTTACTCTCATATTTTTGTCTAGTATCTGTTTTATTATAGACCAACAATAGACATTTGAAGAGTGAATAATGAATATATACTTTTATAGTACAAAAAACTCTTTTGAGTTCATTGGCTTTTTAGTTTTCTGTAATGGAGGAGCAGCAACCATCCCTCATTATCTTACCAAAAAAAAGGCAACCCCGTCACCTCTTAGCTAACCCAAATTTCAGGCAATTGGCTTAATAAACAATGTAATTACCTCTAAATAGTACCTTACTAAATTCAATCCTTTTTGAGCAGAAGTAATCATCATAACTTCATTTGATTGGATATTTACTGTTTTTTTAGTTTTTACTTAGAATTTTGGTTGCTGTGGTTGGATACCCACGAAGTATCAAAAATATTCTGTTGGCAGAAACACCATTTAGGCATATCAAAAATGAAGACAATATTAAGCAGTGTTAACAAAGCACTTGATTTCAATATTATCCAGTGTCAAAATGCATGGTTCAGGCAATTATTACAATTAGTAGTTGTCCAAGGAAGTCACTAAAAAAAACAACAACTATTACTCTTTAGTGTAAATATTACATACTAGGACTGGGGGCATAAGAGAATTATAAATAGTTGGAATTTCTGATAATTAGACATACTTTAAAGATTTTAAGATTTTTACTTTATTTCTATCAAATCATTTTAGAAATCTATTACAGACAGGAAAAACTGACAGAATGGAGATTTGCCTTTTCATTCTATTCCTGTCCATCCTCAATTAGAAGTTAAGTTGATGCTAAAGACAGAAGCAAGACAAGAGGAGAGAAAAGCAAAAGACCCAAGGACTAATGTAATCTAATCTCCTATCTATAGGAATCCTGTTGGAGAAATTTTTTTCTTGGAGGTTGAAGGAGATAGAATCCATTTTGACTGATAATCCATTTTGAATGATAGTACATCTATTAATTTAATAAAAATTCTCAACTCTGTTGCCTCCTTTTTTAGAGTATATAAGCTGAAATGAACTGCTTACAAATAAGAACTTTGGGTTTCACCTATATATGCCTTTTTTTTCCATTGAAAGACTCTAAGTTCTATAGTGCTTTACAATTTTCAAAAGTTTCACTTAGATGATTTCATAAAATCCCATAATAACCCTTTTTTTAACCCTACCCTTTTATTGCCCCTCCCCCTTCCCTCTCCCCACTGGTAACCACTAGTTTGTTTTCTTATCTGTGAGTCTGCTTCTTTTCATTTTATTCACTAGTTTGTTGTATTTTTTAGATTCCACATATATATGACCTTTTAAAGTGGATGGTATCTTTAAACTATTAAAAATATTCAAGTATCCTATTCGTACCAGTTTAGATAAAAATCTCACTATCCCTAGCACTACTCATGTTCCTCTGGAAGAAACTGTCCTTTAATTTCTAGAAGGAATCCAAGTTCTTGGCTTGAAAGAAGATTTATCTTAAGGCCTCAAGTAATTCTTTGGTCACCTAGTTTCACCTTCTTGTTTTCAGGTAGAAATCGTTAGCATCCAGCTTTAAAAAAGAAAAGGAAAGAAAAGAAAAAGCCCTGAATTATAATGTTTGTTGATTTCCAAAGTATAAATACTCCCACCATGGGGCAAATCAAGCTACCAATGTAACATCACTGAATACAAAATTTAAAAGAGAGATGCATATAATTGACTCTCATGAGGCAGTGATCATTCTCTATAGCTATATACTTCCTGGCTAAAAGTATCCATAGGTGATTCTTGTAGTTTGTTTTGTTTTCCCTAGAACATCGGAACGATAGAGCTAGCTTTAGAAGAGCCAGACAACATTCATTACCCTCCCAAGGTACTCCTAAATTAATCTGATATGTAATAGGACATGACTGCCATTACGGTATGACTTTTCTGCAATTATGAATCAGAGATGACAATTCATGTACCTGCTATTTGTATGGAAAAAAACAAAACATACTTATGGGGGTCTTCAAAGTAATAATTTTGACTCTCTCATTGATAGATGAGGAAACTGTGTCCAAAAGGGGTCAAATGACTTACTCAGGGTTAAGATTTTAGGAATGGATTTCTTAGTAAGTTGATGAGTTCATTTTTTTGTGGGTTTTTTTTTTTTTTTTTTTTTTTTTTTTTGCTGTACGCGGGCCTCTCACTGCTGTGGCCTCTCCCGTTGCGGAGCACAGGCTCCGGACACACAGGCTCCGCGGCCATGGCTCGCGGGCCCAGCCGCTCCGCGGCATGTGGGATCCTCCGGGATCGGGGCACGAACCCGTGTCCCCTGCATCGGCAGGCGGACTCTCAACCACTGCGCCACCAGGGAGGCCCAACATTCTTTTTTTTTTTGCCCATGGTATTTTCACATATTTGAACTGAGAAAACTTTACTATAAAATAGAAAATATTGGTTTAGATACAAGAATAACATCAGCAAACCCCAGGGATTTATATAGATGGGATCAACACCATGATTTCTTAGACATTTCAATGGGGCCCCAATACCGTGAAGCTGTTCTTTCAGGAGTGGGGGACTTGAATCATTGACTTGCGGGCATGTTCTGCATTACTTCTATTTCTGTTCTGTTTAGACTTATCTGTATTCAGCTATACTGAAAGAAATGAGGTAGCCTAGGAGCTTCATTCGGCAGTAGAGAAGTAATCCTACATCTCGTAGCCTTTACTGTTGGCAAATTATTGACATCTAACATTAATCCTTTTAGATTATTCATAAGCTTTTCCTTTCAGCTTTAAGAAGGTGAGAGTGGTAGCCAGAGTGGCTCAACATGCAGAGCACTATGGAGATAGTTGCTAGAACAGAGATCCTGGTACAAGATAAATAGGCAGTCAACAAGAGAATTTCTCAATCTATAGAATCTAAAGAAATCATGCATGCAAGATCAGGAGGCTGAACTTAGCTCTACCAATAAAAAGTCAAGATGCCTTGATCTGGGTTACCAGACCTGAGTCAATGCTCACATCCAGGACCTACTGACTGAAGAAAAGGTTTGATCCCCTTGATGAAGAGAGATGTTGCAACATCATGGAAAGGGTATATGGTAATCATTCACTTGATTCTTCTCCAAAGGTATCTATGGCCATTTCTTCAGATAACATGAAGGAAAGGAAATACCTAGACAATGTGTGTCCTTTTGACATTAATCAGTGGAGACTTAAGCATCACATCATGACTCTCTTTTTAGAGTTGTTGAAGTACATAAGCAGATATAGGCAAGGTAATTAAGGATACCCTATCCCAGTTCTAGGTCACAATTCGTCCATGAATCCATCTAGTGATCATTTCCCTGGCCACCAAACATGTAATTACAGTGGATTTACATCGTGGTTGGCTGAACTCACGTTGGGTCCTTGGTTTCTGGAGTGACAGCATAATGGGGAAAATCAAATGGGGAGTATTTGTAGAAATCAGTGCCACTCAAAGATTTAAAAGACTGAAGTATGATAGTCCTCATAATATCCTCATTTAATTAACCAGTCTGGCCCCTATAAAAACTACACAGATCTTGATGAATTACAGTGCACTGCTGCAAACTCAAACAAGTATTTGTCCTGATGCATCTGGGGCATCAGTATCTCTGATAGAGCAGATGAACGCAGTTTCATATACCTGGAATACTACAACTGTGTTCTCTTCCAACTTAATCAGGAAGGAGGATCAAAAGCAGTTTGAATTCATGTTGGATGGACAACAGTACACAATTATGGTCTTGTCTTAAGGCTATATTAACTCTTCTGCCCTCTGTCATAATACAGTCTGAAGGAGTCTGGACAACTTGGAACACATCGGTCCACTCATGTGAATATTTAGGAGTCTGCCATATCAGTGAGGTCTTCAGAGGACCTGAGGCATATCAGTGCATCTTCTCCAAAAATAAAGGGCAAATGATTGCATCACATAATTTCCACCACAAAGAAGGAACCATAATGCCTGGTAAGCCTCTTTGGGCTCTAGAGGCAGCATATTCTATGCCTATGAATACTATTTCAAATCATTTACTGAGTAGCATGAAAAGCTGACAGCTTGTTGTGGGTTCTAGAGCAGGAAAGAACTCTGTAGAAGGTCTATGCAACCTGGCAGACCGTATAATAACAGATACCTATCTGTGGTTGGAAAAAAATATATTGTCGGACTTAAGGCAAGCCCATATAGGAGAGTCACTCACAGACAGCTCAGTTTCTGAAGCAACATCAGGCTATCTGCCTCAAAGAACTATATACAACTCAAAAAACAACTGCTGATGTTTATCACTCTGGTAGCAACAGGCCACTGTCTATGGGACATCAAATAACCTTGTGGCCCAAACTGCCTATCCCAAGCTGGTTTCTGCCATAGGCACTAAATCATAAGTTTGAAGGTGTCCAGCAACAATCTGTAATCAGATGGGAGAGACACATCTGGGATTAGTCACCAGTGGGATGAGAAAGCATAAGTAAACATGAGGAAGTTGCATGAGTGGCCCAGACCACCATGTTATTATTTACCCTTGTGTCAGCACCTCTCCTTCAGTTCACACCTATGGCCATATGGGGGTCTCTTATACGTAAGTGATACAGAAGGCTAAAGGGCAAGCTTGATTCACTGATCAGTCACATCAGTGTGTGGGTGCACACTGAAAATGGACTGCTAATTCAGCCCCACATGGGGGTAGTTCTAAGTCAGTGGTGAAGGGAAATCCTCCCAATGGGTGGATTCAGGTAGTGTACTCAATTATCCACTTTATGTTGGAAAAAAAAAAGTAGCCCGAGATAAGATTACACAAAGACTCTGGCAGTGGCAAAAGTCTTGGTTGGTCAGGGGCCTGGAAGGAGAAGTACTGGGAAGCTGGGGACAAAAGGAATGGAGAAGATATATGTAGAGAGACATATGGGAGTAAACATAAATCATTAACTTTAAATCACATGATAATGCCCTCAAGAGTATCTACTATCAGAGAGGCACGAAAAACCCAAACAGATAGATTGACTTGGCCATTTGATGTCAGTCCGTTATCTGTCATCAAGCATCCCAACAGCTATGGTGTCATAAACGTACCCATGTGTGGACCAAACATATTGGGATTCCATTCCCAAATGCTGATTCATTCTGAATGTACAACTACCATTAATATTAGTTTAAGTCATGAATACAGCAAAATCCCTCAAAGAATCCTGCAAACCTACATTGTGACAAATATTTTTATTAGACACTTTGTACCTTGGGACAAAGTCTAGTTTTAATTAAAATGGATGTATTTTCCTGGTGTGGGTTTGCCTCTCCTGCCCACAAGGCTTTGACTAGTTCCACTATGAGAGGGTTTACAGAGCATTTGTTTAAATGACATGGAAAAACACAAAATAAACTTAGACCAAGAGATGTTTTTTCACGGAAAAGCAGGTATGAAAATGGGCACAGAATAATAGGTGCCATAAGGCCTACCGTATACTCCACTATGCCAAAGTTGTGTGCGTGAGAATTATGGAATGACCTTTTGAAATTGCAGCTGAGAGGCCAGCTTGGAGGAGGAGGAACCTTACTCCCAGGGACCCATTGTGGAATTTTTGCTTTCTATCTCTGGAACTTTAAGCAATGTAGATGTAGTTTTCAGGGGAAAACCATTCAAAAGGGGGGTAGTTAGAGTCCCATTAAATTTTAACCTATGACTGCTATCTGGTCACTTCATGTTCCTTCCAAGAGTGCAGGAAGTATCAGAGGAGTCACTGCCTTGGCTGAAGTAATTAACCCCGATGATCAGGAAGAAGTAGGGTTCTGTTATACAAGGAGAATCAGCAAAGAACATGTTTGGAATCCAAGTGATATACTTCAGCATTCCATGGTTTTTTCCTTGGCCAATTTTGACAGTCAATGAACAGGCAAAGTTATTGTGGCCTGAAAAGGGTGTGGTGACTAGGTGCTCAGACCTATTATATTTTGGCCTCTTCCTAAGGCCAGTCAGCACAGAATGACTGGTTGATGCAGGGGTCAAAGTCCACACCTGCTTGCTTTGATTTGGGACAATTCTGAAGGGCCATCCCAGATTCAGGGCTTCCTATAGGATTGACTGAGGCATCTTTGTTGATGCATTGCAACTTCTCCCTTTGCCCAATTATGTTTCTCTCATTCTCTTACAGGTGCTCCCAAGAGCACTTTTCAATTAACCCCCATGTCAGAGTTTTTCTTGGGGAGTCAAACATAAGGCAGTGCCCTTTCCTTTTCTCATAACATTTCCATTTTTTCTACTTTATCTTCAACGCTATTCCCGTAGAGTTAAGAGATCTAGCTGTGCTTGTCCCATAAACTTTTCATTTTAAATTGTTCACTTTCTGGCCTCTTTCCTCTATCTTCTTTTCCTTTTTTCTCTAATGGCCCTAACATAACTGAACTTTCAAGTTGACATCCCATTGATGATGTAGGGGCAAAGTTGGAACCTTTGCTAAAAGCAGGGTTTTATAGTCTTGTGATATTTCACCTGGTTAGGGTACCATTACCGGGCAGTGTTACATTGATTTATATACTCTAGTGAAAGTACTTGGAAGAAAATCCTACCCTAAGGGAGGTCTTTAGCAGGAAACAACAAGACAAAAATGCCAATCTGAAACTTCTTTTTCAATCTTTTTCTAAGTAAATTTTTAAACCGTCCATGCAGAGCAGGTCAAATATTCAACTGTCTGTTCTAGAAGTTTTAAAAATTTTCTCCTTCCACCATTCAAATCTGAGTGGATTTTAGAAATTCTATAAAGTACTGCATATGAGCATCCACTAATTTCAATTTGTCTTTTTAAAAAATCCTTTTGAGTGCTGCTTTCTGAGCACAGAGAATACTGCTGTTTGATTCTATCTTGTCTATTCAGTTGTTTGATTTAATCAAGTAGACTAAATGAAGAATACTGAAAGTTAAACTTCTTTTCCAAATGTATCAAAGAGAAGTTAACAAAGACAAGTTAGAAATATACATAAAAAGTGATTCTTTTAAGAATTGGCACCAAAGAACTGTAAATAATTTTGAGTTTTTTAAAACTTTATTTTCTGCTATGTTGGCCCCATTGGGTCATACTTGGCACTCCACAGAGTTGATTTTAGATGGAACATTCCTCTGCTTCAAAGGTAGCTTTATTCTTTGAACAGCACTGCTTCTCACAGAATTGAATGAGAAACCTTTGTTTCTGTGTCACAGACTTGCCATTTGTTATTGTTTGCAATGATACTTTTCTAACTATCTTGGTGTCCCTGGCTGGGCAAGTAACTTAGCTTTTCTGTGTCTTGGTTTTCTTATCTGCATAATGAAGAGTTTAGGCTAGTTTCCTGAATAGTCCTTCAAGCTTAAAACACACACACACACACACACACACACACACACACACCGAGTACATAGGGAAAGATATATAAAGTAATTTCACCAATGCTTGGAAACTAGTAACTTGTCAATGAATGTTAATTTTTAAGATTGTTATTATTGCATGAATTGAAGTGTTCATAGAGTAAGAAGCTATAATAGAAAATACCAACCAAAAGTAGATTTGAATAATTATAATGACAACATCAAAAGAGGGGGGAAAATTCTGATTAATATAGACACTTTTTCCTTACCATGTGAATTTTGGACTTTTTATTTTGATGAAATGGATTTAAAAATATAAATCTGATATATCAGATTTAAATACATATGTGTTATTCATTCTATGAGACCATCATTACCCTGATGCCAAAACAGAAAAAGACACTACAAAAAAAGAAAATTACAGGCCAATATCTTTGATGAACATAGATGTAAAAACCCTCAACAAAATATTAGCAAGCCAAATTCAACAATATATAAAAAGGACCACACACCATGATCTAGTTGGATTTATTCCAGGGACACAAGGATGGTTCAATATTCATAAATCAATCATTGTGATAACACCACATTAAAAAGAAGGATAAAAATCACATGATTATCTCAGTAGATGCAGACAAAGCATTTGACAAAATTCAACTCCCATTCATGATGAAGCACTCAAAATGGGTAGAGAGGGAACATATCTCAACTTAATAAAGGCCATTTATGACAAACCTATAGCTAACATCATACTCAATGGTGAGAAGCTGAAAAGTCTTCCTCTAAATTCAGGAACAGGACAAGGATCCCCACTCTTGTCACTTCTAACATACTAACACAGTATCGTAAGTCCTAGCCACAGCAATCAGACAATAAAAAGAAAAAATACATCAAAAATTGGAAAGGAAGGAGTATAACTATCACTATTTGCAGATTACATGATACTTTAAATAGAAAACCCAAAAGCCTCCATCCAAAAACTATTAGAATAAATGAATTCAGTGAATTTGCAGGGTACAAAATTAATATACAGAAATCTACTGCTTTTCTCTACAGTAATAATGAACTATCAGAAAGAGAAAGTAAGAAAAAAATCCACTTAAAATCCCATCAAAAAGAATAAAATACTTATGAATAAACTTAACCAAGCAGGTGAAATACTTATACTCTGAAAACTGGTAGATATTGATGAAGGAAATTAAAGATGATACAGAGAAATAGGAAATGCCCCATGCTCTTGAACTGGAAGAACTAATATCATTAAAATGACCATATTACCCAAAGCAATCTACAGATTTAATACAATCCCTATAAAAATACCCAAGACATTTTTCACAAAACTAGAACAAATAATCCTAAAATTTGTATGGAACCACAAAGACTCCAAATTACCAAAGCAATCTTGAAAAACAAAAAAATATGGAGGTATCACCCTCCCAGACATCAGACTATACTACAAAGCTACAGAAATCAAAATAACATGGTATTGGCACAATAACAGACACATAGATCAATGGAACAGAAGAGTCCAGATATAAACTCACACACCTATGGTCAATTAATCTACAATGAAGGAAGCAAGAATATACAATGGAGAAAAGAGAGCCTCTTCAATAACTGGTGCTGGGAAAACTGGACTGTCACATGTAAAACAATGAGATTAGAACATTTCCTCACATCACATAAAAAGAAAAAAAAAACTCAAAATGGTATAAAGACCTAAATGTAGGACCTGAAATCATGAAACTCCTAGAAAAGAACATAGGCAGAACAGTCTTTGACATAAATCGTAGCAATATTTTTTTATCTGTCTCCTAAGGCAAAAGAAATAAAAGCAAAAATAAACAAATGTGACCTAATTTAAAAGCTTTTGTACAGCCAAGGTGACCATCAACAAAACAAAAAGACAATGTACAGAATGAGAGAAAATATTTGCAATCAACAAGGAGTTAATATACGAAATATATAAACAGCTCATACAAACAATATCAAAAAGGAAACAATCCAGTCAAAAAATGGGCAGAAGACCTGAATAGACATTTTTCCAAAGAAGACATACAGATGGCTAACAGGCACATGAAAAGATGCTCAACATTGCTAATTATTAGAGAAATGCAAATCAAAACAAAAATGAGATACTATGTCAAACCTCTCAGAATGACCATACAAATAAGAAAAGTTGATGAGGATGTAGAGAAAAGGGAACCCTTGTAGACTGTATATGGGAATGTAAATTGATGCAGCCACTATGGAAAACAGTATGGAGATTCCTCAAAAAAAATAGAACTATTATATGATTCAGCAATCATATTATACTCTTGGGTATATACCAGGAAAACAAAAACAAAAACAGTAATTTGATACATGAGCTTCAATATTCACAGCAGCATTATTTACAATAGACAAGATATGGAAGCAACCTAAGTGTTCATCGGCAAATGAATGGATAAATTAGATGTGAAGTATATATATCCACACACACATATATACACACATTGAAATATTACTCAGCCATAAAAAAGAATTAAATTCTTCCATTTGCATCAGTGTGGATGAACCTAGAGGATATTATGCTTAGTGAAATAAGTCAGAGAAAGAAAAACACTATATGATATCACTTATATGTGGAATCTAAAAAATAAAACAAAGAGAATATATATAGCAAAAGAGAAACAGACTCACAGATACAGAAAACAAACTACTGGGAGAGAGGCAAGGGGGGAGGGCAATATAGGGGTAAGAGATTAAGAGATACAAACTAATATGTATGAAATAGATAAGCAACAAGGATACATTGTATGGCATAGGGAATTTTAGCCATTATCAGGGAATTTTAGCCATTATCTTGTAATGTTATCTTGTAAAAGTTATCGTGTAACTTTTAATGGCATATAATACATAAAAATCACTATGAATCACTATGCTGTACACCTGAAACTAATATTTCAAATCGACTATACTTTAATAAAAAATTAATGCTTATAGGGCCTCCCTGGTGGCGCAGTGGTTGAGAGTCCGCCTGCCGATGCAGGGGATACGGGTTCGTGCCCCGATCTGGGAGGATCCCATATGCCGCGGAGCGGCTGGGCCCGTGAGCCATGGCCGCTGGGCCTGCGCATCCGGAGCCTGTGCTCCGCAACGGGAGAGGCCACAACAGTGAGAGGCCCGCATACCGCAAAAAGAAAAAAAAAAATTAATGCTTATAATAATAAATCAGTGAAAAAAGTATGTATGTGTTTGAACTGCCTAAATATGTAATTCCCAGCCTACAGCAATTTAATGCAAAAGAATTGGAGGTTGGGGGTCCAAAGTATACTGGAATTCAATGTGATACCCTTTAACCAAAATTTTATTAAGGACTCCTTTATATTATCAATTACCTCCTGTTCATGGACTAATATACAACATGAGTTCAGAATAAAACTGAATTTAACACAAACAGCTTTTCTTTAGATTTTTATAAGCCTGCTTCTACCATAGAGTCTCCAGGAACCTGCACATAGATGACACTGAGTTAATACAGTGTCAGATCATTCATTCCATGATCTATAACCCACCCTGCTGATGCTCCAGTATCAATCAGACAAGTGACTAATTAACCAGATGGGCCCTCTGCAAAGTTCTCTGCAGGCCAACAAATTCCAGACTTTTCAATCAGGAAGGAGAAATCAATTTCAGAGGAAGGAACATAAAAAAAAAAATGGAAGAAGGCTATACTATATTTTACCTTTTTACTCTCAAGGAAATGCAGGCTCTCCTAGTAATAGATCTTGGACAGTCTCATGACTCATGAAATGATGTAAAGAATAAAAATAATTTGATATCTAGAATCTGTACCTTATATGACTTCATAGAGGTAAGTTTGTAGTTTGAACTGAACTTTAAAAAGTATATGTTGCTCCAATAAAAATTAATGTAAAAAAAGTGGGACTCTAAAACTTAAACAACAAACCCACTAATGATAAAGAGTTTATCCTAAAAGTTCCCAGAATGAGAGGAAAAAGAAAACAAAACAGGTCACCAAAAAGGGCACAAAATTTTAAATTATACTGGTTTTCTCACCAGCAACATTAAATGCCAAGAAACAATGGAGAAATTTATATAAAGTTCTGAGGGACAATGATTTCTAGAAAAATCTCAAATGCTATAACCAAGCAACTATGAAGCGAATGATCTCTGGTTAATGGGACAAGGTATTAAAAGGTTAATTTTTTAAAAAAAGTATATGATGGCTATGGGACTGCTTGAACAATTAAGATTGTTAAAATATCTTATTATTTTTAGTCCAGCTACAGGCTTGAGTGAATACATTCAACAAATACTGATTGAACTCCTACCATGTACCTGCCACCAGACAGTAATGACACGATATGCCAAGGTCTGTGATCTGGACCTTAAAACTTTGTCTCATTTAATCCTCACATTTCTAAAAGAAAACACAATTTTTATCCTTGGGAAACTAAGACACAGAAAGGTTAAATAACTTGGCCAAGGTCTCACTGTCCCTGGATGGTAGAACCACAATTTAAACCCATGTCTATCTTCCAACAGAAATTGTATGCTTAGCTTTTATTCTTAACTGTTTCCTCTTTTTATCCTGTCATTGAAATAACTAGTCTTTTAATTGAAATGATCAGGAGCACTGATGCCTCACAAACATGGTCTAGTTTGATTATGACATGAACATTTTATAATCCTTAAAGTTTTTACAAACTAGATGTCAAAAAGTTATTTACAAAAATGCTAATCTTATTCCAGAGAAAGATATTCGTAATCTTATTGCTATCCAATATTCAATATTTTCACCTAACATTTTGTCTTCTGTGGACAATTATAAAAGCTTGACAACTAGTCAAATGTTGTAAGTCTTAGTACACCAACACTAATATATAGAAATAATACGATATTTGATATTTCTATCATGCTGGGCTGAGAAAACCTAGGCAATTTACCTCACCACTCTGGACGCCCCTTTCCTTGTCTTTAAGATTAAATTTCTAATATCTGTTGTCCTTCAGTTATTCAGTCGTTCCATGAATTTTTGTTTTTTTGCTTACTGTATTAGTAGCTATCTGTGGCTGCCATAACAAATTATCACAAACTCAGTGACTTAAAACAACAGAAATTGATTCTCTCACAGTTCTGGAGGCCCAGTGTCCAAAAGGAGGTGTCAGCAGGGTTGTTCTTCCTCTAGAAGCTCTAAAGGAGATGATACTCGTAGCCTTTTCCTTCTCCGGTGGCTGTAGCTGCATTACTCCAACCTCTACCTCCATCTTCCTGCCGCTTCTGCCTCTGTGTGTTTGTGTGGGCGCCTCTTCCTCCCCCTTATAAAGACTCTTGTGATTGGATTGAGGGCTCACCTGTGTAAACCAGGATTCTCTCATCTCCAGGTCCTTAGCTTAATTACACACACAAAGACCCTTTTTCCAAATAAGGACATATTCACGGGTTCTAGAAGTTCACATATCTTTTGAAGGGAGGCCACTGTTCAACCCACTGTACCTACCAGCTGCCAGGCATTGGACTTGGATGCTGGGACTATTTTGGGGAAAGAGGCATAATCCTCAAGTTTATGGAGGGCATTTTAATTGTTGCAAGAACTTTGGAAATTATAAAATCCTGTAAAAATGGAAGTTATTATCCCTTAAAAATTAATAACTCCATTTCTCTTCTTGCTTTTGCCTCAGTATGCTAATAAGAGAAAAATAATTGGACTACCCAATTGTTTGATGTTACCCTTCATTTGTGACTAGAACACATGTCAAAGGAAGCTGATCAATAATAAGGAGTACTCTGGGAATAACTGAAGAAAGCATCAATCAGAAACACCTGTTGATGAGGGTGTTTTCCAAGTAGCTAAGAGTAATAATACTTAACGTGGCATGATTTGATCTAAGGACAAAATAACTTGTAAATGATTAAGTTTGATTAAAAAGTTAACCTCCCTGAAAATGATGCCCTGATAACATCATCATTACAGATGAATTTCTTTGCATCTTTAAGGATTTTCATCATAATACACTCCTCTCCTCTACCTTAAAAGTTCTAGAAAGGATAATGCCTTACAGGTTAGCTATTAACACTTGGGGGAAAATAGTTTTGTTCCTTGATATTCAAAATGTGGCCCACAGATTAGCAAAATCGCTATCGCACAGTAGCTTGTTAGACATACATAATCTCAGGCCCTGCCTAGAGCTACCAAACTGGCATGTAGGTTTTAACAAGATCCCTAAAAACTAGAAGACACAATACATTTGAAATGTTAATTATATCCTTTCCAACTAGTACAACATGTTGAAACAAGGCATTTGTTATACTAGTTCTCAAAAGGTAGACTGCGGCTTTTGTTCACTTATGACAAAGGTCACCAGTGTGTGAAAAAATGAGAAAAATAAGCTTATTTAGTGGGTTCTGTGAAACTACATTTACTCAGTTTAAAGAAATACCCTTTATTCTGATATTAAGAGCTTCCTATTACTTCTTCATTTCATTTATTTTCCAATGATGATAATATAAGATGGCATGTATGCATGTGTGTACAGGGATGTTTAACCCTTTATTGACAAACTGAATTGGAGAAATATCCATAGTATTTTTTCCCCTTTAAATTATTTGACCTGTAAAATCCAAAAGTGTTATGGACAGAAGATGAGCCACTGAAGAGAAGGGTGGAGTTAGAAGAAAGAAGGGAGGGTGGGGTGAAACGTCAAAGAGGAATTTTTCTTTACATTTTTACTTAACATTTTCTTTACTTTTTTTCCTTAGGCTGAACCTCTTTGGAGAGACCACATGGACAAGGCTTGACAGATTACCATAATGCCACTCAGCTTGGGAGTACTATTTGATAAGCCCTTATTCCTGCTAGAAACCTTCATCAGATACTGTTCACCCCATGAACTACTAGAAAACTTGTTACAAAGTAGCAGACCATGGTGTAGAAAGTATTCTTAAGTTCTAGAGTCTTCCCAAAGGGAAACTCTTGCATGTGCATACCCACCAAATATCCCTTTTCTGTTCTTTGAAAATAGAAATCCATGTTCAAACCTTACCCTTTGCTTCAGAGGTGGTTCTATTTCAGTTAACCTGAACCAGTAATTGAAACATTAAAAACTTTGAAAACTGTGCAAATATATATTTCTTCAAAAGTATACTTTGAAAGAAATGTTAACAGGAGAGTGAAAGGTGACAAGGTCTTTGAAAATGAATATCATAACATTTGTGCATTCTTTGAATAAATTAGTGACATTTAAGATTGCTAAATTAACATTTTAATTTTTCTGAAGCAACTCAGTGATTCAAAAGGCAAAGTCTTAAGCTATTTTCCTTTTCTCACAGATCCCATTGTTTCTGATGTAAATGCATACTGTGCACTCATTAATTAAAGGTTATGCTACAACGGATTTTTTTCTCATTTACCAAAGATCAGACCTTTTAATCATTAGGACAAGCATGTTAGTTAGTAAACTAAAAAATGGTTATAGATCAAAGATAAAAAAAAATTCAAGTTTAGAAGATTTTTCCTACACAGCTTTCTTAACAACTAGTTCATGTTCCTTACCTTTCTCATAAAATTGGAAGTAAAACACAAACACATGGGTAAATAAATATTTGATCTTTCCTAGGACTTGTATCTTATAATTAATAGTGTGATGGGATTTTAAATGTTAAGGAAATAATAATTTGCCATGAACAGGGATGGGAGAATTTTGTTTATTAGTTTAATGTGATTCAATTTGTGAAAATGTGCTTCATTGATCTTTGCAAAAGAACTTTAATTGGAAATGAATATCACAATTTGCCACACCAATAAGCCCAAGTTGCTGCAGTTCATTAAGTACCACACCTGCTATTTAATTTTCCATGGGGAGAAAAGTAATTGATTTAATACACTTAAGGGTGGCCAGCTGGGAGCTCAGAAAACAATTTGAACTATTCAATACTTATTTCTCTACTCATCCAAGTTGTTAAAATACACCCCAATTCCCTGCTTGAGATAAAAATGCCCTAATACTTGATCTGGATATTACTTTATCCTTTTGTATAAATTCTTTTCTTAAATACAAATGTAATCCATTTAAATAATATTCTTTAAAAAAACTCACAAATAAATGAGGAAAGTGCTTTAAAAAAAAAAAATACCAGCACACACGGGTTGCCAGATCACCTTTACAAGCAATCTGAAGCTCAGTGGGGTGAGAAGAGGAGAAAGAACAGGGACTTTTATTAGGATAAAAACCATAGGAAAGATACTAAATAAACAATATCAAACAGCCACCCTCAACAGGACAGATACCCTCAACAAATAATCAAGAAACAGCGGTGGAGAATAAGCAACACAGTAAAGAATAAGTGAGCAGTAAATTCCTTTAGATGTAAGAGCTAAAAATAACTGAGGGCCCAAGAAAGACTTCACAGCTTTTAGTTATTTGAAAAATGAGTTCTTACATCAGTCAGTAACTGGATTTGCAGGAACCCTCTGTGCTTAAGCTTGAAACAAAACTAGAGCCATCGGCTTGGTCCCCACATGGAACAATCAGCGCGGCCATGAAGCAGTTAGGCTCCAGGCTGTGGATTCACATTGTGATTGTGAGCACAATAAGGTCAGGGTAGGGCATGGCTTATTACCAACCCACCTTTGTCCCTGGAGAAGTAACTCTCACTGTGCAATTTTCATTTTTACAAAGAATGGTTAGCACTTTTCTGATGGTAGGTGAAGTGAGATGGTTAATATCTTAACTATATTCTAGAAATATTTGAAATGTTCACTAAAATTTACAATTTAAACTTTTTAAAGCCAAATATTCCTCCATCCTCCATCCAAAATATATTCCAATTTTCTATAAAACTATAGGAAAATATCATTTAATTTTTGGAAATATACTTCACTATCAATGTTTCTGTGATGCATTTTTTTCCATAAGGTGAGGCATTTCTATATGCAAATTAGAAATAGGAGACTTAGATATTCTCCATTCCAGTTAAGGCAATTCTGTCTCTTTAAAAAAGTTAATCAATTTATTCAACCATGGGTACCATTTTCTTATGAGACTTTAAGATGAGGAAAAAGTAGGGATGGGGGACACAGATAAATCAGACGTCATTAACACTTGGGATGGTTTAAAAAATGTGACACCTGGTTTTCACCTCGGTCAGATGAATGAAATCAAAATTTGGGGAGGAAATGTCAGTATATTTGAATTTCTTGAAAAATGCCATATGTGATTCTAATGTGCAGCCAGGGTTGAGAATCACTGGAACAGTGCAAGAAAGAGCCCCAAACCAAATAATTATAAAGCAATGTGGTAACAGCACTGAATGAAATATATAACAGACAGAGAAAAGTGTAGAAGAAAACTCAGTTATTTCTCTGATTAACTCGGGACAGCTGGGCTTGGAAGAGGGGAGCAGGAGGTTGCCAGTCTTTTTTTTTTTAAACACAAGTCTGTATACATTCCTTTCAAAAGAACAGGTGTCACTTTTGAAACTTAGAAGCCAGCAATACATTAGGAAGGTTGAAATAACAATAATATGTGTACAAAATATTATAGAAGCACAGAAAATAGCAACTAATCTAGGTTCTATGACCATAGAAGGCTTTCTCAAGGAAACACAAGTTTAATCTTCAGGTTAAACATTTACCTATCAATCAATTTGAAAACTATTTCAAATTCTCTTATCAATAAAATACTACACAAATATAAAGAGAGCATTTATTGTAGCATTTATTTAATTTCCAATAATATTCTAGTTTAATAAACAATTATATTCTAATAAACAAAGACATTATATCCCAGATTTATTATTGGAATCTGTTAGTATTTCTGTACTTCAAAAAAAAGTGGTCTAAAATAATTAGGATAAATGTTTCACTTCATGACATTTACATTTTAAAAAACTATACAGTGGTTTTAAATAAATTAAAACAATTTGGTAATAGATCAATTTAACCTACTGAATAGGGCAGAACCAGGGCCACTGCCTTTGACTATGTATGTTTGAGCAGCCATATCTAGTATCCCTAAGTAGAACCGTGCCAAGAACAGTGATTTCCAAATATGAACATTAACATCAACAAAGAATGCTTCCTTTATCCTCTATGCAAAAGCTCACTGATATCATCAGTGGTCAAAATGGTTAAATATCCAACCATAGCTCTATCCTACCCATGTAAAGTTTATGGTGGAATAAATGATCTTAGGCTCCAGATGGCCTTGCCTAACTATTTTAGCCCTCACTGATCTAAATTTCTCCTGCATATATATCATGTATACTATAAAGTAGCACTAATTGGGTTTACCTTCAGTATTCATGATTATTCTGATAGGTCTAGTATTATCTCCCTGACTGGATTCCTGGAGAGCAGTGACTATATTTCCTACCTGTTAGGTTTTTAGGAAGTATTTGGCTGGCTTGATTACAAAATATGTAAGATGGGAGATTTCAAGTTTATTTTATACAGTGCTGACCATTGTGTCTGGCCTGGCAGCACCAGGGAAAGGAGAGAAAGGAACACGATCATCTGAAGAGGAGCATAAGTCTACTTGCAACAATGAGTAGTCTGTTCATGATTTTTGCAAATTCCTTCTTCTCCTTGGCTACATGAAGACACCTATCCTTCCTTTGTCATTGCTTTATTTAACTCCATATGTGAAATTCTTTTCATTATACTCTTGGCATACAAATTCTTTTTTTTTTTTTTTTTTTTTTTTTTTTGCGGTATGCGGGCCTCTCACTGTTGTGGCCTCCCCCGTTGCGGAGCACAGGCTCCGGACGCGCAGGCTCCGGACGCGCAGGCTCAGCGGCCATGGCTCACGGGTCCAGCCGCTCCGCGGCATATGGGATCCTCCCAGACCGGGGCACGAACCCGTATCCCCTGCATCGGCAGGCGGACTCTCAACCACTTGCGCCACCAGGGAGGCCCAGAAATTCTTTTTTTTTAACATACCTTAAATTTTATTAAGATAAAGCTAATTACTAAAATCAATATACCTCTCAAATTTCAGTGGCTTCACCTAAGGTAAATTCTTTCTCCCTCAATAAAGTCAGCCAGCAGTGGGGCAGATATGAGGGGAAAAACTGATCCATGCAGTCTTTCACAGATCCAGGGTGATAGAAGCAGTGCAGGGTTTAACATGTGGCTCCCAAGATTACTCTGGAGCAAAGCCATTGCATGGGAGCTGTTCAAGGACAAGTTCTGGGAGTGGTACCCTTCACTTCACTTCACATCCCATTGGCTGAAATTCAGTGCCATGGCCACCCTACCCCTAATGACAAGGTAAGCTGGAGGATGTAGTAAAATTGTCTGTCTGGAAAAAGAGAAAGGGGGTTGGTGAACAGCCAGAAAGTCTCAGCCACTTAGAAACAGCCCACTCATTTATTAAAATCAGGACTTGAACTCAAATATCCAAATTCTAAATTATGAGCTCTTTCCTAATACTGTTCCCAGTACACTATGCCCCACTGTTCATGCAGAGAATGGATGGATCCATAGGAATGAATGTATTGAGGGAAAGGTAGGACTTGCCATGTCGGGAGAGGGCTGATGGGCCAGGTGGTCTGAAGAGGCCCTTCTACCACCTGTGCTGTACTTTGGTTCTCCCAAACAGCATGTGACACTGTCACATGTCAAAAATTTGTAGGAGAAACATTTGCTAGAAGCAATTACTGGTCTTGAGATCTTCAGCAAACTACTTAATCTCAGCATTGCTATGAGAGACAAGGATTGTTATGTGTCTGGAATAGGGCCTGATGGATAATAAACACTCGAGAAGTGGAATCATTATTCATGTGGTTTTACTTACACACCAGGAGAATGGAAAGAAAGGGGTTTTCTCTCCTAATTTTCCCTGCTGGTAGGGTCAGAGATTCAAGCATGATGGAACTCTGACTTGCTGGGCAGGCCTGTTTTTTGGCTCTGTCCACATCAGGGCACAAAATCAAGCTATTTCTGGTCCCAACCCTTGCCGCTAGTCATGAGAACTGAAGTCGCTGCCTTGTGTTCAAATGCACATTATTGATTCCAATTCAAAAACGTATACAGTGCTCCTGACTCAACAGGTATTTTCACATAAGTTGCTTTCAGCTGCCTTTCACATGATATTCAGATCTCAGCTGTCCCTAGCTGTGTGTGACAATTTTTTTTTTACAACTTTATTGGAGTATAATTGCTTTCCAATGGTGTGTTAGTTTCTGCTTTATAACAAAGTTAATCAGTTATACATATACATATGTTGCCATATCTCTTCCCTCTTGAGTCTCCCTCCCTCCCACCCTCCCTATCCCACCCCTCTAGGTGGTCACAAAGCACCGAGCTGATCTCCCTGTGCTATACAGCTGCTTCCCACTAGCTATCTATTTTATGTTTGGTAGTGTGTATATGTCCATGACACTCTCTCGCTTTGTCACAGCTTACCCTTACCCATTTTTGATTAAGGTGTTCTAGTTATTCTTTCTCTGAAAACCATTATCTTGTTCTTTCTTTTTTCCTGGTAAGGAAATACTGAAATACAAACTAGGTGAAATACTGTCTATTGCAGTACTCTCATTATGTTCCAATCTGCAGGTAATTATTTACTAACATACCAACAGGTTTATGTGATTTTTTAAGAGGATTTGGGACATTTAAACAAACATTTATAAGTTTCCCAACCAAGACACTTAAAATTACTTTTCTTAATTAATGCATAAATTAATTTAACCATGTTTATTGAGCAACTGCTAAGTACCGGGCTCTCTACTCTGGGCTAGTGAGAATATGGTTATTAAGAAAGGAGTGTAGACAAAGAAGCATTAGATAATATAATGTGTGCTATGTGAAGAAGGGCTAGTGTGTATTGGGAGTAGATAGGGTCTCTTAACCCAGATGTGAGAGTACAGGGAGTTCTGGAAGGAAGTGACTAAGCTGAAATCTTAAGAATGAGCAGGACTAGACCAGATAAAGGTAAAAGTGGAGTAAAAATTTTCAGGCAAAGAACCCAAATAGCAAGAGGTGGGACTGGAGAGTTTGGCAGGGGTTAGATCATGGGGTCTTGAAAGCAATGTTGAATACTGGCAGACTGAAACACATAGAACACCTTCACCTGAGCTTGTATCTTGTGTACAATTTCATGGCACTAGACAAACATTTTCAGCACTGGAGAAATACTCTATGTTCTAGGTAAAGATATTTGTTTAAAAAGTATAACCTGAGGGCTTCCCTGGTGGCGCAGTGGTTGAGAATCTGCCTGCCAATGCAGGGGACACTGGTTTGAGCCCTGGTCTGGAAAGATCCCACATGCCATGGAGCAGCTAGGCCTGTGAGCCACAGTTACTGAGCCTGCGCGTCTGGAGCCTGTGCTCCGCAACAAGAGAGGCCGCGATAGTGAGAGGCCCATGCACCGCGATGAAGAGTGCCTCCTGCTTGCCACAACTGGAGAGATCCCTCGTGCAGAAATGAAGACCCAACACAGCCATAAAAAAAAAAGTATACCCTGAAAAATGGTTTACAAAATTGTTTCACTGTTAATTGACCATTGCTATATTATAGTTTCAGAGATATATTAACAACAATTGATTGACGAATAAATCTTCCATCTACTCAGTAATATTAATGAGCATCTACTATATTCCGGGCATTGTGTTAGATATTCTAGGGTTAAAAGATGAGAAGAAGAGAAGAATGCCATCTTTTCCTTCAAGGAAGTATTGAGGTTAGAAAAAACAAAACCATAGATTTTTCTAAACAAAAACAATAACAAACGATAACTCTGTTTCTGACATTGTCCCTGTTACCCAGTCTTGGCCACTAGAGTCAAGTTCTACCACTACCTCCTACTTCCACCGAGTTTTCCATATAGTCTAGTCCTCTATCCTCCATTAATTCCTATTATTATTCTGTTGTAATGGCTCTTTTTGCCTGAGTCATTTCCTTGTTTGAGAATCTTACCACTTCCATTGGAATCATGCAATATTTCACTAGCTGATTCTCTGCCTTTACTCTTTTCCTATGTTCCATTCTCCAGTCCTCTGAAACCCTGATTTCACTCTTTCACTCCTCTGTTTAAACACATCCTCTGGTTTACTTAGTTCATTAATATAGAATCCATGTATTTTATATATATTATGCATATATAAATAAAATATATTTTAATATATTTATCAAACATAGATAAAGGCATATTTCAATAAGTAAATTAATTAAAATATTTAAATAAATAAAATACATATTCTATTTTAATAAGTTAGCCTAACATTAAGGACCCCTTAGACTTTAAACTCAACTCCACCTTTAAGATCTTTTCTGTACTTCAAAGCATAACTGGGAGGAGGAGGGGAAGGACTTGCTCACCCTGAACAAAGTCTCAAAACTGGCGTTGTTTCAAAGTGTATTAAGGTAGTATGTCCACTTAAAGGTTTCTAACAACATAATGAGAGTGCTTTAGAAGAAGCAAGGTAAAAAGGAAGATTTTGATATGAAGAAAGCCAAAAGAGAGTGGCATCTTTTTACTTGCTCATAATTTATCTAGCTCCTGACCCCAGGCTTGTCTCCCCTTCAGGTTAGGTTCTGGAAACACCTACGTATCAGGAACTCCCTGTTAGAGCCAAGTGAGTCTATTCAGTGTGCTTTGAAGACAGGATGCCTCTTCATACCTCTGCTCGCCCCACTTGTAGACTTTAAAACACCACCCTGATACATTAGATCTGATCTAAATTCTGAGCCATTGTGAAGCCTGATTGTTAGAGTCCACACCCTTTGTCAAGTGCAATTTCTGGGACAGTCAATGAGATTATAAGGGAGAGGGAGCCGGGAAGTTAATCGAATCTTCCATTATTGCTTAAGTTATAAGTCTTGTTCTCTAAAGTTTGCTGAGTGTCCTGTTTCTGTGAGTAGAATAATGATTCCTCCAAATATGGCTGATCAGTCATAACTGGCACAGAAGCACAGGCTCCCAGGTGCCAGGTTATTGCACACAGAAGATGTTTTTTAGATTTGTGGCCAGTAGTAGTATCCTGTCAGATGCTGTTGAATCCTGGGTTCTGATAATGTCTTACGCCCTAAATATCTTCCAAAAGAAACACATGCTTAGTAATTAAGAAATATACTCAAATTATATGAATCCCATCCTCCCTCAAATATGTCTTAATTCTTTTGCTTCTAACAGAACTCTGATGTTGTTCAGATATTTGGAGGCTTTGTGCTTCAGGGGAAATGAAGGTTGGTTACTTTAAGACAATTGTGGTAATTCCATTTTCTTGACAGTGGTTGGTTTAGACAAGGGCATGTGATG
Source organism: Mesoplodon densirostris (assembly GCF_025265405.1). Classification (NCBI taxonomy): domain Eukaryota; kingdom Metazoa; phylum Chordata; class Mammalia; order Artiodactyla; family Ziphiidae; genus Mesoplodon; species Mesoplodon densirostris. Next base: position 23,676,364 of record NC_082668.1, read on the forward strand.
TAATTCTGACCAATGAGCTGTAAGAGGAAATCTGCTGAGGAGAGTGAGTGGGAAAATTTTTCTCTTTTCTGAAAAACGTACACAGGCAGAGATTAGTCACTTATTTTCTTGCCTATGGCTGCATGTAATGCCTGGAAACATAGAGTTACTGGAAAATCAAAGCCAGTAGAGAGGAGAATTCACAGAGGAGAATATGGGCATTGTGAAACTGATGAATTAACTTACTCTGGAACTTTCCTACCTCTGGTCTACTTGTTTTGTTCAATTAATAACCCCCCCCTTTTTTTTTTTTGGTACGCAGGCCTCTCACTGTTGTGGCCTCTTCCGTTGCGGAGCACAGGCTCCGGACGCGCAGGCTCAGCGGCCATGGCTCACGGGCCCAGCTGCTCCGCGGTATGTGGGATTTTCCCGGACTGGGGCACGAACCCATGTCTCCTGCATCGGCAGGCGGACTCTCAACCACTGTGCCACCAGGGAAGCCCAACCTCTTATTGTTAACATCACTTTTAGAAGTAACCACTGGGATATTTGCAGTCTAAACCTTCTAGGAAGTTACTAATGTGGGTTTGAGACTCAAGTCTTAAGTAACTGACAGGCATCTCTCAAAAGGGAGTATGAGTCAAGGGCTGTGCTCATGTCATTTGGGAGACCTGCCTGCAATGCAGTTCACACTAAGTCCAAGAATGCAGTTGCATTCTTGGACTTGGATCATTTCTGATATTACAACATAGTTTGTTTTCAATGGAGCATGTGCCCAAATTGCTTTTTATGTTAAAGTTAATGACTTGTACTTTGTGACAGTAAAGTGAAGTGGAAAGAACATTGGGCTGGAAGTAAGAAGACTTGGATTCTTGCCCTTATGTTGATACAGAGTCTCTGTATGACCTTGGTCAGAAAGCGGAACACTATGGGACGTGGTTTTCTCAACTGCTATATCAGGAGGCTATACCTGATTATCTCTAATGGGGTTCTGATTCTTATTTTCTAAAGCCCAAAGATACCCACAAATTGCACCCAGGAATAAAGAGTAGGCACTCAACCAGGGGTGTTTCTAACAAGGAGATGTACTTTATATACTTTCTATTTTTTGTGTTCCATTATCTATCCATGCTTATTGCATAAAGTTCTGTTAATAATCCAATAATGAGAGCTTTCTCATTAACTAATTTGGATCACAGTGCTGTCTGCATTGGGTTTGGCAAAATCAGGCCTATTGACCATTTGGTGAAGTGCTGGATACAGTGGAGGTAGGAACAATGAGAACTGCCAAGATGTGGGGGGATATCAACTACTTTTGAAATTGTTGAATGATATGAAGATTATATCATGCAACACAATAGAATCTTGAGACAAAATATCTAAATTGAAAAATTAAAGAAAACCATTTTTATGTATTTACTTAAGATCGAGCATTCAGAAATCTGGTTTAGAGTTATAGAAGTTAGTGTAGGAAATATTCTTAACAAAAAACATTTTATTCAAATCTCAGGGCCTACAAAGGAAGGGAAAGGGAGAGGAGATTTCTTCATAGTTACTACATACAACTTTCATTACTGGCCTTTATTAAAAGAGCCCCAAATAAGGTGTTCACAACAAAACAGGCAAGAGTGACTGCTTGTCACTGAACAGCAGTAGGATAAGCAAGGGGCTTCATCCCTAACTGAAATTTAGGATCCATGTTCAGCTGCCTACTGATGAGGTTAAGAGAGTCTCTTATTAAGCAGCCCACGGACAAGCCAGAATGTCCTCCCATCTCACTCAAACTGCCTTTTTATGTTATCGCTGACACAGGCTGCCTTAGTTAATAGGATTATTGCTGTGTTGCATTTCTAGTGCACTGTTTTGCTTTGTTATAACTTTGCACAGTAGGCTACCTACAGAGGCACTCATTAAGCCACTTGGAATTCCTAAGCTGGATAGAATATCTTTGAAGAAAAGAGGTCAGAAGAGAACATGGTCACCAAGGTGACCAAGGCTAGAATAACAAAGAAGTTGGTTATACAGAAGATTACAATCAGTACAATCACGTCTTCATTATTAATGCTCCATGAACAAAACAAGCTGATGCAGATAAATGACAAGATATTTCCAATCTTTTTCACTCACTATTTTTTTTTTTTTTTTTTGCGGTACACGGGCCTCTCACTGTTGTGGCCTCTCCTGATGTGGAGCACAGGCTCCGGACGCGCAGGCTCTGCGGCCACGGCTCACGGGCCTAGCGGCTCCATGGCATGTGGGATCTTCCCGGACCGGGGCACGAACCCGTGTCCCCTGCATCGGCAGGCGGACTCTCAACCACTGCACCACCAGGGAAGCCCTTTCATTCACTATTATCATTGGATTAGAAGTCAGATATCTGTACTGCCTTGAAAAGAACATTTCCATACTAAACTAAGGCTGAATAACCAAAGCCAATGAGATAAATATTTATGCATGATCTGGTAAAAAGAAAAAAATTGTATTCACCTCAAGCTAACCACACTGTCTCCCTAGACTAACTCATATTCAAAATGAAATCACTCATGCTTTTCCTTCCATTTGGAGGGCAACAAAGAACCTTTTAAATTTTTAAACTGAAGCTATGACAACTGAACCAACAATAGGAAATAATAGTCTGTAAATCAGTTTAATGTGTTTAATAATAAATACCACCTCTTCATAAATTCAACAGCAGGATGGGTTTTCAGAAATGTTAACATGTGGAAAATTATCCTATCTCATGACTGCTCCACTCCTAACATTTTCTTTACAGTTACTGATGTTTCCTTCACTCAGCTGTTAATTCCTTTCCTGCTGAAAAACAGTGAAAAAAAAAAAAGATGAAACTAGGAATGGTGATGGGAGAGAGGATGGGCTCAGGAGCTTCCATCCAGGCAGTTCTTCCATTAAATTTTTCTCACATTGTTTCAATCCCTTCTCTTTATACATGACCATCTTTTTTTTTTTTTTTTTTTTCAGTACACGGGCCTCTCACTGTTTTGGCTTCTCCTGTTGCGGAGCACAGGCTCTGGACACGCAGGCCCAGCAGCCATGGCTCATGGGCCCAGCCTCTCCGCCGCATGTGGGATCTTCCCGGACCAGGGCACGAACTCGTGTCCCCTGCATCGGCAGATGTACTCTCAACCACTGCGCCACCAAGGGAAGCCCTACATGACCATCTTTAGTTGAACATTCTTCACCACACATCAGGATAATACATTACCTTTTTGCTTTAATGACACTCATCATTGATTCTTCTTTCTTCATGCATGGATTACCTTTTAAAATACCTCTCATCATGACACCCTTCTCCTCACTGTTATTTTTCTAGATGTTCAAAGTCTTTCATGATGTGAACCCACCCACCATAACTAATGTTTACTAATACTTCCTAACTCAGCCCTCCATGTGCATCCTCTGGCTTAGTCAGATACTTCTCTGGGTCTCCTGACCACTTCCTGCTCATGCCTTCGTTATGCTGCTCCACTTTATTGGAAGTCCCTCTCTTCCCACCTCCACTCATCCTAAAAGCAGTCAACCTTCCAAATTCAACAAGATATTCAGGAAGATATTAACTTGCTCAAACTTTCTCTAGTAAATGGTTGAACCAGGATTCAAATCCAGAGAGACTGTCTCTAGAGTCTGTGTTCCTGACTATTAAATAAGTATTAAAACTAAAAAGCCAAAATGGAACTTTAGGAGTTTATTCACATTTTAGAATTTGGAGATAATGAAGTCTGCACTTAGTGTAAATTTAGGGCTTCTCGAAACAATTTTAGAAATCCTACATAAATAAGTAGAACTCAATATGAATGCTAACTGTCATGCATATGTTTTAACATTATACAACTATAACCATAATTACATAAGTGGAACTAACTTAAGGAGAAAAAATATTTTAAATGTATGTGAAAAATGTTATTGATGGGATAGTAATGATTCCACTTCTAAGAAAGCATAATCCAAAATAGAGTTATGTATGTACTATTAGTATGTACTAATAGTATGTACTATTTTCAGAAGTGAAATAAGAGAAATTGACCAGGTTTTGCTAATTTTAAAATTATCTATCTATTACACAGTAACAATGGAATGCTAGTCACTTAACCACAAGAAAAGTTGTAATGAAAAAAAAAAGTTATCAGACCTAGATTTAAATATAATGCCTCAAGTAGATAAGTTAATAATTCCACTATGGGATAGATTTAATTACATAATTATTAGTGCATGAGGATATATTTGGAATTAGTAATAATCTCTTTAAATTACTTTAAAATTGTTATAGGTAGCTTAATAAAGATATGATCATTGTCTAATGATATGGAGAAGCAAAAAAGAAAATAGAAAAAAAAATAGAAGAAAACTTGATCGTATACCAGGAAGTATTTAAAAATTAAAAAACAAAACAAAACCAAAACACATTAAATATCATGTTGCCATTCCTTGTTAGTGGCCATTAGCCTGAATGTGGGATTTATATTTGATTGCTTATTTCAGGAGTTTTATTTTGTAAATTAAAAGTACCTGGAAAAAAATCATGGATAGAGAAATTGAAGAAAAATCATGTGAAATGAGAGAAAAAATAAAAATTATTTAATTTGGAGAGACCATTTAAACTAGTGGATGTTAGAGATAATCAGCAGGAATAATAAAAACTTTTCAAAATAGCTAATATTTATGAAACTCTTATGTGTCTAGTCTGTTCACTGTCTTTTTTAGCCTTCCGACCAGGCTTAAAGTTGGCATAACAGATTTCAATTTAACTAAAAATAAAATGATATTTTAGAGAAGTTTTCACAAATATATTTTATGAAAATATCTGAATAAATGAAATGTAATTGAACACTTGGGATTTCCTTAGCAGTTAATAAGAGAAAGATCTAGGAAAAAAATATCCTTAAAATTAAGAAAGAAGTAATTTTAAATTCACAAATGTCCTTTCAGGAATGCACATATTATTATTAGTTGGAATAACAAGTGTATATTGCACCATTCACAAATATTAGTGGTGATTTTCATTTTCTTGAAGATGGCACTTAGGTAGATATATCATAATTTCAATTTCACTAAAGTATGTTTAAGGATTAACTCATCCGGTTTTTAAAAAATGTATTTTGTTTACTTGAGACAACTTTGTAGTTTGTTCATTTAAAATTATGTAATAAGATAACTATAGGTAGTTTTATTGGTTTGCTTTCTGTAGTCATGATTTTTTTATACTAAGTAAATTTTTTTTTGGCTTATAATAGATAAGAGTTGTTTCCATTTTCCACTTCGCTTTGACAGTGATAACCCTGACTTGAATGCTTTGTCAGCAGGATATGTTCTAATAGAAATGAACTTGGGTAATCTGCTTCAAAGAAAGCAAAAAAATGGAAAGACCATACAGATATAGGGTACTAATTACATTCCACCGTATACAACTTTTTGATTAGAATAACTGAATGATACTTCTGAAAAATAAGTATAAATCACTTATATTCTAAGGATAGATTGCTATTTAAGGAAAATAATAACAATGCCTTGGGCTCTACATACATTAAGTGACAAAAGATCATTAGTGTGGATGATCAGATTTCTGAAAATCAAATCTGTGCAGCTCAGCAGGCTAGGACACATGGAGAGAGGCCAATATATAGGTCTCTGTCCATAAGAATTGAGCACTTAGAGGAGGATTACTCTGGTGTGGAATGTCCTAGGCCTACACTAAACAAATATGACACCAAGAACCCCATGCAAAGGGGTCAAACTGAGGCCCAGGTACACCTTGGGGATATGACCAAATTTGCCCAGGGTGAAAATTATTCTCTCCATAGCCATTTGGATTCAAATTTTTAACAGGCTATAATGAGTCATCTTTACCTCTGCATGAAACCAAAGTACACATTAGTGCAGCAGGTGAATTTATCAAGTGGTATTCAAATGTTAAAAATTACTAACTCACCCTGGGAGGGCATTTCTTTTGCTTTTAATTTGGAAGCCCCTGACACATAATTTTCAGTTTGGATTAAGGAGCTTTATCATAACTGTTAAAAGATATGATTCACATCATTAAACATGATCATTTTCATCATAAAGAAAATGATTCACACACTAAAACCCATACAAAATATTTTATTTTTTTCTTTGAATAATTCAACTTAGTATGGAAATACTTTTATCCTTGAAAGTTTAAAATTCTTCATTTTAAAAAATACACATGTAATAACAATATGTTTTATTCTTTCTAATTAAAAAAAAGAGTGGGAGTGTATGAGGGTAGGTTTTATACTGTAAGTATACTATATAGATTGAGAAGTTTAGTTGTGCATTTCAGCCACAAAATAGTGAGTATACCCTTATTTCTTGGAGAACATTACATTTTGAACCTACCTAATCAAAGGGAAACTTTTAGAAAGAAAACTTTTAGAAAGGAAATTCAACTAAACTTTTAGAAAAGAAAATCAACTAAAAATGGCCAAGAAAGCAGTTTGACAATGTATAGCAGATTGGTCACCCTGGTCTAAGCTCATATACATACCTTCCTTTCCAATTAAGGGGACCTTGAGGAGGGAGAGTATTTAGAATCCTTTAAGGATTATTTATTGTGGGTAAGATGCAAATATATATATATATATATACACTTAAATGCTAGTTAGAAAAAGGTGTTTATTAGAGTATGGAATAAGTTTAAAATTTAAAAAAATATGCCTCACAGTATGGGTTTGAGCAGAAAATTTGCTATGTAATGGAACATACACTGATCAAGTACTTACCACCCAGATTCATTGGCCATAAATGCCCTGCCCACTTTCTCTCCTTGGGTGCCAACTGCATGACCTTTCAGAAAGTGATGATGAAAATAGGGATTCTGATTTCAAAAAGGGAGTGAAATGGTAGACCTGAACATGAACTAACTCTTATTGGTAGGTCTGGGTGCTATGTATTCTACCAACCAACCTCACCATAGTCGATGGACCTGACTTCCCTAAACCCTGTGCAGCTAGAACTGTGACAATGACTATATCAGTTCCCACACAGGGATATGGGCACAACTATTATTCTGTGATAAACCAAGCACTCCCCATTCTGTGAGGAAATAGAACCATCATTAATGGTGGTTATATATTCAAGAGTCCAATCTAGCTAATTTGTAGTTTGGCATCAGACAGGCATCTTGGGAAAGGCAGTAAGATCAGACATTAGAATTATTATGTCTTCTTTGATAAACTTCCTTTCTTTGGGGGAAGGGAGAGTCATGTCCAGGTATAAAGGAGGCTGTTTATAGCCAAATAAGAATGGAATATACACAGCCAAACATCAGCAGAGTCCCTTTGACTAAGTCCATGATTTGCTGTTGAGTTAGGCTGGGTATCACCCATGGTCAAGGTTGATAGGTAGCAAGTGAGCAGGGGCAAATCATGAACTGAAGTGGAAGGTGCTCGCTGCTCATCCTAGAGCTAGGTTTTTCCAGAAGTTTAGTTGGCATTTCAGTTGAAACACTTTAAGCTAAGATTCATGAAAACTGGACTTTTACATTTCCACACACACTAATTTTTCAAGTATGTGAATCAACTCCACTTCAAAAATATAATTTTCTCTTAGTGTTGATACTTTCACTGAAATGCACTAATGTGAATGTATTTGATTATAATGATTAGACAGAAAATCAATATTTTAAGATATTAAAACTCAAAGAAACCCCACTTCTACCTCAAGTAGATGAATAGATGAAAAGTGTTTCAATCTCAGAAAGCTCACACCCAATTACGGTCTGATCAAGCCGTGCTGGCAAAAAATACCACTCTGAGAGGACTGATTCCTTTTAAGGAGAGTTAATCTCTTCGGATTCATTTAACTGCGGAACATCACTCTTTAAAATGTGAATATATTAAATAGAATAATAAATCTGTGAATTGTCAGCATATATTTTATTTCATGATGCTATTCCTATAACGGGATATAGAAAGAAATCACTGAGAAGTTCTTATAATAAGAAAACATAAAAGAAACAAAAAAATGTGAAGAGTAATTTTTACTTTCAGAGACTTTCAGCGCATATGTGGATAGAACTCAGCAGTCATTCAAAGTCAACATTTTGAAGAATACAATCAATAGGATGTGGTTTAGAAGGTAACAGCAGACCATGCAAGGTGCTGACATTGTTCAACATATAAGAAGGAAAGACAAGTAAGACAACTAAGATTTGCATTTTTGTGGGTGTAATCATGAGATTCAGGGAATCTTATCCCCAAAATAAATATGTGATTAAAGACATCCTTTTCAAAGGACTTTATTAATCACTAAGTTCATGTTTCTAGCCCTAATTCAGCTAATTCAGTAATTCTTAAATAATTAGGAAACAAGGCAGTTATAATCCAGCTTAAGAGACAAGGGAGATGGGATTCAAGAAGGTGATCCACGATTAGCCCATTATGGAGAGCATTAATACTTTCATGGATCTATCAATCATTTCTAGTGATTCTAAAGCATTCAGTTGAGGAACTTTAGAACAAGTTACCATGATTTAAAATGAAATATAACTCGACTTAGTCCTTTTACAATATTATTTGAGGTTTTACATGGATTTTGGAGAAACACATAAGCACTGTTATAAATATTTTGAGATCACTGGAGATTCTTTGATAAAGGATAATTTGGTAATGAAGTTGGACTATATTAGAAGAGCCAACAGACTTTCTTATCCAATGAAGGCCGCAATCATATTCAACCTAATATTTGGCTGGATTTTTAACTTTCTGCTTCTATAGATCTCAACAGAATGCTATTTAAAAGCCTTCAGAGATGAAAACTCTTCAGCTGCTGCTTCCTTTATGAATTAGCACTATGCCCATCTTCAAACAAATATACATTAAAAAAATGTTCAGCTTCATTGAGACATACTGACAAAATTGTAAGATATTTAAAGTGTATATTGTAGTGATTTGATTAGATATACAATGTGAAAGGATTCTCCCATCTATTTAATTAACACATCCTTCACCTCACATATCTACCAATCTATCAATTGATCTATCAATCTAGTTTTTTTTTTGGTGGAATCTTTAAGTTCTATTCTCTTAGTAAGTTTCCATTATATAAAACATTGTTATCAACTGTATTCACCATGTTTTACATTAGATGCCTAAACCCTATTCATTTCATAGCTGAAAGTTTGTACCCTTTTATCAAACTCTTCTTATTTACCATACCTGCCAGCCCTGGCAACTACTTTTCTACTCTCTGTTTCTGTGAGTTTGGCTTATTTCACTTAGTATAATGCTATTAAGAGTCATTTATGTTGTTGCAAATGGCAGGATTTCCTTCTTTCTCAGGGCTGAATGATATTCCATTGTATATACATATACCATATTTTTTTATTCATTCATCCATCGATGGACACTTAGGTTGTTTCCATATCTTGGTTGTTATAATGCCTCAATAAACATGGGAGTACAGATATCTCTTCATGATCGTGTTTTCATTTCTTTTGGATATATACCCAGAAGTGGAATGGCTGGATCACATGATAGTTCCATTTTAAATTTTTTGAAGAACCTCCATAGTGTTTTCTATAGTGGCTGCATGAATTTACATTCCCACTAACAGTGCACGGGGTTCCCATTTCTCTATATTCTCAACAACACTTACATCTTGTCTTTTTGCTGATAGCCATCTTAACTATCATCAGGCATGAGGTGATGTATCATTGTGGTTTTGATTTGCATTTCCTTAATAATTAATGATGTTGAGTATCTTTTCATGTACCTGTTGGAGATCTGTATATCTTTGTTGGAAAAAAAATCTCTTCAGTTCCTCTGTCCATTTTTAAAATCAGACTGTTTGCTTTTTGCTACTGAGTTATATAAGTTCTTTATATATATTGGATGTTAACCCCTTATCAGATATATGATTTGCAAATTTTTTTCATTCTGTAGGTTGCCTTCTCATTTTGTTGATGGTTTTCTTTGCTATGCAGAAGCTTTTAGTTTAATGTTATCCCACTTATTTATTTTTGCTTTTGTTGCCTTTGCTTTTGGTGTCAAATCCAAAAAATCATTGCCAAGGAACTTACCCCTATGTTTTCTTCCAGGATTTTTATGATCTCAAGTCTTTAATCCATTTTGACTTAATATTTGTATATGGTGTAAAATAGGGGTCCAGTTTCACTATTTTGCATGTGGCTGTGCAGTTTTCCTAACACCACTAATTGATAGGAATTTCATTGAACCTGCAGACTGTTTTGGGTAGAATGGACATTTTAATAAAACTAATTCTTACAATTTATGAGAATGAAATACCTTTTCACCTATTTGTGTCTTTTCAACTTCACCAATGTCTTATCGGTTTCAGAGTACAGATTTTTCACCCCCTTTGTTAAATTTATTCCTAGATATTTAATTATTTTTGATGCAGTCTAAATGGGATTGTTTTCTTAATTTCTCTAATGGTTCATTGTTAGTGTATAGAAACCACCTGATTTATATATTGATTTTGTATCCTGCAACTTTACTGAATTTATTAGTTTGAGCAGTTCTTTTTTTTTTGTGGAGACTTTAGGGTTTTCTATATATAATATCATGCCATCTGAAAATATAGTATTACTTCTTCCTTTCCATTTTGGATGCCTTTTATTTCTTTATCTTGCTAATTGCTCTGGCTAGGACTTATAGTACTAGGTTGAATAAAGTGGTGAGAGTAGGCATCTTTGTCTTGTTCCTGATCTTAGAGGAAAAGCTTTCAGCTTTTCATCTTTAAGTATCATGTTAGCTCTGGACTTATCGTATATGACCCTTATTATGTTTAGATTTTCTATTTCTTTATGACTCAGTCTTGCTGGGTTGGATGTTTCCAGGAATTTATCCATTTATTCTAGGCTGTTCAATTTGTTGGTGTATAATTATTCATAGTAGTCTCTTATAACCCTTTGCATTGTCTGGTATCAGTTTTAATGTGTCCTCTTTCATTTTTAATTTTATTTAGTTGAGTCCTCTTCTCTTTTCTTCTTGGTAAGTCTAGCTAGACATGTTTACAAGCTCCTTCTGGGGAGACACTGGAATGGAGCAGGCCAGAGGGAGAATGTAGAGATGGTATTCTCAGCCAGCAGTTTTTAAAATAGGCAAATAGGCCTCTTTCTGGAAAAGAATAGGGAATGAGTGTCCTTTTTTTGCCTTCTCCCTCTGTGTTGAGCCCTGGTGTGAATACTCACAGCAAGTCCTCATGAGCCAATGCTATAGTCTTGCAGGTTTTATGGACCCATACCCTGTTGGCTCTCTGAAGTGGATGTTTTGGGTGTCCTTCCCTCAGGTGGAAGTCTTAAAAATTGGGGTGCTAGATGTGGGGTCCAAACATTTTGCTTTACAGGGAGAAGCTGGGATTTGTGAGTTCCCTCCTGAGTGTGTATTGCTGTGCTAGGGGTGAGGTTTATGGCGAGAACATGTTTCAGTCTTTCCCATCTTTTTCGATGTGGGTAGTTTCTCATTTGCCTGATGTGTAAGAGTTACTCAGCTAGTTTCTAAATTTCTTTCAGAGGAAATTGCTCTGTATGTAGCTGTTGATTTGGGGTTTCTGTGGGAGGAAGTGTGGTCAGGAGCCTCCTGTGTGGCTATCGTGGACCGGAACTCAATATGCATTTTTTCTTTAGGTGGACAAAGGGACTAGAGTGTCCTGAGAGTCTCCTACTTGAGGCTATGTGGTTAAGTGCTGTAGAGTTAGAGAAACAAGAGGCAGAGACACTACCTGCAAGATGTGTATTATTTAATACACACACAGTCTATCTGTTGGAATCAATAATTAACAGCACAAATACCATATAACTTAGTGCTAGATGTGGATCTCAGTGCTGTGGAAAAGTCAAAGGATAAAGAAATCAAACTAAAGGAAAACTTTGGCGAGAAAATAATTAAGCTGGGTTTCAGAAGATGGACAAAATTTATCATGACAAAGGGAAGAAGAAAAAGCAACACGACATAAAATAATGAAGCCTTATGAGTGACTTGGAAGGAAATTGTTATTTTGTGTTTTTTTCCCATGGAGCAGACTCTTTCAAAGGATATTCACTGCCAGGTATAACCCGCTGAAAAAAGGAGGGTGCTGTATGAGGTTATGGACTATTCATTAAAATCCCTATGTATGTATGTATGGTGTTTATTGCTAAATGTTTTCTGAAAGTCTCCTTACTGAAGAGCTCTCAAATCAGTAGGATACATTTTGATTATTAATCACTGTTTTCAGAACAACATTATAATAAATGCTACCACTGTGCTTTATTTAAGCACAACTACTGATCTGATTGCCCCCATTTATGCATTAGTAATTTTTTTAAGCTTAAAATGTTAATTTCTTAAGTGTTATATTTTTTTCAGGTTAAATTCAGAGTGCTATTGTACAAATAGGCAGCACTGGAATTGTCACAAATGAGGGAGAAATTGGCTAAATATCTTTATCCTCAGTGCCACAGTGGTATACGTGTACTTAAAGCAATTTGCTCATTAAGCAGAAACTGTCAGAGCAGAAAAGTTCTGCCAATACCAGCAGAAAGTATCAGTTTGGAATGCAACCTTTCCTCTCAATTTTGGCTAAAGTGTCAAGCTTTTTTTTTATGCTAATTTTACACGTTTTAAAAGTAGTTCAGGGTGTTATCTCCAGAGTTTATTTTGTTTCACAACTTTGTATATCCTCCTCATTTTCCTCATGTGTAAAATGGAGCTAATAAAAGATCCAAACTTACAAGTTTTTGTAGCAATTAAAGGAGTTAAAATATATAATGTATCAATATTTAGAAATATCTAAAGTTTCTAAAGGAGTAAAAATATATGAAGTATTATGTAGCGCTAATTTGTAGCAGGCATATATTTAACACTCTATAAGCATTTGCAACTTTTTGTTGTTGTTGTTGCTATTATTACTAAGCCGTAAATTAACAAGAAACCAAAGTCCTTACACTTGCAAAAAAAAAAAAAAAAACTGGTTCACAAATATAATTATAATAATAATTCAACAAAAGAACTGATGCAGGCAAGACAAACAAATTAGCCAGTCAAGAAACCGGAGTAAAATGAATTTACTGACAGAAGACTGGTGAGCACTAGAATTATTAATAATTATTAATAATTATCCATCATGTACTTTAATGCTTTTACTAGGCTACATCTTTTTTCATCTATATACAAGTATATTAACGTATTGCTTGCTGTCATCTACGCATCTCATACTGAGTCAGTATCAGATTTAGATGGTGTCTCCTATCAATTTTTCACTTGAATCTGCTGTGATACTTTTCATCTTCTTTCAACTAAGTTGTCAGTCCAAGGTAAAGGCTTGTTCAACTTATTTAAAAAATCCATTATGCTACCCTACATAGTATATTAAGTTGAAGTAGCCTACATAATGTCTCACAAATAGTTTTGGAGTGTATATTATGAGACTTGAATTTTTGTTCTAGCTCTGCCACTACCTATTCTTCAGATCCTAAACTAGTCATTTAAATTGGTCTCAAATTTGGCCTTCATACAATGAGGTGATAGGCTACATGATTTCTGTGATCCTTTTCAGCTCTAAGGTTTTGGTTCTAAGTCTGTAGGAAAAAATACATTTGCAAATGAAACAATTGTCTCTTTAATTCTTTATTCAAAATCAAGAAGAATATACCTGGGAAGCCATTTCCTGTTAGATAGTTAGCTAGGATTACTTGGAAATTACACAATTTCAAGATAAAGCTTCCTCTGCATTTAGAAGAAATGAGCGATCTATCAATTGTGTAAACATGAATGTTTCATAAAATAGATTAATATTAAACTCATAGAATATTGAATTAATGGGTTAAAGCATCAGAAACAAAGCCTACTGGTCTTCATCAGTACTATTTAGAATTTTTCCTCACTAGATTTATTGTGACCACATGAAAGCATTTTCTTTTTCTTGTTTGTTTACAAACTTTTTTCATCAATTTCACTAGATTTGATTCAATCTGAATCATTTATAATTTATACTTCATTTATGATATTTCTGCATGGCTTACAGATTCTTCACATTGTATTCAGATAACAATGAAATATACATATATAAAGTGTCCAATTTGATGTTTTAATATATTTACATGCTTCTTTTTTTAATAGGTATACACTTCTGGGGCTATGATCACAATCAAGGTAATAAACATATTTATCACCCCAAAAAGTTTCCTTTTGCTCCTTTGTAATCTGTCTCTCCAACCCGCCTATTCCCCCACTCCAGACCATTGCACTCTTATCCCGGGAAACTACTGATCTGCTTTCAGTTATATAGTTTACTTTGCATTTTCTTGAGTTTTATATAAATGGGATCATACAGTATGTACTCTTTTTTTTTTACTAAGTTCTTTCACTCAGTATAATTATTTCAAGATTTATGCATGTTGTGTGTGTCAGTCAGTAATTCATTACATTTTATTGTATGAACACATCACATTTGGTTATCCATCCACCTGTTGATGGACATTTGGGTTATTTCCAGTTTTGACTATTGAAATAAAGATGCTATGAATACTGGGTACCATTTTTTTGTATAGACATACAGTTTTGTAACTTAAATACCTAATATTGGAATGGCTGAATTGTATGGTTTTTAACTTTTTAGAAACCTGTCAAACTATTTTCCATAGCAGTCATACCATTCACATTCCTGCCAGAAGTGTGTAACAGTTCCATTTCCTTTACATCCTCAACTTTGTCAAAAATCAGTTGTCCATATATGCGTGTGGGTCTATTTCTGGAACGTCTACTCTGTTCCACTGATCTAATTGTCTGCCTTTATGCCAATTATACACTGTGGCATCATAATAAATCTTGAAAGCAGGTAATGTTATTCCTCCAACTTTGCTCTTCTTTTTCAAAGTTGTTTTAGTGATTCTACGTTCTTTGTATTTCCATATGAGTTTTAGAATCAGCTTTTAATTTCCTTCAATTAAAACATGCTAGGGGACTTCCCTGGTGGCGCAGTGGTTGCGAGTCCACCTGCCGATGCAGGGGACACGGGTTCGTGACCCGGTCTGGGAAGATCGCACATGTCACGGAGCGGCTGGGCACGTGAGCCATGGGCGCTGAGCCTGCGCGTCCGGAGCCTGTGCTCCGCAACGGGAGAGGCCACAACAGTGAGAGGCCCGCGTACCGCAAAAAAACAAAAACAAAAACAAAAACATGCTAGGATTTGGGTTAGCATTGAATTTAATATACAGATAAGTTTGGTGAAAACTGACACCTTAACAATTTTGAGCCTTCTGACTCATAAATAAGGTATAGCTCTCCATTTAGCTCTTCCTTATTTATTTTTTGCAATGTTTTATATGGTTTTCTTTTTTAGTTTGTTTATATAGTGAAATGCATTGCTTGATTTCAAATGCTAAACCAACCTTGCATTACTGGAATCTTCCCTATTTTGTAATAATTTCTGCTCTGATATTTATAATTTAGAGTTTAAAACATGTCTTCTAGGTTCTTCAAGTGAAAATTGGGGTGAATAATTTGAACCTTTTTGTCTCTGTAATATCATCATCTAGTGCTTTAAATTCCTCTTAAAGTACTGCTTTAATTGTATCCCATAGCTTTTTATATGATTGTATTTTCACTGCCATTTAGTTCAAAATACGTTATTATTTCCCTTTTGATTTATTCTTTGATCCATGTGTTATTTGATTTCCACGTATTTGGGGACTGATTTAATTCTAGTTAATTCAATTTCTGTCAGGAAAATACTTTGTGTGACTTCAATCACTTTAAATTCACTGAGACTTATTTTTATTGTCCAGAATGTGATATATTTCATTAAATGTTTCATGTGCACATGAAATGTATATATGTATTGTGCTGTTTTGAGGTGGAGTGTTCTATAAACGTCAATTAGGTCAAGGTGGCTGATAGAGTTCAAATCTTTTATGTCCTTATTATATTTCTGTCTACTAGTTCTCGTTCTACCAGTTATTTAGAAAGGCATATTTACATTTCCAAATATAATTGTGGCTTTAGAGCTATCAGTTTTTGCTTAATGTACTTTGAGGCTATGTCATTAGGTACATAAACATTTAGGATTGTAAAGTCTTTTTAATAAATTGTTTTATTGTTAAAGTTTACTTATTAATATTATTATTATGAAATGACCTGATGTCATACTTTGCTCTGAAGTCTACTTTTTCTTATAATTAGTGTTAACATAATGTATAATTTTCCATCTATTTAACTATTTGTATCTTTAAAGTGTGTTTCTTATAAATACAATTAGTTTGGTCTTGCTTTTTAAAAAATCAGTTTATAATCAATTTTTAATTGTTGTATCGAGCCCATTTATACTTAATGTCATTATTGATATGGTCATGTTTAAATCTACAGTCTTGCCATTTATTTTCTATCTTACTATCTGTTCTTCAATCTCCTTTTCATCTTTTTCTTCCTGCTTTTTGTTTTTTTTTCGGTATGCGGGCCTCTCACTGTTGTGGCGTCTACCATTGCAGAGCACAGGCTCTGGACATGCAGGCTCAGTGGCCATGGCTCATGGGCCCAGCCGCTCCGCGGCATGTGGGATTTTCCTGGACTGGGGCACGAACCCATGTCTCCTGCATCGGCAGGCGGACTCTCAACCACTGCGCCACCAGGGAAGCCTCTTCCTGTTTTTAAACTAATAAAATATTTTCATGTTTGCATTTTATTTCTTTTTTTGGAATTATTATAAACTCTGTTTTGTTATTTTTATGGATGCTTTAGGTTTTAACACTTACTTAACATATAGTACAAGAACCTTACAATATTAAGACTTATATTGCTCTTCTCTTGGTCTTTATGTTATCATTGTCACATATTTTATACATATGCATGTTGTAAATACCACAATGCATTGTTTTACTTTGTTATCTCCTAAAAGGATTTAAATACTAAGAAAAAAATCACACAAATTTATTTGTATAGTTACCATTATCTGGTGCTATTCATTTCAAATACTGGTGTGTATTTATAGTCCATCTCCTGTTGTTTTCTTTTGATTGTATATCTGAAAAGTCATTATTTTGCTTTCATTTTTGAGAATTTTTTTTTGGTAGGCATGGAATTCTAAGATGACAGGTTTCTTTTACTACTTATTATTTTTTAATATTTATTTAGCCGCACCAGATCTTAGTTGTGGCAGGTGGGATCTTTTACTTGTGGCATGTGGGCTCTTAGTTGCGGCACGCGGGATCTAGTTCCCTGACCAGGGATCAAACCCAGGCCCCCTGCACTGGGAGCGTGGAGTCTTAACCACTGGACCACCAGGGAGGTCCCTCTTTTACTACTTTAAATATGTTGCTCCATTGTCTTCTCACCCTGTTTCTGACAATAAGTTAGCTATAGTCCTTAATTCTGTTCCTTTAAAAAAATTTTTTTAAATTATTTACTTATTTTTTTATTTTTTAATTAATTAATTAATTAATTAATTTTGGGCTGTGTTGGGTCTTTGTTGCTGCACATGGGCTTTCTCTAGTTGCAACGAGTGGGAGCTACTCTTCGTTGTGGTGTGCAGGCTTCTCATTGCGGTGGCTTCTCCTGATGCAGAGCATGGGCTCTAGGTATGTGGGCTTCAGTAGTGGCAGCACACGGGCTCAGTAGTTGTGGCTCGTGGGCTCTAGAGCACAGGCTCAGTAGTTGTGGTGCACGTGCTTAGTCGTTCCATGGCATGTGGGATCTTCCCAGACCAGGGCTTGAACCCATGTCCCCTGCATTGGCAGGCAGATTCTTAACCATTGTGCCACCAGGGAAGCTCTGTTCCTTTTTTCTTTTTTTTTTCTTTTTTTTTTTTACTTTGAATTTAACTACAGTTTATTTTATTTTCTTTTGAACATCTTTATTGGAGTATAATTGCTTCACAATGGTGTGTTAGTTTCTGCTTTATAACAAAGTGAATCAGCTATACATAAACATATATCCCCATATCTCCTCTCTCTTGAGTCTCCCTCCCACCCTCCCTATACCACCTCTCTAGGTGGACACAAAGCACTGAGTTGATCTCCCTGTGCTACGTGGCTGCTTCCCACTAGCTATCCATTTTACAATTCGTAGTGTATATATATCCATGCCACTCTCTCAGTTCGTCCCAGCTTATCCTTCCTCTTCTCTTTGTCCTCAATTCCATTCTCTACATCTGCATCTTTATTCCTGTCCTGCCCCTAGGTTCTTCAGAACCACTTTTTTTTTTTTTTAGATTCCATATACATGTGTTAGCATACAGTATTTGTTTTTCTCTTTCTGACTTACTTCACTCTGTATGACAGTGAGGTCCATACACCTCACTACAAATAACTCAATTCTGTTTCTTTTTATGGCTGAGTAATATTCCATTGTATGTGTGTACCATATATTCTTTATCCATTCATCTGTCAATAGACAAAGTTGCTTCCATCTCCTGGCTATTGTAAATAGAGCTGAAATGAACATTGTGGTTCAAGACTCTTTTTGAACATTGTGGTTCAAGACTCTGGTTTTCTCAGGGTATATGCCCAGTAGTGGTATTGCTGGGTCATATGGTAGTTCTATTTTGAGTTTTTAAAGGAACCTCCATAGTGTTCTCCATAGTGGCTGTATCAATTTACATTCCCAGCAGCAGTGCAAGAGGGTTCCCTTTTCTCCACACCCTCTCCAGCATTTATTGTTTGTAGATTTTTTGATGATGGTCATTCTGACCAGTGTGAGGTTATAACTCATTGTAGTTTTGACTTGCATTTCTCTAATGATTAGTGATGTTGAGCACCCTTTCATGTGTTTGTTGGCAATCTGTATGTCTTCTTTGGAGAAATGCCTATTTAGGTCTTCTACCCATTTTTTTGATTGGGTTGTTTGTTTTTTTGATATTGAGCTACATGAGCTGCCTGTAGATTTTGAACATTAATCCTTTGTCAGTTGTTTTGTTTGCAAATATTTTCTCCCATTCTAAGGGTCGTCTTTCATCTTGTTTATGGTTTTCTTGGTTGTGCAAAAGCTTTTAAGTTTCGTTAGGTCCCATTTGTTTATTTTTGTTTTTATTTCTATTTCTCTAGGAGGTGTGTCAAAAAGGATCTTGCTGTGATGTATGTCATAGAGTGTTCTGCCTATGTTTTCCTCTAAGAGTTTGATAGTGTCTGGCCTAACATTTAGGTCTTTAATCCATTTTAAGTTTATTTTTGTGTATGATGTTAGGGAGTGTTCTAATTTCATTCTTTTACATGTAGCTGTCCAGTTTTCCCAGCACTGCTTATTGAAGAGGCTGTCTTTTCTCTGTTGTATGTTCTTGCCTCCTTTCTCAAAGATAAAGTGACCATATGTGCGTGGGTTTATCTCTGGGCTTTCTATCCTGTTCCATTGATCTATATTTCTGTTTTTGTGCCAGTACCATACTGTCTTGTTTACTGTAGCTTTGTAGTATAGTCTGAAGTCCAGGAGCCTGATTCCTCCAGCTCTGTTTTTCTTTATCAAGATAGCTTTGGCTATTTGGGGTCTTTTGTGTTTCCATACAAATTGTGAAATTTTTTTGTTCTAGTTCTGTGAAAAATGCCAGTGGTAAACAGATGTATATGTATGGCTGATTCACTTTGTTATAAAGCAGAAACTAATAAAAAAAAATGCCAGTGGTAGTTTGATAGGGATTGCATTGAAACTGTAGACTGATTTGGGTAGTATAGTCATTTTCACAATGCTGTTTCTTCCAATCCAAGAACATGGTATATCTCTCCATTTCTTTGTATCATCTTTAATTTCTTTCATCAGTGTCTCATAGTTTTCTGCATACAGGTCTTTTGGCTCCTTAGGTAGGTTTATTCCTAGGTATTGTTCCTTTTTATATACTGTTTATAGTGTGTTTTATTTTTTTCATTGCTTTTAAGATTTTCTCTTTTTTTGTGAACAATTTGATTATAATATGCACTGGTTACGTTTTCTTCATAATTCTTTGGTTTGGGGTACATTGAGCATTTTGGATTTATGGGCTTTTAATTTTCATCAGACTTTGAAAAATTTTGGAAATTATTTCTTTAAATATTTTTTTCTGTTCCTCCTCCATTTCTTTTAGGGACTCCAAATACATGTATACTATACCATTTGAAAATTGTCCCAGATCTCTTTAATGCTCTGGTCAACAGAGTATCCTTTCTGTTTGTGCATTATTTTGGATAGTTTCTATTTAAGTTCAATATGCTTTTCTTTAAGTTCAATATGCTTTTCTTTTGCCACATATAAATTTCCATTAATCTCATCCAGTTTATTTTCTATCTCAGACATTGTAGTTTTTATATCTAAAATTTTGATTTGGCTCCTTCTTATAGCTTCTGTGTATCTACTTAAAATTTTGAAAATACAGAATACAGTCACAAGAAATGTTTTTAAGTCCTTCTCTGCTACTTCTAGCCTCTGTGTCAGCTCTGTGTTGGTTTTATTTTTTTCCTCTTAATCATGGGTGTGTTTTTGTGCTTCTTTGCATGTCTGGTTGTCTTTGATCGCAATGCCAGACATTGTGAATATTACCTTCTTAAATGCTAGACATTAAAATAATTCTTACAAATATTCTTGAGCTTTGTTCTGGGATGCAGTTAAGTTACCTGGAAATAATTTAAGCCTTTTGGGTCTTGATTTTAATATTTATTAATCTGAATCAGAACAGCATTTAGTCTAGTTGTAATTATTTTCTACCATTGAAACAAATCCTTCTAAATACTTAATGCCCCATGAATTTTGAGATTTTTCAGTCTGGCTGGTAGAAACAGGCATTATTCCTAACCCTGTGTAAGTAATGGGAGCACTTCCTTCCATTCTTCTCAGATGATTCTTTCTTTATCCTCATGCAATTTCCTTATATGCATGCTCTCATCTGTACTCTGATGAATGTTTACCCTATGCAAATTTCTGGAGTTCCCTGTATATCTATTTTCTCTCTAGAATTCTATTCTGTGAATTCTGGAAGGCTTGATATCCTTAAACTCTTATTTCCACCCACCTTTTAGAGTTCACCAAATTCCACATGAATTCTCCTTCTTTGAGTTGTGGCCTAGAAACTCTAAGGCAGTAAGCTGATGAAAATGTAGGGCTTAATTTATTTGTTTATCATCTCTCTGGGATCACTGTACTTCATTGTCTGATTTCCAGCACCTTGAAAATGCTGTGTCATACATTTGTCTGAATTATTTTGTTGTTGTTCCTGTTATTGTTTCAGGCAGGAGCATAAATTCAATCACTGTTCCTCTATCTTAGATGGAAAAAGAAGTCAAGTACCATTTACAAAATAAGAAATATGCAAAGGTGCATAAAACATGGTACAGGAAGAATAGTGTTTGAACTGCTTACAGTAATGTTTATAATCACAGTCCAGATTTTGGTTAAAATGTAATAGTTTCTCACTAGTTGACAGACCTTCTTGTTGTCTCAAGTTTGAAACACAGCTATTTCAAACTTCAATTCCTTTAGTTTGAAACAGAAACATTCAAAGGAAATAAATTATTCTATTTGAAAAATGGGATTTGTATGTATGCACTTTAGCAAAACCCCAAATCAAGTACGAGCTTAAAAGAGATAACTGAAAGTTGAAAATTCTCATCTTTGCTCCTTCATATTTCCTCATTTTATTTACCAGAAAATAAGCTTTTCCCAAAGACGGTGCTTCTTAGGAAAATATCAAGTTATTTAAGGCATTTAGGTAGTCTTATATTTTAAACATATATAGGAAGATCTATCAGTACAATAGTAGCTGAAATACAATATTACACTGATACAGTCCACCTATCTTAAACAAAAGAAGGCTAACACTATTCTATACCTTGTATCATGTTAAAAAGTCTAATTAGTAAATATTATAATTTTAAAAATATACGGAAATGGTACAGTATGATATAAAATTTTCAAAGAAAAGCAGAAATGTTCAGCATTTCTATGAAATATTGTCAATATTATATAGCACTGTGTATTAAGATCATAAATTTACTTATTTTATATAAAACTTATTCTCACTGATTTCATTTGAAGTGGGATAGATATTATAAGAATCACATATATAGTGAAAAGTCTTCAAAGTTTACCCTTTAAGCTTGTTAAGCTCAATGAAATTCATATAAAACAAAATCCTGCTGTTCTGCTGTTCTTTCCTTTTTTTTTTTTTTGGTCTCCTAGGATCTATTTTAATAAGTTTTCAGTATATTGTTTGAAGTTATTGTTGTCTTTCATTAGAAGTAAAAACTTTCTAACTTTCAAATTTATGAACTTTTGCCCAAGCTAATTATTAAAATCTATACAGATATGGAATTTGAAATATTTGTTATCACAAAATATCTATCTACATTTAAAAAAAATTTAAAACAAATTTAGTTGTTTCTTCTCTGAATAAAAACAAAGTGCACAGATCTTTTTTTCATCCCTATCATTAGCTTTGGGAAAATCTCCTAACTTTGTATGTCTCAGAGTCTCAGTTGTTGAAATAATAATACAGTTTGGCTAACTCACAATGTACAATACTAACTAGCAATTGGATTTAGACAAAAATGTAAACGAGCATCAGAATTATACTTTACTCTTCAAATTAATTTGTTGCTTATATTAAGATAGTAAATATTACATTTTTGCAGCAAATATTGGCATATTTATTCATGTTCTTACCATCTACCAGGCACTGTGTTCTGCACAGTAGGTATATTAGGGGAAAAGGTAGGAAAAGTCCCTATACTCATGGAATTTACACTTTGTTGGAGAAAATAGCCAATTAATATGATTATCATTGTGATAAGCCCTGTGAAAGAAATAAAAAGGTGATGTGACAGCAAACAATTCTGGTGGGAAGCTATTTTAGACAGGTGGTCAGAAAATATCTCCTTGAAAAAGGGTATTTAATCCAAGCCCTGCAGGACTATGGAGTCAATCATGGGACTAATCAAAGGATAACCATTTCAGGCAGATGGGAAATCAAATAAACATTCCTAAGATGTCATAGAATTGAGATATGCTAGGAACAGAAAAATAACTAATATGGTTGAAGCATGATAAGCTGAAAGAGGTAGGTTATTTGGAGATAAAGATGAACATGTAGTCAGGAGCCATATCACAGAAGTTCATGTGTGCCATTCTGAGTTTTTTTTTTTCTCTAGTTGCGGTGAGTGTGGGCTACTCTTCGTTGCAGTGCATGGGCTTCTTATAGCAGTGGCTTCTCTTGTTGCAGATCATGGTCTCTAGGCACGCAGGCTTCAGTAGTTGTGGCACATGGGCTCAGTAGTTGTGGCTCGTGGGCTCTAGAGTGCAGGCTCAGTAGTTGTGGTGCACGGGCTTTGTTGTTCCGCAGCATGTGGGATCTTCCTGGACCAGGGATCGAACCATGTCCCCTGCATTGGCAGGCAGATTTTAAAGCACTGCACCACCAGGAAAGTTCCAAGGAGTTCAGTTTTATATTAAGTGTAATATGTTATAAGCAGAGAGTGACAGAAAGAAAACTCATATCCCAAGATACTTATTCCATTTTACCAAACAACAGGGTTAATATCACACTTCTTATGAAAGTCAAAAATACCAGCAAAGGACTTCATTTTTACTTTTTAAATATGTTTGGATTATGGTCCAAAAGGAAGCTCTGAACTCTAAAATACTTGAACAATGACTATGCAAATGGAATTAATAGAGCAGTTGTTAAGATGCAGCCAACGTTCAGTAACACTATGATTTCAAGTCTAATTTGCCAATTGAATATTTATGGATAAGTAGACTCCTTTGGAAAGTTATTTAATTCAATACATTTTTGAATGCATGATATTGTGCTTGGCTCTCTGAGGGACGCTAAAATGAATAAAACAGAGTTCTCATCTTAAAGGAATTTAGAGTCCAATGTGAGGAGATAAACTATGAGACTAAACATATTGATAATAATGTATCTGAAAGTCAGGAGACATTTTCATTTCTCTTTTCCAAGTTCTATCTCTGGCACTAATTCATTATAAGATCTTGATCAGGAAATGAGATTTGTCCTTAAGCAAACATTTCAGGATAAGCTTCTTTACCAAATGCTAATTTTAAAATAAATAGAGGATAAGAGATCCCCTCATGATTCAGAGGTCAATATTTGGATTCTGGTTTCATCTTAAGTGCTTGAGATACATTTTTCTCACAGACTTTTTCTCTGTTGCAATTATTTTCTCCTGAATGAAAATATTCTTTTGAGGCACCTGAGAAAAATCTCCTCTAATAGCTACATGACATATGTTTTTCTACCCCTCCCCTCCAATCAACTGTTTGGAGTAACAAAATGCATGCAATGTAATTCTTATGTCATTACAATTTGTAGTTTGGTGTAGAGTGGATTGAAATAGTTTTGCAAAGTCAAATGCATACTAAATTTACTGCATTAAATAAAAATGTGTGCTTCAGAAGATGTAGACAATTAACTAATTAAAGGCTAATGTGATTTATTTAAGCAACATATACACACAGATAGATTAGTGCACACACATATAATTCTATGTTCACAATCCAGCTAATGTAGCCATGCAAAGAACAGGCATATGTCTAAAGATTAAAAAAAAAAAACTAAAACAGAAATAAATTATTGTATCTGGGGGGTGGGATTAGATTGCATGATTTTTTTCTTCTCTAAAAATCTTATAATGTTGTTATAATGTTTTATAATAAAAAATTTTAATGCCTTTTCTCTTCAGAAAGACCATATTAGGCAGTTTCTTTTACTAAGATATACTAGCTTACTTAGGATTTTCCATGTTTAAACTGAAACAAATTTGTCTTACTGTCTATATATTGCATGGATACCTTTAGAACAAAAATGTTCATTGTTACAATTCAAATTTAAAGTGGATTTTTAAAGATTTTCTAATTGTTCCCAGAAGATGTCTTATCGAAAGGCAAATGTCCAATGGCTCTATCTATAATAGCACTCTATTTCTTTCTATAAGTGAAAAATCTGGCAAATGTTTATTAAATTCAATTTTTAGGGATTATTTCTATTTTATTAAAGTCAAGACACCAAATTTTAGTCACTAAGGTTATAAGAGTAGTTATTTTGTTGAATCACAAATTTCAGTAAAATAAATTAGTAACATTTACATGTAGCAGTCTCCTGCTTTTCAAAAGAAACTATTACTCCTGAAAAGAACAGGAAAAAATTTCTATACTTTTCTTGCATGCATGGTGTGTATTAATGCAGAAATCTAGAAGCTAGTGGTGTAGTTAATGGTACATAAATACACAAAGAAGAATGCACACACACACATACACACACACACACTCTTCAGACTCTTGCTGTCTTTCCTCACTGTATCCGTTAAACCATAATTTCTCCATTGTTTACATTCAGAATAAATACAAATGCTACTCACTTATTTTCCAGTTATATTAGTTCTTCTTTCTGGCCTCAGGAAGATAAAACATTAAGTCTTGGAATAGTATGATTATTCCTACATCATTTTGCATGAGGAATGCCCTCCCCCTTCTTTCCATCTCCCATCTACTCCTTAAAACTATATTCAAGTATTTTTTCTTTATAAAGCCTTCTTGAACATTCTAGTAAACTCTATTGTTTCTTTTATTCTGATGTATGGCTTGAACCCATAATATTTTCCCTATCATCCAAGATTATTGAGCACCCACTATTGGTGAACCACTAATGCTAAAATAGGAGAAACTAAGACAAATACAAAACAGTACCTGTACAACCAGGAGTTGCATAATCAACTAAACAGCATGCCATTGTATGAAACTCAAGTTCTAGATTTATTTAATGAGCAAATTTTTTATTCAGTGGCTACAATGTGCCCGCTCTGATGTACACACTGTGGATGCTTAGTATACAGATAAAAAACAATTTTTATCTTCACAATGATTACAATCCAGCTTTAGGTCCAGTCCCAGATCCACCACTGAATGACTTTGGGTAAATATCATTTAGCCTCTGTATATCTTATTTTGCCCATTAATGATATCTTCAAAAATTCTTGTGAGAATTAAATAAAATAATAAATGTGAAAATAGTTATTCAATTAAAATGTGAAATAATTTGGCAGGTATTTTTAAAAAATCATTTTTGGTGTTTTACTTCTAATTTTTAAATACCTAAATCCTATTTCTCCAAGAAGACAGAATGCAGAACCTGTGTCATATATCTCTTGGAAACCACCACAGTGCTTTGAGCCATTATAGTTGGATAGTAGTTTGTCGAACAAGTATTGTTGAATCTAATGTGCTTTATCAAAATACAGGAAGATAAATATTTCTCTCTGACTTCCTCCATAACCATTTGCAGAATCACCGATAATAAGGCTCAGTAGGAAAGACCAAAATAATTTTAATTTTACTTTTTTATGGGTTTTACAAAACCCATAAGTTTTACACAAAATGACCAGAAAGATTCAAGTGATGGAGGACTAGTTAGTCCCAACAGACATATTAATACTGTGATGATAATGACTAAAGTTTACACCAGGCACTAATCCCTGGTCTATGGCAGGCAAATCTGATATAGATACTATGAAAACTCAAGAAATCTTTATATGATGCCCCATCAGCAGCCAGCAAAACAATTATGAAACATCTTTGGCTTTTCGTTTGTTCTAATATTCAGTAGAGGGTCTGTATAAAAAGATTGTGTCACATAATTACTTCCCCTTGTAGAAGAAAGATATGATAATTTATCATTTAATCCAACCCAGATTATCAATACATTCTTTTCCATTATTTGCTTAATAGAAACTCAGTTAAAATTAGTTAGAACTAATTTGCATTTTGTGGAAAGGAGAAGCAATCTATATGCATCTTCTGTTGATTGTTCAAAATGATTAAATACTCTCCAAAAATAAAGTTTATTGGCAATTGACCAGAGACTCTAAACACTTCCATGTAAATCATTTGATTTCCCTAAGTCACATTCTTCTTGTGAACCATATTCTAGATTCAGCAGGGCTTAATATATGTTACAGGCAGAGCAAACAAAATAGCTATACTTTTGTTCTAATCTTGATTCCTTTTCTGTACCCTCCTTTTTAATTCCTGTAAATTTTCTGTCCTTGTTAGTTATAAAGGCACTCATGGTCAAGGTCTTTAACATATTTCATGATGTGCTTGAGAGTTTGGCTAAGTGTATTTCTTGTTCATTCATTTATTCACCAAATATTTGCCAAGTCCTTAATACGTTCCAAGCACTGTGTTAGGCACTAATGATAGAGCACTGGACAAGATGGATTGAGTCTTAGCACCCATGGGACTTACATTCCAGACAAAGAAAGTAAACATGCAAAGAATAAAGGACAATATGATTTTAGGTAACAATAATGCTAGGGGAAAAGCAGGATAGTGGGTTAGTCAGTGATTTTGGTTGTGAGGGACTGCTACAGCTAGTATGTTCAGGAAAGGTCTCATTGAAAGGGTGACAATAAAATGAGAATACAAATGAGTAAGGAGCTATAAAAATCCCTTAGAACTTCCACAAAAGCTAACTCAAAAGGGATTATAGACCTAAATGTAAAATGAAAAAGTGTAAGACTTCTAGAATATAATATCGGCGAATATCTAGGTAACCTTGGGTTTGGAGTTTATTTTTTATAGATATAACAGCAAAAGCACTATCCATGAAAAAAAAAAGTTGATAGGTTGGGCTCCATTGAAATGAAAGACTACTGCTCTGTGAATGACATTTTAAGAGGATAAAAAGTAAGCCACAGACTGTGAGAAAATATTAACAAAACACATATCAGATAAAGGACTTGTATCCAAAATATATGAAGTCCGAAAACTCAACAGTAAAAACACAAAGAACCCAATTAAAAAATGGGCATAAGATCTGCACAGACCAAAGAAGTTATACAGATGGCAAATAAGTATATGAAAAGATGCTCAACATTATATGTCATTAGGGAGTTGCAAACCAAAACAATGAAATACTGTTATACACCTATTAGAATGGTTAAAATCCATAACACTGACAATAGTTAATGCTGATGAGGATGTGGAGCAACAGGAACTCTCATTCATTGCTGGTGGAAATGCAAAGTGGTATGGGCACTTTAGAAGATATTTTGGCAGTTTCTTACAAAGTTAAACTTCTCTTACCATATGATCCAGAAGTTGTACTCCTTGGTATCTACTCACAGTATTTGAAAACTTATGTTTACACAAAATCCTGCACACAGAGTTTTATAGCAGCTTTTTAAATAATTGCCAAAACAAGGAAGCAAACCACGATGTTGTTCAGTAGGTAAAGAGGTAAACAGGGCTTCCCTGGTGGCGCAGTGGTTGAGAGTTCCCCTGCCGATGCAGAGGACACGGGTTCGTGCCCCGGTCCGGGAAGATCCCACATGCCGCAGAGCGGCGAGGCCCATGAGCCATGGCTGCTGAGCCTGTGCGTCCGGAGCCTGTACTCCACAACGGGAGAGGCCACAACAGTGAGAGGTCTGCGTACCAAAAAAAAAAAAAAAAAAAAAAAAGAGCTAAAAAAACTGTGGTATACCCAAAGAAATCTTATTCAGAAATAAAAATAAATGGGCTATTAAACAATAAAAAGATACACAGGAAACTTAAATGCCTATTACTAAGAAAGAAGCTAGTCTGTAAAGCCCACATAATATTTGATTTCAACTACATGACAATATAGAAACGTCAAAACTATGGAGATAGTAAAAAGATCAGCGGTTGTCAAGGGTTTGGGAAGAGGGAGGAATAAATAGGTAGGACACGGGAATTTTAGAGCAATGAAACTATTATATGTGATACTGTAACAATAGAAAACAAAAGCACATAACACGAGTTGAATATGTGTATAGAACAAAGAGTGAACCCTAATGCAAACTATGGACTTCAGCTAATAATAATGCATCGATATCTGTTTATTAATTATAACAAAGGTACTGTAAGGTGTTAATAATAGAGAAAACTGTGTAAAGGAGTGTGGAAGCATGGGGGAATAGTGGAGAGTGAGTATGTGTGTACTCTCTGCCCATTTTTAAAATAAACCTAAAACTGTTCTAAAAATAAAGTCTATTAATTAAAAAGAAAAGTCATTGCAAGATTCATGGGCAAGGGCAGGGCATCCTAGGCAAAAGGATTAGCAAACACAGAAGAAATATACTTGGCGTGTGCAACCAGTGTATCTGGACTGCAGAGAGAGGAGTGGATGGAGATGAGGTCCATGAAGGAAATGCTGTCACAAAAGCTCTCAGAGGCGATGGAGATGCTTTTAATTCATTTGAGATGTAATGGGAAACCGTTTTGGGGTTTTGATTTGAGATATTTGATTTGATTTCCCCAAAATCCAATTGGCTATTAGGAGAAGCATGGATTTCAGGAATATGGGTGAGAGTACAGTTAGGAAGAGGTTTCAAGCAAAAAACACAATCAGGAGGTGGTTTTCACAGTCCAGACAATCATGCACATTTCTGTAGTTTAAATGTTTTTCAACTCAGTTTCTTGTTCCTAATTCTGATAGAGGCCACTTTGTGCTTAATTTTAAGTATAGATTCAAAAGTGTTGATAACTTCTTCATAGACCTGATTCTATAACTACTGTAATTATTCCAAGGATGCCAGCGAACTAAATATTCCCCAAGAGCTTGCAAGTAGAAATAAAATACGTTAAAATACAATTCTTTATAAAATGGCCAATTTAGGAAGATGTAGGCACAAATGTCTGTGTTATTGTTCTCTGTTTTAACTGAACACTGCTTATTTTAACATGCCTTTCTGCTTGCATTATAAAAGTTAAAAATCATCTGGAGAAGTAATCCTGAGGGAATTTAGCTCAAAATTCCCAAATGAACTCTCTTTCCCGGCAAGTGCTGAGGAGTTGTCCATATGCTGATGTTAAGCCTGAAAGATCTTGGATTGACCTTGGTTTGTAGCTGTGCAGCTGTAATGCAATTCTGATCTATTCCATAGCTGCTAATGACTCAACACCTGGGACCTGGAAGTATAACAGCCAAGATTATTTTGCAATGTGATGCAAGAAGAAAACCGTCACTTTGACATGACATAGTGTTAAGAATTTGGTTAATTTAAAAAGACTCTTTCAAAATTTCATCATACTAAGAAAAAATTAAATGACCAGTTTGTATATAGCATAGGGGCCACGAAAAGTTTATTTCAGTCTGTGGTGGCAGCTGTTTCTTGGTCACTGACACAGGAATATACTATTGTTAAGATAATAATAAAAGACAGACTACTACTGTTTGTTTGTTTTTTTTTGCAGTACACGGGTCTCTCACTGTTGTGGCCTCTCCCGACGTGGAGCACAGGCTCCGGAGGCGCAGGCTCAGCGGCCATGGCTCAACGGGTCTAGCTGCTCCGTGGCATGTGGGATCTTCCCGGACCGGGGCACGAACCCTTGTCCCCTGCATCAGCAGACGGACTCTCAACCACTGAGCCACCAAGGAAGCCCCCTACTACTATTTTTAAAAGTACTTGAAATGTTTCAAAAAAATTAACAAGTGCATATCAAGTTGAAATCAGTTATATTATAAAAGGTAAATTAAGAGACTTTCCAAATATGGCAACTTTTAAACATGGACATTCATTCAAAAAACTGACTCCAAAAGTCTTAGTTTACCTATTCTCATGTCTAAAATTCCCCTTTTGCTTCCTAGAACATTATATTTTCTCATGTTAAGGACAGTTCAGAGAAGTATTTCTTGCATAGAATACATAGTATACTGGAATAAAGGCATATCTTAAAAACAAAGTAGTTGGAAATAAGGAAAATTACAGAAGGATAAAAATGATAAATTCATTAGGTTATCTAATGGATATTTCATGTATCTAATGTCTAATATTTAGACATTAACATAGTGTCTAAGAAAGAGTAAAATAAATCTCTTTGAAAATTTTCCTTTATTCATGATGAAAACAAAACAACCTCTTACTTATAGAGATGCCTGCCCCATAATTCAGCATTATGTCTTGGATTAGACAAAGAGCCTATGTTGTCAATGTTTTTGGTTGATATTTGCATCAAAATTGCATAGATGTCTCTCATGAAACAAGTTATTTGGCAAAAGTTTTATAAATAAGGTAAATAAAATATAACAGGGGCTTCCTTGGTGACACAGTGGTTGAGAGTCCGCCTGCCAATGCAGGGGACACGGGTTCGTGCCCCAGTCTGGGAAGATCCCACATGCCGTGGAGCAGCTGGGCCCGTGAGCCATGGCCGCTGAGCCTGCGCATCCGGAGCCTGTGCTCCGCAATGGGAGAGGCCACAACAGTGAGAGGACTGCATACCAAAAAAATAAACAAAAAAAACCCTATATATATATATATATATATATATATATATATATATATATATATATATATATATATATAAAATATATTAAGCTCAGTTGTAATTATATATACATGTACATATATATTTATATACTGATTTTTATTTTCAAGTTGTTAGAAAAAAATGTTATTTAATGAACACCTAAATGAAAAATCAGTTCTGTACAATATTCAGATTATTACTTTTATTTGAATATCAAAAATAATACATAACCACCAAATATATGTGGTAAGATAGTATTTCCAAAGTATTAACTTATGTTCTCTACCTTCCCACCTCCAATTCCTGTCCACCTTACAATCTTATTCCCTTTGAGCTAGATTGTGATTCTCCCATTAGTCCAAGGACTAAATAATTTTCTCTGTCCTTTGATACATATGTCTTCTAGAATGTGGAAATAACCCCTGGGAAAAGGACTGCAAAGATGCTGAATGACTGAAATTAACTTCCCTACCTGGTGGCAGAGGCTTATAATGGAAACTAAGTAGATTTTAGAAAAATTTTCAAAAGTACCTTCCTCTGTACCTGGGGTAATGGGCTGAGATTTTGTCTACATCTTGTATCGATATAAAAGGCAACACTGCCCAATAATCAGAATGAAATCTTCATCGTAAATATTTATTAGTGTATTTTAGTTACTAAATCACAATAGTTTAATTCTCTGCTAAGTAAATTTATTTTAGTTCTCTGCCTTCAAACATTAAAAATGATGTAGTCTTGGTAATATGTCACAATTCTTCAACAAAGGGATTTTAAAATTATATTTTGTCCCTGAACTTTCATAATAGAAAGTTTAGGTCAAAATAAGAACTGCTTTAGACACACTCTCTGGCTTTTTATGTAGATACTTCATCTGGATAATTCAGAAGTTCACTTAGAAAATAAATCCAAACATACATTCTGGGATATCTGATTTGGGATTTCTCCTATCAAAACAATAAATGTAGATCACACACACACACACACACACACACACACACACACACACACAATTACTCAAAGGCACAGAGGAGTGAAATAAATAAATGAATAAACAGGCAGATAGACAGTTAAGGAGAGTGAATACTGAGAAGAAGGACATGGCTCAGGATATGTTAACCATTTCTTTACTTTCAGCAAGGAAGCTTAGTCTGCAAGATAGGGATTAAAACACTAATACAAAAACCTGCAGTACTATCAAAGAACCAAAGGACAGAATTTGGGTCAAATATATCTAATTAAATTGTGTGTGTGTGTGTGTGTGTGTGTGTGTGTATGCACGTGCGTGCGTGCACGCAGCCAGGAAAGAAGAGAGCCAGAAAGTGGAAGACCTCACATATTTATACAAGCTCCACTCAAATACTTGGTTGACCCCTAAATCAGGCATGCAGAAGGCTGACTCCAAGCAACTCAGCTACAGTTAAAACAACTGAACTGAGATTTGAGTTGTTGGCCACTTTTAGGGGAGACAGACTTTGTAGTTTGAGTTCACCTAATAAAATTCACTTTAAAACAAAAGCAATCAACACTCTTGAGGAAAAAAACAAACAAACAAAACAGAATTTAGAGTATCTACAACCTATTGTTAAGCAAATCCAAAATACAAACCAAAATAACTCAACATACAAAGAAAAGGAAACAAGTGACCCAATCTTAACAAAAAGTAAACATCAATAGACTAAAATCCCAAGATGATCCAGGTGTTGGAATTGGGAAAGGAGTTTAAAATAGCTATAATAATTATGCACAAAGGCATAAAAGAAAATATACCCATATAGAATACAAAAAATTAAATCTCAGAAGAGAAACTATTAAAATAAGACCAGATTGCAATTGTATAATAGAAAAATACAATATCTGAAATGTAAAATTCACTAGATAGAATTAATAGCAGAATACATATGACTGAAGTAAGAGAAGACTGAAGAAAGGAAGATCACAGAAGATAGACTAATATAAATAATCTAAATTGAAGAACAAAAACTAAAAAGATTGAAAAATAATAAACAGTGTCTCAGGGACTTGTGGTATGCTAACAAATTTTACAACATAGATGAAACGGTAAATTCCTTGATTAAAAAAACTTACAAAAATTGACACAAAATGGATCATAAAATCTGAGTAGCTCTATCTACATCTATTGTATATACATTGTTATCAAAAACATTCTCACAAGGAAAACTACTGGCCCTTATGGTTTCAGTACTGAATTCTATTAAGCATTTAAGAAAGAAATAACATCAGTCCTACAAACCCTCTTATGAAATAGAGAAAGAGAGAACACTCCCCAACTGGTTTTATGCAGGCAACACAACTACAATACAGAATTCACAAAACATAAAACTATAGATTAATGTCTCTCACATCCTTTGAGAATATTATTAAAATTATCCTGTAATATATAAAAATAATGATTCATCATGATTATGTTTTTTTCTTGTCTTTTACAAATTCAGAATTAACATTTAAAAATCAAACATTATCATTCACCACATTAAGAAACTAAATGAGAAAAATCATGATAATTTCAATGGATAGCGAAAAGTATTTGACAAAATTCAACACTATTCCTGATACAAACTGGAGCATTTATTAAAACACTACAAGTAACATCATATTTCATGGTGAAATATTGCATATTTTAACTTAATATTAGGAACAAAGAAATTCACATAATTTCTATTCAACATTTTACTGGAATTCTTACGCAGTACAATAAAGAAAATTCTATTTGCAGAT
Organism: Mesoplodon densirostris; assembly: GCF_025265405.1. Taxonomy (NCBI): domain Eukaryota; kingdom Metazoa; phylum Chordata; class Mammalia; order Artiodactyla; family Ziphiidae; genus Mesoplodon; species Mesoplodon densirostris. Next base: position 23,710,290 of record NC_082668.1, read on the forward strand.
GCCATGATTGTTTAATGTAGAAAATCCCAAGAATTCTACAAAACAACCATTACAACTAAAAAGTGAAATTACTAATGTCACAAGATATAAGCTAAATGTACAAAAAATAATCGTATTTTTCTATACTAGCAGCAAGCAGTTGGAAAATAAAACTAAAAAAATTTTATTTATAAAAGCATGAAAGTATATAGTAGACTTAAGAATACATTTAAAATAATAAGTATTAGACCTCTACACTGAAAACTACAAAATTGCTGTGTAAAATTAAAGATCACATAAATTGTGAGATATACCATGATTGTGGATTGCAATATACAATATAGTTAAGATGTCACTTATCCCCATATTAATCTATAGATTCAATACAATAGCAATCAGTTACCTCAAACTTTTTTGGTAGAAATTGATGAGATGATTCTGAAATTTATATAGAACTGTAAAGAAATTGGAATATTCATAACAATCTTGAAAAGAAGAACAACTCTGGAGCACGTTTACTACGGACTTCAAGGTCACTAATGCTAGATTAATGAACACACAGTATAGTATTGACATAAGAATTGACAAGTAGATCAATGTAACAAAATAGGGAGACAAGAAATAGGCCCACAATTTTACAGATATTTCATTTTTGATAAAAGCACCACCAAAGAACACCAATGGGGAAAAGAAAGATTTTTAACATACGGCACTGGAATTAGATAACAAACAGAAAAAAAAATCCTTCACCCAAATTCACATTATACTGAACAATTAATTTGAGATGGATTCTAGATTTTTACCTTATAGCTATAAAGTGTTTAGGAAAAAGCAAAGGAGAATACCTTTGCAAACTTCTGGAGTTTAACGGATGTTTTTAGGGCAGGTGATAGAAAGCACTATCCATAAAAGAAAGAAAATGGCAATTTAGACATCAAGGGCAAAACTTCAACTCACCAAAATATATTGCTTAGAAAATAAATGAGCCAGCCATAAGATGGAAGAAAATATTTCCAAAGCATATATCTGGCAAATGACTGATATCCAGGATATATAGTGGAATTCTACAGTTCGGTGATAAAAAAATCAAACAATCCAATCAAAAATGGGTAAAATATTTGGATAATACTTCACCAAAGAAAACATACAAATGCCAATAAGAACATGGAAGGATGCTCAGCATAATTAGACATCAGGGGAGTGCAAACTAAAACTATTAGATACTAATATGCATCCTGTAGAATTGCTAAATTTAAAAAGATTCACAACACCAAATGATGGTGAGGAAGTACAGCAACTGGACTTTCACAGTTTACTAACAGGAGTGTAAAATTATACCATCACTATGGAAAGAGTCTGGGTTTTTTAAACCTATATCAGCTCTATAATTTAGACATTTCATTTCTTAGTACTTAAGCACGAGAAGTGAAAACACACCCCAAAGAGACTAGGTACAAGAATGTACCTAGTTCATAGTAGCTTTATTCATAATAGCAAAAACTAAAAAGGGCCCATGTCCGCCAGTAGGGGAATTGGTAAATTAAGTGATAAATTCATACCACAGAGATTACTATTCAGAAATAAAAAAGAATGGACTACTGATACACACGGATGATTTCCATAAACATTATGCTGAATGAAGGAAACCTTACATGAACGATTCCATTTATTTGCAGTTCTACAACAGTCAAAAACTGTGTGGTTTAAACAGTCTGTGGTTTAAAAATTCCTGGGCAGTGGTTACTCCTGAGGGATGTAGGTGGAGATTAAGTGAGAAGGAGCATGAGAGAACAATTTTCTGGGATAATAACATTCCATATCTGATAGAGGTTTGAGTTGCATTGCTTTATGTATACATTGGAAGTCAGCAAATAGTACACTTAAGATTTGTGCAAAACTGAACTCTAGTTAAAAAATATATATATATATACATATATATATATATGCATGTTGAAGTATTTGGAGTAACTGTAATAATATCTGCAACATAATTTTAACTGCATCAGATAGCAAGATGCACTAATATAAGGATAAGGAGGATACATAGATGGATACATTAAATACAGTAAAATGTTAATTGTGGAATAAATGTTGTGGATATATGGGTATTCACGATTAAAATGGTTAAGCATTTCTCTATGTTAGAAAAACACTGGGTCCAGACTGATTTCCTTGTTATTGACAAGAAAGTAAGAACAAGAGAATAAGAGAATGTCTCCAAGCCACAAAATGTGTTCCCTATGGAAAGAGCTAGTTATATTTCTAAAAGAAGGAAGTGGGTGTGCTGGAGAGACAAGGACGCCAGATAGGCACTGATCATATTGATAATGCTTCACTGATTATTTATTTCACACTAGTAGCTTTCATATAATAACACACTGCATCATGTTAAAGCAACAAACATAATAATCATTGGTAATGGAAGAATGTATTATGTGTATTAAAATGCATTTTCCTCCCATTTTATAAATGCAGGAGGTTAAACGATTATCCTCCAGGCTAACAAGTGTCAAAACCTGCCCTGAACTCAGGATTTTGACTGAAAATCTAGGGTTCTTTGTATCATCAACCTACACCACATTTTGGAAATAGATGTCATCTAATTACAAAGAATTTAATCTTTTAGTAGACTTTGCCTATAAAATGGGAAATATATTCTTCTGATAATATTTTTATGACCTGAGCATAATAAAATTTTACTTACAGAGTGGAAATCTTTTAAAATCATCCACGTAAAAGAAAGATAATCATATTTAAAACACCAACTCATTTAAGATTATTATTATTTGGATGTAATTAATAAGAATTTAAAGGGAAACAATAAGTTAACTAAAGGCATTATGCTACTTTATTAGTGTTTTACTCCAAAAATTTTTGCAGGCAGAAATAAACATTTCTTTGGCTACTTTGACCCTACTTTTTAGCAACTTGTGCTTTCAGGTATGAAGAGTTTAACCTTGAATTGAAAAAACAGATTCAAACAGATACTAGAATACATCTGAAACAATGAATCAAAGCAAGCAAGAACATTACAGGAGTATCTTTGTTGGACACAGAGTGAGCCCATGGGATGACACTCTTCTTGAAATATATAAATGAGGAAACCACAAAAGTCAGTAATGTGCATTCTCAGCCATAACACATAACATGAATTTTACTGATTAATAATTTTGTAAGTTAATTTTTACATATGTATAGTTTTGACACAATGAACTGTAACCACATAATGTTAATCAATAATGTTTATCGATAGTACTTAGTCATTATGGTTGCTTAATATTTTCAGAATAAGTTCATTTTTATAACATAGAAATAAAGGTGAAAATAAAAGAAGAACTCTAATTTCTTTTAGTCTTTTTTCCCCTTTGCTTATTATTATTTAAAAAAATTTTAAAATTGACTACATGTCTCTAGCTTTGCAGTGACTTTTTTTCTTTTTCTCTATACACAGTAGTCCTAAATTTGCTTAAGCCACAAAGCATGAGAAAGTGTGTGTGTGTGTGTGTGCATGTGCACGCGTATGTGTGTGTATCAAAATATACTCATCCACGTCCGGATTTGGAAAGTATTTATTCAAAATATAATAATCTGCACTGTAACTTGACATATGAATATGCATTTAAAACAAAACATGCTCTAAGTAAAGGATAAGGGGATACTTAAAAGTTTCTATCAAACTGTACTCAATTGATATGCTAAAATAATAGTGCTTTATGTACACACCAAAGGAAAAATATTTTATTTTTTTAATGGTAATGGTAGTTTGAAGCCAAACTTCTATCTTTTTAATATGATATTAGTATATTTTTCCAACCTAATAAATGGGGCATATCATCAAAATGATGAATCAAAATCTGAGAGAATCATGTAACCTATTTAAGAGAAAACATGGCAAAACCCCCTTTGGCTTAAACTCTGCTTATCTTTTTAAACTTTAATATTTGTCCATTTATATATTTCTTTCCAAAGTAGCTTTATATCTCTATTATATTGCAAACTTAAATGGCATTGTTTTCTAACTTACAAAAGGTTAGTGAATTAATAACAATAAGATAGCTTTTAACTTGTTTTCTTCCTTTAACTGATATTAAAATGCTAAATTTATTCCAAGGTGATTAAGATTAGGAAACAGTAATTAACTAGAGAATTTGTGAACCCGTTCATCTCTTTTCTATTCTTAGTAAATATTTAACATAAAATACATTAAAATGTAATTTATACTTGCTTTACTGCAAATCAAACTTGATCTCTGTTAGTACTGGCCTTAGACTTAATAAGGTGGCATATTTTTTCTTCAGTAGTTTCAGATTCCTAGTTATCTACAATATTCCCCCTCTGAATGCTTTCTATTGATACACTTTTCCCCATTGAAGTAACTCATTTCTTTTTTTTTTTTTTTTTTTGCGGTATGCGGGCCTCTCACTGTTGTGGCCTCCCCCGTTGCGGAGCACAGGCTCCGGACGCGCAGGCTCCAGACGCGCAGGCTCAGCGGCCATGGCTCATGGGCCCAGCCGCTCCGCGACATATGGGATCCTCCCAGACCGGGGCACGAACCCGTATCCCCTGCATCGGCAGGCGGACTCTCAACCACTTGCGCCACCAGGGAGGCCCAGAAGTAACTCATTTCTTTTTAACTTTTTCTGAACTTCATTTGTCCAAAACATATTCAACCTTTTTACATAAAATGATAAATAGCTATCAATGAATGTGGCAGAGATAGCACTTACCAAATATCCATGTGAGCACCTACTTCTACAGGCTTCCTTGTACTTGGTTGTGGACATGTGAATAATTCTTGTCAAAGACAGCGTGAGTGAAAGTGATGTATAGTTTCTAGTCTAAGGTGCTCAAGAGAGGATGTGAGTTTTCCTGATCCTGACTTCTCCTAACCTTGTACCTAGAAGCAAATTTCAAGATGACTGAGTTGCAAAATGAATGTAGGTTGAATTGTTGAATCATCACTGGAGGAATGCTACCAAAGAGTTAACTAATACATACCAAAATTTTCATGAGTGAAAAATAAACTTTCATTGGTGCTAACCACTGAAATTAGGGTTTAGTTGTTAATGTAACATAGCTAGTCTTCTTATAACTAATACAGTACCTAAAGCTACTTGTCCCAAAATAGTAAGTATTTAGGAAATCCTAAGTCAACAATATTTATGATAATTTAATCTTTTAACCAGACTTTTTAGTCCTACTACTACTAGACATTACTCATATACTTCATGTGTGTCAGTTTAAAATGATAAAAAATGTTTAAGTGTTTTTTTCATTATTTTGATTTTCCTGCTAACTATAATGCAAACTATAATGTGATTTAACTTTTCATCATGTTATTGTCAATGGTTTTACTGTTACTTTTTCATATAAACTTTTTTCAGCAATTAATTGAATTTATTGACATGTTATTAATTTCTATATGCACTGTTGTTTCTGATATCTTATTCTTTTCCCTTTTCTTCTTCTTTCTTTAAGTGTATTTATTATCTGTGGGTGGTAAACAATTCTAACTTTTATTCTGAAAAACATCCTTAATTTCTTCTCACTACTGAATAAAAATATATTTCTATTTTTATAAAAATCTAGGTTACAGTTTTTTCATCATCACTTGCAAAATAATTCTGCAGTGTCCTGGCCTTTATTTGATACTTCATTGAGGATAATCAGTCTGAATTTTCTCCCTGATAACTTTTAGGTTTTTTCTTTTTATTATTCAAGTTCTTCAGTTTTACACAGTGTGCCTAAGTGTAAATTTATATTTCTTTGCCTTCAGAGTGCCCTGTCAATCTGTGGTCTCATATTTTTTTTCAGCTCTGGAAATTCTTACCTATAATTTCTTCAAATATTGTTTGTCTGCCACACAGGACTTTTTATTGTTCTTCAAAACTTTTACCTTTTGTGATTCTGTGTTTTGGGAACAATTTTCTCCCAGATATTTGCAAGGCTTACATCATCAAGTTGCTCCACTCTCTCCAAAAATTTCACTGTATCAGAAAATCCTTCCCTGACCATTTTATCCCAAATCTTACACTCATCTCTATCACTTTCTTACCCTATTATTTTCTTCATCGTATTAATTACTTCTAATCTTATATACTTATTTGTTCATTTATCACCTTATCCTCCTAAAATTTAAATCCAGTGAGGATTTTTTTTTGTCTGCTTTATCATTGTCCAATAAAGTGCTTAGAATAGTGCCTGGCACACAGTAGGTACTCAATAATTATTTTCCAAGTCAATGAAACTTCAACTTCTTAGTTCTGTCACTGTTGATGTATATTGTACCTCTCAATATTTTTACATCTTGTTACCTTTTTTGCTGTGTTCTGGATGAATTCCTCAATACCATCTTTTAAAAAAAATTTTTAATGACTATAAATTTCATTTCTATGATTTCTTATTGATCTTTCTTTAGTATCAGCTGTTCTTGTTTCTTATCTATATGTTTTTGTTGCTTGGTTTTCATATTATTTTTTCCCAAATATTCTGGAATTGTGGATTTTAGATTCATTTTTAAAGTGATCTCCTACTCACCCTTTCTCTTTTTCTCACCTGTCTATCTTTCCCATTCTAGTGGTTTTTCAGTTGCCTGGTCCTTTGAGCCCTCTGTTCAAAACTAGGTCTTTAAATGTCATTTTGGAACTCTTGTCCTAAGATGATATTGAATCTTTCACAGGTGCTCTCTTATTTCAGTTCTGGTTTGTTAAAATGCGTTTGTCTTCCCAGAACTGTAGTCTGGTGCTTGCTATAGAGCTATAGATGCACACAGTGGCAGTGGCAGTGATCTAATAAACAAGATTATTGTTATAGCATGTTTCCCTGAAACAAGTCAAGGCACTTAGCTAATATATCTGTGCCAAAAACATTTAAGTAGTCAACTTAAAAGGCAGTATTTAATTTTTTTCAAAGAATAAAGAAGCAGTTTGTGGCATGAAATAGTTCTCTCTAACCTCCCAGATGCCACTGTATGCCACCTAACAAATCAGTCAAAGACACAGCAGCTTAAAACAAAAATTATACTGCTATATTTCACATTTTCTGTGGATCTGGCATTCAGGAAGGACTTGGCTGAATGGTTTTAGCTTAGGGTCTCTCATGTAGCTGCAGTCAGAGACTGGTAAAAACTGAAACAATGGGAGGTTGGAGCAGCTGGGGGTGGCTGGATTTCTCCGCATGATATTTTGTGTCATCTAGTTTGGTCATTTTCAAAGCATGATGGACACAGGGCAGGCAAGGGCTTATAGGATAGCTCAGGGCTCCAGGGCAAATGTTTCAGGAAAACAGTCCTGAATTACATCACCTTTTCTGACCAAGCCTCAGAAGTCACCCAATGTTACTTCTGCCACTTCTATTAGTTAACAAGTGAGTCTCAAGCCCACCCAGATTCAAGGGGAGGGATCCTAGACCTCACCTCTTGAGGGGGAGGGATGTCAAGATCACATTATATAGAAGAGCAAGTTGGATGGGAGATACTGTTGCGACCATTTAGAAACAATACAATCTGCCACAGCTACTAAGAGCTAAACAGCATTCTGTCCTCTTAAATTATGAGTTTGTAAACTATGGGGTCCAATAGTTTGTATTTGTCCAAAGTACCTCTGTTAGTGGCAGAGCTAGAAATAGAGCATATATCTCCTGACCTCCACTCTCATTTTTCCCTTTGTCAGCAGAGTGCCTCCTTGAGGGTACTAAAAGGAAATTCAGAACCTAGGAACACATGGTTGATGTGAATTCCTCTGGAATTTCGAAGGCATACAAAATGATTACCGAGCATGAAAAAAACCAAAATACACATACAGTGGGGACATATACTGGAAATCTGTGTGTACAGGAATGTCTTAACTGAACATATGATTTCTAAGTTACAAATTCATGCATTTAATTACTTATTCATGCAAAACTTATTTTAGGTCCTTTGAAGTGTGCTGGGGGATATGTGAATACATATCAGGTAAGTTAAAGAAACTTCCTCTACTTAGTGCTCTAATTCAATAAAAAAGTACAAATGTCAAATACTATATAATATTGAATTCCTAATTTAAAGAACTGAAAAATGTTTGCTTGAGTTAACCTGAAATATCTTTAGATTTTATCAGTAGATGCTTCCTTAGGCACACACTAGAACTTGTGTTCAGTATAATCTATAAAATAAAAAGATATCCTCTTTATGTGTGAGGAATAGGTTCTTTTTAAATCCAAAACTTTTTTTTTTTTTTTTTTTTTTTTTTGCGATACGCGGGACTCTCACTGTTGTGGCCTCTCCCGTTGCGGAGCACAGGCTCCAGACGCACAGGCTCAGCGGCCATGGCTCATGGGCCCAGCCGCTCCGTGGCATGTGGGATCTTCCCGGACCAGGGCACGAATCTTTGTTCCCTGCATCGGAAGGCGGACTCTCAGCCACTGCGCCACCAGGGAAGCCCCAAAACTTTTTTTTTTAATTAAAAAAAAAAAAAAAAGCTCCAGATAATGGCCCAGGTTTCTCTCTAAAGCTTTCAGGCAATATATTATTAATTATTTTGACTATATAGAGGAAATATGCTCAGTGACTTCTATTTTTTAAATTCCTCTTTTAAACATCCAATTTTAAAAAATATAGAAATATATCATTAAGTTAGGCCCTGAAGAAGATGGTGCCGAAGGCATTTTAGCTGAAGATAAATGAGTTGTCTTTGGGGATTGGGGGAAGAAATGTTGGTGGAGAAATGCATGGTAATCAGGGAACTGTAGGATATAGGGAGGACAAATGAGCTGAGAATAGGGTAGATAGTTTAAAAATCTACAAAAATCTATACACATCCTAAATCCATGATTTCAGAATGTTGCTGTGTAGTCAGAATATTATTGCTGTGCAGTAACATGGCAGTTATGGAACAGCATACAGAAGCAGAAATTTATAGGTGGTGTTTGAGGAACATGCATAATTTATATTTAGAATGCAGATTCAGACAATACTAGTTCAAGGACATTGGAACACAAGAAAAGTAACCAATAGTTCCAGGAAACTGAAAGATGTCTAGGTTTAAGTTCAAGGTTTAGGAAGATAGTTAAGGAAGTTTAGAGTTAGAAAAAGATACTTGGAATAAGAAGTCATCTTTTGGGGGAAGAGGTAGAGAGGATAAGACTACAGAAATTTCTAAACATAACTTATTGTTTAGAGTCCAAAATAAAAATATATGCTGAATATGGAAAATGATTAATGATAAAATCCACTATGTCAGTCAGCAGGGAAGATCATTATGATAAAAAAAAGAATTTTGAAATTATTATTTACTGAAAATCAATAGAGCACTGACAGTCATGACAAACTTTTCAAAATAGCAATAGATTTTCATGTAACTATTTTGAAAAGTTCTCTAAAAATTAGTTTTTGATTACATTCTGAAATGTTTTAGTAGCATAAGAGTTCACTTATAACAATTGTTTCTTCTACCAATATTTTAATCTATGATCATTTTTATCATATTGCAACCTTACTTTGCCTCATATCAGAGTCTCAGGTACTATGCTTAGTTTCTTAATTTCTCTGAAAGCATGGAGAGTAATTTCAAAATCATAGGCATAGTCATTTTAAGTCTTTATTTATTTTCAGAACTTCAGCTTATCATTGAAGAAGTCATATGCTGAGTGAGCTGAAAATTCTATTAATTAGTTACACACTAGTAAGTAAGCTTTAAATCCCAATGCCAATTAAATCTATTTATAATTGCATTTGGAGCTGCTTAATAGACATGTCTCCAATCTTCATATGGATTCTGACCCATGATGCTATATATAAAAAAGTAATTATTTTAAATATATTCAATTTAAATATTTATTTTATATATATATATATATATAATCATCTGAAAGCTTTTCTTTATTTCTTACACATATATAACTGATTCAGTGGATTCACAAGAAAGCCACTATAGTAACAGTTTGTGTGATACACAAAGCATTATGATTAAAATTATATTGTCAAATAATTTATAAATGGCTGCCAAAGTTCTAAATTTGAACTTCAGAAACGTTACTGCTGATCACATTATAATTTCATGTCTTTCTATCTGATAAGTGGTTTTGGGGCAAAAACTGACCTATGCCTCAACATGACTGGGAATATTTGAGAATTTCTTCATTCCTATTCACAGGTTGACTGGAGGCAGTGAAAATGCTAGAACTCTGAACTGAGATTATGAGTCTGATGAGAAAATCCACAGAGAAGGGCTATGGAAACAGGAAGATACTAAGTGTTATGGTGCCGATCGAAACTCCACACTGATATTTATGACACAATTTAAAATATCTTTTTTCATTAAAATTCTCAGAAAATTATTTGCCTATAAACATTGATTGTATGTGATTGACAAACTATTGAAGGTAAGTACTGACATTGAAATATAAACTCTCAAACAGGAACTGATATGTATAAATGTTTATTCTTACATTAGACAATTGTGACATATAGACTAAAATGCATTGTTTATAATATATTACAGCCTTTTATATGATTCTATGTATATCAAGGATATCATAAAAATATAATTTATTATAATAATCAATATAGGAGATTAATTAGTTAGTGATTCACAATAACATAATTAACTTATGGTTCCATAAAACCATACAGAATCACACAGGCCCGGTTCTGTAGATTTTAGGAACTGTTACTCGGGGACAAAAAATATATTTTTTTAAAGGATTGTATATAGGTATTATCATGTTTTCCTGTGTTTTCCTCCACAGCTTCTTTTTTATTTATTTATTTATTTATTTATTAAACATCTTTACTGGAATAAATGATTTACAATGGTGTGCTAGTTTCTGCTTTATAACAAAGTGAATCAGTTATACTTTTACATATGTCCCCGTATCTCTTCACTCTTGCATCTCCCTCCCTCCCACCCTCCCTATCCCACCCCTCTAGGTGGTCACAAAGCACCGAGCTGATCTACCTGTGCTATGCAGCTGCTTCCCGCTAGCTATCTATTTTATGTTTGGTAGTGTATATATATCCATGCCACTCTCTCACCTTGTCCAAGATTCCCCTTCCCCTTCCCCATATCCTCAAGTCCTTTCTCTAGTAGGTCTGTGTCTTTATTCCCGCCTTGGCCCTAGGTTCTTCATGACCATTTTTTTTTTATTCCATATATATGTATTAGCTTATGGTATTTGTTTTTCTCTTTCTGACTTACTTCACTCTGTATGACAGACTCTAGGTCCATCCACCTCACTACAACTAACTCAATTTCGTTTCTTTTATGGCTGAGTAATATTTCATTGTATATATGTGCCACATCTTCTTTATCCATTCATCTGTCAATGGACACTTAGGTTGCTTCCATGTCCTGGCTATTGTAAATGGAGCTGAAATGAACATTTTGATACATGACTCTTATTGAATTATGGTTTTCTCAGGGTATATGCCCAGTAATGGGATTGCTGGGTCAAAGGGTAGTTCTATTTTTATTTTTTTAAGGAACCTCCATACTGATCTCCATAGTGGTTGTATCAATTTACATTCTCACCAACAGTGCAAGAGGGTTCCCTTTTCTCCACATCCTCTCCAGAATTTATTGTTTGTATTGATGATGGCCATTCTGACTGGTGTGAGATGATATCTCATTGTAGTTTTGGTTTGCATTTCTCTAATGATTAATGATGTTGAGCATTCTTTCATGTGTTTGTTGGCAATCTGTACATCTTCATTGGAGAAATGTCTATTTAGATCTTCTTCCCATTTTTGGATTGGGTTGTTTGTTGTTTTGATATTGAGCTGCATGAGCTGCTTGTAAATTTTGGAGATTAGTCCTTTGTCACTTGCTTCATTTGCAAATATTTTCTACCATTCTTTCATGTATTTGTTGGCAATCTATATAACATCTTTGGAGAGGCGTCTACTTAGGTCTTCTGCCCATTTTTCTATTGGATTGTTTGTTTTTTTTGATATTGAGTTGCATGAGCTGCTTGTGAATTTTGGAGATTAATCCTTTGTCAGCCTCTTCATCAGCAAATATTTTCTCCAATTCTGAGAGTTGTCTTTTTGTCTTCTTTATGTTTTCCTTGGTTGTGCAAAAGCTTTTAAGTTTCATTAGGTCCCATTTGTTTATTTTTGTTTTTATTTCCATTTCTCTAGGAGGTGGGTCAAAAAGGATCTTGCTGTGACTTATGTCATAGAGTGCTCTGCCTATGTTTTCCTCTAAGAGTTTGATAGTGTCTGGCCTTACATTTAGGTCTTTAATCCATTTTGAGTTTATTTTTGTGTATGGTGTTAGGGAGTGTTCTAATTTCATTCTTTTACATATAGCTGTCCAGTTTTCCCAGTACCATTATAGAAGAGGCTGTCTTTTCTCCACTGTATATTCTTGCCTCCTTTACCAAAGATAAGGTGACCATATGTGCATGGGTTTATCTCTGGGCTTTCTATCCTGTTCCATTGATCTATATTTCTGTTTTTGTGCCAGTACCATACTATCTTGATTACTGTAGTTTGTAGTATAGTCTGAAGTCAGGGAGCCTGATTCCTCCAGCTCCGTTTTTCTTTCTCAAGATTGTTTTGGCTTTTGGGGTCTTTTGTGTTTCCATACATACTGTGAAATATTTTGTTCTAGTTCTGTGAAAAATGCCATTGGTAGTTTGATAGGGATTGCATCGAACCTGAAGACTGCTTTGCGTAGTATAGTCATTTTCACAATGCTGATTCTCCCAATCCAAGAACATGGTACATCTCTCCATCTGTTTATATCATCTTTAATTTCTTTCATCAGTGTCTTATAGTTTTCTGCATACAGGTCTTTTGTCTCCTTAGGTAGGTTTATTCCTAGGTATTTTATTCTTTTTGTTGCAGTGGTAAACAGGAGTGTTTTCTTAATTTCAATTTCAGACTTTTCATCATTAGTGTATAGGATTGCTAGACATTTGTGTGCATTAATTTTGTATGCTGTTACTTTACCAAATTCATTGATTACCTCTAGTAGTTTTCTGGTAGCATCTTTAGGATTCTCTATGTATACTATCATGTCATCTGCAAACAGTGACAGATTTACTTCTTCTTTTCTGATTTTGATTCCTTTTATTTCTTTCTCTTCTCTGATTGCTGTGGCTAAAACTTCCAAAACTATGTTGAATAATAGTGGTGACAGTGGCCAACCTTGTCTTTTTCCTCATCTTAGTGGAAATGGTTTCAGTTTTTCAACATTGAGGACAATGTTGGCTGTGGGTTTGTCATATATGGCCTCTATTATGTTGAGGAAAGTTCCCTCTATGCCTACTTTCTGGAGGGTTTTTATCATAAACGGGTGTTGAATTTTGTCAAAAGCTTTCTCTGCATCTATTGACATAATCATATGGTTTTTCTCCTTCAATTTGTTAATATGGTGTATCACATTGATTGATTTTCATATATTGAAGAATCCTTGCATTCCTGGGACAAACCCCACTTGATCATGGTATATGATCTTTCTAATGTGCTGTTGGATTCTGTTTGCTAGTATTTGTTGAAGATTTTTGCATCTATGTTCATCAGTGATATTGACCTGTAGTTTTCTTTCTCTGTGACATCTGTGTGTCGTTTTGGTATCAGAGTGATTATGGTCTTGTAGAAAGAGTTTGGGAGTGTTCTTCCCTCTCCTATATTTTGGAAGAGTTTGAGAAGGATAGGTGTTAGCTCTTCTCTAAATGTTTGATAGAATTCACCTGTGAAGCCATCTGGTCCTGGACTTTTGTTGGAAGATTTTTAATCAAAGTTTCAATTTCAGTGCTTGTGATTGGTCTTTTCATATTTTTTATTTCTTCCTGGTTCAGTCTCAGAAGGTTGTGTATTTCTAAGAATTTATCTGTTTCTTCCAGGTTGTCCATTTTATTGGCATATAGTTGCTTGTAGTAGTCTCTCACGATCCTTTGCATTTCTGCAGTGTCAGTTGTTACTTCTTTTTCATTTCTAATTTTATTGATTTGAGTCTTCTCCCTTTTTTTCTTGATATATCTGGCTAATGGCTTATCAATTTTGTTTAACTTCTCAAAGAACCAGCTTTTAGTTATATTGATCTTTGCTATCATTTCCTTCATTTCTTTTTCAATTATTTCTGACCTGATTTTTATGATTTCTTTCTTCTGCTAACTTTGGGGCTTTTTAAATTCTTCTTTCTCTAATTACTTTAGGTGTAAAGTTAGCTTGTTTATTTGAGATGTTTCTTGTTTCTTTAAGTAGGATTGTATTGCTATAAACTTCCCTCTTAGAACTGTTTTTGCTGCATCCCATAGGTTTTGGGTCATCGTGTTTTCATCGTCATTTTTTTCTAGGTATTTTTTGATTTCCTCTTTGATTTCCTCAGTGATCTCTTGTTTATTAAGCAGTGTATTGTTTAGCTTCCACGTGTTTGTATTGTTTACAGATTTTTTTCTTGTAATTGATATCTAGTCTCATAGCATTGTGGTTGGAAAAGATATTTGATACGATTTCAATTTTTCTTAGTTAACCAAGGCTTGAATTGTGACCCAAGATATGATCTATCCTGGAGAATGTTCCATGAGCACTTGAGAAAAATGTGTATTCTGTTGTTTTTGGATGGAATGTCCTATAAATATCAGTTAAGTCCATTTTGTTTAATGTATCATATAAAGCTTGTGTTTCCTTATTTATTTTCATTTTGGATGATCTGTCCATTGGTGCAAGTGGGGTGTTAAAGTCTCCTACTATGAGTGTGTTACTGTCGATTTCCCCTTTTATGGCTGTTAGTATTTTCCTTATATATAGAGGTGCTCCTATGTTGGGTGCATAAATATTTACAATTGTTATATCTTCTTCTTGGATCGATCCCTTTATCATTATGTAGTGTCCTTCTTTGTCTCTTGTAATAGTCTGTTTTAAAGTCTATTTTGTCTGATATGAGAATTGCTACTCCAGCTTTCTTTTGCTTTCCATTTGCATGGAATATCTTTTTCCATCCCCTCACTTTCATTCTGCATGTGCCCCTAGGTCTGAAGTGGGTCTCTTTTACACAGCATATATACGGGTCTTGTTTTCGTATCCATTCAGCCAGTCTATGTCTTTTGTTTGGAGCATTTAAGACATTTACATTTAAGGTAATTATTGATATGTATGTTCCTATTACCATTTTCTGAATTGTTTGGGGTTTGTTATTGTAGGTCTTTTCCTTCTCTTGTGTTTCCTGCCTAGAGAAGTCCTTTAGCATTTGTTGTAAAGCTGGTTTCATTGTGCTGAATTCTCTTAGCTTTTGCTTGTCTGTAAATGTTTTAATTTCTCTGTCAAATCTGAATGAGATCCTTTCTGGGTAGAGTAATCTTCCTTGTAGGTTTTTCCCTTTCATCACTTTAAATATGTCCTGCCAGTCCCTTCTGGCTTGCAGAGTTTCTGCTGAAAGATCAGCTGTTAACCTTATGGGGATTCCCTTGTTTGCTATTTTTTCCCATTCTGCTTTTAATTTTTTTTTGTATTTAATTTTTGATAGCTAGATTAATATGTGTCTTGGCGTGTTTCTCCTTGGATTTATCCTGTATGGGACTCTCTGTGCCTCCTGAACTTGATTAACTATTTCCTTTACCATATTAAGGAAGTTTTCAACTATAATCTCTTCAAATATTTTTTCAGTCCCTTTCTTTTTCTCTTCTTCTTCTGGGACCCCTATAAGTCAAATGTTGGTGTGTTTAGAGTTGTCCCAGAGGTCTCTGAGACTGTCCTCAGTTCTCTTCATTCTTTTTTCTTTATTCTTCTCTGCAGTAGTTATTTCCACTATTTTATCTTCCAGGTCACTTATCCGTTCTTCTGCCTCAGTTATTCTTCTAGAGAATTTTATCCCTTCTAGAGATCCCTTCTAGAGAATTTTCAATTTCATTTATTGTGTTGTTCATCACTGTTTGTTTTGCTTTTTAATTCTTATAGGTCCTTGTTAAACATTTCTTGTATTTTCCCCATTCTATTTCCAAGATTTTGGATCATCTTTATGATCACTATTCTGAATTCTTTTTCAGGTAAACTGCCTATTTCCTCTTCATTTGGTTTTTTTTTCCTTGCTCCTTCATCTACTGTGTGGTTCTCTGTCTTCTCATTTTGTTTAACTTACTGTGTTTGGGGTCTCCTTTTCACAGGCTGCAGGTTCGTAGTTCCCCTTGTTTTGGGTGTCTGTCCCCAGTGGCTAAAGTTGGTTCAGTGGGTTGTGTAGGCTTCGTGGTGGAGGAGATTAGTGCCTGTGTTCTGGTGGATGAGGCTGGATCTTGTCTTTCTGGTTGGCAGGTCCACCTCTGGTGGTGTGTTTTGGGGTGTCTGTGGCCTTATTATGATTTTAGGCAGCCTCTCTGCTAATGGATGGGATTGTGTTCTTGCCTTCCTAGTTGTTTGGCATAGGGCGTCCAGCACTGTAGCTTTGGTCATTGAGTGGAACTGGGTCTTGGTGTTGAGATGGAGATCTCTGGGAGATTTTCGCCATTTGATATTATGTAGATCTGGGAGGTCTCTTGTGGACTAGAGTCCTGAAATTGGCTCTCCCACTTCTGAGGCACAGCCTTGATGGCTGGCTGGAGCACCAAGAGCCTGTCATCCATGTGGCTCCGAATAAAAGGGAGGAAAAAAAAGAAAGAGAGAATGAAGATGATAAAATAAAATAAACTAAAATAAAGTTCTTAAAATAAAAATTATTTTAAAAAAAGAAAGAAAGAAGAGAGGAATCAAACCAGAAAACAAATCCACCAGTGATAACAAGTGCTAAAAACTATACTAAAAAAACAAAACAAAACAAAACTGACAGACAGAACCCTAGGAGAAATGGTAAAAGCAAAGCTATACAGACAACATCACACATAGAAGCATACACATACACACTAACAAAAAGAGAAAAACGGGGGGGAAAATATATATCATTGCTTCCAAAGTCCACCTCATCAATTTGGGATGATTCATTGTCTATTCAGGTATTCCACAGATGAAGGGTACATCAAGTTGATTGTGGAGATTTAATCCACTGCTCCTGAGGCTACTGGGAGAAATTTCCCTTTCTCTTCTTTGTTGGCACAGCTCCCGGGGTTCAGCTTTGGATTTGGCCCCGCCTCTGCGTGTAGGTCGCCTGAGGGAGTCTGTTCTTCGCTCAGACAGGACGGGGTTAAAGGAGCGGCTGATTCGGGGGCTCTGGCTCACTCAGGCCGGGGGGAGGGAGGGGTATGGATGCAGGGCTAGCCTGCGGTGACAGAGGCTGGCATGACATTGCACTAGCCTGGGGCGCGCCGTGCATTCTACCGGGGAAGTTGTCCCTGGATCACGGGACCCTGGCAGTGGCAGGCTGTACAGGCTCCCGGGAGGGGTGGTGTGGATAGTGACCTGTGCTTGCACACAGGCTTCTTGGTGGCTGCAGCAGCAGCCTTATCATCTCAGGCCCGTCTCTGGGGTCCACGCTGATAGCCGTGGCTCGCGCCCGTCTCTGGAGCTCCTTTAAGCGGCACTCTTAATCCCCTCTCCTCATGCACCAGGAAACAAAAAGGCATGAAAAAGTCTCTTGCCTCTTTGTCAGGTCCAGACTTTTTCCCAGACTCCCTCCAGGCTAGCTGTGGCACACTAACCCCCTTCAGGCTGTGTTCACGCAGCCAACCCCAGTCCTCTCCCTGGGGTCTGACCTCCGAAGCCCGAGCCTCAGCTCCCAGCCCCGCCCGCCCCGGCGGGTGAGCAGACAAGCCTCTGTTCTGGTGAGTGCTGGTCGGCACCAATCCTCTGTGTGGGAATATCTCCACTTTGCCCTCCGCACCCTTGTTGCTGCACTCTCCTCCATGGCTCCGAAGTTTCCCCCTCCTCCACCCACAGTCTCCGCCCACAAAGGGGCTTCATAGTGTGTGGAAACCTTTCCTCCTTCACAGCTCCCTCCCACTGGTGCAGGTCCCGTCCCTGTTCTTTTGTTTCTGATTTTTTTTCTTTTTTCTTTTGCCCTACCCAGGTACGTGGGGAGTTTCTTGACTTTTGGGAAGTCTGAGGTCTTCTGCCAGTGTTCAGTAGGTGTTCTCTAGGAGCTGTTCCACATGTAGATGTATTTCTGATGTATTTGTGGGGAGGAAGGTGATCTCCACATCTTACTCTTCTGCCATCTTGAAGCTCCCAACACGGGGAGAAAATTTTAACCAAAAATAAACTATATTTTGAGACTACTTTGTAAAATAAATACAGGCAAACTTGTATGTTATAATACAGTTCTTTTTGTTTATATCTTGGGTTCATCTCAAGGGACTACTGAAAAAGATTGTGAGCACTTAATATCAGTATTTTCTTCCTGATTATTGATAACACTTAGAATAATACTCCTACTGGTTCTATTTCTACAGTCAAATTGATTAAAACTCATTTATCATTATAAAGAGGCAAATATTTCAAGACATTGAACCAGGTTTTCAGGCTATCTCCTGTCTCCTCAGTCTTTGAACACTTAGTTACCACTTCCATAAATTTGTACAATGCCTCAGGATCTTAGAGAGGATTTTATTATACTTGCTTTTCATTATGACCGAAAACATTTATCTTTCCAGTTATTGATTTCCCAGTCCAAAGCTTAAGAGAATTCAGTTTTCCTAATGAGCAAGTCATTCTTGAAGTAAATTTTTATTTCAACAACAGGATGAAATAATCAGTATGGGGCCACATCTACTCAAATGATAGTTAATAGATCACATTTAGTATATGAGTAGAAGATGCCAAATACATGCTGATAGAAGTTATTACATATTTCATGTTTTTTATATATATAAGAGATTTATGTATTTGAATTACATAAATCTTTGTGACTTTGTGAAATGTGGATTTTGCCTTATTTTACCCAGTGGGGACTTACTGTATTATTTATAATATTAACCAGTTCATATGTTACTTTTATTTTCTTATAGCCAGTGATTAAGGAAATTCTATTATTCAAAAATATAGAAAAATATACTGGGGAGAGAAGAAAAGATGATGGAGTAGAAGGACCTGGAGCACACTCCTCCCAAGAGAACACCATAATCACAACTAACCACTTAACAGCCATCAGTAAAAATGACTGGAAACTACCAAAAAAGATATTCTACTTCCAAAGACAAAGAGGAAATCACAACGAGATTGTAGGAGAGGCACACTCCTGTTATAATCTAATCCCATACCCCCCAGGTGGGTGACCCACAAACTGGAGAATAATTATATCACAGTTCTCCCACGGCAGTGAGTTCTGAGTCCCATGTCAAGCTCCCCAGCCTGGGGGTCTGGTATCAGGAGGAAGAGCCCCGAGGGCATTCAGCTTTAAAGGCCAGTGGCTCTTGATTTCAGGAGCTCCATAGGACTGGGGGAAACAGACACTCCACACTTGGAGGGTGCACACAAGGTCCCACACACACTGGGTCTCAGCACAAAAGAATTGACTCTATAGGAGCCTGGGCCAGACTTACCTGCAGGTCTTGGAGGGTCTCCTGGGGAGGCAGAGGGTGGCTGTGCCACCCTCTTAGAACATAAAAGCTGGTGGCAAACATGTCCAGGAATAGACATCTGAAGGCTGACATCTTGCTTGGGACATTAGCACTAAGACCTGGCCCCACCCAACAGCCTGCAGGCTACAGTTCTGGGATGCCTCAGGCCAAACAACCAACAGGGTGGGAACACAGTTTCACCCATCAGTAGACAGACTGCCTAAAGGCTTTCTGAGCCTACAGCCACCTCTAGACATGCCCCTTGAAAGAAGAGGGCCAACTCCACCCACAAGTGGGCAGGCATTGGCCTTTCCCACCAGGAATTCTGCACAAGCCTCTAGACCAGACTCACCCACCAGGAGGCAGCCACCAGAAGGAAGGAAACTATGATCCTGCAACCTGCAAAACTGAGTCTGCAAACACAGGTCAGAAACTATCCTGAAACTAGCTGGTCCCTGGCCCTTGACTGATGAGAGGGGAGTGTACTGCTGGGACACACAGGACATCCCCTACAGATGGCCACTTCTCCAAGGTCAAGAAATGTAACTAAGCTACTATATACATAAAAATACAAACAGAAATTTAAATAAAATGAGATGGCAAAGGAATATGTTCCAGATGAAAGAACAAGATAAGACCCAAGAGTAATGGAAATAAAAACAAAAATAAACAAATGAGACCTAATTAAACTTAAAAGCTTTTGCACAGCAAAGGAAACCATAAACAAAACAAAACACCAACCTACAGAATGGGAGAAAATATTTGCAAATGATGTGACTGACAAGGGATTAACCTCCAACATATACATACATCTCAATATCAAAAAAACAAACAACCTAATCAAAAAATGGGCAGAAGATCTAAAAAGATATTTCTCCAAAGAAGACATACAGATGGCCAAAAGGCACATGAAAAGATGTTCAACATCGCTAATTATTGGATAAATGCAAATCAAAACTACAATGAGGTATCACCTCACACCAGTCAGAATGGCCACCATCAAAAAGTTTACAAATAACAAATGCTGGAGAGGATGTGCAGAAAAAGGAACACTCCTACACTGTTGGTGGGAATATAAATTCGTACAGCCACTGATGGAGAACAGTATGGAGATTCCTTAAAAAACTAAAAATAGAGCTACCATATGATCCTGCAATCCCCCTCCTGGGTATGTATCCAGAGAAAAAAGATACATGCACCCCAGTGTTCATTGCAGCACTATTTACAATAGCCAAGACATGGAAGCAACCTAGGTGTCCATCAACAGACAAATGAATGAAGATATGGTATATATGTATACAATGGAATATTACCCATAAAAAAGAATGAAATAATGCCATGTGAAGCAACATGTATGGACCTAGAGATTATCAAACTAAGTGAAGTAAGCCAAACAGAGAAAGACAAATATCATATGATATCGCTTATATGTGGAATCTAAAAAATGATATTTACAAATGAACGTATTTATAAAACAGAAATAGACTCACAGACATAGAAAATAAACTTATGGTTACTAAAAGGGAGGGAGGGAGAGGGATAAATTAGGAGTTTGGGATTAAAATATACACATTACTATATATAAAATAGATAACCAATAAGGATATCTATTGGATAACCAATAACCTACTGTATAGCATAAGAAACTATACTCAATATCTTGTAATAACCTATAATGTAAGAGAATGTTAAAAAAAGAATATATTATATATATATGTATAATTTAATCACTTTACTATACACCTGAAACTAATACAGCATTGTAAATCAACTATACTTCAACAAAAGTTGTAAAAAATTATGAAAAAGAAACATATTCATCTTTTTATTGATTTTTTTTCTAAACAAAATATTTTGGTAGATTCAGTAAATACAATTGAAAGGTTTCTTACTCATCAGGAATGGAGAGATTGGAGAAGAAGCAAAATTCAAAATCATTCATTGTATGTCTGTGAAGGAAAAAATAGAACAACCCTCTAAAATTCCCTCTCTTTTCTTGACATTAGAGAATCAGAATTTGATAGGCCAATCTTAGCCTTTCTATGTTTTTGACAAGCAAAAATTATAATGATTCATCTCCGTTTTTGCATGTATCCTCCTTTGGTACAAGTCCAGCCTGCATTGAGAAACTTCTAGAGACTTGTGGGGATTATGGGGTGCCTGGCCACGCCAAGTACCTTGTCTTGTGAATGGATGAAAGTTACAACATAATTTGCCAAGATTAGGAGTAGAGGCGGCTATAACCTCAGAAGAAAGGGAAGCTAACAGGTTGAAGTAAGAATTAGACCTGTGACCTTAAATTCATGAAGCCCTCATTTTTTAATGGGCTGAGCAGTTCAGTCTAGGAAATATAGGATTATAGCCACAGGAAGCTGAACCAGCTTTCCTAGTTTTGAATAATTTATCTCCTTACTTCTATATAAGAGAAAGTTAAGTTTTACCAGACAATTGATTATCTGCATCTTTCTTTAAACTCTGTAGGATATGAAATTCTGAAAGTTTCAGCTAGGAATCTGTTTCAATACTACTAATGAACTTTAATATCAGAATGTTTCTTTTATACAACTTACAACTCTCTTATGGCAATTAAATTCTGTTTCCTTGTCTTATACTTAGGGAAGATGAAAGGCAGTTAGCATGCCCTGTAAAACAATTAACTCTAAGGTCATTAAACTATTCCCCTTTCTCTTAACTTCCAGTTTAAGTAATACTTTTTTAAACCTTTCCTACATCATTTATATTTTTTAGTTAATTGATTTTTATTTCTTAGAGCAGTTTAGATTTATAGAAAACAATGAAATAGAAAGCACAGAGGGTTCCTATCATCAATTTATTTTTATTTAACTAGGTAATAAAAACTGTACTCTTTTTGAAAATGTTGTCACTAAATAATTTACTTTGAGTTGAACAATCAAGCCATAGGTCCTGAAACTGTGTAAATGTTACAAAAACATAAAGAAAAATGGGATGGGCATGTTTGAATAGTAGTATATAACTAACTTGTTCTAGCTGACAATATTAAAGTCTATAAAGGTACAGCTAAAGGTTAGAAGAGACTTAATGGCTTCACTAAGTTTTCAGAAAGATGTAATTATCCATCTCTATGTACAGCTGAAGGAAAATAAATTATCTATACCTACTCTTATACATATTTCATAGAAAGAGTGGGACTGTAGATATAATTTCTAATCTACTCTTGAATATTAAGACAGATATTGGAAGGAAAAAGTAGTTGTCAAATAAAAGTATTCCATCAAGATATGTATTTTTTATGATTATGAGCTCTTTCAGCATACATTTACATTTAATTATGTATATGCTGTGGAATGTATTCCTCTTTCCTATAAAGTAAATGCTTAGTAGAATTTATATAAATTCTAGCTCTATTATACATTTTTGATGGTGACTGATTTGCATTATTCAACTCGGATGATTTTATCTGGCACAACTGGCCAATTTCTAAATAGCATCTAGAAGTCATCATCTGAGGTAGATTGTATAGGTAAATTTTATAAATCCTTAGAGAATTTGTGGAAGAAATAAAAAAGAAAACTTCATATTTCTTATTTTAAGACTTCTAGCTTGAATTTCCATTCTGAGACACCCTTCCTAAACATTGCTTTGGTGGTGGTGTGAATTAGATAGGGAACTTGTGCATTTGAAACAGAAATCAGATAGTTTTTCAGACATTCTACATGGGAGCCAATTATTCATTCATTTACCAAACTTTCTTATCCACCATAAGCCAGATACAGAGAAAGCCCAAGGGATACAATGAAGAATAGGACATAGACCTGTCCTCAAAAGTGTACATTCTCTTCAGGAGTGTGTCTAAAAACAAATGAAAGAACAAAGTCAAATATAACTTAGCATTTTAATTATTTGGCTTTGGAATTCTTTTTCCATGAAATGAATATGAGGGAAATCAGAAATAATAATTCACTCTTTTGAAGGCAGTTTTGTGCTGCTTTAAGACCCCTGGATTGGGGGTGATAAGGAAAAGCCTTTCCAACATGGCAAGATGGAAAGAGCACTGAGGGATGAGGGAAAGGATCTGATATTAGTCCCAGTTGTGCCCCTCGGCAATCATGTGAGTTTGGGAAGACACTGATTTCTGTGGTTCAGTTTCCTCATCTTTCTTTAATGCCCACTCTATGGAGGTACAGAATCCTTATCTGGGTTGGTACTGGCTACTTGGACTCGGTGGTGGAGGGTGCACTGTGGGTGGCTGTTCTTCCTATTTTTTGTTTTTGCTTTCTCTCAATAAAATTTTATGAATTTTAAACTGTTTTAATCTGTCACAGTAAAACAGAAGTATGCCTATGCTTCCCAATTTACGTAGCTGATTTAAGGTAATTAATACTAACTAAAAGCATTACATTTCCAACAATAACAGCTTTCCTCTCTCAGGGATTCTGAGTGGGGACTTGACAACCTGAATGTCCTCTACCTTGTTTCCAGTGCAACGCTAATACTGCTCCATCTATGTCAAAGGGACTGTAGGAAAAAAGCAATGAAGTAATGTCTATCAAGGTGCCCTGCAAACTAAAAACAGCTAGGTGAATTAAAGTTTGCTCTTATTGTTAAAACAGCTTTAATACATGTCCATTAAAATGAGTGTTTATGTGTTTGTTTCCTCAAAGTCAATTTAAAATCCACTTTCATTGAAGAAAGGGGAAATAATGAAGAAGGAGAGCTTTTCCAAATCTAGAAAGGCAGTCTAGTTTTAAAAATGGTGGTTCATTGTTCAGTGGGTATAGAGTTTCAATTTTACAAGATGAAAATTTCTAGAGAGTTGCTGCACAACAATGTGAATATAGTAACACTAAGCTGTACATTTAAAAATAGCTAAGATGGTACATTTTATGTTTCATTAACCACAATTAAATAAATAAAAGGCAGTTCAATGATTAACTACATCAGAGCTATGACTCCAGTAGCCTTGAAGACCTCAAAATTAAATTTCTAAATCAGTGAACAGCCAGGTATGGCAACTGAATGCCAATTTTCAAATAAATATCATCTACTCTTAAGAAATGTTAGCTGCAGATATGTTTATTGTTAGGAACAAAAATATTTATATCATGGAACGTAGTCATTTAAAATGCATATTAGCCTCATGAGTTAAGTTTTTGTAAGTCAAGCACATAAAGTGATGAATTTTGTGGGAATAGGAAACTAGATAGCACATGAAATTCTAAACTATCCAAATGCCCTAGTAATTATAATTTATATCTATATTTATAATTAATTTATATTTAATTTAAATTTAAATAAAATTTATATTTATAATTTAATTTATGCAATACTCACTGAATAGTGCCTTGTTATATCAACTATAATGTTAATTTAGTAAAATATCTTTACCATATATTGAATTAATTTTCTTGATTAAAATGCAATTACAATCTTGCCATCTGAACTTGGCACCATTACTGATGGAACACATTAACGCTGGGATCTCTAATTTTTTCGCCATTGAAAAGGTAACAGTAGGATTGTTTGTAATGATATAAAATAATTTGCAAGATGATCATGAGCATAAAAATAACTCCTGAATAAAAGACAGCTTGATTTCAAAGGATTGACAAGATTAGAGGGGAAAATTCCATGGAAATTGGACAGTATGAAATGGACAGTGGGGAAAGAGTGATAACTCAAGACGATGGAAAGTTAGACATAAAATATCTTATTATCATACCTATTCAGAATATACAGTTCTAACATTGATGACTTGAATTTGAGGTAACTTTCAAAAAGCTAGAAATAGTATATTTGAGTTTGCTAACCCATATGGAAATGCTGCATTTTCTGAAACAAATTGTATGATTAACTAAATTAAAGGTTGTTAATACAATAAGAAATCTATTTGATGTTAATGACAATCTAAATTACAATAGTTTATGCAACATGAGATCTTGTTCCTAATTCAAATATTTGTTTTAGAATATGACATAATGCTCTAATCTCTAAATCTATAACAAGCTTGTAAATTTAGAAGAATGATAGTATAGTTTCTAAAATGTGAAAAACAGCAATTAAAAGTACTGAAACTGTTAGTTTTAATTTTCATGTACAGAAGCAGTCATATTAAATTTCTTCTGCATGTTCTTTCAAAAACATACTTTGATACTTTTACACTATACTTTTTGACCCCAAATGATTTTTATAAGAAAACTTAGATGAAGTAAAGATAATATTATTCCCAGGAAGGGATTATAAAATTATAGAAATGAAATTAT
Organism: Mesoplodon densirostris; assembly: GCF_025265405.1. Classification (NCBI taxonomy): domain Eukaryota; kingdom Metazoa; phylum Chordata; class Mammalia; order Artiodactyla; family Ziphiidae; genus Mesoplodon; species Mesoplodon densirostris. The sequence goes on from NC_082668.1 coordinate 23,735,918, forward strand.
ATTATGCACACTACTATTTAATTTAGTAAGTGACAAAAGTTGAATCAACAAAATATTGGTCCCTAGATTATTATTAGTGCATTTTAAAATGATATAAGAGATGAACCTATTTCCAAGGCAGGAATAGAGATGCAGATGTAGAGAACAGACACGTGGACACAGTGGAGGAAGGGGAGGGTGAGACAAACTGGGAGATTAGGAATGACATATATACACTACCATGTGTAAAATAGATAGCTAGTGGGAACCTGCTATAAAGCACAGGAAGTTCAGCTTGGTGCTCTGTGATGGCCTAGATGGGTGGGATGAGGAGGGTGGGAGGGAGGTCCAAGAGGGAGGGGATATATATATACGTATAGCTGCTTCACTTCATTGTACAGCAGAAACTAACACAACATTGTAAAGCAATTATACTCCAATAAAATTTTTTTTAAAAAGAGATAAGCACAATTTGCAATTTATTTTTCCCATTTTCCAGGAGGATTAAAGTATATTTAAATCCATGTATTATTAACATTTTAAAGGAAACTCATAGTTTTCAGAAATCTAGTAATGCAGAACTAATTCTGAAAACTTCTCATAAATACCATCCTATAAAAACATTCTCCTTGAGAGTAGATCATTAATGATTACATGATGCTATTTATCTTATGAATAAAATACTAACAACAACTAATGAATTAAAACCTGTGTTTTTTAATATTTGATAGCCAGCTCATCAAACACTATTAACTCAAAAATGTTGAAGGTCTATTAGGAACATATGTCAGAATGCTGTTAGGAAGTGCATTCTTTATCTTTAGAAATATTTCCTCATATCAAAACAGACCATGCATCCAGAGCGTAAAGAGAAAAGTAACAATATGGTTGCAAGTGATAAAATTGTTCTTCCCTTTTTGCTGACCACATAGGGACTCACAATACTCTATCTCCTGATTTTTGTGAAAAAACTATCCCAGTTCTTAAAATAAGGTTCCACCTGTCCTTTCACGATGAGGCTCAAGGATCAGAAGTACACATTATGGATATAGAAAGAAGGGGTCACACTAAGGACAATAAATTCCGGGAATAAAATTGGGGGAAATGCGAGGCAGAGAATTCAAAATAGACATCATGCTGTTTTTCTAAGGAAGATGGCACATAAGCTCTTTCTCACTCTCAGCTTAGCCATAAACCTTATGTTATTTCTCATCCCACAGTCACTATCAGGATGCAGGATATGTTCAGGGGACTCATTTGAATCTAGAGAATGCCTAAAGCTTCATGATCTAAAAATCTCTATGCACCTTATTTGGCGACTCATGATGATAACTGCTGGGCAATCAAGATATAGGAGGTGAATTTAAAAATTGTGCCTTTGAAGACTATTCATATTCAGTTTCCTTTTACTAGTGATTCATTATAACTACCTATACACTTAATGTAATTTTTATTGTACTAAACTTCAACAGCTTAAACTGTATCTCTCATCCTGCTTGGCACCCAGGAAATACATGTTTGCTAGATATAGCTTTTATTGTTACTGAACTTGAATTACAAGTATTAATTGATCAGAGTTAATAGGGCAACTGATGGGAATTATTTATGCAACAATATGGTCTGGCAGATGGTTAGACTCTAGTTATCAAAGTCATAAGTGAAATATGTATATTTACTTTCCTATCATATTCCTTTAATAGAAAATGAAGAATTGATTGTACATTTTGTTCTTCAGAATAACAAACAATTCCCACTCCACTTCACTCTACACATTGTATTTCTATGTCCTTAAAATTACTTCAAAATTACAAAGCTAAAAGAAACAAATAAAAATTCTAATTGCACTAGCAGTTGTAGAACATAATGACAAATTTGGGTATATACTGTGGTGCTGTGATAGCTATAATACATAAAACAAATACAAAATTTAATTGCACTGTTAGAAATAAATGTTATTGCTATGATCAAAAGAAAACTAAATGAAACCTAAATGGTCTGAACATTGAAAGTTGTATTACTTTGAATAGGCATGAGGATGAAAGAAAAATAAATTCTTAGTAATTGTTAAAAACTTGGGTGACCATAGACCACTCCTCTGTCCCACTGGTGGTAAAATCTTCAATGACAGAAAAGGGAAGATAGGAGCATCTTTTTCAATTATATTTCACACATATGTATTGAGGAGGGTATCATTCTATTCGGGGGGCAGGGAGGGATCTTTCGAGCTCTAGGTATTTGGTATAAGACATCTCAATGCTCAAGTATAGTCCAATATTTATCTGAAAAAAAGTAGGGTGTAATATCTATTTGATGAATATTCATTTGAGAAAAGTATAATGCAATATTTATTTGGAAAAATATTTTTAAATCAGAGAAATATTAAGTATGGACTTTAATAAAATCCATGTATATTTCATTCTAGTTGCAGAAATTTGCTTTTGTCAAATGTTCTATTGAACTCTTAGCTTGCTACCAATTAAAACCATTTAAATCAATACTACATAAACATTCAGGTACAGCCTTTTTACTAATATCACAAAATCTAGGTATACATTAATATAGTAATTGACTAGTGGCATTTAAACACAAAATAAATTGGTTTCCAAATTACATTATTAGAAAGAATTTTTCATATGTTTCGGACTGTGACCCAAATATTTCTGAAAACTGGTTCTGGGTCATTAGTTGGTTCTTTTCTTCCTTTGGCATATTAAAGATAGCAACCAATAAAAAATAAATTAATTAAAAAAACTGTCTGCGTGTGTACGTATTTGAGAGTGAGAGATGGGTGGGGGGTATAGTCTGCAGTAGTAGAGTCAGGCAAGTCTGAGGTGAAATCCTGATTCTGGCATTTATCTTCCATGAGGCCTGCGAACAGCACTTGATGTCTTGGAGCTTGATTTTATTTGCAGTATTTCTGTGAGATTAAATGGAGTATTAGAAGAGAAAGCATCTAGTGCAGTGCATGGCACAAAAGAGGAAGAAATTCTGAATAAATATCATTCTTTTTTCCTAATTTTCATTGTGTATATTTTGCAGTCAGGTTGATGCCTGTAATGATGTGGTGTTTTTGCTACGTCCCTACGAACAGGAATGACAATAGATGAATCCTGGCTAAGAACCACTTTGCTCTTTTTTATTCCTTGATTTCTTTTTTCCAATGTGCTTAGCCTGACAAAGGGGAGAAGGAGTGTGTGTGTGTGTGTGTGTGTGTGAGTGTCTTTGTGCATGTGTGCAATGAAAATGATAAAATCTTTTGCCTTATTCATGAGCACAATACTTTGTTCAATGAAGGTTTGTTGAAAAAATAGTGAATGTGTGAAATATGTAAAATACTTCATACTTTTTGGCAATTATAGCTGAAATCATTTCTACATTTTCATGAAAAAAAGTGAGGATTTGTGGTGAGAAGGATGGAGATGAGGAGATAATTATCTAAATAATTTTTATACTTTCATTGAAATTATCATCCACTTTTCTACAAATAATTATTACTCCCAATTTGCAGATAAGAACTCTGAGGCTCAGAGAACTGAAGTGAATTTTCATGGTTTACACAAAGCTTAGTGTTTAAGTATGGATCTGGATGCTGAACCCAAGTTTTCAGTCTCTTAGTCTTTCCAAAATATCTCCCGTGACCCTTTGTGATATGTTTTCTATGGCAGTTCAACTGTACAACTTGGAAGAAATAAACAATACATCAAATACCCTGGTTTTCTTGATTTTAATTCTCCCTTTTATTTATATTTATCTATTTTATCTATCTATCTATCTATCTACCTATGATTTATTTTTACTGAGAATTAGGGTGCACATACGAAAGACTATATAGATTAGTGAATTACTGAAAAGCAAACACTTGTGTGACTGCCGTCCACGTCAAGAAAGAAAACAACGCCAGAACCCCAGAAGTGCTCCCCTGTGTGCCTCTTCCTGTTTCCAACCCTTGCTCTCCCTCTTGAAGGTAAACTCTGTGCTAACATTTATGGTTATCCTTCCCTTGTCTTGCTGTGGAGTTCTGTACAGTATGCACCTTTAAATAACAGAATAGTTTCGCTTGATTCTGAACTTTTTCTGAAAAGAATCATAGATTATGTATTTTTCTTGCCTGATTTCTTTTACTCAACATTATGTTTTGCTGTGTGCTCATTCATTTTCAGGATAGCATGTATTCATTTCAAGGATATATTACATTTTATTTATCCATTCTACTACTGATTGATGTTTGGGATGTTTTCTTACTCCTCTTCTTTTTTTTTTTTTTTTTTTTTTTTTTTCTTTTTGAGATATGCGGGCCTCTCACTGTTGTGGCCTCTCCCGTTGCGGAGCACAGTCTCCGGATGCGCAGGCCCAGCGGCCATGGCTCACGGGCCCAGCCGCTCCGCGGCATATGGGATCCTCCCAGACCGGGGCACGAACCCGTATCCCCTGCATCGGCAGGCGGACTCTTAACCACTGCGCCACCAGGGAGGCCCCTTACTCCTCTTCTTAACTAATGGTCTTAGTTTCTTGTAATATCCATTCAATAGAGAAAAATATAACACTTCAGAATTTAGTGATGCTATATTTGAAGTGATCCTCGTAAATTACCAAAGTGGGAAAAGCAGGATAATCCTAAAAATAAGTCACTGAATACACATTAAATCTCATTTGTTAATGTACATTTATATACATATATATAAATGGCATATGTTATATATATATATGACACTAGTGATATTTAAAGAAGTTTAAGATGGTTATTGTTCAAATCTGTATTTAGCACTTTTAGAATAGATTGAGCAAAAGCAATATAAAAAGAAACACCCCCTTCCCACAATTCAGTTGTCACTGGTGATTTAGGTAGTATTTGAGTGCATCCTTCTAATTTAAATTTCTCAACATAAAGATTTAAAATATTCTCAAATATTCTTCCATAGTTATTAACTCCTTGACTAACTAGACTTTCCACGACCACTGAAAACTCTAAATCAAATTCACCACTAATGTTGAGTTATCAAAAGAGAATGTTAAACAGGAAAACAAAAATAATAAAAGTAAACCTTATTTCAATTTTGGATAATATAGTGAAATATTCCATACAATTTAGAATATCATCAAGAAATCATCTTAAATTTCATTCTGATTCACTGAAAAAATAAAAAACCTGTTGAATTCTTAACCTTTAATTTAGCAATCAAAATACATAAGCACATTATCACACTTTCTGAAAAACATTAGATAATAGTTCCTGATGAAACCTGACAATATGTTTAAGGAAAAGGTAATGTCTGTGGAATCGCAAAATGTGTGTGGTTTACTTTGTTAAGTGTCTCTCCCGTCTTTCTCAGCCTCAATACTACCCTTCTTCCTTTTTGGGCTCAATATTCTATTAATACCTTCCGGCTACATGAGCTTCCCTAGCATAAATCACGGATTTTTATGAATTTTAATAGAATAAATCATAATTAAATAGAATAAATAGTTCTATTTAAATAAGAATTTCAAAATTGTAAACAGAAGAATACTATACTTCTTATATTTACGAATACTGTTATGTAATTCTTGTAAACTTAAAAACAGGAATATCGTTTATTTGACATATTTTACAAATATATATTAGTTTTGCCTTGTTTTAAATTATGGGTTTCCTTAGTCCATTATGAAGTTTAATAAATGATGTGACTTCATATCTAAGATATTTCTTTAAGAAATCACATGCCATAACACACTGTTGTATTTAAAACATCCATTTGGTAAAGTTGATCTTGATAACTTTAATCTCTATTCTAGATTGATTTGTCTACTTTTTCATTATAGGCCAGAAATATATTTGGGATATATTTGAAAAATATTTGTCAATAAATAACATAGACTATCTCAAGCTCTGACCTAGTCCTGCACTCATTGTGTTTGTTTCCATTGAACACAGTTCTAGGACATGGCTGGCTGTTCCAACCCTGTCTAGCTCCAATGAGTTAGGAAATCAAGAATTATTACAACATTGAAAACTGTAATAGGCTGAGATGGGCTGGAGCTAGTCAATCAAAGAAGACACTCAAACTCCTTGGCTACACTTCCAGTTAAGACCTCTTGAATGAATGGAGTTTTTCTCTATTCATAACCCTCTCTCTCAATGGCATTGATATCCAGAATGGTAGAGAGATGGTTTGGGTCTGCTTAACATGCCTTTCTTTCAAAATATTCTATTAAAAGTTGACCCACAACAACAAGTGTGTCAAATCTACTATTTCTGAAATTTCTGCTCAATGTTTTCCCATTTGACATCTCCACAACAGTGGCCTCCCCCTTGGATATCAGATACCAAATTAGATTTAAGCTGTATTTTCCTGCCTCTTTTTGGACCTAGTCTCAGAATCTTGGTGTCCTCTTGAGACTCACTGTTTTACGTTTCATGCCTATTGTACCAGCACGTACATAGAGGTGTATTTTAATTCCCTGCTGGGAGCAAACTACCAAATTATAAATACCAATTATTTATGAACTGATTTTTAAACTATCATATTTCTCCCTGAGAAATATGAAAAACTGTTGTTTTCAACACATAAAAGTTTAATATAATAAATATTTAATATCACTGACACATTTATTTATATCTCATCTCATTGCAAGAAAGAATTTGAGGCGCAATCAGTCAGAACTGCACCTAACATTGACATTACTTGACTAATAGTGAAATTAGTATCCTTATATATTCTACAACTCAGTATTTTTGTGGGCTAACAAAGGGTTAGGAACATCTCTTTTCTCTTGTCATGTTTCTTGGTCTATTAGCTACATATTTTGGTTAATGTAGAAATTAGTTAGATGATATAAATATCAATATTATCTAGAATCAGGTAGCACTAATGCAAAACAATATAATTTAATACAAAAAATACTCTAATCACCATGGGTTCACTGTCGTAGAACAACTGCAATGGAAAGGCTGTTGCATATTAAATCTTTATTTTTATTGTGTAACTTACTGAAAATTTAGGAAAATCTTTCTGATTTAGTTATTTTTCACTCTATCTGCTCCAGTATTTCAGGTGTTTCCTATTTTTCTACTTTCATCACATAAAATGTTGGAAGGTAAGAGAAAACTCATTATCAGTTTTATTCAGCAAAACTGGAATAGTTCAGTATTACTGTGCTGAACTTAGCTGATACTTCTATGAAAAGAAACTGTATTAACAGTATAAGAACCCTCAGTAGATCAGAGGCTACATAGATTATAGATCTTTCATTATAATTCATTTTACAACATGTTCAATTCTGTCTCCCACTTTTGCACTGACTGTGTAAATATTTTCTGATGGCATCAAGTCACCTTTTATATCTGATTCCCCCCAAATATGAAATAAGCATTGAACTATGATTTTTAATTTTACTATTCTAAATTATAGTGTTTTTTAAGCAGAATGAGTGTATGCTTAATTTTTATACTGTAAAATATTTAAATTATTATATTCCAATGAATAAACTCAGTTCAAAACTTTTCTCTGGATTTTAAATGTATCTTTGGACAATGATCCTTCAGAATAATGACATTTGAAAGTGTATGCACTCTTCTTTAGATAAAAATTGTCAAGAGAGTAAGGATTCATGCCCATTCATTCTTTCTCATGTTGTTAGCTATTTTTATGGGTTAAGATATTTTTCCTCTCCTCTAAGATTCTATAATATTCCAGAAGTGGTCTTTGAATCACCTGCCAGCCTTTCTCTCAAACTAAGAACCAGAAGAAGTGTTTTTCCTATGTGTTCATCATGGCATGCTTTAATACAATACAAATATATTTTGTTCTATATTGAAATTACCCATTTTGGGGAATCTGTTTCTCCCAGTAGATGCCAAGATCCTTGAGGGTAAGGACTGTGTCTTGCTTATGGTTGTATCTTCCATGATGACCACAGCTACTGATATATGATTTGTTAGAAGAATGAAAGACTGTTACATAGCAGGAACAATACAGCTTAAATTATTGCAGCCTTCATTCTACTGAGAAAAAATCCTCTCCTGTGGTGTGTGCTCAGTGAATATTACTGTATTGATTGTCCTTCCCCTACTTTCAACATCATGCCAAAGTCAATGTCTTGCCTGACTTAGATTTTCCTTTTCCTTTAATTTTTCTGTCCAATTAAAGTGAAAATTATGAGTTTGTTAATGGCACAAGTTTCAGTGAAAGTCAAATCAGGTACTGGTTCTGTATCAATCTAGCTGTGAAATTTTGAAGAAGTTAATCTTGCTGAATTTTAGTCTTCTAAATTAAAAATACTTTAATTTTTTAAATGCAGGTTAAATGATATTATGATTGTAATACTGCTTGAAAAGGATAAATAACTCTATAGAACAGTGGATGTCTAACTTTAGTGTTCATTAGAATCACTTTGATGTCATTTTAAAATGCTGATGGCTGAGCACCACCATTATAGTTTCTGACTCAGAAATTCTAGGGTTTGAGAATTAGCATTTCTCACAAGCTCCCAGGTACTACTGATGCTGTCAATGCAAAGACCACATTTTGAGAACCACTGATATAGGGAATTGTTACTCTAGAATGGTTAAACATTTTCGTCTCCTCCTGTATTCATATTACAATCCTTTAATATTCACATATTTCAGTTATTCTACTATTCTAGCTGAATATATTCTTTTCCATTTCAAAACTTAGTTGCTTGAAAACTTACTTATAAAAAACAAGGTAAAATATTTCCTACCCATATATTTTAATATATTAAAATGAAAAATTATTTGATCAGCTATAATATAAGGCTAGCAAAATGAAACAAATATGAAAAAATGCTTTTGAGAAAACCTTTTCAATGGTATGTATATTGAGTTATGATATAAATCCATGGGTCATAAGATATAGTTGAAACTTGCAGAAAGTTAATAAACTTGAATAACAATTAACTCACAACTGTACAAAGTTCTTAAGAAAACTAGGTTTGGATCATGAATTTAAACAATTTGCTACATTAATCTACTCGACCCACTCTACTAATTGGAATGCATGCTTGCAGCATACTATGTGACAGACTTGGTGAAAGATTATTTCTTTGCCAGGGCATATTCAATATTCAATTATTTTCTTATTAATAATTTATCCTGCATAATAGAAAAAACACAGTAAATAACCATCTGTCTCCAGGAGCAGCTTTTATATTTACAAATAGACACAGCATAGAATCCCAGCAAGAGGAATGTAAAAAGAAAGGACATTCCAGGTTAACTGCTTAAATGAAGGAATTTGCCAGACTTCTATCTTAAACTGGTTGCTCTTCTTGGTACCTCATCTGAATAAAACAATGACAACACAAAACTGGCCTAAAGGGGGAAAAGATGGTATGTCAGGAAAGTTAAAGGTTTTAGGGTATATGCATACAGACAGACAGACACACAGATGTATAGAGTTAGTTTCCACAAGGAACAAATTTTATTAATAACACAAACTCCTAGCTATCCATTGGGAAGTTGGAATTTTCAAACTGGCCACCATCTATGGCAGAAAGAAGGGAACTGCTACAGAGAGCAGCTACAGCAACTACTAGAGGTAACCAGGAAAGAAGGGGAAGCCGCATCATGATACAAAGAAAGTGGAACAATGCAAACTCACCATGTTTGTTTCTGGGAGACAGGTGAGTACATATTGCCATCCTGATTGGGAAAGGAGTTAGAGCAAGAATGACAGGAGATAAAATATATGTAGCTTTTGGGAGTAATGAAATAAATTATTAATACATTGTTTTTTGTTTATTTATTCTTATCTTGTCCTGAAAAGTATTTTAAGGATATTTGGCAGCAAATGTTGAAATAGTTCCTAATACTGACTTTAGCTTATTAATTTCAACATTGAGGCAGCAAATTATTCAGATCATGCTTTATAGTCAGAATAAGTTATACAGAAGACACAGAATGTCTAAAACTTCTATAATCACTCTTTGACCACAAATTAATTGGAATAGTTATCAGGAGGAAGACAGAATTTAACACATTTTAGACATGAAGTTTATATGATTTTTATTACTCAATTAAAAATAATTAATGATATATATTAAAAGCTCTTTCTGAAAAACACTTTACTGGACTTATTTACATTTTCTGGATTAGTTCTCTAGACTAGTGCACTGTTATGTCTTTGAGATGTCCTGAAGATTAATCAATTTGAATTATTTTTATTCATGCTTTACTGCCAATTTAGCTATTGTCTGATATAAATAAAAGATATGTATAAAAGCCTAAGATATAAGAGTGCATAAAGTAAAACTTTCAAAGATCTTATTACTGAAATTTTAGGAAACCAAGCACATTTAAGAGCCAGGGCATCAGTATTAGCCAGAAACTACCTTTTCTTTCCTCAAAGACTGACCTGCTATCTGAATAATCCTTGAGCTTCATGTTTTGCGATTTCTCATTTTTCAATTAAGGGCTCAAAGTATGACCTTATGAGATTCTGTTAATGTGTTTACCATAGAAGGTTTGGGGGGAGTGTGTGAAAGTGCTTTCAATGGCCTTTAAGTCATTTTGCTGTTCTGAACGTGGTGACCAAATTTTAGAGGGCAGCAAAAGGTCAAGATTGGGAATAAGGCCTTAACCAAACATGCTTGTCTTTCAGACTTGACCCTTGCAAAAGAAATGGTGGCTGTAATACTTTTTGGGTTTGTGGTTAATACTGTGTATTTTGTTTGCTCTTTACTTGTGTCCTTGAACTTCTCACTAAATGGTCAGAGCCTTTTTCCCCACTCCTTACATCTGGGATTGTCTGTGTGATTTGCTCGGCTACAACCATTAGGCTGTTATTAGACTTGACACAAGCAGAGGATTTAAAAAGTGTTGTGCATTTTTTACTGTTTTCTTGGACTTCCACCACCACCATGAGAAGAACCCTAGGCAAATCGCCCACAGGAGGAGAGACCACAGGGACAGAGCTGAGCATCCCAGCTAAGACCATCCTAAGACCAGCCAGCCCCTCCCAACTCACTAGCAAACTGTGGACAAGAGAAGGACACCTGAGATCCACTGAGACTTGTGAGAAGTAATAAACACTTCATATTTTAAGCCAATAAATTTGGAGTGGTTTGTTATATAGTGATTTACACATAAAATCCTTTTCAGAGTCTATTTCCAGCTTGTTCTTAAGTAAGGACGGAAGTCCCACTGTCGGTTTTCTACCACAAGTAATCAGATTCCTTGATTCAGGATGACTACTCAGCTATAAAAAACATAGTATCATTTCTAGGCTGTATAGGGTCAACATGTAAGAAATGATGTTATCAACTTATCTGTAACTGCTTCTGAGTGTCTACATAAGCATTTAGTTGGTAAATTTGATTTCAATAACATAGTCAGTTTAAATGATTAGAATGAAACAAACATTTACTCTGCATTTACCCTCACTGATTTTTTTAAATCAGATATTATATTTTGAACAAAATGAACTAATTTGTGGGCCAGTTCCATAGACTGGATGCTCAACAATTACAAAGGTAGTTTTGCTTCTATCCTTTTTGATGCTTGAGGTCAAAGAAGAGTACATGAAATATTGTCTGGTCTGTTCTAGGGGTGAGCAATCCTCTGTGATTTTTGTGGTTTTGGTAATATCAAAACTTTGCCACCTATATGAAGTCAATTTTAATACATAAATAGACAGTAATTCAATATTTCACATATTGATATCCCTGCCTCTTATATCTTCAAAGTATATCCAGAATGCAGCTATTTGTTCCTACATTCCCTGCTTCCATCCAGTCCAAGCTCCCATCCTCTCCCTCCTGGGTTATCACAATAGATTCCTTATGCCCTCATTCTCCATAGTCTAGTCTCAGGAGCAGCCAAATTGATTGTTCTAAAATGTATGACTCTCCAATCGATTCCTATCTTACTCACATTAAAAAACAAATTCCGAGAATAGTTGGCGAGGCCCTATACGATTTGGTTCCGTCTTCTTCACCCCATGCATTCTCACATTTTGTTCATATGTCCTGCCATCTATTCTATCATTGGCTCATTCTCTTCCAGCTGCATTAGGCTTGCTTGCTTCCCCTTGAACATTGGGGGACACTCTTTTCCCATAAGTTTTGTTCTTTCTCCCCGCTCCCATCTGCATGGCTTAAATGCTACCTTATTAAGTGAGCCCTCCTCCAATCATTCTAGTACAAAAATTAGCAAATTCTTCTTTTTGCCAGTAACCCAGACCCTTTTATCCTGCTTTTTTGTTTCAACATCATCCACTGCCACATGACATATTATGAATTAGTTTATTTTCTTATTGTTTGACTGTTTTCCTGCCTCCATTATGACAACTGCCATTAGAATGCAAGACCCATGAGGTTAGGATTGATTCTACTCTGTTTCATTGCTGCATGCTTTGTGGCTAGAACATTGCCACACCCATATTGGGTGCTTGATAAATATTTGCTAAATAAATGAATGTTCATTTATAATATTCATTTGTTTGCTTTCAACAAGTAAAATGTTTAAAACAAAATTTCCCAGGGTTGTAAAATGAACCTTAAGGCTAAAGTTGTTTGTCTTATCCAACAAACAAGCAAACAAGTAAAGCTCTGTTCTCAGACTAATTATTTGTACAGCCTTTTCCCCAAAAAGCCTTAGTTGTGCAATTCTTTCCTCTACCTTAACTCTCAAGTTTTTCATATAACATATGTATTATTTATTGGTTAAGAAATTGCAAGTCTTTTTGAATGGGTTATAAAATAAATTTGTATTTGATAAATTTTAGACATATCAAAATTATACTATGTATACATACCAATGAAATCATAAACCTCAATCATGATAATTTATCTTTAATAGAAATAACTAACATGTACTAATATATATTTTTATGGGACACTCACCGTTTTGTCTTAATTTTAAAGAAATAGAGTAACTGTAAAACATTTTAACTTACCAAATTGACTAATGTGAAAGAAAAAGGTAAAGTATGTCTGTGGGGAGACAGCTTCGTGTCAGGCCAAGGAAAGTGGCTAAGAAATCATGTCTTAAATAAATCAAAATTACATTGTGTGGATTGTGTGGATGATGTTTCACTGCCCCCAAGAGGAAGATCAAAAGCCTTAGCATGACATTCAAGATTCTTCACGATCCCGGGTCAAAGTGACCACAGCCCCAGTGACAGCTGATTTTCACACCTGTACTCTAAGTTTTGGACATATTGAACGACGACTTGCCTTTCTGCAGAATGCTCTAAGTATTATTGATTTGCTTTACTCATTCTGCTCCCTATGGAAAGCTTCTCATTCTTTGAAATACATTTCAAATGCCTCTTCCTTTGGGCAACCTTGCTCAGTGTCTCAGGCTGAAACATACCCTCTTCTGATCTCCATGATTTATTAGTATAGCACTCACTCTATTAGAGTTTTTATGCATAAGTGTGTGTCATCCAAATATGGTTAACTATCTAAGAGTGGGAATCATCTCCTACTCATATTTACATCACCTGTACAGTATTAGATAAAGTTGTCACTTAATACATATTTTTTAAATTGTAATTGGGAATAGATATTTTATTATAATAGAATATCTTTTCTATAGTGAGATTCTATAGAATACATAGTATATTCTATAGGGAATATTTAGACTTAAGTTATTTTAAAATATTACTACCAAAATTATTTTTTTTGCTTTGGTTTTTGCTAGTGAACAACTACCCCTTAAGTTAATCAAACTTTCCACCAGTTTGCATTTTACTGTTCTGAAGGAAAAAGTAGGACATAACTTTTATCTTTTTAAAACAAAAATCCTTCTTTTGTTCTACATTCATTATTACCGATTTGATTTTGTTTATATGATATATGTATTCAGAAATAAGTTTAAAGGTAAGTCTACTACAATAAAATATTGCAGAGTGCCCACGTGGGAAAATTACTATTCTAGGAAAGTAAATCTTGTAATAATGTAGTATTCATTATTATAATGGATCAGTGAATACTTCAATTTCAGCTTTTTGCTAATGACCTGTATGCCCCAAGCCTTTCTGAAGAGCTTTCATTTTTTGAGTTAAGACTAAACATAGATTACCTCCCAGTGAGAAAAGTCCTCCAGGAAGAGCTGAATGAGCAAAAATAATTCACAACAATGGAAATCTTTTAAAATGCAGTTGTTTATGATTATCAAGTGTTTCTGTAACATGTTTCATGTTAAAAATGAAAGGAAAAACATTTGACATTAGCCAGCAACACTAAATGAATGTCTTTTTGACAAGGAAATGGTTCTCTACAAATGACTAAAAATTGAATAATAAGATTCTGAACATTTGTTTGGCCCAAATAAATGGTATTTCACCTTAGTTTCACCTTAGAATTACCTGGGGAGTTTCCAAAAATATAATCTAAGGCCCCATCTCCAAAGATCGTTATTTAATTGGTATAGGGTTTGTGCAGCAGGCATTTTATAGAAGCTCCAGTCAACTCTAAAGTTCAGTAGGTTAGAGAATCCCAGGGTAAATATCCCTGGGGTGAATCTCTTGAAAGTGTATGTTTTAGCTGGGTTAGTAACACGGCTTTACTGAAAATAGATGTTTCTGACAATTACACTAATAGTAGTAGGTATTCTACATCGTAAACAACTATGTCATGGCACATACAACAGAAAAAAATGTTTATTTTAAACAAAAAACATTACTTGGATTCTGTGTTTCACAGACTGAGTAGTAAAATGCGTTTTTTCTTAGAGAAAAATGTCAAAATACAATCTGACTGAAAAGGGTTATTAACAAGAGTTTGTGTGAATGGCTAGATTATTTTGGGCTTAAAATAGGTCAGCTTTTCACAGCCTGATAATGGACAACAAGTGTCTTAGTTCATGCTTCTATAACATAACACCATAGACTGAGTGGTTTATAAATAACTGAACTTTATTTCTCACAGTTCTGGAGGCTGGGAAATCCAAGATCAATGCACTGAAAGAATCACCGTCTGGTGAAGACCTATTTCCTGGTTTACAGAACTCTGTTTTTTCACTGTAACCTCCCAGTCAGAAGCAGGGAGGGAGCTCTCTGGGGTATCTTTTATAAGGGCACTAATCCATTCATGAGAACACCACTCTTAGACTCTAATGACCTCCCTCTCAAAGGCTAGGCCTAAGACCATCACATTAAGGGTTAGGATTTTAACATATGAATTTTGGGGTGACACAAACTTTAGTCCATTGCAGCAAGGGAATTAAATTCTTAACACATATTAATCTTTTAGTTAGTTGGTAAATAATCAAAGCTATTAGGCAGGAGACATGGTTGTACCTGTCACATCTAGTATCACTGAATATCACACTGGATATCATAAGGCACAAACATATCTTTTTATTCAAAGTGAATATTCAGATATTTCCCCATTCTTTTAATATAATATTTTCCAATTGGTACTTTATTAATTCTAAAATAATTCTTAAATAATGTTGGATGATGTTTAATCAAACTAACATTCTAAAAAAATAATCATGGTACTACACTCAGCCAAAACAAAGGCAATGACTTTTTAGATACAACACAAAAGGCATGATCTGTGAAAGAAATAATTGATAAGCTGGGCTTCATTAAAATTAAAAACTTCTGCTCTGTAAAAGACAATGCCAAGAGAATGAGAAGACAAGCCACTGACTGGGAGAAAATATTTGTAAAACACATATCTGATAAAGGACTGTTACCAAAAATATACAAAGGACTCTTAAAGCTCAGCAATAAGAAAACAATCTGATTAAAAATGGCCAAAGTCTTTAACAGATCCCTCACCAAAGAAGACATACAGATGGCAAATAAGCATATGAAAAGATGCCTCACATCATGTGTCATCAGGTAAATACAAATGGAAACAATAAGATACCACTCTATACTTACTACAATAACCAAAATCTAGAATACTGACAATAGAACATGCTGGTGAGGATGTGGAACAGTGGGAATTCTCATCCTACGCTGGTGGGAATGTCAAATGATACAGCTACTTTGGAAAATATTTTGGCAGTTTCTTACAAAACTAAACCTACTCTTATCATATAATCAAGTAATCATGCTCCTCACTTGTTACCTAAAGGAAATGAATACTTATGTCTCACAAAGACCTCCATACAGATATTTATAGCAGCTTTATTCATAATTGCTAAAACTTGGGAGCGACCAAGATGTCCTTCAGTAAGTGAGTGGAATAATAAACTGTGGTACATCCAGACAGTGGAATATTTTTCACTGCTAAAAAGAAAGGAGCTATCAAGCCATGAAAACACATGGAGGAACCTTAAATGCACATTACTAAATGAACGAAGCCAATCTGAAAGGGCTACATACTGTATGATTCTAACTATATGACATTCTGGAAAAGGCAAAACTAAGTAAAAAGCAAAACAGTAAAAAAGAGTAGGGGTTGCTCAGGTTTTTTTATGGGAGGGAAGGGAGTGACAAACAGGCAGAGCATGAAGTATTTTTAGGTCAGTGAAATGCTTTATATGATATTATAATGTTGGATACATGTCATTATACATTTATCCAAACCCATAAAATGTACAACACCAAGAGTGAACTCTAAGGTAAACTATGGACTTTGTGTGATTACAATGTGTTAACGTAGGTTCATCAATTATAACAAATTACCTCTCTGGTGGGGGATGATGATAACGGCGGAGGCTGTGCATGTGTGGAGGCAGGGGATGTGAAAATCTCTGTACTTTTCACCTCAATTTTGCTGTGAACCTAAAGCTATTCTACAAAGACACAAATAAAAAAACCCAAACATAAGAAGAATGTACACTAATAAGCACATAATTGAAATGCTCATTGGAAACACTAAAGATATTATGAAATATTTTTTCTTACTTTCTTTAGCATTCCTGTGCTGCATAAAAAGTAAAACCTAAAAACAAAACTAAAGCTAGTTTTGGTTATACATGTAGGGTCTGGAATGTAAAAATTTCATTCTATCAATTTTTTGAGAGACAAGAGGGGGAATAAGGAGCTAAAGAAATACATTCAAGAGGAAAAAATACCTATTCTTTAGCAGTTTCTCTCTATTAATAAAGAGTTAAAAGAGAAAGATAAGCCATTACCAAGTCATGATGTACAGTGAGACATCTTACTTTAACCATTGTACTTTTTTTTTAATGTGAATATTTCTAAAGTGTTACATAGACATAACTTTTTCTTAATCTTGAGTAAGAGGAAGAGGCTGAAAAATAAAAATAGAGACAAATGTCAAGCCTGAGAAAGAGAACAGAGGTGAAAATCCTCACCTATCAGACACTTAAGGGAGAAATAAGACAAGGTACGAAGAAAACACCATTCTATAAATCTGTTTAAAATATAGTTTAGGGCTTCCCTGGTGGCGCAGTGGTTGAGAGTCCACCTGCTGATGCAGGGGACACGGGTTCGTACCCCGGTCCGGGAAGATCCCACATGCTGTGGAGTGGCTGGGCCCGTGAGCCATGGCCGCTGAGCCTGCGCGTCCGGAGCCTGTGCTCCGCAATGGGAGAGGCCACAACAGTGAGAGTCCCGTGTATCGCAAAAAAAAAAAAAAAAAGTTTGGCCCTGCCCAAAATATTTGAAACATTGTAAAAAGAAAAATAAATAAAAACTAGTTGTGGGAATTGAAAACTTTCTGCAGAATAAGAGGCAATAAAACATAGCATTGCATTTGTATATAAAGCTGCAGTTAGGAAAGCATTAAAGAACATTAACTCAGTGAATATTTCTGATGGGGGATTCTAAAATGCAGACAGTGTTTTAGCCAGGATGCTGTTGAACATGTTTGATACCCAACTGGATTATCTAAAGCAAAATAAAGGAATACATTGGTTCTCATAATTAAAACATTGGGGGTGGGGAAGAAGTACCAAAGGTCGTGGATTGAATGTCCACCCTGCAGGTATGGAGATGGAGTCACTCTCTTTCAACCATATGGAAAAAGAATGTGGTAGGAGTATTCCCCTAAAAGATAAAGAAGGTATAGAATAGATAGAAAATAAAATATGTCCATCACATGGCATATGATATCTTTTTTTACCCTGATAATTTTATTTTGCTTTTAAGTAAAAAGGTACTTGAAGGTTAATTCATTAATCCCTAAAAACACTCACTTGTTGAGGGTTTACTATTTCCCTGACACTACCCTAAGAATTAGAGAATAGAAACCTAACAGAAGCTTTGGGTTCCCTGAAATTTGCAATTCAGTTTTGGCATATTCGACTATGACAAATTCCATAATAGTAGTATGTACAGAACACAAAAGGTGTTTTTAATTCTGATTAGATGTGAGAGGTGTTACTGGGGATTCTGAGTGTGCTTTGGTGTGGGTTGGGATGGTGGTGACATAACTTTCAGGTTATATAGTATATTTCTCTACTGAGAATGTGGAGAATTTTACTGATTAAAATTTAACAAACTCAGGGCTTCCCTGGTGGCGCAGTGGTTGGGAGTCCGCCTGCCGATGCAGGGGACACGGGTTCGTGCCCCGGTCTGGGAAGATCCCACATGCCGCGGAGCGGCTGGGCCTGAGAGCCATGGCCACTGGGCCTGCACGTCCAGAGCCTGTGCTCTGCAATGGGAGAGGCCACAGATGTGAGAGGCCCATGTACCGCAAAAAAAAAAAAAAAAAAATTAACAAGCTCAAGAAAGGAACAAAAAACAAACAAACAAAAAATTAACAAGCTCAAATGCAACTGAAATTAGTTAAACATTAAGCATTTCCATACCTCAAGCAGACAGTACTTGGATAATATCCAATGTCTGAAACTGTATACAACCAGTCAGAAGAATCAAGCAAGTTTTAGATGGCTGTGGGCAGGCTGCAAGGTGAGGCTAATTTTTTGGTAAAGGTTCTAAACAGCCTAGATAAAAGACCATCTGGATCAAAAATTCAAGGCTTTCTAAAAATGTGTAAACTTTCTATTATAAGATAAAGTTTAAGCAGTTACTGGTAATAAAATTTAAATTTGATATGAAATATCAAATCATATTACAGTCTTCTATTTTTAAACATCTTATTCTAAAGCTTGTATTCCTTTAACATTAACATATTGATGTATTGAGTATTTTCATCTATATTTGTAAAATTTCCATATAAAATAAACTATCCAGAAATGAGAAAGTATCAATAAAAAATAATTTAAAAATATGATGTTTCTCTAGAGGGTGAACCTACCAATAGGTTTTCCTAGATTCTCTGTCCATGTCTATTAAGTTTATTTTAAAGTTTATACTCTTTAAGCTTCCTTCATCAGTAAATGGCAACCAAAGGAATAGTTGGCCTAGTATTTTAGAGAGAAATAATCATCTGTGAGCTTGCCATATAGAATAATTTATTTCATTGAGAGTAAGTGCATGTAAATTACAGTAAACACGCAGATAGACAGAGGGAAGCTAGCAAGACTTTTTTCTAAAAATTTGGAGACTTTCATGGAATTGCATTCCGTGCTGTGTAACACATACTACCCAGTTCTATTCTAGGCTCTCTATCCCCAATGCCTAAAAATAGTAACTGGCACAGAGCAGGCCCTCCATAAATTATCTTATTTTTTCTTGTCATCTTATTTATTTATTTATTTTTGGTATTTGGTGTTTGTAAGAAAGTATAAAAACAGCAAAAAAAAAAAACTTACATAGCACTTTATATATGCCAAGCAATTGTTCTAAGCCTTTTAAATACAGTCCTGCATAGATCATCCTAAGTTATATGTAGTACAGAAAATTTCACAAAATCAGAAAAATTTATATATATATATATATATATATACATATACATATATATGATTAAAGCTGGAAATATCCTATCTGATAAGTTTTTTATGTTTACTTTATAAAGGTTTTGTAAATACTATTTAGTATAACTAATAATTAATAGTTTTAGCTTCTCCTAAAGATTAGATTTTAAACAAATATTTCAAAACCACACCAAATCGAGAATTTAAAACAATGTTAATTATTCTAAATTGAATTTAAACATTAATTTAATATAGTAGCCTCAACATTTTCAAATGCTCAAATTTGTGAATACTACAATTGTACCTAATCAACCTCATAAAGTGTAATAAATCTTAAATTTAAGTGATATTTTTGGATATGCAATTATTTCATAAATATTTGACTGAAGTGAAATGTAGAGTTTTTTCGTTTGTTTGTTTTTTGGGATTTTTTTCTCTTTGTTTGCATACCAAGACTGGTAGTTTGCTTTTCAATTACCCGAGGTCATTTTTCACAAAACAGCAACACTCTCTCAAATTCCAAGACTTCCAAAAATGACTATTCTAGGAGCAGTTCTCTCTGGAAGAGTGGCCATTAGTAAATTCCACTGGATGGAGATGTTGGGGATCCACCAAGCCCACTTGTCACGTGACTCACTCACCCCTGCACACCAGCCTCGAGGCCTGTTCCAAACTCATGCCTCAACAAAGCTACGAATGATTTCATGCCATGCATCTTCATGACCACTTGTGAAACAGCAAATGTTAAATCTGCGTATATCAAGGATCTACAGTATTTAGTAATAAATCAAACCACATTTACCCCGAAAATGGAGTTTGGTAAAACCTCTACAGCATCAACATGTAAAAATGGAGTCTGTGTTGCCAACAGGGCACTAAAATGGACCCAGGAGGCCTCTGGGGAAGCACAGCCTGTGCACATCTCCCCCTGAAAGGAACGTGAAATTTGAACGAGGCCAAGCCGCAAGACCACAGCATCCTGAAAAAAGCTGATACAATGAACTCTTGCCTAGTAACAGCCATAGCAACCAATTACGTACAGTTTCGATCTGCCAGCACCAATCATGACTCTTGCAAAACAATTTATGTAAGCTCCCCCCTTTTCCTTTAAAAAACCCTTCAGCTTTCAACCCTCCTCAGAGCACGTTTAGGTTTCTGCCTGAAACTGCATCTCCTGAACTGCAATTTAACTTCAAATAAATGCTTTTGTTGCCTTACAGCCCTGGTCTTATTTCTTGGTTAGCAAATGTGTTATTACACTAGTAGCTCCTGTTTTCACTTTCCAGCTTGTTTTTGTCAAGTGAGTGTAGACTAAAGTTCTGATCATCTTGGCAGGAGCAAAGTGCGTGTGGGCTATGATAGCACGGTGGATAGACAACCAGGTTAAAGGTGGCTTGAAGGCAAAAGGAAGGTCTCCAGGTCTTCAGTATTTTCCTGTCGAATTTCCCCAGATTTGACATGAAGCCAATGCTGGAAACAGTCTGCTTTCCTCCCTTTTGCTTCTACTCCCCAAAACAGCAATTCTCAAAGTGTGGTTTCAGGACTTCTTGGAGTCCCCAAGACTTTTTCAGGGAGACCTTGAGGTCTTCCCTTTTCCTACCACAGATCTGTGTAAGCCCTTATTTTCTTGCTATGCTTCAAACAAAACAATGTACCGCAAAACCTTGATGGCAGAAGCAAATATTAGAATCTAGATCTCTTAGGCTACATATTAAAGAAGTTTAAAAACAATAAAGCAATGCCAATCTTCTCCCTTTTTTGGGGTTTTTGAAAATATAGATTTTTGTAAAATGTTTATGTTGGTATGCAAAGAGTATATTATAGTTATTTTAAATAAATTAATAAATATGTATTTTTATATTATACATACATTTAAATTTTAATTTAAAATACAGTATTAAAAGACTTAATCTAAATAAGCAAAAGGTTTTTGGGATCCACAATAATTTTTAAGAATGTAAAAGGGTTTTAAGAGCAAGAAGTTTAAGAACCACTGCCCTAGAAGCAGCTTCAAAACCAACTCATAAGTCAAGACAAAAAACCATGAATCAACTCCCAGAGAGCCTACTTCATCAGGGCATTCCATCAGGCATGTGCAGACATTAACTTTTCCTTTATTCTCATAGCTGTTTTATAAAGTAGCTCTTGTCACTCACATCTTCAGATGAGAAAATTGAGGAATATAGGCATTAAAAAATTATGAAATCATAGCCCCCCAAATGTGTGGCCTGTTCTTCACCATGTGTATATCCTAGTGGGAGTTTATTCAAGTAAGTCTAATATGGTTCTTGCATGTATTAAGCACTCTTAAAAATGATGACATAAACTTTTATAAAATATATTTAGTTTGGAAGCAACAATTTAAAGGTAGCTAGGCTGATAGGGACCTGACTTTTGGAGCACAATGGTTTTTAAAGCATTGGCATTACATAGTCAGAGAGGGTTACATATATGCTTTCAAATTTGTGAAGCCCTTTATTTTACAACTTCCTTTCCTTTTTCTCTTTGCATTTCCCCAAGTCAATTAAAATGCAAACACAGGAGGTTTGATAAGAGGCAGCAAGACAAGTGAGGCATGGGATAGCACTAAAATATGACTGCCTAATGCATGCAAAGTAATGGGAATAATTGGATTTTTAAACTCTGAACATTGCATGCTTTACCCATTATCTCCCATTAGATCAATCACTACCTTGCTCTTTTTTTTTTTTTTTTTTTTTGTGGTACGTGGGCCTCTCACTGTCGTGGCCTCTCCCGTTGCAGAGTACAGGCTCTGGATGCGCAGGTTTAGCGGCCATGGCTCACAGGCCCAGCCGCCCCGTGGCATGTGGGATCTTCCCAGACTGGGGCACGAACCCGTGTCCTCTGCATCGGCAGGCGGACTCTCAACCACTGCGCCACCAGGGAAGCCCTGCCTTGCTCTCTTTATATCTAAATTGTTAACCTTTTTAAATTTTTAATAACTAAAACTTTGTAACACTTATTAAAACCTGAGATTGTGCTAAATCTGCCACTTAGTTCTTATAAATCATTGCTCCTTATCTGAATAATAGATTTTAATGTCTGATAAAGTTTGTATTTGTTAATCTATAAAATGGTGATTGTAAAAATGACCCTATAATTTAACACTATCTTAATCACATTTTTGTATACCTCATGCCTATACAGAATGCCTATGCAGAATTTTATCATCCATATCTCTTTAACAGAATAATTTCAACTAATGAAAAAATAAGTTCAAGACTGTACTTAATGTTCTTAAGTGTTCTCAAATGTTGACTGTACTTACATATACAAAACATTTAGTGTTAAATATGCCTGTCTGCACCCTACAATTAACATGAAGTTGTACATATCTCACCATAATAAGGGTCATTTATGACAAACCCACATCTAACATCATACTCAACAGTGAAAAGATGAAAGACTTTTCTCTAAATTTGGGAACAAAAGAATATCCACTCTCACGACTTCTATTTAACATAGTATTAGAAGTTCTAGCCACAGCAATCAGACAAGAAAAAGAAATAACTGGGATCCAAATTTGAAGGGAAGAAGTAAAGCTGTTACTGATTGCAGATGACATGATACTTTATATAGGAAACCCTAAAGTCTCCATCCAAAAACTATTAAAACTAATAAATGAATTCAGTAAAGTTGTGGGATACAAGATTAATATGCAGAAATCTGTTGCTTTTCTATACACTAAAAATTAAATATCAGAAAGAGAAAACAAAAAATATCCTGTTTAATATTGCATCAAAAATAATAAAATATATAAGAATAAACTTAACCTTGGAGATAAAAGACTCTGAAAACTATATAACATTGATGAGGGAAACTGAAGATTATACAAAGAAATAGAAAGATAACCCATGCTCTTGGATTGGAAGAATTAATATTGTTAAAATGGCCATACTGCCCAAAGCAATCTACAGTTCAATTCCTATCAAAATACCAATGACATTTTTCACAGAACTAGAATGAATAATCCTAAAATTTATATGGAACCACAAAAGACCCACAATTGCCAACAATCTTGAGAAAAAAGAACAAAGCTGGAGGTATAACCCTCTCTGATTTCAGACTATACTACAAAGCTACAGTAGTCAAAACAGTATGGTGTTGGCATAAAACAATGGAACAGACTAGAGAGCCCAGAAAAAAAACCATGCATCTGTGGTCAATTAATCTACAACAAAGCAGGCAAGAATATACAATGAAGAAAAGACAGTCTCTTAAATAACTGGTGCTGGGAAAATTGGACAGCCACATGTAAAACAATGAGATTAGAACATTCTCTCACACCACATACAAAAATAAACACAAAATGGTTTGAAGACATAAAGGTAAGATCTGAAACCATGAAACTCCTAGAAGAGAACATAGGCAGAACACTCTTTGACATAAATTGTAGCAATATTTTCTTACATCGGTCTCCTGAGGCAAAAGAATGATCTTATGGCGATCAATATCTATCCTTAACATCTTTACAGATCCCTATAAGTCAGAATTCTGATCAACTCCTGGTTATATTATTTCCTCAGTCTGTCTTCTATTTTTTTTTTTTCCAACTTCTTCCTATCTCCATTTAACCTAATATCCTAAACAGTTTTATCATGTCCCCATCACAATCAAGCATTTCACTATTTTGGTCTTTTGTATCAAGTTCAGTCACTTCTGTCTGAATCAGGCTACCACCAGAATATCTCCAACTTTCTCTCATTACCCTACTAATTAAACTAAAGTTAAGCTAATTTTATTGTGTTTAGGCATGAATTCCAACTCCTGCCTCTGAGATTTCACATACAATTGTTTGCATCTGGAACAGCTTTTCCCAAAATTTTTGGAATTAGTATCTATTAAGCCTTTCAAAATTAACTAACTGTCTCAATTTTAATTGCAGAAAAGGGGTCAGGTCTTCTTGGGAACTAAGCCAGGAAAAAAATCTGAATGGATTAGGACCTAGACTGACTCATGAGGAAGATGAAGCGTAAGCCAAAATGAAGGGCGAGGTCAGGACTGTTTGATAATATTGACAAAATAAGTTTATAGTTATGGCTGATAGATAAGTGGATTGTAGCAGGTAGAATAATGTCAAAATCCAGAGTCCACATGGGATCAGGAGGAGAGCAATGGCGTTATCATTGCAGCAGCACAACTCTTACAAGGGAAGCTGGTTGCTTTAATAGGAGTTTTCCTTCATTCACTTTTTTTTCCCCCAGTAATTCCACTGTCAAATGAAAAACAAATCTGGTCATAAAAAGGAGAGACTATTCAAAAGTCTGGAGAAAAGAGACCTCTTCCAAGTCTGGGAAAGGAGACAATTATAATGGAGAGAACTTTGTGATTATAAGAACTGTAAGTTTCTCAAGAGTTAGACAAAAGAGATGTCCTTTTACAAAGAAGAGTAAAAAATAAAAAGCTAAAAAGAAAAAGATGTGGGCAAGTGGGATGAAAGGGTGGCATAATAGGATAGTAGGTCAGAGAATGTTTTATCCTGAGGCCAGTCTGCTCTTACAGGGGTAGGTGGGGGGAGGGTATGCTGGCTCAGGCTGAAAGTGAGCTAAAGTTTAGGGGCCTGGAGGAAGGACAGAAGCTTAATCAAAGTTTGGTTAAAAAACATTTTGTTCCAGTTGATTAGTGGAGATAAGAAGTTCAGCTAGCCATTTCTTAGACAAAGAATGGGAACTGGAGGGTCTGTGTTCAGCCTTGTCTTAGGTAAACAAGGGGGGCATCTATAAGCCTTATTTAAAGTCATATTTGGAAGTGTGCTTCCTTGAAGTAGGTCTTTTTTTCTGGAACACAGAAGGGTGAGGAGATTTCTTAGCCTTCAAGTAAAACTAAACATTGTTACCATTAACATTTATTAAGTTCCTTCTATGGGTCAACCACTGGGTATTGGAGATTCAGATAAATTTTAAAAAGGTAGATTTATGATAAAGGTAATGAATTGTAAGATCCAGGGCCCCTAAATTATAAAGAATTTTGTGAGATGATGATAGCCGCAGAGCCTTCTAGATGGTAGGGAAAGCCAGGTTGCTATTAAGTCGTATTTCTATGTAAGTATTTCTGGAAAATTGATTAAAGAGATCTTAGAAAAAAGAGCCTTCATCTTTAAGCTTCCAGTTATTTGTTGTCATTTCTTTCCTAAATAGCTAATTTTGTGTGTGCGTGTGTACATTCGTGCACGTGTGCGTGAAGGTTTTCCAGACTGTAAAGACTTCAGGACCCAGAAACTTTAGATCTGCATAAGTAAATAAGATACAACCCTCAAATGCCTCACGGAAGATAGGTTAAAAAATCCAACCAACATTTACAGGACAGAATAACCAATAAGAGTTGGTGACTCAGAGGGGAGAGAAGCCTACTGCCTTGAAGGGGGGAATGTCAGGGAGGAACAGTGGCAGAGGAAAGTTTTTCATGGTTATAGAAATTATAATGTCAGAGAAAATATGGAAGTTTGGGAGGGGTATTTTAGGTAGAGGGAACAGCATGTACAAATGAAATAGAGATATTAGAAAGCACTTTTTCTCCCATAGAATAAAAAAATAAAAATAAAGAAAGATATGGCTGGCCATAGGACACATGCTAAGGAATAGTGGGGATTCAGGTTTGAGAAGTGAGCCTGAGCTCTATCACAAAAGGCACTGTAAGTAAGAAAAAGTTTAACCTTAACCATGAAAGTAATAGGGCTCTGAAGAAATTAGGATCACTTTTAAAAATTCAAATCTATAAACAGATTATATTCATCTACCAGTTTTACTCCCAATAGATCCTTATTGGGCTATAAAAGCCAGGACCTGTTAAAACTGGTTCAACTCTCTAAAGAAGAGGTGGGACCCTCACCTACTCAAGACTTCTTACTACCTATTTTCAGGGATAATGGATGGATCTGATTATTATTTTTTTAATTACCAGATAAGTACTTTCTCTATACACATGTCATTCTGAACTGGGTGCAATCCTTCCCCCAAAACACACACATACACACACACCAGGGGATAACTGTCCAAGTCTGTATATTTTGGGTTGTCACAAAAGTGGTACTACTGGCATCTAGTGAGTACAGGCCAGGGGATGCTGCTAAACATGATACAACACACAGACAGCTCCCGTGCATGAATATTCAGCCCAAAATGTCAATAATAGTGCTGTAATTGAGTAACCTGCCTCAGACTTATACTTGTTCCCTTGTGTTTGAGGCAGAATTCTGGCAGCTGGTCTCTGGGCCTGGCTTTGACACAGCTCCCTGCCTGTTCAGATTGCCTTATGTTGCTACAGGGATGGTTTCAGTATGCTCAACATTTATGGAGCTCTGTGAAGTCATCAGCTTTGCCTGGAAGGCAGGAATAAGTGGTAGCTTCATGCGAACATTTGTATAAACAAAATCAGGGGTGCAGATTGGTGGATAACCAGTCTGCTTTAAGACTTGATAGGGATGAAGGTATTACAAGATATGGTTCATGTATTATTTGCTTACTGTGTGAAAGATAGACAGAAGCCAAGTGAACTCAATTTTGAAAAATTAGACTTTCCTTTATAACTCTGAAATGCTTTGCAAATCTGGAAGAGTAAGGGAAAGGTTAGGAAGGGAAAGAAGGAGTCAAGGATTAGTCTTTCACATAGTAGATGAAGGGAATACACAGCCACATAAAGAACAAAGTATTCAGTGGGGGAGAGAAAAGGGTCTTTGACTATATTGACAATAATGGTGGCCCATGGTGCATCCAGAGGTTAATCTAGGAGATGAAAATTTGTGCTGGGTGGAGTTCTACGTCACAGTGTTCTGGGCACAGACTTGTGGTGTTTCATGGGTCTCCCCACAAAATGCCTTGAGTTCTGAAACTGAATCTTCAATTGGCTATTGTTTAGGGATCTTTCAGTTTCAAGTGAAAGAAATCATATTCAAATTAACTAAAGAGAAAAGGAAGACTTTTTGGGTTCACTTAAACTAACAGATGAAAAAGAGAAAAAAGAGAGCTAGCTGGGATGATTCTGAGAACTAAAGCTGTACCAGTTCTTACTCTTTGCTTCTCCCTTTGCTTGGTACATCAGTCTGTCCTTCTGCAGCCTGCCTTTCACCATGCAGTGGTGATCTAATTCAATGTATGTCCAGGCTCTGGGCACAATAGCAGTAAACGAGACAGAGAAGTTCCCTGCCCTTGTGGAACTGCCATTTTAGCAACAGTCAGACAAAGTACACGTGACAGACGATTAGCAAGTGCTGAGGGCTGTGACCTGAAAAGGCAGGAACAGAGCACAGAGATTGATGGGTGGTGGGCATAGGAGGGAGGAACGATTTTCATAAAGCAGTCATGGATGTTGCCTCTGAGGAGGTGATATTTGAGCTAAAACTTGAAAGGAATAAGGGAGGGAGTCATCTGTAGGTCTGGGAGATGAGCAATGATGGCAGAGGAAAAAGCACATATAAAGGCAGGGAAAGTTTGTCATGTTCAAGGAAAAGCAACAGGGTTAGGCCCAAGAGACTGGGGGAAATGGTGAATGAGTTTGGAGAAATTAGCAAGGGATAAACCAAACAGGGGCTTGTCAGACCAAAGAAGTGTGGATTTTGTCCTAAAGGTAATGGGATTTCATTGGACAATTATGAGCTGAGGAATTATCAATACATGATTTGATTTTTGTTTTAAAACTGTATTTGGCTGTGTGGACAATATGTGGACAAACAGCTTTTAACAAGACAAAAATGAAGCAGAAGACCAATTATGCACCAAGTGGCATAGTAGCTCAAAAATCGAGTGGTAACTTAGAGGTTAGGAGAAATGGGCAGATTTGGATTATACTGGGAAGGAAAAGCCAAAGGACTTGCTGATGGATTGAAAGAAAGCATGAAGGAAAATATTTTACTCTGATCATGAAGGGGGAGTAATAGTGCCATTCTTTCGACAAGGAAAACTGGGCTGGAGCAGGCTTACTTTACAATTCACTGGCCACAGTCAGAAGAATCCTTGGCAATGACTGATTAGTCAAAGCCTGGACCACTCACTGGCCTACTGGCAACATAGGAGATGTTGGCTTTCCCAGCCTTGATAACAGGCCTTGTCTATGGCCATGGAGCAGGTGTTTGTTACCACAAGAAGGGAGCGGAGAAGTGCTAGAGGGATACAAAATTTAGTACCATATTGCTTCCAGTGCTCTTTTCCAAAAGAAGCAGAACCTTACAGAGCTAAGTTTACTGGGAAATATGCCACAACTGGAATAGGCATCTATCATCCTTCTGATCATTCAGTCACATTATACTATTGATACTTGGTTCTCACGATATCCTGAGAAATGAGTATTCTTTTCCTCAAGGCCAGTGGTACCCAAATACCAGTTTATGGACTGATGCTGGCCTGTCCACTTAAGAATCACTTTAGAACCATGTTAAAAATGTCAACAACAAAACAGAAAACCAAAAAACATGTTGATTCAGCAAGTCAGCGTAAGTTTTAGAATTTTTTTAAAATGCTCCCTCGTAGTAAATTCTAATATAGGTTTACTTCCTCCTTGATGAAAATAATTTTTCCTGTTAAAATTATTGCATAGGTACTGTGGGAAAAATGGAATGTATATGAAGAGTCGAAGAATAAAAGTTAAAAAAGAATTCTTGCAATATCATCATACAAATCATTATCAACTTTGAGGTTGATATAACACAACACACATTACCTTTGTTCACCACTTACCTACATTATGACATCTTTCTTGTGTTGTCAAATGTACTACATTGATATGATTTTAAACAGCCACATAGTGTTTTATATGAATGTCATAACATATCTAAATACATGTACACACAGATATACATGCATATTTGCAAATTCCAAATTGTGTCTCTTTTTGTTATTTTCTTACTTCAAATAATGACCATTCTACATAAAACCTTGTTCTATGCTTGGTTGTTTCCTTAGGAAAAAATTCCTAGGAATAGAATTTCTGTGTCAGAGGTATAAATATGCCTAAGGCTTTTGATATATACTGGTTCCCATCCACCAATGAAAGATTACCTTAAAATACTCAGTAGTAATGGACAAAAGTGCTCATGTTTCTGTAGGAATAGAGTGTCATTATTCTTTAAAAACCTTCTGTAATTAATTAGGAATTTTTAATACCAAAGTTGAAGTTTTCTGTATATAAACTGCTCATTTCTGTTCTTCTCTGTGACCCATTTATCTATTGTCCTATCGCATTTTTCTTTCTTATTTACTCATAAGGGCTCTTTATAGATTAAAAATATTCATTCACCTTTTTATATATTAAGGAATGTTGCTTTTCTGTTATATATTACAAATAAATACTTTTTTCTCAGAGTATCTTTTGTTTTTATTTTTATTGTATTGTTTGAAATACATTATTTTAATGGTATGCAGGTATGTCTTACTTTTTAATGTTTATCCTGTTGTGACTTTTGTTTTGGGGTGTGTGTTTTTTTTAAAGAATAACCAACCTAAGGTTAGATGAGTATTCACCTTATTTCTTCTAAATCTCTTAAGGCTTTATTTATTATATTTAGATCTTAACTCCATTTGTAATTCTTTCAGTGAATGGCAGAAGGCAGGAATTCATCACTACTACCACCACCAACATCACTGCCAGAAAGAGGTAACCAAATGTCCTCAAATCATTTATTGAATAATTCTTTCCTTTTCCAATTATTTATAATGGTTATGAGGTATAATTTTTAGGATCACAAGAATATGTTAACTTCTATTCAAACATATCCTTATTCAATGTTCTAATTAGATCCTAGAAAGCATTGTTTAGAATATGTTAAACAGAGATAAATATCCTATGCAGTCCAAATGATAGTAGCAACTATTTAAAATTGTCATAAGGATCTAAAAACACAGTCTTTCATGCATACTTATAAAAAATTTTTCTGATACTGACTGGAGATATGACCCTTCCCCTCCTCTCTTCTCTACCTTTGAACACTGTCCCGGAGTTTCAGCTGATACAAATCACACTTACTCAAGTTGACCACACAGGTTGAGAAAACTGTAGGAGGGAGTATTGATTTCAGATGGTGATCTTGTTCAACATCTGGTATTTATTGCAAACATTAAATTCTCCAATTTTCTTGCAGGGATAGAGCAAGATTGGGGTTGGTAAAGGTCAGGTGACAAACACAGTAGATGGACTTTAAGAACTCCTTTGGTGTTATCTCCACTAAAAAATAAATAAATTCATGTACTTTACTGAAGTATAGCTCTTGGTGTGACATTAATAAATTATGTAATATTATTGACTGCAGAAGGTTGGAATTTAATAACCTCAATTAGGCTTAATATACAAGGCGAAGGTGCTAATATTTCTGGGTAAAGCCGGGACATCCTTGTTACGGGCATTAGTATCAGTAACTAACCAATAGGTGGCATTGATCATATTGGTAATACCTGGAACCAAGGGTTAGGATCCTCTGCTTTAGTGATAAGACTCGGTCCTCTGCAAAGACAGACCTCGTTCTATGGCCCAGAATACTCTTTCAAGTTGTTGAAGGGAAAGTGAGAAAAGCAGAGGACATCTCCTTGTGGCCTATTTCATGAGTGGGTGTGCTATTTCAACAGTCTTCCAGAGTATTTAAACAGCTCTTGGGTAATGCATGCTTTCAAAGTGTCAAATAAATCAGAGCCTCGTCTACTGTTACTTATAAAAAATACATAATTAACTCTTGTTCAATTTAATTTTTGTTTCACATGATTTAAAATAAAACAGTACAAATATTTCATATTTTGAAAATATAAGATTTGAATGAATTAGAAATGGATTTGCACTTTTAAGAATTTTTAGTTAACATATTGGTCTAGATTTTTAATTTTGTAGTTGGCTTATCTTCTACATTTTAAAAAAATAATAGGTCAGTTCTGCTACCAAATTAAAAATGAAGTGGAAGTTATGTATTAAATTACATATGATTTATACATAGAATTATAGAATATAAAAACCTTGGGCCATTTTCAACCAATGGCCAGGTTAAACTCAAGAGCAAATATGGCCCAAATATCATCTTTTACTGACAAAAAAGTGAGAATGAATGTGCTAATACTTATTTCATGATATATATGATTGATTTTTAAAAAGCACTGTCCTCAATATTTTCCTAAGCACTTTACCAATTAATGGGTTAAATCAAAAGATGAAAACCACATAAAAATCACAGATGATTGTCACATAAGCTGATATTACCACATATAGCTGTCACATCAATGTCAATGAAAAGTACTAAAGTATAAATAACAGAAGTAGAGCTCTAATGACATAGAAATCTGAAAAAAACTTTTGTGAACTAAGTTATAGGGAGTATCTAAAAATTTTTATTAATATTGCCATTGATATTTTATTTGCAATGACAATGATATTTTTACTCTTTCAGTAAAAATGTAGGAGATTTGGATATATTCACTATGGGGATTTCTATTTAGTCCATTCCTATTGTAGTGTTTCCAAAGGAATGATATTTTATTTTAAATTTAACTTTATTGATTCAGAGATTCTACAGTTTCTAAACAGGGCTAACAGCCTTTTAAAGTAATATTAATGTCAAAATATGAATATAAATTCAGTAAGGATTTTCCCATTTATTTTGTCTGTATAAATTGCATGTTCAGATTTATTCATTAATTTCAAAGTTATAATTGAACAATGATTAATTTAAACATGGTGTGTCAGAACTATAAATAATACTGTAAGTCAATTTCTGACCTACATTATTTTTATAACATTTTTTTGTGCTTAGAAATTCAGTGGAATGCTGTCAGGTTAACTGCCTTAACTTTATCTGAGTAATGTTCCAAAGCTTCATATTGACAAGTGTACCTGTCTTCTGTTAACTATATATCCCAGGGTCATTTAAACCTTTAACTATTATTAATTGTGGCTATTAGATTTATATATTATCATATAAAGCTAGTATCAAGTAGTTTTCCCTCAATTTAGATTTCTCATCACTTATCCTTCTAATAATATACTCTGAAGTCATTTTTCAATCTAAAATAAAGGAAGAAAATTATTGGTTCTGTGGTTTTGATGGATTATGTTGTGCTATATGACTTATGGTGTTATACTATCCTTCAGCTCTCTCTTGCATTATTTTTAGCTCAATCCTAAATTAGTGTTTTTATTTTGATACTTAAATATTCAATTGAATTCAATTAAGGAATTTACCTGGTTTGAATATGATGCATTTTGTTTTTATTCAATTCCTAGTAATGTAATAGACATGTAGATTGATTTTGTCTTTTCATCTTTCTTCTCCAAGGTTTTTCTATACAATATCTGAGCATTCTCTATATTTTTCTTGGTGTGTTGTGTGCCTTCAGTTGAAATTAAGAGAATATTCTGGAGCTGGGTAATAATTTATCACTCTACCATTCTGAATTAGGTAATATTTGTCTCTATTTTGCATTTCCCTAATAAATAGTCACCTAGGAATAAAACATGTGTCCACTATCTTAGGACAGTTTTCCTTTGTATACTACTTCTTAATTGGGATCTAAACCATCACATAGCTCATGTAGATGTGGAAGAGAAATGACATTAAGATAGCAAACGCTTTGTGGCTTAAGTCCTGATGCTAAAGATCATAAGATGCCAGGATCTCACAAGGAGATGAGGGTGGAGGAGTTAAAGGACAAGGGGAAAGGCTACAGTGGCCTATTGATTTCTGTCTCCTTTGATAAGGTTTCTTCCCTCTATCCTATGCCTCCACCTTCCCTGACATGTAACGCTTGTCATTACGACATGCAACATGGGGTTAATATTAGGAAAATAGTGAAAATCTTTCTTTCAGAGCCTAAAAGTTTTAGGGGTGATTCTGGTCTCAGTAACATTCTACGCTTATTTTGAAAATTCTTACAGGAAAGCAGTGTGACATGGTAGAAAGACCATGACGTGTTAGTGTTTCTCAGGCTCAGTCCTGGATATTTTTTCTAATCTCTCTCTCTGCTAGCCTAAAAGATACTACTTATTTACTTGACTTTAAATAAAATCTTAATGTTGGTGACTTAAAATTCATAACTGCAGCTTGAAACTCCCCTTCAGAATTTAGACACACATAGTTACTATTCTACTTGAACCTTCATTTGTTCTCATAAGAATCTCAAACTTATCCAGTGTAAACATGAACTGCTGATTTCTCTCCTGAATCTTTCTTCTATATTTCCCTCATTTTCTTCACCTCAGTAATGGCAAACCATGTCATTTAGTCACTGGGACAAGTCAGGAACCTAAGGGTCAAGTCACTTTCTTTACTCACCCCCTCCATGTCCATCTACAACCCATCACCACATTCTATTAGCTTTACCTCTAAAGTTTGTTCAAATGTGTGTTATTCACTTCTCTCTACCTCCACTGCCTCCTTCGGAGTCCAATCCTGAACTTGTATAGTAGCCCTATCTGTGGTCTCCCCACTTTCACTCCTAACCCCCTGCAATTCTTTTCCTACACAGTTGGTAGAGTGATCTTTTAAAAATGTAAATTAGATCATAACACTCTCCCCTGCTTGAAATCAATCAGCCTTCATTTGATATTGGAATAAAGTCCAAACTCTTTAATGTGGCACCTGTCTATATTTCTATCTTCATCTCTCCACTTAACATCCATCACTGGTCACTCTACTCCTTTTACACTTCATTTCTGATTCTTCTTAAAATCTGCAAAGTATTTTCTGCCCTCAGAGCCTTCCTACAAATTATTCGTTGTTACCTGTTTACCTGGCTGACTTTTCCTCATATTTTAGGGCTCATCCTAAATATCACTTCTTCAAGAGGCCATCCCTATAGGCTCTGCCAATTACACTGCTCCATTCTTTGTTCTTTCATTTCATGACATTCAAAGTTTGTTACAACATAATTTTTTTGTGTTTACTTGCATTATATCTGGCTACCACATTAGACTATCAACTATAAGTTTTAGGATGGGCAAGACATGTTTGTTTCATTTACCACTGAATCCCTACTATCTAGTACAGTGGCTATCACACGTAGATGTTGTGTAAAAAATACGTACTTGGGATTTCCCTGGTGGCGCAGTAGGTTAAGAATCCACCTGCCAATGCAGGGGACATGGGTTCAAGCCATGGTCCGGGAAGATCCCACATGATGTGGAGCAAATAAGCCCATGCGCCACAACTACTGAGCCCACGTGCCACAACTACTGAAGTCCGCACACCTAGAGCCCATGCTCCACAATGAGAAGTCACCGCAATGAGAAGCCCAAGTACCAAAATGAAGAGTAGCCCCCACTCGCTGCAACTAGAGAAAGCCTGTGTGCAGCAACAAAGACCCAACGCAGCCAAAAATAAAAAATAAATAAATTAATTAACAAATAAATTTTTTAAAAAGTACTGACTAAAAGATACTGTGGTCTTACATTCCAGTTCTAGTACTAAACATGCATCCTTTTTTCTCTTTATCAAATGGACTCCAAAAGCAGAGCATTCTGAGTTATGGGGGGGAAAAAAGGCTCCTTACTTGAAATCTAACAGTATGATAAGCATGCGGCCTAGGGGATCTAATTATGCATGTGAAATCCAGTATTGTGACTTTGCAAAAGTCAAACATATTCTTCATGTGTAAAATGAGAATATCTTTTTGACCAGCAAACCCTAGAGTGTGTTATAAAAATCTAAAGTGATAATGTGCATAGATGTACTGCAAGATATACACAAATTTGAAAAACTGTTTCTCTGGGGCTAATTGTCAGTTTGAAAATGTGTGGGTTTATTGTGGGTACCCTTCTTCTGTCTCATTTTCCTGCTTCTAATTCACCTGTAGTTTCAGACACCAGATATCCAAAGCTCACTATAACAGTTTGTAAAGTGAGAGCTAATGTCTCTGAATGAGAGTGAGGGAGGGGATCTAGTAAATAGTCTGGTAATCTTTGAGTTTTATTCATATGTGTACTAGTGCATACATTTTGTGACTATTATGATCCAGGTAGATGGATTTGCCTGTAGCTGATTTTGGAGATCCAGAACATTACTTTTATCTTTAAACATGTCTGAAGTGAACTTTCATATATCACCATCTAGTGGTAACCAGTAGAAAGAGCAAAAGCCCCATGAAGGCCTGTCAATCTATTCTTATCTATGGGTTATATAATAACACCCTACTTTAGAATGTGACAGTTCAAAATATCTTGCTGTCCAAGTTGTGTTTACCATTTTCTGACTATATTTAAATATTGCATAAAAAGTAACTCTCTTTAGAAAGCTCTATAGAATGCCAGCCGATTTTGCTGATGCAATGGTGTGTTTGAATGGTGCATTTCCTTATTTACCTCAGTAGTGTCTGAGAACTTTATTATTTAAAAGAAAAATATAAAACTAAATGTTCTGATTTTTTTATAAAGAGATGATACCCAGTGTTGAGCTTTTGTCCAGTTGACATGACATTTGCACTGACACAGCCATACTTTCTCACTTGGTCTATTTTTTGTTTTCAAAGCCAGTGTCTGAGGCCATGAAATAAGAGGACAATAAAATAACCTACACTATATATAAAAAAAGAGCCACCATTAAGTGAGTATCTCCCTCTGGTTAGCAACCTTGTACACATATTCTCCCAATAATCCACAGGAAGGTATTATGACTGCAACCACAGAGATAATGAACTAGATTCAGAAAAGTTAAGTAACTACCTAAGATTACACAGCAAATAAATCATACAAATCTATTACGGCCAGAGGACTACTTTTTAACAGAACCACTTCGCCTGAAACCTTGGCAGTAACAGCCCTGAGCTCTACCAAATGAAGCAAATTCTCTCTCTCTTTCACTCTCTCTCTCTCTCTTTCTCTCTCTCTCTCTCTCTCTCTCTCTCTCTCTCTCTCACACACACACACACACACACACACACGAAAGATCTTACTTTGGATTGAATGTTAATGAATTTTAATGAAAGCTCTTAACATTTTAACTACACAAATATATTTGACTGGCTTAGCACCAGTAGTAGAGGCTACTGGGGCTTCAGCCAGGTTTCTTTCTCTAGCCAGTACAGCATCCATTCCCCAGCTGTTGAGAGTGTTAGCTGTTAATTGTCCACAAGGGCAATTTTCTCTAAAAAAAAAAAAAAAAAATTGCCTTTTGCCAAAAGCCGTCTTGCCTGGAAATGTTTGAGAAATTACCCGTCACCATGGCCGCCTGCATCCAACAACTGACTGATATAGGGGCACAAAGCTTGGAGCCTGTGCTTCCAGGTTACACAACACTACAGATACTACAGTGTTAATCACACTCCAGAGCTCCCTGCAGGCCAGGCTGAAGATAGACTTGAGCTGAAACCTCACCACTTCTGGCTTCAGTCCCTTCCCTATCCTGCTTCCCTCACTCCATCACAAATTTCTCTGAAGGGCACTCCCTTACATTAGAATCCCTGTCCCACAGTTCAAGGTCTTCTTTTGGAGGAATCTTATGTAAAACAGAAGCTTATTGCAGTTTCACTACTTATTTTTAAAAATGCAGTATGGCAACAGAGCAACAATCTTATATAGGTACAATTTGGCAAGCAGAATATTTTGCTTACCCATGGGTCCTTGTTAAAGAGAAGAAATATCACATGAAAAAATTAAAATGTAAAGGAAACAAAACCATTCCAAATGGTATAAAATATCAGAACTGTCTCTTTGGGAAAGTTTTTAAAAAAGATATAAGGGATTGTACAATGACACGAAATGCAATAAACAGAACAAATTACAGTTCATGATAAGAAGAGAAGAAAACAGCTTTTGGTAGAATATATTACAAAAATATAGCTAAATGTAGGTAAATAAACTGTGCAAACAAAATACTATTTTCTCCTTGATTTTTGCCCCTGGGTATTTAATAGAAGAAACAAATCTCCATTTCTCCTTAAGAAATACAAAATGGACTGTTTTACCAGACTGTAAAGTAACTCAGTAGCAAATTTAACATTATTCATTCATTATTTCACACAGATATTATTTTCTTAAAGCAACAAGAAAAAAGAAACATTAAAGAAAGCAGAGCATTGAAAGAGAAAATTACTACTTTGTTCTACATCAATCATTTATGCTTTTCACCTTTACCCTAGTTATGTCTTTTCAAAGTCAAGTCCAAGGATTCATTCAGACTCCTTGAATAAGAACATATTGGAATTGAAGCTCAGGAACCTGCACACTAAAAGCATTTTCAACCCTTAAACTTACACTGTTATATGTCAATTATATCTTAATAAAGCTGGGGGGGGTGGCAGTGGGGTGGAAAAAAGGCACTTTAAGCAATAGTCTTCAAAATCAGTCTCTATGTACCCTTGGGAGTCACAAAGAATTTCCTATGGGTACATGGGTACATAGGCACATAGTTACATGATAATCATTCCTAGAACCTCAACTTCTATAGGAACTCCTTCTTAAAAATTGGTTCACACCATTCTGGTTCATAGCATCTTGGCTTTTCCTTTCCAGCTTCCCTTTTTTCAATCATTTTTTTCTCCCCTACTTTGCTAAAGAGAAGTATGTTACTGCCCTAGGTATAACCAAGTCAGTCATGCTAAACAAAGGAACGGTTAGAAAATGGATGGCTCCTAATAGATGAGTCTTACAGGGGAAGCAAAGAGAGCTTTGGCAAGAGATACTGAAGATGGCCATGCCTTTTCCCCTGCAAACAAAATCTCATGGCAAGGTCTCATGTTTCTTTTTTATCTATCTATCTATCTATCTATCTATCTATCTATCTATCTATAGCTATCTATTGTTTTACTGTTTTATCATTTTATCTTCCTGTCTAGAATTCAGAAGAGGTGATCTTAAGAATGGATATCACATTTTTATCTGAATTGATAATGAAGTTAGTTTGATTTGGCTGATTGGTTTGATAATAAAGACTGTTTTTTTTTTACCATTTACCATAAACTCAGTAATTTAATTGAATAATTGTAGTTGCAGCTATAAGCTTTTGGCAAAAATATATTTATAGCACAACTACAATATACAACATGTTGGGTGATAATATCCTCTGTGACTACTTAATTTTATGAAATAATTTTGGATATCAACTTTGTGAGAGAATATATACTATTTTTCAAAATGTTCAGGCATACATGAGGAAAAAAATTGATGCACACTGCTCTAAAATTTTCAAACCATATCTCCTAGATAAATTCCAAAGCAAACCATACAATCTGGCAAATGAGGAAGAGAGGAAGTCTGCAAAGGTCCCACTCATATTTCTTTTAAATTTTATTATCTACCTTTAGTCTGAGAGGAGTACCAGAAACTGTCTGTATTGAGACAGATACAGAGGAGAGACCTGGAGAAAATTCCAGTGACACAGCTGTATAAATATTTAGAGACTGACTGGTATCTGATTGCTTATATCTACATGCACAAATCAAGGTAGAAAAAAAATAATGTAAAACAGGGAAACAGAAGATAATTTTAGGAGAGAGTGGTCATTTTGAAGGTTGGTTCACTCAATTAAGATTCTTAATCATTCTGTTATCTCCAACTATAAAATCTGAATTTGTGAAAATTCTAAGTGGCATTATCTAGTTCTTCAAGGGGATTATTGGTAGTTTCAATAATTCAAAAGATAAACTATGTGAGCTCAATTTTTGATAGAAAGAGAAACACACATCTACTTTAAATAGTCACATAAATTAATATACATGTAGAGGAGTTAACTGTATAAGTAAGTTGATTTTTTAAAAGAACCTCTTAAAAACCTCTCTCTTCCCTAGAGTATTTTCAATCACTCTATCAAAATATCATGGAGAAAAAAATGTAAAAAGATGTTTATGCATTCAATACAGAAAATTCATATTTAGCATTTGCTGTGTTTGTGATAGTCTCCTAGGATCACATTTCACTGTAGTCTTAAAAAAATTCTCCAATTCAAGCTTATATTTATAAAATGTGCAAAATGTACAGGTAGAGTATAGGATTTTATCCAAAGACAAGAAACACTGTTTACATGACTGGCATTTAAAATGGTTATGAAAAAATTCTCAACATTATTTGTAGCATGAGAATCATGAATGCCCTAGAAAAGACAATGATAACCTTAGCTGACATGAAAAGTAAGATAGATTCAGTGTTTAATGGCTTTTGTGATTTTTTAAAATGTGAACTGCATGCTTTATGAAAATCCCATTTAGTTTCTGTTCTCAAAAGCCAGCTATCCCATTATTATTCCACATTAGTTCCATTCACTGATTTGATGAGTAAAGGCCTGGTGGCCAGATGCAAATTCTGCTTTCTGATGTTAATTTAACAAGCAGAATAGCTGTGAATCTGTCATTCGCCAACCAAAGGCTTGGAGGAGCCACAGAGGATCATTGTGAGAGGTATCACACAAATCTAAGCAATACAAGGTAATTATATGAATTGACTTAGTTCTGAAAGTGAAAATTCATATGACTAAAAGAGAAAAAGCCATGTTTTTTTTTTTTTTTTTTTTTTTTTTTTTTTGGTACGCGGGCCTCTCACTGCTGTGGCCTCTCCTATTGCAGAGCACAGGCTCCAGATGTGCAGGCTCAGCGGCCATGGATCACGGGTCCAGCCGCTGGGCGGCATGTGGGATCTTCCCAGACCAGGGCACGAACCCGCGTCCCCTGCATCGGCAGGCAGACTCTCAACCACTGCGCCACCAGGGAAGCCCAGCCATGATTTTTTGTGTAAAGATTTGAGCTCTTTCTTGGTCAAGAGATGTTGCTACATATAAAATACTACTCATTTTCTCCTAAACCACACCCAGACTTTCAAAACCTGCTTATAAATGAAGCACAGAGAGAAATGAACAATCCCACCTCTGAATCAATGTGTGATTACTATGAAACTAGTTGATGACTCTGATATGAATAAAAGACAAGTTACAAGGATAGCTTTGTTATTTAAGCAGTGTGGGATTCGCTGTATTAACAGATTTTCACATTTGAACAACGTTGACCAACAGGAGTTCAATATTCCTATAATTAGTATTCAGGGTCATAGCAGGTAAATACAAGGCTAAGGAGAGACTTAGAGGTAAAGCTATGTTGCCTCTGAAGACTGAACCATTACATTTGCAAAGAGTTTGCATTTTTATGAATATGAAAAAATATTCTATGTGGATTAGGTACAAAAGAATGTTTAGTTTCTGAGATGTTAAAAAGACCATATATCTAGTTCAATGAGCCCCTTGTATTCTGAAATATGGAATTTCAAATGTTTTGATATTTGATTTGAAGAATCAGAGATAATTAAAATAACTGCAAACAGACTTAATTTTCAGATGTTCCTTTATGGATGTGCCTACACAAAGACCAAGTACAGGTGACACATTCTTTGTTGTATAGTGCTTGGCACACAGTATGTGCTTTATAAAAATGTGTTGAATGACTGAATACACAATGTCTTTGAAAGACTGTACGGGACAAGAATAAGACTCCCTATAGATCCTCATTATACTTTCAAATATACTTAATATCATGTCTAATTAATGCTTTACTGGCAGTACCTCTCAAATTTTAATTGCAGACTCTCATTCTCCAGCTTTACTGAATCAATCAACGTGGTCAAGTCAGAGGTTGAGCTAGGTGAGAGGCAGATATTCAGGGAGAAGTGAAGACACAAAAAAGGAATGATCTGGGCAGAGATAGGAGGGCAGACACTCTGACTTGTTCAGTGTCTCATAACTAGAGCTTCTTAAGGCTCTGGAAGGAGTTGAA
Source organism: Mesoplodon densirostris (assembly GCF_025265405.1). Classification (NCBI taxonomy): domain Eukaryota; kingdom Metazoa; phylum Chordata; class Mammalia; order Artiodactyla; family Ziphiidae; genus Mesoplodon; species Mesoplodon densirostris. Next base: position 23,777,255 of record NC_082668.1, read on the forward strand.
AAAAGAGCCTCAGCTTTCAAAGTCATATGTTCTTAAAGTCTCTACAATCTGAAAATGGAGAAAAATACACTTTGATAATAAAAATGGAAGAGGTGGGGCTACAGAAAATAACTCAAAGTATGATTTTGTACTTTGTATAAAATGGAGAGGCTGGGCTTTCCTGGGGGCGCAGTGGTTGAGAGTCCGCCTGCCGATGCAGGGGACACGGGTTAGTGCCCCGGTCCGGGAAGATCCCACATGCCGCGCAGTGGCTGGGCCCGTGCGCCATGGCCGCTGAGCCTGCGCGTCCGGAGCCTGTGCTCCGCAACGGGGGAGGCCACAGCAGTGGGAGGCCCGTGTACCGAAAAAAAAAAAAAAAAAAAAAAAAAAAAAAAAGGAGAGGCTAAGAGATACGGAGTCATAAGAGTATTCTGAAAGAAATAGGCCGCTAAGATTTGGTTAGGCAGATTTGTCTTAATCTGAGGTTCTATTATGTATTGTGTCAGATATTGTTGTTTACATGACAGTTGCCAATCCTCTTCTTCCTGGTTACCTCCTGCTATAGACGATGGAAGAGACTCTTTCCCAGTCTCTCTCGTAAGTAGGGGAGGCATATTGTTTATATCTGGCCAATGGAATATAAACTTAAATTGCTGATAAATTCTGGAAAATTTCTTGCTTTATGATAAAAGGGACAAATATTTGTTGAATGAATGATGGTTGGATGGATGAGTGGTTAGGTCTCATAATCAGAACAAATGATATGATTGGATTGCCAAGATTTTTCCCCCATTTTGCAGTGATTTGCAACACTAACATGCCAATATAAAATACTGATAACTTAAAACACAATACCTACCTCTCATCTGCTAAGCAGCTTAGTCAAGGTCAAGGAATAATTGAGAGATATTTAAAACAAGACAAGAGTTTTATGGATTAAAATAGAAATATACTGAACTTTGTGTGTGTTTGTGGGGATGTATATTGATGCTTGCATATTCATTTAAGGTATAACTACTTTATGCCCATATAGTGTCCCATCATAGTCGTTCCTAGGAGAATAAACCTTGAAAATCTTCTATCTGTCCCTTCTATTGAAATTATTTGCATATTGCAGAAACTCGTGCATTGAGCTCTTTACATCCCCTAAGGGAGAACTCCATCTTGGCAACTCTTAATACACTAAGTCAACTTAGCATTCATTTCCTCCATCTATCCCTTCTCTTCCAAGTGGCACATATGATGTAATATTACTGCAATGGAAGGGAAGCTATGTGGTTCTTGACCACTGTTATTCCTCCATGGTAGCATCTACTGAATCATCTGAGTCATTTAACTCCCTGGTCATATAATTTGTACTAGTTTACTAAACCACTTCATAATCATTGCTCTGCATTGGTCTCAATCCCCAGTAACTTGTTTTTCCTTTCTTAGCCTCTCTTCTTTTCTCCCCAGCCCATGGATTCTTTATTTAGCTTAGAGGAAAGAAAATCCCCAAATTATTAGATTCTCAAACATCTTTCTCTTATACTTAGAACAAGGACTTAAACTTGAAAGGTAGGATGCTTTATGCTCTAGCTTCATTGTGAGCTATGATGACTGCTGTGTCAGTAGAGCGCTCATTGAGAACAGTTCTACGGGGAAAGACAGTGTGGTGGGGTGAAGGTGGCATGGATTTCTCTGATTAATACCTGACAGTGTCATTCCACAATTTATCCAATACGGTTTTTTAAAAGGATTAATCCTCTAATTTTCAGCTCATATTCATTAATTTATTGATTTAATTTTTGTTTTTTGAACACTATTTTATATCTGTCTGGTATAATCCTAGGTATGTCTGAATAGAGTGCTGAAGAAGACAGACAAAGACTCTGCCTTAATAGAACTCACAATGTAGTTGGGGAGAGGGACTGTAAATTAAATAAATAGAAAAAGATTATAAAGTAAATAAATAGAAAACAAAGAAATGTAAAATTTGATATGAAGGAAAAAACAGACTGAAGGGTAATCGTGTTGCCCACCTATGGTAGGGCTACTCTAAATATAAAGAATGGGCAGGTCCTGCTGCTCTCTGATTTCCATATAACTCTACATCTGTCTCAGGCAGCCCTTTGCCTCTCAATTTTGGATTAAACGGGCAGTTTTGGTCATGTCTCCACTAATTTGCTCTCTCTCCATCCTGCGAATTTTGCTTGCTCTGTGAAAACTTCTCAGACCTCTCCAGTTCAGGCAGAGCTCCCCATCCTTTGGAATAAAATAATATATGTGCTCTTTCTACATTTGCATGATGTTTAAGGAAAAATGTCTTTGTAATGTCTCTGGTTCTTCTATCATCTCATCTCGCTATCAAGCTTTCTGTAAACTCTTTTTATCAGATAGGAATTAAGTTAGGGGCCTTGAATATAGTTACATTGGTTTGTGCTACTATGTATTGTTCTTTCTCTTATTTTACCCCAAATTAGTATTCTCATTTCCAAATGCAAAGTATGTCCACTCAGTAACTAAGAAATAAGCTTTTCTACAATAACCATAAGTTATCAGGTACATATTATGTAGCAGGAATTGTACTCACTAATTTACATAAAAATTCTCATTTTATGCAGAGAAGAACTTTATGAGAGAGGCAGATCCCAGCTCAGAAAGGTTATTTTCTTGAACTGTCTGTACATGCTGGATTACAGTAGAATGTGCTTAGAAAGCAGGGCTGCCTCTGCAACGAGCACTTTCTGAAGCATTTTTCAGCCTTTGCATAAGTCAATTTTGTGTGTGTGCAAATCTACCTTAACTGTCAGTCAGCTATACACATTAATTTTTTAATCTTTAAATATAACTAATTATTGATGTTAATAAGCAATGTGATTCTAAAAGGTCCAGCTGCCACTTTTTTATATCCATAGCAATATTCTAAATGCAAAAGCAAAAACTAATTTTTTTAGAGACTTGAAATCATTATTTCTATTTTGTCATTAAATTGCTTAAATTTTACTGAAGGCTTTCTATTAGAATTAAAATTCATTTTACAGAGGGCTATCTCCCTAGGAACTCAACAACTAGAAAGCAAAAAAAAAAAAAAAAAAGAAAAGAAAAAAATTGAAAGCTTTAGGTTTTCAGTGATAAAAGTGATTTGTTGACTTATATGGCAATAATTACACTTATAAATCCTACTATGAGATCAGTGAGTCATGTACTGCCCTTTAAAAGAAACCAAAACTGCTGACAGATGTCTGCTAGCTATCAGGCAATAAGATTTTTATCAAATTATGCCCTTTCATTTTTGGCTCTGAAATTGGTTGCAAATTCACCCTTAAGAAATGCACGAGTAATATTCAACCAATAGCTGGCCTTATAATGTACTGCAGTTCTTCCTGAGAGTATTGTGGGGTGAAAAAGAAATGCTTACATTTTTGCTGTTATGTAAGACAAAAGAAATGAGTCTAAACATTAATCTGTTATGGGTAAGCCCAGCTAGTCCAGTTATGTTAACAGTAAACTGTTAATGAAAATTAGCAATTATAGAGAGACTATGTTGAAATCAGTGGTTACCATTATCAATAAAACTTGAAAAGGTTTCAACTATATATTTTTGTGACACAAATAAACCTTGGTAGCTTTTAATATCAGATAATTATGATCAAATTTTATTTAAATGATATACCAGGAATCATTCATTTTATCATCCAGATAAAAGGAACATAGGAAGATGTTTACCACGTGTGAAAGGGAAATAAAGAGAAAAATAGAACACTAGCATATTTTATGTGACTTGTGCTTTGCAAAGCAGGGCTGTATTATCCATTCTTTGGATATCACTAGAACACTTGATTCAGTCTTGGTTCCAATATATCACATTAACACTTATACATCTTGTAAATCTGCATCCTGACAGCTTACACAATTATGTAGCAGCTGTGAAAAGACTGAAAGTAAAAAAACAAACAAAAAAACCCCGAGCCTTTTGACTCAAGATTTTTTTATCCTTATCATGAAATACATATACATAATGCACATGTCGGTCATCTTGTAGCACTGACATTGAGCAGAAGAAAGAATTGCAAAAAAGGCATATTATCTTTTAATCTTGGTTGTATAATGCACACATTAGCCTATCCGTTAGTCTGTTAATTATCACATCTATTTTAGATTACACTGTCTGAAAAGACATAGACCATATTTGTGAATGTCCAGTGTACTATCAGTATGTTTACTTTTAAAATGAGGAAACTAATTATCTGTAGTCACAAAAATATAAGAATAATAAAATGAGCAAACTCCTGAAAACTACGAAGTTTATTATTTAGTGTAAAATATATCTAGAATCTCCATTTTTATTTTCCCCCCTCTTTGGCTACAGTTTTTTCATCTCCAGTAAAAGGTAGAAAGGACAAAGAGAAAGAGATAAACTATTCATTTTACTCCATGATCGATCTAGTGCAAGATATATAGAAGATTAAAGACCATTAAACTTCTTAGATAACATAGGGTTCCAAATCATCCTTGCAATCCTTGTTCTCAGTGAGTTCGTGTGTATGGCAGCATGTGCGTGTTGGTGGCAGGTGGAATTTAATAGCATGCAGTTTGATTTTACAGGCCATCTAAAGAGTACTTCAAGTCACTATGATACAAGAACCTTTCTGTCATAAACTTGACTACATCAGGATCGCCTTAGACATTTCCTCTTTTTTATATTTTAAGGCAAAAAAATTAAACCCATCTGCTTGGCTACCAGGTATTTACCTGGTCTAAAATATGCAATTTTACATCTTACAAAAGTGACATTGGCAGAGAATTACAAGACCTTTTGTTTTATAAAATTCAAACTTAGATGTGGAAGGAAGGAAGTAAAAGTAGAAGGAGGAAAGAAGAAAAGTATGTGGAGCTAGAGCCATGCTCTAGCAATTCTTGTGCCCTTTATAGAGAAGGTCTGTGAGTGGAGAAGCTGTGCATGCCCCTCCATTAGGTTTCTTCCCTGTGTTCATACAGCAGGATTGGTAGCCAGCAGAGTCAGGAACTGACAAAAAAAAAAAAAAAAAAAAAAAAGACTGCTTATAAAACAGGAAGCTATGTTAAAACCTCCCTTGGGATCACGATCACCTTAATAGAGAAAGCACATTATATCTGCCGCCATGTCAAATCAGAGGCCTCTAATCTGTCCTATTTCCTTTAGCCAAGAAATGTGACTTCCCTTCCTTCTGCTCATTATATCATGTTCAGTTGACATGCGTCTGTCAGCTTAGTACTAGGGAGAGAGATGTGTTATAAGTATACAAATTTAAAATCTATAAATCACATTTATCATTTTAGATATTCCCCTTTGTTACATCTGCTCACATTTATTGCTTTTCCTCCTTCCCAGATGTTCTCTTTGAAACTATATTCTGACTATTGCTAATTTAATCCCTTTCAAACAATATTTATGTCCTTTTTCTGAAATTATTTCTAAATTTAGTTGTAAAACATAAACTAAAGCTCAGTAAGTAAAATTAGCCAGAAGTCATCTTTACTTTTGAATAAAACGGGGTGCTTGTATCTTTAGTACAACTGTTAACTAAACCAATCAGGGATGACTTCAACTGAGAGAAAACACAATTTTTTTAATGAAATCCATTCAAGGCCAAAATGGCCCCAGGTAGCTTTGGTTTGAGTTTAGACTAGGCAAGGATCAAAAGTCATTTTGCACTGGCACAATATTAGAACTTTCACATTCAGCCTGAATTATTAATTATTCCAGAAAAGTTCTTTAGATATAAGAAAAGTCTAATTCTGGAACCACCATCAGGGCCCACACTGCAAAGACACCATTCACAATTTATACCTTACTACTGTAATATGTGTTTGGTTGGTCCACCTCTGAGTATCCAGACAGTCTTTGTCTTACTTCTGTGATTATTCTATATACTAGAGTGCATGGTGGTTTCTGAATGCTACCTTGTTCTTACTGTATTAACTTGTCATTTAGAGGAAGCATGAATGCTGACTTCTCAGAGGAATTTGTTGGTAATTAAATTGGAAGGACAGTATAATCTATTTATAGCTCTTTGAAACTTATCTTGGGAATACATGAACCCTGAATGTTATTCCAGGGATCACAACAGGACTACATACTAATTCTGAGTTCTCAGTAATTTTTATGATCAACTGTTCTTTTAACTGAAATACTGCATCCATTACTTATCAACTCATGGCAGACCACTGTGGCATCATATAAGAAAGGAGGATTAGAACAAAAAAATTTCCACTCTGCTCTGGAAAAATTCCCTAAATACTATGAAATATGCATAAATGTCAGGCCTGTTTCATTCTTCCTGCAATATGTGTATAAAACATATAAACTTGAGCACAATCTGCTGAGTAAATTCCTAATGTCCCTCTGAATTACTCTCCAACTATAGGTGATGTAGGTATTGTAGTCTCTGGTGCTTTTATATGTATATTCATATTTAGTAAAACTGATATTAGTTTTTCATGAGATGGGGTGGAGGATGCAGAACATTATTTATCTGTATAACTTTATATATCTCCATGCTATTTATCTAGGGGGATTTATATAAAACTGATAGTCTCTTTCTAAATAATTGCTAACCCTAAGTGGCCTAGTAATATCTGAACTACTCTAACATCAATTGTGTAATTTTCTGAAAAATAATAAAAACTGTTAAATTCTAGGCACATTAAACCATTTTTGTCAGTTATAGTGTTCCTCAGGACTTCAAATTAAGTTGAAATCAAAATATACCAGTTTTATGCGGTTGACAAATACCAGCTTGCTTACTGCTGCTGATAAACTCAGAGTCACAGGTACGTGTAATATTTTGTGATATTGTCCATGAGAAAGCTTCCTATAGCCACAGATCCATCCAAGCACATTCAATATATACCTGTTCGGTTGAGGGCATTGTCTATCAGATTCATTTTATTTTACCTCTTAAGTTAGCCAGAGCCACCTTTGCTGGTTCTGTAATAAATAACCCAGTTTTGAAGGAATAGAAAGAAGTGAAGAGAAGATGAGAGGCCATTTTATGGAGAAGGGTGTTTTGACATCATGGAGCAGTTCTTCATGGAAGAGGAATTGCCCCTCTGGGAAAAGAGGTGGCTACAAACAGATGGTCTTTACTAAGTAAAATTGACAGGTCTACAGGTAATGAATTGGCTTCTATAAAAGAGGCAGTTTATCCACTGAGGTTTCAGCACTACGGGGCCTAATTATTCTTGACATACTGCCCATTTCGTACGCTCACAATATTATGGCCAAATAGGAAAAAATAATTATACAAACTAGTAACACAAAACTCAAGGGAAACAATGCAGGTTATAAAAACATTACCAGAGAATGGGTTCTTTTTGAATGCAGGTCCATCTGTTCCTTCTAATTCTGCAAATGGTGAAGACCAAGTGCTATTACAACAAATCCCTAGGGACTAGTTTTTTTTTTTTTTTTTGGCCTTATACATTTAATTTTTGTTTTAGTAAAAGTTTCTAGACTAAGCAAGTGATTGGAGCTTGGAAATATTTTCATTATTCAGATACTATAGCTGTAATATCTTGTGTATCTAGTTTTGTTGTTTGTTTTGGTGGAAGCGTAAGAACGAAAGCATGTTAGGTCACCTCAGTTCATAAAAGAAAAAATGTCCATAAGTCAAATGAAAAATTTATAAGCATTCCACTATATGACAGACACAGCTGTGCTTTTATTTATATTTTATATGTGATAAATAGCACTTCTAGAAGAAGGACTTTCAGAAGAATAATTTTCCAGAAAATGTTTTCTATTAATAAACTCATCAAAATATTTATATAAGAATGTTTAAGTTTAGATACTGGTCATTAGAAATTATAAATATTTAATACTATAAAAGCCTACATGTGCTATAAAATAAACTTAGTTGTATATGCAATGTGACATACCTGTAGGATATATGTAAGCAACATATTTTCACACATGACTCATATGACTCAGCCTCATTACTTTATAGACATTCAAAAGCAATGTGAACTTAAAGATCACCTGGAAAAACATTTTTTGATTCAACTCTATTCACTCAAGAAATTTCTTGATTTTATTTTTTGATAGCAAGTTCTAGCTTTGGGATAAAACACACACATCCAGATGTTCCTTTAGCACGAGAGTGCTGAACCAGAGCCATATTATTTTTTGTTCAACCACCTGTGTATCAGCACCTGTTTCCAATTCTATATATGCAGTTTTCTACATTGATTACCATCATTTTCATTATTTCACAAACTACATGATGTAGCAACCACAAGACTCTTACATTCCAATTTCCTAGATTGGTTTATTATAAAAATATACTACGGTGTTTGCGGAAACCCAACATCTCTTGTCTAAAGAAATACAGTCAAAACAAGAATTTTTTATTCCAAAAATATCCTAATTAGATCTAATTAGATTAGACTAAAAAACATTTTTCTAAATAAGAGTTTTATGGATAATAAAAATTAAATATGACCATTATAGAAAATTTCGAAAAGATAACCACCTGTGTTTCCTTGGTTTCTTCTTCTGCATCATGTGTATATGCAAATATATATATACACACATATATTATATATATATACACACAAATATGTATTATATATGTATATACTTAATACTTACATATTAAACATATATACTGAAGTATATGTGATATATATACTTTATATAATAGTATATATATTACATATGTATATTTTACAAAATTGGGAGATACACATATCTAATACTGTTTTATCTATATCCTGTTTGTTTTTCACTTAAATTTATCTTGAACATTATCTCTATAATTAGAAATTTATTGTTAAGTCATATGAAATTTCTGCTTACAGGAAGAAGTTCACTGTTTTTATGAATTATTATTAAACCTCATTGTAATGTTAATTTGACAGTAGTAGAAGTATAATCAATAGTCAAAAAACCACAATACTAATATTTAGCCTTACCATAAATGCATCAACACAAAGCAAATATAACTTCCATAAGCAGCTTTTTTTTGGACAAAAGACCTTCTTTTGGCATAATTCTTACTGCATTATCAATGATCTGACTTTCTGAGGTACATAAAATTCCATTTCTCTTTAGGGAAGGCTGAGTGAGGAGCTCAGAAGTTGAAATCTCAGTGCCTTCATGCTTCAGATTTTGCAATCATGATTATAAACTTTATAATCTAATTGTTATATGTAAACTTAATTATTATATGCAAATGTCTCAGTCCACAGATAGTTCTAGAATTCTTTCTGCTCTAACCATATTTATTTCAGCACAAAATCAGCTTCAGAGTAAATCCATAAACATTTATTGGCACCCACAATAAGCCAGGCACAACATCAGAGATGTGGAACATGAGGGTGAACAAGTATCCCTTTCTCTGGGAGTTCAATTCCGCAAGGGAGAAACATGATACACAACTTAATGCTAATGCAATTTGATGAGCAATAGAGACTGTACAAAGTGCAATGAGAACACAGATGAAGAAGAAATCTATTCTGCCGGAGAGATGGAGTTGAGGAGTAGAAGTGAGGGAGTGATATTAGAAAAAGTGCTATATCATTAAAGAATGAATCAGGGTTTTCTACACAGAAAAGAAGACAGGAATTCACAGAGCAAAGATGTTGAATCCTGAGTAAAGAAATGGCTGGTAGAACAGCAGCTCCCAACAAGGATTTAAAAAAGGAAACTGCCATGATCGGGTCAGTCTTTTTAAAGACAATTCTAGGGGATAAGATTTTGCAGCTATTTCTCAAGCAAAATAGCCCTTGGCCACAGTTCATATGTTAGGAAAAAGAATTTTTTTAAAAATTCAGGGGTTTTGAGCTTAGGCAATGGTGTGAATGATGCTTCTTTTTACAGAAAATAGGATATACATGTCTAATAGGACAATAACTTCACATCCCTTGGCAAGAAAGATGGTTTTAGATTTTATATAAATATAATAAGCTCACATACTAAAAGTTGCCATTAACAGGGTGTCATTTCAAACATTTACCTTAAAATCAGACCTTTATTAATTTTCTAATAATTGTTCCATATTTATGTGCATTCCTGGAGTTAGGGTTTAGCCCTAGTTAAAAACAAATAAGAGACATTCCACAAATAGAAATAAAAAAATCTAACATAAAATTCCACCCCAATGATCTGCTAATAATGTCTAGAAAAACTACTGTAACATCAAGGAAAAATAAACTTTTTTTTTGGTAAAGTACTCTTTTTATAAAAACATATGTATAAACACACACACATAAAATAAATTCTGCTAGAATCTCAGGGGAGAGCAAGCAAGCTCAGAAAGCTTTAAAAAAAATTGACCATTACTGTACTTCTTTTGTAATATGAGACACTTGAAGAGAGATTCAGGGGAAGATTGTCTTATTGAGCTCCCAAAGGAAAAGAATGTAAAAACTGTACATTCTTTGGGATCAAAGGAAAAGGAGAAGAATCTTTTTCTTAGCGTACCTTTTAAAAATCCACAAAATTATAGGGTTATTTTACTTTCTTTGTGCATAGATGGAAGAGCCATTTGCTAAAATAAACCTTTGAAAGACAACTTAGTAGCCTACTTTGAAAACTACAACTACAGGGTAGAGTGAAATGATAAGAGGGCATACTAAGCTCTGTTTGGAGGATTTTTTTTTTCATTGTAATTTTTACTATTTTCCACAGGTCTGTATTGCAATTTTCAAACCTTGCATTTATTTTTAGGGATAACTATTTATAGCATTTCTAACTCTAATAATACTATATATTTTTTTACAACTTCTTATCCTTCAGAGTATTTTAAAATGTATCCGCTTAGATATTGTTTATTTTGATCCATTTTAACCCTCAGTTCTTTGGTGGGGAATTTTCACACACTGTCATCAGAAAAAGTCTTTAATAAACCTATATGTAATCTGGAGCCACCCTAGAAACACAGGTTAAAAAAAATGTATTTCTTGGTGAAATACAAATGAATATATTCTAATATCTGCTTGGCAAAATATAAATTTATTTGTAAACAGTAATCATCTTCTCTATCATGGAATATTCCAAGGAATCACTACATATAAAATAACAAATACATCAACTCTCATTTCTATTTCCTCACCACCCCCCAGTCAGTTTCCACTGATTGCAGCCCAAGAATCCCCACACCCAACCACCACTGCCTCACATGACAAAAAATGTCCTCATCTGCAATTTTATAGAAAAAGAAACCTAGCTTCAGAGAGATTCACAAGTTTTTCTAAGATCATCAAATTACTACAAAAAAGGAGAAGGATTTTGTAACCAATAGATAATGAAATCCTTTATTAGACTTTGCAAATTGATTTATTATTTATTTCTCTTAGTTACTTGGATCAGAAACTGTTTCTTTCCTTTGAATTTATCAAACATAAATAGTCTGGAATTTCTGAGTTTTAAAGAGCATATATATGGTTTGATCTGCCTATCCTCTATCACCTCTTCCTCTGACAGTAACCATATGTTGTCTTGGCTTGGGGGATCTTCCTGTTCCCCAGTGAATACAATCTTGGGAGACTGTTAATCCAGATACCCAACTCTCCACTAGTCAAGGGGAGGGAAAGTGACCAGCTAATCAGATGTTCTTTCCCTCAAACATTCTTCCTGAATCTTGACTGGATTAACACCTGGGCTGAAAGTGGCTGGAGCCATCATATCTTACTGACAGTACTCTGAAGACCATGTTCATTAATCTAATTCCTATTTTCTTTGCAGCTTCTCTGATGCCAGGATTTTCTGAGGCTTGGCTGTTAACTTTAACCTTTCTTTCTTTTGGATTCTGCAAACTGCATCATGCTCTTCTAATCCACTCCTTTCTTAGCTAAATTAGTAGAATAAGCTTTTAATTACAACCCAAGAATAGTAACCAATACAGTATGGTAGATACTGTTGGTTCCCCACCAAAGATACAGACTCCCTTCCACAGAGTAGAGTTGTTAGAAAATGGTCGCTACGTCAGACAATACAGTTTTCAGTTCCCATTGAATCTAGGCAGGGCCATTAGACTAGTTCTCGCCAACTGAATGAAGTGAATAATGATTTTGGCCCTTTGTTCTTGGTGGTAGAAAATATTTCTTTTACATCTCTGCAAAGGTGACTAAGGAGCAGACTTCTTTTCTTCCCTCCCTTCTCTTGTGTATTGGTTAGATATTGATACCCAGAGTGACCTTGGAAACTGCGTGGTAAAAATGCAAGAGCCTTTGCCAGCCTGTGCCACGGCTGCATGGAGCAGAGACCCCCTCACATTGGATCCACGCAAGTGAGAAGTCAACATTTTTGGGTTAAGCCATTGATTTTTGGATTGATATTTTTCATCACTTATCATTATACTAACAAATACCTGCAGGTAACATTAAATGATCTTTTTCAACATTAATAATTTTTTACTTAAATATATTCTATTTATTTATTTATTGTTCTTAAAGAATTTCAGTAACACTTCATACACTGGTATCAGTTGTAAATCAATATCTTTAAACATGCTTCTTCAACTAGCAATTTATGAAACCACTGAATCTATGAAACATAATAAAAATCTTTTTACAACGTAGGAGTAGATTTAATTTGCCAGTACACTTTCTTAGTGCAAGGAGCCAAAGTTCTTCTTTAATAGTAGAGCAAAGTTGCTGAAAATATGCTCAAATGTAAACTTTGAAAGAGTTTAACGGGTGCTTTTCAGAAATTACCTGAAAAGCTCATGAAAAAGCACTGATAATGATGAGGGTCAAAGGCTCTCATTAAATGTTTTCTGTGTAGTTATCAATTCAACAAATGCTTATTGAAATGCTAGTATCTGTACAAGGAAAATGCAAATAACTTAGCAAAACGCAACAAAAAACAAAATACAGTTTGTAAATTAGAGAAAAGTACACTGAAAAAGGAGAGCTTTGACATTCTGAGCACCTTAAACAACTTATCTCAATGTAAAGGAACCAAACATTGTTCTTTCAAGTTTTTACTCTCATAATTAAGGTCCAACATAAATAAAGTGGTAGCCCCAAGTAAAAGTGACCATACCTGTAAATTAGAATTTTTTTTTTTTTTTACCTCACCTCATTACCTTGAAAGCTGTATTAGTCTTGGAAAAATCTCATTGACTGTAGTTTCAAGGGCTAAGGTGTCACAAAATATTGGGATCCTGTGAGGTGCTCCTGGAGATAAAGGCAGAGGAGCAATTTTTTGACCCTAGAAATCTTTCAGGAAATCCAATATCCATCCCTATTTCTCCATCCCAGTGCCATGTGGGAGCCTGCCCAGGATCTTTGATGATGATATTGGGACTATAATTATGAAATTCTAGGGATGGAGGTGGTAAGAGTTTTTAATTTCTAAAACTCTGAAGAAATGAATAAAATTATATCAGAGGTCCTTTCCCAGTAAACTAGTTCTTAGAGTTTGCACAGGTAGATTATCTCAAGTGCACAGACAATATGACCAAAGAGGGTACAGAAACATGTCACATAATCACATTTACTTTTACAAACCACAGGATATAATCATGAGCTTATAGAATGCCACTTCTCTTTCACACATCCAGTTGACCTTTAATTGATCAATACTTGTGATATCCTGAAGATAGACAGTCTGAATAGCATAAATAAAAGGCTTATTTGATGATAACCTTGTTTCCTAAACACAGGTTTTTATTACCTTCTCCAAATGAAAGTAATATTCCTTTTTATGTATCTACAACACAGCAAGAAGCACAAAGACAGCAAAAACTTGCTAAGCTGCTGAACTTGAAGGATGCTTTCAGAAAGGGAAGGATATGATGACTTTCAAAAGGTTTCAGTATCTGATTGTCTGCAGGAGCAAACTAATCAGTAGATGAAGCTCTTGTATTTAAGCCAGACACTGGAGAGAACTGCAGCACCAAAGTTAAAAATACACACACACACACACACACACACACACACACACATATACATATATAAATGCATATATATATACACATGTATGTGTGTGTGTATGTGTGTGTGTATATATATATATATATATATATATATATATATATATATATATATATATATATATATATATATATCTCCCACAGGAGACACTTTTTAATACAGAAAAGTCATTCGAATTGAGATTTTTGCTAATTGAACCTCTATGAAACAACAATAACATAATTTATATGGTTTCATCTGACTTCTAGCAAAGTGTGACATTTTTAAATCAAAGAGAGATATCTTTGATTAAACTCCCACAGGAGAGACAAGTCATTGTCCAGATAAGTCCTACTGGGTAGGCAGATCTCCATTTAGTTCATTTGTACCTTTTTCATTGTATTGCTGGCAGAAATCATGCCATTTTCCCCCTTTTATCCCCAGGATAATTAACTTGTTCATTACCAAGTTGGCTAGCTTAATAGCAACAATACCATCCAGGCTCGAACCCCTTTAAGGATATATTCTAGGCAAATCATACCAAAAAAAAAAAAAAACTTTGCAGGTTCAGACAAAATTAACACGTCAGTGTAATGAGGCTCCCAGTCATCTTAGAGAACTTTCTCATGTTGAATATATGTCTTTGAGAAGAGAATATTTAATACCATACTATCGGCTAGACAAAAGCAGTTTCTATTCAATAGCTGTCCATCTTCCTATCCTCAGAGGAAAGCAGCATTTCTCTCCCCAAAATGAAGAGAATACCAATGGGGCTAATCTCTTCAAAGTGCTTAGAGCTCAAAGCAATTGCCTGTAGTTGTAGAGTCCCACCCTCATTATCTCAGCAAAAGAAAAATGACCAAAATGCAAAATACTGCCTCGTTTTTTGGACAGAAATGCTCAAAAGAACATTAAGATAAACATTCACCAACTCACTTCTAAGCTCAACATTTTGAAACCTAATTTACTTCCTTAGAATAAAAGAGTCAAATTATGAACCTGAATCTTTCTTAATACAAAATGTGCCTCTTTAAGGCACAAAATTAAACCATATTGGTCAGCATCAAATAAATAGATTGATTTATATCTCAGATACTATTATAGTCCAGGAAATAATAACTTTTACAATATAGTCATAAATACCTAAGAATTATCAAATTATGAATTACATGATATAGTTAGCTCTTTTCTGAGCATCTTATTTCACATGAGAATTTACTCAGTGTTCTAACCTACAAAAAGATAGGTGTTTCTAGAAACCACCAATAGGAGAAA
The DNA here is from genome assembly GCF_025265405.1 of Mesoplodon densirostris. Lineage (NCBI taxonomy): Eukaryota > Metazoa > Chordata > Mammalia > Artiodactyla > Ziphiidae > Mesoplodon > Mesoplodon densirostris. Next base: position 23,792,393 of record NC_082668.1, read on the forward strand.
TGGGAACACACCTTACAAAACCATGATTATTTAATTTTAAAAATGACATGAAATGTTTAATTTTCATGTCTCAAAGGCAAAATTGCTCTGGTGAAGTAAGCTGCATTTGGGGTAACGACACTTGCTCAGGCTGCGTTGTCACAGTTTCCCACTGTTTTGATTTCCCACTAGTAGCAACATATCCTTTAGAGATTTGTAGGTACCGAGAATTCAAAGGGACTGGTGGTGGTGGTGGGGGGTGATTCCCTTTGTTCTCAGGCAATGTCACCCAGCGTACCTTTCCTCAGACCAACTCCTGCGCAAGCCATACAGAGTATATAATAAATAAAGAGGCGAATCAAGCTACCACTCATTATATAAATTTGAAACAAAGAATTACCACCATGAGGAAGACTATTATGCATTTTGAGGTGTTTTAGACACTGGCTTGAGAGATCGACTAGACCAGGATTTTCCAAATTTCAGCTTGAAACCAATAAGTGGGTCATGAAAGTAATGCAGTGCAGCATTAAAAATGATATAACACAGAAAATATCTATTTATATCTATACATATTTATATGTAAATATATAATATACATTATATATATGTATGCTTAAGATCGTGTCTTAGGGTTAGAATATAAAATCAATTTCCTTCTGTGGGCTGTCCTGGTAATAAAGTTCTCCAGTCACTGCATTACTTAAAATCCTTTCTAAAGCTTTAGTTTTCTCCTTCCTTTTCAAAGTAATGTTCCTACAGCTTCCCCCCAAACAATTCCAGGAGTGTATACTCTCTGCCTGCTGAGTTACTTTTATGTCGCTCTAGTGGTTAGCGATGTTTCCCTACTGCCTAGCTCCTTTCCTTTCTCCTTGCCTTCCGTCCCTCCCTTTCTTCCTCTCTCCCCAAACACACACACACACACACACACACGCACACACACACACACACAGCTGTGTGCCCCAGGGGAAGCTGACACCACTGCCTGGTATAAAAGTAACGATTCCCCTTTCTAGGTCCTCGCTCTGAGATGGGCATATATCCCCATCCTGGTCCAAAAGACATGAGGGAAGTCTACCTGGGGAATTTAAGAAACAGTTCCCTCCCTTCTGAAAGCCAGAGGAAGAGACAGTCTCACCACTTCCCCTGGATGTGTTCTTGTTACAGTATGATCTGTGGAGGTATAAGAGCCACCTTGCGGCCAACATCAGGATGACAGAACCAAGACGAAGAAAGAAACTGACTCCATGAAAATATTTTAGACTTGCCGCATCAACCAAATCTGAAATCTGCCCCACCTGTGGACTTTCTTTTATGTGACATAACAAAATTACTTCTTGTCCGTTCCAGTTGGGGTTTTTGATACTTATAGCCAAAAGCATCTTAACTAATACATTAATCAATGAACCTGCATAATTAAGAAGTCTTGAAAAATGATATTAATTAAATGGTACTCAATTTATCTAACAATAAAATATATTATAAAAAAACAATCAGTATAGTGTAGAACTGACAAGTCAATTGAAAGGAAAATCAATGGAGGGGAGTATATAGTCTACTAATATATCCTTGCCCTGAATAGAGTGTGTTTGTCTACATGGTTGTCAACTTGTTTATTGTTGGCTTCTTCTAATGTAGATCAAATTTCATTACCTCACTGCTAAAAACTGTCCACTGTATTCACGTTATAGTCAACTAATATTCAATCTCTGTACCATGGCCTATGAGACCCTTCATGGTCTAACTCTTGCTTATCTCTCCTAAGTCATCTCATGCCAATCTCTTATTCATTTTCCTTATTCATTTTGCTCTAGTTAATGTGGATCTTCTCAACATTATTCTAACTCAAGGTCTGTCTACTTGGAGTCCTCTTCCTAGAATGTTCTTTCCCAAGACCTGTGCATGACTTACATCCTCACTTCATGCAGGCTGCCCTTTCTCAGAGATCTTTTCTGAAAATTTTATCTGAAATAGCAACACCCCACCCTTTCATTCTATACACTTACCACAGCTTTATTTTCCTTATACCATTTATGCATGCCTGTGTGTGTGTGTGTGTGTGTGTGTGTGAGAGAGAGAGAGAGAGAGAGAGAGAGAGAGACAAAGAGTTAATTTTGTGCTTCTCCCACTGGAATGTAAATATGGGAGGACAGAGACTTAAGCCTTTTTACCATGTTTATATGGATTATCTCATCAATGCTCACAAAAAAATAACAGGTACTGTGTTTTGTTATCCTCATTTTACAGAGGAGGAAATTTAGGCATAGAAAGATTAAGGAACATGCTCAAGGTTAGAGAACTAATACGTGGTAGAATCTGGATTTAAAAACAATCATTGCATCTCTGTCACTCTGGAGGCTGTTGTTCTTAACTTCTCTACTGCCTCTGTATGCAATTAGAATGAAAAAAGGCCCAATATAAACTGTAAAATAACTGTATTATTAGAACACTGTAGGACATAAGGTTGGATATGGTAGATCATTAGGATAGAAATATAGTGTAAAATGCTATATATACACATATATAGTATTTTTACTATGTTTAATAATATATAGTAATTCTACATTATACATATAATTATATATAGTAATTTTACATGGAATTTCATGAGAAATATAAAATTTTTAAACTCTGATTTATATGATTTATTTTTCTTTTATATATTTTTCATATTGCTTTTTTGAATATGTCAGTAATAATCACATAAAACATTTAGAATAACCAAAAATATACATGTTAAAAAATAATGCATCCTGTGGGCATAAAAAAGGACTCTAAATATTATTGTGGTCTGAACAGCAGTAAAATACTCTTTCCTATCTACTCCAGTTTGGAACCACCTGAGGAATAGACACAGGAATTATAGGGATGGAGATAAAAATATCACCTTCAATGTGATAAGGGTGAATTTTAAAATACGACATGAATATGCAGCCTCAGCAGTGTCCTAATATTTTCCATAAATAATTAACTCTGCCCAGCCAATTATTGGCAGTTGTAAAAACTCTGGCTTCTGCTATTGGAGTAGTCTGCTGGCAGAAATGGATGAAAGAAACTGCGTGATCAGAGGACAGACTTTCCCAAGGAGAGGACCACTAGAGAAACTATTCAGTGGGACTTGGTCAGTTCCTTCTGAGCTCTTCAGTTAAGCAAGACACCCCTTTCACAGAGGGAGAGGGGAGGGAGGGTCAGAGATGGAGTAGAGAGGGGCTAGGAATATTCTAGGTCTCTTTCCTCCATGCAAAAGTGAAAACTAGAAGGTTTAAGTGTTAACCTCTCATAGATATGTGTCACCTTTTTCTTGGCTTCAGATGAACCATATTTATTTGCCCTTTCCCTCTTTTCTTGCTGTCTCATGTTAGGAGGAGATGGGTAGGAAAGATCATTAGGATTAATCTGGCCAACAACAATAAGAAGTTAAAAAGATACCAGCTCTTCACTGTTTCATATCAGGGTAATTTATTTGCATGTTATTTCTTATTTCTTTCATGTACAGATTCTTTTTCCTTTTTTGTATTAAACAATTATGACATATTTACTTTAAGAAATTTACATAGAACATAGGGAAAACACCTCACAGAGAATTCCTGTACACATTTTGGTGGCTATAATGCCAGGCTCTTTATGTGCATCTGTATCAGTTAGGGTCTTGACAGGAAACAAGGAGCACATGCTCAGATAGAAATTTTAAAGAGGCTTATTAAAGAAGGGACCATTTACAGAGGGGAAAAAATAGAGGAAAATTTAAGAAAAAAAATACATAAACTAGGAGCAGTGGGAAGTTGTTACCTACCCTAGACTTGAAGGGGCAAAGAGTGGAAATGACCTAAGTGGAACCTGGCTAAGAACTGGAGCCTTAGAAGTGGGGCTGCCTGACAGGAGCTATAGCTGTCAAGCAATGCAGCCATCAATACAAATGCATCCAAGGTGGGAGCAGAAGGGATAAATGTTCCAAACTCTCTTCCTGCTCTCTCCTCTCCTGTCAATGCCACTCATTGGTCAATCCCAAACATAAGTCAATGGGCAAGCATCTTTCTCAGGGAATAGAGGAGGGCAGCGAAGAGATAGAATGGATGAGTGGAGGGACAGAGCCAGTGGAGAATGAGCAGTATAACATCCATCTCTCTGTTTATCTGCCTATCTATCTATTTATCTATCTATCTATCTGTCTATCTATCTATCTACTCATTGTGAAATTATATCCTATACTCTATTTTGTTACTACCTTTATCTTCACTATGTATTATGAAATACTATCTTAGTACTACATTAATGACACTTTAATTGTTACTTGGTATTCCATTGTATGAGATTTTTGAACAAGTCTTATGCTTACATATTTAACTTATTTTCAAATTGTCTTCAGTTATTATCTTTTCATGACTGGTATTCACAGATGCCCTTTTGAATTACTTCTGAGGATTATTTATAATCAGAATGAATAATGCTCTCTTTATTTTATCATTCAACACTTAAAATGAGGATCTCTAATAATTTCATCACATGAGAATGCCAACTGACTTTGAATTATAGCAAATATGGCTTTGTTAACACAAATTTTACCTGTATTACTCAAAATAGTAGGGCAATATTTTAATCTGATTGACTGAGATATGATAGGGATATTAAGTACTACTGTCAACACAATATTCATCATTGATTATGATCACTTGGCTGTCCCAAGCTCCAGACCTGGGTTAAAGCTTTCTTACAAGTAGCAATGTTTAATTGGGACTACAATTGCAGGAGGAAAAGAAAACAGAGAAAAGTTACAGGATACTTTGAATCTAGGCAGAAGAATGGAGGTAACAAACCTGGAAATAAAACCTAGTTCAACTGTCTCAAAATAAACTGGATGTCAGCTACGGCAAACAAGCACACAATAAAAACCAGTACAGGGGCCTCCCTGGTGGCGCAAGTGGTTGGGAGTCCGCCTGCCGATGCAGGGGATACGGGTTCGTGCCCCGGTCTGGGGGGATCCCATGTGCCGCGGAGCGGCTGGGCCCGTGAGCCGTGGCCGCTGAGCCTGCGCGTCCGGAGCCTGCACGTCCGGAGCCTGTGCTCCGCAACGGGGGAGGCCACAACAGTGAGAGGCCCGCATACCGCAAAAAAAAAAAAAAAAAAAACAGTACAAAACATGTTAAAAGAGAAGTCTTTTTGATAATGAAAACCCCACTGGACTAAGTGATAGAAGTATGCTGGTGAAATGAATGACATTAAAATCGATAAAACATTATACAGATACAGGATATTATTACTCCAGGCCTCCCATGTTGAGATGAGGTCTCTAAACACTCTTTTTCCATTGCTTCACCATTACAGAATGTATAGCAAAATACTCCCAAATTCTCACTGATACATATTTTTTTAAATGGAAACACTTTCCTCATGTAAGCTTATATATAGGCAAATATCTTCAAGGAAATTCTTAAAAACAAATCAAACTAATTTAATTTTAACATGGCTGTCAGGTTGACAATAGTAAAAGTTAAGCACCGCTAAATGTTATCACTGTCAACATGTCTCTGTATAAGTTTCCATAGTGGTAATGAGTAGCGAATTATCTATTGATATGAGAGAGGAGAGTAGCAAATCCATAAACGACTTCCTACTCAACAGAACATTCAGCAATATTCATATACATAAATATCTTATCAGCTTCTTAAAGAAGAAGAAAGTGTTGCAAAGGTAACTATAGTTCCTGAAATTGTTCATTATTATGATATCAATTGATGTCTATTAGCAGTGTCTGATGAATTTAGATTTCTATATTTCATACAGTTGAGTCAGGAACTTAAGTCTTACCATGTCTTTATACATAAATAAGGATAACAATTTTTGCTGTGATTTGATCACCCATAAATAATAGCAAACCAATTTACTCACTGTTCTTTGACTTGATCAAACATATTGGCTCTCTTTTAAGTTTCATGTGTTATTCTTTTTCAGAAAGACTAATATACCCATACCCCACTGAATATGCATGCATTTTAAAAATTAACATAAGTTATCACAATAATCCTTCTTAGAAATAAAGACCAGAGTTGGGACCATAGCCTCAAACACCATCCATGATCTGGTCTTTGGATAACATTTTGAATCACCCCTCATAATTCTCCTCATCTAACCTCAAACACATAAATACAGTTCCAGCGTAGAGACTTTGTACTGCTGTTCTCACTGCCAAGAACACTCTTCCCTCTGATAACCACTTGATCTATTTCCTCACTTCCTTCAAGTCTCTGCTCTCATTTATCACTTCATAGAGACATTATCTCTGAACATTCTCTATAAAGTAATATTCCACCTCACTACACTCCATTCTGGTTTATTTTTTTTAATAGCACTTATCACCACTTGTTAATGTTGATTCTATTAGTTGTTTATCATCTACTTTCCTCTGATCCTTCTCCCCTAAGTAGAATGTAAGTTCCATAAGAATAAAATTATGTATATATATACACACTGCTCTATACTTAGCATCTAGAATAGGGCAAAATAAGTGTTTCCTGAAATAATTAATATCATCAAAAGAAAGACAAGAGACAGAGGGTATCAGAAAAGAATTGTTGTAGTTAATTTTATGTGTCAACTTGACTAGGCCATGGTAGCCATGGTACCCTGTTTTGATCAAACACCAGTATAAATGTTGCTGTGAAAGTATTTTTGTATGATTAGTATTTAAGTCAGTAGACTTTGAGTAAAGCAGATTACCCTTCATAATGTGGGTGGGCCTCATCCAATCAGTTGAAGGTCCTAAGAAACATAGACTGACGTCCCTGAGAATAAAGCAATTTTTGCCTTCATACTACATTTGGACTCAAGCTGTATACACACACATACAAACACACATCCTATTGGTTCTGTTTTTCTGGAGAATCCTGACTAATACAGACATTTTTCTATGCACACATATTAATGTAGAAAAATAATAATTATTATAAGTAAAGCAAATTCATCATTCCAAAGATAGAAATATTAGATTGAAGAAAAAAGCAAAAAATTAAAAAAACATATGAAATTCCCACAAAAATGTGAAAAGTAAAGGTATGGAAAGAAAGATTATCAGGAAAATACAACTCCAAAGAAAACAGGGTACCAATTTTTAATGCAAGACCAAATAGAACTTAAGGCAAAATCACCATGAGGATGATGTTACAGACTGATAAAAGGGAGAAAATATCAAGTAGGTATCATGATTATGGATATATGTATCTAAAACATGGTCTCAAGATATATGCAGCAAAACTGATAGAATTATAAGGATAAATTAATTAATACTTGTGGTTAAGGATTTTTACTATATCCATGTTAGAAACTGAGAGCTCAAGCAGTCAAAATAAATGTTATAAATTATTTGAATATCCAGTAAATAAGCTCAAACTAAATTCCAGAAAAATGTTTGACCTAATAAGGTGTGTATACATATGCATTCTTTTTGATTACACAAAGAACACTGAACAAATTGTCTATATTAGAGGCCACAGGATATCAACTTAATACAGGCCATGTTCTCTGACATAATACAATTTAAAATTTTTAAAAGGGTAACTCTAAAAATCCCAGGAGATAAGAATCCCAATAGATACTTTTGGAAAAGAAGAGAAAAGAGTGGCTTCACATTCATATATTAAGTTATACTGGAACATCCAGTAATAAAAACAGAATTGTACCAACTCAGAAAAAGACAATGTTACCAAAAGATTAGAAAAAAGAATTCAGAAAAGACTGTTTCTCTATATGAGGTTGATATATTATAGAAGTGACATCTCAGATTTAACTGTATAGTTGATGGTGTCAGGAAAAATGTCTCAATAGATAGGAAAATAAAGTTGGATCTCCCACTATAGTCATTGAATTATTGTTCCCAACTTTGCATTTCTTTCCTGTAATAAGGTTAAAAATCCCTAGGCATTATCCAAGACATGTCCCTGTAATCTGTGATAATAGTATATGCCTCCATCTAAGTGGCTTTGGACTTGCTTATAACTTGTTGTGAACATGTTTTGGACAATGGGATATTAAGCAGACAGTATTTGTCACATTCAAAAGAAGATATAAATATGATTGCTGTGTTTCTTTTTCTTTCCATCTATGCTTACTGTAGGAGGTTAACATGTCCCACACACAGGCCCTGGGGTTCAGAATGAGAAGACACATGGAGTTCAGTGGGAGCACAGCAAAGTACATCAGGCCTGAGCCAACCTGAAGCTATCTCATAAGAAAACAAGAAACAAATGTTCCAATAAATCAGGAAGATTCTGGGTTGGTTTGTTATTGGAAGAAATGCTAACTGATAGCAACACCTTGCACTTTGAATCAAAGTCCTAAAATGTGAAAGGTAACAACACAAAGTTAAAAAAGGAAGATGCAGGAAAATGCTTTTGTGACCTAATAATGATAAAATTCTCAAGCAATGCCCCCAAAGGAAAAAAGTACTAAGAAAAAAATAAAATAGTTTCGATTCTATGACATTTAATGATTTCAATTTAGTAAAAGACACCATAGATGAGATCAGTAAATATTTTTCTCTTTGGGATAAATATACATTCAAAATTAACAATAGATTAATACTCAGATAATTATTGCAAATCTGTAAGTCCCAAGAGGAAGGAAATCCAATTAAAAAAAATGGGCAAAGGCAATTAGTTCACAGATGAGGAAGCCTGAAAGACTGACAAGTATGTAAAAAGATGTTCAACATTACTAGTAAGTAGGGAAATACAATGCATATAGTGCCCACTGTACTGGCAGAATTATAAAATTAAATATTATCTGTATTAGTCTACTCAGGCTGCCATAACAAAATTCCATAGACCAGGTGGCTTCAAAAGCAGAAATTTATTTCTCACAGTTCTGGAGGCTAGAAGTCCCAGAGCAGGGTGCCAGCATGGTCAGGTTCTGGTGAAGGCTCTCTTCCTGGCTTGCAGACTGTGGCTTTCTAGCTGTGAGCCTTCATAATCTTTCCTCATGCGTGCACATGTCTCTTCTTAAATGACTATTCATTCTATTGGATCAGGGCCCCACCCTTATGACCTCATCTAAATTTAATTACTTCCTAAAAGCCCTTTCTCCAAATACAGTCACATTGGAAGTTAGGGTTTCAACATATGGATTTGGGGGGGGATACAATTCAGTCCACAGCACTACCAAATGTTGAAAATGCGATTCCTTGAAGGACTGTAAACTAGTTATAGTGATTCTGAAGAACAATATGAAAATGCTTAATTAAATTAAATAACATACATTCTATGGCATAGCAAGCCCCCCCCCCCCGGGTATGTACCCCAGAGAAACTCTCACAGATGCCCAATACAGAGATATGTATGAGGATGTTTAACACAGAATACTTTGAAGTAGCAGGGGCTGATAGGGAATTTAGGTGCCCTACACTAGTATAATAGACAAATAAAATGATAAAATGAATAAAAATGGAATGCTATCCAGTAGATTGAAGTTATAAACCTGACAGAAATATATTAATATGGATAAAACTTAAGAACATAGTATAGAATGAAAAAGCAAGAAACAATGAAATGTATGACAAAATAAGTTTTTAAAAATCTTAGGTACATATGTATATAAAGTAACTCTATATATTCTTCAAAGATACTTGTAAACTAAGGAAACATATCAAAGATATTTAAAAACTTCCATGGAGTGTAGGAGGGAATGAGATTAGGGATGGAACATGAAAGGTGAAAAGTAATAAAATCGAATGATGATTGTCTATTATGTATTGAGAATTATGGTTAACTCAGCTCTTTGTATTTGAGGAAGAAGAAAAGAAAGGAGAGATAAGATGAATGAAGCGAAGGGACCTATGGAGGAAGGGGGAGGAGGAAACAAGTAGAAGAAGGAGAAAAAGAAGCTGAAACAGAAGCAGCAGAAACATCCATCATTACAACTAAATTTTGATAAGGATAAGTGGTTCCTAATGCCACATGGACGAAGGAACAAATCAAACATTATGAAAGGCATAGTGAAAGGATAACAGAAGGTCAAAAATTAAAATTAAACTGAGTCCATGAGAAGAGAAATCGGTAATGTTGTAGTTAACATTATAGAAGTGCCCATCTTTTTTCTCCAGCTCCATATACAGCTACTGGATATTCTTTACAAATCACACTCTGATGACACTTATAGCATATTATACGTGGAAAGGTTTAACTTATAGTTTTCAACACTCCCAGTTTATTACTTGCACATTCATGGCTATTGCTTCAATTTACTTTGTAAATAGAATCTTACTGGTCTCTTCATAGCTGAATCCCAGAATTTAGAACAGTACCTGGCAGATAATAGGCTTACACTAAATATTTGTCAACTGAATTAACATCATTTCCACCATTAGACAAACAAAAATACAAGAGAGAGAATAATATAATTCTTGGCTAGAAGGCACGATGTGAAATGCATATATACTATTCCAAATGCATATCTATTATTCCATTTATCAAACTCATTATTTCAAAACATTTAGAGAGTGTTGATTTTCATAATACCAATACTATACTATTTCTTCTTTTCAATTTTTTTTTTCCTTTTGCTGGTAGAGTGCATAGTAGGGGATGTTGCATGAAGATGATTTTAAATAATTTTTATTTTCACTCCTATTATATTACAAGTGAGAAAAGATACTTCTGACATCAATTAGATTTGAATAAATCATCTGTGAATATCATTTGAAATTAAATTTTAGATAAATATAACTGAGCGTTATCTCAAGTGTGAACTGTGCAGTCTCCATCTCCAAGAGCAGTGTGCTATTTGCTCTGGGTTGATTTGCACGTCTGTTGAACTGCAACTGCTCTTAAAGGATTATCCTATTAAGAAGTATCAGCTGACAGATTAAAGATGATTACCTATTCAATTTTGCAAATGTAATCTATTAAAAAGACGACGAATTCTTGGGCTACTTGATTTTGGGCCATGAAGTGTGTGTAGACTACAAATTTCAACTTTATTATTTTTAAATCTAATAATTATTATATGCTATTAGATTAAAATAGTACATTCCCCTTAATACCATAACTGTGAACCCCTTAGAAAAATTCAAAGGTCTGATTGTGCTTTAATTCTTTATATAAAATGCATTTTTCTTGATTAATATATGCATGAGAAAATAGGTCATATTTCATAATGACCTATGCTAGCATGTATATGTAATTTTTATTATATCTGTAAACATACAGTCATAGTTAATTATATGAATTGGAATATCTTATTGCCTAGATGATATTAAGATATAGCTAGTCATGAAACTAATTTCTCATACTTGTTACATAGATAAAAATCTTTTTGAATTTCTTAAGTGTGTTGACAAGAAACTATCACATTAATTGTTATATGCATATAACTAATATAAATACATTTGAAAACTATTTCTTACATGACTACTACAAAATTAATCTTCATTAAATGTGATGACAGTAATTTAGAATTCCTCATTTTTTGGACATGAGCTGGATTTAAATTGTTTATTTATAATTGGGCACATAAGCTTTGTAATGAACTTCCAAGGAGATATCTTACGTACATAGGAAAACATTTCCAAGTACTTTTTGATCATCTATGCCTATAATGTTACAATTATATTTCTACACAGTACAACTACAACAGAGAATTAAGCAACAAGTAGAACCATACTTGTTTTAAAAATATTACACAAAATTGAGGATCTAACAACACAAGTGTGACTTCTTTGTTTCATCCAGGCATTTGTAGCTGCAATAGCTGATTGTACCTGTATAATGCTCTAATTTGTAAGATTAATAAGTTATTTCCTGCTCTGATTAAACCAGAATGGGTCAGATTTTTACTATCTCATAAAGTCTTCTATGAAGAATTTGAGTCATTATTTATTTATTAAATTTATTAAATTTATTAAAATGTTGAAACTTATGCATTTTTGTTTTGGCCAAAATATCTGTTCCTACAGAGACTGAATGTGTTGCTAGGTTGGCAAGAATAAAAGTTTTGTATTGCTGAGCAATACAGCTGTAGTTTAAATTTGAGGCTCAATTTTTAAATAATCTTGATTTTTATATCAAATTGTATTTCCATTTTAGATCAAGGAAAAGTAGAATGTTTTACTTACAATTTGATATTTTTAAGTGTTAAATAGTATACAAAAGCATTTAAGTTTCATTTTATAATATTATTTTTATCTCAGGATACCATGCTCTAACGAACAGTGGGAAAATGCAATACTCAGTTGTGTAAAACTTAGGTTGGAAACCTAATTGATGAAGTCACTTAATCCAAATCTCTCATTTTTGAGAAGATCAAGTTGAGGTCAACAGAGATTAAGTTTCCTGCTCAATTTCATGTTACAAATCATAGATGAACAACAATCTTTATTCTTTAGAGCCTTGCCTTATGCTTAACTCAAATGTCCTTTTCTGACACATAGGATGTGAATTATTTCTAGATGTTTCTACGAATTCAGTCCAGACTCAGATAATACATTTGTGAGTATTGGAGATATGAAATCATTGCAAAAGTAGAGCTTCATAGTTTGTATAATGATGTTTTCATTAGATTAAGTACACACCCTTTCAAACATAATATCTGAAAGGAATAAGACTTAGTTACATGTATAAATTCTATATTTTGAAAAAGTCAGTAACTTTCATTTATATAAAACTTTCATAATTTGTGTAATTCAAATGCATTCCAGTTTTCAGAATTTGTGATCTATTATTAGGATGACAGTCTAAATACTTAAAAACTAATATGGCATCACCACCAACCATTTAGAATGGAAAATAGACCAATCAGAACAGGTTTATGGTCATAACACTTTGTACAATTACAAATATTATTTCTGAATTAATATATCTTCAGTCAATACACCTTTAATTGAAGTTTTCATGGTGTCCCCACTATCATTAGCATACTATTTTCCATACTTGCTGTCAGGTGAATAAAAATGTTTCTAAAACAATGAATAGCATGACAAAAACCAAAGAGAAAGAATAGCTTTTTTACAGGTAAAGTGTAAAACCTGTTCCTATGAATCTCCAGAGTTTTTTCTTTACAATTTCCTAGAGCTAAATTCAGGCTCTCATAGAACTGTACAAATGTGTATATTTATTAATATATTTATGTAATTAAAGCTCTCAAAACTCTTTAAAGTGGGAGAAATGAACCAAACTCATAGTTCTGTGATGATTAAAAGAAAAAGCACCTAGCCCAGTTCCTAGATCATAGTATACTTCATTGCAGGTATTAATGATGAAACCGTGCACCTCAGATTGGGACTGGAACCCACATGCTGGGACTTGAACCCAGTTAAAACTCAGATTGGGACTTGAACCCATGTGGCCTAGACTCGAACACAGCCAAAACTCAGTCTTCCAACTGAGATCACAGACCTGGTTTCGGGACTTAATGAAGCTCAGGTTCTTGATGTCTCATCGCAGAAAGAATTCAGTGAAAGACAAAGTGATAGGTAAGAAGTGCATTTATTTAGAGAGAAACGCACTCCACAGAGTGTGGGCCATTTCAGAAGGTGAAAAAGGCACCAGGGTATGGAGTTGTCAGTTTTTATAGGGGTGCGTAATTTCATAGTCTAATGAGTGGGAGGAGTATCCAGCTATTTCAGGAAGGGGCGGGGTTTTCTAGGAACTGGGCCACCGCCCACTTTTTGATCCTTATGGTCAGTCTTGGAACTGTCATGGCACCTATGGGTGTATCATTTAGCTTGCTGATGTGTTCAGTGAGCATATACTGAGTCTCAAGGTCTAGTGGAAGTCGACTGATCCACCATCTTGGACCCATTTCGTTCTAATCAGTTTATGTCATGTCCTCAGGCTATGTCATTCTTTCAAAGGTCGTGCCCTACCCCCTTCCCTCCTGTTTCAATGACACACTTGGGTCTCCAAGGGAGATACAAAATCTGATTTCCTTCTGTTCCTCCAGTTCCTTTCTCCAGCAGCAGAGGGGACCATATCCTATTCAAAAACAAAATGGATTTGCATACAAACAGGGGATGAAATAACGGGATTATAAATAATTGAGCAGAGTCATCTGGCCTTTTCTCTCTTGTATTTTATCCCCTCTCCTTGTAACTCTCTTTCCTAGGAAATTGATGTACTAGAATGGGCTTGCTCTTAGGAGGAGCAACTTACTTCAGCTCTGCCTTATGCCTTAGAGATAATAGAAGTTAGCTTGCTTTCTTCCTTTCTTATTTCAGTTTGTAATCAGGCCAAGACTTAAATAAATAGCAAAAGTGCCTGCAGGCAGTCACCTATTCCACCCAGATTAGTCTGATAGGAATTTACCTTGAGGTGTGGGGCTGGAGTTCCAGCTCCCATTAGGAACATATTTAGGGTTCCCCCTTGTTATAAGACACATCAAAAACCTGGCAGATAATACTAGGGAGATCTTCTTTTCCTGTTTTTCTTCCAGACAAATAGTGTTTGTTTGAGTCAAACGTTGCCAAGTGGTCATAAATTAGATTATTTCAATATTCATAGCAAATGAATTATAACTCCTAACAGATGTCACTTATCAATATGAAACTGAATACTATTATTACAACGAGAAGCAGAATAATATAAAGTCTAAATTCTAGTCTCTGGAATTAGACTACCCAGCTTTGAATTCTGACTCCACATTTGATCAGCCAGGTGTCATTAGGCTTGTTGTTAACTTCGTGTCCTAGTTTCCTCATCTGTAAAAAGGAGACAACAGTAACAATCTCATTAAGTTGTAGTAAAGAATAAACAGGTTTTTACATGGGCCAACTCAGAAGGTTCAGACAGTGAAGGGACTAGATCTAGAGGTGTGGACTGATGTTCCCTCACTACTGAGGTAATGACCTTCTGAGCCCTCTCCCTTGGCAAATTTTTCTGTAAAGAGCCAGACAGTAAATGTTTTAGGGCTTCACAGGCCATGCCATTTCCCTTGTGAATACTCAACTCTGCTGTTGTAATGTGAAAGCAGCCTTAGATAGTATGTAAATTAATGGGTGTGGTTGTTGTTACCATTAAAATTAAATATAAATACAGGCCATGGGCAGTAGTTAGCCAATCCCTGTCCTATCTACTATCCTTTTGAATTGCAAGATTTATCAACCTGGTTGGTGGGAGTACAAACTATTCCTAGCCTCCCCTGATCTTTGGGGATTTTTCTTTTTAACTTTTCAGACAGATTTTTCTGTGGCTTTAGGCTTTCGTGGACTGATCTGCACTCAGCTAAAGACTGGAGGGGATCTTCTGTAAATCTCCAGAGCTCTCTCTCTGTGTTGCTGTCCCCTGTCCTGTACTCTGCCTGCAAACTCTAGCTGCCTTGGCCTCCCTGGACTGCCCACTCCATCTCCTCAACTCTGGGAGTCTGTGGGGTTTCCCCAAGGTTTCTGTCCATCCCTGAGATGTGACCTAGAAATTTTCTCCAGACAGCATTATGGGCAGCCATAGAGCTCATCTTATTTACCCCCACTTCCCTTCAGTACTGTCTTCCGTTGCCCAATGTTCAATTTCTGAAAACCATCGTTTCATAAATTTTGTCTGTTTTTTTATGTGTTTCAGGTGGGAGGTCCCTGTTACTCCATCTCGGCTGGAAGTGGGAGTCGTGATAGGTTTTTAACATTTCACATACAAGGAAATTGAGGCTCAGAAATGTTCGGAAAGTTCACCAAGATCATTCAGTTAGTTAGCAGTGGAGACAAAATTCAAAACCGGGGTTTCTAAGTCAGTGCTTCCTCCATTATATTACACTGCTTCCAACAGAAGGAGTTAACCACAATCTGCCTTTTAAATACAAAACAGTGAACTGCAGCCTTTACTAACAGAAGCTAATAAATCAAATTTCAACAAAAGATTTGAGGTTTTTCTTATTTTTGTGCAGTTTTAGAGGGGTCTGGTAATTTTCATATTTTATAATGGGGTCATTATTTTTTCTTCTATTTTAGTATTTCTATTGTGGTTCTCCTTGTGAGAAATATTTAGGATTACCGCCAAATGGTGGCAAACTTTGCTCATTTCAATGATCTGAGGCTGATAAGTTTTCTACTGGAAAGTCCCCATCTGGCTCAAACTTCAGCTCCTGCGTTTTCTAAGGATGTGACTTTTTTGCAAGTGTACTGGAATTACCTTTTACAAAGGAGTGAAAAATATTGCTAAACTACATAAACACAACAAAATGAGAAATGTGGAAAAATGTATGTATAAATTCTCACAGTTCATTTTTATTACTTTCACTACACAGTTCCATTTAACATTTTCTGAAATAGTAATACATTTTTGAATGGTAAAACATATGGCATTTGAGTATGCCAAGTGGGAGATATTTAGATAGAGAATATTTGTAAAAATGTGTAGCGTTATATTACCAGAAGGTTCTCTGTTTAATGAGAAAGGAACACTTATCCCTTTACAAATATGTAAGTTATAAATATATACTGATATATGTATATATCTACAAACACAAGTAATCTGTGCTTGTTGTAAGCAATGTATTTGCAAATAAAACATTATGTAAATAATACTATGCTGCATGCAACTCCTCTTTTAAATGTGTAACAAGCTGATTTCTTATAGCAACAGAAAAGCTAACCTCGAGATGGTGATTCACATATCTTTAAATCTTTTGATTTTAATTATATATGCATATATAACATTATATGTAGCTTTACTTGCTAGTTAACTATTTAAATTATTTTGAATATTACATGAAAACAAGACTGTATTAGGATTTCCTCATTACAGAATATAATTAACCCTTTGAAACACATTAGAATATAGTAAGACAGTTATCTCCTCCATTATTTTTATAAGGAAACTTAGTTCAGGATGATTAATTTGTTTATAGCCTAAAAGGTGGGGAAGATCTAAGGGCCTGAATTATAGTCTATATTCTTTTACTATACCACTGGTTTTCAAATATTATCAAAGATACATTTCAAAAATGATACAGTATGAGAAGTCTCAATTTTAAAACAGATAAAGTACCATTTCGCTAGCATATAATTTACTTTTATAAATTTAAAATAAAAAATTATTTATGAGGTTTATAAATAATGAGGAATATTTAATATACATAAAAATTTGAAATCAAATGTTATGGACCACAGTTTCAGCCTTTAATGACTACTCAAATTTATTTGTATACCGTGTTGGATTTGCAGTGAAGGAATCCCTTATTCATAAAGATAAGCCATTGTATATGGAAACAGCTGTTTTTAAGTAGCACACCTCATAATTTCAAGATGCTCTTCAATTAAGCTGATCCAGAGATATGAAATATGATGAAAAATTTTGTTTCTATGTTATTTAGAATATCTAAAAACTATGTATAGGAGTAGTTTATACTAAATTTCTTATATTAAATTTCTCAGACAGAATACTGTCAGTACTTCCACATATATTATATGATATTGTGATGATATTGCATGTGTATTATCAATGACTTTTCCTCAGGCCCAAGGAGGAAAGCTTGTATTGGCTTGCCACTGGGAATAAATAAAAGTATGCCAAATGAAAAGTATTTTGAACTTATTAAGTTAGATTTGATTTTATCCTCATAGTTCAAATATTTTCATGATATCTTTTTATAATTTTCTTTTAAATCATCTTTTCCTGAAGAAATGCAGATGAGAAGAGATCTATGTGTCCCTGTCCTTATTTTGATTTTGTTTTGCTCTTGACTTCACTTTTCTTTACTCTCTTGAGATGAACATAATTTCTGGTATTTAACTTTGTGATTTCATCTCTTTGTTCAGACCCTCAATAGACCTCATTTGCTCTACCTAGTTCCTTCAACTGCTGATATATTTCAAACTTTTAAAGTGACGAGTCACTGAAGACTTCTCAACAGAAGCACAAATTTCTCAGTATTCAATGAGAAAAAGACACTGATTTCTCAAACACATAGAATTAAAATTAATTATAGTATGTTCCTTGAAGAAATGGTCAAAGGAATGGGAAGGTCAGGTTGAAATTATATTCCTTCAAACTGCTGAAGTGTTTTCATTAACAGGGTCCCTGGTTTATACTCTTTATCTTTTATGTTTCTCATTGTTCCAGCCTTGATTCTGACAGTTTTCTTAATATTAGTGTACCATCAAGTATATAGCAGTCATGGAGAAAAAAAATAGATTTGTTGTACTAGGGTCTTTAAGATGATATTGACTTGTATGACAGTATGATAGGAACTGACATATATTTAAAATAAGTTTGCCTGACAATGCATAGAAAAGAAATTTTGGTCTGGATGACGAGGACACTAAAAGGCAGTGGCAACATATTTAACAATTATGACAGTAAAATATGTACCTTGTATTAGTTGTACAACATTTCAAAACACCCTTTAACTTCCATTATTAGAAAGTACAACCAAAAGTTTTGAAATTTCAGAATTCAAAACCCAAGGTCATGAGTACTTGGATGCTACCTCAAGATAGTAAAAAGGGATTTATGGATGTGAAAATGTTTGTAAAGACCAAGTTAAATTTCCTTTAGAATTATGATGTCAATGCATATTCTATATATCAAAAAGTATAAATTGAAATACTAATGGGCCTTTACATTATAAAATTAAATTCTCATAGTTGGGATCTTTTATTCTGGACAGTGCTTTCTGTTTGAATTCTAGCAGAGCATAAAAGTCTTAATGTCAAGAACTTTACTAACATATTTTTAAGGAAGTCATATATGTGGCTCATATACCAATCTGCAATGGGAACACAGCTTCAAGTTTTTTAAGAAGACAAACACTGTATTCTGAATTTTAGATATGTGATGTCAATATCATTAAACCAGTTCCATGAAACACACAATTACCTTATGGCTTCAGAATTGCTTCCAGTATATTCATACTTTTTGGACTATTTTTAAATAGAACATCATTATTTCCTTTATATATATTCTATCTTTATTTCTTTGACTAAAATTTGAGCTACTGCAAATAAATATCAAAGATTTTTAAACCTCTCAAAACTTAAAAAAGTTTAAAACATGTATTACAACAGCAAAGGTAAGTTATATCAATAACAGATATACGTTATTTAGCATAGGCTATCATTAAAGAGAGAGATGTAATTGTAATTTTAACCCTTTAAATGATCAAGTGAAATCATTGTGTGATTGTTAATATCAGTTGCTACACTCTTCATCATCAGCAAGGATAAAATAATTTATCTCACTGTTAACAGTTATATTATTGTAGAAAAAATGCTAAACACAGATAATAATACTACAATTATTACCAATTAATATAATTATTATTAGACACAATTTGCATCAAGATGAATATATATTTTAAATTAATTGTAAAATCTAGAGAATATGGGGTATTACTAAATTATTATAAAGTATTCCATTAGTTTCAATTTTATTTTTGCCATACTTTTGTTCTTCCCTACTTTTAGCTATTTTACCTTCAAAAAACTCAATTTACTTACATTGGATGGTGATTCTAAGGGATGTATACTCCAAATTTTGCATGATGCTGCTAGGAACTTGAGTAATCTAAATTAGCACACACTTATCTCCTCTATTATTTCTTCCTTTACATATGTGATAAATGTAATGCTTTCACTATATGACGTGATATATATCATATGATAAATACAGCATAACGTAGTATATTCTATTATAATATCAAGAACAGAGTTTTAAATAGAAGGAAATGCAAAAAACACAAAGTGGCAATAGAAAATAGTTTCAGAACAAATACTAAAACTGTTAGCTTGGTCAAGAATGTTAAACAAAAAAGATCCTACCTGATGAATCAAAGTTCACCTCATTGCCAGGACTTGGACCTACATCAATGGACACAATTGGTAAGAGCTTCCGAAAATCCCATAGCTTTGTAACTCCACAGGCATCACAGGATGCGATCATGTGACCCTTTAAAGTATTAAAAAAAGAAGAGAAATGTATATACATATATATATATATATACATATTACTTATATACAAATATATATAGAAACTCAGACCAAAAAAAACAAAAAAGAAAGATTTCTGTTACAATTTTATTAAATACACAAGAATACATTCCTCTAAACTAAAAAGTATTCATTATATCTTTGTCTTCGACATAAAAGTATTATAAAATGACAACTTAAATATATAAAATCCTATACTAAATTTTAGAAGATGATTTTTCAGGAAATCATTTTGATGATTTTAATTAAATAAGATGTAATAAAACAGAACTATACACACCCATGCAATTTGTCTAAATATATACATATCACATATATGATATGTGATCTACATATAAGAACTATATATGTAAAATACTGCACTAAAAGCACACTTCACTTTATTTGCTTGTAATTAGTTAGTATTGATCATTTATAACTCAGAGTAAAAATAAAAACAGAGGTAGGAAAACAAATGGACAGGAAAGAAGAGTTTTATCATAGTGGGTAGAATCATTGGGGCCAGGTAAAATTGATGGCAAGGAAGCAGTGCCTATTGTGTTCTGTTAGACAAAATTATTAGAAATATTTGGGGCTATTTTTTTAACATGTAGTGGAAAAAGGAAGAATGTAATTGGATAAGGGAATGGAAAACAAAAGGAAGGGTGGATGGATTCAAGTGTTATGGAAACAGGAGCAGATATTTTCCCAGTATAGAAGTACTAGCCCAGGTGCATCAGTTTGGAGTTCAACGTCTGTCTATATTCCTCCTGCAGGTCTCTCAGGAGATATCTATTCAGCAGCTACCTCATGTCAGAGACTGGGATATAGTGATGAATAAGAGGGTTTCCATCATCCTGTCATTTAATTTCTGCATCCACTGACCAACTAAATATGAGTGCTGGCCACATCAGGTTTATGTACAATGTTTATAAGTCATTATACTCTTTCCAATTAGATATACAGTTTCCCTTTCAGATCCAGTTTAATTTTTTTAATGTCTAGTCAAAAATCAACCTCTCATTATTTTCCTCCTAAATATTCTAAAATGTTAAAGATAATAACTTGATTATTATACAATTTTCCCTATTATCATTTTGAACTAGCTCATATACTTTTTTTTCTCATTTACTCTTTGATTTCTATCCTTTCTGTAAAAAAAAAAAGAAAAGAAAAGAAAAGAAAACTGCATAGTGTATTACAGTCCGAGTGGATTTTTTGTTTTTTTCCCTCTAAATACTCCAGTAGTACAACAAATGTCACTAGTTTTAAAATTCTGTAACTGCTGTTACTGGCAAAAAAATACAATAACCTTTTCCTCAAGCTAATAAATGGGATATTTAATCTTTTTTATGGTTTAAAAAGAACATGGAGAACGTGGAATGTTTTCAAATATGTAAACGTGTATTGTGAGAATTGTGAAGAATCAGTGAATTTAATTTTTAGAAAAGAATAGTTCTCAGGATTATAGGGAATATTAATGTTAGAAATAATAAAGAACTCTTTCCAGCTACAAGGGTTTTAAAACATCTTTCAGAATTCGCAGAATGGAATCTTTTTTCAACTGTGAATACAGAATAAATTTTAGTCAGAATTTAATTTGAAGGCACTTCTCATTAAAGTCAGGTTATAGACTTCATGTCCTTTTCTTGCCTAGATTCTATGAAACAAAGACAATCTTAAAGTGTGCTTTATACCATTGAATATTAAATTTTTAGGAAATATACTAAAAATAAAAAAATAGTCCATCATTTTCTGGGTGAAAATTAGTACTTAAATGGGATTAATAATTTTATATTTAATTTTTACCACTATCAAATAATCAATTAATACAGTTTGATAATACTAAAATAATAATAGTCAATACTTATTAAATGCTTCTAATAACCAAGTGCTGTGCTAAATGATTTATTAATAAATAATAGATAGTATTTTAAACAATTTTGAATAACTAACATCATATAGCCAAACTTTTCCATTTCCCAAGGAACTTAAAATTCATGACAATATATGCATTATGGTAAAACAAATATAACTTATAAAGTGGTAGCAATAAGTTTGTGTTCAGATTTGATAACTTGGTAGCTATACTTCCAGTTAAACAGAGAGGCAAATGCAATGCCTATTGTAGTACCTGTAGCAGAGTAGAACTAAAAAAAAAATGTGTTGGGACTTCCCTGGTGGTCCAGTGTAAAGAATCCACCTTGTAATGCAGGGAACGCAGGTTTGATCCCTGGTCAGGGAACTGAGATCCCATATGTCACAGCCCAACTAAGCCTGTGCACCACAACTACTGAGCTCGAGCACCTCAACTAGAGAGCTCACCTGCTGCAAACTACAGAGCCCATGTGCTCTGAAGCCTGAGTACCACAACTAAAGAAGAGAAAATACCCACACACCACAACTAGAGAGAAGCCTGCGTGCCACAATGAAAGATCTTTCATGCCTCAACGAAGATCCCATGTGCCGCAACTAAGACCCAACGCAGACAAAAATAAAAACATAAATAAAATAAAATAATTTAAAAAATTTAAAAATATATTTGTTAAACCAGTAGATGATGAATGCCTCATGGGAGTTTACTTAGAAGTTTTACTTTAGTCCAAGTACTTCCACAGCAGTCTTAAGGTAATATTGATTCTAACCCTAAATCAGTTAGATAAAAGAAAGAGATAAAAGACGCAGAGAATCCAAAACCAAAAACTTGGACTATCAAGATGTTGTATCCCTCCTCCTCCAGTCTCAGGTGAATTGGAACCATTTGCCATTCTCCTTCCATAGGGAAGAAGAATATTAAAATATTACTCATCTAAACCACACAGTATAAATTTTGAGGGATCTGAAGATGGAGGGTATGGAAAAGGAATTAGTTGACAACCTGGGGAAAAAACAAATATTTTATCTAGAATTTATGTCAGGTAAGAAAACAAAGACTAGTTATAGTTAGGCACTTAACCTAACCAAGAAAGAGATTTCAAAGAAAATGTTTTTTGGAGAAAGGTGGAATTGTGACAATTTTAAAGAAAGTAAAAACTCAAGAGTTTTGGAGAACTATCTAAAATGTAATTCTGGTTATGTCATTGGTACCAGTACTGGCTGAGGAGGAAAGGTGATAAAGATGGTTGCACTGAGGGCTTCCCTGGTGGCGCAGTGGTTGAGAGTCCACCTGCCGATGCAGGGGACACGGGTTCGTGCCCCAGTCCGGGAAGATCCCACATGCCGAGGAGCGGCTGGGCCCGTGAGCCATGGCCGCTGAGCCTGCGCATCAGGAGCCTGTGCTCCACAACGGGAGAGGCCACAACAGTGAGAGGCCCGCGTACTGCAAAAAAAAAAAAAAAAAAAAAAGATGGTTACACTGAAAGTTCTTGGAGAAGTTCGGATTCAGACAGATGGTTGTTTTTTTTTTTTTTTTTTTTGCTGTACGCGGGCCTCTCACTGCTGTGGCTTCTCCCGTTGTGGAGCACAGGCTCCGGACACACAGGCTCCGCGGCCATGGCTCGTGGGCCCAGCCGCTCCGCGGCATGTGGGATCTTCCGGGATCGGGGCACGAACCCGTGTCCCCTGCATCGGCAGGCGGACTCTCAACCACTGCGCCACCAGGGAAGCCCCAGATGGTTGTTTTTGTGACACTGAATTGCCAGCACCCGGCTTAGTTCCTGTGACATGTTTGGCATTTGATCTTGAATAAATCATAGAATAATATATGAATAAAAAATGAATATAAGGGGAGTAGAGAGTAATCAATGTTGACTACGTGCAACTGTAATGGATTTTTTTCCAAAATATGGTAAATGAGCTGAAGCTTAGCCACTTAGGGCTTAGCCACTGCGTGGCATGTGGGATCTTCCCAGACCAGGGCTCGAACCCGTGTCCCCTGCATTGGCAGGAGGACTCTCAACCACTGCGCCACCAGGGAAGCCCAGGAGATATGTTTATAAAAAGTTGCCCTATATATTTTTTAAGACTTTATTTTTTTAGGATAGCTTTTGTTCACAGCAAAATTAAAGGCAAGATACAGAGATTTTCCATATACCCTCAGTCTCTACACACACATAGCCTCCCCCACTTACCACGTCCCCTCCCGAGTGGCAAATCTGTTACACTTGATGAACCTACATTGACACATCATAATCACCCAATGTCTGTATTATTATGGTTCACTCCTGGTGTTGCACATTCCATGAGTCTAGACAATTGTATAATGACATATACCCGCCACTATGGCATCATCAAGAGTATTTTCCCTGCCCTAAATATCCCCTGTACTCACCTATCCCACCATACCACCCCTGCCCAACCCCTGGCAATCACTGATCATTTTGCCCCTCTATCTAAACTTTACAATCAGTTTGCTTGTATCCACAGAATAACTTTTCCTGATTTTTACTGGGATTGAACTGAATCTACAGATCAAGTTGGGAAGAACTGATATCTTGACAATATTGAGTCTTCGCTTCCATTAACATGGAGTATCTCTTCATTCACTCAGTTATTTTGTTTCATTCACCAATGTTTTATAGTTTTCCTCATATAGATGTTATACATATTTTGTTAGATATACTTAAATATTTCATTTTTAGGGGTGCTAATATAAATAGCATTATGTTTTAAAATTTAAATTCTACTTTTTCCTTGCTGGTGTATAGGAAAGCAATAGACTTTTGTGTATTAGCCTTGCATCCTGCAACCTTGTAATCACATATTAGTTCCAGAAGGTTTTTTGTTTGTTTCTTTTTTTTTTTTACTTGTTTTTTAAAATTAAGTCTTGGATGGTCATATCATCTGTGAACAAAGATAGTTTTAGCTTTTCCTTCTCAATCTGTGTAAATTTATTCCCTTTTTATTTTTGGTCTTATTGCATTATCTATAACTTCCTGGACAATGCTGAAAAGGACTGGTGGGAGGAAATATCCTTGCCTTGTGCCTGATATCTTAGTGGGAAACCTTTACTTTCTTACCATTAAGAATGTTAGCCATAAGTTTCCTTTTAGATATTCTTAACAAATTGAGCAATTTCCCTTATATGCCTAATTTACTGGGAGTTTTTAATCATGAATAGGTATAGTATTTTGTGAACTAGTTTTTCTGCATACATTGATATGATCATGTAATTTTTCATCTTTACCTTATTGATGTCATGGGTTACATTACTTGATTTCCAAATGTTAAACCAACCTTGCATACCTAGGATGAATCCCATTTGGTCATAGTTTTTACTTCTTTTTATACATCACTGGATTCAATTTGCAAACATTTTGTAGTAGATTTTTGTATTTATGTTCATGAAAAATAGTGGTCTGTGGTTTTCTTTTCTTGTAATGTCTTTCTCTGATTTTGGTTGTGGGTAATACTGATCATAGAATGAGTTAGGAAGTATTCCCTCTGTTTCTATTATATGAAAGAGATTATGGAGAATTGATATAATTTCTTCCTTAGTTTGTAGAATTCACAAGTGAAACTATGTGGGACTGGTGCTTTCTGTTTTGGAAGTGCATTAACTATTTGGAAAGGTAATATGATTCAACTTCTTTAATAGATATAGGCCTATCTAGATTGTCTATTTCTCCTCATGTGAGTTTTGGTAAATTGCATCTTTTAAGAAATTGGTCCATTTCATCTAGGTTATCAGATTTGTTTCAAGGCAGATTTTCTGAAAACAAATTCACTCAATTTTTGTTTATCTGAGAAAGCCTTTATTTCTCCTTCACTTTTAAAGGATAATTGCACAAGGTAAAGAATTCTATGTTGGTGCTTTTTCTTTCAGCACTTTAAATATTTCACTCCATTTTTTCCTGGCATCATTTCTGAGGAGATGTCATATGTAATTCTTATCTTTATTTCTCTATATGTGAACCACTCCCCTCTTGGTTTCTTTCAGGATTTTTTCTTTATCTTTAATATTCTGTAGTTTGAAAATGATATACATAGATCTAGGGGTTTTTGTTTGTTTCCTTTGTTTTTGTATGCATTTATCCTGCTTGGTATTTTCTGTGTTTCTTGGGTCTGTGGTTTAATGTGTGACATTAATGTGAGGATATCTTATTCATTATTTTTTCAAATATACCATCTGTTTCATTCTCTCTTCTCTTTCTGGTATTCCCATTATATGTATGTTTTATCTTTTGTAGTTGTTCTATAGTCCTTAGATTTTCTGTTTTGTTTTGGTTTTGGGGGGTTTTATTTTTTGTTTTGTACATTTTTAAAAAGCCTTTGTTGTCTTTGTTTTGGTTTTTGATGATTCTATTGATATGTCCTCTGTGTCAGAGGTTCTTTCTTCAGTTGTGTTCAGCCTATTAATAAGCCCATCAAAGGCATTCTTCATTTCTGTTATATTGCTTTTCTCTCTAGTATTTCTTTTTGGTTCTTTCTAGGATATTCATCTCTCTGCTTACACTGCCTATTTGTTTTTTCATGCTGTCTCCTTTATCTATGAGAGCCCTTAGTATATTAATCATAGATTTTTTTTTTTTTTTTTTTTTTTTTTTTTTTTGCTGTACGCGGGCCTCTCACTGCTGTGGCCTCTCCCGTTGCGGAGCACAGGCTCCGGACACACAGGCTCCGCGGCCATGGCTCGCGGGCCCAGCCGCTCCGCGGCATGTGGGATCTTCCGGGATCGGGGCACGAACCCGTGTCCCCTGCATTGGCAGGCGGACTCTCAACCACTGCGCCACCAGGGAAGCCCAATCATAGATGTTTTAAAGTCCTGGTCTGATTGTTCCAACATCCTGTCATGTCTGGTTCTGACGTGTGCTCTGTTTCTTCAAATTATGTTTTTTGGCTTTTGGTATTTCTTGTAATTTTTTCTTGATGGTTATACATGATATACCAGGTAAAAGAAACTGATGTAAATATGCCTTTAGTAATGTGCTTGTAAAGTATGGGGTGGGGCAAGTGTTCTATAGTCCTACGATTAGGTCTTAGTCTTTTAGTGAGCCTATGCCTCTGAACCATGAACTTCAAAAGTGTTTCTCAGTTTTTCTCTCCCTCTTAGGTGGAACAGGTTGGCTAGAGTGTGCTGAAACTGGGTTTTTCCCTTCTCCCATGTGTAAGGCAAGCCAGCTGTAATTGTTTATTTCCTTCCCCCCATGTTAGTTCAGTGCTGATAACACACCAGCAGGTTAAGCTCTGTGTATATTTTTTGTAATTCCCCTGCATCGGCAGGCAGACTCTCAACCACTGCACCACCAGGGAAGCCCTAAAAATTTATTTTTAAAAGTATAAGATCGGGCCTCCCTGATGGCACAGTGGTTGAGAGTCCGCCTGCCGATGCAGGGGATACGGGTTCATGCCCCGGTCCGGGAGGATCCCATGTGCCGTGGAGCAGCTGGGCCCGTGAGCCATGGCTGCTGAGCCTGCGCATCCAGAGCCTGTGCTCCGCAACAGGAGAGGCCACAACAGTGAGAGGCCCACATACCAAAAAAAAAAAAAAAAGTATAAGATCTGGGCTTCCCTGGTGGTGTAGTTGTTGAGAGTCCATCTGCCAATGCAGGGGACACGGGTTCGTGCCCCAGTCCGGGAAGATCCCACGTGCCATGGAGCAGCTAGGCCCGTGAGCCATGGCCGCTGAGCCTGCGTGTCTGGAGCTTGTGCTCACAATGAGAGAGGCCACAACAGTGAGAGGCCCACGTACCGAAAAATAAAAGTATAAGATCTCAGGGACTTCCCTGGTGGCACAGTGGTTAAGAATCCACCTGCCAATGCAGGGGACGTGGGTTCGAGCCCTGGTCTAGGAAGATCCCACATGCTGTGGAGCAAGTAAGCCTATGAGCCACAACTACTGAGCCTACGTTCTAGAGCCCATGAGTCACAGCTACGGAGCCCGTGTGCCACAACTACTGAAGCCCGTATGCCTAGAGCTCATGCTTCACAACAAGAGAAGCCACTGCAATGAGAAGCCCACACACCACAACAAAGAGTAGCCCCCGCTTGCCTCAACTAGAGAAAGCCAAAAATAAATAAATAAATAAATAAATTTATGTTAAAAAAAAAGCAAAGAACCAAAGCTTTAAAAGTATAAGATCTCAAAGAATGATAAAGAATAATAAAAAATAACACTCATTACAGAAAAATAGAATAGAAATATAAAGTAGAGACTAGAAATAAAACCATAGGGCTTCCCTGGTGATGCAGTGGTTGAGAGTCTGCCTGCCAATGCAGGGGATGTGCTTTCATGCCCCGGTTCAGGAGGATCCCACATGCCGCAGAGCAGCTGGGTCCACGAGCCATGGCTGCTGAGCCTGCACGTCTGGAGCCTGTGCTCCACAACTGGAGAGGTCACAGCAGTAAGAGGCCCATGTACCGCAAAACAAACAAACAAACAATAAAAACTATAGGCTTCTGGGCTATGGGTTTAGGAGCAGGTCCTAGTTATTCAGCTTCTGTAGGGCATCAGAGACTAAAAGTACTTTGTGTCAGATGGGAGATAAAAGCCTACATATCGTTAAAGCCATGGATACGGTAAGTTTTCTTGAAAATATGAAGCTGACAAAAGTTGCTTTCAAATGCTGTTTGAAGCTGCAATATATTTGTAGGTATATATTTAAGGAATCTGGAGTTATACACAGTCTTACAACTTGGATCTGAACTAAGTAACACATGCTAATAACTTGCTCAGTGGTTTTCAATCCTAGAAGGCAGGATTCCTGAATCATAAATGTAGGACTTATTCTAGGATACCCTGAGGCTATTGGCCTGGGAGACAAAGGAAATAGCTACAATACTGAAAACTCTGAAAGAGTAAGCACAAATAGAGAGCAAGAGAGATAAAGAAGCAAAAAGAAAGAACCACTTTTCTTACTCTACTCAAAAGTAGCTACAATTTTTTTTTCATGATGGGTAAAGAGATCTAAAGTTATTAAGCCTGTCAATAATTGGAAATAAAATTAATCTGAGTGCATTAAAATTACAAAAACACTGAAAAATATTTTTAAATAAGTATGAATCTCGAAGATGTTAATGAAAAATTAATACTCATTAAAGAAAAAGAAATGAAACCAAAACAGTCTAAAATGACTTGAAAAAACCAAGAAAATTGAAACATTAATCATTGAAAACAAAAGGCTCAATACATAGTAAATACCTTAGAATAGACAAAGTTGAAAAGAGAGTTAGTGAATTGGAGATTATACTGGGAAAGTCAGCTAGATTGCATATGTAGAGATAAAAAGATGAAAGCATTCAGACCAGTAAGAGATGTAGGGGAGTATGGAGCTGGATATTCCAATAGATTACAAAAGAAGAGCATGTACAGACCGGCAGAAGAGCAGTATTTGAAGGTATAATAACAGAAACTTTTCCAAAATTGAAGAGAGATATATTAAAAATAACAGTGTACTCCAAGTATTGAGCATGATATATAAGAATAAAACACATCTAGAAACAAGTAATGAAAGTATGGAGCATTATGAATGAAAACAATTATCTACAAGAGAAAAATTACAGATTATTTTAAAAAGTAAAACAATTAGATTGATAACAAAAACTAGATGTTAGAACTAGTGGAATGTCCAAATTGTGTGGGAAAATAAAATTCAATCTAAATTTGTTTACTTAGTTAAATATGACTCTGGACTAAATGTAGTTTAAACATTCAGACTATAAAAGTTTAAATATAAACATCTTATGGAAAGAACTATTAATAATTATATTTTGCCACAACTATTAATAGTTATATTGTCAGGTGATATAATGGTCAGCACAGATATTGAAAAATCAAGAAACTTTAGTCAAGGTTAATTAACTGTTTGCTACAAAAAAGAAATGTCCAAACCAAATCCTAACTCTAACCATCCTAATCTAACCTTAATTTTAATCTTAATTTAAAAAAAGAAGAAGAAATATGTTAAAAAGAAGTAAAGAAAAAAATAAATGGGAAACACAATAAGTTGTGATAGCAATAACAATGAACATACAAATAATTACACATACACACACACATAAATAGGCTATACTTAACAATTAAAATAGACAACAAAAATATTTAGAAAAACAGAAAATACAATCTTATGCAAAATACAAGAGAAACATTAAAATAAGAACAGTGGCAAAAAAATACTGAGTAAAAATAAAAGAATTTAATTATGAATTACTAATTAATAGGAAGCTGGCAAAGGAGCATCAGTATCAGAAAAAAATAAATTTAAGTGAAAAAAATTATTACTAGAGCTAACTGAGATCAAGTGACTTTCCTAAAATTATCTTAGTAGAATAATTTGGAGTGAGGATTCAAGCATAGGTCAGTTGATTTCAGGGTCTGCGATTTTAACCAATATATATAATGTAGCATAATATATCACAAATGCTTAAATATATTTAATATATTCTTCCATTAGAATATATTTAAGTGAGTGAATAACTCAGATCAATAGTTGTTCACAAAGATGTTCCTCACAATATTATTTATAAGATGGGGCAGTAGAAACATAAGAAATTAATTGTTCAATAGATAGAAAGATAGATACACAGAAGCACATGTATATATACATATCTATATATAGATATAACTGTAACATATAATTATATAACTAAACTATTATTTAACTATGGATGGCATTTCCAAAGATTAATAGAAAGGAAAACATACATATGGTAGTGCAATAAAGCAGCAAACAGAATTATTTACAGTTATATACACACAGAAATATATGTTGAAAATAAGATTGTTAGGACTAAATCATAATTGATCATCTTTAGGTGACAGGATGAATCATTCTTATTTGTTCCTTTTCATATTTTCAAAATTCAAATTTCATGGAACTAGTATCTAATAATTATTATAATCAGAAAAATATTTTTTAATAAATAATGAAATCAAACCATCATACACAATATGATGTCAAGTCAAGTGATCTAATTTTCATTAGTGATCCTGTCAAGTGACCTAATTTTCATTTTCTAAATATCTACTATGTAAAATAGGCAAGAAAGAGGGGTCATCAAGCAAATGGCAGATACATTAAGCCCTAGAAACATCAGCTGCTTTCAATACATGAATGTAATGACCTGCAGCTTGGTATTAAGGTATAACTCTAATAAAATGTTTAGGCTCATTAGGAGGAAAATTAGTATTTCAAACATTTTTCGTACTGATACCTTAGTGTCTCTCTTAGGACAGGCTTGTGCAGCATTAAGCATTAGCTCATTACGCTCTTCCCTCAGTAGATTAATGGCACAAATAAGCTAAAGAAATTATGGAATTAGAATGGAAACAGAAGGTAAGTTTTGGGAATGTTCAAAGAGTGTGAGGCTAAATAGGAAGGAATAAAAAGCACTGGAAAGATGTTGATAAGATTGCTGTTGTCAGTACGTACTTCTTCCCTATGCCATTGTCAATCAGTTAGGTATTAATAACTTGAATCACCAATCATGCCCCAGGGATATGGGACCTGAACACCTCAAACAAGTATGTAGCATCTAGAGTACGCAACACTGCACTACATAATCAAGATAACCTGTTCAAAGTGATTTCTCTTTAATATCTCATTTAATCCTTCATTTCTATAGTTAGGTTATACCACCAGATTATTTAGATGAGAAAATTGAGACTTAAAATACTATACAACTTGCCTAACGGCATTTTGTTAATAAAATGTAGACCCAGGATTCAAATCCAGACAATCTGACCAAGTGTCCCAGATCTTAAACGTTTAGCAAGGAAGATTTTTGCATGCCTTGACCTAGATGTTTTGGAGAATAGAAGCCCATAAAGTCCCATTTTATGTGCTTAAAGAGCATGGAGGTAGAATGCCCTGAAAGAGCTAATGTTACTGTAACAGAATATCAACAAATATGTATTAGCAAAGAACAAATTGAGCAAGCAAGTGTTAATTTAAAAGGCAGAAGAATAATTAGAATCAGATGAAGACAATTAATGTATATAAAGGAAGAACTATTTACTGAGCTGTACTATGTCCCTGGCTTGGGGACATGATCTAGAGATACAATAGATATAAGCTTTATACAAATACAATGTTAAAGGCAAAGTTAAATGCCAGAAGTAGATAAAGGGTTATTTCTAGTAAAAATTGACCACCTAACCCAAGCCTGTGGGATCAGAGAAGCTTTCCTCAAGGAATGCAGTCCTAGGATAGGTACATTAAGTGAATGCACCTTTCTAGAAACAGTGACATTTTAAGTAGGTGCAGATTATGAAGAGACATTAGTGGACAGAAAGCGGGAGGGCATCGTTAGTATTGAAAATGGTACAATATCAGAATACAAAGCAGAGATTAACACATTTCACTAGGGGGAATTAGGTGAATTTATGATGAGGTTAATAATGTGTAAAAATTCTGAAGAGTTTTTGGAGCTCACACTGAGAAATATGAATTTCATATGATATAAAAAGTTGTTATGTGTTTTGAACATAAATATTGATATGCTAAAAAAGAATGAAGGACAGTAGTTTCAGGGAGTTAAGCAGGTACCTAAGTACAAAATTGTCTCTCTGAGACCCTGCAAAACAAGTAAACATGACTTTCCTGTGGTTTTCAAGTTTGTGCCATAAGTCTTAGCAAGAATTTGACTGAACCCAGGCAAACTTGTCTGGATCAGTAGGAAACTTCTTCATTCATCAAAGAAATAGTGATGGAGTTCACTAGGTGTTAGACACTGATTTAAGTGGTAGATAAACAGGAGTGAACAAAGCAGAGAGAAGTCCTGGACTTATGGAACTTGTATGCTTCTGGAGAGAATCATACGATAAATTAAATAAATCAGTAAAATATGTGGTATGTTAAATGTTAACAGGATTTATGGGAAAAAATGTAGACATGGAATATCTGGCAGAAAGAGTGTTAAAGAATAAATAGCCTGGTCAAGAAAGGTCTCACTAGAAATATGACTTCTGAGTTCAGAGCAAAAGGAAGAAGAGTGATCCAAGAAAATGGAAGAGTGAGATCAAGGTCCTCTGGGCAGAAGTACTGAACATAAATAGGCTGGTGTAGCTGGACTTCAAAGTCCTTGATTCTACATGAAGTCAGGAGAAAAACAAAAATCAAAACAACACTGGGCTATGTGTTTGAATGGATTGAATAGGACTATATTTGGAGATCAGGTGGAAATGATGACAGTTGTAATTAAGTCTAGATTGCTAGGTTCAGAAAGAAGTGTTCCCATGATTTCAACAATGTCTACATACTTATGACTCCCAAATTTACACGTCCAATTGACATCTCTATTTTGAATTGCAGATCTTTATTTTCAAGTACCCACAGAATATTACTATTTGGATATTCCACAGATACCACAAGTCAGCTTATTCAAAGCCAAGTTCATCTTTCCCTCAAACTTGATCTTTCTGCTGTACTTTCCATTTCAATAAGAGGCTTCATATACCATTCAGTCAGCAGACATTGTCATCCTATTCTCCATCTCTCTCCTCTCCAATCCTGTTCAGTTGAAGTAGGCCTCCACTCTCCACAAATCCCTCATTTCAGGTCCTCCTCATCTCACACACAGACACATGTAGTGAACTCTGCTTCAACCGTGTTTTTTTGCAGTTCAGTTTCACAACTGGTTCTCAGCCAGGGTGATTTTGCCTCCTGGAGGACATCTGACAATGTCTAGAGACATCTTTGATTATCACATCTGGGGGACCTACCACTGGCATTCAGTTGATAGAGGCCAGGGATGTTGATTAACATCCTATAATGCACAGGGGAGCCAATCCCCACCCCTGGATTTATGAAATTACCTCGGCCCTAATATCAGTAATACCATAGTTGAAAAACTAATGACAGAGTAATATTTTCTAAAATACAAATTTGAGCCCCTCCTTGACCTGCCTCCTTCCTGCCTCTCATCTCCCACAACTTCTCTGCACATTACTCTGCTCTACACCTTGAATACACTATGCTCTCATCCTTTTCTTCTCACTATTTCTACTGACTAGGATGCTGATTTGCTATTTCTTTCTCTGTTAAATATTAAATATATTTTAAAACTTGGCTGTAACACAACTTATTCTAAATTATTCTAGGGAACGTAAGGTATTCCTTATCTTGCTCCTGAAGAGCCATGCCATAAAACTTACACAACAAATTGTAATTTTTTGTACACATGCATATCTTTTCCTTCTAGACCTATATTGGGCAATGCTACTGGCTACTGAGTACTTGAAATGTTAATTACTGCAACTAATTTTTAAATTTAATTTTATTTTATTTAAAATCGACATTTTCTCATGTAGTTAGTCACAATCATATTGGACACTTTAGACAAAGAACAGTTCCATCATTACAGAAAGTTTACTTAGATAGTACTACTGTAAATCTTTTGTACTCTGTTTGGGGCTTATATTATACACTTAGAAAATATTTAAATGAATGAGTTAATGAATCATTATTTCCATAGCTGAATCATCAGAGCAAAACTTTTCCTAATGCTTATGATTGACCTCTCTCAAGAATTATGCCAGATATTCCCGTTGATTTTTGATTTGCTATTTTTGGTATTTAAAATTTGTTGCATTACATTGCTAGATAGCTATCCACTTTGTGTGTAGATTTTTTTTTTTTTTTTTTTTTTTTTTTGCGTTATGCGGGCCTCTCACTGTTGTGGCCTCTCCCCTTGTGGAGCGCAGGCTCTGGACGCACAGGCTCAGCGGCCATGGCTCACGGACCTAGCCGCTCCGCAGCATGTGGGATCCTCCCGGACCGGGGCACGAACCCGTGTCCCCTGTATCGGCAGGCGGACTCTCAACCACTGCGCCACCAGGGAAGCCCTGTGTGTAGATTTTTATTCTTTAATTATATTGTAGTTCATCAAGGAGCAGGACTAAATACTTTACTTGGCTGAATTGCCCACAAAACCTAGCATAGTGCCTTTCATTATGCAAATGCTGAATAAATTGAAAGTACAGTTCTGGTAGAATTGAGGACACATTAGCCCAACTTCCTGTCTGCCAGATATGGTGCAAAATTAGTGGATTTTTGAAGGTAAAAGGGAGAAGAAGGTTTAACAAATCACTGAGAGTCTTTCTACTTTAAGGACAATTTTTGGAACTAACGTTTTATTCAAGGAGAAATGGAAAATCCCTAACATGGCATATGAAATTAATGCATTCTGCCTCTGGCAATGAGCCCCTTCTAAAAGCACTAGAGATACATTTTCTGACTCTCATGTGAGTTTACTTCATTTTCAGTGTATTATTGGCGTTATTTCAGATATTCATGTATGATATCTTTGTCTTGTAGGCCCTTGATGTTTTCTTGTGATGTGGCTTGACACACTGCAATAGGCATTCATGATATATTTACATAGTAACATGCTGACTATAATGTCAAAGTAGGGAAAGAGGATTTTTGGAATATGAAGGAATAAACCAAAGAGGTATAAAGTAAAAAATAAAGCTTAGTACTTAATATCTGAAGAGAGAACAATACTAAATTATTTCAGTTTGGCATTGCTGTGTACGTCAAAGGAAAGATTTCAGTTTTGCTGCTGGGTTTGCTACTAAGTATGGAGTCAAAAAGGATCATTCAAATTTCAGAAAGACCAGATGTTGAAAACACATTCTTGTTTCCCTTAAAAGCCTTCTAAGTGATATATTCAAATTCAATAGCGTTTCTCAATTTCTAAAGAAAACATTAGTGACTATAGACACATTTCTGAAAGAGAATATAAAGGTTGTCCAGATCAAAGTCTCCCACAGATTAGAAAAGTGAAGGCTTGAGAAATTAAGGAACTGGTTTAAGCCTTCACATGAAATCCATGGTCCAATCAGGACTATAATTCAGGTTTACTACAGACACACTGTCAACCTTTATTTTTTTATGGAAGGAAGGGCTAACTATAAATTTTAAAAAGAATGTCGTTATGATTAAAATCACATATCTTATGATTAAATATGTTGACAGTTAAAGGCAGATGATAAAAAGACTCCCCCTGTCAGTCACAATGGAGAATGGAGTAACAGGGACCAGGTTTACTCTCCTGTGTGAAAAATCCAAAAAAATGGTCAGGATACAATAAACAATAGTTTGCAAGACACCGTACATGAGGCAACAAAGGTCAATAACCACTGAGATACAGGAAATTAATGATGTGAACCATAGAAGATTGCTGTGACATACTGCCTTGATAGTTTCTAGTCCACAGCAAAGGGAGAGGGAACTGGACAGCTCATGGCTGACTCCGAGGTTGAGGGGATAAAGCTGAGAGTCCAAGGAAACAAGGCAGCTCAAGTTTGCAGAGCAGTGTACACTAGGAGAGAACCCTGGAGATCTGCAGAGCAATTTCCTCCAGTATTTAGCTGAGTACTGATTGGCATGTGCATTTGAGGAAACTACCCAGAGGCCTGGAAAAGAGCCACTTGAAATGATTACAGGGAACAGGGAAAGGCACTCACGTAAGGCTGGAAATTGTGCCTGTCCCAGTAGCCAGACTGAAAAAGTTCAAGATTCAGGGGCACTGTGTGGACTAGAGCACAAAGAAGTGTCTTGCTTCAGAAATGGGGAAATAATTAACTCTAGATTAAGAATGGCTGCAGTCCCACCTAACAAATCTTAAGAGCAGACATGAAAGAACCAATTTCTAAGTAATTTAACAGAAAGAAAGCTCAAGAATATTTATAGGAATACAAAAATATCTAGCACCTAAAAAGATTAGTTTAATGAATTTATGAGGTTCATGTAATATTGGCCAGAGGTTTGTCAATTTTGTTTATCCTTTCAAAAAACCAGCTTTATTGATCTTTTCTATTGTCTTTTTTGATCTCTATTTTATTTTCTCTCTGATCTTTATTATTTCCTTCCTTCTGCTGATTTTGGGTTTTGTTTGTTCTTCTTTTTCTAATTCTTTTAGGAGATAGGTTATGTTGTTTATTTGAGACTTTTATTGTTTCTTGAGGAAGGCCTGTATCACTATGAACTTCCCCCTTAGAAATGCTTTTGTTGCATCCCATAGATTTTGTAAGGTTGTGGGGTTTTTTTTTTAAAGATTTTTTTGATTTCTTTTTAAAGTCTTTATTGAATCATTTTTACAGTCTTTCTTGAATTTGTTACAATAGTGCTTCAGTTTTATGCTTTGGTTTTTTGGCTGCAAGGCATGTGGGATCTTAGCTTCCTGACAAGGGATCGAACCTGCAACCCCTGCACTGGAAGGCAACGTCTTTCATTGTTGTTTGCCTCAAGGTATTTTCCAATTTCCTTTTTGATTTTTATCATTGACTCATTGGTATTTTAGGAAAATATTGTTTAGTCTCCATGTGTTCATTGTCCCCCCTCCCCTGTGGTTGAGTTCTATTTTCATACTGTTGTGGTCAGAAAAGATGTTTGAAATAATTTCTACCTTCTTAAATTTGTTGAGGCTTGTTTTGTGACCTCTATGTGGTCTATCCTAGAGAATGTTTAAAAGAAGGTATATTCTGTTTTTTGTTTGGTTGGTTCGGTTTTTTGGTGGGGGGGCATATAGTGTCCTGTAGATATCAATTAAGTCCAACTAGTTTATTTGTCATTTAGGATCTCTGTTGCCTTATTAATTTTCTGTCTGGAAGATCTGTCCATTGCTGTCAGTAGGGTATTAAAGTCTCCTACTATTATTTTATTCCTGTCAATTTCTACCTTTATGTCTGTTAGTATTAGTTTTATATGTTTAGGTGCTCCTACATTGGGTGCATATATGTTAATGAGTGTAATATCCTCTTCTTGCATTGATCCCTTTATCATTATATAATGTCTGTTGCTGAGTAGAGTATCCTAGGTTGCAGGTTTTTCCCTTTCAGGACTTTCAATATATTATGCCACTCCCTTCAGTTCTGTAGAGAAATCAGCTGATATCTTTATGAGGGTTCCCTTGTAACTGGCTCCGTTTTTGCCTTGCTGCCTTTAGAATCTTCTCTTTATCTTTAACTTTTGTCATTTTAATTGTGATATGTCTTGGTGTGGGTCTGTTTGGGTTCATCTTGTTTGTGATGCTCTGTGTACCCTGTACCTGAATATCTGTTTCCTTCTTAAGGTTTGGGAAGTTTTCAACAATAATTTTTCAAATA
This sequence comes from Mesoplodon densirostris, assembly GCF_025265405.1. NCBI lineage: Eukaryota > Metazoa > Chordata > Mammalia > Artiodactyla > Ziphiidae > Mesoplodon > Mesoplodon densirostris. The sequence continues at coordinate 23,830,237 of NC_082668.1, forward strand.
CAGTTTTGATCCCCTTCTTTCTCTCTTCTCCTTCTGCAGCACCTATTATGCATAGAATGGCATATTTATATTATCCCATTGCTTTTTTTTTGTCTTCTTGTCTGCTGTTGTGATTGAGTGATTTCCAATATTCTGTCTTCCAGATCACTTATTCTTGTGTGTTATTTAGTCTGCTACTCATTGCTTCTAGATCGGTTTTTATCTTTGCAACTGAGTTGTCTAATTTTGATTGGTTCCTCCTCTTGTTCTTTTCACTGGGAGTGGTTCCTCTGCTTTTTCATTTTATTTAACTTTCTCTGTCACTATAAATTTAGGAGAAACAGTTATCTACTGTGGTCTTGAAGGGGTGTTTTTATGTGGGAGCACCCCTGTGTAGACTGTGTAAATCCAATATTTTTGGTGTAAGGAGTGTTTTTATGTGGGAGCACCCCTGTGTAGACTGTGTAAGTCCAATATTTTTGGTGTAAGGGCTGTTTTTGGTATAGATGCCAGCCATATCCTTCCTCAGTGTGTGATGGCCATCAGCCCCTTGCTGGTGGGTGTGATTGGTGTTGTGGTGTCCAGAGACTGCACTGGATGTTGTGTGGGGCCTCCTGTTTGCTCCATGGCTGATAGCCCTGTCAGAAGCTGAGGTCTGCTCCCCGTTTGTTGGAGTGGAAGCCCTGAGTGTTGGGTTCAATAAGGCTCTGTTGTCCTTAAGTGCATGCTGTGTCCTAAAGGAGGTGAGTGCTGAAGCAAGTGAGGCCCGTGTGGTCACGGTTAACCTATGTAACTCCCGTGCATCCATCCATGGTTTTGCCCAGAAGCAGCCCAAAGTTGTGTCCTTTTCTCCATTGTGTTCATCCTGGACCCAGTGCTAGGCTGGTGCTGGGGGGTGGGACCCATACCCCAGGCCCTCTAGGCTATCTCTGTGTAGCTAGATTGAGTCCTCTCTTAGGGTCCATCCTCCGGCGATTCACTGCCTAGTTGCTGCACATACTAGCAGTCCCCAGTTGGTGCGCATTTCAGGCTGGGAAGTGCAGCAAGGTGGCAGCCATCAATGCAAAGGTATCTCTGTCCTGACTGCTAGCAAGCCAGCACATAGCACTCCTCTTGAGCAGAGTTCAGGCCCCTCAAGTCCCTCCATCTGTCCCAGCAGACCTCCCAGTAGGCAAGAGGGCTTCCCAGGGTGAGGGCCTGCCCATATCAACCTTCTCTTCTTCACAGATACCTTCCAAGCGTGCTGGTCCTGTCTTGATACGTTTTTTTTTTCTTTTCTTTTCTGCCTGGTTATATGGGAATCTTTCTTGAAGATTTGATTGTATAAGAGATCTTCTGCCAGCTTCCAGTGGTTTTTGGTGAGAATTGTTCCACATCTAGATATATTTTTGATGTGTTTGTTGGGGGAGGTGAGTTCCATGTCCTCCTACTCTGCCATCTTGATCCTCTGAGGCTATTTCTAATTCACATACCTGGTAAGCAGTAGCTGGGATCAGAAACTCAATCTGATTGAATTCAAATCCATTAGATAAACAAGAAGAAAGTCAGGAATAAATTCATATGTAAATCAGATGGAATAAAGATTCAAAGCTTTTAAATTGAATTTCGATGTACATTATTATTTAATTTTGGCATAGTGACCTTGGAACTAGCAGAAGTTGAGGGTAAAAATACGAGATATTGGGGGAGGGGGAGAGGGAGGGGAACGTGGTTCATTAGTGAACATGGCCAGACAATGAAAAGCCTGAATAGAGCTTAGAGATTTATATATTTTCTTGTCACTTTCCTTGTGAAACTGGAAAATAAATTTAAGATTTAACTAACATGCCAATAGAATTCTCATCCAATGTTTAAGTAATTATAATATGACACATATATGTATAATTAATGTGGTCACTTGAGTAATTCACACACATACTACACACACACAGACACAGAGCATATATTTTCTTGAAATGCTTATAACTTGAGAGTTCTTTGCCTCTGCCCATCAACTTATTTTCTCTAAACAACCATTTTTAAGTAAAGCACATACGCCCATATTTATTAACATTTGAATGAAGCCTGCACTGATAATATTACTTCTTAAAACAACCCAAACTAATGGGTTTTCTAATTTGTGAATTAAAGGACATTCAAATGCTTTAAAAAACCAGTTTGTCAACTGCTAAACTTTTACTACTTTTTGATCCATTTAATCAAGCTGCTCTAACCCATCCTTTTCCCAGAATAGTACATTTCTATCACTCCACTAGTCTACTTTCATTTGTTATGATGAGCTGAAGAAAGAAATTTGTACATAATTTTAAAAGATGATGAAATTTCTTTTTTTAAGGACTCTGATAAAATTTAGTCATTGATTAAATATTTACCAGATAAGTGTTCCGTGTTAGAATGACCCAGTTCCAGGTAACGGAGTGTGGTGAGGGAGAGAGGACAGGAGAGATGCAACACAGAAATGGGTAAGACATGATCCTAAGCCCTTAATGAGGTATGGAGTCATCTGTTGAAAATAATTTGTAAACCTCCTAAATGAAATAAAATATATTTTCCTATAACTTTACATTTTAGAGATATTTATACATGAGAACAAAATAGATAAAAATGAATCTCTGATTCAACAGACTTGAGAATAACACCATGCCTTCTTTCCTAGTGCTCTTCATCCCAGGTTGGACCAATATTCTGTTTGTTAACCTGTAACTCAGCACACTGCCACTCTGTTCTTTCCATTTGCCAAATCAAAAAATAGAACATTCCTATTGGAGTTTGAAATGAATAGCACATGATACTACTGGAGCAGTTTTTGCATTAATTTACATAAGGAACTGGAGATCAGAGGACCCCCTGAAGAGTAAAAACTAGTCACAGTTGATGTTACACTTGAAATATACCAGGGATGGCAATTTTAATGAGGTAGACACTTAACTTTATTAATCTGTTGTCCTTCATCAAGGGAGAATGCCAGTCCTTCTATATTCTCAGACTAATGAAGGGGACAGGGCAGGAAATGAAAATCAGAGAAATATGAGTCTTCTGCTACAGATACTAGAGGTCAGAGAGGGGTTTGGAACCTGGATGTCCACATTAACAGCTGACTTTTGTGCAGACTGTGAAATATCCGGTCAAACCAGTCTCCTTGTTAGAAGAAGATTTGATTTTTTTATTCACCTAAATCATTTCTACAAATATTTACAGAGCACTTACTAAGAATTTTAACATCTTTATTAGAGTATAATTGCTTTACAATGGTGTATTAGTTTCTGCTTTATAACAAAGTTAATCAGTTATACATATACATATGTTGCCATATCTCTTCCCTCTTGCATCTCCCTCCCTCCCACCCTCCCTATCCCACCCCTCTAGGTGGTCACAAAGCACCGAGCTGATCTCCCTGTGTTATGCGGCTGCTTCCCACTAGCTATCTATTTTACGTTTGTTAGTGTATATATGTCCATGCCACTCTCTCACTTTGTCCCAGCTTACCCTTCCCCCTCCCCACGTCCTCAAGTCCATTCTCTAGTAGGTCTGCGTCTTTATAGCAGTTACTTCTTGAAGTATGGATTCATACGGTCACATTCACCCCCAAACACAAAATTAAGTGGAGAAAATCACATTAAAGGGGATAATTAAATTTTCTTGTAATTATGCTTATGAGTAAATTGGTGTGACAATTCTTTTTGCTCTAATTATTCAGGGGTAATATATGATTCATTAGTCATTATTCATATATGTAAAACAATCTCTTGAAAAACTCATGCTATTTATCATGCATGTAGTTTTTTAAACTTTTTAAACCTCATGCAAGTTTAGACTGACTACAATTAAACATGACTAGAGAAAAATGTATAATTTTATATTGATATTTTGCTATTAAAACATTTTTGTACTGTGAAAATTACTCAAATAAGATTTCATTGTACTGGAAGACCAGTTGCCTAAATGGTCAAATACTCTGAGCAGTGACACTGTTTCTTATAAAAGTAGTAAATATATTTTGAACAATTTTTGGCAGCTGTATGCTCAAAACAAACATGGACAATCTGAAGCGTGTCATAAATTTTAAAATAATACTTTAAGATTAATAGTATAAAATAAATTTAATCATATCACAGCGAACATTGTCCAAAGAATGTCCTCTAAAATACCGCTTGAGTTCTGACCTGTGTTGGCTTTCTAATATTTCCTAATCAATGAATATGTATTGGTTACTTTCTGTACCAAGAATTATGTCAAGGGCTATGGGGTAAAAAATATTAAGGTATTATTCAGCCAAAAGAATCTATTGTGCTTCTCATAGCCAGGGCATTTTTGTATAAATAAACATTTATGAGGTTACTCTAAAATAGCCTCAACCATTCCACATTTAACCAATAAGAACAACCTAAGTTAACAATTATCTATTAGAGGTAAGATATTCCACCTGCTTAATCTAATCCTTGTCCACTCCATGTGCCCTGTTCTTCTAATATTGCCACACCTCCACCATCTCAGGAACTTGGCCTTTACTGTTGCCTTTGCTTGAGTTTTCCTTAAAATCATTGCATGGTTTTCTTAAATGTCATTCTCTCGGAGAGTCTTTCTCTGACCATTTCATTATAAGCTCCAACTCTTACCTCATTACTCTTTACTCTAATTGATTCTGGATAGATAACACTTATTATTCTTGAGACTATTCATGTGTTTACTTGTTTAATGTCTCTGGTTCTTACCAGAATATAAGGTCCATAGGGATAGAACTTGGTATTGTTCATTGCTGAACCTTTAATATTTAGAGCAGTGTCCAGGACATAGTAGGCGCTCAGTAAAGTGTTACGTTGAAATTCCATTATTAAACTTTTTATATATGCCAAAATATTTTAAGTCCTCTAAAGAATATCTATATATGTATGTGTGTGTGTGTATATATATATATATATATATATATATATATATATATATATATATACACATACACACAAATTATCAGTTTCATAGTCAAAGATGAAGTCAAGGAATATGGCATGATCATGTTGTTTCTAATTTTCATGGAACCATCAAGAAAACTACAAACGTATAAATCACCTTTATCCAACTAGGGAAGTTATTGAAGGTTAAACTTTGGAGGCAGGGTAATATCTTTTTTTTTTTTTTTTTTTTTTGCGGTATGCGGGCCTCTCACTGTTGTGGCCTCCCCCGTTGCGGAGCACAGGCTCCGGACGCGCAGGCTCCGCGGCCATGGCTCACGGGCCCAGCCGCTCTGCGGCATATGGGATCCTCCCAGACCGGGGCACGAACCCGTATCCCCTGCATCGGCAGGCGGACTCTCAACCACTTGCGCCACCAGGGAGGCCCGAGGGTAATATCTTAAATGTATTGTTTCTTCTTTGTCATATGCAGTGTTAAATTTCTGAGAACAAAACAAAGTAGAACTTAAGAACCTCTATCAATTTATTACACTTAAAATATTCTCTAATTAATCTTTGAATATCTGCTTACACAAACTTTTTTGCCTTCACTTTTGTTTGTGTCACATTTTTCTATCAAAAATTATTTTTTCTTCACAAAATATTAGGGCAAGAAGGTTACTTTCTAAAAGATTTAGTTTAAGAATATATACTATGGCATTAGTTTAAAAGATATGAAGTTAATTTTTAATATGTAGGAATTATTGAAATAATTCAAATATTATATAAAATGAAAATGTCATGTTCCACATGCTTTAATTTTCTATTCTGCTGTTGTCTCCAATTTCCCCAGATAGAACCTGCTTTAGTGTTTTTCACCATACATCTAAAAGTTGTGACTTAGCATCATCTAGGTACAGTAATGAATAAGAACTGACATTAGATATCAATATTATTGGCCCAGCTAAATGGTAGTTGACATCAAGTTGTATTGCTGAAGAAGTAAACAAAATTATTTTTTGTGTGTGTGTAAGTACTGCCTGACATCATTTGTCCTTCAGAAGATCAATGGCTGCATCACCTAAATGTTATTTGTATCTCTTTATATAAAATGGCCAAAGATGGATATTAAGCACTTTCTGTTTGAGACTGGTTAAAAATAAACAAAATTCAGAATATCAGAAATTGAGCTTCCTTTGCTAAAATGGAGTGAGGATAACTTTTTAGGTAGGCAATTGCAGTATTTACTTTTCCATGATTTTTAAAAAAGATAATTAATTCATTTATATCTATATACTAGTAACTTGGGAAAAGCAATTAATCTATTCCAGATCAAATTTAAAACTCTTAACTGCCTAATTATTAAATGGTATACTATGATATGAAACAGACAAAATACTCCTATGGAGGTTTATGTTCATTTTTTTTTAGTGGAATTTAGCTCAAGTTTAATACAATTCCATAATTTCTTATTTAGAATAGTTTTAGAATTTCATTTTCTTATTTTTGTTAAAGTGTGAAATATATACTTCAGTTTTATGTTTATAACATTTATATTATATTAAATAAAATTAAATTATAGGATAGAAGAAAGTCATATACTTGTGTGTGGTTGTTCTTTTATTTATGTCTACTTATTTGAACACAAATGGATAGAAAGAAATATTAGCTCCAAGAATAATGGTAGTAGTAGTAGTAATAATAATAGTGATAGTAATAGTAGGTGTGGTAGGAGTAGAAGTGATAGTAATAGCATTTTCGATTTACCAGGTACTATGTTAAACACATTATATGTATTATCTAAGATTCACTGTTCTTTATATCATTTATTTTTACAAAAGAACTAAATGATTTACTCAAGATTATATATCTTCTCAGCCATAAAATGGAATGAAATTGTGCAAATTGCAGAGATGTGGATGGACCTAGAGATGGTCATACAGAGTGAAGTAAGTCAGAAAGAGAAAAACAAATATTGTATAATATTGCTTATATGTGGATCTAGAAAAATGATACAGATGAACTTATTTGCAAAGCAGAAACAGAGACCCAGACGTAGAGAATGGACGTATGGACACCAGGGCAGGGGGAGTGGGATGATTCACCACTATGTATAAAATAGATAACTAATGTGAAACTAGAGCACAGGGAACTCTACTCAGTGCTCTGTGGTGACCTAAATGGGAAGGAAATCCAAAAAAGAGGGGATATATATAGACATATAGATGATCCACTTTGCTGTACACCAGAAACTAACAACATTATAAAGCAACTATACACACACATACAGACGGTATATATGGGGCGATGCACAGGTGGGAGCTGGCAGGGCAGAGAGGAAGAGGCACTGGTCTGCAGCAGCAGCTTCTACTACCAGCCCTTGGGGCACTCAGCCCTGTGCTCAAGCAATCATTGTCAATGACAAAATGACTACTGAAGTTATAACTGTATTAAAGTAATGCTAATAATTTGGATACTTTATTTTATTTCTGGCTGCTAGGGTAATGTTAGCCCTTAACCTAGCATATATGTTTTTTTCCTTTTTTTTTTTCTTTCTGGGTACAGCTGTAAAATATTTGGATATAGGAAATGTGTTATTCTTGCAGCCTTGATATTCATGGTGGATTGCAAAATATACATTTTTCTGAGATATCAAAGATTAAGATTATTTTGATAACATGATTTACAGATTTAAAAGATGTGGTTATCACAAGTCTGTTGAGGGGGAAAACTACTGCATAAAATAACTAACTTGGAATAAATATTTTGCATCAGTTTGGAAAAAAATTAATGAAAAAAAAAAGATTGTACATCCTGTGAATGGCAAAGCCAGGATCCAAAATGTACTAGGAGATAAGTATAACTGCAATTGGGTAATTTTCCAGGGCTCCAAAGTTATGGAACACTATGATTTATAGAAGCTTTCTAAGGAGCAACTAATCTATTGTGAGAATTATCAATAAATGAGTTTGTGTCTTGCAGTTCAATATCCACAGGACTTTGAAAGCCAGTAAAGTTGAAATAAGTAAGATTCAATGATACAATGCTGTAATGAAATCCGTGTACTTTCATTTGTCTAAAACTCTGCATTTATTCATCACATTTTTTAATATTAAGTATGCAAAATAAGCTATACTAGATGCTGGAGGTATTGAGCCAAACAAGATTTAAAATGTCTTTTTTCTCATTCTTTTTTACTGCTTTCCAGTGTAGAGAGATTTTTTTAAAAACGTGAACAGACAGGGCTTCCCTGGTGGCGCAGTGGTTGAGAGTCCGCCTGCCGATGCAGGGGACACGGGTGCCCCGGTCCAGGAAGATCCCACATGCCGCGGAGCGGCTGGGCCCGTGAGCCATGGCCGCTGAGCCTGAGCGTCCGGAGCCTGTGTTCCACAACGGGAGAGGCCACAACAGTGAGAGGCCCGCGTACCACAATAAACAAACAAACAAACAAACAAACAAATAAATAAGTGAACAGACAGAAAGTCCCACGACAGTTGTGAACCATGACTGATCCTTCTGCTTCTGCATTGGGATTAACAGGGTCACAATGACTAATGAAAAGATGGGGAAAGGAACCAGTTAGGAGAAAGAGAAAGCAATACTTTCATTTTTAGCATATTAAAATGAGATATAGATATTTAGGCTGAGATGCAAAATAGCTAACAGTGAGTCTGAAGTACAGAGTGGGATTTACCTAGAAATCATCATATGCAGATAAAATTAAAAGCCACAGGTTTGAGTGAGATGATGCAAGAAGAGAACCTGCTACAGAATAAAATTTAAGATTGAGTCTTGATACAGTTTAGTATTTGGGAGTCAGGTAGTAGAGAAGGATCCAGAACAGTAGTTTAAAAAGCAGTGACCACGGAGATTTTACTTCTCAGGATTCAAATAGAAGGTTTTAAAAGTAACTATGAAAAGTAAAGTTTAATCATAATGGAGAAATGGTCATTAGATGAAACAATATGGAAATCAGAGAGTTTCAGGGGAGTTGTTGACTTGGAGTTCATATTTGAATGGTTGAGGAGAAAATGATATGGGAGACTTCTGGGCAACATGGAGGAATAAGATATAATGCAGGAATAATACCACCACTCAAAAGTCAAAGAAATTATGGAGATATAGATATAGATATACATACATCTGAACTGAAATAATACATAATGAAACAAGGAAAGGGAAATTTAAAGTTAATTTAAAGAAAAAAACCAGTTTGTTTGTATAGTTTCCTCCAGTGTTTTTTAGTCTGTCCCAGTATAGGCCAAAGAATGTAGATTTGCCAGTTAAGCATTACAGAAAAAATGAGGTCAAATTGAACCAAAGTCCTTTGTGGTGGAATTGCCAGAATGACAATTGAGGAACCCAGGCTGGGATAAAATGATAAGTAAAGGCAGAAAGGTGATAAGATGCTGAGTAAGATTTTAGCTGATTAGAGCTCTCAATGAAGTGGAAATATTGTACTGGCTTTACTTAGAGCTGGAAGACAGGTATCTTTTGAAAAGCAATGCTTGAAATTGAGATTTTGGAAGTGATTCATTTACAGTTAATGACAAAGTGCTCGCCGTTTGACTTCGGGAGTATGCGACTGAGGATAAAGAAGTGTTGGAGGAAAAGTGGTCAACAAGAAAGTGATCAGAGTACTGCATGAGCCATATGTGTAGGGAAAGACAGTGATTCGGGAACTCCAGTCTTCAAAGAATGAGGGAGAGTGACTGGGAGCTTCCAGTAGTGAAGCACAGCAGTGAATCTACCTTAGGATTTCAGTGGGGTTATGGCACATTTTGATTTTAAAATATCTCATTTGATCCATGATCCATGACTTCATTCTGAAAGTCCAATCAGCCCTCAATGACTTTGGAACTAAAGCTGACTTAGCCCACACTTCCTGGGGCAACTCTTTATCAGACAACTTGAATCCATAACCTCTGATACCTGTGGATAGGAAGCTCAGGGTAAGATACCTAGGGATAGGAAATGCAGAGTGGACTTAATCTTTTTTCTATACTATCATATTTTATGAGTATTTGGTTTTTGATTTTTCATTTTGATACACTCATTTTGATTCTATGGCCATTTTGACATGCAGAATGTGATTGTTATACTTATTTCTGTTATTGATAGGTGCCCAGGCCAGCATGTTTTCCCTTATTACATAGACCCTCATCTTCAAAGAGCTGTGTTTGTCCCTTAATCTTATCCCATTACCCTTCCTCTCTCTCACACACACCCTTCTACTCCATCCTCTAATGATCCATATACATGATCAACCAATTCCCCTGTAATGCCACTCTCTGTTCCAAACACTTCCTTCACCTTCTTGGCCTGAATTACTTCTCATAGTTACACTCTTCTTCAAGTTCTCTAAAACAGGAAATTATTTCTCTTGCCCTCCACATGACTCAAGGCCAACAGAGGGGGTATCTACTTTACTACAAATTACTATTAAACCCCTTTCCCTCTTATTTGCTTAAAACTCACAACCACTGTAAAGATAAAACTGATAGACTTCACTCTCTTTCACCATATTCACGGCAGTTACAGTTTCCATGGAATTATACAGGTGGGAAACAAGTTAGAATTTGACTAGTCTTCTATTAAGGCTATATATTATATCATTCACTTCAAAATCAAAATATCAGTATTTTATATAATTAGTTACAATAAAGATATACACCTCTACATTAAAATAATCAATATAACAGTATTTGAATAAAACAACACGTCAACTAAAAGAAGTGAGAATAGTACTCGAGGTAGGTCTGAAGTTTCCTTTTATGAGCTGGTTAGACCTCTAGAACTACTAGTAGTTTCTTTGATGCTACACAGCCTTTCAATTTCGTTTAATGACCAATGAATTGAGACCAAATTCCCAGCTTGAATGTGTGAAATGGAGGTAAATATTCCCAAGGAAAGATGCACTGGTATTCTAATAGAGTTGATTTATAGTGTTCACCTGGCCTTACCAGGCAGGCACAGCATAATCATCCTGACTATGTGTCTCTCAGAACAGCTGGGAATGTCCACAGAGAGATAAGGACACCCACTCCACCGTAACATCACTCTAGAAGAGGACCAGAAAGAGTTTCTAGAAGGCTTGATGGAATCCCTACACTAGTCAGACTATGGGTCAATTTCCTGGAAAACTGAAGGCCGGGGAGACTCCCTCTGATAGGAATACCCTGCTCATTTTCTTGCTATGTATTTTTACATAATTTAAAACAATCTTTTACTTACATTGAATTGTATGTGTCTATTAATATTATTCCAGCAATTACTGTCAACTTTTAAAAAATATTTTGGTTTTGCTTTACAAAATTGACCTCATAAAAAGCTTTCATAGGTCCTTAAAGTGTTTCATTAACAGATTACTTTAAAAAGAGGTTTAAATAAATGTCTATCTCCAACAGAAAAATCGGTCAGAGGTGAAGACATCAGAGCTCTAATATTATAACATAGAAATAAAATACAATTTATACAGCTTTACAGAACAATATATATACTGTATATTGTATATTTGTTTCCGTGATTCTTGGTTGCTAGCTGGATAACACTGAGTTTTACATTTTTTATTTCTGCTTACAAACCTAAAATTGTAGACTTTTCCTAAAATTGTGTTTATGTAAACAGCTGAACGCATTTTTAACTGGTAATGTAACTTGAATGCATATCCCTAAGGCATCAGACAATTAGCAGAGCTAACAGTAAATAATTCAAATCTCTGCCTGCCATGTATGTACCGCATGATGCATTTATGACCACAACTTTGCCTGAGGTTTGAATGTGAACTGTGTCACGATGCCATGTGCTTGAGACATCCTGGAAGTCTTTCAGTTACTGCTGCCTCCTCCCTCTTGACATTCCCTACCGGGTACGTGAAATACGACAGTTTTCAAAACAGTTGACGTGAGTGATGGAAAATTTTACTTAAGAGTGTCATTCATCATAACAAAACATCACTTCCTTAATAGTTTATTAACTATTTCCAGTGAAGAAGAGATAAATTAATGGAAAAATTCAATGAGGCTTTGGGATATTGATTTGGAAGAGGGTTGTAATAGTCCCTTTGGTATGTACAAAGTGTGTAAGCAAAAACGGATTAGCCACTTTGATATTGGACACCTAGACCTCATTCATTATCCTGCTTTTGAAATATACATAATTAATGTATGTGTCCCTTGATTACTGACTAAGTCTAATTTGGCTATTTCCATATTTATTAATTTTACTATTTAGGATGTTAAATGGTACGCTTTTTCAGCTATGATATTGATTACCAAAATAAATGCCTGACTTACAAAATATTAGTTTACTTCATTTTAGCTTCTATTTAATTTTCCTAGGGTATGTGAAGCTCTAAGCCACTTAATAGAATTTTTAGCATAAATATCCTATCATGTAGGTCTACAGTGCTTAAATGGTTCTATACTCTGCTAGAAATAAAATTTTACTTGGTATTTAGAACTAATCCATAATATATTGGCTCAATAGAGTCAATCAAATGGAAATTCTTTACTAAGACAAATTTGTTAGAATTTAATTTTAGTTGAGCCAATCATGAACATTCCAGGGCTGATGACACCAGCACAATTTCAGTTGAGGTAAACAACATTCCTTTAGTAGGAATGGTTTTTAGTGAATATGTTTCTCTCTCTGAAAGAATAATAACAGCATGATAGTAATGGAGTTTTGACTAAGCTGTCATTTTGAAGTTAGATGTAGGTGATCTATCAGATTTCTTTTTTAGCTAATTGGAAAAGAAAGAGGAGTATGGAATTAAGATTTACACTCTCCTGGGAACTTAGAGTCAAATTAAAATGTTAGCTATAATTAAATCATAGAGTTTGAAGGGACTTGAGAGGTCATCTATCTAGTCAAATTGCTTTCATCTGAGAAGGAACAAACTTAAATCATCCTTCCATGATTACTATCTGAACTCTTTTAGAGACAACCCCAAGTGGCACAGAAACTCAAAGCCATGTTTAACAATCTTCATCACTGGTGAAATCATCCTGATAACTACATATCTCAAACTACAGATAAATATTTATGCTATGTCATCAGTTTACATAAAGACATATGTGAAACCTGTCCATGAGGAACTGAAGAACTGTCAAATCAAGGTTGGTCTATTCTAACCTGAAGAAAGGCCCTATTTCTTTAACATTTTTTATAGGTTTCCTTTCGAGCATTTTTATTTTATGATTTTACTTTAAAATTTATAAGTTCATATCCCACTTACTTTCTTGAAGCGCACATTAGACAAAAAGCTTTTTTAAAATGTGTTTAAGTGGAGTTAAGTACAATAGGAGATTTCCTCCTTGTTTCTACCACTGTATAGTGTGTGTGTTTTAAACTTCTGTAACCCTATACTACATATATATTTTTTTAACTGCTATAATTAATTCTCAAATTTGTTCTCTCGCCCTGTTAATGTGCCATTTTTCTCTGGAACTTTGTTTCATTAAAATGAATTTGTATATATGAAGCAGTAAAATAATTTATTGGGAGAACTGAACTCACCCTAGGAGTGAAGGTGGCATCATTGATGGAATGCATGTGACCATAGAGGGACTGCTCACATTTACCCTAAGAAAACAAAGCAGAAATACAAATCAAATAAATTCAATTTAATATGTGAAAAGAAGAGGAAAGATAACAGATCTTATTTGTTTCAAAGTAATGTTTAAGTCCATAAATAAAACTAATACATACTCATGGGAGAAAAGGTTAGCTTTTGCTGTCAGCTACCATTCAGAATCAGACAGGGCTGTGCTGGTGCATGTGCCAACAGCATTAGTATCTACACTGAAATTCCAGGGTCCTCACTTTTATACCACTGAGCCGGTGGTGAACTCTCACTAACTGACTCTATTCTGCAATCAACATAGCTTTCAAGCCATGGTGCCAAGTAGTGAAGTGCTTATAGAAAGCCCTTGTTTTCAACACATTTTCACCACTGCTGAGGGTGTGGGCTTCTTTCTCCTTTTTAATCACAAGATCACATTTTAAACCATAAACTTTCACAGTTTGGTATTAATATCATTACAAGTATAAAAAAATGTTACAAATGTGCCCAGTAGTATTTTTAACACAAAATAAGCATTTGTTTTGTGAAAACCATACTTTGCATCTACCCATTCAGGTCATGTTTTCCAAACAATAGCTAAAACTAAAATTTAATTTAACTGCAAAATTTCCAAGTTTTAATTTAAACAATTTTAAGAAAAATGGGCCCATAACACATTACAAAAAGGATTTAAATGTGGAACCTTTCATTTTGACACTGATGTTCAAAGAGCATTCTTACCTATCTTAGGGAAATAACTCAAATTCCATAGAAGAACCAGGGAACAGAGAAAGTTATATCTAGAATGTTGTTTGTAGATTCTTGTTATGGGCAGAAATTCAGATTTCATTTGACAGTATATTATTCATTTAACAAATATCTTTGAGCAATTAATATATGTTCAGCACAATTCTAGGTGCTTAGAATATGTCAGTGAATAAAACAAAGAACCCTATCTTCACTGACCTTACATTCCAGGGGGAAAGGGAAAGTACAAAGGTACAAAGTGTGTTAGAAGATAAGAAATATTTTAAAAAGGTACAAAGTGTGTTAGAAGATAGTAAATATTGTGGAAAGAAGAAAAGTCAGGTAGGGTAAGAGGTGTCATGAGTCCTGGGATTGAAGGGCTAAGGGCAAATCCAATTATCAAGTAGAGTGATGGAGTTTGACCACGCTCAGAAAGCAGGGTTTGAACCAAGACTGAGGCAGTAAGGGAGTTAGGCAAGCAGACATCTGGAGGAAAAGCATTCCAGGAAGAAGAAAAGCTAGAACAAATCCCAATGTGGGAGTTTGCCTGGTGTGTTTCTGGAATAGCAAGGAGGCCAGTGTAGCTGGAGAGAAGTCAGTCAGGAGAGCAGGTTTACTCAAAAGGCTTCATCTACTTTCATTCACTACCTTGTGCTTACTTAGTCCTAAACCATTTAAGGCTGGAGGAGAGATTACAGAAAAGACTGCAGAATGAGATATTAAAGATACAGGGTCATCATCATGCCCCCTCGTTTTTGCAGAACATTCATGGAATAGCTTGGAACTAAGTGGAAAGGCTTTGTAACTAAACTTATTCAATCCTCATTACTGCCATTGCATTCAGCACATTATATTTCAAATATCTATTTACAGAATTAATGCATGCTGTTAATCCCTTTGTATAGAATGCAAAATTTCCCCACATGAATTTAAAATTCATAAAAATATGTTGAAGTACTTTGGCACTCTCTCAGGATTCCCCCTACTTAGGCTCTTCTGGTTCAGTATCTTGATACTTTTAATAACATTAAACCAATTATGCTGAGGACTTCCAATCACCCAAATTCCCAAAGTAGAGATAAATTACTTACAAAGCCAAAAAGGCAAAGTATAAGATGTTATGGTTATCTTTCATGTATTATCTCAGGAGCGTTTATGGTTAATTTTTTTGAGAACTAATATAAATAGTTACATAATATTATAGTTGTATAGTGAGTGTTAATATTTTAAAATATTTGTTAGTAAATTTGTCTTAAAATACTCTTTGCTTTAATAAAAGTTTTATGTTTGGTCCTCTTCTAAACTGAGAACCTCTAAACTATTTGATTAATTGGTAAGGAAAATGGAGTTTTCTGATTCAAATCCTGAATGCCAAGTTTTAATTCAAAGTAGAATCTCTAAGGCACTCATGAAAAGCCCTGGAAATATGGGGTTATAATGGAAATGCTGATGGACCACATTTGTGCTGCTATAACAAAACCTGACTCGAAGATAAATGTTTCATGAATTAAGGAAAGTTAAAAAAGCTTTTCTATCCAGCTTTGTTTCCAAGATAAAAGTGAATCTACTCTTTTTTTGTGGTATAGGGAATATGTGGGTTACTAATATTCTAGTCTTCAAACAGCCTTAATCAAAAGCAATACCCACACCAGGGCATTAAATTTCAGAATATCTTCTTTGATGAATTCTTGTCAGAATTGTTTTCTTTCAAAGAAGTGGAAAAAATGAAAAAAAAAAAAGGGAAGAGTCTTACCAAAAAAAAAAAAAAAAAAAAATCATGTGACCTAACGTGTCACTGCTCCAGTATTTGAGTCTCTCAGAGAAGCTGTATGCAATAATGGTTTCCATTATTGGCTCTGGGGATAAAAACATCTGGAACTTAATTCTTGGCTCTGCTACCAAATAGCTATGTGAACTTAAACAGGTTGCTTCACTTCACTGTGCTTCAGTTGCCTCAAGGAATTCTCAAAACAAATCTATAGGTTAAACGCTATTACCCATGTCCAATGCGATAATGATATTTAACCTATAGGTCTGTTTTGAGAATTAAATGAGATAATGCATGTGAAATGTTGTAACAGTGCCTATCACAAAGTAAGAGCTTACAAATATTAGCTTTTAGTATACACTAGATAGGCCACTGAAATAGTGATGATGTCCAAATTAATATCTCTCCCTTAGCTATCTATCTGCCTCCTTAAAGACCCCAGGAAGGAGTCTTATCAACATCAGTGTTGTTTTTTCTATTTGTCTCTCAGATTCATTCCCCATTTGGCCCTTCCCTGCTCTGTGCCCTGATCTCTACTAACCACATCACTGTGGGCTCTCAGGTTCTCCTCCTTCTGGTTGGATTCAGTAAGAGAAAACCATCAGCAGGATATGGAAGAGTGGAACTATGTAGAAGATGGATAAATGACCACTTCAGCTCCCTTCCTGTTCAGCTGTGATTTTCTTATTGGCTCTGCCCTCTACCTAATTCCACTGCTTATGTTGTGCAGATCCTCTCCAATGGCTACAGCTCACACTGTTCAGTAATGTTCTTCTTCCCCAGCCCCTTCAGACCTAGTGGTAGTAATAGCTTTCTACTGTTGCTAGTGTTTGGGTGCTGTGTTTGGTCCCTTAACCCTGTTCACATTTCTGTAACCATTCAACTTGAGTGTACTCCATGTATCATCTGTTTCCTGCTTGTGACCTGTCTGATACAGCATGTTAGACATGATATGCAAAAGCAGACTTTTTGATTTACTACTTCCCAACTGCCTCTCTTGACCCTTGCCAAATCTTTCCCTTTAAGTAAATGGCATCACTAGTTGCTCAAACAAAAAACCTAGGCAGTCAAAAACCTGAGAATTGATAACCAACAAGGACCTACTGTATAGCCCAGGGAACGCTGCTCAATATTCTGTGATAACCTAAGTGGGAAAATAATTTGAAAAAGAATAGATACCTGTATAGTATAACTGAATCACTTTGCTGTACACCTGAATCTAACACAACATTGTTAATCAACTATGCTCCAATATTAAATAAAAATTTTAAAAAACCCTGAGAATTAGAATAACTCTCTTTCTTTCCCTACATCCACCCCACCCCTTATATCAGTTCCTTCCTCAACATATGCCCTTAAGCTTCCCACCTCTGCTCTCCTCCACTGTCACCACTCTGGTGCAGGACATCATCACATGGAGCAAGAGAACAGCAGAAGCATCCTTACTCATCTCCCTGCTCCTACCTCACCCTACTCCCCATCCACTTCTCTCTCAGACACTGAAGTAATCAATAAAACCTGAATCAGATTATGCCATTCTGCTGCTTACAGCCATCCAATTACCATTGCATGTAGAATAAATTTTAAACTCTTAGTTCCAAAGGCTCTGTATTATCTGGCTTCTGTCTGCCTATCTGACCTCATCCTTTACCATTCTCCCTTCTCACACATTATGCTCCATGATTCTTTTCATGTTTTGATAAGGTCAGGGCTTTCTGAGCAGAGTACTGCACTTGGATGTCAAAATATGCTTGAATAGCAACCCTGAAGATGGAGACTTCCGGAGAGATTTAGGGGTATCTCTCCTTGAGGCACTTGTTTACATTACAGTGTTGGGAAGTCTAAAGTCCTTCCCCTTCTCCTCCTATAGTGGATTTGCTTACATTTCAGAACAAAGGTTTCTCTTTCTCTTTCTACTGCAGTAGTGGAGGGGCACGGGGTTTCATAATGTGGTGGTTCCTTTCCATGGTACGTAACCCCACTGTTCCTACAGGGTACACCTGGTTCTCACTGCTTCTCCCCATGGGGAACTGGGGGGTGGAAAATCAACATGAGCTGCTCTGTGAGCAAATAAATGGCATGAGCTCTGATCCAGAAACCTCCTGTTTCCTGTCAGAATAAATAAATAACTATAGACACCAAAGCATAACACTGTCACACTGGCCTTTCTGTTCTAACAGGCCTAGCGTGTTCCTGCCTTTGTACATCCTATTTTCTCTACCTTGGATGTTTCCAGGAAGCTATACACATGCCCTTGTCCTTCTTCCCATTCTGCTTTCAACTCCAATAGAACCTTTCCAGTGATGTCTGATATCAAATATTCTCCCCCCTCCCCTTATATCTTCTCATTACAGTAGAAGAAATTTCTGTGAAACTGCTTTCCTTTTCCCCTTGGGCACTCAGCCAGACTTGAGGTCAGGTGCGGCCATGTGACTGAGTTCTGCCCAGTGAAACGTGGGCAATTGTGAAATAAGTCCGACATAGGCCTGGCCTGTAAAATATCCCACACAATCCTCTAAGCTCTTTATTTTTGTCTGTTTGCAGGCTGAAGGCAGAGGAGCTTCTAGAATATGGCACAGCACAGATGAAAGGAGTCTGGGTTTCTGAACCACCACAAGGAGAAAAGCCACTGGTCAGGACCTGCTGACTGGACAGTTTATGAATGAGAACTAAGCTTCTACTGTATTAAGCCTGTGAGACTCCAGCGCTTAACTGCTTCAGCAGATGTCGGTACCCAACAAATAGGTCACCCTGCATTGTTTCTTTTGTATCACTCTTCATTAACTAAAATTACTTAATGAAATTAATAACAATAATAAACAAGTAATAAAATTACTTGTTTCCCTGTTTATTGTTAGTTTTCCACCCACTACAATTAAGTCCCATAAGAACAAGTTGTTTGTCTTGTCCACCACTCTATCACCCCCAAAGCCCAAGACAGCTCTGGTAGATTTCATAAACAGTTGTTGAATGAAAAAGTAACCAGTTACATGAAGATCACAACTGAAAACTGGAAAAAATCTACACTCACAAGATATGCTTATGTTTTGGTAAATAGCTTGATCTTCTTTCCAACATTCATTTTTTATCTTGATCAGTCATGACATTAAATGTGCAGTGTCTTATTCCTTCCATTCCTTTGCCATAACTTGGTTCTAACCCAGTAGCATATTTAGCCACTGACTATGCCATTGTGTCTTAATGTTTTAAACAACTACATGGAGATAACTGATGACTCCAGGTAAAAAAGGCAGCTTTACATTTACTGAGTGCTTATTATGTACTTAAAGTGTTGTGCTAAGTGCTTTACTTTCATTATCACATTTAATTCTCAGAACAACTCAATGAGATGGGTAGTATTGTAATTCCCATTTTTGGAGATGAGAAAACAGAAGCACTAATCCATGATGGCAGAAGCAAAGAATGCCAGAGCCAAGACAGTACCTCTGTTTTGTTACAAAGTAATCTAACATTTTATGTGCAAGAAATTGAAGTGAGAAGACGGAGGCAACCTTTTAGTGCCATTTGCTAGTTTTTTTCCAGTGTTCTTCCTTTCTGGTAGATATGTACCTCCTGGCCCCCCCATGGCTGTGTGGAGCCATGTAAAGAGTTCTGGCCCAAGAGTTGTGAGTGGAAATGACATGTAGTGCCTTTCTCATGCTCTCTCCAACCACATCTTTCTAGCATTCAATTACAGGTACAACACCCTCCTTGGATATATTTTTCCTATGGCAGAAACCAGTACCATTCAAGGTGGCTGCGAGATGATCCTGGATCCCAGGTGAGTATGATGAGGAGAGCTCTCCCTTCCAACTCACGGAGGACACAGACCATGAGCAAGATATAAATGTTGCTGTGATTCGGAGACTGTGTTGCCATAACACAACCTAGCATAACCTGACTGATGTAAACCCTATAGAAGAAGATTAATCTTACCTCTTTAATTATTAAAAGCTTTTCTATTATCAATAGTGCTATGTGAAAAGATGAAAAAAATACTAAAATAATACTTACAGAAGCCTAATACTCAAAAGTTTAAAAACTCTTAAAAAATTAGGCCTAATATAAAATAATGAAATAATCATAAAATATAAAATCACACGTAATCATAAAATAAGCAACCAAACATACCATCACTAAAATCATTAAAGGACTGAGGTTCACAAACTTCCCTTCTCATTATAATGACTTATTTATTTAACCAATGGATTAAATATTCTTTTGAAAAAAAAATTAACAAACTTGAAAATATAAAATGAGCCTTCCCAACTCAGAAGATATTGTTAGTTTGTTTTTGTTTTTGTTTTTAAACAAGGCTAACTTTTAAAAGGTCTTTTTGATGTGTTAAAGTGCCTTTAGTAACATATAACAAATTATGCACAAATTTTAGAGGCTTAGCTCAATTTTTATCTATGCATGTTTCTGTGTAGCTGCCATTCAGATTAGGATATAGAACATTTCCAGAAAGTTCCTTCATGCCCTTCTTAGTAAAAACATCCACACAATTTTTTTTTTTTTTTTTTTTTTTTTTTGCGGTATGCGGGCCCCCCACTGCCGTGGCCTCCCCCGTTGCGGAGCACAGGCTCCGGACGCGCAGGCTCCGGACGCGCAGGCTCAGCGGCCATGGCTCACGGGCCCAGCCGCTCCGCGGCATATGGGATCCTCCCAGACCGGGGCACGAACCCGTATCCCCTGCATCGGCAGGCGGACTCTCAACCACTTGCGCCACCAGGGAGGCCCTACACAATTTTTTATTAACTATATTTTATTAGAGAAAAGAAACATAGGAATATGGTTGAAAAAAATCAAATGTTACAGAAGACACTCCAATGAAAATTTAGTCTCCTATCTCAGGTCATCCCTAGATGTGACCACTATAATAGTGTCCTTTGTATATTATATGGAGTAGCCTGTGCACATATGTTCACGCTTCTGTGTCATGTTATCTACCTCAGTTACACATAAAATGAAATCATACTATATGTGTATTTTATTATGAAAGGTAGTATATTTTGGTGGTAAAGATTGTGATACTGGAGTGAAATTGCAGGATTTAGAACTCAGCTTATTAGAAAGTTATTGGTAATATTTCTCATTTGTCTAAATACTATGTTAAGTACTTTACATATCTTAACTCAATCTCTACCATATGAAATGGGTAATATTTAAAATTCTTATTTAAATTCTTATTTACAGTTGGAAAAATTTGTGTAAAGTGATTCGTATAGTGCCTACTCAAGTAAGAGATATTGCCATTCATAGATTAATTGGTAGTCTTATTTTCTATTTTTGTTCTACTTTTCAATTTTTGTTGATCACTGAGAATAAAAGAAATTGCCACTCTCCCAGGAAGGACTCATTGTTCTATAGCCATGTTAACAAACACCAGACTAGTTTTAAACTTGTCCAATCAATTAGTAACTGTTCCATAGTCCTGCTTACAAGTAAACAACCAGAACTGGCTTTAAACCTATCTAATTAATCAATGACAACTAACTTCAGTAAACACTCCTAGAAAAGCCAAACCGCATCAGACTCATGATTTGAAAGCCAACCAGCCATTTGGCCAGATTCACTACAGTGAACTTGTTCCTAAGGCTGATATTAACCTTTTTCCTCCTGTGTAACAGACAAAAAACGAGCTTCAATAACCAACACAACTACCTTCTAAGACTCACCTAACCTACTTTTGCCTCTATAACCAACACAACCCAAAGTAAACTCTTTACAAAAACTGGATATGAGATCAGCAACTGGGTTTGCTCAATGGATATAGCTCTGATGAGTATAATCTTCCTCACTCATGTGTATGACACATTCAGTTTTGTTTGTTTGTTTCATATACTGAGTGGTGGTCTCCTCCTTTGACACCACAGAGAGGTTTAAGGGTGTGGTAGTTTGGGGCTGCCATAACAAAGTACCACAGACTTGGTGGCTTAAACAACAAAAAATTATTTTATCATTCTTTTGAAGCCTAGAAGTCACAAGATCAAGGTGTTGACAGGGCTGGTTTCATTCAGAGGCCTCTTCTTGGCTGTATAAGGCTCTCTTCTCCCTGTGTCTTTACACGGTCTTCCATGTAAAGAGAGATAGCCATCTATCTGTATGGATCTGTGTTCTAATCTCCTCTTCTTATAAGGACACTAGTCAAATTGATTAGGGTCCATCCCAATGAACTCATTTACCCTTAATTGCCCCTTTAAAGACCCTATTTCCAAATACAGTCAGATTCCAAGGTACTGGGGGCTAGGTCTTCAACAGGAATTTGAGGAGACATAATTCAGCCCATGACAAAGGGCTGGAGATATCTTAATACCACTATGCATAAAATATCTTAGGAGTGCAATAGCCATTGTGTCATTAGCTGGTTGCAAGAGTTAAACTGTGACATTATTTTACAGTATTTATTGTATTGTATATAGAATTTACATAATTATGTAAATATACTTTGAGCCAATATGCAATCTCAAAATGAAAAGTTGTATTTTTATGTCATATTTGGGCATATAGCTAAACAGATGAATATTATGCATGCATATAATGCAGTGGTTAAGAGCACAGGATCTGGTGTAACACTGCTTGAATGTGAATGGAGACTTTGCTACTTATTATGTCTTTGGAACACTGAGACTCAGTTTTCTCATCTGTAAAATAGGAATAATAAGAGTATCTACATGATGGTGAGGTTTAAGCTAATTCATGTAAAGTGCTTAGACTGCTGCCTGGACACAGTAAGTGCTCAGTAAATGTTAATTATCGCATAGTAACAATATGCAGATTATAAATTTTGTGATAGCAGGATGATATCTATTATCTTCACTGCTTCATATTTATAACTGCAGAGACCTGCTGCCTCATGAGAGGTATTTAATAAGTAGTTTTTGAGTTAGTGTACACACACACACACACACACACACACACACACACACAAACACACACACATAATAAGGCCATTCCTAGGAAAGTTATTAAGTTTAGTACGTTTGCTCTTCATCAACTTTCTTTTCTTCACATGACCTCTGCGTTTTCAAGGCAATTCAGGCAAAAGGGTTAACCTCTCAGGACTCTTGATTTTATAAAACAGTCATCATGGAGAGGAACTATAGGAAATGAAGCCCTAATAATTGAATTTCACACCCATTTGACCATTGCACAGAATAAAATTTTGTGCACTGATGTTTCTTGCCCACAGCACCCCTTGCACTTAGCCACCCCTCAGCCCTGCAGTACAGAGGCACTGTCTCCTCCTAACATTATTCCTGTGTATATTTCTAGAAAGTAATTGCTTATAGTAAAATAGTTTTAAATTTTTAAGGAAAAATTCTCTAAATAAAACTTACTGAAGTTAAACAGGATTATATTGTGCAATTGTGTCCTATGTGTTTTTAATTTCAAATTATGTGACCAATGAAAAGTACTAGTAAATAAGAGAAAGCAAACTGTGTCCAAGGGTGAGCAAAATTAAAGTTGAAACCAGCTTGAGAAAACTACTCTCCTACTCACTACCAGCGAGATGTAGCTTGTTTCTATTATAGCTACTACCTTAGTCATCAAGTTTAAATATTAATGTCAAAGAATTTTATAAAGATCCTTTTTTAATTGAAAAGGGTCAAATAATATAATAGAAAAATGTGTATAACATTGACATTTTCTGCAAATCTTTTAAAAAATAACTTTGTAAAATCAAAGCATTTTAACTTTATAGGTTTATGAATTGTTAAAGAAAATACACTCTATTATTATTACTGACATAATCCCACTGACATATAAATTGGAAACAGAATAATCATTAACGAGGTTCCTGGTTTTTGTTATTCCATATAAATAACTAACCATGTCTGTGAAAGATTGATTGCAGCTTTTTAAATGTTTGCTGAATGCATGTGTAATTAAGATGAGTTAAATATGCAAATCAAGCCTAATTAGCTTCATTTATTAATGTTAGTTTGCCTTGCCTCTATAAAATTTATGCTGTGAATTTTTTTAGCACACAGTATTTTTGATTTCTCTGTTCTAGGCTAAATTGCTGAACCACAAGATCTATTTATTTATTTATTTTTTACAGAAGGAGGAACAGCTTTCTCAAGGGGTTCTGGGTACCATTTAGAAAGGAAGGTTTAAAAAAAAGTTCCCAGTATCATGAAAACTAAGTTGTTATTATATATATTTCCAACTACCTTCCTTTAGATTATATTTAATTAATTCTATTTCATGAAAGCAAACATTCTGGGAACTTCTTTTGATGAAAATGAGCCTTCAGTCACAATATGTCCAACATAGTGATTAAGTAGAATATAGAGACTGGGTAGAGCAGGCAGTATCAAATGAACCAAAGTTGCCTGTAGAACTGCCTCTTTCTTGAGAAGATATCTAAGTTCTTCTGTATTAACAAAACAAACCTCTATATGTAAGACCACCAGCCTCATGTAATTCACGTGAAAAACACTGTCAGGCATTTACAGGAAACATAGTTATAGGAAACAATGCAAAGGATATATAGTATAAGGCAGGGGGAAACACAACTATTAAAGTTCAGAGTCAATACCACTAGCTCCTGATAAGCGAATGGGAGGGAAAAAATCACATCTCACGGCAAATAGATTTTAAATTTCCACACTTCTCTTTTTGCTATTTAATTCTCACCATCGTACTCTGCAATTCAAGTTTCCAAAATTCAGAATATTGTTTCACATTATTATTTATTTTATTGCCTACTTAAGGGTTTACTGTTATTTTTAATAAAGATTTCTTTTTTCCTGTGGAAAAGAAGTCCTTTTTTCAAGGTTTCTGAGGGGATACACACACACATATATATGTATATATATGTGTGTGTGTATATATGTATGTGATTATTTTTTCCTAATTGTGATTATAAAAACCCCATAACATGAGATATACCCTTATTATATCAAGGTGGAGTCAAGAGTTAGAAACCATGTCATTTATTCCAAAAGAGAATTTAAGAGGGGAAACATTATAAGAATAAATTTGCTAACCAGGTAGCTGAAAGTGTTAAAAGAGAACCCTAAAGTATTCTAGAGGTAGTAACAGTAGGAAGCCGCTATAATCCCTAGGGCTGAGAGACCAAAGGGAAGAGGTTTGCGTTATTAAATCTTAAAAATTTAGAAGAAGAGTTTAAACTCAGACCTCTGAGGGGGAGCCTGCTTAGCTGAGGTTAGTGTCTGAAGAGAGGGCAATAATGTGATGAAGGTTGTTCTCTTTGAAGATGTCGGCAAGTCGCATTTTATAGTATAGTCTGGAGTCAGAGATCAGTAGTCTGGACATGAATGTCTTAAAAACAAATATGTTTAGTTTCAGAAGACTAACATATGGAGATCGTCACAGTAACTCTTTAGACTCATTCCCCTTTACCTTATTCTTTCATATTTTAATTCTTTACTTCAGTCAAACCAAATTTTGTATTGTTTTATTGCATTCCTGATCTTATAAATGCTCTTCTAGTAACCTCCCAGAAATGTCTTCTCTACTTTTTAAATGCTCAATTCTTATAAAAGACTCAACTGAAGTACTTCCCTCACGTGAAGCATTTTGTCAACTCCCCCACTCGGCATGAATCGCTCTTTTCTCTGTGTTCCGAAGGTCCTTTAGTTGTACCTTTAGAACAGCATTTGTCACATAGTTTGTCAGTCTGCTTCTCCAATTATAGTATAAGATCACTGAAGAGAGAGATTGTTTTATTCTCCTCTGTAAACCCAGGACATAAATGCGCTCCTTGGCAAGAAGCAGGTACACAATGAATAATGGAAAAATTAATAAATGAATGTATGGAATGACACTGACACTTTGAGCCTGAGTCATGAGGAAATAAAGTTGTCATCTACTGAAATGGGGTATAAAGAGTAAGCTGAGAAATTGGGGTAAAGACCCATTGAGTTTAGGTCCAAGTGAATAATTATAAATATGAATGTGAAGTGGGGGAGTGGCAACAACTTTACATTACTATATACCGTCAGGAGCTGAAGTCTAGTGCAGGGATGGATTAGGAAATGGGAAAGAGAGGAGAGAGACAATGTGAGAACTAAAGAGAAAAACTTGATATTTATTTTATTGATGAATTATAAATGAGGCAGTTCCATTGACTTAAGTAGAATTTTAAAATGCTGTGAAGTGTGAGAAAAAAAGCGTTAAGTCTGCAAATCTAGGTGATTCTTTCAAGAATCATGTGCCAAAGAGAGAAAAAAAAGTCATTTCAAGGAGTAATAGGATTGAGGATTTTGTTTTCAGTTTATTGCCTTGTTTGTTGTGTCTGTGTTGGCAGGCAGAGAGAAATTATTTTGCAGAGAGGGAGAAGTTAAACATGGAAACAACTGGGAGAACGTTATGAAATGAGGTCTCAGAGAGGGGACTGACTGAGAAGGTTGTGAAGGATTACTAAGGGAAAAAGAATGGTTAATCCTGAGAGAGAAAGCACAAAGGAAGAGAAGACAGATAGAGATAAATTTTAAAGTAAAGATGAGAAAAGTGAAGACTGTAAATGTCGTATGGCCTCCTCAAAACCGTAGGAGTTGAGTTTATCCACTGAAAATTTGGGAGGGGATGTATTTAGTATTAGAGCTTTAGAACAGGGAAGGTAGGAATTGCTATGAGAAAGGAGCTAAACAGTAAGCATATACAAGAAATAGTAACAAAATGATACAAAAGTGAGGGTCAAGTTGTGTTTAGAAGTAAAGAATTACTGTGGGTGCCAGAAGTATGACTTTGTGCATTTCTCTAACAATGTGCACAACAAGAGTGGCTTGGGGGACAGAAATCCTATTTTATGGTTCCCAATTCAGATGCTCAACAAAAAGAATGAAGGGAGGTTAATTAGTTTCATCTGTTGATACATAGGGATTGGAACATAAGATTTGTTACTGTTTTAGCTGAAATAAAGAATACAGATAAGAAACCAATACCTAAGTATTCCCTCCACTGTATTGAACTTATCCACGTAGTTATTGGTGGAGCTGAGAAAAACTGACCTTATTGCCTCGTAGAGAAGAAACAATCGTGTATCCTCAACTCAATAGACAGATAAAGAGACTGAGCCATACAGGCACAGTTTCTTTCTCCAGCCTTACCAGTCAGATGCTTATCAATCATATCTTCCTTGGGGGGTGCATCTATGAAGGCTCTGGAGAAGAGGCTTCAATCATTTTTCTAACACTTTCCTCTTAGGAAGCAGAAGTTCCTTCCCCTCTGTGGAAAAGTGATGAATACAGAAAAAGCATTCCTTCCTAATAGATGGTAGCATTATTGAAATTACTGACCACATTTCTGGTTGTGTAGACCTGTAAATAAAGTCATCAGGTATGATGAATTGGAAAAAGTCAAGAAGGAATATAGGGTCATAATAAGAATTTAGAGCTTATTTACTGGAAGTGGAGAAGGTGAGAAAAAGGTTGCAATTAATTCAATGTCAGAGTTTGAGATTACACTGGTAGATGGTAGAGTTATTTCAAGTTATGATAAGTTGTAAGGCATGTCTGAGTGAAGGTGAAAAGAAATGACAATACTTAGAATTGGAACTGAGGAACTGTGAGGCTAGGAAGTGAGGAAGGTCTTGATCATAGATGTTGAAACTGCTGAGCCAGTGGTTATCAACAGTGGATGAAAAGTTGAATTACCTGGGAAGAGATTTTAATGCTTGGGCCCTCTCCAAATAAGTTAGAATCTCTTGAGGGTACAGCTGTTGGAGAATCAGTTTTCTAAAGCTCCTCAGGTGAGTCTAATGTGTGGCCAGCATTGAGAATCACCATGTCAAGAAAGAACTAAAGGAAGAACAGGTTGAAACAGATTTAAAGACAGTGATGAATGTGGAATGGTGCCCTGAAGACAGAAGACAGATAGGACAAGGAAGAGGAAAAGGAGAAAGTAGGGGAGATTACTGAGTGGAGGCAGTGGAAAAACAGCCTGAAAATGGCAGTAGACCTGAAGCAGTAGGATTCCATCAGGGCCCCAAAAGTCCAGGGACTTGGAGAAGGAAGCAACGTAGTTAAGAAGGATATAAAAGATCTTGTGTCTTCAGGGTGCAGATACATTTAATGAAAGGAGGTTAATAAAGAGAAGTTTATTTATAGAAAAACAAGGCTGAGTGGACCTCTTAGGTGAGGAGATTGTTAAATTGCTGTGGGTGGACTCAGGCATAAACAGGGAAGAAATAGATAAGTCCAAGTGGTAAGAGCCAAAAATGGAGGGCAAGTGGAAAGTTTCACCAGGTCCAGCTGCAGGACATTGCAGCAGTATCAAAACCAAGAGCAAGGGGCAAGAAAACCAGGAGGAAAACCAAGGATCAGAGCCAGAAATAAATAATTGAGCCAGGATGTTGAAGCTAAAGGTGAAGGACAATTACAACAGTGCCCAAAACTTGAGTAACCTGATGTAGAGCCAGAGAGAAATGGTCAGAAGATCATGTCCTTAGTGGTACAGCTTTCTTGAATTCTAGTGATTGTAGTGAGATGGTCCCACTTGCCCCACCCTCTTCTTCCTTTCTTCCTTTAATGCAGCCCTCCTAAGGGTGAGAAAATAAAATGAGTGTGGGAAAAATACACTAACAATGTTGTGATTTGAAGCAAATTTGAGAGGTAGGCTGAGAGTCTTGTAGGTACTTGGGTAAGGAAGGTGTATTGGGTTCCTAGAGCGGCCATAACAAAGTAACACAAACTGGGAGGCTTAAAACAACAGAAATTTATTCTCTCACAGCTATAGAGGCTGGAAGCATGAGATCAAGGCGTCAGGAGTGCTGGTGCCTTCTGAGGGCTCTGAGGATGAATCTGTTCTATACTTCTCTCTTAGCTTATGATGGTGGCTGGCATCCTGGACATCCCTTGGTTTGCAGCATTCCAATCCCTGCCTCCAATTTCACATTGCATTCTTCCTCTGTGTCTGTCTTCTCCTCCTCTTATAAGAACACCAGTCATGTTGAATTAGGGTCCACTCTACTCCCGTATGACCTCATCTTAACTAATTACATCTGCAAAGACTCTACTTAAAATCCAGTATCATTCACAAGTACTGGGGGTTAGGACTTCAATATATCTTTTCTGGAGGACACATTTCAACCAGCAACAGAGGGTTGATAGGTAAGATTTAGTTAATGAAAGCATTTAAAGAACTATGTAACTTGGAGCCTTGATGTGATCCTACATCTGGAAGGGTCCTACTTCTGAAGATGTCTCAGTTGAATTGTGGTTTTCAGTGAGGAGATAAAGGAGAAAGTTGGTTACCCTAAATAATACATGTATGTCCTTACATGATTTAAATTTTATGTACATAAATATGTTCCCATTTATTTTATAATACTTTATAGCCTTGAATTTGAAAGCATCTAAGAGAAAATTGCCTCACAATAGTTCTCAAAGTGTGGTCCCCAGACCAGGTATGTCAACATCATTTGGGAATTTGTTTCAAAAGATTCCAGACCCACTGAATTAGAACTTTGGGGATGCGCCTAGTCATTTGTGTTTTTCCAAGCCTTCTTGGTTCTAAAACCAAGTCTGGTTTTAGAACCAGATAATTTCGCTTAGAGAACCTTGCCTGTAATTAGGGAAAGTAGCTGTTATGTGAAGGTTGTGTTTGTTTTGGCTGAAAAGCTTTCATCTTGAAGAGTCTGATTAATAAAGAGGACCAGTATAACACTGTTATCTTGAGTTATTCATAAAAATTTTAAACCTTTCATGTGGTTAGCATTGTTTTAAAGGTCTTGTTAGTTCATTAGAACTTATCTGAGAAAGTTCTGGGACTGGGATCTCTTACTGATGTCTACTGGTGGTTTTAATGCTTCAGTCTTCAGATCATTCTGCTGCCAATAAGTCTTTGGCCTCACTTTTGTTTTCCATATGCCAGGTGCCCTATATGAGTCATATACTAAGTGAGGTATATGATTTCTTATGAAAATCTTATCATAAATATTATCGCCCTTTTAAAGGATGAAGAAAAACAGATACCAAGAGGTTAAGTAAATTGCCAATATTTACACAGGAAGGAGTGACAAAAAATAGACTCAAATCCAATGTGACTGACTGCAAAGCCCATATTCCTTCAACTACACTACTTTGCTTCAATTCAGAGACCTAAATAGCTGCTTAAACTAATCAGAGTTAGTTTTCTTTTCTAAACTCTCTTTACTCATCTAAAACAAAAACAAAAGATCTGGGCCTTGGGTTAGGGCTGAAAAGATTCAGTCTCTTCTTTCTGATGGTCTCCTAGATTCTTCTGAATCTGCAATCTGATATGATTTACATAAGACTCTACACTGTCCTTCCTCTAGTCAATGGAAAACTTAGCTGTTTTTCCAATTTTCCCTGATTTAAATTTTCAACAGGGATAGCTAGATTGTAGGTATTGTTTGAATTTTACTGGGAACTTAAACACAATGATTACGTTTTTGCAATAGCCCCTCCCCTGGAATTCTAACTTTCTAACTTGGCTCGTGTAAGAATTGCTAAGCGTAAGGGAATATTAAAACTACAGTAAAATATAGCATTTTAAACATCATGAATTGAGAACATAACAAATTATTTAAACAAAGTGCTTTCCCTCCCAGATTGTGAAATGATTATTGTCAAGGGCAGGGACATATAATTTGTTTAGTATTTATAGCCCTTCTATGGTGCTCTACATAATGTATGCTTCATACAGTTTGCTGAATGCATTAAAGGGAAGCAAAGAAAGATAAATAGTGCCTTCTGATAGTGAGGTGGGATGTGAAGAAAAGTTAGTGATTTATTTATTTTTTCTCAGTGGTTGAAAGATCTAATTTTGAAGGGTTTCATGTTCTTCTATATTGTTTTCTATCTTGCTGTGGTTATCTTTACTCCTAACTATGCTTAGATGTCTCTTAGGCTTATAAGAAGCAATGGAAGAGCAGAGATTTGAGGTGCCTTAAAAGATCTAAACAGCAATCCCACAGGTCTCACAAAGATTGACGGTCAAGCCCTAACCCACCTTCTCATTGCTTGCTGCAGCCTTCCTCTGTGGTAGCGAGGGTAAAGTGTGACAGTATCTTCCCTACCTTACTTCAGTGAATTGAACTGAATCAGTGATTGTATGTTTCCTGGAAATCCAAAAGATATGCTTTTCAAGGAAATAATTTTGATGAGCATGTAATTATACCTCAGAGCTATGATATGTACATTGAAAATAATTACATCCTTAAATTTTCTAGAGAAATATCCTAGTTTTATATTTACATGTATAACATGTATCATAAATATCATATATATAATAAATACATATATCACGTCTACCTCAATCTACAAAAATTATTAGTTATAATAAATGTCCCAGTAAAATGATTTTTCTCACAGTTATCAATATACCATATTTATTACACTTCATTTGATCAGATCCATTCAAGTGCTGGAAGAGGCAAAAATGTAAAAGGGAGGAATTTGCAGTTATCAGAGCCACAGGGAAGGAGTAATAACTTACAGAATAATCTTTGATGACTACACTTAATTTCTATCAGATATCTTTTGGGGTGTCTGACCTGATGGCAGTGATTCTTTCTCCTCAGGAAACAAGCTTCCTGTGTCCTCTGAGCCACACAATCACATGGATGGGACTCTAGCAGATATGTTGGGAGTACTTGGCCTACTTTCCCCATGAACATAGAGTTGGAGGGGGTCCTGGAGACCATTTAAACTTAGCAGCCTCTCCTAGTCTGAGTTCCCTAGAAAATGGAGCCTGAAGCAAGGATTGATATGCTAATGCTCTACTTGGGAGGTGCAAACCCAGGGCAGCTCAGGTGAGGAGAGAGAGATGAGGCAGGACAGACAGGGAGTGAGCCCTCCCTGCATTGCCTCCTATGTCCAAAGAGAGGCGCGTTGCTCAGCAGTTGCGTCCCTCGGCATACAGCGTTTCTGAGGTCAGGATGCAGGAAAAACCTTGACTGAATACTCCGTGGAAGGGAGGGAGGTCTGAGATTCAGTTAAATTTTCCTTCTTGGAAATCAAAATCCCCTATATTTCTGGGGTGCACCAGCTAGGTACTTTGACAGCTTTGTAGTATACCTAATTCCACACCCTCCAGTGTGGTGTTTCTTTTAAGTCTGAAAGTAATCAGTGGAGTCAGAATTCTTGGCACATGGCTAGTCTGCCTGCCTGCCTGGGGCAGCCAAGGGGAGGGGAGAGCTCAGCGATCTCAGCATAAGTGACTAGATGGCTCTGGCACATCAGTGCAGTCTGACTGGTAGTGCTGGGGCAGTCAGTGAAGATGCACAGGATTTGGACTTGAAACAATCAATACCCATTTCCAAAACTCAGGATAAGGACTTAAATTCTACTTCCATGTTGCACTGCCTTCTTGGATGGATGACACAGAAAACCCAGAATTTGTGGTGTAAACATTTTTTTTTCATGCGTTCAGTGGAACAAATAAAGTTTGTGTGTAAAAGAGTAAGGAAGACGTGCAGGTAGGAGCAGAGGCAGGAGCGAGAGGGCAGAGTCTCAGGAGTCCTGACGGCTTCTTATTCCTGGATCTAGTACCTTATAAGGCACAGTTATATTCTTGCCCTTAGGTACCCAGAGACTTTTGTGACCTGTTATATTTATTTAATAATGTTTCTCCACTTGCTCAACTTTATGTTTATTTGTATGCGGAGTCAAATGGTACGGATGGTCTGTCCATACCATCAGATCATAAGACACAAAACAAATATCTTCTTGGCCTCCCTTAAATATTCTTTGGTTTCTAGATTCTAGGTTCTCTTCCCTTGCACTACACCCTCATCCCAGGGGCCTTGATTCATGCCCATAGCTTCCTTTGCCAAAATGTATGATGACTCTGTAACTTACATCTCCAGCCCAGATCTCCCTAAATTCAACTTGCTATTGATCATGATACAATTGGATGGTCCCCTTACACTGACTGTATACCAAACTGAATTCATCCTCTTCCACACAAACCTCTAACTCATGATCTGACCCCTGCCTACTTATTGACTTTGCCCTACTGAAAGCAAACTATTAACTTATATGCCATTGTGGTTGAATTCCCACAATCATAGTCCAAGAATCTGGTACAAGAACTACAAGAGGCCAATTAATTTGCTAACACAACTTGAAAGTAACAGACTTAGTGTTTGAACGCTTGTTTATCAGAATCTGAAGCCTGTAATCTCTTTATTAAGGCTTAAAATTCACTGAGATATCCTAATTTTCACTTTAGGCTAATTTCTTAATTTTATTTAACTCTCAGCTATGTCCTTATTTTAGTGATTGATTTTAATTTACAGCTAATTCTAATTTATCAGTATGTTTGATCTTTTGGGATGAATACAGTCGTAAAATACTTAATCTCCAGATAGCTTCTTTCTGTTATCCGTATATTGTAGATATAATTCTTCAGGATCAGGTATGTGTCTAATTTTAATATTGGGCAAAATACACTCTAATCAAGAAGATAAATATGCCTTAGAAATCATGCAAGGCATTCTAAATTTAAATAGAAATGAAAATGATTCTTAGATTATCCAAACCACTATTTTCCATTCATTTAAGATTGAATATATATGTTTCTGTGTGACTCTGTATTTAAATATATACTATATAAACACATATTTAAATATATAAAATAGATAGTCACATATAAAAGTACTTTCAATTATAGACATAACTTATTTTAATGTTTTTGATTCCATATAAGGGAATGTGACTGAAAGAAATTTTCTTTTCCTAATCAGTTGTAATCAAGACAGGAATCTTTACTTAAGAAAATTAACAATTCCTTTTGAAAAGTCTAAACTCAAGCACAGTTCTAGAATTTACAATTGTTTATTTCTTACTGCAGATATCAGAATGCATTTTTCCTTAAGCACGACACAAAAAGATACAAAGAGCTATGATGATGTATATTCAAGTAAAAATAAATCAGTTTCACTTAGTTATCATCACGTTTGTATTTCCTTGTCTTGGACTTAATGAGTGTGGCTGCATTTGAATTTTGTTTCTGTCTTAAAGACGTATGCTTTATTTTTCCCCAGAGGGTGTGCAGTTTCTCTCTGCATATTTCTATTTTGTTTTGTAAGAAAACATTTTTATTGAAGTATATAACATGCATACAGAAAAGTGCTGAAAACATAAGTGTTTAAATTAAAGAGTTTATGCCAAGTGAAAACACGAAGATGAACTTAGAGATCATTACTAGGACCTAGAAACCTACCTCATGCCCCTCCCAATCACAACCTCCTCACACTGTAATCACTATTTTGATTTTTATCAATAACAGATTTGTTTTTTTCTCATTTTGAATTTTATATAAATGGAACTACTAATTATGTACTCTTTTGTGTTTAAGTTTATGCTTATAAGATTCATCCAGGGACTTCCGGGTAAGATGGCGGAAGAGTAAGACGCGGAGATCACCTTCCTCCCCACGGATACACCAGAAATACAGCTACACGTGGAACAACTCCTACAGAACACCTACTGAACGCTGGCAGAAGACCCCAGACCTCCCAAAAGGCAAGAAACTCCCCACATACCTGGGTAGGGCAAAGCGGAGAGATCCCCACATAGAGGATCAGTGCCGAGTGGCACTCACCAGCCCGAGAGGCTTGTCTGCTCGCCCGCCGGGGCGCGCAGCACTGGAAGCTGAGGCTCGGGCTGCGGTCAGAGCGCAGGGAGAGGACTGGGGCTGGCGGCGAGAACTCAGCCTGAAGGGGGCTAATGTGCCACAGCTAGCCGGGAGGGAGTCCGGGAAAACTCTGGAGCTGCCGAAGAGGCAAGAGACTTTTTCTTCCCTCTTGGTTTCCTGGTGCGCGAGGAGAGGGGATTAAGAGCGCTGCTTAAAGGGGCTCCACAGACGGGCGCGAGTCGCGACTGAAAGCGCGGAGCCCAGTGACAGGCGTGGGACGCTGGGGCTGCTGCTGCCGCCGCCAAGAAGCCTGTGTGCGAGCGCAGGTCACTGCCCACACCACCCTTCCGGGAGCCTGTGCAGCCCACCACTGCCGGGGTCCCGGGATCCAGGGGCGGCTTCCCTGGGAGAACGCACGGCGCGCCTCGGGCTGGTGCAACGTCACGCTGACCTCTGCCGCTGCAGGCTCGCCCCGCACCCCGTGCCCCTCCCTCCCGCCAGGCCTGAGTGAGCCAGAGTCACCGAAGAGGCTGCTCCTTTAACCCTGTCCTGTCTGAGCGAAGAACAGACGCCCTCCGGCGACCTACATGCAGAGGCGGGGCCAAATCCAAAGCTGAGACCCAGGAGCTGTGAGAACAAAGAAGAGAAAGGGAAACTTCTCCCAGCAGCCTCAGAAGCAGCGGATTAAAGCTCCACAATCAACTTGATTACCCTGCATCTGTGGAATACATGAATAGACAACACATCATCCCAAATTGAGGAGCCAGGAGTCAGTGCTGTGCCTCTGAGGTGGGAGAGCCAACTTCAGGACACTGGTCCACAAGAGACCTCCCAGCTCCACATAATATCAAACGGCAAAAATCTTCCAGAGATCTCCATCTCAACACCAGCACCCAGCTTCACTCAACGACCAGCAAGCTACAGTGCTGGACACCCTAAGCCAAACAACTAGCAAGACAGGAACACAACGCCACCCATTAGCAGAGAGGTGGCCTAAACTCATAAAAAGTCCGCAGACACCCCAAAAGACACCACCAGACGTGGACCTGCCCACCAGAAAGACAAGATCCAGCCTCATCCACCAGAACACAGGCACTAGTCCCCTCCACCAGGAAGCCTACACAACCCACTAAACCAACCTTAGCCACTGGGGACAGACACCAAAAACAATGGGAACTACGAACCTGCAGCCTGCAAAAAGGAGACCCCAAACACAGTAACATAAGCAAAATGAGAAGACAGAAAAACACACAGCAGGAGAAGGAGCAAGATAAAAACCCACCAGATCTAACAAATGAAGAGGTAATAGGCAGTCTACCTGAAAAAGAATTCAGAATAATGATGGTAAAGATGATCCAAGATTCTATTTCCCAGATCCCAAATCTTGGAAATAGAATAGACAAAATGCAAGAAACAGTTAACAAGGACCTAGAAGAACTAAAGATGAATCAAGCATCGATTAAAAACACAATACATGAAATAAAAAATACTCTAGATGGGATCAATAGCAGAATAACTGAGGCAGAAGAACGGATAAGTGAGGTGGAAGATAAAATAGTGGAAATAACTGCTGCAGAGCAAAAGAAAGAAAAAAGAATGAAAAGAACAGAAGACAGTCTCAGAGACCTCTGGGACAACATTAAATGCACCAACATTCGAATTATAGGGGTTCCAGAAGAAGAAGAGAAAAAGAAAGGGACTGAGAAAATATTTGAAGACATTATAGTTGAAAACTTCCCTAATATGGGAAAGGAAATAGTTAATCAAGTCCAGGAGGCACAGAGAGTCCCATACAGAATAAATCCAAGGAGAAATACGCCAAGACACATATTAATCAAACTGTCAAAAATTAAACACAAAGAAATCATATTAAAAGCAGCAAGGCAAAAACAACAAATAACACACAAGGGAATCCCCATCAGGATAACAGCTGATCTCTCAGCAGAAACTCTACAAGCCAGAAGGGAGTGGCAGGACATAATTAAAGTGATGAAGGAGAAAAACCTGCAACCAAGATTACTCTACCCAGCAAGGATCTCATTCAGATTTGATGGAGAAATTAAAACGTTTACAGACAAGCAAAAGCTGAGAGAGTTCAGCACCACCAAACCAGCTTTACAACAAATGCTAAAGGAACTTTTCTAGGCAAGAAACACAACAGAAGTAAAAGACCTACAATAACGAACCCAAAACAATTAAGAAAATGGGAATAGGAACATACATATCAATAATTACCTTAAATGTAAATGGACTAAATGCTCCCACCAAATGACACAGATTGGCTGAATGGATACAAAAACAAGACCCATATATATGCTGTCTACAAGAGACCCACTTCAGACCTAGAGACACATACAGACTGAAAGTAAGGGGATGGAAAAAGATATTCCATGCAAATGGAAATCAAAAGAAAGCTGGAGTAGCAATTCTCATATCAGACAAAATAGACTTTAAAATAAAGACTACTAGAAGAGACAAAGAAGGACACTACATAATGATCAAGGGATCGATCCACGAAGAAGATATAACAATTGTAAATATTTATGCACCCAACATAGGAGCACCTCAATACATAAGGCAAATACTAACAGCCATAAAAGGAGAAATCGACAGTAACACACTCATAGTAGGGGACTTTAACACCCCACTTTCACCAATGGACAGATCATCCAAAATGAAAATAAATAAGGAAACACAAGCTTTAAATGATACATTAAACAAGATGGACTTAATTGATATTTATAGGACATTCCATCCAAAAACAACAGAATACACATTTTTCTCAAGTGCTCATGGAACATTCTCCAGGATAGATCATATCTTGGGTCACAAATCAAGCCTTGGTAAATTTAAAAATATTGAAATTGTATCAAGTATCTTTTCCGACCACAATGCTATGAGACTAGATATCAATTACAGGAAAAGAGCTGTAAAACATACAAACACATGGAGGCTAAACAATACACTACTTACTAACGAAGTGATCACTGAAGAAATCAAAGAGGAAATTAAAAAATACCTAGAAACAAATGACAATGGAGACACGACAACCCAAAACCTATGGGATGCAGCAAAAGCAGTTCTAAGAGGGAAGTTTATAGCAATACAATCCCACCTTAAGAAACAGGAAACATCTTGAATAAACAACCTAACCTTGCACCTAAAGCAATTAGAGAAAGAAGAACAAAAACATCCCAAAGTTAGCAGAAGGAAAGAAATCATAAAAATCAGATCAGAAATAAATGAAAAAGAAATGAAGGAAACGATAGCAAAGATCAATAAAACTAAAAGCTGGTTCTTTGAGAAGATAAACAAAATTGATAAACCATTAGCCAGACTCATCAAGAAAAAAAGGGAGAAGACTCAAATCAATAGAATTAGAAATGAAAAAGGAGAAGTAACAACTGACACTGCAGAAATACAAAAGATCATGAGAGATTACTATAAGCAACTCTATGCCAATAAAATGGACAACCTGGAAGAAATGGACAAATTCTTAGAAATGCACAACCTGCCAAGACTGAATCAGGAAGAAATAGAAAATATGAACAGACCAATCACAAGCACTGAAATTGAAACTGTGATTAAAAATCTTCCAACAAACAAAAGCCCAGGACCAGATGGCTTCACAGGCGAATTCTATCAAGCATTTAGAGAAGAGCTAACACCTATCCTTCTGAAACTCTTCCAAAATATAGCAGAGGGAGGAACACTCCCAAACTCATTCTATGAGGCCACCATCACATTGATACCAAAACCAGACAAGGATGTCACAAAGAAAGAAAACTACAGGCCAATATCACTGATGAACATAGATGCAAAAATCCTCAACAAAATACTAGCAAACAGAATCCAACAGCACATTAAAAGGATCATACACCATGATCAAGTGGGTTTTATTCCAGGAATGCAAGGATTCTTCAATATACGCAAATCAATCAATGTGATACACCATATTAACAAGTTGAAGGAGAAAAACCATATGATCATCTCAATAGATGCAGAGAAAGCTTTCGACAAAATTCAACACCCATTTATGATAAAAACCCTGCAGAAAGTAGGCATAGAGGGAACTTTCCTCAACATAATAAAGGCCATATATGACAAACCCACAGCCAGCATCGTCCTCAATGGTGAAAAACCATTTCCACTAAGATCAGGAACAAGACAAGGTTGCCCACTCTCACCACTCTTATTCAACCTAGTTTTGGAAGTTTTAGCCACAGCAATCAGAGAAGAAAAGGAAATAAAAGGAATCCAAATTGGAAAAGAAGAAGTAAAGCTGTCACTGTTTGCAGATGACATGATACTATACATAGAGAATCCTAAAGATGCTACCAGAAAACTACTAGAGTTAATCAATGAATTTGGTAAAGTTGCAGGATACAAAATTAATGCACAGAAATCTCTGGCATTCCTATATACTAATGATGAAAAATTTGAAAGTGAAATCAAGGAAACACTCCCATTTACCATTGCAACAAAAAGAATAAAATATCTAGGAATAAACCTACCTAAGGAGACAAAAGACCTGTATGCAGAAAATTATAAGACACTGATGAAAGAAATTAAAGATGATACAAATAGATGGAGAGATGTACCATGTTCTTGGATTGGAAGAATCAACATTGTGAAAATGACTCTACTACCCAAAGCAATCTACAGATTCAATGCAATCCCTATCAAACTACCACTGGCATTTTTCACAGAACTAGAGCAAAAAATTTCACAATTTGTATGGAAACAGAAAAGACCCCGAATAGCCAAAGCAATCTTGAGAACGAAAAATGGAGCTGGAGGAATCAGGCTCCCTGACTTCAGACTATACTACAAAGCTACAGTAATCAAGAGAGTATGGTACTGGCACAAAAACAGAAAGATAGATCAATGGAACAGGATAGAAAGCCCAGATTTAAACCCACGGACATATGGTCACCTTATCTTTGATAAAGGAGGCAGGAATGTACAGTGGAGAAAGGACAGTCTCTTCAATAAGTGGTGCTGGGAAAACTGGATAGAGACATGTAAAAGTATGAGATTAGATCACTCCCTAACACCATACACAAAAATAAGTTCAAAATGGATTAAAGACCTAAATGTAAGGCCAGACACTATCAAACTCTTAGAGGAAAACATAGGCAGAACACTCTATGACATAAATCACAGCAAGATCCTTTTTGACCCACCTCCTAGAGAAATGGAAATAAAGACAAAAATAAACACATGGGACCTAATGAAACTTAAAAGCTTTTGCACAGCAAAGGAAACCATAAACAAGACCAAAAGACCACCCTCAGAATGGGAGAAAATATTTGAAAATGAAGCAACTGACAAAGGATTAATCTCCAAAATTTATAAGCAGCTCATGCAGCTCAATAACAAAAAAACAAACAACCCAATCCAAAAATGGGCAGAAGACCTAAATAGACATTTCTCCACAGAAGATATACAGACTGCCAACAAACACATGAAAGGATGCTCAACATCTTTACTCATTAGAGAAATGCAAATCAAAACTACAATGAGATATCATCTCACACCAGTCAGAATGACCATCATTAAAAAATCTAGAAACAATAAATGCTGAGAGGGTGTGGAAAAAAGGGAACACTCTTGCACTGCTGGTGGGAATGTGAATTGGTACAGCCGCTATAGAGAACGGTATGGAGGTTCCTTAAAAAACTACAAATAGAACTACCATATGACCCAGCAATCCCACTACTGGGCATATACCCTGAGAAAACCATAATTCAAAAAGAGACATGTACCAAAATGTTCATAGCAGCCCTATTTACAATAGCCTGGAGATGGAAACAACCTAAGTGTCCATCATCGGATGAATGGATAAAGAAGATGTGGCACATATATACAATGGAATATTACTCAGCCATAAAAAGAAATGAAATTGAGCTATTTGTAATGAGGTGGATAGACCTAGAGTCTGTCATACAGAGTGAAGTAAGTCAGAAAGAGAAAGACAGATACTGTATGCTAACACATATATATGGAATTTAAGAAAAAAAAATGTCATGAAGAACATAGGTTTAAGACAGGAATAAAGACACAGACCTACTAGAGAATGGACTTGAGGATATGGGGAGGGGGAAGGGTAAGCTGTGACAAAGTGAAAGAGTGGCATGGTCATATATACACTACCAAATGTAAGGTAGATAGCTAGTGGGAAGCAGCCGCATAGCACAGGGAGATCAGCTCGGTGCTTTGTGACCGCCTGGAGGGGTGGGATAAGGAGGGTGTGAGGGAGACGCAAAAGGGAGGGGATATGTTAACATATGTATATGTATAACTGATTAAATTTGTTATAAGGCAAAAAATTAAAAAAAAAGTGAACAAGAGACTTAAGAATTTCACAAAAGTAAAAAAAAAAAAAAAAAAAAAAAAACAAATCTAATATTCTTTAGGCATCACCTCCCTATATTCCCACCCTACTTCCCACAAGCTCTAAGCAACCACTAATCTATCTTCTGTCCCTGTAGATTTCACTATTCTGGACATTTCATAGAAAGAGAATCATACAATATAAGGTCTTTTGTGACTGACTTTTTTACTTAGCATAATATTTTGAAGGTTCATCTAGGTGATAGCATGCATCAGTATTTCATTCCTTTTTATAACCAAGTAATATTTCATTGTATGGACATACCAATTCTGTTCATCCATTTATCAGCTGATGGACATTTTGGCTGTTTCCACTTGTTTGCTACTATGAAAAATGTTGCTATAAACAATCTTGTTCAAAAAAAAAAAAGATTCATCCATGTTGTGTGTAGCAGTATTTCATTATTTTTCATTGTTTTATGGTATTCCAA
This sequence comes from Mesoplodon densirostris, assembly GCF_025265405.1. NCBI lineage: Eukaryota > Metazoa > Chordata > Mammalia > Artiodactyla > Ziphiidae > Mesoplodon > Mesoplodon densirostris. The sequence goes on from NC_082668.1 coordinate 23,871,586, forward strand.
TGTACGAAGCTACTCTGTCTATTGACGGATTTTACTGTTGGACATCTGAAGTTTTTCTAGGTGATCGTTATTACAAATAATGCTATATGAATATTCTTTTTCCACTTACTCTACACCCTTGCCAACAGTTGGCACTGTTTTTTTTTTTTTTTTTTTTTTTGCTTTTAGCCATTGTAGTGGCTGTAGGTACCTCATTGTGTTTTTAATTTGCATTTCCCAATAACTAATGATGTTGAATACCTCTTTAAATGTTTATTAGCCCTTCAAATACCTTCTTTTTAAATGTCTTGTTCAAATCTCTTACCCATTTTTTTAAACGGAAATTTTCTTTTTCTTAAGATTTATAGGAATATTTTTATGTCTCAGGATTTGTTTTTCAGATATTTTCTCTGACTCTGGTTGTCTTTTCTTCATAATGGTACTTTTAATGGACATAATTATTTATTTTTATAATCTTCAGTTTATCAATCTTTGCTTTTAGTAGCAATATATTTTGTGGTCTGTTTAATAGAGCTTCTCCTATCTAAACACCAAAGATGATTGGAATATCTTTTTCTATTATCTTCTAGAAAATTTATTGACTGGCATATCATTTTTTAGGTCTATAATTTACTGGAATTAATTTCTGTGTATTGTTTGAGTTTGGTACAATAATTATTATTTTTCATATAGATATAAAATAGTTCCTGCACTATTAGTAAAAACTATTATTTCATTGTATTTTTTTAACTTTTTATTTTATATTGGGATATATGTGATTAACAATGTTGTGTTAGCTTCAGGTGTATAGCAATGTGATTCAGTTATATGTACATATACACATAACTATTCTTTTTCAAATTATTTTCCTATTTAGGTTGTTACATAATATTGAGCAGAGTTCCCTGTGCTATACAGTAGGTCCTTATTGGTTATCCATTTTAAATATAGCAGTGTGTACATGTCTGTCCCAAACTCCCTAACTATCCCTCTTTTATCGCATTTTGGGTGACTTTTTCGTTCAGCTTTATTGAGATATAATTGAGAAAAATTGTATATATTTAAGGTGTACAATGTGATGATTTGATATGCATACATGTTGTGAAATGATTATCACAGTCAAGCTAATTAACATATTCCTCAGGTCACAGTTACTTTTTTTTTTTTGGTGATAATACTAAGATCTAGCAAATTTCTCTTAGCAAATTTGAAGTGTACAATATAGTATTACTAACTATTGTCATCATGCTGTACATTAGCTCCCCAGAACATATTCATCATATAACTAAAAATTTTTACCCCATGACCCTTTGAATTTCCATATGAATTTTAGAATCAGCTTGTCTTTCCATAAACAAAACTGATGGGATTTTTTTAAATTGCTATTGTGCTGAATTTATAAATGAATTTGGGAAGAATTGACAACTTTATGATATAGCATTCTTCCAGTGCTTCTTTCTACAGGGCATATTTCAACATGTATTTATGTCTTTTAAAATTTCTCTCAATACTATTTTGTAGTACTTCCACATCATTCATTAATTTCTAGGTATTTGGGTTTTCTAAAATGCTACTTTAAGTGATATCTTACTTTAAATTTAATTTTCTAATAATTTGTTGAAAGTATATAGAACTACGGTTTATTTCTGTACATTGACCTTACATTCAGCAACTTTTCTAAAAGGAATGAAAGGCCAATAATTATCATTATATTTTTAATTTTCTGATAAAAAGTAAGAACAGCCTAATATGTTTCTGTGTGTTCAAATTCACACATATGTTTAATGGTTATATGTATATGACTATATTAGAAATGCAAATATTAAAATGTTATAGGAACCAAATCTAAATTCATTTAAAACCAAAAATTAGCTTTGGCTCTTCCCTCCTCTTTTATTGTTGAAATGAATTATGTTTGAATTAAAAAAAAATTTTTAATCCTAGACTTTCTAATTAATGTACATTTTCTTCTACTTTTTCAGAGAATGATGATTTTTATGACATAACCTTGGATTCCATTTTTAAAATACCTTAAATGTTTATCTTCAAATACCTTCATTTGGTCACCTAAATTTCTATGAAATATCTAAATTTTTATCTTCAATTACCTGTTTTATTAAATGTATGGCAATTTTATTCAATAGCAGATTTCACTAAATAGCAGATGCCCTAGTCCAATATCTCGCTTTACTTAAGTGATGGGTAACTGATGGAAAAAATCCTGATTAATAATATTTTGAGGCAGATTTGTATGCAAGGGTAGTGGGACTGTTGTGAGTGTGGTGTGGTGTGATGTGATATGTTTAACAAGAACATATCTCCCAGCAGTTTTCTTTAATAGAATTTGAGACTTTGAGACAATAGAACACTATTTTAGGCCTTAGAAAGACAGGCCAGAAATAGCAACAAATTTTCTCATATTATTCATTAGATATTTCTATTTTATTTTTATATAAGATTAAAATATTTGCTCTTCTTTACTTTGTTAAATTTATCTGTCAGAGTATTTCGAGGGACATTTACTCCTCTCATATAAAAGGTGCAGAATTGATGCTTGCCAATTTAACAAAGTGTGACAAATGGAAAACTGAAAATGTTAAGGGTCATGTATTTATCTTTAGAAAAAGTACAGCAAGGATAAAAAGTAACTTTTCTAAAAACTCAATTGGTGACTTTTGTGGTCAAGGAGTTGTTCCTCAAAAAAAAAAAAAATTGCACATATTTAGGATGAATTAACTTTCCAACCAAAGGGGAAAAAAAGTTAATTTTTAAAACCTAACTTAAAAGATTTTAATATTAATTAGCTATAATTTCTCTTTTGAGTCTATGAGATAAATTTCTAACTAAATGACAGAGTTTTTGCCTTACAAAAATATGGCAGAAATAAAAGAATGTGATGAACAGAAGGCAATAATTGGGTTCTTCATCCTAGATCCTGATTGCAATGACCAAAGGCATACATATAAAAAATGGGAGCTGAAAATGAGGGAAAGGTGCCATCGTTTACCAAAAAATCCTTGGAAGTTTTAGCAACACATTACGGAAACTGAAGGGAAATCACAGCTTACTGGCAGTTGCATTTCCTGTGTAACTAGTGCAGTAAACGTGGAGACATTCACTGACAAATCCCAACTTCCTGCTGGAGTTTACATTGGGTCATTATAGAAAAATCAGTATCTTAGCTACTCATCATTAGTTATCTATGTAAATGGTTTTCCTCTGGTTATTTTCATCATATTTCCTTTTCCTCCTGCATTCTGAATGATCATCTTAAGCTTGTCCTCCATATCCCTTATATGATTTATTGCATTCTTTTATTCTTTTATTCTTTAAGCTTTTAATGCCATGCCTGGGACAAGTTTGGCTGTCTGAAGGCTTTTGGTCTAAGATGGCTACATTTGTATGGAATGTGCTAGGCCTAGACACACTATTGCAGTGTGTCTAAGATAAATGGATAAATTTCATTTATCCACAGCTCTGTCCTTGCTTTCAGGGCTCAACCATTCAAATTGGATGACTTTATTAGAGATCTGCCTAGATATTTACTTTCTTCCTGAGATACCCCACTGTTCCCTTGGGACATGGACTTGTGAGTTATCTATAATGAAATCTTTCATGTGTTCCCCCATGCACCACGTGCAGCAGAAGCTACTCAATATTGTTTGCTGTGTGGATATACTCCTTTCTTGGTTTCCAGTATTGGTGTAGGCTTTTAGTGTTTCTCTGCCTTTGTTCTTTTGATTATTTCTGTAGTTTCTGAGTAGGGTAGATGAAAGGGAAGCATTGAATATCTTAGTTGACTCAGCCATATTCTTAAAACTTTTTAAGCTGTATTTTCCAATTCATTTTATGAATCAAGAAGAAAAAACTTATAAAACTCTGTGCAATGACATGTCAAAAATAAAATCATAGAATATTCTTAGTTATACTACTTATGAAGAACTCCAAAGAATATTAATAATGTGTTAATATAATAAAACCATAACCAAGTAGGATTTATTCTAGAAAAGCAAGTATGGTTAAATGTTAGAGACCTTTTTAATATAATTAAATCCTATATTGTCATATCAAAAGAGAGTAACTATATTATCAGCTCAATTGATGCCAAAAATATAGTTGAAAAAACTGAATACTTGTTATCTAATACATTCTATAGTTTCTTACAATAGCAGAACATTTCCTGATATTGGAGTAAAAATAAATAAATGACTGATACAGACTAAGAAGCCTGGCAATAGACTCATATATCGTGCATTTAGTTATTTATTAGGTTATAAATAAGCTACTTCAAAGCAGCAGAGAAAGAATTTCCTTTGATAAATGGCCTTTGGACAATTGGTTAAGTATTTGGAAAATAATAAATAAAGATCTACCCCACAAGACATACCAAAAGAATTATATCTGTTGTAAAAAAACAAACCAGAATTACAGAAAAAAATGTAAGTAAAGATTTATTTGATATCAGAGTAAGGATAGCTTTTCTAAACCTAAAACTATGGAAGAAAACATTAAGGGAAATATTGATATATTGATCACACAGCAGCATAAACACAACTATGCATTAAGAATATAAAAATTAAATAGCCAATGATAAGCTGGAAAAATATTTGCAGCAAGGAAAAAAGTAACAGTCTTAATGTATGAAGAATTCTTTCAAATCAATCAGAAAGGAAAAAAAATCCCCAAAGAAAAATATACAAAGGACACAAAAGCAATTAAAAAGACAAGAAAAACAAAATTGCCAAAACATATATGAAAAGAACTTAACTACATTCACCATCTAATGCTATTAAGCCATGGTACCAATCCAGCTTATTAAACAGAGATTCCCAGTGACAGCATCCCTGCTTTGTTCTGGTTAATATAAAGGATCTAGATTACCCTGGGCATTTGCCTGCTGTCTGATGTTGAACACTGGTGAGGGACCTACTATTGATACATCCTGAGAATTTTAATAAAAGCTGAGATTTCTTAGAAAGCCCAAATTTGTCAGTATCTATGAGTGGATGCAGAAGTTTATTAAATGCTTAGGGCCTAAAAAATGAAGACAGAAGGGGCCATGTCTGAACAAATGAGAGCCCATTTATCATATCCCTCTGATAGTGCTTCCTCTGCACTTGTTTCTTGGTCATATGATTTCAGGTCAGTGCTGGGGTGAGGGTGAAGGGATGGAATTGGAAGGGGACTGGTGAATTTCTGTTTAAGGCAGCTCTGAGTAAACCACTCTTCTGACTCATCCTTACACCAGGCTTTTGACTGACTCATAGTTCATGGGGGCTGTCACACAGCCAAGTAAATCTCCTGAGATGCCAACCTGCTAATTATTCCTTGCTTAGTCACAGCTATGAGGGAGGGTGGTCATGGAAGCAAGAGATAGCTTTGGTTGAAATCTCAGGACTGGAAAGTCATCATATAAACTTAAGATGACGACCAAAAGACCCTGGGATGCTCACAATAGAGATTTCCAATCATAAAATAGTGTGCCAAGGGAAAAATGCAACCCTTTCAATGGTCTTCAAAAATAAACAGCTAGGGGCTTCCCTGTGGTGCAGTGGTTGAGAGTCCGCCTGCCGATGCAGGGGACACTGGTTCGTGCCCCGGTCCGGGAGGATCCCGCATGCCGTGGAGCGGCTGGGCCCGTGAGCCATGGCCGCTGAGCCTGCGCGTCCGGAGCCTGTGACCCGCAACGGGAGAGGCCACAACAGTGAGAGGCCCGCGTACCGCAAAAACAACAACAACAAAAAAAAAACAGCTAAACAACATACAGATATCAGAATGATTCAAATCGTACTGAAGCATTATCAAAGTATATACAAAATGATTGACTTTAAACTTTATCTTATGTAGGAAACAACTGCATCACACAGAAAGTTTGTAGAAGAGTAACAATGTATGTGGCATCAAGAGTAAAACTACATGGAATGCAATTTAACCATAAGGAACATGTAAAAGAAGCACATACTACTTGGGTATTTAGAAACGCAGGCTTTATAATTTCTCTTCTAAGTGGCACATCTTTAGAGTATATATAGTGTGACTAATTTCCGAGGTCATTTTGACCTTTACTTCCTAGAGCATAAAGTATAATTTTTCTGTAAAGAAGTTCATAGTTTAATGGATAAGGTGTCAGGGAATTTAAAAAAAATGAGACTAAGCAAGAATACCCTGGTTCTTGGGCTCTCTGTTATAAATAATACTCTCATTAAAATTCTGCCTCAGAAGAAAGGCAAGTCCATTAGTCTGGAAGCTAATTTTTACTGGCTCCTTAGATGCATGCATATTAAAAATTCAGCTTTTATAATTGCCAGTCATCAACCACCTAGTCGATGCTGTTCTTGAAGTTTTTAATTATTTACTTCATTTGCATAGACACTCCAATTTATGATCAACCATTTAGTTATCAAGGGACAGTTTAGTAATTTTTCTTTTACATTTTTATTTATCTCTTTTGTATTCCTAGGAAAAGCTCTGAGTCAGACCTTGCACTGCAATGACTCGTATTAGGAAATAAAAACTATGGCCACCTCCATGAGTACTACATGGAAACCATGGTTACTGATAGAACTTAGGCAAATTAGGGTTTTATTAGAACAAATAAAGGCTCTATGTCCAGTTAAAATATGCTCTTTCTGAGTTCAGCATAATGGTTTGTGTAAAATATCTAATAGCACAGTGCACAACAATAGTGCTTATTTTCTGTAATTTCCTTTTAGGAGTGGATCTTTCCAGGAAAATAATAACAAAAATGGCATATTGAGCAACTAAAATACAGTCCCAGGCTATTTTTCATCCCAATATTTTCATGCTCTTGTTAGGAATCTCTGTCATTTTCTACATTTTAAATAATATGATTGGAAGACTCCAGAAATTAAGCAACAGGCTCCAATGTCATAAAAGCCAATGATTGTTGTGGGAGTAAGTTGTGTTTCATCCTTGTATCACAGGACATTTTCTGTTATACTGCAGGGCTTGTATACAGATTGGATGTTCTCTCTTAACTTTCCCCCCAAAAATGAGAATTAAGCTCTAATTTGAATTCTATTTACAAAGGTTCACATTATTTTTATAGTTTTGCATCTTCTCCAAGTAACTACTTACTTTCTAATTACTGAAGAATGTTTCATACTATCTCTTTGTCCCACTTATAGATCATGTGGGGGTGACATTTGGTGGTAATGATGTGAGATCATGAGGAAGAAAATAGGGGCAAAAAACACACAAACAAAAACACCAAGAAGGCGCATCTAATATCAAATATTTAGAACATTTGATAGCATAAAATGTTACTTCAATAAAGCCCTGAGAAAGTCCATCTTGAAGAGGCTCTGATGTATTCAAATCCAGACAGATATTTTACTAATATTTTAATCAATATGATACAGTATTCATGACTAGCATTGCCATAATTTTAATTTTTTTCAGAGAGAAATACACACACATACCTATGTGCATAAAATTCTTTTTTCATATCTTTGCTTAAGATTTGAGTGCATTTTCTAAATTTACTCAGCATTAGTACCTTGTCTGAATCCCCCCTAACTTAGGGAAAGTGCACTTTCCCTTGTTCCTGGGGACAGGTGTCCAGACATTCTGGCTGTATACCTGTGGTAGAGCCCACCCTCCCCCAAATCTAATCAAATCTGCCTTATAACATTTGATGTTCACTCTAAGATCCATTGTGTGCCACCTGATGTTTGAAACAATATACGTATTTTCTAAAAGAGTGGAATATTGAAAAGATTTCATTTCCCCCTCCCCTAAGAAACAACTCAATTATTGAATAAAACCATTGCTTTGTCTATCATTTGTGTTCTGCTACCAGCTCAGCAATAAAAGTGATTGATTTGTAATCACTGGTCTTATTGCTCTCCCTCCCTCTGCACTATCTGGAGGCTCTCTTCACATCGAATGCTGAAAAGTTAATGTGAATGGAGCCAAGCAGCCTCACCTGGAAAGTGAGGTATTGATTACCAAGCTTTCCTGTGCTAGAAAACTTTGGTGCCATTGTGTCCAAAGCTCCTGGTGTGCAATCTGCTGAAAACCCCCAGAGAGCATGGTGCATGAAGGACAACAGTGTAACAAAGGATGACAGTTCTGGAAATTACAAAATCACTCCTTCCCAATGCAGGCAAACTTAGTACCTGAAAATAATTTTTCCCTGAAAACTTGAAATCAAAGAATAATTTTGATTTATTTTTCCTTTCTGCTTTTCTGTTTCTCATTTCCAGTAAGACATCCATCTAAATTCACACAGTTATCAATATAAGTTTTGTCATGTTCTACTTCTATAATACAGAGATTATGTTTTCTCCCCTGTGCCATCCTTGTTCTGTACATTTAAAAAAAAATAGATTATTGCAGTTTTTTGAATTTTTTGATATTTCAGTAGACAAAATATATTTATTTTAACTGGATTTTGTTCTGTAAATATTGCTCTATCCTAGGTATTTGAAGGAGAAAAACTTAACCTATTGTACTTGTCCACAGAGTTCAAGCTCAATAAGGAAATGCATGATAACAACTATAATAAAGATGGGAAGTAGATATGCAGTAAATAGAGGTATGAATAAAGTTTGATGGAAATAATTATTAATTGGGAGTGAAATGGGGGAGGCTAGGAAAAGCATCATGAGAGAGATGACATTTTTTCTGAGCTTTGATGCTTGAGGAGAATTTTGATGACAAAGGAAGGACCATGACATTTTAGACAAGATTTAGTATGAGATGATGCTTGGCCATTTGGGGCAGTCATAAGGTGCTCTTTATGGTTGTAATTCAGGTGTATGGAAAGGTGAGCCAGGAAAGGTGAGCCAGGAAATGTGGCTGGGGCAAGATTCTGGGATTCTTTAATTTCATGGGGAAGTTTTAGACTTTAGTTTTTTAGGTGATATAGAATTAACAAGATTTAAGGACAGATCCATGTTCTAAGAAGATAAATCCAGTGTCCACAGGAAGGGAGGATAAGTCAAATGGACTTCTAACATGAGGAGAATCTGTTGAAGGTGATTTCATGAGTTCTAGCAACAGATGATGATCTATACTGGTGAAGTGGTAGAAAGAATGAAAAGATGGGGTGAACTTGAGAACAATTACATGCATAGAATACAGCATAACATGATATTCTGAAAGTGGTTGACAAGGTTTAGAGAAAGGAGTGGGTCAAAGAGAAAATAAAGCATTATCAGTTTGCTTTACTAGGCCCAAGTGAAAATTCAAAGGTGAAGACAAGTCTCCCATTTTAATGGAGAAGAATGAACAGCTCATTATATCTGGCCTTTAGACAGTGTTTTATTTTTTAACTATACCCTCAAATATTTCAAAATGCATAAAATTACCAGAGAAAATAAATAACTTTCTATCAGTTATACAAGCTCGGGTGATCTCCTGTTTTTTTAAAAAAAACTCAGTAGAGGTGCATTATTATTATTACTTATTTATTATTTTTTTTTAGGCCTCACTGTGTAGCATGTGGGATCTTAGTTCCCCAACCAGGGATCGAACTCATACCCCCTGCATTGGGAGGGTGGAGTCTCAACCACTGGACTGCCAGGGAAGTCCCTTATTACCTACTTAAAGTATTCAAAAATATATGTCTGTCCAGTTACACCTCAGATAGATTATGAAATATCCTGGCACTTTCCAGCTTTACCTATTGTTTAGAACTGATTCTAGTCTAATAAATTTTAATTCTCTTTATTTATCTATTCCACTTTGAATTTCTAACAGTTCTCCATACCATTTGCTTCTGCTCTTTCCTCTTTGTAAAGTTTTTTCTTTCTTTCCCTGTAAAGATGTAGATTGTTACAATAGACAAAAATTTCCTCATTTCATTAATTCAAAATTATTTATTATGTGTCTATTCTGTTCCAGTTGCTGTTCTAAGTGTTGTGATATAATATTACACATGTCAGTTTCATATAACTAACTTAAAATAGATTTTAGGTCAAAATCCCTTTGTAATTTTAGGACCATCTATTTTTGATGATAACTGAAAGTCATTGGTTTCACTATGGTAAACATATTATTGGCATAATACTTGAGAACATGGGTTTGGAATGAAACCAAATGTGATATTTAAATACTGACTTTAATCTCACCAGCTGAGTAGACATGGGCAAGTTACCTCAACTCTTTAAACCTTAATTTTCTCATCTGTAAAAATAGGGGTAATATTGGTACCACCAACTTATAGGCTTGCTCTAAGAATCACATGGTATAAAATATTTAAAGCTCTCAGTATAGTGGCAATTCTAGATACTACTCGAATACTATTACACTTCCATTTGCCAAAAGAAAAACTGATTTGAAAATGTGCACTTTCTAAAGTAATAAAATAAAATCTGTATTAAATAGTTCCTCTTTCCTTCGGGGTATATATATATATTTTTAATTCAAGCTATAGTTGCTACTTGTATGAAACATAAATCAGTTATATTACAGCACAGTGTATTTAAACATCTTCAGTGAATTTACAAAATCCTATTTAAGAGCATTTACAGGCTAGAAAATTGCCAGGGGGCCCATTAAAACAAATTTAAATTACTATATCCAATGGACAGCTGAAATCTGTTCATTTGTTTACATTTGATTTCTGTAATTCAGTTAGTAGGTCAACATACAATTTAAGTGCAAAGACTGTGAGCTGAGGAACAGTTGATCAAATAACTTCTAGGAATTAAAATGATGGAAGCCAAATGGCCTTATATATACAATCAAAAATATGGCATAATAATACATGTATAATGAAGAGGTCTCAGAATATTTCTGGAGAAATACCTATAGTCTTATTCAATGGTGACCTCTAAGAAATGGATTTTAGCACCCTAAATGAGTTAATTTTCAAAGCAAGACAATACATGTTCATAATATTTTATAGTTATTACCACTCTTTAATACTAATGTTATGTGATATGCTATCTTAAACACAGCTACACTTATACCTACAGATATATATTTTACTAAACAATAAAAGGATATATGCTTAGTTCTTCAACATGTTTTTTTTCCCTTTATCAAAGTACCTTGAATATATCTCAATGTCAAATACCTGTGACTCTACATTTTTAAATGACTGCATAGTAATACACTGCATTTATTTTTTCATTCATTCAACAAAGTACTTATTGAGGAAATAGTATATACTGGGCATTTATTTGGGAAGCTAGGGATACATAAATGAATGAAACAATCCAAAGTTACTCCCCTCATGGGAGTGATTATAGTTGGGGGAGAGATAGCTAATAAAAACAATAACTAAGTAATTTATGTATTATCAAAAGGTGATAAATAACATTTTAAAACTAGAGCAGGTGAGAGGAATAGGAAATGCAAGGGTGGGGTGAGGTAGAAGGTGTCTTAAGTAGAGTGGCCTGGCATGACCTCACTGAGGTAGTGACATTTGGAAAAAGACTAGAAGGAGGTGACAACACAAGCCACGTACATATCTATGGGAAGTGGTTCCAGAAAAAGGAAAAGACTAATACAAAGGCCATGAGATGAAAGTATGGTGGCATGTTCTAGGAATATCAAGGAAACCAGTGTGGCTGGAGAGGGATGAGCTACAACTGTGTTGTCCAATATGGTACCCACTAATCATACGTTGCTACTGAGCTAACATAATTTTAGATGTGCTGTAAAATACTGAAAGATATCTTATTAAAATATTTATGTTGATTATGGGTTAAAATGATAATATATGTGATATAGTAGATTAAACACAATGTCCTTAAATTAATTTAACATGCTTTTAACTTTTTTAATGTGCTACTAAAAACTTTAAAATTGTATATGTGACTCACAGGACATTGCTATTGGGCAGTGTTGACTAGAAGAACGGTAGGTTCTGTGTTCAGAGTGAAAGGGAAGGGGTAGATTATGTAGGGCATTGGCTTCTAATTTATAAAATTATAAAATGAAGAGCTCTTGGTGAGACTGGACATAAGAATGACTGATTAGACTTACCTTTTGCAAGAATCACTCTGGATGACATGCTAAGAATAAACTTTAAGAGGACAGGAACTGAAAAAAGAACAGTTAGAAGGATATTACAGTAGGAGAGGTGCTTCCAACAATATTTTGATGAATTGGATGTGGAATCAGAAAGAGAGGAATAAAAAAATAACTCCAAAATTTTAGGTCAGACCATCTGGAAGGATGGTACTGTCATCAATTGATATGGGCAGTATGGTAGGAAATGCAGGTTTGGGGAAGCAGTAGTGAAGATCAGGAGCTTGGTTTTAGATCTTAAGTTTAAGATACCTATTAAGTATCAATATGGAAATGTTGAGTAGACATTTGGATATATCAGTAGAGAAATCAGAGAAAAGATATATGTATGTCAATCTTTTCTCTGAATTCTACATACTCTGTTTGTGTACATGAGTGTGTAAATTTGGGAGTCATCAACATATGGGTGGTGGTATTGAAAGCCATGAGACTTGATGGAATCACCAAAGGAGTAAGTGTAAAAAAGAAAAGGTCCAAAGGCTGACCTTTGGGTGACTCCTTGGTAAAGAGAAGGACTCAACAAATGGTGAGATAAAAAGCAGACACATCAGATGAAGGTGAGGTAAAGGAGCAGAATGTTGGAGATGTTTCCAGGAAAGTTGCCAGTTGTAATTTTTTGCTTGTTCTTTTCTTAAGCTTGGAATTCATTAAGTGTCTTGCCCTTGTGTGTTTATAGTTTTAGGAAATCTGGAATTTTTTTCTTCAAGTATTTTTTCTATCCCTTCCCGCTTCAAGGACTCCAGTTACACATATAATCAGTGACTTGAAAGTGTCCCAGAGCTCATGGATGCTCTAATTTTTACAATTCTTTTCTCTGTGCATTTGGATAATTCCTATCTTTAAATTCAGCAATCTTTCCTTCTACCACATCTAATCTGCCATTAATCTCATTCACTGTACATTTCATTTCAGGCATTATAATTTTCACCTGTAGACATTTTATTTGGGTCTTTTTTTATATTCTACATCTCTGTGTATCTTTTTTAATATATGGAATACAGTTATAACTGTTTTAATTAGAATAAATGTTTTTATGATCTAATTCTGACAACTGTGCCAATTTTGGATTGATTTCAATTGATTGCTTTTTCTCCCAATTATGAGTAGTGTTTTCCTGCTTCTTTGAATGCCTGGTAATCTTTGATTGGGTAAAATATATTCAGAACTCTACCTTGTTGAGTGCTGGATTTTTTCTTATTCCCAGTAATCCCCTTGTGCATTTTTTTTCTGGGATGCAGTGAAGTTACCTGTACGTAGCTTCACTCCTTTGGGTCTTGCTTTTATACTTTGTTAGATGGGTCCAGAGCAGTGCTCAGTCTAGGGCTGCTTATTTCCCACTACTGAGGCAATCCTGAGTATTGTAAAATCCAGAGTGTGGTTGTTAATTTTATGTGTCAGCTTGGCTAGGCCATGGCACCCAAGTTTTGGTCAAACATCAGTCTAAATGTTTCTGTGAAGGCATTTTTATATGTGATTAGCATTTAAATTAGTATACTTTGATTAAAGAAGATTACCCTCTATAATGTGGGTGGGTCTGAAAAGAAAAAGGCAGAAGTTCCCTGAGAAGACAGAATTCTGCCTCCAGACTGCCTTTGGACTTAAGGTGCAACATCAACCCTTCGGTCTCCAGCCTGCCAGCCTTCCTGGAAGATTTTGCATTTGCTAATTCCTCTCTCTATATATTGCCAGCCCCAACAATCACATGAGCTTATTCTCCCCTCTTTCTCTCAATCTCTCTTTCTCTATATGGAGACACACATACATACATATCTTCTATTGGTTCTATTTCTCTAGAGAACCCTAAGAAATATACTGGGTAAATACTAAGAACTTCCTGAGCACTCAATGCAATGCCCCATGAATTATGAGTTTTTCCAACCTGTCTGGTTGGAATAGGCACAATTCTCAGTGCCATATGAGCTTTAGATACTATTTAACCTTTATATGGTTCCTTCCCAGACTCAAGTATTTTCCTCGCATACAACATATGTTGATCAGTACTCTGCTAAATGTTCAAGGGAGTCCCTTTGAAGATCTTTAAAGTTATCTGTGAAGCACTCATCTCTCCGGTACTCTGCCCTGAAAACTCTAGCCATCTTGGTTCCCCTGGACTTTCAACTCCTTCCTCTCAAGTCTGCCATGTGCCATTGCCTGAAAACTCTCTCAAGGAAGTAAACCAAGGCACTCCTAATGGGGCTCCCATCATTTGCTTCCCATCACTCAGGTATCACTGTTCCTTAATTCCTGATGTCCAGTGTCTTGAAAACCATCACTTCCATCATGTATTCCTTCACCTATATTACATTTTAATTGTCAGCATTTTACAGTTTATTTATATTTGGAAATAATTTTCTGACTCTTCTCATATATAATAATATATCATGTACTAGAGATTCACCTTGTATTGCATCTTTCTAAATCTTGGCCTTATTCCTACCCTTCAAAAAAGGATTCCTATTAGAATTTTGAAGAGTTGTTCTGATTTCATAAATATTTTGGGAGATCTGACCTCTTTACAATATTAAATATTCCACTGAAATTGAAAAAAAATACTTTTCCATTTACACAAGTCTCTTCTGTTTCCCAAGAAAATGCTATACTTTTATATTATTATAAGTATTACGCATTACCTACTGATTCCATTCTAAAAGTTTTATGGTTTGTTGTTATTAAAAATGGTCCTTTTTCTTTGTTATTTTTTGTTTGTCTTTTTGTTTGATTTTTTTGGACATTTAGTAAACCATCATCTTATTGAACTTTCTTATTATTTTCAAAAAGCATTTCAGCTTATTCTCTTGGTTTTTAGAGGTATACAGTAACACTTTCCATAATTAATGGTATTTTTGCCTCTTTCTTTTCAAAAGAAAGAACATGAACTTAAGCTCTCATCCCTGGCCCCTTATTTCTTCTAACTCTCTGGAGTAGTTGAGAATCTAGGGTATGTAAGCTGTGGATCCTGAAGGATGAATCTAATATTCTGAGGATGAGGTGGGAAAAAATAATTTCCTTAAGGAGAATCAATTAAAAGAAGCCTGCAAACTCCCTTAACAAGGGGATACACTGGCTTTTTCTTCTTTTGAAGGTCACTCTCTTAGACTTGGAGGAAACCCAATCACCCTGCACACACCTGCATTAGGGGCTACACAGCCCCAATTTCCTGCAACTGACAGAGGGATTTTACTTATAACCAGGTAAAATAAGGACAAGGGAAGCTGTACTTCCATGCTTTAAGAAAGAATAACCCATTTGACAGAAAATGCAACCTGAATCAAAGAGCAAAAATGATTGTGCCTTACAATTTATTCCACCACTTCCTTCTGAAAATTTGCCATGGCTCAAACCCCATAATATCCCCATATGTATGAAGGCCACGGGTACATACA
Organism: Mesoplodon densirostris; assembly: GCF_025265405.1. Classification (NCBI taxonomy): domain Eukaryota; kingdom Metazoa; phylum Chordata; class Mammalia; order Artiodactyla; family Ziphiidae; genus Mesoplodon; species Mesoplodon densirostris. Next base: position 23,886,954 of record NC_082668.1, read on the forward strand.
ACAAAAAGCAGGCAAAGAAAAAAAAATACTTAAAGGGTATTAGTAACTGAAGAAATGGTTAGTGAGCCAAAATTCCATAAGTTATATTTCCCAATAAAGTAAAACTGATAAATGCATCAAAAGAAAACATCAATATAAAAGGAATGAGGACTATCAAAGGGATATAGTTAGAAATTAATCTATAACTAAATACTGATTCATAACTTATAAAATATAATGGTGGAACTGAAAAGATAAAAGGCCAGAATTAGCTCAAAACTATATTTGCAATGATAAGATTAACTGGAAGAAATAACTTAGAATGGAGAGAAGAAATACAAGAATATAAGGATCATAAGGGAAAGACAAAAGAACTGGAGGACAGATCCTAGAGATATAACATACCAATAGTGTTTCAGAAAGGGAAAAAGTAACAAATGGTGATGAAAGAATAAACAAATAATAGACTAATTCATAAACTAAAACAAAAACTTGATCCTTTGGAAGCCGCTGACTGGGATAAATCTAATATAAAAATTTTGGTAGGAGGAGCTTCAAGATGGCAGAACAGCAAGACGTGGAGATCACCTTCCTCCCCACAGATACATTAGAAATACATCTACATGTGGAACTGCTCCTACAGAACACCTACTGAACGCTGGCAGAAGACCTCAGACCTCCCAAAAGGCAAGAAACTCCCCACGTACCTCAGTAGGGTGAAAGAAAAAAGAAAAGACAGAGACAAAATAATAGGGACAGGACCTGCAACAGTGGGAGGGAGCTGTGAAGGAGGAAAGGTTTCCACACACTAGGAGCCCCTTCGCGGGCAGAGACTGCAGGTGGCAGAGGGGGGAAGCTTCGGAGCCACGGAGGAGAGCGCAGCCACAGGGGTGCGGAGGGCAAAGCGGAAGGGTTCCCGCACAGAGGATCGGTGCTGACCGGTACTCACCAGCCCGAGAGGTTTGTCTGCTCACCTGCTGGGGCGGGCGGGGGCTGGGAACTGAGGCTCGGGCTTCGGAGGTCGGATCCCAGGGAGAGGACTGGGATTGGAGGCGTGAACACAGCCTGAAGGGGGCTAGCGCGCCACAACTAGCCAGGAGGGAGTCCGGGAAAGTCTGGAGCTGCCGAAGAGGCAAGAGATTTTTTCTTCCCTCTTTGTTTCCTGGTGCGTGAGGAGAGGGGATTAAGAGTGCTGCTTAAGGAAGCTCAAGAGATGCGTGCAAGCCGCGGCTATCAGCTTGAACCCTAGAGACGGGCATGAGATGCTAAGGCTGCTGCTGCAGCCACCAAGAAGCCTGTGTGCAAGCACAGGTCACTATCCACACCTCCCCTCCTGGGAGCCTGGGCAGCCCGCCACTGCCAGGGTCCTATGATCCAGGGACAACTTCCCCAGGAGAACGCACGGCGTGCCTCAGGCTGGTGCAACGTCAAGCTGGCCTCTGCCGCCGCAGGCTCGCCCTGCATCCGTGCCCCTCCCTCCCCCCCGGGCCTGAGTGAGCCAGACCCCCCAAATCAGCTGCTCCTTTAACCCCGTCCTGTGTGAGCAAAGAAAAGATGCCCTCAGGCAACCTACACGCAGACGCAGGTCCAAATCCAAAGCTGAATCCCAGGAGCTGTGCAAACAAAGAAGAGAAAGGGAAATTTCTCCCAGCAGCCTCAGGAGCAGCGGATTAAATCTCCACAATCAATTTGATATACCCTGCATCTGAGGAATACCTGAATAGACAACGAATCAGCCCAAATTGAGGAGGCAGACTTTGGAAGCAACTATATATATATATATATATATATATATATATATATATATATATATATATATATTTCCCTTTTTGTGAGTGTGTATGTGTATGCTTCTGTGTGTGATTTTGTGTGTACAGCTTTGCTTTTACCATTTGTCCTAGGGTTATGTCTGTCTGTTTTTTGTTTGTTTGTTTGTTTTGGGTTTTTTTAGTATAGTTTTCAGTGCTTGTTATCATTGGTGGATTTCTTTTTTTCATTTGGTTGTGCTCTCCTTTCTTTCTTTCTTTTGTTTAATTACTTAAAATTTTTTAAAATAATTATTTTCTGTTTTTTATTTTAATAACACTTTTATTTTAATTTATTTTATCTCCTTCCTTCCTCCCTCCCTCCCTTCCTCCCTCCTTTCTTTCTTTCTTTCTTTCTTTCTTTACTTCCTTCCTTCCTTCCTTCTTTCTCCCTTTTATTCTGAGCCATGTGGATGACAGGCTCTTGGTGCTACAGCCAGGCATTGGAGCTGTGCCTCTGAGGTGGGACAGCTAAGTGCAGGACACTGCTCCACCAGAGACCTCCCAGCTCCACGTAATATCAAATGGCGAAAATCTCCTAGAGATATCCATCTCAACGCCAAGACCCACTTCCACTCAATAACCAGCAAGCTACAGTGCTGGACACCCTATGCCAAACAAGTAGCAAGACAGGAACACAACACCACCCATTAAAAGAGAGGCTGCCTAAAATCAAAATGAGGTCACAGATTCCCCAAAACACACCACCAGACGTGATCCTGCCCACCAGAAAGACAAGATCCAGCCTCATCCACCAGAACACAGGCACTAGTCCCCTCCACCTGTAAGCCTACACAACCTACTGAACCAACCTTAGCCACTGGGGGAAGACACAAAAATCAATGGGAACTAAGAACCTGCAGCCTGCAAAAAGGAGACCCCAAACACAGTAAGTTAAGCAAAATGAGAAGACAAAACAAAACAAACAAACAAACAAAAAAAAAACACACAGCAGATGAAGCAGCAAGGTAAAAATGCACCAGACCTAACAAATAAAGAGGAAAGAGGCAGTGTACCCGAAAAAGAATTCAGAATAATGATAGTAAAGATGATCCAAAACCTTGGAAATAGAATGGAGAAAATACAAGAAATGTTTAACAAGGACATAGAAGAACTAAAGAGCAAACTAACAATCATGAACAATACAATAAATGAAATTAAAAATTCTCTAGGAGGGATCAATAGCAGAACAACTGAGGCAGAAGAATGGATAAGTGACCTGGAAGATAAAATAGTGGAAATAACTACTGCAGAGCAGAATAAAGAAAAAAGAAGGAAAATAATTGAGAACAGTCTCAGAGACCTCTGGGACAACATTAAATGCAGCAACATTCAAATTATAAGGGTCCCAGAAGAAGAAGAGAAAAAGAAAGTGACAGAGAAAATATTTGAAGAGATTATAGTTGAAAACTTCTCTAATATGGGAAAGGAAATAATTAATCAAGTCCAGGAAGCACAGAGAGTCCCATACAGCATAAATCCAAGAAGAAACATACCAAGACACATATTAATCAAATGATCAAAAATTATATACAAAGAAAAAATATTAAAAGCAGCAAGGGAAAAACAACAAATAACACACAAGGGAATCCCCATAGGGATAACATCTGATCTTTCAGCAGAAACTCTGCAAGAAGGGAGTAGCAGGACATATTTAAAGTGATGAAAGGGAAAAACCTAAAACCAAGATTACTCTACCCAGCAAGGATCTCATTCAGATTTGACGGAGAAAGTAAAACCTTTACAGACAAGCAAAAGCTAAGGGAATTCAGCTGACCAAACCAGCTTTACAACAAATACTAAAGGAATTTCTCCAGGCAGGAAACACAAGAGAAAGAAAAGACCTTCAATAACAAACCTAAAACAATTCAGAAAGTGGTATTAGGAACATACATATCAATAATTACCTTAAATGTAAATGGATTAAATGCACCAACCAAAAGACATAGACTGGCTGAATGGCTCCAAAAACAAGACCCATACATATGCTGTCTACAAGAGACCCACTTCAGACCTAGGGACATATACAGACTGAAGGTGAGGGAGTGGAAAAAGTTATTTCATGCAAATGGAAATCAAAAGAAAGCTGGAGCAGTAATTCTCATATCAGACAAAATAGACTTTAAAACAAAGACTATTACAAGAGACAAAGAAGGACACTACATAATGATCAAGGGATCAGTCCAAGAAGAAGATATAACAATTGTAAATATTTATGCATCCAACATAGGAACACCTCAATACATAAGGCAAATACTACAAGCCATAAAAGGGGAAATTGACAGTAACACAATCATAGTAGGGGTTTTAATACCCTACTTTCACCAATGGAAGTTTATCCAAACTGAAAATAAATAAGGAAACACAAGCTTTAATTGATACGTTAAACAAGATGGACTTAATTGATATTTATAGGACATTCCATCCAAAAACAACAGAATACACTTTCTTCTCAAGTGTTCATGGAACATTCTCCAGGATAGATCATATCTTGGGTCACAAATCAAGCCCTGGTAAATTTTAGAAAAACGAAATCTTATCCGGTATCTTTTCTGACCACAACGCTATGAGACTAGAGAACAATTACAGGGAAAAATCTGTAAAAAATACCAACACATGGATGCTAAACAGTACACTACTTAATAACCAAGAGATCACTGAGGAAATCAAAGAGGAAATCAAAAAATACCTAGAAACAAATGTCAATGAAAACACGATGACCCAAAACCTATGGGATGCAGCAAAAGCAGTTCTGAGAGGGAAGTTTATAGCAATACTATCCTACATTAAGAAACAATAAACATCTCAAAAAAGAAGCTAACCTTACATGTAAAGCAATTAAAGAAAGAAGAACAAAACCCACACAAAGTTAGCACAAGGAAAGAAATCATAAAGATCAGATCAGAAATAAATGAAAAAGAAATGAAGGAAATAGTAACAAAGATCAATAAAACTAAAAGCTGGTTCTTTGAGAACATAAAGAAAATTGATAAACCATTAGCCAGACTCATCAAGAAAAAAAGGGAGAAGTCTCAAATGAATAGAATTAAAAATGAATAAGGAGAAGTAAAAACTGACATTGTAGAAATACAAAGGATCATGAGAGATTACTACAAGCAACTACGTGCCAATAAAATGGAGAACCTGGAAGAAATGGACAAATTCTTAGGAATACACAACCTTCCAAGACTGAACCAGGAAGAAATAGAAAACTTGAACAGACCAATCACAAGCACTGATACTGAAACTGTGATTGACAATCTTCCAACAAACAAAAGCCCACCACCAGATGGCTTCACAGACGAACTCTATCAAACATTTAGAGAAGAGATAACACTTATCCTTCTAAAACTCTTCCAAAATATAGCAGAGGGAGGAACACTACCAAACTCATTCTACAAGGCCACCATCACCCTGATACCAGACAAAGATGTCACCAAAAAAGAAAACTACAGGCCACTATCACTGATAGATACAAAATTCCTCAACAAAATACTAGCAAACAGAATCCAACAACACATTAAAAGGATCATACACCATGATCAAGTGGGGTTTATCCCAGGAATGCAAGGATTATTCAATATATGCAAATCAATCAATGTAATACACCATATTAACAAATTGAAGGAGAAAAACCATATGATCATCTAAATAGATGCAGAGAAACATTTAGACAAAATTCAACACCGATTTATGATAAAAACCCTCCAGATAGTAGGCATAGAGGGAACGTTCCTCAACATAATAAAGGCCATATATGACAAACCCACAGACAACATCATCCTCAATGGTGAAAAACTGAAACCATTTCCACTAAGATGAGGAACAAGGCAAGGTTGCCCACTCTCACCACTATTATTCAACATGGTTTGGGAAGTTTTAGCCACAGCAATCAGAGAAGAAAAAGAAATAAAAGGAATCAAAATCAGAAAAGAAGTAAAGCTGTCACTGTTTGCAGATGACATGATACTATACATAGAGAATCCTAAAGATGCTACCAGAAAACTACTAGAGGTAATCAATGAATTTGGTAAAGTAGCAGGATACAAAATTAATGCACAGAAATCTCTTGCATTCCTACACATTAATGATGAAAACTCTGAAAGTGAAATTAAGAAAATACTCCCATTTACCATTGCAAAAAAAAGAAGAAAATACCTAGGAATAAATATACCTAAGGAGACAAAAAGCTGTATCCAGAAAATTATAAGACACTGATGAAAGAAATTAAAGATGATACAAATAGATGGAGAGATATACCATGTTCTTGGACTAGAAGAATCAATATTGTGAAAATGACTATACTACTCAAAGCAATCTACAGATTCAGTGCAATCCCTATCAAACTACCACTGGCATTTTTCACAGAACAAGAACAAAAAATTTCACAATTTTTATGGAAACACAAAAGACCCCGAATAGCCAAAGCAATCTTGAGAATGAAAAACGGAGGTGGAGGAATCAGGCTCCCTGACTTCAGACTATACTACAAAGCTACAGTAATCAAGAGAGTATGGTACTGGCACAAAAACAGAAATATAGATCAATGGAACAGGATAGAGAGCCCTGAGATAAACCCATGCACATATGGTCACCTTATCTTTCATAAAGGAGGCAAGAATATACAATGGAGAAAAGACAGCCTTTTCAATAAGTGGTGCTGGGAAAACTGAACAGCTACATGTAAAAGAATGAAATTAGAACACTCCCTAACACCATACACAAAAATAAACTCAAAATGGGTTAAAGACCTAAATGTAAGGCCAGATACTATCAAACTCTTAGAGGAAAACATAGGCAGAATACTCTATGACATAAATCACAGCAAAATCCTTTTTGACCCACCTCCTAGATAAATGGAAATAAAAAAAAATAAACAAATGGGACCTAAAGGAACTTAAAACCTTTTGCACAGCAAAGGAAACCATAAACAAGATGAAAAGACAACCCTCAGAATGGGAGAAAATATTTGCAAATGAAGCAAATGACAAAGGATTAATCTCCAAAATTTATAAGCAGCTCATGCAGCTCAATAACAAAAAAACAAAGAACCCAATCCAAAAATGGGGAGAAGACCTAAATAGACATTTCTCCAAAGAAGATATAGTGATTGCCAACAAACACAGGAAAGGATGCTCAACATCACTAATAGTTAGAGAAATGCAAATCAAAACTACAATGAGATATCATCTCACACCAGTCAGAATGGCCATCATCAAAAAATCTAGAAACAATAAATGCTGGAGAGGGTGTGGAGAAAAGGGGACCCTCTTGCACCATTGGCGAGAATGTGAATTGATACAGCTGCCATGGAGAACAGTATGGAAGTTCCTTAAAAAACTAAAAATAGAACTACCATATGACCCAGGAATCCCACTACTGGGCATATACCCTGAGAAAACCATAATTCAAAAAGAGTCATGTACCACTTAGTTCATTGCAGCTCTATTTACAATAGCCAGGACATGGAAGGAACCTAAGTGTCCATCAACAGATGAATGGATATAGAAGATGTGGCACATATATACAATGGAGTATTACTCAGCCATAAAAAGAAATGAAATTGAGCTATTTGTAGTGAGGTTGATGGACCTAGAGCCTGTCATATAGAGTGAAGTAAGTCAGAAAGAGAAAAACAAATACCGTATGCTAACACATATATATGGAATCTAAAAAAAAAAGGTCATGAAGAACCTAGGAGCAAGACAGGAATAAAGATGCAGACCTACTAGAGAATGGACTTGAGGACACTTGGAGGGGGATGGGTAAGCTGGGACAAAGTGAGAGAGTGGTAGTGTATATATGGCCATATATACACTACCAAATATAAAATAGATAGCTAGTGGGAAGCAGCCGCATAGCACAGGGAGATCAGCTCGGTGCTTTGTGACCAGCTAGAAGGGTGGGATAAAGAGGGTGGGAGGGAGGAAGATGCAAGAGGGAAGATATATGGGGATACATGTATATGTATAACTGATTCACTTTGTTATAAATCAGAAACTAACACACTGTTGTAAAGCACTTATACTCCAATAAAAATGTTTAAAAAAATGATAACCAAAAAAAAATTTTCTTGGTGACATATCAAAGATAAATCCACATAAAGAGTAAAATATTTTAAAAGGTATGAAAATTATACTGACAGATTTTACATATATTACTGAAGCAAGAAGACAGTAGAACAACACCTATAGGCTACCGAGAGAAAAGGACTACAATCCTCAAATCCTATAACCAGCTGAAAATCCATTAATCTCTCAATACCACTGTAGTAGTCTCCTGGGGTTCCCTTAATTTGGGTTATCCACTTTATAGGACCTATCCACTTTTTAGTTTCAGAAGTTCAGAGAAATCTCTGGTCTGTAATGTCCCCATCTACTCTTCTTAGTATTTCCATGAATATAGTCCTGTGTTTATTTTTCTTCCTTTACTTCGGTGGGATTTGGAGACAGAAGGGAGATAAATGCTTGCACCTCTGTGTGTGTGCTTGTGTGTGTGCATGCACATGCACAGTTCTAATGTATCTTGTACAAAAGTATTCAAGATATTTTGGTTAACTGGACATGTATAAAGAACGTATGACTGCTTTTATTTTGTATATAAAGATTTTTGTCATGTTCTTTCAGTTATTAGGAGACAAATTATGTACACATAGTAAAGGAGGTGTTAGGAGTCAAAGCTTCCTGTCTTTACTTGCCACTCTGTGCTCCATTTAATAGATGGAAATTACTAGACATAAGTATAGTAATTATCTCAACACCACTAGGAGTCATATCACTGAACTGATTATTTTAAATTACTGCTGATAGAATCCATGCCAACTAAATAAAACAACAGTGCTTCACTTCATAATGAAATTCTCATTTATTGATTTTTCTCTAATAATACATGTCTTTAATAAATGATAGAATAATTGCTTTTCTACAATTTCTAATTCATAGGTTTTCAGAATTTTGTATAGGACAAACCAAGAAATGTGCTCCAAAATAAGGATGCATGGTTAGAAGGCATTTATTAAGTTGGATTATTTGTAAAACAAAATATTTTTTTTAAATGATGGCAATATCTTTCTTTTGCTGGCAACTGCAATTGGCACTCAGCCACCCGTATCCTAATTTTGTAATTTTTATGCCTCTGCGCTAGGCAGATATTTATCTAAATCATTTAAATCTCTGTCTCCTACATTTTAGACACATTCAATATTAAGAGATGCTCCCTGTATAACAGCACAGATTAAAAGTTAATTAAGAAGAAGTTACAGACGGAGAAGAGTAATTACTTTTTCCGTGGGCATTTGTTTCATTTTTGGCAGGTTAAAATTGAGAAAGCCCTGAAAATCAAATTTAAAAAAAAATCATTACTGTTTGCTTCTTTATACATTGAGAAGTGCCAAGTTAATTAAGAAAAGTTATCCATTTAGTAATATAGGATGGGCTAATGGATAAAGTAACCCAGCTCATTCAGTAGGATTATTTTATAGGATTGATGTTTTTAAAGTTCTATATGTAAATTATCCTTAAAAATAGAAATCACCAATATATAATTGGAAATTCTCATAGGATTTCAAATACAGTAGGGTACAAGAAAAGAAATTTGAAGAGTTTTTCCCAGGAACTTTAAAAATATATAAACTCTAGTTGAAAAATAAGTGTAACGAAGTGATTTTACATATCTAATTTTGTGCTACTGTGGTTTAATGGGGAAAAATCCTGTTAAACGGCTGCAGAATTTAGGTTTCCTGTATATACTCTGTCACTCTCCTGCTGTGAATATTCTTTTAACCTTTATAAATCCCTAGAGCTATTTCATACAGTGGTATTGTTAGGGCAAAGGAATTAGTGGACACATATTAACGATTTCAGAAAATCTCTAGATTAGGACAAATTATTTTCAGCCTTCAATAGAACATTTTTAATTGCCATATATTTATATTAAATTCTTCATGATAATAAGCATTGTAATTAGAACTGCAAGATTCCTGCCATTAAAAACCATTTTAATCACCTTAAATTTGCAACAACAACAAAAAAATCTTTGGACTGAAATGATATATGTAGCTATTACAAGCAAAGGAACATAAATGCATCCTGTCTTTGCGAGGAGTCCAAGGCTACTGTTCATCAAAGTGGGTCACGTTCAGCAGAAACTTACAGAAACAATAAACTAGGTGCTCTATTTCCTATGGGTTTAGTTCATGATTAATTAATTAATTGATAATAGGGTCCATGATACCTCAAAAACACATCAAGCTTTGCAAAGGAAATATGTTATTCTCCTGTTTTCTCTTATGGTCTTTAATGCTCTATAAAACACTTTAAAAGCTTCTGATATTGGGGCTTCCCCAGTGGCACAGTGGTTGAGAGTCCACCTGCCAATGCAGAGTACACGGGTTCATGCCCCGGTCCGGGAAGATCCCACATGTCGCAGAGCGGCTGGGCCCATGAGCCATGGCCGCTGAGCCTGCATGTCCAGAGCCTGTGCTCCACAACGGGAGAGGCCACAACAGTGAGAGGCCCACGTACCGCAAAAAAGAAAAAAGAAAAAGAAAAAGCTTCTGATATGAACAATTATATAAATAAATCCTTGAACTAAGAATTCCCATGGATTTTCTTGTTTGTATTTAGCAATAAAGAGATAAAGGGCCTTAGGATAAGAAATGAGAAGTGGAGAAGAAGCTATTTCATTGTTTCATTATTATTAACCTCTGAGCTCCACTTAGCCCCTTAAAGAAAGCCAAAACGTTCAACTCTCTAGCTAGCAACGTGTATGAATACAACCCGAAGTTTGAAAAGGAATGATGTGTGGAATGATGGAAAGAACATAATCTTTCGCATCAACAGACTGATATTTTCTCAGCTTGCCATTTCCTGGCTGAGTGAGTCTGGTCAAGTTACTTCCCTGGGCTTCCATTTCATCACTCGTACTGTTGTGATCATTAGAGGAGCAAACCTGAGTCAGCCTGGACCTCCACTCTTAATAATTCATGTGCGATACAGTGGTCAGCATTGGAGTCTGGGGCTGCTGCCCCTAGTCAGTTTTCCAAGAGTTATCTGTAAGTGAGCTGGCTGTGTTTCAGGAACAAGGTTTCTCTTTTGCTCTGTGCTTCTCTACCTGGCTCTGGATTAAACTAAGGGGAAGTTAAAAGCAGTGTGCCTACACAGAGGTCACAGGAGTTCTAGAGGGCCCACTTGTGCTTTAAATGATCTGATATGGAATAAGTACTGATCACACAGTCATACCCCTTCTCATCTACAGCCCATCTCTCCTTTCAAGCAACCTTAATCAAAGACAATTTTTGGTCAATTTGTAATTATAACTAAAGAATATCTAGTTTCCACTTTCCCTTGTTATGGTCTAGTTAAGAAGATGGCATAGGAAGTACACATTCCTCCTGGTATAAATTAAAACTAAATTTAATTTTAGCTTAATTGGAACTAAATTTGAATCTCTGGTTCAAATGGAATAGCTGTCTTCCATATTTTATGCAGCATCTCAAACCATGCTTGAATTGTATTCCTCCTCAGTCTTTCTCCTCCAGGTAAGATAATCTCATTTTTCTGCATGAGCTCCAGTTTTCATGTCTTAAGTCACTCTTTTTTGGCCCCATCTGAACTTTGGAACACTTGAGTTATGGTCTCAGATAGGAAGATATGTAGGCCCACCCAATGTTGAATGTAGGCAGAGGATCTTGTCATTTTCACAAAAGAGGCTTTCAGTTTTTGCCTATATTTGTCTTTCTGCAGAATACTTCAACCACGTTGCTAAGGTATGAAGGAAATTTTATAGAAAATTAGCTAAATTATAAAGTTTTCCTTTTTTATTCCCTTTTTTTAGTTCATCTTGTATTCATGTTTTTTTTGTTTTTTGTTTTGTTCCTTTGTTTGTTTGTTTTTTTGATGAAGCTTTGCTGTTTGGAGAAGGCAAAGGGGAACTACAAGAAAAAAAAAGAAAAAGTCAGCCTTGTATGGAAATTGGGTATCAGCATATATAAGTGAAGCCAAAGTACAATTAAAATTGGCAGGGAGAATTTTTTACTTGACTATTAAAAAAACACTTCCTCAGTATTGAATTTATACTCATGTTACAATAATTTATGGTACAAAAAGGAAAAGAATTCTCCAAAACTAAGTCTGGAAGAAATTGACTCTAGTTCATTTGTGAGCAACACTGCAATCAGCATTGGAGTCGGTGGCTCACGCGGGCAAATCAGAGTTTACCAGACAGCAAATGTCTGGAAATGAATTAGTTGTGCCCCAGGGACAAGGTGTCTCATTCCCTTCCTAATTTACTGCCACACTCTGAGTTAAATGAGAAAACTTCAAAAGCAATGTAACTACAGCAAGGATCATAAGACCTCTAGAGAGTCCACTTCTGCTTCAAAGAAGGCTGACCACTGGTCACCAAGCTCTTTATCCAATCTAGCACATTGGGACCAGTTAATTCAATTTACTTTATCAAATGCTTATGAAGGACTATAAGAAGTACTAGGTGAAGGATGATGTTAATGTTTATATTATAAGAAGATTTTAAAATGAGCTACCCTTCTCTACTCCATGAAAAAATAGTCCCACCAATTAAAATAATTTCACAATAATTAAAAAAGAAAATCATTGTTTTAATTGACATGAATAGAGTTTACACAGCCTATTCATGAGTTTGAAAACAATATGCAATTATGTTCCTTTCAGTATCTATATGTCATATTACAAATTTTATTAGAAAAGAGGGAAATCTATTTTTCATTAAATAAACTGGAATATGTTAAAATTAAATCTGCCTCTTGGCAGACTTAAATTATCAAGCACATCTAACAACATAGGATAAAAACTCTGTGATATGCAGCTGCTTGGAGCCTGACAACAGATTATCCAGGAAAGTGATGGTAATGTACATCATCTTCCACAGAGATGTCGTCTGTCAGACTCTGGAAGGCAGATCCCCCATGGGTATGTCAGCATTCTTGCTGACTCTATTAAACTGGATCTATCTGAACTTCCCCATCATGGGTCGTCTACTCTCTAGATGCAAGAAAAGTTCTATTGTGAGATTTTACACTATTCTAAATACAACTGGAAAAGGCCTAATTAGAATGTTACATCACATACAGTACATCATTTAGAAAAGCAAAATGAAAGTTAGCACCCACAAGGGAAGACAAAACACAAACTTTGAAGTGAATGAGATGGGGAAGAAAATAGCAAATAAACAGGCAAATGAGCTTGATACAACTCTACTCTCTAAACGCTATTAGAACTCTCTAAAGTTGGCCATTTCATCACTCACAGAATGTGCTTCTACAACTATTCCTCATATGGAACATTAGGAAAAGCTTTTCTTGGCTATTCTTCTTGGCCTCCCTTTTCTACCCTTTTGTTTTGATAAATGTCTTTTCTTTTTGAGATATTATTGCTTTGCTATAAAATATTTTCAGAGAGAAAAAAACCACAATGAGCTGAGTAAGAGACTGGCATGTAAAATACAAGCGTTAGCAAAATAGTACTGCACATTGTACTTTAAAGGGTGGAGGCCACAGGAGAGGAAATGCTAAAGTGCAGAGATATTCTTAGGCCTAAATTAAAACAGAACAAAACATCATGTCATCAGTATTAAAGAGTGAGACACTGGCTGTGATTGTATGTTTCAAAAAGTAGAGTCATAACTATTCCTTGGGGAAACAAGCCACCCCAATTTTCTGGCATGGCTCACCCTTCTGCATTCTAAGTACTCAACAGTGATGTTTTAGAGTAAAAATGAATAATAGTGTTCTGCCAGTGACTGTCACAGTTTGGCTCATACCCTATAATCTCTTTGTAGGTGAACTTCTTTTTTCCAAAGCCCATAATGATTTTGGTGGGGAAAGAATTTAGTTTAATAACTTGGGGGAAGAAATGGTATGGTGACAGAGAAGGGGAAAAGAAAAGAAGGTAGGAAAGGGGGGGGGAGACATTTAGCAGTGCAGAGTACCAAACTTCAAATACGTATCAGGAGTGGATGGTGTCTTGTACCATTTTCAGGAAATGACTTTTACATTAGTTGCTTCATTCTATGCAAATAAGCTTGCTTCTTTACATATTTAATGTGAATATGAGAGGGGGTTAAAATTAACCACTTCATTCTTTAATGTTTACATGGGTTTTTAAAAAATGTATTATTAAACAAAGCTAAGTAGTCAGAATTAAAACAGACAGTAATAGCAATACAAAACCATATTCTCTTTGTGATTTTAAATTCATTCATTCATTCATTCACACATGTATTTATTCAAAAATATTCATTAGGTTCCTATTTGGATTTAAGTGCCCATCTGTAAAGATACATATGTGAGTACAAACAGACACATTTCCTGCCTTTATCGAGCTGACAGTGTTGTGTGAAGAAGAATTTGCAGCTGAGTGACTATGACAGTGAAATTTCACGTGGCCAGGTTCTCCTGAGGAAGTGATTTTAGTGTTGAGATCTAAAGGATTGGTAGGTGTTAACTAGGCAAAGAAAGGTAGGAACACCATTATAAGTACAGAGACAACATCGTATGCAAAGGCCTTGGAGAGGATGTAGCTGGTGAGTATGGGGACTATAGGAAAAATCAGTTGGATTGGGGGCAGACAGACCAAAGAGGAGGATCATATGAGATGAGGTTGGGGAGGTAGGCAGAGGCCAAGTCTTTTGAGGCTTATAGGTCATGTTAAGAGATTTTGATTTTCCCTAAGAACACTGTGAAGCCACTTATGGTTCTTAAACTGGAGGGAGGTGGGATTGGAGGGAAGTATGAATACACAAAATCAGAATGCACTTTGGAAAATCACTGTGGCTACAATATAAAGAAAAGATGGGTGTCAGATAGACTATATATGGATAAATTAATTAAGACATTATTACAGAAATAACTAAAGGAGGTGGCCCTCCTTCCTGGAACTCAGGAGGAGACAGCCCTGCCTTCAGGGTCATTCTTTCTTTTTCTTGGAGGATAACACATGTTCACAGTCAGAGAACTCTACTGTCCTATCCTGTAGAATCCCAGAAGTCCAAGGGCCTTTCTTCATTTTGTCCCACCTCTGTCCCCTCTGGTCTACACTGGCAGTGCTTCTGCTGGTATAAATCCATCTCTATTCCTGGATTCTGCTGAGATGGTTGATTAGATCCATAAGTCACACTTATCGTCTCCTTTTGGGGTTATTGTTCAGTCACACCCTTGGCATTCTCTCTAGAATACAGTTTCTTTTTCTTTTTCTTTCTTTTTTTTTTTTTTTGCAGTATTGCTAGGCTGAGAATTTTCTAAATATTCTAGTTCTGGTTTCTTTTTGCTTAACAGTTCTCTTTTTAATCCATCTCGTCTCTCACATTTACTAGAAGCAGAAGGAGAAACGAGGCTGTACCCTCAACACTTTGCTTAGAAATCTCCTCAGCTAAACATCCAAGTCTGTCACTTACTACTTTCCACAAAACACTAGAAAACAATTCAGCCAGGTTCTTTGCTACTTTTTACAAGGATTGTCTTTCCTACAGTTTCCAAAAACATGTTCCTTATTTTCATCTGTGGCCTCATCAGAAGCACATTTAACATCCATATTTCTACCAACAGTCTCTTTAAGGCAATTGAGGCTTTTTTCTAACAAGCCTCTCAAACCTCATCCAGTCTCTACCCATAATCCTATTCCAAAGACACTTCCACAGACATTTGTTACAACAGCACCCCCTTCTTAGTACCAAAATCTATTTGCCAGCAATTAGTTTGCTAGAGCTACCATAACAAAATACCACATAGAAGGTGGCTTAAACAACAGACATTTTTCTCACAGTTCTGGAGGTTGGACGTTCAAGATCAAGGTACCATCAAGATTGGTCTCTTCTGTGGCTTCTCTCCTTGGCTTGCAGATGCCTGACTTCTCACTGTACCCTCACATGGTCTTCCCTCTGTGTGTTCACATCCCTAATGCCTCTTTGTTCAAATTTCTTCTTCTTACAAGGACACCAGCTATATTGGATTGGGCATACCCATAAGACCTTATAGGCTCTTAATTAACCTTAATTACCACTTTAAAGGTCCTGTCTCCAAATACAGTCATATTCTGAGGAACTAAGGGTTAGAACTTCACCATATGAATTTGAGAAGGACACAATTCAGTCCATAATAGTCCTTTCCTATGCTCCTATGCATCTGCTTAATTCCAGTTCCTTACTAATACAATCACCTGTTAGGCTGTGCCCTGATCAGCTCACCTGGACCAAGTTAGGCCTTTTATCACATGGTTGAACCCTACCTTTGGTATCCTCGTATCAATGGCTGTCAAGTTTTATATTCAGCTATTCAGCACACAGATCTAGAAGTCTGATTTGTTGTAACAAGAAGGAGGGAAATTCTATCTGTTTATTGTGAAAATAAATAGAGGAAAACCTCATTTAAAGTGAAATCAGGAAGCCCTGAAAGGAGAGCTCTCATATACTACATACCATACCACTCCTTGCAGCCTGCATAACCAGCAGGAAGAAGGAAGGTAAGAACTACCTTAACAAGATCTGTTTGTATAGAATTCTTTGTATAAATTATCTCAGTCTCAACGTCTCATCCATGATGATAAGAATGTTACTTTTCTTCTGATACAAGGGAGGACATTTTTCACATGAAAATTTTATCTCCTACTTTTAAGAAAAGGAAGGAAGATCCCTCCCTGCCCCAGCAACAGTGCACTAACCACCACTTACAATCAATAAGAAACCACCACAGCCTTGAACTCTTGTTCTTCTCTGATGAACTTTTATTCAAAACAACCCACCCCAATTTCCTCCTATTACTTGATCTTCCCTTTGAGACTTTGGATTTGCCTATGATTCACCATAGCTTGCTTGTCCCAAATTGTAATTCTTTGCTATTACCAAATAAATCTTTTATGCTGGTAAAACAACTGGCATTTTATTTTTGAAGTTGACATTACATACATATATAAATATATATATATATATATATATATATAGTATATATATACATGTACATCAAACTTTTTACATGTGAACATACACAGAGTATGTATACTGTTTTCAAATTTTCTATGGAACTTAATAAGAGCCCAAATTCTGTTCTGATTTCATGAATAATATCAATTATTTAAGGGATATGAACAGTATCAAGTGCTTGGACAAGAAAGTCATGAATTGAAGCTCTACCACTGTGTGCTACCTGAGTTTCTCAGTTTAGACCACTTAGATATTGATGCTGACACAGAAAGTACCAAGACTGTTTTTCAAAGTACGCTCAGAGAATCAATCATCTTAATCAAAACAACTTGGGATACTTGTTATAATACACATTCCCGGGATCTCCAAGATAAACTTAAGAATTTTTTGAGCCGAGTCTGACTCTACATTTAAACACAACTTCATCAGATGATTCTTAAGCACAGTGAAGCTAAAGGACAAGGACTAGAATTTTCTTCACCTTTTGGTCTTGGTATTTGAGACTACCATCTTCTCCCTATGGAATAAAAAGACAATCTTTTCTGTTTTCAATTCTCTTCTCTACCCACCATCTGGAGCTCACTGCTGGGTAGTCCTAATAGGCTCTTTAATAGGGCTATGTCAATCATGTCAATGGTCTCCAAAGGAATAGAAATAAAACCACCTTTAAAATAAAGGCTCTTACTGAAAGGAACAAAATACTGTAATTTAACTCATCAAGTTTTGATAACATGAAATGTGAAAAATAAGAAGTGCTTTCAGTTTACCGATGCCCTTCTAAATAAAGAATTCTATCTGAAGTATAGCTGATTCCCCCCACCCCGACCCCAGGCAGTTGGAAATGCGGGTATAACTTTCGACTCTTCTGAAACTTAGCTACTAATAGCCTGTTGACTAGAAGACTTACCAATAACATGAACAGTTGATTAATGCATATTTTATATCTTATATGTATATCTACCTCTACCTTATGCATGACATACCAAACTTTTTCTTAATTTTTTTTTGATATTTCTAGGTTATGTGGTTCATCTGCAAATTTTTTCAAATGGTCACAAATCTCCAAAAAAATTTCCAATGTATTTATTGAAAAGAATCCAGGTAAAATGGACCTGTGCAGTTTGAACCTTTGTTTTTCAAGGGTCAAATGTATATACAAATAAAATCTAACTTTAATATAGTCTTCCTTTCATCATCTCTGTTTCTTACTACAGGAACATCTTGTATTTCTTTTGTATATTTTTCAAATGGTGTTTCTATAAATTATACAACAAAGTATGATTAAAAAATACTTTTTTTCTTTTGCCTTGTAATTTGAGGTATGTTATACAACTTCTCTTCAAAAATTAGTTCCATATTGGTCTAGTCTTGCCCTCATGAGATTCTGACCCTAAGACTCCCCAGGGCTCCCTCCAGATTTCTCGCAATAAACTCACAACGGTTGTGAGGCAGCCCGCTGGTCACCAGCTACCTGGCATAGAACCCACTGAACACACGACAGCAAAATCTGGTTTTGAGACATCTTGGAAAAATAATACTATGTGAATAGAAAACATTTATTTATAAGCAGGTGTTTTAAAGTTCATAATTTACATCAATGTAAACTTCCATCACCAACCAGGAAAAGGAAGATATCTACAATGAAATAGACATAACCAGAATAATTAATTTGTTTTTCATATATATATGATTTTTCTCCAAAGCAGCATTGTTATTTCTGAACCAAAGTTGAAATATGGCAAATCAGAAAGCTTAAGAGGAGTTTAAGAAAAGCGTCTTTAACTCGTATATTCTGGGTAAGGAGGTGAGGCTATCATTCATATAATCCAGATCAAAAAAGCCTAATATTGAAGGAAAAGGTGAGAAGCTTCGGCTCAAATGATCAAGATCAAGACTACTTTTAATATAGCAAAGCCCAATTTAATTTCTTAACTGCTCCTTTCTAGTCAACTGAGGCAAAGCTTTGCTATGAGTAAATTTTCACTTTAGAAAATGTCTAAAATACTAAATTCTCCTTAGATTTCACCAGTGGGAAATAATGGATGAGTTGCTTGTTTCTTTCTTGAAAGCCATCTGTCAAGTTGTAAAGGGGTGTTTGTGACCTTCAGAGAGCCTCAGTAAGCAATGCTGTTTGTTGACTGCGAGAAACTATAGCTTGGTAGCAGAGAGAAGACTAAAGTCAGTGGTGTTTTGTGAGCTGAAATGACTGAGATGGTGTTTACAGCATTTCTCAAAAATTATTTTATTACTAGAAATTTGTAGAGTAGTTTCTAGGGTTTTTTAGTGTTTTATAAATTAAAAATTATACATATATAAGGACTTTCACAATTATATTTTCTTAGTATTTCATTTCTGTGATAGAAAACATCAGGAAAATATTGACATGAAATAGAAGAGACAGAGAAGACAAGACCCTGGAGGAGTAGTAATTCAACACACCTTCTGTTCAGAAAACAGGACAATGATAGACCATAAATCATATTCTACATGGAACTTGGCACTAGAAAGCAAAGAAGGATAGTAGAAATTTATGTTCAGATGATCAGTATACACACCTAGAACTCCGATTTACTGTAATGAGAATAAAGGAACCCATATGTGAGTGTGTGTATAATATTTAGTATTATACATACATAGACTACCTACATTGCTTCCTAATTTTTAAAGGGATTTAATAAAAATCTCAATTTTTCCTCTGATATCATGGATAACATCAATTACCTAAGAAACTAGGCCACTGCCTATTCCTTCAGATGAATGAATCTTCAGGTATAAAATCTGCTATTTATATGAACATAGACCACTGCTCCAACTTGTTAAATGAATGGTTCTAACTTCACGTCTAAATGCCCAGACTTTTCCTTCAACTTCCATCACATTATTTTTTTCTTCCAGCTATCCACTCAATACCTAGTATTTTAGAAAAAAGTTAGAAAAATGCAAAAAAAAAAAATTCACATCAAATTGCTGGAAGGAAGAAATTAAAACACCTGGTCCAAAATCCATTAACTTCCTGTCTTAGTCTTTGGGATGCTCTAACAAAATACGACAGACTGGGTAGCTTATAAACAATAGAAATTTATCTCTCACAGTTCTGGGGCTGGAATCTGAGATCAGTGTGCTGGCATGGCTGCCTGAAGTTCCTATTCTGGTTTGCAGACTTCTTGTACCCTTACATGTTGGAAGGGGCTAGAGAACTCTAGGGATCTCTTTTATAAGAGCACTAATCCCATTCATGAGGGCTCCACTCTCATGACATATTCACCTCCCAAAGGTCCTATTTAATAATACCATTGATAGAGGAGGAGCCTGCGTGGGGGACCAAGCAGTGACCACTCAGGTAAGAGAAATGGGAGAGGAGTGTTACTGTGGGAGGCAAGCAAGGGGAGATCAAGGAGGGGTCAACTGTGTTGAGAGGCTTAAAAGTTGGAGGATGAGGACCGGGAGCATTTCTGGACTTGGCTCCGTAGCGGCTGGCTGTGGCCTTGACGTGAGTGGCTTCTGAGGTCTAATCAGGGCAGATTAGGCCTGGGTGAGAAGCAAATGGGAAGTGAGGATATGGAAAGGGGATGTATAGACAACATTCACGTCAGATCTGCTGTGATGAAGTATAAGGGGTCATCCAATAAAACAATTTTTTTGAAAAAAAATAATACTACCACTTTTGGGGGTTAGGATTTCAACATATGAATTTCAGGAGGACACAAACAATCAGAACATAGCACTCCCTTTAGGCAGTGAGAGCCCCTAAAGAGAGGAATATTGGCAGGTGACTCTGTCTAATCTTCTTATTAACTGGACATTTGGGTTTATAACTATTAATATTTTCTAGGAAGAAGAGAATTTATCTTTAAAATACACCTCACAGGATGCTCTAGCTAAAGGTGAACCCAGGATCTATGAGGCTCAAACCCCTGGAAAATATGTGGTCAGATATACAAGTGTTGGAATTATTAAATGGAGGTGTTTCCTAATTTAAATATTCCCAGTTCATGAGGTGATCCCAAGATCCTCAAATGGAGACCTCATTTATAATTCTTGGCCAGAAGTGGGTGTCTAATGTGGAAAGACAGGATCTTGGGAGCTGCCTGAGTTGTACTAGAATCTTCTCTATATTTCAAGGTGTTTTGACATTATTAAGTAGAACTTCATACTAGGTAAAAATCTCCAATTCCTGTAAGTCTGATTAGAAAATCCATTCTTTTATGTTAGCTAACTACCCTGAAGATATTTCTCTGTTAACAAGGATAGATTTTAAGACTTTTTTCACCCACCGTGTTAACAGTGTAAAAATGGGCTACATTTCAACATAACTGCTTTCTGAAAAGGTAGATATGGAAGGTCCCTTTTACTGCTGAGCACTTTAATGAACTTGTGTAGATAAAGTTGGAGAAGAAACTTAGGGGAGTTGGCACTGCTCTTCATTCTAGAAAGAAATTGCAACATAAATCAAGAGACACAGAAATAAGGGAAAGAGACTAAAAAAGTAAGTGCTGTATTCTCCTACCTGCCAAAATCTTAACAAAGACTACTAAATATCAGGAAATTATTGTACTATGTGTATTTCTTATAGGAACTCATCCAAGGGATAATACTCTTTACTAGGGTGAGATGGGAAAAAAAAAAACAGAGAAATTATACTTGGGCACAGAATGGAATATAAAAACCAAAAAATATACATAGAGATAAGGGATTTTTTTTTACTTCTTCAAATTATATATTTGAAGCAAATTTAATTAGGTCTCCAAGATTTGGAGGACTTCCAGCTGATAGGTTTTGATACATTTATAGATGTTTGTAGATAATTTGAAAAAATAATATCTCCTATAATTTAGCCTACATTTTTCATCTAAAAATATTTCATAAAAAGACCGCCTATGTGTGAAAATTCTGAAAAAGTTAGAGCAATGATTATAGAGAAGGAAAAGTGCATACAGAATACAAGGAGTCAGTCTTCAAGAAGAGAATCAAAAGGAAGAAAGAAGTGCTATTTGGATATTGTCTGGTGAAGGGAAAAAGAAACCAGAGGGAGAAATTTAGAACTCAGCAAGATAAAAGGAAATAAAGCACAACTGAAGGATGAATAACTTATCCCCTTACAATGTCCTCACCCCCCAACAAAAAATGAATCTGTGCAATAAAAAAAACTATGCTTTTTCACAATGACAACAGAGAACATTTTTGAACTATGAACCTCAAAACCAACATAAATCGTCAGTCCCAGTGAACAAAAATGCAGAAGTATAAACAGTGTTCTTTTATTAAAAACTACTATAAAATAAATTAGAAATCAGAAAATGAGACTACAAATAACTCAGCTGATAAACCCCCTTCTACAAGCCACCAAAACCAACAGTGAAGAAAAAGAAAACTGTAACACAGCACTCCAAACAAAATTAATTATTCTCAGGACTTCCCTGGCAATCCAGTGGTTAAGACTCCATGCTTCCACTGCAGGGTGTGCAGGTTTGATCCCTGGTCAGGAACTAAGATCCCCCATGCCATGTGGCCAAAAAAACCCAAATCAATTATTCTCCAATAAGCATTTTGAGATGTGTGGAAAATAAACAAAAAACTTGAACCAGAAAATCAAAAACTAAGGAAAGTTTTTAAAAGACAGAATCACATAAAAAATGAAAACTAAATCACAAGGTGCTCAAGGAAGAAGGGATTCAAATGAAAACATAAGTTTAATTAAAATAATAATAGGAAAACAATAGAGAAAGTGAAAATGAGATTAGGAAAGAAAAAAAATCTGATCATATTTTATGTGATAAAATTTTTTTCATAATTGTAAATATTATAATTAAAGCTCCAATAACATAAAAAAACTAGAAATGATGAGAAATAGAAAAAGGTGAAAAGGTCATTTTGACTGGACATAAAAAATCTTTTATTAAATAATCCTTGAGTAAATTGTGAAATACAAAACAAAATTAAAGAATGTATTAAAAATTACAAAAATAAACACACACACACACACACACACACATATATATATATATATATATATGCATGTATCTATCACATTATATAACAGAATCTGCAAGGAAATTATATAGCCTTAAATACCTTATCAATCAAAATAAAAGAATATGATTAAATGAATCAATTAAATATTCTGTTTAAAAATCTAGAAATATAAAAAAAAAACTAAACCAAAAGAAAAGAGAGAGAAGAAATAATATAGGTGTAAGTAGAAGTTAATGTATGTCTGACATTTAGAATGTTAATGTTTCACAGACTCAAAGAAAAAGAAAGAAAATAAGTAAATAAAAATTTAAAAAGGGTGTAATATCCTAAAAATGAACACAAACAGAAATAGATGACTCAACATATTTCAATAAATAATATTTGAATAAATAACACTAACTAATGGGGAGATCTAACCCAAATAACTGTTGAACACAGTAGTAGTTGGACTATTCAGGATAAAGCAAAAAGAACTATAAACAAATACTGAATGCGAATTAACAGGCTTCCTTTCTTAGAGACCTGGGTTAGTAATACTGAAACTACTTTCTGTACATTATAAGATTGACCATATAAGTAAATATATTGTAGATAATTGTAGCTATGTTTGTCAATGGAAGAGAGGAGACTTTTAAATATGGAAAGAGAGAAAATAGAATGAATTCTGTTACTAGATTGGAATTAGAGATAAACAGTGTGAACACATAGATTTTAATACAGCTAGTTAGCTGTATAGATAGACATAGGCGGGTCTGTATGTGAATAAGGGGACATGTCAAAATGACACTGTGGACATCTTGAAGGAGCTTTCATTAATGAAGAATGGAACAATCTGAGTATTAAAGTAGTAACATAAAGGATTATAACTTGTTGAATAACTAGAAATACACTAATCCACTTTGATATAAATGAAAAATGAGGGAGATAAGAAAGCTCTTCCTTTCAGTAGAAAATCAACTAATAAATGAAGAAGAAATGATGGAATTAGAAAATCACCATTACAATAATAATAGATGAAGGTGAGAATTATAAATGAATGCCGAAATGAGTAGGTGAAATTTTGAGAAGACACAGGATATTTACACCATCTCGAAAATAACAAGATATTTATTAATTACAAAGTGAAATATTAGCTCTATAGTGCAAAGACTTAGCAGTGTACGATGACCAAGTGATCAAATTTACATCACCATTAATAAGATAGATCAACATATGCCTCCTGGTACAATTCCCTGAGAAGGTCATCACTTCTGAGGTATTTTGTTAAACTTTCAAAGGCTGAATCTCAACAAGAGGAAACACCACACAAACACAAATTGAGGGACATTCTATAAATAACTGGCCTATACTCTTCCAAAACGTCAATGTCATGAAACACAAAGACTGAGGAAATATTCCAGATTAAAGGGAACTGAAGAGACAACTGAGGGCTTCCCTGGTGGTGCAGTGGTTGAGAGTCTGCCTGCCGATGCGGGGGACATGGGTTCGTGCCCCGGTCCGGCAGGATCACACATGCCGCGGAGCGGCTGGGCCCGTGAGCCTTGGCCGCTGAGCCTGCGCGTCTGGAGCCTGTGCTCCGCAATGGGAGAGGCCACAACAGTGAGAGACCCGTGTACCGCAAAAAAAAAAAAAAAGAGAGAGAGAGAGACAACTGAATGCAGGAACTGAGACAACTAAATGCAACTATTCCAGATTAAAGGGAACTGAAGAGACAACTGAATGTCTTTTGTTATAAAGACATTATTGGGGCAGTTGGATAAATTTGAGCAAGGTGTATAGATTAGATAATTGTATCAATGAAATTTTACTGATTTTTTAAATTGAAATTTTAGATAATTTTCCTGTAGTTGTTTAAGAACATGCCCTTGTTTCTAGATATTAAATAATGAACTATTTATGGGTAAAGGGATATCATGCCTACAATTTATTCTCAAATGTTTTGGAAAAACATATATGCATGCATATATTCGGAAAGAGAGAAAAGGACGAAGCAAATACAGCAAAATCTTAACACTTGGGGAACCTAGGTGAAGTATGTACAGATGGCCATATCTGTGGGTTCCACATCTACAGATTCAACCAACTGCACATCAAAAGTATTCAGAAAAAAAAATTCCAGATAGTTCCAAAACGCAAAACTTGAATTTGCCACAAACTGGCAATTATTTACATAACATTTACATTGTATTGGGTATTATAAGTAATCTAGAGATGATTTAAAGTATACAGGAGAATGTGCATAGGTTATACATATATATACAAATACTCTGCCATTTTATATAAGGGACTTGAGCATCTGAGGACTTTGATATCCTGGGGGGTGGGAGGGCCTGGAGTCAGTCTCCCATGGATGACTCTATTGTATTATTCTTTTCAGTAACCTGCATCTGTTTAAATGAATGAATGTATGCATGCATGCATGTTGAATGAATAAATAAATAAAACCTTTTTTCATCACCTTTCATCACCTCCATTGCTGCCATTTTGTTACAAGCCTACCAAAATTTTCTGGCTGGATAGTTGTCTCTCTGCTCCCTTTCAGGGTGTTCTCAACAGGATAGCCAGAGTAATTCTTTAAAAAGTAAATCAGATCATGTTTCTCCTTTGCATCTAAGGACAGTGCCCTTTTCACACTGTACTGAAATAACTGGTTTACGTATCATTTTCAACCACTAAACAGTAAGAGGAAAGAGCTGCATTTTATTTATGCTTGCCTCATTTTCTCTCGCCACATGTACACACCCATCAGAGTACTGACACTGTGAGCACTAACCATGGGGAAAACACATGATCATGCATTTGCTGCAATTTTCACCTACTTTACAAGTTTATTAGTTGTTACATGATATTATCTTAATTTGGTTTACCCTGCTTTGATCAAAAAACATTTCACTTTTTCTATCACTGCAGGAAAATGATACAGGGTAACTGACTTTAGAGTCTCTCTTCATGTTTTTTCCCACTGCCTGATTTATCTGAAACTCTTTTCATGGCACAAGAATGTGCTCTCTGTTAACCGTTTCTCAGACCTCTAAACAAGTAGCGTCTTTCTGATGCTTCATATAGCAGAAAAAATGGTGTCTTGCATCATGGATATTTCTGTTCCTAAGGCTTAGAGTATGCCAGAAGAGGGAAAGAAAAGGACCACTGAATATTTTGCTCATCTATAGTCTTTATAACTCAACTTTTCTAAACCACAAACCCTTGCTATACCTTCAAAGTATATTAATATCAAAAGTTAATATAGAACTAGGGGTTTTATTCTTGTCTTTTCTATATTCTTCATTTCCTTATAATTTCAGGATTTGATCTTTACCAAGGGCTTACAAGGTATGATTTTCCCAGAATTCAGTCAAACTGTGAATCCAGTTGTGACTTCCAGATGACTATGACACTTTAAATTCTCCCTAGCTTTACTCTAGATGGTAAAAACACATAGTCCTCTGGCAAAATCTCCTTTTTGTTCTCCATTCTGGCCCTGGCTCCAAGCAGCTGTATTCCTGCTTCTCTGTTACTAATACAAGTGATCATTATATCTCCTTGGCATGCCCATAAATTTTCAGCTCCCCGTTATTCATTCTGCATTTCATGGCTGTATTCACTTGTAACTATTGACAAAAATGATTAATTATGGAAGTAGCACCAGATTCACCACTGTAAAATATGTTAACACTAACAGTGCATTGGTAGGTGGACACACAGAGCTCACTAGCTCTTTAAGATCCTTTGTTTCTGTCATGCTGGAAGAAATGACACCCACAAGGACAAAGAGGAGTCAAGTAAAGCCAAAAGGGCCACTGCTCACCTTTGCCTAATTCCTGTGGAATGTTCCTGGATATTTTGCTTTGTCAATCAGACACGAGCAACTTGATTCAAGTGTCTGCACCTGGCTTGATGTGGGCCCCCTAAACACACACTGAGACAAATACTTTGAAGGTCGTTTATTTGGGAAGTGAACCTAGAAAGCACATGCAAGGGAGTGGGAAAAGTGAAACAAAGAAGAGAGAAAGCTCTATGAGCCATAAACTATGAGCAGCTAGAACTAGGGCTCTCTGAAGACCCTGTGAGGAACCATATAAAACATGCTTCACAACTGTAGCACTGTAGGGAGGGGTAAGAATGCTGAGCTATTTATCCACTTACTTCATCTGTCCCTGGAGGCACTAACTTCCTCACACTTGAGCCTAGTAAGTTGTGGCATCTAAGAAGAGCCCTCAGGGAAGGAAACTTCAGAAAGGTGTAGCTGTGAGCCCTTGAGGTGGGAAGTTCATAATGGCCCGGGACCTGTCCAGCCGGGCTACAGGTGAATGCAAGCTTATGGGGCAAGGCACCAACAGCATTTACTACAGTCTCCTAGCTTTATTTTGGAGGCTGACTCAGTGTAGTACATCATCTTTGAACACAGAACTGTTCAGGGAACACTTGCAGAAATGAATTTACTTGAAAGATATAAGTCATGGATAGAGACCTTTGTATATTTAGTGTTTATTTATTTATTAAAAAATTTTTTTTTTGTGGTACGTGGGCCTCTCACTGTTGTGGCCTCTCCCATTGCGGGGCACAGGCTCTGGACGCGCAGGCTCAGCGGCCATGGCTCACGGGCCTAGCTGCTCTGCAGCATGTGGGATCTTCCTGGACCGGGGCACGAACCTGTGTCCCCTGCATCGGCAGGCGGACTCACAACCACTGCACCACCAGGGAAGCCCTTTAGTGTTGATTTAAATAAATAACTGTTTCAAATGAAACTGGCTGAGAAGTCTTTGGCCCATTCCTTTGGAAGCCAGATTGTTTCACTAAAATTGTGCCAATTTTTAGCATTTGCCCATTCCTTTGGAATAGAAGCTATTCATGGGAACTGGTTGAGAGGCCTCAGCCTGGTTCCTCCAGGAACAAGCTGTTTCCTTAGAACTAGTTGATATTAGGTCTGCAGGCTGTTTGGTTTGCAAGCTGTTTGAACTGAACTGTTTGAGGTGCATGCCACTTAATCTGTTTCAAAATTGTCCTTTTAGTCTAGAGAAAAACCTCTGAGAAATGAGATTCCAGTTATCTAAATATATTGAGGGTATCATGCCTATAAGCGACTCTAGCTGATTTCATGTTTAAAAACTTCAGTCCTTCTTCATGCACATTGCTAATTAAATGGACCACTCTGACCAAAGACCAGTTAGAATATCAATGGCCATTATGAGGAACTTTTGAAATCTCCAAACTTCATTTTCTAAAAACCAAACTGGACTGTAATAGTATAAAAATTTCCAGAACTGAATGGCATGCCTCTTTCAATTGGTATTTTGAGCCTCCCACAACATTATCAGGAGCCTAAAACTACCTCTGTGCAAAATAAAATGTTAAGATTAACTGAGGCAAACAGGGGGTTAAAGAATGATAAAATGGCTCCTGAAGCCTCAGGCTCTTCTACCTTGGCTTTTTTGTCTCTGGCTCCACCTCTGGCACCTTCTTTCTCCTTCCCTTCTATATTGCCTTTACCTCCTCTATACCCTCAGTTCACCCACATGAATTATCTTTCCAAACTTCCCCATTTCTCTGAAACTCTTCTACTTCCTTTCCTCTGAACTTAGCAGAAACTGTCTCTTTAAAATTAAGCCTTCTGAGGATTCAGAAGTTAACTCTTAATTTCTTATACTCCCTGGGCTAAAGCTGAACTGTAAGCCATAGTCAACAACTTTCCCAAAGTAACCAAAGGTCCTCACAGATTTGCTGAGGAATTTAATATAGTCATTCAAGTTTATCAACCTGGTTTCCCTGACTTATAGCATCTTCTTCATACACTTGTTGGTTAAGGTCAGGCCCAACACTGGATAAAAACTGATACTTGGGGAAATCCTGAAAGGTTTCTAGAATTACAACTGGGAAATTGATTTATGCAATGCATTCTTTAGTACTCCAATTGCTGAAGTTAGCCA
This sequence comes from Mesoplodon densirostris, assembly GCF_025265405.1. NCBI lineage: Eukaryota > Metazoa > Chordata > Mammalia > Artiodactyla > Ziphiidae > Mesoplodon > Mesoplodon densirostris. Next base: position 23,915,584 of record NC_082668.1, read on the forward strand.
ATACCTTTCTGCTTGCACTTGGGAAGAAAAAAATGCACCTGGACAGTAATGTCTCAGGATTATACTGAGAGTGCTTTTTATTTCTCACAAATCCTGAAGGCTCATCTGGATGACATCAAGTTCCCAAGACTTTCTACTTGTAATAAATGAATGATTTGCTTCTTTGTTTTCCTTCTCAAGCCTCCTCACAGAAAGATAGCATCCACTTGCTAAAGTGTTTAGCCTTAAAGGGACATAAAGTCATCAAAGAAAAAATGCAATTTGCTCAAACCCAGGTTTGATACTTAGGGCATTTGATATCAGTACAAGGGCTACCCAGACAGACTTCATTACATCCCAAATTTCCCAAAACCCAAAACTAAGTGCCACCTGTGAGGTTTCCTTGGGCTTGTTGGTTACTGCTGAAACTGGATTTCAAATTTGTCTCTTATGGCCATATCTCTATCTGTTTTACTCAAAAACAACAACAACTCCAACCCAATTGTATGGGAAGAATGAGACAACATAGCTTCTAAGGCCTTAAAGGAGAGTTTGATGGACCCACTTGCCCTTGGGCATCTCAATTATCAGATTCCCTTTTTTCCTTTCTGTATCTGAAAAGGAAGGGAATGCCCTTGAAGTACTCACCTAAAAACACATGGACCACGATTAACCCATAGCTAGCAACCAGACCCTCTGGCACAGGGACATCCCCCCTTGCCTTAGAATCATTACAGCCACTGCCCTTTTGGTTAAGTTCAAAAAGAAAATTGTTGGGATCCACTTTAACCATTTCTGTACCTCATCCAGCAGAAGCCCTCCTGATTTCTCATCACATTCAACATTTCTCCGTCAGCTGCCTCACTTCTTATGAAGTCCTTTTATTAAGTGCTTCTCACATCACTTTTTTATGTTGTAATAATCTTAACCCTGCTACTCCTCTCCACTCCATCACCAACAAAATCCCTTACAATTCTTTAATGCTGCTAGATCACCTGACTCCTCACGATGAGCTACAGGAACTTACTTTGGGTAATGCTGACTTCTCATGGTTCATTAATAGTTCTTATGTAAAAGAAGACAGTGGCAAATATTATGCTGGGTATGCTATTACAACTCCTTTTGATGTTGTTAAAGCAGCACCTTTACCTATGGCTACTTTAGTCCAACAGATTGATTGAACTGTACACTTTTATATGATCATGTACTGCAGCCAGTGGCAAAACTGTCAATGTTTATACTGATAGTAGATGTGCTTTCAGAGTAGCTCATGATTTTGGAATGTTGTGGCTTCCTCACCTACCGCAGAAATAACATAAAAAATGGCCTCTATATTCAGGAATTATTGGATATATTAATTCTACCTGCCACTTAGCCATTATTAAGATTCTGGGGCATTCAAGCCCAGAAGCTAAGGGAAGCTCTTTGGAAGCTAAGGGAAATCATCCTGCTGACATTTTAGCAAGGAATTCTGCTCTTAAAGGGACTAACAACAGCCAAAATTCTGTTATGGTCTGATGGGATATTTCACCAAGTGATAACTTAGAAAAACTGGCTATAGCAGCCAACAATTGGCTTCAGAAAAGGAAAAAACAAGATTGGAAATTCAACAAATTGTTAGTTTGATAAAAAGAAAAAGCTCTGGTTTGGACCAAATAAAAACCCATTCCTACAAGAGACTCTAAAATTCCCACTCTTTCACCACTGTACATGCATTACACCATTGGTCTACTGACACAATGATATTCATAAATCAATATTGGTGGGGGAAACATGAACAAGGCCACAAAAAGTGCCAATCTCACTTGACCCAGTTGTCTAAAATACAACCCAGGAAAGCCTGTTTATACTTTCCCCAGACTGCCTAGAGTTATGGCAATAGACATCATGCAACTTTCTCTGCCTCTGGATATAAATATGTTTTAGTCACTGTCTGTATGTTTTCAGACTGGACTTAAGTCTTCTTTTGCAGACAGGCTACTGCTTCTTTTGTGGCTTAAGTAATTTTGAAAAAAAAATTATCCCTACCTGGGGAAATTACCTTGAACTTCATAGTGATCAAGGGACCCCTTTTATTAGTCAGGCACTTCAATAAGTCTGTGCTGTTTGGCCAGATTTACACCACTTTCCCTGTGCTTACCAAACTCAATCCTCTGGCTCAGTCAAATGCACTAATAGCATTATTAAGATTCAACTGGCAGTTGCATGGCCGGGAGCTGAGATGTCAGCACTAGGAACTCTGGTCCCAAGTGCCTGGGGCAAGACATTTACTTTCAGCTCCCTATGGGGAAGTGAACCAAGACTAAGTACAAAGGATTAAAACAAGAATGACAAGGCATCTTGCTGATGCCTCCAACAAACTAGGAAGTCTCTCCAAAGGAGGACACGGTCAATATCAGGCACTTCTCCAAAGATACAGCTAATTCCAACCAGCACATTAAGATTCTGAAATTAAGAGCCTGCTGTGAACTCTTATCTGAAGTGCCAGGTGTGAGGCCACTGCATGAAGCACCCTGTGAACAAGTGAAACTAGACAAAGCACAAAGAAAAAGAAGATAAAAAAGCAAGCTGCAAACCATCTGAAAAAAATGCCTCTGCACCTCTAGCTCTTGTAGAAGTTGGCATCTTCAGTGGAGTCTCCTACTGCAGGGGGACCTTCAACATGGCAGAGGAGTAAGACGTAGAGCTCAACTTCCTCCCCACAAATACATCAAAAATACATCTACACATGGAATGATGCCTACAGGCCACCTACTGGATACTGGCAGAAGACCTCAGGCTTCCCAAAAGGCAAGAAAATCCCCACATACCTGGCCGTGTGGCTGACAGGGTCTTGGCACTCTGGGCTGGTGTCAGGCCTGAGCCTCTGAGGTGGGAGAGCCGAGTTCAGGACACTGGACCACCAGAAACCTCCCAGCCCCATGTAATATCGATCAGTGAGAGCTCTCCCAGAGATCTCCGTCTCAATGCTAAGACCCAGCTCCACCTAACGGCCAGCAAGTTCCAGAGCTGGATGCCCCATGCCAAACAACTAACAAGACAGGAACACAACCTCACCCATTAGCAGAGAGGCTGCCTAAAATCATAATAAGTTTACAGACACCCCAAAACACACTGCCGGACACTGTCCTGCCCACCAGAAAGACAAGATCCAGCCACACCAACCAGAACAGAGGCACCATTCCCGTCCATCAGGAAGCCTACACAAGTCACTGAACCAACCTCACCCACTGGGGGAAGGCACCAACAACAATGGGAACTACGAACATGTGGCCTGCGAAAAGGAGACCCTAAACAAATTAACTTAAACAAAATGAGAAGAGAGAGAAATATGCAGCAGATGAAAGAGCAAGGTAAAAACCCAGCAGACCAAACAATTGAAGAGAAAATAGGCAGTCTACCTGAAAAAGAATTCAGAATAATGATAGGAAACATGATCCAAAATCTTGTACACAGAATGGAGAAAATACAAGAAACGTTTTAACAACGACCTAGAAGAACTAAAGAGCAAACAAACAATGATGAACAACACAATAAGTGAAATTAAAAATTCTCTAGAAGGGATCAATAGCAGAATAACTGAGGCAGAAGAAAGGATAAGAGACCTGGAAGATAAAATAGTGGAAATAATTACCACAGAGCAGAATAAAGAAAAAAGAATGAGAAGAATTGAGGACAATCTCAGAGACCTCTGGGACAACATTAAACACAACAACATTCGAATTATAGGGGTCCCAGCAGAAGAAGAGAAAAATAAAGGGTCTGAGAAAATATTTGAAGAGATTATAGTTGAAAACTTACCTAACATGGGAAAGGAAATAGTGAATCAAGTCCAGGAAACACAGAGAGTCCCATACAGGATAAATCCAAGGACATTACATAATGATCAAGGGATCAATCCAAGAAGAAGATATAACAATTGTAAATATTTATGCACCCAACATAAGAGCTCCTCAATACATAAGGCAAATGCTAACAGCCATAAAAGGGGAAAATCAACAGTAACACAATCATAATAGGGGACTTTAACACACTATTTTCACCAATGGACAGATCATCCAAAATGAAAACAAATAAGGAAACACTAGCTTTAAATGACACATTAGACAAGATGGACTTAATTGATATTTATAGGACACTCCACTCAAAAACAACAGAATACACTTTCTTCTCAAGTGCTCATAGAACACTCTCCAGGATAGATCATATCTTCGGTCCCAAATCAGGCCTTGGTAAATTTAAGAAAACTGAAATCTTATCAAGTGTCTTTTCTGACCACAACGCTACGAGACTAGACATCAATTACAGGGAAAAAACGTAAAAAATACAAACACATGGAGGCTAAACAATACACTACAAAACAGCCAAGAGATCACTGAAGAAATCAAAGAGGAAATCAAAAAATACCTAGAAACAAATGACAATGAACACGATGACAACCCAAAACCTATAAGATGCAGCAAAAGTAGTTCTAAGAGGGAAGTTTATAACAATACAATCCTACCTCAAGAAACAAGAAACATCTCAAATAAACAACTTAACCTTACGCCTAAAACAATCAGAGAAAGAAGAACAAAAAACCCCCAAAGTTAGTAGAAGGAAAGAAATCATAATGATCAGATCAGAAATAAAAGAAAAAGAAATGAAGGAAACAGTAGCAAAGATCAATAAAACTAAATGCTGGTTCTTGGAGAAGATAAACAAAATTGATAAACCATGAGCCAGACTCATCAAGAAAAAAAGGGAGAAGGCTCAAATCAACAGAATCAGAAATGAAAAAGAAGTAACAACAGACAGTGCAGAAATACAAAGGATAATGAGAGATTACTACAAGTAACTATATGCCAATAAAATGGACTACGTGGAAGAAATGGACACATTCTTAGAAAAGCACAACCTTCCGAGGCTGAACCAAGAAGAAATAGAAAATATAAACAGACAAGTCACAAGCAATGAAATTGAAACTGTGATTAAAAATCTTCCAACAAACAAAAGCCCAGGACCAGATGGCTTCACAAATGAATTCTATCAAACATTTAGAGAAGAGATAACACTTATCCTTCTAAAACTCTTCCAAAATATAGTAGAGGGAGGAACACTCCCAAACTCATTCTACAAGGCCACCATCACCCTGATACCAGACAAAGATGTCACCAAAAAAGAAAACTACAGGCCACTATCACTGATGAACAAAGATGCAAAAATCCTCAACAAAATACTAGTAAACAGAATCCAACAGCACATTAAAGGGATCATACACCATGATCAAGTGGGACTTATCCTAGGAATGAAAGGATTCTTCAATATATGCAAATCAATCAATGTAATACACCACATTAACAAATTGAAGGAGAAAAACCATATAATAATCTCAATCGATGCAGAAAAATCTTTTGACAATATTCAACACCCATTTATGACAAAAACCCTCCAGAAAGTAGGCACAGAGGGAACCTATGCCTATATGATAATAATAAAGGCAATATATGACAAACCTACAGCCAACATCATTCTCAATGGTGAAAAAGTGAAATGATTTCCTTTAAGATCAGGAACAAGACAAGGCTGCCCACTCTCACCACTATTATTCAACATAGTTTGGGAAGTTTTAGCCATGGCAATCAGAGATGAAACAGAAATAAAAGGAATTCAAATATGAAAAGAAGTAAAACTGTCACTGCTTGCAGTTGACATGGCATTATACATAGAGAATCCTAAAGATGTTACCAGAAAACTACTAGAGGTAATCAATGAATTTGGTAAAGTAGCAGGATACAAAATTAATGCACAGAAATCTCTTGCATTCCTATACACTAATGATGAAAAATCTGAAAGGGAAATGAAGGTAACATTTCCATTAACCATTTCAACAAAAAGAATAAAATACCTAGGAATAAGCCTACCTAATAAGACAAAAGACCTGTATGCAGAAAACTATAAGACACTGATGAAAGAAATTAAAGACAATACAAACAGATGGAGAGATATACTATGTTCTTGGATTGGAAGACTCAACATTGTGGAAATGACTATACTACCCAAAGCAATCTACAGATTCAATGCAATCCCTGTCAAACTATCAGCAGCATTTTTCACAGAACTAGAACAAAAAATTTTACAATTTCTATGGAAATACACAAGACCCCAAATAGCCAAAGCAATCTTGAGAAAGAAAAACAGAGCTGGAGGAATCAGGCTCCTGGACTTAAGACTATACTACAAAGCTACAGTAATCAACACAGTATGCTACTGACACAAAAACAGAAAGATAGATCAATGGAACAGGATAGAAAGCCCAGAGATAAACCCACGCACATATGGTCACCTTATCTTTGATAAAGCAGGCAAGAATATACAGTGGAGGAAAGAGAGCCTCTTCAGTAAGTGGTGCTGGGAAAACTGAACAGCTACATGTAAAAGAATGAAATTAGAACACTCCCTAACACCATACACAGAAATAAACTCAAAATGGATTAAAGGCCTAAATATAAGTCTAGACACTATAAAACTTTTTGAGGAAAACATAGGCAGAACACTCTATGACATAAATCACAGCAAGATCCTTTTGGACCCACCTCCTAGAGAAATGGAAATAAAAACAAAGATAAACAAATGGGACCTAATGAAACTTCAAAGCTTTTGCACAGCAAAGGAAACCATAAACAAGACCAAAAGACAACCCTCAGAATGGGAGAAAATATTTGCAAATGAAGCAACTGACAAAGGATTAATCTCCAAAATTTATAAGCAGCTCATGCAGCTCAATAGCAAAAAAACAAACAACCCAATCCAAAAATGGGCAGAAGACTTAAATAGGCATTTCTCCAAAGAAGATATCCAGACTGCCAACAAACACATGAAAGAATGCTCAACATCATTAATCATTAGAGAAATGCAAATCAAAACTACAATGAGATATCATCTCACACCAGTCAGAATGGCCATCATCAAGAAATCTAGAAACAATAAATGCTGGAGAGGGTGTGGAGAAAAGGGAACCCTCTTGCACTGCTGGTGGGAATGTGAATTGATACAGCCACTATGGAGAACAGTATGGAGGTTCCTTAAAAAACTACAAATAGAACTACCATATGACCCAGCAATCCCACTACTAGGCATATACCCTGAGAAAACCATAATTCAAAAAGAGACATGTACCAAAATGTTCATTGCAGCTCTATTCACAATAGCCTGGAGCTGGAAACAACCTAAATGTCCATCATCGGATGAATGGATAAAGACGATGTGGCACATATATACAATGGAATATTACTCAGCCATAAAAAGAAACGAAACTGAGCTATTTGTAATGAGGTGGATAGACCTAGAGTCTGTCATACAGAGTGAAGTAAGTCAGAAGGAGAAAGACAAATACCGTATGCTAACACATATATATGGAATTTAAGAAAAAAAAAGTCATGAAGAACCTAGGGGTAAAACAGGAATAAAGACACAGATCTACTTGAGAATGGACTTGAGGATATGGGGAGGGGGAAGTGTAAGCTGTGACAAAGCAAAAGAGAGGCATGGACATGTATACACTACCAAACGTGAGGTAGATAGATAGTGGGAAGCAGCCGCAGAGCACGGGGAGATCAGCTCGGTGCTTTGTGACCGCCTGGAGGGGTGGGATGGGGAGGGTGGGAGGGAGGGAGATGCATGAGGGAAGGGATGTAGGAACGGATGTATATGTATATGTATGACTGTATGACTTTGTTATAAAGCAGAAACTAATTTAAAAAAACTACAATGAGGTATTACCTCACACCAGTCAGAATGGCCATCATCAAAAAATCTAGAAACAATAAATGCTGGAGAGGGTGTGGAGAAAAGGGAACCCTCTTGCACTGTTGGTGGGAATGCAAATTGATACAACCAGTATGGAGGTTCCTTAAAAATTTAAAAATAGAACTACCATATGACCCAGCAATCCCCACTACTGGGCATATGCCCTGAGAAAACCAAAATTCAAAAAGAGACATGTACCACAATATTCATTGCAGCACTATTTACAATAGCCAGGACATGGAAGCAACCTAAGTGTCCATCAACAGATAAATGGATAAAGAAGATGTGGCACATATATAGAATGGAATATTACTCAGCCTTAAACAGAAATGAAATTTGGCTTCCTTGGTGGCGCAGTGGTTGAGAGTCCACCTGCCGATGCAGGGGACACGGGTTTGTACCCCGGTCCGGGAAGATCCTACATGCCGCAGAGCGACTGGGCCCGTGAGCCATGGCTGCTGAGCCTGTGCGTCCAGAGCCTGTGGTCTGCAACGGGAGAGGCCACAACAGTGAGAGGCCCGCGTACCACCAAAAAAACAAAAGAAAAGAAATGAAATTTCTTTTAGTGAGGTGGATGGACCTAAAGTCTGTCGTACAGAGTGACGTAAGTCAGAAAGAGAAAAACAAATACTGTATGCTAACATATATATATGGAATCTAAGAAAAAATAAATGGTCCTGATGAACCTAGGGGCAGGAAAGGAAAAAAAGACGCCGACGTAGAGAATGGACCTGAGAACACTGGAAAGGGTAAGGGTAAGCTGGGATGAAGTGAGAGAATAGCATTGACATACATACACTACCAAATGTAAAATAGATAGCTAGTGGGAAGCAGCTGCATAGCACAGGGAGATCAGCTCGGTGCTTTGTGACCATTTGGAGGGGTGGGATAGGGGGCTGGGAGGGAGAAGCCAGAGAGAGGGTATATATGGATATATGTATACATATAGCTGATTCACTTTGTTACACAGCAGAAACTAACACATTGTAAAGCAAATAAACTCCAATAAAGATCTTTAAAAAAATAAATAAGATTCAGTTGGTAAAATTTGTAGAGGTCGTCCTCCAAATAACTGGGACAAAAGCATCACTGTTGATCTTTCTAAATCTTAGTTCCACCCCTTTTAAAACTTATAAACTTTCACGCTTGAGATAGTCGCAGGACACCAATGCACTTGAGTTCTGCCTCTTTTGACTCACAACTGATAAAAGGAGAGATATTCCAATATAACAAAGGAATAATTGTTTCTGTTAAAAATAAACTTGCTCTACTGGAACAATGTCTTCACAGTGCACTCTCAGGAGACAAAGACAGTAAGCATTACACCTTGCAACCTGGAGATTTAATCTACTAGAAAAGATACCTCCAGAAAGATTCTCTTCTACTTCATTTGAAAGGTTCCTATCAGATACTACTAAGCAACCTTTATGCAATCCAACTCTAAGGAACAGACTTTTGGATTCATGTGACATACCTAAGGAAAGCACTGAACCCTAACTGAAACGGCACATCATTTGGTGACCTAAAAGTAAAGATTCCCTGGAAATCTGTGAAAAGCAGATTATGCAATTGCTAAACCTGACTCTTGATCAGCAGTGGTTTCAGAGAAAGCACTTGATCAAAAGGGAAAAATATAAAAATTTAATAACAGAAATCTCAATTAAATATAGTTGGGAGACCAGAACTGAGGTCTCACAGCCTGTGACAATAGCAGAGCCCAACAGGATGAAGAAAGTCTTCTCTCCATTCCTGGAAGGGATGCAGCCTATGAAAAGCCATGGACTCTTTGTTTACTATATCCCTCCCAACTTCCTTTCCCCTTTATAAAACTGTTCTCTTTCCCTTGCTTGCACACCCCAAATTGTAATTCTCTGATGATTCCAAATAAATCCGTCCGTGTTGAACAAGTAACTGGCAGTATATTTGTTTTACACACACACACACACACACACACACACAGAGTTGTATATTATTGACAGAGTATAAATTATAAGAAGATGATAAAAAATAGTGAGGCAAAGATAAAGCAGGTCTAAGTATGGTTTGTTATTGATTTTTCCAAAAAAAATTTTCACAGCAACAAATTCTTTCTCCCCCCCATTAAATTGTGCTTTAATATTACTCTCTATTTGCTTTCATTTTAGTTAAATTTATTGTTTAAATTTATTGTATTATCCATAATATTGTGAAGTAACTTTTTCATTTTTAGACTTTCTTGAGCAGTAATGAAAGCATTTAAGACTATGATTTCTTCTAAGTATATTTTTGATTGTTGCTCATGAATTTTATCATGAAATAAATTCCTTATTGTTATTTTAATAATTTGTTACTCTTTGACCCATGAGTAATTTAGGATGAAAATACATGCATACACATATTTAAGTACTGAGGATTTTTCTTTGGTTTATAGGTCTTTATAAATACTGTGGTTCATGGGTTCCTTTTTATTGTTGATTATCGTTGCTTTCTTTTTGCATTCACTCAGTATCTAATAGACCATCTTTAATCATTTTGTACCATTTGGGTTTTGAATATAAGCAACAGAAACTTCGTTTGTTAATTATATCCACACATGTAAAAAATATAGAGAAAACTTTTGTAAGATTTGGAAAAAAATCTAAGAACCAAAGGAAAGTAAGTAACAATAACCTTGTCAAATACCTGATAGGAAAAGCCTGGTCAGGACACTGTTTTTTGTAAATGTGGACTCTAAACAATACTGCAACCAGAATTTCCTACCTGATCCTCCGTCTTTGCATTACTTCTTTCAAATTCGAAGTTCTAAATGGGCAGATCCTTATGCTAATTTCCTAGAAACCACAAAACAGAAAACCCCAGAACTCCTGAACCCTGCCTCCTACCAAGTTTCATACATTACCAGTTTCCCCTCTAAAGAGAATATTTCTTGGATGCCAGGCAGTCAAATAAACAACAAATGGCCATTTCAATATTTATAGAAGATCCCATAATTTCATTTTGTTATAGGGCTATATTTGAGACTTTTTGCCTTTAAATATAGAATACATAACTGCCGCAAACTGATGTGTCTGAATTTACCTCCATTTACTAAGAATCCAGATTATTTGTGGTATGTGATGAGTAAAGGGGGATACACACAAGGCAGCTTGTCTCTCTTTTTTTCTTTCAGTATTTCCTTTATTGAATGAAAGGCTTTAGTATAATTAATGGTAAAAATGATTACATGGAGCGTTTATGATTATTCATTAGAAATATACTTTAATTAATCATTAATAATTTTCTGGCACTGTAGATCTACATAGCAAGAGATGTAGCTTTACTTTACACTGATCACAGCCACACTAGGATGCCAGAAACAGTTGCCAAAAATGCTGCATTTAATTTCTAGTTTCATCAATGTTACCTTAAGATTATAATTGACATGTAGTGCCACAATGAATTAAAAGTTAAGATGATATTGAAGTACAGACAAGCCATCACTATTGAAGCTTCAATGGGTTGAGTGTATAAAAGAATAAATACCAAGTGACAAGATTTTTCTTAAGTATTTTCTATATGTTGAACTGCAATTAGGGGACTACGGACAAGATAGGTCAAATGAACATTATTCGGACAGTTGAATTACAAATTGATGGAATGAAATACAGTCACTGAGTTCTTGAAAGTGACAGTAACAGACAAAACACTGGGTGAAGCAATCTGCAATGGAATTGTTCAATTTCATTAAGCATCATTTAACTCATCAACCAAAGAGACATAACCACAAATCATGAGAGGACTCGCCACTAGCTACCAACATAGGAAAAAATAACTGTTCGTTTTTGACTTCCAAATACATGCTCCCAGTGTTAACACTGTGATTTATTTATTTCTATTTTAAAAAGAGAATGCTGAACTTTACAGATATTAAATATCATGCCTTACTATATACAACCGGGAAGTCACAGAACCTAGATTCAAACCCCATTCTATCTGATTTCAAAGTCTATATTTTTCTCTATACTCTATTTAAGGCAGAAAGGGCTGAATGCAATGCACAGGTATTTCCTTTTGGTCAAACACATTCTACAATTAAGATACCCTCAATATTCTTACATGATAATCCCATATCTTATTCAATTCAAATAGGGCCAAAAATTTATTTTTGCCAAGAGACCACACTTAGTTTCAACCACATCTAAAGTGGTGATATCCATACCTCTCCTTTGGTTTTTAACTTCCACCAATTATCTATCCATATAATTTCACTGGCAATCTGAATGAAAGTAAGAAACAGTCATTTGCATTATCAAAAGAGGGAATGAAAAAACATCTCTGTTTAACTTTGGAGCATATTACATGATTCTTACAAGGATATTAAACTAAATAATTATGTTTTATCCTACATTCGTCTTTACTCTTCCCTAAGAACATACATCATGATAAAAGAGGCAAGCTTATGAGGTAGAATTAGACTTAGAAGTTTTTCATTTTATATGGAACAGTATAAAACTCAGTGTCACAGACAGATGCTTACAAATGCCTTTCAATAATCAAGTTTTACTTAATATCATGTTAAATAGAGATAGGGGGTTTCCCTGGTGGCGCAGTGGTTGAGAGTCTGCCTGCTAATGCGGGGGACGCGGGTTCGAGCCCTGCTCTGGGATGATACCACATGCTGCGGAACAACTGAGCCCGTGAGCCACAGCTACTGAGCCTGCGCGTCTGGAGCCTGTGCTGCGCAAGAGAGGCCGCGATAGTGAGAGGTCCGCGCACCGCGATGAAGAGTGGCCCCCGCTTGCCACAACTAGAGAAAGCCCTCGTATAGAAACGAAGACCCAACACAGCCAAAAATAAATAAATAAATAAATTAATTAATTAAAAAAAATAGAGATAGGATGTAGCGGTAAAGGGACATGGGCTTTGTTGCTGGAAGGAACAGGTTTCCAATCTCAAGACCACCACTTATAGCTGTAGACCTTTGAAAAAGTTATTTAACATCTTTGATCTTCAGAGATGTTAGCTTTTTTAGCTATAATATGGTGAAAATATTCTCTAACTTGCAGTGTTGTGTGATCATTAAATATAACCATGTGTCTAAAATGTCTGACAGAGTAAATTCTAATTATTTTTATTTCAGCTATTATTAAATGACCTAAGAGGAACTGAATTTAGGAATCTACCACACCTAAATTTCATACCTTCCTAGATAGTTATTTCTCTTCTAATAATATAAATACTTTAAAATTGATACAAATAACCCATTTCAACCATGAAATAAAAATTGGGCAAGTATATGGAAAAATGTTTTTGAGAAGATTTAACCTGTGTTATTTTATTATTTTTTTTTGCTGTACGCGGGCCTCTCACTGCTGTGGCCTCTCCCGTTGCGGAGCACAGGCTCCGGACACACAGGCTCCGCGGCCATGGCTCGCGGGCCCAGCCGCTCCGCGGCATGTGGGATCCTCCGGGATCGGGGCACGAACCCGTGTCCCCTGCATCGGCAGGCGGACTCTCAACCACTGCGCCACCAGGGAGGCCCTAACCTGTGTTATTTTTACTCAAAGGATGAGTTGTTAATATCTGGTATTTTTCCTTTGGATTGTTCCCACTAATCCTTGAATTCAACCCAATCCATATAATTCAATATATAAGACAGTGCAAAGCAGTGTCTTAACCATGACAAAAGTGAAGTGTTATCTCGCCAAGAATATTCAAGTTATCCTAAACAACTGGTTAGGGATTTTACTTATTCTTATACCTTCTTTTACCTCAACTCTACATCTTTATTGGGTTCAACTTAAATAAACTGCATGAACTACGACTTTATTTCTAACTCTTACAGAATTGAAATAATCCCATAAAACGAATCTATCCATATGTTTGTTAGGAATACACAGTCATTACTAATCATGGTTTCCATTATTGAAATATGACTTTTTTCAAAGCCTGACAACCAGATACAAAAATCTAGTCTTCCCACTGCTGGCCATTGTCATGCTACTTATATTAACTGCAAAGGATAAGAGAAAAAGAATGATGGTATTTGTGTTATGTCTGCAAAGATATTATATGGTGTATATGAGATATAAAAAGAACTGTGGCATCTTAGGAGGTAAATAGTCTTTTGAAACCTTATAACATATTAAATTGATTTATTTACTATATGATTATTTTATTATTTTTTTAAAATACTTATTTTTAATTTTTAGAAAACGGTGATTTTTTTTCAGATAAAATGTTTTCCTACACAAAAAGCAAAACATCTGATTTTTGGTCTCTCCCTCCCTTCCTCCCTTCCTCCCTTTTTTCCTTCCTTCCTTCAACAACTATTGATCATCTATGCCAAAGGCTGTGAAAGTATAGAAGAAAGCTCAGAGTTTCATGTTACAGAAATATTAGTAGGTAAACAACTATGATATATGACAGTTTCTATAAGTATATGTAAAATATATTAAGTTCTTACATGTATTAGTCAATTTTCTAAGCACTTCAATTTTCTAAGCACTTTAATCCCCATTATACCCTTATGTGATAGGGACTATGATTATATATTTTACAAATGAGGCAACTGAGGTACACAGATTTTAGGCAATTATGGCCAAGGCCACACTACCAATAAGCAGCAGAATTTGGGTTTGAATCCAGGCACAATGGCTGTGTGCTATTACTGTGCTGTACTGTCTGACATACATGCAAGATAACATAGATTTAAGTCAAGGACTCTATAGAAACACATTTATTTCTCAAATATAACTTCTGGTACCATGTTACTGAAACCATTAGTTATTACAAAAAAGTCAGCAAATTGGTAAGCTTTGTCTTTTTGTGGAAAAAAAATACCTCATTTGTCAAGTTCAACATTTTAAGTACTTTACCCCAAAAAAGGGCAAAATTCTATGTGGTATAAAATTTTCTTAGTTGCCTTTTGAGACACCTAATCCACAGGGGCAAAACGGAGAACTTTTTTTAGGGAAGGATACGTAAATCTTTAAGAATAGAAGTAAACTCTCCATTTGAAGGGAGGAAGAGGTATTTTAGCTAGAAAAAAAATAGCAAAGGAAAGGTTTTTTCAAGAGAAAAGATCATTGCACTATACTGGCTAATTTCACATGGTTAGTATGTAGTGAGTTTAATAACTGATCATAGCTGACATTTATTTAGTGAGGGAGCAGTAAGCTTTGCATAGGATTTGTATAACATCTGTAAAGGTCTTTGAATTGAGGTCTCCAAAGTAAGGTGCATCACAATATATGGAAAACAATGCAGTGAAGCTTTTTTCGTGTACTGCAACATATTATTGCAGTTTGGAACACTAAGTATTTTTAAGTCGCTTAATTTTATTCAAATAGATCCTCTGATGATTAGAATCTTCACAATCTTTTGTAATGAATCAGACAGTGTCCAAGAAAATGTTTCATACTTTCACAGAACTTCACTGTTACATTTTAGCAAAGCATGTATTTTAAAGTTGACCTTAAAGTTGAGTCATATGCTTTTGTCCCCAAAACACAAGTATTCCTAATTTCTTGACCTTTTATGTTTTGATAAGCATTTGTTAGCCATGTACTATAAAGCAAGTATTTTTGAAAATAATAATAAAGTTAATCATTCCATCAAAGTAAAGGTGACATTTTAACTGTGAACAAAAAAGGAATCATTTTAAAATGAAACTTGCTCTATGGAACATTTGATAACAATTGTTTGGAAGTGCTTCCCCTGCCAATATGTAAGGGTGACCACCTTTCAAAGTTATTGAGTCAAACTCTTAAAAATGTAGGAAAAGAATTTTCTTCTTTGTTTCAAAATATTTGAAAACTTCTAGTTACTTTATAAAACCACTGATCAACCTCAGGAGGAGAGAAATGCCTAGCAAATTTTAACAAAAATGCCATTCCATAACTGGATGAATTTGAAAATCCATTATCCAAGTT
The DNA here is from genome assembly GCF_025265405.1 of Mesoplodon densirostris. NCBI lineage: Eukaryota > Metazoa > Chordata > Mammalia > Artiodactyla > Ziphiidae > Mesoplodon > Mesoplodon densirostris. The sequence goes on from NC_082668.1 coordinate 23,931,243, forward strand.
GATAGCTACAGACCATGATGCACTTTTTTTCTTTAGAGTTTTGTGTCTTTGTGAGGGATCATTTGCACATCTGATAGTTGTTAAATCCAAGCATAGATCTGACTAATGAATCATTGAATTACAGTGTTAAACAAATATTTTTGAAAATTAAGCATATTGAATCATCTTTTCTTACTGAAATGCCATTTTAACACTATTCTGATTGCCAGTGAGAACCAACTAAAACTAGAGGCTGTAAAATAAAAATACAGAATTGTATACAGCCTGCTTCCTGACTCTTGCACTGACCAATTGGCTGATCTGAGCAACATATTTTACTCTTCTAAGCCTTTGTTTTTTCAGTTCCTAATACAGATGATAATGATGATTCCATTAAGCATTACATAGCTGTTACAGGTAAAGTGATGGCACACAGTAGGTATTCAATAAGTGTTATCACTAAATCACCTCTTGGAATAGTGAGCTTTGGCACAAGAAGCCAAAGCTATAGTTATATTGAGTTTATATCAAGTATATATCAACTACTACCTTTAATTTTAAGATAATTTCTCTTTATGTCTGCTCCCTAGTAGACTGTGTGTATACTGAGGGCAGGGACTCTGTCACAGTCAACAGTCCAGAATCCAGGATATTGCCTGGCACAAAGATCTTCAATAAATATTACTAAGCTGAATGTGGCTGAGGAATAAAACCTAGAGAGAGAAGGTACAATCTTTGCCTTTGTTTCCACATTTGGGCTTCTGAATATTGTCAGGCTCCTTTAAGAGTTCACCAGATAGCATCTGAGAACAACAGCCTAGGCAGGGTTCAGGTTGAACTGTGAAGTCCACAATGGGTTAGCACCACACAGGACCCAAGAGTAACTTTTTTGGTGAGTTTTCAGTTTTTTCACTTCATAGGAACTCAGAGTGATCAGTTACTGGATCTTTTGGCTACAGCTAAGTTGGGACAACACAGTATGCTGGACTAGAGCCTGCAGTTAGTCTAGGGAGCAAGACATGGACACCAAAGGCAGTCCAGGCCATGAACTCTGTGTGTCTGATTCATCGCAGGAGGCGAAATGTCAGCAACTCTGATCTTTGTCAGCCTAGCTCTGAACTCACAGACGTATTACTCATTCTATTCTATGTTTTACTGTACAGTGAGCACATTCTTTTTTTTTCTTTTTTTCAAAAAAATTCTAAAGCCTTAATATTTTCATTGGACTTGTTAATGACTAATAATCTCGGCCTTTATTTTAAATAGGCTTCCAAATCATTGATGTATATTTGAATTTTTCATGTCCCTTTTTGAGAGGGCATTATAAGTTTTCATTAAATGTATTATATTATACATCATTTTCTAACAATATTACAATCTTCTTTTTCAATTTTAATAAAATAATTTTATTGTTTCATAACTTTGAGGAAAAATACTCTGCATGTAGTCCTATAAAACAGAGCAATTTCATGAGTTTCCAAACTGCAAGCTATTTAATAGCCTCCATTTGGTAATTACAAAGATTTATACTCTTTTCCTTGTCTCCCACAAAATTCAGAGCCGATCTGTCCAGTTGACTTACAGACTGACTTAGAGGTCTCCACATTCATTATCTTTGACAATAAGCTGTTAGATTAGGTTAATGATTTAAGACTAGTATATGTTTGGGAATGGGAGAAAGAGGTTTAAAACTAATTTATAGGAGTATACTCCACTGGTCATTTTCATGTTTCATCAAAAAAATATTTTTTAAAATGTCTCAATACTAGTTGATCACACTGAGGTGACAAAATGTTCTGCTTTTGCTTTACTGTGAAGGAAGTCATTCATCTCATTTTACGTTCAGTCTTTCAGTATCACCTGACAGTTTACCATTTATCAAGGAATTAACATAATATAAAAGTTATAAAAAAGAAGAATACCAGAATACTACAGATGTAGCTGATATTACAAGTCTAATAATACCATCCATATCAGTATGTTGTACAGTTTTTACTATTACACAGAAAAAAACTATAGCTATCCTGATTACTTTTTTCAACATCTCATAATATTTAACTACAAAAATAAATTTATTTTTAACTTCTTCACAAATCATTGTGAAATAAAAAAGCTAATGATTTCATATTATATAAACAACATGTAACATGTACCCTTTAAAAACTATATATAAAATAAGAATTTTTAAAAATCTGGCTATTTCAAGGTTTTTTTTGTTTTGTTTTGTGATTTAAAAAAAATGAGGTAGATCTGAAACAAATCACCAGAACTGTTAACGCAACTTAAGTGAAATGATTCTGTTTAATTCTAGAGTTGCTGTCATATATTATTTGTAGACTTTTATAATAACATTTAGTTAACACCTTGCATTGTCTAATTATTAATAACCTAAATTAAATGAGTTTCCCTTTGTTTTACAGGCTAATTCTATTTTATATAGATACCAATTTAAATATATATTTTTTAACATCTGGTTTGAAATATTTTCAGAAAATAAACTAATTAAATGAACTTCATTTCTAATCATTCATGTATTTACCATAATTTATGAACAACATTTTATTTATACCGGAGTATTTTAGAGTCCTTTCCCTAGTATTAATGACTATAAAGCTAGCATGCATACTACTAATAAAATTGTAATCATAATATTAATAATAAAAATTTTAATTTGACATTAAAACCAATTTGAAAAATATATATTAATATTGATTAAAGAAATACAACCTTTTTATGGACATACATTCAATCCACATGCTATCCTGCTGTATGCTAAATGCCCTGTGCTGTACTGAATCCCTCTTTTCTCCTGCTCTCGGACATATTGTAAGAAATAAGACCAGTATACAAGGAGTTCCCAACAAGAGGTAGGAAGGCCACTGTCAATAAGCAACTCTAGGCATTTAAGGCAGATACACGAGGCAACTTCTCTTTGTAAGAGCAGTTTTACTTCCAAGCATTAGTGCTCCAGTTTTTCACAGGAAAGAAAATAAATAAGAGACATGTTTTCTGATAACATTCAGTTATAGCACTCTGAGAGAGAGACAAAAAAAAAATCTGATATGAAAAGAAAATGAGCATAACATTTAGGTCACTACTAAATTAATATTTTCTCTGTGGGTTTTCCTTTACCAATGGCTTTTATACACATTTCACATGTAAGTATTTAGGCTAAATGCATTGAAAATCTTGCTTTTTCATTGATGCTCCATTAGTAGGAGTGAATTCTGTTGTACCAGGGTCTAAGTTATTTTAAAGCAAGGAGGAAGTTGTGGCACCTTTTTTTACCCAACAACAAATCATTCTGATTTTACTCTTAATTCATGGCTGATACACTTTTCCCACAGTGTCCCTTGACTGTTGCCCCTTGACATGCTGCAACATGTGAAGTTGTGTCTAAGGTATTTGTCATTCTACCATTAGCTGTTTTTCTATAATATGTGAACCTAAGGTCTCCTTGTTCTCTATTTATCCTAAATCAATTTGCCTCAGAGGACTAATTAGGGCCTCTCATAATGAACTTGGGTCCCTGTTCATACTATCTGTATGTTCATTATCATATTCCTTTATTGAAGTCAATCATGCTTGGTATATGGGAAGATAAATGGGAAAGATTACAAGTTTCATTTCTTTCCTGACTCACGAACCATAAAATATGGATTTTTTTTCTTTTTAGTATAGTCTCCTACATTATCCTCATCAAATGTTGCTAAGAACAAATATGGAGACCCTGTTTTGCATATTTTGGCATGCCTCAAATTACTAAAGTGTGTGCTCAGTTAGTTGTGTTTTCTCTTTCCCGAATCTTTAATCCCTTCCTCTCCCCTACCGTTAAGCAAATAAACATGCTGTCTCCTATTTGAACAAGGGAGATCTCTATTTGGATCCTACAGATATAGACTTTTCTCCTCTTCATCTCCACAGCCAAATTCTTTGAAAGTGTAGTTCCCAAATTCCATCTCCATTTCTTCACATCTAATTCACTTCTGAAGCCACAGTAACCCAGGATTATCTACTTTTAACACTGAAAAATCCCACAACCCAGGAAAACTCTCTTAGCTAGATAAACTGGGACAGTTGTTCATCTTTAAACCCCTTTTCTTTCCTCCCATTATCTCCACATCCAATCACTCTTCAAATTGTAAGAGTTAAACCCCTTATCGTGAATCCATACTTTCCTTTATATTCTCACAGTCTCCTAGTTCAAATCTCATCTGCTCATAGCATATTGTACAAGCCTCCTATATGAGAATGACTCCCTTAACTCTACTATCAAATTAATCTTTCTAAAAGGCTAACCTGATTATGTTACCCTGTTTGCTTAACATGCTTTAATAGACTCCTTCTGAAAACTATAAAATTTCAATCAGATACTTAATGATCTTGTCCTTGTCTATCTGTATACTCTTGCTTGTTTTTTCTTCCTCCTTCCTTAAGCTCTATTCAAACATATTATTACTCTCAGAATATGCTTTTGTAGCCTCATACTTCTATGGCTTTGTACATGCACTGCTATTTCCTAGAATCCACCTTCTCGAGATTGCCTAGTATATCCTACTTACGCTCCAAATCTCAGCTCAAGCACAGCCTCCTCTTGTGAGCCATCCACAGCCTTCTAGGCAGATAAGAGTTCTCCTTCTTGCTTTTCCCCTGAGTCTTGTATCCTCTTCCATTTTAACACATACCTCATTGCATTAAAATCTCGTTTCTCCTTTCTTTCCAAGCTACAAAGTCCTTAAGGAAAGGTATTATACATTTCCCTGTCATATGTAATGTATCAGCAGAGTGTCTATCTCAATAAAAAATTGTTGCATTAAATGTTTAATGAAGTAATTACATTATTTTTATAGTCCTACTTTTAGGAGGCAGGGTACATAAAAGCACATAGACAAGATCTTGTAAATAGGAACTATTACCATTCTTTTAACCTACATGCCCCTGTACAATTACTTCATAAATTGTACCTAATACCTGAAAAGTGACTAAGAGTAACTAGACCTATCAAAATTGGAAAATGTGTTGATGATTTGCTTACCGTTCTTGCATCCCATGCAGACAGGGACTTATCTGCAGAACCTGTGAGAAGAATGTTGGAGCAAGGAAGAAACTCGATGCTGTTCACAGAGTCTGTATGTCCATACAAAGTGCATCTGCATCTTTCACTGTATAGAGAAACAGTAAGAGCTAAAGCTGTAGGACTTAGCACTACATGTTTCTTATGCTGTCTATATAATGCTAACAAAGATAGTTCAAGTATCTGAGGCATAAAGTAGTTTTACAAGTGGCAAGATGTACAAAAATAACATTTTAAAAGGAGAGTTCTACAACCACCTTATATTCTAAGCACTTTATAGAATTAGCAGCATAAAACTGACTAAATTTAAATTACGTTCAATTTATAAACTCACTTGGTAAAGTCATCTTTATACTACCTCATTTATTCCTTATCATGAAATAACTACGTAAAAACTGTTCCTATCTCATAAAGGAATACACTGAGGAAGAAAACATTTCATAATATGGGAAGACCAGAGAAACTTCTTTAAGTTGCTCAGTCTCTCTTCCTCCCCCCTCCCCACCCCCGCCTTAGCTGCTTGGGCTTTATGTTAGGATCACCTGAGATACTTTTAGCAGATACTCCACCTCAAGTCCCAGACATTCTGTTTCACTGGATCTGAGATGGGGCCTGAGCAGAAGTGGGAATTAACAAATCTAAACCCGTGGTTCTCAAAGTGTTTTACCCAGACCAACAGCATCAACATCCCTTGGGAACATATCAGAAATGCAAATTGGGCTTCATCCTAAATCCACTGAATCAGGAACTCTGGGGCTGGGGCCCAACAGTCTGTGTTTTACAAGCTCTCCAGTTGATTCTGATACTCACAGAAGTCTGAGAACCACTGATCTAAATGATTAGAAATAACTCATAAGGAAAGACAACTGCAGCTTTGTCTTTTGCCATTTTATGAAAGGACTGTTTCTTAATGAAGCAGGATATATTCATAGAGCAGTATCACTTCTCATTTGTAATGCTTGATTGTCTTTTAATTAACTTTATAAACTTACTTTAAAAATAGAGAAGAAACAGGATAATAAATAATGCTGAGAACAGAGGAGTCATTATATGTACATTTCTAGTATGATAACCAGCTCATTAATCTCTGATCAGCTGATTGCTGTCTGGCTTGAGCCATGCCATATGTGACAGTATGGTGGAGTGGGAAAAACTCTGTGATGGGAGCTGGTAGCCTGGGTTACCACAGAGAAGTTATTAACCTCAGTGGCAGTAGGGGACCTTCTTGTGAGAATGAGATTACTTAATTTAATGCACTGAGAGGTCCAATCTAGCTTCGACAATCTGAGATTTCTGACCAAGGTTGTAAATGTAAAAGGCAAGGGAAGAAGTCAAATTGAGCATAACATCTAAGAACCGTTTGGAGCAAAGTTTGTTCCTCCTTACTTAAATTTTGGCTTTTTTGAGAAGTTAGAAAATATTAAGATTTATGTGGATACGTATGTAAGTTACTCAGTTTTGTCCCTTGATTGAGACTTTTCATATCAAAGTGAAGTATTATAGTAATTAATGTCAGGAACAAGGAAATAAAATCAATAAATTCATTAATCAGGGCCATTTTGTATCTGTTTCTTTATCTTAATATTTCTGAGAGAGGCTGATAATATTTTGATCATTAAGGTTGATGAAAGGTCAATATATACCAGGGGTCAAAAACCATGGCCCATGGCTGGCTGCCTATTTTCGCAAAGAATGATTTATTGGAACACATCAATTTGTTTACACATGTCTATCACTGCTTTCCCATGACAACAGCAGAGTTGCACAGTTATGAGAGACCATATGGTTCACAAGCCTAAAATATTTAATACCTGACCCCTTAAAAATATATTTGGATACTTGAAAGTATGCTCAGATTTTATTTATGACATTTTTTTGAGATGTGTGCTAAAACTTACAGGATAAATTATTTTCTTTTATTTTTAAAGAAGTACTGTTTTATGTAGAAATTTTTCCTGCTGTTTTCTAATGATTCTCAAAATATAAGTACAAAACATTTCTTTAAATGTTTATGTTCCAAAGCACACTATATTGACATATCATCTTTAACTAATAGAGTAATTGCTCCAGATATAGCTTTATGACAGAGAAAGAGAGATTGATTTCATAGAAAAATGAAAATTATATATTATATAATGTAGTAAATTATTAAATTAAATTATAAAAGAAAGTCAAGTTTATTATTATGAAATATCATTCTCTAAAAAACATCCTCACATTAAGAAAATATTAAGTATGTTATTTTTAGTCATATTTCATTTATAGAAAGTAAAATTTAAAAAGGAAATGTTTATAATTATAACATGTTTATAATTCCTCCCAATTTTCTTTTATTCACCTACCAATTTTTTGAAATTATTTTGTTAATCTTACAATGTCAAAAATTATAACACATACATATGATCAGTAATCACAAATCCCAGTGTTGCTCAGTGCCTCCCATCCACCTAGTGTTCAATTAATATCTATTTAAATTAATCCTCTGAACCCATACTTTTATATATTTTCTTGATTATTCAGTACTTCAAGAGCAATTCTGAATGGTTGTAATATCTTGGGACCATCAGTTCTTCACCTCCAATGTTTGTGGAGGAATGTTTCACTGTCTTATACCAGGGGCAAAGTCTGAGGCCAGCCGAATCTCTCTTCCCTTTCCTGCCTAACTTCCTTTGTGGATGATTTGCTTTTTATACCCATAGCCCTAACAGTTCTTTTGCAAACACTGGAGTTCAGAAATTTCACCATGGCATGGCTTGATAGCAATTTCCATCATAGACTTTTGTTATTCTAGTAAATAATTATTCTTTCACTATATCTTTATATTTTTCTCTTCCATTTATTCTGCTTGTTTTTTCTCTTTTCCCCCTTAATAACACCAGCTGTTTTATTTTGTCTCACTTTCCTCTAATTTAACATTTTCTCTATAATCCTTATATCCTTATATATATATATATATATATAAAATTTCTTTTTCACACCTGTTCTTTATAATTCTTCATTGTGGTTATTTGTGTGTCTGTGAAGAGGGAGCAATCAAAAACCTTTATTTATGTTTTTCATTTCACTTTTTTCCTGATATTTCTGTCTGCTTTCCATCTGCATCTATTGTCTTATAAAATCATAATAAAATGCTTTAGCTCTTTTGATGTTCTATTTTATTATGTAAAATCAACTTGAGATATAGCATTTTGGGCTTCCCTGGTGGCACAATGGTTAAGAATCTGCCAGTTCAGGGGACACGGGTTCGAGCCCTGGTCCGGGAGGATCCCACAGGCTGTGGAGCAATTAAGCCTCTGCGCCACTACTGAACCCACGTGCCACCACTACCGAAGCCTGTCCACCTAGAGCCCATGCTCCACAACAAGAGAAGCCACCGCAATGAGAAGCCCACGTACCGCAACGAAGAGCAGCTCCTGCACGCCACAACTAGAGAAAGCCCGCGCTCAGCAATGAAGACCCAAATGCAGCCAAAAATAAATAAAATCAAAATAAATAAATTTATAAAAAAAAGAAATACAGCATTTCTGTAATTTGACTGAAAATATAGAGGACTTTTTGCCTGAATTATTGGTAACTTTACTTATGTAATTCCTTGTGCACTGTATGATCTTCAGTGGAATTTGGTTTATATTCATTTATTCTTCAATTTTTACTATTCATCATCAGTTCTGGGTTGGTTTCTTTTTATTATGACTTAACATTATATGGGACAGCTACTTGCTAAAGATTAATGGCAAAAGGAGGGAAATTAGATTTAGGTTAACTCTAATTTCTTATCAGATTTGCTATCTTCCCAAAAGACTTCTCACTGAGTGTGTTACTGGCTTCATTCCTGAAGTCCATCTTTCCTCCACTTTTATATTTTAAAGTACGGATGTAGCTTGTTGCCAAGCCTCTCAAGTCACAGGCTCTATATTAACTCTAAAGGCCCCTGTCTCCCTTACCACCCTCAACCTGCCTCACCTCCGGCAGTTTCCTTGATCTCCTTTATCCAGCAATAAAAATGTCTTGCTGGGATTTGTGCTACGATGATAAAGTAACCAGTACTGTGCCTCTCCCTCCACAACAAACAACTGTAAAATGACACAAATTATATGAGGCAACGGTTTTCTGGCACTGAACTAAACACAGCACAGGATGGGAATCCTTGAGCAAAGAAAAAAATTCAAAAAGCTCCATGACCTCCCTGACTTTCTGCTTGGAAGCATTTCCCTGCTATCAAATATAGTAGTAGAACCCCAGTAGATTTGAAGTCTCTGAGCCAAGAGGAAATGGAAATAGTTTGACCTGCTGCTCTGCCTGAAATCTGCAGTGAAGGGTATGTGAGGAAAGGGAGCTGCATGGGAAATGGCAGTAGTTTGCACGGGGATTTGCTGTGAATTGTTGGCCAAGGTCCAGATGGCATTTCTACAGAGTAAGACTCTACAAGCCCTGTGTGGTTGAGTGCCGTATGATGATACCAGAGACCAGGAACTGTTGGAAGACACTGGACTTTAATCCCAACCAGGGTGGGTTGAGTGCTGTACAGTGATATCAGAGACCAGGTACTGATGGAAGACACTGGACTTTAATCCCAACTAGAGTGGAGAGAACTCAGTAGGCACCTCAGACTTTCAGTTGTGACTACAGAAAAGCACCCACCATAGGAGTAAGGGTCAGGTTCATGAATTAAGTTCAAAATCAAAATAGACTTGTCCTTACCAAGAATAAAACTAAGCCTGAAAGGGTAAAAATGATCTGCTTATAGTTAAACAGATTGCCAGAACAGAACTCACTACATTTTGTAGAAAGACCACTTAATATAGACTCTCGACAATTTGCTATTAACAACATCCAGCATATAATTAAAAAAAATTAGTACACATGTGAAGAGGTGAAAAATGTGACCCATAATCAAGTAAAAAGCTCAGTAGTAGAAACAGACTCTAAGATGAATCAAATGTTGGTAATCAAAGACCAAGACTTCAACCATATAGCATAAGTATGTTTAAGCATTTAAAGAAACAGTTATAATGGGTGTACAAATAGAGACTCAGACAATAAATGGAAACTATAAAAAAAGAATTGATAAGTATAACACATGAAATAAAGTTTATTGCATGAGCAAAATAGCAAGTTGGATACTGCAGAAAAAAGGATCAGTGAACTTGAATAAGATCAATAGAACATACCTAAATTGAAGAACAGAGAAAAAAATATTGAAAAACCATAGACAGAGCCCCAGTCATCAGTGGGGATAATCACATGGTCTAACACGGAATAACAGGGTTTTCAGAGGTGGAGGGTAGGTGTAGAGGAGGAGGGAAAGAGAAAAGGGTTAGAACATTTTTGAAAGAATAGTGGCTAAAGTGTTCCCCAATTTAATGAGAAATATCAATGTACAGATCCAAGAAGCTCAGGAAAATCCAAGCTTAATTAAGAATAGACAGAACACACCTAAGCATATCATAGTAAAACTGCTAAAAGCAAAATCTAAAACAAAAATCTGAAAGTCACGATCAATGAAAGAAACATAACATGTAGGAAACAATGATGCCAATGGCAACTGACCTCTCAAAAGAAACAATAGACAGAATACAATAAAACAACATTTTTAAGGGCTGAAAATTCAATAATCAGTTAAAATACCTTCAATAATGAAGATGGAACAACTTTTCAGATAAATGAAAGGTGAGAAAATTCATCACCAGCAGATCTTTCCTATATGAATGCTGAAGAGAAGGTATTCAGACTGAATGGAAAGGACACCAGATGGAAACATCTGTATACAGAAAAAATATCATCATCTGAAATGATAAATATATGGGTAAATGTAAAACATCTTTTTCTAATTTTTAAAAGATATCTGGCTAAACTAAAAATACCATCATTGTACTGGACAATGTTTTAAGTACATAAAAGTAAAATACAAGACAGCAAAATCACGAAGATGGGGTAAACATGGAATTACACTGTTTTAAGGTCCTTACATATTAGATGAAGTAGTACCATATTAACTCATTAGATTATGATTAAAAATAATAAATTGTTGATTATTACAACAATATACTTTAATCTCAATAATACTGAATAAAAGAATCCAGATAAATGTCTATGTATCATATAATTAAATTCATATGAAGTTCAAGAACAGACACTCTATGGTTATAGAAACCAGACAGTGTTTGCTATGGGGAGTTGGCTTTCATTAGATGAATGGGAAATTTCCTGTGGTCATAGAAATGGCCTGTATCTTCATTAGTTTTAAAGGTATATACCTTTGTCAAAACTCATCTAATTGAACACTTAATAAGCTGCCTATTTCACTGTATATAGTATCTTGACTAAACAATTAAAAATAAATAATACTTTTCAGAATACTTTTTCCTTCTGGCTTCACCCTCCTGGTATGTGGGACACAATAACTACTTAACATACATTTCTGTGAATAATTGAATATTTATAGTGTTCCTATTCTCTTATCAAGTACATCTCCATATGTGCATGTGTCAATTGCATGCATCCTCATAGGTGGATAAAGAATCTTTAATATTTGGAATAGCTATACCATTAACATATATATCTCTGTTTTCTAAAGGCATGCATAACATAGTTACTGGGAAGTCTTTTACGTTTAATTAAAAAGGAAATATAAAGAAATAGACAAACAAAAATCCACAAAAGATTTAACAGAAAAAATGAGAGAAAATAAAATACAGATAACTGCATAAAAAAGATCTGTGAACAGCATCAGCAAAATATTAAAGAATGATTACTATTTCTAACCTCCTGTGAGTTATTACTGAAAAATAGTTCCACCTCTGACAAAGTTAAGCATTGCTATTTGCAAGTAGTTCATTAGTGGTAACTTTTTTAAAGGCTGTATTTATTAAATAGAATAAACCTGAATAGAATTTCTATTATTTTTTAATTGAAGCATTTCAACCTATAAATAAGTATGCTCTTACCTTAATCTTTTTTACATACAGAATTTGCCAAAAAACTAAAAAGTCTCCTATTTGCAAAATCTGGTAGTATTTTTAAGGCAAATGCAACAGTATTATAAATATGACTATATCTGTTTCATCGCAATGAAGATCTAACAAATACACATACCCAGAAAATGTATGATTTAGAAATGTGTGTCCTTACATATTATGTGCACTATTGTGTCCTTACATATTATGTGCACTGTTGCACTGTGCACATTCACAATTGATATTCAGGCTTTGTCTGTTTTCATTAAAACCCAATTTAATTATTTGGGAGTGTATTCAGTTATGGTAGTGGGATAGAGGGAGAGGTTCCTCAATGATATATTCTAGCGCACATAGTTTCCCAAACAAAAAGAAAAAGCTGGGTCTTCATATAGCTTAAAGGAAGAAAGAAGTGCTCAAGGGGCAAGAAATCTGCTCACAAGTCACTTGTTTAATGTGTGGGGCATTCCAGGTAGACAGGCTGCAAGAGCAGGCTTGTAAGAGATTAATTAGCTGCCAGAGAAGGAAGTCCCATTCAGAATTATTTGCAAGGTGAAAATGGACTAAAGTGATGGAGCATGACAGCACCACAAGGGATGGAAATTATTTGTATATTTCCATCAAAAGCATAAACACTGAAGCCTGATGCAATTTTATCTCTCTTGCTCTGTCTGCTGTTTTCTTATCATTTTTGTAGGGAGAAGTTAGTTCACAAGAAAAAGCCCTTTATTAACCCACCTCCTGCTTTTACTTTATTTCCCCTTTTTTCTTCTCTCTCCTTGCCCCCTTGATTCAATTTATTAGTCTGGTAACTGAAGGATGAATATTTCTCTGAATTTTGAACTTGCTATAAAACAAAGTGATCTGCTCTTCTAGAGCAGATGCCTTTTCATTTAAAATGTATTTCCCATTTGTAACTTGTAAGAGGGTACCGTTTTAATACACTTCTCCCTTGTGAGGCATTAAATTTTAAAGGTCTTATTTCCTTTGCTGTGTTTGCTGTAACACTATTAATATTGGATATGAAACTGTACTTTTGAAACTTCAAGCTTGTATGAACTTTCAGATCAACGAAATGTGGTTAATGGAATTATGGAACATTTACAAAAGGCAGCAGCAACATACATCCAAGTGAATATGAAGAAAAAGGGTAAAAATTTTATCTATCCTTGTTTTGAAAAAAAATACTGGAATTCATTACCTTATTAACCCTTAGTAAGACCTGAATTTTATTTCATTTTATTTATTTACTTAGTTTTTACTTTACAGGTTTATTTCAAAAATTTAGTAATTCTGGCAATTCCTTTGCTTCATAAAGAGCTGAAGTTAATAGCAAGAATATTTACATTCTCATTTTGTTTTACAACACATTTCATCATTTTCCATTTGGCGGCATCTTATTTGTCCTCCTTTTTTGTCTCTAACCCTCTAAAAGGGCAACCCATGTCCCTACATTTTTTTTTTCATTTTGTACTTGAATGATAAAATCTCTCTTAGTTTCTTAACTCTTTACAATAAACCTTAAAACTTCCCCCATATTATTGCACCAGGCTTTAATTAGGAGATTATTCCTGATCCCATCTCTTTTATTTTTTAAAAGTTTTTATTGGAGTATAGTTGATTTATAATGTTGTATAAGTTTCTGCTGTACAGCGAAGTGAATCAGTTATACATATACATATGTCCACTCTTTTTAGATTCCTTTCCCATATAGGTCACTACAGAGTACTGAGTAGAGTTCCCTGTGCTATATAGTAGGTCCTTATTAGTTATCTATTTTATATATAGTGGTGTGTATATGTCAGTCCCACCCAATCACCCAATTTATCCCTCCCCTCCCCTTTCCCCCCTGGTAAACATAAGTCTGTTTTCTACATCTGTGAATCTATTTCTGTTTTGTAAGTAAAAGACCTGGATTTTAAATAGTATTTATATAATTGAGCCAACATATAATGATAACATTTATCACAAGGCTTATCTGAAATAAAAATCATTTGTGAAATACTTAAATCTAATAGGCTAACATGAGCATAAGTGAAACATATTTAAATCGTCATACTACAACTATAACATCCAAGTTGAATGAGTGATTCCTCCCACCCCCATCATATTTTTAAAAGTTTATACATAAGCTATTTTAAAAATCCATCTGAATTTCCATCTCAGTAAGGCAAAGGTCTCCAGTGACATCCAAATTTTGACTTAAAAAGTTAACATTTTAGTTAGTTATTTTATATTACTCAAATAATATAAAATCCTTTATCGTGCAACAGTTTCTTTGTGAACATAAAATTCAATTGAACATTTAATGGAGGGAGTGATATTTCAATAAAATCTACCAGGGATTATACCACAAACCCTATCTTAAAGTTTACCATAATCTACTGTGAAAGAATAATCTATTATGTGGTCTGAGTGTCTCAGCCAGGAAGGAGCATCAATAGGCCACAGCTCCTAGACAAAAAAAAAAAAAATTTGACCAAAACCCTTGACAATAAATACACTATCTGAGAATTACCCCCAAATGGTAATAAAACCCCACTCCACATATGTAAAGGGCAGATTCCCGGCAACCTCAAATACCTGGAATGCATCCAGCATTTTGGGGAATAAAAGCAAAAGATGAATAAATAAAATAACCATAATTTAGCTGGGGACTTGCTCAGAGTACCCTCAAGTCCTCACTCAGACTTGTTAAATAGTCACCTGAACTGTTTTTGCAAAGGGTGTGAGCACAGGGCGGGGATTACAGAGTCTGGAGTGCCCACTGATAACAGTGAGGAAAAAGTGGACGCTCGGCAGTACATGGCAGTAAACTGAATAATGGAAAAAATTAAAATAAAAAGACTCAATTTTGAAATGGCAAACTGAGGCAAATGAATGAAAACAAAAGCAAATAACTATATTTGAACAGTTTCTATTACATTTAACACTGTAGTTTAAGTTGATATCTATTGAACATTTATTATTCTAAGTAATTTGCACAATTTAACACTGTGAACTGTAGTTGGCCCTCATTATTCAAGGATTCCTTATATGCAAATTGCCTGCTTGCTAACATGTATTTATAACCCCCAAATCAATGCTCAGCAGGCATTCACATATGTGGGAATGCAGAGCAGCAACAAAATTGAGTCACATGACATGCACATTTCCAACTGAGGTCCAACTAGGCCATGCTCTGCCTTCTTGTTTCAGCTCTCATAACTTAAACAGTGTCCTTTTTGCAGTCAATTGAGTTCCATCTTTTTTGCATTTTTGTGTTTTTCTGGTAATTTTGGTGATCTTGCTGTTTAAAATGGTCCCTGAGTGCAGTTTTCCTGCAGTTAGATCAGTCTTTACAAGAACTTTGGCTTCTAAAAATCCTATTTAAACTATTTAATACCTTGTTTTTTATATACAAAGAAGGTCAAAAGGGTTGTTTTGAAGCACATCTTTCTTAGAAAAGGGCTTTAAAGAAAAAAGGAAATAAATTAGGTTTAAAGATGATTGTGATCAACCTCATTAACTGTAAATTGATCAATAGATGTAACATTAAATAATTTAAACACAAAAGCCATTACTGAAATCATCTATTTAGACTTCTCTCCAAAATATTTAAATATATTAAATTTAAACATATTAAGATCACAAGTAGCCACAGTGATACTTTAAAGCTTACACCTCTTTTCCTTTCCATGTCAATTCCCCAAAAGAGATCTTAGTCAGAAACCAGATATCAGGAATGGGAAAAGTCAATGATAAAAGGCAAGATCTCTAGTCACAGAAGCATGGCTGTAGGAGAGTAGGGTTCCCAGCAAAAAGCAAAGCAGAAAGGAGAGAAAGCAGGGCTAGAATGAGGGGAAAAAATCCTTAGAACATCCAGGGACTGGTTTATTTGAGAAAAGAAATTTCAATCCAGCTGTTTCCTCATACTCAGAGCTTTCATTAAAAACTCAGTGTCTTCTGATCACAAAGGGGTACAAAGCTGAATCTGTCACATTATCCTGCTCATTCCCTTCATAGCACCAATTGCTAAGTGAAATTAACTTGACTACTTATGTCATTGTACCCTCTCCCCACCATTAGCTCTGCCTAGGGTTGTACACTCCATGAGGACTCTGGCCTTATCTGTCATGTTCTGTGGCTGAAGAGTAGTACATAGTGGGTCCAAAGTCAATAATAATTTATTATTATTAATGAATCTGCAAATCTTCATTGTTTGTAAAGAGACACTATTACTTCACAGTATTTAACCCTCAATCCAATATCCTTCTCTTTCAACTTAATTGTCAAATATTGAATATATTGTTTAAAAATAAACTAAGTTTTATGTTGATTTCAATTAGCTAAAAATGAAAGGATTGTATTATCAACACAAATGATCCAAGAATTAATTCCCCCTGAAGGAGCTTTAGAAACTGCCAGTATTTTAGTTTTTATTTTCTCATCTAAAAGCAGAATTTAGTTAGCATAAACTTCTGATCTTAATTCACAAGCTTACTCTTAGGAATGAAAGCTTTTTAAAAGTATTAAGCTGAAAAATCTTATGTTACTATCCTTGATGGTATCAATCTGAGGATCCCATTTTTCCACTGTGTCACTTTAAAATGTCTGTAAAAATGAGTACTTTTAAATGTTTGGATTAGGATAGAACTACTGGTAAAGAAAATGTGAGAAAGTATTTTATCAGGGAAACTTCAGTTGTGCCATATATGTTATTCATGGCAGAGAGAGGGAAGTTAGGAGTTGTGAAATGATTCCTGTCTAGGCTTTGAGTATGAGTACCTCCACAGTTCTCTCAAACTCTGGACATGCTTTCCCTGACACCCTTACACTTCCTTGAGGCTTTCCTGGACTCGTCCTCCATGAAAACCCCACCTGAAAATGATCCATGCTGCTCGCCAAATCCCTTAGGGTATTTTTCTTTGTTTCTAATACATATTTACACTTAGTGGCTTTTCCACTTCATAATTCTTGGGTCAGGCAGGCTTTGGTGAGCAACAAGTTAATTTAATAAATTAATCTGTGCTAATGAAATGATAAGGATGCATGAGAAGGCTTCCTTTAAACTAATATACTCCCTCCCTTTTCTCTTGGGCCCATTTCACCTGAGTGTATTTTTAAGTTACCTTCTAAATGTTTTCATAAATACTATATAAAAACCATAATAAAGTCCTTTCTTTCTTCTTCTTACAGAAGAAGTAATTCTAATTGCAGGAATATTAGTCCATATAAGAAAATAAACAAATAAGATAGATAGTAAGCTGGTGGGAAAATAAATATTCAGGGTCATGCAGGACTTTGTAATAACCTTTAAATTATATGGTTAAGTCACTTGTCTGTATTTGGATCTGTTCTTGATTATGGAAATAATTTTGCTCTATTGATATCTTTAAACAAGGTATATCCATTTTATTTCCTATATGTTACAACTGTAATATGGAGAATAAAATTCAGAATAGAGGGCACTTAAAAGCAGCTATGGATGTGTAAGCAAATCAGTCAGATCGGTCTCAGATTCAGTGAACAGAAAGAGATACTTTAATAGTAGTAATAGTAATTACTTTCTACTTGCACCTTAGTCTTCTAAACAACTGGAAAATTATTTTCTCTCTCTGAGATATCTATCTAAATAATAGCTGGATTATAAGAGACATGACTTCTAAAAGGATCTCATTTTTTATGCGTAACAAACTAATTAATGAAACTTTGATCATCTTGTTGATCATAAAGAATTAAATACCACAGGAAGGATTTGAGGTAGCAGATTTTAAAGGATATTTAAAGAATATGTTTTCTTGCCACAACTTCATTTATTCAATGGTCTCTACCTTTCATATTGAAACTGATGTTCTCTCTTTTCTTGGTCATTCATCTAGTAGTCCATTAAAATGTCACCTAAGGTGTGTTTCTCCTGTTTATTAAAATGAATTATATATTAGGGCTCACTGCATTTTACTGCCACCGTTATGGCTACTCACACCTCCTCCTCATAAAATCACACAAATGCTGAACTAACTAATGCTTTTAAAGAAAACTACCTTCTGTAAAGAATACATTAAACCAAATTTGAGAAAAGACACACATGGTTTTCTTTATAACATCATATTGCACTAACTTTTCCTAACGTCCATCTGCTGTTTTTCCACCTCAAATTGATTTGTTAGGATCTGAATATGTTGTTGGAAAAGTTCTGCAGGATACTACGGATTATTATAAAGATAATCATAATAATAATCATTGCCTTGGTTGTGTGATGGAATGTCACGCACCTAAAGATGAGGTTCATAAACAAAACGCCATTTGTAACCCTCATTTACCGTGTGCTTTTTACCTCTCATACGTGATGTGTTCAAATCAGGGACAGAATTTTGTAGTGAGGACCCATATACAAATACAGTAAAGTGGCCAGCTTAATATATTAAAATGCCATTTTGTTTCACGAGGTTATAAATATGTCCTATTGTGTCTTTATATTTTATGACCTCTATTTTATTCCTTGGTAAATTCATATATGACATATCCAATCACTCACGTCAAGAATTTAAAACTAACAGCATTTCTATAAAGAAACACATACGATATATATATATATATATATATATATATATATATATATATATATATATATTATTTTTTTTAAACTATATTTCACCTTTGGATTCAGGATCTTTCTTAAATAAAACCTGGAATTTATGTGAAAAAATATTGTTTTCTTATTAAGCATATATTTCTTAAAGAGTGATAGAGATATATATGGAATCAGTACTTCTTTCACTTAAACTTGGATTTCCCCTGCTTTTCTGGCCTGGACCTGGAACTGGACTCAATATGGGTTCAATTTCCAGAATAGAAATTGGGATTGAATACTGTATATGGTTGTAAGGCAGTGCCATTAAAATTATGCTTTAGGGTATTTAGTTTTTCTTAAGAACAATCATAATCAACAAATTATTTATATTTATGGAAATATAACAGTCCTGTTAAAATTACTTGATCCATTCCACTGAATCATATAAATATGGCAATATCTTCTGTACTATGTGATTGGTTCATTGACCTTGATGCTTTCTGCTCAGAGGAGTGGGTCTATGTGTCAATCCCAATCTTCCAATTTATCCCTCCTCCTACCCTTACCCTCCAGTAACCCTAAGGTTATTTTCTATATCTGTAACTCAATTTCAGTTTTGTAGACAAGTTCATTTGTAGCCTGTTTATAGATTCCACATATGAGTGATATCATATGATATGATATTTGTCTTTTTCTGTCTGACTTACTTCACCAATAAAAATTTTTCAAAAAATACATAGCTTTCAGACTCAGGAAGACAAAGTTAAAATGAGAAATTTTACCTGCGATGTGATCTTAAATGACAAAATCTTACTGAGCCTTCCTATCTCTTTCAGCAAAGAGTGGAAAAGAGAACATACATCTCAGGGTTGTTGTAAGATTAAGTGAGATAATATATAAAAATCCTATAGTACTGGCTAGAAACATACCAATTTTCCCCAACAATTAGCAGCATAAACTATGAAGAATGTAGGATAATAGAATGACAAATTTTGTTGTGAAAATAAAAATCAAATTAGACATCTTACACCTGACCACACTTTTGTAAACGGCCTCTTCATTACACTCTGTTGCCTCTTTAAAAAAAATAATAATAATAAAATAAAATGCCAAAAAAAGAGTGGGTCTAAAAAGACTTCCTCACAAATTGCAAAATTAAATAAATATGTCTTCTATATAATTCTGTCCTTTGGGTGTTAGCAGCAGCTGTTCCCTTCAGGGTGTCATTCTCTGTAAACTGTCTCTCAGTCTCATGCTGAGCATACTCCTCTGTTTAAATGAGGCAGTGAAGCAGCTCAAACTCTGCTTGCTTCAAGCAAACATGATCTGCCTGTGCTTGTGCCTGTCACTTCTTAGCTCATTATGTTGCTGTTAGTTTAGCTTGAAGTATTTTGTTCATCCTTTGGGTATGGCCACCCTCCTTCAGATCGCCACATAATTGTTTTCTCATTTCAGGTGCCATCCATTTTTATTACATGACTGGTCAGCACGGCTGAAAGGTGATAAGGATGACTTATATTCCCATTAGACATCTATACTGTAAGGCCAACTTTTTTTTTTTTCTTTTTTGCGGTACACGGGCCTCTCACTGCTATGGCCTCTCCTGTGGCGGAGCACAGGCTCCAGACGTGCAGGCTCAGTGGCCATGGCTCACGGGACCAGCCGCTCCGCGGCATGTGGGATCTTCCTAGACAGGGGCACGAACCCGTGTCTCCCGCATCGGCAGGTGGACTCTCAACCACTGTGCCACTAGGGAAGCCCAGGCCAACTTTTATATGATTTTGTTTTATCATTTGTATATAGCATCATTTATACATGATAGAAATATCAATCGATGCATATAAATGTGTCAATTATTCCTGACAAATCTTGATTTCAGGCTTATATAATTAACACTTCTTATGTTCAGCTAAATAACTTATTACACAATTTTTTGTCCCCCACAGTTGGTACTAGTTTGTTTAATTACTTCATACAGTAATTCTTAATTCTATAAAATCTATGCATTGAAAAACAAATATATTTAATGCTCCATTTATTATACAGAAAGAAAATAGATAATAATTTTTAAAGTCAATGTATTTTGGCGTAACTCTGAAAAGAAATAAATAGCAAGTAATTTGTAACCAAATATTGTGTTTTTCAAAGTGTAAATGATTAGGCTCAACTACATTAGGAGACATAATCATGGAACCAGAAGCTCACATCCATGGAATTGCCATGGTTGCAACTGCCATAAATGCAAACTGTTAAGGTGTGCTGTCTAGGAGAACTCAAATTCAAGTGGCCTTACTCCCACTGAGGTAATTTTATGCATTGGTAGAACACTCTTGGTCATGTTTCAATACAAATTTAGTTAAATATTCCCTTGATTTACAAAGTAGTTGAATTCCTGAAAAACAATATATACTAAAACTTTGTAAATGACGCTTTGGTTTATTTTCAATGTGAAATTGGGTCTAGGGTAAAAATAAAATTTTAAAAGGATTATCAACAAGCTTTTTCTTTCAACTTCATGAATATACATAGGGGAATTTGGAAGTCATGAAGCACACAAAAAATTTGTTCATTACGTAGACTGTTCTACTCAGCAAGATGTATGGCATGCCTGGCCCCAATTACTTCAGTCCCCATGAATCACTGAAATAAGAAAAAAACTTTTTGTGATTTATCAAAACATCCCTTTGGGAGTTGCACTGCCCACCATCCTGGTGAACCACTGACTTAATGATTAGTTTGACTTTGTCATTTGTTCTTACTTCTCAATGCATTGCCCAGAAAAGACTCTGAAACCCAAGCACTGAAGATTCCAAGAAAGCCAATTCTGTATTTATTACTGCTCTCCTTTACATCACTTTAAAATATAAACTGGTTGCAGTTGGGTGCTTGACTCATGGCTGTCTCAGCTCCAGTAGTTGGAGTACCAGGAGAAGTTGGCAAAGCAGCAGGAGACAAGTGAGGACTACCAGGAGGACCAGGATGTGGGAAACATATGGAGTCAGATGAAGAAATGAATGTGAGGATGGTAAACCAAAGAAAGGTAAGAACAGCAGGATTTAGGGAAGGAAGAAGCTGGGAAAACCCTCCACCTGCTGCCATCCCTATAACGTACTACTTTTGTTGTTTCCATCATGCAAGCTCATCATGGGGAAAATGGGTTATGTAACAAAATTCCACAGTTGTTTTAAAATTTCCATATACAGGGTTTTTTTTTTTTTTTTTTTTTTTTTTGTGGTACGCGGGCTTCTCACTGTTGTGGCCTCTCCCTTTGTGGAGCACAGGCTCCGGATGCAAAGGCTCAGCGGCCATGGCTCATGGGCCCAGCCGCTCCGCGGCATGTGGGATCTTCCCGGACCGGGGCATGAACCTGTGTCCCCTGCATTGGTGGGCGGACTCTCAACCACTGCACCACCGGGGAAGCCCTAGAGTATTTTTTTGAGTGACTTCTTAGAGAAATGGTGAATGAATAGATTGCAAAAAAATAATTAACCTTTCAGTTTCTAATATGATTTTTCCCTACAGTGTAACTCGAGTATTTTGGCTAAGGGAAATTTATCACCTGTATTCAAATATAATAATATTCAATTGTAAATATAAATCACATTTCTAGACATATTACTTAATTTTTATATAAACTTCAATTGGGGACCATATATATATATCATTTATACCCCTTATCTGTCTATAAAGGTGATAAGAATTTGATTTTTCCCATCAGGAATGATTTCTGCTAAAAGTCATATCTTACTTGGACATAATGATCCAGATATGACTGTTCTTGGTTGAAGTCAACTATGAAGACTTGAGAATTAGTTGAGTCATGTGGAGTAGGTATTTCTACTAAGGGCATGCTCAAATGAATTTATTAAATTGGAGCTTTAGAAACAAGAGAATATTTTTAAAAAGTAGAACACCCCATGATAACATACCAGGTGATAATGCAAATGTAGATACAGTGCAATTGACATTTGCTATTTCTCCTGCAACCTGGGCTAGAAAAAGCTCTTATCTTCTATATGGTAGCTTGGAAGGGATATAGAGAAAAGGATAAGGATAGCCAAGCAAACATTAAGGAACTCTCTTAGAAAATGAGGAAGCAGAAGGAGGCATACTCTGTCCTCAGTTTCCACAGGCCAAATCTACAGAGACTGAGTCCACAAAATAAGCACTAACCGGGGAATCATTCTCACTGTCCTAGTAGTTTCAGCCCATTATTGAATCCAGTATCATCCCTGTATCCAGCATAAATTTGGATACAGCATTCAAACCCCTACAATTGCTGGCATGCTAGCTAAACAGTCCTGCCTTGGCTATTTTAATAACTGCAAAAATAGGACCCTCTGCTTTACACAATTGAATTATTTGTTCACATTTACAAAAAATATTTCTGGGATTTTTCTAGGAATTGCATTCAACTTGCATATCAATTTGTGGAGAATTGACATCTTTATTATATTGAGTCTTTTAAACCATGGACATGGTCTGTCTCTCATTTATTGAGGTCTTCTTAGATTTATTTCTTTAGTATTTTGTAATTTCAGCATTTAGATTTTGTACTTCTTAAAATTCATACCAATGTATTTCCATTCTTGGAGCTATTGTGAATAGGTTTTTAAAAAGTTATTGGTACAACTGTACATTGCTATTATAATCTTATAAATAAGGTTGTTTTTATTTGTTGACCTTATATTCTACAATTTTGTTGAACTTTATCCCACAATTTTAATATGTTGTGCCTTTATCCAATCAGATTATATATAATTCCCCTGTGATTTATTCTTCTTTGACCCTTGAGATATTTAAAATGTTTTTAAATTTCAAAATATTTGGAGATATTCCAAATACCTTTCTGTTACTGATCTCTAATTTAATTCAGTGTTGTACCAGAAATACACTCTGATTTAAATCATTAAAAATGTATTGATCTTGTTTTATGGCCCAACATACAGTCTATCTTGGTGATGTTCCATGTATATGTAAAATGAATATGTATTCTGCTGTTGTTGGGTGGAGCACTCTATAAATCTCAATTAGGGAAATTTGGTTTGTATTGTTTTTCAGGTTCTCTATGTCTTTACTGATTTTCTGTCTATTCTGTCAATGACTGATAGCATGCACTTGTATGAATGACCGCTGTTTATATAAATGGGTGGCACTTATCCCACTACTTATCTATTTGTTTCTTACAGTACAACCATCTCAGTTCCCTATGTTTATAATCCCTTTCTTCTCCCCTTTCAGTTGGCTACTTCTTGACAGTGTAAAATGTAGGTACTTTAAAAATAGAGTGTTTCCTCCCACCCTAGAAAATTTTTTACAATTTGCTCAAAATAGATATAGTTCCTCTCTTATGGCATTTAGCACAGTATTCCTTGCTTATGTATTGTTGTTAATGTCGTTTATTCAAATTTAAGGACTTTGTGGTTAAATAATCTGCATATATTTTAAAATGTGTACAGAGCTCAATATTGTCCTTCTTCACAATGTCAAGTACATGTTTAACTGAGAAATTAAATATCAGCCAAGTGTGAAGAACTGGAATTGTCCAGGATTATAATTCTAGTCTCAGACAAAAGCCAGAAAGTTAAGACAGGAAGATGAACACGGGCATATTAGTTTATGAAAAAGCATGGACCAAAAACAAGGTACTTGATCCAAAATTCAACCTGCTCTTCTCCTGCAGGTTGGTGAGGCTCTGTGGTGCTAGTACAGATCCAGTTTGGTTAAAAATGAGGGTGGCCAGCAGTGGGTGTGGTAGAGGAGTTTGGAATTATCATGGCTGAGTAGAAAGGACAAGGTTCAGGGTCAGGTCAAAAGGAGGCTAAATATCAAGCTGCAATCTAACCTCTAGCATATGGTAGAAGTTCAGACTACATTGAATGAATGAATGGGTGATGGATGTATGAATATAATTCATGACCAATTAAAAAGATTATCATGACCTTGAACAAATGGACTTTAGATGTTCTTCTATTTCCTCCCACTGGGGTTCCCATAAAGGATAAGTATGATCAGATCTCAGGATCAATTTAAAACAAATAAGCTTAAAAAAGTTTTTAGATACTTTCTTAGATTTTTTTAATAATAGCTGGGGGCAGAAAAATTGACTAGAAACTGTCTTCATTTAACTGGCATTATTAAACAGACAAATGTTTATGTTTTATTAAACTGCTATAGTTATGTACATGGTCTAGTTTCTTTTTCCCAAGTTCATAAGTTATAGAAAGGATTTACTAAAGAAATATGAAAACTTGAGCATTTCTTAATTTAAGGATTTTTTGCAATTGTTGGCAACAAGTTTTTATAAACTACTTTAATCATATTTTTGTACAATGTTTTAATACTTTATAGAATTATTTTCAATAACATCAAAAACATACTTAGAACTTATGCTACCTAGTATCATAGGTTTTAATAAATTGAACCCTTTTTTTCAAACTTTTTTCAGACACAGAGATTTCGTTACAAAAGAAAAGTGTTCTTCAAAGACACTTTGTGTTACACTGAAAAACAAAAACCAAAATCTGGTTGCCATGGATATAAGGGACTAACTTTTTCATTTATTCATTCATTATGTACTTTTTGAGCACCTCTATTTTTTCTATATTCTAAGCAGTGAGACATATCAGTATACTTCTGCTAAACACTCATAAAGCTTTCATTCTTGTGTTTGTGTGTGAGAGACAATAAACAAATAAATATTTAAGATATCCTACTGTGGTAAGCTCAATAAAGGAAAATAAAAGTAGTTGAGGTTATTATTTAGGTAGGTCGTCAGGGACGTTCTCTCTGACAAGATGAATCATGAGCAGAGAGTTGAATGAAGTGAGGGAATAAGCCATGTAGATACCTGAGGAAGTGAGGTCCAGGTGGAGTAAGGTTACTGAGGCATAGAGGCCAGTGGCTTCTGGACTGGAGTGAGAGACAGGGAGAGTGGGAGCATATGGCATCAGTGGAGCAGGAGGCCAACTCATATAGGGCCTCAGAACCATGGTAGGAGTGTGGGTTTCCTTCTCCCCTTATTTGTTTCACCAAAGCTCTATTAAAAGCACCTTCTCAAAACACCAGTGGTTCCATGGAACGTAGTTTAAAATGGCTCACAATGTTAATCAAAGTGTAATAGAAGATGCTCAAACTAAGACGATTCACTGACTTTCCATGTACCAAGAGATATGATGGGTTTTAGAGACAGTATTCTACAGGAGAGACAAGGCCCACCATGGAGCTGGTTGACTAGACTGGAGGACGTATGAAACTGGTGGTGCTAGAGAGTTATGGTGAGCTTCACTGTCTAGTCATCCAAGTTCAAAGGACACAAAGAAAGCTTTGATCAGTTATATACTTTTTATATATTGTATACATTTGGATATATTTGTACACATATTCACACATAAGTATATATATATATATGCATGCATGTATATATGTAAACACTGCCAAGAATTTTGTTCCCATAAATCATAAATGAGGTATAGTCTTGTATACAATGTCAATTTGAAACATATTAAGAAGAACCTCAGCAATAAGTTCTGTAACCAGCAATTAGATTTTTTAGTCAGTTGACAATATTCAGGTAATTGGATTTGCCAGAATAACATATCAATTATCTAAATCATTTTCATTCATGCATAAAATGATATAAGCAGCATTTACTTCTCTATTGGGATTCCAGCTAGAGCGTGGAGACAGTGCTACACTAGTCACAAAATCCCCCAATCCTGGGATTGATCTCTCTCAGTTCCATTTAATCCTTTTACTTCATTATCTCTTCTGCTTTTGATGTATGTGATATGGGTGGGAGTTTATAAGTTGTATGTTTGTTCTAATGTCACTACAATAATATTACTATGATGCCTTATGCTTAGGAACCTAAGGTAATGTCTTTATCATTTTCTATTCTACATTATGCTCTAAACACTGGAGGATAAAAAAAAATAAGGATGTCAAGGGCTTCCTCAACTCCCCCTATTGCTTGGTACATAATAAATATTGTTTACTAATGACAAATAAGCCAAATAAATGATGTAATAAAGCTTTGTTGATACTAAAGAGAAAGCACTTTATTTGGGGGAAGTTTGAAAATACTGATTCAAAACTCATTCTCGAAACTAACACACCACTGTAAAGCAATTATACTCCAATAAAGACGTTAAAAAAACAAAACCCATTCTGTTTCTAGAAGGTGAAGTAATTGGTGCCCACAGATTCTTCTTTCATAGAATATCATAGGCCTTTCAAAATATCTTCACAATTATGTTAAATTTGATTCTGATCTATGGACTATAAGAGGCTTTATAAAAGTTTTCAGTATGTTAAGCAAGTCTTTTGATACAGGCCACCTAAATCATGGGTAAATAGTTAAGAAAAAACCAAGGATGGCAGCAGCAGAGTTTAGCATAAAGTAGTACTTGAAACTGTCATGCATTATTATTACTACTATTACTATTATTATTGTTGAAAAACAAACTACCTCAAAACTGTCTTAATGAAGTCTGAACTGTTTCATTCTAAACTTGTTACCTGCTCATCAAGGCAAAATACCAAACTTTCAAGTGACCTTTAAATGACTGATATATTTAGCATTTCCAACTAATTTTACCAACCCTAAATCTACACAACAGGGTACCAGAGTTCTTTGTTTTAAACCATAAGCAAGAAATTATAAGCTTAAGTCTTCATTAAAAAAATATTCCCTTAAGTTTGAAATTTTCAATAACAGCAATTATTTAGTATTTATTATATTCTACATCATTGCTCACAAAAGCTTAGAATTTATAGAAGACAATGTGATTTAAAGTAAATATTTAAGATTGCAAATTTTGTTAGGAGTGATATTTTGGACTGTAAGAATTCCAGATGATTATTATAGTAATAATAAATATTGTTAAAATAATGATACTATTAAAATACATTTTTGTAACTTTTCTATGACTTACCCTCTCATTAAAAAATGTACTGTTCTGAATTAACTGATTAAAAGCAAAGCAAAGAATCTGTGATTTTTCTAAATTCCACATAAGTTAACTTTCAGCTGTCACATTTTGCTCAGTCATTTTGTGTTCTTATGTTGTCAAAAGTGTAAGAGTCAAATACACTGTTATTCTGTAATCTTGAATGACCCATGCTCCCTCCTTCCTCTCCCTCTCTCTCTCTGTCTCTCTCCCTCAGACATACACATATGCACAAACACATGCACACTAGAAACTATACCTTGGGGATAGGTTTTATTTGTTTGTGTTATATTTACTTAGTGGAAGACATATTTTATTTCTTATAAATAGTCATTTTTGTAATGTCTTTTCAGAGCTAGAAGGTGCTACGAAATTTTGTTGTAAATAAATGTAAAATACAAAAACATCATCCAAATTGTTTTCTTTCAATTCCTAAGATAATAATTCCATGATATACTAACTCATTAGTAAAAATGATCAAAATGAGAATGTAATTAAGATATTTGAACAACTGGCTTCTCAGAGTTGTTTTAAGAGAAGGAACTAAAGAATTTTGTAGGGGTTTTAATTACAATAAAAAACAACTGCAGACAAATGGATCAAAACACATGGATACATGATAGCCTCTATTTTATTCTTAAAATTACTCTTTTAAAATAATTCCTTCTTTTACTGACTTCAGAAGACTGGTTGATAAATTTGACATAAGTTGGTACAAACAATATAATGCTAGGTAGAGCTCTAAAGTCATTATAATATCATTTTATATTTTACTAAGAACATGTTTCTTATACTTTGACTATAATATATATCAGTTACTGACTTTAATACTTTCAATAGCTTGTCGATTTCTGTTATAAGGGTCACATTTTCCTTAAAAGTAGTAAAAATATATAGTACTTTTGAAAAGTAATAAAATCAGAAACTCAAATATTAATCCAAGAAAATGGATTCCTTCATTAATTGAATTGGTTTACTTCAAAAATGTTGAACAGCATTTTTGATTATAATGAGCATTGTGTGTGTATAGGTCTAGAAGAGAAATGCTGAGAATAGCTTAATTCAATCTGCTATAGTATATCAATGGCCTCGGATAATAGTGAAATTATTATAATGAAGTACTATACTGGATTATTAACATAATGTATTTGTTTTACTCTTTATATTAATATAAAATAAATCTGATCCTCTAAGAGGGTGCTACTTAAGTGACTAAAACAAATTCAAGTCCACCTTGAGGTAATGCTATTTTCATTACTTTAATTTTACTTAATTACTACCAGTCTCTTATGTAGGTAAATTTTGTCAATTTTCCTTTTTATAGAAAAGTGTTTTAAATTGCAATGTATTATCTTAACTTTAAACAGGGAATGTTTATAAAACTTGAAACTTAGGAAATACATTTTTCTAAAATAAGAGCAATAATAGAACTCCATATATTGTGAGCAACTTACTTATTGGAAACACAAATATATTAAAAGTTTATTATCTGGACTAATATTGAGAAAAATAATGTGAAAAAACACAAGCCCCTTTGGAAAATAAAAAGCCCCTTGAAAGCTGTAATATCCCAAATTCCAGGCACATATTTTCCTCATAGGGAAAGTGTAAAGGACTTGATGGATTTTGTGCCCCCAAAACTCATATGTTGAAGCCCTAACTCCCAATGTGACTATTTGGGGTAAGGAAGTGACAAAGGTTAAATGAGGTCATAAGGGTAAATCTATGATTAATATGATTAGTTTCCTTATAAGAGACACAAGAGAACTTGCTTGCTTTCCCCACCATGTGAGAATACATGGAGAAGGTAGCCATCTGCAAGCCAGAAAGAGAGCCATCGCCAGGAATCGAATCAGCTAGAATCTGTATCTTGGACTTCCCACTTCCAGAATTGTGAGCAGTCAATTTCTGTTGCTTAAGCCATCCAGTCTGTATTTTGTTATGGCAGCCTGAGCAGACTATTATGGAAAGACCCATACATTTTCACTTCAAATGTATTTACTCCCACAATTCATGTGATCTTAATAAGTCTGGTTCTATAGTATACATGTCTATTGAAAGAAAAAAAGACAGTAATCTGGAAAAGCAGAGAGAGAGTTTATCAGTCTGGAACATTTATACCAGTAGGATATGGCTGAGAGTAAACTGAAGGCTAGAGGATAAAGCAAAACTGAAGGAAAAAATAGTCATGACGATTTCAAAAGCTCAGCAGTATAGAAATATTTTGAATGCTGGAAAACAGTGCTACACACAGTAGTACACCTACATGGCATTCTATTTTATTGCAGGAGAAAAGCCATGAGGCTTTAGGTCAGAAGACCTGGGTTAAATCTCTGTTGTCTTAATAGTAGTATCTTGAAAAAGATTTTTAGCTTCCCTGAGACAAATGTTCCAACATTATAAAATATAATCCCTTACCAAAAAATAACTGAAAGAGAGAAATGGCTCATTTGAGTGCCAGAGCGTGTACTGTGGTAGCCAATTTCTAGGAGGCCCCCAATGATCTCCTGGTATTCTCCTTCCACACTGTACCAGAGTCAGTGTGTATGACCAACAGAACGTGTGCAAAGCAGTGGTATGTCACTTCTGAGATTAATTTACAAAAGATACTGAAGTTGTCATCTTTAATTCTCTCTCTCTCTCTCTCTCTCTCTCTCTCCCTTTTTCAGAAATTCCAGATTTTTTTCTAGCTTATTATGGTGGAAATTTTCCTCTCACCACCAAAGATCCATGCTGGAATATATCAATGTTTTCTTTTCTAATGTATTAACAGGTTAATTTTGTTCTTTTCATCTCTAGATTAAATGTCTTTAAGGTATTTCTTTGATAAGCATTTTCTTATCATCATTTGCAGTTTAATATGTAATACTGTTATTTTCCTTCATTAATCAAAAATTCTATAATTATATTTTAAAATTATCTTAGATCTATTTTAGGAATATATTATTAAATTGCCATATGATTAAATATTTTAGTTACTGAAAATGTGGCATGCAATTTTTAATGTTTAAAAAATTTTGATAATAACTTTTGGCCCTATGACATTATCACTTAATTGACTTTTTAATTGTTCTACAAGTATTTGAAAATATTGTATACTATTTGTTTTTAGGGTAGAAAGTCATATCTATATGCATCTATGTCTATCTTGTTATTATGTATCACATTTAAAGTCTATTTTATTTATTTATTTTTGATCTGTTGAGGACTTAGAAAATAGAATATTATTATTTGAACATCGTTGTTATGATGGTACTTTTCTCAATGTCTCTTTGTGCAGATGTTGCTTTTTTTGTTTTAATAATATTTTACTCTGGTACCTGATGCTTGATGGCTGTTACAAAGGGAGGAGACAAGGTCATGTAACAATTAAGGTCTAACTCTCCAGAATGGATTCAAATCGCAGCTCTACTAATTGCTCATTACATGGAAAGGCAAGTTTCTTAATTTATCTGTCTCAAGTTCCTCATTCATAAAATGGGTATTATGGTAATAATGGTTCCTAGCTGATAGGCCACTGTGAGAGTTACTTGAGCAGCCACTTATAAGCATTTAGAATAATGCCTGACATACAGGAAGCGCTCAATAAATGTTGGCTCATAACTGTAATTATCTGTATTGTGGATTTTAAATGGTATTTATATAAATATATTTCTTGTACTATTTATTATATTTCTTTAAGCTGTACTTTGATTTAAGATTGATATTTTAACATTATTTGTTTTTTTCATTGCATTTGCCTAGTATTTTGAAACTGTAGGCATTATGATGTTTCAGTCGGCTTTAAAATAAGCAAATTTAGTTCTTTCTTGATATAAGCTGAGAGTCACTAGTTTGCAAGGTTTAACATAATCACATTTATTATAGTAACTGATGCTATTATGTGTCATTTTATTTCATGCTCTCACTTTTCTTATAGTTCTGTTTTTGTTTTTCTTTTTTCATTTATTTTTGGCCGTGTTGGGTCTTCGTTTTTGTGCATGGGCTTTCTCTAGTTGTGGCAAGCAGGGGTTACTCTTCGTTGCACTGCATGGTCTTCTAATTGAGGTCGCTTCTTTTGCTGTGGAGCACGAGCTCTAGGTGCGTGGGCTTCAGTAGTTGTGGCACGTGGGCTCAGTAGTTGAGGCTCTCCGGCTCTAGAGCACAGGCCAGTAGCTGTGGCACATGGGCTTAGCTGCTCCGTGACATGTGGGATCTTCCCAGACCAGGGATCTAACTCATGTCCCCTGCATTGGCAGGTGGATTCTTAACCACTGCACCACCAGGGAAGTCCTTCTTATCATTCTTTATCTTTTTAAAAGCTTTTATTTCTTTTACTATATTGATTCTAGTTTTGTTTCTTTTTTCTTTAATAAATAAGTTATAAATTACACTTTTCTTTAACTAGTGGTCAAAAATAAAAGTGTCTATTGATTTCTTTTTATGGAAGGAGATAAACTTATTGTCTTACATCTTTTTCTCCAAACTCTTCAAATTCTTTCAGGTTTTTATAGAGATAATCTTGGACATTTGATTCACATTATTATTGAATCTCTTTGTATTTCTTATAGAATATTTAATATTTTCTTGAAATTTGATGTCCATATTAATAATACATAAGAACTTAGTAAAATATTATCTTGTTTCTATCACTGTTTCACTCATATATTTCTTATTTCTTAATTTTAATTAATTTCTAAGTTGGCTGAAATATTTTTAGAAATGTTTGCAAGTAGGAATAAAGGTAACTTTCAGCCAGGAACAGCCTGGATATGGAATTCCTGAGTCCCAAACTCTTTTATTTTCTTTGTATGCATGTATGTATGTACATATGCATGTATGTATTCATTTAAAGTTGTATAAGCACACCTTGTTGTTCCTCTTCTACTCTGGTTTTAAATGAGCTATATTTTACAAAACTCCTCAACATTTCTAGCATTTGGATGATGCACTTTCCTAGTTTCTAGGTGAGGATATATATTTTCTCTTTTCCTTGTCCTTTGCCATTGTAATGATATATTTTAAGCAGAGAGTAAAATTCACAGGTCCGATCAATATCTTGGACTGGAAGTAACTCACATATGATTTCTGAGGTTCCATTAGATAAAGTCCTGATATATTGTTTTTACACACTCATACATGTTATCTCTGGTCAAGTCTAAGTATTGTTCTATAGAAGGTATTTCAGTGGGCATTCACTCTAACAGTTTTGAATGGCTGCCCAGGATGGAGAGTCTCGCTGACTCTATATTACTTGGAAATTACTTTTTTTTCAATCTGTTCAGGGACAGATTAATGTATTTTAGTCTTAATTATTGTATTGCAACAAACTGCTGGAGACGGGATGCAGCCACAAAACATGAGCAAAAAAATTCTGGTCACCGAAGAAATACTTAGAATTTTTGTCATTGTAGTTGTTCTCTGCTGCTTAGTACCATGAAGGGTTGGGACAGGGTTAGTTTGGGGAGTAGCATGGATTGATTAATATTGAAGAATCAAAGCACATAAAATTATTTTTACTACAACTATGGGAATTTTTTAGTATCAAAATTTCTTAATATTTCATTGTGAGAGAACATCATTTATTGTATCCAATGTAGGTAAAATATGATAGGGCATTCAAAAGAAATTAGAAATCATGCCATAAATAATGTTGTGAATTGACACAGCCTTATGTAATAGGATTAATTAATATTTTGGATTTTTTCTATTTTTTCCCCTAATGTCATATCACCAAAACAAGGTTGTATCTAATATGCTCAAGATTCCCTGTGTATACCAGTGATTTCAAGAAGTCAGATTATACCAAAGTTGTTGATTTGTTAGGAGACTTAGCTTATAGCCAACATTGTTTGAGAACTTACAAGAACTTACTAAAATCATATGTAATTGAGCTAATATTACTTGTTTAGATTTACCCATTTGAAAGTATGTAACAGAGATTTAAGATAAGCAAGTGGTAACATAGTGATTAATAGAAAGCCAAGGGCAAATGAGAAAAAGAAAAAAAAACCCTAGTAATGGGTCTGTATAGCTTTGTCTCTAAAGGGTGATCCTGCCCAGGTTTAGTGACTTTATTCTTCTCTTATGCAGCACACAGAAAGACTTGGAAGAGTAGTGATGGTAAATTATTAGATAAATGAATAAATGAACAGCCTATAGATGATCATTTACTACAAGGTCCCATGGTCTCTGCATATGCTAATTTACCAGTCTCACCAGGATAAAAGAAAAAACAAACAGTTCTTCTTTCTAGCTGTGTTTATATTCTCACCATTAGAGAGATTCATGCATTTATAATTCAAAGCAGTACACAGTCTGCTGAATATCACTTTTTAAAATGTAAACGTTAAGTGGAAGAACCCTGGAAAAAGATGTTTTGCCTCAAACATCTCTTATTAGCAAGTTATATGGATTTGTTCATTAAATTTTTACCAAGGTAAAAATCAATTAATTTCATGAAAAAAAGTCATTGAGAAGAGTAAGACAGAAGATCCTTTGATACCAAGATGGCAGCAGGGAATAATGACCTGTGAGTCAAGCCTTAGAAAAACACCAAATTAAGAATGTGGCATTGAGTGTGCAAGTGGCATATGGGGAACAAACAAGGAGTTGGGATAAAAGTTCATTAGTTGAGATATGCAGAACAAGATTTCTTATCACCCCATCACCATCAATTCATATTTCCATGTTCTCTAGCTTTCCACTTCCTCTACTTCCCCCCAGGTTATGTCTTAATTAATTATTGTTATAATACCAACTTTTTCTTTCATAAATCTTAATAGACACACAAGAGAAAACTATAAAGAAAAAAATTGCATCATCGTTCTATTCAATGAAAATAGTGTTAAGTTAATCATGTAATTTCTTCTATTTTCATCAAATTTTTGACAGACTAAACATACCTCTTATGGAAAAACAGTCTATTAACGTAAACTTATATATGAGGGAAGAGTAGGTAACTTAGCTATGAGATTTTTATTTATTACTGTCTTTTATAAATAGTGTATTTAAAAAATACTACCTTTATATTAAAGGCAGGTATTCTTTAGATCATACATCCAACAATACTTATCAAGAACCTATATGATGATAGCACTCATCTAGGTGCTGTGAGTAAAGAGAACAAAACAAGTGTTTAGGGTTTCCCTGGTGGCGCAGTGGTTGAGAGTCTGCCTGGCGTTGCAGGGGACACGGGCTCGTGCCCCGGTCCGGGAAGATCCCACGTGCCGCAGAGCTGCTGGGCCCGTGAGCCATGGCCGCTGAGCCTGTGCGTCCGGAGCCTGTGCTCTGCAGCTGGAGAGGCCACAACAGTGAGAGGCCCGCATACCACAAAAACAAAAAAACAAACAAACAAAAGTGTTTGCACTCATGGAACTTAAATTCCCCTGGGTTAGACAGAAAACAGCCATGTCTGAATGCTAGTGAACATACATACATTTATTTATTTATTTATTTATTTATTTATTTATTTATTTATTTATTTATTCGTTCATTTATTCATTTAATTTTTTATTATTTTTGCTGACCATTAAAACTTATTTTATTTTAATTCAATTTATTTAAACAAAAACAGTCCAGAAATACTTTGGAATATTTTAACATAGAAAATACTAGCTATTTCCAAATAGGGAGCCAAAATACTATAATTAGAAGGATTGAAAATTGAAAAATTTCTACACACTTTAGTGTTTAAAGAGAGTGTAACAGACACTAATTAGATAAAAAATAGGGAAAACTATGCCTGCTACTGTTATGAACAATCTCTATATATTAAGCATAGAATCTATATTCATTAGTATTCTTTAATTATTCTAATTTTTATTGTAAAATGCAATTGTTATATATTATGTGTTAGATGTTGTAAATGTAAAGTTTGCCACAGATTGATAAATAACACCAGAGGATGGTTTTCACTTGTTTCATACTTTTAAACTATGCTAGATTTTTACAGCTATTAATTTATTTGAAATTTCCAAATTAGAAGTAATTTTTAAGTACTTATACATAAAATACAAGAATTCAGCCACAAAGCAAAATATACCCATTTCAACCCAACTTTTGTGTTCTCAATACATTTTTGCACATCCTTGCCAAACTAAACTCCTAAAGCAATAGCTTTAATCATAGCATTTCTTTGCTTAAAAGCTTTTATTTTCATTGCCTTCTGAATAAAACATAGAGGTAATTATTATCATCTGGCTTTATCTTTTACCAAACTCTACAAATAGCCTACATACCCAAAAAACAGGACTCTCCTCTGTTCTATTTCTCATTCCTCACATTATACTTATGCTGTCACTTCCAGCTGAACCTTTTCTCCTCAATAGCGCCAACTATAAAAATCCTGCTTAACTTCCAAAGTCCATTGTAAAAGTTATCAGTAATCCTTTCCCAATTCCTTGGGTTTAATGCAGGTCATAAACTACCTTGTATGAGAGAAATTTATATGCATGTCATATTAGTCTCTAAATTCCTTGAGGGTCTAGTCTTCCACCTGTATATCTCCTACAGTACTTAGGGCAATGCTTACTTATTAATTCCATTGACTCCAGTTAGAAAATAAAACTCTAGTAAAGGGGTGTGACTTCAGCAAAGTGGCAGAATAGGCAGTTCAACATACCTGTCTCTTCACAAAAATATTGAAAAACAGGCAGAAATGGTCACAACCAACTTTGTCAGTACTCTAGAATAAACAGGCAAAGGTATATAGTAACCAGTAAAATGCTGAATTCAGAAAAAGGCAACCTACAAATGGTAGGAAGAAGTTGTGGTATTCTTACTTGTCCTTGCCCAACTCCCTCCTTGACTCGGCTGCAGTAGTGAAGCTGGAAGCCCACGTTCCAGTGTGGGACCCTGGTCCCTGGTTCTGGAGGAAGCAGAACAGACCTTACTAATATTCTATTATGTTTGCCTTTTCTCATTTGACTGGGAGCTATCTGAAAGATGGGCAAAGTGATTAATATCCAGAATATATTAAAAAAAAAACTCCTACATCTCAACCTCTAAAAGATAAATAACCCAATGTAAAAGTGAGAGAAGATTTTTTTTTTTTTGAGGTACATGGACCTCTCTCACTGTTGTGGTCTCTCCCGTTGCAGAGCACAGGCTCCGGATGTGCAGGCTCAGCAGCCATGGCTCACGGGCCCAGCTGCTCCGCGGCATGTGGGATCTTCCTGGACCGGGGCACGAACCCATGTCCCCTGCATTGGCAGGCGGACTCTCTACAACTGCGCCACCAGGGAAGCCCGAGAAAAGAACTTAAATAGACATTTCTCCAAAGAAGATATAAAAATGGCCAATAAGCACATGAAAAAAATACTTAACATCATGTGTTATTAGAAAACTGAAAATCAAAACCACAAGATATCACATCTCACCTACTTGTATTGCTGTAATAAAAAAAAAAGAAAAGGAAAGTAACACATATTGGCAAGGATGTGGAGAAATTATACATTTCTGGCAGGAATGGAAAATAATGTAGCCACTGTGGGAAACAATTTGGTGGTTCCACAAAAACCAAAACATATGTATGTGTACCAGTATCTGCTTGAGTCCCTGTTCTCAAATCTTTTGGCTATATATTTAGAGGTGGAATTGCTGGATCATAAAATAATTCTATGTTTTGACCTTTTGAGATACAGCTTCTGTTTGGGATGATGCAAAATATATTGAATTAGATTCTGCTGATGGTTGTATAACACTGTAATTTTAATTAGTGCCACTGAAAACTGTACACTTAAAAATGGTTAAAGTGGCAAATTTTATGTTATGTATACTTTACCATAATAAAAAAACCTACAGTGCATTAATTTTACATTCAAGTAGTATAGTAATAATTATAAGCAGAATATGGCAGATATAATTTCTAAGAACTTAATATGGTTCAGTTTCAAATATATGAATATGAATGTTTTCTATATACCATATACCATTTATTCAATGTAAAGGTAAAAAAAAGTATTTAATTCAATTAGCAATGTGAAGTTTTACACTAATTATGCAATAGTTATAACTGAACAGGTTCTCTCAATATACTCAGATTTAGAATATCAACTACCTAATTTTTCTTGAAAATTTCTTCTAAGATTTATTAAAATCATGTCTTCAAATAATCAACTAAAGAAGCTTAGGGAAAAGAATGCTTACTTAAACTGTTAGCAAGCTGGCTAGGATCACTATCATTTGATTACATTTAAGTTGAAGTTTAAAAAATGAAATGTAACATATACCAATTTGTTAATATACATATTATATTCACCATCATCAAAAACAACCTAATTACTTTCTTGGGTATCAAAACAAGTAAGGCATTAATATGATTAGTGTAGGAAAACTGTAGTCATGCTTAATGAAAATTAGGCCATTTCTGGCAGTGTTATGAGCAAAAGAGGTAATTATGTAAATTAATGAGTAAAGGTCCTCTCTACGTATATCCATTCGGCACACATATTTTAAAGCATTTATTCTATATGATTGACTATATGCATGTACATATTATGTGAATTGCCTGGTTTCATGCATATACTTAGAAGGACTTCTACAAAATATCTCTATGAGGCCAGGATGCACATTTTCCTAAAGCACTATGCCTGCAGATCCTATTAACCAAGAGATTACTCATGCATTTTCATCAGTGGTGTACTGTTACAAATGTTTAGCATTTATCTGTCAACACTTCACTACTGTGCCATATTTTTACTGTTAAATAATTATAAGTAGATTGGCAAAAGTGTGGAGTGTTTTTCCAAATTTTACCCACACTCAGTTCATTAAACTGTGACACGAGTTCAGAGTTTCAGGTCTTAGGAATTCAGTCGTTGGCATCTTCTACTGCCACCAGATTTAAAGCAAAAAAATGTAAAAGGCATAGAAGTCAATTGGCCATAATCTTGATTAAGAATCACTACAAAGCTAAAATGGCTCCCCACTGAACCAACGAGAAAGTCCACACCCCTAGCTTGGCATCCTAGCTCTTTATCCTCTGTGTCAAAATGCTTTCCAAACAGTTTTCACCACGTTTCCTCCTATTCTACGCTCTAGCCAGAGTCAATCTCACACCACTCTACAGCCGTGGTAGATCTTGCTCCCGTTAAAATAGGTCATGATTTTCTCTCTATCTGGGGCTCCTTTCCTTCTCTTTTTAAAGCTCATTTCTCTTCTTAAATGCCACCACTTTAGTCAAGTATCCCATATTTATTTAAAGAGTTGTTCTTCTGCAAGCTTCCTATAACACTTTGCATGTCTGTATATTATCTGATTCTTTGAATGAATATTATTTGTATTTGCCTCAACTAAGATATGAGCACTTCAGGAGAGAAGGAACTCAGCATAAAATGAGGCACTAAATATATATATGTACTATGTACAAAAGTTAGAATAAAGCCCTGTAATTTACAAAACACTTTAATATTCATTATTTCATTTGTTTTTCTCAAGGTGATATTGTAACTCGTATTTCACAAAGTGGAGCTGGTATTCATAGAAATCAAGAAATATGTCCAATGCCAAACGTCCAGTAAAACCAGATGGAACAAGGATTTATATTTAAGACTTTCAATTCAAATTCACAGTTTTATATAACGTGGATAGAGAAGAGAAATGAAGAAAAAAAGGTTAGTTAAATCATTGTCCAAGGATTTAGGATTTGAATTAAGTTCATCTGAATTTAAGCCCTGTGCATTTTCTATACTATCAGGAAAAGCCTGACACTACAGGCTTAAAAAAAGAAAGGTTGATATTTTGAAATTGTAAATCAGTGGATTTAGACAGTTATGTGGACAGCTTCATATAATATGTTGGATATTATAGAACTAGACTACCTTTAAACACTGAAATACATTAATGATTGGCCATTAAATAACTCAATCATTGCTATGTCATAAAAGGAAACATAACCACTATAAACCCCTGTTATCATTTAAAGTAATGTTATTGTCCTTCAAGTCCCATAAAATTGCCCTAAATGTAGTATACACAGTGATTATGCAAAGAGCCTCAGTGTATAATAAAATGTGCACAAAGTCCATAAGACACTATACTCTTATATATTTGTATATGTTTAACCTAAAATTAAGATGCTAGCTCTAATAAACATAAAAAATTATGACACCTTAATGTATAATTATCTTACTTTACTTTTTAGTAATCATAGATGAGGTTAAGGTAGAATTTACATCTTAGGTCTTTTCACAAAAGCTTTTATCTAAATATTTTCATGTAAATACATTTTCTGTATTAAGTAAACTATTTAAAATTGGCCTTACAATTACAAATAAAATGTAACTTTTTTTCCCCCAAATAGGTATGGTAGTATCTGAATATTATACATTTTATAAATTATTTCATCTGTGTGTTTAAAATGTCTGTGTTTTCATCCTTATTTTGATCTTTTTATTTACCTTTGAGATTTGGCTTTGTTTTATTTGAGAGGTTTTATTGGGTGAAATTCAAAGTGACAGAAACCAGTTCTCTAATGGATACCTAAGGAGAGATAAATAGATTTGTTGATGGCCATGTTTTATGAGTTCAATTTATAGAAGGTGCTGATGAGAGATTTCGTCAGACAGAATACAGTCTGAGGTGAAGTAGTTGAGTTTTTATGTTCTTACAGTGGAGTGTAAGAAAGGACAGCTATATTAGGCATGCTGAATGATATAACATGTTCTAATGTAAAAATCACAAGAATAAGGAAGATTAGTTGAATTTACAGGGAGAAAAAGTAGCACTGAATTGAATTAAGTTATTCAAAAGTTGAAACAACTTGAGAAACTCCTGCTGGGTACTGTTAAATTTCCTGCTTAAAAGGTGAGCGCTGACTGAATTTTCCAGAGTTTCATATGACCTGCAGGAGCTGTAAACAGCTTGGAACCAGAAGGAAGCTGAAGGAAATAACTGTTCAGGTGTGAATTTTATCTGCCCCTCATACTTCCCTTAGTGAGTAGAGGAACAGAGGTGGCCATAGTAAGTCACCTACCATATCAATCCAGATGAAATACCGAAATAAACTAGGCAAAGGTCAAGTCAGAAGACCGGGGAAAAATGATCAAGCAAGCAGCCAAGAGGCACTTAATGAAATTCATTCAAACACTGTACAGAGTTGCAAAAGCCATTCTTATTTTTAATAACAGCTACTTCTCCACCTATTAAAAAGATAAATGTATATTGTAGAAGACTTGGAAAGTATGTAAAGATGTATCAAAGAAAATAAAAGTCACCTTTAATCATCTGGCTCAGAAAAAATTATTTGTAGCATTTTGGTATATTTAAGAAAATTATTTCTCTTACTCTCTCAGCTATGCTTGTATTAATATTATTTCAAAAGGATTATATTATATATAATATAAAGTTTCACATCTGCTTTTATATCTAATCTAATATTAGGGGCATTTTTCTTGTTATGAAAAAAATTAATGTTTTTATACTTTTAATTTTTTAATTCATTAACATTTTTGGTTTATATAGTAAATTAAAATTTAAACTTGTGCTTCTTCCACATACATTCACTAATTGAACTCCTACTTTAATGATAACAGTTTTAGATACATTTTTATATGCTCAGTACACTGTATATTTGATATATAATAAACCAGTTTCTTCTCTATTGCTTTCCATTATGAAATCATTTTTGTCATTTTTCTTCCATCTTACATTCTTACATCTTACGTTGCCTGCAAATTTTTAAAATCAATTTTGCTTTATCAAATTACAAAAAGAGTTCATGGGATTAACACTTCTAGGAATGAGTGATGGTAGATTCTTTACATTATATCTGATTTTATGGGATACACATTTAAAGTTTCATCATTAAGGAAGACACTGGCAGTAAGTTTGAAAAAGACAATTCTGTTTTAGTTAAGTAACATTTCCTCTATTGTTTTTTGTAAAGAGTTTTAAAATCAGGAAAATATGCGAGTTTTATCCATTCTCTTTGGCAAATATGAAAATTAATATATGGATTCTTTCATTTACTATTTTTTCCTACAAAAAACAAATTATTTATTAATCTAACATTAGCCTTGCTAGCCAATAATAACTATGCATAAAAATGATGCATATTTTTAACGGTGGTAATAGTTACCATCCATTTTTTCAGTGTACATTTCAAGTACATTTGTACTGTCATACAATCATATTTCCAGAACTCTTTCCATCTTGCAAAACTGAAACTCTATAGCCATAAACAATTGCTCATTTCCCCCTCCCCTCAGCCTCTTGGCAACCACCCTTCTACTTCCTGTCTCTATGAATTTGACTACTCTAGGGACCTCACATAAGTAGAAGCACATAGAATTTATCTTTTTGTGACTGGTTTATTTCATCTAGGCATAATGTCCATAAGTTTCAGCCATGTTATAAAATGTGTTAGAATTTCATTTTTTTAAAGGCTGAATAATATTTTATTTTACGTATACATCACATTTTGTTTAAGCTTTCATCCATCAATGAACACTTTGGTTCCTTCCATCCTTTGCCACTATGAATAATTCTATTATCAACGTGGGTATACAAATAGCTCTTTGAGATCCTGCTTTCTGTTCTTTTAGGTACATACCAGGAGTGGAATTGCTGGATCATATGGTAATTCTATTTTTAATTTTTAGAGGAACCGACATACTGTTTTCCATAACAGCTGCACCATTTTATATTTCCATCAGCAAAGTAAAAGTGTTCCAATTTCTCCACATCCTTGCTACCATCTATTTTTTTTTAAATTGTAGCCATTCTAATGGGCAGGAGGTGATATCTCATTTTGGTTTTGATTTTTATTCCCCTAATTATTAGAAATGTAAGCATCTTTTCATTTTTTAAAAAAACTTTTTTGACCATTTGTACATCTTCTTTGGAGAAATGTCTATACAAGTCCTCTGTCCATTTTTTTGATCAGGTCATTTGGTTTTACTTGTTGTTGAGTTGTAGCAGGACTTTGCAAAATATAATGTGGATAAAACCCCTTAACAGATATATGATTTCAAAATATTTTCTTCCACTCTATAGGCTGCCTTTTCATTCTACAGACTGTATCCTTTGATGTTCCAAAGTTTTTCATTTTAATGAGATCAAATTTATCTAATTTTACTTTTGTTTACTATGCTGTCAGTGCTATATCCAAGAAATCACTGCCGAATCCAATGTCATGAAGATTTCCCTTAGGTTTTTTCCTAGATTTTTATAGTTTTAGCTGCTATGTTTAGGTCTTTGATCCATTTTGAGTTAATTTTTATATATGGTGTAAGCTAAGGGTCCAGCTTCATTCTTTTGCAAGTGGATATCTAGTTTTCTCAACAACGTTTGCTGAAAAGACTGTCCTTTCCCTATTTAATGGTCTTGGCATCTTAGTAAAAATTTATTTGACCATATATGTAAGAATTTATTTGTGGTCTCTCTATGCTATTCCATTGGCCTATATGTTTGTCTTTATACCAGTAACACACTGTTTTTATTACTATATCTTTGTAATAAGGTCATTTACTATTTTAATATGATGAAGTATATTTCTCAAAACAAACTATCTTGCATTCTTAGAATATACATTATGTAATTATAATCCTTTATTACTGTAACATTTCAAGACTGAAGTCACTAAAATTTAATTCATGATTTTGGAGTCTATATTCATAAATATATATATGTTTGGATGTTCTTCTAAATGCTTCTAAATGCTAAGCAGAGAGTAATCATGTGACCCAGCAATTTCATTCCTAGGCTTATACCCAAGAGAAATGAAGAAATACATTTACACAATATTACACAAATATTGTAGGCAAATGTTGCAGACAAATATTCCATAGAACCATAATTCATAATAGTCAAAAGTGGAAACATCTCAAATATCCAATAATGAATGAACAAATATGGTATATCCATATAGTAGAATATGCACATGGTATTGTCCAGTGCTGATCTAATTTTATCCTTACATGCTTTTATTTTTATAAAAGTTTTGGAAAGCATAGAGTTCTGTGTTTGGTTTACAAATTGTCTTTTGTAAAGAAAAATCACTATGATTAATTTATTAAATATATCCTGTTCCTAACCTTCTTGAGAATACCTGCTTTCTGGAGTTTAGAGCTCCATATCCTCTATTTTCCTTATTCGTTATAAGCCCTTGAAGCATTTTATATTTTTTTCCTTTTTCTCTGCATTCTATCATGCCTTTTAATATGCATCCCCCATAATACTATTCTGATTTTTTTTTCAGTATGAGTTATGCTCTTAATTTATCTTCAATGTATTTTTGTATTCTACTATCATATTTGGGTTTACTTGAATTCCTCTATACTCTAAAACTGAATCAAAACAGTTTTCTGAGGAGAATTCTGGTACTTCCAATTGGTAAGCCTTTGAATCATCTCTGAATGATGGACCATAGGTGATATTCTTAGAATATATTTATGCATTATGAAGAGTTACCTTATCAAACTTATTACTGTATCCAATATAAAAATATTGTTGAGGGCATCATTTAATGAACCTGCCTGCATTCTTTGATGAGTTCATCAGTTAAAATCCTCCCTTATACTAATAATATAGTTGTGTATTTTTTTCCTTAACTACTTGGTTTGAGTGCATCTCAAACATTCTCAATTATACAAATGAAAAGAAAAATGCCCTTTGCTTGGCTGTTTGAAAGCTTAAAACTAAAAGTGTGCCTCAGCATTAGTGAGTGAGTTATTATAGCATGCATTTGGTATATTCTTGGTTCCATTTTCTCCCCTTGATGTTTATCTTATTTCTCTTTATTTTAATTTAGACCCTTTTGCCAAATTTTATTTATCCTTGTAAG
This sequence comes from Mesoplodon densirostris, assembly GCF_025265405.1. Lineage (NCBI taxonomy): Eukaryota > Metazoa > Chordata > Mammalia > Artiodactyla > Ziphiidae > Mesoplodon > Mesoplodon densirostris. The sequence continues at coordinate 23,975,521 of NC_082668.1, forward strand.
CTGGCTTAAAACTTTTCTAGAAAAAATTAAAAAATATAAATAAATCTGATTTAGAATGGAAATTAAATCTGACTCAGGCATGCTTTTGCTTCTTATTCTTTTTTTTTTTCCTTTTTCTTTTTTTTAAATTTTTTTATTGTAGATTAGTTGACTTACAATGCTGTGTTGGTTTCAGGTATACAGTAAAGTGATTCAGTTATACATATACTTATACCCATTCTTTTTCAGATTGTTTTCCCATATAGGTTATTACAGAATATTGAGTAGAGTTCCCTGTGTTATACATTAGGTCCTTATTAGTTATCTATTGCTTGCTTTTAAAATAATGAACATGTGTGCTTTATAAAGAGTGGTAACTTTATTACTTAATAAAAATAACAATACAAGATAATGAGTTTTCTAGAAGTCCACTGTAATCTGGGAGCCCTGAAGTTTTTTTTTTTAAAAAAAAAACATCTATTGACCTCTATCTCTAGTATTCTAAATATAATTGATCTTGGTTAATAGTAGCAATTTCTCAATGCTAAAAGCTCAGCTATTAATTTTGTACTTGTATAAAATTCTCTTGAAATATTGTACTTTCTGTCTTTCTTAAAATTTTTTAAAATTTTATTATTTTTTTACATCTTTATTGGAGTATAATTGCTCTACATCATTGTGTTTGTTGCTGCTGCATAACAAAGTGAATCAGCTATATGTATACATATATCCCCATATCCCCTCCCTCTTGCATCTCCTTCCCACCTGCGTCTCCTTCCCACCCTCCCTATCCAACCCCTCTAGGTGGTCACAAAGCACTGCTCTGATCTCCCTGTGCTATGTTGCTGCTCCCCACTAGCTACCTATTTTACATTTGGTAGTGTATATATGTCAATGTCACTCTCTCACTTCATCTCAGCTTACCTCTCCTTGCTTCTTATTCTTATTTTCTGCATTTTATGTATTGATACTTTTGCCTTTTGTATATTGTCTATTTAAAATAGGAACTTGGGAGATCATGGCAGGCTTGCCATATTGCCTTCTTGATTTTCAACATTTCTCTACCTTAAAGGACAATGTTACTATTGTAACTGTGAATTCATAGACACTCGATATTTCTTCTATACAGAAAATAATTTTAAAATTCAATATATTATAATTGACATTTCTACTTGAATATTTATTTTATGTCACCATAGTAGCCAAATTTTAAATACTTCATGTTTTTATAAATATGAAGGAAAGTAGATTTTATGTTTTTCCAAAATGTTCCTTAAATTTTTTACTTATTCAGAGTTTACATGTCATCTTCAAATTATTATATCTTGAATTTCAATAGGAGAATTTGAGCCCTATTACCATTTATGTTTGAATATGGGGACTGCAATTTAAAAATCTTGGTTATCAAACTAAAAGTGTTTCCAAGGTTAAATATTAATCAACTTATGCCAAATATATTATAAAGAAAACTATGTAAAAGGGGGAAATGAGAAACAACTTATTTCTAAAACAAAAGAGATGCTGTCCTGAATAATATTTTTTAAATGCCTTGAGAAGGTACGAAGGCAATTTAGAAGCTGCTGACTTGAGTGGAATGCTCTGGAGACCTTTTGAACAGGAGAAGCCATTGTGAAAGGGTCGTGTGACCTGTGGTCCTCCTCGAACTGAAACAGGCCAAAGATGCAAGGGGGAGCTTAAAGATGAGATGACTGTGTCTGTGTGTGGGTATCCCTCCAAGAGCACATACATGTTAGGATAAAAAAAAAGTGTATGACATGTGAAGACATAAAAAGTCACTTAGTGTAATATTTTTGAAATCCCAGTTTTCATAATTCTTAGAAGAATAAAGGTAAATAAAGATCATTTGCAAAGATTGCCACTGGCCACAGGTACTGGAATCCAAACGAGAAGTACTGATGTGTGTGAAGCAGTCATTGCATGAACCTTTTCTTTGATATAATATGATCAGCTTATCTTATTCTAAACTAGAATATATTAATGGTTCATAACATTTTAAGATTCAGGTGAATCCTCTGACTCATGCAGTACAACTCATGAATAAGAAAATGTGCCAGTTCATGTCACCTAGCTATAGATACATTCAGTGAAAGATGCTTCGGTCACTTCTGATCCAACATTATATATTTTCGTGTCATCTGAATAAAGCTTACATTTTGTTCATACATGTAAGGCTTGTACTCAGTAAAGGAGTGTTACACAGCAAAGATTTGCTAAAGGAGCAGAAAGAAAGAAACCATCTTAATTAATGTCAGTTTTAGAAAATAACCTGAATCTGCTGTGTAGCATTTCACCTGAATATAGGAGTACAGGCATCTCTGTACACAGATTTGTGCACCTTTAATTTTGTCAGATTCAAACCTGCTTTCATACACCTCATCATGTAATCAAATAAAGGGCACATGTAGGCATGATAAACAGTATTTGGAGTTAAATGTTCGGTGACAATATTCTTTCAATCCTACAGTTGATACTTATTTGCTTTGAAGAAAAAGTTTAAATACCAAAGATCTCGTAGTGCAAACAAATATATATTGAAAGTGAAGAGTGGCAATCATTTTGTCCAAAGGTTTTTTTAACTCATTAGATTCTCAGTATTGGATGAATAAAAGTTGGACATTAAAAAGGAGTGTTACAGTTGAGTGGTGCCCCTGCCTCCAGAAAAGACTGTGCATATTTGTAGGCACTATTTTCATACAACTTGAACTTTCTTATCATTCTATCCTGTAGATGTTAGTAAACTATCTGAAGAAAGTATCAAGAGTTGCTCAGATTTCCTTAGTTCTCATTCAATATGGTTATCTGAAGACAAGGACAAAGAGACCCTATTTCAGAAGATAATGGATGGAAAGAAGTTGTAGGGAACCATTTATTTAAGTTCAGTTACTGCAGGATATACACTTATCAAGGAGAGAGATGTGGAGGAGTGATTTAACAGTTTGCAAACTATGGAACAACTATGACAGAAATACATGGGAAGGTGTAGGAAGTAACGGCTTACTTTGAATAAGGTGAAGATTTAAGAACGGATTCTAAGGGAAAATGTGAGGCAGAAGATGGGATAACATGCCATTATTTAACTATTAGGGGCTACATAGGATATTTTAAAGGGTAGGGAAAATAGGAGACTGTGATGTGGCAGAAGGACAACAAAGATAAAGAGAATTAGAGCAGAAAAATGAATGCTTTATGACACAGAACAAATTATTCATAAAAGCCAATTTTGGATTACCCAACAGAAAGAAGAAGCTTGTGCCTAAGGCACTCACAAAACAGCTACACCAAAAAGAAGGATAAAGGGCAAAAAGAAAAGGGAAAAATAGAGAAAGAAAGAATTTTATATTCTAAAGTAAACAAAATAACATCAAAGGGATTTTCATAGACAAAAATCGTGTTGATGGGCTTTCTTATACACATCATTTATTGTTTTTAATTTTTAAATTTTGAATTATATGTGGGAGGATTTTATTTTTTTGTGTGTGATTAAGGCCTTAAAACTCACAATCTGACTCTAATCAGAAAAAATAAATAGGAAAGAAAAGTGTATCCATCAGAGATTGAGGTTAGGCACGGAGGCTTCTTAGAAGGGCATAGTCTTCCACTCAAATTTGGAAGGAACAAAAAGTAGGTGGATTATTGGAGAAGAGTCTAGAGGGAATTTAATTCTGAGGAGTAGCATGAAAAAAATTAACAATAAATAAGACACGAGTGAGGTCTCTAAGAAAAAAATATATTAACTAGAAAAAGAATATGAAATTTACTGGTCAGGAAAACCAGGCTGAAGTGATATTAGATAGAGGGAAAAATAGGTTTGGGGCTTCTCTGGTGACGCAGTGGTTGAGAGTCCACCTGCCGATGCAGGGGACACAGGTTCGTGCCCCGGTCCGGGAAGATCCCACATGTCGCGGAGCGGCTAAGCCATGGCCACTGAGCCTGAGCGTCCAGAGACTGTGCTCTGCAATGGGAGAGGCCACAACAGTGAGAGGCCCGTGTACCACAAAAAAAAAAAAAAAAAAAAAGGTTTGGGAGGACAAGGAAACTAGACTAGCCCAAAAATTTTTGAAAGAAAAGAAAGCAAAAACTGAAGAAGTCACACTACCTGATTTTAAGACTTACTATGTACTTATTACAGTAATCAAGACTGTGTGGTATTAATGAAATAATAAATGCATAGATCAGTGGAATGGAATAGAGAACCCAGAAACAGACCCACATAAATATAGTCAACTGAGTTTTTACTTTTCTCCATTGAATTGCTTTTGTGCCTTTCTCAAAAATCAGGTATTTTGTTTGTTTTTATTTGTAAATTTTCATCAAACAGTGATCCTACACCTCAGCAAACTCTCTGACAAAGGATGTGAATCCAAAATAAATTAACAACTTTCAACAGAAAATGAACAGTAAGAAAACAATCCAATTAGAAACTGGGACAGAACATGAACAGATACTTCAAAGAAGATATACAGATGGCAAATAAGTACAATCGACCCTTTAAAAACATGGGTGTGAACTGTGCAGGTCTACATATACACGGATTTTTTTCAATAAGTATCTACTATGGTACTGCAAAATTCACAGTTGGTTTACTCTGTGGATTTGGAGGGCCTACTTTAATCTTATACATGGATTTTTGACTGAGCAGGGGTTCATGACCCAACCCTTACATAGTTCAAGGGTCAACTATACATGAAAAGATGGTCAACATCATTAGCCATTAGAGAAATGCAAATTAAGACCATGATGAGATACTGCTATACACCTATTAGAATGGCCAAGAAAATACAAAAATACTAACAGTTCCGAATTCTGATGAGCATGTAGAGAAACCACATTTCTCATGCATCATGACAGTAATGTAAAATAGTTTAGTTACACTGGAAAACAGTTTGGAAGTTTGTAATAAAGTTAAATGTACACTATGGAGAACAGTATGGAGGTTCCTTAAAAAACTAAAAATAGAACTACCATATGATCCAGCAATCCCACTACTAGGCATATATCCTGAGAAAACCATAATTCAAAAAGAGACATGTACCAAAATGTTCATTGCAGCTTTATTCACAATAGCCTGGAGCTGGAAACAACCTAAGTGTCCATCACCGGATGAATGGATAAAGAAGATGTGGCACATATATACAATGGAATATTACTCAGCCATAAAAAGAAACGAAACTGAGCTATTTGTAATGAGGTGGATAGACCTAGAGTCTGTCATACAGAGTGAAGTAAGTCAGAAAGAGAAAGACAAATACCGTATGCTAACACATATATATGGAATTTTTAAAAAATGTCATGAAGAACCTAGGGGTAAAACAGGAATAAAGACACAGACCTACTTGAGAATGGACTTGAGGATATGGGGGTGGGGGAAGGGTAAGCTGTGACAAAGCGAAAGAGAGGCATGGACATATATACACTACCAAACGTAAGGTAGATAGATAGTGGGAAACAGCCGCAGAGCACAGGGAGATCAGCTCGGTGCTTTGTGACCGCCTGGAGGGGTGGGATGGGGAGGGTGGGAGGGAGGGAGATGCATGAGGGAAGAGATGTGGGAACAGATGTATATGTATGACTGATTCACTTTGTTATAAAGCAGAAACTAATAAAAAAAAAGTTAAATGTACACTTACCATACAACCCAGCAATTGTACTCTTGGGCATTTATTCTAGAGAAATGAAGACTTATGCTCACACAAAAACTTATACATGAATGTTCATTGCAGCTTTATTTGTAATATCTCCAAAATGGAAACAAATGAAATATCCTTCAAGAAGTGAATATATAAGCAAGCTGGTATAACTATACAATTTACTATGATTTAGCAATAAAAAGTGTTAAGTACTGATACACAAAGTAGTTAAATGGATCTCAAGGGCATTTCACTGAATGAAAAAGAGCCAACCTCAGATGTTCACATACTGTATGGTTCAATTTATATAACAATTTTGAATTGACATTTATAGTAATGGAGACCAGAACAGTGGTTGCCAAGGGTTAGAGTTTGGGGGAAGAGTGTGATCATGAAGGGGTAACCTGAGGGAGTTTCCTTATGGGGATGGAACAGTCTGTATCCTGATTACAGAGGTATAGAGTTACATTGGTTTCTCTAATTTACATGTGTGATAAACTTTCATAGAACTACACACACACACACACATGAAAATGCATGTAGGAGAGACTGGTGAGATTTGACTAAAGTCTGTGCTTGTGTTACTAATACTGTACCAATGTCAGTTTCTTAGTTTTGATAATATACAATAGTCGGATATTATCATTGGGGGAATCTGGGTGAAGAGTACATGAAAGCTGTTCATTCTTTAATTTATTCTGGGTAATTAAACTAATTCAAAATAAAAAAGTATAAAAGAGTAATAGGGATCATCTAAAATTTATGGAGCAGAGAAGTAATGATACTCTAAAATTACCCCAATAACCTATTTATAAGAATTTCTCCAACAATCTATTTTTAAGAATTGAGACAAGAAGTTAGACTCCATTTTCTTCTAAGAATGATCATAAAAGTCTATTTAAGTATCTAGGTCAACTGAAGAAGCATGAATTCTATAATAGACAATAGAGCTAAAATACAACTTTAATACTACATTCACATTTGCAAGGTGATGATTATGAGAGAAATATGGGGGTAGAAAGAGGGTATATTGTTTGAAAACTGGTTGCCATTATTCCTCTCCCTAAATGCACACTTTTGTGTAGTCACTTCTTACACTGATCCTGGTCTTGGCCATGTGACTTGCTTTGGTCAATGGGACAGTTGCAAGCAGAAGCTTGAAAAAGAGGCTTGAACACAGGGGGAAAAGGAGTAGGGAGGGTGTTAGGGATTTAAAGATAAAGGAGAAATGAATGAAATATTCATTTTTTTATGGTAGAAAGTTAATTGACAGAGGAAATGTGGTAGGATTCAACTTGTGAGTTGAGGTTATAAATATAAAGTGAGACCAGTCATCATGATTCTGGTGTGTGTGTGTGTGTGTGTGTGCACGTGCATGAGCACTTGCCTTTCTGTGTGTGTTTCCTATCCATGCTCAGCTGACCAGGTGTAGGTAGAGAGTAGGCAGAGAACTGGTTTAAATAGAGTTGGGATGTTGACAGGCAAAAAATGCAGAGGAAGAGAAGACCAAGGGATTTGCAGCTGTGTGGGAAGGGCAGACCACTGTGATGGACCTTGGATGTCACTCTGGGTAAGAAGGGAGAAACAGGAAGGCTGTTATCAGGGCAAGAGAAAAAACAGTGGAGACAATAAGTTATCAATATGTCTGGAATCAAAGAATTGTTGGAGCAGGTGGTATTAGAGGATACAAGCTAGGGAAGCGGGGTGGGGAATGGTATGCACAGAGCATAAAACCTAAAATCGAGATTTGAAAGTTGTTGGAAGTAAGGAGGTGAAGAAACTGGAAGTCCAAGGTGTTAGATGCATTTTCTGCTTGGATACCGATATTGCACTCCATGAACACAGTAAGCCATGTGATAAATCATTTCAAACGTAATGGGTATGACCATACAGTGAAGGAGTGGCTAATGGTACAGTTCCAAAGCATGTGCTTCTGTGGTTTGTGAGGAGGTGGGAGGAAAGAAAGTGATCTAGAAGTGACAGTGAAGAGCATGGAGGGGATGTAAACCATTAATTTATACATTAATTTAAAAAATGTTTATTATGGGCTTCCCTGGTGGCGCAGTGGTTGAGAGTCCGCCTGCCAATGCAGGGGACACAGGTTCATGCCCCGGTCCGGAAGGATCCCACATGCCGCAGAGCGGCTGGGCCTGTGAGCCATGGCTGCTGAGCCTGTGTTTCCGGAGCCTGTGCTCCGCAACGAGAGAGGCCACAACAGTGAGAGGCCCGCGTACCGCAAAAAAAAAAAAAAAAAAAAAAAGTTTATTACTTTCCCAGTATGTTCCAAGCTCTGTTTGAGTACTGGGAACAGATCAGTGAACAAACTTCCAGGTCCAGTGGTGGGAAAATTTGTGTCAGTATTCCAGAAAAATTTAACTTTTGCATATCATATATATATGATAAATGTGTATAAAACTCAAACACATTTTAGGTATGTACCTCAAAGACAGGGTCTAGTGATCACTATTTATTATGAGTTGTAGATCTTTTGGAAAGAATTAAGGGGAGGTAGTTACAGGATCCATTAGGAAAGGAATTCCGTCTCTCCTTAGGGAGACCAGTTTAAGTAAAAAGATAAAGAGTACAATAAAGAGATGGAGGATATAAAATATTTTGCTGACAACAGGCAGTGGATTCCAAAGCATACAGTGGAAAGGAGATCAGAGATGAGTGAGAAATCAAGGATGATTTGTGGGTATATGGACAATAACTAGAATATAATGGCTGTTTTTATTGAGGCGATTCAAATAAACAAGACTCTCAGTCATATGGGATTAATCCCAATAGCCTCTTAAGGGAAGACAGTCAATTCCAGCTTGGGGACTGGGTTCTTAGATAGAGTTTAGTGATAGGGTTATGAACATAGGTAGTAAGAGCCATGAGAACTCAGATAATGAAGAACTCATTCATTGTTGGGAGCTATCACTGAAAGCTTCAAGTCTAAGACATCATCGTCTGCTTAGATATGATTAAGAGGAAATGAGAGCAAGGAATAGAGGTGGCTACATACATAATTACCACATATTTGCTGGTTAATGTTATTTGTGTAAGAGATTTACAATCCATGATGAATATTAAGTACATAGGCAGTACCTTTGAGGTGTAGATATATAATTTATTGTTACAGGTTTGCATATACCTATGATATATTAATTTGTACTTGTGTAATAGTGAAGCAAAGTTCAAAGTAAAGTTAAATTTACTCTGGAGATACTGACATTAATATTCTCTAAAAAAGTGCATTTAATTTGTCACATGATAACTATAGAAATAGACAATGAAATGAATTATATAACACCTCTAAAATTCGAAGCATCAGATGCTTTTATAAACTTGTCAGACATTGGATCAAAGATAATCAAGAAAAAAATGTCAAATGTCCACTTTCTTTTATAGCAGCCGTGGCTTCACATAAAGATATCTCTTGTGTTTCTAGGCTAAAACACTGCACCTTTTAGGATACATATTTAGATAATCACCATGAATTTCCAACAGTAACTTTTTTTTTTTTTTTTTTTTTTTCTTTTTGCGGTATGTGGGCCTCTCACTGTTGTGGCCTCTCCCGTTGCGGAGCACAGGCTCCGGATGCGCAGGCCCAGCGGCCATGGCTCACGGGCCCAGCCGCTCCGCGGCATATGGGATCCTCCCAGACCGGGGCACGAACCCGTATCCCCTGCATCGGCAGGCGGACTCTTAACCACTTGCGCCACCATGGAGGCCCCCAACAGTAACTTTAAGTCTTAAATTTAAGGGTAAGAAAATTTTACTTGGACATTTATTCAGACAATAACACATACAATTACTATAATTAACTCATTTGACATTTTTAGTTTTTAAAGGTCCTGAATTACTTAGCATAAGAAAAAAACAAGTTTTGGATCTCTTTGTATCTGTCTGTATACTTAGGAAATCACATAATATAGGTATGCATCTTTCTAACCAGAAGTAAAAAAATTAAACATAAGCAGGGTAGGATATAACAGACACATCTTAGTATAATTATTTCTATTTGTTATTACTGAATAGCATTTTAGACTGTTTATTGCTAATGCATATTATCCTAAAATCCACCATATTCTTCCTTATGCAAAGCAAAAACAAACTGACACCATAACCCGAAACCAAACTGAAATGGAACCATCACAGGAAAGTTCATTCTTCATGGGAAAACTGCTCTAAACTATCCTAATTGGATGGTTTATGTGTGACGGATACCTACAGGCTACTGATAATACTCAAATACCAATGAGAAAATTATCTTTGGAAAGACGACAGACTCAGCACCATTTTTAATATCCACATCGTTGGTGGCTTATTACCCCGATGGTTCTACTTATTTCCAAGAATGGAGAACTAGTACGCACTCACAGCATCTCAGAAAGTCAGACACCCTCAGTGATTGTTGCTTTGCATCTCTAGAGGTAAGGAACTAATATTGTGATCAATGGCCAGGTTAGAGAACTCGTCTAATAATTTATAAATTGTAGAAAACCTGCAACACCTTCTTCTATACTGTAAGCTTCACTAGGGCTAGGCTTTGTTTGTCCAATTCAGTGCTGTATCCCTAACTCCAGGGATAAGAGTTGCTGAGTGACTGGTAAAAATTGAATAAATGAATAATCAATTTTAAAGATAGAAAGCAATTTGTAATAATTCCATGGGCAAATCTACTAAATGATTCAAGAAATTATGGGCCAAACCAGAAGAGATGACTTTTCTAGAAGGTGAAATCCTGCCAGAGGCAATGCTTCCGGCAGGATCTATTCTAGGTTAAGAGGTAACCTAAGGCCAGACCAGGGAATAATCATTTCATGTTCCTTGACTGAAGAAGGTCTGGTTCATTTCCTACCCGGGACACACATTAACAAGTTATGCTCTTATTGATACACATTAATATTTGTACAAACTCATGCCAGATACTGTGAAGAAACAATGTTTAAAATTTCTATGAAGAAATGTCCCTAGTGTTTTAAGAGAACAAATTCAATTTTATTACCTAAATAGGAAGTATTTCCCATCTCACAACATAGTTTTATATAAGAAAGCAGTTTAATTCTACCTAAATTTTTATTGTTTGCTATTTTTATATCAGTTTACATCTTTTGATATGATGCACTTGGACATCAAATTCATTTCGATAACAACTGAATCAAAACTTAGAGTTTTCTTTAAATGAAAACCATTTCAGTAATTCCAAAACAATATTTCAGGGACATGGTAATACTTAGTATTTCCTGTCTCCAATAAATGGTTTTGAAACAAATTGGGCTTTGGAGTCATATAGAAAGCATAAGTAAGTAAGTAAGTAAGTAAATAAATAAATAAATAAACAAATGCAATTTAGATTAGATGATATTTAAAATATTTGAGATAGTCAAACATTTATGCACCGTTTTAATACTAGTATACATATATACATCAACATTTGGATATACACACACAAACACGTGTAAGCATTCTATACATATGATCAAACCTTAAATATACAAATATATGTGATTTTAGTTTTTTACCTTATGTGTACTATGCCCATATATCTTTTTAACATGTATGAATGAGGAAATACATCAAACCCTTTTAGTCACTATTACTGAGGAGGACTAAGACTCATCTATTGACTAGATTCTTGTGTGCAGGTGTGGAGAAGGAGTGTTGCATCTTTTATATGTCAAAGTGTTTGCTTTGATTGGTGCTAGTAGAGTAATAATATATCATGTTGTAAAACACATACATTCACTCCTTAGAGCACCTTTAGTTTCATCTGTACTCATCCAAATTATTTCTAATATACAGTTCAGTTAGTTTGCAAAATAACAAACAGAAGGTGTATCTTATTTAGTGAAAGTTAGATACAAATTATATAACTCATTTATATGAAATAGTGTTTGTTTTATAAATGTAAAGAGGTAAATGATAAATTTGTAATGACACCTATCTCTTTCATTGATCAATTTCTATGTACTGATGTAAAAGAATGCTCACATCAAGTTTATTGAAGTGGACACTGCTGCTTGAAGCATTCTTCATGCAAACACACAAAGCCACATTGAAAAATCAAGAAGCTCTCTCACCAATCAACGTATAACTTGCTAAATGAAATCTGCACTTTAGCTTTAATATATTTTTCATCATAAGTATACATTTCTTTAATAGTGTTTATTAATTATGCACTGTTTTGGAAGGAACATGACAGTGAAAATAATATGCTATTTTCATTTTTATCATTTTTGTGTTTATCTATGTATTTATATTCAATAATACTCAACTATCACTTAAAGCCTGTATTTCAAGAGAAAATTATTCATTTGAATATAAATGGAAATCCAAGAAGATGTAATAATTGATATATTATCCATGGAACAGGATAAATTGATCACAACAGGTCAATTTTAGAATGCTACCATGTCTTTTAATATAACATAATTATGTTTCAAGCATTGCTCTAGCAGTCTATTAATATATACCTTGGGTGCCTTTTCAAGTATAAGAAGGCAAGCTGGGGGGGTTTTACAATACAAGACAGGTATTAATGTACCAATAATCCATGCCCTTGAGTCTTAATACTTCCTACATTGCTATGCTTTAAAACCATTAATATCGTACAATATGTCCTTCATCTCTAATATATCCAATTTTGCATATGTATCATAAAGGACATGACATATATTATTAACAAAATATATTATAAATACTAACCTCCCTTTTTGTAACTTATTTGGTTCTATCTCATCATTACTAATTTTGTAGTAAAGAAATAAATTTCTCACAATTTGGAGTTCACGTTGGTACACTATCTGACCAAAGAAATTAATAGTACCTACTATTAAAAGAGGATAACTCACCATTAAGAGAATCTTCATATTTTACATTTCCTTTTTCTTAATTTTAACTGTTCCCTTTATTTATAGCATTTTGTTTCTCTCATCTCGTCCAGGCTGGGGGTTATAGTGCCCAATGAATTATTAAATTAAAAAGGAAGCAATGTTGGTGGGCAGGAAGGAACACTCAGTTCTCTTCAATGGACATCACCTGTTAGATGAACAATAAGAAGGCATCCCTCACTCTACAGCATTTTCTGGAATGCCAGTTGATGAATCTGGTTGGAAAAGCTTTTTTATAAAGTTCACATTGGTGTTCCAGTATAAAGAGAATGAGCTTTATGCCTTCCAGGTGTCTCAAAATATAACAGGTGATTTGCTTTCTCCTTCTCTCATAACTCATAATGCCTCAGCAATTCCTAATGTCTTCATCTTCCAAATCTATCCAAAATACAAACAATTCTCATTACCGTCACTGTTTCCATCATGGCTCAAACCTTCACTGTCTTTTGGCTGGATGGTTGCAATATCCTCCCAGCTGCTCTTCCTGCTTTTACCCTTGTCTCCCCAGCCCTCCTCTGTCACAGTTTAATCTAAAAACAGTAACCAGAGTCATCTTGTTAGAGTATAAAACAGATTATGTGACTCTTCTGCTCAAAACTCTACAGTGTTTTCCCACCTCATTGAGAATAAAGGTCAAAGACATTCAAATGGGCCAGAAGGCTGTGTGTTATGTGCCGCATACACGTTTAACTGCCTTATCTCTACTATTCACTTGTCTACTCCAGTCACACTGGCCTTCTTGTTGTTCCTTAGTCATATAAGTCCTGCTACCACCATAGCAGAGCTCACCGCTCAGAAAAGCTTGGAATGCTCTTATCCTAGATATTGTCTTGGCTTACTGCCTCACCTACTTCAGATTACCCAAATATCAACTTCACAGTGAGAATTTCCCTGACCATCCTGTTTAAAATTTCAATTCCTTCCTATGCCCACCATTCCTTTCCACTTTTCATATTTTATTTTTTCTCTACCAAACTTAACACCCCTAAATACTATATATAATAGTTTATTATTATTATTTTTAATTTGCCTTATTTTCTGCCTTGCAATAGAATGTCATCTACATGAGTACAGGAGTTTTTGTCTATTTTGTTCACTGATAGAGCTTAGTGACTAGAGCAATGCACATAACAAAGTATCCAATGCATATCTGTTGGGTCTATAAATAATTTTTGAAAAAAACAAACGTATAAGGTTAACCACAAAGTGGGTACTACTTTGTATCCTATCAGCCTGACTGCAATCAGCAAAACTGATTTTCATCAGTAAGTACAGTCAATGCTACTATGAAATTGAAGTCCTTAGTATTTTTTCTATTGTTTAAATGAAATCATTATTATTGAATTAGCTTTCCACTAATGGAGGCACTAATTTAATGTACTTGCATTTTAACAGCTACTTTTATAGGCATTAACTTCCCTGCAAACCAGTTATTTGACTTACAGATATTGCTAATGGCAAATAGGACTTAATAGGCTCCAACAGTATTGCAACAGATGTCAAGGATGAGAAGTAAGAAGGGGCAAGGGAAAAAAAAGCAGTTGAATGGCCATCTAATATCAGCACAGAGTTTCTATTACTATGCCATCCAACTAATTTTGATAACATTACAGGGCTTGTAGTAGTTGCCTTATTAATATGTTGTGAGGAAAAAAAAACATTACCTGAAAAATATTTACAAGGTGCCTATACTGGACCGGGCAGATCAAAGTACTACAACAAACAGGGTGGGAATATAATTTTTCAAATAAAATAGAAATTTATTTTCTTATTTCTGACTAGTCCAGAGAATGCTGCAGGCGAACTGGAGGTAGGGACTGGGGGTGGCTTTACATCAAGCAGGCTGATGATCACACTGTCATTTTCAACGGTTGGTTTCTAAGGTTACTCTGGTTATGGTCATTAATATCCCATCCCACCACATGGGAGAAAGAATATAGAAATGGTGCATATCATTTCAAACTATATTCTATTACAGAGAACTTAGTGACATAACCACACTTAACTTAAAGCAAGGCTGAGAAACACCACTTAGATAGAAAGCCAGGTGTCCAATTCACATGGAAGAAGGAGAAAGTGAGTTCTGGTGAACAGCTAGCAGTCTCTGCCACAGTTTGGCTTTTTGTGCACCAAATATCTGTGCCATTCTTCTTTTCACATGTACAGTATTCAGTTATAACCACACCCCCCCCCCCTCAAAAAAGGAGACAACACAAATTCTCACTCATTTACTGCTTGTATCTCGCAGTTCATGATCTCTGCATGATGCACAATCTGCTCCACTGGGTTGAAAGGTGTCTCTTGTGTTCTAGTGACCAACCAAATAAAAGACAAGTTTTCTGCCTTCTCTACTATCACAGATAAAATGCACAATGATGAAGCAGGGCACAATACTGCAATACGAACTCCAGTACAGAAAGTAGGAAAAAATGGGAAATACATAAGAGTCACTAGCCCAAAGAGTGACAGAATCCTGGGCAGGCATCGTGAAAAACTTTGCCATTGTACTGAAGGTTTTTGATTGAATCATGCCTCTCTCACTAAGAGGAGCTCCTCTGCTTATTATTCTTTGTGGTCTCTGGCTTTGTTCCATGGTCAAGGTTTTTCCTTGTCCGTTTTCCTCTATTACCTCATCTAAAGTGGGCGCTATTGTCTGTGACTACCTTCCAAACTATATAACACTAGCAGTCCACTTCCTTTGAATGTAAGTTCAGGGTCCTGAGGACTGTTTTACAGTTTGAAGAGTTAGGAGGTTATTAAGGATAGGCTCATGGTTTCCTTGCCAATACAGTTCTCTCAAAAACGAGGTAGGTTTTCCGATATATTTGCTTCCAGTGAATGGAATGCAGCGGTAACCACAAATTACTTTTCTAAACATAGTTCTTAAACCTTTATTTTTCTCTCAAACATAATCTTCAAGTCATCTGAAACAATACACCTGGATATAAGGGCAGCAGATTTACTTCCCATTGTTTAGCGTCCAGAAGCTGAATTATACAAAGCACTCTGTTTCCTTCCATCCTTGTTACAAACCACTCAATTCTTGCCTTTGTAATATTGTGTTAAAAGCACTGGGGGCAGCTACACTGGGTAACATTTTGCTTGTTTCAAATCCTTTCCCCTCAAACTACAAGCTAAGTACAGGCACACGGTCTGTGTTCCAAACCTCAGAAATACAGTGTGGTATAGGCACTCATACAAATACCCAACTACCTTGGGGAGAAAAGCATCCACGGGCCAACCAGAATATCTTATCTTATATTATAAACTTCAGATGCACTGCACGTTCTGTTTCAAAATTGCTGCATTTTATTTTATTTTATTTTATTTGCAGTACGCGGGCCTCTCACTGTTGTGGCCTCTCCCATTGTGTAGCACAGGCTCCGGACACACAGGCTCAGCGGCCATGGCTCACAGGCCCAGCCGCTCTGTGGCATGTGGGATCTTCCTGGACCAGGGCACAAACCTGTGTCCCCTGCAACGGCAGACGGACTCTCAACTACTGTGCCACCGGGGAAGCCCAAAATTGCTGCATTTTTAAATTACTTGTAATCTCACTGAGGGCAGTAATGGAGTCTTAGAATTTTCTGATGTCTATAACACAGCCCAACACTGGTAATTCATTTCATGAATATTTACTGATAATCTTATGCTTTAAAGAAACACAATTTTTATAGTCGACTGAGACATTTTCTGATTTTCCTATCTAATTTTCATCACTTTATAGATTTATGTAGAGTAAGACAATTAAATTATAATTTGAATGTGGATGGGAACAGGGAAAGCACTTTCTTCATGTGTATGTGTTGATTTTCTCTATTATTTATGCAACCAAATTGCCATGCATCAAGAATTCTCTACTTAAGATACAATGGTGTGTGTATGTGTGTTTGTGTGTGCTTTAAGACTGATTTTTAAATGGTTCTGAAGAAACTAGGGGCAGGACAGGAATAAAGATGCAGATGTAGAGAATGGACTTGAGGACACAGGGAGGGGAAAGGGTAAGCTGGGACGAAGTAAGAGAGTGGCATGGACATATATACACTACAAAATGTAAAATAGATAGCTAGTGGGAAGCAGCCACATAGCACAGGGAGATCAGCTCAGTGCTTTGTGACCACCTAGAGGGGTGGGATAGGGAGGGTGGGAGGGAGGGAGACGCAAGAGGGAAGAGATATGGGAACATAAGTATATGTATAACTGATTCACTTTGTTATAAAGCAGAAACTAACACACCACTGTAAAGCAATTATACTCCAATAAAGATGTTAAAAAAAGACTGATTTTAAAACATATATTTGAAAATTAAGGTAGCAATCAATGATTACAAATTAAAACACATGTAAATTTCCACTTTTTTATAAATGATTATTCAAAAGATCATTGAAGTACTACTTTTAATTATTCATAGAAACCTTGTACAGTGTCAGTGCATCCAGACTAAGAATGCCACAGATATTGTTCAGAGATTCTTATTAGCATTTAGTAAACGTGGGTCTTTAGCTGAATATTTTACATCAATTATGATTTCCAGGTATACAATTTTCTGGTGAGGAGCTAATTAAATGGTCTTAGCAGGTAATATCCACTTCAGGAAGAGTTGTAGGGCTAGGGATATGACACAAGCCAAAGGATATTCAAGGCTGAGCTAGGGGTTCAAAGGGAAGGGTAAACTGTAAAAAAAGAATATAGTCTAAATTCTTCCTTCTCTGGTGAACAGCAGAGTTTATCAATATTTTTTTTAATTAAAAACTTTTTGGCATTGGGCTCCCCTGGTGGCGCAGTGGTTAAGAGTCTGCCTGCCAATGCAGGAGACAGGGGTTCGATCCCTGGTCTGGGAAGATCCCACATGCCGCGGAGCAACTGAGCCTGTGTGCCACAACTAATGAGCCTGTGCTCTAGAGCCCATGAGCCACAACTAGTGAGCCCACATACCACAACTACTGAAGCCCGTGTGCCTAGAGCCCGTGCTCTGCAACAAGAGAAGCCACCACAATGAGAAGCCTGTGCATTGCAACGAAGAGTAGCCCCCGCTCACCACAACTAGAGAAATCCTGTGCTCAGCAACGAAGACCCAACACAGCCAAAAATAAACAAAATAAATAAAAAATTTAAAAATTAAAAAAAATTAAAAAACAAAACTATGTGGCTCCAATATAAGAGTATATGACCCAGCATAGCACAGTTTCTACCACCATCATCTTACCAAGGCAAATAACCTCTCCCCTTAAGTCACTAAGCCAGTTCCAATGACATATAAAATTTTAAGCAAGACACTAGTTTTAGACATATCTACACAGTATGGATCCATGGGCAATCATAAGTTACAGCTCAGTGTTTTGATTATAACTTTGACAGGTCTATCAATGGTCACCAAAGAAACAATCAATCTCTCCCTATTTGTCAATATTTATCGACTACCTCAGCTTCAAAACTGGTATAATTTCTTTGTCTTTGATGATGACAGTGAGCTCCTGACATTGATGGGAAATTTGAAATGTAAAGGATATTTGGCATCAATCAGCAGCAATTTTGATCTGGTATATCAATATCTACTGGGTCTCAATTGGAAGACAGTATTTAGATATCAGGGTTATGGAGAAAAGCTTTCAAGTCAAAGTGTTTGAAATTATTTTAAGTAGGGCTGAGTCTACTAGGAATCCTTTTTTTTTTTTTTTAACACAGTTTGATCTAAACACTCTGAATGATTAAGACATTTGAAGATATATTTTAGAATGGACCACAGTCTTCCATTAAAATACTCATCTAAGCCAAAAGTGATAAAAAATTAAAATTAGATAAATGTTAAAAGTTCACTTATATAAGTCCTATAGATCTACTGTACAGCACAGTACCTATAGATAACAGAACTGTTAGCATACTTAAAATTTTTCTAATAGGCTAGATCTTATATTAAGTGTTCTTATAAAAATAACAATAATAAAGAGGGCAGGAGGAAACTTTTAGAGGCAATAGATACGTTTATGCATTGATTGTAATGGTTTCATGGGTATATGTTTATCTTCAAACTCTTCAAGTTGTTTACACTAAATATGCACAGCTTTCTGTATGTCAATCATACTTCAAAATAAAGTGTTTTTTAAAAATTCCAGTAATCTATTATGACAAATATTTATGAAATATGGTTGCATAATATAGAAACATAATAAAATTAAGAATTACATGATTGATTATTCCATATAACCAAATGGTACGCACATGAGTATTAAAACATATCTTAAATTGTCACTATTTTAGACAGAAATAGGTTTAAAATGTATTATTTAGAGCTATGTTTTCTCATTCAGAATATGACAAACATTATTGATCTGTATCTTTGTAACTCAAGTGGATTATGCTATTTATCCATTAATGCTCTGTAATTGTCAAGGTCTGGACAGGAGACAGAACTTGCACTTAACATTTTAACAGCAAGAATTTAATATATGGGATTGTTAACTATGCATAAAGTTGTTAGCTAGATGAGTATAAAGAGAAAGCAAGAACATTAAGGTATCATGGAGAAAGCCACCGCAGGAAAGAGCTACCACCCATAGGACTGAGTGAACAAAGGGACTGCAGTGGCATTATTGAAACGTAAAACCTCGGTGGGGGCGCTACGGAGCTGAAACTCAGCCCTCTGAGGAGGGGGCATGTGATTGCTAGTACTGATGTTTCTCATCTTGGAAAAGAGGCCATGCAGAGTTGGGAACACGGAGCTCTGAGAAGGGGGCACCTGTTTGCTGGAATTAATGTCTTTGATGATGGACGGCATGATGCAGCTGTTTCTGTGAGCACTGAAAAAACTGTCAACTGGATTCAGCTGCTGTGATGAGAATAAACTGATGCTTTTGAGGTAAAGTGCTGCTAGGGGATGTCCACTGGAAGCGCAAGTCCATAAGCAGCCCACAGGAAGGGAACAGGAAGAAGCAGGCCCCTCTGCCTCCCCTATCCCTGTGGTCTCCTGCAGGTGCCCACTATTACCAAAGCCTAATAGAGAGTCAGATGACAAAGCAAAAATGTGGTTTGTGAAGTTCCAGCTCCAGCATCACAAAAAAGATACAGAAGGGTGAGTTTGGTACTGAGAGAAAATAGCATAATGACTGGCACATGGCCTTAAGAGATAAACTACAGATAGAACAGAGAATACCCTTTCAAGGAACCCTCCCAGGAAACCTGTTGACTTTTCTGTAAACATCTTACGTGCTCTCTCTTCTAATATGTTATCCACGATTCAAGGAAGAGTGGGGAAAGTTTGTTAAAGGTACTTGTTTTACCAATGACCCCCAAAACAATAGTGTCCACCTTTAATGCAAGTTCATCTTTCTCTTACAAAATAAATTACAATGGCTCAGTGATAATTGTTCACATAAATTTTGAGGAGTCACTATCACTTATATTTGTAATCTGGGCATGGATTAAAATATTAAAATGATCAGAAATCTGAGTGATGATCTGTAATCCCTTAGTGAGCTGAAGCAATCAGGGTATTTGATACCAGCTCTTTTTATCTTATTTGTATACCTAACAGGATGGAATAATCATCCAAAAATACATGGATGACAGGTATTTTGATAGCAAAAATATAATAAATTTGTCTGTCTGGAATTAAGATCAAAGCATATGGTATTGTATAGGACTTTGCTTACTATAAATTGGATTAATTCTTACAATTTGTGAATTGCCAAGAAGCATTTAATTTGGGAAATGTTATAATATATCAAAATTTAGTGAAAAGCAAACAATTATTTCTGTCATCTTCATGCCTACTGAATTGTTGGTTTGATAATCCAGAGAGACAGCAGACCTGTGGAGGGGAGAACTAAAAACCTAACTCTTTAAAATAAGTCTTTGTCTCTATCTTGCTTAAAACAAACAGCTTCCCAATGAAGCAATTCTAATCTGATTACATAGGCTTGATCTTGAACCTACATTTAGAAAGAACTCATTACATCAACAGAGATTAATGGAATTAGAAATGGATTTCACAGAGATTATTTAAGTAATAATCTATAGATTTATAATTAACAGCGTTTTTCTTTTAATTTCCCACTGAGGGAAAATTTATCCATGTATATTTATCAACATAGAGTGCTAATATTGTTCAAAGTACTTCTTACCTATTAACATCCCAGATTTTGCTAGTTGTATCCAATGAGGAGGAAGCCACAAAATCACCACAGGAGTGCCATGTGCAGGACCATACTGCATGGGTGTGTCCTTCGAAGGTCAAAATGCAATTGCCTTTAGACAGGTCCCATAATTTAATTGTAGTGTCACCACTTGAAGTAGCCAACTTGTTGCCACTATTTGCAAAAACATAAAAAGGTAATCTGTTAAAAAAATCAATTTGCAGTTAATTTATTCTTATGAATGGTTGCATTCTGTGAATAACTTGTGTGTGTGTTTGTCTGAGTTATTTTTACTTTTAAGGACATATTTTTATGCCTGAATCTTATTATCTTATTTGAGTCTGCACAATTTGATACTTTCTTATATTGTTTAGTAATTCAAATTGATTAGAGAACTGCTGTTGCACAGTTTCTGTATTAATTCTATAGTCTTCCAGATTCATCCACTAAATAGTACTTTTTTAACACATACGTTGATTTCAGGGCTATGTTAGGCTCTGTGGTTGATATAGCCTCAGAATGATGAAAATTTAGACGTGGGCTAAGACAATTTCAAAAACGTAATACAGCGCTTCCCTGGTGGTGCATGGTTGAGAGTCCGCCTGCCGATGCAGGGGACATGGGCTCGTGCCCCGGTCCAGGAAGATCCCACATGCTGTGGAGCGGCTGGGCCCGTGAGCCATGGCTGCTGAGCCTGCGCGTCCGGAACCTGTGCTCCACAGCGGGACAGGCCACAACAGTGAGACGCCCACGTATCGCAAACAACAACAACAACAACAAAAATGTAATACAATATAAAACAGTAGGTCAGCTTTGTTTATGTTTGTATTAATTAAATGCTGCAGGAGTGCAGCTTGCATGATGAAGAAATATGTGAATCAGAAATGAGAGGGCTTTGGAGCTACATCTTGAGAGATGAAAGATTTTGAAGAGCTGGGTGGTTAAGAATGAGTCATTGGATTTTCCATTTGAGTCATTAGTAGATGTTAAAAAAGCAGTGGCTTTCAAGTGGTGGACCCAAAAACAAGTTTAAGAAGTGAGTGGGTGTCCATGATGTGAAAAGAAACATCTAGGTTTTTTGGTAAAATATCAACTGCAAGAAAATTTCAATGCCATCATCTTCTCCACATCCTACAGCATTGTCTGCTCCTTCTATGTGTTCTCTTAGTAACTTTTCTCTCACTGAATATAATGAACTGCTTATCTGCCTCCTTCCCTGTGTTTTTGATGGGGAACTGTTTTCCTCTCTCTGTTTCTACAGCATCAAGCATTATGATTAACCAACTGAAGTGCTCATTAAATGCTTTCAGAATGAATAAATATATGAATGAATGAAGTGATGTTATAAATGAAGAAGAAAAGTTGCCCAAAATTTCTAAGACCTTAATGGCAGTTGCATCAAGACAAGCATTTTGCTTGCTTGCTTTTACTTGCTTACTTTTATGCTGAGAGAATTAAACTTTTATGAGCAGCAACCACTGGAGAGGAAGGCTCAAAGAAGTTGCCAGAAAAGCAGATTATAGCGTGAAGACATTCGCATTAAAGTGATACAAGGATATTTATTTCTTTTTCAAATTAGCAGATTTTAAAAATTACTAAAAAAAAGTACTATATAAGGGTAGTCCTTTACTAATAGGTAGATATTAAAAATTGTCCTTTGCTTTGCAGCTGTTGTTTATCTGTGCATGTTTGCCATTAAAATTTTTACATTTTAATATTAAAAACTGAACAATACATTTGTCTAAAGATACCACATTATAACATCACATTGAGGGTTATAGCTTCAAAATATGAATCTGGGTAGGGGCTGGGGGGGGACAGAGACATTCAGTCCATGACAGTGTATAAGTTAAAAATAAGGATGATAGAAAAAAAGAATATATTTTCCTGGTCAAAATCTCAGAAAATAATGACATAAAATGGGATACAGGCAACACTCAAAGAATTAAAAGTTGACAATTTACAGAAACTGGAAATTTAAGATGTAGAACCACAGATTCTGGAAGAAAAATGTATACCAAGTGGAATAAACAGTGTAAACAAAAAGAAATCTTCACTTAGATAAATTTTAGTCAACTGCAGAGCACCATAGGCAACAATATAAGTAATTAGAAAAATAAGGAGAAGAGAAAAAAAGAGAAGGAAACGTTATTTATTTACATAGTGCTTAACACATGCTAGAAACTCTACTAAACACATTATATACATTTGATCCTCACAAGCATCTAATAGTTTGGGCAGCTTTATTATCTTCAAAACACTTAACACAGAGCTAGTAAGTGGCAGATCTGGAATTTCTTCAAAGAGCCAAGAGAAAATCAGGTTACTTTAGAATTATCAAAAGTTTCTCTCAAGACTGGAAAATAAAAATATCCTCAGCTAAACAATGCAGTTCTCCCCTATAGGAACTACTAAGAATGTATTTCAAGGGGCAAAAAAAAAAAAAAAAAAAAAAAAAAAAACAGATCCTAGAAGGAAGATCTGAAATGAAGGAAGGGTGAGCAAAGAATCTGGTAAACATGTCAGTATATCCAAACACATATAACATCAATAGTGCTTGAAGAAATTTAAACAAGAAAACAACAGTAATATTGGCAATAATATTCCTGTGGAAGATACTACATTGATAAATTTTAAACTTTATGAAGTCAAGTCTGCGTGGTAAAATGTTAAGGTTAACCACTAAAAGAACAAGAATAGAATACATAACTTCTAGACCAGTACAAAAAATGAGAAATAGGCTTTTTTTTTAATATCCAAAATAAAGCAAGAAAGGAGAAATACAGCACTAGAATAAGTGGTAGGAATAGAAAACAAACAAGAAAAGACAGAAAAAAATTGAAACATAATAATATCAGTAAATACAAACGACCTAAACAGGAAGTTAAAAGACAAAGATTTTTCAGTTTGGCTAAAAATGAACAAGTTCAGCTACATAATGTTTACATGAGGCACACTAAACTCCTTAGGACATAAAAAGGTCAGAAGTTAAAAAAAAAAAAAAGATACCTAGCCTAAAAGGAACGGAAAAAAAAGATGAAGTAGCTCTATTAATATCAGACAAAAAAGACCTTAGGGCAAAAATGTGTTTTTAGGGATAAAAATAGTCCCTATGTAAATAAATAAAATGTTTCACTCCTAAGAAGATTTTTCAACTAAATTATATAAAAATACTGAATGCATCTTAACTGATAAAAGTGACAATGTTAGCACCATAAAAACAAAAATGACCAATCTACTGTCAAAGTGAAAGATTTATGCACCTCTCTCAATTTATTTTCTAATTCAAAATTCAAAAAGATATGGAATCTTTTAGGAATAAAAATGACAACCTTAATGACCGTATATAAAAGCCTTTGCCAAATAACTAGTGACTATACATTCTTCTCAAGTATATATGGAACAATTATAAAAACAGACAATATAGAAAGCCATAAAGCAAGTCTTAACAAACTGAACATATTTGTTATCATAGAGGTTATATTTTTCTCATCACAATTCAATTGTTATAAATGAATAACAAAATCATATATTTTTAAAACCTGTATATATGTGAATTTTAATACAGTTTTAAATAACTTACATATCAAAGAAGAAATAACAGTGGATATTTAAAAATAATTAGAACTAAATGAAAACACAACATATTAAAACTATGAAGGTGAAATCAAAATAGAATTTTAAAGGCAACTTAATTTCTTGACCTCCTAATAATGAAAAGAATGCAGCCTCCAAATTGTCCTGCTAAACATGAGACTTTAAGTTTAGAAAAAATATGCTATCAACTATGAAAATGGAAGATCAATAAAGACCAAAGTGGATCTTTAAAAAAACTAAAATAAATATATCCCTGATAAGGATGAAAAAAAAGGAAAGAAAAACATCCCTCAATATGACAATCTATTAAGCCATACACTAAAGAGATTTTACAAAGGTATAAAGTAGTGTCATTCTGCTCATTTTTCTTGAAAATTATATTTATTTTTCACAAAAAAGGTTATATAAGCATGAGTTTTTTGCAGCTTATGAACAGCTTACAAATAAATCATATCAAATTTGGTTAGGTCAAGCCAATTTATACTTTACAAACAGTAAGCAAGAATTATCATCTGTTTTTATAAATACTTTATATTCTCTGTAATTGCTTTATTCCTTATTTTTCCATATTCTTTGTACAAATTATTGACTTTTTCAGACTTTAGCACATAACTGCAGAAATATTAGAGTTTGTTACTGTCAAAAATGACTTCAGTTTTGAGAATTAAATATATTAT
This sequence comes from Mesoplodon densirostris, assembly GCF_025265405.1. Classification (NCBI taxonomy): domain Eukaryota; kingdom Metazoa; phylum Chordata; class Mammalia; order Artiodactyla; family Ziphiidae; genus Mesoplodon; species Mesoplodon densirostris. The sequence goes on from NC_082668.1 coordinate 24,000,435, forward strand.
AGCTTCCATATTGATGCTAATTACCTGTTTTTACAGAAATGTGCTAATGTGCTTCATTAGAAAGAGGTGGAACAGGAAGAAATTAATGCCTCTTGTGTCACAAAATAGGAAGTGGAGAGAGTAGAAACAAGATGTGGTTGGCTTCTCGCTCTGGCTCTGCTAGACGACCTACGTGACCTTGGACAGGCCATTTCACATTTACATTTAACACTTGTGAAATTCATTGTCTTTATTTGAAAATATGGATGATATGTTCTGCTCAGTATAATTTAAAGTGTTGTTCTGAAGATCAAATCAAAGAACTTTTATAACAGCACATTTTTAATTCCAGGTATCACTCAAACTTGCGATTATTTTTTTAAAAAGATGCTCTTGTGATCTCTAGTTCAGTTTTTTTTTAAAACAAAATTCACATTTTATTTAGGTTGAAATAAACTATACAAAATTGATTTTCTTCACCAAAAATAACAGCAATATTTTCTATATTATTCCTAGATAAACCACAAAACACTTATTTTTGTAGGTTTTCTAGGTTTTGCTTGTAAATGAAGATGAGGCAGTAGATAGAGTCATGGAAAAAGACAGAAGAAAACAGACAAATCAGTTGTCAGTATCCATGGTCTCTGATCCTGTCCTGACCATGAAACAGTAGTGTTCAACATATACCTGTCAAAAAGCTTATGAAGATGTAGGCTCAATAAAGGAATGTAAACAGCAACAATCAGATGTGGAACAACAATGGCAGGCTCTTCCATTCAAACTTTAACTATAACTTGTTCCTTCAACTTCATTTGATAAAGACAAAATCTACACTGAAATCCTTGTGTGGTGAGCTCACACGTTTCTCTTACAGTCTGATCATTTTAACGGTCCCTTACAGATTTTTAATAGCATACTTAAATTTCTACTATTCAAAGGTCAGTCATGAGCTTCATTGTAATGTTTTATATAATGTATTCCTTCCTCCCATACCTCCTCAAAATTTATTTCTTCAAAGAACTGATAACTAGGTACCTGACAATTGGATCCACAGTGACAAATGTTATATCTAAAATGACTTAACTAATACAATTTCAAAGTGCCATTAGCAGAGATCACACAGAGTGTAACATGGTACTTTCAATGCTATCTTCTGGAAGAACAGTTAGGTCTCCAAAGCATGGGACTTCAAACAGGCCATTTAAACAGGCAGATTATCAATGACTAATGTACTCAATGGGAGGCCTACAGGTCAAGATATTCAGTGATTAAGTAGCCTACGTACACCTTACAAATTTTCTGTAACATATTTTCAAATTTCCTACAGATTTTTTCAAATATCAAATATAAGAGAAAGCCTATTTTAAAAGTCTCTTAGGTATTTTCAATGGTTTCTGAATTATCTGTAGGAAGCTCTGACTTACTTGTATAGAGTTTGATATATGTATCCACCATTAAATCCAAATCGTGTTTTATATCAAAATTTATGTTAAGCAAAGCCAAGTTACTTGACCTTTGGTCTGTCAAAGTGTTCCTCAGGTATGCTTTGAGACGCTTTCATCCATTTTCATAGCATTCATTCTCAACCTTCATCACAGGAAGAATACACAGGACCTTCAGCAATGCATAAACATTAGGAAAAAACTTGATGTCTGGCAGATGAAGGGCTTCATAAATAGTGGATGGAAGTTCTATATCTTTCCCTCTGTGTTTCCACTTGATTCTCCAACAATGCAGCTCAGCAGAGAGTATGTCAGGATTAGGTAAATCACTTCTGTACATGTCAGCATGATATGCTCCTCTGATGTATTGAATTTAAGCTGTCCCATGACAGAGGGTACCAGAGATAAGCATTTAAGAGCTTTGAGGTGTTGTTCTGAGAATATATCTTTCAGTTCCTGAATAATGTGTTACACTGTTGGAACACTTAGAGTCTCTTTATAGTAACTCTCAGAGGTTAGCTGAGATTCCAGGTTACTGTGCTGAGCTCTGCTAAATTTCCCTGGGAGTTTCATCTGAATATCAAGTTTGGCTGCCAAATTTGTGGCTTCCTCAAACCAAAATTCATGATAAACTTCGATATTTTCCATCACTTCATTTAGTGAATGCAGCACTGCAGTCAAACTACTGGCTGCAAAGAAGACATCAGAAGTTTGCCCCTGAAGATTTTTCCCAAAGGCTCTTGTAAAAGATAGAACATTTTTAAGAACAACAATGGTAACGATGAAATCAAAATCTGTTACTGCACTACAGAGTACAAATGCTCGGCCAACTATACAGTCATTCCATCTAACATTTGTGTCACTATTTATACCATCTAAACATAAAACAAGTGCTTGTAGGAGGTCCACTAAGATTTCAACAGCATCATGCCTGCCTGCCCACTGAGAATGGCAAATTTCCTTCAGTTCTTTGCCCCTTTCTTCATTGTTCTGAAATAGGACAGAAATTACATTGTCAAGTTCTAAAAGCAGTTGTGGCGATCGATGGAAAAAAGAACAAACTTCCTCAATTGTTCCTAACGTGACAGATACTCCCATAACAGGCACTGATTTTGCCAACCACATATTTAAGGCACAGGAAGAGCAGAGTGTGTAGATAGCTTGGGGATATTTCTCTAAAAGTCTAGAAGCAACAACTTTCATTTTGGAAGAAAATCCACTGGACACAATGTAAGCCTGGCCACGACAGTACTCCATGTTTAATCCCCACTTCTCAGTTATCGTAGTGTGAAATTTCACAGCCAAAATCTCTGCATCAGCTTCCTAAGGCAGGAAGCCCACAAATTCCTCTCTCAGGTTGTGAGCTTCGTCAGCAAACCTCACCAACACAGGCAGGTGCTCTTCCCCTGCTATGTCCACCACATCGTCGGTGACGATGGAAAAGAAGTGAGAGTCTCTCACTTCGCTGAGAGTTTCTTCCCGAATGCAGCTCTCACAGATCTCTAGCATCTGTTTCTGCTGTGTTTTTGAACAGAACAATGCGTTAACTGCTGTTTTCTCAAAGCGCTTTCTCAGAACCTCTTCACCAGAATTGATCCGGCACTCCAGCAGTGCTTGAAAGTTATCAGGAGTAAAGAGACCTTCTGGGATTTCATCAGCTTCATGTCCATCCAGAGGTATGTTCTGTTTTCCCATAAGAATCAAAATTTCAAATAAAGATTTTAAGTATTCTTTGTTTTCCTTCTCTTCAAGGGTTAAAGGTAAAATGTCTTCATCCTGCTCTTCACCCCCTTTTTCTGCACTGGGGTTCTGAGCATTGCTGTTGTTTATTTCCTTATGTTTTGGGTCCTGTTCAGAAGTTTCATCAATTTTTTTCTGTTTCAGTGTCCTGATTTCATCTTCACTCAATTCTTTTATTCGTTTTCTGTGTCTACTGTGTGGATTATTCAAATGGCTGGTAAGATCAAATATTGTTGGTATTGCATTATCTCGAAGAACTGTCCTATAAGGACTCTCCCAATGACTTCACAAGTATCTGCTTCAATTAATTTTGAGAAATAAAATAACCCAATCATTCTTTAGTTTTCTGATGCCTCCGCAAAATGTATAGTTCTACAGATCATAGAAGTCTCAAAGTGTTTGGCACACAATCGATAATGTTTATTTAGTTGATCAGGTGTTTTATCTTCTAAGTCTGCTCTCCTACAATTCTCCACCCACTTCTGGCATCTGGCTGGATCCCGCGGGAACATGAAAAAGGCCAGGTCTGACTGCGTGCTCTTCCGCGTGCAGTTGGGGACCACGCAGAAGTTCGGCATCGTCGTCTGTCCGCCTCCTCAGGGCAGCCCGCCCGCCCGTCCGGGCCGGGGAGCTCTAGTTCAGTTTTTATGTGAAATTGTTTACTCACATTTCCATAAATAGTGGAATGAGATCCAATTACTACCATTATATTGTAGTCTCATCTACCTGTGTCTATCTACTCAACAGGACTATGTGAATTTGTAAAAGGACTATCAGTCACAGTGTTCTCAATTACCACAGAATACGCATGTATTATTTTATGTAGCAGAATAACATACAACCAAAATCTAAATAAACTATTTTCTTCCTCTGTGTTTGTATAGGTAAAAGATCTAATTTTGGTTTCACTGAGCTCATAAAATGATGACATTCGGAAAGCTCACATTTAGAATTTAGATTACTTGAAAAACATTGTCACATTTGAGATACATTTTTACTGTCCCGTTTGTGAGAGTCCCCCAAACTTTAAACAAAAAGTTAAAAGGGCTTAATGCTTTCATACAAGTTACTTTAAACCCTTACTTAGTCTTCGATACAGAGCTGCTTGGCTGCATTAGGGCTGGGTGTTGAGGGCACTGTGAAAGAGGAAAGTAAGATTTAAGTACAAGTCCACACAGAGAATGGTCTTGGTTGGTTTTCTGAAGTAAAGGGTGCCCATGTCCAAATGTTATTGCCTTCACTCCCAAGTGATACACTCTTTTTTGTGTAGGAAACTGGAATCAACCAAGAATCACAAACAAAGCAAACACAGAAGACAGCATTATATGCAGATATTACAGACTCCAGCAGAATCAGAGAGGCAGGATTGAACATTCAGGAAAGAATAGGCTTTCCCTGGCTGGATGCAAAACTACTGTCCTTTCTTGGGAGGGTAGATTGCTTGGAGCTCCAGGTTCACCTCTGTCAACTGAGAAACTTCAATGGGATTCTCAGCTCAACCGTGGTTTACACAGGAAAGGCAAGATGCTGGCAAGTAGACTCCCCTGTAACTGTCATACAGCATTTATAAGATATACTATTTATCAGTAATAATAAATGCACGAATGATATACATAATAAATGCATGAATGATATACATAATAAGGAAGGAGAGAGTTCAATGGAAATATATCTGTGTTAATAGAAACATAGCCTATATCATTTAGGGCTGTATGAACAAGTTTACATATAGCAAGACATCTTGGTACAGAGGAAAGAAAAATAGAGAATTATGAAACTACTAACATGTTACTAGTTATTTTTATTCTGTTTTATCCTTTGTATGTACGTTATTGTTTTAGGTTGTAGAAGCAGAAGAATAGAAATTGGTAGGTTAGTTTATGAAACTTTATGTGAAGATTATGAATAATGGTGTCATCTTGGAAATAAGACAGAGATGCCCCCAGAATGCCTTCAAACTTTCAAGTATCAATTTAAATTTGGTGAATTATATATTTTATTATGTAGTTTTCTTATTGCATCCAACATGCTTCTCTGAGTATTCTCCAGTTGTCATTCAAATAGGTGTATGTATATGACATATTTGTGAAAAACATAACCTTGGGTAATTAAATGTCTCATTCTTTTTTTTTTTTTTTTTTTTTTTTTGCGGCACGCGGGCCTCTCACCGTTGTGGCCTCTCCCGTTGTGGAGCACAGGCTCCAGACACACAGGCTCAGCAGCCATGGATCACAGGCCCAGCCGCTCCGCGGCATGTGGGATCTTCCCGGACCGGGGCACGAACCCGTGTCCCCTGCATCGGCAGGCAGACTCTCAACCACTGTGCCACCAGGGAAGCCCTCTCATTCTTTTTTAAATTAAGTTTCTATGCATACCTTAGGTTTTGTCTAGAAAAAATTATTTTCAGGGTATTAAATCTAAATTTTTTCAACTACCTCAAGACCTCCACATTTGATATTTTCTTTCTTTTTTTTTCCTTTCTTTTGGTCCAATGTTCTAGGTAGAACAGAATACAAAGTACAGGGTACAGGCCCTGAGAAGGGCATGACTTGTTCAAGAAGCTGAAAGGTCAGTGTGGGGGGAGGTGGGGGAGGCGGGAGGTAGAGGAGTTGGGGAGTGGAATGGATGGGAGGGGGTAGTGAAGATGTAGAAATGGAGACTTGAGAAGTAGGAGGATCCAGGCCACTCAGGGCCTTATTGGCAACAGTGATGTGGGTATTTGGAATTTAGCCTAAGTGCTAAGAGATTTCAAGACACAGGAGACTCATTCATCCATTTCACAGTTGGTCACATGCTCCAGTCACTACCAGACAACTCAGTCCAGCATCCCTCCATGCTTTTCAAACACACCAACCATGCTCCCCTCTGCACACACTTCCTCTGAAGCTAGGATGCCACCCCCCTTGGATATTCCCATGGGTTGGTCCATGACTTCAGTTAAAAACCTTTTCTTTAATTTCACCTTATCATGGAGGACATCTCTGACAATTCCACTGAAAATACTGTATCATCTCAGTTTTTTGCTTCTCCTTTTTCCCCTTCACTGTTTATTTCTCTATAGCACTTATCACCATCTATTAAGCTATATATCACTTATTTCATTTATTGTCTCTCTCTGCCAATAGAATGTAACAGGTATGAGGGCAGGAACTATTTTCTACTCTCTACCATATCCCCAATGCCTAGCTTTCTGCTTAGCATGTAGGGACTGTCAATAAATAGCTGCTGAACAAATGACTCAGTGAATGAAACACAATCACGAATATGACAATGTCGCTGAATCCCTGTTTTTAGTGGATAATTCTTGAGGTTTATAAATACAAAGAACAACGTAGGCAAATGGATCCTAATGCCCCATTTTACCACGGGATATCTTATTTGGGTATTTATTTTCTCAAAGAAGCTTTATTTCATGGCATAATAAATTATTTCCTTCTGAATTTTGCCTGAGTTATTATATATAAAATTTCAGACCATGTTGAAAACATTATCATACAGCCTCAGGAAAATAGCATTTCCCCCACCCACCTTATACCTTCTTTGGAAAGATGCAGGACATAAATAAATTCAGTGAATAAGTAATTAGCTCACTTTTAGTTGCCGAAATGATATATTTTCTATTTCTAGTGAAAAGTCAAAGAGTCTTTGAGTCTTTGGATCATCACAACAGGGATTTAATAAAGAGTCATGGTAGTGTAACAAATTCTAAGCATTAGGTCTGAATTACACCAGTAGCCTCCTAACTGCTTCTGCCCTCGTCCCTCTACAATCTTTTTTTTCAGTACAGAAGCCTAAAGGATCCTGTTCATGCTGCTCCTCTGCTCAAACCCTCCAATGGCTCCTCATCACCCAGAGTAAAGCCAAAATCCTAACTACAAAATAAGGCCCTACGCGATCCACCCATCACATGCCTAGTTACCACTAATTTTTTCTCATAACACTCTCCTCCTCCCTCTCTACTCTAGCTACACAAAGACTTTGCACCCACTGTTTTTTCTTCTGGGAATGTTCTTTCTCAGAAAACCAATGACTAGGTTCCTTCCCCATCTTCAGGACTTTGCAGAAAGACACATCAAGGAGGCCTATCTAAAATGCAACCTCAGGCTTCCCTGGTGGCGCAGCGGTTGGGGGTCCGCCTGCTGATGCGGGGGACACGGGTTCGTGCCCCGGTCCGGGGGGATCCCGCGTGCTGCAGAGCGGCTGGGCTCATGAGCCGTGGCCGCTGGACCTGCGCGTCCGGAGCCTGTGCTCCGTGGCGGGAGAGGCCGCGGCAGTGAGGGGCCCATGTGCCTCAGAAAAAATAAAAAATAAAATAAATAAAATAAAATAAAATGCAATCTCACCTCTGATACTAGGCTTCTTTCCTATTTTGTTTTGTCTTGTTTTCAGTAGAACTTACTATTAACTTACTGTGTATTTTGCTGATTTCTTTTGTCTATTATTTGTTCTCTTAAAGCCCTCACAGTTTCGTGGGCCTCTGCTTTACCTCGTTCTGTGTTGTTTAATATATTCACAGATAATGAATGCTTTTAAGTTGGATTCCACATCCTGTCTGACTCTAGTTCTTACAGAAACATATTACAGTTGGCCCTCTGTATTTGTGGGTTCCACACAGATTCCAACAACTGTGGATCCAAAATATTTGAAAAAAAAAACACTCCAGAAAGTTCCAAAAAGCAAAACTTGAATTTGCTGCATGTTGGCAACTATTTACATAGCATTTACATTGTATTAGGTATTATAAGTAATCTAGATATGATTTAAAGAATATAGGAAGATGTTCATAGGTTATATGTAAATACTGTGCCTTTTTATATTAGAGACTTGAGCATCTACAGATTTTGGTATCTGTGGGAGTCCTGTAACCAATCCCCCAGTAGATACAGAGGGACAATTATATTTACTAATAGCCTCAATCCTAACATCTTGCAATGGTGGGATTAAAATTAAAAATTTTATTTAAATTACCATCTCTCTGAGCCTAGAATGTGAAGACCCAGCTACTGCCCCTCTTCTCCCAAAGTTCCAGGAGATGCTTCATTTTCATTCAGACCAGGAACCAGGCCTCTTTCTCATATCACCAGAGTCAAGACCTCTGTATTTCCAAATATTTTGTCTATTTTTGGCCCAGTGTTCACATGGTCCATAGGACAGAGAAGCAACTCTTTATGAAGTATTTTTTTTCTTTGGCCACGTATAGCAGTCCTTCTCTATATTCAAATGTGACCTTGCACATCACTGAGTCTGCTTACATATGAGGAAATTTCTACAACCCAAATTCTCTAGTACTTGGGTCTCTTTCAACCAGTTCTATGCTATAATTAGATTATTGTGTTTTTTTTAAGTTCGTTAATTTATTCAATTACTTCTGAGGATCCTCTATTTACCAAGGATACAAAGGATATGAAGGATATAAAGTACACATATTTCTCAAATTCTTTACATTGTTTCTTGGATTAAATTGCAAGAGTTAGAAGTTTGTATATTCAGAGATCACTTTCTCCTCTTCCCCTTCACCACCACAGAATTGCTTTTACTGAGTTGTCTGTGGTTTTGGTCTACTGCACGAGAGTAAGGAAAGTTAAAAGGCACAGCACTATGAAAATTTGTATTATCGAAAGGTTATTGTTGAGGCTATTGTTCAATAGATTATATATTACACTAGAGTATCATATACTCTTAATATGGACCCAGTGTTGAAATGTCATTCAGGCCTTAATAGCAGGAGCCATTGCATTGCTGCTGAACAGCTTGAGGGGATTTCTCTTATTGACAATGAAAATTCCATGGCCAACTAGGTCTAATTTCTGTTGACTGTTAAAATACTTAGGCCCAAAAAGTTGAAGCCCTCCTTTAGCAATTAAAGAAAAGAACATTATATTATGGCTTTTATTAAGGAATGAATGTCCATATAGCCTAAACCTTTAATAGAAAGGATTTAAGGAAGAGTACATGCATTTTATGTATTAACTTGACTCCTGGCTTCATGTTATTTTACCTATTCTAAATTATCCTTCACCCTAATTATCTCTCAAAAACATAATCTTCTTATGGTTGCAATTTTTCTACATTCCTTTTGAAAATGCATGATATGAAATATAATGCAAAAATCTCAAAATGTACTATGCACTGGGGATCTAAAGATAATTGAAATAAACTTTGCCTTCAAGGACCTCATGGTCTAACAGCTTACACAAATATATAACCAATTATAATATTTTCATAAATAATTTAATATATAATATACAGAATACAGTGACAGAGGACAGAGAAGGGTGTAATCAGTTTTCTACTTGGGAGATGGTCATGAAGTCTTTAAAAAGGCAAACATTTGAACAGTATCTATATGTATAAGCAGGTGTCCACAAGGTGAAAATAGGAAAGAAAAAAGAATGAGTGTTCAGCATGTGTAAACTGTGGGATATTCAGAGATTGTTAAGTATTTTGCTTTCAGGAAGAGAAGAGTAATGGAAAAAATTGTCTAAATAGATAAAAAATGGTCATATAACAAAAGATCCTTCCTACATCCTTAAAGAGTTTTCATCTGTAGGCTATGAGGAGAAATGAAAGGGTTTTAAGCGGAGTTGGAAAAGCAGTCAGATAACAAGTTTAAGATGATAACTCTGGGAGCATGACAAAAACCAGATTGCTGGGGGAAGAGCAGAAAAGATGTTAGAGAATTGATAGTGATTTCCCATAGAGGCTGGCACTTGATTATAGAACTTAATTATTTTGAGATCTATGCTTTGTATAATTATAGTCATTCCCACATTCTGGTAAATGATTCTCAAGATAAAGTCTCAGTCTAACACTTGTGTTGTCCACTTAGCTAAAAGATTGTTCCAAGTCTAAACTGTAATAATGAGGATATGCCATTTTTCCAGTGGAAAGCCCCTCTGTGATGATGCTGCTTCATTACCTTACCTTCTTTTGACCTCTGATCTGAGTCAGTAAAAATCCTGAAATGCAGAATTTTTCAATGGACTCTTCTCTGACTTTCAGGAATACATGGTAACGAAAATATGCAGGTGTGATGCTGAGTTCAAGTCTTTGGAGGACTAATCTGGCGAAAATATTCAAGGTCAACAGAGGCAGTACACGTATTTCATCACCTGAAGCAAATGACTAAATATAGAATGAAATACTTTCTTAGCAGCTTCTGCTTTGGCACCAAGAGTTGTTGCACAAAGCTGCAATAAGATAAGAAATGTAGTAAAGAGGATTGCTTTCCACAGACATGTGAAAATTCTAACTGAAATAATATTTTTGAAATAATTATTCTCCACATCCAGTTTGGAAAGTACAATTAGAAAACGATTTTCCTCGCATTTCTGGGAAGGAACATTCAACCTTGGAATAAGGTTTTCTCATGATCCACATCTGCCAAAGCCACACTTGCTGAAATCCTTACAATGAATACAAATGAGCAGGATATTTCTGTTGTTCCAGAAGAAGCAGTGCCTTTGTTTCTGGTACAAAATAAGATGTTTTCCATAATTAGCAGTATTATAGGGACAATTAAGATATAGTCAAAACTAGCTTGATGAAAGTGAATTCATGTATCATGGAATTCTAGAATCTCCAGGCTGGAAGACTCCTTAAATCCATCTAATCCACTCACACATCCCTCATTTTAATTATTTCTATTAATTTTATATTATTTTTTTGCCCAGCCTCTATTTAAAACTTCTGGTAACAGGAAACTCAGATTATTTGGTCTTGAGCAGCTCTGTTAAAAAGTCTTCTTCCCCCCACCCCTTATGAAAGTTAGTAATAATCCTTGGCATCATTCAGAATTCAAATAATTTCACTTTTACTCAATAGCTTTCAGAGTAGAGGACGAAATCTATCATGCCCTAGGATGACATGCTATTCACCTTCTTTATCACCCAAATATTCTTCTCCATGCCTCTTCCACTTTAGAGGTACACAGGGATAAGAAGCTGTACAGCTACTCTACCTTGACTCAAATTGGTCTATTTCTATTGAATAAAGAATGTATTTCCATTATTCTATTCCAATCTTGCATCCTATCTCTTTAAATCTTGGTAATAAATTTAAGATCATATATATTTCCACATAATTAAAATATGTGGTTCACTTTGCTTATTTCCCATTCGCTGAGGCATTAGATAGTCTTATTATTTTATTACTTCTCATGTTTCACATACAAGTTGCTATTTTTATTTCCATGACAGATGTTTGCTTTTTTTTTTTTTAAATAACCAGGCTCATATTGAGGTTGAAGTTCTCTTGATAATATCAGTTTGTTTCAGGATAAACAAACCTGTTTCTAATATTCTGAGCTATACTGCATTTCTACCTGGGAACCCAATTGAGCATTTCGGTTTGTAAAACCACTTTTCAGAAATCCAAACTCTATTAACTTAAATCATGTACAAAGCAGGCTGTTCACCAATCTTGTCCCTCCATCCCTGCAAGTGTGATAAGGGAAAGAAGTAACTGTAACAGCACATGTATCCCCAAGTTCTCTAATTTCCAGTCAAAGATCTCATAATCCCCAAAATGTTTTGCTGATCTTTCTGGGAGTGTCATCTGTTCCACCATAAAATCAGTGGTGTGGATAAGGGAACATAAATATGATCTCAGGAAATTTTCCATCACATTTCTCATAAACACTGGAAAAACAGCACAAATTTCACCTGAATCTGCCAAGCCTTCACAGATCAGATATTCTTCGCCAGGGCTGTACCATTTACCAAGGAATTAACAATAAGCAGGATACATATTAGTTTATTTTCTCTGTGAATTCTGCACCTCAAATTTTATAAGTAAAAAAATCCTTTAGGTGTATTAAATTTCATACTCAATAGCTCTTGAGTGTTCTGGAAATAGGTTGAACTAGAATATTAGCAGAAGTTAGACTCTTATATTCTAATCACATCTTTGCCATTTAAAAGCCGAGTTGCTTATGAAATAAACAGTCTTTCTGGAGACTAGTATTCTCATCTGTAAAAGGAAGAAATAATACCTTTCTACTGTGACTCCCTAGTATGGATTAAACTAAGGATGTTTGCCAAAATATAACCCACAAAGTAGTTGTGGGCACTAAGAAGTAAACTTTGTGTATCTCTGTATAATACTCTTTAAGGAGTTGTCACTTGCATGGGTCACACTGATTTAAAGAAATAATAATAATAATAAAAAGTAAATCAGGGGAAGGAAAGGCATTGTTTTTTAGAAGGATCTTCTTGCTATCTCCCAGGAAGTCAGCTTTTTCTTGCAGATAAGATGAGGTTTTGTGCACAGAATAAATGTGAACTCCTACTGTGCCATCACTTCATGTAAGGACTAAATTACTGGCTATGGAACAGTTAGCTACAGCAGAAGCTGGAATTAGAAATTAGATGCTCATCATCCATCATATATGTATAAGCACCATGTGCAATGAGCTCTGACTGGCAGTGACCCACTAGAGCTAAGCACAAGCTGTAGCCTGAGACTAACAACAGACAGCATGGCTCTTGGAGGGTGAAATCTCTAGAAAATAAAATAGTATTGATATAATGCTGAAAGCTTAGGGAAATGCATGTGGATGTAGAAACAAAAAAAAAGGAAACTCATATTTTTAAAGATATTCAAAAAAACAACAAAGTATTAGATATAAAATAATTGGGGAGAGAAAGTGATGAGGAAGTTTGGCAAACTAACACAAGATCCAAAGTAAAGACTGTGGAAACAGAGTGGGCAGAAGAAGCAGCATCAGAGTCAAATGGTACATGATTATTATTATTATTATTATTATTGTGCAGTTACTGTGGGGATACTGGTATTCAAATTTGGCTGTAAAGCATAGCCAAACATGCTTCATTGTTAATAATGTACTATTCATTATACCAAATTATACAGAGCTGTATTATTTTTAATTACTTTATTTTCTTTAAATAACAATTAAGGAATTCTAAACATGTTTCATCTAAAGTAGAAGAATATGTGCAGCCACTATGGAAAACAGTACGGAGGTTCCTCAAAAAACTAAAAATGGAGTTGCCATATGGCCCAGCAATCCAACTCCTGGGCATATATCCAGACAAAACTATAATTCAAAAAGATGCATGCACCCCTCTGTTCATAGAAGCACTATTCATAATAGCCAAGACACTGAAACAACCTAAATGTCCATCCACAGATGAATGGATAAAGAAGATGTGTTATATATATATACAAGGGAATATTACTCAGCCATAAAAAAGAATGAAATAATGCCATTTGTAGCAACATGGATGGAGCTAGAGATTATCATAATAAGTGAAGTAAGTCAGAAAGAGAAAGACAAATACCATATGATATCACTTACATGTGGAATCTAAAATGTGACACAAATGAACTTATCTATGAAACAGACTCACCAACATAGAGAACAGACTATGGTTGCCAAGGTGGGTGGGGGGTATGGTGAGAGATGGATTGGGAGTTTGGGATTGAAAACTATTATATATAGAATGGATAAACAACAAGGTCCTACTGTAGAGCATAGGAGACTATATTCAATAACTTGTGATAAACTATAAGGGAAAATAATATGAAAAAGAAGATACATATATCTGAATCACTTTGCTGTACAGCAGAAATTAACACATTGTAAATCAACTATACTTGAATAAAATAAATTAAAAAAATAACTAGAAGAATATAAATTTTAGTTACTCCTACAGATCAACTGCACACTGGACTTGTGTCAGTTTAGGTCAGATCATCCCAGAATGACTCTACCTATAGATCTGTATACCTGGATGATATGCTTGGTGTCCCCAAACATCACAATGACAAAAGTACTTGGAATACTGTAAAATATTACTGAAATATTATACTATTCTCTGGCTAATAAGAGAATTGACACATTTGGGGACATATACATACAATGACAAGCTTCTTTATTTTAGTTCCTATTCAAAGTTCCCATAGATTTAAAATGTTTATTTATATTGGCACTATTTGAAAGTCTTACTGATGGCCCACTAATATCATAAAGAGTCATAAGTAAAATTGTTTTATGCTTTTTAATTTATATTTTTGTATATGTAAAATTATATTTACAAAAATAAAAATTAAACTAGAAAGAAAAATAACAATCTAAAAGTTAATGATAGTATGTCAAAATTCAGAAATACTCTGAAGAAAACATGATTTAAAAATATACTGGTCACCCCCCAAAAAATGAAATACTAAGGTATCAATCTAACAAAATGTGTACAAGATCTATACAAGGAAAACTACAAAGTTCTGATGAATGAAATCAAAGAACTAAATGAATGGAGAAATGTTCCATGTTTAAAGAAAGGATGACTGAATATTGTCAAGATGTCAGTTCTTCCTAACTTATCTGTAGATTCAATGCAATCACAATCAATATCCCAGGAAATTATTTTGTGGATATTGACAAGCTGATTCTAAAGTATATGGAGAGGCAAATGTCTCAGAAGAGCCAACACAATATTGGAGCAGAAGAACATAGTTGAAAGACTGACACTACTTGACTTCAAGACTTACACTAAAGCTATAGTAATCAAGGAAGTGTGATATTGGTGAAAGAATAGACAAATAAAGCAATGGAACAGAAGAGAAGGCCCAGAAATAGACCCCCATAAATACAGTTAACTTCTCTTTGACAAAGGAGCAAGGACAATACAATGGAACAAAGATAGTCTCTTCAACAAACAGAGTTCAAACAACTGGACATCTACATACCAAAAAATGAATCTAGACACAGATCTTACATCCTTCACAAAAGTTAGCTCAAAATGGACTATAGACCTAAATATAAAATGTAAAACTATAAAACTCCTATAAGGTAACATAGGAGGAAATTTAGATGACCTTGGTCATAGTGATGCCTTTTTACAATACCAAAGAAATGATCCATGAGAGAAATAATAGGTAAGCTATATATTTTTTTTTAATTAAAAACTTCTGCCTTGTGAAAGACAATGTCAAGAGAATCCACAGAGTAGGAGAAATATTTGCAAAAGACACATTTGTTAAAGGACTGCTACTGAAAATATACAAAGAAACCTTCAAACTCAACAGTAAGAAATATTTTTTATATCTATGAATATGCTTTCTCTTTCATGTCAGTGACACAAATTATACTTATGTTGTGACATTTGTTTATGTCCTCCACATCTGTTATTGTTTCCCCAACTTTTAAAATTTCTTTCCTATTTTCTCTGTAGTTAGTGATTATTGCAAGCTTTCTTGGAATATAATTCATTTTTATATTGTCACTCTCTTGAAATGTTAAAATTTATTTTTAGCTGTGTATGTTTTCTTATAAGTTACTTTGCTTTGATACGGTGAGAGTGAATTCCCCTTTACTCCCTTGCCTATTTATTTGAGCTCTGTTTGTCTTCTCTTCCAATCTAGAGTTTAAGAGCTAAGGATTTTATATTTTTCACTGGTATACCACAAAAATCTGTGTGTTTGTGTCTGCATACTTGTGTGTGGAGGTGGTCAACTTAACTGGATCATGTGAGTTTTCATTTGAGGAGCAGTTTGGGAACTGCTCTTTTGTTTCTGATTTTAAAAAATGTTTCTTATAATCATTTATTCTCTTTAATCTAGAGTACTGTTTTCCCTATGGGATAGCATGACCCAGACTCTTTCTACTAATTTGTATGAGGCCCTGGAAGATGAGTAGCTTCTAGTTGTTTCTCCTTCACTTAAAGAAAACCTATGGTGGTAGAAAGTTACTTCTGCCCTTACAGCTTTTCTATTATTTTTTCCTAGCTGCCTAGAGTCTCCTTTAATTTTCATATCTCCAAATTGTGCATTATTGTTGAGAAGTCTTAATACATTCTAATTTACCTTTCCTACTAATGTGGGTAGGATTGAGGCAAGCACTGGAGACTTCAAATGTTCCTACACAATCTCTTCCTTTCTTTCTTTAGCTACACTTTTCTAAAGTTTATGTCAAGAAGTTACAAACATTTTATTTTTCAACGGCAGCTAATGAATTTTTTTTGCCATGTACAATATTCCAGATTTTGTTATTTTTAACCAGCAAAAGAGGAGAGATGCTGTTTGATTCATATGAATCTTCACTATCTCTGAGCTTCTCCAATGTCTTCTTTTCCTTAAATCATATCAACTAACTGTTACAGCATGTCAATACCATTTTAATACTATGTTGTTCAAGAGTATGTATTCACAGTCATGAATTATCAGTTAATTTTTACAAGGAAAACTATTCTTTGCTCATGTGTGTGTATATATATATATATATATATATATATATAGTTTCTGTGTTTTTTTATCATTTAGTTTTTCAAACCTTTGAAGTATGGAGATGATAAAGGACAAATAAAATATTCCTTTATGGTAAATGGTAAAATGTGATAGAAACATAACTAAAATAGTAATATTTAATGGAAATTGAACAGAAAGAGAAATCACTGAATACTGGTCTGTCCAAAGCATACTGAACCTTCTGCTTTGTAGAAGGTGTGAGATGAGCCTGGACTTCAAAATGGGGAAGGCTCTGGATGGACAAATGAGAAGGTGGAGCATCCAAAGTGAGTAAGGAACAGGGTAAAAAGTCAAAATAAAGTCCAAGAGCTGGATTAAGTATTTTGTATCCAGTTTCTTAGGTACTTTGGCCAGGACTAAGCACTGTGTTGGAGAAAAGGGGTGTGCCAGGATCAGAAAATTTATCTGAGTCAAATTATGGAGGTCCTTAACTGTTATTCTGAAGAGAATCATCTTTTCTCTCTTTTTTTTTTTTTTTTTTGCCAGAAATAACAGACAGTGACAGAGTAGTTGCACTGGAATATAACACGATAGATAGCAGTGTTTTAGGATAACAAATCAGTCAGGGCTGGACAATATGGACTTAAGGGAGGAAGGCATAAAAGTAAGGCAGTTTTTGTCATGATCCATAAATTAGATCATGATGTCTTAAAATAGCAACTATAACATTAGTATGATGGCAAATATTTTATTTATTTTTATTTTTATTAGTTTCTGCTTTATAACAAAGTGAATCAGTCATACATATACATCTGTTCCCCCATCCCTTCCCTCTTGCATCTCCCTCCCTACCACCCTCCCTATCCCACCACTCCAGGTGGTCACAAAGCACGGAGCTGATCTCCCTGTGCTATGCGGCTGCTTCCCACTATCAATCTACCTTACGTTTGGTAGTGTATATATGTCCATGCCTCTCTTTCGCTTTGTCACAGCTTACCCTTCCCCATCCCCATATCCTCAAGTCCATTCTCAAGTAGGTCTGGGTCTTTATTCCTGTTTTACCCCTAGGTTCTTCATGACATTTTTTTTTCTTAAATTCCATATATATGTGTTAGCATACAGTATTTGTCTTTCTCTTTCTGAGTAACTTCACTCTGTATGACAGACTCTAGGTCTATCCACCTCATTACAAATAGCTCAATTTCATTTCTTTTTATGGCTGAGTAATATTCCATTGTATATATGTGCCACATCTTCTTTATCCATTCATCCAATGATGGACACTTAGGTTGTTTCCAGCTCCGGGCTATTGTGAATAGAGCTGCAATGAACATTTTGGTACATGTCTTTTTGAATTATGGTTTTCTCAGGGTATATGCCTAGTAGTGGGATTGCTGGGTCATATGGTAGTTCTATTTGTAGTTTTTTAAGGAACCTCCATACTGTTCTCCATAGTGGCTGTACCAATTCACATTCCCACCAGCAGTGCAAGAGTGTTCCCTTTTCTCCACACCCTCTCCAGCATTTATTGTTTCTAGATTTCTTGATGATGGCCATTCTGACTGGTGCGAGATGATATCTCATTGTAGTTTGATTTGCATTTCTCTAATGATTAATGATGTTGAGCATTCTTTCATGTGTTTGTTGGCAGTCTGTATATCTTCTGTGGAGAAAGGCCTATTTAAGTCTTCTGCCCATTTTTGGATTGGGTTGTTTGTTTTTTTTTGTTATTGAGCTGCATGAACTGCTTATAAATTTTGGAGATTAATCCTTAGTCAGTTGCTTCATTTGCAAATATTTTCTCCCATTCTGAGGGTTGTCTTTTGGTCTTGTTTATGGTTTCCTTTGCTGTGCAAAACCTTTGAAGTTTCATTAGGTCCCATTTGTTTATCTTTCTTTTTATTTCCATTTCTCTAGGAGGTGGGTCCAAAAGGATTTTTCTGTGATTTATGTCATAGAGTGTTCTGCCTATGTTTTCCTCTAAGAGTTTGATAGTTTCTGGCCTTACATTTAGGTCTTTAATCCATTTTGAGCTTATTTTTGTGTATGGTGTTAGGGAATGATCTAATCTCATACTTTTACATGTCCCTGTCCAGTTTTCCCAGCACCACTTATTGAAGAGGCTATCTTTTCTCCACTGTACATTCCTGCCTCCTTTATCAAAGATAAGTTGACCATATGTGCGTGGGTTTATCTCTGGGCTTTCTATCCTGTTCCATTGATCTATCTTTCTGTTTTTGTGCCAGTACCACACTGTCTTGATTACTGTAGCTTTGTAGTATAGTCTGAAGTCCGGGAGCCTGATTCCTCCAGCTCCATTTTTCGTTCTCAAGATTGCTTTGGCTATTCGGGGTCTTTTGTTTTTCCAAACTGATTTTGAAATTTTTTGTTCCACTTGTGTGAAATATGACAGTGGTAGTTTGATAGGGATTGCATTGAATTTGTAGATTGCTTTGGGTAGTAGAGTCATTTACACAATATTGATTCTTCCAATCCAGGAGCATGGTATATCTCTCCATCTGTTTGTATCATCTTTAATTTCTTTCATCAGTGTCTTATAATTTTCTGCATACAGGTCTTTTGTCTCCTTAGGTAGGTTTATTCCTACATATTTTATTCTTTTTGCTGCAATGGTAAATGGGATTGTTTTCTTGATTTCACTTTCAGATTTTTCATCATTAGTGTACAGGAATGCCAGAGATTTCTGTGCATTAATTTTGTATCCTGCTACTTTACCAAATTCATTAATTAGCTCTAGTAGTTTTCTGGTAGCATCTTTAGGATTCTCTATGTATAGTATCATGTCATCTGCAAACAGTGACAGCTTTACTTCTTCTTTTCCAATTTGGATTCCTTTTATTTCCCTTTCTTCCCTGATTGCTGTGGCTAAAACTTCCAAAACGAAGTTGAATAAGAGTGGTGAGAGTGGGCAGCCTTGTCTTGTTCCTGATCTTAGTGGAAATGGTTTCAGTTTTTCACCATTGAGGACGATGTTGGCTGTGGGTTTGTCATATATGGCCTTTATTATGTTGAGGAAAGTTCCCTCTATGCCTACTTTCTGCAGGGTTTTAATCATAAATGGGTATTGAATTTTGTCGAAAGCTTTCTCTGCCTCTATTGAGATGATCATATGGTTTTTCTCCTTCAATTTGTTAATATGGTGTATCATATTGATTGATTTGCATATATTGAAGAATCCTTGCATTACTGGAATAAACCCCACTTGATCATGGTGTATGATCCTTTTAATGTGCTGTTGGATTCTGTTTGTTAGTATTTTGTTAAGGATTTTTGCATCTATGTTCATCAGTGATATTGGCCTGTAGTTTTCTTTCTTTGTGACATCCTTGCCTGGTTTTGGTATCAAGGTGATGGTGGCCTTGTAGAATGAGTTTGGGAGTGCTCCTCCCTCTGCTATATTTTGGAAGAGTTTGAGAAGGATAGGTGTTAGCTCTTCTCTAAATGTTTGATCGAATTTGCCTGTGAAGCCATCTGGTCCTGGGTTTTTGTTTGTTGGAAGATTTTTAATCACAGTTTCAATTTCAGTGCTTGTGATTGGTCTGTTCATATTTTCTATTTCTTCCTGATTCAGTCTTGGCAGGTTGTGCATTTCTAAGAATTTGTCCATTTCTTCCAGGTTGTCCATTTTATTGGAATAGAGTTGCTTGTAGTAATCTCTCATGATCTTTTGTACTTCTACAGTGTCAGTTGTTACTTCTCCTTTTTCATTTCTAATTCTATTGATTTGAGTCTTCTCCCTTTTTTTCTTGATGAGTCTGCCTAATGGTTTATCAATTTTGTTTATCTTCTCAAAGAACCAGCTTTTAGATTTATTGATCTTTGCTATCGTTTCCTTCATTTCTTTTTCATTTATTTCTGATCTGATCTTTATGATTTCTTTCCTTCTGCTCACTTTGGGGGTTTTTTTTTTCTTCTTTCTCTAATTGCTTTAGGTGCAGGGTCAGGTTGTTTACTCGAGATGTTTCCTGTTTGTTAGGGTGGGATTGTATTGCTATAAACTTCCCCCTTAGAACTGCTTTTCCTGCATCCCATAGGTTTTGGGTCGTCGTCTCTCCATTGTCATTTGTTTCTAGGTATTTTTTTATTTCCTCTTTGATTTCTTCAGTGATCACTTCATTATTGAGTAGTGTATTGTTTAGCCTCCATGTGTTTGTATTTTTTACAGATCTTTTCCTGTAATTGATGTCTAGTCTCATAGCATTGTGGTCGGAAAAGATACTTGATACAATTTCAATTTTCTTAAATTTACCAAGGCTTGATTTGTGACCCAAGATATGATCTATCCTGGAGAATGTTCCATGAGCACTTGAGAAAAATGTGTATTCTGTTGTTTTTGGATGGAATGCCCTATAAATATCAATTAAGTCCATCTTGTTTAATGTATCATTTAAAGCTTGTGTTTCCTTATTTATTTTCATTTTGGATGATCTGTCCATTGGTGAAAGTGGGGTGTTAAAGTCCCTTACTATGAGTGTGTTACTGTCGATTTCCCCTTTTATGGCTGTTAGCATTTGCCTTATGTATTGAGGTGCTCCTATTTTGGGTGCATAAATATTTACAATTGTTATATCTTCTTCTTGGATCAATCCCTTTATCATTATGTAGTGTCCTTCTTTGTCTCTTCTAATAGTCTTTATTTTAAAGTCTATTTTGTCTGATATAAGAATTGGTACTCCAGCTTTCTTTTGATTGCCATTTGCATGGAATATCCTTTTCCATCCCCTTACTTTCAATCTGTATGTGTCTCTAGGTCTGAAGTGGGTCTCTTGTAGACTGCATATATATGGGTCTTGTTTTTGTATCCATTCAGCCACTCTGTGTCTTTTGGTGGGAGCATTTAGTCCATTTACATTTAAGGTAATTTTTGATATGTATGTTCCTATTCCCATTTCCTTAATTGTTTTGGGTTCGTTATTGTAGGTATTTTCCTTCTGTTGTGTTTCTTGCCTAGAGAGGTTCCTTTAGCATTTGTTGTAAAGCTGGTTTGGTGGTGCTGAACTCTCTCAGCTTTTGCTTGTCTGTAAAGGTTTTAATTTCTCCATCATATCTGAATGAGATCCTTGCTGGGTAGAGTTGTCTTGGTTGCAGGTTTTTCTAATTCATCACTTTAATTTTGTCCTGCCACTGCCTTCTGGCTTGTAGAGTTTCTGCTGAGAGATCAGCTGTTAACCTGATGGGGATTCCCTTGTGTGTTATTTGTTGTTTTTCCCTTGTTGCTTTTTTTTTTTTTTCTTCAGTATGCAGGCCTCTCACTGTTGTGGTCTCTCCCCTTGCAGAGCACAGGCTGTGGACATGCAGGCTTAGTGGCCATGGCTCACGGCCCGGCCGCTCTTTGGCATGTGGGATCTTCCGGGACCAGGGCACAAACCCGTGTCCCCTGCATCGGCAGGCGGACTCTCAACCACTGTGCCACCAGGGAAGCCCCCTTGCTGCTTTTAATATGATTTCTTTGTGTTTAATTTTTGACAGTTTGATTAATATGTGTCTTGGCATATTTCTCCTTGGATTTATTCTGTATGGGACTCTCTGTGCCTCCTGGACTTGATTAACTATTTCCTTTCCCATATTAGGGAAGTTTTCAACTATAATCTCTTCAAATATTTTCTCAGTCCCTTTCTTTTTCTCTTCTTCTTCTCTAACCCCTATAATTCAAATGTTGGTGCATTTAATGTTGTCCCAGAGGTCTCTGTGACTGTCCTCTGTTCTTTTCATTCTTTTTTCTTTATTTTGCTCTGCAGCAGTTATTTCCACTATTTTATCTTCCACCTCACTTATCCGTTCTTCTGCCTCAGTTATTCTGCTATTGATCCCATCTAGAGTATTTTTTATTTCATGTATTGTGTTTTTAATCGATGCTTGATTCATCTTTAGTTCTTCTAGGTCCTTGTTGACTGTTTCTTACATTTTGTCTTTTCTATTTCCAAGATTTTGGATCTTGGAAATAGAATCTTGGATCATCTTTACTATCATTATTCTGAATTCTTTTTCAGGTAGACTGCCTATTACCTCTTCATTTGTTAGGTCTGGTGGGTTTTTGTCTTGCTCCTTCTCCTGCTGTGTGTTTTTCTGTCTTCTCATTTTGCTTATGTTACTGTGTTTGGGGTCTCCTTTTTGCAGGCTGCAGGTTCGTAGTTCTTGTTGTTTTTGGTGTCTGTCCCCAGTGGCTAAGGTTGGTTCAGTGGGTTGTGTAGGCTTCCTAGTGGAGGGGACTAGTGCCTGTGTTCTGGTGGATGAGGCTGAATCTTGTGTTTCTGGTGGACAGGTCCACGTCTGGTGGTGTATTTTGGGGTGCCTGTGGACTTTTTATGATTTTAGGCAGCCTCTCTGCTAATGGGTGGTGCTGTGTTCCTGTCTTGCTAGTTGTTTGGCATAGGGTGTCCAGCACTGTAGCTTGCTGGTCGTTGAGTGAAGCTGGGTGCTGGTGTTGAGATGGAGATCTCTGGGAAATTTTCGCTGCTTGATATTATGTGGAGCTGGGAGGTCTCTTGTGGACCAGTGTCCTGAAGTTGGCTCTCCCACCTCATGGGCACAGCACTGACTCCTGGCTCCTCAATTTGGGATGATGTGTTGTCTATTCATGTATTCCACAGATGCAGGGTAATCAAGTTGATTGTGGAGCTTTAATCCGCTGCTTCTGAGGCTGCTGGGAGAGATTTCCCTTTCTCTTCTTTGTTCTCACAGCTCCCGGGTCTCAGCTTTGGATTTGGCCTCACCTCTCTGTGTAGGTCGCCGGAGGGCGTCTGTTCTTCGCTCAGACAGGACAGGGTTAAAGGAGCAGCCGCTTCCGGGACTCTGGCTCTCTCAGGCCGCGGGGCAGGGAGGGGCACGGAGTGTGGGTGGAGCCTGCAGCGGCACAGGCCGGCGTGACGTTGCACCAGCCCGAGGCGGGCCGTGCGTTCTCCCAGGGAAGCTGTCCCTGGATCCTGGGACCCTGGCAGTGATGGGCTGCACAGCCTCCCTGGAAGGGGGGCGTGGACAGTGACCTGCGCTCGCACACAGGTCTTGCGTTGGCGGCAGCAGCCCCAGCGTCCCACGCCCGTCTCTGGGGTCCGCGCTTTCAGCCGCGGCTCACGCCCGTCTCTGGAGCTCCTCCAAGCAGCGCCCTTAATCCCCTCTCCTTGCGCACCAGGAAACAAAGAGGGAAGAAAAAGTCTCTTGCCTCTTCGGCAGGTCCAAACTTTTTCCCGGACTCCCTCCCGGCTAGCTGTGGCGCATTAGCCCCTTCAGGCCGTGTTCACGCCACCAACACCAGTCCTCTCCCTGCGCTCCGACTGAAACCCGAGCCTCAGCTCCAGCACTGCCCGCCCCGGCGGGTGAGCAGACAAGCCTCTTGGCCTGGTGAGTGCCGGTTGGCACCGATGCTCTGTGCGGGAATCTCTCTACCCAGGTACGTGGGGAGTTTCTTGCCTTTTGGGAGGTCTGAGGTGTTCTGCCAGTGTATAGTAGGTGTTCTGTAGGAGTTGTTCCACGTGTAGCTGTATTTCTGGTGCATCTGTGGGGAGGAAGGCGATCTCGGCGTTTTACTCTTCCGCCATCTTCCCCGGAAGTCCGCGAATATTTTTTAGTGCCACAAAATGTTGGGAATATAGAAGTGAGCAGTATGATTCCCAGCCCTACTATCCCAGAGTTCACAATCCAGTAGAGAACACAAGTATTCTTTTTAAAAAAATCTCTTGTGTGATGAATGCTGATAAAGGGATATTAAGTGAAAAACTATATCTGGGAAATTATACTAATCTGGGAGGATCAGGGAATGCCCTTAATAGTGACTTTGAAACTTGGTGCTACAGACTGACTGTTTGAGTCCCCACCCCCACCAAAAATTCATATGTTGAAATCCTAACCCCTTATGTGATTGTATTTGGAGATGGAGCCTTTGGTAGGTAAGTAGGTTGTGAAGTTGGAGCCCTCATGAATGGAAACAGTGTCTTTATAAGAAGAGACAGGACATAGCTTGCTTCTTCTTTGCTATCATGTGGGAATACAGTCAGAAGATGGCCTTCTGCAAATCAGGAAGTAGGCTCTCACCTGACATCCTATCTACCAGCACCTTGATCTTAGACTGAGATCGCCAGACTGAGAAATAAATGTTTGTTGTTTAAGCCACCCAGTCTATGGTAATTTGTTATAGCAGAACTAAACTGACTAAGATAGATAGCCCTGGAAACAAATTAAGAGTTAGCTATATAAACAATGAGGGGGTCGGGCGGAGTCTAGTGAATATTTCAAGCAAAAAAGAGACTATGTAAAGGCCTTGAGGTGCTAGGTAAATATCATGATCAGTTTTCTGGAATTTTCTATGATATCCAAGAGCCTTTGATGAGCAAAATGATTGAGAAGACTTAACTACATTTAAGCTGAGCAAACTTGATCTGAATTATCTTGCTAAGCATGTTGTCTCTTTTATAAAAATTATA
The DNA here is from genome assembly GCF_025265405.1 of Mesoplodon densirostris. Lineage (NCBI taxonomy): Eukaryota > Metazoa > Chordata > Mammalia > Artiodactyla > Ziphiidae > Mesoplodon > Mesoplodon densirostris. Next base: position 24,025,240 of record NC_082668.1, read on the forward strand.
AAATGTATTAAAAAGTTGTCAGAATCAAAATAAATAATTTGTATAAATGAGGTTTGAAAATCTCCTTGAAGTCTATTAATAAGCTTAGTGACACATGCTATGACATCAGAGCACAAACCCAACACTGAAATTATGGAGTACAGAAAAGTACACGATTCAGAAATGAGTTCTAAGGCCTGGGGTACTATGACAAGAAACAAGGCCAGCCAATAACTACAACAGAGATCATATTAGTATGGGAAAGGGCTATTTATCTTTGGAAGGAGAAGGGTGGAGGGAAAAAGTAAACATTTTAATCAAATCCAATACTTTGTTATTGATTTCTCTTTGCCAGACATACCTTGTAGAATACTTACAATGCTTCTGACATTGAGATATTTCGCCAAAGCTATTGGATTAGTCAAGGTAAAAGCTCTGCTCCTGGTGTAATCTCTTGAATTTCATTTATATGTGATTTATTCCTTTCTCCACAAGAAGGCTATTTTTATTGATAAAATTAATGAAATTGAGAATCCCAAAGGGAATTTGATGTCCACTCACACAAAATAGGTTTGCAAAACGTAAGAAGCAGCCAAGAAAAAGATTCAACTACATAAAGATTGTGAGTTTCTTCTCTTCCTTTTGTTTTCTTTTTTGCTTTTCTGTTGCAAAGTAAATACTAGTCAGATTTTCTGTCCTTTTATGTGTTAGTCAATTAGTTACCCTTGAAGTTTCAAATTACTGAAAGCAATGTTCCTAAACTTGAAACACAGGGTTTTGTTATTCAAAAAAGTTAATGTCATTTACTGCCATAAAGGCTGCACCTGCCTGTAGTTGGAAACTTTCACACAATGTCAAATCTGCAAAGATTTTTAAAGTAAACTCTCTACTGGGGTTGTTGGTATTATCGTATTTGCATCATTAAAGTTAGGACAACTGTCAAAAATATCTTGACAAGCCTTAAAGGTGTCTTATTTTAATAACCTTAGTAAGGGTTTCGTATCAGGCTGAGCTATCACAGCTTCCCCAATGTTTTAAAATAATGCCCTGGTTAATATTTAATATAACTATAGTAGGTCTTATTGAGTTTTATGTCAACCAAAGACATCAAATACAGAGAAAAAGTAAATTTACAGTCATAATAAAATAAAATGAGAATAATTCCTAATGAACACACATCAGACCCATTTTTATTTAGTGTCAAAATGATAGATATGGAAGAAATATAAGCTATAGGTCTTTGCTCTTGCACATATGGTTTTAGTCTGGAGTTGGTATTTAGTTTTCAGACCCTGAGAATGGTAACACTCTGAGGACATTATTCCCCAGGGCCCGGTCCCTCTTGTTTTAAATCTAAGGCCCAGAACAGACAGACAAAAAGTTTCAATATTAAATCAGCATGAGAGCAAGAAGAGAGTCTACTCTTTAATCCACTTCAATCACTCTTCTGAACCCTCTTCACTGTGTTCCAAACACTTCTAAGTTGTCAAATGCAATAGACATATTCACTCTATATCTTATCTCACACTTCAGTGGTTCTGACCTTCTCATTTACCCTGTTTCATGCATCTCATTTTTTCCTGGCTTCCTCAGATCCATTCTGTCCTGGCTCATTTCCTGCTCCCTGGCACCTCCTTCATGGACTCTAATCATAAATCAAGAGTCTCTTCTCCTCCCATTGAACATTCTGCTCCAATTAGTTCATCTATTCCTAATCAACCCCCACAATGTAGGGTTTCCATACAATGTATCACTTAAATTGGAGCAATTTTTAGAGTAAGGGGGTGCTATTAATAGTTCTATAAAGATAACAGGAATACACTGGGACTTTTCTGGGCAAACCTGGATGCACAGTCACTCCATCCATATGAAATGATAGAATGCAAAAATGAATTCAATTCTCCACCTCTTCCTGTATCCAAGCCTATGACCTTGTTACTTTGTAGTCCCCACCCTCTTTCATTCTGGGCTTTGGCCAATAGAATGAGAAGGAAATTACGTTATGCCCATTCAAGCCTAGTCCTCAAGAGAATATGCACAAGTCTATTGGTTCTCCTGTATAGTTGAGCTTGCTTATCTTTGCGCCTGAGCCTCTTTGTGAGAACACATCCAGCCTACCCTGTGGGAGGAATGTGAGAAACATGTAGAGGATGAGATATGTGGAAGATTTTGAAGGCACTCCAATGACACTACCAGAAGGTGAGATACACAGCAGCTTGGCCTGAAAACAGATATATGAAAGAGCCCAGGTGAAATCAGATCTTCCCAGATAAGACCAATCTTTACTGATGACCTACAAAATTATGAGCTGGAGAAGTAATTCTTATATTAAAAGCTAAACATATTTGGGATGTTTTATTATGCAACATTATTGTGGCAGTAGATAACTCACACACTAGCTGAAATCTCCTGAGATTCAGATTCACAAACTAAATATCTTTACCTAAATACCCTAAAGACATTTCAAACTAAATAAACCCAAAATGAAGTTATAAAAGTTTCCCTAAATGTTTTCCTTTACCTATATTCTTTATCTCAGAAGCCCAGTTTTTCAAGTTAAAAATCTGGGGCCATATTAAATGTTCAATCCCAATTCTGATAGGAAAGTTATTCTTATTGTGTCTATCTCATATATCTTTATAAATCAATTTTTGTTCTATTACTACTCACTGGGCCTTAGCCTTTCTCAATCAGAGGTCTAGCAAGAGACTTAAGCCCTAATGTCATAATACATCCATCCATTGAATATACTATATGTACCTCTTACACATTCAGAAATCCAGAATTAGAGAATTGAAAAAGTATCACTCAGTTTTCTCTAGTGTTTAATTACCTTGAAGAATCCAGATTGAAAAAGGTTAGGAAGCCTTGCTCAGTTTTCACCTGGACTATTTCCTTAGTCTATCTGGTTATTTTACCTTTAGCCTCACTTTCTTCTAATTGGTCCTCCATAAGTTATATTTGCTTTAGCCTTTGCCATTGTTCTTCATCTGTCAGTGAATTGTATTTAAGAGGTAAAGTTTGATTCTCTCGGATAAGATGCTAACAAAATTAAAACAATGGTATATTTAACATATTATTAATACCTTTATACTGCTTACTTTGCTATCAGTAACAATACTTAGGTACGAAAGCCTGCTGCTGTCATGTCATGATTTTTTATGATGGCTATTATCATCCTATGATTGTGCTGAGTATTTGATACAGTCTTTGAAGAGAGTTGAAAATAAATGGAAGAGCCGTTCCATGAGCCAGTTTGCTCATATGGATGTGCACCTGGTACATATTTACATCAAAGCACATTGTCGATCCAGAATGACAACTCTCGACCTGAGGGCTTGATGTGTCTTTCAAGGCGTTACATCCTCTCAGTTAAAATGCTTTCATATATATTATAATGCCTTCCTGAGATGAGAACTGTGAGCTTTATTTGTAAAGCAACAGAATTTTCTAAAATCTGCACTAACTTGCCAAGATTTCCTCTTTAATTTAATCAGGGCATCAATCAGCAAGGTTAGGTCATACAAGCTAATATTTCTTTACAGCTTAGGTACAGTTGAATGATTTTTGGTTTAACTAGAGGCAAAATGTTAGTTCCTCATGACATTTAACAGTTCCTGTAGTCATTATTTTGACAGCATCTATTTGACCTGAGAAACTTCTTGCCTATAGAAATAGTCTTAGGGCAAAATTTGTTTATATAAAAACTCAAGAATGAAAATGACCTGAAAGGTCAATTTTAATCATCTATTAAAAATAAACACAGGCTTCTGAGTAAGATGATGATATGGACACAAGCTACTAACTCTCCCACCCAGAGTTTGTAAGAATGACCAGGAAAAAAATGAAAACAAAGAACAAATGCTCTAATCCTGAAACTAAGAAACGTCATCAGATACCCAAGATCTCAAGGAATGTCTGCTAAATACATTACACACCAAATTAGCTAGAAGAATGCATAAAGATCTGGTTTGTTGTTTTAAAAACAGCAGCATTGGGACTACCCTGGTGGCACAGTGGTTAAGAATCCACCTGCCGATGCAGAGGACACAAGTTCGATGCCTGGTCTGGGAAGATCCCACATGTCACGGAGCAACTAAGCCTGTGCAACACAAGTACTGAAGCCTGCACACTCTAGGGCCCGTGCTTTGCAACAAGAGAAGCCACTGCAATGAGAAGCCTGCATACCACAACGAAGAGTAGCCCCCACTTGCCACAACTAGAAAAACCTTGTGAGCAACAACGAAGACTTAACACAGCCAGAAAAAAAAAAAAAAAGAAAGAAAGAAAACAGTAGCCTTAAGAAGTACTCAAAAAAAAAAAAAAAAAAAGAGCCTGGAGAAAAACCCACTAAAACCTCCTAATGGAACAGAGGTGAATTTATGGGACTAGAGTTCATAATATACAGAAGGTCACTGCAGCAAGAAGTGTTTTCAGGAACAAGTGTCTAAAGTATAAGCAGAATACCCAGTGGGAGCTCCTTCTAGATTTGAATGGGTCACAAAACCTCAGAAGCTGACCTTCGCTTGGGGAAAGGACTAAGAAAAGAAAAAGGTCACAGAGTCTTAAGGTTTCTTTTTGAAAAGGTCATGCAAAATAATTGGAAAGTCAGCACACTTAGACCCGTTTTCAATTGAGTTATTTCATCTTGTTTTTTTTTTTTTTTTTTGTTAAACCAGAAGATCCTTGAAATGATGCTAAAAGAAGAAGAGGATAATTTTAAAGAATCAGAGAAAGTAACTCTCTCTGAAATCCATTCACTAACAAAGAAAGGATAAATATCTAGAAAACTGCTGCATCATACTTCCAAAATATTCAAGACAACTTAGCATCAAACAACTTAGCATCTATGAAGTTAGAGAAAGCAGTGGTACAGTAGGAAATATCTGAAATGAGGATCATGTGTTGCATCCCAGACATAGGGGTATTTGTAAAAATGGGATACAGAAGATAAACCCCACTCAGGAAAGGAATTCAAAACTATAAATAATTTTTATATATGTAGAATGTGTATTTTAAGTTTAATGTATCAGTCCCATGTGATCAAATGTTTTCTGCTAATTGGATATGTACCACTTATGGCTCACTCATCTAGAAGTGTTTTACAAGAGTAAGGCCACTGACAGCTTCTTAGGTTGATCAGGTAAGGCGAGTGTCACAGTTTCCTGAACCTGCTTCAGCAGCTAGCTGAAGACCCAAGGGAGATCGGAGTGGCTGTACCAAGAATGTCCCTTCCAAGTGATCTCACTCTTATACCCCAAGTTGGAAAAAAAATGTGGATGTGAACTACCATATTCTGTCAAGCCTGTTGAGTATGAATCCATGACCTAAATATATTATTTATGTGAAAACTGAATATTTTCCTGCCATGCAACAAGTCAGACTGGAATCAAATCTTGGTGTCTGGTAAAAACAACAGGATTTCATACAATGACAGCTCTATGCAAATGAAACAAGCTATTATAATATGAGTCAAATTAAAGCTCTTCAAGGGTGTTCCCTAACACTGGCTGTGGCAGGTGGCAGGCATGGATGTGAATCAGAGACCTGGAGAAAGAAAGCAGAAGCTACTTCCTAGTTCTTTAGGGGGATACACAGAACAACCCTAAATGGGGTTATGTGTGTAGTGCTTAATTGTTTACGGACATTAAAAGAACTATAACTACATGGTTCTTCCATGGAGCAAGGGAAAACATAATTATCTAATTAAAATTTGCAAGAGAGCTACAAACATAAATAAGTTATTTTATAAATGTTAATTAGTAAAGTAAAAACTCATAATTTTTAACTTTGCACCTAACTTAGAGGAGGGTAAAGAGATGAATTAGATGAAGATGATAAAAATAGATGACAGACTTGGCAACAATACTGTAATAATTTTGTATAGTGACAGTCACTAGACAATGTGATAATCAATTTGTAATGTATATAAATGTTGAATTACTATATTGTACACCTGAAATTAATACAACACTGTATGTCAACTATACTTCAATTTTTTAAATTAAAAAAAACACAAGAACATAAAAGATTGCTTAATTTCTTAGCTAGGTTACACATATCACATAACTGGCATATGTTTATCATATGTATATCCGACAATATGTCCTATTAATCTTTAAAGAATAACTAATACTTCAGTAGTTTGAGATGCCAAAATAAAATCCAGACTATTATCAGACCTAGTTAAATAATTCATAATATCTATTAAATATCATTGAAAACCTCCTGCGCACACACACATGTATGTGCACACGTGCACACACACATATAGATGATAGGTCTGGGAAATCAAATATATGTTTAAGAGCAGGGTCAGAAAGAGAAAACAAAAAAGATAAATCAGAAAAATTAATTATTAAAATAATGTGAATAAAAATGACTTGAATATTATAAGTGTATCATAGCCAAGACATGGAAACAACCTAAGTGTCCATCAAAAGATGAATAGATAAAGAAGATGCAGTATATATGCTCAATGGAACACTACACAGTCATAAAAAAGAATGAAATTTTCCCATGTGCAAAAACATGGAGGGACTTGGAGGGTATTACACTTAGTGAAATAAGTCAGACAGAGAAAAACAAATACTATATGCTATAATTTATATATGGAATCTAAAAAATAAAACAAACCACTGAATATAACAAAAAAGAAAGACCCACAGATATAGAAAACAAACTAGTCATTACCAGTGAGGAGAAGGAAGGGGGGAGGGGCAAGATAGGAGGGAGGATTAAGAGGTACAAACTACTATGTATAAAATAAATAAGCTACAAGGATATGTTATACAGAATGGGGAATACAGCCAATATTTTATTATAACTATAAATGGAGTATAATCTTTAAAAATTGTGAATCACTATGCTGTACACCTGAAATTTATATAATACTGTAATTCAACCATACCTCAATAAAAGATTTAATGCCTTGATTTAGATACAAAGATTAGATTCAACATTTTTTATTTAAAATAAGAAAATGTGTTTATCAAGAATCAGTAAATTAAGAAATCGTATGGATCCATGCTTGAAGGAAATCCAATAATTACTAAAAGGTGAATCAAAAAACAAACTCCAGAATGTACTGAACATATTGCTGTAACAATACCAGCAGTAACTGATATCACCAACTAACCAGAGTTGTTTAAATATCTGATATTAAAATAAACCTTGATAATAAAGGTAAGCAATAAAAAAAAGATGTTTGGGCTTCCCTGGTGGCGCAGTGGGTGAGAGTCCGCCTGCCGATGCAGGGGACGCGGGTTCGTGCCCCGGTCCGGGAAGGTCCCACATGCCATGGAGTGGCTGGGCCCGTGAGCCATGGACGCTGAGCCTGTGCGTCCGGAGCCTGTGCTCCGTAACGGCAGAGGCCACAACAGTGAGAGGCCCGCGTACCGCAAAAAAAAAAAAAAAAAAAAAAAAAAAAAAAGATGTTTAATTCATCCTACAGTTCATGTTGTATTTAATGGGAAGAAAAAATTGTTTTATTTTGTTTGGGGAACAAAAATACAGCATTCCAAAACTTATGGAATGTTTCTACAGCATTGCCCAGAAGGAAATTCGTAGCTGTAAATGGTACATTAAAAATAATAAAGATCACAATGATAACCTAACCTTTCACATTAAGAAAGGAGAAAATGAGAAAACTAAATCCAAAGCAAGCAGAAGGAATAAAATAATAAATATTATAGTGGAAATAAATTAAATAGAGGATTTTTAAAAATATATAGAAAATCAATAATAAAAGTTGGTTCTTTGAAAAGAACAATAAAATTGACAAATCTTGGCCTAACTGATCAACAGAAAAGGAGAGAAGGGACTTCCCTGGTAGCACTGTGGTTAAGAATTTGCCTGCCAATGCAGAGGATGTGGGTTCGATCCCTGGTCCAGGAAGATCCCACACGCCGTGGAGCAATTAAGTACATGCGCCATAACTACTGAGCCTGCACACTAGAGCCCTCGAGCCACAACTACTGAAGCCTGCACGACCTAGATTCCACACACTGCAACTACTGTGCCCACGCACTACAACTGCTGAAGCCCGTGCACTCTGCGGTCCACATGCTGCAACTACTGAAGCCTGTGTGCCTAGAGCCCATGCTCCACAACAAAAGAAGCCACCGCAATGAGAAGCCCATACACCACAATGAAGAGTAGCCCCCACTCACCACAACAAGAAAAAGCTCACGTGCAACAAGGAAGACACAACGCAGCCAAAAGAAAACAAAAAACAGCAGCATTAAGAAGTACTCAAAAGAAAAGATCCTGGAAAACCCCACTAAAACCACCTTAGAGAACAGAGGGGAATCAATCAATCAATCAATAAATCAAAAGAAAAGGAGAGAAGACCCAAATTATTAAAATCAAGAATGAAAAAAGGGATCAACATGGCAGAATAGAAGGAAATGGAGCCCACCTCCTCCTACGAATACATGAAAAATACATCTACATGTGGAACAATTCTCACAGGATACCTACTGAACACAGGCAGAAGATCTCATACAACTAAAGTTGTAAGAAAGATTACCACATAACCCAGTAGGATGAAAAAACAAAAAAAGGAATTGGGACTGGGCCTGTGCCCCTGGGAGGGAGCTGTGAAAGAGGAAAGGTTTCCTCACCCTGGGAAGCCCCTTCACTGGCTGGGAGATCAGCGAGTACAGCAGCCAGACTGAGGCAGGCAGTACCAAGAGACACCAGCACAGATGGTCCTGGCCACCTCCCTGCACTAGCAAGCCCAAGACCTGCATCTTCTGGTGCACATGGGGACTAGAGGCTGAAACTCGGGCTTCAGCTGACAGACCTGAGAAGAGGACTGGGGTTGGCTGTGTGGAGACAGCCTGAAGTTGCCGGAGTGTGGTCCAAACCACAACAGGGGTGTACAAAGGACAGAGCCTGAGTGCACCACAGAAACCCAATTGTTACCACGTGATGAGGGAGGGGCCCTGCCAAAGCAGCCTTACTCTTGGCACGCTCACAAGGGAGGCAGCTCCACCTCTATGAGCTCTGGGAGTGCGCAAGTGCCAGCTGGTGGCCCACACATGGAGCGGGGGCTGAAATCTGAGCACTGTCCCAGTGTCTATGCGATCCATGGATTTATGCCACTGCTAGCAGCTTTGAAATCTCAGGGCCTGCGGCACATCCGAGGAGAGTACTGCCCTGACTGGGGCAGGTCTGGTGCTAGCAGCTGTGGGCTTTGCCAGCTGGGGCACAGTGAGGCAGGGCCAGTGTATCAGCTGATTCTATAGCTCCCAAGATGGGTCCAAATGTGTGATTATAGCAGTCCTGGTGCCTGACTTCAGCAGATCTGTGCCAATGGGTCTGCACTGGGGGCTTTGTTAGCACAACACCTTAGGGACACTCAGGCCGACTGCCTGTCCCACGGTTGAGGGAGACCAAGGGCAGTGCCAACAAAAGTGCACTTTGTGAGCATGCATGACAGGTGACAGGTGACACCACAGACTTCCAGGTGGACAGCTCCTGCAGAGGAATACTCAGTGGCTCTCTCAGCAGAAATGCTCCAGTCCTGCCCACCTCACACCACAGCGCAGAAACAGATCTGGGGGATTATACTCCAACAACTGGGGAGCAGACCCTGCCCACAACAGGGCTGTGACAACCATAGACAAAGAGGAGGCCCGGTTCAAAATCTAGTGCAGGTTCTGGCTATCACAATACCAATCACACCCCCTGATCAGGGGGATAAAGGCCAGCACACATTGAGGAAAGGCATGGCAGGCATCCATACTAAAAACAGCCCTCACACTAAAAATATTAGACTTATGCATGCTACATAGGGACACTCCCACATAAAAATACCCCTTTAAGGCAACAGTAGATAACTTTATTCTCATCTCATAGAGTCAGGGAAATATAAGTAAAATGAAGAAGTGGGGGAAACTCCCAATTAAAAGATCAAGAGAATTCCCCTAAGAAAGCAATGAAACAGACCTCTCCAGTTTACTAGGGCCCCAAGGTCAAAAAGGAGGTAATAAAAATTAAGAAAGTCTATCGATAGAAATGTAGATTACTGTAAAAAGGAACTAGAAACTATAAAGAGGAGCCAATCAAATTTAGAAAACATTTGCTGGAACAAAAGCTGAGCTAAAGGCAATAAATAGCAAACTGAATAATGCAGAAGAACAAATAAGTGATCCTGAAGATAGAATAATGGAAATCACCCAATAAGAACAGCAGACAGAAAGAAAAATGAAAGCAATATATGAGACCTATGGAATAATATAGTGTGCCAATCCACACATAATAGGGATCCCAGAAGGAGAAGAAACAGGAAAGGGGATCAAAAATGTGTTTGAAGAAATTATGGCTGAAAACTCCCCAAACCTAAAGAAGGAAACAGATAATCAGGTACAGGAAGCACAGAGGGTTCCAAAAAAAGATGAACCGAAACAGACCTACACCAAGACATGTCATAATTAACATGGTGAAATTTAAAGATGAAGAGAGGATTCCAGAGGCAGCAAGAGAAAAACAAAGATTGAATTACAAGGGAATCCCCATAAGGCTATCAGCTGATTTCCCTACAGAAATGTTTCTGGCCAGAAGGGAGTGGCAAGATATATTCAAAGTCCTGAAAGGGAAAAACTTGCAACCCAGGATACTCTACCCAGCAAGATTATCATTTAGAACAGAAGGAGAGAGAAATAATTTCTCAGACAAGCAAAAACTAAAAGAATACAGCAATACTAAACAGATCTTAAAAGAAATATTGAAAGGTCTATCTAAATAGAAAAGAAGCAAGAATCTATAGGAAAGAAAAACCAAAATTGAAAAGTAAATCACTTAAACAAGCCAGTACACAGATTTACAAAAAAAAAAAAAAAATTGTGAACACTATGATAACTACAATGAACAGAAAAAGGATAAACATGAAGATGTAAAACAGGACACCAAAATGATAAAATGTGGGGGAGAGGAGGAAGAAAATGTAGTTTTTGTTTTTAGAATGTGTTTGAGTCTATATGACTACAGTCTAAAGCAAGTAGATATAGTAATGGGTTAACATACTTGAAAAACAGGGTAACCACATATAAAAAGCATACAATAGATTAACAAAAAACAAAAAAACTCAAGTGTAATAAAGAAGAAAACCATCAAAGCACAAAAGGAAAAACAAAAAGTAAAAGGAAGAAGAAATATAAAATCAACTGGAAAACAAGGATTAAAATAGCAATAAATACATATCTATCAATAATTACTATAAATGTCAATGTACTAAATGCTCCAATCAAAAGACACAGAGTGGTAGAATGGTAATTAAACAAGAGCTTACAATGTGCTGCCTACATGAGACTCACTTTAGGGCAAAGGACACACATTCATTGAAAGTGAGGGTTGGAAAAAAATATTTCATTCAAACAGAAATGACAAGAAATTGGGGGTAGCAATAATCATATGAGAAAAAAACAGACTTTAAAACACAGGCCATAAAGAAAGATAAATAAGGATACTATATAATGATAAAAGGATCAATACAAGAAAAGGATATTATGCTCGTTAACATGTATGAATCCAATATAGGGGCACCTAAATACAAAAAACAAACAAACAAACAAACAAAAAAAAGCAAATACTAACAGACATAAAGGGAGAAATTGGTGGGAATACAATAATAGTAGGAGACTTCAACATGTCACTAAGGGAAATAGATACTAAATAGAACAGTTAGATTTAATTGATATTTTCAGGACATTACATCCTCCAAAACCAGAATACATATTCTTTTCAAGTGCACATGGAATATTCTCCAAGATAGATTGCATACTAGAACACAAAACAAGCCTTGACAGATTTAAGAGGATAGAAATTATTTCAATTATCTTTTCTGACAACAACACCATGAAACTAGAAATCAACTATGGAAAGAGAAACAAGAAAAAAAAAGATTCCATGGAGACTAAACAATATGCTACTAAAAAACCAATGAGTCAATGATAAAATCAGAGAGGAAATTAAGAAATAGCTTGAGACAAATGACAATGAAAACACAACCAAATAAAATCTATAGCATGCAGCAAAAGCAGTCCTTAGATGTAAGTTCATAGAGATACTGGCCATCCTCAAAAAACAAGAAAAATCTCAAACAACCTAACCTACCACCTAAAAGAATTAGAAAAAGAAGAACAAACAAAACCTAAAGTCAGCTGAAGGAAGGAAATCATAAAGATCAAAGAGGAAATAAATAAAATAGAGATTAAGAAAATAGAAAAATCAATAAAACCAAGAGCTTGTTTGTTGAAAGGGTAAACAAAGTAGACAAACCTCTGGCCAGGCTCACCAAGAAGAAAAGAGAGAGAGGACCCAAGTAAACAATATAATAAATGAAAGAGGAGAAATAACAATGGATACTGCAGAAATACAAAAATACATAATAGAATACTATGAACCATTATATGCCAACAAATTGTACAACCTAGAGGAAATGGACAAGTTTCAGAAACATACAGCCCACCAAAACTGAATCAAGAAAAATAGATAATTTGAACAGACTGATCACTAGAAGTGAAGTAGAATCTGTAATTAAACAAACAAACAAAACAAAAAACAAAAAAAGACTTCCTGCAAACAAAAGTCCAGGACCAGATGGCTTTACTAGGGAATTCTACCAAACATACAAAGAGGAACTTAAACTGATTTTTCTCAAACTCTTCCAAAAGTTTGAAGAGGAGGCAACACTCCCCAAATTATTCTATGAAGCCATCATCATCCTAATACCATAACTAGACAAAGACACTACCAGAAAAGAAAATTATAGGCCAATATCTTTGATGAACAAAACATTTCTAGCCAACCAATCCAACAATACATAAATAAAGATCATACACCACGATCAAGTTGGATTCACCCCAGGGTCGCAAGGATGGTTCAAAATACACAAATTAAACAATGTGATACACTGATCAACAAAAGAAAAGACACAAACCATAAGATTGCCTCAATATATGCAGAAAAAGCATTTGATAAAATTCAACATCCATTCATGATTAAAAACTCTTACCAAAGTGGGTATAGAAAAAACATATCTCAACATGATAAAAGCTATGTATGACAAACACACAGCCAACATAATACTCAATGGTAGAAAGCTGAAATCTTTCCCACTATAATCTGGAACAAGACAAGGATGCCCACTCTCACCACTTCTATTCAACATAGTATTGGAAGTCCTAGCCATAACAATCAGACAAGAAAAGAAATAAAATATATTCAAATTGGAAGGAAATGGGTAAAATTGTCATTATATGCAGATGACATGATACCATATAAAGAAAACCCTAAAGACTCCACACAAAAACTACTAGAACTGATAAATGAATCCAGTAAAGTAGCAGGATACAAGATTAACATACAGAAATTGGTTGTATTTCTTTATACAAATAATGAAATATCAGAAATGTAAAGTGAAAAAAAAAATCCCTTTTAAACTTTCATCCAAAAAATAAAATACTTAGGAGTAAACCTGAACAGGAGGTGAAAGACTTATATGCTGAGAACTATAAAACATTGATAAATTAAAGATGATTCTAAGAAATGGAAACATATTCCATGCTTTTGGATTGGAAGAATTAATATTGTCAAAATGGCCATAGTATCCAAATTAATCTACAGATTTAATGCAATCCTTATCAAATTTCCCATGACATTTCTCACAGAACTAAAACAAATAATCCTAAAATTTATATGGAACCACAAAACACCCAGAATTGCCAAAGAAATCCTTAGGAAAAAGAACAAAGCTAGCAGCATAACCCTCCTAGAATTCAGACAATATTACGAAGCTATAGTAATCAAACAGCATAGTATTGGCACAAGAACAGTCACATGGTTTAATGGAACACAATAGAGAGCCCAGAAATACACCCACATGGTCAATTAATCTTTGACAAAGTAGGCCAGAATACACAGTGGAGAAAACACTGTCTCTTTAGCAGGTGATGTGGAGAAAGTTGGACAGCTGCATGTAAATCAATGAAGCTACACACTCCCTCACACCATACAGAAATATAAACTCAAAATGGCTTAAAGAGTTAAATATAAGACATGGCACCATAAAACTCCTATAAGAGAACATTGGCAAGACATTCTGTGACATAAATCACAGCAATGTTTTCTTAGGTCAGTCTCCCAAGGCAATAGAAATAAAAGCAAAAATAAACAAATGGAACCTAATCAAGCTTACAAGCTTTTGCACAGCAAAGGAAACCATAAAATGAAAAGGCAACCTATGGAATGGGAGAAAATATTTGCAAACAATGTGACCAACAAGGGCTTAATTTCCAAAATATACAAAGAGTTCATATAACTCAATAACAAAAAAACAAACAACACAATAAAAAATGGGCAGAAGGCCTAAATCGAAGGTCTTCTTCCAAAGAAGATTTACAGATGGCCAACGGGCACATGAAAAGAAGCTCAACATCACTAATTATTAGAGAAATGTAAATCAAGACTACAATGAGGTATCACCTAACAGCAGTCAGAATGGCAATCATTAAAAAGTCTACAAATAACAAATTCTGGAGAGGGTGTGGAGAAAAGGGAACCCTCCTACACTATTGGTGGGAATGTAAATTGGTGCAGCCACTATGGAAAACTGTATGGAGGTTCCTTAAAAAACTAAAAATAGAGTTGTGATATGATCCAACAATCCCACTTCTGGACATATATCCAGAGAAAACTCTAATTTGTAAAGATACATGTACCCCAATGTTCACAGCAGCACTATTTACAATAGCCAAGACATGGAAGCAACCTAAATGTCCATCAGCAGGTGAACAGATAAAGATGGTGATATATATATATATATATAATGGATATACTTATATATATATATGGATATATATAATGGAATACTACACAGCCCTAAAAAAGAATGAAATAATGTCATTTGCAGCAACATGGATGACTTAGAGATTATCATATAAGTGAAGTGAGTCAGAAGAGAAATACAAATACCATATGATATCATTTTTATGTGGAATCTAAAATATATTACAAATGAACTATTTACAAAAAAGAAACAGATTCACAGACCTAGAAAACAAATGTTACCAAAGGGGAAGGGGGTAGGGGAGGGATAAATTAGGAGTTTGGGATTAGCAGATACAAATTACTATATATAAAATAAACAACAAGGTCCTGCTGTATAGCATAGGGAACTCTATCCAATATCCTGTAATGGAAAAGAATATGCAAAAGAACATGTGTATAATCATGTTGTTGTATACCAGAAACTAACACAACATACCAGTAAATCAACTATACTTCAATAACAAAAAAAATGAAGAAAGGGACATCACTACCAAATTTACAGAATTAAAAATGATGATACAGGAAGCTATGAACAACATTGCAATAAATATGGTAACAATATGGCAACAAATTAGATAATCTAGGTGAAATGAAAAAAAAATCCTCTAATTGAATTAGTAATAAAAATTATTCCACAAAGAAAAGGCTAGAACCAGATGGCTTCACTGATGAATCTTGCCACATATTTAAAGAATTAACACTAATCTTTTATAAATTCTTCCAAAAAATATGAGGGAAACTTCCCAACTCATTCAGTGAAGCCAGTATTGCAGTGATTCCCAAACCAGACAAAGACATCACAAGAAAACTATAATCTATATTTCTTGTGAATATACATGCAAACATCCTCAACAAAAACTAGCAAACTGAATCCAGCAACATATTAAAAGGGTTTCCAAAAAGCCAAGAAATAACAACTGTTGGGGATGATATGGAGAAAAAGGAAACCTCATACACTGTCAGAGGGAATGTAAATTTGTGCAGCCACTATGGAAAACAATATGAGGATTCCTCAAAAATTTAAGAGTAGAACTACCATATGATCCAGCTATTCCACTTTTGAGTATTTATCTGAAGAATATGAAAACATTAACTCAAAAAGATATATTCACCCCTATTTTCATTGCAGCATTATTTATAATAGCCAAGGTATGGAAACAACCTAAGTGTCCACTGATGGGATGAATGGGTAAGGAAGATGTGGTATATACATACAATGGAACTCTTCTCAGCCATAAAAATGTGACATCTTGCCATTTGAGGCAACATGGATGGACCTTCAGGGTATTATGCTAAGTGAAATAAGACAGAGAAATACCATATCATTTTACTTGTATGTGGCATACTAAATAAACAAATTAAATAAATAAACTAAACAAAAACAAAAACAAACATATAGATACAGAACAGAGTAGTGTTACCAGAGGGGAAGAGGAGTGAAGGAAGGGTGAGACAGGTAAAGGGGTCAACTGTTGACGGATGAAAACAACTTTTGTTGGTGAGCACACTGTAGAGTATACAGAAGTCAAAATATAATTTGTACACATGAAGCTTATATAATGTTATAAACCATTTTTTTAAAAAGGCGTTATATACCATGACCAACTAGTATTTATTCCAGGAATGGAAAGTTGATTCAACATACAAATGTCAATCAATGTAAAACGCTATACTGATAAAATACAGGACAAAAATTATATAGTCATTTCAATAGTGGCAGAAAAAAACATTTAATGAAATCCAATACGCTTTTGTAAGAAAAACACTCAACAAATTGGGAATAGAAGGGAACCTCCTCAACCTGACAAATACATCTACAAAAAATTCACAGCTAATATACTTAGTGATGAAAGATGGAAAAGTTTCCCCCTAAGATCAGAAATAAGACAAAGACATCTCCTCTTACCATGCATATTCAACATTGTTCTAGAGGCTTTAGGTGAATAATTAGATAAGAAAAAGAAGTAAAAGGTATCTATACTGGAAAAGGAACACTATCCTCACAGAAAACATGCCAAGATAAAATATAGGGAATATTCTAAGAAATCTACTAAAATATTAAAATTAATAAATGAGATATTGCATATTGATACAAGATCAATATACAATAATCAACTGTATTTCTGTACCTTAGGACTGAACAATCTGAAAATTAAATTAAGAAAACATTTTCACTTACAATAGCATCAAAAAGATTAAAATACTTAGGAATAAATTTAATAGTAGTATAAGATATGTGTATTTTCTTTTTGCTTCTGTAACGAATTACTACAAATAGTGGAAATAAAATAACATGAATTTATTATTTTCTAATTCTGGAGGCCAAAATTCTGAAACAAGTGTCATTGGGCTGAAGTCAAGATATCAAAAGGGCTGTTTCTTTCTGGCGTCTCAAGGTGAGCAGCTCTTTCTCACAACACATGGCATCACATTGCTCTTTCTCTGACCCTTCTGCCTTCCTCTTTCACATTTCAAGGAGCCTTGTGATTACACTGGACCCTCCTGGATAATCCAGGATAATCTTTTTAAAGTCAGCTGATTATCTTAATTCCATCTGCAATTTTAATTCCACCTTGTTATTTAACACATTTACAGATTCTGCAGCATCTTGTCCAGCTTTTTTTCATGCTTTCAATTTTTTGTCATTTTTGAAAACCTGACATTTTAAATAGTACAATGTGGAAAGTCTATAAATGAGATTTCCTCCTCTCCAGGATTTGTTGTTGTCCCTGTTTGTTGTTGCTGTTTTTAGTGATTTTCCTGAAGTAATTCAATAAAGTCTATATTCTTTGTTGTGTGGGGTCAGAGAAGTCTGCCTGTTTTGTTAATGATTAAACAGGTGATGTTTAAATGCCTTGAACGAATGAGTCATCCAGTCTTTGTTGACTGGCTCTGTTGGGGCACATGTTCAACACTCTGGAAATTCACAACTCTGCCTTACTTAGCCTTTACTTCCTGCTTGATCTGAACTTCACAGCTCAGTCAGATATGAGAGATTAGACCCTTCTCAAATCTTTCCTGAGCATGCCCTCCAAATGCATGTGTCCGTTGATATTCCTAGGAACATGATAGTGTTTCAATGCTCCCTGTGGACATTTAATTATCTAGGTTTTCTGTTTAAGAATTTTGCTTAACTTCTTGTTTACCTAACTGTTATTGTTACCGCAGGCAGCTGCAATATTAACATGTACTGCTGATTGTTTGCTACAAATGCCCTGGAAAATAGTCCATTCATACAAAGTAAGCCCTGACTCAGATCAAATAAAAACAGGCCCTGCAAATAGGGTTTTCCAGGGGGCTTCTTGGAAGTTCAGATAGTGACATTTCTCTGAGAATGGGGCTTTGTGGAGCTTTCCAAACTTGTTCTGCTCTGCTACTTGCTACCATGGTTGTGAAGCAGTTGGTTTTCAAGACTACTGCAGAGTTGGGGAAAGAAAGGGAAGTGGATGGGGCAAGTTAAAACATGAAAAAGGTCACATTCTTACTCGGATGCAGTAATTTTTTAAAAATAAATGCTCCTTTAATTGGTCCATGCTTGGTTAATTTCTAGAGTTCTGAAAAAGTTGATTGTGACAATTTTTGCCAGTGTTCTCTCTGCTTTTATGAAGGAGGGATTTTTGAAGTTCTTCCCTAATGATTGGACTTTTGACTGAAATTTATCCTCAGTACAATATTATTCAGAGAAGATTTTATATTTTAGGGTTTTTATGTCAAATGAAGGACTAATATTAGGTTTTAAGTTCCTATGATAAAGTGATCTCAGTGGTAACAAGTGGTGCGTGTGTGTATGCATGTGTATGTTTGTGAGTATATACGTATAATCACATGATACTACCAAGAGTATGAGAGAAAGTGGTCATATTCCTGGTCTATTATCTTCTACTCTGTTCATTTTAATTAAGTATTTATTGATTCCCTATAATGTTTCAATTGATAAGCTATGCCCCAAGGATACAGAGATGAATAAGATACAGACCCTGCCTTAAATAAGCTTATAGTACTCCTCAGATTTTTTTTTTTTCTTGCTAGAAAGAGAGAGACAGGCCAATAGACCTGGAGACAACATTGGTTTCAGAGGAAACCAGATCTCGACTAGAATCTGCCATACAACATCAACAGTGCTACTTTTACCAAATGCTTACTCTGAGCCCAAGGCTGCTAAATGTTTTAGATAGATTTTCTCATGCGTTCTTCATGAAAAGCTTATAAGTAGGTAATCCCCATTTTCAAATGAGCAACTGAGGCTCTCAGAGATTAAATAAAATGACCTTCCTGGTTCTTTGTCACACTGACACATGAAAACAAGGCTGACTTTAGAAGGTGCTTCTTATATGTAGAACCAGATTCTGCCACTTGCCCGAAGACAGCCCTTAGGCAGTCTCTCCAAGTTTGCACTGAGTTGTGAGACTATGGGAAATTTTTATTTTCTTTTTTTTTTTTTTTTTTTTTTTTTTTTTTTTTTTTTTTTTTTTTTTTTGCGGTATGCGGGCCTCTCACTGTTGTGGCCTCCCCCGCTGCGGAGCACAGGCTCCGGACGCGCAGGCTCCGGATGCGCAGGCTCAGTGGCCATGGCTCACGGGCCCAGCCGCTCCGCGGCATATGGGATCCTCCCAGACCGGGGCACGAACCCGTATCCCCTGCATCGGCAGGCGGACTCTCAACCACTTGCGCCACCAGGGAGGCCCGGGAAATTTTTATTTTCTTAAAACTTTTCTCTATGGTGATCATGTATTACTTTTAGAATTAGACCAGAAAAACATTTAAAGAAGTATGCTGTTATGCTTAGCCTCTTCACATACAGGTGACAAACTATATTAAGAACTATTGGTGGCGCAGTGGTTGAGAATCTGCCTGCTAATGCAGGGGACACGGGTTCGAGCCCTGGTAGGGGAGGATCCCACATGCCGCGGAGCAACTAGGCCCGTGAGCCACAACTACTGAGCCTGCACATCTGGAGCCTGTGCTCCACAACAAGAGAGGCCGCAATAGTGAGAGGTCCGCACACAGCTATGAAGAGTGGCCCCCGCTTGCCACAACTAGAGAAAGCCCTCGCACAGAAACAAAGACGCAACACAGAAAAAAAAAAAATTAATTAATAAACTCCTACTCCCAACATCTCCTTAAAAAAAAAAAAAATACTGTATCCTCTCTAATAAAACCTTGGGCCCCCCAACTGCATGGAAATAAATCATTTAAAAAAAAAGAACTATATTCAGAAGCATAACACACACCTCTTCAAATAATATAAAGTGGAATTTTATTATTTAATAAGTATATCTCAAAATTATCTTGGTAAAAATCTACTGAGGTTTCCGGATTATGAAAGTATTTACCTCTGAAGCTCAGAACATCACAATCTTAGGGAAATGGTACGTCAATCCCTTCATTATCTTTTGAAAGTTGAACCCTTGGCTTTATGTTTATAGAAAAACGGTTAACCATGCTTCTATTTTTAAATAACTAAACGATATACCTGTCAGAGAGCTTTCATACTATGGTTTTAGGCACTGTATAAATACATGAACAGGTAGCTTGTACCACAAAGAGAGAATATGAGGGATTTTGTAGAGACCCATTTACTCACAAATTCATAAATCAGCTTATAAGGGTAGAAGTTATGTTTAACAGGATGCTGTCAGCTCTGTTTCTGTCTCAGGCAGTGAGATCAGGAAAAAAAATGCAGCATTGTGAAATTGTTTAAACCACTAATCCCAACTACTTTCATTTTATAGAGATATCTGGGAAGATACATGCCGTTTCACATAATAAGCTGTGGTCATATCAAAGAAAATGCAACCTCAAGTACCCGAGAACTGGACATTGTATTTACATTCAAAACCACGTTACTGTCATTGAGCAGTCCTCCTTTATAAGGTAAAGACCAAATGATGTATTATTAAGGTAGTGTAGTGTACATTTTGATATACAACTCTGTTTCATTTGCCCAAAGCTAGTCTAAATGGGCCAACAATAATAATACGTGCCTGTAGACAGAGCAGGTCAAACATTACATGCTTTACTTTCCTCAAAAACAACAAAAATATTTTATTTTAAAATGCTTTCAATTGAAATACTTTTAATTTCAAAAAGTATTTTTTTGGTGTTTCTAGCCAATTATTTTCCTTCTAGAACCTAAAAAAAAAAAAAAAAGGAAATATGCAGAATACTTTCTCTCTTCTGTAAAAGCAAAATACGATGAGCTTCTTGGTACAATTTTTAAAGAGACACATTTTTAAGGGCTAAGGACAGATGAGTAACATACATCTTTTTGCATTAATTATATTTGTTTTTCAGTTTATAAATGATTTTATTTTTAACTTGGTAAGACCTTCAGACATGATCCTCAAATATTTCATGGTTTGAGAGCATTCTTCTAATTCTAGCTTGGTGTAACCCAGACATCACAATATAGTCTTTCCTTCCTAACCCACTGTGTTTAAGGCTACCAGTTTTATAAAAATTTCTGATCTAAGTTCTCAACATACCTATCAATGAATAAAAAATAATAATAGGTAACATTTCTTGAGCATATAGTTGCCAGGCAACAGAACTTGTGTTTTTCATATATGATAGAATTTAGCCTTCATAATTAACCCACAAAGTAGATATCATTATTATAGCCATTTTGCAGACAAGAAAACTGACAGGAATAGCAAAGGTGAAGGTAGGATTCTAATTTGGGCAACCTGAAACTCTGATTCCATGTCTTAGCAGTTTAGAGCATGACGTCTACCTTGCACAGGATTATGCTTAAGGTTCCTGTTTTTTGGCATTGTACATTTCATTCTTTCAACAGTGCAAAGGCAGCACCAATACACATTCTCTGCATTGCTCCACCCCTTCATCATTTTCAGCAACCAATGAATCACTTTCAACAGCTAGTTCATCAGTCTACCCAGTAAATGCAAAGGGTGTTTTACATTACCACTGTATGATCGCCATCTAGTGGTAAATATGTAATAATAGATGGTTCTACAGTGATTAGTTAACCATGTCATTCCTAAAAAAGTGTCTTGATTCACAAATTCTACTAAGGAACTTAAAAACTTACATGTAATCAAAACCAATTGTACTGTAAACAATAGATGACAATGATTTAGTTATGTGTATAGTGTTATTTTAAGAGAATACAGCCTTTGCAGTAAGAGTTTTAAATTGCCTTCAATTGGTAGAGTCTGTATAATATTTGCATAGTGTTTATAGTTAAAAGTTTTCCACATACGTTTTACTTGTTAACTTATGTTAGAAAATTTCAGTGTTGAAAATGTTTTAATAAAATATAACCATTATCGGGGCTTCCCTGGTGGCGCAGTGGTTGAGAGTCCGCCTGCCAATGCAGGGGACACGGGTTCGTGCCCCGATCCCGGAAGATCCCACATGCCGTGGAGCGGCTGGGCCCGCGAGCCATGGCCGCGGAGCCTGTGTGTCCGGAGCCTGTGCTCCGCAACGGGAGAGGCCACAGCAGTGAGAGGCCCGCGTACAGCAAAAAAAAAAAAATATATATATATATATATATATATATATATAACCATTATCATTAAGAAAAAGAAAAAATGTGGCTAACCTTTATTGAGAATAAATACCAACTGGACAAGTAACAATGCTTGCATAGCTACTGAAGGCTTAGACAAAGAGGCTTTGCTTCTATTTGGATTTTAGGCATTTTTGCCTAAATTTGTTTGGTTTTATGTTCCCCACTTTGCTCTATTACCCATGATTACCCATTCCTCGTTTGACCCATCCGACTCCATGGCATCCAGATTCTACACTCACCTGCCAGACCTTCTTAGTTCCCAGCTGTTCCAAAATCCATTCTCCTTGTCAATTCCAACACATGGGGCTTAATAATATTTGCAAACATCTGTGTCTTAAGTATAGATGCTAGATTTTTACCCAACAATTTTAAAGTAACTTTGAATGTTAATTATTAGTATAATTTATAATATGATGTCCTCATAGTTTGATCACTTATATATTCCACGTTTTTCAAGTACAAATCTTACTTGGTCATTGTATACCGCTCTTTTTAAACATACAACTGAATTCCATTTTCTGCATTCTTTTTAAAAGTTTTGCATCTATAATTGTGAAAAGGTCCTAGAGTTGTGGAGGGGGTACTACACTTGCCCAATTTAAAATTATGTTTATGTTATGTTTGTGAAACCAGTAATAAAATTTCATTTTTTTCTTGTCCTCAGAAAATTCAATGAACCTAAAAATTAACTAATTTATCTTCTTTTTTTTAAATAAAGTTTTTAAAACTCAGTCATAAAACTTCAGAAGGTGGGAATGAAAAGCAGAACTTCTAGAACTCAGTTTCTTCCACTGTTATTAATCTAGTCTGGGTTTCTGCTCCATCTTGATTCAATATTGGTGATGCTTATTTTCATAGAAATCTATTATTTTATCAAGAATTCCAAACATATATTTTTCATCTCTGTATTTGTGGTTTTAACTCTTTCCAAATTGCTAAGGTTAATATTTCTGTTTCCTACATGTATTTTTTCTTTTTTTGAGTTATCTACTTACTTCAATATTATATTCCTTATTTTATTATTTTTTCTTGAAAAAAACTTTTGGATTAATATAAATGTACTCTTTTTATTCTAATTCATTCATTTCTACTTTTCACTTATCCATTCTTTGCTTTTCTATATTTGTTGACCAGTTGTACTTTTTAATTTAAATTCATAATTCACTTATTTTCTTTTTTTTCATTTAAAAATAAAACTGTCAAAGTGATGAATTTTACTCTGAACACAGTTCTGGTTACATCTCGTAAGCTTGATAAGTATTGTGTTTGGGACTGTTTATCAACTAGGTAATAACCATTTATAGTTCTCTGACCCAATATTCATTTATTTACTTTTTAATAATTCAGATTTTATTATATTTTAGTTATTGATTTATTTTCTTTTACTATTGAATCTTTTTTTTTTTTACCATTTTTACCCATTTTATTTTTGTTGTGGTAAAATACACATAACAATATTTACCATCTTAACCATTTTTAAGTGGCATTCATATTATTGTGCAACCATCACCACCACCCATCTCCAGAACTCTTTTGATTTTTGAAAAAATGAAACTAAACACATTAAACAATAACTCCACACTCTCCTCTCTCCCCCCATCCCCTGGAAACCATCATTCTACTTCGTGTCTCTATGATTTTGATTTCTCTAAGCCAGGTATGTGTATTTCTTTTAATAAATACTCAAGGGTATTAATTTGTGTTATGTTAATTTGTGCTCAGTACTCAACTTAAAAATAAATAAATAGAAAGAAAATGGTCAGAGTGGAAGCTGAATAAACAGCTCTATAGTAGGGGAATGCCAAAGGAAGGAGGAGTGGCAGAAACCAAGATGGTGGAAGACTGGGTGCCAGACTGAGGAGTTTGTGTTTGGTTCTGAAGACTGTGGACTCCATTTGAACCATAAGGACACCACTGTAGTGCTCTTAGTAATCTAAGGATATCACAGCTCTCTCCAGTGTTCTTGTTACATTCTTCTTTCTGAGCAAACCAGGTCCCATAGATTTGGTAACTTCTTGATAATTTAAAGTCTGTTGCAAGTTGCCCAGCTGGTGATAGCAAAGCTCGCAAGTACTTTGCCCTTCTTGATTTCATGCCAATGACTGATATCCCATTATTAATCAGGATAGATTTGTCATGGGGAAAAAAGAGATACTTGGATTGTGTGGTCCAGACAGCCTTGAGGGAATTAAGATTCAGATGCCCAGAGTGGGCAATAATAGATTGTACTATTCCAGAAATATTTCCTTAGCTGCCCTCGTTGTCAACTATTTTTTTGTAAAGAGAGACTAAAGACTGATGTAATATTCTTTGAAAATTCATAATTTTATGTATTTTAGGGTCTTGATTAACATGTACTTCTTATTAAGTGATAATTTAACAAGATAATTTAAGTAAAGAGCTTATCATAGTGGCTAGTCCTTCTTGTGGATACTATTCTATTAGCCACATTCCCTTCCCATTCCTCCTTACAGAAATTTGTCCTTCTTTTTTTTTTTTTTTCATTTTTTTTTATTAGTTTCTGCTTTACTATTGAATCTTGATCACAAACTTTAGTTTGTATATTTGTTATTCTGAAGAATTCATTTATGTTAAATTTGTGGTTTAAGAGTTATATATTTTTAAAAACCTAACAATGAATGATTTCAAGGAATCTACAATCTCTCTTCATAAAGTATAAAGTTCAATATATAATACTAAATACACTTGCTATTTTATTAATTTCTCTAATTCCACTGTAACTTTGTTTACTTCACATATTAAAAACTGATATCCTCTGAAGTCTTAGACTCTGATAACTATACTTTTGCCAGAATCTTCTTTTATTTACGAGCTTTGTTTTATATATTTCAACATCATATTATCTGATCCTCAAGTGATATTTAGTTACCCTCCCAGTTTAACTTCTTTCTGTTAGTCCTCTTTTTCCTGATATTAATATTATTATGCCTGTTGTGTTTCTCATTTATGTATTGAAGATGCCCGTTATGACAAGGGAAATAAGATGACTAAGACTGATTTGGGTCACTAAGTGTATATACCATTGTCATGTCAAGTGGGTTTGACCCCCAAAAGAGATCTGAATTATGTCACTGTGGCAGGAGACACAGTGGCTTGAATGTCATAGTAATCAGGAATACATACACCTGGAAGTTATAGAAAACACTCAACTAGGAACAATTGCAATTAAAAAAAAAGTAAAGAAAATGTAGGAGTTTATTTTTCTATGTGAAGAGCAGAGGAATTAGGCAGGTGTCACATTATAATGTGACACCTGCCTGGACCTCATCCAAGGGAGCAGAATCAAGCTAATCACAAAGATGTGCTCTGAGGAAGACTATGACTGCATTTATTAATCAAAGATCCAACTACAGATTAAAGTGTCATATTTGAATCAAATTTACTTTATGTTTGATTCTTTGATTATAGATGAGTATATAAATAGGAAAGATATTATCTTTAACAATAAATTATTTTTTTACTAACCAAATTATCTAAGCAAAAATAAAAATCAAATATCACAAATTTAAATTTCAGAAACAACTTTTAAGGCATAAATATTATGTATGTATATATATGCATATATCATATATATTATAGTCCATAATGTATGGTCTTTGGTGTTGATTTACATACAGTAAGCATTATAAAATGTCTGAGGCCTGAAATATAAACTCCTTCAGAACTGATCTCTACCCCAAATAAAAAAGAGCTTTTTTGTTGTTGTTTCTAATAATCATTTATTATTTTCACCAATTCTACAAATGGAACACTTGCTATTCATTATCTCTTACTTAAAACACATATAGCTAAATGCATTTTCTCCCATTATTTTTATCCCACATGCACTAGAAAAAAGGAGTGTGGCTACATTTTACTAAAATTCTGCCAAAGAAAGTACTGAATGTAAATTCATACTATGAGTGAAAAATGATGTATTTCACCTCATTTTAATTTCAGTAATTGACTGGGAAAACAGGAAGATCTATTAAAAGGACCATGTGCTGGTCAAAGACTAATGAGAAAATTTCAGAGTCATGGGTTGTCATGGTGACAGGGTATTATAGAAATCTGATTAGTATGCCCAGCAGCTACGGAAGTGATAGGCTACACTTCTAATTGTGTTGTCTCTGCTTGCAAGATGGGCTTTATATTTCTGAGACATGAGAGGCATTGCAGATTTGTTTATCCACATACCAGATACAGAACGCATTACATGTTCAAAAATTAAATTCAAACATTTAGCACCAAAGATGAAATATTTTAAAAACATTTTCAAAAATTAAAATTAAAAAATTAGTTTACTCTTCTCATTAACACACAAATTTCTGAACAATTTAGTTATTTTTATTTCAATCTAATTTCATTGACATTCATACTAAGGATAAGACAAAGATGGTTTAAAAAAAAAAAGAGTTTAGTGAAAACAAAAAAATAAATAAATCAGTAAGGTCCTCCTAAGACCAAAATTTCCCAATGGAATGGTTGAGAAGTTGCACTACGGACTATGCATCTCCAAGAGTAGTTAGACCAGAGACTGTTAGATAGAGCCAGATACAGCCAGATGCTTAAAAAATGTTAAGCATAATGTTGAATAAGAGAAGATAGTTGGGATTAGGGATAGCAGCTGACCACAAGCACTGTGGGCAGAGCTTCCTGCCACCAGAATAATGTATATGTATGTTTAACAATGTTTTTCCTTCTGTGCCCCTGTTCTTTTGGTACAAAAATTCAGTGAATCCTGAAAATTACAGGGCTCAATGCCTTCAGTTCTGCTTTGTTTTCTTTAATCTCTTGAGTATCATTGAAATTTTTAAAAAATTGATCACTGCCTCCTGATCCTTTTTGGTAGAAAACTTAATTCTAAAAGGAAAACATGCAAGATTAACAGAGGCAAAGTAAACATTGATATGCATTATTGAAATTCATGTGCGTTTTCAGAGCTTATGAATACAAGGAGCATTTCTAATGCTTGTCCTGGGAAGATTATTACTCTTTTAAAATGCATCAGTATGTGGACTAAGTTTTACATGTACTAAATATCAAAAGCAATCAATCTAAAGTCAATATAAAAGGAAATAAAAGGAATCCAAATCGGAAAAGAAGAAGTAAAGCTGTCACTGTTTGCAGATGACATGATACTATACATAGAGAATCCTAAAGATGTTACCAGAAAACTACCAGAGCTAATCAATGAATTTGGTAAAGTAGCAGGATACAAAATTAATGTACAGAAATCTCTGGCATTCCTATACACTAACGATGAAAAATCTGAAAGTGAAATAAAGAAAACACTCCCATTTAACATTGCAACAAAAAGAATAAAGTATCTAGGAATAAACCTACCTAAGGAGACAAAAGACCTGTATGCAGAAAATTATAAGACACTGATGAAAGAAATTAAAGATGACACAAATACATGGAGAGATATACCATGTTCTTGGATTGGAAGAATCAACATTGTGAAAATGACTCTACTACCCAAAGCAATCTACAGATTCAATGCAATCTCTATCAAACTACCACTGGCATTTTTCACAGAACTAGAACAAAAAATTTCACAATTTGTATGGAAACACAAAAGGCCCCGAAGAGCCAAAGCAATCTTGAGAACAAAAAACAGAGCTGGAGGAATCAGGCTCCCTGACTTCAGACTATACTAAAATCTACAGTAATCAAGACAGTATGGTACTGGCACAAAAACAGAAAGATAGATCAATGGAACAGGATAGAAAGCCCAGAGATAAACCCACGCACATATGGTCACCCTATCTTTGGTAAAAGAGGCAGGAATGTACAGTGGAGAAAGGACAGCCTCTTCAATAAGTGGTGCTGGGAAAACTGGACAGGGCCATGTAAAAGTATGAGATTAGATCACTCCCTAACACCATACACAAAAATAAGCTCAAAATGGATTAAAGACCTAAATGTAAGGCCAGACACTATCAAACTCTTAGAGGAAAACATATGCAGAACACTCTATGACATAAATTACAGCAAGATCCTTTTTGACCCACCTCCTAGAGAAATGGAAATAAAAACAAAAATAAACAAATGGGACCTAATGAAACTTCAAAGCTTTTGCACAGCAGAGGAAACCATAAACAAGACCAAAAGACAACCCTCAGAATGGGAGAAAATATTTGCAAATGAAGCAACTGACTAAGGATTAATCTCCAAAATTTATAAGCACTCATGCAGCTCAATAACAAAAAAACAAACAACCCAATCCAAAAATGGGCAGAAGACCTAAATAGACATTTCTCCAAAGAAGATATACAGATTGCCAACAAACACATGAAAGAATGCTCAACATCGTTAATCATTAGAGAAATGCAAATCAAAACTACAATGAGATATCATCTCACACCAGTCAGAATAGCCATCATCAAAAAATCTAGAAACAATAAATGCTGGAGAGGGTGTGGAGAAAAGGGAACCCTCTTGCACTGCTGGTGGGAATGTGAATTGGTACAGCCACTATGGAGAACAGTATGGAGGTTCCTTAAAAAACTAAAACTAAAACTACCATATGACCCAGCAATCCCACTACTGGGCATATTCCCTGAGAAAACCATAATGCAAAAAGAGTCATGTACCAAAATATTCATTGCAGCTCTATCTGCAATAGCCCGGAGATGGAAACAACCTAAGTGTCCATCATAGGATGAATGGATAAAGAAGATGTGGCACATATATACAATGGAATATTACTCAGCCATAAAATAAATGAAATTGAGCTATTTGTAATGAGGTGGATAGACCTAGAGTCTGTCATACAGAGTGAAGTAAGTCAGAAAGAGAAAGACAAATACCGTATGCTAACACATATATATGGAATTTAAGAAAAAAAAATGCCATGAAGAACCTAGAGGTAAAACAGGAATAAAGACCCAGACCTACTTGAGAATGGACTTGAGGATATGGGGAGGGGGAAGGGTAAGCTGTGACAAAGCGAAAGAGAGGCATGGACATATATACACTACCAAATGTAAGGTAGATAGTGGGAAGCAGCTGCATAGCACAGGGAGATCAGCTTGGTGCTTTGTGACCACCTAGAGGGGTGGGATAGGGAGGGTGGGAAGGAGGGAGATGCAAGAGGGAAGGGATATGGGAACAGATGTATATGTATAACTGATTTACTTTGCTATAAAGCAGAAACGAACAAAAAATAAAAATTAAAAAAAAAATAAAGTCACTATAAGGAAAGCCAAAGGAAGATTTATCTACACATTTCAAAATTCGGTGGAAGAGGTGGGGTTGCAGAGAGAAAAGTGGCAGTACAAAGTTGCAAGTTTCATTTATACAAGACGAGTGAGTCCTAGAGATCTACTGTACAGCACAGAGCCTACAGCAAATGATACTTATTGAATACTTAAAAAATTGCTAAGAAGGTAGATCTTATGTTAAGTGTTTTTATAATGATGATGATGATAAAATAAAGTGGATGGGAAGAAACTTTTGGAGATGATAGATATGTTTATGGTATAGATTGTAGTGATGATTTCAAGGATGTATACTTAACTCCAAACTTATCAGGTCGTATATATTAAATATGTACACCTATTCATACTTCAATAAAGTGGTTTAAGAAAAAAAAAAGCCAGCAGAGTGAAGACACAGAGTAATAAACAAATGTATTCCTGGAGAGATCAGGCTGGCTCTGGGAGTTGTGTGTACTGACCTGGGATGGAAGCAGCAATCCGAAAGCCAGTCAGTGTGGCCCAATCCTGTGAGAAGCACATTGCCTTTGGGGAGCCCCACCACCTTCCAGACGCGGTCTTCCCCACAGGAGATGAGGATATCTTTGCGGGGGTGCATGATGATGCTACACGGGGAAAGAGAAGAAAAGGTACTTATGGGGAGATAACAGTGAATGATTTCATACTGGGAACAAATGAAATGGCAGGGATTATCCATTTCAGCCAGGCAGGACAGCTTACTCAGAATGCTGGCTCAGAAGCCAGAAGAGCCAGGTTCGACGTCCTGGCTATAGCTCTAGCTTATGGCTTCTTGAATGCCATCAATCTAATTAACTTCATTGGATCTCAGATTCCTCATTTGAAAAATGGGATGGTTGATTTAGGTGAATGCTCATGTCTAATTCTGGTTTGAAACAATAATTCTGTTTTTTTCTTTAAGGGAGGAAAAGTTATGCCAATGAAAATTTGGATTTAGGATATTTGGACCAGTAGCCATGCTTATTATATAAAAGCAAACTTCTTTTCAGACTATAGTATATCTTAAGTCAGGCATTATCCAGGAAAAGATCATGAATCATAACCACATTATCATAGTTCTATAATAAATTCTATAAACGAAACATTAACTCCATGGTCTACTATCTACACAAAGAAAAGGAGCTCAAATTCTTCATTAATATGCCACTTAACTTTGCTTCAGTCAATGCACAGTACACAAATTACAGTAATGAATTCAGGATGCAAAAGACAATTCCCACTCTATAAAGGCATAGAGGGAATTGAGAAAGAAGTATGTAAAATTAATGATTAACACATTAAGCAGTATTATTTGAACCAGACTATGATCATTGTGGCTGTTTATTTATTTATTGAAGCTAATCCATTCTAAAATCAACAGTCTAAAAGGTTAATGCCTGATATTTTATCTATGGCAAAGCTTTAATCTTATTTATATAGCGTTTCATCTATGCCTTACAATGTAATGGGAACGAATGTGCTGAATGTTAAGCACCTATTAAAATACCAGCCTAAATAATAGCAACAAATGGTTCAGTTTCAACATAGCCATCTCAAATCAAAGACATAATGCATTTACTTGCCTATATAATGAAGTGAAACAAATAATGACTTAAATAATGACTTAAACAATAAGAATTACACATTCATTTCTCCCACAGTCCATTCTATGAATGGCATTGTTCCCTTCTTCTGCAAAAAAAGACTTTAGGAAATCAATTTCCCAAAGAAATCATGGTCTGGGTCCATACCTACATGAGTAACTCCACGGCTTACATGAGAGCAAAACTTTTCTCCTTATGGATCCCTTCCAATAACACCATTAAATCCCAGAATTTTGAGCTGAAAAATCATGTCCTTCCATTAGACCTATCCACTTTTGGAAATCTGCTGGGGTCAGTGTTGGAAGTATTCAACTCACAGGCATGTGACTACTATGAGCAGGGCCTTCTTTCTAGTGAAACAGTTTCCCTTTTCTCTAACACTTTGCTGCTGAAAATAAACATAGCAGAAGGGAAATTATTCATTTTGTAATTCATCATAATGGTGGTTTGTGACTTTCAGAAGGCCAATTCAGGAAAGGAATTTATTACAGCTCAAACTGGGAAGAGGATACATTTATAGAACTTAATTAGAAGAAAAATATGATGAGAGGTAAAAAATGTCAGATTGAAATGAATTCTATATTCAAACACACATAAGAAGGCAAACCAAATCCTTGAAGCTACTGAGTATGATGTATGTTAGCTCACAGCTTTCCGGGCAGACACATGCACACTTGACTAGATGATAAATTACCCTCTTTACGTGAAGATAACTAAAACCATTGATGTCTTTACAAACTTTGAAAGGTATGTTTCCAAAATGACTTTTGTGGGGGAAGCTATTTGTAGAAGTTAAGGAAAAAAAGATAAACACAAACCTATTGGTGGTTAATCAGTTTTGGAAGTGTTTTTCCAGACTCTTCTGAACCCTTCTCCTTTGAGGGATCCTCCATAACACCTGAACTTCCCGAGAACTGATCCCACTAATCACACTCTCAGGTTTCTCCATGCATATATTTCTTTCCTAACATTACATATGACTTTTTTTCCTAATTATTCTGGACCAGTTTCAGTCAAACACTGGTATTTTGTTCTTTAAAAAGTATAATTTGGGCTTCCCTGGTGGCGCAGTGGTTGGGAGTCCGCCTGCTGATGCAGGGGACACGGGTTTGTGCACCGGTCCGAGAGCATCCCACGTGCCATGGAGCGGCTGGGCCCGTGGGCCATGGCCACTGAGCCTGCGCGTCCGGAGCCTGTGCTCCACAATGGGAGAGGCCACAACAGTGAGAGGCCCACGTACCGCAAAAAAAAAAAAAAGTATAATTTACATCATCTATGAAATTGTCTTTAAGTGATTAGAAATATTTCCAGCGTGTACAGAGGGGAATTTAATGCTCTCGTAAGAATCAATTAACAAGTACTTGTTATTGAGTTAGTCACAGAATAAGTGCACCAGCAAAGACTGGGTCATAGTGATAAAGATCCCCAATCAGGAGTTGCAGATTCTGATTCCGATCATTCCCTGTGGGAGATGATCAAGATGGAGAACACAGGTCAGGGGCCACGGAACAGAAATATTCCCCCAGATACAGAAGTTTAGTGAAGTTGAGTGTCATTATCAACTCCATAATGAGGCACTGGTGTCTGAAATCCTCCTCCTTCTCTCCATCATCAATTAACAATAATAATATCCAACATTGTTTGAAAACTAAATGTGCACCAGAATTTGTACTAAATCCTTAATTTTCACAGCAAGTAGAAAGAAAGCTCACGAGGGCAAGGGTTTATGTCTGTCTGTTTGTTGTGTACTTGCTGTATACTCACCCCCAACAGTGGCTGGGATATATTAGCTATTCAGTACATACTTGTCATATGTCTGACGGGGGAACTGACTTCGGTACAGTTAGTTTTATTATATTATGACTAAGTAAACAGAGGTTGAGATATTATGTAAATTGCTCAAGTTTGATAATAGGTGGAGGCTGACTTTGAATCCAGGATGCTCTGAATTTGAGGATCATGAATTTAGACATTTTTACTTAGTGTCAGTCTTTCATAGTTTATTATTTATATGTGTGTACTATAAATATCAATAATTCTTGTAACAGAGATGGGAGATATCATTTCCAGTAAATGTTTAAAGTCATTTAGTCATTATTAAGTCCTGAGTTAAAGAACACATCTAGGAATTTTCAGTGTATATATCAGAGCTGGGTACCACCTGACATAATAGTCTTAAAAAGACGACCCTACTCTTTACAATAAAATGCTCTGGTCCTGTAAGAGAAACCAGGTGAGTAGCATCCCTCATACATTCTGATCTACAAAGGCTTTTGTGCTAATATACTACATGTTGCACTTAATAAAGTCATTAATTTGTTCTCTTGTGCTAATATTATGAGTCTTGTATTATTCTTTATGTTATCAGAGGGCATTAATGTTTTATTCACCTATTTTCATATAGTACGCTTCAAAGAATAAATAAATATTCTCTTTAAAGAATAGATAAAGCATAAATGTAGAAGGATATTTAACAAACATTGATTCAATGGGCTTTTAATTCATTGAGAATTTTCCCAGTATATTCAGGCCTCAACTTCCATCATTCTATTTATCTCTAAATCAGTCTTTTAAAGAAGTTTAAAAATGGGAGAAATAACTAACAATTTATAGGAGTCAGTTCCTGATCTCCAAATGGCATACATTAACTCATTTAATAGTCATAATGCCCCGATGAGTTAGGTCCATTATTATTCCTATTTTGCAGATAGGGAAACTGGGGCACAGAGAGGTTAAATGATCTACTCAAGGTCACAAAGCCAGGAAGTGGCAGAGGGAGGACAGGAATTTGAGAAGACTGTCTCCAGAGTCTATCTCTCTCTGGCAAGTGAGCTCAGAGCCTCATCCCTTTCCTTTTTTTAGATGATAACATTGGAGAAGAAGTCAAGCTGAAGATTGTCTTATTTTTATCTAGGGAATTTATTGAGATGCATCTTGAAATTCAAAAGCACTGATAATTTTTTTTGTCATTTTTCTAATGATGTGTGAAAAGGTTTTAACTATTGTCACTTATTTTCTGGAAGTTGGGCAATGGTTGGGCTCAGAGTGGTGGAGAAATAGATCAAAGTTGATTGGAAAAAAATGTACTTATGATCTAAAGCTGAGGTTGGCCAACGTTTTCTTAAAGGGCCAGAGAGTAAATATTTTAGGCTTATAGACCATATGGTCTCTGCCATAACTACGTAACTCTCCTTTTCACAAATAAGGAGGGAATACTAAAACTGACCCATAAGGGTATTGTGCTGTGAGGATAAGTTGGTATATGTAAAGCAGTTGGAACAACATCTAAGCGTGGTCAGCTTTCCATAAATATTAGCTATTATTATTATTATTATTGAACATTATTGCACTTCATTGTAACCTGGCCCTTCATGTAAACTTCTATAATCTACACATGTCTCTTTTAAAGATCACAGGTAGTAAATTTAGTCCTTAAAATGGTAAATATTTATAGAAAAATGATGTTTCCATGTGGTTTTGATAGACATCAGACATTGCTGTACTTTATTTGATGTTAAATCCTCTGACAAAAAT
Organism: Mesoplodon densirostris; assembly: GCF_025265405.1. Taxonomy (NCBI): domain Eukaryota; kingdom Metazoa; phylum Chordata; class Mammalia; order Artiodactyla; family Ziphiidae; genus Mesoplodon; species Mesoplodon densirostris. The sequence goes on from NC_082668.1 coordinate 24,059,946, forward strand.
GTAGGACCCACACATAATACTTTCACACATGAACATAAGGAAGCTTTGTGGTGGTCTCTTTCATAATGTGGTTTTTAGGAATATATTGTGGGAAACAGTGGACAATATGTACACATTGACCCCTCTCCCTGCCTTCATGTACACAGGCAGCATCAAGTAGTTGCTGGTCACTGGGGATGGGCTCTGTGAGGCCCTGGGCATACTGAGATGAAGACAACACAGTTCCTCTCCTCAAGTTCTGTCCACAAATAGGTATGCCTCTTCTAACTAATCATAAAATGATTTTCCTTCTCAAAGATGTCTTCCCGAAGTTCTAATTAATAAGAATAATGAGTTCTTACTTAATATCTTCCTGGCACCTGCCCTAAGTGCCACAAAGTCATTTTACTTTAAACTTTGAATATAACCTTTCTGCTTCCCTTTAACTTACTATTAATTATAATTGCAAGATTCAAAGACAAAGGCCTTGTCACCTCATTCCTAAGTTAATAAGCCTGTGACTAGGGTGAAAATAGTACAGGAAAACATCTGAAGGATTCATAAAAGGAAACTGTGGGTGAATGCTAGTCCTGCTTCTTAATCAAGTCATGTCCTGATGAAGCATCCATAAAATGTTTTGTTAAACAATATACCAGGCATGTTACATAAAATATTACGTTCTATCAGAGATTTTCTATCTTTTATAATAGGACACACCCCTTATAATAGACCACGTGATATACACTTCAGAAGCTCTCCACTCTAACTGAAATTGTTCTTTCCAGTAGTGGCGTTACACAAGGATATTTTGGAGGGAATGTGTGGGGGTGTATGGCGAACACTATTAATTACCCACAGAGTCACTGACATAAGCGCCACTGTTAGACTTTTCAGAGAGAAGAATGTTAATCTAAAAAAAGATTGTCACAAGAAAGACTAATTAGATACCCCCGTCTTCACTTTAGGTTATTCAGCATTGTAAATGTTTCCTTCACTTCAGTTCACAGGCTCTAATTATTTCCAACACAGAAGATGCTCAGTGGTTTGAAAATGAATTAATATCAAAATGTGTGCCCTGTGAACAGTGGGTGACCACTATCTACTTGTCCTTAACGATAGCACACAGTCACATGCTGCATATGCTTTTATCCAGCTGACCAGGACAAAAATATACAAAACATCTATCTGACTACTGCTCAGCTAATAACTGCATCTTATATTTGGGTATGCATCAGGATTTACAAAGCACTCTAACATGCAACTTTTACTCTTTATTTCAACAAACATGGATTAAGAGCCTATGATGCAGTATGCAAAACAGACAGGAGCATCACTCTCAAGGAGCTTATATGTGAACGTGGGGAAGCAAACGGCAACAATCAAATAACTGAACAGAATAGCCTAGTTATGAGAAAACCCAACAAAGTGATATGACAATGATTTGTAGGAGAATGTTATTTTTGTTGTTGCTGTTGTTGCAGAGCACGGGCTCTAGGCACGCGGGCTTCAGCAGTTGTGGCTCGCGGGCTCTAGAGCACAAGCTCAGTAGTTGTGGTGCACGGGCTTCGTTGCTCCGCGGCATGTGGGATCTTCCCGGCCCAGGGCTCGAACCCGCGTCCCCTGTGTTGGCAGGCGGATTCGTAACCACTGCACCACCAGGGAAGCCCCGACAATGTTATTTTTGATGAGGTGGTTACCAGAGTCCTCACTGAAGACATGACATTCTAGCCAAGATCAGAATGGCAAGAAAGAAGAAGCAGTTTTAGGACAATTTAGGGGCAGGTAGTTTCAGGCACAGGTGACTGCACCTGCAAAAGTGCTAAGGCTCGGGCTTCCCTGGCGCCGCAGTGGTTGGGAGTCCGCCTGCCGATGCAGGGGACACGGGTTCGTGCCCCAGTCCGGGAAGATCCCACATGCAGCGAAGTGGCTGGGCCCGTGAGCCATGGCCACTGAGCCTGCGTGTCCGGAGCCTGTGCTCCGCAGCGGGAGAGACCACAACAGTGAGGGGCCCGCATACCGCAAAAAAAAAAAAAAAGAAGAAAAGAAAAGAAAAAGAAAAAGTGCTAAGGCTCAAAGGAGTTGGTGTATTTAAGGGACAGAAGGAAGGCCAGGGTGACTACAGAGAGAGGCGAGGACTGTGTTGAGGATGGATGAGGAGCAGGTGGAAAGCAAGGACCAGATCATATGGGGCCTCATAGGCTGAGAAAAAGAGAATGGAATTTATCCTAACATCACTGAATAGTTTTAAGTAGGAGACCGATATATATGAATGATAATTATTTAAAAGATCTCTCCAGCTCCTGTGTGGAAAATGAGAACGTGGGGAGCAAGAGAAAAACCCAAAACAGTAGCTAGGAGTATACAGTAGTAACTTAGATATAATGGCTTTAGATCCATTTAACACACAGCTCCTCATCATTATGAAGGTATCACTTTATATTAATTATATTAATTATATTAAGTATATTAATATTTTTTGCCATTATCCTCAGGAACAGTCAACTCATAGTTCTTCTCACTAATAAAGAATATAAATTATTAAGTGTACTTTAAAAAAGTGCCAAAGTAAAATGGATTAAAAGCCATAAAACAACTGTGTGCACAAAACAATGAAAAAATCTGTCAAAATAAGATATCAGGTCCCATTCTTTTTCAGAAGTCAGCTAAGAAAATGTGAAAATATGAAATATTAATATTTCCTGGGCACTTTAAGTTCAAAAATGTAATATTATAGATTTTATTCAAGACTATATAGGATTTATATTGTCAGGATCTGGAAAGTAGTACCTATCTTTCATTTTTATTAAATAGGTGAGGCATTTTCACAGTTTGTGGCATTAATAATAATGCCCCAGAGGGTAGTTAGTCATAAAGGCTAACAGTTCCTTTTAATTTTTCTTGTCCAGTGTTCTTCCAACCTCATATGTACAGTAAATTTGGAGTTGGGTAGGGTACCAAATAGTCTTCCCCTTGCCTTGCTGCATGGTTTGTAGTTCTAATCCTAATCATGGGCAAGAGAAGAGGCAGGCAAGATTGTATGTGTGTCCTGGCTTATCTCTAGGGCAATACTATTTTTGTTTCCTCTTCTATATACTTATATAAATGCTCCATTGAAATTTGTAGATTTGTATTTTTATAAGAAAAATTCCCCCAATACATATACAAATGTAAGATTTTCCACCAACACTCAAAGATCATTTGTGAAAAGTCAACATTTATGCAAATATGCAGCCTCATAATCTTGCAAAATATACTACCACCTCATCTACACAGCTGGGCATCTTTGTTTCATGGCGTGGAGGGAGCTCCTACTTTGATGAGTGCACAAGCCAGGCCGTTTCCCAATTATCTCCCAAATTAAAATCCTTAAGATCAGGGACCTTAAGAAAAGCTCTTTAAATTTTTTATGTTTCTGTTTTCTCACATTAAAAAGTGTAATATCATTTATCCTGTCTCCTTCACTTCATTCCTGTTTTATTAAATAAAACAAACCTTAAGAAAGGATATTCTTAAGCTAAACAATATATAATTTCCATCTTCTCCAGACGTTGTTGCTCCAAAAGTTGTTCTAATATGTGAAAGAAAGACCATTTCAAGATACACAGAGTCAACTAAATGAAATTTATAAACTCCAGAGACAGAGGAATGCAGGCCCCACTATTTTGGTAAATGGAATAAAGATCAATGTAACAGGTCAACTACTTCCAGATTTATGAAAATAGTTCCTGGAACCTTCCTGCTACCTTAGCAGCTGAACATTTTATGCTACATAGTTTTATACACACTTTGTTTCATGTTATGAAATTGCTGTGTAGTTCTTTATGGTTTAACAAGTTGGAAAAGTTACATTACACATTTATATTCTTAAGAAACCCATTTCAATAATAAAGTTTATTTTGTTATTTCATGTTTCAGCAATCTACAAGAATTCTGTGTAGTTATAAGAATTTTCCATTTCCTTAGTATATTAGTGACACAGAGTAGATGCTTTTCTAAGCTTAAGTCAAACATCTTCATGGTAAGAGCTCTATCATGAAAATCTCTTTTCAAGGAGGATATTTAGAAATATAAGCTACATATAATCTAGGAATAATTGGAAGTGTTACCACTTAAGACATGGAATTGAGGTACATTTATACATTGAAGTATAGTACACAAGTCTGTTCTGAACTTGGCCTAATTTATTAGAAACCACCAAGCCAGTGTGATGATTGTGATGATGTTTAACTCTTGACAACTTCTTTTGGTACCTGTTTGATAAATAAATTAGAAAGCCAAAATGAATAATGTATGGCTGCTTTATTAGTAAGGAATACTGACTAAAATTCAATACTTTTTTACAAAATAAGTTTTGCAGTTTAAGAGACATATATTGAAATTATCATAAGTTACATAAATCGTCCTGAGTCTCAATTTCTATATTGAAAAATGTGCTAAGACTGAATGAATTTACATCATCATGTCTCATTTGTGTCAGAGGCCATGTGGCAGAACTGATGGGGACAAGAGAAGGGAACTAATTGGCACTCCCTGTGTGTAGCTGGTGACACTAGAGGAAGCTGAAGATCACCAGTGAGTGAGGCCCCATCAGTTTCCAGGGGACTGGGGAGAAGGAACAGGGAGTCAGATGAAGGGGACAGTAGTAGGAACTGAGATTATAAATACACCTTACTAAAGCTATTTAAAAACACAGACAAGTGGAATTCAGGGTTGGTGGCCAGATGTACACAGCCAGAATTGATGAATAAAATAAAAAGTGTAAGTTTAAGGGGAGGAATTAGATGGCCAATCAGGCCAAAGTGAGATCTGCTAAGATTTGCTATGGTGGGACAGAAATCCTAAAGGGAACAAGGTAGACAAAAATGGATCCACACAATGGCAGATTAAGAAAAGCAAGAAACAGATATGAAATGGGTTCTGATAATTGTCCATGGAGTAAGATGCTGCTTCATCTGTCTTTTATTACCATGCATTTGTCTCTGCATCGTAGATGCTACTGACCTCTTCCTTCTTCTACTCCATGTGAAAGAAACAAAACTATAGAGGTATGTATTGATTCCCTATTCTATTTCCAACTACCCACTTAGGGTAAGAAAAGGGGACAGAGAGAGCAATCCAAGCAGCAACCTGCTACGATTTCAGGTAAGCCTTGGACCTTCTGTTTTTGCCCAGCCCAATATTACAATCAGTTAGAACAGGAGCAACTGCACAGATATTCAATACCATGATTTATTGTCTACCCTGAGTTCTACCAAATCCAGTGGGAGAAATAAAAGGTTATGCACCATTCCCAGTTCTCTGAAGCACACAGCTTAATCAACCCTCCTTTAATAAATAACTCAAATTACTTTTCTTACTGCAGCACTCAATGTCTGTAGCACAGACCCCTCTGGAAATTACCCAGTGCTTCTCCTATACCATAAAGCTCTGCTTCCAGTTATTTTTGCATTATGTGCTTATATTTGTGTCTGTGTATTTGTGTGTGTGTGTGTAGTTTGTTTATGTTTTAACGTTTTGTTTTCCTTAGCGAGGAGAGGGAATCTCACTGCAAGGGCAATCGGGAGAGATGGTTAAGTGTTTGCTGTAGTGTTAACCCCTTAACCCTGCTTGTTTAAATTCCCAAGTCTGAAGTCCTCTCTTTACCTCACTCACAGAGGTAAAAGAATGCATAAGAGTCTTTGGTTCTGTGTTCTTGCACATTCTGCTTTATCTCTTCGCAATATAAGGTTCCAGTGACCTGTAAAATTTCATCTGATTTAATAACTTCACTTATCTTAAATCTACTTGATATCTTTCCATCCTCTTATACGGCAGATCAGCTGTCCCCCTGGCTCCTGCCCCACACCTTTATCAATATTTCTGGTACCTTAAAGCAATGTTCACACTGTAGGAGATAAAAAGAATGATGTGAGCAGATAATCACGGAAAATACTTCTTTAGTTCATTTTGGGTAAACTTAGGCACTGACAATTCCTAACACGAAGTTGCAAATGTACTAAACATCATTCTTATTCGAGAATACTTTTGCCAAATGAAAATTATTTTGTTGTTAGTTTAACAAAAATACAAAGGATTTCAGATGTCATGATCAAACTTTTTTTCTTTTTTTTTGGCTAAAAACAATCACAGCAATAGTATAGGCAATGGAGTTCTATATAATAGTTACCCTAAAGGTTCTGTGTACCCTGGTCTCTGTACCCTAGACCTGGCACTTGCAAAAATACCTAAACCTCAGTCTCCTGGTATCAGGGTAATGGTGGCCTTGTAGAATGAATTTGAGAGTGCTTTGACCTTTTCAATTTTTTTGAACTGTTGGTGGGAATGTAAATTGGTGCAGCCACTATGGAAAACAATATTGAGGTTCCCCAAAAAACTAAAAATTGAACTACCATATTATCCAGCAATTCGACTCCTGAGTATATATCTGAAGATAACAAAAACACTAATTCAAAAGTATGCACGCACCCCAATGTTCATAGCAGCATTATTTACAATAGCAAAGATATGGAAGCAACACAAGTGTTCATCAGTAGATGAATGGATAAAGATGTGGCATATATACGTGATGGAATATTACTCAGCCAATAAAAAAGAATGGAATTCAGCCATTTACAACAACATGGATGGACCTAGAGGGTATTATGCTTAGTGAAATAAGTCAGAGAAAGACAAATGCTGTATGCTATCATTTATATGTGGAATCTAAAAAATAAAACAAATGAATAAATATAACAAAACAGAAAGAGACTCACAGATTTAGAGATCAAACTAGTGATTGCCAGTGGGGAAAGGGGAGAGGAGAGGCCAAAATAGGGGTAGGAGATTAAGAGGAACAAACTACTATGCATAAAATAAATAAACTACAAGGATACACTGTACTACACAGGGAATATAGCCAACATTTTATAATAAATTCAAGTGGAGTATAATCTATAAAAATATTGAATCACTATATTGTATACCTGAAACTAATATAATATTGTAATTCAACTACACTTCAATAAGAAAAAAAGAGTATCATATCACATATTGTTAGTCCAGGAAAAGATCAAAATTCAAAATGTGAAGTTTCATCTCTACTTGTGTGCATTGTTTTTGCACCATTGTTAAGCTGAAAAATCATAAGTCGAATCATTTAATTTAGGGACCTCTGTAATTAAGTCAGAGTAACTGTAGGCAAAGAAACATATATAAAATAAGCTACTTTAATTTTCTCCCCAGTGAAATGTTAAAGGGCCTCTTGTTCTAAGAGGAGTTTCTTTAGGCACTTTAGGCAGGTGATTTTAGCAAGGAATTCACATATACATATACATGTATATAATATTATATCATTATGTAATGTTATATTACATATATTGCATATATGTACATAATATACATTATTTCATACAGTACCATGATAGTTTATATATGTATTTATATGTTCTAAATCTTTCCAAACAGCCTTCAGCTGGTCTTACTAGATTATTGGAAAAACAGTTGATTGCCAATTGTAAGTTCTCTTTTCCTAAAATATAGATGTGAAACTAATTTTTAAAACACTAACTTTTAACCTTTTATACAGTCAGAGCAGTTTTTTTTATATTTATGATAGTTGTTAATATATTTAACTTGTAAAAAATAATTAAGACACATGAATTTACCTGACTTAAATCATCTGACTATGTATTGCCACATGTAGCTTTTTCTTTACCAAATAACCTTTGATTATTCTTATTATTATGAAACTCCATGGCTCCAATATAAAATATATATAATTAGAAATAATTATTAAAATTATTTTTCTTTTACTTTTGCTTAGCAACATTGATAAAAGTAAAAACAACTATAAGAAGAAACTGGGGGCTTCCCTGGTGGCACAGTGGTTGAGAGTCCACCTGCCGATACAGGGGACATGGGTTTGTGCCCCGGTCCGGGAAGATCCCACATGCCGCGGAGTGGCTGGGCCCGTGAGCCATGGCCGCTGAGCCTGCGCGTCCGGAGCCTGTGCTCCGCAACAGGAGAGGCCGCAACAGTGAGAGGCCAGCTCACCGCAAAAAAAAAAAAAAAAAAAAAGAAAAGAAGAAGAAATTGGATCTTTTCATATATTTGCAACTTAGTAATAGTTTTAATCAAATTTTACATATATGTCTCTTCTGAAATTTACTTAATTCTATATAATATAGATAAATATCAGCTTGAACACTGATATTCTACCACCCATTCCCGTATCCAACTCTTTTGCAGTGTAACTTTGCAGTATCTCTCCCAACTCTGAATGTGGGCCATGTGATTTCTACTGCCAGTGAGATGTCAGGAACTGTGGCACACCCAAGAGGCTTAAAGAGTATTTGCGTGATTAGGCTTCCTCTCCCTTTGGCCTTGAATCATCATCTTGAGAAGGATGTACCTTCCCTAGCCTGACAGAGCATGAGAGACACATAGAACAAAGCCAAGATATCCTGATGTTCACCTCACACTGGGTCAGCTGACCCACACACCTCTGAGTGAGTTCAGTCAGGACCAGAAGGACCACCATCCCAGCCCAATACAAAGAGCAGAAGTGCCTGGACGACTGCCTCAGATGCTTGAGCATTAAATACTTATTGTTGTATATCACTGAGAGCACACGGCTTTTTGGGGTTTTTTTGGGGGGGAACACAGACTTAAGGTAAGAAAAGCTAACTGATACAGATTTTTGTGTCTTTTCAGATATTCATATTTCAAAATCAGAAAAAAATCTTCCTTTCACATTTTCCCACTTGCTGCTATTGAAATAAAACATTCCTTGTATATATTAATTCAAATTTATTATTAAACCTTATGTTCATTATGATTAAGAATCTAACTAGGTATATAAAAATAAAATGTTAACAATTAAAAACTTTTTTCCATTTAATATTTTATGCATTTTTTATGACAGTTTGCACAAGATAAAGTGTTTAAACTATTGTATAAATCATAGCATTTAGAGTCATACTTATTGAACATTGGAGCCAGAGGGACTACCATTTGGATATATACCATGTAATACATACATTGTGAAAAATATTTAATTCCAAGTTCACTCTCCATTGCCTCTATAACTTGGGGCCTAATCCTGTGTTTTCAATGTATCTGTATCCTATGACAACCTTTAATTAGGAAAGCAAATCTATTTCAAAAAGGGCTGATTCACTTCACTGTACCGCAGAAACTAACACAACATTGTAAAGCAATTATACTCCAATTAAAAAAAAGTTATATCACATATAGATGAGTGATTAAAAAGTCATTTTCAAAAAATATTTAGTATTTATGACACTGCTTCCTTCTACTTCTAAAAATAGTAAAAACTTAGATATAGCTTTAAATATTTAAAATCAACTTAAAAAATAATCTATGCTTCTTAGAGCCGACACCTTATCCATAATCAATTACCATTACTAACTATTTATTATGATTTCAAGATTTCACTAATCAATAAAACAAGGAGAATATAAAATACCTTTTGTGTGAAAACTGATAAATATGGTGATATTAAATGATATATTTTTCAAATTTCATTTTCTTTGATCTAAAAATCTGGTACCTGTTAGAAATTCCAAAATATTTTGCTGTAAGTGCCTCCAGTCTTGTTAGAAATGAGAGATGACCAAAACCACTGCTTCAATTTATTTCTATCTGTTATAGTCCCTCTTTATCAAGTACCATAGGTTCCCTGTAGTTTTTGTTCTTCTTTTTGACTTTATGATTTCTATCTGATCTTTGAATGTTAATTAGGCTGAGACAGAACTATTCCACTGAATACTCCTTCCATCTAGTTTTTTCCATCCGTTATTTCTGGTGTCATTTGGCCATGCTACTACTAAGTTGCTGGAAATGTCAAAGGAGAGAAGTAGAAAATCTTTATGCAAAATGAGTATTCCTTGTTATAACCCCCTGTTCTCTGACAGTCTGAAGATAAAAGGACAGCAATTAGAAGGCAACTAGTTCCTTGACCTTTAGGTTTTAGCTTTCTTATTCCTAATACTACTGCCACCCAAACCTGCTGCTCTGAACTATGAATAATCTACAACTGTTACAAATGGGTCTAAAAAATTTAACTTATTATAATTTTCATATTTTAATTATAAAAGATGGCTAGAGGGAAGCCTCTCAGCAGGTCTTGTGTGTTGTAAAGAGGAATTTCCTGTAAAAGTTATAGTCTTGGCCTCTCTCCACCCCATCATTCACTACTTCTGAGGATGTGGGAAAAACTTAACTGCAGGGTTGTACGGCAACTCTGTAGTAAAGGGTTAGATTTACAACGGACAGCTTCTTCTAAGTTCTGTCTCTTCTCTGGATCAGCCTGCCTGGAGTGAACACACATTTCCAGCTCTTCTGTGTTGTGCTTTGCAAGGATAGGCCCCTGTGTGATAGGTCATCAGTCACTCAGCATTATCTGTGCCCCAGTAGGTTAGCCTATTCCTAAGAGTGGAGTAGTAGAAAGCCCATTGTGGCAACACGTTGCAATATTCCTTTAATCTAGCTTTTATCAGTAAAAGCTAATATTTTATCTCCATCTTTCAGAGTCCTATGTTTAACACCCAATTGGTTCTTGACTTGATCAAGGAAAGAGGGTTTTTATTTCCTGGCTCTCTAAATTCCAACTCTTCAGGCAAAAACAAGCACTAGCATTTGGAAGACTAGAATAACATGGTTTTCATAATCTTGGGGCATGCTGGATTTGATCTTAACAGTTTTAGGTAACTCCTAATGGGCCTTGTGCTTTTAGGTTTGTGGCTGCTTTTTTAGACTTAAAAAATGGATGGTTGTGACTAATGTGGGACAAATCCACAGACTAGGAACCATGAATTGTATGGCTGTCTGTGACTAGGTTTATGAAAAAACTTCTCAAACAACAGGAAACATTAAACTCTAAAAATCAGATTTTTCCCTAGAAATTACTTATAAAAAATGTTTTCTTGAGATATACAAGAATCAAGGTTTTTCCTTTCTATAGTTTTCTTAAGACTTCTAAAATAATGTTCTTCATACTTTGAACAAATCATCTGGGTTACCTGTTTGTACATTTATTTTCTCATTTATAGAACATGAATGTTGGGGAATTAAATAGAATTTAAATTAAATTACCTAGAAAGCATTTAGGAAAGCGGCTATCACATATTAGGTGCTCAATTAAATGTCGGTTACTATTATTTTTTCATTATTTCCACACTTACAAATCACTTTCAAATTTCTCAGAAAATTTATTTTTTTCTAATTTTAAGCCACATAATAATTGGGTTTTAAATATCTATTTTATTTCATATCTAAATTCCTCAGACTTATGCAATGTTGAAAGTGTTTATATAACTGTTTGGAATATTAATGAAAAAAAGTCAGATGGTTACCTGTTGGTGTTTTCCAGTCTTTTAATGCTCACTGGAAATGTAGACTCTAATGGAAAGAAGCTAGAGATAGATTCTTGCTTCACACCAACCCAGGCAAAGAACTGTCTCTATAGATTTTTTGCTAGGTTAGGTTATGGGCAAAGGCTGTAAAAGATCCAAAACTGTTGATGACTACTTTGCTGCCTGCATGTAACACAGAATGGTTGGTTTTCTAGTCCCCCATCTGACAGCAGTAACATATGTTTTCCCTATCTTTGTCATATCTAATAATGAGAATTACTGGTTTTAACAGAGGCCAATGGCCAAGAATGATGATGAATGTTATTTTATATAAACATAATTTTAAAGTTACCTAAGAATATTTTTTCAGGTAAGTTAGTTTTCTACCTCAGCTTTCTCTGGAAATACAGAAATCTTACATGTCATCATCTGGGCAATGTTTACATCCCCATTCAATGGCAACCCATGTGCAGAAGGAGATGAACCCACCCCACTAACAAATTTTTCAATGAGCAGATGTTCCATAATATTTAGTTTTGGACCTTAACAAAATGATCCTTTGGCAAGCAAGGCATTAAACCTAATATATTCAACTCCTTTTTTTAAACAATTCACTTCTTATTAAATTTATCTAAGTGGCAAAATATGCAAAGGAATTGAATGCTTATTTACAAATTATATATGTAATTTTTTGGTTAAAAAATACAGACATCTCATTTCTTACTATTAAATGCATCATGAAAACAAAAACAAAAATACAAAAGACAAATAAACACCAAAGAGTTCCTAGGAGACTGCCGAGAAAATAAGTCTACTTTCAAAATATAAGTGTACACTGGATGTACCACGGTAATAATAAATGTTATTCAGATTACGTCTTTAGTCCCTTACTTGTATTACCAGTAGATTGTTCTCCACATGCAAGAATTCCATTTCATAAGACTGTAATCTTTCTTAATTCAGAAAAGAAATAAAATTATAACCTGAAGAAGAAAATTATTCAAAACGCACAATTCTTAACTCATGTATTACATGGAATGTTATGATGCTTTCATATTTCATTAAAAGGTTAAAAAAGGTTATATGATACAGACCGATTCTACAAGACTACAGAAATGAATATGATGCTTAACCATGAATTTAAAAATCATTTAGTAACTATATCTCATCCCAGTTTTTGGCCATTAAAATATTCTCTTTCCTATCATTAAGAGAAAGTGGATTCTGAAGAATATAGAGATTCAGATAAGTTTTTTTCTTATTAATACAACCTAGATTTCAGTTATATGAATATTTGTGACACTATGCAAAGCCCCAAAATAGTAAACTACAGAATTTATTAGGGGTTTGAAGGTCTAATAATGCATGTATAATTTGACACAATGAACGCAGCTATAATTACAGTCTACAAGAAAGAGTATTCCATGTACATAAAAAATAAGTCCTCAATTACCAAAAAGGCTGCATTATTTTCATTAATTTAATATAACTCCACTTTAAACCTGAAAGTAATGAACCTTAAAAATACATCAACAATTAAATCAAAACTGCAAGCATGAAAATAGTAATGTTAAGCCCATGTAAATTATTGTTACAGTTAAGTGATTTTCAAATTTTAACTCTATTTCCACTAAAGTGATTATTTCACTCATTTTATTAAGGAAGGGATTTCTTTAGAAAAAAATTAATGGCACTAATATCCATCACACAAATAGTCAAGCAATTAAGTAGACCAAAAATCTAAAATGCTCTTGTGCCCAATCAGCTTCCCACCAAGAGAAGCAACAATCTTGCCAACCCAAGTCTGTATTTACCTCTCCATTGTTCTTGCCCTTTAATCCACAACTGTCATGCTCATCGCTACTTTTTCAGGGGTGGGTTGGGTTTGACAAAATGTCTATCTGTCATCTCTCATCTTTCTAAGGGAGATTGATCATAAAACAAAAGCACAAAAAGCACAATGTTTTATTCCACCAAACTATACCACTCTCTGACTCACAAACAAACTTGATAATACATACAATGTTCTTTTCAACCTTACTGTTTTTCTTCCACTGCCTAATACACACTATTAAATACACTTGTTCCTCCATAAAACACACACTACCATACCCTTCTTCCCACTTACCAATCCTAGCCCTATTTGAGACTTAGAAATCCTATTTCAAAGATTACCTCTTCCTCAAGAAGCCTTTCTTGTTTCCTCTAACTGGTGGCCTTCTTCCACATTTGAACTTTCAGAGTGTTTTATAGACATTTACAGAATGTACCTTACCCTGCCTCAAATGAATTTTTTCACCTTCCCAAATTAGTAAATAGTAATCAAATTTCCTAAATTCTAGGTGATTTTCCAAAGTCAAACAACACTATTTTATTTCTCATTCATCTTTTATCAAAAGGGAAATCAATGCAAGAGTTTGTCACAGACTGGAAAAAAAGAATGTTCTCTTCCATTTTGGGTAGTTCAGGACCTCCTGAACAAGCACCATCAATTTCAGACCTCTTGTCTAGCATCCAGCTAACCAAACAGTATCATATCCTCTGTATGGTTTTGTCTCAATTGTCAAGGTAATTGTCTCAATGTTTTCCTTCACTGGGTAATAGAGACCTGGCCTAAATATGGTTATTATTAAAGTTAAGTGATTACAAATTTAAATTCCTTCTCTATCTACTTAATTTCCTATCAACATTTTAATGCACATTCCTAATTTTCAAGTGTGAAAAGATTATCCCAATTTGAAACAACAACCAAAAATATGGCCTCTTTCAGAAATGGCCTGGTTTAGAAACCCTCAGGAACCTAAAGAGTAATTATAACACTGGAATATGAAAAGCTTGCTGAGCATATGGCTTTATCTTAAGAAATGTTGCCCAAAGTGTTCTTTTCCTACCTTTTCTGTTTATCTCTTCCTTTTATTTATAGGAAGAGCTTTCCCCTCCATTTACCCTCTTCATCTGCCTTCTATAGCTGTTAGCAGGAAGTCACAAATTTCACTTCAGAAAAGATGCTTTAAATGGTAGCTCATGAGAAAGTGAGTAATTTTCCACTATAGGATTGTACTGTAGTATAATCAACCCTTGAAATTTCATTGATGGATGACATGGTTGGATGCATGCCACACACTGTACACATCAACTTTACTGCTGTGCAACAATAATCTCACGTTCCACGTTGTGAAATATGTTCTCTTTTAAGGAAACTTGCAATACATAATAAAAAGATCTCATTTCAGAATTTTTGGTTTTGGCTAGATACTATCTGTGGGAGAGCTTGCAAAATGTTTTAGAATTTTGCTACCTGATTAGCCTGCATAAGTGGCAGGATCATTTATTTTAAATCACTGTTATGGCTAAGATCTTGATAGAGAAAATCTGTTGAGATATTCGACATTTTCTTAGGGATTATTTGTGACTCTAATACTGGTTTTTTTTTTTTTTTGGTTAAGAGTATGAAAAATGTTAAGTACATTTTTAATAATTTCATTAAAATCTACATTGCAAGTATTTTCTTTTTGAATCAAAGAACAGCAAGAAGAGTAAAAGGCTCAACTAATAATAAATCTGGTGACCATTCTCCCTGTCTTTCTGTAGAAGTATTACGCAGCTCAGTATTTTAAATAGGATGGCAGCTGAAGAACTGTGGTATCTATAGTAGAGTTAGCCAATCCATCTGACAGAAATTACTCATTTAAATTTGTATTTCACAGTTTCTGAGGATTGCCTCCCCCAATCATTCACAATGTCATTTCTCTTTCTTTTCTTCACTACAGAGCTTGGAAATGTAAAACACCTTCCTGGATTTTCTTATAGTAACAGTAACCATGTGACATAGTTTTGCTCAATGAGATATGGACTGAAGTTTTTGGCAAAGAGATTCTTTTCTGCAAGTAAAAGCAGGGACAAGGACAAAGCTCTTTCTTTGCCTTTTGATTTCTGCCCTTCGCTCTATTCATTTTATTTTATTTTTCCTGCCAGTCATGAACATGATGCCTGAAAGTGCAGCAACACGTTTTGTAACCATGAGGACAATAGCAACACACTAAGGATGACAGTCCTGAAGGAAAGAAGGAGTCAAATTCCATTATGGTTTTGTTGAGCTGGTCTGCATGAGATAAATGAATCCCTCTATGTTTAAATGACCATTAGTCTTATGTTGCCTCTTGTCAGCTGAACACATTCTAACTGATATTCCATTTGGCAATGCACTTGAAAAGTGCATTGCTGTAGTGTCAGAACCTAAAAGGTGGAACTGCTCTAGGGGAGAAGACACATGTTACGGACCTAAGAATTTTAGGCTAGAAGGTTAATAACTCTGGTAACATGATGGTAAAAAATGTGTTCAAGTCCACATATACTATATGCAGACAGCATACTTATCAACAGGACATATCAACGAATATATACTTGTGTCCTTGTTATAGTTTTTAAAAATTACTAACTCTCAAGTTTAGAATGGTTGGATACCCAATATTCACATTGCTACCACTTCCATAAAGACAATGAAGCAAAACCATCAAGTAAGAAGGATGGAGGATGTTATTCCCTGGGTTGCCATATATTCTCAAACTAGCAGTAGCCAATTATTGATAAATGGACTTAGTCTTTGGCCATGGATGGTCTTCCCTCTTCAAGGAGCTGCTGCTTCTTCAGGGCCCTTTGAGCTCTTTTCAGAGAAACACAAACTGCTGATCACTAATGGGGCCTAAGGATACATAAACTGTTCAAGGACTGTGGATATTTGTATTTTCTATTGCTGGTGTAACAAATTGCCACAAACAGTGGTTTAAAGCAACACAAACTTATTATGTTGCAGTTCTGAAGGTCAGAAGTTTGTATTGGACTTTACTGGGTTAAAATGAATGTGTTGCCAGGCTGATTCTTTCTGAAGGCTCTAGGGGAGATTCCATTTCCTTGCGTTTTCCAGCTTTTAGAGGCCACCTGCATTCCTTGGCTTATGGTTCGCCCATCTTCAAAGCCAGAAGTGGAGCACCTTCAAATTTCTCCCAGGCTCTGAAGCTTGTTTCCATTAGCACATATCCCCTGACTCCTGCTTCCCTCTTTCTCTTATATGGACCCTTGTGATTACATCAGACCCATCCAGATAATCCAGAATAATCTCCTGATCACAAGATCCTTAATTTAATCACATCTGCAAAGTCCCTTTTGCCATATAAGGTAACATTCTCAGGTTCTGGGGGTTAGGACACAGTCATCTTTGAGAGGACATTATTCTGCCTACCACAATATTCATTTTTATTTTCGGCAAAAAATAAAGATGGGAATTCTAGTGATTTAAACATTGCCATGAAAATAACCCAATGCCCTTAGCTACAAAATAGCAACATTATACTGGCATTGTAAGGAAAAGTACGTTTTAAAAATCCATAAAACATTCTGAGAGATAGAAATAACTTTTGCAGATTTAAAAGTGACCTTTGCATAGAACAAATACATTTGGCATAACTGGGATTCATTTACGATTTTCAATTAGGAAGAGTACAAAAGTTGTCAGGCTATAAATGATATTTATTTTAACGTGTATTAAGATAACAAAAAGAATTTTTTTTATACTTGACCTAAGGCCTATATAGCAAATAGATTAAATTTTCTCCAACTTAGCTTCTTAGCACAACACTAAACTATTATCTATTATGGTGACCCTCCAGGTAAACAGGAGCATTGCATGGGCACAGAAATAAATTTTGGTTCCATGCCATGAAGAGAGAACACATAAAGATGAGAAAAAAGGCAGGGGGAACAGCACCATTTCAGACTGGAGTTCAGAGAGGACTTAGATAAGAAAGGATTATATAAAACAAACATACAACATTCATAGCAGAATTAAAATCTGTATTATAGACAGTTAAAAGAAAAATATGCACTTCAGAAGCAATACAGACCAGTGGTCAAGGGTACTGGTTTGAAGCAAGATTGTTCTACTTCTTACCAGTAGTGTGATTATGGGGTAAATTACAAAAACTATTTATGTCTCTGTTTCTTCATATACAAAATGGGGACATAATAATAGCATCTTTTATGTAGAATTATTAGGAGGATTAAATGAATTAATACTTGTAAAGTTTTAAAACAATAAATATTAGGTATTATAAATAATACCAAATCAGTAGTGTGGCATGTGGCATGCATACACTCTTCTAGAATGCAGAGAAAGTTCAAGGAGCTGGCATGGGTTGAGGAGGGGGGAATTATCATACTAAAGTGTTACAAGTTCCTTAAAAGGAAGTTATATAACTGAAGTGAAATGAAAATCAAAGACACAAGTGAAGAAAAATTTCCTGAGCTAAAAACAAACAAGCGAGCAAACAAACAAATATAAAACAAAAACTACTAACCACCACAACAAAGACAACAACAAAGAATTGTGAATGTTGGCTAACAGGATTTATCTATTCTACACAAGTGTAACAAAGGGATACACTGAAAATACTTTTTAAACAAAACAAAGCTAAACTAAACCAAAAAGCTAAAAATGTTTTGGCAGGGGAAAATATCAGTTGCAATCAAAGACAAGAAGTCATGCTTCACTTTTCAACAGTAAATTAGAAGAAACTGAAGAAACAACTGAAGAATTTTGAGAGGAAATAATTGTAAATCAGACCCTTATGCTGCTAAATCATCATTCACATGAAAAGATCAGAAAAAGCCAATCTAAGCTATTCAACATCTCAAAAACTGCAGCACTTACAATAAATGTCTTAGAAAAGAAGCACTTAAAAATATTTGGCAGTCAACAAAATATGAATCAAAACTAAGAACTCAGGTTTGGGGAATTTGAAGGCAGTGAGCCTTTAAGGAAGAAAAACAGATTATAGCAAGTATTGAGTAAAATGAATATAGGATAAAGTCAAATAATTGTTATAAATGTGGATCCAAAATGTAACACAAAAATTAAATCATAATCTTTGAAAATAAACCTGCACATTTTACAATAAGCAATAATTTACTAATAAAAGAGTAACTTACTAAAAGCAATTTAAGTCAAATACTTTTTTATAATGAAAAGATGAAATTTAAAATTTATATCATTTTTATTTGATGAAAAAATATAGGTCAAAGAATGTTTTGCAAATGTCAAGGTAAGTAGATTTAGAAAAGCTATAAGCTTCCCAATTTACTGGAGAATAAGAACAGCAAGAAAGTACTTCATAAGGCAGAAGTTAGAACATAAAGTTATGCTTTGCATGAATGCATACAACAGAAAACTGTATGACAGAAGAATGAACTTAAGGGATTTAAACAGCCTATTAAAAAAGAAGAGTTTACAGACTGAGTTAAAGAAAGAAGACACACAACAAAATTTACCTGTATTCTATTTATAAGGAACACAATACAGAAATGTTAAGGGAAAAAAAAGGATGGGTAAATATTTATCAGAATTCATAGAGGAATTCCTTGTATCTGTTTACTTCTTTATGACGAGATCCTTGCATAGCAGACAAACTTGGGACACATTTAATAATTATTTACATGTGAAATATAAACAAATGCATTACACATATGAAAAGTGAACAAAATAAGATCAATAGTACTAATTTTACACAATTATCAATTACATTAAGAGGATAGAATTGGTAACATAATTCATTTAACACTGATAAAAGATATAGTCCGAGACCCGGAGGAAGATGGCGGAAGAGTAAGACGCGGAGATCACCTTCCTCCCCACAGATACATCAGAAATTCATCTACACGTGGAACAACTCCTACAGAACACCTACTGAACGCCGACAGAAGACCTCAGACCCCCTAAAAGGCAAGAAACTCCCCACATACCTGGGTAGGGCAAAAGAAAAAAAGAATAAACAGAGACAATAGGATAGGGACGGGACCTGCACCAGTGGGAGGGAGCCGTGAAGGAGGGAAGGTTTCTACACACTGCAAGCCCCTTCGCGGGCGGAGACTGCAGGTGGCGGAGGGGGAAAGCTTCGGAGTAGCGGAGGAGAGCACAGCAACAGGGGTGTGGAGGGCAAAGCGGAGAGATTCCCGCACAGAGGATCGGTGCCCTCAGGCACACACCAGCCCGAGAGGCTTGTCTGCTCTGCCGCCGTGGCGGGCGGGGCTGGGAGCTGAGGCTTGGGTATCGGCTTTCAGTCGGAGCGCAGGGAGAGGACTGGGGCTGGCGGCAGGAAGAGAGCCTGAAGGGGTTAGTGCACCACGGCTAGCCCGGAGGGAGTCCGGGGAAAGGGTCTGGAGCTGCTGAAGAGGCAAGAGTCTTTTTTCACTTTCACTTTCGTTTCCTGGTGTGCGAGGAGAGGGCATTAAAAGGGCTGCTTAGGGAAGCGCCGGAGACAGGCGCGAGCCGCGGGTAAGGCGTGGACCTCGGAGACGGGCGTGGGCCGCCGCCGCCCGCCGCCGCTGCGGCCCGCCGCCGCCCACCGTCCGCCGCCGCCCGCCGCCGCCGCGGCCCGCCGCCGCCGCCGCCGCCGCGGCCCGCCACCGCCGCCGCCGCCGCCCCCGCGGCCCGCCACCGCCGCCGCCTGCCGCCGCCCGCCGCCGCCGCCGCCGCGGCCCGCTGCCGCCGCCGCCCCCGCGGCCCGCCACCGCCGCCGCCTGCCGCCGCCCGCCGCCGCCGCAGCCGCGGGGCCTGTGTGCGAGCGCGGGTCACTGTCCGCCCCGCCTTCCGGGGGACCTGTGCACCCCGCCACTGCCGGGGTCCCGAGACCCGGGGACGGCTTTCCCGGGAAAGCGCACGGAGCGCCACGGGCTGCTGCAACGTCACGCCGGCCTCTGCCGCCGCAGGCCCGCCCCACACTGCGCGCCCCTCCCTCCCCTCTGCATGAGTGAGCCAGAGCCCCCGAATCAGCGGCTCCTTTAAACCCGTCCTGTCTGATAGAAGAACGGACGCCCTCCGGCGACCTACGCACAGAGGCGGGGCCAGGTCCAAGGCTGAGACCCGGGAGCTGTGAGAGCAGAGTCAGGGAAATCTCTCTGTGCAGCCTCGGAGGCAGCGGATTAAAGCTCCACGGTCCATTTGATGTGCCCTGCGTCTGTGGAGTGCATGAATGGACAGCGAATCATCCCAAATTGAGGAAGTGGACTTTGAGGACAAGATTTAAGACTTTCCCCCCTTTTCCTCTTTTTACAACGAATTATCCCAAAGTAAGGAGGTGGACTTAGAGAGCAAGATTTCAGACTTCTTGCCCTTTTCCTCTTTTTACAACGAATTATCCCAAATTGAGGAGGTGGGCTTGGAGAGCAAGATTTTTGATTTTTCCCCCTGCTCTCTTTTTGTGAATGTGTATGTGTAATCTTCTGTGTAAGATTCTCTCTGTATAGCTTTGCTTCCACCATATGTCCCAGGGTTCTATCGGTCCGTTTTTTTGTTTGTTTGTTTGTTTTTGTTTTTTGTTTTTTTTTTTCAATAATTACTTTCTAATTTTAATAACGCTACTATATTTCATACTTTATTCTATTTTACTTTACCTGCTCTTTCTTTTTTTCCTACCTTCCCTTCCTCCCTCCCTCCCTCCGCTCTTCCTTTCCTTCTTTTTCTTTCCTCCCTCCCTCCCACCCTTCTTCTTTCCACTTTCTTTTTCTTTCCTTCCTCCCTCCCTCCCTCCTGTCTTTCTTTCTTTCTTTCCTTCCTCCCTCCCTCCCTCCCTTCTTCCATTCACTCTTCCTTTTGCTTTCATTGCTCCCTCCCTCCCTCCTTTCTTTCCTTCTTTCTTTCCATCCTTCCTCACTCGCTCCCTCCTTTCTTTCTTTCTTCCTTCCTTCCTTCCTTTCTTCCCTTCTTCCTTTCTTTCCCTCTCTCTTTCTTTCTTCTACTAATTCTTTCTTTCTGCTTTTTCTCCCTGTTATTCTGAGCTGGGTGGATGAAAGGCTCTTGGTGCTGCAGCCAGGAGCCAGTGCTGTGCCTCTGAAGTGGGAGAGCCAACTTCAGGACACGGGTCCACAAGAGACCTCCCAGCTCCACATAATATCAAGCAGCGAAAATCTCCCAGAGATCTCCATCCCAACACCAGCACCCAGCTTCAGTCAACGACCAGCAAGCTACAGTGCTGGTCACCCTATGCCAAGCAACTAGCAAGGCAGGAACACAACCCCACCCATTAGCAGAGAAGCTACCTAAAAACATAATAAGGCCATAGGCACCCCAAAACACACCACCAGACGTGGACCTGTCCACCAGAAAGACAAGATCGAGCCTCAACCACCAGAACACAGGCATTAGTCCCCCCCACCAGGAAGCCTACACAACCTACTGAAACAACCTTAGCCACTGGGGTCAGACACGAAAAACAACGGGAACTACGAATCTGCAGCCTGCAAAAAGGAGACCCCAAACACAGTAACATAAGCAAAATGAGAAGACAGAAAAACACACAGCAGGTGAAGGAGCAAGATAAAAACCTACCAGACCTAACAAATGAAGAGGTAATAGGCAGTCTACCTGAAAAAGAATTCAGAATAATGATGGTAAAGATGATCCAAAATCTTGGAAATAGAATAGACAAAATGCAAGAAACAGTTAACAAGGACCTAGAAGAACTAAAGATGAATCAAGCATCGATTAAAAACACAATACATGAAATAAAGAATACTCTAGATGGGATCAATAGCAGAATAACTGAGGCAGAAGAACGGATAAGTGAGGTGGAAGATAAAATAGTGGAAATAACTGATGCAGAGCAAAATAAAGAAAAAAGAATGAAAAGAACAGAGGACAGTCTCAGAGACCTCTGGGACAACATTAAACGCACCAACATTCGAATTATAGGGGTTCCAGAAGAAGAAGAGAAAAAGAAAGGGACTGAGAAAATATTTGAAGAGATTATAGTTGAAAACTTCCCCAATATGGGAAAGGAAATAGTTAATCAAGTCCAGGAGGCACAGAGAGTCCCATACAGAATAAATCCAAGGAGAAATACACCAAGACACATATTAATCAAACTGTCAAAAATTAAACACAAAGAAATCATATTAAAAGCAGCAAGGGAAAAACAACAAATAACACACAAGGGAATCCCCATCAGGTTAACAGCTGATCTCTCAGCAGAAACTCTACAAGCCAGAAGGGAGTGGCAGGACATAATTAAAGTGATGAAGGAGAGAAACCTGCAGCCAAGATTACTCTACCCAGCAAGGATCTCATTCAGATTTGATGGAGAAATTAAAACGTTTACAGACAAGCAAAAGCTGAGAGAGTTCAGCACCACCAAACCAGCTTTACAACAAATGCTAAAGGAACTTCTCTAGGCAAGAAACACAACAGAAGGAATATACCTACAATAACGAACCCAAAGCAATTAAGGAAATGGGAATAGGAACATACATATCAATAATTACCTTAAATGTAAATGGACTAAATGCTCCCACCAAAAGACACAGAGTGGCTGAATGGATACAAAAACAAGACCCATATATATGCTGTCTACAAGAGACCCACTTCAGACCTAAAGACACATACAGATTGAAAGTAAGGGGATGGAAAAAGATATTCCATGCAAATGGAAATCAAAAGAAAGCTGGAGTAGCAATTCTTATATCAGACAAAATAGACTTTAAAATAAAGACTATTAGAAGAGACAAAGAAGGACACTACATAATGATCAAGGGATCGATCCAAGAAGAAGATATAACAATTGTAAATATTTATGCACCCAACATAGGAGCACCTCAATACATAAGGCAAATACTAACAGCCATAAAAGGGGAAATCGACAGTAACACAATCATAGTAGGGGACTTTAACACCCCACTTTCACCAATGGACAGATCGTCCAAAATGAAAATAAATAAGGAAACACAAGCTTTAAATGATACATTAAACAAGATGGACTTAGTTGATATTTATAGGACATTTCATCCAAAAACAACAGAATACACATTTTTCTCAAGTGCTCATGGAACATTCTCCAGGATAGATCATATCTTGGGTCACAAATCAAGCCTTGGTAAATTTAAGAAAATTGAAATTGTATCAAGTATCTTTTCCGACCACAATGCTATGAGACTAGACATCAATTACAGGAAAAGATCTGTAAAAAATACAAACACATGGAGGCTAAACAATACACTACTCAATAACGAAGTGATCACTGAAGAAATCAGAGAGGAAATTAAAAAATACCTAGAAACAAATGACAATGGAGACACGACAACCCAAAACCTATGGGATGCAGCAAAAGCAGTTCTAAGGGGGAAGTTTATAGCAATACAATCCCACCTTAAGAAACAGGAAACATTTCGAGTAAACAACCTGACCCTGCACCTAAAGCAATTAGAGAAAGAAGAACAAAAAAACCCCAAAGCTAGCAGAAGGAAAGAAATCATAAAGATCAGATCAGAAATAAATGAAAAAGAAATGAAGGAAACGATAGCAAAGATCAACCAAACTAAAAGCTGGTTCTTTGAGAAGATAAACAAAATTGACAAACCATTAGCCAGACTCATCAAGAAAAGAAGGGAGAAGACTCAAATCAATAGAATTAGAAATGAAAAAGGAGAAGTAACAACGGACACTGCAGAAATACAAAAGATCATGAGAGATTACTACAAGCAACTCTATGCCAATAAAATGGACAACCTGGAAGAAATGGACACATTCTTAGAAATGCACAACCTGCCAAGACTGACTCAGGAAGAAATAGAAAATATGAATAGACCAATCACAAGCACTGAAATTGAAACTGTGATTAAAAATCTTCCATCAAACAAAAGCCCAGGACCAGATGGCTTCACAGGCGAATTCTATCAAACATTTAGAGAAGAGCTAACACCCATCCTTCTCAAACTCTTCCAAACAATTTCAGAGGAAGGAACACTCCCAAACTCATTCTACGAGGCCACCATCACCTTGATACCAAAACCAGGCAAGGATGTCACAAAGAAAGAAAACTACAGGCCAATATCACTGATGAACATAGATGCAAAAATCCTCAACAAAATACTAGCAAACAGAATCCAACAGCACATTAAAAGGATCATACACCATGATCAAGTGGGGTTTATTCCAGGAATGCAAGGATTCTTCAATATACGCAAATCAATCAATGTGATACACCATATTAACAAGTTGAAGGAGAAAAACCATATGATCATCTCAATAGATGCAGAGAAAGCTTTCGACAAAATTCAACACCCATTTATGATAAAAACCCTGCAGAAAGTAGGCATAGAGGGATCTTTCCTCAACATAATAAAGGCCATATATGACAAACCCACAGCCAACATTGTCCTCAATGGTGAAAAATTGAAACCATTTCCACTAAGATCAGGAACAAGACAAGGTTGCCCACTCTCACCACTCTTATTCAACCTAGTTTTGGAAGTTTTAGCCACAGCAATCAGAGAAGAAAAGGAAATAAAAGGAATCCAAATGGGAAAAGAAGAAGTAAAGCTGTCATTGTTTGCAGATGACATGATACTATACATAGAGAATCCTAAAGATGCTACCGAAAAACTACTAGAGCTAATCAATGAATTTGGTAAAGTAGCAGGTTACAAAATTAATGTACAGAAATCTCTGGCATTCCTGTACACTAATGATGAAAAATCTGAAAATGAAATCAAGAAAACACTCCCATTTACCATTGCAACAAAAAGAATAAAATATCTAGGAATAAACCTACCTAAGGAGACAAAAGACCTGTATGCAGAAAATTATAAGACACTGATGAAAGAAATTAAAGATGATACAAACAGATGGAGAGATATACCATGCTCCTGGATTGGAAGAATCAATATTGTGAAAATGACTCTACTACCCAAAGCAATCTACAGATTCAATGCAATCCCTATCAAACTACCACTGGCATTTTTCACAGAACTAGAACAAAAAATTTCAAAATTTGTTTGGAAAAACAAAAGACCCCGAATAGCCAAAGCAATCTTGAGAACGAAAAAAGGAGCTGGAGGAATCAGGCTCCCTGACTTCAGACTATACTACAAAGCTACAGTAATTAAGACAGTGTGGTACTGGCATAAAAACAGAAAGATAGATCAGTGGATCAGGATAGAAAGCCCAGAGATAAACCCACGCACATATGGCCAACTTATCTTTGATAAAGGAGGCAGGAATGTACAGTGGAGAAAGGACAGCCTCTTCAATAAGTGGTGCTGGGAAAACTGGACAGGGACATGTAAAAGTATGAGATTAGATCATTCCCTAACACCATACACAAAAATAAGCTCAAAATGGATTAAAGACTTAAATGTAAGGCCAGAAACAATCAAACTCTTAGAGGAAAACATAGGTAGAACACTCTATGACATAAATCACAGCAAGATCCTTTTGGACCCACCTCCTAGAGAAATGGAAATAAAAACAAAGATAAACACATGGGACCTAATGAAACTTCAAAGGTTTTGCACAGCAAAGGAAACCATAAACAAGACCAAAAGACAACCCTCAGAATGGGAGAAAATATTTGCAAATGAAGCGACTGACAAAGGATTAATCTCCAAAATTTATAAACAGCTCATGCAGCTCAATAGCAAAAAAACAAACAACCCAATCCAAAAATGGGCAGAAGACTTAAATAGGCATTTCTCCAAAGAAGATATACAGACTGCCAACAAACACATGAAAGAATGCTCAACATCATTAATCATTAGAGAAATGCAGATCAAAACTACAATGAGATATCATCTCACACCAGTCAGAATGGCCATCATCAAGAAATCTAGAAACAATAAATGCTGGAGAGGGTGTGGAGAAAAGGGAACACTCTTGCACTGCTGGTGGGAATGTGAATTGGTACAGCCACTATGGAGAACAGTATGGAGGTTCCTTAAAAAACTAAAAATAGAACTACCATATGATCCAGCAATCCCACTACTAGGCATATACCCTGAGAAAACCATAATTCAAAAAGAGACATGTACCAAAATGTTCATTGCAGCTCTATTCACAATAGCCCGGAGCTGGAAACAACCTAAGTGTCCATCATCGGATGAATGGATAAAGAAGATGTGGCACATATATACAATGGAATATTACTCAGCCATAAAAAGAAACGAAACTGAGCTATTTGTAATGAGGTGGATAGACCTAGAGTCTGTCATACAGAGTGAAGTAAGTCAGAAAGAGAAAGACAAATACCGTATGCTAACACATATATATGGAATATAAGAAAAAAAATGTCATGAAGAACCTAGGGGTAAAACGGGAATAAAGACACAGACCTACTTGAGAATGGACTTGAGGATATGTGGAGGGGGAAGGGTAAGCTGTGACAAAGCGAAAGAGAGGCATGGACATATATACACTACCAAACGTAGGGTAGATAGATAGTGGGAAGCAGCCGCAGAGCACAGGGAGATCAGCTCGGTGCTTTGTGACTGCCTGGAGGGGAGGGATGGGGAGGGTGGGAGGGAGGGAGATGCATGAGGGAGGGGATGTGGGAACAGATGTATATGTATGACTGATTCACTTTGTTATAAAGCAGAAACTAATAAAAACAATGGAAAAAAAAAAGAATCTGGGGAAAAAAAAAAAAAAAAAGATCAAAGGAGAGTCACGGAAAAACAAAGAAGAAAGGTGACAGGATTTTACATAATCAATACTTGCTAGGCTGCCAAAGGAACAGGCAAACCCAGCTACTATTATTGTATAATAGCTTAATTCATAAATCCACAGGTGTTAACCTAGAATGAGCAGTGGAACTTCTTAGGAAAGTCATCATCCTTCATGTCTCTGGAACCAAAACATAAATGTAGAATGATAAATCTACTTTCATAAATATAAGTGGAATTTGGAACCTTTTAGAGATGAAGTAGTTCCAATGACATCTTCTAAGTTTTGGTCTTGTAATTTACACAACCTTTAATTATAAGTCTGTAATAAAACTTCGCAAGAGTAAAAAAAAAAAAAAAAAAAAGATATAGTCCACAGTGATTAGTTAATGTCATAAACCTATATACATCTGTTAGGATATCATCAAAATATATATAGCAAATCTGAAACTAGGAGTCTTTATTATAACTCTCTCAACAATTAACAGATTAAGTATACAGACATATAATAATCCAAATATAATAATATCATGTTCTCAAAAAGTTTCTCATGTTTTATAGTCAGTAAACAAAAATTATACTTTTTTTCAAGTGCCTATGGAAACTGAAATTAGGACTTTTCAAGCATTTATTCTTATGAAAGCTGCCAAAAAATCACCCAGGTGCTAAGTTTACAAAGGAATTTGTAAACTTTGATGGAATAAAAAAATTTCCTGCAAAAAGTATGTTATCAAAAATCAAGAAAGAAGTAGGAACATAAATAGATCAGTTTCTATCTTCAAAATTAGTTTCATAAAAAGGCTCATTCATTCTTTTAGAAATATTAATTGAACATCTGTGCTAGTTAGTAACTGAGAATATAAGAACAAGAAATAGTCCCCATACACCTTCTGAGAAGAAAACAGAGATTAAAAAAACAGATTAACAAATCTATAATAAAATGTTGGCTAGTGATTAGTTCCACATTAGGGCTTAAAGTCAACACAATTTTATCAGTAAGGGTCTTTCAAACTTCCAAACTTTCTCAACATTATATACTGAATAGCCTTTTCTAGAAAATAGAAAGAAATGCAAAACTACCTGATTAGAATTGTATGTTCAGATACTATACTACTGTAGGGCCTGCTTTAATAAAGGACCATGGGAGTAAAAAGGCAACGTTATTCAATGCCTCTACACATTTTAAAGCTCAATTTTACAAAGAAATTCACCACATTCATTCATTTAGAAAAAATCACTAAAACGTAACCAGTAATTCTTTTAAAGGATAATTACACAGAAGGATAACTGTACACATTCATTCATTCATTCATATATGTTCATTTATACATGCCTCCATATGACCTCTTGAGCCTTTATGGTTGCATGTATGTCAATATCATTGGATGCATATGACTAACATTATCTTTACTGTGTATTCTGTTCCTTAATTTTTTCCTGTTTTTTGTAAAAATAAACTTTATAGAAGTCAATTTATTATATATATATTATTATAATATATCTGTGTGTGCATATATATGTATATATATATATATGGAAAGAGAGAGAATATATAAGGTATTAAGTTGAATTGATGAGTAATAGATTAAAACTATTAAAATTATTTCATGTTATTTTTGAAGAATTATGTAAGTATGGTATATTTACACCTATTAAATATACAAACACTACTTCTTTTTTGTTTTTAAGTTTGTCGTTTTTGAATAGCAGGTTTTGTGAGGAGATCCTTCACCCAAGATCCAGGCAAATTTCCCTAGGGGAAGCCTGTCCTTGCTGGTCATTTTTTGTGTTGATTCTTCTTGGCACTCAAATAAGCTTCTCGTCACATTTCTAGAGCATTTATTACAGTAATATTGGACTCTGCAAGTGAAACACTGACAATTGCATTCACTATAAGGTCAGTGATAATATTTTCTAGAGTGATGAAATATAAAACTATGCAGATTTTTAATCTGTGAACATAGCACTATTATCATGCATTGTCAAAGTAAAGTGCCACTAGAGGTCTTACTAATATGTCTTACTAATTATGAACCTAAGAGATGTGTGTAAAGACTATCTTTCGATCACAAAAAGATATAAAATAATGTGTTCTGGATATTGGAATAGGTGTCTCCTAGGATGCCAAGCAGATAGTAGCATTAATCATTTGTCATAATTTATCAATTCTTAATAATTTAACACATCTTAATTTAATATAAATGTCATACTTAGAAAAATAAATTCCATTTGAGAAAATCCTGTGTTTTGAGGAAAACTTACTCTGGAGAAGCCACTTTAGTTTTCTTATGACTAGTGTTTATGGCATATGCTTTTTGATCTTTTAGTTTCTAACCTATCTGCATCTTTATATCTTAAAGTGATGTCTTACACAAAGAAAATGAATGGCTGGGTCTGTTTTTAAAAAAATCGCCTGACAATTGAGGTTTTTAGATAAGTTATATTGAATGTATTAATTGATACAATTGAGTTTAAATCTACCTTCTTGATATTTATTTTTTATTTGTCCTGTTCATTCTTTGTTGCTTTTTCTTTTCCATCCTTCTTCTAGATTGACTTTTTAAATTTTTATTGAGATATAACTGACATATAACACTCTGTACTTTTAAGGTGTACAATGTATATGATTTGATACATTTATAAATTGCAATACATTTGCCCTATAGTGTTAACTAACACCTTTACCAAGTTATTAGATTTTTTATTATTCCATTTCATCTTCATTATTGACTAAGCTATACCTCTTCATTTTATCTCTGTTAGTTATTGTTACAGTGATTAGAGTATAAATCTTTAACTATCACAGTATATGTTGTGATATAACTTTATGTTTACAGTAAAAACTCAACAACTATACATCCATGTCCTTTGTTCACATCCTTTGTACTAATTTTGGTAACATTTTATTTTTATACTTATTATAAACTTCAAATAAAGTGTTACTATTTTTTGCCTTAAGCAGAAATAATCTTTTCAATATAGTAAAAATGAGAAAAATCCTGTTTATATTTACCCACATATTTACCATATCTGGTTCCCTTCATTGCCTTGTGTTTAGATACAGATCTCCATATGGTACCATTTTACTTCTTCCTAAATAAACGTTTAACATTTCTTGTAGTGCAGGTCTGGTGAAATCAAATTCTTTGTTTAGTTTTTTGAAAAAGTCTCTTTCATCTTCATTTTTAAAATTTTATTTTTTGCTAAGTAAAGAATTCTGGATTGGCAGGGTTTTTTTGTTTGTTTGTTTGTTTTTTGCTTTTGTTTTCCTTTCTTTCAATATTTTAAAGACGTTTCTCATTGTCTTTTGTTGTACTCCATTTGTGATGTGCATTATCATTCTGTGTAATGTGTTTCTTCTCTTTGGCTGAATTCCATATTCTTCCTTGTTCTATTTTCTCCTCCTAGTACTCCAATAACTGATATGTTATGGTACTTAATATTGCCTCCCAGCTTTTGGATATTCTTTTTTGTTTTTCCATCCTTTTTTTCTCTTTTTATTCAGTTTGCATAATTCCTACTGACGTATTTTCAAGATCAGCAATGCTTTTTTTCTGTGTTCAGTATGCTGATAAGCCCATAGAAAGGGCTTTTTGCCTCAGATATCATGAGTTTTATATCTAGCATTTCCAACTGACTTTTTTTTTTAAGGTTTCTATCTCTCTACTAAAATTCCCCATCTGTTCATGCACAGTTTCCACACTTTCCAGTTATGTCCTTTAACATAATAATCAATGCAATTTTAAAGTTCCTGTCTGCTGAAAGCTCTATCATCCAGGCCATCTTTGCATATGACTCTATTACTGCTTTATCTTTTGATAATGAGTCTTTTTTTTTTTCTTGCATTGTTTGGTGTTTTGTAATTTTTGATTCAAGGCTGGTTATTGCACATAGAGACAGAGATAAATAGTATTTACACACAGAGATGAACATAGTTCTTCAGTCAGGTCCTTAATATCAATCTAGTGTGTAGTTAAGCTGAGTTTGGGTTTTGTTGTTGCTGTAGTTACCTTCACTTCATCACAGAGACTTGAATTCCTCCAGTGGTGTACTTCTGTTTTCTTCATTTATTGTGAGGCTTGATATATCCAAGAGTGTTTCACAGTGTTTTTGCTTCACTCTCAGTACCTAAATGTCTGCACCAAAGAGGGAGTTTCCCTCCAGAGTTTTTCTCCACCTCTGGCAGTAAACTATTGTATGTTGCATGTTACTTGGTCCAAAGCGGACAACTTCCCTGGTCCAGCCTCAGCCATGCCTGTGCATTTTGGCTTCTGGGTTTGGCTTTCTCAGAACTTCTGCCCTTCCTCATAATGGCAGCTAAATTATGTTATGTATCTTTGAAGGGGAGAGGTTGTCATGTAAGCAATCTTCCTGCACTTCTCCAGCAGCAGCAGATCTATGCCTTTTATCAGCACAAGAATCTGGAACTGAACTTATTTCTTCCTCCTCTCTCAAGGTCAATAACTTTCACTTTGATTTGTCCCCCAGTTGCAACTGACCTTTGCCTATGAAAAGGGGACAGGTGGGTTTCCTACCCTTCCTCCAGTGCAGATGGCTTTTGCTGCAAAGAGATTTAAGTGTGGAAAGCAGATGTAATTTTTTGTCTGTGCACCACTGAGGGGAGCTCTCTCAGATATCCCGCCAGCTCCAAATCTTCCTAGTGAGCATAAGGTAGAAGTGTATGGAAAAGATTTGGTGAGTAGGTACTGAGTCACCTTGGGTCCTGGGCTCCTAGGGATTCTATTCAGCTATACTAGCCCACACTTGACCTTTAAGAACTCATTAAAGTTTTAGTTCTTTTCTTCTTACCCACTTTTACAGTTTCCACATTTTCCTCCCTTGCTCTGCTAAGGGTGATATCATTCATGTGCCCTGACTCTTTGAAGGTTCTGTCACCCTTTGGAATTTAGTTCACCTTGTTTCCTGTAACATTTGTTCTCTTATGGGCTCAAGAAATGTTATGATTTTGTAGTTTATCTGGTTTGTTCTTACTGTTAGGGTTGAAGTGACTTTATCACAGGTTTTCTATTTTTAAGGTGAAGCAGAACTTCTCAAAAATTTTTAAGTCATGAAAAAGCATCAAGTTTATAACCTCTGATGTTTTTAATTTTAATTTTTTGCTTACCAAATGTGAAACTATAGATTAAGGAGAGTTTCTCAATCTTTTAAAAATCCTATCTTGTTTTTTAAACATATAAATCTCATAACTTCCTTTCGTATTATTTTAAAAAGTTAATAACACAAGAAATAATGTGTTTTTGTTTTTAAATACTCAATACAGTTTCCTACAGGTAAGATAGGTTTTCCCTTGTTACATAAAGGGCAAAACAATAAATGTCTGTTGTATGAATGAAGCAATGAATGAATGAATGAATCAAATGTTCTCTATTAGGTTAAGCAGCATTAAAACATTTGGATACCAAATATTACATATGTTAGGAGAGAGAAAACTCCTTGTATATTCTAAGATTAAAAAATGCAGTTCATTTTTCCCAGAAACAATTCTCTGTACCGCACTGCACCCTCTTTCCCAAAGCAAGCATACTCCTGCTACTAGGTAATTATTGTACAACAGCTAAAAGAATCACATTTCTCGAACTCAATTCTCATTACTTTTTAAAATATGTTCTGGCTGTAACAACCTGCTATATTTCCTGTTCTTATCTTTGTCCATCACCTAGAGCTGAGTCTCTTAGCCCTCAGCTGCAGACTTGGTTCTGTTAGCGGATCAGAGACAAATATCCTCCTAGCCGAGTCTTGGCTTCATTTGCACAGGCAATTCAGCACAACATTGCTCTTATGACTTTGCTCTACTTCTGAGTCCCAGTTCCAGCAAATGAGCATTTCTCAAGTTACTGCACACTTGTTCCAGTCTCCTGACCTCTCTCTTCTTCATCTGTGCCTCACCTTGATAAAATGTCAAGGACCCTAGTTCCTCTCATTCTGTGACCCTGAATCTTCCCCATCTCTGTTCCTATCTCATAGCTTTACCGTGCTGCTGATTCCTGTTATTATGCCCACTTCTTAGCTCTTGTTGAGTTGACCCTACCCCTGCAAGTACGATTATGTATTATCTCTTTCCATACTCTTTCTGATTGCCTGAACTTCTTCCAGGAGTCTGCAGCTGAGTCAACCCATGTTGTCTACCACCTCTGTGCAGTTTCCAGGATTGGCCTCTCCCTACTTGACTTTCCCCAATGACCTACCATGCTAAAGCCATCAATCAGCAATCTTATGGATAGTTACAGCTGATTTTATGTTAGGATTGTAAAGAAACATTTTATCTATATAAATTATAAGTATAAAATCACTTCAGTTCTCAATCACCTGCCTGACTAAATATCATACTTTGGGAGACTGCATTTCCTTCTTAGCAGACATTTGGGACATCTGCCCTTTGTTCTTTTTCTGGCTGCTCTTTTGCATTTTCCATTTCATCCCCTTTCCTGTCAGGAGTGAAGTATGCTGGGGTATAGAAGAAAGATGAGAAGGAATGGAGAAGACAAACCAAAGAGGAAAACTCCCAGCTTTTCATCAAATGAGACCACTGGTCCTCCTCACTACCCTGAGAGCCCACCACTCTCATGCTGTAATGACCATATTACATGTAAAAAGCACACATGCATAAACATGTACTGACATACAGTATTTAAGAGTTTTATAAGAGAGCGCGTAAACTGAAGGGAAAGAGAAAGGGAAGCAAACTCTCATCTTGCCCTGGTTTATCTGTCACAGCTAACACTATGGTATGTTTATTATGGAGTTTAATTGCTGGCCTTTTAGAAAACATGTACCTTAATTACAGTCATTAGTAAATGAAAGAGATTTTGCATTTCCAGGAGGTATATTGTGTGACAAGCCTTTACGTTTACACTATTAATCCAGGAGAGAAGTCTTTGCTTAAAAGTAAGCAGAAGTGTAAAAATTGAATATTAATATGTTTTAATTATTCTTTTCTTCAATTTTATTTTATTTATTTTTTTATACAGCAGGTTCTTATTAGTTATCTATTTTATACATATTAGTGTATATATGTCAATTCCAATCTCCCAATTCATCCCACCACCACCACCCCTAATTATTCTTAAAAGTATATGCATTAACTATTCCTTCCTTTTCATAGCTAATAACAGTATTAAAACAAGATTTCCAAAATGGTCTAGCTTCATCACTGCTACTCTCTTGCTCTCCACATTATACATAAGCCAGGCCCAGAAGGAGGACCATATGGCTACTCCACAATCCTCACAGCAGTCCTTGCTTCACCACGGCCCTGGCCACTGCTCCAGAACAGAACGGTCCTGCTGAACAATAAGACACTGAGTGCAACTCTGAAATATGATCACCTTCACATTTCTACTAACAGTGGACCAGATATTACCTGGGACCCTCAGCCAGTTCTACAACCAAAACATCTGAAGCCAACATAAGAATACTTGAAGCCGAAACTGAACAGGACCTTGTGGGACTCATGGGCACAAAAGCTTTTCTGTGTCTCTCATTTCTTTGATTACAGGAAATAGGATTCATTCAGCCTCCATGTCTTCCCTGAGTTCCAAGGAGCAGATTCTAACAGTTGTTAATAAGGGAAGGGAGGGGTGGGGACAAGGGAGGAACAGTCAAAAGAAACAATAGTGCCACCTTGGGACAAGATCCTGGTTCCCCCTCTCAAGGGATATACATAACAATATCTTTGAGCTGTTTTGCAGATACTGAAATCCCCCCCCAAATGGGAGAAGTTAATGGTATATTCCCCACAAGCATGTAGACCCCAGGGTGGCTGGAACCAGAAGGTTGATGGTGCTGACTCCCACTTACCTCACCACCAACCAATCAGAAGAATATCCATGAGCTGATCATGCCCTCTTTGAACCATTACTATAAAACTCCTCACTACCCCGCTCCAGGCTGGGAAACACAGTTTTGAGGACATTAGCCTGCTGTGGCCCAGCTTTGCCTGGCAAAGCAATAAAGCTATTATTTTCTATTATACTTCACCCAAAACTCTGTCTCTGAGATTCAATTTGGTGTCTGGGTACAGAGGCCAGATTCAGATTCAAAGCTAAATACTATTAGTTATGCCATTCCCAGCAATCCTCCACCACCAAACTAAAAGCAAGCATTTTTCTAAACCCTCATTCTTCAATATGCTTTGCCCCTTGTTCTTCCTGCTATGTTGACTTCTTTTTCTCAAGCTCTTCTGATGTGCTCTCTATATCTTCAAACTCTCTCAAATGGCTGAACTGAAATTTTCCTTCTTTGAAGAGGTGACACATGTCCCCACATCTGTGCCATTTGGATACAGTTAGGAGGCGAAAACATTCTCTGGAAAACTTTGATCTTTCATAATGCCTTTTCTGAAGGCTTATGCCATAATATCATATGGACACTACTTTTTCCTTGGTACTTCTATCAACTAAATTCTCAGTAAATTCTTTTAATTTGCCAAAATTGGGAGATCTCACATTCTTTTCATCAGAATTTCCATTATAATATTAGAAGACTTCAGAATTTATGAATATGACCTATCCAATATGAAACTAAAGAAATCCAGGAACTTCTTAATTCCAGTGCTGTTCTCAATCCACTTTGTCAACAAAATCCTAGTGTTACAGTCTAGCTCTCACCTTAAATGGCTCTACCTAAAACTATGTAAATGCCAGCACTCCACAGTTTGATAAAGGCCTCCAACTACCCCAGGCTCTCAGGTTCTTACTCACAATCCATGGGACTTCTGAAATAGGGAGAATATTGGCCTCTTGATGAATACTTTTCTCTTGACCTGTAGGTTCCTCGATGTCTTCTAAACTTTTCTCACTAAATGTGGATGCTATAGTGTATGTTTTAACATATAAACTAATCTCTCACTGGGCAGTTTCTTCAGTTACCATGGATCTCATTCTTCTGTCAAATATACCTAGAAAAATCCCAAGCATCTATCAGTTCTATAGCTGCTTACCATATTTCCATGAACAGAGGTTAAATGTTGTTAAAAGAATGTACACACAAGCACACATAAACACATGCATGTCAGTAGCACTGAAATTCATAACCCCCCCACCCCCATGAAGACCCATCAGCTGGGACCTTAGCATTATTTATCAATCTTCTTACTTTTTCTCATCTTCTCTCATTTTCATATTGATGATTTTAAACTTTCACTATGTTCTTCAAGCTCCCTAACACAATTCCTCCTATTCTCAGCAAAAGACCCCCTGCCTGTTTCACTGAGAAAATTGGGAACATCACTAACATTTTTTTGGCCTATCCCTTCCCATTTCAGATACTTTATATAATCACTTCTTTTCTCTAGTCTTAGATGGAGTATGTCTTCTCTGGTTTAAAGCTGTCATACTATCGGCAGAAATACTCAAACATGACCTTAGGAGCTTCTGCTGGGTTGCATGAACAGTGAGTTTGCTAGGACCTGGGTGAATTCACTTTTCTCCCAGCTCAAAGTACACACCCAAGTCCAGCTTCCCATAGAGCTTATGGCTTCCTCCTCCAGCCAGGGTGGACTGAAGAATTCCTCAGACCCCTAGGATCCCTGTTTCTCCAGATATAGAGCATTTGGCTTTCCCAGAAAATTCCCAATAATAGGCTGGCACATCAAATCCAGACTGCTTGATGCCCAAAATCAATGTATTCCCCTTACTGACAAGGCCAATTATCATGCTTGCTCTCTTAATAGGAGACACATGGAAGTGAGGGTTCTTCCACTAAAATGAAAACCTGCCATGTCCAGCAGATGTCCCGTTCCTAGTATGCTTCTCTGTGGGATGATACAGAGACACTTTTACATCTCTAGCTGGCTAATTCTAGCCATGCAACGTTTCCCTTTCTCCAATAAAGGTTCTACCATTCATGCTAGATGCTATGAAATTTGTCCCAGTGTCTTGTATAACTTGAGACAGTTACAATGGAATCCATCTGGCAGGATAAAAGTCAACTCTCTGAATTTAACTTTTGACACCTAAGCTAGGATCTTAAGCCATTAGTCACTATCCTCATTTTAACACTTCTTCCTCATAAGGACAGCTTCACTCATAACTGGCCTCACTTATTGTTCCTTCAGCAAATTAATCCATGAGTCTGCAACTTCAGATACCACTGTTTGATGTCTCATTCTTTCCATGCTTCTTGATTCAAATTCAAGATTCAAAGGGAGTCTGTACTGCACTCCTGTTTTCAGCTGGGCAAAATACTTCACACCAAGGCATGTCATAGGCCACTAACTAGCCTTGTGGGAGGATGACTCTTGGCAGTTTCCCACGCCAAACCAGATGAAACAATAACTGTAAAATATATGTTATAGACATATTCAAGTTGACAGATTTTTCAATATAAAACAATCAGTACAAACCAAGAATCCTCACTTTAAAAAATTTATGAATTACCACAGTTATGAAAACTCACTGGCCCAAGTTTACATTCGAGCCCTGAGTTGTCTAGTCTGTCAATTAAAGCATACCTCAATTATATAGTTATTACTGCCCAATGTAGAAATAAACTTTCAAAATCCTTTTTAAACACACTACTTCTGAAGGAGAGTTATGATAGTTTGGCCCTTCTATTATACAGTCACTTTTCTTTTTAACTTGTGATAAGAATGTAGGTTGTGGTTTTTACTAGAGCATATATTTTACATTTTTACCAGAAAGTGGAACATTATGCAGAAAAACTAGTCTAGCCCCTACATAAAGTCAATGACATCAAAAAAGGAAAGGTACTAGAATAAAAGAGAATTAGTTCAAGGAGGGAGTTGGATATATGAGTCCAGAAGTCAACAGAGATAAGTGGGCTAGGGTGGGCATCTGGGAAACTTCATCATATAGATCAGCAGTCCCCAGTCTTTTTGGCACCAGGGACCAGTTTTGTGGAAGACAATTTTTCCACGGACAGGGGTGGGGGTGGGGGTGGCAGTGTTCATTAATGTGAGTGATGCGAAGCCAAAGATGAAGCTTAGCTCACTTGCCCACCACTCACCTCCTGCTGTACTGCCCACTTCCTAATGGGCCGTGGGCCATTAGCAGTCCGCAGCCTGGGGGTTGGGCACCCTTGATATAGAGAACATTTGGAGGTGAAAGAATGAATGACACCATATAAAGAAGCATTATTGAGGGAGAAAACAAACTGTTCTATGATCTCTGACATCTGCAGGTGGGGTAGAGGACCAGAAGCTCCTCCTACCAAATAGATTTAAACGGAATGCAAGAGGGAACATAGAGGAGTGTGGTATCATACAAGTCAAGGATATATCATGTTTTAAGAAGGAAAGCACAGACAGCATTCTCACTTGGTACTGTGAGTTTAAAATAAAAACAATCTGTTGAGTTGGCAAAGAAGAAGCTGTCCTTACAAATGACTCTAACCAGACAAACTTACTAGATACGAATATTCCCTTTGTAGGTAGAATGATAAGTCAGATGTAGAGGGCTGAAGAGTTAATGGAACACAGGAAGTAGAATTTTTAAAGAACAGAACAGCATTAGAACAAAAATGTTAATTGATATGGAAAACAAGTTAATGTGTCCTCAATCTTTAAAAACGTTTCTTGATAAGCTGTAGCATTTACCATTTAGCAAAGAAAATGTGTATCCCTTTGGAATAGCTTTTTAAAAATGCCTAGGGTCTAGATGAAGGAATTTGAATCTTTTTAACTTATTAAGGCCAGTCAGGTCATTTTATATGAATAGACATGCACTTGTGTGGATCTTGTTTGTAGCACTTGTGATTCTCTTTTTTTAATTATATTTTTTAAACATCTTTATTGGAGTATAATTGTTTTACAATGTTGTGTTAGTTTCTGCTGTATAACAAAGT
Source organism: Mesoplodon densirostris (assembly GCF_025265405.1). NCBI lineage: Eukaryota > Metazoa > Chordata > Mammalia > Artiodactyla > Ziphiidae > Mesoplodon > Mesoplodon densirostris. The sequence goes on from NC_082668.1 coordinate 24,098,582, forward strand.
GAATCAGCTATACATATACATATATCTCCATATACCCTTCCTCTTGCTTCTCCCTCCCACCCTCCCTATCCTACACCTCTAGGTGGTCACAAAGCACTGAGCTGATCTCCCAGTGTGATGCAGCTGCTTCCCACTAGCTATCTATTTTACATTTGATAGTGTATATATGTGCATGCCACTCTCTCACTTTGTCACAGCTTACCCTTCCCCCTCCCTTTGTCCTCAAGTCTATTCTCTATGTCTGTGCCATTATTCCTGTCCTGCCCCTAGGTTCTTCAGAATCTTTTTTTTTTTTTTTTTTTAGATTCCATGTATGTGTTAACATACTGTATTTGTATTTCTCTTTCTGACTTACTTCACTCTGTATGACAGACTCTAGGTCCATCCACTTCACTACAAATAACTCAAGTTCATTTCTTTTTATAGCTGAGTAATATTCCATTGTATATATGTGCCACATCTTCTTTATCCATTCATCTGTTGATGGACACTTATGTTGCTTCCATGTCCTAGATATTGTAAATAGAGCTTCAATGAACATTGTGGTACATGTCTCTTTTTGAATTATGGTTTTCTCAGGGTATATGCCCAGTAGTGGGATTGTTGGGTCAAAGGGTAGTTCTATTTTTAGTTTTTTAAGAAACCTCCATACTGTTCTCCATAGTGGTTGTATCAATTTACATTCCCGCCAACAGTGCAAGAGGGTTCCCTTTTCTCCACACCCTTTCCAGCATTTGTTGTTTGTAGATTTTTTGATGAAGCCCATTCTGACTGGTGTGAGGTGATACCTCATTGTATATTTTTCTTTCTTTTTTTTTTTTTTTTGCTGTACGTGGGCCTCTCACTGTTGTGGCTTCTCCCATTGCAGAGCACAGGCTCCGGACACGCAGGCTCAGCGGCCATGGCTCACGGGCCCAGCCGCTCCGCGGCATGTGGGATCTTCCCGGACTGGGGTACAAACCCACGTCCCCTGCACAGGCAGGCGGACTGTCAACCACTGCACCACCAGGGAAGCCCCTCATTGTAGTTTTGATTTGCATTTATCTAATGATTAGTGACGTTGAGCATTCTTTCATGTGTTTGTTGGCAATCTGTATATCTTCTTTGGAGAAATGTCTATTTAGGTCTTCTGCCTAATAGCCTTCTGGGTTTTTTTGTTTGTTTGTTTGTTTGTTTTGATATTGAACTTGCATGACTGCTTGTATATTTTGGAGATTAATCCTTTGTCAGTTGCTTCATTTGCAAATATTTTCTCCCATTCTGAGGGTTGTTTTTTCTTCTTATTTATGGTTTCCTTTGCTGTGCAAAAGCTTTGAAGTTTCATTAGGTCCCATTTGTTTATTTTTGTTTTTATTTCCAATTCTCTAGGAGGTGGGTCAAAAAGGATCTTGCTGTGATTTATGTCATAGAGTGTTCTGCCTATGTTTTCCCCTAAGAGTTTTATAGTGTCTGACCTTACACTTGTTCTTTAATCCATTTTGAGCTTATTTTTGTGTATTGTGTTAGGGAGTATTCTAATTTCATTCTTTTACATGTAGCTGTCCAGTTTTCCCAGCACCACTTATTTAAGAGACTGTCTTTTCTCCATTGTATATACCTGCCTCCTTTATCAAAGATAAGGTGACCATATGTGTGTGTGTTTTGTAATTCTCTTTGAAATCAACTCAATAACTATATTATACATTTCTTCTTGGTCTGTCCTTTACTCATGCATAATGCTTTAAAATTTACCCCTATTTATAAATCCACTGAGCACCTTTAGAATTACACAGCAGTTATTAATATATAAAGGAATAATTAAAATATTTACCTCATGCATTAAAACACATCAGTGGGAATTCCTTGTGAGACTCCTTTTTCTTTAAATAAAGAAAACTGCTATTCTAAGGGAATGTTTTAAAAAGAATTGTAATGAATTTAATTCCAAAATCTCATTTTAGCTAATATTTTCCATCTTTACTGTTACCAAAATTGTTACAAGAGCTATTAAAATATTCAAATTGTTTTGATTTAATCTCATTACCTAAAAAATATTAAATCACTTTAACTGTAAACTCTACTTAAGTAATGCCTACTTTTGCCATCTGGTGGCAGAAGCAAAAGGTATATTCACTGTTGGTACCAAGGCTGTAAAACAGGCTTCATTGAGCAATGATAAATTAACATCCCAGATTGCAGGTATCATTCTTCACTTGTAAAACTTCAACATTTATAATTTTGTTTTTGTTTTTTAATAGGACAATGCTTTCCGTAGTTTTTTGGAACATTGCTAGATGTGTGTTGAGCACATTAATAATGTCTAACAAAGGAAATATCAATTTTAAACCAACAATCAAGTTAGATATAAAACCTGATAATAATTCTCCATTTATTTTACATATACAGCAATTTCTAGCATGTCTAAATTTCTTTCATTAATGATCAATAAACTCAAGAAAGCTTTTCAAGGAATTGATCTTTTGTTATATAATTTGGTATGTTTAATTTACCACATTGCCTAGAACACAGCTTTTAACAACCATTGTTATATGATGACATATTTTTTTTAAAAGTAGTCTGAGGGGACTTCCCTGGTGGCACAGTGGTTAAGAATCCACCTGCCAATGCAGGGGACATGGGTTCGAGCCCTGGTCTGGGAAGATCCCACATGCCGCAGAGCAACCAAGTCCCTGTGCCACAACTACTGAGCCTCTAGAGCTCGCATGCTACAACTGTTGAAGCCCACGTGCCTAGAGCCTGTGCTCCACAAGAGAAGCCACCGCAATGAGAAGACTGTGCACCACAATGAAGAGTAGCACCCTCTGTTGGCTGAAACTAGAGAAAACCCACGTGCAGCAACAAAGACCCAATGCAGCCAAAAGTTAATTAATTGATTAATTTTTTTAAAAAAAGAGCAGAATCCTCCATCTCCTATTTAAAAAATGCAAAACAAAATATGTGGTCTTTTCTCATGTTCTTTTCAGTCATTTTTTGTTTTTTGATGACCTAAGAAAGTTAGTGATAATTTGCCACAAATGCCCTATGTTTACATATAGTGGTCCCTCTTTTCCCCAGGGGATTGTTCCAGGACCCCCCATGGATACCAAAATCCATGGATGTTCAAGACCCTTATATAAAATGGTACAGTATATGCATATAACCTATGCACATCCCCCCAAATATTTTAAATCACCTCTAGATTATTTATAACAAATGAATTTATTTACAAAACCAAAATAGACTCACAGACATAGAAAACAAACTTATGGTTACCAAAGGGGAAAGTGGGGGAGGGATAAATTAGGAGTTTGGAAGTAACAGATACACACTAGTATATATAAAAAAGATAAACAACAAGGACCTACTGTATAGCACAGCGAACTATATTCAATAACTTTCAATGCAAAAGAATCTGAAAAAGAATATGTATGTATATTCAAATATATAACTGAATCACTTTGCTGTACACCTGAAACTAACACAACACTAAATCAACTATACTTCAATAAAAAATTAAATTAAAAAAAAAACCTTAACGTAATGTAAATGCTGGGTAAGCAGTTGCTGGCATGTGGCAAATTCAGTTTTTCTTTTTGGAACTTTCTAGAAATTTTTCCCCAAATATTTTCAATCTGTGGTTGATTATATCTGTGAATATCCCTGGATATGGAGGGCCAAATGTAAATGCCTATGTTTTACGTGGAATTTATAACAAAGTGACTTGGCATTTATAAAGTGTTTCATTCTGATTTTATAAATGAATAGAGCAAACTCAAATCTTGTCAAATAAGCAAATTATTATTCACATTGAATATGTGGTTTCCACAATCACGATCAGGAGCTCAATTACTCCCAAGCTTAGAATACTTACAGCCCCTTCCAAATTTGCTCCTAAATGCAGGGACCATAAGAAAATGAGTTTGAGATTGGCAATTCAGCATTCTCAAAGTTCCATCTCAGATTCTCTGTTTCTGCCATCTTGCTCTATCTTTCTACTTCTTTTTCTCCTAGTATCTCATACCTGGCCTCATTTTGTTTACCTTACTCTCTTCAGAATTTACCTTTAGTTCTTCCATCTTCTTGGCTTGTAAGAAGGTTGTTTGGACAGTATGGAAAGATGTGTGCCTCATTTTGTTGCCCTAAAAAAGATTGTGTACCTCGTGTTCTGCAAAACATATGTGACTGTGGAGCTAATATGGCAGATGCCTGGACAATCTGTCAATCTTCTGAAATACAGTTTTGTACTTTTAATCTTTTAGTGCATGATGAAAACAATGGGAATAAATGACAGAATTAGTGACAGCTTTCAGATTTGTTTTGCCAAAGAATGCATTACCATTTTGAAGACAGATGATTTCTAGAATCATAAATTAGGAACTATAGAAAGTCTTTTCTGCACAAAAAAACAAGCACAGATTCTTCCTCACTCCTTTATTTCATCGTTCAATATTCTTTTATGACTGCTTTGACAATAACAGTTTTCCAAGTATATCAGACCAGATCCAAAGAATAAAGAATTATAAATATCACCTATTTATCTATGCCACTAATTTTATTAATGTGAACAAGAACAAGCAAATATAAATTTGTATGTAATTTCTAATAAAAGGAGTGGTGTGTTTTCTGAAGGCAGAAATTTTATCCTTTTAGATAAGGGATATATTAATCACAAATTGGAAAAGCTTGAAAGCATAAGAATTTAAGGTTCTCTTCCAATGTTAGAATATAAATGTGGGGACTTCCTTGGTGGTGCAGTGGTTAACAATCCGCCTGCCAATGCAGGGGACACGGGCTTAAGCCCTGGTCCGGGAAGATCCCACATCCCACATGTCGCAGAGCAACTAAGCCCATGTGCCACAACTACTGAGCCTGTGCTCTAGAGCCCACGTGCCCAAACTACTGAAGCCCGCGTGCCTAGAGCCCGTGCTCCGCAACAAGAGAAGCCACCGCAATGAGAAGCCTGTGCACCGCAACAAAGAGTAGCCCCCACTCCCCGCAACTAGACTAGAGAAAGTCTGTGTGCAGCAACGAAGACCCAATGCAGCCAAAATTAAATAAATGAAACAAATACATTAAAAAATGTGTAGAAACGACTAGTAGTATTAGTATCAATTTTATGTCAATTAATTACAATAGACTTATACATACTATTATGTAAATAGCTTACGTTTAACATTAATCTAAGCGTCCAATCATATGAAAATAATTTCTCTTCCAGAATTTGCTAATATGAATCCTTAATAATTACTAATCATAAAATCTCATTACTTGCAATACTTACAGAGTTTGTCTCACAACTATCACATTGGACAGAACCTTCTTAGACTTTTAGAATTAACGCTCAATTATCTCCAACAATATACTTAAGTGGGGCTCACTTAGCATTTAAAAAAAATGCACTGGGGTTTTTATTCTCATAGGTTCACATTTTCACAAAAATCTTTCACCTTCATTTGCTGCATGTTCAGAATCTACATATTAATTTTAATAGTGGCCAAATAAACAGAAAATTAATATTCTAAAGCCAAATTTAAATGAAATTTGGATAAAGTTTAGATTCATGTCATTTAGTAATTTCAGAGAAACCAAAGCATGAAATTTAAGACAGAATTGATTTAAGATAGAATTAGAATTGTGTTCCAATTCAAAGTCCCTTATCAACTGTAATCTCGTGTTATTTAGCTTACAAATCTAAATCGGTTTCTTCATTTGTAAGATGCAGGGCATAATTTTATTGCCTGTTTCAAAGGAATGTTGAAAGAATTAAATGAGATAATGCTTTAAAAAGTATTAAATTATCCATGTAACTTATAAAATATGAAGCATATTCTCTAAAATATAGTTTGTTCTTCATGCTACCAGTCCAACAATTTTATTTCCTGCATCTCAACAACTGTCTTTGCAGATAAGAATTTTGGAAAGAAAAGTTTAAAATAAAATGATATAATCAACAGAAGGGAATGGAAAAAGACAAGGCAAAAGAGCAAAAACACTAGGAAAGAGAACATGCAGAAAGCCAAGAATCTAATTCTAGTACCCCTTTCTCTTTGCAGAGAGCCTAGATACTTTCTTTTAAATCACTGCTTATAAAATTGGGTTACCATTATGACTTGAGCTACCATTTACATTCTAAAACTGTATAATGTTCATATGTTATATCCGATATAATTTCACTTCTTAAATGAACTCATATGAAACAAACTACCTGAAAGAAATATTATATTGATTTTTCTGTCACTGTAATTAAAATAATTTTCATTTCAAATTCAGTGAGTTTTTTAGAATACAATAGGAAAATTATCAAAGTAATTCCCTGATATTAAGCACATTCTGAATAGGAATAAAATGAATAGTTAAGGACAAAGTTTGAACTTTAATTCAAAACACCCTGGTCTTTTAAACACCTCATTGATGTAATGAGAAGTCTTTATTATACTTTATAAAAGGTTGAAGAGTTTCTTAAATCTGGATTTGATGTAAGGGTTAAGAATTTAATGAATGATGTTTGTGAATAGAAGACCTTGTTAAATTCAAAGGTATTAGGTATTTAAAAAAGAAATCAACCTAAGACATTTGAGAAGCATTGCATATTCATAATCCACTGAGAAATGTCTAATTTATGCATGGCCCATCAATAAATTATGTAGGTATAGAGGAGATACCCAGAGATGTTAAGATGTGATACTTTATGACTTCTGAGATATTCAAATGGAACCACAGGGGAAAGAAACTAGCATTTTAGAAAGGCAACATGAATATATTTGTCTCTTTATTTTTGATCTTGGAAATAAAATCTTGCATTATCTATTTAACGCCTTTTAGAGAATTCCTTTTTGAATTGTTATCAGTGCTTACAGTGATCATTTGTATATGTAAACTTATAAGTCTAAGTTTATGTAAATCACAGAAACTTAGAAATTTGAAATCACTTCTCAAAGTATTTTTCAAAGGATATTAAAGTTTTTACATACAAACAAATAACTAGCAGCTAACTATTTGGAAGTAAATTTGAGAGTAAATTATATGTGCAAGAGCTGAGGTGATGATTTATTTATTCAGAGTGACTAGATGGTGAGGAAAAGAGGTAGCAAGTGCAGACAATTCTTTCAAAGAAATTTGATTCCAAATGGGAGGAAGGAGAAATGATGGTAACTGAAGGGTACATGCACAATAAAAGTTTGCATGTTTTGTTGTTGTTGTTTTGTTTTGTATGTTTTTGGTGTTGTTTGTCTTGGCTTGATAGGAACAACAAACTGTTTTTAAACATTGATGGAAAGAATTGAAAGGAGACAAACTCAGTGAAAATACAAGACAGAGATGAAAAATTTGCTTAGAGCTCTGAGGATGTTGAAGAGGGTGGGATTCAGCCCTCCTGTGACTGAAGAAAGTACACAACCATTTTAATAGGAATGAAAGCACTGGCAAATTGTAGGTGAGTTTTAGAGACATGGCAGCAGAACACGGAGGACTCCCATAAGATTTACATTTTCACCGAGAAGTAGGAAGCACTGTCACTAGATGAGCAACACAGCTAGAGGCATGTCTTCAAAGATGGGAGGGGAGTAGCACATGTTCATAACAGATATTTCAGACTGGTAAAACCAAACTGACTTGAAAACTTGAGGTTGCTAGACGGTGTGAGGCAAAATGAAGTTGGAAAGCATGGGAATTTTTGTAGCACTTTAGGACTGGTGAAATAAATTTCTGTATAGAATCCTCACAACCACACATTCAGGGAGGCAGCACTGTTGCTTATTTATAGATGAGAAAACAAAAGTTCGGTGAGGTCAAATGGAATATAACATAGTCAGTGCACCGACAGAAAATTCACTTCCCCCTAGCACCAGCCACGGATTCCTCTGCAGTTTCATTCCATGGGCTAAAGACTGTGGGCCATTGCAAAGAACTTCTTACTTCAATTCTTTTCTCTAACTGTACAGATTTTTTTTTTCAATTGGTGATATTTTAAAATAGTATTCCAGAGCATCTGTCTTGATGAATACTGGTTTGGTGGTTTGAGGAATAAAAAAATGTATTTGGCTTGGGAAGGTATCTTGTACTGAAATAATCTTGAGGAAAGTTGGTTTCCAGTGTGTCACAAAATACTCAAGGGTCTTTAATATGTTAATGAGCGACTTTCCTATAGGATGACATAACATATGCAATATTTAAAAAAACATTTATTCACGAATACTTTTTTTTAATTAAACATCTATCTTATTTCCCACAAAATAAACTTTGGGAAATGTGACTAAAAATATTTTTACACTCACACCTAATCCCTTCCATTATATGATAAGGACTTGTCTTACCATGCTTGACATACATTTTGAAAAGAGTTTAGAAAATCCATGTGGCTATTCTAAGAACATGTTTAGTATTTATAATATTGAATGTATATTTTAAAATGAACATGATTTTCACATTTGGGATTAGGCTGCATACATTTCTTCTCCCAGTCAAGTTCGAGATTTATGCAATTCACCCCATTCCTAGAGAACACTAGTTTAATCCCTTTACATGGTTTAATACTCTCATTTTGTGTATCCTTTAAGCTGCTGTCAAATAGTCTCCCCTAAAAACTACGATTATATACTCAGTAGCTGAACCCAATGTACCATTTTACTCCTCAAATCTGCCTTCTTTGTATAAACAAACAGGAGTTGAATTAAAGATCAGTGATAGTATTTGCTCGCCACTTTTACTGAACATGTCTTATGATTCAAAGATGAAGTGTATATAGAAAGGATTAGGGTGTTTTAAAACTTTGGTTTTCTCCAAGAAGACTTTCATTTTTCCACCATAAGCTTAAAAATGAACAAACACACAATAAATATTTGGATTTGTAAAGAATCCTTGCCTATAGGACTCCTATATTAGTTTTGCTCTAAAAGAAACCTGGCAATTAAAACTACTCTAAACCCATGAAGGCTTGTTTAATATTTTAAGACACTGCCATGTCCATACCACAGAAAACTTATTGCTAAATTAACCACAATTGTAGACCATTTCAAATTGCTTCTAAAAAAAAAATCAGTGATTATTAAACCACCAGGGATTTCTCAGTGGATACTTATGTGCTATTTTCATCTAAAATAGTATTTCTAAATTAGCTGAGTAGAGAATAGATTAAAGCAAGATACACAGGCAGCTGCTGGATGATGAGTTAAAGTGAGACAACAAAGGTCAGAACAGGCAGAAGAAAGTTATTTAAGACATCTTGATGTGCAACTTCACTGACGTGGAGTAGTCAGAGTTGGACGGTGACAAAATTGTGAAATAGGCAAAGGTTACCTCCTCCAACTTAGGCTATTTTCTTCTTCTATCTCTGTGTGTACACACACACACAAACACACACACACACATGCTTATGCATGCATGAGCACATATATACACACTCTTAGATATGTATATATTGCATACAATCAGTTTTTTAAATCCATAATATAAAACAGAATTATACAAAAATAATGTAAAATAATGCCTAAAGTTAATATTTTGAATAAATTAATAACAATACAAGTACAGAAGTAGTAGAAATTGACAAAATTTTCAGAAATAACACATGAAATCTTCATGGAAAAGACAGTATTAAAATCAAACCATATTATATATGTATATATTTTTGACTATCATGATGTGGGTTGTGGAGAACATTTAAGCTGGTGAGAATAGTGCTTTAGAAAGAAAATATTCAGAGAGTGGTAAGTGATCCCCTGGGATTGAACGTAAGATAAGAATATTGAGACCTAAGAGTTGGGGGATGAGGAGTTGGAAAAATATAGAAGTGAATTATACAGCTCAAAAGATAATTTGTAGAATTACTGTTGAAATTCTTGCATACCGTAAGAAAAAAATACACCTTATTTTATAAGCAGTGATGAGTCATCAATGATGTTTAGGAATTAAATTAATGAAATCCATGTTTGGTAAAAGCCACTTTGGCCATAAGAAGAAAATACAGACAGTCCCCAACTTACACTGGCATGACTTAACCATTTTCCAACTTTAGGATGATGTGAAAGTGATATGCATTCAGTAGGAACTGTACTTCAAATTTTATATTTTAATCTTTTCCTGGGATAATCATGTGCAGTAGGATGTTCTCTTGTGATGTTGGACAGTAGCAGCAAGCCATAGCTCTGTCAGTCACACGATCAAGAAGGTAAACAACCGGGCTTTCCTGGTGGCGCAGTGGTTGAGAATCTGCCTGCTAATGCAGGGGACAGGGGTTCGAGCCCTGGTCTGGGAGGATCCCACATGCCGCGGAGCAACTAGGCCTGTAAGCCACAACTACTGAGCCTGCGCGCCTGGAGCCTGTGTTCCGCAACGAGAGGCTGCGATAGTGAGAGGCCTGCGCACCGCGATGAAGAGTGGTCCCCGCTTGCCGCAACTAGAGAAAGCCCTCGCACAGAAACGAAGACCCAACACAGCAAAAATAAATTAATTAATTAACTCCTACCCCCAACATCTTAAAAAAAAAAAGAAGGTAAACAACTAATACACTTCCAACGATTCTGCACCCAGAAAACCATTCTGTTATTCATTTTCAGTACAGTATTCACTACATCACATGAGATATTCAACACTTTATTGTAGAATAGGCTTTGTGTTAGATGATTTTGTCCAACTATAGGCTAATGTATCAGTAAGTATTCTGAGCATGTATAAGGTAGGCTGTAGAATTTATAATTCTACAAATTATAAATTATAATGTTCTGTAGGTTAGGTGTATTAAATGCATTTTTGACTTAAGATATTTTCAACTTAGGAAGGGTTTAAAGGGAGGTAACCCCATCATAAATCAGGAAGTACTATATTGGGGAAGGACAAGGGAGTAGATGGTATCATGGGATTAAAAGTTAACTGCAATAGCAAAAACCAAATTAAATGATATTGAGAGTCAGTAACAAGTGGATCGAGAGGACAGAACAAATGAGAGGCAAGGTTAACAGTCACTTTTGGGGGGTAGATTTTAAGATAAATGGGTAAGAAGGATTTAGAAAAGTAAAGAATAAAAATGATAAAGGTTTTGATTCAAAATGGACTGGATGATTAAAATGTCATTATCAAAAATTGGGCACATAAAGGACTCACATATTATTTTTTTACTTTGAAGCAAAATAGATGATTATATTTTGGGGTTGATAGTGGATAGGTAGATATAACTATTTCGATTTTAGTCGAAAAATGAATCTATCTGGAATGTCAAGCATCATAGATCCTATGGGGAAAGTATGGTGGGAACATGAGAAGATCAGGGAAAGTCCTTTGAAACAACAGGAATCATTGCATCATGTGAGTAAATAAGGCAATCACTGAGCAGAACTGTCAAATGTTGAATGCAATTTACTGAAATGGTGTGTCATTTTCAAGCTGCTAGTTAAACAAAAGATAGAATGATAAGCAAATTTAAGTTCTGCAAGCAGCATCTCCAACAAAATAGCAACCAACAGTCTCTTGTGTGCATTTATCAGGAGAGATTCCAGACACTATCCCAGACACACTTTAACACAGGGGCAATGCTAATTCTCAGCACTGTGGTCTTACTTATTGAACAAGCATAGGTACTAATTAGTCACTCTTACTGGTGGGTATGATTATGGGAAAAATCTTAGTGAGAAACTATATAAATCACTGAAGTCAAATGTATTAACATACCTGATAAAACATCAAGACTCATGCTAAATGTCAAGAGCCGAATTCACCTTCTTTAACGATGAACCCAAAATGAAATACCATAGCTTACAGAAAGGATGTTTTTATTTCCAACTACCGAGTAATCAAATGAGTGAGTGCATTTATTGAAGAAATTGTTAATCTATTTTTAGATTCTATTACACGCATTTTTAAGTGCTCCACTACAATCATAGTGATTAAAATGGTCCTTCCAAAGTATTAGCATTCAACTGCTTATCTTTAAGTACACCAATGTTTTTCTTTCAGTGAAACTATTCAGACTTCTGTTTTTCATCTATCTTCATAAAGCAAACATGATACTAAAAGAGGAGAGAGAAGGAATGATATTACTTAGCATTAATATAAAAGGAAAGACCCTACCTATGGAAACTGAGCAATGATTTGAGAGCTAGCATCTTAGTATTAATAACCGTGGATTCATCTACAAATTCAATAGTATTGATACCTGGCATGGTGATCAAGAATTTGATGTAACTTGTGAAATTAAGACAACTGTTATATACATCCTTTAGGAAGCTGACGAAGACTAGTTACATACATGAAAACCTAGGACAAACTGAAAATCAATTAAGTAGCAAAAGGGTTTTATGGCCTTATGTGGCTGAAACATGTGAACGTTTCACACTAAACTTTTTTAAGTTTTGACAAATTGAAGTCTCATATAAGTTTTTAAAAGATATTAATGCAAAGTAAGGTCTGACACTTACAACATACTACAGTCATGCTACATGCTAGATTCAAATGTAACATCCCACCAGGAAGAAGCCACACAAGTATATGGGCAGTCTCTCACAGCTACAAAGCAAGCACACAAAACTAATAAAAGATGAGATTGGTTTAGAAGTTTTTCTATTATTTTCATCATTTATAGATAATGCAATATATTTTAATCCATGAAGAAATTTTTGAACAAAGGGATTAAGCCAGCCTTATGCAAATAATGATATCAAGCACCCCAGTGATCCAGTCTTTTGTAAGTCTTTCCTGTGGAATTTAACATGCCAGGTAAATCCTTTAGGGGAAGAATATATGAGCCCTCTGAAAGGACAAAGCCTTTACAGATGTTCGTGATGAGATCTAGAATTCACATAAAACAAGGTTTTAATGTTTCTAATTAAATAAATAACAATCATTGTAGAAAAATAGGAAGTAGTTATAATGCCACCACAAAACAAAACACTACCTAAAATTCTGTCATCATGGATCTACTACTACCAAGAGCTTGGTATAGGTTTTCATAATATTCATATTTCTACACAAATGTAAATATGTTTTATATGGGATTTGTGTAGACATGATTCTGTAACTTTTTCCCCTTTTTACATTTATTATGACTGCCCTTTAATTCTATAAATATTTTTATTAATGACTGCATAACTTCAACTGTGTAATGTAGCATAATCTATTTAACTCTCTTATTTTTGTTTCTAGTTCCTAGCTATTATAAATGACATTATGTGAATTCCCTGGTGGTCCAGTGGTTAGGACTCTGTGCTCTCACTGCTGAGGGCCCGGGTTCAATCCCTGGTCAGGGAGCTAAAATCCCACGAGTTGCGTGGCACAGCCAAAAAATTGTTTTTAAATGCCATTATAATGGCACATTTGTACTTAAGTCTTTGAATATCAATCCAACACATTCTTGAGAATATGTAACTAAAAGTTAAATTTCTGAGTCTGTCTTAAGTCTTTCTTAAAGGTCAAATTACCCTGCAGGAATAAAATGATGATTTAATCCATCAGGGCATAAGAGTGAAAAATTTTCTAACTACCAACAACACTAGCTGTTATGATTCTTTCTCATTATTTGTACATATGATAGGTCAGTCTTTCTCAAGTAATGACATGATCGTCTAGGATATATGGATACCCTCTCAAATACCCATTTCAGAATGAATTTATGTGTGGACAATCTAGAATGTAAATTCTAGTAGTTGTGTTTCTAAGTCAAAGGGTACTTGACATTTAAATTTCATGTCATAATACAACACCATCATCCAAAAGTGATAATTTGTCAACTTATACTCCTAAAACAGTGTGTAAATGTCTGTTTCTTTACATTTCACTAACTTGAGATTATGCTAAAACTTTAAGGAATTTTCCAATCTAATAATGAAATAAATCCAAATTTTAGTGCATGATGGAAAATCATGTGTAATCATATTTCTATCCTATAATATAATTTTACTGCTTTCCCACTGACCATGGAATAAAGGGCACATGACTTACACGACTGTCCAAAATCTACAGCCTTCATATTTCCAAGATTACTTCATCATGAATCCCATGTTACAGTTATATTTCATTCACTTCCTCACACCCTCAACTCAGGGCCTACAGGAAATATAGTGAAGAAACCTAGGATGGGGTGAAAATTCAGTAAATAGTAGTTCTTGATTTATTTTTATTTCATATTCCCAAGAGCATATAGGAAGCATCAATATTATTGTCCTCAACATCATCATCAGTTTTTCATCCTGGAAAGAGTATAGAATCTCCTAATATACATATATTTCTAACTCTAATTTATCTAGTAGTACCCAACTTGCATATAACAAACACCACACTTAATATTGGTTATATAACTTTCCTTTGACCTTTCACCCAAAAAAGATAGTAATCAATTTTACTTCTAAATAATCCTCATCTGTTTCAATACCAATTTATATAGTTTTAGCCCTTTCCACATGAAATTAAGCAGAATTATTTTAACTCTCTTGATGATTTTGTCTCAAATCCCTCAATAAAATATGAATTTACATTAATCCCAGTTTTTATACACCATTAAATTAATGCACAGTGAGATACTTAAGACCTAAATCAAGTCAATGTTAAGGATGCAATTTATTCTGTTGTTGTCTATTTATTTCCCATTAATCTATGTCAAACTGTTATTGGACATATATTAAGCTCTTAGTCCGCTATGATTCTTAGAGCTTTTCTGCCATATTTTTGATATATAGTTTGCATGGTTATAATTCTTCCTCTATCTGAGGCACATAATGTTTATGCCATACCAAGTTCAATTTAAGTACATGGTGATCTGTTATAGTTTACTTACTTATTTATATTCCAAAATAAAAAAAAGATATCCACTAATTACCTATAACTTGTCTTAGGGAACAGAAAATTCTGCTTTCTTAACCATCCAGTTTTCCCGGTGGCTAGCTAAAATCTATTTAGTTCAAACACAACTCATTTATTCTCTATAATGCACTATTTTTTTTTCAGTGCCCATGGCTCACGGGCCCAGCTGCTCCGCGGCACGTGGGATCCTCCCGGACCGGGGCACGAACCCGCGTCCCCTGCATCGGCAGGCGGACTCTCAACCACTGTGCCACCAGGGAAGCCCTATAATGCACTATTTTTTATTTCCTTTAATTCTCATGGTCATCCTCACATCAAATTCTTTTCTTTTATAGAAAGGCATTGAAGTAGTTTAATATTATAAATTAGTACTAGAGTTTTTAATCACATAGAATTTCTATACTTTAAAGGGTTTTTTTTGTATTCTCAAAGCATTTTATGGATTTAACTTATTAATTCAAAAATCACATTGTATTTGTACATGTAAAAAATGTCTAGGAGTTTCTGAATCAAAATGCTAAAGTGGTTACCAGAGGGCAATAGAAGTGGGTGAAAGAGATGGAAAAGTTTCACTTTTTACATTACACACTTTTAGACTGCTTAAATTTCCCACAAGGTGTGTGTACCTTTCTAATAATAAACATATAATAAACCCATGCATCTATTGAGCACTTACTGTGTGCCAAGCACTGGGCTTAGCCTTGTAAAAGTAGGATGAGTAGGAACTAATCTTCACATTCAACAAGCCCAAGATAAGATTAGAAATAATTATGAAATACAATTACATGTAATCATAATACATGTGAAAATCATACATTTGTTATGTATACACAGAATTCTAGGAGATCAATGAAATAGGAAAATTAGCTCTGAAAGGTTAAAGAATTGTTCAAAACTTGCAGGCCCAAGCTTCTATATAAAGGCATGTAAAAACTTGAAGATATTTGCTTCTCTTTCCTTTCCATTAGACTGTAATCTCTTTGAGAGCAAGGACCACATGATTCTACTACAGAGTTTCTGTAGTTCTTAGCACTCTGTCTTTCACAGCAAAGGCACCTCAACATTAAATGAGAAAATAAGTCTCCTTTAGGGAAAAAAAAACACAATCATTGGATGAATGGATAAAGATGTGGCACATATATACAATGGAATATTACTCAGCCATAAAAAGAAACAAAACTGAGCTATTTGTAATGAGGCAGATGGACCTAGAGTCTGTCATACAGAGTGAAGTAAGTCAGAAAGAGAAAGACAAATACCATATGCTAACACATATATATGGAATATAAGAGAAAAAAAAATGTCATGAAGAACCTAGGGGTAAGACAGGAATAAACACACAGACCTAGTAGAGAATGGTCTTGAGGATATGGGGATGGGGAAGGGTAAGCTGTGACAAAGCGAGAGAGTGGCATGGACATATATACACTACCAAACGTAAAATAGATAGCTAGTGGGAAGCAGCCGCATAGCACAGGGAGATCAGCTCAGTGCTTTGTGACCACCTAGAGGGGTGGGATAGGGAGGGTGGGAGGGAGGGAGACGCAAGAGGGAAGAGATATGGGAACATATGTATATGTAAAACTGATTCACTTTGTTATAAAGCAGAAACTAACACACCATTGTAAAGCAATTATACTCCAATAAAGAGGTAAAAAAAACCCTTTAATTCTCATTTCAAGAGCATCCACTGTCAAAAAATAAATAGTACGGTGTAGTGAGAATTTTACTAAACCTAGAATATTAACATCAATATCCCACTGTCAGCTCTCTCATACTTACTCTTATCACTGAATCTCTCCTGAGCCTCAGTTTCGTCATCTATAAAATAGGCTAGCATCTACTCTACCTATTTCTTAGGGTTTTTGCAAGGCTTTCAAAAGTTCTATATTATAACCAATATAGATATTCATAATTTCAACCTTTAATTCCACCTACCTCCATATACCTTTTTATTGATGAATGCTTTTGCATATTCTTTTTGACAAGGATTACAGATCAGCATAAGACAAAGACTTCTTTTAAAGACAGTGATGTAATCCTTTTTGAGTTGTTACCTCTGGAACTGTAATTCCTCCTAGATTTCTTTCTGATAAAGTGCCATACTTCACTGTATTCAATGTTCCAGTTCCTTCTGAGAAGATTTCCCTAGATGGTAGCCTCTCTTTTGAATAAGGTCTCTCCACGTCTCTACTTTGCCATCTCCAGTCAAATTTATTACTCAGATTTGTTTTACACTATCGAAATCAAATCTCAGTACAAAACAGATCCTCTCACATCAGTGAGATGATATTGGAGGTGACATAAGGAAGAGCCTCTATATGATCTCTCATATTACTGTTCAATGTTAATGTTTTTGTCAAGATAACTTGCTATGAAATCGCAAAGAGAAAGTAAAAGAAACAGGCTAATTCAAACCAAATTAATGGAAGGTTAAAAAATTCTATTGTATTAGTCATGTAACATGTTGGGAGGAAGAACACTAATGCTCACAATTACTTTCCTTCTTTCTTTGATTTCTTCCTCTCTCCCTCCTTCCCTCTCCCACCCCTCTCCCTCCCTCCCCCCCTTACTTCTTTCTTTCTTCTCCTCTCTTCCGTCTTTTGTTCATTTGTTAAACACAACAACAACTTAAAGAGGACTATTAAAGCTAAGAGTACTAGGAAAATCAACTATAAGTAATAAAATAGATACACAAACTTCGAAGTGAGATAATATTTCATTTTTGGCACATATTGTGCTAATGTAAATCGAGATGCTATAATTTAGTAAGCAGGAAGCTTTCCATCAATTTGACAGTCTTATTAGCCTCTCAAGAGGTGAAAACACAAGGAGATAGTTATTGTTATAGAAAACATGCCTCTGTTAGCTTTTTTCCTCTAGTCATAAAATGCACTATGGAATTATTTACCAAAATGTCTTGGAGATTTTAAACTGTAGTCTAAACGTTTACTAAATTTTGACCATCACACTACAAAAGACAATCACAGGAGTTAAAAGCTTTTCAATAAACAAACTCAAGAATAGTTTTACTCAAGACTAAACTGCAAAAAGGAAATTGAACACATGACATGATTTCAGAAGTTTGGAAATTTTACCCAGCTTAGAGAATCCCTCCCGAGCTACAGTGTTGATACCTGCAGGTCCAAAATTAAAGATTCTTCCCCTAAATGTAAAATATTGCCTGCTGCTTAGATGTGAATACTGCTGTGAACAGGAGCCATGTTAAAATGTTTTAGTCATTTATAAGGCAAAAAAGAAGGTATTTTTTCCTTCCACGGGAAGGCAGGGACAGGCGAGAAGTTAGGAAAATAAAAACTCCAAATAACAGAGATGGAAAGGAGAGTCAGAACAAGAAGGCACAAAGTTTTTGCTTCTAATTTTTAATAAATTAAGGCAATGTCTTACGACCATTAATGCTTGTTTGTCAGAAGCAAATTATTTCTCAATGAGTGACAAGGACAAAATATTATATATAAGTCCTCAATGTCTTCCCTTCTCATAAAGGAGAAGTCTTAGACAAAAGCTAACAGATTGCTTTGCATAAGAAAAAGGAAGTCACCAGAGAAGCGTAATGTGAACTCTGAGGATTGAGGACTTGAGAGATGGAAGAATTAAGGGGAAGACGTATCCAAAGAGGATCTTTAAATTTTGCTGAGTGTTATGCAGTATCTACAATGTCGCTCCTGTTGCTATCTCCTCAAGAGGCAATAATGTAGAAGCCTACATTATTTTTCAGGGCTTTTTAGAATGACAATGTCCAGAGGTGGACTATCAGGTAGAAGCAAAAAGGCCTAGCTTTATGTGATTACCAGGGGTATCATACTGTATGTGATGTATGTAACTAGTAACACGTACCATGAGGCACTGACTGTGAACAAACCATTCTTTACTATTATATGTGTAATCATAATCTCATGTTTTAGATTCCATGATTGCCAAACTATAAATGATTAGGTATTTTTAAGACTACTTCTGTGAGAGAAAAGAATATGGTCATCTTTAGGGAAACTATATAGAGTTCTCAGATTTGAGAACATGAGTTAGAAAAGAAGCAAAGTAATAGTACATAAATTATTTCCCTTTGCAAATGCACAGAGATAAATGCTTTCTCCCAGTTCTGAAATCCAAAGTCAATAGGATTGACTTTGGATTTCTAAGATATTTGAGATTTTCCAAACAATGAGAAAATTGCTCAGATTTGCCTTGGCAAAGCTGCAGATTTAACAAGGCTCTATTTGAACCCACCATCAGATTCCACGTGGCTGAATAATCAGGTTAAAAAAATAGTCAAGAATAATAGAAGAGAATGGTATTATTGCTTAAGAGGAGAAGACACACTAAATATCAAGGATGTATATATACTTCATGCAAATCAAACAGAGAAAAATGGGCAGAAGCCTGGAATCAGAAAAACTAAACACAGTGAAAGGATATCCTTAAAGGTAGCTAATTTGAATTTGGTGGAAACATATGACAAATGTGAAAGAACTTCTCATCAAAAATTTGGGGGAAGTGGGAGGTGGGGAGGGGAAAGGCCCCAGAGTTGGTTGAAGAGGAGCCAAAGTAAAGCCAAATCTAGACATTGCTCTCAAGGGGCCTAAGGGTCATAGCTAGCTCCCAGGATCAGTAACCTAAAGCCACCCCAGCCAAAGTCCCTCAGACAGAGTGAGTAAAGGAACAGGAGCCAGCACACCTAGAATGCTGTTTCTAGCAATAAATCTGGAATTTTATTTAAATATTCATAGAATCCTGGATCTGGACCTCTCTGTGCAATCATTATTATGAATTTGGGTTCACTCTAGTCTCTTTGCTTCTTTGTGTAATAGACACCATTGGTGGCTCATCCAGCATCCTCCTTTCCTCCTCACTGGGAAAAATAGCAACCCCCCACTTTTTTTAAGTATATACACTTCTGTTACATGGTCCTTAGGACTCAGGAGATGTTAAACCTACCCTGAGCTCCACACAAGGGGCCTGAGTAGAATAAGCCAATCATGGCAAACCCATCCCTCTTGCCAATGATTGGTTCAATTATCTTGGCATAAGACAGAAGTTCTATTTCAGGGAGTAATTTTTATTTCGTAGTTGGAGGAGACAGTGTCTCTCTCTCCCTCTGCATATTAATAAGTTAGATGTTGCTTCAGTTATAGATGGTTGCTGTCTTTCAACCATGAAGAACAAAGACAACATTTAAGAGGCAAAACTGAAAAAAAATCACAGGAATAGAACTAGAATCCTGATTGACTGGACATCTTACGTAAGCTAAAAACTCCTTATTGTTTAGTCTATTTTAAGTCGGATTTACTATAACTTGGAGCCAAAACCATATCAAATGATAAAGACATGAAAATGGAGTGTGGAAGTGAGGGAAGATTTGATTTGAGTTTATTACTATTGCTATTGCCTTCTAATATAAAAGAAATGCCAACGTATTTGAGACGTCAATAAAAGACCTCACAGACAAAGAGAAGTTAGAGATTTAAATAGCTTTAAAAAAGAGGAAAGTGATGGAGTAGGCCCTGGAGAAACATTAAAGAGGAAAGGTGACCCCTCTTCTATTGTGGAAAAAAATAAGGCAAGTTGGAATGGGTTGAAGTAGATGGAGACACCTGTGCAGGTCTGGTGGTAGGTTGATTACATTCACTCAAGAGGATTTTTATGTTATTTGGAAAGAAGTAAGTAAATTGATGGGATGAGAGTGAAATGACATACGGTGACTCTGTAATTAGCTAGAGAGAGCAGACATGTTTGAAAATTACTGGACAGAGAAGAGGAGAGATGACTAAGAGGACAAAGAAGGCTTGCTGAGAAACACTACGAATATGACACTGGCAAACACTAATTAATATTAATTCTCACCTTTCCAGTTGTGTAAGGATTACTTGGTAGACAGCTAGACTGGTGCAGCTGGATCACTGGGGCCAGAGACTGAGAGGATTTTGGCAGAGGTTGGTTGAAGTGATGAGCCATGGATTCAGGTAGGGACAGAAGAGGAGATATGAAAAGATAAAAATATTGAGGAAAAGAAGAAAATACGTACTAATAAGAGTCAGCAAGCCCTTGGCTTATGTTCAGAGCACCGAGTATTAAGAGTTATGACAAACTCTAGGGTACAGTTATTGGAACAGATGGATGAAGATATAGTACAGATGTAAGCAATAGGATTAAGACAGTAACAAAGCATAATGCATACTGCCCTTGGGAAATAAAAGAGTATAAAGATTTTTGTCTCTATCATTAAAGAGTATTTGATTCTATTTTTTAAGTTTCTCCCTGTTATTCTATCCTCACTGTCAAGATTTTAGTTATCACTTCTTAAAACAGTCGACGTCAAAAAAAAAAAAAAGGCTAGCAATGATTTTCTTATCTGTAGCTGACTGTACGCTTTAAGTTAAAAAATCAGACTCTGATTGAAGACTTTAAGCACCCTCTGGAAATAACAGTGATCATGTGAGTTGATAATATAAGTATTTATACAATTCTCATCCAATATCAGGATTTTTAGAGCACACAATTTTAATATCAAACAGTGTAACAATTATCCTATGTATTTACACATTCTCTCACAACTCATCTGTAATTATACTGTAGAGATTATATACAGAACGTTTTGGTCTTTAGCCAGCACCTTATTATAATCTCAAGAGCAAAACTAAAAAGCCAGATTTTCAAGGATCTTTATGCTTCACTCTTTAGGAAGATGACATTTTAGAGTGCGATTGGATTGGTTGTAGAAAATTTAGAGTGCAGTTGAATTAGGCACAATTGGAGTGCAATTAAGTTATACTTAAAAACTGGCCACTTGCTAGAGAACCAAGGGAATATCTGGGTTTAGCAGTGTTAGAAAGGTTGGATTTTAGTAGGAAAAATAGCACTGTC
Source organism: Mesoplodon densirostris (assembly GCF_025265405.1). Classification (NCBI taxonomy): domain Eukaryota; kingdom Metazoa; phylum Chordata; class Mammalia; order Artiodactyla; family Ziphiidae; genus Mesoplodon; species Mesoplodon densirostris. Next base: position 24,120,227 of record NC_082668.1, read on the forward strand.
TTTAGGAAATATTTTTCAAATGGTATAGATTAAAAAGGAAAGCATATTATAATGTTCTCAATTATGACCAACAAATCTATGAAGTTTTATTAAGTTTGATATTGTTCTAAAATTAAATCAGTTGCTTCTGTTTTTGCTCCTTTACTGAATATTACACAACCCCAAATTTACCTGTTTTGTACTATTACAGTTCCATTAAAAATACTTAATTCTAAAATACTTATATTTTATTAAGATGATATTAGTGATGACGTATGGAACATTTTTAAGTCATATGTGAAGAACGATGCTCTGAACCTGAGGGCTACTGAATGTTGAAAAGAGAATGTGTTATGAGATCTCCTTTCCTTGGGGAATCTTCAGATTTTAAAATATATATATTTCTCTACTCTAGTCTTTTAAATTAATGTTTATAAAAATGTTAATATTTCTTCCAGTGTTCTAATCTCTTTTTTATCTTACTCTCTTGGCAAACTAAAGATAGGAGAATAAAAGAAAAAAACATTATTTCTTTTGTAATTTTGCTTCCACAATTTTCAAAAATAAATAAGCAAAAAATATTAATCATCTTACACTTTTGTAGGTTAGAAGTCCAATATGGGTCTCACGGACTAAAATCAAGGGACCAGAAGAGCTTCATTTCATTCTGGAGTCTGTAGGGGAGAATCCCTTTCCTTGCCTTTTCCAGCTTCTAGTGGCTGCTGACCTCCATGTTCAAAGTCAGCCACATTTTCAATAGTTTTTCTCATATGCAGTAACTACTAATGCATTGAAAAATTTGATTAACTATCTATGTGCTTAACAATAGTGAGCATTTTTTTACTCAGACTAAACATATAGGACATACTTGTAATTTTTACTAAGATTTAACCCTATTAAGAGTAAAATTTCTGTCAACCCATGGACCTGTGCTTAATTGCAAAGATGCAATTGGAATAGTTAAATTAGGGTCTCAACTTTGTTCTTCATGTCCATCTGACTAGGTTTTCTAAATTTTTCGCTTATTTCATTCAACATTGTTATAACTATTTATTGTTAAGTAACAATACTTAACGTGAACAAAATCTTAGTATGTACTGTGCAACCATGCAATTTTTTTAGTACCATAAGTTCCTCCCAAATCTAACAATTGACTGATAATTCCAGGTGTGGCTGTGTTCCATACATATCTGATTCCAGCATATTCATATTATCAATAAATATTGCAATCTTTAGTCTTTTAAACATATTACATTTCTTTAAATTATGAATTAGGAATATTAAATATGCTATGGGGTAAGAATGAAATTGTAGATAATGAAGTTTATTTTTCTATTAAGAAGCAGCAGACCAATAGACCTCTAATAATTATATCTAATAAAAATGTATCTCATTCTGGACAAAGTAATCTAATCATGGCTGTTACAAAGGAACATAATTATTACTTATTCAACATTTACTTATTGAGTGCCTACCTTTGGCAACAGACTGTTCTAGATATTTCAGTATTTATTTCATATATATCCTGGTTTAGGAATAAAACTGTCATCTGGAAATAGACTTTTAAAATTCTGCTGCAAATTCTGATGTCATGGATAATTAGCAGAAAATTCATATAAATTTTCAATATTTAAGCCTGTGTTACTTTCTACCTTCGAAAATATTATGCATTTAATTGTACTGATTTTAATCTGCGTGAATTAGTCCTTTTACATTGTATTTATTTTTGTAAAGTAAATAAAGTTTTTAAAAATACAAAAGAAAGTATGCTATTTACAGTATATATCATTAGAAAAAGTAAACAATGTGAGCAAATGGGTAGAAAATTTCAATAGAGCAATGGAAGCTATAAAAACAAGCTAAGAGGAAATATTACAAACAAAATATAATAATGAAGCTGAAAAATATTTTAGTTGGCTTATTTGTGGCCTAGAACTACAAGAGTAAAGAGTCATTAAACTTCGAGAGAGTCAATAGAAATTATCCAAATTAAAACAAAAAGAAACAAAGGTCCCAGACAAAGGAAAACTACCACTAAGGGACGAATATGAGCAAAATTCATTTGCCTCTGGAAGGGAACAGAAACTATCTCCCATACAAGTTTTCTCATAGATTCAAGGAAGAGTGTGAATGCCTTAAGTGGAAGAGACACAAGTGCTAAGAAAGCATCATCAACAAAACATAAATATTTAGGAACTGACAAAAATAAAGACATAAAGCCCAACATTCAACACAAAATTTTGAGACACACAAAAAGATGAAAAGAACTCTTTGTCACAACATAAACAGAATGATATCAAGATATGATGCATATATTGAAACTATCAGAGATTAAAATAACTATAATTAATATGTTAAAGGATTAAATGAAAAAGATGAACAACATGTGTGAACAGATGTGAAATTTCAGCATTGTGATGGAGAATATAGAAAGGAGTTAAGTGAAAATGCTAGAAAACAACTCTAGAACATAGTTGAAAATAACTCTAGAACAGACACCTAAACACCCCAAAATATGCAAAAAATAAATTAAAAAATGTTCAATGTTGTTAGTCATTAGGGAAATGCAAATAAAAAACCACACATACTCTCTAGAATGGTTAATTTCTTTTTTTTAAAGACTGATAATATCATGTGCTGATAAAGATACTGAGCAACTGAAAATCTCATATTTCTGGTGAAAAGGTCATGCCAAAAACTGAAATAAAATATTTAAATACATATTTCTGACAAAGAACTTGTAACCAGATTAAACAAAAAACTTAGCACTCAAACATAAGAATCCAGATTTTTTCAAAACAAAAGACATGAACAAATCTTTCATTTAAAAACGAGATCAACAAATACCAAGCAAGCACATGAACAAGTATTATTATTAACTATCACTTAAATGCAAATTGGAATTAAGATGAGATTCCACTTTACATCCTCAACAAAAACTAAAATTAACAAAACCGACAACTGCAAATCTTGTCAAGGATGTGGAACAAGTGGACCTTTCATCTATTACTGATGGAAGTGAAAACTCTTACAAATTTGAAAAATTGCTTCTCAGTTTCTTACAAAGTTAAATATGCCCCTACCCTGATGTTCAGCAATTCCACTTCTATACCATAAATATCTACTGGAAATGACAATTTGTCTATAAAAACTAAAACATAACAAAACAAAAAAAGTATACAAGGATGCTCATAGCAGTTTTACTCATAGTAGACCCAAACTGGAAACAGCTCAAGTGTTCATCAGTAGCTATAGGATTAACACACTGTGCTATGTTTATATAATGAAACAAAACTCAGCAATGAAAAGAAACAGAGCATGGATAAAAGCAGTAACTGATGAATCTTCAAAACTCTGTGCTGAGTCAAAGAAGCCAGACACAAAAGAGTATATATATATCTTTCTATTTATATGAAGGTTTAGAACAGGCAAAACTAATCTGTGGTAATAAAAATCAGATACTGACTGCTCTGGGAAGGATTGGGAGGTCAACAGGGTGTACTTTGTACATGTGAAGCAAATGTTCTGTGTCTTCATAGGGGTTACATGGTTGTCAAAGCTGATTAAACTGTACACTTAAGATCTGTGCATCTCACTTTATGCAAATTATATCTCAAAAGTGGTACATCAGTAGGATTCTTGTGTGGAAGCAACAGAAACTGACTTTTAATTAAGCAGATAGAAACATATTTAAAATATATTGGGTAGCTAGCAAGTTCCAGGAAGCCTAGAAAGCCAGGTTGGGGAAACCAGAGAGGTTATGAATTCAGAATTGTATTCAAAATCATGCCAGATAACTCACAGATGAAGACCCGATTGTCATTGTCTCTGCTACTGGTATTGGGAAGTGGGTTCCACAGCTTCCACTGCTCAGTTTGGTATATCTCCAATCTGATATGTTTTCACAAATGCCATGGACAGAAAAGATGCTCTCTTGGTCCTGTTTGTTTTTATCAACAGTCCTCAGTTCAAAGTCTATTTGACTGAGCCTGTCTCATGTCCACATCCTATTGCAAATGAACTTAAGATATGGTACTTTCAGCTTCTGTGGAAGTTTTCACCATAGGGGGAGGAGAACTGTGCAACTTACTGAGATGTCAAAGAAGAAGGAATTCCTCAATATAAAATTGGCCATACCAAATTCATAAGTGTGTCCCTAAACCCTTCACCGTTTAACTTATTAAGAGTTGACTTTACTCACTCTACTTCCTCCTTCAGTTCACTGATGTTTGTTTTCAACCCCAGTATTATATTGAAAGTACTCTTGCCAAAGCTAACAATGACCTTGATTCTAAGGGAACTGGTTCCTTTCCAATCCTTTTCCTACCTGACCTCTCACCTGTTTCTAATACCACTGACTATTTCCTTCTTATAACCATATCTTTCCTTGGATTTCATAACACCACTTTTCTGGTTTCTCCCTTACATCTGACCCTTACTTACTCATTCTTTATTTTATTGCCTCTTCTTCGCTTGCCTTTTGTTAAAGTTTCTGTTCATCTGGTGGATATTATAGACATTCCTTTCTGATGTGTGTTTGCCCTGAATATCTATTGTCATACATTCCTTACCACCAATAGACTAATGATTTCCAAATCTACAGCCACAACTCAGATCTCTTTCCTGCGTCACACACACACACATCATTGAATACTTCCATCTGGATTTTTCATATATATTACAAATTCAACATATTTAAAATTTGTCACCTTCCCAGATCTATTCCTCTTTCTTCATTCCCTTTTTTGAGTAAATTGCACTACTGTCCACCCCATTGTCCAAACTAAAAATTTAGATCCTTTCCCATACCTTCCATATTCAACCACTAGCCCCCCATGCATTTTATTTTATTTTATTTTATTTATTTATTTATTATTATTATTTTTTTTTTTTGCGGTACATGGGCCTCTCACTGTTGTGGCCTCTCCCGTTGCAGAGCACAGGCTCCGGACACACAGGCTCAGCAGCCATGGCTCACGGGTCCAGCCGCTCTGTGGCATGCGGGATCTTCCCGGACCGGGGCACGAACCCGTGTCCCCTGCATCGGCAGGCAGACTCTCAACCACTGTGCCACCAGGGAAGCCCAATGCATTTTAAATCATAAAGATTTTTTGTATCCATATACCATTCTCTATTGTGATGGCCAATATCCTAAATTAGAACACCATTATATTACCTGAACTAAAGCCAAACTTTTAATATATCTTTTCTGCCTTTGTTCTTACTCAGTACCAATTCATTCTTGGCATTGACATCAGGAAGACTCTTCGTGAAATGTAAATGTGATTATGTCATCACCCTGTATGGCATTCAATTGTTTCCCTCTAACCTATCTTAGAACGTCCTCCTTATTCAGTCATCACCTCTTTTTCTAGCTCCTTCTCTCACTGATCTCTTAAGTAATACTCCATGCTCAAGCCATATTACACTCCATTCAGATCCCACACAACTTAGTTTTGTGGGTGTTGGCATGTGTTCTTCCCTTTTCACTAGATACCCTTTTCTTTTTATTGCTTCCTTTCTATTTTCATTATTTAAGTTGGGAATAAGATCTTACTTTAACCAGGTAGACATTTCTTAAAAACCAGCCCAAATCACTTGCAAAACTGAATTAAGGGTTATTCTAGTGCAGCCCTTTAACAAACTACATTTCCCTCCTTAGAGCATTTATTATACTATAATTGGCTATTTGTATATACCCCTCTGCTACTCTATAAGCTTGAAGAAGGTAAAGACTGTTTACTTCTTTATCATTTTATCACTTAACAGCCATCTTACTATCATGCTCATAATAAACTGCTCAATAAATGTTGCATTAATATGATTTACATTAATTTTAGTTATTCCAGTGGAGAAAGTAGGCAAATATCTATGACATCCTAACTTCAAAGTTCTGCCTTTAGTTATCTGAAAGGTTCATAAATCTTTACCTTTTATCTAAATTTTTGTGCAGTGTTTCTTAATTTTCTTAATATACCTGTCTACATTATCAATTTTCATTCCTCACACTGAAGAGGAGACCATTCGTTACATGATGCCCTAGTGCATTCAATGGGCATGTATTAAATATCAACTGATATTTATACTTTGATAACAGAACATAAAATGTATGTTCAAACAAATCATTGATGGTAAAGGGAAGCCCAATAAAGTATGAATTAATTTACTACCTAGAAGATACTGAAAAGTTATTTTTTTCCTCTTAAGACTGAGATGATAACTTACTTGGCAATCTAATGCAAAGAATTAAAGGGATGACCAAAAAAAAAAATATGCCTCACAAAACAACTGGTGATTTAGAGATTAAGCAGTCTGACTTGTGGTTAAAAATATGGCGTGATGCTTCAGGGCTGACCATAGGCAATTACTAAGGCTTTACCTGGCGGGCTTCACAGAGCGAAGCTGCCCTCCCGACTCCAGACTTGGTGCACGGTCGGAGCATTGCAGTCTCTGAAGGGTGTCGCAGTCAGGAACTCTGGCGTTATGCTCTTTGCACATTTGCATTTCTAGCGAGGTACCTTCAACCTTAGGTCTCTTTAGCTGAGTCCTTGGGCTGAAGTCTTGCGTACGCACCTCTGCTGAGACCTCCTTATTGGGCGGCGTGGGAGCCTATGGTGTGGGCGGCGCGGAGTTTTAAGATTGATTGAAAACACTTTTCCCCACTCTGCCTCAATGTCCTGTGCTTTCCGTTTCCATTCCTAGCCCTTCTCCAGCCACATCCCGAGGTCTATAAAATTGTTGAAGCCTTTTGTTCGTGGCTCCCTCAACACTGAGATGACCCCCTGATCCACCAGACCCTCCACCTGGGGCAAACGGAACAGGGGGAGTCGGCATTTTCTCTAGTTTTAGCCTCTTGCTTACACCATCGCAGTAAGTGATTGCAGGTTGACTCTTTCGGTTTGGCTTATCACTTTAATAACCTGAACCTGACAGCTCAAGGCTGGCTCTCCCGTTCAACTGAGCTCCTGACGGAAATCACTGCAGATTTCTTTTCTTTGAGATACAATTTACATAAATTCACTCTTGAAAAATTTACAAGGCGGTGGATTTTAGCATATTCACAAGGTTGTGAATATCACCTGTACCTAATTCTAGAACATTTTCATCACTCCAAAATGAAACCCATAGTGTTGGCAGTCACTCCCCATTCTCCCATGCTCTGCCCTCCTCCCACCCCTACCACCCACTAAACTACTGTGGAAGTCTGTTTTTCAGAGCCCTGAATACAGCACTCCACACACACAATCCGGAAGGCAGCTAAAATACAGTGTTAAGGCCCCTAGACTGAGTTCTGAGTACCTAGAGCAGGAAGCAGAAATGCCTTATCCTCTTCACTCTAACGTCTCTTCCAGGCAAAGGTTACAACTGCTGCTCTCCTTTGGCTTTGGCTTGTTCCCATTCACTGAGCAACACGTTCCCATTTCTTAGCCCCTCTTTTTCCCTGACCCCACTGTCCTAAACATGTTTATATAGCTCTTTATTCAAGTTTGTTCTATCTCATAGCAGCTCCAACTACAAAAATATTAACTTCCAGCATAATCAGGCCTCCATCATCACCAAAAACAGGACTCCCCTAGTGCTTCAATGTCAGGAAAGAGCAATTCTTCCTAATTAACTGGAAGTTACCATGACTCTCTATTACGATCTTAATTACAAAGAGGCTTATATTTTTAAGAGAAGATATTAGGAAGGTGGGGTGAGTGTGTATTGGAGATATTTGATAGTAGAGCCAAGTAAAGAATAATTCATGTGTAAAATCTCAAGAGAACATAAAGGGATTCTCTAACTGGGGATCTGCTTACTTTTTCTAAACCTGATCAAAGAATCACTGACCTTTCTGCTTTGCTTTTTTATTTTTATATTTTTGTTGGCTTCTTTGTTGTTTGTGTTTCACCTGAGTCAATGATCATAAGAGGTCTGAAATGGTAAGAAAGGGCCACATCAGTATATGGGGGAACAGTGACCTTTGCCAATGTTGAGCATTTACAATTGTCATGATGTTCTCTCAGACTTTTGTTCTTGAAATCTTTATTCTTCTCAGAATGAGTATTGTTTGAGAAATAAAATACTAAGATGGGAAAGTTATAAATAAAGACTCACTGCCAATAAATTTATTAAAATATTAATTATATAATATTACTACATATATTAACATTTATAATTCCAATTCCATATTTCATAGTTTTATAGTCTTCTCTATATTCTTTTGGTAGATGCTACTTGTGGGAGAATAATGCAATTTCCTCTCAGCATTTTGACATATTTTGCTTTTATTCAAGTAATAACACCAGAACTGAATTCAAAGAGAGGACAACCCTAAAATGAAACAATTTAGCTAGTTAAATAAAAGAAGTTCTGAGAAGTTGTTTCAGCCCTAGGTGCTTTATTTTTTCAGAGAGTTTGAAAACAATATTTGGAATACAGTATGTAATCTATGAAGTTGCAAAATGTAAATCTAAGGTTACATTCTAGCTCACTGTCAATTTACTGCCTTTTGCAGGTTATTCTCATATTCAGTAACTGACATCTTGAATTTACTGTTTTTTTTTTCCTTTCCTTGCATGTGTCAATGTCACACCTACTGATAGAAGTACTGCAAAGTACTGTAGGGGAAACACAAGAAAGTAAAAAAAAAAAAGAAACAATTGCAAGCAATCACTTGTGCTCTGTCTCAAAAATCATAAAACAAACACCACCCCTAATGGGCAAAGTAGTGGAGAAATTAGGTACAACGGGAAAGTGTGTGACACTTAAGAGCAATAGTGAGGTTTTTAGAGTATCATTGAGATCCATTTGAGGCTGTGAAGAAAGAAAAGAAACCACACCCTTAACATTTAGATTCAATTTTAGTTGGTTCACAGACCAGTTGCCGCCATTAGCGCTCTTCAGGTTAAGAACTCCTGTTTTAAAGTTTATCTCATTTGATTCTCACAGTAGTCCTGAATGAGTCAGTGAGCTTAAGTAACTTGCCCTATGTAAAATAACTCAAAAGGAACAAAGCAAGTCTTAAATTTGTATCTTTGCATCCTAGTACAGTGCTCTTTCCACAATACAGACTTCATCACAGATGAAATTCAATTCCAAACCCCCAGTTCATTTCTTTGTCTTCTCTTTCCTCCATAAAGGTAACCCCGTGCCATTTCCTTATGTTTAAGCCTTCAAAAACACTTCTTAAGAGAGGCTGGCCACTACCAACTTACTTGATGCCGACGTTGACATATGGGTTTAAAATAACAATCATTACAGCAGTTAACTTTGATGTCAAGACTTTATTTACTTTAGCCCTTTAGAAAAATGTTCCAATGCATTTTTTATGAATACACATGCACACACACATAGCCTAAGCTATCAAATTTTAATCAATCTGATGTATATGAACAATTTGGGGCTCCCACTCCTAGATCCTAGAATCTACTGATACTTTTGAAAACATGTGGCATCAAAATTACTGTAGAGGAGTGGCTATAGATTTGTAAAGGCTGCTTACTTTCTATATCCCCCCACAGAATATATGGTCTCCAAGGGAAAACCATTGCTCTTCTTCATAATTCTATTGCCTGTGCCTAGGACAATTCCTAAAACATATTAAAGTAAAATGATCTTAAGAAAAAGAAAAAGAGAAAGGTTTCATTCTCTTTCACAAAAAGAAGGTATTATATATGATATATTTTCACATGCAGAATTAAACTTTGATTTGGGATATTTACCTGTTTGGTGGAATTATATTATATAATATATTATATTATATTATCTATTATATATATTTCATAGGAGCAATGATGACTCTACCAGGATTGTTTTTCAAAATAAACAAGCAATTTTTTTTTCACATTCCATTATAGGGATTCTCATGGCTTCCACATCTTCTATACAAAGTGCTATTGATAGAAAACTATTTTAAAATATTTACCTTGAATAATCAAACATTTAAATTTTAATTTAATCTATCTTTCACTTCTTTCTCAAAGTTATGATATAGAGATTCATAACACTGTAATAAAACATCTTTCCTTTTGAAATACTAAAAGATTTGGTAACTATAAAAACAATAATAACAATAACATCAAAAAATAAAACTTAGCCTGCCAGTGGCACTAAATGTTCTTGCCAGTATTGTGTCATTATATCACCAGAAAGATCAAAGTTTAATATTGTTAACACAATTATTTTTATCATTCAATCACTATGCCTGTTTGCATATTGTTCTCAATACATTTTAGACATATCCAGACTCAATAATGAAAACTTAGAATTACTTAGGAAATAGTAATTACAGGTTTACAACAACTATATTACAACCTCCAGCAGAAAGCTCAAGTGCCAACAGCATGATATCACTCTCAACTGTTTCTTATAAGTTGCCTTCAAAAAAGTCAGCAGGTGAAATCAAAATCACATTCCTTAACATTGAAAGCCTCTACAGTTTAATGCAGCTCAGCATACTCCAGATGATTTTATTCCAACTAACAGCCTTCTTTATATTCACCAGGTGAATGAAAAGAAACTAGTCATTGGGCTGTGAAACTTTATTTTTATTTTATTTCAACATTATATTTAAGACTTATTTTTAACTATTTAGGACTAGTATAGCTCTCATTTTTATTAAAGAAAAAAAAACAGATTTTTTTTCATATCAATGAAAGTTACAAAGGGAAATTAGATCTCATAAACTATATTATGTTTAATATGTTCATACATTGTTTTATATTGATTATGAAGCTACACCTATTAGATATCTTTTAGTAACTGTTATGGAAAACAGTGGAATGTGATGAAGCTAAAATGAGTTTTCATGTTTTATTGCCATATTCAGCTAGTACAGAGGACACAGTAAAGACAAGCAATCCCTTCTCAGTCCCATCCTTTTCTAGTTCCCTCCTCAACAGGTATAAATGCTTTGAACCTATAGGCATAGCCTTTCCATTCCTTTGTCCTCACTGACAAGGCTGACAGTGGATTGGAAAGACTGGCCCCAATACCTGGGTAAAGGGGAGCAAGCAAGTGAAATAAAATGCCTAGTATTGTCTTCCTGTCTTAAGCCCAGTATCTGGTATGCTTAGAGATGTGTTCACAAATTTTAAGTTTCATAAGCATCTCCCAGGGAATTTAATACAGATTTCTAGATCCTCTCTCAGGCCTAACAATTGGAACAAGACTAAGTATCTGAATTTTTAGTCAGAACTCCAGGGAATCATAATAGATGACATTTTAATAAACACTAGGTTAGAATGAACTCCCAAGACACCTCTGTGCCCAGTGAACTGCAATCTTCTCTTCTGACCTAGGCCATGGTTTCCAAAATATGCAGCTAGAATTATGTCTTTTTTTCTTGACTATAATCTGTCTCCATTTTAAAGGTAGAACATTGCCCTGATTCCTGATAATCTGGACATATTTTGCCATCCCCTTCTCCAAGACCACACATGTCTTCATGTCTCTATTGAAATGCAAATCACTCACACCATCTACAATTACAATGATGACACTGATCCATCTACAAGCATCGTGACTTGCCCTGGAGGAACCTGCTGCCACATTGTATATTGTCATCTGTTTTACTGTCACTCCCTACAAGACTAGTCCTAGAGATCTCCAAGGGACCTGACTCTGGATCCACCTGTTTCCTGTCTCTTCCTATCTCTCCTCTACCTGTGACTACTGGGACTTCAGCATGCTTGGAAGTTAATACTACAAGAAACTAATATCCTTTATCTGAATATATATACATATAATAATTCATATACATAGATATTAAAATTAACTCACAAAGGGATAGAGAGACATCTTATATAATCATAAATAATCTAGAGGAATCATGAAAAAATCCAGTGGAATCTCAGCAGTGTCAAATTGCCTTAAGCACTTATAAGGAAGAGATTACTAAGCTAAATGACGTTAAGATAGAAAAAATATATATAACTTTGTGAGTTACCATACAATAAGCTAATAGGTTTCAATATAAACAAGTACATAGTAAAGTATTGTGGAAAAGTAATCCATGAACATGATGGCTTGTAAACCTTCAATTATTGTCCAGGAAAGGGAAAAGGGAGTCTCTGTGTATTGTATTGTTTAAATTGTTCCCTGAAGTTATTCTGCTGCAAACTAAATAAGGTTAACAAAGTGATGACCTTCTACGTTTTGGAAAAGCAAAGCATACTCTTTTTTTGTCAAGTAGAATTGGTTATGTTTTAGTGTACTGTGTAGTTTCTGGTGCTTCATAGAATACAAAGCAGAAAAAAATATGAAGAGAACAGCAAATACAACACCAAGGCAATAGAGGGATTGCAGTATGAGAAAAAACTAAAGTGGAACTTCTGATTTGAAAGATCAGGAATTAAATGACCATGAGAAAAGGTAATAAAATTATGAACAATCTGATAACAGAAATAAGACTTTCATTATCAAATCCTAATATGTCTAAAGAAAGCTTAAACCCTTTTGAAGTTTAATAGAAATTTTTAAGAGAAAGAAAATGTGCTATTTACTATAGATATTCTATTTATAACTAAAGAAACAAAAACACAATGGAAGTAGGAGTGAGAGAGAGGAGACAGAGGTCAGGGAAGGGCAGGGGTGATATATCCTTATCTTACAAGAGTGGAGTCAAAATATTATTTCTAGATTTGATGGAAAGGGGATAAAAGTATAGATATATTATTGAAGTTAGAAACATAATAAAGAAAAAAAAATTGTGATATAACTGTATTGGGTGGTTGTTGAGAAAAGAGATGGGAAAGAGCATAGGGATCACCTAGTAGAAAATCAGCAGAACATGTCTGATATGAGCAAATCAACATTGCTGCAGCTTTCACTATTCAGAAATATGAAGTACAAAAGAATATGAAGTACTAAAAGAATAAAACCCTGAAATATTGAAAAGTTATTATCTCTAGCTAAGGGCTTGGAGGTAGGGCCAGGGAATGCCTACCTATTATTATAGGATCATCTCTATTTTTTGGGATTATTTTACTTTATATGTTTTTGTGGTTAAAAAAAATGAAATAAGTAAATAAAACAGAAAATAAATTATTTTTAATGTTAGCAGCTGGTTCAAATGCAGAGGACACAGTTTGCTACTAACAGCAGAAAAAAGATGCATTAAATGGCCTTCAGATTCATAGTGAAGGCTGAAAGGACAGATGCCAAACTGCATTTAACAGAACAATCCTGAGAGCTTTGCCACAGAACCGAACCACCCAGGGAGTTAATACATCTTCTGTGACCTAGAAGCTGGTCATGATTAGGAAGGTATTATGAGGATACAGCTCTGATCAAGGAAACCATGATCCTGGAAAGGCACCCTAGAGATATTTGACAATTCCAGCAGATGTCTTTCAGCAGAAAAACCTCAGACACATACCCTACACTCCCTTCCACCTTCTAGGTTTCACGTAAGTACATCTAATTGGCAGAACCCAAATTCCATACAAAACTTGAGCTTCAAGTGTTTCTGGGAAATGTAGCTTTTTAACTTCCCAGTCTCTAGAAATCAGAAAGGTTGTAGGGAGTGAAGTAAGCAAGTGTAAATCCATTATACCCTCCACTTAGATCAAGGATCATGAATTTTTAGTCTCCTGGGATTTACAGTCAAGAGAACATACCATAAAAGAGGATTAAAATAAGTGTAAAAATCTTTTTAAAAATTGTACATTATAATAAAATATTATTTTTTTATTTTTTGCAAATACCTCTCCATAATTGAGATTCAAATATTCCATTTTGTTCATTTATTAACAATCACAGCAGGTAACAGGAAGGTATGTTTTAATTTCTTCATTTGTAATTATGATACATATTTCAATTTAATTTAACTATTATAGTCTCTTTATTCAGTGTTTCATATAATATTAAAATTGTCTCTTTGAATGCAGACAGCTGGCAATACTAATCCTGTTAGGGAAAATATGCGCTTGCATAACTGTACTAGCGTTAACATTTACAAAGTCTTTGTATAGCATTTTCTGTCTTTACTATGTTAACATATCGTGTTTGTTGGAATAATTCTCTGCCAGTACAAAACACAGCAAAAATTATTATTTGGGTCCTATTATTCAATGTAGTTATTGTGTCTGGGGTTCAATAGAGTGTTTCTCTAAGCTCACTGTAAACACACAAAATACAGAATAATGCCAGTTCTCAGAACGCAACCCAAGGGGGCCAGAAGGGTTGGTGAGTGGAAAAATAAGGCTAACAGTTATCTTAACTAAGGTTTCACTGATGTCATTTCTGCTACAGAATAGAACTTATTGACACGTTCCTGTATCTCAATGTGTACTGAAACAAGTGAAATTACTCAGGAGGAGAATTGGCCAAGAGAAAACTCAAGTTTGAAAATAATTCTTACAGTCCAAGTACAGAAATTACAAAGAGGAAAACAGAGGAACAAAATAAAATAGTACTTATAAAAATAATACCAATTTTGAGATTCAATAAACTAAGATATTTTCACAAAGAGTGGTAGCTAATAGCCAATATGTTCAGCTCAAGCAGTTATATCTGATACATCATTATAATATTTAAATTGATAATATAAAACACAATCATCTTCTCACTCTTTTTAAGGAAAGAAGAATCATAAACTGATCTCGTTCAGTAATATGGGAGCAGAATCTCTCTTTTAAATGCTGCTTTCACCCATTTGCTGTCATTTACTTTGCCGTCCTCAGCCCTAACCCAGTTCCTGAAGCTTTCCCATGCCAAGCACAGACTCATACAGCACGGATAGCAAAACTTGTTCAGATAACAGACGATGAGACCATTAAACTCCGTTTATGCTGCCAGAGTGTACTAACTGGGAAATGTAGGAAACATATCAAATAGCCATTGATACAGTAGAAAGGGGGGGGGGGGAAGAGACAGTGGAAAGTAAGTGGCAGCAATTAAAGTTTTCTGAATTTTTTTTTAACAGGCACAGGATAAGTCAAATGAATATATTTTTATACACAAAAAAGATACCAGAATACTCTTGTTTTTAAGTCCTGTATAATAAATTTGCTATTTATATCCTATGTCTAAAAAGGAATTAAAATAGATTATGTATCAGTAACTTTAGCATATGTATGGATATCTGGATATGGAAAAATACACACGATTGTATATAACAAAATTTATAATTATTTTCAGATTATATTCCTAATTTGTGTTATGTGTTAATAGATGATACAGGTAAAAATAAACACAGTAAATATATACAACTAATATCTTTCAGTGGCATGAGCTATTTTTACATATTGTGGCTGTATTTTAAAAAAAGAACTAATAAAGTAGCCAGTTAACTGTATTAATGATTGCTTCATATTTTTTCAAATTTAATTTAAAAAAGCAAATATAGTTTAGGAAGAAAAGAAATATAAACTCAATAACAATGCAATTTTATTTAGATTTATTTTAGGACATGTTTATGTTCCCAAGGAAAGTAAAACACATTTGTGTTTTATTTGAAAGAGTCTAAACAGATGTTCACTCAAGTTCTATTCATTAAGCAGATTTGAATAAAGTGCTACTGAAACATGCACCAGAAAGTATTTTTTCATTTAGGGATATGTTCACTTTCTCTTTTTTTTATAAAATATTCTTGAGTACAACATCGAGACCCTCTGATATATATGGACCATACTGTAACTTTATTATGGGTACTGGAAGAAGAAAAAATAAGAATTGATTCGACAAAATTTAAAGTAATCTAAAATAATTAGAATAACAATTAAAATGGATAATTGCTAACAATAATCTGACAATCTAAATAAGTTAATTGCTATATAAGGTTGAGTTTTATATAGGCAGTGTAGTTCAAAGTTCAGCCATCTTAAGGACAGCATATTTCTGAATGATAAAGTGTTTTATTATGGTAAGAATTTAGAATATCAGAAAAGCTGACTCAAATGCTATAGATAAAGGATCTTTTATATCATATTAATGAGATAGTTTTCAGGTAGTAGTATTCTCAATAATTTCAAAACCTCTCAATTTCAGATGAGCTGACATGTATGGCATTTACAAAAATTATGTAATATTCCAGAAGACTTTAGGGCCTTAACGAATAAAGTGTAATGAGAAATACACATTTTGTTTCAAGTAATGCTTCATGTGTACAATTTTCAAGGAAAATTACCAGGGCTCAGAATTTCAGTAGATTTACTTCTCCAGGCCCAACTGTCACAGGTCAAAAAAGCATATATTATGAGCAACTGAGTGAATTAAACTTCAACCAGGCAACATCTATAATCCCTATGTTAGAATCAGAGCATGGATCAACTGTATGAGAAATCATAAAGACATAAAGAAATCATAAACCAGAGAAAATGTGTGATGAAATTCACTTTCAAATTTAAGGTACATAGATGTGCTCAGTTTACCATTTCAGATAACTTCTTTTATTATCCCATTCTGATATTTAGGGCAAGAAATTTTTCCCCTTGACCAAAAGGATGTCTCCTTTTAAAGTTGATTATTATAAGATATTCTTATAGATATGGCATTTGAATAAGCTACCATGAACTGAAGAAATGCTCATAATTAAGTCAAAAATATAGGTGCAATTCAAAACTATTTGTAAATATAATAATTATAGGACAATAAAGATAAGTTTTATCTTCAAATATTAATATATCTGTAATTTAAATGTATAAAATTAGAAGACTATTTAATAATAGGTAGGAAATAATTATATAACAGAAAGGTATGGTCCATGAATAGGCCAAATTAATTTATGATATAGGTAAAATCCTAAAATAGTGACATAATGACATAATATTTATATTTAATAAATTGCAACTGGTTAATTTAAAAAAACTGGATAACTTTTTGGAAAAAAAGACAATATTAATCCATAAAAAATAAACTCCTGATTAAACCTCTAAAAAATAGAGGTTAAGAAAGTGAAACCAATAATAGTTACAAAACAGAAAGTTCAGGTAAATTTATGTTTGACCTTTGAGTGGGGAAAGGTCTACTTATATCATGCAATACACAAAACCCAGAAAAGATTATAAATTTTTTAAATGGGCAAAAATGGCTTTACGTGTAAGCACAAACTTGTGCCTGAAAGCCTATGAATGCCAGGATTTTATCCTAGATATTTTTTTTCAGCAAAAATATTAACAAGTGTAGTAAAATGTGTATCTAGTCATAGTGTGAAAATTAACTAGATTCAAATTACAAAGGTGTCAGTCCTTCTCTTCTTCCGAAGTGTTCCTTCACACTTCTAATTATTGTTAACCAATTCTCCCAGATGTTTTATTCATTAAACAGTCCCTAATAATCCCTATTGATTTGAAACTATTTCTAAGAGCAGTGAAACAGAGATACTATGACTGATTAAGTTAAGGGATGGAATCTCTAGCTGAAAATGAAAACTATTCAACATGGTGATGATAATATATTATTTTATGCTTACATGTATAAATATCTCACCAAAGAACTAATAAAAAAGTAAAGACAGAAATCCAGAGAAGTTAGAAAAGCATTAAAGCTTATTTTGTCCACGTTTTTACCAAACTTGGGGCACTCAAGCTTAATGTTATAACAGGCTACCTGAGCATGGATGGGTACAGAGAATGAGCTTGGATGGGAAGAGAGAAGGTAAAACTCAGTTTCCAACCAAAGTCAAAGATCAAATTCTTAACAATAAAGCTGTATCCTCAGAGGAAAAAGGTGACCCATAACTAAGTGTACTCCACTTCACTGCAATCCCAAGGGGGCTGAGAAAATATGCTTTGGCACAGAGTAAAGCAGATGGGTAAGAGATCCCTGAACTAGCGTACATATGCAATCCAATTTCACATCAACTGAGCAGACCAAAAAAGACCTCCAGCCACAAATTTAACATAGACAGTTCTTGGAGAGGTAAGGCCCTTTAGGTAGCAAAAACATATCCCCCTCTGAAAGAATACATGTTGATTCTTAGTCTTAAAACTCCTACAAATAATTTTCCAAGGAAAAAGAACAGCTCACAGTAAAACTTAACTCAGCACACAAGAAGCAAGGAACTGTCAAGGAAAACAAGTAAGAATAAGAGTCAGCAGAAGCAGAGAAAATGCATAAAGGAGTGAGGTTTAACACATGTCCAAAGTTTAAATGAAGCATAGAGGGAAAATGGGCTGGAAACAGTGTTTGAAGAGGCTGGCAGAGAATTTTTCAGAACTGATGAAAGACAGCCCATAGATTCAAGAAATCTAATGAACCCCCAGAAGAAAGCGATAAAGAAATCCATACCAAACACGACAATGTGAAAATGCAGAGGATCAAATGTGAAAAGAAGTTCTTAATAGTAGCCAGAGAAAATATACAGATTACCACAAAGGAGGGACAGTTGGGCTGAGATCTGACTGCTCAGCAGCAAAAGCCAGATGCCAGATAACTGATATCTTAAAAGTTTTAATATAAAATAACAAAGACATTGAATTCTATACTAAATATCCTTTATGAAAAGTTTTTTTAAAAAATCAGAGAGCACACCAACAAACCTCTACAAAGGGAACTTCTAAAAGATGTACTTTGGACAGAAGCATATTGATGTTTCAATGGCTCTTAAGAGGTGTTAGAATAAATTTACTTTACTCAATAAATATATAATTTGTGCTTACTATTCCAGGAACTGTTCCAGGTGATTGAAGCAAATCCATGAATACAAGTGACAAAAGCACTGCATTCAGAACTTAAATTTTAGTTAGGAGAAGATATAGAATTAACAACAAAATAATTTTCTAAAAAGACATGTGGAATGTTAGAAATTGGTAACTATTATAGAATTAAGAAATAGATCAAAGTAAGAGGAGCAAGAGTGTACATATGGAAGTATTTGCAAGTTTATCTGAGGTGATCAGTGAATGTGGTAAACATGATGAGTAAATCTAAACACTATTAATTGAATAAAGCAATAATAATTTCTTTTTGTTTATTATAACACTAGAATAAAATTAGGATATACAAAAATGATAACATATAAGTCAGAAGGGGTGCAAATGAAGCTAAAGTATTTTAACATACTTGTATTTTTGAGAGGGAGGATAAAATTATCAATATTAGACTTTAAGAACTTAACATAATACATAATCTCTAGAGTAATCCCCCCAAAGTAGTAATCAATTTTTATAAGTCCCAAACTTCATAGCAAAAAATTGAAAATACTTTTTGTAATAAAAAGGATGCCAAGAAAGGTGAGTTAAAGAAACATTGAACCCAAACACATTAGTATTATATGTGATAGAAGAAGATAGAAGATTTAAACCCAAACACATTAGTATTATATGATGTGTAAATCAATTTATGTAATGCTCCATTTAAAAAAATATTGAGGACTAGATTTAAAAACCAAAGCTTTAAGACACTTACAAAAGACTTCTAAAATATAATTATACATAAAGTTTATAAAAAGAACAAAAAATGATATACCAAATAAATACAAAGCCAAAGAGACCTAGTATAACTTTATTAATATCAGACAAAAGAGATTTTAAGGAAAAAAATCTTCAAGAGAATAACAGTGAAAGTTAATTCATCAGGTACATACAATCCCAAATATGAATGAAATTACTAACACAACTTCTAAGTATATAAAGCAGATTTTAAAAATACCTATTGAACTATTTGGCACATTCTTACAATGACTGTAATTGCATACTTAGGGATTTTATGTTTCAATAAAAATGACCATGTTTGAAATGTTCAATTTTATTTTGCTTTTACTTCATTTTTAATCTGAAATCAATATATAACCTCTGCTTTCTTCCTTGCATTGGATTAATATATCTTTTTTTTTTTTTTTTTTGTGGTAGGCGGGCCTCTCACTGTTGTGGCCTCTGCTGTTGTGGAGCACAGGCTCCGGACGCGCAGGCTCAGCGGCCATGGCTCACAGGCCCAGCTGCTCCACGGCATGTGGGATTTTTCCGGACCGGGGCACGAACCCGTGTCCCCTGCATCGGCAGGCGGACTCTCAACCACTGCGCCACCAGGGAAGCCCTGGATTAATATATCTTTGCCTAACCTTTAATTTATTATCTCTTTGCATCATTTTATTTTAGTCAATAGTTAACTTTTATTTATTATTATTTTTTTTGTGTGTGTGGTACGCGGGCCCCTCACTGCTGTGGTCTCTCCCATGACGGAGCACAGCCTCCGGACGCACAGGCTCAGTGGCCATGGCTCATGGGCCCAGCCGTCCCGCGGCATGTGGGATCTTCCCGGACCGGGGCATGAACCCGCATCCCCTGCATCGGCAGGCGGACTCTCAACCACTGTGCCACCAGGGAAGCCCAATAGTTAACTTTTTATTTTTTATTTTTTCTGAATCTTTCAATAGGTAAGTATAACTCATTTAGGATTATGGTCCTATCAGATATGGTTGAACCTACTTCTATTTTTAAAGGCAACAGAGTGTACTCAAACTCCTGAAGGAAAAAACAAAGCAAAACATTAGATTCAATCCAAATTCAAACATAAAGTAGAGGGCATATCACTCAATCTCTCTGTACGTACATTCTTTGATTTTTTTAAAAATAAACTTTTAGAGCAATTTTAAGTTTACAACAAATTGAAAAGAAGGTACAGCCATTTGTACCTTCAATACGTGCGTAGAGTCTCCAGTTATCAATGTCACTCACCAGAATGGTACATTTTTTACCAAGTTTGAACCTACATTTACCCATCATAATCACCTAAAATCCAAGGTTTACTTGGGGTTCACACTTGGTATCATACATTCTGTGGGTTTGGACAAAAGTATAATGATATACATCCACCATTATAATATCTTCAGAGTACTTTCATTGCCCTAAAAATCCTCTGTGCTCTTCCTATTTATCTCTCTTCATCCCTATTCCTGACAACCACTGATCTCTTTTGTCTCCATAATTTTACCTTTTCCAGAATATCATATAGTTAGAGACATACAGTATGTAGTCGTTCAGATTGGCTTCTTTCACTTAGAATTATGCATGTAAAGTTCCTCCATATCTTTTCATGACTTGATAGCTCACATCTTTTTAGTGCTGAATAATACTCCATTGTTTTGATGTACCACAGTCTACCTGTTCACCTACTAAAGGGCATCTTGCTTGTTTCCAAGTTTTAGCAATTATGAATAAAGCTGCTATAAACATCCATGTGTAGGATTTTTTGTAGGATATAAGTTTTCAACTCCTCTGGGAGCAATCACACCAAAGAATGTGACTTCTGAATAATTTGGTAAGAGTATGTTTTGTTTTTTAAGAAACCACCAAAATGTTTTCCAAAGTGGCTGGACCATTTTTTATTCCCACTACCAATGTATGAGAGATCCTGTTGCTCCACATCCTAACCAGTATTTGTGTTGTCAGTGATCTGAATTTTGGCCATTATAATAGGTGTGTAGTGGTATCTCATTGTTGTTTGAATTTGAAGTTCCCTGAAGACATAAAATGTGGAGCAATTTTAATGACATCCAGCTCATCAGTAATTTCTTTCATGGATGATGTCTTTGGTGTTGCATCTAAAAAGTCATCACCATGCTGAAGGTCACCTAGATTTCATCATATGTTATCTTCTAGGAGTTTTACTGTTGTACATTCTACATTTAGGTCTAGGATCAATTTTGAGTTAATATTTGTGAAGGGTGTGAAATCTGTGTCAAGATTTTTTTTTTTATCATTCTGTTTACTGAGAACAGTTCGTGATCCATAACAGTATTTGTTGAATTGCAGTACATTCATGAAGGAGAAATGGGAAGATGATCTGGATACTGCTAGTTGCCCATGTGTTCCAAGAAGAGAGACTAAATCTGATGCAACTTTGTGATCACAACGACATTTTAAATAACAGTTTGATTCTCTTGCTCTCATTCCCTAGCTTTTTGTTTTTTTTAAGTTATTATATACTTATTTCATGAAATTTATTTTTTGTACTTAAAATTTTTTTTATATTGGAGTAGAGTTGATTAACAATATTGTGTTAGTTTCAGGTGTACAGCAAAGTGATTCAGTTATACATATGTATCCATTCTTTTTCAAGTTCTTTCCCCATTTAGGTTATTACAGAATATTGAGCAGAGTTCCCTGTGCTATACAGTAGGTCATTGTTGGTTAACTATTTTAAATATAGCAGTGTGTATATGTCAGTCCTAAACTCCCAGTATATCCCTCCCCACCACTCTTCCTCCCTGGTAACCATAAGTTCATTCTCTAAGTCTGTGAGTCTGTTTCCATTTTATAAATAAGTTCATTTGTATCATCTCTTTAGATTCCACATGTAAGTGATATTATATACTTGTCTTTCCCTGTCTGACTTACTTCACTTAGTATGATAATCCCTAGGTCTTTCCATGTTGCTGCAAATGAGATTATTTCATTATTTTTAATGGCTGAGTAACATTCCATTGTATATATGTACCACATTTTCTTTATCCATTTGTCTGTTGATGGACATTTAGGTTGATTCCATGTCTTGGCTATTGTAAACAGTGCTGAAGTGAACACTGGTGTGCATGTATCCTTTCAAACCATGGTTTTCTCCAGATACATGACCAGGAGTGGGATTAATGGATCATACAGTAGCTCTATTTCTGGTTATTTAAGGAACCTCCACACTTTTCTCCATAGTGGTTGTTACATTCCCACCAACAGTGTAGAAGGGTTCCTTTTTTTCCACGCCCTCTCCAGCATTTATTGTTTGTAGACATTTTGATGATGTCCATTCTGAACAGTGTGGGGTGATATCTCATTGTAGTTTTGATGTGCATTTCTCTAATAGTGATGTTGAGCATCTCTTCATGTGCCTCTTGGCCACCTGTATGTCTTTGGAGAAATGTCTATTCAGGTCTTATGCCCATTTTTTGATTGGGTTGTTTTTTTGATATTGAACCGCATGAACTGTTTGTAAATTTTGGAGATTAATCCCTTGTAGGACACATCACTTGCAAATATTTTCTCCCATTCTGTGGATTGCTCTTTTGTTTTGTTTATAGTTTCCTTTGCTGTGAAAGGGCTTTTGAGTTTAATTAGGTCCCATTTGTTTATTTTATTTTATTTACAAATATTTGTTGAATAGCCATAACAGACAAAGAATAGTGGCTAAGAGGATTAAGCCCAGAATGAGAGAACGCTTGTGGAAAAGGAAAAAGACATCAAGAGATATTTCTAAATTAGCCTCCTCAGAGCAAGAAGATGTGAGAGGAGTGATCACTGCTTGGGAAGATAACAAAAATTACAAGATAAGGGAGAAGGCAGAACTACTAAACTACCATTGCATGCCTGGAAAGATCAGAACAGACCTCACAGGTGAGAAGATAGTAAGATTTTTTTTTAACATGTTTATTGGAGTATAGTTGCCTTACAATGGTGTGTTACTTTCTGCTGTATAACAAAGTGAATCAGCTATACATATACATATATCTCCATTTGTTTGTTTTTGTTTTTATTTCCATTACTCCAGGAGACAGGCAAGAAAGATATTGCTGCAGTTTATGACAAAGAGTGTTCTTCCTATATTTTCCTCTAAGAGTTTTATAGTATCTGGTCTTATATTTAGGTCTTTAATCCACTTTGAGTTTATTTTTGTGTATGGTATTAAAGAATTGTTCTAATTTTTTTTGTTACATGTAGCTGTCCAGTTTCCTCAGGATTTTTATTGAAGAGACTATCTTTTCTCCATCGTATAGCCTTGCCTTCTCTGTCGTAGATTGACCATAGGTGAGTGCATTTATTTCTGGGCTTCCTATCCTGTTCCATTCATTTATATTTCTGTTTCTTGTGCCAGAACCATACTGTTTTGGTGACTGTAGATTTGTAGCATAATCTGAAGTCAGGGAGCCTGACTCTTCCAGCTCCATTTTTCTTTATCAAGATTGCTTTGGCTATTCAGGGTCTTTTGTGTCTCCATATAAATTTAAAATATTTTTGTTCTAGTTCTGTGAAAAATGCCAATGATAATTTGATAGGGATTGGATTGAATCTGTAGATTGCCTTGGATAGTATAGTCATTTTGACAATATTGATTCTTTCAATCCAAGAACATGGTATATCTTTTACATCTGTTTGTGTCATCTTCGATTTCTTTCATTAACATCTTATAGTTTTCATAGTACAGGTCTTTGCCACCTTAGGTAGGTTTATCCATAGGTGTTTTTTTTTTTTTTGATGTGATGGTAAATGGGATTGCCTCTTTAATTTCTCTTTCTGATCTTTTGTTGTTAGTGTATAGAAATGCAACAGATCTCTGTGTGTTAATTTTGTATCCTGCACCTTTACCAAATTCGTTAATGAGCTCTAGTAGTTTTCTGGTAGCATCTTTAGGATCTTCTATGTATAGTACCATGTCATCTGCAAACAGTGACAGTTTCACTTCTTCTTTTCCAATTTTGATTCATTTTATTTATTTTTCGTATCTGATTGCCATGGCTAGCACTTCCAGAACTATGTTGAATAAAAGTGGAAAGAGTGGACATCCTTATCTTGTTCCTGATCTTAAAGGAAATGTTTTTAGCTTTTCCCCATTGAGTATGATGTTAGCTGTAGGTTTGTTATATATGGCCTTTATTATGTTATGCTCCCTCTATCCCACTTTCTGGAGAGTTTTTATCATAAATGGGTATTGAATTTTGTGAAAAGCTTTTTCTGCATCTATTGAGATGGCATTCACTCCATGCTGACATGAGTTTTCCTCCCCATGCTTACTTATTTTCATTTTATCATTTTAGTCAGTATGATGAGAGGGAGACAAATATAGAAGGTTGGTGCTCATATCACTATCTTTTCCAAAGGACTTAACATTGACCTCTTGAAAAGCAATTTGGCCCTGTACATACGTTTGGATGGGACTCACCTCTTTTTGGTAGTGCCTTGCTGTTCCTTTCAGGTTTTTACTCCTAACAAATCCTTCAAATTTCACAAGATATCAATCTTTGTTTACAGCTTCTTTGTTACAGAACCTTCACACATCTGACTGAACCTCTACCCTAGATTTTTATATTCCTGGAATCAAATGTTTAAACTTCAAAATATTGATTATATTGATTATTTTACCACTCTTATCTCTTATTCAAAAGAAATTATTGGAAATAGTTTACAATTATAAATTATCTTACAGCTACAACTCTGATTTAACAAGATATGAAATTTAAGGCTGATGTTAAATTTAATTTGGGAGTAAACATGATGCTGATTTTTCACTGTAAGTAAAGTCATTTTATAAAATCTTAATCATTAATAAAGAGAAATAAAGATTAAATAAATCTTGATTTTCCAAAAGAATTCATAGTAATGTTGCCCTAAAAAGCAGCAAGATCCTCCAAATGCATTTGAAATTCAAATATATTAACATAAATTCCCACTATACTTAACATTTAAAGGAATATGCAGATATATCAAATGAGTACACACTGTAACATGGTGTCAAAACAAATTTTTCCATGAAAAATATGTCAGAAAATGCTCCCTTAAATAATAAATGTCTGGAATATTCCCACAGGTAAATCAATAAAGATGTGTTTATAATGAATTCCTGATAAACTTGTGGTTATACGTAAAATTAAATTAAAAAATAAATGGTACTTAGAGAAGAAAAATTTGAAAAAAAAAATACTAAATCTGCATTCACTAATTTATTTAACCAATATTTATTCTGTAAATGAAATGTTGCTATACAAAGGACACATTTTTAATTCTGAAGTGTACAAAAGCAATGAAACTTACTATAAAACAAGCAGCTATAAAATTAACTTGCTGGAGAATAAATCACAGGGGGCAACTCAACCAAACCATCTTTTCCTACTGAGATTACAAAAAAAAAAAAAAAGATATCAATAAGTTGAAATCAGAACTCTTATTATTTGGCATAAATTGCTACTAGGACTAATTAGATGAGCAAATGGTATATATTCAAATACAAATAAGAACTGACTTTTCTGTAATGAGCAGAATATGATACATTACATTGCAGTAACAAACAATCCCCAAATCACAGCGGTTGAAATCAACAAAAGTTTACTTCTTGTTCATTCTGTAAATGCATCAAGACCAATGTGGACAGAGAAGTCATTCTCTGTAAAAAGGTTAATTGTGGTGTCAGAGGGAAAATGCACTCCAGAGAACTACCCATGCTCAATGAATTCTGACCAGAAGCGGCACATGCTAAAAACTATAATCCAACCAAATGCCTAGAAATGGAGAGTTGGAAATAATTGGTGAATAGTATTATAAGTGCCATATTTTTCATAGAGTACATTTTTAAATGTGTCAAAATAATAATAAGTAGTAAACTAATACCAAAAATCAAATGAGGAAAATTTTAAAGTTTTAAGATCAACGTTTTATGGGATCTCTATGTTGAGATTATTAAAGTTCTGATATATAGCCCATGCCTTCTAATTTAAAAAACTCTATCATAGGGCTTCCCTGGTGGTGCAGTGGTTAAGAATCCACCTGCCAGGACAGAAATAAAGACGGAGACATAGAGAATGGATTTGAGGACATGGAGAGGGGGAAGGGTAAGCTGGGACGAAGTGAGAGAGTGGCATGTACATATATACACTACCAGATGTAAAATAGATAGCTAGTGGGAAGCAGCCGCATAACACAGGGAGATCAGCTCAGTGCTTTGTGACCACCTAGAGGGGTGGGATAGGGAGGGTGGGAAGGAGATGCAAGAGGGAGGAGATATGGGGATATATGTATATGTATAGCTGATCCACTTTGTTATACATTAGAAACTAACACACCACTGTAAAGCAATTATACTCCAATAAAGATGTTAAAAAGAAAGAAAGAAAAAAAAAAAAAGAATCCGCCTGCCAATGCAGGGGACATGGGTTTGAGCCCTGGTCCAGGAAGATGCCACATGCCGTGGAGCAACTAAGCCTACGTGCCTAGAGCCTGGGCTTCACAACAAGAGAAGCCACTGCAATGAGAAGCCTGTGCGCCACAACAAAGAGTAGCCCCTGCTGCACTGTACCCAGTACAGTAATAGAGAATTATAGATGAAAGAGCTACAAAACACAGACTCACTCTGAAGAGACATATTTAGAAAAGTCCAAAGTCAAAAAAAGACCAAAAAAATAGACATGACGAATTTGAAGCCTCTGGAACCCGTGGCCACATCAAGCATTAAACACAGTCCAACATCCAGATAGAATAATATAAATATACCCACTAAAGACCTAGTTACCTTAGTTCTTATATATGGCTTTCAACAATAACAACAACAAAATCATAAGGCATTCTAAAAGGCAAGAAATAAACATGGTAGAAAGAGATAAAGCAATCATCAGAACAAGACAGATATGACATACATGTTGGAATTATTGGACAGGGAACTTAACTATGTTTAATATTTAAGGATTCTAGTGGAAAAGTTAGACAATAAGCAAGAACAGATGGAGAATGTAAGCAGAGAGATGAAAATACTAAGAAACAATAGAAATCAAAATTTTGTAACAGAAATGAAGAATGTCTTTGATGGACCCATCAGTAGACAGCATAGCAACGAAAAGAATCAGTGAGCTTGAACATATGTCAGTAGAAACTTCCCAGCCTGAAATGCAAAGAGAGAAAAGAATGGGAAAAGATAAATAGACATAATAAAACACTGAATAATTATGAGACAGTCAAAAGGTGTAACTCATTGGAATTCCAGAAGGAGAAGAGAGAGAGAACAGAGCAGGAAAATATCCGAATTAATGACTTAGAACTTCCCAAAATTTCATGACAAACATCTAACCAAAATCTAGGAAGCTCAGTGAATACCAAACAGGATAAATACATCCTATTTAAACTGCAGAAAACCAAAGACAAAATCTTGAAAGAAGCCAGAGGGGAAAACTGCCTTACTTGTAGAGGAACAATGATAAGAATTACAATAGATTTCTTGTAATAAACCACACAAGCAAGAAGAAAGTAGAGTGAAACATTGAAAGTGCTGAGAGAAAATGCTACCAATCTGTTTTTATATTCAGCAAAATTATCCTTCAAAAGTGAAGGGGAAAAATAAAGTGAAAATGATAGAATGAAAACAGCTAAGCCATTCCAACCACCTGGCATTATACCCAACAGAGGGCAGGCAGATGCTCTCACAGTGGAAACATGTTGCTCATTGCTCTATATTTGCATTTTGATTCCTAACTTCTACTTTACCCAATCTAAAATTCTTATATGTTTTATAAGCTTTAGCATCAACCATAGCCACTACCATTTTCTCCTTAGCTGGGTCTTTCCCTCATTGATGTTAAGCCCCAAGTCTTTCATATCAGTAATGAGACTGCTCATGGTTAACTGATAACACTTGACATAATGGATAAGATTAATCAACTGTGAATGAGTCATTCAGGCCACTGGGCATTCCCAGGTAACCCAATGTAATCACAGGAAACCACAAAAAGAAAGTGACTATGACTAAATTAAAATCAAATCATTGGTTCTCTGTCCAATTTGTAACAAGACAGTTTGAAGTGAAAAATTTGCTCAATTTGTGTAGCTTAGAAAGAGGCATCCTCTCAGCCCAGTAATGGAGAGCTGACCTAGACATTCAACACAGCCGACATGCTCATTGAAGAGCTGAGGGCTTATGTGCATCAGTTCTCATCAAGGCCGAAAGAGAATACCCTCCACAACATACGTATTGTTTTTCTCTCTGATTCAATGTGTTCATTAAACAAACATTAAACTCTTTACTTGGCATTCTCAAATATTCCTATATTGGAAAGACGGTGTCATGAATGGTGGTCACAAACATAGTGGTCCCAGACTATTTTAAATTAATACTTTAGGAGTCCTGTTTACATACAACTCTATGTTATGAGTTGACAGGTAGAGTTTTGGCTTTGCAGATCTATTTTCACCAGTTCCAGGGTGTAAAAGCCTGAGGCCCAGCTCAGTGGCCATTGTCAAGATGATACTACACTGTAGGACTCCTTGATGGTCAGACATGCAGCCTCCTCATGGTAAAAACTCTGCATCGCCATGTGCTCTGCTCTTTCTAAGTTACAGAAAGAGTTATAATAACATTCTTTTATACTTACAGTGCTCACATGTACAATATTTTATTTGACTTGTATAACCCTGTAAGGATAGCAGTCTAAGTAGTAACAGGTTCATTTCAGAATCAAGGATAGTATTTCAAAGGGAGTTAAAAACTCACCCAAAGTCACACAGGAAGTATGGGTCAAAGACCAAAGTCTTGTCTTCTAAACAATAATTCATTTCTCTTCCCAAAGGATATTCTATAGAATACTATTTACGTGATACTGTCTGTTAAAAGATTTCTGAAGAATTCTTTTAGACAACTGCCTATTACATTTATCTTTAGGCAATAAAAAACAAAAACAGAACAAACAAAAAATCCTATGCTTAATAAAAGTTCTAAGAAATCTTCTGTAAAGACGTCCAGCATTTTCTAATCATATTTGATCTGAACAATTTTTTTCATATAGCATCTCTTAATATTGCTTCTCCTCCACCAAAAATAGAAAAACAAGAGCTTGGGAAATTCTTCACATCATCTTGCATTATGTCCACTGCCACCACTTTGGAGCAGGCTGCCATCATCTCTCTCTTGGACAAAATCAACTTCCCAACTAGTTCCCTGTTTCTGCCTCTCTTCCCTATAGCAAAGACTATAATTGTTCTCCAAAACCCACTTCCTTCTCCTCCTGAACATGGATTTAGACAGCATTTCCTAGCCTACTTTGCTGTTAGATACAGCCATGTGATGGAGTTCTGGCCAGTGAATTATTGTTGGAAATAATATGCACTGCTTCTCAGAGGCTCTCCTTCTCTCCTCCTCTGACTGGCTGAGGAGTAGAAGGAGGTAGCAGACACCCTTGGGCTGGGGATCTGAGGGAGCCACAAGATACACAACCCTGAATCCCTTATTGGCTACTTGGATCAGAGCTCTTCTTTGCCAAACACTCATATTCACTTAGTTCTATGAACAAAATAAATAAATAAATAAATAAACTGCTATTATGTTAAGCCATTGTGACTTGAAGGTGATTTATTTTTTAACAGCCATTTGCCTAATCTGACTAATATACTCCATTTCTAACATGTTAGCCAGATTGATGGTACTGAAATATAAGTCAATTAATGTCCTTCCTTTGCTCTGACTCTTCCAGTGGTTTCCCAAACGACTTATACAATATTAAGAACCAAACACCTTAGAATGGCTCACGGGGGCTTATATGATCAGACCATTGCTACCTCTCTTACCACATCTCCACTACTCCTTTTCACATGTAGTCCTCTCCACGTGGTGCTGAGTTAATTACTGTGCAGAAACATTTCTATGTTAGGGTCTTTGCATCCACTGTTCTCTCTGCTTGATAGGCTCTTACAGTAGATACTGGCATGGCTCACTCTGTCACCCTCTTTCTGCTTTTACTGAATCACCTTGAAGAGTTTTTCCCTGACTACCTCATTTAAAATAGCTATTCCCCCAAACCCACCTCACCATGTCCTGTCACATTCCCTTGATGTATATACTTTTTCTCCATAGCACTTGTTAACATCTATATTATTTTTTTAAACTTTTTTTCTAACTGCCATTTTCTTCTCTAGAATTAATCTCCATGAAGGCAGGTGTTTTTGTTGTTTGTTTGTTTGTTTCTTGGTTGTTGGTTTTTTTTACTGTATATTTAAGTCACTGTTCAATCTATTTCCTGGCATAAGTGACTGAATGAATCAGTGAATGAAATTTGCTAGAAAACTGACATGTCTACATCATGAAATCTAATGACTTATTTTCTCTTGGCATGTGTGTCAAGGACATTTATTTTAAATTTTAGTGTATGTTCATTATATCCTGAGAAGTTTTCGATAGTGACTTTATAATGTTAGATTCATATCAAAACAACCATAAAGACTATGATTGATATCAAGATGGAATACATGAAAATGTCCATAAATCTTTTCTGAAGATAAAATTCTACCTTGACTATATGTTCAAAATTAAACTTGCAGAGCAGGAAGTCTAGTGCATGTATATATTATCAACTATCTTTTGAGAATCCTTAAACTGAAAGTAGTGAGTTTGAACAAAACAGTCAGGAATTTGCCTCTGACACTCAGACTCCTCGTTTCCCCATAAAGAGCTCCACCTCTGTTAAAGTCATCAGCTCCACCAGCAGCACATTTTAAAGCAACCCTTATGAGTGTGATCACACCAGTAAAACCAGTAGTTTCCCTACTCAACTTGATATGAGTAGTGTCATGTCATGGTATCTTGACATCCTTGATATTGCTGCTTCTACTGTTTAGTTCCTGAAACTTTCAAAGTGAATGCCAAATGCCAATTAGTGACCAGTGTAGCGTGACGCCTGTAAGGAGCACATTTCTGATGGAACCTGCCAAGATACTAATATTGCCCAGTCATTGATTGCAAAGGATTTCAGCAACTAAAAGTCTTAGGTTTTTTGCTTTGCTTTGTTTTGCTTTTTCCAAAGGAAAGATTGGCAACTAACAATCTCCAACTGTATTCCCACAGCTAAAAACATAGTCAGTAAATGATATTTTGGATAGGAAAGGCTGTGTTCAGTTATCCTCGCCTATAGCAATTCTAACTAAGACAAGGAAAGGTGGCTAATGAAGGCTTAGTAAGCCAGCTTCCACTGTGGGGGACTGGACCATGACCTTGCTGGAGAACCTCTGCAGTACAGGCCACATCTCTCAAAGACATCCAACCTTAGGGGTGAGGGAAGTGGAGTATGTATACACTGACTACTACCAGTTACTGACTGTGGGTTGTTCTTCACAGGCTTTAATGCCACGTCACTTCTTGACTGCCATAGGGGTGGC
Organism: Mesoplodon densirostris; assembly: GCF_025265405.1. NCBI lineage: Eukaryota > Metazoa > Chordata > Mammalia > Artiodactyla > Ziphiidae > Mesoplodon > Mesoplodon densirostris. Next base: position 24,151,963 of record NC_082668.1, read on the forward strand.
CAAAGTGGACTTCATCAGTGAAAGGAAACTTTCAAGGATTATTTAGAATATAGAAACATTTAAAATGCCATCATGTTGGCAGTTGGGAATCAGACTGACATGCACTGGAGGGGTAAATGTGGGCGTACATGAGCAGAGCACTGACTGCATATGCTTCAGAAGGTAAAAGTGTTTAAGAAGAGAAATCTCCTGACATGATCTCTTGGTGAAGGATGCAGTGGAAGCACATTCTAGGAAGATGAAATTAAGAATATGATTTTTTTCACTGAGGACAGAGTCTGGGGGTAGTAAGAGATCAGATAAGAAAAGCACAGGGGAACTGAATAAGGAAGGGCAGGGATTTTTGTTTGTTTTTGTTTGTTTGCAGTTGTTTTATGCACATCTATATCCCCAAGGCTAGAAATAACACAAAGTATTATGTTCAATGCACATTTGTTAATGGAATGAATGAACTATTAGATTTTTCTCATTTCCAAGTTTTCTCATATTCCCCAAACTTGCTTTTTTCCAATAAAACTATCTGGCTTACTGCCTTTTGGATGATGTCATACCTTCTCACTTATCAATTAAATTCAGATTATCTCTTTTTTTTATGACTGATTCACTCTGCAAATAATGCTATTTATTTAATTTTACCACTTTCAGTTTCATCTCTTTCACTAGAAGTTGTAGAGGAAACTCTTGTCTTACCTTTATTCTATTCTTAAAGTTGCCAGTTTCTTACATTTCTTTCTTTAAAAATATCTTTGGGTTTCACTCCTTCCTCCCCATTGTCATTGTTACTACTGTAAGGCTCGACTCACCATCTCATGCCTTCTGACTGGTCAATCTATCCCCATTTACTCACCCCTAAACTCTTCTATAATGTCTGGCTAGGCTCTTTTTCTCCAAGATAAAAGTTTTCTTATATTATTTCTGCTCATAACAAACAATAATAATTATTTGGATTAATGTCAGAAGCTATACTATGTCTATTCCCACTCCTGTATGTACTTTTCTACCCTAGTCTGTAGGAATTGAGTGGGTCTAGGGAAGAGGATGTTAAAACAGTGGCTTGTGATTTATTTCTCTCTGATTACCAAGAAACACACTCAGGGAAAGAAAGTGACCTCCTGCATTATCTTTCTTGTAAACATGCTCATAAGGCACTTTCTGGTAAATAAACTAATAACATTTACTAGGAAGAGAGTTCTTATCTATAGAGTGCTCTCAGTAGGATGTCCATGGTTTGGTTAGCTTATGGTAGACAAATCTAGAATCTGTGGGTTTTTGAAACACAGTTCCCTGGAAAATGCCACATGAGGCCTATAACAATCTGGCTATAAAATACAGATGTTTCATAACCTAAAAATCTCTGCTAGATGAGGTGATTTGCAAAACTTTCTGAAAATTTCTTCTATTACTCCAGGTTGGAAGGCATGCCTGATGCAAAAAATAAAGACCTGAGGAGCCACTTGGAATGTCCTAGATCTCACCCCCACCCACCCACCCCCGCCTTTTTTCCGTCCATGTTTCTTGATTGCTTGTTTCCTTGAAACAATTGGCAATATATAACACTAGGTAAACTTATTTTATGCTTCTGATTTGACAATCTGATCCTCTGTGCTAGTTCAGGGCATAATGAGAACAACCACCTTTCCCTTAAATTTCAGTAGTAAATGAAATATAGACAGAAGAGTGTGAAAGAAAGAGTAGCTTGGATTATAGAACATGACTTATGCACACATAAGGGCTTCCTAATACCTTACCCCGGAGTTAGTATCTAAATCCTACTGAATGACTAAACTGGATAGCCATAGGCCATCTCTGCAAGGGCAGGCTCCTTACTGATTGAGAGAGAATAGTCCAGAAGGGTTATCTGATTATAAAATTAAAAGCAAAAAAAATCTCAAATTACCAATCAAATAAGTCACTCTTCATCCAAAGAAGAAGAGAAAATGAGGGGTAGGGGAAAAGACCAGGAATGTTACTCTTTTCAAAATCCTTCCAAATGGAAGGCCCCATCCCAAGAGGGTCAGCTGTGCTAGTTAATTTGAAAGCTCCCCCTTCCCAGTTCAAGACTTGAGAAAAAGTTTACAGAAGGCACCCTATTCAGAAGAATTTAGTTCAAAGTTAAAGTTAGTTTTGTTGCTTTTAGTAGATTAATACTGGAACAGTACCTCAGTCATTGGTTCCTTATAAATCTCTCATTTGACAAATGAGAAAATATGGTTCAAGAAATGTATAGTCAGTTGCTCAAACTAGCACCAACTTTAACTTCAGGTTTTCTGATCCTTATTTCCATGCTCTTCTAAAAAAGAAAAAGAGATGCTATCTTCTAAGTGGTTGTTTTTTGTTTTCATACTACATCCACTTGAACCTCAAGGATCCTTCAAATCTGAGCTTGTCTCATTTATCATCTCTATAATTACTCCTGTCTTCTCCCATTTTTGAATTCTTACTTTGTATTTTCACAAAATTTAAACAATAATTAATTTCTAATTATTTGTGTGTGATTTTTTTTTTCTTGAGGGCAAAGGGCATTTCTTATACTTCTACAGTGTTTCTCACTTCAGTTACTGAAATTTCAGTTATGTTTAGAAAGAAAACTTTACTTTTATATATAATATGTTTTTTGTTTTATTATATCATTTCCTTTAAAATAAAGGATTGTAAAATAATTAATGTTAATTACAAATTTAAATGTATTAATGCTTTATTAAAAGCTTCCAGTTGGTGCTTTCATTCTTTTTACATCTAGTGGAAATTTGTGATTCTTGTATAAGATAAAATAAAGACTTATTAACATAAATTAAGGCATTATACCATGATAATCTTACCACTTCAACATGATGTTAATTAACAATCTTGAAATTACTACCTAATTGGCATATTAGGGTACACTACTTGACTTGTACTTTCCCATGCTGAGAAAAAAATACATACTCAGTGTGCCTCAGTGTTGACTAATGAAAACTACAAAGAAGTCAGTACATTCATAATTTGCAATGAATGTTTATTACCAAGGTTATTATGTAAAGAGGGAAAGTAATATTATATGATTTAGTATCTTAACCAATGGGGTCAATAGAAGTACAAGATTGTCAATTACACCTATAATTCAAATTATACCATCTCTTAATGGCTAACACTAAATATGAAATATAGGCACTTAAATATTTTTCTTAGTTGAATGGCAAAATATACTGCTACAATTAGAGCTGTAACAATAACAATAGATAACTTTTTAAGGGCCTACTTGGGTCAAGCACTGAACTAGATGCTGTACGTACATCTCAACCCCTTCTAACATTCCCTGTGAGGTACCTATTTTATCCTCTTTTTACAAAATGGAAACTAAGACCTTCAGAGGTTAGGTACTTTCACAATGCACACCTTGCTTATTGAGCAGAGAGACGAGTTTGTTATTCTGAATTGCTATATCTATGTCTGTCTATTTATGTTCCCACATCTTAGGGATAACATCACTTTCTAGAGCTATTATGAAGGTTAATAGCAGATAATAGATGTTAAGGTGCCTAATACAGTGAAAGTATTAAAGTAAAATATTTAGGATACTCCTAGCTTTCCCTTCATTCTTCATTCAATATTTATCCTTACAGCTCAAAGTGTGGTCCCCAGAGCACCACCTGGAAACTTGTTAGAAAAACAGAATTTAGGGTCTCCAGACCTACTGAGTCAGAGTCTGCATTTTAAGGAGATTGTCAGGTGGTTTCTATATACACAGAAGTTCTAAAAGCACTGCTCTATACAGTAGGAGTATGTGGAGAGTAGATACAAATGCCCATTGTATTCAGCCTTATAGAAACAAGCACTTATTATCTGTCTTTATTAATCCATCTTAAAAAACATCCCTGTCTTTTCAACTCTAAGCATATCAACCAACTCTACCAGGAAAAAAATAAAACACAAACTATGAACCAAAGTATGGAAAGAAAAACTTCAAAGGCTTAGAATGTAAAGGCAGTGGAATTCAGGCGTGTATGACTGCATTTCTCTTTTTCCCACTGAGATCAAAGAACTTATTTTCACTCATCAATACATTTTAATTCTGGCTGTGTTTACCACTCCAGGTCCTACAGATTGCAAATAGAATTTTTAGAATTATACTGATGACAAAGTAACGGTAAGACAATCCCAGGATCTATAAAGTGTAGCAAAATGTGATTTAAGTTGTATAGAGTTAACCTTGAAAGTAATTAGAAATGATAGATTAAAGAAAAAAAGTTAAATTGCCCTCACAAGAATTACAAACAGAAGATAAGCTGATTTACCCTCAAAAGCCAGTTAGTAAATGATTATAAATGATGCCAAAACAATAGAAATTTAAGACATCAACTTTCTTTTGGGGGAAGGTTCTTATTCTCATTCTTGGTTAAAAAAAATCTTTGTTACTCTCTTTCTCCCTCGTGATATTTCGTTCAACACAAATTTTGGGTTTGCTTCTAGATTTAATCACCATTCAACTCTGAATTGTGAGATTTGTTTATAACCTGCACACTTCTGTATATTATTCACTGACACCCCCAAATTACCTTAAACATCAGCTAATTAACATTTCAAGCCATGATATAATGGAGCTGTGTAGCAAATCAATCTGTAAATCCCTTTATCTGTCACCATTTTGATATGTGGAACAGTGTTTTTGCAACAAATTGAATATTTTATTGCATCTTAACTCTTTATGTAATTAGAAAAATCCAAGTTTTGTTAAAAAGAAAGATGTCTCAAAAATGTAATGCATTTGAGGAAAAAAATGAAGTAGAACTGAAAGAGCTGATTTGACTTTGGCAGATTTACCATATGTTTAAATACGAAGGGAAGAGAACCAATATAGAGAACACGTGTAGAATACAGAAAATAAAATGTCAAAAATGTCCCAGAATGCGACAGCTTTGTCAGAGGTCTTCAACATATAGGTGAGGAAAATTTTAACCCTTGGTAGTGTTTCATCACCTCCTACTTGACACAATATTGCACTTTGTACTTAGTTTGCAATTATTTTCCCACTTACTTAATTGCCTCATCTGTTATGTATGTGGAATGGGTGACATCCCAGTACCCTCTGCACATGTTTCAGGCCAAAACAGAGTCATTTTGTCAGTAGATAATGACATCTAATAGATCTTTGCTATTTACATAAGAGCAATGAACTTCACGAAATCTCAGCTTCCTCTGAGAGCAACCGTGTGTCTTTAGTGATGTGTAGAAATTACCCCAAAGAGCTTTATCACTAATGTCAGGTAAATGAAAAGATAACGGTCTAGTAAAAGATGGGTAGAATTAATTGAGGGCTGTTGTGTGCCAGGAACCATGCTGATCTAACAGAAATCTTTTCGTGTAATCCCCACTATACACCATGAGGAAGGTATTGGTGCTTCATAGATAGGGCATAGAAGTACAGAGTGTTTACATTTCTTTCTCCAGGATATACACATACACTGAACAAGGAATTATAGTTGTAGAAGCAACGTTGTAATTTTTTCCCTTGCTATATTCAAACCTGTTTAGTGGGGAGGAGGGAGAGTCCCTATGTTTGACACTTGATGAAAAGTAGAGCAGTCCCTGACATTTATCTTTACTTTTAGCCTAGAAAGTAGTGGAAAGGATCATGTACTTTGGAACCAGACTCCCCGGATATAAGCCCCAAACTGTGTCACTTCCAAATTGTATAACCTTGGCACGTCATTGTGCCTCAGTTTTCTCCTCTATAAAATGCATAATATTTTCCTACATCCTGGGGTTGTTTTGAGGATTAAAAGAGATAATAGAGATAATAGCTATTAGAACCAGGCTTAGCACATACTAGGGGCTCTATGTGTTAGTTATTATTACTAAGGAAATAGGAAATTTGGGGTAACTTTAATGTCAAAACAGTTTAATTTAGTAATTATAAATGCTCCATCTTATATCCTATAATCAAAATCTCTTATGATTAATCTGGGCTTCCAATTTTGTTTCATTGTCAGATCTCTTTTTTTTTTTTTTTTTGCGTTACGTGGGCCTCTCACTGTTGTGGCCTCTCCCGTTGCAGAGCACAGGCTCCGGACGCGCAGGCTCAACGGCCATGGCTCACGGGCCCAGCGGCTCCGCGGCATGTGGGATCTTCCCGGACCGGGACGCGAACCCGCATCCCCTGCATCGGCAGGCGGACTCTCAACCACTGCACCACCAGGGAAGCCCCATTGTCAGATCTCTTTTACAGCCCTTCTCTATTGCTTATTAGCTGCTCTTTCTAACTTCCTCCAGGATCAAAGAGGAGGAAGAAAAGAAAGGCAAGAAGAACATGAAAGTTCCTACTTGACTGGACTTATTATACGATGGCTTAGCAATCTCTCAACCTGACAGGTTTTAAAAGTTTTCCTTCCCCTTATGGGATGCTTTTGTGCGTGCCTGGAGACACCAGGAGAGAAAGTGCAGTACTTTGAGAATATTCTGCTACACTCTCTGAGGCACAAGAGATGGATTTTCGTCTAGTTTTTTGACCCTCCTCAGATCCTGGTTTTCTGTCTTGCCAACCACCTCTTGGAGACACCTCATTTCTACAGTCAGTGTCTTAGGAAGGATTTACCATGGATCCAAGATTATGTTCTCTTCACCTCTACCATCATGGAGTAGTTGTAAGCAGAGTAGCTCAAAATAGCTGGAAGCAAAGCTCTCTCTGTCCTCACACAACATGCTTCATAGCCTATATTATAGAACTTGTGATTCTTTGTTGTTATTGCTTTTTGTGACCAGTTACTAGAATGAACTACGCTGGATAAAGTGAAAGAATAACATGACTTTATATTTTTTCACAATTTCCCCTTTAAATAATTTCCTCCCTGTGATGGATGAAGTTTCAATCAAATTTCATTGCTTGTCAAGTTACTTCATGGTATTAACATATCAAAAATGCCATGTCTAGGCTAGTCTAGTGTAATATTAAAAGACATTCACTTTAAATCTTCTCTCTTCCAATTTGGTCTGAAATGGGCAAGGCAGGGAGTTTGGGTTTCTTTCCCTACCTTGATCTTTTACTCCAGGCTGCCTCTGACTCCTCAGGTGGGATGGAGAAGAGATGAAAAGCAGAAGAAAGCTCAAATGACTGGCACAGTTGCCATACATCATTGACACACTCTATGGCAGCTGGCCCAAGATCTGTTTGTTTGTTTCCTTCTTTGAGATACTTGTAACTTCTTCAGAGAGCCCCCCAACTGGTGACCTCCATTTGTTTTTCCTAATATTACTAAGACTGTGATTTCTTCCCGTGTAGGCAGCTTACAATGCCCCTTCATTCTCTGCTTCCAGTGGCTTTTTGCTTAGTCACTATATACCTTCAGAAGGTCATCTTGAACAAAGTTCTTTCCAATACTTCTCACAGTTATCTCTCTCCAATCTACAAGAAGTATGGCATGAAGTGCCCTTCATCCCTAGGGGAGTTTCTCCTACCCTTGCCACCAGGCCTGCAAGGCAGCTAACTATTCTCTTGCCTCATGACACTTTTATATTATTTTTAATTTATTTAGTAAGTCATGAGCCATCTTTGATATTCCTCCAATTTCAGATAACTCAAGCAAATTCTCACTTGGTGTAGGAGGAAGACAGAAGAGCCTTTCTCCTTACCTAGAGGAAGGGAGGACAAATGTCACAGGACTCTGACTTCCCTCAAAGGAATTCTCCCTTCCAAATCTCAAATTCAAATGAATTCAAAGCCTCTTCTTATTAAGTGTGGAGGGCTGGTGATACTAGCAGAACCATTTCTCTGGTTGCCTTTTACAATTCTGGCATAGAGGGTTCATCATCCCAGTTTGGAATATAAAGATACCTCCTAGCTACTGTCTGCAGTCATAGAGCTGCTAGAGATTTTAGAGATGTGATATCAGTAAAAGTTTCCTTTTAACACTCTCTTACACTATCATCTGTAGTATTTTCAAGAGGGTAGGAATAATGTGTCTTGCTGGTACATTGCTTCCCTAGTCCTTAGCTCAGTATCAGCACACATAAATATTTATTAAACCAATGAGTTGAAGTGCATTTAATTTTGAGGTTATTAGTAGGGATAAATATTAGTTTTATAGATAGATTGATAGATATAAATCTAAGAAGTAGTAGCAGTAGTAGTATTTATCTACAGTTTTATAGATAGATTGATATATACCTATGGCTATTATATTTGTGTATGTATTCATGTATATTTATGCATTATGTAAGTATGTATATGTATTACACATGAATACATGGCCACAGTGTTGCATATCTCTAAAAGAAACACCATGCGTATAACGGTCTCTATAAATAGAGTTACACCTTTGGGAGTGTTATTTACACAGATAATAGTGAGAATAGTGCATCTTGGAAGTGTGAAAACCCTAGGACCTACTACATGAAAGTATAAGTATTCATTCTTCTGGTATCTGGATATATTTCATATATTCAATTGATCACATTTATTAAATATCTACTATGTATTATGAATAGTGTTAGATGATACAGATGGTGTTAGATGTCTATAGGGATAAATAAAATGAAATAGAAAATTGTAAGACAAACAGATATGATTACAAGTATATGCAAAAATGTATACAAATATAGAAAATGATTAGAATAAATTATATTTAAATGCTAGTAATTGTTTTGTTAGGTTAAGTGGAAATGGGTTTTTACTTTTCTGTTTACTTTAAAATTTTTCTTTATATATATAAAAAAATTAATTTCATAATCAGTTTCATAATAAAAATTCATAATGAATGAATTTTTTAATGAAAAATAAACACATTCTAAATGATCTAAGATATTGATATTTTAAGTCTTTAAATCAGATCAACACATATTTACCACCCATTATTTAGGGATAATTTTAGCCAAAACAATTTATCCAAAAATCCCTTTTTAGCATCTGAGAGAAAAATCGATCAACTTGAAAATAGGGTGACTGAGGCAATAAATTGGGAGACTGGACAATGCTAATTTAGAAATATTAATTATTTCTGATCTTGTACCACCAAGGAAACACCAACAGCTAAAACTGTTGACTGCAATTGTAGCTGAAGACTTATTTAAGCAGTCTTTTACAAGGACTATCTAGAATAATTAGCATATTACAAACACACAGAAATATTCTTGGTCACTTCCACAGTTTCATTTTTTTAAACTCTTTTATCATTACTTTAATAAAATCACCAGAATAGATTATTGCTGAAAATAAGCTATTTATTTGCCTGCTGTTTGCCTAGCATGTGATGAGGAAACAATATGGTTATCAGTTAATGATTTTAAAGCTTACTAAATGGCTAATTTTGAATCACATCCCATAGAGATGGGAGAAAAGAAAACCGACCACATTGTCAAGATCCTGAGTCATTGTGAAACCAGTCTGAGCCCTTAATATGAACTCCTAACATTAATGGTATACGTTTTGAGTTTTAAGGTTACTGATCACAGAAGTTTTGCTACAAAAGCAATTGTATCTTCAACTATTGTATCCAAGAAACTATTGTATCCTGGACCTTAAGAGAACACACATTTTTCACTAAAGTCTACTGAGAGGATTTTTACCCAGTTGCAATAGCAGTTTGTCAGTGTCCTCACAATAACATCAACCCAACACATCCATACAATGTGATTCACATCCAAAAGTACATTTGTGAATATTGAAATATAACATATATGATGAATGTTACATTAGTACTTATTACATAGATACATATTTACATTCTGGTGCTAGAGACCTAAGAGCACTTAGGTTGATACAATAAACTAAGCTTAAAAATTATAAAATAATTGCTTATGAATTAAATATAATTCTATAATTTTCCTTAAGATTTATCTTATCTCCTATAACTTAAATTTTTGTACAGTAACATGTACTCGCACACTGGTAGTTTCAATAATAAAATAATATACATAACATGTAGAAAATTTTATTTTCAAAATAAAATACATTCTTTGAGTTAAAAATGTGCATTTAGGCTATGATTAAACTTACTAGTATATTCCAAGAAATCCCCTTAAAATTTATAAAATCAAATATACTTTGTCACCCTTTAAAGGAAATGTACGTCACCACTCTCTGACTCTTTAGAGGATAAGGATTCAGGTAGACAAAAGAACTATATTCTCCATATTTTTTACAACTTTTCTTTATTAGTTAAAAAAAAGTCTACCTTTTCACTTGGAAAGCTTGAGAGTTAAGTCCACAATATAAGCTTTTGATAGTATTTATTTTCTCCTACTAGCATTTTCATTTCTTTTGAATATTTTTCTGTTGGTGAGAGTAAAATAAACCCCTGATTAGCAAACTGCAGCTTTTATCATGGCTACATGATACGTAGTCTAAAACTTTGATGAGCTGAGCCATAGCTCAAAATACTGGTTTTGTTTCCTTTTTCCAAAGTTCATAAGGTAGGTTGTGAATTCACAAGAATATGTCCAAGTACCCCCAAATCTGTCCTAAATAGACCCTATATAAGTATCATAAACAGAAAGGAAACTCACACTTTCCTTTTCCATTGTACCTCTTACTTTCATGTCTCAAACCACAAATAATCAAAGAAAGTTTTACAAAATGCAGGCTGTGTGATGTGTAAATGATGCCAATATAGCAGAAGACCACAGATTACCATGAACTTTTTTATCAAATAATGTACTAATTTTTGCTGTATGTAAATATTTCACTGACAAAATTCAAAGTAATTGTTCCAATTTGGAGACCTTTTATAAAAATGTCTTCCAAATGAGTTCATTCATGGGGCAGACAAAGGATAAATGTGAGCCCCAAAGGCATTAAGACCAGAAACAGTATAATTGAGACAAGTAACCAGCCAGGTTCTGTTCAGTCAGATGGTATTTACAGATGCCACATCAACCTACATGAAGTGATTTCTCAGAGTCTCCAGTCAATAAGATGGAACACGATCTATCCCCTTCCCTGCTTCCCTCCATTTATTTGTCATTTAACATATCTGGAGAAGTAGATATTCCAACACTTTTAAAATAATGGAAATATTGACTGAAACTTTACCAATGAAGTACTTTTCTTAAGCACTATTTCTCTAAGCATATGCACAGTAGGGTCTCTTACTGTGAATAGGGATTTGATTATATTCAGTGATGTTTAGTGGGAGGTAAAGTGACATATTTAATAAAAACGTTTCAAATTCATAGAAATGTCTTTATGTGATCTTTGTTTTGTACAATTAATTAATAATTCTATATTTTGCTAAATGATGTTTTGTTCATCTTTAAAACTGGAATACGAATATAATATATAGGTAATACTAAATTTGAAGACATGAAAATTTTGACTCAGTCTATTTTAACCACAACATTGCAATTTCACAGATTTGAAAGAAAAAATATTTTAATTTAGTAGAAAATCTTAATTGACATTCACTGATTCTCAGATGTCAGAGTATTGATCTATAACTTAGAAAGATAAAATCATTTTCATTAGTTTATCACTCATCACCGGAAGAAAAATATGGGGTATGTATTTCTAGAGTCAACAAATTACTAGCGTCATCCTAAAGAGTACCAAACCCTAGTCTTGATATATTACACTGGATTTTTCTTTTCTGTTTTTAATGTTTATAAAGAGAGATAAGTTAGATAAAAATGATTAGAGGTGAATTTAGCTATTAGATTGTATCTGTTTTCTTAGAAAATTAGAAGTAAATGTCACTTACTGAGAGTGAAGATATTCTTACATTCATTTTGATAATCATTCATTCATTCATTCATTCAACAGATATTTCATTTTACACTTGGGGTGGGCAATGAGGCAGAATGATGAACAAAATATGCAAAGCTCCTTCCTTCATAGATCTCAAAGATTGCTAGTGCATACACAATAGGAAAAAATGTAATTATAAAAGAGAAGTGTAATGGATATTATAATTTAAGAAAGACAAGATACTATGTGGGAACAGAACCAAGTCACCAATCTACGATTGAGAAGTCAAGGTGAAACTTTCAAAAAAGAGTAATATCTAACAAGTTAACCTTAGGAATGAGTAGAAGTGGATCAATAAAATAATGGGAATATGAGATCTGGATGAGAGAGAGAACAGTACGGTATGCATTAGAAGAACTAAATAAAGATTTTTTTTATGGCTTGAGCATGATCCAGGGAGTGGAAGGATGAAGGTGAAGATGTAAGAAATGGTCAAATCATTTTGACCAAGGTTTTGTAAGCAATGTCTTAGAGTTTGAACTTTTCCCCAAAGTAAACAAATGAAAACCAACTATGATAGCCAGCCTCCAAGATGGTACCCAATGATCTTTGCCTCCTATTATTTACACCTCTGTGTGCTCCCCTCCCATAATGAATCAATGCTGGCCTATTTGACCAATAGAACATGACAGAAATGATAAAGAAAGTTCTGAGATTAGGTCACAAAAATCAGTAGAGTTCTGCATTGATTGCTTGAGTCACTCTGGGGTAAACTAGCCATCATGCTGTGAGGAGATTCAAGCAGCCCTCTGGAGAGAAATCAACTTGTGATCAGCAATGTAACAGCCACATAAGTGAGGTGAGCTTTCTTAGAAACAGATCCCCAGCCTCAGTCAAGCCTTCGTATAACTGCAGCTGCAGCCAACAAGCCATCACAGCCTTAGAGAGACTTCAGGCCAGAACCATTAAGCCAAACCACTCCTGAATTATGTACCCATAGAAATGGTGAGGAAAAGAAATGATTTTGGTTGTTTTAAACAACTACGCTTTAGGCTTCCCTGGTGGCACAGTGGTTGAGAGTCCACCTGCTGATGCAGCGGACACGGGTTCGTGCCCCGGTCCGGGAAGATCCCACATGCTGCAGAGTGGCTGGGCCCGTGAGCCATGGCTGCTGGGCCTGTGCGTCCGGAGCCTGTGCTCTGCAACAGGAGAGGCCACAACAATGAGAGGCCTGTGTACCGCAAAAAAAAAAAAAAAAAAAAAAAACAATAAACAACTAAGTTTTTGTGTGATTTCTTACATAGCATTACTTAATGGATTAACCTACTAAAGTTTTTTAAATAGGTGAGATCACGAGATATTTTAACAGGGAATGCCATGATCAGATTATTTTTTTCTTCAGAAAAGTCTCTTTGGCTACATTGTGTAGAAAGACTGAAGAAAGGCAAAATAGGAGATAAAAAGGTTACTTCAGTATTTCAGGCAAGAGGTGATGGTGTCCACACTAGAATAAATATTTAGTATTGTATTTATCTTCACTGTTACATTTACACTTACTGATATTTTTAAAATAAAATATGAATTCTTTCAGAACATTTTTAGAATGATAACAAAACTTAAAATCAATTATTGTTTTGCCTGTTCACTTAATTCAACACTCAAGAAACATCGTGGAGTTCTAGAAGTACAAGTAAGTTAGTAGAACTTTTATTCACTCAACTATTATCTGTCAAAGGCTTGCCAAGTGAAAACAGACTCTGTCACTTTTCTGCCTCCTGAAACTGATGTCAGCTATTCAGCAGACTGACAAAGAGCCCAGAAAGTGCTCATACCTAGTGACCCTGTCACCCCAGCTCTGCAATGACTTTGGAAACCTCTGTTGCAGTAGTGTGCAATAACCACACTCAGCAGCAATTTCCAAAATGATACACTGTACTTTGCCAGGTCTGTAGCAGATGCAACACAATTTGCCAAAGCACAGGAGAGTAAAGTGGAACTTCTTTACATTTCCTACAATTACCTGTATTGCTTAAGCTGTAGACTCAAGTCACTACTCTTTATGGCAAATATCTATTTTCCCTGACTGCCAAAGATTATGAGATTTACATAAATCCTAGAATTTTTTGAAAAGGAAATTTGATTTTATTGGGACTTTGCTTAATGCTTTTCACAAACTTACCAAATACCCCCATAACGATTGACTCCCTCTTCGTATTTAAGTGACAGTTCTAAGATGTTATAAATTCTCTTTCAAAAGACTAGATAAAAATAAGTTTATGGTATTAAGAGATTTTAAAAGAAAGTTAGGAGGCTAGAGGAACATAAATCAAGATGTTAAATGCACTTTAGATTTTTGCCTGAAAAAAAAGACTTCTGACTAATGTCATAAATGTGCAAATCTTCCCAACCAAAGCTCCTTGAAATCTTTTCTGCTGTATTCATCCCTATAATTCCACCTACCCTTTTCCCTCCCTCCCCTTCCCCTTTGTCCATCCTCCCCCACTTTTTCTCTCTGAATAGTACTGAAAAAACTTTAGCAGTTACCTCATTCAAATGACTCCTTTTCACAAGTGAGTAGACCAAAGTCCAGACGAATTAAACATCCAGACTAATGTGACACAATTTAGTGGCAGATAAGCCTATAATTTGAGCTTTCTAAATTTTTTTCAAATCTTTTTTTTCCCCACTTCTTGTCATTAAATACCAGTTAAATACCAGTTCAGGTATCCATTACTTCTACCTACAATGAAGATAAATTCCCCCATTTATTTCTTTTATTCTTTTTAATTTTTAAAAATTAAAAAAAATTTTTTTTTTATATTTTTGGTCCTGTCTTTATACCTAGGAGGGCACTCTCAAAAAGTTGGTGAATATTGTGTGTTCTGAGGAGCAGATGGCCTCAGCTCAGTCTGAGGTGGACCCAAAGGAGTTAACAGTTGGTCCTCACAACTGGGCAATGAGTATTTTCCTGAAGGAGGCGCTGATCTGTGCAACTGTGCAGTGTCTGCCACAGGTGGTAAGAGCCACTCAATTGCTAGCCAAGAACAGGAACTAAAGACTGGATGTCTATCAAGATGTTTTTATGCTGGGGTTCCATATGGAACCAGAGAATCAGTAAAAATAGGGGGGATTATGCTAGATTCCAGGTTTTTTCACAGTTTTCTGACACCTATTTTTAGTGAAGGTACTTAGCAATAGAGGATCAAGAGGAATGCCTTTGACCACATTTAGGTCAAAATATTACTAAGGGAGTAAGTAGCAACACTAGAGAACAGGATAGTGAATAGTCTTAACAAACCTGACCAGTGAAGTCAGCCTAGGTTTTGCTTCAGTGCAAACGACTCTAAAACATCCGTGACTTACAACACAAATGTAATTCCTCACTCACCATACATGTCCATTTTTGGTTGCCTGCAGCTTTGTCATGCCATCTTCTTTTAGGACACAATATGTCTGTCACAGGAGAAGGAAAAAGAGAGAGAATGGCAAAGCCTGTGCCAACTCTTAAAGCCTGTGCCAGCAAGTGACATCCTTCCCTTTGTTCACACTTCATTGACCAAAACACATCACATCATCACATGGGTACACCTAAGTTCAACTTTGTGGATGGGTGTAATCCTCCCAGGGAGAAGGGCAGGGCATACAGGGAACAGTAACACAGTCCAAGGCAGAACCAGGGAGAGGCCCACCTCAGTGGGGCTGGGTGCCAGAACTACTGTCAGGCTTCACCTCCCATGAGGAGATAGTTTTATTTACGGCCAATCTTAAATCTTCTTGATTTTTATCAACTAAGGAAACAGGCCTTTCCAAACAACAGTCAAAAGAAAATCCATTTTGAGATTTTAATTTTATAAAATTGCTCTGCCTTGTAATTCAATAAACTGGAATATGTGGAGAACTCAGCTTCTGTGTGCTGTAGATTATGATATTTATATATTAGAAATACCTTGAAATGATTTTGAAAAGTTCAATACAAAGGTGAAGGACAATACAAAGGTGAACTATTATTGTTCTTACATTATAATTAGTACTGACTCCCCTTTCTCTTTTTTTTTTAAGTTTTTCTTTTTTTTTTTTTGATGTGGACCATTTTTAAAGTCTGTATTGAATTTGTCATGATATTGCTTCCATTTTATGTTTTGGCTTTTTGGCCACAAGACACGTGGGATCTTAGCTCCCTGACCAGAGATCAAACCCTCACGCCCTACACTGGAAGGCAAAGTCTTAACCACTGGACCGCCAGGGAAGTCCCTCCTCTTTCTCTTGAACCCAGATGACTTTTTAGATTCCCAAGTCCCTTCAGACTGTAATCCTCTCTACATATAGATCATCTTTAAAAAGATGCAGAAAGAAAAGCAATGTTAAAAAGTATCCAAGGAACCCTTACTAAAAAGAAATAGAGAATTTTGGAAACCTGTTAAAGGAGGAGAAAAAAGGGGCTTCACATAGATATTTGAATTCTTATCAAGCAACAACATAGCCTCATTGAAGAATATCTTTATTTTCCATCGGGTACATGATGCATTAAAAACACAAAAGAATGAAAATTTTTTTTCTACAAAGTGAGAGAATCACTGAGAAATAAATGTAATGTCCAAAATATAAAGCTTCACAGCATGATTATCCTTTCATTAAGATGTAAGCAACGTTCTAGGAAATGTTGTGGTCCTAATTACAATATGATGAAATACACGTTTGGAAAACAGCACACTTGAAAAATATGTAATATTCATTGTAACAGCAAAAAAAAAAAGAAAAATATACAGATATGGTGTGTTATATTTCTACCTCTCATAAATAATATCTAAATAGTTTAGGCTACAATTTTCAAAAGAAGATGGGATATTTTGAAAATAAGCTAACTTTATTTGTAAATTGGTTCATATGTAATTCAGTGAAAATGCATATATTTTTATAGAAATGATTTCTTAAACAGTTGGAGGCTAAATGAATGAATGAATTATTTATTTACTTTAATAGTCAAATATTCTAGAGGCTCTGTAATGGCAAATCACTGATCAGATTGATGTTTGCTCTGTGGCATTATACAGACTCAGAGATACAGACATTGATGATGTATGGCATTATACAAATGTATACACACTTCTTCATTGAATTACTATGATAATACATTGCCTCAAAGGGAAATGTAACCATTACAGATAGTTATTTTGGAATCATAGCCTAGCATTGACTCAAATATCTAGAGAGAAGTTTTCCAGTAACTTCAGTCATCTGAATGCCACCGTATCTACTGAGAAAACCCAAAGGTTTGAATTGTCAAATCAGACTCACACAAATCATAAACCTCACCCAGTATCAAGCTTTACTAGTGATTTAAAGGATACACATAATCAAATGACACAGACAAAGCAGGGACATATACAGAAAGACAAACACAACTTCCCAGGCCTTTCTTGTCAATCAGGACCAGGTTAACAAATGAAGCCCCTGACAGATATGTAAAGTGCTAGTTTTTACCTAAAAGGAGCTGTTTGGACATTTTTTTAAAAATCTCCATTTTACACTAGGAGTGTCACAGAGTATACATTACATTTCTAGGGGACCATGCCACATAGATCCATAGATTCTATGTTTGTTTTCCGTAAGCACCCTAGACATCCTGCTATAGCAGTCCATAGATAATGACTCTCCCACTAGTTCATACCATTAGTGTTTGCCAGGTGATCTGTCACTAACTTATTTCAAGGAGATTTCTTTTCCAGGGCTGTCCTCAGGTTAAGGAGCCTTACAGGTCTCTACTAATCATCCCTTCCCATTTTTACTATAAATAATAATGATAAAATATCTTACAACTATAAAAACTAAGAAGCAGAACTTGGCATAGAGGAAGATGTCTTAAAGCAGGGGTCCCCAACCCCCGAGCCACGGACCGGTACCAGTCCTGTTAGGAACTGGGCCTCACAGTAAGAGGTGAGCAGGGAGCAAGCAAAGCTTCATCTGCCACTCCCCATCGCTCGCATTTCCACCTGGACCACTGCCCCTGCCCGCCCCACTTCCTGCCACCGGTCTGTAGAAAAATTGTCTTCCATGAAACCGGTCCCTGGTGACAAATAGGTTGCGGACTACTGTCTTAAAGAATGGTCTGGACTACTGAGACTCAGGAGGAGGAGGGGAGTGACAAAGAGAACAGAAAAATGAGTGTGGGAGTGACAAGGAAAGTGAAACAAAACAGAAAAGCAAATGCAGGAGGGAAAGGAAAACTGATGGAGACAAATGCAAAGAGGAGTGGAGATACCAATGGTGGGCTGTGAATACCGAAAGCTGTGGAAGAGTTTAGAAGCTATTACAGAAATAGCACTAGAAAATACAAGTGCCATGGTAGTAATTACCAGTGGATACAGTACTTAGGAAAAGAAGAAAACTAGCAGTAATAATAATGGCCAGCATTTATTAATCACTTACTTGTGCCACATACTATGCCTTGACTCGTAACTTTTGTCATTTAATCATCAGAGTTTAGAGGGGGTTTACTATTTTACAGATTAAGATGAGAAATTGCTTGCCTATGCTATTTCAGGAAAGAAGGGAGCAAAGCCAGACTCAAATTCAATTCAGTGACCCCAGATCCAATATTCTTAGTCACTGCAGTCTAGTATGAGTGTGCTGTGGAACAGGATGACAGAGATTGTCCTTCCAACTCAGGACATCTCAGTGTGACAGGAAGGTGTAGTGGAACAGGGTGTATTTGAGCAGGTGAGAACTCTGAGCGTCAGACAGAAAATTTAGAGTGATCAATATACAGATGGTAATCGAAGTCCTGGAAATAGATAAGATTACTCAAGGGAAGTGTATAGAATGAGAATAAAATAGACTTCTGTTAAGAACACTCAGGAAAAAATTGAGAAAAGGGCAGCTCATGAAGGAGACGAAAGAATGGACAGAGAGGGGTGAAAAGTAACTAGAAAAAAAAGCGGTGTCATAGAATAGAAGAAGAGAGAATATCACCAGCAACAGGGAAATCAATTGCTTAACCAAGAGGCTATGAAAAGTAGAAATGAACAGATTACTTTGGAATTAAGAATAAAAGCACATTGCTAAATATTTAGAGTGGTTTACTAGAGTAAAAAGTTGAAGACAGTTGGCAGTGGATTAAGGAATGGATGAAAGGTGAGGTGGAGAAGATAAAAATTAAAACCTTTAGTTTTAAAAAGGACTATTTTAAAGGGAATATTAGCTAGGGCTGAGCAGGTGAAGTTAAGAAATTTTGTTTATCTTGTTTTTGTTTATTAATGTTGTTGCTTTTTAAAGGAGACTCTTAAGCATGTTTAATGCTAATAGGAAGTATCCTAAAATAAGGGAGAAGTTATAGATACAAAGGAAGAGGAATGAATCAGTTAATTAATTAATTAATTAATGGAGTATATCAGTTTCCTATCACTGTTATAACAAATTACCACAAACCTACTGGCTTCAAACATGAGAAATTTATTCTCATCATATTAACTTTTTCTCTTTTCTAATCAAATCTCCTTCTGCCTCACTCTTAAAAGGACACTTGTGATTACATTTAGGACAGATCCAGCTAACCCAAAAAAATATTATCTCATGATCCTTAATTTAATCACATCTGCCAAGTCCCTCTTGTCATATATGGTAATATTCACAGGTTCAGAGATGAGAACCTGGATATTTTGGGGGACCATTATTCAGCCTACCACACAGTGCAAACTTCATGATGCACAATAATGCTCTCTTGTCTCACTCTAAATGTATGACCACAGGGTGACAAATGGTATTCTCTAATACCCTGAAACCCCACTACACTGCATGTTTACTCTGACATTACCCAAAATGAGAATCTCATACCTTCTCCTTTGTCCAATGGTGCCCTCAACTCTAGTCCCACTTCCTTTCCACTCACTCTTCCCTCTCAAATGCTGACATTGATACAATAGTCAGTCTAAAGTTTCTTCACTTTCATCACAAAATTTACAGACCTACATGAAATTGAAATTTTATCTCTGCCCCTCTCTTTTTTCTTAAAATAAATGAAATGTCCCTGTTCATATTAAACTTCTCCTTTTGTGCTCTAGCTCTCACAATGCTCACCTTCTAATGAACCTGGCTCTGGCAATTATCCCCTCTCCTGCATAATCAGTTTCTTTCTACCAAGTCAATGCTACCAACGTACATATTCTAGAATCTTCCTACTTTATAAAACCCTCTTTGGGTCCACATTGCCTTGCAGCTATCATTCTTCTTCTTGGTTTCCTTTCACAATAAGCTGATTGGAAGAGTTGTTTATTGTCTTCCTCTTCTTTGCCCTCCGTCCTCTCCTCAAAAGATCATCGTTCAACTGAAATAGCTCTTGTAACATATGACTTCCCCCGTGCTAACTTTAACAGCTATTTCACTGTTTTAATATTACTAGATCTCTCAGATAAACAGTTGGCCACTTGCTTCTTCTTGAACTACAATATTTTCTTTCCTTGGCTTCTGTGGCAACACTCCTCCTTGGCTTTTCTCTTACCTCACTAGCTATTTCTGTCTCCTATGTTGATTCCTCTATTATATGTATTCCTCTTTTATTCAATATTGGCATGTCCCAGAGTTATGTCCTAGATTTTTTCCTCTTCTTTCTCTATAATTTCTCTTTAGATTATTCCACCTGGTCCCATGACTTTACAACCCATATACCATTGGGTCTCAAATATTAATAGCCAGTGCTGACCTCTCTTCTGAATTCCAAATGCAAATATCCAACTACCAATTAGACATTCCTAGTTGCATGTTTAAGAAACATCTCAAATTTAGCAAGCCCAAAACCTA
Source organism: Mesoplodon densirostris (assembly GCF_025265405.1). Taxonomy (NCBI): domain Eukaryota; kingdom Metazoa; phylum Chordata; class Mammalia; order Artiodactyla; family Ziphiidae; genus Mesoplodon; species Mesoplodon densirostris. The sequence continues at coordinate 24,172,409 of NC_082668.1, forward strand.
ACTCTGGAGTGCAACTTTATCTTTACCTTAAAAGTATTTTGCTCCCATGCTCCTCAATTCAGTGAATGATACCACAAAATTACTAAAGTAGAAAAAGAATTGCAGATATCGTTGTTCCTATCTTTCACTCACCTTCTACATCAGATATATCAAAAAGTCTTTTTGATTCAGCCCTCAAAATATATTCTTAATCTGTAATCATTCTCTACTTTTCTAATCACATAAGCTCAAGCCACCATTTTCTCCCATCAACATTGCTTGAATTACCTACTAAATGATATCTTTTCTTCCACTTCTTTTTTTTTAACATCTTTATTGGAGTATAATTGCTTTACATTGTTGTGTTACTTTCTGCCGTATAACAAAGTGAATCAGCTATACATATACATATATCCCCATATCCCCATCCTCTTGTGTTTCCCTCCCACCCTCCCTATCTCACCCCTCTAGGTGATCACAAAGCACCCAGGTGATCTCCCTGTTCTATGCAGCTGCTTCCCACTAGCTATCTATTTTACATTTGGGAGTGTATATATGTCAATGCCACTCTCTCACTTCGCCCCAGCTTATCCTTCCCCCTCCTCAGGTCCTCAAATCCATTCTCTACGTCTTTGTCTTTATTCCTGTCTTGCCCCTAGGTTCTTCAGAACCTTTTTTTTTTGAATCCATATATATGTGTTAGCATACAGTATTTGTTTTTTTCTGACTTACTTCACTCTGTATGACAGACTCTAGGTCCATCCACCTCACTACAATAACTGAATTTCGTTTCCTTTTATGGCTGAGCAATATTCCATTGTATATATGTGCCACATTTTCTTTATCCATTCATCTGTCGATGGACACTTAGGCTGCTTCCACGTCCTGGATACTGTAAATAGAGTTACAATGAACACTAAGTTACATGAATCTTTTTGAAGTATGGTTTTCTCAGGTTGCCCACTAGTAGTTTGCTGGGTCGTATGGTAATTCTATTTTTAGATTTTTAAGGAACCTCTATACTGTTCTCCATAGTGGTTGTATCAATTTACATTCCCACCAACAGTGCAAGAGGGTTCCCTTTTCTCCACACCCTCTCCAGCATTTATTGTTTGTAGATTTTTTGATGATGGTCTTTCTGACCGGTGTGAGGTGATACCTCATTGTAGTTTTGATTTGCATTTCTCTAATGATTAGTCATGTTGAGCATCCTTTCATGTGTTTGTTGGCAACCTGTATATCTTCTTCAGAGAAATGTCTATTTAGGTCTTCTGCCTATTTCTGGATTGGGTTGTTTGTTTTTTTGATATTGAGCTGCATGAGCTACTTGAATATTTTGGAGATTAATCTTTGTCGGTTGCTTCCTTTGAAAATATTTTCTCCCATTCTGAGAGTTGTCTTTTCATCTTGTATATGGTTTCCTTTGCTGTGCAAAAGCTTTTAAGTTTCATTAGGTCCCATTTGCTTATTTTTGTTTTTATTTCCATTTCTCTAGGAGGTGGGTCAAGAAGGATCTTGCTGTCATTTATGTCAGAGTGTTCTACCTATGTTTTCCTCTAAGAGTTTTATAGTGTCTGGCCTTACATGTAAGGTTTTAATCCATTTGGAGTTTATTTTTGTGTATGGTGCTGGAGAGTGTTCTAATTTCATTCTTTTACATGTGGCTGTGCAGTTTTCCCAGCACCACTTATTGAAGAGGCTGTCTTCATTCCATGTGTATTCTTGCCTCCTTTATCAAAAATAAGGTGACCATATGTGCATAGGTTTATCTCTGTGCTTTCTATCCTGTTCCATTGATCTGTGTTCCTGTTTTTGTGCAAGTACCATACTGTCTTGATTAGTGTCGCTTTGTAGTACAGTCTGAATTCAGGGAGCCTGATTCCTCCAGCTCCATTTTTCGTTCTCAAGATTGCTTTGGCTATTCGGGGTCTTTTGTGTTTCCATACAAATTGTGAAATTTTTTGTTCTAGTTCTGTGAAAAATGCCATTCGTAGTTTGACAGGGATTGCATTGAATCTGTAGATTGCCTTGGGTACTAGTCATTTTCACAATGTTGATTCTTCCAATCCAAGATCATGGTATATCTCTCCATCTGTTGGTATCATCTTTTATTTCTTCCATCAGTGTCTTATAGTTTTCTGCATGCAGGTCTTTTGTCTCCTTAAGTAGGCTTATTCCTCGGTATTTTATTCTTTTTGTTGCAGTGTAAATGGGAGTGTTTCCTTAATGTCTCTTTCAGATTTTTCATCATTAGTGTAAAACAATGCAAGAGATTTCTGTGCATTAATTTTGTATCCTGCTCTTTACCAAATTCATTGATTAGCTCTAGTAGTTTTCTGGTAGCATCTTTACTATGCTCTACGTATAGTATCACATCATCTGCAAACAGTGACAGTTTTACTTCTTTTCCAGTTTGGATTCCTATTATTTCTTTTTTTCTCTGACTGCTACGGCAAGACTCCCAAAGCTATGTTGAATAAGAGTGGTGAGAGTGGGCAGACTTATCTTGTTCCTGACCTTAGAGGAAATGGTTTCAGTTTTTCACCATTGAGAAAGATGTTGGCTGTGGGTTTGTCATATATGGCCTTTATTTTGTTGAGGCAAGCTCCCTCTATGCCTACTTTCAGAAGGGTTTTTATCATAAATGGGTGTTGAATTTTGTTGATAGCATTTTCTGCATCTATTGACATGATCATATGGCTTTCATCCTTCAATTTGTTAATATGGTGTATCACATTGATTGATTTCTGTATATTGTAGAATCTTTGCATTCCTGGGATAAACCCCACTTGAACATGGTGTATGATCCTTTTAATGTGCTGCTGGATTCTGTTTGACAGTAGTTTATTGAGGTTTTTGCATCTATGTTCATCAGTGATATTAGCCTGTAGTTTTATTTTTTTGTGACATCTTTCGTTTTGGTATCAAGGTGATGGTGGCCTTGTAGAATGAGTTTGGGAGTGTTCCTCCCTCTGCTATATTCTGGAAGAGTTTGAGAAGGATAAATGTCAGTTCTTCTCTAAATGTTTGATAGAATTTGCCTGTGAAGCCCTCTGGTCCTGGGCTTTTGTTTGCTGTGGGTTTTTTTTTTTGTTTTTTTGTTTTGTTTGTTTAATCACAGTCTCAATTTTAGTGTTTGTGATTTGTCTGTTTATATTTTCTATTTCTTCCTGGTTCAGTCTCAGAAGGTTTTGCTTTTCTAAGAATGTGTCCATTTCTGCCAGGTTGTCCATATTTTTGGCATGGAGTTGCTTGTAGTAATCTCTCATGATCCTTGTTATTTCTGCAGTGTCAGTTGTTACTTCTCCTTTTTCATTTCTAATTCTGTTGATTTTAGTCTTCTCCCTTTTTTTCTTGATGAGTCTGGCTAGTGGTTTATCAACTTTGTTTATGTTCTCATAGAACCAGCTTTTAGTTTTATTGATCTTTGCTATTGTTTTCTTCATTTCTTTTTCATTTATTTCTCCTCTGATATTTATTATTTCTTTCCTTCTGCTAATGTGAGGTTTTTGTTATTGTTCTTCTTCTTTCCATAATTGCTTTAGGTGAAAGGTTAGGTTGTTTATTTGAGATGTTTCTTGTTTCTTGAGGTAAGATTGTATTGCTATAACTTCCCTCTTAGAACTGCTTTTGCTGCATCCCGTAGGTTTTGGGTCATCGTGTTTTCATTGTCATTTGTTTCTAGGTATTTTTTAATTTCCTCTTTGATTTCTCCAGTGATCTCTTGGTTATTTAGTTGCATACTGTTCATTCTCCATACGTTTGTATTTTTTACAGTTTTTTTCCTGTAATTGATATCTAGTCTCATAGCATTGTGGTCAAAATGATACTTGATATAATTTCAATTTTCTTAAATTTACCAAGGCTTGATTTGTTATCCAAGATATGATCTATAATGGAGAATGTTCCATGAGTATTTGAGAAGAAAGTGTATTCTGTTGCTTTTGGATAATGTCCTATAAATATCAATTAAGTCCATCTTGTTTAATGTCTCATTTAAAGCTTGTGTTTTCTTACTTATTTTCATTTTGGATGATCTATCCATTGGTGAAAGATGGGTGTTAAAGTCCCTTACTATGATTGTGTTACTGTCAAGTTCCCCTTTTATGGCTGTTAGCATTTGCCTTTTGTATTGAGGTGCTCCTATTTTGGGTGCATCAATATTTACAATTGTTATATCTTCTTCTTGGATTAATCCCTTGATCATTATGTAGTGTCCTTCTTTGTCTCTTGTAATAGTCTTTATTTTAAAGTCTATCTTGTCTGATATGAGAATTGCTACTTCAGCTTTCTTTTGCTTTCCATTTGCATGAAATATCTTTTTCCATCCCCTCAATTTCAGTCTGTATGTGTCATTAGGGCTGAAGTGGGTCTCTTGTACACAGCATATATTCGGATCTTGTTTTCCTGTCCATTCCTGTCTTTTGTTTGGAGCATTTAGTCCATTTATATTTAAGGTAATTATCAATATATATGTTCCTATTACCATTTTCTGAATTGTTTTGGGTTTGTTATTGTAGGTCTTTTCCTTCTCTCGTATTTCCTGCCTAGAGAAGTTCCTTTAGCATTTGCTGAAAGGCTGGTTTGGTAGTGCTGAATTCTCTTAGCTTTTCCTTGTCTGTAAAGTTTTTAATTTCTCCGTTGAATCTGAATGAGATCCTTGCTGGGTAGAGTAATCTTGGTTGTAGCTTTTTCCCTTTCCTCACTTTAAATATGTCCTGCCACTCCTTTCTGACTTGCAGAGCTTCTGCTGAAAGATCAGCTGTTAACCTTATGGGGATTCCCTTGTGTGCTATTTCTTATTTTTCCCTTGCTGCTTTTAATATTTTTTAATTTAATATTTGATAGCTTGATTAATATGTGTCTTGGCATGTTTCTCCTTGGCTTTATCCTGTATGGGACTCTCTGTGCTTCCTGAACTTGATTAACTATTTCCTTTCTTATATTAGGGAAGTTTTCAACTATAATCTCTTCAACTATTTTCTCAGTCCCTTTCTTTTTCTCTTCTTCTTCTGAGACCCCTATATTTCGAATGTTGGTGGGTTTAATGTTGTTGCAGAGGTCTCTAAGACTGTCCTCAATTATTTTCATTCTTTTTTCTTTATTCTGCTCTGTAGTAGTTATTTCCACTATTTTATCTTCCAGGTAACTTATTCATTATTCTGCCTCAGTTATTCTGTTATTGATTCCTTCTAGAAAATTTTTAATTTCATTTATTGTGTTGTTCATCATTGTTTGTTTGCTCTTTAGTTCTTCTAGGTCCTTGTCAAATGTTTCTTTTTCTTTCCTTTTTTCTTTCTTTTTTTTTTTTTTTTTTTTTGCGGTATGCAGGCCTCTCACTGTTGTGGCCTCTCCCATTGTGGAGCACAGGCTCCAGAGGTGCAGGCTCAGTGGCCATGGCTCACGGGCTGAGCCGCTCCACGGCATGTGGTATCCTACCCGACTGGAGCACGAACCCACGTCCCCTGCATCGGCAGGTGGACTCTCAGCCACTGCGCCACCAGGGAAGCCCTCAAACGTTTCTTTTATCCTCTCCTTTCTGTCTCCAAGATTTTGTCTCATCTTTACTATCATTACTCTGAATTCTTTTTCAGGTAGACTGCCTATTTCTTCTTCATTTGTTTGGTCTGGTTGGTTTTTACTTTGCTCCTTCATCTGCTGTGTATTTCTCTGTCTTCTCATTTTGCTTAAGTTACTGTGTTTGGGGTCTCCTTTTCACATGCTGCAGGTTTGTAGATCCCGTTGTTTTTGGTGTCTGACCCCAGTGGGTAAGGTTGGTTCAGTGGGTTGCATAGGCTTCCTGGTGGAAGGGCTGGTGCCTGTGTTCTAGTGGATGAGGCTGGATCTTGTCTTTCTGGTGGGCAGGACTGCGTTCAGTGGTGTGTTTTGGGGTGTTTGTGAACTTATTATGATTTTAGCCAGCCTCTCTGTCTTGCTGGTTGTTTGGCATGGGGAGTCCAGCACTGGAGCTTGCTGGTCATTGAGTGGAGCTAGGTCTTAGCATTGAGATGGAGATCTCTGGGAGAGCTCTCGCTGATTGATATTACATGGGGCCGGGAGTTCTCTGGTGGTCTAATGTACTGAACTCAGCTCTGCCACCTCAAAGGCTGAGGCCTGACAATGAGCCACAGCACCAAGACTCTGTCAGCCACAAGGTTCAGAAGAAAAGGGAGGAAAAAAAGAAAGAAAACAAAATATAATAAAATAAATAAAGTTATTAAAATTAAAAAATTTTAATTATTAAATTAAAAGAATAAAAAAGTAATTTAAAAATAAAAGGAAAAAGAAGAAGAGAGCAACCAAACTAATAAACAAATCCACCAATGATAACAAGCACTAAAAACTAAACTAAGGTAAACATAAAAATCAGAAACTAGTCAGTTGCATACAGCAAACCCTAAGTCTACAGTTGCTCCCAATGTCCACTACCTCAATTTTGGGATGACTCATTGTCTTCTCAGGTATTCCACAGATGCAGGGTACATCAAGTTGATTGTGGAGATTTAGTCTGCTGCTCCTGAGGCTGCTGGGAGAAATTTCCCTATCTCTTCATTGTTCGCACAGCTCCTGGGGTTCAGATTTGGATTTGGCCCCACCTCTGCATGTAGGTCACCCTCTGGCGTCTGTTCTTTGCCCAGACACAAGGGGGTTAAAGCAGCAGCTGATTAGGGGGCTCTGGCTCACTCAGGCTGGCGTGAGGTAGGGGGACAGAATGTGGGGTGAGCTTGTGGTGGCAGAGTCCAGCATGACATTGCAACAGTCTGAGGCATGCTGTGTGTTCTCCTGGGGAAGTTGTCCCTGGATTATAGGACCCTGGCAGTGGTGGCCTGCACAGGGGAGGTGTGGATAGTGACCTGTGCTTGCACACAGGCTTCTTGGTGGCTGCAGCAGCTGTGTCAGAATGTGATGCCTGTCTCTGATGTCCATGCTGATAGTCGCGGCTCCAGCCCATCTCTGGAGCTTGTTTAGGTTGTGTTCTGAATCTCCTCTCCTTGCGCACCCTGGAACAATAGTCTCTTGACTCAGGCAGTTCCAGGTCTCTTGACTCTTAGGCAATTCCAGGCTTTTTCCCAGACTCCCTTCCGGCTAGCTGTGGCACACCAGCCCCCTTCAGGCTGTGTTCACACAGCCAACCCCAGTCCTCTCACTGGGATCTGACCTCCAAAGCCCAAGCCTCAGCTCACAGCCCCTGCCCACCCCAGCGGGTGAGCCAACAAGCCTCTCAAGCTGGTGAGTGCCGGTCAGCACCAATCTTCTGTGCGGGAATCTCTCTGCTTTGTCCTCTGCACCCCTGTTGCTGCACTCCTCCGTAGCTCTGAAGCTTCCCCTCCTCCCACCCCCCATCTCCGCCAGTGAAGGGGCTTCCTATTGTGTGGAAAATTTTCCTCCTTCACAGCTCCCTCCCAGAGGTGCATGTCCTGTTCCTATTTTTTTGTCTCTTTTTTCTTTTTTCTTTTGCTCTACCCAGGTACATGGGGAGTTTCTTGCCTTTTGGGAAGTCTGAGGTCTTCTGCCAGAGTTCAGTAGGTGTTCTGTAGTTGTTCCACATGTAGATGTACTTTTGATGTATTTGTGGGGAGGAAGGTGATCTCCACGTCTTAGTCCTCTTCCATCTTGAAGGTCCCACCTCTTCTTCCACTCTTAACTTTCATCCACCATCAGAGTGATTTGTTTTTGTTTGTGTGTTTTCATCTATATCAGATCATGTCATTCACTCTCATGCTTAAAAACCAAGAAATGCTTCCTACATAACCTATATTTGGCCCCTGAGTCACTCTATGAACTAACCCTCCACTGTACTTTCCCATGATCATTCATATATATCCACACTGACCTTATATCTATACTTGTAACACACCAAGTCATTTCCCAAGTTAGGACTTATGTCTTGTTCTTCCCAGTGAAATCACAGGCTTCTTCTCCATAGCTTCTCATGACTGGCTCCTTCATGTCATTCAAATCTGTGATCAAATATCACTTCCTCAGTGAAGCCTTCCTGCCCAAATGATATAAACGTACACACCCAGAGATCCACTATCTAATTCATGACCTGTCTTATTGTTCTTCAAAGCATTTACTACTAGATGAAACTAATCATATTTTCCTAGCAACTGATTTTTTCCTCCAATAGAGTATAAGCTCTCTGAGAATCAGGTCATAATATATATTACTCATTGCTGTGGCACAAGAGCCTAAAACATTACCTGGCATAAAGTAGAAGATATATAGATATAAAATAAATGAATGAAAAATGAGGAGGTTTTAGCAGTGGTAAACTGACAGTTGAAAAAATTAGCCTAAGATAGAAACACAGCATTTTTCTTGTTTTACTATGCTACCTTGCTAGCGTCAACAAGTTGGTAGTTGAGGAATGTGAGGAAATTTAAGAGGTTATCCTGATGGTCATTATTTAGAAAAAGTTATAATATGAGTTGACCTAAAACTAGTAAACTGTAGACCAAATTTAATATATGCATATGTTTGTTTATTTATTTGTTTGTTTCATTCTTTTTGCCTTACATAGAGTACAAAAAATGAAGTAAATTCAATGTTTATTAGTTTTGAGATATGACACGATAAACTCATATTCCTGGCTTTTCTCACAGGAACAAAACATCTGGCATCCCTGGGCCCACATTTCAGCATGGCAACCATCTGGTAGAGGTGAGGGGTAGCTGTCCCACTCAGATAGGGCTTACAAGCTTCAGTCTCCACTATGCCCACTTCACTCCTTTTCACCATGTTTCAGGCCTTGTGCATTTGATTTTGACTTCCCTTAAATCAAAGCCAAAAAAAGCAGCTACTTGGTTTCATGTTAAAGATTTCTACCACCAAGGACTAAATAATCTCAAGTCATTCTTTATGTAAAACTATTTCAAAAGGGGCAACTTGGCAACTTTTATTGACTTAACTTAGTGCCTAGTTATCATGATAGTCCATTCTATAAGGAAAGGAATATAGGATAATGGTAATGTTAGGTTAGAATCTGTTAGCAGCACTTAAAAAAAAACTGTAGGGCCTCCCTGGTGGCGCAAGTGGTTGAGAGTCCGCCTGCCGATGCAGGGGATACGGGTTCGTGCCCCGGTTTGGGAGGATCCCATATGCCGCGGAGCGGCTGGGCCCGTGAGCCATGGCCGCTGAGCCTGCGCATCCGGAGCCTGCGCGTCCGGAGCCTGTGCTCCGCAACGGGGGAGGCCACAACAGTGAGAGGCCCGCATACCGCAAAAAAAAAAAAAAAAAAAAAACTGTAAATTGTTTAGCAAACTACACCATGTATTATTGGTTTTTTGTTTGTTTTTTTGCGGTACGTGGGCCTCTCACTGTTGTGGCCTCTCCCGTTGCGGAGCACAGGCTCCGGACGCGCAGGCTCAGTGACCATGGCTCACGGACCAGCTGCTCCGTGGCATGTGGGATCCTCCTGGACCAGGGAACGAACCCATGTCCCCTGCATCGGCAGGCAGACTCTCAACCACTGCGCCACCAGGGAAGCCCAATGTATTATTGTTTAATGACATTTTATTTTGTTTGTTTTGCTTTTTAATGTGAAGGTTGTATAGCAGAAGTTAAGTAAATGAGAAATAGTCCTGTCTATAAAGAAAACATGAAAAACTTGAGTTTCAGTGTGTTGCAGTAAGGTTTGGTCTTAATTTTGGTTTTGCTCCAAATTCAGACTAAATTTTAGCCTTTTCCCTTGGCTCACATGAAATCTCAATCTGTATGCTGAGTCTGTGCTATCTATCCATACTGATGTTTTTAAGCACCCACGACAGTTATGCCTCATTGTTTTAAATTACATATACCCAATGACTGAATTCATTGAGCATAAGAAATGATAAATGTCCCAGTCAGACCTGTAAGATATTCAAGTTCAGAAGGAGTCCAAAAGGATTAATATAAAATTCATGTACACTGAAAGCTTAGAGGAAGGTGCTTGGCATTTTTCTATGTTTTAATTTGCTTAAAAATGCATGTTGGCATTAGAAGTCAAACTTTGATGATTCTTTTACAAAAATATCAAGATTCTAGTTGTAGATTCAAAAAACGAATCTATCTGAATGTTTTAAAAATTCAGAGCCTATAGTTTTAAAAGAATTTTCAGTGAACATTCTTAAAAAGTATTTTTCCTTAAAAACTCATAGCCATTCTTCATATCACTTATTTATAACTATCTAAGAACTGAAATACAGTTTTCAAGATAAAAGATCTTTAAGGAAATAGCATGACATCACTCTTTCACAAAAAGCAATTTGAACTGCATTTGGACACCAACACAATAAGTCAATTTCTCTCCCCCTCCTTTTTTTGAAAAATATATTTTATATATTTTGAGCACAAATACAAGTCAATCTCCAGCAGACAGTCCATTAAATAGTGCCAAATTGATGTTAATAAACCTGTATAACTCAAATTATGTTAACTCTTTAATCACTCAAAAAAGGTATGGCCAGAAATCCTTATCCTGGAAAATTATAGTTATATGCTCCTCATCTTAAATTTTGTTTTGTTACTTTTGAACAAAAATTCTTTGGTCTTCTGTTCATTATTACTCCATAAAATTTTATAGTAATGTAAAATCACTACCAAGAGTCATATAATGGTCTAATATTTAAAAGTAATTTCAAGTAGCTTCTAGTTCTCCTAATAGTTACCTTTCAGTTTGCTATTTATAAGTTCCTAAATTGAAAGACACTCTATGATATTTGTTGACACCTTAATTTATCATTTTGGTTTTGGAAATGTGTCACATTTAAGGTGAATTTATGATCATCTCTAGAATGATTGTTGTTTAACTTTTATGATAGACTACTGCTTTTTTCAGTTATTCTTTCTACAAATATTTATTGAATCCCTACTGTATACCAGGCATACTGTTCTAGAAAATTAAGATATATTATGGAAGAAAATAGACAATGATCAGCACCTTCTTAGAGTTTTTAACCTAGTGGAGACAGCCAGACAAAAAATAAATACTAAACATAATAAACCAGCAAGTCATAAAGTATATTAAAGAATAATAAATATTCAGGGGGGAAAATAAAATGTAGTATAGGGGATTTGAAATTAAGCAGGGAAAGGGGATTTCTAGTCATACTTAACTATAAACTACTTCAAAACTAAGTGGCTTAAAATAAGGTATTATTATTTTCTATAGTATTGTGCTTTAACCGGGCTCAGCCGGTTGGTTCTCACTTGGGTTTCTCATGTATTTTCAGAAAGATATTAACTAGGGCTTTTGTCTGTGCTGGATGGAGGTCCAAGATGAATCACTCACATGGCCAGCAGTTGAAGCTCAGTTGAGGTGATTAGCCATAGTGCCTATAGGTGGTCTCTCCATGTGACTTTGGCTTCCCAGCATGGAGGCTGTGTTCTGAGAGAAAGTGTACTGTCAGCGACCATCCTGAGAGTTAGTATTTCAAGAAACCAAGATAGACTCTGCAAAACTTCCTCTGACTTAGCCTCAGAAGTTTTAGATTGTCACATTTGATACATTTTATTGGTTACAAACAAGACCCAGGGCAGCCCAGATTCAAGGGGAGGGGGCTACACAATGTTCAGTGAGGGTCATTTTTAAAGACTAGTTATCAAAGGAAGTTGTTGTAATTTTAAGTCGGGTGATCAGGCTTGGAAAAGGGCAGTGAGTTAGGCCGGTAATTATCTGAAGAAAAGTCATTCCAAGCAGAGGGAACAGCCAGTATAAATAATCAAGAAAAAAATCATACAGATTACGTTTGAGGGATTAAAAAGAAAGGTAGTGGAGTGAGTGAGGGGGGAAATCAGTAAAGATGAGATCAAAAATTATGGAGGCCATATCACTTAGACCAAAAATCAGCCCATAGGTTTATCAAAATGATGGTCATTGGTGACTTGCTAAGTATTTTAGAGAGAGGCGAAAACAAGAGGGAAAGAGACTTAAACAAGGAGGAAATGAGTTATGAGTAAAGAAAGTATAAACAATCTTTTAAAGATAAACAATCTTTCCAGGAGTAGACAGGGCTAGGAATCTAAAGAGGGTAGCATTCTGAAGAGAAGAGAGCAGCAGAGAGAAAACTCCAGAGATTTGCACATATGTCCCCTTGATTATTCATCTGGGTACTGATCAGTGCATGTTTGTGAGGAAACTACCAAAGGCTGTGAAAATAACCACCTGAAAGGATTAGAGGAAATGATTTTCAGAGTTCACACAAGGCTGGAAATAGTGAATGTTTTTCAGACTAGGAAAACTCATAATTCATGGGGGTATTGGGAAGAGTACTTAGAAAGACGCTGCCGAGGCAGTGGGACAAAAAAAAAGGATCCAGAACTAAATACTGTTCTGTTTCCACCTAAGTTTAAAGCAGGACCCAAAAGAATCAAACTTCTCCTAAGTAACTTAACTATTTCTCAGAATAAAGCTAAAGAATATTTATAGGATATATAAAATATATACAGCACCTAAAAGGTAACAAATCAAAGCACCTGGCATAAAATGAAAAATTACCAGATATGCAAAGAAGTAAAATCTGAACCATAATGACAATAAAAACATATCAATCAAAACCAGTCCAGAACTTAATAATTAAATATATTCCAATGATATTTGACTTGTGAGATTTTTAACATATGTAAAATAATAAGCATAATGATAACAATAGGAAGATCAGGAGAAGTATAAGCGTGACTTACATTCTTATAAATTTCTCTATCTGTGATGTGGTACACCACTTAATATTAAAGGTAGAATCGACCACTAAAATAGCCAAAAATAATAGCTATAAGACAATAATATACATAAAATGAAAAAATTAAAATATTCAATCCAAAAGAAGGCAGAGAAAAAGGCCAAAACACAAAGAATAAATGAGACAAATAGAAAGCAAGTGGCAAATGGTTAACACTTAACCATGCTAAGAGTAACATTAAGCGTAAATAAATGAAACACTCCCAATTAAAAGCAAAAGATTATCTGATTAGGTATGAAAGCAAGACTCGATTATTTGCTGTCTGTGAGGGACCTACTTTAATACAAAGATACAAATAGGTGAAAAGTAAAATAATGACAAATGATATGCCATGCTAATAATAAGCAAAAGAAAGCTGGAGTGGCTATATTAATATCAGACAAAATTGATTTCAAAGATAGCAATATCACTAGGGATAAAGAAAGTCACTGCAGAAGGATACTAGAAAACTTTTGCGGTTTGATATGTTCATTATCTTGACTGTGGTCAGAGTTTGATGGCTATATCAATAAGTCAACTTTTATTAAACTTCACACTTTTAATATGTACATAATATGTCAACTATATCTCAATGAATCTGTTATCAACAACCAAAAAAGAAGCAGATAGAAAAAAGAGGTACCCTTTGATGGTGAAGAGAATGATCCAGTGTAGACTGAAAAATTAATGGTAAAAGAAAAGAGCAGAGAATTTCTGGAGTGATATCATTGAGTAAACTTGCTTTTTTGTAAGTTACTTATAATTTTCAATCCACTCTCTTGTTCCCATTGACTTCTCTTCATAACCATTATCACCACTCTTGTCCAAGCTACTATCATCTCTGTTTGGATTGCTTAACTATTTTTCTCTCAGAATAAAAACAAAACTCCTACAATGGCCTTTAGGACTCTCTCCATGACCTAGTTCCTACCTATTGCTCCATCTTCTCTTCAGATCAATTTACTCTTATTCTCCCTTTTCATCTGCATTAACCTGCTTTCAATCCCTATACTAGTTTCCTAAGGTTGCTATCACAAAGTAACACAAACAGTGTGGCTTAAAACAACAGAAATTTGTTGTCTCACAGTTTTCTGCAGACCAGAAATCCAAAATCAAAATGTGAACAGGGCCATGCTCTCCCAAAGGTGCCAGAGAAGGATCTGTCCCAGGCCTCTCTCCAAGCTTCTAGTAGCTTCAGGCATTCCATGGCTTAAAGATGGTTATTTTCTCCCTGTGTCTCTTCACATAGTCTTCCCTCTGTGTCCAAATTTCCCCTTTTTATAAGGACAGCAGTCATATTAGACTGGGGGTCTACCATAACAACATCATTTTAACTTTGTTAAATCTGCCAAGACTCTATTTTCAAATAAGATCACATTCTTAGGTACTAGAGGTTTGGACTTCAGCATATCTTTCAGGGAGAGAACAACTTAACCTACAAAACTCCCTGTATTCATTGAACTGCATTTTGCCAATGGACATTTATGCAGCTCTTCTGCCTGAGCTGTTAGATCCTTCTCTGATTCTTTTTATCAAAACTGGTACCAATCCTTCAGATCTAAACTAAAGTGTAACTCCTTCAAGACTTTCTTGACCTGTTTCATTATGTCAAATTCCCCTACCCAGACTCTCATAGTCTTGGAAACCTCTCCTTTATAACACTTGTTTGAGATACAATTTTTCATGGTAGGACTATTTAAATATGTATATTTTCTCTCAATAAACTGTTAACTCCATGAATATAGGTAATGTGTCTGTTTTGCTTACCATTTTATCACCACCACTTTGTAGAATACAGAGAACATAGTACATTATCAATAAATTATTGCATAATAAATAAGATTATTTTTAATTAAATAAGTTGTTTGTTAGTGACTTAAAGTAACACAGAAGCTTAGAAAGATATTTTTATCATTTCTATAAGAAAGTAAAAGTGTCATGAGGGCTGGGTAATTTAATTAAGGAATGAATAAAATAAAACAAATACATTAAATTAATTTAATATATAATTTAACTACAACTTTAACAAGTTTTACTCTGTTATATTGTAGTAAGTTGGACATAGGAAGTACTCTATTTTCACTTTCTCAATGAAATTAATTTTGTTCTAATATGTGAATCAATATGAATGTTAAGTACAAAATCCATTCTGGAATGACATATCAAAGTAAAGAGATATTGTTCCCTATTTTGCTCGTTGTGAAAAATATTGAAATTAACCTTGGCCGTGTGTATGCTCTGACCTAATTTTAATTAAAAATTTTGCACATCCCTTTGCACACTGTTGCTTTCAGTATAAACTAAAAAAAGGCCTATGAGATCTCATTTCTTAACCATGGATGTACACATACATCACATAACACACAAGTTAGTCACACGTTTTAGTGATAAAACTGACTGATATTTTGAGCTTTATTAACAAGCAATTTTGTTTTAATTAATTCTTAATGAAATCCCAGTATTGACTGGATAACTTGAAGCTTTTATAAGCATTTTATAGTCTACTAAGTTTCAATATGACAGGCAATGTTGACAACTTTTATCAGCTGTCAATCCAATCTTGTCAGTCTGGAGTCAGGATGAATTCTTTTTATGCATTTACAGATCCACAAAATTGAAAAAAGAAGCTATGGCTATAAAAACACATAATCCTTTCCTGATTTGAAATCAGAATATTGTGAAATTTCTATAAGCTAATGTTAATCCTTTTATACTTTATAGAAATAAAGTAGTTACTAATCTTTTGTTGAGGGGAGATCAAGATGGTGGAGTTGGAGGATGTTGAGCTCACCTCTCCCACAAACACATCAAAAATACATCCATATGTGAAAAATTCTCACTGAAAACAAACTGGAGGCTGACTGAAAGCCTCCTCTACAATAAAGGCTGTAAAGAAAGATCCACACAGAGTCAGGTAGAAAGAGAAGAGATCAGTTCAGGACCTGTGCCCCTAGGAGGGGATATAGAAGAGGAGGAGGATTACATGGGCTCAGAAATCCTCCCTAGAAAGCGAGCAGTTTGAATCACATATTGGGTACCCCAGCCCTGGATCTGACACCAGGAAGACAAGTCCTCTTAGCTGCTTCAAAAAACAGTGGGACTAATAGGAGGTTTAAAAGAAATCTAGACTCCACTCATGAAGAACAAGTAGTTACTTGCTTACTTCCAAAACAAGGCAGCCGAAGCATACTGAAACTGCCCAGGACTCAGACCCCAGAGTGTGCTCCAGCCCACACCATGTGCTTGCCCCTGCACCTCTAGCTCAGGCACAATTCCACACTAGGGCAAAGACTGCTATTGGCAGAGAGTGCACAGTTTGAGGGGGATGGAGCTGGCTGACCATGGCACCTCATCTGAATGGGAAAAGGGTGGCCCTTACTGGTACTCATGGAAACAGCAGATCAGAAGCAGTCTGAAGTTCTCACTGGTATGCCAGAACTGTCTCAGAGCATGCCCTGGCCCACACTGGGCAACCACTCTGGCCCCTGTTGTTCCAGCACTTCTCCCCTCTGGGGCAAAGGTGCTGCTTCTGGGAGTGGGGAGAGTGCACACTTAGAAGGATCAAAACCAGCTTGGACCAAACCCTTCTGCTATATCACCTTGGGACCCGACCCCACCCCCAGTAGGAAAATGATGGCCACTGAGCATAGGGGAAGCCCCAGCTCACACCTGGCTTTAGCCCTAGTCCCACCATCTCCAGCCCCACCTCCCATCAAGGTGATAGCCGCTAGTTATCACCCTGGGAGAAGACATGACCCATGCTCACTTCAGATCCAGCTCTCCCACTAAGCCACTGGATACACATAGACTATATAGGGATGCTCCCCAAAAGGATACCCTTTCAAGTCCAGAACAGATGTGTTTCACCTAATTTCAGAAACAGAAGAAGTTAAGCAAAATGAAAAGACAGAGGGATTTGTTTCAAGTGAAATAACATGTAAAATTTCCCGAAAAAAAAAACAACTAATGAAACAGAGGTAAATAATTTACCAGATAAAGAGTTCAAACCATTTGTAATCAGAATGCTAAGTGAACTAGGGAAAAGAATAGATGGACACAGTGAGAATTTTAACAAGAAACTAAAGAACCAGTCAGAGCTGAGGAATATAATAACTGAAATGAAAAACGCACTAGAAGGAATTAAGAGCAGACTAGGTGATGCAGAAGAATTCATAAGTGATCTGGAAGACATAGTAATGGAAATCACCCAATCATAGCAACAACAACAAAAAAAGAAAAAATGAGAGCAGTGTAACGGAATTCTAGAATAACACCAAACCTACTAACATTCACATTATGGGGATCCCAGATAAAATTTTAAAAATTAAAAGCCATAATAAAATTATGGCTGATAACTTCCTAAACCTGAAGAAGGAAACACATACACAAGTACAGGAAGCACAGAGAGACTCATACAAGATGATCTGAAAGAGACCCACACCAAGACATTATTAAAATGGCCAAAGTTACAGATAAAGAGAGAATTTTAAAAGCAGCAAGAGAAAAACAAAGAGTAACATACAAAGGAACCCCCATAAGGCTATCAGCTAATTTTTCTGAAGAAATTTTGCAGGCCAGAAGGCAGCGGCATGATATATTTCAAATGCTGAAAGGGAAAAAACTTACAACCTAGGATACTTTACCCAGCAGGTTATCATTCACAATTGAAGGAGAGACAAATAACTTCTGAAATAAGTAAAAATTAAAAGAGTTCATCAATATTAAACTGACTCAAAAAAATGTGAAATGGTCTTTTTTAAGTGGAAAAGAAAAGGCTACAGTAAGAGGGAAGAATTTATAGGAAAAGAAAAAAATCCACTAGTAAAGGAAAATATATAGTAAAGCCTGTGAATCAACAACTTAAATAAGCTAGTAAAAAAGAAAAAAAGTAAAATAGACTATAACCTCAATAAATAGTTAAGGGATAAACATGAAGATGTGAAATATTACAACAAAAACACAAAATTTGAGGGACAGGATGAAAAATACAGATCTTTTATAATGTGCTTGAACTTCAATGACTATCAGTTTAAAACAAGTAGATATAGTTATAGGTCAACATATAAAAGCCCCCATGATAACCACAAATCAAAAATCTACAATAGATACATAAAAACTAGAAAGAAAGGAACATAAGAATACCACTAAGATAAACATCAAACCATAAGGGAAGGAAGCAAAAAGAAGAAAAGAATAGAGAAGTACAAAATAACCAGAAAAAAAGTAATGAAACACCAATAAATATATAAGTATAAATGATCACTTCAAATGTCAATAGACCAAAGGCTTCGAAAGACTTAGTGTGGCTGATTGTAAGCAACTGAATCAAATAACCAATATAAATAACTCACTATTTATGCTTTCAAAGCATAAAGAAATCAACAGTATCACCATCATCAAAAGTATATATGATTGAATTCTGGCTGGGTTAAAAAGAACCATGAGACTTAATTCTTATTCTCCAAGAGGTTATAATCTGGTTTGGGGAACAGACAAAGACAACAAAATATAATAATCCTGAGGCTTACTGTTATTTTTTTTTTTAATCTTGACTTTTCTACCCTGTAATTCCAATCTTTTATATAGATGTAAAATTCTCTAGAGAGCCAGTTCCCCTTTTATCAAGAAGTAGAGCAGATACAGCAAAACACAGAAATCATTGCAAGGTATTGCTCTGAAGAAAATTCTGTTGGGATAGAGAGATAAGGCAATTTATTGAAAATCGTGTTTCTTTAGGATCAGTTGGGCTGGGTATAGGAGGGGCTGGCAGGAAGAGAGTCTGGAAGTGCCAGAGGACAGTTTTAACAGACCCAAGCTGAAAGGAAAGGAGCCTGCTTGCACCAGGTTAATGGCTGTATATTTCAAATAAAGAGACAAGTACTAAGAAAGAAAATGACATATTTAGTGCAACAAAATTAGAGAAGAAAAGGGAGTGGGCAGGAGAAAGAACAAAAAGACAGGCTGATTCACTCATTTGACTTGGTGGATGAGAAATTATATTTTTATTTCCTTAAAGAGGAAACTGCAGAGGGGAACTGATTTGATGCTCTGAGATATTTTGCTATGCACATTCAGAAGGTCCTGCTTCCCACACCTTTCCTGGCTGAGAAAATCTTTGCCCTCAGTATCTGCTCAATTATTTAGCTATGTTTTCTCATATATCCCCATATCTATATCAGCTGAGGCTAATTATACATAAAAAGAACAGACGTCTATCTCAGAAATAGCTCATTCCTAAGCTTGCCATGAGCATATGACTTAGCCTGGTGTTGATGCCTCTTCAAGGATGCAAAAGTCTAAGACAATCAAATGTTGTCTTAAGAATTTGAACCTGGAAGCATAGAAAGAGGTTGCCAGATGTTAGCATTCATTAGAGCTAGAAAGTCAAGTATTTCTAAGGTTGAGGAGTGTGGCTCTAATGAGAAGCATCTAAGATTATTAGGAAGAGGAAGAGCCAAGAGAGAGTGTAAGGATCAGAAACACACAGCCAAGCAGATCATCTATGGAAGGGGGAGAAACCATCCTTTAAGAACACAGAACACAAGTTTGGTTCCTGATGTCTTGCCATAATTCTGGGTCTTGGATTTCCATAACAGTCTCTGTTTTGCCTTTATAATAAAACATCATTTTTATACTACCAGAGAAAATATTTGTTCCTCACAAACAAAAGACAACATAAGAGTGGTTTTGTGCTGTAAGGCCTGAAAATAAAACCTGATATTTTGGCCTGATACTATGTGCTGCCATGACAGCTGGTGAAACTTGCAAGGCCTCCAATGGCCTAACTGCAAGCTCCCCTCTCAACTCTGCTTCGGTGAATAAAGTCCCTTAGCCAATCAGTCTTCTTATCAAAGGGACTAAGTACAATTTCTCCTTAACCCTGAGGCTTGGTTTAAATTCCCTGCTGGTGGTGGAATTATTCAAAGAAGCCAACCACATCCTTTTTAAGGAACCAGGGTCACCCTACCCCCTTGATGCTTTAAAATCTATCTTCCAGAGCCCCTACTTGTTCACTATGTTCCTGAAGGCAACCCATTTGTGGCCCAGAGTGAGTGGTGTGCGGTGCCCTCCCCAGTGGGTTATGGGTTTATATGCTAATCTGTGGATCTCACATGTTTAGTTTCAGATGGGTCTTGTGTATTTGGCCATCCCCATTGTCCTAGTGATAATCCCTTTCTCACCAGTGGGGTGCATTGGAGGTGATTAAAACCTTTTATGTATGTATCTGAATTCCATGGGGTCTTCCTGTGAGGGTCCTGCCATTTAGATTCCCATTTCAAGTTCCTTTTCCTTAGGATCTCACATACGTGTTGAAAAACAAACAAAATTTTTTAAAAAGTCTCTATTTCTTTAAAATAATATCCTTATCAAAGTTATGTTAAAATTTTAGTACTAAATATCATATAACCATAAAATTAATGAATACAACCTTCAGACCCAAGCGAACCTAACATTTTCATCATACATAAAATGGCAAACACATAAATCACTGGAACAACAGTGGACTGTGAAATATAGTTAGAATAAAAGATTTAGAAAGTGAAAAAAAAGATTCTCCTCAGATGTTTTTTAAATGTATTTACAGTTTGAATGCCATCTGTAAATGTGGAAAAAGGAAGTTAAGGGGAAATTAAAATTATCAATAGTGTCAGGACCAGCAGTACAATTTTAAATCAAATTGTACGACTTATTTGGCTAGTGGTTCTATTTTCTGGAGTACCAGATTTTCAGGAAGTAGCAAGACTGAAAAAGAATAGAAATTTTCTATTATTATCTGGTTCTTGGAAATACCGATTCAAATTCTGAAAGCAAAAAAAAAAACTAAACAAAATTGTTAGTAAAAAATATTTCTTCTAAGAGACCTTCAAGATGGCGGAGGAGTAAGATGTGGAGATCACCTTCCTCCCCACAAATACATCAGAGATACATCTACATGTGGAACAGCTCTTACAGAACACCTACTGAACGCTGGCAGAAGACCTCAGACTTCCCAAAAGGCAAGAAACTCCCCATGTACCTGGGTAAAGCAAAAGAAAAAACAGAAACAAAAGAACAGGGACGGGACCTGCACCTAGGGGAGGGAGCTGTGATGGAGGAAAAGTTTCCACACACTAGAAAGGCCTTCACTGGCGGGGACAGGGGCTGGCGGGGGGGAAGCTTCGGAGCCATGAAGGAGAGCATAGCAACTGGGGTGCAGAGGGCAAAGCAGAGAGATTCCCGCACAGAGAATCGGTGTTGACAAGCAGTCACCAGCCCGAGAAGCTTCTCTGCTCACCCGCCGGTGTGGGCGAGGCTGGGAGTTGAGGCTCGTACTTCAGAGGTCAGATCCCAGGGAGAGGACAGGGTTGGCTGCGTGAACACAGCCTGAAGGGGGTTAGTGCGCCACAACTAGCCGGGAGGGAGTCCGGGAAAAAGTCTGGACCTGCCTAAGAGGCAAGAGACCACTGTTTTGGGGTATGTGAGGAGAGGGGATTCAGAGCACCGCCTAAACGAGCTCCGAAGACTGGCTTGAGCTGCAGCTATCAGTGCGGACCACAGAGATGGGCATGAGACACTAAGGCTGCTGCTGCAGCCACCAAGAAGCCTGTGTGCAAGCACAGATCACTATCCACACCGCCCCTCCCGGGAGCCTCTGCAGCCCACCACTGCCAGGGTCCCGTGATCCAGGGACAACTTCCCCGGCAGAACACACAGAGCGCCTTGGGCTGTTGCAATGTCACTCTGGCCTCTGCCGCCGCAGGCTCGCCCTGCATTCCGCACCCCTACCTCCCCTGGGCCTGAGTGAGCGAGAGCCCCCTAATCAGCTGTTCCTTTAACCCCGTCCTGTCTGGGCAGAAACAGACGCTCTCAGGCGGCCTACACGCAGAGGCGGGGCCAAATCCACACTGAACCAGAGGAGCTGTGCGAACAAAGAAGAGACAGGGAAATCTCTCCCAGCAGCCTCAGGAGCAGCGGATTAAATCTCCACAATCAACTTGATGTACCCTATATCTCTGGAATACATGAATAGACAACGAATCTTCCAAAATTGAGGAAGCTTAAATCGATATCTAGGTCTATGTTAGAAATCGAGGTATCCCCCCAACCCAGGAATCCATTTTTTAAAGCTGATTTGCATTCAGAGAAGTTGCCCTTCATTAAGGAGGACCCAGGAGGATGTTGGTGCATCCCTGTGAGCAGGGAACCAGAAAGCAAAGCAGGAAAATGAAATAGCAGTAGACACAAAGGTGATCTGGATTGAAGAGTTGGAGAGTAGCATGTCCCTGCTATTTCTGTGTTATAAACAGCTGAGCTCTGGTGAGGTAAAACCAAAAGGAAATGTTGACTATTTACAATCTTTCTGCTTTGCCACTTTGGGAGCCCAGAAGACCACCTAAGGCAGAAAGCAGCATTCTCCCAGGGTGGCTCTGGGAGCAGTGACTCGGCCACTGCCCTTAAGTGAGATTTTCTGCAGCAGGAGGTGAGGAGAGAAAAGCAGGGAAGAATTGATAATGGGTGAAGGTGAGACTCCAAATGGATTTGTTAACTTATACAAGGGAGGGCTTCCAGTATGAAATAAAAGGAGAGACTCACTTTGAAGGCATGTAGATAGAGGTTAGGAGCAGTAAGATTAGTGAGGCCTGGGCAATTTTATATTATAATGTATTATAAGAATAATTATCACATCTTTATTTACTCCAAAATCTATGTTGTGTTAGGGAACTAGATGACATTTCAAACTACAAACTATTATAACTACAAAGTTATAGCAGCATGTCATTTTGACAGATATAGTTATTTTGTTATTATTATTATTTGCTCCAAAATCTATTATTATTTAATTAAATCTTCCCGTTCAACTGAAATACATATAGTAAATTAAATTTGCTTAAAGTTTATAACACCTCCCAGGTAAAGACAAGTATTATATATTTTTCAATTAATTAATATAAATATCTTTAGAAACTTAAAAAAACAGAGTCAAGATAATGAAACCATTTTTAAAATATCTACTTATAACTTATACTTGCAACTGTTAAGTATTAAAGCCATTAACATTTTATATAGAATGCACTGGGACTTCCCTGGTGGCGCAGGGAAGAATCCGCCTGTCAGGGAGATCAGCTCAGTGCTTTGTGACCGCCTGGAGGGGTGGGATAGGGAGGGTGGGAGGGAGGGAGACGCAAGAGGGAAGGGATGAGGGAACAGATGTATATGTATGACTGATTCACTTTGTTATAAAGCAGAAACTAATTTTAAAAAAAAAGAATCCGCCTGTCAATGCAGCGGACACGGGTTCAAGCCCTGGTCCGGGAAGATCCCACGTGCCACAGAGCAACAAAGCCTGTGTGCCACAACTACTGAGCCTGCCCTCTAGAGCCCGCGAGCCACAACTACTGAGCCCGTGTGCTACAACTACTGAAGCCCATGCACCTAGAGCCCGTGCTCCGCAACAAGAGAAGCCACCACAATGAGAAGCCTGTGCACCGCAATGAAGAGTAGCCCCTGCTCGCCGCAACTAGAGAAAGCCCATGTGCAGCAATGAAGACCCAATGCAGCCAAAAATAAATAATAAATAAATAAATTTATTTTTTAAAAAAGAATGTACTATGACATATGAGATTTAAAAATTTTTTCACAATAATTCAACAACTAGGGATGGAATGAGTATTTTCTTTAAAGTTATAGCTATTTCTTGACTGTTCTTTCCTACCCTTATTTTGTTGTTTTGTAATAAATTAATTTTATTATAATATTAATTTAGGCCTGGTGTAAAATTTCAAAATTTAATGAAATGTCTGTAACTATTACATTCCCTTGTAGGAACCACTGTTGACAAATTATTGCATAATTTTCAAGAGCTTCCCTGTACGGGTGTGTGTGTGTGTGTACGTGTGTGTATATAAAACACACACACGTACACACACACACACATATATATATATGATTGCTTATCTATGCATGAGTCTATTTTTGTATACAAATGATGTTAAACTGCAAACCCTCTTCAGCAATGCACTTTTCTCCCCCTCTGAACAATACTACAGTACTGCAGGACATATATTGACATGGGTGCATCCTTCTTCAAAACTGTGTGATGTTTCACTACATGGAAGTGTCATAATTTATTTTTCCAATGTCTTATTAATGGAGACTTGGATTTCATCCATTCTGTTATAATGTCTAGACCCAGTAATAATATGTAGAAGTGAACCTGAAAACGAATATATATTAGCAGTATAAGCCTCTCTACCTATAGTAACATTATAATGAGCATATTAGGTTTAATTAGTCTAAAAAGTGACTTTTCTGTAAAACTTTTTTCATAAAAATATTCTATTTCTAGGAATATGACTATTTTAAAAATATCTGTTTAATGATTGCCAATTTCTGTGGTGTTCAGAAAATACAGTTACAAACAAAGATGATAAAAGACTGCAGCATTAAGACAATTTCATGAATGTGGTGCTATTTGTGTCCTTGCAGGATGAGGAAAGTTTGAATAAAGAAGAAAAGAGATCAAATATTTCATGAACAAATATCTACATGTACATCATCAGTAAACAGCAAAAAGTGGCAAAACTCTGAAATTCAAGAAAGAGGAGACTATGGAGCAAGTTAGAGACCTGATCATTGATGAGAACCATTTATTTAGGAGAGCTCTGTTGTAGGGTGGGGCAGATGATGCTTTAATTTTTGAATGCTTTGAGGTGAAGCAATAGTCAGACATCCGTGTAAATGTTTTCAAAATAATTGGAAATATGAACAGGAATAGGTAATATAGGGTGAGGAGGTGCAAAAATGCATATCATGAGAATAGATTTAATAGAATAGAAAAACAATGAGGTACAAATATAGGGCTCTAGTAGAATAGCAGTAGGTAGTCAATGAGATGATACAGGAAATCTAAAAGATGGGACCAAAAGAGTGATACAAGAGAAATAAATACAGTGCCATAGATTCCAAGGAAGAAGGTCCTAAGAAGAGCTAATTGTCAAATGGCAATGTTTAAAAATGTACAAAAAAAGAGAGAGACGAGAGAAGATTTGTTCTATTGGTAGCAAATATATTTATATTCTGATAAGGACTGAACAAGGAATAGAAGGGACTTCCAGACCAGGGCACAGCATGGTAGTAGTGGGCTGCTGAAAGGGAAAGGAAAACCACAGAGGGAAATAAAATATAGTCAAAGTGATTCAGCAGATTCAGAAACTGATCTTGAACACTTGACAACTTTCTAGTAAACTATTCCTTCCTATGGCCCTTTAATTTTCCCTCCACATACGGGGATCTCTTTCATATATTAGTTTCCTAAAAGGAAAAAGCTTTGTATGCTGAAATCATTCTTAGTCACTTAATAATATCTTATGTGCTTCTGATCCATAAAAATCAGTTTTGGATAAGTGGTGATAAGCACTTAGCAATGAGCATAATCAAAATTGGGCTCTAGTCTTGGATCTGTGTTCATTTGCTGTATGATTATTCTTAGGCCTCAATTTCCTCATCAGTGACATTAATGATGTCCTAGAGATGACATCAAACTGTCATCATCAGCTCACAGCCTGTTTAAATAAGTATGCCCTGTTCACAGTTCTATATAGATCTGGCATCCCTAAAACACCCTGACCATAACTGAGTATATCAAAACTGGGGTACATAACTCAAAGACATCCAAATTTAGAGAAGGTAATGGTTAATTTTATGTATCAACCTGACTGAATCATAGATGTCCAGGTATTTGGCTAAACATTATTTCTGGGTATTTCCAGACAAGATTAGCGTTTGAATTGGTAGACTCAATAAAACAAGTTGCCCTCCCCAATGTGGGTGGGCATTATCTAATCCATTGAGTGACTGAATAGAACAAAAGGGAGATTTTGTCCCTTCCCTTCCACCTGAGTGTGTGAGCTGGGGCATTGGTGTTCTCCTGCCTTCAGATTGAGACTTACACCAAGAACTCCCCTGGTTCTCAAGCCTTCAAATTTGGACTAAACTACACACCACCAGGATTCCTGGGTCTCCAGTTTGCAGACAGCAGATGGTAGGACTTCTCAGCCTCCATAATCACATGAGCCAATTCCTCATACATATGGAAGGATGGATAAAAAAGGAAGTCTTGTGGAGGAGATGACAGGGAATTGGAAGCAGCAGAATCACCAGAGGAGAAAGCGGTCCTTGGTTACTGTCTGGGTTAGTGTTAAAATCTCCACCCCAGTAATGTGTTTCTTCTCCAGAACAAGGCCTCTTGCTTCAAGAATCCTTTGAGAAATCTTGGCTCTTTACAATCAACTACTACCCAAAGGGCTACTTTGGACCACCATTTCCTGAACATCTAAGTCATGTACCACCTTCAGTATGGCTGCCACAGCCAAGTTCCAACTGTCCAATATTTTCCTTAACGTTTTCCTTAAAGTGACTTCTCTCTTTAATTTATAAGCATATTTAATGCTTTATCTTAAACAATATCAGCCAAAGCTTTGTTTTAATATAGAAGTCATTTTTAGTATATTAAAATAAAGACACAATTATCTAAAAGAAAGCTATTCCATATACCTCATTAAAATTACTTTATGTAATTCTGGGCCTCTTTTAATTTAAAAATAATCTAGGAACTGATCATGGATGATAACAGTGAAATATTTTTTCATAGTTGTTTTCACAATTAACTACACTCTGTAGTAACCCCGTGAGAGTTTCTGATTTGTAGTACAGACTTCAGTAACTAATTGGAGAAACAACTCTGACCTCCTTTAGTTTATCATGTGAAAATTACCAATATTTTTGTCTTGAAATTCCAATTCTGCTTTAATTTTCTAATGGACTTTATTTTGCTTGCTTATTTGAGACAGTTTCCAACATTTTAAAATATTGCAAACACATTTAAAAACTAGAAGTAAAACAGACAAGAGGGTGAACCCTTTGCATGCACAGGATGAACAAATTAGTGCTCTGATGATCAATCTGCAGTAGTTAGAGAGTTAGCTTTGGAATATTAATGTAAGTATTACCAGTATGTGAAAAAGTCTCTCTAATATTTCCTAGGACATATGAAGCATACTAAATCTTTTAACTCAAGGAGAAAAACTTTGATTTTGAAATGGCTAAAAATCACTGGGAAATTACTCTCATAGAAAAAAAAGTCACAGATGAGTGAATTAAAACAAAATAAAATAACCCTGTCCTCAAACTCTAGATTGTAAGAGTGATTTAACAGTTTATGAGAAACATTACTTTTATGCCATGAATCTAATTATTAGTATTAATTTTACTTAATTAAAGTACTTAACAATAATGAAGTTACTCTATGTAACACATGGACTACCTGTTCAACACATCTTTCAACAGATTGTTGAATCTGTTCATTGTTCAACATCATTTTCAGGTGAATTTTAAGAATTAGAGCATGTTTGACAAACAAAAAGTAGAAAAGCCCCATTTTCATAGATTTCTAAATCTAATCACCCAGGAGGAAGCAGTACAAAATCAGATGTTGCTAAGGAAAGGCTGGTTGTTTTCTAGTTGCACCAAGAACACAGCATCACCTAGAGGCACCATTCCTAATGCAGGAGGTGAGAATAAAGGATTGGAAGCAAGTGAGAGATGGGAGCACTGACGTTCACGAGGGGACAATACTTATTAAAAACCTACTGCTTAGAGTTCAAAAATCCAGTTTCTTTTCATCAGAATACCTCTCATGAAAGTCAGGGGCTTTTTTACTCCTAATCTGAGAACCACCAGGATTAATGGAGGATTCATACTGTCTTATTTTAGTATTAAGGAACATAAAGTTTTGGGAGTTTTTATTTCCTTCTTCTCCATTTATTTCTGTTAACAAAAAAGGTTCAGCCGAACATCTATTTGGTGTTTTTGAACATTACAGAGTCTTGTGCTTAACTATTAGTTTCATTTGTGGATTTTTCTGAAAACTCATTGTAAAAAACAAAGAAAGGGTATCTACAGGCTTCTCATAGCTAAACTAAGATAAATGATGTTTTCTTAGAAGTTGCCTTAAAGGGAATATTACAGGGAAAACAACAACGTCGTGTGACAAGAGCAGTAATAAGAATTTGAAATTTTAAATCTTCTATCCCAAGGCTCAAACTTTAATTGCCCTGTAGCTTTGGTGATATGCTACTAATACGATTCACAGTTTTCATAAAGAAAACAAGATCAGGATTAAGGCAAACAAAATATTCGCATCATAACTATGAGTTAAGAATGCCACTGGGAAAGATTCCCAACACTGGTTGAAAAACGTGAAAACTTCCAAATGAAATCAAACTGATTTTTTACAATTTTTCTCAGCTAATACTTCTAAACAAGCAAATATGCAGCTCATAAGTATTTTAAACAGTCAAGCAAGAGGCAAAATTTGCATTTGAATATAATAACAAAATTTATGGGCTATCTTCCAAAGAAAAGGGTATTTTTTTACATACTATTACATTTCTCACAAAATGTGCATTCAGAATACAATGTGCTACACTAAGAGCTATGTTAAATATTAATTACATGAAAGTAAAATAAAAATATACCACTCTAAAGATTTAATAGAATTCAATCTGTAAATAAAATTATGTTGCCCAGCTTTAATTAAGACACTACACACTAATTTTCCTTGGATGCTCATAATCATAATTATTGCATGCATGGATGAGTCCCTGAATTATTTTAATATAATTTAGTGGGTGAGCTTGTGTCCCTAAGGCCAATAGTGTACAGACTTCAAAAAAAAAAAAAAAAGCACCCATATCACTACTAAAACCTAGGAAATTATCTACATATGGGTAAGTTGTACTTTAAAAAATAAGATTTTTAACTACATATGCTCAATTCTAATTATATAAAAGTAATATGTACTCTATCTATGCACCTCACCACCCTAAGGAAAAAAGTTAAAGAATTTTGTAAAATAGAAAGTAACCATATCCACTGACTACATTTTTCACATCTCTACATATGTGAGACATGACTTGCCAGATTTATTGCTATATTTAGCATATAAAGATTTATTTATTGCTATATTCAGCATATAAAGATTTTTATTTCTTTCTTTCCCATTTTAACTTCTATTTTCCATAACTTAGTAGGACTACTAAATTGCCAGTTTCCAATGCCAATCTCCTTGACCTTGTAGTCCTATCACTTTATTCTTTACAGCAACTAAGACAGGTACCTAGAATACAGAGCCACCTTGGGGGTTCTCTTAGGGAACACTTAGTTTACCCAAGTCATTTTACAGGTGAGGAACCTAAAGCACCAAGAACCTAACTTGCCTGATACCTCAGAGCAGGTGCAAGAACCTGGCTGGGATTTTGGGTTTCTGAGACCACCTCACTCCCAGGGCCGCTCACTTTTTACAGCTCTGTTTCAACACTCCTCCTCCTGGATTCCCTCAGTGCTCTATTTTCTACCACTTTATATTAATATTTTAGTTTACCCCCAACATCTGGCTCATGTCATGGGTTCTCACGGTTCAACTTTCTGACTGACATGAAATGTCATTCTCTATCCAGATTCATGTCTCTGTTTTATTCTTTTAAAACAGTTTTTCTATGAGAAATCTAAAACTAGATGCTCATGAAGGAGAAGAACTAGAAGAGCCCATTTAACCTTTTCTCCATTATCTTCATCAAACACCTTCTACATTCCAACAGGCAAGGAATCTTGGTGTATATTGCATTTCTGCACTTTATCCAGAAATGCATTAGGCAACCAGATTATGGTGCTCCATGGTATCAAGCTTTCCACTTCATCATGATTGCCACTCTCCTAGGCTATGGATGTGTCTCTTCACATCTAGACACTCACACTTTTAGCTCGTCTTCTTTCCCCAGCTAGAGAACCACATAGCCAAGCCTCAGTGTGACTCCTACAGTCTCTTCTTCCTCTTCCATTACTCACATCAAACCCTCTGTTACATTTATAAATCAAAAACACTTTCATGAATGAATATCAATGGACCTTGTTTTCTCCCCTTGAACTGAACTGGTGTATAGTTCAAAGTATGTGAAAACACAGCTCTATAAACCTATCAAATGGATATTAGTTAGGGTCAAGTAAATGTAAAATTGATTATCCATGCATTTCCAGATTTTATAAGATTAAGCATATAGATGGCATAGCTGCTGATACCGCTGAAATTTGTGTGTTGTGTGTGTGTGTATATGTGTGTGCAGTACAAGAGTTTTGCTCCCATTTAAGAAGTACAAGACTCAGTAAGCATGCTGTATGAGTTAACAATAGAGAGAAAACCAAATGATTAAATACAGATAAAAGGGACCAGGTCCAGACATAAATTTACAGTATCAGGCTATACTTTATTCAAATAGCTACAGCCCTCTTTGATATTAACATATAGATGCCTCTAGAGTGATAACTGGTGCAACTGCTTAAATAAAGTGGGACACAGCTGCATAGCACAGGGAGATCAGCTCGATGCTCTGTGACAAACTAGAGGGGTAGGATAGGGAGGGTAGGAGGGAGGCTAAAGAGGGAGGGGATATGGAGATATATGTACACATATAGCTAATTCACTTTGTTGTGTAGCATAAACTAACACAACATTGTAAAGCAATTATACTCCAGTAAAGATGAAAAAAAAAAGTGAGTAGAAATGGAGAGAAGTTCTATCATAACAAAAGCGAAGATTACAAAAAATATAGTTTTGAGATAAATTTATCTGTTGTGAATACTAAATAGGCAAGTGTGACTTTTTAGATCTGATCCTAAGATATTAAGAAGTTCAAAAGCCTAGTACTTAAGGAATTTGAATGTAAAGACACTTGTTATTAAATGTGATATGTTTGTAAGGCCAGACAGATGAGATAAGCAAGAACGGAATAAAAGCAAGCAAGAAGAAAAAACATATGGTCTTGATGAAACAGGTATGCTAAGTTCCATGAGGTAATAATCAATTTAAAAAGCCACACAAAATTGCCACCTGCAAAGCCAGTGCAAGTCACTGGAGATATAAAGATGAATCCCTACTTTCAAAGTTCTCTGTGCAGTGGTTAAACCAAGTCATGTAAGCAACTCCCTATGCTATAAGGCACAATAAAATAATGACTCAATTGGGGTAAAAGAATGCACATGAGTGCTCAGGAGAAGGAAAAGTGCAGTCTGCACTGGGGGAGCTGGGGGTAGGATTGGGGTGGGGGCAGTAGTCAGGAAAGCACCTTGGAGATTCTAACACTACCACTGAGCCTTGCAGGATGCGAAGGATTTCAAAAAGTAGAAGAGTAGAGCTAACACTAGTTAACTAGCAGGCAACAGACATTTCACACTGCACTTGCCCCAGCTCGAGCCCTGATCACCTCTGCATCCTTCCCTGAAGCTGTTCTTTACAGAGTCATCATGATTTCAGTAAATGGCACCTATCAAGTTCATCTTAGAAAGCCCCACCCTCAGACACCAAAGCTGTACATCACTAAATCCTATCAGTTCAATTTTCTACAACAAATCCTGCCATCCACCTCTCACTACCCTTACTTAGTCAGGCTAGGACTGCGTCCTGCTTCCCCTTTTCCTCCTTCTTATCTACTCTTAACACAGCAGCCAGAAGAATCATAAAATAAAAATCAAACAATGCAACACTCACAATTAAAACCCTTTGGTGCCTTTCTATTGAACTTCGAATGAATCCAATTTCCATAACATGACCAGCTGTTCTGACCCTTCTCTACTTTCCAAAATGATTTCTCACCATTTTCCCCATTGTTCATGATGTTCCATCTAACCTTGGTTTTCTTTCTTTTAATTTCTTAAACAAACTTTAGTTCCTTTTTACCTAGAACTTAAACATTCTTTTTTTTTTTGTACCTGGAATACTTCTTTTCCTAACTCTTTCTGCACCTAGAGCTTTCTCACCCTTTTATACTATAATAGTATTTTCTCAGCAAGCCCTAACACTAACCAAATGCAAGTCATCATTCCACTTTTTCATTACATGCAACACTGTTTTATTTTTCTTTCATAGCAATGGGTAATTACAGTATACATGTATTTGTATAGTTGTTTCGATATTTTTCAGTATTAATATAATATAGAGTTGTCTTTTTTAAATAATTCCATATCTAGCACCTAATATAGTACTTAAGAATATTTGAAGGATGAAGGAATAAACGCTAATACATTTAGGTCTGCATCTACATACATCTTGTTATCTACATACATCTTGTTTATTGACAGATAAGTCTTGTTATAGAATATTTACAGGACCCAATCTTAGAGAAGCAACTTTAAAGGTCCTAGGGATGTCCTCGATCAGAGGCCATAAAGGCCACACTGCTGAGCTCCTCACTATTTCCACTCAGAAATAACACCGTGTCCCATCAGATGATTGATGGAAACTAGAAAGCAGGATACTGTGCCAGTCCTGTGGTAGATAATTTAAAAAATGGAAGTAGAAAGATACATTGCACCTTCAGTAGTGTATCCTCCCTAAAGACAAAAGACTTCCCACAGATAGGATAAGTCAAAAGAGTAGACTTATTACTCAGTGCTAGCTTCATGAGCATCCAAATGGCAAACTCACACAAGGTCCCATACTCAGAAGAGTCCTGTAGTTGGGGTTAATGATCTATGTTTGCCATCTTGAAATTCTTAATAATGTTGTTTTTGAATTATTTTGTAAGTGAAATCAGATTGGACAAAAGTATGTTCAAAAGGCTTGGAGCCTTGGCTCATGTGCAGTCCTGCCTCTAGCCGCCTCCACTCACTTTTTATCTGAGTGAAGTGAGGTATTTTATAACAGTTCCCAAAACCTCAGTTTCCTATTTCATAAATTGAGTCATAATATCAATGTCACAAATTTATCATGAGGATTAAATAATTTCATAAAGCTCTTACCCCAGTTATCTATTACAAAATAAAATTTTAATAAATATTGCTTTCATTCCCTTTTCTTCCCTAACCCAGATTGCCTTTACTAGAAAAACAAGTAGTTAACAGAAAAACCAAATAGATGTCCTAATGGAAAGATGAGACAGATGTTTAGTTCTTTCATATATGTTTTAAGATGTTCAGCAAGAAAACAAAGAAACTTGAAAACTTAAAAAAGAATGTTTTCCTCTGAAAATAAAGGCAGAAAACAGACATTTTTAAAAGTAATAGTTCAGGCTTCCCTGGTGGCGCAGTGGTTGAGAGTCCGCCTGCCGATGCAGGGGACACGGGTTCATGCCCCGGTCCGGGAAGATCCCACATGCCATGGAGCGGCTGGGCCCATGAGCCATGGCCACTGAGCCTGTGCGTCTGGAGCCTGGGCTCTGCAACGGGAGAGGCCAAAACAGTGAGAGGCCCGCGTACCGCAAAAAAAAAAAAAAAAAAAAAAAAAAAGTAATAGTTCAATTGGCTCTATAGTGGAGAGATAACAGTGATACTTTAAGTAAGTGAGAATTTAAGAAAGGTGCATTGTGGAATCAAACTACTTGGATTAGAGTTCTGCTTCATTATTTACCAAGGGGTGAACTTGGATACGTTATTTATTGTATCTATTCCTTAGTTTCTACATCTGTAAAATGGAATCAATTTTCTCCTCTTATATACATATGAGAAAATGTAGAAAGCACTCATCAAATAGTAACAATTATTATTACTGATACAAAAGGTAGAAATTGTTGCTTTGTATATAACTATACTTACTGGGAAGAAATTATTACACAGTACTTTTATTACAAATGAGAGATCCCAAAATAGTATTGTATTAATTCCAGATTTTATATGATTGACCAAGAAAGGGAAATTCAATGATTGGTGAATAGAGCCACAGGAAATTTGAGATCTCCCAGAAAGTAGTCTATTTTCTGAAAAACAACTAGGTATTTGGGTATTCATTTTTGCTTTGTCAAATTAATTTGTCTCATGGAATATGTAGAAAGAAAGCACAGTCTATCTTTATTGTTAGGGATTCTGTATTTGTGAATTTGCATACTCACTAAAAGTTTTTTGTCACCTCCAAATT
Organism: Mesoplodon densirostris; assembly: GCF_025265405.1. Taxonomy (NCBI): domain Eukaryota; kingdom Metazoa; phylum Chordata; class Mammalia; order Artiodactyla; family Ziphiidae; genus Mesoplodon; species Mesoplodon densirostris. The sequence goes on from NC_082668.1 coordinate 24,206,027, forward strand.
AATACTCTCAGTGCTTTCATGGTTATTCATGGACATTTTCAAAGCAGCTAAAGTTTTGAGTCGCCAAACCTACATGGTCTCAGCTGAAGTCCAGGGTAATGCTCTCCCTTCATATTTCAGTTCTAATACTGTAAACATGTGTTCTTTTCATGGTCTTTTTAGGGCTATACTTGTACATTGTTTTGTTTTTTGTTGTTGATTTCTCTGTTTTAAATGGTTTGATTTCAGCCCCCAGGCATAGTAATAAAGTGGTGATTAGTGTTCCTAAGTGCAAAAAGGCTGTGATGTACCTTACAAAAATATATATATATATGTTAGATGAGCTTTGTTCAGGCATGAGTTACAGTGCTGTCAATGGTGAGTTCAATGTTACTGAATCAACCATATATATTAATTAAGATATCTTTAAGCAGAAATACATAAAACAAGGTATGTGTTGATTGGTTCATGAAAATGTTGTGACCGAAGGCCCTCAGGAACATAACTCTGTACTTCCCCTAGGAAGTTTATAGAACTTAATTGCTGTGGCTAATGAGAATCAACTGTATAGGCATTTTCATACCAAGTTAATAGAAATTTAAGATGTACAACCTTTCCTGTAAAAGAAAGGCTTAAAGTTGATGTATTTTTGACACTTAATATAAGTGCATAATCACAGATATGCCTCAACGTGTGTGTGTGTGTGTGTGTGTGTGTGTGTGTGTGTGTGTAATGAAGTATTCCATGATGGGCAAATATATATATATATATATATATATATATATATATATATATATATATATATATATATATATGCATCATAACAGCTAAGAAAGTACAAACAATTTATAATAAGTGTATAGGTAAATTGAATCATAACTTCTTCATACAGTGAAATAAAATGCAGCCATAGCTTACCTTCAAGTTAGAAAGTTAATAGAAGTGTCAAATAAGCTCCTCAAATTCCATTTAAATTACAGTAGAAAAGTTAGAAATTAATTAATACTTATTAGCACTAAGAATAGAAAAGAGTACCATCAGGGAATCAGACATTTTTATAAATTTTAGGAAGTTGAAATGTGGAATGAAATATTGGAAGTCAGAGCAGAGGAAATACTATGCAAAACATGTGAGATGTTTCAAAATCACACAGATCCAGATGGCAGCCAGGTTGGCCAAAGTAAATAGGAAGATAAAATGGAATAAACCTCAGAATTTCAAAAAGATAGAGATAAGAAACATGAGAGAATTTAAAAGACATGGAGAACCTACTCAGAAGGTTCAATACATATAGAGAGAGTTTCACAAAGATGGAAGAGAAAAAAATATTAGAGGGGAAAACATCAGAGTAATAATAAAAGGAAAGTTTCCTGTATCTAAGAAAAGCATTTATCTTGAAATTAAAGACCAAGAATCCTTGAATATAATGAATAAAAAGTTCCACATCTATATATATAACAGTAATATCCCAGAACTATAAAGAAGAGGAGAAAAAAAAAATCAAACTTTCTTAAGCTAACAAAAACAGATCTCTTTCAAAAATGTAAATCTGAATGAACTCAAACAGTTTGTCATTTCTCATCAGTCTGGTGGTATACCAGATGACCACTCATCTAGGTTTTTCAAGAACAGCTCCTGTTTACCTCTGTTATCTTGAAATAATTATTAATAGTGTCCTCTTTTACACTCAACAGTATCCTGGTTTAAATGATAAATATGGTCACTCTATGTGTGGTGGGCAGAATTATGTCCTCCCAAAGATGTCCACATCCTAAGTCCCAGAACCTGTAAACACATTACCTTACATAGCACAAGCAACTTGCAGATGTGATTAAGAATCTTGAGATGTGATAATCCTGGATTATCTGGATAATAATACACTGCAGTGTAATCACAAGGGTCCTATAAAAAGGAGGCTGAAGGGTCAGTGATGGAGGATTTGACAACAGAAGCAGAGGGATAAATGCAATGTGATGAACGGCTATGAGTCAAGGAATGAGGATGGCCTCTAAAAACTGTAAAGGCAAGGAAACAGATTCTTCTCTAGAGCCTGCAGAGGGAACCAGCCCTACCAACACCTTGATTTCATCAACCCGCTGAGATTGATTTTAGACATCTGACTTTCATAAATGTAAGATAATAAACGTGTGTTGTTTTAAGCTATTAAGTTTGAGGAAACTTGTTACAGTGATAATAGAAAACTGATACACTATGCATACCATAGAGTTTAATTTCCCACTTTCTTCCACTAACATAACATCATGAACCTTTTCTTATACCATTTAAGTCTTTGCACATACTACTTTTAGGGATCAAATAATATTATTGAATATATGAACCCTAATTTTCTTAACCAACTCTGTTTTTAGACACTTAGGTTGTTAAATATTATTTAAGAAATACAAATAATTCACAATGTATTTTCACTAATAAATTCTTGTCAGAATGTTTTAATGTTTCTTGTGGAAGACTGTCAGAATGTAATTATTAGGACAAATAGGATAGATGTTTTTAGGATCCTTGGTAGATACATTATTGAATTGCTCTCCATAAAATTTTTAGCAATCACAATATACCTAAGCATGAGGTTTAAAATGATAAAAAGCCTCGATCTCATTTTTAAAACATATTGGTTAATTTTATATATAAAATGCATCAGTTTAATTTACATTATTTGGTTATATCTTTAAATTTCACTTATTATTTAAATTACTTGAAAAGCATGGATTGTTGAATGCTATCATATTAACAAAATTTTTATATATTCTTATACCTCTAAACTGAGACTGCATAAAAACTCACAACCATACTTGAAAAAAATTACAGGAACATAGCCATAGTATAAAGGAGGGATTAAGAACTCACTATAAAAGTTCTTTATTTTTATTTTTATCCATATAAAAATAGTTTATGCACAACTTTCTGCCATGGGGCTGGGGAGTGGAGGATAGGTAGCTGCTACTATGCTAAGATCTAAAATTGGCTAAAATTAACTGCAAGTTATCTTCTAAGCCTTCCCCTGGAAGTTGCAAGCCTTCAATAGACCCATAGTTACATCACACAGTTTCTATCAGTGTAATTGTTGTCTAGATAGGGAGACAGATTCCAGGTACTTTCTACTCTACCATCTTCTCAGAATCATCCTGTCTTATTTATTCTTGAAGCCATCTGTAGTATAGGTTGTACAACTTCTTGGAATACTCAATTCTATTATTTCATTTCCAAATCCTCTTTAGAGCACTCAGCAACTCATAATCTGTTACACTTATTTGATGCTAATTTTTAATATTTCTTATATTTGTTCACTATTGTTAAATAACATTTATTTGTATATTGCTTATCCAATGAAACTATAAGGTCCTTAAGAAAAGGAATATGACCGAGTGCCATGAAAAGAACATATAAATTATTAATTAGGTAGCCCTAAGTATTGTCTTCAAACTTCAAATGATGCCTCCTTATTTAGAACTTGTTATATGGGTAAGCATATCTGCAATCATCATTTTCCTATTAGATAGTACAGAGATTTTAATTGTACTGCTAACTAGCTTTTTCTTTTTTTTTTTTTCCGCTCTTGAGATAGTAACCTAAATCCTTAACATAGTATTTGAAACGGCATAGCATGGCCTCTGTCAACCACTCCAATTTCATCTCTCATCCCTTTCCCTCTTGGTATTTGGCTTCTTGAAAAGTCCATGCTGGCGTTTTTTCAATTCCTAGAATGTTCTATGCTCACCCGCATGATTTTCAAGTCTTTTGTAGGCTAATCCTTTTGTCTGGGGAGATCTTAATCTCCCCCTCACAATTCCTACAACTTGTTAACTGCTATTCATACTTCACATCTCAGGTCTATATTTAATCTTGTAATGATTGGTGTCTATCTTCCTGCCCACCCCACAATTCTGTAAAGTGGATGAGTGAAAAGGTAATTTGATTTGAGCACCATTGAACTTAAGCACCTAGACTAATGTTTCTCCTTGAGAAGGTTTTGAATAAAGTTTATTGTTATTGCATATTATAGATTGAGACAGCTTCTAGGGAAAAATAATTCTATATATGCAAAGACATATGCGTTATGTATTTATTATAAATCCTAGGAAAATAACCCAGAATAATAGATAACCATAGCCATTATATTGGTATAGCAATAGCACCATCTTTGAGGAGGAGGAGGAAGGATGGTACACATCTTCATACGGAAACCAAATTCTCTTGGGTAATTACAATGTGGATTAATTCAGGAATTATTATCTATATTTTATTAATTGATGACTGAACATAAATAACACAAATTTTCCCACAAACTACAATATTTTGCAGATTTAAATTAATTAGCATTAGCTTTCAAAGAAAAATAATTATACTGTCATTAAAATGTCATTGCTTTTTAAAATGACCTTTTAAACATAAGACAAAATTGAGTTTTGAAGAATATTTTTGGATTAAAGTGGCAGTAGAACCTTAAGCCTACATTAGGCATTAAGTTTTCAGAATCCATTGTTTTTAAATCAAAAGAAATTAGAATATCCTATTTTCACATATTAGGGCACATTAAATATTAATCAATCTATTTAAAACTGAGAATAAATTGAGGTATCATAGGGAAATCCAATTAATTTATTTCTAGAATTATATTCATGCTAGAGATAGACAAATATTTAGAGTCAATTTGATTATCAAATTTAATGTAAATTTTAATTAAAATATATCACAATAATTATTGGAATATATATATTTATTTTGTTTTTATCCAATCTGAAAAAAATTCTATTCAGTGAGAAAGCAATCTATGATTTCACTGAGAACCAAGAGAAATATTTATTAACATCTATAAACACTTTGATTTAAGGTCTATCAAGGCATTCCACAAAGATTTTCCAATTTTTATTTTCATAACAAGGTAACATATATGCCCAACATATAGGTGTTTATAGGTGTTTAATATTATATAGACACAATGGCAAAACACCAACCAGAGACCTAACACCATTATGAACCTAAGACCACCTAATTACATACACACATATATAAGTACATACACGCAGACCTACATGCATGCATACATGCCTATGTACCTGCATGAATGCAAAACACAAACACATAAATAAATAGCAAGAAACAGTTTTGTTTAATTTTGCTTATTCATAGAGTTAAATATAATCAACAGCACATCAATAAAATAAGTGCAATGGATAAAAAATCAACTGTAATATGTTGTTATTGGAATAGGAAAAAAATCCATCTGTCTCATTTTGAAATGGCATTGTTTATTGTGCTGAACTGTATTTAAAAAGCCCAGCAGGTTGCTTTGTGAATCAAAAATCAATTCCTAGGAGCCTTAATTAGTCCACTTTGGTTTTTAGTACTCATAGTACCATTTATAGTTGTATCATCCAGAAGAAATCTAAAAATAAAGATAATAACTCTGGCCAGTGGGATGTTTCAAGAGAGGGTTCTATATTTTAAAAATTTTATAATGTGAATATCCTAACTTTATAATTATAGAATTATTATTATTATTATTAATACAAATCTGTTTACATTTAGCATATTCATTAATGCAGTACTTCTTATATAAATGTTTATCAGTGAACCCACTTTATCGGTTAGTCTGTTGAATTTTCTTTAAGCTTACTGGACCCTCACCTGAATACTGCTGAATCAGAATACCTGGGAGACAGCCTGGAGAATATATACTTTTTAAAGGTTTTTGTAGCCTTTCTCATCATCAAATACTTTAATACTTGAGAACAACTGCTTTCAAACATAACATAACAAAGAGATGTAGCAAAAGAAAATTATAAAATCAGTATGTATTCAGACAAGTTATATTGAAGAGTGCATGAATATAGTGCAGAAAAAGTTTTAAACATCATTTAAAACTTGCTCTAATTACACAACAGAGTGGCTCTTAGTGTTCTTTTTCATATAAAATATCCTAGCTCCACTCTTCAGCACATTTCTAGAAAGGGAGTGGATCACAGTGGTTAAGCACAGAGGCTTGGGAGCAAGCTACTTGCATCTGACTCAGACTCTGCCACCCACCCACTATCTAACCTTTCTCTACCTCAGTTGCCTACCTGTAAAACAGGATGTTGCAATGAGCACAGCATAATTTAGTACATGTACAGTGGTTAGAACAGTGCTTACCCAATAGTGCTTGGTTCATTAGATGTTGGCTCTTTATGGCACAGGCATAAACAATACTGATGGTCTTGCTCCTTGTGGCTTGTAGCCGGGTATTCCGTTACACACATAAAAGTACGATGAAGACTACATAGAAATATACGAAAAAAGGAGCCTGATCTATTCTGGAGGAGTTGGGGAAGAAGGCGAGGTGCTGTTTCATGAGGAAGAAACTAATAAACTGATACTAAAAGGAGGGGATCACTAAGGAGGGTGTTCTGCCCACAGGGTTTGTCTTAAGCAAGTGAAAGCAGTAGCCTGTGATCTGGAGAGAGGAGAGGGCTTAAGATGAGACTGGGGAAGCAGTCTTGTAAGATTTTATACCAAGAGAGGAATGAAGGGCAAAAGGGTTTCTCCTGATGAATTGAAGCCTTTTTAAAGAGGAAAGAAATCCCTCCTCATGCCCAAAATGGTGTTGCAGGAGTAACCCTGGGATATAAGAAACCCTGGGAAATCAAAAATTTAAGCTTTTCACACCATAAAGTAATGAAAGACAAAGAAGGAAAAAATTGTAAATGCATTTTGAGTAGCTAATTCACGAGACATTATCATTTTTTCTTTTTTAAAAAAATTATAGGAGAAATTCCGGGTGAAAGGACTCATTCTTCATCTTTATTAATAGAATACTGAAACCTCTACCAACTCTTCCTCTGTTTCTTTCTCTTTCTAAAATATTTATAGAGAAGCTAGTATGAATACAAGTCTGTATCTTTTCTCTCTTTACAAAGATTAGATCATGATAGGAAACCACTAGCAAGGGGAAATTTGGTTTTAAGAGATTTGGGATTGCAAATTTTCTATGATCATTGTCTTTCTTTCTGTAAAGATTTTTCCAAGGAAGAGATTTCAAGATGTTGAAACTAATAACTGTATAGGAACATGCTGCTGAAAGGATTTTGAAAGTTGGTAAAAGCAACCAAGCTTGCATAAAGTTATAAAATTAAAGAGATCAACACTTATTATTTTACTTCAACTTATCATGATTATTGTGATATCTGTTTATTGAAAAAATATTTTTGAAATCTGTCACATACATAGTCAAATATACAATACCACTGTAAAACACTGCAAATTAACAATATAGTTAATCTTCAATGAGCACTTATTATGTGTCAGACACTGTGTTAAAATTTTAAATATATTACCTCATTTAACCCCCTATAAAGTGAATATTACTGTATCCTCCACCTTATAGACAAGGGAACTAAGTAAAAGGGAAATTAAGTAACTTGATCAAGTCCACCACTCATAAGAGGCTAAACTGATATTTGAATCTTTGACCTATGATTCTGGAGTTCACAATTTAAAAACCCTCAATATTGTTAGGATTTTAAAATGTTGTTTTAAAAATACATATTTGTGTATATTTACAAATACAACTAGTTACATAATATACTTAGTAGTGTCCTTGTACTTATCACTTTACAGAGTCAATGTATTACTATGGCGAAAACATGATGTAGAAATGGAAAACCTAACAAACTCCGTTTCAGCCTTGGTAAAAACGAAAAGAAACTGCATAGGTCATCAAATATTTAAAGAAACAAAAAGAAAGAATTTTATCCTGTCAAGTACTTGGGAATTTCAATGAAATGATGAAGAAGGAGTTGGAGAATATTTTCACTCCAGTAATGTCAAGATCTGTGTGAAACAGTCCAGACAGGTATGGGAAAGGTCTTATTTAACTTTAATTTAAAACAGCATCTGATACTTACTCTGTTTTATATGGAACGACAATTTTTGAGAATTCAGAGATTCTCCATGAACTATTCAAACTTCTTTCTAACACATAACATTTTTTTTAACATCTTTATTGGAGTACAATTGCTTTACAATGGTGTGTTAGTTTCTGCTTTATAACAAAGTGAATCAGTTATACATATACATATATCCCCATATCTCTTCCCTCTTGCATCTCCCTCCCTCCCACCCTCCCTACCCCACCCCTCTAGGTGGTCACAAAGCACCCAGCTGATCTCCCTGTGCTATGCAGCTGCTTCCCACTAGCTATCTATTTTACATTTGGTAGTGTATATATGTCCATGCCACTCTCTCACTTTGTCCCATCTTACCCTTCCCCCTCCCCGTATCCTCAAGTCCATTCTCTAGTAAGTCTTCATCTTTATTCCCGTATTGCCCCTAGGTTCTTCATGACCATTTTTTTTGGTTGTTTTTTAGATTCCATATATATGTGTTAGCGTACGGTATTTGTTTTTCTCTCTCTGACTTACTTCACTCTGTATGACAGTCCCTAGGTCCATCCACCTCACTACAAATAACTCAATTTCATTTCTTTTTATGGCTGAGTAATATTCCATTGTATATATGTGCCACATCTTCTTTATCCATTCATCTGTCGATGGACACTTAGGTTGCTTCCATGTTCTGGCTATTGTAAACAGAGCTGCAATGAACATTGTGGTGCATGACTCTTTTTGAATTATGATTTTCTCAGGGTATACGCCCAGTAGTGGGATTGCTGGGTCATATGGTAGTTCTATTTTTAGTTTTTTAAAGAACCTCCATACTGTTCTCCATAGTGGCTGTATCAATTTATATTCCCACCAACAGTGCAAGAGGGTTCCCTTTTCTCCACACCCTCTCCAGCATTTATTGTTTCTAGATTTTTTGATGATGGCCATTCTGACTGGTGTGAGATGATATCTCATTGTAGTTTTGATTTGCATTTCTCTAATGATTAATGATGTTCAGCATTCTTTCATGTGTTTGTTGGCAATCTGTATATCTTCTTTGGAGAAATGTCTATTTAGGTCTTCTGCCCATTTTTGGATTGGGTTGTTTGTTTTTTTGATATTGAGCTGCACGAGCTGCTTGTATGTTTTGGAGATTAATCCTTTGTCAGTTGATTTATTTGCAAATATTTTCTCCCATTCTGAGGGTTGCCTTTTCGTCTTGTTTATGGTTTCCTTTGCTGTGCAAAAGCTTTTAAGTTTCATTAGGTCCCATTTATTTATTTTTGTTTTTATTTCCATTTCTCTAGGAGATGAGTCAAAAAAGATCTTGCTGTGATTTATGTCATAGAGTCTAACACATAACATTTAAAATACAAATTCCTGAAATTAAACTGTCAATTCTGAATCATGTAAGGTATTGAGATTCTTCAAATCATAGAACATTTATATTGTTAAAAAAAGAATGTATTACTTAGTTGTAAATGAACTGTAACCAAACCAGCTCCTGTGGGTAATTCACATAGGCTCTCCTGTTAGTGAGTAAAACCACAGATCTTTCTTTGCCCTCTGGGCAAACAAAATCAAAATGACATATATAAACACGGGTGAACACAAACACACTGCAAAGCCTGACCCACAATCAAAGAGGTACAGTACTGTGCAAATCTGTTCAGTAAGTGATTCTAATCATAATAAAAATGGAATAGACCAAAATGATTAATATTTTCATAAAGTAATAGCAGGACATGCTTTTGAAAGAAGGGTATTTTCCTAAATATATTCAATTTAGTCTATGGTAGCATATTAGGATGGAAAAGAAAGTTCACAATCATCCAAGATATTTTATCTGGAATGAAGATAACTAGCAATTAGAAATAAAGGATTACATAGCCCAAAATACTGCCTCATAACCACATTTCATTTCAAAAACTACCAGAAATAGTTTACGGAGATGCCCAGGAAATTCCAGAAGAGCCTCAAACTAGTGGTTTTTTTAACATAAAGCTAACATCAACTAAATCAATTTCTTTTTCATTTATGAAATTGGAACTTGGCTCAGATCAAAGTTTTTTCCACTTATTTTACATATGTAAATATTAGGTGCACTTAAATTTTAATGTAATGTATACTTTCATGAAGCAGCTGATGTGATTTAATCAACAAAGGGGAGTCAATAAGAAATTGATTTTGAGGTAAGACTCATTCCAAAACTGAAAAGACTTATGTGCCAGCCCCAGGTCTGGATCAAGGAAACAGAATGTTACCATCATCCCAAAGTCCCACTTTAAATTACTGACCCTGAAAGGGTAGCCACTGTCCTAACTCCCAACAGCATCCCATACCATGCCAGCATAGCACTGAGTTACACACACGTGAAGCTAGTTCGCACCCCGTGTTACTAGGTACAATTGTGGAGTACTTTTTTTTTTTTTTTTTTTTTTTTTTTTTTTGCGGTTCGTGGGCTTCTTACTGGTGCGGCCTCTCCCATTGAGGAGCACAGGCTCCGGACGCACAGGCTCAGCGGCCATGGCTCACGGGCCCAGCTGCTCTGCGGCATGTGGGATCTTCCCGGACCGGGGCACAAACCTGTGTCCCCTGCATTGGCAGGCAGATTCTTAACCACTGCACCACCAGGGAAGCACTTGTGGAGTATTTTGAATGCAGATATTGCAGTTTGAGCAGCTAATATTTGTTTTGTTTTTAGGTATATATATTCTAGAGCTAGAGACCAAGGTTTCAAGATAAATCATTTTATTTTTCTTCTTGCCCCTGATATTCAACCTGAACAGTTTCAAGTAATAGTAATTACTTCTGTGCTCATTATTGTATTTATTATATTTTCTGTGTACCAACCAAACTTTGGGATTATTATATATTATATTACATTACATTGTATTACATAACATTAGACAAGGTATTCCTTAAAATACTAAAATGTTTAGGACTAGAGAATATAAATAAATGAATTAAAATAATACATCTGGGAAATCATGGATCTGGATTATGAACTCAGATCTTATCTCACCCTTCCAACAACAATACATTTTATATAGTTATAGATGACATCAGGAACATGTGTCTGCATTATGCTGACAGCAATACATACATATACGTACATATATATATATATATTTGTGTGTGACAGCAACAGATATAGATATGTGTGTACATATATACATATATACACATATATAACATGTAATGTACATTATATATTACATTCATACTGTATGCTACATATAACCTTTATTGTATGATGTTATATAACATTACTGTATTTATTATATATTGTTATGTTAAATTTATTTTGCCAGTTTTGGACTCTCTGGTGTTGGAATCTTCAAGTCCTGTTTCTGCCTCATTTTTTATTTCTTCTCTTCTTGGGAGCTCCAATTGCACATATGTTAGACCTTCAACATATGCCCTAGATGTCTTATATTCTTTTATTTAGAAAGGGGTACTATCTATCATTTTTAATCATTGAGCTTTAGTCTGAATTTTTTCTGTTGACCTCTGTCCCAGTTCGTTTAGCTTTCCTTTTGCTTCACCCAATTTTCTCTTAAGCTAATCCATTGAATTTTTAATTTCAGTTATTATTATTTTTAGTTATAATATTTCCATTTGATGTTTTAAAGCTCTAGTTCTATGGTAAATTTATGTAGCTTTTCACCTATTTAGCATATTAAAATTATTTTAAAATAGTTTGTACATGTCAATCCCAAACTCCCAATCTATCCCTCCCCATCCCCCTTCCCTCCTGGTAACCATAAGTTAAGACATGCTTTCCATGTCTGAGGGTCTATTTCTGTTTTGTAAATAAGTTCATTTGTATCATTTTTTTTACATTCCATATATATGGAATATCATATGATATTTGCCTTTCTCTGTCTGACTTACTTCACTTAAGATGATAATCTCCAGGTCCATCCATGTTGCTGTCAATGGCATTATTTCATTCTTTTTAATGGCTGAGTAATATTTCACTGTATATGTATTATCCATCTTATTTATCCATTCATCTGTCGTTCAAGGTTTTTTAAATCAGAATTTCATGTTCATTGTGTGTTTTGTAATGACTCAGGGTCACCACTATGACCATTAAATATTTTACTCTACTATGCTCCTCACTTTCCTTCCCTGTGTCCTTGTTTATTTTCTCTTTAAACAATTACCCATAACTGTTAAAGTTCTTATTTTCAATGATTTTGTTACTCTTTTTTTTGCCCTTCATCAAACATAATGTAATAAATATAGTGGTGCCACTTATAAGATTTGTTTTTAAAGCCTCCTTTGTCTTTACATTGTAACTTCTAATTTGCTGACATTAGAAAAACAGACATGTAAGTGTCCATTAGATTTGCAGGTTACTTGAGTGATTCTCTTGAGAATGATTCGATGTGTTTTATTATTCAGTGGGTTTTGAAATATGTTATTTAGACATCCAGAGTCCTTTATATTGACATACTGAGTTTTGGTTAGGTTCTCCATAATTTAAGATTCAGGCTAGTGATATCTGAATATGTGAATATATGGATTAAATCAATTTTGGAGGTTTATATTACTCAAGTTGTTGATTTAATATTGATTATCACAGATATGCATAGAATATGAAGCAGATTTTCTAATTTAACTAAAAATCTGCCATTATCAGTTATCACCAAAAAGAACACAAATAACAAATGCTGGCGAGGATGTGGAGAAAAGGAAACCCTCCTTGTACACTTTTGGTGGGAATGTAAATTGGTGCAGCCACTGTGTAAAACAGTATGGCGGTTTCTCAAAAAACTAAAAATAGAACTACCATATGACCCAGGAATTCCATTCTTAAGTATATATCCAAAAAAAAAACCCACTAATTCAAAAAGATACATGCATCTTAGTGTTCACAGCAACATTATTTACAATTGACAAGACAAGGAAACAACCTAAGTGTGCATTAACAGAAGAATGGATATAGAAGATATATATCTAAATATATAGATATAGGTAGATGATATAGATATAGATGTCTGTCTATATATATGAAATACTACTCAGCCATAAAAAAAGAATGAAAATTTGCCATTTGCAACAATGTGGATGGACTTGTGCTAAGCAAAATAAGTCAGACAGCAACAGACAAATAATGTACGTTATCACTTACATGTGGAATCTAAAAACGTAAACAAACTAGTATTTATAATAAAAAAAAACAGACTCACAAATAGAGAACAAACTAGTGGTAAGTGGGGAGAGGGAAGGGGGAGGGGCAGGATGGTGGTAGGGGATTAAAAAGTAAGAACTATTATGTACAAAATAAATTAGCTACAAGAATATATCATACAACACAGGGAATATAGCCAGTACTTTATAGTAACAATAAATGAAATATAACCTTTAAAAATTGTGAATCAACATGTTGTACACCTGTAACTTAGGTAATAATGTATATCAACTGTACTTAAATTTAAAAATGAAAAAAACTTCCATTATCTACTGTGAAGTATACTAATTTCTATATTTACAAAATGAGAAATTTCATTTTTCTCACATCCCGTTTCAAATTATCAAAGAGGTCTATTAAAATGAATATTATAAAAATGTAAGTTTCATTTAAGTCAGAATTTAGCACATTTTAATATCAAGTACACATTTAATTATTGCATAGAAAAGAAGTGGTAACTACATTAGAACTTTTTTTTTTTTTTTTTTTTTTTGCGGTACGCGGGCCTCTCACTGTTGTGGCCTCTCCCGTTGCGGAGCACAGGTTCCGGACGTGCAGGCTCAGTGGCCATGGCTCACGGGCCTAGCCGCTCCACGGCATGTGGGATCTTCCCAGATCGGGGCACAAACCCGCGTCCCCTGCATCGGCAGGCGGACGTTCAACCACTGCGCCACCAGGGAAGCCCGGACTGTATATTTTATTCATAGAATATATCAAGGAAATTCATGTAAAACATAGAGGATACACTTTATATGACAGAAATTAGAAGGGGTTATCTTTTATTTTCTCCAAAGAAAGAAAAATAATTCACTGGTTGCCAATTTGAGAAATTGGGTCTATTTTGGAGTACAAAGTTACTGTACGTTTTTTTGTTTTTTGTATAACTTTGACAGATGGATAAATCTTAGAATTTGCCACTACGTACATTTTCTTCTTAAAGGTACGTTTTGCTCAATAAATAGTAATTCATAAAACACCAAGGCTATGCTTAAGGCTTCAAATCATAAAAATGGATTGGTCTATGTAAAGTAGAATGAAAAATTTAAATATTACCACGAATTATCTAAATTGAATTATATCTTCAAAAGTAATTACTATCTGTGTATAGAGGGAGGGTGTGATAAAATAGGGAAGAGGAAGGAAACTCAAATGCCAATTCAAGAGCTTAGAGCAATGACGAAAAGTGATTAAAGTCATAGGTTTAATGTTTCAAACAGCCAATGACAAGCATTTGCCCCAAAACTTACTCGTATTTCTACATGTTTGACCTGATAAGAAATTAATCTTGATAAAAATTACTTTTCTAAACCAAATGTAGAAATATTAATTAATTTTATATACACAGTACACAAACAATATAGAGACAGCCTAAAGATACCTTGTGGTGGCTTAGTAATGTGTGGACTTGTTTAAATTAAATTACATTTTCTGGAATTTCCTTCCCTCTCTGTTTCAGATTAGGGTGGGCCATAAGAGATAATTTTGACTTGTGATTCAGAGCAAACAGGTGAAGCAGCAGCCCTATTTCTTATGCTCAGAAGGAGGCTGCGGCAGACTCAAGAGGTGCTTCTGTAGCTCACACCTGTTGTCATTCATCTGCTGACTCCACTGGTTGGCATGGGGCAGCAGCTGGGCCTATGACTTCTCCACCATCCCCTGGATCTTCCTTCAGCATCTCAAATCCTTGGGACAGGTTTCTGCTTACCTTCAAGAAGGAAGTATCAGTTTCTCCTGTGGCTTGGGGAGAGTGAGAACTGACACATGCTCCAGACTGTCCTCATGGGCTCCAGCTCACACGTGTGGGTTTCTGCTTGCCTTTGGTCTCCCTCATTTTATACCCTTCTTCTTGTTCCTTCCTAACTGCCTGCCCTACACACTTCAAGCTCCAGCATCAGATTACACAGGCTGTTGTAACCAGCTTCCATAATGCATGTGGTCAAATCCCTGTAACAGATTGTAACAAATGTGCATGCACATGCAACTTTTGAGTGATTCTGATCTAATTGATACAGTGCTTGGTAAATATCAAAGGAAATGATTTCAGGGCTTTACATTCCTAGTTGAAGTCCACATAAGGGGCCTAATAACTTTCAAGCCTACCCTAAAATAAGTCCTTATCGCCTGTAACCTCAGGTCTGATAGATCTGAAACCAAATCCAAAACCTAATCACAATGTCTGAATTACAATGAAAATTGATTTCCCAAACTCACATGATCATTTTTGATAAAATTAGGGCACTTGGAAAGGAATGGGACCCTGAAAATTAGGATGAGAACATATAGGCAAACTTAGATAAAATTGGGACACCGAACTCCTAAATTCTCTCAAGAGTGCTTTGCCAATTAAGGCATGCTTTCTACTCCTACCTTAGAAATCTAGTCTTCCCTTTCCTGAAGAACCTGTAATGGGCTCACCTGAGGCAGGTATCTTGCAAGGGACAACTGAGAAAATGGAATAGAGAGTGGAAGAAGGTAAATGGAAGTATCTGCTACAATCACATGACAAACTGCAGAAATTAAGGCTATAATTGTTGAGTTTTCCTTCCTTATTCTGATACAAATGAATATCATGTATGTGCATGCATGCATAAGTACATATATATGTATTTAAAGCAAATATAACAAATACTGTTTTATGCGCTTCCCACTCACCTATCATGTAACATATAATATGTTAATAGTTAACAAAATATGTCTCACTATTTAAGTTATAGGATATCAAAGGGGGGAGTGTGAATCAGCAAAAAGAAGAAAAGACACTTTTTAAAAATGGAACTTTGCATGCTGCTTGTGAGAAAAAAATGAATGTATATTTATTTATAAGGCAAGATAATTGTTATATTTTCATCTTAAACAAAAGCATGACTTTGTTTACTTATAGATTAACTATGGCTAAAAACAGTTCACTGTTTTCAACCTAAGCTTTCAGGTTGAAAACAGTAAACTGTAGTGACTTTATAATGTGTCAACTGGGCCAGGTTGAACTATGTTTCCCAGAATTCCCTTCTCTGTATATTTCCAGTTAAGGCAGACTGCAAGAGGTATTTTTTCCCATAAGATTTTGAGGACAGAAGTAAAGCAGTAGACATATGACTTGTTACCCTAAGTATGTCAGGGCAGGGCTCCAGGTGCTTTTGTAGCTCATACACATTGTCATCGATCTGCCTGCTCATCTCTTTGGCATGAATAGCCCCCAAGCACACAATTGATCCACCTTCCCTTGGATTCTTCTCCAATTTCTGAGCCAGGTGTGTGTTTAGCTCTGAGACAAACGGTGCCAGCTTCTCTTGCAGGACATCTATAACATCAAGGCTGGGGGCAATGAGAACACATGTTCAGCCCATTCTTATGGGTTCCAACACCTGCCCATGGGTTCCATCTTGTCTTTGCTCTCCCTCAGTTTACATCCATCTTCCTTTCCCAACTAATAGAGATTAATCAGCCCCACAAATTGCATACAGTCAAACCTCTGTTACAAATTCTTTACTCCATTACCTTTCAGGGAATATTTATTGGTCTTTTACATTTATCCAAACACGATTTCATGGTAAGTAAAGGATTTTTAAACTAAATTTTTTTTTTTTTTTTTTTTTTTGCGGTATGTGGGCTTCTCACTGCTGTGGCCTTTCCTGTTGCGGAGCGCAGGCTCAGCGGCCATGGCTCATGGGCCCAGCCACTCTGCGGCACGTGGGATCTTCCCGGACCGGGGCACAAACCTGTGTCCCCTGCATCGGCAGGTGGACTCTCAACCACTGCACCACCAGGGAAGCCCTTAAGCTAATTTTTATTAGACTTGAAATAAATTAAAAACTGCCTTTCTTCTCCTTGAGAATAGAATATAATAAAAGTCAGGAACTTCCTTTTCTTCCTTTTTACAGATGGATCGGTATGGAATGATAATACTTAACGTCATGACAGTGTCTGGGCCCTTTTATTAAGAATGTTCTCTTATGTTGAGTCCTGAGTAACTGGATGAATAAATAACACTGCAGTGATCTTCTTAATAAAATGAGCTGTGCAAAATCAAATCTATTTTACCCTAGTTTATTTTGCTGTTTTTATATTTCCCATCTTCCAGAATTCTGCATGATTTTTCATGATGAGTTGAGAAAAAAAAATCCATTCATAACTATTGCAACCAACGAGGCAGAATGAATAGACTAGTCATCACCTATCTACCCCCTCATTGTGAAACTTCCTGTAGAAACACATCCTCATCCTCTAACTCTACTCCCTTTATAACACCACATCCGGATAACCACAGTAGTGATAGTGTCTTATATTCCCAGCTCACTCTTCTATGATCAATTCTGCAAGTTGCTATTAGGTAAGGTGTCATGAAACTCACTGTTCAAAATATCATTTTTCTGCTTAAAAATAATTTAACTGGTACCTTAGTTTTCTCTGATTTTGTTCCTAGTATGAAAGGAAAATCTACTTTACAACTTATAAGTGAGCAGTGTAGATTTTATTTTAAAATGTGACAATAAGGAATTTATATTGTCTATCTAACAACACATACATGCATCAATTGTCCTACATTTTCATTTAGATTATTTTCTTTGCAACACCCACAATACTTTATTCATCTGTTCCTCTCATGTGGTTATGATGGACTCTTGTTCTTGTGGCCACAGGATTAGGCAACTAACCTCAACTGGATCAGCCAGGGTACCCAGTCCTGTTCAGAACAGTATCTGACTTGAGCTAAGCAAATCTGAGTACTTGCCTGAGATTTTTCAAATTTGTGTTGAGGGAATAGGATATAATGTTCTTTTCTGATTGCAGTTTGTGTGTTTATGAGCCTGCAAGGCCTTCGACCAAATATTCTATGACTGAGAGAATGAAGAAATGAAGAGAGAAGCAGAGATGAGACAACTACCGTGCATGCCTGTGTGTGTGTGTGTGTGCACCTGTTACATGCCAAAACTGAAGTGTGGAATTTTTCCCCTTTTCACTATGCTGCTTTAATCTAGACATTACAATGAGTTTTTATGTGAGAGTGAGTGAATTCATTACATTGCTTAAGCTGCAGGTGGTCTATAGCTCAATCAAGGTGTTAATAGTCCGGCACAAAGTGTGGTTTGAGGTTAGTGTGGCAGATGGAATCCAATTAATATAGAGTTTTGTTATACAAACTATAGATGTACTTAAGCTTTCTACATCTGTGCTACATTTTTTTTCAAACAGACATAGGTGATAAAATTTCTGCTACTTAATTAACACCCTTTGTAGTCATTCACAAAGTTAGATTATTCTGAAACCTGCTCTGCCAGCTATAAATGTTAAAACTTTACTTGCTATTCTTAGAGATTTTTCTTTCCTTTATTTTGCAAAGTCTAAATTGAAAAATATTCAAGTTTATCAAGTGAAGGAGAATACAAATGATTAATGAATGAGTGAATGGATAGATAGAGAGGTAAAGTAGAAAATTTCTGAAATTTTGAGCTGGTAATCCTATGAAAATAAAAACAGTAGACAAGCTAAAGAAATTATTTCAGAGGTTAGACATTTCTGGATAAATAGCAATTTTTAAATCTCTTGGCTCCTCTTCACTCTCAAGTCCAACACATCTACCTTTTATAAGCCAAGAGGCTGCTGTGGCCAAAAGGGAGGAATTAATTACAGGAGGCAACTGAGCCTTCAAGTCTCCTTTGGTCCTGATGAAGATCCTTGGGACATGACTTATATCTGATCAAGCAGATAGAGCCTGGGGCCTGGGGATGAAAAGACTGATGGTTTAGATTAGGCTGAGACAGATCCTGGGAAGAGTTCTGTCTACAGAGCTCCTCAGAGTTGGGGAATGGTGCCATATGTCTCATTGATGTTTCTAGTCTGGCTGGCCTTCAGAGCTTGGAAGAAGAGCTACAAGGTTCTCTACACAACTAAGTCTAGGACTCTACAAGGAGATTGGTGAGCAGAGATGTTTTCCTTCTGGGACCTCAACAGGAACTCTAAATCTGCCTGTTGCTAAATCACAGACCCAAAGGAGCAGAGCAAATGCACCATTCATCACTCTAGGGATCGCCCCAATATATGCTATGCCAGCAGCTAGGCTTGAGTCCTGAACAAAGTAGAAAAGTAATAGCTTACTCCTAAGAAGGGCTCAAAACAGAGAAGAAAGAACGGGTCCCTAGAAAGATAACAGTCTAGAAAAACAAATAGCACCCTTTGTTCCACACCATGTTATACAGAATGTGATCACTCATAGACCTTGGCATGTAACACTTTCATAACTGGTCCATACATGGACCTCTGTATTTATTAATTCATCCTTTTTGAGTAGTATAATAAGCAACTAAGAGTCCACCATACACAATGCAAAAAGTAGGATTCACCAATCATTTATATCTATTTATGGGTCTTCCCTCATTCTATTCCCTCTCTCCCTTCTCCCAAGCTCCTTCTGAAGCTTGTGTTTGTCAACCCCCTTCTTTTATTTTCATATAGTTTTACCTCATCTTTATCATTAATAAAAACTTACTTTCATTTCAACTGTATTATGTTTAAATTGCTCAGGTTTATATTGTTAGAATTCATTCATACCATTGTATACCATTTGTATTAAGTCAGGGTTCTCCAGAGGACAGATCCAATAAAATATAGAAAGATATATTTAAGAAAAGATTTATTATCAGAATTGACTCATGTGATTGGCTCATGGAGTCCCACCATCTGTCATCTACAAACTGGAGAATGAGGAAAGCCAATGGTGGAATTCAATCAAAGAAGGGAAGTCTGAGACCCAGGGGAGCTGATCGTGTAAGTCCCTGTCCAATTCTGAAGGTCCAAGAACCAGAAGCATTGATGTCTGAAGGCAAGAAAAGATTGATATCCCTGTCAAGCAGAGAGATCAAATTCATCCTTCTTCCAATGTTTTTGTTCTTTTCAGGCCCTCACTGGGTTGGATGATGCCCACCGGCATGGATAAAGGCAATCTTCTTTCCTCAGTCTACCAATTCAAATAATAATCTCTTCCAGAAACACCCTCAGAAAACTCAGAAATAATGTTTTACCAGCTATCTGGGCATCCTTTAGCCCAGACAAACTGACACATAAAATTAATCACCAAACCATTGTAGCTTATTTATTGTACTGCTTTTTAACAGTCTATTCCACTATATTCAGCTACCCTCCTACTATGGAAGCATATGATTTGCAAATCAATGGAAGCATGCATATAGGAGGCAATAAGTAAACAAAGAAAATCTCACTTGCTTAAAAATAATGAAGTGTCTAGATTAAAATGATCAGTAATGGAGGCATAAATAATGAGAAAAATCATAACATTAGATATATTCTTGCTAAATTACTGAACTCCAAATGTTACTAAAAAAACACAAAACAAAAAACCTTATAAATTTCCAGCATAACAGATAAAAGAGGAGGAAAAGTTAAACAAAAAAAAAATTAACCACCCAGGAAAATATTGATATTAATACTCATGTTAACAGATGCAGTCATCACATGAACTTTGTAAAATAGGAATAAGTAAAAATAACTTAAATATGATAAATATTATTTACCATAATCAACAGAAAATATCACTTTAAAAATAAAACTTTAAAATTATTTTAATTAAAATCAGGAAGCTTATAGTGATATCAAGGTTATTATTTAACACTGGAGTTTTGAGCAATAAGAAAAGAAAATTAAATAATACAAAACTTTTTTTTGCTAACATGATTTTAAACCTAGATAATCTAAGATGTTCCCATAAACCACTAGAATTAATAAAATAATTTATGAAATACTCCTATATAAGACACAGCTACCAAAAAAAAAAAACAACTATTCTCTCTTCTAGAAAAAAGAATCTAGAAATTAAAATATATACATCTATGTTTTCCTCCTTTTCCAATACAATGCTTAAAACTCAAATGGATTAAATCTACCTACTTACTAAATAATTCAATGCAACAATGATATCATTGGAACTAATTTTGTCTCTTTTAAACAAAAATGTAAGTAAAGAGGTATTAAAACTGCATAGATCTTTGGATGTCAATATAAGCTCTGCATTTCTAAGAAAGTATAATTTGCCCAGTTAGTTCAGCAGTTGAAATCAACAAATGTTTACAAATTTAAATTTAGAAAATCTTGCTATAGAATGATTGCTGTATTAATCCATGTGCTTTGACAAGTATAAGACTGTATAACATACTAAGTAGTAGTAGTAGTAGTAGTATGTATTGGGATAATTTTTCTCCTTTTAGACCAAAGTAACCATTGACAGGGACACAAAAACATTCCATTGATCTTTGTATTCCAACTCCTATCCTCTGCACTTCCTATGAAGTTACAGCCAGACAGTTGTACTTAGGAGACCACCATGTATCAGGCACCATCTGTGCAAGACACAGCTGGGGAAAAGGTAATGCAGATACTTATAATTTAGTGTAATACCAGTATAGACCTAATTGTCACACAAGACACAGTATAAGAGACTTCCATACCATTGAAGGAATTGCAAGTTATATAAGATCATGCTTCATAGAGGATCTTCTTCACATGGTTGGGGAGATGGTTGCAATAGGGTTAGAGGTGCTTTACATGAAAATCAGCCTATGTGACTCAGTGATCTCAACGCCAATTACTGAGGATCTGAACTCTGAAATACTGACTATTTTTCTAAACCACACAGTAATAATTTCTTCTTGCCTACAAGGCTTTCTTTAAATAACTGGAGGAATTCTACTCATCATGTAAGACTGTACTCAAATAGAATCATTTCTAACAAAGTCTCCCTTTACTTCTCAAATTCCCTACTAATCATTTCCTCCTTTTTCCTCTCAAAGCAGTTTTATTCACTGTTTTAGCAATTTCAATGTATTATTTTAGGTGTCTTCCTCCTTTACCACACCATGAACACTTAGAGCATCCTGTCATTTTATTTTTAGTACTGAAAAATTAAAAGAACTTAATAATTGACTATTGGAAGAATGAGAAGGAATGAATAAATTGACAAGTGAGCTAAATGATAAAACAGTCCTGAGATCTCAGACATACAAACAAAAACAGTATACCAATGGAACACTCCACAAAGTAAATGTACCCATAGTATAAGTACCTTAAAGCTCTTTACCAGGCATAGCCCATCTTTACCTTGAAGTCAAGCTCTCTGGCCCAGCTAGCACTTCACAGAGCAACATCACTGTCACTACTCTTTCCACCAGTCTTTAAATCACCAAAGTCCAAAGTAGTATTTCTCTGCCCCCTCAATCCAGAAATGTCACCATGGAAAACTTACAGCATTTTTAAGAGTGTAATACTTTGTCTACACAATTCTACTCAGAGAGAATAATATAGACCTTAGCACTGCCTTACCTATGTTCATATATTCTGCATTGCTTAAAAAGCCAGTGAACAAGGGTGTGCTCTTTTAACACTAGATGGAAATTTCACTTTCCAGAGTTACTACAGTCAACTTTTCACAGATTTGTAAATATCTAGTTATGGTTCAATCATGAGATCAAGTTTTCTCAGCAACTAAGTTTCCAGCCTTTTTTTGTGAGGTCAGGAAAATCCTGAGTGTTTCCTAAGATGCAAATGTTTCCAGTTTTACAAGTAGCCCCGGGAGCTGAATCAGGCTCCTGATTTCTCCCAGGAGTCTAGTAAAGCACAAAGTAAATTCTACCTATTATGACACTTCTGTGCACCTAAAAATACAGCTGGTCCATCGGAATTTTTATGCACTGAGTGGATTTAGTCTATTTATTATCTTTATATTTAACTCTCATGAAGAGTCTTATTACTCATCTACATGGTCATTATTCAAAGCAGTGTACAATTTCACCAAAGAAGAGGTATGTGCCAGATTTAGAAAACTGGTTAAGGAAATATAAGTTCCTAATGCCTGATCATAGGACATTGCACCATGGAATCATTTATTTTGCATATCATTACGACTTACAGATCGATACACTTGTGTTTTACTTGCAATTTCCATCTTCTATTTCTTGACTTGGTTGCTTTGCAAAGTTTACAGCCCATAACTAGTCTTAATTGAATTCGTTTTTTTTTTTTTGCATGGCATTACACTTCTTCAAATGGTTTGGGTCACTTTGAATTTTGGTAATATCTATCTTTACCTAAATGCCAACTGTAAAAGTATTAAATATCCTATTTACCTCATCAATAAGGAAAATGGATTGAACTAACCAAGGTAATCCTTTTATCTACTCATTCATTCCCTTATTCATTCATTCATTCAAAGTGTCTACTGAGCATGATGTATGTGTCAAACACTATGGAAGGTGGTGAAAATAAAGATATAAATAACAGTGCACCTATCCTCAAAGTATCTAAAAGAAAGAGAAGGAGCAAGCTGAATGCCCTATTACAGTGTTCTAAATGCTATGATAGAGATAAGGCAATAACTTTCTCAGATGAAGTAACACATAAACTAATGATTGAAAAAACAGTTTTGAAAGGAGTATTAAGATGCCAGCATAGCTGAAGGAGCATAAGTTTTAGAGTTAGAAATCCAGAACTCTAAGACAAACTCAGTTAGTAGGTCACAATTGCTGACGTTGTCCCTTCAACAGCCTTAACTATAAGAGCAATGGACAAATTGGTCAGGATGAATGGTGCCAAGAATCACAGTAGCCACTTTCTCAGAGTCATTGCCACCAAGGACTACATGTGTTACTAACCCACAGCTGCAGCTGTAGCACCTAGTCAAGTGACTAATAACATTTAAAAAATAAATCTGGGAGTAAAGTACAACTCAAAATATGCACAATGCCAAAAGAGAGCCATAAAATTGATTTTACATTCTCTAGAAACCAACACAAGGAGAGAATCATGATTGGTGTCATATTTTAGTGCCCATTATAAATAAACAACTCAATTGCCATGAAGGGCCATGCCTATTTCCTAACCTGTGGACTTAGTACAATTTACACTTATGCTTCCTCATGGAGTAGTATACCAGCCCTGGGCCAGTTTGCCTTCAGTTCTGTTCCTCACCAATCTACTCCTTTGCTCGATGTTGCAGGGGGTTGATATGAAAGCCACTTCCCCCCAGGGTCCCCTACCAGCTGACTTCCAGCTGGCTTCAGCCAATGGAAAGTATTAACTGGAGATTGGAGGGGGACAGAAAGGGAGAAGCCAGGGTATTTCTTCCCCAACCTTTCTAACATGAACCTCTGGAAGGTGCTGTGTCTCTGGCTCTCACTGCTCAGGGGACGCTTCCTCCTTCCAGGAACCCTGACCCTCTTCATTCAGGAATGTCACCTACTCACTTTGTCCCTCCAGCTTAGCAGTGGTAGCTAGTCTGTCACTAGTTTCTCATTTTCCTCTTCTCTCATTTGGTTGCTCAGTGCTTCCATCACCCACATAACCACTGTCCTGCTTTAAATTCCCTCTCCTCTATTTTAACTACTTAAAGTTGTTTCTGTTTTTGTCAACTGATACTGAAGGCATAAGTCAAATCCTCAATTACACCACTACCAAAATAATAATGGTAAGTTTTACAACTCTATGTCTTACAACATTCCTCAGTGTGGGCTAGGGCATAATGTATACACAGTTCAATAAAAGTAATTCTGCAGTTTTACCAGTCGCAAAGTGATGCCAGATACCTAGCTTGATGATAGCTGGTTAAAAATTCTAAATAAAACAAAGAATATCTAGAAGAATGGATAAAGTTACAAACAATTCAGAGACCTCTAAAAATATATTCTCCCACTCAACCAAGTTTTAGGTAAGTAGTAAAGAGCAGAGAGTATGTGTTTCTAACTAGTACCTAGAAGACCATTAAGAGCACTGGCATACTCCTCACAAGTCAGTAGCACTGGAGTAAAATCAGCAACCAATAGGGTACCCCCAGGACATGATCTCTGCTCCCAAGAAGCTTACATTCAAGCAGGGAAAGTAGACAATAAACAAGTAGCACACAAACAAATGAATGAAAAAGAACACAATTTAGGGTAAATAATAGAAGAAAACAATACAGCAATGGGATAAAGAGTGATGAGACAGGGTTGCTGTGGTGGTGATAGAATGTTAGATTGAACTGTCAGGGATGGCTAAAGAGGTGCCATGAAGCTGAGACCTGAAGGATGAGATGGAGCTGATTTTATGAAAATCCAGTGAGAACACTATTGACAAAGCAACAGTAAGTGCCAAGGCCCAAAGCAGAACAAATTTGGCCTGTTTTGAGAACTAGAAAGACAAACTTGTTTCTGAATCAGAAACTTGTACTTTCTAGTTTCTCAAATGGCAAAAAGTACAGAAGCACTGAAAAAAACCCACTTGCATTTGCACTCAAGTAGCAATTAATTCATTTTTAAAAATGGAATATGTAACTGTGAACAATATAAATTCTCAGAAAATGCTCTAAAATTGATAGCAAACATACCCCTAGGTAACTACATTATTCCACTTGCTAAATTGCTTGAGCACTGATTATGTTCCATCGACCATTCTGAGTGTTTTAAATGTTCAAATTCATTTAATCCTCATAACCACCTTATGAAGTAAGCACTGTTATTATTATTATCTCCATTTAGAGCTGAAAAACTGAAACACGGGGTTTAACATGCCCAAGATGATACAGCTGGTAAGCATAGAGCAGCGGTTTGAACCCAGGTTACCTGGCTCAACAGATAACCTTCTTAAGCACGATGTCAAGGCATTGTGGTCAAAGGTGTGGAGACTTGATTCAGACAAAACTGGGTTCAAATCCCAGCTCTGTCACTGGCCTAACATAACAATGTACATAAAGAAGACATCGTTTTTGTCATTGTAATTAACTACTCCCCTACTGATATTTTTCAGTCTTTTCTTTCAAGGCCCCAGGAAGGACACTTCTTCAAAACTTGCCTTTGTCACTTACTTCCTGAAGCATCAGCCTCTAGTATTGCATTAGCCTATATGTCTTAACTTTTAAAAAGAATGTTAGAGATATATTCTTAGAGAATAGAAAAGATATGTTCCAAATAATATTTGAACATGCTTTTTAAAATTCTGCTTGCTTCTGTAGTCACAACAGAGATTAATGTGTCTCCTAAATGGACTTTATTGTTATTTTACTTTTTCAAAGATGATGATAAATAGCTTGAATTATTCTTAAACTACTGATATTCCCCCTTTAAAGGAAAAAAATTACCATAATATAATTTGCTCAAGTATAAGCATTTGTAATTTAAAATACTGATAATCAAATCCCAGAATGCAGATATAATTTCCCTCTAGTTTATATTCTACAAGATTTTGAGATATTAAAAATAAATCAAAGATACAGAAAAAGGTATTTTCCTTAAATTGTTATCAGTTCTTTATACCATAGTTTATATAATTACTAATTAAACCTCATGGAATTGATCTAATAAAGTGCCTTTTAATTTTCTTAATTTATTTAATTTACTCCTCTATTAAACAGGTACCATAAAAAATAATGCCATGTAATCTTCCTGTATATAAATGGGATAAATGTCTGTTTGACCCTTGAGAGTACATTCACTGTACAGAATTTGGATATTGAGGAACGAGTTAAGGTTGATAGAGGGGTAGGTTCATTGATGTTTATTCTGGTATGTTTGGATTATGATTATATATCGCTTTATGATTTTTTAATGTCCATTTTTTTTTTTTTTTTCAGTACGCGGGCCTCTCACTGCTGTGGCCTCTCCCGCTGTGGAGCATAGGCTCCGGACGCGCAGGCTCAGCGGCCATGGCTCACGGGCCCAGCCGCTCCGCAGCATGTGGGATCCTCCCGGAGCAGGTCACGAACCCGTGTCCCCTGCATCGGCAGGCGGACTCTCAACCACTGCGCCACCAGGGAAGCCTGAATGTCAGTTTTTTAATGTTAACCAATATGGCTTACATGCATTATATGCTTTTAAAAGTACCTAACCCATTCCTAGTTAAATATTTATTACTAGAATAATCTGCCTCTCCATTTAAGTTATTATTTTTCAAAGCAGATCAAATAAATGCACATTATTCTTCATTTAAAAAAAATGGGGGGGCTTCCCTGGTGGCGCAGTGGTTGAGAGTCTGCCTGCCAATGCAGGGGACATGGGTTCGTGCCCTGGTCCAGGAAGTTCCCACATGCCATGGAGCGGATAGGCCCATGAGCCATGGCCACTGAGCCTGTGCGTCCAGAGCCTGTGCTCTGCAACGGGAGAGGCCACAACAGTAAGAGGCCTGCATACCGCAAAAAAAAAAAAGGGGGGGGGGAGACTAGTTTAGTTGCTAGGTAGAATGCTTCCACTTCTTTAGAGAGAACAAAAGAACATGGTATAAAATGGTCACATAATATAAAAGTAGAATACTACTAAGAAAACCTTGACTACTTCAGATTAGCCTAAAGGTGGATGCTTCATGAATATTTTCGAGTCTTCTAATATGTTACTTGTCTATCTTCATCTATTGCAAGGGAGACAGAAAATATACAGTCCAGGCAAAAAACATAAAATTTTACCTTCAATTTAGTGATAGCATAGCAAAAAAGTTTTAAACACATGATAAACCAGTAACTGTTTCACTTTTTAAAAGAAAGGTAAGTAGTGGGTTGTGATACAATAAGAAATATATATTTGGTCTTTGTCCCCAGTTCCTGGCACACTGCTCCTAAAGCTCCTGGAATATCCAGAGTGCTGAGTTTTATATTAGCATATTTTATATGCTAATGAGATGACTGGTACCTGGGGGCCCCAGATAGTTTCTGGATGGGTTCTGGTTACCATGATTAGAGGACTGGAACTTTTAGCCCTGCTCCTAATCTCTGTGGAGTGGGGAGGCTGGAAATTGAGTCAATCACCAATGACTAATGATTTAATCAATTATGCCTACATAATGAAAACTTCTAAATGATGGGGTTCAGAGAGCTTCTGGGTTGATGAACACATCAGGCAGGAGAAGGGTGGCACACCTGAAGAGAGTATGGAAGCTCTATGCCACTTCCCCCATGCCGTGCCATCTGCATCTCTTCCATTTAGCTGTTCCTTTTTATCCTTTACAATAAACCATAATAGTAAGTCATAACAGTATGTACAGCACTTTCCTAAGTTCTATGAGTTGTTCTAGCAGATTATCAAACCTGGGGAGGGGACTGCAGGAACCCTCTGAATTTATGGCCAGTTAGTCAGAACTACAGGTGGCAACATGAGACTTGTGACTGACATCTGAAGTGGGGACAGTCTTGTGAAAATTAGCCCTTAATCTGTGAGGTCCGTGCAAACTCTGGGTAGTTAGTGAATTGGACTGAATTGCAGGACAACCAGTGGTATCCAGAGAGTGGGAAAACTGGTTGCTGGTGTATAAATGAAAGCACGTGTTTGGTGTCAGAAGTGTTGTGAGTAAAAGCAGTTCAGATGGGTTTATGTCTTAAATATCAGCAGCAATAAAAACTGATTTTACCTGAGCAATCAATTTATACAGGAAAAATTCAGCATTTAACTTCACATGGCATCTCTCACGACAGCCTTACCCTCTTCAGTCACAGGGTACAGAAACTGTGAATATTGAATACCAATACCTAGCAAATGGAAGACCTGGGAATGGTTGGTTTAATTTTTTAAGACTTTAGTTTTTAGAGCAGTTTAGGTTTGCATTAAAATTAAGAGGAAATACAAAAAATCCCCATATATCCCCTGCCCTTCACATGCATAGCCTTCCGTATTATCAGCATTCCCCACCACAGTGGTACATTTGTAACCATTGATAAATCTGCATTGACACATCACAATCACCAAAGTCCGTAACTTACATTGTGGTTCACTCTTGGTGTTGTACATTGTACGGGTTTGGACAAATCTATAATGACATTTATCCGTCATTATAATATCATATAATGTATTTTCACTGTCCGAATAATCCTCTCTGCTCCACCTATTCATCCCTTCCCAAACAACATCATCCTCCCAACCCCTGGCAACCACTGATCTTTTTACTGTCTCCATAGTTTTACCTTTTCTACAATGTCGTATTGTTGGAATTGTACAGTATGTAGGTTTTTCAGATTAGCTCCTTTCACTTAATGATGTGTATTAAAAGCTTCTCATTATCTTTTCATGGCTTGATAGCTCTTTAATCTTTTAGGGTTGAATGATATTCCATTGTCTGCATGTACCAAAATTTATTACTCTATTCGCCTACTGAAGGACATCTTGGTTGCTTCCAAGTTTGGGCAGTTATAAATAAAGTTACTATAAACATCTATGTGTAGGTTTTTGTGTGGATATAAGTAATCAACTCTTAAATAAACACCAAGATGTGCTGATTTGATTTTTCAAAGGGGAAGGAATAAAGCAAAAACATTTACAGGTACTTGAACAAAGAATTGAATCCTTCATTACTCTTCACACACATTTCATGTGTCTGACAGATTAACAAACACCATTATCCAAAGGTATGGAATTGTATTTCTTTTCTTAAATGCTGTTTTAGACTTGAATTTTTTTTAAAATGTAAATTTTAAAAATCCTAAAAACAAAATCCTAAGTGAAATTAACTCATTCACAAAAAAGTAAATTTTCTTCTATCATAGTTACAGAAATGGAATTGCTGAGTTTGCATATTCTATGGATTCTGTTTCATTCAACCAAGAGAATCCTGATTAATATGATGACAATTTAATAAAGGTAACCAGTAATGTTCTCTGAGGGCCTTGGCTCTGAACACAGATTGGCAGAGAATCACAATTTCTGATAATTTCAGATTTAGCATAAGAAGCAGTCATCTTCAACTATGCAGGTGTATTATTGAAAGAATGTTTGAGATGTTCTTCATTTGAAGACAAGCCCTGGAGAGGGGCATTAGATACTGAGGCTCTAGCTACCTCAAAGTAGAGTTCCACTGGCTATGGTCTCTCTTCCAGTGGTTCTGGGACTTCATTGTGAAATAAGATATAGGAGATCTTGCTAAAAATGCACAGTTCTGGATCCCACTGAGACTTACTGTATCAGAAGGCTGAGGTTTAGCTACCTTGAATATGCATTTTTAGAAACACCCCAGATAATTCTATTGGGTGGTCCATCTGTACACACACTTTGAAAATGACATATATCTAATCTTCCTCTCTAAGAAGTCTTCCAAAGATTAAAAAACTGTTAATCCACCATTGGTAAAGTAAACAATTCCAATACTTAACTCTTCAGAATTCCCTACAATCTTTCCTAAACTAGTTTTTCAAATATAGCTCCCTATTCTATACACAATTAATCCTCTCTGGTCATTTCACATCCCCTCTGTCACATGAACCATTTCTATTTCCTTTTCTATCTCCATCAACTCTTTCTTGAAAGACTCATCCATCAATATTCTGCCTCCTGATATCAAACAATTTTCTATGCCCATTAAAAATCCTCTATCATGAAGTTTTTCACATTAGCCAAACTAACAGTAACCTCTTCTAATAGCACAGCACCTCCTTTCTAAAAGTAGATTGCCCTTTATATATAATGTTTTGCCTTACTTATGAAGTATATTGTTTGCATTGTTATTTATCTTTTCAGAAGGTGTTGCAGTTGCCCAAATAGATAGATCTAATGGCTTATGATTCCAAAGCGTTTTTCTGTAATTTGAATGCCTTAAATATAAAAATAAAGCTCTTCAAATATTAGATTGCTAATTAATAAAAATATATTTATACATTATAAATCAAATATACTAATACACACACATTACACATGAAAATTTGTATTTTAAATGGATAAAATTAACACATTTGATTATGCACTGACCCATAATTAGCCAAAAATGTCCTCAGATTTGTTGTTCCTGACTGTGATAATTACTTTAAATTTAGTATGTATGTTTCTTTACAATAATAGGAAATGTCATAGTACTCTTTTCACTACAGTGTTCCTATCCCATGAACTGAAGTCTACATTTTCTATATTAATTGTTTCACTTCCAAGAACATTAATATGTGTGAAAGATAAATGAAAATATACTTCATATTATTCTCTGAGAAAAGTAGTAATTATATTGAAAATGTAATAAAATAAAATTTGATACAGTTATTTTTTTCAAATTGATAATTAAAATTTAAATATTGATTATGTCATTAACTAGAAAAATAAAAATAATTCAGCCTACTTAAACTATGCTCATTCATCTCTCTCTCAAATTTATAAATGCATAGCATCATAAAAGATTTATATAACTTTTTTTTTAAGAAAGCAATAACATCTCCACTGGAAAATTGTGATCATTCATTGACTCACAAATAAAGGTTATTTTAAATATTTACCATTAATTTAATTTTAAAAAACTAATGAAATCTAAGATCTTTTATTTTTTCTATCAAATTCTGACTTCATAACAAATTATATTTCAATAAAGTTATCTAAACAAGCTTACTAGCTTTCTTTGTGAAATTATAGGTAAATCATAACACTAGCATTTAATTTAAAAAAGACAAATCAAACTTGGTATAAATCAATAGAAAGTGACTTATTGAAGAGTGCACATAGTTAAGAATGAGTTTACAGAGTCCCTTGAAGGAAGACCCATGCATTTGAAAATAAAAACCCTGTTGTATCTGAATTTCATAGGCATTAGAATCTAACTGCAGGTTCTAAAGGTCCTATACTAAGCAAAAATAAAATAAAGTAAAATTAAATTAAATTAAATATATATCAAATTAAATATATATTTAATTGAATAAAATTGATTATCTGTTATATCTAACATATGTATATTATATATAATATATATATTATACATAATCATATAAAACATATAATTATATTTGAGAGCAAAATTGTAAATGCTACTGTAATCAACACAGTTTATTAATGTTTCAGGTCTAACACCTCTCATCTTTCCTAATCATTGCCTAAATTTAAACACTCATACTTGTGTTGAAACTTATATTGTGCCTTACAGCTGTAATAATTTTTCCATTTATGGTTTAGAGGTGCACAAGCTATTTCTAAATGACTACATTCAGAAAATAATGCTCATTTTATTCATTTATTTAGTTAGTTAGTTATAGTTGATTTACAATATTCTATAAGTTTCAAGTGTACAACATAGTGATTCACAATTTTTAAAGACTAAACTCCATTTATAGTTATTATAAAATACTGGCTATATTCCCTGTGCTGTACAATAAATTGTTGTAACTTATTTATTTTATACATAATAGTTAGTATGTATAATCCCCTAAACCATCTTTCTCCTCCCACCTTTCATCTCCCCACTGGAAACCACTAGTTTTTTCTCTATAACTGTGAGTCTGTTTCTTTTTTGTTATATTCACTAGTTTGCTTTATTTTTTACATACCATATATAGGAGATATCATACAGTATTTGTCTTTGTCTGATTCATTTCAATACGCATTGTACCCCCCAAGTCCATCCATGTTGTTACAAATTGCAAATTTTCATTCTTTTTATGGCTGAGTAGTATTTCATTGTATATATACACCACATGTTCTTTATCCATTCATCTATTGATGGCCACTTACATTGCATCCATATATTGGTTATTGTAAATAATGCTGCTATGACCACTGGGGTGCATGTATCTTTTTGAATTTGTGTTTTCCTTTTTTTTGCAGATAGATGTCTAGCAGTGGAATTGCTGGATCATGTGGTAATTCTATTTTTAGCTTTTTGAGGAACCTCTATACTGTTTTAAAAAGTGGCTGCACCAATTTAAATTCCTACTGGAAATCTACTAGGGTCCCTTTTCTCCACATTCTCACCAACATTTGTTATTTGCGGTCTTTTTCATGATAGCCATTCTTACAGATGTGAGGTGATATGTCGTGGTTTTGATTTGCATTTCTGTGATGATTAGCAATGTTGACCATCTTTTCATGTGCCTGTTGGCCATTTGTATGCCTTCTTTGGTAAATGTCTGTTCAGGTCTTGTACTCATTTTTTAATCACGTTGTTTGTTTTTTGATATTGAGTTGTATGAGCTATTTATATATTTTGGATACTAACCCCTTATGGGTCATATCATTTAGAAATATTTTCCTTATTTAGTAAGTTGTCTTTTCATTTCATCAATGGTTTCCTTTGCTGTACAAAAGGTTTCAAGTTTAATTAGTTACCATAAAGCTTGCCTCAGAAAAAAAAGAAAAAAGTCTCAAATAAACAACCTAACCTTACACCTAAAGGAACTAGGAAAAGAAGAACAAACAAAACCCAAAGTTAGTAAAAGAAAAGAAAACATAAAAATCAGAGCATAAATACGTGAAATAGAGACTGACAAAAAAAAAATAGAGACGAGCAATGAAACTATGAGCTGGTTCTTCAAAAGATAAATAAAATTTATCTTTAAATAAATAAACCTTTAGCCAGACTCATCAAGATAAAAAGAGAGAAGGACTAAATCAATTAAATCAGAAATGAATAAGGAGAAATTACAAATAACACCACAGAAATACAAAGCGTCATAAAAGCTTACTAGTAAAAACTATATGTCAATAAAATGGATAACATAGAAGAAATGGACAAATTCCTAGAAATGTACAATTTCTCAAGACTAAACTAGGAAGAAATAGAAAATATGGACAGACCAATTACCAGTAATGAAATTGAAATAGTAGGTAAAAAAAAAAAAAAAATGCTCAACGAACAAAGTGCAGGACCAGATGGCTTCAAAGGTGAATTCTACCGAACATTTAAAGAAGAGTTAAAATCTATCCATTTCAAACTATTCTAAAAATTGCAGAGGAAGGGGGCTTCCCTGGTGACGCAGTGGTTGGGAGTCCACCTGCCGATACAGGGGACACGGGTTCGTGCCCCGGTCCGGGAGGATCCCATGTGCCACGGAGCGGCTGGGCCCATGAGCCATGGCCGCTGAGCCTGTGCGTCTGGAGCCTGTGCTCTGCAATGGGAGAGGCCGCAACAGTGAGAGGCCCGCATACTGAAAAAAAAAAAAATTGCAGAGGAAGGAACTCTTTTGAACTCTGTGAGGGCAGCATCAACATGATAGTAAA
Organism: Mesoplodon densirostris; assembly: GCF_025265405.1. Lineage (NCBI taxonomy): Eukaryota > Metazoa > Chordata > Mammalia > Artiodactyla > Ziphiidae > Mesoplodon > Mesoplodon densirostris. The sequence goes on from NC_082668.1 coordinate 24,240,001, forward strand.
AGAAGGCAAAAATATCACAGAAAAAGAAAATTACAGGCCAATATCACTGATTAACATATATATATATAAATCCTGAACAAAATATTAGCAAACCAATACAACAGTACATTAAAAGGATCATACCATAATTGAGTGGGCTCTATCTCAGGAATGCAAGGATGGTTCAATATCTACAAATCAATTAATGTGATACACCACATTAACAAATTAAAGATAAAAATCATATGATCATCTCAATAGATGCAGAAAAAGGTTTTGACAAAATTCAACATCTATTTATAAAAAAAGCTCTCCAGAAAGCTGGAATAGTGGGAATATGTCCCAACATAATAAAGACCATATATGATAAGCCCACAGCTAACATCATACTTAACAGTGAAGAGCTGAAAGCATTTCTTCTAAGATCAGGAACAAGATAAGGATGCCCAGTCTCACCACTGTTATTCAACATAATACTAGAAGTCTAATTAGACAAGAAAAAGAAATAAAAGCCATGCAAATTTGAAAGCAAAAGTAAAACTGTCACTATCTGCAGATGACATGATACTTTACATAGAAAACACTAAAGGTGCCACAACAAAACTACTAGAGCTCATCAGTGAATTCGGTAAAGTTGCAGGATACAAAATTAATACACAGAAACTTGCATATTGCTTTCTATACACTAACAATAAACTACCAGAAAGAGAAATTAAGGAAGCAGCCATGCTAAATTTAAAAAGAAAATGCTTAAGTTTGTTAATGTGAGCCAAGTATCTCACCTCTTTATTAGAACTAGTTACTAAGAATATATTTATATTTAAATTACTGATTTGTACAAGGCACAGTTAAACTCTTACTAAAAAAAAGGGGGCAAGGAAATCTGGAGAGAAAATTTAGCAATAAAAAGAAGATAAAAGAAGCAAAGTAATCAGGGGATGTCACAAGGTCTAGCAATCCAATCTACTCTGTGACTTTTCTCTCTATTTTTTGGTACTCTTTGTGGAGGCAAAGAAAATAGAAATCCTGATGGAGAATGGAAGAGTGTAGCATATTCAGCAAACTCTAAAGTATAGTACTATGGTTAAGCCACGGGGTGAATGATGAGACTTGGTTGAAGATAGGAAGGAAGAGAAGGGTTTTCTATGCCCCTGCTAAGGAGAATGGCATTATGAGAACTATGTATTCAAGTTAGAAATATAAATGTATTATGCCTTATTCAAAATAAGTGACATTCTTAAGCGTGCCACAGCGAAGGAAGCAAACACTTTCCAGTTTGTGTGTGTGTGTGTGTGTGTGTGTGTGTGTGTGTCAGGAACAGCGGGTTAATATTCTAACATGTATCAAACAAGTAAACCAATGTACAAATAAATGATTTCAGATAATGATGAGTACAATGAAGGAAACACATTGTAATGGATTAGGGAGCGATCAGGCAGTGAAGGCAGAGTGGAAGGCAAGGTCAATGGTGGGGAAGTTTATGGAGATTTGATGGTTGCAAAGAACTCTGAGAAAGTTTCATTTGAGTCCATTCATTGAGTATGGATGCTGATAAGGAGTCCAAGTATGATGATCTGGAGGAATGTTCTAAGTAGAGGGACTGTTAAGGCAGAGGACAGACAACAGAAACGTAATGGCATGAATACTATAGTTATATGAAAGTTAAACTTTACCCAGCAACTAACTGAAGTGGGAAATACTCCATAAAAAAAGTGATTTATCTCTGCTATTTTTTTTTCCATTTTTTTTATTAGTTTCTGCTTTATAACAAAGTGAATCAGTCATACATATACATCTGTTCCCACATCCCCTCCCTCATGCATCTCCCTCCCTCCCACCCTCCCTATCCCTCCCCTCCAGGCAGTCACAAAGCACCGAGCTGATCTCCCTGTGCTCTGCGGCTGCTTCCCACTGTCTATCTAGCCTACGTTTGGTAGTGTATATATGTCCATGCCTCTCTTTCGCTTTGTCACAGCTTACCCTTCCCCCTCCACATATCCTCAAGTCCATTCTCAAGTAGGTCTGTGTCTTTATTCCCGTTTTACCCCTAGGTTCTTCATGACATTTTTTTTTCTTATATTCCATATATATGTGTTAGCATACGGTATTTGTCTTTCTCTTTCTGACTTACTTCACTCTGTATGACAGACTCTAGGTCTATCCACCTCATTACAAATAGCTCAGTTTCGTTTCTTTTTATGGCTGAGTAATATTCCATTGTATATATGTGCCACATCTTCTTTATCCATTCATCCGATGATGGACACTTAGGTTGTTTCCAGCTCCGGGCTATTGTGAATAGAGCTGCAATGAACATTTTGGTACATGTCTCTTTTTGAATTATGGTTTTCTCAGGGTATATGCCTAGTAGTGGGATTGCTGGATCATATGGTAGTTCTATTTTTAGTTTTTTAAGGAACCTCCATACTGTTCTCCATAGTGGCTGTACCAATTCACATTCCCACCAGCAGTGCAAGAGTGTTCCCTTTTCTCCACACCCTCTCCAGCATTTATTGTTTCTAGATTTCTTGATGATGGCCATTCTGACTGGTGTGAGATGATATCTCATTGTAGTTTTGATTTGCATTTCTCTAATGATTAATGATGTTGAGCATTCTTTCATGTGTTTGTTGGCAGTCTGTATATCTTCTTTGGAGAAATGCCTATTTAAGTCTTCTGCCCATTTTTGGATTGGGTTGTTTGTTTTTTTGCTATTGAGCTGCATGAGCTGTTTATAAATTTTGGAGATTAATCCTTTGTCAGTTGCTTCATTTGCAAATATTTTCTCCCATTCTGAGGGTTGTCTTTTGGTCTTGTTTATGGTTTCCTTTGCTGTGCAAAAGCTTTGAAGTTTCATTAGGTCCCATTTGTTTATCTTTGTTTTTATTTCCATTTCTCTAGGAGGTGGGTCCAAAAGGATCTTGCTGTGATTTATGTCATAGAGTGTTCTACCTATGTTTTCCTCTAAGAGTTTGATTGTTTCTGGCCTTACATTTAAGTCTTTAATCCATTTTGAGCTTATTTTTGTGTATGGTGTTAGGGAATGATCTAATCTCATACTTTTACATGTCCCTGTCCAGTTTTCCCAGCACCACTTATTGAAGAGGCTGTCCTTTCTCCACTGTACATTCCTGCCTCCTTTATCAAAGATAAGTTGGCCATATGTGCGTGGGTTTATCTCTGGGCTTTCTATCCTGATCCACTGATCTATCTTTCTGTTTTTATGCCAGTACCACACTGTCTTAATTACTGTAGCTTTGTAGTATAGTCTGAAGTCAGGGAGCCTGATTCCTCCAGCTCCGTTTTTCGTTCTCAAGATTGCTTTGGCTATTCGGGGTCTTTTGTTTTTCCAAACAAATTTTGAAATTTTTTGTTCTAGTTCTGTGAAAAATGCCAGTGGTAGTTTGATAGGGATTGCATTGAATCTGTAGATTGCTTTGGGTAGTAGAGTCATTTTCACAATATTGATTCTTCCAATCCAGGAGCATGGTATATCTCTCCATCTGTTTGTATCATCTTTAATTTCTTTCATCAGTGTCTTATAATTTTCTGCATACAGGTCTTTTGTCTCCTTAGGTAGGTTTATTCCTAGATATTTTATTCTTTTTGTTGCAATGGTAAATGGGAGTGTTTTCTTGATTTCATTTTCAGATTTTTCATCATTAGTGTACAGGAATGCCAGAGATTTCTGTACATTAATTTTGTAACCTGCTACTTTACCAAATTCATTGATTAGCTCTAGTAGTTTTTCGGTAGCATCTTTAGGATTCTCTATGTACAGTATCATGTCATCTGCAAACAATGACAGCTTTACTTCTTCTTTTCCAATTTGGATTCCTTTTATTTCCTTTTCTTCTCTGATTGCTGTGGCTAAAACTTCCAAAACTAGGTTGAATAAGAGTGGTGAGAGTGGGCAACCTTGTCTTGTTCCTGATCTTAGTGGAAATGGTTTCAGTTTTTCACCATTGAGGACAATGTTGGCTGTGGGTTTGTCATATATGGCCTTTATTATGTTGAGGAAAGTTCCCTCTATGCCTACTTTCTGCAGGGTTTTTATCATAAATGGGTGTTGAATTTTGTCGAAAGCTTTCTCTGCATCTATTGAGATGATCATATGGTTTTTCTCCTTCAACTTGTTAATATGGTGTATCACATTGATTGATTTGCGTATATTGAAGAATCCTTGCATTCCTGGGATAAACCCCACTTGATCATGGTGTATGATCCTTTTAATGTGCTGTTGGATTCTGTTTGCTAGTATTTTGTTGAGGATTTTTGCATCTATGTTCATCAGTGATATTGGCCTGTAGTTTTCTTTCTTTGTGACATCCTTGCCTGGTTTTGGTATCAAGGTGATGGTGGCCTCGTAGAATGAGTTTGGGAGTGTTCCTTCCTCTGAAATTGTTTGGAAGAGTTTGAGAAGGATGGGTGTTAGCTCTTCTCTAAATGTTTGATAGAATTCGCCTGTGAAGCCATCTGGTCCTGGGCTTTTGTTTGATGGAAGATTTTTAATCACAGTTTCAATTTCAGTGCTTGTGATTGGTCTATTCATATTTTCTATTTCTTCCTGAGTCAGTCTTGGCAGGTTGTGCATTTCTAAGAATTTGTCCATTTCTTCCAGGTTGTCCATTTTATTGGCATAGAGTTGCTTGTAGTAATCTCTCATGATCTTTTGTATTTCTGCAGTGTCAGTTGTTACTTCTCCTTTTTCATTTCTAATTCTATTGATTTGAGTCTTCTCCCTTCTTTTCTTGATGAGTCTGGCTAATGGTTTGTCAATTTTGTTTATCTTCTCAAAGAACCAGCTTTTAGTTTGGTTGATCTTTGCTATCGTTTCCTTCATTTCTTTTTCATTTATTTCTGATCTGATCTTTATGATTTCTTTCCTTCTGCTAGCTTTGGGGGTTTTTTGTTCTTCTTTCTCTAATTGCTTTAGGTGCAGGGTCAGGTTGTTTACTCGAAATGTTTCCTGTTTCTTTTTTTTTTTTTTTTTTTTTACTTTTTTTTTTTATTTTACAAATTTAATCAGTTATACATATACATATGTTCCCATATCCCCTCCCCTTTGCGTCTCCCTCCCACCCTCCCTATCCCACCCCTCCAGGCGGTCACAAAGAACCGAGCTGATCTCCCTGTGCTATGCGGCTGCTTCCCACTAGCTATCTACCTTACGTTTGGTAGTGTATATATGTCCATGCCGCTCTTTCACTTTGTCACAGCTTACCCTTCCCCCTCCCCATATCCTCAAGTCCATGCTCTAGTAGGTCTGTGTCTTTATTCCTGTCTTACCCCTATGTTCTTGATGACATTTTTTTCTTAAATTCCATATATATGTGTAAGCATACAGTATTTGTCTTTCTCTTTCTGACTTACTTCACTCTGTATGACAGACTCTAGGTCCATCCACCTCATTACAAATAGCTCAATTTCATTTCTTTTTATGGCTGAGTAATATTCCATTGTATATATGTGCCACATCTTCTTTATCCATTCATCCGATGATGGACACTTAGGTTGTTTCCATCTCCGGGCTATTGTAAATAGGGCTGCTATGAACATTTTGGTACATGACTCTTTTTGAATTATGGTTTTCTCAGGGTATATGCCCAGTAGTGGGATTGCTGGGTCATATGGTAGTTCTATTTGTAGTTTTTTAAGGAACCTCCATACTGTTCTCCATAGTGGCTGTACCAATTCACATTCCCACCAGCAGTGCAAGAGTGTTCCCTTTTTTCCACACCCTCTCCAGCATTTATTGTTTCTAGATTTTTTGATGATGGCCATTCTGACTGGTGTGAGATGATATCTCATTGTAGTTTTGATTTGCATTTCTCTAATGAGTAAAGATGTTGAGCATCCTTTCATGTGTTTGTTGGCTGTCTGTATATCTTCTGTGGAGAAATGTCTATTTAGGTCTTCTGCCCATTTTTGGATTGGGTTGTTTGTTTTTTTGCTATTGAGCTGCATGAGCTGCTTATAAATTTTGGAGATTAATCCTTTGTCAGTTGCTTCATTTGCAAATATTTTCTCCCATTCTGAGGGTTGTCTTTTGGTCTTGTTTATGGTTTCCTTTGCTGTGCAAAAGCTTTGAAGTTTCATTAGGTCCCATGTGTTTATTTTTGTCTTTATTTCCATTTCTCTAGGAGATGGGTCAAAAAGGATCTTGCTGTGATTTATGTCATAGAGGGTTCTGCCTATGTTTTCCTCTAGGAGTTTGATAGTGTCTGGCCTTACATTTAGGTCTTTAATCCATTTTGAGCTAATTTTTGTGTATGGTGTTAGGGAGTGATCTAATCTCATACTTTTACATGTCCCTGTCCAGTTTTCCCAGCACCACTTATTGAAGAGACTGTCCTTTCTCCACTGTACATTCCTGCCTCCTTTATCAAAGATAAGGTGACCATATGTCCGTGGGTTTATCTCTGGGCTTTCTATCCTGTTCCATTGATCTATCTTTCTGTTTTTGTGCCAGTACCATACTGTCTTGATTACTGTAGCTTTGTAGTATAGTCTGAAGTCAGGGAGCCTGATTCCTCCAGCTCCATTTTTCGTTCTCAAGAATGCTTTGGCTATTCGGGGTCTTTTGTGTTTCCATACAAATTGTGAAATTTTTTGTTCTAGTTCTGTGAAAAATGCCATTGGTAGTTTGATAGGTATTGCATTGAATCTGTAGATTGCTTTGGGTAGTAGAGTCATTTTCACAATGTTGATTCTTCCAATCCAAGAACATGGTACATCTCTCCATCTATTTGTATCATCTTTAATTTCTTTCATCAGTGTCTTATAATTTTCTGCATACAGGTCTTTTGTCTCCTTAGGTAGGTTTATTCCTAGATATTTTATTCTTTTTGTTGCAATGGTAAATGGGAGTGTTTCCTTGATTTCACTTTCAGATTTTTCATCATTAGTATATAGGAATGCCAGAGATTTCTGTGCATTAATTTTGTATCCTGCAACTTTACCAAATTCATTGATTAGCTCTAGTAGTTTTCTGGTAGCATCTTTAGGATTCTCTATGTATAGTATCATGTCATCTGCAAACAGTGACAGCTTTACTTCTTCTTTTCCCATTTGGATTCCTTTTATTTCCTTTTCTTCTCTGATTGCTGTGGCTAAAACTTCCAAAACTATGTTGAATAAGAGTGGTGAGAGTGGGCAACCTTGTCTTGTTCCTGATCTTAGTGGAAATGGTTTCAGTTTTTCACCATTGAGGACGATGCTGGCTGTGGGTTTGTCATATATGGCCTTTATTATGTTGAGGAAAGTTCCCTCTATGCCTACTTTCTGCAGGGTTTTTATCATAAATGGGTGTTGAATTTTGTCAAAAGCTTTCTCTGCATCTATTGAGATGATCATATGGTTTTTCTCCTTCAACTTGTTAATATGGTGTATCACATTGATTGATTTGCGTATATTGAAGAATCCTTGCATTCCTGGAATAAACCCCACTTGATCATGGTGTATGATCCTTTTAATGTGCTGTTGGATTCTGTTTGCTAGTATTTTGTTGAGGATTTTTGCATCTATGTTCATCAGTGATATTGGCCTGTAGTTTTCTTTCTTTGTGACATCCTTGTCTGGTTTTGGTATCAAGGTGATGGTGGCCTCGTAGAATGAGTTTGGGAGTGTTCCTCCCTCTGCTATATTTTGGAAGAGTTTGAGAAGGATAGGTGTTAGCTCTTCTCTAAATGCTTGATAGAATTCGCCTGTGAAGCCATCTGGTCCTGGGCTTTTGTTTCTTGGAAGATTTTTAATCACAGTTTCAATTTCAGTGCTTGTGATTGGTCTATTCATATTTTCTATTTCTTCCTGAGTCAGTCTTGGCAGGTTGTGCATTTCTAAGAAGTTGTCCATTTCTTCCAGGTTGTCCATTTTATTGGCATAGAGTTGCTTATAGTAATCTCTCATGATCTTTTGTATTTCTGCAGTGTCAGTTGTTACTTCTCCTTTTTCATTTCTAATTCTATTGATTTGAGTCTTCTCCCTTTTTTTCTTGATGAGTCTGGCTAATGGTTTATCAATTTTGTTTATCTTCTCAAAGAACCAGCTTTTAGTCTTATTGATCTTTGCTATCGTTTCCTTCATTTCTTTTTCATTTATTTCTGATCTGATTTTTATGATTTCTTTCCTTCTGCTAACTTTGGGATGTTTTTGTTCTTCTTTCTCTAATTGCTTTAGGTGCAAGGTTAGGTTGTTTATTCGAGATATTTCCTGTTTCTTAAGGTGGGATTGTATTGCTATAAACTTCCCCCTTAGAACTGCTTTTGCTGCATCCCATAGGTTTTGGGTTGTCGTGTCTCCATTGTCATTTGTTTCTAGGTATTTTTTAATTTCCTCTCTGATTTCTTCAGTGATCACTTCGTTATTGAGTAGTGTATTGTTTAGCCTCCATGTGTTTGTATTTTTTACAGATCTTTTCCTGTAATTGATGTCTAGTCTCATAGCATTGTGGTCGGAGAAGATACTTGATACAATTTCAATTTTCTTAAATTTACCAAGGCTTGATTTGTGACCCAAGATATGATCTATCCTGGAGAATGTTCCATGAGCACTTGAGAAAAATGTGTATTCTGTTGTTTTTGGATGAAATGTCCTATAAATATCAACTAAGTCCATCTTGTTTAATGTATCATTTAAAGCTTGTGTTTCCTTATTTATTTTCATTTTGGACGATCTGTCCATTGGTGAAAGTGGGGTGTTAAAGTCCCCTACTATGATTGTGTTACTGTCGATTTCCCCTTTTATGGCTGTTAGTATTTGCCTTATGTATTGAGGTGCTCCTATGTTGGGTGCATAAATATTTACAATTGTTATATCTTCTTCTTGGATCGATCCCTTGATCATTATGTAGTGTCCTTCTTTGTCTCTTCTAATAGTCTTTATTTTAAAGTCTATTTTGTCTGATATAAGAATTGCTACTCCAGCTTTCTTTTGATTTCCATTTGCATGGAATATCTTTTTCCATCCCCTTACTTTCAATCTGTATGTGTCTTTAGGTCTGAAGTGGGTCTCTTGTAGACAGCATATATATGGGTCTTGTTTTTGTATCCATTCAGCCACTCTGTGTCTTTTGGTGGGAGCATTTAGTCCATTTACATTTAAGGTAATTATTGATATGTATGTTCCTATTCCCATTTTCTTAATTGTTTTGGGTTCGTTATTGTAGTTCTTTTCCTTCTGTTGTGTTTCTTGCCTAGAGAAGTTCCTTTAGCATTTGTTGTAAAGCTGGTTTGGTGGTGCTGAACTCTCTCAGCTTTTGCTTGTCTGTAAAGGTTTTAATTTCTCCATCAAATCTGAATGAGATCCTTGCTGGGTAGAGTAATCTTGGCTGCAGGTTTCTCTCCTTCATCACTTTAATTATGTCCTGCCACTCCCTTCTGGCTTGTAGAGTTTCTGCTGAGAGATCAGCTGTTAACCTGATGGGGATTCCCTTGTGTGTTATTTGTTGTTTTTCCCTTGCTGCTTTTAATATGATTTCTTTGTGTTTAATTTTTGACAGTTTGATTAATATGTGTCTTGGTGTATTTCTCCTTGGATTTATTCTGTATGGGACTCTCTGTGCCTCCTGGACTTGATTAACTATTTCCTTTCCCATATTGGGGAAGTTTTCAACTATAATCTCTTCAAATATTTTCTCAGTCCCTTTCTTTTTCTCTTCTTCTTCTGGAACCCCTATAATTCGAATGTTGGTGCGTTTAATGTTGTCCCAGAGGTCTCTGAGACTGTCCTCTGTTCTTTTCATTCTTTTTTCTTTATTTTGCTCTGCATCAGTTATTTCCACTATTTTATCTTCCACCTCACTTATCCGTTCTTCTGCCTCAGTTATTCTGCTATTGATCCCATCTAGAGTATTCTTTATTTCATGTATTGTGTTTTTAATCGATGCTTGATTCATCTTTAGTTCTTCTAGGTCCTTGTTAACTGTTTCTTGCATTTTGTCTATTCTATTTCCAAGATTTTGGATCATCTTTACCATCATTATTCTGAATTCTTTTTCAGGTAGACTGCCTATTACCTCTTCATTTGTTAGGTCTGGTAGGTTTTTATCTTGCTCCTTCACCTGCTGTGTGTTTTTCTGTCTTCTCATTTTGCTTATGTTACTGTGTTTGGGGTCTCCTTTTTGCAGGCTGCAGATTCGTAGTTCCCGTTGTTTTTCGTGTCTGACCCCAGTGGCTAAGGTTGTTTCAGTAGGTTGTGTAGGCTTCCTGGTGGGGGGGACTAATGCCTGTGTTCTGGTGGTTGAGGCTCGATCTTGTCTTTCTGGTGGACAGGTCCACGTCTGGTGGTGTGTTTTGGGGTGCCTATGGCCTTATTATGTTTTTAGGTAGCTTCTCTGCTAATGGGTGGGGTTGTGTTCCTGCCTTGCTAGTTGCTTGGCATAGGGTGACCAGCACTGTAGCTTGCTGGTCGTTGACTGAAGCTGGGTGCTGGTGTTGGGATGGAGATCTCTGGGAGATTTTCGCTGCTTGATATTATGTGGAGCTGGGAGGTCTCTTGTGGACCAGTGTCCTGAAGTTGGCTCTCCCACTTCAGAGGCACAGCACTGGCTCCTGGCTGCAGCACCAAGAGCCTTTCATCCACCCAGCTCAGAATAACAGGGAGAAAAAGCAGAAAGAAAGAATTAGTAGAAGAAAGAAAGAGAGAGGGAAAGAAAGGAAGAAGGGAAGAAAGGAAGGAAGGAAAGAAGAAAGAAAGAAAGGAGGGAGGGAGTGAGGAAGGATGGAAAGAAAGAAGGAAAGAAAGGAGGGAGGGAGGGGGCAATGAAAGCAAAAGGAAGAGTGAATGGAAGAAGGGAGGGAGGGAGGGAGGAAGGGAAGAAAGAAAGAAAGACAGGAGGGAGGGAGGGAGGAAGGAAAGAAAAAGAAAGTGGAAAGAAGAAGGGTGGGAGGGAGGGAGGAAAGAAAAAGAAAGAAGGAAAGGAAGAGCGGAGGGAGGGAGGGAGGAAGGGAAGGTAGGAAAAAAAGAAAGAGCAGGTAAAGTAAAATAGAATAAAGTATGAAATATAGTAGCGTTATTAAAATTAGAAAGTAATTATTGGAAAAAAAAAAAAAAAACGGACCGATAGAACCCTGGGACATATGGTGGAAGCAAGGCTATACAGAGAGAATCTTACACAGAAGATTACACATACACATTCACAAAAAGAGAGCAGGGGGAAAAATCAAAAATCTTGCTCTCCAAGCCCACCTCCTCAATTTGGGATAATTCGTTGTAAAAAGAGGAAAAGGGCAAGAAGTCTGAAATCTTGCTCTCTAAGTCCACCTCCTTACTTTGGAATAATTCGTTGTAAAAAGAGGAAAAGGGGGGAAAGTCTTAAATCTTGTCCTCAAAGTCCACTTCCTCAATTTGGGATGATTCGCTGTCCATTCATGCACTCCACAGACGCAGGGCACATCAAATGGACCGTGGAGCTTTAATCCGCTGCCTCCGAGGCTGCACAGAGAGATTTCCCTGACTCTGCTCTCACAGCTCCCGGTTCTCAGCCTGGGACCTGGCCCCGCCTCTGTGCGTAGGTCGCCGGAGGGCGTCCGTTCTTCGCTCAGACAGGACGGGTTTAAAGGAGCCGCTGATTCGGGGGCTCTGGCTCACTCATGCAGAGGGGAGGGAGGGGCGCGCAGTGTGGGGCGGGCCTGCGGCGGCAGAGGCCGGCGTGACGTTGCAGCAGCCCGTGGCGCTCCGTGCGCTTTCCCGGGAAAGCCGTCCCCGGGTCTCGGGACCCCGGCAGTGGCGGGGTGCACAGGTCCCCCGGAAGGCGGGGCGGACAGTGACCCGCGCTCGCACACAGGCCCCGCGGCTGCGGCGGCAGCGGGCGGCGGCAGGCGGCGGCGGTGGCGGGCCTCCGCGGCGGCGGCGGCGGGCGGCGGCAGGCGGCGGCGGTGGCGGGCCGCGGGGGCGGCGGCGGCGGCGGGCCGCGGCGGCGGCGGCGGCGGCGGCGGCGGGCCGCGGGGGCGACGGCGGCGGCGGCGGGCCGCGGGGGCGGCGGCGGCGGCGGCGGGCCGCGTCGGGCGGCGGCGGCGGCGGCGGGCCTCGGCGGCGGCGGCGGCAGGCGGCGGCGGGCCGCGGCGGCGGCGGCGGCGGGCCGCGGGGGCGGCGGCGGCGGCGGCGGGCCGCGGCGTGCGGCGGCGGCGGCGGCGGGCCGCGGCGTGCGGCGGCGGCGGCGGCGGGCCGCGGCGGGCGGTGGGCGGCGGCGGGCCGCGGCGGCGGGGGGCGGCGGCGGCCCACGCCCGTCTCCGAGGTCCACGCCTTACCCGCGGCTCGCGCCTGTCTCCGGCGCTTCCCTAAGCAGCCCTTTTAATGCCCTCTCCTCGCACACCAGGAAACGAAAGTGAAAGTGAAAAAAGACTCTTGCCTCTTCAGCAGCTCCAGACCCTTTCCCCGGACTCCCTCCGGGCTAGCCGTGGTGCACTAACCCCTTCAGGCTCTCTTCCTGCCGCCAGCCCCAGTCCTCTCCCTGCGCTCCGACTGAAAGCCGATACCCAAGCCTCAGCTCCCAGCCCCGCCCGCCACGGCGGCCGAGCAGACAAGCCTCTCGGGCTGGTGTGTGCCTGAGGGCACCGATCCTCTGTGCCGGAATCTCTCCGCTTTGCCCTCCACACCCCTGTTGCTGTGCTCTCCTCCGCTACTCCGAAGCTTTCCCCCTCCGCCACCTGCAGTCTCCGCCCGCGAAGGGGCTTGCAGTGTGTAGAAACCTTCCCTCCTTCACGGCTCCCTCCCACTGGTGCAGGTCCCGTCCCTATCCTATTGTCTCTGTTTATTCTTTTTTTCTTTTGCCCTACCCAGGTATGTGGGGAGTTTCTTGCCTTTTAGGGGGTCTGAGGTCTTCTGTCGGCGTTCAGTAGGTGTTCTGTAGGAGTTGTTCCACGTGTAGATGAATTTCTGATGTATCTGTGGGGAGGAAGGTGATCTCCGCGTCTTACTCTTCCGCCATCTTCCTCCGGCCCCTATCTCTGCTATTTTTTCACAACAAAACATTATTGAATTAATCAAAACTAGGGAGCTACAGCCTAAAGCTTGCCAGGTCCTCTTATAGTGAGGATAAGGTAATAATTAGGTGTGCACAAGGGAAAGCTTTTAGGACATGAAGCACCACCAAAGGGCTGAGGTAGGCTGGACTGAGGACTTTTAAACCTCTAGCACTTTGTCACTGATGACATTAGAGTTCATAACAGGTATTTGGTCTCATTGTTTCTATAAGTGGAAGCCCCTTCCAGGCTACTCCTTATAGAGGATGCTTGCAAAATGCAATATTAGACTTCATGTCTATACTTGCAAAATGAAGTCATTTTAAAAGATAGCTCTAATGAGCCAAGGATCCAAACACACTATTCACTCCTAATAACAATTTCATATTCTCATTGGTGGGATTTTCTCACCTGGCAAATCATGACAATTACAAATGTAATCTGCATCATCTCTCTAGAATAACTGTTCCTTTAGTAGGTATTCAATACATATCTGTGGATTAATGGTCTGAGTGTCAACTTGATCTTGGGGAACTCAAATATTCTCACACTCTCAGGTTACACATCAGCAAAATGTTTCTAATAATATAAATGTTGAAGGATTATTTCAAAATTAATGTAAATGTATATAAGTACTTAGCATATTCCTCAGAAATGAGAAGTTCAAAGGAAACATCGATTCCCTTCTCTACCCTTTACTGCCACTCCCCATCGCTCCCCATCGCTCCCATTACTTCCTGAACCATACCCCGCAAACCATGTCCCGGGAAAAATTGTCTTCCACGAAACCGGTCCCTGGTGCCAGAAAGGTTGGGGACTGCTGCTTTACTCCACAAGTGGGTAAAAGTTATAGAACTCACAGCCAATCGTTCCTGTGTTGGTCTTTTCAAACATAATTTCAATCAGGAGTTATCTTTATTTTAAGCATAAGTTGCACATTGACAGTACAATATTAAACAATCTCCATATATTAATGCCCCATAATGCCTTATGAAAGCATAATAAGGAAGTTTCACAGATGAGCTAAAAGAAGAATAAAGCTTTCCAAAACATAAATGTCAAATTTAAGTAATGACCTACCTGGGACTGTTCCCAACTTTTGTGGCCAAGCAGATGAACAGATGGCATACCCTAATTTCAAGAAATGGGCATACAGGTTCCAAGGAAAATAACAGGGTTGTTGTGATGGGTATTCATTGTTTGATGCCTCCAGACCACTGAAGACAGAAGGGACAGGCTTCTGCAATAGGCCAGGCATCAAAGGTTGAAGTGAGAAAAATTTTTAAGTTAATTGTCTCTACTCTTTCTGCTTTAGATTGACTGAAACCTGCTGATTCCATCAATGGTTATCTTCTGGTGCTAGCACTAAGAGGTGCAGGGTAAGATGGGAAAAGGAAGAGATATGCTAGGTATCTTATGACCTTTGCATCTGTCTAAATAAAATTTGTTATAAAAATCCAGATATTATGAGAGCTTAATTTAATCAACCCCTTGCAGGGTGTTAACAATTCTAGTAAATGATGAAAACTTTCATTTTACATTCGCAAAACAAACTTAGCTTTGTGTAATTCCAGGACTCTCATTCCCCCTCTCATAGATACACCCAAATCAACAAGATTTCAATGAGTAAGTTGTTTTGGAAACACTATTTACCATACCTTCTATTCAGAATATTCTCCCAGCAAGACATGAGGATGGGATTTTAAAATGGGTTGCTATCCTGTTCCCAAAGCTAGAGGAGTTCTTGCTACCTGAGCACACTGTATGAAAAAGAGATTGAGAGGTGGGATTCATCATAACATCAGAGTTTCTATTTAAAACCTTTGAGCTGAGTACTTCTACTCTCAGTTTATACAAAGCAATCCTTTCTCACCCACTTCCAAATTTTGCTCCCTATAGGAAGAGAATTAGAATAAACTATTCATGCAACCATCAGATATTGTTGAGCATCTATCACATGTCAAAAATTGGTGATACAGTACTGAAAAGAAAAAAGAAAAAAATCTCTGCCTTCATAGAAAATGTATTTTAGAGGAGAGGCAGAGAATAAAAATCTAAATAGACATATGAGCTAAGGAGAAAAAAGCAGAAAAGGTAGATAGAAAGTGTCAGAGAACGTTCATATTATTTAGCTAGGAAAAGTCTCATTGAACTGTCATATGGATAAGACCTAAGGTAGGTAAAGGAAAAAAGTATGTAGACACTTGAGGAAAGATTATTTCAGGCAGCAGGAATGGCAATTTTCAAAAACCCTAAGTAAGGAATTACCTGGTCTATTCAAAGCAAGTCAAGGAGACCAGTAATGGCTGGGTAGAGTAAGCAAGGAGTAGAGTACCAGGAGGTGAGGTCAGGGAGTAACAGGGCTATAAAGCATGTAAGGTCTTTGACTTTTGAGAAGGATTTTGACTTTTGTTTCAAGTTAAGTAGACAATGGGTTTTGTGAGCAGAAGGGTAACATGATCTGATTATATTTTAATGGGTTCACTCTGGCTACTGTGTTGAGAACAGACTTGGCTAGGATTGAAGGGGAACAAAGGTATACACAGAGAGACCAGTTTGGAGGCTACAGTAATAATCTAGGTGATATGTAATGGTGGCTTGGATTATAAGTGGTTAAAAATAAAGATGGTTATGGGGTGGTCAGATATTGGGTATAATCTAAAGGAAAACCAATAGATTTTCATAACAGAATATATGGTATGGAAGAAAGAGAGGATTCAAGAATGATTTTAAGCTTTTTTAACCTAGTAACTATGAGAATGCATCAAGGGAAGTAACTGAAATCAGAAAGAAGTAGGTTCAGAGGGTTATATCTGTCATGTTAAGTTGGAAATGCCTTTTAGATATCTAAGTGATGATGCAAAATAAGCAGCTGGAATTCAGAGGAGGTGTCACGACTGAAGATAAACATTTGGAAATTAATAAGTTACAACTCGACATAATTCTAAGAGAAAAAAGAAAACTTACAATTATTGATCCTGGGGCACTTAAAATTTTAGATGTTTATTTATGTAAAAAATATATTAATCTTGATATTTCCTCTCTGAATATTATTTGAATACCTATACTTAGTTACTCAATGTATGTTTGTTAATTAAGAAAAATAAGGGCAAATTATCTATATCTAAACTAAAGATGAGAGACATTAACATTTCAGATGGAAGTATAAACCGATTGCTTCAAACTCTCACTCTACTTTTGCTGCAGGTGTTTAATATATACGAATTGGCCAAAATTATAACATACACACAAACATAGTTTTGAGATACATAAATATCACTGTATTTATATAAAGCACTGCAACTTTTATTATTACTGTCATTATTATATCATCAAACTATCACTTCTTTGCTTTTAGAGTTCCACCCATACAATATATTAATTGTGGAGAACATTCTAAAAGCAGTATTAAAAGTGGGTAGCTTTCTGTGAAACCAAAGTAGGGAAGCTTGCTTTTAATTAAAAAAAAAAAAAAGAAGAAGAAAAAGTAAAAAAAAGAAATCTCTGGTTTCAATTGTAAAAGGTAAAATGTTACAAATATGAAACAAAAGATCTCTCTACATCTCCAAAATGAAGCCTAGTGCTTCATCATTTATATACTTTCATATGTTATCAGATATCATTACCTAATGAATAATAGGATATGTATGAATTACAAAAATGTGTTTCTTAGTGAAAAATTCTATTTCTTGTGGGAATTCTATTACTAGTTTACATAGCATATCTCCTAAAAACTGGGGTAGTTAACAGTGTAGCTATCTGTAAAGTAAATAAAATAGATGACATAATTCATTATGTGTTATTAACTAAACATTCCATTTAAGCCAAATAAAGTCATAAAAATGGATTGAAATCCTTTATACTGTATCTAATATAGCTTATCAAGATATTTAAATGTTTTTCATTCAGTTCATGGTAACAATTAGATTTATTTTTCAAGAAGTTATAGCATTTGTACAGATTCCTGCATATAAAGATAAGCTATTAATATATAATTATTGATCTTCATTTTAATCAATGTCTTTGACTATTTTGTTTTAACCAATAATATACCTGATAGTAAAAAATTCAAGAATGTTATCATTAAAATAGGAAAAAATGAGGACAAAACAGTTAACAAACTTTGAAATAAAACTGTCAAGAATGTTGAAAGAAAAGTGGCCATAATTACAATGCTGAGGCAATAACAGAGGGCCTAGCAGGAGTTCCAGCCAGGAGCCTCAGCCAACCATGACTGGGCCTAGGAGCCTCAGCCAACCATGACTGGGTCTAAGTCTTACTTGTGAACTGCTTTCTCTGTGCCTGTGGTGGTTACATTGGCTGGCCTTTGAATAGGTAGAGTAAATTTTGTTTAGAGGATTAGAAAATAAAAATACTATGAATAAAAAAATACATACACACACACACCACCAGAACACAACCATCACTACTATCATTAAAAGCTGAATTAAAGATCAACACTCAATTTTCTTAGTCTGAAAAGTCTGAGAGAAAATAAGGATTAATCTTCATTTTTAATTATGAGAATCATGTAAAATGACAGTTTGGACTGAAAATGAAATATGGGGAAATGGGCAGAAAAAAATGGGCCTCAAATAGAAGAGAGGCAGTATAACCTGAATTTTTAGCGTAGGACTTCGAAAGAGGCTCACTGAGATATGGAAGTCGATAGACTGTCATTGATGAGTCCTAAGGGGAACTGGTTAGTCACTATGGGGTGTAAGAAAACTAACTTAGCAAATGGAAGATGCAGCATTCAGAATAAATTTAAAAGGCCACACATAGAAAAACAGAGAGGGATGTATTAAAAATATCCAGAGAAGAAAACAAAAGTCTGGAAAATTAAGATGGCAACAGTGGCAGAAAAGAATTGGTGTAAACAAAATGTATAAATGTAGAATAAAAGAGGTTACTATTTCTTTAAAGTGAATTTAGTAAACAGTAAGAAAAGGGTTAGAATGGTCAATATAAACCATTGTTTCAGTAATTTAGAACAAATGTAGAGAATCAAGCTAATAGGTGCAGAAACATTCCTGGGAGGCTTCTAAAAATCTGGGGGTTTTCTGGCTTTTATTTTTTAAATGGACAAAATCACTGGACAAATTCAGGCTCTTACTTGATTTTTGCTGTAAAGTCAAGCCTCTGAGATCAATGAATAACCAGTTGTATTATCACCTTTGTAAAATGACACAATATATAATATTTTAAAATGACTGTTCTTTTAAAAATTTGCCTGCTTTTATTTATTGGTAGATTTTGTTTTCTATTTGAAAGTACAATATCTATCATGTTTATGAACCCCACCTCCTTGCTCTTTTCCTATCTCTCTCTCCAGCTCTCTCTAGCTCACTCTCTCTCACACACACACACACAAACACACACAACACGCACGCACACACATGCACACACACTTAGGTAAAACAAAATTAGCAAGGGTTGATGGGTATGGATTTGGATCTGTGGTCTCAAGAATCAGTAGAGATAACTTCTTGTTGAAAAAAATGTATTATCCTTCACACTATAAAGGACCATAGTTAAATTTAGTACCTTAGAAAATATTAAAAGTGAATTGAGATCCGGAAAATAAAAAATTAAACAACTGTGAAAGGTGCTTATTAGCCTCAGTGGAAGGGAAATTAAATAACTTCCTGAAATCAGATGCAGCTGCACCTGCAAATTACCAACTTTCTCCAGAGGAAAATGTAAATATTCCCTGTAATCTGTGGGCAAAGGAAAATGAATACCTCCTGGTCAAAATATCAACTGTATCTTAGATAGATTTTTAAATGTATATAGGTGTAGATCACATAGTAAATAGAAAAGACAACTCAAGATGGACAGAGGAATGGGCTTCAAATCATTAGACTCAGGTGTCTTTCAAATGTCTGTCCTTACTGGCTAAGTCAATTTTAGTAATTTGTTAGGTATAAAATGACACTAATATTGTCTCCTAGAACTCTCTCATTAAAAAGTAAATTATTAAATTAGACTGTGCATGAGACAATCTTGATATGTTCTCACTAACATAGATGCTGTGAGTAAACAGACTTAATCATTCTAAATTTCACAGGTGCAGGTGCAAAACATCAATCAATATTAATCTAGAAAGTTAACTCATATACCTAATTTATTACTTAAGCACTGAGGAATATATAGCCTGTCTTTTTTTATAGAAAAGTTCAATAAAAAGAAGTAAACAAATATTTAACTAGAATATGTGTTTATAGCTATATTAATTTTTAAATAATCCAATATGCCCTTTTAAAAATCTGTAATGTAAAATATACCCATGGAAGAAATATAATTTGAGAACTCTTATGGCTGGTTGCTCCCTATTTCCTATTAAATCAAATTGAAACTATTTGACCATACTTCAAGGTATTTTACCATCTCTTCCTTCACCTAACCAAAATACACCTTCTTCCTGATGAGTCAGACACACGCACTATAAACATCAACTGATTTTTACTCTCTACATGCTTCTGCTATTTTCTTCCCTGAGAATATTCTGCCCTTCTCTATCAACACTTTCTCTCACCTTTATTTTCATCTGATGATTCCCATAATATTCTGTGGATTAATTCATTCATCACTGTCTCTGTTCCGATGAAGGTAAGATAGTATGACTGAAGGGCAAATGAAGATTTATCTCTCACTGAGTGCATGAGTGACAGCAGAATTAGGGAAGTAGTCGTTGCTAAACATGGATGGAGTGACAGAGAAATCAGCTGAAATCAGTAAACTAAACGAGAGGCTTAGGATTAGAGGTAGATAATGAAATCTGGGTTTGAAGATGAGACAAGGGTTCAATATCTTTAGTGGGTCCAGCTGCAACTTAATAGACACAGTCAGGTGGACATTCAGTAACTAGATCAAGTAAGGAGACCTATATAGGAATGTTCATGGCCACATTATTTATAATTAGTAAAAATGGAAATGATATCCAAGAAACGTACAAAAGAGTGCTCAAATCATTATCAGAAAATCTCAATTAAAATATCAATATAGGGCTTCCCTGGTGGCGCAGTGGTTAAGAATCTGCCTGCCAATGCAGGGGACGTGGGTTCGAGCCCTGGCCTGGGAAGATCCCACATGCCACGGAGCGGCTGGGCCCGTGAGCCATGGCCTCTGAGCCTGTGCATCCGGAACCTGTGCTCCACAGTGGGAGAGGCCACAGCAGAGAGAGGCCCACATACCACACACACACACACACACACATACACACACAAAATATCAATATACGTTAACAAAAAAGCTATAATCAAGAGGAATAACAATATCAACTTCTGGCAAAAAATGTGAAGTAAATAGAGTTCTGTTACGTTGTTTCTGGGATTATAAATTGGTTCAACCATTTTGGAAAACAGTTTAGTAATATCTACTAAACCTGAACATATATCTCCCCTATTATCTAGCACATTTTCACCAAAAACACACATACATGAATGTTCACAGCAGCTTTATGCATTATAAAAACTAAAAAGAATATAAATGCCTCTTGATAGAATTGTGGTATATTTATATAATGGAAAGCTACTGAACACTAAAAATAATTATCAATGTCCATATAACAACATGGATAAATCTCAGAAATACTGTGTTAAGTGAAGGAAACCATATACCACAGGGACACTATTCAATTACATTCATTTAACGTTCATAAAGGCAAAACTAACCCATGTTCCTTGAAGTCAGAATAGTATTAATTCTAACCTTGATGGTTTTGTATCACTTAGGAAAAAGGAAGTGATAAAAGAAGGTGCAGGGATTCATAACTGAAAATTTGGAAAATCCTCAAGATTCTATAGCCTTCCTCAGGGAAGAAGAATAAGCTAGAATAGAATATTGCAAATCCAAACTGCACCGTGTGTGTGTGTGTGTGTATCTGTGTGTCCATGTGTATACGTAGGACTTGTAATAGTTAATCTTATGCATCATTTGACTGGCTCAAATGTCTATTTGGTTAGACATTATATCTGGTTTCTGCATGAGGTTAACACTTAAATTTTTGTTGAGTAAAACAGATTGCCCACTTCAACATGGTTGGGCCTCATCCAATCTATTGAATGCCTGAACAAAAGGCTTTTAGCTCTCTCTGCCTAACTATCTTTGAGATCAGTCATGGATCTTATACTGCCTTCAGTCTTAGACCCACATTAGAACTTCTACTATAGGTTCGGCTGTTTCTCAGACCTTTAGACTCAGACTGGAATTATAGCATTGGCTGTGTCTCCAGCTTTCTGAATGTGGACCTTGATTCCTTATAAATAAACTATATACATGTATCTTTAATGGGTTCTGATTCTACAGAGAACCATAACTATAACACATGACTCTTTGGATGGAGAGTTGGGGAAAGGGGAAGTGGCTAAGAAGCTATGAAGATTATCCAGTTATTGTAATGTTTTATGTAAGATCAAATCAAAGAAAATTAAAGGAAAAATATAAAAGAGAAAGAAAATTTAAGCATAAACTGTTTGCCAATAATCTACTTCAATAAGCCTATAAACAGTTTGGAACTATAAGTAATCTACAGTAGATAAAGAGAGCAGACAAGAAGAAGTATCAATTCTTATACAGCCCTTCAGAAATATTTTCTTAATAACTGTTTCGCCTTTTCTTCATTCTGTAATCATCAGGCTATTTACATTTTCACCTTATTACAAGTAAACTGAGCTTTAAAATTATATTTGTTTACTGAGTCTTTAAATTCTGAAATGAATATTTTACTTGGGGCCATATCTTCTTAAAGAACAAATAAATAGATCATAAGTATTTGAGAATATAAAAGAATGACACTGAAGAGACATAACCTTTCCTAATACACATTTGCTCAATTTAGATAACATAAAGATAATACTTTCTAAAGGTCAACTTTTTGACTCAAATATTTCATATTCAAAGCAATAAGTAAGTAGGTTGTCTACAGAGTTTGTTTTCCCACCAAAGTTTATGTAACATGATGACATGTTATGTTTCAATTTAGGACCCATTACCAAAACATGTCAGCACACCCTTAAACAAAACAACAGAGAGAAAGTATGTGAAACTCTGCCTTTCTTAGTTCATTTGAGATCTTGATTGACTTTAGTCTGAAAATTTTCCTTTGAACAAAAATTTTAATATAGAACATAAAAGAAGCAATTCATTAGAATAGTTCAGCTCATTCTTATAACCCTTCATTTAAGTCTCAGAAGTCAATTGGGTTCACAGTTTCCAATCATTTGGAATTCTTCCCAGTGGTGCTGAGTATTCTGAATTTTATACTCCAGTGAACCTGGCATCTGGCAGCCTTGTTTCTATAACCAATACCATATTGCTTGATGCATTATTGACAAAGATTAATTTGATTATCTCAAAAGGCATTTAAAGCCACTCAGTGTACATTAAATATTGTTATTAGTACTAGTATTTGAAACCTATTTGATGAAAATAATTTGCATAACATGTAATAATATCTTTCTGTTTATTAAATAAAATAGTAATATTTGTCAAAATTTCAGAGAAACAAAGTTCATGGACTTTAGTTACTACATATAATTGGCCAAAAGTAATACTGAAGTAAATTAACTTTAGAAAAAGAAAAGAGAAATTCTAATAGATCAAAATAAAATTTTTAATTAAAATGTCAACATGTAGCAAATTTCTAGAATTTAGAAACTGTGTAACACGTGATTTTAGCAATGTGATTCAGTGTACCTTTTATAACTGTGTGAAATATGTTCTTAAAAATATTCTCGTATTTGTAGAACTGTAGCTAGCAAGAACAAGGACTCAGGTAAATTAAGGATATAGAGAAAATCATAAAAATATATGGCAACTATATTACATATGTTATAAGTAGGCTATAAGCTTCATAAGAACAGAGATCTGGAATGTATAGCTAACACAGTATCCCCAGTGACCAACAAAGTGCCTTGATCAAAAATGTATGCAGTAATTGTGTGTTAAGTTAACAAATGAATAAACATATGAATCTCTTTCAATACAAATCAGAATTTGGGTACCAAAATTTCTTCAGTGAGTAAGGCTCTACTGAAC
Source organism: Mesoplodon densirostris (assembly GCF_025265405.1). Taxonomy (NCBI): domain Eukaryota; kingdom Metazoa; phylum Chordata; class Mammalia; order Artiodactyla; family Ziphiidae; genus Mesoplodon; species Mesoplodon densirostris. The sequence goes on from NC_082668.1 coordinate 24,262,983, forward strand.
TGCCATCTTCAGTTTGGAAAACCTAGGGCAACATTGCTTACTGCTGAGGCAGATTCTCATATCAGTTTTTGCCTTTTTAAAAAGTCAACTGTTTGAGTGCTGAAAAGTAATATCTCGTATTTCCATTCTGGCCATTTTATTTTCATAAGTCTCAGTAAAATACTTTTGCAACTTCCAGCCCTTTCATAACAGGGAAGACTGGCTGGCCATTGTTTAGCTGACCATACATTCTCTCTGCAAGGAAAGAAATTAAGAGGGGTGTCAAATAATCAGAAGTTTGCTTAGTGATGATGGAATCAGATTGATGGAAGTGTATTTAATTTCAAAGGTCTGATAACATTAACTAGTATATCAAGCTGCACTGCTTCCACAATTGGTGTACACCTATCTCAGAGCTCACTCTGTGCCTCTGACTTTCATAAATCTCCTTTTCCTTAGCTTCCAATACTAAACAACCCATTAGGATTACTGGTACCTCTTAGAATCCTTAATGAGACTGACATATATGCACTACTATGTATAAAATAGAAAACTAATAAGGACCTACCATATAGCACAGGAAACTCTTCTCAGTACTCTGTACTGGCCTATATGGGAAAATAATCTAAGAAAGAGTGGATATATGTATATGTATAACTGACTCACTTTGCTGTACAGCAGAAATTAATATAACATTTTATTTAAATTTTAAATTAACTATACTCCAATAAAAATTTTATTAAAAAATTTAAAAATATGTGAGTATCCAAAAATTACTAAAATCTTGCACTTCAGTTGTTTTAATTTGAAAATTTGTTTAGTCATATTATTAATTGTCAGTCCTAAAAACATGATCTGAAATTTAGGTCAGAGAGAGGCCTCAGAGTTAAAGGATTTCAATCTCATATTTTCAGGTTTTATACACAAAAGTGAATATGTTCTGAAGCAGCAGTAGTGTGATCTGAAGTAAACATTACAACCGACTAGTCTGCATAAATGGAAACGTAAAATGCTATTTAATAAAATTTCATCCTTAAGTGCCCTTAAGAAACCAAAATTTTAAAATAAGTTAGATTTCCCAAGAGAGACAAGAATACACAATTATTCAGTGTTCAAATCAGCCTAAAAAACTCTGTACCATTAACCAAAAGCTTACAACCTCCTTCTGCTCTCAATCAAGGAGATATTATTCCCCATAGAGAAATATGCCTGGCCTTTTGCTTATTAAATTAAAATGTATTATTCTATTTATCTGATGTACTACCAGTTTGATCTTTGAATGTGTTATAAGAAGAAGTAAAATAAAGAAATGTTGCTGGTAATTTATAATATTTTGTGATTTGGCATTGAATAACAAACGATTTTTCTTGAGGAGACTGATGAACATTAACTTCCAGTCAGCTGCTAATTAATGAAGCACAAAAACACATTGATGAAGTACACAATGGTGATCAGAGTACATTTTAATATATTATTGAGTAATGAATGCAATAACTTGCAGAATAAATACTTTTAATTTTAATAAAAATTGCCATCTAATTCGCATGACACTTAGTTCTTCCATTTACATATGAGGATTACTTGATTAATATTTCCAGGGAATATAGTAAAACAAACCTCAGAATGTTTAAATTCTAATATTTGTTGGCCTAGTTGGAATTTTAAGTCCACTATGTTACTTGAAACATCAATATAATTTATTCAATGCCTAGAAATACTTGTTTCTACTCAAGTGTTGTATGACTTTATAGATAGTGCAAAAACTTCATGTGGTGTAGCAGGAAAATTCTAAAGCTATTAGCTCTATAACTACCTTAAATTTAAATTATCTAAACTTCTCACAGCAATCACATAAAACATTTTAAAGTAAAATTACAAGTGAAAAATGTGTCAAGTTTGATATACGATGAAAGAAAAACTGCATTTCTTCTTAAGCTAATTGACAATAAGGAGTTACCTGTCTATTTGTCTTTGTCTAACTTTTTCCAGCTGGATAAACTCAATTGTTATTAAACTTGACAAAAAACAATGATATTATTAATGGAAGTAACCACATGATGTTAAAATTTTCACCACAATGTCCCAGTGAGTTTTAATTAATTGAATGATGTTGGATATAAGAGAAGTTCACAGGTGAGAATGTGAATTCTTTTGAGTTTGTTATTCTTATTTTTGATGGAATAGCAGCTTATTATTTGCACACTTCAAAAGGTAAATTATATGTTTCTAACTTATCATCTAAAATGTATTTTTCCCCCTCAAGAAACTCACGTATTATCCTTATTCAACAGTAGAGTTACATTTATAATTTGTCAAACATTGACTGTCAAAAGTCCAAAGAGCCCTCTAAAGCCTTGAACTAATTTACATAGATAGATAGATACATACATACATAGATAAACAGACAGACAGACATGGATATGGTTATTATACTATTAAGTGAATTCCAAAATCATTACAATCTTTATGATATTCTATTCAGACACAAAGATGTACATTAAAACACTGGAGAATATACTTTAAAACAACATATATATTCAAAATGAAGGTTTTAAGTATTGAATGGAGAAGTTCAATTTGGTTCATTTTAACAAGTATTCTGCTTATTATCTCCTATGTGTCTGGTCCTATATCAGGTCCCAGATACATACCTGCAAGTCCCTGCTTCAAGGACTGAAGCAGACAGAAATGTAAAATAATTAATTACAGTAATATTTATTGGGGGCCCAGAAGAGGGATCACTTAGTGAACCCAAAGGGACATGGGAAAATTTTCAGGAAGCAATGATATTTGAGATTTACAAGATGAATAGGGACTTGCCAGGTAAAGAAAGAGGGGGAAGAGTGATGCAGGCAGAGAGGAAAGATAAAATACACAAAAGCATGAAACAACATGATCATTGGGAAGAACTTTTCTTGTAATGAAACATGAGGCTTGTAATGAAGCACAAAGTATAGGGAGGAGCTATCTTGTATTAGCTCATCTCCAGGTCACAGAAGGGTTTATACATGATTCCAGGGAATCTGAACTTAAATATGTAGATCACAGAGTACTCCAAGAGATTTTATTTAGAAGAAAGATCCATGAGATAGACACCACTACATGGAAAGCAGAGATTAGACTGAAGAAGAAGGAGAAAGGTTGAAGGTGAGGAGATAAAAGACCCCTGAAATAATCTGTGTGAGATAGATATCACATGAGGGTCTGACATGCAGCAGTGCCAGTAGAGACAGAAAGAAGGTGATGCATTGAAAAATGTGTATGAATCAAAGGCACAGGAATTGGTATTTGATAAGATGTAGAGGAAGTGCTGAAGTAAGCGAAGTCTACTTTGATTCTCTGGTTAGGGCACAACCATTAGCTAATTGGTCATGCAGAAAAAGAAGCTGATCTAGAAAAGAGAAGGAAATCATTCTGAAGAATTCCAGAGAAAACTTTTTTTCCCTGGCAAACAAGAGGACTTAAACATTGAGGCAAATCTTCAAGAAATATACAACTATAAACAAGATCCACATTATTTGAATTTTGAAAGTAAAAATATCTAAAATCTCACAGATACTTAAAATGCTGCAATATTTTAAAGTATATTGTTAACTTAAAAGCCAAGTCATATTAAGAGTTCATGAGCAGAAGTGAGATATAGATGATACGAAGGAAAATAAAGGAAGAAGGAAAAAGGCAGTTTCCAAAATTATCAAAGTTGTGATTGTGCTTCCATGAATTTGACTGAGGTCGACACTGCATCTTAGTATGCGGGATCTGGTTAGGGGTTAGGAAAGGACATGGACCCAGAGGAAAACACAGTGTTATAACTGAGTGGGGTATTGGGAGTCATACATTAAAATAACCAGAAGCACGTATGCCATGAAATAGGGCTCCAAATGCATTACATCAGGTTTTCTTAATTCTGAGGAGGCTTCCAAGAAAAGGCATTGGCTAGCTAATCTTTGAAGGAAAAATGGGTAAATTAGGTGCTTTCTAGAAGTAGAAAAAAATTGGACTGAAACTGCTTTCCTCTAATCAGATCAAAGCAGGGATACAGAAAACTCAGAAAAACATGGAGGTGGTGATGACATGGGAGTGGTAACTATTAAAGTGAAGATTAATATAGTTTTTGAAATCATTAAAATAAATTACAATATATTATACTTGTCTGTTAGAAGAACTGCCTTCTATTGGGAAGAAGAAAAGGGAGAAAGGGTCTCTGTTATAAGAACAGTACACTCAGAGTGACAAGGTTGTTACTCCATTTTAGAGATTCATTCACATCAACAACCTCAAATTGATTGCTCTGTGTTGCCCAGCAAGGAGCTTTGTTGGCGTCATTCAAACTCTGAACTTCCTCCCTTCTTGAAGAACAGACACGGACACCATTTCTAATCTGCACTGAAGATCCTTCTTTGAAGAGGGACTTCACACAGGCATCCATAAAAACGTAAAAGTTAAAAGGGACTAAGAGGTCATCTAGTCTATTTATCCTCATTGTTAAGATTGCCAGATGCTTTCCAGAATATTGAACAACAGGGGACAGGGCAAAGACGTATATATTTAATTATTTAATTTGTTAAATGTATTTGCATTTTTCAACCAATAGTGACTTAAGTATGTAGCTTTTATAAAATGTTTTATTTTAAAGCAAATACTTCAGAACAAATATTAGTATATGGAATTATAACTGTCTTAACTTTTCCTAATAGGAAGTTAAAATACTAGACTAGATTCAATCAGAGGCCCTTTGTAAGGATATTCATTTTACACATGAGTAAAACAGGTAGACCCATTTTAATGATTATGTATTTATGTATATGTGTGCATGTGATTGTTTATAGATTTTACATAGTGACACTTCAGTATCCAGAGGAAAGCATAGATCTATTTCATACTTCTGGAACTAGAGATCCTTTCTTTTTTTTTATTTTTAGGTCCCAATATTGTAAAGATGAAAGCTTTTTCTTTGCATTAACTTCTTTAATATAAATAAAATTTCACACATAAATGAGAGATATGGAGCAAGGAATTTTAAATGTGCTAATCTTTTAAAATTGCATATTAAATGTAAAAACAATAGAAATTGATTAACTGTTAAATTTTATAATATATATTGGAATTCCATCCCTAATTTTGATCCTCATGGTTTATTATGTTAGTGGCATTTTCTTCCTTGGAACATATCACTAAAAATTATATAATTCTTATTACTAATTGATACTGGCAAGGAACACAGAAACAAGAATTTGTGCAGAAATATTACTAAGAGGGCGGAGTCAAGATGGTGGTGTGGGAGACATGGAGTCAGCATCTCCCCACAGCTAGGGTGCCTGTCGGCCACTGATGGGGGACCCTGATACCCAAGGAGATGAGAGGAACCCCCAAGTGAACTGGTAGGACGTGGGTGTACTGAGAGGGGAGGAAAAGTGGAGGCCAGACAGGATCCGCGCCCCTGAGACCAGGGAGATCAGGAGAGGTGGGTGGGAGGGACACTCTGGGAAGAGTAAGAGAGGAGCAGAGGCGATCACAAGGCCCCTTCGGGCTGGGGAGCCTGCTGAGCTCCCAGGCTGATACTGCCCCTCCAAAGCCCCCTCCAGGTCACATGGGTCCTGGGGGCAAAGAAGGGAGCCCACGGAGATCAGGAGAGGCAGGTGAAAGGGGTCCTCCAGCAGGAGCTGGAGAGGAGCAGAGGACAATTGCCCCACCCACTCCAGCCAGGGAGATTGATGAGCTCCCAGGCTGGTCCCCTGCCTTCCAAGAACCCTCCTCCCCCACTGCATGGGTCCTTGGGGGCATAGGAGGGAGGCTGGGGAGACCAGGAGAGGCAGGTGGGAAGGGCCCTCCAGGAGGAGAGGGAGAGGAGTGGAGGACGTTTGCCCCACCCACTCAGGCAAGGGAGCCTGCTGAGCTCCCCAGCAGTACCCCCCCTACCAAAGCCCCCTCCAGGCTGAGTGAGTCCTTGGGGGCATAAAAGGGAGGATGGGAAGATTGAGAGAGGCAGGCAGGAGGGGCCATATGGGAGGAGCAGGAGAGCAGAGGGTGATTGTCCCACCCTCTTGAGCCCAGGAAGCCTGCTGGGCTCCCAGGTGAGGTCCCCCACCCTCTGAGACCAGGGGTGGGGGTCACGACTGGGCCCCCTCTGTTCCTTGAGCCTACACGCCACCCACCAGAGCCCCCAGGGCCTTTTACAGCCCTGTGGGTCCTAAGCACAGGCCCTGCCCACCACCAAAACCTCACCCTTTCTTAGGCCCAGCTCTCCACAGCCAAGGCATTTTCCCTGCCACTTTTTTTTTTCTTTTCCCTCCTCCTCTTTTCTACTATTGTGGTACTGATGTACCTTCTGGTTGTTGATTCATCTATATTTTTATTTTGATATTCTTTCTAACATATCTGTCAGTTACCTAGTCTAATTTTATTTTTTACTTTGTTATTGTTCTCTTTTTATTTTTTATTTTTTTGCCACCCCACGTGGCTTGCAGAATCTTGGTTCACAAGCCAGGGGTTGGGCCGAAGCTCTTGTGGTGGGAGCTCTGAGTTCAAACCACTGGACTAATAAAGAACCTCAGACCCCAAGGAATATTCATCAGAGTGAGGTCTCATGGAGTTCCTCGTCTCAGGACCAACACCCAGCTATACCCAATAGCCTACAAACTCCAGTGCTGGAAGCCTCGGGCCAAACAACCAGTAAGACAGGAACACAATCCCACTCATAAAATTAAAAAAAAAAAAAGAGAGACAGCAAAAAAGTATGTCACATATGAAGGAACAAGGTAAAAACTTACAAGGCTAAATAAATGAAGAGGAAATAGGCAATCTACCTGAAAAATAATTCAGAGTAATGATAGTAAAGATGATCCAGAATCTCAGAAATAGAATGGAGGCATGGACTGAGAAAATAAAAGAAATGTTTAACAAAGGTCTAGAAGAGCTAAAGAACAAACAAACAGAGATGCACAACACAATAACTGAAATGAAAAATACACTAGAAAGAATCAATAACAGAATAACTGAGGCAGAAGAAAGAATAAGTGAGCTGGAAGATAAAATGGTGGAAATAACTGCCAAGGAGCAGATAAAAGAAAAAAGAATGGAAAGAATTCAAGACAATCTCAGACACCTTTGGGACAGCACTAAATTCACCAACATTCAAATTATAGGGGTCTCAGAAGAAGAGAAAAAGAAAGGGTCTAAGAAAATATTTGAAGAGATTATAGTCAAAAACTTCCCTAACATGGGAAAGGAAATAATCACCCAAGTCCAGGAAGCACAGAGAGTCCCATAAAGGATAAACCATAGGAAAAACACACCAAGACACATATTAATCAAACTAACAAAAATTAAATTCAAAGAAAAAATATTAAAAGCAGCAAGGGGAAAAAAAATAACATACCAAGGAATCCCCATAAGGCTATCAGCTGATTTTTCAGTGGAAAATCTGCAGGCCAGAAGGGAGTGGCAGGATATACTTAAAGTGATGAAAGAGAAAAAGCCTACAATCAAGATTACTCTACCCAGCAAGGATCTCATTCAGATTTGATGGAGAAGTCAAAAAATTTTCAGACAAGCAAAAGCTTAGAGAATTCAGCACCACCAAACAAGCTTTACAACAAATGCTAAAGAAAATTCTCTAAGTGGGAAATACAAGAGAAGAAAAGGACCTACAAAACCAAACCCAAAACAATTAATAAAATGGTAATAGGAACATACATATCAATAATAACCTTGAATGTAAATGGGGTAAATTCCCCAACCAAAAGACACAGACTGGCTGAATGGATACAAAAACAAGACCCATATATATGTTGTCAACAAGAAACCCATCTCAGACCTAGGGACACATACAGACTGCAAGTGAAGGGACAGAAACAGATATTCCATGTAAATGGAAATCAAAAGAAAGCTGGAGTAGCAATACTTGTATCAGATAAAATAGACTTTAAAATAAAGACTGTTACAAGAGATAAGGAGGGACACTACATAATGAACAAAGGATCAATCCAAGAAGAAGAGGTAGCAATTATAAATGTTTATGCACCCAACATAGGAGCACCTCCACACATAAGGCAAGTGCTAATAACCATGAAAGGAGAAATCAACTGTAACACAATAATAGTAAGGGACTTTAACACCCCACTTACACCAATGGACAGATCATACAAACTGAAAATAAATAAGGAAACACAAGCTTTAAATGACACAATAGATCAGAGAGATTTAATTGATATTTACATAACATTCTACCCAAAAGTGGCAGAATACACTTTCTTCTCAAGTGCACATGGAACATTCTCCAGGATAGATCACACCTTGGGTCACAAATCAAGCCTCGAAAAATTTAAGAAAACTGAAATCATATCAAGCATCTTTTCTGACCACAATGCTATAAGATTGGAAATCAATTACAGGAAAAAAAATGTAAATAACACAAGTACATGGAGTCTAAACAGTGTGCTACTAAATAACCAAGAGATCACTGAAGTAATCAAAGAAGAAATTAAAAAATACATATAAAAAATGACAATGAAAACACAATGACCCAAAGCCTAAGAGACACAGCAAAAGCGGTGCTAAGAGGGAAGTTTATAGCAATTCAATCTTACCTCAAGAAATAAGAAAAATCTCAAATAAAAAATCTAACCCTACACTTAAAAGAACTAAAGAAAGAAGAACAAAGAAAACCCAAAGTCAGTAGAAGGAAAGAACTCATAAAGATCAGAGCAGAAATAAATGCAATAGAAATGAGAAAACAATAGCAAAGATCAACAAATCTAAAAGCTGGTTCTTTGACAAGATAAACAAAATTGATAAACCCTTAGCCAGACTCATCAAGAAAAAAAGGGAGAGGACAGAAGTCCATAAAATTGTAAATGAAAAAGAAATCACAACTGACACTGCAGAAATACAAAGGATTATAAGAGGCTACTACAAACAACTATATGCCAATAAATTGGACAACAACAAAGAAATGAATAAATTCTTGGAAGGGTACAATTTTCCAAGACTGAACCAGGAAGAATTAGAAAATATAAACACACCAACCACAAATAAAAAAATTGAAACAGTAATTAAAAATCTTCCAACAAACAAAAGTCCAGAACCAGATGGCTTCACAGGTGAATTCTATCAAACATTTAGAGAAGAACCAACACCGATCCTTCTCAAATTCTTCCAAAAAATTGCAGAGGGAGAAACACTCCCAAAATCATCTATGAAGCCACCATCACCCTGATAACCAAAACCAGAAAAAGATATCACAAAAAAAAGAAAATTATAGACCAATATCACTGATGAACATAGATGCAAAAATCCTCAACAAAATACTAGCAAACAGAATCCAGCAACACATTAAGAGGATCACACACCATGATCAAGTGGGATTTATCCCAGGGATGCAAGGATTCTTCAATATATGCAAATCAATCAATGTGATACACCACATTAACAAATTAAGGAATAAAAACCATATGATCATTTCTATAGATGCAGAAAAAGCTTTTGACAAAATTCAACACCCATGTATGATAAAAACTCTCCAGAAAATGGGCATAAAGGAAACTTACCTAAACACAATAAAGGCCATATATGACAAACATACATCAAGCATCATACTCAATGGTGAAAAACTGAAAGCATTTCCACTAAGATCAGGAAATAGACAAGGATGTCCACTTTCACCACTCCTATTCAACATAGTTTTGGAAGTTTTAGCCACGGCAATCAGACAAGAAAAAGAAATAAAAATTGGAAAAAAAGAAGTAAAACTGTCACAGTTAGCAGATGACATGATACTATACATGGAGAATCATAAAGATGCTACCAGAAAACTACTAGAACTAATCAATGTATTTGGTAAGGTTGCAGGATACAAAGTTAATGCACAGAAATCTCTGGCATTCCTATACACTATCAACAAAATATCAGAAAGAGAAATTAAGGAAACACTGCCATTTACCACTGCAACAAGAAGAATAAAATACCTAGGAACAAACATGTCTAAGGAGGTGAAAGACTTGTACTCAGAAAATTCTAAAACACTGATGAAAGAAAACAAAGATGACATAAACAGATGGAGAAATATACCATGTTCTTGGAAGAATCAATATTGTGAAAATGACTATGCTACCCAAAGCAATCTATAGATTCAATACAATCCTTATCAAACTACGAATGGCATTCTTCACAGAATTAGAACAAAAAATATTATAATTCATATGGAAACACAAAAGACCCTGAATAGCCAAAACAATCTTGAGAAAGAAAAATGGAGCTGAAGGAATCAGGCTCCCTGACTTCAAACTATACCACAAAACTATAGAAATCAAAACAGTATGGTACTGGCACAAAAACAGGAATATACATCAATGGTACAGGATAGAATTCCCAGAGATAAAGCCACGCAGATATGGACACCTAATTTATGACAAAAGAGGCAAGAACAAACAATGGAGTAAAAACAGCCTCTTCAATAAGTGGTGCTGGGAAAACTGGACAGCTACATGTAAAAGAATGATATTAGAACACTCCTTAACACCATATACAAAAATAAGCTCAAAATGGATTAATGACTTAAATATAAGACAATACACTATAAAACTCTTAGAGGAAAAACACTCTTTGACATAAACCACAGCAAGATCGTTTTAGACCCACCTCCTAGAATAACGGAAATAAAAATAAAAATAAACAAATGAGACTTAATTAAACTTAAAGGCTTTTGCACAGCAAAGGAAACCATAAAAAGACAAAAAGACAACCCTCAGAATGGAAGAAAATATGTGCAAATGAAACAACAGACAAAGGATTAATCTCCAAAATATACAAACGGCCCATGGAGCTCAATATCAAAAAAACAAACAATCCAGTTAAAAAATGGGAGGAAGACCTAAAAAGACATTTCACCAAGGAAGACATAAAGATGTCCAAGAGGCACGTGAAAAGATGCTCAACATCACTAATTATTAGTAAAATTCAAATCAAAACCACAATGAGGTATCACCTCATGCTGGTCAGAATGGCTATTATCAAAAAATCTAGAAACAATAAATGCTGGAAAGGGTGTGGTGAAAAGGGAATCCCCTTGCACTGTTGTTGGGAATGTAAATTGATACAAACACTATGGAAAACAGTATGAAGGTTCCTTAAAAACTAAAAATAGAATTACCATATGACCCAGCAATCTCACTACTGGACATATACCCTGAGAACATAATTCAAAAAGAGACATGTACCACAATGTTCATTGCAGCACTGTTTACAATAGCCAGGACATGGAACCAACCTAAACGTCCATCGATAGATGAATGGATAAAGAAGATGTAGCATATATATACAATGGAATATTACTCAGCCATAAAAAGAAATGAAATTGAATGATTTTTAGTAAGGTGGATGGACCTACAGTCTATCATACAGAGTGAAGTAAGTCAGAAAAAGAAAAACAAATACCGCATGCTAGCACATATATATTGAATCTAAAAAAAAAATATATATATATATATATATATATATATATATATATATGGTATACTGATGAACCTAATTGCAGGACAGGAATAAAGTTGTAGACATAGAGAATGGTCTTGAGGACACGGGGTGGGAGGGGGAAGCTGGAGCGAAGTGAGAGTAGCATCGACATATATATACTGCCGAAATAAAATAGTTAGCTAGTGAGAAGCTGTAGCATAGCACAGGGAGAACAGCTCAGTGCTTTGCAATGACCTAGAGGGGTGGGATAGGGAGGATGGGAGGGAGGCTCAAGAGGAAGGGGATATGGGGACATATGTATGCATATGGCTGATTCACTTTGGTGTACAACAGAAAGTAACACAGTATTGTGAAGCAATTATACTCCAATAAAAATCTATTTTAAAAAAAAGGAAGTATACCTAAAAGTATCAATGACTTTAAATTTTCAAAACAGGGTCATTTTAGAGTTATAATTAAATGATCTTTCCTTAAAATAAGCAGATAGTGAATTGATTTTATTTTTTTAAATAAATTTATTTATTTTATTTATTTATTTTTGGCTGTGTTGTGTCTTTGTTGCTGCGTGCAGGCTTTCTCTAATAGTGTCCAGAGGGGTCTTCTCACTGCAGTGGCTTCTCTTGTTGCACAGCATGGGCTCTAGGCCCGCGGGCTTCAGTAGTAGTGGCTCACAGGCTCTAGAGCGCAGGCTCAGTAGTTGTGGCACACGGGCTTAGTTGCTCCGTGGCATATAGGATTTTCCCTGATCAGGGCTCGAACCTGAGTCCCCTGCATTGGCAGGTGGATTCTTAACCACTGTGCCACCAGGGAAGCACCAGTGATTTGATTTTAATACATGTACTCTAGAATGTAATTTAGCTGAAGTAACAGATCTTATAGCTTCCTAAGCCTGGAAGATAAAGATGACCAGATGCAGAACAAAAATGTACAGTTATATTGAAAAACTGTTAGAATTTGGGTGTTTTAGCTTTTGTAAAGAAACCAGCCATTTTCAAGAATGTTTTCATAACAAATTCCTTGACCTTTTTACATGTTATATATATATTTTTTGACTATCAATTTGGGTTGAAGATTAGCATAGGAACATTGATACTTTCAGATGATTCATAACTGTGCAGATCTGAAAAAGAATGGGAGGAAATACTATCACTCCTAAAGTATAGATGACAGAATTTGTAAACTCAGAAGAGCATCCAGCACTCCCCATGTTCAAGGGAAATTATTCTCAGGGAATGATGAAGCTGTTGTAGAGCTCTTTGGGGAAGGAAAGATGGAAAGTGGGGCCTATCCTGGCATAGGAAATGGCTAAAGAAACTTGATTTGCCACAATCAGAGCTACAGTCATGGTCCCATCTGCTCCAATTTGTGTATGAAATCTGGAGCAATTTACAAGTTGCAATATTGGGAAGAAATAGGAGTGAACTTTGATAGTTAATTAAAATTTATAAATCTTTTAACTGATTTGAAAAATTAGCATCTTCCATTTGTTTACCAATAAAATACCTACAAATATTTAGCCAAGTGAATTGTAGACAAATTATTTCAACTATGAGGGTACATTTATGCTATTGGTTATAAAAAGTTATAATGTCATAATGCAGAGATAATTGTGTGCTCATCCACACTGCAATCTGCTTTTCTGCTATTTTGGAGAAGTTTGGTCAATCTACATTAGCCCAACACAACTGAGGAAACTTTACACATGAACATGATCAAGTAAGTATTCTATGTTATTCTTTCTTTTTGGTTCACAAGAGTATGGTTGAATCTGGTAAACAGTTTACTATACTTTTTGTTTATTTTTCTACAAAACCTAATAACTAATGTTTGAGAAAAATCATTATCAGCAATAAGGCTTTCCATTTCAAGAAATATTTGATTAGCTTATCATTTAAATTTGAACTCATTTTTCTAAACCATCATTTTTATACCATGTAAGAACTTTGATATAAACCTGATTGTATTTTCTGATACTTTCCTATTCAATTGTAGTTTCTCAGAATGGATAGCACAATGTCCTTCTATTGTATTTTTGAATTTTCTTGCGAAAAAAATCACAAATATATGAGGTGGCTAGTGTTTTGCTTAAAAATAATTTTAAAGTTTTCCAACAGTCTAAGTCATTCTCATATTAAATTACTATAGGCCTTCATTGTAATGGTTCATATTCAATTTCCTGTTAATATAAGCATATGAAGATGTCTTCTTGACTGATAAGTAATGGACAACATATACATATTCTATTAAAAAAGATAAAAAGGAGAAAATGGACTATCTGAAATCATTTTAAATTATTCATGTGCCTTTGATATTTAATATATTGCTTAGGGCCTCCCTGGTGGCGCAGTGGTTGAGAGTCCGCCTGCCGATGCAGGGGATACGGGTTCGTGCCCCGGTCTGGGAGGATCCCATATGCCGCGGAGCGGCTGGGCCCGTGAGCCATGGCTGCTGGGCCTGCGCATCCGGAGCCTGTGCTCCGCAACGGGAGAGGCCACAACAGTGAGAGGCCCACATACCGCAAAAAGAAAAAAAATATATATATATATATTGCTTAAATAACAAAAAAATCCCTTTCACATACTACTCAGGGGACAATTTTAAAATCCCACAGGAGAATAATTTTCCCAATCTAATAATAGAAATACACAGGAATAAACATAAGAACACTTCATGACTCCCAAATTTACATCTTCAAAGCTGATTTTTCCTCAACTTCAGATGTACATCCAATTTTCTATTAGTAATCGTCACTTTTCAGACATTAAACTCATTATTTGTCCTCCCACTCCCACCATCCAGTCTTCCTCATTATGCTCCTAATTTTAAGGAATGAAACTACCATCCACTCCATGAACCAAGCTGGATGCCAAGACTTCTCCCTCTTCTTCACTCTAAGTATGGAATCTAGACTCTACTCCACCAAATCCTTTGTAATTGGTCTAGGCCCTTCCATCCCCAAAGCAGTTACCCTAGTGAAGGATCTCCTTTCTTTTCACTAGAATTTCTGTTGCATCTTGTCTCTTTGCCTCCAATATTAACAATTTCTAACCCATCCCCATTTCTAAAGTGTATGTCATCACATCAGTTCCTTTCTTAAAATCTATCTGTAACTCCAAGTTAAATTTACAAAGTTCAAACTCCTTTTTATGGATAGCATACAGCATCAATTGTGATTTGGCCTATGCCTACCACTTTAATCTCATCTATCACATTTACACTTTGTTCTAACAATATTTAATTTCTTTCAGATCTTTTCCACAACTAAGATTTGTTTCAACATATTCAGTTTCTTGCAATTCTCCTGTAACATATGATTTTCTACATTTTTAGGTTTTTCTAAAACAGAGCCCTTTTTATTTTCATCCTTTCATCATCATCCACTTACTTCCCACCACCCGACCCACCCACAAATCCTGGACTAAATTATAAATAATCAGTTCAATAATCATCCCCGTCAAAACACTATCTCTGATTAACTTCATCCCGGGCTGATGTAGGAATTCCTCCCCTGTTATTTGTATTTATAGCCTTTAACATTTAATTGTGTTGTTGGTATCTTCCCTTACTATGAATTCCTGGAGGTCAAGGACCAAGCCTTTGATGTCTGAATACCTAGAAGCTAACAATGGAACACACAGGGGGCAGGTAATAAATGTTTCAAAAGCCCTTTTTAATCTTGCTTGGTACTATTTCCTTATCATGGACAAAAGTCATAACTCAAACAAGTTCTGACAATTTTGTCACTTCCAAAAATTATTAGTTAAGGTTAAACTTATGCAAATTATTGATTTGACAGATACTGTATTTTACCTCTCCAAGAATATAAACTTTGCTATATTTTAGAGATTATGCACTTAAAAAATGGGGAAAAAACCAAACATGCTATAAGTTGAATGGATAAAATTAATATGTTTAGCAAGAAATATACGGTCATATTTGGTTGTCTTCAAAGTCTTTATACTTCTGAAAATTATTTCATCATTCACAAATAAAAGTCAGGGGATTTTAAAACTCCTTTAAATGCTATTGTTAATCAGTTAAGAAATTAAAAAACAAGAAGAGCTCCTTTTAGCCATGCTTCCTCCAACACACCCAAACACATGCTATTTGGACTCATTACTATTAAAATATATTTCGTAGCTGCCAATAAATTCTTAAAGTGAAGAAATCAGTGAATAATCCTGATGAATGAGTTATTGAAATGGCCAGGTTCCTTACTCCATGAATATATCACCTAGATTTATCATATCCTTTTCCTAATCCTCCCTTCAAAGGCCTGCCCTGCACCCATGTCTAGTTGGTTTTTCTTTCTTTCTATAATAAGCAAAGAGTTCTGCAATTTTCTCTGCTCTAAGACTCTTTGGGCTCTCTCTTCGTTATCATTTGTTAAAATACGATTTCCTGGGCAGCTCTGAGCCCAACCTCAATTTTCTTCTGAACCTCATCGTTGTTTTCCCATTTTCTATTCAAGTCATAGTTTGTTCCCACTGCAGCTGGAAGGATCCCAGGTCAGTAACCCAACCTCGTCTCCCAGAAGTTGGCTTCAAATGTTGATCATATGAAAACTCCAACAAAGAGTAAGTTACTAGCAGGATAAAAACAATTCAAATAGATTTAGCCAATAACATAAGTTAGAGGACTGGGCACTCTGCTGGGTGACCAGGGGTAGCAGAACTTAGCTATTACATAATCCCTAGCATCAAGAATATTATAATCTTGCTAAAATATACATTTCTACAATTAGATTAGTCCATGATATTTCATAAAATGTCAGAGTGCCAGGTGTTTGTTTTTTTTCTTTAATTAGCCAAATGGTGTGTGGAACTGTCTGCACTCATCTTGTTTATAATCTACTGCCACATTTTAAACCTAAAATTATTGTTAACATCTAACAGTTGCTACAAAATATTTCAAGTCATTTTAAAAAAAAAAGAGAAATCCAGATTTTCCAACAGAATTTCTTCTTTCACTGTCGACTTGAATTATTTAAAAAAGAAATCAAGCGATCATAAGGAGTATCAAATTTGAGGGAAAAAACTTTACAGAGAAACCCATTTCTTTCTTTTCAAAAGGCAGTAGGGAAGGTATTTTAACATTTAGTTACTGAAACTTCAGACAAGATGGTGTTTTCCTCCTCAGCTATTTGAAAAAGTATTAATATTTACTCCTTAATTGTCTCTGACATAATCCTTTTATTTTCAGTCTTGCATAAAGATTTAGCAAGATATAAAGCACTACACAAGCAGTTGAGGGACAAAATGCAACATGGTTTTCTACCATCTGTTATTTCAAAAGAAGGCCAAAATGTTTAATAGAAATTTGGAAAAATACTGTAGCACAACTGATATTTCTAAGAGCAGTTGCAATGAACATTTGAAGGAAAATGGACAACAGTGTTAAACACTTGAGAAAATATTAAGCAGTATGTCATATACTTTTGTTTTAGATTCAGTGTAACTAATTATTTTTAAAACTAGATATAGACTTTTCTTTTTTTTATTTTTTTTATTTTACAAATTTAATCAGTTATACATATACATATGTTCCCATATCCCCTACCTTTTGCGTCTCCCTCCCACCCTCCCTATCCCACCCCTCCAGGCGGTCACAAAGAACCGAGCTGATCTCCCTGTGCTATGCGGCTGCTTCCCACTAGCTATCTACCTTACGTTTGGTAGTGTATATATGTCCATGCCACTCTCTCGCTTTGTCACAGCTTACCCTTCCCCCTCCCCATATCCTCAAGTCCATTCTCTAGTAGGTCTGTGTCTTTATTCCTGTCTTACCCCTATGTTCTTCATGACATTTTTTTTTCTTAAATTCCATATATATGTGTCAGCATACAGTATTTGTCTTTCTCTTTCTGACTTACTTCACTCTGTATGACAGACTCTAGGTCCATCCACCTCATTACAAATAGCTCAATTTCATTTCTTTTTATGGCTGAGTAATATTCCATTGTATATATGTGCCACATCTTCTTTACCCATTCATCCGATGATGGACACTTAGGTTGTTTCCATCTCCGGGCTATTGTAAATAGGGCTGCTATGAACATTTTGGTACATGTCTCTTTTTGAATTATGGTTTTCTCAGGGTATATGCCCAGTAGTGGGATTGCTGGGTCATATGGTAGTTCTATTTGTAGTTTTTTAAGGAACCTCCATACCGTTCTCCATAGTGGCTGTACCAATTCACATTCCCACCAGCAGTGCAAGAGTGTTCCCTTTTTTTCACACCCTCTCCAGCATTTATTGTTTCTAGATTTTTTGATGATGGCCATTCTGACTGGTGTGAGATGATATCTCATTGTAGTTTTGATTTGCATTTCTCTAATGAGTAAAGATGTTGAGCATCCTTTCATGTGTTTGTTGGCAGTCTGTATATCTTCTGTGGAGAAATGTCTATTTAGGTCTTCTGCCCATTTTTGGATTGGGTTGTTTGTTTTTTTTGCTATTGAGCTGCATGAGCTGCTTATAAATTTTGGAGATTAATCCTTTGTCAGTTGCTTCATTTGCAAATATTTTCTCCCATTCTGAGGGTTGTCTTTTCATCTTGTTTATGGTTTCCTTTGCTGTGCAAAAGCTTTGAAGTTTCATTAGGTCCCATGTGTTTATTTTTGTCTTTATTTCCATTTCTCTAGGAGGTGGGCCAAAAAAGATCTTGCTGTGATTTATGTCATAGAGTGTTCTGCCTATGTTTTCCTCTAGGAGTTTGATAGTGTCTGGCCTTACATTTAGGTCTTTAATCCATTTTGAGCTTATTTTTGTGTATGGTGTTAGGGAGTGATCTAATCTCATACTTTTACATGGCCCTGTCCAGTTTTCCCAGCACCACTTATTGAAGAGACTGTCCTTTCTCCACTGTACATTCCTGCCTCCTTTATCAAAGATAAGGTGACCATATGTCCGTGGGTTTATCTCTGGGCTTTCTATCCTGTTCCATTGATCTGTATTTCTGTTTTTGTGCCAGTACCATACTGTCTTGATTACTGTAGCTTTGTAGTATAGTCTGAAGTCAGGGAGCCTGATTCCTCCAGCTCCATTTTTCGTTCTCAAGATTGCTTTGGCTATTCGGGGTCTTTTGTGTTTCCATACAAATTGTGAAATTTTTTGTTCTAGTTCTGTGAAAAATGCCATTGGTAGTTTGATAGGGATTGCATTGAATCTGTAGATTGCTTTGGGTAGTAGAGTCATTTTCACAATGTTGATTCTTCCAATCCAAGAACATGGTACATCTCTCCATCTATTTGTATCATCTTTAATTTCTTTCATCAATGTCTTATAATTTTCTGCATACAGGTCTTTTGTCTCCTTAGGTAGGTTTATTCCTAGATATTTTATTCTTTTTGTTGCAATGGTAAATGGGAGTGTTTCCTTGATTTCACTTTCAGATTTTTCATCATTCCTAGTATATAGGAATGCCAGAGATTTCTGTGCATTAATTTTGTATCCTGCTACTTTACCAAATTCATTGATTAGCTCTAGTAGTTTTCTGGTAGCATCTTTAGGATTCTCTATGTATAGTATCATGTCATCTGCAAACAGTGACAGCTTTACTTCTTCTTTTCCGATTTGGATTCCTTTTATTTCCTTTTCTTCTCTGATTGCTGTGGCTAAAACTTCCCAGACTATGTTGAATAAGAGTGGTGAGAGTGGGTAACCTTGTCTTGTTCCTGATCTTAGTGGAAATGGTTTCAGTTTTTCACCATTGAGGACGATGCTGGCTGGGGGTTTGTCATATATGGCCTTTATTATGTTGAGGAAAGTTCCCTCTATGCCTACTTTCTGCAGGGTTTTTATCATAAATGGGTGTTGAATTTTGTCAAAAGCTTTCTCTGCATCTATTGAGATGATCATATGATTTTTCTCCTTCAGTTTGTTAATATGGTGTATCACGTTGATTGATTTGCGTATATTGAAGAATCCTTGCATTCCTGGAATAAACCCCACTTGATCATGGTGTATGATCCTTTTAATGTGCTGTTGGATTCTGTTTGCTAGTATTTTGTTGAGGATTTTTGCATCTATGTTCATCAGTGATATTGGCCTGTAGTTTTCTTTCTTTGTGACATCCTTGTCTGGTTTTGGTATCAAGGTGATGGTGGCCTCATAGAATGAGTTTGGGAGTGTTCCTCCCTCTGCTATATTTTGGAAGAGTTTCAGAAGGATAGGTGTTAGCTCTTCTCTAAATGCTTGATAGAATTCCCCTGTGAAGCCATCTGGTCCTGGGCTTTTGTTTGTTGGAAGATTTTTTATCACAGTTTCAATTTCAGTGCTTGTGATTGGTCTTTTCATATTTTCTATTTCTTCCTGATTCAGTCTTGGCAGGTTGTGCATTTCTAAGAATTTGTCCATTTCTTCCAGGTTGTCCATTTTATTGGCATAGAGTTGCTTATAGTAATCTCTCATGATCTTTTGTATTTCTGCAGTGTCAGTTGTTACTTCTCCTTTTTCATTTCTAATTCTATTGATTTGAGTCTTCTCCCTTTTTTTCTTGATGAGTCTGGCTAATGGTTTATCAATTTTGTTTATTTCTCAAAGAACCAGCTTTTAGTTTTATTGATCTTTGCTATCGTTTCCTTCATTTCTTTTTCATTTATTTCTGATCTGATTTTTATGATTTCTTTCCTTCTGCTAACTTTGGGATGTTTTTGTTCTTCTTTCTCTAATTGCTTTAGGTGCAAGGTTAGGTTGTTTATTCGAGATGTTTCCTGTTTCTTAAGGTGGGATTGTATTGCCATAAACTTCCCTCTTAGAACTGCTTTTGCTGCATCCCATAGGTTTTGGGTCGTCGTGTCTCCATTGTCATTTGTTTCTAGGTATTTTTAAATTTCCTCTTTGATTTCTTCAGTGATCACTTCGTTATTAAGTAGTGTATTGTTTAGCCTCCATGTGTTTGTATGTTTTACAGCTCTTTTCCTGTAATTGATATCTAGTCTCATAGCATTGTGGTCGGAAAAGATACTTGATACAATTTCAATTTTCTTAAATTTACCAAGGCTTGATTTGTGACCCAAGATATGATCTATCCTGGAGAATGTTCCAGGAGCACTTGAGAAAAATGTGTATTCTGTTGTTTTTGGATGGAATGTCCTATAAATATCAATTAAGTCCATCTTGTTTAATGTATCATTTAAAGCTTGTGTTTCCTTATTTATTTTCATTTTGGATGACCTGTCCATTGGTGAAAGTGGGGCGTTAAAGTCCCCTACTATGATTGTGTTACTGTCGATTTCTCCTTTTATGGCTGTTAATATTTCCCTTATGTATTGGGGTGCTCCTATGTTTGGTGCATAAATATTTACAATTGTTATATCTTCTTCTTGGATCGATCCCTTGATCATTATGTAGTGTCCTTCTTTGTCTCTTCTAGTAGTCTTTATTTTAAAGTCTATTTTGTCTGATATGAGAATTGCTACTCCAGGTTTCTTTTGGTTTCCATTTGCATGGAATATCTTTTTCCATCCCCTTACTTTCAGTCTGTATGTGTCTCTAGGTCTGAAGTGGGTCTCTTTTAGACAGCATATATATGGGTCTTGTTTTTGTATCCATTCAGCCAGTCTGTGTCTTTTGGTGGGAGCATTTAGTCCATTTACATTTAAGGTAATTATTGATATGTATGTTCCTATTCCCATTTTCTTAATTGTTTTGGGTTCGTTATTGTAGGTATATTCCTTCTGTTGTGTTTCTTGCCTAGAGAAGTTCCTTTAGCATTTGTTGTAAAGCTGGTTTGGTGGTGCTGAATTCTCTCAGCTTTTGCTTGTCTGTAAACGTTTTAATTTCTCCATCAAATCTGAATGAGATCCTTGCTGGGTAGAGTAATCTTGGTTGCAGGTTTTTCTCCTTCATCACTTTAATTATGTCCTGCCACTCCCTTCTGGCTTGTAGAGTTTCTGCTGAGAGATCAGCTGTTATCCTGATGGGGATTCCCTTGTGTGTTATTTGTTGTTTTTGCCTTGTTGCTTTTAATATGATTTCTTTGTGTTTAATTTTTGACAGTTTGATTAATATGTGTCTTGGTGTATTTCTCCTTGGATTTATTCTGTATGGGACTCTCTGTGCCTCCTGGACTTGATTAACTATTTCCTTTCCCATATTAGGGAAGTTTTCAACTATAATCTCTTCAAATATTTTCTCAGTCCCTTTCTTTTTCTCTTCTTCTTCTGGAAACCCTATAATTCGAATGTTGGTGCATTTAATGTTGTCCCAGAGGTCTCTGAGACTGTCCTCTGTTCTTTTCATTCTTTTTTCTTTATTTTGCTCTGCATCAGTTATTTCCACTATTTTATCTTCCACCTCACTTATCCGTTCTTCTGCCTCAGTTATTCTGCTATTGATCCCATCTAGAGTATTTTTTATTTCATTTATTGTGTTTTTAATCGATGCTTGATTCATCTTTAGTTCTTCTAGGTCCTTGTTAACTGTTTCTTGCATTTTGTCTATTCTATTTCCAAGATTTTGGATCATCTTTACCATCATTATTCTGAATTCTTTTTCAGATAGACTGCCGATTACCTCTTCATTTTTTAGGTCTGGTGGGTTTTTATCTTGCTCCTTCTCCTGCTGTGTGTTTTTCTGTCTTCTCATTTTGCTTATGTTACTGTGTTTGGGGTCTCCTTTTTGCAGGCTGCAGGTTCGTAGTTCCCGTTGTTTTTGGTGTCTGTCCCCAGTGGCTAAGGTTGGTTTAGTGGGTTGTGTAGGCTTCTTGGTGGAGGGGAGTACTGCCTGTGTTCTGGTGGATGAGGCTGGATCTTGTCTTTCTGGTGGGCAGGTCCACGTCTGGTGGTGTGTTTTGGGGTTTCTGCGGACTTTTTATGATTTTAGGCCACCTCTCTGCTAATGGGTGGCGTTGTGTTCCTGTCTTGCTAGTTGTTTGGCATATGGTGTCCAGCACTGTAGCTTGCTGGTCGTTGAGTGAAGCTGGGTGCTGCTGTTGAGATGGAGATCTCTGGAAGATTTTCGCCGTTTGATATTATGTGGAGCTGGGAGGTCTCTTGTGGACCAGTGTCCTGAAGTTGGCTCTCCCACCTCAGAGGCACAGCACTGACTCCTGGCTCCTCAATTTGGGATGATTTGTTGTCTATTCATGTATTCCACAGATGCAGGGTACATCAAGTTGATTGTGGAGCTTTAATCTGCTGCTTCTGAGGCTGCTGGGAGAGTTTTCCCTTTCTCTTCTTTGTTCTCACAGCTCCTGGGTCTCAGCTTTGGATTTGGCCCCTCCTCTGCGTGTAGGTTGCCGGAGGGCGTCTGTTCTTCGCTCAGACAGGACAGGGTTAAAGGAGCAGCCTCTTCGGGGGCTCTGGCTCACTCAGGCCCGGCGGGAGGGAGGGGCACGGAGTGCGGGGCGAGCCTGCAGCGGCAGAGGTCGGCGTGACGTTGCACCAGCCCGAGGCGCGCCGTGCGTTCTCTCAGGGAAGCCGCCCCCCCCCCCCCCCCCCCCCCCCCCCCCCCCCCCTCCCCCCCGGATCCCGGGACCCCGGCAGTGGCAGGCTGCACAGGCTCCCGAAGGGCGGTGTGGACAGTGACCTGCGCTCGCACACAGGCTTCTTGGCGGCGGCAGCAGCAGCCCCAGCGTCCCACGCCCGTCTCTGGGCTCCGCGCTTTCAGCCGCGACTCGCGCCCGTTTCTGGAGCTCCTTTACGCGGCGCTCTTAATCCCCTCTCCTCGCGCACCAGGAAACCAAGAGGGAAGAAAAAGTCTCCTGCCTCTTCGGCAGCTCCAGAATTTTTCCGGACTCCCTCCCGGCTAGCTGTGGCACATTAGCCCCCTTCAGGCTGAGTTCTCGCCGCCAGCCCCAGTCCTCTCGCTGCGCTCTGACCGAAGCCCGAGCTTCAGCTCCAGCGCCGCCCGCCCCGGCGGGGGAGCAGACAAGCCTCTCGGGCTGGTGAGTGCCGCTCGGCACCGCTCCTCTGTGCGGGAATCTCTCCGCTTTGCCCTACCCAGGTATGTGGGGAGTTTCTTGCCTTTTGGGAGGTCTGGGGTCTTCTGCCAGCGTTCAGTAGGTGTTCTGTAGGAGTTGTTCCACGTGTAGCTGTATTTCTGGTGTATCTGTGGGGAGGAAGGTGATCTCCGCGTCTTACTCTTCCGCCATCTTCTAGATATAGACTTTTCATTCACTGACAAGTTGATATGTGATTCTTTTCATCTGGAAAGAAGCCTGTTTTTCCAGAGGAGATGTACTATTGGTAAATAAATAGCACAGTCAATTTAATTTATATATCTATATACTATATTGGGTTTTCATTTTAAAAACACTCTACTTTATGTTGCATATACAATACTCATACATAAAATAACAGAAATAAAATATAGAAACAATGGCTTAATTTGCTAAAATGACCATAGCTATTCATTCAACATAAATAATAAATTAAATAATGTTTAATAAATGTTAATGTACCTTTTCCATACTATTTTTTTAAAATTTAAGTGTTATAATGTTTACAGTATTGCTTCCAGAAATTGAAGTTCTGCCTATTTATGTAATTAGTCCCTGGTACCTAAAGAAAGAACTTCTAAATAAAAATGAACATTTTACTCATTGCAGAACAGTGTTCCCTCCTACCAAAATGTAAGCAGAAAGTAACCTAAGTTCCTACTCTTCCACTGAAAAAATAATTTTCAATATTATCAGGAATCATGTATGACCTCCTGCAACTGAGTTTACTTCAATACATTGAACATCTAGCACAGAAAATAACTTGAAACTGATTATCAAAAACTCCTGTTTAAGGTTGTTCCCTGTTTTCCACTTCTCTCTTGGTCCTGACCCTAATCTCCAATCACTATAACTTATGATACAGCACAGTTTCACCTCTCTCTTGTTCTCCTGTCCCTTTCAGTTCATGACCTCCAGGCCTCATGTGCCATGGCTAAAGTTGTGAAGTCAGCCCTCCATCTCCTCAGGTTCCACATCCACAGAGTCAACCAAACTCCAATGGAAAATATTAGGGAAAAGAATTCCAGGAAGTTCCAAAAGCCAAAAGTTGAATTTGCCACTCACTGGAGACTATTTGCATAACATTTACATTGTAGTTACAGCTATTTACATAGCACTTATATTGTATTAGTTATTATAAGTGGTCAAGATGATATAAAGTATATGCGAGAACGCACAGAGGTTATATGCAAATACTACACCATTTATATAAGGAACTTCAGCATCTGCCGATTTTGCTTTCCTCAGAAGGTCCTGGAACCAATCTCCTGTGGATACTGAGAGATGACTATACTCAGAAACCTTCTAATTAGAGAATGCTTTTGTATAAAGAAGAATTTGAGGACAATTGTTAAAAATAACTAATTTTTTCTTCCCGGCACACTTGGCCATTTAAAAAATAAGACTATGCATTAAGGTAAGACATATTCATTTGATTTATGATGATGTTAAAATAATAATTTAAGAGGATACAGTAGAGAAGGAAAAGCCATATTATCTAAGCTATAAAGTTGAAAGACTTAGACAACTCTCTGGATAGTATCAAAGGTACCATTTATAGACGCTACATAGCACCTATTCTCTCTTTGAAACTAAAAGGTAAGATTTTTATATTGTAAATAAAATATAATAATATAATTTAGATTAAGAAAACTCAAAATACAGATTGTGTTAGAACATTTAAGCAAGAGAGTCTCTCTTCATTCCATAGTTCACATTTTCCAAAATTAGGGCATGTCTTTGATGACTTTTTATGATGTACACAGGAGAGAAGAGGACTTATCTGAAAAAGGCTTAATGCTGAAAGGAATTGTTTGGTTCTTTAACTGAAAGGTCTATTGACAGGGCTAGCTTTGGGTAAGGCTTGATTCACACTTCACATATCACAGCCTCTGTGTCTGAGCTATAATGCTTTTGAGTATCAGATCCAGAAGTTGGCTTCCATTATCATAACAAGGTGGCAGAAGATGCTTTATATCTTAGCACCACAAGAGAGGAACACAGAAAGCCTTCTTTTTTGCTACTTCCCCACTCCCACTGCAACATCTCCTAGAATTCCACTGACTCCAAATGGGCAAGAAATAAGATGTGATGATTAGCTTAATCCAATCAATATCAATTTGGACTTGGGAGTGAGATAAACAATACATGGCTAAAAAGTGTTGTTTGCTAAAGAACATTTAAGGCCTTTAAAAATCAAGAGGGAAAAGGGTTACCAGGCATCTGATAAAAGATGTTGAATAGAGCAGATACCATATATTATTATAATAGTTATGATAAATATAGCAAAAAATGATTAGTAATTGGAAAGAGATATAGAGTTAATTAACAATGTTACTGAACTTTCTAAGTCTCTGTTTCTTCATTTGTAAAACTGAGCAACATTCTTATATTTAAAGGTAAAATGCCCCCCAAAAAGTTAATTTGAATTAGAAGGAGGAGTCTTATGAAGCAAAACAGGAAGAAATCCATAAAATAACAGACAGGCTTGCTTAATTACATAGTTTATTGTTAAATGGCCAAAACCAGAACAGTGATAGGCTATGAGATACATCATCAATATAGTTGTCAAACGATTATCCATCTCAGTATTAGTAAGGGAAAAGCAACCCAGGAAGTTAAAACAACAATGTATTACTTTCCATTCTGAGTGGAAAAAATTGATGAACAACAACACGCATGCTGACAAGGATTTTTTTAAAATGGCACTTGGGCTTCCCTGGTGGCGCAGTGGTTGAGAGTCTGCCTGCCGATGCAGGGGACATGGGTTCGTGCCCCAGTCCAGGAAGATCCCACATGCCACGGAGTGGCTGGGCCCGTGAGCCATGGCCACTGAGCCTGTGAGTCCGGAGACTGTGCTCCGCAACGGGAGAGACCACAACAGTGAGACGCCCGCATACCGCAAAAAAAAAAAAAAAAAAAAAAAAAAAAAGTGGCCCTCTATCCACTGTTGCTGGGGTTGTGAATCACTACAATCTTTGGGGAAATTATCTAGAAACATCAATTACAATTAAATCTACATACACTGTTCCATGGAAGTACGTAATGGGATATTTAAGGGTATTCAGATAAATAACATCAATCTTCTGATATTTATGTAAAATCACAATCAGTAGCATAACTGTGCTTTTTATTTTGATGTCATACATGATGATAATGTCATGTCAATTAATATTAGATTACAGATAAAACATTGTTGATGAGGAGAGCCAGGGAGAATGAGAAGCAGTTTCTTTATTTCTAAACTTATCACTTTGACTAACAAAATGTATATGTTAATGAAAAGTTGTGCATAAAATTGTAGATTTTATCAATACAAATGCACTCAACCTAAATAGAGTTAAATCGATTAAATGTTCATGAAAATTGATTATAAAAAAAGAATAGTAAAGAAAAAACCTTTATAAAGGAAAACAAAAATTATCCCTTCTTGATATAGATACCTATATGAAGAGAATATTTTTAATAGAGTGTATGAAAAATAGCCCACTCAAGATATACAGTAAAAATACTTCTTCTCAGAGTAGACTGAAGCAAATATACAGAAGAAATGATGAAGCAGAGAGCCGGTGGTTCCAGAGGAAGAGTGGAAGTTAAAGAGTCATTATCTCTGTCCTCAGTGGCTTTCAACATCTCAGTGCCTGTCTCCAGAATGCCCAATTGTATTTCATTCATTTCCACAACATTTTTGTATCCTTAAACATTTAAGCTGCTTTGGGTGGGTTTCTGTTTCTTGGAACCAAATAGCTTTGAATAAAGTGAAGATGATTAAAACATGCTTGGTGAATATTTTCATGACTAAATTCAGAATACTATAAGGGAAAATACAGTTATTACCACTACCAGAATTTTCCTAAGTTTCAGGACTGCACCCTTTTGTAAATTGAACAGTATCTGTCGGAAGTTCTAGAGCAGATCTGCAAACAGGTATATACCATCTGAGCAGAAACAGATACTTGTGAGATAGGGTCATGAGGAAAGAGACAAGACAGACAGGAAGACAAGCCCAGTAGAAAACAGAAACGGAGACTGGGAAAAAACACATGGTCACAGTCTTGCTTAAGCAAGAGCAGGTATGTCAAGTACAAAGCATGGGTCTAGAAGGGGAATATAAATTCTGGTGTGAGGAAGAAAACCATCTGCCTGCCACACAAGGTCTAATTTGGACTGTAGAACTCAAGGGAATGATGGTACAGGAAGCAGATAATAATGCTCAAGTCAGGTACAGTGTTTAGAATAAGGGGGTATTTCTAGCCATCTGGGATCGTGTTGCCAGGGAAGATTTTCTTTTTTAACTTAAAAATTCCCTTTCCTTTCCACGAGGAACATATAATGCTGATCTCTGTATTGAAATGTACCCTTTATAGCATCTATTAATTACACGTTTATGATTATATTTAACTAAAGAGGAGAAGGAGAAAAATTGGACTGCATATTTTTTTAACTTTGAAAAAATGGATTTCCAAATAAAAAGTAAAAGAAAATTAAAATGGAGTATGAAAAACATAGAAATCAATTGAGTAGTTTTATGGGCTTCTGGTATATGCTCATTATTAGAAACTCCATTTTATAATACAAGAACTATTTGGAAAAAAAAGAGAGATTGATAAATGATTAATGACCATTTGCAACTATATTTGTAAAAAATGAGCATGGTGCACAATGATTTTAAACCTCATAAAATGAAGATTGCAGGGCAAGTGAGTTATATCCATTCAGAGTGTATCAACTAACAGAAATTAACGTAATGTTGGTTTGAATTTCTGAACAACTCATTCAATGAACAATTGAATGAATAAAAATATAATATGGAATTATTTTGAAATCTAGCAATTAGAAACGAGCATGGCAATTCATAGACCACTAATGTGTCAATATTTTATTAAATAGCCTGGACTTCCAGGGAAAATTATGGGAAAAAAGACATACATAAAACAAAAAACTGATAAATTTCTTTTGAAGCTATAATAGTTCAGTTCCAATATGACATTAAAATATAATAATCAATTGAAATAAAATAAGAAAGCAGCTCTCTAATAGATAAAGGTTAAGAAAAATACAAAAGAAAATAATAAATACCCATTAGTTTATAAAAATACTATACTATCCTATTATTTTAATGCTTTTTTTTTTTGCGGTATGCGGGACTATCACTGCTGTGGCCTCTCCTGTTGTGGAGCACAGGCTCCGGATGTGCAGGCTCAGTGGCCATTGCTCACGGGCCTAGCCACTCCGCGGCATCTGGGATCTTCCCGGACCGGGGCACTAACCCATGTCCCCTGCATCCGCAGGGAGACTCTCAACCACTGCGCCACCAGGGAAGCCCCTATTTTAATGCTTTTAAGGTTATATTCAAGGTATCAGCATACTTATGTCCCACACAAAATCCTATAAAAGTATAAGTAACACTGTAGGCTATTTGAGAGAATAAAAATTCGAAGGTAATATCTTTATATATAAACTAATTCATTCAATCTGGCATAGGGGAATTACTTGCCAGTCTCTTCTCCTCACTAATTTTATAAATAAGCAGTTATAACTCAGGATTTTAGAGACTAGTGTAGCATTATGTTGATGGATGATGGTTCATGGGGTTTTCCTTATGGGAGAAGCAGAAAAGAGGTTACACTGGTTAGGTCCTTTTTTGATGGAAAAGGATCTCAGGACTAATAAGATATAGAGGGCAAAGGGAAAATAAAGGAAATGGCCAAAAACTTGCCCATATATTGACTTGTGGGATCAAATGTGAAAGTGAACTGCAGACACTGTCAGCCATTATTATGGGTTTGTGTGTACATGTGTATTATATAAATACAAATATTATTTGTATTTGTGGGTGTAAAGAGATATTGACTAGATGCTAACCTATGCCAAACATCATAATTTGTCCTCTGGTTCACGACAGACCAAGAGGGCAATAAGGATGACCTGACACAGCTTATAAAATTTTGAGACGTATGTGCATGTATAATATATACATATCTGATGTGTATATGGTAATCCTCACAAGTAAGGTGAGGTATTAATAAGAACACAACTAGTGTGGTTAATATTATCTAGCAGCCTAAGAACATAGTGATGTGTAACTGGTGGTGCAGGTTCCAAGATATCCATCCTGGCATACAGGATTTCCTCTCCTCCCAAACACCATACTCAGCTCCTTAAGTAATAATGCCTCTAGCACCCAGATTCCCTTGTCACAATTACTGTGATATAGGCTGTTCCTTGTTTCCTTGAAAGCTTGGTTTTGCCCTCCACACACTAATTTGTTATAAGCAATGAGCATAAATAACCTTAGTTTGGAGATGAGTGGGTTGATACAGAACATTAAAAGAACAGTCATGCAAACTGATGTGGGCATAAATTTGATTGTAAGTGGTCCCAGCAGGGTTGATGAAAAACTGGATAAACAGCATTAGGCTGCTTTTCTAAGGAGTTTTATAGTGAAAGGATAGAAGAATAGTATATCATCTACAACTAAACACAATTAATATGCTCAATAAACTTCAAAGTTTTACTTGATGAAAAATATTCAAACATATTAAAACACATAGTTATTTATATCTTTGTTTTACACAATATGGTCTGAGGACTGGCAGCATAGGCATCACCCGAGAGCTTATTAGAAATGTGGACTTCATTCCTGGTAAATCTGAACCTGACCTTTTAAAAAGATCCCCAGGAGACAAGTATGCACATTAAATTTTGAAACACACTGGTTTAGATCAGCCTAAACTCTATAGAGTTTTATATATTTCATAAATATGTTCACATTATTATCAAAGTTAGCTAATCAAAGTCTCTAGAAATGTTTAGAAAATCATTAAAAGTTTTTGGACCAGCAAAACAAATATGCATATTTATGACACAATTAAAAGAATTAAAATTCTGAAAAGAAGAGAAGAAATCAAAAATCACAAACCATAGACATATTACATACAAAATATACATGGAAAAAAAAAACACTCCCAAAGCAATTATAGCAACAAGAAACAGAAAGTACTACAAGCAACTATATGTCAATAAAATTGACAAAGTGGAAGAAATGGACAAATTCTTAGAAAAGTACAACCTTCCAAGACTGCACCAGGAAGAAATAGAAAATATGAACAGACCAATCACAAGCATTGAAATTGAAACTGTGATTGAAAATCTTCCAAAAAACAAAAGTCCAGGACCAGATGGCTTCACAATTGAATTCTATCAAACATTTAGAGAAGAGCTAAAACCTATCCTTCTCAAACTCTTCCAAAATATAGCAGAGGGAGGAACACTCCCAAACTCATTCTACGAGGCCACCATCACCCTGATACCAAAACCAGACAAAGATACTACAAAGAAAGAAAACTACAGGCTAATATCACTGATGAACATAGATGCAAAAATCCTCAACAAAATACTAGCAAACAGAATCCAACAGCACATTAAAAGGATCATACACCATGATCAAGTGGGGTTTATCCCAAGCATGCAAGGATTCTTCAATATATGCAAATCAATCAATGTGATAAACCATATTAACAAATTTAAGGAGAAAAAACCATATGATCATCTCAATAGATGCAGAAAATGCTTCTGACAAAATTCAACACCCATTTATGATAAAAACTCTCCAGGAAGTGGGCACAGAGGGATCCCACCTCAACATAATAAAGGTCATATATGACAAACCCACAGCCAACATCATTCTCATTGGTGAAAACCTGAAAGCATTTCCTCTAAGATCAGGAACAAGACAAGGTTGCCCACTCTCACCACTATTATTCAACACAGTTTTGGAAGTTTTAGCCATGGCAATCAGAAAAGAAAAAGAAATAAAATGAATCCAAAACAGGAAAGAAGAATTAAAGCTGTCACTGTTTGCAGATGACATGATACTGTACATAGAGAATCCTAAAGACTCTATCAGAAAACTACTAGAGCTAATCAATGAATTTGATAAAGTAGCAGGATACAAAATTAATACACAGAAATCTCTTGCATTCCTATACACTATCAACAAAATATCTGAAAGAGAAATTAAGGAAACACTCCCATTTACCATTGCAACAAAAAGAATAAAATACCTAGGAATAAACCTACCTAAGGAGACAAAAGACCTGTATGAAGAAAACTGTAGACACTGGTGAAAGAAATCAAAGATGATACAAACAGATGGAGAGATATACCATGTTCTTGGACTGGAAGAATCAATATTGTGAAAATGACTATAGTACCCAAAGTAATCTACAGATTCAATGCAATCCCTGTCAAACTACCAATGGCATTTTTCACAGAACTAGAACAAAAAATTTCACAATTTGTATGGAAACACAAAAGACCCCAAATAGCCAAAGCAATCTTCAGAAAGAAAAAATGGAGCTGGAGGAATCAGGCTCCCGGACTTCAGACTATACTACAAAGCTACAGTAATCAAGACAGTATGCTACTGGCACAAAAACAGAAATATAGTTCAATGGAACAGAATAGAAAGCCCAGAGATAAACCCATGCACATATGGTCACCTTACCTCTGATAAAGGAGGCAAGAATATACAATGGAGAAAAGACATCCTCTTCAATAAGTGGTGCTGGGAAAACTGGACAGCTACATGTAAAAGAAAGAAAATAGAGCACTCCCTAATACCATACACAAAAATAAAAGCAATATGGATTAAAGACTTGAATGTAAGGCCAGACACTATTAAACTCTTAGAGGAAAACACAGGCAGAACACTCCATGACATAAATCACAGCAAGATCCTTTTGGACCCACCTCCTAGAGAAATGGAAATAAAAAACAAAATAAACAAATGGGACCTAATGAAACTTAAAAGCTTTTGCACAGCTAAGGAAACCAGAAACAAGACGAAAAGACAATGCTCAGAATGGGAGAAAATATTTGCAAATGAAGTAACTGACAAAGGATTAATCTCCAAAACATACAAGCAGCTCATGCAGCTCAATATCAAAGAAACAAACAACCCAATCCAAAAATGGGCAGAAGACCTAAATAAACATTTCTCCAAAGAAGATATACAGATTGCCAACAAACACATGAAACAATGCTCAACATCATTAATCATTAGAGAAATGTACATCAAAATGACAATGAGGTATCACCTCATACCAGTCAAAATGGCCATCATCAAAAAATCTACACACAATAAATGCTGGAGAGGGTGTGGAGAAATGGGAACCCTCTTGCACTGTTGGTGAGAATGCAGATTGATAGAGCTACTATGGAGAACAGTACGGAGGTTCTTTACAAAACTAAAAATAGAGCTACCATATGACCCAACAATCCCACTACTGGGCATAGACCCTGAGAAAACCATAATTCAAAAAGAGTCATGGGGCTTCCCTGGTGGCGCAGTGGTTGAGAGTCTGCCTGCCGATGCAGGGGATGTGGGTTCGTGCCCCAGTCTGGGAAGATCCCACATGCCGCGGAGCAGCTAGGCCCGTGAGCCATGGCTGCTGAGCCTGCGCGTCCGGAGCCTGTGCTCCGCAATGGGAGAGGCCACAACAGTGAGAGGTCCGCATACCGCAAAAAAAAAAAAAAAAAATAGTCATGTACCACAATGTTCATTGCAGCACTATTTACAATCGCCAGGGCATGGAACCAACCTAAATGTCCATCAACAGATGAATGGATAAAGAAGATGTGGTACATATATACAATGGAATATTACTCAGCCATAAAAGGAAATGAAACTGAGTCATTTGTAGTAAGGTGGATGGACCTAGATTCTGTCATACAGAGTGAAGTAAGTCAGAAAGACAAAAACAAATACCATATGCTAACATATATATATGAAATCTAAAAAGAAAAAAAAATTCTGATGAACATAGTGGCAGGACAGGAATAAAGACACATTCATAGAGAATGGATTTGAGGACATGGGGGTGGGGGGAAGGGGAAGCTGGGAAAAAGTGAGACAGTAGCATTGACATATATACACTACCAAATGTAAAACAGATAGTGGGAAACAGCTGCATAGCACAGGGAGATCAGCTCAGTGCTTTGTGACCACCTAGAGGGGTGGAATAGGGAGGGTGGGAGGCAGGCTCAAGAAGGAGAGGATATGGGGATATATGTATACATATGCCTGATTCACTTTGTTATACAGCAGAAACTAATACAACATTGTAAAGCAATTATACTCCAATAAAGATGTAAAAAATAATAATAAAATTTTAAAAACTTTAAAAAGGAAACAAAGTAAAATATTTCAAGATAATTTTATACAAGTACAAAATTAATGGCTGAGCTTTTAGCATTGAGAAATGGCTACTATTAACACAGATCAATTATGTTTCGAATACTAGAGATAGAGGTCAATAGAATGCACCAATCATCTGCAGTTTAATGTCAACTTTGTTGAAAGAGTTTTATTTACTTTTTCCCTTTGCATAATAGCACCCTACTGAAGAACAGAGATGTCAAAAATTATCACAGAATAACAAATATGATTATTATAGATGATTATAATTAATCAAGGATTAAAAACTGACATCTGAATTGATTAGAATCTGTGTTGATTGGAAAAGAGCATTCAACTTTGTCTCCAGAGCTTTTGGTCACTCTATTGTATTTCTGTTTGCATCTGACTCTCCTAATCAGAAGATTTAAACAGCACTGGCAATGGCTCAAGATAAGCCAGTGGATGAAAAGCATATCATCATCAATTAATTATATGGGGATTATTTGAAACTGTTTTCCAACTCTGAAAAAAAATTTGATAAGAAATCAAGTGCTAGAGTTAGAAGTACTCAGAAAATTAAGCAATGATTTCTGATATTGGTCTCCAAACCTATTAATGTACAATAGTGTATGCTATTAACTGCATAAATTAAATCTAATAACCAAATGAGAAAATACAAGCCAAATATTTTCAAATTGTACACTCTAGGAAAGGGCAGGTTCTTAAGCCATGAATGTATCTAACTACACCATCACCAGAGAGACCATTTAATTTGCCTTTGAATTAGACTGTCTTGCAGATGTTGCACAAAAATAATTAAAAATTCTAATTGATTTTTAGTCCACAGAAGGTATACCATATGTTACACAGTGAGCTTAGGTCATTAATCTGTTGTCAAAAATTACTGTGAAGAATAGCAATTTACTTATGAGTAAATTATATGAGTATAATAAAATAATAGCTATGAAATTTAAGGTTTTTTCCTCTCAATACTTATCTGAATTTTCAAATAAATTTAAAAAATCCTTCCTCAAATTACATATTTTTTCTTAAATTATGGATTGAAGAATAAAACATTGAAGAGGAAGAGAGAAAAATGATGCTTAGCCAAAGAATAATGGTTTGTGGGGGGTTTTTTCCTTCTGAATATTTCTCCTGTTAAAGTTGAAATCTCCTTAGAGAAAATATTAGTTACATAACTTTTCTAGTACTTCTTATTCTGAGAGGTCTTGACTTCCTCTCAGATTAATTCCTGTCAGTATTCCATGCAAATGCACCATCCAGTTCAGATAATTCCTCCAACTACCTAGCTGTGCAGTTTCCTGGTTTCTTCTTATCATTTATCTTCTCTTTCACTCCAGCAACCACTTTACCATCTCTGTAGTTTGTCATCAGTCAGTACTTGAACTGTTCAACTGGAAAAACTAGCTTTTGTTCACAACTTCCTGTGTCCAATCACCATGACCTTCAGCTTTAAAGCCATTCCTTTCTCCCAGCCTGTGAATCCTCTCTTTCTTTTCCTCCCTCCCCAATTCAATACAGACCCCATAATCATTTAATTCAACATGCCCTCAGCAGGACCAGCATTTTCCTCCCTACTCTCTATTTTACCAAAACACCTCCGTCATTGCTTAGAACCATCAATATGTTCTCTATTGCTCAGGTAGTCAATTAGCTAAAAAGATAATCTTCAAGACCCTGAGATGTTTCAAAATTGGTCTTCAGTCCTAATGAGGTCTGGGACATTACTGGTTGATTCTTAGTCCTAGGCTGTAGCCTTTTTTAGCCTTTAAGGGTCTCAACTAACAGTCAGGGATTTTTCAAGGGAGCTTGTTGCTTTGTAGACCCTGATTATTTCCAACTTTTGATTGTTCAAAACCCAGCCTATTTCTCAGCCTCTTAGCTTCCACTTCTACTCAGCTACTGAGCTTCTCAACAGCTGTTTTGGAATTGACACTAGCGAGGGGAAAAGTAGCTTCAACTGTCAGGTTCACCTATTTAGGTTTGCCTTTCCAGGATTTGGGCTCCCGCAAATCCTCCTGCTAGCACGTAGCCCTCCCATGCCTTTTAACAGATGATATTTTATACTTTGCTCAGGTTTCTGGTTTTGAATAGAAGAACTCAGAAACAAGCTAGTTTCATTGCTGGAAGAAGAAGTCCATATTGAGTTTGTATTTACTCGTGGATTGTTTTTCCCACAAGAATATAAATTTCCTGAAGAATCTTCTTCTATTCATTGCTGTGTCTCACATCTTAGAATGGAGCCTGGTATGTAGCATTTAATACATATTTCTGGAGGAATGAAATGAGCATGTAACAGAAAAGAAAACTGAAGAGCAGAGAAGGTAAATAAATCAATACTAGTTGCAGAACTAGGATGTGCAGTACATCTAGAATTGGAGGCCTGGTATTCTTGCCACTGAAAATAACACTGACACATTACTTTAAACAACTCTTCTAAAAAAAATTACTAAATTTGTTAAAAATAAATATTTTGATATTAGGGACCATAATACAACCAATACGTTTTTGAATTTTAGCATATAATCTTATTTTTGTGATTTTTAACATTTTCATCACAGTAGTGATATAATTTAGCTTGTAGGTTTAGGGACTGTAGGACTGAACCTTAGCTTGGTTGTTTAGTAGCTGTTTCACCTTGGACAAGTCTCTTAATCATTCTATGTTCAGTTTTCTAATGTGTAAAATGTAGTTAATAGTGGTATAAAACTCACAGGATTCTTGTGTGTATGAATGAAGTTAATAAATATAAGATACTCAAAACAGTGCTTGACATGAGCCATGTTCAATAAATGTTAGGAAGTGGTAGTTTTATCACAAACTATTTCTCTAATTGTTTTATGTGCTCCAAGGCATGTATTACAAGTTGTCACCACAGTAATTTTCAAGTATCTTCACTTAAAATATTTTACCCACAAATTAAGTTACTTTGCAGAACTTTATAATTTAGAAAGTTAATAATATTCTCAAATTCCTCTTAAATGTGTGGCTCAAGATGATAGACAGGGCACATGTATTGTCCTCTGCCACCTCCTCCTATTTTTCAGTCACTCATTGAAATAACAGCAAGGACCAAAGACATTTACAGAAATGCAGAGAAGGTGAATGGGATTGCACAAGCAGTTTAACTCAAACAGTGGGAGTCATAGCTTAGGTTAGAACCTAAGAAGGCTTCACAAAGGTGGATGCTGTTTTCTTTATAATGACAAAGCTCCAATTCCTCCTCTCTCTTCCTAATTGGCAGGTAAGGAGAGCAAAAGATGGAGTGGATTTGCCAATGAACATGTCCTTCCACATATATGGCACTGTAGTCAGCATAATCACTCAGAGGAGAGTAATGTAATAGCAGAGAAAACCGAAACAAGTCACCTATATTAATCTATTTAGTCCTTCATTGATAAATATGTGTAAATAATAAACACCAAGGACGATGAATAGAACAAAAGCAAGAGAAAAAAGAAAGACAAAGATAATATATTGGTAACAGAGAAAACAGAAATAATTCAAAGTTTAGAAACCAATTATAATTGGCACTCTCAGAGAGATTCAAAAAAACATCCTGCATAGATGGAAAAAATCTATCATTTAAAAGAAGCCATCAGGGAGTAAGAAAGTGTTCATAGAAATTAAAGCTATAAGTGTGAAAATAAAAGCAAGATCAATATTAAGTACTAAAAGAAAAAAAAAATTTAATTCCTCCATGTAAAGGAAAACATTAAAATGATGGAACATATGAAGAGAAAGAAAGACACAGAAGATTATTTCAAGAAGGTCAACATCAATAAACATACTTTCTAGAAAAAGGGAAAAGGGATAAGAGAGTAGAAAGGAATAATTAACAGCAGGAACTGTTTCATAGCTAAAGATAGGTATCTTCAGAATGCAAGATGTCACTGGGCAAAAGAAAACTGTACATACTTAGACATATCTCATTAAATCTCACAACAATGATCACTAGAAGATCCCCAAAACATACAGAACTTTCCCCTCCCCACCCTGCCAAGAAAATGTCAGTTAGTGTTCGATTCCTTGTTATCAATTCTGAATTCTGAGAGACAATGGGGAAATGCCTTCAACATCCTGTAGGAAATAATTTTCAATATTGAATTCTCTGGCAACGAAATTATCAATAAAATATGAACACAAAAAAAGACATTTCAGACACGTAAAAATTCAGAAAATATCTCCATGTTTTGTTTTTTAATTACTGGAAGACATTTTTACTTAAAAAAAGTGAACGAGGAGGTTAAGAAAAAGAAATTGACAGGCATAAATTGAAATTCAAGACACTGTGTATGTATGAGAGAACTACAGTAAGAAGAGATTTCAGAATGAAATCTAGTAAGGGATCTAGTAAGAAATTATTACTGAGTAGCACTTTAAATATATAATGTGTTCAGTGAGCTAGAGTATATTAGTAATACAACAAAAGGCAAACTTCTTTTTGCCTGTCAAAAAGAATAAAAACAAATGCAGTTGAAAAGTATGGATAAACAGAATATTGTTTTTCAAAGTCCTTGTTCAAATACAGCAAATGAAAATGTGGTGTGATTCTAAGCAAGAAATTAGATTTAAGAAAAGAGGATCCTATTGTTGTTCTGCACACATGACTATACCCCTTCAGGCAGAAAAGTTTTGTTAGAGGTAAAAAACTTACACTATTTTACGCACAAATCCAACCACATTACCTAGTCAATAGTAGCTACATAATCATATTATAAATACTATTTATTAAAATCTATTTTAAGAATGAATCTATGGTAAAAAAATTAAAGATCTTTATGCCTAAAATATATATTAATGCCAGAAATTATTAAAGTACTAGCATATGAGACAGAATTTGAGATGTGGAGGGATACTGGAGGAAAACTAATAGATGCTAAATTCATTCATCATTCATTGTGTGAAGTCAAAGATAACTGTTCAAAATAGATGGATACAGAAATAAAGCTTAATTTTTATTAATTCAATGTATAAACATATCTAATTGATAAAACAAAAACAAAAAGAACGCTTAAGGTATAGGAAGTACAAAGAGTGAAAATAACTAGTTCTCACCTTCCATTTTGCAGAAACATTAGATTTTGCTTAGAGGTGATATATCAAGAAATACACAAGCATATAACTTATACCAGGAGAACTAAATATAGAGATGGTAAAAGGAGCTACATTAAAAAAAAGAACTGAGAATGTGGATTAAGAGGGAGTCTTTTACTATTTATTTTTCTTCTTCAATGCTTTTTGAATTTTTATTTCCTTGTCATGGAGTATTAAAATTATAAAATTGTATTTTTGACGTGTGCTGAAACAGTCCACTAGCATTACTTGTAAACCTAAATAGATTCTATTTGTCCTCCTAGAATTGCTTGAAATATATGTGGATTTATTATTCCTGTTAAAGACAAATGACACATTATTGGTTTTATTAGTTCAAGTAGTTAGACAGAAACTTTCAAACCATGGTTTCTAGGTTTATTTGTCTCCAAAAAATAAACAATCCACTCTTGTTTATGACCCTCCATATCCTAACACTTCATTATGTTCTAGATTCTTTTTCTGGGATCCACAAAATTGAATAGGTTCCTTTTCTCTCATGGAAGTTTCATAATAAAAGGAAAATTACAAATAAGAGGGTACTTAGAGTAAACATATAATTTCACACGTTTGTTTCCTGAGTGAACACTGTATTCACAATTCAACATTTATAATATATAAGCAGTATATGAGCAATATGTGTCCATATCCAGGCTGAGAGAGGTAGAGAACAGTTTGCATCTTTACCTTTGAATCTCACTTGACTTTTATAGTTGATTTTTATGTGCA
This sequence comes from Mesoplodon densirostris, assembly GCF_025265405.1. NCBI lineage: Eukaryota > Metazoa > Chordata > Mammalia > Artiodactyla > Ziphiidae > Mesoplodon > Mesoplodon densirostris. Next base: position 24,302,404 of record NC_082668.1, read on the forward strand.
TAGACCTAATAAAAGGGAAAAAATGCAAGAAAATAACTATGTGAATTATATACATTCTAGAAGAATACTATATTTAAAATACTGATTATCACTCATAAAGCAATGTGGGAACAATTCAAAGTGGTCCCCTGTTAATCATTAGCCAGTTTTTGCTCTTCAAAGTAAGTATTTTATAATTAGAGAAAGATCATCTCTATAAATCCTTAATCTAATAACCCACTGGGAAATTAAATCTTTAGAAAAAGATAGTGAATAAAAATTTTACAAAGTTTTGGATATTTTTTGGCATTTCCACAGCTCTCGTTTTGAGAGTAATTAAAATTAAAATATGTGTACTATAATTTTACAAATATACTGAGGAAATCTTTTAAAATATAACCAATATTCAATGACTAAAATATAATTTATGATTTAGATTAAATATGCAAGTATTCAGACAAGCAAACATTTCTTTTTAAATTAGAATATGACTTTTAGATATGTAATGTAATATGAATTTATGTCATGATCTTTCCACTGTAATTCGGTTGTTGAATAACAAGGGCCCACAAAAGCTGCCCTAGAGCTGTTAACTTTTTTTTTCAGTCTGTGAGATTTCTCTTTCCTCTTCTTTCTCCTTAAAAATGATTGCAATTACCTGCAGTGATTTGATGCACCTGACACTAATTGCATTCTTTAGCTGAAAACCTGCCTGACATCACATTGTCATCACAAAGCAAGAAGTTTATGCACTTGCTGACCTTCTCTTGCTGACCTTCTAAGTTGAAATGATAATAAACATAGCCATTCCTTTTGTAAATTGTACAGATAATTCAGAACAGATCTCTAGGATGACAATTGTTATTTTGTTTTAGAAGATAAGGGCATAGAAAACTAATACCCATGATTTTAATCTTATTTTGATGAAAGGATAAAATTAATAGTCTTATTTCTTCTATATTTCAGTCACAGCTTGTATGTTTAAAATGAATTCTATGCAACTGAAGGAAATTGAATGAGGACTAGGTCTTAGATAATATAAGGAATTATTGTCAATATTTTTAATGTAATAATGATATTAAGGTTTTTTTTAAGTTTTTATCTATTAGAGAAACATACTGAAGTATTTATGAGTGAAATGATATGATGTCAGGATTTGCTTTAAAATATTTCAGAAAAGAAAAAACAGAAAAACAGAAACTTTAAAGGATATAAAACTGATGGCTTTTGAAGCTGAGTAATGGTATATGGAGGTTCCTTGTACCATTCTGCTTTTATGGGTGTTTGAAATTTTCTATAATTAAAACATAAAACTAACTAAAAAGATATTCTGAACATAGCAAAAGAGCTCAAAGAATCAAAACTATTATACCTGTCTATGATTTACACTTCTCTGGCAGAAAATATTGCGAATATTCTTAAATATATTATAAAGGATAAAGACTATCTTTTACATTGTTTTTATCTCCACATACCTAGTATATAACTAACATGTAGAAAGTGTTTAATAAAATGCTAGTAGAATGAATAAAGCTAAATCAACATTTATAAATAATTAAAATATTTTATTAACATTTAATAATATTGATGTCATAAAAAGTTTCTAACTTGTTCTTTTCATTATAAAATCATGTGTTTTTTTACCAAATCTTTGGTGATATTTAAAAGACATCCCATACTTAAATATATTATTATGAGTTCATCTGTTTCATGTTTTTAATTTCTAGAAATTTTTATAATGATTTATGGGAGGTAAAAGGAAATTTAACTGTGGAACTGATTTTCACATGGTAACTTTATCAGTCATCCATATATTTATATTCATTTAAGTACTAATATATTTATAAAAAACATACATTTTACAAAGGCATGATTGATAAAGTATTATTAAGTTATTGGTTCACTATTAAATCTCTTACTCTGGAATGTTTTTAAAAGAAAATTTCTTACATTTCAAGTAGATAACATGTATCTTTTAGAAGTGAAAACTCACAAAACACTTATAAAGATCACTTTATTCTATTCTCCTGACTTCTTCCTCATTAAAATAAAATATCTTTGCAAAGAGATAATAGGATTATGCTTGTGAATACAAATCAAAAGAATGCATTTCAAATGTATTTCTGCTTGAGAAGAAAATTAATTTTAGACCAGTCGGTACAAAGATTTTTTGAATTTGAAAAAGTTTTTTAAAAAATGCAAACTCCTTAAAGATGTATAATCTATCTGCTTTTTATTATAAGTTTTCCATTTATAACTTTCTTTGTCCTTTTTTATCACCCTGATTTCTCCATATACCATATCCTGGGAAGAACTAGCAATTTTTAAATTTTCAAAATATTTCATTCTTAATGATTAATATTGTCTCATGGAAATATCATTATACTTCATAAAAAATGTAGGAAATAGGACAAAATAGTTGAAAGGTTTAAAATTTTCCAACTATTCAAAACTGTCCCAAAATATATAAAATTAAAAGGAATGGAGGTTGAATATGTGTGTGTACACACATGCGTTTAGAAAGAAACAACAAAAACAGACTAAGAAAAGCAAAGGGCAATTAAAAAGTTAAAAAGGGAAGTGGTTAGATCATTATTACGAAGACACTATCTCAGCTGGAAGATTTCAAGAGCTCTAAAAGGGGTACCGTTCTAACACTGTTCACTATTCAGTCACCTGAGCAAATGAAATCCTTTTACTGAGGGAAAACCACAAATAACATAAGTATGACTTTTCAGATCAAGCTGTACTAATTTTAGTATATTTCAATCATGATGCTTAGTCAAATATTTTATTTCAGTGGAATATTTTTTTGACTTCCTGATGTAACATTAACAGAAATGATATTATTTTGCATCAGGCAGATGAATGAATTGAGAAATAAAGGAAGAAACAAAACAAGCACAAGCAGAAATCTATGTTGTAAATAGGTTTGTGTCTGTTCCCCTTAGGGTATGAAACAATTAAATAAACATCCATGTCAAATGAAAACATGATCTCACTGAAGTGAGGTTTTACTCTAGGCAATAGCAAGAAAAGAATCTTAAGGCCATAGTCAATGAAGAAATAAATACAGGCAAGGCTTTCACTAATTTAGAGTTGGATGGGGCATCTGGTTGAGGAATGATAGAAAAAGACATCTGATGTCTCATCGGATATAAATATAAATAATCAGAACCCTCAAAAAGTCACATTCTTTGTTTAATGACATATACTAACATAAGTTATATGAAGACATATTGGGGGGAAAAGGAAATTAGAGATTTAGATAATAAAAAATGTATTTAAATAGCAAGACTAGGATAGAGTAAAAGATTTCAGTGTGTTTAAGAACTACATTAAATCTTTATGTCAAGACATCCATAATATTATAGATTACCTTCAATATTCCTGGCATAATTTTGAAATAAACATATAAAATCAAAAAAAAATAAGGATTAAAAATATCAATTGGAAATTTTTTTGTTTTAAAATGGCATGTCTAGCATACACATTTAAATTTATTTCCTTCCAAATATCAACCAAAGTATATTTTAAATATCTATTTTAAACACACAGTTAGTATAACACTTACTATTAAAACTAGAAGGGCATTCCCATCAAAATCAGCAATAATACAAAGGGGCTCACTGTTAGCTCCATTATTTTCATAAAGATATTTTTATGGAAGTTATAGCAAATACAATTAAATGGGTAAGTGAAATCAGAGGTATAAATGTTGAAACATACTATACACAACAGTGAATATAAGTAAAAATAAATTTAACAGGAATTTTGGAGACATCATATGATAAAAATGGCAAGAGTTTCTTGAGCGATATAAAAGAATACTTGAGTAAATGCAGTGGAGTGATATAACATATTCTTCAATGGGATTACTCAATATTGAAAACTATAAATTATCTTTTAAAAAAGTGCATTTCTTAAATAAAATGTACTTTAAATCAAAATCTCAGCAGCATGTTTTGCTAAGGAAATGAACTGCTAGAGTTTATCTGGAAGATGAAAATTCTAAGATAAAAGAGAAATAAATATGTAAATATATATTAAAAGTTATGACATAATTTGAATAGTGAAAAATAATGTCATAATATAACAAAAAGAAGACTAAAATTTAGAACATGGTAATTCCAGCATTTATATATTATTGGAAAAGTACCATTATTCAATAAATGAGGCTGGTCAATTGGCTATTTAGAAAAACAACTATGTTATATTCCTAATTGAAATCTTATATAGAAACGAATTCCAGAAGAAAATTTAAGAGTAGGAAGGGAGCAATATAAACATGGTATAAGAACAGGTGAATATTTACCCCTGAGCATACACACACAGGCCCATGTTCCAGTCCAAGATGACCACATAGTAAGCTCCCATGTACAAATCAAATCTACAGCTAAACATGGAACAATTTATTCTGAAAAAAAAATCCAGAACCTAGCTGAGTGACTCCTACACATTGGTCAAACAAGAAAAAAATACCCTCATTGAAATGGTAGAAGAGGCTGAGACACATTCTCACCATAAAATGACACCACCCATACACCCCCATCCACACCACACCCACAGGCACAGTTCCATACAATCCATACCATCCAGAGGAAACACCCAACTCCCAGCTTCTGTCTGAAGAGCAAGGGTTTAGACCCCATATCTATAGCTCTAACTTTTAAGACCCCCATCTGAGGGAAAGGACACCAAAACACCTAGTTCTGCCTAGCTCTGAAAGCCAGTGGGGCTTGTGCCCTTGACTACCTACCCCCTTGTCTCAGATCTGAGGGGACAGGCAGAAAACACCCAGATCTGTCTTCCTCTTAAAGGGCCTATTTGCATACTTTTTAAAAGCTGCTGCCTGAGGGTAGGCTTCTAATTTAGCATGCAGGTAGGGGCTGACTGTCATCCATCCTGGAGACCAGGGAAGTCAGCAGATACCTCCTCTACCTTCTCCCACTAGCCTGCCCCAAATTGCCAGTGTCTCCATGGAAGAAACTTGTATACACATTTGTGCCCCAGTTGTACTAGCTTCCATCCGAGGGATAGCTCCCTGGATTTCCTGGCTCTCATAGACAACTGTCTTGCATGTAGCAAATAAATAAATAACTCTTAACCAGCTATCCTCCCAGGGCTCAGAGCAGAGGGAACAAGCAGAAACACCCATCTTCCAGTCCTTCCCAGAAACAGTTATATTTGCATGCTTTAAGATCTGTTGTCTGGGGTCAAGATTCTAATACACACAAATCTTAGAGGCTGACTGAGATCTTCCCCTAAGACCAGGGAAAACTATGCACACCTGCCTTGCCCTCTCCCTCTAGGCCACTCCAAGTCTCCAGAATCTCCCTGGAAGGAATTTGTACACATCTCTGGTATACAAGATTCTGGAGCTGCTGCCCAAGAGATGGGCTTCTGGATCACCTGGCTCAGTCAGTCAATGGTGTTTGCTTTCATGAGTCTCATAGACTGTAGCAAACGAAGCAGTAGTTCTTGACAGGTGCAAGACACACAGCTTCCATAACCCCACCACCCTCAGTAGCTATAAAGCTAGGCCAAATGCAGAAGGAACAGGCAAAATGCCCATTTCCCAGTTCCTCTCTGGACGGGAACTATGTATTTTCCCAGCTGCTGTCTGAGGTTCTGGCTTCCAATCAAACTACATCTATGTGCTGACCATGATCATCCCCCATAGGACACAGCCAGGATTTGGCACACTCTTAACTACTGGGAGGTACCAGTAACAAAGAGGGTAGCTTGTATAATTCACATGATCCAAATTGATCTACAGATTGAATGCGTTCCCTCTGAAAATTACAATGGCATTTTCCACAGAAATAGATTCCTAAGATTTGTGTGGAACCACAAAAGACCCCAAATAGCTAAAGTAATGTTGAGAAAGAACAAAGCTGGAGGCATCACACTTTTTGACTTCAAACTATATTACAAAGCCATAATAATTAAAACACTATAATACTAGCATAAAAACAAACACATAGATCAATGGAACAAAACAGTGAACCCAGAATTAAACCCATGCACATATGGTCAATTAATTTCTGACAAAGGAACCAAGAATATACAATGGGTAAAGAATAATCTCTTCAAAAAATGGTGCTGGGAAAACTGGACAGCGACATGCAAAAGAATCAAACTAGACCCCTACTTTACACTATACACAAAATTCAACTCAAAATGGATTAAATACTTGAACCTAAGACTTGAAACCATAAAACTGGAAGAAAACATAGGGAGTGAGTTCCTTGACATTGTTCTTGGTGATGATTTTTTAATCTGACACCAAAAGCAAAGGCAACAAAAGTTAAAATAAAAAAGTGGGACTTCAGGTATATCAAACTAAAAAGCTTCTAAACAGCAAAGAAAACTATCAACAAATGAAAAGGCAACCTTTGGGGAACTAAGAGAAAATATTGATAAATCATGTATCTGATAAGGGGTTAATATCCAAAATACATCAATAATTCATATATCTCAATTGTTAAAAAAAAAAAAAAACCAAAAATCTGATTAAAACATGAGCAGAGGAATAGAATAGAATTTTTCCCCCAAAGACATACAAACAGCCAGCAGGTACATGAAAAGGTGCTCAACGTTACTAATCATTTGGAAAATGTAAACCAAAAACACAGTGAGATATTACCTCATACCTTTCAGAATGGCTATTATTAAAAAGACAAGAGATAAGTTTTTGAAAGGATGAGGAGACAAGGGAACCCTCTTACACTGTTGGTGGGAATGTAAATCGGTGAAGCCACTATGGAAAACAGTATGAAGGTTTCACAAAATAAATTAAAATAGAACTACCATATGATGCAGCCATCCCACTCTGGTATATATCCAGTGGAAAGGAAAACAGGGTATTAAAGAGATATCTGCACTCCCATGTTCACTCCAGCATTATTCACAATAACTAACATATAGAAATAACCTACGTGTCTATCGATGGATGAATGGATAAAGATGTTTTATACATAATGGAACATTATTCATCCATGTGAAAGTAGGACATCCTGCTACTTGCAACAACACGTATGGACCTTGAGGTCATTATGCTAAGTGAAATGATTCAGACAACAAAAGACAAATACTGTATGATCTCACTTATATGTGGAATCTGAAAAAGCCAAACTCACAGAAACCGAGATTAGAATGGTGGTTTCCAGGGCCTCAGCAGTCAGGGGAAAGGGGAGATGTTTGTCCAAAAGTCCAGTTATAAGATAAATAAATACTGGGGTTCTAAAATACAGCATAGTTATTATAGTTAATATATGGTATTTTATACTTGAAAGTTGCTTAGAGAGTAGACCTTAAATGTTCTCACCACAAAAAAGAAACGTGACAATGAAGATTTACCTAAGGCTATGGTAGTAATCACTTTGAAATATATGTGCATCAAATCAACATGTTAACCACAAACTTACACAATGTAATATGTCAATAATATCTCAATAAAGCTGAAACACACATGTGCACACACACACTCAAACATCTAAGAAAGATTTTTTTTTTTGGCTCCGTTGGATCTTAGTTGTGGCACACAGGATCTTCATTGTGGCATACAGGATCTTTCATTGCAGAGCGCAGGCTCTACAGCACGTGGGCTCAATAGTTGCGGCATGTGGGCTCAGTAGTTGCGGCGTGCGGGCTTAGTTGCCCTGCAGCATGTGGGATCTCAGTTCCCCAACCAAGGGTCGAAGCCACTTACCCTGCATCGGAAAGGCGTATTCTTAACCACTGGACCACCAGGGAAGTCCCCCAGAAGATAATGATAGATTTGAATAAATAAAAAACGTAAAAGCATCTTTTTGTCAAATAATTTTTTTTAAACCTAGCTTCCATATGGAGAATGAACTTACTCAGATAGCTTTAAGCAGGACTTGTTGACCTAACATAGGTGAATGATAATGGCAATTTTCTTCAAGAAGGAGACAGTAAGATTGGTCTGGGAAAGAAGTTGGAGAGAAGAGACTGTTAAGAGTCAGAATTAATAAGAACAGGGAGTGAGAAGCAGGATACAAGGATGACACCCAGATATGAGTCTTGACACTGGTAGGATTAAGAGAGAATAATAAATTCAGTTTTAGAGAAGTTGACTTGAGTATCTGTCAAATTAACTATTAAAACATCTTAAAATAACCCACCAATTTGAGATTTTGTTAATAATGCATCAAATAAAATTTGTACCTTAATATTTAGAGTAAAAGATATAATAAAAATTTAAAAATAAATAATAGGAAAAATAAAACCTATAATATAAAAATTCCTATTTGAATATTATATTATGGATCTTTCCTCAAAGTAATTTTTAAAAGCAAAAAAAAATTGAGTTTTACTTTGAGTTCCATTGACCCTAGGTAGAAACACAAAACATTCAAGAATATAGCATATAATTAGGGTGATATCTTAAATATATCAATTAAAGAATGATTATATAAATAGTATCAGAAGAACTCAGTGGCATCTGGAAAAAAATTAAGTGGCATACATACTTTATCTAAAAAACCAGGATAAATTCTAAATGTATAAAAATTACAAGGTAAAATATACAACCATAAAAATATCAGAAGTCATGAGAATAATCCTTCAAACTTTTAATGGGAAAGGCTTTTAGATTTTTGATACAAAATTTAAAAAACAAAAAAGATAAATAAATTCTGTCATACATAAAGAGCCCCTAGAAATTGATAAAACTAACCCTAAAGAAAAATGGTGAAAATATATAGTCTTGCAGAAAAAGAAATACAATAGTGGTTGTTAAAATGATTCTCATCCTCACTTATAGTATGAGAAATAAAAATTAAAACTGCCCTGAGGTATTATTCTTCACCTATCATATTGGTACAAACCAAAAAGCTTGAAAAGATATTGTAAGGGAAACACCACTCTCAATTTTTGATGTGGAAAATATAAACTAATACAATGGGGGAAATTTATTAACATTACTATTGATCAAAATTACAACATCCTGGATCTTTGTATTCAGAGGAGAAAAGCGCAAACCTAAGTGTTTACAAAGAGGCATAACAAAGAGGCAAGAGCGTCAAGTAAGAGTCAAGCAAAGGCAGGAAACTTTATACAAGGAATCTACTCCGTTTGTTTAAGAAGCAGTTAGGTCTGAGGGTCCTTGGTCCCAGTCTCTTCTCATGAATAGAAGAATTGCAAGATATATTGTCTAAAGAAATTCAACAGTAGAGGCTCTAACTCAGGGACCCCATTATTGATTAGGGCAAAAGTGAGGTGCCATACTACAAACTAAGGGATTAAGTAATATTCTACAAATTGAATGGTAGAGACCCTCTCCCCCTCGCCCTCACAAGTCTTTTTCTTCAAATATGCTCTGGAACACAGAAACCAGGCTTATATCCCTGGAAGTTCATATATCATAGCTCATTCTCTGCAGAGAGTAAAGACCTAGAGACATCAACATTTGGGAAGCCCCAATTAAAATGGTGGATGACTAACAGATCACACAAACGCCTCTCACGCATGAAGTGCTTCTTCATTCTTAATCACTGATGGTCAGCCAGTTATCACCAGATATCAAAGGATACCCTCCTACATGAAAAACAGGGCCCAAAACAAATGAACAAATAATAAGCAACTCAGAATAGATGGAGTTGCTACAAGCAGAAAAATGCCTCAGAAGTTCCATAATTTTCTCTGAGACATAAAATATTCATGTACTATAAATAGGAATACTATAAAGAACACTCCAAAAACAAGAAAGATCTTTCAAATTAAATATATATTAATGAAAATACTAATTAAGTGCTTGAAAAACAATGTCAAAGAAATTATTGAGTGGAACAATTTGTAAAAAAAAAAAAGGTTGACTGAACAGGATAGAAAAACATAAAAACAGAAAGCCAATTCAATATGTTCAATATTTGACTAATATGCATTCTTGAAAGAGAAGGCAAGAAAATTGTGAGGAACTTATTAAAGAAATTAAAATGCACAAGACTTTCACTGAGAAATATGAAAACCTTGCATTAAAAGATCTGGGGGGCTTCCCTGGTGGTGCAGTGGTTGAGAGTCCACCTGCCGATGCAGGGGATGTGGGTTCGTGCCCCGGTCCGGGAAGATCCCACATGCCGCGTAGCGGCTGGGCCCGTGGGCCATGGCCGCTAAGCCTGCGTGTCCAGAGCCTGTGCTCCATGACATGAGAGGCTGCAGCAGTGAGAGGCCCGCGTACCACAAAAAAAAAAAAAAAAAAAGATCTGAAAGATGTTTAAAAATGTATACCATGTGTATGGATAAAACCATTTAGCACTGCAACTTTCAGTTATCTGCAAATTAACCTGTAAATTCAACATGATTTCAATAAGAATTCCATATGGGGTTTTTTGAGGAGGTTAACATGTTTAATCAAAAGTGTTTATAGGAAAATAATAGTCTATGTAAAGCTTGCACGAAGTTTGAAGAAAAAAGTAAAGGAAGTAGGGAGGTTAATTAAACTATTAAAATATATTAAACAACCATAGTAATAAAGCTGATTGGTCAAGAACAAACTGACCAACAGAACAGGATAGAGAGCTCAGAAAATTACCAATATGAAGATGGATTGTTATATTAAATCTCAAAGTGGAATTCACAGGAATTAAAGACATAAATCTGAATGGAAATGTATAATGCCAGTAAATGAAAATGTATGAGTATGTTTTCCATCTAGGGATAGGAAAAATTAAATAAAACCCCCAAATTGAAATTCATAAGTGGTGAATTTAATGAATTTAAATGCATGAAAATTAAGTATTTTTAATTCAATAACAGACACCATAGGTGAAATTAACCAATAGAAAATAGGGAGAAGTTACTTGCAATGTCTAAAACTAACAAGGGATCAATGTATAAAATAACTTTAAAAAGTCAACAGTTAAAAAGAAAATTTTGAGATTTGAACAGAAAATCTGCAAAAGATATGTAAAGGGCATTCATAAAAAAGCAATAAACTTAAAACGAGATGCTCAACCTTACCAGTTTCTTTACTAGATAAAAAGTTATTCAGGTCATCTATTTCTTTTTGAGTGAGATTTAGTAGTTTATGTCTTTCAAGGAATTTATTTCATCTAATTTGATGAATTTATCAGCTATAAAATTGTTCTTAATATTCCCTGACTTTTCTTTAAATGTTTGTAGAATCTGTACTGATGGATCCCCTCTCATTCCTAATATTTGTTAATTGAATCTTTTCTCCTTTTATTCTGATCAGTCTGGCTAGACATTTATCAATTCTACTGAGCTTCCTCAAGAATCAGCTTTTCATTTCATTGATGTCTCTATTCTTTCTCTATTTTCTATTTCATTGATTCATTTTATTTTTATTATTTCCTCCCTTCTGCTTACTTAGGTTTAACTTGTTCTTCTTCTCTGACACAAATATTTCCATGTTTCAAGAAAAAGCATAGCATTGAGGAAATGGAAAAATTAAGAATTAGATTTGGAATTATACTTTTTTATAAAAATATATTATGTTAACAAAAAAAGGAATTATATTCAGTAATATTAAGTCCACTATCAGAGAAAAACATAGCTGAATCACCTCGCTTTTTACCCTTTGCCTTTGCATAGTGGCAGTGAAAATACAACTCATTTTATGATTAAAAATATTTATACTTAGTATAGGTTGTTTTTATTTTTCTGGTCCTTCTACTAACAATCTCGATTAATGAGTCACAATTAGTGACATCAGTGAGGGAAAGTAATTGAGGAAGTTGTACTAATGCAATAGCTTATTGGTGGGATTTTATGACAACAAAATACGTAAACAAAAACTAAGTAGCAACAGCAACTCAATATTTTGTTCCTTATTTTTTCTTTATTTTAAACTTGGACTGGGCAGGTTTTTATCTCATAAACTGTAATGTTGTAAGAATAATGTTTTCTTCCTAATGAATAATAAAACCATAAAGTAAAGCTTTATTAAAATAATTATATTTGCCTGGTTTCATGTAACAAAAAACAAGAATGAAGGTGATAGATGATCATAACTACCATTATCTTCAAAGGAATTTAGTATGCATTAACTTAGTTTAAATTACATACCAGCAAAGATTTTTAAATTCCTTATTTTTTACTGAGACAGTTGCCAAAATAAAATATATATTATTTATGTTTATTTTTAAATCAAAATGAAAATTCTCATCAAAGTAGATTAAAAGATCAAGTATAGCTCAGTTTTAATATTGAGGACTTAACTATGAAAATCAACTTTCTTTTCTGGATTAACCTAAGCCTGAGTTTGTCACACCTGCGGGCAATAGCACCTGGGTGATTTCCAGGAGTAATGAGGTAGCCATAAAGGTAGAGTCTCTATCGGTTCTTCAGTCCTATTATACTTCCACCCTCATTCAAGAAGGATTCTTTGCATATAATTTAAGTTGAGGGAAAATAATTCTCATCTATTAAAAAACATTCATTTATCTAGACAAAATAGAACATTGCCAGTTTTCACAAAAGGGAAAAAAAACTACTATTGTTTTCCTTTTTAGCTGTGTGTTGACAGGGGTCTGATAGTTTTGCTTTTTATGTTTATTATACATGCTGTAAGATTCCTTCTCACTCTTCTATATCTAGCCAAATCTGCACCACCTTTTAAGAAATTTCAGGAGCCATAACTCTCAGCAATCTTCACCTCCTATAAAGGAAGAAGCAGTAATATCATCTATAACACAAATCTGGCAGTTAACTGTGCAATTCTCCATGATAACTTTTACATTCTATTTTTAAAATTTATTTTGTCATATGTTCATGTGTTCTCTCTATAACCTCACTATAGGTTTTTGAGGGATTTTCCTCTGAAGATTAGGAGCTGTCTCCCCAAAATTCCCTTCAAGCACCCCACTGCCCTATCACTAATTCAACTTATGTTTCTTCATGGCCTCCATTCTCAGCCTTTACTTTTCATTATCTATAAGTGAAACCAACATGGAGGTGTCAAATTCGAGAACAGGAAGATCATGATGTTTATAATACTGACCGAATCAATAGTAGAAATAGCACATATGCAATAAGCTATGCAGAGGTAAGCCACCTCTAGTCTTTACTTGTAACTCAGTGAGCATATACATACAAATTGAGAATATGAAAAATTAGGGAAATGTAAACTACTTGCTGATGCATTCCAAACTCCATTTTTACATTGGAGATCCAGAACCTACTCCTCCAGTTTTCTTCTTCCTATCTTCTACTTCACACTTCCTTATTTAGCTGGCAAAATTATCCCCAGGTACAATAATGTTCATTTGCATCCATGTTGGGTCATCAGATGGTCTTACAAAGTGGTGAAGTATAGTTTCATTTTCATTTTAGGACTGCTATCTCCCTCAGTCTCTTGATTCCTGGGTAGACCAAGGAACCACTTCATTCGAACAAGAAAATGATACCTTTTTTAGCATTCCAGGAAAACTTTATGAGTTGGGGAGACACCAAGAGTTGCCAAGTTTAGCTGAAAGAAAGGATGACTGGAAGAAATTAACAGGTGATTTCTAACACTTTAATTACTTTGATCCAAAAGAGAAGATAATATAAATTATTACAGATTATCACACTATAAATATTGTACTTTCTGAATAACTTTCTATTTTAAATTATAAAAGTGACTCCTCAAAGTCAGAAATCACTATCTCTGTAAATATGACCTAATAGGGTCATGTGTGGTAGAGGTATTTGAGGAAGTCCTGGAACATGACTTCCAAAAATTTACGCTACATCTTTAAGGAGTAAAAATTAGATAAATAGATAATGATTCATTCCACTAGGACCTAATATTTAAGAACACAAACTTGAAACACAAACTTTCAAAATATCAAATACTTTTCCACTTGAGTACTGATTTTGGAAAATTAAAAATTTTAATTGGTTTTTTAATTGGGCCAGCCAGGTTTAGATTAATAGGACTTCAGTCTCTGACAATAAAAATAATAAATACAATAGACCTCCTTTGTTCTGCGGAGATATGTTCCGAGACCCCAGTGGACTGCTGAAACCACAGATAATACCAAAACAGATACATGCTATGTTTTTTTCCTATACATACATACTTATGATAAAGTTTAATTTATAAATTAGGTACAATAAGAGAGTAATGACAATAACTAATAATAAAGTAGAACAATTATAACAATATATTGTAATAAAAGTTATGTGAATGTGGTCTCTCTCTTTCTCAAAATATCTTATTGTACAAATTTAATGCCTTTTCCACCTTTCTTTTCCTTCTAGTTGTATTGAGATATAATTGACATATAGCACGGTATAAGTTTGTTTGTTTGTGTTCTTGTTATTCATTTATTTATTTTGTGGTACGTGGGCTTATCACTATTGTGGCCTCTCCTGTTACGGAGCACAGGCTCCGGACGCGCAGGCTCAGCGGCCATGGCTCACGGGCCCAGCCGCTCCGTGGCATGTGGGATCTTCCCGGACTGGGGCACGAACCCATGTCCCCTGCATCGGCAGGCGGACTCTTAACCACTGCGCCACCAGGGAAGCCCCTGTATAAGTTTAACGTGTGCAGCATAATGATGTGACTTACATGCATCATGAAATGATTATCACAATAGCTCTAGTGAGCATCCGTCATCTCATATAGATAACAAAATTTTAAAAATAGAAAAAATATTTTTTCTTGTGATGAGAACTCAGGATTTACTTATCTTCACCATTTTCATATAGAACATACAGTAGTGTTAATTATATTTATCATGTTGTACGTTACAAACCTGGTACTCATTTATCTTACAACTGGAAGTTTGTGCCTTTTGACTGCCTTTAACCAATTCCCCCACCCATAGTAACCACAAATCTGATGTCTTTTTCTATGAGTTTGTTTTTGAAGTATAAGTTTCCTACAACACTATATTAGTTCCTGTTATATAATGGAGTGATTCAATATTTCTATACATTTCAAAATGATCACCATGAATATTCTAGTCACGATCTGTCACCATAAAAAGATATTACATAGTTACTGATGATATTCCCCACACTGTACATTTCATACCTGCGACTCATTTATTTTGCAAATGGAAGTTTTTACCTCTTAATCTCCCTCACCTATTTCTTTACTCCCCAAACCTCCCTCTCCTCTGGCAACCACCTCTTTGTTCTATATATAACTCTGTTTCTGTTTAGTTACGTTTGTTCATTTGTTTTCCAGATTCCACATATAAATGAAATCATACAGTATTTATCTTTCTTTGTCTGATTTATTTCACTTAGCAAAATATCCTCTAGGTCTATCCATGTTGTCACAAATGGCAAGATTTCATTCTTTTTTATGGCTGAGTATATATATATATATATATATATATATATATATATATATATATATATGTGTGTGTGTGTGTGTATATATATATATATACATGTCTCATAAATCCTTTATCCATTCATCTATTGGTGAACATTTAGGTTGCTTCCATATCTTGGCTATTGTAAATATTGCTGCAGTGAACATAGGGGTGCATATACCTTTTCTAATTGGTGATTTCATTTTCTTTATTTAAATACCCAGGAGTAGAATGGCTAGATTGTATAGAGTTCTATTTGTAATTTTCTGAGGAATCTCCATACCGTTTTCCATAGTTGCTGCACCAATTTACATTCCAACCAACAGTATATGAGTGTTCCCTTTTCTCTACATCTTCACTAACATGTTATTTGTTGTCTTTTGGATAACAGCCATTCTGACAGGTGTGAGATGATATCTCATTGTGGTTTTGCTTTGTATTTCCCTGATGATTAGTGATGTTGAGCATATTTTCATGGGCCTGTTGGCCATCTATATGTCTTCTTTGGAGAAATGTCTATTCAAATTCTCTGGCCATTTTTTAATTATGTTGTTTGTTTGTTTTTTGATGCTGAGTTATATGAGCTGTTTATATATTTTGGATATTAACCCCTTATCAGATATATCATTTGCAAATATCTTCTCTCATTCAGTAGGTATCTTTTTTGTTTTGTTGATAGTTTCCTTCACTGTGCATAAGCTTTTTAGTTCAATGTAGTCCTATTTGTTTATTTTTGCTTTTGTTTCCTTTGTCTGAGGAGTCTTATCCAAATGAATATTATTAAGACCAATGTCAAAGGGTGTACTGCCTATGTTTTCTTGTAGACCTTTTACAGTTTCAGGTCTTATATTTAAGCCTTTAATCCATTTTGAATTTATTTTTGTGCATGGTGTACGAGACTAGTCCAGTTTGATTCTTTCGGATGTAGCTGTCCAATTTTTCCAACACCATTTATTGAAAAGGCTGTCTTTTCCTCATTGTATATTCTTGCCTTCTTTGTCATAGATTAATTGCTCATAAAAGTGTGGGTTTGTTTCTGGACCCTCTACTCTGTTCCATTGATCTATGTGCCAGCTCCATACTGTTCTGAATACTGTAGCTTTGTAGTTTATGTTGAAATCAGAGAGTGTGATACTACTGTTTTGTTATTCTTTCTTATGATTATTTTGGCTATTCAGGGTCTTTTGGGTTGCATATAAATTTTCAGATTATTTATTCTAGTTCTGTGAAGAATGCCATTGGTATTTTCATAGAGATTGCACTAATCTGTAGATTGCCTTGGTCATTTTAGTATGGTCATTTTAACAATATTAATTCTTCTAATCTATGAACACAATATAGATTTCCACCTGTTTGTGTCATCTTCAATTTCTTTCATAAGTGTCTGATAGTTTTCAAAGTACAGGTCTTGTGCTTCCTTAGTTAGATTTATTCCTATGTATTTTATTCATTTTGATGCAATTGTAAATGCGATTGTTTTCTTAACTTCTCTTTCTCATAGTTCATTGTTAGTATATAGAAATGTAACAGATTTCTGTACATTAATTTTGTATCCTGTGACTTTACAAAATTCAGTGATGACCTTTAATAGTTTTTGGGTGGTGTCTTTAGGATCTTCTAAGTATAGTAGCATGTCATCTGCAAATAGTGGCCGTTCTACTTCTTCTTTTCCAATTTGGATTCATTTTATTTCTTTTTCTTGTCCAATTGTTGTGGCCAAGACTTCCAGTATTTTGTTGAATAAAAGTGGCAAGAGGGCCTCCCTGGTGGTGCAGTGGTTGAGAGTCCGCCTGCCGATGCAGGGGATACGGGTTCGTGCCCCAATCTGGGAGGATCCCATATGCCGCGGAGCGGCTGGGCCCATGAGCCATGGCCGCTGGGCCTGCGCATCCGGAGCCTGTGCTCCGCAACGGGAGAGGCCACAACAGTGAGAGGCCCGCATACCGCAAAAAGAAAAAAAAAAAAAAAAAAGTGGCAAGAGTGGACATCCTTGTCTTTTTCCTGATCTTAGAGAAAATGCTTTCAGCTTTTCATTGTTGAGTATGATGTGAGCTGTGGGTCTATCATATATGGCCTTTATTATGTTGAGTTATGGTCTCACATACCAACTTTGTGGGGGAGTTCTTATCATAAATGGATGCTGGATTTTTGTCAAAAGTTTTTTCTGCATCTGTTGAAATGGTTTTATGAATTTCATTCTTCAGTTTGCTAATGTGGTGTGTTACACTGGGGGATATTGAAATAAACTTGCATTTCTGAGGTAAAATCCCACTTAATCATGGTGTATGATCCTTTTAATGTACTGTTGAATTTGGTTTCCTAATATTTTGTTGAGGATGTCTGCATATGTTCATCAGTGATACTGGCCTATAATTTTCTTTTTTTGTGTGATATCTTTGTCTGTTTTTGGTATCAAGATGATGCTGGGCTTGTAGAATGAGTTTGGACGTATGCTTTCCTTTGCAGTTTTTTAGAATGGTTTGAGAAGGAAAGGTGTTAACCTATCTACAGATACAGAAAAATGGCTTTGCCAAATAGAGACATCAGAAAACCAAAAAAACTGTGACTGACAGTAATACGTAATAGCACTCATAAATTTTAAAAACTAGCATTTTAAATCAATGATACAATAATAGAAAATATAATTAATGTTCTGAGTATTGTCTAATAATATAGAAAAAATAAATTAGATCCTACTTTACTATGTAATTGAAACTGCAAAGAAATTAAAAGAAAGTTTGGGTGAATATTTTATCTCAAAGTGGGACATAGGCACAGCAAAAATGCAAATGAAAGCATAGACATAATTGATATTTTTCATCTCAGACAGTGTAATCAGCATTGCTGGAAGTTGCATTTGTATATTTTTTGTTATCTTCCATGTCTCTACTTAATATGCTTAAACTTTTTAGGTACTTGAACATACAGAATGCAGTTATAATAAATGTTTTAATGTCCTTGTCTAATAATTATATTATCTGTGTCATTTCTAGATCACTTTCAATTGATTGATGTTTCTGTACTCATTTGGCATCATGCTTTTCTGCTTCTTTTCATGGATGGTAATTTTTGTTTGGATACCCAACCCTGTAATTTTATCTTATTGGGTTCTGGATAAGTTTAAATATTAATTAATATTAAATAAATATTCTTGATCTTAGTTCTGGGATATGGTTACATCACTTTGGGACAGTTTTACCTTTTAGAACTTATTTTGAAGCTTTGTTAGATGGACAGTAAGTAGTATATGGATAATTTGGCCCAACTACTAAAACAAAACCTTTCTGATTAGATGTCCTGTGAAAGATAAAATTTTCCATTCTGGCTGGTGACAAGAGGAATCTTCTCAGCCCTATGTGAAACTCTAGGGACTTTTTACTCTGATCACTTTGTGTGGTTCTTTCACCAGTCTCAAGTAGTTCCTGTATACACATGCATTGATAAGTACTCAGCTAGATAATTCAGAGACCTTATGTAGCTATTTGAAGTTTTCTATCTACACAGCTCTCTACTCTCTAATACTCTGTCTTGAAAAACTCTAGCTTGCTTTGGACTCTCTGAATTCTGAGCTCCATCTCCTCAACTCTGAAAGACCACTGGAATCCACCTGATTCCCCCAAACTGTGAAATAATCTGGAATTTTCTTCAGGCAGGAATCAGAAAATTACTCTAGGGCTCACCTCATTTATTTCTTGTTCCTCAGTGATAACTATCTCCATTGGCTAATTCTGAATTTATTGAAAATCATCTACTCATATGCTTTGTCTGTTCTTTTCTCATTATTTCAGTCAGGAGAGCAATTCTTTCCCTGTTACTTTGTCTTGGCCAGAATTGGCTAATAATCGAAAATTTTGCATTTTTATTTAGTATAATAACCTGCAGTAATCTGCACAAATCTAGAAAGTAGATGTATTAGTTTTCTACGGCTACCATAATAAATGCCACAGACTGGGTGGCTTAAATAATAGAAGTTAATTTTCTCACAATTCTGGAGGCTAGAAGTCTGACACCAAGGTGTTGGAAGGGTTGGTTTCTTCTGAGGTCTGTCTCCTCAGCTTGTAGATGGCTGCCTTCTTTCTGTGTCTTCACATGGTCTTCCACTGTGTATGCCTGTGTCCTAACCTTCTCCTCTTATAAGGACACCAGTCATAGAGCATTAGGGCCCACCTATAAGACCGGTATTCTTTAATTACCTCTTTAAAGGCTCTATCTCCAAATACGGTCACATTCTAAGTAGTGGGGGTTAAGACTTCAACATATAAATTTTGAGGGAACACAATTCAGTCTATAACAGTAGAGTTTCTTGAGTTGTGACTAATATAAACCCATGTAACCAATACAGCAAATGAGAAATAGACATTACCAAAACTTCTGAAAGTTCCAATGTGTCCCTTTCCATTCTTTTTCCCTTCCCCGTTCATGAAGGTAACCATTCTCCTGATTTCTAACACTACAGATCATTTATACCTGTTATTGAACATCTTAGAAATAGAATTACACAGTACATATTATTTTGTGTCTTGATTCTTTCAATGAGCATGCTTTTAGGATTCTTCTATGTTTTTGTGTGAATCTAGAGTTTATTTCTTTTAATTCTTAGAATTTTATGAATACATCACAATTTTTTAATCTATTCTTTTTTGGTGTAAGTTTAAGTTGTTTCCAACAGTTTGTTATTATGAAGAGTTTTATAATGAACATTTTTACAAGTGTTTTGTGGACATATGTTTTTAATTATTGGGGGTAAATCCCTAGGAGAAAAGTTGCTGGATAATAAAGTACTATGTGTTTAGCTTTTTGAGAAACTGCCAATTTCTTCTACACAAAGACTGTACTAAAGTAGACATTTTTAACTAAAATGCATATCAAAAATGATCACAATTATAAAGCTATCAAAAAAGTAAAAAAAAATAATTTGCAGCACATAGGATAGGCCAAAGATTAACAACATTATAGAAAAAAAAAGGTTCTTCAAAATCAATTAAAAACACACATATTTAGATATAAAAAAATGTTAACAGCATGATCAGATTACACAAAATAAATAAATAACCAAAGCCATCATAGATGTGCATGATAATTTATAAAGGTATTTTATCATGGTGTTATTTATAAGAGCAAAAATTGAAAATAACAAATATCCAACAATATAGGGTGATTACATGTTATAATGTTCATAGAATGAATATCATGCATCCATTAAAAGCCAAACTATCAAGCTGTTTAACATATTTTAATGACATATATCTTTGAAAATTAAGTTAAAAAGTCTGTAACTGTAAACTGCATGATTCCAAATACACCTATCAAATATATATATAATGCATGATTATACATAAATATGATTAAGGCCACACATAAAATATCAATAACAATTATCTTTGATTAATAGGATTGTAGATATTATTATTTCTTCCTGGTATTTTCTAATATTTTAATAGTTTCTAATAGAAACGCATATTACATTTATATTCAGAGAAAAAGTAATAATGTTTCTTCCTCAAAAAATGTATGCAAAATAATTCCTATATTACTTTTTAAATTTCAAAGACAGAAAATTTTCCATGAACTTTTAAACATATATTACAGTCAACCTCTGGTGTCATTTGGCTCATTACATGAAAATTCAGTAGGAAGATGCCAAATGTTGCCAGGGCTTAATAATAGAAT
This sequence comes from Mesoplodon densirostris, assembly GCF_025265405.1. NCBI lineage: Eukaryota > Metazoa > Chordata > Mammalia > Artiodactyla > Ziphiidae > Mesoplodon > Mesoplodon densirostris. The sequence continues at coordinate 24,323,352 of NC_082668.1, forward strand.
AGAATGAGAATTGTGCTAGAGCAAATGTCTTGCAACCCTAGGAACGTACTCCCAAATTGTTTGTCAGTGAAGATAAATGTTTCTGCCTTTCAGCCTGAAAAGTGTCAGCCTAACCCTAACCACTCAGTAAGAGTGAATGCGTGGTGCAGCATAATAAGGCATGGGAGAAGTGGGGGAGACTTTAAGTATTCTGCTTAATCTGGCCTTGAAAATACACACACACACACACACACACACATATATATATATGTGTGTGTGTATATATATGTATGTATATATATATATATATATATATATATATATATATATATACATACATACACAAAAAGAGGATGTATATACATTACCTACACCCATATTTATGTTTTGTGTATATCTGAAACATAGGTGACCACAGTCACTTCTGTGCATGCACATATATGTTAATTTTCATTTAGTATTATGTACACATATATTAAAGCTATATATACTCATGTAGATATTTATTCTATGATGTAGAAAAACTAAATTCTAAGAATAATTAGTTGCATTCATAGCAGTATACATGGAAATAAATGAGGTCAATTATACTTAGATTATTGTCCAGTTGTATTAGTTCTAAAAGTTACTAGAATATATGTACACATATTTTTGCATAAATTATTATTTTTTAGAATATATTGGGGTTTTAAAATTTATTTTATTTTATTATTATTGTTATTATTTTTGGCCACACTGCATGGCATGCAGGATCTTAATTCCCCAACCAGGGATCAAACCCATGCCCCCTGTAATGGAAGCATGGAGTCCTAATCACTGGGCCACCAGGGAATTCCCTAAATTATTTAATATTATTAAAATTCAGGGTTAATCTTTAAATAACTAGTTTATTAAACAATTATTAATGGTTAGAAGATAGCATAGTAAGAGTTATATTTTCTGTTTTAAAATACTTAGAAAAAAGATATCTTATTATAAAATAATATTCAATTATTCTAAATTCAATTGAGTCAACATAAAGTGAAACTCTTAGTCCATAAATTGAATTTATCTTCAGAATGTCAATTGCTTTGGGTTCCCAAGCCCCTCTCAAAATCAAATTATTTTTTGGAATATGAATATATAATAGAGTATTAAGAAATAATCCTTATAGTTTGGGCTAAAATAATATGACTAAAACATTTTCTAAGATTATTTGACAGAGGAAGCTTTAATGAATGCAAATTTATATTTTGATTGTGATAAAAATATAATCAGATCCAGCAACACAATATTATAATAATTTATAAGATTTTGTTTTATTCTTCCAAATGCAGAGATCTTCCTAAATATACGCCAAACTTCATATATAATGCTTATAATTTTAAAAGCCAGAATTGGAATAAGAATTTTTATAAATGGGTACACTTTTAGAGGAAAATACTTTCCTGATATTGATATTTTCTTAAAAACAAACAAAAAACCTGATGCTATTGCTCAGTACTTAGCTAGTGCTCATATCAAAATCCAAAAAAATATTACTATATACATATAACAGATACAATGTGGAGAGCACCCAAAGAGGGTATTGAAATGGTTCACTGAGGGTAGGATCCCAAATGGGTTCACTGTTTAATGGCCCAGTGTGATGAAGTTTTCCTTTCAAGTTCCAATTCACATTCAAATTATTAACAGGGTAGACAAGATACTTCAAACATTTCTGGGGATACTAAGGCAGACTGAAACCTTCATTGGATGAAACAAAAAAATGAAGCCATAACCGAGAATGTATGGATACAGTATGCCCCAGAGAAAAATGCATATAGCCCTAGCAGAACCCTACAAAGGTAATGGGTTTGGAATCTGAATGTACCACGAAAAGCCCAGAAGACTGGCAGTGAGAGCAGGAGGAAGGTACTGGTGGCGGTTTCTGTCTATGAAACAACTGCACCGGTCTGCTCTCCCACATGTCCCTTTCCCATCCATATTTCTCTCTCCTGTACTCCTCACCTTCAGAGTACAGGCAACCTGGCATATACTGCCAAGAAGAATCACACCCATAAACCTCTGACAACACCCCCACCCCCTCCACACAAACCACTTCTCTAAATAAATTGAAACAGTTGCATGAGCAGAAGTAGGACTGGAAGATTAAGATTACATGCTAGGGTTCAAGCCTTGTCCATTCTGACATTTGGGAGTACCCCAAGATGATCCCAAATTGAAGCCTGAAGACCTGCCAACTTATGAAAGGTGCTGACAGGCCTGCTGAAAGTCATAGTGTGAACACTACATACAGAACTGGAGAGAACACCCAAATCACCCATTAGACAAATCAACCCAGTCCCACATTACTGAATACCGATAGACAACCAAAGGTCGATGGCTATGTGAAAACTAACAGTACAAACGATAAAGCTCAAGACAAAAAAAAAAAAAAACTGAAAGAAAAACTGACAATTCAGAAACTAGAAAAGATTATAAATAGTTCTAATTAGAATCATAAGATTGTAATAATACTTTATCCATTAAACAAGATAATGCTAAGAAAAAACAGAAAAAACATAAGTGTATAATTACATGATTACTAAAAAAAATCAAAAGAAAGATGAAACAGCAAAAAGATGACTGAAAATATGAAAGATGCAGGGAACTATATTCAGTATCCTGTAATAAGCCATAATGGAAAGAATATGTAAAAGAATATATATGTATAGCTGAATCACTTTGCTGTACACCAGAAACTAATATACATTGTAAATCAACTATACTTCAATTAAAAAGAGAAAAATATGAAAGAAAAGACACTATCATTCAAGATGATTATGTCCAATTAATAGGAATTGTGGAGAACAGAGAAAATGGAGAGAAGAAAGTTACTAGATAATGGAAAAATTTCCTAGCTGAAAGAGTTGCAAGTGTTTGTACTGTTGCCAAATCAAGAAAAAGCCATATTAGTAATTTTTTTAGATTTAAAGAAAAATAATAACCAACAGCACTACAAACAGAAACAGTTCAAAGGAGTAACTTCTGGGAAGCAGTATTAGGGTTGGTAGAATGAGGTTTGAATAATTTTTCATTATAAACCCTTCTGTTCTGTTTGTTTGTTTTTAAGTGTATTAACTTTGAGAGGAAAATAAAAATAAATTTTAAAATGAATATATTAATCCAGTGGCACACTGAAGCTGGCTCACCCAGCCAAGGAGAGCCAATTGTGAACTTCCCTCCCCAACTCTGCCTTCAGTGACATCAGATGGGTACCTCAAAGTCAGCCATGATGGGAGAATTTCCATCATAGAAATCAGCAAATGCTGCCAATCGGGGCTTTATACTGGTGGGGAGGACTGGTTTACCAGCAGACCACTAATTATTCTGAAGTGGTCTTATAATGAAGAACAATATCCATGGTGGCTGCATTTATCATGTTAAAAAACCTATTAAGCATCCTAAGGCTTAGAATAACAAATTTATTTCATTCCTACTACTCTAAAGTAGAGAATGGTTTTATTAATGTGTCAATAAAAAAAATTAAATCCCACAGAGAAATGATATCAACTAAAGATCAATTTAAATCTACTCTAAAACATACCTTCATTATTAGAATTTCATACAATGTAACATATTACATAAAGTTCTTGTCTACTAAGAAAGGGAATTTTCCAAATATCTATCATTTCAAAATAATATTTCTAATATTTCATTTAGTTGCAAGAAAGCCTATGTGACTGATAACCAGCTTGCTCAGGCTGCAAAAATATAGGAATGAGGCCAGGTTTGCGGTTGCAGGGAAGCAGCAAGTGACTTTTGAATTTATGTATATGATTTTTAGTGGCATTTTTCTGTATTGAGAAACCAATTAAATGAAAAGATTATGCACGCAAGTGTAGAATGTATGCAATTGAAAATATATCATATATACACCTATATATTAAAAAGTTAATGCTACTGCTGTAAAACCAAAACAGGTTTCCAACTCTAAAAATCAAATGATACTTAAAAATATTTTATAATTTTATTTGAAACATCAAATTTGGCTCAATTTTTACCTTTTCTTCAAAGAGATGAGTTTTTCCAGGTATTAATGTCTTAGGATATCCTATTTTTCTCTAATTTCCAGCATAACATTGGGGTTTCGACTTCTGCTGAAATTACCCACTGACTATGTAGAATATTCTTTGGTCATGGAGGAGATTAAGATGATGGTCCAGCCCTTTGAAAATCTGGGTTTGTTAAGAATTAGAATCCCATATCAGTTGCATATACTGTTATATTTTGCAAGTCTAGAGTCTATCAGTATATATCACCTTGCTTGATACTAATATCATGACACTTCACTTCTTTCATTTGTCTAAGCCTCTCACCCATATCCCTGAACTTATTTCAACAGTGCTTATGATCCATTTTGCTGCTTCTAGTTTGACTTTAACTTATGAAGGAATTTACTTGTGAAAATTCTGTATACTGCAAGAAATTTAAAAATGTATGTGCACCCTCACTTCCACAATTTGTTGCATTTTTTTCCTGTACTATTTCCTATATTTCCTAAGCTATTCTTAATAGTATTTTGGGGGGAGTTGTGGCTGATTTCTCATTTACTTAAAACTGGTGGCTTATTTTATGTCTGTATGGTTTTGTGTGTGTCATTTTAGTTTTTAGGACTGCTTTTAGTATAGAAAATGAAATAAAACATTCAGTCTTCCATACTTGATCAGAATTTTTGTATATATCAATATTTGCAATTTCAGGAAGAGAAATATTTTAGCAGAGAGACAAAAAAGGACAGAAATGTCACTGAAGTTGTTGATCAGAAGTTGCAATTTCACTGACACATTAAATGTACATGCTTAACTCCTCAAACTTCAACCAGAATGATAGTAAGAAATAAACAGACAAAAATCCCCCCAAGTCATAGACAAGAGCAATAGCAGTGGAGAGAAGATGAAATTTTGGTAAGTGCAAAGCATATGAATGCTAACTGAGAAGAAGAAACCAAACCAGAGAAGGCTGAAACCAAACAGCTTGCAGCAGTAACATGCACAAGAAGCAAGTCAGTTCTTTCTCACAGATTCTAGAATTATGGGGACTATGAAGCATTGAGTAAAGCTGAAAATTGGTAGAGTCACTGAAACTTTCCATCAGCAACAGTTAAGACTCTCTCAACTCCCTGATGTCCCTCCCCAGCATATGCAACCTCCTTGGCAGAAGGTAAATGTTTACACTCTGAAGACATTGAACCATCGTGGACAAGGCCTCAAGGATTCCAGGCACAGATGAGAGGAAGGGTGAGAATCTTCAGTCACCTTCCCCCTTCAGCCAAAGCAGGTCACTGGACGCTTCTCCAGAAGATACAAATCAGCCTATAAAGAAAACACCTGTAGATACTAACCTTTTGAGTTTCCCCCTTGATGAGGTCTTCTGGACAAGCCCCTACATATTCTCAAGCTATAAGGCACTGCAGTAAAACTTTAACATTCTGAGCAAAAGTCATTTTTGACCTAGGAATTTTCTCAAATAATCAAGTATGAAGAATAAAGACATTTTTAGATTTTCAAATTCTCAAAACCTTCTTCTAGTTTGCCTTCTTTCTCATAAAGTCAATGTTGGAGGATGGCAGAGTATGCCACCCTAAAATATTAGATGCCTCTTTGGCATAAGGATTATTTTGAGTTGAAGGCACTTAAAAATAGCAAATGCAGGGAGAGGCTTTCTCTGAATTCCCCTTATCTGCCTAAAGAAGAATGTTACAAAAGGAATTCAACTGTCATAAATCCCCTCCCCAGGAGTTTCCTCAACCAGGGAAGATTGACTTGTCATAGGATAGGAGACTAGACATCAATACCACACCCAGACAAACTTTCTCACAAACTACCATATCTCTCGTCTATTCTTCTAAGGGCCCATTCATCACTCCTAAAAATCATTTATTCTCTCTCCTAAGTGGCCTACTCCCCTTTCCTTTCCCCTATTATGACAATATATAAGCTCTCGAATCTTACTGCATCTTAGGGTATTCACTTTTTTTCCCAGTGATGTCTTGTGCATGCAATATCAAAAATGAATAAATTTGTATAACTTTTCTCATGTTAATGTGCCTGTTTTCAGCTTATTTCATAGACCTAGCTATTGAACCTAGAGCGTTAAAGGAAAAAGTCTTTCCTCTCCACAACGTGCAGCACCAAAATGATGGGATAAATCAAGAGAGAATAAAATATGGTGTCCAGGAAATGGGATTCAATAAAGAGGGGCCAAGAAATCTTCTAGGAAGTTGCCAAAAGGAGGCTCGAGACAGCAGCTGTGCAGCCAACCCAGAGAGCAAGTGGTCCAGACTAGAACAGGAGAACCCAGGGCTGCAGGGATGATGTCTGTCTCCAAGAGGAAAGAAGACTGTACAAAGAAGGAAATATTATCACAACTTGCTTCAGCTAAAAACAGAATTTCATCATAGGAGGTAAATACTGAATATTGAATTAGTGAAAAATTATGATATAATTATAAATTGGTAGGCCGGAGGGAAAGAAAATGTCTGAGTGGGTGGAGGAAAAAAGTGGCAATTTAAGCAAGGTAGCTCTTCTATATTAACAAATGAATAAACAGTTTAAAGTGGAAAAATCAATTTTAAATGGAGGTTTTTTAAAAATGTGGAGGTAAATAACAGGGAAAAGGCAAAGCTGCTTGATTTCAGAGAATGAATATTTGAGGTGGGAGGATTAGAACACAAAAATGCAATTTTATTATTTTTATAACCGGAGTATTCTTCATTTTAAAATATATATGTGGATGACCTGGTTAATTATAACATTCGTAACAAGTAAAAAAATTAAGAATATCTATATCGATATATTTAAGAAAACACTTTAAAGCCCAAAGGTAGGAAAAAAGTGATGTAGAAAATCAGACATTTGGAAATTAGAACATTATAAGATTAATTGATAATTTGCAAATCTACCTTTAGGCAGTTTTTTTTTAATGTTAATGGTCTATTAATAGGCACTAACTTAATAATAATTATTTGACTCTCTGTTTCTCCATAATTTTGAAAGCATATAAAATTATATGTATTTTTGTTTTCTGTTTGTTATAAGCGTTTTAGGATATATTCAAGCTCTATTTACAAACCTCTCTAAAATTTGAATCTGGAATTATAATTGTGGTAGACAGAAAGATGTGCCATCCAGATCCCCATTTCAAGCCATGTCCAGCACTGGGGGAGTGCTACCAGCTATCAGCTTCTTCAGTGTTGGCCTCAGCTGCAGAGGGCCACCTTGCCCAAGGTCATATCCTTCCAAGGGCCAGCAACTGAGACAGACAGAGGTTTAAGGCAAGACCATTTTAGTCCAGTGAGGGGCATAACCCCACTGGGTTGGCTGAGGCTTTGTCAGTTTTTCCCTGAGCCCAGTCCTTATCTCTCTCTTTCACAGGTATTGACAGGACCACCTCTAGGGATATGCGGCCAAGAGCAAATATTTTTTGGTGAGGCTCCTGTTTATATGTTGTATATATGTAACCTATAAACATATATGTTTACATGTTAACAATATACCACATATTGTTTAAACTAAAAATTTTATTTAAAATACATTGTCTCATGTCTCAGTATCCAGGCTCCATCTCTTCATGTTCAGATTCTGGAACTATCTTCTTGTTCTTTACTTTCAAATGTGCCAATCATGGCTAATTTCTTTTATCCAGTCATAAGAAAAAATATAGCTATACTATTATGACTTCACAATGCCATCCCTCTTCAGAACTTGTTTATATTGAACAATATAGATATTCTTGGCTCTGCAGTTCTCTAATCTGTTTATTATTTGATGCCCACATTATTGCTCATGAGAATATCATCCATCATGAATACTGGCTTCCAATGACAGTCTCAAGCGATACTGCGATGTTTCATTGACATTGACCACAAATGAAAGTCTTACGCAGAGCATGCAGAAAAGCATGAACAATAATTTATTTTGCGGTCATGCTAACTTTACCACTTGGAATGGTGACACATAAATGTAAAGCAACACATTACACCATAGAATTAGCATAACTGTAAAACAATACATTTTCAAACATGATTACTGTTGAACTCATTAGGTCATAATCAGTTCTACACACCACCACTAGCAGAGAAGATAGGCAGGGAGCCTATGACCATGCTACTCATGCAAGGAATGTTTGTCCTTTATCAGGCATGGCTTAAGGCTGACTCAGAAGCCTATAATATAACCACATGGATTAGACAACAGAAAGGCCATCAACTGGAAGAGCCCATCGGCTCTGTGCAGCACAGTCTCAAAAGCCCTCAAAGGAAACAGGCCTGGCCATCCTGGAAGACTGCCTGAAAGTATGCTTCCAAGCCTGAGGAGGAGATGGGTGACCACCCTTGGATGTTACAAACTAGGATTAGCACAGCAAATCAGAAGATGGACAGGAGAGAACACATTCATAGATGGACAAGAGCCTACACCCAGATCCCTAAATTGTCCAATGTCCAGATTGAGACCTCATCCCAAATCAGCACATCAGGACCATTACGACAGCCGAATCCTGTGGGCTGTCTATGGAAGAATTACCGTATCAGTAAGCAAGAGCAATTTGCTGACCAGGCCACCTTCCTGGAACCAGGATCCTGATATTGGGGTCCTTAAAAACCCCATAGGCACAAATTCAGAAGCTCCTCAGGGCATCTGGTTGAATCTACACTCAGGAGAGAGGATCAGAGAAGACCCCCAAAAAGGAGAAATGGGGATGCCAAGCATGTTGTCCGGCAGATGGCACTGTCAGCCCCAGACATTCTCAGATACCAAAGGAGGACTTAAAAATCTCAAGAAAGTCACTCCAAATGGTAGAACCCTCTGAGGCTCAGGGCAAGAGCAGGAGGCCAATTTGTCTGAGGATAAGGGTGAAACTGGCTGCTGATCCTTAATAAAGATACCCAAAACTCCTTTTGAGTAACTGCTTCCAGACAACAGTGCTTTGAGAATAGTTTATCTGGGAAGTTATGTAGAATAATCAAAAGTTGTTTAAATTATTAATAAAAGCAAAATTTGTGTGGATTGCTTTGTTGTGGTTTTGAAAAATTTTGTTTCCAAGAAGTCTATGAGCAAGGCAATGGGAATTAAGGCAGTATCACTCTCTTAGGGCTGCTCTAACAAAGTACCACTAAGTGGGTGGCTTAAAAGAGAAGAAACTTATTCTCTCACAGTGCTGGAGGCTGGAAGTCTAAAATCAAGGTGTGGGCGAGGCCAGCTCCTTCTGGAGGCTATGAAAGAGAAACTGTCCGGTGACTGTCTCTTTTGACTCTCTCTTAACTTCTGGTAGTTGTTTGCAGTCCTTCTCATAACTTGGCTTGAGGCAGCATAACTCCAATCTCTGTCCTCATTGTCACATTGTGTTCTCCCTGTATGACTCTGTGTGTGTGTGTGTGTATGTGTGTGTATCTCTTCTCTTCTTATAAGGACACTAGTCACATTGGATTTAGACCATCCTAATCCAGAATGACTTCAATTTGGTTACAACTGCAAAGATTTTATTTCCAAATATGACCACATTCACAGGTACCAGAAATTAGGACTTTAACATATCTTTTGGGGGGACACAATTCAACCTGAAACAAACATTATTCTATAAAAACATGTTTGCTCTAATTTCATTTTCTTACATAGATTCTACAGGAGAGTTGAATACAAACACATTCTACAGAGGTGAAGAGAGATTGTTTCTAGGAGTAAATGTTAAAATTCTGAGACATAGTTTTAATTATAGCTCAAGGACAAAATGTTAACTCAATAAGAAACTGTAAGAGGATGACTTGGCATAAAATTACAAGCTTTATATTCAACATTTCAGGAATGTTTCTAATGTAAAAAGTGATAGTAGATTAGAATGCACTAAATAAATTCAGAAACATGAAGACCAATTATGTTGAAACTTTTTCTATTTTTCCCATTTAATGAAAAAGCAACATTTTATTTTCTTGAAAAAAATTCCCTCCACCTAATATAAACATTGCTCAATTCTTATACTCAAAGGTCAATTTGAAGGGAGCTTTTCTCACATCCCACACTATCTCACAGTTTGCTTTAAGTGGCCCCCTAATGTGATTATTATACTGTATTTTTAAGTATGTCACCCAACTAGACTTTGAGTTCTTTGAGGACAGGGACTTCCTTATTTCTGTAATTCCACCATCTATAATAATGCCCGACACATATTAATAGCTAAGTAGATATTCTAGAATCAATTAATAAATGAGTGTATAAATCCATGATTGAAAGACCTATGAGTAATGATAAATCAACCGTTAACCCAGGGGCATTCCTCAGAAAGTAAAAAGTGTAGATCATTTTCTTTAAAAGTAAAAAAGCGTTAATGTCAGTTCATATTTCAAGGAAAACAATGCAATGTTACAAAAGATCTTGGGCTTCATTTTGTTATCAAGCCTTAGTAAAATGTATGGGCACCTATTAAAGAAAAAAATGATTGGGCCTTAGTGATGAATTGATTATTTTTATTATACCATTACTTAAATACACAAAAAACTAGGTATAAATTTCCACAGCTGATGTGAATTTCAAAGTATAATTTCATGTGAGCAAGAAATGTATCTTCTTTATCTTTCTCTGTCTTAACTGAGTTTCTCCTTTGAGCATAATTTCTTAGGTTGTTTCATTTTATAACAACACTGGAGATGAGACCATAAGAACATAAATATCTTCTGGCTTTACAGGCGTCACTAAAATAATTTGTTAATAGTTCACAGAAGTCTCAATAAAAACTTTTGGTTCCTGTTCTGTGGCCTATTTTGATTCAGTAGCTCTCTTTCTGCTACTTCTGTTCCATTATTGGGAACACAGAAATCATTGGGCAATTCCTACTCCATGCTGAAGGGCTGAAGCTGTGATGTTGTCTGTCTAGACGCACCATGCAGCAGTTTCTTTTCTGGAATCTTGTCACATCCCTAGGGCTATACTTAGGAAATGGGGCACAGATCTCTTGTGTTCTTGGACCACGCAAAATTAGTTGGAGGTAAGGGAAAGGGAGTAGGCCCTGCTCTTAACACATTATGTTTCTCCACTGTGATTTAACTATTCCAGGAGCCTTTTCTGCTCACCTAAGGGCCAAAGTTCTCCTAAGTAAGAAAGATTCTCTTTTTTCTCCTTCTCTAATTTTCTGTCATATTTTCCCCCACTGGGCAGAAGTACAGCACAAACTACTCCAACTGTGATAATGGCAACAGGAAAAAGGGACTGCCATGGTAAAAAAATCAGTTAATATTTCAATAATTTCTTTGATTCACATACCTTATGCTTGTGTTAGGCAGAGCAGATGCACAAGCATGGATGGCTCAGGAAGCACTCTGCATGAGAGCAAGGGGACAGGAAGCTACTGAGGGAAGCAGGGGTTGGAAGTAGGGGTCAAAGTACAGAGGAATTTAGTTTTCATCTTTCCATAACAGGAAGTTGTCAATATGATAGTAAAATATAAATGCTACATGGTAGGTTTTCCTGTTTTGAAAGAATTTAGTGATTTGGGGGGATGAATTGGAAGTAGGAGAAATCAGTAGGAGGCTACTGAGTCCAGGGAAGAAATCAGGAAGACCTAATTTAAGTAACTTTTACAATGATTCAAATAACATGGATATCTACAAATATAAACTACTTATTTATTGGTTGGATATTTATTTAGTTCATTTCATGATTATATACAAGTTATCTGTTTTGCAGAAAATAAGTCATCTTAGATATTTACTTTGAATAAAAAATCAATTTACTTCTAAGTGATAAAATTTGAATATGATTATTAAGAGCCTTTAAAGACCCTTGATGCTGATAATAAGGGAACTATTATAATTTATCACATTAACACAGCTTTAGAACAGCATCTGTGATTAATCTAGAAAAATGTGTAGATTACTTATATTATCAAAATGATTACATCTATCATAGTAAAATAACTTAATGGGATTCCATTTTAGGAATGCATAATAATTAATTATCTGGGTTATTAGCACAATTAGCATAGACTTGTATCTGTATTATCATAAATAATTTCAATTTTATAAATTATATTTCACTTTAGATCTATGAGAACTGAGAAAGTTAAAAATTAAAAATAATGACATTATGCTAAATTTCGATAGAACTAACTTTTTTAATGAAGTAAACCATAATTATAATATTTTTATATTATTTAGCCTAAGCTTTCATTGAGAATGAAATATTCATTTAGGAAAGTCAATTGCATGGAGGGCAGCATTAAAAGTGAATACCATGGGACCATTTCCTCAGCAACCATGCACTCCTCAATAAACCACAATGTGAGAAATAATCTCTTGGTTTCTTTTGGACTGCTTATACTGAATTTACTATGGACCATCTAATTTCCCTATCAGCCTCTTTAAAAATCCTCATATTATTGAAGCCTTTGCTAAACATCGGCCACTCCATCTTTTCAAATCTCTCTTCTATCTTGGGTTTTGCGATACCATTCTGCCCTGGCTCTCTATCATACTCACAGTCAACCTGCCTGGCTTCATTCACTACTTCTACCTTCCTTTATAGAATTCTGATTTTGGTCCAGGTATTGAACTCTCCTCCATACAGCAATATGCTTTGTGACCAAGCTATAAGGGAAAACTCAACAGTCCATGGTTGGAAGAGAGGATTTCCTTCTCTTTCCTATTGTGTATAGATTTGCTGCTGCAATCATTTCATAAACATTAAGGGGATCAGCCTAATTATAAAACAGAAAGATGATGTGACAGAGATTCTATGTGCTTACTAACCTCAGCATATGTTGCCCAGTCTCCACTGCAGCTAATTCAATACCATATGGCTAAGTTCTGGAGGTGTGTAATACTCCCAGGGCTGGCTATGAAACCTTCACAGGGATATTTCACTCTTTTTTCACTCTTCTCAGAACCTCAAAGGTCATGTGTTAAAGATGCCGGAGTTACAAATGTAAATCCTAACTCGCTGAGATTTCCCGAGTCAACGTTTGGAAAAAAGATGCCGGGAAAGCTATCCAAATAGGAAAATCTCCATTGTCCAAGTTTTAGTGAGAAAAAAACTTTTATTGTATAAGTCCCTGAAGCTCAAAATTGCCTAAGGACATGTATAAGAATGGAATATTGGAGACAGAGTTATAAAAGAGATATCTGGAGAGCTAGCTTGGAGGTCCCTTTCTCAAAGTACTACATCCAAAGTAGAGAATGACTCAGCCACATTTACCATACTACATGTTTGGAGTAGAATCAGTACATTTATATAACAGCTTATCCAAAACTTTAGTTTCTTTTTTGTTTAAATTATGCTCTACCCCTTTTATATGCATTTCTGCCTATTATTGACTTTTCGATGCCACTGAAAATTTGTTTCATCATTGCAATAACAGATTTTTTCTTTTTTTTTTTTTTTTTTTTTTGCCACACCATGTGGTTTCTGGGACCTTAGTTCCCCAACCAGGGATTGAACCCAGGCCCACAGCAGTGAAAGCTCAGGGTCCTAACCACTGGACCGCCAGGGAGTTCCCGCAATAACAGAGTTTAACTCTGACTTTTATATATTAAAAGCCATTTTAGCTAATCAAGCTAAAATATAATCTGTACTTCTCTGTAACAAAAATGTAATAGTATTTTATTTCATTTTTCTCCAAAACGTGAAAGGAAAATTACACATCTATAATGTTTTATTGGGCTTCACAAATAAAACAAAACTTAGAATCAAAGTATTGAGTATAAATATTTTAATAAAAAATAAAAGTTTGGGGAAAATACACTATATTTTATATTAATAGATTAGTTCATCTTTTTTATATAGCCTTAATCTATTACTTTATGTCTATCAAAGATGAGACTAGAATGAACATGAGACCCTAAAGGAAACACGACTTTTGAAAGGTAAGAAGTATCTCCAGAATAATTTAAGCTTGATGGTAGAAAATTTTTAATTTAAAATACAGTACTAGTAAAGTATTACTATATCAAGGATAAGAAATCCCAGAGAAAAATGAATCATGATATAAAGGCCTTTTCTAAGCAGCAACAATCCATTTTGATGTGCTTTGGGTTTAAAGAAAAATTTTAAAATAAAAGAAATAATAATTATACAGTAGAAGAACCTTACATTTGTTTCCTTAAATCAAATTTTGCTTTTAGAACTAGTTGACTTCAAAACACTACAACCAAAAATGCAGGATTAGGGGCTTCCCTGGTGGCGCAGTGGTTGAGAGTCCACCTGCCGATGCAGGGGACACGGGTTCATGCCCCGGTCCGGGAAGATCCCACATGCCACAGAGCAGCTGGGCCCGTGAGCCATGGCCGTTGAGCCTGCAGGTGCGGAGCCTGTGCTCTGCAACGGGAGAGGCCACAACAGTGAGAGGACCACATACCACAAAAAAAAAAAAAAAAAAAAAAAAAGTAGGATTATAGTTTAAGAAGACACGAAGTGATTTATTTAAATATATATATTTTCTGAATCTGGAAACAATGGTATTTTCTCTGAAATTGGCCTCCAAATCATGTTAGCTTTTGATTGATATTTCAAAAGTAGTGGCATTTGAAATTCATTCCTGCTCGAAAATCCAGGTCCCTACCTAAGCTGTCCATCCTGGTTTATTTGACATAAAAAGCTAATAACATCATATGAAAATGTTCTCTCCAGTCAGTCTGAATATAAGTCAATGTGTAAATATCTAAATACCAAATAAGATAGCTTTGCGTGAAAGAGACAAATTATTAAAAATAAGTTGAGGTTTGAGGTTTAAACTATGAAGAAAAGAAACAGTGCTATGAAGGGAATAATGTGGATTATTCCCTAGTGGATCAGTGAAGTTCTTTCTGTACGAAACATACCTGAGAATTATGTATGGATTAACTGAGCTCATTGTATTCAATTTTTCATTTCCAATTCACTAATTAACTAAGGCCAATTTCATTTTGCCACTATCTCCATGAAAAAGTGACTCTGTAATATTTAAAGTGACTTGTAATATTGCAGGTATATTTTTAGACCAAATAAACTTGACCTCGCAGTGGCATTCAAGATTATTGACCATGTCTCCCATTTAGTTTTCCATGACATACTGCTTTCTGAATTCAGTGGTCCTATCTGCCTATCCTTTTACTTTCTTTTTTCAAATTCCTTTTGACTTACTCATTAAATGAGTAATTCAAGCTCCATTTTAAGGTCTTCTACTCTTTTCCCTCTTTCCCTCAAACATTTCCTCCATCCTCATTACTTACTGTCATATATATATGAAGATGAATCACATTTTTAATCTTCAGTCTATTCTCACCTCTGAACTCCAGATCCATATTAGTTTGATGTCTCACAGGCACATACAACTCACAGGTATCACATTGACCACCTCCACCCAAACTTTATTCTCTGTGAAATGCACCATCAACAACCCATTTTGAGGTTTTACAGAGGACAATATAACAAAGAGCATGTACCATTTCTAAGAATAAGGGTATAGTTATATCATCAACATCTAAAATATGCTTGTTAGGGCTTCCCTGGTGGCACAGTGGTTGAGAGTCCGTCTGCCAATGCAGGGGACACGGGTTCGTGCCCCGGTCCGGGAAGATCCCACATGCCGTGGAGTGGCTGGGCCCGTGAGCCATGGCCGCTGAGCCTGTGCATCCAGAGCCTGTCCTCCGCAATGGGAGAGGCCACAACAGTGAGAGGCACGTGTACCGCAAATAAATAAATAAAATAAAATAAAATATGCTTGTTATTCTATCCATTATACACTCAAATTCCACTGAACATCTTTTAAGTTATAACCAAATAGAAAACTATAAACCATTAAAGGGCAATATATATTAAAACTGCTCATCTCTTTTTCTTCTCTGTTTTTGACCTTAATTCTTATAATTGCACTAAAGATTTCAGGCAAAGGTTTAATAAGTCATAGTGAATTCTTCGGAGATATTTATGAACCATGTTTATGATGTGGTAAATATTTTGGTCTCCTCCACCCAGAAATATTTATAGAAAATATCAACAGTCAGTCAAAGGCTGTGGGAATTCTAATTATTACTTTCATTTATCATTTAAATTACTGGAGAAAAGCACACAATGTGATGGATACTCTTTCTATTTAGTAAGCTTAAAGTGTAAATCGTTTATTTTTCCTGAAGATCTTGCTCCAGTCAAATTAGTAATCTACTTCTCTATCTAAAACTGTCATTTCTTTTTATTTATTTATTTATTTATTTATTTATTTATTTATTTTTGCTGTACGCGGGCCTCTCACTGCTGTGGCCTCTCCCGTTGCGGAGCACAGGCTCCGGACACACAGGCTCCGCGGCCATGGCTCGCGGGCCCAGCCGCTCCGCGGCATGTGGGATCTTCCGGGATCGGGGCACGAACCCGTGTCCCCTGCATCGGCAGGCGGACTCTCAACCACTGCGCCACCATGGAAGCCCTAAAACTGTCATTTCTTACAATGCGTTACTGTTACTTTTTTTTGAAATGAAGGAGTAAAGAATGATCAGATCTGAAAAAAGACTTAGTTCTAGAATCACAGAGGTTAGAGCCTAAGCAGATGGCAACAGAGATTCAGGTGGGACAGCAAGTCATACTGACCACAAATTAACCCAGTTTTCAGTCAAACAGCATCAAAATTCAAAGATGAATCTCAATAGGTGTACAATACTTACAGGTCCAGGTTAGTAGTTGAAGAATGGCTTAACTCTATTTTTGTATGTAAAAGGGGCCCTGTCTCAGGTCACTACATTGGTGAGAGGAGATCCGGTCAGAGGAAGAGGATAGAGACAGCAGATAGGCAGAACATCTACTAAGTATATATCATGCTCCAGGAATAATGCCATGTACTATTATGTAGACCATTTCATTGAATCCTTACAGCCTGGGGAGTGTTTTCTTTTTCTTGATCTGTCCAGGTCATAGACCAATGTCCTGAGTACATTTGACAAATGTTGCCAAATAAATGGCTGCATGCATGATTACTTGTGGCAATTTTCTTTTTATTACACAATGCTAAATATAACAAGAGGACCTTCAAACTTAGTAACAGAGAAAACACCCAGAGACACTAGTTGGAACCCATTGGAATATACTACAACTTGGGGAACAAGGGACTGGTTAGCACTGATTACCATGAAACCTAGCAGAGATGGGAAACTGCATCATGTAGTTGAGACTTGTTCAGCATCCATTCCTTTTAACAACACCCAGGCTTTTTATTTTTATTTTTTTGGAGCCGTCCACCCTTTATTATCAGCTATGTGGACTGATACCATCCCCATCTTAAGTACTGATTTTTTTATATCAGGATAGTGGCCATTTTCCTCATCACAATATTCAACTATGGGATGGCACTTAATCCAACCAGTCAATGAGACACAGGGTAGTACTTGCCTAAACTTGCAGGAAAGAGAACTTCCATTCTCTTCCTTTAAGAGCTATGGAAGGAGACCCTTCCCTAGATGGCGTTGTGAAAGAATATGAAGTCTAGAACCACTTCAGCCATTTTGCTCCACTGAAAGGAGAACCTGGAGTCTGAGGATAATGCTAATACAAAAGGCAGAATAAACATAAAACAGTGAAATCAAGTACTTAGTGATATTTTTAAACACTGAATTAAGCTTGACCTGAAGCCACTCCTACTTCTGATCTCAGTTTATTGATCCAATAACTCCCTTTCATCTTTTAACCAATTTATGTTGCATTTTTCAGTCACTTTCAACATAAAGAATCCCAACTTATACTGGTGGCAGATGGGATCTCAGCATGGCTCAGCTGATAAGTAGTCTCCAAAATGGCCATCAGGAGAGTTATTTAATGAGTCCCAGTGCAGAAACTGACAGGGTGACATCAAGTGATACCTACATTATAAGTGGATAATATAATTTTAAAAGTTGGCTATACGCATAGCACAAGGAGATCAGCTCAGCACTTTGTGTCCGTCTAGAGGGGTGGGATAGGGAGGGTGGGAGGGAGATGCAAGAGGGAGGATATATGGGGATATATGTATATGTATAGCTGATTCACTTTGTTATAAAGCAGAAACTAACACACCATTGTAAAGCAATTATACTCCAGTAAAGATGTTAAAAAATAATAAAAATAATTAAAAAAATGAAAGTTGGCTCTAGAAATATGACTGCACACAAAATTTTCACTCAATCCATGCATTCATTCCTTCAACACACACCAGGCACCTCCTGCATGTCAGGGGCTATTTATGATCAGACACGGTCTGTTTTCTCAAGAGTCCTTGCTGAGGGTTTGGGAGACATAAACATATAAATATATCATCTTTGGGATTCAATAGGACCTGTTCTATATGCCCCTTTATTATATTATGCATCTAGTACCAAGAGGGCAGAAAGGAGGTTTGATTTATAGGTGGGGATTTCTTTAGGTTTCTTGATATTTACAAATAGAAAAAGATGGGAAATGCATTCCAGTCAAAGGAACATGGCTAAGACATGAACATCTGAAAAGACTTCATTGAGTCTAGAGCATAGTGGTATAGAGGCTAGTGGTACAGTAAGAGATAGAAAAACAGGCTGGAGCTAGATTTGGAAGAGCCAAGTGTGTCTTGAGGGCTTAAAATATAATTAAAAATTTTAAAGCAGAAATAAGGTATCAGATCATTTTAGAAAGATTACTGTAATGGCAGTAAAGAGGATAAATTAAAGTTGAAGGAAAAACTGGAGGTAGAGAGACCAGTAGGAGGCTGTTGGGGGAGCCTAAGTGACAGGTGATGGACTGTGAGAAATGAATAGTGCACAACTCATTTTGGCTACAGAACACACAGACTTAAGTGACTGACTGAATGTGATAGTAAGTGGTCAGGAGGACCTAAGATTCACAGATCATCTTAGGTAACTATATGGATGATAATGAATGATGCAAACCAAAATGGGAGAAAGAAGGTGAAGGTGGAGAGGAGGGGATGGAAGAAGAGGGAATTGGCTTTGAGAACTACTAAGTTTGATGTGCTCACAAGACACGCAAGTTGAAATGTCCTATTTTATGAGGTACTCTGAGTTACTAGCGATTGCCTTGGGATGATGTCAGTAATTTTAAATTAAGGTTGGATTCAAAGTACAAATATTATTACATATGTTGGATGTATAAGTCTAATAAAAAGTTTTATTATTTCCCTTAGATTATAAAACACTATTGATAGTGGCCACATAAAAAATTGCCAAAATTAGTTTAAGATTTAAACCTACTGGCACAAGCACTGATATTTACAGCTCATTCACCATATAACTATGAACAGTAAGAAAAAAATAAATTATGGGATACCATTTCATGTGCATCAGTTTAGCACGGATTAAAGACAAGGTCTTGGCAAGTTTAGGTGAGACACCCCAAGTAATGACAAAAATTGCTGAAACCACTGATTACTTGTACTTCATCAAATCTTGTCATCTCTAACTTTTAAACTGAATTATTAGTATATGTGTGAATATGATATAGTTTGAAACACTAAATAAATTGTTAAAAAGAAAAAAATATATTGATACTTGTCCTAAACCATCTTGCCTGACATTCTGTATTACAAAGATTAACCTTTGCTTTTAACTTCCATTTCCCTTTCTATTACACAGTAGATAATAGGAAATACTAGTAAGCAGCTAAGCAAGAAAGTAGAGTGAGAGATAGTTTCCATATTCATTGGAAAATTATTATTGCATTATCATTCCATGAAATTTGACTTTCCTCATCATAATAATATACTCCAGAAAAAGTTTTATGTAAAAACTGAAGGACTAGTTGTTTGTTTGTTTGTTTTCCAAAAAGCGAAGTTATGTCCTAAGGGAGACTAGCATAATTTCATTTTTACCAACCTTAGTTAATAAGTGGGATTTTTATGCATTGTTGGTGCTACACATAATTGCTATATATAATTATAATATGTCCAACAATACCTTCTTGTAGGTCACTGTGGTTATTATTATGGATCTAGATAATTAAAACAGAATGAAAAACTGTTATAGCCCCAGAAGGGTAACTGTTGGTCTCTCTGTGAGTCTATGCAGCACTGGAACTGAAAATGCTTTGTGCATCATCTGTGACCAATGAAAAGACCTTTCCATAATTTTAGCTGTAAGTTGATCCACAAAACAAATCAGGGCACCTTCTGGAAGATGACAGCTGCTCAACAAATCCAAAGTGCCTAAACAAACTTAGCTTAAAGCTGAAGACAGATACGTGCAAAGGCACTAAAGACAATCTGAAATAAACTGAAAATCTAATCTCCTAATTAGATGATGTATTTATTTATGGAACACACCTAAAAAGATAAATGGGTCATAAAAATATATGTTTACATTTACTGTAAATTCATGTGCCTTTTCCTTCTTAAAAGTTTGGGCCATAAATATTATCATTATTTAATGGAAGCTAACTGAATACCTTAGTACTTTGACAGTAAATTACAAAACCAGCAGAATATATCTTTATATTATAGAAAATATTTTAAAGTATTCTGTACACTACTTGTAAGAAATGATTACAAATATATTGCTTGTCTGTTTGAGGATAAAAACAGCATAAAAATTACACTATGACTTAAGCTTATTACAAATATACATTGTAAAATACCAGTTAAATGTATAGTTATAAAAAGGATTTAATATTTAATTTGGAAACTCACATTTTAGAATATAATCATGGTTTCTTATGAACATATATAATTTATAGCCAAAACAAGATGAGAAATATTGACCCATGCTAAAAAATTACATTTCTATAACACCCATTTTTTTGCATTAAAAGCTACTTAGTCACTTTTTCCACTTCTGGTGACTGCTTCCATGGAAGTACATGAAATAGTACTGACATGAACCTAACTACTTGCCAGGGAGCACACATAGCTATGAACTGTGTTCACAGGAGAATCTAAGGGTCCCATCCACATCTAAGTACACTTGGAAGTTTAATAGGCCTCCCAAACTTAACATGCCAAACCCCACATTCCAAACCTGGCTCTCCCTTAGCCTTGAAATTAATGGCCACTCTGTCTTCATTGGCTCTGACCATAAACCTTGAAGTCAACCCTAATTTAGTCCTCTCTCTCACCCTACATCCTGCCAACCCAAAAATCCTGCTCATTCTCTCATCAAAAAAGAAAAATCTTACCACTTAGCCTCTGTAACACTATCATCGTAGGCCAGGAAATCTTTACAGTTCTCTTGAATTATTGAAATAGTTCCTAACTAGCCTGCCAGCTTCTACCCTTAACCCCCATTGACAGTCTAATTTCCATACAGTAGTCAGAGCATCTTGTTGTTATATAAGCCAAATTGCATAATTCTTCTCAAAATCCTCTAATAACTTTCTAACATTCTCAGAATAAAAATCACAATCCTCTTTACTATGATCTATAAGGCCCTAAGTCACACTCCCTCTGGTCCCCAAATACCTAACTTAGTTTTCTCCTCCTCTTCTGCAAGCTCACTTACTCTGTTTATACTGGACTCCTTGTTGGAACATTTTGGACATGTTCCCACCTCAAGGGCTTTGCATTCATTGTTCTCTCACCTCTAACCATCTTCCTTATTCTCTGCATGTCTCACTTCCTCACCCACTTTAGGTTTTCATTATGTGTCACCTTCTCAGAACAGCTCTGGCCTCTGTGTTTAACCTCAAGCCACCCTCTATTCCATTTCCCTCTGTCTGCTTTGTATTTCTCTATAGCACTATGGTCATCAAACATACTATAGCATATATGTGTTCACTACTGGTTTATTACTTGTTCCCTGTAACACATGTAAGCTTCCTGGGAACAGATTTCTATGTATTTAATTAATTGTCCAGAGTAGTGTCTGATAAATGCTCAATAAATTTTTGTAGAATGAATGTGAAAGTACCTTCAGCCTGTTTTTTTTTTTAATTCCACTCATCGTATAGAGCCTAACTCATCCATTTTCACAAAAATATAGTGCATTAGTCAAGGCAATTAAAGCACTACCTCACACAAAGCATGATGAAGGTTGGAGAACTCTCCAAGCACACATGACTCAGAGGTCCATGTGCCTTCTAGCACACAGTTTGTCACTTTCAAAGTCCTCTGATTCCAGCTATGAGGATGAAGTCAGAGACAGCAGAGAATCCCAATGGAAGTCTTAAGGGTTAACACATTTCAGAAGACTGGGAGATGAGATCTTCCAGTGGGCCCAGGGAGGAGGAAACTGAATTGGTGAGAATCTAGCTAGTCTCTGCCACCCATAAACTAGAAAAATACTAAGATTTCATGTACTTTTTCATTTTTATAAAGTACTTTAAAATTTATGCTGCACGCCTACTAAAAACCACGGTGGAAATAAAGTAGAATGATAGGACTGACAGTAACCGGAGGAATGAGGAGTAAAATATTAGTCACATATTTCAGGAACTGCCTCTCCAAGGAGGTGATATTTGAGCTGAGATTTTAGAGATAAGAATGAGCCAGGTGTGCACAAACTGGAGAAGTAACAACACAAGTAGAGGGAAGAGCTAGTGTAAAGACCTGGGGGCAGAGAGAAGTGTGGCATGTTTGCAGAATAGTGAGAAGACGGGGTAGCTGAGAGTCCTGGGCAAGGGAGCAGCGGAGAGCATGTGGTCAACACAATGGGAGAAGGGCAGGAGTCCCAACTTGTAGAGCCTTGTAGGCCTCAGTAAGATGTTTGGATCTTACTTTAAAACAAGGGGAAGACAGTATTGTAACAAAAGCAAGGAATCTTATCTGATTTACATTTTTAAAAGATCAGTTTGGCTATTGTGAAGTAAGTGAATTACTGTAGGGTAAGGTGGGGTGAATTAGTAGGCTTTTGCAATAGTATGAGAGATGGTCATGGTAATATAGATAGATAGAGAGAAGTGGGAAAATGTAAATATGTTCTGGAGGAAAAGCCTATCAGACTTACTCTTAGATTTAATGGTGGGAATTGCAGGGTGAGAGAATGAGTAGTTAAAACTACTCCTAGGCTTTTAGCTTGAGTCAATTCATATAAGTTTACATTTTGCTTTTGCAAAAATGGGGAAGATCAGGAGACCCATTTTTCTGAGGGAAAACAAGAGTTCTTCCTGAGCATGATAATTCGGAGAAGCCTATTCGATATTCAAACTCAAGAGAGATGGCAATGGTAGAGATATTCCCAAGGTGATTATCTATCACTATATGGGGAGTGTTTAAAGTCTGAGCTTGGAAGAGGCCACCTGAGAAGGTGTAGACAGTGAAAAAATGAAGCTCTGAGGCTGAGCCTGGGGCAATCTATCAACTGGAAGTCTAGCAGAAGAGAAGCAGCCTGCTGAGAAGACACTGAGCAGGACAGCCTGGAACTCAGCAGGAAGACCAGGACCATGCAAATAATGGGAGTCAGGAGAGTAAATGCAGAGGTGGTGGTTGTATTGACTGCAGCTGAGAGGAGAAGAAAACGAGAACGGAGAAGTGGCCACTGGTGGTGGACACGGAAGCAGGGAATGACTGATAAGAGTTAGTTCCAGAGCAGAGGAGAGGAAGGGAGCTCCACTGGAGGGGAGAATGGAAGAGCAAGTGGAAGCTGTTAGTTCAGTCAGCAGTACTGCCAACTTTTTTAGTGAAAGTGAGCAGAGCAGCTTCCAGGAAAACAGCATAGGTTTGGTGGGGGGTTGTAGGTTCAAGAAAAAGTCTTTTTTTTAAACTAATAGGAGTTACTGGAGTATATTTTCTAGGCTGATGGGAACCATCCTGTGAAAGTAGGAGAAAGACATCTATCTCAGAACTTAAAAACTCTGTTAACTAATCTGATTTAAAATCCTTCTGGTTCTTCAACCTATGAAACTGCACTCTATATAAACTGCAAATTAGTAAGAAATTAAATTTTTCTTAATTATCTGGAATTTAATATGCATTTATTATGACCTTGTTGGAAAAACATAGTAAAATAAGTTTTAATAAATCTGTGTTTTCCAGGGAAAGAACATACAATTAAATTCTGCACTTAAACACAATCTAATTAATTATTTTAATATTTAAGTTTAAAGCAATTATCCTATGTCAAGCTTGTCAGGGGAAAAAAGTATCTTGGCCAAACTCATAGGTTATATAGTTGTATGTTACTGACATACCTGTATGCTTGACTGTAAAAATAGAAACTATTTCCTTGGGCTTTTTCTATAAAATACCTTGTGGATCATTCACTGTTTTATGATCTGCTTTTGAGTTAACCAGACCTGATACAAAATTTTTCTCTGTGTTTCTCAAGGTCTCTGAGCCTCATCTGTGTGCGTGTGTGTGTGTGTGTGTGTGTGTTTGTGCGTGTAAGAGAGAGAAAAATATATATATAGAGAGAGAGAGAGAGCTGGGGGAAAAACAGTGGAATCTTGGCTTTGAAAGATGCTTTGTAAAACAGTTTATTGTTATTATTGATATTCTTTCATGATCATTGTCATTACTATTATTGTTATTTTGATGAAGTTAAGGAACCTATATACCACAGAGGAAGAACTTTATTTCTACTGATGGTAATTGAAAAACAAAATAAATAAATAAATTCACAGTTACTTATAAAACAAAAAACATTTTTTATTCTTTAAAGAAACATATAATTGAGTCAATAAACATTATACTATTAAAGACCTATAAAGTACCATAAAGACCTATAAAGTACCAAACCTCTGTGTGTATATGGGGTGGTGGGAGCGGGGTGATTCAGTTTTAAATTAAGAACAGAGAATATGAAATTATTGAGAAACACTAGAAATTTACAGTTGAATTTTATATTATAGCTAGTTAAGGATTGGTAGTATAGAATGAGAGTACAGAGAAAGTAGTAGAATAAAATAGGTGGGAGAGAGAAAAACAAACCTGTGACCAAGAAGAAATGGTGGTATAACGAAGCAGAAACTGAGACACATTGGAAAAGAAGAAACAGGCAAAAAAAAGGCCCAGGTAAATGAGGTGGCCCAAAGTCACAGCTTAATTTTCCTTTGAGGTATGTTACACTAGAAGATTAGTGATTAGTTTTCTACTCACAATTCTTTTTTTTTTTTTAACTGCCTAACTCATAATGCTAGAATCTTCTCTCTTCATGGGCTAACTAGTGAAGATTATGACAGAGAAATTATTCCCTGGGTTGCAGTAGTAGTTATCAGGGCAGCTGTCTTTCCAAAGTCTGCAAATAAATTAAGCTGGAATCCAGACTTTGTTTCTGACTAAAAGTCAAACGTTTCCCTCTTTCTTTTCTCCACATTTTCATTTAGTAAAAGCTTTTCCCGTAACCTCCACTTAATCGTTGGTCAACATTTCCCATTCTCTCTGTAAAACACTCTGCCTGTGCCAGCAGTGCCCTGACTGCTCAGAGCTTCCAGACCATGCCCCAGCAGACCAGCACAAGCCACTGCCACCAGCTAAGGTCCACTATCACAAAGAGTCAAAGGAGTTTGTTACTAAACCTCGTAAGCCAGTTGCGTTTGCTACTATAATGTAATTAAAAACTAATCAAGGTGATGAAATGTAAGTGTGATAAGCAGAATTGCTATCAATGAAAGTTAAATTAATGCCATGAAAATGTGAGGAGATCATCTTCTAAGCATCTGAAGTTCTTGTTTCAGATTAAGAAAATCATAAAATTGAAATTGTTAGTGATGCATTATTGGTATAGCTTATGCAAGAAATATGATGTAGAATTCCAATCAACAGTCACTTAAAGAAAGAAAAAGCCACGGCCTTACATCAAAAGGCTGGCATGTGCATGCAAATGAACTGTTTTAAGTTGAAATAGAATACTTAAGGTATGAATGTATCATTATTATGGTTTCTTTTACTAACAGACCTTTTCAATTCATTAACCTACTGGCTTTGGTCATGGCAGAGTCTTGCTACATGAAAATAATCAAACAAGTAGGTCTTAGAAAGTAAATTATACATACAGTCATCAAGAGCAAGGTAAATTTTGCAAAATAAAACAAAACAAAACAAAACAAGAAAAACCTCACCACAGTTAAGTGTAGGTTATTAGAGTTGGTTAACATCCTCTTCTGAAACATTTTTCTTCATTAAGTATAAGAGGAGCAATTACATAATGTTTGCTATACATTTTTGTACAAATTTCTTAAAAGTCAATAATATAAACTTGGGATTATATGAACAGATACAAGAAAACAATATTACTTACCTAAACCATAATCAAAATGATGTATCCATGATTATTTACAAAAGCTGACCACTTAATAAAATGTTAAAGTACCATAGAAATCTATTGTCGAATGTATATTTACTGATTCTCCACAGAAATATTTTTTCTCAAACACTCTGAATAGGAGTAGTATAAATTTTATAAGATTTAATATATATGGAATTTAAGGAAAAAAATGTCATGAAGAACCTAGGGGTAGGACAGGAATAAAGACACAGACCTATTAGAGAATGGACTTGAGGATATGGGGAGGGTGAAG
Source organism: Mesoplodon densirostris (assembly GCF_025265405.1). Lineage (NCBI taxonomy): Eukaryota > Metazoa > Chordata > Mammalia > Artiodactyla > Ziphiidae > Mesoplodon > Mesoplodon densirostris. The sequence goes on from NC_082668.1 coordinate 24,349,712, forward strand.
GGTAAGCTGTGACAAAGCGAGAGAGTGGCATGGACATACATACACTACAAAACAAAATAGATAGTGGGAAGCAGCCGCATAGCACAGGGAGATCAGCTCAGTGCTTTGTGACCACCTAGAGGGGTGGGATAGGGAGGGTGGGAGGGAAGGAGACGCAAGAGGGAAGATTTATGGGAACATATATATATATATATATATATATATATATATATATATATATATGTATAACTGATTCACTTTGTTATAAAGCAGAAACTACCACACCATTCTAAAGCAATTATACTCCAATAAAGATGTAAAATAAATAAATAAATAAAAAGATATAATGTAAAAAAAATAAAAATAAAATGTTTCCTATGAATGTAAATATGCAGATTCATAAAACTTATTAGCAAGTAATAAGTTTTGCTTTTAAACTGATGTGATTAAGGTTCACAAAACTATGGTCCTCAAAACAAAACAAAATAATGTGTTAATGTGGAAAAAACCATACATTGATAAAATTTTAAGTAAAATAATCTAATGAAATGCATAGTTGCTGAGATTCTATTTTTAAAACAAATCCTACAAACCTCTCTAAAAACAATCTGTGCTTTATTTTAAGCCAGAACTGCAACCTCTACATTAAAAATGCACAGTAGTGCACTTAGGCTGTACTGCCACCAAGTGCCTAAACCAGTTAGTTTTGAGAATCTTGCAACAGCTTTAAGAGGATTCTTTCAGTGTTATAAGTAGCAATTTCAGAAACAGGCTAAGAACAAAACACTTTAACCATATACAGCTATAAGAGCATCAAAATTTAGACATGACAATAAAATCTCAAAGGTATTAATAAAACATCAAGAATCCTACCAGCTCACTGGAATTTCGTGAAGTCTAAATATGTTATTCAGCTTGTAGTCAAATTTTGCTGGACAAATATTTTCTTTGCATAAACACAGGTTTGGATTTGGTTGCATGTCAGTGGGAAACACTGAATCCTAGAGAAAAAAATATAGCAAGAGTTCTGTGTAAAATAGACAACTCATTGAAAACACTGATACAGTTTTATTTAATATATTAGAACATAAATGCTACTATTATAATCCATCAGGATTTACCTTAAATACCTTATTCCTGATTTTAGTTTTGAGAAAATATGTAAAAAACATAAAATTTTAAATAAGGCATATATCTACTTACATAAATCTAAACTGCATACTACATGGTAAAAATTACTTGAAAAAAATCCCCTTATTGAATTACAATGAAGCACAATATAGCATTGTCTTATATTATTGGTCTATTGTCCTTTTGCAATAAGTTTCCACCCCCAACAGTAACATCAACAAAATCTGTGATTATTTTTATACTCCTTTTGTTCTCTATAAATGGGGAACTAAACATTTAGTTTAATTGGATAACAAAAAAACATTTATTAATTGATAATTATGGTTTTCTTTAAATCTGAGGACACAGGGCTAAATTAAAGGTACTTACTAAAGATAAAAAATTTCTGTCATAATCATTTTAAATCTCACATACATTAGAATCGACATCTGCCATGTGTTGGTCATTTCCCTCCCCACCCAGCAAACTCTAATGAGAGATAAAAGATCATTTTCAGCCCATGAGAAAGTGGTCTCTCCTCAGTGGAAAGAAGACATGCTATGAATAGCACTTAATTAATACTTAATGATGGATGGATTAATTGTTCAATTCTACACAAAAAGGAAGTAATCAATCCGCTTACCCTTAACACTTTAAAACTGCCTTTAAAAGAGGGAGACATACTATTCATTTGCACACTCATTCATTTATTCAAAAAATATTTATGAGTGCTACTTTATCCCAAACATTATTCTAGGCATAGGGAATCCACTAATGAACAAAGCAGATAAAAAGACTTGCCCTTGTGGAGGTTACATTGCAACAGATTCTTTATTATATCCTCAGAGTTGGAAAATGATAAAGCCAATTTTCATAAATGAAGTATTTTTCTGATCAAGAAAGTAATATACATCCTTATAGAAATTTTATGCATTTTATAATATTACAAAGAAAAAAATTAAAATTATACTTACCACCCCGGTATAATTACTATTATCACTCTGGTTTAAGAATTTGTCTGCCTCTCTTTCTAAATTTTTACAAAACTGGAACCATACAAAACTTAAAACCATTATCCACCCTCCATTTTTCATTTAACATTATATTACTGCATTTTCACAGTATTTAGTCTATTTTGAAAGAATGATAAATGTCATATTTTACTTAACATCAGCTATATTTGTTTGCCTTATGATTATCAATGCTGTGAACAGGGTTTTCTGTCTATAAATCTGCACTCTACTGATTATATCCTTAAAACACAGTTTAGAAGTGTAAATAAATAATAATCCAAATAAAATTAACATTTAACAAAAAACATGATACCTCTTCACAGATTGCTCTTTAGAATTGTTACATGAATTCACACCCCTGCCAGTTATATAGTAATATATACAATGTACCACATCTTTGCTATGGGCACACTCACACATGCACATATTTCTTTTTCTTACAAATATTTATTATTGAGTGTCTATTTCAGGGCAGGCACTGGTTTCAGCTCTTACAATATATCACTGACCAAAGTAGACCTTGTGGAACTTGCATTCTAGCATGAGGACATCATAAACAATAAAATAATAAATATGTAATTACATGATAAAAAGTCTGAAAAAACTGTTGCTAATTCGTATATAAAACTATTTCATTGGTGTTTTGCCAATGAATTGATTAGATTAACTATTTTTGTATTTTTTTTGTACTTCATTTTCTCTCAACTGTATATTTATGCCTTTTGCTGCTTTTCCTATTGTTGTAATGGTACCTCATTTTAATAATATTGCTTGGGCTGGAAATGGAGGTAGGATAAATTATTACGTTGGAAAACATAGCAAGGTGGAGCAGGATCCATTCTGAGTATAACTTTTTGACTACATGGAAATATCTAGAACCATGAACTTATTATCTATAGCAACTTGTATAACTACTGTTAAGCCGATCATTATATAAAACTAATACAAGGCATTTAATAAACCTAATCAACTACAACCTGTTTGATATATAGGGAAATATAATAATGACTGAACAACTATTTTAAAAGAAGATTTACAAGAGCAGTAAATGTCTAGTGACAGCAATCCTATCTAAATATAGATGCACTTGCAGGGGCAAAACGTTAAGACCCTTTATAACCCAGCCTGTATACTGAAACATTCCAGGAGACAATAGCCAATAAATTGGCAGGCACCATCAGAAAGGTAAATACAGTATACATAAATAAGGACAGTACATAGAGGAAGGAAAATAAATCTTAAAACTATTATTTCAAGCTACATAACCATTATCATTCCTTTGTACTGACAAGGTACAATTCGAGGGCAAAGCTAAACTCTCAGTAATGTGCTTTGACAGGTCAATGGTCTCAACTCTGAGGACATGTTGAAATTGCCATGTAGCTTTTTAAACCATACCAATACCAACAAGCCCCACCCCAGACCAATTAAGTAATAATTTCTGAAAGAGAGGCTCTGACACTGGTATTTATTTTATTTTAAAGCTCCCCATGTGAAATAAATGTCAGGATTGAAAATCTTGGCTTTTCCTCACAATTCAGCTTTACTACCTACTAGTATGTGAATTTAGTCAAGCTACTTAACAAACTTTCTAAGCTGTATTCTCTCATTGGTAAAATACAATCAAAATCATACTGAATTCATAGACTGTTATGAGGATTAAGTGAGATAACCTCTGTAGAGCACTAATCATATGCTTGGCACCTAATAAATCCTTAATAAACATTAGCTATTTCTGTGTTTATTATTGGTGCAACTAGTGGCACATGTTAATTTCAACTGGTGAGTAAAAGGTGAGTAAATTCATTGAGTTATTTCATACTTTGCTTACTTATTATAAAATACTCTATCTTTATCAAATTCCAGGATTAATTTCTCCTGGTATGCTGATTACAGCAGACTCTACTATGACCCGACTTGTCGGAATACAGTCTCATATCTATTAACTGCTGGCTATCTCTCTTCGTCCCAGGATCAATAATAAAAGGAGTCCTTGTTTCACTGGCCAGCCAGTTGAGGTTAAATACAGCCTTGCTGCTTATATTCATAGGATGAAACACCAGATGGGTAACTTTCTCTCCAATTCAGTGATATATCAGTTAGGCATCCCCTGTATCTATCCTGATTGGGAAGCCAATTATGTATTTTGGTCTCCTTCCACATTAGTCTCTTGGGTACCCAGGCTCCATATCTATGCCATTTGACTTGTGTCTGCTTCTCTATCTTGTTTATTGTTTTCCATTGAGCTAACGTTCATGGGAATTGCCAGAACAACCTTGAATCTGAAGCTCAAAATTATTCACTCAGGCATTCACTTAACATTTGAGTCTTTAGTTTGTGTCGGGCATTAGTGTAGTTTACCAGACCACAAATATAAGTAGAATACACTCTTTCAATTGCAAGGACTCAGTCTCAAGAAGAAACAGTATAAATGAAAAGAAAAGCTAGAGTAGAAACATGCAGAAGATATTAAGGTGAAGAAATAAGCAATAAAACTATTGGAATGAAGTAGATGAAATTATCATAAGTTGCATATATTGTGATTACACTGATAGATGACAGAGATAGATAGATAATGTGTATGAAGCCAAATGGAAAAAGGAACTAAAAGAGGCCACATTACTACAAATGTACTACAAATTATAAAAGTAGCAACTTTCATATACGCAATGAATGAACAGAAGATATAAAAGAAAAATATTTCATCAAATCTAGCAACAATAAAATACACAATACCTCATAGAACACTAATAAGAAATTTACTAAACCTACAGAAAGAAAAACACATTTTATTCAGAGATATAAAGCAAGGGTTGATTTAATATAGATAGTCCATGGATTCAGATAGAAAGTCTATTAATGAACTTCAGAAGTTTGATTTAAATATTAAATTCAATTCATATAAAAACTTCAGTATGAATTTTGAGGAATCTTAGAAAATTATTCTAAAATTAATCTGGAATAACAAACCAGGCAAAATTGCATTGACATTTATAGTATCTCCATTTTACAGCTGAGAAAATAAACTCATAGTAATTAATCCAAATACAAACAAAAAGTTTAAGTATAAATGATTCCAAATCTAACAATTTTTCAACTATTACAAAATGATTACTAAACAAGAATGAATATTTCCTTAATCATTCAGGTTTGAAAACCAGTGAGACTGACAGTGGGACTGTAAGAAACTTAGACTCTGCTTGTGAAAAGTGCACACATGCTTGCTTACTCCCAAAACAAGGCAGAGGAAGCAGACTGAAACTGCCCAGGACTTGGGCCAGTTTCCCACAACCACCCCAGCATGCTCCTCAGCTTGAGCTGAGAACTGGCTCCCGTCCCTCTTGCTCTGTGGTGCAGCTACACCCTAGGTTGAAGGCTGCCACAGGCAAAGAGAGTGCACAAATGTGGGGGATGGAGCCAGCTCAGACCTGACAGAGCATCCAAATGGAGCGAGGGCAAACATTACTGGTGTTCATAAGGGCAGGAGATGAGGAGTGGTCTGGAACTCTGACTGGTACCAGGACCACCCTATCACATGCCCCAGCCCATGCCAAGCACCTGCTCTGGCCCCTCCCCTCTTGCTCGATAATGCAGCTCCCCACTAGGGCAGAGGCTGCCACTTCTAAGGAAGGTATGGAGTTGTGGGGGAAGGAGTTGACTCAGACCTGACACAGCATCTGAAAGGGGCAAAAGAAGCCATTACTGGCATTCATGGGGAACAGCAGATCAGGAGTGTTCTGGAGCTCTGACTGATGCTGGGACCACCCCAGCCTGCACATTGGCCCATGCCAAGCTCCTTCCTGCTCCAGCCCCCCTTGTTCCAGCAATGCTCCTCTCTGGACTGAACATGTCAATGCACAGGGCAGAAAGCACACACTTCGAGGGAACAGAACCAGATCAGACATGAACACTAGGGCTTCTGCTCCAGCAACATGGGATTCAACCCACCCCTGATATGGTGGTGTTGGCTATGGAGCAGAAAAGAAGCCCCAGCTAACATCTGGCTCTGGTCTTAGCTCTTCCATCTCCAGTCCTACCTACTACCGATGTGACGGCTGCTAGCACACACTGAATGATGACATGACTTCTGCTCACTTCAGATTCAGCTCTGCCACCAAAGCCATTGGACACATGCAGACTATAGAGGGACATTCCCACAGAAGGACAGGAATATATAACTAACTGTTTGACCTAATTTCATAAAGATGGAGAAATTAAGCAAAATGAGAAAACAGAGAAATTTTTTTTCAAAAGAAAGAACAAAAACCTGTAAAAACAATTAATGAAACAGACATAAACAATTTACCAGAGTAAAAAGTTCAAAGGATTAGTAATAAGAATGCTAAATGAACTAGAGAAAAGAATAGATGAACATGGTGAGGATTTTAATAAGAAACTAGTCAGAACTGAAAAATACAATAACTGAAATGAAAAACACATTAGAAAGAATTAAAAGTAGACTAGGTGATAGAGAAGAGCACATAAGTGATCTGGAAGATAGGATAATGAAAATCACCCAATGAAAACAGCAAAAAGAAAAATAAATTTTTAAAATGAGAACAGTTTAAGGAACTTTTGTGACAATATCAAGCAGACCAACATTCACATTATAAGGGTCCCTGGAGAAGAGAGAGAGAAAAGGGTCAAAAATGTATTTGATGAAATTATGAATGAATATTTCCCAAATCTGATGAAGGAAACATTATCAAGGTACAAGAAGCACAGACAGTCCCCAAAAAAAGATGATTCCAAAAGGAAGCACAGCAAGACATATTATAATTAACATGGCAAAAGTTAAACATAAAGAGACAATTCTAAAGGCATTATGAGAAAGACAAAGAGTCACGTATAAGGGAACCTCCATATGGCTATCAGTTGATTTTTCTAGAGAAAGTTTGCAGGCCAAAAGAGAAGGGCATGATATATTTATGTGCTGAAAGAGAAAAACTTACAAACTATGATACTCCACCAGGCAAGATTATCATTTAAAATGGAAGAAGAGGAAAAAACTTCTCAGACAGACAAAAACTAAAAGATTTAATGAATACCAAACTGACCTTAAAAGAAATGTTAAAGGGTCTTAACAGTGAAGGGAAAAACATGAAGGTGTAAAATAGGACATCAAAAACAGAAAATGTCGGGGAGGGGAGTATAAAAATGTAGATCTTTTAGAATGTATTTGAAGTAAATGACTACCAGTTTAAAACAAGTAGATATAAGTCAACATACATGAACCCCATAGTAACCACAAATCAAAAACCTACAACAGATATATAAAAGCTAGAGAGAAAGGAACACAAGCATACAAATAAGGAAGATCATAAAATCATAAGGGAAGAAACTAAAAAAGAAAAGAACAGAGATGAACCACAGAAACAACCAGAAAACAAGTAACAAAATTGCAATAAGTACTTAGCCATCAATATTCACTTTAAATGTCAACAGACTAAATGCTCTAATCAAAAACATGCCATGTGGTGGCTGATTAGATAAAAAAAGAAAAACAAGACCCATTTATATGCTGCTTATAAGAGATGCATTTAAAAGCTAAGGATAAACAGATTGAAAGTGAGGGGATGGAAAAAGAAATTTTATGCAGATGGAAATAACAAGAAAGTTGGTATAACAATACTCATATCAGACAAAAGACCAAAGAAGCAAAGAGCTAGTTTTTTGAAAATATAAACAAAATTGATAAGCCTTTAGCATACTCCTCAAAAAAAGAAAGAGGACCCACATAAACAAAATATGAAATGAAAGAGCAGAAATGACAACTGATACCATGAAATACAAAAAAATCAAGAGAATACTACAAACAGTTATACACTAACTAACTGAAAAACTTAGAAGAAATGAACACATTTCTAGAAACAATCTTCCAATACTGAATCAGGAAGAAATAGAAAATCTGAACAGACCAATAGCTAGAAGAGAAACTGAGTTTGTAATTAAAAATACAAAACAAAACCTCCCAGCAAACAAAAGTCTAGGACCAAATGGCTTCACAGAGGACTTCTACCAAACATATTAAGAAGGGCTAATATCTATCTTCTCAAACTGTTCCAAAAATTGAAGAGAAGGAATCATACCCAAATTCATTTTATAAAGCCACCATTACCCTGACACCAAAACTAGACAAAGACATTATAAAAAGAAACTACAGGCCAATATCTCTGATGAATATAGATTCAAAAATCCTCAACAAGGGCTTCCCTGGTGGCACGGTGGTTGAGTGTCCACCTGCTGATGCAGAGGACACAGGTTCGTGCCCAGGTTCGGGAGGATCCCACATGCCACGGAGCAGCTGGGCCCGTGAGCCATGGCTGCTGAGCCTGTGCGTCCAGAGCCTGTGCTCCGCAATGGGAGGGCCACGACAGTGAGAGGCCCGCATACTGCAAAAAAAAAAAAAAAAAATCCGCAACAAAATATTAGCAAACCAAATTCAATGATATATGAAAAGGATCATACACCATGATCAAGTGGGATTTACTCCAGGGATACAAGAATGGAATATATCTGAGAATCTAGCAATGTAATACATCACATTAACAAAAGGATAAAAAATCACTTGATCATCTCAATAGATGCAGAAAAAGCATTTGGCAAAACTCAACATCCATTCATGATAAAAAACGCCCATCAAAGGTTGTATAGAGGAAACATATCTCAACATTATAAAGGCCATTTATAACAAGCCCACAGCAAATATCATATTCAGCATTGAAAACCTGAAAGCTTTTCATCTAAAATCAGGAACAAGATAAGGATGACCATTCTCGCCACTTCTGTTTAATGTAGTAGTGGAAGTTCTTAGCCACAGTAATCAGACAAGAAAAAGAAATAAAGCCATCCAAATTAGAAGGGAAGAAATAAAACTCACTATTTGCAAATGACATGACACTACATACAGAAAACCTGAAAGTCTCTACTACAAAACTATTAGAATTGGGCTTCCCTGGTGGTGCAGTGGTTGAGAGAGACCACCACCTGCCGATGCAGGGGACACGAGTTCGTGCCCCAGTCCGGGAAGATCCCACATGCCACGGAGTGGCTGGGCCCGTGAGCCATGGCCGCTGAGCCTGTGTGTCCGGAGCCTGTGCTCCACAATGGGAGAGGCCACAACAGTGAGAGGCCCGTGTACCGAAAAAAAAAAAAAAAAACCCAAAACACACACAAAAAGCTATTAGAATTAATAAACAAATACAGTAAAGTTGCAGGAAACCAGATTAATATACAGAAATCTATTGCTTTTCTATACACTAATAATGAAATATCAGAAAGAGAAAGCAAGAAAACAATCTCATTTAAAATTTCATCCAAAAGAATAAAATACCTTGGAATAAACTTAGCCAAGGAGGTGAAAACTTATACTCTGAAAAATTTAAGACATTCATGAAGGAAACTGAAGATGTTATAAAGAAATTAAAAGGTATCCTCTGTTCATGGATTGGAAGAATTAATATTGTTAAAATGTCCACACTACCCAAAGCAATCTACAGATTTTATGCAATCCCTATCAAAAAATCCATGACATTTTTCACAGAACTAGAACAAGTGTTAAAATTTACATGGAACCACAAAAGTCCCCAAATAGCCAAAGCAATCTTGAGTTAAAGAACAAAGCTGAAAATATCACATTCCCTGTCTTCAGACTATAACATAAAGGTACACTAATCAAGATAGTATGGTACTGACACAAAATCAGACACATAGATCAATGGAATAAAGAACCCATAAATAAATTCACACACTTATGAACAATTAATTTACAACAAAGGAGGTAAGTATATATAATGGAGAAAAGACAGTCTATTCAATAAATGGTGCTGGGAAAACTGGACAGCTACATGTAAAAGAATGAAATTCTCACACCATATAGAAAAATAAACTCAAAGTAGATTAAAGACCTAGATGTAAGACCTGAAACCATAAAATTCCTAGAAGAAAACATAGGCAGAATATTCTGACATAAATCGTAGCAATGTTTTTTTTGGATTCATCTCCTAAGGCAAAAGAAATGAGCAAAAATAAACAAATGGGACTTATTTAAATTTTAGACCTTTTGCACAGCAAAGGAAACATCAACAAAACAAAAAGACAACCTACTGAATGAGAAAATATTTGCAAATGATATGACTGATAAGGGGCTAACATCCAAAATATATAAATAGCTCATACAACTCAATGTCTAACAACCAAATAACCCAATTAAATAATGGGAAGAAGACCTGAACAGTCATTTTTCTAAATAAGATATACAGATGGCCAACAGGCACATGTAAAGATGCTCAACATCTCTAATAATCAGATAAGTGAAAATCAAAACCTAAAAGAGCTACCACCTCATATCTGTCAGAATTGCTATCATCAAAAAGTCTATAAATAATAAATAATGGCAAGGATGTATAGAAAAGTGAACCCTAGTACACTTGGTGGGAATCTAAATTGGTGTAGCCACTATGGAAAACATTACAGGGAGGTTCCTCAAAAATCTGAAAAAAGAACTACCATGCGATCCAACATTTCTACCATGGGGTATATACCCAAAGGAAAAAAAAAACACTAATAAAAAGATACACGCACCCCCATGTTTATAACAGCATTATTTACAATAGCCAAGATATGGAAGCAACTTAATTGTCCACCAATAATGAATGGATAATTGTCTAGCAATAGATGAATGGACACACTATACACACACACACACAATGGAATATTTGGAATATTACTTGGCCATAAAAAAGAATGAAATATTTCCATAAAAAAGAACAAAATATTTGCAAAAACACAGATGGATCCAGATGTTATCAATATCATGCTTAGTGAAATAAGTCACACAGGTAAAGACGAATACTCTGTTATCACTTATATGTGGAATCTAAAAATAAAACAAATGAATATGGCAAAACAGAAACAGACTCACATATAGAGAACAAACTAGTGGTTACCAGTGGGGAGAGGAAAGGGTAGAGGGGAAAGACAAGGGTAGAAGATTAAGAGGCATGAACTACAGTATAAAATAAATAAGCTATAAGGATATGTTGTACTGTATAGGGAATATAGCCAAAACTCTATAATAACTTTAAATGGAGTATAATATATAAAAATATTTAATTACTGTGCACACCTGAAACTAATATAATATTGAAAATGAACTATACTTCAATAAAAAATATAAAAAATTAAACAGAGGCAGTAGCTATGAATGTTCATAGCAGCACTATTTACAAGACATGGAAACTAAGACATGGAAGCAACCTAAATGTCCATTGACAGACAAATGGATAAAGAAGATATGGTATATATATATATATATATATATATATATATATATATATATATACACACACACACACACACACACACACACACACACACACACACAATGGAATATTTCTCAGCTACAAAAAAGAATGAAATAATGCCATTTGTAGCAACATGGATGGACCTAGAGATTATCATACTAAGTGAAATAAGTCAGACAGAGAAAGACAAATATCAGATGATATCACTTATATGTGGAATTAAAAAATGATACAAATGAACTTATTTACAAAACAGAAATAGACTCAGACATAGAAAACAAACTTATGGTTACCAAAGGTGAAAGAGGGAAGAGGAATAAATTGGGAATTTGGGATTAACAGATTCACACTACTATATACAAAATAGATAAACAACAAGGACCTACTGTATAGTACAGCGAACTATCCTCAATATCTTGTGATAACCTATGGAAAAGAATCTGAAAAAGAATATACATATAGATAGATAGATAGATAGATCTGAGTCAGTTTGCTATACACCTGAAACACTGTAAATCAGCTATACTTCAATTTAAAAAAGGAAAAAAAATTATATTAAAAAACAACAAAACATGGGGCTTCCCTGGTGGCGCAATGGTTGAGAGTCCGCCTGCTGATGCAGGGGACATGGGTTCATGCCCCAGTCCGGGAAGATCCTACATGCCACGGAGTGGCTGGGCCTGTGAGACATGGCCACTGAGCCTGCACGTCCGGAGCCTGTGCTCCACAACGGGAGAGGCCACAACAGTGAGAGGCCCGCGTACCACAAAAAAAAAAAAGCATGAAAAACTTAAAAAAATAAAATAAAAAGGAGGTAGGAGGTTCAGGATCAGAGACTGGGATATGATGATAGAAACAGAGTCTGCAGTGATGTCCCCTGAATATGGAGGAAGGGGCCATGATCCAAGAAATCCAAGCAGCCTCTAGCAGCTGGAAAAGTCCAGGAAAGGATTCTCCCCTTGGGCCTCCAGAAGAAACCCAGCCTTGATGCCTTGTTTTCATATTTCTGCCTTTCAGAACTGAGTTAATAAGTGTTGTTTTAAGCCAAAAAACAAAAGAAAAAACAAAATAGTTGTCACCAATGGATGCAGTAAATAGAGATCAGAGCAAAGGGAACAGAATTAATTACTTTTAATATTATACCTTTCTTTACTGTTTGAATATTTTATCATATGAATGTATCATTTTCTTAAGTTTTCAAATACAGTAATGTATATAAAGGATCTAGTCTACACATATTAAATGCCTTCTAACCTGTAACTAGTATTTTCAAACCATGGCTTAACGGGATATGATATAGTTAAAAACTTAGATTTAAATGACTGTTCAAATAAAACAAGTTGGGCTTCCCTGGTGGCGCAGTGGTTGAGAGTCCACCTGCCGGTGCAGGGGACACAGGTTCGTGCCCCGATCTGGGAAGATCCCACATGCCGCGGAGCGGCTGGGCCCGTGAGCCATGGCCGCTGAGCCTGCGCGTCTGGAGCCTGTGCTCTGCAATGGGAGGGGCCACAACAGTGAGAGGCCCGCATACCGCAAAAAATAAAAATAAAAATAAAATAAAATAAATAAAACAAGTTTGGTGGGTATAACAGAGACTTTTAAAAGCTCTTCTACATTTCCCTGCCTCTCTCACAGTTAAACTGAGTTAAAGTTGTCGGGTTCTGAAAAACAGGATGTGAGTAGAAATGATGGAAGCCTCTTCAAGTCCTAGCCCTTAAACATCCCAACATAGTTACCCATTTCCCTTTACCTGCCACAATGACTTTGGAGGACTATTTTCCAGGTGGTGTAGCTACCAGATGGCTGCCAATATACCTGAGTCACTGAATGAACTCAGAGGAGTCACACCATCCACAGTGAGTAAGAACCTTAGTTGTTAAAGCACTTTGAATTTGGAGGCTTATCTCTTGTAGCAGCTAATGTTGTTTACACTGACCTACACAGTTTAAAATGATGATGCTTAATCATTTGACATTGACATTAATTTTTAAAAATACAAAGTTAAAAGATGAATGTTTTAAAATAGACAATGCATTAAATGAACGCTGCCTTAAAAGATTTTAAAGTGATTTTTCTCTCCTTGTCCTAAATTCCCATGTTGAGAGGAATTTACCAGAAAAAGAGAAGTTTTGTTCAGGCTTCTGTGCCCTCATTATTTCATTCATCATGCAAATAGTCCACTGCCTGCTGACAAACTTCAAACATCGCTACCTAGGAACGATTGACAGCTGACATTAACTGTTAAGACTTGATTGAGCTAATTGACATTCACAGTCTGAGTATTAAAATGAGAATGAGTCAGGATAAGTCTTCCTTCTTCACTTATGTGTTTGTTCAATTGCTTGACCTTTATGTTTGTTTGCATTGTTGTGGCTTTAGACAGTAGGGAGGATTATACTCACAAAATGCTCTTTTCATATGTATTTAGGCATTTTTGATCAAATACTCCTAAAAGTATCTAATAATTCTTTAAAGTTTCTGCTGTATATGATTATATCAAGCAAATAGTTTTGATACATTTTTAAGGCGATCACTGAGTCATTCTTTGACCCATGTCAAATTAGACTAAAGTAAAAAGACTAGCAAAAACAAAAGGTACAAACAATAAACTATCACTTGAGAACTCCTCTAGTTTGTCACATTTTTAAACTATATTTCTAGACTAAACTACGTATTCGTGCCAAATCCTCACAACAGTTCTGCATGTTGGATATCACCTCTCTTTTACAATGGACAAAAATAGAGCTCAGGTAGGAGTTGATCAGTGGAGTAATCAGCTAACTGATCAGTGGTAGGACCAGGAATCAAATTCAATCTTCCTGGCCCCAAAGCCTCAGTTATTTCTTCTTTGCCCTATAGCTCCAGTATCTATGTAAGTATTCTTATGTCTCCAACTGGACCCTATTAACTAAGATATATTGATAAAATACTTAAGACCTAACTTTTCTTCTAGCTTAAAAGAATCATTTGGCTTAACTATAAACTACAAACAGCTCCTGAAGTGGCTGAAGAGAATGCCATATCTGCTTGGAATTTTCAGAATTCATCTTGAAGCAGACTTGGGAGTTACAAGGAGGTAGATGAGGGATGAACATGATGAGACTGTATATCACTTTGATTACAACATGGCCACACAAGGATCGTTTATCATCCTCATTTTACTGATGGGTAAAATCAGTCTAAAATAATCTAACCCCTTTCCCAATGTCATGGATTTGTTAGGTTAAGAACCTCGGATTGATATCCAAGTTTGTCTGACTCCAAAATCCTTTTCATTTTACCATATTTTTTCCCAGTTCTTTCATCAAGACCTGTTGATTAAAACCTTTTTGTTTTTTTAATGGGCTTCCTAAACAGAAAGAGTAAAGATAATGAAATCTTTTTACCTTAATGGCTTGGTAATCATTATGAAAACTACTGTTGAATAATACAACTCTGTCTACCTTCTAATTTTTCTGTCTCCTTCTAATTATGAAAATTACAGAAATTTCTGCCCTTTTCTTCATCCCCTTTTTTGTGTGGTTTCTAATCTGCTATAAACCACAAAATACTACAACCAGATCAATTAAGAATATTTTCTTAACTATGCCAATAAGATTCTGTATTAAGACCTTCTACATAGTAGCACAATGATTTTTAATGCAGATCTTTGTCTCTGGTGATATCTCCCTGTTGGTTTTGTTGACGTGTAAGTCTACATTTTTGATGACTGAGTCTCCAGAAGACTCAATACAAATTAATCAATAAAAGTTGCTGTGAAAACTGATTTAACTTTTTGGGAAGAAAAGGTAAAATATTGCATCTTATCCTGCTCCCAAATTAATTCCAGATGGATTAGAGTTCAGTGTTAAAAAAAAAAAAAAAGAAAAAAAGAAATCATGAAAGAACCAGAAATAACATGTAAGTAAAGATTTATATGATTTTGGAATACAGAAGCCCTATCTAAGCATAACATTAAGGAAGAAATCGTGAAGTAAAAACAGTTATAATGATTATGCAATTTTTAAACTTCTAAAATTAAAAAAAAATCAAAGGAAAAACTGCAAGGAAAATGTTGGTATGTACAAGTAATAATATAATTACATATAAAAATATTTTTAAATCAATCATAAAAAATTAGACTCTTTTGAAGAAAATAGTACAGTCTATGGATACAAAAATCACCCATAAAGTAGTCAGTAAACATGTAAAAATTGTTAGTCTCACTAACAATTTAATAAATACATAATAACAAATGAGATGCTATTCATTCACATATTCGGAAACTATATTTTTAAATGAGAAATTGGTGAGGTACTCTCACATAGTACAAGTAATAATATAAACTTATATAGACTAATTTCTAGAAGGAAATTTGATAATATGTATCAAACTTATTAAGAAATGATCCAATACTTTCTATTAGTAAGCCTATTTCTAAAAATGTATTCTAGGAAAATATTCTGACTAATGTGCTATGATGTATATATAAAGATATACATGGACCATTATTTATTATAGTGAAGTACTAGAAACACCTAAATTCAAAAAAAAAAAGGATTAGTTAATTGAACTATAGAATACCATGCATCCAGGTGATGGGACACTATTTAGCTATTAATAATTATATCCACAAAGAAAATTTATGGAATACAAAAGTACCCACATTATATAGAGGACATATATATGATATATCTACATACACATATGTGTGTGCAACTAAAAGAAAGTGTGTAAAATATTAATGGTAACAAACTCTGTATGCTGTTTATTTTATATTCACTTCTGAATTTTCAAATTTTTCTAGAAGGAACTGAGATTACTCTTAACACTTGGAAAAGCTTGATATTAAACATATGTATGATGTAAAAATAATACAGGCTAGGATTACACATCTCTGCCCTCTTACACTTGGGTGTGGCCCTGTGATTTACCTGACCAATGAAATGTGAGCAAAAGCCACATGTGGTACTTCTGGGAACAAACATGAAGTGCCAGGACATGTTTGTCCACATTTTTGGTCCCTTCCTCCGATACTATGAAAGCAATGACAAGAGCTTCTTCATCGGCCTGAATTCCCAAACTGATTATGATGAGCAGAGCCCCTTTGCTGACCCACAATGGCCATGTAGTGTACATGATATATTTGTTTTTCTGTTTTAAGCCACTGAGATATTTGAGTTGGTTTTTGTGTGTGTTTCAGTATGTAAAGGCACCCAAATTTCAAACTGGTGTATATAAGACCACACACACTGAGAGTTTGGAATGTCTGAATTTTTCTACCCATTACCAAATCAGGATAACCTATTACTGTTTTAAGCCCCGAATAAACTAACCATTTCAGTAATACTCTTCATTTATAAAAATCACACTATGACAGCCTTAATAAACTTAAGTTTTAAAGCAAAGAATGAAGTCTACACCCCTCTCGTGCACAGACCTTTTCTGAGAAATGGGAATAATGATCCAATTCATTTGTGTTCTCTTAGCTAAAATTCCCCTTCTGGGAAAGCAATAAATACCTTTCTGTTGGTAACTTTCTGTTTACCACCACACATTTCTGGAGGGCAGCCAGCTGGCACAGGTCCTCTTATTGGCACAAAGAGCACACAGCTGGGTTGCTTATGCTTCTATTTCTCTGGAAGGCATCCTAGTGGCTCCCATAGTCACCAGGAGCCTAAGAAGATGCTAATCAAAATATAAGCAGGGGGGCTTCCCTGGTGGCGCAGTGGTTGAGTGTCCGCCTGCCGATGCAGGGGACACGGGTTCGTGCCCCGGTCCGGGAAGATCCCACATGCTGCGGAGCGGCTGGGCCCGTGAGCCATGGCCGCTGAGCCTGCGCGTCCGGAGCCTGTGCTCCGCAACTGGAGAGGCCACAACAGTGATACACCCGCGTACCACAAAAATAATAATAATAATTAAAAAAATATATATATACATATATATATATATATAAGCAGGATTCACAGAGGCCAAAGGGTCACTCATACAGTATATAGTTATTGCTTATGCATAGCTATTTAAACATAGCTGTTTATTTTCTCAATGGTTTTAAATCAGATGAGTTCACTATAGTAAGAAAATGGTTATAACACCTTTTTAAATCCTATTTGACCCCAAAATATAAGCAATTAAATGAAAGATGACAAAAATCAATGAATTGGACATTATGAAAAGGACATAATATATTTAGGTTTGTACAATAAGGCAATTCTCAACTAGCAGTTTTATTTTAAAATGAATGAAGACTTTCTGTCTTTATTAATTCCCCTCACTTAGCAGCATGTAAACTAAAATTGATAGACCTGGACTTTTCAGTGACTTTTAGGTTATATCCCTCTCACTACAATTTTCATTTAAAATAAACAACTGCAAAATCTCTATGAAACAGAGACCAAGAATAAGTCTTATAAAGGTTAAATTTGCCCAAAGATATATCTTGACCAGCTAGAGACTGCTGAATTGTATGACTTGTCTAGTTGCATTCACAGCCTAATATATTCTCTAGTTGGCAGGCTTCCAAAATGAAGAATAATCATGCATTTTTGAAACTGAAATTACAACATTTAACTAAGCCCTCTTATCCTGACTTTAATGCAGTTAAATTAAGAACTGTAATTTTAAAAAATATATTAAGTCATCCAATTTTTCATTTTGGTAAAGCTTGTTATGGAATAATGCAAATATCTAAAAAGTTTCAATTTATATTACATGTAAAATAATCCTGTACAATAAATTATAGCTTTTGTTTAACACTATTACAATCACATAAAGGTGATGCAGACTCAAAAATATTCAAAGGAAGGGTGAATGAAATGGAGAGACATATACAGAAAGCACAGAGGATTCTACCATAATGATGACACAGGTGACCATTTCTGTCACAGTGTCAGTCATTGAAGCAGTGCTAAACAATGCTTTATGCAAAAGTCAATAAATGGGGCAACTTTTGAAAATGGTGGACCTGTTTTCAACAGATTTCCTAATTCAACAAATCAAGTTTCATTTATTTGAGTTATGGCATTACTCTGAGTAAATGTCAAGGATTTTCTGATTAGCTTTATGGATACAAAGTATGGATCATTACTGACATCTCTCCTCACCAGTTTTATCTGTTTCCATCCCTCAAAGGCAATGCCTTTTTTGTAGCAAGGTAAAGTTATCTGCATTAGTGGCTAAGGGGAAATGCCTAATACTTCTGCCCCAACTGGATGGCATCAGTTTATTTTACATGTCCAGATAGCAATGTAAGCCTGTGCCTAAAGTGAAAATCATCTTAGCTGTTGAAGTTTTCACCGTCTATTGATATCCACAAGGATGATCTGCTTGTGGCTTGGTGACTTATAACCTTATGAGACTTCACAGTAAAATAGCTAACTTATACTCTGAGTTACTCAAGGTATTTTCTATTAACATGATCTTCTGCAATATTTATCTTCTTTTTGTTAATACATGAGCTTCAGTGGTCCTTCTTATCTTTGAATTTTAAATAAGGTTGCAGTTTTGACTATATAAAGCAGGTTCAGACATTCAAAAGCCAGGAAGATAATTCAAGTGAATTAATTTAGTAGGCATTGAAAGATATATGTTTAATACATAGATAAATTCTTTACTTCAATGTAGAAATATGCTCTCCCCCTTTTTTTAGTAAACATATAACTTTCTTGCTCTTTCTTGATCCCATGTTCCCACTTTTCGTAAAGACATGAGTACAAGACATAATTAACTTTTCTCTCTCCTGTAAGAAAAACAAAAGCAAAAATATGAACATTAATTCCAACATATATAAGTACTCGGTACTGGGAAGACAACTGGGGTGATAACTGTAGAGGCTGAGAAATGCATGCATGTCTTGCTTAAAGTACCAGTTGCCACCAAGCAATGGAGGGAATGTAGTATAAATGTAACCCCAATCTTAAAACAGAGCACTCTTTTTTTTCAGAAGGAGTCAGCTCTTGGGGGTTTTTATTGAGTCATTCAATAAATATGTATTAATAGTCCCAATATACCAGACACTATTTCAACTTCCCAAAATATACTAGTAAGCAAACAGAAAAATAAACATCCCAGCCCACATGTAATTTACAATATATTGGGGAGACATAAAATAAAAAAACAACAAGTAAATCACATAAAACGTCAGAATACAAAAACTGCTACGGAAAGAAAGAAAAGAGCAGAGTAAGGGAGACTGGGACCGCATTGGTCAGGAGGAGAGTGTGCTGTGGGGGATGACTGTGAAATTTTACATATAGTGGCTGATTAAGCCTGGGTGGCATCTGAGCAAAGACTTGGAGGCAGTGATGGAGTTGACAATGAAGCTATTTAGGAGAAGAGCATTCCAGGCAGAGGGAAAAGCCAGTTCAACGACTTGAAGGGGGGAGTGAACATGGCATGTTCCAACAAAAAAGGAGGCCAGCGTGGGTGAAGAAGAAACAAAGATAAGAAAATATTTTAGGTGAATTAGAATCGATTACAAATATTGATAACAAATTTACATAATAATTACTCAATCCTGAGAAAAACCTCACCTAACAAGTTATATCCCCCAAATATAATCAGGGTTTTATTTTGCATCCAACATCTACATAAGGCCTAGAACAGGAAGCCATTTAATTTCTAGGAATTGTGCTGAGGTTCTTTGGCTGTGGGTGTCAATTAGGAATGATGGATTACAATCCGTTCAGCTGAAATTGATTCCATATACTATCTACACAGTATATCTATGCATTCTGTTTAATGTAAAAGATTGCCTTTGACTGTAGGAATTCCATACCCCATCCCCAAAGTCTGTCAGTTCTTTAGAAGTGGCCTTGGATAACATGGGGTAAGATGACAAGTCAGTCTCAAAATATGCACAACAGAATGCCTTTGTCTCTTATTCATCTGTTGTGGATCTCACTATCAACACTTTAAGTAACAAACAGAATGCTAAGTTTTTAATATTTTTCAACATTTACCAAAGTCTCATTTATGATAGATGTTCTAATGTTAGCCATCAGTTTCGCTGACAGGCATTGTCACTATATTTAGTTTAGTCATCAGAAGGCTACATATATAGACCTGCCTCTTAAACAATGAGCTTCTCAGAATTCATTTCACGTCTAATCCTGTAGCATTTTCCTCCATGACTGAGGTTTACTCTAATATCTTTTCTGGCTTCATCTAAATGTTCCATATGTGCCTCACTCTCTAATACTAAACATTTTTTCTTATCTTTCATCCAAATCAGTTTCACTTTTAAAAATAATGACCATGATTAACGGCACTGCTTTTCATTTGCAGGTCTGCAATTTGACATCATTCTAATAATTCTTGAACCACATTTTTTAAATTAATTCACGTCTCTGCATTTACTTGATCCTTTCTTAGTATAAGTCTTCATCCTTTTCCACAAGAGGTTGCTGCAGCCTTTAACGTGTCTCCCTGCTTAAGGAACCCCCCACATAAAATGGCATTACTAAATGGCACATATAGTTAAAAACCATTCCCCTGTATATTACCATCAAATGACTCCCTGCTGTGCACAGGCTAAAGTTTAAACTCCTATGACACAAGCCCAGCCATGGGGATAACCCTAGCCTGTCTCTCTAATTTCATCTTTGACTGCTTCCCTAAATATACGCCATGTCACATTACCTCTTTCTTTCTGCCACCCCTGTTATTAATGTAGAACCGTACTTATTACAGAATATTGCAATTGTGTCATAGCATAGTCCTTCCATTCAACTATGAGCTATTAGAAAACAAGTATGGAATATTATTCACTTTTGTCTCCCTAGTGTAGTATCTTACACATAACAGGCACTCCATAAATGCCTATTTAGTGAAAAAATGGCCTTCCCAGAAGTTGATGTGTTGTTCATCTCTCATTCATGGAACAGAGTCAGTATATTCCTCTCAGGTAGAAATGGTATAAAAATAACTTTATAATTTATATTGTGTGTGAACGTACATAGGAATTTTATTTCCCTAATTCAATCAGTAGGTGGTAAATCCTATTGAGGCTAGCTAGAGACATTATTCATTTCTGCACTATGGAATGATAATGAGTGTTAAAAATTTAGTGACTCTGAAAATGCACCTATTGATTAACAATGACCAACTATAGCACTCTGTAAATATGATTTTTAAAGCCATTATACATTTATATTTTAATAATAGCTTTCAGAGATTCTGATTCAACTTCTATCTTTTGACTTCTAGCCATGCATACATAGGCCAAATTTACTATATATTCATAACAAAATCAAAGGTTAGGCAGCAATAGTTCAAGATAACCTGTGTTTCAATGATTTCAAACGTTTGTCTTCCGGTCCAAATTAGCTTAATCACTTTCCCAAAAGGTGGCCTCATTCCTGTGTGAATGTACCTGCAACATTAACAGGCACATACAATGGAGTGAAACACATTCATCCAGATAATTTTCAGCAGTCAGACAACCAGGAAGGAGCAAGGTCTCTGACAGGGATCCATCTTGATACAATAATTAGGCTTGTTCTAGACTACAGACCAATTAATTTCAAGCTCCAGGGAATCACAGTCTTGTAGACAGAAAATGGCATTTGAATAAGATGGTGACAAAAAAACATGCATTAATATAAAAAGAATTTGGACTCTGGGAAAATCAAAACCTAGTACCTCAGATATTTTTAGACACAGAGAGAGTATGGAAATATGAAACCCAAATGCAACTGAAAACATACAGAGGGTAGGTAGGTAAGGATGGAAGTTCCTACCTTAAGTAGGTAAGGATGGAAGTATTGAAAAGGTGAATGGCAGAAGACCATGAAGGAACAGGAAGACCAGATAAAACACTGGACTTTTACAGACATTGAAGGCACTGAAATTTCTGGGCAAAAAACGCAATTCAAGAAAATACATCACATTTTTCAACAAAACTATACTCTTTTAAATTATTCAATACATGGTGCATCCTACGTATAAATATAAAAATTTAAGGTTATATATATTTCTCCTCAAAGCAGGTGATTTTCAGTAATGACGAATGATGATATAAGGAATAGTTGAAAAAAAGGAGAAAATATGGTCCAAAAATATTTTGTAGATGTCTTTGAAATCATCAGAGTGTTTAAAAATATAGTGAATAATAATGGAATCGAGATCCAAGAGAAGAAAAACACACACGAAGGTGAGCCTGGCATTTGGAGTTCATTTTCCCTGAAGCTTTGGCTGCTTGTCAGACAGTTTTGATAGAGGAGGCTAAGAAATTGAGAAAGAAGGACGAAAGTTGAAGCTGAGAGCCCATCCAAAGGATGGGTTCTGTAAACACTCCAGGCTTTGCATTGAGAATCTGAGATATAAGAGTGAACTAGAAATAGACTTGACCTTCCAAAGACCAAAGCTAAACTTCGAATCATCTCAGTCACTAATTGGAACAAGGTGATATACCATTGATAGTGCTTCTAGACAGCTGCCTGCAAGATGCCAGCACAGAACCTCTTTGGAAAAAGATAATATCACACTTGGGCCTCAAATCAGACTTCTATTTTGTTTTGTTTTTTTTTTTACACGGGCCTCTCACTGTTGTGGCCTCTCCCATTGCAGAGCACAGGCTCCAGACGCGCAGGCTCAGCGGCCATGGCTCACGGGCCCAGCCGCTCCGCGGCATGTGGGATCTTCCCGGACCAGGGCACGAACCCGTGTCCCCTGCATCGGCAGTTGGACTCTCAACCACTGCACCACAAGGGAAACCCCAGACTTCTATTTTTAAAGAAACATTGTCTGGTACTCAAAAAACAAAAACAAAACAAATAAACAAAAACAGGCAAAAGAAACTAAAGACCATGTGACCAAAACCCAGGAGAAAGGATGGACATTAGTAACTTACCTACCAGAATTGGAGATGATGAAGAAATCAGTCACAGATGTTAATTTCTGAACTGGAAGATGGATCCAAAGGAAATGACCTGGCTGACATAGGGAGAGCTTAAGAATATGGAAAAGAGCATAAGATATAAAGGGAATAAAAGGTAAAAAATTATAAAAGTGTAAACTAGTATCCCAGATAGAAATAGAGAGAAAATGGTGAAGAAGCGATACTTAAAAAGATAATGGTTGAGAATTTTCAAAACTGATAAATAACATCAAGCCATAAATTCAAAAAGCATGACAAACCACATGCAGTAAAAAGAAAAACATACTTATATATATCATAATGTAACTGCTGCAAACCAAAGATGAAGAGAAAATCTTTAAAGAAGCCAGAGGGAAATACAGATATATTGCATTTGAAGAAGGAATAGTGAGAATCACAGCCAACTTCTCAACAGAACAAAAGGAGCCAGAGATGATGGACCAGTATCTCAAAAGTGCTGAAAAGGGCTTTCCTGGTGGTGCAGTGGTTGAGAATCTGCCTGCCAATGCAGGGGACATGGTTTTGAGCCCTGGTCTGGGAAGATCCCACATGCTGTGGAGCAACTAGGCGCGTGAGCCACAACTACTGAGCCTGCGCGTCTGGAGCCTGTGCTCCGCAACAAGAGAGGCCACGACAGTGAGAAGGCCCGCACACTGCAATGAAGACTGGCCCCCGCTCGCCACGACTAGAGAAAGCCCTCGCACAGAAACGAAGACCCAACACACCCCAAAATAAATAAATAAATAAATTTATTTATTTAAAAAAAGGTGCTGAGGGCCTCCCTGGTGGCGCAGTGGTTAAGAGTCCGCCTGCCGATGCAGGGGATGCGGGTTCGTGCCCCGGTCTGGGAGGATCCCATATGCCGCGGAGCGGCTGGGCCCATGAGCCATGGCCGCTGGGCCTGCGCATCCGGAGCCTGTGCTCCGCAACGGGAGAGGCCACAACAGTGAGAGGCCCGCATACCGCAAAAAGAAAAAAAAAAAAAAAAGGTGCTGAAAGAAAATATTTGCTCTCCTAAAACTGTGTACTCAGTGAAATTATCTTTCAAAACTGGAAATAAAATAAAGGCATTTCAGACAAAATCAACTGGGAGAATTTTTTTATGAGTAGGTTTACATTAAAAGAAATTTTTCTTTAAATCTTGAGTTAGAAAGAAAATGATTTCAGAAGGAAACTTAAGGATATATGAAGGAATGATTAGAAATGAAATAGGTAAGTAGTTGAGTATATCTAAAAAACTGACTGTATTAACAATAGCAATGAAGTCTTACAGAGTTTAAAATATATAAATATGTAGATATGTGACAACAGTGGAATACTAAAAATGTAGAGGGAATAAATAATATTCTAAGATCATGGTAAAAGTACTAATTTGTACTAGAATCTGATGAGAAGATGATTCAGGGAGAATCTCTAATATTTCCACTAAACATTACCAAGCTAGTAGAGAGAAAAAATGGAATAATTATTATAATAATAAATTAGTAAAAATAAAGCCATAAAGAAGAAAGAAAGGAATATAAAACAAGAGGGAAAAATAAAATGAAAATTATCAGATAGTAAAATTTAGCCCAATACATGGGTGGCTAGACAGAAAGTAAAACTTTCTGATACAAAACTAAAGGTACAAAACTAAAATATATGGAAACAAAAATGGTAAAAAAGAAAAAAGAAAAAAATAGATACCATGGAAACACCAAAAAGAAATCTGGCCCAGCTAAAATAATACAAGCAGACTTTAATACAAATGTCTAAAACAAGTGAAAAGGGGCATCCAGGATATTAATAAATTTAATTCATTGGGTAGATAAAAAAATTCTAAGGTTTCTGCACAGTGCCTCAAAATGCAAACTTCAATTGTTTAAAAAATAATGCCCACCACAGCATCTCACAAAATTTCCTCCAAAATAATACAGAAGAGCACAAAGAACAAGAAACCACAAAAATCAAACCATCAGCATAATCTTCCAAACTTAAAAAAATATAAGTAAATAGAAAAAAATACCAAATTCCAGCAAACAACCTCTGACACCTCCCCCTGCTGCAAAACTTAGAGGGCAAGAGCAAACTGAGAAAGACAGCCAGGAAAGAGGAATGCTAACAAGGCATAATCATCTACACAAAGAGTAAGTCCATTCTACATTTTAAAATAATAAAATCGTCTCCTGTCAGAGGATTGGGATTCCAGGGGGAGGAATTTGAAAAACATGCACATAAGTGGTTGTCTTCAAAAGGCATAGTTTCTGGGAAGAAAAAGCCAAAGAGAGGAAGATGTGAACTTTGGCAAATGAATAATGAAAAGGAAAAAATGCAAGTCGAAAAATTTAGGATCCTACAACACAAAAGGAACCAAATATTGAAGGATACATAACTCTGCCCACAAATTTTAAAAAATATGCTAAAAAAACCCAGCTTTGATATACAGACAGAAAAGGGCACTAGTGAATTAGGAATCATAGAAACAGCCCCGAATCAACAAAAATGAACGGAAGAAAAAAAATAATACATACAGGGTTATTATCAAAAAAATCAAAAAAGAAAAAAGGCTGGTCACATCTGAACTGATGAAAAGTCCCCTTCAAAAACAACCATGAAGCAGAAGAAAACTGCATGACACAATTCAAAACAACTAAATGCAGTCAAAGAAGCACTTGAAGAAGTATCTTGAATTGGAAATTCCATAGTTAAAAACAGAAATAGGCCAAAAAAGGAAGAAATAAAAACAGAGTTGACTGAACTCAAGAAGGAAAAGGAAGAAAAAGACAAAATTATCTCAGAAATGAAAAATAAGGGAAAAGGGATTCAAATTAAAATTTATTAAGGAATAATGAAGAAAGGTAGGAAAACAACCAAGGGGACAAAAATAAGAAAGTAGTACAAAATTTCAAAGAATATGAGGGAAATGGAACACAGGACAAGAAGGGATAACATTCACATAATCATAGTATCTAGAGAAGTAAAATAAAACCATGAAAGAGAAGCAATAGTTAAAAGTGAACTTCAAGACCATTTTCCATAAATTTTAAGAAGGCTCCAACCTACATATTGAAAAGAGTCCAACGACAATTGGGATATATAAACCCAAAATATCAACTCTAAGATATATCCTAGTAAAACTACTAGAACTTTAAAAAAAAAAAAAAATCTTCAAGGTCCCCAGGCAAAAAGATCAAATAACTTACAAAGGGAAAAAAAAAGAGTATACTGGCATTTCCCTTTTAAGAAACAAACCAAAAAAAGGGGGGCGGGGGGGTAGAGAGAGAGATCAATGGTACAGCATGTTAAAAAAAAAAAGTTCAATAAAAGTGAGTATGAACCAAAAATTTTAAATGCAGCCAAACATCAAGGCTATGGAAATATCAAGGCTATAGAAAAACAACTTTAAACATGTAAGAATTTAGGGAATTCTGTACCCCATGCCCTTCTTCAGAATCTATTAGAGCTTTATTCAACCAAGAAATGACAGAAAATGCTTCTGCGAAAGGACTGAGGGAGAACATATTAATATATATAAGTCTAAGACTAAAATAAAAGTTGGATAAGAGTGAATAGCTAATGTATAAATGCCCATAAACAGTGAAATAGAAAAATAAATTCTAACTTATTCATATAACAAAATACTAAGCTGCAATAGAAATGCAAGTACTATAGTTACATACAACATGGAGGAATTTCACAAACATATTTCTGAGTAAGAGAAGCCAGACACAAAGGCATACACACTCTATGTATTCATATACATTGTGAATACAGGCAAATGTGACAACAGTGCTTGATGGCAGGATAGTTGCTAGTGCTGGGGAGAAGGGAGGGAACAGAATGAGGAGGTGCCAGGAGGGATTAGCTACAACTTTGTGTTCTATTGTTCTAAATGGATGTTATACTTCATTTTAAAAGTAGGTTTATAAAAAAGGGAAAAAAAGTCCAGGGATAGAGATTACTGAAATTGTGGTTAAGTAGTGTCATAAATACTTAGATTTGCTCAGTCTTCTACCTCTGGGAATTCACTTTTCCTCCTTTCTTATCCATGGAATCTTTTTAACTCATTATTTTCTGCTTCTTTCAATTTGATCCTTTTCTTTAAACTTATATCTCAGCATATACAGCCACTTTTCTTTTTCCACAGAATTTCTCCCTTAGTTTCTGAAGCAGGAACTTGTTTTTGTTTTTATATGGGGGTCTTTGTTAAAAAGTCAGAGACTTTGATTACAAAGCAATACATGGAAACTGTGCCAAGAATTACATACACCACATTAGTGAGCGAAAAATTTTTAAGTATGTATATGTGAGTACAGATATTTCAACTTTGAAGAATCTAAAAGACTTAAGCCTACCCAAACTGATGGCAATGGTGATCTACCATGGCCTTTCCAACAAGAATCTTGGTCAGGGTGTGTATGTGCGTTTTGTAGGTCAGGAAAGAGACTGAATAAGGACTTCCTGTTGCCCATTTCAGGCTTGATCAGTGTGGTTTAACTTGAAGGGAAGGAATTTTTTTTAGATCCACAATTTTCTAGAAGCAATCTTAATTCACTAATAGTAAGATGTTTTGTTTTGTACTCTTCTGGTATTAAACTCACATGCCCTTTCAGACACTGTGAGGTATGATTGAAGATATTATACCCTTCTATAAAATTACTTGGCTCCAACAAATTTCTGACTCCTAACTTTGGGAACCCACATTCCTTCCCTGACTCAATCACATGCATTCAGATATACATACACGCTTCTTCCTTCTACTAAGTTCCCTTCCTAGCCATTGATATTCTTCCCCCAGCCATACATACTGAATAGGGCTCCCTTAGTATAGACTGGAATTAAAGTGTATCCCATTAATTATTTGTGTTCTTCTAGGCTGTAGGTCACAAATGGAGTTCAAGGTAAAGACTTTCCATAGCACTTGAATATGCAAGAAGAGCATAATTAAGAAAGTTTATAATTATAGAATTCAAACTCTTCTAAACATACTGCTAGCAATAAGAGACATGAAAAATCTTATCTTTATAACAATATTTTTATGAATATATAATATATAACATTTATAAAGTGCCTTATGCAAAAAAGTACATTTGAGTTTTTCTTTTTCCTCAGGTAAAACTTTATATTACAATAATAATTTTACCATATTCTGTAAGAAATTTAATTAATGGTAAGAGAACTTCAAGGCTCTCTCTCATTAATGGGATAAAATAAATAGGTAAAAGGTCAAATTTTGGACAGATTTTATTATTTGGCATTTGATAATTGGTGATTTTGAAACCTAGATTTCAAAAACTAACCCATTAAATTGACTGTTTTTCCACTAAATTAGAATTAACTTTAGATGTTTTCAAAGTCTTTAGAATGACTTTGGAAGTTTACAACACAGAGTCAGGCAAAACCATCAGAGACAGACAAAACACAATTTAAGCCTCTAAAAGAAGTGTGTGTCTAACAGATGGGAAGAATATGTACGTTTCAGAATAGAATGAAAACATAACTAGATTGGTTGAATGCAATCTTGTGAAGCAATTTGTGCTTTGTTTACAAAATTTCATCCATTCTAATCAGGCAATAAAGAAACAAGATAATAAGATATATGATTTAAACCCAGGGGCACACACAACCTGACCACTCCATTTTTAGGTTTGGGTGTGCATTACAAAAACTATGAAAGAGGAATTCAGCCTTATGTCAGGGTTATGAGAAAAACTGCTTCACATATTGGCAGCAACGGATCCTGCAGTCCAGCCAGAATCTCTGGTTAATAGGCAACCTCAGGCTGTTCATAAAGTTATTCTTAAACAATATAATTATCCACCTGGCAACCAAATAGCTCTAACTCTGGGGAAATTCAGAGTAAGAATGGAGATAAAGAAGCAAGTCTAATCTATGATTTTAATCTGGGGTCATATTTTCAAAGAAATTCAGAGGACACCACATCTAATAGAACATAAATATAGTGTCAACTTTAATCTTATTAACTATCTTTTAAATATGTAAGAATCAAAGTTATAAATTGAAAGACAAATACAGAGGAAATATAACCTTGATACAATTCTACAAACTAAAATATAAGTATGTATATATATTTTTTTTAATTAATTAATTTATTTATTTATTTGTCTGTGTTGGGTCTTCGTTTCTGTGGGAGGGCTTTCTTTAGTTGTGGCAAGCGGGGGCCACTCTTCATCACGATGCATGGGCCTCTCACTATCGCGGCCTATCGTTGCGGAGCACAGGCTCCAGACGCGCAGGCTCAGTAGTTGTGGCTCACGGGTTGCTCCGCGGCATGTGGGATCTTCCCAGATCAGGGCTCGAACCTGTGTCCCCTGCATTGGCAGGCAGATTCTCAACCACTGTGCCACCAGGGAAGCCCTATAAGTATGTATATTAAAAAACAAAGGAAATAAATAGTATTTAGGATGTTTAAGTGTTAGAATTTTGGAATGAAGTATGCACGCTTTTTTAAAATAGATCAACATTTTGTTAATATCAAAAAACAAAGCATTGAAATTAATACAGCAAAATTCTTCTGTATTTTCTATTATGTAAAAATATTATAATCTTCATGGTAAAGAGAGAAAAAGCTGCAGATAATAATCCATGACCTCAATTTCACTGGAGAATTGTGGTTAAACATTCCTGACATGCCATTAAAAAGGATATGAATGGGGCTTCCCTGGTGGCGCAGTGGTTGAGAGTCCGCCTGCTGATGCAGGGCACACGGGTTCGTGCCCCGGTCTGGGTAGATCCCACATGCCGCAGAGTAGCTGGGCCCATGACCTTGGCCACTGGGCCTGCACGTCCGGAGCCTGTGCTCCGCAATGGGAGAGGCCACAACAGTGAGAGGCCCGCACATTGCAAAAAAAGAAAAAAAAAAAAAAAAAAGGATATGAATGAACTGCCAGATGAAGAGATACATAGGTCAAGGTCCCAAACACAGGAGATTCTGTCCATGAAGTTTGAGGCCTGACACATGGATATATTCTGGTTCACCAATCTGGAAGCTTCTGTGGTTTATTTTTTATGTTATATTAATAATGACAGAAACAAATCATTATTTGGAGAATAATTTCTATTAGTCTAACTGATACAATACCCCACTTTCAGAGACAGGTGATTTGAATCTGGGTTAGGGCATATGCAAAGGCCCAGTCACAGGAGGGGCAGTGAAACATCAGAGAACCTGAAATGGCAGGTGCCAAAACTTCTTACTAGCACATATCTGAAAATAAAACCTGAGTCCAAGAGCCAAAAAATTGAGGTAGATTGAAAGGCAAAGAGAGAGAGACAAAGAGTGGAAGCGAAATAAAGAAAACATAATAACATTGCTTGAATCCCTCCGATCCAACCATCCCTAAATCCAGAACTGGCACATGGGCTTCTCAATTACATTAACCAATGACTTCCCATCTTTTAGGTAAAACTAAGCTACTTTGAGATGAATTTTGACTTATGCTAGCTTGAGATGGATTTCTGTCAACAGCAACCAAAAGAATCTGAAGCAACAGTGACAGGGACCCAAGCTTTACACTGCATTAACTAATGGAAGCTACCTACACGTTCTGCCCAGACACAAAATGGGCAGAGGGACGGCATGAAGAATAAGATAATGTAACAGGTGGAGAGAGCACTTTGATATCAAGGTAAAGTAAATCAAGATTTATCAAGCATTTCCCTAACTCAAGCACTCAAATTTCTCTGACCATGTAAAATAAAATATTGGGACATGATGATAAGATTGGAGTACAAAATTAAAGCTCATTGAAGCAGAACATGTGAAATTTCTATAAGACTGAGTGAGGTGTTTATGGGGGTGTTAAAGTTACCCTTATTTTGACAGGACTTGTGGTAGAATAAATTGGGTTTAAGAACACAAAGCTTACAAAATGAAGAGAAAAATATTTCTAAAATCAACCTAAAAATATAGAAAGGGGATTCCCTGGTGGCACAGTGGTTGAGAGTCTGCCTGCCAATGCAGGGGACACGGGTTCATGCCCCGATCCAGGAGGATCCCACATGCCGCGAAGCGGCTGGGCCCGTGAGCCATGGCCGCTGAGCCTGCACGTCCTTAGCCTGTGCTCCGCAATGGGAGAGGCCACAGCAGTGAGAGGCCCGCGTATGGCAAAAAAAAAAAAAAAAAAAAAAAGAGTAAATTAATCTAATTAGATAATACAATTATGTTAAAAGCAATTTTATTTGTGTTAAATTATAGATTTAATGATACAGTATCAGAAGTCTACAGAACTACGCATTTTTCTAAATGCCCAATATCTTTGTTGCTTGATGTATGGGGCTGAAATAAATTTGGCTGCCTTCAGAAAAAAGCCACACTGATCTTTTGTATCATCTCCCTCTCTACCTAATGCCTCCACCAGCCACAGAGATTTCTCCCACTCCCTTAAGTTTGAAAACCCCTAAAATTGTTTTCAATTGCCCAACTTAGTCCTACTCACGGTCCTACCAATTACTGACGAAAAGCTGCAGCAAAATGTGATTAAGTGATTTACTTAATATTAAACAGCTGATAAATAATAGTGTATGGACTAAAACTCGGGGCTTATGACTCTAAGTACAGTGTACTTTCAGCTACATCGGAGCGAAAATTTGAGAATGACTTAAGATAATTCTCAGATATCTCAGTTTATTATCAGATAGTAACTAAAAGACATAAAGCATAAAGGGAATAAAGGCATATCTGCCTTTAATACAAGGGAGAGAAGGTAACTACATGAAAGGTGAGCTGGTTCCAAAGACCAGGGTTAAGTTACTTGTCTAAGATTACAGAACTAGTGAGTTGTACTAGGGCTATAAACAGAGCCCCAACACACATCTTAAAGATAGCCAACTCTGGCCCTAAACACATATTACATGACTTTCTTATTTTATGAAAACCATTAAAATATATAATTTGATGTAATGAAGTGAGTTCAGATTTGTTTTTAGTCCTGAATAATTGGTGCAATGTGATACAATTCTATCAATCTTTTTAGATTTAATTAATATTAAACTAAATTGTATTGAGCTCCATATGGATTAAAAAAGCTCAAATAACTAAATGAAATAATCATCATTAAATGCATTTTATCTCATTATTTTTCTATATCAGCTTTTGATTATTTGTTTGATTTAACTACATAATAAGAGATAAGGGCTTTTATTCTCCACTCAAAAATCACTGTCTAGACAATAAGATGTACTATTAGATGAATTTGACATCCAGCAAAGGAAATTAAATTTGCACTAAATATTTTAATGATAGCCATTTGCCAGGTCAGTCTTTCCTAAACAATCATTATAAAGCAGATAAGATATTCAGTTTTGACAACTAAATTTGAGATATCATAGAATACATCCCTTGAATTTAATACAGCAATTATCCCTGGAGAGTAGCATCATCGTCCTTGCTTTCATGGCTTTGGGGCCACAAATCCAATAAGAATCATAATTTGATCCTTAAGACCACTTATATTAGAAAAATACTTCGGCAATTCAAGGAGCAAAATATCAAAGAAAATATCCCAATGAGTATGGCCTTTTAAAGCAGTATATATATATATATATATATATATATATATATATATATATATATATGCCAGTTCTAACCTTTTAAAGAACAGTTCATGGGGGAAATTCATAGGGATGACTGCAGTACAATAGAAGATTGTTAATATCTGCCTTCTAGCCAGAGAAGCAAAATATGGATAAAAATGTCATCATTACTGAAACTCATCAGTACTGCTAATACATAATACAAATTTTGAGAACATTTTTGGCTGTGTAAATTGTAGATTTTTAAAATCTGTATAGATTGGAGAAAAACAAATCACTTACTAGAGATAGGAAAAAATAGAGCTGGATTATAACCTCATACCAGATATGCCAAAATAAATTCCAGATAAATTAAGGACATAAATGTAATATATAAAGCCATAAAAGCACTAGAAAAAAATTTTGGTGATTAATATAATAATATTTGGATGAGGAAAAATTTTTATGAAAATATAAAGAAAAAATCCAATAAATAAGAAGAGTGATGAATTTGACAAAATAAAAGTTAAAAGCTTCTTTGATGAACATCATCATGACCCAATTTAAAAGGATAATAGGAAACTGCCAAAATTATTTGCAATGCACATGGAAGAAAGGGAATAAGTATCCTTATTCCCTTTTATAAATCACATAGTTAACATTTATAAATCACATAGGCAAGAAATAAACAAAGGACATATGCAGATAATTCACTAAATGAGAGTTGCAAATGGCCAATAAACATAATAAAATATTTTTTTCTCATGCTACCCCTTCCAGGCTCAAAGCATCCACTATAGCATTCTGGCTGTACTTACTTTCCTCTAAGGTAATCCCTAGTTCCATCCCCTTCTAGAATAGGTATATAGGGAAATTAAGTTTTCCATGGGAAGTGCCCTTCAACTTCCTGCATCATATCTTAAAGTTCAATAACTTTTAAGGCTGACTATGAATATAGGATATGTACACCACTGAAATGCTCTGTAAAAATAAGGTGGCTTTGATAATACTAGTTACTAAACTATTATAAGTATACTATATTATAGTATACAGTTTTCACTAAAGACCCTCATTATAACAAATCAACAAATGAAGGAAGACTGTAATGGAGGAGAGAGAGCAAAGGATTTCAAGGCAGTCTTGCATTTGAGTTTAGCTTTACCCCACACTAATTGGATGATCTGCTACAAATTAATAAAACTTCCTGGGCTTTAGTATCCTTACCTACAGAACAGCATTATTGAAAGAACCAAAATTAAAGTGTATTTAATAGTGTCATTAAATATTGAATATTTAATGTCATTATAATATTAGTGGTAATAGCTAACAATTGAGACAGGAACTGTTCTAAACACTTTTAACTTCACAGCCACCATATGTGGGAGGTACAGTTGTTAGCCCCTTTTTATAGATTAGGACACAGACAATCGACTTAACTGAACCAAGGTCACACAGCTAGTATGTGACCAACCTAGCATCTAAGTACAAGCATCATCCTTCTCTCCAGTATTTGATATTCATTACCCTGCTACACTATGTCATTAATTTTAAGATAACTTAATCCTATATTAAAATACTTTTAACATTTATTTGTTTATGTCTAATATTGGGAGTTGAACAAAGTAAACTAAGTTTTGGTCTGTGAATGGGAATTTTCTTTTGCATAGTTACACCCTTGGAGAAAGAAATAGAAAGTAAGGCCAGAGGAATGCTCAGGTTTTAAGCAGCAAGAATGTTTTTGCTCAAAATGTAGTGTAAGAGATAATTTTGTCCTAATCAACACAACCCAGAAAGAAGAGTAATCCATCATTCCAAATGAGATAAAGAGGTCAAACCAAGGACTTCCCTGGTGGCGCAGTGGTTAAGAATCTGCCTGTCAATGCAGGGGACATGGGTTCGAGCCCTGGTCCGGGAAGATCCCACATGCCACGGAGCAACTAAGCCCATGCACCACAACTACTAAGCCTGCGCTCTAGAGCCCGCCAGCCACAACTACTGAGCCTGTGTGCCACAACTACTGAAGCCCACATGCCTAGAGCCAATGCTCCACAACAAGAGAAATGACAGCAATGAGAAACCCGTGCACTGCAATGAAGAGTAGCCCCCACTCACCTCAACTAGAGAAAGCCCGCGCGAGCAACAAAGACCAAACACAGCCAAAAATAATTAACTAATTAATTTAAAATATATATATGTTAGGGCTTCCCTGGTGGCCTGGTGGTTGAGAGTCCGCCTGCCGATGCAGGGGACACGGGTTCGTGACCCGGTCTGAGAAGATCCCACATGCTGCAGAGCGGCTGGGCCCGTGAGCCATGTCCGCTGAGCCTGCACGTCCGGAGCCTGTGCTCCGCAACGGGAGAGGCCACAACAGTGAGAGGCCCACGTACAGCAAAAAAAAAAAAAAAAAAAAAAAGGATGTTAAACCAATAGTAGCCATACCATTACTCCTCTGCCTGAGTCCCATGAAGAAATAAGTCAATAAAAGACAAGCCTCAAGTGTTTAAGGTAAGAGAAGTACTAGGGAGAAGATAGCCTTACTCTGATGGATAAGAGCTGGGGCAGGGAAGGGAAGTATTTGGAAAGTCTGAGCTGTCATCATAGACTGAGGCTGCTGTTGATAATATTCTATCCGCTTCTGGAGGCTAAGGCTCTGAGATGGGAAAGATGGTACCCAGAGGGCTAAACTTCGACCTACAGTAACCATTAATTTCATGTCAGCCAAGGAGCAAAATTCATAGCCTACAGGAATCTCCTATCTTGGGTCAGACATTGGAGAATGGCATACTTGCGGGTATGAGAACAGAAGTAGAGGGAAGTGGCTCTGTGATACCTGGTACCAATTCTGGTTTTCCTATTTACATACCAAATAAACAGCCTGGTGGTTCTGTGTGCTTGTGTGTATGTGTGAACATGCATGCTTAGGATGTTGTTTTTTTCTTGTTTTTAAAGTGCCTATGGGAAATCAACATTAATTTTTCAAAAAAGAATTCTTCAAAAACTGACAAAAAGTTACTAAAATTAACACAGAAGCCATTCTTCTATAGCAATTATTTAATGTTATAGGTTATTTTAGGTTATTAAAAGAACTATAAGAACTTCATGTAACACAGAATAATTCAATATATGGCTGAACAGAATGAACTCAGGAAACATTTTTAATTCTCTCAAGAGTATTAAGGCAACTCGTGTGACTTCTATGTTCACAACCTTCATTCTTGTGTAAATTCTAAATACCTTCTTGGCCTTTGTCTTTTAAAATAAAAATGTATCTATGTACCTTCCAGTTTGTAATAATACTCTTTGTGAGTGATCATACACTCATCTTTGCTTCATACAGCAAACCATTTTCTTTTGTTCTCTTTTTGTCGTCTCAAAAATGGGTAATATCTGTATCTGAAGAAAAATACAGCATATAAAGTATAAGTGCACTCTCTAGGGATTATCTGACAGCGTCTTGTGATAGATTATCCAAACAATACTTATCACTGCTCTAATCCTTCATTATCAGATCAAATTCATCATCTACCCAAGGTTTATTTTTCTGTGACTTGTAAGTTCCAAAAGAAAGCAATGAACAGCACTACCATTTTGACATATATTACAAACGTCAATGGGATGTCACACTCTAGGCAACAGCGCCACTGAGATATGGTATAAATGAAAATTGTAAACCAATGAATATTTCTTTTACTGTTGTTTAATGTTCAATAAAATAAATGTATAATTTAACTTTATCTTGTATTATCTGAGAAAGCAATATTATCCATAGAAATCACTATAAATGCAACCTCCCATTTGTTAACCTGCTTTAGGAACATGAAGAAAAGTATATTTAGCTAGTTCCCTTAATGCATCCTTTTGCATGTGAAACTCCCGCCAAGAGTCCAATTACTGCAGTAGTTGAAATAAGATGTGCCCATAACATGACTTGTTCACAGTGATCTCTTATATTATTAAACTATCTTAATTTTGATGTTCAACATGTTCTTTTAAGTCAAAAACCTATAACCTAATCTGCTCAATCACAATGTAGTCCATATAACTGTAAGAAGCATATATGTAATTTGACTAGCTCTTTTCAAAGAAACAAATAGTAGTGCATGCTTTTAATGCACAACTATTTTAAAGGAAAAAGCAATACTCCTTTTAAAAAAGTGCACCTTTTAAATGTTACTGTGCCTCGTTATTTCTTTTTTTTTTTTTTTTTTTTTGCGGTACGGGGGCCTCTCACTGCCGTGGCCTCTCCAGTTGCGGAGCACAGGCTCCGGATGCACAGACTCAGCGGCCATGGCTCATGGATCCAGCCGCTCTGCGGCATGTGGGATCTTCCCAGACGGGGGCATGAACCCGCGTCCCCTGCATCGGCAGGCGGACTCTCAGCCACTGCGCCACCAGGGAAACCCCCTTAGTTATTTCTTAAATGCCTGCCATGTCATAAGTGCCATACCAATATTACAAAGTTCAGAATATGATCCTTTCTTACAAATATCTTCCTTCTCACCCCTTATTTTTATTTGACCTTAATTAGTGCTCCTAAAATAATATCCTGTATGAGCATATTAAAGAGGAAACTGCGATAAAGAAAACAAAATGGGATATTGAGAAAAGAGGAAAAGTGATTGGAAAATACTGACAAAGGAAGCAAGGAAAGGGAACCCCAGGCTAGAATATTCACGGAGGCCACACAGTTCAGAGCAAACTAACTTGCTCTGCATATCCACAGAGAGAATGGGACCAGGGAAAAGCTGGGGAGCTTTCTTTGGAGCAGCACTGAGAAGAGGGGCTAAAAGTTGAGCGTTCATTGATCCACCCAGGAGAGCTGAATCCCTTTCACTCGCACTTTTCATTGCTCTCCTTACCTCTATCACACTAGTCCCACAGCACAGAAGGATCACAAGCCAGGCAATTAGATCTTGAAGAAAAAAGAAAAGTTCATTTCTAAAGAAACTGATCAACATGCTGGGGAAAAGTATGAACTAAGTCAACTAATAATTAGTACAGGTGTTGACCCCTGGAACAAAACCCCCTGAATTCTGGTACTTAAAAGCCTCAGAGAAATGATCAGCTACCCACTAACTCATTCTACACCAAGCTTGCCAGAGGACAAACCCAAATAATTCAAGAGGAGATCCCACTCAGATTTTATATTGAATCATTCTTAAAATCAAACATAAAATCAATAATAAGCCATTTAAGAGAATCTTGCACCATTACAGAAGATAAAACATATTTTAAAAATAAAAGAAAGATTCTAGATAAATGAGTAGTGCCAGGATCAAAAGACAATACAAAAATCCAGTAATTACCCTTGAAAAATATATTACATTAAGATTAAGCAAGAACAAGAGGTCATAGAAAATTACAAAACAAGAAATAACTATTTTAAAGCAAATGTATCATTCTCAAAATAAAAATTTTCAGTAGAAATGAAGATGTGAAAAACAAGAGAAAGTATAAATGAAACAGAGGATTAATACAGGAAGACCAACAAACAACTAGGAGTTACAGAAAAAGAGAACGGATTAAAAAATACAATATATTTCTCAGCACATGATCCAAAATCAAATTGCCCACTGAACTGTGAGTTAAAAAAACTAGCATCTAGACTTATATAGTGAAATTTTTAAAAACCAAAAATCATAAAAGAAAACATGATTAGATTGGTTTCAGACTTGCTGTTAGTTAGCAATGTAGGATGCTGGAACAAAACAGATCAATTCATTTAAAGTTCTGAGCCAAAAGTTTTTCAATATGGAATTTCATCATTGGCCAAAATATAGATTAGTATCAATTGCACATTTTCTTAGGAAGTTACTCAAGAAAGTACGTTAGCAAAATGAAAGTGAACCCCAGTAACAGAGAAAGAAAACATCCACCCAGGAAAGCAGTGAATGGAAATGTCAGAATGACATTTGGGCACCAGACCTAAAGAGTAACCACTACTGACAGATTTGTAAGGAAGATCTCCAGGAAAAGTGCTGAAGCAGGGGCTGGGGGTGGGGAGGAAGTGGATTTCACTAAATAGATAATATGAAACGTTTGAGAGTTTGAAAAAACTTTAGGACATAATAAAGGAACAGAACATGAGAAAATGCAAAGGCAAAGAAAAATAAAATAAAAACCTGCATAGGAAAGTTACCATCTCAATATAAAGCAACCAACTCTAATTATAACAAGGACCTACTGTATAGCACAGGGAACTCTGCTCAGTATTAGGTAACAACATAAATGGGAAAAGAATTTGAAAAAGAATAGATACATGTATATGCATAACTGAATCAATTTGCTGTACACCTGAAACTAACACAACATTGTTAATAAACTATACTCCAATATAAAATAAAAACTTAAAAAAAAAAAGAAAACACAACAACCATAAAAAAATGTCATATACTACAGGCAATAGACATAATAAGTATTAGAAGTACAGAAAACAAGCATACATTTCTTCTTCCTACAAGAAACTAGAAAGATGATTACAGATTTGAGTGGAAAAGCTGTGCTAGAAAAAAAAAAGAATGCTACAAACATGAAGAAAACCAATACGTAGCTCGATTTTGAGTATGTAGCAGAGTGTGAAAACAGGACACTACGTGTGGATGGTCTCTTCTGAGTAGCCCAAATCTATGATATATAAAAAAAAAGAAGTACATATTCACAGAACAGTACTTGGCTGTATAGGAAATAATATTTATATTATCACTGTAATGAAGGAGTTTACTCGTGTTCAATTTGTATAGACAACCTACAGAGAGAACACAAAAGATTTAAAAATTGGTCACAGATTAGAATGTTATTTAATTAAATGTAATCAATCTTGAAAAATGTAAAAGCACAGCTGACAGATTTTAAGAAATGGAAGAGAAAATGAGAGGTAAAGGGATGGAGAGAAGCTCAAGTAGTGGATCTTACAAAGGAAAGACACAAGAGATACTACAGTTCATGAATCTAAACATAGACGTTTAAGTATATTAATTACTCTTAAGTATTTTATTCTATTTACAAGGAAGAATAAAGATAGTGATACAAGTATATTGAAAGAGTAACAAGAAGGTTAAATTAGTAAATGACCTAAATTTTCAACTAACATAGCAGGAAGTCAATAAATAACATCTAAAGCTGTAAGTCAAAAAATAAAAAATGGGAATATTAGGAAGAAATGGGAGTTAACTACAAAAAGAAGCACAAATACAAATCTTTAGAGATAGTTGCCCCTCAAAAGCAAAATTTGAGGTAGCTATAAGGGATGCAGGACAGTTGTTAAGCCCTTTTGTACAATTTGTTTTTTCCTTTGTTTTTAATCCACAAGCAAATAGAAAGCTCAAAAATATTTAACAGCAGAAAACCCATATGCCAAGCAGAGCAGCAAACTGAAAAGAACAAGCCACAAAGAAAGTTGGAAAAATCCACTTTACCTCTTACTGAAACCCTTCAGACAGCACCCTGGAAATCCCCTAAAATAAGCTGGGAACACCCTTTAGGGGCTCCAGTTCCTGCAACAAAGCACGATGCTCTTGACATAGTTGTATGTATATCTAGATAGACAGGTAAATGTAAATATATATATATCTACAGGGGCGAGCTCAGGGGAAGAGGGGCGAGCTCAGGGGAAGATGGCAGAAGAGTAAGACGCTGAGATGACCTTCCTCCCCACTGATACACTAGAAATACATCTACACGTGGAACAACTCCTACAGAACACCTACTGAACGCTGGCAGAAGACCTCAGACCTCCCAAAAGGCAAGAAACTCCCCACGTACCTGGGTAGGACAAAAGAAAAAAGAATAAACAGAGACAAAAGGATAGGGACGGGACCTGCACCAGTGGGAGGGAGCCGTGAAGGAGGAAAGGTTTCCACACACTAGGAAGCCCCTTCGGGGGTGGAGTCTGCGGGTGGCGGAGGGGGAAAGCTTCAGAGTAGTGGAGGAGAGCACAGCAACAGGGGTGCGGAGGGCAAAACAGAGAGATTCCCGCACAGAGGATCGCTGCCGACCGGCACTCACCAGCCCGAGAGGCTTGTCTGCTCACCGGCCAGGGCGGGTGGGGCTCGGAGCTGAGCCTCGGGCTTCGGTGGAGTGCTGGGAGAGGACTGGGGTTGGTGGCGTGAACACAGCCTGCAGGGGGTTAGTGCACCACGGCTAGCCGGGAGGGAGTCCGGGGAAAAGTCTGGGCCAGCCGAAGAGGCAAGAGACTTTTTCTTCCCTCTTTGTTTCCTGGTGCGTGAGGAGAGGGGATTAAGAGCGCTGCTTAAAGGAGCTCCACAGACGGGCGCGAGCCG
Organism: Mesoplodon densirostris; assembly: GCF_025265405.1. Classification (NCBI taxonomy): domain Eukaryota; kingdom Metazoa; phylum Chordata; class Mammalia; order Artiodactyla; family Ziphiidae; genus Mesoplodon; species Mesoplodon densirostris. Next base: position 24,390,768 of record NC_082668.1, read on the forward strand.
CGGCTAAAAGCGCGGACCCCAGAGACGGGCATAAGACGCTAAGGCTGTTGCTGCCGCCACCAAGAAGCCTGTGTGCAAGCACAGGTCACTATCCACACCCCCCTTCTGGGAGCCTGTGCAGCCTGCCACTGCCAGGGTCCCATGATCCAGGGAAAACTTCCCCGGGGAGAACGCACGACGCGCCTCAGGCTGGTACAACGTCACGCTGGCTTCTGCCGCCGCGGGCTTGCCCCGCACTCCGTACCCTTCCCTCCCCCCAGCCTGAGTGAGCCAGAGTGCCCGAAGCAGCTGCTCTGGAAACACAAGCTTTAAATGATACATTAAACAAGATGGACTTAATTGATACTTATAGGACATTCCATCCAAAAACAACAGAATACATTTTCTTCTCAAGCGCTCATGGAGCATTCTCCAGGATAGATCATATCTTGGATCACAAATCAAGCCTTGGTAAATTTAAGAAAATTGAAATTCTATCAAGTATCTTTTCTGACCACAATGCTATGAGACTAGATTATCAATTACAGGAAAAAATCTGTAAAAAATACAAACACATGGAGGCTAAACAAGACACTACTCAATAACCAAGAGATCACTGAAGAAATCAAAGAGGAAATCAAAAAATACCTAGAAACAAATGACAATGAAAATACGACAACCCAAAACCTATGGGATGCAGCAAAAGCAGTTCTAAAAGGGAAGATTATAGCAATACAATCCTACCTCAAGAAACAAGAAATGTATCAAATAAACAACCTAACTTATACCTAAAGCAATTAGAGAAAGAAGAACAAAAAAAAAAAAAACCCTAAAGTTAGCAGAAGGAAAGAAATCATAAAGATCACATCAGAAATAAATGAAAAAGAAATGAAGGAAACGATAGCAAAGATCAATAAAACTAAAAGCTGGTTCTTTGAGAAGATAAAAAATAATGAAAAACCATTAGCCAGACTCATCAAGAAAAAAAGGGAGAAGACCCAAATCAGTAGAATTTGAAATGAAAAAGGAGAAGTAACCACTGACACTGAAGAAATACAAAGGATAATGATACATTACTACAAGCAAATCTATGCCAATAAAATGAACAACCTGGAAGAAATGGATAAATACTTAGAAGAGCACAACTTCCAAGACTGAATCAGGAAGAAATACAAAATATAAACAGATCAATCACGAGCACTGAAAATGAAATTGTGAGTAAAAATTATACAACAAACAAAAGCCCAGGACCAGATGGCTTCACAACTGAATTCTATCAAACATTTAAAGAAGAACTAACACCTGTCCTTCTCAAACTCTTCCAAAATATAGCCAAGGGAGGAACACTCCCAAACTCATCCTACGAGGCCACCATCATCCTGATACCAAAACCAGACAAAAATGTCACAAAAATAGAAAACTACAGGCCAATTTCACTGATGAACACAGATGCAAATATCCTCAACAAAATACTAGCAAACAGAATCCAACAGCACATTAAAAGGATCATACACCATGATCAAGTGGGGTTTATTCCAGGAATGCAAATGTTCTTCAATATATGCAAATCAATCAATGTGATACACCATATTAAAAAACTGAAGGAGAAAAACCATAAGATCATCTCAGTAGATGCAGAAAAGCTTATGACAAAATTCAACACCCATTTATGATAAAAACCCTCCAGAAAGTAGGCATAGAGGGAACCTACCACAACATAATAAAGGCCGTATATGACACACCTACAGCCAACATCATTCTCAGTGGTGAAAAACTGAAACCATTTCCACTAAGATCAGGAACAAGAAAAGGTTGCCAACTCTCACCACTATTATTCAACATAGTTTTGGAAGTTTTAGCGACAGCAATCAGAGACAAAAAAGAAATAAAAGGAATCCAAATTGGAAAAGTGAAACTGTCACTGTTTGCAGATGACATGACACTATACATAAAAAATCCTAAAGATACTACCAGAAAAGTATTAGAGATAATCAGTGAATTTGGTAGAGTAGCAGGATACAAAATTACTACAGAGAAATCTATTTCATTCCTGTACACCAATGATGAAAAAGCTGAAGAGAAATTAAGTAAACACTCCCATTTACCATTGCAACAAAAAGATTAGAACACTTAGGGATAAACCTACCTAAGGAGACAAAAGACATGTATGAAGAAAACTATCAGACACTGATGAAAGAAATTAAAGATGATACAAACAGATGGAGAGAAATACCATGTTCCTGGACTGGAAGAATCAACATTGTGAAAATGACTATACTACCCAAAGCAATCTACAGATTCAATGCAACCCCTGTCAAACTACCAATGGCACTTTTCACAGAACTAGAACAAAAAATCTTACAATTTGTATGGAAACACAAAAGACACCGAATAGCCAAAGCAATCTTCAGAAAGAAAAACAGAGCTGGAGGAATCAGGCTCCTGTACTTCAGACTATACTACAAAGCTACACTAATCAAGACAATATGGTACTGGCACAAAAACAGAAACATAGATCAATGGAACAGAATAGAAAGCCCAGAGATAAACCCATGCACATATGGTCACCTTATCTTTCATAAAGGAGGCAAGAATATACAATGGAGAAAAGACAGCCTCTTCAATAAGTGGTGCTGGGAAAACTGAACAGCTACATGTAAAAGAATGAAATTAGAACACTCCCTAACACCATACACAAAAATAAACTCAAAATGGATTAAAGACCTAAATGTAAGGCCAGACACTATCAAACTCTTAGAGGACAACTCAGGCAGAACACTCTATGACTTAAATCACTGCAAGATCCTTTTTGACCCACCTCCTAGAGACATGGAAATAAAACCAAAAATAAACAAATGGGACCTAATGAAACTGAAAAGCTTTTGCACAGCAAAGGAAACCATAAACAAGACTAAAAGACAACCTTCAGAATGGGAGAAAATATTTGCAAATGATGCAGCTGACAAAGGATTAATCTCCAAAATTTACAAGCAGCTCATGCAGCTCAGTATCAAAAAAACAAACCACTCAATCGAAAAATGGGCAGAAGACCTAAATAGACATTTCACCAAAGAAGATATACAGATGCCAACAAACACATGAAAGGATGCTCAACATCAGTAATCATTAGAGAAATGTAAATCAAAACTAAAATGAGGTATCACCTCATACCAGTCAGAATGGCCATCATCAAAAAAATCTACAAACCATAAATGCTGGAGAGGGTGTGGAGAAAAGGGAACCCTCTTGCACTGTTGGTGGGAACGTAAATTGATACAGCCACTATGGAGAACAGTATGGAGGTTCCTTAAAAAACTAAAAATAGAACTACCATATGACCCAGCAATCCCACTACTGGGCATGTACCCTGAGAAAACCATAATTCAAAGAGTCATGTACCACAATGTTCATTGCAGCTCTATTTACAGTAGCCAGGACATGGAAGCAACCTAAGTGTCCATCAAGAGATGAATGGATAAAGAAGATGTGGCACATATATACAATGGAATATTACTCAGCCATAAAAATTAACAAAATTGAGTTATTTGTAGTGAGGTGGATGGACCTAGAGTCTGTCATACAGAGGGAAGTAAGTCAGAAAGAGAAAAACAAGTACTGTATGCTAACACATATATATGGAATCCAAAAGAAAAGAAAAAGTGGTTCTGAAGAACCTAGGGGCAGGACAGGAATAAAGATCCAGACGTAGACAATGGAATTGAGGACATGAGGAGAGGGTAGGGTAAACTGGGATGAAATGAGAGAGTGGCATGGACATATATACACTACCAAATGTAAAATAGATAGCTAGTGGGAATCAGCCACATAGCACAGGGAGGTCAGTTAGGCGCTTTGTGACCACCTAGAGGGGTGGGATAGGGAGGGAGGGAGGAGATACGGGGATATATGTATAGCTGATACACTTTGTTATACAGCATAAACTAACACACCATTTAATGCCATTATACTCCAATAAAGATGTTTAAAAAATAAGATAAAAAAATAAATATCATATTGTGTGTATGTAAGAGAATGTCTATAGTTTTAGGAATTACCCACTAATTATTTGGTAAAAGGAAATATAATAAACAAAATTACTAAAAGAAAATATTCAAGCAAAGCATTCTGATTTTGGCATAGGAAAGGATCTCTTATGCAAGTGACAATAATTTTTACCATACGAGAAAATATAGATAAATTTACCTACATTAAAATGAAGAACTTCTATCTGGGTTACTTTTTGAAAAATAAAAATCATATATATTTAAGGTGTAAAACATAAAAAAATGAAGAACTTTTATTCATTAAAGACACTATAAAGAAATAGAAAATATAAGTCACCATCTGTGACAAGATTTCTACATTCATGTAATGGATCTAGGAATCAATACCTAACATACCCTGCAAATATTCTTCAGAGATCAAGAACCTAACAGAAAAATGGGCAAAAGATATGAACTGACATTTCAAAGAATCTAACATATGAAATGTCTTTAAACAAAAGGAAACTTGTTAAATTTAATTATTAATCAGAAAAATGAAAATTAAGACCCCATGAGGTAATGTATTTTACTTCTTAGATTGGCAAAAATAAAGAACCCTGGTAATACCAAGTGCTGGAAAGGACATAGAGTAAGAGGAATTCTATGTATGGGTTGCAGACATGTCCAACTAATTTCAAAAAGAATATGACATCATCTAGTGAAATCCTCATCTCTCCAGCAATTCCACTCCTAGATTAATATCCTACAGAAAACTTTGCATATGTGCACCTGGAGGTGTGTACAAGAATATTCATGGCAGCATGTCTATTGGACCAAGATTTTTGAAAACAACTTGAACATCCATTAATAACAGAAGAGAAAAGTAAATAGTGTGAAATGAATTACAGCCCCATATAAGAACGTGAAAGAATATTAGAAACAAAACACCAAAAAGATAAAGCAAGGTGTACAAGACTAGATACATAGTCTATAACTTGCATTTATGTTATTTATATATATATGTAAATACATATAATATATAATTTATATATTTATATATTATAGTCAAATATAGTATATTAGATTAAGGAAATATTACTTGAACACATTTATATTTTAAACTGTAGATACTGCTATTGACTGAAGTTTTGAAAATGTAAAAAACTAAGCATTTTTTTCATTGCAATCTCATTTTTGTATTTTCTAAATCCTTCATCCTTATGCATAATTGAAAATAAATAGTAGAGTTAAAAACCTGAGAATAATTAGTATTTCTTAATTACTATCATTCTGATTAACATTTACTTCTTTTTATGTAAAGCAGAATATATTTAGTGTAATAATGTATTTCCATTTATTTGATTTTCTACTCAGAACAGAATTATAAACAAGTTGACTTAATCCTTATATATTTAACATGGCACGATATTATGAATAAATATTTTGATTAATATATTTCCTTAGAGATTTTTAATGAATTATTTCAACTGTTAAAAATATTCAACATTATTATCAAATTATAGGCATTAAAATTTCCATTTGTGCATGGTTTTAGACTTTTTGATGCATTTCATATTTCTAAACTCTAAAAATAATACAAAACTAATTTCCTTTTTTTCAACTTTATGTCTGGTAAATAGAATGATTTAATATTTTAATGTAATATTCATAATTATTGGCCAATTGTTAAAGATCCTTGGTTGGTGCCAGAATCACAATACTTCAAGCAAAAGCAGTAATAACTACTTAACAATATTCAAGAATACAATACAAAATGCGACTAAACTCGCTCTAATAAAGCAAGGTATCAGCATGTAAGTGTGTTTAATTGCTTTTGAAGTGCACCATTAGCATGGCCAGCAAAACACAACATGATGACATACACTGACATACCAGAGTTGAAGGGACCTTTCTCTCCTTTTTACATTGTCATATCATTATATTTAAACTATAATCTATTTTATATAAACACCAACAGATATCATGGCAAAGATATTAAATAAGATTCCATGTTTTCATTAAGTGAATCAAAATATAAAATAGCACCTAAAGAAGTTGAGAGTTGTGTACAATTTTTTATAAGCATAGTAGCACTTTCACACATATAACAGCAAACATGTAAACATCAGAAGATCAGAATTAGCCACCTTAATGCACTAATGTCCATATCTCAGTGTGGATAAAATCTGAATCAGGGAAACCATACCTACAATCAAAGAAAGCCATTGCTAAATCATTCAGGCCATTATATAATAAAATGACAAAATGGTTAAAAAAGTAATGAATCTAGAAGTCTTAACAGACTTCTATTCAGTATTACCCATATCATGTTTAACACAAAAGAATAAAATAGTATTAGCAATTAAGTATTATTTATCTTCTTCTGGTAAATACCATTTTCTACAGGAACACTATCCTTTAATTCATATCAATTCTGTAATAGTCACTGTGCTAGATATATTACATATGTTATTTCATTGAATCGTGACAAACACCTGTTGATGCACATATTATTCTTCCCAATTTATAAAGATGGAAGCATATAAGTCAAGTAATTTGCCCAGGTTTGTACAAGTAATAAGTGGTAGACCTGGGTTTCATATACAGACTAAGCTTCCAAATATTTCAAACTCTAAAACAGATTCTGACAAAGTGCATGCTACAGTATGTTAACAGATGCTATGCTGAAGGAAAAAAATGGATTGTGATAGTTAACTCATACAAGGATAAGTTATAAAAATATTAAATTAAGGATAAAAAATAATTTTCTCCCTTAACAAAACATATATGTGATATATAGAGATACATATATATATACATGCACAATTTCTAAGACCTAAAAGAAGTTAGGATAAATGGACAAGTATAAAAACTAATCAATAGCATATGAAAACTCATCCATAGCTTATGAGAAAGTAGTTATATTAATAACTATATTGGTAGTATAAGCTAGGTTTTGAAAAGCCATTCTTATATTACATGTATTATTGATTAATAAAATTAAATGATTAAAAAATAATGTAACTTAAATTATTAACTGTAATTAAAAGCTATTTTTAGGGAAATATCTAAAATTTAGCTAAAGTTTTCCTTATAATAAGCTCTGAATAATTGTTGCTAAACCAGCTTTTGGCTGCATAAGTAATCTACAAATTTTAATATAGGCTTTTTAATTTCTCCTTTAATAAGATTCTTAAATTGTATTTAAATATAAAGAAAACATGAATATTTCCCAAAATATAACAGGTATCTATTTCTAAATTTGATTTTTAAATATTTAAGATATAAAATATTGTGTAAATTTTGTTGTACATATTGCAATGTTTATATATCCTTCCCAACTTGTCCTCTGTTCTTACCCATTTGGATAAAAATTATTAATGTTTTCTTGATAATATTTTTACAATACTTTAAAGCATGGTTTCCAACAAAAACATATAAGGGGTATTAAAATATTAATCTGTGTTCAGATAGAAGCATAACAATCTAGATAGGATTTTTTCATTTAAAAGAGCATGTCTATACTCCAACCCCAAAGAGGTTAAGAAATAAATCAGGCAGCTAAAGGATGGAAGGGACAGTTAGCAGTCCCTTATCTTTCCTAATATTTTTCCCGATTTCTTGAAATACTTTCAGTGGTATGTTTTGTGTTTATGTGTGTGTGTGTGTGTGTTTTATCACTTTTCCTGAATCATCACTGAGTACACAGGTCAGGACACAAAGTGTGTGGTAGATTTTTAACATACAAAAATTGTAATCTAGCTCCAAATTTAACTCTTCAGCAAGTAATTAAAGCAACATATTTGAACTACAGTGGATTCCATGTGATTCTCTTTTTTTCCCTCTACAATGAAAAAATACATTCTACATCTAATATTACCTTTTAAAACTATTCAAATCTATATGGAATTCTTCTATTTCACTTCTCTTTAATAAATATGTTGATACATTTAAAGTTTCACCTGCATAATCATTCAAAGTCTCATTAAAGTAGTAATTTCTTTCTCTTAATTGTGACTTATGTGATTGTAAAAGACATTCAATTAACTGCATAATGATTCTTATTTCTTTTAGAGTAAAATATATTTCACGGATAGAAATAAATTATGTTATAAAGTATAGTTATCTTCACAAAAACTAACCCGTTGACTATTTTAATAACCCACTGATTGGCTTAAAGAGAGAAGAAAAACCACTTTTCCACTATTAACACAATTCGTTTCCTTAATTCAAAAGAAAATAGTTTAAACCATAAGAATTTACTTTAGAGTACAATCTCATATGTTATAGAAAAATACAGAGAAATTAACATGGCATATCAGGAAGCCAGATAGCTAACTGGCTTGAGAAGTAAAGATATACAATTGTCTAAGGAGGATTAATCCGGTTTACAAAGTCACATTTAAGGAAGAATTATTCAATGCCACACGGAATGGACTACTGGAGAACAGTCTAGGAAGCAGCTAAGGTAGTCCATAGAGACCAGCTTTAGAAGGGTGGGAGTCGTAATTAAAAGGAAAAAGGAGTAGTGCAATAGGTGGTTTGAAGTTTTTTTTTTTTTTTTTTTTCGGAAACCTGCAAAGAGTTTGCCTCCTGTGCCAGCAACCTTAGGCTCTGCTATTCAATGGCTTAGTTCAAAAGAGAAAGATGCGTCTGTTGTGGCACAGAGGGAAGGCACCATCAGATCAAAACTAAGTCTGACATCTAGTGATTCAGAGATTTTTGTAACTGTTTTGCACTTTTTGACATGGTTGCTGCTAAATGATGGATTTGGAGAGGACCTTCTGGAACCCAGAAAAAAATCTGGGACACCCTTAGTACCTCCATGTTAAGTGGTAAATGTCAATGGAAAACTATAACAATCCAAGATAGCAGGACCACTAAATACTCAGACCCTTCAGGATTAAAGATATGGGTCCACTCACCACATAAAGAACTCCAATGAGCACTGGCTAAGCAAAACACAAACCCTGAATGAGAACTAAAAGAAGGAAGAAATATATCAAGTATATGTCATGGCTGGAAATAAACTATTCAGCTATAAATATTTCTGTCACATACATATTAATTAATGAGTTTTTTCTAATCCCTGGTATTGTGTGTTAGAAGTTCCTCCCCCCATGCCCTGCATCCCTCGCATGTCTCCAGCTCCTACAAGACAGCCTCCTCCTTCACAGTCCTACCTGATGGACCCAGTTCCTCGAGGCTGGTAACAATGCTCTCCCACTGTGCCTCCAACACAAAAAAAGTGTCCTGCCATTGACAATCTCTGAGTTGTCTGCCTGTCCCCTAGATGATATCTTAGCTCTTCTATCACCTATGTAATCAATTCCATGTATTAAAGTTATTTTGTTCAAACGATCTAAACTAGTTCTTTTTCTGACTTAAACCCGAAATGATTTCCTGACTTTGCCTGAATGAAAAGGCAAAACATCAGAAAAATTCATTAAATAACTGCTTTTAAAATTGCAAAAGTGAATAAAACATTCCTCCTACCCTATTTTTTCTTCACTTTTATACAGAGGACACACGATAAAACTTTTATATGTAGACTAAAACCCAAGAATTGATCGCTAATGAAAGGAGGCAAACTATCTTGAGAGATACACACTTACATGTTGGGACTGAAGACAAAAGCAAAGCTTGGAATGACATTAGAGCACCCCTGCCCCCGACACACATGAGATCTGGCACCATACCATAGGAGAGAATGGTAGGATGTGAGGATGGGGTGTGGGAAAGGAAAGGCAGCCTCTGTCAAATATACTAATATTTTTTAACCCCAAACTTCCAAAATTTCTCTATTTATTTGGTCACTGTTGGGGCTATGGCCTGCCCAGCCTTCCTGCCTGCTCTGTTCCAATGTCCCTGGCAGCTGATCCTGTCACCCACTTACAGACAGCCCACAGTCACCCTTCACACATTCTTAAATGCAGAAGAAACTCATGCAAGTTTGGAATTTTGATTATGACACAGAGCTGAATATATTTAACTACTGACCTGAAACAGGCATTTCTAAGTATGACTTACTACCTGAAAAAGAATGCCTATGCCACGTCAGAAGATGAAAATGTTTCTGATGACAACCACCACTATCACACCCAAAATCCTTAACTCTGAATTTTTTTTTATTATTGCGAGTCTTTTATTTGCTCCCTGACTTACTAACCTCTGTGGAGATAAGTAAAGATGATCCAAACAAGAACAAGCACTACTTAGTGACAGCAGTGGAGTCATCTACTGCCACTGACTGCATTAGGCAGAGACTCAAATTACAAGCAGGCGGAGAAGTGGGAAAGCTTTATGGTGACAAAAGAGGGTCTGTCCTGATGGGACCTTGGAGACATGGGGAATGTGAGGCAGGCTGATTAAAAGAGGGGATTTCCCTCAAATACCATAAACCTAAAAAATTAGTATTGATCATAGAGGAACAGTAAAATACTAGTCTAAATATCACTAGAAAGTGATTATCAAAGCCTTAGTATAACCTAAAAGCATTTAGTCTGTATTTTATTCAAATATTATATATGATACTAGATTCCAATGCATACCTTTGAGGAAGACAAATGTTAGATATTAGCTAAGTAAATGATTATTTGAACTCATAAAAATCTGTTGTTCTTATAGCATTACTACACTAAAAATTATTATACTTGTAAATGCTTTCATTTTTAAATGAATGTCAGATATTTTAGAACTCAAAGGTATTTATAAAAACATTCATTACCTCAGCTAAACTTTTATGCAATTTTCATGACAAGAAACTAAACCCTTCATAGGTTTTGTGTAATTTTCTTTCTTCCTCATTTTTGATCTCTTTGACCAGACATTTTTAATACCATTTTTCTGTAATCACAGAAGATTTTCACTCTCATCCTGATGCACAGCAAAAGCACTCAGATATAAAGAGATTCTTAAATGGGGTATAATTCTTTCCGTTCTTCTTTTTGAAAAGACTAATGAAAGTTTGAAGTTATAGTATGAGAAAATAAATAAGGGATGATCTGATAGTTATTTCTTTGGGACAAAGGTAGTTTTAAGCAGAAGAGTGAGCAGGTGAGCAGAAATGGCCATGATTAAGTTTGAGTAAGTAGCAGAGTGATTCACTGAGCTGTCTCTCCCATTAATAAATGTGTGTCCCTCAATTAACTAGTTACTAGTAACATTTAAGAACCTCCATTTTCTATCTATAGACTAAGTGGTTTGGAATACATAACTTCTAAATTCCTTTACCAATAAAATAATGATACGAGTCCGTGAATCTGAATATCTGAGAGTTAAGTATGAATTAATGGAAACAAAAAAATCATACCTTTGTATTAACTTTCATCTTTGTTTTACATTTGCTTTGTTCTCTGGCTTCACGAAGACCTTTCTGAGTAGGACCTTCTGGTGCATTTTTCTTTTCACAATTCGGAACAACTATAAGATAATACAATTTACTCTTAATGTTTATACTGTTTGTTAGAAATATTATAACCAAAAAAATAAGAAAGCCAAATTCATTATACACGTATTTTTTGAAGTATTAAACTAATAATATTAAAACCATACTAAAATGTTTTAAATGAAGTCTCAAATTCATTTCCCCAAAATGCAGGGTGGCATTGCTGTTAGTGAAACAGCATCGTGAGCCAGTTGAAAAGCATGTGAGCCAATCTCCAGTAACATTATATCTAAATTCCTGTTATCATGAGGTTTCATGTGTTTATAAACAAAAGTTGAAGGGGGTCAAAGGAGAGAATGGTAAGCAATGACAAAATTTCCCAAGTGGAACTGGATAATAAACAAGAGATTTTTAAAGAATATTGTACTAATAAAATATTCTCTATGCTTCACAATGTTGAGAAAAAAAGAAAAGAAAACACAGGGTAACATTCCAATATAGTTGTAACACTGGTCTCCACACTCTCCTGGACATAAAGAGCAGTCCTAAAGGAATCATCTGAGGGAAAAAGAAAAGTGACAGGAAAAGTCTGTTTCTTTTTCACATCTTTCCATATACATATACATGTTCAGGTATACATAATTTCCCCCTGTATTTCTAAACAGCCAGCTGATTTCAAATAACTAATATGGTTATAACATTAACTCATAATTAAGTGACTAAATGTTCTAATTTATAACATTATAATAGAGAAAAGATGATGTACACAAAAATATGTGGATGATTTCAATGTCAAGACTCTCAAAGAATCCTGATGTTATAAAGTAAGGAAGCATATGCTAACATTTAGTTTCTTTCCTGATCTAATTTTTCCTATTCAGTACCAGTTTCAAGGAAGAAAACCATCAAAATAATCCCCACAATAACATAAAAGCCGAATGCTGCAGAAGTTAGTACTACATGAAAGTACTTTAAAAACTTCTAACACTAGGGTAGCCAGACTGCATGTCCTCACTCTACGGTGCTACAAGTTAGAGCCCCACAGCATCTGGAAGTCAAAATGTGGAGAAAAGGCAACAATTACAGCTCATTGAGATTAGAGAAAAATTTTCACTTCGAATTCTCTTCTATTGTATTTTCCTCTTCAACAGCCAAGAGTGAAAGCCTGATAATGATAATAATTTAAAATAATAATCATTAGCATTTATGCCTCATTGATGTTTTACTATCTAACAGGTACTGGTCCAAACAATTTACATGTATTATTTCATGAAATCCTGTCATTAACCCTGTGAAGGTCACTACATTTTGTTCCCTTTTACATATAAGGAGAATTTGTATAGTAATATCTACAGGGAAGAAAGGAGAAAGCAGTAAGGAGAGAAATCCAGGATTCCAGTAGATAATCCAAGGAATACGAGCAGACCTCAGACAGCATGCAAAACATTACTAAGCACCACTTCATGAAAGAAATAAAATAAAAAGCAAGAAACAAACAAATAAAATGGTAAGGATAAATGAAAGTAAAAAATCAAAAAGGGTTTGGTTTATATATGAGAATATGTATTTGTTCCACAGTCAAAATGAAATTACAGGAATTTACACTTTATAAAAATATTTTAGGAAAAAAACCAACATTTGCAAACAAAACATGAGAATACACACTGCATACTGTATGTGTAATTGAAAGAAAAGTAACACTTAATTATTTCTCAATGTACCAATAATAAACATGATTCCCACTCTCTATCAGATAAATATCACTTTATACAAAGATTTGAAGAATGAGAGACTCAAACATTGGGTCCTTGTCACATTCATAAAAGTGCATATAATTTTCAAATTCCACGTAGTGCTTCTTAATGTTTAGTAACACCTTGGCAAAGTCCATTTCTCCATCACAGGATCCTCATGCTTATCATCTAATGCTTGTTAATGAAAAGGCCTATAGTACTGACTGCTAGTATGCAGTTTCCCAAATTTTACTTGGGCACAGTCATTATATTAAGGAAGGTACAATTCCTTAGTAAACATCAAATAAACAAATTTTCACTTATAGAAATTATAGTTATTGTACTCCCAGTGCTAAATTTCACCCATTCAACCATTTCTTCATGTATGCACACATTCAATCAATGTTAACTGAACATGTTCAGGCCCCTGGTTAACTGTCAGATATGCATGAATATATTCATTTAACAAATACATAAATACCTATATTGTGCCAGTCCTTAACTCCATTAGAGATTAAACACAGCTGAAAAAAGAATTACTTAACTGAAAAAAATGTTTTGAAGAAATTATCCATAGTTTATGCCACAGAGATAAACAGAAAATATCTAAGAGATTAGGAAGCTAAAATGAGATCAAGAACACATCTAATTGGAATTCAAAAAAAGGTAACAGAGATAAAGGGAAAGAGGTTATATTTGAAATGATAATATATCTTTCTAAACTAGACCATATACTACATATAGGCATAAGAAATTGACACCTTGTAGCGAAATTCTGAGCAACAAAAAATACCCAATTTAAAAAGCAATTAATTAAACTAAAACCTTTGCTCTACTATATATGACATCTGTTTGTGATGCTGAAGTCAGCTTTCACAGTTTTTTACTTCATAAAACATTTCTAATTTCTAGAAGTTCTTCCTGAATTCATAGTTTCCTATCATAAATTACAAGATATCATAAAATACAATTATATGTATTTTTATAACCTACTTTGGAAATAGATATCATTGTATTCAAATTGCAACCTCATATGAAATCAAACATTGGCTAACACAAACATAATAAAAACCAGCATACTGATAAACTTTTTAAGCTTATATAATTTGCACAAAAAAAGTTTTCTCTCATAATATGTAATACTAAAGTGCTTTCTGTGTAGTTTCTTGTAAATATTTGATACATATTACTTTCCGTAACAACACAGAAAAATGTAACAAAACTATCACTTCAAATATCTAGCTGATAATAATTCACTATTTCATAGTTTCTCCTAGGAATTTTGCTATTATTCTACATACCAGACAAGAGTAAATATAGAATTATAAACCCTTTTCAGGTAAGAAATTTGACTACTAAAATATTAATAGCAATTAGTAGCAATTATGGATAATTTTTAAAACACTTTATCATTTAAAATTTTTCTGTAATAAGCGCATCACTTTGATAGTCAAAACATATGGTACATTTAAAATCCTTTGATAACTACTCCAAGTGAGTCTAAGTTTTATCTTATTCCTTATTCCTTAAATTCAGATTAAATAACAATTAATTAGTCTTTTTCCCAAAGTTCAGAGTAAATGACAATCAAGTCATTGTTTCCTAACTACAGGGCGAATTACATTTAATCTGAAGAATTTCTACTGCCATACCAACTTCTGTTCAAAATGAATGAAAAACAGGTAGACAAATGACAGACAGATAAAATATTTTAAAAATTAAGCCAAAATGAGAAAATGAAAAGGGAAAGAGTTAAATATATTAAAATAATGGTGAAGGACAGCAGGATTTATGAAGAACCACCAGTTAACCAATAAACCAACTTCTTTTCAAAGTTGACTAAGTAAGGTTCTAGTTGATCAGCCAATCTGAGTAATAACAGAGATCACACAGCCAAATGCTGGCATGCCACAAGGAACTTAGGAAAAGGAACTGCAAGTCCTTTATCTAAAACTAGAAGGCATGTTTATAAGGAGCATAAAATTATTCAGTACAGAATTTAAGGAATAACTTTTATTCAGGTAATTGTGACTATGCAACTAAAAAAAAAAGAAAACCTGTTTTCTTCATGTTGGGCTTGAATTTATTTCTTTTGATCAAAAGTCACTTCAAAACATAACAGATAAAAATGTAATTACAAACTTGATCTTTAAAGTAACTTATAAATGTCAGTCTAGAAAAACATGTAATATATTCATTTATAAATTAGATTAAATACCAGGAGATAATTTCATAAAGGAGTTATCTATAAACCATTATTTTATGTTAATAGAGATCTCAAGGATAAATAAATAAAATCATAAACTCTTATAAGTAGAACGTAACATTTAGAGATTAACTGATGCAAGAATCAATTCAATGCACAGTTCAACCTTTATGCCATCTTATATTTATTGTTTTTCACAATCTTTATTCATTTTGAGAGTTAGAGTTCCTGAAATTATGGTAGTTTCACATCATCATATTTATATCTGATTGTACTCTTCTTAAAAGTTATATATATGTGAAAAAAATAATTTTTGATGTAAACAGAAATATATATTCTTTGAAAAAATGCAGTAAGGAAAAATGAAGAAATAATCACATTACACAAATAAAATTATGTAAACATTTTGGTGTTTCATATATTTAACAGACATGATCTTATACTACATGTTTTTATTTCTTAACATTAATATTTTAATATGAACATTTTTATGTGTGATTTTTAAAGAATTTCTAGTATTGTATGATCAACTATATTGAAACATTCACTTGTGATTAAAGATTAAGACTGCTTGTATAGTTTTGTTACTATAAATATGAGTGCAATAAACATCCTTGTGCATACTCTCTAGGCATCACTGAGCATAACTGATATTTCTTTAATATAAAATATTAGGAAAGGAACTACTGAATCGAGGCTGAGAAAAAGTTTTTGAATATGAGAATGCTACACATTTCTTTTAAGCCTTAATCAGAGAACACAATAAACAGTCATCTGGAAATACCAGAATGTTATTTTTACTAAAACTTCACCATTTTGCAGCCTCTCTATATTTTAGAGCTTCCCATCATTCTTTTCTAAGTCAACATTATTGAGGTATAATTTACATAAAATAAAATGCATACATTTTAAATGTAGAGTTGGGTAAGTTTGGACAAAGATAAGTAGGCATATAACCAACCACCTATATCTTCAAATCAAGATATAGATTTGCACTACCCCCCAAATTATTATTTTCTTATCCTTTACATACCTTACATACCTTATATAGCATTATTTTACAAGGCTATAATTTTAGTTTTTAACAGTCACTTTCCTTTTAAGAAAATTAAGAAGAGGAAATCTTAACATTTACATTAACCAGAATTTAACATTTCTAAATCTCTGTACAGTACTCAGCTCTGCAGATCAAAGTTTCTTTGGCTTACTTTTCTTTTGGCCCAAAGAAAATAGTTTAGCATTTCCTGTACTTTAGAATGGCTTGCAACAAAATCTCTCAGCTTCATTTGTATTGAAATGTTTATATTTCACTCTAATTTCTGAAAGATATTTTTATTGATTATAGAATTCTTAATTAAATTTTTCTACATTTTAAGGATGTCATTTCATTGTTTCTAGCCTCCAATATCTCTGATGAGAAATAAGCCTTTATTTGTATTATTGTTTCCCTGTAGGTAACGTGTTTTTTCTCTCTTGCTGATTTCAAGATTTTCTCACATAAATTTTGAGTATGATGCATCCAGGCATGATTTCTTTGTGTTTATAGTTAGTTGCTTTTTTTGGATCTGTGAGTATATGCTTTACATCAAGTTTGGAAAATTTTAGGTCATCTTTTGTTTAAATATTTTTATGCCCCATTCTCATTTTTTTTCCTTTGGGACTCCAATTAGTTGTATGTTAACCAGGCAAATTTTCCTTCATTTTTTTTTCTCTCTCTTCTTTAGAATAGATGATTTTTATTGATGGCTCTTAACATTCACTGACACTTCCATCATCTCCAATCTATTGTGAAGTATAAAATTTTGATTTTAGTTATTGTATTTTTCAGTAAGAGATTTCTATTTCCTTTTTTTTTTTTTGAGTTTCCATTTATCTGCCAAGATTCTCTACCACTTCATTTATAATGTAATATTTTCCTTTAAGTCCTTGATCATATTAAAACATAGTTGCTTTAGCAATTTTATCTGCTAAATCCAACACCTGGGCCATCCGAATATAGGTTTCCAATTATTGTTTTTGTCTTGATTGTGGATCACATTTTCCAATTTCTATAACATAACTAGAAAAATTTAATTATACACTGAGCAGTATGAAGGTAGATTATTAAAGACTCTGGACAATTATCTTCCTCTGAAAGGTACTGATTTCTGTTCTAGTAAGCAGTTTAATTTTTTGATGATCATCTTGAATTCCAGGCTTAATTTTATGCTCTGTTCAAGTGGATCCATGGAAAGCCCTAAATATTCCCCAAGTTTCTCTAACTTGGCAAAATTCAAACTCTAAACTCTGTTTCCCCTAGGAATTCTGTGTAAGCTTTCTTTTTGGTTTTATAGGGTGGGTACAGTATGGTTAATGTTAATATGGTGTCACCAAGGTGCTGAAGAGGTCTCTCCATCCAGGCCTGGCCAGAACGCCAATATATCCCATCATTGCTTGACAACTAGAAACCCTGGTCCCCTCTTTTTTGTTGTTTTGTTTTTCTGTTTTTTACTGGTTTTAATTTTTATTGGAGTATAGTTGATTTACAATGTTAATTTCAGGTGTACAGCAAAGTGAATCAGTTATATGTATACATATATCCACTCTTTTTTAGATTCTTTTCCCATATAGGCCATTACAGAGTACTGAGTAGAGTGCCCTGTGTCATACAGTAAGTCCTTATTAGTTATTTTATATACAGTAGTGTGTATATGTCAATCTCAATCTCCCAATTTATCGTCCCCCTCATACCCCCTGGTAACCATAAGTTTGTTTTCTACATCTGTAACTCTATTTGTGTTTTGCAGATAAGTTCATTTGTACCCTTTTTTTAGATTCCACATATAAGCAATATCAGATGGTATTTGTCTTTCTCTGACTTACTTCATTCAGTATGACAATCTCTAGAATAGCCAAAGGAATCTTGAGAAAGAAAAATGGAGCTGGAGGAATCAGGCTCCCTGACTTCAGACTTTACTACAAAGCTACAGTAATCAAAACAGTATGGTACTGGCACAAAACAGAAATATAAATCACTGGTCCCCTCTTAATCCTAAAGAGTCTTTTCTCTCTGGCAAGTATCAGGTAGTCTTGCATGTGTAGCCCAGCCATCGTCTAAGGACTCATAGTACACTCTCTCACAAACCGGGCCACTGTTCATTGCAGCACCCTCTTATCTGGTGCCCTTTCCTACAGATTCTAGATGCTTCAACAACTTATGAACTACAGTCTGCCTCTTCAGTTCAAACAGGGCTGCCATGCTCTTCTTGACCTCCATCGCCATAGAGTTTGGTTTGGAAATTTTCCCGGACAAAAAGTCATGATGATGGTGAAGCTCAACTTACAAATTTTCCTTCTATCATTTGCCTTCTGTGACTTGTGATGTTTTCCAATGCCTAAAAATAGTTGCCTCAAATATAGGGCTGAGAAGTCACCCTGTCAGCATTTTGAGTTCTGATAAGATAGAAAAATCACCAACCAATAATAAATTACAGTTTTATTATATTTCACTTTTACCTCTAATTTCAGGAGCATGGAAACTATGCCCTATTTCCATACACTTCAGTGTTTCTTGAAGTCCAGAAATCTAAAAAGTAAAATCCAAAGATATGAGATTCTATACTAAATAACTCAAAAAATGGGTTAAAATGCAATGTTTAAATATTGATTACAAAATATAGAAAACATTAATTTCTCTTGGATTAATTCCTATGTATTTTAAAAATTTAAACATTAATTGCAACAAAAGAAAACATAATTTTATTAAGTTTAAATTCAATTCCATGGCAAGTATTAAGTATCTATTATGGGTAAACACCTGAAACATTTATTTCACAGCATAGTTTCCTGAGACAACAATACTCGTTGCATACTTTTAATGATAATTATTCAGGTGTCTACTCTGAGAGAGTTTTCTCCTCTGTTGAAATTTCTTCACAACAGCCTAATTCATCTTTATGTCCATAAAAGATGAGGTAAGTATTACTTGGGAAGTAAAATATGAAGAGACTACTGTTATCCTAAAACTCTTAGCTCATTTTCCACCCACAAACTTACTCCTTGTTTTATTTAATTTGTTAGTTTGGTGGCATACCATTTACTGATATTTCCTGAACAACAGACTTAAATTAAAAATTCAACCTTAAAAAGCTATCTCATCCCTTAAATGATTATACCAACAGAAAATATCATCTATTTAATTATATACAGATACACACATTTTTCTACTATCATTGAGTAGCAACATTTCCTTATTAATGGAAAAGAGCAGATAATAATTTGTAATCTATGGATTAGTGCTCATGAAATGCCTGGGTGGGAAAAAAAAGTGAAAATGTTATATCTATTTTTGGATGCCAAATGGATTATAAAAGTTTTTAACGAATTTCTTATTTAGTTTAGTGTAAAATTTACATAAAAGTTGTAAATATGGTACAGAGAGTTCCTGTATACCCTGTTTCCCCTGTTAATGCCATGCATTACCATGGTACATCATCAGGCTCAACATCTAAACCAAATTTGGTTGGTGGTCCATCTATAGTTGCCCACAATAGTTCCTTTGTCCTTTGACATGCTCCATTATCGTATTGGGTATTTCCTTCCTCCCTTCCTTCCTTCCTTCCTTCCTTGTTTTCTTTTTTACATTATGAACATTTCCTACTCTCTAGTACAACATGATGCCCCAAATGCTCACCTGGGCTCATCTTGTATTTTCCTTGCCCAGACTACACTCAGCCACTTCTCCAAGGAGCACTAACTACTTCCTCTTATTGGAAAACAGTATTAGAAATTGATATTGGGCACTAGGTATACTTGTTGCTACTGCAGTGTCATTACTTCTAGACCCTCTCAGCAGACAGACCTAGAAATACATACATATATATGTAGGTATCTTTTAGAATTTATCCTAAATTGAACCCCATGATCCAAAAACGATAAAATGTAATCTATTATACATATATATACTAACAAATAAATTATGTTCTATCTTTTTTGAAACATGGGGCTCTAATTCGAATTTTGGACATTTTCAGTAATTTTGTAAAGCTGAAACTAATTAAATTATAGATGTTTCCATAAGACTTAAATAAATTTAAAAGTTGGGGACTTCCCTGGTGGCCCAGTGGTAAAGAATCCACCTTCCAATGCTTGGGACTCAGGTTTGATCCCCGGTTGGGGAACTAAGATCCCACATGCCTCGGGGCAACTAAGCCTGCATGCTGCAACCAGAGAGCCCACGCACTCTGCAGCCCGGGTGCCACAACCAGAGAGAAGCCCATGTGCCGCATCGAAGAGCCTGGGCGCCACAACGAAAGATGCTGCATGCTGCAAAAATGATCCTGCGTGTCGCAACTAAGACCTGACACAGCCCAAAATAAATTAAATAAATAAATAAAATAAAGATTTTTAAAAAATAAATAAAAGTTACATTGTTTATTATCTACCAAAAGAATTTGAAAACACATACTTATTAGATTTTTGTCATCTCACAGTATACTTTCACTCTTATATACAAACTAAATAGCATTAAAAATTCTAAAATCGAACCCTTCTTTATGCAAAGTATTTGAGAAGTCTATATGTTAAGAGAAACACAGTAAGCTAAATGGTCATTAAGATAAGGTTTTTAAGGAAATGATAAGGAAATGACAATGAATGAGAGTCAGGACAATGAGGTCCAGATGTTAAGGATCTCACAGAAGGCGTAGCAGAGGCTATGGAATAAGCAAGGTATATTAGGTTCACACTCAAAAGAACCACCCAGAACCATGTACCTAAACACCAGGAATATAACCAAACCAGTCACACTACACTAGAAAGTGAAGGCCGAAAGGATAGCATGTAGACTTCGGGCCAGTGGACAAATAAGGGTCTCTTGTACTAGGAGCCATCTGGGAAGAGTGAGAAGAAAAGGATGCTATTTGAAGACAGAAAATTAACACTGACAGATATGTTTTAGCTAAACAATCAGTTAATATAACATTCAAACACCCTGTGTTAAACTAAAAGAGACTGTTTTAACCCAGAAAGATCTGGATAGTCTTTAATAGCAGGTTATGTTTTAGTTTGCCTTCAGCAGGAGTAGGGGTTCAAAGACAAAATAAGTTGTAGATAATGAAGATACAGTTCTTTACACATCTGAATGGTAGTGTGTAAAATTCAACCCTTCCTCATAGAGAGAATGATTTTCATTTTTAAACATGTTTTCATTTTAGATACATATCAGTCATAAGGCAAGTCATTTTATCTTTGTTTAATGAATGAGAAAAGAGACATATATGTAAAGTTACCTGAATGTTCACATGGCTATTTTGTAGCACAGCTGGGACTGACTTCTATCACTCCTAATCCTTAGCTCTTGTAACAAAACCAGTGATGAGCAATCTGAAACCCAAAGACTGTATATGGCCTAAATATGTCCTTAATATGGCCTTTGATCTAACCTCATGTTAGAAATAGGGGAACTGATGGCCATTCCAGGAAGATAACTTAGCACTAATCACACTGATATTGACTGGAAGATCCAGTCCAGTGATAGATAGATGGCAAATGTAGAAATCAATAATCTGGAGGGGAGTGTAGGCACTTGCCATCATGGATGCCTGGAAGGCCCTGATATCCTTGAATATTGAAACTTAGTCTGAGTGGTCTGTCAGAGACGCCAAAGTATACGTGGTCACTTGGGAATGTATGGCCAGGGGACTGATGGATTCCTCCTGAGGGAAGAATAATAGGGAGATGAGCATGAAAACAGGGGGAAAAGGAGAGTAAGATGAGGAGCAAAAGTCTAAGTTGTTTTGTGGCAGGAAAAGAAGCAGGAGCAACCTGAATCTAGCTCACAGTGTTCCAGGTTGTAGAATTGTGTCTCTTGTTGGGAGGCTGTGGGGACAGGTTAGATGAAAAAGAGCAAAGAGATGAAATTCTGAAGGTTTGACAATACAGTACCATAAAAATGTGAACTATTATTAAACTATTTTTATGCAATATTACCATTAATGCAATTCATACATTCAAGAATACACAATTAAATTTCAAGCACAAAGAAACAAGGAGACAAGTGATGTTTTCATTTTAGTAGCTGAAGATTACACTCAAGAAAAGACAATATGCAATTGATTAAAGTTATGTCTTAATAAAATCATTCACACTTTTGTAACCATCGTGCAAGCTTCTGTAGCTTCTGAAAGTTTGACCAAAAATTAAAATCTCCAGAAAACAATAAAATAATGTTAAGTATAGTAGCAGTTTATATTTTATAATAAAGTGTTACATATTTTTAATGTGGCCAAGAAACATTTTGTTTTATTTTTCTTGAATTCTATACTAGAGATTCCTCACCACTACCCTAGGTCTAGGCTTATACAAAAACACTGCAAGAAGAATTAAAAAGGGTGTCAACAGCAAAAATGACTGAAAATTGGGTCAGTAACTAGGTGTTTCAAATATTCATTTGGGGGTGAATTTCATGGACTTTCTATTCATTATCCCATCTAAGTTTCACAACAATATTAAAAGATAGGTCATTGTGGTTATACTTTACGTATGAGAAGTCTGAGTTTAAAGTGTTTAGGTAAGGTCCAGGTTTATAGCTGTCAAAGTTGGCATTTAAAACCCAGTTTAAATATTGTTATGTTTTAATGGCTGAGTTTTTCTCTGTAACTATATTTTATTTTTTTTGTTTTTTTTTTTTTTTTTTTTTGCTGTACGCGGGCCTCTCACTGCTGTGGCCTCTCCCGTTGCGGAGCACAGGCTCCGGACACACAGGCTCCGCGGCCATGGCTCGCGGGCCCAGCCGCTCCGCGGCATGTGGGATCTTCCGGGATCGGGGCACGAACCCTAGTCCCCTGCATCGGCAGGCGGACTCTCAACCACTGCGCCACCAGGGAAGCCCTTTCTCTGTAACTATATTTTAATAATCTCCTAAAAAGTTATATTTTAATTAAATAATTTTAATTAAATAATAATCTTTGTAGTTTTAAAATGGATAAAATACTTCTGGATGTTTCCAAATTAATATTTTTTACAGCATGACAATTGGGGGAAATCTTTTAAAATTTAACTCAGAAACAAAACCAATATTTCTAATAATGTTATAAAAAATAAATGGTTAAAAATCATTTTCAGGTAGCTTGGATGGTCTCTTTACCTGTCCCACTGCTCTGTCTCTTTCCAAAGAGGTCAGCATTTTCTGCTTCAGTAAAGCGTGGTGCTTCTCATATAATACTCTTATAGTTGGTTCATAAGATGCGTAATGTAACTTCAACCTATGAAAAATAAAGGGCATCTTAAAGGGTAGTTGAGTTAGATCAGTGATTTCCATCTAACACCTAAATCTTTTTTCTATTTTTTTGCATTGGAATAAGAAATGAATTAACCATATAAAGGTCAACACAACAGAGCCAAGAAGTGCAAGAAGCATTATTTGGCATGCAATTTCCCTGCAACCTAGGTGGAGGTGGGAAAGTCACATTTCTCTTGAGTTAACTAGTTCTCTGTTTACTTTTGCTGTATTCAAGTATGCACCAAGAAGTTGCTGCTATTCATTGACAGAAAACAAAATTGCAGTTTCTTTAATTCAGAAACAATTTTCAAAAAGACAAGGGCTACAAACAATAGATGATTAAACAGAAAGGGTGTCATTCACATCAAAATTAAGGATGGTCTTGAAAACAAGTATGAATAACCTCATATTAAGAAAATTAAGTATAAAATATTTTGATATCTCAATTCATCTCAACATATGATATAAATTTTAAGAATCTGTTTAATTTGAAAATGCTTTCAAAATATTTTTTCATTTTTATGAAGTGTGATTTACATGGAGTGAAATACACAGATCTTAAGTATTACAGTTCAGAATTTTCATGCATGCCCAGGTAGTCCACATTGCTATCAAAATATAGAGTATTTCTAACATTTCAGGAGATTCTAGACCTTCATATACTTGGAATCATAGAACATGTTCTCTTCAGAAACTGGCTTATTTCACTCAGCATAATTTTTTTTTAGATCCTTCCATGTTGTTGTATATATCAGTAATTCATTCCTTTTTATTGTGAGTACTATTCCTTTGTATGTATATTGTACAATGTGTTTATCCAATATTATACTGATGAAGAACTGAGTTGTTTTCAGTTTGGGACTATTATGAATAAAGTTTCTATGAAAATTCTTATACAAGTCATATAAGATATTTTTGGTTATGTACCCTCATTTCTCTTAGAAACCATACCTAGGGGTTGAATTGCTGGGTCGTAATTTATACTTCCAACAGCAATATATGAGACTCCTGGTTACCACACCTCTTTGCCAACATTTGGTGATAATTAGTATATCTAGGGTTTGACAATTTTGTGTGTGTGTGTGTGCGTGTGTGTGGTACGCGGGCCTCTCACCGCTGTGGCCTCTCTCGCCGCGGAGCACAGGCTCCGGACGCGCAGGTCCAGCAGCCATGGCCCACAGGCCCAGCCGCTCCGCGGCACGTGGGCTCCTCCCGGACCGGGGCACGAACCCATGTCCCGCGCATCGACCGGCAGACTCCCAACCACTGCACCACCAGGGAACCCCCAGGGTTTGACAATTTTATTATCAGTTTTGTTATATTTTTATACAACCAATATATGATTTTGTTGAATTTTTCTTATGTTTATAACTTCGCTAGTTTATTGGTTTCTGATCTTCTTTTTCTTTCTTTGTATTTAATTGTTCTTTTTTGAGCTTCTAAGGTACAAGATTAGACCATTGGTTTAAATTTTTCTTCTTTTCTAATATAAGTTATCAATTTCACTTTATGCACTGCTTTGGCTGAATCCCACAAATTTTAATGTTACATTTTAAACCATTCAGTTCAAAATATTTTCTCATTTCCTTCTTTGATTCATGGGTGATTTAGAAATATGTTACTTAATTTCCAGTTATTTGGAAATTTTCCAGAGCTTTTTGTCATTGATTTTTAATTTAATTTGATTGAGGTCAGAAATACCTTGTACAGATATCAATTCTTCGAAATTTATAGAGATTTGTTTTATGGCTCAGCATACGACCTATTTTGGTGAGCATTCCATAGGCACTTGAAAAGTCCAAAGTATTGACAGAATTCAAGAAATGTCAATTATGCACAATTAATCTGTCCTGTCCTGTCAACTTGAGAATTTTTGCCTATTTTTCTAATAATTGCTACTAGAGGAATGTTAAAATCTCCAATTATAACTATGGAAATATCTATTTTTCCTTTCTGCTTTATCAGGTTTTGCTTCATATATTTTCAAGTCTTATATTAGAATCATGCATATTATATCTTTCTGATGAACTGACTCTCATCAATATGAAATGACTTCTTTTTCTCTGGTTCTCAGGATGTCCCTGACAATGTTGTTTCTGGAGCACTCCTCCTCAGGCCCTATGGGCTTGCAGAGGTGGCCCTCCTGCCCTAGAAAGAGCTAACACTTCAGCTGTGCTGCAAGCTGCTGCAGAGGTCTTTCGAAGTTCACGTTTAAGCTTTTTATAGGGCAAGTCTAAAATAGTTCCTTCTCCAAGACTAGAATAGCTCAGCTCCTATGGCAGGGTTTAGCAAGGGTCTTAACTGAGTGCTCAGAGTGTTCAGTGAGCTTTCTCCATTGTAGCTGGTCAGAACTCCTACATCTGCAATCTCTGGAATCTCCATTTGGCACACAGTTGCCCAGGATCTGTTCTTTGTAGGCTTCATGTTCTCTTACCATGTACTTCCACAACTTAGTATCTGGTCAAAGACTAAAAGCAAACACTACAGGTATTTCTCAAGTACCTTTTCATGTACCTCCCTCCTTTTGTGCACACTGTCCTGCAAATTCTAGCTCTCTCAGCAGCCCTGAACTCTGACCTCTGCCTCATCAGCTCGTCAAGACTACCATGGTCTGTTTGGGTCCCACCTTGTCATACTATTTTCTGAAAAGTGCCTCCAGACAGAAATCTGGGCTGATCATGCTGCTCACTTTGTGTATTTCCCTCCTCTTCGACATCCCAGTTCTACTCTAAAAACAACAACAAAAATTCTATCCAGTTTTGTAGTTCATTACAGTGGACAGCTAGTCCAGTACCAGCTGGAGAGTTAGCTTTATACCACTTATTCTTATATGACTCAAAGCAGAAGTCTCCCAAAATAATTTTACATTTGTTTTTATTAAAAAATTAAAATAGTAGTCCTCATTTTATAAAATATTTTCATGAATATATTTATGAAAGCCATTGATTTATAAATCATATTTCTCAAGATAATTTTGATTATAATTCATTGATGACAGTAATAAAACCTAAGCATTAAAGTTATGATATATATTTATATTATATTATATATAATAATATGTATTTTATATATATGTTATACTTAGTGTGTATTAATTTAGTCACACTCAGAAAAGCAAGAGAGAGTAATAAAATAAAAGATATAAGTAGTATATATAATTTCATTCCCTATTCTACTTAATGTACTTAGCATATATACATTTTGCTATATACTATACACTTCTAGGGATATTTATACATTTGTAAACACATATTCAGGTACAGAGTTATATACACAAAACATTGTGTGCTGAGTTTGTGAGCAATTGAAGTATAAACATTATTGATGATTTTGGCATCTACTTATTCATGAGACATGACTGGATTATCCTCTGTGCAAAGAATTAGCAACACATAAATACCAATAAGATATAACAAGGAAACAACATTAACAGAAATCTTCTGTTTAATCAGACTGAAGGAGTGTGACTGTTTTATAAATTCCATAAGAACCTCATAATTCATCGACTTATAAGTTCTAATTGTTAGTATTAAAAATTCTGAAAATAAGTACATTCATAATAAGTCACTCATGTTAAACAGGAAATTCTGAAAACTTGACAGGTAAAAGCAACAAATTACAAATTAGTTGAACAATTTAGAGAAAACATTAAGGTTAACATTTTGTGGTTTATGATAAAAAGACACATCATTGAAATATTTGGGTAAAATATGACACAGAGAACTCAGACCCTAACTTATACTGGAATCAAAAACCCTCTTCCCTATAGCTGATTTATTATGCAATGGTGCAATTACAAGAGAAGGTGTTCACTGCTGACTGATTAACTTCACTGGTGATTGATTAACTTCATGACTAGTTTTTTTGTGACTTTCAGGTCATCAATGAAATTTTGTTTTAGGTCCTTAGAAAAAATATATTAGTGATTTATCCAGATGGTTCAATGGAGACATTATTCTTACTGATTAAATATGGAAATAAAGGCTATCTGAATATACACTAAGTGTAGTTATATTCCAATGTAATGTGGATTTCTTCTGGGGCCCCTAAGGATTATAAAAAGTATAATCTGAAAATACTGAATTTTTACATGAAATAAATTATAATAGTATTCTCTTTAAACATTCTAGGAAATTTAACAAGCATGATATATTTTACACATAGGCTAGAAGTCTCAAAAAAATAATTTAAAACAAAAACTCAATTTACCATGAACAGAACATCAGCAACAGTGAAAAATCATATTTCAGCTGCCACAGCTGGATACAAAGGTGCTCTGAGACTGTCATCAACCCAAATAACTGAAGTACTGAAGCCTGCTTGTATCAGCACAGAGGGTGAGAATGGACTTAAACCTGAGATCTTTCCCATGAAGAACGTACTGTGATTCAAACTCACGTATGTGTATGTGTATATATGCACGCACACACACACACACACACACACACACACACACAACTACTAAAATACCTTTGGGCTTTTCCTCTGGGCAAATGGGTACCTCACCCTGATGAAGGCACAGCAATTAGTTATCTTTTTTTTTTTTTTTTTTTTTTTTTTTGCGGTACACGGCCCTCTCACTGTTGTGGCCTCTCCCATTGCGGAGCACAGGCTCTGGATGCGCAGGCTCAGCGGCCATGGCTCACGGGCCCAGCTGCTCCGCAGCATGTGGGATCCTCCCAGACCGGGGCACAAACCCGTGTCCCCTGCATCGGCAGGCGGACTCTCAACCACTGCGCCACCAGGGAAGCCCCAATTAGTTATCTTTGTACAAGAAAAAGCTTCGCTACCTTTATAGACTTCTACATGACTTCAGAAGAGCCACAGGCCTCTTTATTGTCCTGAGAGTAGAATAATTCCCAAATATAAAAGATATAAAATTAATTCCCAAATATTAAAATATAAAAATTTTTAAAACAAAATACAACATACAGTTCTAAAAAGAGACCTGTATAAAAATGCAAAAGGGAAATCTACATGAAATAGTATATATTTAGCACATACTTTCAATGTTAGGGTATGTGCAGAGTACTTACTATCTATTATGTTCCAGACACTATATTAGGTACTTTTCTTATGACAGTTTTTACAGATAAGAAACAGAATTACAATGAGCACACAAAGGTAAGTAGCGGAGCCAGGCTTCCAATGTTTAATTGACTCCAAATTCCAAGCTCTTTCCATTACATTGTACTACTTCTCAATTAATGTTTTTGTTAAGAAGAAAACAAATCATTTCAAAGATTTTTTTCTGAATTTTTCTGGACTTGGAACAATTTTATGAACAAAAAAATAATTTAGACCAAAATATGAAACCAAAAGCATTGATCAAAGGCAATGAATAAACACTCTCAAGGCCTTTTTTTCAAGTTAATGCAATCTCTCTTTCATTAAACTGGTGT
This sequence comes from Mesoplodon densirostris, assembly GCF_025265405.1. Taxonomy (NCBI): domain Eukaryota; kingdom Metazoa; phylum Chordata; class Mammalia; order Artiodactyla; family Ziphiidae; genus Mesoplodon; species Mesoplodon densirostris. The sequence goes on from NC_082668.1 coordinate 24,419,718, forward strand.
TTGATTTCTATAGAGATTCAATTAAGAAAAATCAGAAAAGCGCTAACTTCTAATATATTGCTAAGTTAGAAGGTACATTGATTCTTTCGAGACAGCCTATAATTAAGAAATCATAATAGCCATAATGACCATAATCACAACTAAAGACAGCAATTATCCTGACCACCCCTAAGCTATGTTGTTCAATACAGTAGCCACTAGCCAAATGTGGCTATTTAAATTTAAACTGAAATTAATTAAAATTAAATAAAATCAGCAATTTAATTCATCAGTTGTACTAGCCACACTGAAAGTGCTTAGTAGAGGATGTGATGAATAGATACCATATGGGGGAGTGCAGATATAAAATATTTATAACATTACAGAAAGTTCTATTGGGCAGCACTGCCCTAGAACAAGCAAAGGAGAATTTTAGTTAGAGATTATAAATTTTTTTCTTACTTGGCGGGGAAGGGGGGGTCAGGGAGAGGAGGAGGGCAGAGGGAAGTGAATCTGAGTATCATTAGAGTAATTTCTAAAAGCCTTAGGATAAATTCAAGGTTATGCAGTATGTGGCGCACTCCACCTTGCCCTTGTCAAGCTGCTTCTGCACTTTGCTCTCCATTCTTACAATTTGGTGAATATGTCTTGTTCCTCCAGTGACTTGGTGCCTTTGCACAGGATGCTGACCCCACTCCCTCACTCTGTTAACTCATACTTTAGAATTCATTTCCTTTAGAAATAGGTCCCTGAACCATCTAACTCTCTAATCTGGTTGGGGTGACCACCTCTTGGCTTGCATAAATACAATGCAGTATATTTCACTATATTTCTGTTTAACTCCTCCCCCATCACACAACTTAATAGTCTCTGGGAACCTCAACAGCAAGGACCTAAACTTGCTCATCTTTGTATCAAACACATGGCACACAGTAGATGCTCAATAAATGCTGAATGAATAACTTTACCTGGAACCTTCTTCCATGGCCAAATGGCTTAACACAAATTAAATAGTTCTTTAATAAATATGCCAACAAATACTAGCAGCTTACCCTTTGAGGTCATTAATTAACTTGTCTTTCTCCTGGACTGTTCTCTTGTGGTGCATTCGATGAAAATCACGTTCTTTCTGAGTTTTCAGCAGATCTTCTCTAGCCTTGCTGAAAAATAAAAATAACAACTTTAAAAATCACTGCTAATTCTTTTCTGAAAAAAATTATTTACTTATCAGTTCAAATCCAGTACTAAGCAATTCAAAAGATTATTGAAAAGCAAATATTCCACTATAATTCTCATTGAAATATCCCAACCAACATAACATATATGGGGGTGGGGAATGAACAGGCTAAAACCTATAGTTTCAAAAATATCATTTATTCACGTTTCATTTAAATAAAGGAAAATTAAAGGTATGCTGCCACAATAACACATAATCCATCTATTTTCAAAGACAATTTGTTTATAAAATTGAAATACATATAAAATAGGATAATTCAAAATAATTACAAATAAAGAAAAAGACTTTACAAAATTTAATTCTGAACTTGCTTGAATATATGGTTAAGTGGGCTACTTAGTTCTGATAATCATAAAAAAGAAAGTGTATAAATTCTAGAAAACCAAGATTTCATTCTGGTAAGGCATGTGAAAAATATATACCACCTACAGATCATATTACTAAAATAATTGGTAACTTAATGAAAAAAGTCTTCAATATCAGTGTTGTGATACAGAAACATTCTTCAACTGGATATATCTTCTGTAGATCCCCGGCATAAAGCAAGCGAGACTATTCTTTCTCAGCCCAAGTCGTATGTGAAAAAATTAATGGGAATGTTTCCCCCACCTCTACAATGTAAGTTAGTTTCAATGTAATAATGTAAAATATAATTTATAATGTAAAAGTGGTTATCTACAGTCTTAGTTAACTGACAAAGTGCTACTGCACTGAGATTCTAACATTCTGAAAAATGGATGGTCTAAATTAGAGTACTGACAGCTCGCAAAAAGATCAGAATGGAATAAATCTGCCTCTCATATTTCAAAATTCAGATTATATGAAATAAATGCATACAATAGATTTCTGCTTTAGGAGCTATGTCAGAGCAATCATTGAGGAATGGTGGCTGGGATACTGCCAGAGCAGTGGTATGAGTTTAGGTTTTCAGACTTCTGATGACACATGTTATGAGTAGTGAGACTTCTTGCTGCAAGATCAAGCCACACATGGCATATGGTGAAAATGTCTTTTCCATTCTTCCAAGTTTCTTTCTTTCTCCCCTACCATCTCCCACTTATTGTGGATGACCTGTGTTGTTCTTCATTCTACTGTCAATGTTGTAGTTTTGACCACATGTAAATAAACATTGTGTCACAGTACTTCATGGTCTAACCATCTAACCCTCAACTTCATTTCCATGCCAACAATCTTGAAGGCACAAGAAAATGTTGATTAAAATATTGAGACTTGAAAAATCATCTGTGGAATATTCCAACTATTAGATAAACAGTTTATTCTTTCCAGGTTTTAACTCTGTGTGTATGTATGAGAGAAGATGGACCAAAAAACAGAGAGAACCCCTCTGCCACCAAAATGTGCCTAATGAGTGGAGAAGTGAGTGGAAAGGAGGAGAGAGTTTAAATAGAATGACTAGAAAAGATAAATGGCTGAGTTGGCAATTTGTTGTGAAAACACAAGAACATCACTTGAATTCATATTCACTTATAAGAAAAGTATGTAAAGTGTCTTATATATTATCTTGCACATAGAAAATATTCAATAAATATTACTGTAATCATCATCATCATCATATTACTATTTAGTATAATAGAACAGATATATTCAATTCCTCAAACACCTACATTTATCTACCTAAAATAGGGGGCATGCCAGTAGGTAAATATCCTCTAAGGGATCAGAAATATCAGGATACATGATTATTAGTAACACTGATCTTTATGTATATCTTTATAAAAGAAGTTAAACTTTATGAACATCTATTTTGAGTCTACTAAAACTCCAGTTTGAGTCTACAACAACTTGACGAATTATTTCATGGGCTTATCTTTTTTTTTTTTTTTTTTTTTTTTGCGGTATGCGGGCCTCTCACTGTTGTGGCCTCTCCCGTTGCGGAGCACAGGCTCCGGACGCGCAGGCTCAGCGGCCATGGCTCACGGGCCCAGCCGCTCCGCGGCATATGGGATCCTCCCAGACCGGGGCACGAACGCGCATCCCCTGCATCGGCAGGCGGACTCTCAACCACTTGCGCCACCAGGAAGGCCCTCATGGGCTTATCTTTTATTTATCTTATCTGAAATGTAAACCCATAATAGGTTAAATAAAACTTAGAAAAATAATATTGCGGTTTCTTAAGCAGAACCACAAATGTACAGCACTGCATCACCTCACTTTTTAAATATACACTTTAAGTCCTATTTGTACTCATCTCAGGAAAGAAAGCATAGGAATTGATTGAAGTATTGTACTTTATAAAGTGTTTCTGACCATTAAATTGGTTTTCAGAGACTTGCTTTCTGTTTTCACAAATGAAGTCTACTCAGTGAAACAATTTAAATTCATTTCATGGTGATACATCTCCTATTATGACCTTCCTGCTGCCCATTTGCTTAATAAAAGGAAAATAAAAGTTGTACTAAAAAATAAAGTTTGAAATATTCATATAAGCAATTAATATTTAAACTATATAGTATTTTCTCACTATATTAGTAGAGCATCGTTTTCTTTAAGAAACACTTTTGTTAAGACAGACACCAAATATATAAATTCTATTTCAAGTACAATGAAGTAAGTTATTCAGTGAAACATTCTATTTAGATTCGTATATCATAAAGAACACACTACTTAAATGCTTTTCCTTAATGAGATGGCAGAGCGACTAACTTCCCCATTTCAGGAAAGCAGCATATCAGAATATATAATTAAATTATAAAATATCAAGATACTCATATTTTTCATACTATAAAAGCACTGTCCCCAAAACTCCATGTTTAATGTACTAACATAATTTAATAATGTACTCTAAAAAATTATTTTTAACTGAATGCTCCAAGTAAAATAATTGTTATTAACTGAATAGTTTTTACTAAGCTTTTATAATAGATTTACTGAGTTATTCTGTTATCATAATTTGGCAAAAGGTATCATATAAACATTTTCTTGTTTACATGCACCAAAGTAGGCCATCTTTGTCATGTATTTTTTCGTGTGCAAACTTGAATCAAAGTAATTTCTGATAACAGTACTGTATAATTACCAACTATTTCATTCTCTTCAATTGGTTATAAATAAATTTGTTTAACCCACTACAATTATTATTGGAATAATTGTCAGATAGCCAAAATACTACTCAGCTAGATTAGATGCAAACTTTCATTATCTTCTTAACCAAAAAAGAAAGGGGTATACCCATGTCTGGAAAAAAATACCTTCTTAATTTAACAAGCAATTACCTAAACACTAAAGCATGAAATTTTATGGGCCTCATTATTATCTTTATCCACTGTGTGTGTTTCTGAAAGTCATTAAATTAAATGGGTCTTTGGAAATGCTGGGTACTCTTTGACCTTTTATAGAAGTGAATTTTGTAAGTGAAATTAGGGCCTATTAGTAAAGCACCTAATTTTTTCTCAGTATTAACAGCCATTTAATTTTCGTTATGCCTATATTTTCCGGCAGGAGATAAAATTAAGTATTTCATTATTTTTAAGATGGTACATTTTAATCTTCTATTTAGTAATCCTAGTCAGTATTATTTCCTGCCTAATCTTCAGGACTCTCAATAAAACTTTTCTGGTCTGCATTACATTTCCTTACTATAAAAGCTCAGCAAAGGAAGACAGTACTCTAAATGGGGCAAGACGGAGCTTCAGAGAAAATTATTTAAATTCCCATCATAAAAGGAAAACGATGCCTTCTCCTAAGGAATACTATAAAAGAGGCAAAAATCATGAATTAACTACTCTAAAAATTATTAAAAGCTTAATTAAAGAGCCAAAATGGTTTTTTTATTAATTTTTATTGTAGTATAGTTGCTTTATAATAGTTTCTTGCAGTACAGCAAAGTGAATCAGTCATATGTACACATATATCCACTCTTTCTTCCATTTCCTTCCAATTTAGGTCATCACAGAGCACTGAGTAGAGTTCCCTGTGCTATACAGTAGGTTCTCTTTAGTTATCTGTTTTATACATAATAGTGTATATATGTCAGTCCCAATCTCCCAATTCATTCCAACCCCCTCTTTCTCCCTTGGTAACCAAAAATTTGTTCTATACATCTGTGACTATTTCTGCTTTGCAATAAGTTCATCTCTACCATTTTTCAAGATTCCACATATAAGCAATATTATATTTGTTTTTCTCTTTCTGACTTACTTCACTCTGTATGACAGTTGCTAGGTCCATCCATGTCTCTGAAAATGAGACTATTTCACTCCTTTTTATGGCTGAGTAATATCCCATTGTATATATGTACTACATCTTCTTTACCCATTCCTCTGTCAATGGACGTTTAGGTTGCTTCCATGTCCTGGCTATTGTAAATAGTGCCACAATGAACATCAGTGTGCATGCATCCTTTCTAATTACAGTTTTCTCCTGATATATGCCTAGCAGTGGGATTGCTGGGTCATATGGTAGCTCTATTTTTAGTTTTTTAAGGAACCACCATACTCTTCTCATAGTGGCTGTACCAATTTACATTCCCACCAACAGTGTAGGAGTATTCCCTTTTCTCCACACCCTCTCCAGCATTTATTGTTTCTAGATTTTTTTTATGATGGCTATTCTGACTGGTGTGGAGTGATACTCATTGTAGTGTTGATTTGCATTTCTCTAATAATTAATAATGTTGAGCATTTTTTCATGTGTTCGTTGGCCATCTGTATGTGTTCTTTGGAGAAATGTCTATTTAGGTCTTCTACCCATTTTTTCATTGGGTTGTTTTTTTTTTTTATATTGAGCTTCACAAGCTGCTTGTATATTTTGGAGATTAATCCCTGGTCAGTTGCTTCATTTGCAAATATTTTCTCCCATTCTGAGGTTGTCTTTTCAATTTGTTTACGGTTTCCTTTGCTGGAAAAAGCTAAAGTTTCATTAGGTCCCACTTGTTCATTTTTGTTTTTATTTTCATTACTCTAGGAGGTGGGTCAAAGAAGATCTTGCTGTGATTTATGTCAAAGAGTGTTCTGCCCATACTTTCCTCTAAGAGTTTTATAGTATCCAGCCTTACATTTAGGTCTTTAATCCATTTTGAGTTTATTTTTGTTTATGGTGTTAGGGAGTGTTCTAATTTCATTCTTTTACAGGTAGTTGTCCAATTTTCCCAGCAGCACTTATGGAAGAGACTGTCTTTTCTCCATTGTATATTCTCGCCCCCTTAGTCATAGATTAGGTGGCCATATGTGCATGGGTTTATCTCTCAACTTTCTATTCTGTTCCATTGATCTATAATTCTGTTTCTGTGCCAGTACTATACTGTTTTGATTACTGTAGATTTGCAGTATAGTCTGAAGTCCGAGAGCCTGATTCCTCCAGCTCCATTTTTCTTTCTCAAGATTGCTTTCAATCTCTGGAGTCTTTTGGTCAAAGTGTAAAATATTTCATTCTAAGTCTGTGAAAATTACCTTTGGTAATTTGATAGGGATTGCATTGAATCTGTAGATTGCTTTGGGTAGTACAATCATTTTCACAATATTGATTCTTCCAATCCAAGAACATGGTATATTTCTCCAACTATTTGAGGTATCTTTGATTTCTTTCATCAGTATCTTATAGTTTTCTGCGTAGAGGTCTTTTGCCTCCTTAGGTAAGTTTATTCCTCAGAATTTTATTCTTTTGATGCAATGGTAAATGGGATTGTTTCCTTAATCTCTCTTTCTGATCTTTCATTGTTAGTGTATAGAAATGCAAGAGATTTCTGTGTATTAAAAAATAATGTACACACTGCTATATTTAAAATGTATAACCAACAAGGACCTACTGCATAACATAGGGAACCCTGCTCAATATTATGTAACAACCTAAATGGGAAAAGAATTTGGAAAAGAATAGATACATGTATATGTATAACTGAATTACTTTGCTGTAAGCCTGAAACTATCAACATTGTTAATCAACTATACTCCAATATAAAATAAAAAGTATTTTAAAAAACATATTTCTCTGTATTAATTTTGTATCCTGCAACTTTACCAAATTCTTTGATGAGCCTTAGTAGTTTTCTGGTAGCATCTTTAGGATTTTCTATGTATAGTATCATGTCATCTGCAAACAGTAACAGTTTACTTCTTTTTTTCCAATTTGGATTCCTTTTATTTCTTTTTCTTCTCCAACAGCCATGGCTAGGACTTCCAAAACTATGTTGAATAAAAGTGGTGAGAGTGGGCATCCTTGTCTTGTTCCTGATCTTAGAGGAAATGCTTTCAGCTTTTCACCATTGCGTATGATGTTAGCTGTAGGTTTGTCATATATGGCCTTTATTATGCTGAAGTAGGTTCCCTCTAAGCCCACTTTCTGAAGAGCTTTTATCATAAATGGGTGTTGAACTTTGTCAGAAGCTTTTTAAAAAGCCAAAATGTTAATAGCACACATTCACATAAGTCCCTCCTATTTGCCAGGCACAGCTACAGGCCCTGAGGATATACTGAGCACAAGACAAGTCCCTATTATAGGGAGTTCACAACGTAACAAAAATGTATACATTAGAAAATTAGATGTAAAGGGCACAAATTTCGAGCTCCTTCACAAATATACAGCATTAAACTAAAGATAACCTAATAACTGGAAAGAGATACCATACAAATAGAAGACTAAAACTTATAAATATATCAATCCTTCCCCCCAAAAAAAGTACGTATGTATAAATATATGTACACACACACACACACACACACAAACACACATTCTTCCCAAATTGTTATAGATTCAACTCAATCTTAATTCTAATCCCACCCCTGTCTTTCTATAGAAATAGACAAAGTGATTCTTAAATTTGTATGAAAATGCAAAGGATCTAGGATAGTCAAACTGTCTTTAAAAAAGAAAAACAAAGCTGGAAGACTAACTCTATCCACTTTAAGGACTTAATTAAACTTACAGTAATCAAGAGTGTGGTATTAGTATAAGGATAAACAAATAGGTTAATGGAACAGAATAGAGTATAGAAATAGACCCACAATTACAGGGTCAATTGATTTTCAACAAAAATGCCAAAGAAATTCAATGAAGGATGAAAAATCTTTTTAAGAATGGTGCTGGAACAACTGACTATTCCTATAGGAAAGAAAATTAACCTCTAGCTCCTACCTCACACAGTATACAAAAATTAAAGATAGACCACAGGCTGAAATACAAATTCTAAATCTGTAAAGTTTTAGAAGAAAACAGAATATTTCTGTGACCTGGGAGTAGGCAATGGTATCTTAGCCAAAATATCAAAAGCAATATTGTAAAAAAGATACATTAGACTTCCTCAAAATTTAAAACTTCTGCTCACCCAAAGACACCATTAAGAAATTGAAGAATCAAGCCATAAACTGGAAGAAATATTCACAATATTCTGACAAAGGATTTGTAACCAGAATATATAAAGAACTCTTACAACTCAAAAATAAGACAAATAATTCAACCAAAAACAGGCAAAAGATTTAAACAGAAAGCAGGATCAATGAATGGCCAATAAGCACACACACACACACAAAATGTTCACAATATCATTAGTTATCAGGAAAATGTATATCAAAACTACAAGAAGCTGCTACCATACAACCACTAAAATGGCTGAAATTTAAAAGACTAACAAAACTCAGTGATGGTGACAATATGGAGCAATTGGAACTCTCATATATTGCTCTTGAGATTGTAAAATGACTCAACTTGAATGTTAGAAAATGGACTAGCAGTTTCTTATACATCTACCCTTCATAAATTCCATTCCTAAGTTTTTATCCAAAAGAAAGAAAGCACATCTTCACAAAAAGACTTGTACACAAATGTTCATAGCAGTATCACTCATAATAACCACAGTTGGAAACAACTCAATAGAAAAAGGGTAAACAAATTGTGGTATACACTACACAATAGAGTACTACTTAGCAATAAAAGGGAACAAATTATTGATAAATGCAAAAATCACATATAAACTTTACAGATTTTAGCTGAGTGGAAGATGTCAAACACAAAGAAATGAATATTCTGTGATTCCATTTATGAAGTTCTCAAACTGGCAAAGCTAACCTAAGGTGCAAAATAAAATCAGAACAGTGATTGCCAGGGGAGGGAATGATTGAGAAGGGACACAAAAGAAATTCCTGGATAGATAGAAATGTTCTATAGTAACATGAGTATGGAGGTTACAAGACTTCATCTGTTTGTCAAAATTATGTAGCTAAGACTTGTACATTTCAAGTTATGTAAATTATAACACAAAAAAAACTGTAAAAAATAATATAAGGGCTTCTATTATGTCTCTTTGCCTCCAATATTAACAATTTCTAACCCATCCCCATTTCTAAAGTGTATGCCATCACACCAGTTCCTTTCTTAAAATCCATCAGTAACTCCAAGTTAAATTTACAAAGTTCAGGGCTTCCCTGGTGGCGCAGTAGTTGACAGTCTGCCTGCCGATGCAGGGAACACGGGATCATGTCCCGGTCTGGGAAGATCCCACATCCCACATACCATGGAGCGGCGGGGCCCGTGAGCCATGGCCGCTGAGCCTGCATGTCTGGAGCCTGTGCTCCGCAACGGGAGAGGCCACAACAGTGAGAGGCCCGTGTACCACAAAAAATAATAATAATAATATAATAGGGGCTTCCCTGGTGGTACAGTGGTTGAGAGTCCGCCTGCCGATGCAGGGGACACGGGTTCGTGCCCCGGTCCGGGAAGATCCCACATGCCGCAGAGTGGCTAGGCCCGTGAGCCATGGCCGCTGAGCCTGCACGTCGGGGGCCTGTGCTCCGCAATGGGAGAGACCACAACAGTGAGAGGCCCGTGTACCGCAAAAAAATAAAATTAAAAAAATAATAATATAATATACAGGATGTGGGGTAGGGTGTGGGTGGAGATAGAAATGAAATAAGAATGGCAGAAAGTTGATAAGTGTTGACACTGTGTGACAGGCCCAAGAAGTTCATTATTTTATTTTGTTTACTTTCTATATGCTTGGTATTTGTTTAGAATTAAAAAGTTAAAAAGTTAAATATTTTTGGTTAAAATAACAATTGATCTATATTTCAATATACAAGTACAGTTACATTCTAGTCTTCCAAGAAAGAATGTCAAACTACTACTTTTATCATTCCTCTCCAGTATCTAGTATGTATTGGGTTGGTCAAAAACTTCACTCAGGTTTTGCCATAAGATGTTCTGAACGAACTTTTTGGCCAACCCAATAATATATTTAATGTAACTATAAATCTTTTTAATAATGCTGTTTTTCCCTTAAAAACATCCATAAAGATATTTTCCAAGCAGTTTTTTCCCAACCTTTTTTTTATCAAGATTTAATTGACATGTAACATTATATCAGTTTCAGGTGTACAACATACTGATTGGATGTATGTTTGTATATATTGCAAAATAATCACAATAAGTCTGGCTAACACCCATCACGAAACATACAGATATACCATACACTAAATTTTATATTTTAGAAGATAATCTACATTTGCAGCAAATACAGGGAAACCTCTGTTCTAAAATTGGCATTGCTTACAGCAGAGAAAAAGACAATTTCTTTTTTAATTATAGCAATTCAGATATTTTATAGTGTAATATTTTCCCTTTTCATCTCTTCCTCATGCTTCATCATTGCTGAATTTCAAAAATAATGATATGATAATCTAGGGATGACAGCCTTTAGAGATATTGATAATAATAGCTGGCATTTTCACAGCACTTTGTGATTTACACAGCTCTTTTTTTTTTTTCTTTTTTTTTCTTTTTTTTTTTTGCGGTACGCGGGCCTCTCACTGCTGTGGCCTCTCCCGTTGTGGAACACAGGCTCCGGACGCGCAGGCTCAGCGGCCATGGCTAACGGGCCTAGCCACTCCGCGGCATGTGGGATCTTCCCAGACCAGGGCACGAACCCGTGTCCCCTGCATCGGCACGCGGACTCTCAAGCACAGCGCCACCAGGGAAGCCCTACACAGCTCTTTAATATAGATTGTCTTATTTAGTTATCACATCACTCCCTAGGAGTTAATAATATTATGCATAATTATTCCCAGTATAACAATAAGGGAACTGAGTGAATAAGTAGCAGAATATTGGAAGCTAGGTATTTGAACGTTAAGTTCAGTACTCTTTCCATGGCAAATCTTCCCTATATAAATAATAAGCTTGCAGCTATATGATTTCACTGATTTTTCTAGATTCATCACTAAATGCTACCAGTTTAATTAAGATTATATATAATACATCTGTAACCTGACTCTTTTTATGTATTAAATATTAATTATTATTAGAAAAGTATTTGACATCTACATTTATCTTGCTTTAAGAAACAGCCTTAATACTAAAAAAGAAAACTTTAATGTAAATTCCTTAAAGGGAATCCCATGTTTATCACTAATTCCTACTGGGAAAATAACCTCACAAGTCAAATTGAAAAACCTGTGTGATGAAACTTACAATTTGGGGCAAACTTGTAGCATGACAGATGTAGTTTTGGGAATTCTTTACAAAATTTCAGTCTCCATTTTCTGGGAATGTATCCAACAAAATTAGGCCACAGGGACATCCTTCATCAAAAGGGGCTGTGAAGCACAATTTGCTTAATATTCATTCAATGATATAAATATTAGGCATTTACTAAGGGTCAAGCAGCTTTCCTTCAAATTTTCCATGTCAGGTAGATTAAACTAAATAAATATTTTCCTTTTCTAATTTGTATAAGTTTAATTATATCAAGTAAGATAGATTTGAGAGCTACCATAAGCCCATTGAAACTAAAACTATATTTTAGTAAATACAGTAAATTTTAAAAACATTTAGTAATCTGATATTTTAGTAAACATGAACAAGAGACAGATTTCATTTGAGTGATATCTGTTTGAATTATGGTTTCTTTTAACATTAAGCTAATAATTTGCATGGGCAACAGTTTATATGGTTTTGATTATAGTTATTAAATATAATATTCAATAAACAACCAGTAATAAAAATGATAATTTCATAGCACTGGAGCAAAACTCATTGCAGAAAGAGGCTCTACCTATTCAAAAGAAATTAGCAAACTCAAGCAATAATTCAAAGGAGATCAGGAACTGAAACAGTATGCCAGGCAGCACTCTGAAAAATTTGCTGTGTCAAATTCCCAGTGCATCCATTAGGTGTCTATACAAAATCACAGTGAGTGTCAGGGCCAAGAGTGCAAACCACTTCTGAGAAATGGAACTGAGGATAGAGAGGATGCTGATTCTAGTACTATCATTCTGTGGATCATCATACACTTCCGTCTAAAATGTAAAATCCCAAATAGTACATCCATAGATAATATGAAAGTTGTATAATTTGCAAAATACATTTCTGTAAGTGCACATAGTAACTGAATAAACAATCGTACAAATTATTATTTATTTACCACCACCATTCAAAAGCAGAAGCTTATTTTAAATGTTTCCTTCACCTGGCAATACAGTCTCGTTTCTTTACATTAAAGTTTTTTACAAAGATCTTAGAAATATTATGTTCCTTTATGGTAGTCCTGTTTATCTAATTTTTGTTTTAATATGATTCTTTAACAGAGAAAGCCCCTCTTCAAATGTTTAATAAAAATTAATGAACAAAGCATAAACTGTCTACTCCATATCTAAGCATTGATTTTTCATCTAACATTGTCTTAGGTGAGTATGTTCACCCCAAGTCAACACATTCACATATTTGTCTTTGCCAGAATAACACTGTCCATTTATCTAAATTTGTTTGCCAAAAATTGCATGTCTTTCATTAATTTAGAAAGAAAGAAACATGCAGAGATATTTGGTTTCTGTTACGTTTCTCTTCTGTGCATAAATTCATGCTATGAAATTATAAAATAACAGCTTTCTTTGGGCAACTTGCAAATACTGAAATTGCTCTACTAACAATACACTAGCTCCTTCCTTCCTTTAGCTTTCTATAATTTTATTATTATTTCAGAAATCAGCTTACTCTCATAGGGGAAGATTTCCACAAGCCATGATAAGACTATCAAAATACATAAGGAAGCGAAAGTTACATAACAAATTAAAAACCTCCTGCACAACCCCCTGCATTCCACTCTTGTTGGTGAATTACAGTTGTGAGTGGTCTGCTCATCTGTTCAATTAATTTGCTGGTGAAGCCTTTCATATTCTTTCCAACTAGAACTGACATATAATTCATTTCTCCAGAGTTAAAGCTCTGTTGCATTAACCACCATCCACCTATTAGCTAATTCAATGCCTTACTTTTATTTAGTCCAAAATAAAAAAAAAATGTCATTAAAAAATAACATACTCAGCTGCTTGTTTACAGTGCTTCAAGTCTTTCTTCAAAATTTTGTTCTCATTTTCTAAAAGCATATTCTGGGTGTAGACATCTGGAACATGCCCACCACCTCTAAGTTCAGTTACACCCTTCTGTATTAACTCATACCTAGGATAAAAGCAAACAAAAGACTTTATATTGTTTCTTTCTACTACATTGGCTTAATTTATGTACATTTCAAAAAGTTAAATCACTTTTTTAAATTTTATTTATTTTTGGCTGCATCGGGTCTTCATTGCTGCACATGGGCTTTCTCCAGTTGCGACAAGTGGGGGCTACTTTTCATTGCGGTGTGCAGGCTTCTCATTGTGGTAGTTCCTCTTGCTGCTCTTGTTGCGGAACACGGGCTTTAGGCACGTGGGCTTCAGCAGTTGCAGCGCTCAGGCTTAGCTGTTCCACGGCATGTGGGGTCTTCCTGGACCAGGGCTCGAACCCATGTCTCCTGCATTGGCAGGCAGATTCTTAACCACTGCGTCACCAGGGAAGCCCAAAAAGTTAAGTCTTAGGGAATGTTTATAGTGATAAGTTGCAATATAACTTTTTAAATTTAAAATGTCAATATTCATAAGATTTTTAAAATAAAATATTAATGAATTGCTAAGTACTAATATCATCATGGTGCATAAAATATAACTGAACATCTCCTATGCTCCAGGCACTAGTCCAGACACTGGTGAAATTAACCAAAATGTCCAAGTCCCTACCTATCTAATGGAATTTCCATTCTAGTGTGGATGGTGATATATTCTATGAAGTAAAATAAAGCAAGATAAGAGAAACAGAGAGACTGAAGAAGAGAATGATGGGGGGTGTTTGTGATATTTTATATAAGGTGGCCAGAGAAAGTATAACTGACAAAGTGATATTTGAGCAGGGAACTGAAGGAAATGAGAGACTAAGCCATGTGGATATGTGGGAGAGGAGCATTCTTGGCTGATAGAAAAGTAAATGTAAAGGCCCTGAGACAAGGAGGAGTTTGACAAATACAATACAAAGCAAAAAGCCAGTACATCTGTAGTATTTGGAAATGGAGCCAACTAAGTGAGCAGGAAATAGAAGGGTGAGAGATAAGTCAGGAAGACAGCAGGGAGCCAAAGAGAGGAATGGGATTTTACTCTGAATCAGAAGCCATCGGAATGCTTTAAGAGACAAGTGATGCTGATCAGATTTCTGTTTTAAAAGGATTAGTCTGGCATCTGTTTGAAGAAACTGACTCTAGAGAAGCAAGAGTAGAACCAGAGAGTCTAGTTAGGAGGCTGCTGCAATAGTTCAGGAGAGAAAGATTGGTGGCTTAGACAAAGTTGGTAACAGTAAAGATTGTGAGGAATGGGTATCTTCTGGACATGCTGTAAAGATGGAGCCAACAGGATTCTCCTACAGATCAGATGTCAGGTGTTGGTTAAAAAAGAAAAGCCAAGGATGACTCCAAGGATTTTGGCTGAGAAACAGACAGACATTTAGTGAAGTGGGGACAAATGCAGTAGGAATTGGGTGCTTAGAGAAATCATGGAACTGTTTCTATCCATGTTAAATGCAATATGTCTGCTGGGCAATTAAGTGAAAATGAGCATTATAAGTACATGACCAGAGTTCAGGGAAAAAGTTAGGACATGCAGTTTAAATCTGGGAATGATCAGTAAATAGATACACTTTCAAGTCACAAGATTGGATGAGGCCAGTTAGGAAGTGAATGTAAAGAGAGAAGTAAGGAAGACCTAGGACTGTTTCAAGATTGGGAAGAGAAGGAAATACTACCAAATAGAGACTAAGAAAGAGAGGGGGCAGTGAAGTAGTGAAAGAATAGAAGAGTGCTTTGGTCAGGGATCAAGTGAAGAAAGTGTTGCAAGAAATAAGAAATGGGTAACAGTGACAAATGATGCAAGGAGAATGAATAGGAGGAGTACTGAGGATCGATCACTGAATTTGGCAATGTGAAGTCACTGAAAAAAGTTTCAGTAGAGTCATGTAGATGAAAGTGGAACTAGAGTAGGAATGAGAGAGTAGGAAATGAGGAAGTAGCAACAAACTCTTTCAAGGAGATAAGCTATAAAGCAGAGCCCAGGAAATCAAGATGAACCTAGAAGAGAAAGTGGAGTCCAGGGTGTTTTGTTTTCTTCTATTTTTTAATATATGACATATTATTGTACATCTCTATGCTTACGTGAGGTGATTCAGCAGAGAAGGAAAAAGTTTACAGTGCAGGAAAGAGAAGGAACAATTGCAGGAGTCATGTGCTTGAGTAGGTGAGAGGAGCTGGGATACAGTAGAGGAGAGCTGGCCTCAGCTGACAGTGTATATGGCTCAGCCGCTGTGACAGGAGAGAGGGAGAATGCTGACAACAGAGGTGGCAGGTTGGTAGAGAGGAAGCAAGAGTTGTGGAACTTCCATTTTCTCAGTGAAATAAGAAGGAACATCAGAAAATCATTTGTAAATCTGTAAATAAGTACAATTTTAATCATTATATGTAACAATTAATAAAGTTAAATAAAAAACAACCAGAGCATAGAAAAACATTTCAAGTAATATAGTTATTAACAAAGAAATCCCTACAAAGTTTGCTATAGATGAGCTAAATATTAGTTTAAATTAAATGTTTAATTTTCAGCATTTTCATATTTTAAATCTTAACTTTATTAATATATTACACATTAGTAGCATATGTTTTGTGTTATATATATATATATCTTATCTGATAGCAAAAAATAGCAAGAAAACCCCTGTAAAATATCCAAAAGTTTAAGATAATTGAATCAATATTAAATGATATTTGCCACAACTTACAAAACAACAAATAGATAACCATTTAAGCATAAAATCACTTTTCTATGCATATTTGGAATGTGGTTTATACTTATCTCAAAAGAGAAGACATAAGGATTGACTTAAGTATTGGACCATAAAGTTTTTATGACCATAAAATTGGTTTTCAGCAACTTGCTTTATTTAATGCACAAAAAAAAAAAAATCACTAAAGAAATTATTTCGGGCTTCCCTGGTGGCGCAGTGGTTGAGAGTCCGCCTGCCAATGCAGAGAACACGGGTTCGTGCCCCAGTCTGGGAAGATCCCACATGCCGCGGAGCGACTGGGCCCATGAGCCATGGCCATTGAGCCTGCGTGTTTGGAGCCTGTGCTCCGCAACGGGAGAGGCCACAACAGTGAGAGGCCCACATACCACAAAAAAAAAAAAAAGAAATTATTTCAAGAAGAAAAAAAAGTGATATGAAGGCCACTAAAATAAATGCTATGTAAATAAATTAATATGTGGTAAAAGTTTTAACTGCACTACCCACATTTGAGTAATTATGTATTATGCCAAATTTTACTGGTTAAAAGCAGCGATATTTATACTTTTGTGAAAATTAAAGGAATATACTAATTCATAATTTCTTCTAAAATTAAGAAAAAATTAAAATAGCAATTAAGTATTATAAATAATTGCACTATTACATTTGATGGCATTTTTACTACCATCCAACCTTCAGCAGAATGTTAGGAACAGAAGCCAAACTGGAGAGAACCAAGGATGTAAAAGAGTAAAGAAAGAAAGAAAATAAAGAGCCTGTTTGCAAAACATTTGGCTGTAAAGGGAAGAAGAGTTGGAGTGAGTTACAGATAAAAAGAGGAAAAGGCAAAGAGCAAGAATGTACATTTCGTGTGAGTCCGGACCTTGTTAAGAGCCAGCAAAACAATCCAGTGGAGGAAAGGAGATGGTTGACGTATGCTCAGTAAGGGTATATAAAATGCACTACCATAATTTCTCCATTTTAACCCTTTCTTTAATTTTGCCCCCAGGGAAATTATAATTGTCCACAGAGCACTTCTAAAGGGTCATAAAAATATCATTGACTAAACCCACAGTGCAGACTTTTTGTGGTTCATAGAATATTATGAATATGTATAATCTTTTCTGTGTGTGTTAACGGTCAGAAAATAAATATTTAGAATTTGGAGAAAAAAAAAAGGTTTCTGGGCCATATGGTCTCTGCTGTGACTAATTAACGTTGCCATTAAATGTAATAGTGTGAAAGCAACCAGAGACAAATAGACAATACCTAAAAGATAGGTCATGGCTGTGTTCCAATAAAATTTTATTTACCAAAACAGGAGGCATGTTAGATTTGGCCCCAGAGCCTTAGTTTGCTGACCCCAGATTCAATGGATTTACTGCAATTACTGTTTGAGGAATGAAAGAACAAAAGTCAAATTTTACTGCCCAGGTTTTTTGGTTTTTGGAGTTTTTGTTTGTTTTTTGTGGGTTGTTTTGTTTTTTTTTACAAACCAACAATAGAGAAACCTTGCTTCACCCCCTTTTGTAAAATTATATCAATTTACAGCAATGATATATTACAAGTGTTTTTCTCTATAATAAGAAATTATAAAAATAATATATATAATATTCCTACAGTCTTACTATGCATAGTAAGTAAAGGTTTCTGATCAAAGTAAAAAATGTTTCATTTGAAATAAAAATATCCAATACAGTATAATCTCATTACAAATAATTTGTAATCTCATTACAAACTGGCTGCTAGGGATAAGAATAAAATAATTTGAACCACAGTATTACTAAGCTCATATAATGAAGAGTTATTTATACAAATTTTACATTATGATTATAATATTATGCTAAATGGAATGCTTACTTAGGGGTTCTATAAATCTTAATACTACTGTACTTTTCTGAAATTTCATCTCAATTCAAATTGCTAAATCTAAAAGGATAATATGGCAACAAGCACCTAATTAAGAGCATACTTGGTTCCAGATTTCTCTAAGGGGATCATTTCATACTTTGGACTGGACAAACATGTAAGCACTACATGTCCTAACACATATCTTTAGAAGAAAAAAAGGAAACTGAACCACATTAATCTTTCATTAGTACTGCAAATTAACCAACTACCTACTTTTATAAAAATGTATTTTCTAATACAGTTGTAATTATTTCTTAGGGACATTTTTATAAAAATTATTCACACAACTTCCAGATTTAATAGGAAGAGTATTATTTTTCTACCATCAAACTGGTTCTTTTTCCTAAACCGTATTAATCAAAAATGGTTCTCCAGGGCTTCCCTGGTGGCGCAGTGGTTGAGAGTCCACCTGCCGATGCAGAGGGCACGGGTTCGTGCCCTGGTCCGGGAGGATCCCACATGCCACGGAGCAGCTGGGCCTGTAAGCCATGGCCACTGAGCCTGCGCATCCGGAGCCTGTGCTCCACAACGGGAGAGGCCACAACAGTGAGAGGCCACAACAGTGAGAGGCGGGCATATCGCAAAAAAAAAAAGGTTCTCCTAGTTAAATTTGTTAACATTAGACGTGCAATTTAAAATAATGAAACTGATTTCTTCTATGTGCATGGTCTCTGTAGATGAGAATGAAAAAAAGCAGAATATAAAAATTAAATCAAAGTTGGATTAGTAGAAATTACAAATCGCACCTATATTTAAAATTAGGATTGAACTCCAAAACACTATAAACAACTTTATATATCATATTATTCCTTCTTTCTATAATATCAATGGCTTTTAAAAATCAAACATTTTATTATCCAATTATTTAATAATATTTTGTTAACAAATGTTAGGACTCTGAAAACGTTCCTGGTGACATTACCACTACAGCAAAGGAATAAAGACAGTATGCCTGCTGATTTTCATAACCAATAAGTTATTAAATTTTCAATTATAACAAGAAAAAGGTATCATTTGACAATGTAATTCCACTTACTTCTAAATGAAGGGATATTTGTAGAAAAAAAATTAGTTGTGTGAGTAGAGAAAAGCAGGCCATTACACTCTAAGTAAAACAAGCAAAGTAGTACTGTTAGTAGGATGTCTTAATACAGGAAATTATACCCTTATAATTACTCAAAAGACATTTTAAAAGTATTTTTATCAAATAGCTTCATATTATATAACTATAGGAGACATTCCATTTTATTGATTCTTGAAAATCACCTAAATTTGTATATTTAGAAAAGATATTTATTAAAAACTTCTTTGAAATTGATATCCTGATTGTGTGTGTATGTGTGTTGTGGTTTCAGTGGTGGTGATGGGAAAAGTTTCTATCCAGTTCATTCATTTTACATAAGCTGAGTCACTCAAAGTCTTTTAAGATGATTAAAAGTACACATGTTAAATAATGTTAGTATTTCTAGACAACTATTTACTTAATTGTTTACCATTCAGACTGAAAGCAATCAAGAGTTCTGGTCATTCCCATTTTGATCAGGAAATTGCAGAGAAAGTCTTCTATTGCTTCAGGTACTGCATGCTTTGAAGACAGGACTGTTTTCTGCTCCTAAAATTTAAATGTGTAATTACTTATTTTGAAAATATCAAAGCTTTGATTAATTGTACACATAGGCCTTACATTCATTCATTCATTCACTTTTTAAAGAATTTTGTTGACTATTATGTCCAGGAACTATTTTAATCACTAGGGATAAAGCAGTGATGAAAAGAGACAAGACTCAGTCCTCATAACTAATAATCAAGAATATAGGGACAGAAAATGAATAACTAAATTAAAAATATATAGTATGGTAGATGGTACTAAGTGCCTGGGGGTACAAACAGAGGGTTGAAGTGAGGGAAAGCCAGGTAGGGAGCAGATATGTGTGTGGAGCTGGGCTGCTATGTACATAGGGTGATGAAGGAAGATTTCATTGAGAAAGCGGCATCTGAACATAAATCTAGAGAAGAGGGAGAGTCATGTTCCAGATACAGCATTAGCAAGTACAAAGGCAGGCAAGACTGTGATTGGATTGTTTGAAGAACAATAAGGAGGTCAGCTTGCCCTAACAATAGGATATAACAAATTTTAAAAAAGAAAAAAAAAATATGCATAGATCGTTTAATTATTTTAATTTTTATCATTATAAAAAGAAATATGGTTTGGGTGCCTTGATTTCTAGAAACACTATGGAAGAAATTATGTGCAATAAAGGGCTCTTGTACTACTATTTCATAATGGAAATAAGTCTATCAACTAGATTAGGGGTCAGCTAACTGTTCTCATAAACAAAGTTTATTAGAACCCCACCATGCCCACTTATTTACATATTGTCTATGGCTGTTTTTGCACTACAGTTGAGCAGTTGCAACAGAGAACTTATGCCCTTCAAAACACAAAATATTTTCTATGTGGCCCTTGTGAGAACAAGTTTAGAGATCCTTAAACTAGAGAAATGGAGATATTTCAGCAAGTGAGATATGAAATTAGGACAGTCATAACAACTACCATATCACATATCGCTGTATAAAAATAAATCAAGTAATGGGTAGATTCTTAATATCAACAGCATCATTGTCTCCAGAGTACATTCATTTTCTTCTCATTGGTAAGAACTCAGTAATCTCACTGCAGAATATTTGGATAGTCAGATCTATTTTCAACTATAGAAACCCAGCAATGGACTTTCCTTCCTACTTCTCCTTCCCAACTTGGTAATGGTTACAGACAGGTTATAAAGAATGTACACAACGGTTACACAGAAATGCACTGAAGAAAAAAATCTTTCTTGCTACAAAAAGTCCTTTAAAAGTTCTATAAATACTTTAATACTGGTGTTAATTACTAGTGGCTATTATGACAATCAAAATAGTGATGAGTTTAAGCAACTTTAGGGGGCTACAGAAAATTCCTGACAAATGATGGGGTTTTAAAATAATTTTTTTTAAAGCTCATGCAGAATAACTTCTCTTTCCTAAGATCATTAAAAAAGATATCATATAACAATGATGATTATGTGTAGGACCCTATATCAAACATCATGGGAGATGCCAAAGTAGCAGAGTACAGCATGCCTGTCATCCATGAAGTTGTTGAATTGTGGTAGAAGATTTTATATTTATAACTGTTAGGTAAGGGCATAATATAGCTCAAAGCAAACATTCATTATACTTAATAAATGCTACCTCTGATTTTGGGTCAGTAAATTTGAACATGATATTTTAAGATGAGAAGGATGATAGTTGAAGGAATCAGGAACATAGGAGAAAAGGGAAGACAGACTGTACCTACTCTACTTTCTAAAGATGCCTATGCACTGCTTGCTTACAAGATGCTTGTGTGTATGGTTGCAACACACAAGATTCCTGCCTTCTCAAATAAATGTTTTCTCTTCCTGAATGCATCTTGTACACACACCTTGAAACATCCAAAACAGAAATCCAACCACTTTAAACTGCCATAGTTCTTACTTATACATTGAGATTTATAATCCTGACAATATATTTATGTATCTAATCTATAGTCCTTCAGCATTATACACCACACACACACACGTTCCAAGCTGTAATGTGATCATTAATGTCTCTTTTATCTTTACAAATAACATTAACTTAACATATATTTGCTGAATATCACCCATATGCCAGGCACTGTGTGAAAAGTGCTAGGAATTAAATATGAATAAGA
This sequence comes from Mesoplodon densirostris, assembly GCF_025265405.1. Taxonomy (NCBI): domain Eukaryota; kingdom Metazoa; phylum Chordata; class Mammalia; order Artiodactyla; family Ziphiidae; genus Mesoplodon; species Mesoplodon densirostris. Next base: position 24,441,656 of record NC_082668.1, read on the forward strand.
CACCATCTCTGTCTCAAGGAACGGAAAGACCAGTTGAGTAAAAAACAAAACATGTAAACAAATAACAGTATAGAAGCTCTACTATTTGTGATTAGTTTTGATTATAAAGGCCTGTTTTTAAGTCTACACAGAACATCATACATACAGACAATAGGTACATTTATGTAATTTTAAGTTGCATTTTTATCTCAATTATACAATAGATACAACTCTCATTACAGCTTTAAAACTAATTTAATGATGGTGTTAATAAAGCACCTCAGAATAAGGACAAAAAGAACCAAGGCTCTAAAAACTAGCAAATATGCCTCACTTTACAAAATGCTGAATTATTAAAAAATCCATCCACATGTGACCCAGAAATCTGTTGGAGACAAAAGTGGCTCTACCACGTTGCTTAGTTTTCTCTATGAAAGTTATAAAGGTGAAATTTTCTAATTAGAGAGGTTTCTAAATAGTGTCCTGTGTAAAAAAATAGAGGTCATCTTGGTAAAGTGATAGATAAAGGTGGAAAGTATTTCACTTGTCTTGGGTAGGTAAAAGGCTTTGTTAAGACTCTTAAGTTGGAATTTATAGAAGAGGAAGTTCAATGGGTGAAGAATGATGGAAGGAAATTCAAGGCAAGAAAAACATCAGAGACAAAGACAAGGAACGAGAGTTCAGTCCATTCAAGCTCAAGGTCTTATGGAGAAAGGACCAAAGAGAAAGTTGGAAAGCCAGACAGAAAGCACATCAAGAAGGTCAAGGCAGATGGAAGAATGGAGACATTACTGATTTAAGTAGAGGAGTGATAAATTCAAATTTGTGTTTAAAACCTCCTTTACATGCAAGTAGAAGGAGGCACAGTATCAGCAGCATGACAGTAGCTCTGATGAGAGAAGACAGAAGGTGAAGCTGAGACGAACTAAGTAAGGGATGAAAGCAAACAGAAGGATATGAGATATGTTGAGAACAAAATCAGAGAGGACTTAAGAATTAATTAAATGTTGAATAGCAAAGAATTACTGGACCATATATCAAAACTGTCTTGATGTAGTTTGAACTATTCCAGTCAGTGAGTTCCTTTGAAAACTGTTTTTTTGACTCCTGAGAATCAACTCTTTAATTCAAATTAAGTCAAAGATACTAGTTTGGAGAATCTATAGACAGGGCTCGGGGTAAAAGTAGCCTGGTTCTTTAACTGAAATTAAATGTGTACATCAAGGGACTAGGAACTCAATAACGACAAACAGCTCTTTTTATTGTGATTTAATCATTGAACGTGTAAAAGTAATGAAAATTATTTTATGTATTTATTTCATTAGCATTTATGATATTTATGATTTAAAATGAACTTTAATGAAACCAAAGTCTAAATAAAAGGAGGAGACCTTCAAGATGGCAGAAGAGTAAGACGTGGAGATCACCTTCCTCCCCACAAATACATCAGAAATAACATCTACATGTGGAACAGCTCCTACACAACACCTACTGAACACTGGCAGAAGACCTCAGACTTCCCAAAAGGCAAGAAACTCCCCACATACCTGGGTAGGGAAAAAGAAAAAAGAAAAAACAGACATAAAAGAATAGGGATGGGACCTGTACCAGTGGGAGGGAGCTGTGAAGAAGGAAAAGTTTCCACACAAAAGGAAGCCCCTAAACTGGTGGAGACGGGAGGTAGCATGGGGGAGCTTTGGAGCCACTGAGGAGAGCGCAGCAACAGGGGTGTGGAGGGCAAAGCGGAGAGATTCCCACACAGAGGATCGGTGCTGACCAGCACTCACCAGACCGAGAGGCTTGTCTGCTCACCCGCCGGGGCGGGCGGGGGCTGGGAGCTGAGGCTCGGGCTTCGGAGGTCAGATCCCAGGGAGAGGACTGTGGTTGGCTGCGTGAACACAGCCTGCTGGGGGTTAGTGCCCCACGGCTAGCCGGGAGGGAGTCCGGGAAAAAGTCTGGACCTGCCGAAGAGGCAAAAGACTTTTTGTAGCCTCTTTGTTTCCTGGTGTGTGAGGAGAGGGGATTAAGAGCGCTGCTTAAAGGAGCTCCAGAGACGGGCGCGAGCCGCGGCTAAAAGCGCGGACCCCAGAGACGGGCATGAGATGCTAAGGCTGCTGCTGCCACCACCGAGAAGCCTGTGTGCAACCACAGGTCACTATTCACACCTCCCCTCCCAGGAGCCTGTGCATCTCGCCACCGCCAGGGTACCGTGATCCAGGGACAACTTCCCTGGGAGAACACAAGGCACCTCGGGCTGGTGCAATGTCACGCTGGCCTCTGCCGCCGCAGGCTCGCCCCGCATCCATACCCCTGCCTTCCCCTGGCCTGAGTGAGCCAGAGCCCCCCGAATCACCTGCTCCTTTAACCCTGTCCTGTCTGAGCGGGAAGAGACGCCCTCAGGTGACCTACATGCAGAGGCGGGGCCAAATCCAAAGCTGAACCCCAGGAGCTGTGCGAACAAAGAAGAGAAAGGGAAATGTCTCCCAGCAGCCTCAGGAGCAGTGGAGTAAATCTCCACAATCAACTTGATGTACCCTGCATCTGTGGAATACCTGAATAGACAATGAATCATCCCAAAATTGAGGCGGTGGACTTTCGGAGCAACAATATATTTTTTTTTCCTTTTTCTCTTTTTGTGACTGCGTATGTGTATGCTTCTTTGTTTGATTTTGTCTATAGCTTTGTTTTTACCATTTGTCCTAGGGTCCTGTCCCTTATTTTTTTTTAATATAGTTTTCAGCACTTGTTATCATTGGTGGATTTGTTTTTTGGTTTGGTTGTTCTCTTCTTTCTTTCTTTCCTTTTTTTCTCTTTTTTTATTACTTTTTAAATTTATTTTATTGTCAATACTTATTTATTATTTTTTAAACTTTATTTTATTTTATTTTTTTCTTTCTTTCTTTCATTTATTCTTCCGTTTCTTTTAAGCCATGTGGCTGACAGGGTCTCGGTGCTCCGGCCTGGTATCAGGCCTGTGCCTCTGAGGTGGGAGAGCCGAGTTCAGGACATTGATCCACCAGAGACCTTAGGCCCCACGTAATATGAAACAGCAGAAGCTCTCCCAGAGATCTCCATCTCAATGTTAAGACCCAGCTCCACTCAACGACCAGCAAGCTACAGTGCTGGACACCCTATGCCAAACAACTAGCAAGACAGGAACACAACACCACCCATTAGCAGAGATGCTGTCTAAAATCATAATAAGGCCACAAACATCCCAAAACACACCAATGGATGTAGTCCTGCCCACCAGAAAGACAAGATCCAGCCTCATCCACCAGAACACAGGCACTAGTCCCCTCCACCAGGAAGCCTATACAACCCACTGAACCAACCTTAGCCATGGGGGGCAGACACCAAAAACAACGGGGACTATGAACCTGCAGCCTATGGAAAGGAGACCCCTAATATAGAAAGTTAAGCAAAATGAGAAGACACAGAAACACAGAGCAGATGAAGGAGCAAGGTAAAAATGCACCAGACGAAACAAATGAAGAGGACATAGGCAGTCTCCCTGAAAAAGAATTCAGAGTAATGATAGTAAAGGTGTTCCAAAATCTTGGAAATCGAATGAAGAAAATACAAAAAATGTTTCATAAGGACCTGGAAGAACTAAACAGCAAACAAACAATGATGAACAACACAATAAATGAAATTAAAAATTCTCAGGAAGGAATCAATAGGTGAATACCTGAGGCAGAAGAACAGATAAGTGACCTGGAAGATAAAATAGTGGAAATAACTACTGCAGAACAGAATAAAGAAAAAACAATGAAAAGATTGAGGACAGTGTCAGAGGAATCTGCGACAACATTAAACGCACCAAGATTCAAATTATAGGGGTCCCAGAAGAAGAAGTGAAAAAGAAAGGGACTGAGAAAATATTTGAATAAATTATAGTTGAAAACTTCCCTAAAATGGGAAAGGGAATAGTCAGTCAACTCCAGGAAGTGCAGAGAGTCCCATATAGGATAAAAACAAGGAAAACCATGCCAAGACACATATTAATCAAACTATCGAAACATAAATACAAAGAAAGAATATTAAAAGCAGCAAGGGTAAAACAACAAATATCATACAGGGGAATGCCCATAAGGTTAACAGCTGATATTTCAGCAGAAACTCTGCAAGGCAGAAGGGTGTGGCAGGACATATTTTAAGTGATGAAAGGGAAAAACTACAACCAAGATTACTCTACCCAGAAAGGATCTCATTCAGATTTGACAGAGAAATTAAAACCTTTACAGACAAGCAAAAGGTAAGAGAATTCAGCACTACCAAACCAGCTTTACAACAAATGCTAAAGGAACTTCTCTAGGCAGGAAACCCAAGAGAAGTAAAGACCTACAGTAACAAACCCAAAACAATTAAGAAAATGGTAATAGGAACATACATATCGATAACAACCTTAAATGTAAATGGGTTAAATGCTCCAACCAAAAGACATAGACTGGCTGAATGGATATAAAAACAAGACCCGTATATATGCTGTCTACAAAAGACACACTTCAGACCTAGGGACACATACAGACTGAAAGTGAGGGGATGGAAAAAGATATTCCATGCAAATGGAAACCAAAAGAAAGCTGCGGTAGAGTAGCAATTCTCATATCAGACAAAATAGACTTTAAAATAAAGACTATTACAAGAGACAAAGAAGGACACTACATAATGATCAAGGGATCAAACCAAGAAGAAGATATAACAATTGTAAATATTTATGCACCCAACATAGGAGCACCTCAATACATAAAGCAAATGCTAACAGCCATAAAAGGGGAAATGGACATTAACACAGTCATAGTAGGGAACTCTAACACCCCACATTCACCGGGGGACAGATCATCCAAAATGAAAATAAATAAGGAAACACAAGTTTAAATAACACATTAAACAAGAGGGACTTAATTGATACTTATAGGACATTCCATGCAAAAACAACAGAATACACTTTCTTCTCAAGTGCTCATGGAACATTCTCCAGGATAGATCATATCTTGGGTCACAAATCAAGCCTTTGTAAATTTAAGAAAATTGAAATCATATCAAGTATCTTTTCTGACCACATCGCTATGAGATTAGATATCAATTACAATAAAAAATCGGGAAAAATATAAACACATGGAGGCTAAACAATATACTACTTAACAACCAAGAGATCACTGAAGAAATCAAAAAGGAAATCAAAAAATACCTAGAAACAAATGACAATGAAAACATGATGACCCAAAACCTATGGGATGCAGCAAAAGCAGTTCTAAGAGGGAAGTTTATAGCTATAAAATCCTACCTCAAGAAACAAGAAACATATCAAATAAACAACCGAACCTTACACCTAAAGCAATTAGAGAAAGAAGAACAAAAACACCCCAAAGTTAGCAGAGGGAAAGAAATCATAAGATCAGATCAGAAATAAATGAAATGAAGGAAACAGTAGCTAAGATCAATAAAACTAAAAGCTGGTTCTTTGAAAAGATAAACAAAATTGATAAACCACTAGCCAGACTCATCAAGAAAAAAAGGGTGAAGACTCAAATCAACTGAGAGAGAAATGAAAAAGGAGAAATTACAGCTAACACTGCAGAAATAAAAAGAATCATGAGACATTACTACAAGCAACTATATGCCAATAAAATGGACAACCTGGAAGAGATGGGCACATTCTTAGAAAAGCACAACCTCCCGAAACTGAACCAGGATGAAATAGAAAATATAAACAGACCTATCACAATCACTGAAATTGAGACTGTGTTTAAAAATCTTCCAACAAACAAAAGCCCAGGGCCATATAGCTTCACAACTGAATTCTATCAAACATTTAGAGAAGAGCTAACACCTATCCTTCTCAAACTCTTCCAAAATACAGCAGAGAGAGGAATACTCCCCCATCTCATTCTAAAAGGCCACGATCAAAACCGGATACCAAAACCAGACAAAGATGTCACAAAGAAAGAAAACTACAGGCCAATTTCACTGATGAACATAGATGCAAAACTCCTCAACAAAATACTAGCAAACAGAATCCAACAGCACATTAAAAGGATCATACACCATGATCAAGTGGGGTTTATCCCAGGAATGCAAGGATTCTTTAATATACGCAAATCAATCAATGTGATATACCATATTAACAAATTGAAGGATAAAATCCATATGACCATCTCAATATATGCAGAAAAAGCTTATGACAAAATTCAACACCCATTTATGATAAATAAAAAACCCAGAAAGTAGGCATAGAGGGAACTCACCTCAACATAATAAAGACCATATCTAACAAACCCACAGCCAACATCGTTCTCAATGGTGAAAAACTGAAACCATTTCTACTAACATCAGGAAAAGACAAGGTTGCCCACTCTCACTATGATTATTCAACATAGTTTGTAAGGTTTTAGCCACAGCAATCATAGAAGAAAAAGAAATAAAAGGAATCCAAATCGGAAAAGAAGAAGTAAAACTGTCACTATACATAATACTACCCATAGAGACATGATACTATATATGATAGTATATATGTAGACATGCAGATGACATAATACTATACACAGAGAATCCTAAAGACTCTACCAGAAAACTACTAGAGCTAATCAATGAATTTGGTAAAGTAACAGCATACAAAATTAATGCACAGAAATCTCCTGCATTCCTATACACTAATGATTAAAAATCTGAAAGAGAAATTAAGGAAACACTCCCATTTACCACTGCAACAAAAAGAATAAAATACCTAAGAATAAACCTACCTAAGGAGACAAAAGACCTGTATGCAGAAAACTATAAGACACTGATGAAAGAAATTAAAGATGATACAAAGAGATGGAGACATATACCATGTTCTTGGATTGGAAGAATCAACATTGTGAAAATGACTATAGTACCCAAAGTAATCTACAGATTCAGTGCAATCCCTATCAAACTATCAATGGCATTTATCACAGAACTAGAGCAAAAAATTTCACAATTTGTATGGAAACACAAAAGACCCCGAAAGGCCAAAACAATCTTGAGAAAGAAAAACGGAGTTGGAGGAATCAGGTTCCCTGAATTCAGGCTGTACTACAAAGCTACACTAATCAAGACAGTATGGTACTTGCACAAAAACAGAAATATCGATCAATGGAACAGGATAGAAAGCCCATAGATAAACCTATGCACATATGGTCATCTTATTTTTGATAAAGGAGGAAAGAATATACAATGAAGAAAAGACAGCCTCTTCAATAAGTGGTGCTGGAAAAACTGGACAGCTACAAGTAAAAGAATGAAATCAGAACACTCCCTAACACCATACACAAAAATAAACTCCAAATGGATTAAAGACCTAAATGTAATGCCAGACACTATAAAACTCTTAGAGGAAAACACAGACAGAACACTCTATGACATAAATGACAGCAAGATTCTTTTTGACCCACCTCCTAGAGAAATGGAAATAAAAACAAAAAATAAACAAATGGGACCTAATGAAACTTAAAAGCTTTTGCATAGCAAAGGAAACCATAAACAAGATGAAAAGACAACCCTCAGAATGGGAGAAAGTATTTGCAAATGAAGCAACTGACAAAGGATTAATCTCCAATATTTACAAGCAGCTCAATATCAAAAAAACAAACAACCCAATCCAAAAATGTGCAGAAGGCCTAAATAGACATTTCTCCAAAGAAGATATACATATTGCCAACAAATACATGAAAGAATACTCAATATCACTTATCTTTAGAGAAATGCAAATCAAAACTACAGTGAGGTATCACCTCCCACCAGTCAGAATGGCCATTATCAAAAAATCTACAAACAATAAATGCTGGAGAGGGTGTGGAGAAAAGGGAACCCTCTTGCACTCTTGGTGGGAATGTAAATTGATACAGCCACTATGGAGAACAGTATGAAGGTTCCTTAAAAAACTAAAAATAGAATTACCATACGACCCAGCAATCCCACTACTGGGAATGTACCCTGAGAAAACCATAATTCAAAAAGAGACATGTACCACAATGTTCATTGCAGCTCTATCTGCAATAGCCAGGACATGGAAGCAACCTAAGTGTCCAGTGACAGATGAATGGATAAAGAAGATGTGTCACATATATACAATGGAACATTACTCAGCCATAAAAAGAAACGAAACTGAGTTATTTGTAGTGAGGTGGATGGACGTAGAGTCTGTCATACAGGGTGAAGTAAGTCAGAAAGAGAAAAACAAATAACATATGCTAACAAATAACATATGCTAACAAATATATATGGAATCTAAAAAAAAAAATGGTTCTGAAGAACCTAGGGGCAGGACAGGAATAAAGACGGAGACGTAGAGAATGGACACGCGGAGGGGGTAGGGTAAACTGGGACAAAGTGAGAGAGTGGCATGGACTTACATATAGTACCAAATGCAAAATAGGTAGCTAGTGGGAAGCAGCTGCATAGCACAGGGAGATCAGCTCGGTGCTTTGTGACCACCTAGAGGGGTGGGATAGGGAGGATGGGAGGGAGACGCAAGAGGGAGGAGATATGGGGATATATGTATATGTATAGCTGATTCACTTTGTTATAAAGCAGAAACTAACACACCACTGCAAAGCAATTATACTCCAATAAAGATGTTAAAAATAAATAAATAAATGAAAGGAATACAAACTTACTAATCCTGAGCTACTTTTTTCTTATAAGAACATAACTTTAATATGAAAATATTTGATAGTACTTCTTAATAAATATGTAGGAAAATATCTTAGAGTAAAATTCTTTGAGAACTACTGATTAATACATTCAACAGTATGGTACTTTTGTTCAGTTATCAATTCATCTTCTCCAGAAACACCTGACTATTTCAAAGAAATGCCTTACATTCTTAGAGGAGGAGGTGGAGAGAAGATGTCAGGAAATTTAACAGTTATATGATTTAGGTACTCTGCTACTGTTATCTTTAAAGATCAAACTTATAAGTTTATAAATATTATATTATTATGGCAATACATGGACCTTTAAGATTGCACCTCCAAAATTTGCAAAACAAAAAAATCACAAACCAAAACAGCTAAAGAATTACCTCCCAAAATGGCAATAATATGCTCACAGTGTAGAGGGGAAAACCCAGCTTGAATATAAGTAGACTTTTTTTCATAAAATTACATACAAGTATTTCTAAGGAATATGTGTGTGTATATGTGTCTGTGCCTGTATTCCTATTTATACTTACATTTATACTTAGAAAAAAGACTTGTTTCAAGAAACAATGGACAGTACAACCAAACCACACATTTGTCACAGATTAATAACATTTCCTACATTAATTTTTTTCATTAATCACTTTAAATATGATAAAATTATATTTTATTTCAGAGTTCTGAAACATTGCACCTATCAAGGAAAACATATTTTACAGGATAAAAAGTTTAAAATTTATGAAATAAAACATGCATCAATTCTCAGATTTTTCATATATATTATCAAGGTTTAAAGAAAATTATAAAAATTCATTTAAATGTCAACTCTTATATAAATAGTCCTTGTTAATTTTTTAACCAATAAATCTACTTACATTATTTCTAACTTTCAACTTTTCAATAATTTCAACTATATTCAACATTCCTAATGTAATGATGATCTTTTTTACTTGCAGTCTTTAATGAATTTTCTAAAAGTCCCTGTTTAATTGAGACTACTACTATCCTCTAACATAGAAGAAAATATATCTTGCTCATAAACAGATGTAATAAAATCATAACAAAAGGAAGTGGGTTTCATAAGCAATAAATATTCTTAAAACAGAAAGCCCATGGCACAACTCAAAGCTAGATTTTGAAGATAAAAATACTATAGAAACAAAAACCAAATTAGAAATACATAACTGAAATGCTTATTATAAAATGAATTCATATTTAATTTTAAAAGCTAAAGGGAAACTTTTGTGAATTTTCTGCATAGTACTGTTCCTCCAAAGAACTCAAAAAACAGATAAAAACTTAAATGAGAGTCAACAAGCTATAAATATGTCATAAATCTAGAAAGTTAACTCTCACGAGCTTATGATAAAAGAAAGCTTCTGAGGAACTGATGAGAGAAGAATTACTGATATTTGGTTCAGAAGATATGACTGCTACTATGTTGAATTTATTCACCAATTGCCCTTCTTGGATTTATCTTTGGATTTACAAGCACCTTCTAGCATGATACCACATACAAAGATGCAATTACAGTTTGGTCATAATTTTTTCATTCAATGATTCATTTATCCATTCATTTATTTAACTGCTATTCATTTAGTGCCTACTATGTGCCAAGCATTGTGTTAGGCATATCTATGTTACCAAGTACCAATATAAATGAGTGGTACATAAAGTATTTTTTTAATCCTCTTTACTTAATGATGTAAAACAAGAAGTAAGATGATGAGTAATACATGTAATGCAACTGATACGTTTATTCACTGCTCATCGTTCAAAATGCTATGTTTTACAACCTTCCTATAAATTACTGCATTGAGATATCCAACAGACTGATAAAGTCTGCATAGTAGACTTCACTTTACGTCTACCTAGAAGGAACTATATCCATAGGATATATTAGAGAATAGAGTTTACTATGAGCTAAAGCCCTCCACTTAGAATATAATCAATTCTGAATTCAAAAAATCCTCCTCTTCAGCATTTTTCAATTTTGAATGGACAGATATTTTGGAAAGGAGTAACTAGATTTCTGAACCAAGGAAATCTGCAAAATATGGAAAGACTGACAAAGGGCAGAATATGGAGTGAAGTCTATCACATACTATTTTCCACTGAGGAAGCCAAATCTGCACCTAAATAAGAGTATAATAATTTCCTTCATATTTCACAGTAAAGGTTTCATTTTTGAAGAAAAGCAACCTTTTTAATTAGTATTGGTATGACTTCAGTGTTAATTAGTATTGGCAGCACTTTAAAAATATTTTTGCTATCATCATTATTGTCAATTTTTAATTGAGCTTGCAATTTTACAGGAATGTCATCATTCCATGTACTGTTAATTGGTGGTATTATAATCAGAAAGCATCCCCACCATATTTTCTAGTGAAATTAGTTCATTAGCCTCACAAGAACAAAGCACAATATATTAAGCATTTCTTGTGATCTAAATACTTCCATGAAAAACAAAAAACACAGATGCTTACAAAACAGACTGTAGAATATGCATACAATACCTGTACAAGTGCTGAAAATCCTTGTTTAAACTCCATTGAGATTAAAGAGAGTTCTGAGAGAAAGTGTCATTTGTTGCAAAGTCATGCAAAAGTGAACACCATGTGGAAAATGATGATCCAAGGCAAGGTAAATATGACTACTTACTAAAAGTGAAGGATAGATGATAAACAAATAGAAGCGAAAAAGACGTCAAGTGATAGAGCTGCATCTAGTAAGTGAAGTATTTATAGTTTAAATGACTTTCAAAACTTCGTGTAGAAAGTATCACTGTTAAACTATAGGCTATGGTTGTGTTCAAAATTCTCACCAAAATTTGAGTATCTGTAGCCTGTTCTTGGACCATCTGAACTGTTTTTGCCAGATCTTCTTCACCTTCTGGAATGCTATAATTGTCATCTGGTATCTAAATCACAGAGAAAGAGAATGATAGGAAGAGTTAGCAGGAATACAAAAATACCTTATTTCATTTCAGAAATAAATTTTCCTCACAAAACAAAGGACAAAGAAATACACTTTATGTAAGACACCATGTCATTCTGAAGATCTATGAAAAATAAACTAACAAGTAGGCAGCCCTCTGACTTCCTTATAAACATCACTCAATGTTACTACTGATGAACTTGAGGTTAGCTTACGGGCAACTGCTTTTACCTATACTGACAAATGTAGTCTAACAACTCTGCTGAAAAAAAAAGAATGTTAGGCCATCTAAATGTCACCATTCTCTCCGCATCCCAGATTTTCTCCACTATTACTTTTCATAACTACTAGCAACTGCAAATATTTAATAAATTATGTCTAATATTAAAAAGCAAAACAAAACTCATTGCCTGAACGTTAAGTTCTTGGAAGAATGCAACTGACTCTAGTTATGACATTAATGAGAGTGAACACTTACTGCATGCTTCTTATGTGCTGATCACAGCTTTAAGCCTGTTACATTTATTAACTCATTTCATGTGGTATGTATTAATATTATCTCCATTTTACCAGGAGTAATGCAAAGCCTATCTTCTGTGTTTGTCCTGTCTCTTGTTTGCCTAGGCCACAAATGCCAGGCTTGCTTCCACAGTTTCATTCACAGCTTCTGTCATCTTGGAGTGACTCTGCCTTCCAAGTCTCAGATGTAATGATAGGTTCCCTTGGAACAATGAATTAAAGGACAGGTTTGAGACAGTAACTATATTAGACTAAAGTATTGCTAAGTTGAAGGGAACCATAGGATCTGAGCTCCAGCTAGGTAGTAGGAATCTGGGCAACCTAGACTGGATGATTGGGAACACCTGTTGGACAGAGACGACAGACTATAGTGTGGATCCACAAGGCAGGTGATGAGAAGCTGACTCTGAAGGACAATTAACAAGAAAATCAAAAGATCCAGATGTGTTAACCAATCTAAATTTTTAAATAGAATTTTCAAACCTCACTCTTAACCAGCTGATTAGCTAAATTCAGTTGAAAAAGTAGCATCACTTAAGAAAAAAATTTTTAAGAAAAAATAAAATGAATATTTCACAGGAATGACTATAATGAATTCATAGAATACGTAAAATGAAATTACCTCTTCATATTCATAATCATCTTCAGATGCTTCAGTTATGGTGACCTCTAAATGTACTGTTAAGTTTGAATCCCAAAATAATGGAATAACATTATTATATTTAAAAATTGAGATAACCTTAAAATACAGTATTATATCCAAGTATCTCACCAAGTTAGTAAATACATGTAAATTAAGCTTTTTTTTTAAATTTCTCTTCCTCATACAGCCTACAATTATAGATGTTTTAAGACAAAATATCTTAATTGTTATTTTAAATGATTATTCAAACAACCCAAACTCATGAAAAACTTTTTTAATCTATTTACTATCTAACGATTTCCAGTTTGATTCTAAGAAGGCTTACAAAAATGTACATGGTATCATAACATAAATTAGAAAGAGATAAGAAAAATGATGGACAGGAAAACTATGACAGTAAATTTTCAAACACATCTCAAACCACAGTGAATTTTCCGGAGTTTCTTAGTCATTCACAATGCAGTGTGACTTCTTTATTTGGTTTAAAGTATTGTGAATGAAAAAAACAAAGCACACTAAGATTTAAATATAAGTAAAATATAGATTTCAATGTTTTCATCAATAAAAGATAGTTACATCTCCACTCTCTTTCTTACATATCTCAATTTTAAAATTAAATTATCTTCTCAGAAAAAGCAGCCTAATGTTTAAGCAAATATAAACTACTTAATAATCATAACTCAGCAGTTCATAAATTATCAAGATATATCAGTATTAAAATATCAGTGGAAATGATTCTAATAAAAATTCTAACAGCATTGCTCTAAGACCTTCAAAAATTACAAGTTAGTCTAATTACAAATGAAAACTTCAAGACAACATTTAATTTTAAAAGAAATCAAAATACACGCCAGTAATGCTATTTTGTTGATTGGTCAGTAGGTTTACATTTTTTTTCAAATGCACAGACTTTATTAGGCCAAGTTTAAAAGGTATAAAATTAAACACTTTAGTGCACAGCAATGGTTATGAAAATCAAAGATTAGATTATCCTAGTTTTCATTTTGCTGCTGGTTATAAGAAATTTTTCTGTCATCCCATCCTGCAAGAGTAACCTGATGGTGTGTATAACAAATTCTTTTGCTTGTAATAAGAACTGATAACACACACATAGTATTTAACAGGAGCCAGGCACTGTCCTAAGGGTTTTACAAGTATTAACTCATTTCATCCTCATCCTACCAATGAGGCTGGACTATTATTATCTCTATTATACAGATCAGGACTCAAATGCACAGTTACACAATCAGGACATAACAGAGTTGGGAATCAGCCCCAGAAGCTTAGGTTCCACTATACTATACTACCTCTCTTGTTAACACAAATTAACATATGTAAATCATTTAGAATGGTGCCTGGCTTATAATAAATACTATACAAGTGTTTGTTGTTATCTTCCCTGCTCTGGAAAGAGATGAGTACCTGTGGAGAAGTCTCCTAAGTCTCCCATGATCTAGTGTTAAGATGAATGGATACATAAAAGACATTCTAAATCTTCCTCCTTTTCTAGATTTATATTTTTCTGACACATGTTCACTTAATGATATAAAATTTCCTTAGGTTCAGCTACAGGAAGTTCAGCCTCTTTTTTATGGAAAAATATGTCCCCTTCTGAGAAACAACTATTAGAAGTTGATTTTGTAGGCAGTCACTGGCCTGTAAGTCTCCAGAAAAGTAATGCTATCCTTCATCTCTTCTTATACCATAATAAATTTCACAAAGAAGTTAACATTCTAAAATGATCTGGATAGAGTTTATCATTGTAAATAAGCCAACTGCTTATTTATTGTGAGGAAGAAACATCAAAGCAAAGCTTCTTGAACATGGCTCTATAGAGGAAAAAGTGATTTGTCCTCAAAGCTTTGGAAATATAAAACAACACTTGTATACTGCTACCAAAAAAAAAATATTCTAGGGAACGGATTATAATCACTAATAATATATTCTGTTTCCCTTCATCAAAAAAGAGTAAAAGAAAAATAACTACCATTTTATAAAGCTTAAAAAGTATTGTCACATGGATCATAACCATATGTACTCTTAAAACCCTGTGAGATTGAATGGCACAGATACAGTAATCTCTAAATTGAAAAAAATAAAGGAAACTAAGTCAGGAAGATGAATAGATTTGGCCAAAATCAAAGATATGAGTGACAAAGACAAGTTTCTTAAATATAAACACCATGAATTTTCAACTACACCATGCTGTTTCTAGTGACACAATAGCAATGTGCAATTTTTACCAATATCCTCAGTAATTAATTCTCATCTATTTGTTTTCCAAACTCTCATGTCATATTACAAACAGATAAATCAAATCCTTTAAACAGCTCAATCTGAAGACCCTAAAGGAAGGAGAAATACAAAAGAGCTACAGGGCTATTGACCCAAAGATTCAATAAACCAAGGGCAAGAGATTAACCAAACAAAAGATCAGGAAGAGTACAAATACCCAAAACAGGAACCAGGATCCTCCTTAATTGATACTGTTAGTACCCACAATATGATGTGAACAGAAAATCTTCCTTCTCAGAAGCAACTTAGTTGAAATGTGATGTTGCAGCATTACTAAAGAAGGAGATGTACTTTCGCATGTATCTGTCTAGCTGCCTAGCCGGCTCGCAACACATGGACAAATGCACAAACAAATCCCAAAACAATTATGTGGCAGTTTACAGACATGCATACAGCTACAGGGAGATAAAAATAAATGAATATGGAAATTAGTGGAGAAAGGGAAACAGTAGAAGTAAGGTACAGTACAGGCCATAAGGTCTCATGAGCTTTGTTATATGCCACAAGTTTGACTCTAAGCTTCCCAGCAGTCAGGGTAAAAAGGGAAATGTAATCAGATACCAATTCAGTATCCATCCAATGAAAACAGATGAGTTTCTCAGCAGATGTACAGCAATCTCTGATTCTGAAGCCTGAGAGAAATCACGCTCTTAGGTTTTCATAAAGAGGACACTTTGGACTCTACAGATATTGATCCCCTTGGCCCTTGGGACAGCCAGAAAGACAGAAAGACAGAGTGAAGCAGGATCTGATGGAGCATCGTGTGTGAAAAAGGTTGGAAGGCACTGCTTTAGAAGCAATATTGGTAGGGTAGAAATGCACAGTTCGTCAAGAATTGCCTGAAAAATAAAACCTTTAATTTTGATTCTACTTTTACTGGGCAACTTTCTCATCTGTAATCTAATCTCTTAGGTGATCCTATTCTCCAGGAAATGTTCATACAATTAAGCTGGTCACAATTTTCATACAAAGTTATTTTTCCACTGCAGAATAATAAACTGGCATTCTGGCTTAATATCAGTTTCTTCTTGCCAAGCTGACTCTGAGCCCCTACAAAACTCCCTTCCCATTACCTGCCTAGTTTTCCATCAAAAAACATCATTGAACTCCAGTTCCAAAATTCATTTTTTTCTACTCTGACTATTCCACTCAGATCTGGTCCTATATTTCTAGAGCTTGAGCTTGACTTGACACTTAATTTTGTGCCTGGTTTTCTAGTCTGATCTTGCCCAGGGTACTATCTGTGGCCCTCTTTTCTCCCTGGCCTGCACCCACAGTCCACAGCACCGCCCCCTTCCAGGCCAGGTACTATATCCTATAGTCATGGCCTGGTCTCAGACTAAGGGTCATTCTCCACATCTCCACTTGCTGAGTTTGCATACTATGAATTAGTTCCCTGGTACTTCATCACCACCAGTGAACTAGTAGTTTCTACACGAACAGAATCTGCACCAGATCCTGACCCTGCAGATCTTGTCAGAAAACAGGCCAATATACACCCACAATGAAACTGCCAGGAAGCCCTAAATCCACCAAGTACTACAGAAGATACAACTGCAAGAAGCTTCAGAGAAGCATTTCAGCTGGCCTAATGGAGCAGTTTGATGTGACAGTTGGTATGATGGGGTCACAAACAAGGTTGTGCAAATGGACCACAGCCAGAAGGAAATGAACAATTTTCAGATGAGAGCAGCATACAAAGTTCCTCACACACTGGTCTCCTCCACTACTGCATCTGTAGATAGTGATCACTGCCAGTAGCACCAGCTTTATAAAGAACTGGAGTGAAACATAAAGCTAATTATATTTTACATGATTTCCCAAAGCTAATATAGACAGAAATTGCTTTGTAATCTTTGATATCACTGCAGAATCAATGTACACAAAGGCAATCTAAAGTCTAGCCTGGATCCTCCATGATCAACATTTTACTCACTAAATTGAAATAAAAGAAATGTATTGTAAATACCAAACATTATAGTCATGTTCCCTTTCTTAGGAAAGCCAGTTTAGATACAGTAAGTTAACTGAAAATAGACCAAAGATGGCAAATAACTGGCACACTTGCTGTCATAATCCCTTTGCAGTTTGCTTCCTTCAGTCTTTGCTACCAAGTCTTAATACCACATACCACAGAACCACTACCAATTCAATAGAATTGGCAAATGTGGAAATTTATTGGCCACTCCTGCCTAAGACAGCTGTTGCCCATCTTCTGCCTCAGAACCTGGAAAATAATTTTCTTTCAACGTATAAGACTGATGGTTCTCATAGTGGATGGTGGTGTAAGTTTTTCCAACTTCTAAACCAGGAGACCCAAAGATATGGGGTCTATATATTATACTTCTATCTGAAAACATAAAGGCTAGAGGTTAAGATATTTGTCTACAGCCTTGCTGCTCCAATTATAGTCCTTAGATCAGCCACACCAGCAGCACCTGGGAGCCTGTTAATGATGCAGAATCTCAACCCCTGAAACCCGCACTTACTGAATTAGAATCTTCATTTCAAGATCCATATCTTGGATTCATATACACAGTAACATCTGCCTAGTCTAGAAGACACAGAACAAAATATAATTTTTTCTCTCCAAATAATCTATGACTTTTGTGCATGTAAAATTCAGCGCTCCAGGTTTAGTAACATGCCTCTACATTCTACATTCAAATTGTCTGTCCTTTTTATTTGAATATATGTAGGATGCAATTAAGCACCCATGAGCAAATCCAGTTTTCCAATGATAATAAGAAATACACTACTTGAGAACATAGGATTATTAAGGATTTTAATAATATATTCTTACTTAATACAATAAATATTCCAGAGAAGTAACATCTTAGAGGAAAAAAAATAACTAAGTGTTAAAAGCAATAAATAACAAAATAACTTTTAAAAATAACAAAAGTTCTGCTTTAATTAAACAAAGTTATCAGTAAACATTACCACTGCAGTGAGATACTGGCTAAGGATATTACTTAAGATGAAAAGCATGCATCTTAGATGGGGTATTGGTTTAGTGTGATCACCATATTTCAGTGTCTGGAATCCTTAATTTGCATTTTTGAAACAGTTGACTTTGGGACTGCATCCAGAGTTGGTTAGCCTCAAAGGACTGGCTTAAACTCAGTCAACCCTCATAAACTGCTGTTGGGGCCAAAGGAGACCTTTTCAGGGGTCAGCAAATGTATGTCCATGATCTAAGTCAAATTCTTAGCATTAAAATGTCTAGAAAGTTAAAATAATAATCAAAAGCCAGTTAGGGGAGCAGAGAATCAGCACAAAGGGAGGTAGGTAACAAAAACAATACTACTTTGGGGGCTCTACTTCCCTGGAGTCCATGCATTTCATTACTCTTCCTTGAATAAGGTCTTTCTTTAGACAAGTAGCAAAAAAATCAATTAAGCATTAGCTTTCTTAATACAATTCATTCCAGCCTGCATCTCTCAGTTGGAATAGGCACTCTTAAATGTCTGCAGCCACACATTAAAAGGCAACCCCTGATCACTACTATGAGTGAAAACCTCTCTCAAGCTGTATTGATTTTTAATAGAGCATTCATTCACGAAAGACGACCAATCTTCTTTACAATTACTAGAGATACCTACTTGCCCGTTTACAGATCACATAGTTAAAATCTAGCCTTATATTTTACAAAGCTGCAAATATCTTTCTAAAAAAGAGTTCACTAGAGGATTCATATATTCCATGATTAGATTTCTTAAAGTTCTGGAGATACCTAAGTAAGATAAGAACTATGTCGTGTAAGTGTGCATCTCGCCCTATACAAGTTTAAAAATTAAAAGCAGTGATATCATGGAGTGCTTCAGAAGAGATACAGGTGGCACCACTATAGCTAGGAGGTTACAAGGGAGGGGTGTTTCAAGGGTAATAATTCTATTTCCTGGACACATTCTCTAAACTGTCATAAAGAATGTGAGGCTTCTCTTAATGAAGCCACTCACCCTCATGGTGGATCCTGGATATGTTTCTGGTTCGGACCACACTAACCTTTACATGTTCTTTATGTCTGAATGTTTAAGAGCAAAGAAAAGGGTGATTTCCTGGAGAATTTGAGTCAAGCCCTTTCATAAGCCTTGCTCAATATTAACAGCTCATTGTCTAGTGTTCTGGGAGCATCTATTCAGTCATAAATAAGGGAAGTCCAGGACCAAATGTAGTGGATTAGAAATGATTAAGTATATGTGCAAAGTACAGATCAGATTTCTGATTCATTAGTGCATATTATAATTTTTATTTATCCACTGCAATAGCTCAATTAAATTACCTGAAAACTAAAGACTTTAAACCCAAGAAAGTCTCACTTCAGCAACTATCATAATCACCTTGAGAAACAATGTCAAATAAAACTACACAGTCAACTCGTAATAATGCATGTTAAGAGAGCTCAGGATACAGGGATAATTATCATTCAAAAGTAATCCTCAAACTTCATTTAACTAAGAGTTAAAGGCTCTCACATGACTAAATCTCTTACCTGAAGACTGAATGTAGGAAAACTGATTGGTTAAATGCTTAGTAACTACTGACTACCCTTTGGTTGAAACCAAAAATAGTCAACAAAAGACAAAAGGAGGAAAAGCAGAGTGACTAGATAATTCACAAAGAGGATAATAAAATCCTCAAAGAAGGGTGGGATCAAAATGGCAGAGTAAGAAGAACTTGAGCTCACCTCCTCCCATGGACACACCAAAACTACAACTACATATAAAGCAACTCTCTCTGAGAACGCCCTGAAGACTAGTAAGATGGGTAGGAGGGGTAGAGGTGTGATCTGGTCACCCACATCCCCAGTGTGGTGACCCACAAGCAAGAGGGGATATCATAACCATGGAAGCCCTTGCTAAAGAGCAAGGGGTTCAAGTCCCACATTGGTAACCCCAGGCCAGGGGACCTACATGAGAAATATGAGCCCCCATAAGGTCTGACTTTGAAAACCAGTGGGGCTTACATACAGAAGAGCTAGAGAGCTCTTACAAGAAACAAAAACTCTACCCTTAAAGGGCTCATGCACAAACTCACTCACTCTGAGTCCCAGCACATAGACAGAAGACTGAATAATGCCTGGCTTCTAGCTGACCTACCAAAGCCACCCCAGCATGTCTCTGGCCTGTGCCCACTTCACCTCTAGCTTCCCTGACAAGGCAACCCTCACTGAGCATGGCCCAGGACCCTCCCTCTTTCCCAGCCCATGCCCACTTCAGTTCCAGCCAGCCTACCAAAGTGAACCAGCACATGCAATCTATAGAGGGAATGCTCCTACACAAGGCCATGATTTCAATACTAGGGAAAATGACTGTTTTGCCTAATTCACAGAAACACAGAAAGTAAAACAAAATGAGGATGCAGATAAATATGTTCCATATGAAAGAACTTGATAAAACCTCAGAAAAAAAAAAACTAATGAAATGGAGATAAATAATTTGCCTGATAAAGACTTCAAAGTAATGGTCATAAAAATGCTCACCGAATTCAAAAGAATGGATGAACACAGTGAGAACTTCAATAAAGAGTTAGAAAATATAAGAAAGACCCAACCAGAGCTGAAGAATAAAATAACTGAAATGAAAAATACACTATAGGGAATAACAACAGGTTGGATGATACAGAAGAATACATAAGCAATCTGGAAAACAGAATAGTGGAAATCACCCAATCTAAACAGCAAAAATAAACAAAGAACTAAAAAATGAGGATAATTTAAGGAACCTCTAAAACAACATCAAGCATGCTAATATTCATATTATAGGGGTCCCAGAAGGAAAAAAGCAAGAAGGATGGGTCAAAAAACCTATTTGAAGAAATAATAACTGAAAACTTCCCTAACTTGGAAATGGAAACATATCTAAGTCCAGGAAGCACAAAGAATCCCAAATAAGATAAACCCAGAGACAGCCACACCAAGACACACTATAACTAAGATGGCAAAATTTAAAGATAAAGAGAGAATTTTAAAGGCAGCAAGAAAAAAACAACTAGTCACATACAAGGAAGCCCCTATAAGACTATAGGCTAATTTTTTCAGCAGAAACTTTGCAGGCCAGAAGAGAGTGGCATGATGTGTTAAAAGAAAAAACTTACAACCAAGAATACTCTAGCTGGCAAGGTTATCATTCAGAATTGGAGGAGAGATAAAGAATTTCCCAGACAAGCAAAAACTAAGAGTTCACCATTACTAAACCAGTTTTACAAGAAATGTTAAAGGGGCTTCTTTAAGTGGAATAAAAGGCCATAACTAGAAATAAGAAAATATACAAAAGAAAAAATTTCACTGGTAAAAGCAAATATATAGTAAAGCCAGTGGACAATTGTTGACAAAAAGTCAACAATCCAATTAAAAGTGGGCAGATGACCTGAATAGACATTTTTCCAAGGAATATATATAGGTGGCCAACAGACACATGAAAAGGTTCTCAACATCTTTAATCATCAGGGAAATGCAAATCAAAACCACAGTGAGATATCACCTCACACCTGTCAGCATAGCTATTATCAAAAGCCAAGAAATAACAAGTGTTGGTGAGGATGTAAAGAAAAGGGAACCCTCCTGCACTGTTGGTGGGAATGTAAATTGGTGCAGCCACTATGGAAAACAGTACAGAGGTTCCTCAAAAAATTTAAGAGAACTACAATATGATCCAGCAATTCCACTTCTGGGTACTTATCCAAAGAAAACAAAACATTAATTTGAAAAGATATATGCACTGTATGTTTACTGCAGCATTATTTAAAATAGCCAACATATGGAAGTAACCTAAGTGTCCATCAACAGATGAGTGGAGAAAGAAAATGTGGTACAGATATATACAATAGAATATTACTCAGCCATAAAAAAACCAAAAAACTGAAATCTTGCCATTTGCAACAACATGAATGACCTTGATGGTATCATGCTAAGTAAAATAGTCAAACACTGTATGATTTCACTTATATGTGGAATCTGAAAGAAAACAAACAAGCTCAGGAGTAGTTTCATAGATATAGAGAAAAAATTAATGGATGTCAGAGAAGAGGGAGATGGGGGCTGCGTGAAAGAGATGAAAGGAATTAAGAGGTACAATCTCCCACTTATAAAATAAATATATCATGGTGTTGTAACATACAGCATAGGGACCATAATCAATAATAATGCAATAACTTTGTATGGTGACTTACAGTAACTAGTCTTATACTGGTGATCATTTCATAATGTATAAAAATGTTGAATCACTATGTTGTACCCCTGAAACTAATATAATATTGTAAGTCAGTTATACTTCAATTTAAAAAATCCTGAAAAGTTATAGTTGCTTATATTTGTAAATGTGATTACTTGGAGAAGTCTTTGCAAGATAGGTTTTTTGCAAACTGCTATATGTTGGCAGCTGTAATTTGGTGATCTCCCTGCAAATTAAGTAAACCAGGTTTTCATTAGTGAAAGTTGTGCTATATTGCAGTCTCACCACTTATTTCACAAAGATGTTTGCAAAAAAAGTTACCTATGTTTGTCTCATGTTAACAATTAAACTATTGTGATAGAAATCATTTTAATGCTGACAGATATAAGATGCCTGGTTATCACTAGTATGGACATTGGAAAACTTTATACTTTGATGTAGATCAGCGCTGAAAGAGTCGTTGAATTGTTTTTGAATTTAAAAAGGAAAATTACTGGAAAAGACAGCTTGTTAAGAGCTAGGAAAACAGAGTATAAAACCTCACTTAACACACTAGAGCACCCACATATTTCATTCAAATTTATTTCAAACTATTCGAACATATTCCTGTAAAAATCATGTTTGCACTGAATGAAATACTATATATTTTCTTTGAGCTTTTCAACCAAGTTCTTCAAAGCTCCCAGTAGCAGGGATGTATACTGGGCCTGAGTCAGGACAGTTTAGTCAGTTTAAAAGCCTACAAAATGAATCATTGCTGGATCTCTGGAATCTTAAATTAAATCCGGGGGGATTATATTTGGACAAAAAAATAAGGTAGATTTTGCAGTTTCCTTGATACCTTTAAGAATAAATCAGATTACCCATCTCTCTCCTATCTGCCTGAAGAATGGAGTAGTTATCTTTTTCTCATGAACCCTCCCCCTCTCCTCAGTACCATTAATTTAGAGAAGGGGAGCTCAAAAGCTTTACACAAGAAATAGTGAACCTAATTACCCACATATGGCTATTCAATTTTTCTGGTTATTTCCAATGATAATCGCTCATCACTGTCTGATCTTGTTTCTTCCTAACATCTCTGAGCCTTGTCAGGTCACGAGGTTACCACTTAGTTGCTAAAGGGGGGGGGGGTATTTTTATCATTAAGTAGCCCAAATTGAAACTACCCAGTTAAGTAGATGCTACCAAAACAAATCACTTAAGCATTGGACAATTGGACAATCTACAGGATCCGGCTGGATATTCTGAGCTTCCTCCTTCCTCTCCTTAAAGCCTAGAGGTAGCGGTCTTTTCCTTAACCTCCTGATGTTGCCCTACGGATTTATTTTCACGGCATTCTGAAGGTTTGGGGGCTTAAGAAAACCCCTGAGCTAAGGGGGGGTTGGATTAATTTGTTGTGCTACTTTAAAATAAAATTGCAAAGTTTACTGAGTGGTGACTACTAACTTTTTCCAACAGGAACACATCAGCTTACAACTACTACAAGGCGAAAAATTACAGTGGGTAGGTATCAGGGTGTCGCGGTGGCGTTTAAACCACCTAGAGGTCCAATAGGCGTCTCTACCGGCTGGGTGACCGCAAGCTTCACAGGGCACCCAGAGCGGGAAGCCCGCGCCCTCGCCCCCAACACCCGTTACCGCGGCCAGCGTTTGGGTGCCGCGCCTACTCGGGAAGGATACGCTCCAGGTAGTAGGCGCCCTCGGCGGCCACCGCCTCCGCGGTGTCCCCGGCAGCCGTCGAGCCCATGCCCAACGCTTCTTCCAGAACCCGCAGGGCCGAGGAGGGCATCCCTTTCTGAGAAGCCATCTGAAGCCCTCCGGGTGCCTGCACTCGGTTACCACACCGCTTCCCTAAGGGCAACCGCGAAGACGCTTCAGTACGAACACACGCAGCTCTCGCGAGAGCCTGGCATCCTTCACCCCTCCCACCGCGCGGGCTCCGGGCCCGGAAGGGCTGCCCCGAGCCCTAAATGAGGGTGTCCTTCTTGCTTCCTACGTTACTGGGGCAACCTCGTTGCCTAGTTACCCTGAGCCTTCGGGATGCAGTTCCTGGACTGGGCGAGATAAAATGAAGCAGTGGACTTGGTTTGCACACCTTTTCTTACCGAGGTGGCTTGGTTTTCTTCAGTTTTGACCCTAGCATTAGTTTTTCACTTTGTTTTCTTCTCTAAATTGTCTTTCTGTTGGTTCTTACGTGCCAATCATCAGTCCCCAGATTTTTAGGTATGTGTATAGAGTCCTAGTTGTCCCCAGGGAAAACTAATGGAAAAGAGGAATATCCTCAGTACCTGGAGAAAAAAAAAAAGTCCTAGAAATCATAATTGAGAGATTGGCCCAGGGGAACTACCAATAAAGAACTAGGATGGTCACCCTAGTCAATTCCATTCTCGTACTCATTCAAAGTATTTATCTGGACGTCTGTTTTCTCTTTGGTTTTATATTCTGGGACTTGGACTTGGACCTTAGTTGTAACGTTGATTCTTACCAAAGTAAAGCCATTTCCATAAGAATTTTGAGGTACAAATTGTCCTAACATAATGTATAATAAATGATATTTGCCCAATCATGTGCAGTCCTTTTGCTACGACAGAATCTTCCTCGGGTTTATATTGTGTATGTATCAGAACCATCTACAGGGCCCTTTTATTTACGGATTCTTTTTCATCCTATATTCTAATGAAAATTGGTTGCCAAACAGCACCTCATTATAAAAATTCCCATTTATTACCAAAAAAAACATAGTGGCAACTTCTAATGAGGTGATTAAGAGCTTCAATGTTGGAACCAGAGAGGCTGCATTCAGAGCCTGGCTCCACCATTACTAGCTATGAAACCTTGGGCAAACCACTTAATGCCTCCACTTAAGGCCCCAGTTTCCTCATTTTTAAAATGGGGATATTATTACCTACCTCAAAGTATTGTTGCAAGAGGTAAAACAACATAAAGAGTTGAGAACTCACCAGTCACATGGTAGACACTAAGAAATAGCTGTTATTTGTACTTAATTGTTTGGTTTGGTTTGGGAATTTTTTTTTTTTAGCATACTCAAGCATCACAATTAGATGTAATAGAGAATTCATCCCTAGTAGTATTTATTCTTTTAATAACTTACTTCTTGTCATTGACTTCTCATATCAAACATATCCTGAGTGCTCATTAAGATGCAAGGAAGAATTATAAGGGGCTAAAAATCCATGGAACTCTGAAATTGGCGAATCCACTGCTTTTCTCGAAAGCCTGCTCTTCCTTCCAAAGGGAGGAATTTCCTCATCCCTCAAGGTTGTTTCCTGTAAGCACAAGCCTAAGATATGACCTGGGTGGGGAGTGTCAGGGCCTTGCACACTCAGCAAGACATGTAGAAACATGAGAGAACCATAGAGGAGGGTATCTCTGAACAATTAACGTATACTTTGATTTTTTTGTCTGTTATAACAGCTCTTCTCTTAATTTTTAGAGGTAGTATGTCATGTTCTACAGATAGGTTTGAATCCTGGCACTTCTGTATGACCTTAAGTAACTTAAGTTCTGCGAGCCTTAGTTTCCTCTTCTCTAAAACAGAGACTTTAATATCCACCTTACTAAAATATAGATTAAATGAAATAAAATATGTAAGACGCACTGAAGATCATGAAGAAGCAAAGCCTCTACCTACAAAAGTGAATCTTGCTCATTCAGAAATTTGAGCTTTTTTTTTAAAGAAAAGTGTAATAGACATCTAAATTTCCATTCCTCCTAGAGCTTTTTAAAATGGTTTCATTGGATATAGGGCTTAAAAATCACTATTAAATGCAAATAAAGTTACCCCCCAAAAAAATGTCCAGTATATTAAATATTTTCAATAAATGTCAATAAAATTTACTTAAATTATTGAGAGAATATGCCAGTCTCAAATTGGATATTATATTTAAAAGGAACTTACATATATAGAAAAATTTTTAAGACAAAACTTAAATATTTTTAGAAATGTCCAGAATTCAAAAAAGGAGACATTAAGAAAACAAATAAATTATGACCAGTATCCACTATTTAAGGCAGAGAAGAAGTGGAAAAGATTCTTGTCAGAAGAGCTAAAAAAAAAAAAAAATCTTATAACTTAAAGAAGTATCATTAATCCACTCCTCAAAAAAATGTTTTTTTAATTCTGTAAGTCTCATTTTTAAGTGTTACAAATAACCAAAGTTTTAACTCAGAACTACCAGTTTGATTACATACATTTCATGACATTCAAATTTAGATGTCACCAAGATGTTTTTGGCTTCCCTACAATTTAAAGACATTTCACAGGACCAGAGCAGCAGTGCATTTAAAAATTCAAATTAGTAGTGTCTTTAATATCTTACTTTGTAAACCTTTAGATTTCTACAATGGATGAGTAATATTTTTAAAAGCAATTAAATAAAAGCAAAAGTAATCTTAACAAATACACAAACAGAACCAATAATTTCCTTCAGATAAAAATTGGGATGCAACCTGCTGTAGTGATTGCTAATATCTTAAAACCAGAATGTCTTTGCAATGGATGAATTTGAAAATAATCCTTTTACATTGGAATTCTTGTTCCATTAATTGCTGGTTTAATTTTTAAAAAGTGTGAAAGCCTTACTAAGAAAAAGCAAAAACTTCAGATCACAGTAGTGGTTTCAGTTCTAATGCTATCCTATAGTCCTTCTATTCTATAGTCCTTACTTTTTAAAATATTTTACCATATTTTAAGTGTAAAAAAAAAGAAAATTGCCTTAACATTTTGATAAATGAGCAGCAAGCCATCTAGTTTCCCTTTGAATATGCTCCTGAAAGAGGTAAATAAAGAAAACCAATGGAGACAGTCAAAATGAAGCAAAAACCACAAAGGTCAACAGTTTTTATTTCCTCCCAGACTAAATGCTCCATTATTGTAAAAGTGAAATTATTTTTAAAAGCAAAACCAGAAAAGAATCTGACAATGGATTTACTCTTCACATGTATAGTTTCAAAGGAGAAAATACTCATATGTAAAGGTATAGTAAATTACTATTCAATTTTCAGAAGTTGAGTGTTCATTTGCTACCAATAGAGCCCAAGCCATATACTTACTGATGCATCTTTTTATGAAAGTAACTATCTTATTTTCTTTCAAAAGCTCACAGTAAGTGGTAGTCAGTTTTAGAATTTCAGAATTCATAGAAGTAGTGGTAATTGACTGTGGTCAGCCATACTGCTATATTTTCTCTTTTTTCACTAACAACTGTTCACAAATTCATATCTCTTGTGTTCTTAGCCCATGTAGTTCAAATAGGATCAATTCTCTGACTTTAGTGATGAGCACATGACCCAAGCGTAGCATAATGAGATTTCATTTCTCTTGGCTACAGTGATCAGCTGCCAAGTTGGCATGTGACCTAAGAAGAGCCAATGAGACATGGTGGGAAATTGGAGATTCTGGCAAAAAGGTTTATTTCATCCCTTGGAATTTAAGTTCTAGAGTTGCTAGTCACTTTGCAAATATGAAGAAAATTTCTATCTAAGACTTGAGTAAAACTGGAGGACCAAGGTGAAAGAAACAAAAAACCTGAGTCCAGATAAAGTCACTTGAACCTCTAGTATATACATATATATTTCCTTGCTCTGTCAGCTGATAGGGTCTAGAAACAAAAACACCCCCATAAGCAATGATCAGACCTACCACCCAGATCTTGGTTTATTAATACCATTTTCCGATAAAAAGAAGAGCCAATGGAGAAATGGCTGGATATAGGGCTGGTCTGGAAATGTACAGGACAAGACTGGAACATCTTATAGTGCCAGAAAGTAAAAAAGTGCCCCCCAACTAAAAATCCCACAAAAATGGAGTATAGCAAAGGGACACAGGAGCTAAGTAAAAGAGCTCCCCAAAATGTACAAAGCTAGAACAATTTGAGCAACAAAATTAATAAAGTAGTATTGGAAAATAACCCAAAGTATAAAATAAACATCTATAATTTCATACTGATATAAAGAAATGATTTCATAAATAAATAAATAAATAGAAGAGAATGGACACATCTCCTGTGAAGAAGAATTCCAGATAATGGATGTAGATACACCACATTCAAGGAATGGAGCATAACTCACCACTCCTTAAGTGTGCACTACACATGATGATGACTTTCTTCTAAAGAGTAGAATATGGAAAGTGGGGGAAAAAATAAATTTACAGTGAAGAAGCCTGACAAACACTACCTCAGAAACCCATAAACCCAGACTAATCATGAGAAAAACATGAAATAAATCACAACTGAGGAACAGTCTACAAAATACTGGTATCGCTCAAAACAGTCAGCATCCTGAAAAACAGAGAAAGTGTGAGCCAAGAAGCTCCTAAGGAGGCCGATGATTAAATGTAATGTGGGATCCTAGAATAAAATATGGACATTAGGTAAAAACTAAGAACATCTGAATAAAGTTTGGACTTTAACTAATAATAATGTATCAATATTGCTTCAATAATGTGATAATAATAATGTATCAATATTGCTTCAATAATGTGATAAAAATGTACCATATTAATGTTAGATGTTAATAATAAGGGAAACTGGATGTGGCTATATGAGGACTTTCTATACTACCTTTGCAACTCCTTGGTAAACCTAAAACTATTCTTAAAAAGTTTATTTTTAAAAGATTACTTGAATCTTGATTCTAGTGTTGCCTTAAACAAAACTCATCCCTTGACCCTTCTCTTATTTGGAACCATAAATTCTTTTTCCCTTAGCAAGTTTCTGTTGGGTTTTCTGTCACTTGCAATTCAACAAGGCCTAGCTGATGTATTGATTCTATAGAGAATCTTTTTTATATATACATTTGAAGATATATTTTACTGCCAAGGGTGTTTTTCTAAAACTGTCTGATATGACATACCTTTATGCATTTAGACCTGAAAGAACTTTTCTTTTTCCCACACAGGTGGAAGAAATACAGTTTGCTTTCACACATAGGAAAAGAACTGAATGGCCTATTTTAGAAGGCACTCTCCTCTATCTTGTCCACTTGTCAAGCACTTCTTCATCTACAGACTGAGAAAAGAAAGATAAAAAGAAGTGGTGAAGTTAGAGGGAAGAAAAATGCCAGTGGTTGGAAGGAGAGAGGAACTGCACGGAGAGCAGTGAGGGGTTGGAGGTGGAAGTTGAAGAAGGGGTAGGTAGAAGAGGAAGTCTCACTTGGAGAGCATCACAAAAACAAACAAAACAAAGCAAAACTCATGATACAGAGAAAACAACAGTGGTTGCCATGGGGGAGAGGGTTTGGAGGGTGGGTGAAATGGATGAAGGGGGTCGAGAGGTACAAACTTTCAGTTATAAAATAAAGAAGTCATGAGAAAGTAATGTAGAGCATGTGACTAGATTCAATAGTACTGTAGTGCATATTTGAAAGTTGTCAAGAGAGTAAATCTTAAAAAGCTCTCATCAGAAGGAAAAAACCTTGTAATTTTGTATGGAGACTGATGGTAACTAGACTTATCATGGTGATTATTTCATAGTATAAATAAATATTGAATCATTACACTGTACACCTGAAACTAATATAATGTTATATGTCAATCATACCACAGTAATAAAAAATGATACATTTCCTTAACAGTATATTTCGGACATTGACCCACATCAGTAGATAGAGAAATGGCACATTCTTTTTAGTGGCTATATAGTACTTCTCTATATAGCTATATGATAATTTGTATAAGCAGACTTCAGGGCATTTTCTGCTTTTATTTCAAGCCTTGACACTTCACCCAAGCTGGGAAAGAGAACAATCATCTTCTGTTTGTTCTTACCAAATCTGACTAGAGTGGAAAGCTCAGGAATATACCATATGCATGCAAGGAAATGTTCTTCCTCTCATTTTCTACCTCTGGTATTCCTTCAGTCAATTCACCATTGAGTATTATATGGAAGCTCCTCCTACGCACATAAAATATTTAACATTTAAAGTTTTCATAATTAGGCTGTGTTTGTAAATGTTTTTTTAAGATTAATTGCAACACAATTAAAGGTTCAGAGAGAATTCTAAATTTCTTTCTTCTGACAAAATTTCCCCACTTGTTTTCTTGTTGTTGGTATTCATGGGTGTATTTCTTCAAATTAAAAAAAAAAAAATACCTCACTAAATTTTAAAAAGCTAATGCTTAGGCTGTGGTGATTGGTCAGTTTTAATAAACAGAAGTGTTAGAATTATTTGCACATTCAGCAGAGCTCATTTTGTACCATTATTTGTAACATTAAAGAAACTGCAAAATTGTAAGAAGGGAAGACATATAGCTTCTCAAGGTCACCTTTCTAAATCAACTATAATACCACTAAAGGTTAGCAAATCAATGAGTGAACATGTGACTTTTCTTCAATTGATGTAACTAAACATGAGGATGCAGTGTGTAGCAGGAATTATATATGTGACTATAGCCCATATCAAGATATTTGGACATCATCCTAAAATTAATAGGAGGCCACTAAAGGATTTAAATAAGAGAGAAAAATGACCAGATTTTAGGGTTTATGACCTCTTAAAAAACTATTTGTAACTTATGCTTTTAATTAAATATATAATCATAAATAAATGCATTTATATGTACATATATACACATATATGTGATTATGTGTATATTAAATACAGCCTTTTTCATTTATTTTTTGTTGGCATCATCTTTCCCCATCCCCTCACACTTCTACCATATCTGCTCATTCCCACCAAGATTATCCATGTTAAAAATATGATGTCTGTCTATATTTTTCTCATTTATAGCCCACCATGGCCTCTAAGCATCACTTAATATCCTTGCTGAGTGTGCCAGATTACAAGGTTTATCGCGGTCTCCTTATACTGAGGAGTTTCTCTAGTTATACATGTAACTAAGTAGGTCAAGAAGCCCACAACTTGATTACAAACCACAACTTGACCACCAGGTAACTGCTTGCTCTCCAGAGGGAGAGAGGCTAGATTATTCGTATAAATAAAGTTCACTTTTTTAGTGGATGTACATTATTCCTTAATGTACATATAATACTATGTATTTATTATAATACTATTTATTTATTTAACTTTCCACCATAAAATGCAACCATGAGCAATAATAAATAAAATCCATATACATGTAACCTTAAGTAATATTGCTTTGATTTCTGTGGTATAGATTCTGTAGAATGGTAGAAGATCTGCCTCAAAGGTATATTTATTTTTAGTTTCAGTAGTTGTTGCCAGATTATTTTTGCCCAACATTTTAAAACCTCACTTTTACATCTGCAGTACGTACATGTATAGATTTCCTTTAATTTTTGACTCTGCTGGGGGTAACATGATATTTCAATATTACATTAATTTTCACTCCCTGACAACTAGTGAACTGTAGTGTCTCATGTCTGTTGCCATTTCAATTTGCAATATTGTAAAGTGTCTTTTACCCTTTACCTCTTTTCTATGTTTTTTGTCAAATTGTGAGAGCTGCTTGTAAAAGATTGACATTAGGTCTTAGCCTATCAATTTTGTTACAAATATTTGTCCACATTTATCATCTTGCTATTGGCATCATTTATAATATATTTTAAAATGAAAAAACTTTCGATTTTCTTATAGTCAGTTATGGCTATATTTTTTGTCTTCTGGGTTTACAGTTTTGATTAAGAATATTTTGCCAGAATTTAGCTTTAGTAAACACTCTCTTAAAGTCTTAAAACTCTCAAGTTTTTACTTCTTTATTTTCATTTTTAAGTCTTTAATTCATTTAGAGTTTATTTTTGTGTAGGAGATAAATAGATTCCAATTTTATTTCTTCCAGGTGGATAGCCAGTAATACCAGAGCAAAAAATACCAGAAAAAATTTTTTTTCTTTTCATTTGAATACGTAATTTTATACATTAAATTCTCATTTTTGCTGAGATTTATTTGTGAAATATTTTTCTATTCCCGTAACTTGTTTGTTTCTTTACCAATACTGTATTTATTTGTGTTTAGTGGTTTTTCCATTTTGCTGTTCTGGTAGCTGGAATGTCAAGTCCCTTTTCAGGTTTCTCTTTTATTCTTAGATCTTTTGGGGCAATAAATATTAATATTGTTTTATACATGCTCCTCCCCCTAAAAAACCACATTGGGATTCTAATTAGAACTGCATTAAATATATATATTTAGGAGAATTGACTTCCTAATAATAACATCTTCCTGACTAAGGACATAGTAGTCCTTTCCATTTGTTCAATTTTGTTTTATGCCTTTCAATAAGATTTTATATTTTTATATCGAAATATTTCAAACATACATAAAAGTATGACAAATCATTTAATCTGTACCTTTTACAGAGATTAAATATTTTCACTTGGGAAAATATTTTATATATAGCAATTCCCAGTTATGATGAGTTCCTTGATTTAAATCATTTAATTTTGTCCTGTGAAGCATTTTTTATGATTTCATTTCATTTGACTTATTTAATAGTCACTGAATTTAATCAGTGCCCTCTAAAAACTATTTTCAGGTAAAATTCTATTTAGTTTTTTTGTTCTAACTCATTTTTGATCAATATCTGTATTGATTGCTTCCTCTTGATATTTTGCACTATAAAACACCAAGTAAATAATAAAGAAACATGGAACATTCAAATAAAAAATTTAATAAGTTAAAATCCCAATTGATTCAAGTTTAATTATTGCATAAAACCTTCTATTTCTACAGACTCCTTTTGCCTTCTGTTCATCCCTTCCACCTTTTTTTTGCCTTTCTCATATTTAAATTACAGGCTATCTGGAACTCTATATGTGAATGTTTTGGTCTTTAGAAGAAAGAAGTTGAGTCAAGGATGTAATACAAGAATGTACTCAACACAATACATATGTATTGATTTCTTCTATGTAGAGTGCTCAGGACTAGGCATCAATGATAAGAGGGGAGTAGGAATTTTAAAATGAATAGCCCCACAGACATAGAAAACAAACTTATTGTTACCAAAGGGGAAAGGGCGGGTGGGTGGAGGGATAAATTAGGAGTTTGGGACTAACAATACACACAACTATATGTAAAATAGATAACCAAAAAGGACCTACTTCACACAGAGAACTATACTTAATATTTTGTAATAACCTGTAAGGGAGAAGAAACTGAAAAAGAATATATATACATACACACACACACACACACACACACACACACACACACACACACATATATATATATACTATATATATACGTATATATCTGAATCACTGTGCTGTACACCTGAAACTAACACATTATAAATCAACTATACCTCAATAAAAAAAAATGTTTAATGAATAGCAGACAGTTCCTTCTTCTGAAAGTTGACAATGTAATAGCTGATTCCAATTTGAAAAATTACTCAAGAAAGAATGGCTTTTATAGCAACATATAATAGCATAAAATTGGAAAATATTACCAAAACAAAAAGGGGGCAGAAGGGAAATACAGCTTGAGTTAAGAATATAACAAAGACTAACAAGAAGAAAAAAATCCAAAATTTAAAAGAGAAAAAGTACATCATATAATACATGATGGTATGTAACCATATTGAATATATTATGAAGATAAGCTTAAAAATGTACCCTGTCATGACTGAGTTTCTATTTAAAACTATAAACTGATCATATAATTTCAAGGTACAAAACAAGCATCCTTGCAAACGGTTCTCGAAGTATAGTGCTCAGACCAGGAGCACAGCATTACTTGGGAACTTGTTAGAAATGCAAGTTCTAAGGCCCAATACAGACTTACTGAATCAGAATTTCTGAGATGAAGCCTAGTAATCTGTTTTAACAAGCAGTCCAGCTGATTCTTATGGACACTGAAGTTTAAGAACCATTGCCTTACCACATTTTTCTACTAGTTTTCCAACAGGTGACTTCAATGTATCTGGATGTAAAGTATGCAAAAAAAAAAGTGTTTGTAAACATGTTTGGTACAGTGCTTTTGAGTGGTTAACAGATACAGGTGTTGTCTCTGGACACAGAAGTAGTTGATGGGGTCTCCAGCATCTTCAGGTTACCTCCTTAACAAACTTTGATCTCTAGATAATCCAGTCCATCCTTTACGTCCCAAACACAAAAGCTTTTCCCAGTAGATAACTATGCCCACTGTTACTTTAATTACTATCCAAAAGGGGTCAGGTGACATTGCCTACAAAATGTAACAATGACATTAATTCCACCTCCAAAATGGTTACTATTTACAATGTCCTGGGGAATATCTGTAAAAAAGAAGAATAGTACTAAGTTGTCTCCAAAACAAGGCAAAACATAATAAAACAAAAAATACACAGAGAGAATACATTTCAACAGCCCTCTATGACACTTCCTAAGTATCTGAGAAGACAAATGAGAGAACTAATGAAATCCAAACCCTGCTTTTGCTACTGAAGTGATACACATGAGTGCATAGGGAGTATTTGAATGGATTTTATCCAGTTAAGACTTGCATGTATGTTAAGTAAAATAATACAACCCTTAAGGCTAAAAAATTCTTATATATAAATATACAGAATTTTGTCTATTAATTTTCCTGACTCTTACATAAAAGTGTCACGAGCATATTATGCCTCTTAACCTCTTAACTGATAATAAGCCTCAATATCAGTACTAGAGTTTCATCATCATCACCTGGCAGGACAAAGGCAGGTGAAGACCTAGAAACAGATTTTTGAACTGAGAGTTGATGCCTGTCAGAGTTGTAAGACATAGAATTGAGGAAAAACCCAAGGACAAAAAGAGAATATGAATGATTCCAGGCAATATATCATAGTCATAAACACTGCAAGCTCTGGAGCAAACATTTACCAGCAGGGTGACATTGAAAAAGTTACTTAAGCTTTGTGAGCTTCAACTACTCATCCATAAAATGGGATTACAAAATAACTTATATGGAGTCGTAGCAAAGTTTCTGGAACATTGTAAGAGCTCAATAAATCTTGTATATTATTAATTATTTTTAGAGACTAATCTAAGACCAGTATGCCTCCTGGGCTTAGCAGATCTGCCAAATTGCAACTACTGGCATAATGATAAAGCCGAGCACACTTTCTCTGAAGCATTTGCAGATGTCTCTCCCTGGATTTCTGTTGCCCTAGATTTTCTGTTTCAACATTTTAAGGAATCGAGCAAGAACACAAAGCCTGAGGGCATTAATTCTCAAAGTGTGTTCCAGCCATCCGTAAGGTAAATTTCACTAAAATAATTCCTATATTTCTATTTATATCTGTTTTACTAGAGAAGGTAGATCTCCCCAGTACAGCAAAAACCTTAGTGAGGAAATAACAGGTTGTCCAGGGAAATGACAGTCCCACAACTTCTCAAATAAACTTCTCCAAATTTAGTGAAATTGATAATGAATTATCAAATGAACTGAATTTAACCTGGATTTCATCATACTCAAAATATTTGGAAACACCTATTATCTAATCACCGAATTAGAAATGTGAGTTATAATGTTGCAGTTAATCAACTCACCATCTTGAGTTCCTGAGACCTCAGGAAACATCCATTTCCCTTTCTGATAGTCAAATTCTAAAACCAAATTATTTCTACTTCACCTCAAGTTGACAACTAAATGCATGAGCACAAACAAAATTTGTTATAAAAAGGACACAGTATACTTATATAAGGAAAATGGCATAGTATGACACTATTCAAAAATGGGAATTAGTGATTAATTTTGTAGAAGTTTTTATGTTGTTTCATTTCTTTAAAAATATATTTGCTCTCAAACTAGTTCAACAATATACCTATAGAGCTACTGAACTGGGACTTATACCATTATTTTTTAGCCTGTCAGAAAATATTTTATAATTGTAGAGAATTCAAAAAATAAATCAATTGCCCAAACCATTGTAAATTGAATAAAAAGTCAAGAAGTAAATCAGCATCATGTCAGAAGTATAACAACATTTTGGGGGGTTGATGGATTTTTCCTTTTGACATACCATCATTATTGTGCTAGGAAAATGCCATTTGTAAATTCAGAAATATAACTTTTCTTTCTCATTCACATCCTCTATCATCCAATTGAGTGTTCAATATTTTTCTTTACCGACCCTTTCATCCATTTCTTTATTCATTTACACAGTGCTAAGTTAAGCAGCAAAAAGTTCGAGTGCTCACTATTTAAAAGTTTCTGATAAGTTGTATAAACACCCGAGTTATTTCACATATGAAAGATACTGCAGTTCAGCTGCCACAACTGTTAACAAAGGCCAACATCTGACTTTAAAGTTACCTTCTATTGTGACCTCCCTCCAAAGAGATTGGACTATTTTCTGCTAAGACTATGGAATCATTACAACTGAATCACAAAGTTTAATCAATCTATATCTTATTTATAAGAAATGAAAGTTTTTGACTTTAGAAGAAAAAAATCTCTCACAATTGAATTTACTTCCACACCAAAAAAAAAAAAAAAGGTTAAATCAAAAGTGTAACAATTTCCTATTTAGAGTTGACCTTTACTCAGTGAATCACATATAAGATCCTGCTGATATACTTGAAATAATGAGTTTTGAAAGGAAAATAATAGGGAGAAATAAAACTCGTGGTGGAACAATAAGTAAAAGACAAAGTTTGATTCTTGCCAATGTGAAAATGTAAATTGTTCATAAAATATTGAAGGAATATATATTATAAATAAAATCTTGAAATGAAATCTGGTATAAAACTAAGAGAGAACAAATCAGAAAATACTAGAGAACATTTCAAAAAGACAAGTATTGTAAAACCCCAACTATCTAGAACTCTTTGAATAATTAGTTATTTTGGTTGGTCAGATTTTTACAGGCATATGATGCTTTACCTCCAAAAGGTAAAAAGTAAAATTTTGGTACATGAATGTTTCTAAAAGGTATTGTACTTTTCTCTGAATTCTTTAAAAAATTCTCTGATTTTGCTGAAACTCTAAGTCACTTTCCAGATGATGGGGCACCATTGTTATGAACATCTGCTATTTCACTATCCATAAATCAAAGGTATGTAAGACTGACTATTAATGTCTCTAGACTTTGTACTTTGTGATCATATAGCTGCTTTCAAATAATTATGTGTTTTCCTCCACTGTAAACTGTTCTCTTACTTCTACATGCTCTCAGTATGCCTACATATAAGGACCTCTCTAGAGTTTTATTGTTTCTAATCTGTAGAGGACATGTTAGAATTGTGCAATAATAAATGTCTTCCAAAAGAAGACCAAATGAGGGAATTCCCTGGTGGTCCAGTGGTTAGGACTCTGTGCTTTCACTGTGGAGGGCTCGGGTTCATAGAACTTCTATTCAGGATAAGTAATATAGTTTGCCAGTGAATTCTAAATGTGTGAAATGTTATCATTTGAGGAGAATACAATTAGCATCAGAAAATTATATATTTGGATTCAGACTCTTAATGTAAACCAATTTATATAAGCAAAGAAACCCTTTAATTTAAACGATAAATAATATCAGTGTTTTTAAAGATGTTTATCATGGACAAAAAATAAATAGATAAATTATAGAGTAATCATTTTAAATTGTTACAATTTGTGCACTTATTAAGAGAGATCAAGAACAAACAAAAATTTGTTTCAGTATTTTTTTTACATATGTGTTTGTAAACCTCAGAAGCTTAGAATCATAGTTTTAGACATAGAAACTTTCTCCTTTCCTTTATAGATGTCAGTCTTATGCATGGACCAATGTGTAAGTTAAAGGGGAAGCAAAGAGAACTGGAAGCCAATAAACTCTTTAGGTTTTTGCTATTCTCATTAGTGTATGGATTAATTACTTCTCAACAGACTAATTCTAATGTGTGTCAACTGTCAACTCTTACACAAAAACCACCTAAAACACTGTTGATCAAGCAATGCCAAGTGCATTAAATTTACTTCAGCCAAGGAGATTATCATCTTGACAGTCTGAGTAATATTTCAAAAGTAGAGGTTAGGGAAGAATATTTAGAATGTTAGGAGTCTGCTTGCAAGTGGCTTAAAGTGGAAATTTTAAGAGGGAATCTGGTTAGAATTGAACAAAGTTAATGCCCTAATAGATTAGGATCAGAAGTGAAATTCTTAAAGGAAGTCTTGATAAACTAATTGATGTCCTAATAGGTGAGTTGTTTATTCAGCTGAGCAAACTGATGTTGTGATGAGGAGATAGTTATTTGCCCAGATGAGCGACTTGTTTGCCCAGAAAAATTGCTTTGCAAGAATCTCTTGAAGCAAACAGCAAAGATGTTTATTGGTTTGGAGTCTGACTTAAAATTTCCTGGCTCAAACGAAAGTAATGTTGACATAGGTATACTCAGATTACTGTGGGAGGTTTGGTCTGACCTCAGGAAAATAACCTAATCGTTTAGTCTCATTAACAAAATGAAGCCCAAACTCCTACTAGTCAACCAGAACATATTGAACAATTTATCAGTCAGCCATTGCCACAAAATTGTGGCCTTACAAACCACTCCAAAACACAGGAGCAGACACACAATCAGACATTCTTTCTTGCCTATGCATTTGTGAGTCAGTTGAGGTTCAGCAGGTCTAGACAGGGTTCAGTTAGGCTTGATCCCAAAGTTTGGTTAAATCCAGGCATTTTTCCAGTTGTCTTTCATCCTCCTTGACAAGAGGTTCCACAAGTATGTTCTTCTCTTGGCAAAAAGAAAGAGAACAATAGGGCAAATTCAAAAGCCATTTCAGGCTTTTGCACAAGTCTGTAGTGGAAGCTCTGACAGTTGGGTTGGCTCTTATTTTAGTGCAAGTGCCTGACTTAAGCTTTGATTTCCCAGGCATCCATTTCAAAGAGACCCCCACTTCAAAGATGGCTATGTTGAATAAATACATTGCCCATCACATGACTAGATAAAGAACCAGGCTTCACCATCCCCCTCCCTGCCCAGGCTCCTTTGTTTTAGAGATCTTGGTTGGTTTCAAAAACTGACCACTTGGGCCACTAATTTTTCTCTTCCAGTGCTTTAAATTCTTGCTCTTATGACTTAAATTCATCAATAAAGAGTGAGCCTTCAAAACCCCACTCTCAACAGAAACCTCTCTTTTCTTTCTCTCTCTCTCCCCTTCACTGTGTGGCCCTAGGTGTGCCATGTAATTTCCAGGACTTGTAAGTAATAAACCCATTTGTTTGTTTGTTTTTTCAAAATTTCCTGATGATTATTGCTGAGAGCATCCTGAAATCACAATGAGAACCACAAGGGCTGAGCAAGGCCACATTTGTTATCTATAGGATGAGACCAGCACACAATAATGTCACCTCAACTAAAACCCCCATTGACCAAAATAAAACTCAAAAATCCAATCCAAACATTTATCCAAAATAAAGCTCAAAAATCAAGCCAAGAAAGCACCTGCCATGAGGCCGTATCAAGAACTGAAGAGTTGGAACCCAATAATTCAACCTACCAAATTTTTTGAAAGAAACACTCTTAAATTTAGCCTTCAACCAGCCTCTGTCAGAGATGGTTTGGCAAATTAGAAAGTCTCTGTGCAGGCATAGAAAAGTACTCAAATATAATTAACACGGATAGTTTCTCCCCTACATCATTCATTATATCATTCCCACAAATCAGTTTCTAGCCTTTTAGAATTAGAATCTGATGAAGTTTGGGGCATTGGACCAATTAAGAAAAATAGAAAATACTGAAGTACTGATTTCACATGAGATTGTTTCTATGTTAAATCACTTAAATGTACCCAATAAATCTATCAGCTTGTAATAAATATGTAAGAATCTTACAGAGTTTATATAACTCTATCTATGAGATAAAACAGCTTCAGTGCCCCTTGATTATTCAAGTAGCCCCAAAAGAGCTTTCACTGTTCAAGCTATATCCTTCCTTCTTTCTTGCCAAGCTCTCAATTGCTATTTCTAAAACTACCATGTTCTTTTGCTCTCATGACCATACACTATGTTTTTGGTATAATTATAACAAAACTAATGAGTATGGGGTGAATTATAACTACAGAATAATTATTTAAAATTCACATTAAAGTAATTAATAATTCAAGTCAAAGTTATCAATGTACAGTTATAGTTTGTTATTTCTAAGGAAGATAGTCCTGAAGTGGTTTTGGCCGTAAGTCCAAATATTAGCCCCCAAAAGATGAGGGTGTCCAATTATTGTACTCACAGTTTACCTGCAGCCAAGACACACTACTAATATAACAAATGACCTGGTGATAAATCACTGTTTTCTAACTTTCTTGATAATATCAGTAATTTACTAACCCTAATTAATAAATGAATGATAAGTATAGATAGGTAAACTAGCAGTATTGCTGAGATACAATCTCATGTTAAGTAAATAACTATTCTGAAACTAAATTTTAATTCCAAAAAGTTCAGAAGAAGTCATTTGCTCTACAAACAATAACATCAATAGTCCCACATTATACCAGAATCTTCTATCATACACTTACAAACATTATTCATATTAAATGTAAAAACTCAGAAGTATATTGTATCACTCCTACTGTTCACCTTCTCCACATTAACTATTACTTTTAAAAACCTTATATAATATTTCTATTAAATTTTAATAATACATTAAACTAGTTCATTTATTTCAAATGATCCTGAACTCCTCCTTATGCCTGGTGATGTACTAGGCATCAGATATACAAAGTTGAAGAAAACTCACCTTGGGAATAATTGGAGTTTTACTGGAAAAGTGAACAGGTATATTTCTTTTATTCAATCATAGTGTGAGAACACCCCATAACACCAAGACTCTGCTAGGTACTGCCAACTGTCTAGGATGCATAAGACATGATTCCTGCCCTCTAGCAATCAAGTGGGAGGACAACAATTAGCATACACAACAGAAAACAGATGCATAAACCAAATACTATGGGGAATTCAGAGGATGAACCTATCAGGCTTCATGAAGGATCCATTTTTTAACTTGTCTTAAAGAATGTAAAGTTTTCGAAAAACATGGGAAAAGAAAGAAACAATTGCTGGTAAAAAAAAAAAAGGCATTTAAGCAAAAGTAAGAAAACAGGAAAGAAAAGAATATTGTCAAAGAATAGTAAGTCATTTGGTTGAAACATTGGATTAATAGAGAGTGTCTTAGTCCATTTAAGCTGCTATAACAAAGTACCATAAACTGGGTGGTTTATGAACAACAGAAATTTATGTCTCACAGTTCTGGAGGCTGGGGGATCCAAGATCAAGATGTCAGCATGGTCATGTTCTGATGAGGGCCCTCTTCCTGGTTCACAGCACTTTCTCGCTGTGTCCTCACATGGTGGAAGGGGCGAGGGAGCTCTCTAGAGCCTCCTGTATAAGGCACTAATCTCATTCATGCGGATTCTACCCTCATGACTTAAGCACCTTCCAAAGGCCCCACCTACTAATATTGTCACCATCAGGGGTTAGGATTTCAACAAATGAATATGCCAAGGACACAAACATTCAGATCATAGCAGAGAAGAAGAATGAATAAGTAGTCGTAATAATTGTATTAAATACAGAAGGTTTTTCTTGTTATATATTTGCCACTCCACAATTTAACCCCTTTTCTACATCACCCCTCATATACTCCAAATTAGAGAGTTGTTTCTTTGCTAGTTTTAAGCTGTGTTGGGAAAGGTATCCACCATCCCATAATTCATGTAATCCAGCCTCAATGGCCTTCTTCTTGCTCCTCAGACAAAGCCATCTCATTCTTGCCTAAGGTCTTTGTGCTGTTATGCCTTC
Organism: Mesoplodon densirostris; assembly: GCF_025265405.1. Lineage (NCBI taxonomy): Eukaryota > Metazoa > Chordata > Mammalia > Artiodactyla > Ziphiidae > Mesoplodon > Mesoplodon densirostris. The sequence continues at coordinate 24,483,541 of NC_082668.1, forward strand.
CTCCAGGAAACCTACTACCCAGACAAACAACCTACATGCTATTTTCTTTATAACTTTTATTTCTACTTGTGAATTGTATACATTCACTTTCTTATTGGTTTAGCGCCTGTTTTTTACCACCAAACAGGGATTTATCTTATTCATCCCTGTTGTTCAGAGCCTAAAATAGTGCCTCAATCTTGTTAGACCTTCAATAAGTATTCAGTGAATCAATGAAGGAATGAATTGGTGACTTTTATTCTCTAGCCTCTAAGAATCCCAAAACCAGGAATAAATTTCTCAATAACAGTCTTGAATAGTATCTTCAAAACCTAGTCACCAATCAAAATTAGAAGATTTTACTAATTTGTCAGACAAAATTAAGTTACTGAGTTTTATTATTGCATGTTCATACTTAATTCATAAGATTATTAATAATCATTATTTTTAATTAAAATTAGCCAAAAATATTTTTATTTTATCTTATTTACAGAATAGAAAATGGAAGTACCATGATATCAAGATACAAAATGAAAATAGAGACACCCTGGCTTATAAAAGTGAAGGATATTTTGTTCACCTTGTGATCTCCAACAGCCTCCTTGGACCAGTTTATGCAGTGTGTCTATTCTTGCTGAAATAAATAATTTTCCATGAAAGCTTATATAAGCAAGGCCCTTTGTTTCAATATCATAGTAGCTCCTTGGTTTCCTGGTCAATCCAGCCCCTTCCAATACTATAGCCACTTATAATCAGGCATTACTAGGTGAGGTAGAATTCAAGCTTTTGATATTTTATGTGCTGCAGAAATTAGGCTATAAAAAACTCTAGATGCATCACAAGTCCTGACTGTTTCATGTCTGATAGTGCCATTCCAAGTCCATGTCCTCCCCTAGCTGTCAGGAACCTCATAACAAAATCCTAAATTACATAAATCTCACAGAGCAGCTAAGGATAAAAAGATCTCCATCAACATATTCCCATAAACACCAACCAGGTTGTAAAAAAAGAAAAATCTCCTTGAGGGAATGCTTTGATTGAGTGAAACAATGAAAACTGTAGGTTAAAGGAGAAGGTATTCTCCTGCATGAGGACATTTTCAAGGAGGAAAAAAGGCAGACAGTTCATCACAGTTATAAAAAAAAAAAAACGTTACTAAGCAAATCAATCATCAAATGCAGTTTTACCCTCCTGTGTTTGAATATCAACCTATACGAAATCTGTTTGAACCATATACCTTCCCAATATAAGAGATTTCCTTTAAAGTCTGATACAATATGAACTACTATTACTAGAATATTAATAATAATACAGGATTTCCTCCAGCTTAACAAATGAGGAAAGTGTCCACAGAGAGATTAAGAATGTCCCTAAAAATGCCAAGCAACCAAGTGATGGTGCTGAATTACAGCCCTGACCATAGGCTCCAAGCAATTTGATTTTCCTTTTGCATTTAGCAGGCAACATACAGCCCCAGTTACTAGAGCCTCAATTTTCTTCAGTCCTAGAGAATGTCCTTATTTCATAATAACTCTCATCATCTCATGTCTTAAATGCTTACTGTCTACCAGATATAGTGCTAAATACTCTGTATAGATTACACTCAACATAGCCTATACAGTAGATACCAACTTTCCATCTTACAGTAACTGAGGTATAGAGAAATTAAGTAATTTGCCCATGATACTCCTTTAAACATATGCTTGTGGAATGATCCAGTTTAGTTATTTACCCAATGAAATGGGAATATATAGCCACATCAGGACTTGTATATAAACATTCAAAGAAGTTTTACTTCTAATACCCAGGAATTGGAAATAAACCAACTGTCCATCAATAGATGAACAGATTAAAAAATGATAGTACAACATTCAGTGAAATGCTATTCAGCTACAAAAGGAATATATGATTGATAGACCTGCAGCAATATGGATGATGTCAAAAACATTATGCTGATCAAAAAAAAAAAAAAAAAGCCAGACACAAAACATATAAACTGTGTGATTCCATTTATGTGAAATTCTAAAACTTGTCAAACTAAACAAGAGTGTTCTTAATCCAGTGGAAATGCACCATGCAGTTAAGTGCTACACAATACTTGTTTTCTCTGTATTGTTTTGGAGGGAGGGAGCATTATTAGCTTTAAGGTAAAAAAGTAAAACTAATATGTGGACTATTGCTAGGAAATTCTCCTTCCATTTTTCAGACATCATGAACCTTTATTCTCTACTTGTTTCCTGTGACCCAATATAAATCTCCTGCTTCCATCTTCTCTCCTCCTCCATCTCCCCCACCATCTTCCCCTGTGGCAGGAGCTGTGGTTAAAATGGGTTTGCTTTAAACTAATGAAGTTAATGTTTCAGTTCTCTTTATTTGCATGTCACTTCTGAGGCCCTGGGAGAGACCATCGGAATGTATTTTTCACTCAGGTAAATTTTTGTAAAATTTGCAAAAATAAGATGTTTTAACTACCATTAAAGAAGATGTCCATCTCTTTCCACTCCAATGTCCTCCCTGTCATATTTCCATCTGTATAAGAGTGTATTGCAGTGGCCAGGGCATTTCGCTCCTTCTGAGAGCAAGGCAAGTAGAGAATATATTTAGTTTGGGTAAAGTGGGCTATGTTCATGAGGTTAGCAGTCAATTCTGTGTATAATTACATTATTGCTGGCCTTCCTGGTGTACCATGCCCACCGTGTCCCCTTGTTCACTTACTCCAGGATGGAGACAGTAATGTGAAAAGCTAGAGGTTGTATTTCTGTATGACTGTGTCCTATGCCACCAAGAACTAAAAGAATGTGTGAAGTGGAAGAAGAAAAAGGTTTGAAATGCGTGGCTCTAGAAGCTAGTCTCTAGGGAATTCTTCCAATAATCAAAGCTGTAAAATTGTGAGCAAAGGAGTCAGTTCTCATGGTTGACTAGTCAAAACAGAAATGTACTCCTGTCATGAATGAACTCAGTAATGCCACATTTACTATGATTAATTATTATTAAACACTTCTCCCATTTTATCTCTTTTTTTGATGGCAATTAAGTGAAATAGAATTTATCAGAATTCCTGTACAAAACACCAATCTATAGCAATACTGAAAGCAGAGAAATGTCTGTATGCAAAGTCATGTTTTATGCATTGCAATATACTGGTTCACAAGAATAACAAGTTGTGAGGCTGAAGTAAACCCTACTGAAATATCAAGAATAACCAAAAAAATGTCAATTTACCCATAGTAGAGAAAACCTAAATGATCTATTCTCTCTATAAAAAATAATGTTAAAAACTGTAGAGGTTATCATAGAATACGTAGCCAAAAATGGAGTCCAAAAGAGTGTTATAAACAGCTAATTAATAAACTTATTGTTTCTTTCTGGATTTTATGATATTTGTAGTATTTGTCAGCTTTTAAAAATTTGTGATTTATCATAATTTCTTTTTTCTCCTTCTAAATAATTATTATTAAAGCTTAGTTTTATTTTTATAATTCTGTATTGCTCTTCTTAAAGAGGGGACCCAAAGCGATATAACTTCAAGCCCTACAAAACTGAAATCTGCCCCTGAACATATTATAAGCATTCACACCTTGTTTTAGAGTCTCAAATAAGGAATAGAAATAATATTGGAACGATAGAGTACACGAGTAAATACAGCAGAGTTAGAGATTTTTAAAAACCTACACAGTAGTTTTTAATGGGAGGTGGTCAATTTCACCTCCCAGGGGACATTTGGTAATGTCTGAAGATATATTTGATTATCGTGGCTGGAGGGAGTATTACTGGCATCTAGTAGGTAAAGGTCAAGGATGCTGCTGCAATACACAAAACAGTCCTCCACGACTGTCCAAATTATCTGAATTTGTCCAAGAATTGTCTGACCCAAAATGTCAATAGTGGCAAGACTGAGAAACCCTGACCTACACTAAAACTGCCAGAAAGAAATGGACTTACAACTACTATATCACTACTGATACAAGGAAACAGTCATTCTGATATGGACCAGTGTGAATCAAAATGAGATTGTGGACCCTCCCAGACTGTAGAAGCAGAAGATGGCAGAAGGCGAAGAGATAAAATCCTGAATTTAACTGAGTTTAAACCTCAAATGCTTGAGAGAAATCTCAGAAAATACTCAAATTGCCTGGACATAACTAGATCACAATTTCTAAGTTCGATTCTATGGTTGCACATGTGGGTTTATGGCTGTGAAAAAGCATACACTGCATACATATACAGTTTCTGTATTTCTCAATGAATCTTTTGTATTGTCTTGCTGAAGTGTTTAGTAAGTTATTTGCTGAGCAACATACTCGCCTGTCTAGGGCATCGTTCTAGTTGTGAGGCACAAAATAAGAACATTCCTTGACACATAAGGACTTTTCCTATTTACTTGCAGTATAACATCTAGCACTTTCCTTTAGTATATAACACCTAGCACATCTACAGAGATAAAAGCCAAGTCATATGGATTCTGATGAAAACAAAAACCAAACTGAAATAGAAATTAGAGATGATTTTGTCTCAGATAGCTCCACTTCTTCATAAGGCGGAAGCATTCGACACCAGCTGCAGGCTATTTGGCATCTAACATCAATCCCAAATATTAAGAATAGCAGTAATTTTATCCTGATTCAGCCATACCTGTAGGATAGTATAGTTGAATGATGCTAGGCATCTAAACAAAGTGCAATGTCTGATCTCTTTGAATATTCCTAGAAAATATGTTTCACCTTTGTTTATACCATTTCTGGTTGCATGGGTGATTGTCAGATCAGATATTTTAAAGTTAGCTTTTTTTTTCTTAGCTCTAGTAGCAGCTGAGATATAATGAATCAGAGAATCAAATGATGCCCTCTTGGGGACTTCTGTGGTGGTGCAGTGGATAAGAATCCGCCTGCCAATGCAGGGGACATGGGTTCGATCCCCAGTCCGGGAAGATCCAACATGCTGCAGAGCAACTAAGCCTGTGCACCACAACTACTGAGCCTGCGCTCTGGAGACTGCAAGCCACAACTACTGAGCCTGCACGCCTGGAGCCCATACTCCGCAACAAGAGAAGCCACAGCCAAAAATAAATAAAATTTAAAAATGATGTCCTCTTTTTTACCCAGATTCCTTGTTATAAAATAAGTGTAGCAGACGAAAGACATACCAAGTATGTTGAAGAAAGTTGTATACATACACACAGGCTTAAATATAATAGTCATCAGTCAGTTTTCTGAGTTAGAGGAAAGCATAATGGCAAGTAAAATGAAAACATAATCTCCGTGGAGTTCTCTGCAATTATTCTCTTACCGATGCACTATTTCACACCACCAATCAACCGTGAAAATCCTAGGAAGGCAAACTAGATCTCCATGATTAAAGTAAAATGAAAATCATAGGATGGCAAACCATGTTTTTTTGATTGGAGCAAAACCAAAAAATTGCAGGAAGGGATTGACATGTTTAACTGTTCCTGTGAAAGGAACATTAGCAAGAAGTTTTAGAGAAATGCTTAAAAATCCATTTGGGTTTGTCAATAACATCCACCTTTTCAAGCTACTAATCCATTAGTGACTAATGGCCGACTTGGTATTAAACTGGACAATAGCAAACCGTTGTAGGAAAAAGTAGTGAACTAAGTTTTGTTGTTGCTGCTGTTATTTGTTTTAGGATAAAGAGTAGCAGTAAATGGATTGAGGATTGACAAAAGAGCTGGTAGGAGGTAATTTCATCAATTTGTAAGAAAATGTAAACACAGATAATTTCCTAATGAAAACTGACTGCAACCTTTATAACTGCCATGTTACACACGCAATGCTACTGAAAGGGATAAAAAATATCAAAGATGAATAAACAGTATTGTTATCCTTATCATGAGGTGATAGATTTCTTTCCTTAGCATCATTTCTGTAAGACTTTGTTCTGTTGTGTCAGCAAAAGCACTGAAATCATTTAAAAGAAAATCATTACACATAAAAGAATTTTAGGCTACTCCAGTGGAGCAGTTAACAGCAAAGGTATGAGGGAATTTTTGTTCTTTTAAAACAGAGAGTGACAAAAGAATGGAACTTTGATGTAATTTCAAATTAATAACAACTTTCAAGCTTGATTCTTGGGCAGTAGTCCTTCTCGCCTCTTCAATGAAAGAATGGGTGCCCACGAGAGCCTTTGCCCCCTCTGACGCAGTACATTGTTAGAAAATGACAACGGTGCCATCTACTGTCAACGTGTGGTATCACTCCTTTAAAAACGACCAGAAGATTTTTTCCACCAAGTACTATGATAAAATAAAAATCTTTAAATTATGTGATAAGTGTAAATTTTCTAAAATACACAAGAATATGAGTTCACTTTTTGCATATAGGTAAGACATCTATTCTATGCTTTTTTCCCACCAGTTATTTTAGTACGCACTTATATATTATTTTAATCACTGTTTTACAGATGTTAAAGAAAAGTAAACTGAAAATAGACCTTACATGGTAGCAGTAAAGATTTCATGGATAATTTTGGACTAATTGTCCCCTCTTCTTAAATTTATTTTTTCTATTAGTTTCTAGACTGTTTTCTAAATCTAATTAGCAATGAAATTTTCCTTGTTAAATTTGGAAAATTTATTTTTGCAGACAACTGCACAAAGCGAGGTGGTAAAAGAAGCATATAGAAGTGTTTATAACTTTACTGTACTGCTGCTAAACATTGCCAATAATGAGTTTTAGATGATAATTGAGAATCCCTTAATGTACTTTATGTATTAGCTATCCTATAGAAGAGATAAAGTTTGAAGTTCCTGAATAAATAGACCACATACATGGAATTTTAATTAAATGGCATACAGACTAATTGCATTTGTTATGTAAGTCACACAGGGTTTATAAACCTAGATGCTGGCAAAAATTTACCAGGCTAGAAAACAATAATAGGCTTTAGTCAACAAATACATTTTTAAAAATATAAAACGTGACCTGAAGTCACTAAACTTGCTAACCCTATTGATATCATCAATGTTACAACTGGGCAATTAGTAAGAAAATTAGTTGATTGTCTTCAAGCTTATTTAAAAAATTTAGAGTCAAGAATACTCTGCCACATTGTTTTTAATGCAGGATATTTACTGGACTGTGATAAGGGATGGGGACATCCATGTCACATGGACCTTGCTGGTGTTAATTTGACCATTGCCACAATCTTATCTTCCAATTAAAGAACACAGCTATGCTCCTTACTTATTCCAGTAGTCTTTGTCAATATAAACCAATATATTGAACCAATATAAATACCATAAGAAGTCATTATGACTAAAATTCAGAAAATTTCTGATTATGGAGTAGAAAATCTAGAGATGGATGGAAGGGGTAAGGTCTAACTGTGTAGGGATGTTGTTGATATACAGCAGAAAGCTCTGCTTTTGCTACCTAAAGATAGGTTTTACCTGGTTATTCTAGGAACAATAAAATCTCTCCTTCCATTTCCACAAATTCAGACCAGTTTTTACCTTGCTCAGGAGTCCCCAAAGTCTATTTTCCCCATCTTATTTCACTCTGATTTCTCTAACTTCGAGCCAAAGCATTACTTAGGAATGTGGAGTATTGAAGATTAAAATTCACCCCCTGTGAGTTCTCTCAGGACTCCCCTGGCCCACCAGTCACAGAAATCAACTTGAATTAGTGTGCTGGCTTAACAGCTTCATTTGTTTTTTGTCTCATTTTTCTGTTCACATTTTTGCTCCTCCAAATTATCTTCTGTGGTCACGGGTATCTGTCCTGAGCCACAGTAGAAACTAGAATGCCCTCCCATTTTTTTGTTTCCTACCCAGTCAGTTTTTATCCACTATAAATTTGAGTGCAACTGATCTTGGTTCATTCAATGACCGTAAGCTTCTGTATAGCTATCAACTTGTTTAAAACAAATCCCATTTCAATAAAATCAACTGCCAACAGCAGGCTTAGTTGCAACGAAGCTCCTAACTGACTCTTGTTAACAACTTGCACCCAGGATTGATGCTAAGGTGAGCCTGTTGGTTCCAGAAGACAAGGAAGGAAAGATCTGCCTCAAAACTGGGCAACAAAGAAATAGGCAGGATGTGAAGAGAGGGGAATCTTTCAGATGATAGAACAGAGGAAAAGTCTATGTTTACAGGAGAAAGATTCTAGTGAAACAAAAGGTTTTGGAAGTAGAAATAGTGTTTTGAGAATTGGGTTTTCAATAGATGATGACATAAAAAAGGGAAGTGTTGATGTACGAGCACAAATAGGAGAATGATCCCATTGCGTTTGTGGTATAGGGAAGCCTGCCCTGAGAAAGGTGGAGATGACATATTGCGAGGCAAGGAGCAACGAGTTAGCTATGTAGACATCAGTGTCATGGGGACACTGGAGAAGTCACATCAGTTCAAGATTGGGTAATCAAGGCAGAGATCAGGTGCGGGAAGGCCATGGGACATATCTGCATCCATGTGAGTGACTCAAATCAAAAAAGCAAGTATCCGAATCCTTAGGATCCAACAACATAGCAAAACAGGGTAGTGAATTCAAAACACAGACCAGAGTCTCAGCAGTATGGAAAAGGCACGTTGGTAAGTCATCATATGCGGCTCAGGCTGCTGGTGGTGAGACCAGGCGACAGGAATCCTGAGCCTAAGTTAAGAGTCCAGACAGCAGAGTAACCAAAATTCATGCAGCTATTTCTGCAATAGTCATAGAATCTCAGCAGCAAGAAAATCCTGATTTAAATGACCATGATAACTACATTCGGCCCCATCTCTGAAGACTCTGAACTATTTTTAACTTTCTGAAGCATAGACCAGCCTCAGAGTGTATCCAGCCCAGGTCCTCACAAATAAAAATGCACATCAGTTTGCACATGATAAAAAATGGAAAGGTACAGAGTGGAGATAAATATTACCATAAAGGAGGTATGTTATGAAGGGCTCTGAAAGCTTGGAAAGAAGGACTTCAGCAGAAGCAGTTCAATGTACTTGTGCGTTACTCAGTTGGATACTGGCATGCAGGACCACTGGGGGACAGGAGGCCCAGGAAACTGTTTTCGGAGTACTAAAAAATAAGTTTCCATGGTTCAGCTCAAAGGCTCTTCTCTGCTTTACTCATTGCTGTATGTTACAAAAGAGTCAACTATCTTCTGTTTGGAAGACAGAACTACTGCTTGCCTTACCAGCTTTTCATGCCGCATGGAAATTCAATTGTTCCAAAAGGTGGATGCATTGAGTCTTCCTGTAGGGGAAGGTATCTAATCCTGAGGCCTATTAAGATGATATGGGGGAAAGGTACAAGACAGAATGGGGAGGGAATCACAAATCTCTTAATCTCCACTACACTAATAATTTTAAATTCACTAAACTGCACATCTCTTGAGAACAGGAAACCTGCCTTCTTTATTCATGAAATCCCAGCACTATTTGCTTCAAAATAAAAGGCATTCATAATGTTTATTGGACTAAATTCCATAGATGATTTCTGTGTTTATATTTTAGAATATTCTTTTGTTACAAAGTCAAGTTTGGGGAAAAAAATAACTATTTAAAGTCTGAACCAAGTATAACGTTAATCTCCTCAAATTCTTAATTCTACCAAGAAAACTATTTTAACATTTGTCAATTCTGAGTACATTTCAAGTCTGAGTTTGATAAATTAGGAAACAAATGAAGAATTAAATCTGCTCAGGGTCATTCATAGTCATAAGAATAATAAATGTTACTTTTAATCTAATAAAAGTATAACATGTTCATGGAAAACAAATTAAACACTAGAAACATTTTTAAAATTAGAGAAAACATTTTGATCTGTCCCTTTAAAATATATTTAACAAACCTATAACAATGTCCAAGCATTTAAATTAGAAAATTTAACTAACATCTCTACAGGAAAATATTTTCCAAAGAAAGAAAATTCCTTACTATATTGTGGGCATAGAGAAATTATACCTACAAATAGAAAGCAGTTTATGTTACTGTCACTATAAAACATTTATTTTCAGAAAAAGAAAAATTTGCTGGTAACAATGACTTCAACCTGCGCATATGATTACCGATTTTACTTTAATTCTGAATTACACCATTTACAGTCGCAGTTCATTAGCACCCCCTTGTGGTCATGGAAAAATATTTCTCATCAAGGTGCTTACACACCTGAGAGGACTCTTTAAGGTTTGAAGTGCCTTGCTTTGAACAGATGATTTTAAGTCCTATTTAAATAAAAAAATTATTTATTTCTAAATATGGGGCATAAGTACATTTGATATATATATATATATTACAATATATATATGCAAATAAATCCCAAAAATCATGTGGCTCACATAAATGCCATAAAATTTGTGGTAGCCTAAAGGACATCTTACAAGAATATCTCTTCTCTCTTGTACTATTTACAAAATTATATAGAGGTTTTTCAGCTCCTCATAGCCATGATCTGAGAGCGGGTCCCAATCCAGATTGCATAATAGAATTAACAGGGGTGGTGGTAATAATCATAATCATAATCATAATACCATCTCTGGGCATCCCACAGAACAAGAAGTCAGAATACCTGGATACAGGTCCAGGAATCAATAGTTTTATAAATGACTCAAATACAACCAGTGTTTCAAACCTCTGATCTAAAAGCTATATGTAAGGATTCTTCAGTTGGAAGAGAAAATATAAAATGGAGAGAAAAGATGAGTTCACATTACCTGGAAGTGTGAGAATGCTAAAATGTTGAGTCAATTTTCAATATTATCTGCCCTGTACAGGAGCTATTATTGAGGAATTACAAGAACCAGGACAGGTGTTTCTTCTCCCAGAGACTTTGAATCCATTTTACAAACGTACCAGATTCACTCATAAAAATATATTATTGTGCAAAATAAAGTTATCATATAGAAAGAGGTGTGGAAGGACTACATTTTCTTGGAAAAATCACTACCTGATTTGCACAAATTCTGCTGTCCTATTTCAGTCAGACCCTGGGCATATGGACAGGTATTTATTTTTAAGGTTCTTAGGTAATTAGTCTGTAAATAATCATCATTTATATCTTGGATGTTTAAAGGTGTTTTGTGAACTTTTGGGCCATGTATGATTGCTAAGCTTTTTTTATAAAAAAGCTGATTTTACTGCCAGTAGACACCTAAAAACATTCTATAGTTCATATTAATAAGACTGAATGTAATTGAATGTCAACAGATATGGTGATTTATAAAGTACTTCATACCCTGTGTATAATGAAAATCCTTGGCACTGAATCCTAATATTTGATGAAACATCATAGTAGCTTTATTTCCAATAGTCAACTTGACCTAGAACCTTCTATCATTTTTATAGTGGACTGCTTTACCATATTTCTACCTGACTCAAGTTTTCATCTATAATTAAGAAAAAAAATTGTACAATTTGAATTTGAGCTCTTTTTCTTCCTTCAGCATTTGCTATATTTTCAAGGCAATGAAATGGATATTTTAGCAAATATATCAAATGTGTATATGTGCCTGAACATAAACTCTTTGAAAGCAGACACCTGGGGAAACTGACATTTACCATACTGAAACTACACTTGCCAAAAATATTTTTTAGAAGCTGTCTTTGTAAACTGCTTTTCATACTGGTAGCACATTTTTGAATAGCTATTCCTTTGGCAAAACTTTGCTTTGGGTGGTGGATTTGAATTTTTTGAACAGCATTAAAAAGTATTTGCAGGGCTTCCCAGGTGGCACAGTTGTTGGGAGTCCGTCTGCCGAGGCAGGGGACACAGGTTCGTGCCCCGGTCCAGGAGTGGGCCCATGAGCCATGCCCGTTGGGCCTGCGCGTCCGGAGCCTGTGCTCCACAACGGGAGAGGCCGCGGCAGTGAGAGGCCCGCGTACCGCAAAAAAAAAAAAAAAAGTATTTGCAGCCAAGACTAATGGGTAATTGGGTTAAGCTGGATAATGAGCGATTTAAAATAAAATAAAACAAAACAAAATAAGGTGTGGGAAGATATAATCCAGTAATCATAATGGAGGTGTTGTGACACTTGTAAAGCAATCTCAATGCTTTATATTCACACATTTATTAAAAATAATGTTGTAAAAGAAAAATGCACCATCTGACAACAACAAAAACTGGGGAGGGTATGCAACTGTAATTTAAAAAGCAAGCTCATAGTTGATTTCAATCCATTAAAAAATAAAATATTTTAATATTACAAGAAAACACTTAATAGGATGCTTCTGACCAAGCATACTTCATAATTACCTTGATAATTAAATATTTCATATGAAGAAAACTGAGAGCTAACAAGAAGTAAAACACAAAATTGTTAAGATCTCTAACATTTTCCCATAGCTTTAAACTGTAAAATTCGAACTTCAAAGAAAAATTTCTAAGTAATTCTGATTGTTTGAAGGTATATTTGTATTTATTTTAATGTCAAAAACAGGCTCCCCAAACTTAAATCTCAACCATTAATTTGTCTGGGTTAGTGTTAAAGTACAGAACCTGGTTCAAGAGTCTGCATTTCTAATGCGTTCACAGCTGGTGTTGATGCTGCTAGCTCTTGAATAATGCTTTCAGTAGCAAGACTGTAGACTTCAACTCACTCTAGATATTCTCATACAAAATTTGTTCCCTTTCTTCCCAGCTCTTTCAAATATTTGTCCCAATCTCTGGACATGCCGTTCATTTTTTGCTTTTTCTCTCTTCCCTGTTTGGTATAAATAAATTTAATTAATTAATTAAAAATCTCCTGTTACTGTAGATTTCCTGAATCTATCCTCTCCATGACAGAAATTCTCTCGAAAACCTTTCCACCTTGGCCCATTCACTTCCCGTTCCCACACCTGCAGCTTTCCTTGGGCACCTTGATGTCAGAGCTTAGTCTCAGCTGAGTGTGATTCTGTGTAGTAAAAATGAAACTATACTATCAGTGTCCTGGGCCCATGAAGGTCAGAAACCTCAATGATTCTGCTGTTAAGAAAATCAGTTCTGGGCTTACCTGGTGGTGCAGTGGTTGAGAGTCCGCCTGCCGATACGGGGGACACGGGTTCGTGCCCCGGTCTGGGAGGATCCCGCATGCTGCAGAGCAGCTGGGCCTGTGAGCCGTGGCTGCTGAGCCTGCGTGTCTGGAGCCTGTGCTCTGCAACGGGAGAGGCCACAGCAGTGAGAGGCCCGCGTACAGCAAAAAAAAAAAAAAAATCAGTTTTGCTTAAAACAAACAAAACCCTGAGATATCTAAGGCAACTGTGCTGCTGTAATACTGCAAATTCATCTCTGAATAATATCATCTGATAAATTTTGAAATAATATTTCTTTTATGTTTTGGTTATTATAAAAAATATTGATTATTTTTATATCAGTTAGGGGTCCACACTAACTTTAAAGGTTATAAGGCAAAAACAGAACATAAAATTATAAATGTAATTATGATTGCGTAGAGTGTGAATTGCTTTGAATTAATGGTTGAATTTTCAGATAATATAGGAATCTATCCTGTACAAACTTTTAATTCAAAATTTGGTAATTGGGACAATAACAGGACAGAAAAGCTCAAACTATGATAACATAGAATTTCAAGACATTTTTTAATGCTAAGTTTAGAAGAATGAAAGAAAAGACAAAATTATCAGTAAGATAGGTACATGGAATTATGTGTTATTTGGTAATTCACTTATAATGGAACTTTCCAATCTGAAAAATCTTATGATTGTTGACAATCTATAATGAATCCATCTAAAATCAACCATAGACATGTGTAAATTATAATCAGAGAAGTCAGTCAGTTCTGAGGCTTTCTGAAAATCCAAGACAAATTTCTGTATGTCTTTACTAGATGTGTCTGTGAATTGCTTCATTTTATCTCTCATTTTATCTCTCCAGTAATCTGTCCCTAATTATTTAATTCTCTTTATGGTTATGAAACAACAGTGACAAGCAAACATGTCAAAAACAATTAAATATTTCTACATGCATTTCTGGTGTGGCATAGACAGCCCTGGTCTGAAAATTGAAAACAAAAACAGAAATATAGATCAATAGTACAGGAGAAAGCCCAGAGATAAACCCACACACATATGGTCACCTAATTTATGACAAAGGAGGCAAGAGCATACAGTGGAGAAAAGACAGCCTCTTCAATAAGTGGTGCTTGGAAAACTGGACAGCTACATGTAAAAGAATGAAATTAGAACACTCCCTAACACCATACACAAAAATAAACTCAAAATGTATTAAAGACCTAAATGTAAGGCCAGACACTATAAAACTCTTAGAGGAAAACATAGGCAGAACACTTTATGACATACACCACAGCAATATCCTTTTTGAGCCACCTCCTAGAGTAATGAAAGTAAAAATAAAAATAAACAAATGGGACCTAATGCTAATGGGACCTAAAAGCTTTTGCACAGCAAAGGAAACCAGAAACAAGATGAAAAGGCAACCCTCAGAATGGGAGAAAATATTTGCAAACTAAGCAATGAACAAAGGATTAATCCAGGGAGGTGGGTTGTGGACGTGCAAATCTTTATCTGCTGCTCCCCATCACTTGCATTACAGCCTGAACAAACCCCACCACCCCGCCCCCAGTCCATGGAAAAACTGTCTTCCGAGAAACCAGTCCCTGGTGCCAAAAAGGTTGGGGACCACTGGATTAATCTCCAAAATATACAAACAGCTCATGGAGCTCAATATCAAAAAAACAAACAACCCAATTAAAAAATGGGTGGAAGACCTAAATAGACATTTCACCAAAGAAGACATACAGATGGCCAAGAGGCACATGAAAAGATGCTCAACATCACTAATTATTAGAGAAATGCAAATCAGAACTACAAAGAGGTATCAACTCACACCAGTCAGAATGGCCATCATCAAAAATCTAGAAACAATAAATGCTGGCGAGAGTGTGGAGAAAAGGGAACCCTTTTGCAGTGTTGGTGGGAATATAAATTGACACAGCCACTGTGGAGAACATTATGGAGGTTCCTTAAAAAACTAAAAATAGAACTACCATATGACCCAGCAATCCCACTACTGGGCATATACCCTGAGAAAACCATAATTCAAAAGAACACATACCTCAGTGTTCATTGCAGTACTATTACAATAGCTGGGACATGGAAACAACCTGAATGTCCAATGACAGATGAATGGATAAAGAAGATGTGGTACATATATACAATGGAATATTAGTCAGTAATAAAAAGGAATGAAACTGGGTCATTTGTAGAGATATGGATGGACCTAGAGTCTGTCCTACAGAGTGTAATAAGGCAGAAAGAGAAAAACAAATATCGTATATTAACACATACATGTGGAATCTAGAAAAATGGTACAGATGAACCTATTTGCAGGACAGGAACAGAGACATAGATGTAGAGAACGGACATGTGGACACAGTGGAGGAAGGAGATGTTGGGACGAATTGGGAGATTAGGATTGACATATGTACACTACCATGTGTAAAATAGATAGCTAGCAGGAACATGCTATAAAGCATAGGAAGCTCAGCTCAATGCTCTCTGACAACCTAGATGGGTGGGATGGGGTGAGCGGTGGGAGGGAGGTCCAAGAAGGAGGGGATATAGGTATACATACAGCTGATTTACTTCATTGTAGAGCAGAAAATAACAGAACATTGTAAAGCAATTATACTCCAATAAAAAAGAAAGGAAGGAAGGAAAGAAAGAAAGAAAGAAAGAAAGAAAGGAAAAGAAAATTGAAAACCTAGGATCTAACTTTGGCCCCAACACTAATTAACTTGTGATCTTGAACAGGTCAACTAAATTCTCTAACTGCTGGTATCTGATTCTGGGAGAAATTTTTGATGCTAGACAGGAAGATTTTAAGAATCCCAAGGGTCAGCTTGGAAACAAATCTCATTCCAACATTAAACCCAGCCTCTAAAAACTAGGCTATTGGATTAAGAACCTATGAACCTAAGAACTCTTAAGATTAAACATTTCAGTCCCCACTTCTGGTAGAGAATTCTTGTTTCTCCCTTGCTGCTCTTGCTTCTGCCATGGTTGCCATCCAGGACTGTAACTGCTATAAGACTGAAAAGCAGACTCATTCCCTCCATTGGTCTCCTGATACCAAACACTTTCTTCTACATCCCCATGCTCAAACTATCTTCTTTACCTTGACTCCTAGCTGCCTAGACTTCTGGCTAATGCTTCTTGCCCAAACCCTCTGGATTCTGAGATTGCTCCCTCTGTCTGGGCTCCACCAGCTGCCCAGCCACCCTTCATCACGTGGCCAGTCTCATTTAGTTTTTCAGGGTTCATAGATCCCATCCAGGAACCAGCCCAGCAGAACAACACAGGTGTTGAAATAACACTCACCTGAAATATCAAGGCCAGTCATGGGATGGCGGTCTGAGGGTAACAAACTGAAGACACTATTGCATCAAGGCAAACAGATCAGGTGAAAAAAAAGAAGTGAAGGAGATGAATACATTGCATCACTTCACTAGAATGCTTTCTTTACTGAATATAATTGTCACAAAAAGCAGCAGATCAAGAAAACAATTATAGTTTAGACAATTGCCTGCTGATATTAATCCTGAAATCATGGTCAAGAGAAGTTTATTTTCCCACAGTTTATTCAACTTCTGCTTCTAGGTTAAGTGCCAATATTCATAACCATTATATCCTCCAGGAAGCTCTCATTTAAATATGTGGGAATACACTGAAAGGAAGAGCAGAAACAAACTTCAGCACAGACCATTGAGGATTTATTTGTATTAATCTACATACTCAAATTATTTCCTTTCCTTGGTCTCTACTGCATATTGTGCCTATATTTTACGAAAGCAAAAGCTCAAATACAACCAATAATAAACAGAAATATGTGTAACAAGCCAATATTTAAGCATCAGGACTGCCTCACATCTACTACCTCTCATTTCAGCAAACGCTACTTCTTCAGTCACTCACTATCATTTCTAATGACTTTATTTTTGAAGTGTGCATCTGATATTTTTGATCATTTGTTTGTGTATTTTTAACAGTAAATCCTTAGAAATATACATTGTTTGTACATTAAAATATGGGTACCTAGATCTACAGAGTTAGAATGTCCAATTGTGAACTAGAATTTGCATTAACAAACTAAAGTCATTCTGGTGCTGCCTTTCCACAGAGGCCACTGGAAAACCACTGCCATATATTCATTTTAATTTAGTCCCTGTGCCTAAAATGTTAGGGAGGCAAACGGTTTTGTTTGATGAGCACAGTGTTTTAAAACATGGAGACTGAATTTAAATACTTCTAAACAGAGTATGTCAATGTTTCATCCCAGCTCTCAAAACAACCCAGCAACTCCAGAAGGTATTTACATGCCTGGCCCTAAGACATTTGAACTTGCTACCCTTGACTTAAGTTATCCCAGGAAAATTATCATTAACAGTTGCAGAGAGGTATTAAATAAATAAGGTAGACAAGTTATGTGCCTATATTACTTAGTTCAACTAAACTTTCTTTTCTTTTCTTTCCGTTCTGGAGCTATCCAAAAGTTGGACAATCAATACCCATTATTATTTAAATCTAAGAGCATGGATCATCTTTCAATTAAAACATTTTTTTTTCAATCATGGATAGACAGCTACATTGGCACCATGGTTTTAAAATAAAGGCAACATACTTTTTAAAATTGATCTGTGATTTCTGAAAATAAATGAAATCACTCTGAATATGGAGCATTAGGTATATAAAACTTAAATAATTTTGAAAATTCAACAAATATTTATTCAATATCTACTATTTTTCAGATATTCAATAAAAGGTACTTCAGACCAAAATAGGGTGGCAACAGATTCAAATTAAAAAATGCATCCTATTTCTAATGTCCCTTGGGTTAATAGGACCTTTTATATATATAATTAATGTAGATATGTGTGAACATGTATGTGCATAGATATAGGTTAATAAATATTTCACTTTTAAATACCTATTGGGCTTCCTTGGTGGCACAATGGTTGAGAATCCGCCTGCCAATGCAGGGGACACGGGTTTGAGCCCTGGTCCGGGAAGATCCCACATGCCACAGAGCAACTAAGCCCGTGCGTCACAACTACTGAGCCTGTACTCTAGAGCCCGCAAGCCACAACTACTGAACCCGTGTGCCACAACAACTGAAGCCCGTGCACCTAGAGCCCATGCTCTGCAACAAGAGAAGTCACCGCAATGAGAAGCCTGAGCACCTCAATGAAGAATAGCCTCCGCTCACTGCAACTAGAGAAAGACTGTGCACAGCAACGAAGACCCAACACAGCCAAAAATAAAAAAAATAAATAAATTACAAATAAATAAATACCTATTGATTTTCAACTAACAAAAATTTCTCTAATTATAAATATTTTACGGTGTCTTGAAACATATCTGCCATTCTACACAGTACACATAAGCAGGAGATTTACAAAAATAACCATGTTTTAAAGAAGAAATGTCCAGGGCTTCCCTGGTGGCACAGTGGTTGAGAGTCCGCCTGCCAATGCAGGGGACACGGGTTCGTGCCGCGGTCCGGGAGGATCCCACATGCTGCGGAGCGGCTGGTCCTGTGAGCCATGGGCGCTGAGCCTGCGCGTCCGGAGCCTGTGCTCCGCAATGGGAGAGGCCACAGCAGTCAGAGGTCCGCATACCGCCAAAAAAATAAAAATAAAAAATAAAGAAGAAATGTCCAAAAAGAATAGGCAGGGCAGGTGTACTAAACAACACTCTCTCAAAGGAGAGAGGTGGTTTCAGCTCTGAATATTCACTAATTTGCAGGCTCAGTATTTTTTAAAAGTATTAATATTTAGTCCTATAAAAATGGAGCCAACAACTAAACAATCATTTTTGTCTTTTTTACTTCATTTTATAATATATACTTATTTTTAAATCAAAACCAAAGTCTTCAGCCGCTAACACTGTTCTGATTTACAATAGCCAGGACATGGAACCAACCTGAATATCCATCGACAGATGAATGGATAAAGAAGATGTGGCACATATATACAATGGAATATTACTCAGCCATAAAAAGGAATGAAACTGAGTTATTTGTAGTGAGTCTGTTATACAGAGTGAAGTAAGTCAGACCCAGAGTCTGTTACACAGAGTGAAGTAAGTCAGAAAGAGAAAAACAAATACCGTTTGCTAACACATATATATGGAATCTAAAAGAAAAAAAGTGGTACTGATGAACCTAGTTGCAGGGCAGGAATAAAGATGTAGACATAGAGAATGGACTTGAGGGCATGGGTGGGAGGGGGAACCTGGGGCAAAGTGAGAGTAGCATCGACATATATACACTACCGAATGTAAAATAGCTAATGGGAAGCAGCCACATAGCACAGGGAGATCAGCTCCGTGCTTTGCGATGACCTAGAAGGGTGGGATAGGGAGGCTCAAGAGGGAGAGGATATAGGGACACATGTATTCATATGGCTGATTCACTTTTGTGTACAACAGAAACTAACACAGTATTGTGAAACAATTATATTCCAATAAAAATCTATTTTTTTTTAAAAAAAAGTAAGCCTTCACATATGTCTCTGGTTTCTAAATGAACAGTAAGGGGAATCCACCTTGTTTTGCACCTCCATGAGTACTTGGTGTTTATAACTGTTTCTTTCATTAATCAACCAATGTACCCTAAAAACAATCTGCCTCTCTTTTTTGTTATTAGATAGTTCATTTTAATTCAGGGACAAAAACGAGCCATTACATTTTGTCTCATTCCAAAATATTCTGGGACAATCACCATTTTTATAATGTCAGTTTTACCTAATTGTACTTGTGTCAATGGGTCATGTAACATCTTGGTTCCAGAAAAACTGAACTTTCCAGTTTGGTAGCCATAGAAAAGTTTAAAATTACGTTATCTCAGGAGAAGTAATTGTTTGTATAATTTGCAGTTCATGGACATTGAATGTGAATGAATCTGATATTCAGACCTTTTAATATTGTGGCACTTACTCTTGAACTTGCAAGATGGCTTTGGCAACATCCCAAGCCTCAGTGCAAAGGGTGTTAGGCATTTATCTATTCATATCCTAGGTTGAGCAACAAAACTGCTTTTGTTCAAAGAATAACTAACAGATGAGTAATGAAGTCACTTACCCAAAGCCAAATTCCATTTTCAATAAGAGGAGGTTTGGATTGTATAATTTCATCAAACAACTATGTTGGAATTTAGATTTTCTAACCAAAGTCAGAAAGCAACTGCTCTTTCAACCAGAATATTCTTTCTCAAGAATATACCAACAGGGCTTCCCTGGTGGTGCTGTGGTTGAGAGTCCACCTGCCGATGCAGGGGACACGGGTTCGTGCTCCGGTCTGGGAAGATCCCACATGCCACAGAGCGGCTAGGCCCGTGAGCCATGGCCGCTGAGCCTGCGCGTCCAGAGCCTGTGCTCCGCAACGGGAGAAACCACAACAGTGAGAGGCCCGCGTACCGAAAAAAAAAAAAAAAAAAAAGACTATACCAGCAATCCATAAAGTATTTTTCATCTGTTCAGTTTTTCAGAAGGGACTCTTGAACTTGTGTTATATTGTAAGCTTAACCCCTAAAACAAATTGATGTTTTCCCTGTGTATTGTCAATAGAGTTGGTTTTTATTAGAGTTTTTAAAAGCTGAGGGGACTTCTCTGTTATTGCTTGCTTTTGCTTTGCTTTACTTTCTTTTTAAATGCTTTTTTGGCAAAAGAGTCACAGTGAAACGAGGAAGGTAATTGCTTAAGAATGTTTTTCCAAATTTAAAATTCCTGTGACCCTTACTCTGCTGTCTAAATAAATGTGCCCTTAAGTCATGATGCAAATGAAGTCAGGATCCATCCTTTATCAAAGTACAGAAATTAAGCTCCATTGAGGTGTGCTCTTAGGGTATTAAATATACCTGTATGTTCAACAATGTATCTTTACTTATCATGAAAATACCCAGAGCTTAGAGAGGGGTAAATTGGTACTAACTTCTGTGTAGCACCCTTGGTGGGTTTCTCCCAGCTCAGGAAATTTGTCCCTTCTCCTAAAAATAAGAATAAGCTTTAAAATAAAATAAATAAAAATATGTCCTTCCTTCTTTCATGGAGACATCTGCAATTGCTGCCTATGGAAATGTGTCAAGCTGGTTATGGACACATTTTTACTACATGTATTTGCACAACTTTAGTTGTTATGGGAATTAGCAGTGTTCCAGCCACAAATTATTTTTTTCTGTTACCATTTTTAGGGAATTTTTGACAGATTTCTTTGCCTAATTTCATACACATTTTCTATTGCCTTTTCCATCACTTTTCTTCTTTCCCCAGCAATATTTCTTAATAATAAATTTTGATTTTTACATGATTATGTTACTTTTGGTGTCATGTGTCTACAAGGTGACTTTCTTGTAAACTCCAGCATCCATGATAGCTGACTTCTCCCCAGGGTGTACCTAGCCAGCTGGCAGTCCTGGTCTCTGATAAATGAATCTGAAGCTTAAGCTGCTTTTTATTTTACTTGTTCCCTTTTTAGCCTGTTTCTTTATAGTTCACATTCCATTATTGCTATTATTATTATCTCTCAATTTTGAAGTTTTTCTCATAACCCACAGCCAGTGAAAGGATTATTTCTAGTTTCTAACTATAAAAGATTGTTATTTATTTACATGGTACCCAGTAATCAGGATGTGTTCAGAACATGGCACATACAGTGAAAATGAGAAAATAATCTTGTCTTAAATCTATAAACTTTTTCAGAACCAGTACAAAAGAATAGTTACTAATAAAATTTATGTTTAATGTCATAAATGGTGGATCAATGTATCAGTAAGAGCATATGCCTTTTCTTTTTTTCCTATAACCGCAGCAGTTAATCTAATAGTTTTTCACTATTCTTTGAATCCTCAGGTAATGACTATAGCTAAAGACAGGATATTAGGTCATCCAGTTATCTGATTTATTGTTATGTGTTCTACATGTTTATATTTTCAGATTTTTCACTATGATGGCAGAAAATCTAGACCTGGAGGAGGCTCTTAGACAAAGTTTCTCTAACATTAATTTTTCTCTAACAGATACTTTGTGTGGTCTCTTGTACATTCATTGAAATTCAAAGTAATTAATTGCAGTAAAGCCTTGTATTTGTGCATGCATTCTGAGTAATTAACTGAAGTGAAACACATGTATTGCTAATCTTTCATGCTGTGATTAAGATAGAAATAAAGACATCCATCAAACTAGATTACTTCATCAAAGAGGCACAGAAATATCTCCACAGCTGTTGGGCTCATTTCAATTGTATCAGAGCCTCTCACATCACAGGTTTAAGTGAGGCACTATTTTCCCCCATTAAAAATAAAATATGAAAGTTTGAGAGTATACTAGTTAGCATGTGAAAGGAATCACAATGTATTTAAAGGTCTCCTCACTAGTAAAATTAAAGAAATGAAAGGCATGTATGTGCTCATTGATCTATTTCTCAGACTTAGACATGTAAACACAAATCTGAGAGGAGCAGCTGGACCCTCATATCTATTGTCAAATGTCCCCAAATGATCCCTCTGGCCTCTCTAAATCCTTTAATTGATAGAAAGAATGGAGAATGACGGTGCTACCTTCCCTACGTGAAAAGGAATCTAATTGATGACTCACGAAAAAATAACACTTGCTACCTTTTCCTCAAGTTAACATTCCTCCTTCCAATAAAAATATAGGTTCTAAAAGCAACCTGCTTATTCGAAAAAGAAAAGACCCACTTACTCTACTATTTTTGTGGTTAGTTATTCAGAATTGCCCCTAGTAATATAAAGGATTCAGGTCATTCACTAGGACTAGAGAATAGCAGAATAATACCAGAAGTTAGCTCAGAATAATGAATGATTTGACACAAAGTGATTTCTTAAAAGCCAAAGTTACCATTTCAGGAAATTCATTCTCCTATGGTTCAGTGAGCCATGAGGGGGTGGACTAAACAGAGTGAGAATAAATCAAAATCGGACGTTTCATGGACATAGAAGCTTTTCTTTAGGTATCTCAAAAAGCTGCATGAAGCACTATTTCTCGTATCAGTCATTGTGTGATAAATGTACTTATTTTCTTCTTAAAGACTAAGTGAAAAACTGTAAACTTAAGTGATTCAAAACAGAAATATATATCCGTATTCATAACAGCTTAAACCAGCAAAAAACTTCCTATGTAATTATTTATAATTACTTTAGCAATTAGCTGTGGAAAAGAAAAATTTGATTTTAATAAATATTTCTGTTTTTTCTTCCTTCTGTTGTATATTCAGGGATTCATGTAATATCTATTCATTTTGATGGGTCTTCAAGTTGAACATAAAATAAACATGACTTTAGATTTTCAGACTTCAGAAATCTACAGGTAGAGTTGTTCAACCACAAATGCAAAGAGGTAGGAACTTGCAGATTCACAACAAAATGGCTGAACCCTACACTCTGCATAAATTGGACAAGCAAATATTTATATCCTAAAAAACAAACTGGACAAAGTATTAAATAGTGATACTGAAAATGACATATATTTATTGAACAGAATTCAAATATTAAAGGAATATCTCTACACTTTAAAATTTTAATTGTAATTGCTAGATCAAATGGCAGCATTAATGATACATAAATTGAAAAAATATATATGTTAAAGTAGGGAAAATTCCAAACAATAGGAGGTTGGACTATCTTATAACAACTAAAAATATTATAAAAATGCATAATATAGATCTATTATCTATTGACCTACAAACCACACATTCTAAAAGAATATGCAGGAAAAAATATATGTGTAATACTTGTGTAAATAAATATTTAATTCAATTCAAGAGACTTTGGGTTCATTCTGGCAGTCAGTTAATCATGTGATTGTCTCCCCCCGCCTTTCCATTGAAATATTTCCCAATGAAATATCCATGGAAACACAACAAACAATATAATTTCTCAACAGCGTGGAAAATTAAGAAGTTCCATCAGCTAACTGAACATCTCTTGAAGGAATTCTTCCTAAGTGGAGTGTGAATGAAATAAATTGAGAAATGATGAGAAGCAGCCAACTCATGGGGGTAACTTCTCTCTCCCCAGTGGCTATTCTCTCCCTCCAAGTACCCCCTACCACAGAGATGTGGGACCTCACAACAGAAAAACCTCAATACTGTATTATTCATGACATCTCCTAAGATTGTCAGACTTGTCGCCTACTCTTTCATCAAGGCCTCCCTTTTTACAACTCTTTGGAAGGCTGAGCTCACAGTCATCCAACATGCCCAGAGGCACAAGAAGAATGGCAGCTTACGAAGGGAAGAAAGAAGAATACTTGGAGGATCAGAATTGAGAATACCAAGAATGAATTTAAAGAAGAAAATTCCAGATCAATCAGAGCACTGCCCCTACTCCTTGGGGATAGAGGAAAGAGTGGAGACAGAGGCAGTTTTCCCTTGGGAAGGGAAAGCAGCAGAGAATTTCCTCTCCTGCCCAGAAATCCTTCCTTACTCTTAAAACAAAGCAATGAGATAGAAATAATTGTATCTGTTTCAGAGGGAGACTAACAAAGCTCAGAAAGATCAATACTTGGCCCCAAATCACATGAAGGTGATAATGAAATTCTGAACACCCATAATCAACCTTAGTCCTCCAAATAATGAAGTCAGTGCTTTTAAGTATAGATGCCAAAGATAAATTTAATCAAATGGCAGCATCAATGAACAATACATTGGAAAATACATATGTTTTTATATAGTTTTGTTTTCAAACTAATGGTTTCTTTATTTGACTAGTGGTTCTAGTGTCCATTGAGCCAGTGAAAGTGGTAAAATTATAACTATTATTATGTTTTCCCCCTAATCTCAATAGTTATTTCAAGGTTTATGATTTACAATAATATTATGATTTATTAACAGGAAATATATATATATATATATATATATATAAACAAATAAAACCAATAGTCTTCTGGGAGTACCTCATCACCAGGATCTACCACTGTTTTAGTAGTTGTTTGGTGGTGGAATTTAATTTGTCTCTACTATTCTTTTCTCAACCCTTTCAGAAGAGGAGTAATACCTGTAAGTACACAGACTTCTCAATACCTTGCTTTGCATATAATACAAACTTTAAAATTGAAGATTAATTAGTCCTAGGTGGTTTAGGCTTAATGGTTGTGGGATACCTTTTGAATTCCTCCTGAAATTCCTACTATAAATGGTATTTCTACCTAAATTCCATTTGGTAGAAAACTCAATGCTTTCAACCAAGGACAACATCATTTCAATTTGTACCAAATAGGAATTTAAGTGCTGCTAAATTCACTGCCAGGAAGGACAAACATAGATAAAGGAACATAAATCTGAATCACTTTCCACTAACTACTGGAGATCATTTTTATTTTAAACAGGATACTCTTTTGCTGATAATCTAATATGCAAACTTTCCCAGTATGCAATTTATGCAATTATGTCATTATTAAGTGTAGTGCCCTGTATCTTCTACAGATTACTAAATATGCCCTCTTGTATAGTAATCAGTGACCTGTAAGGAGGATAAAATGCTTTTTCCGTAAGACAGGTAGAAAAGCAATTGGTCTAGGTTTTGCATTAAGTAGCCGTTGATCTGATGCTTGATATTGTTTTTAAGTTGTGTGACTGTTATGTTATTTTGTAGCCTAAACCACAAATGACTCCTGGCAAGACCTCATACCATTAACAATGAGATTAGCAGAGGAAAATTCAAAAACACTCATGGGGATTGTTTGTACTGTTTTTTGTTGGGTATGTTTTTGCTCAGTGGGATAGAAGACAGTTTAAAACAACACTGCGTGAAAAAAAGAAGCGATTGACCGCAGGTTGCAAGTATGCTTCAGTGAAGCAGAGGTTTCTACAGCTCCTCTCAGCAAAGGGGAGGTTTCTAACGGTCCCCTGCTGACTTCAAATGTCTTCACAGCCTGCACCCAGCAGCCACAGTGGAAACTTACTGGTGTGATAATAATCACTTAGAGTGAGACTGAGGTGCCGACCCTTTTCCCCCAACCAGAAATCCCCCGAGTAAAAGCTTTATCCCCTGGGGAGACACAGAGATACAAAGACATGAAAACAGGTGTGTGTTTCCCTGACACTTAGAAAAATTGGGTATGGACAGCTTTTCACTCTTGGTATCTTCAGAATCAAAAAATCAGCACAAACATAGCATTACCTGAGCTTTAGGCATCTAACTTAGAAGAGCCTTAAAAATTTGTTGAGAACATTTTTAATATGTGAAAAGGGATAATTTTTGTTAAAGGAAAAATTAACTGCTGAGAGAGAGAGAGGGAAGGAGAGAGACAGAGATGGGGTGGAGAGAGAGAGAGAGAGAGAGAGACTTTACATAAAATCCTGGAACAGCATACACCAATAGAGTCATAGTTATTGCCTCCGGCACATGGGGGCAGGGTAGAGTAGGAACCATTCCTTTTACTTTTTAAATTTCTACATCACTGGCATTTGTTGCAATCACCATATAGTACTTTGGTAATTATTTTTAAGACTATTTTTACAGTTTGAAAAATTTCCTCTAACGAAGGCAAACTTTGTTCTCTAAGAAACCTGCCTTAACTTTTTGCCAAAGGTGGGGTTTAAGTAAACACAGAGAATAAAATGCCTTTCAAGGTTAATATTCCTATGGATCATTAAATTCAGGAAGGTGATTTTTTCTTAGATTCAACATTTGTATATCACTTTTCAGATTACAAAGTGCTTTGCTCATTCGTGACCATATTTTATGCAGCAACAATCTTCTGGAGTGGATATTATACTAATTTTAAGGAGTGGTATAATCAAAGCAAATAGGAAAATGTCAAAGTCCAAGAAAACACCATATATGATAAAAAAAATACTTTTGCTACATTACACTGAGTCATCATGGAATACAGTCAAACTCTAACAGAGAATCCTAAATGCTAGTGCTTCCACAGTATCGATGATTCACTTCTTTGGGTAAATTTCATGAGGAATAAATAAATGTAAGACAGGAGAACACAAAAGCAGCTTTAGTTGGCAGACAGGTGAACTTGGTGCTGGGCCCTCACAAATCAAGACGTTCTATTCATTCTCTCACACGTCCTTATTTTACACTCCAGCCAAACACACATAAGATTGGAAAACAAAATTTCTAGGAAACCAATAGTATGTTCTCTCTAAAGATGTGGCTACCAGTGCTGGGGCAAAGCTAACCTTTCCTTCGGATTACAAAGGTCTGTGAAACTCACCTTACAGCTTAGTGAAGGACACATTTTAGAATCACTTGTAGATGGTTTAAAATTTATAGATCCCAGAGCAGATCAAACTGAATCAAAATTTCTGGGGTTCAAGTCCTAGTATGAAAATGCATGTTAACTACATGTTTATATTTAGATCCCCAAAGGTCATTACCATGCCCCAATTGTAAGATGTTTGCAGAGAAGTTTAGAGTAATAAAAAGAAAGCAAAAGTATCTGGTAGAGAAATAATTTTAAAAGTATATACTCCATGTTTCCAATTCCCAAATTGCAGATTGTTTACCTGCAATTGATAAATGGAATGCAACAATCAACTGAAATTGTGCCCTAAGATAATGTTCATTCAAATCGTATCTGCCCTGGCATAAGGTCGCCATCGTAAAGTGTGTTATTTGCTAAGTTTCTTTCTTCAGTGTGCAAGCATTTTTAATTTTGTAAAAGTTAAATGTCAGAAACTTTTTATGTAAAATCTAAAAAATTCATGAGAAAAGTAAATTCCAATTAAATGAACAGTTTTCTGTTTATAAGCATGTAGATGGAACCCTATGTCTGTTGACAAAGCAATTTTATAACTAACATATGTGACCTAATAGTATAAGCCTTGTGTATGCATATTGGTTCCGTCAAGAGAACTTAGGATTTTGTGGATGTTCAGTCATCACTTCCAAATTCCTGTGCATGGGGGAGAAGGGGTTAATTCTATAAATACACATATATATGTATAAGAAATTGAGACATACACATATTAATAAGTTAACAGGAGCTGTAGCTAGGCCAGGAATAGAATCCAGGTTACATATTTTTAGACTAGTGCCGCTTTGATTTTCACACACAATATGATACTTAACCATATACTTTAAAAGGACACAGCTTTCAGCAAGGAGAGTAGCAGGAAAGAGAAAATCTGTGTAACCCTAGGACTGAATAAAAATCTGCATGGCATAGGCATATGTATCTTTGAAGTCGTCTGTAAACCACCCATGCAATCCTTCAAATTTTTTTCTCCCTCCCCCAGCACTCCCCTAACTCTCAAGGACAACAACAACAACAGTTACTTATACTCTAGGCATGATTTTAGGCACTTAACATAAATTATTCTATTTAATGGTCACCATAATCGTACAAGATAGGTATTACTCCCAGTTTATAGTAAGTAAGGAAACTGAGTCTCCATGACATACCAAAAGAGAACTTGAGTTCTTTGGACACATTCCTCGGGGTAATGAAAATTTGATCCTTCAGCTTTTTCTGTTTGAATTTGGATTTACTTCACATCCTTTCAGATGACCGACCAGATAAAGAAGGGAAGGATAACTCATTGGAGACCAATGGGACCTCAGAGTGCCACTCCTAGTACGCGTTAGGAAAATATTAAGGGAGTTACCAAGAGGCAATAGAGACTAGTATAAAAGTAGGAATTTCGGGATTCCACAGTTAGGTTGAAATACTAGCTCTGCAATTTAATAACTTTTAGACCTTGTGCAAATGACTTAAATCCCTATTATTATTTCCTCTTCTTCAAAAAAGAAATTAATTGTTCCTATCTCACATGGTTGTTGTGAGGATTAAGAGAGACCATAATACATGTTAATATTTAGTTCTTGGGCTTCCCTAGTGGCGCAGTGGTTGAGAGTCCACCTGCCGATGCAGGGGACACGGGTTCGTGCCCCGGTCCGGGAAGATCCCACATGCCACAGAGCGGCTGGGCCCGTGAGCCATGGCCGCTGAGCCTGCGCGTCTGGAGCCTGTGCTCCGCAACAGGAGAGGCCACAACAGTGAGAGGCCCGCGTACCGGAAAAAAAAAAAAAAATATATATATATATATATATATATATATATATATATATATATATATATATATTTAGTTCTTCACATAACACATAGCCAGTGCTCAATAAATACCAGCTGCTGCTATTCTAGAAAGGCTCACATCGTTTGAGCCCTTGGTGAGGAGCCTGTACCACTGGGGCCGATTATCTTCTCTGTTATCAATAGCGGCAGGCAGCCAATCACAGAACCACCTCTGGTCGATCACATTTCCTCAAATAGTATATTAATACTTAACATGATAGGAAGAAAGATTTTCTGCACATTTTATGTAGGTCTACATTGGTTTGGAGTTGTTAAAATACTCAACACTCATCAAGCACTTCCTATTATCCAGGCTCTGTTTAATTCTCGAATAATGCCGTGAGGAAAGATGCCATCATTACAGAGAACTTCACCGTTTAATAAATAACAGCTAGTAAGTGGTGAAGCCAGGACTCCCATCCAGATCTTCTGGCCACAGAGTGCATTCGCTCTAGTGTTTCTTGCTAGGCTGTGTATTTGATAATTTCATTCCCATCCCGCTGCTCACACACAGCATCTATAAACTTGCTTTATTACTCTCCGTTCCCAGCATTTTAAAGCTTTGACTTCTTTTGTCATATGGAAAGGCATCATCTAGATGGAGTCAAGGAAAGGGATAAAGGAAGATCTTGATTTCTTATTGCCTGGCAAGACCTTTGCCTTGGGATGACAGCATGCCAGAATTCCACACCTGATCACACTGTTTGCTTCTCTGTGCTCCTTATGTCAAGTCAGCACATTACCAATGTCCTTTGAGTCTAAAAAATTGAAAAACAGTAACCATAAAATTTGATACTGCTCATTAAATTCAAGGTAGAATAAAAACCTTGCATAAATAAAATTTAGTGTTAATATATTACTCATCATGGTAAAAAGAGTTAAGAAGAGTGCATTTTAATACACTGAAAAGCTTTCAACATTAAAAATCAGGCTCCTGGTTGGGCAATATGTGGGCATGCTAGTGTTATCACAGTACAGTGTCTTCATGAAAGAGTTTTGCATACCTGCAAATTAACCCAAGTTTCTAGCCACTTATATTATGTAAAACAAGGTATGTTTCAAGGCTTCCAATGTCATCTGCAATTAGTTGATCCCAGAGAGTGAGAATAATAGTAAATGAGGATTGTAATTAGGTGCTCTTTCTCATAACTTGCATGCACACACACACACAGAAAGAGAACAAGAGAAGCTTTTTCTCAGTATATGATTTATGTGACCACATGAGTTTAGCCTCATTTTTTCCCAGTCTTAGAGTTGTATCTAAGACCTGGGAGGACCAGGAAGGCCCCAGTGGCCTAAGTAGTCTCATCCATTTACTCTACAGTGTTGTATATATATTGTCATTTTCAATACGTACCACATGTCCCAAGGGTGAGAGGCACTGACTGAAATATCGTTCAGGGTTCTAGTTCAGTTTGTAAGTATATTAATCACCTTACACACACACACATACACACACATGCACTTTCAGTGAACAACATGTACAATCTGTAATTATGTTGCCCTAGGTTGTGTTTGTTCTGATTATTTTATTGAATTTTAATTTTATGTTTTTTGGATCTAATCATTTAAAAATAGGTCTTTAAATTATAGATTTTTTAATTTTTATTTTTCAAGTAATTCATTCTTATTATTTTACAGAGGTATCTGTCCTTGAAGAGGGTAGGAGTGGGGCATGGTCCTTCATCATAGTTTGAGAAGGACTACTCCAGGGTCCATCTACCTAGATTAATAGGAAGTTGAGCCTTTGCTCTCCTTCCCTGATGGAATCTCCCCATGCTTATTTATATTCAGAGTCAGGCTCGATTTTATTCTTTCAACACTCAAGCCAAAGCTCATATCTAACCCCTTGAAGTCAGAGGAATTATGGCCACTTCCTGATGGCATGTAGCCATGATACTGGTAGCGTCACCAAACCCAAAAGTGTTTTGTGTGAAATCTGGCTTGTAGAAGTCATGCTTCCATGTGGCTAGTCCTAGAGCATCTTCTCCTTGACTGCTAAAACCTTACCAGGGCTGCCAAGGATAAATGCTATTTCTGCCCATTATAGTTTTGTGAAGCCTTGACTGTCAAAACACTTTTTTCATTGTTACCCTCAGCCTGGGTTGCCAGTGTTCAGGCTTGTTGGTTAGCCTTATGTAGCCTGCCCACAGGTTAATAGGGACATCGTGTGTTCAATGTTCCTCATGGATTCCATTGCCTCATGGATTCAGGATCATCACTCTAATTCACCCACCTGACCTGGTATAGGGATCAACCCAACAGCCCCATTTCTTCCTATGTTAACGCTGACTTTATCTTAGAGAGCAATTGCCCTTATATGCTACAAGCCCTAGGTTGAGACTACTGCAGCTTATCCCAACAAATTTCAACAATTTTGAATCTCAGGTGGAAACTGTTCAGGGTCTTGATCCCTTTTTACCACATAGCAATCAGGCTTGATCAGCTCCTTTGCAGCAGGCTTCAAGCTGGGCTCATTAACAGGCTTTTGCCAAAGAATATACATCACACATATTAATTCTGCTTTCCTGGAAATCCCCTTACATATTTAAAACTTTTTGTTAACCTTAACATTTTTCATACATCACGGTTCATTTTAGACTTTAGCACCTCTGACATTATCCTGACAGTATCACTGTAATGTGTAAGTATGTGGCCTTTCTTCTCGTGTTTTGCCAATTTAAAATCTGATCCTGTCAGTAATTTCCTGGGAAATTACACTGATTCTTTTCAATACTTTGTTCTGATTTTTTTTTAAGCAGCCAATATGCAAGTGCATGGGTCACTTGTACCAATTTCCCTAATAACTTTCTTTACCTTTTACTGGGTGAAACTATCAGTGAGATAAGACAAGAATTTATCACATGCTCTGCTGTCAAGAAATGAGATTTTCAACTGAATGTGTTCCTGAAGTCTAGCTTTGTCATTTGCACTAGGTGAATTTAATCTATTCACTTTCTTTGGTCAGATCCTCTCTAGAACACTCCTACAATGATAATAATAGTTAATATTTATTGAGTACTTCCTTTATGCCAGGGATTTCATGTTTGATCTTATTTAATCCTCAGAGCAACACTGTGAAGAAGGTATTATCATCATCCACATTCTGAAGGTGAGGAATTTGAAGCACAGAGAGATTAAAATAAATTGTCCGGGGTCCCCCAGCTGTGAGTAACACAGTCAGGATAGGAGTGCAGGCAATCCTGGTAACCGCTAATGATATACTGCCAAAGTTTGTTTCTAATCTCCTTTTAGCTTCACATAAATACTCTCCACCATTCTATTGATTTTCATGAGGAATATATCTTTCTAGCACTCAGCTCTACTCTACCTTTCATAATAAAATTCTGTTTCTGTGAAAATCAAGGAAACCTCATTTAAAGTGGAGTGGCGAAGCCCTGAAGGGGGAGCTCTCAAGCCTGATTCTCCCACCGCAGCTTTCAGACCCCAAAAGGAAGAACGTTTCCTTCTGACCTAGCGACAAGCTGCCCAGAGCCTGAAGCCAATGAAGAATGACCACAGCCTTCCCCAGTTTCCTTCTTTCCTTTTTAAAAGCAAGCCCTTCCCCTCTGTTCTCCAGACTTACCTGTGACTCACTACAGTTGGCTTGTCCCAGATTTCAATTCTCTGCTTTTCCTGCGTAAACTCATTTTGCTGGTAAAATAACTGGCTCTTTTGGTTTTTTAAGGTCAATATTTCCTTTGAGTCAAGGGTATTCATATCTTTTCATGGTGTATTCCAGCAGTAAAATCCCTCCTTCCAAGCCTCTCAGGTTATATTTACTTCCTTATGTCACAACCTCAGTTTCATTTTGTTTATTAATCATGTTTTTCAACTACTCTGGCCCCTAGATATTGCACGGGGGAGAGAAAAAAACCACAGATGGTCTGACCAGATTAATCTAATGAAATTCCCTCAAAGGTATATTAGGTTTTGATAAATACAGGGAGGATGATATCCCTCTCTCCCTATTATTTATCTTAAATATTTTTTAAGTGAGAACGTTGAAAGAAGGTTCATTTATAAGGTTAAAGTTAGAAGAGATTGGAATTCTTCTAATTCAACATTTCATATAACCTTTGAAAAAATGAGGCTTGAAAATGTTAAACGACCTGACTATGGTTAAAGAGTTAATTCCTTAAATTGTTTTTTCCAAAGTAATGCTTTCAACATGTGATCAATAGTTAAAATGATATTTAGCTTTACATTTATTTATATTAACTAGCATCTTTTAGTTAATCATTTCCTCCAATTTAACAGGTAATAAATTAAAAATATACCCTTTTATCATTTCGTATTGTTTTGACAGGTATTGTTTCAATTATATTAATAGTGGTAGATTCAGAATGAATACGAGACTAGGTATTGTGACATAAAAACTTCTACTTTAATTAGGCAACACATATTCCGGAAAATACATGTGAAAGCAGTGTACACAAAAATTCTGTAGTTTCTGATGAATAAAACTTTCTAAAAATGTCAAATATAGGCAAAAGGAGAATAATAAAAATAGAACACTGGTTCTAAAAGCAATCTCAACAAGAGGGAAATAACTATTCAGTGGAAAAACATATAACCACCTCTTTCTCAATTAGTTTTTCTTTCCCTGCCTTGGAAATACAACAGATTTCTTCTCTAATTCTAGTAACACTGTATTTGATAAGAGTATACACCCATTACCTGTCGTTGTTTAATTCATTATTTTGCCATAAGTGTTATTGATTGGCATACTTTATTTAAAAATATTGTTTTTAAATGTAAGCATTGGCTTTAAAAATGAACAGAGCATTATGAAGAAAAGGTTTTCAAAATCTATGATTTGATGATAAAAATCTTCATGAGAAGGTCAATCTGAGTAACCAGGAAGTTGAGAAAATTAAAAATTGACAGAAAACTCTCAATTTTCAAATATGACATAGTTTTAACTATAACCAAACTCACATAGTTTCATACTTCTGAACTTCATATTTTAAAAAATTCAAAGATGATGTGGAAAACATCTGTGGGTTTCTTTTTCCCCCCGTGCAATATCTAGTCTTGTAAGCCAACTAATATGGTGGGATTTACCTGTATTCTATTCCACAAGGGGCTTATCCTCAGTAAGGAAGAGACTAGTAGCAGACTAAAAGTATCCACCTATTTTTAAGACCTATGATTTCAAACCTGGAAAGGGATATGTTTCAGGAAGGTAATATTTTGCCTTTTAAAATAAAAAAAAAAATACAAAAAACAGTATAATGATCATTACAACCAATTTGGCTCCAAAGATGTCCTCAAAAAAGCTGGAGTTTCCATTGAAATAAATACTATGTCCAGAATCAGAAGTGCTTGAGTTCCAGGCCTTAATTTGCGGCTAAAAATACTTTCAGTAAATTGAGGCAAGTCATTTACCTCTCTGTTTTAATAACTTTCTCATCTATAAAACTGAAATGATGCTAATTTTTGTACAGTCTTTACCATTTATTTTAGTTTTATTTCTGTATTCATGTCAAAAATAAATTTGAGGCAGCTTCCAAAATAAATAGAAAAACTTAAGCAGGAAAGGTAGAACAAGAGGGAAAATTTAGAGAGTAAAAGTTAAAGAAAGTCAGGGAAAATGTTGGTAGATAGTTTGCACGACATTCTATTTTGCTGTAATCTTTTCCACAGCTAATAACTCTCATCTTAGTGTGAATTAATATATTTGTCTTTCCTGTCCAAGACAAGTTTTCATAGTGGGAAAGAGTAGAGAAAGCATAAAAATTCTTAAATCCCTAAGTGACATAAGAGAAGTAAACATTCTTTAATTTTCTTCCAATTTTGCTTCCATTGGACTATACCTGAAAACAAAGGAGCAAGTTTCTAAAACTTAATGTGGGCCCGTAGTGTTACTCTCTGCCTATGTATGAAAATTCTCATATAATTTTTTAAATAAAAATATCATAATTCCAGAAGTTAAAATGTCTTTTCATTGATGCTGATGTAGTAAATAATCATATAAAATACTTGCTTTTCTGACACTATCACCATTAAAACATATAGAACCTTCATGTGTAACTTTCAAATACTTTCTTTCATTTTTTGCCACTCTCTAGTTTTTTTCCTCATTAGCCCCAAAGTATAGAAGCAGTTTCCAATGTCTTACAAGTGTACTTCCTTCCAATCCAAAATGAGCCTTAATGATGTTAGCATTAGAAACTAGTTCCATAGCAAGTGTTACAGGAGCTTTTACATGGACACACATTTCTAGAGAAATTATGTTATAACTCACAATAGTACAAAGAAACTTACATGAAATTAGCTTTTGTGTCTGGTAGGAGAAATAGGAACACTTCAAATATCTTGAGGGTGTTTCTTAAGAGCTCTCCCTGGGTCAATTAAGTTGTATCATTTTGCTACCAAGCTCATACCACTTTAAAGCAAGATTCAGAGCCTGGAAGTGATATTAACCTCTTCTAGCTAAGTGATTTAAATGATCATGGTTTTACCTCATTGCGGTCTTGATGTGCATTTCTCTAATGATTAGTGATGTTGAGCATCCTTTCATGTGTTTGTTGGCAATCTGTATAGCTTCTTTGGAGAAATGTCTATTTAGGTCTTCCACCCATTTTTGGATTGGGCTGTTTCTTTTTTTGATATTGAGCTGCTTGTATATTTTGGAGAATAATCCTTTGTCAGTTGCTTCATTTGCAAATATTTTCTCCAATTCTGAGGGTTGTCTTTTCATCTTGTTTATGGTTTCCTTTGCTGTGCAAAAGCTTTTAAGTTTCATTAGGTCCCATTTGTTTATTTTTTTATTTCCATTTCTCTAGGAGGTGGGTCAAAAAAGATCTTGCTGTGATTTATGAATGGCCATCATCAAAAAATCTACAAGCAATAAATGCTGGAGAGGGTGTGGAGAAAAGGGAACTCTCTTGCACTGTTTGTGGGAATGTAAAGTGATACAGCCACTATGGAGAATAGTATGGAAGTTCCTTAAAAAATTAAAAATAGAAATACCATATGACCCAGCAATCCCACTACTGGGCATAGAAAGCAGAGTGGGAGTGGTGGTGGTGGTGGGATGAATTGGGAGATTGGGATTGACATATATACACTACAATGTATAAAACAGATAACTAATAAAAACCTGCTATATAAAAAAATAAAATAAAATTCAAAAAAAAGAAAAAAGAGAGATATGTACCACAATGTTCATTGCAGCATTATTTACAATAGCCAGGATATGGAACCAACCTAATTGTCTATCAACAGATGAATGGATAAAGAAGATGTGGCACATATATACAATGGAATATTACTCAGCCATAAAAAGAAATGAAAATTAGTTATTTGTAGTGAGATGGATGGACCTAGAGACTGTCATACAGAGTGAAGTAAGTCAGAAAGAGAAAAACAAATACCGTATGCTAACACATATATATGGAATCTAAAAAAAAAGAAAAAAAATGGTCATGAAGAACCTAGGGGTAAGCCGGGAATAAAGACACAGACCTACTAGAGAATAGACTTGAGGGTACTGGCAGGGGGAAGGTTAAGCTGGGACAAAGTGAGAGAGTGGCATTGACATATATACACTACTAAATGTGAAATAGCTAGTGGGAAGCAGCTAAATCACATGCGGAGATCAGCTCAGTGCTTTGTGACCACCTAGAGGGGTGGGATAGGGAGCGTGGGAGGGAAGTGCAAGAGGGAGAGGATATGAGGATATATGTATATGTATAACTGATTCACTTTGTTATACAGCAGAAACTAACACAACATTATAAAGCAATTATACTCCAATCAAGATGTTTAAAAAATTAAAATAAATAAATTCTCAAAAGAATAAATAAATAAATAAATGATCATGGTTTTCAAAAGAATAGTTTTGCCACTATATTTTGTAATTTCCTTTCTCACATATAAAATAATTTCATTCCTCTAAGAAAACCTGCTGAGTTAATATGGAAGACATTTCCATTACAGGTACTGAAAAATCACAGTCACCCTTACAGTTCATAGAAAGAAAATCAAATTCTAGTTTAGTGGAGTTTTCATAACAGCCTTTTAGCTAATAAAGTTGAAGAATCATGATATATTTAAGAGATATTAATTCTAGTAATAGTCATTTATCTTTGATGT
Source organism: Mesoplodon densirostris (assembly GCF_025265405.1). Lineage (NCBI taxonomy): Eukaryota > Metazoa > Chordata > Mammalia > Artiodactyla > Ziphiidae > Mesoplodon > Mesoplodon densirostris. Next base: position 24,520,636 of record NC_082668.1, read on the forward strand.
CAGAGAGAGGCAAAGGCTTGGGAAATAGAAGATTTATGATGACATATTATAGACTCACTTGGTAGATGTTAGATTTTTTACTCTTCCTCTGAAATGACAGATAATGAAGCTTTATCAACTTCCTTTTATTAAGGCTAAAAATATATCCTATAATAGGATCATAAACATTTAATGAAACTCACAGCTGTACTGAATTTTAAAATTAGGAGAGGATGGACAAGTAACTCATAGAAAAGTAAATCATTTTAACTCATACATTATTAGTTAACAGCCCAGCTGTTTTAATTTAATATATCTCTGGGTCTGGCCTCTCAAAGTCCAGATGTATATTTCCACCTTCCAAAATGAACCCGAATTTACAAAATGAGTTGATTTTCTTCCCAAGCACATCTATATATCTGAGACATCTCAGTGGAGAAGCTCAAATTCAGGAAGATAGAACAAGATGATTGATCTTTATTCTTCCACGGCTTTATGGGAAGAATATTAAAATTCTTATTATCTCTGCCTTAAGTTGGGTTCCTCAGAAACGGACTCTGAAAAGAGGATTCATGTGAATGTGATTAATAGGAAGTTTTTCCAGGAAAAACTGGTAGAGGAGTAGGGAAATAGGACTATCAAGGTTAGGAGAGAGCAGATGTGTATTATCAAGCAAGTCTTACGGAGGACAACCCTTGCTCTGTCCCACAAAGGATGTCTGAAGACAGTATAGGCCACACCTCAGATTAATCATGACCAAGGCAAGATAGCTGGAATATTTATATCCCTGCACCTGTCAGTCATTGGTTAAGATCTGCCCCGGGGGAGATATAAACTCCCAGGTACTTCTAAGAAAGTAGAGCAAAGCAAGTTCTAGCAGCCTGAGGCCAACGCTCCAACAAAGAGAAATAGTGCTAGCAATTTAAGAGTGAAAACACACCTGGAGCCAGTGTGCATGGGAATGTGAAAAGAGCCAAGCAAGTTCTGGCTGTGCACTGGCTGAGTCCACTCTAATCTCCACACTGGTCACTGTTTAAATGTATTTTCCTGATACCTATCTTTATTCTTTTTATATTGAGTTACACATACATTGTCCTTTTCTTCTCCTGAGGTGGGAGGTATCACCTGCTGCCAGTAGAGTGCTTTACATTAAGTCAATGTTGTAGTTCTTTCCACTCTGTTCTGCAGCTTAATTAGGCCAGCTGATGTGTATTACTGGTCAGCTCCAAATACATAATATGGTTCCTCTATGAAGTCATCAAGGACCCAGTCTCCTCCCTCTTCCATGGTATAAGAACACTGCTTTAGCGGCACCCATCACTTTCCCATGCCAAGCAGCAGGATGAAGAAAGATGCAAGAAAGAAGAGGTGAGAGGCTTATGCAAGGTGTTTTTTAAGGAGAGTAACACAGTTTATAACTCATTGTTTCAAACCAGTAGCACGTTGGTAAATGTTTGATAAACAGCCCTGTAATTTTCATTTTATAAATTCTCCTGCCCTGCTGATTTCAAGCTACCAGCTTGACATCCCTGAAAAAAATTAGGAGCGATATGCACCATTGGCTCTGCAAAGCCCAGCCAGCTACAGCACACCACTGTCCAGAATTCTAACATAGAGCCATCCGTAGCTACAAGGAAGGCTTTGAAATGAAGGTATTATTGCAAGGAATCATGTACCAGATTAAAATTCAAGGTTCTATTGTTCAGGATAAAAAGAAGAATGACTGTTGTGCAGACACTGGCTCTCTCTGCCACAACATTGCTTTCTTTTGTCCCACACTTGACCAACTGCATACATTTATGCTACCTGCTTGGATCCTGTAGAAATAAGTCTCTGCCTCAAATGGTGCCCAAATTATAGTTAGATGGCTTTCAAATACAGACAGCTGCTCACAAGAAAAGACTAGGGAATTATTATAGGTGCCAAAATAGCTCAGAATACATTGCATATGATCATACATGAAGTGCAGCACATATGTAGATAGATAAAGCTCACAGTAACCAAAAAGTCATATTCTTCTTGGCAGTAAGAAAAAAATTAGAATATTAGTTGTCCATTTTGTGATGCTGTGAGAAGCCCATGGTGCACTAAGGAAACATGGGCTCTGTTGACTCACAGACCTGGCTTCAAACCATGACTTTTCCATTTAGACTTTGTAAAAGTTTGTTCATATTCTTGAAAACTGTATCCTCATATGTAAGTAAAAAACCCATTAACTAAAATTACATGATTATTTGGCATATAATTTTTCACATGGATGCAAAAATCCCTTGCATGAAAGAGCAACAACAACAAAAAAGACAGAAATACTAGACAGAGTTGCATAGCAACCTTCCATAGGAAAGGGTACTATTCTGTGTATTCATGGGGTCAGAGTATGTCAATGTAAAGACCTTTTCCTAGCTCACACTTTAGTAAAAGAATTTTCTTGTCAAAAATAAAGCGATTAGGGCCTCCCTGGTGGCGCAAGTGGTTGAGAGTCCGCCTGCCGATGCAGGGGATACGGGTTCGTGCCCCGGTCTGGGAGGATCCCATATGCCGCGGAGCGGCTGGGCCCGTGAGCCATGGCCGCTGAGCCTGCGCGTCCGGAGCCTGTGCTCCGCAACGGGGGAGGCCACAACAGTGAGAGGCCCGCATACCGAAAAAAAAAATAAATAAAAAATAAAGCGATTAAAACTCTTCTGCCTTTGCCTCCCCTTTTACTAGTCAACACTTATGACCATTCATAGTCCCCTTTCCCAATACAGGTCTCAGTGATGACTGTTGCTGATGGTTCTGAATCTCAGAATCTATCTGAATTGAGTCTTATTCCTGTGATTGTGGCTAAAGGATTTTTGTTACAATTATACTAGGGGGATCTAGATTTGGTCTAGCTGAGCTTCAATTCAATGCTGCCACTTACTACTTAAATTCACGATTTAAAATTTACTATCTCTTTTTATTAGAGTATTTAATAAATTCACATTTAATGTTATTGATATGGTTGGATTTACATCTGTCATTTTGCTTTTTATTTTCTACATGTCTCATTTTTTTGTGCCTATATTCCTTCTTTATTGCCTTTTCTATATTAGGTAGATGTTGATATTTTCTAGTGTAACATTTTAATTCCTTTAATGAATTATTTAATTATACTTTTGTGTTATTTTCTTAGTAATTGCTCTAGAACTTACTTGCAAACTACATTTTAACTTAGACTATGTCAGCTTTATACTGACTAGTGTCAATAGAAAGTAGAAACTTTACTCTTATATAGCTTAATTCTCTCTCCACTTTTTTGGTGTTATTACTGTTATACATGGTGGGTCTATACATGTTACAAATCCAACAATACATTGTTATAATTATTATTTTATATAATCTTATGTAGTTTAAAGAAGTGAGAGAAGAAAGAAAACCTAGCATATAATTATAGAGATTTTTATTTTAACCTCCTTATGTATCTTTTGGGTTCTCTATATTTTTCTGGCAGATATGTATTATCATCTGGTGTCATTTCCTAACTTTAATACAGCTTTGTTCTCACGCTCCTCCTTTATGCTGTTATTTTCAAAAATATTATGGTTCTCTATGTCACAGATCTAACAATACAATTATGTTTATATTGTAAGAATGGAATTGCTTTTTAAATTAGTTAAGAAAAGAAGGGAGAAAAATATGGAATTATATTCTCTTTCACAGTTACCTGATTATTTACTGTAATAGATTCCTATGAATGCTGTAAAAAATTACCACAAATATAGTGGCTAAAAACACTGCAGATTTATTCTCTTACATTTCTGGAGGTCAGATGTCCAAAGTCAGTTTCACTGGGCTAAAGACATGATGCCAACCGGACTGGTTCCTTCTGGAGACTCCAGGGGAAATTGGTTCCTTGTTTCTTCCAGCTTGTGGAGGCTGCCAGTATTCCTTAAGTTGTGGCTCCATCAACTCAATCTCCACTTTTACCCTCACATTTTCAACCCACCTGTTTGACTTTCCTGCATCATTTTTATTGAGAACCCTTAGGATTATATTAGGTCCACCTGGATAATCCAAGATACTCTCCCCATCAAGAGCTTTAATTTAATCACATCTGCAAATTCCTTTTCACCATATAAGGTAACATTAACAGGTTCCAGGGATTAAGATGTGGACATCTTTGTGGGAGCCATTATTCAGCCTACCACAATCTACCATTTGGTCCCCAAAGATCCATGTATATATTTCATATGCAAAATACTTTCCCCCATTCAAAAATCCCCAAATCTCAACCTATTATAGCATCAACTCAAAGTCCAAAATACCATCTAAATATTACTGGCTCAAAAGTCCCAAATTTTGTCATCTAAATTATCTAAATCATGTAGGATTAACATGCTGGGTCTGATCTATTTGGGAGCAAAATTCCTCTCTATTTCTAGACCAGTAAATCTAAAAAACAAGTTATCTGCCCTCAAAGTGCAATGGTGGAGCAGGCATAGGATAACATTTGTTGACACTTCCATTCAAAAATGGAGAAAGTTGAAGAAATGAAGGAGTAACTAGTGAAAGGAAGAAAGGAGTCACCAGTACCAAGGAATTGAGAGTGATTATTCCTGAGTACATACAACCTCAATTATGTGCAAAACCTTTATGACTTGCACAGTTGATTGTGATCCCAGGAGGGCTTTTCGTGGATGTCTCTTTCCCTGGTTCTATACTAAACTCTGTAATTTTGCTTGGATCAAAGCTACCAGCTTCCTCTTAATAGCTTTCCACCAAGGTCTCCCTTGTTCATGACAACAGACTTAGTTTAGGTAAGGAGTTCTTCACTCTGTTCCAAATAAGATCAGTCCCCTGAGGTAGAGTTGGAGAGCCCTTCTTCCTCATGGCCTTCCTTGTGGTCCTGCCCAGTGCCACTGCACCAAAGCTGGGGTAAGGGTGTGTTTTTCCAGGAATGATACTCCTGTTCGACAACTGGTCATGGAGGAAAGTGGCAGCTGTCCCAGTCTTCTTGGCTTGACCCTCTCAATATGGGATTTCAACTCTACGAGTGAACTGGGAAAAGAGGAGGGGAAAGGGAAAGGTTACAATCAGGAACTCAATATTCTCCATCTGTTGTGCCTGGGGCAGAGCTTCTGCCTTACAAATGGAGGTTGGGGGGGGGAAATGAGTGCTCTCAGCCATGCCTACTTCCACACCGTGGACCTGAGGGAAATAAGAATTTCTGGCAGCCTGCTCCTCACAGGAAGATAAAGTAGCCCCAGACAGAGAGCTGAACATTGGGAACCCCCTTTTATTTTTTGTTTTTCCTGAAAATTCTTTTTCTTTAAATCATCTTAAAACCATTTATAGATTCTGGCTTGGCTTTTTTTTAATTTATTTATTTATTTATTTATTTATTTTTAAACATCTTTATTGGACTATAATTGATTTACAATGGTGTGTTAGTTTCTGCTTTATAAGAAAGTGAATCAGTTGTACATATACATATATCCCCATATCCCTTCCCTCTTGCATCTTCCTCCCCCCAACCCTCCCTATCTCACCCCTCTAGGTGGTCACAAAGCACCGAGCTGTTCTCCCTGTGCTATGCGGCTGCTTCCCACTAGCTATCTATTTTACATTTGGTAGTGTATATATGTCCATGCCACTCTCTCACTTTGTCCCAGCTTAACCTTCCCCCTGACCGTACGCTCAGGTCCATTCTCTAGTAGAGCTGTGTCTTTATTCCCAGCTTACCCCTAGGTTCGTCATGACCTTTTTTTTTTTTTTAAGATTCCATATATATGTGTTAGCATACGGTATTTGTTTTTCTCTTTCTGACTTACTTCACTCTGTATGACAGACTCTAGGTCCCTCCACCTCACGACAAATAACTCAATTTCGTTTCTTTTTATGGCTGAGTAATATTCCATTGTATATATGTGCCACATCTTCTTTATCCATTCATCTCTTGATGGACACTTAGGTTGCTTCCATGTCCTGGCTATTGTAAATAGACCTGCAATGAAAATTTTGGTACATGACTCTTTTGAATTATGGTTTTCTCAGTGCATATGCCCACTAGTGAGATTGCTGGGTCATATGGTGGTTCTATTTTTAGTTTTTTAAGGAACCTCCATACTGTTCTCCATTGTGACTGTATCAATTTACATTTCCACCAACAGTGCAAGAGGGTTCCCTTTTCTCCACACCCTCTCCATCATTTATTGTTTCTAGATTTTTTAATGATGGCCATTCTGACCGGTGTGATATGATATCTCATTGTAGTTTTGATTTGCATTTCTCTAATGATTAATGATGTTGAGCATTCTTTCATGTGTTTGTTGGCAATCTGTATATATTCTTTGGAGAAATGTCTATATAGGTCTTCTGCCCATTTTTGGATTGGGTTGTTTGTTCAATATTGAGTTGTATGAACTGCTTGTAAATTTTGGAGATTAATCCTTTGTCAGTTGCTTCCCTTGCAAATATTTTCTCCCATTCTGAGGGTTGTCTTTTCATCTTATTTATGGTTTCCTTTGTTATGCAAAAGCTTTTCAGTTTCATTAGGTCCCATTTGTTTATTTTTGTTTTTGTTTCCATTTCTCTAGGAGGTGGGTCAAAAAGGATCTTGCTGTGATTTATGTCATAGAGTGTTCTGCCTGTTTTCCTCTAAGAGCTTGATAGTGTCTGGCATTATATTTAGGTCTTTAATACATTTTGAGTTTATTTTTGTGTATGGTGTTTGGGAGTGTTCTAATTTCATTCTTTTACATGTAGCTGTCCAATTTTCCCAGCACCACTTATTGAAGAGGCTGTCTTTTCTCCACTGTATATTACTGCCACCTTTATCAAAGATAAGGTGACTGTATGTGCGTGGGTTTATCTCTGGGTTTTCTATCATGTTCCATTGATCTATATTTCTGTTTTTGTGCTAGTACCATACGGTCTTGATGACTGTAGCTCTGTAGTATAGTCTGAAGTCAGGGAGCCTGATTCCTCCAGCTTCGTTTTTCTTTCTCAAAATTGCTTTGGTTATTCTGGGTCTTTTGTGTTTCCATACAAATTGTGAATTTTTTTGTTCCAGTTCTGTGAAAAATGCCAGTGGTAGTTTGATAGGGATTGCATTGAATCTGTAGATTGCTTTGGGTAGTACAGTCATTTTCACAATGTTGATTCTTCCAATCCAAGAACATGGTATATCTCTCCATCTATTTGTATCATCTTTAATTTCTTTCATCAGTGTCTTATAATTTTCTACATACAGGTCTTTTGTCTCCTTAGGTAGGTTTACTCCTAGATATTTTATTCTTTTTGTTGCAATGGTAAATAAGAGTGTTTTCTTAATGTCACTTTCAGATTTTTCATCATTGGTGTATAGGAATGCAAGATATTTCTGTGCATTAATTTTGTACCCTGTTACTTTACCAAATTCATTGATTAGCTCTAGTAGTTTTCTGGTAGGATCTTTAGGATTCTCTATGTATAGTATCATGTCATCTGCAAACAATGACAGCTTTACTTCTTCCTTTCCAATTTGGATTCCTTTTATTTCTTTTTCTTCTCTGATTGCCGTAGCTAAAACTTCCAAAACTATGTTGAATAACAGTGGTGAGAGTGGGAAACCTTGACTTGTTCCTGATCTTAGTGGAAATGGTTTCAGTTTTTCACCATTGAGGATGATGTTGGCTGTGGGTTTGTCATATATGGCCTTTATTATGTTGAGGAACGTTCCCTCTATGCCTACTTTCAGGAGGGTTTTTATCATAAAATTGTGTTGAATTTTGTCATAAGCTTTTTCTGCATCTGTTGAGATGATCATGTGGTTTTTATCCTTCAATTTGTTAATATGGTGTATCACATTGATTGATTCGCATAAATTGAAGAATCCTTGTATTCCTGGGATAAACCCCACTTGATCATGGTGTATGATCCTTTTAATGTGCTGTTGGATTCTGTTTGCTAATAGTTTGTTGAGGATTTTTGCATCTATGTTCATCAGTGATATTGGCCTGTAGCTTTCTTTCATTGTGATATTTTTGTCTGATTTTGGTATCAGGGTGATGGTGGCCTCATAGAATGAGTTTGGGAGTGTTCCTCCCTCTGCTCTATTTTGGGAGCATTTGAGAAGGATAGGTGTTAGCTCTTCTCTAAATGTTTGATAGAATTCGCCTGTGAAGCCATCTAGTCCTGGGCTTTTGTTTGTTTGAAGATTTTCAATCACAGTTTCAATTTCAGTGCTTGTGATTGGTCTGTTCATATTTTCTATTTCTTCCTGGTACTGTATCAGAAGGTTGTGTATTTCTAAGAATTTGTCCATTTCTTCCAGGTTGTCCATGTTATTGGCATAGAGTTGCTTGTAGTAATCTCTAATGATCCTCTGTATTTCTGCAGTGTCAGTTTTTACTTCTTTTTCATTTGTAATTCTATTGATTTGAGTCTTCTCCCTTTTTTTCTTGATGAGTCTGGCTAATGGTTTATCAATTTTTTTAATCTTCTCAAACAACCAGCTTTTAGTTTTATTAATCTTTGCTATCGTTTCCTTCACTTCTTTTTCATTTATTTCTGATCTGATCTTTATGATTTCTTTCCTTGTGCTAACTTTCGGGGTTTTTTTGTTCTGCTTTCTCTAATTGCTTTAGGTGTAAGGTTAGGCTGTTTATTTGAGATGTTTCTTGTTTCTTAACATAGGATTGTACTGCTATAAACTTCCCTCTTAGAACTGCTTTTGGTGTGTCCCATAGGTTTTGGGTCATCATGCTTTCATTGTCATTTGTTTCTAGGTGTTTTTTGATTTCCTCTTTGAATTCTTCAGTCATCTCTTGGTTATTAAGCAGTGTATTGTTTAGCCTTCATGTGTTTATATTTTTTACAGATTTTTTTCTTGTAATTGATATCTAGTCTCATAGCATTGTGGTCAGAAAAGATGCTTGATACAATTTCAATTTTCTTAAATTTTCCAAGGTTTGATTTGTGACCCAAGATATGATCTATCCTGGAGAATGTTCCATGAGCACTTGAGAAAAATGTGTATTCTGTTGTTTTTGGATGGAATGTCCTATAAATATCAATTAAGTCCATCTTGTTTAATGTATCATTTAAAGCTTGTGTTTCCTTATTTATTTTCATTTTGGATGATCTGTCCATTGGTGAAAGTGGGGTGTTAAAGTCCCCTACTATGATTGTGTTACTGTTGATTTCCCCTTTTATGGCTGTTAGTATTTGCCTTATGTATTGAGGTGTTCCTATGTTGGGTGCATAAATATTTACAACTGTTATATCTTCTTCTTGGATCGATTCCTTGATCATTATGTAGTGTCCTTCTTTGTCTCTTGTAATAGTCTTTATTTTAAAGTCTATTTTGTCTGATATGAGAATTGCTACTCCAGCTTTCTTTTGCTTTCCATTTGCATGGAATATCTTTTTCCATCCCCTCACTTTCAGTCTGTATGTGTCCCTAGGTCTGAGGTGGGTCTCTTGTAGACAGCATATATATACGGGTCTTGTTTTTGTATCCATTCAGCCAGTCTATGTTTTTTGGTTGAAGCATTTAATCCATTTACATTTAAGGTAATTATCAATATGTATGTTCCTATTACCATTTTCTTAATTGTTTTGGGTTTGTTATTGTAGGTCTTTTCTTCTCCTTTGTTTCCCGCCTAGAGAAGTTCCTTTAGCATTTGTTGTAAAGCTGGTTTGGTGGTGCTGAATTCTCTTAGCTTTTGTTTGTCTGTAAAGGTTTTAATTTCTTCATCAAATCTGAATGAGATCCTTGCTGGGTAGAGTAATCTTGGTTGTAGGTTTTTCTCTGTCATCACTTTAAATATGTCCTGCCACTCCCTTCTGGCTTACAGAGTTTCTGCTGAAAGATCAGCTGCTAGCCTTATGGGGATTCCCCTGTGTGTTATTTGTTGTTTTTCCCCTGCTGCTTTTAATATTTTTTCTTTTTTTTTAACTCTTGGTAGTTTGATTAATATGTGTCTTGTCATATTTCTTCTTGGATTTATCCTGTATGGGACTCTCTGTGCTTCCTGGACTTGATTAACTATTTCCTTTCCCAGATTAGGGAAGTTTTCAACTATAATCTCTTCAAATATTTTCACAGTTGCTTTCTTTTTCTCTTCTTGTTCTGGGACCTCTGTAATTCGAATGTTGGTGCATTTAGTGTTGTCCCAGAGGTCTCTTAGACTGTCCTGAATTCTTTTCATTGTTTTTTACTTTATTTTGCTCTGCAGTAGTTATTTCCACTATTTTATCTTCCAGGTCACTTATCCGTTCTTCTGCTTCAGTTATTCTGCTATTGATCCCTTCTTGCGAATTTTTTATTTCTTTTATCATGTTGTTCATCTCTGTTTGTGTGCTTTTAGTTCTTCTAGGTCCTTGTTAAACGTTTCTTGTATTTTCTCCATTCTGTTTCCAAGATTTCGGATCATCTTTACTATCATTATTCTGAAATCTTTTTCAGGTAGACTGCCTATTTCTTCTTTACTTGTTAGTTCTGGTGGGGTTTTTTTGTTTTGTTTTGTTTTGTTTTTGTTGTGGTACATGGGTCTCTCACCCTTGTGGCCTCTCCCATTGTGGAGCACAGGGTCCGGATGTGCAAGCTTAGCAGCCATAGCCCACAGACCCAGCTGCTTCGTGGCATGCGCGATCCTCCCGGCCTGGGGCACGAACCCGCGTCCCCTGCATAGGCAGGTGGACCTTCAACCACTGCGCAACCAGAGAAGCCCCTGTCTGGTGGGTTTTTGCCTTGCTCCTTCATCTGCTGTGTGTTTCTCTGTCTTCTCATTTTGCTTAACTTACTGTGTTTGGGGTTTGCAAGCTGCAGGTTTGTAGTTCCCATTGTTTTTGGTGTCTGTCCCCAGTGGCAAAGGTTGGTTCAGTGGGTTGTGTAGGCTTCCTGGCAGAGGGGACTAGTGCCTGTGTTCTGGTGGATGAGACTGGATCTTGTCTTTCTGGGGGGCAGGTCCATGACTGGTGGTGTGTTTTGGGGTGTCTGTGGCCTTATTATGATTTTAGGTAGCCTCTCTGTTAATGGATGGCATTGTGTTCCTGTCTTGCTTGTTTTTTGGCATAGGGTGTCCTGTAGGGTGCACTGTAGCTTGCTGGTCGTTGAGTGGAGCTGTGACTTGGAGTTGAGATGGAGATCTCTGGGAGATTTTTGCTGTTTGATATTACGTGGAGTTGGGTGGTCTCTTGTGGACCAGTGTCCTGAAGCTGGCTCTACCACCTCAGAGGCACAGCTCTGATGCCTGGCTGGAGCACCAAGAGCCCTTCACCAAGACAGCTCAGAATAAAAGGGAGAAAAAAAAGAGAGAGAAAAAGAAAGAAGATAAAATAAAATAAAATAATGTAAAATAAAAGAAAATAAAGTTATTAAAATAAAAAGTAATTATTAAAAAAATCTTAAGTAAAAAAATATTTTTAATAATAAAAAAAAGAAAGAAAGAAGAGAGCAACCAAGCCAAAAAACAAATCCACCAATGATAGCAAGTGCTAAAAACTAAAAACAAAACAAACAAACAAAAAAAAACGGACAGACAGAACCCTAGGACAAATGGTAAAAGCGAAGCTATACAGATGAAATCACACACAGAAGCATACACGTACACACTCACAAAAAGAGAAAAAGGGGAAAATATATACATATCGTTGCCCCCAAAGTCCACCTCCTCGATTTGCAGATGATTCGTTGTCTATTCAGGTATGCCAGAGATGCAGGGTACATCAAGTTGATGGTGGAGATTTAATCCGCTGCTCCTGAGGCTGCTGGGAGAGATTTTCCTTTCTCTTCTTTGTTCACACAGCTCCCGGGATTCACCTTTGTATTTGGACCCGCCTCTGCGTGTAGGTCGCCTGAGGCCGTCTGTTCTCGCTCAGACAGGACGGGGTTAAAAAAGCCGCTGATTCGAGGGCTCTGGCTCACTCAGGCCGGGGGAGGGGGGCGGCGGGGGGTGCATGGAGTGTGGGGCGAGCCTGCAGCGGCAGAGGCCAGCGTGATGTTGCACCAGCCCGAGGCGTGCCGTGCGTTCTCCCGGAGAAGTTGTCCCTGGATCCCGGGACCCTGGCAGTGGTGGGCTTCACAGGCTCCCGGGAGGGGAGGTGTGGATAGTGACCTGTACTCGCACTCAGGCCTCTTGGTGGCGGCAGCAGCAGCCTTAGCGTCTCATGCCCGTCTCTGGGGTCCGTGCTGTTAGCCGCGGCTGCGCCCATCTCTGTAGCTCCTTTAAGCAGCGCTCTGAATCCCCTCTCCTCGCGCACCAGGAAACAGAGGCAAGAAAAAGTTTCTTGCCTCTTCGGCAGGTCCAGACTTTTCCCCAGACTCCCTCTCGGCTAGCCGTTTCGCACTAGCCCCCTTCAGGCTGTGTTCACGCAACCAACCCCAGTCCTCTCCCTGCGTCCGACTGAAGCCCGAGCCTCAGCTCACAGACCTGCCTGCCCTGGCGGGTGAGCAGACAAGCCTCTCAGGCTGGTGAGTGCCGGTCGGTGCTGATCCTCTGTGCGGGAATCTCTCTGCTTTGCCCTCCACACCCCTGTTGCTGTGCTCTCCTCCGTGGCTCTGAAGCTCCCCCCCCCTCCGACCCCCGCAGTCTCCGCCCACGAAGGGGCTTCCTAGTGTGTGGAAACTTTTCCTCCTTCACATCTCCCTCCCACTGGTGCAGGTCCCGTCCCTATTCTTTTGTCTGTTTTTTCTTTTTTTCTTTTGCCCTACCCAGGTACGTGGGGAATTTCTTGCCTTTTGGGAGGTCTGAAGTCTTCTGCCAGCGTTCAGTAGGTGTTGTGTAGGAGTTGTTCCACGTGTAGATGTATTTCTGATGTATTTGTGGGGGAGGAAGGTGGTCTCCATGTCTTACTCTTCTGCCATCTTGAAGCTCCCCCCGGGAGCCCCCTTTTAGATGCACACACTGGGATAGAGTTCTCACGACAAACTGAATAATAGAGTGAGTCATGGTTCAAGGGCTACAGCCTCATTGTTCTTACTGAGATTTAGAAGATTTTCTTGAACAAGTGCTTCCCCATTTGCTTAAATGCCCTTAGGACAGTTTCCAGGTTTTAAATGAGTGCTTCTTATAATTTTCACCAGTTAATTTTTTTTTCCTGGAGAACGTTCTCATTCTTGTCATTTTGGAAGTTCTGTCCTCCAACCTCTTTAAGCCTCGTTTCCCTCATCTGTAACATGGAGACAATGATAATAGTTATATGTGGACTAAGTGAGACGATGTGTTTTCAGTGGCTGGGAGTTACTAAATACTCAAAAAAAGTTACCTATAACTAGAAAACATGCAGTTGTAGTCTTCTTCCATTTTGAACAATTACATATTGATAAGATTTCTTAGTTAACACAGAAGTAGCAGCAATGTATTATAGGCTAGAAGAAAATAAGGGGATCTGATCCTCAACTTATGAAATATTCCATATATGTAGGTACTCAAGTTCTAATTTTATTTCTGTCATGGGCTCCTAATGAAATTTTTGATAGTTTTTTTTTTTTTACTTCACAAAAATTGCTTCATAATTAGTCTTGTTCTTTACCTTCAGATCTTACAAAATAATCAGATATGGAACCTGCCCTAATGAAGAAATAACTTTCTCAATGGACAGTACTCTTTTCTTCATGTGAAATGTAAATAGAGAAAACAGTCTTGAAACACATTCTTGTCAGGAAATAGCAGTTGGTTAAATACATGCATCAATATTTGTGACATGAAGACAAAATGTACTACAACGAGGAGGTAGTTCCATGTTTCTTCTTGGAATGCTGAAACTCTATTTGACCCTGGAACAAACCTGAATGGAAAACAGTCAGTTACTTCAAAAAAAGATTTGCATTGTAGCTTCTGGTGACTCACTTAGCAGCTGGACTTGCCCAAACTGGTTCTAGCTATTCCTTGTTCTGTGTTAGCCAAACAAAAGATTATCCAAAGTAAGCTGGTCTTGATTTCTAATATGGACTAAACCTCTTACTTTTTTAGTTATGTAGATGGATTTGTACTCATTAATGTTCCAAGAACATTTCTTCTAAGAAAAAATTCTATGTATTTTTATGTAATAAAACCTGGACTGGGGTAAGTTAGAAACACTGCATTAGAACTTCATGACATCAGTTTTGCAATTCCCATCTCAAATTTAAAAACTTTCATGTTTCTGAGCACTTAAAACCCTCATACATTTAAAAATACTTTGCCCATTTCACTATGTTTGGTGCCTGTCATTCCATGAAAACATAATTTATCTGATTTAAAACCATTAGCTCATTTATATGCAAATAATCTTAAAAGAGTTATTATATTAACTATGATGAGGAACTTATTGTTTTATTTCTAACTGTGTAATTCTTTGAGATAAATCTTTGGTAAATGGAGGAAGAAATTGAGAACTGACTGAGTATGGCTGTCAATGGACTAGTCTTTCAACACTGGAAAAATGGCATCATGAAAGATTATATAGACCTTAAAAGGAAAAGGAAAATTAAGATCTCCTTCACATAACCCCAAAATTCAATCCTTCCACAATTGTACTAGGCCAGTAGAGAATCCCGGCTACCCTACATTAAAGTTGTATTTGAATGTATACCAAGACAGCAGTAATGTGTGTGTCCAAAAAGCCTCTGTAATAGTTAGCCAAGGGCACTGATGCAGTGCCATTTAAAGAGAATCTGACAGATCTTCATAGCTTCAAAACAAGCATGAATCAAATGAACAGCATAGAAGAACTAGTAGAAGACATAGGATTATTTTTCAACTGTACCTTCATATAGACCAACAAATATACATCATTAATTTGTTTTAGTTATATCCCCATATTTATCCCTAATACTGGTTACTTGTACCTTTTCTTTTTGTTCTTAATAAAATTTGCCAGTCTCAACTAGTTTTTATTTTATCGATCTTGTTTATATTTAATTAATCTGTGCATTTCCTTATTATTTTCTACTTTCTTGCTTTTATTTTGCTGTTCTTGGTCTAACTCCCTTACTCAATGCTTATTTCATTATTTTTTTCTATCTTTCCTGTTTTCTCTTAGGTATGTATGTGTGTGTATATATATAAAGAGCTAAAAATACCTCTCATATAACTGGGTCCCACAAATTTCTAATGTAATGCATTCACTGATATCCAGTTCTAAATGCCACAATTTACATTATTATTTATGTTTTGACCACAATTTTGTAGAATTTTAGTTTGCCAAGATAGGCCTAAGAGCTTTCTTTCCTTATTTATTTTATAAATTAATTGTATTTTGGTCTGAAAATGCATTTTACATTATATAAATTTCTTGTTATTTATAGAAATTTCCTCTGAACTTACTAGGTGGATTATTTTTATAAATAATCTATATATGATTGAGAAGAATGTGTATTCTCTATTTGTTTTGAGAGTGTATAATTGACCAATAGAGTTTTTAAATGTTATTCAAATTTTCTTTACCATTACCATTTTTGCTTATCTTGAATTTATTGACATTGGAGAAGGTATTAAATTATCCAATTATAATGGTGGATTTGTTAATTTCTTCTTACGATTCTGTTTATTTTTACTTTGTATATTTTGAGGCAATGTTGTTATATACCTTTAAACTCAGAAATGTTTTATCTTTCTGGTGAATTGAAATTTTATAATTAAACATGTACCTTATTAACACTAATAATTTTTTTCTGAAGGTTTATTTTCTCTTGTGTTAATACCTATGCCAAATTACATTTTTAAAAAATATTTATTTATTATTTATTTGGTTGTGTCTTAGTTGCAGCAGGCAGGCTTCTTAGTTGTGGCAAGTGGGCTCCTTAGTTGCAGCAGGCAGAGTCCTTATTTGCAGCTCACTGGCTCCTTAGTTGTGGCATGCAAACTCTTAGTTGCTGCATGCATGTGGGATCTAGTGTCCGGACCAGGGATCAAACCCAGACCCCCTGCACTGGGAGTGAGGAGTCAACATCTGTGCCACCAGGGAAGTCCCCAGATTACATTTTTTTTTTTTTTTTTTTTTTTTGCGGTACGCGGACCTCTCACGACTGTGACCTCTCACCACTGTGGCCCCTCCCGTTGCGGAGCACAGGCTCCGGACACGCAGGCCCAGCGGTCATGGCCCATGGGCCCAGCCGCTCCGTGGCACGTGGGATCCTCCCGGACCAGGGCACAAACCCACGTCCCCTGCATCAGCAGGCGGACTGCCAACCACTGCACCACCAGGGAAGCCCCCCAGATTACTTTTGATGATTATTTTGTGATATTCCTTTTTCTATCACTATACATTCAATCATGTTTTATGCAATCATGTTTTAAATGAATCTCTTGTAAACAACATATAGCTGTGACTCTGAAACAATTTGTTTGGGAATCTTTGTCTTTTAACTAGCAAGTTTTACTAATATACATTATGATAATGTTACCCATTGTATTTAGATTTGTTTCAACCGTTTTATTCGAACTTTCCATTTACTGTGCTGTTTATTTGCTTCTTTTTTCCACCTTTCCTGCCTTCTAATGTGTGGATGATTTTTCTTTCTTCTTTTTTTCCCTTAGCTGGTTTAGAAGTTTATTTATTCAATTTCTTTGCCCAACATTGTTACTTGCATTTAATTCCTTCTACTTAGTTCAATTTCTCTCTTAGTACATAGTTATTTCAGCAAGAGTCCTTGAATGGTAGACTTTCATTTTCTTTGTTTAGAAATATATCTTGAATGCTAGCTAGCTATAATGCAAAAATGGCTGGAACTTAAACTCAACAATTAAATGAATATTTTACAGTATGAAAATATAACTTGGATTAACAGTCCTGCCAAATAATTTGTATGAAATTTAGAGTTTGATGATGAATAAATGGACCTTAAAACATGGAATGACCACATCTGAGTGTAATCAGACAACAGGGTTGGAGTTGTCAAATCTCCCTGAACATCCCTTGCCAGCAGAAGCAATCATTCCTCTATCATATGAGCAGACAACCATTTCCTTGTTTGAAGATCCTGTAATAAGCTCAGTAACACAATTACCTTGCAAAGTAAAGCCTATTCTTCTCAATACCCTCCAACAGCCTTCATCGCCTCTAAACCTATAACCACAGTCAAATCCAGGCATGTCTCAGAGAAAAGTACAAAGTCTGACCATACCTAATGAACTGTGAGATTTTGCTAATTTATATTGACAAATTTCTGAGGAATATGGATTCTAACAAGGTTAGATCAAGTGGAATGGAATAAACATTGACTCAGACCAAAGTTATCAATATGATGAACTTGTCAGAGGTTGAGTTTAATGTATAAGTTTCAACAGCTGAATCTAAATGTTAGTTTGTTTGCTTAACTGAAACCTGAACTCAGTGATGAATTATGTCTAATGTGGGTGAGAGTACAGAATTTCCTTTACATAACATAGAGGAAAAAATCCAGAAGCTTAAAGAAGATGAGAATGTGAGAGTGGATATATCATATGTGTCCTACACACCCACCTTCCCATTATGTCTCTCAGGAGGGCTGATGGTGTACTCCCTTCTTTTAGTCATTAAGAAATGCATAAGAAGCCACCAGCATTCTTGAATAGCACTGTAAAATCTGACCAACGTAGGCCAGGGAAGATGGTGAGAACAGTCATCACTGAAATGCACTTCCTGATTTCAGAGGCTGTTATGGGATCTTGAAGTGCTAAAGTTAGACGTGTACAATTACCTAGTAGATAGCAGAGATATAGGTTGGCCATATCTCTTATTTGCAATGTATATTCTACTTTGAGACATCTGAGAGTTTTCTTAAACAAGACAGGATTCCCCATGACCACCCCCTACACACACACATATGTATATTTGCACAAAAAAGTCTGGTGCAAGCTCTTAAGATAACATTCTTGCCCCTATTATGGATGTGAAAAATACTTTGAAGGAAATATCAAGACAACTTGGTGACTTTAATAGCATCTTAAGTAGGACTCTTTCTGTTGCCCCAGAACTGGTTACAAAGACTTCAAAGTTCAAGAAAAAGAATCCTCAGGTAAGCTTACTCCCTAACTAAAGTAGCAAATAGTTGAATGGTTAGTAGGAGCCAGGTACCCATTCTGGATATAAGAGGCAGCTGAACCAGCAATTTTCTCCCTGCAAGTATCATCCCAGCTGCAACCTGCCTTATTGTCTATATAATAGAAAATACAGGTGGAGTGAAGTGCTATGGTTTTTAACTCTCCCTTTCTCCATAGGTGGTATAAGACAATGGTCTAGGAGGAGCGTTTCCTTTCCCAAAGACCAATAAGAGAAGAACTCCAAGAAAATCATTCATAAAAATTTGAAAGTGCCTGCTAAAAATGGAGAGTGACATCTATTCTCATCCAGTTCAGCCAATGGATTTGTTGTTTTTTCTTCAGCCGACCAGAGCCAAGAAAAAATAGCTGGAAAATGATAATAGGACAAAGACAAGAAGGTAAGGTATCAGCCAGGTCTTCTACTGTTTATCATTGCAGGGCTGCCTAAATTTCCTATGAGCTAGGAAACACCAATGAAAGGTTTGCTGGTAGGTAAGAGAAGGCCTTCCAGGTGAGGAGACCAGCAGATTGTAGCCATGGAGGATAATTACAGGAGCTGAAGAGCTCTGGAAAAGGAAAAACCTGACCAATGTTGGTGCAGGGAGCTCCAGGAGAATGGAATCTTCTACAAATGTCATTAAGGGATGGCAAAATTTTGATTGTTAATTGTAAGCAGTGATTCAAGAAAAATAAAACCTTTTTTGTGCTTATGTCTTATTGAGTTCAAAAGATTCAATAAATAAGTTATAAATCCATAGAATGCTGAAAGTGATTCAGCCAAAGAAAAAATAAAGAAGACTCTGAAGTTTCAACTGTGGCAGACTTGGAAAACAATGATTCTCTACACCAAAGGAAAGGGGTGGAGAGGATCAGTGAGGAGGGTACTAGAAAAACTGGTGGGTTCGACACTTGAATTCCAGGGAGGGCTGGGATTTCCAAATGGAAATACCCAGGATGTAACTGGAAATGCATGAAAGAAGGTAAAAAGAAGGTCAAGGAGTATGGATATGTTCATGGTTCAGAAAGAGATAATCACTGAATATATGAAAAGGAATGAATTTCCATGGTAAGGTGCTCATTAAGGACATTCATCCATCTCTCTAAGTCATCATGCAGGGTTCCTTTTGTCTACCTCAGGATGCAAGGGGAAAATTAAAATATTTAAACACTGCATTAAAGTAATGATGCAAAAATCAAAACAGAGTGACCAGTGCCTTTTAACTATTCTTATTACTTCATTGATGAAACCCTAAGCTCTCACATTTGATGATAGCTATTGTATTTATAATAAAGTTCCTTCTATTTTGTATGAAAAGAGCATTTCTTTTTGAGAAAGCCAAACTTTGTTGAAAGATCTTGTCACTTAATAACTCCAGTTTGCTATTTAAACAGCCTGGATTTGTCCTTAATGACCAGACAAGTGTCTGTCACTGTAAAATTAGGCAAGTCAAACTTTTAACTTTTGCAAAGTTACAGTTAACTTTCTGAGAATCATTCTTCACAGAAATGAGGGAACAAAAGGTATAAGGGCCTAATTTCCTAGGTATATAATCTTTCTCAACCAAAAATATATGCTATATTTATTTCCTTCTATGATTTTGACTATTATCACTTGAACTTCATTCATAAAAACTAAAAAAAAGATTAGATTATTTACTTCAAAATGGGCAAGCATGTGTATCTGAATGTTCATGGTGTTTAATAAAGCATACTGTAAGATGAATAAAGAAAAAAAAACATCTTTAGTCTGAAAGCAAGGGTGTTTCCCCCCCGTGGCACTTTATGACATCTGGCAGCTCATTACCACACTTCATAGAGTCTCGTGTCAGCATGTCAGATTTCCCTAAATTTTGACAGAATTAAAGTAGTGCCATTTGATATAATTGATATTGTACAGTTAATCAGGCAGTGGTTCCATAACAGAGTAACATTCTCAAAAGGTTTAATTACTGAACTGTGAAGATTTACTGCCATCTGGAAGTTCCTTCCCAAAGTTCTGTTCCTGAATTTTATGTAGGGTTCACAAAAATAACTTGGTCCATTTAGAAATCATGCCCTCGATTTGAAAATTAAAATTGTTATTTTTGGAATCTCATTTGGCCTAGAGATCATAGAAACCTTATGAAAAATAAAGAAGCAATGGCAAATGAGAATGAAGGAAATAAAAGTGGAAGCTCTGGAAATTATTCTCTTGATCTACTGTTTAAGAATACAGACTCTGGAGCCAGAGGGCTAGATTTCAAACCCCAGTTCCAGCACTTACTAACCATGGGAACTTGAGCAAGTTATTTAAAGTCTCTGTGCCTCAGTTTCTTTGTCTGTAAAATAAGGACACTAATAACACTTATATTATATGATTAGAGTGAAGATTAAATGCATTAACACTTGAAAAGTGCTTGTATTATACCTGGCACATGGTAAGAGAAAAATACTCACTGTTACTGTTATTATTAAGATTTTAACATTATTTTGTCCTCAGGATTGTTCTCATCCCAAGAGACAAATATACTATTTGAAAAGATTCTTCTTGGCTAGTAAAGTTCCTATGCCCAAATATTAATAAGTTAAATATAAAGTAGCACCATCATTTCTCAGGAATCTTATAACCAGGATCACTATTTTTGAGTGAAAGTTTGAGTTGGATTCCCTCTAAATTTCATCCTGGTGTAAGAGTCTATGATTCTATAAAATCAATCATAATAGGTGTTATGGACTAAAATGTGTCTTTCCAAAATTTATGTGTTGAAGCTATAACCCCCAATGTGTTGGTATTTGGAGATGGGACAGGGCGCCCTTTGAGAGGTAACAGGGTTTAGATGAGGTTGTGAGGGTAGGGCCTTCATGATGAGATTAGTGTCCTTGTAAGAAGAGGCACCA
This sequence comes from Mesoplodon densirostris, assembly GCF_025265405.1. Taxonomy (NCBI): domain Eukaryota; kingdom Metazoa; phylum Chordata; class Mammalia; order Artiodactyla; family Ziphiidae; genus Mesoplodon; species Mesoplodon densirostris. Next base: position 24,541,443 of record NC_082668.1, read on the forward strand.
GAGAGCTTCCTTCCTCTCTCTCTCTCTCTCTCTCTCTCTCTCTCTCTCTCTCTCTCTCTCTTTCTCTCTCAATCATTTGAGGAAACAGCAAAAAGGCAAGGTGGCATCTGCAAACCAGGAAGAGAGCCCTCACTGCAGAATCTAAGTGAACTGCTCCTTGATCTTGGACTTCCCAGGTTCCAGAGCTAGGAAAAATAAATTCCTATTGTTTAAGCTACCATCAAGAAATTTCTATTGTTAAAGCTATCCAGTTGTTTGTTATGGCAGCCCAAACTGACTGATACAACAAGGTAATTGATAAGAAATTTTAGAAAAACAGGCTTTCACCCAAAAGAAACATTACTTTATCATCCTCTAATATTCTGGTACAATATCTATGAAGAAGGACAAGAACAAGCAGAACAAGAAGAATGAGAAGAAGCAGAAGGAAGAGAAGGAAGATAATAATAATAATAATAATAATAATAATAATAATAATTCTCTATTGATAGAAAGTTAGAAATAATTTCTAGAGAGGGAGTAATGTATTCTGCAACCTGAGTAGAACCCAGTGGAATATAGCAAGATACATAGGAAAAAGGAAAGGATAAAAGAAGTATATAAATCTTAGTCATTCCAAAGAATGAGAAATTATTGATTTAGACAAAACAGAATTGATATTATAAAACATGTTTGTACATTGCTGTTATAGCCAGATATTCCAACTTAAAATGTATTGTGGATATTTTTATATCATGATGAAGCCTTTTATTATTGTGTTTTTCTCAGGGATTCACAGTGTTTCACTGAATGGATATACCACAATTTTTTTAATAGCTCTTTATTGGAGTATAAATGCTTCACAATACTGTGTTAGTTTCAGTTGCACAACAGAGCGAATCAGCCATATGCATACACATGTCCCCATATCCCCTCCCTCTTGAGCCTCCCTCCCATCCTCCCTATCCCACCCCTCTAAGTCATCACAAAGCACCGAGCCAACCTCTGTGTGCTATGCTGCTGCTTCCCACCAGCCAACTATTTTATATTCAGTAGTGTACATATGTCGATGCTACTCCCACTTCGCCCCAGCTTTGCCCTCCAACCCCTGTCCTCAAGTCCATTCTCTATGTGTACCTCTTTATTCCTGCCCAGCAACTAGGATCATCAATACCATTTTTTTTTACATTCCATATAAATGTGTTAGCATATGGGATTTGTTTTTCTCTTTCTGACTTACTTCACTCTGTATGACAGACTCTAGGTCCATCCACCTCACTACAAATAACTCAATTTCATTTCTTTTTGTGGCTAATATTCCATTGTATATATGTGCCACATCTTCTTTATCCATTCATATGTCAATGAACATTTAGGTTGCTTCCATGCCCTGGCTATTGTAAATAGTGCTGCAGTGAACATTGTGGTACATGTCTCTTTTTGAATTATGGTTTTCTCAGGGTATATGCCCAGTAGTGGGATTGATGGGTCATATGGTAGTTCTACTTTTATTTTTTAAGGAACCTCCATACTGTTTTCCATAGTGGTTGTATCAATTTACATTCCCACCGACAGTGTAGGAGGATTCCCTTTTCACCAAATCCTTTCCAGCATTTATCATTTCTGGATTTTTTTTTTTTTTTTTTTTTTTTTTTTTTTGCGGTATGCGGGCCTCTCACTGTTGTGGCCTCCCCCGTTGCGGAGCACAGGCTCCGGACGCGCAGGCTCCGGACGCGCAGGCTCAGCGGCCATGGCTCACGGGCCCAGCCGCTCCGCGGCATATGGGATCCTCCCAGACCGGGGCACGAACCCGTATCCCCTGCATCAGCAGGCGGACTCTCAACCACTTGCGCCACCAGGGAGGCCCCATTTCTGGATTTTTTGATGATGGCCATTCTGACCGGAATGAGGTGATACTGCACTGTGGTTATCATTTGCATTTCCCTAATAATTGTTGATATTGAGCATCTTTTCATCTGCCTCTTGACCATCTGTATGTCTTCCTTGGTGAAATGTCAATTTAGGTCTTCCACCCATTTTTTAACTGTATTGTTTGTTTTTTTGATATTGAGCTCCATGAGCTGTTTGTATATTTTGGAGATTAATGCTTTGTCTGTTGTTTCATTTGAAAATATTTCCTCCCATTCTGAAGGTTGTATTTTGTCTTGTTTATGGTATCCTTTGCTGTGTAAAAACTTTGAGTTTTCTTTGTTCTTCTTTCTAGTTGTTTTAAGTCTATGGTTAGATTGTTTATTTGCGATTTTTCCTGTTTCTTGAGGTGAGATTGAATTGCTATAAACTTCCCTCTTAGAACTGCTTTTGCTGCATCCCATAGGTTTTGGGTCATGGTGTTTTCATTGCCATTTGTTTCTATGTATTTTTTTATTTCTTCTTTAATATCTTCAGTGATCTCTTGGTTATTTAGTAGCACACTGTTTGGCCTCCATGTATTTATGTTTTTTACAGGTTTTTTCCTGTAATTGTTTTCCAGTCTCATAGCACTGTGGTCAGAAAAGATGCTTGATATAATTTCAATTTTCTTAAATTTTCTGAGCTTGATCTGTTACCCAAGATGTGATCTATCCTGGAGAATGTTCAGTGTGCACTGGAGAAGAAAGTGTATTCTGCCACTTTGGATGGAATGTTCTATAAATATCAATTAAATCTATTTGGTCTTTTGTGTCATTTAAAGCTTGTGTTTCCTTACTTATTTTCTGTTTGGATGATCTGTCCATTGGTGTAAGTGGGGTGTTAAAGTCCCCTTCTATTATTATGTTAATGTCAATTTCTCCTTTCATGGTTGTTAACATATGCCTTATGTACTGAGGTGTTCCTATGTTGGGTGAATAAACATTTATAATTGTTATATTTTCTTCTTGGATTGATCCTTTGATCATTATGTAGTGTCCTTCCTTATCTCTTGTAACAGTCTTATTTTAAAGTCTATTTTATCTGTTAAGAGTATTGCTACTCCAGCTTTCTTTTGATTTCCATTTACATGGAATATCTTTTTCCATCCCTTCACTTTCAGTCTGTATGTGTCCCTAAGTCTGAAGTGAGTCTCTTGTAGACAGCATATATGTGGGTCTTATTTTTGTGTCCATTCAGCCAGAATGTGTCTTTTAGTTGGGGCATTTAATCCATTTACGTTCAAGGTTATTATTGATATGTATGTTCCTATTATAATTTTCTTAATTGTTTTGGGTTTCTTTTTGTGCTTTTTTTTAACATCTTTATTGGAGTATAATTGCTTTACAATGTTGTGTTAGTTTCTGCTGTATAACAAATTGTATCAGTTATATGCACACGTATATCCTCATATCCAGTCCCTCTAGTGTCTCCCCCCAACCCTCCCTATCCCACCCCTCTATGTGGTCACGAAGCACTGAGCTGATCTCCCTGTGCTATGCAGCTGCTTCCTTCTAGCTATCCATTTCACATTTGGAAGTGTAATATGTCAATATCACTCTCTCACTTCATCCCAGCTAACCCTTCCCCCTTCCTGTGTCCTCAAGTCCATTCTCTATGTCTGTGTCTTTATTTCTGTCCTGCCCCTAGGTCATCAGAACCTTTTTTTTTTCTTTAGAGTCCACATATATGTGTTAGCATATGGTATTTGTTTTTCTCTTTCTGATTTACTTCATTCTGTATGACAGACTCCAGGTCCATCCACCTGACTATACATAATTCAATTTCACTTTTTTATGGCTGAATAATATTCCATTGTATATATGTGACACATCATTTTATCCATTCATCTATTGATGGACACTTAGGTTGCTTCCATGTCCTGGCTATTGTAAATAGTGCTGCAATGAACATTGTGTTACATGGCTCTTTTTGAAGTATGGTTTTCTCATTACTATATGCACAGTAGTGGGATTGCTGGGTCATATGGTAATTCTATTTTTAGTTTTCTAAGGAACCTCCATACTGTTCTCCATAGTGGTTGTACCAATTCACATTCCCTATGAAAGTGAAGGTGGTTTCCCTTTTCTTCACACCCTCTCCAGCATTTATTGTTTGTAGATTTTTTTTTTTTTACAAATTTAATCAGTTATACATATACATATGTTCCCATATCCCCTCCCTTTTGCGTCTCCCTCCCACCCTCCCTATCCCACCCCTCCAGGCGGTCACAAAGAACCGAGCTGATCTCCCTGTGCTATGCGGCTGCTTCCCACTAGCTATCTACCTTACGTTTGGTAGTGTATATATGTCCATGCCGCTCTTTCACTTTGTCACAGCTTACCCTTCCCCCTCCCCATATCCTCAAGTCCATGCTCTAGTAGGTCTGTGTCTTTATTCCTGTCTTACCCCTAGGTTCTTGATGACATTTTTTTCTTAAATTCCATATATATGTGTCAGCATATAGTATTTGTCTTTCTCTTTCTGACTTACTTCACTCTGTATGACAGACTCTAGGTCCATCCACCTCATTACAAATAGCTCAATTTCATTTCTTTTTATGGCTGAGTAATATTCCATTGTATATATGTGCCACATCTTCTTTATCCATTCATCCAATGATGGACACTTAGGTTGTTTCCATCTCCGGGCTATTGTAAATAGGGCTGCTATGAACATTTTGGTACATGTCTCTTTTTGAATTATGGTTTTCTCAGGGTATATGCCCAGTAGTGGGATTGCTGGGTCATATGGTAGTTCTATTTGTAGTTTTTTAAGGAACCTCCATACCGTTCTCCATAGTGGCTGTACCAATTCACATTCCCACCAGCAGTGCAAGAGTGTTCCCTTTTTTCCACACCCTCTCCAGCATTTATTGTTTCTAGATTTTTTGATGATGGCCATTCTGACTGGTGTGAGATGATATCTCATTGTAGTTTTGATTTGCATTTCTCTAATGAGTAAAGATGTTGAGCATCCTTTCATGTGTTTGTTGGCTGTCTGTATATCTTCTGTGGAGAAATGTCTATTTAGGTCTTCTGCCCATTTTTGGATTGGGTTGTTTGTTTTTTTGATATTGAGCTGCATGAGCTGCCTGTATTTTTTGGATATTAATCCTTTGTCAGCTGCTTCATTTGCAAATATTTTCTCCCAACCTGAGGGTTGTCTTTTCGTCTTGTTTATGGTTTCCTTTGCTGTGCAAAAGCTTTGAAGTTTCTTTAGGTCCTATTTGTTCATTTTTGTTTTTATTTCCATTTCTCTAGGAGGTGGGCCAGAAGGATCTTGCTGTGATTTATGTCATAGAGTGTTCTGCCTATGTTTTCCTCTAAGCGTTTTATAGTGTCTGGCCTTACACTGAGGTCAGACACTACTGTACATTTAATGGATTAAATCCATTTTGAGTTTATTTTTGTGTATGGTGTTAGGGAGTGTTCTAATTTCATTCTTTTATATGTAGCTGCCAAGTCCAAGACAAATCTTCTACAGCAGAATCAGGGCCCATATAGGTTAAGGGTTGGAGCTGAGAACTAAAATGAGAACATCTGGATGGAAATGCCAGAGAATCACAAAACCTCATATTCTCCTAAACCTACCATTTTGCTAAAACAGCCAGAAGAGCAGACTCTTCCATTGCAGGGAGAACTTGCAATGATCTCACCTGAGGCTGGGGCCTTAGAAGTTGATGCAAGACCTGTCCTTGAAATGCTTCATTGCCTACAGGACAATAACCAGGGTCAAATCTCTGAGTGGCTATCATGTACAGTTCCTGATCTTGGGAGAAATAGCTTAAACACCAAGAAATTGCAGGACCTGAATAATATATATTAGCAGAATTCAGGACAACATGTAGAAATGGCTCATAAGCCTGGATAATAGAGTTGTTGAAATAAAAATCTGGTTTGAGGAGAATTTTTGATGTAAGGGTTCACATCCATAACCCATAACTCAGAATTACAAGTCTTGTCAGGTATATCTGGAGCTGGTCTTAATAATCTCCTGGGATGGCTCCTTGACACTTATCCTAAAGGAAATGAGATGACTATATTTGCCAGAATTTCCTTGGAATGGTATTAATAAAGTAGTGAAAAGTCATTCATAGAGGAGGAAATAGAAAAAAATGTATTTATCATGTGAGTCCAGAGAATTCATGTAACAGATTATTTTTTCCAAAGATGATCAAAACATTATCTCTTATCCCACATGTTGTTATAGAAACTTGGCCCTCTCCTATTAAAAGGTGGGAGTTTGAATCTAGGCAGGCTTGAGACTTCTTCTATGAATAGAAGGCAGCTGAATTGACACTACAAGATTTCTGAGGTTAGGTTGCTAGTTAATCTACTATATACATGCCATCACACTAATTGAACTTAGTAAATCTACTATATACACACCATCACACTAATTGAACTTAGTGAGCAGCTGATTCCCTAGAAAGATCCATGGCTGTCCAGGGTTGGATGATAAAACCCACGAAAATTCAAGACCCTACTACATCCATAAATTTTGTAGGGGCTCATTGATCTGGGGCATGTTAGGATATCCTCTTCAAGTAAACATATGAACATGTGGTCCTATGTCAACCACTCTGTTGCACCTATACCTATTTATCATTTCAAACCTATTGCCTCAAGGGTGTGGAGGGTCTTCTCTATAGACCAACTATAGAAGAGGAGGAGGAAAGTAATTGAGACTGGTTCACAGATAGGTCAGTACAATATTTTGATGTTAGCTAAAAATGAACACATGCTGTGTTATAGCACCACTGAGTGATAGCCTAAATGACACTGGTACAGGAAAATTCTCCCAGTGGGAAGACTATAAGAAGTACACTTGGTTGTTCAATTCTAATGGAAGGAAAAGTGACCTAAGGTAAGGACATATATGGAGCTCTAGGCAGTGGCAAATGGCTAGGCTGGTTTTTCAGTGATCTAAAAAGAACAAGTTTAGAAAATTGACAACAAGTAAGTCTGTGAAAGAGGCATATGATTGGACCTATCACACTGGGCACAAAGCATGGGGATATGTGTCTGATATCAGTGCCCTACATAGCACATCCATCATAAAGAACAGGGTGACTTATCCTGTGGATATCAACTTGACTCCCTCCTAAGCTGTGCTAGTGCTTAGGAATACAGTGACTATAGAGGCAGTGGCAGAGACTATGTGTGAACCCAACAAAACAGCCTCCCTTTCATCAGCATTGACCTCACTACAACCACTGCTGAATGACCAAGCTGCCAGCAGCAAAGATCAACAGGTGATACAGCATCATTCCTTGAGGAGATAAGCCAACCAGTTTTCGGCAAGTTGATTACATTAGATCTCTTTCCACTCTGAGAGCCAAGTGCTGGCTATGGATTAGGGAAATTTTGAGCTGGTAGCAAGAAGGGAAATGATAAATAGCAATCACAATCTCAGGACCAGCAGCAGCAGTGAAGATCCTAAGGTGATTTACTTTTGTTTTGCTTTTGTTTGCTCATTTTTCACTCATCTTCTTTTATTAAGTCTTTGGAGAGACTGCAGCTGTCCTTCACTTTGCAGGGGTTTCTGGCAAATTTGACTTGTATTTCTCCTCTTTCAGAGAAGAAGGGAGGGCAACTTATCATCGCCGAAAATGAAGTCCCCATATTATAGTAGGGGAGATGTATGTAATGGAAGACACAAGCCAACCTCAGTGTTGCAAGAGATGGACCTCGTTGGATGTCTCCTATGCACTACATCAGGTACTCTCAGCCTCATATTCTAGACAATTCAAGGGCATTGATCAGTTTCAGACAAGTGCAACCTGACAGCATCTCACCACAGGCACAGGTAGAATGACCCTCAGCTGACTGAGAGGATGGGGGATAGGGAGGGGCTGTTAAAGTGCAACCTGAAAGGTGGTAGGACTGACTCCCTGTGGGGTGGACTTTGTCTGATGAGAGATGGGAGCAGGTGCATAAATGTACCTTTGGATGGAAAGCCTGAGACATATTTCATATGGCTTCCCAGATGGTCTATGTGGTATCAGACAACCTCTTGCTCATAATAGTGACTGAATCAATCATGCAGTCTTGTGCTGGCTCTGCTTTCCTTCCTTTGCTCTCCTGTCCTCTCTCCTACTCCCTGGGGTAGTGCTCCAATAAAGGACTCAACCACAAAACTTTGTTTCTGGGTCTGCATGAGGTGGGGGTCACATAGGCAAAGACACTAAATTTATTCACATATTTCTGTTTCCTTAGTATAAGTTCCTGTATCTGGAATTGCTGAGTCAAATCACATTCATTTTTTTTGTTTGTTTTCTTTATTGGAGTACAGTTGATTTACAATGTTGTGTTAGTCAAAGTACATCCTTAAGGCTCAAAGGCATATCGCCAAACTTGCTCTCCAGAAAGAGGTTGCAGTTCACTGTCCTGTGTTCACTTTCATGAGGAATATATGAAAGTGGCCATTTCCTCACATATTGATTGGAGTTATTTTTGCTATTCTGTAACTCGATGTGTAAAAATGGCATATCTTTGTCTTAATTTTTATTTTTCTGTGTAAGAATAAATTTGGACTTTATTCAATAAGCATATGCTTATTGCCCACTTGTTTATATTTGGAGAAGTTTATATCATTTGTCAGTGTATTATCCATTTTTGTGTAATTCCAAGAGCCCCTTATTCATTAAAGTCATGAATAAATTCATTATCTTTTGCACATGGTGAATGTATTTTTTCTGTTTGTTGTTTGCTTTTTAATTTTGCTTTATGATGCTTTTAGACATACCCACATTTATTGTTGTTTTGGAGGACTATCTCACTGATTTGACTCTTTCTGTATCAGAGTCATAATGTTTTATCATGACAGTTTTTGAGTATTTTAATATCTTATAATACAAGCCTCCTATTTTCTGTATTTAATTTAAAACTTTTTTGCTTTTTTTTTTTTTTTTTTTGCGGTACGCGGGCCTCTCACTGTTGTGGCCTCTCCCATTATGGAGCACAGGCTCTGGACGCACAGACTCAGCGGCCATGGCTCACGGGCCTAGCCGCTCCGCAGCATGTGGGATCTTCCCGGACCGGAGCACGAACCTGTGTCCCCTGCATCGGCAGGCGGACTCTCAACCACTGCGCCACCAGGGAAACCCTTTTTGGCTATTCATATACAGTCATTCTTTCTAGAATCCCACTGGCATCTTGTATTTAACAAGTGACTGCACATCTGAACTAGGTGTTCACAGGTCTTTTTCATTTTGACTTATTTACACTATAAATTTTAGCAATTTAGTCTCAAATTAAACAATTGTTTAATGTCTTAAATAAACTCAAATGGTCTTTTTCTTTCTATTCCCACTATTGCTCCCTTACTTTGGACCCTTATTGTTTTTGTATCTGGTTTATTATAATAGTCACCTGAAAAGACTCACTACTATACAATCTTGCCTGTTCTCCAAAACCATAGTGTTTTCTTCAAAAAATCAAGTCTGATGAGTTTTCTTGGTTCTCCACACCCGTCAGTATGAAGTCCATTAGCATAGTGTACAAGGTCCTTTTATAATCTAGTCTTTGGATATCTTTCCTACCCCATCCTTCACCATTTCTTCTCCTCTCTCCCATCCCAACCTAAAGTGGACCCCTTTAGCTGTTCCCAGAATAGGCAATATACTCTGCCTTTGGTGCCTCTGCTCAGGCTGCTGCTTCTGTAAGAAAACATTTTATCCTTTCACTGTTCCTCTTTGCCTGTCTAATATCTATTCGTGATACTTGGCTCAGCCTTCATCTCTAAGATGCCTTTCTTTATCCAAGTTTCAATTTATTTTCTTTCCTATGTATTCCCAGCACATCTCATACACACCACTATTTTTGCAATGCTCATACTTCATGGTCATTGTTGCCAAATCTTCAGAGTCAAGGATGATGGCTCTTGTTACGTTTGTATCTCCAGAGTCTAGCACAGTGTCTGGCATATAAAAGTCAGTTAATATATTGTATAATGATTGATAGAATGAATATCTCTCAGTTTCCACATCTGAAAGATGAGGATGATATTTCAACTGAACAATGTTATATAATGGTAAAATTAAATATGTAAATAAGATGGCTTTTAACACTGTTAACTGGTATACAAATACAAGGTGAGAATCAAAGATACAAAGTTATATTCCCAAATGATTAGAGAAAGTTGTTACTTCCTAGATTAAAGAAGAAAATACAAGCATTTACATACTGAATTTTGTTTAAAACACATTGATTCTCAAGGATAATTTTGAGTTTATATACATTTTATTTGGGATTTTTTCATTAGTAGGTAAAAATGTGCTTAGGATATATAATCACAGTTATTTCCACCTAACCTTTATATTTTGTGACATCCTCAAGTTCAGAAACTTTCCTTTGTTAAAAGGTTATATTCTACCAAATTTCTTTTGCAAAGTAGTTTTATCAATTGCCTCAAAATAAGAAATCATTTATATATATATTTTTTACAATATGAAAACTGCAGATATATTCACTTGGGAATGCTTTTAAAGGGCAAGTCTGCATTCCAAATAACAAGTTATATGTATTAAATGAGTATAGTAAAAGTCAGAAAGTCTGATCATAAATGTCTAAAGTTGCTGACAGTCTCACTACATAAAAAAAGGACTATGCAGTGGAAAGTTTTTGCAGCTGCCCAATAAAAAGCAGTTTATAAATGGACTAAAAAATTGTGATCTAAAAAAATTTTTTTTAATTGAAGACAAGTTTTTATGTTAACAAATGTACCAAACTGATTTATAGAGGTTATTCAATTTTGCTGAAAACTTTAAAATATTTTTCATTAGTAATATATGTACATATGCTTGTTTTAATATAAATTTTATTTTGTAATTCCTTAAAAGTTATTTTAATGAAACATGACTATGATACATTTATTAGAGGTAATGTTTGTTTAAACACAAATATATAATTTAAGAAACAGGAGAGGAGTTGTAAATCCTCGGCCCATTTTCTACATGTTTATTGACTAAACATTTATCTAAAACATTCAGAAAATTTTCATAAGTGTTCACTTCCAATTTTCTTTGATTATGATCTTCTAAAAATGTATACTTCTCATATTAAATTTTACTTTTGAACTGCTTAAATTACTCTTATATTTTTGCTTCTTTTTAAATGTCTTAATATCTTAAACAACTGGCATTGCTTTGATCGCTCTTTTGAACTTCTTTGCTAATGTTAGATCTATGTATACTATATTTGAAGGAACAATTTTTATCTTTTTAAAAAGTAATACATATATAATGTAACTTTTCTGTACAGTGCTTACCTCAAAATGTCATGAATTAAAATAATACCAAAAACAAAAAAACAAAAAAAGGAGAGATTTCCCTGGTGGTCCAGTGGTTAAGACTCTGCACTTCCACTGCATGGGGCACAGTTTCAATCACTGGTCAGGGAATTAAGATCCCACATGCAGTGCAGCCAAAAAGAAAAACAAAAATTTTAATAAATTAAAAAATAAAATAACGTATTCCTCAGGGAAAAGCAAAGCACTTCTGTTGGATATGTGTGAAAAGAGTAGGCAGTGGTTGTAATGAAACTTCCAAATACTAAACTTCCCTTGCACTTATCAAGTCTCATCCATCAACCTTTTCATTTGTTTGTTTTCATTTCTCTTTCTGGCTTCCAGGGTTTGGAATCCACTTTCTGCAGGGCCTATAACCCCTTACACACTTCATTCCTGCTGATTGATTCCCTCTCTTACAAAGTTTCCAGCCCTTTCTTGCTGCATCCTTACTACCAAAACACTTCATCCAACAGATATGAATGCAAACTTGAAGATGTGGCTGCACATCTGCACATACCTTTTTACAAAGGAAAACAAAAATAATAGGGTAGTGGAGAGTCTGATGTCTAATCAAAACCTAATAATCGTTCCTTTCTTGTTGATTTCCTCTTCAATACTAAATGTAAAAGTCAGACATGTTGGTACTTCAAAGGACTCATGATAAATTAAAAAAATATTTTTTCATCATCTGGCACTAGGCTTGCTGAAAGTAGTTTAGTATGCTGCTTCACTCCCATTTGAAATTCCAGCATGGAATTTTTAGCATCATGGGTATGTTGTGGGATCAACACAACAGACTGAGTATCGAGTTCATAAAAAGTGAACTTTGCATATTTTTAAATATACTTTTTACTTGTTAGGAGGCAAAAAAAAAATAAAGATTAAAAAATAAAATTGACAAAAATCACATAATATAAGGCATAATACAGATTTCCATCAAAGACGTTCGTATACTATATATAATATGGACACTTTTTATCTTTTAAAAAACAAATATGTTCCTTAAAAAAAAATACAACTGAGCTTAAAAACTTGCTTAGTGAGCAATACTTCAGAGAGCAAGCAAACAAACAATACTTCATGGAGTAAGAAAGAGAGAAATTATTTTAAACTTTCTTTACTTTTTTTTTTTTTTTTTTTTTTGACTGCACTACACAGCATGCAGGATCTTAGTTCCCAACCAAGGATCAAACCTGTGCCCCCTGCAGTGGAAGCACGAGTCTTAACCACTGGACCACCAGGGAAGTCCTCCAAAACTTTCTTTACTCTTAATAACTGGTGTTACCAAGTTTGAAAATCTGATGTGCACGTCTCCACATTAGGAATAAACCTCTACCTCAAGAGATACACTTAAATGGACAAATTCTTGGCTGGTGGCAGGATGCCTCTCCTCCATCATCCAACTGTATTTCTCAAGCTCTTTCTCATCAGTGTCAAGCGACCTTTCTTAGTTACAACATTCCATCTATAGTCAGCATATAACCTTCACAGGAAAGCTCTAAGTTCATGTTCCCCAAATGTTTAAACCCATAGACCTTATAAGGCCTTTTCTCCTTATTTTCTGAGGTTCCTGAGGCAAGAGTGTTTTATCTACCTTTATTTTCTGTCATTTTAAAAATATGCTTTCTGTATATCTTTGTTTTTCATAGTCAGGTGGCAATGTTTAATGTTTAATGTTGCTGTTGTTGTTGTTGTTGATATATAATTTCCATGATATAAAATGCATGGACTTCAGGGGTAGAGTCAAAAGAGTTTGGCAACAAAGTGTACCCATGTAAGCACTACTGAAATCAAGATATAGAACTTTTCCATCACCTCAGATACTTCCCTTCTAACCCTTTCCAGTCAACATCTCCCACCAGAGACCACCCAGGTTGTGATTTCTTTCACCTTAGATTATTTTACCTGTTCTAGAAGGCCATAAAAATGGAACCACAGAGTATGTGTTCTTCTATGCATTTCTTCTCTCAACTCAGCATAATGTTTTTATAGATTTTACTCTATATATCCATAGTTTGCTCCTTTTCTATCACTCAGTAGTATTCCATTGTATGAATATACCACAATTTGGTCATCCTGAAGGTAGACTTTTGAATTGGTTCTAATGTTTTGCTACTATGCATAAAATTGCTATGAAGATGTTATATGTCATTTTGTGGACATATGTTCTCATTACTTAGGGTAAATACCTCAGAGTGGTATTGCTGGGTCATAGGTTGGCTTTCTGTATATTTTAAATATAGTTTCTGTATATAGAATATGTTTTTTATTTCTACAAATGTATTTTTTAAGTGAAAATAACTTTCTTTCTGACTAGCAAAATATTATATGTTTAACATAAACAATTCAGACTATATATAACCCCTTTGCAACATATTTACTTCTCTTTATATTTTTTTACAAAAATGGGAACTTACTCTAACCTGCTTTTTCACTTAACATTTCATCTTAGAGATTCTATGTCCATATCCAGAGAACTGATCTACTGTATATCTCTTAATGACTGAAGAGTATATCACTGTATAACCAGCATCTTAACTGGTTCATCCAATCCCTTATTTATTAACATTTAATTTGCTTTCTATTTTTATTATCTGAAACTATCTTACATGATTGTACATACATTTTTTTCACCTATTGGACTATTTATTTAGGATAAAATCTAATAAATAGGAAAACATACACATGCTTTTTTTAATATGTCACAAATTGCCACATTTCCCTGCACAGTATTTATACTGGCCTACTCTATCCCCAACAGTGTGAGAAAGTACTTGTACATACTTGCAACCCCATATTGTCACCAATGGTGGGATTTTACAGTTTAAAAAAAAAATCAAATCAATGAAAAATGAGATTTTCATTATTTTATTTGAATTCCTTTTATTTCTAGTGAAATTAATGACTGTTTTCTGCCTTGGAGGTAATATTAGAAAATATTTCCTGTTTATTCCTCATATGGCAATTTTTATGTTTACATGCATCCCTGGTGTCTCTTCCTCTTCTTATAAAGACAGCAATCAGATTGAGTTAGGGCCCCATCCTTATGACCTCATTCCCTTAAATATCTCTTTAAAGGCCCTGTCTCCAAATACAGTCACATTAAGGCTTCAGGCTTCAAGAAACAAATTTTGAGGATGCAGTGAAAAGATGGCTATCTGCAAGCCAAAGAGTAAAGCCTCAGAAGAAATCAACCCTGCTTGCCCCTTGATCTTGGACTTCCAGCCTCCAGAACTGTGAGAAATAAATTTCTGTGGTTTAAGCCACCCAGTCTGTGATATTTTGTTCCCACAGCCCGAGCAGACTAATACATTTCCTTGTATTAGGAAATGTAAAATTATTAATCTAAATTTTCTTCTGGTACTTTATGATCTTATGTTTTTCAATTTCAATCTCAATTTCAATCTTTTAATTTTAAAGTTAGGATTTATTTTGGGGGTAAATGGGAAGTAGAGTTTCAACTTTATATTTTTGCAAATGCTAAGTCATTTGTTCCAAAACATTTTTTGGAAAATCCATTCAATACATTGATTTGAATTGTCACCTATAATACTTGCTAAATTCCCACTTGTGTCTGATTCTGGACTCTTTAATCTCTTCCATTGATCTGCCTATTTATTCCAATGCTATTATTACACAATATCACACTGTTTCAATTGTCACATCTTAACAATATGGTTTAATATGTCTTTGATAAATTCCTACTCATTCTCTTCTGTCTCAGAATGTTTCTAAATAATCCCACACATTTACTCTTCCAAATAAATGAAGGTTGTGTTGTCATGTAAAAAACAAAACAAAACAAACAAACCAAAAACAAACAGAAGGGATCTATGTGGTATACTTATTTGCAAATAAATTTGTAGAAAATTCACACCCTTACAA
This sequence comes from Mesoplodon densirostris, assembly GCF_025265405.1. NCBI lineage: Eukaryota > Metazoa > Chordata > Mammalia > Artiodactyla > Ziphiidae > Mesoplodon > Mesoplodon densirostris. The sequence goes on from NC_082668.1 coordinate 24,556,509, forward strand.
TATTTGTCCTCCCATCAAGGACATGCAATATCTCTCCATTTATTCTGATATCTTTTTATCGCCTTCATTTAGTTGGTTGGTTTCTGCTTTGTCTTCACACAGATTTGGTATATTTCTCACTAAGTTTATTCTTGGCATTCTTTGTATTGGTCCCGGACTTTGTATGGAAGATAAGATACTCTGTATTGTTGGTTTGAGTCTGAAATTTACCTCTCCTTCTCAGGCCTGGCTTACTTCTCAAAACACCATTTTCGAAGAACTTTGATAGGCTTCCAATCAATTTTGTTCTTGAGAGCTCCATCATTTAAAACACAGAACCAGAAATTTTGAAAGAAGAGGCTTCTCCCTGCATCGCTACATCCACCTTGTCACTGATTCTCAATAGCTGCAAACGTGACCTCAGAACAGGCCTGCAAAGCTTTGGTTGCTTAGCAACAAATGGGACTAACTCCTCCTCTCCCCATTCTTCTAGAAATAAAGGCTTAAGCCTCAGGGCCCTGAAGGGAAACATCAGTTAGAACTCCTGGTAAAGGGCCTTTCTTCCTTAATCTGCTTTTGCTTATTTCCACAAGCCCATTCTGCATTCCAAGCTTTGGTCACAGGATGAATTTATAAAGGGAAGTCTCATCACTCATGGGAGGGAAACTGTACAGGAAAGTACCTCAGAGAGACCAGGGTTCCAAGAATTTACAGTTCCACCCCCCCCCCTTTTTCCCGTATAACATTATTTTCTTTCAGGGTCCTAACCTTAACGAAAGAAACTTGGCTCAATAGAGGACTCTGCTGCTGTCACTTAGTGGTCTCTGGGCAGGAAGCAGGGGCAGAAACCACTTCCTGCTACAGGGTTAGACTATATCCATGAATTTCCCTGTCTGTCCCCCACCAGGTAGCCCAGGACAAGCTTCTTTCCATGTGCCTCTTTTCATGCTATACTTCATTTAAGGCTACACGGAGTTACCAATTCACTCCAACGACACTCATCCACTCCGTTCATTTAATTCCCCAATTTTAAGAGATAAATCTAATCTTCTCCAAAGACTTTTTCAGCCAAAACACAACGCACAGGTCACTAGTCAGACCATGGCTTGATGGTCCGAGGTTAGGTGTCCATCTCTGATTCCATCAGCTGTAGCCAGGGACAGGCCAGGGTCAAGGGATGAAGACAATGACCTTTATCCTGTGGTTGGGATAATATTACACGGACTAAATATTCCTAGGTAATAGCAATCAGCTTTTCTACCATACTGTCCATTTGCTTTTAATTTTTGAGTCATTTTGTTTCAGCTGTCTTTCTTTCATACACCATAAAGACTGTTTTCGATTTAATTTGAGGGTTCACCTTTTAAATAAGTGAGTTGTTTAAGTGCACATCATTTAGATTTAATAATAGTAGTATTTAATTTAATAATTTTAACTGAATATATTAAATTATTTAATGTAATAAAAGCAATCACCATTTACGGAACACAGTAAGTGCTAGGTACTGTCATAATCCCTTTTTATATAAGTGACATATTATCATTTAATCCTCACACATAGGGTGTTTATTATCCTCCTGTGATAGATGAGAAAACTGAGACACAAACAGGTTAAGAGATGTGTTCAATAGCACACACCTAACAATAATCAGTGATCCAGGATTGGGACCCAGGGTAACTGACTGCAGAGCAAGCTTATTTCTGTCATCTTAGTTTCAGTTTTCCATGCTTTATGTTGTCTCCTCCATTTTTAATTTGTTGCCGTGGTCGCTATTTTCTTCCCCACCTCCTCTGGTCTCCTTACTTCTGTTCCTCTCCATTTCAGACCTACCCCTTCCCAGGATGGGTATTCCCTCCTTCATCTGAAGGAACTCAGGCAACTATCAAAAAGCTGGATCAGAAAAACAAAGTGAGGAGGGGCTGGGTGCTCACTTTACATTCCAGGGATGCCAACAGGACCTTGGAATGTTGTTGAACTACGGTGGGAAAGAGGCTCCAAGGCCCCATCCTTTCTGAGTCCGCCTGCAGCTCCATTCTTTGTCCCTCTGACTCCTGCCAGAATTTCCTTTATTTCCTGTAAGACTGTTATACTCTCAAAAAAAAAAAATGGCATTTTCCTTTAATTTTCTTCTCAACTCTATTTGAAAGAAAATTTTGGACGTCTGTGGTCTGCATCCACATAATAAGCATTCTCTCCCCCATTTCACTTCAACTTGTCACTGTGGTTGCTTTACTTTGATCAAAGAGGTACTTTTTTGGTTGGGGGTAGAGTATACATCTTTATGCTGCCATTCTGCTGGATCTGTTAGCTTCCTTGTGATTTATCCTACTTTAGGTAATCTTTTATTCATTTCCATCTACATGAGAAATATTTTTCAGCTACCCAATATCATCATTCAAACTATGCCTAAATATTTTAGGAATGAACAATCAGCAAGAACGAATTGTTTCTGTACACAGACTCCATTTAACTAAGGCACCTAGAAACTAACGTTAAAGAAGAATAACAATAATGATAATAATAAATGATAATGTTAATATTTTATATAATAAACTCATTAAGTATTTGTATAGATTATAAATTAATACTTATCTACCAGGAATCTAAATGTCATTATAAATGCTATGGATTTATTAAAAAAATCCCATTGAGACCAGGAAAAACATTAAAAGAACATTAACCTGCTATATGGCACAAAGTTCACCAGTTTCTCGTTTATAGTTTGTATTCTGGGATGTAGGAACAAATTAGACCCTGGATGTCTGACAAAATTTCACCGACTCCAGTAAAAGTCAATGGAAGTTTTCATGAGTCAGATCATGTACCTTAAGTTATTTAAACACTAAGTTCACATTTGGACTAATAGATAGAAGAGAAATTGATTAAGGTCAAGCAGTTTATAATTAATGTGTAGACCAATAAGCACGGCAGAAAGTTTAATTTGAAAAGCTACTCTAGAGTAGGACAAAATAATTTAAAACTTAACTGGGAGAGCCCTCAGTGAATCTTACATTTTATTGAAAAAGGTAAACAGAATAGTGTAAAAATGTCTTCTTTTAAAGGTATAAACTACTAGCTGAAAAATGTTCATACTCCATGTGGAATCATCTGCCACAAAAATGCATTCCTGTGGTTCTGTTAATAAAAGTAGAAAAAAAATGTATATATATGTTCCCTTAGTGTTTCAGAAACTAGTATAAGAAAAGCTTCTTAAGTCTCTCTGCTACAGAAATTCAGCAGTAAAATAGTCTAAATATAATACTACTAGATCTCATAAAACACAGAATCCTTTCTCACCACTAAAGTCCTAAAAGGGGGATGAAACATCATCAGAATTATTTCTGGTTTTGAAAACATCAATTATGAAAACCATTAGGATTGTGTTTTTACCAGCAACTGCTTTCTACATATCTGGGAATTTGGTATAATTTTCACAAATGAGGTAGCTAATGCAGTTTTATGCTATAACTTACCTCAAAATAGTACCATACCTCTCAAGGAGTATCCTAGGTCTTGGAGATATTGAGTGCCACACAGGAAATTATATCTATGCTCTGTGGGAAAAAGAAAAAAATATCATAAGACATGTAAACCCATGAAAGGAAAGGCAGATGAAGCAGGAAGAGAGAACAAAGAGAACAGAAAGGAGATAAAAATTCAAAAAAGAGAAAAAATTATGACCTCTATTTGGCTAGAAAGTCATCCTTCTTGTTTTAATGTGAAGTATTTTCTGTTGCTTCCTCATTATATTTCATACGTTTTCCAGACAAGAAAAAAATCACTTAAAAAATGATGGCATATGGCTGAAAGCTAACCTTTTGCCCTCAGTGAGAGGGCAATTAACTCAGACAGTGTTTAGAATCCAACTGTAACTCTGTGATCCTTACATTCACCTGATGACAAATCTGGTTCATGACTATTCGGAGTATAATTTTTCTACAGTAAATCATTTCCATAATAAATTATTGATACTTTTGTGGCTCTTTTTATTATACCTGAAATTATTTGCTTTACTTAAAAAAATTATGGTAAAATGAGCCATCCATATTTGGAAAAGGATTTTTAAAAATCTTTTTAAACCTGGTAGTCTTAATTCTGAAGACTGATCAAAGTTAACATATTGATATTCTTTACACACCAAAATTGTCCTCCCCAAGACAATACCTGAAACATGTTCAACATGGTCAATTCAAGTCAACCTGGTAAGTTCTCTTGGAAAGACAACTCTTAAGCCACCCACACCCCAGCAGCTACATATAGTGTACAAAATTCTCAGCATGAAAGGCAGCATAAAGTAAATAAACAAAATGAAAAGGACCCAGAAAGGAAATCTACTCCTGTTTCACAAACCAATGTCAGAATGGCCAGACAGGTAGTATAAGTGACTGACTAGCGCCTGTGTAAGTACACATGTGTAGGCTAGTGGGTAGTGGGTACTGTGGTAAATTAGAGAGAGCAAGTCCTGTCTAAAGGGGTAGTATGTAAAAATGTACATATTATATACATCTTTTATACAGAGCCATTCGTTAACATTTATTAGCACTCTCATTCCTCAGTATCCTCATTTCAGTCCCACAGCTTTAAAATCATGATATACTAATGACAGCCCATGTTATATCCCCATCCAAACTACTCAGCTGAACTCCATATTATCATACTGAGCTACCTATTTAACATCTCCACTTGGACCTGTATGAGGCATCTCAAACATAACACATTCTGGATCCTTGATTCTCCCTCTAAAGTCCAAATAGGATCTTCCCACATTCTTTTCCATCTTAGTGAATGGCTCCACCACTTCTAGTTCTCAAGTCAAAATCTTCAGGTAGTCCTGATGCTTTCCCATCAGCAAGTCCTCTGGGTTTTACTTTAGAAATATTCTCAGAGTCAGACCACTCCTCACCATGTCCATCATTACTGCTCTAACTGTATCTGTGTCCTGGACAATTGCAAATCACCTCTTAATCCTCATCCTGTTTCCACTCTTGTTTCCTCATAGCCTCTTCTCCTTCTCCAAGCAGCAGATAGAGATTCTTTTAGATACTAAAAAAAAATAATAATAAATAAATAAATAATTAAATTAAATTAAATTAAAGTGTCCTAGAGACATTTAGCCCCTAGATGATTTCAGCTGGGGGGTGGTGGGAGGGAGGCATTTCAATACTCTTCTACCTCAGAGATTTGCCCTCCTTGTTTCATTATTCTGTTGGACACCAAATATGCACCAAATATGCACATCAATCTCATCATGACCACGGCCCTGGAGCACCCTATCATTATCTGACATACTATATGTGTTCTCTTGTTAATTGTTTGTCTCATGCCTCTACAATGAAAGCCCCAGAAGGGCAGGCTTTGTCTGTTTTCTTCACTGCTCTATCCAGAGGCAAGAACAGTGCCAGGCACACAGTGGTTGCTCAATAATGGATGGATGGATGGATGGATGAACAAACAGTTAAGATCTAAATCCAGGCATGTAATCCCAAAGTTTATGCTTTCACCATGAAACAGCTTGACTCCTAGAAGGTGCCAGGTCATGAAGGGCCTTAGGAGTTAAAACAAAAAGTGGCAATTCTATTCTGAGAGCAAGAAGTTATTGAAAGTTTTTTAAATGGAAGAGTGACACAACTAGATTCACATTTAAGAAGCTTACTTTGACAACATCCCTGGAGAATATTTAGGGTGGAAGGAAACCACTTAGGAAGATTTGCAATAATCTCCGCAAGAGATACTTGTGGCTTGGAATAAGGTTTCAGAGATAGAGATGGAGAAAAAAGGACCAATTAGAAAGCTTTTTTTAAGATGGATTCATCAGGGACTGGTGACTGATTGGTTGTAGGAGGTAAGTGAAGTGAGGGGCTAAGGATAATATACATAGTTACAGGTGTCATTCTCTATAGGAGGTTGACTTGGGGGATAATTAGTTCAGTGTGGTCATGCTGAGTTTAGAGGACTGTAGGACAACCACATGAAGTTGTCATAAGGCTAGTAATAGAGAGGTCTAGCTTAGGGGTTTAGATTTTGGAGTCATTTATTATATAGATTAGATTTGGAGCAGTTGGAGAGGAGATCATTCAAGCAGACCATAAAGAGAAGAAGTTGAAGATAATTTAGGATAAAAATATGAAGAAAAACATGCAAAAGACAGGCAGAGGAAGAAAAGCTTGCAAAGGAGAATAAGAGGGATTGGTCAGCAGGTAAAAGCAAAAGGTATTGCTGTTTGCCCAGAAAGAACTAAAGCAGCATACTGAAGTGACTAATATATTCTCAAGAAATAGTGCATACCAGGGGACTCTAAATCAAATTATGCCATAATTCAAAAAAGCTAATGTGTAAAACCATCAGAACAGGAGATGGACAGGCTGGAAAGACATAATGGGTTGATCAATACAATATCATGCTTGGTATTAAATATGGTACGTGATAAATAAGCAATAACGGATAGCAAGGTGCTGGGAAATACTAAATAGAGAAATGATGACAGAGGAAATGAAAGAAAGGGAAATGAAATAGCATACCAAGGCTAACAGCCTGTATACCTATTATACCTTAATCTTTCCACGATACGCAGTTAACTTGTAATTGTGCAACACTTCGAAATCTCTGGAAATTGCTCCTTATCAGCCTATGTCGGGGGAGGGAGTTAGTTGGCAAACTTTTATGTGGGTTTCTCTGTAACTCTATGGCATACAGAGTTGTGTTGCTCACTGTTAATTCTTATGATAAAGAGGTAGTGATTCTAATAGCAAAATCGACTAATTTTCAGTGATTGTTTCAGAGTACTATTGCAAGATCTCTGAGATTGCTCTTTGAACAATTGCCATTTCTCAGCATAATTTTACATTATTGAGATACTCAGGATAAAGGCTGAGATTACTTTTAAAAATATGTCTTGTTTAGTAACAGTTCACATTTATTGAGCAACCAGTACACACTTGGGAGTCTTTTAAGTGCTATACATGTATCAACTAATTTAACCTGCACAATATTATAAAGTAGATTTTATTATTATTATTTTGCCATTTTACAAATGAAGAAGCTGAATCACAGGGAGTTCGAGTGTTTTACTTGTTCAGTGGCATAGCAAGGAACTCTTAAAGTCTGACTACAGTACCATGTTCATTTCCCTATTGGGTTATTTTGCCTCAGTATTTTATCATGTTGGCCATTTGTCAACATTTATTTTTTGGTGAGCACTAAATCTCAAACACCACACCTCACAAAATGACACTGAATGTCATCTCCATCATTTTATATGATGCAGTATTAATTTTTTTATGTTGACAGTAGAAGCAAATTTTCTTGTGTTGCTGTTTGAAACTGAACAATCAGACAGAAACTGAACTCAATAATGAAGCACTTACATATAGATTTTAATATGAAATAATATAAAATTGTGATCAATATTTAATCTCTTACAAATAATGGACTTATTTCTATTTCCTGGTGAGAAAACCTCAAGAGATATCCTCAGTTGACAGAACTGATGACTGGGAAGGAAACACAGCTAGGCAAGTATTCTCCAAAGTAGTTCTTGAATGCCTAGTCTCTCTGCACTGAAATCGTTTAAAGGATTCATAGCACACCTTCTAAGTTCATCTTCCTATATTTCCCTTTAGCTGCCATAAATTTCAAGTTTTCTGTAATTTCTCATACCTTGATCAATGTATTCACTGGCTGATAGGCATTTCTGACTATAATTTTATTCCTAGAGGATATTGATAATCTAGGTATATTATATTTTTAATATCTTATATGAAAAATACATTTAAATAAATTTCTACTTAAAATACAAACAAAATTAAGTATATATTTAATCTTAATATTTTCCATAACTGGACTTTAATGTCATGTACATCTGATAAATATAGGTAAAATCCTATACATAAAAGGTAAGATAAGAGTTTGTGGTGATTATGCCAGATAACGAAGTCCCTCCCTGGTTTGATGTTAAAATATTGACTAGATCCCTGTAATTAAAATAAATGAGAGTTGGGTGTGGAGTAAATAAATGAATGAATCCTTGTATTTTCAGTTCTATTCTAGATAGAGAGACACATATGTAGAGAGATACTAGAGAAAAGTAAGTACATTCGTAAAAATACATAGATGTGCCTGTTAATGAGTGTTGCTCAGGTAGATTTATATCAGAAGTACATGACGATTTGCAAATGAACCTTGTCCTTAATTTAGCAATAGAACTAACATTACTTGGGGTGCTTAATTCATAAGGTTGGTTTGTTTGTTCAGAAAGTAAATACAGGAAGGACTGGAGGGAGGTTGGAACAGTGTTGGAACTGTTCAGTGTCTTGACTATGGTCATGAATACAGGAATGAACACAGGTGAGAAAAGCATAAAGAACTCCACACCATGTACTCACACTCACAAATGAGGACAAGTAACCTTGGGAATCTGAATAAAATTGCTGGATAGAATCAATGTCAATATCCTGGTTGTGATATTATATTATAGTATAGTTTTGCAAAATGGTACCATAGGGAGAAACTGAACAAAGTGTGTAAGGGATCTCTCTGTATTATTTCTTATAACTGTATGTGAGTATATAATTATCGCAATGAAAATTTCAATGAAATGTAATTACATATTTAAATTAACTTTATTAAACACTGAAGTAAAATAAAAATCAAATTAGTTTTTTAAAAACCTACTTTTTATGAATTAAACATTTTTCATGTATTAAATATATTTTAAAGGCCACTGTGTTTACTTTATTGAAAAAGTACCTTATGTTTATGTAATTATTTTATTTTTATAACTTTGGTACTCTCTTCTAGGGTCCTTTCATTTGTTAATATTCTCATAGGTAGACATTTTTTTTTTTTTTTGTGGCTCACGGGCCCAGCCGCTCCGCGGCATGTGGTATCTTCCCGGACCGGATCACGAACCCGTGTTCCCTGCATTGTCAGGCGGACTCTCAACCACTGCACCACCAGGGAAGCCCAGGTAGACTTATTTGTTGCATGGGCATGTGACTGAAAAAGTGACCAGCCAGGCTTTATCTTTACCAGGTAGGTGGGAAGACTATATATATATATATATATATTTTTTTTTTTTTTTTTTTTTTTTTTTTTTTTTTTTGCGGTACGCGGGCCTCTCACCGCTGTGGCCCCTCCCACCGCAGAGCACAGGCTCTGGACACGCAGGCCCAGCAGCCATAGCCCACGGGCCCAACTGCTCCGCGGCACATGGGATCCTCCCGGACTGGGGCAGGAACCCGCACCCACCGCATCAGCAGGAGGACTCCCAACCACTGCGCCACCAGGGAAGCCTGGGAAGGTTATATTTTTATCTTGAAGCAGCAAATACAATGTTTTATAGAAACTGAAAGAAAAAGTAATTTTTACATTGAGAAAACTATAATTGTTTCCCAACTTGGATGGTAATAACATCAAAACAATACTGTAAAACAATAAGAAGGAGAAGGAGGTAGAAGGGGAGCAGGAAAAGAAGAAGGAGAAGGAAGAGAGGAAGAAGGAAAAGAAGAAAAACAGTACTCATTAAGTATTTGTTAAAATTAAGTGCTCTGCTTTTATGAACTCATTTGATCCTTATCAGAATCCTATAAGATTGATAGTATAAATATCTCCATTTTATAGATGAGAAAACTGAGACCAAGAGAAATAATTCTGCCAAGGTCAAATATCTAGTAAGAGTCAAGGCTTGAATTAAAAGCAAGGTAGCTTTTAAGGTAGCTTTTAAAAGCAATGTAGCTTTTCCTTTTGGCCTTTGGCTATCTTCAATGTATCAAAATCCTAATGTAAATCTTTCCTTTACCTAAGATAAGACTACATTAGCTAACTAAAATGTCAAGATACTCAGCTTTTGGTTAGAATTACATCAACAGAACTGATAACTCTGATTAATGCTTGTTAATCTTTAGAACTTTAGATAAACTGTCACAACATCTTAGAAATTTTTGTGGTTTGTGGGGAAGAAAGTGAAAAACAGAAATCACTATCACAGCCTTTCCTATAGCAAGGAAGAGAAACAAGCAAACAAGTAAAATATGAAACATTAAAAGAATGATGTTTTCATACTCAGTTTATTTAAGTTTTAGGATTATTAATATGTGTTAACTGCAGTATGATGCTAATGAGATCAAATGCACATTTTCACAAGTTTGATTTATTCATTTTAGAAATATCTATTAAGCACTACTATATGCAAAGTAGTATTCTGAAAGCTAGGAGAAACATAGAAATATGTAAATTTCAATCCTTGACCTCAAGGAGCTCAAAAACTGTGCAGAAAGATAGGAAATATAGGCGAATAAATTCAGTGCAAGACAGCATGTGTTGAGATTCAAGTAAATGGGAAAAATAAAATATTTCAGTAGATGAGTATAAATATAATTCAGAAAGGTGTCCCAGTTATAATACTTAACTAGCCTTGACAATAAAGGCAATGTATTGACTCACAAACTCAAAATATCACTTATAGTATAAGTTGCAGCCAAGGCTTGATCCAGCAGCTCTATGGTATTCACCAAGGAGAAGTTTGTTTCTCTCTCCAGTTTTCTTTCTAGTGTGGCAAGTTTATTCCAAGGCTAGTTAATCTTGTGGTTACAAAATTACCAATAACCACAGTAAGAGGGTGAGAGTGAGAAAAAGAAAGAGGAGAGAATGATTGAGTGACTAAATTTCTTACTGCAAACAGTAACTAAAGTCTTGAACTTCCTTCTAATTGAACCACTTAAGTTCTCTACTGTCTCTTAACGAATCTCTGACCAGGGGAATTCCATGTATTAAGTTGGCTTAGGTCATGATTCACATGACCCATTATCCATGAACCAATCTACTATAAGTGGGTCCATGACTGTAACACTCAGATTGGAATCAACTAATCAGAGTCCAATCTTAAAGGAGCTGGACTAGCCTAATTTCACTCAAAACATGTGGCTTCTAGACAATGAGGGTAAGGTAGAAAGAGTATTTCTTCTTCTTGGAAGAAATAGAATTCATGGTGACCACTGAAGAGTAAGAAATAAATACACCAATCCATTCTTTTCTTGATGATTTCAAGGGGGCACTTCTAAACCTTTTAGTAAGTTAAGGACATCATTATATTCAATTTACTGGAGTGAAGGAGCAATGAAGTATCAGTTATTCAAATCCCCCAGACAGTCATTTAGTTTCATATAGAGAATGGTGTTCCTAGAGACAGAGTTGTTTTGGCTCCCACATCTCTTAAAGAATCTCCCTTTCATTCCCCACTTGCCCAAGGAACCTCCCAAAGTCAGTTTCCAAAATTGAAACATTCTCTTCAATATATTGAAACTGACCCTAGGGTGTCCATGTTTGTAGAGAGGCTTGCCTCTTCTGACATCCTGTCCCTAGAAATATCTGTGATGTTCTTCAGAAGGTTCTGAACTAACTTCTTATCCTAATTCCTATTACTCACACTAGCTATCTAAGGTCCAAAACTCCCCCTCTATATCTTCCCAACTCTCAAATTTGATTCTATCATTCTGTTTCCATTTCTCACAGTGAGTCCATTCTTTCTACTGTGCCTTATAAAACTTCTACTTCACTTATTTAAACTCCCTTTGCACAGTTCCGTATATATAATTGTCATCGAAAAATAAAGTAATCATTTTCTGACCTTATTTCATCATCCATTCCCCTTAAGCAAGAGTCGATTTTTTTTAGAAAATATCACAGCCTATATTTTGAAGATTACACCCTTGTTTGCCCTTCTCATATCACTAAATGTAGAAAAGAGAAATTGACTGGTCCTTCGATCTCCAGATCCTTAACTCACCTTTATCATTCAATTTTTCTTCCTTTGATATTTAGAACATTCAGATGTATCATTTTTTAACCTTTCTGCACTTCCTTTTTTCTCTCTGCCTTCTCCTCGACCCACGAAACACTGACTCTTCTCTTTTATATTTAGAATTTCAGAGTTGGGCTCATATTTTTCTCTTTGTATTTAAAACTGTACCATCATCAACAATTTCGAACTATTTGTTGAATGCTTACATTATATAATGAATTTTAAATTCTTTGCTTTCTTTAAATCCATTAAGCTGTATGTCTTCTCTGTAATGTCACTCCACCAACATGACCTACTCTTTGCAGAAAGCATTTTCACAGGGTCCAGACATACCAAGATTTCAGTCTTCATTCTCTCCCTCTTTGACTGGAAGTTTACCTACCATCTGTCCCTCTCCCACTGTACCTACTATTTATTTTCCCTCCACCCAGAGCTTAGTTATTTGATCCCTTCCATTTCACCCAATACAGCCAACCCTTCTTGCTACTACCTTCTAAGTCTCAGGTTCCTTCCCCTGTCCCACAGAGTAAAGCTTTGACTGGCCCTTCAAGGCTTTTCTTACAAGTTTCTAATTTTCATTTTCTTCTCTTACTGTTCCCCAGTACAAATTATACTTTCTAGTTAAACTGTTAATTACTATTCCATGGACACTTGAGTGATTATTTTTACTTTGTAATCTGTGTTCACCCTCTTTCCTGTAGGAAGAAGTAGGTATAGAAGTAGTTTATTCCTACTTCTGTATTTACCCAAATCCTTCTCACTCTCTAAGGAATCATTCTGTTTGCACAAGACGATCCCTGTCCACTCAGGTGCATACTGGTCCCTCTCTCTTCTGAACTCCCATGGCACATGCCTGTACAACTCACTTCGGGAACTTATCATATGGATTTTATGATTATTTAATTTGCTCTTATTCTCAAGAACATAATATCCCTGAGGGCAGGCTCTGTGTCTTATGTTTCTTTGTATCTTCCATACAGTGCTAAGACCATAAGAAGGGCACAACACAGAACTGTTGAATGAAGTAAATGAAGAATAACTTGGTTCTAAGGCAGCAAACCCTAGTTCTTACGGCTATACTACATTTGATTTAAACTACATTGTTTAGTGATGGAATAATGGAACAATGTAAAAAGAAAGCACACAGTTCATTTTATTAAGCTTTCTATGAATTTAACATAGTGATCAAGCTTGCAGGATCTAGAATCAACAAAATCTGGGTTTCAGTCCAAACTTGTTAGATGTGTGTGTGTATGGGCAAATTTCTTAACTTTTCTCTAAGACTCAGTCCCTCACCTTTAAAATGGAGATTGTAATACTACCAACTATATGGATTTTTTTTAAGATTAGAGCAAAATATTTCATATGCTGCTGAGCACTTAGTAAGTGTTCAATAAATAGTACATATTAATATTATTAACAGATATCCATAATATAAAGGGGAACTATTACTCTAAGGGATTACTATGTGGCTATGTGGTGGCTACCTAAAACCTGAAAAATACTCTCCCCTGGTGCACACTGAACCTAAAGCATGCCCATCATTATTACATGAAATATCAACATATATGTTTTGTAACAGGTTGCTTGCAAAGACCTAAAGTCTCATGATGTAAAACAATGAAAACTGTCCAAAGAAGCATCTTTTTACACCAAGTTTCATGCCCCACAACAAGTAGCTGCCTAAGCCACGAGAATCTTCTGTGGAGATGATAGCTCCCAGCTATTGCCACATGTAATCAGCACCACTGACCTCTACTGACAAGACTTTCTGGGTACAATCTCCTCTTAGCCAGTGACCATTCTCAACTATACCTCAACCTTTGAATACTCTAGATTTCAGTAAGAAATGGTTTCTGTGTTCTATGTAGGGGCTATTGAATATTGTTTGCTTCTTGGACCACGTGTGCATTTTTCCTACAGAATCCCAAGGTTTAAAAATAGGGTGCAAAGTCATGAATTTCTTCCTTCTAAGCCTTCTCTCTTATGTTGACAATTCAGTAGCCTCTTCTTACTCTTTACACAGAGTAGGTATCACCAAGTTTCTTCAGAGTGAGTCAGTCAACAAATATCTACTGAGTGCCACTATGTGTCAGGCACAATTTCTACATGGAGAATAAGGACCTCTGCCCCCAAGTAATTTATATTTTAAAGGCATGAGGTTTGAGTGGCAAAGGGGCAATCACAGTCCCTCATTTTGAGTTTATTCAGTCTCCTCTTTGGGCTACTGGGCAGCAAGCTTCTAAGCTACTGCAAACTCTTCGAAAGACTAGTGACCTTCCTAGTCTTTCAAAGATTGGTCTATTCCTCGAAATGACTCCCCTTTCTTGTCCTGGGGCTAAACGAGGAACGCCAGGTTCACTATCATTAAACGATAAATAGAAATTGTCAGTCTCTTGGGTGTATTGATGACAAGCTGTATCTTAAGTGAAGTTGAATGCTCATCAGCTCCTAAAATATTTGCCCAGAGGGGCAGTTTTAAACTCTCCTAAATCTACTTAAGAAGGCCAGAGTTCACAGCTCTGAATTCTAACCAAGCAGGGTGTTTTTATTACCCTAAATCCCTGGAATATAGCAGTGGTATCTCCTTACACAAATATTGGAATTATTGCCCTGATCTGTTGAAGCAACATTAAATGAATATGATTTCAAAAAATAAAAAACAAACCAATCTAACCAAATAAACAAGCAAAAAAAATTTTAAATGGGTTTGAGACTGGGTGAGAAATTATATAGTCCAATTTTATATTATCTTTGCAACTATTTTTCCATAAATCTAAAACTGTTCTTAAATTAAAAGTTTATTTAAAAAATGTTTCCTGTCAAAAAAGATAGAAGAAAGTTGCAGATGTCATTTGTCTCCCTTTTTAGTTTTTTTTTTGTTGGTTTAGATCCTTTTCTTACTATGAAGCCATTGGGTAGGAACCTAAAATCCTGTTCATTGTATAAACTACATTATGTTTCTTCTTTTTCTTTTAAAACCTCTTGCTTGGTTTGCCAAGAGTCAAGCAGATAAAAAAAAAGTCATTCTAACTTTCATACCAGATTAAAGAAAGACTTAAGTGCATTGACATAATATGTTGTCCCTCATATATAATCATAAGGCTGACATTCTGCCAATAGCACTCAGCTTAGAGCTGAACAGTGGTGACAGGCTGATGCTGAGCTCTCCACAAAGAGCCAGACAACACGTTGAGTGGAAGATGGGCCTGAAGCTTGGCTGTGAGTGGGACTGGGGCTAAACCTGATTCTGGTGCATCTAGATGAGAGTCAAAATAGTATGAGGCAAACTAAGCACAAGGTATGAAATTCTTCCTGCCTTTGGCCAGAATGTTTACCAGGAACTGAGCTAGGACTAAGCGTGCCAACAGTGGTCCGAGTAGTCTTTAACCCAGTGGTTTCAAAAGTGGTGTGTGCGCACCCTTAGGGGTCTGCAGAAAAATTTCTTGGGGTTAAAGGAAGAAAACATTAGAACTTGTATGTATTTTTAACTAAAAATAAATGCATTAAAATTTACTGATATTTAATATACACGGGTTGACACTGGCACCTCACTAGGTCTTTTCAAGTGATCTTCGGTAGAGGGGAACATTGTTTCCTCACAACTTGCTTCTATCAAAAGGTACTTTCTTAGGCAATTCTTAGTCTCTCCACCCCTCCAACCCAATGCTGTCAGTGTTACCTGAGTGATCTTGTCTCCTGGGGAGGCCTGCCCCAGTCTTCATTGGCTCCTCCAAATCTATTCTTTTCACCCCTTCACACTCTCCTCTGTGCCCTGAAAGACTGATTTCAATGGGCTACACCCAAAGGCCCCTTTGATGCTCAGCTTCTGGTTGGTGACATTTTCTGTGATAACCAGTGGCTATACTGCCCAATAGACACTTGCAAAAATATAAATCACCAGTTCCATCATGGTACAGGTAGTGTTTTAACAATGAACAAAATAGTAATTACATTTTCAAAAAAGCTCATGCTACAGAGGGCACATTTTGAAAAGGAATTTTTGGAATGATTTCTACTATAATTTTTTTTTGTAGCTTAAATAATGTAAATAAATCTGTCATCTTTAAAAATACTTCTCATATCCTCATACCTAGAAAATTTAAAAATAGAATTTTCTGACCTGCTTAAAAATATTTCAGTGAGTTTGAAGTACATTTGTCAAAATTAGAATAATTAGTCTTTTGATTGTTTTGTAAGAACCACTAACTGACATCAGGGAAGATGGAAATTTAAATTTAGAAGTCAAATTTCAACAAAATCTTTGTATGAATTTATGAACAAAATTGAAAACTGAGTATCATAATTTTTTTTAGTGCAGGCAAATGTATATTTCTTCCATTTGGCTCTACCTCTGATTGTGAGGGGTCTTTTTCAGATGTGATAGCCATTAAACATAAGTATTAAAATAAACTGAACTTCTAAACAGACCTTTTAATTGCTTCGACAACAAGTTTTAAACAAAGATTTTCAAAAATATAAGTTTTGGTAAAACAATATAAAATAATTTAAGATGGAAGGAACCTAGTTCTCTTAATCACTGTGTGGTATATCACTCCTCATAAACCTATAGTAATGTATTACATGAACAAAAATAAGCTTTACTATATTAAGGCACTGAGATTTTAGTGTTAGTTACAGCAGCTATCCTATCTAGATAAGAACGGAAATTGGTACTTTGACATGTGCTGCTGTTGTAACAAAACCCCAAAATAAGTGCCATTGATTTAGTGACTGGCCAGCAGAAAATGAAGATATACTATAGTAGGCTGGATGTCTGGAGAGTTCTGCCAGGCCTCAGCACATTTTCAATAAGGCTGTCATGGGAGAACTTGGAAGGCTGACCACAAATTACTGAGACTGTAGGGAAAGTGGTTGGAACTTTCAATGCAATACTGTATTGGCCAATTATCTAAGCAAGAAAGACATGCACTCAGGTGAGTTTGGGCTGATTTTCAGGCAGAGAATGGCAGGAGTAGAAAGTTCAGGGATCAAGGGACTTCCATGGTTGAAAAGCTGATAGCTTTGGGGCCTGAAGTAAAAAATGACCCTGAATGACAAAGGGCCAGTGAGATTTTGCAAACAACTCAGCCCTTCAGTAAATATCAGATTAAGAGAGGGGCTTTTCCACCATAGCATATTGCTGCTGATTGCCTCAAGGTACCTGCCCTTAAACTGAAGGAAAAACATGGGGACCAGGAAACCAAGAATAAGGCAAGTTTAATAACTATGTCTAGTAAAAAAACAAAAAAAAAACAAAAAAAAAACAAAACAAAAAAAACTTGGCACATGGAACTAACTGGAAGCAAATAGATCAGAAACTTACCCAAAAATTTTTTTGAAGAAATTGTAGAACAAGGAAACCTTGAGCTAGGGCTAAAAAAAAGTCTTTAAAACCACCCTTAGACAAGAAGAGAAATATGAAAGCCCCACAATCGACGAGGAGGGGACATTCCTCAACAACCATCTCAGATATTTCTGAGGAGGATGATGGTTAAGGAAGAAGCTCTCAGAGACAGGAGCCAAGTCCACAGAAAGTAGAATCAGGGACAGAACAAGAAACTATCTGCATCTTGGGCAGTCACCCTTCACAGTGCCTACCCAGAAGGATGAATCATTTCTATGGGTCATTGACTGCTGTGTGTATCCTATTCCTCCCTTTTCTGACTGGAAGCTTTAATTGCAGTTACACTGGGGCAAGGACATAGCTCACTGGACCCAGGGAAGGCTACATAATTTGCAGAGCCCAGTGCAAAATAAAAATATGGGGTCACAGGGAAAAGTTGCTATCGAGGGTACTAAAATATAAAACCTTATCCTTGGGACTTCCCTGGTGGCACAGTGGTTAAGAATCCACCTGCCAATGCAGGGGACATGGGTTCGCCCTGGTCCGGGAGGATCCCATATGCTGCGGAGCAACTAAGCCCGTGCACCACAACTACTGACCCTGCGCTCTAGAGCCCACGAGCCACAACTCCTGAGACCACGTGCCACAACTACTGAAGCCTGCGTGCCTACCACCCGTGCTCCACAACAAGAGAAGCCACCGCACTGAGAAGCCCATGCACCAACGACACTCGCCACAACTAGAGAAAGGCCTGCGCGCAGCAACGAAGACCCAACACAGCCAAATTAATTAATTAATTAATTAAAAACAAACAAACAAACAAACAAAACCTTATCCTTTCTTTTACAGCATGTTTTGACTTACGGTATTTCGTATTTGCTCCTTAATGTCATTCTAAATAAGTGTTTAATTTCATTTTACTATTCATCTCTATATTGTACAATGCCAATTTTTTTTTTTTTTTTTGCGGTACACGGGCCTCGCACCGTTGTGGCCTCTCCCGTTGCGGAGCACAGGCTCCGGATGCGCAGGCTCAGCGGCCATGGCTCACGGGCCCAGCCGCTCTGCGGCATGTGGGATCCTCCCGGACTGGGGCACAAACCCGTGTCCCCTGCATCGGCAGGCTGACTCCCAACCACTGCGCCACCAGGGAAGCCCTACAACGCCAATTTTAAATGCAAATATGAGAGCATTTAACACATGTGGAATTACTGAAATTACACAACTCTTGTTTTGCAGCATGAGCATGCATATGCATTTTGTTCTTGCCAGAACAGTGGAAATGCTTCATATTACGAATTCAACTGTTTTTATTTTGCTTATCCACGTGTGCATATTCTTTCAATACTCTCTACCTTTGGCTTACTGGTGAGTAAGGAAGGAATGAAAGAAGGAACTATGGTTTGCTCCATCTTTCCCTTTCCTTCTATGACATCATTTTTGTATAAGTGGTTGGCTAATATAGGGGGAAATAGCACAAGACAAAAGGATATACTAATAATGTTTCTTGGTCTTCCGTATTTCTCAAAATGCCATTGCCTTCTTTTTGTGTTCAAAGCAAGTTATTGGTTCAATCAAAGCATGGTCTCTTAGTGACTGGTTGGGGCCTTCAGTGAACTCACTTAGGGAGAGGATGAGTAAGCTCTTTGTGTGGGGAAAAGAGGGAAATGAATTTTTTGTTAAATAGTTACACTATTGTACTCAACAAAACCTATTTCTTTTTTCCTTCAGGGCACACAGCTAGACTACATTTCCTAGCATCCCTTGTAGTTAGGTGTACCATTGAATACTTGAGATCTGTCCAATGGAATGTGGGCAGATGAATGCAGAGATGCCCAACAGTTCTGTGCCTGGCCCATAGAAACTTTCTCACGATTCTCTGCTCTCTTCCTTCCCTTGGTTGCTAGGGAAATGCAGAGGAGTCAGCAGAGGCCTCCAATCACCCAAGAGGATGATTGAGCAAATTTGGAAAGGTCCTGAATCTCACCAAATGCTTTGAGCAACAGATGAACTTCTAACATGTTAAGCCTCTGAGATATTTGGCTTGTTTATTATGTTAGCCTCTTCTGAATGGAAGAAACTTCTACCCTCATCATAAGCTATTTTTAACAGGGACTTATCATCATGGAGGTTTAAGTGGCAATAAGAGAAATCAGGTTGTCAGCTGACCTTGGAGTCTGGATAGATACATGGGTCGATTCAGGGATGTGAAGGAGATTTTGATGGTGTGGAATCATTGGGTGCAGGAAGCCACTGGCTGATTACAAAATCTGGGAATAGAACTAACCACAGATGTGCACGTTAAATAGTTATCCTTTTAAAGCTGGCAGGCCAGGGTGGAGGGGGATGAGGGGTAGGGTTAAGAAGATTTTTTTAAAATTCCATGTTATATATATATTCTGAGAGGCCTTCAGTGATACCTAAGTAGCACCTCTCTACCCCCACTTCTTTAATTCTTACTTTGACACCTGTTTATTTCCTTCATGACATGTAATACAGATTTTAATTATACATTTATTTGCTGAATTCTTCATTGTCTGTTTCATCCAGTATAATGTGTTTCATAAGGTCAACTCTGTCAATTTTATTAATTCCTGTGTCTAATAGAGTGTTTGTCACTGAACTAGTGAATAAATAATTATACAAATATATGCCACAACAATACTCACTCATTGGGACATTTAACACTTTAGACCCTTTTCACTTGGTTCCTGCCATGTCCCCTGGTACCACGGTGAATGGCTCTCCTATGTCTGAGCTCAGTCTTGCTTGACTGGGTCCCTGATTCATGCTCTTGGGCCTCTACAATATTGCCCACCTCACTGCTTAGACCTCTACCATTTGCCTGCAGTTATGACCTTTGCCCAACACCTGCCCTGCCTCTGCTTAGATGGATCCCCTAGGCCTTCTTCCCTTCATTTGTATGCTTTGTCCTTAGTACTTGTGCCCATCTTCTCATTCCTGACCTATCTTCAGACTCACGATTTCGTGTGTTTGCTACCAGTATAACTGACACTTGCTTTAGACCCAGGATCATGTATCTTATTGCTGCCATTCTGAATCCAAGAGCTCCCAGACAGCAGCTACCTCTGAACCCTCTCTCTCTAAATTTCCCTTAGCATTCAACACAGAACAGCTTATTCGGGCTCAGCTCACCAAATATCCTGAACTAATGTGGTTCATGTCAAACGTGTACACTTTTTAAAATAAAATGGGACTGTTTAAATAAAAGGGGAAACGATTTAATTCAAAACTAGGTAGTGTTGGGAAAAATGTTGATACTTTTAATCTGACAATCTTAAAGAAGGCCTTGGGAGGTCAGGGATTGTGTGTGTGCTACCTTAAATGTGCTATGCACATAGCAAGTACTCGATAAATATTTTCTTAGGGATTGCTTGGTTATGGTGACTAAAACTTCCTAATTTTGACTGATATTGATGTAGTAGAACGTGCCACAATCTGTTCCCGGTCCCAGACCTCTTTAGTAGCCTTGGCTCGCGATCCAAATGATTATGTTCTGAGGTCTCTCACTGCCACATTTCATCACAGTAGTGACAGCATTGAAGTGGCTGAGTGGATGTAGAGACTGTTCATAAAATCATTTCAAGTAAAGGGCTTCAAGATCCTTCCAGCTGTTATTCAAATCTATATCATTATTTACTATAGAACATAAAACACAAGGTGTCATATATTTCCTCCCTCATTGAACTGATACCAGCCAAGCCATGTACAATACAGTTGATCACTTAGAATTTGTTCCTTCAAGCACCCTATTCTTTCATTAGATTGTGGATAATCAGAATTGACAGTCTCATGGACTTTAAGGGAATTAAATGCAATAAGCTAAAGCTTTGGTGCTTTGCAATGAATAGGCCACAGGCAGTGGGTGCAGAAAACTGGGAAGTTATTATGTATCTGTTTTGAGATAAACACTTTGCTGCTGCTGACAGTCTGTAACTTTTTATTATATTTAAAAAAAAAGTAAGCCCAATGGGTTGCCATGGAAATACTTATGATGTCACAGAGGATGATGACTTCTCATAATCTACAAGCAGGAAGAGCAGATGTGCTTGTAAGAAACAAAGATCTTGTTTTCATACAAATGTTCTTAAAATAAAACACAAAGGAAGAAAAATACCCAGAGCGCATAATGCAAAGGAAAAGAATTGCTTCTAAATAGAATGTTTTACAAAGTTTTCATAAAGCTTCAGCTGCTCCTCAAAGCACAACCAGCTTGAACATGGATAGCAGACGTGAAATTACAGTACTCACAAAATTAGTATTCAAGTTGCACTACCTCTCCTTTCAAAGCCTTCAAGCATAGTTTATGCATGCACAATTACAGAAGCAGGTAATGAGGGAGATTCTGATTTTCCCCCTATTGTTGTTATTGTACTTAGCCAGATAAGTCTCGATAAAAATTGCTTTGTTAAAAATAAAACCAAGCAATATTTATTAGTTCTATTGAAAAGATCTTCTGGCTCTTATTATAAGATACATTGAATAATTTTTCTAAGACACATTCTGTCTATGGAGATGGGTAGCAACATATCAGCTTTTAGTGAATAATCAAACCTCAGTAACAATTAATAATCTGCAGGCTATAGTAATTTTTACAATTTTATTATTTCACATCATAATTAATTTCATTTTAATTATTAGAGATTTTTAAAAAGGATATTCAAAGTTTATGGCTATGACCTCCTAGAATACATAGATAGGATAAATAATATATCAAATGAATGAGTTGTGTCAAAATATATTACACTGCTTTCATTATGTCACTTTGAATTTAATCCTATACCTTGGTAGGCACTGAGACCCTCCCATGTTAATTCTTCAGATTCCCAAATCAGACTCCCACAGTGACCTCAAATATTTCTTAGAATTAATCAAAGTTTAAAAAATAAAAATGAATTAATTATGATAAAGTTCTCACTTCTTGCAATAAAAAAAAACTCCCCATCCAACTTGCAACATGGATTTGCCAATAAAAATTTTAATTCTTATATAGCTAAATGAGAGATGTGAGCTGAGTAGAAAGGAGAAAAACTAACAATTTTGACAATTCCTAAAATATATTGCTCCTAAATAAATCTACTGTAAAACAATCTTTTAAATGAAAACATAAAAGATAAGACTAAGATACACTGAGCTATAAATCTGCATTACTATTAAGTGGTAGCATATACAGTTAATTTTACTTTCAGTTTAATGTCCAAAGTAACTTTTTATTTTCATTAAAATGAAAATTAAATGTGTCAGTTTTATTGAGAAATAAAAATACTAGAACTACATAAAAGAAAAATAAATAAAAATTAAAGATTAAAAATTGAAAGTTCACCATGTTCTCTAGCCTGAGTTAAAAGAAATTGAGAATAAGTAACAGGTGTTTCTGAAAGCTAGACTTTAATCCTAGTTTTAGTTCTGTGGTCATAGTGAAGTTATGCACTATTTTAAGACATAAGTTCACTTTTTAAAAAGTATATAATATGAATACAGTACTCTAAATCAACACCAATGTTTGAGGTGTACAGTGTTAACTGAAATACTGTGATAATATAACTTCTAAAAAAGAGGACTAAAAACACTTAAGAGGCTTTTTATAAACTCTGCAAAGATTTAGGAGAAACCAAAGAGATGTTTATGTAATAAATGCAAAAGGCAATAATAGCTTGGTTGATTTAGCCAAAGTTCAAAGGCCTAAATTTTTAAAAAGGCATAGATATTTGAAAATAGAAAAAGAAAAAGGAAGTTGCATTAAAAGTGCTTTTTAATGAACGAATGACTAGGAAGCATTGGAGTATTTTATACTACTTTATTGATGAACGATTCCATCTCTATGATAATTTTTTTTTAACAAAGATAGTAGCAAATCTGTGTAAATTACGGTATTAAGAAGTAAGGATGTTAGAAAAAAATGACCCAGTCTTTCTCTAAAATTGCTCTAATATAGTAAGGGGGATAGGATACTCATGCATGAAAAAATATATTTTATTATGAGTTAAATGATAACATTATTGATGTCAGTAGTGGAGTGTAGATGCTAAGTAAGTTAACGTAAGTGAAATTACAAAGCATGTATTTTTAATGTATGTAATGTATAATCTATGGTAACATAGATCAGGGGCACAAATAGAAAACGTGATTTACTGATTCAGTATAACTAAAGTTGCTTATGAATAAGGTGTGATTGAATACGTTGTCTTTTCATATACAAAATTTTTTGTCTATAGATTTTTTTGTAACTTTGATTTCATTAAAAATGCTTAAATCAAAATTTTTCATTTGAAAGACCCCCCAACAAGGGAAAATGAACAAAAACTGGACAGTTTTTAGTCTTTCCAAGAGATAATTTGCAAATTGTAAACTTGTCATCCCTGACACGAGTATGGGTGAGTTTAGCTGTTTGTTGCTAGGTGAGGTTTTTCTACGCAATGACACAGATGCTCTAATTCTCAGTTGACTGAGGTCTGCACAAAAAAATCTGAACCAGACATATTTTACTAGGAGGATAATGTTTTGAAGAAGAATCATGAGATATGGGTATTCTGACCCATGTGGCATAGAATATGTTTATTTTTCTGATTTTTCTTTAAAAATAAAATTGAAAGATAAAAATATTGGGAAGGAAATCAATAGAAACATAAGGTATAAAGCAATGGTTTGCTTTCATATTGCTATAATAATTAACCGCACTAACTGCAATCACACTGATTTAAGAATGTCCTCTGCAAAACTGCCATTCAGAATATTTGCTTGCTTAATTAAGTAAAGAAACACGATATAACCCTTACCAGGTAGCAGAGCCAGTCTCAGCCTTGATTTGATCATTTACAAATATTACCTCATTTAATCCTTATTTAAAAAAGAAACAAACAAGAGTTAAGTTATATTATTACTATCCACTTTTAACAGATGAGGAAATAGAGATTAAGAAACATGTCCAACTGTTAAGTAACACAATAAGTGACAGAATTGGGATTTGACCCTAGGCCTTCTTGATCATTGTACCACCAATGGCACTTCTGTTGGCATCAGCTGGGTCAAATTCATTTTGGGGCTCTGAGCTGGGAAATTCTGTGTGTTTGGGCTGATAATCTCACAGCTTCCTAGATAATTGGGGCTATGTAACCCATAGTGTGTTTGCTCTTTTGCCTGATTACCATGAATTCAGAAGTAAGCTTTGTGTTCAACTGCAGCATTTTGGAACCAGCATTTCTTGATACTTTTTCTTTCCCCTTTGATTTCTTTTATGTTATATATAGGTTTTCATCTTATTGTTCTCTGGATTTACTTTGAGTTCAAATTCTTTTAGGAAGTATTGGGGGATCAATCAATAATCAACTTCTAACAGTAACCAGAAATCAGTCTTGAACAGAACTGCTTTCCAATTGATAAAACAAAAAACTATAGAAGACCAGCGGTGGCTACTATGAATCTTTTAAGATAAGGTGTAGCTAAACTAAACTGAAATTTCACCTGAAACCAGTCACCTTAACTGCTTTTAGTATTTAACGAGAAAAGCAGACATATTTAGCTAACTTTGGCCTTTTCAAAGCATTCATTCTTTCAGTAGCACTAGAAGCTGCTTTGTTTACTCTATTCCACTCTATTTCATTTTTTTAAAATTGCTGGTTATAACACTCTAAATATACGGCCCACTAATAGGTTACAAACTGATATCTGAAAGACACTGTTATAGGAAATATTTTTCAACCTGCTACAACACTTCCAATACTCTGATATTCCTCTAGAATGGAGTAAGAAGCTAAGGGGGTGGGGTGGGTACAGCTTAGAGTTTTCTTACACAATGAAAAGACGTAACTAAATAGGAATATATTAAACGTGTGGATTGCTTAGAAACAGAAAAAATGTTTGTGAATCACAGTTTTAGACAGTGAGACTGATTTCTTAACATGAGGTAATTCTGAAAAACTGTGCATAGACTTTTAAATAAATGATTCATATTTTACATCAATGCTGTAAGCTTTCTACTTTAAGGATTCCTATGGAGAGTCTATTTGCAAATTGGAATGAATATTTTTAGAAAATGAAAAAAACCCACTCATTTTAACTTACGGATTTATTTAACATGACCATTGAAGAATGTCTACAGCTCAGGGAAATAGCTTTATCTATATTTCCATAAGCTACATTGACAACCTTTATGCATCAGTTGTATTACCATATATTACTTGTAGACTTAAATGCAAATGACCTCATTGACTTAAAGGTCTCCTATGAAGATGCTGTAATGGGGATTTCTGTGTTTAGTGAAAGTGGGACCATTTCCTTTTTTTAAAAAAAAAGAATCTTTGGGCTTCCCTGGTGGCGCAGTGGTTGAGAGTCCTCCTGCCGATGCAGGGGACACGGGTTTGTGCCCCGGTCCGGGAGGATCCTACATGCCGCAGAGCGGCTGGGCCTGTAAGCCATGGCCGCTGAAAAAAAAAGAATCTTCAATTCTATTTTGGTTACACCTTACATTGGTCTTTGAAGGTGCATTTTAGCCTACAGCTATGACTAGAGACATCAGAATATTTTGCTTTTAGCAAGGTTGTTAATTTCTATTTGCTTTTTGGTATTGTCATCTGATTTAAGTTCTCTAACTCTTTCACCATCAGCTCTCAGTGTGTAATGCTTGGCAAAATCTAGTGACTTTGATGAATAAACCAGGCTTCATATGTTCCAGAGACCTTAAGCTGCCTTGTTTTCTTACCCTGATTTTGAAGGAAGTAATGGAGTTCAGTTGACAGAGAGAAAGCTGAATCTGTCAAAGTTCAGAGGAAAGAATGCTCAAAATGTAAGTGCAAGGGGAAGCAATTGTCAGGAGCTATCATCTGAATTAAGAGCCATCTTATGGCAATAATCTGTAGGAAACTTGCACAATGTTAAATGTTTGTAAAGGCCTATTACTCCAATCTTTCATCTTGTAATACAATAACTGCTACAATCTCTGGCCACAAAGTAAAGATATAAATAATAACAGGCATATTTAACTTCTGAAGGCCTGATTGTCCATGTGACTCCTGATTAAAGGAGTCAGAAAGTTGATGAGAAAATTTAAATGGAAATGAGAGCTCCCGTGATCAACTCTTCTTTTGTATTCTCGGTTCAAATACTACTTGGTATCTCCTGTCCTCTGATTCAAAATCCCACTGCCCCATCCCCTCCCAAACCTTTCTTATTATGGTCCTTGGAACTCTTCTCTCAAGCAAAACAAAACAAAAAACAAACAAATAAGCAAATCCATACTATATTTTCTCACTTATTTAAAAATAATTTATTTCCTAAATGAAGGAGCTTTTCCTTGGGGCCACTACTCCTCTTTAAGCCAGGTGAACATGCTACTTAACATAGAAACCAGGACACTTTTAAGAGTAAATGATGGCACTATTAATAATTGTCAGGACCACAGGTGTAAATTAGGGTTGTTATTGGCAAACCAGATGATATGGTCACCCTAACCATAGTCCTCTCAAGTGAAGGCCACTCATTTTCCTATTATCTACCTAGGTCAGGATTAGAAAATGGAGTCAGCATCCTCCATACAACCCAAAGCCATTTTTAAAGAATATTTACACTTCTGTATGAAACTGCATTTCCTCTGATGCTCCTTCTTTCCTGCTACCTCTTCACTGCCTTTCCTTCTTGTTGTTATTCATCAGCCGCCTCTCAGTGACTCAGTTTTCAAAGACTTCAGTACCTAGTTCAGTATCTTGCTCTATTCTCCCCAAACCCAAGATAATCTCCTGATTATCCTATCACTTTTTTGATAATCCAACTCCTAAAGGCCAGGACTTCTCAACCTCCAGTCTGGATCCTGGTATCTTGTTCTCCATCAGAGATATAAAATTTCTCTTCACAGTCCTCTATACTTAATATGTCTCACTCAGTATTCCCTCTTATACAAGTTATTCAACCCCACTGGAATCCTAGGTCCATGTATCACTCTACTTTGCCCTATTGGTCAGTACCCAATCTATTAATATCCTTCTCTGTATAGTTTACTCAATCATTCATTGCTTCAATCTATTTTTTAAATTAAATTCAATTTCTTTGATCCAGTGTCTTCCAGCTCCCTACTTGGTGAAATTTCTACCCTGGATACATCTGTGGTTCATTTTGTTTCCATATTATACCTGGGCTGTGAGTCCAGCTATAGTTACAGCATGGAGCATATCGCTGGCTTATTTATGGTCACCAGCCTCAACTGGTTCCTCTATTCTGCCCATCAATTTTCCATACTTTTTTAGTTAGCATCTCCCATATCCTTCATAGCAACTATTTCAAGCTTATTCACTCTTTTTAAACTTTGAATCCAGTCACTTTTTCTTTCACTCTCAGTAAATAGCATTGATATCTTCTTCAAACCCTCCCCAACTTCCCATCATGTCAACTAACCAACTTCCTTGCATCTGCATCCATCCTTTCTTGCTTCTCTTAAGTACAAGGGGTTATCTCTTTCCTCTCTGGAGCTAATTATTTCACTTGTGCTCTGATATTCTTTTCCTATCCCCTCAGGGACCTCACTTCTCCAGTTTGCTTCTATCTTCAGTCTCTAAATTGCTATTGACAGTTTCTCATCAGCATTGAGGAATGCCTAAGTCTTACATAAAGAACAAAATAAAACAAAACAAAACAAAACTTCCCTCATCTCCACATCCTCCTCCAGCTACTAGCCTCTGCCTTTCCTTTTACAGCCAAACTCATGGACATTTTTGCTCCATACTCACAGCCTCTCCTCCCTCCCTTCTTATTCTCTCAATGCTGATCTGTTTTTTATTGTCATCACTACAGGCAGCATTTGTTGTGGTTAATTTCATTCTCTCTATTTCTTAGGTCTCCTGGTTTCCCTCTCAGATCTCTGAATGGTTCCATTTAGACAGCTTATCTCAAAAATGCTGCTGTCCCTCATGAATCTCCATAAGCAAGCTGGTCTGTTTGAGGCTAAATATCCACTGAGGTCCTAAAGCAGGCAAAAGGGTGAGTCCATAATATTCTGAAGGGTCAGGAGAGAAGACTGGTTAAAGGATAAGGGTCATGTGCACAATAACAAGACCTTAGGGAGCTTCATTCTTCATGGTCTGGCCTTTAGCCATGTGGGATTGCAGAAATTCAAATTCATAGGTGCACTATTGTTCTTAGAAAGAATAACTAAAAATGTCTAAACTCATAAGACATGGCTATACAAATCCCCCAAACATCATTTATTTGTAAACAAAAACATAATTGCCAAGTCTATTCCTTCCCCACACGAAAAACGACATGGAGAGTGAAAATATTACAGAGTTGCTAATGTTGGGTTTGGAATGGATCAAGGGTTCTGTGTATGCTAATCTGCCTAATGGTACCAGGTCTCAGAGGCTGCAGTGTTCACCTCCACATCAGGAATGATCTCTGAAGGCAATATTCCCAAAGACTTAAGAGTAGGGTACCCCTTTCTAATTCATATTACATTGTGAAGAAAGATGATTCCTGTTTAAATATTTAACTAGTTTTCTGTTAAGCATTCATTCTCTAAAATAAATATTAGGAAATGTTAAATTATTTTTAAGAATGTATTATGAATATACCAGACCCCTTGTTCATCTCATTTGTTGGCTATTCCATAACATTTGGGGAAGCTTTTCTGGATTAGAGCAGGTTATTCAAAATGCCCTAAAGTAAATTTCCTCCAATAAAAGTATTTATTTCTTTTTTTTTTTTGGAAAAAAAAGAAAAAACCCTGTTATTGAGAGAACAAATCTGCAACTTCTACACCTATTAGCAAGCTGGGATGGAAAAAACTAATTAAAATAATATAGTTTTATTCATCTACTCCAATATTCACTGTATTTGTAAATTAAAACTGAGATAAAAATTCTAATCTCACAGGCTTCACTTAATAAGTCCTAGCAAAATGTCCAAACTGACCTTTACTATAAACTGAGAGCTGCTCTCTGCTAAAATACAACCTGTTTCTTGAAATTCAAAATGTCATTTAAGAATACCATAACTATTTAAAATTACAATGATCACAACAGAAGGTCAGTCATTCATTCTTTGCACATATAGGTGAAGTACAAAAGTCTACGAAAGGGAGGAGTTTGACGCTTATGTTTCTTAGAGCAATATATCAGAAATGATCCCCTTTGAAATAAAATGTGCAAATATGCTTGGTGATCCAGAATTTAAAGTTCTTGTCTATATCTCTTTATTTAATTCTTTAGAGGGTAGTTATCTTTTAATTCACCTTCAGTGGTTCTCTTGTCATTCGCTTGTTCAGAGGGCTCAAGGTAGGTACAGATGAATATCTAATGTTAAAGTATTAGATGTCTAACAGGTCGAGTTTCACACACAAATAGGCACTGGATTTGGTAGACTCCTATGCTGATACCACATTTGAATAACCTCCTAAGAACACTGTGGACATTCAGTTTTCCTTTCAAGTGTTTCAATATCAGACAGTATGTCACTAAAAGGGCTGGATTTAACTACAGCAACAGGCTTGTATGATTGATAAACATATTTGGTTATTAAGGAGACAGTATAGCTTAGTGGTAATTACCATAGGGTTTCTACAACTTAAAACACATCTTTAACTCCAGCTCTGACATTGTGGGACTCTGGACTAGATAATAATGTCTCCAACCTTCAATTTCTTCATGTGAAAGATGGGGCTAATATTACCTCTCTTTAAATATGACTGTGCGGGTTATGATGCCTGACATAAAATAAATGCGTATAGTGATGATAATAACAGTACATACGGCTTTACTAATCCCACCGATATCTCAACTTTGTTGATTTTAGTTGTATCATCAATCTAAAGTGCTGCATTACATTACACAGTATTCTTTTTATTAGAACCTAAAAGAATTGTATTGCTGTTGAATAATTGCTCAGTTTTTATCTTATGGGTGCCGTGGAGAATGTACCTCAGTAGGGTTTACTTGTTTGCTTTGTTTTGTTTTGTTTTGTTTTGGGGTTGGCTACTAGAAAGCTACAAATTTTGTGGCCTGACTTAAAGAAATGTTTAGGTGGGAATCATGATATATAGTTTTAGTACTATTCTCATTTCATGTTTTCATTTATGTTTTGCTTTCTTCTTGTACCTCTAAATTTAATACCATATATGTAAATGTAATTTAATACTATATATAATAATTATATAAATGTAAATACATATCCTTATAAGGTAACTTAAACCAGTCTAGAACAAGGTAGAATATAGATAAAAACATTTACAATAAAAAAATTAAAGTGCTGTAGATTATGCATGAGGATTTACTTCTCAAAAAGAGTACACTTGAAAGACATAGTCTTCCAAGGAAGCAGTTTCTGGAATATGGTTTATAGGACTTTTGATGATATCCTTAGTCTACTAAGTGGGACTTCCCTTGGTGTCCAGTACCTCTCCATGATGTCAAGTTTTCAGTACCTTTATGAAGCTTGAACATAGCTGCTCGGGGAGAGATACTGTTGGTGTTATTCTCATCTTCATATATCATGTCTTGGGACAGCTCAGAATGCCAAACTAACCTCTATTTTAAGCTAAACTTTCTTTAAATCACAAGTCATGAAAATTAGGAGAGTTGACCTTTGACTTGACTACCTGTAAATGACCTTTCTTTGATTCATTTCCCTCCTTCCACACCTCATGCCCCCTTTCAGAGTCATCAAGCAGGAAAGGGCTCCCCGTTTCTATCCCTGTATGGCTTTTAATTCCCTAGGTTGCTACCATCTGGCTATTAAAAGGAGGAAAATTGAATCCCTGGATTCTTTCCTTTGCTTTCTGTTGTTAATGAGTTCTATTTTCTTCAGTTTATATAGTATTGTTTAAATATGTGATTAGACTTTGCTGGACTGTGAAAGAATTTTGGTTTACAAAGAGTTGAGGCTTCTCACAAACACTGGGCATGTAATTCCATGAGCTTTTCTCAGGTTTAAAAAACATCAGGATCACATGCCTGTTGGCACCAGTTTGACGGCCAAATATTTCTCTTGAGATGCAACCTGCCATCACTCTGCTTTAGACTATGGATATCTCCAGCAGAATCCAACCATCGGTGTTATAGATCTTTAAGCTAGTTGGCCCTATGTTCACCTCCCAGTTCCAAAGTCAAATGATCACTTTTGATTTTCCTTCTACTCCCAGAGAGTGTTTATTATTCTGTACCTAAATTAATGCTCACCAGATAACGTGTTCTCCTTTTACTGTTATCCTCTATTTGTGAGCTGTGTCTTCAAAAATTTGAATCATCTTTTTTTTTTTCTTGTACTAACACTTTCCAATAACCTCATTATACTTTTTGTGTTTGATGATTTCAGGATTTCCTAGAAGAATCTTTCCTATGCGTTTTAGAGTTGTTTTTCGAGCATCATCTATCTGCACTTGACCCAACTCAAAGTTCCTTCATTTTTGCACTAATGGCACTCATTTCCTCAAATGCTGAACACATCTGCATTTTAAAGCAACTATGAAAGATTTCAATGCCATCTTTAAAAATATGTGCTTTCATTTTTTATTCCATAAATCTCTCCAGTCCTCACCCCTTTGGTCTAACTCCCACAATTTATAATTCTCATTTGGGATAGAGATAGCTTATCATCTGCTCTATATCAAAATGTGCTTTCTAGAAGAAATGTGATATTATTCTTTCAAAGTGTGAATTTAAGTCATAATGTTACCTTTTCTAGGGACATGGGTATTTGCACAAGAGCCTTATATAATTGCAAAGTGACACTCTTAAGAACTGTTAAAAGAAACTATTGTTCAAGGTGGATGGAATGAGAAGACCCCTACCACGTGGGACTCGAATGGCAGCTAGACAGACCCCAGACTATCAATGTAGTCACGGAGGCATAGTTAGGAGGTATTAATACACCTTACTTATGAAATGGATGGGGTATCTTAGAATGCTTTCTTTGAAACTATGGTTCCATTTATGACTTCCTTGCTTCTTCATAGTGCCAATCTAGGTCGACAGCAGAAAGTGAGACCATTGTTCCATATCCTGCTTAAAAAGAGAACACCACTTCAAAGAGAACACCACCACCTGACAAAAATAAAACAAGTAATCAGTTTTAAAACACTGTGCCTATGTGTGCTTGGTAAACTTAACTTTTTCAGGGATTCAAGTTATTTTAGGGCACCTACTCTGGTTGATTATGTTCTATATCTAGCACAATAAAGCCATCTAAATAAAAAAATAAGTACATAATCAGTTTCCAAAAATTTCTTCTTTGATACTAGGAAAGTACTGCAATGTTACAAACTGTCCCTTCCTACCCTCTGCTAAAAACAAAACCCAAACTTAAAAACATAAAATTAATTGCTTGAATTTAAAAAAGGAGCTTTTATTCAAATTCTTTTAAAGGGTACTAGGGCTTTTAAATCTAAAACAGATAAAGTATCTGAAGAAAACAAGACTAATACCTTATAACATATCTTTTAGCTACACTGCCTTTTAAAAATGTTCTTTTGCTAATTGCACTTAGTAGTTATAGAATTAAATCTGTTGCATTCTTTGATAGTCTGGTTCATGAACTATCAGGTATTAACATGAAATAATCTGTTTATGAAACAGAGGGGTCACATAAATGTATTTTACTCAAAATTATTTTACCCACTTTTACGATTCATACTTATAAAACTTTATATTATCTACCAAGGCATTCATGTTCTTCACGTGGATCATAAGACAGAGTTGACCTGTTAAGGTTATTTGTAACATGACTTATGAGCCAAGATTTGACCAAATTCTTTACGGAATTAGAGTGTATCTTGGTTGTCCTATACTTTTTGGCCCTGGAAAATAGTTTTGACACATGGAAGCCAGGTGAGTATGGGACTTGCTCCATATTCCTCCATTCAGTAAAATATTTACTGACTACGAACTCCTGCCAAATACTGTGCTAGTTCTGAGAAAACAACAGTTAGCAGGACAGACATAATCTCTGTCCTTAAAAAAGATGACATTCTAGTGAGAGAGACAGATTTTCTTTTAAAAACTCAACAAGTGAATAACATATTTACACACTGCATAATGAAGGAAATGTGCAAGTGCTAAGGTAGGGGTTGGTGCTGGGAAG
Organism: Mesoplodon densirostris; assembly: GCF_025265405.1. Lineage (NCBI taxonomy): Eukaryota > Metazoa > Chordata > Mammalia > Artiodactyla > Ziphiidae > Mesoplodon > Mesoplodon densirostris. The sequence continues at coordinate 24,589,709 of NC_082668.1, forward strand.
GAACGGTTTCTGTAGGATGGGACAGAAAGAACCAGTGATATGACAAATGGTGGGGGTGGGGTACGTTTTTTCCCTGCCTCCTCACCCGGCCCCCAAAGTGAAAAGTTAACTCTCCAACTGCATATAGTAGCCAAAGGATATGCTACTGCACTTGCTGGGGATATATTTTTTTATGTGTAGTATAACTATAAAAGTGTGGACAGTTATGGCAAAGGCTGGAAATACAGATATGCTCTGACCACTATAAAAATACTGTTGAGAAAAACTGTTAGCAAAGTGAATTTCTACAGTTTATACAAAGGTTCCTTCCCAAAAGTGGAATTGTGAGTTTCAGAGCCAGGATTATTTGACCACAGAGGATGAAATAGAACCCCGAGTCTTTGTATGTAAACATAATCTTGACTTCTTTGGGGTAAATTGGATATACCATGATCTGCAAATTAGAAAGGAACATAGGATGTTAAGAAGAGGGAAAAGTTTCCCCAAATGGTCTAATTCTCACAAGTGGTCATGAGATCTTTGCCATTCTAAAATCTGGGCGCCACTGCTACCTGCCCAAGTCCCCCACTTTGGGGGAGACAGGGCCACCAAATGTCAAGTGTCTGAACACTTAGCCACTAGAGGGAGAGAGTGTACCTCTGGTGATTAGGGAGCCAATGAAAGTAACTCATGAAAAGGATAGCCTTTCAAGGGAGCTAAATTAAGCTCTAATCAGCCAGGGGCAAAGACTGTATCAACTGTGCTAGCTTTAGGGAACTTGAGGATGATTCCTTAAGACTTCACAATGGATCCACTTCTACTAAAGAATTAAATTGCTTAAACTATCCAGATACTTCATCTTAATTTTGAATATGTTTTAATTCATCTTTTCTAAGAACCTCCATAACCTTGCAGATACTTAAACACTTTAGCTTAGTTTTTAGGGGGGATTTATGGCAATTTAGAGAAGTTATGTTACCCTTTGTATATTGGGAAATTATATATTATGAACATTCCAATTTTCTTTGGTAATGTAAGATTAAAATCTTTGCTATCTATTTGGATGATTAGAATGATCTGTGGAGTTCTATGTTTGGTCTTTCCCAAATATGACTTTAGGAAAATTACTTTTATTTGGATAATTGACAGGTTAAAAACAACACCTGCTTTACTAACGTATAACTCACAGGTGTTCTTAAAATCGTCATAAAGTTGTTGCTAGCCTGAGCCCAAATGATTTGCTCTCCAATGAAAGTTGGTTAATCTTGTTTGCAGCACGGCACCAACTATCATTTTCCATAATTTAAAAAACAAACCTATTGGTACAACTGTTGTTTAATAAATCCAACATAGAAAGTAAAACTTTAAAAAGTAATTCATTAAAAAATTTAAATACAGGATTATACAAGTCATATGATGTTCATGATTTAGTGTCTATTAGTGTGAATAAATTCCTTCCCAGTCCCCAAATCTAAAGATATTATCCAAAATTTCCCAGATATACAGAGTGATGCTTAAGATATAGGTGATGATTTTATTGTCAACGTATCATTTCTCTTTCCTCAGCAGAAAAAAACCTCAGCAACTATTTCTGGGATTCTTGAAAGGCGTACAGTGCCTGCTCCTACTCTTTCAGCATTGATTTTCTTCACAATCTGTGATATGGTTTCTCAGAAATGTTGTTTGGCAGTCCTGATAATTTCATGTGTTTTCAAACTTAAGCCACCCAGACTACACAGTGCAGTATTTTCAGCTCCTTTCATTTTCCTTTTCCCTTTAATTATAGAAGTCTCTATTCCCTCTTTTTGAAAATGTGGTAAAGAAAGATGCTAAATGCGACTGTTTGTAGAAAGAACGTGCATTTGTTTTTCTCATGACGATCCACATAATTTCTTCCCAAATACAAAAGCTGTGCTATAACTAACTGATGATATTGATGGACAACACTTTACTCCTAATAACTTTTTGGACCCTCCCCCGTTCCTTTGACTTTGGTGGATGTGCCACGTGCCCGGTGGAGATAAAACAAGTAGACACTCTAATTTTAAACTTGCACTGTAAAGCACTTTCAAAATAGTAATAGTTGAGCTTCATTTCAGACCTGACTTTCCTTCTCAATCCGTTCCCTAGGACCCCTCTCTGCTGATTCGTGTCCTGGTCTATCGGGGCCGTTTTCTGAAATCGCAAAGCACAGTTTATTGCGAAGCTGAGTGGGTGGGTCCACGCGCACACCCAGACTCCGGCCAGGACGCCGATCCCAAAGCTCCGCGTCGCGCGCCTGGATCGCGGTCCCGCTCCCTTCGTCCGGCCTCACCACAAGTCCCAGTTTGAAAGAAAACTTCTCAAGGCCGAAATGAACCTCCCCTCGCCGTTGCAATTCTTCCTTCCGAACCGGCAGAAAACGTGAGATTTACTACGATTCGCGGGGAGTGGATGGGGGCTGCCAGAGCACTCTCGGAAGCGGGTTACCTGGTCCCCCCCCTTTGGGGGCGGGGTCCGCCGTCTGGGGGCACCGGGTCAGGGGCGGCGCGGGTGGGCGCGAGGGAGGGCGCGCGTCGCGGAGCCGCCGGGGCAGCACTTGTCCTGTAATCGATTGCCGAGCGCGCCGAGCGGCGCAGCGCGCAGACACGCGCACACGCGCCCTCGCCAGCCCGCGCGCACACACATACACACACACACACGCACAGGAGCCCAGGGCCCGCACACGCGCGCGCGCGCACGCACGTCCTCCCGCCCGCGCCCCGGGCCCCGCCGCCCGCCGTCCGCCGCCGCCGCCAGCCCGCCCTCCGCCCGCGGGCGTCTGCGCGAGCCCGGCCGGCGGGGGAGATGTGCTCGGGCTCCGGCGGATCGGTTTCTCGGGGTTTGACCAGCTGTCCCGGGCTAACCCTGCTCCTCGCTGAAGATGGAGGAAGTAAAAACAGGATTACCCTTAGCTACAGATCCACTGCCTTAGTTTCCACCACCAACTGCAGTGCACAAACACACGTTAGGCACAGGAAAGAAAGAAAGAGAGAGGACACACTAACAGTAAACACAAACAAAAGGGTGATGGGATTATTTTACTGCATGCACTGCTGAGGTAAATCTCCGCTTGCCTTTTGCGTGGTGAAGAACAGCTCTTGTTTTGTCTTCTGATTCATAGGTTATATATAAATATGTGTATCTGATTTGCAAAGGGGGGGAGTGTTTTCAAAGTTAAGTGTAATTATATAGTATCTCGTTTTGCACTGTTATGTGATCAAATGACTTGTTGCTATTAACCAGTAATAATAATAATACTATAGATATTTTTCTCTGGGAGGGATGGATTGTGGTTATGATTAGGGTAATGATTTCTGTAAAGGACGCTCAGGGAATCGGGTTGAAGATGATGTCTTCTGCCTTAATTTATCGTCCCCTCCTTGTAGTCTGTTTCTGGGATGTTAATCGATTAATCAGTTCTCATCTCTATAGCTGCCATGGATTTGGACTTGTTTTGCTTTGTTTTAACTTGAATTCCAAGAAAGGTTGGGTAGCCTGGAATAAATTACAGCTGTCCAGATAGAAGGTAATATCCAGATCCTGTTGGAATTAAACAACAACAACCTGGTGTGACATGTAAAAAGGCAGCCGTTAAATCACTTTGACAGGTTCTGGTATGGGCAAAAGAGATGGAATTAAGATTTAATTTATTATTATTATCATTTTTTTTTGCCAAGGGCGAAAAGCAGTCCTGTGAAGTTGGCCTAGGTTCTTTGCTGGGTTCTCCCTGACTGTCCCTCCCCTCTCAACACCCCCCCCACCCCCCCACCCCCCCACCCCGCCTTTTCTTTCAGTTTTCTTGTCTTAGCTTTTGGTCGATTCTTAAGGAACCGGTGGATCAAGTTTTTTCTCTTCTTGTTAATCGCATTGCTGTAGCACTGACTGACCTCTCTCTCTCTCTCTCTTTTTTTTCCTCTTTCCTGAAAGTACGTGGTGCCATTCCTGAGTGACTTTTCCTACTAGACCATCCCAAAGGGACGAGGGGGAGGGGTAGAAGGAGGAGGAGAAGGAGAAGGGGGGTGTTCCTTCTCTCTCATTTCTTGGTTTTGTTTATCAGCCGATCTGTTTGCTGGATTTGGGCTCGGAATGACCCACCTGTAAAGTGCTTTTCCTTCCTCCTTGCCTTGAACTCTGCAGGGGGCTTGGCTTGGAAGGGGCAAGGGAGGGAAAGAGAAGGGGGAAACACAAAAAACTTCTTTCTTTCTCTCTCCGTTTGTCTTCAGCCCGACATTGTCACCTCCTCTTTGAGGGGTTAGAAGAAGCTGAGATCTCCCGACAGAGCTGGAAATGGTGATGAATCTTTTTTAATCAAAGGACAATTTCTTTTGTATGTACATTTCGTTTCTCTTTCTCCTTTTCTTTCTTTCCTTCTCTGAGGGTTAATAACCATTTCATTGATGGGGCAGACTTCTTTCGCTTCTCCCTGACGTTTCTTTCTTAATATGTGTGTGTTAAATGTGTACATTTTAAAAGAGATAAACTCATTTGTAAAATATCCGAAGAAATTGCACCCCTTTAAACTTTACGGATGCCTTTCTTTAAATCCTTATGTAATCATAATTTGAAAGAATTTGATAACAGTACAGCAGGTTGAAATTTAAGTGCTATGTAGTGACTGAGTTGGGAATTTGATCTGATTATTCCATAAAGGAAGAAAGAAAAGTTTTTTTTTGGGGGGGGGGGGTAGGGAGGGTGGTGGTGAAGAAGGGGAGGGGAGGGAGAAGGGAAGTGGTTTTGGAGACAAGAAGTGAAGCTGCCTGTTTTCCAGTAAGTAATGGAGAAATTCCAGGAGCCAGGGCTAAATATACTTGGCGATCAATACAGAAATGGCTCATTGTGAATAATTTAGCTGCTGGTGCAGTGAGAGTTTTGAAACTAAAGGCAAAAAGGACCAGGGCCAAAGGAAAAAAAAAATAAGTAAAATTCTTCTCAGGACATGTCAATTCTTTAAACTTTTTTCTTCAAAGAATACAGTTAGCTATCGATCTTTTCGTTATGTGAAATCAAAGCTAGGGGGTGTCATCTCATACAATTTACTTTTGTTTCTGAGAATTAAGTTCTTGTTTTGTGTCATTGGTGCACGAAAATAATTCCCCAAACTTTGAAAAAGTGATCCCCTTCCCCTCTTCAAAAAGTGTATGGATTTTTCAAAATTGGAGTGTATTAAGTAGGCTTGGCGTGGTATCCAACCATGGTCTGGCAGGAAATTAAGGTTACATTGAACAGGTGCTTACACAGAACTTGGGGTTGGCTAAAATGTCAATACAAGCCTGGCAGTTGGGTAACTGCTGCAGAAACCTTCGGGACATACTTGGGCACGAAGTTTTCTTGTTTTGTTTTGTATTTCTTCTGTTTGTTTGTCCTCCCCCCCTCCCTATTAGAACATGATGAACCAACTTGCAACAATTGTGAATAGAGCTATCTGTATACTCGGGAAGTCCTCAAACTGCAGCTTGATTGTAGGAAGTAGTGAATGGTAAAATACTTCAATCCCAGTTAAAGCTGGCACTTTGGAGGTGCACCCCCTTCCTATTTTTTTCTCTAAACCGAGTAAATTCTGATTAAAAGAGTCATTCATTTCTTGCTGCAGCCCATCTCATAGCACACTTATCTTTCCTATCCTATCTCCAGCAGGAATCAGATCATTTGCAGAAAGAGTTCAGTGACTTGCAAATGAGCACATACAGTACACTGTAGTATGTTTCTTGGGCACAGGTTGCAGCAGCAGCAACATGGGCTAACTGCTTGGATCTTCAAATAAGTTAAGCATTTAATGGCAGATACTGAAAGGAATCATTGTGTTAAGGGTATAATCTTTTGTATTGCAGCATTGCACTTTGACTATGGAAACAGAGGCTATTGATGGCTATATAACATGTAAGTATTCATTTTCATTAATCTGTTATTGGTAATAAAATTATGTTTGTTACCTGTATTGTAATTTCTGAATTGGAAGTTTTTATCAAGAACTGTAAACTCTTACCTCCTATCTGTTCACAATTTCACCTTGTAAATGAGTTTGAGAAAATAACACTGAAGTGAAATAAGAAGGAACTCTAGATATATACCTGCTATATTAAGGATATTATTTAAATCAGTAGTAGCTTAGCAGATCAACACTTTACTACTTTTTTTTTTCATTTAAGTCTAGAATAGGTCGGGTTACATATATGTCTACTAATATGGCATGTACTAAATACTTAGTACTCTGTAACCTAATTTTTCAGACACATAATGTGAAAGAGAATTAGCTCACTCAAGTTGACATTTTTTTTTAGCAAACTGTCCTTTCAAACATCTAACTCTGATAGCCAGCATTTTGGAAATGCTCATTAAAAATACTGTGTGCTTAAGGATTAAATTAGATGTTAAAAGAAAACAGTTTTTTCAACTAGAAGATACTTTAGAAATCAACTACTCCAGTCTCCATTATTTTACAGTTTAGATGAATGTGATAATGAAAGTTTGTAATTTTTTAATCGTGGGCTGGTTGTTGCTTTTCGTCATTTCATTCATTTATTATGTATTTCTAAATAACATTTCCTTATGGTTTCTTTTTAAGGGAAAAATTTATTTCATTAAAATCATATATGCATACCCCTGCATATATGATTACAAAGTTGGTAATTAGATTTTAGATGACAATGAACAGAGACCAAACGATTTTATTTTGTGAAAACAGGTGACAATGAGCTTTCACCTGAAAGGGAGCACTCCAGTATGGCAATTGACCTCACCTCAAGCACACCCAATGGACAGCATGCCTCACCAAGTCACATGACAAGCAGTAAGTCTTCATTTTATGATTTTTTTTTTCCTATTTCTCTAGCGATAGACTTGAATTGGTTAGGTCTGTAGGGTCCTCTCACATTGTGGTGTAGCTGCTGCTATAGATTTTGTTAAAGAAAGAACAACACAGATTTATTCCTGTTCATTTTGGTATCGTAAAACATGAGCCTGCTTACTAGTCTGAACTATCCCAAGGTGGCATTTGGGAGCTGGTGCTTACCTGTATCAGGTAAGAAATGTTAGCCTTTTCTGGTTATTCTTTTGTCTTGCCAGGTTTATGACTAGATTTGTTTTTGTTTCTGGGTAAAAAAGTATGGAAACGTTATTTCCAAAGGACTCTTCAAAGTAAAAAAAAGAAAAAGAAATTATTTTCTATTACCTTGGCACAAAGCTAATCCATCAGTGGTAGAATTGCAGTTAGTTGCTTTTTTTCTTTTTAAACATGTGAAAGTTTCGTGTCCAAAGCATTGGAAGTGAAATGTAATTGAAAATTTGTGGAACTCATTTACATCCATTTCTCTGACAAAGTGAAAGCATTTTGTTTTAGACTGTCCAGAGAAGAACTGAGAAAATTTGGAAGAATGTTTTGAACTTGCAGGAATAGACAGTTTTGGCTACTCTTTTTGATAAAGGGTCATTCATTGATATAGTAAACATTGTTTTTGTGTAATAGAAAAGCAACTTACATGCTGTCGGTGACAGAAGACAAAATATTTTATTTTCTCTTAATTATAATGTTTCATAAGTTATCAAGTGCAAATGCTCTGTTACTCCTACTTAAACTTAATTTGAAATCATGTGTTTATACTTTTGATATGTGTTATATTCTTATACAGAAAGGCCATCTGATTTACATGTAAATATAATTTAATTTAAAAGCTTTCTATTTGGGTGACATGTGAAGGAAAAGCATTTTCTTTCCTTTTTAAATGAAGATTTTATAACTAAAGAAAACTGAATCATCAAGTGAATTATGAGCATATTCTTAATATGTTAATTCTGATTATCCTGAGAGAACAAATTTTCTTTCCACTTCCCTCTTACAGTTTCAAAACTTGATGTTATTGTGAAGCTACTAGCTTTATAAGTAGTTAAGACTTCTGAATTATAAGCAAGAGTATATAGAATACTATTGAATACATTTTGCAATTCATTAACTTTAAGTGGTTCTAGTTACTGACTTGAAATTTTGACTGAACTATGTGAACTTACTTTACTTATTTAAAAGTTTTCTTTATTTTTATTATTGGGAAGCACTTCCTAGGAAGATTTCATTCTAGAAGCAGTCATTGAAATTCCTTTATCATGTAGGAAGAAAATTAATAGTGATGGAATGTATATTAAATTATAGTGCTAATCTCTTGTAATGGATCTTGTAGCATTAATTTATTTTTTCTGCTAGTTGGCTATTGATTTGATAAAAGTTATACTACTATTGCAATGTAGGGAGTACAATTTTTACATTTTAACATTTAATGTTACTAGGTCCTTGGCAGGATAGATTTTTATTTTTCAGATAATTTTCATTTAATTTCCTAAAGAGTAAAGATAGATTGATATGCAATTTCTGTTAGCTTAATATTTAGCTATTGTCTTTAGAAACACTGAATATAAGGGGTACGTAATATTGGGTAATCAGACTTTGACTGTCATCCCCCAGCCACTGCTAGAATATCAGCTGGAAAATACTTGTTAATTGGTTAATTAGCTCCTTTATTTGTGAATTTGATTTTGGTTTTGCAAGTAGTCCTTTCTAAAAGGCAGTTCACTCATTTATTTTAAATAAACATTGCAGAGTATGGGCATGATCAGTTTGGACAAATAAGAACTGTGCTTTTGATATTTGAGTTTTTCTCACCCAACAGCAGTAAAATTATGTTTGGTAAAGAGGTTTTGTTCTTGTTTCTTTTTTTTTAACTTACTAGCCTGTGGCAATTCCATGTTAGTATAGTTTTTAGCTAAGCTGCGTGTGTTTTCATGTTCTTTTCCAAAGAGTTGCAGGTTAAATATTTTGGCTCGCACTTCAGAGCTGTCTGTTGCATCCTTTACGTAGCCTCTATTTACAGTATCTAGGTTACCCACTTAGGTGTTAGATGGAGAAGATACCCATTTTTCCTCTCTGTTAGATCTAGGAGAATATCAGCATTTTAGATTGCCAAAGCAAATAGTGCTAGAGAGGGACTCTTGTCTGTTAATTAGAATAAGAGACCTACAATCGGTCACTCAGATGTTTTTCTGTGACTTGTAATAATTTTTTGTGCGTGTGTGACTTGTCAGATCACTTGTGTCTGAGATTACTGGTTTTCCTAAATCCCTTTATATGCATTGCTGACTTTATTATATGAGAAGAACTTATTTATTTTCTGCATTTTTTAATATCTTCAAATACTATTCCTAAAGGGCTGTGACTTCCAAAAACAGAATTGCAGTTTTGGTTGAAAGTATTAGAGCTGAAAGTAAATGTGAAAACCTCTATGATAGAATAAGATAGGTTCCATAGCAGCAAGGAGGACAAGAATATATGTGTAAGAGGTAAAAAGTTATTTTAAAACAGTTTAGAAAAAAAATAAAAGGAATAAAGCCTTTGATTTTATGAAATAACTGACGTTCTAGCAGTAAAGTAACACTACCATGTGATAGCCCACTTATTTTGGCTTTAGGAAAGTGGTCAGTTTTATTCTAAGGTCATAGTCATTTGTTTAGGTTATTTGATGACTATTCTAAGATGAAGGGTATCTGTATAACTTGCTGCCAGCTATTGTATAAAAAATAATGACAGCAGCTATCATTATTTGACAGTGCTAGAAGAGAGCATCGGTGACTTGGGAGAGAACTAAAAATGTTACAGTGCCTGACAGTCTTTGGTTTTAAAATTCAGCATGTAAGATAAAAAGAAGTAAGAGGTATTAGTGAACTTAACATTTTGTAATGACTACATCCTATATTTTTGAGTGGATTTCCTTAGAGAAACTTAGACTTTTTCTTCTAGAATAAGGATCTCTTTGATATGAAGATGGGCATTGCTGCCCAAGATCATTAGTGTACATATTGAGTCTGCTGACAATCTTCGGTGTCAGGGATGACAGTATATGCCTTGATGGCTACTGGAAATACACAGTGTTAAGTGATTTTAAAAATAGAATCTGGATGTTAAGAATCTGAGACAGACAACTCAGACAGAACAATACAAAAATAATCCATATTGTATTTCGGCCCATCAGATGAGACTTACTTTGGGATTCCTTATGTTTCTGGGTTAGCTCATTTCCATTTCTTGTATAGTTGCTTCAGTATTGGTTTCAAACGGTGCTATACCTGCTGCTGAGTATTTTGAAAGATTTTTAAGGTTCAAAAAATTGTCATTAATCTTATTTTTCTCATTATCATTTACTTTTATAATGCTAAAAGTAAATTTTCTTTGGAGAGAGCTAATGGTATGAAAATACATTGTGACATAAATTTTGTTTCTATTACTTTAAAACCTTTACATGGATCAACTTTGCAGTCAATACCATTTATCAGTCAGTTTGATGGCCAGGTGGCATGTATGGAATTGGAAGAAGTAGTAATTCTAGTTTTACAAGACTCTGACCAATAATCAGGTCAGGGAATCTAGTTTATTCTTTTTAGAGTGCTTCACATTCATTTTTTTTCTTAGCTAGTTTCCATTTTTAGAACCTAGTGAAGCATAAGTATAGTATGATTTCTATTTTTCTTGTGAGGAAATGGAGGCTTGAAGAAACCAGTTGGCCTCTTAGGTCCCTTAGCAGAAGGATAAAGTTGTCAGGATTGGGATGTAAAACTGATTATTACCTTGTGGGTTAGTTAGATCACTTTATTGATAACTCTTGAAAATGTGATTATCTCAGGGTGCCCACCATGTCCAGTACTGACCCATGTTTTAGTGATAAAAACAGTATTACAGAAGTAGAATAGGGTTATTATAAGGGTGGAATGATAACAGATAATCTTGTTAAGCAGATGCTCTAATGCACTTTAAAAAATACAGCTTATGGGGCCTCCCTGGTGGCGCAAGTGGTTGAGAGTCCGCCTGCCGATGCAGGGGATACGGGTTCGTGCCCCGGTCTGGGAGAATCCCATATGCCGCGGAGCGGCTGGGCCCGTGAGCCATGGCCGCTGAGGCTGCGCGTCCGGAGCCTGCGCGTCCGGAGCCTGTGCTCCGCAACGGGGGAGGCCACAACAGTGAGAGGCCCGCATACCGCAAAAAAAAAAAAAAAAAAAAAAAAAAAAAAATACAGCTTATGTTTTGGGACTCACCAGCTTTCTGAGTTGTCTTCTGTAGCTTAGTTTGGCAGTCACCCTTGGCTGGATTTCCATAGGACACACCCTAATATAACACCAGATGGACTTGATGTAAAAGCTTGCTCTGTTTTGAGTTGTAGTACTTAGTTTTGTATATATACCCAACATACCTTACATTTAGTTTTTACTTGTCAGGAAATTAAAAAAATAAGTTTGACTTGATTTCTTTACACCTATCAGAGGTAAGTGTCATGGCCATATGTCATGACCAAAAGGAAAAAAAAATAGGAACTAAAGGAAGTACGTATGAGCAGGGAATTAACAGCAAAATTTCTGTATTTTTTTCTTTGCTGCTCATTCCACTCCCACCCCCCACCCCCTATCTTTTAAGTCTGTTTTAAAGTAAGAATAAATGTCTGTCTTGGAGAAACAAAACAGCTTACTGTAGAAGTGTTGTTTATATTGCCTCTATCTTTGTCCAAATTTGTCTTCCCCACTGGAAATACATTAAAAACAGTGTAATGTGATTGGTTAGGTTCTTTTGGGAGTCTTCCTTTGAGCCATAAGGAATTGAGATCCCTGGGTCCCATCCTCTTCTCTCCTAACTTTGAATATGGATACATTTTGATTTTATGATGTTCTGAAAGATCAATAGCAGGGTCACAGTCCTAAAATGAGGTAGACTATGTTGTTTTTCTTTGCTTTTTTCCTTTATATCTGTTTATATAATATATATTTATTGACCAGTTAGTATTTTCCTTTTGTGAATTAATCATGACTCAGGATCAGGATATCTCTGCTGAAATAGGTAAAGAGTATTTAGGAACTATTTTCCCGTATTATAAATGTGTAATCACAACTGGAGTGAGAGAAAGAAAGGGGGCATAATTTATTGAATATATATAAGATGCCCAGCACTATACTAAGTGATCCATATTATTTCACTTAGTCTCCACAACAGCTCTGTGAAGTTACTCTGTTTATAATACAGAAAACTGAGGCTCAGAAGCAGTAGATTTCAGGTGGTTAAAAATATGGGCTTTGGAGTTATGCAGGCCTGTGTTAGAATTCTTGCTTTGCCAGTAGCTTGCTGTATGATCTTAGTCATGTTACTTCACATCTCTGAGCTCCAATTTTCTTATCTGTAGAATTGGGATAAGCAATACCTAAGTCAGTGGGCTGTTGTGAGGTTTATTTTTTTATCTTTATTTTTCTTCTTTTTCACTGTGCTGCGTGACACATGGGATGTTAGTTCCCAGGCCAGGGATGGAACCCATGCCCCCTGCAGTGGAAGTGCAGAGTCTTAACCACTGGACCACCAGGGAAGTCCCTGTTGTGAGGTTTAAATGAGGCAATATTATGCAAAATACTTAGCACAGTTCCTGACACATGCTAAGATCCAATAATGACTGCTGCTATCACTCAGAGTAGGCAAGTTTCTTTTGCACCAAACCATGATTCATAAGAAAGTTTTTTAATTTTTTTTTAAATAATATCTGTTTGAAATTCAGATCTTTTGCTCTTTCCATTTTACTACATAGGTCCATGGAATGGAGATAGACATTTCTAATAATTTAGGGTAAAAATGAAAGAAAAAACCCTCTATTATTTAAAGCATCTGTGAAGATTTTGGTTAAGAAAGAAGTAGAGTTTATCTATGTGCCAGAGATTCTTTTTATTGGGTTTCAGTGTTCCTGAGCTAAGTTTTATATTTTTGGTTACATGTAAAGAAAATCATTGCTTATCATTGGTGCTCTAAAGACAACAGTCTTTAAGAATGGAAAAAAGTCCTCTTAGTAGAGTAACCTAGGCATATCTAGAATCAAATTCTTTCTTTGAAAATCTGTATCTAAAATTTCACCATATTTGTTGCTTCTGGTCGTACCATCAATTCTCATTTGATGATACCTAATCTAGTTGTAGGCCTGATTGTTGCTAATTGTGCATTTTGGGGGTAATAGTTTAGGTGTTTTAAATTTGAAGTAAACTTAAAATTATCACTTACAAGCATTTGACATGTTGCTATATTGTTCTAGTTGATGAATGCAACAAATATTTGTAGGCTGTCTTTTATGTGTCAGGCACACTAAGGTGAATCCAAAGGTGAAGAGTACACTATTTTTGTCCTCCTGTAGCTCATGCTCTGGTTCAAAAGAGACATCTGAACAGGACATTATGCTATGATAACCTCAGTGTTCTTATTATTATGGGGAGTGAGGGGTGGTACTAGTTTGAGAAGACTTCCTGGAGGGAGATGCTGCTTAAGCTGAGACTTATTAAATGAATAGGATTTAGGAGAAAAGCAGAAGTCTTGTTCACCAAACAAACCCACAGTGGGAGCTGAGAAATAATATGATATGTTCTGGGAAATACAAACAGATTGGTATTTCTGGAGTGCAAAGTTGGAGTCTTAGAATTTGAAGCCAGAGATGACTCTGGAGAATTAACCAGGGCAAGATAATGGAATATCTTTTATAAGAGGAAACTTGGATTTCATTTTCAAGGGAGCACAGGGTTTTAACAAAGAAGATTACTTCAGTCTTTTTATTGACATGGATCATACCAGCTACAACAGGAGTAAAATGATTGTGGCTGGGGAACACTCTAGGGGCAGGGGGTTCTTTAACAGGCTGTTGCAATGACAGAGTGAAAAGTCATGAGAGCTAGTGGTAGTGAAGATAATAAGGAAGAGAAGGATTTGGGAAATAATAGCTTAAAGTGGACAGGACTTGGATAGTAGGGTTTATGGATAGAAGAAAATTCATGATGATATCTAGATTATTGGATAGATGGCAATAGGTTCCATCAGGGAAGATGGGAAATACTGGAGCAGGTTTCCAGGAAAAGATTTAGTTTAGTTTAATTCTGTATACAGAAAGTTTGAAGCACCTGTGGAATTTGGGAGAGGATAGCAATCAGGCAGGAGGATAGTTTAGACTAAGTGTGAATTTTCCTAATTAGTGAAATCTAATATGTAGTTTGTGGTTTTGTTACTTTCCCTCCTGTCTTACTTTAACAATAGCTTAGTATTTCTTTAAAAAATTCTTCCCTAAGTAATTCTCAGCATTTGGTCAGTGACCATATTTCCCCAACTGCCCCCATTGAATCAAAATTCTATATGGAAATGTACGATCACAGGTTTTAATGAACTCTTTTTTGCTTAATGGAGTCCTTTTATGCTAGTCTCAGAAGTTGGATTAGTTGATGTGATTGACTCACTGATTTTTAAACAAAACATGCTAGCCCTCTCCTTAAAATTTTGCGGTCTATTTAATATCATAACTTTGATGGTTACATATTAAAAAAAAATCATATGCCATACACTCCAAGGCCTCTACTGTAATGATTTGTCTTTATTCTGTAACGTATTTCTCATCTATAAATACATAGCTTAAAACATATGAGGAATCATTTGTTAACTAAGTCCTAGCCAGTTCTGCTACATTAATAGCCAAAGAATTTAATGATTTTATGCAGAGCCTTTTTGAAAACCTTGAGATAAATATAAAACTTTGAGATAAATATACAACATGATATATATCATTATATATAATAATATAAATTATTTGGTACATAATCTTTTTTAAAGTTTATAATATTGTGCCCCTTGGGATAAAATAATATAAGGGGAAAAGTGTGGTATAGAAAACATCTTAATCTATTTCCTTAAAACATATATTATAGAACTCCATCTTAGAAATTAAGCCCTGATTACCCAAGACACCATGAAATTTCAAATGAATGTTAATGATGAAAATAACTTCATCTGAGATTTCCTGTATGTGGAGATTCAGGACTTGCTGTGGAGATCTTTTTATCTTTTAATCACTGATCCAGCAAACATTTATTAAGCATTTTCTTTGTGTGATGCACTGCTGATGCTGAGGCACAAAAAATGTGTTAGGGATTTTTTTGGAGTGTATGTTATCTTGCAAGGTCCAAGAGAATTCATATTTTATTTGAGATATTAATAATCCCATTGCATTTAGAAGCAAATAAGTGTGTTGTGCTCACCATAGTTTATATCCATTGTAGAGAAATGAACTGCTTCTCACCTTTTACCTCTGAGAATTCTTCAAAAGTGTATAAATTTGAAGACACACAATGAAACAGAGACCAAAATACAGCCAGCTTCTAAAATAGGTTCCCACAGGAGAACATTTCCCCAAGAAATTTTTTATAATGTAGGATTTTGTTCTCAGCCTTGTAAGTTCCGAAACTTGTTTGGCAGCAGGCATAGAGTGGTCCCGTATCTCAAGGTTGACTCGCATTAAACAATTTTACAAAATTGATGTTTAAAATTGCAATACCAATTTATGTCTGTACTTTCATTAAAAATAAAACAAACAAACAAAACCTGAACCAACTAATATAGGATCTGGATCACCTCAGTTGGCTTGACCAGATCTTTTTTTTGTGTGTGTACTGACCTATATGGGTAAAGCAGCAAAGGTCATTTGGTTAGCAAGGAATCCAAACAAAGGGAGTTAGTTACATAATTCAAATGTTTAATGGCACCAGACTAAGAGACCCTAATATGTTCAGCATCACAATAGAAATAGCAGTGCCATTTGCATCAGTATGGTTGAAGTCTTTTGTCCAATTCCTTCTTCCCTGAATGGACATGGAATTAGGTTCCCTAGATATAGCCTCAGCCAAAATACTTCTGAGAGTCATTTTTTTTTCTTGGCTTCCTTGGCTAAATCCCGCAGATTCAGTTTTTAACTTATACATGTAATCAGGTTATAACCAATTCTTGTCAGCCTAGGATCCATTCATTTTCTTTAATGTAATTTTACATTTCTGCTTAGAGTTGTTAAATGTTGATTTTATAGCCTAACTCTTTGAAAGCTATCTTATAATACCTATAAAGGATACCCCAACTACTATTACCATAAATTCAAACTTCCATTCACAGAAATGTTGATGGGTGATGTGGCCAGCAGTTTAAGAGGTCTTAGTATCTATTTTAGATGAAGATGGAAAATAGCACTGCCACCTGAGAAAGGCACCTTACATTAGCTGGGGATCTAGGAGAGCTTCTAATTAATAGGTCAGGAGGAATAAACATCACACTAGTTTCATGAAATCTCTGAAGTCGTTCGGCCACAGCAAATGAGATTTTATAGAAAAGTATAGTATTTTAGGTTAGTTAATAGGGAAGGCTATCTTAATTACTGAGTGTGAATTTAAGAATATTTTTTCAAAGCACACAGCTTTATTTTGGGGCCACATGTTGATTATAAAGAAATTAATTAGAGATTTTCCAGATGTGAATCTTTGAAGAAAATGGATATGTCTTATCTATTGGGTTGGCCAAAAAGTTCGGGTTTTTCCGTAAGATGTTACAGAATATTTCTTCATTCCCAGTATACAGTATCATACTGGGTCATTGTAGGAGCCCAGTAATTATTTATTGAATTAAGGAACTGCTTGTGATTCACATATTGCATATGTGTATTTAAATAATGTGTTTCGGATCTATTTGAGGAAATTTGGAAAGTTGATTTCTTAGATGTTGAAATAATTCTGAAATTCCATTTTACTTGTGATTTTCTTTGTTAGGGTATGTATTTATTTCAACCATGTCTCAGTCTCAAAAGGGTTTTGTAATCTTCACATCAGCCCCAAACAGATAATCTTCAAGATTCTAAACGTCTCTTTAGTTTTCTGATTCCATACTAACATAGTCAGTGGAATTCAAGTTAGTGTAAACGTTTCAGTGAATATGTTATAGTCATCATCATCGTCTTCATTACTAATATACTTATATGGCACATTTAGTGTTTACAGATTTCACGCCACATATAATTTTAAAATCAGTTTTTCTATCACTTATTTAAAACTGCATGTACAAAATGGAATGCTTCAATTAACTTTTCTTATGCTCTCCAGATATTTTGAGGAGCATATAATTAATCAGTGTAAAGTCACGTTCTAATAAATTAACATTCTGGTGTCTACACCTTTGACATTTTTGTCATTGCTCTCTTATTATCATGGAAGCTGTAGCTCTCCTTACACCTGACGGTGTCAACTTTACCTACTACTTACTAAGACATCAGTATGCAGGGCTTGGCCATATTTTGAAGTGCTAGGAAGCTGCATTGCTCTGTTTCTGTTGAATTAACTAAGAATTTCTGGCTGAGGTCTAAAGAGGAATTATTCCTTCTGCAACTATATAAAACATTTCCTGTTATGTCATTTTCATGAAGAGCCTTGTTGTTTTGTTTTTGTTGTTCAAAAGAAACATTTTAGCAAGTAGTATTTACATATGGAAATATATTTCTTTTGTAAGACATGTCTTTCAAGCCTTTTAATCAGACTTATGTCAGTATCTTTATTATCCATATAGTCTGAGGTAGATTGTATTATTTTCATTACATTTGTTACCTTCTTGATGGAAAAGTAGCATTTGTATCCTTTTCGAGCTGAGGATATACGTTTAACTCCTGATTGAAGTAGGTTCATTTATTTTTACTAGAAATGATTGCTTAGATTATTCATATATCACTTAGAGCTTGGAAATTGGGCTGTTTAAGAATTTTTAGGTATTGAAAATAGGTAATAGTACTTAATCATTTTTAGACTGTTTTAAAATTGAAAGTACTTTAAAAATACTGATTCTAATATAGTATTTTGAAATATAAAACAAATTCTGATATATTGCTGAATGTTGCAAAATATTTGAAAGTGGTAATAGACTTTGTTTGAACATAATTGAGAACTAGAGAAAGAAATATGAGATATTTTTCTGTAAGTCTGCTGTTTTTTACTCAAAATATGAATTACACACTGCCATCTGTCTGAACTATGACAAATTAATGACCTAATTACAGTTTTTGGATTCAGTTTTTTGGAAACAAAAAGAAACACCCCTACTCCCCAAGAAAACATAATTTAAAATGAATTATTTTTACATATATTGTGCTAACAATAAGGCTATCTTTTGATGAATTTGAGTAGTTTTAGTTGGTCCTACAGTTTGAGTACAATAACTGGTAACAGATTTAAAGATCTGTTATTTTTTAAGCAAATCAGAGAAATTATAGTTAACTAAACAATCGCTTTCATACAACTGTATGTGCAAGAGAGTGCCATTTATGTTTTAAGTGTGTGTGTGTGTGTGTGTGTGTGTGTGTGAGTGAAAGCAAAGAATAAGGAAGGAAAGAAGGAAGGAAAGACCAGACTATTGGTAGTGTTCACTTTGGCTTTTGTGAAGGTAAATAGGGTGTTTTATCATTTATTCTAAATAGTTCTGAACTATTTGGATCTTTTATAAAAGATCTTTTACTTGTATAATTAAAAAAAACGAATTCAGTCAACCATCTTCTCAAAGCACGGAGCTGTTTTGTAAGAGAGACAATGATATCTCTGATAAGAAAGGTCTAACCTTGAAATTTCAGTGATATAATGGAATCATGAAATTAGACTACTGCTGTTGATGATAAATACTGAAGTCAGGGGTATTCTCATATACAAATACTGTCAACAGACTCATTGAATATTATTTTAAATTTATTCTGAATATAAGGTGTTTTCTTAATGGCTGTAATACAGTGGAATTTCCAAATAAAGTTACATACTCTGGAAAGTTTTTTGAGTGATATTGATTCATAGCATGAGATGTGTAAAGTAAATAATGTTCATATAAGTGTACTTCTGGCAATGGTAAGGAGACATCTAGCATTACGATGCCAAAAGAAATCTGAGTAGAATAAGTTAAAACTTATCCTTAGGTTTCCCGTTCTACCTTGTATATGATAATAAAGTTTACTGTTTTTTTTCTTTTTTTTTTGCGGTACGCGGGCCTCTCACTGTTGTGGCCTCTCCCGTTGCGGAGCACAGGCTCCGGACGTGCAGGCCCAGCGGCCATGGCTCACGGGCCTAGCCGCTCTGCAACATGTGGGATCTTCCTGGACCGGGGCATGAACACATGTCCCCTGCATCAGCAGGCGGACTCTCAACCACTGCGCCACCAGGGAAGCCCAAGTTTACTTTTTTAAAAGACGCTTAGTGTCTTTTTCATGTTCATCAATTTAAAATTCCATTGAATGTTGCTCGTTGAAAGGAAAGAGTAGAAGTATGGAGTATAGAGAACAGAGAAGAGAGCTAGCTCAAGAAGAGAGAACACGAATGGCGAATCCAGAAGTGAGGGATAAGCCACAGAACCCACTTGAGTTAGCAGATCTACTGGAGAGAGGAATAGGCAAATGAAAAATAGGATCTTTCCCTTCCTTTTTTCTTCTTTCAGAAAGCATAAATAAATATCTGAATTTATAAGTTAATTAAAGAAGTTACCTCCTGCTTGAGTGATGAAGAATGTGGCCATAAGATTAAAGTGGTTTCTGGTAGAAGATAAATGATAAATATTGATAGTCAATAGAAAGAAGTGTACTTTTTCAGATATCTGAAAGCTAGGGAGTGAAAGATGGGGGTTGACTGGTTAGAAGAACTGGAGTCCTAAGGGTTTCAGCCTAGAAAGATTGGAAGATTGAAGCAGTAGAAGTAAGTCGGCAGTACCTAAAATAGATTGTTTGCTGTCATAACCCAGTGGTGTTACTGATGGGCATCTTGGACTCATCTATTGCTTTTATCTTTTGCAAAAGTGACTGAAATATGTGCTGTGTCTGAGAGGTATCCTAATTGGTTGTGTTCCTAAATTATAATGGATGCAGTCAACTTTGGTCTTGTCCCTCAATTGCCTTTTTACTTCATTTCAGTGGGAAAGGCCGTTGGGGAGTTAGGGAGACCATAATCCTGCCAGAAACAGTAAGAACTTTCTCTGCTTTCTTTCTTTCTTTTTTTTTTTTTCCCTCATGGGAGGCGGCAATGAAGAAGGAACTTGATATTGAGCAGATGAGATGGGGTTTTGCATCCAGTTTTTGTTCTCTGATCTCTTGTTTTTCCATTTTCCTCCTGAAGTATCTAAGACACAAGCACTGAGTGTTTCAAAAGACTTACTTCAGATCATACCCTGTCAGAGATTTAGAATTCCCAGGTTGGCTGTTACCTACTGGAATACTCTTCTAAAATTAACCTTGTGATAATACTGCAGTAAACATTTATCAGACGTGAGATGAAGTTTACACATGTATTATTGTTGAAGGGAAGGTTTGCTAAGCCCATAAATAATAAAAACAAGATCAGGGTATATGTTTAACTGGCTTAAGAAAAAACAGTTTTTAAGTCTATTAAAAGTCATATATTTTATTTGTAAAATATTTTAGACTATTCGAAATGCTTTCACATCTAACATACAATGTGCTCATTAAAACTTGATCTTAATATTTATTTAAGCAGTCTCAGAGGAATCTGTTCTTCCTGGCACTACTTAAGCCTTTTATTTGTTCCTAGAAAATAATAAACATATATTTTTTAAAAATACAGAACTGAATGAATTTTCCTCTTCCCCTCCCTGTGTGGTAAAAAAAAGTGAGCCCTGATATATATCAAATGTGAGACCTCTAGACAGATATTTCATCTCTTAGAATCTCAGTTTGTAAAACAGGGATATTAATAATCTGCTTTGTCAGAGGAGTGGCAAGTGTTAGAAATAATACATGTAAAGGCACCAGAATGGTGACTGGAATGGAGTAAGTTAACCAGAATGGTAGCTATTATTTTATTGTTAGATAAAAAGAGTATGAGAAAAAACTTGAATCAAATAACCAAGAAAAAGATCCCACATACATGTTGTATCAACTAGTCTTCTAGAAAGGATGTGCTTTTAGTCTGCTTTTAATCAACAACAATTAAAAAAAAAAAAGTAGTCCAAAGCATTGCTGGTAAAACTCAAGATATCTGCATCACTGAGTGGATATTTTTGCTCTTCATCTGTCTGAGTGCTGTCAGATCATCCTTGTTTGAAAAGAAATGTGTGTGCAGATATGAGGCAATTGTTAATTCTGTTGTACTCAAATCAATTACTAAAGAAATGAAACTAAAATTACCTAATTAATGCGAATCACAAATAAACCTGGCTCTGTCTGTGAGGGATGTAATTGAAATGGTAATTATGCGGTAGGAATGCACTTCATTTGAAGATGGCAGTTCAGAAGACGTGTTTAGTGGCAGGATTTGACTGCACAGCGTGCCTCCCTCCTGACCTGGCCCAGAGAGGGGTCTTGTTTACTTATTTACTAGATATGTTGGTGAGTGAATTCCAAGTATGGTTCTGAAATTCCATGAATTTCCATACTCACAGAGCTGTGTGTCCTACATCATTACCCATCTCTCTGTTGCATATCTGGAATTCTCAGAACTATATATCAGTCCCCAGTAATGTCCATTTTTTTCCTCTGTGAACAATCAAGAAGAAAAGTGGACATTCTTTTGAAAAGATTTTATAGCAGAGTACATAATAAACAAGCTACTCATAGGTCATTAAAAGATGCAGAAATCTTTGTAAATCCCAATGAGATCATTTAAAGTTACACATTTTGCTTTTCATGTCTGAAGTGTAACTTTTCCTGGGTCTGGGTTACTATGAGCATAGTGTCAGTGCAGTCAGTCCTTAAAACCAAATGATCCTTCTTATCCAGGAATAGTTTCCTCTCTAAAAACTAGGAAGCCTTTATCACTTCCTATCTTGTTTTACCATTACTCCATTGCTTGTGTACATCTTATCGCCCCTGTGAGACTGGAATCTCCTTGAGTGCAGGGAAAATGACTATAATCTCTACAGCCTGAGGGTAGCCTTCAGAGCCTGACTTCAGTGCTGATCAGACCTGGGTTTATAACTTGGGCTGTGCTATGTGTTAATCTCCAATTCCTCCTTTGTCAAATAGGCAAAGTTAGTGCTTGTCTCTTGGGGTTGTTGTGAGGATTAATAAAACACTTCAGTAAAGCTTCTATCACAGTGCCTAAAACATTTCAAGAAATATTAGTTTCTCTTTTCCACAGAAGTTAGCTAGCATGTTGCCTTATACGTATGTCTCTCAATCAAGAAGGCTGCCTATTAATTTTTAACTACATTATGAGTTAATATGAATTGCTTATTTGGCTAGACACCTTAGAGATGTAACTCAGTTATTTCTATAAGTTATTAGTCAGATTAACCCCACAGGTTTGGTCACTTCAGCACTGTGCATACTAAGGATATATCACCCAGCTAGTCTTTTTAACCACAAGGCAGTTTTAAAATAAATGGTCTAAAGTTAACACTAGCTTAGGCTCTTGAACTCTCTTCTCAACTCTCATTCAAGCAAAATACTGTGTTAGACTAAAAGCTTCAAGTGCTTAGAGGCCTCACATGACTTCATAAAATGCATCTTTTTAGGCCAATGTTGCTCTACAGTACAGAGATAGATTTTATAAAGATTCTAAAAGATCTGTAGAGAATTTATATATATATATATATATATATATATATATATATATATATATATATATATATATATATATATATATATAAATTCACCCCAAGACATTTTGGTTATTTGTTGTTAAGAAGTGTGAAGTAAGAGAGATTGTTGAGAAAGTTTATAGTTTTAAAGTTATTATTATTCAATATCCTGTGATAAGCCATAATGGAAAAGAATTTTGGAAAGAATGTGTACGTGTGTGTCGATATACATATATATATATACACACACACACATATATCTGAATCACTTTGCTGTACAGTAGAAATTAACACAACATTGTAAATCAACTATACTTCAATAAAAAAAAGTTATTATTATTACTTTGTCTAATGAAGGTTTCTAATTTCCATGATCCAAGATCTCTCAAATCATAACCTAGCCATTTAGTAGACACACATGAAAATGGGAGTAATACTGCTGCTGTTTTTAGTGAACTCTTACCCAGTAGCTAAATCCCAAAGATCATTTAAAAACCCATGAATCAAATGCCTCTTCCTTGAAACTGTACACATTTCTGCTTATGCTAGATTGTGAGGCCAGACCTTAAATTTCTTAGAGCAATCATGATACTTATCATCTTTGTCCATGATATAATTGTTATAACAGTACCTAGGATCAGATACCCAACCTTTAGGAAAGTTTCTTTTTTCCAGTTTTTATCTGAATCCTTTCTTGAAATAATTGATTAAATGTGCCTGGGTTTTACAGACATTTGTAATCATGCCTATAGCTACAAAAAATCTGGCAGTGTATTTAATAGCTTGGAGAATGCC
Organism: Mesoplodon densirostris; assembly: GCF_025265405.1. Classification (NCBI taxonomy): domain Eukaryota; kingdom Metazoa; phylum Chordata; class Mammalia; order Artiodactyla; family Ziphiidae; genus Mesoplodon; species Mesoplodon densirostris. The sequence goes on from NC_082668.1 coordinate 24,612,903, forward strand.
AAGTCTTCTCATTGTTTACATTGTAACATCTTCTTAAGAACTAATCATTTTATTGCTTCTCTGCCTTTGGTTTTTCTTTTTCTTTTCTTTTTCCTTTCTTTATTGTTACAACAAAATTTTATGTTATTTGGAAGTTCATGAAATGTAGTTTGCTTGGTATAGGTTCTGTAAATTAAGCCTATAATATTTAATTGGCATATATTGGAAAGCAATGTGCTTAATCCTAACTGAACTGAAAGTGCTTGTATCTCTATAGTAGCAATTTAATGATAACAGGTCATCTGCATTTTTATGCTGAAAAGAACCCTTTGTGGTAATAAATCTATAATTTTCTATTTGCCATCTTTTTCTTTATTGTGTGAGCAGTTGGAGTTGAATTACTGTAAAATACTTTTGCTGCTAGCAAGTTGTTTTTAATCAATTAAAGTGCATTGTTACCTACTTGGTTGGCTCTTCAGGATGGTGGGGAACTTCAGCACTCCCCCGAATGCTTGCTTTTCAAGTGTGGAGTTCTTGGATACATTTTGGATACTGATATTTTCAGAATCATATATCTGGATGGGTACATCCCTGGTGATTAAGGCCTATTAAGTTGTATTTATCACTTTATAATAAAGTCTTTTATTTATTTATTTATTTATTGCTTTAAAGTGCACTCATGCTTTGAATTTGGTGTTTTACTTCTTTGCTGCCCCTGAGAGACCCTGGGCTTGGTAATTAGTATTTATTTCCAAGTTTCTATTTTTACCATGTGTTTTGATTTTCTAGGTTACTGACTATTGAGATAAAGGAAAGGGTCCAGTTAGTTGCAATCAGAAAGCTAGAAGCTTTTGACAGAAAAGTGAGAAAAATGCGCTGCCCCTCTCTGAGAGAAAGAAACAGAGAGGGAGTGGCTTCATTAGAAGTGTCATAATCAGTGGCTGCCAACTACTCAGTGAACAGAAAACATCTGGTATTCACCTACATCTATTAGAAGCCCTTATGTTTCCATCAGCAGGTCATTGTCTCCTTTTCAGTTTCTTTTTTTAGATACTGGGATGCTTTGACTTTCCAATCTGTATCTGGTACTGGTCCTTTCCTCAAACTCTACATCTAGTCCATCAGAAATAGTTGGCTCCACTTCGAAAATATATCTTTTTAAAAATTTTTTAAAAAAATTTATTATTTTTGGCTGCGTTGGGTCTTCGTTGTTGGGTCTTAGTTGCTGCACGCAGGCTTTCTCTAGTTGCGGCGAGCAGGGTCTACTCTTCGTTGCAGTGTGTGGGCTTCTCGTTGCGGTGGCTTCTCTTGTTGTGGAGCACAGGCTCTAGGGCTTCATTAGTTGCAGGGCGTGGGCTTAGTAGTTGTGGCTCACGGGCTCTAGAGTGCAGGCTCTGTAGTTGTGGCGCACGGACTTCATTGCTCCACAGCATGTGGGATCTTCCCAGACCAGGGCTCAAACCCGTGTCCCCTGCACTTACAGGCAGATTCTTAACCACTGTGCCACAAGGGAAGTCCCCCAAAATATATCTTGAATTTACATAATGTTCACTCCTACATCTCTAGTCTGAGCTGCCATCATTTCCTAGTCTTCTAAACCTAAAATACTACAAAAATTTGTAGCTGGTCTTTCTGCCTCCATTCTTTTTCCTCTTTGCCCCATAATCTACCCAACAGTCAGACCTGCACCTTCTAAAACTGAAACCAGATAATAACCATCCATTGCTTTAAACACAAAACTTTTCTATTAAAAACAGAATAAAGTTGAAATTCCTTTCCAGAGTCTGCAAGATCCTATAGGACATGGCTCCTGCCTCTGTCTGAGTCCTCCTCCTTCATTCTTCTTCTTCTTCACTAAACTCTCAAAATATCTCCCTTCTTTCTTCTCCTTGGACAGGGCAAGTTCATTCCCATCTGAGGGTTTGGAACACTCTTCCTTCATAACTTTGAATGAAGCCTCCTTCTCTGCTGTCACTCAACTGTTGCCCCTTTGGAGAGGCTTTTCCTGAGCACCCTAGATAAATAAGCCCCTCTCAGGCATTCTATGACATTACCCTATTCTATTTTGTTATACTTAATAGTATCTGAAATTATCTAGTTTATTTATTTGTCTCTTCTCTCAACACATCTTCTCTCAAGAACATTTGTCTTGGTCACTGATGTAACCCCAACACTCAGAATTGGGCCAGGAACATAGTAGATGATAAATATGGGCTCAAGGTCTCACTAAATTACTGTCCTTTCCCTTCCATAAATAGAATTCTGCATGTGTGTGTTTATGTGTCTGTGTGTGTGCATGCATGCCTGTGCGTATGCATGCGCCAGTATGGTAAACACAGTACTTTACACTGTAATATCTATTCCAAAGCCTGTATTTTAGAAATCTGCATATTGAGGCCCAAGGTCACATGGGGAAAGAGTAGAACAGTGATTCAAAACCTTGTATTCTTGCTCTTGGCCTGGTGTTGCTTCCTTTACATAATTTGCTCTTTCCTGCTTTTCATTCATTTGTTCATTTGCTTCATTCACAATAAATATTGGGTACCTGTTTGCTCTGGAACGTAGCAGTTTCTGTGGGTGCAGCTGTTGTTATGCTTTGCGGTGGGGCCCAATGGAAGTGGTTAAGATTTTCAAGTAACATAGACCTGGGGTCAAGCCCTTGCTCTGCTCCTTACTTTAAGGTAAATGTAGGGAATTGCTGATATTTGATTGTTCTACTATGTGACCTTGGGAGTGTTTCTTGGATATTCTACATTCATTTCCTTCAGCTGTAAATAATAATACCTGTCATAAGGTTTTAAGAAATAAATGCAGTAACTTACATAAAGCACTTAGCTCATTTTCTGGCACAATTAACTGTTATTCTTTGTAGATTATAAATATTTGCATATTATTTTTATAGTTATTAGATATGGTTCCTAAGATATTACTTGAACTATAAGTAGTATCAACTCAGTCTAAAGTCATCTCTTGCCTTCTAGAGAATATGAGTATTTATCTTATTTGATTGTTATAACGTTTAGAATATTCTTTTCCATTAAAAAAACAAACAAACAAGTTTGCCATCCACAAATTTCACAGTTTCACAAATCCATTGTGGTGTTTCACAAATTTATTTTATTTTATTATGGTAACTTTATTTAGCTTTTCTATTTGATTTTATTTATTTATCTTTTTTTTTGCGGTACATGGGCCTCTTCACTGTTGTGGCCTCTCCCGTTGCGGAGCACAGGCTCAGCAGCCATGGCTCACGGGCCCAGCCGCACCGCGGCATGTGGGATCTTCCCGGACTAGGGCACGAACCTGTGTCCCCTGCATCAGCAGGCGGACTCTCAACCACTGCGCCACCAGGGAAGCCCAATTTGATTTTATATTATACTTAATAGTATTTTAATTATTATGGTTGATTATCTTGATAATTTAATAGTCTCTTAGTACTTAGGAAAGGGAATACTTTATAAAAACAATCAAATCTAATTTCTTTAGTTCCTAGGATGTTTTGGAAATACATTTTTTAAAGTTAGTTAATTGGGTGGAAAAATTACATGTTATGATTTTCAGAAAAGAAAATTGATATATCTAACCAAAAATTCTGATAATATTCAATACATTAGAAGCTATAGAGAAAATGACAAGTATACCATTGATTGCAAATTACTCTTATTTAGGTTGGATTAACTATCTTCATTCTGTGACTATATGTGCATACTATAGATCAATAAGGCGTTCAGAATGGGATTAACTATCTGGAAGGAAGTGGTGTTATCTAAAACCTACAGCTGGAAAATACAAGAATTAGAAATTATTTGATTAATGCTGGATCACATAATTATCCAATGATTAAAGACTGCTTGGTGGAACTGACATAATGGGGCTTTCTTTTTGGAAAATAATATTTGAATTATAATGGTATTCCACTTGGTATTTAGTAAAAATGAAATTCACTAAGAATACACATAGGGTTTAGACAGAGACCTAACCTCTGTAGCTTAGTGGTTTGGCACTTCTGATGCAGATTTGGGGAGAGTTTTGAAATTAGGATGTAAAGTCAGAACAGCATGACTTCAGCTAATGTACTGTTTGCCCTTGACTCCTTCTCCACTACCTGCCAGTAATGATAGGCGTTTGACAAGTGTAACTACCTAATGCCCATTTTATTTACAGTTTTCATAGCTAAAGAATAATAAGAAAATGTCCACCAGGACCTGACTGTTTACCTCTCTAATAGCCATTTACAGATGGTGCATGTTGTGGCTGTCACAAAGCCATGTCCTATAATAACATTTGATGTAAGTATCTGCTCGCCATTCTGTATTGTGGTTGGAGCTGGAGAAATAGAAAACTGGTCATTTCCCGGCAGATAGCAGTAAGTTTCAATTCAGTCAGAATGCTGTATGTACTGTGATAGGTTTATAATTATTACCCAAAGATTGATGGTTTTTGGTGAGTGTAAATTTGTGCAGCAGTAATCCATTAAGAAATCAATAATCATTCCATTCTGATGGGTAGTTCCTATTCACTGTTATAAATGTGTACTTGGAGCTGAAACCAGTGCCTTTTTTTTTTTTTGAAATTGTAGTTGATGCTATTGGAAATGAGGGGATTATTATAACACTTTTTTCTTCAGTCGATTCCTTTTTCTTTGCCTGTGTTCTCTTGCCCCATATGGCATACCTAATGAAAGGCTGCATATTTTCATACCATTTACAAAATTTATTTAGACCTCTTTTAATGTTTCGGTCTCCTTTTCTCCATCTTTTACTTAATTGTTTAATAATGGCAAATCTAAGTTTAAAGTACCTCAGTGTTTCTTTTTGTAATGTGGAGGTGATTTATTAGCAAATATACATGATCAGGAAAGTGTGGTAGTTTCTTCCCTTTAAAATAAAATTTTAGCCTCAAAGCTATAATCTCATAAAAAGCAAACCTAACATTTATTTATTACTCATACCTGTTAAGTATTGTGCTAGATGCTTTTGGCGAAAGCAAGGATTAAAACAACATTGACCTTGCTCTCAGACAAGCTTATGTTTTAGAGAAAGGGAGGCCAAAATCAGCACAAATACCATAAGGATGTGAAGAAAGAAGAAAAGTGGTGGGGGAAATGTCAGCTCTGAAACCATTCATTACGTAAGTTCCGAACTGGAACTTTGGTGTTATGGTATGATAGTGCTGGGGATGATGGGGTGTGGGTAGTGAGCTTCATCCCACAGGGGATGTGGCCAGTGTTACAAAATTCTGCCATAGTCTGGGACTGAAGAGTAGTCTAAATAAATATTCTAAATAAAAGTGACATAGGGGCAGAGTAGAAAGTTAAAACAGTAGAGAAAGATATAAAATGAAAAGTAAAAGCCCCACTGCCCAGGTAATCCCAGCCCTTCGTTTCTCATGTTACTAATTTCTTAATTATCCTTCCATAATTTTTTGGTATATATATCTATATATTTTTCTTTTTTTTTTCTTTTTTTTTTTTTTTACTACCAGTAGGATTACACTGTGCATACTGACTTATGACTTGATTTTGCATTTAGGAATTTTTTTTGGACTTTTTTTTTTGGTTCTTGGGTGCATATAATTCCATTATACATTATACCCTGAGGATACACTGTGATTTACTTAGATAGTCTTTCAACGATGAGCATTTAGTTTGTTTCTAGGCATTTGCTATTACGTAAACAGTGTTACAGTGAATGGCCTGTCCAGCCATTTACCTTTGCACAGCATCCTTAGGATAACTTGGGTGCAGAATTGCTGTCATGAAGTATGTGCAATGACCATTTTGGTGGATAAAGTATGGGCAGATTGCCCTGTGAAAAGGTTACCAATTTACACTAAAAGTAGGCTGTGGGTCCTTGTTTTGTCACCTTCGACAGCCCTGAATTTTATCAATGTTGGTTAATATGATAGGGGGGAAATAGTATCTAAGGTTATTTGACATTTCTTAATTATGGTTACTTAAACAGTATTTTGTATGTTTGTTGGTTGGAATGTCTGTGTTTAATTTCTGTCCATGAAGAACATTTCTACTTCAGCATCCAGAAGAAATTATAATTAAAAACTCTATTAAGAACTAGGAGAAAGGAGGAAAAAGATTTTATTTGGAGTCCATGTCTCAAGGCAGATTTAATGGGAAGATACTGATTGTTTGATGTTAAACAAAAACTTCCAAAAGTTAAATATGGCAGAAAATGTAGCTTTTATTCCTGTTTCTGCTTTCCTTTCATTGGTTCATCTTGGTAAATCATATAAGAAACTCTTCCAAGGTATTTAGCATAGCACTTCAGTAAAGTTCTAAGGTTAACAAAATCTTAATTGTTATACCATGGAACCTGGCTATCTGTGTAGCAGCAATTCTTTTAGGAGAAAAGAGTGCATATCTAAAAAGTAGAAGTAGCAAGCAGAGAATACAGAAAGAAAAATAAGGTGTTACTTAAAAACTATTTGATTAATTACATTGGAGGTTCTAGCTTTTGAATAAGGGGGATGCTTTTCATGAGGTTATGCAAGGGGATAAAGAGCTGTCTACATAGGACCCGATTTCTCCTTCTTTCCTATTTCAAGACTAATGGAGCTCTCCAAGTCTTTCAGTTCATAAGCAAGTTGATTTGTCTCAAAACTCACAGGCTAAGCCTACTCCTGAAAAAGACTGAAGTCTAGTACTCTTTTTGTTTGTTTGCTTTCTGGTACGCTTTTTCAGGAAACTACTAGGTTTTTCTCGCACGGGAAACTGAAATATGCTGGAGAGCAGAGAAAGTTCATTTCATGACATATGTGTTTTTTTATACAATTATACATCGAAATGTGTTCTGTAGTTTTGTAGCTCCCAGTCTGTCCCAAGAACTAGATTGATGGCAGCCTGTTAAAGAATATGCTAGAGGCCACTAGGGACCTGGGCTTTTTCTTTGACTCAAAGAGCATGCTGAGGTAGAACAAATTTGTACCTAATTCCCTTCTGCAGAATGGTGGTTTGAGGATGTAGCTGATTCAATCTCTGCTTTTTGCCTATAAAATCACATTTAAAAATATCAGGCTTCTAAGTTCTCTTCTGGGACTGCAAGTGTGTGTGTGTGTGTGTGTGTTTGTGTGTACACCTATGTCATTTATTTCACCACTGAAAATAACCTTGATGAATCAAACACTTACTTGGAAGTGACCCCAGGGGTCATTTAGAACAACTTCCTAAACAAAGCAAGAATATTCTTGGCAGCACGTGTGACAGGTGGTCTCTGGGATTTTCCTTGACCACTTCTGTGTGAGAGAAGCTATTGTATTGTTGGTCAGCTCTGATTCTTAGAAAGTCTTTTATGCTGAGCCTTCATCTGCCTCTCTGGAATGTCACTGCCTTTTACTAAGACACATACTAAATATCTCAGGGGAATTTTAGATGCTTTGTTCTGTATTAGTGCTTGTAGTCCTAGGTTTTCATGAACATGTTTTAGAGTTTTGCATTGGCCCTGTGTTTAAAAGACCGTCATAATTTATTCTGAGAAATAATGCCATAGTTAGCATATGTATGCCCTGTCTCTTTCCATCTTCGCCCAGACAGCTACAAGTAAACAATCTAAGTATGGTTAAGTAACAAACAAAAACAAAACAAAATAAAAAACCCTGACTTTATTTTCAGTAAGTTACCTCTTAATAAAACTATAAATAACTTTTAAGTTATTTAAATAAATTTAAGGAATTTCTCTTTTAAACCTTAAATAACTTTTAAGTCTTTTGACAGTTCAGATTAAATTATATTTAAGGTGATATTTTGCCTGAAAACTGGGCATATTTTGAAGACACAAATTCACTGATTATGTTTGCATTTCAAAGGGAATGCAAAATTTTGACTTTGTACATAGATGTTTTAGCAGTTATATTTACCTGAAAGCCTGTTGCTCTAAGACTTAAAAGGGAAGAGGCACATAGAGAGATGTTGCAAAACTCAAATAAAAAATGGGAATATCTTTCAGGCATTCATTTAGCTTAGGATGTAGAAACTTACCAAAATTTTCCAGCTGAAATTTATTATGAAAAATTCCGAGGTGAAAAAGATAAGACGGGGTTTCCTGACAGGGATTCTAGGCATCCACAGTTGTTCCTCCAAGGGTATTAGCAATATTTGAATTGGCTTATGACTTCGTATTTCCCCCCTGGCTGAGTGGCAGTTTTACTGTGCCTTTATTGGATTTACTATGGTAATTGGATATGGAATTGTGCCGGGAAGCATATATTTCAGTATGTGCACCTTAGCAATCTAAATTGTTAGGATGGTGACTCACATTTAACAGGGAAATTAGCTGGCTTTGTCTGTGTGTGAACATTTGGGGAGGAGCTGACCCTAGCTTCGGAGACATACCAGTGCTCCAGATCACCTGTGGCAAAGTCTAGCCATGGGAATTTCTCTTGATTAACCAGGTGAGGCTTTGTCAGACACATCTTTGCTTTATTTTGGAGAATTATCTGATTAGAGGATTCCCTAGCTGAAAAATGATTGGGTATATGTTTAGGAAATTTGTTAGCCCATTTAATTATGCCACTGCCGATTTGGCAAGAGTGCTTCACCAAGTTCACATAGCACTGTTGGGTCTCCCTTCATTTCAAGGAATATTGTGAAATTCTCGGGAAGGGATAATCCTCATACCCAAGTTGTTTTTAAAATAGTTGTGTTATACAGCCTGTTTCCCAAACTTGTTTGATCATAAGAATCATCTGGGATGCTTGTAAAACTAGAGGCCCACACTTCACTCCAGGTGTACTGAATCAGAACCAGCAAGGAAGGAACCCATGACTCTGTGATTCTGATGATCAGGCAAGTTTCAGAAATGCTATCAAATAATATCTATGCAGGAAATTGGAAAGGACTGCTTTGGAAAGGAGACAGTGGTTGCTCCAAGGAGCCAGAGGATTACAGCATGTTACTATCAAACACTAAAATGTCCCTTACTTTTCTGTGATGGTACAAGAAGAATATGCCTGACTACGTCCTTAGGGTTTTCAGCGGGTGGAGGGAAAGGTGGAGGTTGCCCTTTTCAAGAAAAAGCTAAAAAGGTAAAGATATATTACATTGCATTATTGCAGCAGGTAGAATGTCTTTACTCTTTTTCTCTGTTTTTTTCCTCTACCTCCCTTTGGTCACTTTCCTTTTTCTTGGCCTTCCAGGTTACTTTGTTTGGGACATTTAATAAAACCATGTGCAACATTTTCACACTGCATTTTCTGAGACAATATTTTCTCTCTCTAGAGAAGAGACAATACTTCTGTCAGTTGTATTCCTTCAGCCTGTTTACAAAAAACCAGACACATGTTCCTGTTTCAGCTCTGGAGCTTGTGCATCTGTTGACACTTCAGAAATAATCAGTTTAGATTTCAACAGCTGATTAGCGCTGTGCAGTTTCTAACCAAACTGAGAAGGAACTCTTAAGAATGTTACCATTTTGCTACTTAGTTGTCTGTACAAAAATATAATAATGGTCATTTTAAAGCAATGCTGTGTTTATAAAAGGCCTTTGCTACAATGATATTTTCCTTTATTGTACCTCAAAGAAGATGACTAGTCTGTTAAGAGCAGTTCTTCCAAGGCTAATTGCAAAAATTTCATTAGGGTCCTTTCACTTACAGCAACTCTGAATGTTAGAAAAAATATTGATGGAATTCCAGGAATATCCTATATGATCTGCTAAACAGTTTCACAGAGACTCCAACTTCCACACTTAGTTACTACTGAATGTAAGAAATATACCTAATGGTATCACTGTGGCACCCAAGTACTGATTTGCGTAAGATAGGGAGTCATATCCCCATGAGCTGCAGCCAGAAGGAAAGAGGAGAGGCATGCTTTAAATGTACTTGTGTGAATATTTACCTACTTGACCTTATATTTCTCTAATAGTCTGTAGAAATACACTAGAAATAGAATCAGAGAACATAAGAGAATTGATAGAAATAATGGAAAAGATAGAAACAGAATCAGAAAGCATACTAGAAATAGAATCAGAGAACATAAGAGAATTGATAGAAATAATGGAAAAGATAGAAACAGAATCAGAAAGCATAAAACTTATTTATACAATAGATCCTATAGGTTATTATGCCCCATAATCAGTGAGTACTTATTGAATACTTTATGAAAAATGTATATTGAACAGAGAAGGATTCATTCTTACTTTAAAAAAATGAAATTTCACAGATAGAAATCATAAGTAAAAAATGAAATGTCAGTTGAATATTTTAGATGTGAGTTTAAGACAGCAAACATAACAGTTTCCCAACTATATCCATATAATTAAGGCAGAGGATCCAGTGATTTTTTTGGAAGAATTGGAGGTTGTCTGCCTTCTAGTTCGATTCATAAAATTAATCATTTTCTTTCTCTGGCCTTGTCACATTTCTTTCTGTAGTACAAATCTGTTTATCATTCCCCTGCCTTAAAACCATCATGACTCCCCTTACCTACAGGGAGTTAAAAAGAGCTATATTACCTATAAAGAACTAATAAGCTCTTTTGTATTTTATACTACACCCTTTGTTAAACAACATAATCTATTAATCTTCATTTCCTGAAATTCCCGTTCACATATACCATGATTCAACCACAGACACTTGCCACGTTTGTGTTGAACATAACAACTTCTTTCAAATTACCTTATCTTTGCCTGAGCCCTTCCCTTTTCCTTGAATTTCTGTCCCTTTTTCTTGACTCCCAAGAAACTCCCAGTCCTTAAAGAGCAGATGTATGTTACTGCTTCTTTAAAGCTTTAATTATTCCCCTGTAATCCTGTAGTACTAAGTGTGTACATATTTCTATTATAGTATCTATCGCATTCTCTTCTTATTGTTTTACGTCTGTCTCCCATATTAGCCTTTGAGATCCTCTGATGCATAGACTATGTCTTGATCAACTCTGTACCTGTGATCTTGCAACTGCACCAGGTACAGAATAGGTGCACCCCTCTCCAATGTTTTGTGAACAGATGACTAAGGGAGAGTGAATGGGCTTTCATGAAGTGGGCTGTAGTGGGGACTGCCCTTAGGGGAAGACAGATGGAATCCCCTTTAGCTGGGGGTGGGGATCAAGTAGGAAAGTCCAATTTTGATCTGACTTCACCTGTCCTTATGTGAACAGGATACAGTAGGAATCCATGAAGGATGGTGACCTCCGAACCCAGATCTGTATGGATAGTCCTTCCCTCAGCACTCAAACCTCTTCAGGCCTTGCTTCCTGCTTATTCTTGTAGTTTGGAGGTAGCGAGTATGGATACGTCTGTTGCTGGGCCTCACAGTAGGCTAGAGTATTAATAAGCAAAATTCCTATGGACTTCCTTCTATGTGTCATCTGTAACAGAATAATAACAGTGGTACACCCTTTATTCTTTGTCCCTCTCATATTTCTTCTCTCCCACACTTGCATCTATCCTGTTTGTGCTGGCTCATAGTTTTAGACTTGTAATGAAACTTCCTCTGACTAACCCTAGGGAAATTTGTTTCAGCTCAGGCATTTGCCCTTTGTCAAGCTGACCTATTTCATTAAAAAATAAATGAGGTTGTGGTGGGAAGAGTACTTAGAACGCTGCAGGAAGGGGCATGCCATGGGTGCCCCAGCAAAGGTTATGTAGATCAGGCTAGTTTTAGTGAAGCATATGAATTGTCCTTAGGCCTTTTGCTATTCTTTCTTCTTTCTTAGCGCTCCTTTTAGAAACCCACTTCCCTTGTGGTACTTTCTTGTTGCTTCACTGCCCCACTCAGTCCTGCCTTCCTTGCAGGGTTGCATGATGCTGATACTTGTCTCCACAATCCCTCTCTATCCAAATCAGAACCTGTCTATGGCAGTAGGAATGCTTTTCTCAGCTTTCTGTCCTGTCATAGAACAATTCGGTAAAGTCATTCAAGCCGAGATTTTAGAGAGTGACTTAGTTTAATAGATTACAGTTGTATTAGAGTAGCATGTGTGCTTTAGTAGAGGCTTTTCTAGAAATTCGGTCTCAAGTTGTTGTAATACAGTTTGTTTTTTTTTTCTTTTTTTTTGCGGTACGCGGGCCTCTCACTGTTGTGGCCTCTCCCGTTGCGGAGCACAGGCTCCGGATGCGCAGGCTCAGCGGCCACGGGCCCAGCTGCTCCGCGGCATGTGGGATCTTCCCGGACCAGGGCACGAACCTGTGTCCCCTGCATCGGCAGGCGGACTCTCAACCACTGCACCACCAGGGAAGCCCTGTAATACAGTTTTAATAACGGGAATTTCAGGCACCAGATCATATGGGAAGGTATGGAGGAAATGTTTGGGGCCCATGAATATTTCCTTTTGTTTTCGATCAAATTAATAACACTGAAGTAACTTTTTCCAGCTCCAAAGTAGTATTTGACCTGTGTTGAGACTTTTTGTTTCATGAGTACAGAATATCAGCAATAAAGACTAACTTTGTGGTTAAAAAAGTTGGAGAATATTAGGATCTGGAAGTGACTCCTTGGCCATTCTTTCACAGGGTGAAAATAATTGTTGTGAGTGAGGAGGTCTCAGGTGATATCTATAAGGCCGATGAGAGCTTGAGCTAATAGTAAGATTTGAAACTACCTTTGTCAGTTTGTTGGACTTGGTATTATTTACTTTTGTTTGTTTTGTTTCAATATAAGGAACTTCTGGTTATAGTTTTATAAATACAGGACACATTTACAAATGTCTTTGAATACTGCATAAATATGCACTTGATAATCTTACACCAGAGACCTCTGCCTAGCCCTTCCCTATGGATAAGCAGTGCTCTGTCATGTGTGGTGTGGAAAAGGTGTGCTTGATTTAATAATTTCCACACTTGTCAAAACACTGCCATGGAAAAGAATTGCAACTGTTTTGGTAAAGCCTCTGTAAAACTACAGCTTTTAAATAAATATCCATAAAGATAAAAATGCCATAAGTATAAACATATATTTTGCAAAAATATACAAAACTTTTCTATTTTGGTATCCAATGCATTTTCCCTAGGAAGAAGGGAAAACCTAGTCAGTTAGTTGGCAGACACAGAACAAGGTATAACAGGGATTGTCTTTGTCTGTTTATGTCACTTTTCTTTTTTACTTTAAATGTCTTTTTTGCTCCATATCCTGATTATGGTGGTTTTGATTATGAATCGATACATGTTGTAGAAAATTTTTTTGATAATTTAAAAGTAAAATATTGGAATAAAAGAATGCACTTTTCATTTGAAAACATGGTAAAATGGTGTTAAATTTCCAGAAAAACCAATGAAAAAGCTTAGTTAATGTGACATTTATCTTATCAATAGAATTATGCAGGCTAGCCATTTCTGAGGAAATACTTTTCAAATCACAAATCAGAACTTGAGAGATACATTTCTCCCCATATAGTCAGGAGTTCTGGCGATAGTGGCTATAAATGCAGTTACAGTGACAGTGGTGCTAGAGGTAGGGGTTCGGATTGAGAGTTGAAAGAGGATTGACAGAGTAATTGTTCAAGACCCTGGCCTTAGCAGGGCAAGGGTGTTGATATGCCTAACATTTTGCACATAGCAGATGTTGAACTAGTGACTAGATGCTGGAGCCTAGCTTCTGCCTCGGTTGAAATCGTGGCTCCACTTATGAGCTGTGCAACCACGGATAAGTTACTTAATCATTCTGAGCTTCATTGCCCTCTGCCCTACCCTTCTATTATAAGGCTGTTGGGAGGATTACATGAGCTGATGCATGAAACGTTAGCAACATTTGGGGCACCTAGAAAGTGATCCTGTGAATGTGAAGCGCTATTATTAAATAACTGTTGGATGAATGACAGTGTCTCCTGTGACTTTCTGAGTTGGGGAGGTGGTGTTGAATTAATGACGACTCCTTTACGTGTGGGCTTGTTGACTGAGGTCAGGAGCTTTTGTGAAATTAATTTCTTTCTTAGTACAGGACAGAATACTCAGATGTCTAAAATTGTGATGTTTGTTTCTACTGTTTCCTATATACCTTTAATTCTGAGCTTTTTTTGTACTGAACTTTAAACGCCACTGAGTAAAAATTATTAGGTATACCAGTTCTGTGGAGGATTTATAATATGGGTTAGATCTCCTGGATTGTGATTATTAGATGTGAAAATCCTGATTTTAATTAAGTATATTTTAATGATATGCATTTTATTGTAAATATTTTTATAGAATGAGTGTAGTTTAATAAGGAGAAAAAATATGTGTAAGTAAAAAAAGGGGTGCAGCACTCATAATCTCATAATTGCTGCAAAATAATAATAGCAGAAATTCTTATATAGCATTTACTATGTATTAGGCACTGTTCTAATTGCTTTGTATGTAATTTATTTAACAACTTAAAGTATATCCAGGTCATTTTCTATGCCTTTGTAAACATAGAAATGGCTAGGATCATATAATAAAAATTGCTTATTGTATGATTGTTTTTCCCTTAACAGTGTGCATTTTAAACACTGTTTTCATGTTATTGCATTTTAAACACTGTTTTCATGTTATTAAGCATATATATATATATATCATGATTTTTAACAGTTATTGTGTATTTCATTCTGTGGTAATGAACCTACTAGTACATCATTTTTGTGCTCCTGTAACCAAGGGAAAGTTTACCACTTAAGATGTTGATAATATGACTTTGTTTTTCCTACTACAAGTGTTATTTACCAGAAAGTCAATGAAGTATCATCTATTATTCTTATTAAAAGAGGTTCAGGTGGTACTCTGGTATATTTGTTTCACCCTATTTTTTGTGTACAAAGTGAGAAAGCTCTGTTGTTACACAGGTATTTTTGTTTTTGTTTTTGGTACGCGGGCCTCTCCCGTTGCGGAGCACAGGCTCCGGACGCGCAGGCTCAGCGGCCATGGCTCACGGGCCCAGCCGCTCCACGGCATGTGGGATCTTCCTGGACCGGGGCACGAACCCGTGTCCCCTGCATCGGCACGCGGACTCCCAACCACTGCGCCACCAGGGAAGCCCTACACAGGTATTTTTTTCTGTCATACACTCAAGCAGTGTGATTCTGAGATAGCTATTCATTTCTAAAATGTTGTAAATTTAAATAAAACCTAAGTATTTATTATACCATGTAAATAATTAGACTTTCTGGGTTTACTGACATTTGGCAGGTAACATTTCTATTATCTTTTGGTTTTGATAGGAAAAACTTGGTCTAATGCCAATATGACTATGGGACATATTTGTTGAGATCCACATAGTTGAGTTATGCAATGCCTTCACCTATCCCTTTAATTTATTTTTAAGGCAGGAGATGAGAGTAATGGATTGGTTTCAGGGTGTGAACACCAGTCTCTGATTGTAATTCGGGAGATATGTGGATCTGAAGTTGATGGGCAGGCTGCCTGCTTAGCCAGGTGAGCTTCCATTATCTCAAGAACCTGTGCCGATTAGCCTGCTATCATTTTGAGAGACCTCACTATGAAAACAAACGTTTTCCCAATGTGGTGGAGAAATAAAAGGAAATATTCCATCCAAGGTTTAATTCTTCCATTGTTTCAAGCCCATAGCGTTGCATCTAACTAATAGAATAGCATGTTTATTCACGAGAGGGCTAATGTCTTATTTTCCTCTCCAGTCACTGTTTCCCTTCTTCCTACCTCAAATTAAGACCAGTTCATCTGTAAGGCATACAAATGTATAATTTTATTTTCTTAGGCCCATGCCTTGCATAAACTAAAAGTTCAGTAAACTTACTGAATAATGAATGAATGAAATTAATTTAAGAACTATGTAGCAATGTGAAATATGATTTATAATAGTATGTGTGTTTGTATATATTTATCCTCCAGCTTTTTCATAGCTACCGTGCCCTGGTATTACCTAATTTAGCTGTGATTTTGCCTTCTTAGTGCTCAATTGAATCTACCGTTTTGCAACTTTTTTTTTTTTTTTTTTTTTTTTTTTGCGGTGCGCAGGCCTCTCACTGTTGTAGCCTCTCCCGTTGCGGAGCAAGGCTCAGCGGCCATGGCTCACAGGCTCAGCCGCTCCACGGCATGTGGGATCTTCCCGGACCGGGGCACGAACCCGTGTCCCCTGCATCGGCAGGCGGACTCTCAACCACTGTGCCACCAGGGAAGCCCCACCCTTTTATTTTAGAGGCAGATTAAATTTTAGATTTCTCTGAAGAAGATACCATTTTTTCAGTAAATCCTGTTGTTATCATTAGCAAATATGAGCACTGAAAAAATGTTGAAAAATTTCAGTCAGCTGTTACTTGAACCTGAATTTTGGAGTTGAGTATCAATGTTGAAGGAATTCAAGAAGACGTTGAAGGATAGAGAGCATGTCTCCAGCGGATGTGTTAGGCAGCACTGATTGTTATAGGTGTATTAGGGAGAGGGTGGTGCTGCAGTTTCAGTGAGAGACTGCGGTTCTGCCAGCTGGCTAGTGCTTGCCGTCCTTGTGATAAGTGTAAAAATATCCATTTACCTTTATTTCTTTCTAACTTGGTTACCCCTTGCCCCTCCTTGTCAAACAGATGCCCAATTTAAGAACACAATCCCAGTCAGATTTAGGAGCATGCTAAAACTAAATAAAACAAATACCTCCCTTCACCCATTCACCCAATTAGGAAAAAATGTTCCAAAATATCAACAGTTACAATTGGAAAAAAAAAAAAGAGAGAGAGAATAGAAAAAACAAAACTTTTTACTTCAAAAGTTAATTGACTTTATGGGCTTCCCTGGTGGTGCAGTGGTTGGGGGTCCGCCTGCCAGTGTGAGGGACACGGGTTCGAGCCCTGGTCCAGGAAGATCCCACATGACACGGAGCAGCTAAGCCCATGTGCCACAACTACTGAGCCTGTGTTCTGGAGCCCATGAGCCACAACTACTGAGCCCGTGTGCCACAACTACTGAAGCCCACGTGCCTAGAGCCTGTGCTCCGCAACAAGAGAGGACACTGCAACAAGAGAAAGCCTGCATGCAGCAATAAAGACCCAATGCAGCCAAAAATAAATAAATAAAATAAATAAATTTATTAAAAAATATGAATTGACTTTCAAACATGGCTTTCTTTTGTTGAGAAACAGACACTTGTATAGTTAAAGGGTTTCTTGAGATTGTACTTGAAATTAATGTAGCATATTTACCAGAGGTAGCCTACCTAACTATTAGTATCATTTGATATGTATAGTGGTCAAATTCCAACAAGTTGATGGAAATGTGAAATGTTGTCTAATAAATACCTTTTATCCATTGCCTTCAAAGTTCACTCTGGAGAGGCCCTGGAATGCTGGGAGTTGAGGAGGAAATATGATAACTTTCCTCCAGGCTGGATTTAAGGTGTTTTTATACCTAAATACTGCAAAAATTAGGTTACTTCTGGCCTACCATTTCAAACTGAGTTAGAGTTACACCATTGTATGTCTCCTGGATTGTTGCTTGCTACAGCCGTGCCAAGAGCCAGCATGGGTGTGCATTATTAGTCTTGGTGGATAAAATAGAAAGACTCATATTTTTCTGTTATTCTGAGAATGACCACTAGATACCTACATACTTTCATACACATGTTTACTATATGCTTATTTCCATTTCGTTTGACTCCCCTAAGGATTAGCATATAAATCTGAAGAAAGAAAGATATTTGTTCCTACCACCTCTTTTAGTGCCATCAACTTCTCCAGTAGGAGTTCTGGGTAAGAGAGATTGAACCCATGTATTTTAGGAACTAGGTCACCAAGTTCCTTATGAATACCTGTAATTATGTTGAGGGTCTCGTTACCTCTTTTACTACTCAATCAGAAGTAGTAAGGAGTTAGGGGCTAGACAATAAGCCAGAATGTTCTCATAAGTATCTTTAAGAAACATAGTATAGAAGTGTTTCTTTATCGAGTTTACAGATTTGAAAATCTGGAGCAAAAGACTACATCTACTAGAGATATTAATATGGTTCTATGAAATAGTCAAAAATATATATTTGAGTCACAATGTATGGTAACTTCTTTATAGTGTACTGGTAAATTATAATTACTTAGCATGGTTACTGGTTTATAAAGTCCTTTAAAAGGACTTATGTGCATCTGTATATAAAAGGGAGAATAAAAGGGAGACCTTAATGCTTATTTAATTCAGCAAATATTTATTGATTTATTGATTATATGCCTTGGAAGGAAAGACACAGTCCAGATGAGATGTTTAGATCATATTTGCTGTTCATCATTATTTCTAATAGATCTTAGGAAAACTGTATTTTGAATGATTTTTCCTCAGTTTCTATATCATGGATGATGTTTTTCTTTTGGCAACTATAGAGTTAAGGGAAATATTTTATCAAACCAGTCAAATATATTATTGAAACATGCATTTACAAGTATTAGCTCTTTTAATCTTCATAGGTAGATACTGTTGCCCTCATCTTAAAGATGAGATACATAGCTACAGTTAAAAGCCATCAAGAGGTATAACTGTGATTCAAACCTAGTTTGTCTCGCTCCAGAATCCATGTTCTTAGCTAGTATGACAATATTTCCAAAACTACAGATTGCAATTTATTAATAGGTTGTAAAATAAGTATAGTGTTTTGCAACTAGCAGTTTAATAAAAATAGTATGGAATAAAAAAGATAAGAATATAAGATATATTTGTGTGTAGTAAATGTACATTATACGTAGTAGGTATAAATATTGTTTTATGAAACCATTTTTCATAAACATGCATATATATTTAGACACACATAGATATGCATATATATTGAGTTACAATAAAAAATGTATTTTTTATTGTGTATCTAGGTCAAAAACTGCAAGCCACTGAACTATACTATAGAGCCAGTCAATGCCTTGAAAAAAGAAGTAGGTGTTCAGTAAATCTTTATAAAGTTAAATTAATGTATTATTACATTTTTAAAAACCCATACACAATATTAGGCTAATATAGGCTGCTGAGCCTATAATTCCCCTGAGGAGTAGAACTGAAAATGTTAGTCCTACAGTTCCTAATCAATGGACCTGTAACAGTCTTGTGTAATCAATTAATTTATATACAGTCCCAAACCTAAATTCAAGTCCTTTTCCCTAAATCTTTCTGGTTGGTAATTTTTTATTACTTTAAGACTTGGCCTCTTATACTTTAATGCGTTCAAATAAAATGGTCCAAAATAAGTGGCAGTTCCTAAAAAATCACAACAGTCTAGGTTCCATTAAAGTAATAATATTGTCAACAAGAGGGGTTTATTTCAGCAATGTAAGAATATTTCAATGCTAGGAAATCTATTTATCATATTAAACTAAGGAGAAAATCATATGCATATATCTCTATAGACACTGAAAAGACATATAAAAATTGACAATTAATGACCATTCTTCATACTCAGTAAAATAAGATTGAAAGGAGACTTTGTCAATGTGGTAAAATATATTTATATCAGCCCAAAAGTCATGATTGATAGGAACACATGAGGCATGCTTACTAACATCGGAAGCAAGGAAAAATTTGGTTCACTCTCTTTACCATTATTTAATATTGTGCTGGAGGAATCTGCCAATGCAGTTAGATAAAAGAAAGAAAAGAGGATATAAAACTGTGTAAGGAAGAGGTAAAATAATCACTATTTACAGATTATAAGATTTTATACTCACAAACCTCAGAGAATCAGTTGAAAAATGATCACAAACAATAACTCCATAATAGGGAAGTTCAAAATTAATGT
Organism: Mesoplodon densirostris; assembly: GCF_025265405.1. NCBI lineage: Eukaryota > Metazoa > Chordata > Mammalia > Artiodactyla > Ziphiidae > Mesoplodon > Mesoplodon densirostris. The sequence goes on from NC_082668.1 coordinate 24,632,511, forward strand.
ACCTGTTATTTAATGGCATAATATTTATATTAAATAACATGAAAAAGAATACTTAAAAATGGGAAGAACTACTGTATTCTTTGATTGGCACATCATGTAGTCTGTATCTCATACTGAACATACAGCAGAATCCATATCTCATACTGAACATCAGGATAAGCTCTGATTTGGAACAAAGATTTAAATGTGAAAGATGAAACCATAAAAGTAGTATAAGAAAATATAAATTTCTTATGGTCTTAGTATGGAGAAGGCCTTTTAAATAAAATTTAAAATCTAAAAGTCAATTAAAAAGATGAATATGTTTGAATTTATAAAAATTTAAAACTTCAACATGGCAGAAAAATCAAAACCATAAATAACAAGTTGAAGGTAAAAATTGCAACTCATTATGAATAAAGATCTGATCTCCCTATTATATAACAAAACCTAATAACTGACAAAGAACACCTAATGGACATCTGGTCAAGTTATCCTAACACATAGTTCAAAGGAAAATACCAGTGACTTTTATACATATAAAGAGTTTCAAAATAGAAAAAAATCTATAACTACACTTGAAAGCATTTATAATCCAGTATATTAGCAAAAATCCAAATGTGTAATAGCATACTCTATTGGCAAGGCTATCAGGAAATAGGACTCTTATACATTGTTGATGAGAGTATAAGTTGGTATGAATATAAGTTAGAACAAATGCATATAAGTTTTGATTTAGTATTCCTATTTCTATAAATTTATCTTACGATATATTTGTAAAGTGTTAAATGTACAAATTTATTCATTGCAGCATTGTTTTTAATAGTAAAAATGGGAGACAGTTTGCAAATAATGTCCGTCAGTAGAGTACTGGTTAAGTAAATTAGGTACCTCAACAAAGGGGCATTATGAAGGTGTGTAAAATGAGGAATATTATGAATATGGAAAGATTTCCAAAATATATTGCTAAGTTAAAAAAAAAAGCAAGGACAGAATAATATAAGCTACATTTGTGCAAAAAAAGAGATAAATTGCTGATCACTATATTAAAAATATTGGAAAAGATGTATAAGAAAGCCAAAAAATGTGTTTTGAGGGTATTTTGGTAGAGGGTTAAGGGTTGAGAGCTGAGCAGATAGAGGAAGGGATTGGAAGTAAGACTCTTCACTATATACTTTGTTAAAGCGAGACTTTTCACTGTATATATATACCTTAAAACTTTTTTTTGAGCCCTGCAAATATATATATATATATATATGTATGTATATGTAGTCAACAACAAAAAGAAAAGATAAGCACTGAAAATAAAAAAAAAACCCTATTACTCAGTAATTTTCCTCAGAAGTGGGACTAAAAATGTCATCCCCATGGTTCCATGCAAGTGTAACTGTAAGAGACTAGCATAATTCATCCATTTGCTTTCCCTCCCCCAGCATAGATTTAAATTCCTCACACTCAAATCATTTGTTGATAGTTTTATTTATTGTATACATTCAATAATTTAAATTGCATTTTGTCTTGGTTTCCACACTTTAAAACTATCAAGCAATTATTGTGTAAAATATGTGTAAGGGGTAGTTTATAAAACCAATTAAACAAAAATCAGGACTGGAATTCATCTTAAAAATTCCTGGACGTTACTATACATCATGCAGCTCTGAAAATTATAATATTATTAAAAATCTCTGAATATATTTTACCTTATTATGCTTATCTCCTTGAAGTATAACATTGTCAAATTGCCATGCTGTAACATGATGGTAATAGTGCTAGTGTTAGGAGTTTGTTTTCATTAGGGTTAAAATTCAGTTAATAAATGTGAATATATAAGACATAAATATAAATGAGAACATCGAACATTATTCAACATGGGATTCAAGAGCTACCTCTTAACGTTTTGGTAGGATTCATTTATTAGCTGTGAGAATTATTTAACCTTTCAGAAAGTTGGTTTCTTAATTTATAAAAAAGATACCAATATATACTTGCCTCATAGGCTTGTGGTCAAGATTAGAGTGAATGTCTTCGAAAAAGACTGCTGACTATAAGCATTTATTAGTTTTGTGGTTATATTAATCATGATGTGCAACCCTAAAATTCCAAGATGAATTTTAATAAGGCAGTATGCACAGTTTTCCCCTACCTATAATATTTGATTTATTTGAATGAAAAAGGGAAGTTGATTACAAAAGTTTTTACTGTTGTAAGTTTGGTTTAAATTCATTCTTCATTTACTGAAAGTTTGATAGGATCAATTATTAAAATCACTTTTAAAATCATTTCCTCAAATAGTATTTAATATGGAGAATTAGCTGTTCCATTTAAATTCTTTGAAAGATTTTAAATAATGGTTGATGGTTTTAAAAAACAGCATATCCACTGGAGAGAATAAGATACAGTTATTAAAAATCATGTGCTATAAAGATAATTATGGCATAGGAATTCTTCAAAATACAGAAATTTAAAAGGCTGCACAAGCTTAGCAGGATCTCAAATTTGTAAATAAAACCCCACTTATATATAAATGTATATATACTTCTTAAAAATAGGAAGAATATACATCAAATGTTAATAATGGTTATCTTTGAGTATTGGAATTGTGATATTTGTTTTATATTCTTTTCTAGATTTCTGAATTTTATATAATAAACGTGTATTGCATATACATATAATATTTAAAAAGCAGTGTGTTTTTACATCTACTTTGAGACTTAATTTCAGAATGAGTAGAATGTAATCACATACCTCCTAAAGAAAAACAGTTCAAAGCTTTATTAACTTTGTTAGTGGAATCTTATTCCAGCAGAGTAGAAGTTGGCACCTGGAAGCACTCTTGGCACGTTTTCATATTGAGGAGGGGTTTATTTTGGTAAAGTAACACTACCACTGTAGCCTGATGACTACTGAAGTGGGATCAGATCTCAGGTCACATCAGTTCAGTAGCTCAGCATGTAGCTCAGCTCTCTGAAATTGTGGGCCACACTAAGGGTTTTTAGAAGGTGATCCCTATGTCTTTTCATGCATCTAAATCTGCTTATGGAGACCAAATACAGATCACAGGACATTGGGGATGTTAAAAGTAGTACATTAAGCTAATGTAAGGAAAGTTATTTTGTGCTATGTAAATGCAGGTAAAATTTAAAAGAAATATGTAAAGTTCTGCCAGCATTCTGCTCAATTTAAACAAATCCCCTACTTTCCAATGGAATAATTTCACATCTTATATACTCTTCATTATTCCATTTCTTAGCAGCTAGTGTTCTAGTTGACATCATACATAATACTCATTATGAATACTTTGGGGAATATTCAGTGAGCTACACAGTGAAAAGGGATATCTTGTGGGTTTCTATTTAGTAATTTCAATCCTTTTTCCTAAGTCTATATTCACTTCATCCTTCTGACAGTTCAAGTTGGTGTCCCTGTTGTCTTTATGTTACCTTTTGCCTAATTGAGGATCATGCCCCTGAATCTTTTCATTTCATTTAATCATAGCTTTTGAGAGATATTTCAACCCCCTTCATTTTACAGGTATAAAAACTGAGACCCAGAAAACTTAGTGAATTGTCCAAGGCTGTAGTTAGTAAATGATAAACTTTAAGTCTTCTGACTTCTAATTCAGGCTGTAGTATGCTCTACCATGTTCCAGTTATTTTTGAAAATTCTCAAAAATATTGTCAAGAAAGGCATAGGAATATAGAAATATGTATGTGTGATGTATGTTTAATTGTTTTTCCTCCCATAAGTATTCCTGAGAAAGATATATATATATATATATATATATATATATATATATATATATATCATGGCAAATTATCCAAATTATCACTGAAAACCTGAAAACTCTGGCGCATGAAAGTAGGAGTATAGTTCTCATAATAACTGAACTTGATTCACAATTCACTTGTGTACCTATTAAGTTCTAGTCAGATTCTCACAACAGATGACCAAATCTGCTCTGTCTATAGTGAGAGAAATAGAGACAATTCTACAATTAGAGTTTTGAGATTCTAATGGAAACTGGATAAATGCATGTATGCATTCATACTTAAAATGAAGCACGAAATATATTTGGATTCAAAGATTCCCCTCTCTCAAAAGCTACAACCTTGAAGCCATGAGACCTTATAATTATCATCTCTTGACATAAATATAATGAATCGCACCCAAGTAAGAAGTAATTCTTCATGTTCTTGCTCTGCTAAGCCTTAAAGTTCTCAAGGGCAAGGGATTACAGAGTATCTTCAGAGGACCATTATTTTGGTTGTCTTTTACTAACAGTCCAAGTGCTTTGTGATGACCCCCTTTCCATATGTATCTGAGAGAACCCTAAAGTGTTTCTGAATCTGAGCAGGCTAATTTGGCCCCCCATATGATATAATTATTTCTAAATTCATAATTTTTTCCCATTTATCAACCACATGATATATCTCTTCTTTACCTTATGACCTGATGAGTGCAATGACGGAGATATTTTGAATGACAATTACATTATAATTTAGAAAAACCTTTTAGCTGAAAAGTACTTAAAAATTAGATACTTTTTAGCCCTATTGTGCAAGTATTATATATTAATCACATATTAAGTACATGGATTATTTAATGTGTTCTCATAGTACTGAATATGAACAAGATATGTGAGAGTGAGACTTAAGATACTTTACTTTTAGATTTTCCAAGTGGCAAAGGGCTTTTAGATATTTAGTATCAGAATGGAAAACCTACTAAAAACAAACATATTTCCTTAAGAGCGGTTAGACCACCTTTTCATTTAGAAAAAGAGTTTGGCCCCCTCTTTCCATAAATTACTATTTTAGAAACTACAGAAGAAAATTTAAAAATAGGATCAACGTTAAAATATTTAAATACTAATTATTTGATTTATTATCATCAGCCATTATAGTAGTATGCTTTTTTAAAAAAGAAGTGGTCAATGATGAAGTTTGACAATTTAAATAAAGTAAGTTTAGGTAAATTTATACCTTTAAAAGGAAAAAAATATGGAATCACTTAATTCTTATCACTATATTTCTGATTATGAAAGTATATAGATTGGAGAAAATGTTCTCAAACAGATTATACATTTATCTTTTGCCCCAGAGATGTTATATTATCTCAAGCAGGCAAAAATTAAATAGTGTAAAAGAAGTTGTTTCAAAACTCTTAAATCTTAGTGCCAACGTTACAATGAAATAAAGTTTTGTGATAGAGTTTGGTTAAACAGTAAGCTACAGCACAGCAGTTCAGCAGTTTAACTACAGAGATTTTGAGCATGATGCCAATCTATCAGTAGCTTTTACTGAAGTTTTTTTTTTTTTCCCCAGAATTCTGATTTTCAGTGCTTGATAGGAGGTAAAAAAGGATCTTTGCACTTCTGTCTTTGGATTTTGGTCACAATTTTATAAGTTGGTGAGCTTTCTGTAAATTGTGTTGTTTTTGTTAGGGAAATACACACACATGTATTACACTTATTGAAATGTTTTAGATAAAATCATTTCATCAAGTGATTTGGGAAAGTTTGAGTATATCAGAGGTGATATAATGTATTATGTATAAACAAAACTTTCAGGTAAGAAAAAAAACAGTTCAGAAATTAGAATATTCCTTCATTGTGTGTGTGTGTGTGTATGTGTGCTTGTGCACATGTTTTCCCTCACTTCAGTGGTATTCTTCCCCTTCCTTCCCAAACCTCTTGTGTATTTTCACTAATAGTGATGTCAGGTTCTTTAAGAGAGCAGATGGAAAGGAAAACAGCAGGGGAGGAGAGGATTGGATCTTCGGGGAATGATTGGGAGGGAAGGCAGTTGGGGAATTGCTTTCTATGGGTAGCTTATGTGGGAGAGGCATCAGATCTTCAGGGAGGTTCAGGGGTATAAAGGGTCAGGAATGACTCACTTCAGGGAGTCATTGGAATTGAAAGAAACACAGCCATGAAGGACTTCTTTTGGATACTCCTCAAAGGAGACCAGTGAGGGAAGGCAGTGAGCTCCTCCGAGAAAATTCTGGGATAGAAGCAGGGAGGGGGGAGGAGTGAAATCTCTCCACTACTTTTGTTGTTGGCACCACTTAGGTGCCTGGTGTGAGGAAGGATCTAGAGAGTGGTAGTTACAAATTGGTTGGCTGTGTAAATCTGTTTGCGTTTGTGAATGTTGTTCTGATTTCCTCTTCTTTTTACTGGCTTATCTGAGTCTGGGAATGGCTGAAGGCTTTGCTATCTGTGTGTTGCATGCTATGAGGATCTTTTAAGGTGTGACCTTATCAAAGTTGGCATCTAAATGCAAAGGAAAATGCTGGACAAGCTTGTTCTAGTTGTGGTTCCTGTCACCAGACCATAGCAACGTGGAACAATGGATACATTACCTGAATTCACTGGGTGTAGGCAGAGTCCCTGCTTCCATGCTTGTTCTTATCAGTGTTTAAAATAGCACCCAGTACTATGAGTACTATCTATCGAGAGAACACCTCCTTCTCATTCTCTTCCTTTCCCTATGCTTTGTGCATATTTTAAGGGGGAAGGCTTTTGTTTGAGTAGTTAGAAAATGTGGAAAAACAAGATTACAAGGTCGGGGTGAAAGTAGTACAAGATTGGAAGAATGAAACTCTTTTTCTTCACTCGGAGTAAAACGATACTCTTGGCTCAGGGCCAGAGAAACATAGGACTTAGGATGGTGCGGACAGGCCTGGTAACAATTTTGTTAAGGAATGGGCTGAGAGAGCTCTATCTCTGCCCCGTGGTTTACTGTTGTATTTGCCTTTTAACTCTGTTTTTTTTTTTTCTGTTGGAAGCAGAGGTAGAGAGATTACAAAAAGGTTCAAAACCACAGCAAAACAAAACTTTAAAACACTTGTGGGGTAGCCTAAGAGATAGACTAACAGGTTCTGTTTTAACCATGCTGATAATTTTTTAATTGATTTGGAATATTTTATTTTATTTTTTAAATTTTTTTAAATTGAATTTTATTTTTTTATACAGCAGGTTCTTATTAGTTATCCATTTTATACATATTAGTGTATATATGTCATTCCCAATCTACCAATTCATCACACCACCAAGATAATTTTTTTTTCTGAGGGTTTTTGCAGGGCATGGAATAGTTAACCCTCTTTTTCTCCTACATTTTACTCCTATACTTCACCTATATTGCAAATAGAATCTGAAGTGTGTGAGAACTAAAATAAAGGAAACAAAACACAGGTTTATGCAGAAAATATATACATATTCTGAATGTGCCCTTTATAGAACATAATTAGCATTCCTTTTATTCAGTACATTTCAAAATATTCTATTTTTATAATTTTAACATTTTCCTTATAAATCTGATCACTTTATTTGTGATTATTAAAAAAATTTACAGTGTGTTTTTCTGTAATAATTGTTCTAAGTTATAACAACATCCTTAGAAATCTATATACACTTTATAATAGTTATTTGTTAAGTTCCCTTCAAATATTGTATTAATTATCCAAAGTTTACAAAACAAGCATTTATTGAAGATCAATTTGTAGTTTTAAGAAGACCTTTTCTTTCAGGGAATGAAGGTAACAATAAAGTTTAAAGAGAGTTCCTACTCTTTCCTTAAAAAAAAAAAAAGCCTATTCATCTTTTGTCCTCATGCACTCCTTCATTTATTCTTTCATTCAATGTACGTTCATCAGGTGCCTGCTAAACTTATATTAAGCCTCTCCTTTTTAGTGTGTTGACTCGATAAATCAGTTTACCTTTTGTAAGCATTAATAAGATATTTTTATAGGCAGTCCAGGCTCTGGAGACAGTCAGTCATAGGTTAAAGTTCAAGTGTCTCTGTTAGCTGTGATAAACATGTATACATGTCTGTCTGTCTATCATCATTGATCACAATCTATCATCATTTACTCCAAAAAATTGCTAGCTACTAAGTGACCTTGTGTGAATAAATTAATACCTCTGAGTTTCAGTTGATATACTTATATAAGGAGAAGCAATAACACTTACATTTGTTGACTTTGTCAGAATTAGATGAGGTATGTAATGAAGCCTCCTCTATAGTATTTGGAATAGTATAGGAGCTCAGTTACTTATCATTGTTATTGTTTATATTCTCATTAGCATGATTACTCTATGGGCTTGAGCCTCCAGTTATTTTCTTGCCTCCATGCTGCCTTACTCTCGTATTTTTCAATTACTGCCTACTCCACAATATTCTAGAGTAAAAAAAAAAATCTGTTTTCAGCTGCCCTGTTGGTCATACTTGCTTCCATCCTGGTGCCTTCATGCATGCTGTTGTAGAGTAGCAGGAATGCTGAGGAAGCACTGCTTTTTTTTTCTTCCTCTGGTACAACTGGGAATGTGACAGAAAGAGTGGAATATTTCATTATTAGTAAAATCAACGGTATATTTTTCTACAAACTCAATATAACTGAGGCCTCCTTCTTTTAAATAATATATATGGTCCTATCAAAACTTTTAGCTCTATGCTGTGGGTCTTTATGTATCCTTTTTGTTAATTTCTGATAATGAGTTATTGGTATCTTAAGAGATTGACATTTTATTTCTGTTTAAAATGCCATAATGTTTTTATGTTGGAAACAAAGAAGAGGTTCAAAAACAACCTCCACGCTTGTCTTGGTGAATTGTGAAGTGCTCTGGTTTATTTTTTGTTTGAACTGCATTTTATGGTCAAGTACTGTACTGCACTGTGCAATTTAATTCAGCTTTGAAGATTCAATCTGAAAATTTTTTCTTTTTCCACTTTCTCTGTATTCTTCAAGAGCTTATTACCTTTGCTCCAGCTGGAGGAAAGTTGGGCAAACAGATACCTTGACAACTGCTAACCATGTCTTGGCTTTCCTGGGTACAGAAAATAGTCAGTTATTTCTAGGATAGTACATCTGTGCCATCTGAAAGATGCCAGTCACAAATTATAATATAATTGAAAAAATGAAGATCACCACAACTTTAAAACTATGCATTATATTTATTTTATTTATTTATTATTTTTGGCTGCGTTGGGTCTTCATTGCTGCACGTGTGCTTTCTCTAGTTGCGGCAAGTGCGGGCTACTCTTTGTTGTGGTGTGGGGGCTTCTCATTGCGCAGTGGCTTCTCTTGTTGCGGAGCACGGGCTCTAGGCATGCAGGCTTCAGTAGTTGTGGCTCGCGGGCTCTAGAGCACAGGCTCAGTAGTTGCAGCTTACGGGCTTAGTTGCTCCGTGGCATGTGGGATCTTCCCGGACCAGGGCTTGAACCCGTGTCCCCTACCTTGGCAGGCAGATTCTTAACCACTGCGCCACCGGGGAAGCCCCTAAAACTATGCATTATATGTGCTTCTATCTTGGTTTTACCAAAAATGTGAAAAATCTATGTAGCAGATTCAGGTTTATAGCCCGGAATTCACTTCGTGTTGGCTTGCATGGTGACAGTGTTTTTCTAAGTGCCAGTTTTGAATACTGGTAACTGGTTATGGATCACTTATCTGAAATGGTAGGTTCATTTGTTAAGGGAGGAATGACATTATTTCCTGTCCTTTGGACAGAACTAAAGTGAGAATAAAGTGGTAAGAATGTTCCTTTGCACTTTAGGTGTTAATGTGCTATCATTTGTGCTACTGATTTGATTGCCACAGCTACTATCATTAGCATCGTGGACCAAACATGGAACAAGCTGTACTCTATTCCATGTATGGTGGAATACAGAGACTGATTAAAAGTACTTTGAAAGGCACTGGGTTATTTTCTGATAGCTGACTGTGACCTTATACACTGGGGTCTTAAAGTTACTTTCATTTGTGGATATTAAACATTTTTAATCATTGATTCTTGAAATGAAATATAAATTTAATTTGGACCTAGGGAAGGCTCTTCTCCATTTGAAACTCATTTGTTTTTGTAACCTCAGAATCATCTTCAGAGTAGGTAGTGTCAGTCACCAGAAAAACCTTAAAGTGAAGAAAGCTAATATAAGTCCTTTTCCTAGGGCATTCTTTTTTTTTTTTTTTTTTTTGGCATACGTGGGCCTCTCACTGTTGTGGCCTCTTCCGTTGCGGAGCACAGGCTCCGGACGCACAGGCTCAGCGGCCATGGCTCACGGGCCCAGCCGCTCCATGGCATGTGGGATCTTCCCAGACCGGGACACGAACCCGTGTCTCCTTCATCGGCAGGCAGACTCTCAACCACTGCGCCACCAGGGAAGCCCCCTAGGGCATTCTTAAGGCAGATTGGAGTGAAGGTATCTATTCCATTTCATTTCTGATCTCTTCTGGACTACTTTAGGTAAGGAAGCTTTTAATTTGACATCCGGAGGAAGAAAAGCTCTTTTTTTTTTTTAACATCTTTATTGGAGTATAATTGCTTTACAATGATGTGTTAAGTTTCTGCTTTATAACAGAGTGAATCAGCTGTATATATACATGTATCCCCATATCTCCTCCCTCTTGCATCTCCCTCCCATCCTCCCTATCCCACCCCTCTAGGTGGTCACAAAGCACCGAGCTGATCTCCCTGTGCTATGCAGCTGCTTCCCACTAGCTAGCTATTTTACATTCGGTAGTGTATATATGTCCATGCCACTCTCTCACTTTGTCCCAGCTTACCCTTTCCCCTCACCATGTCTTCAAGTCCATTCTCTACATCTGCGTCTTTATTCCTGTCCTGCCCCTAGGTTCTTCAGAATCTTTTTTTTTTTTAAGATTCCATATATATGTGTTAGCATACGGTGTTTGTTTTTCTCTTTCTGACTTACTTCACTCTATGACAGACTCTAGGTCCATCCACCTCTCTAGAAATAACTCAATTTCATTTCTTTTTATGGCTGAGTAATATTCAATTGTATATATGTACCACATCTTCTTTATCCATTCATCTGTTGATGGATACTGAGGTTGCTTCCATGTCCTGGCTATTGTAAATAGAGCTGCAATGAACATTGTGGTGCATGACTCTTTTTGAATTATGGTTTTCTTAGGGTATATACCCAGTAGTGGGATTGCTGGGTCATATGGTAGTTCTATTTTTAGTCTTCTAAGGAACCTCCATACTGTTCTCCATAGTGGCTGTATCAATTTACATTTCCACCAACAGTGCAAGAGGGTTCCCTTTTTTCCACACCCTCTCCAGCATTTATTGTTTGTAGGTTTTTTTTTTTTTTTTCTTTTTGCGGTATGCGGGCCTCTCACTGTTGTGGCCTCTCCCGTTGCGGAGCACAGGCTCCGGATGCGCAGGCCCAGAGGCCATGGCTCACGGGCCCAGACGCTCCGCGGCACATGGGATCCTCCCAGACCGGGGCACGAACCCGTATCCCCTGCATCGGCAGGCGGACTCTCAACCACTGCGCCACCAGGGAGGCCCTGTTTGTAGGTTTTTTGATGATGGCCATTCTGACTGGTGTGAGGTGATACCTCATTGTAGTTTTGATTTGCATTTCTCTAATGATTAATGATGTTGAGCATTCTTTCATGTGTTTGTTGGCAATCTGTATATCTTCTGTGGAGAAATGTCTATTTAGGTCGTCTGCCCATTTTTGGATTGGGTTGTTTGTTTTTTTGATATTGAGCTGCATGAGCTGCTTGTAAATTTTGGAGATTAATCCTTTGTCAGTTGCTTCCTTTGCAAATATTTTCTCCCATCCTGAGGGTTGTCTTTTTGTCTTGTTTATGGTTTCCTTTGCTGCACAAAAGCTTTTCAGTTTCATGAGGTCCCATTTGTTTTTTGTTTTGTTTTTTTTTAGTTTCCATTTCTCTAGGAGTTGGGTCAAAAAGGATCTTGCTGTGATTTATGTCATAGTGTGTTCTGCCTGTGTTTTTCTCTAAGAGTTTTATAGTGTCTGGCCTTACATTTAGGTCTTTAATCCATTTTGAGTTTATTTTTTTGTATGGTGTTAGGGAGTGTTCTAATTTCATTCTTTTACATGTAGCTGTCCAGTTTTCCCAGCACTGCTTATTGAAGAGGCTGTCTTTTCCCCATTGTATATTCTTGCCTCCTTTATCAAAAATAAGTGACTATAGGTGCGTGGGTTTATCTCTGGGCTTTCTATCCTGTTCCATTGATCTATATTTCTGTTTTTGTGCCAGTACCACACTGTCTTGATTACTGTATCTTTGTAGTATATTCTGAAGTCCGAGAGGCTGATTCCTCCAGCTCTATTTTACTTTCTCAAGATTGCTTTGGCTGTTTGGGGTCTTTTGTGTTTCCATACAAATTATGAAATTTTTTGTTCTAGTTCTGTGAAAAATGCCATTGGTAGTTTGATAGGGATTGCATTGAATCTGTAGATTGCTTTGGGTAGTATAGTCATTTTCACAATGTTGATTCTTCCAATCCAAGAAATTGTATATCTCTCCATCTGTTTGTATCATCTTTAATTTCTTTCATCAGTGTCTTATAGTTTTCTACATACAGGTCTTTTGTCTCCTTATGTGGGTTTATTCCTAGGTATTTTATTCTTTCTGTTGCAATGGTAAATGGGAGTGTTTCCTTAATTTCACTTTAAGAGTTTTCATTGGTAGTGTATAGGAATGCAAGAGATTTCTGTGCATTAATTTTGTATCCTGCTACTTTACCAAATTCATTGATTAGCTCTAGTAGTTTTCCGGTAGCATCTTTAGGATTCTCTATGTATAGTATCATGTCACCTGCAAACAGTGACAGCTTTACTTCTTTTCCGATTTGGATTCCTTTTATTCCTTTTTCTTCTCTGATTGCTGTAGCTAAAACTTCCAAAACTATGTTGAATAATAGTGGTGAGAGTGGGCAACCTTGTCTTGTTCCTGATCTTAGAGGAAATGGTTTCAGTTTTTCACCATTGAGAAAGATGTTGGCTGTGGGTTTGTCATATATGGGCTTTATTATGTTGAGGTTAGTTCCCTCTCTGCCTACTTTCTGGAGGGTTTTTGTCATAAATGGGTGTTGAATTTTGTCAAAAGAGAAAAGTTCTTTTGGATGGGAGAAATAATGAGTAATGCTGTTTTATTTATTTGTTTATTTATTTTTGGCCATGCCATGGCATGTGGCATCTTAGTTCCCCTTAGATCAAAACTGTGCCTCCAGTGGAAGTGCTTAGTCATAGCCACTGGACAACCAGGGAAGTCCCAGTAATGCTGGTTTAGAGACTACCTCTTACCTTCCTTTCCAATCCCAAGCACTATATAGTGTTTTAAATAACCAGCGAAGGTGGCTCTGTTGCTCAATGGATATCATGTTGGACTTCTAAATTACCACTGAAAACATTTCATGGTTTCTGAGATTTTTTTTAGATAGGCTTGAAAGGTATGAAGTGATTTACTGATTAAACCAAACTTTATCATTATAGACACAAGAATGTTCTCTCTCCACCTTGCATTGTTTCATTGTATTATTATCTTCTTAGGGATAGGGATATAGGAGATTTTGTTTTGTTAATAAAGGGATATTAGTATCCCTTTATTTATACACATAGAAAAATATATAAATATATTTAAATATATATAAAATATATATGTGTGTGTATAAAAGGACAGCCCTAATAAAGTTCAACTGTGTAGGTAGAGTCTATATTGTTATTTGCATTAATGCCAAAACTGGTAAGAGGTTGTGTTGAAATCATAAAAGAAAAGACAAGACATAATAAACATTATATATTCTATAAGAAAAACTAAAAATCTTAATATATTATTGACTTTATTGTCTTTATACTGTTGGGGTTTCTCTTTAGCTCTATACGGGTACATAGCACTTTTTTTTAGTACTGTCTGGAGTAGCAACAGGTTCTGTTAAAGTCACCAAATGTTCCAAAATATATGGTAGTTAGATTAGTGTGAGGAACTTCATTTAATAATTTAAATGTAAACTTGTGAGGTTACTCTTACTGGTTGTTTATCATAGTTTATTTAGTGATGATTCTACAGTATAGGAGTTATTCTATACTGCTCTGTACTAACTCAATATTAAGTTAAAATCCAGTTCCTTCATTCAATAGCCTTTCAAGGTAGTAGATTAAAGATGTTTTTACAAAGGGCTGAAAATGGTATACTGGCTATTTTATTTATTTTTTATATCTCATTTGAATTATTGTGGTCCATGTAAATGAAACATCATCAGTAATAGAAGGAATTTTATTTTTTAATTTTAGTTGGTTTTATTATAAAACAGTCCCTATCCATCATTCCTAACATCAAATATTCTTTATAACAGTTCTACTTAATGTGCAGTCTATGGACCAGGAAGTGTTTGTTACTAGTTGGCCTTGAGATAAACATAGAAATTAAGTGTTTAAACTTTTGGAAAAAATTGACAGAGTAATAAAAATTTGGAGCTTGTATTTTAGATTTTTCAACTTTTACTTTTATTGTATTAAACAAAGGTATTTGTCTGTGACAAATTGGGAATTTTTAAAAAAGGTGATCCTTCACATGTCCTTTGAGAAGCATTACTTTAGAGGACATAACATAATGAGAGTCACCTATGTGCTCTGTGTCAGTTACCTTGAATGCTATGCATTAAAATAGAAACATACCCTAAACCAACCTATATTACTAAGTAAAATACCACATAATTTTTATAAATGAAACAAAAATGAAAATGAAAGCCAACTCTTCATTGCATCTAAAGGAGCAGAGCTTTTACTATATGCCTGATAAGTATGATTTATTAAGGGCTTACAATGTGCCAAGTACAAGGGGTTTGCTTTATCTCATTTAATGCTATAAAATCACAGTGGGGTGGGTTTCATGTTACCCTCATTTTAAAGATGAGTACTGGGTGGGGGAGAGATTGTTAAACACATACATTTTGTATGTTAGGATAGGAGATGGTGTTTTCTAATTTATATCCCAGATTTTTAGGACATGCTTTTTTAGCAATGGAGGGAAGAGATTATGGTAGTTTTAGTAGCTTTTAATTTTTTATGTGTGTCGTGCTCTAAAATCAGGAGCTAGTTAGAGGTAGAAAAGGAAAACTCAAGTGTTTCCTCCAGTGGTAAGTTGGTACAGCACAGTAAGATGAGTATTCATCATACATGTTGACCTCAGAGTCTGTTACTACCAATTACTGATAAATGCAAAATTTTAGGGATAATGTGTTAAGATTATAGTTGATACTGTTCATAAGGTAGGGTCCCTCTTCTCAAAAAGGAGATGAGATGGGATTTTTGAAAGGTATCCCAGCTCTTCATGTGGACACATTTACCCAGCTCTCAAGAAGCATGTATTTAATATTTGCATCTCATAAAGTAATACTTAAAGTATTTTTCTCCTTCTTCAACCTCTTTAGTAATCTATTTTCTCTTTATCTTTGCAAATGAAAAGAAAGAAGGAGTGGAGGGAGGGAGGGAGAGAGGGTGGGAGAAAGGGAGGAAGCGTGACTTTCCATATGTAGAATCCCCAACCAAATAAGTCTCTTGATCTTCATCAGTGATAGGTAAACTCAGTTGGTTTTCCAGATGCTTTTCTTCCTTAAAACTCTATAATCCAACTAGCTAATATTATATTTTGTTTGTCTCCATTTGGTCATTCTACTACTGATCATTCATGTGTCTATCTGCCTGATCACCTTTGGAGAGTGTTTAAATATTTAGGATAAAAACTATCTAGGGCAAGGCTACAAGGGGTGACTGGGTCCTGATTCTCTGCTGCTCTTGAAGGCACTGGATAATGGAGAAACAAGTGCCTGCATGTGTTGGATTTTGTTAGTTGGATCCAGCTGCAGCAAAGAGATGACTGAGGTCACGTCAGTGCCTTGGAAGGCTGGGAAGCTGGAACTAGAGCAGCTGAGCCAATCCCCAGACAAACAGGTTTTAACCAGGACAGAGTGAGAGAGTGCTTTGCTTTGGAGTGATTCTGCCATATTTTACTCTGTTCATTTTTGTATAGAGTAGATTAGTTGTGAAGACATTTCTTCTTACATAGCAAAAAGTGATTGCTCATTTTTATGTTAGTCTTTAAAGTTTTTTTTTCTTTAAGATGCAAAGGGAATATTAGTTATGTAATTAAGGTAGTGTGATGGGAAGACTATTTGTGACAACATCAAGGATGACTGTTGATCATCAGCATTTTGTTTAAGGTTAAATGCGGATTAAATGTGGTACCTGCCTGAATAATGTGTTTAAATATTTTCAGGTTACGTAACATCAGACTCAAACCCCTTTTAACTCTAGAGTGAGATTTTTCTTACAGTTCCTAAAAGTGACGATTTGGATTCTTAGGCTCAGCTTCTTCACTGGCTTCCTTTGCAAGTCACTTTACTCCTCTGTAGCTTATCTCCTTTTGACTTGAGATCAGTGGTTCTTAATTCTGGCTGAACATTAGAATCATCTGGAGATATTTAAAAAATACTAATGCTTGGCCGCACCCCAGACCAATTTAATCAAAATCTTCAGGGGTGGGTTCAGGCATCTATAATGATCCTTTAATTTCCCTGGATAATTCTGATGCACAGTGAAGGTCTAGAACCAACAATATAGCATGATATAGCTGACCTAACTTCTGGGATTTTCTGAGGTTAATTACTACATGTTAACTGCAAAAATGTATAATTCACAGTGTCTTTCGTTTTTCAATACTGAGTCAGAAAAGTGTCCTTTGATATGATCCTGTACTTTGGCAGATTGTATCTAACATTAATAGGGTATAAAGATACTTGGTGATGTATCGTGTAATTATATCATATTTTATCACACATTTAATTAAATGTAAATAATTGATTTGTCAGCAAGTATATACTGATAGAGAGGGAAGGGTGGGAGAGCAAGGAGTGAAGGGAAGGGATTAACATTTATTGAGCATCTCTGTGCTCTATGTGCCAGGTCCAGAATACAATACTCTCTAGTATAAGAATCACTGTTCCCCTTATACACGAAGAAATAAGGATGGGAGAGTTTGTTAATTAAATTTAATTATATCTTATTAATTCATAGAATCTCATGGATTTGATTGCTCATAAAAGTCACCTAAGTAACTCATATGCTGCACAGAAAGGCTAAATGTGGAGGTTTCTGGTACTTGAAAAATATTAAATCAGTTATGAACCTTGGGATTTAAAATATTTGTCAGCAAAAGTAATTGTGATTTAAAAAGTCCTGGGAAAGAGAATTGGTATTATATATATTATACAGTATAACTATTTGCTTAACTGTGCAGTTTTATTTTTTCTTATCTATTTGGTAATTATAGCAGAGATGGAACTTTAAGTTTTTAGATATGATTATTCACTAATAAAATGTTTAAAAATGTTGCATGTCAGTTTATATTACAAGTCTGATTATTTCCAACTACTAAATATTTCTAGAACCCCCATATTTAACTTGAACATCTAAAATGATTCCACAGTTGTATTAAATTAGCAAAATAAACCATCTTATTATAAAGTATACCATCAACCTTGATTTTACTACATATTCAATGTATTATCTCAGTCTTAAAATATAAAGACAATAATAATTCAGCCATTCAGTGAGTGACATTAAGTTGGCAGTTGTCAAAAATTTTTTAATCTTAGGAGTTAATAGCTTGTATGACAAACTCATCTTTATAATGTTTTAAAAATTAGAAGAAGAAAAAAATGTTAATCCCTATTTGTGAGCATGAAATACACATTAAAAAGTGAAATATCATGTTTCACCCAGGATATTAAAAGTTAAAATTACTGAGATTATTTTACATTGCTAATGTTGTGTTGGTTTGATTGACAACACTATTGGTAATATTGTAGTTTTCACACAATACTCATAAGAATATAAATTGGTGCCTCATTTTGGAAGGAAGTTTTGTAGTATGTATCAGGACTCTTATAATGTCCCCACTGGTTTTTGATCTACTAACGCCTCTTTTAATATCCTAATATTAAGAAACTAATCAGAAATACAGACAGAAGTTTATGTATAAGTATGGTCACTGAAACATTATTTTTGGAAACAATGCTTAGCAAATTATGGTTGCTACATAAAGGGAAGTATTATGCAACATTAGAAAATTATGTGATGATTCTTAATGAAATGGGAAATGATTAGACTATTTCAGAGGAGTAAATAATATATAATGCATATTATATATGTATATAATTTACATATAGTCTCAACTCCTTGAAAAGAATAATAATACATAATTTATTTATCTATCCATTTGTGCTCTCAACTCTCTTTGAAAAGAAGCAACAAAAAGAGATATGATAAAATGTTAAAAGTAGGGGTAGATTTGTGGATGCTGACTTATCTATCTCTGTATATACTGATTTTATATAATGAGAACTTGTTGCTTTGATAATCAGTGAGAAAAAAAATCATAGTTTACATGTAATTATCAGCAGTTTTATTTGGGGGGCCCAGGCTTGAGTCACAATTCTTAGAGATGTTTTTAGATATTCTTAGATGTTTTTATGGTCAATATTTTGGCAATTAAGTTTGTGAAATTTACATCAAGTTTGAGTATAATGCTCTCTTGATCAAGCACCTTGTCCTCAGAGAATGGGTGCTGGTTTTTGAAATTTCAGCTATACCTTCTTCTCTGGGCAATTCTGGGCATATGTTCCAGGTTATCGTCCCATAGGCTGCATGATATTTAGTAGTCATTGTAACCCAGAGATGGGTTACTTATGAATATCAATTGATACTAAGGAAACTGCAAATGGGATTCTTTTACTCCAAGGCATAGTATTTACATTTTACTTTAAATATTTATAATTCTCTCTTTAGTAAATGGAAACAATATCCTTAGAGGAGCTAGAAATACAAAATTAAGAATTTTTCCTGAGTTTTGCTTCTGTTGAAATACATGCTATAACTTATTTTTATTTAGGTTTAGTGAAACAGCAAAGTGTGCTTCTTAGCCCAAATTGAAATATCAGACTTTTCCACCATAAGAAACTTCAGCAAAACTAGATAAAAAGCAATCTCAAGGTTATGCTAATTTTAATAAAAAATACTTGTAAAGAATTACTCTTTAAAATGTTTATTGTGTACCATTGAATAATTAAAGAGGTTGTTGTATAATTAAAATGAGTAATATATACATGGTTTTAAATTTCTGACTCCTCAGTGTTTTCATTATCAGATAAATCTTTATTGTTGTATATCTCATTGAAGAATAAATTTCTATATTTTCTCAGCTTATGGTATTTTACTTTATATATGTTCTCTCACAAGATCATTTTATTTAGTCATGCGTGTATGCATTTCTCATTCATTCATATATCTGTTCATGTAACAAACATTTCTAGAGTGCTAGCTGTGTGCTGGATACTTTTCTGCTAGGTCGCAGATCTTCCTACTAAAATATTTCAATTAAATTAGTTGGGTGACTAAATTAGATATAGTTATTTCTGTAATCTTTGAATATGATTTAAGTCAGTGGTTCTCATTTAATTGGTCAAATATCAGTGTATTAGTCTGCTCAGGCTGCCATAACAAAATACTTTAGGCTGGGTGGCTTAAACAACAGAAATTTATTTTCTCACATTTCTGGAGGCTGGAAGTCTGAGATCAGGTTACCAGCATAGTTGGGTCTGTTGGGTCTGGTGGTGAGAGAATCTTCCCAACTTGCCCATAGCAGCCATCCCACTGTGTCATCATGTGGCAGAGAGAGAGGGAGAGGGAGAGGGAAAACCCTCTGGTATCTCTTCTTAAAAGGACACTGACCCGATTATGAGGGCCCTACCCTCATGACCTCATCTAAACCTAATGATCTTACAAAGGCCCCATTTCCAAGTACCATAAAATTGAGGATTAGAACTTCAACATATGAATTTGGAGGGGGGGTGGATACAATTTAGTCCATAGCAATCAGTGTACTTAAATGATTTACCCACATGATTCTGGTGTGCCTCCTGGATTAAGCATCACTATTTTGAATGAATGTTGGGTTTTCTGAATGATTTATTCAGTACTTGTGTAACACCATAATTTTTCATTTTAATGGTATATTTTGGTTGATTTTAATTTGCTTTATTCTAAAAGCTATTTCTCTATCAATCATTCTTTGTAGTGTTCAGTACTTAAAGAGCTTATCTACAATTATCACATTTATCCTTAGTTTTCCTTAGCTTTTCCCAAAGTCTGAAACTTTGAGTTCAGGTCTGAACCTAAGATGAATATTTCTAGCTGTATTTAGGATATTTAGAAATAACTATAAATAACATTTTAAGCTCAAAATACTAAAAACTCAGAATTCTTATATACCACTTCACTCAAATTCTCTTTCCAAAATATCTTATCTGTCATTAGTATAGCCCTGTACTCCATATGGTTCTTTAGGCTTGAAATCTTGGAATCACTGATTACTAAATGTTGTTTCTCATACTTAGCCTGTCCTCTAGTTTCTTATTTTTTTCCTATAAGATATCTCTTGGTTTGATCCTGACCTTTCTCATCCTACTTCTCCTTGTCTCATTCTAAGCTTTCTTTACCCGGGGCTGACATTCAGCAAGCACTTGCAGGTACAGTTATGCTGGTTGCTAAAATACTAAAATGCTTTTGGCAGGTTTGATGAATAGCTTTTCGCGCCGAGTTCCATGAGTATTTAGACTCTATCCATGAAGAAAGCTTCATGAGTACCCTGTTGACTAACATGCTCTCAGCTAGCGAGCCAGCCTGTCTCAGCTTGTGCATAGCATCCTCCGTCTTCCTATGAAACTCCTCTCCCAGGCCAGTGGGGGCACAGACTGCCTCAAAAAAGATGGTACCCATGGTGGCAGTGCTGGTAATCTGCCCGCCACTCCTAGCAAATGCCAAGTACACATGTGAACTCCTGAAGCTATGATAGTCCCTTGCCAGTTCTCTCCTGCTGATGCTTATGGGAACTGCAGCCTCTCTGCAGTGTACCAATGTATGTAATTGTTAGATATCGAGACTATCACTCCGGTCTTCATAAGTATTATGGCAGGTTAGTAGCCTCTTACTGGCCCTTTACCTTTAGCTACTTTTCCCCCTAACATATTCATTATAGGCAGATGACTCTTCCCTAATTTCATCACTCCTCTGACCAAGAGGTAGAAATTAGAACTCATTTCAAACTCTTTATCAACTGACCTTACCATTTCTACTTAACTTGTTATTTTATGCCTCTCCTAAAAGAAGTCAGATTGATCATTTAACACAAGATGTTCTCATTTCCCTTTTTATGTTTCCCTGTGTTCTTTTTCACACCTCGGAAATTCTCTATCTTGTGCTATTCCAAGTCAAACATTTCCATTAAGTTCTATCTTAGTCCTATCGTAGGTAATTCCTCTTTGAAAGTTTTACTTACTTCTCAGATTTATAATGACCTTCATGTCTTATAATCCATATCAGCCTACGTCTTATAAAGCATTAATTCCAGAACTAGAAAGTTAGAGTTCATGTAGTTGATGTTTCTAACTCAGCAATCCTTTCTGCAAAACCTTTGATATGCAATGAAGATGTTTTCCAAGATTGCAAAACTGGTGGTTCTGTTTTTGCACACTTCTAGTTATTATTTAGTTATTTAATACAATATTTCCTGCTGTTTGCTATGTGCCAGGCACTGAACTTATTCTCTAGTAATGAACAGAACAAACATGGCTCTGGCGTTACATCAAAAATGTAAGCATACACAGAAATACCTAATGATGGTTTATGATAGGTGATATGAAAAGAAAAGTATAAGAGGCCTGTGAAAAAGAGCATTAGGGCTTTAGTTTATATTAAATATTTAGAAGAGGTGAAATTTTAGCTGAAGAGTAGGTAAGGAGGGGATGCTCACAGAGCAGTGGAGTATATATGTGTGCAAGGCCCTAAGGAGGGAGATAATGTTTTTGTTCATCAAAGCAATGAAGGAAGGCAGTTGGAACTAGTATTTGTGAGTGAGATGAAGGATGAGACATGTTGTGGCTGGAGAGGTAGGAAGGACCCATATGATAAATACTTTCTTGTAGATCATGGGAGGAAGTGTGGATTTTTCTCCTAATGCAAATGAGCAGCTATTGAAAGATTTTGGACACTGAGTTGGCAGGATTTGATTTATAGATTTTGGTGGGGGGTAGCAAGTATTTAAATTTAGAAAGGCTGATTTTCTGTATTACTTAAATGACTTTTTTAGTTAAATGAATGTAGAGCAAGAACACAGCCATTGTCTTAGAAAGCTTTCTGACTTCATTAATAAAAGGCCACCACTCCCTGAGAATACAGGTGTGTTCTGCTCTGTAAAGCTGGTTCCTGGGGAGGAGGCAGTCAATTTACATAAGATGCTTAGGGCTTTCTGGAAAAGAAATAACTAATACCTGGTCTCTGTTGGGATGAAGCTGTGTGGCCCTGACCCAAACCCAGTCTCAGGAAAGGGCAGTGAAAATCGTGATATAAAATTACCTTGAGGAAAAATTTACTTGAGGACAGAAAGGAAGAACACAGGCTGGGGACCAACACTGAGAAGAGCTTTTGAGCTCATGGGGCTGATGCTGGAAAGTTGTGTAGATGTCATCAGGGTAGTTCGTATGCTGAGGAAGAGCAGCCAATTATAGTAAGTGTAAATCATGGCTGAGCTGGGCACCAAGTGAAACCAGATCATCAAGCCACTGTGGCTTGAATAGGGAGCCAGGATGATGGATGCCATGACAGATGAGACCAGCACTGATGGGTGATAAAAGACCAGTAGTCTTGAGAGTAGCAAACTGATTAATGCTTCCTACTCCTCCTTGCAGTATGGCATGTAGACTGCACTTCTAAGGCAAGCGAGAGCCCTATCCTGTTATATTTAAAGTAAAAATTTAAGTATGACCATAATCATACCGTGAAATGGTACAGAAGGTCATTTTGGTTACAGTTTATAAAAGATGGCTTAACTTGTTTTTGAGAAAATTGGAACATGCAAGAGAAGAAATGGGGAAACTAGTGGATATGAGGAAACCAGCAATAATAGTTAAGTAAAATATATTAATTAGAACTAGAGTGATAGCGGTAGAGAGAAGTGAAATATTCTTTCTTTCGTTAAGATGTCAAATTTTTCCTGCAAGAACTTCATTGCTCCTACATCTTCCATATTTCTACCCTTGAGCTTTCATATCTACCTTCCCTTGTTCCTTATCTCTTGGTTAAACATCTCTAGTTCCTTCAGGGATTCCTCAGTTAGATGATTTCTGGAATCCAGACTCAGCCATTCAGAGGATCAAGTATCCTTGTCAGCTGCGTGTCGTCCACAGGTTTGACAAACATACTTTGCATATTTCTTTTCAATCAGGTTAAAGTAGCCCCATGGCATACAACTTGAGACTTCTCTTCAAGTTAACATCTTTTCATTAATCAACACTTTTTGGGTGTGGTTGTTCAACCTATTATGAAAGTACCTAACTCTCATGTTATTTCCTGCATATTTCTCCATTTTGACCTTAAGAATATTGGGAGAGGTTTCTTCACATGTGTAAGTTCAGGATGAACAAAGTCCACACATTTTAATCTACCAGCGTAATAAGTGAATCAAAATAAAAGTGTTGTTCTTAGTGAACCCATATTGGATTTAAAAGTTGTTACACAAACATTTACCTACTAATTTTAATGGGTTCATCATAAGCTTATCTGATTTGCAGAATTCATGTCCTTTGCCTTTAAAAGTTATAAAATTACCCCACCTGTGGTGCTTTGGCATCTTTCCTCTTCTCTAGAGTCTTTCAAAAGATTTTTGCAGTAGTTTCTTGATCACTTCTGCATTTCTTTGACCTCATCTCAGCTTGTATTAATCTTCTAAGGCTGCTGTAACAAAGTACCGTACCACAAACTGGGTGGCTTAAATAGTGGAAATCTAGTGCTTCACAGTCTGCAGGCTAGAAGTCTGAGATCAAAGTATATTAGCAGTGCTGATTCTTTTTGAGGGCTGTGAGACAGAATCTGTTCCACGCCTCTCTCCTAGCTACTGGTGGTTTGCTGGAAATCTTTGGTTTTCCTTGGCTATTTTTGCCTTTGTTTTCACATGGCATTCTCCCTACGTGCACATGTATTCAAATTTCCCCTCTTTCTAAGGATCCTAGTCATATCAATACTTCATCTTAACCAATTACATCTGTAATTTTTAAAAATCTTGAATTTTAAAATTGGTTTATTTCTTGGTGAAAGTGAAGTACGATATAAAAACATTTCATTGTATAATTCTGTGTATGGCCAGGGCATCAAATAAAAGTGTGAATGCCAACGAAAATGAGCCTGGAGCTAGTGACACAAAAGACCATGTTTGTTTACTCTCCATTAGAAAGCTTTAAAAAGAAAAGAAAAAAATTCACCTGTAGGCAGAATCTAAATTTTACAGATATCACCAGCCCGTGACTTCCACATAGAGACACATATACTTTAGTGAGCAGATTAAGGTGGCTTGGGGTTCCCAATGCTAGCCCCACTCGCCTGGTTCATGGAAATTAACCTTCTTCAGTGTTCTTAGTTACCAGTTACTTCCAGGAGTCAACTATCACTTCACAGGTGGCTGGAAATCATTCTCAGCTGTCACTACATAGACTTCCTGCCATCCCTCCTCTGACTCTCAAAGGTCTACATCCCAAACACAAGAAGTTCATTGACAAAGACCCTTTGCTGTCATGAGGACAAAGCCAGTGCTTATATCAAGGATGCCATAGGTGGCTTCTGAGATTTGTTTGTAGGAGCCCTCTCCCCAACTCTGTGCCCTACTATGTCATCTGGCCTTGAACAAATGCTGCTAGTATCCAGAATATCAGGAAGTGCCTCTTGATTTGTTTCTGGTCATAATCTCTTTTCCGAATTTCATTTCTCATGGAACACAGTTCTATCATTTTTTTGGCCCTTATTCTTCTACTATATAAGCATTTACTCTCAGGCAGGGAGTCCCGTGGGGAACAGATATGAGGCTGTACTTTGGCCTTGATACTTCTCTGTTACTAACCCTTAATTCAGTTTCCTCCATCTTCTTTCCTTTATGGGATGAAGGTGTTCATGCCCATGAATGGTTATAAACAGAATTGGGGCGAGAGAGTAGAGATTACTTTTTGGCCCCCAGATCTGTCAGCCAAAAATGTTCTATTACATAAAGCATTAGATTTACCAAATGCAGATGCATTAGGATTATTTTTGGGAATTATAAAACTTTGCATATTTTGTGTATTTTAGGAACAGCAAGACAGTGCGGATATAATGGTGTAAACGAGGAGAAGGAAAGTAGGGGGTGATAGATATTTCCAAAAGACCATTCTGGATACTCTGTGGAGAGTGGACAAAGGGAGCAGTAGTGCAAACAAGGCGACCTTAAAGAGGCCTGGGGGAAAGGGATCTTTGTGCAAGATGGTGGTGGACCAACTCAAGTAGGAGCAGTGGAGATGGTGGGAAATGTCAGATGTGTTGTGTAAGTAGAAGCTTTTAGACTTGCTGATGGATTGGAGGTGGTATGTGGGGGAAAAAGGAGGTGTCAGGAATGACTGCTAGTTTTGACCTCAGCAACCTGGTGAATAGTGATGTCATTTACTGGTACGGGAGGGCTGGGAGGAGGGTTGGGTTTGGGGACTGAAGTGAAGAGCTCTGTTTTGAACAGGGGAAGTTTGAGCTTCATTTCTATGAGACATGAAGATAGAAGCCTTGACTCTTGAACAAAGGGTCTTATCCAAAGATTTTGCTGCTTACTAATTATAAGATATGCCTGTTATTTAGTTTTTTAAGACATGGTGTCCTCAGCTATAAATGGGGATAATATTACTTATTTGACTGGGTTGTTTTGATGACTACATTAGAGAATGTTTGCAGAAGTCCTAGTACAGTGCCTGGAATGAATTAGTAGATATAAATATCTTCAGTTATTGTTATTATTTTGGACAAAAGCAATATTATTATTATTATTATTATTTTTTTGCGGTACGCGGGCCTCTCACTGTTGCGGCCTCTCCCATTGCGGAGCACAGGCTCCGGACGCGCAGGCTCAGTGGCCATGGCTCACGGGCCCAGCTGCTCCCTGGCATGTGGGATCTTCCTGGACCGGGGCACAAACCCGTGTCCCCTGCATCGGCAAGCGGACTCTCAACCACTGCACCACCAGGGAAGCCCCAGCAATATTATTTTTTAAACTGACTTTAAATATTTTGGAATGAGCTAGGGTATGAATGAACAAATAATAATGGGTGTTTATTGCACATATATAGATTGAAAGGGGTCTTTTCTTATTTAAATTAGTTGCGTTTTGGTACCTCCTAGAACTGCAAAGTGTTAAAATCAGTATTTTGAATTTTGTAAGCACATGGGGGGGTGGTTCTGAATTGGAAATATGGTCAGTGATGTAAGTTGATATTTGTTGCCTCATAAGGTCTGGCATACATTTATGCAAATCAAATTCCCACAGAAATAATGAGTCAAATACAGCAGCAGGCAGTATTTAGATCACATTTTTTTCACTGCTCTACAGTTAATCTCACCGTACGTTGTGTATCAAGACCTTTGATTTGCTTAGGTTTTCCATTCGTTTGACCACCTCTAACCTTTGTTTTAAACCTCAGATTACTATTTTAAGTGTACTAGATTATGGAAACTTTTTTCAGAACAGAGTAAATGTATACTAGAGAATATTATGTTGAGACTCTTCCTATTACATTAACAGAGAGATCTTTAAGGAGCGAAGGCTAGATCACTTAATAAAACCACAGCCTCTTCTTTGGCAATCATCTTGAACATGGAAGAGAGCCAGACGTGGCCAGTATAATGTTAGATTCCATTCCATCAGCATAATAGTTAATAATAATTGACTGACAGGGATGTGAAGGGTGCCCTCTTTTCCTCCCTCCTCCACCCCCATTCCAGGCTAACCTCTCTAAGGAATATGCCATTCCTTTCCCCATTCCTAAAATTCTTTGCTCCAGCACAGCCAGGGGCTGCTGGACCGGTGCCTGATTGTATAAGGGGTGGGGGGTGCCTCTCTGAAAGAGTTGTTAGTCCCTGTAGTTCCTGCTGAGGAAGTCCAGAAGTCTCCAAACATCTGTAGGGATATGGAGGAAAGGTGAGCTGCCCCTGCTGTGGCTAGTGTTTTTGTGTGAAAAATAAGCAGACTCCTGTCACTCATGTGAACTAGCTTAAGACCACATAGAGATCACTTCTGCTTCCTGGCAGCCACAGGTGACATTCGTGTCTATGGAAAATTAGAGCTGTTTTAGTCTGGTTTTTTTTGTGAATCACACCTCATGTCCTATATTATTTTGCACTGTTCAAAACAGTATTTTCAGAGAGTTTTGTAGTACTAAATTAGTAACATTTGCAGCTTTCTTCCAGCCTTTTTTTTTTTTTTTTGTCTGTTTGGACGTAGGTATTTGCAGGATAGGAACTATTCAAACAGTTACAGCATTCCAGAGATTCTTTCCCTGGATTCTACATGCTTACATTCAGAGTTATATTTAAACACTGAGAAGTATTGCTGAATATTGAAGAACATAAGATTTATTAGTATAGTGTTTAGGTGAAAATTCAGAAGTTTTTTCTAAGTCCAGGTAATTCCTGTTCTTAATGGGGTGATGATGCCTATACTAATCAGTCTTGAGGTCTACAATTCAGTGAAGTTAATATTTGGTGTTGCTTGCAGTTTGGGTTAGCAATTATTCTTTACTCCACATCTCACCACTACAGAGCTATTTGCTAACTTTTAATCACCACCTTCTCAAGTTTAAGAGCTTGGCCAGAGTGATCCCGGAAAGTCTCAACATTTTCCAGTGAGTAAAGTCCATCTCTTTTGGAGATCTTGACACCTATCATTAACAAGGTGCAACCTCCTTCAGGATAATTGAGAATAGAGACCTGCTCTTCTGTATACACAGCAAAACATAAAGAGGTTATCCATCAGGATAAGATAACTTTTAAACAGAGTGCATTGTATTGACCAGCAGGCTAACCCTACATCATGTTGCCTCCTTCATTCTACAGATTATGTTGTGGGTTTCAAATGTTTTTCTCAGGTCAGTTTCCCTATCATTAATGCTGCAACACCTTTACAGAGTAGATATCCACTCTCTCATTCTTTTATTACACCACAGTGAAACCAGCACGCTAAAACTCTCATGGGTTGATGAATAAACTCCAGTTTTACTGGCTTTTGTAAATAGGACTTAAAAATAGTTTCTAGAATCAGAATATGGTGAGTAAAGTCCTTAATCACTTTTTTAAAACTAAGCCTCACTTAAATGAAATCACACTGAAATATGTTAATATTTGATGTAAATATGTTAATATACGTGCCATTCATCCTCTAAGATATCAATGGTGTCACTTACCTCGTCAGCAAATTTGGCTGGTAACATGAGTTATGTGTCCAAAAGCCTTTCTATTTGATAATATATGTAATCCAGAAAATATTTAGTTGTTCTTTAGCACCTTTTAATAAAAGGAGTTAAACTTCTTATTTTAAAAAATGCTTCTTAAAATTGCTTTTATCACCTGTTTCTAAGTGTTATTATAACAAATCAGAAAGATAAGTTGGGAAAGGATTCAATTTGATTCAGGAAGCATTTTCTGCATGTTAGTATGTGTCAGCCACTGTGTTAAGTGTCTGGAATGCAGAGGTGAATAAGATTGTTCTCAGGTCAGAGTTTAATAGAAGAGACAGTCAAATCATATCACTCCCCTTACAGTCGGGGTGTAGATTCACTATTCTGATAGCAGCCATTAATTTTGCCAGAATTCATCAGAAAGGGATATTCTCTCAGGAAATAACATTGGCGCTGTACCTGGAATGATGAAAGCAGGAAAATGAGGACAAACAAGGACATCCAGTGAAAAAGAATACTACGTTAGCAAAGAGCGTTGTACCATTGTGTGGTGGGGAAACAGGGAAGAGCTGCAAAAGTTGCAAAATATGACTTCCACAAAGGTTCATGTTATTACTATTTTTGAGTTTAGAGAAGTCGTACCGATGTTTCTTCATGTATGAAAGGCATTCAAGTAATGCCCATCCCAACAAAATCTTGGGGCTTTGTGGCAAATTAGAAAATACTTAAAGAAGAGATGGTGAGGGGACCTGTTCTCATGCTA
Source organism: Mesoplodon densirostris (assembly GCF_025265405.1). Taxonomy (NCBI): domain Eukaryota; kingdom Metazoa; phylum Chordata; class Mammalia; order Artiodactyla; family Ziphiidae; genus Mesoplodon; species Mesoplodon densirostris. Next base: position 24,661,388 of record NC_082668.1, read on the forward strand.
TAGACTGCAGAGGTTTTCAAACCTATGTCATTTACACATTCGTTCATTCATTCATTTATATGTACAACAGTGTTAATGGACTATCTACTGTATACCTAGTACTGTCCTTGGTGTTGAGAAAACATCAGGTGACTAAGATAGTTGTGCTACCTGCCATCATAGAACTTTAAGGTTGGGGGAAGTCACGATTTTTCTCTTCTCAAGTATACTCCTGTATTAGAGTGGCAGATGGTTTTTTATTCATATATTTTATCATTTTAAGATAGTTTCAAAATATTTTTGTTAATTTGTTACTTCTACAAGATCTCATATATGTTCATTTTCATGTACCAAGCTATAAAAAAATAATTACTAAGTACTTTTCTAACACTGACTATAGGAACCAAACTAATAATGGTGAGCAAATGGTAGTTTAGGGGAATCCTTTGGAGAAGGAGAGGAACAGAGAATTAACATTTACTGAGTACAACTGTGTGTAAGGCCCTATGTGAGATGATTTCATATACTTTATACTATTTAATCCTGAAAGTATCTCTGAGAAGTAGCTGTCATTATTTCAATTTTTTTAAATCAGTGAAACATTCTAGGGGAGAGAAACAGAGGTGAACTAACTTGCTCTATGATACACAGCTGGTAAGTGACAGCTTTGGGATTTGAAATCAAGACGGTTTGATTCCACAGCATGTTCTCAGTTTACTATGGCTTAGACAGGGGTATTTGAATAATTGGTAAATGATAAGCAACAGTTTTGGTATTTAAACCAAGGCCTGACTTACTTCAAAATCTGCTCTTTCCACTAGAGCTTGTGCAGGTTACTTAAACTTCAAATATTGTAAAAGTAGAGTGTTTTCAATACTTAATTTTAACATTTCTTGCTTTCTTTGCTATAGTTTTTGATATTGTTTCACTTATATGGCTCATTGTAACTGAGGGTTTGAGAATGTATTATTTTGTATCAAAAGTGTAAAATTACCATCAGATAAACAGACACATGAAGGAAAATAAATATAAAATGGTTTGGGGAGACTTAAATGACTTGCTAACCCTGCAAAGCAAAACCTCTCCTTTGAAATTATATTTTGCAAACATATTTCAGAATGAAAAAGGAATTCTTGAACAGTCAAAGGTAGTGAAAATGTCCCCAGCTTTTATGAATATAGTAAGTTAATTTGCTGAAAATCCCATCCAAAACAATTGTCACTAAAATGTGTGAGTCCTTTTAGTATTTGTGTAAAGGTGACAGCAGATATTTCTTATTCACATACTCACCAAATTTTGAAAAAGGTCTTTTTTTTTTTTAAAGAAGATGTTGGGGGTAGGAGTTTATTAATTAATTTATTTTTGCTGGGTTGGGTCTTTGTTTCTGTGTGAGGGCTTTCTGCAGTTGTGGCAAGCGGGGGCCACTCTTCATCGTGGTGCGCGGGCCTCTCACTATTGCAGCCTCTCTTGTTGCGGAGCACAGGCTCCAGACGCGCAGGCTCAGTAGTTGTGGCTCACGGGCCTAGTTGCTTCGCGGCATGTGGGATCCTCCCAGACCAGGGATCGAACCCGTGTCCCCTGCATTAGCAGGCAGATTCTCAACCTCTGCGCCACCAGGGAAGCCCGAAAAAGGACATTTTTAACTCTTGCCTCATAAGAGATAAATTTATGTGATCTAAATATTCCTTCACATCCCACCTATTGAGGGCTTTGAGTACTTTAAATAATCTGGAATACTGACTATGAATATAAGAGCCAAACCCTATAGACTTATAGTTTTAGAATTGACTTGGTCCAAGGATTTGCTTCATTGCCGTCATTGGCACTGATACCATAGTGGGCTTTTGCTACTTTTATCAGTTTTCTTCTTATTATCAATCTCATCACTTCTGGCATGAATATAACATTACAGGATAAGCTAGTGAAAAAGTACATTGGTAAATAAAAGAAAGCACTGATCTGACACTTGTACTTTGTAGATTTGTTCATATATTTAGGTAGCTGTTTTATTTCGTTAATTTGGCTATAAGATTCTTGAGTATAAGGATCATTCTTTATCATTACTTTTATTACTCGAACTTAGCGCAATAACTTATATATATTACTTGCTGCTGGAGTTCATGGCAAATTGTTTCAACATGTAGTTCACAACACTGAATAGAACAAAACTAGAAAAATGAATCTCCATTTGACATGTTACTAAAACTCCTAGATTTTTCATAATTACTGGATAACTTGTAGTCAGCTTCACTTACCTTTAACTTGATCTGGTGTTCCACTACTTCTTTAGAGGCCTTATTAGGTCTATGGTTTAGTTCTAGTTCAGTTCTTATTAAAGTATATTTAATGATCTGCCTGACTTTGCAGCCTGACCTCTGACCTTAACAGCTGAATATCCTTAACAGACTCAGATTCTGGACCCTAACCAGGGAGGACATTAGGAGCTGTGTGGTGGCCCACTAAGACTGCAGAATTATATTTGTTAGTCGTGGTCTGACCTCGGTACCTCAGTTCCTTAGGGCCTGAGTTTGCTTCCAGGGTTTTGATTTTCTTGGCCTTAAACCCCACCTTCCCCATGGCTAGTTTCAGACCACCAATTGTTTGCACTCCATTTTTCCATACTCTACTGCATTCATACACATTATTCCCTGTGCCTGGGTGTCCTCCCACAGTTTGGCAGACTTCATGTTTTAAGATGAAGTTTTGTCATATTCTTTGGGAAGCCTTCCTTAACCCACACTTCCTTGGTCATCCCTTCCTTTACACTTCCGCCTATACCCAAGTCCACTCATCTATTTGCAGTCATCACGCCATATTCTCATTATTTGTTGACGTTCTGTCTCTATTAGACTCTGAGCTCATTGTAGTTCAGTAAATATTTAAAAGAATGAATGACTTCTGCTACTTCATTTGGGATCATTGCCAGTCACCTGTTTTGCATCTGCTTCACGGGTATTATGGATACTGGAGTGGAATTGAATCTAATAATGATACACTCATATAATTGTTCTTTTATCCTTCTATTCTGACTAATATCTTGATTTCAGTGTACCTTTGGGCCAAGTTCCAGTTTGTTGATTGCTAAGATAACACTGGCCAGCTGTGTGTGTTGTGAGTCTTCCTGAACTACCTCTTATGCTTTTCCCAGGCCTGATATGTCTGCTCTTGAGTCTGTGGGCAGTTGTTCTGCCTCATTCATCTTTCTAGTCTCTGGGCTTATGACTCTACCTAACTTAATAAATATTGGACAAATGAATAAGAACTCTAATTTCTTTTTATCAGTTTTAATAAATTTACATTAAAAAATCCAGCCTAACACTAAAAAAAAAACTCTTTATAAAAGGGATTTTAAATGATTAGGACTAATTTAAGAATAGGTCAAGACTATGCCAAACATTCCATCTTCGATTAAATTTAGGATTCTAGAGAGAACTTAGTAAATGGTCTTATTTCCCCCCGATGTGTGTTGCAATTATCAAGGTGGTCAGAATTAGCTAGGATTTTGAGTCAGTGATATGCATCATATAGTTTTTGTTAAGTTACCTTCAAACCATTTCTTACCATGGCTAACTCAGATATTTTATCTTAGATTTGTCACTGTTCTGAAAGTTAATTAAGTTGGGCTTTTAAAAGTATTTATCAGGTTTATGAAATTTTACAAGATTTAAGAAATTATTTGAAAGTATTTTCTAAATACTTAGTAGTTCTCACTTATTTTACTTATTTTAATCACTTGTATTTTACCCATATCTCTTATTGTCATACATTGTTAAAGTTTTCTTCTTTTTGATCACTTATTTTCTATTCCAACAATTTTCAAGGTTCTTTCTGAATTAAATTTGCTTGCTGTATTTTTATAACTGTTGCTCCTGGACTGATTGATCAACTGATTGATTTTCTTACCTATTTTCTCTTTACTTTTAATATGGAAAATTTGAATATATAGAGAAGTAGATGTTTAATGAACCTTCATGCATCTATCACCTAGCTTCAATAGTTATCACTTCATAGTTAGTCTTTTTTTCAGCTATTCCACAAATTATATTAAAGTAAATCTTCAACTTCTTTGGAAGTTCACTAATGAAATATTTGTAAATTACTAGGTAAGCAAAAAAGACTCTTCTTTACCTGTTACCATATCAGAACTGAATATACCAGATATGTTTATATCTGGGTATAGAGTAGCTCAAGCTTGGTACTTTTTTCCTCTCTTAAGAGTAACTTTATTCCTTTTGTTCCTTTGAACTTTCTAGTTGAAAGTTATAGGAAGTGAAATTGGGGCACAAGTGGTTTTTAAGTATTAATCAATTCTTTTGCTAGAAATAGATCATCAGTTTATCAGATTAGGTAATTGGTTTCATAAAAGCTTTTGGCAGGATTCCAGGGAATAGAGGAAATGATAGGTGAATTTTGATTGGGGCAGGTGATGGGAAAGCATATACAGAATCTTGTCCATTTAGGATGTGTGTGGAAAGGACAAAGTGGACATCAGAATGGAGAGTGGAAAAACATATGGGCATTAATTAAGTGCTTTAAAGGCCCTAGTATTTTGGGGAAAATGGAAGTAACTGCCAAAGGAAAAAAACTCTGGCTATTTCATTCATATTTTACACAGTTTTAGTGGGACTGGCAAACATATCCTGCCCAATTGTGGTGGGACAGTATGAGCGTCCTCTCTTGGTAATGTGCAAGAAATTTATGATGGAGGTTTATGGATGGAGCCTGTTGCTCATAGATATTCCTTCACCTCACCCTTCAAATAAAGGAAATCAAAGAAAACAAAAACCAACAAATGCAATAGTTTCAGTTTTTCAATAGACTTAACCTCATGATGATGGACTAGTCCTTTTTTATCAACCTGATATTTCAGAAGTTAGTACCCACCATGCAGCTGCTGTCCTTCATAGATCAAGATACAGAAAACTCTTAGAGAATACAGTTTGGCTGTGAGGTTGACATGGGAGGGAAGGATGACCTTGGTATAGCAGGAAATTACAATAGAGTCCCATTCTGTTTGGTGGGTTTTCTCTCTGGCCCCTGCTTATGTCAACTTTGAAAAAATAAGATAGCCAGTTATCCCACCAGAAAAATGAGTTTAGTCAGAAATAGCCATAGGAATTGCAGTTCAGGAAATGCAAGCTATGGTGGGCCATAGGCAAATGTGGAGAACAAAAGAGGGGAGCTTGCTTTTATAAGGAAATGTGGGGGGGGGGGGGGAGTTGGTGGCATGTTCTAAATAAAAATTCTTTGGAGGAAAGTAAGAGTTCAGCATGGTGATGGCCACTCATTGGCTGAGATATGGCATTTTCCATTGGCTGGGATTGTTGCTGGACAAGAAGAAAATCTTCCTTCCTCCTGCTGGGGTAGTAAAGTAGAGGCACCTTCCTGTTGGAGATACAAGGTACAACTCTTCCTGTTTGGAGTAACTGATGACAAGTAGTAGGGCATAAGAGCTCCCTCTACAGGTATTCCTCTAATTTTAGTTGAGATTTCCTTTATTATTTTCACATTTCCCCCTTTGGATCAAGAACTTTTCTTGAAAGCATTGCTGATTAGGTGTCAGGTTCTCCACATCTAGTGGTTTGTCCCTTTGTCCCGGAAGGAGACTTTCCTGCTTGTCCTGTCCCACATCAGAGGAAATGTACACGGACTGGAAACTGCTTGAGGCCACATTTGAGTAACAAGTTGGGAGAACTCTCAGGCATTTCTTATCCAGTCTATATTTCGTCAAGGTCATAAGTGTTGAATCATCTCAAAGTGCTAAACTAGCATCACCTTATTAGGTATGTCATTTTTACAAAGGTTCATCAAACAGCAGGTACAGAACTTAACAAGTATGCAGAGCAGAATTAAAAACAATATAGCAAACGTAGTTTGCATGATGGTTCTAAACCAGGATCCCAGATCTGAAGGTAACAAGCTAAATAGATCAAAAGACCATGAATTTTTAGGTGAACTTTATTGTAGCCAATGTGCTTGTTTCCTAATTTTATTGTGTTTTTACCTCTCCAGAGGCATTTATCCATGTGCAACAGGAGGTGTTGGCTATCACACAGACACTTCCTTGCTCAGCAAGTAGATAATCAAGCACTATATGATTATCCAAAAGTATTTTAGCCATTGAGTCAACAGTTTTTGCTGAGCTAAAACTGCTTTGGCTGTGGAATTGGCCAGCTTTCCTAATGTTAGGGAGAGATTTCTGATCATTTATTCCATTGGCACATACTCCCATCTATGCAAAGAAAGCTCTAGCTATGGAGGCAGACACAGAACCACATATACTTCTTGGAAGTTCTCCTTTAGGGTGATTGATTATAGAAGTTTAATGAGATGGAACAGTGGGAAGTTTCTATTTTGTTATGGAGAGAGAATAGGACAGTAAATACAGCAAGGCACACTGTCCTTTTATCCTCCTGCTGTCAAGGCAGTGAGTTGCCTAAACATAAAGGCCATTACCAAAACCTCCACATTTAAAGATGTAGCCAGGAGGTTTGCAAAACTGACAGTGTCTCTGGACCCATTCACTGGTATAGAGACATTAGCATCATTTAGCCAAGGCTCAGACATTATATTATTACATATCAAAAGGCTATCCAAACATATGGGTATGTCACCAAGCTTACAAATGGCTCAGTTTATATTGGCCGTCCCACAGAGTTTTTATGTAGATATTTGAGAGCTCTTATTTTCCCATCCCAAGGTTGGGTTAGATTGAAGCAAGGGAGGAATGAGGTTAGTGGGCTTAGTACCCTCACTTTCTAAAATGGGCCTGGGGCACAATTCAAGCATACAGTGGCATTTAAAATTCCATGGAATTACTCATAGGATCATTACTATCTTGGACAGATCTAGGTTTCTGATGACAGCTCCAACCATGGGAGAGGTTCCCCCTTTCTCAATAGGTTGAGAGATGCAAATAAGGGCATTGTCTTGCCAAGAGAGGGAGAAGGAGCAAGAGCGAGCAGAGGTGAAAAGGTTTACAGGCCTGGGCCAGACATCTTGGGAAAGCTGTCTCTGTCAGGTGTCATCTGCTTCATTTCTTGGAAGTCTTTACTTTCAGGTCATCAATTGACATATAGGTCCAGTCGGGGTCTTGTGTTTACTTTAGGTATGATACGTGAATCCAAGAATCCGTTCTCTGGAGTTTAGTGGCACAAGGCTTAGTTAGCAGTACCTGATAGGGGCACTTCCAGCAAAGCTGGAGAGAGTCCTTTTGGAGGTGTCTTTCCCAATAAACAAATCTCCAGGTTGCAGAGTGTGGTGTTTGGGGTCTTCATCTTCCAGAAATACACTGTGAGCAGGATTGTTTCACTAATGTGTGGTTATTTTTAATAGAAGCAATTAGGTCTTTACAATATTGAATTCTATACCCCTTTTTTCAGCCGTGTGTCACAGGAAGCAGGAACCAGGTGCATTAGGCATCCTGTTACCAGGGGAACAGATTCCTATTGGACCTATGCAAATACATACTGTCCGGAAAAACAAGAACATTTAATAAGAGTTTCAGAACCTTTGAGGGATCATGGAGGGAGAAAAGGATTAATGTTTCAATGTTTGTCGTGAAGATAAATTTTACCAAATTGCTCTAAGTTATAGATAGCTTAAGGGAGAGGAGAAGAAGGAGCCCTTTACATCCAGAAAACAAAACATTAAAGCAATTGGTTTTCTGTTAGAGTTTAAGAAATTCTTACCCAGTTTGTTATTAAGATCTTAAATGTAACAAAAACCTGTATTCTAGAGTACCTATCAAAGTATTTTCCATGAATTTCTCTGAAGAGGAAACACATTTGCAAAAGCATCAGAGTAAAGCATAACTGTTTGTAAATGAAAAAAGAAAAGACTTTAAATGTCCATTATTAAAGATCTGATGAGAGTTCATTATAATGAAATTGACAAGAGGATCTGTTTATTTCTGTGACATACATGTTAAAATTATGACTTTATAACCCATATCAGGACATTGCAGAATTTCAGGAGTTTAATGCAGTTTTGGGACACATATTAACATGTGTTAATTAACAGATACAAAGTTATAAGTTTAGTATTCCTTCTTATTTGACAAGCTTCCCATGTAATTTAGCATATCAAGTAAGCCTGATTAGTTTAGAAACTTACCAGGTGAGACAAATCCTTTGAGATTTTTCAGGCACCCTCTGGAAGAGCTCAAAGTTAGTTCAAGGTCAAAAAGACTTCACTTAGAATGTGATTTTGGGGAAGTTTGTCAAAAAATATCAAAAGAGGGCCTCCCTGGTGGCGCAGTGGTTAAGAGTCCGCCTGCCGATGCAGGGGATACGGGTTCGTGCCCCGGTCTGGGAGGATCCCATATGCCGCGGAGCGGCTGGGCCCGTGAGCCATGGCCGCTGGGCCTGCACATCCGGAGCCTGTGCTCCGCAACGGGAGAGGCCACAACAGTGAGAGGCCCACATACCGCAAAAAGAAAAAAAAAAAAAAATCAAAAGATTTTGGACCTATGACCAAAATCATAGTATTGTAGATTCTTATGAAATGATACTTAATTATCTATATGACCAAAGTAACAGTAAAAGAGTTCAAAGACAAATGTACAGATTACATGGTTGTAAGCAAAACTTAGTTCTTTTAATATTGAGAAGACTCAAATTTCTTAATTAGAGACCTGATTAAGACATCGTGAAGCATGGGAAATAATTTTGATAAAATACAAATCTTGTTTTCTAAGCAGATATTTAAAGGTAAGGAAGGAAAAACCTTTCACAATCTCTTATCAGGCGCAGACCAAAAGTTCAGTAAACCTTGTTCTTTTAACAAATGAAAGAAAATTGCGTTTTACTTTTAATAAAATCAGTAGTGTATTTTAAACCTCTTAATTTTAAACCTCTTGTAATAATTCAGTTTTACCCAGCTTGACCACACAAATAGTTACTTTTTTAAAGATTACTTTTTCACAAATTTTCTACAACTTACTGTTTTCATTCAGCCTTTGTCCTGTTTTTGTTGTTGTTGTTGTTTGCTTGTTTGTTTGTTTTTCTCTTTCCTATTCTGAAACAACCAGCCTCACTTTAGGACAAAATTTCTTTCTTTCCCCTCAACAAAAGATGCATTTCCATTCTTTATATCTTTTCTTACCAAAAACACACATCCTCTTTTCTTTGCATACAGAATTGTTTCCCTTATTATTTCTAGCTTTAAACAATTGTGAATGGTTTGTTACTGGCAAATTTTATGAATACATTTCATAATTTGTAAATGTATATTTTCCTCATAGTAAATTTTCTAATGTGACACAAAACATGCTTACCAATAGAACCAAATATCTATAGTTTATTTGAAAAGGGAGCCAAACGTGGGTGAACCTATTTTTATTAATGTTTCAGTATTTTATCTTATTTGGAAATGATCTAGATATTTAATGACTAACCATCAGTTAATTTAAGTTAGCAAAACTGTAAGGTTTTAGGTTACCAGAAAGATTTGGGGAAGCTATTATCTCCTTTGCATCCCCTTAATGTTCTTGTTTTCAACAATTATGTTTAGATTACTTATGAAAGTTTTATCACACCAAGTGATTTTTCTTGCTGACAGATTTTGTAATGGATGTAACATGAACTCATCTGACCAATAAATTCAGGTAGAATGAAAGTTAAAAGTCTTCATTTTCAGCATGGATAACTCTAAATGAAAACATGCATGTTAATTAAATGAACAACCTTAAGCTAGCTTTCACTTACTAAAATTTATCCCAGATCATGTAAACACGAAAAGCACCTGGGCCAGTCTGTTATATTTTAGTTCATATAAGGCATGTGTTCATTTTTAAGCCAGTTAAATAGAGTCCTTTTACAAATTAATTCTAGCAGCACCATTCAGAAGTACCATTCAGAAAGGGAAAAAAAATACCACACATCTACAACACATATATACACATATATATAGACACACATGAAAATACAGACAGATGTAGACCAGGGACCTTATAGTTTTGTTTTAAATTTTAGCCTTGTCTCAGGTATAAAACTCAGTAGAATAGTTGGATCCAAATTGTGTTCCTAGCAGATGGACTAAGTTAAGGTTACTTGCTCAGTTGTCCAAAGTTTTTTTTTTTTTTTTAAATTAAAGATTTTATTTTTTGCATAGTGTAAGTATCCCTTTAGAGGATACTTTTGGAGCCAATTTGTCTTCTTGAGAGACTTCTGCATATAAATCAAAGAATGCATTTCCTTGTCTCCGGAGAGATTTGGAAACTTCTCTTTAATGGTGCTCCTTAAGGTGGACTTTTCTAAAACAAAGTTTCCCCATTTTGAACGAGGTGAGTGACTTATCAAGCAGCTTCAACAAAGAGACAGTAACAAGAAGCAAGTTTTCTCCTAGGAATTTTGGAGTATATTTGTCTGTTATCAAAAATTTAGAGTAATGGCTATTTAAATTTTTCCTTCTAGTTGTTTCTTTGCTCCAGTTAACTTAGAAACGGTAATTAGGGGTTTAGAACTTGAATTCTCAGAGGGTTTGATTTTAAAGGGGGAAGTTTTTGCAGAGGAGAAGAGAGGAATATGGCACCAGGGGAAGAACCTGAGTACAGATAGCTGTCACCTACCCAGGGACAAAGAAGATGGGTGAAGGGAAAAGAAAGACTCAGGAGCCATTTTGTCTTCCTTCAATTGTTTGTTTGTCTTGGTTAATTTAGAAATTCTATTTTTCAAAGAGGTGATTTTGGGGTCTTGGATACGTTTGGAAGCCTCCAGGCAGCAATTAAAATAGACATTCCATTTCAGTTTGTTTTATTTTAGAACCATGGCTTTCTAATTTTGTCCTAAGAAACCCAAGTTTTGGTGAGGTGAAAAGTTCCCCATAATGGCCAATGGAGTTCTAGATTACTCTTGGTCAGGTTGCTCCATTTAGCTAAAATGTGCACATGGAGGGCCCATAGTTGTTAAACATAAACTTGGCCAGGGCCCCTGAAGGAAGGTTGCCCTTAGAGCATTCAGGTGATTGGGATCCCACTTATCAAATTTTCCCAAGAACAAAAGAAACTTCCTAGCTAGCTCAATTCGAAGAGGAACTGTGCCAATGCACTAGTGTGCTTTTGAAAGGAAAATAATCAATATTCACCAAGGATGAAGTCTTGACACCAAGGGCCAACTCTTTCATGATCCTGAATAAAGCTGGAGAGCTCAAAATGCAGTGAGTGGAGCTTGGAATCCAAGAGGAGACTTACCAAACTGAAAGTAGGCATTTACTCATGCAAACAATGAACACAAATGGCTCAATGTGCATACCTTGCTCAGTTTGGGGATCATTATCCCTTGGGTAGGGTGGGGGGTGGTCACTGCTTTCCCATCTCACTTTTGACACCAAGTAATGTCAACTTTAAGATAGCCAGTTATCTCACGAGCAAAATGAATTTTTTTTGAGAATGGCCAGAGGAATTGCAACTTGAGAAATGAAAGCTATGGTGGACCACAGGAAATCCGGAGAACAAGGGAGGGTAGCTTGCTTTTATAAGGAAAAGAGGGACTTGGCAGGGGCTGTTCTAAATTAAAGTTCAGTGGGGTAAAATAAGAGTTCAGGGTGGTGATGGCTTCTTATTGGCTGAGCTGTGGCATTTCCCATTGGTTGGGCTTGTTACTGGACAAGAAGAAAATCTTCCTTCCTCCTGCTGGGGTAGTAAAGTAGAGGCACCTTCCTGTTAGAGATGCAAGAGATCCTTGGATTCCATCTCTTCCTGTTGAGGTAACTGATGATGAGTGATAGGGCTTGAGAGCTCTCTCTGTAGGTCTTCCTGACTTTAATTTTAGTTGAGGTTTCCTTTATTAATTTTTACTTTTATGAGGCAGATAAAATTGACTTAATGGTCAAAAGTAGGTAGCAACTCACTTTATTTCACCAAAATGTAAAATTTCCTTTCTGGCATTACTTTTCAAAGGGAAGATAAAGCACAGTATTTGGATCAAAAACAAACAAACAAACAAACAAACAACTAATAAAATTTAAGCCATGGATCTTCAACTTACTTTGTGATTTTACTGAAATCAATTGAATTTTGTGGGATTCAGTTTCTATATATGTATTTTGGAACATAAATTCATGTATTTATGAATTGTCTTTTCAAAGGACACATGAGTAATCTGTTTACAGTTGAAGATTTGAGGATTAGAATATGTAGATTTATCAGGGGGATCCCTAGTAGGATCATAAAGCTTTAGAGCTGGAAAGGAATATAAGATCTCCTAACCTAACCCACTGGTGTTATAGATTTTAAAACAAAAGCAAAATCTAGATTTCAAAGAGAAATAAAGATCTAATTTCATCACTCAAACTAGCTATGAACATGATTTTTTAAATATAAATACACAGAATAAAGTCACAACTAGAACCCCAAGGGTTAGTTAAAATAAACTGACAAACTAAAGATGTTAGACTGTTTTCCATTTTTGTCATTCATATTCATTTGCTATTTTCATTCATTTTATTGTTTGACAGCATTCAATATGCTAAGAGGTAGTTAGTAACAGTGATTTAATATAAATTCTTACAAAAAAATTTAAATTTGGAAAGTTCTAGAAATTGACTTTTTGTGATGGGAAAAGACCAGTATTATTTTACTTTAACAATGCAGTACTGCAACTTAGCATATGAAACACTTGTGGTTTTCAAGAGTACCTTTTAAGAACCACTAATACAAACAAATGACAAATTAGTATACATATTAGTCCTCCATTCTGATGTTCATTTGGTGTTAGAATTCTGGAAATGGAGAATTATATCACTAGGAAGTTATTAAAATAAGCCTTCTCTATACCAGATTTGGTGAATCTCACATTATGTAAGATGGATATTTCTACCATTCTTTTTTTTTTTTTTTTTTTTCTGTACGCGGGCCTCTCACTGCTGTGGCCTCTCCCGTTGCGGAGCACAGGCTCCGGACACACAGGCTCCGCGGCCATGGCTCGCGGGCCCAGCCGCTCCGCGGCATGTGGGATCTTCCGGGATCGGGGCACGAACCCGCGTCCCCTGCATCGGCAGGTGGACTCTCAACCACTGCGCCACCAGGGAAGCCCTCTACCATTCTTAAGTAGCCTACATAGAGATATTCCGCAGGCCTTTTGGTAAATTCCTGCCAATATGTAACCATCTTTTAATCTAAGGTAACCAGAATTTTCCTTGAAATGATTTTTATTTTAGTTATATGCCTCCTGATTTTGTAAATTAATACACTTGATTTTTTATAGTGTATTGTAGAATTTGGATGTGGAAGTGGGCCATATTTCAGGCTTTTCCTAATTTAAAATAACATATAGAAATTTTCCTGAACACTTGAAAATGAATGACCATTTCTTAGTATTGAGGAAAGGAAATGATAGTATTCCATTTCTCCCCAAATATATATTAAATATTTAATTCCAAAAAATTGTAATAACTGTAGTTAATACATTTGTCTTTAGAGCTAAAAAGCACTTCACATACATTATCTCATTTGATTTAATTAAAAGGCTGTAGTACAAGTGCTGAATAGATTGGTAGACGCTATGTCAGTGAAACTAAATTGCAAGCTGTCATATTTAATTTTCATATTAGCATTATATGGTTAATACACATTGTCTCCAAATAGTTCTGTTTCTCGTTTATGCCTTATGTATATCTTATATTTAGGAATTCTATTACTATTATTTTAGAAATGTCATTATATAGTTGGAACCCTTTCATGTTTCTGTGTTTTGGAACATATGGAACATATGCAAATGGATTTTTCTATACAACTGAAAAACTGTGTGGTAATACATATGACACCTTCATCCCTGGAAGATTTGTAAGTTTTGTAGTAGGGTTTTTTGAAGCTTAATTCATTTTTTTCTCCCTGTTTATAAAAATCTAGTTTTAGTTTAAATGTTTTCACTTGTAGAAAAGGGTTGGGAAAAAAATCTGTATTATTTTTTACAAATAGCAATTTAAAAAACATAGTTTTCGTGTCTCTATGTGGGTTAATATATGTATATGAATGCTGTGATGCCACATGCCCTTTGCTTTTTGCTGTGTTTTTTACCTAAATTTGGTAAAGTCCCATGCCTGGATGGTCACGTATTTTTAGGGTTTGCTTTTAATTATTTTATGCCCATGAGTCATTTGACAATTTTCATCCCAGGTGAAGAAGGATCATAAATTTTCTTTCCATATTCTTCAGGTTGTATTTCAGTGCTTGAATTATACCAAGATAGAAGTCACATGAAAACGTTTTATCTGTATTTTTTACCCAAGTGAGGATGATTAAAATATGTTTTCTGTTTTTAATATAAACTAGCTTATGGTTATTATGTCAATATATATCAGTTAATGAAAAATTAATCAAATATTTCCTTTGAGGATACTAGTTTCATTTTTAAAGAAGCTTTTTATACTACCTCAGAAAAGCAGTGTTTGTACTAGGATTCTCAAATGGTAGGCGATAAATAATATGTATTTAGGTGAAATCCAGAGCAAATTGGGTGTCATGTTAAAAAAAATAATAAACTTCTACTAATGACATTATCAGAACTTTTACCTACATTTGAAGTCACATAGGGCATAAAAGATATGTATTTTCTACTGAGTGGCCTTTTTACTTATTTCTTGGTTAATTTTAAATATTACTGCTGATATGCTAATTTTAAGTATTTAAATGAACATTTTGCTAATGAACATAAACATATACAGCATGTGCCAATGGATTATTTCACTAATACATGGCATAACTTTTAGGAAACTTTTCCCAGTGAGATCTACTATTTTATATTTAATGTTAATGAATGGGAATGAAACGTACATTAAAATACTGATAAGCCTGTATTAAACCAAAAGAACAAAATAAAACTTTTTAAACTGAGCAAAATAAGGCAGTGGATTTCAGCATTTCTCTTTAGGTTAGACTATCTCAATCATGTTAATAATAGGGCATCAGTATGGAAGATGGCTGAGAAACAATTTGTATGCCATTTTAGAATTGTTTCCTAGAAAAGTATACAAATAGTTCAGATCTGAAATCTCTATAAGTTAGTTTTAAGAAAACACACTGCTGTTTTATGATGAGGATCCATGCCTGTCTCTCTGGCCTGAGTACATTTTGTGAACCTTTAAATAAAATTGTAATAATAATTTTCTATATTACCACATTAATATGCTAAAAAGCTTGATGAGTAAAATTTTTACAGAATATGTAAGGAAAGGATTTCTTCCTAATTGGAATCATTTCTGAAAATTTGATATATTATTACTCTAGCAAAACTTGGTAAATATTGAAATATAGCACAGAGTCTAGATTACATGTGAAATTTAAACCATAACTTCTATGCAGTAATTAATGCTATGTTAGTCTTAAAAAAAAAAAAAAAAAAAGTAAACATCTCCAGTCAATTGGATTTAAGAGTTTTGTTGTGGTTTTGTAAATTCTAACTAATGTTCTGTCTGGACTTTAATCTTTGATATAAATATTTGTATATAATACTTATAAACATGTCAGAATAATTTTATTTCTTTGTATTTAGTTTTACATTAGGTTACTAGTGAAGGGAAAGCTTGGGAAATAAGTACTACTTATTTTGTTCATGTTTTTAGTAAGAGATTGATCTACCTCATCAAAGTTCTTTTTTTCTTACTTTTTGCTCTTTTATTATACTCTTAATTAGTCTGATATTTAGATCAGTGCTCTGGACATTGGCAATAAAATAATGAAAATTACTGTTACTTTTTTAAGTTTGAGAGGATGTTAAAAAACAATTACGGGACTGGAGAAATATGATTATAGAAACTGGATTAAATAGTTGTGTTTCTCTACTCTTGGGATTAATAAGTGAAATTAAAATTCACTTTTTCTCAGCCTCTAGATTTTGTTTGTTTTAGAGACAGTTCTTCACATCATTCTGAATAACTTGCGTTATTTATAAATTTGTACATATGTCTGGCTCTTTAGATGTCAATGTGGTTTTCAGTTTCCTGATTTGAATATTATGTATTTAATATCAGCTTTGCAGTTTGGAAAGGTAAACGTGTAAGTTGATTTTCTGCTGATTTTCTTGTGGTACAAGAGGTACATCCTTCAGAGGTGTAATATGCTCTATATCAATTTGCCCGTCAAGCATTGAATAATTCTCTTGCCACAACTATGATTATGAGAAAACATCTGTATAATACTTCCCTGGAAGTGTTTTCTGTTTGACTTTTGTAAAGTTCTTCTGTGGGAAATATGGAGTTAGTTTATTTCCATTGACTCATTGGGAAACTGAGATACAAAATGTTTACCTTCATTTTTACTCACTGAAGTCCATCACTAACAAGTAGTAGTAGAATGTACTTCTAGTTCTGTGGTAGGTTTATTGTATATCATTACCTAGTACCATAATAACTACATTCGTTTTTAGTCTAGCTACATTAGACTAATTGCATTAGACTTTATCAGGTTCATGTGTCATTTGAGTTGAATTTTCATATCATCTTCTAGGCCATACTTAATTTTTATTGGGTTGCCATGCTTAACACTTAAACAAAAACACAAAATAATAACAAGAGAAAATGAAGTCTAATGTGTCTAATACACTAGGCTTGAGAAGGTGCTCTATAAATAGGGATAAAAAGATAAATAAATATGACCCCTTCTCTTATCAGGCTTACTTTTTTTTTTTTTTGTGGTACGCAGGCCTCTCTGTTGTGGCCTCTCCCGTTGCGGAGCACAGGCTCCGGACGTGCAGGCTCAGTGGCCATGGCTCACGGGCCCAGCCGCTCCACGGCATGTGGGATGCTCCCGGACCGGGTCATGAACCCGTGTCCCCTGCATCGGCAGGCAGACTCTCAACCACTGCACCACCAGGGAAGCCCCAGGCTTACTTTTAAGAGTGCTGAAATTCACTAAGGTTTTATAGAAGTTTGTAATTAAAGTCAAGATAAGTAGACAGGTTTCTTTGCCTTCCCTGTTTTAGATTGAGCTGCTTTGTGACATATTCCATGATAGGATGGGTTCAATACCCAGTAAAAGATAATGATAATAAAGCCTGCAGCTGGTGTAGAAGTAAATTCTAGATTGTCTACCCCCATTATTCCTTACTGTTGTATAGTACCACATATTTTGGTTAGTTTTACTCAATATACTTGTTGGCGACAGAGTGAGTTTTTAAAAAAAGCAGCTGATGGTACTATTTGAAGAGTTCAACAGTGGAAGCAGAAAAAAAGCAAAGGAAAGGAATCTGAAAACTAATCTTTTTTTGACCAATTAGTGAGAAGAGTTTCTTCTTTCTTCTTTTCATTTTTAGCTGATTTGATTAGAAAAAGAAAAGAGATTTTAATTTTACCCTTGTCATGCAAGGCCAGAATTCACTGTTTCAAAATGGAACTGACAAGTGAATTTCATTAAGACTGATAATATGGCAGCATAGTGAAAGCTTGCAACTATTATCAGCATGTAGATATTTTAGCCCAGCTATTACTTTTTGACCAAATGTTCTATTACATGTCTTACATGTCAGAGCAATCTTGTATTTAATGATGGTTAGTATAATGGGTTGAAGACATCTTATTTTAGGTTTTCATTCAAATTGTGTGTGTGTTTGTGTGTGCGCGCGCTTTAGTTTTTTAGGGTTTGCTCAAATTGTGGGGCTACCTTCATAGTGGGAAATGGGAAAAGGCAATTCGATAATTTGTTTGTATATGTGGTAAAGGAACTCTAGGAATTATTGAGACCTGCCAACTGATACTTAAATATATATTTTCAATGGTAAATATTCTGCTTTGTTAGTTGTTTACATACTGAAAAAAATTCACATCATTAAAACAGTAATGAAGTGAAGTTATTTCTGATAAAGGGGTATATGGTAGGGCCGCAAGTCCCTCAGTTCCAGGAATTTTAATGAATTGCATTGAGCCTTTCTTGTTCCAAATTCTTTGCCTTTATACTAACTCCCTTCCTCCAAACAGACTCTTGAATGATTGCTGTCTTCCTTTGCCTCCACCTGATATGAGGGGAATATGAAGGCAAAGACTATCTCTGATTTTGTCACTCTGTCTTTAGTGCTTAGCAGAGTACCTGGTGCAAAACTTATACCCAGACATACCTGTGGAGTGAATGAACACTCACACTCTTGCCACCTTAAAATCAGGCATAAAATTCCAATTCTTAGACCCATTCATTGCATTCAGTTTCTTTTCTGTGCAAATTCTTTGCACTTTTATGTTTGTTGCATTTCATTCATATGCATGTTACTCAGTAAATGAGTTTGTGTTTTGCTTAGTGTTGCATATCTTTATTCTGTACTCTTCTAAGGTCAGTTACTAACAAACGTGTCTGTATAGTACTCAGTAAAATACGTCTTAAGATAGCACTATCAATAGAGAATGAACCTTGAATTCCCGTATTTGTGGAAGTTGGGTTTTTTCCCCCATTTGGTTCCTGTATCTGTGGAAGTTGGGTACCCCCCCATTTGGTTCCCTTTGTACCCAATGAAATACATCATGAGGGTATTTGGCTGGTTTCAGAGACACAGTATTTTTCAGCCTTATTATGTGGTCCTGATCATCAGCTTCCTTTTCTATAAAATGAAGCTAATAACTACCACAAAGTTTGGGAATTAAATGGCTAATGTTGAAGGACACGCAACAAAATGGGCCTTCTCTAAATGTTAGTACTTCTCCCTGTCTTTTCACCTACTCCTTCCATTGATAGTACCCATTTCAAACTGGCCCACATAATGAATGAATTTGTATGGCCCCACTGGAACTAGATTTA
The DNA here is from genome assembly GCF_025265405.1 of Mesoplodon densirostris. Lineage (NCBI taxonomy): Eukaryota > Metazoa > Chordata > Mammalia > Artiodactyla > Ziphiidae > Mesoplodon > Mesoplodon densirostris. The sequence goes on from NC_082668.1 coordinate 24,680,085, forward strand.
ACCTTAGAGAATCTTGTATTTTTCTTTTTCAGCAGTAATGCTTTGAGTGACCTGGACACCATCATTGGCTCTCCTGTCTTCCTTTTCCTCCTCTCAAACTCTGTATCTTGTCACTGAGACCTGTATTCCCCTGGCACTCTGTTCCTCTCAGAGAACAACCTACATTGTTGCGATCGTCTCTGTCTCAATCGTGTTATAAGCCTTGCTTGTCTTGTTCACCCTTGTATCTCCAATACTTAGCAGTGTCTAGTGTATAGATTGCACTCTATAAATATGCACTGAATGAGTGAAGGGATTTGCTTATTTATTTTTATGGGAAAGGGATGATGTGAAGGCAGCATCAGGAAAGCCCGTGAATTACCTGATCCTGGAATACAAGCCCGTGCCTTCCCAAACACACACTTTATATTAGATGTCAGCAATAACAAGATTTTTAATATCTGAAGAGAGAAGTATATTGTCTGTAAAAGCTATTCCTCAGGATCCTATACCTTAATTTGTGTTTCCTTTGTATGGTTAAAGATATGCCATTTAAACCTTACTTGATCTTTATATATCTCTTTCTTAATAATGTACCTCTCTTTGCCAAAATTGAGCATAGTTAAAATTATAAGTCATATGCTTTCTATATTATTTGAAAAACTACATCAAGATTTTATTGCATTCCCATTAACCTTGAAAATCTCTAATTCTGGTGTCAGCTGGGAGTTTAAAGCTTCATGAGTTTAAGGAAGTTCAAATTTTGGAGAGATTGTATTTTCTCTCTGAGTATGAATGTTGAACCAGACACTTGAAAATACATTTGGTCCTGAAATACATGAAAATAACAGAGTATACTGGGTATATATATTTTAAAATATTATTGCACAATTAAATTAATCATGCAACAGATTCAAACTATTAGAAATAGTACTAAAGGAAGAAAATAAAATTAATTCAAATGATAGTATCAGATCAAGGAAAGGAAAAATATATATAGCTTACACTTGCCAGGCACATATTGTTAACTTTGTTCAGGTGTCAGCTTTTGTGGTTTGAGTTTCAGCTTGTCTCAGAAGGTGTTGCTATACCATGAAGGTGTTAAGGCAGCATAGTAATGGAACAGGAGATGAAACGGAAGGCTCATAAAATGTCTTATCATTTGGGCCTTCCTGGAGAAACGTAGCTTGAATTTCTGAGTGGTCAGCTTGACATTTTAAAACAGGGAGAAGTTGTGTCATTATTTCTGGAATACTCCAGTAGTTAGAGGAAAAAGATTTAAAGTTCATCGCAGTAATTGCTGACAGCTTCCACAGAATGAGGTGCTTTTGGTAAGCATGTGCTGCCTTGCACAGAGGCAGCCTACTAGGAATGTGGAAGAGGACAGTGAGCTGTGAGATGCATGTGACAGAAATCATAGATTTGGGTAATCTTGTGCCCCAGAAATAATTTCACCCATTTTGAAGGTGGAAAAGAAGTAAAATGCCTTGTAATAGTTCAAGCAAAGAAAAACTCTAGGCTTCTAAAAGTAACAACTTGTATTACTTTCAGAAATTTAACCTATGAAACCTGGTGGCCGGTTATCACAGGGAGCAAGGTAGCTGGTATCACTGGGCTTGTAGAGTCCATGTGAAGTGCTGAGGGATCCCTACTGTCACACATTTCCCCCTCCCTGGAAACCTGCAATTTGCCTCTTAGTGCCAGTTGGGGAGGAAACCTGCAAATAGCCGCAAGCTATACATAATGGCAGGGTTCACATCCTGACAGGGACACGGTAGAAAAGAGGAAAATTTCAAGAGTCTTTATAGCATTATTTGAATCAAGGACTTTGTGCTTTCTGTGAAGGTTGTAGCACTCTTTTTTTTTTTTTTTTTAAGTTTTGAATATGTTGTGTTTGTTTTGCTTTTTTTTTCCCCTTCTGGATGCCAGCCAAGTATTCACCTGAAGGAAACACATGGGGATGGCACACTCATCACATTACACTATCTTCTGCTTAAGTAGCTAACATTTATTGCTTAATAAAGAATATCCTGCACACATACCAACTAGGTTTTCAGTATATATATTATGTATATGTATAAATACATGTATTCACATTTAAACATGCTCTTACCTGTGACCTTCAGAAATTCATTAATGGGTAGACTTAGGGATGCTGTTTTAAACCCAGAGGTTTTAAATATATGATCTAAAAGTAAGATTTTTGTCTGAACCCCAAACCTAGGAACATATTTTGTATAAAGAAATTTATTTATTTTTAAAAGCTTCCTGAATTTCTTTCAGCTTTATTGAAATATAATTGACAAAACTGTAAGATATTTAAAGTATACATTGTGATGAATTGATATATGTATACATTGCGAAAGGATTCCTTCCATGTAGTTAATAAACAGTCCATGCCTCACACATTTATCATTTTTGAGTGTGTGAGAACATGTAAGTTCTACACTCTTTGAAAATTGTAATTAAACAAAAAAGTGTTATCAAGTATAGTTACTATGTTACACATTAGATACTCAGACCTTATTTACCTTATAGCTGAAAGTTTGTACCCTTTTACTAACCTTTTCCTATTTTCCCCTCCTTCCAGCCCCTGGCAACACACATTTCTACTCTCTATTTCTATGAGTTTGACTTATTTTAGATTCCACATATAAGTGATACCATGCAGTATTTGTTGTTCTCTTTCTGGCTTATTTCATTTAGCATAAAGCCCTCGAGGTTCATCCATATTGTCACAAACATAGGATTTTCTTCTTTATTATGGCTGAATAATATTCCGTTGTATTTATATTCCATGTCTTCTTTATCCATTCATTCATTGAAAGACACCTTAAGTTGTTTCCATATTTTGGCTATTATGCAAGAGAAAGAAGTAAAAGGCATCCAAATCAGAAAGAAAGAAGTAAAATTGTCTCTATTTGCAGATGACATGATATTATATATAGAACACCCTAAAGACTCACCTAAAAACTGTTAGAACTAACAAACAAATTTAGTAAAGTTGCAGGGTACAAGATCAGTATACAAGAATCAGTTGCATTTGTATACACTAACAATGAACTATTAGAGAAGTTAAGAAAACAATACCATTTATAATTACATCAAAAAAGGAAATACTTAGGAATAAATTTAACCAAGGAGGTGAAAGATCTGTATACTGAAAAGTATAAAACACTGATGAAAGAAATTGAAGAAGACACAAATAAATGGAAAAATATTTTGTGTTCATGGATTGGAAGAATAATATTGTTAAAATATTCATACAACCCAAAGGATTCTACAGATTCAATTCAATCCCTATCAAAATTCCAATGTCACTTTTCACAGAAAGAGAAAAAAAAATCGTAAAATTTGTATTGAGCCACAAAGGACCCTGAATAGCTAAAGCAATCTTTGAGAAAGAACAGCAAAGCTGGAGACATTACAATTCTTGATTTCAAACTATATTACAAAGCTATAGTGATCCAAACAGTGTGATATTAACATAAAAATAGACACAGATGAAAGTAAAATAGTCCAGAAAAAAGCCCATTCATATATGGTCAGTTAATTTACAACAGAGGAGCCAAGAACAGACATGGGTCAAAGATAGTCTCTTCAATAAGTGGTGCTGGGAGAACTGGACAGCCACATGCAACATAATGAAGCTGGACCACTGTCTTACTCCCTGTACAGAAATGCATTCAAAATGGATTGCAGACTTAAATTTAAAACCTCAAACTGTAAAACTCCTAAAAGAAAACGTTGGGGGTAAGTTCCTTGACATCAGTTTTGGCAATGATTTTTTGTATAAAGAAAATTATATTTAGATACTAAGTAGCTGATTATTATTACTGATTACACAAATCGTTTTTTACATAAAATTTCAAGTATAGTTTGCTTGTATCCTGGAATCACATATACCACAGACTGAAGGGACCTCAAGAATCATGGCCTCAGGCAGGTAGGCTCTTAATTATTTTAGCTGCACAAATAAGTAGCATTATCTAGGTTTCACAGATGAGGAAGCTAAGTCTCTTAGAAGGTAACCCGTCCAATTACAGGTGACAGAGATGTGAGATCAGCACAAAATCATAACTTAAGGAGAAATAAAACTCAGTTTGTGTAACTTTTAGTCTACTTATAATATGATTAGAAAATATCAAGTATTTAAAAGAAAGTATTTTTTAAATGAGTAAGGGGCTCCTTTGCATCTAATAAGTGTATTAGCTTACTTTTACAAGCTAAGACAAGCTATTTGTATGCCCCTTAATGATATCAGACCTGTTTAATTTGCTTCCTATGATACATAGAACTATGTCATCATTTTAAGTATGTTTCATATACTTTAGGTATGAGCTTTAGAAAGCTGGCTAAAGGATGTTCTAGAAATGGAGAAGGACAACGCATTGAATAATCAAAACTTTGTTTCACAGATCGATGACTGCTTAAAGTAACTACTTACAATTCAGAAAAAGCTGTCTTTTTGAAATAGTGATCTTATGAGAGTATTTCTTGATTACTTATGCTCTGCATTTTGAACTGAGATTTTATAGTAGTAGCATATGCTGGGGCAAGGGCTTTCAAGTCATTGTATTTCACATCATAATATTTTACTGTGCACAGTTACCTATATATAAAAGCAAAAAAATATATATATATACATATATACATATATGCATAAATTTCACAAGTGCCATGAAAGCAGGGACCATATCTGTCCTATTCAATACTGCGTTGTGGTACCTGACACAGAGCAGGTGCTCAGTGAGTAATTTTGAATGGATGAATGAATAAATTCTAAGGAGATCCCTCTTTCATACTGTGGTTGTTGAAACAGTCTGTTAATAAGTTGACAGCACTCATCTTTGAAATTACTACCTACAAGCATTAATTCCCTTGTGCCTTACTCTATTTTAAACTTTGATTTTAAAATATTTTCTATTTATGTTACCCATTGAATATATGCATTCCAGAAAAAAATGGTGTCACTCAAAACCAACATGTATTCATGCATCTTTCTTTTCTCTTCATGCTCGCCCCCCTTCTTGAGTGCCATCTGTCTTCTCTTTATTATATAAAGCATATCCAACCTGTAAGTACTATCTTAAATGCCACTTACTTCGTGAAGCCTTCTCTGTCATCCCCATGCTTCCCAGGAGTAAACATACCCCCCCCCCCGTTACCTTTGTTTGATGTCCTACATTTTATGATATGCTTTCATATGGTAGCTCTATTAATAAGAAGTAAAATAGCTGTAAGGATGTTGTATATACAATTGTACTTAATACTCAGAACAGCCCTAGGGGGCAGGTAATATCATTTTCTTGATTTTATAGATGAGAAAAATGAGACTGAGGGAGGTTTCTTGAGGTTTCTTAAGGTCACGTGGCTAATAAATGAAAGGGCCTGGCCTTAAACCCGAGGGTACTGAGTCTTTTAGCCATAGGCTCTAACTGCTTGCACTAACTGACTATGCTTCCCCAATTTTTTGACTTTTATATAGAGGATATTATTCCCAGTTTACATGGTAGGAAACAGAGGCGTGTTAAATTACTTCTTAATGTTCACATATGTAAAGTACTTAAACACAGGTATTCTAATCCAGCATTTCCATTATTCACCTAGTACCTCCTATGTTGCTTTGTAATTATTTTTTTTTACCTTTTAACAAATGCACTCTATATGACTCACTAAAGTGTCTATTCATTAGGGGTAGGAAACAGGTATGAACATTGCAAAAAACATTGCCGCTGCTACACTGCAGAAATAAAATTTGCTGGGTGGTTGTTCAGATTCATTTTTCTTAATCACAACTACAAATTTCCTCTTTTTTGCTACTACTTGATACGTTTTCTTGATTATACATTTTTAACCAAACAATCCTGCATCTTGGGGCCAAATGTTGACTCTCTTTATTTCACACAAATAGTGAAGGGTTTATGGAAGAACATCAGGGAAAGAATTTCTGTAGCCTTGATGTTTGTTCCAGATTTTGGCAACCAGGGATATTTGAACCCAGGGTATGGAAAGCTGTTGGGTTCCTCTGTCACTTCAGTTCAGAGGCTCAGTAAAGCTGTTGAAGTGCATCGCCTGGCTTTGGTTCTTCCTTCTGTTGCCCTTGCTCCGTAACAGAAACCCTGCTCCATTTCTTATCTCTTTCTCTTTAGCGAGCCGGCAGCACTGCCTTCTGACCTGGTTTAAACGTCCTCAGTGACCTCTGGCAATCTAATGTTTGGGTCCCTTCGGGAATATGCCCACTCAGCTGGATTTTATAGTAATGATTTTACTTCTTACAGAAGTTTGGTTAACAATTTTGTACTCCCCTTATTAAAGAGAGAACTTCACAATGTAATTTGCTTCACAAACCTCCCACAGTTATGTTAAGCAGATGGTTGCCAAACACCAGTTCAAACTAGATTGCTCTTATATGAAATAAAATCCATGCTCAGAAAATCTGGCAGTGGAAGCTGGTCTTCCTCCAAAACAGGCTCTCAGACAAATTTCTCTTTACTCAAAGCTGGCAAACTACTACACCTGTATTCAACATGCAGTAAAGAAAATGTCAGATGGCACACATCGATTCAAAGTTACTCTTCTTTAACATACTGACATCCTTTTTTCTTTACTGGTAACTAGTAACTGTTTTGCTTTTGGTGACATAGGGGACATAGCAAGAATTTGGTCATCAGTTCTTGGTTCTAATTTCAGATCTGGCTCTGAATAGATGTGTGACTTGGACATGTTACTTCACCCATTCTGAGCTTTAGTTTTCTCATCTGTAAAATGAGGGTACTATTGTATACTTCACAGAGCAGCTGTCATGATTAATAGCAGGTGATGCATGTAATGCACCTAAAGTCTTTCCTTTTATACAGTGGTCCTTTAGTTAATGTTATGTTGATGATGTTTTGTACTTAAAACCTAATTCTGTGATAATTATTTGTCACTTGTGGTTAATTTATTCATAGCCTATGTAACTTAAAAAAGAAGTATGGTAGGTAAATCAGCAACGGCAGTTCAACAAACATTTATTGAATGCCTGGTATGTGTAAGGGAAAGATGGTTTTACAATTGTGAATAAAGATAGCATTTCTTTTCAAAACTCTTACACCATAGGGAGCATAGAGTTAAGGCAAATATACTAATGAAATCACTGTAATGTGTCTTTGTGCTCAGGAAACACTTCCTGAAAAAAGGTGGAAGATAAGTCAGCTTCGAATGTATGCTGATATTGACAGAAGTAGGGGAAAGATTCCAGAAAATAATAATAGGGGCCAGGGAGGAAAAAATAAGTAGAGATGTATAGGATAAGTTCCAGGAATAATGACTAGAAAATGACTGGAAAAAGTATGAATAACTAAGGGACTAGTAGGACATATGGCCAAGAGCAATGATGGAACTGTGCTGTGATGGTCCTTAAAGTCCATACCAGCACCTTTGTATTTAATTTGTAGGCAGTGAGCAGTCATGGAAGACATTTAGAAGAGCAATATGAGCTCTGCTTCAGGAAAATTAATCTAAAAACTGAACATACGATGAATTGGGGGAGTAGAGTGTGGCAAAAAAAACTGAAAAGAGACCCAGCTAGAAAGTTGTTGAAATTGTTCCAGGTGAGAAGGCATGGGGAATCTTAAAGAAGTTCTGTGTTGCCCCCGAAAATGCACAAAAAAGGAGTTGGATATGCAAGACATGGCACATATTGAATCTCTAGAACTTGGCAAATGCAATCATTCATTTAAAGGATGGATAAAGGGATAGACTGTTGTTTGCCTGTGGCATTTCTATTTAAACTAGGCTTATTTTCTCCACGTTGTACATTTCTCATGAACTAGTTGTCTGCCAGAAAACAGAAACTTCATCCTTGGGCTACAGTGGTGCCACTGTGCTGGTCATTAAAGATGGGTAGTCTGGTGATGGGCATGCTGTTTATGGTTGCATGCATTGTGGGAGACCATTAGGGAGTGAGATGTCTAGGCTCCTTAGTTTTACTTTTTTTCCCAAGGAGGTAGAGAGGATACTTTTTTGGTATTTATTTTGTTGTGAAGGTCTCTTTGAATGTAAATGAAATACTGCATGAGCTACTCATAGGTATGATTTATCTTTGTAAAAAAAATTGACACAAGACTGCCAAAATGTGACAAAGGAAGTCCTAAAATGCCATCCTCCGTAACTGTTGGTTTAGAGATTATATTGATTTTTTCCTCAAATGGCTGTCTTTACCTACCACTGATAAGTCATAGCATGACAAGGAATATAGAAAAAGGATCAGGAAAATGATTGAATATTGGCAGATTCTTCAGGAATTAGTTGTACTACATGGACCTACCCCTGCCTTAAGACCAAAGCAAATCTAAAAATAAGAAAGTAGTTCTTTTGAGTGGGCATATGCATCCCAGACTTGATAGAAAGTATTAATTCTGTAGTTCAGTTTGTGGAAACTTTTTTATTTTATCTGACTGATGGGGTCTTGAATTCCTGGTATCCTCTTCAACTGATGGACACAGTTTTATAACATCTGAAAGATCTATTTGCCCAGGACTGGTATTTGTCCTAAATATAATACTAATATTAGTTACTTGTTTAATTGGAGAGGCAGTATCATGTCATAGGAAGATGCGAAGCTAAGAGACAGAAGATCTTGAGTTGATATCAGGCTCACATTTACTACCTTTGCATCCTTGGGGAGGTTATTTAACAACCATGCCTCCGTTTGTTTCTCTGTGTTTGCCCTACCTACAATCCACTGTGGTTCTGAGTATCAAATGAGACAATATGAATTTTTTAAATCATGAAGAATTACAGTAAGTTGTTATTTTTCTATTATTATTATTATGAAAAGGATTCTAAATCCTTAGTGTAAAGAGACTTTTGTCTAGCCTGCTGTTTTCAGGAGTATCAAGTGTCATTTTTTCCCATATTTCAGGTGATGCAGGTGGCTGAGTCAAAATAAACAAATTTCCCCAAAGGTCCCAGAACTAGTTAAGTGGCAGAAAGGAAGGTAAAGACCCTGCTTTCCTGCAATCAGGTGCAGAGTAACTTTCTTCTTACACTGTTTTTAGAATAGTAGTCATATTTCAGAAACCAGCACTGTCTTGATCTATTACCCTACTAGGTTTAAGGAATACATAGTCTAACTATATTGGGGAAAGGAGAGAGTGGGGGTAGAACGAGAAAATGAGGTGATGTGATGTGAAGACAGAATGCTACCTACAAATGGCTCAGCTGCAGTTCACTGACACCAGTGTCTACACTTGTCCAACCATTTCTAAAACGAATACTTTAAGGATGTTATGAGGCAGCTGTTTTGCAAGACTTATGCATTTATTTACTCACAGTTAAAAGGAACAAAGTTTTTATATTGTGTGAAATTTTGTTGAGGAAATTTGTTGAAAAATGATTGCACATACCTTAATATAGTTTTTGTTGTGAGAATTTTACTTTCATTGTTTAGATGGTTGTAAGTTCATTAGTAAATAATTGTGCTTTACATCAGAGTTTTGAAAGCAGTTTGTTTTTTTAACACATTATTTAAACAGCTGCTGGGCTGTTAACGTGGATTTAATCATGTTTGGTGTTTCTTTTTTGAAAGTTTAAATGAGAGAGAGTTGTATTAGCTCAGAAGCAACTTCAACAGATTATTAGATAGACATATTGATTCAATTAGTGTGTATAACACCGTTTCAAGTATCTGGCATAGCCCTGGAGAAATTAATGCTTATAAGTAATAACACCCCTTAAGTGTCCTCTTGAATGTTCACACAACAGAAACCAAGCATATGAAAGTCCACTTATACATCACACCTGAAAGATTTTTTTCCCAGTTTGATAAGAATGGCATTTTAGCTCTCTTTTATTATTAGCACTGTGAAAGAAATATTTAACTCCCATAGTATTTGCTTCCTTTAAAAATTAAGAGTTGAAAAATATAATTTGGAGATTAAACAAATCACTAAGTGGATAGTAATTAATCTAGAAGGCCTATTTTATACTACATAAGATCAATAAATATTGTATCCTTTCAAATACAGCAAATAAATCATAGTCCCTTTGCATTATTTTCCTGGCTAGGAAATTTCAATAATCTGTTCGTGGATTAGTAGAATCAACTCATACTAATAATAAAGTTTTAAGTTGTATAAAGTTTAATTTAGATTTAAAAAATATTTTAATAATGATATTTTAGGTTCTGGTTACTATGATTTTTCAAAACGACATTTTAAAAAATATAGGATTATCTGTGAAAACCTCATTCTAAGGATGAGGATATAATTTATCCCTTCAATTTGGTAATTCAAAATTAACTGGATATACTTCACCATATGTGTAAAAAATGATCTTTTCCCCCAAATTTTAAAAATTGAGAATTTTGTATTATTTGAAGCCATCAGGTGCCAGACATTGCAAAATCATATGCCACCTTGCATAAGTGGGTAATTTGGTGAAGTTATGGAGTAAAAAATAGGAAATGTCCAATTTCTAAGGAAAAGCTTCTTCACATTTATGTACTATTTAGTTCAATAAATTCAAATTACATGTTAGTAAAATATTTCTTGTACTTTTACTCATAAACTCTTTCATGACCTGGGTATATACCATCCTGCTAATATAGGTTTCTTATTTAAGTGAAAAATATTCTTCAGCTTTTAGTCTTAAACCTTCATAATCAATCACTTTTAGCAAAGTATTAGGCAAACAATAAATATTTGCTGGTTCAATGAGTTTTAAAGAGAATTCCATTTTGGTCCTTGTGTCTTATTGGTTGAGGTTCTTATCTTCATAGAAATTAGCCATTTATGAGGATACCTTTCTGTTAACCAAATTGTAAAAGAAGTATTATATGAAGAGTTGAAATTTAAAGATTTGGTAACTCATGCACTATGATTATTATACAATGATTAATATAATAGCTTTATATATTGTAACTACAAATAATTATGATATAACTCATTTATTAATATATAAATTATAATTTAGAGTATAAGTTTACCAGACATTTGAATTTAATCATTAATGAGTTAAAATATTAGGTGCTCTGTGTTAATTAGAAACATCCTAAACAGTAAAAATAAATCATAGGAGAATTTCTTTTATGTTCTTTGAGTAGGGAAATTTTTTCTATTTAACAGTTAAAATTCAGACAACTTTAAGTAATCACTTTTTGTCCTAGAATTTCAACTTAATTTTAGTAGGATGGGTTAAAAATTAATTAGAATGGAATTTTGTTTGTATATAGGCCATCATATTAATGCAAAACTTAATCTATGCTATGTATGTAATAAAATGTGTTTCATTTTATTGATTTACTATATCAATAAATATACTCTATTTACTACAGTAATAGTGTGTACACATCCATACATGGCAAACATATAATTCCTTAGAGTATAATATTGTTAGATAAAAGATGACTATAATTTTCCACTTTTTCTGTATTTCAGTGCTAATAAACATATTTTTTTTTGGATATTCATTTCAAGTATATTCTTCTGTGGATAGAAATTCTAAGTATAATTTTAATACCCAATAAATTGTTAAATGTCATATTTACCCATGTTTGATACTATGTTTTGATGTCCATATTATAATATTCTCACTAGGGAAAAGATGATACTTTAGTGTAACATCAAGTCATATCCTTCATAATTTTGTACTGTTTTGAAATTTAAGAGGCCTATAGTTTCAGACCCAAAATCCACTCTTTTAGGTATACATTTCTTCAGTTCTCGAAATGAAATGCTAGTAGACCTTATACTCATTAAAGGTAGCTTATCAGATATTGACTAGTTCAGGAATGTAAATGATGGCATTGCTGCGAAGTTTGTGATCTTTAGGACATCACTTAAATGTGCGGGAAAATTTGCTCACAGGCTGGTACGTGAAATCATGCTGCATAAAGTCATACTTTTCATTTGTTTTCTTCTTAATACTTCTTTTAAATGACTGACAATTGTGGATGAAATGTGGGACTACATAGGGTAACCAATAGTATTTTACATGAATTAGAAAAATTTTCCTCCTCAGAAAAAATATGGAAAAATTTCTTGGAATATGGAAAAATCTACTGAAGCAAGACACAGAATCCAGAAGCCATAATTGAAAATGTTAAAAATTCAAAATGTAAAAACTTCAAAATGTAAAAACTTCAAAATGTAAAATTAGCATACATGCCAAAAAAAACCCTAGAGTAAAAAGATAAACCGAAATTTTTGCACAACATATCAGACACAGCACTAAGTTCCTTAGTATATAAAGCATTTAAATTCAGTGAGAAAGGCTGACAACCTAGTAGAAAAATGGGCAACGAACTTTGATAGGCAGTTTTACAAAAAAAAAAAAAAAAAAAAAAACACATTTAAACATAGAAAAAGATGCCCAACTTCATTCACAATAAAAAAATGCATATTAAAAATCTGAAGTACAATAACCATTGTTTATCAGATTAACAGTTCTGTGTGGTATTATACAATAGTGTCTATAATAGCATTAAACAAGAAGTAATCTTAAAAGCCTGGATGAATGAATTATATTTGTAAAGTAGATTTTATGCAGGTATTAGAAAGAACAGTGTAGATTTCTGTGTATGGAAAATATTGAACAGATGTTAATTGAAGAAAGGAAAGTTAAAGTCAGATAAATTGTACAGTCCAATTTGTGTAAAAAGAGAGAATATATATACACACACGTACACACATACATATACACACGCACAGTTCTAAACAGAAGACAAGGATAGGGGTTGTTTTTGAGACCAGAACTGAAGAATGGGTGACCTTTGGGTAGAAAAGGACTTAACTTTCACTTTTTATCCTTTATGACGATTAATTTTTTGTTGCTATGTTAATGGATACTTTAAACATATTTTTAAAAAGCTTAAAGAAGATTCTAAATCAAGTAAAATACCTCAGGGAATACTGCCTGAAATACCTCCTATATGTCACAGATTTCTTTAGCATACTGGGGATATTAAGATGGAAAAATATTGTCTTTACTCTTCTCAAAACCCAGTAAAGCAGTCCTAATTTGTAAATAGGGTAAAACTCAAGGGAGTAGATATTTTATTAAATATCAGGCAAGAAAACTGTCTATCCCTTTGTAGATCTTGGGATAGTTTACATACTATAAGTTAATAAGTTAATAGTTTACATACTATAAGTTAATTGGGATAGTTTACATACTATAAGTTAAGAAGTTAATAGTTTACATACTATAAGTTAATTGGGATAGTTTACATACTATAAGTTAATAAGTTATAGTTTACATACTATAAGTTAATTATAGTTTACATACTGTAAGTTAACATACTATAAGTTAAGTTTACATACTATAAGTTATTGTAAACTTGGGATAGTTTACATATTATAAGTTTTTTTTATAAAGGTGTCACATTTTATTTATTTATTTAGTATCTTTGGCTGTGTTGGGCCTTCGTTTCTGTGCAAGGGCTTTCTCTAGTTGCGGCGAGCGGGGGCCTCTGTTCATCGCAGTGCGCGGGCCTCTCACTATCGCGGCCTCTCTTTTTGCGGAGCACAGGATCCAGATGCGCAGGCTCAGTAGTTGTGGCTCACGGGCCTAGTTGCTCCATGGCATGTGGGATCTTCCCAGACCAGGGCTCGAACCCGTGTCCCCTGCATTGGCAGGCAGGCAGATTCTCAACCACTGTGCCACCAGGGAAGCCCCTAGGATCTTCACTCTTAATAGCTAAACTATTCTGCTTAAACTTTATTCTGTAATCTGAATTCATCTCCACAAATGAAAGACGTAAGATTCAGAGGTTAAATAATTAGTTCAGGATTATACTGCAGTAAATGTCAAAGCCAGTTCTCCTGACTAAATCCAGTGATCCCCACATTGTACCACACTGCCTGTAGTTCACAGGGGAGTTCCAAAGAGGGAGAAAGGGAAGAGTCATTTTGATAATATGTACTACCTATCATGAGTACTAACGACAAATCACAGAAGGGGTGGTTTCTCTAAGAAAACAATTGCAGTAAAAAGAACTTACTTCCTTTTTATGAAAAAAGTTCCTCTATTCAAGAAATACCAAATAATTTGTTTTGCTCAGTAACTTTGATATGGTTTCTTGAGGCATTTTCAAGATCACTGGATAAAAAACCGGTATTCATTTAAAGCTTGTTTCTCTTGTGAAAGGACTCTGTCAGCAATCCATAATGAGGGCTGTGCTAACAAAATTCCAACTTTTCTGTGGGATGATCCAAAAACAGCAAACAGAAGGCATTGAATTTCTTAACAGTCACAAGTGCGTGCATGCATGCTATGCCATTCCTGTCATTCACTGCTTTTTGGTGTGCATAGATTAAAGTTGGAATACTTTGATTTGCAGACTAATATGTTCCATAGATAACTTTTTTCACATAGGAATAAAAAGAGTAGCTTAAGAGCACATGAAGTCTGTGCACTCTGCCCTTCATTTATACAGCTCTCAACTGAATGTATGTGTTTAGTCTGATTTTACGATATTTGCCTTGACAGTTTGCCTTCATATGTCTAAGATATTTGCTGGATTAAGATCCCGAGTTGTTTCTCTTGATATAAGAAAAAAAAAGAAAATATGGTTCTGATGAACCTAGGGACAGGATAGGAATAAAGACGCAGATGTAGAGAATGGACTTGAGGACACAGAGAGGGGGTAGGGTAAGCTGGAACGAAGTGAGAGAGGAGCGTTGACATATATACACTACCATCTGTAAAACCGATAGCTAGTGGGAAGCAGCTGCATAGCACAGGGAGATCAACTCGAAGCTTTGTGACCACCTAGAGGGGTGGAATAGGGAGGGTGGGAGGGAGAGGCAAGAGGGAGGGGATATGGGGATATATGTATACATATAGCTGATTCACTTTGTTATACAGCAGAAACTAACAACATTGTAAAGCAATTATACTCGAATAAAGATGTTAAAGAAAAAAAAAAAAGCAGGTTTATGCAAGTACCCTGATGGGAAACAGAGACTAAGAAGTGTATATATAATGATTGTTACATTCAGAAGAGGTGTAGCTCAGTGGGTTAAGTAGTATCTAATCTTGTCTTTTTCGTAATCCTACCTCAGTCTCAGTAGCCTTAGTGACAAACTCAAAAGTATAACAATACCAGTTGATCTTGAGCTTTCCTAAGCCATCTTCACTTTCATGCCAGAGCTTCACGGAAATATCATAGAACACAGTATGTATTAACATTGCATGGGGGATGGACTATATTCTACTTAGTATAGCATTCTCAACCATGTTAATAGAATGGCAGTGGGTGGAAAAGAGATGTAGGTGACAACACATAACATGCATTTAAAATGTCTTCCTTTCTTCTTTTTAAATTACAGCAAATTCAGTAAAGCTAGAAATGCAGAGTGATGAAGAGTGTGACAGGAAACCCCTGAGCCGCGAAGACGAGATCAGGGGCCATGATGAGGGTAGCAGCCTAGAAGAACCCCTAATTGAAAGCAGCGAGGTGGCAGACAACAGGAAAGTCCAGGAGCTTCAAGGCGAGGGAGGAATCCGGCTTCCGAATGGTAAACTGAAATGTGACGTCTGTGGCATGGTTTGCATTGGGCCCAATGTGCTTATGGTACATAAAAGGAGTCACACTGGTAAGCAGCTGAAAGAATAACCTGATGACTGCCTGTGACATCTGATGTTGATATTACCTGACATCTATTCTCTTTCCTTTTTATTCAGGGGTGGCAATGGTGAAACTACCTTTTCAGAATTCTGCTAGTATTGGATTGCTGAAAAGCAGAGAGTAGCCTGGGTCTTGACTTCCAGCCTTCAAATCTGAATAGCATATCAAAAAGAAGTTTGGGATTCAGTTTCCACAGTTCTTAATATAGCAAAAATATGATAAGGGTTCAAAAGGTATAGGAGAATTTCATTGTGTAACTTGATCTTTTTGTATTCCTATACATATTTTACCATACCCATGGGCAGGTAATGGAATTTGCTAGCTAAACGTTTATACTATAACATGGTACTCATGCATTTATGTAAGGGTTGATCATTTTCATCTTGTCTAGTTAACTTCTTGGAATACAATTTCCAATCAATCTTTGCCTACCATGGGTCTCTGTAGGAGGCAGACATTTATCTCCCCCAGTTTCAGGATGTCACCATCTTCCTGTAATTTTTAACTACAACTCCTGCAAGGAGATACATAGGATAGAATACAGCAAAGGGTGGTAGGAATGTGTAATCACAGAATCAGGTGAGGAAAGAAACCTCAGGTTAATTTAATATATACTTTTAGACCTTTGAGTAATGTGAAAAACCAACTCAGTGAGAAGGCCTTATTTAAACCTCTTCAAATCCTTTGGTAAATTTTTTTTTAAATTTCTTTTTAATGTAAAACACAAGAAATGAGATTGTGGCAAGATAGGCGGATCGTTGACCCAGAGAAATTCAAATTTATATGAAATTTGATTTAAAGGTAATGATAGCTTAAACTATAATGCAGAGTAGTATTATACAGCAAAATAGTAATAACTCATACAGAGTTTTAAAATATGACACTCTTTTGGAAGAGAGATAAATCACAGTACAGACATTGATTTAAAAGATTGACTTCTAGATAATCAATTTCATAAGTAGATGCTTAAAACATGAGAGATACCAGGGACATTGATGTCTTCTTAGTCCAGACCTCTCATTTACACATCAAGAAACTAAAGCCCAAAACAGTCAAGTGATTTATCCATGATCCCTTATGTGGTTAAGGGCATTGTGAGGCTAGGATCAAGGCTTCCTGATGCCCAGAGTGGTTTTGTTCCAATATTCTATGCTTGGTATATCAATATATCAATACTTTATGATGAGGTATTACTATAAGGCTGATATTTTAATTATAGTGAGAAATTACACATTAAAATCAGTGTTATCTTAAACAAAATCATCAGCTTTAGGGCTTACACTCTTACCCAACCATATAGTCAGTTACATTTTTACTTTTTTGTTTTGAATTTCCTTTTTAAACAGCATCATGATTTTAAAATATTTTTAAGTTTATAGTAATATTTGTATTACTAATGAAAATCTTTTTTAATTTTTAAAAATGTCTCATGGAAAAATTAAAAGATCAAGCTTGGTACCATATTTGATAAGAAAAAAAGGAAAAGGCTGTAAAGTAGTGAGGCTACTTTTCTTCTATGCTCATGAAGTAATTCCAACTGCAGCTCTAAAAGAAGAGTTCCACAAAGTTACGATGTATTCATCATCTCAGAGTGATTATACTGAGGAAGATAACACTCAGATGTCTAACTTCTCCCATCTAGCAATGTAGAAACTAAACAAAATTAGTCTAATGACTTTTCAGTTGAATTGCATATAGTATTCATTTTAAGGCTGAAAAATATATTTAAAAATTTTTTGTAAGATATTTAATAAAACTTTTATGGTGTGAGTTAAGAATATTCAAATAATCTGAATATACTCTATTGAAAATTTAGGTTAATTGATGTTTCACTGTAACTGCAGTGATTTTCATGAGGATTGTTGGTTTGTAAACACAGTTAACAATTGCATACCTACTGTACTATCCATTTGATATTTTTTACTCTAGTAGAGTTGAAAACCATCTAACTAACATGGAAAGTGTTTCTAAATAGTTATACAGATTTCCACAAGTCCTAGGAGTACGGGATTCACTCAGCTAGTAAAGGCAAGGAAAATAGGCGACTGAACAACTATTTAAAGTACTCTTGGAACTCTATGAATTTTTATTGTTAATAAATACTTA
The DNA here is from genome assembly GCF_025265405.1 of Mesoplodon densirostris. NCBI lineage: Eukaryota > Metazoa > Chordata > Mammalia > Artiodactyla > Ziphiidae > Mesoplodon > Mesoplodon densirostris. Next base: position 24,697,786 of record NC_082668.1, read on the forward strand.
TTAGAGTATTGGAAAAATTATTACACTTTCCTCAGATCTGGGAGGTTTTTCTTAAAGTTACTAGCCATTCGTAGAGGAGCTTGGGATACCTGCCATACATTGTTAACCATGAAATTGTGATGTGTCTTTAAATTAGCCATTTTTATATGTATTTCTGATGACCCAGTTTATACATCTGAGTGGGTCATGACATTTTCAACTCCATTTTAGCAATATGAGAATAGAAAGTCTACTTGTATTTCTTTAGATTGGAAAAATATATATAGTCAGAATATAGTCATTAACCAAATATTTTCTCCTTAATTTGATGAACTGTCTTCATTTTGGAACTTCCCCCTCTCACCAACTATTTATAGCTCGCTAGTATAAAAGACTTTGTTTTAAATCCTTAAAAGCCTTTGAGAAACATATGCTTGTTTCTATGAGCATTTAGCTCATGGAATGTCTAATATAAAATTGATAGTGGAAAAAGATACATAACCACCCAATTCATTAAACTGACATGGAGTATCATATCTAATTCACTTCTTCTTCTTTCTCTTTCATACTCTACTAAAGTGCCAATTCCAGCCTCTTTTTTAATGGCTTGGTGCTATTTCTTTGGTATTGCTACTTTAGTAGGTAATCAGGTAATATTGTCATCGGATACTCCAGGCACTCTTCACTGGGAATACAGGGAGAAGAAAAGAAATAGGGGTAGTAAATCAATTCATGCATAAACACAAATTGATACAAACACTATAAATGTAGAATATCCTTAATTTTGCATCTCTTTGGCGTAGGGTACTGTTATCTTTGTAACTAAGTTTTCAGCATCATATTTTGTCCGTTTCAGCTTTGTAGAGCCATTCTCTTGCTCTAAGGCCCTCTCTACACATGGTTGGGATTTTTCATATTTGTAGGTGGTTGTTCCATGCAACACAGGCACACCCTCTGTCTTTGATTCACCAAAGCAAATTGATGCATGTATACTTGCATTTCAATTCAATAAACACAAATCTAGAAATATGTTTATGAAAGTATATAAAATATTGAAATATAATTTATTCCATAATAAGTAGATAACTTCACCCAGTGAATAAAATGGTCCTTGAGTAGATTTGAAGATTTAAAAAAAAAAAAAAAAACACATTGAGAAGGGAAATAAAGAATAGCATGGCTACGTGACTACATCTTAATTGTTCTCCTGGATCCAGAGTTGTTAATCCAGACTTTGGTGCCCACCCATGGGAGGATTAGTTATCACAGATACAATAGCCTACTTGATGTTTTTGAATTGGACTTACTCTTTAATGTCACTAATGTATTTAGTAAGTTTGTGGGTTTCTCCTGAAATTTGCTTTTATTTACATCTGAAGAAAGTGATTAATATATATATATATATATATATATATAGAGAGAGAGAGAGAGAGAGAGAGAGAAGGTCTAAACCAACCTGAAAAGGACCAATTGATTCAGTCTATTTATTAAAGAAAAAACAAATTATTATAAAAGAAATAACCAAGATGTGTTGTTTCAAGTTACATAGACAATATGGATAGTCAACTGTACCTTTCAGCTAGTTATCAGATTTTACACATACCTCTGAAATTAATAGGCCAGGAAAATCAGTATTTCTTGAAGCTTCATCTGATTGAAATCAAAGTGCATTATTGTCATAGTCTCTTTCCTCTTATCAAAAATGGGCACATGACTGATTACCTTCATCATGCTTCTTTCTTTACTTCCCATGGCCATGGGAACAGAATTAGCAAACGCCTTCACACTAAGACTTATTCACTCAGCAACACGGCAGTGTCTCTGGATATAACTAGACATTTCTCCTACCCCTTTAAAGATGATCATATAAATTCAGAAGTAATTCTTATTAAAAACTATTTGAGGATATCTGGAATATTTTATAAATATAACCTAACAACTAAATTACCCTGTCATTAGTCTCATAAAACTCAATTAAGTAAATTAAAAATTATTTTTAAAAAATTATCCTTATTATAATTTTTTTAGATTAGCATTATTCTGAATGATGAATTCAGTAACCTAAATTAGGAATTTTTTTTTTCTAAATTAGGAATTTTTAAATATTTCAGCTCAAAGACTGTAGGAGGCTTAAAGAAAATCAAAGTTAGCATGCTACAGGAGTATTTTCCAAAGGCAAACATGATTTCAAATATTTTTTTTGTTCACCACATTAATTTGTTTTAAAGTTATTGAGTACTAATTTGTTATTGCCTGGGAAACCCTACATAGATTTCAAAAGTAAAATCAAATGTTTTTAGTAAAATGTATAATTTACATTTGCTATTAACTTTTTAGAGAGTAAGAAAATTTCATTAATAAAATTCTCCTGCCTTTTTATTACTAATTTCATGACACAGGTGGGGAGAAGAAAATTCTGATTTTAAAAAGTTTTAGACTGCTGTTCCATTGAAACACGCAAAAGAATTAAGTTGTATATGTGTGTGTGTCTGTGTGCATAAGATTAAAAAAATTACCAAAATTAGGTTTATTTTTAAACTTTGATTATTTTATACCATACGAGAGGTTTTAGGTTGTGCCTCTTTTTTAAGCTGTATTTAGTGTTGATTTGTCAGTTTTACCAAATGAATCAACCAAGTTAAATTATATAAAATTTAAGGTAACTTTAACATTATGAATAATTCTTTTTCAACCATCAATATAGGAGTTTTTGTAAACTTAGGTCATAAGTTTCCTCTCCAAATTTCTTAAAAACAAAAGGCTTAACCCTTGCTACACAAACACAGATTACTCTTTTTCGGTATATATATCTCATTAAGTTCCAAAATGAGCAAGAACTACAGAATTCAAAATACACCTGATCTGTCAGTTTTTTAATTTCCTTGGGCTTTATAATCTATATGATAGAATGTGCAGTGGTAGCTGCCAGAAGGTGACCAAGTTTATCTTATTTATGCCTCCTAGCTTTCTTTAATAAAAAGAATCATTGAGTTTGCATTATTTTAAAGGCCCCCAAATATAGTGTGGTTTCATTATTCACTATTATTATGAATGTTTCAGTTAAAGATATGAAACATGACAATTCAGTGTAAATTTTTTGAAAACTATTAAAATTACAGTCATTATCTAACCTCAAGTACAGAATTGGTCCAGTTCAACCAAAAGGGAATTGTTTTTTAATTTAATTTTTACCCTAATGTTGAGTTTTAATATATTTGTATTATTTATATATTAATTTATATTTTATGTCTATCTTTAGAGATAGACATGTTTAAAGGCAGTATTTCATCATGGTTTAATGATGTTATCCGTATGATCCTACTTGCCAATTTTACTCCTTCATCAAACTACGTTTTTACCTTCAGTGACATTGTCAACAGCCAGTTGATGGCAACGGACAGCAGATAATTCTGGCTTAAACAATTTTAGGGCAATATGAGTAGTAGGAGAAAAGGTTCCTATCAAATAAATGATTTTCTCAAGAAACAGAGAATATATGTACAGGAAATGTCTGGATGAATAATTTTCTTTTGATTTTCTCTGATTATATCAGGAAATTTTGCCACAGGTTTTATTGTTAGTGACTAGGAGAATCCAGAGACCTGGGCTATATTTTGAGATTTTGTGGTAATGAGCTTTGCAACCTAGTTCATTCATTGAACCTCTTTGACTCCCTGATAACAAAATTATCAACTAAATTAGAGAGTTAGACTAAAGGTCCCTTTCAGCTCAAAGTTTCTGTGATTTTTTTAAAGAGATAACATGGTACAATAAAGAGAGCAAGATTTTGTAGTCAAATTGACCAGGAGTCATGATCAGCTCAAGTACCTATTAGCTGTGACTATAATCAGAAACTTTGATACTTGAACTTCCATTCCTTCATTTGTAAATTGAAATTATTAATACCAAATTAGTAATGCCATCGTGAGGTTTGAAATATTTTATGTAAAGCAACCAATAAAGTCAGTAAAGTGATGGCACCTAGTTGTTCAACCAGTGGTCAATGCTATGATTGTTACTCTTTGCAGTACAGGAATCCTGTAAAATTTACATGAAGAGCGGAAACAGCACTTGACCTAAAGTTTGGGACTTTGGTATTATTAGCAAAGCAAATTCTAGGAAGATAAAGGTTTGGAAGGCTTAGGAGGGAGTTGGACTTTCTCAGCACAGAGAACTGGCTGTAGTTAACATTGTACAGCAAATTAGTCACTTGCACATAACCTACTTGATCGTCCCCACCTCTTTCCCCTTCTGCAGGTGAACGTCCCTTCCATTGTAACCAGTGTGGAGCTTCTTTTACTCAGAAGGGCAACCTTTTGAGACACATAAAGTTACACTCTGGAGAGAAGCCGTTCAAATGTCCTTTCTGTAGCTATGCCTGTAGAAGGAGGGACGCCCTCACAGGACACCTCAGGACCCACTCTGGTAAGTGCCACCAACTCTTTGAGTAGAAAGTAAAATATGAGAACTCAGGAGACCGCTATAGCATAATACAAAGTAACTTCTAACTTTGGTGCATAGCTGGGAATGAGCTAGACAGTATTTTTATTTGTGTACACTGAATAACTGACAAATCTTGCAGGATGCATATGGTCCTTCTTTTTTAGACTTACAGACTTGGCAGAAAGGAGTACTGTCAACTGAAGAGTTTCAAGCCATTGAAGAAAACAGCTGTTATATAAATTTTCTATGATTTTTAAATTTTACAATTATTAATGCAGTAATTATGGTTAATCCAGAATAATGGAAAATCTAGTAAAATATCATCATTACGTGCCATTGTTACCATAGAGGAGAGGAAACCTGTGGTATTATTTTGACTGATATGGTACCTGGGCTGGAACCTCAGTGGGAAGTCAAATATCACTATTTTTAAACTTGAAAATATTATGCTCATTAGAAAATTGGCTGTGAGAGTGTTTTATGTTTAATTTTAACCCTCCTTGTTTCTTTAACTCTCAAACTATAGTCATTGGATTCTCTCTGAAACTTTTCTCTGCTTCATAAATCATTTAAAAATCTAGAATAAGTTTGATTTTATTGTAAATGCCAGAATATAGTGCATACAAGCAAAAGAATGATTAGATACTGAATGAATTTCATTTGGCTTTAGCATGAATTGCCATAACTAAGAAGTTAAAGGTGGAAAATTAATACAGAATACTCTTCAAGCTAGTTTTATATGCTCCTTCTGTTCATAATGACATATTAAAATTTAATTTTAATATGAAGATATGATGGAAGTGATATCTTCATCTACATTGACAAATTATATTAGAGAGTGCTGTGGGTTGTGAGGTAATGCTCATACTATCTTTCTTTACATTTTTCCTGTTAATCCTTAAGGCTTTACACAGTTTTTTAATGTGAATGTGAAATAAGGTAAAACTATTCTAGACATTAACTCTTAAATTTGGGGCTGTTACAGAAAAATGAAATTAAAGCAAATATTAAACTGTTTTAAGTATATATTTTATATTCATCCCTGACTTAAAGCAGTTCACTCATTTCCAACTATCACACATTATATTTTATTTAGAAATTATGCTGTGAAAATTATATCTTAAAGTGGTATTGTTTTATTATAAAAGTATTCTTTATTGAAAGATAATTTTAAGACCTGACAGTTATTTCCTTTAGGTAGCCATGCACTCTGGCTTCTTAAAGTATTATTCAGTTGACCAAGGATTATATAAAACATAGCTTTTCATGAGGATGAAGTTGAGGCAGAAATATAACTTTAAACATCTATTTCTACTGGTCACAAAATTTACAAAACTGTGTTGTTGTTACTATCATGGTTTAGTGTATACATGTAACTTTTACCTGGTGATTGCTAGATTGCTCTTAGAAGGTTCACTGCCTGTTGACACCTCTGGAAGGCATTTGACAGTCATCTCAATTTGTTTCCTTGATTTCCTTTTTGTTCTTTCAAGAGATTTATCCCTGTGGGTAGTGTCTAAGAAGTCAAGACACCTTGGTTTTTGTGTTAGACTAAGCTGGACAGCTACAATTGGTTTCATTATGCAGATTAGGCATGGCCCATATAGGGGTTCCTGGTTGGTGGCTAGTGGAATGAGGGGAGGGAAAGATGTCACCCAAAGTAAGCCCCTTCCACTGGCTTTGCAAGGCCAGACCCTATAATTTACATGGTTCTATATAATTATAAAGCTTATATGCATAAAGCAAAGCTGTTTCTATGAAACTGTAAATTTTGTAAATAAATACATTTCTACTTTGAGGTTCAAAAAAAATGACATGGTCCCTTTAACTGCTATTATGCTGATTTTGCATTTTGGTATACTAAGTCATGACTTTTGCAGATATATAAACAGATATGCTCAAATTGGCTAATAAGGGGAGTTTAATGGAGGGATGAGAGGGGGAGAGGTGTATCATCCACTTACTGCATCATCAAGGGGTGAAGTCAGTTCAGACCTACTTCCAACACTAACCATCACCAATGCTTTTCACAATAGATAGAACATAAAACATAGCTTCCAAAGTCCATGCTTCTCTAATTGGTCAGAAGGCTCAAGGTGATCATTATGGCTTTCTTCTTCCACTGCCAATTTCATCTTCCCCTTACTTTCACCCTCTTTTTAGCCCCTGGTCTGGACAGGGTTCTTTATGGGTGATCCTGAATTCCTACAACATTGAGTATTTGGTGGCCCTTTCTTCCTTGGATTACTGTAGTTTTTCAATTACCAGCATTATTGGAGAAGTTTTTGTTAGAGATGCCCCAGTAAATCTCCTGAGTTTCAAACATAGTTGGCCTTGCCCATATCATATAGTAACAACCCCAGATCATTTTGGTAATCTGGAAAAATTACCAGCCAATAGCCCACTTCTCTTCCTGTTAATTCAGCAGATTAAAATGCCCCAAATAGCCAGGGAGTAGTCTCAGGTTCCAATACAATGGTAAGAGAACTCTGATCCCTCGTGGAAACATTCTTCCTTTGGGCACTGAGATCTCCAAAACCACCAATCCCAAGATTTCAGCACAGGAAGTGAAAATCCCTTAAATGAGTTATTTGAGGTATTTGTGTTGTGGCCACTACTACCTTAACCTCTTTGTTCTCAAACTTATGCATTCTGGCAATGAAGGAGATAGATGACTTTTGGCATTTATCATATCCTATAGAACACACCCAAACTTCTCCCAGCTAGCAACTATACATGAACCACTCCACTGGTTGGCCACTTTACCACTCTATTTAGCCAAATGATTCTGGATGATGTGGCATGAGGTATGGCCAGCGAAATCTATAGGTTTGAGCCCATTTCTATATTTCCTTTGCTGTGAAAAGAATTTCCTAGTTAAAGTCAATATTTTAAGGAATACTATGATAATTGTTAAGGCATTCTGTTAAATCCAGGTGTAGAGGCACATACAAAAGTATTGAAGGAAGGGTAGGTAAATCTATATCCCAAATATCTATTAATTCCTATGAGAATAAATTTCTCCCTCCTTCAGGTTGAAAGAAGTTCATTGTAACCTGCCAGCCATTAATTGACTGGTCGATCACCTTGGAGAATAGTGCTTTATCAGCGTCTCAGCATTGGAAAGTGGTGAACTCAGCAGTTGTGGTAGTTAAATCAGCCATAGAGAGGGGGAAATCTATGTTGTTGAAGCCATACATAGTTTCCACCCTTGTTCCTATTGTCACTTTGTACATGGGCCACTTGAGCAAGCACCAGGGTAGCTAGATAAAGAATCTGTCATTCATAAAATAGATTGTGTTATTGGCTTGGGTCACCCATCACATAATCTTGTCCAGATTACCAAGAGGGTTCTCCACAATGGAAGCCCTCTAGAGGGAATTCACATAGTAACCATGTTGTCACACTTTGTACCTATTCTGAGAGGCACATCTGCATAACTCTCCCAAACCTTCATTCTCCAGTCTTCCAGTCTTGTTTTTCCAAGTCCTTGACCATATGGCCATGCCATGTATCATTACCTCAGCTATCTCTTCTTCCATGCAAACTGTACAATCTGAAATTCTGCTAGGGCGTTATCTTTCACTACTATATTTCAGGGGCAGCCCCCTTCATTGGGCCTATAACACAGTAGTTGCAGCTAATACTAAATACCATACAATTCATTTACAAGCTGGGTTCATGTGGTTTTATCCTACGTTAATTGGTCATTGAGAACACCCCATGAGGCCCGATTGTGAGAGACTGTGAAGCAGTAGTAGCAGGTATCAGAAACACGTGAGCTATTTGCTCATGATGTATACTTGGGCTTCCCAAACCTGTGTGATCCAAGTTTCATTTAACAATGAAATGCTCTTGTGCACGTCTTATTTTATGATATGTTGAATCGGATTAACACATAGTTCATTTTGTCTAGTTTGGGCCACATAGTCTTTTTGGAGTCCCATGACCTAATACTCAGTCTTAACAAGAGTCCAATAACAAATTAAGAGCTGCTTTTCAAATGGCAAATCATTACTGAGAAGATCACATATCTTTACTCCACTAGGGATTTGCATTCTGATGCTTCAGTGGCAGATGTCATACACCATCTTTGCTTACCACAGATATTTCCAAAAATCATTACATTTCTGGATCTTAGAACCAAAGGTCTAAATAGCAGCTTTCATTACAGCAGAGGTACAATGCAGATTCATTTCTTGCCCCAGTCCTCTCTCAACATTGGCAGCCTTGTTGACTATCTAGTACATGCATCAGAGCAGAACACCCAAACGTGGTATATCTTGCTTCTAAAATTCAAAGAGGACACCACATTTTCTGCCTCCTTCTTCATAATGAAAGGTACAAGGTGCAACAACTTATCATTTACTATAGAGGCTCTATTTCAACATGCCTACATTGCTAGGCCCCTAAAATTTCACCAATGCGGCAAGTCTCTAAACTTTTCATAGAGATTATCTCCTATGCCCTAATATATGTCTTACTGAGGCATCTTAAGTGTTTACTACTTCCTGACCCATCACCAAATCCAATTAGTATAATACTATGAATGTAATGTTCCATCTCGGTGTTATGTGAGATGTCAAGATGAACCAGATTTCTTTGGACTATATTATGACAAAGAGAGAAGAGTTGACCTAGCCTTAAGGTAAGATAGTGAAAGTATGTTGACTCTGCATTGTGAAGACAAACTGCCACTGATTATCTTTGTTGATAAGGAATTACTTTTAAAAGAAATTAAGTCAGTAGCTCCATATATGGTATCAGGTACTATGTTAATATGCTCCAACAGAGATACTACTACTAGAACTGCTTCTGTAGTTGGCATTATGATGTGATTAAACTGTCATTCATCCATAGAACCATCTAGGTCTTGTATTAGCCTAACAAACAGCTTAAACGGGTATGTAGTAGAAGTGACCACCCTAGCATCCTTCAGTTCTAGTTTATTATCTTGGGAGAAATGATAGGTCTAGGGCTGCAATCTCCTATATGGTAGCCACTAGTCACATGTGGCTGTTAAGTACCTTCATATGGTTAATGCCACATGTTGAAATTATATTTAAATATATTATGAAAATTAATTCCACCTGTTTAAAATGTGACTATTAGAAAATTTTAAATTATATATGTGATTCATATTTTCATTGGACAGCACTGTTCTTGGCTTTTTATAATAGACCTCCTGCCATGGGTCAGGGAACCAGTGTAAGGGTTCTTCCCATTACTAAATGCATTTATTCCTATGATACTATAAGATGGACTTGAGTGAAGTCTCCATATATATCTTGACCTCCATAAGCTCCCAGTTTGACTGGTGGGCCACAGTGGTATTTTGGGTTCCAGGGATTAATGTCAATTCAGAGCTAATCTAATACAATTGTCTAATAACCTGCAGAAGGATTTGGTATTTTCCTTCTCCCAATTCACAGTCACCCTCATAAATGGCCACAGGTGATTCTGGAATGGCTTAGAGGAAAATTCATAGCATACAGAGGTGGCCAGGTTTCAGGGCCCTTCTGAAAGGGACTCTGTCTCCACCTAAGATTATGTGACTCTGGATATGTGAATAGATTTAGGTCTGGGCAGTGGATAAGAGATCATGAATCCCACTACGGCAACTAAAGTTGGGTTTTTGCCCACAAGACCTAGACTTTTTCTGTCCATGTAAGACAGTTAGCAGCTTGGCAGTCTAACCATCATTTTCATTCTTGGAGGATCTGTAATCCATTAGCCATTTCCATAGAACCCTGTGGCACAAAACACATTGTTATCCCATCCCTGTGGCTTGTTAAGATAACTGCACTTCCTGAAATTAATTTCTACCACAAAGCCTCTGCCATCTCAGAAGATCACATTGGATACATTTAAATTAGGGAGCCCAGATCTGTTGGTAACATCTATCATTGTTCTCTCCAGCCTAGAGAAGACAGTTACCAGGAAGCTTTTCAAGCACGCTGGTTCTTTCCTCACCAATGTAATTCTTCGGTGAGGCCCTTCCAGGGGTATGGTTAGGGGAGGACTGAACAGGATCATTCATAATAGATCCTTTCCAATATTACTTGAGCTTTTGGACTTCTATTTTGGTGTGCCAAGAAAATTCTGCCCTTTCAACTTTTCACTGTGTAAGCCATCATTAAATCAAGGATTCAATAAACCAGTCACTCCTACCTGCTCAAGGCAATATATTAAATCACAAATTCCAGATGAATGCACCTATATTGATAAATTTGGCCTGATCTAGCATTTTAGTTCATCTTCTTGGTATAAAACCCTTAGAATCAATCCATTTCCTTACATGCCATCTGGACTCCTTACTGATACAAATTGGTAAAGTTTTGCAATTCTTTCAGTGTACAGGCTGTCACCTCCTAAATATCCCTCGATTTTGGCTATATTAATATCTAACTTGGTATGAGCCTGGAGGGCCATGAGTGGTAACAGAAATGAGTCCTGAAAAGAATTGCCATTCTCTGATTGAGTTCCTGCCTCAGCTGAAGCAGTTGGAAGTCCTCTTACTATACAGAAAGGCTGATTTATGGGACTGTTGGTTTCCTTAAATGGAATGGTAGGGAGTGAAGACAAATGTGTCTTCTGGCAAGGATGGTTCAGGAGGGTTTAGGGGTTCAACATTCTGAACCTCAGTATTTGATTAGATCGTAACAACCCTTGTTTCACTCTTTCCCCATCATTACACTGTTACCAAGACCAAATGGTATTGGCTTTGCCCATTTTATTTAATATGGCAGTTTCATAACCCTTCAAATCAGATTCTGGAGTTGGTCTTCTGCCTTATTTGCCCTGAGCCTTAAGTAAATAAGGACTCTCTTAAAGCTAACAGAGAACTTTGATATTTCACCGCTGTTCTGACTTGAGCATTCAGGACCTTCAATTTGTCTTTTCTCCTTTGTATAATCCTTCAGGCCATCAGAAGTAGCCATGTAACACTACAGTCTTCACATTAGACACCACCATTGTTCCTTCAGCAAGTAAAGACCACAACTCCTAAAGCTTTGCCTTGCATCTGCACTTCATACTACCATCAGTGACAATTTGAATAATCATGTTGCTAGCACATGTCTAGAATTACCAGGATTTCACTAACTTCCTGATAAGGAGGCCATGCTATTCTCTTCAAACATGAGAAACTCAATGCCAGAATGCCATTTTGTCTGAGGCCTTGGGCCACTCCTGCTACCAATAAGTATCAATCAGAGCCCTGATAGGAAAGCAGTAAGACACTCAAATGGGGAAAATGTGGAGACATTCATAAAAGCACTAATATTTACAAGATAAGGGGTAGGCATAAAGAAAACCAACAAGGGATGGTTGCAATCCCATGTCTGAAGAGGTCACTGGAATTAGGAGATATAGGAGACAGTCTTGAAACTGACCTTCAGTAGAGGAATGTACCCCTGCTAACCTGTGACTGAGGAATAAACACCTTGGCCTCACTCTTTCCACCCCTCCTGTCTTGCTGATGCCTTACATTAAATGAGCATAACCAGAAGCCAGAGGAAAAAGGAGCCTATTGATGAAGCCAATAGAAATTAGCTTTCTGCAGGAGTAGAGCAGAGCAGAGTGAAAATGGCTATAGAGGTGAAAGAAAATATGCCACAGATTGATTACATTTAAGAACTAGTGCCTAAACTTACTAGTATAGGGTATTAAGTGTAATGTAATGATTTTTAATTCTAATTTCTGTTTGTTATAAATATTATTATTAATACGAAGTATCTTGCTTCCTTCTCTTCCATCCCAACCCCTACTTTGGGTAATGAGTGTTCATTGTTTATTCTATTTAGTTAGCTATTGTGTTCTACAGTATTAATACTGCATCTTTGCTTCCTGTGTTTTAGATTTGAAAATTTTCCATGTAGTAGGTTGGTAACAATGAGCCCAGTATTGATGTGCACTTACATATTTCTGTGAGATTTTATATCTATCAGTTTAAGAAAAATATCTGGAATACAGTATACATTCAGTAAATGCTAGCTCGCTCTTTCTTTTCTTCCTTCCTTCCTTTCTTTCTTTCTTCCTTCCCTCCCTTGTAAGATCCCATATAAGCTGAAAGTTTCTATTTGGAACTCTCTTGCATACTCTAGAGGACACCAGGTAGTGTCTTGATTTTAGTTGCATAGCCCCAATAGTTACATTATTGACAGGTAATGTCTGGCATTTCTTGAACTCTCCATAGGCATGAGGCACTGTGCTAAGCACTTCCTATGGATTATTCGTTTAATTAACACTCTTTTACCTGACATGAGCAAAACCAGGTAGTTTATCAATTAAAAACAGTACATCTAGCAATATGGGAAATTCTTTTCATAAAAAAGGTCCTTAACATTTAAAAATATAAACATTGGGATGGCCAAAAAGTTTGTTCGGGTTTTTCCGTAAGATGTTATTGGCCAACCCAATATAAAATATGTATTTAATCTTTTTAAAAAAAAAGAAATATATATATATATATATAAGGCCAGGCCCTTTCCTTTCAGTGAGGAATTTAGTTATGGAATTCCAAGTAATTTTCCTGGCCTAAACCACACTCATATCACATCATCTCAATTCCATTTTCAGTTTCTTTAAGAACTTAAAGACCTTGTGAAGCAATCAGACTTCTATTAAATTTTTAAAAGATTTTTCTCACTAATTTTTAAGATTACCTTTGCCTACCTCCAATTCATTAGCAGTTTTTTTTCAACTCACCTTTATTGAATTTTTCCATAGTGGTAAAATTAGTTTTTATAGAAAGAACTTTCTTCTGTACTTATTTTACTGGAATATGTATATTTGAAAAATTTACTTAATTATGATAACAGGTACAGCTGGCATAAATGGGTTTGGCTAGAATCATAACTGACTGAACGTGAGTATCCGGTTCAACTGCTAGAAGTGTTTATGTCGGCATACCAAAGAAGGGCCTGGGAGCACCAGAATTTCAGTATGCTTTTCAAAGGGAATGGAGAGACAGAAAGCTTCTTGCTAATATTATTCCTAGTTTACAGGTAAGGAGACTGAGGCACAGAGAGGTCACACGGGCAGAGCCTGAATTCAAACCAAGACAAACTCCAAAATCTGTACTACATGCTACGGAATAAATGATACAGCCCCATATGTTTATTGCATCCTCTGTCTTGCTGAACTCTTTTAACTCAAAATGATAAAGCAAAAAAGAGTACTGTCTGGAAGTCAAGAGGTCAAGACAAATGGGTTTTCGAATGGGCTTATTGCAAATTAGCTTTGTGACTTTGTCAGATCACTTAATTTAATCTTTTAATCTTATGCTGCTCACATTATATGACACTAATAACAATCTGTTATCTTTTCTCCTGGGATTTTGCTGCCCATCCGTCACTAAGATCAAACCTTAAAGAGTAAAATGGTAGTCCCCACTCCCCAGTTGTTGTTTTTTTTTTTTTTAGTTTTCTATTGTTTGTTTTAACTTTCAAAACAGATTTGCATAAAATGGAATAGGTCTTAAGATTTTCAGATGACCTTCATGGCACCAACATTACTTCTCTGCTAACATCTGCTAACGTAAATCTCAGAACCTTGATATAGACAGTTTCTGATTTTGCACTTCTAGTTCCAGATATAGTTTGTTCATTTAAAATGCATTCCCTTTTAAAGAATATTTTTGAAAAAGCTCTCTCTGTGTTGCTGAATGCCAGCAGAAGTGTGAAACAATGTTGACTTTTCTCTCCCCCACCTTTGCCAGTTAGTACTTGAATGATATTTTTCACACTGGAATGGAAGATGCAGTCACACATTTGATTGCATGTTTTAAATTTTGATTATAGTCATTGATAACATTTTTTTAATTTTGAAAGGATGTCCAATTTTATAAATAATTAATAAATCAGGGCTCCTTAAAGAGCAAAAATATTTTGGTAGTGTTTACCAGTATTTGCTATGGAAAAGTTTGTTTTCTAACAATAATTTTAAACAGTATAATATTATTTCTGGAAATAGATTAATATGATCATCTTTTTTCAATAGCAGATAATTCCTGTCAACAACTCCTAGGTTTTATTCCCAACTTCTTAAGATAATAACAGGAGAAATCAGAACCTTTCTTACTTTTGTTATGGCAGTGCTATATCCTATTTGTGAAATATTGTCCATTCAGGGGAAAAAAAAAGTGAAATAATACAATCTAAGTTTTGTTTGTACAACAGTCATCAGTGTTTAATTTTTTTAACTATTTTCATATATTATGCGTTAGAGCTATTCTGCTGATATTGATGCTGGATATTTCATTAGAATTGCTTTATTTTATTGCAGTATGGTGGCTAAATTTAAGATATCTAGCAATTGCAACCCTCTTTCTACTTTCGCCTCTTTGGAACACTCAAAAAAAAAAGAATGACTGAGGAAGGGAAAAAAAAAACCCAGATCCTTTTACATGTGAAATTTAAATGACGAGAAGGAAAGGAGAGAGAAATAAAGAATTGTATCATCAACAATATATCAGCTGGAGACCACAGTCAAATTTTTAGTCCATTGAGAAAGTAAACTACACTTTATAAACATATCCCAACCTTATTTTAATATATAAGGTTGTAGGAAAATAAAAAATACTGGTTTATATTTTAAACTCTATCCATTAATCTGAGATTTACCACACAAATCATCTAATTTCCTTTATGTAAATTTATAACATAACATAGTATTTATGTCAGTTTTTTGTGCTGAATCAGTGCTCCTGCTATAAAAAAATGTTTTATTAGTTTTGTCAGATTTTTAGTTTAGCAAGTGATTATAGTCCTTTCATTCTTAGAAATTTGATTAGTGTGCTTCATACGTTAGGTATTACCCCTTTTAATTGTCTTT
Source organism: Mesoplodon densirostris (assembly GCF_025265405.1). Taxonomy (NCBI): domain Eukaryota; kingdom Metazoa; phylum Chordata; class Mammalia; order Artiodactyla; family Ziphiidae; genus Mesoplodon; species Mesoplodon densirostris. Next base: position 24,713,044 of record NC_082668.1, read on the forward strand.
ATTATAGCCAGTACACTGGGGAAATAGTGTTACAATTAAGCCCTGGACCCCTATTAATCAAAACAATACTTAGCATACTTGTTATTTTTTAAATCTAGGAGGAACTAGAATTGCATATTTTTTCCTAATTAGCACCTCAGGTATATTTCTCACATACTCTAATGCAGTGCCCAAATTAAATATTTAAAACACAATAGAAGAGTATGTATTATATATGGAAGCTTATGTAATATATATGCAATATACATTCCTTTGTATAAATTGTAAAGAGAAAAAAGTAAGAAAGAATGCCTCTTGGGCAGTCTCAAATGTTTTTAATGCCATATGTAAAATTCAGTTTTGGCCATGGAATTGTACTGGACTTACATTCTTACAAAAAATATATTCTTTGCTTAAAAATGGAATCTTTTCATTTGAAAATGAAAAATCCTATGTCCCAAGGAAACTTATCCACTGTCTCTTGTATTCCTTAACACTACTGTATTTTTACATTGCTTATTATAACATTAAGGTACTGTTCAGAGATATATAAATAAAATATCCTTGAATAAGCAGATAAGTTTAGGAATTTTTTTCTGATTTTTTTTTTGTTCATCTCATTTTAAGAAAATAAGAATTACTTTGTGTTTTCAGTAAGACCTGTTATAAAAGTCAAAGGAAAACCTTATTAGCTTTCAGTTAAATCAGTATTTATTATATAATTATTTGGATATATCACCTAAAAATAAACACTTTTAAAAATTAGTTTATATGATATATCTATAGCATATAACCCTAGAATATATCTATTTAAGAAATCTTCCAGTGTCAGTCTTTTAACTTAGGATCAATAAGCCTACATTATTCTGAGCAAATGTCTAGTTTATTTCCAAACACCTCAGTTATGTTAATTTTTACAACATGATTTTGTAATCTATTCAATGTTTGGCAAATTTCACTTAAGAAGTTTTTTCTTTATGTCTAGTTATCAAGTTAAAGCTATTTTGTCCTATAAAAAGCAACTGGACCAGATGTACCATATAAATATCCATCTGTTAAAACAACATCCGCCTCATTGTACATTTTTAGTTCTTTTATATAAGGACTGTCTTTTTGTTTTTTTAAGACCCTATAATTCCATGTACTATATTTTATCCATAAAAATAGCTCAGAAATATGGAATACTTTTATTAGTTTTCCTAATACTAATTTTTTAAAAAATGTATCAGTTCAATAGTATACTGCTGCAAACTCACTTAAAAGTTTGCCTTTTATTTTTAACTCTATTTTATATTTTGTTCAGTTATTCCTTTAACTATCATGAGAATATACCTATAGAATATTATGACTCACCCTGCTTTTGAATATATTTGGATATTCACATTTAGTGGACTATTAAACCAGCTAACAGGCATTTTCTAAGTATAAACTACATGATCTTAGAGAAGCTGGTAAGAAAAGATAGTTTTCTCCTCTTCAAATTTCTGGAAAATAAAGTTGAAAAGTAGCATCTGACTTGGTTTGAGATAGTGCTGACCTTTAACCATACTGTTAAAGAAACAAAAGTACATAAATAAGTACCTTAAGTTTCTATTACATATGAAATCTTTTTATAACATGGATTTGCTACAGGTTATAGACCTTTGGATATTAATAGTACTGATTATTTTGCAAAATAAGAGTTTAAAATGTCTGAAAATTGGGTATGTGGCTAAAAGATTATCATTATCAGTTATTTCCATATTGACATTATTTTAAAACCAGATCACCATGACTTTTCTAACAGATTTGCTAAAGAGATCCATTCAGACAATACTAAACCATAGACTAGTATAATGATAGACATACTGGATTAAATGATGCTGGTTATAGAAATTGAATCTAGTGTAGCTCATTCATAGCAGTGATGGTGCATTTAGTGTAGTATAATTTGCCCTGCAGACTTCCCTTGAGAAGGAACTGTTTTCACCTGATTGTAGACCTGGCACCTGGCCCACTCTCTGGGTGATCTCCCAAGAGTGGACTTTGCCCACCCTCCACCACTCCTTTCCTTCCTGGAGGTGGTTGATAGAGGAGGATTACATTGATAATTACACAAGCAGTGTCAGTTGCACATGTGATTTGCATAACTTTGTTGTGCTGAGTTCACCTATTAAGTCCTGACACTTACGCCGGTGGTGCCTCTCTGTATGCTTTGCAATAAACACTGAAGAGAGGGGATGGGATTAGTGTCTTCATTCCTGACTCAGACACACACAACACACACGCAAGGCCCTGCCCATTGAAAGCTGACCGGGAGGGAAAGCCACTTTCAGTCAGGCCAGCTGCTGTGACCATCCATATGATTTCTACCCAGTAGAACACAAATAATCATTATATACTCTACCTTATATGATCCTTATAAAAGAAATTAAGTTTTTAATAGCATATACGATCTCATCTTTTTCAAATAGTTGTAGTCATGCTTCTTTAAATTTTTGAAACTTATTTCTAGAAGGAGTAATGGAAAAGCAGTCTTTCTTCTCTAACACATACTCATCTGATGTGGCTCTCCACGTTGGCTCGAAGACCAAATCAGATTAGTTTACTTCTGGGACCTTTCCTCCTTACCTTTTTCTATTCTCAGGAGTTCTAAGAAATAAGCAGGAACCATGGACGTATTTCTTATTATTCTCAGTTTTCTGTAGACAAGTTGAGTAGTACAGTTTTGCATCCTACTTGGATGTTACTGTGGACAGTCTGAGCTTGCTGTTTCACATTTTCCTTTCCATAGTGCTGAGTCTGCAGGCCTGACATGTTTGGAACTCCATGGCAGAAATGGGAGGGCAGCATGCCAACTTCTTTACTTATCCAGTGTCCAAAAATGAACATCACACTGTTTTTTGTTTTGTTTTGTTGAGGGTTTTTTTTTTTTTTTGTAAGCTAACCTCCACCCTCTCCTTTTATTTTTCCTACTTGATCCGTGCATGTGAGTCAAAGAAACCTGTTCATCCACAGCCTGTACTGTCTTGCCAATCTTGTAAGAAAACTCCCAAATGTTAGAAAACCATACAAATGAGGTAAATAAAACCCAGTACCATTCATTATAAGCATATAAAATATACTTAGAATATAATTAAAATTTTATTTAAGGTATCATAAATCATCAGTCAGCATGGTTTCTCTCTAAATTGTACAAAAAATATAATAAGCATGTAGATAAAAATGAAAGATCCTAAATTCTGCATCTCAAAAGAAAAGATCTTACTATATTCTCTTTTGCATCTGTATCCCTTATACTGTATCGATTGAATGAATGAAAAAATCTATGGATGCTTTCAGTTGAACATTCTTACATTAACTAGAAAGTTAGTTTTTTAAGATTACTGGAGATCAGTTGTGGTTATATGTGTTTCCTAGCAGATGATAAATGTCAGTCCATTGTAAAAATTAAAGTTAATGGCTAACATTTAATGGGCTCTTATTTTGTGACAAGCACTATTTTAAGTGCCTTATTTTACAGATAAGTAGAGTCAGAGAGAGAGAGAGAGAGAGAGAGAGAGAGAGAGAGAGAGACACTAATATCCCCACAATCTATAGTTTTGAATATTATGTGTATGGTTCCTTATGTCAAGCTTTATCTTATTAAGGTTATTATTCTTTTACCTTATATTTTAAATGTATATTTTGCCAACAATGTATTATTTGGATTAGATTTTAAACACACACACAAGCACACAAAAACGTTTGACATAATGAAACTAAAGAAACATATCATGCTTAAATAAACAAAAATGTTCCATAATGCTTGAGGACATATAAAAATTTAGAATAAAATAAATAAATCTAAGAATAGAATAACTCATCTATGAGAGAGTGCTTTTCAAAATTATGCTATGATACAGTAAAAATCTTACCATTATAACTACATATGCACATTTCATACAATTTCCAATATATTCAGGAAAAGCTGGGGTATAAACTGCTTTTCCTGACTCCAGAGCCCATGCTGTCAGCTACCACTCTCCTATTTTCAAATCTGCTCTTCATACAGCAGCCAGAACATTATTTGAAAAACTAGTTTAAATCATGCTATTCCTCTACTTAAAATCTTTTAATGGCTTTCCATTGTTCTTATAATAAAATTAAACTGTTAATCATGGCCAATGGAAGTTCTGCCCACCTCTTCTGTTTGAGCATATACCACTCTACCCCTCGTGCTGTGTTCTTTGCCACGTGAGGTTCCTTAAGTTTTTCCCTACCCTTTGGATTTTGCACTAATGATCCTAGAAGTCTCTACCTTCAGCTTTTCCCCCAGTTCTTGACATGGTTGCTTCATTATCCTTCAGATATTTGCTTCAATGTCATCTCCTTGGAGATAATGCCCTTCCATAAGCACCCTATCTAAAGCATCCTCCTAGGTCCTCTCTATCTTTCTGTCTCTATCCTAAAGTCTTATAAATCTTGAACCAGAATCTGTGGTTATCTTTTCTGTTTGTTTATGCATATGTTACCTGTCTCCCTCCAGCTGAATGTAAGTTTGTGAGACTGTCAGTCTCCTCTGTCTTATTTATTAAGGTATTCCCAGCTCCCTGAATGGTGCTCGGCACATAATAGGTGATCAAAAAGTACTTGTTGATTAATTGAATGATGAGGGCCTTATGGTATAATGTACTTGCTCTAAAAAATATCCCCAGTAAAAAGGAAAGAGAGGGCTTCCCTGGTGGCGCAGTGGTTGAGAGTCCGCCTGCCGATGCAGGGGACACGGGCTCGTGTCCCGGTCCGAGAAGATCCCACATGCTGCGGAGCGGCTGGGCCCGTGAGCCATGACCGCTAAGCCTGCGCGTCCGGAGCCTGTGCTCCGCAACGGGAGAGGCCACAACAGTGAGAGGACCACATACTGCAAAAAAAAAAAAAAAAAAAAAAGAAAGGAAGCAAACACTGACCTATTGTAATTTCTATAGAGTCAGCTAATGCATATTTTTCATGTTTGTCAGTGTATATACATTTAGATTTTTTCTTGTGAAATTAGATGTAGCTCAAGAGTGCTCTTTTTACTCACTCCTGGATAGTAAACATAACACACATGAGCGATGGTCTCTTTCAGTTGAAAATCCTTGGTACCATGTAAAGAAGCTTTAAAAAGCTCTAATAATGAGACCACATTTATTCACTCAACACATATTTCTTAGATATGTGCCAGGCATTTTTCTAGCACTTGTGATACAGCAGTGAAGAAAAAAGATCTTGCCCTGTGTAACTTAACATTTTAATGAAGAGAGATAGGCAATCAACTGTAAACATAATAAATAAGTCAACTATATAATGTGTTAGGTGATGAAAGCTACAGACAGAAGAAAAGTTGCCATTTATTGAGCATTTACTGTGTCAAGTACCTTGTTAAGTTTTCTATGTGCATATTTTTATATTTCTCACAAAAATCCTATGAGTTAGGTATAAATAGTTCCTTATTTAACTTAACCTAGGGTTCACACATAGACAGTAAGTGTTAGGGCTCTTATTTGAAAACTAAGTATGAAACCGTAGTATGGATATATGTATATATATCATTCTTTACCCTATGTAAATACTCCATAAATTAGAGATGCTTTCAATTTACTTGGACCCCTTTGATATCCAGATTTCTTTCTTACTTGCATTGATACAATATCTGAAAGCCTTGCTTACTTCCCTGAGTTATTATAACATTGGAAAGTCAGATGAGCAAAGTAGTTTAAAGCGAGAATAGAAATCATATCAAAAAGGAAAATTTCTGTGATGGGATTATTAATTTATTTATTCTATAAGCCTAGAAAGTTCTTCCTTGACTTTATACTTTTTATTCCTCATGATAAATGTTTTGCATATTTAAAATTATGAAACAGTATCAAATACATCCGTTTGTCTTGTGTCTTAGATTTCTACTTCACCATCTCCTGGCTGTATTATAACTTTTTTTCACAGTTGTAATTTCGATGACTCTTTTTCTTATATTCATCAATCAATCAGTTAAATAATTATTGTTACATTTGCTATGAGAGAGGTGGGCATACCTCTAAGTTCAATGGTTTATGAATATTATGTTTATTATTATGATTATACATACCACACTTCAGGTAGCTGGTAAATATCTGTGGTATGAAAAACAACTGACTTGTATATACTTTTAACAGCTGCAAAAATTCTGAGATTTCAGCATCTTTGTTTTTTAAGTAATTAATTTATAGACAAATATAGAAATAAGAAATAATTACACTCTCTATGATAAAGAAGATCCTGAAAAGCATAATTGTTACACTGCCAAAATATTTTACAATGTGTATTTCATTCAGTTGCATTTAGCTTCCTTTTTTCAGGTGTTCAGTTGAAGAAATCTTTTGAAACTTGTTACTTAAAGAGAATGATAGAAAAGTAGATGTCAACAATATACATTCTTATGAAAGTAATCTTGCATGAGACTCCTTTTTACAACTGTGCCTATTTTTTTCCACACTGAGCTAAAAATAAAAAGTAGATTCTTTTGCTTTCAATTGTCTGTGATAGTTTTCATTTAAAATGCTCCTCCACACTTATGAACTGTTTTTCCTGGTGTTTGTGTCTTTATACTAAGTTTTTAATTTAATTCAAAAATTAATCATTCTACATTATAAAGCAAATGGAAATATTTGAATGGTTAAGTAATGTCAGCTCGGAGACTGGTTCAAGATGGCGGAGTAGAAGGACGTGCGCTCACTCTCTCTTGCAAGAGCGCCGGAATCACAACTAACTGCTGAGCAGTCATCGACAGGAAGATACCGGAACTCACCAAAAAAGATACCCCACATCCAAAGACAAAGGAGACGCCACAATGAGATGGTAGGAGGGGCATGATCACAATAAAATCAAATCCCATAACTGCTGGGTGGGTGACTCACAGACTGGAGAACACGTATACCACAGAATTGCACCCACTGGAGTGAAGGTTCTGAGCCCCACATCAGGCTTCCAAATCTGGGGGGTCTGGCAACAGGAGGAGGAATTCCTAGAGAATCAGACTTTGAAGGCTAGTGGGATTTGATTGTAGGACTTCAACAGGACTGGGGAAAACAAAGACTCCACTCTTGGAGGACACACACAAAGTAGTGTGCGCATCAGAACCCAGGGGAAGGAGCAGTGACCCCATAGGAGACTGAACCAGACCTACCTACTAGTGTTGGAGAGTCTCCTCAGAGGCGGGGGGTGGCTATGGCTCACCATGAGGACAAGGACACTGGCAGCAGAAGTTCTGGAAAGTGCTCCTTGGCGTGAGCCCTCCCAGAGTCCGCCATTAACCCCACCAAAGAGCCTGGTTCGGTCTCCTCAGGCCAAAAAACCAACAGGGAGGGAACCCAGCCCCACCCATCTTCAGACAAGTGGATTAAAGTTGTACTGAGCTCTGCCCACCAGAGCAACACTCAGCTCTACCCATCAGCAGTCCCTTGCATCAGGAAACTTACACAAGCCTATTATATAGCCACCTCTACCAGAGGGCAGACAGCAGAAGCAAGAAGAACTACAGTCCTGCAGCCTGTGGAACAAAAACCACATTCACAGAAAGATAGACAACATGAAAAGGCAGAGGGCTATGTACCAGATGAAGGAACAAGACAAAACCCCCAAAAAACAACTAAATGAACTGGAGATAGGCAACCTTCCAGAAAAAGATATCAGAATAATGATAGTGAAGATGATCCAGGACCTCGGAAAAAGAACGGAGGCAGGGCTTCCCTGGTGGCGCAGTGGTTGAGAGTCCGCCTGCCGATGCAGGGGACATGGGTTCGTGCCCCGATCCCGGAAGATCCCACATGCCGCGGAGCGGCTGGGCCCGCGAGCCATGGCCGCGGAGCCTGTGTGTCCGGAGCCTGTGCTCCGCAACGGGAGAGGCCACAGCAGTGAGAGGCCCGCGTACAGCAAAAAAAAAAAAAAAAAAAAAAGAACAGAGGCAAAGATCGAGAAGATGCAAGACATGTTTAACAGAGACCTAGAAGAATAAAAGAACAAATACCTAGAAGAATTAAAGAACAAACAAACAGAGATGAACAATACAATAACTGAAATGAAAAATACACTAGAAGGAATCAATAGCAGAATAATTGAGGCAGAAGAATGGATAAGTGACCTAGAAGACAGAATGGTGGAATTCACTGCTGGGGAACAGAATAAAGAAAAAAGAATGAAAAGAAATGAAGACAGCCTAAGAGACCTCTGGGACAACATTAAACGCAACAACATTTGCATTATAGGGGTCCCAGAAGGAGAAGAGAGAAAGGACCTGAGAAAATATTTGAAGAGATTATAGTTGAAAACTTCCCTAACATGGGAAAAGAAATAGCCACCCAAGTCCAGGAAGCACAGAGAGTCCCAGGCAGGATAAACCCAAGGAGAAACACGCCAAGACACATAGTAATCAAATTGACAAAAATTAAAGACAAAGAAAAATAATGGAAAACAACAAGGGAAAAACAACAAATAACATACAAGGGAACTCCCATAAGGCTAACAGCTGATTTCTCAGCAGAAACTCTACAAGCCAGAAGGGAGTGGCATGACATATTTAAAGTGATGAAAGGGAAGGACCTACAACCAAGATTACTCTACACCACAGGGATCTCATTCAGATTTGACAGAGAAATCACAAGCTTTAGAGACAAGCAAAAGCTAAGAGAATTCAGCACCACCAAACCAGCTCTACAACAAATGCTAAAGGAACTTCTCTAAGTGGGAAACACAAGAGAAGAAAAGGACCTACAAAAACAAACCCATAACAGTTAAGAAAATGGTATTAGGAACATATATATCAATAATTACCTTAAACGTGAATGGATTAAATGCTCCAACCAAAAGACACAGGCTTGCTGAATGGATACAAAAACAAGACACATATATATGCTGTCTACGAGAGACCCACTTCAGACCTAGGGACACATACAAACTGAAAGTGAGGGGATGGAAAAAGATATTCCATGCAAATGGAAATCAGAAGAAAGCTAGAGTAGCAATACTAATATCAGATAAAATAGACTTTAAAATAAAGACTATTACAAGAGACAAAAAAGGACACTACATAATGATCAAGGGATTAATCCAAAAAGAAGATATAACAATTGTAAATATTTATGCACCCAACATAGGAGCACCTCAATACATAAGGCAACTGCTAACAGCTATAAAAGAGGAAATCGACAGTAACACAATAATAATGGGGGACTTTAACACCTCACTTACACCAATGGACAGATCATCCAAACAGAAAATTAATAGGGAAACACAAGCTTTAAATGACACAACAGACCAGACAGATTTAATTGATATTTATAGGACATTCCATCCAAAAACAGCAGATTACACTTTCTTCTCAAGTGCACACAGAACATTCTCCAGGATAGATCACATCTTGGGTCACAAATCAAGCCTCAGTAAATTTAAGTAAACTGAAATCATATCAAGCATCTTTTCTGACCACAATGCTATGAGATTAGAAATCAATTACAGGAAATAACACATAAAAAACACAAACACATGGAGGCTAAACAGTATGCTACTAAATAACCAAGAGATCACTGAAGAAATCAAGAAGGAAATCAAAAAATACCTAGAGGAAAATTACAACAAAAACACAGTGATCCAAAACCTGTGGGATGCAGCAAAAGTAGTTCTAAGAGGGAAGTTTATAGCTATACAAGTCTACCTCAAGAAACAAGAAAAATCTCAAATAAACAATCTAAACGTACACCTAAAGGAACTAGAGAAAGTAAAACAAACAAAATCCAAAGTTAGTAGAAGGAAAGAAATCATAAAGTTCAGAGCAGAAATAAATGAAATAGAAACAAAGAAAACAATAGCAAAAATCAATAAAACGAAAAGCTGGTTCTTTGAGAAGATAAACAAAATTTATAAACCATTAGCCAGACTCTTTAAGAAAAAGAGGGAGAGGACTCAAATCAATAAAATGAGAAATGAAAAAGGAGAAGTTACAACAGACACCACAGAAATACAAAGCATCCTAAGAGATTACTACAAGCAACTCTATGCCAATAAAATGGATAACCTGGAAGAAATGGACAAATTCTTAGAAAGGTATAACCTTCCAAGACTGAACAAGGAAGAAATAGAAAATATGAACAGACCAACCACAAGTAATGAAATTGAAACTGTGATTAAAAATCTTCCAACAAACAAAAGTCCAGGACCAGATGGCCTCACAGGTGAATTCCATCAAACATTTAGAGAAGAGTGAACACCCATCCTTCCCAAACTCTTCCAAAAAACTGCAGAGGAAAGACCATTCCCAAACTCATTCAATGAGGCCACCATCACCCTGATACCAAAACCAGAAAAAGGTACTACAAAAAAAGAAAATTACAGGCCAATATCACTGATGAATATAGATGCAAAAATCCTCAACAAAATACTAGCAAACAGAAACCAAAAACACATTGAAAGGATCATAAACCATGATCAAGTGTGATTTATCCCAGGGATGCAAGGATTCTTCAATATATGCAAATCAATCAATGTGATACACCATGTTAACAAATTGAAGAATAAAAACCATATGATCATCCTAATAGATGCAGAAAAAGCTTTTGACAAAATTCAACACCCATTTATGATAAAACCTCTCCAGAAGGTGGGCATAGAGGGAACCTACCTCAACATAATAAAGGCCATATACAACAAACCCACAGCAAACATCATTCTCAATGGTGAAAAACTGAAAGCATTTCCACTAAGATCAGGAACAAGACAAGGATGTCGACTCTCGCCACTATTATTCAACATAGTTTTGGAAGTCCTAGCCACGGCAATCAGAGAAGAAAAAGAAATAAAATGAATACAAATTAGAAAAGAAGATGAAAAACTGTCACTGTTTGCAGATGACATATACTGTACATAGAGAATCATAAAGATGCCACTAGAAAATGACTAGAGCTAGTCAATGATTTTGGTAAAATTGCAGGATACAAAATTAATGCACAGAAATCTCTTGCATTCCTATACACTAGTGATGAAAAATCTGAAAGAGAAATTAAGGAAACATTCCCATTTATCACTGCAACAAATAGAATAAAATAGCTAGGAATAAACCTACCTAGGGAGACAAAAGATCTGTATGCAGAAAACTGTAAGACACTGATGAAAGAAATTAAAGATGATACAAACAGATGGAGAGATATACCATGTTCTTGGATTGGAAGAATCAACATTGTGAAAATGACTATACTACCCAAAGCAATCTACAGATTCAAAGCAATCTCTATCAAATTACCAATGGCATTTTTTATAGAATTAGAACAAAAAATCTTAAAATTTGTATGGAGACACAAAAGACCCTGAATAGCCAAAGCAGTCTTGAGGGAACAAAACGGAGCTGGAGGAATCAGATTCCCTGACTTCAGACTATACTACAAAGCTACATTAATCAAGACTATGGTACTGGCACAAAAACAAATATAGATCAATGGAACAGGATAGAAAGCCCAGAGGTAAACCCACACACCTATGGTCAACTAATCTATGACAAAGGAGGCATGGATATAGAGTGGAGAAAAGTCAGTCTCTTCAATAAGTGGTGCTGGGAAAACTGGCCAGCTACATGTAAAAGAATGGAATTAGAACACTCCCTAACACCATACATAAAAATGAACTCAAAATGGATTAGAGACCTACATGTAAGACTGGACAGTATAAAACTCTTACAGGAAAACATAGGAAGAACACTCTATGACATAAATCAAAGCAATATCTTTTTTGATCCACCTCTTAGAGTAATGGAAATAAAAACAAAAATAAACAAATGGGACCTAATGAAACTGAAAAGCTTTTGCAAAGCAAAGGAAACCATAAACAAGATGAAAAGACAACCCTCAGAATGGGAGACCATATTTACAAACAAATCAATGGACAAAGGTCTAGTCTCCAAAATATATAAACAGCTCATGCAGCTCAATATTAAAAAAACAAACAACCCAATCCAAATATGGACAGAAGACATAAATAGACATTTCTCCAAAGAAGACATACAGATGCCCAAGAAGCACATGAAGAGCTGCTCAACATCACTAATTATTAGAGAAATGCAAATCAAAACTACAGTGAGTTATCATTACCTTACACCAGTCAGAATGGGCATCATCAGAAAATCTACAAACAACAAATGCTGGAGAGGGTGTGGAGAAGAGAGAACCCTCTTGCACTGTTGGTGGGAATGTAAATTGATACAGCCTCTATGGAGAACAGCATGGAGGTTCCTTAAAAAACTAAAAATAGAATTACCATATGACCCAGCAATCCCACTACTGGGCATACACCCAGAGAAAACCATAATTCAAAAAGACACATGTGCCCCAATGTTCATCACAGCACTGTTTACAATAGCCAGGTTATGGAAGCTACCTAAATGCCCATTGACACATGAATGGATAAAGAAGATGTGGTACATATATACAATGGAATATTACTCAGCCATAACATGGAACAAAATTGGGTCATTAGTAGAGATGTCGATGGATCTAGAGTCTGTCATACAGAGTGAAGTAAGTCAGAAAGAGAAAAACAAATATCATATATTAACGTATATATGTGGAACCTAGAAAAATGGTTCTAGGTGAACTGGTTTGCAGGGCAGAAATTGAGACACAGATGTAGACAACAGACATATGGACACCAAGGAGGCAAAGCGGCGGGGGTGGTGGTGTGATGAATTGGGAGATTGGGATTGACATATATACAAAATATATATAAAATGGATACCTAATAAGAACCTGCTGTATAAAAAAATAAAATTAAAAAAAATAAAATAAAATAAAAAGTAATGTCAGCTCTGTGAATTCAAAGCTAATGTCTGTCTTGTTCAGGGTTGTATCCACTGCACTTGAAGACTCTCAATAAATGTATGTTAAATGAATGATAAAAGAATTATATGGGGCTTCCCTGGTGGCGCAGTGGTTGAGAGTCCGACTGCCGACGCAGAGGACACGGGTTCATGCCTCGGTCCGGGAAGATCCCACATGCCGCAGAGCGGCTGGGCCTGTGAGCCATGGCCACTGAGCCTGTGCATCTGGAGCCTATGCTCTGTAACAGGAGAGGCCACAACGGTGAGAGGCCCGCATACCGCAAAAAAAAAAAAAAAAAAAAAAAAAAAAGAATAAAAAGAATTATATGGCCTTGCTCAACACTTAGCAAATCCTATAAAAGAACAAACAGTAAAGTACATTAAAGCTGGCAGCATGTACCTATTTTATTATCATAGTTCAGTTTTTTCAGTGTACATCCATAGAAAAATAGTTACTTAGGAAATTAATACTTGTTATAAAATACTTTTATATTTAAAATAATTTGGGGAAAACATTGGGTTAAACAGATTTTATTTGCTTGTTTTGTTATTGAATCTAAACATCAAAAGAACCTTGGTATGCTCATGTACATTGTGAATCTCTCTGAAATCCACCTAACTGTCCTAGTTCACAGACATATTTGAACATTTAACATTCTCCTTCCTTGCCATTGATAAACTCTGCCTAGAGAGATAAAAGTTATTTTACTGTAATAATTTTTTACAGACACCGAATTATACTGAAATAATTTAGCATAACAGAGGTTCTCTTTGAAAAATAGCTCACTTTCAAGTAAGAATTTGTTTTCTTTCTAAAATACTCTCTTTCTACTTTATCAAAACAAAAAAAAACCCTAATCATTAAGACTTCTAAAGATTTAGGAAAAAAAATAGATGTAGATATTTCTCAGAAATTCTGTATCAGGCAGAATTTTGAAACTTAGAACAGTAAAATAAATCACAAAGAGGAAAATTACCAACAGTTTTAACTCCATGAAAATTCAAAACATCTAAACAGCAAAAAGCCATAAATTAAGTATTTATGAGAAGTCAAAGGTTTATTAGCCTTAATAGATACAAAGATTAAAAAGAAATATGATTATATTGAGTTGTTTAGCACAGAGATTCCCAAACTTTCTTGGTTCACAGTGCTCTTGGTGTCTCAGTAAGTTTTTCCAGTGCCTTTAGACCTAAAAGAAATATACCTAACAGTTTCATTTATTAAGTAGTCAAGTCTAAACGACTTAAGTATCTCTGTCCCAACCACTTCATAGCCATTTGAAAAATAGTATACCTAAATTGAAAGACAAAGTGTTTTCATTTCATTCTTAAAACAGTCATACTTACTAATGGGATTGTACACCCTGTTGGGAACTGCACAACTTCCCCAACTCAGGAATTAGATTGGACACCATCCCTCTCATTTCCTGTTCCACACTGATTTTCACAAGGTACTTGCCTTGTGTTGCAGCAACTGCTGAAACCTAGTTTCACAAAGATGACATCATTGAAAGGAATGTATTGTGTTGTAATGTTGAATCTGTGAGCAGGTAGTTCACATGACACCTGAGGGGTGTAGAGTTTTATTATTTCCCTCAAATTTTAAAATATCCTGTGCTTATCTTGCTTTAAAATATCCTGCCCAAGAGTGTGCTTCTGTGTCCCCAGAGTGCCTTGCTACAACTGGAGGGTCACAGGCCTAGCACAATAGTGGAGAATTTATTACTTTAATGAGAGTACTTATTGTTGGGAGTATTGTGAAATGGCTCTCTTGTATACTACTAGTCTGAATATGAATTGGCAAAACCTTTTTTGATGCAGCAATATAGCAGTAGGGATCAAGAATATTAGAATTTTTTATGTACACAGTTGATACAATAAAACCAACCACTAATTCAGGTAAAGTATAACTTGGTATTTAACCCAGTTAGTAATATAATTACAGAAATAATGACAGTTGTGCCATATTTCGGGGCTAATCTTTCTTCAGATTAATTTATAATTCTTTAAGCAATTGCTAAGAAAATCAGAAATCAAATTTGTGCATTTATTTATATATTTATAGGAAAGTGGGTGTATTTAATTTTATTAAGGGAAAATGAATGTGATATATGCATAATGCTCTGTTCCTGATTTTATATGTGTCATGACAAATGGTAAATATATTTTCTGTATATAAATGTTTCTTTGCATGTTTCTGTATGTGTAAACAAACATATCTATATAAAGAATAAAACATTTACCACGTGAATTAGTGCTATTGTAATTGGTTTTATAGGTTTCACTAGGATAACTCGAAGTGACATATTTCAAGAAAATATAAGTGAACAAGTCTTGGTTGTGCTATATAACTTCATAACACCCTATGAATTTATGGTAAACATTTCTACTTCACAATTCTTTATGGCTATTTGATTTGCTTTTACTTCTGGGTAGGTATGTGGGATTCTTAGGAGTATAGGTGCAGATATTTCTTATTTCTAATTCCTCATAATGACAGATGGAGAAAACAAAAAAATTTGCTAGAATTTTCTAGTAATTGAATAGTTGTCAGGATTGTCAAGTTTTCTTTACTGCATCTTCAATTTGTAGTTCATTGTTCAGGTCAGTAGTCTCTATCTGTACCTCTGACAGATTATACTGATAATTCTTCCCTTTTTTGGTTAGTGTAGGATTTTTATGAGGAACAGTATGCCAAAGAAGAGACTAGGTGTTAACTTTCGAGTGTTTGGGAACACTGACACAGCTATCTTCTGTGTTTTAGGACTCTTGGTATTATAATGAATATTCTTAGAATTATATTTAAAAGAAACTTTATTTCAGTTACCTGAATTGTATTGATAGTAAAACCTCCAAAGTTAGTGGTATTTAATTTCTTGGTATTTAACCCAATTACTAACATAACTTTTGCTTCCAATCATGATGAAGTATTAGGGACTAGATTTACCCTCCCACCTTGAACAACTAGAATACCAGACAAAATATTAGATGGCTTTTAGACATTGAACAAGAGGCACTGTTGGACTGTGATCCCTGAGAGAAGGGAACAAAGGCAGTGAGGTCTATGATTACCCCAGCTTACTTCCTAGAAGCAGTTTCCAGCCCACAGTGCAGGGACAGAAAACCCAAACAGAGCCAGGCAGTCTCACTGTGAGGAGACAGAGATCAGAGTCCAGGGAGACCTATGTGCTTAGATATGCAAGGCAGAGTATCAGATAGGAGGAAACTGCACAGAAAAAACTGAAGTTTTTCAGAGGGCCTTCTTTACTCTTTGGCTAAATAGTGATCTCTTTACATGTATGAGGAAACTACCTGAAGCTGGGGAAAGAACACCAGAAAGCAGAAGGCTGAACAATTCCTGGAGCTCATTTAGGGCTGGGAAGAGTTCATTCTCACCAGCCAGTATAGAAAGACTTTGCCATATGCAGGGCATTGATTTAAGACCTCAGTGGTATTGCCATAGTACTGGGGCTAAATAAGCCTTGAGATTAAAACGTTCTCTAGATCTGCCTTAAAGCATAAAAGCAAATACCAGAAGGATTGAGCTGATTCCAAGTAATATAACTGCATAGCAGAACAAGTAACCCATACTTTAAAGAAATGCAACAGAATCTAGGACCCACTAATGTAAAATTCACAAGAGCCAGCAGCTATTTAAAAATTAAGAGATATGCAGAGAAGGTGGAAAGGATTACCCACAATCAGTAGAAAAATCATTCAGTAGAAACAGACCAGAAATGATCAAATGGTGGAATTAGCAGATTGGGTTGATTAAACAGCTATAATAAATATGTTCCTTATGTTCAAGAATATAAAGGAAACATGAACATGATGAGAATGAAAGTGGTACTTGGTGGAAAACGTATATAATTAAGTGCTTGTATTAGAAAAGAAGAAAGGTCTCAAACCAACTAAGCTTGCTTCTAAAGAGATTATGAGAGAGGGATAAATTAAATCTAGAGTATCTAAAGGAGGGAAATAATAAAGAGAAAACAGACAAATAATAGAGAAAAACCAATGAAATCAAAGGCTGATTCTGTGAAAATATTAATAAAATGCGTAAGCCTCTAGCCAAGATCAACCAGCACAAAGAGTGAATATTCAATTTACCAACATCAGAAATGAAAATGATACATCACTAAAACCCCTATAGCCATTGGAAGTACAATATGGAAATATTATGAACAAGTTTATGTCAGTAAACTTGAAATAAATTCGAGCAGATGAAATAAATTTCTTGAAACATAGAAATTATTGAAGCTCACTCAAGAAGAAATAGATATTCTTAATAACTTAATATTCTTTCCAGGAATTGAAATTATATTGGATGGGCCAAAAAGTTCTTTCGGTTTTTTCCGTAAGATGGCTCTAGTAGCACTTAGTTGTCTCTAACTTTATTTGAAACAATTTTGTTAGATTGTATGTGACAGCTGTCATATCAGCATGTATTTTTTAAAAAGACATCAAAATTGGTGAATTTTTGTGTACCCATTTTAATATTGAAGATGGAAGAAAAAAGCAACCTTTTTGGCATATTGTGCCTTATTATTTCAAGAAAGGTAAAAACACAACTGAAACACACAAAAAGATTTGTGCAGTATATGGAGAAGGTGCTGTGACTGATCAAATGTGTCAAAAGTGGTTTGTGAAGTTTTGTGCTGGAGATTTCTCTTTGGACAATGCTCCATGGTCGAGAAGACCATTTGACGTTGATAGCGATCAAATTGAGACATTAACTAAGAACAATCAACGTTATACCACGTGGGCAATAGCTGACATACTCAAAATATCCAAATCAAGCGTTGAAAACAATTTGCACCAGTTTGGTTATGTGAATTGCTTTGCTGTTTGGGTTCCACGTAAGTTAAGCGAAAAAAACCTTCTTGACCATATTTCCCCATGCAATTCTCTACTTACACCTAATGAAAACATCATTCCGTTTTTAAAACAAATTGTGATGGGCAATGAAAAGTGTATACTGTACAACAATGTGGAACAGAAGAGATCTTGAGGCAAGTGAAATGAACCACCACCAGCCACACCAAAGGCCAGTCTTCATACAAAGAAGGTGATGTTGTATATATGGTGGGATTGGAAGCGAGTCCTCTATTATGAGCTCCTTCTGGAAAACCAAACAATTAATTCCAACAAGTACTGCTCCCAATTAGACCAACTGAAAGTGGCACTCAATGAAAAGTATCCAGAATTAGTCAACAGAAAACACATAATCTTCCATCAGGATAACGCAAGACCACATGTTTCTTTGATGACCAGGCAAAAAGTGTTACAGTTTGGCTGGGAAGTTCTGATTCATCCGCCAGACATTGCACCTTCAGATTTCCATTTATTTCAGTCTTTACAAACTTCTCTTAATGGAAAAAATTTCAATTCCCTGGAAGACTGTAAAAGGCACCTGAAACAGTTCTTTGCTCAAAAAAATAAAAAGTTTTGGGAAGATGGAATATGAAGTTCCCTGAAAAATGGCAGAAGGTAGTGGAACAAAAGGGAGAATATGTTGTTCAATAAAGTTCTTGGTGAAATTGAAAAAAGTCTTTTATTTTTACTTAAAAAACCAAAGGCACTTTTTGGCCCACCCAATATTTAAAAACATTCCCACAAAGAAAATGCCAGATGACTTCACTTTTAAACATTTAAGGTAGAAATAATGTAAGGAGAAAATTCTTCCAGAGAATAGAAGGGGGAGTGATACTTCCAAATTAATTGTATGAGTTCAGCATTACCCTGATGCCCAAACCAAAGACATTATAACATGAGAAAACTGTATAGCAATATCCCTCCTGAACATAAATGCAAAAATCCTTAACCAAATTTTAGCAAGTAGAATCCAGAAATATATAAAAAAGGATAATATATCATGACGAAGTGGGGTTTATCAATTCTCAGCAATAGAATAGAAAGGTACTTTCTCAACAGGATAAAAACCATCCTTGAAAGACTTTCAACTAACATCACACTAACAATAAATGAATGAAAGTTTACCCTTAAGAGTAGGAACAAGCCAAGAATGTCTGCTCTCTCTACTTTTCTACATTGTACTGGGAATCTTGTCAATGCAGTGTGGCAAGGGAAAGAATACAAATTGGAAATGAATAAATAAAACTATGTTTTGTTTTAGGTGACATGATCACCTATAGCATAGAAAATAACAAGGCATTTACCAAAAAACTAAAATTAATGAGTGATTTCATTAAGGTTGTAAGATGCAAAGTTAATAAAAAGAAATCAAGTTTACTTCTACATGCTAGCAATGGACAATAGGAAACTGAAAATTAGAAAGCAGTGCCATTTATTATAGCATCCAAAATATATGAAAAATAGAGATAAATTTAATGTGAAATACTTAGGTTTATGTAATTATGTGCAAGAAATATTATAAAACACTGCCAAGAGATATTAAAGAAGACCTAAGTAAACGGAGATAGTATGATCATATTTTGAACAATTCAGTATTGTTAAGATGTTAATTCTCCTGAAATTTAGCCTATCAATTCAATATAATCCCAATCAATATCTTAGCAGGATTTTTTATAGAAATTGACAAATTGATTCCAAATTTCTTTGGAAACACAAAAGAACTAATATAGCCAAAATAATTTTGAAAAATCAAGATTGGATGACTTACACTACCCAATTTAGAGACTAACTCTATTAGTAAGACCTACTTTTTTTAGATTTATAATAATGTTTATTGCAGATGATTTTAATTTGTATTCTTCATACATTTCAGTTTTTCCAAGTTTCTATTTATCTATTTATTTTTACAGTAGGTCCTGTTGGTTATCTATTTTTAAATATAGCAGTATGTACATGTCAATCCCGAACTTTGGTTTAAGGTGATGGAAATTAAAATATTGTAATTGTGATGGTGGTTACACAACCATATACACTTCAAAATTCCTTGAATTATATACTTAAAGTGAGTGGATTTTATTCAATGTAAATTATACCTCAATAAAACTGATATAACAAAGTAAAAATCTATATGTACTATAACTCAGATTTCAGAGGCAACAGATATTTGAGGAAGATGGCTGGAAGTGCCCACGTAAAGCTATGATCATGTGAATGAGCCCTACTTTAGCTTATCAAGTCAGGAAATTGGCGACTCTAAAATGGTTCTCTCTTCCCAACCTCTCATTTTATCTTTTTCCCCATGAGTTCTCAAAGTAATAGTTGAAAAATAAATGACTTAAAGGCTTTAGCTATGTTCTGACAACATATTCCAGTTGGCTTTTAATGTGGTGTTGTGGGAAGTGGGAAAGATAGACTCCCACAATCAACACCCAGGCAAACCATTTATCTTTTGCTAGTGGAAAGGATTAATTTCCATGCTGTTCTTTCTTATGTGAAATAACACTATATAGCCCTCTTAAAAGACTGCAACAGCACGATCAGCAATGTAAGAGAAATTAGTCAATGTAAGTTCTTCCACTTGAATTTTGTTTTTATACTTTTATTGGAGTATAATTGCTTTACAATGGTGTGTTACTTTCTGCTTTATAAGAAAGTGAAACAGCTATACATATACATATATCTCCATATCTCCTCCCTCTTGCGTCTCCCTCCCACCCTCCCTATCCCACCCCTCTAGGTGGTCACAAAGCACCAAGCTGATCTCCCTGTGCTATGCAGCTGCTTCCTACTAGCTATCTATGTTACATTTGGTAGTGTATATATGTCCATGCCACTCTCTCACTTTGTCCCAGCTTACCCTTCCCCCTCCCTGTCTCCTCAAGTCCATTCTCTACGTCTGGTCTGCGTCTTTATTCCCGTCCTGCCCCTAGCTTCTTCAGAACCTTTTTTTTTTTTTTTTTTTTGGTTCCATCTATATGTGTTAGCATACGGTATTTGTTTTTCTCTTTCTGACTTACTTCACTCTGTATGACAGACTGTAGGTTCATCCACCTCATTACAAATAACTCAATTTCCTTTCTTTTTATGGCTGAGGAATATTCCATTGTATATATGTGCCATATCTTCTTTATGCATTCATCTGTCAGTGGACACCTATGTTGCTTCCATATCCTGGCTATTGTAAATAGAGCTGCAATGAACATTGTGGTATATGAATTATGGTTTTCTCAGGGTATATGCCCAGTAGTGGGATTGCTGGGTCATATGGTAGTTCTATTTTTAGTCTTTTAAGGAACCTCCATACTGTTCTCCATAGTGGCTGTATGACTTTACATTCCTACCAACAGTGCAAGAGGGTTCCCTTTTCTCCACATCCTCTCTAGCATTTATTGTTTGTAAATTTTTTGATTTTGGCCACTCTTGACTGCTGTGAGGTGATACCTAATTGTAGTTTTGATTTGCATTTCTCTAATGATTAGTGATGTTGAGCATCCTTTCATATGTTTATTGGCAATTTGTATATCTTCTTTGGAGAAATGGCCATTTAGGTCTTCTGCCCATTTTTGGATTGGGTTGTTTGTTTTTTGATACTGAGCTGCATGAGCTGCTTGTAAATTTTGGAGATTAGTCCTTTATCAGTTGCTTCTTTTGCAAATATTGTCTCCCATTCTGGGCGTTGTCTTTTTATCTTGTTATGGTTTCCTTTGCATGCAAAAGCTATAAGTTTCATTAGGTCCCATTTGTTTATTTTTTATTTTATTTCCATTTCTCTAGGAGGTGGGTCAAAAAGGAACTTGCTGTGATTTATGTCATAGAGTGTTCTGCCTATGTTTTCCTCTAATAGTCTTATAGTGCCAGCCCTTACATTTATGTCTTCAATCCATTTTGGGTTTTTGTGTGTGTGTGTATGGTGTTAGGGAGTGTTCTAATTTCATTCTTTTACATGAAGCTGTCCATTTTCCCAGCACCACTTATTGAAGAAGCTGTCTTTTCCCCATTGTATATTCTTGCCTCCTTTATCAAAAATAAGGTGACCATATGTGCGTCGGTTTATCTCTGGGATTTCTATCCTGTTCCATTGATCTATATTTCTGTTTTTGTGCCAGTACCATACTATCTTGATTACTGTAGCTTTGTACTATAGTCTGAAGTCAGGGAGCCTGATTCCTACAGCTCCGATTTTCTTCCTCAAGACTGCTTTGGCTATTCAGATTCTTTTGTGTTTCCATGCAAATTGTGAAATTTTTTGTCTAGTTCTGTGGAAAATACCAATGGTAGTTTGATAGGGATTGCATTGAATCTGTAGATTGCTTTGGGTAGTATAGTCATTTTCGCAATGTTGATTCTTCCAATCCAAGAACATGGTATATCTCTCCATCTGTTTGTATCATCTTTAATTTCTTTCATCAGTGTCTTATAGTTTTCTGCATGCAGGTCTTTTAGTCTCCTTAGGTAGACTTATTCCGCAGTATTTTATTCTTTTTGTTGCAATGGAAAATGGGAGTGTTTCCTTAATTACTCTTTCAGATTTTTCTTCATTAGTGTGCAGGAATGCAAGTGATTCCTGTGCATTAATTTTGTATCCTGCTACTTCACCACATTCATTGATTACCTCTAGTCGTTTTCTGGTAGCATCTCTACGATTCTCTATGTATAGTATCATATCATCTGCAAACAGTGACAGCTTTACTTCTTCTTTTCCAATTTGGATTCCTTTTATTTCTTTTTCTTCTCTGATTGATGTGGCTAAAACGTCCAAAACTATGTTGAATAATAGTGGTGAGAGGGGACATCCTTATCTTGTTCCTGATCTTAGTGGAAATGTTTTCAGTTTTTCACCATTGAGAACAATGTTGGCTGTGGATTGGTCATACATGGCCTTTATTATGTTGAGGTATGTTCCCTCTATGCCTACTTTCTGGAGGGTTTTTTTTTTTTATCATAAATGGGTGTTGAATTTTGTCAAAAGCCTTTTCTGCATCTATTGAGATGGTCATATGGTTTTTCTTCAATTTTTTAATATGGCTTATCACATTGATTGATTTGCATATATTGAAGAATCCTTGCATTCCTGGGATAAACCCCACTTGATCATGGTGTATGATTCTTTTAATGTGCTGATGGATTCTGTTTGCTAGTATTTTGTTGAGGATTTTTGCATGTATGTTCATCAGTGATGTTGGTCTGTAGTTTTCGTTTTTTGTGACATCTTTGTCTGGTTTTGGTATCAGGGTGATGGTGGCCTCATTGAATGAGTTTGGGAGTGTCCCTCCCTCTGCTATACTCTGGAAGAGTTTGAGAATGGTAGGTGTTAGCTCTTCTCTAAATGTTAGAATTCACCTATGAATCCATCTGGTCCTGGGCTTTTGTTTGTTGGAAGATTTTTGATCAGTCTCAATTTCAGTGCTTATGATTGGTGTGTGTATATTTTCTATTTCTTCCTGATTCAGTCTTGGCAGGTTGTGCATTTCTAAGAATTTGTCCATTTCTTCCAGGTTGTCCATTTTATTGGCATACAGTTGTTTGTAGTAACCTCTCATGATCCTTTGTATTTCTGCAGTGCCAGTTGTTACTTCTCCTTTTTCATTTCTAACTGTATTGATTTGAGTCTTCTCTCATTTTTTTCTTGATGAGTCTGGCTAATGGTCTATCAATTTTGTTTATCTTCTCAAAAAAGCAGCTTTTAGTTTTATTGATCTTTCTGTCATTTCCTTCATTTCTTTTTCATTTATTTCTGATCTGATCTTTATGATTTCTTTCCTTCTGCTAACTCTGGGTTTTTTTTGTGCTTCTTTCTGTAATTGCTTTAGGTGTAAGATTAGGTTGTTTATTTGAGATGTTCCTTGTTTCTTGAGGTAGGATTGTAGTGCTATAAACTTCCCTCTTAGAACTGCTTTTGCTGCATCCCATAGGTTTTGGGTCATTGTGTTTTCATTGTCATTTGTTTCTTGGTATTTTTTGATTTCCTTTTTAATTTTTTCAGTGATCTCTTGGTTATTAAGTAGTGTATTGTTTAGCCTCCATGTGTTTGTATTTTTTACATATTTTTCCTGTAATTGATATCTAGTCTCATAGCATTGTGATCGGAAAAGATACTTGATATGATTTCAATTTTCTTAAATTTACCAAGGCTTGATTTGTGACCCAAGGTATGATCTATCCTGGAGAATGTTCCATGAGCACTTGAGAAGAAAGCATCTTCTGTTGTTTTTGCATGGAATATCCTATAAATATCAATTAAGTCCATCTTGTTTAATGTGTCATTTAAAGCTTGTGTTTCCTTATTTATTTTCATTTTGGATGATGTGTCCATTGGTGAAAGTGGGGTGTTAAAGTCCCCTACTATGATTGTGTTAGTGTTGATTTCCCCTTTTATGGCTATTAGCATTTGCCTTATGTATTGTGGTGCTCCTATGTTGGGTGCATAAATATTTACAATTGTTATTATCTTCTTGGATTGATCCCTTGATCATTATGTAGTGTCCTTCTTTGTGTCTTGTAATAGTCTTTATTTTAAAGTCCATTTAGTGTGATATGAGAATTGCTACTGCAGCTTTCTTTTGCTTTCCATTTGCATGGAATATCTTTTTCCATTCCCTCACTTTCAGTCTGTATGTGTCCCTAGGTCTGAAGTGGGTCTCTTGTAGACAGCATATATACAGGTTTTGTTTTTGTATCCATTCAGCCAGTCTGTTTCTTTTGGTGGGAGCATTTAATCCATTTACATTTAAGGTAGTTATCGATATGTATGTTCCTGTTACCTTTTTCTTAATTGCTTTGGGTTTATTATTGTAGGTCTTTTCTTTCTGTTGTGTTTCCTGCCTAGAGAAGTTCCTTTAACATTTGTTGTAAAGCTGGTTTGTTTGTGCTGAATTCTCTTTTTGCTTGTCTGTAAAGGTTTTAATTTTTCCATTGAATCTGAATGAGATCCTTGCTGGGTAGAGTAAGATTGTTTGTAGGTTTTTCCCTTTCATCACTTTACATATATCCTGCCATCCTGCCACTCCCTTCTGGCTTGCAGAGTTTCTGCTGAAAGATCAGCTGTTAACCTTATGGGGACTCCCTTGCATGTTATTTGTTTTTTTACCCTTGCTACTTCTAATATTTTTTCTTTGTATTTAATTTTTGATAGTTTGATTAATATGTGTCTTGGTGTGTTTCTCCTTGGATTTTTCCTGTGTGGGAAACTCTGCACTTCCTGGACTGGATTAGCTATTTCCTTTCCCATATTAGGGAAGTTTTCAACTATAATCTCTTCAAATATTTTCTCAGTCCCTTTCTTTTTCTCTTCTTCTGGCACCCCTATAATTCGAATGTTGGTGCATTTAATGTTGTTCCAGAGGTCTCTGAGACTGTCCTCAATTCTTTTCATTATTTTTTTCTTTATCTGCTCTGCACTAGTTATTTCCACTACTTTATCTTCCAGGTCACTTATCCGTTCTTCTGCCTCATTTATTCTGCTATTGATTCCTTCTGGAGAATTTTAAATTTCATTTCTTGTGTTGTTCATCATTGTTTGTTTGCTCTTTAGTTCTTCTAGTACCTTGTTAAACACTTCTTGTATTTTCTCCATTCTATTTCCTAGATTTTGGATATCTTTACTATCATTATTCTGAAGTCTTTTTCAGGCAGACCTCTTATTTCCTCTTCATTTGTTTGGTCTGGTGTGTTTTTACCTTGCTCCTTCTTGTGCTGTGTGTGTGTCTTCTCATTTTGCTTAACTTACTGTGTTTGGGGTCTCCTTTTCACAGGCTGCAGGTTCGTAGTTCCCGCTGTTTTTGATGTCTGCCCCCTGTGGCTAAGGTTGGTTCAGTGGGTTGTGTTGGCTTCCTGGTGGAAGGGACTAGTGCCTGTGTTCTGGTGGATGAGGCTGGATCTTGTCTTTCTGGTGCGGCCCAAGTTTTTAATGAAACAAACATGAACCCATGTGTTTCGTGAAAATGTGGCTCCTTTCTTGACCATATAATTGAAGTAATGTGTGGCTCAATTTTGCACTATCAGTAGAATTGGGAAGTTAACGGGTCCATTAACATTATTCCTTTTCTTCCAGTTGTAACACACAATTCCAGGGTAAAAAGGTAACTTCTGGCTAAGTGAGGCCGCTTTGGGGTAATGCCAGATTGTTAAAGGCTTCTCTCCCCTCCTGTTCTCCCAGATAGTGATGCTGTGGGTGGCATCTCACACGCTATCTTCAGGCCTGGGTCTGTATTCTTGGGAACCTACTGAGGACATGTTGGGCTCACCCAGCATTTGGACCCCACTGGGGTCTCCCAGGAGCAAGGGTTAACTTCTAGGGTTTCTCCTAACCAGTCGGGATGGCCCCAAACTGACTCTGATCCACTTGAATTTTAAAATCCAGACACACAGGTCAGTTTGAAGTAGAATTGATGTAAAGTTTAAACTGGATCACTGTCCTCAAAAGATGTTATAAACGTACAGTAGTAAACTCCCATACCAAAATAAATACTTTAAAAAAAATTTTACCAGTAATAAATGATACTTCATCCATAGGCTTTTCAGATTTTCATCCCAACATTTCTTGTAAAAGAAAATTAATTTTAACTCCTTCAATAATATAATTAAGATCATTATGGTGGAGTTAAGAAAAGTATTCTTCACTTTGATAAGAAATTTTAACTCAATACCAGACTTAGAGAACATGATGATTTATGAGCTTCTATAGACCATTGTTTTTCAACTTCAGTACATAAGCAACTACCTGGCAGGCTTGTTAAACATAGGGAGATCAGAGTACCTCTCTCAGAAATTCTAGGCCCTAGCATGGTGCCCAAGAATCTGCATTTTAAGAGCACTCCAGGTAATTCTAACATAGGTAGCATGCAGTTCATATTTTGAGAACCACTGCAAATGTTTACACTAAAACATATTTGAACATAGGTAGGGAATGTTGTATTATAACAGACAAATACATAGTAGATGAGAGTAGAATAGAGGGAATATTTAGTTTTACATTTCCACAAATTCCCTTGTCTTACAAATATGTGATTCCTTTTTTGGTGGCTAATCTTTACTAGCATGTCATGCTCCTATTTATCTAAATACAGAGTTAGGGCACACCCTTTCCAGAGCCATAGCATACCAACATTGAAAGTGATACTGTCTGTTGCTGTCTAAACATAATGAAATGAAAAGCTACATCTGTCTCTACTCTTTAAAACTACACTAAAATCACAGTAGACGTTTATAGAAGTATAAACGCATTAAGATCAAAGACAATGGGAAAGGACAGAATAGCAGCAAGAGGAGGATGGGAAGAAGATAAAGGGAGGGGTGGTAATAGACTTCACAAAACAGAAGACTCAGGAACTTACAGTGATTATAGAAGGGAATAAAGGATGAGTAGCAAAGCCATTTGGCACTAGAGAATCCTGAAAAGTCTCTGGACTTGGAAGGAACATGACTGTTGATGGTAGGGATGAAACTCTGGATTGGATATAAAAGGATTTCAAAATCTGAATACAAAACAGGCCACAGAGCCACTCTCACTACAGCCAAGCAACTACAGGAAAATAACATTTATTCTCTGGAGATATTGAATTGGAAAGGTTCTAGCTTAGAGACTTCAGGAAAAGTAGAGAGTAGGGGGAAAACAAAGGACTTAAAGCAGGGACAGTATGTAAAAAACTACAGTTGGACATTTAGATTCCTGGCCCCATATCTTGCCTTACTTCCGGAATACTAATATCTAGCTTCATACCCCCCCCTACCCCCAGGGCTGGAAATTGGAGGTATCTTTTCTAAGGGAATTGAGAGGTCCTAGAGAAAAGACATATATATTTATATTTGGGGGTCTGACAATGAAAAGGTTGCTCCATTACCTGGTCACTCTGCAGTAGTTCACCAGTAGTTCACAAACCTCACCTGTGTTTCCTGAACTTCCAATTAGCTTTTTAGTGCCTTACTGTTAAATATAAATGGACAATAAATATTCAGGCACCAGACATTTAAGGAAAGCCTCCAATACAGACACCAGTGTAAAAAAGAAAAAAAGCGAGAGAAGACAATATAAAAAGAACTTTTTTAAAAAGAAAAAATTATGCTCAGATAAATGTTATTGTACCCATGAAAAAACAGAATACTATTTTTAAGAAAAAGGAAAGAGGTCAGAGAAATTTATATTCGCCAGAAAATATTTCACAGATTCAAAGAAAAAGGTGAGGAATTTTTCTAAAAGTAAACAGGGTAAAAGGATAATTAATACGAGGGAAAAAAGAAATTTCAAGACTCAATCTGGAGGGTCTAACATCAAACTAATAGAAATTCCAAAAAGAGAGGACAGAGATATAGATTATGTTTAGATGGGGGTGGGGTAAGGGGAAGACTATTTCATTAAGTGCCCTTTAGGACTATTTGATATTTTTTTTCAAGTATGGGCATAGTAACTATGGTAAAAAGAAAAATAATTATTAAAGTAAATAAGAAAAGGACTAAGAATGCTAAGGCAAACTAAATCAACATATCATAATTTTAGAATTCGGGAAAAAATTGTTACCTAACAGCAGCAACAAAACTATTATTTTATGTCATGGGGAAATTTCAAGATATATTGTTCAGTAAAATAAGCAAATTGTAAAATACAGCATATAAAATGACCCAATTTCATAACAAAATATATCTTTGCATGCACAGAAAAAATACATGATATAAAAATGTTAAAGATACTTATCTCTAAATGATATAATTATAAATAATTTTTGGTGAATTTAAAATTTTTCTATATGGATGCATTGCTTTTAAAGTTCATAAAAGATTCAGGGAAAACCAGTGAAAGGAAAATATTTAAAGAGTTAGGAAATGATGTCATTCATGAAAACACCACTTATTAGTTCTTGCTGTGAACAAATCACCATGCTAAACTCTTTGGAGGTTACAAAGATATATAAGACATTATTCAGTCTCTCAAGAAGCTCATAATCTAACATGGGAGATCAAAATGAATGTATACATACAGTTGATTCTTGAACAACACAGGGGTTAGGGGCACCAACACCCCCTCCCTTGCAGTAGAAAATCCACATATAACTTCACAGTCAGCCCTCCACATCCACGGTTCCACATTTGTGGATTCAACCAGCTGCAGATCATGCAGTACTGTAGTATGTATTTGTCGAAAAAAAAATCACATTATAAGTGGATCCATGCAGTACAAACCCAAGTTGTTCATGGGTCAGATGTAATCACAAATAACTCAAGAGACAGAATGTTACAAGTTTCCTAAGTGTGAGGACCAATACAGTTACAGTTCTTTAGTAGGAAAGATCGCTTTTGGATGGAACATGGTTAGGGAGATTGGAAGGATGTGTAGGATTTCAAGAGGCAGAAATTATGTGAAGCCATTCCAGAAAGAACTAAGACTCAGAAGTGTAAAAGTGGAAGGTAATCCTGGCTGAATCCTGGGGTAGAAGATGGGATGTATCCCTTGGGACCAGACAGTGTAGAATGCTGAATGCCAGGTACAGGGATTTGAACTTTGTTCAGTGGAAGTGAAAAGTCATTGAAGGTTGTTGAGGAGGGGAGTAAAATAATTACACAAGGCAAGAGAACACCTGGTTTGAAGTATACTAATCTTGCCCAGGTTCATGATAATGAACATTTGAACTAGGAAGTTGGTTCTGGGAGTGAGATGGAGGAATAAACTTCAGCAATTATTTGGATGTGAGAAATGAGGTAGGAGGCAACAATAGTGGTTGCCTTGTCACGAGTCTGGTTTATTAAAACAGTAGTAACGCACAAAAGAGCAGTCAGAATAAAGAAGTAGTTTTGTAGAGGAAGATAATTTTGGATATGTTGAATTTTAGATTTCAGAGGAATATGCATAACGCAATACTCCAAAGGCATTTGGAAGTATGTGGTTGAAGTACAGTCGTTTAGCAAATACATATTGAGTATCTCCTATGTTTAATAACTACAGTAAGCACTATCAATTCCAAATTGAATAAAACATGACCTTTGTCCTCATGACAGAGCTCATTGTTTGGACGAGGGAAACGGAGATCAGATGGATAATTACAATGCAATTATCATAAGTAATGCATCAACAGAATATGGACAGAGCGCTGTGAGAGCACAGAGGGGGAAACTGTGTCCTTGGGTTCACCATGATCACTTTTAAAATGTTTGTGGCAAATAGGAGCTTCCAAACATGGGAAATTATTCTGGGCATGATTTGGACATTTCATAGAAATGAGGGCTTAATCTAGAGGGAAAAGAGGGAGACTACTGTACTGAGAGCAAATCCTGGAGGTACATATATATCTACCAGGTAGGAAAAGATTGAGAAGCCAGGGAGTGAGGATGCAGAATCTGATCCCAGAAGCTAAAACAGGAGATTCAAGACTCCTGAAAGTTTGATAGGGACAAGGACTTAGGAACATTTGGACTGATTAAAGTCTACCGGATTTAGCACTTCAGAGACTACTGATGACTTTTTTTAAATGTTTTTTTTTTTTTAACCCTCAATATAGAACTTTATTAGGGGAGGGGCGATAGAAGGTCCCTATGTTGAAGGTATTACATCATGGAGACCCGGAACCTGGAAAAGATGGCACTGGGGAGTTAAGGGAGCTTTGAGGAGGGGTAGCAGAATGAAGGTGTTTCAGATAGTGAGACTGTGTAAATAATAACATTTGTAAAAAGAGAAGTAGCAAAAGACTGGTCCTTTTCTGTGAATATATATACATATGTTATACATATTAACTCATATAGTTGATACCTATTATACAGTTAAACTCATCATATATAGGGAGTAAATATAAACAATATTTTCATGACCTTGATTTTTAGGAAAAATGGATGTCCATTAAAATTATTGTGGTAATCATTTCATGACGTATGTAAGTCAAATCATTCTACTGTACCCTTTAAACTTATACAGTGCTCTATGTCAATTATATCTCAATAAAACTGGAAAAAGAAAAAAAGAAATATCAAAGAACTGACAGGAAATGGTCTTGTAGGGATAGTAGAGCCATTGGATTTGGAAGGGACTGTTGATGATGCTTGAAAATAATTTTCAAAAGAGTAGCAAGGGCATGATCTAGAATTCGAAGTAGCTAAGAACTTGAGAGTAAATAGAAAGAGATGACAGCAGTTCCCGGAAACACTGTCTCTCCTCCACCCTCCCCCCCATCCCCATTATCTGACTAACTTCTACTTTTTCTTCAGTTATCAGCCTAAATGTTCATACCTCAGGCAGACCTTCCTGTCCAACCTTCTCACACGAAATTGGGGTCCCCATGTTATACTAGCTTACCATTCTTTAGCTCTGTAGAATTTACAATTTGTAATGTATTGCTTGTATATTTGTTAAATATCTGTCTTCCTCAACAGACTGTTGGTTGCATGAGGATAGGCACCATGAGAATTTGCTCTCCACTTTACATTCCCGCCTTGTCCCAGAGTTGGTACCTAGTAGGCTTTCAGTAAAGATGTATTAAATGAGACATGTAGAAGGGTAAGGTGGAACACTTCCAGAACAAATTTCTTGGACATAGAATAGTTATGATATGTCAGAGTCCAGCATGTCACCCAGTATGTGGATTACTGGAATGGAATACAGATGAAGATTTGGGGAAATTGAGGTTATACTTTTAGAGCAATTTACTCAAATATCTGTTATACTCACAGAGAACAAGGATGGGATGAAGAGAGGAAAGAGTTACGTTTTAAACAAATAGATGACAAAATGGGAGAGGCTGAAGTAAAGCAGATGGGATTGAATTCTAAAATGAGGGGAGTAGAAAGTATCCTGTCTTTTCTTCCTTATCTGGGGAGTTGGGAGTTTATAGAGGGTTTTGAGCCAAGGGGAGTGGACAAGAACTATATTTTAATTCAGTTAAAAAGGTGTCAATTGCTTAGAGAAATAAGGGGAAGAAGTATAGGAGGATATTATGTTCACAGTAAAACATAGGTATCACAGGACACAATGCAACAGGACTTAAGAAGGGGAAGACAGAGACAATGGAACTAGTTTATAGTGGGCTGTTAACTACAATGTATATGCTTAACAAGTATTAGTTGCTTAATAGACTTGTTGAGAGAAAATTCATTAGAGACTTTTTGTCATATGCAGCCCCATATCTTGGAATGCAATTATATATAAATATATTTATACTATTTACATTAATATTTTTGACTAAAAAAATATTTTCTTGTATTTTTTATGCTCTCACACAGTGCTATAAGAGTCTTCACAATTTAAAAAGCTACCTGGTTTTTACTTCCCAGAAATTCTTGGTTCTGAAAAATAGAAGTTACTTTGCCTAGTATTTTTAGAAATGACTGATCCTGCCTTAGATAGCTTTTGTTTTTTAAGATGGTTTACAAAAAAACTGTGATTATCAAATAACTGATTTGAATTTATATGCACTTCAAATACAATCTAAAGGTTTGTTTGGGTTTTTTAATCAATGTAGTGAAATTTTTATGCAGGTGTGAATACCTTGTCTTGTTCAAGTATTTCAGTTTCATTTATGACCATTATCCTAGCATGGGTTTGTAAGGGACCTGGAGTTGAGGATGCTATCTTTGACCATGAAAAAGAGTTGTCTATTTGTCCTCTAGGCAAAACAAAATAATTCCTAAGGGAGTCGAATGAGAGCAGCTGACCTGATTCACAATGTGCTTAACTGAGGGCTTTGGCAACAGACCACCTGATGCTTTATGGTTTTCTGTATCCATTCAACACCAAGAATCAATGTGCTCTGTGATACCCTTGTGAATAGTCTTACATTAAAACACACCTCTTTCCCTAAATGTGTTTTGTTTCCTTCTTAATTTTTTAAAGTTGTTTTTTTTTTAATGTGAGCATTGAAGTATTTTACCAGGTATAATGAGATGTGGCTATTAGAAAATAATTCATTTCCTGAATGTGAAATATGTAATTAAGTATCACTATCGTTGTATAACTAAATATGTTAGGGCTTTGGTGATTATTGTTAATAATCCTGACTCAAAGCACCTAGTAGGTTAATAATTCTTGGTAATATAAGAACAGTGCTGACTGATGTAGGAGAATAGGCTGATCTGCCACAAAGTTTTGCATGTGTGAATAGTTATTACTAAGGTGGAAAGAAAAGAGAAACTCTCTGCCTTTATCTGTGCTTTTTCTCATCACCTGAATCCTTTCTAGTCTTCTTGGTACCCATGAATAATCTTTTCATTAGACAATGACATTTCAAGTTATTGGATTTTAGTTTCCTTCAGTAAAATTCTCCATTCTTAGCCCCCTCCCAATAAATAAAAATAATTCTCATCATGTATCTAGGACACTCCTGATTTGTCTTTTGAATGAGTCAGAGCTGAGAGAACTGTGTAAGAGTAAATGTTAGTGTTAAGAGTCAGATAATTTGAAGATCAATCATCAGGCTCTCATGATCTAGGATACAGTCAGAGCATGATTTTGATTCATTATTTCCCCTATCACCAAAGGTACGATCTGCCTTTTCTTGCTATCTTTTAATCTTGGTAGAAGTTTATTATCTTTAATTGCCTCAACTGGAGTGTGGTGGTGGAAGAGATTTAAGTCTGAAAAGCATATAAATGCTTCCTCCAGACTATCAAAAGTTAGCTGGTAATTTTGCTTTGGATGAGACTTGACAGCACACTAATCTTGAGTTCTCTTCACAGTGGGTAAACCTCACAAGTGCAACTACTGTGGACGAAGCTACAAGCAGCGCAGTTCACTGGAGGAGCACAAGGAACGCTGCCACAACTATCTCCAGAATGTCAGCATGGAGGCTGCCGGCCAGGTCATGAGTCACCATGGTGGGTAGCAATGGCATTCACCATTTTCATTCTCCCTTACTGTTTTCGTCGTTTGTTATGGGTTAAATAGTTCTCTCTACCCTTCAGCATGTCTATTTTAGAGCAATTTCTGGTCACACTCACTTTGTATGGCATTATCTTAAGTACTTGAAATGAGTTGAGCTTTGGGACACTTTGCAAACAAGCTATACTGAGTTTTTGTGATACACCCAAATTATTTCTGATAGCATGTGTTTGAATTGCCATCATAGTGGCGGCTGGCCTTGAATACACCAAAGTAAGGTACTCTTTACTCTTCTTTTACATTGGCTGCACCAAAGAGTTCGAGATGGTTTCACATAAGTCTATAGGTTTTTCTAGAAGAAGTAATTGGTTATTTGTGTATTTTCATTTCTCTTAGGTAAGTGATCAGTGATATAATTGAAAATGTCTCCAATCTGTCTTGTGATTTATCTTGGAAGTTAACTGATTTTGCTTTCTACAAGTATGAGGAACAATCTAGACCACAATTAGGTGCCACTTCCCTCCACAAAAATAAAAACCCAAATAAAACATCCTGATCTCCTACAATAGCGGGTAGGACAGCAGTCCCTAAGGTTTATCAATTAATAATTATCTATAACTAAAAAGTTAATGTTAGTAAATCATCCTTTTTAAGGAGAGTTATGAATTTTAATTCTTTAGATTTGG
Source organism: Mesoplodon densirostris (assembly GCF_025265405.1). Lineage (NCBI taxonomy): Eukaryota > Metazoa > Chordata > Mammalia > Artiodactyla > Ziphiidae > Mesoplodon > Mesoplodon densirostris. Next base: position 24,747,206 of record NC_082668.1, read on the forward strand.
GGCATCTCTTCGGTCCTACTAATTATATTTTTATACTGATTGATTTTATTATTCATACAAATATATACAGAAATGTTAACTTACTGATACATTTATATCTTTCATTTAAAAAAGATTTGCCCAGTATTAAATAGTACAGTTGGGAAATCCTGTAGTCACTTTTAAAATATAAATATCGGTTTTGTACTTATAGGCAGCTCAAGGATTATCTGTGAGGTTTTTGTTTGTTTTACATAGTATGTACTGTGGAACTATGTTTATTGGACAGCTAGTGATTACTTGTTGTTGAATTGGGAATCTTTTATTTTGTTATCCTGAATAATTGAAGCATTTCTTTGTATTGAGGATAGGTTATATAATCTAAAGAATCAGATTTAATTCTATCATTGTTGTGAGTTGAGTCTATTTGTTTTTATATTATTATCAACCAACATTTTTAAAACCGTGTCCATGTTTTAAGTGTTTGTAAATTCGGTACTGCAAGCTTGCATTGCTGGGGCTTATGACAGTAGTGTAGGATCCAGAGCATCGAGGTTAAAATGGTGGACCTAGGAGTCCCACAACTCTGGTCCAGCTATGTGATGTCTGAGTTTGTCACTCATAGGCTTGGTGTGAATTAAAAGTGATTGGATGTACAAAAAAAGAAAAAACCCAAAAAAGTTCTTTTTACTATTTCAGGGCATTAAATATTAAGAAAAAATAAATGTTGCATCCCCTATAAAGTTAAGTTACTTACCCCTGTTAACTTAGGCATTTGAGGTTTCATTTACTTACTGAGCACATTGTTTCTGTTCAACTTGCTGCTTTTAGAGGTGGCTTGAGTCAGGGTAGCTGATGGAGGCATGGGGCATGCCAAAGTTTTCCAAAGACACCTTATGGAACTACTACTAGTTTTTCTGTATAATATTCTCTCATTGCAATTTTGACATTTGACTGGATTATTAGTTTTATTAACTAATTTTTCCATTCACAGTTACTTATGAAACTGTGTTGCAAACACATGTGAATACGAAAAATAGAATCTCTCCTAAAAGACCTTATGTTGTTAGAGTGAGGTAAGGTGTACATAAATAATTATAGTCAACATGTAACTATCTGTTGAGATATTAATCAGCTGTAGAGTAAGTGGTGCCAAAAAGTTTAAACAGGTACATTTTGGGGTAAAAAGACTTCTAAACAACTACAGCCTCAGCATCAACCCCCATTCCCCAGATCACTTAGCCCTTGACAGGCGAAGGCCTTTACAGATGGCTCTGAAACTGGAAGAGTGATGAAAGTTGGAAAGACACTCAGGTACTGGGTAGAGCAGGGGATAAAGCCAAGATGGAGTGTGTGCATGCATGGGAGGGGGCAGGTAGGTTTTGATATCATTTATAGACCCAAATATTTGTTCTTCAATAATGGATGGAGTTTTAACCACATAAGTTTATATTACTACTATTTCAATCTGTACTTTTTCTAGGTATGGTGTAATAATAAATTGAGATTATCCTTAATCTCTGCTTCCTTTTGTTAATATGCTTAATAGAGAATTGACCCTATGAGGTAGGAGTCGATAAATGCCATAAGAGAGACAATATGGATAAAATGCTACTACAGTTCATCATTAACCTTGTCTCATATACATGGCTTGGCATGTGACTCGTTTTTGACAGAGCCACAGTGAAATTCATATTTACACCTTCCCTCTCTTAGAATCCTGTTACATCATATCTGTTATTCTGTCTTTTCTTTCAGAGTATGTAGGGGGGGTGCCACCATTGTGGTCACCCATTAGCTCTTTGAAATTAATTACTATTCTTTCTTTTTCATATCTGACATTGTTATATTTCCTAGCCTTTCTTTCCCAAAACATGTTCCCATGTTGGCTCCTTCTAGTGAGGAAGCATCTGAAGTCAAAGAGACTTTCTTTCACTTCATTCAGGAAATATATATCGAGGGCTTGCTATGTGCCAAGCTCTATGGAATGTTCTGGGAATATAAAGATAAATGGATACAATTTTGTTCTTATATTTGTAGTCTGGTAGGAAATACATAAAAGATCAATAAAATGAAGCAAACACTCTAATAAAGGCATATATACACTTCTCCAGCAGCACAGATGCAGAAGTGACCTAACTGACTGGAGAAGTCAAGGAAAAGCTTCTTAAATGAAGTGTTTGATCCATACACGAGGATGAGAAAAGTTGCATAGATCTGATAGATTCACAGAAACTACACATTCCAGGGAGAGAAGTTTCCATAGGCTAAGACTTGGAGGTATAAAAGAACATTAACAAGTTTCTAGACATAGAACGTAGTTGGAGTTAAAGGGGTGGTAGGAAATGAGACTAAAACAGTAGGTTGTGATGCAACGATAGAGCTTTACATGCTAATCCAGTGTTTGAATTTCATTGGGGTAATCAAATTCCTTCTTCTAAAGAACAGTGTCACCAAATTCCTTCTTCTAAAGAACAGTGTCACCAATGTAGAATAAAGGATAGATGCCTGACTGGAGTGTGAGGAGAGACTAGGCCTGAGAATGCCAAGGAAAAGATGAAGAGAAGCAGCAGGAGAAAAGGATGAAACACTGAAGACATATTTACAAGTTAGAATCAAAAGTCCTCAAGTTTGATGGAAAAGGAGGAAATTGATGACTTGTAGTTTTGGAAATAAAGATAATGATGAATTGGGTTTTATGGCAGATTATCTTATTTGAAAGTTATTTTATGCTCATTTTTCAAGTCTTCTCAGCTTCAAGTAAAAGCTTTAAAAAGCAAAGTATGTAATTAGCTTTTCCTCCTTGCCTGAAGACAAAAATGAAAGTGTGACCCAGAAAGACTGCCAACTTTAAAGCAAGAATATATATTCTTATGCTTGTGTTTTGAATTATTTGGTAAAGGGAATTTCTTTATTGCAAGGATGGAGACAATTGGGAACCTATAAACTTCCTAGTATGCTTGTTCAACCTATTTCCAATGGGTGACAACATTTCCTTCATTAGGATGTTTAGTGAACATCCATTGACTATTCCATTTGTCTCACATCGTAAAGGGTACTAAAGACACAGAGTCAAATAAAATGCAGTCCCTACCTAAGGTCACTTACCAGCTATTGGAAGAAATAGACCAGTAAACCAATAGTTACAGCATTGAGTGATAAGCATCAGATGATAAGCACAGAGGACAGATATCTAAATCATAGTGGGTGTCCAAGAGGAATTTCTAGGGAAAATTTTGTTTGAGTGGGGTTTTGAAAGGCAAAATAGCCAGCTAAATAAATGTAAAAGGGTGTTTCATGTGGAGAGAACAACAGCACGTGTGAAGAAATAGAAGTCTAAAAGAGCATGGTGGGTTAAGGACCTACAAGTACTTATGTATAACTAGAGCCCAGTTGATAAAGGCAAGAGAAATTGGAAGGTGATAAGGCCTGAAAGAGAGGCAATGAACAGGGCATCAAAGACCTGTTGTGCTAGGCGAAGAATTTTGTACTTCACCCTAAAAAGTATTAATTACATTTACATTTGATTGCTAGAAATGTGGGAGATAGATCAGAAGAGTCAAGATAAGGCCAAGTAGTCCATTGCAACAGTCTCCTGATTGGTTGAGTTGGGCTTAGTAGCCAGCAATATGCAGAACAGTTATTTAATTGAGAGCAACTATAGACATAGAATCTAAGATGCATAGTACCTCTATGCATATGTATAAGGAGAGGTGACAGGGAGGAGGGGCAGAAGACTGGGTGAAAGGGAAGAAATCTAGGATTTGCCCAACGCGTCTAGCATGAATGATCAGGTAGATAGTAGTGTCATTCACTGAGATGGAAATCAGGAAAAGAAGAGAAAGTTTGGGGAGGAAAATAGAGATTTCAGTTTTTGAACACATTATCTTTTAGGCACCTGTGAGAGACAGCCAAGTGAAACTATCTAGAAGGAAGTTCAATATATAGATCTCGAGCTCTTGAGAGAAGTCTCAGTAGGCAATAAAGATGTGGGAGCCATCACTATATAGGTAGTAGTCTAAAGTAAGAGATTTTATAAGGTTATATGGGTATAACCTTATATAGAGCATAGAGTAAGACATCTAGAAGACCAAGAACACATTAGGAAGGGGAAGAAAAGAGCAATGAAGCTGAGTAAGACCAGAGGATGGGAAAATGGAAAGAGTGATTTCAAGTATGGGCATTGCCCAATGTTGTCAAAAATATAATTTAGATAAAAGCTTCTTTTGTGTTTTACAACATGGAGAAAATTTGAGACAAAATAGAAGACATCTGTTTTGTTTGCCTGTCATACATGTCATACATGCCCTCATCCTCCTAAAGTTAACAAGACTTCTATTTTCCTTTAGAGAGCTGTCCTCTCTAATCGGCTGAAGCCATGGCAGGACTGTCAGTCTAGGTGCCCTGCCCTCTTCTGGTGGGGGATGGACATGTGACCTAATCTAGGTCCCTCAGACTGTGTCTTCTGGGAATTTGAAATTTGAGTAGGTTGTTTGGCAAAATAGCTATTTAGGGAACACTTGTATGGTTCTATCTTTATGATTAATCAATGTGGTGAGATAATGAAATAATACAAGGGTAACTATTTTTATCCTGGTTATAACTTCAAAAATAAGGAAGCTATTTGGTTATGAAGTTTGTTCTAAGAAGTGGAGTTTGCATATTGGTATTTTCTTAGCCTAGTTGAATGTCTCACAATGCGATTAATGCATTATTGAGTTAACTAGACAACTTGTTTTGTATTTCAAGCAATGTATATCTAGAAATACTTTGATGAGTTGCACCCAGATACATGAAAGCAAATAATTTAGATTAGTTATGTAATATATAAAATGTGTCAGGTCTTTTCTCACTGGAGACCTTAAAAATATTTCAAACTTGTTTATACAAAGTCAACACTCAAATAGTGGCTAAGAGCCTAGGCTCTGGAGTCACACCACCTGGGTTCTACTCATATATTCCCTGTTAACTAGATATAAACACTGAGAAAATACTTCAGTAAAAAAAATTGAAAAAAAAAATGCATTGTAAATCAACTATGCTTCAATTTTTTAAAAAGCATGCTGAGAAAATTACATCTTTGGGTCTTTGTTTCCCCATTTGTATAACAGAGATGGTAATTGTACCTATCTCAGTGGGTTGTTGAAAGCTTAAATAAATTATCAGATGGAAAGCCTTAAAACAGTACTTAGCACATAGGGTGAGTCTGTTGTTGTTATTATTATTGCTGATATGGTAGAAACAAGACTAATGTTTGATATGTAAAGGACTGTTGGTTGTGAAGTAGAAGTTAGATCAGAGCTCTGCCAAAGTCATTGTTTTCAGTTCATATGAGCTTCATTGAACTTGGGACAAATCACTTGAATTGAGGTGGATGTGGTGTGGGACAGTTCCCACACCCAGGTTTCGTTTTGAGTGTTAAATGTGTGCAAATATGAAAATTCAAGGTGAGACTTAGAGCAAAACTGCCAAGTTTTAGACTACTCATTTCAAAACTAATTAGTATATTCAATTTGGGGGCAAACCCTGTTAACCAGTTTTGCTGTTTTTTAGCAAGATTGACAACAACAAACTTTTTTTTCTTTCCTTCTTTCGTTTTGGATCTTGGTTCATGACATATTTTCATCTTTAGTCCATTCATGGCCAGTTTTTCAGTTATATAGTTATTTTTTAATAATGTAGTAAGTGCCTGTGAATTCAACATCTAAAACAGAAGTTAAAATTTTGACAATAATCTGTATCTAATTGCATGGCTCCCCTCCACATCATCACTGCCATTCCATCCTCCTGGCCCCCCTTATTTGAATTCTGTGGTCATTCTTTCTTTGCTTTTCTTTTTAAGTTTTTTTTTTTTTCTTATTTTAGTTGTTGCTAAGAGAGGACATGATGTTGTGTTAATATCTGGGGACATCTTTTTACAGTTGTATATCATGAATTATATCTGTATAGAAAGTGACCTATGTGTTTCTTTGTTTCTAAGTCTCCTCTTGGAATTTTTTTCCAAATTAACATCCAATAATTACAGAATCCCTTGCCATTAAAATAGAGATTGAAGATTGAATTTTTCTGGCCCATCCACCTGGCTATACTAGGTTAACCCAAAACTTAGGTTGAATATGGATGTCTTTAAATATGCTTGAATTACAAAAACATTTTCTGATGCCATTTTTCACTTCTTCAAAATCAGCAACCTGTATTGGTTATTAAATAGGTCACCTGAATTGTGCACTGGATTTTCTTAACTTTCATCTCTTGCTTTCTCACTCTTAGTGTCTGCCCTTATAAAGGATAATACATTGTGTTTCACACAGTGGGGCTATCCCCTTACAAACCAAAGGAGCAGAATAAATCATTTTACAGTGCATGATGAAGAAGTAAAGATATCCTAAAATATGAAACCTTTAGATTTCCAAACAGCGCTGACACAAGTACAATTGGAGAAAGCAACAGTAATCAAGAAATAATAAGTTATGGTCCTTCCTGTGAATATTGGTTTTAATCAACTGATCTGGTCTGTCTCTGATATTACTCTATCTTTACTTAAATGTCCTTTGACAGTATTTTTATTCAAAAACAACTTTTATAAGTTCTGTGTCTACACCATAAATGTCAATATGTAATGTCAATATCTATGAACTAATATATTAGCCCACAGCAACTTAGACAAATGGGATAAAGAGGGAGCAGCACTGGAGACTTTATGTCAAATGAATTAGAGCAGTAGTTTAGTAAGCAAATATGCCAGTTTAGAAATGGATTCTTTTGTCCTGCTTAAGAGCTGTTTTTAAAATAAATTACAACCTTAAAGCTGTCACCGTTTACTGTGCATGGACATGTTTAGAATTGGATCTCCTTCATGAAGACTGCTTTGTGCAGGTATGTAGCTACTGCCAATAGGGATCACAGCTCACTCCGCTCATCAAATAGAAAATCTGTTACAGGAAAATACATGGGTGAAAAAAAACTGATTAAATATTATACTGCTCTTCTGTGTGTCTGTGTAAGGTTTCCTCCAAAACAAATTGACTTACTTAAATTGTTTTAGAAAAATAAACTCTAGAAGCCTTGAGAACAGTGCAGTCTTAAAGTAGTATTGATTTTAATCAATGTTAAAAACACTTTCAGAGGACTAAGATGAGACACAAGAAGAACACGTTGGCCACCAAGAGTGGCAACAGTTTATGTCATTGATCTGAGAGAGACTCGGATAAAAACAAATCCTCTGTGTGTGTGTGTGTGTGAGTATACACACACTAGTGTTAAAAGTATACTTTAACACTAGAGGTTATTCTTTCTACTTAACTTTTATTCAAGCATACTAGCTTATGTTTGTATAACACATATTGAGATGGCAAGTCCAGCTTTGTATCTTTTTAAATGTTGAAGAAATTATCAGATTACATTTTTTGTATGGTTTTATATAGTACCTCCTATGGAAGATTGTAAGGAACAAGAGCCTATTATGGACAACAATATTTCTCTGGTGCCTTTTGAGAGACCTGCTGTCATAGAGAAGCTCACAGGGAATATGGGAAAACGTAAAAGCTCCACTCCACAAAAGTTTGTGGGTAAGCATTACAAAGGGTTTTATTTCTGTAAAACTTGATTTTAATGAGCAAAGGCATGTTCCCATGTGCTAGAAATATATATTGGTGTATTTCAGTTCATGAAGTAAATGCCCATCTCTTTACTCCATTATGCCACTCCATGTGTACCGCATTTACACACACACACACACACACACACACACACACACACAACACACACCCTTAGGCATATGGGCCTAAGAAATAGAAATGAAGGAACGAGTGATAGTAATCAATTGCTTTCTCAAAATGAAATATTATATAAAGTGAAATAACAATACTTAAGGGAAATGATGAAGCCTACTAGCCAGTTTTGTAATCTTTTTAAATTTGCATTAGCGCCAGGTTTTTAAGCTGTTTTCTTTACACAATGTTAATGCTTTTAGTATTTAATCTAGAATGAAAAGAAATCTTTTTTAAAAAAATTCTGCATTAAAATACATAATGCAGCAGCCTACATTCAAGATGTTTCATATTTGGATCTATAGTTCATATTTTGATCTTTGTTTTCATGTAGCCTACAGTTTTGAACTGAAAAGATTAAATGTGATGTGTTAGACTTTCCTTTTTCATTTCCAAGCCCTCAGATATTCTTTGATACAGTATACAGAATGATGCCAACTCTGAGTGTAAGTTGTAAAGTATCTCTGAGGATACAGAAGCATCTAGTTTTTAAAAAAAAAAAACTGAATGAATAACAGATTCAATATAAAGAATTATCACTATATATGTAATATATATTCTTATAGACTTACATAGAGTAAAAATTAGAAGAGATAAAAATAAACAGATTCTCACATTCTAGTGTCAAAATGCATTATAGAACATCCTTGTGAGGGTTGAGTAGTGACTGAGAGAAAATCTTTTCTTTGGTTATTTCAGGGAGGAAAGGGTGATACAATTGTCCTACTCCAATAAACACTTAGAGAAGATTTCTTTTCAATCTAAAATTAAAGAACTAACAAATCACCAAAATATCACTTTAAGACAAGCTGGAGAGATTAACTGACAAAGTTCATTGAAGGAATGCTGAAGGGTAGCCCCAAGGATCATAGTTTATACTAGGTCAGTTTAAAACTAGCCCCTGAGAGTATACTCAGATCTGCCTTGGGCCCTAAGTTACTTTTATTTCTCTGTGTCTCTTTCTTCCTGTTTATAAATAACTTTTTAAAAGTGTCATTCATCTGTTTTTAAAATTAATTTGATGGATGTCCATTAAATGTCTATGTCTCAACTAGAGACTAGTATAGTTGGAAAAATATGAAATTTATTGCTATTCTATTTTCTGAATTTACTTAGTTCTGCTCTTTGTAATATTTTCATGTTTCCTTTGACTTAGTGATGCTACTCTCGATTTGACTACATTCCTTAGAAAAGGGTAGATTTTTTAAAATTACATTTTGATTCTATAATAAGGACATTAGATTTTTATTAGAATTTGATGGTATTTTTTCTTTATTTGGATTCTATCCTAGTGGTAATACACAGTTGACCTTTGAACAACATAGGGGTTGGGGCAGTGACCCTCATACAGTAGAAAATTTGCATATACTTTACAGTTGGCCCTCCTTATACACAGTTCCTGCATATCCACTATTCTGCATCCATGGATTCAACCAACCATGGATCATGTAGTACTATAGTATTTACTGTTGAAAAAGTCCTCCTATAACTGGACCCGTGCAGTTCAAACCCATGTTGTTCAAGGGTCAACTGAATAACAAACAATTGCATAGTAACTGTTTTTATGATGTCTTTTGAAGTGAGAAATTTCATCATTCCACACTTATTGTAAATTTCTTTTTATCATGTCCCTCAGTTAAATATTGTTCTTTGATTTTATCAAGCCCTCTAGGCCAGTGATCCTTGAATTTTCTGTATATGTTTCCTCCTCTCCTTTCTTATTCAGTTTAGATTCTATGACTCTGTCATCTTGTTGTCCTTCTATCTTTCTCCTAGTAAAACCCCACTCTCTAATGGAGCCAACTGAGCCTCTTTTCCACATCTACATAGCTGCTAGTAATTTTAGAGAAAATCCCACAGCCTTATGAATTGGCATCACTGTAAATAAATGAGTAACTGATCTCAAATACCGGTTGTCCCATCCCTACTATATAGCAGCAGCCTTCCTTTAATTCGTCCCTGAATAGCTTTCTCTCCTACTTGCCACTTTGGGCATTTTGACCTTTCTCTACTCTCCCAAAACATGGTATCTCACTCCTTGGTGATATTACATCTAGATTCATAGGAAATAAAATCAGTTGAAATGATTTCAGTATAATATCACTAATCCTGTAGGATCACGTGCATTCACATGAATACTTTCTTCTTTCATTGATGAAAGAAGCATCCTTCTTTCTGATTAATTCCTCTTCTTGTGCTCTGGAATTCTCCTATCCCAGCCCCCAGATAACTTACACTATTATTTTCCCCCTTTCTCACATATATTTTTAACCTCTCCCTTCTATTGGCATTTTTCTTTTGGCATTCAATGTGATAAACTCTCATGATTAAAAAAAAATCTAACCCCAAACCCAGGTCTCTTTCCAGCTACCTACTTTCTCCTTCTCTTCAAGGATGTAGTTGTTGAAAGAGTTCTCTATACTTGCTTTCTATAAGTTCTTTTTGTCTACTCATTCCCCAGTCTATACAACCTGGCTTTCTTCCTTGTGCTCTGCTGAAATTATTCTCACTGAGGTGTCCACTAGCTTCAGAGTGTCAAGTCCAGAGGAACCTTTTTAGACCATCTTAAACCTAGAGAGCATTTGCACTGCTGAATAGTTAGTCCCTTTGGAAACACTTTCTTTCCTTGGTTTCTATGACATTGATCTTTCTTACATTTCTTCCAGCTTCTCTGACTGCTCCTTCTCAGTCTTTTTTTATGGATTTTACCCCAACAGTTATCCAAATGGGACAACAGTAGTAATGGAGGCCTCAATTCATATGCCTAAATATTTTAATATTATCAATCAGGCTTAAAAACTATTGTGTTCTAACCTCCTAATCTGGAAGACTGAGTTTAAATAAATATAGAATTCTCAGACTCCTTGGAGTTCCACATCAGACCTTGGAGGCATGAGCAGAACCACCACTCCCTGACCTGCAGCCAGGCCCCTCTTTTAAACCCACTCCTGATTCTTTCCAGTAGCAAAAAGGGGCCTTATGCACATATGTGTAGACTTTAGTCTGCACATCCAAGTTCTTTTCACATCGCACCCCACACACAGCACACAAGAGTAGTGTAATGACCGTTCTTCAGATCTAAGAGTGTACATACCGGCAGCACAGTTGGTACTCAGGAGAATGGACCCTATGAAGAGGACTGTGCGACAATTGGTGAAAGCTCCCAGCCATTTGGAGAAGGAATTCTGGGGTCCTGGGTACCTAGAGTATGGTCTAGTGTGTAAGCTCCAGGTAAGCACATTCCCTTGTCCCTGTACATTCCTTATTCCGTGAGGAACAAGGCCCAGGGCTCTCTAAGCATGGGGCTCAAATCCCACTTGCCCTAGTTTATGGGCAGGCATAAAAATCTTGATGTTCTTCCAGGTTCTATTTTTGACCTTCTCTTTTTCACACTTTACCTATGCCTGGGTGATATCATCTATTCCCACGGCTTCAGAAGTTACTCTCTATCAACTGATGACTCTCATATCTATATCTCAAGCCCAGATCTCTCTCCTGAGTTTGAGACTGTATCTCAGTACTTATTAGACATGACTTATCACTCATAGTATTCCCCAATCTGAATTCACCATATTTTCTATCCCATTGCTATCCACTAATTTCCCCAGTCCAGAAACCTGGGCTCCATACTTAACCTCTTTTTCTCATTCTCTGTGTCTAGATAATCACCAAGTTCTAGCAACATTTTCTAAAATTCTCTCCATTCCATCGAATTTTCTCTGTTTCCACTGCCACTCTACTAGTTGAAGCCACCATGATCTCTACATCTCTACAGCAACAACTTCCTAAACCATCTTGCTAAATAAATATCTAGTTTCTAGTTAAGTCACTTCCCTGTTTAACCCTTTCAGTTCTTACTGCTCTCAGGATAAAATTCAAATTCCTTAATTGTTGAATGAGCCTTATATTATCTGATGCCAACTTTCTCATCTATTTCCATTCTCAGCCATATGCAAAGTGTAAGTAATCCCTAGAATGCGTCATGCCCTCTAGCCTCTGAGCCTTCCTACCAGCTGCTCCAACCCCCACCATTCCTTTACTTGGCTAATATTTGTCATCACATTCTTCTCTCTGATGTCACTTTCTTCAAGAAGTTTTCTTTTACTATGAGTTACCAATCCCTCTTATTTGACCCCATACCACATATCACACTGTATTATAAAGATCCCTAAATTGTTGTCACTCCCTTTAAACTGTAAACTCTTTGAGAATATAGATTAGGTTTGTCTAGCTTAACTTTTAAACTCTTGACGTTGCAATATCTTAATTGTATGCTACAAGATAACTACTCATCATATTTTTTCTTCTATTTTCATTACTCTGACCATTACCTTCATCTCATTTGGGGGACATTTCTTCAAACCTGTAACAATACTAGCCACATGGAAGTATTTTTCCAGAATACAGTTCTATGGATCAGCATCACATGTTAGGCACCTACAACAACATACTAAACGTTTATAAGAACTTCACATATATTTTAAAGAAGCATTTATCTGTAAGATTTACCTATCAAAGTAACTAAGTATTAGAAGGAGAACACATTGTTTTAGTGGCAGAAGTTTTCAAAGATAAAATATTCTGTCCAAAGCTGGCAATATTTGAAGGAGAAAAATTTAAACTACTATTTCATGCACCAGACTCTTTTATAGTTAATATTAGATATTATGTTGAAGTAAAATACTGAAGTAAAATTAAATTAGTTGAAGTAAATGTTAAAGGGAAAACTACAAATATCCTTCAGTCAAGAAAATGTATAGAAAACTAACAATGGGTATACATACATACCAGCACCATTGTACATGTGTCTAAATAAGAAAGGGTTGATGCAAAAATGAATAATTATCCATTTCAAGAAGCAAAACAATGAAACATAGTATTTTCCAAGTTTATAATAAGTGCTTTGGGAAATATCCTATTTTTATATAGCCCTAAATTTCATTCAGTTTATCAGACAATATCAGCTTTTAACAGTATTTTACTTGTGGCATTTAAAACTTTTCCAGAATGACATGTATTAGATCTATAATCTTTCTCTAATATAGCAGCTAAATCAACCAAATTAAGCCTACACAATTGTGAGATAACAAGTGTTATAACCAGATCACTCTCGCTTTTATGATCTTTGAGGCTTGGTCACTGATGTTTAAAGTATGCAAAAACAAGTATAATCTCTGATTTACTTTCACCTGGTATTTCTTCTTTCTCCTATAGTGGCTGAGCTCTAGACAAGTGGGCATTTTAATAGAGAATGGAAATAACACACAATTATAACTTTCAGGCTAGATGCATTTTCATGGTGGCATTAGAACAAGTGCAAATGGCTTGTGACATTTTTATTACTAATCCTTTTTGTAGGTGAAGAGTATTTGTGAGTCTCAGCAGAATTAAAGAGCTTAAATACTTGATCTAAAGAATAAGAGATACCATATTATGGAAAATGGAAGTGATGAGTTAACTTTGTACTTTTATATTTTTAGTCCAACCACTTATTTTGTTGTGTTCTTTTTTTCCTTTTTTTACTTTTCTCCCCCTCTGTCTTTCAGGGGAAAAGCTCATGCGATTCAGCTACCCAGACATTCACTTTGACATGAACTTAACATATGAGAAGGAGGCTGAGCTGATGCAGTCTCATATGATGGACCAAGCCATCAACAATGCAATCACCTACCTTGGAGCTGAGGCCCTTCACCCTCTGATGCAGCACCCACCAAGCACAATCGCTGAGGTGGCCCCAGTTATAAGCTCAGCTTATTCTCAGGTCTATCATCCAAATAGGATAGAAAGACCCATTAGCAGGGAAACCTCCGATAGTCATGAAAACAACATGGATGGCCCTATCTCTCTCATCAGACCAAAGAGTCGACCCCAGGAAAGAGAGGCCTCTCCCAGCAATAGCTGCCTAGATTCTACTGACTCAGAAAGCAGCCATGATGACCACCAGTCCTACCAAGGAAACCCAGCCTTAAATCCCAAGAGGAAACAAAGCCCAGCTTACATGAAGGAGGACGTCAAGGCTTTGGATACCACCAAGGCTCCTAAGGGCTCGCTGAAGGACATCTACAAGGTCTTTAATGGAGAAGGAGAACAGATTAGGGCCTTCAAGTGTGAGCACTGTCGAGTCCTTTTCCTAGACCATGTCATGTACACCATTCACATGGGTTGCCATGGCTACCGGGACCCACTGGAATGCAACATCTGTGGCTACAGAAGCCAGGACCGTTATGAGTTTTCATCACACATTGTTCGAGGGGAGCACACATTCCACTAGGCCTTTTCATTCCAAAGGGGACCCCTATGAAGTAATGAACTGCACATGAAGAAATACTGCACTTACAGTCCCACCTTCTTCAGATGTTGACATACCTTTTTTTTTTTTAATATTATTACTGTCATTAATTCTTATTTTGTGGATGCAGTGTCATTTGCTCTGCCTAATTACAATAAGGAAGAAACAGAAGAGAGAAGGGATGGGATATTGTTTCTTGACAACTTGGCTTGTTTATTTTATGGGAATTAAAGAGCAGTTCATTTCTGCCATGCACAGATGTTAAGGCATATCATGCTTTGAGAAAAAAATAATCACTTGATTCATAAAGATTCACCTACGGATTCTAATTTGCCACTGATGTTCAGGATTACGATTGAAGGCAGGAAAGATTAGCGTTTTCTGGGTAGGACTTTCACAGTTTAAAATGGGATAAGTAATTTTACTGTTCAAAGAAGAATTTGTTTCAAAATGTAAACTGTTTTTTTTGTTTTCCCTCTAGAGATCATGGAACACAAACACATTATTTTCAGTGATAACTCCCTGGATGAGTTGTTGTGGGTTCTATGTTTACTTCCCCTATGGAATTTATAATACGGTATGTTGTACACTGTACCATATAGCAACACTTTTAAACTACAGGTAGTTAAGGACAGCTACAAATACATCTGAGGTCCTAGGATCTTATTTTTCTAAACTTAAGCACTGTTTTTCCATAGTTTTGATGACTGGCATTTTATAGACACCCTGGCAGCCTTACTTTTAACACCTTTAATGAATAGTATTTTTATCTAGTTTTCAGAATAACATGGTCTAAGAGTGGCTAAGAGGCAGTCAATAGTTTCCAGAAGGGACCTCTGCTTTTCTTAAATTTGTTTGGGATGTTTTCTTTTAAAGTTGTAATGTGATGGCAGCATAGTACATGTATCTGTTTCTAAAAGTATGCTTACGATTGTCACTTTATCAGCATTTAATCAGTGTTAACCAGTCAGCAGAAAAATATAATTAGGCTAACAGCAGGGGGGAAAAATCCACTCAGAGATCCCTTTTCTGGTATTTCTCTTTTCACTGGTTTTTCTCAAGCTGTGACTACCCAGTGTTTTGTCCATAGTCTGTTCGTCTTTTACTCTTCTAGTGGAAGGTCTATAAAAGTCTTGCCATAGGCTATTTCTTTCAAAATCTCCTCAGAGCAATTGCTAATTTGACCTGAATGTGGTAACTTGAACCCCATAAGATTATGGAACTAGGGCTATTTATTCTAGTATTTCTTCAATAATAATATTTACCACTTTTTGGTACAAGGAAAAGGGAACCTCTTTGTAACCGGTACATTAACTATAGATAAGACAGAAAAGCAAAACTTATTTTTACCTTTCTTGGAGTCCAGAATGTGACTGAACCTCCAAGCTTAAGTGTCCACATCCACATTTTTCTGTCTCAAAAACATGCAACTATTTATAAGTTCTGGTCAGAAATGAATCTCAATCCTCGACTACAGAATTTTTCTTCTTTTAATTCATACATATGTTGCCATATTTCATGTACAGAGTTTAATTTCTTTTATATGGGCGCTCCTCTGCTTTTTCTTTGCAGTCTAACAGCACTAGAGGGGAGGAACTGAATGAAACTGATTAAATTTTTTCTTGGGGGGCACCCTTGGAGGGGGAACTTACTGTTTGTGTTTATGGAGGACAGGCCTGACCATGACTGGATTATCTGATAACCATGTCTGAATACTAAAATTACATTAAGCTGATAACCGCTGTTAAAAAAATTCATCACAGGGGATGCTGAAACTGTGTTTCTTAATGATGCAAGAATGATGTGAGAATTAGCAAGACTAGAGAACTGTGGACAGATAGGCAGATCTGGCCCCAGTACTGTTCTTCACTCATTTTCTAGTTTACCATCTGCTTATGTAAGCAGCTTCTAAGCACTGACACAGCTAGAGCTAGGCAAAAATGGTTACAACACAACTCTCTTTTTTTTTTTTTTTTTTCGGTATGCGGGCCTCTCACTGTTGTGGCCTCCCCCGTTGCGGAGCACAGGCTCCGGACGCGCAGGCTCCGGACGCGCAGGCTCAGCGGCCATGGCTCACGGGCCCAGCCGCTCCGCGGCATATGGGATCCTCCCAGACCGGGGCACGAACCCGTATCCCCTGCATCGGCAGGCGGACTCCCAACCACTTGCGCCACCAGGGAGGCCCCACAACTCTCTTTTACTAGCCCTCTGTGGTAATTATTTCTGGAGAAATGTCTAAATTGTTCCTTTAACTCTGAGAGAAGGCACCAAAACAGAAATGCAAAATGTTTTAAAGAAAACGTCCACTGTCACTTTTCCTGCATGCTTTGGTACATTACTGCATTGTGAACATACAGTCTATTCAAAGGTGAAGCATGTCTTTGAGACTTCCTCACCCACCTGCCCCAACCACTCATAAATAATTGGAATTTAATTGTTTTTTCCTTTTAGAGGAAGGTAAATAATTTAAGGTTAGTGATTTTGTGTTTTACTACAATTCAAGGAAATATTTGGATGGCAGTCAATATGTTCATAACTTTGGCTATGTATGAGTTTCTGCTGGCATCATCTATGAATTTTTTTCCTGGTTACTATTTTTTATTTCCAGTGTATGAACAATCATGTACCTACCTGCCCTGGGATGAAACTGAATTTAGGTGGACCTACAGAGTTGTATAGTACCCCCATGAGGACAGTACTAATGCACTCTCCTTTTCTGATTTCATCTTTTTGAGAATCTTTTTTATTGAAGGGACTTAATACTTTTGAGAGTGTATTTGCTACAAGTGTGTACTTGTACTTTCTTAGCTTTATATAAGGAACAAAAAGAGGTAAAGATGGCTCAGGGTGTGGCAGGGACAAATGAGAACAAGATCAATTCGAATGTGTAGGTTAGACAGAAATTTTTGTGGACACAGTGCTCTGGGAAACCCTGGATGGCTATATTTGCATGCTTCTTCATGAAAGGAAATATGCAAGGTGGTAGCACCTAAAAATAGATATGAGAGTCACACACCAAATAAATCAAGTTTTACATAACAGTTATATGCCCAGTTTATTTAGGTGAGATTTCACATTACAGATTATTTGAGGGGCATGAAAATAGGTTAGCTTCTGTATTTTCCAGTTTGGCAAAAATTCATCACATTGCTTTGCCCTAATTTTGCCCAGAATTTTATCTCCAGCTCCTGTTAGAGAAATGTGTTGCCTCTCTCTGATAGTGGTCAATCACTTTAAAAAAGTCATTCTAATCTGGCTTGTTAAAATAGTGAAAGTGACCAGTAAGCAAATTGGAAGAGATTTTGAGTTGTTGAAACATGCCATTGAGAATTTTCTGGAGGGACAAAATAGGAGAACGAGAGACTAGGATTCAGATTTGGCTAAAAGTAGGGATTGTCTCTCCTACATACATACAAGCAGCTATATACATGCATCATAGTACACATACACATACATTCTTTTAAAGAAAATTCATGAAAAAAAGCAGAGTGATCAGATGTATTGCAAGAGCCTATAGAGAGTTAAAATTATAGTTAATACCTGAGCAACTTAGTAGTTTTACTTTACCAGATTGTACTGAGAAATATTAAAGTTACTAGTGTGTCTTTAGGACTAGTCACAGCTATTCAACTTAAACCTTGAGGCTTTACTGTGTACTTACAGAACAAATCAAAACAAATCGAATTTTTTTAAAAAAGGCTTTAAGTTGATTTGATATAACCTCCAAAGTGAAAGAAACACAAATTACTTTTGAATAGGAAGATACAGAAAAGAAAAATTTTCAACTTTTACTTGTTGACAAATGGAGAAAGAGAAGAATGTTTTAGTGAGCTTGGTATTGTTTTGATTTATGGTTTTTGCGTCTCAGTTGTAGACCTCACAGAACCATGAAGTTTTATGAAATTTTATAAATGTTTGACAAAATTTACATCAGTGAAGGCATTTAGATGAAAATGATGTTTTACATACTTCCCAAATGTTATCTTTAAAGTGATTGCTTATGGTGGAAAAAGAACAGAAAAGGCTGCAAAAATACAAATAAAAAACTATATGCTCCTGGTTTCAAGACAGAACTTAGAATATAGGAGGTACTGGATACATTATTTTTTAACTTTGAAGTGTTCATTTTACAAAAAGGGATAAGTTACATTTGTGGTCATCTTTAGTTATATTTTATATATATTTTAGTAAGTACTATCTGTGTGAAAATTATTCTAAAACAGAAAATTCCCCAAATGCAAAAGTAAAGAAGAATGAGGGGGGGGTGAAATTAAAGTCTGTATATATGAAAGTTATCTTAGAAATGTTTTTAAACCTCCAGTTTCTGCAAAATAATTAAAATATACAGTAACTGGTCTTAAGATCCCGAACTTAATGTATTAAATACTTATAAAATTTATTTATATTGGTGCCTTTTTAAAATGCATTGAGAGAGTGTTGGTTAGCCGTTGTAGCTCTACCACATTTTTATTATGTATTTTTAAAAATCACTTAAAATTGATTACTATATAATTCTTCTTTGCGTTCCTAGGTCAAAACTTTTAGAGGAATTTCCAATACAGAGACTTTCAGCTTATCTGCTTAAAGTAAAAGGAAACTTTGAAACCAGATGTTAATATCTTTTTAGTTTGATAATATTTCTGAATACCATTACAAGATTATGCAGGTAAACGAGGAGGTAGAGGGAAATTGTAGCTGTGAATTGCATTGTGGTATGTGTTTTTGTTTTGTTTTTAAGGAAGAATAAGTTCTAATATCATACAAGGCTTTATTAGTGGAATTTTTGGTCAATAAAATATAGTATTGTTTTGGAATTTCACCTGTAGACTAGTGTTCTGCTAGTCTTAGAACTTCTGTCTTCTAACCTGTTAATGTTTTGTGGAATGATGTAGAGAAGCAGGTAATTAATTCTCCTTGAACAAAACAAAACTGAACAGTCATATCACATTGCTGTTCTCCAAAGCATAATCTCAAATGGTCTCCTACCATGGTTGTGTATTACTTGCAATGGATGTGTTAAAATATGACAGCTTTTTAAAAAATGAGCTGCTTGTTATTCAAAGCAAATGTCATATGACCAAGAAGCTGTGATATGCTAGCGTTTCTTTTTATCATAGTGTATTGCTAGGCCAAATAATGACATCTTGAATATTTTTACATTTATTGCAGAAACCTAAAATTTTGGAATTTCCATAAGGTTTTTATGTAACATTGTATTTTTAGCCTTTTAGTTTTCTCTTGCTGTACTGTAAGTTTGTGGATATTTTTCACACACACTCTTAGAAATAAGTTCCTAATTCTGTTGATGGGGTTTTTCTCCCGTAACATTGCATTTGTATATTTTCTGTATAAATTCGTTGTGTATTAACCTTTATCCCATACAGAGAGTGGTACATGAATGACTAGTTTTCTAAGATGTCCTTTTTATTGTGAATAAAATATAAAATTTAGAGGCCCTCTGCTAAGCCACATAAAGTACAGCATAAAACTTCATATAGGTACAGATAAGCCAGTTTGCAGTTAATCGGGCCCTTCATATTACCTCAAGTGACACACAGTAAGAAAAGCTTCTTGAACGGGTGGAGGTCACTGAATCCCCAACTATGCACTTATCAGGATTCTACTTAATTTACTGGAAATGGATTTCTTTTTTTTTAATGAATACACTGTAACAAGGGAAGGACTCTGGGTTTTGTTTTTTGTTGTTTTATTCTGTTTTTTTTTTTTAAGTAGTTCAATTTCTGAAACTGTGATAAAACATTTTGACTGTCAAGCACGCTCAGATTTTAACATAAATCACTTCCCCTTCTGTGTAGTGAAGGTCTTTGTGATCTCTTAAATTTTGTCTGCTCTCCCCACCTCTTTTCTTTTCTCTGTCCACGTTCCCTCCATCATTGTCTCTGGACATCTCTGCCTCTCTCTCCCCCTACTAGTTTGAGGATTAGGTCAACTCTTATTTCCAATTCATAGGTCTCTTAAGTCTTAATTTTTTGTGTATGATTTTTGTTGTCTGTATAATCTGCTGACATATTTTTATACTCAAGTGTAGTTTTATAATTTTTTAAAAAGGTAGTTGGGTTAAAACTAGTAAGGTATATAACCCTTGTGTTACTTTCACTTTCAAATATTGGGTATCTAAAATATGACTTCAGAGATTATGTAATCATAATAACATGATATGTTTGCCTTCCTTTTTTGCTGGATTTTGCGTTCTGATTTGCTCTTCTTCCTAAAATGTGTATTATGAGAGATTAAACAACTTTTTTGCAAGAATTTAAAAAGATGTTAAAAATCTGAAACAAAAAGTCTTAACTATCTCCCAGTTGGGAGAAAATGCTTTAACATTACTATAATAATATTCCAGGTTTGGAGTGGGCTCTCCAGGCTTCACATTTGCTCTTAATAGTTGACCTTTTAGACCATGTGTTATTTGCAATCCCAGAATGATTGCTTCTGCTATTTAGTTTAGAAGATGTTTTCTTTTCTTTCTGTACAAGTGCAATACTTTTCTTGAAGTCTTAAAAACTATGGTTATTTTTCTCCTTCTTTCTTTAGTTAAAGACAAAAAGAAACCCTTGAAAATTATGGTATGTTAGTTAAAGGACACAACAAGCAAAAAGAAAAACACTCCACAGTCAAAAGATTAGAGAACGTGGAAACTACTGGTCTAATCTCATAATATCTCTATTTAGGCTAAATTTTCTTTGCAATTAGTAATCTTTTGCCTGAGAAATGTGTCCGAAAGTTGAAATTCTTAGAGACTGAATTTTTTTCTTAGACTCTACCCAGTGTTTTAAATTAAGAACCTAGTATTTTTTTATTTCTCTATTCTCCTTTTGGAAATGAACTTTAAAATAAAAGTAAAGCACTTAGCTCAATTTTAAACACTTACCTATCACCTATTGGAGAAAATTTTTAAGAAATATTTGGAGCACTCCTGTTTTCATACAAACTTAAGAGGTATTTTTCATATCATACATATTTATATGTAGTATTCTGATTTTCTTTTTTTATACCTGTGTCCCTGTAGTAAAACTGCTGTAATGTAAATACATATTTGGTTTAAAAGATAACATTTCTTTGGCATTTCTTTTAAAGGCAGTTACTGCATTTGTACAGTATATGTCTTGGCCATTTTAGATTTTTTTTTCTTTAACAATACCAAAGGTAATTAGACTACTTTAAAAACTAATTGCTTGACAGTTTCTAGGATATTTTAAGTTTTAGAAGCGAAAAAAAAATAGGTCAAACCAGTAAACCTCATTTTTTTTCAAACTAATAATTTGGGAAAATAAAAACTATTGTTTTAAAAAAAAAAATATATATATATATATATATATATATATAAATATATATGTAAAATTAAAATTCCAGACCTTGTATGTCAGGTTTGCTCAGTGTAATGTAGTTTTTTTTAAGGCTCAAATACCATACCTCAGAAAATGAGGTTTACTATGGAAATACTGAAACAGTCTTTGCAGCTGTGTGACAAGTCACTCTGCTATATACCAGTTTGGAGACCTCCGCTAACAGTTTTGTCACTGCAGACTAAAATGTGGGACTTGTATTTTCTTTGTTTTTAATGCACACACATACATGTTCTGTGCATGTATGTGGGTATTGTGTATACGTGTATGAGTGTTGTATATGCATGTGTGAGTGTGTGTATGTATGTACAACTAAAGAAGCTGCAGAAACTTTGTAATACTTTGTGAAAAGGATTATATTATAAAGGTTTGTACTGTCTGAGTGCACAGCTACTGGAATAAATTTAGGGAATCTCAGGAACAAGCATATAATTTGTCCAAGATTTATTTCTTCTCAGAAGTGTAAGTGCAGTTTTTAATTCTGTATATTATTTAATATTTTACCAATAAAATAAACTTCTGACATAAAAAGTTTGCTATAAAAACTTTCTGGTGAAAATTCTGTACACAAACACATCTTTCAAATACAGAAAACTGAGCTATTGAATCATATCAGGCTTAAGTTATCATTGCCATTGTGTATACATGTCATGATTTCTGACCCAGAGATTTGGGTACATGTGAGATCAGAAACCCCCATCATTACTATGTAGTCCACCAAAGCAGAGAACAAAGTAACCAATGGTTTGTTAAGGATGACCTCTCTTTTCTCTTCAGGCAGTTTTCATATATAGCTTATTTTACCCTTAAAACAAATCTTAAAGGTATGTATGTCAGAGCCTATCCCCTATTTTTTTTGTGTGTGTGCGGTACACGGGCCTCACTGTTGTGGCCTCTCCCGTTGCAGAGCACAGGCTCCGGACACACAGGCTCAGCGGCCATGGCTCACAGGCCCAGCCACTCCACGGCCTGTGGGATCTTCCCAGACCAGGGCACGAACCCGTGTCCCCTGCATCAGCAGGCGGACTCTCAACCACTGCGCCACCAGGGAAGCCCCTATCCCCTATTTATAGAAGAAAAAAGTAAGACCTGAGGGAAGAAAGTTGTGACTTGCTCCAGAGTACAGAGTGAATTACACAAGCCGTCCAAGTAATGGTCAATCACCATATTAGAAACCAGCATTTCTTAGAAATCAGACCAAGATTAGATTATGGATTAAGTCATAGAGATTGTTCAATCACGTAGGCAAAAATGGGTTGTCTGTTATACTACCACTTCATGTTATACCACCACCATGTGAGTTGTAATCTCCTCAGATTTTACAAATATGGTTTGTTTTAACATAAGGTTTTTTGTTACAAATGTCTTCATAACTGGAAACGTAAAAGAACACATATGATTATAAACTCATTTTATTGAGCTTTAGCTATCTTTTATCCCCCATGCCAAGTTAAAGTCCACCATCACACTTGAGATGGCTACTAGAATCTTCCTTCATCCATAAGTATTAGAATTTTATGAATATTTATCACATTCCCCAATAATTTCTCTTCCACATGCCACAGAGAATGAAAAATGCTACATATTCTAATGAAATGTTACTTCATTGACCAGCCTTTAATCCAAAATAGTAACCTACCTTGTGGGGGGAAAGTGCAAACAAATGAAGTAGCAAGGTTTAAAAGTGTTAAGTTTATGAAGGATCCCTTCAAGATCAGCAAGAAATATCAAATTCTCCTGACTTACAGTATCGACAGAAGCAAAATGAAAAAGACTTTTTAAGCCTGCCATATGTTCTTGATTTTTCTATTGCAGTAGAGTCAGAGAAATGATAAATAATTGAAATCTTGATATGCTTGTAAGACTTTATCAACATGCTCAAGCCCAAGGGTTCCCTGGGGTGTGAGCCACCTGGTGAAGGAAGTTCGTTTTTAGCATTTTAGCAACTCTGCCACTCTGCCTCTTACTATTCGGGAGTACTAAGATGGACCCATTAAACATTCAACAAAACCTCATGTTTCGTTAATAGCCCTACTAACAGTTCCCGATGTGATTTTTTTTTTTAACTTCTCACTAGAGATACTAACAAGGATAACAACTGGTAAAGCTGAATTTTGCTGATTTTCTCTGGTGTGGCACAGAACTTGAGGGAGGTGCTTGCATAAACTAGCCTAACAGGCAGAGGAGAGAAATTGATAAAGACTATAAAGTACCCATAATTCCATATAAAAATGGGGAAAAGTAAAGGGAGATCCCAGAAAATAAACAGATGCTCAGTCTGAGAAAAAGAAATGTTAGCCTTTTTCTTTTTGTCCTTACTGCTGCTCTACAATCCCAAAACATGTCTTAGATCAGACCAACTACTTCTAACTTGAACTTTTGTCAGGCACAGGACAAATCCCTCAAAACACAAGGAGGGGGAAGGGTAAGCTGGGACAAAGTGAGAGAGCACTGACGTTACATTTGGTATATACACTACCAAATGTCAAATAGGTAGCTAGTGGGAAGCAGCCGCATAGCACAGGGAGATCAGCTGGGTGTTTTGTGACCACCTAGAGGGGTGGGATAGGGAGGGGGAGGGAGACACAAGAAGGAGGGGATATGGGGATATATGTATATGTATAACTGATTCACTTTGTTATAAAGCAGAAACTAACACACCATTGTAAAGCAATTATACTCCAATAAAGATTTAAAAAAAAAAAAACAGTAAAAACAGCTGCTGCCCATGTAGGTGTTGAGTTGTTTGTTCTAGAAGCCCTTAAAAGAGCTATATGAACCTGATCGTCTGACCCACTGGAACATATGCAAAGAAGCAAGATTTTTAAATGCACAGGAAGAACCAAAGGTAAAAATGAAGGTAAGGGTGTATGTGTGGGGCACTACTGGGCCTTAGATAAGCCTATGCCTAAAGAGGCAGGAGTCATGCAGTATTGTCATTTTACCTCAGCTGATGGAGATTGGCATCAGAATCAGCTGTCTCCACTGGGAGGGTTTTGTGAAATCCCTTGATAGGGAAGTAGGAGAATTTAACTAAGAGGGAATGGGAATAAAGTCCCTATTATCTCAAAGCCCTGGGCCCACGTATTGGTTCTGGTTTGGTGGATATAAAAGCTTAAGAGACTATGGCCCACACAGCTTTTGCAAATGATGGGGGAGTTTCTAATATTCCCCATTCAGAAGTAGGGATGGGGAGACCTAGGGCGTTTGGCTATTAGAGCAATAAAAGTGGATGTGTATCTTGGAAGCGGAATATCCCAGTCTAGGGAGTAAGTGGCCTTATTTTCTTTCCTATGTTTTTCCTTCTTCCCCTCTTTTTTCTCATGATGTCATGTAGTTCATCTACATCCCTTTCCAGCTTCTTTCTCACTGCCCTCCTCATCTGTGTCCGCACCAACCTTTCTTCTTTCCCCTCTCTTCTCAACATAACATGCTGTACCATTTGCTATCTGTTCTTCTTCACCCTGTCACAATTCTGATTAATCTGAAATACAATCATTTTTAATGTAAGTAATTTAGTGCAACCAGAATATGAGTTTTAACTATGCCCTTTTCTTTTTTTTTTTTTACAAGGACTTTACAAATTAGCACAGTTGTTAACTGGATTTATCTAATTTACTCTCAAAGTTCTCATGGAAATTGTAGGCTACCTGATACTTTATTAATAATAGGTTCAGGTTGCTGTGATTTTGTTCATAAACACCCACAATAAGTGAAAAAGCTAAAACTAGACTCGATTCTGTATATACTTAGTCCAGTGTTTCATTTCAAAAGAAGTTTATTCAGCCTTTGATTGATAAGCCCCACTAATAAAGGGGAATAATAGATTCATAGTCTGAATGTTTGTGTCCACCCAAAACTCACATGGTGAAATCGTAATGTTAATTTGATGGTCTTAGGAGGAGGTGTCTCTGGGAGGTGGTCAGGTCATGAGAGTGAAGCCCTCATGAATGGGATTAATTCCCTAAAAAGAGAGACCTCACAGAGCTCCCTAGTGCCTTCCACTATGTGAGGACACAGCAAGAAGGCACCAGTTATGAACCGGGAAGAGGACCTTCACCAGAATGCGAACATACTGCCTTGATCTTGCACTTCCATCCTCCAGAACTGTGAGAAATAAATTTCTGTTGTCTATAAGCTACTCAGTCTGTGGTCTTTTGTTATATCGGCCCAAATGGACAAAGGCAGCAAATATTATAAGGTAGCGATAACAAAAACTGTTTCAACAGTCATACCTTATAAGTAATGTTTTGCTTATTGTGATTTTTTAACAGAATGATTCCAGATAAACTCATTGACACAGTCAGGAAGGCTAAGAAACAGCATTAAGTAGCAGGGCAAAAATAATCTGGAATTAAAATTTTTAATTTTAATTAATTTTAATTAAAAATTAAAATTTTTCTGCAGAAATTTTAAAGATGAATAAATTATCCTAAACATGGTCTTCTGAAAACTGCCTTCATGCTTGATTTAAATAAGTGTGGGCTTTTGATTGTTTACCAAGTTTCCTCCATAATTAATGGCATTCTTTGCCTATCCATCAGTCTATCCATATCCTCATACACCTTTTCTTTCCTTATTGCAGAATATAATTTCCAATATTTACGCTTGTTTTCCAACTCCTTTCTATTTAAAACTCTTGAGCTAACGTGTCATGAGTAATGTGAAGATATTTGTACTGGAAGCACTGGCCATGATATTCAAGTGTTTGCAATGATAAGTTGTCACTTTATGGTATCTTCCAAATTCTGTAAGTGGCCTAGATATTGTGCTTATTCTTGTTAGGTGCTAAAACCTATCTACTAATTTACCACTTTGTTAATTCTGTAGCCTAAGGGAGTTTCCAAGATTCACTCCAGTTCCAACTCTAGCCATTATGAAGTGAGTGATATATTTATGATAAAATCCAACCTGATGTCATGTACCCTCAGGACTGAGACATGTACAACCATCTGGAATTTCTTGGCTTTGACCTGATGACAAGTTCCCCAGTCTTCAGGAATGGTTGCTGTAGTTACGCCTACCACCATGTTCCCTTGTCTTCTACAATATAAGTAAGTAACCTGATATTTTGGCCTTCAAACAGTCTATCCTTTGTCTCCCCACCTCACCCCACCTCCCTTCTTGTTCTTCTTGTTTTATTTATTTGCATCAGATTATAACATGTATATATATTACTATCATTTGATAACACTCAAGGAAAAAAAAAAAAACTGGGACAGCAAATGACTCATGTTTTTCCAAACTCTTAGCCAAATTACTTTGTAGTCATCCTAACAAATGGTAGAGTTTGGCTATACCAATGTATTACACTAATATATTTTCCAAGTTACAAGTATAAACCCAGAGTCTTCTGCTTTCTTCTTTAATGTTTTGACAAGTCTGATTATAGCTAAGAATGTGATCACTTGATCACATAATGAGCATGGGAAAAACTCTGCTTCAGGCACACGTAAAGGGACAACAGCACTTTATTCGCCAAGAAGAATTTAAATAGCTTTCTTGGGTCTTTGAGATATGAAATGAGTTGTTGTCTAATTCTTTTGAATTAACACTATGTTATTATCTCTCTTACACTTTTTTTTTTAATTGAAACTCTAAAATAGACACCAATATTATCTATTTAAACTAGAGCATGCTGAAAAACATTCTCTGCCTTAATTATAAAAATGTGGCTTGGGCTTTTTAAAAATTATTAAACATCCTCTTGAGATACCTGCCACCATATTCAATATGATATTTTTCAGCATTAATAACATTCTCCTTTGTGCTATATTTTGAACTCTTCTTAGAGTAATTTATCCTGGTCATAGTTTCTAACCTATAGAAAACTTAACACTGAAGAGCTTGATATTGTTTGGTGACTTTGAGGCCATGTAAAAATTTGCTAACATATCATTCAATGTAGATTATCTTAATGATGTAGTTTTTTTTTAAGATGAAGTATGTTAGATATGCTTGGATGAGTTATATTATACTCCTGTATGTGACTCAGAAAACGTGGCACAATTATTCCAGTTTAAAGAAAGCCTCCAAAAATGAGCAAGATAAATGGAGGGCATGTGTTTTCTTTTCTGTGATCATGTGGCTCATATTAATGTCCGTATGCCCTGCCAGCCACATTTCCAATGTGTGTATAACCCAACTACAACTATTAGTCACCACATAGAGGTTTATAGTAGCTTTGGGTAATGCTAGTGTTCCATGGTAACCTAGTATATTCAAGCATCAGGATTGGTGATCTCTCAGCCTGCTGCTTTTGGACAGTCAATGTCACCTATAATAATACACCAGCAGAGGGTTAAGGTACACCTAGTATAATTTGTTCACTTGTTACATTTTAAGTTTGTAAACTTTCTGGGTTCTATTTATCTGCTGTTTGTTCTTTAGTTCTCTGGAGGCTGAGTTATAAATAACACTTGTATTTCTCAGAAGAAAAGACTTTTTCTACTTTTCTCATTTTTAAGTAAGATTTATTTTCACTATTTTGAACCTGTGTAAATTACAAATGCAATAGTCTGGAAAAGAAAAAGAGCTTTAGTTTCTAAATTTGGTCTGTGAGATCTAAATTCATCCCATTTGTCCAGCTATTATGGCAGAACTCCGTAATAAAACTAATTTGGAGAAACAAGGAGAGCAACATCATTGGCCATCTGAATGACAGTAAGAGTGAATGACCTATCCCACTGCATTTATCACTATGTACAAAACAGGCCTGCTTTATACGGTGTAACACCTAATTCATGACACAGCAAGGCCTTTTGATATTTTACTCTAAGTATAAAGTTAGGCTACATATGGGTCTAAGTCCTTGATCATTTTATTAATATTAAGCATAGAATATTTAGGAAATATAGTTATGAAAGCATGTATACATTTTAAAACCTAGATTTAAACCTGATTCTGTCAAGGTGAAGGGAGTAAATTATTATCATTTGAAGATGTAAAGGTTTTTTTTTTTTTTTTTTTTTTTTCTTTTGAGAACCTTGAAGAAATTACTTGGTAAATAGCTCTAGAAGAACAAAAAAACCAGTATGAAGCAACATATTCACACTTTCATTCTAGGATTCTGGCCCAGTGAACATTATTTATTCTGGGATTCTTGACAAGGTCACTTTGAGTCCTTGGAGAAGTTTAAGCAAATGTCTACAGAATTAGCCTGTAGGATGAGGCTTTAAGAGGATAGAATGTGCAGATGATTTTGTTTCCAAAATTAAATTTGAGTCTACTTTGAAAGTTTGAGGAGACCATAAGCTCTGTCCCTTTCCATTCTATACCATCTCTTCCTTTTGTGCATGTTTGGTTCCTGTTACAGTATTCACTAGTAAAATCATCTAAAATTTAAGGGAGGGGCTTCCCTGGTGGCGCAGTGGTTTAGAGTCCACCTGCCGATGCAGGGGACACGGGTTCGTGCCCCAGTCTGGGAAGATCCCACATGCCGCGGAGCATCTGGGCCCGTGACCCATGGCCGCTGAGCCTGTGCGTCTGGAGCCTGTGCTCCACAACAGGAGAGGCCACAACAGTGAGAGGCCCGCGTACTGCAAAAATAAATAAATAAATAAATAAATAAATAAAGTTAAAAAAATAAATAAATAAAATTTAAGGGATTAGAATGTCTACTGCACGCAAGCCACTTTGCTAAGTACTACAGGGAGTTCACTCTTTTATTCAGTACTTCCAGTGTGTCAAATTGGGTGCTTAGGATATAATATTGAATATGACAAAGTCTGTGTACTCAAAGAAATTATCTTACACTGAGGAAGAAAACAAATAATTAGGAATAAAACATGATAGTCATTGCTATAAAAGTAAAATGCTGTGATGATAAATAGAAGGGGAACCTAATTTAGCACTGGAGCGAGAAAAAGCATCCTGGTGGAAGTGACATCTCAGCTGAGTCCAAAAGGATACATCGAAGTAAATTTGATGAATGTGGAAAACAGAGAGGAAGATGGAAAGTATGTTCTATGCAGAGGGAAGACATCTACAAACTCCTGGAGAGGAGGGTGGAGAGAAAACAGACAGATGGACAAGAGGAATAGGACAAAGGAGAATCAGAAAGAGATGACAGAAAGAGAATAAATATGAATGGTTACCTTCAGGAAATTGCATGCTCAATATGGCTGGAGTATTTGATGAGAACAGGGACACAGCAAGAGATAAAACTGGAGAGGTGAGTAAGTAGAGTCAGATATTAGGGCTTTGCTTTTTTTAATTCAAGGAATTTGAATCTATACCAAGGGAAACAAGAACCAATGAAGATTCTACTGGGGAGTGACATGGTTAGATTTGCAAAATTGCTTGGGCTTCAGTATGAGACTAGGTTGGAGGGATGCCAGACAGGAAGTACAAGTTGCTACAGTAAATCCTAGAACAAGATCATGGTGGCTGATGCTATGGGAGTGATCTGGAAATGGACAGATGTGCTTAGACTCCAAAGATATTTAAAAGGTAGAAGTGCTGGACTGGTGATTGGTTGTATGTAGGTGGTGAAGAAGAAGGATAAATTGAGGAGGATACCCTAGTTTCTAGGTTCTAGGTTCCTAGTAAGTACACAGTGGTGCCGTTTTTTGATGTCAAAATCACAGTGGGGAGAAACAGATTTGAGGGGTAGAAAGAGGAGGAATATATTGAACACGCTGAGTGTGAAATACCACTGTGATATCCAATTGGAGATGTCTAGTAGGAAATCGAAGATACTAGGTTAATATCAGGAGAGAGATCTGAGCTTAAGTTCATGTAAACCCCACTTGGATGTCATACTGGTATTTCACACAATATGACATATAAAATATATGGTATGTATACTATATATAGACATACACATATACTATATATATGGTAATATGAAACCACAGAGTGGATGAGATCATCTAGGGAGAGTGTACAGCAAAAAAGCAAACTTTAAAGTTAAACTCGAGGGATTAAAGTGTAAAGTGTAAGAAGAGTTTTATCAAGGAATGCATAAAACAATAGAAGGAATGAGATGTACAGAAATGATTACAAAGAAAAGTTGTGACCAAGAATCAAAACACAGGTACCAGGAGAAGGTGTTGGGGCCAGAAATAGCCTCATAGAAAAGGTGGGATTTAAGAGAGATTTTGAGGGGCTTCCCTAGTGGCATAGTGGTTAAGAATCTGCCTGCCAATGCAGGGGACACGGGTTCAAACCCTGGTCCGGGAAGATCCCACATGCGGCAGAACAACTAAGCCTGTGAGCCACAACTACTTAGCCCACATGCTGCAACTACTGAAGCCCTTGTGCCTAGAGCCCGTGCTCTGCAGCACGAGAAGCTACCGCAATGAGAAGCCCATGCCCCGCAACGAGTGGTAGCCATTGCTCGCCACAACTAGAGAAAGCTCACGCACAGCAACGAAGACCCAATGCAGCCAAAAAATAAATAAATAAATAAAAGATTTTGAAAATTCTGTTGGGAAGTTCTCAGAAAGATAACTAAAAAGTTAGGTTGAAATTGTGTTACAAAAGAATTTTAAGGGAAAGCTTCCTCAATTTTAAGTTCCTCTGAATTTGAATGTGTCTAAGAGAAACACAAAGCACAACCAGAGACCTCAAACAGGCACAGACACAGACCACTGCTTGGCCAGATAGTGAATCCCCATATACCTCAGCTGGGGTGGTGGGTGGTGTCCAGTCATGTGTGTCTCCTTCTCTCATGAAGGTTTGAACAGTTTTTTGTTTCTCTTTGTGATGTACGCAATAGAATACCATTTAAAATTGTTCTTTTATAGATGTGGCATATATGTGTAAAAAAATAGGTGTATGTTTGCAGTTATTTAAATATGCCATGCATTATCATCTTATTTTGAGCTAGAGGTTTCGTTTCAATTTACAAAGCTAGAAACAGGGGTCCTCACCATGAGGCTTTTGGAGAATCTATTTACATAAGCCTTTTTTCTCCACCACCAACTCATCACATGACTGGGAACTGGGGTTTCATAGTCAGATGATGTTCAAGGTCACACTAAGGCAGGATGTACAGTTATAGAACAACCCTGTAGCCCGACAGAGCTTTTAGACAATCTCTTTTACCTACATAGGCTTCTCTGGAACCACTTTTTAACCACAATGTGTTACTGGTCTTCTGGTAACCTGCGTGCTTTGTAGTAAAATTAACTAAGTTTTCCCATTTATTATCATACAAATCTTCAGCTATGCACACAAATATAAATTAACTGGATACATAAAATATACGATGCTCAATATTATTTTCTCAGGCTATGTAGGAGGGCATTTTACAAATACAATATAGAAAGAATTTCACATCATAATATATGGATTATTTAAAATCTATAATCGTAAGAGAGAGCCTCTTCTATTATATGTATATATTATAAAAATTAATAAAGTTAATTATGAGTGACAACATTTCAGCTGAAATAGAAAGTTTATGACAGGACTTCTAGGTAACACTAAACCCACTCATGAGTTTGTGATTATTATGTATCACGGTGCTATGCAATAGAAATGTAATATGTGCCACAAATACAAACTACATACATGATTTAAAATTTTTCTAATAGCCACATTTAAAATAAACAAGTGAAATTAATTTTAATAATAATTTGTTTATTCCAATATATCTAATATACCTAATATTAGCATAAAAATCCTATAAGATATTTTACTTTCTTTGTTTTTCATTGTCTTTGAAATCCAGTTTTTATTTTATATTTTCAATGTATCTCGATTTGGACTAGACATATTTCACTAGCCACATTCCAAGGGCTCAGTAGCAGATCTTTGATCTGTCTTAACAGTTAAACTCAATTATATAAATAATCCTGTATTGTAATAATGACCACAGCTACCTTTTATTAAGTTATGTAACAGTCACTGTGGTGATTTCCATATTTTTCTTTTTTCATCCTCAAAACAGTCATATGATGTAGATGCTACTGTCCACCCCATTTTCTAGTTGGAGTAACGAGAGACTTAAGAGTTTAATGGCTTGCCTAAATCTATGGAGTTAACCTGTGACAATCCAGGGATACAAATATGAAGATAATTATATATCTCAATATATTTTATGTTTTAGACAATTTTGTACTTTTAATTTTCAGTGAAGATAGCCGATTTGATTTTAGGGGAAGTAAATGTGTGGAAAAGTGATTGAAGTGAAAGGTGGAAAGGGAGAGACTACTTGACCCACCCACCTTGTTTGTAGATTAAGAATTTATAAATAGTAAAGAAAAACAAAAGAGATGATGTTACAAAGATAATGATATTGAAGAAAGTGACCACAGGGATGTATATCTTTGCTGAATAAAACTGAAAACGAGTAGAGTAGGAAAGGTAGTAGTATATTCTGGATGTGTTTTAATCAGATTATATGAAAGAATTTGTGGTGAAACACAAAAAGTTGTTGAACAGCTACATTATTAAGTATACTGAAAGTAAATCAGTTATAAATGTGTTTAGAAAACTGGAGAATTTATTTTATGTCCGAATTTTCTAAAATATGATGCTTTGAGTTTGAGAACTAAGAGAGTTTGTATTAGATATGACGTCTGAAGAACGAAGATGAGCGTTAGGCAAGTCTGATTTGGACAAAATCAGAGATGAATGCAAGAGTCAGTGGTATGGAGTTGGAGGTCCAGGAAAATCCTTAATATAAAGATGTTGTTCCTTTCTTCCCTTGAGTGTGCAGAGATTCTCTACTGCTTACAACATTGCAATGGCTCTTTCTTCTCTCTATTCATCATCCAGGTTTGCCTTTTTTCATTTGTGTCATTTCCTTCAATAACACTGGTTTTTCAGCCTGCAAATTAGATCCCTTGTTCCAAACACTAAGCTATTTTCTTTTTTCCTATCATTCAAGATACCCACTTGGGATCAATCTACTCCAGGAAGCCTTCCCAAACCATATATGGGAAATACAGTATCCTCCATGGAGAGAAACAGTGGCATGGATAATTTATATAATGTTCCCATTCCATGGGTTAATTAATGCAATAGGGTAAATCTATATCTTTGGGTCTGGTTTGCTTTATATAATCTCTTTCCTACCTCAGTTTCCACATTCCTCTAATTCAGACCACATACTCCACCTTATTGCTCAGGTTTGTATCATTTTTCCTGCACATTCATCATCTGCCTTTCCTCCTTGCTATTCACCTATGAGTCTATAAAAAAAAATTTTAGCAAAGAGAATATTAATATTCACGGATAGCTGGCAAGTAAGAATTGATCGAGACCAGGAAATGCTTTACTTCTATCCTAGAAGAAGTTTTAATTTATTAGGTGGTTAAAGGAGACATAATAGAGTTGAAAGACAGAATGAGCTTTGGGGTCCATGGACCAAGGAGACCCCAAATTTATTTGCTTTGTACTATTGCTTATGCTGTTTAATCTTTCTGGCTCAGTTTCTTCATCTAAAGCAGTGACAAGTATACCTACATGGCAGAGCTATGTATTCATTTATTTATTAATTAATTTTTCTCAGAAATATTACATGTGCCATTTATATATTAAACATAAGATATAAAAATAAAAATAATTTCCTGACTTCCAGAGATATGTAATAGATTAAAAGGAAATAGAAACAAAATGAAATGTTAGTAAGAGTATTTTAAAGAGGTAGGTTGGGAGTAGGTTTAGAATACAGTGGCAACAGAGGGAAGTTACACATTTTACTTTGAAGGATAGAGAGATCAATCAGGGAAGTCAGGCTATAAATTAAGATGTTGACACTTGAGCTATACTGAAGGAAAGACAGGCTATGAGGAGTAGGTATTCCACCTATTTATTAATATATTCATTTCATCAGCAAATATTTATTGTGTGAGGGCTTCCCTGGTGGCGCAGTGGTTGAGAGTCCGCCTGCTGATGCAGGGGACACAGGTTTGTGCCCCGGTCCAGGAAGATCCCACATGCCACAGAGTGGCTGGGCCCGTGAGCCATGGCCGCTGAGCCTGTGCGTCCAGAGCCTGTGCTCCACAACAGGAGAGGCCACAACGGTGAGAGGCCCACATACCGAAAAAAAAAAAAAAAAAAAAAAAAAAAAAAAAAAAAAAAAATTATTGTGTGCCCAGCACATGTTGGTGAACATCATGGTGAAAAAAAAAAGATGGTTTCTTTCTAAGACATGTATTCTTCTCCTGTCCTCACAGTGCCTACAGTCAATGTGGAAGAGAGACAAGTGTGTTAACAGAGCACTCTTAACAGACCTCCACTTAACTGACTTGGCAAACTAACTAATACTATCAATTGCCTTTGCAAAACAAACTCATTAATATTCTGGGCTCAGTGAAAGCTCTCAGACAGTAGGCTACACTCCAGTAAGCCTACACACTTCTCTCATTGGCTGAGTTGCATGCTTGCCAAGAATTAGTTGTGTTTATGCTCAAACTATTTATGATAGTTGACTTATTATTGTAACCATGTAATATAATTAAACATTGCTTGCATAATTTGGTGAAATAGACTGTAAAATGAAAGAGTTGTTTCTTTGAAAATTAAGTTGAATATTTTGGAAAGACTCAATAAAGGGAAATCATTAAAAACATTTCTACCAAAATTAGGTAAAGGATGTAAACCAGAAAAGACTGAGAAAAAAAGTCTTAATAATCCAGAAAATTGTACATTCAGATTGGCTGGTCAATGTCTTTAACTTTTCACCCTATTTTAAGTTATCACTGCACTTTAAATAAAGTGAAACTAGAACTTACACATGGTGCACTGTGGTAAAGAAAGACAATGGCTCTTTCATTCAATGTACTCATCTCCAAATTAAAAGTCATAGCCCTACATCAAAAAGCTGGTGGTGATTGTGCATTTAAAGTATTAGGCCAAAAAAAATTTTTAAGGTATGTAGATAGCGTTTTTATAGTTCCTCAATTTGAATCTACTTTATTAGCAGTCATATGCGATGAAAATTTTTAGTAAAGAAATGTGATGTAATGATATGGCAAATACTGGGACCTTAGAAATCTACAGTGGGAAGACATAATCAATCCTAGAGAACAGGAGCTCTGAAGTAGGAGAAAGCCAGGCAAAGGAAGGGAGTAGGATAAGGAGAGTATCCCATGCAGGCAAAACAGAGACAAAAAAAAAAAAAAAAAAACCACATGAGGAACTGAAAAAAGTTCAATATAGCTGGACTGTATGGTATGAGAGTGAACATGGCAAGTAGTCTGGGCTGGAAGGAGGGGCCAGATCCAAGTCTTGGAGAGCCATATCAATCATATTAAATCTTTGAAACTTATCTTGAAGGGTTTTAAGTCCTGAGGGTTATATTATTAGATTTGAATTGAGGTAAAATAACTGGTTGAGTGTGGAGGATGATGGGTTAGTGAGCAGCAGAGTTGAAGGAAAAAGATAAATTAATCTAAGTAGCAGATGATGGCAGCCTGGATTAAGGCATAGCAGCGGATTTGGAGATAGGTTGTGGGGTTTTAGAGGTATTAGTGAGGTATCATCAAGATATGATAACTGGTTGAAATGTAGGGTTCAAAAAAGAGTTGTAGAGGTCAAGTATTGATTCTCCTAGATATCTGGCTTAGAAATTGGGTGGATGATTCCATTTATAGAAGTGTGCAACTTGAATGAGAAAAAGGTTGGTTTGGGAGGGTAGTGGGATAATGAAGTCCCTTCTGGAAACACTGTGAATAATTATGTCACTTATAAGACCATCAAGTGGGAAAGTCCTATGAGCAATTGGGTGTATAGGGCTCAGGAAAGATGTAAGGCTTAGAAGAGGAAAAAAAAAAAAGGATTTGTTGGTATTTGCATACAGATGGTAGTTGAAACTACAAAGTGTAGAGGATCTCTCAAAGATAGTAGAATATAAAAAAAGAACAGAAAAACAGAGAAGAAAAGAAAACTGCATAGGAAACAGTCCTGGGGGCAGAATATTGAAGTATGGGTAGGAAAAAAAAAAAGCCAAAAATGCAATTAATAAAGGGGCAGCCAAAGAATCAGGAGGAAGGGGAGTGTTCCAAGTGTCCATTACTGCTGAGTAAAGATACTCAGTGGTACATAGGTCGTGAGTGCCCAGGATGAAGGGCACAGTCAAGGGACCACCTGTAGCCTAAGGCAGACTGCAGTGGGATGAGGAGTGGGGGGGGATGAAGAAAGGTAGATGAGAATGCCATTATTTTGTTGTTTCAAAAGTCATATGCAAGGTGAGGTATAGAAAGAGAAAAGCCTGAAGAAGCTAAAAAGGGCCAGGTCTGAAGGGCATTTTGTGCCAAACCAAAGGGAGTTGCATTTTACACCATAGAAAATGCAAAACATGTAGTAAAATCTACATAATAGAAACTAGCTTACTTTGACAATTGTGAGGACGACGGGATTAGTGTGGGGTGAGAAAACTGGTAAAGGAAGCTGGTTAACACAAAGCTTTCAACCATGATGTAGTTGCACACATATGTGCTGCAAGCAGTTTGCTATTGAAAATATAGTACTCACATTTGAACCAGACTGAAATAAATGGGAGCAGGTTCAAGTTAACCTTTTTTTTCTTTTTGTGGTACGCGGGCCTCTCACTGTTGTGGCCTCTCCCGTTGCAGAGCACAGGCTCCGGACGCGCAGGCTCAGCGGTCCAGCCACTCTGCGGCATGTGGGATCTTCCCGGACCGGGGCACGAACCCGTGTCCCCTGCATCGTCAGGCGGACTCTCAACCACTGCGCCACCAGGGAATCCCAAGTTAACCTCTTTAATAGTGCCACTCTTACTACTATTCTAGTATGTTTTCTCATGGCATGGGAAAGAAAGGAGTAGAGTTATAGCCTAAACTTCTAGAACTATACTTGACATTGACTATGACTGAGGGAATGTATCACGCATGTGAACATCACCCTGTGTGCTGATGTCAGGAAAAAATGGAGAGGACCACTGAGTTAGAGAAAATTGCAATCACTGAGGTAGGGATGACTAGATCCTAACTAGTCACTGTCAGCAGTGATGGTAAAGAGCAAGGATTGTTGGAGTGAAGTTACAGAGTTAGAAACAACAGGATTTAGAAACCAATTGTATGTGAGAGGTGAGACATTATCCCCCAAATAGCAATACTCTTTACTAAGTGTTTTAGTGTATCAGGAACTCCAATAAGAACATATGTAACATACACCATCTCATTTCATCTTCTCAATAGCCTTGCAGAGTAGGTAATTTTATCCTCATTTTACAGAAATAAAACTGGAGTTTAGAGAGCTTAAACAACTTTTCCAGGGTCATCCAGATTTTAAGTCATAGAGGTAAGGTTTAAATCCAGATTTACTTGATTCAAAATCATTGTTATTGGGCTTCCCTGGTGGCGCAGTGGTTGAGAGTCCGCCTGCCAATGCAGGGGACACGGGTTCGTGCCCCGGTCCGTGAAGATCCCACATGCGGCGGAGCGGCTGGGCCCGTGAGCCATGGCTGCTGAGCCTGCGCGTCTGGAGCCTGTGCTCCGCAACGGGAGAGGCCACAACAGTGAGAGGCCCACGTACCGCAAAAATAATAATAATAATAATAATTGCTATTCATCCTTACCCTATGCTGTAGTGCAAGTCTAGAGTGAGTCTCACATTAGGTGTTTGGTTGTGTGATGGTAACATAAAATTCAGGTAGTAAATACAAGATGAAGAGCAGGTTTGGGGGAAAATGTTGAGTTCAATTTTAAATATATTCTGTTTCTTAAAGCCTGGATAATATCCCTGCTGAAGATATCTAATAGATAGTTACATATATATGTCTAGAATTTAGGGGCGATGTCTAGGAGGAGATAAAGATTAGTGAGGCATTAGCATTTAAATTGTTGTTAAAGTCATGGGGATGGATGAGATTTCCCAGGGAGACTGCAACATGAGAAAAGAATCAAGTGGAGAGCTAAGAAACACTAAAATTAAAAAAGAGGTCAGGGAAAAGTATCAGTGAGGGAGACAGAGAAGGAATGTTAATACAAGTTAGAGGGGAGTAGCAGAGGGTGATATCACACTGAAGCAGGAAAGAGTTGCATGAGAAGGGAATGAGGGAAAATTACCCAATGCCACAGAGTGCTAAAAGATGACTGAAAAAAGTCCACTAGATTAAGAGGATTGGTAAATGAGAAATACAACAGCAGGAGATTTAATTTTAAATTATAACACTCAGTATTATCTAAGGTCTGGAAATATACAGCTTGTGGAAAGAAAAGTATCAACTTTTTGAAGGTCAATTGCCAATGCATTTGAAAAGCCAGCATTCTCATTCTAAGATTTTCTCAAAAAAAAAAAAGATATTCATTGCAGCATTATTTATGATAGTAATCATATCACAGTAATTAAGAGCACTCATTCTAGAACCAGACAACCTGAGTTGAAATCTGCCACTTACTAGTTCTGTGACCTTGGGTAATTTACCTAACCTTTCTGTGTTTCAGTTTCCTTATTTGTAAAATAGTAAAAGGATTACCATTGTCAGAAATGGTTGTTACAGCCTAATTGAGTCTTACAAGAATTAAGTGAATAAATACTATAAAGTATTTATATTGAGTGTTTGTTAAACTAATATAGACAAAAATAATTAAAATATTTAATGGTAAGATTGATTAAAAAAGTATCCATGCTTTATGATAACATGCAACCATAAAAAATTGGTAACTATTTAACACTATGGAAAGGCATTAATAGTTTATTATTAGAAAATAGTT
Organism: Mesoplodon densirostris; assembly: GCF_025265405.1. Lineage (NCBI taxonomy): Eukaryota > Metazoa > Chordata > Mammalia > Artiodactyla > Ziphiidae > Mesoplodon > Mesoplodon densirostris. The sequence continues at coordinate 24,786,243 of NC_082668.1, forward strand.
ATAAACCAAATGAATACAATGACTCCATTTATGAATAAACAATGTGTACATATGTATATAGGACAATTTTTAAAAAGCTATATATCAAAGTGTTTATTGCTGGGTAGTTGGATTATGCATTTTATTTCACTTTTAAATTTTCACACATTTCTAAATTGTATATATATATATATATATGCATATGTATATATACATACACATACACTGTTTTATAAGAAAAAAATTAAAAGCATCCTGGAAGTCAGGATATAGAATAAATATATAATTTTTTTTTGGCAAAACTTGTCTGTGAAAGAAATAGAGTAAGGGCCTAGTAGGTAGACATTTATAACCAATGGAGAAACAGCATATATAAAATGTCACAAAGTCCTGTCACCTGGGAGGCCTCCTGTAAATGAGAGATGCTATTATTATTATATTATCATAATTGTTATCGATTACCATTAAATTTCTTCTGGCCTCAGACTTTCAGTACCAGTACAACTTTACTGAATAGCCAAAGGCAAGAGGTAAAGGAAGAAAAATTTTAAATTGGGAGCATTCTAGAAAGATAGTTTTCTTCGTAGGGAGTTCTGGACACTCTTCCTGGTGGTCAGGGCAGTGTCCAGAGCTACTTACCTATAGGGACAGCCTCAGGACCAGTGAAGACAAGACCCAAAGTGCCAGACAATGTGTAAAGTAGCCAAGATAAGAATATATTGTTTTGGGCTTCCCTGGTGGCACAGTGGTTGGGAATCCACCTGCCGATGCAGGGGACACGGGTTCGTGCCCCGGTCCGGGAGGATCCCGCATGCCGCGGAGTGGCTGGGCCCGCGGGCCATGGCCACTGGGCCTGCGTGTCTGGAGCCTGTGCTCCGCGGCAGGAGAGGCCACAACAGTGAGAGGCCCGCATACCGCAAAATATATATATATATATATATATATTGTTTTAAGATCTTTCTTTCCACCTGTCATTTATACAAACTTATTTTTATGATCTAACCTTTTGGGCTACAAATGTTCTACTTGATCTCTCAGATAGCATAGATTATAAACCCCAGCAAATGTATGGGTTATATCCATCTTATGGTGCTTCCTCCTCTGCTAATCATCTGACATATTCAATAAACCCGACTTGAGCAATTAATGGCACGAGCAGTAAATTCACCACATGAAAATCATTTCAATTAGCTACTAAAATAATTTTAAAGGCCTATTTAAAAAAAAATAACTAGTTTCATTTTGAACTCTTGATTTCTTGGTTCTATGAGAGACTGAGATACTTAAAGTAATAGTAAATAAAACCCCAGGAAAACCTGAAACCATGTCTCTTATCCAAGAACACCAAGAACAGAACTTGATGACCCTAGAAGTTTTTGATTTTAATAATTATATTTAAAAAACCACTTCTGAAGCAGTATATCATCAGAAAGTAGAAGCTCCTATAATTGTAATCCTTTTTTTAAGAAAAGGATTTGAAGTGGAATAAAAACATAACTTTAAAAAGTAATCCAGAGTACATTGTGCATATGCTTCAGAAAAAAGATAAACATACCATTTAAAAGGAGTTAAAGTCAATGTCATTTCCTTCAAGTTTTGAGTCAGTGGCTTAACCAGTTAGCCATTGTTTTAACATTTTAAACTAGGATAATAAGCCTGTTCGGGTCACTTAAATTCTCTAGATATTTAAGTCTGCACATTTGAAAGAAACACAGCCGTGTTATCTCAACAGACAAGTCTAACAATTTGAAAGTTCAGGTAGACGTACAATACAAAAGAAGGACTTATCACTACATTAGTGGTTTGCCACAGCTCCATAACTAAGCCCCCAACTTCCCTGTCCCCTTTCTTCAGCCCTGCCACCCCATCCTAGCCTAGAGACAAACAAGCTCTCCAATCAAATTCTTATCAAGATGGAAACAAGGCCAGACCTGCTCTTCTAGATAAAATGCTTTGGCTTCTAACTGCCTGGCTGCTTATCTTTCATCTTGCAGTGTTAACCATAACCCCTTTCCTGACCTGCTCTACTTCTTGTTTTCAGATGAGCAGTAAGGACTGGGGAAAAAACATGCTTAAATGGACAAGTTCACTCTCTTACCTCCCTCTCCATTCCTTTTAAAGTCTGTTCAAACCATTTTATGTTCAAATTCTCCTTCTAAAGTTATCAGAAATCACATTCCATGTACGACACGTAAATTTGGTTTATTGTTGTCTCTTTTCAAACTGTTACTCTACCTACTTTGCATCATCACATACACCTTTTACTAAAAATTTAAATTTCCTGTTATTTTTTGGGAGAAGGGGATTGGGTTTGCTGAGGAAAAGCTGAGCGTCGGCCCTTCCCCCCACTCCTTTTTTTTCCCCCATTTGCCTGCCCAAGTCCTAATAAGCTGAATCATCTTCTTGGCTAAGCTGTTTGGTTTGGCTTACCTGGATTCCTGTGTTTTCATCCAAACATAGCATTGCACTTTCCTGCTCTTTCTTGAGCAGGTAAAAGTTAATGCAATACAGACCTTGGGTAATCAGGCAATGGTCAGGCTAGCTTGCTGTGAGAAGTTAACAGTGCCACTACCCTTCTTTGACTTTCATTCCTCACACATGAAGTGGGAAGATAAAAAATAATAATAATAAGCTAGTCGTCTTCTACTCATGAGAATTCTAGGAAACTCAATTCTCCTAGACTTTGAAATGAAGTTGAACCGTGTGAGAGTGCACAGGCACCTGGGTTTTAAACACCGTGTTCTGATTATGACACCTTTACCCCACACAAGTGCATGTACCTGAACTTGCATGTCCTTAAAAACATGCAGGTTTCCAAAAGAACTTGTGCTCCTTGGGGAAAAAAACCTTTCTACTAATACAATGTGCTGGGTTAATTTTTTTTCCTTAATGTTTACTGTTTAGCAGCATTTATAAATAAATCTACATTATGTATCAGAAAATGATCTCATCGGTGCCCTGCTCTGATTCAGGGCATCTATTTTATTTTCTTAGCTTAGAAAATGTTGAATCTGGAATTGTACTGCTTCTTTTCATTTATTTTCTTCCTGCAAAGTAGAATCTAATTGACCCTTTGAAGCCAGTTGTTTAACTGTGTCAGTGATATTAATTTTGGGAAAACAGTATTACTGAACTCAATTTTTAAATACATATTTATGTGCTTACTATGTATAAGGCATTTTATCAGGTGCTAATGGGGAAAAGATAAATACCTGCCTTTAAAGAATTAATAATCTTATGCCAGAATTAACCAACCATGATATTTTCCCTAACTATGGCATTTTCATCATGTTAATGATTCCATGTTTAGGATACCACATTCTTGAAAACCAGGAGAAGATACATTTCCTAGTTCATGTCCTTCTGTGTGTATAAATAAGGTTCTAATGGTTCTTCCATTCTCAAGTAATTGATCTTCAAATATTACGCCCTTGAACAATTATACTTATTAGAAAATGTTTTATTTCTTCTCTCTTCTACAAAATATCACAAGGAAGTAAATTTTTATAGTTTGTTTCTATTTTGACAAATGTTACTTGCCCATGACTTTCAATTAGGCCAGCAAGTCTAAAGATTAATTGGGCATTTACCTAAGTTGAAATTAACTAGATTCATTGAACTTTTAATTGAAGAAAGGGGATCGTTAGTAACCTGTCACTTCTGAAAATTCTCCTTTAGTTGCCTACAGTCACAGGAATTTGTTCTCTTCACTGTAGAACACCAGTCTAGTTGGTCTACTTCGTGTCTTAGAGACATGAGAGAACTTACTCTAGACTTCTATTTTTGTTGCTGTTGTTCTTTTAACCTATAGTAGGCTCTTGTATGAATATAGGGCAAGGGACAAGTTTAAATAAAATCATTCAATCTCAAATGATTGGATGCCTTTCGGTTCATAGAAAACTCTAAAGGTATAATTTAAATAGAGAGGCCAGAGAACCAAATTCTGTGATGGTTCCTGGATTTCACAGCCTTTCCACAAAGTCTTTAAGTAAATGTTACTTAAAATTCTGTTCTACTTAGAAAATACTTGTTTAAAAACTAGCTAGTTTCATGTGTAAATGAAAGTAAAAAACCAGCTAGACTGGAACAAGTTAAAAGAGAGTTAGAAGAAAACAAAGCTAGAAAGGAAAACATCTGGGAAGGGGTTTGCCTTGAGAACAAATGTACTCTAGAAAGATAAATCCAAGAAAATGGCTTGGGGCAGGGAGAGTCTGGAAATGGGATGGTCTGTTAGGTTTTCAGTCATTCAGGAATGAGAAAAGTGAGAATATGAATGAACAATGGGAATAGAGAAGAAGCATTATATGAAAATTATTTTGAATGAAAAAAACGGCCAGGGTATGGTGATTTATTGGATTAGGGGAAGTAGGACAGAGCTAAGTCACAGATGAAGTTTCAAGTCTGAGAGACAGAGAGGAGAATGGTGGTAGTGCTGACATAATGGAGTGGAAGGTAGAGCGAATGGGGAGGGTCAGATGAGAATTTCAGAAAAGTTCAGAACTTGAAGAAATGTGATTTCCAAGTATAATTATAGTCATCTTTACATTGGCAGAGCTATAGGCTTGGAAAAGGAGAAGCTGGGGCTAGCGGTTCTGCTTTTTTTTTTTTTTTTAAGCACCTTTAGCAAAAAAAGTGTCTATGGGAATTGTGAGAAAGTTTCCAGAACTCACTAAGGCCAGTCATGTTTAGAGAGAAAGCTCAAGCTCAGCAACAGTTCCAACAGGAGTAGCCACAGTTGGGGAATTTTAAAAATAAGGTGAAGAAGAAATTAAAATTTTATTATAAAGCTACAGTAATGAAGACATTTTGATATTGTAATAACAAGCAAATAAAGCAATAGAATGAAATAAAGCTATTAGAATAGCTGAAATTAAAATATTGACCATACTAAATGTTAGGAAGGATTTAGAGGAAATTACACTCTCATACACTGCTGGTGGCAATGTAAACTGTACAGCACTTTGGAGATTCGTTTACCAGCTTTTTAAAAGGTAAATATACCACCTATGATTTATGCATTTCACTCTAAGTTTTTTACACCATAGAACTGAAAGCATATGTTCAGAGGAAAACCTGAACATACATTTTCATAGAAGATTTCTATGTAATTAACCAAAAACCGGAAATAATCCACATGTCCATCAAAGAGTAGTTAGAATTGACATGAGTGGACCAATTCTCGTATACTATTTTTACAATGAATTCAAAGTCAACCATAAAAAAGAATGAACTATTGATATATGCAACAGTAATTCAAAATCATTATGCTGACTGAAAAAACCAGGTCAATAAAAGAGGGTGAATACTGTATCATACCATTTATAAAACTTCTAGAAAATGAAAAATAACCTATAGTGGCAGAAACCAGATAAGTGGTTGCTTAGGGATGAAGTGGGGGGCAGTTAGAGGAGTGGATTACAGAGGGTCGTGAAGAAACTTTTTGGGGTGATGGATATATTCGTTACCTTGATTGCAGTGATGGTTTCATGGGTGTATAAATATATCAAAACACCAAGTTGTACACTTTAAATATGTTCTATTTACTGTATGTCCATTACATCTCAATAAAGCTGCTAAAGAAGATTAATAAAAATGATTACATCAGCACTACATAGAAACCCTAAAATAGAAAAATAAGTAAATAAAAATACAAAAGGAAAAATAGGGGAGAAAAAGCTACTGAAATGTGTAGGAAGAGACTAAAGGAAACCAAGAAAGAAGCCAGTGGTTCAAGGAGGAGTGAGCACTTTAAATTAACATGACACAGAGATACCAAGAATAAAGACTGTTTGATGTATCTGGCAAAGAAAAAAAACACTGCACGTCCATGAAAGGGTAGTGGGGTGGGAGCTGAAGGGAGGTTATATCAGGCAGAGATAATGGCGGCATACTGAGACTACTTGTTTAAAAAGCTCAGCAATGAACAGGAGAGAAATAAGATGGTAGCTGGAGGGGACAGCAGAGCAAACTAAAAGTTTTTGGTGAAGTATGAAGGCAGAAGAAAATAAATGTGGAATGAAGCAGAAACTGAAGATTCTAGAGATGAAGGCAAAACATGTGGTAACAAGTTACTGGAGGAATTTGGAAGGGATGGGACGTAAGGCACAGGTGCCAGAGTAAGCCTAGGGAAGGAGAAATCTGTAATTGTTAACCCCTGACAGTCCTCCCAAAACGATGAGTGATAGAACACCCTAGTGGATTTTTTTAAACTTTGAGAAAAAACAATTATTTTTACCAGCAGATTTCTTAGAGAACTTGGATGACTGGACATTCTGACATTTCTCAAAACTAATCTTGATAAAAGAAGATATCATATGAATCATCACCTCTGACCCCCCAAAATGTGACCATTCCAGGCTGTAATCTACTGACCACAGCCCATAGGTCGTTGTCCCAAATGACATAATAGTAACTTCTGCTTCATCAGTCTCAGTATCTTGCTGCTTCAGGAAGATTACTCTGAGTCAGATGTTTTAGAAGGAACAGGGAACGGGAGGAGAGTCAGGGATAGGCTGTGTGTTTCTGTGTACACGGTAATTGGGAAATCTCCATGGAGAAAAAACAACCACAACTGGAATGCTAAAAGGTATTGCTAAGGCTTACAGAATAGTGGGAAGGATATGAGTTTTAGAACTAGACAGACTTGGTCTCAATCCAGGCTCCTCCTCTTACGTGTGCTGTGACCATAGGTAAATTTCTGTTTCCATTCATCTTGTTGCCTCATCTACGTAATGGGTATATGGTATACCTCACATGGTTGATCAAAGAATTAAAATCCTGATGGATTTAAGTATGTAGTAGAAAATAGGCGAGCAATATAGGGTAGCTATACTTCCTATATGATTATATAGGAAGTGTTCTTAACCCATAAAAAATACCCCCAGCTGTCATATTTCCATCATTTGCTTACCGCAGATGGTCAATTAATTCCTGTTGACATTTAAGTGGTTAATTTAGCGGCCCTCTATGCACAACAGTGGCAAACTGTCTAAAGGTCAGATAACACATCAGCAGGCAAGGATGACGTGAAAATGCAAACAATTGGCCTTTTTCCACATCACATTGCTTTCTCTCTTGGTGCATAGCGGGACTTAATATAACCATCCTCCCCTGTTATCACACGTGAGGAGACAGTAACTGTGAAGGGTCCTGTGATCCTAGAAGATAAATTCCCAGGGAGGAGTGGAATCTCTGAAACTCTTGTATTTTGTAAGGCTGTGAAATATGGCCCATGCCCCAACATATGATCACACTTTTACATTTCTGAGTATAGATCCTCATCCAGATGTGAGGCAAAGCAACTCAACTATTCACTGGGATCAAAGTATCATCTCTTTAAAATAAATTAATCCTTTAAATGCATACCACATACTACCTTGAACCTACTTTAATTATAGTATTATACCCACTGCTGAAATATGGCTTTTGATATAATTAAACTGAACCTTTTCAGAACAACTTGTAGTATATTTTAGGCATTCTCTGAGAATTTAAAGGATCTAGAATTTGTGGACTAAATCTATTCTCCCTTTATCAAGGCAAAAGAAAAATTTTATGATAAATCCTTGGAAGGAATTCATAAACCCAGTAATGAGATGTCTGAATCATGACTGAAAATGCAAATATGTAGTACTAACACATCATAATCACCTTAATCATTGGTGTTTGAGGGTAGGTCATCTTGTCTCCAGTTTTACGCTACAGTTAAGAATTAGTTCACATGCAAAAATGGAATGTGGTCTTAGTGATCAGGATATACTTGCTAAAGATACCACACCTCTCGCCCATTTGATCCTCCTGGTGGCAGTTCACTGCATACTGAGTTTTATGACTTAAGAGTTACAAAGGGTCTGGCATGAGCTTTTTTCCCTGCTCGATATCATGACTGGAATGAGTTGATAACCCAATCCTGGGCTTTGGATTGGCTCTGAGCACTATTAAATTAAGTCATATTACCTTGAAAGGATCTGCTACATTTTTTTTTTTCATTTCCTGGGTCTCTGGAGACCGTATGATTGGACAGAGTATCACTGAAGCAAATCACTTTCTCTGAGTTAAAAGAGAGATCATCCTACACGAGTCAAAAACTACAAAAGCTGCCCAGAATTAAACTGAGCTACTTGTGTAAAGTTAACGTTGCAAAGTTAGTATTGTAAAATGAATATGACACATGTGTAATGATACACATTATTGTGCTACATGGTAATTAGGCATAAACGGTAAGCAATTAATATGTATGGTTGAAATTAGTAGTTCTATACAGGTAAACCAAGTTTGAATTGATTTTTTTCTTCTTGCTTCATTAATTTTCCATTTTCTATAAAAAGTATCAGTAATGGGGCTTCCCTGGTGGCGCAGTGGTTGAGAGTCTGCCTGCCGATGCAGGGGACACGGGTTCGTGCCCCAGTCCGGGAAGATCCCACATGCCGCGGAGCGGCTAGACCCATGAGCCATGGCCGCTGAGCCTACGCATCCAGAGTCTGTGCTCCGCAACGGGAGAGGCCACAACAGTGAGAGGCCCACGTACCGCAAAAAAAAAAAAAAAAAAAAAAGAAAGAAAAAAAGTATCAGTAATGACAGCTGTTCTGATACCTTGCCTTAGGGATCTCACTAGAATATTATTGTGCTGTTTTAAAAATGCGCTACTTTAAATCACTCATTCATTAAGGGTTTGGTGCTGTTCAACCAACCCTCAATGACTGCATCCATACTTATGATAAAGTTTTTTTGTTTTGTTTTGTTTTGTTTTTGTGGTACGTGGGCCTCTCACTGTTGTGGCCTCTCCCGTTGCGGAGCACAGGCTCCAGACATGCAGGCTCAGCGGCCATGGCTCACGGGCCCAGTCGCTCCGCCGCATGTGGGATCCTCCCAGACCGGGGCACGAACCTGTCTCCCCTGCATCGGCAGGCGGACTCCCAACCACTGTGCCACCAGGGACGCCCCTATGAGAAAATTTTAAAGGGTGCTGACTAACATCCTCTCTGGGTCTATGCTCTGTTCTCTGCACTGCCCTGCAGCCTGGGTGGCTGAACCGTGGGGACCCCACCAGGGAGACTCCTTGCTCTCTGACCTTCAGACAGGCATAGGAGGGAGTGCCCAGAATGAGGGCGGGTGTGTATACCTCAGGCCCCAGCCCCATGGGGTGTCAAAGGTTTCAGCTCTGCCCAGCTGCCTCCTCACAAGTGTTCTGTCTACAGTTCTGGTCACCACCCCTTCCCCCCAACCGTTCCTTCAGGACAAGGGTTGTGAAGAGTCCTGCCTTCAAACAGATACTGGCCCGGTAGTTTCCTTCTACCCACTCATGAAAGCTCACATTACACTCTCTCAAACTTTCTTAATTTGAATGTGCCATCTGTTTCCTGCTTCAGCCCTACTGATTCAAAAGGTATGATCTTACCTATATGCATTTATTTTGTCATAGTTAAATAAAACAAGGTTCTCATAACACCCCAGTATTTGTTTTACCTCTGTGGTAATTTTATCAGTCTTGGTGTGTGGATTGTAGTAGATACTCAATATCTACCTGTTGATTGAATGTATGAATCTATGTAATGGGTAAGATTTCCTGAATTACGGTTTCTAACATCAGTATTATTCCAGTAAGACCATTAATGGTCAAATTGCATGTTGTGTATAGAGTGATGTAGCTAAAGAGTTATTACTTTGCCATAGTTGCTAAGAGAGCATGAACAAAAAATGGGGCCTAGTTTGCAGCTGTCCTTATGAATTTAGAAAGGACCTGAATACATTGTACCAAGACCTTATTTTCTAAGTTGAGTTTCTTACACTTTAAATTGCCAAAGTTCTGTCTTTTCACTTACAGCACAACATTGATACAGTTGGTCAAACCACGAAGGTAATTTTTTTCTTGCAGAAAATATATGCTTAATAAATTCAGTTAAACAACTGATTCTTGAGTGCCTAACATAGGTAAGATCACTCAAGCAGTTGTGTAAAGAATGGATTGGACGGGAGAGACTGAAGGCAAAAAGATTAGTTAGCAATCTATTGCTATACGCAATACAAACTAAATATTGACTGAGCTTTGCTATGGCTTTGCTTTGGCTGTTTCAGTCCTGCTTAGTTTTGGGGTGGGGCTTGTGGAGCAAAGCTGGTATTTGAGTTGTTCTGGCAAATTCTTCTGAATTACAGTGTTTACTTTCTTTTTCTGCATTGCCTTTTCTTTCTTTGGTCAACCAATTAAAAAAAAAAAAAGATATCTTCCAGGAACTTCAAGTTACTTACAACCTAGTTGGGAAACAAAATATTAACACAAGAAAAGTAATAGCGAAATATTAAAGCAGCAGAGGAGTTATCAGAGTGTGGCTTGGGATTAATACCCAAATTAATGGAATGATAAATATCAGAAGTTTATGAGACTAAGAGGTGGTTGTAGGCTGGGTATCTTGGGAAATTTTCATGAACTTGAAAGATAGGCTGAGAGCTGGAAAGAGAAAGGAAGACATTCATGGAAAGAGAAATTCTAAGAAAGACAGAGTTGCAAGAAGGTCTTAAATTTCTTATCTTTTCCTTTTATTCCTCTGCTCTTCAAAGTACAGAGCTGTCTGAGTTATGAGCAGGGTGGGGAGGTGTTACCTCTGAATGGGGGAGGCTCTTCCACTCCCTTTTTTCCCATTCCTCAAGGCTTAGCCAGACCTGAAATGCTTGTCCGACGTGTTGAATTATTACATGTTTTCAAGTCTGGCCAAAGTTCATGTTAAAGACCCACTTAAATTTCAAATGAGAACTAAAATTGAATACATTTTATATTTTAATTCTAAAATTCATAAGGATGCTATTTCTTCCAGAAGTGTTGTGTAAATGGAAGATCTCTCTATATTCTTTAAATTATTCTGAAAGCTATGAGGAAAAATTAAAATCCCTCATGTGAAAGGAGAGTTATGGAAAAAAGTTTATAATTGAGTGCAGACTGATTACATATACTGATTTGGTGGCTTATATGTATGAGTAGATCCATTTGTTCCTTGCAATAGCCTTATGAGGCAATACTATCAAATCATCCCAATTCTGTAGACAGAAAACTATGGTAAAGTTACATACTTAATGTCCCACAAGTGAAAAATGAGGGGGTCAGTTATCAAACCGAAGTTGACTGACTCCCACTAAATGCCTTGAAAAGTTATGTAATTGATCTGGTTCCTTGTCAGTAAAATCTGGGAGCTTGAATTAGATAATCATGACATTTGCCCTCATGTTAAAAGTTAAAGTGTTTGGTTCACATCCTCAATTCCTGCTCTTTTCTTATGACTCAAGTTTGAAGCTCTCTGTCCTCACTACCAAATAAATTAATTCTTCCTTCATAGAAATTTTGACATTAATTATTCTGGGTTTTTGAATGACCTAAAGAGGATTAGATTTCAGGTCTGTGATGAGCAACTTCTGGCTCAGATTTTCAGTTTTCCCGACTTTTCCAAGTGATAGAGGACCTATAATTAGGATTCACTTTAGAATGTTGTCCTGTATTATGACAATCCTTAACAGGTTAGTAAATAAGTGGCTCCAGTTGTTTTCACTGACATTTAATGGGTAACCTAAGTTTGAGTCAATATATCTACCCTCACAAAAGACCAAATGAAGCTATTCTTACGTTGAAATTTTAAGTGGACTATAAACAGTTTTTCCTGAATTGATCTAAATAAAACAGACAACTCTCCCCCTTGCACCAGCTCATGACCTATGTCTCACTAGCCTTGTAGGACGCATGAATATTCTACATATCCAGCCACCTCAGTATATGGGGGACTATGGGCACCATGACAAGGACAGAAGCGATGTGAGGCCTAGTTTAGAAGCAGAATAAAACCCTGCTTATTCGCCATGTCTTGGTTTTGACTAGAAGAATTTCAACCCAGCTCCGAGCTCCATGATTATCTGTGTCTCCTGGAAATGGTATGCAACAGCTGCCATTGCTGCAGCCTCTTGCATGGCCTCCAGTGCAGAAGAGAACATGGGATAAGAGCAAAAATCACTCACCACCACCACCTCCTCCATCTTAAACTTAATGAGGGAAGTTAACTTTCAGAGCCTATCTCTTAGGTAAAAACATGGTGTAATAACTGAAATGTCTTAGCAACAAAGTTTTCCATTCCAGAATTAGATGCAAGGGTTAAAATGTAAATACCCCTGAAGAAAGAAGCACACTGATAGTTCAGCTCATAGAAAAGTGTAAATGAGAGAGGAGGGGCCTGAGAGTTTTCTAGTGGAGATTCCAAAAGGAGAAAGGACAGAATTGGGGTTGACATCTAAAGACAAGTTTTGTGTATTTAATTATTTTTGTTTAATAAACTAAAAGATTCCATGCATTTACTATTTTCTGTCTTAAAAAACAATAAAGAGGCATCCAAAGGAGGCATTGATTGAATCTGCATGAAGCCAAGGGGTTATTCTTTACACTTCATTGTCCAGGTTCCCCACAATAAATTAAAACATCTAAATTTAGTACCAAAAAAAAAAAAAAAGACCCAGGATCTACTCCTTTTATGATACACAATAAATCATAGGAAAATATAGGGGAAAAAAACTTGAGATAGGGGTGAATATTTGGGAATGGGAGGATTTAGCCCCTCATTTTGTTCAAGCAGCAGTGCTGACAACACACAGGGATGAGAGAGGAGTATTGTCAGAATGTGGCCTTGGAATTCAGGGATGCTCTTCTGAGACGTGGGAAGGATGGACCAAGAAGAAAAATTGGTCTCTCCAGGAGAAGGTAAAATGGAATGTTGATGAAGTGCTAAAGTTAGAAGATTCAGAATATCTGATGTCTTCTGTATTTGCCCTTTGTTTTACTTTCCTCCTGTTTTCCTTTTCTTTTCCTCTAACAATCTACAAAAATACTAAACCATTTCTCTCACCTTTCTATTTTTGTTTCTATTGTATGATTCAGCCTTCAGTATTTAAATGCATCTAAAGGTAGTTCCCCTCTTCCCTTATGTTAGCTCTGGAAAAAACTGGTTGTGCCTCACACTCTAGTTGAGGTGACTATCAATCTAGACTGAAGCCCCTTACACTGGATGGGGCCTGTAGGTCTGCCAGGAGAAATGCTGCTTTCAGCTGCTTTTTGGAAAATGTCAGAGTACTTCTGCTAGTTTGAAAAACTGATAATTAAATGGAGTTTTTCTGAGAGACTTCTAGGCAGTAGATGAATGTCTTATATTTTACAGCAATTTTTTTTTTTTTTTTTTTTTTGCGGTATGCGGGCCTCTCACTGTTGTGGCCTCCCCCGTTGCGGAGCACAGGCTCCGGACGCGCAGGCTCCGGACGCGCAGGCTCCGGACGCGCAGGCTCAGCGGCCATGGCTCACGGGCCCAGCCGCTCCGCGGCATATGGGATCCTCCCAGACCGGGGCACGAACCCGTATCCCCTGCATCGGCAGGCGGACTCTCAACCACTTGCGCCACCAGGGAGGCCCTACAGCAATTTTTGACTTCACCAAAAGGCCAAGGAGCAAAGTTTGAATATATTGGTGAAATGTAAATTAGTGTTAAATACCCCATATAGGGATAGGATAGTGGATATGTAGGTCTTTGATAAATTAAAGGGGAAGGGAGCAAAGAAATATTTAAATTTTTAAGGTAAAAGCTAGAAGAGAATTTAAGTTCCAATATGATTTATTCACAATGATTGGATTTAATTCTCATACCTATGTGTATCATTCTAAATATATTTAGTTGCAGCCAGACTACTAAAGACCTTTAAGGAGTTAAATACAAAATAAAAATATATTTGAGCCTACCATGCACATTTGGTCTTTTAGCTAATGTTACATGATAAGCATCTTCCTGGTTACCTATTAGCATACACTAAGATTCCACTGTGGTCTTGTCTCCAGAAACTTACCTCCTAAGGATAAAATATAAATAGATGTCACATTCACTTTATCTGGCTTTTTTTGTTGTCTTTTCTTTTCAAATAAAGGACATGTATTTCTAATTTCTAAATTTCTAATAGTTTCATCCTAGCTAAAAGTCTGCATTTTAGTCCCAAAAGAGATCCAAATGGATAATTGAAGTTTCCCCTTCAGAGGAGTAAATAGACCACTGGAAATTTCATCCTGCCTCCTCTGCTAAGACTGGAACAATTTAGGGTCTCAACATACCACTTTTTGAGCAAGAAGAAACATATTCTCAGTAGTAACATAAACTACAAAGAAATTCAGTTCTGTTAATTTAAGTGTCACATGGATTAGGACAAACACATGGAGTCTAAGGGCAATTCCATGTACTTCTATAAAGAAGACATGTCTACCCGAATTCTGAAGTTAGTTTTAGTCAGTCTACATGGTATGGTACTGACATGAATCAACATTTTCTAAATCTTGAGTGATGAGGAAAATGAACAAGTTGGGTGGAGCTCGGAAATAAACAGAAGATCCATAGCATGTACAGACATGATCTGGACTGGTATTAGTTAATATGAGCTTTGAGGGAGGAGAGGTCATATTTGTAAACAAATTGCAAACCGACTGTTGTAAATAATTTGCAAGCAATGCAGAATGAAAGATGTATTATAAGTATACAAGTAACCAGCATAGAATTAGCATTTTTCTGTTAAATGTAAAAGAAAGCAGAATTTCTTGATTACTCGTGACTTCACAATTCTCCCTTGTCTCAGGAGTAGTTCAAGTTATCCATCCAGCCCAGAAGTCTGTATATTAAGCATGGGGTGTGGGCTTTGTGCTTTGCTGAGTCCTCTACTGGGCTTTTTTCTTGACTCGATATTTTGACTCACTATGTGAATTTTGACTAATTGCTTGGTACCTTCAGGCCACTGGTTTCCGCCAGCAGCAGAGTTAAGTGCTTACTTGCAAAAATGTTCATGTATGAAAATGTGTGTGAAAGACCCACTTAAAAATAATTCATAACATAAAGAATACTTATAACTCTAAAATATTTTTAAGAAATTCAATTAAAGCTTTCAGTTTTCACATGGACTGTTAAGGTGATTTCACGCCATCCAGACTGTTTCTTTCTCTTCTTCCTAGGGGTTAAATTTATAACAATTTCATGTAGCTTTGCATTCAGAATTTGAATAGGTTTCCACAAATTCTCTACTGGTTCCTTCAGGATAGGATAAGCCCACTTTCACTTTTACAGCACTATGATGTTTTCATGGATGTGTTTGGTGATTACAGATTTATTACCCTAATTATGAGCTAATGAGCAAAGAGGTTTACAAGGAAATTTGCATCATTTGCTTAAGTAGGACAAATTATCAGCTTAACCAAGATAAAACATCTCTTGCTGTTTGAGACCCTTTAACTTGCCAACAGAGAAGCCTATCCAAGCCAAGTTAAGTCAGAGAAAGGCACTGACTGCTACCTTGAAGACAATAACTCTCCTACAATTTTAAGGAGTTTGCTTGGCTGAGTCCAAATGTCTTTGGAATCCCTTTTAATTAGTGTTCTCTTTTTAGCCCACTTCTACAACCCTCTCTTACTATTTCTAAGACAGAGGAATGTGCAGGAAGCTATTGACTAGTCTCCTTAGAAGCAAACAGGAGATTGGGAATAATTTAACATAAAGTAAATGTAGCATAAGTATAGACTTTTTACATCTAGTATTAAGCTTTCTTCTCTTAACACAAATATTTCATTTTAATTTTTTTTCTCTTGGAGCCAGAAAAAAACGAAGGTGTACATATTACTTTCGTTTCTCTTTCCTTCATGTTCTCTCATACAGAAAAAACAACTTTGGGATTTGTTTTGGGTTTAGATAATCACCACTTTAATAAATAAGTTAAAGGCTTATTTTTAACATTTACTTCCTCTTTTGCAATGTATCCTAATATTATTTTGAAAATTCTGAGAAATGATACAAAATATCATATAAGGGGACCACACTAGGGTGTCCTTAAGAGATTTAGTAGAAGAGGTAAGGAAATTAGTCAGCTAAATTAACTAGTTGTTTTAGAGGACATGACATCTTCAGTGCCATAACGTTATGCCTCATTAGCTCCATTAGTTGCTTGACATTGTCATTATTCTACCCACTTCTTTCTGTGCAGTTTCACCGTGTCAGCTTTGATTTCCCCGTACTTATTTTTTTCCAGCTTAAAGCTATTATATCACCTTCCACGAGCATTGATTTTTAGTCAGGTGTCACAAATTTCCCACTCATCATTTCCTTGCAAGCATAAAACTGACTGTTGCGGCTACTTCTGCACCCTTTCATTATTTCAGAATTAATCACTTATTCCTTTTGGCCAGGTTTAGCATCCTCCTTCCCTATTAAAGTCAATGTTTAATCTTTAAATGTTCTAATTGACAAACATTGAAATAACTTCCTATCAGTGTGCTTTGTCGTAAATAAATCAGTAAAAGGGCAAGGAAGAGACAGATGATACAAGCATTTGTTTTGAACAATCAGACATTTGTAAAGCATCCAGAATTGTAATAGATGACGTTGGAGGTGTGACAGAAATATAAAATATCACCACCACTAACCCTTAAAGTACAGTCACCCCTCAGTAAACACAGGGTATTGACTCCAGGAGCCCTCTCAAATACCAAAATCCAAGGATGCTCAATTCCCTTATATAAAATGGCATAGTATTTGCATATAACATATGGCATATCCTCCTATATATGTTATAATACCTAATGCAATGTAAATGCTATGTAGGTAGTTGTAAATACCATGCAAATGTTTTGTAAATAGTTGGTGGAACACAGCAAATTCAAGTTTTGCTTTTTGGTACTCTCTAGATTTTTTTGTCCGAATATTTTTGAGCTGTGATCGGTTGAATCCGTGGATGCAGAGCCTGAGGATATGGAGGGCCAACTGTATTTAAAGTTTTGCTATGTGAAGCAATTTTGAAAGGAGGTTTAGAACCTGAACTATAAAGTTCACTCGTTTATGTTTAGCTTAGTTTTAACTTGTCTGGATTGCTTTAAATTTTAGAAAAATTCAGTAAGGCAGTAACTTGGGGTTATTTGGGTTTTTTTTTTTTTTAAACAATGTAAGAAGCAATAGTTTTTAGAACTTCAAACAATGAATTGATATTTTATAAACAAATAACAAGTGTTGCCAACTGAAAATTTTACTGTAACTCTCACTAGAGGAGCTGACATACCCATAACAAAAAATAGAACAAATCTCTTAAAAATTGGTAAGACATACCACTTTCTCACAAATCTTTTAGATTAAATTTTGATTAATAAACAAGTCTTTTTCCTCTAGAGAAATAAAAACAAAAGTGAACTTTAGCTTTATAGAAAATGACTAGTTTACAGTAGTATCTGTCTTAAGTAGCATAAAGGCCATCACTTTTTAAGAAAAGATGGTATATGTTCACATGACACAGCCACATAGAAGTCATGGCATACATAGACAATATTTCTAAGAAGGAAGTAGGAGATAATCACAAATAGAGTCACCTCACCTCGTTTTGGCAAATGTTATACACCTCCAGGTTGGAAGCGATAAAAAAAAAAAAATGTGCTTTTATGGGAAAAGAATGAGGAATGGAGGTCAGTAGGAATTTGCATCATGACCCATTGCAGTTCAGATATTTTTAAGCTTCTCTTTGAGATGTGTGGTAAAGAACAGTTTTGAAAGCATGTAATATGTATAAGAAATACTGTAAGAGGAAATGTTATTTCTCCAAAGCGTAAGTGAGGGGTTAGATTACAAACCCTGACCAAACCAACCCGAAGGATTATAAAACTGCATAATCTTCACAAGTGGCAAGCCACTCGCCTGTCTCTCTCTTAAAAATAATTCCTCCTTTTCAGGGTCATTTCCAACTTTTTGTTAAGTCCATCCTGTTTCTAGCCCTGAAAGGCAGCAAGCTTTATTGGAAACAACACCAAGGCGATAGAGTTGTCTGAATAGGAATTCCATGACTCTCCTTGGGCAGGTAGCAAGCTCGTTTTCTACAGTAAAATGTGAATACTTCTGAAGGCCAAATTTACCTGTATCATAGGAATGTTGTTAAAATCAAACGAGGTAATGGATTTGAAACTATACTGAAGGAGAACGTTTCTCAAATGCCAAGTGATACTCTATTCCCTCCACAATTTGTGAACATCTGTTTCTCTACATTTCCAAATCATGAATTATATGCTTATATTTGGTATCTTTAAGTTCAGTTAAACTTGAAAGCACCATGGGAAATATCACGGAAAAGGTGGTAAGATGCATTTTAGTAAAGAAAAACTTAAAGGACTGTCCATCTAACTGCTGAGCATTAATACTGCTTGATCAGATTTTTCAGAAGTTTTCTATTTATTTTTGCTGAATTATATTGGTTGTTGTACATATGCCCTGTAATTCTCAACACAGTATATCATTTAATGTTACAGGAAATAACTACAAAGTTTCCTTGTATTTTTGTCCCATTGATTCTAATACACATGTAGAATACTTTGGTAAACACCTATCCCTCTGCAGCCTTCCCTTAGGGGAATTTCCTGCTTACACACCTTTTACCATATTATTCATTCTGTTATATAAAATGGCAGAATAGAAAAACCTACTCTACAAATAGTAATACAACACCAGAAGATCATATAGCTAGAGTAGATGATTTTTCCCTTTTTTTTGATAATTACACTTAACAATTTTAGAAATTCCAGTTTACTCTATTACTTATTAAGACAGAATAAAATGCAATATTTGGCAGAAATTTATATATTCAGTACATTTTTTTCAGCTGCAACACCTAATAGTGCTTGGCAGCAGTGATTCTATTATTTGAAAGACAGAAACATTTCTTACCCGATTAATGTGACTCAGAATTACTGTTTTATCTGATCCCATGTATACAGACAGACTCCACAAAAAGAACATAGTGCTATTAATACATTGACATTTCTCTTCTGGAGTAACTATCTTCAATCTTAATGGGAAACATTTTAGAGAAAATGCATCTTCAGGGCTTTCAACATGATGCTCCTTTCGGAATGTGCATAGTGACCTAAACATCTATTTCCTCAATATATGTTTGTGGATTCAAAGTTAAAATTCTTTTATAACTAATGAATCTCCCAGTCAAGATATCTTAAGATAAAGGCCTAGCTTTTCCAATTAGGTACAGAAATATGAGTCTTGCTTAAGAGTATCTTGCATCTCTGCTAATATTGCACAAGATTCCTAATCACCCACAAAATTTGCTCATCACCCACATGGAAACAGGAGTAGATTAAAATTATTGCAGCAATGCCTCAAAACTATAGCAAATAATGCAAAATATTAGCTTCTTTGTCTTAGTATTTCTCCTAATGTCCAACCATGCATGTCTACAGAACTTTCTAGTTCTAAAAGAATGAGACTCTGCCTTTCCTGGATCCTTTTCTTCCTCTTCCTTTTTTAAAGTAAAATTGCTATCTAGTTATCTAACTATATATCTTAATTTTAAACTTGTCCCCAAAACCCTCAATTCCTTAATTTTACTTAAGACCTTCATTCTCATGTGGCTGCTACTTCACACTGGTTTTTTCCCTAAATCATTCCTTCCATCAAATAACTAAGCTGATAAACAATATTATATATAATGTGCAGTAAATTTTATTTAAAACAGAAAAAGATATGAATTGAAATAACTATAATGAAAAATAATTGAATATATAGGAAAACATATGGAAAGTCCACTGCATAGTAACCAGAATTGAAGATACCCAATAATTGTTCAGCATTATTCTTCCATACTCTCCCCACTCATCCCTGTCAAAATATTTAATAATAAACTTAAGGCATTATAAGAAATTGAAATCCCTCTTGAAACAGACAAGATTATATTCCAAATAAATTTTTATGTTATACTTTATGCAAAATCAGAATAAAGTCCATTTCCAAAGGTGCAGGGGAGAAGAGGAAAAAGAAGGGTAGAACATTTCATTTAGTTAAGTAGACTAAGCCAGCCTTTGAACCCTAGCAGCAGTCTTTTCCTATTCCCGGAAAATTAAGGGATATCAGGCCCTAGCAGATTCCCTAATAATTTCAGAGTTTATTTTATGTATTGTATTTTGTTATTCTATATTGTTTTAGTTGCATTTTTCATCTGGGTTCTGAATATCTTTGGTCTTAGCTACCATTTCTTGCTCCACCATTAATATTCAAGACCCTTTTTTCCTGCAGGTATGTTCATCTAAATGCCACTACCTGGTTTCCATTTCTGGGATCACATAATCCTTTTCTGAAAATCCCTTAAGTGCCTAAAGTGGGTTTTGAGGTCATCCATCAACATTCCCATTATTATTCCTGGCTATTGCTCTACTTCTGTTTCTCCTACTTGCTTCTTTTTGACCTTCCTATAAACCTTTAGCCATACTCTCATCTATATTCATTTCTAAACTTTCTTCAATACTCAGCTCAAAATCCACTTTATTCATAAGCTTTTCTCATTTTAGTAAAGGCAAATGAAGCCCTTGGGCCACTTTCAGAGGGAACATTGCACACGTGGTTCCAACTTGACCAGTGCATCCTTTTCCTTACCTAAGGTGAGTTTAGAGATATGTTACATACAAACACATGAACACGATCACATGTATTTGACTCCTCTTTCATTAGATTATCTCAAGTCTAGAGATTGTCCTATAACACATACCTTAGGCTCCTCTCCATAGCACAAATGCATGGATATAAGCAACAAACTCTCAAACGTATTTTAGGTGATTCATAAATAAAACATATGTTGATCTAGAACCAGGTGCATAGATCCATAGTTGAGATCTCAAACACTAGCCTTCTCTTATTTGTCTACAGCTCTCTAATTACCTCATTAATTCTGTCTCCCATCTTTCTAAAGGACTGGTAAGGATTACCAGATGTGTAGGAATATGACACTGCATTGGCAAGGGGGGCAGTGAAAATGCAATCTTTGGAAGAATTGTTTTTCTGTATTCTTTTGTATGCTTTTATTGTTGCTTCTGTACTAGGTAGTAGTATTATGACTTGTAGTGTTTGGTTTACTTTTTCCATAGTCTTCCTAATCTTTGGTAACAAAGTCACATCTGCTTGATCACCAGTTTATTAGCTTGGCGAAAGACTTCTTCGCACCAGAGTCCAACTTAGGATAAAACCACAAGTCTAAAGTCTTATTAGAAAATATCACTTGATTCACGGAGAGGCATGCTAGTCACAAGCTACTGATAGAGATGCTGTCTTGTTACCAGTTTGTCTTTGCACACAAGGACGTCTCTATATCCTTTGCACACCACATGATGAGTGCTTTGGATCCCTGGTAAATTAGCCTAGGTGGGAAGTAATTTCAAGTAAGGTGAACTCAAACGTTCAAATAACAACCAACCAAGATGACTGTGGAATTGGGAAATAGGATGCTGAAGTGGGGTAATTTTAAATGGCATGAAGTCCCTGAATAAGATCAAAGAAAGTTCCCTTTTCAGCTGATACCACTTCCGGGGTGGGAAATGGCATCCTGCTGTGGTCAGGATTAATTTTCTGCACAAGCCTGAGACAATTCTTATCTCTGGTTCTACAGCATGAAAGCCTTTGAAACAGACGTGGGTTACCCAAGAGGGTGCTGGGACACAGTGGATGGCAGAGGATAGTGGCAGCTCTGCCAGTTGAGTAGTTCTGGTTAGGCATGTTTCAGGATTATGTATGATGGCATGAATCTAGAGTAGGAAAGTTGGGTCTGGCTCATACTTCTGATTTGGAAAAATACTTCTAACATTGTCTTTCTAATTATACATCCAGAGAATTTTTTTTAATAAAACTGAGGTCTGAGGGTTTAGCAAAAGTCAAAAATCTCCTTCTCACCAAAGATAGCTCAAGAACTTCATGTATACAAACTCATTCCTTCATTTAGTCAGTTGTAGTTCTTTAAAATATAATTCCCTTACTTTGGAGATTTTACATGCAGTGTTCTAACTAAAACACCCTTCCTCCTCCTTTTCTCCACCATAGGTCCATTTTGTGCCTTGCAAACTTCCCATATAACTCATTTCATAATTTTGTTTCCTATTCTCATGTCTATATTCCTTTATTCCTTAAAAATAAATACTGTGGAAACAAATAGACAAATACTGTTGGAAACAACAAAGTACCTCTCAGTGGTAAAGATAAAGAACGATAGGCAAGGGCTTCCCTGGTGGCGCAGTGGTTGAGAGTCCACCTGCCAATACAGGGGACACGGGTTCATGCCCCGGTCTGGGAAGATCCCAGAGAGTGGCTGGGCCCTTGAGCTATGGCCGCTGAGCCTGCGCTCCGCAACGGGAGAGGCCACAGCAGTGAGAGGCCTGCATACCGCAAAAAAAAAAAAAAAAAAAAAAAAAAAAAAGAATGATAGGCAAGAAATAGGCGACAGACTTAAAATTCATGGAAAGAAAAGATAACACCCTCCTCAAGGTGATGTTCATCAAAAATTCACAGAACAACATCAACAACAAATGCAGGGGATGTGTGTGTCACTAGTTTAAATTTCATAGAACCCAATGTCTCTTTGATTTCAGAGCTATAAGGGACCTTCAGTACCAAATTGACCCATTTCTTCATCTTACCAATGAAAGAACTGAGGCTTAGAAATATCAAGGGATTATCCCCAGGCTATACAGCTAGTGAGATCTGCCTCCTCATCCTGCTATCACTTCAGTTCTCCTTGTAAACAACCACAAAGTCTCCCATAGAATAGTGAAAGAGAATAAAAAAACATAAAAAAAAAAAAAGAAATTGGGGGACTTCCCTGGTGGCATAGTGGTTAAGAATCCACCTCTCAATGCAGGAGACACGGGTTCTATCCCTGGTCTGGGAAGACCCCACATGCTGCGGAGCAACTAAGCCCGTGTGCCACAACTACTGAGCCTGTGCCCTAGAGCCCATGCACCACAACTACTGAAGCCCGTGCACCTAGAGCCTGTGCTCTGCAACAAGAGAAGCCAGCACAATCAGAAGCCCACGCAAGGCAACAAAGACCCAACTCGCCACAACTAGAGAAACTCCCAACATAGTCAAAAATAATAAATAAAAATTTAAAAAAATTGGAGGCTGGAAGCTTATTCAATAACCTGACCTAGATTCTAGTTATTCCAATCACATCACTTTTTAATAGAGTATTATAGAATGAGTTTAAGTAAACAGGACACATTGTGACTCACCACAATCATATACAATCAGTTAATACCTCCTAGGAAGGAATTAGAGATTCAAAACTACATAGCCAGTTTTCCAATATATTCTTTTTCTGACACCGTACTGTCCCCAAATGATTATTTTTCAGGGCTTATAACCTTCTTAAATTTTAGACCATTTGAAACTTAGGGCTTCCTTTTCTTTGAAAAGATAATTCCAATGTAATCTGTTTTGGGAATCAAGATAGGACACTTAGGAAACTGCTGCACCCACAGAAAACTTTTTGCATGATGTCTGATAAGGCAGTTACCAATTGCTATCTTAAGATGTGAAATCGTCTGGGAATCTCCCAACATCCCTTAACAAGTGACATATAACCAGGGCAAGGAACACTATTGCATTCCTCATTAACCAGCCAGGGCCATTTGATAATTGGGACATCATCTGAAGTGACAGACATTCAGGATGCCTGAAATGTAAAGTATATTCAGGCTTGCTTGCCTGGACAAATCCCCAGTGGAAGAAAATGTATAAAGCAGCTACTTGGATGCCATGTAAGGAGTTACTAGCCAGCTGAGCAGAGTGAGTGACATTTGGTTGGGGAAAGGTGTGGGCACAGTACTCCAGGCAATCTGGCTCTCATCTTCTCTAGTATTTATTTGGCAAACTCAGCCATCTTTCCTCACTACACCCCCTCATATCTGAAGCAGTCATCTTGGGGTGAGATGATTTATTATAGAGTTCACATTGCATTACCTAAGGAGCTTTCCATGGAGAACAGATCCTCCTGGGAAACATGGCCAGGTCAAAGAGGAAGGAATGGAAGCAGCAACCCTGAATGGGCCTGATCGCCCTCAACCAGTTCTGGCTTCCTTGTGTTCCTGAGACCTTTCTTTGTACTTTCGATGAGCCCTAATCAAGTTGCAACCTCTTTAGATAGGACAAAGAGAACACATAATGAGACAGAAGCTCCATTTTCCTTAAGAAGCTGAGGAGCTATGAGGGCTAGAAGGAAGAAAGGCAGCCAGTCATCTTCTTTGTTTACGGCTTCTATTTAGGGGAAGGTCAGGGTTTCCTAATCTTGATAAAGGATGGTAAGGAGAGTGCCTATTCCCAGCTGACTCCTTGGTTTTTAGTTTTCTTTGATCCTTCTGTGTCTGACCTGCTTTCTTCAGGTCAAAGTTAGGGAATCAGCTGTAACAGTGCAGCAGAGTTCAAAGGAAGGAAAGATGTGTGCACACACAAATATGCACACACATAAATGGGGGCTGCTTTGCTACCCCAGTGTCACAATCAGCCTTTTGATTTCCTTTGTGATTTAATCAGGACCATAAGTAGGGCATGTGACTAGGACAAGGAGGTTACCGTTTGAAAGTGGTAATGGAATGGGTTACATTTGTTCCATTTCCTATGATCTTTACATTCATGAGATCATTATCATGAAAACGGATTTGTGCTGTGCCATTTCCTGTTCTTGTTACAATCTTTATCATGGCAAGAAGGTACCAGGTTTTAACGCCTGGTGTTATATTTAACCGTTATCAATAACTGCTGTGTAGTGTGACTTTTCATCCCATATCATTGCTGTGTGCCCCCAAAGTAAAGGTAGTGCAGTCTGGGTATTTGAATGATGGCATACTGAATTGTCTTGAGGCTCTAAAATATCAGGGTAGGGACACATATCTTCCTTCTATATCCCAACCTAACCAACGGGAGAACTTTCACAAGAGGCTCTGACTTGCTGCTGTACCTTCCACGGAGACTTCAGATGCCCACTTTTCTTATCCCCGGCTCTTTAAAGCCCAAATGACACTCCTAGTGACAGTCAGATTGTATAACTTAAGGGGCAAGGCAGAGCAGTTTCCAATTATCATCAAAGAATTCCCCCAGCATTACCATGCTGAGACTTCAGGCTGTTGATATGGATTAGATCAAAAATAGAACATGGTATAAGAACCTTTGCTTCCTGGCATGGACTAGAATCAGAATAGCTAATGGTACAACACTTTCAAGCTCTCCTTTTTTTTTTTTTTTTTTTTTTTGTAAAGTAGGTTTAGTTCTTGTGAAAGCTGCTGAATTGACAGCTCAGGATACTATGGATAGAAAAATTATAAGCTTTCCTTCTTTACTAGTACACCTTCGGCCTGCCCTGGAGGGAATGTCTCAAGAAGAAAAAGGTTAGTTCTTTCTCCAGATCCTTTTAACCTTTAATTCAGAAGTAGGAGTATTATCCAAGCTGCTTATTATGAAGAATGTATCAAGATGTGGCTATTTTCCCTAAGATCAAAGCTAAAATGGACAGATCATTTCATATAGGCAACTACAAAGTCACTCAGCTAGAGCCAGTTCTGAAACCATGTGTGTCTTCTCATAAGTGAACTCCTGAGTGCACCAAGTGAGTTTTGCAACACACTGTTTGTGATTAAAGTTTTAAGAACTCAACATTTAGAGGAAGATAGGGTAGAGCATTTGTTTCACATCCAGCACTTATGAAGAATCCAGTCATTGCCAATGACGGCCCAACTGTACTTCTTGATAGCAGTGCTCAGAGCAGTGGGTCTGACTAGGATGATCTAAAGACTTTAGCCTTAGGTTGAAGGATGGTGGGGTATTCACAGTCTTCTACAACTTGGTAGGGGTAAACATTTCCACCCATTTTATACAGGACTCAGCTGATATTCATTAACTTCAGGGTGAGAGTTTATTGATGCCTGTCAGGAGGGTTCTGAAATTCCTGAGATTCTATATAAATTTTTGTGAGCATAGAAACTTTTTTTTCTACCAAGAGTGTACCTTCCTAGTTTTTATCCAATTTTCAAGGAGATCTGTGACATCTCACATTTTAAGAGCCACTACTTTAGACCGCCATGTCTCATTTCTCACTTTTCTCCAGTTCTTGGACCCATTGTCACCAGTCCCACTCAGAAAATACTTAGAAAAAAAGGCAGTAGATCACTAACAATATGATAATGTTTTCTTAAAGGTAGACAGTACATCTACAATAATGTACATGCTCATCTGCTAGCTCCACCCACTTTAAGGAAGAGAATTCCCTTAAGGAACACTATCATTTTAAGAAAGAGAAAGAAAAATATCTTCCAGCTTATAAAGGATGGAAGTCCATTATCAAATATGACAATTCTCTGAGAAACAATATGTGAGTACCAATATAAACATAACCACATTGCGTGCTCTGATTTTTAGAAAAGGAGAGAAAAAGAAGAAAGAAGCTAAAGAGAACGGCTCCTCTTTGCCACCTAATATCATTCTGGGGAGTTCATAAGGTTAGGAACTTGACACTGGTTTCGAGTGGAAGCCAGTCAAGCAGGATTTCTTTGCCCTCTGGACAAATGGTTGGCCTACTTCAGGAATTTTGAATAATTATTGCTGTTCTCTTCAGCCAGAAGTTTACCTTTCACAAAGAGTAGAGCTTGTGGCATTAACTTAATCCCATTGCCTGAGTGCACGAAGTCAGTTTTGCTCTGCAGAGTTATTATTCCTAATTTATGAGTCTGAGACCTATTATATCTCACTGTTTGAGTCCTCATGTAAAGGAAGCCCTCATGGGCTTGCTTAGAGCTGACATAAAGCCCAGTACCCTGGCCTTCCAGGAAGGAAATCCCCTCACAAATACAGAGCAGTAGAGAGAACATATTGTTCCTGCTGTGTGCAATGTCATTTTTCTCTAAGGAGTGTGGAGGCAGCAGTGATGTGCCTGCAATCATGACACTCCAGGATTTTTCATCCTTGCTCTCTCCCTATGAAAATGACTCATAGTAATTCCCATAGAGATAGCCTTATAGTAGTTGAACAATCTATAGCCCAGCAAGAGTAAGAAGTCAGTTGTCTGCACTGAGATCATTACTGTCTTTTTACAAAACAGGTAGTTGAATGAATTAAATTCTTCCATAGTCAGTCCTTGAACAAAATTAGCCATCTATGTGGGTTTGACAAAGACATGGTCTTGGCAACCACTGGCCAAAATGGCCAGCAGTTTTATTTTCTTCAGAAAGGCAAGGTTCCCTTCATTTTTAACTCCCTCTTATTATTTCTTGGTGACTTCTATTGTTTTGGAATCATTCTCAACCATACATAACAAGTACTATTAACCATGTGGGATTACCCATCTAAATTCCCAGGGAACAGAGAGTAGCTGTGAATATTTTTGTACACCCACTATATTATTGCCTTCATGCTGCCTTGGATTATTAGAGTAATTTTACCAAGAATCCCCAAGCAACTGATATCTCAGGAATTACTGTGTTTCTAATAGGAAGCCCGTTAACTCTGAGGGAAAATACATTAAAGTATTGTTCCACAAGTGCTGTATTGACTTAAAAATGTGTATGTACTCTGATCTAGTATAGAAAAATCTTCTGTTTTTTGGTAATCTGTGAGGGTTTTAAAATTTTGCAGTGTGTGTGTGTGTGTTTGTGCGTGCATGCATGTGTGTGCACGCGCATGTTTTCAAAACATCAATCAAGGCATATAGTCTTCCAGCCCAGTGAAAACAACATACACAGCATGAATCCCTAACGTTTTTGCAACCTATGCAGTTGACCTTGTATCCAGTTAAGAAGGCAACAAGACTAGTGTTTTGCATAGTTAAGTTTTCCAATACTTTTGACTCATGATTGTTGATTGCTTTATCATTTCTGTACCAAAAAGGGTTTCTAGATTTTTAAAAATATAGTTTTCAGGTCACTAAACTTGTGATCTTTTACACAATTCACCTTGGTACCTTATCACTCAGGCTTTGCAATTGTATCTTTATATCACCATTTCACAGACATATTCAACAGTAAGAAAATGGTTTTCATGACATTTACCAAGTGTTTTGAGCTCTTTAGATAAAATTAAGTACCCACTTAAATTTGTTGAGGCCTGTTTTGTATCCTCAGAGTTCATCTGTGTTGTCCCATAAGGCCTGATTTCCTTCTTTAAGGCTGAGTAATCTTCCTTGTGGTATGCACATACAACTTTCTTTATCCACTCATCTGTTAATGGACATTTAGTTTGTTTCTACATCTTGACTCTTGTACACCAACAGTGTACAAGGGTTACAATTTCTCCATATTCTCACCAACACTTATCTTTTATTTTTTGATAAGAGCCATCATAACAGGTATGAGGTGATGTCTCATTGTGGTTTTGATTTGCACACCCCTGATGATTAGTGATATTGAACTCATTTTCATATACCTGTTGGCCATTTATGTCTTCTTTGGAGAAATGTCTACTCAAGTCCTTTGCCTGTTTTTTAAAATGAGTTTTTTATTCTATTGAGTTGTAGGAGTTGAAGTGTCCCGACGATATTCAATAAGATAAGTTCCTAAGATAATGATTTTTACATAATACTCTTGTTGGGACCATTTAAATGAACACTTAATGGGAAATGGGAAAATTTTTTTGCCTAAAATGGTGTTAGAGGCAAAGTTAAGTCCTGTGCTAGTTTTTGTGAATTTTAAGTAATTGTGTTCTCTCTGTTTTACCTTGATTCTCATCAGTGTATAAAGCCAATATACAAAACAACCCTCCTGGGATGGCTATAGAGACAAACACTCAGGTCTGCCTTAAGACAGACCTTGCTGATCAGCTTCAAGGAGCTGTAGCACCTTTAGCATCCACTGCAGCATTTAAGCCAAGGCAAGGTTTTTCCTAGATAACACTAGCCAATGACTGACCACGGCAAGGCTCCTAAATCCGGCCATTCTGCCTCGTGAAGGGCTCCTCTACAGGCTCTAGCTATGACACGGCTCCCTGAGACATTCTTAGAGCTGCACAGTAGTCTCTTCTGACCTAATCCTCCTTCTCTTCCTCCTCTCCTTTCACAGGTCTCAAACCTCTGTATTATTTCAAGGCTTTCACTGCCTACTCCTGCTCCCTCTTCATTATCCTTCAAAGGCATTATCCCAATTAATCTCTTGTACTTCTATCTCCATATTATGGTCTGCTTCTCAGATGACCTAACCAGCACACCTCCCTTGAATTCCAAATCCCTCTTTAGCTGCAGCCCCATTTCTTTGTTTCATTCTGCAATAGAACTTTGCACAAGAGCCATCTAACACTGTGGTTTCTACTGCCTACTTCCTGCTTCCTCATTAACTCCCATCTATCTGTCTTCTATTACCAATGTTCCACTTGAAAAGTTTGCTCCATTGAAGCAATCTATCTCCATGTTACAAGTCCAATGGATATTTTCCTGTCATCTTATTTTGTCTCAGGGAGATTTGATATTTAAAGGGATAAAAAAAAAAAAAAGCAAATTTGGGCTTCCCTGGTGGCGCAGTGGTTGAGAGTCCACCTGCCGATGCAGGGGACAGGGGTTTGTGCCCCAGTCTGGGAAGATCCCACATGCCGCGGATTGGCTAGGCCCATAAGCCATGGCTGCTGAGCCTGCGGGAGAGGCCACAACAGTGAGAGGCCCGCGTACTGCAAAAAAAAAAAAAAAAAAAGCAACTTTTCATTTGCAAATTAGAGAGCTAATATCAAGTCCTAACTAAGAATATTGCCTTTGGAATTAGATAGCTTTGACTCCTAGATCTGCCACTTATGAGCTGTGTAAACAGGCAAATTGGTTAACTCACTGTACCTTGTTTTTTGTACCTGTAGAATGGGGTAATAATAGTACCTACCTCTTGAAATTATGAGGATTACGTTAGTTTAAGGCAATTAAAACAATTTTTGGCACAGGAATTACTAGCAATCATTGATATTATTCAACAACACATTCGTTTGTTGTTGTTTTTTTCTCCTACTTCTGAGTGCTCCGTCTCTATTCTTCTTTCCTATTTCCTTCTTATGAGACCTCTAAATGTTGGAGTGCTACAGAGCTTGATCAAGTGCCTACTTTTCTAGCTATACTTTCTCCTAGCCCAGTGAATTTACATACCACCTAGATGCCAACAGCTCCTAAATATATATGTCTTTATCCTTGACACATATCCAACAACATTTGACATTTCTACTTGTATATTATAAACATGTCAAGTTTAACATATCAAAAACAGAACTCCTGATAACTCCCCATCTTGTCAAACCCTGTGCTGAGATTCCCCCCTCCAGTAATTTTTCTCATGTGCTCAAGTTTAAAATCTACGAGTCTGATCTCTCCCTTACTCCTTTCTACTACCACCACCTTCATCTAAACCACCATTACGTCTAGCCTGGATTATGGAAAT
This sequence comes from Mesoplodon densirostris, assembly GCF_025265405.1. Lineage (NCBI taxonomy): Eukaryota > Metazoa > Chordata > Mammalia > Artiodactyla > Ziphiidae > Mesoplodon > Mesoplodon densirostris. Next base: position 24,816,451 of record NC_082668.1, read on the forward strand.
AGCCACCAGCCTGGGCTCCTAGCTTTCACTTTTTTCCCCCTCTGCAGCAGATTCAGCTCACAACTGCCAAGTGTGTCATTTTAATATGTAGTAAAATTATGTCACTCCCCTCCTTAAAATCCTTCTTTGGCTTCTGATTGAATTCGGGATAAAATCTAAACATTTTCCTTTGGACTGCATAACATCATCTGATCTGGCCCCTGCCTACTTCACCATCATCTCCTTCCAGATTCACTTACTTGTTATGTTCTCAGTGGTCTACTCACTGGTTTTTAAGGTGCTAAACTCTTATCTGCCTTGGGGGTCTTGGGTTTGCTCTCCCCTCTCAATGCACTGCTCTTCATTGGCTTTTTACTTGGCTGGTTACTTCAAATTTCAGGTTTCAGCTCAGATAGCACTACCTCTGGGAGACCTCCCCTGACCAGCTGTAGAAAGGAATATACTACCCTTGTTCATTATTCTTTGGCTTTTTCTAGTATGCTTGAAAATCTTAAAGTGTCTTGGCTGTTTGCTTATTATCTGTCATTCCTCACTAGATTTTAATTTGCTTCAGGGGAAAGACCTTGCCTGTCTTATTCACCTCTATATACCCACTGCTTAATGCAGTGCCTGGTACACAGCAGGCTCTTCATAAGTTTTGGCTCAATTAATAAATGACTGAATCTGGCAGTGAACGTTTTAGCAAAAGAATGGCATAACAATGATTAACAATTTAAGAGGGTCAGTCTGGACAACAGAATTGTCACAGCTCTTATTGCCTGCATTAGAAATTGTGGAAGTCAGGCAGATGAAAAAGTGCTAATATTAAAAAATGCTTAAAATAGAAACTAACATTTAAAAAATTAAAATGCTAACATTTTGGTCATGGGTTTCTATATAAAGTTTGTGTTAAACTTTATGTAGGTATTGGGGTGAAGGGAAGTTAACATTTCTTAAACATCTACTATATGCCTAGAACTTAGCTAGGTACTTCACGTAAATAAAATATATATGTATACATATTTGTCAGAACACATTTACTTTCTACTTTCATATTAGATTAAAAGCAAGCTATAATATTGAAGTGTAACATTTTTACAATCTAATACTTTTTTCATTTTATGATTGTAAAATGATACTTGATACATTTCATACATAATATGAAAATTGACAGCTTAGTAAGGGCTCAAGAACCTATAAAGCCATTCTGCATTGGGGAGATATGTATTAAAATGCATTGTCAGAAATAAAAATTGCCATATATCATTATAAGTAGTATACTCCCCTAAATATTTTCAGTAATTACAAAAGGTAAAGGGAGGCATTTAAAAGATAATAATGACAGCTACCATCTAAATATTTTCTTTATAGAGATGGCAGAAATTTGCCGTAGGACTTCAGTGAGGTAGCTGACGGTCCATTTTACAGATTTAAAAAACTGAGGCTTAGAGAAGTTGAGTAATTTGCCTAAATGCACCCAGTAATTACCTCAACCAAGATTTGAATCCAGGTCACTCTGACTGCAAACCTCTTAACCACTGTTTTGGACTGAATGTCAGGTATTGAAGCCCTATCCCCCAGTGTGAAGATATTTGGAGGTGGGGGCCTTTGGGAGATAATTAGGTTTAGATTTGGTCATGCGTGTCGGGCCCTCATGATGAAATTAGTGCTTTTGTAAGAAGAGAAAGATAGATCTCCCCCCGCCCCCTTTTCTCTCTCTCCAGAAACTTGCTCAGAGGAAAGGCCATAGGAGAACACTGCCAGAAGTTGGCTATGCACAAGCCAGGAAGTGAGCTCTTACCAGGATCAAATCTGTGAGCACCTTGAGCTTGGACTACCCAGAACTGTGAGAAATAAACTTCTCTTGTTTAAATCATCCAGTCTTTGGTATTGTGTTACAGTAGCCAAGCAGAGTAAGACTACCACATTGTAAAACAATCATTATATTAGCTCTACAGCACGAAAAGAAAAGTCATCTTAATGAGAAAAAGCCAAGTTCTTTACTGCTCCAGCTCTAAAAGTAAAATCCACCAGGGACTTTTCTCTTGGTTCAAATATTTTATTAGATATTAAGTTATAAAAGTATATGATGAGTTTAGTCACCAGAGAGACCCAGATCTCTCTCTGCAGAGTTGTGGTTGAAGCTCTGTGGGGATCTTTCAGTGTATTAGACTACAGCCAACTCTCTGGGGTGCCTTGCTTTCATGAGCACTAAAAATCTGTACAAGTATTGAAGAGAGGACTTGAAAGACCCTTCGTGAGCTGACCCAGAGTCTGAACATTCCTTGCCTATGCTCCCTACTAGGAGATTCGGACTTGATCAATCTTAGATTTTTGCTCATAGCCAGCTGCAACTGTACATGCTGCACAGGTGGTACGTTAAGCTCCCAGAGGGATGAAATGCCTCATCACTCAGCAACCACATTGGCAGACTAAAGGCTGACACTGATTGGCTCTGAACAAATGAGTAAGATAAAGTGTCCAAATCTCAGGGGGAAAATAGGATAGAAAAAAAAAGCCCCCTTTAACCCAGTCTTTCACAGACCAGTAAGATAAATGCTAATCTATTTGCAGTGGGAAATCCAATCACTCACATGAGGGTCTCAACAAAGTCATCCTTAGAAAACGACACATTATTTTATTCATTTATTCAATGTTTACTGAGCCCCTAGTATGTGCCAAACACTATTCTGGGCCCTTGGGATACAGCCTGAATGAAAAATCTCTGATCTCAAGGAGAAAGGCAAATAGATAATATGTTGTGTAGTGTTAAGTGCAAGGAAGAAAAGTAAAGTAGAAAAAGTATACGGTGAGGAGGGAAATGGATGCTGTTTCTACATGGTGGACAAGGAAGGAAGGCTTATTTGATGAGAGACCTGAAAGAAATAAAGAGGCAGGGCAAGCCATCCTGGTATTTGTGGAAAGAGACCAGCAAGAACAGGATGCTACATGAGCCATTTGAAGACATCAGTGGTTGGAGCAGAGAAGAGGGAAAAGAGGTGATGTAAGGGGTAGTCGAGTCAAATAAGGTATCACCTGAAAAGCTGTGCTAGGACTTTACTGAGTGAAATGGGAAATGAGTGGAGGGTCTTCAGCAAAGGAGTAACATGATAACGGGTCACAACTTAAAGGAACCACTCTGGATAAAATACAGGAAGCAAGGAGGAAGGAAGCTGAGAAATTAGTGGGAAGCTTCTTCAGTTGTTCTAGGAAGAGTTGATAGTTTGAACCAGAGTAAATGCAGGGGAGGTCATGAGAAATGGTCAAATCTGGATATACCTTGAATGCTGAACGGACAGGCTTTGCTGAAAGCTGGGATAAGGGATGTGACAGATCAAGAGGGTGGTTTAAGAAAGTTGAAGAGACAATTTGATGAAAGTCAAAAAGTTGAGTTCTTCTGTCAACCTGTTAATTTTGAGATACCTTTAGATATCCTAGTGGAGTATACAGTTGGATATAAATATTGGGAGTTCAGAGGGAAGGACCACACTGAAGACATAATTTGGGGAACTGTCCCAAATAAGAGTTGTAGTTAAACACATGAGCCTAGAGAGAACAACCAGGAAGTGAGGCTCAAGGGTTAACAGCTAACAGTGGAGAGTGGTTAGTATGTGCCAGGCATTATTCTAGGTGCTTTACTTACATTAAACTCAACCCTCACAATGCTATGAGGTAGATACCTTTCGTGAGGAAACTGAGGCACAGAGAGGTTTAGTGACCTGTCATCTCACAAAGCTAGATAAGTGGAAGAGGCACAATTCAAACACAGATAGATACATTACAGAGTCTTGCACAGAGAACGCTCAGGTTATGTATCACCAATTTCAGACCTTGTATCTGCTTCAGCTTCTGCACTCCCCAGTGACGGTCAGAACAGAGAATAAAAAACAAAGGTCAGAGTTTTGTGCCATTTAAATTCTAAGCTTGTATAATTATCAACACTAGGAAGAGTCAAACAAGTTCTTAAAGCACGTGCACACGTGCACACGCACACATCAAACAAACCTTTCCTTAAAGGAAAGGCAAACAATCTCAGGGAAGAAATGAAGACAGTTTTTATTTTATTCAATTTACCCAATTCCATCTATAGATTGTAAGATGCCTTTCAATTTGAGAGATCTAAAAGGAGAAAAATGTGGGTCTTAGGATTGATGAAATGTAATATTTTAGCTTTTTACAGCAGTCCGGTTTGTTTTGTTGACTGAGTTCTGAGGATTATTTTGCCAGAATTATATTGTTCTTAATATACACTCTCCATTATATTAAACCACAATGCCTTCCCTTTAGTAGGAATGACTTTCTTCCCAACAATATCATTTGTAGGGAAATAAAGCCACAATTTTTAACCCTTTAATTGTCTTATTGTACATAATATTTCAGAGTGATGTTCATAATAAGGGCTGATGATAGGTATAAACAATTTTCACATTGTTTTTATTGAGAACAGGATATTTCTCTCATTTTCTTGACATCTTTAATACAGTAGGAACTTGGTAAACCTTCCTAAACTAATGAACAGAAATTTAAGTTTGATACTCATTCCTAGTGTCAAAATACTGCCATATACATATGCAGAATGCATGCATAAAGCTTTCCTTTTGTCATTTTGAAATTTGCTGATCTGCTTAAGTGCCAGTGTATATGAACACAGACATTATTCTTGCTTGGTTCATCTGTGTATTTATCAAGTTCCTCTATCTATCTTAGGTATCCCTAGACATGATCAAACCAAGCATTTCACCCCAGAGAAGTTGTTTCCACTGTTCAGTGGTGGCAGAGAGCTACCTTTACTAGCTTAATCAGATTCATAGGGTGTACCTTGAAGACAAGCCTAACACAAAAGCACAAATACTGTATGATTCCATTTACATGCTGGTGCCTAGAACAGTCTAATTCATAGAGATAAGAAGTATAATAGTGGCGACCAAGGGCTGAAGGGTGGATGGGAGGAATGGAGAGTTACTGTTTAATGGGTATGGAGTTTGGAATAATAAAATCCTGGCTAGCTAATGGTGATGGTTATACAACAGTGTGTATATACTTAATGCTACTGAATTATACACTTAAAATTTACCTTTTTAACCATTTTTATGTTTATATATTTTACTACAACACACACACACACACACACACACAAAGTAGGGTGGCTACAACGGTACATTTCTCCATTCTTGGTTAAGTGGTTTTCTAAAGGCAGGCAGTAAAAGTGGGAAATGTCGGTATCCACTTGTATACAAACACATGTGTGTACACATTTACCATCAGATCATGCCCTCTGTCTCCAAACAAATAATCCTCTCACCTCCTCCAAACCTATCATCAAACCAAAATTTTAATTTCCAGTTTATTTCAGTAGTTACTTATTGACCCCTGAAATTAAGGCCTGAATTTCCCTCTGCTTGGCATAGGGAAGTGCTCTTTTGGACTCATTAGGCTATTTGCCCCTATCACCTCCTGGGAGAATCTCAGAAGCTGTTGGAGAAAGTCTCAGAAACAAAGGTCCGCAGGGGTGGGGATGGGAGTGTCAAATACTGGAAGATACAGTTTAACATCTTTTTTCCTAGCACTGCAATATTATGAAAGGGCACATAGCTTTGCTGGCTGGAAGATCTGGGCCCAGTCTCTGGCCCTGCCTCCAATACCCATGTGATTTTATGAGAGTTATTTCTCTGATCTCAACCTCCTTATCTATAAGATGGGGAATACTAGTACCTGTTTGCTCAGTCCTTGTGAATGTAGATCTACCATGCTGGGCACAGAGTAGATACTCAAGAAATTCTAAGTTTCTTTCCCTTGCCTCATCAGAGTGTCTTGGCATGACCAGTAAGGGTTTGGATCTTGAGATTATGGGCAACCCACAGCTGGTCCACAAACCAGTTGATATGGAGAGGATTTTGCCTATGATCCTGTGGCAGAAAAAGTGAAATCTGTAACACCAAGGATCATGTAGTATATGGAGGAAAAACAAATGGTTATTTAAAACCCAGCTATAGCTACTTTGGCTCATATGCGGAGTGACAAAACTCTTATCAGTAGAGATCTATCAACGCTATTGCCTTCCCTGGAGGGTCTAATGGAGGGGGTGAATAAAGGAAAGTCTAGAATCTCAGTGCATCTCTGTGGTGCTGCTAGAGAAAAAGAGCAGGAGTCATTAGCCCATTATTTAGGCTGGCACACTGAGAGTCTTTGGTTATACAAGGGTGGAGGGTGTGTTAACTGCTGTGCATAATAAAGTGAGGGAAAAGAAATTGGAGGAAAGCTTTGAAGAGTCACTATAAGGCTAACTACATAAATTTCCTTGTTATCCCCAAACTTTTAATACAATGTTCTATACATTCACATAACTAGTGTGGTATTTTAGGGGAGAAATCAAGGAGAAAGTACTGCCTCAGGGGTGATGTGGTACAGTACAGACACAATTCTTGGGAAGAACATGACAAGTTTACAAGTAGTTCAGAGCTACCACTGACCCCCTGCAAAAAAAAAAGCACACACCATCCTTTTACCCTCTCCCTCCTTTTCCCTACTGGAATTTCTAGAACAACTATGAGCAATGTGTGGCTCTCATCACTTGTGGGATAAGGTTCAAATCCATTCCACTTAGATTGAAAATGATGGCACACCTCAACTGATGCCTGGGATACTCCAGTAGTCTTGGGCTGGGATATAGGTAGGAAGAGTGCCCATGCACGCTCAGGTACCATCATAGTCCCCTGAGCAGAATTCAGAGATAGCACTCTGCAGTCTACTTCTCACAAAGAAGGGTCAGTCATCTCTGGATAAAAGATTTATTTTTCTATCAAGTTTTTTGGTATGTATTATACTTACACATAAAGCATAATTCTGGTTTCTTAAAGGGAACTGACTTCACAAGAGAAAATATATCGGAATTTTGGGGGAAGTATTTGTCAGCTGCTGACATGTAAATTTCAAATTTGAGCTCCCAGTTTGGATAGGAACAGAGATTCAGAACTTCATTAAAGATCCTGTCTTATTTCATGGAAACAAAGGAAAGGTGTGTAAGACAGGCTTGCTTTTAGATACAGTTTCAATGTAAAGGTAGACTAATTACCCTGTTCATTTTATTCCCTTTCACAGTGCCGCCCGCCTCCGCTGCCACCTAGAAGCTTGTTTCTTCAATTTGCTATAATTTAATCACTGACTTAAATTATTTAAGACTAACAGACCCCCAGGTGAATATCTAATTTAGATGGCATTTTTGTTTCAGTACTCATTTTTTTTTTAATAGGTTACCATTTTGATATTAGTGAAGCGGACTCCGGTGTACTTGAGTTATTTCCTCTATAGAATTACAGTAACTTATTTTCTAGCTTGCTAGTTAGCTATTTGAAAGGAAAATAGCTGTGATAAGAGACATGCTTAGAATATAATTGGTTCTCAGTAAATACTTTAAAGGAAATAAATTAAATATTGAAGAAATCTAAAAAGGAAGCAACGAATGAATTAACTAACGAACGTATCAAGAGCTGGCTATATTTCAGTGGAGCTGGCCAAATGCTCCTAGCTTATGTAGGCATCAGCTCCACACTGCCTGCCCTTTGTACTACCCCTCCCAACACTCCTACCACCACTAATAGCATAAACACACACCAGTGTGTATACTGACATAAATATTTGTCTAGGTAAGTGGGTACCTAAAAACTGGTCTTAGATTTCCAGGTTGAAGCCTGAGAAAGGAAAAGGAAACTCTTCCCCTTCAACTGCCTTCCTCTTCGTTTACTGAGCCCTGACTGAAAGAATGAGTAAGTGAATACTCAATTCAGGTTACTACTCTCTTCCATCTGACCTCTCTCGACTACCCCAAAGGATTTTTGTAAAGAAGTATAAAATGGATAGTTTGACTTTTCATAAGACATGTGCCCTTAATTGTATTATTGTCTTCTGACAAAAGGGATGTTTAAGATTATATTGATGCAACTTTATTAGAGATCAAATAGAAATTCTCTTTTCTCCCTCCTTTCAACAAACTATTTTCTTCATGGATGTGTGCTTGTGGTTGAACAATTACAGCACTCCATCCAAATCTAGAATTCACATTATGTTGTGAATTTGTAATATTTCTTAATTTTTGTGATTATAAAAAGATACTATATCATTATCACACTATATTATTATCACACTAAGTGAAGTAAGTCAGACAGAGAAAGGTAAATAACATCTGCCGTCACATGTGGAATCTAAAATGAGTGATACAAATGAACTCATCTGCAAAATAGAAGCAGACTCAGACACAGAAAACAAATTTATAGTTACCACAGGTGAATGGGGGGATCAATTAGGAGTTTGGGATTAGCAGACGCAAACTACTATATATAAAGTAAACAAAGTCCCACTGTATAGCACAGGGAACTATATTCTATATCTTGTAATACACTATAATGAAAAAGAATATATATATGTACAACTGAATCACTTTGCTGTACACCAGAAATTAACACAACATTGTAAATCAACAATACTTCAATTTTAAAAAAGATACTATACATAGATTAATGGAATTATAATAGTTAATATTCATTTGGTTACCTGAATAAGATGTTAAAGTTATTAGTACCTGAAAATTACTGAGACTTCTGTTAAAGTTCACCTTTTCAATCCGGAGTGGCTTTGCCCTTTTCTTTCAATATATTGGTACAATGGAAATACATGCAATTAGACCATTTGCCATCAAGGATCATGATGGCAGAGGAGTGCAGGAGCTGCAGCTGCCATGGGCACATGAGCAGAAGACCCAAAGGCGCTTGAGATGTATAGGACTAGAATGTATACACAACACATAGGCTGGGAATTGATAATTTCAATAACCAAATTAAACAAAAATCCTAAATATTTGTGTTAATTTTTAATGACTCAATCTGTTCAAGATTAAAGGATTAATGCAGATTAATATAAAGGAACAAAAGAAAACATATTGGCATGTGTAGGTTGGCTCAAGTAAGTTCCAAGAACCAGTGACTGAAGGGTGAACTCTGATTCTTTCCTGGTTTCTCTGGATTGTTTGGAATTAGAATTGTCTAAATACCATGAGTAATATGGAAGTTCTCTGAAGGGTAAGTTAGTGCTCTGAGCAACACTTTCTGATAATTCAACTGGAAACATAATTGAGAAACTTTGCTATGGCAGTTTCCCAGAGATGGGAGTGATATGCAGTCACTCTGCTTGGAACTTCATCAGTTTATTCCTAAATCCTGGCAGAATGAATTCAGCACTTTCTTGGTCACTGCTGTTGCCTTTTCATGCCTAAGAAACAAGGCCTGGTCCTTAAATAGTCACTGTCATCATCCTTACCACCACAATACACCTTCTTTATGCTTCCCATTTCAAATTCTACAGAATGTTCTATTCATGATATTTCTAAAAGAGAAGTGATAGAGAATGCTTTGCCTTTTTCTGAAAATACTCTTGTAGTTTCTTGAGATTCTAGCTTATAAAGGTTCCACTGATATTTCTGCATGTTCCATCTCTTATGAGATTAGTGTTTGGATAAGGTTTTATCACATGGGCTTTGGTGATTAACAGTAATACAAATTATATTGGTATAGCACTTGCTGTTTACCATATTCCTCTTCAGAGGAGTCTAAACTACTTTAGACATTTCCTTCTTTATGACAAAATGCTTTCATGTATCACCCCTGGCTTATTTTTAATCTAGTTTATTTTCATCATTGAAATACCTACATAGTCATAAATTTTAAATAATTTCTTATAAAAAGAAAATTGTGTAAATAAAAAGGATAGGGTTCACTTCTTTCCTACATTCTCTTTGGAGTCATTTGATAGGTGCTTAACTTTTGGGCCCCAGTAAATTCTATTGTGGCCTCGCGACACACATTAGGTGGCCAAATAGATACATTGTGTCTTAAGCCAAGGCTAAGAAAAATCAATTGTAGATTAAAGGACAATTGAAACTACAAATTAGTGAAAAGAGCACCAGGGACTTCCCTGGTGGTGCAGTGGTTAAGAATCTGCCTGCCAAAGCAGGGGACACGGGTTTGATCCCTGGTCCGGGAAGATCCCACATGCTGCGGAGCAACTAAGCCTGTGTGCCACAACTACTGAAGCCCACATGCCCTAGAGCCCACGCACCGCAACTACTGAGTCCGCATGCTGCAACTACTGAAGGCCACATGCCTAGAGCCCATGCTCCGCAATAAGAGAGGCCACCACAATGAGAAGCTCACGCACCACAACAAAGAGTAGCCCCTGCTCACCGCATCTAGAGAGAGCCCGTGCACAGCAACGAAGACCCAACACAGCCAAAAAGAAAAAAGGCACCAAATTATAACCGTGTATTAGCATGATTTAAAACTAATTTTATGGTTCTTTAGCTTGAGTTAAGATCCATATATTTTTTAAGTATATCTTAATCACTCTGTATCAAGAACCCCAAAAACAATAGTTCAGTGAAGGGGTTTTACTGCTAGACATTTCAAGTAAATGACATCTGGGATAATTTAAGGTGAATTTTGAGTGTATAGAACAGAGACTTTTTGGCTATGCCTAGAAAGATCAATTTTTCCTAATTCAGTAATAGTAAAAATAATACTAATGATAACAGTAATAATAATAATAAAATAAATTCCAGTAGATGAAGTTCCTTAATAAACTGCAGAAGACTTCTTGGAAGTCTTTTCCCTACTTTTGTGTGTTATTATAACTCTCTGGAAAAGATTGTACTAGAGTTTTAAAACACTATTAATAAAGTCAAGGTGTCCTTTTTTACTGCAGGTTTTTAGACATTTGGCTTCTTAGATAAAGTTCATGTGACTATTAGAATCTAATAATTTTGCCTAGCTTAAAACTTGTTCTCAACTTATGGCTAGAAATAATTAGAAGTCTTCATTTTAAATCATTCACCATATGGACAAATTGTTGAATGACATTTCTAAGAACTTTCTATTCAAACAAGAGGAACAGTGTAGATCATTCCATTTTCTTGACATTTGTAATGGTAAAACCCCTTAACTATTGTTTTTGGCTTTCTGCATAGTTACAGAGTGATTAGAGTGTGCTTTTTTAAAAATAAGAATCCTGGGCTTCCCTGGTAGCACAGTGGTTGAGAGTCCACCTGCCGATGCAGGGGACACAGGTTCGTGCCCCAGTCCAGGAGGATCCCACATGCCGCGGAGTGGCTGGGCCCGTGAGCCATGGCCGCTGAGCCTGCGCGTCTGGAGCCTGTGCTCCACAACGGGAGAGGCCACAGCAGCGAGAGGCCTGCGTACTTCAAAAAAAAAAAAAAAAAAAAAAAAGAATCCTAACCCAAGAAGAACTAAAACAGTAAAATGTATTCTAAATCATGCTAACACCTGGTTAAATTTGATGCTTTCTCACTAATTTGTAACTTCTTCAGTTGTTATTAATCTATAATTGGTTTTCTACTGTAGTATCTCTTGCATCCAATTCCCTATTTCTAGGGTCCCTGAACTCATCCTCAGGGGCTCTGGAGCTTATTAGGCTTTCCACTAACTATAGTACCTTAGGTAGAATCATATAGTGACACAGATGCTCTGTGAACACCCTCATATGTAAAATGTGAGCATGAAGGGGATTAAATTATATCTAACATGCTGGTCCTCAAGAATTTCATTATACTACAATTCCAACTCAGGCTCCTCTTATCTTAAGCTAGAAACCCTGTCCTAGCTTATCTGTCTACCTCCAATCTGATCTATAGCCTTTAAGGTGGTTTCTAGTAATTTAATCACTTTTGATTTGGGGAAATCTTTTTTTAATTTTTATTTTATACTGGAGTATAGTTGATTTACAATGTTGTGTTAGTTTCACGTATACAGCAAAGTGATTCAGTTATACATATACATATATCTATTCTTTTTCAGATTCTTTTCCCATATAGGCTATTATAGAATACTGAGTAGAGTACCCTGTGCTATACAGTAGCTCCTTGTTGGTTATCTATTTTATATACTGTAGTATGTATATGTTAATCCCAAACTCCTAATTTGTCCTTCCCCCGACCTGGGGAAATCTTTTTTATCTTCATTTACTGTTTAAAGTTAAAACTGCCTCTTGACTCCCCCCCACCCCCACCCCCTCAGATATTGCCACCTGTTTCCAAACTGTGAAAGCTGAAGCTATTAGACTTCTTGGCAGAATTCTAGGCAGGCAACTGGTCTTGTAGGCCATAGGTTCCTTAGTCACAGCCATAGGTAATCTGTTTCCTTCCTGGCTGTTAGGGAAGGGCTTGGTTAGCCAATCTAACAACTTCCACGCCCCACCCCCTGCTTGCCTGGGATAGTTCTCTGCTCCCCACCTGAGGCTTCTTGCCAAGTTGTGCAGAGTGATCAAGTTACTTTTGCCGTGGAGCCAGCAAGGGCACAATGCTGTTTATCTGCCGTTCACTCCACAATTGTCTTTTCTACATCAAAAGTTCTGCTTCCCTCGACTCTTACTGTTTTTCTTCCTCAGGAAACCTACCACTTTTCCCATTTGTTTATAATGAATTGAATGTTATAATTTTCATCAATTTTACTTCCCTGTTCCCAGTAACATACTGAATTTCACATAAATTGGTGAGACTTAACTTCACCAGCAAGTGAAATAAGCTAAAAAACATCTTTTCACCTGTCCAAAAGTCACATGCTAGGCATTAGAGCAATAGGAACTAGAATGCTTCAGAAAAGTTAGACATTTACACTTTTCACAAATATGGAAACAATACATTTTACTTGTTATACAGTTTTGCTTAAAATAGATGCCTTCTTATAATTATCTTTGCTGGGATTAGTATATGAAAAGATCTCATGAAGAAGTAAAATCTATGCTATGTCAAGGTGCATTTGGCAAAGAATGACTCATCATCATGAATTCTGTGTGTATTAAAGAGTTCAGCTGGGCAGCCAGGTGATCGGTAGGAGTGGGTTATTTACCTGGGAGGACCTGGAAAGCTTTTTCCACAGTGTCAACAGGATTGTTGTCAAGCAGCAAGTTGGCAAACACGGGAAGGTTGTCATTAAACAATGTTGGGATTCAGAACTGTTGACGTTTATTTGCTTTTTGACTCTTCAATAGCTCATGGAACTATCCAAGCTATCTGAAAAGGCACATGCATCATTGCACTCCGTCTCTCTCACTTTTTAAAGCTCTTAGCAACCCTAAGACAGGGTGAAACAATCCTTCAGGGCAAAGGCCTTTTTTTTTTCACATGGGTTTCCATAAATGGGCTTTCAGGGGTTCATGAACTCCTGCAAATATATGTGGCATTTGGTGTATAATTATATGCATATATACAGTCTCCTGTTTCGGTGGAGTGGGAGGGTTACACATCTTTTATTAGATTTTTAAAGGGGTCTGTGAAACAACACAGTCTACAAACTATGCCTTTGGGGTCTAAGTTGAGTGGGTGGGGAAGCAGAATGAGGACGCTGGCATAGTACATGCTACACAATTTTTAAAAGCAAGGCCATCTAGGGAGTCATGGAAGTAGGAGATAGAAAACTCTGGTCACTGCTGCAAAGTAAAACTAGAATATGTTGAGAGCAGTTGAGTTGAGAGAAAATTAATGTAGACCCTTGAAGAAAAGGCATCAGGACACCCTCATCCTATCCATCTAGAAAGGAGTTTCTAGCTTTTGGTATTCATTGGAAACTGCCAGCAACTACTGCTTTTTCTAAAGGTCTCGCTCACTAATTCCACCTCAGGTGCAAATGGGTTCAGGACCTATTTGCTGTTGTGCTTGGCTCATCATACAGCTCTGAGATTTGCATCCAGAAAACTTTACACAGCCCTCTATTTGCTGAGTAAAGAGGAACTGTTGGATAAGAAATTCTGCTGCTCCACCCCCAAATCTGAATGGTTTCCTCAAATCCCATCAAGGTAGCAGATTTCATAAATGGCAATCCAACATCTAAGACCTAAGTTAATTCTGTTATCTTATTTCTGCTTATTTCACAGCAAGGGAACATCAGAGATACATTTTTCCAAACTGAATCACCACCTTTGACTGTTCCTTCCTCGTTCACCCGGTGAATCCACATCCATCCACATTATGAAAACAGTAACAATAAGCTTTGCTCCAGTTGGCTGACCCTGGCTTCTCTCCAGGACAGGCTTCTTCCTTATAGAATTTTTTTTTTCTCTCTCATGGTTTCTTAGGTCAGAGAAAAATTGGTTAAAAACCTGTCTTCTTCTTTGGGTTTATGGTTCATTTGTAGGACTGTGCCTCATTTAACTGATTTCCTAAAGACACTGTCCTGCCAGTGCCTTTTCAGCTTCACTCAGAGTTTATAACTCAGTGACTGTTGGGTTACTCCCCTCTGCCACAAACCTTGGCATCTATCCTTTTTTTTTTTTTTTTTTTAGGATGAGGAATAAAACATAGACTTCCCTTGAAGTTTTGGATAGCCTTCTTAAAATGGTTTATTCTGCTTCCTTCTATCCTTCCAGCTAACTGCACGCACACACCCAAACTCCATTTCCACAGAATGTGAGATTTTACTCATCAAAAAGTCGTTATCATAATTAACTGGCAACCTATCTGCTTCAGCAGTGCTGAATCTGTGTTAGTATTTTAAATATGTTTCTCTCCACTGATGCTATCATATGTTTTTCCTTAAGTCTAAAAATCATCCTTTAACCTTAAAATAAAAACAATGTTGTTGAATCACAAGTATCTTGAGTATAAAATCTAGACAGTTATTTGCATATAATTGTGATAAGTAACAGTGTGTGGTGAAACGTAATCATATGGTCTCTTAACTCTCGGCTTCAGATACAAATTCCCCCAAAAAAGTTGAACAGAGTTTTAACTTTTACCCTGTAAAAGTATTAGTTTTGTACCAGAGCTATTACAAATTAGTGGTTTAAAAACAGCAAAAACGTACTTTCTTACAGTTCTGGAGCTTTGAAGTCCAAAATATCTTCTACTGGGCTGAAGTCATGGTGTCAACAGGGCTGCGTTTCTTCTGGGAGCTCTAGGGGCAAATTCATTTCCCAGCTTGCAGAGACTACTTATATTCCTTGGCTCCAGACCCCTTGTTCTGCCTTCAATGACAGCAGCACAACAGCAAATCTCTCTGCTTTCTCCTCTCCCTCTTATAAGGTCCCTTGTGACTACATTGTGCCCACCTGGGTAATTCAGAATGCTCCCCCCATCTCAAGATCTTAACTTAGTCACACCTGTAAAGCCCCTTTAGCCATGTAACATTACAAATTCACAGGTTCTGGAGATTAGGATGTGTACATCTTTGGGGGCCATCATTAAGCCTACCACAGTAAATTAATAAAGAAGATACTTATTCTTTAAAATTTTGTTAGAAATCAAAATATTTACTTTTCATGAGACAAATTAACCCCAGCCACGTCAGAACAGGTAAAGTCAACTCAAATGAAAAACTTTCCAGTTCAGCTCTACAAATGTGTTTTTGGAGCGAGTGTTAGACTAGAACATTGAGAAAATACAACAGCTCTTTGAGTAAAAGAAGCTGTCAAGGTAATTTCTTTCTAGGCTGTGGTTTTCTCCACAGATGTTGCAAATAAATCAGAACAAGGCTGGAGTAATGGCACCTGTGTTTAGTATTCTCCAAACTGTGCTGAAAGCTGACAAACTGTAAACACTCTCTTCCATCCCTATTACCAGTAAAGGAGTTATGCAGCTAGTTTGCCCTGCAGTTCTGACCTTTCCAAATTTTGTAACTTTATGCCTTCAGACATAGAAAACAACTGAGGAAGCCGTGCCCAGTTCTTCAGGTGGCTGACGATCATCTTCACGCTCTTCCCTCTCGATGCCTCTCTTCCCACTGATGATGAGTGACGTGTGGCAAAGGTGGAGCAGGTGTGCCATGTCCGCCCTTGGCATGTTGAAGCGTGACTCGAAGGAGGAAACTTGACTTTTTTTTATTTCTTACAGGAGAGGGGAACCAAAGGAATGACAGACTCCCATAGGAAATGCACGCACACCTGTTATTTTGGATTTGATGCTCTAGGCAGTTTCAGAAAACAAGCCCCAGAGTAAGACCATCAACATGAGAATGCCTTTGTGCCATTCAAAATTATTCTCAGAAGCTAAGTAGCACTTTCTGACCAGGTGCAGGAGAATCCTTTTTTCCTTTTTCCTAAACATGGAACTAGTTTTTATTACCTTCTTGTGCAATAAATTATTCTTTTCAAATCACATTTGGATAAAATAATCTGGGAGATAACCCTGACAATTTTAAAATATGGATACTTCTCATTCATAACACTTTGAAAACAAAATCTGAAGTGTTTTTGGACAATTATATCTTGAAATAAAGCTTAGCTACAAGTATGTAAATTATGGTTCTGTGTAATAAATATGTAGCCTACTCAGAAATTAGCATTATTAAGAAGAGAATTACTTACCTATTTTTGCCCACTTTGGGCCTATGTACAGTTGTGTGCTGGTAAATTCATAACAAAAGGCTCTCCAGGGGAAGACAGCTCCGATTTATAGCGTTTGTGGCTTTCTATGGTGTTAAAAAAATACCCTCACCAATGCCAATTTCAAGCAACCATCCTGAAGTCACTGCAGGCAGGGATGGGAAGAGAGGGCACAATTGGTTCTCCTGAGCTGGTGTAAGTATCTATAAATAATATGACTTAGAGAATTCATATAGATAACAACAGGATATATTCAGGGTCATTGTGCCCTGACCCTGAAAGAACTATGTACATTGTGCTGTTCAGTGAACCATGAGGATATATCATAGATCTGTAACCAAGAACATAATTTCTGACCTAGGCTGGTCTGGATTCTTCTTTTTCTAGATTCTGGCAATAATTCTTTTCTCTGTATCTTAACCTGGTTGTCCTGGGAGTCGGCATCTTGCTTCAGGGGCTTTAGTAAAAGCCTCAGGAAGGCCCGAATTCTTATTTATGCAGTTGACACCAAGTACATTTTTTATGTATGGAGATTTTTCCAATTGCCCTGTGTGAAGGACTTGAATTCTTTCCAGTATCCACTGAAAATACCAGATGCCTGTTTGTCTGTGTGGAAAGTTCCCGAGACTGCAACTTTTAACTCTCTGACCTGAGTAGTGTATGTGTGAGTTTTCCACTGGGTTGTATTCTCCGCATTTTCTCTGCTGTGCGGTGACAATTTTTTGTACTAATGTACAAGAGTCCCTGTCTGCCTCCCACCCCCAGCATCAGTACTGCCCTTAGGCTTGGGGAAGAGAATCCTCTGCTCTGGACTCCTGTGTCAGAGATTTGGCTCTAGCTCTCTGCTGGCTCTTTCCCTTTTCACTGTGTGTGACCCCAGTTCTAAGACCACTGCCTGCATTTCAGAGACCCCGGAACTCCCCACCCAAAAGACACTGACTCTATTGGATCTGCATTGGCATCTTTGTCTTGTCCATCCTCCAAAGGGTAGACTGTGCCCAAGATTGTGATAAAGGGTAGCTATTGTTAGCCCTTAGGTCTGTCGTGGACAGACCTAAGGGCTATGATGCATCCTAAATTTGAGCCTAGCTTTCTAGGTCAAGAATGTAGGTTGGAACATATTTCATGTAAGCATTTGTTGGCTTAAGCTTTTAAATATTTAGACATACAGTATATGGACCTCCGTTTGTACTTTTGATCCTGACCCTGTGAATATGAGGGCAGGACCTCCAAACCACAGGGTAAACAGAAAAGTATTCTTTTTTGCTCCTTAAGTGCAGACAGTCTAGGTAAGGAAGGATGCGGTTTTTAAGAGGGAAACATTCTAGGGAAGGAGGCACGGGCATGGGAATTAGTTTATTAAAAAATAGAAACCTAATGCCCCAGTATCATTACCAGAGAGAATGTGGCCAACCCAGCCCTGGGGGCTGCTGGGAAGACACACATCACTCCCCAGACCAGCAGGGAGACTCATCAGTGGCAGCAGTCTTAAGAACAGAGACCCACTTTTCCCTCCTCATTTACCTCCTACCTCTCCCTCTACATGGCCATCACTCTCCTCCAGGTGTGTTCAAGACAGCTATGGCTGTCCTGGTGGAGGCACTGGAGACTCCTCAGAGCTGTAGACCCTGGTGTCTCCCTAGTCTCATCCCTTCTACCATGGTCAGTCTGTGATGTGTTGAAGTCAACCAACCAATGGGCATTGGAAACTCCTTTGGGTAGGAAAAAGCACTTCCTGTTGTGAGGAAATTCAAGATAATGTTAATTTGGTAGAGTAGGAGAAGGTGAAGAAGAGTTAGGAAGGGTTTGTAATGGCGATGCAATTACCCCACTCCTAAGGTAATCATGTTCTCACTTGTCAGTTCCCTCACTCTGTTCCACTGAGCCCAAATTTGAGTGAAGATTTCATCTCCATACTGTATCCTTAAATACTCACTACTAATCATTTAGAGCAGGAGCACTAGATTAAACCTTTAAAACATCTTCTGGGCATCTGGTTTAAAATGCAGATTCTGATTCAGCAGGCCCAGGGTGGCGCCAGAGTTCTGCAGTCCCAGGTGATGCAGATGCTGCTGTAAGGACCACATTTTGAGTAGGGAACATCCCTTGTTTAGTTACTGCTGCTTGAATCAAGGAGCCACTGAAGAAATACTACCTAGCCTCTGAAGAAATAAAGCCTGGCCTGGGAAATAGAGAGTACATCCCGGAATTGTTTTTGAATTGTTCTATGGATATGACCTCCTAAATATTGTCATGGGAATGGGCTGTCAAGAATTCGCAAAATCACAGGACAAAAATTAAGAGGAAATCAATATTCATCCAGAATAACTCATTTAAGATAAGCATCATCAGTTTCTCCGAGACAATTTGAACATCTCTTTAGCTAATATTTAAAGAGATGGCATTTTAAAATTTGAACTCTGAGAAGCATTTGATGTAATTATTTATAAAATGCTCATTTTAGGTAATTGTCCCGTGTAAAACCTTGATAGGAAGATGTCAAAGGATTTAGGCAATTCAATCAGAACTGTTCAACTAGGATTTCTCTGGGGAGAGGTAGCATGGAGGTGGGAATTCCAAGGAAACCGAGTGGCAAGCCTTTTAAAATCAAGACCTGTGATTTTCCTGTCAAGACCCTCAGTAGAAAAGAATAAAGAACAAGTGAGTAATACATCCAGGAAGGATAGTCTATTTGGAAATATATAAAAGGAAGAAACAATTTGTCATCTACCCATACGATCTGTGGAGATAGGATATTATAAGATACAAAGTGAAAATTAAATATAAAGAAATGATAAATAAGGCTAAAATTCAATGTATGCTCACATTAAAATATTTAGAACATCATAATGAAAAGAAGAAGTATAGGTCTTATGATAATAAAAAGAAATGGAGGCCAAGAAGCAGTTGAATGATGAACAGGAGTTTCCCATAAATAGCACACATATATGCACACACACACACGTGCTCACCTCACTCCCTCTCTATACATAGTTATGTATTTCGTTGTTCAGTGTTGAGTTATAGGAATGAAGGGATGATTAAGTGTGATTTTGTCTATGTCTGAGCTGTTAGTTGTTTGGAGTAATGGGTTTAATGGAAAGAATTAACAGCCAGTTCAGTTGAATTTCAGTGTTAACCACTTAGTAGATTGGAGCCATTCCTCCTTGAGTTAGTTAAAATACTCTCAACTACAAACTTTCAAACATCTAAAATCTACCAAACACTGTGCTAGCTGCTCCAGAAACAACATAACAAAGAGACCCAGTCCTAGTCCCCATGGAGGTAATTGTTTAAAAGCTCTGACTTGGAATTCAGATTGTCTTGGGTTCCGCTGCAGAATCTATCACCTACCTGCTGTATGACCCTAAGGAACGTGACAAATGCTTACCATAGTGCCCAGAATTTACCAAATGCTCAATAATTGTTAGTTCATCTACTACTCTTGAGCTTAAAAGTGGAGCTTATAACGTCTTTTCCATGAAGCATCCCCAAATCTATGTGTGTTAAAATTACTCTACTCTGGAAGATTACTTTTGAAGTTTCGTCCCCAGTTATACTGATACACAGTCTCATATTCTTTCACAGATACATGGTTTGGCTCCATATATGGAATAAAATGGGCATGCTTTGAAGTTAGAAATGATGTCTTTCACCCCCTGTGTCATTCCACTGTCACACACAATATGGAGAGTACATGGCAGACATTAAGCACTTGTTAAGTTTCAGTCAACCAACCCTAACATCTTCCTTTGTGTCACAATTTCCTCTTTTTATTCCCCTCTATACATATTCTACCTATTTCAAAGACTTTATGAGGACAAACATGGTAGATATGAAACATCTTTGAAAAGAAGTACAAATTCAAGATAATTTATTATGATGATGATAATTATGATTTTCTTTTCATAAATTTACTTTCAAATATAATTTATGTATTCATCTCCTAAAGCCCAACATTTGGCCCCTTCTTTGTAATCTGTAAAAAAAGTGACTTGGTTCAAAAATCCAAAGCTGTGTCCTTGGTATAATGAAATCACTAGTTAGCAAATTTGTGCCTTGATTTTTTTTTCTGGATAATATTAAATGCAAATAATGCCTTCGTGGTGTGTGAGCCCCATGCAAGGAATAAAACAAAAATAATGATATGCAGGAAAAACTCCTCTAGGACTGAGTGGGTTCCTCTAGTGAGAGCACTGGCTCAAAGTTTACCTTTTATTCTTCCATTAGTCCCATTCTATGATTTCCACCCTGAAAAGCCTTTAGAGCAGGGGTTCCTTACCTTCTTGTTTTCATGGACCCTTTTGCCAATCTGGAGAAGTTTATAGATCCCTTCTCAACAACAGTTTTAAATATTTAAACACATATAATACAATATATAGAATAACATAGGAAGTCAATTTTAGAGAAGTAGGCACCTAAATATTAATAAACAAATTTGTAAATATGTGTACCTGTGTTTATTAAAACATTAAATATAAAGATCTTTAGGGCCTCCCTGGTGGCGCAGTGGTTGAGAGTCCGCCTGCCGATGCAGGGGATACGGGTTCGTGCCCCGGTCTGGGAGGATCCCATATGCCGCGGAGCGGCTGGGCCCGTGAGCCATGGCCGCTGGGCCTGCGCGTCCGGAGCCTGTGCTCCACAACGGGAGAGGCCACAACAGTGAGAGGCCCGCATACTGCAAAAAAAAATAATAATAAAAAATAAAGATCTTTAGTGTATCCAATTACTGCCACAATATTAAATTATCAGTGAGTGTAAATTGTATTTCAAGATATCCACAACAACTCTACTATAATGTGAAATTTTCTATTATTTGTCTTTATAACAACGGTCATAGGTTATCGCTAATACTATGATTGTATAGTAGTATTGTAGTATTGTAGTTGTTTGTCACCTACATTTATAATCAAAAGAAATGTTAGGGACTTCCCTGGTGGCACAGTGGTTGGAAGTCCATCTGCCAATGCAGAGAACATGGGTTTGAGCCCTGGTCCAGGAAGATCCCACATGCCACAGAGCAACTAAGCCCGTGCACCACAACTACTGAGCCAGCACTCTAGAGCCCATGAGCCACAACTACTGAGCCCGGGTGCCACAACTACTGAAGCCCGTGTGCCTAGAGCCCATGCTCCTCAACAAGAGAAGCCACTGCAATGAGAAGCCTGTGCACTGCAACAAAGAGTAGCTCCCGCTTGCCATAACTAGAGAAATCCTGCACACAGCAACAAAGACCCAATGCAGCCAAATAAATAAATTAAATAAGTTCATTTTTAAAAAATGCTAAAGTTCAGTTAGAGGTTAATGAAAACAGAGATCTTTTTTCCCATCCAAGTTCATGACTCTTCCGTATTCTATCGATTCTATCCATGACAGATCAGGATCTGCAGATTCTGGATTAAGAAACTTTGACTTAGGCTGTGTCTTAGTCTCTTAACAGCATCTCAAGCTATGCAGTCTCCTGCCCTTCCTGCATCATACTTCTTTGTTGCTGTCTCAGCTGGAGACACCTGCTCTTCCACTAAGGCTCAGCACACCATTTCCAGGAAGATTTGGTTGAAGTGGGTGCCAATTTCCTGAATCTCAGCACCTCCTGGGCTCTTCTTATGAAAACACTTAGCAAATTGTATTTAATTTTTGTTTTACTGGTTTCTCTCCTCCAACTGTCCTTGACGTTACTTGAAGACAGTGATGGGTCATTTATTTATTTTCATTCATTCATTTATTATCAGTTATTTACAAAGGGACACACTCCATGCCTAGCTGAGAGAATCCAGTGGTTAGAAGGCATAATCTGTGTCTTTAATAAGCTTTATGTGTGAGCACTGGTATGGGTGATGTCTGGATAAAAAGATGAAAGAGTGGGATAAGTGCCTTGATAGGGATAAGAACAAGGACTAAGGGTCATCACATGAGGTGCATGGAACCTTGGCCTGGGGGGTTTAGGGGAGCTTTCAGTAGGCAGATATAAAATGCTGAGTATAATGAACGTAATAACAGGTTTTTTATTTGTTTGTTTGTTTGTTTTGCGGTACGTGGGCCTATCACTGTTGTGGTCTCTCCCGTTGAGGAGCACAGGCTCCGGACGCGCAGGCTCAGCG
This sequence comes from Mesoplodon densirostris, assembly GCF_025265405.1. Lineage (NCBI taxonomy): Eukaryota > Metazoa > Chordata > Mammalia > Artiodactyla > Ziphiidae > Mesoplodon > Mesoplodon densirostris. The sequence goes on from NC_082668.1 coordinate 24,838,908, forward strand.
GCCATGGCTCACGGGCCCAGCCGCTCCGCGGCATGTGGGATCTTCCCAGACCGGGGCACGAACCCGTGTCCCCCGCATCGGCAGGCGGACTCTCAACCACTGCGCCACCAGGGAAGCCCCGTAATTACAGTTTTGAATGTATTCCCCTTATAATTGTTCTTTACATGTACTTACATGTTTTATGCACTTCTCTGTATGTACATGTTATGAATTAAACAACCTCAGAGATGATGGGTGTTGGTGTTGAATACAATGAGAGATCTAGGGTGGTCCCAGCCTGGCTGGCATGTTGGCTGGTGGGGGAGGACGTCCCCATGCCCAGCCTGGTAACTGTCACTCCTCAGTGAATGGCTAGATCTATTTTCAACTGATCTAACTAATCCAAACTTCAGGCTGCTAACCATTTCAAATCTAAGTGGCCAGATAACTGAGACCTAAGTGAATTTTACGTGAAATGTCTAAAAAAAGTTTTCATTCTTTTTTTTTTTTTTTTTTTTTTTTGCGGTACACGGGCCTCTCACCGTTGTAGCCTCTCCCGTTGCGGAGCACAGGCTCAGCGGCCATGGCTCACGGGCCCAGCCGCTCCACGGCATGTGGGATCTTCCCGGACCGGGGCACGAACCCATGTCCCCTGAATCGGCAGGCGGACTCTCAACCACTGCGTCACCACGGAAGCCCCTATTTTCATTCTTTATAGTATACCTTTGGACAGACATTTAGCCTAACCCAGAAAGATAGTTTCTTACCTGTTTCAATACCCGAAAAGAGAGCCATCAGCATCCTTTTGTTGGCTCTAACAACACACTAGAAGGCAGGCTTTGAAAAAGCTCAAGAATAAAAGAGTTATATTTTCTGTTTTTTTTCCCCAGTGATGATAACTCAAAATAGTAAGTGTTTAGGAGAAATAAATTAAGAATGAAAGAGAGCCCTTGTTTTTACTACATGTAGTTACTTGTATCTGTTATGACACGGTTTAGATTCTGGTACGATTCTCTTAATCAAGAAGAGTTCATCCCAACTGAAAATACTACGTTTGTTAAAACTGAAACACTGTCAGGAAAGATTTGATCTCATTTCGGATGTTAAAAAGAACAAAAGTGTTTACTAAGATTTTCAGTAAAAAAAAAAAAAAGAAAGAACATGTACAGTACCAGTTAATGTAAACAACAGAAACTGACTAACTTAAGAGGGGAATTTAGTGGAAGAATGTGGAGTAGTTCCTAAGATCTAAGAAATGGAAGCACAATCAGACCTCCAGAGAGAAGCAGGACAGTGGCAGGAAGAAACAAGGACAATCTCTTTGGGGAGTTGTAATCAAAAGACTCAGCTCTGACTGTGTTCTGTCCTTGGGCCAAATTCCTAGGACTCCTATCTGATTGGTCTTGGAAAGTGAGAGTAGAGATGAGAAGTGCCAACGTACCCCTCTGCACTTTGATTCATAGTTTAATGAGCCCACCACATAGTACATGATGGGGATGGGTAGATCTCCCAGAAAGTCAGAGGGACATTATCAAGCCAAGGAGCAGGGATGCTGCACTGGCAAAAACAACAAATGTTCACCACAGGTACTTTTGTTTTATCAAAGGGAAAAAGAAGTTTCTCTCTAAGTCTATCTGATCCAGTGCTGCTGACATCTTTCTGCACATCGGGAGTTCAAATACTACCCATTTTTAATTAAAGGCCAGGGCACATCTTATTATACAAACATTAGTGAAAATTTTAGAAGCCTTAGCTATTTATTATAAATCATTTTGCAGTTCCACAAGAATCTAGAAAGGCAGCTAATTTTTAGTAGATGCTTTCTTGCTGATTATTGCATTTCTTAGAATGATCACATTAAAAAAAATCTTTTGTATGTAAAAGCATACAATTTGTATCATGTAACTTGTGGATGAAATTAACATTAAATATTAAGAAAAAATAATGTTCCTTTTTACCTTTTGAAATGTAAGCTTTTCTTTTTAATGGGATGTTGAAGTTACTCAATTTTCTTTCTTTTTTTTTTGATGTTGGGGGTAGGAGTTTATTAATTAATTAATTTATTTTTGCTGTGTTGGGTCTTCATTTCTGTGCGAGGGCTTTCTCTAGTTGTGGCAAGCGGGGGCCACTCTTCATCGCGGCACGCGGGACTCTCATTATCGCGGCCTCTCGTTGCGGAGCATAGGCTCCAGATGCGCAGGCTCAGTAGTTGTGGCTCACGGGCCTAGGTGCTCCGTAGCATGTGAGATCCTCCTAGACCAGGGCTCGAACCCGTGTCTCCTGCAATAGCAGGCAGATTTTCAACCACTGCGCCACCAGGGAAGCCCCTCAATTTTCATTTTAAATCACTAATAATCGAGTATTATTTTAACCTAAATCTGGGTTTGGCTTATTTTTTCCCCTGGTATTCAGTGATGTGGATAAAGGGTAAAGAAGATGTCAGATGTTAAATATAATTAACGTTAAAAAAAGATCTGATGAATCAGGATGTTATTTCTAAAGAGAATGACTCGATAAAGACTTGCCGGTCACAACTACTAAAAATTAGTCATTCCATGAGATCTTTGCTGATACTAATAGATGAAACACCTTTGAGGGAAACCCTTTTGAAAGTGTTGCAACATGACCTCAGAGAAACATGCCTTTCCTGACACAAAAACTAGTTATCGATTCATCCAGGAGGATGTGAGCAAAGTTTTCTTAGAATTTAAGTATCACTGAAAAGTATGTTTATGAACAGAACTCTTTCCCTAGCTAGGTTCTGAGTAAATGATTTTTGCTCTGCACTTTGCATTCATTCCTTAAAGTTACTTAAGACTAAGGACATAACCTCTGTGAACCTCAGCTTCCCAATCTAGATACTGGGAACAATACTGGTGCTTACCCTTAGGGGTGGGATATTAACTCCAGTAAAGCATGTAATGTACTTAGCACAGTATAGGATACATAACAGATGCTTACTAAATATTAATTAATATCACTATTATGAAACAGTTTTGCAATAATCTAAAGATTCCACTCATTTTTCCAGCACATTTGGGAAGTCTCTTTAATTATGCCACACCAGTGAATTTTATATGCCTCCAATCTATGTTGCAAATCCTCTTCTCTATGACTGTGGTCAAGTTCCTTTTCCAAGTCACCTTTAGTGAGCAGTCAGCTGGGTCCTTCCCTCTCGGCCTTCATTAGGCAATGAACTGGCATACCCCCCTTATCTTCAGGCTCCAGGCTGCCAAGAAGATAGACCAATTCTCTTGACATTGCTCCCTGTTCCTCAGAAGCATCTGTTTTCCCTTTCTGCCTCATCACCTTTAGAAAAACCTTTTGTTCTCACAATTGTCAACTAATACTGTTCTCACAGTTTGCCAGAAGATGTACTGGCATGCCCAGTGATGATGGGTTCCTACGAAAGGACTGGGAGTCCTTGAAAATAGAATTTATACTGATCTGGAAAGAGTAATGATAGGAAAGATGGCCTGTTTGGGAAATATTAAATAAATTGTGGAGAATCATGAATTCTTAGTATATGGGACATCTCATATGAAAGAATCCTCAGAGATATCCCTGTGGACATTTTTTTTACATTACTTGAACTATGTCATGTTTTATAGTACTTATTTCCTTAAGATCTTAGAAATATACCTAGGTTTGCAGTGGAACACTCATGTCTGAAAGGAAATGTCTTAAATTAACATATAGTTTTGCTAGATGTGTCAGTTGTCATAACTTAACCCTCACCTTGTACTCAATAGAGCCTATGAGGTCATGCGGGTGAGGTTTAATTGACTGATTGGTTTTTAGATATAAGGGACAATTTTTATACCAAGAAAGAAAGTAAAGAAAAACTCCATTTTTGGAAATACTTTTAGCTAACATTTGTTGAGTTTCTATACCTTATTAACATTCATTTAAATGAACATTCATTTAAATCTTAAAGAAAACAAATGAGTTAGGTATTATTTTTATCTCCCATTTTACAGATAGGAAACTAAGATTTAAGGAGTATAGATTACCCACCCAAAGTCACAGGCTACTTAGTGGCAGGAACAGGAATTGAATCAAACTTTTTAAATCCAAAGTCAGTGTGTTTAATTCCCATGCTATTAACACCTCTTCTCCACGAAAGCTAGTTTCTCTTTCAACACAGGTCCTACAGGTGGTTCTACTAATTTTGTTTGTGAACTTTTGTTTTCGCTTCATGATTTGCCATGGCTCAGCATGATCATCACGTGCTGATTTAGCTTCAGATTACTCTTCTCCAGATGGAGGGAGTGGACAAACCTCAAACTGACGGCAGGGTTGGAAGGTCCAAGTCTCCGTTCCTTAAGGGTCCAGAGAAACCTCCCTCCCAAGAAAGCTGTAGCCTCTGGACTTCTTTCCAGGCTCAGCCTGCCCACAGGACTTGATTGCTCCATCTTGCTAGTTCTCAATGGAGAACTCTTTGTCTTGGACCCTGTTCTTGTATTCTGCTCAGTGGACTTGAAAATTGGAGATTTCCTTGCTTCCTGGTTCTCCCTGTGCCTGGGAAACAGACATGGAATTCTTCCTTTCTTCTCTTTATTCAGCAAAAGAACAGCCCCACCAGTTACCATCCCTTGTTTCAGCTCTTGGAAACCAGCCTGGGCCAACAGTTAGGCCCCCTGAGAAGAGAAGAGAAGTTTAACTTCCTTGGCCTACTTCCCTCCTCAATAGATTCAAGAACTGAAGAGAGAAAAGCTTCTCAACATATACTATATTATACTAAAATGTACTTTAAAAAAAGACTTTAGCCTTGCATTACCATCATTTGAGACAATTTATACAAGCTATTATTACCTCCTATATTATCCCCTCCAAAAATAAACCATTTCTTTCCTTTTCCCCTCCCTAACTGAGATTAAGCATAAGTAGATGCTTGGGTAGAATTGAATTCTTGCAGTTTGCAGGTGTGAATGCTTGTGACAACCCCAAAGGCCATGATCACTGTTTATACAGTATCTTTTATTTTGCTGAGGCAGAAATTTGCATAGTGCATGTGGCAAGGGCTGCAAGCTGCTCACAAAAATCCCTTCTCCTCTTTTTCCTGAGAGCACAGCTGAACTATATTTCCTGGTCTCCCTTGCAGCCAGGCAAGGCTAGAGTGGCCAGGTGCTAGTGTTCTGGCGCTGGTATGCTCTTACGTGCCTCTTCACTGTCTGGCTTCCTGACATGGACCCAATAGCCACCTTGACAGGATGATAGAACTCTGTCATCCTGGCCCACCGAATGACTGCCACTGACCTGGAACTCTCACCCTGACTTTTTATCTGAAAGAGAAATAAATGTCTTATTCCCTGAGACACCGAATTTAGAGATCTCTTTGTTATTACAGCATAGCCTATCCTAACTGAAACAGTGCACATGTGGTCTTGAGTACACGATTCTTAGCTAGTGAGAGTACTTAGCAGAAGGTGGGTGCCTACCCTTCATCATGACTTGCCGTCTCCAACTCACCTTAGTGTAAGTAATAACTTGCCAAGTGGCATATCTTTTGAATGTGGATGGAACATGACAACACAAAGGAAACTGCTAATGTTGGTTTAAAAAGTAAAATAAAATTCAGTGTGCCTAAGAAGGCAACAGTTCTTAGATAAAAGGTGAATGTTGTCTATAATAGTAAAATGCCAAGTTCATATCAGTGATATGAATAATTCCATCATATGCTTTATATACAGAAAGAACAAAAGATTTTATTCTTAATGCCTGAGCTATTTCGGCAAATGCTTCAACCAAGATTTTAAACAATAGCTTTATAGGGAACAGTGATCCTGAATTTTTAATATCAATAATATATGTAGGGGTTATTTACATTTTTTTTGTGTGTGTGTGGTACGTGGGCCTGTCACTGTTGCGGCCTCTCCCATTGCAAAGCACAGGCTCCGGACGCACAGGCCCAGCGGCCATGGCTCACGGGCCCAGCCGCTCCGCGGCACGTGGGATCTTCCCGGACCGGGGCACGAACCTGCATCCCCTGCATCGGCAGGCGGACTCTGTGCCACCAGGGAAGCCCTACATTTTTTATTTATACTTTGCCACATTTCTGGTAGAAACTTATATGCCATGTCTTTGAAAACGTGATGATTCATACACATGCACAGAAAAGCTGATCACTTTATGATATATTCCTTATAACTATCATTTGGTTGGTATAAGTCTAGGATGAATTCACCTTCTTGATTCTCTAAGGCTGTGTTTTTAGACCACATACTTTTGTATCTTAAATTATAAAATTTCAGAATATAGAGGAAGGAGGAAAAATGATACTTGTTTGTAACTATTAAATTTGTGTGGTACGCTACAAAATCATTTCCCAAAGCTATCAGGTCTTAATCCTTAGAGTCTATAAATGTTACCTTAAGTAGAAAAGTGGTCTTTGTAGGTGTGATTAAGGATTTTGAGATGAGGAGATTATCCCAGATTATCAAAGTGGGTCCTAAATGCAGTTGCATATATCCTTATAAGTGGGAGGCAGAGGGAGATTTGACACACAAAGAAGAGGAGGCAATGAGATCACAGAGGCAGGTTGGAGGGATGCAGCCACAGCCAGGGAATGCAGGCAGACACTGGAAGCTGGAAGAGCCAAGGACCAGATTCTCACTTAGAGCATCAAGAGGGAGCATGGCCCTGCTGTGATTTTGTACCTCTGTCCTCTAGATCGCTGGGAGGATACATTTCTGTGTTTTTAAGTCACTTAATTTGTGGTGATTTGACAACAGCCACAGGAAAAAAAACCCAAAGTCCATTTTTTAATGGCTGAGTTTAACTTTGGTGAGTTTACATCTATGATCATTTTTCCTAAGCCTATCGAGACCTAGGTTTGTCTTTCTTTCTGTTAGCCTAGAAAAGGCAGGTGTAACTCCCATTGTAATGTGGGTTGTTGGGTCAGTAGGGAGCTCAAGACTAGGGGCATCTCTTTCCTTAGCTGATTCAGAACCCCTGGAAAATAAGACAGTAAGATAGAGAACATTATCAATTTTCTTCCCAGTAAAGCTAATTTTGGAGAATGAGTTTATGAATGCTGAACCTCAGATTTAAAGAGCCTTACCTGCCCTCTTCCCAGCATTGGAAAGATAGTCCTCCTTTAAAACTTGGGGTCTGACATAGGAAGGTGTAATGTGTGCTTTCTGTAGGCACCCCACTCCCAGGAGAATGAGGAGATAAAGGGGCTCAATAAAATTAACTGATTCCTTCTTCCCACGAGGGCAAAGACGTCAGCATCACTATGCTAATGTAGATCCCTCTACATGGAAGGAAATATTAGGAGTGGGGATGAGACATTTCTGATGGCTCTACTCCAGGATTAATAGCTATCCATGGGCAGGAAAAGTAGCATTCTCTCCTTTAGAAATTGACTGGAAGAAGCTTAAAGGCAGATGGTAAAGTCATAGCTGTTGTCAGTTCGAATTTACATATATATTAATATTTATAAATTTTAATACAAATTTTAATAAATTAAATAAATATATATTTCCCTTTGTACTGTTTCTAAGACCCTAATGAACCTGCTGAAGTCTGGTTAAGTCCTGAGTATTTCCAGAGTTCACACATGGACCTTTTGTTACATATCCCTTTTTTTAAAATCTGCTAAAGGAGACTTCTGCTTAGTAGAGTCTTGTAATAGAAACTGTTTTTATAAACATATTTGTAAATATGCACCTAGAATGTCACTCTTTCTTTTATTAATAGGTTGCTTACTTTTCTTCCCCAAATGATTCTTCCTTGAAATTAAAAGGACATTGTTTTTAGTGTTAAAAGCCTACAACCTCAACATGAGTTCTCAATAATCCAGCTGGTACCTATTTGTCTTTGTAGATTAATTTATTCTCTCTTTCCCAAGGTTATTTTAGCAACTTACATTGTTTGTAATAGGAGTTGCTTCTGTTTCCACATTGGGCCAGAACTGATTGAGTAATAACATTAACAAATACCATGAACTCACATAACACCTTTCACCGCAAATTCTTTCCAGTTACTAACTTATTGTCTCCTCAACATTCCAATGGTCAGTGACAAGGGTATTATTCCCATTTTTCAGTGGGAAAAGGGCAAACATAAAAAACTCAGAGCACAGCTATATCTAGAAATCAGAGCCTTTGACGTTACTGTCATACCATTTTCCTTTGTCTTCTCCTGGTTATTCTGAGTGGTATTGCTGAATGTAACCTCACGCTGCAGTGAAGTAAGCATTAGCTGGATTCCTGTGGCTGGCATTTCAATTATTAAAGTATGACATAAACAAACAGTGATATGTCTACTATGTGCAGGGCACAATGCACTTTTACTCTGAATCTTTGCAAGTCCCAGAACCTTGAGGTTTTATAGAGGGTCAGAGTACTGGCATTACCTTCCTTCCTTTCCTATTCTTGCAGGTTTGCTCAGGTAAAAGAGCATATTAAGACTCAGAAAATATGATCCTGTCTTTTTGGGTTAATTCAGGACTCCAGGTCCAGCACCAAGGAATGCTGATCATTTCCAAAGCGTTCTGGAGGTAGCTGGTTGACCATTTTCAGATATAGATGAAATGCTTTCTTTCCTCCTTGGGGTGGGGTTGGCAGGGGGAGAGGTTCCTAAAACTGAGAACTTCTCTTCCTGGTAATACTAAAAATTGATTTTTATTCTTTTCAAGAGCAACTGGTATGACCTAGGGGAATTGTTGACAAGCAATACCAATCAGCAAAACATATCAATCTGATGATGCACAATAGCTGATGATGTACAAAATCTTAATATATTAAACTTCATACAGTTTTAAAAGATCTACCTTAATTTCATAGTTCTAACAAATTGGAGTTTCTTAAAAGGAAGAAATCTTTACTGACTTTCTCATTTTTAAACAATTCTTGTCATAATATTGAGCAGGAAGTTTGCTGTGATTATTTCAAAGTTATTCATGCATTCTTTTAAAATTTCCTTTAGTGGACAGGTAAGAACCATTAATGATCTAGGAACATAACATTATCATTTGATTGTATCTTTCATTTGTCTTTAAAGACAACATACTTTACAGATACAACTTCTCAATGATTTCCAAAACTAGATAATTTTGGGTTTTTTAGAAGAAAGGAAAACTTTGTTTTCCTAATTAAAAATTTGTCATTCATTGCACTTGATATAAGAACATATTGGGGAAAAATTAAAATTTGAAAGAGGACATACTAGAGATCCAAATCCCATAATGGCCTAAAATGTCAGGAACCAATCACCTATATCCCGGGAATTGATGGACCTGCACTCTTACTTGCTAATTTGTTGCAGAATGCATCTTCTTATGCAATATTCATTACATCAATAGTATTTTGGAAGAATCTTCTGTGTAACCAGTGTCACCCTAAAAACCATTAAATCCGTGAAAAGCAAGCTTCTAACTTTAGGGAGCGAGAAATATAATTGGGATATTAGGGAACAACCACAACGACAAAAAAAACTAAGAAAAGAGTAAAGGAATAGAGAAAATAGACCTGAGAATAATTGCTACAGGATTTCTCTTGAGGGGGAAGGAAGACCTTTCTCATTTGACAAGTGTCTTATCTGGAAAGACTTTGCAAAGGAAGTGAATTCTGAAGACATAGTGAAATGTACATTACCTGACAGGAGTTCTAGGTAGAGGGGATAGTGTAAAGCCTGGGAGAGTCTAACATCCGTAAGAAATAGTGACTTAAGCAAGTAATAGATATAGGTGAGCAAAAAAATTAGTAGTTTCCTAGAATTCTCTTCTTGTATTTAGCACAAATAAAAACAAGTCTCTTTTCAAAGATTTTATCTGCATTAATCCTTTTAAAATTATGTCATTAATGCATGGGCATTGCAGCACATTTGACTATACAGAAAAACATGAAGAAGAAAATAAAAACAACTAGAGATGCCTAACTGAAACTTTCCTTTTCTTTCTGGTATTTTTCCTTTGCATAAGTACGAATACATATATTTATGTAATTGGAATCACACCATATATGCAGTACACTACATATTTTTAATAATTAACTTTACAAAAAAATCACCTCTTTTTACTGATCAAGCCTGTTTCTCCAAGACTGACCTCCTGAGAGAGAATATCTTAACCAGTTTTGTGCCAATCAGCAGAATTTCCCTTAACAATTAAGCATTCTGCCTAATCCACATGTTCCTTTCCTATTAGAACAGGGAGTAGTAAGCAGGAAAAAGGAAGCTCATATCTTTCTCATGGATGTCCAAAGTTGTGTAACTGGCAACAGGGAGAAATGAAATTGAAAGACTACATTCGTTTATTTGTCTACTGTGACTTACTTAGCAATTGCATAGTATGTGCCAGGCACATTGCTAGGCTATGGTGAGATAACAAGACAGACACAATCCAGTTCTCAATGAACTCAGTGTAAGGAGGACACAGTTACCTGACTAGGAAATCCTAGAACAGAGTGGTTAAGTACTAAGACAGAAAAACTGCAGGATGTTATGGCAACTCATAATTTAGGCTGGTTGAGGAAGTCTGTTGAAGACACTGGATGTAGCAGTGACTAAACGAAGCTGAGAGTTGGCTAAGAATTAGCTTTAGGTCAAGGAGGGAAACATGAGTTTCAGGCAGAAGAATGAATTTTCTCTGAGCATGATACAAGAGCCACAACAAAGCCCTCAGTAGGGTTGAAGCAGAGTGCAGTGAAAGGTGTGGGGACAGATAACAGGACAAGAGAGGTCAGAATCAGAGCAGGAAGGACATTGTAAGCTATATGAAGAAGCTTGGAATTTTCAGAGCAAGAGGGGCTCATTAAAATTTAAAAGTAGGAAGCAACACGATCAGATTATATGTTCACTCAAAAATCCTATCAAAGTTACTTTCTTAATTTTAGTTACAATTGGTTCATTTATTTAATGTTATTATGATACTAAATACTTCACTTACATTAAATTATTATTATTCATAATAACTCTGAAAAGTTAATGCTATCCTTCCAGTTATTTAGAGAGGAAACTGAACTCAGAGAGGGTCCATAATTTGCCCCAAATCACCTAGCTAATAAAACTAGCAAAGAGCTCAAAGGGAGATCTATTTTACTACAAAGCCCATGTTCTTTCCAGTGGAACAGACTGTCTTCTAGTTATGCTCAGCACTAACTGTTGGATGAGGATGCCAAACTTTATTTGAAACCTAACGAGAACTGGAGTAGCCTCAAAAAAACAAAAAAAAGTAAAAGCGTGCGGCGAGAGTAGGAGGTGCACTAGGTAGGAGTGAAAGTGTTGAGTGAGCCAATTCCTTTCAGCAATAGACTCCACTCTACGTAGATCTGCTTAAGTGGATTCTTATGTTCAAGAACTTGTCAGCCAACTAATATAATCCTTTCAGAACATACAAGTTTTCTTTTACTGAGGGGAGTTTGATTACATTGGCAACTCCAAGTAGTCCCAATTTCCTTGATTCTTTGAGTTTCTGCATTCATCTTCAAGGAGGAAATAAAAGTTCCACTGGAAATAAATGATGATTTATTTTTACAGGTAGCTGGTAATTCATATGAGAACTTCTAAAGGATAAATAGCTATTAAGAAAGTTCTAATAAGGTAGATAGGCAATGTAGGAGAGCTTCAAGAAAGTTTTGGTGTCTTATCTTTCATTGCCTATATATACTGCTTGTGTTCAAAGTCCCTTATTCCCGTATTTTGTCTACAAGCCAAGGACAGTTTCTCACAGCAGATTCAGTGAAATACAAATAATACTATTCAATTGTTTTTGTTCACAGTGACTAACTGTGTAGTATATGTTTATAAATTAACAAATAGCCAAAGAGTTTTCAGAGCAAGAATTGTTCTTAGAGATAATTTAGTCCAGTCTACTATTTCATACACTAGGGAACAGAGACTCAGATTGGCTTAGAATCTATTCAGCCTCATTGCCTCATTTCCTAAACAGTTGTTTTCCCTCAAATATCCTCAGTTGGCTCTATACCAGCAATGCTTGTTAAGCCAATCTGATTTAAAAAGAAAAACTAAAAGCTTACCATGTTATTTCTTTATTAGACCAAGCTGCAAATCTCTAACTCATTCAAGTATAGATAGTGTACTATGAATTATCTCTTTTGTAGACAACATAAAATATCATTCTATTTCTTTGCCATTTTCTTTTTTGGAGGTGTTTTGACTACTTCCATCCTCCTGTAATTGGTATCAGCAAAGAATGCTCCAGTCAGGGAATAAGAACTGTTGAAGAAGTATCTGACAGAAATGTATTAGCTTCAAGGAGACTATCCAGTTATTTCAACTCACCTGGTTTAACTGAAGAGTGTTACTTTACTGTGGGGAAGTGAAGCATTCCACGTCTTGCTCACCTTCTGTGTGACCCCTTCATACCACACCTCTGTTGGGAGACAAAAGCAAACACCACAGAGCTGAGAATTCCTAAGGGTTGAGGGCCAAGTAATCCTTTCAGAACTGCTCTAACCTGATACTGTCTAAGGTGGGACTTTGTTAGTTTTTGAGAAAACTAAAATCTCCCTTTCTTTTTTTCTTTGATTTCCCTATTCCTTTTGCCTAAAATAACCATCTCATAATCCCAAATATTTTGAGGTCATCCCTCAGTATCTGCAGGGGATTTGTTCCAGGACTGCCCCCCTACTAAATACTAAAATCCACAGATGCTCAAGCATTCAAGTCTTTTATATTAAATGGTGCGGTATTTGCATATAACCTATGTACATCTTCCTGCATACACTAAAATCATCTCTAGATTACTTATAATACTTAGTACAGTGTAAATGCTAGGTAAATAGTTGTAAATACAATGTAAATGCTAGGTAAATAGTTGCTGGATTGCGGCAAGTTCAAGATTTGCTTTTTGGAAGCTTCTGGGATTTTTTTCCAAATATTTTTGATCTGCAGTTGGTTGAATCCAAGGATGGGGAACCTGTGAATACAGAGGGCCAACTGTCTATCCTCTTATGGTAATTCTCTCGCCTACTTTCTTTTGGAAATTATTCTCTTCAAAGATAAAAAGTGACTATCAAAGATTTTGTCATGAGACAGAATTGCTGATCTGGGAATAATCAAATGACTTTAAAGGAAAACGACTGCCTTACATTCACAAGGACGCATCCAACTTAAAATCTCAAACCACCTAACAATCATAGTGACTTTTTCTAATTTCCCCACAAAGGGGACATGGGAGATGAGACATGGGGTATGATGTCTTAAAATCCAGGGTATGAATGAGGCCTCCTGCTAGAGTCCAAAACCATCTGGGTGCTCCTACTTAGAGAAGACCATGGAGACATTGGCTCACTTTCTTCCTGCTGGGGACAAGAAGCACTCCAGGCCTTAAGAGAGTCCCCCACTCTCACCACTTAAGTAGGAAAACTTTTTGTCCCCGGTTTTCATGAATTCCCAGTGGAATGTTCAGAAGGTTTGACATCCAATTTTTCTGAATTTGTTCAGTGAGTGGCTTTTCAGAGGTCTCTGTAATCAGTCAGACATCCCCATAGTCTTAGGGAAGAGATGAGTTTCTTGCATATTCTCTCTAAAATTCTAATCAAAAAGCTCATGCTCAGTGTACAGACAGAAAATGTTGGCATCAGCCATAATAGCCCTGAATACCAAGGTGCCCTGGCAGGCACTAAGGCCAGATAAATAAGGCAGCATTGTAGAACCTCAGACACTAGAACAACCTGACCAAATACATTTGAACCCTTTCTCCACTACTTAGTAACTGTATAACCTTGGGTGAGTTACATTTCTGGCTTCAGGTTTCTCATCTTTCAAATGGACATAAGAGTACCTATCTCATGTTTTTTATCTTTAAATCAAATGAATTAATATGCATAAACTTAGGCTATACTGTGCACATAGTAAGTACTCAAAAATGTTGTTCTTATCCTTTTAAATGTGATCACCCCATGTAAACAGAAAACAAATGAACCATTTGTGACCATAATGCAAGTCACTTAAAATTTTAGACACCAAAGGTGTTCTTCAAGGTCACCTTTTGAGCAATTCTAGGTGACATTTCACATAGTTTTTGCAAATAGAGCTCCTAGAACTGTGTAACTTGATGATCCTGGTATGCCTTGAAAAGTTCTCTCTGCGGTTTCCCGGCGTTATGGGTTTTTTTTCTTTTCTTTTTTCTTTTGTTTTTTTGCTTCTTTCTTCTTCACAAATAATGAATATTTTTACTGTTATGGTCTGTATTGATTTTTTCTGGCACCAGTGAGTAGAATGCAATTTATCCTAGGACACTTGAAAATGAGAACAAGTATATTCTTTTCTCCATGGTTACTCCCAGATCTAAGACTCCTATGTGGTTAAAGTGCAGCAAATTAACATACAAACCCAAGTGATTAAGTCCCTTTAGAATTGGATGGAAAACTTCTCTAAATTGCTGCTGCTGCTGCTAAACCTGTGTCGAAGTTGTCAGTCTTTTAAAATGATTTTTCAGTGTTTTTTATTTTTTTAATGATTAAAATCAAACCAACTGGTAATTATTGAGCATGTACTATATACAAGGCACTTTATGGATATGAGATTATAAGATCGGGATTCTTCAGAGAGACAGTGAGCAAGCCCTATGTTAAGCATATGCAATTCATTCTTTTTATTTTTCCCCCAGAGACTTTTAAGTGCACTTTGTTCAGAAAATGTAGGAATATTACATGAGAGCTACAGAAATCCATTTCAATGGAAACTAGGGTCTACTTGTGAAAATACCCAGATTTGCTCATAAAATAAAGCCTTATCCAGAAAAAAAGCCCAGATGGTTGTGAAATACTGGGGCCAGAGAGACACCTAGCTTTTCTTTAGGATTTCCACCTACAAAAGTTTATAGCCAAAAGTCTGCCAAAAGGACTAATTCCTGAAGTAGAGTTTTCCAAACTCTTACAATAGCAACATCAACCATCTCTTCTGCCTCCCGTGGGGAAAAGTTCTGCAAAATGAGCTCTGTTGCCACCATCTGTCTGTGCTCTGCCCAGCCCTTCCCTAGCCTTTGTCATCTGGCCAAGTTCAAACAAAACCAGCTCACATTTACAGGTGTCAAGTATTTTTCAAAATGCTCCGTACATGTTAACTCATTTTGCCTGTACAACAAGGTGGTTCTACTATTTTACAGATGAGGAAACTGAGGAACCCAGAGATTGAGTGGAGCCGGGGGCTTCCCTGGTGGCACAGTGGTTAAGAATCTGCCTGCCAGTGCAGGGGACATGGGTTCGAGCCCTGGTCCAGGAAGATCCCACATGCCGTGGAGCAACTAAGCCCGTGTGCCACAACTACTGAGCCTATGCTCTACAGCCCGCGAGCCACAACTACTGAAGCCCACACTCCTAGAACCTGTGCTCTGCAACAAGAGAAGCCACTGCAATGAGAAGCCCACGCACCACAACAAAAAGTGGCCCCCATTCGCTGAAACTAGAGGAAGCCCGCGTGCAGCAATGAACACCCAACACAGCCAAAAATAAATAAATAAATAAATAAATTTTAAAAAAAGGAGTGGAGCCAATTGGACTAGTAGCTGCTGAGCTTCCAGTCTCTTAACCCCCTTGTTATGCTGCTACAAGGCAGTGAGTGGTCTCAGTGGAGATAACAGATTCACTGGGGGTGGGGAGGGCAGGAGGGGGCAAGCTTTCATATCCTAATTTTTTCATCTAATTCAATAAAGTTTCAAATTTTTAGGAGAATAGAGAAAGACTCACTCTAACTGAGCACCTGAATTTGATAATAATTTGAGAGAGAAGAAGCCATGAGTAGTCCTGGGCAAAACTGTGACATGGGTGAGATTCTATCTGTAAAGAGATGGCCCCAGAACCCCACTGTTTAGGGAAAGCCCACTGTCAGATGCTTGGGATAGAAAGTGAGGGCGTGGGCATCTAAGAGAGGGCTCTCTCCATCAACTTGAGAAAGCGAAAAATAGTTGTTTTTGCTTGTGAGGAGAGGGCAGGTAGTGGGATGAGACTGGTGCCCAAAAGGGAAACAGTGACAATGTAAGTGTTCGGGAACTACATGTCTGAAAGGGCACGTGAAAATGCCCCTGGGATTTCTGGGGTAGGGTGCGGCTCGGGGGAGGAGGTTGTCTGTGTACAATAAAGGATATTTAAGTATTTAAGTTGGGCCTTCTTAAAGTTTTATTTGGAAGTGTTTGTACTGCTTCAATGTAAACGCTATTAAACCATTCCCCAGCCCCACCCATACGCTGGGTCCCATCCATGCATCTCTTAGGATGGGAGGAGATGTTTGGTAGGAATCTGGGAAGGGTTGAAAATCATCTCTGTGCTTAGCAGGGGCAGAAGTAGGGACACAGGATCCCAGAAGCAGAGGAGCTCATGGGAGCGCTCGCCCTGAGGAAACTTGCAGAAGTCACAGAAGCAACTCTTGGAATTGGGGAGTTTACACAAATCTCTAAATTTCAAGGAACTGTCATCAAGATAATATGTCTCCTAATCTGGGTGTACTCCCTCTCCCTAAGCAACTAGAGTTCTCATAAAGCCACTTCTTCAGTGCACTCCAAATTTAGCTTTACAACTCTCTTGACTGAACGGAGAGTTGATTCATTGTCTATTTTTATTTTGCCTTTTTTTTAAAAATTATTTATTTATTTATTTATGGCTGTGTTGGCTCTTCGTTTCTGTGCGAGGGCTTTCCTCTAGTTGCGGCAAGTGGGGACCACTCCTCATCGTGGTGTGCGGGCCTCTCACTATCGCGGCCTCTCGTTGCGGAGCACAGGCTCCAGACGCACAGGCTCAGTAGTTGTGGCTCACGGGCCTAGTTGCTCCGCGGCATGTGGGATCTTCCCAGACCAGAGCTCGAACCCGTGTCCCCTGCACTGGCAGGTTCTCAACCACTGCGCCACCAGGGAAGCCCCATTGTCTATTTTTGATATTCCATATTCCCTTGACCCTTTTTCATGGTCGCTCTTTTTCTTCATCACCAAAAAAAAAAAAAAAAAAAAAAGACCTGTCATTTTCAATGGTGAGGCTGTCCTAAGAATCTTTCATTTTCTCTGGAAATGACCTGGGGTTCCTTGTACACAAACACCGAAACCAAATAGTCATATCATCACTGTGTTCCTAACCCTAGAGACTCTTAGCATGGGTGTGGGTTTGCATAACAGGGAAACTAGCATTGACCTGGTACAAATGCTAATTAAATGTTAAAAAAAAAAAAGTCAAGGATAATGCTGCAATGATGTAAAAGGGTGTGTGCATGTGCGTGTGCGTGTGCGTGTGTGTGTGTGCATGCCTAAAGCATCTAAATGTATTAGACAGTGGAAACAAGGCTCAGGGCAAAAACAGAAGGAAAAAAAGTTTGTCTGAATGGATAGAGAAAATGGTTCCCTCTTCCAGGCAAGTGGGTGAGTCACCAACTAGGTGACAATGCATGTCACCTAGTCTCCATGTTCTGTCCTCTACCTTTAAAAGGGGGACTGGAATACTTGAGAATGTCACTACTTAACAAAAAATATCCTCAAGATACATGAGACTCATGGAATAAAGTGCACGAATCATAAGAAGGAAAGATTTGCGTTTCGGGGACTCTGTGATTCTATGATGTTATCTGAAAAAGTGAAAGCAAAGTCATACTTAACAGCAAAACTAAAAGAGAAATTCAAGTTACATTGAAAAGGGAAGAGAGTGGAATGGAGGAAGGGGTGGGGAGAAGAAAAGAAAAAACGCTAATATTTATCAAGGAACGTATGTATGAACTTCATGTACTCTCTCTTTTTTTTCCCGAGAGAAAGGCTAGATCCCATTCCAGTGTCTGTTGCCTAAATTCACTGTTAATTCATGTCTCTGGAGACACCTGTGTGGTCGGGACAGTTCAGCATTCAAATTACAGGGACTTGCAAATAAAAATGATTAACACATAAAATGTCTCACTGTCTTTGTCTTTTTTGTCTTGGCAGATGTTCTTTAAATATGCAAAAGTGAAGGAAAAAAAATTTTTTTTTCTTGCCCTTTGGAATAATTTTTATTGTAGGAACTAGAGTTTTCTGATGTTGGTATGCTCTGATTCAATTAAACAAATACTTTCTGCTTGCTCACCATCAAAATGAGGAAGCTGCTTGCCCACAAATTCTCTACAGGAAGATTCAGAAGAAAAAGGAATTGTAGTTAATCCTTTCCCAGGTCACACCTAAAATAGATCTCTGCTAATAGGGAAGTTATTTGTATTTTAAATATAAATACACATTTAAGAATATGTTGAAGGAATCATGGATAAAAGAGTAGAGCCAGAAGTTCAATTCCACATTAAAGGGATTGAAAAGTATAGAAAGT
Organism: Mesoplodon densirostris; assembly: GCF_025265405.1. Taxonomy (NCBI): domain Eukaryota; kingdom Metazoa; phylum Chordata; class Mammalia; order Artiodactyla; family Ziphiidae; genus Mesoplodon; species Mesoplodon densirostris. The sequence continues at coordinate 24,857,126 of NC_082668.1, forward strand.
ATAGAATATTATTTTCCAAACTCCAGCAGAGGGTCTGAGATCTTCTATTATAACTCCCACAAAAATTAAGATATAGAAGGTGTTCCTTGGTTAAAGAATTTTCGGAAAGGCTGAGTTAAAGAAAGTTATTGCCTCCTACATAACTTAGGAGTATTTGGTAGGCTGATACATATTATGAATTTTCAAGAGAGGGATGTATGTGATAAGCAACAATTCTCAACCATAAAGCTTTTTGGCAGTATAAAATAGCTCACATATTTTAAGGAAAGCAGGTTGGAAAATACTGGCATAGAACGAAATAGCACTTGAACACTGGTCTAAGTTTTCTGGTTAGGTTATATCATGTTGTCAAATCTAAACATCTTGATAGCGTGCCCAATACACAGTGGCAGTCCATTTTATTTACTTCCGGTTATGTGTGGATTTAGTATTTATGCTCAGACATCCATACTTCTTGATGTAAATGTGAACATTAATGACCCTACTCTGATGTGCAGTGGTGGATAGTTAAAGCCAAAGGAAAAAAAAAAAGTCCAAGTCTAGTTTTAGAGAGGAGGCCAGTCAGTGAGCGCTGAAAGCAATGGCTTTAAATTGCAGCTCAATACAGTTAGAAGATGTTCTTTTGTATTTACAATGGGAACATGGTGTTTGAGAAGAGTCATGTTATTTTTTTCCCCTCCCAAATTGTTTACGCTGAAAAACAAACCTTCTTTTGTGATGTAAAATCTTAATTATTTTCTGAACAGCCCAGTTTCTCTGCACTCCTTCTCAGTTTGGAGCCCTGCTTTTGTCTAGTTGTATGTGACAACCCCATGGGCTTTTTTGATGTCAACCCCGTACCTATTCTGTGACAGAAGAACTTTCGTCAAGGTAGCCACGTACTTTGACACTGCCTGCTCATTACCTCTTTGTGGTAATAACATTTTGACCCTATCTAGTTAAGGTATATTTGAATTTGCCACTTAAAAATAAAGCTCCATGTCAGCAATAGATGATTGAGGAGAAAGCCATTTAAAGTGACTGTAGTTTAATGAACTGTAATTGTTGCCAGCTGTGGGAATAATGGGGCAAGCAACAGATATTGGAGATTGTGAATTAACCTTTGTAAATAACTCTTCTTTAAAAACAAAAGAAGACAAAGCATACAAGGAGGGGAAGAAGATAATAAGCCAAGCACCAGAGAGGACATACACATATCTTTCTTTAATTGTGATATCCAGAATATGAGGGAAACTGAACAGTTGTATATTGTAGCAGGAAGACTGCAAATGAAATTGGCTCATTCATAATTTTAGTCATATTTCCCAGAACCAGAATTCAAGGAGAAAGTTTCTTCCCATCGTATGGATCTTTTTCCTTCTGTTGAGTGTTGTTTTCCTTGACAACCACGCAGAAAGCACTCTGGCACAAGCGGGTGATAAGGCTGCACGTCGTGCCTCGTCAGTCATGTTGAACACACCCCGCGGCGATTACCATTCTGATTCAGGGCAGGATAAAGAGAGTTCAGTGCACAATGTGGCGTTTAGGGAGGTGATCTGGAAGCATTAACCGCACAACTGTGGCAGAAACTGTTTTGTGAATGTGTCAGTGATATCTCAAGTACACGAAAAACCAGCTTTACTGTCCCTTAATATGAGATTACTTTTTGTGTGTGTATTTCTAGAGCATTTACCATTGTAAGGTGGACAAATATTACCCTTGTTTTTCAGCTGTAGAAACTGGAATGCTGAAAGGTTAAACGATGTTCACAAAGTTACATCGTGAGTCATTTTCTGAATCAGGAAATAAATTAGTGGCTATGATTCCCTTTTCCCTGATTCTACCAGCTGGCAGGAGTCATTTAACACTATTTACAGAAGTATTTTTCTTTATTGTCTTGCAATGCACACCAAACAGATTTTCTGAGACTTAAAAATCATGAAATGTGACATTTTCTAGGGAGCAGTAAAATTCAAATAAAAACATTAACTCTGGCAACAAGTTTTATCGAGCATTGATTTTGTACAGGGGCCAAAGGTTTTCAGTCCTAATTTAAACTCTACCTATGATTTGGAAATATGTAAGTAATGTCTTTTTGCCTTTGGTAAAATAGGGATAATTATCCCTAACACAGATTTCATTAGAAAAAAAGTTATATGACTTTATTACATGATATGTTTTGAGCTGAATAGATGGAATTACAATTTTTTAAAACATCATATCGCCCTCCCCTTTTCTAGTTGAACTTTGGTACCTTTCTTATGAAAAAGTTTTAAAAATATTATCTAATTTTAACATATGTGTTTATACTTGTCAAAATACTTCAGAAGAATGTACCATATTATTGTACTAAACATTTACATATACTGTCACACTTGGTCCTTGTGACAACAACTTTGCTACCTTCCTAGTAGGGAATTACACCTAACCAAATAACTCAACTCTGTTCCCTAAAGTTTCTTGATAAGACTGCTGTCCTGCATACTATGTTTACCTTCTATCTCCAGTTATACCCATTTTAAAGCTATAGCTAATGCATGGCCAGAAATACCAAAAGGATTCATTAGCGAAACTGGAACTTTTTTTCTAGACACCTCTTTTTAAAGGGATTTAACTAAATAATAAGAAAAAAAATAAAAGGACACAAATATAGAAAAGACAAAAAGCCTAGTTTACACAGCGCAGATTCCTGATTCAGCTGCTGCTAACTAGAACTCAGCCCTCATGAGATTCCAAATGCCATTTTGAACAATCTGTAGTATAGGCCTCACATGCTTACCCGGAGCTCTAGTATACCTTGATAGTTAGTGAAGTCTCTTGGAGGCTATAATGACCTTCAGATCAGTTAAAGAGAACAGCAAGCCTGGGAGGGTCCCTCCTGATGCTCGCAGGGGTAGTAAAATCTAGACAACATCACAGAAAGATAAAACTGGGGGAAATGCCAAAGCAACTTGGTTCCCCACCCAAATCAACACCAAGCTTCTTCTTGCATGGCTAGGGGTTTCTAGGTTTGGTTTTAGTAAAGTAAAAGTTTTCTTTGTTAGCTCTATTATTATCTTTATTTTACAGAGGAGGAGAGAAAAAGAAACTCAGAAAAGTAAATAGCTCATTCTAGGTTAAATAAGCATGCATTGGTAAAGCTTGAATTTGGATCCATTTATGTTTAAAGGAAGTACTCTTTTTTCTGCTGTATGTATCTTGTTGAAGAAGTGATGTGGCCACCTGGAAGACTGCAGAGATGTTCTGCATGGCCAAGTGGGCACAACTGACAGGTTACTTACAGGGAACTCTGAGCAAGTCACTCTTTTTTGAGCTTTAGATTTGGAAATATCTTCAATGACACCCAAACAATACTAAGAAAAAAAAAAACTAAGAGCAAGATTTTTAAAAAAGGAATTAAAAGCCATAATAAAAAAGGATATGATGGGGCTTCCCTGGTGGCACAGTGGTTGAGAGTCCGCCTGCCGATGCAGAGGACGTGGGTTCGTACCCCGGTCCGGGAAGATCCCACATGCTGCGGAGCGGCTGGGCCCGTGAGCCATGGCCGCTGAGCCTGTGCGTCTGGAGCCTGTGCTCCACCAACGGGAGAGGCCACAACAGTGAGAGGCCCACATACCACAAAAAAAAAAAAAAAAAAAAAGGATATGATGAGCATGAGACATATGGTAAAACACAGCATCTCATTAATATAAACGCTGCGTATTAATACTTTCCTCTAAACTCTCCAACTGACCGTTTCTGAAGATGATGAAAATGCCACATATACCATCAATTCTCCTTATTTGTGGTAGTTCTGTCCTATAAAATTGCCTTGAATACTAAACCACTGCTCCTAGAGAACATAAAGGGTTAGGTTCCTACAATTCATCACATTTTCATCAACTCATTAATACAAACCTTGTTATGTGTACGTTTCTGTTTAAAAGCACTTTATTTACTATTATTGTTGATTCATTACATTGACCTCACAGCTGACAGCACTATAACTCTTGCTGGAGTAAACTTTATCTAACACACATATTTTCTCCAGAAGACACATCACAGCTGTCTTGTACATAGGAACAATAGACAGCACTTCATCATTGTGCTTGGAGTTCATTTTAAACATCGAATCACAACAAAAAGTAAAAAAATGCAAAAAATGTGACACTAAAGAGACCGTGAAAAGGACATATTTACAGTATGAGAGCATCCCTTTGTTCTACCTCAGCTGGACATATGCTTGTTGGGTGACACAAATTTGTTGCTGCTTTGGGCTTGTCTATGAATGACCTCAAAGCACTGCGATTTGGGGGTTGCAAATAAGTTTTAGTGAGTAGGCGAACTCACAAATACAGAATCTGAGAACAAAGGCATTCAACTCTAAATGCAAACAAACCATACAAAACTAGTTTTCAACCTATGGCCACTTACATTCCTATCCACACTGAGAAATCAATGGACCTAATTTTTATACTGGGAATTTGGTGACCAGTTATTAGGGTAATGATCAACCTTGCTTCAGTCTGTACCATTTCAAATCTAATAATGCATTTTCTACTAAAGTTTTAAGGATAAACCAACTGAAATATAATGAATTTTAAAGTTACTGTAACACAAAATTAAATCATTCAGAGGGATAACAAAATAATGTTAGTAATAATAAATGATAGTAGGGCCAAAATTGGAAATGCGAAAGAACTGGAAGATGGTTTTGCATGTATGCCAGATTTTCATTTCAACATAACTGTTGCTATAATGTCCTCCCACTAGTTTTTCATACCATGTGCTGTAATCCCACACAGTCCACATGATGCTCAGTGCTATTAAGTGAAGTGACAGAAGAATAAGTAATAGAACAGCAGAGCTATATCTCCCCATGGCCTGGAATTCAGACTTAGAAAACAAGTAGTGAAAATCATATAATGGAGAAGTTTGTAGCATGGTAAACACTGGTGAGTTGATAAACGATGGTCTTTCCAATATGATTTTGTCATTAAATGGGCTTTTTTTTCCATCAAAAGTCCATGCAAAATGAATATTGCCACAAATCATATATTTTGGCTTTCTTTGATATTCCGTGGATTGTAGCAGGCCAGGTTTATCCTGCAGAGGTTTGGTATCATTTTAAAGGATAATATGAGTGTGTGTTAAGGGGCAGGGGAAGGGCAGTGATAAATATACTGTGTAGATAAAAACTGATAGTGATGTAAGCTAATAATACTTGAAATGGTTCAGATGGGCCCTGGCATTGCGGTCGATTCTGATTTGCTTGAGATTTAACAGGAATCTTTCTACCTTGAACCCCATGAAATCTGAAGTTCAAGAAAATTGAATTCATGTACAGTAAAGCCATTTTTCTCACAATATTTTAACCAATTAATATTGTGTGGGAAATTGATTCCATATGTTTTCAAGTCATTTACGCAACTTGAATAATTAAAACTTTCATTGGTAAGAGCTGCCTGATGACTTTAAAGTCAGGAAATTATCTTTTGCCAAAAGTAGACAAACTCAAAAGGTCATCAAAAGGTCAAGCTAAGTTTGAAATTTTGCAACATCCAAAAATGTAATTATTCTAAGAAAATTTAAATGTTTGCTAATCCCTCCTGCTTATTATCACATGGTAAAAAAATAAGAAATTCCTTTATTCTCTCACATTTTTGTTCCTTTTTATTTTTGAAAACTGTTTGCCTATGTGTCTTTCTAAATTTACCACCAAGTTATGCTGGATAAGAGCCTAGTCTATTAATGACATTTGCAATAAAATCTTGTCATATCTTTTTAAAAAAATTTAATAAATGCTTGTGATGCATTTCTAATTAAAAACAAAGCATAATGAGGAAGATACATTTTTGCTTCAATCATATTTGAATAATTCTACTAAGAGTTGCAATTATTATTCTCATTTAATAGAGTTAGAAATCAAGGTTCAGACAGACTAAGTAGGCTGTGAAAGCACATCTTAACTGAATAAGCTAAACTTTGCCTGAAACACTTTAGAAATACTTGATGAGCAGCAGGTAAAAGCAAGATAGCTAATAAATTTATCCCTGAAGAAATACTAACCCAAGTTTAATCTATTTACTTTTGTGTATGGTACTAAGAGAATGGGACTTGGGGAAAAATATGAAAATGAGGAATACTGAGAATTTTACAGTGTTTGTAGAATAAAGATGACTAAATTTGGAGCTGGAAGTCTTGCATTCAATTTCGGACTCTTCCACTTATTGTTAGCCTTTTGACTTATAGAGGTCATTACTATACACATGTAAAATAATAATAGCAATTACAATAATATAGAGAAAATGAGGAAGTCTCTACCTATAATGAAATTGAAAATCATTGAGTTTGAACACGTTGTTTATTGTACTTGTTTAATAGTAAAGTTTCATTTTTCCTCACCTTCATTGTGAAATACAAGTTTACCAAACACAAGACGTAAATTATTTCAAAAAGTTATTTTCTGAAAAAGTATAAAATTTTTACTTATTTCTCTAACTTTGAATTATTTTTACAGAAAGAGATAGACCTTGCTTTGCCTTGCTTGCTCTAAATCTCAAACTTTTTTACTACTTTAGAAAAGTAATTAATTTAAAAAGATGGACAATGGCCTTTCAAATAAGATGTTACTTCAGGGAAAAAAAAAAAGAGTAGTAGGAAAAAAGGAAGAAAATTAGTCATTCAGTTGGAAACAAGCAAATACCTGCCAAAACAATTCATGGAAATCACTCTATTGCTGTGTGTATTGTGTTTATGTTATAATTAAAAATGGATTAAAAAGAACTAGAGCATAGCACCTCTGATTACTGTTCGCCTTAACACTCAAGAACAAGAAAGCCACGGTGTTAAATTTAGCCAGTGGCACTCAGCTAAGCCCAAGCTGTCTAGCCTGGCCTGTGGACAGTTAGTTTCCTTCTCTGAGATGATCCCAGTAAAATGGAGGGGAGAAAAGTTGATTATTTTTTTAGGCCAGAAATGCCATGGGTAACTAAGGAACTTGAGACCTTCCCTCTTCCCTCTTTCTTCTCTTAATGCAAGGGCTTGAGCTTTAGAATCGATAATTCTGAACATATTAGGTCTTTTTCATGCCATATTGAGGTTTCAGATACAATATTTTCATTCTTTTTCCCAGCAGATGAAGTGCTAGTTACCTACCATTTTCCCTGAATAGGAAGGCTGCTTCTCTGTTCTTTGTGCTTTCCCCCTCCTCCTTTCAAACTGAGTCTCATTGTGTTTACCCAGAAATGGGGCTTTGTGGCAATTAAAAGATTCCAAAGTGGCAGAGGTTAACGCACCAGTAGAGCAGGATTCCAGCTTTTCATGGTAACACCCAACTTCCCTTCTCCAAGCAACTCTTCTTAGCTCACCCAGACAATTCTAATCCTACCTCTGTGGTTACTCTGAAAAAGCATCCAGTTTGGTTATCAGAAAGAATCTTTCTTAAACAAATATTTACCAACATCTGTTTCACTCTTTGGAGGAGTGAGCAAAGGAAGGGCTTGAGTCTCTTAATACTTTTGGATCACACATTGTGTGGTTGATGATAAAATGTATTCAGGGCTACTAGCACTGGAGCCCAACCTGGGCAGAGACTGACACTTTATTGCCTTGATGATTGAGAACCCTAAGTGGCTTGATTGGCTACTCATCACCTGGATGACTATTATTCCTTCTTGCCATCCACTGCAAGTCACTTCCTCTGTATGGCAGAAACCCAGGAACATTCCATGAGGGTTACAACATTTTCCTTTTACAATAATATTAGGTCCTTACCTTTCTCTTGGTTCCAAGAACTCTTTAAATGTCAAAGTGATTCACATGGGAGGAACTGATCCTACACTTCTCATTGAAAAGCTCAAAGATATAAGATCTTTTCTCTCATTAAATGGTACGATGCTTATCTTTTTTTGGTAATAATGCACTTCGTGCTTATCATCATCACATTTTCAGTCTGCATGTAGCCAAGCAGTCTATGGGATAAAAGGTATAAGGAATGTATATTTGGGGAAAAGTATTTTCTATGGCTCTTGCTTTTATTACCTACTTCTTGATGCCCTGAGCTATTGTGAAGAATATCTCAAGAAAGAGTTAATTCTCCATATCCTTATGTTGTAGGATATTTCATTAACCATGTCTTAGTTTGAGGATAGTTTGCAGCAGTATCTTTCCCATAAACATTAATGGGTAAAAGTTCATTCTTTTGAGATGATTATATTCCCCCACATGAATTCTGAACTACATTTTAAATTACCCCTTTTATAAATGGACAAGTCAGATTATATATATATATATATATATATATATATATACACACACACACATATATATACATATATATACATATATATACATATATATACACACATATATATGAGAATTAAAATTTTGAGAAAGAACATACTAAGCATTTTAAAACTCATTCACGACTATTTATTGAGAACCTTCTCTGTTATCACTATCTGGTCTCCAAGCAGGGGCTAATTCCCCCCCCCCTTAGGATCTAGAGCCTATTCCCTCTTGCTTCCTGAGGGATATTGTCCCAGCAGTTCTTCTCTCTTCTTGCTTGCATCAACAATTTCCCCCTCTCTTCTGGATCTTTCTCATCTATATACAAACATGCTGTTTAAAATGTCCTCTTGGGAATTGATGCACCCCCAACTAACACCCCCTTTCTCTCCTTCCTTTTTAGACAAAGTCTTTGCAAGTAATGATTCCATTTACAGCCTCTAAATTCTCTCACTCTCTCTTGAACTTAGGCCAACTAGTCTTTTGCCCCCACCACTCCAAGGAAATGATGACTCTTGTCAAAGTCACTGATGTTCTTCATGTTGCTAAATCCAAAGGCCAATTCTCAATCCTTATTTTACTTCACCCGTTAGTATCATTTAACACTATTGGATCTAAAATTTATCTGACTTGAAATTATGATGCACTATTTCTAGGATCCACAGCTTCAACTACCTCTTATTGGCTGATGACCCACAAATCTACTTGTCCACTCCAGACCTGATATTTGTTGGAGACATGGATGGATGAATAAATGAATTACTTTTTCTATACTTCACTTTACATGTCATACCAAGAGTATTACTAAATGTAAGGAAAAAGTAGAGCAAATATTTCCTTGTTACAAATTTGTTGATAAGATTCTGAAATATGGTCTTCTTTTTCTGAGTGAAGTTACTTTATTGGTAATAATAAAACACTACCATTTTATCCTTATGCTTCAGAAACAGAAAGTTGTACCTGTATACATAAATATTGTGCCATGCCAATTCTGTAATTTTTTAATCTATGAAAACAATTATCTCTGATGTCAATCATCACCAATACATTTCCAGCCCATGCTTTAAAATGTTTAATTAATTGGAATTATTGATCTAGGCTATTTCATACACAGTGGTCAAAATTTATCACATTTATGATCTCCTTGTACCTGTGGCCTCTTGACAAAATCACGAATAAAATTTTTTTTCTGCATTAGTTTTCCAGCTTAGCTCCTGCCTCTTCTGCCTCTTCATCCTGCTCTGGGCCCAGCTCTGAGCTCCTACAATTGGCCTGTATTCTTTCAACCAGGAAGCACAATGCCCAGCAGGGTCCCAACCTGTCTGATCCTGCCCTGATGCTTGGTAACTAAGTCCTTCTTTAATGATTGTGGTCTACTTTACTCCATGCTTCCTGGTTCCTGATCCTAGCTACAAACTGGATTTTGAAAAATTCCTAATAAACTTTTGCTCTAGGAAGTGAACTTTCTGTAATAAGATGATCCCAAGAGTAAGATCTTAATTTCCTTATTAATGCAGAAATGAAACTATCAACCAGAGTTGCAGTGTGGATTCTTCCTATGGCAATGGACATATGTATCAGTAAAACAGAGAGTATTCTGTGTGTCTTATCATAATAATCACCCCTTTTCTGTGTGGAATTTACACTGGCTTCGAGTGACTTAGATTGGCATTGATAATCCCTGACCTATAGGAGAATTATTATCTGTGTTGTAATGTACTTTTCTCTTGGTTAAGAATGAGAGAACAGCAGGAAGAGGATGAGTAGGAATCTGAGGGAAGGGAACTATATTACGGTGTACAGAGCAATTTATAATAATGCGGTAGTTTGATACGACATCCACTTTTTAGAAATGTAATGAGATTCCCTGTCTCAATAAGCAATAAGACCAAAAAGAAGAAGAAGTAAAGGAAGGAAGGAAGGGAGAGATGGAGGAAGGGTAAGAGGGTTAGAGGAAGGGGAGAGATGGAGAGAGAGATAGAAATTATTCTCTTCTCATAGACCCATTAATAAAATATTTCTGATAAATTTCCAAGTTTAGAGAATTTAGTATTCTCCCTGTAGAGATTGTTTAATTCCAGGGAGTCCGAATGCAGTATCAACCGAAAATTAACTTGTATTTGTTGCAGAGTATAGGGAGGCTTAAACTGGGAGAAACTGATTAAACTCCAAGGAACTCTTACTATGATAAAGAAATCACATCAGGCCTTGAGTTCAAGTCCTATTTTATGACTATTTTCAAAAGGGTGTGATTTATTGTGGTCAGTTTAAAATAATAGGCCAGGTGTTGTTTTTTCACTGGTTCTGCCTTCTGGTAAACATGTGAACTTAAGCTACCTATCTGTGCTCTTATTTCCACTATGAAAAACAGAAATCCTTTCATTTATTTTATCAAAACTTGGGGTATTTTGAAGTACCACATTTATGCTAATTTATAAGTATTAATGGAAAAATATCAGAAAGTTTGCTGATTTAAAGAAAAAATGATTTAATATTTTTTACTAGCATCTACTGGCAAGATCTGCACATAACAAAACCTACCATCATACACAGTACTCCTTGATGTCCATATATCAGAATTCTTTTTTTCTTTTGGGTTTTTTTTTATTATTAGTTTCTGCTTTATAACAAAGTGAATCAGTCATACATATACATCTGTTCCCACATCCCTTCCCTCATGCATCTCCCCATATATCAGAATTCTTAGAGGAGAAGCCAACATCTGGCTCAGTAGAAAGATTGATCCCTATTGCTGGATCCTCCCATTTGGAATAATGTTCCAGACAGTTTGTACTACCACTCCCTATGTTGAATAAATACATAAATTTTGTTTTAATTATATCAATCTTTCCTTAATGTGAAATTCTCAGATATGTGGGATACAATGCCTTTGAGAGTTATTTCAGAGGAATCAAGAATTAGTCCCTATATTCTAGTTCTTGTAAAGACACCCTTGTACCTAATATTTCATATGGACTATCCAACATGGTCCCTATAATGGACAGTTGATGGTGTAAAAGAAAGTTAGACCAAAGAAATACTCACCCCAAACATGTGACTATGTAAACCTGTCGATAACATTTGAATCTGAATCAGCAGACTTTTTATGTCAATAAATTTATAAAATGTTATATTCTGTAAGTTACATTTATATTAATTCTCCCTCCTCAATCTTCAATAATTCCTTATAATTAATACCCAGTTAAGAAAAGTATACCTAGAATCTTAATAGTGATGTAATAACTTCTTGATCGCTCTGGAATGTGGTGACCCTTCTTGATTGCTCTGGAATGTGGTGACCCAAACGTGCACTACATGGATTTTCATGTCTATGTTGTCTTTCATGGTATTTTTTGGATTCTCTACTAAAAAGAATCAGTGCTTCTAAAACAGAGCTTCAGTGATCATATGCCTGGATTAATCTGTCATCATAGCATCAACACTCTTCACAGCAAAAAGTTCAGAAAATCAGTTTTCCTGGCTTCTGAACAATCCTTTGGCTACAGGAAAGAAAGGCAGGCAAGGTAGGCCCCTAGGTCACATATTTCTGAGAAAAAAAAATCCAGTTTATCAGATAAATTAAATCAGAGAAAGTTAAAATTATTTTGAAAAAATACATCTTGGGAAGTTTCTGTAAGGATAACACAGAGATCTGTCATCAACAAGGTGTAAGTCATTCATAATTAGGATTCTGAGTGATGACTCATGTCTCTTGGATAAATGAACATAAAAGCAATTAGCAGGATGTGAGTTATTTGGTTTCTAAATGGCCTGACAGTTATGACAACTAAATTTAGATTTTTATCTGCCTAATGCTGGTTCAATGTATTCAGCATTAAATTAACTTTTTTCTTAGAGTCAGTGGGAAGCTATTTTTTAAAACTTAAAAAAAAATACTTATGATTACATTTCCTGTTTAAGGAAAGAGAACATGACAAAACGATGTGATTCCCATTAAGAAGCCATCAAATTAGATGTGTCATCCCAGTGAACATGTCCAATGTGATGCAGAACTTCAAGTCTCATGATGGACAGCCAAGCACCTGCTCAGCATATACTACACTCATGATAAACCAAGAGAGCTGGTAAACTTAATTGCTCTGAATTCTGTAAAGGACACTTCATATACTCAAGGCTGTCTCATTTCCTTGCTCAAGTGAAATTTATAACCTAAGATGCACACATTGACAGAGGCATAGAGAACTGAGGACCATGAAGAGATAAGAAATTAATCATATCCCAGTGATTTATTCCTTAGGTTTATCTGAGTGTTTACATAACAGCATGGGAAGCACATAGACCACTGCTTAAAGGAAAGTCTTGGGAATACCACTGAGCAGGATATGAACACTGGCCATGTCAATTTCTAGCTGGATATCCTTAGGCAATTTAATTTACCACTTTCCTCCCGTGCCTCAGTTTCTTCTCTCACAGGGCTATCATAAAGATTAAACACAACAGTGCGGACTTCCCTGGGGTGCAGTGGTTGAGAATCTGCCTGCCAATGCAGGGGACACGGGTTCGAGCCCTGGTCTGGGAAGATGCCGCAGAGCAACTAGGCCCGTGAGCCACAACTACTGAGCCTGCGCGTCTGGAGCCTGTGCTCCACAAGAGAGGCCGCGATAGTGAGAGGCCCGCACGCCACGATGAAGAGTGGCCCCCACTTGCCACAACTAGAGAAAGCCCTCGCACAGAAACGAAGACCCAACACAGCCAAAAATAAATAAATTAATAAATGCAACAGTGCTTACGACATCATAAATTTCTTGAAAAGAGTGACTATGTTCATAGTCCTGGTACCCAACAGAGTGTCTAGCACATAGCAGATGCTCAATAAATGTTAGGTGAATAATTATGTAAAATGTGTAGCATAGTCCCTGGCACAAAATAAGTAAATATGATGATAGTGATAATGATCACACTTAGGAGCTTTAGGAATCTTTTTAATGGTTTCCCAATGCACTTAGAATAACTTGCAAATTCCTATAAGGCCCTACATAATTTGACTCGTTTCTATCTTTCCAACCTCATCTTGAATTAACCTTCTTTTCTTTTCTGCTACCTCTCGCCACACTGCTCTTCTTCACTGTCTTAAGTAAACCAAACCATTTCCTGCCTCAGGACCTTTGCACCTACTTCTTTCAGTGAGTTCTTTGTGTGTGTGTTTTAAAGATTTAATTTTACTTATTTTTGGCCACATTGGGTCTTCACTGCTGCACGCAGGCTTTCTCTAGTTGTGGTGAGCAGGGGCTACTCTTCGTTGCAGTGCGTGGGCTTCTCATCGTGGTGGCTTCTCTTTTTGCAGAACATGGGCTCTAGGTGTGCGGGCTTCAGTAGTTGTGGTGCACGGGCTCAGTAGTTGTGGCGTGCGGGCTCAGTAGTTGTGGCACAAGGGTTTAGTTGCTCCATGGCATGTGGGATCTTCCAGGACCAGGGATCGAACCCATGTCCCCTGCATTGGCAGGTGGATTCTTATCTACTGTACCACCAGGGAAGTCCTTCAATGTGTTCTTGTCTTTTCCAATTCTGCATCCAGTTCTTTTCAACTCCTGGCACTTCTGATCAAGAACTATGCCAGGTCCATCACCTGATGCTTTGCTGCTAAATCACAGAAGCAAAAGCCAAAAAGGACCACAAACCTCCAATGGATTTCTCCACTAGCCTACTTCATGGTCTACACCAGCAGATGGCTATGCTTAGCTTCCTGAAAACTCAACTGTTTTACTAATGCCAGGGATGGTTAATGACTTTTTTCTGATTTTTTAAGACCTTTTCTTACTCAGCTTCTTCCACAACTATACAAAGTATAATTTCTATAATAAATTCTTTATTTTATAATATCATAGTTGTTCTGCTTCCCTGATTAAACATTAATTGCTGAAGTCATTGGTAATGGGATCTTTAAGTTTCTAGGGCAACAAAAATTTAAAGATGAGTATCTGATCTTATTCGATTTAAAGGCATCTGTATTACTGTGGCCAGTGGTAAACGGGATGCTGGTAATCCACTGACAAACAATTTTTTCAATGTTCACTTTTGACACCTGTATTCAAGTGCTTATAGGAGACAAGGATAGAGAAGACCAAGTTTCTGCTATAGAACATTTTAGTGAAAATAAAGTGCATAATGGGGTAGATTGTTTGCTTTTCAATGCACTAGAAAACTTAGAAAAAGAAAATGATGTGGTTGGAGTTTTAAATTCCCAGATAAGTAAATTGGGTGAGGGTGGAAAAAAATAATGTTGAATCAAGCTGATTTATTGATAAGCATGCACTGTGTATAAATTCTGGGTTCATGGTGACACCTTGAGCAGCAAGGAAAGAGTCCAACAATTTTGTTGACTGGGTGACTGAAATCTAGACCTAAATTTAACTTATATTAAATAAAATTGTAAAGCTAGAGCTTTCTTGGTGTACTGCAGAGAAAGGTATCCCAAGGCTTAGGGAGATTGGAATGCTCGAGTGGAATGATTTTATGTAAGATCTTTTCACACACCCCTTAGACTTGGGAAGGTCCAGAGGACATTCCTTCTAACAAGGCTGTCCAAGGCTGAAAGAAATACATTCATACGGAGAACTCTGGCATCCTTGAACAGCTCTGTGATGGATATTTCCTATAGGTCAGGAATGATAGGAAATTCTTGCCATAAAACTGAACTCCTGGAATTCACTGGGAATTCCTGGGTGGCCACAGATAAGTGGCAGTGAAAAATCACCAAAGACGATGTGGATTTGATGATCGTAATGGGCAGCCAAGCCAAGGTAGTAATTAGGATGAGTTAACCAAAGTGATCTTTGGCATTGGCTGGATGATAATGATATCTCTAGAATTGAAATCAATTGGCAGCCTACTAAAGTCTTACTTAGCATAGTGGGAAAGCTCTAGGTCTCGTGAACAGAAGTCTGACTTGAGCCACTGCAACAGAGAGCTACGATCAATCTTTCAACCAATTCCCAGACTTGAACCAGTTAACAGGTTCAGAGTACCTTGAACAAAGGGGGAGAACAGATGCCCTTGAGGAAGAGCCCCACTATATAGCAAAAAATTGATAGGGTACTCTCCCCCAAAGGGAATTAAGGACAATTACCAGCATGAATATTCATTGGGAAAGGGTAAATAATCAGATTGTTCAGGGATTACTAGACACTGTCTCTGAAATGACATTAATTCTTGGAAACGCAAACATCATGATGGACCACCATTCAGAATAAGCACTTAGGGTGGTCAAGTAATTGATGGAGTGTTGGCTTGGGGTCAGACTGTCCCCAAATGCACTGAGCTCAGCACGTCCTCAAATGTTCCCTGTGAAGTTTTCTCCAAATTTCAGAATATATAGTTGGAATGGATGTACTCAGCAACTTTTGGAATCTCATATTGGCTATTAAGGCAGAAAGGCCACATGGAAGCACTACCATGGGCTCTGCATACAGATAATAATGCTTGGATTGCAGAGATTAGTGACACCACCAAGTGCTTGAAAGATGCAGAGATGGTCATTCCTAGCATATCCCCATTCAACTTGTTGATGTGTGCAGAAGACAGGTGAATCTTGAAAAATGACAGTGGATTATAATAAATATAATTAGCTGGTGACTCCAATTCTAGCTGCTGTTCCAGAAATGATCTTTGTTGCTGGAATAAGTGTACACATCCCTTGGCACCTGTATGTACAGATATCAACCTGGCAAATGCTATTCATGGATGTCAGTCAGCCTCTTTCTCCAGCCATTCCTGTCCTTGCCCAATGGGCTCATGAACAAAGTGACTGCAGCAGCAAGGTGAATGCTATACATGGACTTAGCAATATGAACGTCCACTCACTAAGGCTAATTTGGCTGTGACCACTGATAAATATCCAACTAGCCAAGAGCAGAAACCAACACTGAGGCTTGATATAGCATCATGCCTCAGGGGAATCATCTAGCCACATGGTGACAGGTAGATTTCACTAGATTACTTCTGTGGTAGAAGGGATAGTGCTTTGTTGTCAATGTACTACACACTAACTCTGGATTTACTTTCCTGCAGAGTGCTTCAGACAAAACACCATCCATGTATTTACAGAATGTGCTATTCATAACCATGGCCCTTCACACAACACTATCTCTTACCAAAAAATTCACTTTATAGTGAATGAAGTACAGCAATGGGCTCATGCCCTACCATGTTCCCCATTACTCTGAAGCAGCTGACATGATACAACAGTAGAGTGGCCTTTTGATAGCTCAGTTACAGCACCAGCTGGTGGCACACTGAAACGCTATGGAAATGTCTTTGAAGATGTGGTATATGCTCTCAATCACTGACAAATGTTGCTATTTCTCCCATAGCCAGGATTCTTGGCTTTGGGACCTAAGAGATGGAAATGAGAATAGCTCCTTTCACTTATTTCTAATGAATTTTTCTAGCAAAATTTTTGCTCTATCCCCACAACTTTAGGCTCTCTTGGTCTAGAGAGTTTTGTTACCAAGGGAGAAATACTTTCACCAGGGAACAGAACAATGGTTTCATTAAATTAGAAGTTGAAAATGCCACTTTTCCACCTTGGGCTCCTCATACCAGTGGGGAAAAAAAGCAAAAAGTAGGATTATGCTATACTAGCTGGAGTGACTGATCATGACCCTCAAGGGAAACTGGGCTGCTGCTGCACAATGGGTATGTTTGGATCCCTTGTGGTGCCTCTTAGTACTTCCATCCTATAATAAAAGTTAAAGAAAAAAAATACAACACCCTAATAAGTCAAGACTGCTTATAGCCCAGACCCTCCATTATCCTACCAAGTAAAGTCTGTTAATAGTAGTTAACCTTATATATCAGTTTATCAACTTAAATTACAAGATATCAACAGGTGACTCAGAAGAATGGACATCATTTAATATGGGCAAAGTGATTTTGTACTTTCTTTTGAAAGAAGTTTTAACATGTTTTTGGTTGTATCAGTGATGGTTGCATCATGCTAGATCAAAGCATGATTTTGTTATTATCTTTCCTTAAGAATTAAATATGGTTAAAAGAGGCATATATACATGCTAAATTGACAAAGAGTAGACCATAGTGTGCTCATGCTGTCAATTTAGCTAAACTGAAAGTATATTTCTATATGTTTCAGATTAGGATTGGCTACTAGAGACACGTGAAATTTGGGAGGCAGAAGTGAAGCAGCTATTACACTCTGCAGGTTTTTGGTTAAAGGTGATAAAGAACAGATGCAGGGGTGTCAGGGCGTTCCAGTTTGTGCTTATCTTGCTCCACGCTGAGTCTCTTTTTTCTTCCCAATGCCTATTCTATTCCTAGGCACAGATTTAGGAATAGGGTAAGCTCCTTGAGTGCAAGATCTAGGTGTTATTCACTGTTTAATCACAGGGCCAAGCAGTCAATAAATGCTTGCTGATTTTCTTTTAAAAAATTATCTTTATACGAAGGAGATCAAGATGGCAGAGTAAGAGGGTGTGGTACTTACCTCCTCCCATGAACACATCAAAAATACATCTACATGTGGAATAATTCTCACTGAAAACTAACTGGAAACTGGCAGAAGGACTGCTGTATAACCAAGACTATGAGAATGATACACACATAATCAGGTAGGATGGGATGAAAAGTGACCAGGTCAAGACCTGTGCCCCTGGGAGGGGATTCGGAAGAAAAGGGAGCTCACACAGGCAGAGGCTTCCCTGGGGAGTGAGCAGATAGAGTCACAGATGGGGTATCCCAGTCCTGGAGTCCTACTTGTAGGAGCTAAGCTCCCTTGGCTCATTGGAGAATTGCTGGGACAAATAGGGAGGCTGAAAAAGCATGGGCTCCACTTGTGAGGAGTGTATGGATGCTGGCTTGCCCCCAGGCAGGGTAGAGAGAGGTTTGCCCTAGTGGTTGCCAGGTTTCCCATGACCACCTCACTATGTTCCTTAGTCTGAGCCCCAGCCCTGCTTACTCCATGCTGCAAGTGCCCCAACCCTGCTTACTCCATGCTATAGCAAGGCACTGTATTATGGTGGCTAGGACCTGGGAAAAGACTCAACCTTGGGATGCAGAGGCGACCTGGTCCTGGGGCAGGGCCCAGGTGGGGCAGTGGTGGGCATTGTTAGCACTTACTCAAGCAGCAGAAGCAGCCCAGACTTCTGATGGCAACTTGGCTGCCTGGTTTCCCATGACTGCCTTTCTCTGTGTCCCAGCCCAAGCCAAGAAAACACCCTGGCCCCACTCACTCCACACCACATTTGCAGCACTAGATATGGGGCAACCATGACCAGAGAAAAGATGACACTTTGGGTTGCATCTGATCACAGCCACAGATGCCTTCATAGGCAGAGCACTGGACCTCTGTAGGCTCACAAGCGTCACTTGCTTCAGCACTCTCCTCCTTTGGAGCAAAGGCCTCAGTGCAGGTAGAAGGAAAAACAAACACTTAAAGGGAACAGAGTCAGCTCAAGCCTGACTCCCAGGGCTTCTGCTTTAGCAACTTGGGAAGCAGACCCCGCCCCTGACAGGGTGGTGACTGTCACTGAGCAGAGAGGAAGTCCCAACTTACACCCTGTGCAGGCTCTAGCTCCTCAGTCTCCAGCCCCACCCCCTACCAAGGTGGTAGCTGCCAGCACTCAATGAGGAAAGACATGAATAGTGTTTACATCAAATCCAGCCCTCCCACAAAAAGCACTGGGCATGCACAGTCTACATGGAGACACTCCCACAAAAGAACACCCGCTTTAAGACCACAATAGGTAACTAGAAGCAGAGAAAGTTAAGTTACTTGAAAAGGCAAATGAACTACTCTCAACTGAAAGAGCAAGAGAAAAATCCCTAAAAAATAAATAATGAAACAGAAATAAACAATTTACCAGATAAAGAATTCAAAACATTGGTAATAAAAGTGCTGACTGAATCAGGGAAGAGAATCAATCTAAACACAGATCATTATAACAAAAAACTAGAAAATATAAAAGACCCAGTCAAAAATAAATAATTCAATATCTGAAATAAAAAACACTCTAGAAGCAATAGCAGACTAAGTGACACATAAGAACGCATAAGTGATCTGGAAGAGAGAATAATGGAAATCACCCAATCAGAACGGCAGAAATAAAGACACAAAAAAGAAACAAAAGCAATATACAAGATCTCTGGGGAAATATTAACCATGTCAATGTTCACATTATAAGGGTTCCAGGAGGAGAAGAGAGAGAGAGAAGGGGATTAAAATTATACTTGAAGAAATTATGGTTGAAAACTTCCCAAGCCTGAAGAAGGAAACAGTTATCCAGGTACAGGAAGCACAGAGGGTCCCAAAGAAGATGAGCCCAAACAGACCTACACCAAGACATACCATAATTAAAATGGCAAAAGTTAAAGATAAAGAGAGGATTCTAAAGGCAGTAAAACATAAACAAAGAGTCATATACAAGAGAATCCCCATAAGGCTATCAGCTCATTTCTCTGCAGAAACTTAGCAAGCCAGAAGGGAGTGGCATGATATATTCAAAGTGCTGAAAGGGAAAAATCTGTAACCTAGGATACTCTACCCAGCAGGATTATAACTTAGAATAGAAGGAGAAATAAAGAACTTCTCAGACAAGCAAAAACTAAAGGAATTCATCAGTACTAAACCTACCCTAAAAGAAATGTTGAAGGGTCCTCTCTAAATGAAAAGGAAGTAAGAATCTACAGGAAAGGTAAAATCCCACTAGGAAAAGCAGATATATAGTAAGGACTGAAGATTGCTTAAATAAGGCAGTATATAGATTAAAAGACAAAAAATTGTAAAAACCAAACAACTATAACTATAATAAACAGTTAAGGGATAAGCATGAAAATATAAAATATGACATCAAAAACACAAAATGTTGGGGAGGGGAGAAAAAAAGGTAGATCATTTAGGATGTGTTTGAACTTCAATGACTATCAGTTTAAAACAAGTAGATATAATTATGGATCAACATATATGAACCCCATGGTTACCACATATCAAAAACCTACAACAGATTAAAAAAAAAAAAAGAAGGGAACTCAAGCATACTACTAAAGAAAATCATCAAACCACAAAGAAACAAAAAGAAGAAATGAACAGAGAAGAACTACAAAAACAACTGGAAAACAAGTAATAAAATGGCAATAAGCACAAACCTATCAATAATTACTTTAAATGTCAATGAACTAAATGCTCTGATCAAAAGACATAGGGTAGCTGACTGGATACAAAAACAAGACCCTTCAATGTGCCACCTACAAGAGACTCACTTCAGGGCTAAAGACACACACAAACTGAAAGTGAAGGGATGGAAAAAGATATTTCATGCAAATGGAAATAACAAGAAAGAGGGGGTAGCAATACTTAATATCAGACAAATTAGACTTTAAAACAAAGGTTATAACAAAAGACAAAGAAGGGCATTATTTAATGATAAAGTGATCAATACAAGAAGAGGATGTTATACTCATTAATATATACATACCCAATACAGGAGTACCTAAATATATAAAGCAAATACTACCAGACATAAAGGGAGACATTGACAATAATACAATAATAATAGGGGATATTAACACCCTACTGACATTAATGGACAGATCATCCAGACAGAAAATCAATAAGGCAACAGTGGTCTTAAATGACACAATAGACCAGTTGAACTTAAAAGATATCTACAGGATATTATATCCATATATCTAGTATGGCCAACATAGATGGTAAGGACAGTGACTCAAGGGTTATTATGATGAAAGACTTTTGAAATGGGCAAGAAAAAGATTACTGATTGTCCTTTCAATAGAATACAGAGTGTTGTCCAGCAGACTGTCTGAGGATTGTCTGATTCTATGGGTGTGTGAACATTTGATTTTCTTTGGTAGGTCTATAGCAATTCTGTAGAGATGGAAGTTAGCTTGTAGAAGGCTGATGATGATCCAGATGTTTCATGTCCATAATGCAGCAAATGAGTCCAATGCATTAAAAAGCAAATGGATTTGGTCTAGCAGAGAATATAAATCTCATTTCAGCATACAGGTTTTAAGAGGGTAGGGCATCTAACTCAATGGTGTTATCAGATTGTCAAATGGAGAAGAGAAAATCAGGCTCTTTTCCTAAAATACGTGAAATGAATGTTAAACAGCCAAAAGCAACAAAGAAAACACCAGAAATATCCAACACAGCTGCTTAAAAATGTACAATATAGCTATGATGTGAAAAAATGTAAGCGACATTAAACCACAATTGAGAGATCAGGAGAAAATATTTTCAACACTCACATTATATACACACAAACATATACATATCTATATATTCATAAAGAGGTCCTTCAAATCAATATGAAAGAAAACTCATCCACAACAGTCAGAGTGGAAAAGTTAGCAAAGGATTCAAAAAGGAAAAAATAGAGAAATAAAAATTATGTAACACGACACAATGTCACTACTAATCAGATGGATGCAAATTAAATGACAAAGTTTTTGCCATTAGATTACAAACATTAAAAAGGATAGCATTCCTGTGTTCACTGCAGCATTACTCACAATAGCCATTATTCACAATAGTCATCCATTCATTCACAGATGAATGAATAAAGATGTGATGCATATATAATGGACTAATATTTCCCCTTAAAAGAGAACGAACCCCTATAATTTGTAACAACATGAATGAACCTGGACAGTGCTATGCTAAGTGAAATAAGCCATACAAAGACAGATACTTCATGGTATCACGTAGTTGTGAAATCTGAAGGAAAAAAAAAGTAGAACTCACAGAAACAGAGGACAAAAAAGTGGTTACCAGGGACTGGAGGGTAGGGAGAGGTTAATAAAAGGGTACAAACTCTCAGTTATAAGATGAATAAGTTCTGAGGATCTAGTTATAATATGGTGACTATGGTTGATAACACTGTATTGTAGAGTTGAAGTTTGCTGAGAGTAAAACTCAATTGTTCTCACCAAATAAAAAAAAAGATAAATATGTGATGCCATAGATGTGTTAATTAACTAGATGAAGGAATTCTTTCACACTGTATATGTATATCAAAACATCACATTGTTCACTAAATATCTTACAATTTTGTCAATTATAACTTAATAAAGTTGAAAAAAAAGGATGGCAGTCACATGCAAGGCTGTTGGTAGTGTAAGATGGCACAGACTTTTGGGAAGGCAATATCAGTACTCAAAAAGCTACATGAAAAAATACTGACCTGCAATTTTACTGCCTGACATCTATTGTGTAGTAATGCTTTTGTATGTGCACAAAAAATATGAATGAATATATTTGTTACAGCCTTGCTTATAATATCAAGAATTGTAAAAGTAAAATTAACATATAAAACAAACTTCTGGAATAATCTATGCCAAACAGTGTTTACCTGTTCAACAATGTCAAAAGTGTTTACCTGGTGAAGGAAGTGGGCCAGGTGAGACAATCATGTTTTTCTTACATCCTTTTCCATTGTTTTAATTTGTTACCAAAAAATCAGGTATATATTTATTACTTTTATAAGAACTTTAAAAGGAGAAAATAAATTGCCTATTCCTAGCCCAAATCTGACGCAATGAAAATTTCCAATTTTACTTGTAATATTTAACAATGTGATTACTTCCATGTTTTTCCACTTGGGGGAAAGAAAAGAGCAGAAAAACTCAAAAGGAGTTATTTCTTACTAAAGTGTTAGTTATGAAGCTGTCTAAAATTTTTGAAGTAGGGAGATTTTTATACCCAAATTGTCATTACTTTTAGGTTGAAAGAGCTGGGTAACTCTGGGCAAGTGGCTTAAATATAAAAATCTATGTTAAAAAGAAATATAAAAACTTACGTTCAGCTGTTTTTCACTGAAGACGGCTGTGAGGGGTAACCAGCAAAACTGACAGCTTCCTCAAATGTTTTATTTTAAATAATGGCTGCAGTGTGATATAAGGAAGAGTACTGAAAGGAAGACCTGAGCCCTGTTCCTGGCCATGTGTTCCACTTGTTTGTGACCTTGTGAAGTGCACTTAGTCTCAGAGCCTCTAAGTCCTTCATCTGTGCAATGACATTAACAACCACTCTTCCTTCCATGGGGCTGTCTTTTGGACTTAACGCAATTTCACATGTGAAGACATTTTATAAACTGTATAAAAATGAGAGATGTTACCACATCAGGTCCAGCTTTATACACTTTCTTCTCACCCAGTACCTTTCAAGACCTTAAAACAATGTAGAAATAATGAATTGGGCAATATTTGTGCAATGTTTAATGTCTGCCTCAAACTCTGGGTTATAGACTATGACAGCAAAGACCACATCTGCCCTTTTTTTTTTTTTCCGTTAGTTTTCTATTATCTAGCAAAGTACCTGGCTGACACTTAGTATCTGTTCAATAAATAGTTGAATAATGAGTGAATGAATGAACGAATAAATGAATAAAATCAGGTTACTTACGTCTGTGTTCTGCTATGCTTTTCTGGTAGTGTACAAGTTCACTGAAACAGGTGAAACTGTTCAGGAAAAGAAAAATCACCACATTCCCTAGACTTTAAAGTAGTAGTTTCTTGGGGGGAAGTAGTGGGGGGGGGGTGGTCAAGAACCTTTCCCTAACCCTCACTGGGCTCAGAGGAATTCCATTAGGGCAGCAAGACCATAATCCACCAAAGCCACCATATGTCTGCTGTGCAGTAAAACACTTACAGGATTAACTCAGTCCTGCAGCCTAATGGATTTTTGGAGTGTCAGGAGTGTCTCCTTCAGAATTTTTTTTTTTTTTAATTTAGGGTCAGCCTGAGAATTTAGAAAAGCTATTGACTTTAAAAGGATAGGACCCCATGCAAAAAGCCTCTTTTGAAGCAGACTTCATTGTTCTTCTACTGTAACAACAAACATTTAAATACCAATAGGACACTGGGACAATTCGCATTAACAAATCAAACCAAATCAAACCCAGAAATGTTTCTCTTGCTCTTGCTTCATGTGGATGGAATGGAGTTTGAGGTGAATTGATCCATACTCTACTAATGACTACATTTTGGCAACTTTGCAAAGTAGTTTGATCCTAGTTGATTATTTCTGCAATATCCTTTCATTACATTTCTTTGACTTTATAAGCATCCTTCTCTGTACTTCACATTAAGGGTATAGAGAAAATTCTAAAATTAAATAATAAAAGGTCCAAATTCTAGCTCCAGGTGATAAAGTCTTAAAAATATTGGATTTTCTTTTCTTTAACAAAGGGCAAGCGATGACTTTTTGAGTGCTAAGAGTTAGTGAAGACAGCTTGGGAAATGTTCCAAGCTTAAAGACTCGCTCAAAATGCATTTACTTCTCTTGAAAAAGTTAAACAAACCTGATTTTTCTTCAGTTGGATATTCCATAAGTCTGGTGTTAGGGAGAAAGTTAATTAGGAAGACAGTTGTTAGAATTCAATGTGGGAGAAT
Organism: Mesoplodon densirostris; assembly: GCF_025265405.1. Taxonomy (NCBI): domain Eukaryota; kingdom Metazoa; phylum Chordata; class Mammalia; order Artiodactyla; family Ziphiidae; genus Mesoplodon; species Mesoplodon densirostris. The sequence goes on from NC_082668.1 coordinate 24,881,756, forward strand.
GCCAGAGAGAGAAACTGGAGGGAATGTAACTGCCTTTACTTTGATTCCCTGCTTTATCCTCCCCCATCTTTGGGTACGGAATTCATGCAGATTTAATCAGCTCTATTTGTGGTTTTTATTCATTCTGTCACCAGATGGTGCCCCACTGCATGATGGTTCTGTGTGTAGCCTCCTTCCCCTGGCAATCAAAGAGCTGTGGTCTTACTAGAACTTATAGTTAAGAGCATACAGTTACTAAGTAGAAGGTGGGTTTTTATTTCCCATCAGCCTGTCTATATTTATGCCTCTCTTTGCAGTGTAGTGTGGTTTTTTCCCTCAGTCCTCTAAGACAGTTTTCTTTTATTTTGTCCCAATGCATTATTAAATATTAATTTGTGGTAATATAGTTTAACATTTTTTTCAAATTGTAGTAAGTCTTCTCTAACTTTTGCACCCTGTTAAGATATGGTTTAATGCCAACAGATGCCTTATTGGATGAGTCATGGAAATTCTGAAAATCTCTTCCTTCATAATTATTAAGGATAAATATGGGAAAATGAAACGAATAAAATAATGACATATCAGACTTTATTAGGACTGTCAAAACTTTTTTAAGGATTCATTATACCAATAATTGTTGTTGATATTATAAAACAGAGGGTACACTCATTAGGAGAAATATAACTATAAAATAAACAAAATTAAACAAAACAAATGAAAAAAATTATAAAGTAAATTGCAAAGAGAATATTTGAAATCAAATAAATTATTAGATTTTTGATGTAAGACCTCTCTTAATGCACATAAGAAAAAAAAAATGCTACATAGTGGGACACTTTGGTCTCCGAACTATTGCAGTCTAATATTGTGATCTCTTTGTCAAAGCTATATATCATAAGTGGTAATCACTGGTCTCAGATGTTTTAGGTCAATTCTTATTTCAGATATTATGCCCCTGTAGTCTCTTAAGTATATACACTTGCAATGAGTAAGCCACCTTTCCCCATTTTATTTTTCAAATCCAAAAGCCTCTTCCTTTTTTTTTTTGGCTGCACCATAAAGCATGCGGGATCTTGGTTCCATGACCAGGGATGGAACCCACGCTCCTTGCAGTTGAAGCACAGAGTCTTGACCACTAGGGAAGCCCCCAAAATCCTCTTCACAAGCTCTTTTTCCTTTATTGTTTTATATCTTCTCTTATTCTCTTTCCTTTCTCAGCAAGGATTCTGTATAGAATTCTGTATACAGCACTTGCATTTCTGCTTACTGCAACTGATTTTCTGACTATATAGTTTTTTTCCCCTTTGCCTTTCATGGTCATAAAGAATTTTAAGAAAAAATTTATAGCAATAGCTTAGGTTGTATTATAACTTCCTTTCTTAACACTGATTAAAATACATCAAGAACTAGTACAGGAATCATTAAGCCTTTAGAGTATCAATATTTTCATGCTCCTTAGTCATTGCCTGTCTTTCTTCCTACATTTCAGCATCTGGACCCACAATACTAAATCTAATCCACCTGTGAAAATCCTGATCCAGTGGCTGCATTTTGAGATCATATTTTTTGGTAGTAATCCAAATTTCAGTGACTTTTGACTTTGCAAAAGAGAGGAAATATCAGTTTGGTCACTCCTTTTTTGTGAAAACATTTATTAAACTGGGTCCATATAGAGCAAATGGATGCAATGCAAGAAATAGTAGCTTCTTCTTAATTTTCCTTGTTTGGAAGGAGGGTGGTTCCTGTGAGCAAGCATCATCTTTGAAGGTCACAAAAATTCTAAGATAACCTGTATAGCAGTAGTTTAAGTAGTGTTAAGAACTTCCCTCCCTTAATATAGATTTAGCTACATCAATAGGTAGTGAAAGAATCATCAGACCTTGAGTGTACTTTGAATATGTACTAGGCAATGATTATAACAACGAAGTCTCATTTAGGGGTAAGGTAAAAATGAACAACAAATTAAAAAACCTCTTTCAGAATACAGTATTTTAAAACCTTTCTCAGTTGAAAAAAAGGGCAAGAGGAAGCTTGATGATGCTGCCTATGAATTAATTTAAAAGTAACAAGAGTGAATGTGTTTCGTAGAATTAAGTAATGTACAAAAATCACTCGTGTGAAATAAATATAACAAATAATTTAACCAAGCTTAAAGGACAATTTTATACATATTAATGACCCAAATAACCTGTTGTTGACTGCTGCAAACTAAAAAGATATAGAGCACATATGCTCTATATGAGTTGCTATAATTTTGACATATTATTCTAAGGATCTGTGCTTGTGCGCATGTATGCATGCATGTGTGTGCATGTATGTGTAGGGTGCCCTTCTGACAGAGGAAAGAATTTTGAGAGCCCAAGTGTCATTAAATAGTAGCTTCCCTCAGGGGCTGCTCAATGAAAGACAGCTTAGACCAATAAGGAGGTCACATGAGGTGACACCATGGGGAGAGGCACAGAACGATTCCCAAACTGTCACTTACAACTTGGATAAACAGTGAATAAAGTCCTATAAGAAGTATAAATTAAATCATCACTCTGAACAAATGGCAGACTCTAAACTCAGTTAAATTTCATCAAACTGGATTATTGGGGAAATGAGGGAGGCATGAGTTGAGACTGCTCGTAGTATAGATCAAAATCTAGTTTCACTATTTCCTGGCCACACAGACATCATCTGGTGAATATATATACATACACATATATATATATATATATATATATATATGTATATATATAAAGCTAGATACTTGCTGATCTAACTTTTATGTGGTCACTTTATTTTCAAAGTTATTCTTCTCTTCCTGAATTGAAGATATATCATGAGAATGTGACATTTTTTGCATCCAAAGATCAAATTTTCCTGGTACATTTTTAGGTATGATCATTGCTTTCATAGATATATGAAAATTTGTTACCAGAAGAGGTTTCATATATGTATATACATTTTTAAAGTCCAATAATACTACTGAGTTTATAATAAAAACAACAGAAACTTGACCCACCCAATCTCATTCCACTTCCCTGTACCCTAAGGCAACCATAGGCAACACTTTAAGCTATACATTCTAGTATTTAATTCTGTATTTTCAAGTAACATGCTCTATTACTATCTCTTGATTCTTTAATTTTAGATAATATCTATGAACTTCCCATTATGAAAGGTAAGAATTTAGTTCTGTACACACCTGCCCTGTCAACCCTGCCACACTCCCTCTGACACACACTCACACACTCTTCAGTCTTATTCTTCTAATAGAGATTTCACCATTTGGAGCTAGATAAATATTTTGAGTTTATATTATTAATATAATTATGTAAATATTATTTAGAGATGATCAATATAGTGATAATTGCAGTTTGCTTCTTATATAACTTTATGTTTTTCCTAAAGTTTATATTTTCCTTTGTTTTTGTTTCTTTAGTTTCCTATATACCAACTATTAATTTACTTCCTAACTTTCTAACAAAGCTAAAATTCTCCACTTGATATATTTTAAAAATCAAGTATTATTTTGTTCTTTGAGTTATGTCCTTTTGGACCCTTGTTTTATCCAGTTACAATTTAGACGTTTCATTTCTAGGCCTTCAAAGCCACTATCATCCTGAGGATTAATATCCTAAGATTTTCCTACACCTTTTTCTTAGTTTTCCTCCTCATTTTGGTGGGAAATACCATCCAACAACTTCTTGAGAGAGATTTATAAGAGATAAATGTCTTAAGTCCATGCTTAAAAAATACTTTTCTTCTACTCTCACCCTTGATTAATAGTTGGTCTGAGTATAGACTTAAAAATTGAAAATAATTTCTCTTCAAAATTCAAAAACCACTGTGTATTTCTGAGGGATTCCCTTAGTATAAGTTTTATTTTAATCATTGTATGGGCTCTTGAGAGTCATGTCAATCTGGGAATTCACATTACAAGAATATCTTGGAGTTAGTGTGGGTCTGGCTCCAGGCCACCACATTAAAGCAAAAATCACAATAATGCAAATCATTTGATTTTTTTTTGGTTTCCCAGTGCATATAAAATTTATGTTTACACTATACTGTAGTCTATTAAGTGTGCAATAGCATTATGTCTAAAAAAATGTACATACCTTAATTTTAAAAACAACGATGTTGGGAAAATGGCACCAGTCGACTTGCTTGATGCAACGTTGCCATGAACTTTCAATCTGTAGAAAAATGCAGTATCGGGGGAGACATTCAAGATGGCAGAGGAGTAAGAGGTAGAGATAACCTTCCTCCCCACAAATACATCAGAAATACATCGACATGTGGAATAGCTCCTACAGAACACCTACTGAATGCTGGCAGAAGTCCTCAGACCTCCCAAAAGGCAAGAAACTCCCCACATACCTGGGTAGGGCAAAAGAAAAAAGAAAAAACAGAGACAAAAGAATACGGATGGGACCTGCCACTCTGGGAGGGAGCTGTGAAGGAGGAAAAGTTTCCACACACTAGGAAGTGCCTTCACCGGTAGAAACAGGGGTGGCAGTGGGGAAGCTTCAGAGCCACAGAGGAGAGCACAGTAGCAGGTGTGCAGGGGCAAAGCAGAGAGATTCCTGCACAGAGGATCGGTGCCAACCAGCACTCACCAGCCCGAGAGGCTTGTCTATTTACCCACTAACTGGGATGGGTGGGGCCTGGGAGCTGAGGCTTGGGCTTCGGAGGTCAGATCCCAGGGAGGGGACTGGGGTTGGCTGTGTGAACATGGCCTGAAGGGGACTAGTGCACCGCAGCTAGCTGGGAGAGAGTCCAGGAAAATGTCTGGAGGTGACTAAGAGGCAAGAGACCATTGTTTCAGGGTGCATGAGGAAAGGGAAATCAGAGCACTGCCTAAACAAGCTCCAGAGATGGGCACGACTCGCAGCTATCAGCGCGGACACCAGAGATGGACATGAAACTCTAAGGCTGTTGCTGCAGCCAACAAGAAGCCTGTGTGCAAGCACAGGTCACTGTCCACAACTCCCCTCCCAGGAGGCTGTGCAGCCCACCGCTGCCAGGGTCCTGTAATCCAGGGACAACTTCCCCAGGAGAACACACGGCATGCGTCAGGCTGTTGTAATGTCATGAAGGCCCCTGCTGCCACAAGCTCGCCCCGCATTCCCTACCCCTCCCTCCCCCCAGCCTGAGTGAGCCAGGACCCCCTAATCAGCTGCTACTTTAACCCCGTCATGTCTGCGTGAGGAACAGATGCTCCACAGGTGACCTACACACAGAGGCGGGGCCAAATCCAAAGCTGAACCCCAGGAGCTGTGCAAACAAAGAAGGGAAAGGGAAATTTCTCCCAGCAGCCTCAAGAGCAGTGGATTAAATCTCCACAATCAACCTGATGTACCCTGCATCTGTGGAATACCTGAATAGACAATAAATCATCCCCAAAATGAGGCGGTGGACTTTGGGAGCAATGGTAGACTTGGGGTTTGCTTTCTGCATATAATTTGTTTCTGGATGTATGTTTATCTTAGTTGAGTATTTAGACTTTATTACCACTGGTAGATTTGTAAATTGATTTGGTTGCTCTCTTCCTCCCTTTTTTTATATATAGATATAAATATATTTTTCCTTTTTCTCCTTTTGTGAGTGTGTATGTGTATCCTTCTTTGTGTGATTTTTGTTTGTATAGCTTTGCTTTTACCATTTGTCCTAGGGTTCTGTCTATCCATCTTTTTTTTTTTTTAGTATAGTTTTTAGCGCTTGTTATCATTGGTGGATTTGTTTTTTTGTTTGGTTGCTCTCTTCTTTCTTTTTCTTTTTTTTAACACTTTTATATTTTTAAATTTTTAATAATTATTTTTTATTTTAATAACTTTATTTTATTTTATTTTATTCTGTCATTCTTTCTTTTTTTTCTCCCTTTTCTTCTGAGCTGTGTGGCTGACAGGGTCTTGGTGCTCCGGCTGGGTGTCAGGCCTGTGTCTCTGAGGTGGGAGAGCCAAGTTCAGGACATTGGTCCACCAGAGACCTCCTGGCTCCATGTAATATCAAATGGCAAAAGTTCTCCCAGAGATCTCCACCTTAATGCTAGGACCCAGCTCCACTCAACGACCAGCAAGCTACAGTGCTGGACACCCTATGCCAAACAACTAGCAAGACAGGAACATAACCGCACCAATTAGCACAGAGGCTGCCTAAAATCATAATAAGGTCAGAGACACCCCAAGACACACCACCAGATGCAGTCCCGCCCAACAGAAAGAGAAGATCCAGACTCATCCACCAGAACACAGGCACTAGTCCCCTCAACCAGGAAGCCTACACAACCCACTGAAAAAACCCTACTCACTGGGGCAGACACCAAAAAAAAAAAAAAAAAAAAAAAACAGGGACTGTGAACCTGCAGCCTGCGAAAAGGAGACCTCATATACAGTAAGTTAAGCAAAATGAGAAGACACAGAAACACAAAGCAGATGAAGGAGTAAGGCAAAAACCCACCAGACCAAACAAATGAAGAGGAAATAGGGAGTCTACCTGAACAGAATTCAGAGTAATGATAGTAAAGATGATCCAAATTCTTGGAAATAGAATGGAGAAAGCACAAGAAACATTTAACAAGGACCTACAAGAAATAAAGAGCAAACAAAAAACTATGAACAACACAATAAATGATATTAAAAATTTTCTAGAAGGAATCAATAGCAGAATACCTGAGGCAGAAGAACAGATAAGTGACCTGGAAGATAAAACAGTGGAAATAACTACTGCAGAGCAGAATAAAGAAAAAAGAAGGAAAAGAATAGAGGAAGGTCTCTGAGACCTCGGGGACAACATTAAATGCACCAACATTGAATTATAGGGGCCCCAGAAGAAGAGAAAAAGAAAGGGACTGAGAAAATATTTGAAGAGATTATAGTTGAAAACATCCCTAATATGGGAAAGGAAATAGTCAATCAGGTCGAGGAAGCACAGAGAGTCCCATACAGGATAAATCCAAGGAGAAGCACACCAAGTCACATATTAATCAAAGTATCAAAAATTAAATACAAAGAAAAAATGTTAAAAGCAGCAAGAGAAAAACAAAAAATAACATACAAGTGAATCCCCATAAGGTTAACAGCTGATCTTTCAGCAGAAACTCTGCAAGCCAGAAGGGAATGTCAGGACATATTTAAAGGGATGAAAGGGAAAAACCTAGAATGAAGATTACTCAACCCAGCAAGGATCTCATTCAAATTTGATGGAGAATTTAAAAGCTTTACAGACAAGCAAAACCTAAGAGAACTCAGCACCACCAAACCAGCTTTACAACAAATGCTAAAGGAACTTCTCTAGGCAGGAAACACAAGAGAAGGAAAAGACCTATAAAAACAAGCCCAAAACAATTAAGAAAATGGTAATAGGAACATATGTATTGGTAACTACCTTAAATGGAAATGGATTAAATGCTCCAACAGAAAGAAATAGACTGGCTGAATGGATACAAAAACAAAACCTGTATATATGTTGTCTACAAGAGACCCACTTCAAACCTAGGGACACATACAGACTGAAAGTGAGGGGATGGAAAAAGATATTCCATGCAAATGGAAATCAAAAGAAAGCTGGAGTAGCAATTCTCATATCAGACAAAATACACTTTAAAATAAAGACAAGAGACAAGGAAGGGCACTATGTAATGATCAAGGGATCATTCCAAGAAGAAGATATAACAATTGTAAATATTTATGCACTTAACATAGGAGCACCTCAATACATAAGCCAAATGCTAATGGCCATAAAAGGGGAAATCTACAGTAACACAATCATAGTAGGGGACTTTAACACCCCACTTTCACCAGTAGAGAGGTCAGCCAAAATGAAAATAAATAAGGAAACACAAACTTTAAATGATACATTAAAGGAGTTGGACTTAATTGATATTTATAGGACATTCCATCCAAAAACAACAGAATACACTTTCTTCTCAAGTGCTCATGGAGCATTCTCCAGGATAGGTCATAACTTGGGTCACAAATCAAGCCTTGGTAAATTTAAGAAAACTGAAGTCATATCAAGTATCTTTTCCAACCACAACCGTATGAGACTAGATATCAATTACAGGAAAAAATCTGTAAAAAATACAAACACATGGAGGTTAAATAATACACTACTTAATAACCAAGAGACCACTGAAGAAATCAGAGGATATCAAAAAATACCGAGAAACAAATGGCAATGAAAACATGACGACCCAAAACCTATGGGTTGCAGCAAAAGCAGTTCTAAGAGGGAAGTTTATAGCAATACAATCCTACATCAAGAAACATCTCAAATAAACAACATAACCTTACACCTAAAGCAATTATAGAAAGAAGAAGAAAAAAAAAACACCAAAGTTAGCAGAAGGAAAGAAATCATAAAGATCAGATAAGGAATAAATGAAAAAGAAATGAAGGAAACAATAGCAAAGATCAATAAAACTAAAAGCTGGTTTTTGAGAAGATAAACAAAATTGATAAACCATTAGCCAGACTCAACAAGAAAAAAAGAGAGAAGACTCAAATCAATAGAATTAGAAATGAAAAAGGAGAAGTAACAACTAACACTGCAGAAATACAAAGGATCATGAGAGCACAGTACAAGCAACTATATGCCAATAAAAGAGACAACCTGGAAGAAATGGACAGATTCTTAGAAAAGCACAACGTTCTGAGACTGAACCAGGAAGAAACAGAAAATATAAACAGACCAATCACAAGCACTGAAATTGAGACTGTGATTAAAAATCTTCCAACAAAGAAAAGCCCAGGACCAGATGGCTTCACAGGTGAATTCTATCAAACATTTAGAGAAGAGCTAACAGGTATCCTTCTCAAGCTCTTCCAAAATATTACAGAGGGAGGAACACTCCTAAACTCATTGTACATGGCCACCATCACCCTGATACCAAAACCAGACAAAAATGTCACAAAGGGGTCTTCCCTGGTGGTGCAGTGGTTGAGAGTCCACCTGCTGATGCAGGGGACACGGGTTCGTGCCCCGGTCCGGGAGGATCCCACATGACGTGGAGTGGCTGGGCCCGTGAGCCATGGCTGCTGAGCCTGCGCTCCGCAACAGGAGGGGCCCCAACAGTGAGAGGCCTGCGTACCGCCAAAAAAAAAAAAAAAAAAAACCCAAAAATGTCACAAAGGAAGAAAACTACAGGGCAATATCACTGATGAACATAGATGCAAAAATCCTCAACAAAATACTAGCAAACAGAAACCAACAGCATAGTAAAAGGATCATACACATGATCAAGTGGGGTTTATCCCAGGAATGCAAGGATTCTTCAATATACATAAATCAATCAATGTGATACATCATATTAACAAATTGAAGGAGAAAAAACATATGATCATCTCAATAGATGCAGAAAAAGCTTTTGACAATATTCAACATCCATTTATGATAAAAACCCTCCAGAAAGTAGGCATAGAGGGAACGTTCCTCAACATAATAAAGGCCATATATGACAAACCCACAGTCATCATCGTTCTCAATGGTGAAAAACTGAAACCATTTCCTCTAAGATCAGGAACAAGACAAGGTTGTCCACTCTCACCACTATTATTCAAAATAATTTTGGAAGTTTTAGCCACAGCAATTAGAGAAGAAAAAGAAATAAATGGAGTCCAAATTGGAAAAGAAGAAGTAAAGCTGTCACTGTTTGCAGATGACATGATACTATACATGGAGAATCCTAAAGATGGTACCAGAAAATTACTAGAGCTAATCAAAGAATTTGGTAAAGTAGTAGGATAAAAAACTAATGCACAGAAATCTCTTTCATTCCTATACACTAATGATGAAAAATCTGAAAGAGAAATTAAGGAAACACTCTCATTTACCATTTCAACAAAAAGAATAAAATACCTAGGAATAAACCTACCTAAGGAGACAAAGACCTGTATGCAGAAAACTATACGATACATAGAACTATAAGAAATTAAAGATGATACAAACAGATGGAAAGATATACGATGTTCTTGGGTTGGAAGAATCAACATTGTAAAAATGACTACACTACCCAAAGTAATCTACAGATTCAGTGCAATCCCTATCAAACTACCAATGGCATTTTTCACAGAACTAGAACAAAAACTTTTACAATTTGTATGGAAACACAAAAGAGCACGAATAGCCAAAGCAATCTTGTGAAAGAAAAACAGAGCTGGAGGAATCAGTCTCCCAGAATTCAGACTACATTACAAAGCTACAGTAATCAAGACAGTATGGTACTGTCATAAAAACAGAACTATAGATCAATGGAACAGGACAGAAAGCCCAGAGGTAAACACACACACATACGGTCACCTTACTTTTGATAAAGGAGTCAAGAATATACAATGGAGAAAAAAACAGCCTCTTCAATAAATGTTGCTGGGAAAACTGGACAGCTACATGTAAAAGAATGAAATTAGAACACTCCCTAACACCATACACAAAAATAAACTCGAAATGGATTAAAGACCTAAATGTAAGGGCAGACACTATAAAACTCTTAGAGGAAAACATAGGCAGAACACTGTGTGACAAAAATCACAGCAAGATCGTTTTTGACCCACCTCTTAGAGAGAAATGGAAATAAAAACAAAAATAAACAAATGGGACCTAATGAAACTTAAAAGCTTTTTTTTTAATAAATGTATTTTATTTATTTTTGGCTGCATTGGGTCTTCGTTGCTGCATGCAGGTTTTCTCTAGTTGCAGCAAGCGGGGTGTACTCTTTGCTGTGGTGCACGGGCTTCTCATTGCTGTAGCTTTTCTTATTGCAGAGCATGGGCTCTAGGCATGCGGGCTTCAGTAGTTGTTGCACGCGGGCTCTAGTGTGCAGGCTCGGTAGTTGTGGCGCATGGGCTTAGTTGCTCTGTGGCATCTGGGATCCTCCTGGAGCAGGGCTTGAATCCGTGTCCCCTGCATTGGCAGGCAGATTCTTAACCACTGCACCACCAGAGAAGCCCAGCTTAAAAGCTTTTGCACAGCAAGGGAAAACATAGCAAGACGAGAAGACAATCCTCATGATGGGGAAAATATTTGCAAATGAAGCAACTGACAAAGATTAATCTCCAAAATTTACAAGCAGCTCATGCAGTTCAATATCAAAAAAAAAACAAACAACCCAGTCCAAAAGTGGGAAGAAGACCTAAATAGACATTTCTCCAAAGAAGATATACAGATTGCCAACAAACACATGAAAAGTTGTTCAACATCACGAATCATTAAAGAAATGTAGGTCAAAACTACAAAGAGGTATCACCTCACACCAGTCAGAATGGCCATCATCAAAATATCTACAAACAGTAAATGCTGGAGAGGGTGTGGAGAAAAGGTAACCCTCTTGCACTCTTGGTGGGAATATAAATTGATACAGCCACTATGGAGAACAGTATGGAGGTTCCTTAGAAGACTAAAAATAGAACTACCATATGACCCAGCAATCCCACTACTGGGCATATATCCTGAGAAAATCATAATTCAAAAGGAGTCATGTACCACAATATTCATTGCAGCTCTATTTACAACAGCCAGGACATGGAAGCAACATAAGTTTCCATCAGCAGATGAATGGATAACGAAAGTGGCACATATATTCAATGGAATATTACTCAGCCATAAAAAGAAACGAAATTGAGTTATTTGTAGAGAGGTGGATGGACCTAGAGTCTGTCATACAGAGTGAAGTAAGTCATAAAGAGAATAACAAATACCGTATGCTAACACATATATGTGGAATCTAAAAAAAAAAATGGTTCTGAAGAACTTAGGGGCAGGACAGGAATAAAGAAGCAGATGTAGAGAATGGACTTGAGGACACGGGGAGGGGGAAGGGTAAGCTGGGACAAAGTGAGAGAGTGGCATGGACTTATATATACTACCAAATGTAAAATAGCTAGTTGGAATCAGCCGCATAGTACAGGGAGATCAGCTCAGTGCTTTGTGACCACCTAGTGGGGTGGGATAGGGAGGGTGGGAGGGAGACACAAGAGGGAGGAGATATGGGGATATATGTATATGTATAGCTGATTCACTTTGGTATAAAGCAGAAACTAACACACCTTTGTAAAGCAATTATACTCCAATAAAGATGTTAAGAAAAAAAAATGCAGTATCTGCAAAGGGCAACAAAGCAAAGTGCAATAAAACAAGATATACCTGTATTTAGTTCTGGGAAATTTTCTACAGTTTTATTTTTTCTCATCAAAATTCCCAATTTTTGAAAATTATATCTCCTAGACTTTCTATCCAATTTTCTTACCTTTATTTCCCTAATTTTATTTCATGAACTTTTAATTTCTGCTCTCATATTTTTTTCATTTTCAATATTTCTTTTATCATCTCTGGGTGTGGCCTTTAAAAATTATATGATATTTTTCTCTATTCATGAATATAATGGCTAAAACTTTTTTGTATGTTTTCTTTTGATCCTATTTCATCTGTGGGTTTTTTTATTTGTTTGTTTTGGACTGTGCTTTTCATGTTTGAGACTTTTCTGAAATGTCTAATGATCCTTTGATGTTTGTTTATATTAAATAAATTACATGAATTTACCATTTTTATAGGCTAAAAATGTTGAGTATTGGCAATTTCACATGATTTAATTGAGTAAAGTCTTAAAAAGCTGAAGCACTAGATGCAGATGGGGTAGGGGAGGGGTTTTGAGAGTTTGATCACTTAGTTTGCAGACTCTTATTTGATGCTCTTGGAACCTTACTTCCACCCTCAGTTGTGCCTGATTCCTTAAGCATGGAGCCTGTCTCGTGCAACTTCTCCAGAAAGGAAATCTCCAGTCTACCGCTGGAATAAAAAAGTTTCACCACTCATTTTTGTAGGAACACAAAATCCTGGAAAGATAGTTTGACCGAGTCATTGAGAGCTCTGTTACAGAACCAGGACTAGACTCCAGATCTGTGACTCAACATAATCTCTCAGTAAAAACAGTCTACTTTCCTCTTCATTACACAAATGATTGAATTTTTAAGGAACTTACCTCTACTTTGTTAAATAATTCAATATCCTCAAGATTATAGCAAATTCATTTCCTGGCTCACTGTTTGTATAAAGTGTTTTCCATTGTTGTCCCAATATATATGTGTTGCCCTAGTGAATGATGAAGTATTTAAATTCTTGCAATTATTGTAGCTAAAAGAAGACAGTCATTATTTTTATATATGGAATTAACACTTGTAACCTAGAGAAGATATCTGTACTTGTTGGGGATGAAAAGTCCTTTCCTTTTTAAACAATTGTAAGCACAGAACAAATGAGCCTCATCAATGGTATGCTCTTCTCATCCTCATCCACATTCCACCTTTTTTTCTTTTATAATAATAGTGATTTATAATTTATTGAAGTAATGCAAATTCCATCATTTAAAATCAATCAATAAAGAAAATATAAAGAAAAATAGTGACAAATCATTTGAAACACCAGAACACAAATATAACCACTGTTACCACTTTGTAAACCTAATTCCAGGTATCCCTTAAGAATATATACAGAAAAGAGATATGTTGAGAGGAAAGGGGATTTGTCAATATAATTCGATAATAATGGAATATTTAAATAAAATGTGTTTGATTTAACTGTACTTGGAAGGAATTTAATAGAAAAAAAGGAAATCAGATTAAAACTGCAGTAGTTACTGAACTTATGATAAACATGCCTTCTTTATAGAAAATATTAAGAAGGAGCTTACTTAAACCCATTCTTTAGTTTCACTCAGGATAAATTGACTTCCTGTTATGAAAGATTCCCCCCATGCTCTTCAGAGACTAGTCTTTTAAATAATTGTTAAAAGCTATGGACTCTGAAATTAAAATGCTACATTTAAATCCTGTCTCTATCACGCAATAGCTATATACATTTGGGCATATTTCTTAAGCTCTGCATGCCTCAGTTTTCTCAACTGTATTTTAGCAAGAGTAATAGCAGATACCTCAAAAGAGCTTTGTGAGGACTGAGTCATAGAACACAAGAAAAATGAATAAGCCCTCTGCAAGTATTAGATATTGATATTCATTCTTGCCCTTTGTATTCCTTTAGTCTTATTCTTGTTGGTTATATTATTTTTCATTTATCATATTTGTATAATATTTAAATTCTATTCTGTAACCTTAATTTTATCACTTTTTTAATATGGAGATATATATTTAGATTAATTCAATATGCATAAACAATTCCTTTGCTGTAGCTTCTTTATTTCTGAATTCTTTGACTTATTTTAAAGAAGACTAGTTGCTTTAAATCCCTACATGGCTCATAATCCCTCTCCAACCTAAAGGAGCAAGTCCAATCAGAGTAATCTAACCCTTTGTAACATCTTTAGCCCCGTTTATCAACCTGCCCTATCCTCACCCAGTACTCTTCATGTCCTCCATTTCAAATATGTTGTCTTTCCATGTATATGCCAGGCTCTTTAAAGCCTTTATGCCTTGATAAATGATGCTGATGTTACCTTTGTTTGGAATACCGTTCTTCTCCAGCCTGCTTGGCAACTATCTACTTAACTTGCAACATAAACTTTCCCCATTTCAATAAATGACATCATACTACTTCCAGTCACTCAGCCCCTAAACCTTGGAGTTGTCCTCTACTTCTCTTTCTACTTCATTCCCCATAGCTAATCCATCAGTGAGTTCTATCACTTCACCCCCAAACCATATCCAAAATCCAACCACTTTTCATACTCTTCACTGCTATGCTCCTGGTCCAAGCCTTCATCATTATCTTGTAAATATGTAAATGACCCCAAGAAATTTCTCAATAATTGTCTCCCTTCTTCTAACCTTGCCCTTTTACCATTGCCTATTTACACAACCAGAACAATCCTTACCTCTCCTCTGTTGCTAACTTGTGTTGGTTTTATGAGAATTGTAAGGTTTTTCCAGTGTTATTTTTGTTGGATGATGCTATAATATATTTTTTATAGTTATAATGGCCAGTAAATATGCAATGAAAGTTAGAGATAAACTTAGAGATTGAATTTCTTTATTACCCAATCCCAAATCTTTGTTTTCTAATCAGGAAATATTATTATCCTTTTTTACACTAGGAAGCAACTTCTCTACTTTTATTTCCCAAATTTAAGGTATATTTTAGAAACAAATTTTCTTATGAAAATTTGAAGTTTTTGCAGTCTATGAATCAAAGACTTTGAGTTGGGAAGTATAGATTCTTAGATTTGTGAGTTATTTTACGTAATTATATTTCTGAAAAATCCTTTGGCATTTAAAAGTTGTCTTGTCTTTGTTCTTTGTGAAATAAGGGCCACCTTTATTTTACATACCTAAGGTTTCTCCTAGAGCAGTGTCTTCTGATATTTTCAAATTATAATAAAGGAAGAAAAATAAAAAGAAAATAAAAGAATAGAAAAGGAAGATAGGAAAGAAGAAAGAAAAGATGAAAGAAGGGTAGGTAGGAAGGAAGGAAAAAATATAATGCATGTAAAAATTTCCAATCACTAAAACCAAAATTGAAAGTTAATACCCTACTAGTAGTAATACTATTTTTCCTAGTGTTACTACCAATAATAATAATAGCAACAATAGCCATTTATTGAACATTCTCCATATGCCAGACTCAGAAAAATATTTTATAAGTATCTTCTCATTTAATATCTATGTTACAATTTAGTACTGGTGGTACAAGTTATTAAGTAACTTGGTCTAGGTCGCCCAGCTAGTAGGTGGCATTGCCAAAATCTACTAGCTAGAAGACTACTAGGTCTTCTAATCAGAAGCTCTGACACTACCTGAAACTCTTTTTACAGTATCTCTCATCATTAAATAATGAGTAAAAATGCAAAAATATCCTTCAAGGTTGAGTTAAGACATTGGAAATATTTGTGGTTATGTTTTTTTTTCCTCCATTGAAAAACAGATTGTGTTTCACAGTTTTAAATCACAACAATTCCATTAGCATTCAGCTTTTGCTGTGAAAGGGTTTGGATCTTTGCCATAATATGCCCTTTAAAGTGAAATTTGGCCAAGTTGTAGCCTAGGAGCAATAGTGGAGCAGAATTGATCATTAAAATGAAATTGCCAGACTTGAGTAGTCTAGCAACCATAATGCATTTTGCTGACTACATAGATTCCAAAGTTCCTTTTAATGCTAATAAAGCACTAATTTTTCATGTTCAAAGATTTTCACAGTAGTTTACCTAGTTTCTTTCATTTATTTTGGAAGCATGTAATAATACCAGCTTATAAACCACAGCTAGAAGACGATGTTTACTTCACATCCCCAAATTCTCTACCCAACTCAAATTTACAAGAATTTAAGGTAGGGAATATGTAACCTGAACTGTAGCTTATAGAATTATTGCCTTACTTGGCAATTTAGGACTCTTGGCTGTAAACGACAGAAATTCAAAAGAGCTTAGACACCAGATAAATGTATTGATTCTTGTAAATGTAAATTTGGGGGCTGTTTGCTTGGAGGTATGCCTGGATCCCAATGATCTAACAATGTTGTCAGAAAGTTGATTCATTTCAGCTCTCAACTTTCTTTCCTCTGTGTTTTCTTAATTCTTATGCAGGTAATATTCAAATGGTGTCAAAGATGGTAAATATTCCAAATTTAGCTTAATAACATCATAAGAATAAAAGTGCCTCTGTCCTTGTCACTTTGGCCAAAGTTCCTGGAATGGCTACCATTAGCTCCTTTTTATCCCTGAGTAATTACCAAGGCCAGGGGATGAAGTGCTCTGTATGACCACTTGAGTCTGGCAATTTCATTTTAATAGATCAATTGTACTCCACTATTGCCCCTAGGCCACAATTTGGCCAAATTTCACTTTAAAGGGCAACCATCCATTCCTGAGGCTAAGGACTTGAGTCAGTCCCATTCAAACCCCATGATGCTGAAGCAGAAGAGGTGTTGTTTCTGTTACTAGAAGAAGGGGAAGTAGATGCTGGTCAGACAAAAACAGAAGGAATCCGGTATACCTGGACTTTTTCCCAAGTGACTGAGAAATACAGTAATCTCTCACAAATATCTCACTTTATTGGCATGAAATTCTACTTTATACTAATTTAATTCCATTTAACTTTTTGATATTTAGTCTTATTTAGGTCTTAACATAACCCTGGATTTCTAATGGTTTCCCTTGGCAATAATTAGAGAAAGAACCACACATCAACATAGAAAATGGAGATAAAGTGAACTACAGAACAGGAGTAGTAACACTTTAGGATAAACTTAGGAAATATGAAAACGTTAAATCCTGCATTAGAGATTTTCCAACTTCAGTTACAAAGAGGCTGATGACCTCTGCTTTGGAGTGACTTTATCTTAGATAGCCAACATTTGTGTGCCTTCCTATGTATTAAGAGGGAGTTAAAAAAATTATCAACTCAGCTAATCTTTTTCCATCAAAAGCATCAAAGTTACTCTCTGTCTCTGGGGCTGTGGTGAAATGTAGGAGGTGAGAATAAATAACTATAAACCATAAAATCAGGAAGGTATAAAACAGTTAGTTGAAGAAATAAGTGTAGAGAGTAAATTGTAGCATTCATATTATAAGTAGCCAAGCAAAATTAATCAATGAGTGTCTGCTTGAAATTGTAGGGAAGAAAAAGTACACTCTTAAATGTTTATAATGAAGAATGAAATGCCACTGAAAATTAATTGGACCGTGCTTATTATTATTTTTATTAATGAGAAATCATAATAGTATCTAACTCATAGGGCTGTTGTGATGATTAAATAAGATGATACTATGCAGTGTTAGGTTCAACTAAAGCCCTCAATAATTGTTAAACATTCTATGGAACTTAAATGTCCTTCCATACTAACTTATTTTAATTATAGGACCTAAAAAAGTTCTCCAAACCTTGCCTGAGCCCCAGTGAACATACACATGAAAATAACAAAACACCTATGGGGATCCAGTTTCCCTGGACAAGAAGAGTAAGAAAAACTGAGGACAGGTGTCCTGATGAAATTTAATGGAAAAAAGATGATAGAAAGGTCAAATAACAACTTGACCAATGATAAAACACACAATAGCATTATTTAAGGAGACTTAATACAGTATAAAAAAGGCTTTCTACTTTGAAAAGATGATTGGCAAACCAAAATAGGTATCAGTGGATGATGTGAAGCGTATAGAGATATAAAGGTGTGACCCTGAAGACCAAGGGGAAGAAACATCATAAAGCACAGAACAAAAACCACAAGAAATTAAAGTCATGAGGAAAAAGATCTGGGGGGAGATAAAAAGCAAAACAACTTGTAGAACTGAAATTAGGGACTCCCTCTGTGAATAATGGGTATTAAGGATGGAGAAAAAGAAATAAGTGGGGCTGGGGGGCAGGATGCAAGTTAGAGGAGGATGGAACAGTGTACAGTTAGAGATGAAGAGAAGGGGGAGTGGAGTGAAAGATGAATAGTTCCTTGGAAAGTAGTATAATATAATCCTATTTATAGATAATTTTATATGTGAGTGCATGTGAAGTACACTTTTTGCTTTTATATATTATTTATTACAAAAGTTAATTTCTACAGATTTTGGGGGGGGCATAATATATTGTTCACTGAGAAAAGGACACCCAGGACAATGTGTACAATATGGTGGTGTTTTGATTTAAATAAAAAGATCAAAGCCCTGTGTGTGCACATGCATATATGTGTGCATGAGTATGTATGGGGGTAGGTATATGAGCGGATGTGTGTCTTTTTATATAGGAGAGGATATTAAATGAGAGAAGAGAGAAATGATTTTTGTAGTCATCTTCATATTATTTAACTTGCTTACTATTAAGTCATGCATTGCTTTTGTAATTTGTAAAACATCAAATTAATGTATCAGAATAAAACAGTTTAGGGTGCTAATATCTGTGTAATCTAACAAGAGGGAAGGGGTTCAATGTGTAATGGAAATTACATTTGGTGGCTATTAAACCAATGTATTTTAATCCTCCTAACTGCAGTTATCTAATGGGCTCCCAGATCAAGAGCCACACCTGGAAACTCAGATTCATTTTATGGTAAGAGCGGAGCAGATATTGCCTTTGCAATGACCACTGCACCATGAGCCTTGCTCCTATAATGAAGAAGGAGAAAATGATGCAGAAAAGTAGCTCTTAGAAGAGGTGGACAATCACCCCTTAGGAGGTATTTTGGAAAATGGTGGGGCCCTTTGTTATTGTTGTCAAACAACGCTTGGAGGTCACACTTTGTATTTAATGAAGAGAGACCAGGGATTCTAGACAGCTAGAATGAGTGGCCTGGCTCACTGAAGTAAAGTAATATCCTAAACCATGGACACATAGAAAATGTGTTTAAAGTAATCTGAGCCTAGAACCCGACTCTAACTGACATAAAAACAGGAATATTTTTCACCCAATTTACATACATTAAATTTTCCATAAGTGTACTACAGTATAAGCTGTAGGAAAATCATACTTTGTTTCCTTTGCAAGTTTACTGAGATTTGGTCACTATTTTGGAATATCATCCAACAAGGTATTCATGGAGTTTGAGTCCAGTAGAGAAATATAATTTCTCAGTAGAGAAATTATAAGTTACATTCAGGTGATTTCCACATATAGACTTAACCACCAGACCAATTCAATATGTCTTTCCTTGTAGTTATGACCAAGCATTTGTTTATATTTTAAAATATATAAAGAAAAATTACCTTTGCTTTTTCTCTCTTTATTACAGTTGGAATACAATATTGATTTTAGTTCTGTGAGGAGTTATATTATCTATGGTTTTCACTTCAGGATAGCAAAAGCTGTGACAAAGATTATTTATTATTAAAGGAGCATAGTGTCTAATAGGATGAGAAGGACTCCAGCCTCTGGGAATGAGGAAGGAAGGAAGGAAGAAGATGCCAGACTCCTTGATTCCCCCCCCCCCCACTTTGGGGCTCACATTTTCAATGTTGTGGGCCACAGAAACATTTAGACAGGTGGGGGGTCCTGGCATCACCATATCAGTGGCATGCTTCCCTGGGTGTATAGAGGGGAAGCTGCCAGTGTCTAGAGAATTCTCATGCTCAGCATGGCCAGGAGCCGGGGAGCTCACGTGGAGGGAGGAGACACAGAGAGAGAGAGAAGCACCTCTGCCTCTCCCATTTTCTATACAGGAAATCCAGAAGTTCCTCCATTCCAGACTCAGAAAATATGGGGCAGCCCATATCCCCTTCTGCCATGGGGTCACACACATCTAAATGTCAAGACAGGGGAAACGTGAGACTGGGAATTTTACCTAGAGACACTAAGAATTTTTCATGAAAATACTAATATTGAAGCTAGTATGGGTTGGCCTGAGCTTCCCGGACTAGATTAAGTCTAATATTTTCCCTTACCATTCAGTGGAATAACAGATTAGTTATTAGGAAAATTCAAAATCTGCATTGTCTTTACGACTTATATGCAATTAAAAGTGAAATTACAAGCAGGTTACAAATGTAAATATTGTAAGATGTCCTTTTTATTTTTTGATAGAGGGAAGATTTTAGAAGCAGGAGGGTACTGAGCACTGAAGGTGAAGGTGGGATAAGGTATATACAAGTTGGGAGGGAGCAGAGAAAAGGGAATTTCTAGATACCAGCCAAGTTTTTCCACTTGACAGTTTTGCTTTGGGCCTATCCCGTTTGTCTTCATCTGGGCTCAGACAACTAGAAGCTGAGGCCAAAAGGCTTCTCCTTTGTTCTGCATGACAGAGCACAGTCCAGCCTAAGCAAGAATTATATTAGCGTCTGCTACAGAGATAGGGGAGGAAGAGAAGACACGCTTCGTGGGGGTGTTTTCTTCCAAATTCTTCTGTGTGATCTCTCTTTCCCAAATACAGTTCTAAGATGTTTATGAGTTCCTTTAAAATGTTTTCTCCTTTTATTATCTCTTTTTTTCTTCTTTCCTGCTCTAAGCATTCTTGTTTTTATTGATTTTGGATTTCAACCACCTTGTATTTTGTGGGAAATGGAGAGAGTTTTAAGAGTGAGTCAATAAATTTAGTGCTAGGACAGAGGAAAGACACTTAACAGAGGATTATGGCCAACCTCTGCCTAAATTCTCAATTTACTATGTTAGGGATTTGGTTTAAGTTGTGGATAACGATGTTTAATGATTTTAGGAAAGCACATGCAGATGCTGTTCTCAGGAATGCAGACACTGAAAAGAAAGGTTTTATTTAGTCATTCAACAAATATTTATTGTGCAATAAAACCACTAGCTGCTGGTGATATAGCAGTGAAAAGAAAAAACAAATACTGTTTTTGTTCTCAGGGAGTTTTAGTTTTATGCAGAGAAGAGAAACAACAAATAAATAAATAATATGCTATGTGTCAGGTGGTATTAAGAACTATGAAGAAAGAAAAGCAGGTTAATGGATTAGACAGTAACTACCAAGGAAGGAAAGGGTATAGCTATTTTTAAGAAGTCCTCACCTGACAAGGTGACATTTGGAAAGAGAATTGAATGAAGCAGGGGGCCAGCCACTCTGATATTCAGAAGAGGGCTTTTTCAGCCAGAGAGACCAGCAAGTACAAAGGCCCTGAGGCAAGACTGTGCCTGGCATATTCAGCAGAACAAGTAGTCTATGTGGCTGGACCAGAGTGACCAAAGAGGGAAGTGTGACTCAGTTGGCAATAATCAAGTCAAGGTAGAGCTTTAGAAACCACTGGAAGGGCTTTTCTTTTTCCCTGAGGGATATAGGATGCCATGGAGTTTTGTTGAGCAGAACAGTGAAATAATTTCATCTGTGTTTTAACTAAATCAATTTGGCTGCTGTGTTGAGAATACATTAATGGGAAAAATCCAAAAGTTGGGAGGATATTGAGATGGGAACAGATATTTTGGAAGCTGAGAATAAAAAATGTTTCAAGAAGGAGGTGGTGGTCATCTATGTTAAATGCTGCTATGAGGGCAAGTAAGTTTGTTCATTGGATTAGGCAATGTGGGGACAATGTTGACAAGAGCAGTTTCCATGGAGTTGCGGGTCAAAAGACTGATTGGAGTGCTTTCAGAAGAGTGAAAGAAGTGGAGACATTAGTATGGACAAAAATTTTATCAGTTTTGTGTAAAAGAGGGCAGAAAAGAAAAAGTGAAAGGAGAAATAGAGGATGAGAATGTGAAATAGGGTTGTAAAATCAAAGAAAGTTTGCTTTGTTTGCTTTAAGGTGGGAGTTTATGGCATGCTTGTGTATTGATTATCCTAGTAGATAAGGCATAAGCAATGGTTCAGGAGATGTTGGGGACAGTTATAGAAACAAAGCCTTTGAGTAAGGTGAGTGGGAATGAGTTCCAGGGGATAGACCCTGGAAAGTTTGTATGAAAGAGTTGACTGTATTTTCAGTTTTATTGGGTTATAATTGATAAACAGAAATTGTATATATTAAGGTCTACAACTTGATGTTTTGTTATAGTATACATTGTGAAATGATCACTAGGAATCAAGCTAGTTAACATATCTACCATCTCATATAGCTACAGTTTTTGTGTGTGTGTGTGTTGGTGAGAACACTAAAATCTACCCCCTTAGCAAATTTCATATATACAGTACAGCATTGTTAACTATGGTTACCATACTGTATATTAAATCTCCAGAATTTACTCAGTTTGCATAACCGAAACAGGGCTCTTTGTCCAGCATCCCCCCATTTTCCTCAACTCCTGGCAACTACCATTCTACTCTGTGCTTCTATGAGTTCAACTATTTTAGATTCTACATATGAGTGAGATCTTTCAGTATTTTTCTTTCTGTGCCTGACTTATTTTGCTTAAAATGATGTGCTCTAGGTTCATCCATGTTGTCACAAATGGTGAGATTTCCTTCCATTTTATGGTTGAATAACATTCCTCCGTGTGTGTGTGTATGTGTGTGTGTGTAAAATTATATTGTCTTTATCCATTTATCTGTGGACAAACACTTAGTGCCATATCTTGGCTATTGTGAATAATATAGCATGAACATGGGAATGTAGATATCTCTTTGAGACAACACATTTCATTTTCTTTGGATATATACCCAGAAGTGGGATTGCTGGATCATATGGTAGTTCTAGTTTTAATATTTTGAGGAAACTCCATACTGTTTTCCATAACGGCTGTACCATTTGTACCAATGTAAATTTACATTTCCACCAACTGTATGAGTGTTCCATGTCCTCTCCAACACTTGCTATTTCTTATCTTTTTTATTATAGTTATTCCTAACCAGTGTGAGGTGATGGGTTGACTTTAGGTATGAGTACATCCATGGCAACAGGAAGGAAAGCAAAGTACCTGGTAGAGATATAGTGACATATACACTGGGGGTAGGAATATGTGGATATTCTTTTCTGATTGCTCTACTTTAGCAGTAAAATATGAAGTAGGGAATTAAAGAAGACAGAGAGTGTGTTAGAGATTCTGACAAGAAAGCGTAAGTGATGGAATAGTCATTTTGGAGACTGGGGAGGTAAATTGAATTGGGACATGTAATAGGGTTGCTAAGAACATCATGGGTCCACTGTAAGTAGTGATCATACATTTTAAATCAGACAGGTCAACACAGTCATATGTTTTCATATGTCAAGTCATGTCCAGCTTCTCAGAGTCAAGCACAGAACACACAAAAGTTGGGATTCAACCATGGTGGAGTTTTGTCAGGCTACTATACAATGAAGGAAGAGAGGGAGCAATGTTTTCAAGGGATTGTGTGAGGAGTGATCCTTTTATACTGAGTAAGGAGGGAAGTGAGGATGTGAAAAGATGAAAGACCAGCAAAAGTTGATAGAATCCATCTTCCCATGAAAGTGCAGAACCTTTGAATGGTGTATGAAAGGGATTAACTGAAAATAAAGAGAAAGAAGTAATCACAAAATGGGCCGTTTCAAATGGAGGTTGTTGAGATCTGCAGTTGATGACGACAACAGGATTTAGGATATGACCTGGAAGCAGGTGTTAGTGGGAAATGAGGGCAAGACCATTGGACATGAGGAGGTCAAGACACTGAGAACCAGAATATTGAAGGATTCTCTCCAATGTGAGTTACAAAGGTGTCAAAATTGCCAAGGATGATTGAAGAAGTGGTGGAGAGTCAGTGAGCTACTTGCTAAATTTTAACTGAATAAGAAGGGCTGATCTTAGTGTCTGTACATGACTGGAGCAAGGGCCTATGATAGGAGGTTGCCATATGGCATGACCTACAAAGGAGCAGGGATTTTTTTTTTAAAGGAAGGAGGTAGTACTAGTTTGGAACTACCAAGAAGAAACAAAGGATAATATCTACTCCACCCTCAAGATTTATGGGAAATAAGAGGAAAAAAAAAATCACCTTTTTGGAGGCTACAGGGTATGCAGTATCCACAAGGGCAAATAAGTTTTTGCTAGAGCAGGAAAGTGAAGGAAACATTTAAAGAAGAATTTGAGAATCCCAGGGATTAAGTTGATGAGGTATCAGGAATTCCAGAGAGTACATTGGAAGGATTTAAGGGAGAAGGAAGGAGTGGAAGACTGCTCCAGATTAGGGGATATTAAAATTGATATGGGGATGAGAGGTCAAGTAATGAAAGAGGACTCGTGGTTCCTGGAGTGACTAAAGTAAAAAGGAATGTAGGGCATGATGTGATTAGTCCCCAAACTTGACTTTGCTATCTACAGAAAGGATTATACAACTCTCTCATCATTTCAGGAAATATCCAAGGAAGCATGAAAGGTGAGAAGAGGGATTTAAGAATTTGTGATAGAAATGCCAAACAAGAAAGTTTTAAATTTACTCAGCATGCCTGACTTCTTAACAGAGAGCTGCATTTTCAGTACAAAAATTTACTGGTAGAACCCTGTAGTGAATGGTCCAAAAAAACCACCAAAAACAAAAACAAAACTGCACCATATTATGATGCCCACCACATTATCGGCAATTACAAAGCACATGTTTTGGGCATTTATTGTGTTAAGCTATTTATATCTATTATTTAATTTAATTTTATAAGCAACACTGTCAGTAGGTCTAATAATCTCCATTTCACGGTTAAACAAAACAACGACGATGAGAAAAAAACAAGCTCAAAAAAACCCAAAACAAAACCAGAACAAGGGTCAGTAAGGATTTGAACTTACAGCTCTCTGACTCCAAAGTTAAAGTTGAATGATGGTGAGGATCTGGAGTTTTGGAAGATTCGAGGGTAAATGTGGAGTAAAAGTCTGGTTCCAGGAGCAATTCAGCTCCACAAATATCATGTTCATACTCCAGCACCGCACTCAACGCTGGAATAAAAAAGATTAATAAAACTTGATCTTTGCCCTAGAGGAGTTCAAAATCTACTGGATGGACTTTGTAAACCAAAATTACAGTCCATTATGACAAGTGCAAATATGAAAAAGCCTGTGTCCAGATAGGGGTAATACACAGGAAGGAATGACTAACTCTTTATCAGGAGGGTTTCAAGGGACCAATCAGAGTTTTCCAGGCAGAAAAAGGATGTAGCACATTCTAGAAGGGGCTAATGTGATTAAAGACACATGTGGGCTTGTTAGGTGTGAACTGGAGGAGACCCAACATTTTCTGAGACTGTGGTGAAACACATAAGGATTAGTGAAGATATAGTCACATATAATAGGAGGTGAAGCCAATGAGAAAGCTAAAGAAAGACTATCCCTTGGTTTTATATAAGTGGCATGGTTTTTCTCATAAGAGCTGACACTCCAAGAAAAAATATAAAATTTCTGGCCAGAGCTTCTCTTATTTTTAATAATCACAAGTATGTCTTATCCCCATTATGCAAATGAGAAGCGAAGAGACAGAAGTCCAAGTCTGTTTGACTCCATAGTTCATGTGCTTTATACTTCCCACAAGGGGATTCCAAAAATGCACTGTAACATGTATAAGTCATTTGGCCAAGTGGGAATCAGTAGTAAGAGAGAAGAAACTGGGAAAAAAAAAATAACAACAAAAAAGAATCACATAATAATACAGAAGGATTTTATAGGTAAAAATACCAATTGCAGAAAGTTTTCATGCATCGTCATGAATGCTGGCCAAATGTGTATAAGTGCCAAGAATACAAAAAGGCTTAGAACACCACCTGTATTTTGTGTTAGGAACAGATTATGTATATGAAAATAACTTAATTGTTCATTATTTTACAAAAATATTTATTTGTTAATATGTACTGGACAACTTGCTAGTTCATATAAAATTCATATAAAAATAAAACAGAATCTCTGCCCTGCAGGAACTCACAGTCAAGTAAAGGAGACACAGGGGGAATTCCCTGGTGGTCCAGTGGTTAGGACTCTGTGCTTCCACTGCTGGGGTTCGATCCCTGCTCGTGGAAAGATCCTGCAAGCCACGCAATGTGGCCAAAAAAAAAAAAAAGTAAAGGAGACACAAATTAATTTGTAATTTATGTATGGAAAGTGCTCTATGAGAAAGCCCTAAGCTTGAAAATAAGTGTGAGTTATCGAGCACATAGCAGATGCCCCCAAAAGTTATAGCTATAAGTGTTGCCCAGTAGGTGTGAGTGGGAGGGAGCGCCTCTGGTTACGTTCTGCATTCTGAGTTTTGGCCTATTCAACTAGAATTTCAGGGAGGCAGGATCTAGGCACATTTATGTTTCACAATTGCCCCAGGTGATTCCTCTGAAGAGACAAAGTTGGGAAGCGTGAGTTAAGGCAGTGGTTTTTAACCACAGATACACACTAGCATCATTTGGGGAGCTTGAAAAAGAATGCTGCCTGGGTTCCCTCCCAGTCTCATTGAACTAGAATCTCTGAAGGTGTGTCTCATGCATTAGTATTTTTAAAATACTGTCTAGGTGATTCTAATGGTCAGCCAAGATTGAAGACCACTGAGTTAAGGGATTGGCATGGATGGGAAAGCCCAAAAAGGAGGCTAAGAAAAAGCACAAGTGAAAGCATAACACTAGAGATAGGAGAGGATGCAAGGAAAATTCATGTTGTAGCATTACAGGGGCCTTTCACAGAGGAGTGAAGATGTGGTCACTTGTTACAAAATGGCACAGAGACATCAACATGCTTGCTGGATTTGATTATTATAAGGTGGCTGTTGACCCTGATGAGAAGGGATGCAAAGGATGGCGGGATAGAAGCCAGATTACAATGAATTGAGGATGGCATGAAGGAGAGAAAGTAAAGAGAGAGAGAGTAAAGATTATTCTTCTAAGAAACTTGCCTTGAGTGGAATAGAGAAAGTTTCAGAAGGATGGAGAGTTGGTCAAGAAAGGATAATTGGTAAAGGTGGGAGAACCTAAGACCCGGAACACAGAAGTTATAAGGAGAAAAGAAAGTTCTTCCTCTAGGAAAAGCCTTAAGGATAGGGATAGATATAGACAGATTTATACCTGGGGGAAGGAGGGAAAGTTGAGGGAATTCCCACCCAAGGAACTCATTTGTGCTGATTGATTAAGCCAAAAATCTGGGGAGGGGGATGAAGGAGGGAAGGGTGGCATTGAAGAACCAGTTGATAATTTAAAGAAGTTGGAAAGAATGGGGCCGAGTTAAGGGAAATGTACAAAGGCCTGATATGAGTGCATTGAGGGCATTGCCTTGGTAGAAGATATTAAAATGAACAAATTATGCAACTTTATTCAGCAGAAGTCTGGGTATAGAAGCCAACACTCGATAAATGAATTGATTTGGGATATGTGAATTACGGGACAAGGAGAGCAGACAGATGTTAGTACTATCAGCACTCCTTCTCTAGTAATATTAGGTACCAAATAAAAGATACTACAAGTGGTCTTCCCAGAGCCAGTGCAAGAAAAAAATGGCTTCCTGGGCAAACATTATATGGAGGAAAGGAGAGTTATTAAATATTAGGCTTAAGAAAGAGAATGAGGAGTAAGAGAAGTTGAATGGCAACGGTGCTGAGACCACAATTGTGTCAGTTAAGCTGGCAACAGTGACCAGTCTGATTGGAGTAGGAGATGTATGAGTGTGGAAGAGAAGAAACAGATGAGATCCAATTGTGAAGGGTCTTGGATGCTGGGATAAGGAGATACAGACTGAATCCTATGAGTGGTGAAGAGTTATGGTTTGCTTTTCTTTGATCGTGGAAAATGGTGTGCAAAGTTGCATTTTAAGCAGGTTAATTTGGCAGCCACCTATATGGCTCATCTGCATATTAGATGTTGACCTCCTAAGTTTCTTGTGGTTTTCACTATTCAGCTCCTCTACTAACTTACTCTTCCATTCCTCACAATCATTATTATTTAGCACCTTGTGCTCCTGCTTTCACCACCACCTTCATAGATTTTTTTGGAGAACCTCATTCTCTTTGCCCTCTCTGCCTCTTTCCACAACGACTGGAATTTCCTCCTCTGTTGGCATCTGTCCTGCTTCCATTCCTATTTATCAGGCTGTTCTTTTCCTTCTTTTTAAACTCTCCTCCTTCCTCTATCCCCCTAATGCAGGTATCAGTCTGGAGCCCCTGTTCCTCTTTGTCTTCTTCTGAGGATACTTCCTCTTTACGGCTCACCACCTCTGTGCAGATGACACAAATCTATACCTCCAGCCATCCCTGCTATCCTGAGTTATAGACCCCACATTTCGATTTCTCAGTATAAATTATATCTTCACATGGGGTCCCTCCTGTAACTCAGTGTTACTAAAACAGAATTATTACATATCCTACAAAAGAAGAGTTTCTTTCCCTGTGCACAAAACTTCTGTTTTGTCTTTTTAAAATATATATTTGTACCCCCTATTAACATCCTATCTGGGTCGTTGTAGTAGTTTCTTAATTGGCTTATTGGGTTCTGGATTTTTATCCCTTTGATTTGAGTTATGAAACATTGACAGATAAATCTTTCTGAAATGAGTTTTATTCATGTTCTCCAATTGGCCTCATTTCTCAGCCTTCCTGTCCCTGTAAGAAAGGCTAATGGACTCTCCATTATTCATGGATTGAAGTCCAAAACAAATTTCTTAGCTTTAAATCATTTGTTCTTTAATGGCAATAATATTTTTGTTGATCTTTATGTTTTTCTGTAGTGTTTCCTAAATTGAGTTATATCAAGCCCTCATCTTCATTTTATTTATTTAATAAGCAAACATTTTCCAGCATCTCTGGTGTTCTGACAAGAGGTAAATGCTTCACACTTGATAATTACCTGCCCTACATTTTTCCCTGTCTACCCCAAACACAAGGTTTTCTACACTCAACTCCCAAATGTGATGGTTTCCTGAAGGTGACAGTGACCTTGATAATAAAAAAGGCATCTCTTGGGGCTTCCCTGGTGGCGCAGTGGCTGAGAGTCCGCCTGCCGATGCAGGGGGCACGGGTTCGTGTCCCAGTCTGGGAAGATCCCACATACCGCGGGGTGGCTGGGCCCGTGAGCCATGGCCTCTGAGCCTGCGTGTCCGGAGCCTGTGCTCCGCAAGGGGAGAGGCCACAACAGTGAGAGGCCGCGTACCACAAAAAAACAAACAAAAAATAAACAAACAAAAGGCATCTCTTTTTACTTATAATAAGATTTTTATAAGGAAATATGCTCTATAGTACTTTTTTGGTCTGCTGTTTTTTATTTCCTGTTTTTAAAAATAGGCTTTCTGGATGAGTAATCTGTGAGGCAGACATCCATCCTTGTTACTACCTTACTACAGGAATTATTGCACACATAGTGAATGGTGTACTCTGGGGGCACTTTTGGCCCATTAGCCTTTCTGGTTGCATAGTAGTTCAGTCTCTCCTTTCTTAAGTGTGAAAAGACTTCTTTATGTGAACCCCCATTTGATACCTAAGGACCTATGCTTTAGCTGGAATTTCAAGCTGGCTTGGGCTTCCATGTTATGTGAAGAAATGATTAAGCCTGCAACCATGAGGTTTTCGTAGTCTGCAGGGTCCAGAAAGAAAGGAATCTTTCTGATTGAAACCCTCCTGGTTCTGGATGCCTTTTTTTGCATCAAAGCTGCTTTCCCCCATAATTACTATATTGAACTTTGTTTTGTTCGGTTTCTTCTGTTGCTTTTCTAATCAACTGGATTTTAATACATACATTTTCCATTGTTTGTTTTGCATATAAAATGTGTTTTTAACAATTGCTTGAGTTTTTCAGATTAAATATTTATTTAGGCCTATTGTTTCTGCCAAATCTTAAACGTTGTTTACATTATCACCTTTTCTAGAAGTCATATGTTGCTTCTTAAGAATTTTGAAAAAGAATAAGAACGTGAGAAATATGGACTAATTTGCAGAATACTAAATTTTGCATTTTTCTTACATGAATATATTTTCCTTTCTAACATGATTATAAGCTTCATGTGGGTAATAATTTATCATAGTGTATAGTTCTCTGTACAGCACCCAATAGGGTCACATAGGTAGTAAACACTCAGGAAATACTTATTGGCCTTTGTTTCAGGAACACAATCTATCTGTGTTGAAAAAGGATTTTTAATATCCAGCAACTTCAAATCAATCATGCCAATTTATTGAACTTAAGAATTTAACCAGACAGCAATAAAGACACAGACCTACTAGAGAATGGACTTGAGGATATGGGGAGGGGGAAGGGTAAGCTGTGACAAAGCGAAAGAGAGGCATGGACATATATACACTACCAAACGTAAGGAAGATAGCTAGCGGGAAGCAGCCGCATAGCACAGGGAGATCAGCTCGGTGGTTTGTGACCGCCTGTAGGGGTGGGATAGGGAGGGTGGGAGGGAGACGCAAGAGGGAGGGGATATGGGAACATATATATATATATATATATATGTATAACTGATTCACTTTGTTATAAAGCAGAAACTAACACACCATTGTTAAGCAATTATACTCCAATAAAGATGTAAAAAAAAAAATTAACCAAACTTCAATTTTTAAAAAACTGTTTCCTACAACAAACCCTTGTTTGTTTCTCTCTGCCTCTCCCCATACTTAAAGAATTCTGTTGGTTTGATCTTGACTGTTATCTAGATCTCCGTGTGTTAACAGGGATGAAGTATTAACTTGTTAACTTATTATTAGTAATGATTTCATCTAGTACCATACAGCAAGGAAATCAAGAATAGTCTTGTTCCTTGAATTTATAATAAATAGATTAAAACAATTCTATTCTGTATATAAGTTTTGGAGATTAGACTAAAGCTGTAGGCTCTTTGGGGTGTGTGTGTATACTTTAAAAAATGTTAATTAGAAAACTTAGTCCAAACAACTTATCCTTTTGCTAATAGATAGAAGTGTAATAATGGATCCTAGAAGGAAACATTAGCAACTTCTTTAGAATGTTGTATTTGAATATGCACTTGAACTTTTTAGTTAATAATTTAGATAATAAAATTCCACATGAAATCTATGTCAAAAAATGGTTAGAAAATACAAAAAGTGTATCAGTAGACATGATTCTGTAGAATCTGAAGATGGCTGTAAAAAAGAAAAAAAAAGTTTCTAGATATGGATGAATTTAGGAAATATTTTGCACTAAATTTTTACTTTAAATTTGAAATCAATATGGATAGTATTGGTTGCAAATAAATCATCAAATCATAACTATTTTAAAGACTCTGCTAACCCTGTGCTTGCTGCCATGAAGTACATATGAAAAATAGAAGAAAAATCTTTGTTCTCATAGTTTATTCCCATTAGAGGAAAAACATAAAATGATAAAAAGTTAAATAGTAAAAAGCTTAAAAATCATCTTGAGATTAAAAACAGAAGAGAGAGCACAGGACAATATTTATTCACAACATATTCTTTGGTCTAGTTCTATGTTTATTTTTTTATCTTTAGTTTTTATTAATTTTTATTGGAGTATAGTTGCTTTACAATGTTGTGTTAATTTGTACTGTACAGCAAAATGAATCAGCTATAATATGTGCCATTCCCTCCTTTTCTCCCTTCCTCCCTTCTCTCCCAAAGCATGGCTGAGCGCCTTCTGTATGTCAGGCCCTGTGCGGGATATAGAGTTACAGAGAAAAATGAAGTATAGTTTCTGCCCTTGAATGAATCCAATTATACCAATTGGAATCTTCAGGAGCCATCATTTAACAGGTCAAACATCAGAGAGCAGCAAGGAGGGGGTGTCTGTTACACCCCCAATTTGGGGGGTTCTTAGAAGGATTTTTAGTCCAATGGTGTCTCCCAGGCATAAGATCTGTTCAGGAGGGGTTGTAGCCAGCCCTTTACAAATATACTGGGATATCTTTGTGGAACCCAGTCAACTTTTCTAATCCATTCTGAGCTTCAGAATGGGAACAAGATCTAAATCAAGTTAACTACTTACGAGGCAACAGGGACTTTATAATCATTACTAAATAAGACTACAAGATGAAATTAGGACTCAAACCCCAGGCGATGTACGTAAAAGTAATTTTCATTAGATTATGACATATTCTGAACTTCACCAATCACCAAATGTTCTTACTTCTGAACATCCAAAGAACAATGTGGATAAGCAGAGGTTTAGAATTAGGGGAAGGAAAGTCTACTGTGGATGAGGAATGTGTATCTTAAGGGAAGCAAGGGCACTCCCTAAACTTACCATGACTCCTAAGAAATCACATAGTTCCTGGAATGTAATAAGTAATCAATAAAAATTATTGTTAAGAGAAAGATTTATGTCAAAAAGATACATCATTTTCAGAGGATAGCTCTGGAGACTCCTATCAGAGATATTCCCATGCCAGTGTCTGTGGCCCAGTCTGAGGTGGATGTTAGGTGTCTCCTTATTCCCCCAAACAGGTCATCTAATAGCTTTAACCTGTGACTTTTTAAACAGTATCTATTATTTTCCTCTTTGAACAATGTATATTAAAATGGTATATTTATATTACATAAATATATTTTACATAAACTGGTTTGTATATGGGAAGGGTGGCATTAGATTATTGTGTTTCCATTTTCTGACTTTTATTTCAGGAATGTATGGCTGCCTTGCTTCTCTTGGCCCTTCTGGTTCTGGTGTTAATTCAATGAAACAGATCTGGGGACCCTGCTTCTCCCCACTACCTTAATAGAAAGATTAACTGGCTTTCCTCATTAAGGAGGTTCTGATGTCCCAGGCAGACTAAAAGGCTTAACTTGTTTCCTTCATTTAAAGTGTTTTGAACTCTCACATTAGATCCTGATTTTTAGACCACGTCCATGGTAAACTGGGCATAGATCTTGGATTCTAGAGTATTTCCATTCCTCTAATTCTAGTTCCTGAAATCTTACAGGATAGATTAAATTATATAGTGCTTTCTGAGCCTCTCCTAGAAAAAAAAAATCCTAGGGTTTCATCAAATCCTAATTAAAAGAATGAAGGACTCAATGCAAAGTATGTCAGTCTGGTTCAGTGCCCAAGCACGAAGCTTGTATTAGACTGTTTGAAAAGGTGAGTAACCTTAGTGCTCATGACTTTAAACTTGGAGGATGCCTTTGAAGAGTGTGGAAGTCTGGTTGAACCTGGAAGTTTGTTTATTCCTTATGAGAACATTAGGTGTCAGGGCAATGGCTCAAAGGAAATTACTCTCACACATTCCTTTAAGTAGGGAGAAGAGAAGAGAGGTATGTTGGCTCCTCCAGTTCCACATTAGGAATATGCCTCAGGGTCGCTGGGAAACGAAAGGGGTCATACAGAACAGGGAAGAACCTCAGCTCAGAAAGGGTATTCATTTGAGGGAGAAAGGGTTGGGAGTAAAACTTAAACCTTCCAGAAATCAGGAAAGGTTTGGGGGACAAGGGGAGGATGCTTTACCTAGGAATGTGAGACAGCAGCTGCATGGTAAAGGGGACTGACAGAAGACGAGCAGGCTTTGAAAATGGGGAAATGGATAATTAAGCATTCTTTAAGGATCCAAATCTGGAGAATGAGCTTTCTCTCTCACTCTGGAGTGTTTGTCCCTGATGAACCTTTGGGCAGATGTTGGTCTTCTTTAGCAAATTGTGTTAATTCTGGATTTGCGAGGTGGGGCTTGAAAAACTATTAAAGTTTGGGTGGAGAATCTAATGACGCATCTTTCTTGATTCAAAGTTCTATAACTCAAGTAATTTAGCTTGTTCTTTCAAGTGAGAGACAAAAATAGGAAATATTTCCTAGGTTTTTATGCTTTCCAGTTCTATTTAATCATGTTTTTGTTTCCATTCCAACTATTTGGCTTTATTTCCGTTGTAATATTATAAATGACCTCAACACAGCTTAGGAAGCGGGAGGTAAATATAGTAATTCAGTAAGAATTATTTTTTCCTGTGTGTATGCTGACAAGTTGTGTGGTGCCATAACTATCCTGAAAGTTAAACATATTACCTTGAGGAAACAAAACTAAGACTATACTGTAACCACTTAGTTAATATTATAGTTGCTCAGGCAAAAACTTAATTATTCTTGCCTCCTTCCTTTCCCCCACACCTTGCATCCAATCCAGCAGCAAAAGCTGACACTTTAACCCCCAACTATCTCTCAAAACAATCTTTTCCCACCACCTCCATCAAAACCATCCTTGCCCAAACCCTGAAAGGAAGTTTGGATGTTCAGCTGTCTTCCAACTTGTCCATCTCATTCTATCCTGCCCCCTCTCTATTCTCAACCCAGCAGCAGAATGGTCCTTTAAAAACCTAAATGACACCACGTCGTTTTCCATCTCACTTGCCATTGAAACTGAAGTTCTTACTGGGGCCTACAAGGCTACGGCTGTAATTCTACGTTCCTCTGAGCTAACCAGCTACCAATCCCCAACTCAATCCTTATACTTCTTACTACTTATTAAACACGACAGCACGCACGTACCTCAGAACTTCAGTATTACACTCTTTTCCCCAAATACCCGCATGGCTTGGTCCTTCACCTTGTTCAGGTCCACAGTAGACAATTTCCATAATGTCTTCCATGATCATATGTTATAACTACACTTCCCTCTCTACACCTCCCCCCCCACCACACACCCAAACCTCTTATCCTACTTTACATTTCTCCATAGCACTTAAAATCTCCCTGGTTAACAATGTTTGTAGAGACCTTTTTCATTGATTTACCTCCAGATCCTAGATCAGTGCTTGATACATTGTATGTTTCAACAAATATTTGTTGGCTAAGCACCGAGTAATATAATAATCAAGGTTGGTCTTCTACATAGGTGAAGCAGATGATGCCAGCCTATGCCACTGGGAGGCTCAAACATCAAGTCTGCTCCTCTTTTCTTGTTTATTCACCTGTTTCCCCCAAATCTTCTTAATATAAGTTTGCATTCCACAATTAAAAGAAAGAATTAAAATATACTAGTTAGCCATGGTTGCTTTTTAGGAAGGGGACATGGGACTCTGTCAGGACAGCCATGAACATATGTGCAAGTTGCGTGCTGCACACAAGTGTTGGCCAAGGTGCATAAGTGAAATCCTGCCAGGGTTAGATAAATAAGTTCTGTGCTTGACCTGGGGTTGCACTGCCCTGGATGTCATCCCAGAAGGCTTTTCTAGTTTTCACAAAGACATTAAATGTGATGCGGGCAGAAGAGGAGGCCAGGCTGGACTTTGGGGATTAGAGTGGGAGGTAGACTCACTTTTTACTAAGAAGGTTTTTATTCTCTTTGAAGTTGTTTGCATCTTTTAGTTTTTATGTATATACATTATCTATTTTTAAGAAAGGAAAAAAGGTATATGCATCAACACACTGGCATAATTTACCCTGAAATATAATAGATGGATCAATAGCAGAAACTTCCTTAATAGTAAGTCTGGTGGATATCTTCCATTTGTCCTCCAGACCTATCTTCTACCCTCTGTACCTTGTTCTGTGCCCTGTATGGCTGATCTATGTGAACCCCATCAACAAGCTTCCTTTCTTCTCATGTCCGATTGGGTTTATCTGATGTGCAGCCTCAGTAGGATATGAGAAGGAAGAAGTATGAGTTTTGGTTATCATTCTCTTGATTCCAAAGTCATAGCTTTTCTCAAAGGGGTCATTTCTACTTATCTCTCTCCTTTTGGATCTGGATAGCTGCTCCCTCATCCAAGGAATTGCACTGTGTCTTCTGACACCTTCCCTATACCTTTTTCCTAGTCCAAGTCTTCTTGGGTTATCTTCGTTTGAAAGTGGCATATGTTTCCGGCTGCAACCCTGACTTATACACAAGTTTCATAAGAAGGAGGAGAACTGTAAGGAGACTGTGAAGAAGGAACAGGAGCATCGGCTCAGAGACAGATCAGAAATAGGATCCAGGAGGACACCAAGATAAACCAACCATCTGAGACATGAACTTTTAGCGTTAGAAGTAGCCTTTGAGTTTGTTTACCCACGTCCTTTGTTCCACCATCTGAGGGAAACTGAGACTTAGATTTAGTAACCTTATTTAAGGTCATGTGACCAGTTGGTAACAGAATCACAATTTGTACCCAGATCTGAAACATAGGCCCATTATTCCATCATAGTCAACGATTTTGCCTAGGGCCAGCCATGAGAAAAAATATGCCCTTTTATATACCTAATTGCTGGCCTCTTTCTTTTTCTAATGCATCATAAGGTATGAATATATACATACCCTGTTTACTGGGATTGTACTCACTGAGACCATACCCCACGGAACAGCTAAAAACTTTCTCTAATTGTGGCTATGGTAATTGTGTCTTTTCCTGGCCACATCGTTTCCTTTTTTTTTTTTTTTTGCGGTGCGCGGGCCTCTCACTGTTGTGGCCTCTCCCGTTGCGGAGCACAGGTTCCAGATGCGCAGGCCCAGCGACCATGGCTCAGGGGCCCAGCCGCTCCGCGGCATGTGGGATCCTCCCGGACCGGGGCACGAACCCGTGTCCCCTGCATCGGCAGGCGGACTCTCAACCACTGTGCCACCAGGGAAGCCCCACATCATTTTTTACTTCTGGTTTGCTGACTCATTTCCTGTATGTCATATTGTTCTTGTCTATGATGCTTTCTCACATCATGGAATTTTACCTTAATTGGAGAATATTCTTATTTGCATAATGGTTGACCACTAGAAGTTCAAATTTTAAATACAGAACTATCTATAATGACTACTGCTATATATTTAGTTATCTGTCTCCTAAATTGCCCAGACTTTGGGCTTCTTCAAAAACACTGGTGCTTGTTTTTCCTTATCTATAAAATGGTGATAATAATATCTACCCAATAGATCTGGTATGAGATTTAAATTAGATAATACATATAGAGCTCTTAGCACAGGAGCTGGCACATACTGTGCCATCAATTGATGTTAATTACTAATGCTGACTTCATAGGAAAAGGACACTCCATGCTACAATTTTCAGATCTCTGTTCTCCATTTCTCTTTCCTGTACTTTGGGATGTGTGCGTGGAGGGGAGGAGGGGTGAGAGCTTACTCTGCTTTTTGGCTTAAAAGCAGTTTCTGGATTAAATCTAATCATCAAAAGAATTGCTTCTTTGGACAATTATGATTTTCACGATGTTTCTCTTGTAATACTATTGAATAGAAGGCTTGTATTGAATGCTGTCTCTAGTCTTCTGGGATTTTCCATTTTAGACATTGACATTTCTGTCTGGTAGTCTGCCTTTGCTTGAAGGATTTAGTTTAGCTCCACAAATGTTTACTGAACAAATACTATTGACTAGGTGCTAGGGATACAATGGTGACTCAGACAATATCTTCATACCAGAGAACTCACAGTCTTCTGGGGGTGCTTTTCTCTCAGCCATATCTTTTTTTTTTTTTTTCATGTTTTATCTATTTTTTATCTATTATCTTTTTTTTATTAGTTTCTGCTTTATAACAAAGTGAATCAGTTATACATATACATCTGTTCCCACATCCCTTCCCTCATGCATCTCCCTCCCTCCCACCCTCCCCATCCCACCCCTCCAGGCGGTCACAAAGCACCGAGCTGATCTCCCTGTGCTCTGCGGCTGCTTCCCACTATCTATCTACCTTACGTTTGGTAGTGTATATATGTCCATGCCTCTCTTTCGCTTTGTCACCATATCTTTGATCAAGCCTGTGAACCAAGTGACCACATCAGTCTAGCGTGGATAACGAAGTGCCAGCTCATTGCTGGGTTTTGCTCCCAAATAAGCAACCTGTCCTCATCTGATCCCATAGAGTTTCCAGTGACATTAGTGGGAATTTTGAGGGTATATCTGAGAAGAGTTTTACTTACTCCTTCCTTGCATTGTTTCTAAGCACATGTCCCAGGAAGTCTGATTCTTATCTGCTCTTCCTCAGGCTTCAACATGCTGGTAAGCACACTTGAGAAACACAGTTCTTCAGAATTTGATAAGAGTATAGAAGATATTTCTAAATTATTAGATCCAAAAGAAGTCCATGGAGATTATCCAGCAGCCACATTCTAGAATCTGCCTCAAACTGTATATTTTACTGGTTACATTGACAAGGTTATGAAAGATTGCTCAAGGAGCCTCTGTGACACCCCAAGGGTTGGCCAGCTGGTTGTGAGTTAGGCAGGACTGAGAGCTGAATCTCCTTTTAACGCAGTTTCCCATAATTGTGTACTGATGATTAGTTCCATTCTCAGTTTCTGTGATGCTGTGAGCCATTATTATATCTGCCTGGAAGGTCTCAACATTGGCAATTTGATGTTCTTAAATGCCAGACAGTTTATAAAGAACTGGGAAAGTGATTTAATTTGCTATGAAGTATGTGATTATTACCCGCCTCTTAGGGAATTCCTTTCCCTCATTAGGCTTTCACAAATGCAAAAGGCATCCATTGCTCAGATGCGCTGTGTGAAGATACTTGGAAGTTAGTACTCAAGTTCTATGTCATTGTCTTAGGTCTCTCCATGCAGTCCTGCTCTTGGGGGGAGAGGGGAGTGGTAGGACTTTAGGGGTAGTCAGCAGGTGAAGAACTATTGATACTTCTTATGAAATAAACATTCAAAAAGGTAAGATGAAATTGTTTCTTGTTTTATATTTTTCCCAATTACATATATGCCCAAGTAAAATTACAGTCCAACAGAACCTACAGAATTTTTTAGCAAGAAAAGAACCTTAGAGATCATTAAGTCAAAAGCTAGGAGAAAGGAGAACTAAAAAGCATCCCCTGTAGGAAGATAAGATGCTAATTTTTAGAGGCACTCAGCAGTTAGAAAATCAATTTTTCTTAACATTGAGAATTATTGAGTGGCTGGAAAAGCATCTTACTCTATGAAATATAGTCACTGTTCAGTGCCTTTCCATTTTATTTACTATTTAAAGCACACAACAGCTAGTTAACCAACTACTTATAAAATATATTTAATGCTTAGAGGCACTCAGTGTGGTTATAAAATGATTTTAAGGGTATACAAATATGGTACATTAACCACATTTCATGAACTATGGTTCTCTCTGGAAAAACAAAAACGTTTTCCTTGGCATCCTGCGGCATCTCATCCTAAAGTTTGTAAATGACCCATACTGTTCAAACCGGCTGCCTCACTAGCTTTTGATGCTAGCCACTTTAGAGCACACACCAGAAAGATCAATACGACCCCTACATAAGTGATAGAGCACTGTGCAATCAAAGGCTGTTAGACTCTCTGATAAAGAACGGCTTGACAGATGCAGTGAAATTAAGCAGCATTCACAAAACCCTAGTAAAGAGGTTGTAGGGCTGCAGTCTTTTCTCTGAGCATGGCGGATTGATGGGTGCACTGTGACACAAGATGCATTGAGATGAGACTCTGTCCCTGCCACATGTGTACATTAGAGAGTTTATGGCCTATGAAAAAGTGGGGAGAGTCTAACAAAGGATGGGAAAAGAATGGAGCCTTTTTCAAAGAAACCTGCTACAGAGAATTATGACAAGGAAGATAGAAGGGGGCCCAGTGTAAACTTAACAGTTAGGGAATGTTCAACCATATTTATTTTTAGGCAATATCCTAATTCCCTGAAAACACTCTGCATCACAATGTGTCAGTCTCCCTCTTTCCTTATTGAAACTCCACAACATTGTTTATTGAGGAAATGTGATAGAAATGTTGTTTTAATTTCCTGCTCATGTAATAAAACCAAATGTGTGATGATGTTCACTTTGTCTTGTTTACTTTGCTATGCTGCAGCATGCAGCCCGGCAGAAGGGCTTCTAACACAACATGATGTCCACACTTAAGCTGGGGAAAGGATGCAGAGACAGAGATTGAAGGCAGGCAAGTGTAAATCCATACTTTGTCTCATCACATAGGTAGGAGTATTTCTAGCAAGGGTAACCAGTAGTAAAATTCTAACAAGGATAGTTGATGGGGAAGTATACCAATTTTCTAACCAAAGGTTTGAAAAAATGCATAAACTATGAAAGAAGGAGATAACATTAAAGAATTAAAACGGACACAAGAAAACTCTGAGGGATTGTTTGGCGAGGAGTCTAGCTTACACTGCAGCATGCTTCAGTTCTCTGAGCCCTTCCAAAGTGTGCCAGACTGGACTTGGTTTCTGGTCCAGCATGTAAGGAGTTTGGAAGTCATCACTCCATTCTAACAAGGAAAAAGCTGAATAGACTGAAAATCAACAAATCTTCTTAGATCTGTCACAGAATTGAGCTTACAAAGCAAATCACTTTCTCCAAAACTAGAGAGACAGACAGATACACAGAATCACAATTTACTGGAGTAGAAACCCACAAGAAGAAACCTTTGTGAGAATTAGTACTCAAATAGGAAAACCTAAACAAAATTCACAAATTGCTGGAAGCTTAGTATGGAAAAGTCTGAAATCTAAAAACTCCAGGGGAGTCCAGTTTTAAGGGAGTCCCACACTTTTGTGAGTTTTACCCCAAGGAGGCTCTCACAGTGAAAATGAGAGAAAATTTCTCTCATGATTCTGGCAAAAGGATGGGCAAAGTAGCAATACTGAATTATGTCCAGAGCATTCTGCCCTTAACAAGGTCTGCCCTTAAGAGAAACTATTTTACCAGAACCTAATCTAATGGGCTTTTTTCCCAGAGCCTAACCAACCTGGTAGAAGGGAACTATCCAACTCCAGCCCCGTCTAGTCAACCTGTCCCATCTAAGTGGGGGAAACTGAAAAGCATTCATGAAGGTCACAGCCCAGGGGCTCAGGCTCACTGAAAGATGGAGACTTAATCATAGGACTATAGAATGCTTCCTGCCCCCATCCCCACCCTACCACCATATCACTAAAGTCTTATTAATCATAGTTATTTTACCCAGTACATCATGTCCAGCTTTCAACAAAAACATTTCAAGTATACTAAAAGGCAAAAACGACAGTTTAAAAATACAGGAAGCAACCATATAGCACAGGGAGATCAGCTTGGTGCTTTGTGACCACCTGGAGGGGTGGGATAGGGAGGGTGGGAGGGAGACGCAAGAGGGAGGAGATATGGGGATATATGTATATGTATAGCTGATTCACGGTATAAAGCAGAAACTGACACACCACTGTAAAGCAGTTATACTCCAATAAAGATGTTAAAAAAAAAAACACAGAGCAAGCATCAGAACCAGATCAGATATGGTAGAGTTGTTAGAAGTACCAGACTAGGAATTTAAAGCAACTATGATTAATGCGCTAAAGGCTCTAAAGGAAAAAGCAGACAACATGCAAGAAAAGATGGGTAATGTAAGCAGAGAGACAGAAATTCTAAGACAGAATAAAAAAGAATTATAGACATAAAAAAATGCTGTAACTTGGTTTCCCTGGTGGCGCAGTGGTTGAGAGTCCGCCTGCCAATGCAGGGGACATGGGTTTGTGCCCCGGTCCGTGAAGATCCCGCATGCCGCAGAGCGGCTGGGCCCATGAGCCATGGCCACTGAGCCTGCGTGTCCGGAGCCTGTGCCCCGCAACGGGAGAGGCCACAACAGTGAGAGGCCCGCGTACTGGAAAAAAAAAAAAAATGCTGTAACAGAAATGAAGAATGCCTTTGATGAGCCCATTAGCAGAATGACATGGCTGAAGGAAGAATCAGTGAGCTTGAGGATATGTCCACAGAAATTCCAGAACTAAAAAGCAAAGAGAAAAAAGGCTGAAAACAATATCACAAAATATCCAAGAACAGTAGAACAATTATAAAAGATTTAACATAAGCATAATGGGAATACCAGAGAAGAAGAAAAAAAAGGAACCAAAGAAATATCTGAAGCAATAAAGGCCGAAAATTTCTGCAAATTAATACCAGACTCTAAACCACATATCCAGGAAGCTCAGATAACATCAAACAGGATAAATGTAAAAAAAAAAAAAAATCTACATCTAGGCATATCATATTTAAACTGCAGAAAATCAAAGATAAAGAAAAAAATCTTAAAAGAAGCCAGAGGAAGCACCTTACCTGTAGAGGAGCAAGGATAAAAATTACATCAAACTTCTCCTCAGAAATTATACAAACAAGAAGAGAGTGAAGTTAAATATATAAAGTTTAGAGAGAGAAAAACAAGGAAACACTAACCTAGAGTTTTGTATCCTATGAAATTATCCTTCAAAGTGCGGGAGACATACTTTCTCAGACAAAAATTTAAGGAATTTGTTGCCAGCAAGGACTTACTTTGCAAGAAATGTTAAAAAAAGAGTTTTCTAGAGAAAAGGAAAATAACATGTCAGAAACTCAATCTGTATAAAGAAAAGAAGAGCATTAGGGAAAGGATGAGTGAAAGTAAAATAAAAACTTTTATTTTTTGTTCATGATTGATTTAACCTATAACAGTTTGTTTAAAATAATAATAGCAACAAGGTCTTCAATGTATGGATAACCTTGCTGTACCCATGAAGCAATATAGGTTTATCTGAAAGTAAAGTTGGATAAGTTGTAATGTATACTGAAAACTCTAGAGCAGCCACTTTAAAAGGTTAAAAACTGAAGTAATAATTGATATGCTAAAAAAGAAGAAAAATAGAATCATAAAAATGCTTGATTAAAACCATGAAAGACAGGAAAAGAGGGGAAGACAAAAGCAAGAACAAAGAACAAGGGCAATAAATAGAAAACAGTTACAAATTGGGAAGATGTTAATCAAAATATATCAATAACCACATTAAAAGTCAATGCTCAAAATAAACCAATTAAAAGACCAATTAATAGGGCTTCCCTGGTGGCGCAGTGGTTGAGAGCCCGCCTGCC
Organism: Mesoplodon densirostris; assembly: GCF_025265405.1. Classification (NCBI taxonomy): domain Eukaryota; kingdom Metazoa; phylum Chordata; class Mammalia; order Artiodactyla; family Ziphiidae; genus Mesoplodon; species Mesoplodon densirostris. The sequence continues at coordinate 24,924,634 of NC_082668.1, forward strand.
AATGCAGGGGACATGGGTTTGTGCCCCGGCCCGGGAGGATCCCACATGCCACGGAGCGGCTGGGCCTGTGAGCCATGGCCGCTGAGCCTGTGCCTCTGGAGCCTGTGCTCCGCGACGGGAGAGGCCACAGCAGTGAGAGGCCCACGTACCGCAAAAAAAAAAAAAAGTCCAATTAATAGATTGTGAGAGTGGATCAAAAGACCCAACTTTATGTCATATATAAGAAACCTGGTTTAAATATAAAGACACACGTAGATTAAACGTTAAGGGATGGAGAAAGATATATCATGTTAACACTAGATGAGGCAAGCAGATGTCAAAGCAAGGAAAATTATCAGGGATAAAGAAGGGCACTGCATAATGATAAAGAGTCAATTCTCTAAGAAGTCATGACAATCTTTATTAGATATGCACTTAACAAGAGAGCATCAAAATATAGGAGGCAAAAACTGGTAGAATTGCAAGAAGAAACAGATGAATCCACCATCATAGTTGGAAACTTCAAGACCTTCTATCAGTAATGGACAGATCCAGCAAGCAGAAACTAAGTTGAACTCCACACCATACCATAGTTGAACTCCACAGAACCATAAAGTAACTGAATATAAATGCCATGTACAGAATACTTCATTCAACAAGAGCAGAATAAACATTCTTATTAAGCTCACATGGAACATTCACCAAGATAGACTACATTCTGACCCATAAAAATACACCTTAACAAATTCGAAAGAATAGAAAGCATACAATGTCTGCTCTCAGACTATAGTGGAATTATCCTAGAAATCAATTACAGAAAGATAGCTGAAAAATCCCCAAATAGTTTTAGATTAAACAGCACATTACTAAATAATACATGGCTCAAAGAAAAAATCTCAAGAGAAATTTTAAAATATTTTAACTAAATGAAAATGAAAATACAATTTATCAAACTTTGGGGGATGCAGTGAAAACAGTGCTTAAAGTGAAATTTATAGCATTGATTGCAAGTATTAAAAAAGAAGAAAGATCTAATAATCAATAATCAAGGCTTGTGCCTTAGAGAACTAGAAAAAGAAAAGGAAATTAAATCTAAATGAGAAATAATAAAAATAAATAATAAAATAATAAAAAATAAAATAATAAAAATTAGAGCAAAAATCAAAGAAATTGAAAATAGAAAATCCATATAGAAAATCATGGAACCAAAAGCTGGTTCTTTGAAAAGATCAACAATAGCCTGGAAAACTAAAAGAAGAGAGAGGACAAAAATTACTAATATCAAAAATGAAAGAGGGGGCATCACTACAGACCTCATGGACATTAAAAGAATTAGAATAATTAAGGAACATTATGAACAACTGTATACCCACAAATTTGTTAATCTAGATGAAATGGACCAATTTCTTGAAAGATGCAATCTGTCAACATTCACAGAAGACAAAATAGACAATCTGAATAGGCCTAGATTTATAGAAAAAATTGAGTCAACAATTAATAACCTTCCAAAACAGAAAGCACCAGGCCCAGAGGAGATCACTGGTGAATTCTACCAAACGTTTAGGGAAGAAATTATACTCGTTGTCTAGAATTTCTTCTGGAAGATAGAAGTAGATGGCCTCATTCTATAAGGCCAGCATTACTCTAATACCAAACCAGACAAAAACATTACAATAATAGAAAATTACAGACAAATATCTTTCAAGAATATAGATGCAATAATCCTCAACAAAATATTAGCAAATCAAGTCGACAATGTATAAAGATAATTTTACACTATGACCAAGTGGGATTTATTTTAGATGCAAAGCTTGTTCAACATCCAAAAATAAAATTAACATAATCCATCACATCAACAAGAAGAAAAATCACATAATCATATTCGTACATGCGGAGAACGCCTTTTACAAAATCCAGTCCCATTCATGATGAAAACTTAGCAAACTAGAAATTGAGGAGACCATCCTCAACTTAATTAAAAACATACACAAAAATCTACAGTTAACATCTTACTTAATGGTGAGAAACTATAAGCTTTCTCCCCAAGATCAGGAGAAAGGCAAGGATATCCCCTCTAGCCACTCCTTTTCAACATCATAGGCAGCCCTAGCTCATGCTACAAGACAAGAAAAGGAAATAGATCATATACAAATTGGGTAGGAAGAAATAAACTGTACTTGTTAACAGATGACATAACTGTCTGTAGAAAATCTGAGAGAATCAAAAAAAATACTCCTGGAACCAAGAAGCAATTATAGTAAGGTTGTACGATACAAGGTAAATATACAGAAGTCAATTGCTTTCTTATATACGGGCAATGAAAACCTGTAACTTGAAATAAAAAACGCAATGCCATTCACATTAACATCCCCCTAAACTACATAGTATAAACATAACAAAATATGTACAAGATATCTATAGGAGGAAAACTATGAAATCTTGATGAAAGAAATCAAAGAACTAAATATATGGAGAGATATTCCACATTCATGGATAGGAAGACAGACTACTGTCAAGATGTCAGTTCTTCCCAACCTGATATAGATTCATTGTAATCCTAATGAAAATCCCAGCAAGCTATTTGTGGCTACTGACAAACTGATTTTAAAGCTTACATAAAAAGACAAGAGAATAAGAATAGCCAATACAACATTAAAGGAGAAAAAAAAGTTGGAGGACAGACACTTCAGGCAACAACTGGTGTGAGAAGAACTGGATCCACATGCAAAAAAAATGAATCCAGACGCAGACTTTATACACTTCACAAATATTAACTCAAAATGGATCATAGACCTAAATGTAAAATGCAAAACTAAAACACTCCTAGAACATAACACAAGAGAAAATCTAGATGACCTTGGGTTTGGTGATAAATTTTTAGATACAACACAAATGGCACAATCCATGAAAGAAACTGATACGTTGGACTTCCTCAAAATTAAAAACTTCTCCTCTGCAACAGACACCACCAGGAGAATGAGAAGATAAGCCACAGCCTGGGAGTTACTTCTAAAAGACATATGATTAAATACTGTTATCCAAAACATACAAAGAAATCTTAAGACTCAATAAGAAAAGGAACAGCTGATTAAAAATGGGCACTTCATCAAAGAATATATACAGATGGCAAATAAGCTTATGAATAATGATAAATAAATGTAATAATAATAATAATTAATAAGTAATAAATAAGCTCAATATAATGTCCTTAGGGAAGTGCAGACTGAAACAACAAGATACCTTGTGCTTATTAGAATGGTGAAAATCCAAACAGTGACAACACCAAATGTTGGTGAGGATGTAGAATAACAGGAACTCTTATTAGTTGCTGATGGGATGCAAAATGGTAGAGTCATTTTGGAAGGTAGTTTGGCATTTTCTTAGAAAACTAAACATACTCTCACCATGTGATCCACCAACTGCATTCCTTGATATTTACTCAAAGGAGCTGAAAACTTATATCCACACAAAAACCTGCACATGAATGTTTACAGCAGCTTTTTTCATAACTTCCAAAACTTGGCAGCACCTAAGATGTCCTTCAGCAGGTGACTGGATAAACAGTGGTACATTCAGACAACAGAATACTTTTCACCACTAAAAACAACTGAGCTATCAAGCCATGAAAGAAACTTAAAGGCAAATTACTGAGTAAAAGAAGCCAATCTGAAAAGGCTACTTACTGTATGATTCGAACTATATAACATTCTGGGAAACACTAAACTCTGGAGACCATTATGGATGGGTGGTTGCGAGGGGTTGGATGGGGGAGGAATGAAGAAGAGGAGAAGACAGGAATTTTAGGGCAATAAAACTATTCTGTATGATACTATACATGTCATTATACATCTGTCAAAAAACATAGAATGTACAACACCAACAGTGCACCCTAATGTGTAAAATGGATTTTGGGTGAAATGATGCATCAGTGTAGTTTCACTTAAGGTAAACAAATGTACAATTTTGGTGTGGGATATTGATACTGGGGGAGGCTGTGTATGGGAAGTATATGAGAACTCTCTACTTTCCTCTCAATTTTGCTATGAATCTACAATTGCTCTAAAAAATGAAGTCTATTTTTAAAAATATGCTAGGTATTTGATGAGCTCAACAGTAGAAAATATGTCTCTAACAGAAAATAAAAACTCTTGTGTTAGTGAATGGAATACTTTTTTTAAGGATAAATATTATGTTGAAGCACAGATAAATTTAATTAAGGAATGTGCAAGACAATTTGTGGTGAAAGCTTTGGGGAGTAAGTTCTACAAATGTATGTAAAAACTAATGGTGATACTGAAGTCACTAGAAACGTTTTGGTAAGTCTTAAGGTTCAAAATTTTTCCCTTTTTCTTTTCAGGAAAAATGTCTAGGGAGAATACTGTTGGAAGACTTATATTTAGGCAAGGCTTAACCGTGTGTGTACTTTTTCATTTAGAGCTCATTTCTGCACAAACGTTAAGAGGAGAATGATGTGATGGTCTGGGTTCTTGCCCCCTCACCAAGAAGTGGGGTGAAGGCTCTGGCAAAGAAGAATGTGTGAGGTTGCTGACCGGTGAAAGTAAGAGAGTGAAGGAGTCCTCACCATTGCAGGGTTGCTGAAGGCCACGCCTGAGTGAGAGAAGTCGGGCAGTCTGTCCAGCCTATTGACTACGTTGGGAAGGAGCCCAGGTCTAGGTCTGGCTACTGGGGTCTTGCCTCTGGGTGTGCTTGGGTCCATCTGTTGGTGCGCCTTCACTGGCGTCTGCATGGCCCACTGGGGCACTGGGGAGGGTAGGGAGGCGACCTTCTGCTCCGATATTGGGTAGCAGTTCTGCGAATCGGGCCCACACGTGTCTCCCAGACAATCATCGAGTTTGCTTCGCCAGTGTGTATCTGACCTGGCACGCTGAAGAATCACTGGAGAACTGCCCGTGCTGTGAAGCTGAGTGGTAGGGCACACAGGTGCCTTGCAGGTAGTGCTGGAACGGAGGTCGCGCCTGGGGAAAGGGTTCCGAAGGTTGCCGCGGAGGCATGCGGATGTGGCTGGGAACCAGGACAAGGGATGTTCGCCTGGGTCACCTCTGCTGTCCCGGGGCTGCCTACCGTCCACCGGGCCTGGAAGTCCCTGGGTGGGACCATCCCTGATCCACCTGCCCACGGGGTAGCGGCAGGGGAGGTCCACGCCCCAGGCGTCGGCCGGATGCGCCAGCAGCAGCTGGGAGAGGTGGCAGTGTGCGCGCTTGTCCCAGTGCACGCCATCTCGCTGCCGGTGCTGTCCTGCATGCCGAAGTGGAAATGAAGGTCCAGCATGTCGAAGCCGTACCTGCTGGCCTCCGCCGAGCAGAGAAGTTGGCGTCTATCACTTCTTCCCGCAGGCACGCACCTCGGAATAAGTCCTCCGGCAGGAGGAAGCCACGGAGACGACCTCCGCCACTGGCAGGGCCGTGTTCCACACCAGGAGGCAGGCCTCGGGCAGCACTTTGTCCAGGCGGCCGAACAGACTCTCTAAGCCCTCCAGGTAACTCCTTGGGGAATCCCGGCCGTACCTGGAGAGGTCCCAGAGGCAGGAGTTCATGGCCACCACGTGCGGAGCGTGGTCGCCCCGACGCAGATGTTCCAGGACGTCTTTACGTACGCGGAGTACGCATGCGTGAGGAAGTAGAAACGCACCTGGTCGTGGCCGGAGCAGAAACTGCGGACGTCGCGGTAGTGCGTGCAGCTGTGCAGGCGTTTCTGCCTTCCGCCCTCCCGCGGCACATAGTGCTCGAAGCTCACCTCGCCCTTGGCCTTCAGCTGGCTGGAAGAGAGCAGGCAGTCTTTCGGCAGCAGGAGCACCAGGTCCTTGTACACGGCCCCCTGCATGGGGTCCCCCATGACGACCACAAACTTGTTGCGCAGCAGCTGCCGGACTTCGCAAGCCCGCAGGTGGGCCATGGTGGGGGAGGGCAGGCGGGAGGCCTGGCTCCTGCCTTTCCTCGGGCAGGTCGGAGGAGAGCTCTGGGGAAGGGCAGAAGTACACGGGAAAGAGAGGGCGGTGCGCAGTTGGGCGCGGGCATTACTCCCCGCGTGGGGGTCCCGGGCAGCGAGGAGAAAGGAGGCAGCCTGTTGGCGCCCTGAAGTCCGCCTCAGCCAAAACTGACTTTGGCCCGGGACGTGACCTCTGACCCGCGGAGGCGCCTGTGCAGCGCCCAGGCTCCGCCTGGCGGAGGTGAGGCGCAGGACCCCCACGGGAACCTGCCCCGCTCAACTGCAGTGAGCGTTCTCTTTCAGCGGATCCCTGCTTGCTTTCTAATATCTCGGGCTTGGACTGCTATTACGCTGCACTTCTGGGCATATCCAGTCCACTGTCCCTTCTTTGTTTTACCAGTATCTCAATAATGGGGCGCATCTGAGATGCCTCTTTTTGCCCCTGGCTCTTGCTTCCTGTATGCGTTCCCACCTCTACTTGAGAATTTCTTTATTGCTGGCTTGGTTCTCCTTTTGTACTGCCACCTCCTTTACTAGAGGCATTTGAGGAATGTCTCCGCCAGGGGAGAGACGCCATTCCCAGCGGGAGAATCTCGCTGGGGACTGATCTACAGCCAGGATTTACAAGCAATGATTGGCAGAATACTCGGGTCTAGTGCAAATAGTAGAGGGTTCAACTCTAATTTTTTTCTTTTAATTAAACTACTTATTGTCACCTCATTGTGGGTTCTCATGCACTTGTAAGAAATAATACAGAGAGATTTTCGTATACCCTTTACCTGCTTTCCCCCATGGGTAACTCCTCCTGCGCCATTCCCCTAATGCCTGGTAATTGCTAAACTGTCTGCATTTCAAGAATTCTGTATAAATAGATTGTACAGAATATAACTTTGGGGGATTAACTTTTTCCCTCTACATCATTCTCTGGTGCTCATCCAGTGTGTCCACTTTATAAACCCTATACTGTTTTCTTCATTAGAAAATTAGTTTTCCAGTGGTAGAAATGTGTCAATACTCTGTTCCCTTTTTATTCGCTGAGCACTATTCTATGCTATGGACGTACTACAGTCACAGTCACTTCAACCATTCACCCGAAAGTATGTTGGGTTGTTTCCAGTTTTTGGCTATTGCAAATCATGCTGCTGCGAACATTACTGTACAGGATTTTGTGAGAACCTAGATTTTCATTTCTCTGGGATGAGCCCTGAACTGTGATTGCTGGGTTGTGTGATGGGTGCAAATTTAGTGCTTTCAGAAATGCTCAGACTGCTTTCCCAAGTGGCTGTACCATTTCACGTTCCCAGGAGCAATGAATGAGTGGCCAGTTTCCTTCTTTAGGATGTAGATATGGACATCCTGGGTATGACCTTTCTGGTTGCATGAACCCTGATCTCTTCTGCACTTGGATATGGATAAGCTTGAAGTTGTGTAATGCAGGCTTCCTTCATCTTTAAGCATGGATGTGAGCTTCTAGCCAGTGCAACCTGAGCCTCTTCATCCTTGATTAGGGATGTGAGCTTCCTGCTGAATAAATCCTCTCCCTCTAGATCCTTGGCTGGGGATGCAAACTTCCCAGACCTATTTTTAACTTTTTTTTTTTTTAAACAGGTTAATAAACAATCCCCTCTTAAAATATACCTATGATAGTCATATTTATCAGCCATGAAGACTTTCATGTGAAATAGCTTATTTTAGAGCCTCTATACTTTTTTTTTTTTTCGGTACGCGGGCCTCTCACTGTTGTGGCCTCTCCCGTTGCGGAGCATAGGCTCCGGACGCGCGCAGGCTCAGCGACCATGGCTCACGGGCCCAGCTGCTCCGCGGCATGTGGGATCTTCCCGGACCGGGGCACGAACCCGTGTCCCCTGCATCGGCAGGCAGACTCTCAACCACTGCACCACCAGGGAAACCCTATACTTCTTACTTTATATATATATATATATATATATATATATATATATATATATATATATACACACATATATATATACATATATATATATATATATATATATGTATATATATATATGGCAAGAAATCACCTGGTTTGGTAATTTCTCCTCATATTTTACAGAGTTATCAGTGGGATCTTCAAAGTCTTTTACCTTCACTACAAACAAAAGTATAGTTTACATTGGTTTAGCAATTTACTTTTGAACCCCTAAAACCAATAGTTTTTTTTCACTGCCAAGAAAGCAAATAGAAATTATTCAGTAGTGCATATAAGAATTAACTGAAATTTTATGTTATTTTATAAAAACAAAATGGTTATTTCTATATTGCATTTTAAATATGATAACTACATAATGGAACTAAAGTCAATTTAGAATAACTTACATAATCACCTTCTGTTAATATTGCTATTACTTCATGGACATGCTACCCTTTCTTTGGGAGAGATTTTCCCACTTTCAGCATAAAATGGAGAAAAAAACTTTTAAACCAAGTTTTGGTGATATCTTAAAAAGGCCCTTATACTACATCTTAAAAACACATATGTATGGCTAAAGAAGTATTATATTTATTAGAATATCACTGTAGCTTTTATATGCCCAAATACTAATTGCAGGAAACTAAAATTTTAATATAATAAAATTAGAGGAAATAGATCAGTTTCATTTTTTTCTTAAGGAGCTATTTTTTGTTGTTGTTGTAATATAAAGAGCTTGTCTGTCTTCAGAGCACAGGTGAAATAAATACTGCCATTTAGCCAGTTAAATTTTTAAGAAGAGTTTTCATTTACTTGTTTATTCACATTGATTTTTTTAAAAAATCAGCTGATTGACAGGTTTGCACTTCCTTTTGTGTTGTGTAAACACAACCTTGAAAGACATTGCTTTGTGTTGTATTCCCTACCAGAAGTTCAGAAAAATTTCAATTTAGCACGAGTGAATGTTAAAGCAGATAGAAAAGATGTGAACATTTACTTTCTTTAACTCATTTTCCAATATGACCATTTTTCAACTGTTATTTTTTCAATGCCTAAAATTCTTTATCAGTAATATAAAAATCTGAAACATGTTCAGTTTCAAGTATTATACCATCACATAGCTTATTTTATAATATTTTACTTTTTTAGTGTTCTTTGAAATTACAAATATAATAGATGACCTTAAAAACTTTTAAATAGAGAAGTAAAATATATATTCAAAGTCTTTTCTTTACTCCTACACTTTCTCAAAACTTTATTATGTGTTGATTCAGACCTCTTTTTATACCTTGACAAAAATATGTTTAGATATGTATATATCTATACTTTTTGTTATATAAAATTTGTCATTCTCCATATTATTCTGTAACTTACTTTTTCATGTAACTTTTTCATATAACATTATATAATAAGCATCTTACCTTAGACCAAGTTCTCTAGAAAAGAGCTTAAAGAAAAAGCTGATGTGCCAATTTATTAGCAAGTGTATTCCCAGAGGAGTAAGAATGAGTCAGGGAAGAAAGGAGAACAGACATGATGGGATGCATCACCGGACTGGCCACTGTGGCCACTGTGGGTGTCAGTTGCAACTGATAGTGTGATCTATCTCATGGGATCATCTTTCCAAAGACTGTATAAACTTCTCTGTTTCAGGACAATTTTCCTCAGGATGAGGGGAGAAAAATGTATCTCCCAGTTCATATCTCCCATATGTCAAAAGTTCATTCACTGCCTAGGGCATTCATTCCCCCCGACAATACCAGATTGCCAGTGTGTGAGCACCAAATGGATCCCCTAGCCACTCATAATTCAGCAGCCAGTCCAGTAATGCATCAGAGCTCTTCTCCCCTCTACTTAGGGAATTTGGGGCCATAGTTTCTCTGCTATGGTTTTTCCAATGATCAGATCCTGTCTGCTTTTTCTCTCCTAGTATTTTCTTAAACTGTCATCAGGATTTCTGTTTTGTATTCCACTACTGCTAATTAATTTTTTTTTTTTTAATTTCAGTGTTACCATGAGTAAGAGGAAAGTAAATTGTTCTTGTTCTTGAGCTGAACTCCATCCACTTAACTTTTTGATTCTGGAAATAGGTATATGATATTGTACAATTAACTTCACCTTGCTAAGATGTTTCTGTTAAGACGGTATTGGTGGCAGGAAAAGTTAAGGTAATTTTTACCTCATTACATTGTCTGACTCTATGCATCTATGATTAGAAAGTTAAACCAACAACTTGTTAGCATATTATGTTAACAGAAAATTACTTCTTATCCTAGTGATCTTTTCAACCTTCTGATCCTCCAAATACCTTCCTGTCCTTCAGTTATATGAATACACTAGTTTAAAAAGAAAGAAAGAAAAAGAAAAAAATAAAGGTCATAGGCTATTTTGTGTGTGGGTATGTGTGTGTGTGCATGTGCATGTGCGTGTGTCTATTTTGGGTCTGTAATCCAATTGTTTTGTCTTCCTCTTAGCTTTGAAACTTGGGGTATGACACTCCTTTATTTTCTTACTTCCCTTTGTCCAACAGTAGATTTGATTAGATGTTGGCATCAAAGTATCATGGAATAAAATTTTCCAATTAAATATCAATAAATTTCATTTATTAACTAAATAAAAGGAATGACATAGATAAGGAGGAGACAAAACTTTCTTGAGGTGGGCAAGAGGCACAGATAAATAAATGTTTGTGCCCCCTCCTCAAAGAAATAAAAATCTGAGGTTAGGAAGACAGGCCTGAGCCCAAATATTACAAAGCACTGGTTGGTGGGGAAAAAGAATTGTGCCGTATCCTAGATGTATGAAGATACCCGCATCATGGTTCTAAATGAAATTATAAGTATTGGGCACATCCTGCTCTTAAATTACACTATGATAGGTTTACTATTAAATTCTTATGAGTTTAAAAATTAAACTTATTCTGGGTTTAGGAGTTAAGGAGTAAACCAGAGGGATGGTAATTAGTATAAGGAAGAAAAATGATAAGAGCCTGAAGAAGAGACCAGGATTGAAGATTTAGAGAAATTTAGTATGATAAAGACATGAGCTTATTAGCCAGGGAGGCCTTTACTGACCATCTTATCCTTATCTCCTTCTCTTAATCCATCACCGGAGCTTCTGACTCTGCTTTATTTTTTTCACATTTACCACTACTGCCTGACATTTTATTGGTGATTTGTTTATTATCTACCTATGCCATCATAATTTAAGCTCCATGAGAAGTGGCTTGTTTCTGTTTGTTGTTGTATCCTCAGTTCTTAAGACCATGTTGGAATGCAGCTGGTTCTCAATAAATACTTACTGAATGAAAGAAAGAATGAACTATGGAAGCTCAGTATTAGAAGCAATCGTTAAAAACTACTTTAAACACCACTGAATGCTGGAATTGCCTAAATAACACGCCTGTTAAAGAATCATCTAGACTATGTCCTATGTTATTCATGTTTAGTTATTGGGAACCTTATGCTTTCCATGGCAGTCTATTTTGTTCTCAGGAAATGGGACTGTTAAAAATGCCTCTCTCTGATTTTTAAAAATGATACTGTTTTATTTCTTGATTTAGTAAAGGACAATGATAAGTATTTTTCCATATGACAGTCTTTAATATATTTGGATATAGTTTGTATACCATTACTCTCCAGAGTGGTCTCTTATTATAGGCTACAAATCTCTTCAATTATTACTACCAAGGAATAATTTCTATTCTGTGTTAGTACTTGGCTTTCTTCAAATAGGCGTAATGACAAATAAGAAAGAGCATTCAGAAATATGTAACTGTGGCCTAGCAAGAATTTCTTTATATGGTAATAAAGTGGATCCCTCTGGGAAAATGCCCCCCCCCCTTTCAAAAGGCAGTGAGCTTTTAATTCTAGGGTCCTCTGTCCTTGTAGATTCTTAACCCTGCAAACTCAGGGGGAGGAACTAAGGCAAGAGTTGCCGCATCCACTCATATGTCTTTGATCTCATCTATGTCCTCTGCTCTTCTTTTGTTTGCTGACTGAGCAGTAATCTCAACACTGTCACATTCATGTTGTCATTTGCATCAGTTATTAAAGCCAGACCAGCTTTTGTGGTTGGTCCTAGTTCATAAGTCTCCTCTCCTATCCTAGTTAGTCTTCTCAGAGTACATCATGAGTCATATCTGACATTCAAATAAACCCAGTTTTCCAGGTGTGGTTTGATCAACACAGTCCCAGGTTTGGATTATCATCTCCTTTGTTCAGTTAATTCTGCCTAAAACCTAATCTGCTTTTCTTGAGGATCCACCACACTCATGACCCACATTGACTTTACCTTCCCCTAAACTGCCTGAGTCATTTTCAGATATCGTAAGTATTGTCTCCCTTTCCCAAACCTGTGCCACTGGCTTTTGAACCTGAGAGCAAATCCCAAGATGTACTACTATCATATTTAGTCAATTGTTCCAACTGGTCAAGATCTTTTTAGATTCTAATTCTTACATCCTGGTTAGTCACTGTCCCACTCAGTAACTGTAAACCATGCTTTGATAATCATTCGTTCTATATCTGCAAGTCAGTAGCAAAAATGCTAAACTGGGTAGTACTAGTTTTCAGTAGACTTTGGATATAATTATTTAACCTATTATAGATCCATATAATTATCTTTGCTTGTAGGCCATATTTGTCCATTTTGTCCAAAAGGAGCTCCTGAGAAGTTGTGGTAAATACCTTACTAAAGTCCTTCTAGAGTAGGGTTACCAGGTTTCATGGATTTAACAGCATTGTGACTTCATAAATGTGTGCAAAATATTCTCCCTGCCTCTCCCAATTCACTCTCCACCCTGTTTAGTGCTTCTGGAACCTGTCCTCCATGCACTGTATTAATCGGATTCCATTGTCTGAGATTATAGAAGGGCAGGGGAAAAATGGGATTAAGGTATGAATTTCACCACCTCCCTCTCTTCATAGCCACAGGTCATCAGTGTAGTAATTAGTATAAGTGGCTTAGCTCTTCATTTGTCTCTCCAGTGGACTCTCCTCCAGCTAAAGATACAGCTACAACTCTCTCCAGGTTCTAGTACATGTTTCCCTTCTTGACCCTTGAAACTTAAGGGTCAAAGATGGCTGCAATGGGCTTGCAGCCTGTGTGGTCATCCAGGACCTCATGCTTGGTAATGCTTTGCTGCTCCTGTCTTGAAATTCTTAGTGGATTTTGAATAAAGGGCTATGCATTTTCATTTTGCCCTTGACCCTGTAAATTATGTAGCCAGTCCTGTGTTGGGTGGTGCCAGTTCTCCGCAGTTGCTTCACTATCCCTCTAAGTTTCCTTTAACCCTACCCCATGCTATTATGAAGAGTCCCTGCTGTGAACTCACCTCAATTACCCTCTGGTTGTGTGTGCCATTTGTTCCCTGCCAGGACCCTGACGTACAGAAAGAAGTGAGAGGCGTCTGATTTGTTTTGTGAGCCTTCATTGGTTCCTAGTGATCATTGCTTCTTTAAGCTTCCAAACCTATTCATCTACATTAAATATTCTAAAATCTTAGCTGAAATCAATGTAACTTTTATCTATCTATAATTTGGTAAACCTCCCTTCATCTCATTTTTCAAAATTGGATGGTATTTGCTTATCTCCAGTTTTATTACCCTTTATTGTTCTTGACAGTCCCTCAAAGGTCATTGGCAATGTTTGGTTTAATGATCTAATTTGCAAGTTCCTTAGAGACCTTTAGAGATAATTTGAGACCAGAAGCTTACCTATCCTTCCCTAGCTACACCTCCAATTAATTCCCTTTTACCAATGTTTTCTCTTTTTTTCAGTCCAAAGAAAGGTTTGCTTTCACTTTTGTTATTAGTCAATGTATTATTGGCCTCAAACAGAGAACATTTTCTTCTCTACCTTCTACATACTATGATCAAGGCTTAAAAAGACGTGTGTGTGTGTGTGTGTGTGTGTGTGTGTGTTGGGGGTGTGTGTGTAAATTTTGCAGTTTATTGGGTGCTTAGACTTCCCAAATCTATCAATTCTCTGCCACCCTCTAATATGAATCCTTGGCTATGTTTCTTTCACCTCATCTTTTGAACATGTGGAGAGGACAAAGATATTAATACACAAATTCTGAGACTTTGGTCAGCCCCCATTCCCCTGTAGCTCTAAGAAGGAAGAATTCTTTATTATTCTTGCATCTTTAGGGCTGGGCTTTGGAAATTTCCATTTGGGTCCTAGAACAGAGAAAGATCAAATTTATTTTCACCAGAAAATGTCCTAGAAAAAAAAGTGGTCATAGGCGTTTGAGTTTGGACTAAAACAAGTGAAAGAGTTTTAGGGAAGAAGTGTAAGAAAGAATCCAGGAAGGTGGTAGGTGTTAGGGAAGCAACTGCCATCAAAATGGATGAGAGGTAAGAGAAGGTATATGTAATTTTCATAGTGTCTTTTAAGAGAATTCCAAAATATCTGAATTACTTTTCAGTACTTTCTTGGAGGCTGCTGTGTTGCATACATCACCATCTCAGGCCAGCCACAAGGAGGGCCAGGGCTGTTTGGCTTTTATATGTGTCCCTTTAAAATCTGAGCTCAGAAACCAAATTGATCTGTATAGAATATCTGGAATTTTTCTTCCTCTGTAGCTTCATTTGCAATTGCACAGTTAGAATTACATTTATGTGAACTCCTGGAATCATCTCAGTATCTCCTGGAATCAACTCAGTATTTCCTGGCATAAAAATCAAGCCTGTTTTTTCCTTAGTTAATATTTAATTAATTAAAATATTTTTGGGATATTTTAAACATTTGCTTTATTCCCTCTACTGTTTCTCCAAAAGTCCATACTTAGTTTTTTGTATCAAATAGTGGAAATGCTCATGTCATTTCCAGTTAAGGGACTGACTCCTTTCACTATCAAATGATGGAAAGTCATCTTACAGTGGCATTTACCAATCGCAGACTAAGTAGATGACCTGTTATTTGTAGTTGTTAGCCTGTTCTGTTGGCTAATAAAAAGTACCCAAGCTCTATTTGGCCATTCAAATTATGTGTGCATGAAAATAAAATGCTATTTTAACTGTTGTTTACTTTTAGTAAGCAGTGTTTCTTGCCTCAGAAGAGTAGCATCTAATAAGAGCATTATCACTATGTAACAATTCAATACTGACACTGTAGGCTAAATTGAAGACATAAAATACATGCACGACTCATTTTATTAGCTAAGCAACATATCTCCACTAGAAGGATTCCCCTTCTTTTGTATCATCTGCTTCACTTTCCTCCTCAGACTACTGGTGCTGTGAACCTTCATTCTAATCACTGATGCATTCTGGTTGTGCTTAACTCTTGAACCAAATTCCAGCCCAGTGTGCCTTTGCGCCAGTTGCTTAAGATGTTACTGTCTGTGTGCAGGGAAATGTCAGACTGGGATTACAGTTACTCTCTGTTTGGGTTTTATATTTACAACCTCTTTTTAAAATGAATATCCTAAATTCATTTTATTTTGTATTCAGACGAAAAAATAAAAGTGTTTTTTGTGTACTTTTTCCTTGAAAATTACATGTCCATTCATGTGTTAAAGAATCTGAAAAACACCACTATTAAGACATTTGCTGAACTTTGTTTGACTCAGGAATTCCTAGACTTATGTTGAGAACCTTTTACACCTGCACATTTATTGTCTAGATTCCATATTAACATGACTTTACTACGTGGCTATCTTCATTACATGGTTTTACTCTTCAGGAAAATTGTCCAGGATGTTACAGTTACAAATAACTTTGTTGTTCATTTTAGGAACTTACAGAAAATCCATTTATCTAAATATTCCATTTATCCTGATTAGAATAAATACCCTTTCTAAAGATAATATGGTATCAAAGGAGGGCTAACTCTTCAAGATTCTCTTTGAAATCATATCCATACTCTGCTCACCAATCCTATTATATCATGAACCTTTTGCAATCCTAATCAATCCCCAACTTTAACCAGACTCCCTAAACCTCATAAATGTCTTCACTTTGTCCTCCATCATCTTGAGCTGATCAAGATGATACTAAGACTGTCAAAGTAACCATTTTCCTCACCACAGTAAGCAGTAAACTCAGCTCTGCTTTGTCAACAGAATATTTTGCGGGACCAGCATTTGAAAATCTGATCACAGAATACTCTTTTCATGTAAACTTACTTACTTACTTACTTACTTATTTATTTATATCTTCGGGTAAGCGGGCCTCTCACTGTTGTGGCCTCTCCCATTGCGGAGGAAGCCCATGTAAACTTATTTATATCTAGAGGAACCATTGTTTCAAGGAATACTCTTAAAAGCATAAAGGCTCATAGGATACTGTAGGACAATTCAGTGCCCAAGAAGGTCTGGATCCAAGCTGATAAAAATCACCTTTTCTTCAAATTACATGATATTTCTTCAGGAAATTTTCCCTGTCAACATGTTTATATATACTAAGAGAGGATAGCCCTTCCTTCATGTCTTTCCTGTATGGATAATTTAACACCAGGGTACAGTTTTTCTTTTCAATCTCCACTGAGAGGAAATTCATTTTTTCTTCTGTGTGCTCCCATATGTAGGGTGGTTTTCAAAAACAATGTCCAGAATTTATTTGGAAGAGAAGAAGTGAGGTAAAGCTCTCTGCAAGGTCCTCCAATTGGAACTTTAAAATATCCATTAACAGGATAAAGAAGGTCTGATACATATATACAATGGACTGCTACTCAGCCATAAAAAGAATGAAATAATGTCATTTGCAGCAACATGGACGGACCTAGAGATTATCATACTAAATGAAGTAAGTCAGAAAGAGAAAGACAAATACTATATGATATCACTTATATGCAGAATCTAAAATATGACACTAGTGAACTTATCTACGAAACAGAAACAAACTCACAGACATAGAGAACAGGTTGCTAAGCGGGGCCGGGGGAAGGTTGGAGTGAGAATTTGGGGTTAGCAGATGCAAGCTCTAAGAATGGATAAACAACAGGGTCCTACTGTATAGCACAGGGAACTATATTCAATATCCTGTGATAAACCATAATGGAAAAGAATACAAAAAATAATATATATATGTGTGTGTGTATGTATAACTGAATCACTGTGCTATACAGAAATTAACACAACACTGTAAATCAACTATACTTCAATTGTTTAAAATATCCATTAACAAAAGTGTTATAATAAGCCTCATATTAGTGAGGCAACTCTTGGTCCCATAGCTGGCTGGGACTTCCAGGAAAATTCTACTGATTCTAGGCATCTCTCAGTTAATTTACCAGTGATCTGTTCTATAGGCTTTATATAGGGAGACAGATCTGGGAGAATACAGGTGATGCAGGACATTCTCTCTGTCTCGTATCTCCATTTCCCCAGCAGGGTTCCCTGTCATCTGCTGTTTGTCACCTACTCATGTCCTTTACTCTGCCATCCCCTCCTCCACCTCCTCTCCACCAACCTCTGCATAAGATGAGATGGGCAGAAAACAGGAATTTGATTCACATTGTTGCATGACTTTACTATCTCATGATTAAAAATTAAAGAATTAAAACAAAAATCATACATCTATACCTACCTGGACCTCAGTTTTCTCATTTGGACAATGCAGGTTTTTACAACTGCTCTGTAGTATTTCAAAGGTTGTTGTGGTGATCAGGATATAAAAGTGCTAAGGGTAGGGCTTCCCCGGTGGCGCAGTGGTTGAGAGTCCACCTGCTGATGCAGGGGACATGGGTTCGTGCCCCGGTCCAGGAAGATCCCACATGCCGTGGAGCAGCTGGGCCCGTGAGCCATGGCCGCTGAGCCTGCGCGTCCGGAGCCTGTGCTCCGCAACGGGGGAGGCCACAACAGTGAGAGGCCACAAAAAAAAAAAAAAAAAAAAAAAAAAAAAAAAAAAAAACTAAGTGTATAAAGCTTTATGTAATTGTAAACATAAACACTATTGATATGTAAACGTGGTGATAGGTATAGGTGCTACTTCACATTAAGGTAGAAGTTAGAGGAAAAATGGTCTGCTATTCTGGCCACTCTAAATATTTTCACTAAATTAATATAGCTTTCAGCAAAATCTTAGTTTAAGATAACTACTGTCATTTATGTCTACCAGCTCAGCTTTAGTTTTGAATTTAATTCATTCAGACTAGAAAACTACAGCAGTGATCAAAGGCATAATTATAACATATTTATAGCCTATTATTATTGTAACATTCTGAAGTAAAGGGCAAAAATTCTACCCAGTGAACTTGTTCTTCCTGTTACTGACACAGATTGAGACATTTAAATGCTAAGACATGGATCCTTGAGGCAGAACATAAAATATTTATAATGAAGGGAGTATGGACCAATAAATTTCAGTTATGAATGTTTTTAGCCAGAAGAAATAATAAATAACCTTCCACAGGCAATATTTCAGTTTACATTTATTGCACCTCATCACATCAGATTTTCAGGAAACAATAATGATTGTATAATAGGACACTAAATTACTCTCATGTTTAATGAATGATTAAACTGTTAAGCTTTGATTAAGATATAAGAGCCTCCCTAATTTGACTGTGAAATGTGGTTTGCTTGGAAAGGTATAGTTTGTGATAGGACCAATAAAGAGATTGTAATTTATATGATTTCTATTGAAAAAAGAATGATTTCAGATACAGGTAAATTTTGAGAAAGCAATATCAAACTCTTCGGTTTGGGAAAGGAGGAAAGGAGTAGCATTGAAATCATAGGGAGATGAATTATGAACTTGGAATGCCTTACCTCTAGTCCATTTAAACAGTTTTAAAAATTGGTAGGGAAAATGGCTTAAATTTTATCTGATTATGCATAGACTTTGCTAGGAGATATTACGGTACCTAGGAAATAATGCAGGATTGGGCATCAAAAAAGATTTAAATCAAAGTCCTGTCTTTGTAGTTTATTAGCTGTGTGACCCTGGGCAAGTAATTTATCTTCTCTGACTCTCCTGCTTCTTCGTTTATGAAGTAATAATATATATCTGGCATGGTTGTTGTAAGGATGAAATGAGATAACTTACGTGTCTTAGCCTGGGTTCTCCAGGTAGCAGAACCTGAGTGCAGGCTGTTTGTTAGCATTTGTGATCCTGGGAGCTGGAAATAGTGAGGGACAGGGAAACCAGCCAAAGAAGGAAAGAGAGGCAACACCAAGATGGGTCGCTAGTGGACCGTTGCTATACGTGCTGCTTGCTTGATCACCAAGTACTGTCTAAGAGCCTTCACATGAAATGTGAATCAGGACTGCCTGTCTAGAGGAAGAATGAAGAAAAATTTATTCATCAGTTTCCTTCCCCCGTTGGTCACCCATGGGGTGTTTATAGGCTGGATAGTGTTCCCCCAAAATTCATATGTTGAACCCCTAACTCTCAGCACCTCTGAATGTGACTGTATTTGGAGATAGGTGATGAAGTTACAAGTTACAATGAGGCCCTTATGGCGGGCCCTAATCCAAGCTGACTGGTGTCCTTATAAGAAGAGGCAATTTGGACAGACAGAGAGAAACACCAGGGATGAGTATGCACAGAGGGAAGACCATGTGAGGACATAGCAAGAAGGCAACCAGGGAGAAAGATTTTGAGAGAAATCAAATCTGTCATGAAATCAAACCTCGATCTTGGACTTCTAGCCTCCAGAATTGTAAGAAGATACATTTTTGTTGTTTAAGCCACCCAGTCTATGGCGTTTTGTTATGGCAGCCCCAGGAAGCTAATACAGGTGTTAATTCCCTCACATTCTAGGTTGTACATGTGTGAGTGGAAAGTAGGTTCCCTACCTGCCCCCAGCTTGAGGTGTTGACAGAAAAGCCCCGAGTGGGAAGCTAGAGATGGGGTCCTAGGGAAAAGTCTGTCTAGCTACACTTGTGAGAGGCTGACCTCACTGTCCAGGTGGTCACTTTGGTGTCTGGAATTAGATAGGTGAGACACAGAGTACCCAAGGAGGTGCACAGGAGGTATTAATACAATATGCAGAAACATGTTAAAGCTACAAGGTTTTTATGATAATAAGGATAAAACTCCTTATTGCTACTTCATGGACTTACGTAGGATTCATTAGGAATATATAAAATTTATGAACTCATAATTACATGAATAAATTTTGTTTTAAAGCATGTTTATGCAGAGCTCTTCTAAGACCAAAGGGAAATAGCCACATGTTTGCTTCAGAAAGCAGGCAAAATTTAGAGTCTTTATAAAAGAGTAAGCAAGCTATATACTTGAAAAGACAAAGCCTTAAATAAAATCTGTCACTGCTTTCATTGTTTTTATATGTATGCATGAAATCCATAACACCAAAATATAGCCTTCAAATTCCATGCACCATGGCCTCTTGCAAAGAATCCTGAATTGGACACAGTAGAGAGATGAGTGATTTTCTTGGTCATATGAGGCGTGTATATGGTTATAAGTAGGTTACATGAGACCACGAAAGCTTTCTGTTATATTTGTGGAGATGTCGGGAAATAGCTCCATATTTCAGGGGTAGTTAAAGGGTTTGTGGATTGGTGAAGTGAGAAGGAGTGAGAGGAAATGTGGTTTCTGTGGGTGAAGAAATGGAGTCAGGAGTCCTGAGAGCTCTGACATGTACATGTGTGTGTATTGGGGGTGGGGGGAAGGTGGCTAGGACATGCTCACGCAGAAACCAGTGATTGAAAACTACTCAGTTGAATTTTTCATGTCATCAAATCTGACACCTGACATGCTTCATGTATATATTCTGGTCTAAGAAGAAAAGAGGTTGAAATCCATCGTCAAAGATAGCATTGAGTAGGAAGTTAAACTGGTTTTCATCACAAATATTATCCTATTCATATCACAAATTTCCTAACAAATATTATCAAAATGTTGCTTGCTGAGGAGCCTGATAATGTTGGTAAGATGAAATGGGGACACTAAAATTGCAGGCTTTCCGTAAGTCATCATTTAATAACTACGTTATTTACCTAATAACTACCCTTTTTACCTAATAGCTGAGAAGTAGAAAACAAGAGGAGACAGATGCGCTTGCTCACCCACTGTTTAGCTTTGTGTTCATCCCTGGCTGGATGCCATTTCCAGGTGTTTGGTGTTTAGCCAGATACTAAAATTAGACATTTGGTACAGCCCTTGTTGAGATACAGGGGTGGTGTAGGAAACCTTGTTCTATCCTTGGCCCTTGGCACTGCTATTACGGCCTCTCTTTCCAGGGCTGTCAAAGTCACCCACCAATTTAAAGGAAAATGAAATAAATAAGATTGAAATGTGATCATAAAAAAAAACAAAAATGATTAGATCTCAGATGTTAAAGCAAGGTCACCCTCAAACTGCACTTGTTTACTTAAAAATTTTAAGTTCTTCTTTTCTTTGGAAAAACATGGAATTTGAATGATGCTTTTATCTTTTTCAGGGTTTGGTTCAAATCTTATTCTAAAAGTTCTCATAGATATATAACATTGTAAAGATAAAATCTGGAAAAGCAGAACCAGACTTTCAGATATGAAAAGAAAATAAAAAAGGAGTATGCCTGTATGTGAATTTATCAGATTATAGAATCTGATCTTCAGTTTTGCAGATCTAGAAACTCTACTTTGTTAGTATCCACAGAGGGTACTGCAGAGTGATGCTGCCGACCAAATCCACAATAGAATGCTATCTAGTATAAATTATAATGAATCTTGATTAATTTATCACTTACATTGACAGGTTGGCATTTTTTTTACTGTCCACATATTATAGGATAAAATGATCTTAGCAAGTGCTCATCATCTGGACAAGTATCCCTCATTGCTTTGAGTATTTGTGCCATGTATTGGGGAAAAATTAAGAAAGGTGGAGATATTTATTGAATACATGTGAAGAAAAGTAATAATAGTTCAAAAGTAAAGGGTCAGAGGATTTCTAATTATGGCTGACCAGTCCTTCAGTTTTGCTATTGAAAAGTGGAGAGTAAAGACCCCTAATCAATAAAGTAAGTAAGGCTTTCCTGGCTGGCATCTCTCCACTGTTATAGAAACCCCAGGGGCAGACATGACATGGATTTTCTATGCTAACTATCAAAAAACTGTAAGGGCTCAACAATAACCACTGGGTGACTAGGAAGGGTCAGAAAAGCATTTGACTTGTAGCTTACTTTTCTTGTATCAGAGACTAAGTCTGGACACAGCCCTTTCACTTTCTCCCATCCCCAAAGTTAAGAAATGCCTAATATCTGTGGTTGAGGGGAAGAAAAAAGGTAGAGAAGGAATTACATGTTTAATATTTTGATCTCCGCACTACAATTAACGGGGCTCTGCTTTAAGACCCCAAATATTAGCTGTGCTTATTTGCTCTCACACATATTAAGAAGGGATGTTGAAACCAGGACAAGGGCTGAGAGATATAAATCCTTTTTGTGCCCCAGGCCTAAATTGGAACCAAAGAACCCTCTTTTCCAGGCTTGAGATATCTGGAAAGCAGGAATTAGCAGTCATGAAGGTTTCCCCAAGAGCAAGAATTTAAAGCTAAGGGAGGTGGTTGGCCTTGAGGGATATTTCACCTCAGCCATGTGGAGGCCTGATAAAATGCCCCTGACCCAATATACTCATAGATTGAACAGAATCCCTGTCACCAGTTTTATCTCTCAAGTGCCATACAGTAACTTTTAACTTTTTTTTTTTTTTTGCGGTACGCGGGCCTCTCACTGTTGCGGCCTCTACCGTTGCGGAGCACAGGTTCCGGACGTGCAGGCTCAGCGGCCATGGCTCACGGGCCCAGCCGCTCCGTGGCATGTGGGATCTTCCCGGACCGGGGCACAAACCCATGTCCCCTGCATCGGCAGGCGGACTCTCAACCACTGTGCCACCAAGGAAGCCCACTTTTAACTTTCTTGGTTAGCATTTTATCTTCCTACACGCACACCTTCCTTTTTCTCCACACACTTGTCTTTCCCTAGCTTTGTTAAAATTATTGATTGATTCTAGTTAAGTCCTTACTTTTGGTTTTTGGCATGAGCAGCGTTGGATCTTTATTTTTTTTAATTTATTAAAAAAAATTTTTTTTTGACCACACTGTGTGGCATGTGGGATCTAAGTTCCCTGACCAGGGATCGAACCTGCTCCCTCTGCTGTGGAAGCACAGAGTCTTAGCCACTGGACCAGGGAAGTCCCAGCGTTGGATCTTTTATCATTGTACTTTATACAAAAGAGTTTGGAATCATCGTTAAACATATTTTCACAAAATGTGTTCAATATATGTTTTTCTTCAATTTCCAAACACATTTTCAGGTGAAGTATTTTGAAATTTTAAAGCAGTGGGTCCAAGTGCTAATCTGAAAGAAGAAAACAACCCACCTCACCCAAACGACAAACCAATAAGCACGTTATTTTTCAGTGTTTCCAGACATTTTAGACAGTCCAGTGTATGTTCATTGTACTTTTTCAGATTCAAAATTAAACCCATTGCTTGAAATTTAGAGGTATTACATCCAAAAATACTTTGAGCCTGTTTTTTTTTTTTTAAATGTAATGTACAATTTGAAAATAAGTTTACCTATGTTTCCTAACTTTTCAGATTTCTTGTGAATCCTTTAGACAAACAGTCAGGGTCATACTGCTTGAAGCTTCAAACAGAACAGGGCCTAATGGTATTTACTGTCACTTAATACTGGCTACTTGACTGATTTATTACTAAGGCTTTGTCTTTTTTATTTTTTCCATGCCACTTAATCAGATATTTTTAAAAAGGAATTTTGCAGTTCCATTCCCAGCATAAATAATGAATGCTTGCAAAGAATCCCAAATGTTCTGCCCTTGACTCTGTATAGTTTGTGCCAGAGCAATTATTGCAACACCTAAAGCAGCAGGAACTATTCACTTGAGGTTTGAATTCTAGAAACAAATCCACCGTATCCCTCTTAGCAAAGCTGTTGTCAGCCTCTGTGGAGCTCATGTTTATAATAAATAAAAAAGAATAATGCCATAAATGAAATTTATGCCTCGCAAAGTAAGAACATTGTCAGTGTTACTCAGAATATCTTCTGGGTGCAGAGAAAGCCTTATTATGACAGAAGAAATAATAAGAGTTGGGGAACAGATAGCGTGTGGAGTTGAGAACCTCTCCGTGAGTATTTTAGCACCTCAGCTGAATTCATGCTTGCTGCTTCTCTCAAGTGTGATTTAACTCTTAACCAGTGTCTGGCTCAGTCTGCAGGCCTCTAGGGCAAGCCCTGGAGCTTCACTGACTTGTGTAGGGCCATCGAGTGGCTGAAAGTAATGGCGGCCCCTGTCTGGGAATCAGAGTCAGACAGTCTCCAGAAGCTGGTGAGCTGCTTCTGTTTGAAATCTCTTTTCTAAATGTTCTTGGACCAGTGATGCTTACCTCCTGAAACCTGAATCCAGGGTCTGACAAGTCCCAACATACCATAGCTCCTGATACCAACAAAGTCTGTACTCAGTCTAACCTATTGATTCCCTGAACTTGTTCCCTAAGGCAGAGAGGGAGCTAATTAAAAGAAAATGGAGCTTTGAAAATCTCTGAGAATCTCTCTGAGATGCTGCCACTAACCTTGGGAATTTGAATCACTGCCCAGCACGGGAGCTAACAACAAATCTTTCTCCATGCTGCTGAACTAGGAGTGAGACGCCTTAAAATGGGAAAAGAAAAATCATAAACCTCCCTGCTCTCATCTTAATTTTTCCCTAAGATTTTGAGGGAAGTAAAAGAAATTTGAGGGTCAAAAAAATGTAGTTGTGCCTGTCTATATGTGTGTGTATTGGGGATAATCATGGTTTTTATTTCCAGGGTGTTTATAAATATCAGTTAATTTTTTAAAATTTTTCTCTGTGCAATAAGGGCAATTTCTTCCATTTTATGGGTAAGAAAAAGGAGACAAAGATAAGCAAGGTAATTTTTCTTAAGTAATCTGAGTCAGCCAGAAAGACAGTTGGATGAGATTACAACTCAGTTGCTGACACTCAAATACATGTGGAAACCACTAGATCACATCGTTATCTTTCTTTTTTGAATCGACTATAACAAAACAGCACTTATATGCTTATAAAATCCTTGCGTTTTGTTCTGAGGTAGTTTCTAGGTAGATAGAACAAACAAATCACAAAGTCATTGCTAAATACTAGCCATGGTGGCTCACCCCTTACTTTTTAAACACACCATGACCATTGCAGAGTGGCAGAAAGATTCAGAGTAATTTTGAGGCCCTAATATTTCATTGGTTGCACTTATGGCCATGTTCAGATTGTATCGCTTCCAAAAAGCTGCAAAGGCATTTTGCCAGAATGGCTCCTTCTTCCCAGGCAAGGGCCAAAAAGATGAGAATAGACCACAAGACTATCATTAGATGAAAACAATAGACTGGGACTCATCGTCCAAAAATCCTAAACCTGCTTCCCACATCAGACAGTTTGCTAGTAACCCATGGGTATTCATCGTTCTGCATCTGGAAGATAGAAGTTTATTCTTGAATAACCAAATTAGGCCTTTTCTGATGACCAAGAATGATTCACATTCAAGATTCAAAACTCTAAACCTCAGCTACAGATCTTAGCAACATAGGGTAAGCCAGGAGAAGTTGAAAAGCATGAATCGATCCAGGTTCAGACTTCTGTATTCTCACTTTCTCCAGAGCTGGAGAGGTGAGAAGCATATGCTGCCATTCCAGATACACCAGAAAACCACAATGAACTGGAGGAAATGGGACTTTCACAGAAGATATACCAGTTATCTATGGCTATATACAAACCCCTCCAAAATTTAGTGGCTTTGTTTAAAAAAAAACTGATTTATTATTTCTCATGATTCTGTGGGTTAGCCAGGTGCACCTTCTGCTGCCTTGCCTTGGGTCATTCTGGTGGCTGCCTTCTGCTAGAGGGTCAGCTGGAATGTCCAAGATGGCAGTTGGTGCTGGCTCTCAGCTGGGTCACTTCAGGTCTTCATGTGACTTCTGTTTCTTCAGTAGTCTCGACTGGCTTCCTTACCTGAAAGTCTCAGGGAAGTCTTCCAACAGGGCAAAGGAAGAAGTCGTAAGGCCTCCTGAGGTCTAGACACCTGAACTACTCATCTCTTCTGCCACATCCCCTCAAAGTAAGTCACAGGCCAGCCCATAGTCAAAGCAGTAGAAAAATAAACACCTGTAGATGGGAGAAGCAGCAAAGTCACATTACAAAGAGGCCTGCTTTCTGGGATAGGAAGAATTTTAGGCCATTAACCATCTACCACGTAAGATGTACAAGGGAAATGAGATGAAGGAAAGAGTTCTGCATCCTGTGTTGTTTTCTGGGAAGGCAGAGGTTGTGGAGAATGGAATCCCAATTTGGCCCAGTATAATAAACACATCAGGTTACACATAAATAGGGTGAGTTCTTGATCGGTTTTGGGGGGAGATAGAGCTAGTGTAAATACTTCCTCATAGTGTAAATACTGCCCCCAGACTCCTAGGGTTCTTTGAATTTTTACTCAGATAATCAAAATGTCTAACAGATACTACATTCTCTGTTTATAAACAAAACAAAAGAAACTGTGGCTTGCCTTCTGAGGCAGGCCAACCCTACCATATTTTCAATACCTGTTTCTCTGGAATATTCAATAATATAAGAGGTAACGGTCAGTTAGGACAGTGAGCTGGAAGGAAGCTAACACACATGACCCAGGTGGTGTGGCTCACCAGGACAAACATTCCTGGTACAAAGACTGCAATTTGAGAACTTGTCTACTAGCGGCTTTAATTTAGGATTCTCAAAACAATCTATGAACTAAGATTTCCATTGCCTTTTATAAGGTATAGGAAGTGAAGGATTTGAGAAAGAGTTGAGGCTAAAAGGCTTACTCAACATTATAAAATAAAAGAGTAGAATTTAACTCAAGATTATAAAATAAAGTTGAAGACTCTCTGAACAAATGTTCATGAAAAGATTTTATTTTATATATTTAATAACTTAATATGGGGGACATTTCTGTCAACCATGACTAGTCTATCCTTTGTTTACTAGCCTCCAAAGAGTCTTCTTTTTTCCTTTCACAAAAAAGGAAGAGACAAAGTAATTGAAAAGTCTACCTAGCAAAGAGAGTTTTAGAGTTTTCATGTGTAATTACTCTGGGAAGTTAAACCAGTTGGTTTACCTTTTAGAAGGCAAGTCCCTCATACTCCTAGCCTTTAATATACATGCAGATGACAAGAATGTTACAACAGAGAGACTGTAAAGCCAGAAATAGACTATTATATGGATTTGGCCTGGGGAAAGCCACCTTATAAATAATACCACTTAAGAGTTCCAAACAGAAACTGAAAATAGTGTTTTCTAAGAAGCAAATTTTAATTAGTACACAACAGAAGAGAGGGGAGTATGGTGACAATTTAAAATATATATATGTGCAATTAACTTAGTAAAGTTGTCCTTTTAGGATTACAACTTGTCTTCATTCTTTTGGGAGAGAACAATTTTGTGCTAATGGAAGTTTTAGTTTTCTATGAAGTTTGCATTTAAAGAATAGTCAAGAAAAATGCAATAAAACCTACAGATTTTTTAGAAATTTATTATTGAATTTCAATTCCTGCACTGTCATTAGAGAATTGAGTGATTCAATTCAATCTCTGTACCAATTTCTTTTTCTAAATCTTGGATTTATGCAACCTAGAATACTGCTAGAAAATATAAAAATGGTGATGAAACAAGGAATACAATATAATATAATAGCTTTGTCAGGAGAAAAAAATAGAGTTCTGTTTCTACACAGAGTTCCTGTGTGTCCACAGTTAGATACATATCTGGAGAGGAGAGTGGTGATGGGCCGGGGGTACCGGATAATATGGAACATTGGAAAAAAACAGTGCTTGTTTCCAGACCAAACTTCAGAAGTGGGCCTTAGTAAATTGTTGTTTGACTTTTCTTTATGGGATATGCAGGTTCTTGCAAAGTATTAAATGAGAATTTAGAACTTCCTTATACTTCGTCATATTTTTCAAACTTTCTTTTCTGCAGGATCCTTCTATGCACATGGTAAACTGAGTATCAATATTATGACCCTCCAGTATGTGTTATCTAGACTGTGAAACCCAGAAAGGATCTCAGCTAAGGAATAATATTGGCAGACAGAAAGTTGGTGCTCATGTTCTGTTATGGTTCAAGCCAGCCTGTAGCAGTGTCCTCTTTGGATAAATAGTTATGGTCATTATCTAATTCAAAAAGACACTAAAGAAATAGTTAAAGATAAATCTTCTCTTTTGCCAACTTGGATCAATATTTAGTTTTCTACCTCTGAAAGGGAGAAAAAAGTTTAAAAATTTAAGAGATTTGAGGTTCTTAGTAAAGACATTATATATAAATTGTCACTTGCTATCACAAGGTGGCTCTGGGGAAGTTATGGAATCAGAATATCTTAAAATTAAAAAAATAATCTCTACTATTTTCCAGAATAGGTAGCCACTGCTTGGTTAGATGGTATAATTTCCAGTGGTGTAATATTTACCATTGCAAGACAGCTAATTACACTGTTGGATAGCCTAAATCATCAGAAAGTCATTTTTCAATTGAATCAAAGTATGCTTTCTAATACTCACACTTAGTGGACCTGCTTTTACCTAGTGGATTTAATAAAAATATTAAATTTTTATTATAGCAAACATCTCTGTAACACATATTGTTTTAAGTGTTTCACATATGTTACTTCATTTATCCCTCACAACAACCCTGGGAGTTAGGTACTTTTATCAACCCCACTTTACAGATGTGGAAACTGAGGCCTTGAATGTTACAATGCCCAAGGTCATACAGCTATTAAGAGACAGAGTTGGTATTTGAACCCAGGCAGCTAGATTCCAAACCATTTGCTATTACTAAATACAGGTACACATCAAACTGTTAACAACTGCCAACAGCAGTATTTAGTAATTGATAGAAGGAAACACACACATCAGCAGGTGTTGCAACCAACAAGCTTTTTTTCTTTTCTTTCTTTTTTTTTTTTTTTTTTTTTTAACATTCCCAGCATCTGCAAAGTCAGAATGCAACTAGCTATAATACACTGCAAAGAGCAGCTCAGTTGTGATGCTTACTTTTTTCTTTAGCTGGCACTTGCACACTTGAGAACAGATGTCCTGATTTCCTTAAGACTTCTCCTTTCAAGACCAAACATCCCTAGTTCTTTAATAATATTTCATATTCATATTCGGCTGGAAAATATTTTTGAGCACCTACTTTTTCCCCCAGGAACAGTGGTAGGCATTGTATAAAAATAAAACACTCAAAGATTAATTTGTTGGGTAGCTTAAAGGTTTTGGGGGGAGAAATTAGTTTTAAGTGATTATAGTACATGAAATAATTATGATGCATTTATGCTCAAGATTCTTTGGGAGCAAAGAGAGACTTCTAAGTATTACTGGGGCATTAGAGAAAGATTTCCAGTGATGGTTATAGTGTGGGACTTGAAGGATGGGTAGAAATAAGGTGGGTAGAAAGGATGGAGATACTGTAATAGCAGAAGGAACAAATGGGCAAATCTTGACAATATGACTGGTTATAATGTGGGTAGGAAATTGCCAGCAGTTTAATTTCTTGGACTGAAGAGTGCATCTAGGGGAATAGCTGGAGGAGTGATTGGAGAGGACAATAAGACTTTCTGTCCTAAACTGTGGTAGAGGGGAGCCTTTATAATAAGTTTAGTTTGTAAGTGACTTTATTCAACAAATATTTATTGAGTGCTTACTATGTACTGGCCTATGCTAGACATTTGGGATTTGTTGTGAACAAAGACATCATCTCTGTCTTCTTAATACTTACAGTCAATAGGAAATTAAAGACTGACAATAACAACAAATCTGGTACTAGGATAAGGGACATATGGAAAGCTATGAGAACATGTATTTCCGGAATCTAAAATGTCCTGGGATTAGAGTCATACTTCTTAAGGGAATAATCTTTATATGAAGACTAAAAAGGCAAACAAAACTTAGCTAGGAGAACCAAGAGGTGGAGGTTGATGGGATGGGGAGAATGTACCAGAGAGGAAACAGAGCAGGGAGTATCTGAGGATCTGAAATAAAGTTCATATTGTCTTCAGTTGGATTCCTCAGAAGTAGATCTTGAGGCAAGAATTTGAGTGAAAGTGTTTTATTTAGGACATGATCAGAGGAGAGTGGAGAAGAAAGATTGGGAAGGTAAGAAACTAAGTACAGAATATATTAATGACCAGGTTATCTCTTTGAACAGCTGGAGCTCAATCCCTCTGTAGAACCCTGGAAGAAGGTGGAGAGCATGCCTCATAATTGTGATACCTGAGAGGTAAGGAAGCCAAGTTATTTATCCATCAAATTCCATCTGTAAGTGATCTGAAGGCTGTTCTTAGGGATATTAACTCCCCAACATTTCCAGATTGCCCAGTAGGTTGAACAAGCTCCAGGGAAAGCTCTCATGCAGTCATGGGTGCTTGCAGTAGAATGTGCTCACTGTAGCGTCCCATACTGAGTCCTCTCTGTTCTGTCAGTGGATCTTCAAATTTGTTGGTCACAACTTAAAAAAAGAAAGACTTGCAATGGAAGAGATTGTGGGATAAGCCATAGTCCCTGCTGCTGTAGTTGGTCAGAAGGCCAAATAGGAAATATATCATTTGTGTCCTCCACCAGTTTTTCTAGATTCCCCTCATCTTGTTCAACACTTCTATCTGTCTGGTGGTATTACCCAGAACTTTTTCCCTTCGTCCCTGAGCAGTCTGAGCTTTTGATTCTTCCTCCACGTGAAGCTGATGACCAGTTATACTGTTCAATTTGCCTTCACCGCCATCTTTCAGGGCCATCTCTGACTTGGGCTATAATGAATCATCAGTAAATTTCTGGCTTACCTCAACATGTAGAGCTGACCTATCAGGCTATAAGGAATGCTTCATGGGACCATATGTGTGAATGGAGGAAAAGGGTAGGTCTGAGCCACTTTTTCATGTTAACTTGTACCGTTTGGGCCTTTTAGGACCCAATTCCCATTTATACTCTTCTATGGATTTGTACTATGTTTATGGCATAAGGGGTCTGAAAATAACCAATTACGATGGGCATTTTCAGTTGCATTATCAGTTGATTTCCCTTGGTCTTCCATTTAGCTTCTACTAGGGCCCATGCACTTTGTCTCTACCAATAATATGCCAGAAACTGTTTTTGTTACTCATTCTCTGTTGTATATCACATGACCTTGCTCAAAAAAATTTTAGATTCCACACAGCATTCTTATCTATCTGGAATATCTCTAGAAAAATGGAAGCTTGTGTACAAGATGGCCAAGTAGGAGGTCTGCTTGTACTGCAGCCTTAATCTGCTGCAGAGCCCTCTCTTTCTCTTTCTCTGTCTCTAATCAAATTTGAAAGCTATGTCCATATTACCCTATAAATGTAGAGGAGCAGTAGTTCCAAATGTGGTATAATCTCTATCTAAAATATAAGGAGGCCTTTTAAGTGTTATGCTTCTTTCTTAGTAGTAGAAGAGGCAATGTGTGAGCCTGTGCATTAGCTTTGAGAAGATATCCAAGAATATCTGCAGACAATGAACTTCTAAAAACCTCACCGATACGTCAGGATCTTGAATCATTTTAAGGTTTATCTGTCACCCTCTGGTGCACGTGCATCTTACCAGTGGCACGTGTAATGTCACTTCCTACTCTTCAGATTCATCAATAAAATGTCAGTGTGATGCTTGTGAAAATGTCAAGATTATCAAAGCTCTTTTGGACTACATTATGAGAGATCAAGGGCAGTAATTTAGGCTTTAAGCAAGACTGTATATGTATTGTTGTCCACTCCAGGTGAAAGCAAACTGCGTTGATCCTCCTTGTTTGATGGAGATTGAAAAGAGCGCAGTTTGTAGATGAGTAGCCTCATGGAACAGTCACAGCCTGAAGGTAGTAGTGAGGAGCCAGGATGGCAGTGACTTTATGCAGACCTTATAGTAGGACTTGTATAAGACCTGAGATGCTTGATGATATCTTCAGGTGAGAGTCAGATTTTGTCTAAGGTCAGGAGGACATGTGGTAAAGAATTTAGAATTTACAGAATATTTTAGTTGTGAGGGAAATTCAGAGATAAGAGTGTTAATTTAGGTAGAGAGAAAAGTGGCTGAGGCGAGAATCCATACTGTGGGTAGCAGCTGAGTGGGCCAGGAACTGGCAGAAGTAAGGACTGGCAGGCAAAACATTCCTCCTGATCCAAGGATAGCAGCTCAACAGAAGTTTCTATCATGGTAATAGCAGGAGGATTGATGGCCATCACTGTATGGAGTGTTGTGCCTGGAAGTGTGGGCTGGAGCAGCGTGAGGGTTGAGGGGTGTAGGAATATTGTGTATATGAGGAGAGGGATTTCCCTTCCTGCCTCATCGTCAGATTTGCTTTTTATAAGATCATTCAGACAGTTGCAGGTGATGGTTTCTGAGGACCAGCCTGGCTCCAGGAAGACAATTTAGAAGGCTACCACAAAAAACCAAGTAAAAAGTGATGGGTCCTTGAGCTGAGGAAGCATAAGGGAGAATAGAGAGGAGTCTGCACATGTGAGAGCTATTTAGGTAAAAGAATCCATAGGTCTATGTGATTGATTAGGTGTAAAAGATGAAGGAGAATGATGGCAAGGCAAAAAGTATAGGATGGCTTCCTAGTTCTGATTTGTTGACCAGGTAGAGGATGCTATGAATCTCACTGTTAGTGAATGAAGCAAGAGGAGCAGATTTTGGAAGGTGAAAGGATGGAAGAAAGGTTTTCTTTTGAAAATGTTTATTTTGAAATGTCTTTGGGATATCCCAACAGCAGTGTCCAGTAGGCACTTGGCTCAAGCATTATGGATAGAGACCTGAGCTGAATTTAACACATGTGTGAGTTGTTAGAAGATATGTATCTATTTAAACGATGGGTATGGGGAAGACACTGGGAAAGACTAAATAGATGAGAAGAGCAGTGGTTGAAGGTGGAGGCCTTGGTCACATCATCATTTAGGATATAAATGAAGAAATCTGTGGAGGCCAAAGAAGATAAGATCAAGAGGTGGAAGGAAGGTCAAGGAAGAGTAATGTCACAGATGAAATGGAACACAATTTCAAGAAGGAAAGGGTTCTGGAGAATCTTAAATGCTAAAAAAGAAAAATGAGAGACATGAAATACCACATTGGATTTGATGACATGAAGGCTAGTTGTGACTTGAGCCAGAGAAATTTGGGGGAAGGACTACAGCACAATTAAAAATGCATGAATTGAAAAGTTATTCGAGGACCACAGCATGCTCAGAAATCAATTCCAGGCGGATTAAGAGCTTAAATGTGAAATGTTTGAAAGTTTAAAAAAAATATGTAGGAGAGTATTTCATGCCTTCTGGGTAAGGGCAGACTTCTTAAACAAGAAATAAAACATGCTAACATAGGAGAAAAGACTGATCAATTGAACTACGTTGGATTGAAGAGTTTCTGTTCATCAAAAGGTACATAAATAAAAAGACAAGTGGTAAACTGGAGACACAATTTGCAACACATTTAACTAACACAGGATTAGTTTCCTGTACTTATATATCTTTATAAATATATATAATCTTTATAAATAATCAATAAGAAATATAAGCAACCTAATAGAAAAATAGATAAATGATATGAACATACATGAAAATGAGGAATAAATGAAAAAAAATGAATCAATCTCTTTAATAATCAGGAAAATGCAAGTTAAGAATATAATCAGATATAATTTTATACCCATTAGATTGACAAAAATCAAAAAATCTGACTACATCAAGTATTGGGAAGAATAGAGAACTGTGTAAAAATGTATATGCTGCTGGTGGGATAATAAATTGGTATAATAATCTCAAAAAACAGTGTGATATTTTCTTGAAAAATTGGGCATTTGCATTCCCTAAAACCAAATAATTGTAGTCCTAGATGTATATTTTAGTTTGTAATACCTCCAAACTGGTTATCTCCTTTTGTATTATCAAATATTATAAATTTTTCAATGAATAGTCCATAGTCAATCAATGTAGACTATTCCTTTTGGATGCTTGGCTATAAAGGGAAAGAGAGAGATAACTTGTGGTTTCTGCATTATTCACTGGTCTTTTCTGGACATATTCCTCCTCAAACATGGCCTCCAGAATTGGTACATGACCCTCTTGCCCCTGGTTTGTTCTGGCTCTTATATAGTGTCCACTGTCAGTGCTGTCAATGATTTCCTTAACTTTCTGAGCATCCCCTTCCCATTTTGTCTCACATGGAGCTTGCTGTTACGTTTTGGACAAGTCTGAGAATCTAGCCAGCATTAAAGCGTAGTTTCTATGGGGAAGAGGGATTCGGGACTTTTCTACTAACTGAAAATTGCAATAATAGATTGTGAGTAGTGGTGCCCAATTTACTAATTTCTAGAGCTTTCTGACATTCCTGGAAAATAGCTCATTTATTCAAGGCCTTTGGAATGAGAAAAATAATAATAGACAAGGATGATTCTATTGTTTATAGAATTTTTATATGCAGTGTTCCAAGTGTTCCTCAAATGTCACAGCTGTCTGGAAGAGATGCCGCAAAAAGTATTGCCAATATTATTTTTTATTTTTGGTAAATATTCAGTAGAGGCTGAATCAATGCCCCATTAAAAACACTTTCAGAATTGAGTCTGAGTCATCTTGGCTTTTCTTCTCTAATCCATTTGTTTTCTAGACAGTGATGGAGTGCTTTCTTGATTGAGTGATTTCCAACCTCGACTCAAACTGACTATCACATGTTAAGCTTGTAGCTTGATTCTATCAGCTAAAGTGAGCAAAGTGAGAGCAGCTCTATAGGTGGAAAATCTTCAAAGAGCATCATCCTCAGAAGGCTCTGGTTGAACCTACAGCCATCTGTGGTACTGTGCTGTGTTAGTTCTGTGCAGTTTCAGGAAGGCTGCTGAGGCTTCAGAATAAGTAATGAGTAAACATCCCAAGGATAAAAATTTAAAGAACATGTTACAGAATGCAGAGTCTGAAGTTTCCACCATTTGTGTTTACTGAAATTTTTATTATTTCCCTTACATGTATACTGCACGTTTCAATGTATGAAAGTCTTCTGCATATACTTTGATTCTCAGAATCATCTTATGAGATAAACAAAGGGTTAAAATCATCACCCCCATTTTAAAGATAAAGAAGCTGAGATTTAGAGATAGTAAATGACTTGCACAAAGTTACAGACCTAATAAATAATGGAGAAGGAACTTCAACCCAGCTTCTTATTTTGATTCCAAGTTCAGTGTTCTTTCAACTATACAACACTACAACGTTGTCAGCCAGATATGGTAAAATGCAGTGAAGATCATCATGTTCTTAAATTTTAACTAGATGTATTCTTCTTGAATACTCCATGTAGCTATGTTGCAATATTTAGTTAACTGCCCATTAATTCTAAATGACTGTTATCATAATGGTGATATAAATTCATTCTATTTAGCTTTTTAAAAATAACTCATAAAAAGGTCATTTATATATTTTACCCTGAGCTAGTCTTTGAATTAGGTTAATATTACTTCTCAACAGCAGGGATATCACAAAATTTCATCTCTGCAGTCTCTTATAGTTTAAACTTCTATGATGTGATTTTAAAAAATTGACTGTATATTTTACAGTAACAGTATTAATACGAATAAAGACACACTTGTTACATGACTAAATCAGTGTTGGTATTTGCTAAATGTTATGCAGACATCATCTAATTTAATACAACAACCCTTTGGGGGTAGGTACTGTTATTGTCTTTTACAGATAATTATACAGAATCTAGGACCCAAGTAATGTCTTAGTTTACCTGGCTAATAAATATGCTAAGGTGTGAACAGTCAGTTTTATTTCTCTGTGTTCATAGCCCCATGCTCTGTTGCAGAACTTTGATATTCATAAGAGAAAAGTTTGAACCTAGGAAACTGGTATCAGGGAAGTTGAGAAGCAACACTTAAATGATACATACTAGAGTTTTGTGTCAGGACTTCCAACTTCCTGGGGAAATGCAGGCTTTTGGTCAGACCCATCTTTACACGGGGAGCAAGTATGAACCTCACCGGGTTGTTATAAAAATTAAATCAAATAATGCATATGAAATATCTGATATGTAGTATGACCTCAGTAAAATCAGTTTTTTCTTGACCTTTACTTCCACAATAAGCCACTTAGAATACTTTTTGTTTAAAGAAACAGAAACTCCAATAAAATGAATCCAAGAAAGGAAATTATCTCATGAAACCAGAAGACTGAAGGTAGGCAGTTCTGGGTGTAGCAAATTCAGAGCTTCAACAATATTACTCAGCCATAAAAAGAAACAAAATTGAGTTATTTGTAGTGATATGGATGGACCTAGAGTCTGTCATACAGAGTGAAGTAACTTAGAAAAACAGATACCGTATGCTAACACATATATATATGGAATCTAAAAAAAAAAAAAAGGTCATGAAGAACCTAGGGGCAGGACAGGAATAAAGATGCAGACATAGAGAATGGACTTGAGGACACGGTGAGGGGGAAGGGTAAGCTGGGACAAAGTGAGAGAGTGGCATGGACATATATACACTACCAAATGTAAAACAGATAGGTAGTGGGAAGCAGCTGCATAGCACAGGGAGATCAGCTCGGTTCTTTGTGACCACCTAGAGGGGTGGGATAGGGAGGGTGGGAGGGAAACGCAAGAGGGGGGAGATATGGGGATATTTATATATGTATAGCTGATTCACTCTGTTATACAGCAGAAACGAACACACCATTGTAAAGCAGTTATACTCCAATAAAGATGTTAAAAACAAACAATATTCCAGTGACCCAGATGTTTTCCCTCTTTTTGCTCAGCAGTCCTGTCTTGCTTTTTCATCATCACTGGATGTGTCCTCATACCAGGTATTCTGTGTAGACACAGCTACGTAAAGTAGAGAAAGTTGAAATCTCTTCCGGGGCTTCTCCTTTCCTAGAAGGCCAGCTGCAGATGAGAATTTTGACATATCCCCTTTGAAAACAACATAACTAACCGTTCTAAGTAAAATTCCTCTTCGTGGGATGGCAAAGGGCTCAGTTTCCCTTAACACACACATTATCATATCCCTTAACAATCACATAAGTATAATTGGGGCTGTATTAACCAAGAAGAAGGGGATGGGGAAATGGCTATGAGATTAGGCAGTTAAAAGCATATATACCACACCTGAGAAGGAAGGGGAGCATGAAGTGAAAATCTCATTTCTAGAGAGAACAAGGATTCTTGGATATTAATCAAGGTGGGAACTTCAAATAGGAGAATAATTTGTATGAATAATTTGTATTGAATAATTAGGGCTCAAGTTAAGGGCTTGATCACAAGGGATAAAGTCAGAGCCCAGGAACTAGTGCCTGTAACAGAAAGTAGCAGAAATCAGCAAGGCTGACTTGGACAAAGAATTAGTCCCAGAATCTAGGTGATAGTTGAACACATAGGTAGGATTCAGAATGGACTTAGCACTCTTCTCTGTCAACTATGTCTTTATTCTGTTTTCTTCTACTGGCTCCTTTTTAGGCAATGAATATACTTCTTTCTCCAACTCTTAAAAAAAGTTTTCCTTGGGGCTTCCCTGGTGGCGCAGTGGTTGAGAGTCCGCCTGCCGATACAGGGGACACGGGTTCATGGCCTGGTCCGGGAAGATCCCACGTGCCGCAGAGCGGCTGGGCCCGTGAGCCATGGCCGCTGAGCCTGCGCGTCCGGAGCCTGTGCTCTGCAACGGGAGAGGCCACAACAGTGAGAGGCCCAAGTACCGCAAAAAAAAAAAAAAAAAAAGTTTTCCTTGACCTTGTTTCCCTAGAATTCTTCTCTTTGGCTGTCCCCTGTCATTTTTGTGACAGCCCTCACTCCCATTTCCATCTGAAGTGCAGATCCTCTCTATTCATACATCCATACCACCACATACCTTATCTGCCTTTTTCAACCCTGCTGAAGCTACTTCATAACGAAAATTAAAATTGTCCTCATTTTCATTGCTGATGGTCACTTTCAGGCCTTTTTATATTCAATTTCTTTATTGAGCAAGTTCCTTCTGCCATATTTAATATACTCTCCTTGGGAAAAAAAATCTGTAACCCTTCTGCTTTCATGACAGCGTTCTTTATGGCTATCTCTGAGCTTCTCTGACCATTCTTTCTCTGTGCCTTTCTGGCTTTCTGGGCTCCTCTTCCTTAGCTCACCCCATACTATTCAGTGTTTCTGGGGTTTCTAATCCTAAATCCACTTAAATTTTTTTAAATTTTTATACAATTTTTAAAGGCTACCTTCCAGTTACAGTTATTACAAAATATTAGCTATATTCCCTGTGTTGTACAACACATCCTTGAGCCTATCTTATACCCAATAGTTTGTACCTCCCACTCCCCCACTCCTATCTTGCCCCTCCCTCCCTTCCCCATTGGTAACCACTAGTTTGTTCTCGATGTCTGTGAGTCTGCTTCTTTTTTGTTACATTCACTAATTTGTTGTAATTTTGATTCCACATACAAGTTATATAACACAGTATTTGTCTTTCTTTGTCTGACTTATTTCGCTTAACACAATGCCCTCCAAGTCCATCCATGCTGCTGCAAATGGCAAAATTTCATTTTTTTATGGCTGAGTAGTATTCCATTGTATGTATAAACCACATCTTCTTTATCCATTCATCTGTTGATGGACATTTAGTTTGCTTCCATATCTTGGCAACTAAACACACTTTTAAAAATATTTTCTACTTAATATTGATAGAGAAAACAAACTATTAGCTTGTGTTTGTAATTTGTTTATGGTTTACAATGTAATGATTTAACATGTTTAGATTGTGAAATGATTACTATAAGCAAGTTAATTAAGACATCCATTACTTCACATAGTTACCTTTTTTGGTATGTGTGTGGTGAGAACACTTATGATTTACTCTCTTAGTAAATTTCAAGTACACCATACAGTATTATTAACTATAGTTGCCATGCTATACATTAGATTCCCAGAATTTATTCATCTTCTAATTGAAACTTTGTACCCTTTGACCAACATCTCCCCATTTCCCCCATCCCTGAACCCTTGGCAACCATCATTCTAATGTTTGGTTCCATGGGTTGGACTTTTTTTAGAATCCATATATATATTTATATATATTTCTCATGTATATATAAGTGAGATCATACACTGTGTGTCTTTCTATGTCTGGCAGATAATTGAAATAACACTTAGCATGATGTCCTCCAAACTCACCCATGTTGTTCCAAATGTTGTTCCATGTTTTTCCTTAATTTTTATGACTGAATAATTTTCCACTCTATGTATGTCACATTTTCTTTATCAGTTAATCTGTGGACAGACACTTAGGTTGTTTCCGTATCTTGGCTTTTGTGAATTATACTGCAATAAACATGGGAGTGCAGATTTCTCTCTGAGAAACTGATTTCATTTCCTTTGGATAGATAACCAGATGCTGGATTGCTGGATCATATACTAGTTCTATTTTTAATATTTTGAAGAACCTCCATACTGTTTTCCATGATGTCCATGCCAACTTATATTCTCACCATCAGTGTACAGGGGTTCCCTTTTTTCCACACCCTTGAGAACACTTGATATCTCTTATCTTTTTGATAATAGCCATTCTAACAGGTGTGAAGTGATATCTCATTGTGGTTTTGATTTGCATTTCCATGGTATTAGTGATACTGAGTAACTTTTCATGTGACTTTTGGCCATTTGTGTGCCTTACTTGAATGTATTTGTAATTTGAGATCTTCATGATATTCTTTACCTGTTTTTGAATATTGTCTAGTGGACAGAAGTTAAAAGAAACAAGATAAGGAGGGAGCACTGCATTGTTAAAGGAAGAGAAGCCAGCCTTACCCCCTTTTTATTGCCAAGGTAAAAATGGCTGTCCTGTCCTCATGTCAGCCCAGTTTCTATCATTTTATGTTGACTGCTGCTTAAATCAGTGTAAACTCATCAAACTGTTGTGATAGCATGGTGATGTAGCATGCGGAAGTAGTATGCCAGAAGGCTTCTCTTTATTTAAAAGAAATGAAATAAGCAATGACTGTTGGCTATCAAATTGATATATCCTGGTACCAAACCAAACCAAGCCTGGGGCCTTTTGAGGATTTCAGTGGAAATTGTCTTAATTATAATGTGCTTCTTCATACACATTTTTCAGAGGAGCTCATGTAGCCTTACCCACAACTTCACAATTAGCCCTTTTATGCTTATGTAGTGCACAAAGAGTTGACATTAGGGTAGAGTGAGGAAATAAGGTAATCTAACACACTCAGCAGCAGCAGTGCTGGCCAAAATGGGGGGGGGGAATCTGCATTCTTCACTATAACTGTGGTACAGAGCTGGAGTCCATGATTTCTTTTCCCTTAACCTCCTTACCTACTCATTCCTGATCCCACCAATAGGTTATGAAATATGCATAGAACTTGGCAGATGATAGCGTTTAACATTTTGTTGTGTGAGAAATTATTTAGAAAAATTTAGCTAGACAGATTTCTTTATTATAGAGTAAATAATTGCTATTCAGTTCACATTGAATTATGGAAATTTTTTTTTTTTTTTTTTTTGCGGTGTGTGGGCCTCTCACTGTTGTGGCCTCTCCTGTTGCGGAGCACAGGCTCCGGACGCGCAGGCTCAGCGGCCACGGCTCACGGGCCCAGCTGCTCCACGGCACGTGGGATCTTCCCGGACCGGGACACGAACCCGTGTCCCATGTATCGGCAGGTGGACTCCCAGCCACTGCGCCACCAGGGAAGCCCTGAATTATGGAAAATTTTTGAATGAGCAGACATTGTATGCAAAGATGCTCACATACTTTAGGGAAAGAAACTATCACTAAGGCAAATATATTGTATAATTGGATACAATATGTTTAGGAAATTTAATTATGAGTGTTAAATAAAAGTCTGTAGCTCTCTGTTAAAATTATTGAACAAAAGTACCTTTATAGTGCTGATTCACTTTGCAAAGCAACCAAGGTTTCTTAAACCAAGAAGGGAGGTTTCTTATAACCAGAATAGGAGGTACCCTGTCCTTGCCCTAGGATCCTTCACATCTTCTGTTTATTCCTGTTTGGGCTGCTTGTTTATACCATACTAAAATGATTCTTAGGTTTCTTGATCCAGAATCTATCCAGTAGCCCATCCTGCCTGTCACTATTTTAATCTGGATCTCTGACCCCCTTAGCTTGTTTCATCATGACTAACTTGCCTCTGTGTTCGTAGTCAACCTCCAGCTGGTTGGCTCAAACTCTGTGTCATATATATCTCTTTTGGTTGGATCTAGATCTTAGATGCCAGCCCAGATTCTTCCTGAATTAATTCATGATACCCATGGCCCCTGTCTATATGAACTTCTCAAGACATGTTCTCTTGTATGCCATACTTGCCCTCACATCGTTCTGGGTGGGTCCTCGTGTTCTAGCCTAGCTTTTCTCATTTCCCTGGTGACTCAGCAGTGAAATAACAGGAGAGTTAAAGATGGGATTGGTTTGGGGAATGGAGTATTAGGAAGAGAGTAGGGCCAGAGTTATCCTGGAGTCCAAAAGAAGGGAGTTATAACTGGCCAAGAGATGGATGAACAAAACTGAGTATATTGGAGGTCAAGCCAGTGTCCAAAAATGAGAGTAATATTAGGGTAAGTTATCCAAGGAATTATACAGGAATCCAAATCTAAAAACCGGTCTGATACTTGGCTAACAGTTGGAAAAAGTCAAGCAGGTATGATGTTTAATAATCTTTCAGAGTTATAATCTGTCGGAGTTTTTCTCTCACATATCTTTTTTCAAATCTTCGTCAGAGTATAGGTCCCAGTTTAGGAACATGAATCCATTGGTGATTGTAGTTATGGAAGAACATGAGCATAGAGAAGGAAGCTGGTTTCAGGGAAAATTGGATGCAAAGCAAAGCAAAACAAAACAAAAATAGTTCCTGAAATATGAAGGTATGGGAAGATGAGAAGCAATTTTTATTTTGCCCTAGTGAGCTATGGATCTAATGTTTCTAATGTGCCTTCTAAATATGGCAAGACTTGGTACTAGAGTTTGGAGGGTGGGGGAATTGACTGTAGGATTAGGCTCAGAGAGGTGGGTGGATATTTCCTGTGAGTGGGAGCTTTTTCTAAGGTTGCCATTCTGAATCCCTGATTTCTCACTTCCACCCCATTCCTTTTTCTCCTGGGTAGATTGTTTTAATCATTGAAATTCCATTATGGGAAATGATTCTAACTGCTGTTGCATATTCCACTCAGGTTAAATTCAAGTGCCTCTCTGCTAGGCATGCCTCTACCTCATTGCCACCTCTTTAAAAAAAAAAACAAAAAAGGAATGAGTGACATTATTATAGGAATATATTTGACTCTGCTTTAATCTACAAAGATAAAGGAATTCATTTATTCTTAAACTTTGGTTCTTTAATGGTTACTAGAAACAAATTACATGGGGCCATATCTCCGAATGGTCATGATATATACTTTAGCATGTATATAACAAGTTGAAGCTGATTCGTCTAAGTGTATCCTGATTAGCATGGTGATATATCCATAGTTAACAAAATCCAATCCCCCAAATTCTTGAAATGTAATGTGGGTCTCTCCTAAATATTTTTTTGAGAATGTTAAAGATGGGATTACACAGCTCACCATCTCCTCTTTCCCAAAATTCCTCTTTTCCAGCAACATAAATGGCTTAATCTCTCCTCTTTTCCTGCAAAGCCTTCAGCACCTATGAACTCTATTCTTAATTCTTAGTCACTTCTCCATCCCAGCCCTCAGAGCCTTTTTTTGTTGTTCATTGGGCAGCTGCATCTTACTTTATAGGTAGAATAAGTTTGCCTCTCAGCCCTGTGCA
Organism: Mesoplodon densirostris; assembly: GCF_025265405.1. Lineage (NCBI taxonomy): Eukaryota > Metazoa > Chordata > Mammalia > Artiodactyla > Ziphiidae > Mesoplodon > Mesoplodon densirostris. Next base: position 24,967,260 of record NC_082668.1, read on the forward strand.
GTTCTTTTCCCCACTGCTTCCCCTAATCAGCACAAAGAGTTTAAGTACCTGGGTAGTAAGAACGAAATAATTCTCTGAAAGTTTGTTTTTTTCTCTTTATGCCTGACATGTAAGAATTCAGTTCCTAAGAATTCAGAGTCTAAGCATCTAAAGCAGAGGTTGGCACATGGTGGATGCTCAGTAGACATTCATCATACCTGAATAAAATATTTGAATATTTCACTTTGATAAGGAGGTAGGACAAATTCTGTAACTTCTTTGATCTTCAGGGTGAAGTGATTATTCTTCTTTCACATCTAAGTGTGACTGACTCAGTGCTCAAGTTCCAGAGCCTGGCAGAGCTGAGTTCAAATTCTGGCTTAACGTTGCTTAATGTCTCTAATTTTCAATTTTTTCACTTGAAAAACAGGATAATAACTGTAGATGCGTTGTGGTCTTAGCTAGATAATGAATGTAATATGTAACATTTTTACCATACTATTTGGTAAGTGCTCAATAAATATTAGTTTGTTATTAAAATGACTTTAATAAATATATAAATATGATATTGAGCATATGATTATTATATAATATTTTATTATTAATAAATAGTAACATGTTCTATAGAGGCAATTCTATTTATCTAGAGACTGTCTTAGGTGAGGTAACTTTAAAAGCCCTTGTATTAATTCATTATTATCAGAAACTTTAGTGAGACGTATTCTAAACAAGTTGCCTTATTTTTTGAGCAGCTTCCTCTGAGCCCAAACCTAATCCATTTCCCCATGCTGGTTGTTGATTTTCTCTCTGCAGCCCCTTTTCTTATCTGTGCACTCCTATTTTAACTCTTGTAGCTCAGGCCTTCATTGGGGTTGACATATATGTCCTCCTTTTGTCTCTTTCCTTCTCGTCTGCCACCCCCCAATTCATTGTCTACAACGTTGTCAGAGTAATCTTTTAAGAGCCCAATTCTGATCATGTTACTCTCCTACCTAAAAACCGTCAACTTCTTTTTTTTTTTTTTAACCCCACATTTGTTTATTTATTTATTTTTGGCTGTGGTGGGTCTTTGTTTCTGTGCGAGGGCTTTCTCTAGTTGTGGCAAGCGGGGCCACTCTCTTCATCGCGGTGCGTGGGCCTCTCACTGTCGCGGCCTCTCTTGTTGCGGAGCACAGGCTCCAGAGGCACAGGCTCAGTAGTTGTGGCTCACGGGCCTAGTTGCTCCGCGGCATGTGGGATCTTCCCAGACCAGGGCTCGAACCCGTGTCCTCTGCATTAGCAGGCAGATTCTCAACCACTGCGCCACCAGGGAAGCCCACCGTCAACTTCTTGACTTGCCAAGAGCAGCTCTCAACACTCCTGCTAAATTGCATTTTCAGCATGATTGTTCTTCTGCACTACATTATGCCCTAACCAAATGGGATTAACTGCTGTCCTGAGCACACAGACCCCCTGCCTCATCTCATATGGTTCTGTATGCATGGAATACCAGGACTTTTGGTTCAAAAATTAACCCAGTCCTTTGTCTTGCATCCCAAAGACACCTAAACCATGACCAAAAGATAAGAACACTTTCTTTTTTTTGCAGACTCCATAGAAATAAATATGCCTCAATAAATTAGTAAAATGTCGAGCAACCTGCATATTTACAAGTTGCATGTTCAAATATTAGAATAGCTAATTAATTTTACATTTTGTGTTTATATATATATATATATATATATATATATATTTTTTTTTTTAACTGACACCCTAGTTAAAGGACAGAGTTGATGTAACCGTCAAAGTACTGCATTATTTTCCTCAACCACAGGACCTGGCCCTGTATGTCATATATACCAAGAAGTTGTGACTATTCATTTAATTTTATAATTATATTGACATTCAAAGATGCCTTTGCACATTGTTTTTCATTCTTTGTGTCTGTTTTTTCCCCCACTGTATTTCCAGTGTAATCACAGAGCCTATTAGCCTCTCAATAAATATTTGTTGAGTAAATGAATAAATAAATATGTGAATAAAGGAAAGTACCTCAAAATAATGAACTTTTTGAATAGAACTATATTAATTATCTGATAACAAAAGAAAAATTAAGAAAACTTTAAAAGTAAAGGTGCTGAGGGAGGGACTGTTAATTTGACATACACAGTCACTTCTTATTCTTTATCTTTGCCAAAGGGAATGAAATACTTAGTAAGAAACCAATGACCCTTTTTTTAACCCATGCAAATTAATATTGCCTACAAACTTAGTGTAAGAGTAAATTATACAGGAGCCTAAGAATATTGGGCAATGAGTCTAAAAAACAAGTTAAGTTGTTTGATCTGATACCATATGAAAAGATGGCAACAGGATCCCATACAAGGAATAGATGACAGTCCAATTTTTATCTTCTTTCAAACCTAAATACATCTTCTCAGTGTTAACTGCCCATTGATTTCAAAGGGTGATATGGAGTTACAAAATACATGTGATGAGTTGGAATGAATTAGACCCCAGCTATATATCACTCATTCTCTATGGGAGAGAAATTCATGGAAGTGCCTTAAAATGCATGTTTTACGAAAAGCGGCAACATTTTTTGCTCTGTTAAATAGGCTTAGGGGACTCTTATGAAATTTAAATTCTACCACCCCAAGGACAACATTTATCTTCATTAACCTCCCCCCTTTTTTGGGGGGGATATGCATTTATTATTTAGTATGTTTTCAGAGTTATGCATCCAAACCTTACTGAAGCTTTGCATCATTTAAGTTCTTAATTTAGTGATTATTAACTTGATCGTTAGAAGAGGGAAGTAGAAAATGGGTATTAATGATAAAAGAAAATGGAGAAAATAATATTTGAAGTGTCAGAAGATCAGTCTGAAGAGTAGATATTAAAAGCCTCTGAAACAGAACTGTTGTATGACTAGGATTCAAGTGAGTAGGCACTTATTAGCTGTGTGACTCTGCATAAGACTCTTAACAATTCTTTGCCTCAATTTCTACACCTATGAGCTAGGAATGGTATAATGAGACCCAGCCAGGGGTATATTGAGAATTCCACAAGATAAAATCACCATGTCTGGTACTTTTTATTAATGACCGAGACAGAGAGATATTTATTAGTGGGCTGAATTTGATATCACAGAAGTATTTTTTATCCCTATTTTATTTTATTTTTTAACTGGGGTAAAATTGATATATGTCATCAGTGTCAGGTGTACAACATAATGATCGATATTTGCATATATTTCAAAATGATCACCACAGAAGTTTTATCTTGATATGTTTAATTACTTTTAGTAATGTACTATGATCCTCAATTTTAAAAATACTTCAATAGTTTTAATATTTAGCCTTTTTTTGTTCATTTTTTAAAATTTCTGTTTACTAGACGACTGTTTTCTCAGGTGCCACAGTGTGCCAGACAGTATAGTCAAAGTTGAATTAAGATGTAGGCTTTACCCTACTTAAGGAACAGAGTACTGGTGGCACTAGAACATGGAAATTCACAATTATTCTACAATATGAAACTAGAATGAACAAAAGGTGGTGGAAATACAGATGTTCAGCTACTGACCTCCTTTCCCAGCATTTATTCAACAAATATAGGCACCAAGTGACTGCTGTATGCTAGGGACCTTTCTAGGCTCTGGGAATAGACGAGTGAATGAAATAAATTTCTGGACTCACTGAACTAATATTCCAGTGGGGTGAGAGATGGTAAATACATAACCAAATAAATAATATAAACTGAGGTCCAGGTAAGTGCTGTGAAGAAAAACAAAGCAGCATTAAAAGACAGGATGATTGGAATTGCTGTTTTAGGAAGGGTGGTCAGCTAAGGCCTTTGTAAGGAGATAACATTTGAACCAGGACCTGGGGAAGTGGAGTGAGGAAGTAAGCCTTGCAAAAGTCTGAGGGGAAGAGACCTACCAACAGTTAATGGTGGGTAAAAATGCCCCAGGCTCTTGAAAAAAAAAAGAAAAGGGAATGGTGCCAATATGGTCTCAGTCGAGTGATTAGACATAAGATGGTTTGAAATAAATTGGGAGAGGTAGATGGATTTGCAGGAGAACTCATAGTGGGAGAGCTACATAACTCAATTTTTATTTCAGCCAACATGTGAAGAACAGTCTCTACAGGGAGTCAAACAGAAATCAAAGGCAGGGAGACTTTCTGGTTCTTCTTTCCTCTGACTTTGAATTTGCTTTGAAGACCTGAGACTTCCATGCTGTGAGACTTTGGGAGATGGTGGTTGACTAGCTCTTAAGTCTATTTCCTGGCCACCTCCCTGACCATGTAGCTTTTCCATGCCCTCTCCTTGGACCTTTTGCACCTCAGGTGTAATCCATTTATGTTTTCTTATTTCTTTAGTGTAACAGACACTTCCATAGACTTTACTATAAGTCAGAACCTTCCTACATCTCTGCCTCATCTTCAAGACTATCTTAATTGTTGTCTAAGACTTTGACTCTCTTGCAGCTGTTGTCATTTAACTGTGTCAAATGATGAGACATGTAACATTAAAGGTATAACATACATCTAAGCTGTTAGATGCAGAACTTACTGTCCTTATGTGTAAAAGTTTAATTTGCTGGAAATATTGAACAGCAAAGTAGATCACTTTAAAATATGGTCAATATTGTGGAATATTTTTATATATTCAAAGTCAGAGGAAAAAAGAACCAGAAAGTCTCCCTGCCTTTGATTTCTGTTTGACTCCCTGTAGAGACTGTTCTTCACATGTTGGCTGAAATAAAAATTAAGTTATGTAGCTCTCCCACTATGAGTTCTCCTGAAAATCCATCTGCAGTGTTTTTCTTCTCTTAGTTTGTTATGTTTATTTTATTCAACAAATATTCTTGAACACACAAGGCACTGTGCTGGTTGCTGGACCTGCATGTTATGTGGTGTTATAATTGTGGTCAGGGGATAGTCATTTTAAGGAAAAGACTTGGGATAATACATGAATGTTTCCTGAGGTTTTGGTTAACTATTTTTGTACTAAGTTATATACATGTAATGCATACATATATGTGTCTGTGTGTGTGTATATATACATATATATGTGTGTGTATATATATATATATAGGTGTATATATCATGTAATAAAATAGTTACTGTTTATTTAGCTATTTCTTTGTGCCAAGCATTTCCCTGACATGTGATTTAAACCCCTCAGTAACCATGCAAAATGTAGGTATAATTCATATTTTAAAGATTAGGAATTTTAATCTTTAAAAGTTCATATTTTAAAGATGAGGCAAGTGGATCTAACTTGCCCAAGATCAGGAGATGAAAAAGTTGAAGAACCAGAATTCAAGTCCAAGTCAGTTTGACTCTAAAGCCCACACCAACTCCCCCAAAGCATGCTAGTATTAGCAAAATGCAGACTGGATTTGGAGCAAATAAATTTACTTCTAAGAAAAGTAAAACCAGGCTTATAAGTCTTTGCCATCAAGTCACATTTCTGTTAAGTCGTTTAGCATTTCCCCAGAGATTCCAAGTAAAGAGAGGGTATTTCATTTTAAATGAACATGTATGGAGATTTATATCATCGACTTCAGTTTCTTTTGTATTGTGCAGTACTAATCTGCATTTTCTTTTCTTTGTTAGTCTGTTACCTCCCTATAAATAAAAGACTGCAAAAAGCTGTTATTACCACATTCAAGAAAATACTCAATCCTCCGACTTTTACAAGCTTTTGTAAAAGTGTAGTGATCTTGGTGAAAAACATCCTGGCTGGTATATAGTGAACAGATGAGCTCACCGCTGGTATGCAAAGCTTCCGAATTAGCTGGTTAAACAGGCTGCTGAGATAATTACATTGTCTGTTTTGTGACACATTACACCGGTGCACTTGGGATTAACCTGTTCTCTTGTGTCTACTTCTGATCAGTTTTTTAGACAGCCTTTTATCTGATGAAGGAGCACAGACATCAAAAGAGAAGGGGGCGTGGGTGAAAAGAAAGGGCTCACATAAAGCTGAAGAGTTAAATTTTCTATTCAAATTTCTGAGCATCTATCCCTTATTTCCATAATTTTAGTTGCTCTCTAGAGACCTCTGCTGGAAATGATAGGTATAGATTTTCCTTTCCAATTTATTGTTTTACCATGGCTAATATATTGTAAACTCAGTAACTAATTAAAGAATGAAATATCAAAGTCATGTCATACATATGACACATTAGATATAAAGCCTTACTCAAGACAGAACAATTTGCATTTTAAAAGTTTTGAAAGGCACTGTCATGCTAGAAGTACACTGTGATAGTCAATCAGCACACATTTCTACATTTATTAAGAGCCTACTATGGGCTTAGCAAGTATAATTTTCAGCTTGTTTGTTTATTATTTCCATATCGTTTTAATGCTGTTGAAGCCCAAGGGGAATTATTTATTTTAAAATTAAATGTGGCACATTATAAAAAGAACAACAAAACAGCAACAACAAAAACTATCCCTAAAGATTTCTGTGGGCCTTTAGTTCCATGTCATTATCCTGAAGAGGAAAAATTATTTAGACCTTCTGATTATGTGGGAATTTGGTGCAAATAAGATTTTATCATAAGTGATAATTTAGATAGAGAACAATTAAGAGAATAAATAGAAAAACCTACCCATTAACAGCCCCTGGCAACTCAAATTGAATTTAACCAACTATGGAGCCTCTGGCTATAGGGAGATGCAATTTAAAGCAGGTATAATAGATTTTAACAACTAAAATTTGTTTGTCACACTGTACCAACTAAGATACTAGATAATGGGGCAAGAAATTTCCCTTCATTTAATGAACATCAAATTTAACTCCTGCTGTCCATTTTTTTTTTTTCCTGTCTAAAATAACTGTGATTGACTTGATAGGCCAGCATTCAAATGAGGTTCTTGCAAACAAGTATGCAAGCTTTTGGGATGAAGTTTGCCTCAGCTGATGCTTCATCCTTTAGATATTTCCAATGTTTAGGAGAACTTAAAAAATATTAGCATATTTCCTCCTTATAAATGCATCTACAATATAATGTCACATGCAAAGGCTCTGCTAACTTTAATTGCAAATCTCTGTAGAAATATTAGAGCGCATGTTGATATGAGACCTCATTGAAAAATAATATGTTTTCTTAAAGATTATTTTAAACATTCTCATCAAGAGAAGTAAAGTCTATGTTAATCATTTCTCCTGAGTCAGTTCTACTGGTTGCAGATGTGTCAAGCTTTATTTTCGTTGCTTAAATGCAGACAAAAATGATAAACAAGTTTATTTCATGTTTTTATTATCTCAGCGAACACACAACATTCTTAAAATATGTCTTTGTGACTCAGAGAGTCTCAATCACTCTTTATGACTTGAATCTGAATACTTCTTACTACTTATAATTTTAATAAATGTTGTGATAAAACAGAAACAAGTGATTGAGATAACCTTATATGGTGATAAACTTATTTTCCAGTCAATCCAGAAAAAGGTGATTTTTCCTTATAGATTTTCAAGAATATTTTTCACTGCGCAGCCATGACTTATAACCATAGTAGTCTAATTAGTACTCTGACAGTGGACCTACTACGTGTCAGAGACTAAGACTAAAGGAAATTAAAATAATACTGTTCTCTTTTCCAAACCTTTTTGCTTTCATTTAGTTTCTATGTTTATGCAGAATTATTAGTATACTTATCACATAGATGCCTATTTTCTATTTATCCAGTGGGTATGAATACAAATGATAGATAGTTTTGTGTACCACTTACTGTGGGCCAGCAATATCCTAAAAAGTTTATGGTATATAATCTCATTGAATCCATCTAATGATCCAGTGAGATGGTAATTGTTAAACCCGTTTTACCAATGAAGATATGTGGCTTAGAGAAATTAAATAACTTGCTGAAATTAGCATGGCTCAAGAGTGGCAGCTCCTGGATTGAAACCCAGACTCTTTTTACTCTAAAACTCAATTTGAGTACTGGGTTATACTACTTCTGAGAAATGAGCAGCATTAAATGTACTGTGTACAGACTGCACCTTTTGGAAGTTGGATACATTTTGTATGCATTTCTCAAAAACGGAAGAGACTGGTGTTCAGAGTAGCATAGTCAGGATTGGAACTCTAGTTTCCAGTCCCTGAAGCCCCTAACCTTCCCACTTTAATGGTGCTGATAGCATAGGTTCAAGTACCCACAGGAATGAGGTGTTATTTCTACAACACAAAAAGCATATAGAGAAGTCTTTGGGAAGATATTGTGGTGAGCAACTATGAAATAAAATTGGCTTGAGTTTGAATCTGAGAGTGCCACTGTAGTAGGTGTGTGACCAAAGAAGGCATATAATATCTCTGGAATTCTATTTTTCCATCTGAAAAATGGCGATATTAATGCATACCTTAGGGGGTAGCTATGAAGATTAAATATGACACTAAAGTGCCTGGCACAATGGAAGTGCAAGGTAGGTTCCCATCTCATCCTTCTGGCACAGTAAATTTTGGGAAACTCGACAGGTATACATGATGCCATTAGGTATGAAACAATGACAGAATGTTACATAATTGCACCTTGATCAAGTGCAACCCTGAAGTGTAAGAAAAATTCTGCAGTATGGAAGGGAGTTTCAAGGGAGTATTCAGGGAGAAAATGGGGCTTAAGATGAACCTCGAAAGATGGGAGGAGAATTTGTATGATTTGAGAAAAAGGAATCTCTTTTTCAAGGAAGACAGTGCTAGCCGAATTGTTGGGTATAATAAAAGTTCAATCCAGTTACGAAAATACCATTCCAGTGAAAGGCTTTAATAAGATTTCAGCACCCCAGCAGATGACTCACTTATTTAAATACCCCACAATATTCAAAACTACAGAATTCCTTGACGACGTGACAGTTCACTCAATCTCTTGCAACTGGGTGTCGTATAATCAGTAGACATTGAGGACACTTTCTTTGCAGTCACTATATTGCCACTTGAGTTAGCATTCTCCACGGAGCCCAAGACTGGCTACTACTCCTGTGATCTTCTTTTTGAGAACAGTGTTTCTGTGCTTTCACTACCCATGCACCAAGACCACTTTTGCATGCATTCATAGAGTAGTTCACCCCTTTTGCTCCGTCAGCCCTTTCTTTAATCTTTGCAGAGGCAGCATTACTTTCATTCTAAGTTATCAGTGGTTAGTGTGATTAAATTTGTTCAAAAAGTCCTTTGTGAGTCATGAAGAGTAAAAGTGGAACAAATGTGGAACATCTCTCATTTATGTTACAATCCGGGTACTTTCATAAACTCTTCATAAGAGCTTATGTAGCAGTGGCCTTTTGGAGGGAAATATGTCAATAACTTTAAATTCACACAGTCTTTGCTTTAGCATTCCATTTATAGAATGTTATCTATAGATATATTTACAAAGGTGTCCACCAAAAGAAAATTGCAAACAAGCTAAAACATCAATCAAGATGGGAATGGGTGAATTAGTTGAGATATATTTATACAACGAACTATTATGTAACTATTCAAAATGAGTTAGGTTTGGAAGTGTTGGTATAGAAAGACTGCTAACATATATTGTTAAGCAGAAAGAAAGTTCCGGAAAGCATGTACTCAATTAGATAAGCAGCACCATTTACTGAAAGGACATTCTTTTCCCAGCTGCTTTGTAGTGCCACCTTTGTCATAAATCAAGAGTGAATTATATATGTAGCTGTTTCTGGACTCACTGTTCTGTTCCATTAGTCTACTTATCTATTTTTATGCCAATAATACATTGTCTTAAATACTTTAACTTTATAGTAAGTCTTGGTAGACAGTATTAACTTCTCTCTATGTCTTTCAGATTAGATTTGATATCCTTGGCTTTTGTGTTTCCTTAAAAATTTTATAATCAGTTGATTTCAGCCTCACACAAAAAAGAAACTTACTCATTTTAAAATGTGGATTACATCGAATCTGTGCATCAATAGAGGGGAATTGACACCTTAAGAATACTGAGCCTTCTCTACTGTGACTACAGCATATCCTTTCATTTATTTAGATCTTTTAAAATTTCTCTCAATACTAGTTTGTAGTTGCCTGAGAACAGGTTTTATACAGCTTTAATTAGATTTATTCCTAGGTAGTTTATGTTTTTGATGCAGTTATAAATGTTGTTTTAATATAGTCTGACTAAACATTCTGCCAATTTATGGAGAGATTGATGATCATCAAAAGACATTTAAAAATGATAAGAAAAGCCACATAGTGCTTACATGTAATAATACAAATATATACAAGATCCTCCAAAATAATAACAAAATAATAGACAAAATAATTTCTAAATGGGCAAAAAATGAACAGATGTTTCCCAAGAGGATATACAAAGGGCCAACAAACATATTAAGAGTTAGTCATTAGGGAAAGGAACATTAAAATTACAAGATACAGTGTGATACCTTTACACACCCACCAAAATGGGCTAAAATTTATAAACTATTTCCAGATTAATACTGTCAGGAAAGATGTAGAACAACTGGAACCCTCCCATTCACAGCTGATGGGGGCCACGTTTGGGAGCCAAAGTGTGTAAAACTTTGGAAAATTGTCACCATCTCCTAAAGTTGAGCATAATAAATGGTACGACCCAGCAGTTATTCCTCTATATAAATATGCAAGTAATTCAACATACGTACATCAAAAGACTTGAACAAAGTGTTTATATCAGCATTAAACATAATAGCCCAAACCTGGAAACAACCCAAATGTCCATCAACAGTGGTATATATACATAAACTGTAATATGTTTATATATTATAGTTTAGCATATTCTACATACATCTCACTTCTATATTTCTATCAGAAGTTTCATAGTATCAATAATAAAGTAAGTAAATCAACCACTGCTGCATGCAATACATGAATTTTACAAACATAATGTTGAGTGTAAGTAGACTGACAGAGAAGAACACAATTCATACAATCGCATTTATCCAGGCAAACTAACTTATGGTGTTAGGATTCAGGGTAAGAGTTATCTCTGGGAGGAAGGAGAGAGTAATATTTGGGAGATGGCATGAAAGGGGCTTCTGGGATAGTTGTAGTATTTTATTTCTGAATCTGTGTTGATTACATGGGTATGTTCACTTTATCATAATTCATCAGCTATCTATTTATGAATTGTGTACTTTTTTCTCTATATATTATAATTTAATAAAACTTTCTAAACTTATAATAGAAAATGGAGTTTTCTGGATACATACAAAAGAATGTACTGTTTTATTGATAACTAGAACTAGCTATCTGGAGAGAAGGAATTTTAGTTTTAATTTTAGACCTTCTTTATTATTTATATTCATCCATTAGCATATATTGTTTGTATAATGTTTAAACATTTAAAAAGTTGAAATCTATGTAAAAATATCTAGGAAATCACTTGTATGTAATAGAACTTTAGCACTTGGATAGACTGGACTAGATTATCAATAATAAGTTTTCTTAAGTCAATTGCCTTGTTGAAATTCACACAGTTACTAATAAATATTATAATTATATTACCTAAAAATTTTTAGATTAGACCAGTTTCTGGACTCAAAGTCTACTTCTTATTTTACTACAGCATAGAATCATTCTAAGATATAACAATTATACTTAATTCTTAGGTGGTTTTGATTTGTGTCCATAACCTAAGATCTTATTTACCAAAACACTGAATAATTATAACTCTGCTCTTAATCTTGAAGAGCTTGGGTTTTAGAATTAGAAAAATCTGAACTTAAATGATTTCTTCTGTTATAAACTGTGTAACCTTGAGCAAATTTATTAAACTCCTTGAGCTTCAGTTTATTTATCTATAAAATAAGGATAATCATTCCACCTTGTAGCCTTATTGTACAAACTAAATGGTAAAATATATTTCAAACACTTTCTATAATGTTATGGAAGTGATATAATAAATGGTAACCATTTGAGTTCAATAGATCTTATGATCTATAGCCAATATTTCATGATTTCTAATTTTTATCTGAATACTTTTTTTTTTCTTTTTGGTTTATGACAAAAAGGAGAGTAGATCCTTAAAGTTCTCATTACAAGGAAAAAGAAACTTTCACGATGTATGGTAATGGATGTTAACTAGACTTATTATGGTGATCATTTCACAATATATACATAATATGATGACTCTTGCTTTCACCCTAAAATTTGGCCTTAGAAATCATCATTCTTCATATGCTGCATTGAAAAATAAAAATAAAACAGAATTTGAATGCTCATAAAAACCTTAAGTATGCTTTCAATTTATCAACTGTTTCCTAATAAGTGAATGTTAATTTGGACAACATTCATGTAGGGTAATACTTTATGAAAGAAGAAGATTTTTAAAATCAATAAGCAGGATTAATTCAATTATGGAGGGATTAAGTGTGTTTATAATGTGGTTCTTACTAACATGTTGATTGCCCTATATTAGTAGTGGATTTTACTGTCATTCATGGAATTCAAGGTAACACTTCTGGAAAAAGGAGGGGAAAAGACATTAATATTTATTTCTCAAAATTGTATGGATACTTTATATAATTTATTGTATAATTCAAAAATAAAATTTACAGATTAGAGATTATTTCCTTCATGTTACAGATTAAGAAACTAAAGTTCAAGGAAATAAGGAAATTTGCCCAAAGCTATATAGCTAGGTGGGACAGGGATTCAAAGCCAGTTCTCTCTGAATCCATAAACCAATGAATGCTTTATTAAAATGATTTGGCTATATGTGGTTGATTATGTTTATTTTTTATCATTAAATTTTAAGGTAGATGGGACTTGTTAATATTTTAAAGTTACATTTCATTTCATTTTTTTTTTTTTTTTGCGCTACGCGGGCCTCTCACTGTTGTGGCCTCTCCCGTTGCAGAGCACAGGCTCCAGACGCGCAGGCTCAGCGACCATGGCTCACGGGCCTAGCCGCTCCGCGGCATGTGGGATCCTCCCGGACTGGTGCACGAACCCGCGTCCCCTGCATTGGCAGGCGGACTCTCAACCACTGCACCACCAGGGAAGCCCCATTTCATTTAATTTTATGTTTTTGAAATTTTTATACTTAGAATGATTTTAAGTGTTATAATAATGTGGCAAAATTTAAGAGATTTTTTAAAAAAATAATGACAGTCTCCTTCCTGGAGCAAAAAGACCAGAATGACATTTTCTAATGTAGGTTGGATTTTAAAACTGTACATATCAGATTCACGTATGTAGAAGTGCATCCCAAACACAAAACAGTTCTAAAATGCTTTTGATAGTCTAGAATCAGCAGGAAGATTCCAATAATATAGTAACCTGATCCACATAAAAGCAACTGTGAAATCACACAGAAGTTGTAGAATTTCTGGCTGCTGTTTACTTTTGTTAGTATTTGGACATATGTCTCAGTTCTTTCCAGAGTTTTATAATACGGTTTTTCAAGCTGGGCATTATAAATATTAGGAGTCACTGGAAACATTTGTCCTTAGGAGAAGATGGTAGCTCTATCATTTTTTTTTCTTTCCTTGTCCCTTAGGAATGATTTTTAGTCTTTGAGTGAGAAATGTGACCAAGTGAAGAAAACAAACTCCAGGTGATTAGTGCCATTTCAAAGGGCCAGATAAAGGTGTTTTATTTCTTTTTAAAATATTTTCCCCCAATTTTTGGAGTGGTCAGTGTATCTTCATATATCTCACACATTAAGATCATTGGAAGATTTTAAATTGTGTATTATTTTATTTAAGAGAACCATGTATTTCCATACTTGTGATTTTAATTTTCAAGCAGCTCACATAACGTTCTGAAAAGCCACAGATACGGCTTTATTAATATTTTTTTATTAAAGATAAGGGGCTGTGAGAATTGGATCTGTTGCCTGCCCCTAGATCCTGCTTCCTTCTTTCTTCCTCTTCTTTCAGATTGCTACAATTCATCCTTCAGGACTGAGCTGAAAAGTTACTTTCTATGGAGTTTCCCTGATGCCCAAGCAAGGCTAAGCTTCCCTTTTGTGCAGTGCCTTGCCACTTGTGCTTTTATTATAAAAATAACTCATTTATTTAACAATGAATGAGTGATCTTAATCACAGAGTCCTCTTAAATAGCATCTAAATTACCTGAATTTTTGTTGGTTTTTGTATTGTTTTGTTTTGCTTCTTTTGAAATAGACTGTGGCCACTCAAATCCTGATTCACTGATGATTCTGTTCAGCTAGGTTCTTAAAATGAAGTTGTATTAAATGTAAAAATGTGCATATAAATACACATTAAATATAAAGGGATATAATAATTTAAATTGCTCTGTCACAGCCCCACAAAAATATGTAGACATTATTTATCTCTAGCAAAATAGAGCCCTTTACCCCTCTTCTTTTTTAAAATGCCGTGTGTCTCAGGGTCAACATGAAAAGCAACCCTCAGTCCACAGAGTTTATACTACACACTCTCAGTTGCTTTTGTGGTACTCGTTAAACCTGTAAGACACCCTTAATTGTGTGAGATGCATGTAAACAACTATACATTAATGGGTTATGTTACTACAGTTTAACTGGGCTATGTTCCAAAATATACAAACTTTGCATGTACAGCTCCACAGTATAAAAATACTTTTCTGTTCATCAGAGAAAGTAGGAGATTGTACAGAGAAGTAGACAAATTATGAGAATTCACTCGAGTACAATACCATAATGCTATGAATAGAAAGTTTGATTTATGATGAAAGCTTGGAAGAGAGACCTAGTGAAAATTGGCAAACAGGGGGAGGGGGGAAGTAGTGGTGAGGAGGACATAATTATAGACTGAAAATATTTGAAGGTGTTGGTGCCCACGAAGAGGAAAAAGTATTCATGTTTTATCTTTTCCTTCTTGTCTTTGTTAGAAGTGATTTCCAAACCTTTTGCCCTCCAGTCCAACTGCTGGCTGGATATTTTCAGTTGAATGTCTTATCATTATTGTTTCAAAATCAAAATTATTAGATCCCCTAAAAACTTTTTTTTCACACCCGATTTGCCTGGTTTTAATTTCCAAAGCTTTGGCTGCTTCTAATGCCAGCATGATGTACATACTAGGAACCCACAAACTCAAGGAAGAGAGCTGACTTTTATTCCTCTATGTTTTTCATGTCCAATCAGTCCTCAAGTCTTGTTGACTTTTCCTTTATGTTGTCTCTAATTTCCACCGAGTTTCTTTGCTCAAGCCTCCATTTTAGTTCAGGTCATGGATATAGTATAACAGGCTTCAACATCTCCACTTGTTTCCTTCTCTAAGCCACCTTGCACATTTAATTGTTACATGTACACTCTTTATCCCTTCAGGGACAAACATGGGCTTCTTAATATAGGAGACATTCAAAAATATTTTTAGGTTCAGTGAAGTAAAAATGTATAAAACATACAGGGACAAAAGACCAAAGTGAACAAAATTTTTTCCTTTCAGAAAAATATCATGTGTGTCTGTGTGTATGTGTGTGTTTCTGTGTATATATATACACACTGTTATGGAAGTGGATCCCTTAAGAGGTTGTGATAGCTCCAGAAATAGAATACTGAAATACCTGAACAGTAGACTTTTGACATTTTACAAATGATGAGGGAAGAAAAGATCTAAGTAATTGTAAGCTTTAGGTGTGGTGAAAGCTGTGCTGTGCTACTCTACAGTAGTGCTATTTAATGGAACTTTCCACAGTGATAAAAATTGTCCATATGGTAGTCACTAGTTACCTGTGGTTATTGAACACTTGAAATGCTGTGAGTGCAACTGAGAAACTGAATTTTAAATTTTATTTGATTTTAATTAATTTAAATTTAAGTAGACACATGTAGCTAAAGGCTACCATATTGGATGGCAAAGATCTACAGTCAGAAGCTCTCCCAAGGATTATGGGCATTCATTAAGCTTTACTTACGGCTTTTGTTGCAATCACCCCCAAGGTCCAGGTGGTTTTGCTTTCAGATAGCAACATACAGGGACCATCTTGATCTCAGTTAAAAACTTAGCCTAACACTGCATACATCTTGTATCTATATTATGTAACCATATTTCTGTTTATTCTTTCCAAAATTTTTTATTGAATATCTGCTATATGATAGGCACTATTTTTGATCATAGAGATACACAAACTTAAAATCCCTGCTCTCATAGAGCTTTTTTTCAAAAGGAGATATAGGCAAAAAATAAACATACATCAAGTAGTGAAAGTTTTGTGAAGCAAAAGCAAGGGGCTAAGTAATGGCAGAGGATCCTACTTCCGGAAGAGTCATGAGAAAAGAATTCTGAGGAGGCAACAATTGAGACCTGAAGGAAAGGAGAGAGTGAGCTATGAAGACAGAGGGGGAAGGAAATTCTAAGCAAAGGGATCAGCACATGCCAAGTCCCTGAGAAGTGGGTATTCTTAGTATGCTTGAGCAGCATCAAGGATGATCCCAAGGTTTTCATACTGAGCAACCAGGTGAAGCAAGTTGCCATTTACTAAGATGGGAAAGTCTAGAGGAGAACTGGGGTGTGGGGAAAATCAAGAGTTGAGTTTTGGATATGGTAAATTTGACATGGCGGGCTTCCATGGTGGTGCAGTGGTTGAGAGTCTGCCTGCCGATGCAGGGGACACGGGCTCGTGCCCCAGTCTGGGAAGATCCCACATGCCGTGGAGTGGCTGGGCCCGTGAGCCATGGCCACTGAGCCTGCGCACCCAGAGCCTGTGCTCTGCAACAGGAGAGGCCACAACAATGAGAGGCACGTGTACCACAAAAAAAAAAAAAAAGAAAAAAAAATTTGACATGGCCATCGGACATACAAGTGGAAATGTTCAAAAGCAGGCCAAGTTCTGGGATGGAGATACGGATTTGGCTGCCATTGTCACTGAGATGATGTTTAAAACCTTGAGCCTGGATACAGTTTCTTCAAAGGTGAGTATACAGAGGACTGGGTCACTATAATATTTAGAGGTTGAGAAGGTATGGAGGGATCAACAAAGGAGGCTGAGAAATGGGACCAGAGAGTCTGAAGGGCAACAGAGTGTGTGGAGACTCAGAAGCTAAATAATTGGAGAGTTTTTAATGGGAGGGAAGAGTCAGCTGAGAAGTCAAGATGAAGACTGAAAATTTTCCATTAGCTGTGGTAACCTGGAGGTCATTAGTGGCCTTGATAAGTAAGGTAGGAAAAGAAGACATGGTTCTTTCCCAGAAATATCTTACTAATAGGCAATCAAGAAGACTGGTGGAATCTAGGGAAAGGGGCAAAAGAAGTCTGTGCTTTCTCCCTCCACTTAACCCCATATTAGGTGATTCTGATTTCATCTTGGATGGCATAAAGGAATTGTTCCTCCAGAGTCTCCCTCCCTCATCTCTTCCTCTTCTACAATCCCTTCAGCCTCCACAGCCCTCAGCTATTTTTACAAAGTTCTGCTGATTCTTCTGCTCTTCCCCTGGCTTTGTTCCTTCCATGTTTCCCTCCCCAAACCTGGGTATAGAGACTTCAGGATAAAGCCTCTACAATACAGACAAACCTTTCTGTTGTTAACATTAACTACTTTTTATCACAGTCTCATATATTATTATTTTAAAAATCTGTCTCAATTTTTTTCCTAACTAAAAAACAACAAAAAAATGCTCTTCTGTTATTAGTTTGGTTTTTTAAATTACAATTTGCATGTCCCAAACCCAGTAATTTCAGTCTCCCTTACCCTGCTCTACATTTTTTCTTTTTGCTATTGCATTTATCACCTTCTAGCATATGCTATAATTTACTTGTTAATTGTGCTCATTGCTTGTTCATTTTCTTTTCTGCTAGATATAAACCCCAAATGAGCAGTGATTTGTTTCTGTTGTGCTCACTGATAAGCCTGTTTTGGCCACTGATATGCTTAGTATAGGGCCTTGCTTGTAGTAGATGCTCAGGAAATTGTTGCTGAATAAATGAATGTTCTGGTCTCCAGGAGTGGTGTGGGTTGTGCTGTGTTGCAGGAAGTAGATGCAAGTGATGAAGGAGACATTATCTTGCCACACCTAATACATGGTATTAATTGATGTACAGAAGATTCCTTTATCCTGATCAATTCCATATGCTCTGAAAATTGCACTCAGGTCATTGAAATAGAAGCTATGTACTACTCTGTGATATCTCTGGAAGGGGTTAAGGTTTTTGCTGATCCCCAGAATACAAGGCATAGAAGAAGGATGGTGATACAGAACAACAGATCCAGGAAGAGTAGTACAGTGGTTCATAACCTTGCTCAGATAAAAACTAAGAGGAAAACAAGACAACATAGACTTGTATTAAAGATCTAAGCCCAGAGAGAAGCCAAGCCTTCTTCTCTTATGCCTAGGATAAAAATCAGCCTGCTGGCAAGTCTTTTAACAGTTCTTTTGTGTTCCAGCTGAGGAGAAGCAGTGGGAATACTGATGGGAAAGTAACAGCCAGAATGTAGTCACGGGCAATCAACAACCTTGAAAATATGGTGCTGGGGTGGCCAAAGAGAGCTTAGATCTGTCCACATAAGAAGGGAAGAATCTCATGGAGACAGGGAAATGGTGGGGTCTTATATGTATTTCTAAACCTTCTTGAAGTCTACAGCTGCTTCTTACTCTTTGTCCCTTTCTTTGTGCCTACTTTTAGATGAAATTGAAGTACTTTATCCTAGAATAGGCTACTAACTCCTGAGGAGTTGACCTGGAGGAGGCTGAGCCTTGGTTAGCATTTTTGCTTGGCTGAGATCTACCCCGTCCACAGTCCTTTAACTTGTTTTCTTGTCATTGCACAAGGGAAATTGAAGTACCTACAGTTATGCTGTGAAACAAATGTGATAATGTGTCTGAGGCAGTTGTAATTTGTAAGAAAAATTCAAGATTCAAGGTATGAGTTCAAGAATATTTTATGAATTTAAAATACACTGATTTAATATTTCTCTACTCTTTCATGTTATGTTTTCATATTTATATATATCTTTTCATATTTATATATTTTGTAAATATTAATATTCTAAAACATTTTAAATGCTGCAGAAAAGTTGCAAGTATAATACCAAGAACTTTCTCCTGAACAATGTGATCTCCTAAAAACAAGGGTATTCTCCTACATAACCGTAATATAATAATTAAAATCAGAAAGTGATCATATAATCTTCAGACCCCATTCAGATGTCACCAATTTTCCAGTAGTGTCCTTTATAGCAAAAGATTCACCTTACACATTGCATTTAGTTGTCAGGGCTCCAGTTTTCTTCATTCTGGAACAGTTCCTAAGTCTTCCTTTGACTTTAATGATTTTGACACTGTAGAAGATTACAATTTTTTAAAATGATCCTCAATATGAGTTTATCTGAAACATCTTTATTAACTATATTTGCTTCTTTTGTATATTTTTGATGCTCTGGCACTGGGACCTCCCTGACTGGGGAGAGACTGCCCCTCCCAGGGTAGGTCAATAGAGATAGCAAGCAATTTTCCCCGAGGGCATGTCTTTCATATGCAAACCAACCTATTCAGAGCCCTCACCAGGATCTACCTAGTAGGGAGAACCACCTCCTCTATCTGGCTCTTACTACAGGAAGCAATATTTCTCTTCCCTAGTCATCCCAGGGTTAGGTATAAAACAACTAAAGATAGCCCCTGTACCCCAGAGCTTGCAGAAATTAAACTAGTCAATCCCAAACCTGCCTATTATTCCTTGCCTTACCTTCCCTGAAAAGATTGTAATAAAGGTTCCTGTCCATGTTTTCCCCTTGCTCCTATTGCTTGTGTTTAACCCTGGTGCTTCCCTGTGTGGCCCTGCATGACATGGCATGCCCCATCCTCTTAGGAATTAGGAATAACAAGCTGTCTTTTCGATGGCAGTCTCCTGTGTTGACCTCACCATACCTGAATAATAATAAAACCTACAGTTAAAAACAATCTCCTGGGCTTCCCTGGTGACGCAGTGGTTGAGACTCTGCCTGCCAATGCAGGGGACACAGGTTCGTGCCCCAGTCCTGGAGGATCCCACGTGCCGTGGAGCGGCTGGGCCCATGAGCCATGGCCGCTGAGCCTGCGTGTCGGGAGCCTGTGCTCCGCAGCGGGAGGGGCCACAGCAGTGAGAGGTCCGCATACTGCAAAAAAAAACAAAAAAAACAAAAAAAAATCTCCTCATGATTAGATTCAGATGATAAATTTTTTGTGGGTATGTCACAGAAGTAATACTGTGTTCTTGTCATTGTCATTCTATCAGTTGTTGCATGATTTTGATTTGTTCCGTTGCTGATGATGTTTACATTAATTGCTTGATTAATGCCAGTCTTTTCCCCTGGAAAGTTACTTCTTTTCCTTTTTATAAAGTATTTAATGGGTCAGCACTTTATATCTATATAAATATTCTGTTCCTCATCAAACTTTAAATTTCTTCTTTATTTCTTAGTATCAGTACGGACTCGTTTTCTATTTTATTAAGTCATTTACTTTATGCACAAATTTCCAAGGTTTGACCAGCGGGAGCCCAGCTGACTTCTGTGTCCCTTTGATAAATCTCCATAATTTTCCAATCATTTTCTTACATTCTAGCACAACAAGATATTCCAGGCTTATCTTGTACTTCCCTTGTCCCAGCACTGGTATCAACCATTTCTCCAAGGAGCCTTGGCTTTATGATCTGGATGCTAGGTATGCTCAGTTCAATTGAGGTATCACTGCTCCAACCTTCTCAGTAGGTAAGCTAGGAAATACTGTATGGAAATGCTTATTTACTACATATCATGTGTATGTATGTACATATACATGTAAATATATATACATATATGTAAACATACATTTACATATCCTTCTGGTTTTTTTTTCTATCTATATGTACTGAAAACCATAATTTCAAACCAGTAACTCCAATTCCAATCCAGTACCACTGGCAGTTTATCCTAGTTTTCTCCCTTTCCACATTTGTAACTCTTCCTCCTGATAGAAACATGATTCCTATTATCCTTAGTGTATTTACATATTTGATCAATTTCCCTATATATAATCAGTGTCCCATGGCCACCTATGCCTCATCCCCCACATGCTTGCTCCTTAATATGTACCACCTCCATCACTGACACTCTATACCAGTCTGTCCATGTAATAAATTTTGTTTTAGGATTTACACCTATTGAAAAATCACATTCACTTAAAAAATACTATTGAATGTTGACCATGTTGCTTTAAACATCAATTGATGTGTACAACATCATACCATAAATAAATGAAAACATGGTCTTCTTCAACTCTAATAATACATTAGTGGAATCAAGAGTGAGCCTTGTGATATTTTGTAACTTAAATAAAACTTGCTTTTAAACATTTGTATTATTAAAGGTTCAAGGCATTACATTTGCCAACAGAAATGGTAAGAACCATCACATGGCTACACTTGGTTACATGTAGTATATATCAGCACTTATTTTATGGAACATTATATTTTGGATTTAGTATATGATGAACATACCCATTTCTGGTTAATCAGTAAGTCTTGTGATAGACAGTAATGGAAATGGGATGGTACTTTCCAAACCAAGGTAATAAATCCAAAACAGGGACATTTCCTTAACTCAGCATGGTCAGGTTAGCATTGGTGGCGAGTAGCCATCTCAGATGTGTTGGCCGTTAATTTAAAAGGGGATTGACTGCCAAGAATACCAGATATAACTAGTTGCTTGACATCTGGCAGATCTCTTTAACTCTTAGGGTCTCTATTGCCTTGTCTGTGAATTAAGAGTGTTTATATTGGTTACGATGCATTTGGCAGCAATAAACAGAAAACTCTGATTCATATGGTTTAAGCAACGTTGACAATTTATTATCTGCTATAACAAAAAGTTAGTGGTTTGGAGGCATCATTAGGATCTGGTGTGTGTATATGTATGTGTGTGTTTGTTTTCCTTTTCCTGCTAGTTTCAGTATGTTTTCTAGTCCTTAGGCTAGCATCCTTCATGGCCACAAAATGGCAACAGTAGAACTAGGTATCCTATTATGATGAAACAACATCCAGTGGAATAAGAGGTACTTCTTCTTCCTATATAATTCTCATTATTATTGTGGAAACATTTTCCAGAAGACCCCAGCAGAATTCTCCTATCTCATTGGATAAACTCTCATTGGATCATGTGCCCATGTTGAAGCCAGTCATTGGCCAGGGGAATCAGTGTAGGATGATTGCCTTTACCAGTTATGATTCACTCTTTGGAACTGGGTCTGAGGCGTACCTCCTTTGAAGTCATGGCTGGACAAGGGAGGGTGGATATCTGGGGAAAGAAGGGAAGAAAAGGTTTGAAAGGTCATGATTGTTGGGTAGGCCAGTACCGTCTGACATGCCATATTATGCAAAGTCACTTCCAGTTTTCTCCTTTTGTTATTCAGTTTTCCCACTTGGAATTCTTGTAAAGCCCTTGAGGGTGGGATCATGACATTTTTTTACATATTTATCTTTAGTGCTTAGCACTAAGGTTAAAAACTCAGCAAATATCCATAGAGAGAATGAACAATTACTAATTCCTTAACTTACTCTATCTTGACATTTTTGTTGTGGTGGTGCCTGTTGATTTTAAGAGTTATCCTTAGGTATGGCCTCGCCTGGTATAGCCACCTATTCATCTCATAAAATAATGTTTGGATGATAAAATTTATTTTATTTATATATTTCATTTGAATAAAAGATGTTGGACTTTTAAACAGTGAAAACTACCTTCCAATTTTTCACCTATCTCTTCTAGTTGTTTAGGCCTAAATGAGGCATATGAGTGCATTTTGTTGACTGTGTCCTGGATTTATTTTCCACTAGATGTGGTGAGTGAGCCTTGATAAATATATAGTAGGTATCTGCAGCAGTTGTGAGAGTCAATTTGGTTTGAATGTCTATCATTGCTATCCACTTGCTGAAATAGTACATAGATCAGTGTGGTTAAACACAGAGATATTACAGCACAGAAGGGATTAACAAATTCCCTGTTTTGCACTTAGAAAGTATTGAATGTATTCAGGAAGAGCAATAACTGGTTTATAATTCTGGAAGTTAGGGAAAGTCAGTTCTTTAAGGCATTTACTTTTATTTATGTAAGAAGTCTTTTTACTAGGAACTTCAGCTTCCAGGCATAACTAGGATAAATGAGGTTTTTTCTTTGTTAAATGACAAACTGGTAAAGACTT
Organism: Mesoplodon densirostris; assembly: GCF_025265405.1. Classification (NCBI taxonomy): domain Eukaryota; kingdom Metazoa; phylum Chordata; class Mammalia; order Artiodactyla; family Ziphiidae; genus Mesoplodon; species Mesoplodon densirostris. Next base: position 24,990,311 of record NC_082668.1, read on the forward strand.
TAAAGAATCACACACAAAGTGTAAAACTTTTAATTATATGAAGCTCTAAAGTTGTTTATGTCTATTTAAAAATGATAAAAGCTGAATAATGAATGGGATGTTACAAAAATGTTCTGTAGGAAATTAAGAAGATTATTTGCTTTGCCTGATGTTTTTTAGAGCCTTGTACAAAGGACTGTACATCAGAATATATGAGTCCCTGTCCAAAGATCATTTCCTATATTAAGAAAACCTTAGAAGATCACCAAATGTCTTTGTGCCTCAGTCTACCTATTTTTAAGTAGCAAATTAATAATTATTAGATTGAATTTATTATGACAATAACTACAGAAGGAATTTTAGGAAGAAAGTTTGTTAGATCATTTTTTTCCAATAAAATATATTTTGAATTGCATCATAATAATAAAAAATCTCCATTTATCTCAAATATCCCTGCATGTATGATTGCTATAATTAAACAGTTTCTCCTTCTGAAATCAGTAGAAATCTAAAGACATAGATGAGGCAAACCATACTGAATATTTGGGACTGCTAAAAAGAAAGGCTAAATTCAGTGAACTTTTTCCAGAGTTTATTTTGCTGATTATAGGATTTGAACTATTGACAAATCCTTCTTTGATAAACAGTTCTATTTTCTGGTACTTCTATGACCCTACTCTCTTTCAGACATCCTCTTACCTTTATGATTGTTCATTTTATCTGTCTTCTGAATGTTCTCCTTTTACTACCTTATCCATAAATAACATTGGTTTCCACACGTTTAATCCTCTACACCTCTCAACTGATACATTCTCCCAAGATGATCACACTCGCTCATGATGTTTCAAGTACCATCTGTAAACCCTTGGTCTCCAGCTCACTAGCTCTAGAATGAATCATTCCCCTGAGCTCCAGATCTAAGAGTCTCCTTAATATCTCTACCTGGATGTTCCATAGACATCTCAAAGTCAGCATATATAAAATTGATGCTTCTTCATAACCCCACCCCAACCAAGTATTCCATTTGTGTTTCTTGTTTCAGAGGTTGTCACCACCATCTTGTCAGTCGTTCAAGCCAGATACTCTGGTACATTCTCAATTCCTAAAGTCTTCCTCAGTCCCACAGTCAATAAATCAACAACAAATCTCACTGATATTTCTACCTTAACATCACTGGAATTTATCTATCCATTTCTTTGCATTTCCATTGTCTCTCATTTATTTGGAGCCACTATTGTGTTTTCCCTGGATCAATGCAAACTGCTTTCTAATTGATCTTTTTGGTTTTATCCTGAGAGATAGTAATAGAAAATAGTTTGATTGTGACATTTCTGTACCTAAAACACTTCAAAGTCATAACATAAAGCCAAATAAAGAATGATGTGGGGCTTTCCTGGTGGCGCAGTGGTTGAAAGTCCGCCTGCCGATGCAGGGGACGTGGTTTTGTGCCCTGGTCCGGGAAGATCCCACATGCCGCAGAGCAGCTAGGCCCGTGAGCCATGGCTGCTGAGCCTGCGTGTCCGGAGCCTGTGCTCTGCAACAGGAGAGGCCACAGCAGTAAGAGGCCCGCGTACTGCAAAAAAATTTAAAAAATAAAAAAAAATAAAGAATGATGTGTAGGGTGTATCATATTCAGTCTCTGCATCCTTATTCAGTCTGATCTGCTGCCACTTCTCAGAGTTTAAGCTCTAGATAAACTGAATTTCTTAGAGTTTCCTCAATATGCCATGCTTTTTTCTTCTCCTTTGATCTTTTATTATATAGGCTCTAATTTTACCTGGCACATTTTACCACTTGTCTCTTTATTCAGTGCAGTCTTATTTACTGTTCAGGTATCTACTTAGACATTACCTCTTTTAAGAAACCAACCTGGAGGGAGAGACCTTGAAGATGGCGGAAGAGTAAGACGTGGAGATACCTTCCTCCTCACAAATACATTAGAAATACATCTACATGTGGAACAACTCTTACAGAACACCTACTGAACTCTGGCAGAAGACCTCAGACTTCCCAAAAGGCAAGAAACTCCCCCACGTACCTGGCTAGGGCAAAAGAAAAAAGAAAAAAAAAGAGACAAAAGAATAGGGATAGGACCTGCACCTCTGGGAGGGAGCTGTGAAGGAGGAAAAGTTTCCACACACTAGGAAGCTCCTTCACTGCCAGAGGGGTGGTAGTGGGGGGGAAGCTTCAGAGCCACAGAGGAGAGCGCAGCAGCAGGGGCACAGAGGGCAAAGTGGAGAGAGTCCCACACAGAGGATCAGTGCTGACCAGCACTCACCAGCCTGAGAGGCCTGTCTGCTCACCCGCCGGGACGGCTGGGGACTGGAAGCTGAGGCTTGGGCTTTGGAGGTCAGATCCCAGGGAGAAGACTGGGGTTGGCTGCATGATCACAGCCTGAAGGGGGCTAGTGCACCACAGCTAGCCAGGAGAGAATCCCGGAAAAAGTCTGGGCCTGCCTAAGAGGCAATAGACCATTGTTTCAGGGTGTGCGAGGATAGGGGATTCAGAGTGCCTCCTAAACAGCCTCCAGAGACGGACACAAGCCGCAGCTATCAGCTCGGACAGCAGAGACAGGCATGAGATGCTAAGGCTGCTGCTACAGCCACCAAGAAGCCTGTGAGCAAGCACAGATAACTATCCACACCTCCCCTGCCAGGAGCCTGTGCACTCTGCCACTGCCAGGGTCCCATGATACAGGGACAACTTCCCTGGGAGAACACATGGTGTACCTCAGGCTGTTACAACATCATGCTGGCCTCTGCTGCCACAGGCTCACCCCGCATTCCATACCCCTCCCTCCCCTTGGCCTGAGTGAGCCAGAGCCCCGTAATCAGCTGCTACTTTAACCCCATCCTATCTGGGCGGGAAACAGAGGCACCCAGGCAATCTACACGCAGAAGCGGGGCCTAATCCAAAACTGAACCCCAGAAGCCATGCGAACAAAGAAGAGAAAGGGAACTTTCTCCCAGCAGCCTCAGAAACAGCGGATTAAATCTCCACAGTCAGCTTGATGTACCTGGCATCTCTGGATTACCTGAATAGACAATGACTCATCCCAAAATTGAGGCAGTGGACTTTGTGAGCATTGGTAGACTTGGGGTTCGCTTTCTGCATCTATTTATTTATTTATTTATTTATTTATTTATTTATGGCTGTGTTGGCTCTTCGTTTCTGTGCGAGGGCTTTCTCTAGTTGCGGCAAGTGGGGGCCACTCCTCATTGTGGTGCGCGGGCCTCTCAGTATCACAGCCCTCTTGTTGCAGAGCACAGGCTCCAGATGCGAAGGCTCAGTAATTGTGGCTCACGGGGCTAGTTGCTCCGCAGCATGTGGGATCTTCCCAGACCAGGGCTCGAACCCGTGTTCGTTGCATTGGCAGGCAGATTCTCAACCACTGCGCCACCAGGGAAGCCCTCTGCATCTAATTTGTTTCTGGTTTTATGTTTATCTTAGTTTACTATTTAGAGTTTATTATCATTGGTAGATTTGTTTATTGATTTGGTTGCCTCTCTTCCTTTTTTGTTTTTTTCTATATATATATATTTTTTTTTTTCCTTTTTCTCTTTCTGTGAGTGTGTATGTGTATGGTTGTTTGTGTGATTTTGTCTGTATAGCTTTGCTTTTAACGTTTGTCCTAGGATTCTGTCTGTCCGTTTTTTGTTTTTTGTATAGTTTTTAGTGCTTGTTATCATTGGTGAAATTGTTTTTTGTTTTGATTGCTGTCTCCTTTCTTTCTTCCTTTTTTAAAAAATTACTTTGTAATTTTTTTATTTTTTTTAATTTTTTATTTTAATAACTTTATTTCATTATTATTTTCTTTCTTTCTTTCTTTCTTTCTTTCCTTTTTTTTTCTTTTCTTTTTTTCTCCCTTTTCTTCTGAGCTGTGTGACTGACAGGGTTTTAGTGCTCCGGCCAGGTGTCAGTCCTGAGCCTCTGAGGTGGCAGAGCCGAGTTCAGGACATTGGTCCACCAGAGACCTCCCAGCTCCACATACTATCAAACAGTGAAAGCTCTCCCAGAGATCTCCATCTCAATGCTAAGACCCAGTTCCACTCAACGACCAGCAAGCTACAGTGCTGGACACACACTATGCCAAACAACTAGCAAGACAAGAACACAACCCCAAGCATTAGCAGAGAGGCTGCCTAAAATCATAATAAGGTCACAGACACCCCAAAACACACCACTGGATGCAGTCCTGCCCACCAGAAAGACAAGATCCAGCCTTATTCACCAGAATACAGGCACCAGTCCTCTCCACCAGGAAGCCTACACAGCCCACTGAACCAACCTTAGCCACTGGGGGAAGACACCTAAACCAATGGAAACTACTAACCTGCAGACTGCTAGAAGGGAACCCGAAACACAGTAAGTTAAGCAAAATGAGAAGACAGAGAAACACACAGCAGATGAAGGAACAGGGTAAAAACCCACCAGACCAAACAAATGAAGAGGAAATAGGCAGTCTACCTGAAAAAGAATTCAGCGTAATGACAGTAAAGATGATCCAGAATCTTGGAAATAGAATGGAGAAAATACAAGAAACATTTAACAAGAACCTAGAAGAACTAAAGAGCAAACAAACAATGATGAACAACAAAATTAATGAAATTAAAACTTCTCTAGAAAGTTCCAATAGCACAATAACTGAAGCAGAAGAATGGATAAGTGACCTGAAAGATAAAAGAGTGGAAATAACTATCACAGAGCAGAATAAAGGAAAAAGAACAAAAAGAATTGAGGACAGTCTCATAGAGGTCTGGGACAACATTAAACACAGAAACATTCGAATTATAGGGGTCCCAGAAGAAGAAGAGTAAAAGAAAGGGACTGAGAAAATATTTGAAGAGATTATAGTTGAAAACTTGCCCAATATGGGAAAGGAAATAGTTAATCAAGTCCAGGAAGCACAGAGAGTCCCATACAGGATAAATCCAAGGAGAAACAGGCCAAGACATATATTAATCAAAGTATCAAAAATTAAATATAAAGAAAAAATATTAAAAGCAGCAAGGGAAAAACAACAAATAACATACAAAGGAATCCCCATAAGGTTAACAGCTAATCTTTCATCAGAAACTCTGCAAGCTAGAAGGGACTGGCAGGACATACTTAAAGTGATGAAAGGGAAAAACCTACAACCAAGATTACCCAACAAGTATCTCATTCATATTCAACAGAGAAATTGAAACCTTTACAGACAAGCCAAAGCTAACAGTATTCAGCACCACCAAACCAACTTTACAACAAACTCTAAAGGAACTTCTCTAGGCAGGAAACACAAGAGAAGGAAAAGACCTACAATAACAAACCCAAAACAACTAAGAAAATGATAATAGGAACATATATATTGATAATTACCTTAAATATAAATGGATTAAATGCTCCAACCAAAAGACATAGACTGGCTGAGTGGATACAAAAATAAGACCTGTATATATGCTGTCTACAGGAGACCCACTTCAGACTTAGGGACACAAACAGACTTAAAGTGAGGGGATGGAAAATGATATTCCATGCAAATGCAAATCAAAAGAAACCTGGAGTAGCAATTCTCATATCAGACAAAATAGACTTTAAAATAAAGACTATTACAAGACACAAAGAAGGACACTACATAATGATCAAAGGATAAATCCAAGAAGAAGATAAAACAATTGTAAATATTTATGCACCCAACATAGGAGCACCTCAATACAGAAGGCAAATGCTAACAGCCATAAAAGGAGAAATTGACACTAACACAATCATAGTAGGGGACTTTAACACCCCACTTTCACCAATGGACAGATCATCCAAAATGAAAACAAATAAGGAAACACAAGCTTTAAATGATACATTAAACAAGATGGACCTAATTGATATTTATAGGACATTCCATCCAAAAACAACAGAATACACTTTCTTCTCAAGTGCTCATGGAACATTCTCCAGGAGAGATCATATCTTGGGTCACAAATCAAGCCTTGGTAAATCTAAGAAAATATGTATAAGTATCTTTTCCAACCACAACGCTATGAGACTAGATATCAATTACAGGAAAAAAATCTGTAAAAAATAAAAACGCATGGAGGGTAAACAATACACTACTAAATAACTAAGAGATCACTGAAGAAATCAAAGAGAAAATCAAAAAATACCTAGAAACAAATGACAATGAAAACACACTGACCCAAAACCTATGGGATGCAGCAAAAGGAGTTCTAAGAGGGAAGTTTATAGCAATACAATCGTACCTCAAGAAATAAGAAAAATCTCAAATAAATAATCTAACCTTACACCTAAAGGAACTAGAGAAGGAAGAACAAGAAAAACCCAAAGGTAGCAGAAGGAAAGAAATCATAAAGATCAGATTAGCAATAAATGAAAAAGAAATGAAACAGTAACAAAGATCAATAAAACTAAAAGCTGGTTCTTTGAGAAGATAAACAAAATTGATAAACCATTAGCAAGACTCATCAAGAAAAAAGGGAGAAGACTTAAATCAACAGAATTAGAAATGAAAAAGGAGAAGTAACAACTGACACTACAGAAATGCAAAAGATCATGAGAGTTTATTACAAGCAACTGTATGCCAAAAAAATGGACATCCTGAAAGAAATGGACAAATTCTTAGAAAAGCACAACCTTCTGAGACTGAACCAGGAAGAAACAAAATATAAACAGACTAATCACAAGCACTGAAATTGAGACTGTGATTAAAAATCTTCCAACAAACAAAAACCCAGGACTAGATGGCTTCACAGGCGAATTCTATCAAACATTTAGAGAAGAGCTAACACCTATCCTTCTCAAACCCTTCCAGAATATAGCAGAGGGAGGAACACTCCCCAACTCATTTTACAAGGCCACCATCAGCCTGATACCAAAACCAGACAAAGATGTGACAAAGAAAGAGAACTACAGGCCAGTATCACTGATGAATATATATGCAAAAATCCTCAACAGAATACTAGCAAACAAAACCCAACAGTAGATTAAAAGGATCATACACCATGATCAAGTGGGGTTTATCCCAGGAATGCAAGGATTCTTCAGTCAGTCAGTGTGATACACCATATTAACAAATTGAAGGAGAAAAACCATATGATTATCTCAATAGATGCAGAAAAAGATTTGACAAAATTCAACACCCATTTATGATAAAAACCGTCCAGAGGGCTTCCCTGGTGGCGCAGTGGTTGAGGGTCCGTCTGCGGATGCAGGGGACACGGATTCATGCGCCGGTCTGGGAGGATCCCGCATGCCATGGAGTGGCTGAGCCCGTGAGCCATGGCCGCTGAGCCTGCACGTCCGGAGCCTGTGCTCCACGACGGGAGAGGCCGCAACAGTGAGAGGCCCGCATACCGCAAAAAAAAAAAAAAAAAAAAAAAAAAAAATCCATAAAGTAGGCATAGAGGGAACTTACCTCAACATTATAAAGGCCATGTATGACAAACCATTTCCACTAATTTCAGGAACAAGACAAGGTTGCCCACCCTCACCAGTATTATTCAACAAAGTATTGGAAGTTTTAGCTACAGCAATCAGGGAAGAAAAATAAAAGGAATCCAAATCAGAAAAGATGAAGTAAAATCGTCACTGTTTGCAGGTGACATGATACTATACATAGAGAATCCTAAAGATGCTACCAGAAAACTAGTAGAGCTAATCAATGAATTTGGTAAAGTAGCAGGATACAAAATTTTAATGCACAGAAATGTCTTGCATTCCTATACACTACTGATGAAAGATCTGAAAGAGAAATTAAGGAAACATTCCCATTTACCACTGTAACACAAAGAAAAAAATACCTAGGAATAAACCTACCAAAGGAGACAAAAGACCTGTATGCAGAAAACTATAAGATACTGATGAAAGAAATTAAAGATGATACAAACAGATGGAGAGATATACGATGTTCTTGGGTTGGAAGAATCAACATTGTGAAAATGACTATACTACCCAAAGCAATCTACAGATTCAATGCAATCCCTATCAAACTACCAATGGCATTTTTCACAGAACTAAAATCAAAAATTTCACAGTTTGTATGGAAACACAGAAGACCCCAAATAGCCAAAGCAATCTTGAGAAAGAAAAACAGAGCTGGAGGAATCAGGCTCCTGGACTTAAGACTATACTACAAAACTACAGTAATCAAGATAGTATGGTAATGGCACAAAACCAGAAATATATATCAATGGAACAGGATAGAAAGCCCAGAGATAAACCCATGCACATATGGTCACCTTATTTTTGATAAAGGAGGCAAGAATATACAATGGAGAAAAGACAGCCTCTTCAATAAGTGGTGCTAGGAAAACTGGACAGCTACGTGTAAAAGAATGAAATTAGAACACTCCCTAACACCACACACAAAAATAAACTCAAAATGGATTAAAGACCTAAATGTAAGGCCAGACACTATAAAACTCTTAGAGAACATAGGCAGAACACTCTATGACATAAATCACAGCAAGATCATTCCTGACCCACCTCCTAGAGAAATGGAAATTAAAAATAAACAAATGGGACCTAATGAAACTTAGAAACTTTTGCACAGCAAAGGAAAACATAAACAAGACCAAAAGACAACCCTCAGAATGGGAGAAAATATTTGCAAATGAATCAAATGACAAAGCATTAATCTCCAAAATTTACAAGCAGCTCATGTAGCTCAATAGTTAGAAAACAAGCAACACAATCCAAACATGGGCAGAAGACTGAAATAGGCATTTCTTCAGAGAAGATATACAGATTGCCAACAAACACATGAAAGGATGCTCAACATCACTAATCATTTGAGAAATGCAAATCAAAACTGCAATGAGTTATGTCACACCAGTCAGAATGGCCATCATCAGAAAATCTACAAACAGTAAATGCTGGAGAGGGTGTGGAGAACAGGGAACCCTCTTGCACTGTTAGTGGGAATGTAAATTGATACAGCCACCATGGAGAACAGTATGGAGGTTCCTTAAAAAACTAAAAATAGAACTACCATACAACCCTGCAATCCCACTACTGGCCATATACCCTGGGAAAACCATAACTCAAAAAGTCATTTACCACAATGTTCATTGCAGCTGTATTTGCAGTAGCCAGGACATGGAAGCAACTTAAATGTCCATCAACAGATGAATGGATAAAGAAGATGTAGCACATATATACAATGGAATATTACTCAGCTATAAAAATAAAGGAAATTGAGTTATTTGTAGTGAGGTAGATGGACCTAGTGTCTGTCATACAGAGTGAAATAAGTCAGAAAGAGAAAAACAAATACTGTATGCTAGCACATATATATGGAATCTAAAAAAAAAAAAAGTTCTGAAGAACCTAGGGGCAGTCCAGGAATATAGACGTAGGCGTAGAGAATGGACTTGAGGATGCAGGAAGCGGGAAGGGTAAGCTGGGACAAAATGAAAGAGAGGCATGGACATATATACACTACCAAATGTAAAATAGCTAGTGGGAAGCAGCCGCATAGCACAGGGAAATCAGCTCAGTGCTTTGTGACCACCTAGAGGGGCGGGATATGGAGGGTGGGAGGGAGACACAAGAAGGAGGAGATATGGGGATATATGTGTATGTATAGCTGATTCACCTTGTTATAAAGCAGAAACTAACACACCATTGTAAAGCAATTATACTCCAATAAAGTTGTTTAAAAAAAAAAAAAACCAATCTGGAGGTTTCCCTCCTATTCCCAGCCAGAGACTTGTTAGATGTCTCTTAATACCCTGTACCTAATCTTTATTAAATATGTATCTTACTGTATGAATGAATGATTTAATGACTTTTTGTCTTAGAATTCTGTTATAACAAAGAACTATTTAGTGTCTTCTGCTTTTTCTTACATTTATGTGTCCAGACGGAACAATAATCACTAATTTAAAGGAACAAGTAGATTATACTCATTGTATTACAGAGTGTCAGATGACACATTCATAGCAAATAATATCCCTGTTCCATGTTAATCTGTTGGAAGCTGGATTATCAGATATTGTAATTCCTCATTATAGTAGTACTAAAATATTTTTGCATTTTGTTCATCTTGTGACTCTGGTGTCTTAGGAAATGTAGTTTAAGTTTATATTTAAAACTTTTTTTAAGTAGATTTCATTCTCAAGAACTCTTATGTTTTATTTCATTGTAGCATTTTCTTATGTACTACTGTACATATTCTCAACCAAAGTGAAAACATAGTTTTTCTCTTTTCTCCTATTTTGGTAGTTAGTCTTTGTTATGGGTAATTGGGACTGAAGTCAAGGTCTTCAACATTTAGGGTGAAGTTTGTGACTTTTCTTTTACAAAGAATTCACAAACACTCAAGTATTTTCTGAAAATTCAATTTTGATTCTAAGCATTTGAAGCAAGAAGGTTTGATTCTTTTAAGCATATAAATTTTATTTTTATTAATTCATAGTGATGTTTGCAAACTTTTTATTTGCTCTCTTGGGTATTTGGAGAGTTGAATGCCTTAGTAATTTCTCATTTCTTCTCTTTTAGTAGAAAGTAACTGACTGTTTCTCTTTGGAAGAGACATATGTTCCTAATATTTATTGATGTAAGACAAACCACCCTGTTCTTAGTGGTGCAAAACAATAACCATTTTATTGATCACAGATTATGTGTTTCAAGAGTTCAGAAAGGGCACAGATTGGGGCTTCAACTGGGAAAATTCAGTGAAAGATGATTCGATAGCTGGAGGATGGATTCATCTCTAGGCTTGTTTATTCACGTCTGGTGGTTGATGTTGATATTTTGTGGGGACCTTAGCTGTAGCTGTTGGCCAGAACATCTAAATAAGACATAAACATGTGGTATCTGCACATGCATTAGATTGGATTTCCTCATAGTGTGGTGGCAGACTTTGAAGAAAGATCATTCTTAAAAAAACAAAAAGCCAAGGTGGACACGCATGGCATATATATGACCTAGACTCGGAAATCATAAAGATTTCAAGGTACTCTTGTTTCAGTATACTCTGTTGGTAGATGTGCTCACAAATGTCAGCCAGGTTTCAAGGGGAGGGGACTAAGACCTCACTACTAGATGTCATCTTGTAATAGAACATGTGACATGAGATATATTGCAGTGGCCCTCTTTGGAAAACACAATCTGTCTCAGCATACATTCGCACTTAGCTTCTGGCAATGACAAATGTAATATTGTGGTTCTCTTGAACCCTTAAATTTTAGTTTTGTCAAAATAACACTTTAAAAATATTCTAAAGCCTTCATTTAGAATGATGAAAATAATAGGTATTCATTAAGGATAACTTGAAAAATAAGCAAAAGTAATAAAGCAGAACTATGTGCCATGATTTACTTGTCAGTAATTCTCTAACTTCTAAGGATATTTTTTTCCATCTGTTGCTTATTTTAGATAATGCTACAATAAATATTTTAAGACTTTTTTCATACATATTTGACTCTGTCTTGATTTCCGTAATATATATTTCTAGAAGTGCAATTATATCAACAATGGGGAAGATAATCATTGTACAGAAAAATAGCCCTCAACCGTAGTCAGTGTATATTTTCATTCATAAATTGATTAATAGTATGTTGGCAGTAATATGGGCATCTTATCTTGGATATTCAATAGAACAGTCTTAATCTTTATTGTTTATCAAATCTTAAGAGTTGTAGTCAAAGGACAGTACTGAGAGTAAAAATAGATAAAGGCATCTGTTTAGTATATAACTAATCATTCCTGTAGTCACCAGTGACTGCTCTATGGGAAACATACCATTGACCCAAAGGAATAATTACATATTAATTCTGAAGCATAGCGTTCCTTAACTCAATTTTGAACTAACTGCAACTAAAGGGCTATTTTAAAAAATACTATTTAAACCTCATTATTTGAGCATTATAGAAAATTATAATGTAAAACAGCCATAACTGTAAAAGTTATAGAATCTTTTTAAAGAAGTTTTTTCTTAGTATTTTATGACTCTTACTTAAATGATGTCTTTTTTTCATAGATGTCTTCAACTATTCTTTATATTATTTTATGGAAGGCTTTATATTTTGATTAAAAAGAAAGGGTCACACAGCATTTGTAGTTTAATTTCAGTTAATTTTAGGATTTGATAAATCATATAAGGCAAAACTGACATAAAATTGCAAGTTGTAAGATCAATATTAATACTGCTGAAACTTCATGAGAAATCTATTGGCTTACTTCCGACATAACAAAAAAATAAAAAAAACAAAAGATGGAGAAGTATTCTGAAAGCTCATGTAGGATAAAAATGTCCCAATATAGGGAAAGTATTTTTACTGTTCCAGCTACTGTAATGTGGATCAAAACAAAATCAGTATTAAACTTAGGAAATGTTGTGTATAGTATATAAAAGTATGCTTTAATCTACTAGGTTCCACTCTTAAAAACAAATAATGGAACACTGTACCCAAAGTTTCTTTAGAAGGTACATGCACCACCACCCCAATCCCCCTAATGCTCCAGATGAGGCATCATAAGATCTGGGTTCTCGGGCTTCCCTGGTGGCGCAGTGGTTGAGAGTCAGCCTGCCGATGCAGGGGACAAGGGTTCATGCCCCGGTCCGGGAAGATCCCACATGCTGCGGAGCGGCTGGGCCCGTGAGCCATGGCCGCTGAGCCTGCTCATCCGAGCCTGTGCCCCGCAATGGGAGAGGCCACAACAGCGAGAGGAAAAAAGATCTGGGTTCTCACTATGTGACTTTGAGCAAGTCATTTAACCTCTTTAGATTTTAATTTCTCAACTGTATTATGAGGAAATGGACTAGAGTGATCTTAACCTTCTAATAGATTTTGTGATCATGGTCTGATTTGTAGTTTAATAGGAAAGTTGAAAATTGCCAATCTGGAGTTCATTAAGAAATATCAATATTAATTTCATATGCATAGAAAAGGATGAAGAAACATTTGACCCACATTCCTCTGTAGCTTGTCTCAGAGGTTCCTACCTGAGAAGTGGTTTATGTAATCTTCTGATCATTCCACCCAATTAGCTATTTATGTGGCACTTAATACTAGGGCCTAGTTTCCTGACAAGGAAAGGAAAAAAAAAATTCATCACTTACATTTTAACAGTATATGCAGGCAAAGTCCAAAGAGTTGCTTACTCGCAAATAACTTGAATTTTTTACTCGTGTGCATATATACTGAAAACTCACTTCTGTAGCAGTACAACTAGAGCTCGTATTTAGTGAAGAAATCAAGTATCTTATAACTTCTATCATCTGAACACAGGAAAGGTTCTCCGGTTCCCTTGGAAGAACCGATGTTGTTACAAAGTACAAATTCTGTGCAGGCTTTCACTCATTGATGATGATTCTTTAGGGGAAGGGAAAGAAAACAGGTAGAAAACATGAATCTCAGAAGAAATGTAAAAAGAGATTATCTAAAAATTTTTTTGTGTGTGGGGTAAAACCTATTTAATTATCAATATTTATATTTATTTTTTAATAAGGATATTTCATCCATTCATTCTTCTTCATGGAACAAGTTGTTAATATGTGGACTTTAACTTGTAGAACTAAAATGGAAAAGGGATTTTTTTCAAATGAGTGAAGTTTTTATATATATAAAGTGGATATAAAATTTTTAAATTACTCATGTATTTTAAATATTAAGAGCTGCTCCACATTCACTTGCAATTTTTTAATTAGCATGATTATAGTTAATTTTTTATATCTTAAGATTTTCAGTGTAGGAAAGAAAGTGGGGACAAAATTTATAAAGAAATGGTTTAGTGACTTAAATTTAATAAAATTTCCAGAAATACATTATCAGCTTTCTGGCACTAAACTTTGCCTGAATCCAGAAGAAACCCTGTAGTCACAAAAAGAGACATCTTTGATTTACACCCTCTGACTGCTTGTTCAGTCAGCATCACTAAGACAAATGTAAAATTATCCCTGTAATTGTATTGCTATAAAGAATTTGTTTTTAACATGTCCATAGCCTACAGTGAATGTATCAAGTACCGTACTAAAGTATTGTGAGGTACTGAGCCATGACTAATTTATTACCTGCAGAAATGCCTTAACACTTAATAAGGTGTTAATTGCATTCAGGTGACACAACTGCAGTTGGAAAGATAATTTGGTGCACCTTATCTGAGCTGGTGGAAGTGCAGAAAGCATTCAGGTTACACTGCACTAGGAAGGGCAATTTCTTGCAACTTATCAGCACTTGATAATGGACACTTAGCCATCTGACTAGTAAATGTGTTTATTCTATCACCATTAATGAAAAGCATTTCAATTAATAATAAGAGGAGTTGGAAATTTTGTTTGTTAATGTTTTCACTTGCTCTCTTTTAAAAAGGTATCCATGTGACTATCTGGAATATAAATTGTTTATTTAAATGCTTCTTATCCCCATCAGTAAGTCATTTAGGAGCTTTACTCTGTGTCTACCCTGAATGACACCAACATATTCAGATAGAAAATGAAAAAAATTCAGTGAATCATCCATACATTTGTAAGTTTTCAGAAAATGAGGATATAATGGCTGAACTGGGGTTATTGTTTGTAGCAGAGAGAACCGAATGCAAGATCATAGGAATTTGAGTTGCTGTGAAAATCTGCTGTCTTTCATTAGCTTGATTTGTCACAGATGTACAGCTGAGACTGTGCTAAGACTTTAGTCCCTGTGCAAATTTCAAATATTGTTTTCTTAGTTGAGACTCAGAATCACCAGGCATGTTTACATGCTGATATTATTCAAGATCACAGACTATTAGCATTTACAGTAGATTCATATGTTCTAAACCAAAGTAAGTGAACACAAAATTTGAAACATTTGACTCCTAGAAAATCATTGCAGGCTTTTAGATCCATGCTTGTTTATCCTTTTGTTCTTCACAGTTTAGTCTCTGGAATAAAATGCATAGTTGATATTTTCATTTTCATCAGTTTTATTTTGTAGTTATAGAGACAGTATTAGCACAAATGTCTGAGTTACCACATAAAAATAATAGCTAACATTTATTGAGCACTACCTCTGGCCTAGACATTTTTAGCTTTATATGGATTATTTTATTTAATTCTGCAAATAACTCTATGAGGTAGATAGTTTTAATCTCCAGATGAGGAAACCAGGGCACAATATAGTATGACCAATGTCACATACTTAGTAAGTGGGGCTTACTAGAAGTTGCAGTGAGGCCACCTTAGATTCTGTTTTTGATGGCTCAGGATCAAATAGCTAATAACTTGAATGAGTGAAACTTGAATAAAAATTGTTTCATTTCTGAGCCCATTTGTCCTTTTGTGAAATCAATTTCACTTATCTTATTTTTTTGTCTACTTGAATTATAGAATTGAATTTGGCAGTACTGTAGAGGCCTACTTGTGCAAATACTGATGGAATGATTAGTGGCACAGTTGCACCTGCCTGTTGAAAGACCATGAAGATTGGCCCCCCTTAAGCTTTAAGCAATGGTTAACTTAATTAATTGGTACTTAAAGGACTTTTTTAGCCATAGTATAATTTGAAACATTGACATGAAAGGTTGACTCATTTAGTTTTGACTTTATTTATTTGGCTGATGTTGAATTATCTACTTGTATGTCATCAACATGGTGTTCATCAGATATTGTTCAAGAGGTGGAAAGTCTAGGTGAAAAGAGAATAATGTGGGAACCAGTGGGGAAACTCATTTATCACTATTTTATGTTTTTTCCAAGGCTTATGGATAATGGGGGGCATTTGAAAAGAATTGAAAAAAGTTATTAAAACTTAGGGGATTTGAAGGGTCATATACATTCCTGAGTGATGGAACCCATGCTTTGGTGCAAATCAAATAGTCTTTTCTAATCTTGTTCCCTTTCAAACCTGCCATATTTTTATGAATATGACATCTAGCTAACATATATATTAAGAATTGCCCTAAGAGAAAAAAAAAAAGTAATAAAATTGCAGCTGGCAGCCTGAGATCGGTGGCAAACAGGGTGGGAGGAAGGTTTAACATGAGTGAGGAACACTGTGCCAGGATGTAAGGATGTGGTCCTTGTCCTTAGAACTTTCCAAGTAATTACTATGTAAGGTAATATACAGACACACACACATACACACTAACTGGCAAACAAGGAGGTAAAGAAGCCCCATTTATGTAACATAAATAAACAGCCTTAAGACTTCCTGGAAGGCGTAGTTAATTTCTGGGTGGGTGATGTGGAAAATCTTCATGAAGGAAGTAATAGTTGAGCTGGTCCTTGAAATATGGGTAGGATTTAGAGGCATCCCAGGTAGAAGTAATGGAATTAGAAAAGACATAATGGAAGCAGTGTTTGAGATTCATTGGATAGAGAAATGGGAGTTAATGAGGATCTGGATTATGATTTTGACAGTAGGACATGGAGAAAATGCATTAAAGGTAAATTATGAAAGCAGAGTCACTGGATAGCTCATGCACACTGTGTGAATGACCCTTGATTTACAATGGCTCCAGATTTGGATTCTCAGGCCTGGAAGTCCTAAAAACTAATAATTTTACCAGTTTAGCCAGAAGTAATTCAGCTCAGAACTGACAACCAAACTCATACACACACGCACACACACACCCCTGACAACTTGCAAGGAAAGAATGTCACAGAGGAGGAGGTAAACTAACGAAAGTTTGCTTAAATTCTATCTTGTTAGAGATATTTAAATATGTAAAAATTATCTCACCAGGCTTCACCTATTTGTGGTTTCAAATAAATCATTTTATGGTTTGATCAGAATACTGGTGTCTCTTTAACCTTAACCCCCACTTGCATGGTGCCAAGATCTCAAGTACTTACTGTTTCTCCCCTTTTACAACCTCTCTCTAGGAGTCCCTACAACCTATTTCATGACTTAGTTAGCAGGAGCCTTCATCTTAGTTTTCAATTGTATGACTTTGGAAAGACTTTTTGGTTGCTGCTGTGGAGGTGAATTTGTTTAAACTGCCACTTTCACTTTGCCTGCGGGATTGCCTTTTCCCCGGTGCCTGCTGAGTTTGCTCCTCCATCATTCAGAGCCCCCTTAGACAATGGCACACTACACCAGGGTGCTACCCTTGGTTTGCCTCTGCTACCTGCTACCTCTTGCCCCTGCTGCCACTAGCTGTCTATTACTGAACCTTCACGGTTGTTCTGGGACCCACACCTTATCTTCAGTCCTGCTGTAGGAAAATGCTATCACTTTCCCTGTGTTTCATTCCCATATTAGAGTTGGCTTAGGCCTGATGGGTAAAAACTTTTAAAAATGGTTTACTTTGTTCAAAACACCCACCCACCCACCCACCCACACGCACTCCACAACACTTTTTCTTTCCCAGGGTGCAAAGCCAAAAGGTTGGCCCAAATTAGCTAAAAACTACCCCCAAACTACCAGTGTCCACTGACTCTTCTGTTAAGTGCAGATCTTCAGCTGACTTTTTAACTCATGGTGGGTCATTTCCAAATACTTTCCTTTTATCCCTGCAATTTAGCTTCTGTTACCTGCCCCAGATTTGTCACACACCAGTAGCAGTGCGACCCATTTAGAAATTAACATTAGATGCTCTTATGTCTCTGTAGCATGGTGACCCATTTAGAAATTAACTTGTGTGTGTATTGTTCTTTTGTTTGTTTTGTTTTGTTTGATCTCTGCTGCAGGAAGAAGACCTCCAATCTGTTCTTGAGATGGGGTTGCACGTTAGGAAGAATGGAAATTATTCAATATGGGAAGGTAAACAGAAATTTGTATGTCCAAGACCTGGGTCCTTTGTGTCCCTAAGGAAGGTATATAGGCCCTTTTGAGTTTCTGAAGGCTGAGATCTTGAGATTCTGATAGATAGTTCAAATTGTTACCATAGAAAGAGGAAGAGGTGGACAAAAAAGCAAAGTAGTTTGTCCCTGGGATGGAAACACAATCTTGGGAAGAGAGATAGTGGTTTCAGGTTCAGTCAGGGCAGAGGTCTACACCTATGCTGGATGAGAGGTTGGACTGAGATGAGAAAGGTTATATACAGGACTGAAGGAACGGGGTACCTTGAGCTGCAGCCTTGGGAGCCAGGGCATGGGTTGCATGTGGGTAAGCTTGGCTCAGAAAAAGTAGGGATACTGGGCAGTAGTCTTCTCTTGAAGGACCAGGCTTGCCTGGGCAGGGTTTTTCTTGGCCTCAGAAGTGCAGATCTGGGCAGATAATGGAGAACTAGCATCCAGTCCCTGCCCCATGAAGCAGCAAAGTACAATGGCAGTGATAGCAGCTACAGTCTGAGAGATGCCAGGGCACCCACCTGCTTGAAAGTGGAAGTACCAGATTACCTTTTTGCACTGGATTAGTCCCATAGTACTTAAATGATCCAGATGTAGAGGTAGGAACTTTAAGGTTACTTGACTGCCTCTCAAACTGCTGGGTGACGTCTCAAGCTGATATCAGTTTAATGTGAAACATAGAGACATAGGCACTGCTTGCCTCTGGAGAGTATCAGACCGCACTCCAAGCACCCACAGAAACAGTGGAGTTGGCAAACAGATATGGTGAAGATGTTGATTGTGGTCAGGGTGCATATGCATTGTTTAGGCCACACACCAGGTGTATCCAGCTCTTAGCTTCAACTCATCCAGGATCCCTGATTAAATCCTCATGATACCCTGTAGTGGATGGCATTACCTCCATTTGTTTTGATGCCTGCCTGTTATATTACGTTTATGTGGAAATAATTATCAGAGAGATGACTAATTGAAG
This sequence comes from Mesoplodon densirostris, assembly GCF_025265405.1. Classification (NCBI taxonomy): domain Eukaryota; kingdom Metazoa; phylum Chordata; class Mammalia; order Artiodactyla; family Ziphiidae; genus Mesoplodon; species Mesoplodon densirostris. The sequence goes on from NC_082668.1 coordinate 25,008,970, forward strand.
GAGAAGTTTTGATGGTCCAAACGGTTAGCATAATAAAATCATGATAGATGAATGCATCCCTCTCTACTATCAGGGGATGTCTGCCAAGATATTTAAAACAAATATTTACTCTTGGGGCACCCCCTTCCATCAACAGTATTGTAAAATTTGGCAAATTCTTACTTTTTAATGCCCATGTTTCTTTATTCTAACCTTCTGATTTACTAGCACTGAAAATAGCTCAGATAGTTAAGAAATTAAAGATTTTTGAGAATTACCTTGAACTTCATAACTAACTTTGGGGCATAACCTGGTGTAAGCAACGTATTTAAATCTATTTATTAGGCAGAGACAAATGTAGAAGGCACCTATGTTTTGTGCACTATAAATTTCATTTTGGGTGTTTTTCTGACTCTCCCACCAAAACAGTTCCCTTTCCTGTCAAAAGTTATTCTGAAGGCTCATGTCTGAGTGGTTGTATATATGGTTCAGCAGTTAACAGGGATATAAAAGTCAGGGAAAGGTGCTGATTTTTCAGTGAAGGTAATTGGTTTAATTTTAGATATATTGAGATTGAGATTCCGGTGGGACAGCCAAGTAGAATTATCTAGTAGGTGTCAGGAAGTGTTAAGGTACCTGTGCATTTTGAAGACATTCAAACAGGACTTTGAATTGAAAACTGTAAAATACAAGACAGCTGAGGAAGGGAGTTAACGTGAATAACCAAAAGCCAAGGGGCAGAGCATTTTAAGACGTTTCTTGGAAGATAGGCAGTGGCACTCAAGCAGCATTGATTTCTTCTCCCAGTTGACTTTTTCTCTAACTCACTAGCCAAATTTCTGCAAGCACAGCAGCACCAGGAAAATGAAACTTGACAGCCTTCACATTAAACAATTACTGCTTCTGGTAAATCAGTTGAGCCACCTGTCATGGTTTCCTGCCCAGGAGGAGCAATAATCCCAGTCATAGAACAATTCAGGAGCCTGTTAGAGCAACACTGTCACCTCATTTTCAAACAGTTCTGGCTCCATATGACAAAATCCATGACCAAAAATGGTTTTCAATATATAAAGTCACCTTATCTCATCCAAACTACCAGAGTGGGTCCTATTGAAGATTGAGAAGAAAGTAAAGAATAGGTGCTTTGCAGGGAGAGCTCATCAATGCAGCTTTTATTTTTTAAAACTATGACATACTTTTGATAGCACATTTTGATAGAACTAAGTTAAAATTCATAACCAAATTATTAAATTAAACACACACATATACTCACAGCACACAGTTTATCAAGTCTCTGGAGTAAATCTCACCAAAGGTCCTATCTGTTAATTAGACAGGCCTTCCAAAGGATTCATCTACTGAGCAACTCACTTCCTATATCATGAAAACTAAGAAGTTGCTAGCGTTGCAATTTTCCTCAGCAGGTTTTTAAAGACTCACTCTTTGTGACACCCTTTATGGTTAATAGAGCCCATGGTTATTTCATTACCTACATTAAAACCTCAGAGCCCATACTAGGCTTACTGTGTCACCAACTGTTATAGACAATATTTGTATCCCCCTAAATTCATATGTTGAAATTGTAACCCCCAATGTGATGGTATTAGGAGGTGCGGCCTTTGGGAGGTGATTAGGCCATGAGAGTGGATCCCTCCTGAAACCGATTAATGCCCTTATAAAAGAGACCCCAGAGAGCTCTTTCAGTTTTCTGCTATGTGAGGACACAGTCTTCTATGAACCAGAGGTGAGTCTTCAACAGACACCGAATCTGCCAGTTGCTCTATCTCAGACTGTCCAGCCTTTAGAACACTGAGAAATAGACGTTTGTTGTTTAAGCTACCTGTCTATGGTAACTTGTTAGAGCAACTCAAATTAAGGCACCAACCTTACTAAATAAGACCTCTTATTTAGTTTTTCTATTTTATTCTTAAGTATAGCCTAAGTCCCAGGAATGAGTTAAGGAAATGCTCCTGATCTTCGTGCATACTTCCCTAAGCTATAACTAAAGACTTTGTTTTCCTGTCTCCCTCTACACTGATAATTTCTTTGTTCACATCCTTTCAGGTACATCACTTGTTCTGCATTATCTTAAATGTAGCCAAGTCCTTTACTTGCTTTTTTTTTTAATAGATCTTTATTGGAGTATAATTGCTTCAAAATACTGTGTTAGTTTCTGTTGCACAACAAAGTGAATCAGCCATATGCATACACATGTCCCCATATCCCCTCCCTCTTGAGCTTCCCTCCCATCCTCCCATCCCACCCCTCTAGGTGTGTATATCTTCGGTTCTCTCAATCAGATCGTAACTTCTTTAAAAACTAACAGATTGAAGAATCTCATTTTTATAGTCTTTATAGTTTCTAGCTAAGTATCAAGTATGAAGTAAAAGTTCAGCAAAAGTTAAAGATGAATCAAAATAAATTCATGAAACTTAAGCTCAGTTTATTTGCATTCAAATTATTATATTTTATGCCAGGAGTTGCCCTGAAATGCATTTTGATATATGAGCTCATTACTTTAAATATAAATCTGAAATGGTATAGGAATAGTCACTATATGATTAGAAAGAGTCACACATACAGAGAGTTACTAACACATTAGGTACTCCCTGTTTGGGGTGAGTGTGTAACAACAGTGATGATTAAAAAACCCTCAAGATTGCTGTGACTATCATTCACTTGACTTGTAGAAATAAAAATGACTACACAATGGAAAAATATGAATTACTGACTGAGGAACTAAAATTTTTAAAAGGTAATGAAAGGTAAATCATTTTCTGTTAAGTGTAATGCTTGATTTGCATATGTGCCAGTTCGGAATTTTTATAATTAAGGACCTACCCATCCTTTCTTGTCCATTTGTAATTCAGGATTTCTTGACACCTGCCAAATTTCTGTATGTTATTCTAACTTAAAATAGCCTAGCGCTTCCTTGGTGGCGCAGTGGTTGAGAGTCCGCCTGCTGATGCAGGGGACACGGGTTTGTGCCCCCGTCTGGGAAGATCCCACATGCCGCAGAGAGGCTAGGCCCATGAGCCATGGCCGCTGAGCCTGCGTGTCCGGAACCTGTGCTCCGCAATGGGAGAGGCCACAACAGTGAGAGGCCCGCGTACTGCAAAAAAAAATAAATAAATAAAATAGCCTATACCTAGGCTTGGATTTAAGTGCAAAGTTTATTATCTGTTAAGAAGAGCATAATTAAAAGCTAATATTTTTGAACTTCTCCATTGAACTTCAAGATTCGTTTCAAGATACTTCCTCAAAATGAAACTGGCAAATCTGTTAAATATGTGTCTATCTTGACACTTCCCAATCCATATGACTCTAAGACATGGAAATAGAAGTACAGAAGGTTGTCCCATATTTAGTGTCAATATCTAGGATAGATTTTTATGATTTGGGATCAAAAGCTCTGATGAACGCAAAACACACATTGCTAACTAAAGTGTGAACTTGCTTTGAGAATTTCATCAGAATATATTTTCTTGGTAATCTTCCCATCATCTTAAAAAAAGTCCTTGATTTTCCACATTCACTTCTGATGAAGCCAAGAACAGGGCAAGTAAGGCTGGGGAGCTGTTTGTTTTCAACTCATAGGTTGCTCCAGTGAGTAATGAAAGCCTGATATGAAAGTATATAGAATACTTGCTGTGGTCAGGAAGTGTGGCAGAAGTTGAGACTACATAGGTAAGAGGAACAATATTGTGAATAATCTTATATGCAAATGAGTTTGAATTTATCACATAGACAGTTAAGAGTTGAAGCAGGGAAATGCTGTAATTTGCTCTAGCAGCAGAAAGTCTAGTTCAAACACTATATCTAATAAAATTATAAAGAATAAAAGAACAAAGAAATAATACTGTACAACATTCAAGACAGTTCTTACCTCTAGGGAGAAGGAGGATATAGGCCAGGAGAGGGGCACATAGGTAGATGGTGCAAGTCCATTGTTGTAGTCTTGGGTTAGATGCTGTTCCTTGTAGTATTATGCTTTAGACTTTGACATGTTACATATTGTATCTTGTATGGGTCAAACATCATGCTATAAGAAGGAAAGTTAGATAGAAAGAATTATAAAGGAAAAAACCTATAAAAAGTTTGTGCATGATATGATAAGGGCTGGTGTAAAACAGGGATATTAGTAATGGGGATGGGTAGGAGAAACGTCGAGTGTGGAAAGGGTGGGAAATGAAGGAAAAGAAAAAGTTAGAGATGACTTCTAGAACACTAGCTCAGGAAGTCAAATGAAAGAGAAAGACATTTAGTTGCCAAAACTTGAGAAAACGTCTTCCCTGTCTTTTAGAGTCACATAGTAAACATGACCATCTACTTGACCTGGATAGAGAGTTAGCCTAAGGTCCTGTAAAACCTCAAATGTAAAGGCCTATTTAACCCAGGTAATAATATTACTCCCACAAGGAAACATGTATACGTAATTTTAGAAAATAGTTGTAGCATTGTATATTCCCATCTACAGCACTGAGAATTCTAGTTGTTCCACATCCTTGACAACACTTGGTATTATCAGTCTTTTAAAATTAACTCTTTTAGTGGGTTTGTAGTGGTGTCTCATTGTGGTTTTAATTTATGTTTCTTCTATGTCTAATGATGTTGAATATCTTTTCACTGATTGGTCAGTCATATTGGCAATTCCTATTATTTTGTGTGAAATGGCTATAAATCCATTCATTTTTTAAAAATTACTGAGTTGTAAAAGCTCTTTGTATGTTCTGAATACAAGTCCTTTATTAGATAATGAATTCTAGCAATCTATGGCTTTACTTTTTGTTTTGTTTTATGGTTCATGGTGTGTGTGTGTACATAAAAATCTTTGCCTAACCCACAGTTACAAAGATTTTTCTCATATATTTTCTTCTATAAGTTTTGTAGCTTAACTTTCACAGTTAGATCTAGAATCCATTTAATTTTTGTTTATATTATGAGATAAGGTCAAAGTTGTTGTTTTTCATACAGACATCCAGTTGTTCTCATTTAGACAAGGCTAGCTTTGGCACCTTGTTTAAAATCAAATGACCTTATATGCATGGCTCTGTTTCTGGACTTCCTATCCCAGTCCCTATATGTCTAATGTTTTTGTTCGTTTGTTTGTTTGTTTGTTTGTTTTTTGCTGTACGCGGGCCTCTGACTGTTGTGGCCTCTCCTGTTGCGGAGCACAGGCTCGGGACGCGCAGGCTCGGCGGCCATGGCTCACGGGCCCAGCCGCTCCGCGGCATGTGGGATCTTCCCAGACCGGGGCACGAACCTGCATCCCCTGCATCGGCAGGTGGACTCTCAACCACTGCGCCACCAGGGAAGCCGTATATGTCTAATTTTTGCTACTGCCACATTGTCTTGATTACGTAGCTTTATAGTAAATCTTGAAATCAGGTAGTGTAATTCTTTCAACTTTGCTCTTGTTAAAAGTTGCTTTGGCATTTCTAGGTCATTTGCATTTCCATACAACTTTCAGAATGAGCTTGTTAGTTTTGACAAAAACACTTTCAGAAATTTTCATCAGAATTGTATTAAATCTCTAGATCAATTTGGAGCAAGGATGCTCTTTTAAAATGTATATGGGGCTTCCCTGGTGGCGCAGTAGTTGAGAATCTGCCTGCCAATGCAGGGGACACGGGTTCGAGCCCTGGTCTGGGAAGATCCCACAAGCCGCGGACCAACTAGGCCCGTTAGCCACAACTGCTGAGCCTGCACGTCTGGAGACTGTGCTCCGCAACAAGAGAGGCCGTGATTGTGAGAGGCCCGCGCACCGTGATGAAGAGTGGCCCCCGCCTGCCACAACTAGAGAAAGCCCTCGCACAGAAATGATGACTCAACACAGCCAAAAACAAATAAATAAATAAATAGAAGTTGTATTCTAGTATAAATTACATACTTTAAAAAAAATTTTTTTAAAATGTAAATTATTCTGGAAAAGGTAACAACAAATTACTAGGATTATAGTAACTGTATGAATGAGTGAAATTTAGCAATAAAAGCAGACAAAAGTCTAGTGTGAATTTCATCCCATTCCATATTTTCATTATTTTGCTTAGAGGTAACCTCAATTTAACCTTAAAGAAAAATTTCCTCCAAGAGAATAACCAAAACAAAAAACTACTCTATACCCAAGATCCCAGCTTATAATGAAGTATATTTTATAACCTTTTCCCCTTTATTCTAAAGAAAAACCACACAGGATATCTTTTTACACAAAATGCCTATGCTTGTTTTAAAAACTACCTTTTCAATGTGCAAACAGACCAGCATTTAGAACTACAGGTTACAAGGTATTGGGGAAGTACCTTCCACTTGGAACCTCATCTCTGCGTACTCAAGCACCTACTGATAAGCAGACAAAGGAAGTGTTTTCTTGATTTAGACAGTAACACATCAGAAGAGTTGAAACCACTTTCAAAACTACTTCACTTGGAAAGGTATTTTGCCCCAAAGGAGTTTTCAGAAAGCCTCAGAGGGCAAATGCACAGAACTCTAGCTAGTAGAAAATTTTCTTTGACCTTTTCAAGGGCTCATATTTTCCTTTATCTGCTTTTGCTTGTTAATCATCTAGTTATTTCTGTTACTTGTTTTGATATTTAGTATGTTCACATGGACAATGCTTTTATTTAGAACAAAATTTTGTAACACTTCTAATATATATTAAATGTAGATAAGGGCTACTCAACACCCTTATTAATAGAATGATCCAGCATCGATTTTGTCATGGAATTGAGATAGTTGCTGAATGAAGAGAAATTTACCTACTAGTTTAAAATATAAGCTCTATACTTAGACACATGGGATTTATTTTAAGATATACTCATTTTACTCTGTACTTTCAGAAACATTCTTTTTGCCTTAGGGTACTTGGTACTCACTGCCAAAATCAAGATGTTACTTGTAAAGATTACAACTCTCATTGGAAGACAGGAGGTATGCAAACACTGTCTCTCAGAGTTGGTTTATATCCCTACTCACAATTCAACTTTTTCTTTCAATAATTATTGTCATAATATTTTCGGTTTTAACTATAATAGCAGTGATCATTCATTTATTTCCAGAAGATATTTTCTAGACTATAAGAGGTAAGTCGATTCAAATGCTAAGGAAACTTTAGTTTTATACACATGCTTGCTTCTTGTGCACTTATCATCCATGAAATTCAAGCAAGTCTAAGAGAGAATCTGAAATCAACCCCCCAGTCGCCACCAAAATTTGTTAACTCAGTCTGAGCTCAGAGGAAAACAACTGGATTTTTGTCACAGTTTTTAGTGTCTCACAAATTCTTGTTTATATATATATATATAAACACAGAGAGAGAAAGACCTTGCTGTCTTGTGTTTTCAGGTGTTTTTTTAAAATTTAATTTTTTTCTAGTTTTATTGAGATATAATTGACATACAGCACTATATAAATATAAGGTGTACAGCATAACGATTTGACTAGTATATATTATGAAATGATTACCACAGTAAGTTTAGTTAACATTCATCATCTCCTATAGATACAAAAAAAAAAAAAAAAGTAAAAGAAAAAACGTCTGTTTCCTTGTGATGAGAACTCTTAGGATCTACTCTCTTAACAGCTTTCAAGTATACCATACAGCCGTGGTAACTACAGTCATCATGTACTTTATATCCTTATTTATCTTACAACTGGAAGTTTGTTATGTCTGCAGGTGTTCTGTTGAAGATCACTTTCACACTTTTGGAGATGCTAAATTGTGCTCACTCATTAATATACCTACACACAAATCACCCAGTATCCAATACATATCTGTTTCTTATAACTCACTTGGGAGGATAGGACATGAAAGGATGGTGACCACAGCTGTTGCTGGCTCTGTGCCCTGCTCTCCCACAGCGTTTGTCCCCCCTGTGACCACCACCGATCTCTGTAGCCTCTAGAGCTGTTAGGGCCATGATTCCCATCTCACATGCACTCTAGGGAAGGATGAAAACTCTCACGGTTGATTGATTTCCACATGCTGGGTACTCTGGGCGGCATGTCTCACACGTGAGTCAGTGTTCCCCAATGCTAGGTGCACCCCTGGGGGTACACAGATAATTTTAGGTAGAGTAACCCCATCATTTCTTGTCTAGACTGAAATACTTTTGTAAGTGAAAGAAAAGGTATTAATAATGACACTGGGACAACAGGAATAAACTTTTCAGGCAACTGAACAATGTGGTTCCCTTACTTTTAGGAGCTATAGATTTATCTTTATGATACTATTAATGATACATGATAGTGTATAATAATACAAAGTTTTCTTTTTAAATACGTGTGTTTAAGGGGAAAATAACAGTGAAATAATACTATTGCTGTTAGATTCAAAGTTTTAAAATATTATAAGAAAGACTGAGACTTGGGGACTGCTTCATTAATTTATTTAATCAATAGACCTGTGAGATGTATTAGGGATTTTTTTTTTAATTCATAAGGAAAGTGAGGCTGGAGAAGTCAAGGAGTTTGCTCAAGATTATACAGGTAATAAATAGGTGACTTGGTATTTATATATGACTAGCAAATCCATGTGTTTGTTTTTCCTTAATAGGAGCTGTGGTTTTTATTTTTATTTTACCCGGTGTCTAAGACTTTCCCTTTTTCTTTTAAATTGAGAAGATGTGGCAACTTTTCAAGTCTGGTTTAAAATGGATTTTGTGTAGTTTAATGTCTTTTTGATGATGATGGTTGGGATTTGTATGGGTCTCAGATCTGTTAGAATCAACAGGCTCTCCCAGACCCACTTCCATCACCTCAGCCTCCCCAATCGTCTCTGGTGTCCAACTCTCCAGGTAAAGGTGCTTCCCTCTCTGGCTGGCAGAGAGGCCTGTTTTGAACCTTGAATTGTTTGCTTAATCCTTTCCTTATCCCAAGGACTTGATGCCTGATGTGAGCCATTGATGGGTACCTTTCTGATCTATACAATTTGATAAAAGCATCAGCACTATTTGATGCTTGAATCTGATTTAATCATTTGAAAAACCTCACCTTTATTACACTCCATTTTAACCCAGTAGTCTTCAGTCTTTCTGATCAAACATATTCCAGTTCACTCAAGAAAACACAGTATTTTGAGTGCCTCCATATCCCAGCCCTCTTCTAAAACTTCAGAAACATTGATGAGTGAAACAGACAAAAATGATAAAAAAGCCAATGAGTAACCAAAGCCAAACAGAAAAAGATATTTGAAAACAAAACACACAACCATGTGTATATTTTCTATGTATGTTGATTTTTATCCATATATTAAATATTAGTAAAGTCTAATTTCTTTTCTTAGACAAAATACATATAAATCTAAGTTCTGATTTTTTCTCCCTCATTAAAATGGGTGATTTTGCACATCCTTTGGCTAAGTGCATCCCACTTCACAGACCACTTTTAAGTGACTGCAGAAACCTAGTGGCTTCAATGGCTGATACCATTTTTTCCTGAAGTGTGTATTTATGCTTTACATCCACCTCTCCACCACTGCCTAACTTTTCTTGTTTCAAAACTGAAACTGCCCTTTGGGTCCCTCACTAGGCCTACCTGAGGAATTACTCTAAGCAGTTCAGAAGTGGTTGAGTGGTTCTAAGCTCCTGAAATAAGAAAACCTTTTCCAGCTCAGGGTACTAGTTGGTAACTTGGTTTATCAGGTCATTAGGTGATTTTTTGAGGGAGGGGATTCATTACTCAGTTACCATTTCCAGCTCTTCTGTACCCAATGGAGTAGTTACCATGAGTTCAATTTTTACATTTTTAAAAAATAACTTAAGGGCTTCCCTGGTGGCACAGTGGTTAAGAATCCTCCTGCCAAAGCAGGAGACACGGGTTTGAGCCCTGGTCTGGGAAGATCCCACATGCTGCAGAGCAACTAAGCCCATGCGCCACAACTATTGAGCCTGTGCTCTAGGGCCTGTGAGCCACAACTACTGAGCCCACGTGCTGCAACTGCTGAAGCCCTCACACCTAGAGACTGTGATCCTCAACAAGAGAAGCCACCACAATGAGAGGCCCACGCACTGCAATGAAGAGTAGCCCCTTCTCACCGCAACTAGAGAAAGCCCGCGTGCAGCAATGAGGACCCAACACAGCCAAAAATAAAATTAATTAAAAAAAATATGCAGTGAATATAAAAAAAGAAAATTTAGTGAAAAGGAATATCATTCTTACACACAATGCATGTTTCAAACTTAAAGGAGAAATAGATGCAGGAGACAAACGAGAACCACCTAGTTCATTGATATTCGTTGCTAGTGATTCCATAGCAAATTTTATTGATCATCCTTCAAGTGCAAGCCACTGTGTGAATAATCTTGTGGACTCCGCAGAGGACTCAGCCAGAATCCCCGTCTTTTGAATGAACTCTTTTATCCTAGGCTGGTCTGTTGAGTTTAGCCTGCTTTCATAATAGCGACACTTTGGATTTTCAGACATTCCTTTGGCTAGTCTCTTTGCTCATTCTGAGACTCTCAAGAGGCGATAACTGCTTTTATTTATTTATTTTTAATTCATGGTCTATAAATACACCAGGTAACATGACTCACCAACCACTAGCTCTCCCACACAAAGAGACAGAATTGTTTGGGGCCGCAAAGATCTGGTTTTGAGGGGGTGCTGTCTGGTTTCACAGCCTCAACTCCATTCTCTTTTCACTGGAGTCTTTCGAGGACGACTCTGAACAGCTTTGCACAATGCAGTGGGGCACGGTTTTGTGCAGAACTTAGGGCAAAGGGAAAAAAAGAAAAACTTCCCTATAGTAAATTGGCAGAAAAACGTTTCTAAAGGTTACACACCACCCACACATTCCTTTCAAATGATCAAAGACTTACAAGAGGTCATGGAAGGAGAAAAGAAGGGGGGCGGGTGGAGCCTGGAAGAATTTTTTTTTTTTTTTTTAGTTCTCTGTATTGCAAGTCTTGCTGAATAAGGGACAGATTAGGACTCTTGTTACTCTTTTGGAAGATTTCTAGACTGAAGGGAGCAAACATTAAATTGAGTTGGTGAACCGATATCTTGAAAATGAACAAGTACACCTGTCTCCTTCCTATGTCTCATTCCAAATTCAGCCCCATTTTTGTGTATTAAATCTTTCAGGTATTCGTTTCATTATTTTTTAGGTTTATTTTTCATGGTCCTTTTTACTTCCTGGTTTCAGCAGAATACACTCAACTTGTTATCTTGATATTTCTGGCCCATCCCAAAGCAGGAAGTATTCAACATGTACAAGAAGTCTGTTTGGACATGATTTCTTTATCCATTCGTAGTTTCTAAACTTAAATTTAGCCTTTTGATTTTTTTTTTCATCAGTTAAAGTGAAATGCTCCCTCATTTAGGTTTTTATAGTAACATATACCTTGGTTAGACATTTACTCATAATATACATTTTACTTGCTGGCTTCACCCTAGGTATTGAAATCTACTCATGGGAAGCAACTGTGTCTTCTGCATCTTTGCATCCTTACCTCCTAGCAAACTGCTTGACAGGTAATGAATACTCAATAAACACTGGTTGAAAGAATTAATAGATTTTTTTTTTAGACCTGCAAAAGCTCAAGGCATACATCTGTGGTTTTTTCTTGACACCCTCTACCAGGTGCAAGTGGCGAGAGGCCAGCATTTTCACTGTTGTTGTTTAATTCTTCTTTTGCCATTTGGTGCCCTGCCTTGCTTCCCAGTTTCCCCGTTGCCTTGGTCCATACACAAACAGAAGAAGATATGAAAAGATACAGAAAAGATATGAGAAAACCCCTAGAAGGTACTTCAGCTTTTCAACTAAAGGAAATCTTACACCAGGTTTGTACTTGTTTCTAATAAACACTCTTTGATTGCATAATGCATATGGTAACTTGCTCATCTCTAGGATTGTATGAGTGGTTTGCCAAGCAGGGGACTCTCTGCTCTTGCCCTCCAGTAACAGGGTCTGTTCTGCCCTCTGGGCTGCTGCCTTCTCCACTGACCTCTAGTGTCTGGGCTGCCCCTGACTCCAAGCACCTTATCTGATATGAATTCAGGGCCCTTTTTTGACCTCTGGCTTCAAGGTGTACCCTTAGTTTACATAGAGTTTTTACTTGCGCCTACTTCTGGCCTGAAGTTCAGAATATACTTCCTGTTGAGGTCAGAAATTTGCTTTCCAGAGCATGTCTTGGTCAGAGTCCACATGGCTGCTATGAGCAGTCTGACCCACGTGGAAGATCATGACAGTCTGTGCATGATCTCTTAATTTGACACCTTTCAACACAGCCCAAGTTGGATTTATTGATTCATCTACTGTTTTTTTTAATTAAAAAGAAATTTTTTATCTCCTCAGCTTAGAATTCAGTTTGGAATATTATAGAACATAACCTTTTCCAAAATATTTTAAAGCAGATTTTGAAGATATGGCCTTACTTATTTGCCAGAAGTACGTATTTTTCTGTATTGTTTACAAAGACAATTGTAGTAGCCTTTCTGTGTCCCCAAATTCACATATTTCCCCTTTGAATGAAATCTTGAATTTTAAAGTTCAGTGATTTTTGTACCCAAAGGAAATGTCCTGTACGTAAAAATGTTTCTATTGTGTCTTTGAGAAATTGCCAGCACAACATTTCACAACTCATTTTGTACTAAATGTGTATAATTCAAAAAATTATTTTAAGTGCAGAAATACAAAGAGTGCTTCTTAATATGTATTTACACACTATATATATATATATGTATATATATATTAGGGTATATATATGTACATAAACACTCACAGATATGTAAAACTCGTATGTAGACTTAAAAAGGGCACATTTGGGGTAATTGCAGTGTTAACTGTAAATACTTTGGGGAGTAAATATTGATTGTTTTGCCTACTCAAAAGAATTTCTGCTCAACTCTGATGATGTGGTTCTGATGATGGCTGCCGATCGGACTCACCTCTTCCCCTGGTCACAGGGAGAGCTGTGATTTTGGCTGTTCTAAGCAGAGTATACTATGGCAGTTGGTCTAGGCGTGAGTATGTGACCCATACTGAGTTGCCCAGGTTCCTTTCCTCACTTTGTCTAACCAGAGTTAGTGGTGCAGCCTTCTTATCGTCTCTGGTTACAAGCTCTTGGGCTAGGAACTCTGAGCTGCCCACGGATGTGTCCCGTTCAGAGCCAGGCTGAGGGACTAAAACTGACCCAGAGCAAGGCAGGCATGTGGGAGAGAGAGAGAATCCAGAAGGCAATCTGTTGTCCCCAAGTTTTCTCCCCAGTTATGTCTGTGGTTTCATAACATAAGCCTATGGATTCACTTTTCTCTTTCGGCCTTTAAAAAAAAAAAATTTGTTTTCTTCTTTTTTCTTTTTTTGCATTTCCTAAAGGTTCTACCCTTGACAATGTCTTGATTAGAATAATGAAGAAAAGGCTATTGAACTTGTATTTTCCTAAGCAAAACTCTTGCCCAAGAAAGGAACACATGTTTATTGAAATCAAAATTTAGAAATAAAAATAATATATTTCATTCTTAACCTATACCAAATGATAAGCTCTGTCTTTAAAGAATTGTTTGGGTTTTGTTTTAAAATCAATTCCTTTTATTAGACTGGCATATAAATTTTAAAATACCAAGGCTTTTAAATACATATAAATGTTTATTTGTGTTAGATACTACTTCTGCTTTGAAGAATCCTGGTTCATTAAACAAACAAAAGAAATCATCCTGTTGAGTCTCCTGAAAGATTCTTTTGGATAACACCCACTTTATATATGTCATACACATAGAAGCCCTTCCTCTACAAGGGTAGTTTCCAGAATGTCATCTCAGACATTGTAGGTGTTAGAACCACTCATCTTTATGGATGCTGATGAAATCTCTTTAGCACACATGTAACTAGAGTGTAATCTTTGGGTCAGATTAATTTTGCCAAACTTTTTATGGCATTTCAGGTTCAAGCTCCCCTTAGACAATACACTCCCTGGACAACTTCTCAGGATGACTCAGTTTTTTTAGGCGGCATCTGGTAATTCAGCAATCCACTGAGTCCAGATTCCTAGATGATGCATCTTTGGTGTTTTGAGACTGGTTTGTCCACCTTTGCTAACAGACCAGCCTAACTGTTCCTGACTCATTACTCAGCTAAGCAAGTGCAGAGGCTGAATGGCTCTGACATTGTCCATTAGTCAGCCGTGCCCCTGTCTTATAGAGCTCCCAGTGTATGCCTATGGGATTCTGAGTGTTTCACAACTGTCAGCACAAATGTCTTTCGTTTTGTACATGGACTCATTTCAAAATATGATGCAATGAAAATTGCAGTCTGGTGGGGAACATTCTACTTTCTCTTACTGAAGGATAGCTGTCTGATAACCAGGGCACCAAGCAGGATTCCTGGGTAAGTTTTTGTGAGCAAGCAGACGTGTTGGTTTGAGATGGATTCTGACTGGCCTCCACCTCTGCTTATTCCTCCAGATTTTAAAAAAAATGCCTACATTAAGTTGCATATGTGGTACCATTCTTAGTAAAGATGGATAAAAATGGCAAACGTAAAATGTATATTAAAAATTCTGACTTTAAAGTGACTTCCAATATTATCTACTATATATAAAGCTCCTACTTTCTAGTTTGAATCATAAGGTTAAAAATAGAATTTTCCAGGGTAAATGCTTAGTAAATTGATTACTTATGTCCTCATACTTTCCAAAAAGATTTTAGGAACGATGTGAAAAGCTACAAGAACAATTTAGCTAATAGAATAAGGGTAAAAAATTATATTAGAATCCCAGACCTATGGCACTTAAGTGAAGAATTCTCTAGAAGACATATAAAAAGAGAAATCCAGTAGATTCCCATTGTTTTCATAATCTGTACAGGAGAAATTAAAATTTTGTGGAGAGGCAATGGGAGAGTAGAATGGACAGTGAGGGTAGACAGAGGTCAGTTCTGATCCCTGTCCCGCCCTTCACTCATCATTTACTTTGGACAAATTGTAACATACTTGAGCTCTGCTCTCTATTTATCTCTAAGATGGATACTTACCTCCTCATGAACATCTGGTGAAGAATACAATGAAACCAAAAAAGATACAATGCATGGATGTTTTCAGTAAAATCACTTACCTCCTACCATTTTTCTAAACTCTAAGGTGAATTTATTGCAAAGTTTTTATATAAAAGTTCGTGATCAACATTTTAGTAGGCATGTTGTCATCGACATCAACACTTGATTAAGGAAAAACGAGGGTTCAAAATTAAAGTAGCTCTCTGTGAAGTCATTTCTCATTTCTGTGGGGGAGTTAGAGTGAGTTACTTTGAGATGACACCCTCTGGTTATCTCAAAGGCAAAACTTTGAGATGATATGGTGGTAGGTGTTTAGCATGCACCCTAGACTGTTCCTTACCATTATTAATTGCTTCAGACCAACTTTTGACAAAAGCTAAAAGGTTGAGACTGCTGAGGTAGAAATATTTTCCTTCAAACGAGGTGAGTTTTACAGAGTACTTAGCAGCTTTATTTTCATTCCCTAATTCTCATAATTGATGAAAATATGAAAGTGAACCGGTAACATTCCCACATTCTGTGAGTAGCTTGGTGTTTCTGTCACCAGCTTGTTGTTCCCGTTGCCATCAGAGGACGTCAGCCTTGAGTCTCCACTACGTCCAAGAACAAGTCTCTTCACATACTTTGTATCTGGTGGCTGCGTTAATGCCCATCACCAACAAAGTCACTTAAAAATATTTGGTGTCCTTGGGCTCCCCTGGTGGCGCAGTGGTTGAGAGTCCACCTGCCGATGCAGGGGACATGGGTTCGTGCCCCAGTCCGGGAAGATCCCATATGCCGCAGAGTGGCTAGGCCCGTGAGCCATGGCTGCTGATCCTGTGCGTCCGGAGCCTGTGCTCCACAACGGGAGAGGCCACAACAGTGAGAGGCCCGTGTACAGCAAAAAAATAAAAATAAAAAAAAATTTGGTGTCCACCACTGCCATTCAAGGAGCATGCCAGCCTAATGTCTTCCTGTGCTTCTAAAGATGAACATCCTTTGGGGTCCTAAGAACTTGCTTTATTCTTTGCAGGTCTTAACTGCTTCAGAGTCATAGTGTGGTCTGAAGAGAAATGGGAAGAATGCTATCTCAGCGGGGCTGAGACATACTATTTTGTCTAATTCTACTGTTGCTTTTCTTCCTAAGTACCCTAGCCCATAACCCCATAGTTCATTGGCTCACTCAGCCTTACATCCCGCCAAGGAACACGGCTATATTTTTACTAAACTGAGAAATTTTTACCATCTAGCTGTCTAGCATATCCCCATCTTGTGAACTCGTAGCTTCATTCCCACCCCAGAAAATGAGCTCATGCAAAAAGGCCAACACAGGGCTTCCCTGGTGGTGCAGTGGTTGAGAGTCCTCCTGCCGATGCAGGGGATACGGGTTCGTGCCCCGGTCCGGGAAGATCCCACATGCTGCGGAGCGGCTGGGCCCGTGAGCCATGGCCGCTGAGCCTGCGTGTCCGGAGCCTGTGCTTCGCAACGGGAGAGGCCACAACAGTGAGAGGCCCGCATATGGCAAAAAAAAAAAAAAAAAAAAGGCCAACACATTAACACTGCAATGTGTTGCCTTTAAGCAAGTCACTTTCCAGAGTAACTTGAAAAATAGGCATATTAGAGACTGGCTGTTACTAGAAACCATGTAACTTCTCTGGAAAGTTATAAGGTACTTCTCATACTCTTAAGAACTTATTTCCCTTGAAAAGATGAAATAAAACTTAGAAATAATGTAAGATCTGGGTATTAGAATTTGGGGTATCTTCCTCCTCTGTACTTTTTAACTTGTGAAGTGGATTTTAAACTGTGTTCTTCAGACTCCCTTTAATGGCAGGGGATGGGAGGGGGAAGTTTGTGGTTGTGCTTCCTCAGGCTTTAACATGAATGGTTCTTATCTGTTCTGCATCTTGGGCTTTCAGATAAACCTCTTGTTGAAAACAGGATTGCTCTACTAAAAGCAAGCCAAAAAAAAAAAAAAGAAAAAAAAAAGAAAAGAAAAACAGAAAATGCTTAAAAACCATTAGACTGAATGGTCTTCAAAAATTGTTCTATGGGCACCTCCTATGACTATGAATCAGCTTGAATTTGGCCAACCTACCAATGCAGATGTTTACACATCAATAAAATCCAACAAACACTTGAGTGCTTATCCTTTTTCAAGCACTGGGGTTGACACAGAAGGGATGAATTTCTGTGTCAGAAAGCCTCCCTGGGGGACAAATCGTAGATAGAAGCAATGTAAAAACCCAACAGAATGCACCTTACGTAAGGTGTGCAGGAGGGGCTTTGGGGCTTGTTGTTCTATGACACGCTCAACATAAAGGCTTACCTGGCATATCCCTCAGCAATAACAAAACCCCAAACATTTAAAGACAAAGGGTACAAAAGGAAATGACATTTTATAAGCTCTGAGGATGAGAGAGATTGTCCAAGTATTTTGGTCGTGAAGGAGTAAGGTTTTGACAGGTGCAGTGAGGAGAAGGGTATTCCAGGTAGGGAATGCAAGAGCAGAGGTGGGCATTTGGAAGCGAACGTGTATTCTAGAGGGTTGAGTAGTCAGAGACAGGAAATGGTAGTGGGATGGCCAGGCAGGTTGGGATAGGTTTGTAGTAAAAATGTTATGTTGATGAGTTGGATTTTATCCTCTAGCGTGAATAGGGCAGAAAAGAAATTTAATTAGGTGTTTTTTTTTTTTTTTTTTTTTTAGGAAGATAGGTATCCTGTCAATGTGAGGGCTGGATTAAGTTGGGAGAGATTAGAGGAAGAGAGACCAATTAAGAGATTATTTAAATTGTCTAAACCAGAGAGAATGGAGCCTGGAACTAGGGAATGGTAATGTGCCTTTTGATTGGAGAAGTTAGGTTTTGATGAAAGAAGCCAGGATTATATTTCATCATTAATAACTTGCTATCAATTTTTTTTTCTTTTTTTGTGTGTGTTACGCGGGCCTCTCACTGTTGTGGCCTCTCCTGTTGTGGAGCACAGGCTCCGGACGCGCAGGCTCAGCGGCCATGGCTCACGGGCTTAGCCGCTCCGTGGCATGTGGGATCTTCCCGGACCGGGGCACAAACCTGTGTCCCCTGCATTGGCAGGCAGACTCTCAACCACTGCGCCACCAAGGAAGCCCAATAAATTGCTATCCAATTTTTAAAAAAGCCTTTGTTTCCATTATGAATTGAGTTGAATAAGCAATTCAAAAATTGGTGGGAAATCGTCACACAGTTGCTTTCTGTGCTTTAAATGTATCTGGGCAATAGGTGGATGCCTTCAGCAAAGTACTGTCTTGGTATAAGGGCACCATTTATATGTATGTACATTCATAAATGATTTTTCTTCTATCCACAACCCAGGGTGACCTAGAACTAGCACCTGAAACTGCTTTATAGACATATCTGAGAGTGAGTCCTCAATTCTATTAGCTGGTGAGATAAAAATGAATATTTAAATATGAAAGAGTTCGACTTTTTAAATTTGCTACATCTACAGCTGGACCTTTTTTTCCTAACAACTGGCTTTTCCAACTAGATGAATATTTAATGTGTGTCCAAAAGAGACTAAGGATGTCAGTTCCCTTCAAGTGGCAAAGACTTGGGTCTTTCACATTGGTTTAATCTCATTTTAACACTGACTTGGTAAATTTTATTGAAAGCATTTTGGGCACGAATGGTGGTTGTGTTGGTAATGCTAGTGGTGGTTGTTTTCAGGGAACATTTAATCTAATTGTTTTAAGCTTTAAAGAGTCAAAATTATAATTTGGAACAGATTGTGAAATAACTGTGAGGGAGTCCTGTAAGGGCCTCAGCACTATTTACAGTGGTTGTATAACTAAAAGGAGAGTAACTGGTATTTGAAATGTCAAAAATAACAAAGCAAGAAAGAAATCAGAGGAAGAGCAATGGTTCTTTCAGATTTTCTATTGTATTCTTTCCACCGTGTTCAGGAAAGGAGCTCTGTAAAGTATATGTGATGTGTTTATTAGCAAAAGACTTTTTGTGTCTCCTTTAAAAATTTATTATTATATCTGAATTTTTGTTCCTGATATTGTAGGGAATATGAGACTACCCCCTTTATAAGAGCAAATTTCTAAGTAGTTTAGCTCTTGACATTCCCCTTTAACAGTTTTTCCCAGTTGCCATGTTTCACCTTGTTTGTTTTTCTTTCTGGAAAAACGTAACAAACAATGTCTGATTCTGTATCTACCAACTTCTCCCTCCCCCACTAATTCCAGCCGCATATATGAACAAAAACTGATTGGCTGATAAAATGCCTTGATGCCTTATAAAAAGATTTTTCTGAGTTTCTGAGAAGTTCTAGGATGTATTAACTGTTCTATACCTCTGTGCTTCTGGTTGGTTTCTAGACAGTTCAGTTAAAAGTCAGGTTTATCATCTACAGCTAAGCATCTTCAAATGATTTTATACTTCTCCTCTAGGAGCAGCACCCCATTCTTAGTTTCCCTCAACCACATTCATGGTAATTCCTCTCTACTGCTTTCTGTATCCTTTCGTATATGGGACTTTCCAGAAGCAATCCTTTTATTTTGTTTCTCATTGCAGCAATTGCCTGATACTTTGTTATGCATCACTGTCAGCTCAGTTTTCCCAAGGTATTCAGTGTATGGGAGACAGAAGACGAAACATTCTGGAGACAGCATTATTGAAGTAGGTACAAGCTTTATTGATGACTTTGGTTTAAGAATCTCTTCCGGGACTTCCCTGGTGGTGCGGTGGTTAAGAATCCGCCTGCCAACGCAGGGGACATGAGTTTGAGCCCTGGTCTGGGAAGATCCCACATGCCCCAGAGTAACTAAGCCCGTGCGCCACAGCTACTGAGCCTGTGCTCTAGAGCCTGCGAGCCACAACTACTGAGCCCATGTGCCACAATTACTGAAGCCCACGCACCTAGAGCCCATGCTCCGCAATAAGAGAAGCCACCACAATGAGAAGGCTGTGCACCACAACAAAGAGTAGCCCCAGCTTGCTGCAACTAGAGAAAGCCCGTGCATGGCAAAAAAGACCCAATGCAGACAAATATATATATATATATATTAAAAAAAAATAATCTCTTCCAAACAAAGCTGCCTCCTGATACAGTTTTCAGAGAAGAGAAGTGAGCTCACATTCAAGTACACTGTCCATGCACACTGTCATCAGTATGCCATCTGTACACATCAATGCCCATCCCCACGCCCACACCAGGGTCCTGTCACTGCTCCCCTCTGGTGTCTGTCTGTCTGTCTCTCCTCCTCTCCTCCCTCCATTCTTGACCCTTGGCTTTTATGCCATCTTGATGCCAGAGTCCCTTTCTGATTCCTTGTCCAGGAAGCCGGAATCCACATTATCCTTATGGGTTAACAGTATATTTGTGTAAAGGAGATAAGGTCATAACTTAAACGGGAATCTTCCCCCAGATCCTTGATGTCTCTGGGTAATTGTTAAACTTAATCAGTATAATAAAATTCAATTCTGAGAATCCCTATATACAACATCACAGAGATTGATAGATAATAAATATGTGCTGATTGAATGAATGAATGGATGGATGAATGAGTGTGCTGGAAATAATCCCCACCATTCTTCCTCCCACATTCCATTTTTTAAATTCCACTGGAGGGAGTTTCCTGGTGGTCCAGTGTTTAGGACTGCACACTTTCACTGCCTCAGGCTGGGGTTCAACCCCTGG
This sequence comes from Mesoplodon densirostris, assembly GCF_025265405.1. Taxonomy (NCBI): domain Eukaryota; kingdom Metazoa; phylum Chordata; class Mammalia; order Artiodactyla; family Ziphiidae; genus Mesoplodon; species Mesoplodon densirostris. Next base: position 25,029,595 of record NC_082668.1, read on the forward strand.
TCAGGGACCTAACATCCTGCAAGCCTCGAGGCACAGCCAATAAGTAAGTAAGTAAGTAAGTAAATAAATAAATAAATAAATTCCACTGGAAAACCAGTGGCAGAGATGGAGACACTGGCTAGAGGAAGTGTCCTGTTCTTCTCCATTGGTTTGTTTTGTTTCCTGTATGTCACAATGTGGCACAAATGGAAATATAAAGGAATCCTGGATTTTTAAGGTTCTCTGCTTTCTGTTGCCCAGATATAAAAAAAGCTTCAGTAATTTTGTCTTCCAGCTTTAAAGAAGCCCAGTTGGGTACATGAAGGAGAGAAATTTAGGCCTTGTTTTAAGACTTCTGATAATGCAAATCAAAAATCTACCTACACTTCGGTTGATGGCAAAGATGAAATAGTCAATTTAGGAAGGATGGAAGAAGAGGTAAAACTTATGTTCAGGTGTTTTTTTCTTTTTGACCTGCTGCTTCTGCTTCTGAGAACAGGACTTCTGAAACACTGTTGACATTCTCACAGTGGTACCGAGCTGGGCTTTGCACTCTGCAAAGCATGTTCACACACATTTCTCTTTGATTCTTATAACAACACAAAGAGCCTTATCTCCTGCCACTCTCCCCTTCAGTGTAGCCACAGGAGTCTTCTTGCTGTTCTTGGACCACTTCAAACTCCTCCTTGCCTGGGGCCTTTGCATATATTATTCCCTTGTCTTGCGATGTTCTCTCCACCCCCTACCTTCCCACCTTCTTAGCTTAAATATCATTCCCTAAGGAGATATTCTTTCACCTCCCAGATTAAGCTACATTTCTGTGTTATTTTTTTAAATTTGTACTCCTTTTTCTTCATAGTAATTTTTAGAAATGTAGTGTATAGTGTAGTAGTATGCATATTATTTATATGTTTAGACGTTTGTCTTCCTTTCTAAATAAATGGTAAGCTGCCTGAAAATAGTGACTGTACCTAGCATACCACCTACTACTGTCTCTGGTGCATAGTAAATGCTCAGCAGGTGTTGACTAAAGCAACATTTGAGTCCCTGCTTCAGCAGTCGGGAAAATGAGACTCAAGTTACTTGATTTACCTACCCCCTGTCATAGGCATTTTAAGAGGTGGAAATGGAAGTGGATACCATGACTTCTGCTTATAATTTAACGGCAGGGCACTTTCTCTTATTTTTTCTTTAACAGCAGTCCCTGGTATCTCCATGAAATAGTAATTTGAGCCAATATCTAGGGTGGGTGAGCAGGTGGAAGTGGTCAGAAATACTGGGACAGACACCAAACTGGTGCCTCATTTTCCTATATGTGTTTCTCGGAGGTGTGTATCTTCTTTGCACAGACAAATATCAGTTGGCATGACAAAGGGCTCTCAATACACCAACCCAAAGGAATTCCCACTGTTAAATGCTGTTCACATGGTTTGAGGAAGACACTCCAGGGATTTTGAAAAACTAAGATTTGAATTTCCAGAGCTTATTTGGGAAAAAATTTCCGAGGATCAAAAAGGGTAGCTTGAGGGCTTCCCTGGTGGTGCAGTGGTTGAGAGTCCGCCTGCCGATGCAGGGGACACGGGTTCATGCCTCGGTCCGGGAAGATCCCACATGCCGTGGAGCGGCTGGGCCCGTGAGCCATGGCTGCTGAGCCTGTGCGTCCGGAGCCTGTGCTCCGCAACGGGAGAGGCCACAACAGTGAGAGGCCCGCGTACCACAAAAAAAAAAAAAAAAAAAAAGGTAGCTTGAGTAACACCTGTAGAATCCAACCTATATTGCCGGATCTATTTTTGTTTATATACCTGAATTATTACTTCAGAATACCTAATCATATTGTGTTTTGCAACTTCAAAATTCTGATCAGTAGGTTTGTATTTTATTCATTAGTGGTTGCTAAGGGTGTGCATTTTTTTCTAAGTGTGGCCATTCTCCACGGCAGCTCTCAACAAATACCCTCCAGCTGAAAGTGGATGTGTCTGGCATTAAAATCACTAGCATTCAAGCTGAATCAGAGCCCTGTGTTTATGGGTAGATCACCTCATCTCTCATGCTGCCATTAACAACTTGCATTCCTGAGAGATGGAATAAGCCATCTGAGTCAACAGAGCCTCAGCTATTTCTAAACATCAGTGTGGCCTTTTTGATGAGTTTTCATAAGTATTTATTAAACCTAGTAACATAATTATAATGTTTCTTTAAGTTCTAGCCATAAGATCTAGACATATCTCCCTTTTTAACTTTAGGTGCTTTTGGTCTTCTGAACTGTATTTTTTTATTTTTAAATCTCAGTCTGAGACTACTTACCCAGATATCTGCAGCCTTAAATTTTCAAGGGATTGTGTATTTTAATTGTTTATGTAGGGTTTATTATTTTGTGAGGTTCCGGGGGGTGGGTTATCTTTTAAGCTTGGGACCATCAATTCAAAATTTAATTATTAAAAGAGATGTTAAACAATTTTGGATATTCTAGGATTATCAAATAATCCAGAACTGTTTGGAACCTCAAAAATGTAGCACTTGAGATCAAACTTAAATAAAAGGAGGCTTTGCAAAGGAGAAGAGGAAGAGAGAATTCCCAGCTGGTGTCATATGTCCTTAGTCAGCCACAAGAATGGTTTGGCTTGTTCAAGAGTCTAGGAGAAGTTAACCTGAGCTGCAGCAAAGCTAAGATCCATTGAAAAGGTGAAGTGATGGCCAGATTATAGAAGGATTTGTATCAGTGTTACCTATTTTTTTTTTTTTTTGTGGTACGCGGGCCTCGCACTCACTGTTGTGGTCTCTCCCGTTGCGGAGCACAGGCTCCGGATGCACAGGCTCAGCGGCCATGGCTCACAGGCCCAGCCGCTCCACGGTATGTGGGATCCTTCCAGACCGGGGCACGAACCCGTGTCCCCTGCATCGGCAGGCGGACTCTCAACCACTGCACCACCAGGGAAGCCCAGTGTTACCTATTTTTAAAAAATTATATTAAAGTGTAATATGCATAATTGTTTTACTTTTATGAATTGAATATTGCTATTATAATTTAGATATCTCTCTTAGAAAACTGTGAGGTAACCTAAGTTGTTCCTCTTCCTTGGATGGCATGAACCAAAAGGCCCCTGTGTCCCATGGAAATGGTGGGAGAGGTAAGTCTGTGAAGGAGGAATGGTGATATTTTGCAAAATCCTCAAAAATCACAAGCTCTAATATTGAAGGATTTGTAAATTCCATAGAGTAAGTTCCATACAATAAAGACTTTCATGAAATACAAGAGCCCACCTTGAACAAGGGCAGGTCAGTGACCAATGCCTCATTTCTGACCAGAGCCAAGGGGAAGCAAGTGAGATGGCTGGGTGTTTGGACCTTTTGGAGGCTACACAATTAGCATCCTCCAGTTCAAATCCAGAGAAATTTTCACAAGGTGCCTATTTGTCTTTGCGATGCTAGAAACAAGTATAGTGCCTGGTACTGAATTGGAACCAGTATATATTTGTTGAGTGGATAACTTAATGAAGACTTGATTTGGTGGCACTACAAATCCATTTGGAACGTCCCTAATCAGCTTTCTTTCCCATTTACTTCAGTAGCTATTTTTAGCCTTTTTCATCCTTATGAAGCCCAGTGCTTTGAAATTTTGATGCTCACTCTTATTTCCTCCTTCACTGAAGAGCTAGAAGTTGTCAGCTGGGAATCATCCATACTAATCATTTCTCTTTCCCCAGCACCCTCATTGAAAGGCATATTTACAATCTAAAGCATTGTTTTTCTTTTTCCTTTACTCATGTTGAAGAACTCTTCTGGTGATCTCACCTATTTCTCAGAGACCTTCTTCCATCAGTCAGCTAATCCATCACCATTCTCTTTTTCCCATACTTTCAAATTTTCAAAAATCTTCAATTTCATTTATAATCTATTAGGGATGAGAAATAAAAGATGAGAAAATAAATATATATGTTCTAAAATTTATTTAAATATTGTGATGAATAATATGAACAATCCTCTCTCCACTAACTCCATGATTTTATGGCAGAAGGTAGCAGGAGGAGCTTACTTTTGATTGGGTGGTCTGAGAAGAAGACCCTTCCAAAGGGTCTTCCAAAGACCCTAAGACCTTCCAAAAGAGGAGTCAGTTATGTAGAAAGAGAGACAGAGAAAGAGAGAAATGGAAGAAACAGACTGAATAAAGGCTCTGAGGTAGGAACGAATTTCACATATGACAGCAACTCCTAGAAGACAGTTGTGGCTGGAGAGTGGCACAGGAAGAGTTAGAAGGTCACCCAATAAGCCATTTGGTCAAGGAGATGAGGTCAGAGAGGAATGCAGAAGCCAGATCATGCTGGGTATTATAAGGCAAAATGAGGAGTTTGGATTTTATTCCATGCCCAAAGCAAGGCCAAGATCCATTTTGTGTTGTAAGAAAATTACTTCTACTGCAACATGGAGAGGAGGTGGAGGAGAATGGGCAAGACTAGAAGCAGGAAGGCTTTTTTGGAGACTGTTGTAGAACTCCAGGTAAGAGATGGTGATGGTCTAGGCCAAGGTGGAGTTGGATACAAGTAGACACATGTGGGGGCCAGTTTTGCATCTATGATCTCAAGAAGCAAAATGCTGAAGGAAGCCATGCTGGATTACCTAGCAGACAACCTGAGCATGGGTGCTAACACATTTAAGCAGACGTATCAGAGCCAAGATGAAAGATAAAAAAGAAAGATGGAGAATATTAGAAAAATCTAGAAAAAAGGCATTTGAAAATGTAGGTGTAGGGTTGCTTGGTCTACTGGCTCCAGTTCTCTTGTCTTCTTTAATTGAAGTGAAATTGCTGGAACTGCTGTCCTCTGAGAGTTGCAGAAAAATAGAACAAGGTTCAGGATTACCCCATGTTTTTCATAGGCAGCCTGTGTCGCAGAACTAGTAGCTCTTTTCCAGCTGGCTACTGCAGCAAGCCTGCTCTCCTTAGAAATGGAAGCTCCATTGTCTATGGAAATGTACACATCACAAATTTGGGAATGTGTCATGCTCTTCTAAGAATGCCCTCCTTACACTCTCCTCTGAAGGCAGCCCCTAGAGGACCTCCAGCAAGCATTCAGTTGGAGAAAAAGATGCATTCTCACATTCTCCCATTCTTATAGGCCCTTCCCCTAGATTCTAAGAATGATTCTCTTTGAGGCTCCCACCTCACTTGGACTCTAACAATGATCACTGCATTTTGTATAGACTAATAATTTCTCAGTTGCCCTCTTTATTCCCTCTTATATATTATGGATGGGGAGAGGGAGGACAGGGCAGTAGTTGATTTTAGTAGGGCTGATTCTACTCTTTCTCATAACAGCTCATAGGTGTTGACTGGGACATGACAGTCAACTGCTGACTGCTCTCTTTAGAATGTGTGAGTATATTGAATCTGTTGTTTTAAATTAGTTGCCAATTCCTGGGCAATAGAAAATTTCTACCCAACCTATTCTTAGGTTTGTTCTGTTTATTTGATTTTGTGATTACCAAAGCCAACAATCAAGAACTGAAGAATAGTTCTAAACTCTCTTGCTACCTTTGTTGTCCCTTGGACTTTTCATGGCTTAAAGCTGGACTATAACTGGGTCTAATATGTTTTATGTGCTTTCTCTGCTGGCCATGAATACTTCTTGAATGGTCCTCTGTCATTTCCTCTTTACCAGTGGGTTTCTATTCATTCTTGGCTTTCTTTCTAAAGGATCAGTCACTTTCTTAGGTGGCTCTGGGCACATCAGTGTTATACTGAGATATTTCCAGCTAGTGACTACCTGTTTCAGGGGCAGGTGTGGTTGTCAACTTCTTTCACTTGTTTCTGTCCAGTTTTGGGGGGGCTTGTGATGCACAATTGGAAGAATAGGTAGAGGGGCAGAACTGGAGAAGCAGGAGGAAAGAAAAAGGGAAAGAAAGTGATAGGAAGTTCACCAGGAAAGGGGTTTCTGGGAGAGACTTTGGAGTTTAAATCGTGAAAGACCCAAATACATCTCTGGGGTATAATAGATTTGGAGAGAAGGAAAATAGAGGGTTCGGTGAGATAGTGCTGTGGGTTATGAGTTAGATTCACAATGATGTTTTGGGTTTTTTGTTTTTTGTTTTTTTTTTTTTGCGGTACGCGGGCCTCTCACTGTTGTGGCCTCTCCCGTTGTGGAGCACAGGCTCCGGACGCGCAGGCTCAGCGGCCATGGCTCACGGGCCCAGCCGCTCCGCGGCATGCGGGAGCTTCCCGGACCGGGGCATGAACCCGTGTCCCCTGCATCGGCAGGCGGACTCTCAACCACTGCGCCACCAGGGAAGCCCCACAATGATGGTTTTTGAGTGATGAAAATAAATGTTTTAATGCTTTTAGAACTACTTTTTGTTGTTGGTCCAATTCTCAGAACTTGGGTTTGTCCTAGGCTGTGCTATATCAGTCTCTGATTTTATTGTGGTTATACAAAAGAAACATAAGCTGATAATTTCAAAACGTCTGCTATTATATAAAGAGAGGAGAGGCCTGGCATCAGTGGTCCTGTACTTAGCAGAGCATCTTAACAAGGTTTTCAGTATGCAAATATAGATCATGCTAGTGGGTATTTTCTGTTTTTTTTTTTTTTTTTTAAGAAGGCAGGGAATGAAACCTAAATTCCTTTGCATAAGAGAGTAGAGAGAATAGGGAGGCTGAGGAAAAGGGGAAATGAAGGGTCTAGAGATCCAAAGAGATGTGGGCAATGAGCAAGATAGAAAGATGGACTGAGTCAAAAAGAAATCTCTCTTCCCCCAGGGAAAATCTGATGCATTGTTAGCACAATGTTGTCAAACATTCAGTTGGTATCTGTACCGTCCTGCACTGTAACATCTCTCTGCTACTCAAAATCATTAGGAAAAATTGATTACCGGTGACAGCATTTTGTGAATAGTACTTTGGGGGATTTAATGAATAGAGGCAGTGTCCACATGGGGTAAAGCTGCAAAGGAAGGCGATAGGGGACACAAAAGTACAGGAAATAGAGGACATTGATAACTGAATGAAAGCAAAACATCAGATCAAGAGGTGACCAGGAGATGATAAGCATTCCGACAAACTCTATAGGTTTGGGTATGCAGTGAGGGAGGACAGGTTTCCCACAAACTCTGAGGTGGGTAGTCATGCATTCTATTTAAATATTAAAGGCAATGGTGATCTCAGATGACAAGAGACCTTAGAGATATGCAGGTTGACAGGAACCTGAAGTTCCTAAATAGATGCCTTTAACTCAAAGAGAAGACCTTGGCTTTTGATGCTGAAAAACTATATAGTTAGTTCCAAATTTGCCACGTGCAAATAATGGATATTCCCTGACAGCCTTCACAGTACATTTGCATTGTATCATAATGTATCAGAGTCCAGCACAGTTTAGAAAAGCGGCAGTCTTTTATCTGTGGGCAGAGTGACTTGCCCATAAGTGGAAAAAAAAAAAAAAAATCCCACGTTAGGAGGTAGAATGTGGTATGTGGAGTTTCTTTCGGATTAACGTTTAGAGTAAAACAGACTTATTTTCCATAATTCAGTAGGAGAAAGGAAGGCTAATGTTTCAAAGAAGACACTAGAAAACAATTAGTAGCTATTTCTTTGTGCATGAGTTCTGTGTGGAGTAATCACAAAATTCTAGAGCTGGGAGGAATTTCCGTGACTGTGGGAGGGACTGCTAGTGACCCACCCAGTACCCCCTCTTCTGCCTTACTAACAGAATCCAGTTTCAGTCATGGTGGAGATATACCCAGGCGAAAGAATATACTGTCCACCCTTCCCTTGAAGATAGGCACAACCAATGAATAGAAGTAGAAGTCATTGGTAAGAGGGCAGTCAGTGCCTTCCTTCCACCTGGAACACAGATGAGCTGGCCAGAATGTCAGTCGTTATTTTATATCCATGAAGATTCAAGGTACACAACAAGGATGATGAAGCAGAAGAATAAGGACTGTGGGACACCAGGAATATTGTAAAACGGTAATATCTGCACCAGACTTCCTTTTCATGAGACAAAATTAACTTCTCTTTTGATTGTATCTTGGTTGTTAGCCACTGAACACAATCCTTAACTGATACAGTGATTGTTTTGTACAGCTTTTGCATTTTGTATGTAAGGAGGTAAAGAGAACTTAGCCCAGTCCCGTCTCAGTGTAATTCTTGTGATATGTGGGTCCAATATGAAATTATAATAGAATTTGTTATAAAATCTCATAGGTGTTTCTCTCTTTGAGCCATGCTTATTAACTGAAGTCAAAATTTCATATCAAATACACTCAGTCCAAAATCCCCTAGAATTTCCAATTTATAGTTCCTTTATGGGAAGTACAGATTAAGTTTACAGCCCTCCTGGAGTGAACTCTTGAACACGGACTCACTTTCTTTGTTCTTTCATTCATCAATATGTATCGCTTCCTGCTGCCATGGTTCAGGTTCGGCTTTTGTTTCCTTACACTTGGATAAATGTAGCAGCCTCCTGGTCTTTAACCTTCTCCCTGCTAATTCATTCTATATGTTTTCTAAGATTCCTTCATAATGAACTATTCAATAGCTCTGCATTTACGATTGATTAAAGTCCAAACTCCTTAGCCTGGACATTCTGGGATTTTCTGTGCAGTATGGTTGTTTTTATGTCTTCAAAACTTTGCTTGGACTTTCTCCTTTACCTTTTAACTTACCTCCCAGTTCCAACTGTGTCTCAAGGTTCAGGTCTATAACCAACCCAAGGCCAAGGCTCCTGTCTTTGAATTCTGTTTGCAGTGAAGGCCCTTTAACTGCTTCAAGTCAGCTGATGTGGCACCGTCTTCTCTGGGTTCCTCACATCTCCCTACAGTTTCCTTTCAGCTGTGTTTCTCAGAGTTTACATAAACATTGCATTCATTAAAAGCTATAATTTGGATGATTTGAACCATTTTGTCATACTTCCTGCCTAACTTGCTTTAGTCTTAAGGGGAGAATCATATTTCCTTGTAGAAGGAGAAAAATATATATATATATATGATGGACGCAGCTGAAAACTTAATAGAATTAAACTAAACTGCCCATTTTTATATAATATAAATTATACCTCAAATGTTAGAAGTATCTTAGAGCCGTAAAATGCATAATCCTTGCTGACTTACTGAACTGATGATATTTCGGTTCTTTTTTTTTTTTTCTTTTTTAGCAATGTGTTCTTAATTAAAACCAGTAGTGAATTAGCCCTGCAGAGGCTTGACAAAACTGGGTGTGTCAACACATACCTTTCATATACGTTATTTGTACTGTGCAAAGCTGAAAGAATGCAGAGGACATAAGGTTGGGGAAGTTCAGAGAGTGGGAATCTCAAGTGTCCGTCGTGTCCTCAGGGAGGGGGGCTTGGGTTGTGGGCAGGGCATTTCACCTGTCTGGGGTGAGGTCCTATGAGGTCTTCTATAGCCCATGTGGGACTTACTAAGTTTCTTGTACCTCAACATCATCACCCCAAAACTCCAGGAGTTACTGTGTATCATTGCCACAACTACCTTTAATGCACAAGGTCACCTGGCCCCAATATCTCAACTTCTAGTACAATTTCTAGTACAAATCAGAATTGAGTGGCAGTACTGCAACTATGTAGCAACAACTGTAAGAAAGTAACAATGAGTTAGCCTGTGTTACAGGGCTTAACAAGAATTGAGCACCATTGGTTGGCATAGGGCTCATCACAGTTTGAAACATAGTTATCCTCTTCTGTTCACGCCACGGAGTATGTGTGTTTATGCAAATTTATAAATAATATATAACATAAATATACATATATGCATATATATATATACTTTAAAGAGGGTGAAGAATATCCAAAATATCCATATGTAATACCCTAAGCTACCTGCGTGTGCATAAGCACCATGTTATCGTAATAAATTGTCACATTATCTTCATTATTATTTGCTCTTCCGGGAGAATATAATAGCAAAATAGCTACTATGAATGGGGTAGCGTTTTGAGTTATAAGGCCGTTTATTTTAAAATGACATTGAAGATTAATTTCCCTTATTATCACCTGTTATTGTTTTGCTCAGGTTTCTATATGAAAGAAAAATACAATAAGTTAGATTTGATTTAAAGACTCTGGTATCAAGTCAACTGAAAATCAATGTATCCTGAGAGAAAGTAATAAATGTGTGAAGCAAATTTAGAAAGCATGAGATTTTGTGCCCTCTGCTATATCTAGAGGCCTTAAAGGGATTCACTTGGTCTCTTGACTAATAAGTGGGCCAATTTGTTTCTCTATAATGCTCATCTCATCTAGTAACTATTCCTCATCGGATTCTGAGACCCTCTTTTTGGAACATGGATTATACTGTTCCCTCCAGTGTATGTTGCCCTTAAAGAAGACAAAGCATGTTCTTTTGAAGACTATATGTATGACAAACATTCATATTATCAAGGAACGAATGCAAGCACTGTTAAGGTCTTTCACATAAGATTTACTAAAAGAAAGACAGGATAGGGAATTACAGAGCTTGGTGGTAATGCCAGATTTTGCCCAAGACTTTGTGTTGGAATTGAGGGGAGTGAGAATGCCTTTTAGGGTAGAATATATAAATTGGAAGAAACAACAATGCTGTGTGTGGGAAACAAAGTGAAAATATTTGGAATATTAAGAATGAAAGAAAAATAGTTTCACTTTTGATTGTTGGGGCAGCACTCAGAGCCATTCAGACTTAAACCTTATTTTGCTATTCATATTTGTCACAATGAAGAAACATATGGGAGCTTCGCATAGTAGAACCTTATAGGTTAAGTATTAGATCTGTGGAACTATCCTTTCTTTTACCTAGTTATTTGAATTTTTAAATATCTTAAAGGATCTTTATTTTTAAAAAAAAAACTTCTTTAAGCTCTTACCTTTATCGAGCCTAATTTTTGCATATGAATTCTTTAGTCCCATGCATTGTACTTGTCATTACCAACTACTGATAACCAGATGTCACTTAGAACACAGAATGGGAGGTGGAGCACCATGAAACTTGGGAAAACCTGGGAAGTTACCTTTGCTGGAGAAAGAAGGGTGAGGTGACAGAAGCAGTTCAAACTTCACAGCTAGAAGGAAGCACAGAGAGCGTTAAATTTAGACCCTCAATTTATAGATGAGAAAACTAAGTAAAATACTGTCACACAGGTAATAAATGGTAAAGCCAATAATTAGAATTATAAAAACTACAGAATTGTAGTTGCTTAAAAATAAAATATCTAAATGCATTTTCTTGTCCGGAAAAGGGGCATCCTTGTGTGGTGGGCAGAGACTTAGATCAAATTCAAATATCTGATCTGAGCACCGGCCCAAATTGGCCAGTCACTATGTGACTACTGTGTGATCTTGTGCTGCTTTCTCTGCCTCTCTGAACCTTGTCTTCATCAGTAAAACCAGTGCTGACCTCTCATCAACATCTGAAGCATCTGAAAAATCAATGACTTTGTGTTTATTTATTCTTTCATTTATTTCTTCAGCAAATATTTTTTGAAACACATATTATGGTGTGTGAGTCAATGCTAGGTATTGTGGGAAAGAGAAAAATACAGCCTCGCCTTTAAGGAGTATACAGTGTCTTGTAATATATAAACTATATAAATGATTTATTCAGTATTAAAATTTGAGTTCTATGTGCTTAATAAAAGTAAAGTCCTAAGAAATGCGCAAAGAGGTTAGAGAGCAAAGCGATAATTTCTCACAAGGAGACAGAGCTTAGAAGGCTTCATGGAGAAGCATTTTTTTAAGCACTGAAGGATGGATGGGATTTCATCAGATAGAAGTGATCTGGGTGTGGAGAGGTCAGGAAAGCAACCCAATCAAAGGGAAAAAAACACAACATGATTAAAAGATGCAGGGAGAGAGAGAAAACGTGGATTATGTTCAGAGAACTGACAGGAGGTCAGATGATTGAATTGGTTGTAGCATAGACTTCATGAAAGGAAATGGGGGCAGACAACACAGTAGAGAGGTAGGAGCTGGGACACAGAAGGTTTCTGACTTCAGGAGAACTTAAAAACATGAATCTCTTGGGCTAGCTAGATACGGAAGATACAGAGATGAATAGGACATGGTGTCTGCACCCAGGAATTTAGACATTATTCAGTGGGCAGCGGGGAGCCCTGAAAATTAGTGAACAGGAGTAATCATGAGCTTACTGATCATAAGCTTCAGGAAGATGAGTTTGAAAGCACCATGTGTAAGGTGACAAGAAACAAGCCAGGAGACTGGATGGGAGGAACCCTGATATTCAAAAGAGGGAACGCTGGACCTGGCTTTGCTTGGTGGCAGTGGAATTGAAAAAGGATGAAACAGTTTAGCCCAGTGGCCCTTAAATGTTTTGAGTGACAGCCCTCTTTGAGAATCTGATAAAAGCTGTAGACCTGTTCCTCAGAAAGGGTGTCCATACATGGGTGTGCAGTTTTGCATGTAATTCCAGTAGGTTTACAGACATTGTGAGGCAATTCATGGACCTCAAGGTAAGAAATCGTGATCTAAAAAGAGATTATGGAGGTTGAATCTATAGCATGTGTGCCATGGAGTAGGGAGTTGAAAATGCCTCTGAGGTAATAAGCTTGGCTGTTTGGGAGAACTGCAAAAATCGGGATATCTGTAAGGTGAGTTTATTGAGGACAGCTGTGATCACCTCTTACTCTGTACCCTCCACTCTTGGGAGCTCTTTCATGGTTTGTTTCTTGCCTTCTTCTACTCTTCTGAACCCTCTAGCAAGAGAGGGTTGGATTAATTTTAGTGAGTGGAGAACCACTGCTCTAGATTTAATACACTTGAACATACACAGACACATTACTTGTGACATAGGACTCAGGAATATGCATATCTCATCCTTATCATATTCATACACGTTCTTGCATATTTTAATAATTGGAGATTAATTTCTCCCATTGGTATTCTAAACATGATGAATGTATTCAGTATTCATGTGGCTCTGGTATAAAATTATATGGAAATTCTAGTACAATTTCAGTAATTAATGTCTGCCAATTATAAAGGGTTACAATTATAGCACTCACAGGGATGTATGTAGTATATGAAAAATATACAAAAAATCAGAGAAATTAATTTCCTATACCCAGTTATTCTGGTTAATTAAAAAAAACAACAACTAATTACTAGGTAACCATAATGTGAAGAATGTTAATAAGTGATTGAAAAAGAGGACCACTTTTTTTTTTTTAATTTCAAAGAGAAACATTACTTTTTATTATCATTTGTTTGTATTGTGGTAAGAACACTTAACAGGAGATCTACCCATAGAGAAATAATTTAATTTCAGATAAAAAGAAATAGGAAAGAATTTAGGAGGCTAAGAATGAAATAATTTATAATATAAATTTAGCACTAAATATATGTTGTTTTCTCATATTCTGTGAATTTCAAAATCAGGAATCAAATTTATGTAGTTGCTTACATCTGACTTGAACAAATAAATAAGGGTCTGAGTTATTGCTTTGCCAGCTTAAAAAAAAAAAGAAATTTAACACTAAATATAAACCATGTATCATTATGGAATTTTTGACATGATAGACATTTGGGTCCACTTTGTAGTTCTAACTCATAAACCATAAAAAATTTGGAACTGGAAGAGGCCTACCCTAGAAATCACCCAATCCAACAACATTTCCCCTTTGCAAATAAAGAGCTGACTTACAGAATATTTTGTTATTTTCTCAGTGTTCAGTGACTTACCAGAAGAACGAGTGCCCTGAATTTGGAAGGAACCCTTTATTTCACCATTAAGTCAAAAAACAATGATCCTGACAAATGGTGCTCTTATGAAGAACTAAGGTGGCCAGGGGTATTGAACAGTTCTCTAGTTTCTCAAACAAGAACTCTCAGTGAGGCAAAGTATTTCTGTTTTTCAGGTGGACTAACTTTTTTCAATGTAATAGATAATAAATTAGGAGCATTAGATTCTATAATCCTAACGTGTATGGAATATTGTTAATGAAGTATATAGTTGCACTATACCTTGCTAAGTAGATACTCAGCTTACTCAAAAATGATCTTATAAATCCTACTGAGTTCTCTTTCTGTCTGTAGGATTTCTCCATATAGTAGCAAGAAAGGTGTCTACTGTTCCCATACCAAAGAAAGTAGTCCCAACCCAAATGTATTACCATATGTCAGACCTAATAGATATAATGGCAAATTTAAAAAATGATGGAACCTGGTCATCTTATTGACATTGACAAGATAGACATTATGTACATTCTTATAAACAGGCAGTTATATAACTACAAATGCATAAAATGCTACAAAGGATAAGCTTAGAATGGAAGGTGGTATGGTCATTGGTTTTTGCCACTAAATAAAGAATCTAAAAGATTACCTGTGTAGAGCCACTTATGGTATTACCCCTGTGATGTCTTTGTCACTGGTGTTTGTTTTCTGTCCCTAGGCTATTTGTTTTAACCTTCCTAATTTGACTTACAAAAAACGTCATACTTGTTCACAGCTTGAAGGGACTTAGAGGGTAGTTTTTTTCTGAGTATTCTGAGATCAACCACATCCGAATTAGCTGTGGTGCTCCTTACAGAGAGAATACCCAGACTCCCCGCCTCCATACCAGTTCAGTCTAAATTTGGGGTTCAGTCTAAATTAAGGGTGAAGGGAGATGGGCAGTGGAATTTTAACAAGCTTCCCAGCTGATTCTTGTACCTACTAAAGTTTATAATTGTAGTTTTAGACCAGCAGAATCTGTATCCTCAGGGGAATTGTTAGAAATGCAAATTATCCATCTGTCCCAAGACCTACTGAATCAGAAACTGCTGGGTGGGGTCCAGTTGATTCTAAAGGAAGCTGAAATTTGAGAACCACTGATTCTAGGCAATCTATCCAATTTTTAACCTAGAGGGGAACCAAGGCCAAGGTGAGTAATTGGCTTGTTCACTTTAAACATGCGTTAATATTATGAGCAACAACATAACTCAAAGCTGTCCTTTTAGAAAACTACTCCTTGACTTATTTAAAACTTGAACTAGACCAAACATATATTGTAATTTTCTATTCCCTTCATATTTGTAGGTAAAGAGAATGAGGATATTATAGTGGTGGTAAGGAAGGAATGACTTTTGAGTTTATTTTAAGATGTTTGCATTTTCTTAAAGATCTTTGAAAACCGTGTTCAAGACTGAAAAAATGAAAGAATTACCTTTAATATGCCTGAAGTGCTTTGCATTTTTACTGGAAGAAAGACTCAATTTAAATCTGAAGGATTATTTCCAGTGTTTATGGCATGGCAGAATAATTCATATAGTTTGTTATTGGAAATTAGACTATAAAATGTTCAATATTATTCAAGTTTTGAATAGGAAGTATACTTTGTAAAAAAAATTTATGATTGCCAATTCAGACATCAGAGCTGGAAAAGAATGCATTTAGTTTGTAAGGTAGTGTCTTTGCCAAAACAGAGGCTGTGATTAAAACAAGGCCTGCTCACCTGCATAGTGAGAGATGAAATTCTAGTTAAGCACATCACTGCCACTGAAGTTGACACTTTTACAGTCCCCCCTTTTTAAAAATACAATTGGCATCTAGCCCACAATAAACTTTGCCAGGGAAGGAGCAGAGAACCTTGGAGCCCATCCGCAAATGCTCTGCTTTATGTGTCTTGTTTCTTGTAATACTATCAAATTTCTGAGTGTCAATGAAAAAAAAAAAAAAACGTTCCAGGGGAGAGATGGTCCAGCCTTGAGGTCCATATCCTGTCATTGATTTCTATGCAACATTCTCATCAACTTCAATGGGAGTTCTGCACTTGGATCAATGTCAGGATATGGGCCTTTACATTTAGATGTGAAAGTGTTTTAATAGTGGTTGGCAAACTAGTGATGAATTAGGGTGAAAGACACAAAGAATTAGTTGGAAACTTTCAGACTTATAAGCTACCCTTAACCATTAAAAGAGTTATTATTATTTTTTTTAATGCAGCAGGACATTTGTGTATGTTGATTTTGGCCACAAAATGTCCCTGCACATTAATGCAATTACTTGAGTCTATTCTGGTTCTTTTTTATAAAGTGTGGAAAGTGACCTATTAAGTGACCATGTCATGTGGATTAAATTGTCTTCTGGCCCAATATGTAACTGCTTTCCTCTCTTGACTGGGGGCTCGTGGTAACATGTAGCTTCAGGATCTTATGATTCGGAACATCATAATTTAACCGAAAACACTGAAGTTTAACCATTTCATCCCTCTCTTTGGATCTCAATATATTCAGGCAGATAAGAAACTAAAAAAAGCATACTAATAAATTTTGACCACCCCTTATGGTAATACACTCTAAATACGTAACAGTCATAACCATTAGGGAAGATTTTCTTTTAGCAAAGTATATATACATACATACTACGTTATCTATATAATATATACATACATATATATATAGTATATATGCATATAGATGTGTGTATATACATATACACTAGACTATTTTATATATATGTATATATATAAACTATAATATATAATATATATATTAGGGTAAGTATCTTTTTCCATTGATGAAACAAAAGAGCATTAAAAGACATAAAGAATGTGTGTTCTAGGGCCTCCCTGGTGGCGCAGTGGTTGGGAGTCCGCCTGCCGATGCAGGGGACGCGGGTTCGTGCCCCGATCCCGGAGGATCCCACGTGCCGCAGAGCGGCTGTGCCCGCGAGCCATGGCCGCGGGGCCTGTGTGTCCGGAGCCTGTGCTCCGCAACGGGAGAGGACACAGCAGTGAGAGGCCCGCGTACAGCAAAAAAAAAAAAAAAAAAAAAAAAGAATGTGTGTTCTAAATCTTCATCTAAGTGAAAAGTTTAATTAAAAATTTCAAGCCTTCTCTCCTCTAGGCCATTATGTTGTCAGTTGATGCTTTCTTTACTTGCCTCATTTGCTAATGGTCATTTTATGTCTTTTCTATTCCCTTTCTTCTTTCAGCAAGTTATGTTACTATTTGTGTTTATTATAGAAATTCACTGAACTAAAGCCTTAGGTTTCCACTCTGCACACACCCGGAGCATCCTATAGTCATTACAGGAGAGCACCTAATACTGCACTGGAAGCCAAACATGGATTCTCCACTGGATTTAATTATTTCATTAAGTCACTCTTCTCCAGGTGAAGAGTGTTGGTTTTTTTTTTTTTTTTTGAATTTTATTTTATTTTTTTATACAGCAGGTTCTTATTAGTTAGCCGTTTTATACATGTTGGTGTATATATATCAATCCCAATGTTGGTTTTAAATGTTCTTGTTGCCTTCCATTGAAATCAAGATCTAGTTATAGACATCTGTTTTTCTTTCTGACCATCATAATCTCCTCTTGCATGATCATCAGTTTGAGAAAGGGGCAAAAGTTCAAAGTTTTTTATTTCAATTGTGTCAAAACATTCATCCTTGTAATGCTCTCATTCATAGAGCAGTGTGCAGCTCAAGTTGTTGCTAAAGTTATATGAGTCTGCTCTTCAAATCTCATCTACATTCTGATGCATGGCAACATGGTTATTTCTAGAACAGATATGTTTAAAATAAATTTAATGAGTAAAGACTTTTGGGGGAGAGAGTGATATATGATTTTAATTCTGTACTTTAGAGCTAAAACACTGGCACTTATGCTCCCATCTTTCTTTTAAATCTCCCACTAAACATTTCAGATTCTTACTGCCAGGGTTATAGAGATTAGTTACTGGAAGAGTGCATATGTGGGAAGGGAGGAGGAAGAAGCCTATGCCAGGAAAAAGCAGGAAAGAGAATATTTTTGTTAATGTAATGGCTGATGAACTCATAATGACAGCACCACCTAAAGTGGGTACAGAATAAAGAAAAAATGCTAACGTCAATTGAGACATATAAAATGTAGGCATTGCCAAATGAATGCTTTCTTTGGGTGTATAACTGGAGTTTTTACTAGTTACTATCAATCTTTTAAAAAATTGCTTTGATTTGCAAGACCCTCTGCATAACTTTTTGCACAGCTACTGATAGGTTAATCCTGACATAGACCTCTTCTGCAGTCTCACATAGCCAGCTTCCTACGTAGCGGTATTCATGCACCTTGCATAAAAACCAAATGAGGCATTGGTACACAGATCAGCATGATAAATCCAATAATTGTCATGACACTAATTTTAGGCAAGGTGAATGCCAAATAGCATTTTAGGAAATGATGGGGAATAGTTACCAGATAGAAAAAAGGCAAATGTTATTTCGCTTTTATTATTAAATCTTATTAATCCAGTATTCCATTTCCTTTTTCAACATTTATATCCTTTGACTTATATGTATCATTTTACACACGTATTAATTAGTGATTAAAGTCACGTCAAATAGATTTTGAAAATAATAATTAACGTTCGTCACATGTTTGGGATTCTTTCATGAAGGAAACACTAATTGTTTTACTGCTTTTAAAAGTGCAAGCTTCAGAATAAATTAAATCTGTAAGTATTTCTTTTAAACTTTCCAAAACTTCAGGTATACCATATATGATTTTTTTTTTTTGCAGTAGTAGCAGCACAGATATGAATTGAACGTTTGTAAACTGAAAGCCTAAATAGCTAAAACATGTAAAAATTAATCTGGAAGGTATCTTTTCATAAAGTTCACAGATTGATCTTTTAAATTCACTAATGTAAGAGAAGTATTTTTACCAGTCTTCTTTTCAGTGCTCTTTCTTTTCATCAATGGGGAAAAAAAATATCTAAGACTTGTTTCTGAGTGCCTTGTACATTGTAGACACACAATAAATATTTTGCTGAATCAGTGTTGATTCAAGAGTTATCCAGAAAAGTTAGCTGTTACTTAAAGGCCGAGTTAGTGGTTATTATCTGCACAATTTTAGATTGTGCTTTCTTGGCTACATACATGGAAAGATTAAGCTTTCTTACCCTCCCCCCCCCCCTTTTTTTGATATAACTGATCAATGTGTAAAGCTTCCTTCAGGGTCAACGCAGACTCAAACTAGTGTCATTTCAATTGATAATCCAGTGAGATTAACTCCACAAAGAAACAAAACAAAATAGAGTGTGTGTGTATGTGTGTGTGTGTGTGGTGTATTGTTTGGGAAAGAGAGAAAATGCACTTAATTCTCTATTCTGAAGCTGAACAAAACAGCAGCTCATAATACAACTTTGTGGGTTTACGCCCTTTGCTACTAACCTCAGAGGTATATTTGTGCTCGTCTAAACCAAGTTACCAGGTCCCATTAGTTGGGGTCTATAACAATGGGTGGCATTTGCTAAGTATAGCCCCACCCAGTAATTTTTCTGGTGCACAGCTGTGTCTGGGAGCACAGCTGTGCTTTCCCTGAACCCTCCAACATTTTACTATGCAGCTGTGAGAGCTGCTTAGGAAATTGTTAGGAGGCAGCTGCTGGTTGTAGCATCTTCTGGAATCTGACCTGAGTCAGGATTCAGTGGTGACTGTGTGACTCTTGTAACCTCCATATTCTGAACACACACAGATGTGTGCTCTGGAATTTGAAGGAAAAATCTTAGGCCTAGGTTTCTTGTGATATGTTAGCTACTGTAGTTTCATGATGGGTCTCACTTAAATCTCAAAATCATAGCTCTATTAAAATAGCCTCCAGATTATGTTAGTCAATTTCCATATGAATAACCACATCCATAACCTGTGTGATTCTAACTGTATTTGGGGACTGGAGAATTTCCCTTTTATCAATTATTTTAAATTATCAGCTCATGTGTCTTTGAAAATTAAATCATATACTTGATATTGTACTACACTAAGTCAGAATTTACTCCCTTAAATACTCTTCTGAATACTGATTTATTCTTATAATTTACATTTTCTATTCCTATTTTATTATTTTATATATTAACTAACTCCTTTCTCACAATAGCTAAAAAGGTCTTTGTGAACAACTGTTATATGCTCAATATCATGCCAAATTTGGTAAAGCATATAAAAAAAACCTCATTCTCTAACTCCAAGATATAAGCATGAAACATGTTACTGCACTTGATTAAGGCCAGATTAAAGCTAGAGATGAAAAATATAAGAGAAATACCACCACTGCATGTTTAAAACTTGAAAGAGAAGGTAGGAAAAGAATAGTATTTTAAACATTAGGTCAGTTTAGGGAGAAAAAAAATGTGAAATTGACCTAGCAACTGAAAAAAAGAACTTCATGAACATGCTTTGAAGGTGGGGAAGAAATTTGACATATTCAGTAGACAGAGACGGGTTCTATGAGGTAGACAAGACACGATTAAGGAGCTGCAGATTCAGATCAGATAGGTAAGAAAGAGGTAGGTTATGGAGAGTTTAAATGTCATTTCATTTGATGCTGTGGAAATTGGAGAATGTTAACGGTTTTAACTGTTAAACAAAAAACGTGCCCAAATTAGGAAGGGCACGTTTATGTGAATTATGTGTCTTCAGACCCTTCTACTGGGCCAGATTCAAAGTAAATACTCAGCTAACACTGAATAAAATGTCTCTGATAAATGAAATATCAGAGACAGTCCTAAATATAAATTGAATAGTGAATTTAATTAGTGTATCTTTCAGAGTTCCAGCAAAAAACAAACACATTCAGTGGTGCTGTTTAAGAAATGTTTTAATGCAGTTACTCTTTAGAGAAGTGCAGCCAGATTTAAAAGACCCAAGTGTGGCTGAGGCTCCTTTGGACTAACAAGAAGAGGAAGCCATTACCTGTGCAGGCCAAGGGGTCAGGGGAAGAAACAAGAGTTACTGAGCCCAGCTGAGAGCTGGAACCAGCAAGAGGAGGTGCTAACAGAAGCTATGGTCTAAGTAGCCACACCAGAACTGAGTGAAAGCAGGAAAGAGGTGACAGGACTGAATACTTTAACCTCTCTCTTCCTGCACTATGACCTCCTGTTGGTAACATTCTTGGCCAGACCCAATCAGGAGCATGAAAGCAAGGGAGAGTAGGTGATGCATTTTGTAGAGGTCAGCCTCCCAGGGCACGGAGCAGGGCTGAGATGGACAGAGAATAGATCTGGGGGCTAATGGAGAATGATCAGCATAAAGTGTTTAAGATTTTTTTTTAACTTTATTTCCAAATTTGGAGATAAAGCTTTTGTCTAAAATTTGGGTTACATAAATGGTATTCATCTTCATAGTTTATATTTGGCTAATTGAAAACACCTTTTTCTTTACTACACCAGAACGCTCTGGTTGTAGAAGTGTCTTGACATGTTGTGTTAAGAGTAACATGGCGTGAAGTCATGTTCAGACAGTTCACAAAAAGAGATATTCAGATGTCTAATAAAAATATGAAGAAACGTTTGACCTCATTAGTAATCAAAGAAATAAAAATTGAGAAAACCAATGTGATCCCATGCTTTTTTTTTCCTTTTTTTAAAAATAATAATGGTAGTTGTTGCTATTTATTAACCAGTTATTATGAATTGGGCACTGTGCTAAATGCTTTATTTTTATTTTAATTTTTTATTCTTTGGCTGCACCGTGCGGCTTATGGGATCTTAGTCCCCCAGCCGGGCCCTTGGCAGTGAGAGTGCGGAGTCCTAACCACTGGACCTCCAGGGAATTCCCATTCCATACTTTTATGATCAAACTGGAATGACAAGAAAATAAGTAGATTCTTAGAACTACTGAGAGTGTAGTCTGACAGAATTGTCCTGTATTGATGGTGAGAGAGTGAAGCTGGTACACTCGTTCTGGACTGGAAATCCATTTTCTGATTTATAGCAAGAAGCTTAACTAAATTCATTTCTCTGCCCTAAAATATTTTACTTAGTGGAATTTATCCTAGGGAAATAAGCATGTAAATATGAATGTTTACTGTTATTGAAAGCACATATTAGAAACAACTGTCAATATGGGAATGATTTAAAATGATGGATCTTATAGAATACTATAAGAGGTAGAAGCTTCTTTGAAGGAGATTTAGCAAGACAAATGTTAATTATGTAAGTACAAAAAGTAGAGAAAAATTTTATTATTTAACAGAAAAAAGGAACATGTAAAAATTATTGAGGACCTCAAAGAACTTCATATAGATTATGAAGATTATGTAGATTTTTGTAGTTTATATAAATTGTCTAGCAATATTTACCATATTAGAAATTGAAACTGAAAACTTTTTAAAATGTGAGAATACACAAGCACAGCCATTAACTGTCAGAGTGATGCCATTACTCATATGATACAGCTTCCAGAAAATTCCACAGTACATTTGTGACAAGGTGGGAATGAAAAGGGCAAATGATGTCTTTATATTATGAAAATAACTTTCATCTTGTGAACCCCCTAAACAGTCTTGGGGACTCCAGGGGTCCATGGATCATACTTTGAGAACTGTGTGCGGGTCTAGAGTGTTTTACCACTTAAGTTGGCAAGACTTGCACCAGTTCCCTATCCAGAGCCCTGAAATAGCACATGTAATGGTCAGTCTCACTCGGCAGGTTTCGTGTCAGATTACAATAGTGTCACCAGCTTAATTATGTAACGTCAGCAGTTAAATTTCTTCTACCATTGTTCTTACATGTTTTTAAAATTATCGTGCAAGAAATAACATTATGAATTTATTTTCTTGCTCAAAAATCAGGAGGCTGAGTCTAACATAGGTTTATTTCTTTTGCTTTTTTGTTTAGCTTAATTATATGAAGTATCTTATAAAGACATGAAAATGAAATTCCCCTTCCTTGGTACTGTAACATATTGCCCCTATTTAAAAGAGTAACAGGGGCCTCCCTGGTGGCGCAGTGGTTGAGAGTCCGCCTGCCGGTGCAGGGGACACGGGTTCGTGCCCCGATCCCGGAGGAGCCCACATGCCGCGGAGCGGCTGGGCCCGCGAGCCATGGCCGCGGAGCCTGTGTGTCCGGAGCCTGTGCTCCGCAACGGGAGAGGCCACAGCAGTGAGAGGCCCGCGTACAGCAAAAAAAAAAAAAAAAAAAAAAAAAGAGTAACAATACAGTAAATCCAAGTTTCCAAGTTATTGTAGCTCTGGAGGATACAGCTGGCTTCTTAATCAGGCTAATCAATGGCCCCTATTTGGTAAAGTTAACAGCTAGCACCCAGTGAGACAGAACTAATACTGAGATGTGAGCATACAGACTATCTGCTAGGATTGACGTTATATACTGGTTTGGATATATGCGGAGACTGGGAGACAAAAGCCTTTTTAGCTATTGGTGCATGTTGAATAGAAATGCCTGAGCTGGCAGGCATTTACTGAGTGCCTGCAGAATTCAGAGACCTTTGAGGCTGTTGGTTGAATTTTAGATTGGGGAGAGGGGTCATAGAAAGAATATAAAGACAGGGTTCTTCTAGATGAGTTCAGGCTTCTTACTGAGTAGGTGCAGGTAGGATCTGAAGAGAGGAAACTTAACCGACCTCAAAATGGAAGTTTAACAGGGGCTTCACTGAAATATTCTGAAGTCATAGCAATGTAGGAACATCATAGCACACAGGTCACTTTTGAACAAAACTGCCGCACAGAATTTACTTTTCAGTCTTCTACTGCCTCTTTCTCATCTTCCATTGCCCTATTGCAGTCACTGAAAAAAAGATCTCTTAAGAAAAATGTCATAATCACAATAGCTACTGTTTGTTGGGTCCTTGCTGTATGCCAGGTCCTGAGCAAGATGTTTTATGTGAATTATTCATACATGCATTTTCAGAACAACTATATGAGACAGGTTCTACTATTTCCTCTGTTTCTCATATGGGAAAATTGAAATACAGAGAGTTTAAGTAATTCACCTGGCGTCACACAGCTGGTAAGTGGGGGATGCTAGAGATTTAGTGTTACTCTAACAGAAGGGTTTGTGTTTTTAAAGAAGAGCAAGTACAGAAGGTAATATTTTACCTAAAAGAATCACTCTCTAAAAGTGGGATGTTAGGTACTTTATCCCCCTTAGCTGGGACAAACATGGGTTTTTTGACAGTAGAGAAAAGTAGCTTTCTTCTGGTCACTTCAAATCACAATGCCTCTGAGGACCTGTGGTTTGTACTTATTAGGAAACATAATCGATATTAACCTGAGACACAGGTGAAGGAGAATATTCTAAATACCTTTGGTAGAATATGTTTTAAAACTGCAAATGCAAACCACTTGCTGCACTGGGATTCAGAGAGAGTCCAGAACAATAAAGTCAAAGCGATAACTGTAGTCTCTCAGAAGAGGTTACTGAATAGGTTTGCAATTTTATTTGCTTAAAATTGCTCTGATTCCATTGTCCTTTTGCATGTAACATGAATGGCTTGTGTACCAGCAAGCACTGCCTGAGAAAAAGATGGCACTTTGAAGTGTGAACTCTTTATAACAGAAAACACTATGATCACGGAATAAAGAGGATTAAATAGTAAAGCACGTTTTGAGCCGGAACAAAAGAACAACGCGTGGCATGCTTGCACCACCTTGTGGAATAATATATACTTGCACGTCTTTTAGGAACGTGAAGCAATTTTTTCACATATTTAAATTTTATTTAGAAGAATCAGATGAATTAGAATAGCAATATAATTTAAAACTACTAGAAGCCCATTGTTATGTTTTCTTAGTTATTATGTTATAGTTAAGATACATTTATGATGCCCTAAAACAATATTATATGCTTGTATGCCTTATTTTATTTTGGTAATTTAAGTACTACTTGTCATTTAAAAAATAATGATAATAAAGTAATCTTTCCTGCCCTACCCCCAGCCTGCACTTGTGAAAGAGATGTTAGTTCAGGTGTCATTTAAGACAACACAAGCATAAATTATTTCATATATAATCTTTTATGTTCAGTGAATAATGCATATTGTGATCAGTATCCAGGGTTCCAGGTGTTTTTGTTTTAATATTATTATGCATTTTAAAAATTAATAAATATGTGTATTAAGGTTCTCTATACCATTCATAATAGAAGCATGTAAAAAGAAGGTGAAATGTTAACTGATTGATGGAACTTTCAAATTTGGAGACAGCTCAAGACACAGTTTTCTAATAATTTTGCTTCATTTTGGTCAGACTAAACATTTATAGAATTTAGGTAAAGAATTAACATATGCATTATGTTAATGACAGACATTTTTATTACACCATGTGTTTCTGAATTTGAGCATTTTCATTTAAATCTAAAGGGATGGAATCAGATGACACTATATCCCAAGTCAAATGAAGAAAGGAACTCTTTTCTCCTTTATTTCGTATGTGTAAGCTATAATAACCCTATAAACAGCGAATGCTCCCGCGGCTAAGAGCTATTATATTCCAATCAGATATCTTTTTATAGACATTTAGACATTAGAGATGAAAATAAGGTGATAAAATATCATTTGCTCCTAATTAAAGTGCCTTATTTAAATGACCATAGAGAGATCCTCTTTTATAATCAGATCATGGGAGAAAATTCTTTAATAAGATGGTACTATCCTATGTGATTCGATTAATAAATAAGCCACAGTCTGTTCTAGATTTTTTAATAAAAGGATCGTCAGACTCAGAGTCAATCTTTAATCTCAGGGTAGGTTTATCCTTAGCTTTCTGCTCCTTTTCCACCTAGTCCAGGTGGCATTCCCCCAGGAAAACCCAACAACTATTTTAATCTTAATCTAAATGTGAATAAAAGTACTGTGAAAATAATGAAATAATGCATTTGAAGGTAAAATGGCAGGAATGTGGGGATGAATCGCTGTTTTGAATTTCAAATAATTCAAACCATCAGAAGTATCATAGTATAAAGAAAAAGCAGTTTGGGAATGAGCATGCCTGGATTTGAATCCTGATTCCAACCCTTACTAGCTCAGTGATATTTGGCAAATATTAGAGCCTTGGTTTTCTCATAAGTAGTAATAATATAGACACAACAGGATTGCCGAGAAGGAAGAATGAAATAGCATCAGTAAAGCAACGAGTGTATACAAAAAAAAGAGGAAGCAAGGGACACATATTGAACATTTAATCTTTCCTTTCAGTAGAATAAAAGACATTGACAGACTACACTATGTATGGGCTGTGAGCTTAAACTCAATGAAATCTTTAGATTAAAATAGAAATGCAAGTTAACTTAGACTTAATGAAGTTAGACAGTAGACTTCGAAGACGTTCAATACATTCAGCAAATGGTTGATCTCGTTTATGTCCCTTTCATTTTACAGGACAGTCAGAGCAATTTATTCTTGCTGGAATCTCTAGATGCTGATGCTGAAATCTGATTCGTAAGTTAGAAACCCAGGAGTCATTCTCGATTCCACACTCTTCTTTATGCCTTGGTAGAATCCATCAGCAAATGTGGTCAATTATATCTCCCAAACATTTCTTTTTTTTTTTTTTTTTTTTTTTTTTTTTTTTTTTGCATTACATGGGCTTCTCACTGCTGTGGCCTCTCCCGTTGTGGAGCACAGGCTCTGGATGCGGAGGCCCAGCAGCCATGGCTCACGGGCCTGGCCGCTCCGCGGCATGTGGGATCTTCCCAGACCGGGGCACGAACCCGTGTCCCCTGCATCGGCAGGCGGACTCTCAACCACTGCGCCACCAGGGAAGCCCCAAACATTTCTTAAATTCTTCTAGTTCTCTCATCTCCACTGGTGTGCGCTTGTCCAGGTCACCTTCATCTTGAGCCTGGAATTTTCAACTGTCTCCTAACTGGCCCTCTATACTTTCATTCTTGCCTCCTCCAATCTGTGCTTTCATAGTACAGTCAGGGTTTGTCTACTTCCCTTCCTTTCTCCCTGCAGTCCTCCCCTTTGCACATCTATTTTCCTTATCCTGACCTTCAAGGCATTGCATCATCTGTCCCTTGCTTACTTCTAGGACCCTGCCCCAGACCACCAGCCCCTCTCCCGTTATACATTTTCACACTGGCCTTTTTTCAGATCCTCACCTTGTTGACCTCTCCCTGCCTCAGGGCCTTTGCCTTGAAAGCACTACCGCTTCTTTTTGCATAGCTAGCTCTTTTTTATTCTTTAAATCACTTTCTCAGCAAGGCCTTCTGATCCTCACCCCAATCTAAAATAGTCTTTCCTTCTTTACTCTCACTTTATCTGTCTTAGAAAGAGCATCGATTATGTACCAGCAGCTATTCTAGACATGGGATAAATCAATTCATATGACAGACAAATATCTCTAATCTCAAGTAGTTTACATTCTAGTATAGAAAATAAAATAATCAAATTGTATAGTATGCTAGAAGGTGGTAGATCCTTTGCAGGAAAATAAAGCAGAGAATAGGGTTGAAAAGTTCAGGAGTGAAAATTGCAATTTTAAGTAGTATGGTAAGAAAAGTCCTCCCTGAGATGATGACATTTGTATAAAGATGTGAAGGAAGTAAGGGAATGATACAGATAACTGGGGGAAGATCATTCCAGACAGTGGCAGGGAAACTGTAAGTGCAAAGGCCCTGAGGTGGGAGTGTGCCTGGTATGTTTGAGGAACAGTGAAGGGCCAGTGAGTGTGGAGTGGATTCAGCTTTTGATTCGACACTTACCACAATATGAAAGTTAATTAATCCTTTTTCCCCGCTTGTCTCTCTTTCTCACTGATCTCCATGAGGGAGGAGTGATTTCTTTTTTTTTTTTTTTTTTTTTTTTGTGGTACGCGGGCCTCTCACTGTTGTGGCCTCTCCCATTGCGGAGCGCAGGCTCCGGACGCGCAGGCTCAGTGGCCATGGCTCATGGGCCCAGCCGCTCTGCGGCATGTGGGATCCTCCCAGACCGGGTTACGAACCCGTGTCCCCTGCATCGGCAGGCGTACTCTCAACCACTGCGCCACCAGGGAAGCCCACGATTTCTTTTTTAATCTCTGATGTATCCAGTATCCAAAGCACTTGACACAATGCCTAACACATAGTAGACAGCCAAGAAAATTGTTTGATGAATGACTCTTCTCTTAGGCTACTGATGTTGAGAACAGATGACTCAACTTGGACATGAGGTGGAGTGCGGCTGCTTTTAGATTTGTGTATTCCTATGGAAAGGTGTTAAAGTTAGAGAAGGAGATTATGGTTGATGCTGCAGAGCCTCACCAGAAACTTACCAGACATGGGCAGGCCCTTCCAGAAACAATTACAGGTAAAGAGCTTGGCTGGAGGCCATCAAATAATAATGAAGGAAATTGCATGATCTTTAGCGCATTGTGATGAATTATTCCTCCCTACCTCAAAACTATTTCTGTCTATAGGATGAGAATGGATACCTGGAAGCAATGGACTTTCCCTTAGGCCTGGCCTAGAGAGAAGCTGAACTTCATTCTCCTTTGGTCCTCCCTTTTCTAGCTCCCATTCTCTGAGCCCATCTTTATCTCCTTATGTTGAAACATGTCTGATAGTGTGTTTCTTTACTGCAGTTATATTCTTGTTTCTGTGGATACATGCTGGTCATCATGATTTAATTTGCACAGAGGCTAGTCTTTTTACATGAAAATCTCAAAAAATGATGCTTTACGGTAGGCACTGTTTTAATATAAGGTCAGCAAACTTATCATCTGGAAAGAAAAAAAATCTTAGCTGAGGATACTCCTGATGGATGATGACTCAGAATTTCTTCAGTGGGTTCTCAAATCCAAGAATTGGATTAACCCTGATATTTGGTAATGAGTTGTCATGATTGGAATGATAAATAAATACAAGTCTTTTTTCTACCATGTAGATTTGAGTGGATGCAGAGAATCCTCCTAATTTTGCATTCAGGATTATAAACCCCAATATTAACACTCTTCTCAAAATTTCTCACATCATCCCACACTAATTCAGTGAGCATTCCTCTACAGTCTGCCTGAAACGGAGCAGGACCCTATGGTCCTACCCCCCTCCCCCATGTCCTCAGCCTGCTCTTGTCTGTGGAAAATCTTTAGCCAAAGAATAAGTTTAATCAGAGAAATGAGAAAATACAGAAACAGGAAAACAGTCAAAGGAGACCAAATAATAATAGTTTAGTCATCAAGCATAGTCAAGGACCTTTATTTCCTCCTTAAGGGCAGTACATAATATTCTGAGCCATATCCTGTGAGCTGTCTTATAGATACTGAAGCTCCCACCAGGTAGAAAAAGTTAACTACGTGATGACGAGGCTGTAGCCATGACATAGGCCGCCACAATTCTGAGAATTGGCTTCAAAGAAATGGGAACAAACTGACCCTGGAACTGAAGATCAACTGTACCTAAAACGATCGAGATGACACTGGTCAGATCACCAATGACCAATTTCAGGATGACTGTCAGCGCTGACTGTATTGTTTCTGCATGTGGCCCCCTCCCTCTGTCTATAAAAGCTCTTGCCCCCTGATTGTCCGGGCGGGGGTGGGTGGGTAGGTGTCAGCCCTCCCCCTGCCCCAGTTGTCAGCTTCCAAAATAAAACAAACTTTCCTTTCCACCCACCTGGCCTCTTCATTGGCTTTTGAGCAGTGAGTAGCCAGACCCCACTTTCGGTTACATGCCTTGGTTGGTCTTCTGTTCCTTAGCTTTTCAAGCTACCACCCCTAACGTTCTCTCTTTCATTGAAGATTTAGCTGGTTTGAGCTCATTCATTCTCTCAGTTTTTTTTTTTTGTTGTTGTTTGTTTGTTTGTTTGTTTTATGTGTATGTGGGCCTCTCACTGTTGTGGCCTCTCCCGTTGCGGAGCACAGGCTCCGGACGCGCAGGCTCAGTGGCCATGGCTCATGGGCCCAGCCGCTCTGCGGCATGTGGGATCTTCCCGGACCGGGGCATGAACCCGTGTCCCCTGCATGGGCATGCGGACTCTCAACCACTGCGCCACCAGGGAAGCCCCCATTCTCTCGGTTTTATCTGTCATTTACCTCAAGGCCTCCTGAGATTTATATCCACCAGCCCTCCTTTCTTTCTGAAACTCTAGTCCTGTATTTTCAGTTAGTTGTATGTTGTACATGATCACCAGTTTCTTATTTTCAGGTACTTCAGTCCCAAACTGTCCCACCAAACTTATCGTTTCCCCTTTGAGATCTCTCTCTTGCAATCTTCATTTCCATTGAAGATCTCATTATCAAACCTAGAAAATAATACTAGAAAATGAAGAAAATGATCATCCTTCTCTTTCCCTCCTTCACATTCAGAAGTCACTTATTTACTTAATAAATATTGAACACTTGCTGTGGCTCTGGGGGTAAAACTGTAAGCAAAACCACCTGCTTCCTGTCCTCATGGAGTTTATCCTCTGTTCTTGTCACTCAGCTCTTTCTGTTCTATATAAAGATACCAACACATCCTCTCTTCTCTGTCTTCATAGTCACTGCTGTGGTTTGGGTCTCAGCATTTCCTGCTTTGATAGTGAATAGCCACAGAGTTGGTTTCTGTGCATCCACTCTTTTTCCCTCCAATCAGTCTGCATTGCTGACAGAACCTCCTGTTTCTTTAACACATGCAGGTTTGCATCACTGCTTGATCCTCACTTAAACCTCTTTGTTGGATCTCCTGGACTGACAAAATTAGGTGTATAATCCTTAGTAAGACATCTTTGCCCTGACTTACCTCTCCATTTGCATTTCTTTCCTCTTTCCTTCTCTTGCACCTGCCTCATGTTCCAGGCACATAAGAGCTTTTAACCATATTCTGATCACATGACTTTCATGCTGCTGTTCGAAAACCCATCTGCACTTTTCAGGGTTTCGTGAACACTGTTTAGAAGACATTCACTGTCACCCCTTCTGTGAAACCTTTCCTGATTTCCCATGCTTCCCCATTTCAGGGCTCCCCCAGTGCTTCATGCATTGCTTTTTTGGATTTGACTTTTTTATTTTTTGTATTACCCACATCTATAATACAATGTTTATTATTTCCAGTTTTAGTTTCTTTCACATGAAGCAAGTGGTAAGAATACTTTTAAAATATTCCAGTGGCAGAGTCCTTATAGATTTTTTATGTTTTTTTTCCCAAGTCTTTTTTGCATTGTATTTCCACTGTATTGATATTTCTCTTAGCAGGTCACCTTTATTTAAAGTCTTTCCAAAGCAATTAATTGTTTTTTTTCCCCCTAATACAGTAGTTTTTAGTATATTCAAAGAATTATACAACCATTACCACAGTCAATTTTAGAATATATTCATTACTTCAAAAAGGAATTCCCATATCCATTAGCAACCACTCTCCATTTGTCCCTAAATCCCTAGCACTAGGCAACCACCCGTCTATTTTCTATCTCTATGGATTTGCTTATTTTGAACATTTTGAATAAATGGAGTCATAACTTTTATATGATTGGAGTTTGTGCCTGGCTTTTCCACTTAGCATGTTTTCAAGATTCATCCATATTGTAACATGTATCTGTATTGCATTCACCTTTATGGATGAATAATATTTCATTGTATGGATAAGCCATACTTTATTATCCATTCATTAGTTGATGGAGTTTTGAACTGTTTCCACTTTTGACAATTATGAATAATTTTGCTATGAACATTTCTTTATGAGCTTTTGTGGTTTAGTCTTAATAGAAACAACTCTTTCTTTTTGAACTCTTATTTGCATAGCAGTTAAGAGCAAGCATGGATTCTAAAGTTAGATTGTTTATGTTTAAATCTGCAACTTACTATCTGTATGACTTTGGAAAAGTTTCCTAGATTCTTTGGGCCTCAGTTTTCTCACCTCTAAGAGGGAGATAATAATACTGTCTACTACATAGGATGGTTGTTAAGTGGGTTAATTTATATAAAGTATATAGAACAGTGCCAGGAGCATAGGAACTTCTCTATAAATATTTGCTAACAATGTAATTATTTATGTAATATTTATTGAATTGCATAAGTCTAATAGCAGGTGCAGCTGGTAAAACAAGATTGGGAATAAACACAACTGATTCTTGATAAACTTAACTTGTGGGTTTCATACTAGCTGGGACCACTCAGTGTGCAATCATATCAGACACTACTGATGGAAATGGAAATTGTTAATTAATGTTAACCCAGTGGGCCACTTAAAGGAAGGTCAGTTAAGAGGGCTTCTACCTTATTGGGAATGCTCACAGAGACAAGTTTAAAAGTTAGAACTTAGATGAAATTGCAGATGGATCCTTGCATTGCATCTTATATACTTTATCATTTAATTTGTTTAGGCATTAAAAAAGGAGAGAAGCACGCATTCACTGTGGCCTAGAAGTGTCTAAGTTTCATCATGTTAAATAAGACCACTAATACCAACTACATCTATTTTGTAAGATTGTTGTGAGGTTGGATGAAGATGTGTTGTGAAATCTGTGAACTGAAAGTTATTTTTTAACTTTATTGAGGAATAATCACAAATATAATTGCATATATTTAAAGTATACAACATAATGATTTTATACACATACACACACATTATAGAATGATTATCAAGATCAAGATAATGAACACATCCATGCCTCATGTAGTTAACATAGCTAACTCTTTTCCGTGTGTGTGTGTGTGTGTGTGTGTGTGTGTGTTATGAGAATGCTTAAGATCTACTCTCAGCAACTTTCAAGTATATAATATATTATTAACTACATGGATTAATGTGGAGGGCATTATGCTAAGTGAAATAGGACAGAAAGAGAAAGGAAAATATTGTATGGTATCACTTATATGTGGACTCTTTAAAAAAAAGCTGATTTTTTAGAAACAGAGAACAGAATGATGGCTGCCAGGGCCTGGGGGGCAGGGGATGTGGGGTGATGCAGGTCAAAGGGCTCAAATTTTTAGTTAGAAGAAGGGTAAGTTCTGAGGATCTTATGTACAGCACGGTGAGTGTAATTCTGTAGCAGTGCAGTACCGTGTATGTGAAAGGAAAATCATAATCTGAGTTGTTGTTTGAACATTTGTGTATTTGTTTGATGTGTAAGTGATTTGGATCAGGAAAGTAAAAGCCACCCTAGGTCTTTACTGTAGAAAGGTGGTGTAATGTAGGGAATCTGAAAGGGCAGAACCTGAGAGGAGCTGGACCAACAGTCTCAGATGCCTGTAGTAACCAACATGCGTACATCTCAGGAAATGACCCAAAACCTTGGGCAAAAGCTCCTGAGCCCTCTGACCAGACCACACCTGCCCCAACTGCGACCTGAGAACAAGGGTTTCTCTTTCTTTTCTGCCTTCCAGCTCTCACACAAGCTTCTCTCACTGAAGAAATCTCCCTGGATCCTTGCTGGCAAAAGAATCTGGAAATGTAGTTTGCAGGCTTTATACTCCTGCAAGCTCAGGAGGTGAGCTCAGAAGGCAGGGATGGTACTGGGTGTCAACAAGTCATATCCAGCAGTGATTGGTAGTTTGAATTCGAAAATATTTCCACTGACATGTTGTGCTTGATTGAGCCTTATGCAGACTTTCCTGTTTTTCTTGTATTGTGTGCATGGTCCAGAGTGCTAAAGTGATGAGTGAGAAGCAAAAGCATGGCTTCTAACAATGCACATACATTTGAAAATTCCATTTGAGTGGCTTCCCTCCAAGATAATGGCTGGAGAGGTCAGTATTTGGGGCTTAAGTGAAATGGAATATTGCTCAATTTAGTGACTACACAGAATTAAAAGAGATGTCAAATATTTTTGAAGTATCTTGACATGAAACATTTTGAATGAGGCAAGAGAGAGAGAGTGGAAGGCACATTTACCAAAGTAGAGGTGATAAGTTTATAGATAACAGTATATTTTGAAATTTATTTAAGCACAATCTTTTACAAGAATGTTTGAAGTAAAGTGATTGATAATACATTAAACATGATGTATATGAAGCTGTGTCTATTCACCTGTCTGTATATGTTGGATAGATTATTTTCTCCTCCATCTCCTGGGACCAGGAGAAAGCCCCAAAGACCCTTTGGTAGTGCTCATCAAGGTGGAGGAAGAGATGCCAACCTTTTTTAACATAAAACTGTCCCAGGATCTTGGCAACATCAAGGGTCTAAATGCCCTGTGGGTCTTTTGACCTAAAAAGCCCAAGTTCAATTCAAGTGCAACTAAAAGGAGCTGAATGCCTAAGTCAGGGTGAGGCTGAGAGAAAGATCAGTCAGCCTGAGGTGGATGGTAAAGCAGTGCAGAATTAGATAGGAAACTACACAGTACATTGCCCCAAAGAGAATACTAAGCATCAGTAACATCACACAATTTCTTGAAATATTTCCTTATTTCCTGACAGATTTTTAAAGTATGTATAGTTATATCAAAAACTATCTTCAAAAATAAAAATTTTTCTGAAATACAACATACATATTTTTGTATGTTGATGAAAAATCATATATATATATTTATTATCTGAAAATTTAAAATAAGCAGAATGATTATATTTATGCACTTTAGTTCCTTAATTATATCTGTCCCTAGTAGAATGGACAGGATGCATAAGTTTTCATGCATCTAGAATATGGCAGCTTGGTACACCCAGTGGCCACCAGGCATAGCAGTCATCTCCCCATGACTCTGGGTGAGACATTAGCTGTTCCTAAACATTTGTGGCCTAAGACGCTGCATACAGTCCTTGAAAGGAAAGCATTATGTTGAGTCTGGAATAATTTGGGAAAAGAGAGACCAGTTATTACTGGCTGTCTTTTGGATTTTTTTATGTATTAAAATAAGAACTCTTTTCACTCCACATGATGTCACATACTACTAGATGGAACCATAACTGTAGATGGAACTACAAAGTAGAAATCTTCCAAACTCATCCCAACTCTGACTGAGTCTCAACTGTATTCAAATACTGGTTCCACTACTTATTTGTGCAAGTAATTAGTGCCTCAGTTTTCTCATCTGTAAAATGGAATTTCTGTGAAAATTGTTGTGAGGTCTAAATAAATGTAAAACATTTAGAGCCAGGCAGAGAGGAAAAGTACTGTCAATTACTTTTATATTATTTAGAAAACTTTTTCCCTCCAATTCACTGATGAGATTAAAGACATTGTCCTATAGTTTCAGAGATGTTCTTAAATATCTTCAGACATCCGTTGTGATTATATCACAATTTATTCAGTGTATTGTTGAAGGACATTTGGGTTGCTTCCAGGTTTCATCATTTATAAATAGAACTGCTGTGAACATCCTTGTTTATGTCTTTTGGTAGAATGTCCATTCATTTGTCTTGAGTAGAAACTCAGGAGTTAAATTGCAGGGTTAAGGGGTAATATGTTTGTGAAACTTTATTGAGCGCTTGAATTCTTAAACTTCATGTCATCATCATCAGCACCACCAACAACAACAGCATCAGTACCGTCACTGCTAACAATTTTAGCTGGTCTGTTTTGCCAAATGAGTTATTTATTCCCCCTCTCTTTTCTAAGGCACACTTTCCTAAGTCAGAGAGATATCATGTATGTGTGTGATTTCAACACTTTCTCCTCTCAGTCCGTAACCTACTGGACCAGCGGTCACATCAGACTCAAGCTGGGATGTCCATATTCTGTTTCCAGAAGCTGGTGTTGGAACTAAGAGAGAGCCGTTCACTCTCTGTGGATCTGGAACATGGAAACTTGCAAATGTAAGACAGACATTATACCAAATAATTAGAGAGGCAAAGACAGTCAAGGTTTAGAGAGAGAAGAATCAACCAGTTGTAGTAAAAGAAAGACACTTCTTGGATTCCTGAGAATTTTCCATTTTCTCATTCAAGTCTCTAATTGAGATTAGTTTTTATTCTATCTGTGGATAGTCTGAAGCACTTCTGTGTTCACTGAATAGAATGTCCCTTTTTCTACAAGCTTGCTAGAGTGAGTGTTTGATACCAGTAATCAAGTGTTTTCCTAGTATCATTTTGTACTGTATGTTTCCTGGGTTTAGCTGTGCCAATAATTTGGAAAATTATTTCTATTGGATCAACTTGTATTCCTCCTATTACAAGCATATATAGCAAATGGGACAGCCAATAAATAATAG
This sequence comes from Mesoplodon densirostris, assembly GCF_025265405.1. Lineage (NCBI taxonomy): Eukaryota > Metazoa > Chordata > Mammalia > Artiodactyla > Ziphiidae > Mesoplodon > Mesoplodon densirostris. The sequence continues at coordinate 25,065,304 of NC_082668.1, forward strand.
AAAGGTAATAAATATTCTGATACCAGCAGTGCTGAAAGCAAAATATTCTCCTTACAATGTCACTAACATCATGGTTTTATAGATAACAGAAGAAGGCTTCATTTTATTCAGAAGGCCTCGTGCTCTGATGTCTTCAGCTAGAAAGGTGACTCTTGTGAGTTCTAAAGGCCTCTTTCTTCTCTCAGTGGGTTTTACCACCCTGTCCCTTTGCACCAATACTCCTCCATCCCCACATATTGTTCTCATTCTGTAGCTGGGAACTTATGTGTGCTTTACTTACACATACCCAGAGTCAGGTTATTTCTTCCCAAGATACATAGATGTTTACAGGTCTCTTAACAGAAATTCAAGCAAGAGGGTCCCTTTGCAGTTTGTTCTGTTGATCCATCACTCCCATGAGTTAGAGCTCTCAGAAGTAATAAGTACTTGGAGCCTGTGCTTTAAGAGTAGTGTTTTGGAGAGATGCTGTTGGAGGTCAGGGTGCCTGACATGGAGAGCTGTTGGAAAAGTTATATAATTTAACTCTTCATCTGCCTTCTACCTTCACTGGTCCACTGATCTGATTTGAAAAATAAATTTGAATGCCTACAGATACTATCTAACTCAGCCTTGAAGAAGCTAAAGGAAGCCTCTTATTATTTTGTTCTTTCCCCCACCCTAGTCTACTTCTAATTGTATACAGTGGCCTGAAGGGTGGGTACAGGGGTGGGGGGGTAAGGGGTTCGTAGTTCTACCAGACAGATTGAACAGATGAATTGAACAAGTTAGCATCTTTCACCCTCATCTCCTTGTTTATCCTAATCTTTTCCTTCACCATAAATGAAATGTTTTACTTTTATGAGAATTTGTCCCAGAGCTTAAACAAATAGACACCTATGGAAGGTTTGGTATCAGAGGATCTAAATTTCAGGATGGATGTGAAAAGTCACATTGGAACTCTCAAGTTCAAGGAAATGTCTTGAAATTCCTTCTTTACCGTGTCCTCACCTGTTGCTTCTCTCCACCCTGGGAAAGTGTTAGCCTCAACCCAACTCCTGTCTTCTTTCACTTCCTAATCTCACCTTTAGTCTTTAGTTTCCTGAAGTATGATGATGAGTCTTCCACAGCCCTGAGTTCCTGTGTCTCAAAATATTCAGCTACTAGTAGATCAGCTAAGACCAAATGGCTGCATGCAAGATCAGTGCTCCAGGTGGATTATAAACAGGCAGACCAGGCACCTGGTTAGGGGCATGGGAAAAGCCGGGTCCCTCAAACATCAGACAAAATGTAAAAATTCCTAATAATAGCTAAAGCTTATGCAAGGCTTACCATGTGCCTGGTACTACTCTAAGCACTTGATATATAGGTTAACTCTTTTAACCTTCCCAGAAGTCCTATAAAGATATACTATTGTTACTCTCAGGAAACAAAGGCACCAAGAGGCTTTTTTTTTGTCCAAGTCACGGAATGAGTAAGTGGAAGCAGCAGAGCAGGAATTTAGACTCAAGCATCTGAATCCAAAGTCCAGACTCAATCTCACCTCCCAAATGAAATAATTTGATATTTAAGGGAAAAAATCATCTTGAAAACATAAGATTTTTTTGAATGAACACTTATTTTATAGCCTAGAATTTTAATTTTCAGCATATCATGTATGTTTATAGGGAAAGCACTAAAATCTCTTTTGTGTTTAGGGCTCTAGAGTTTTTAATATGACTTTGGGCCACTTTTACGCTGTGAGGCTTTGGGCAGTGTATGTCTCTGAGGCTCAGTTTCTTGTTTTATATAATTAAGATATAATAGGTGTGTCCTATAGTGATATCTATAAAGACAAATTTAAATTATAATGTACATTATAAGTACTCAACAAATGGTAACAATACCTGTCATTTAATGAGTGATTATTAGGAGACAGGCAATTCCTATCTACACATTATCTCAGATAATCAAATGGAGGGACACTAGCTACTGCAAAACACTATCAAGTTAAAAAAGTTTAAATCCTGGGCTTCCCTGGTGGAGCAGTGGTTGAGAGTCTGCCTGCCGATGCAGGGGACATGGGTTCGTGCCCCGGTCCAGGAAGATCCCACATGCTGCGGAGCGGCTGGGCCCGTGAGCCATGGCTGCTGAGCCTGTGCGCCCGGAGACTGTGTTCCGCAACGGGAGAGGCCACAACGGTGAGAGAGGCCAGTGTACCGCAAAAAAAAAAAAAAAAAAAAAAAAAAAGTTTAAATCCCTCTAATAGGACTCAAATGTGAATGTTCCTTTTTTTTTCCTGGTTGTTTGTTGTTTGTTTTGTTTGTTTTTGTGGGGGTTTTTTTGGCAAAGCTTATTACAAATACAAGATTTTTGAGTAGCGCAAAACTTTATAACTTAATATCCTTAGGAAGAATTATTCTTACATCGCTGACCCTTAAGAAAACAGAAGAGATTACCATCTGTATGTCAGCATTAAAGATTAAAAACTTTGTACTAGGAAGTACAAGTGGGTAATTTAATTCTCTCAGAATGTTTATGTCTGGTTTTCTTATTGCCCAATTTCAAAAGGATTCTGTGTTTTAAAAATGAATATGTAGAAGTTTCTTGATTTCCCTTTACAGTGATTTCCCTTTACAGTAAGATGAACATTTGATGAAAAGAAGTGGGATTTTCTGAAGTACGTCTGACACAATTTGCTTCCAACTGATAGATATAAATTAATGTAACAAAGGGCAGTAGGTTTTTAAGTCTTACCTAAAATTGAGGTATCTAACCTTGTTTCTTTTTAGAGACTGAGAGAATATCTACAGATGGTAATGAAAACAGAGCTACTGTGTTCCCTCGCGGCATCATTCTTGGAGCCTTGACATTTGAATTCCCAAGTTAGCTTTTATTTTTAACAGTTGTTGAAAATATACATTTTTAAATGCCAACAACTTAGAAGTGGTTTCCCTTTCCCTAGCAATATACTGGTGGCATTCAGTCACATGGTTCTTCCTTCCTGTTAACCTAACATGATTGGAAATGTTGTATATTGGGAAAAAAGAATTCCATGGTTTCTAATGGGTTAGGCCACTAAGTGATTCAATCAAGAATATGTGTGCATATTTGTATTTGTGTATAGACATAGGTACTTTAAGGAAGCTAATTTATTGTTCAGTCTCTAATGAGGAAGGTATAAAAGTGAAAAGCTTTCACTGTGAGCTTGCTGAGAATTCAGATGTAAATTATTTCACATGGCAGAGGTTCATAAAACTGTAGATGGTATAGAACAAAAATCAGTCAAGAAAAAAATTGAATTAAATGAAGACCAGTGGCAGCACATTAAATTGTATTAGGATTAACAAGAGGGTTTTCGTATGGTTTAATAAAGTACTTTCCAGGTTTCTATGACCTCCTGGATGTACTTGTACAATAAGTGCAGAACAGGCATGGGAATGTGACAGTCCTTCATATTTGCATTAATGCCAAAGACTCTTAGAAGTTAATGAGAAGGAAATGTTTGAAAAGATTTCAAGGTTATTCTCATATATTTATGAGAATATTTATGAATAAGGTTTTTTATTTAGCATGGGACTGTATCTTAACAACCACAAGACAAGAATACAGATTACCTTGATTGATTTTTCTTCACTTGATTTTTTTTCACTTTTCAGGCTTCCATTAGTCTTTCTTTTTATTTGTACCACATCAGAGTTTCCATGAATACACCATCTTTTTTTACCCCATAGTTTTATTTTCTTTTAAGTTGGAAGTCAATGGAAATATATATGTTTTTCCTCTCTGAATTTCCACTAGGTGACAAAACCTTGGATAATGAGGATAAAAATGAACAAATACTATAATTGTCCTTAAGGACAATATGAGACATGGAAAAGAATGTTCATGGCAGCGCTGTTGGTAATATAAAAACTGGAAACAGCCCAAATACTCATTAATATGTGAATGAATAAATAAATAGTGGTACATTCATTTTACTATATAAAAGTGAAAACCACTTAATACATAGCAACTTTGTGCATCAGTCTTAGTATCATTAGGTTGAGTCCTAAAGCAAGTACCAGAAGGTTCCCTTTTTCAGAAGGCACTTTTTAAGGATTGTAAAAAATTTAAAGATCCGAGATTCTGATGCCATCATTTAACTACTACGCTAGCCCTAGATACCTAGGTTTGACCTTCTGACTATGAGATAAATAACACCCTCCTTTTTCTATAGTCCCTATACTTACTATTATTAATTTTTGGTATTTACAAGTAAACACATTCCTATTTGATACTCTTTTTATAGTTTTCTTTCAATGTTATGAATTTTTCAATTTGATTAAATAATGTTTTTTAAATTGTCAGAAGTAAACTGTGTCCTGTCAGTATAGACCAGGGTCAGTGAGAATGGTCTGCAGGGGCAGCTAGTGTCCCTGAGGACACTCATTTGAGAAACTCAACAATAACCAAGTGTACAAACAGAGCAGAGGAGGTTCAATGAACTATAATGGATTGTTATAGCATCTCCATTGAACTGAGAGCTTCTAAAGTCATAAACTCTATTACAACCACCCAAAGAGGGTTTCTAAACTGTTCATCTCTCCTAAAATTCCAACACAAGTAGACATCTTAAGTCAGTGACCCTACTGCTACCCTGGAGGCCTATCAGAGTGAAGCCCCTCTGTGCTTTAGAATTTGATTTGTTCATTATGGTCAAACAGAATAAATTGAGCTCTTTTTGTATAGTTCCAAGGATGTATCTTTAAATCTTTTCCAGAGATCTTAGGGTACATATTAAAATTAGTTGTAGCTGAAAACTACTTGCTACCCGGCTGCCCTTTCCAAATTAAACATTTATTCTCAGCTGGATGCTTGGGTTTCCTTATTATATTTGATTTTGTTTAAATATCTACAAAGACAGGCATTTTTGGAATTCTTCTTTAACATTAGTGGATTGAGTGCTTGCTGTGTTGTTTCCTTTGTAATTCTTTTTTTATGGTATTTAATCATGAAGTGTTTTACTTCGTATTTCCTGCATATCAGATCTCTATACCTCCCTTCCCTCAAGTTGCAATTTAAAAAAAAAAATTCAGGGCAAAGGCTGATTCTGTGATTACAGATATCCTGGAAAAAAAAAGAGAGGAAATTTAAAAAAGGGATGATCAAAATTGATATAGAATAATAAGATGATTTCTTTCTGGAACAAGATTTTTATTAAAAAATTGAAAATATCTTGCTGTCATATACTATCAGTCCTGATAGTTAATTTCTGGCTGGAAGAATTCTGGTTCTCATTGTGGTGCTTCCACATTGTTTCATGTTGTTTTGTGTCATCTGATTACCTTATCAGTGAAAACTACCATTTAGGTAACTCAGGGAATCTGAACAAGATGAGTGATGGGAAGATTCACAGAGGCCTACTGTCTTTTATTATTTTCTTTCTTCTTTCTTCCCCTCGTTACCCCAGATCTCTTCAAGTTCAACTTTTATGATGAATTAGACACTCTGAAGCCAGAGTGTACATCTCCTTAATCATGAAAAAGTCATGAAAGTTCTTGTTTGACAAAATTTAAACCATGTGTAATTTGTTGAACTGTGTGAACTCCAGCTACCATTTAGTGATGCTCATTGTGTGTCAGACACTGTGCTTATTAGCACGTTACCTATACAGTCTCTCATAGTTTTATATACACCTTTGTGAGGTCAATACTGTTCTCTCCATCAGTAAAGATAAGACACTGGTGCTTAAGAATGTTATGTAACCCGATCAAAATTAAACAGCTGGCAGTGGATAGACTGCCTAAGATTTGGATCCAGGTTACCTTAACCTAATTCCTTTGCTTAAAATAATTAAACACTTAACTCCTTTTACTCCATTTGTAGAATTAGAATCTTCAAATGGGAAGGAACCTTAAAGACTTTCTTATTTAACCTAATGCATAACTTCTCTGCATATCTCTTAGCTCTTCTTGAACCCACTAAATGATGGGAACCTCATTCCATCCTGAGGCAGCTTCTTCCATTTTCAGAAAGTTCTACAGAGAATTACAACTATTTAAAACTTGCCTCTCTCTGTACTGCTGTGGATAGGGCCCTGGTTCTCCTCACACGTGTCGTATGTAGTTGTTTAATCCCTTGTAGAGAGGTAGTGTGGTGTAGTAGCTAAGCCTCATCTATAGAATGAGGATGACAGTCGTAATAGTGCATGTGACCTTAAAATGGTGGTGTGGGTTAAATGAAGTAATACATGTAAAATGCCTGGTAATTAGTAACTTATAAAAAGTGTTGAGTTTATTCCATCAAAGCCCAAGCATTCCTTTAAGCCCTTGGGGATTTCCCTCACCACCTCTTTCTGAAACCATAAAAATCAAATTTCATCAAAGTGATAATCGGTTCTAAATATTGAGCCGATTTTAAGCCAGGCCTCCACCTCTGTCTTAACTTTAAACTTTGACCTCATTTGAGCTCTGACATTTGTGTTCAATTTATTCTTATTTATAGTCCATTCAGATTAACGCCTTGTTTGAATGGCCACCAGCACTTTGCCAAGCTTTGACAAGTTTTGATTTGTCTCCATCAGCTCTAAGTGCTGCAGTCTTAAGTGTTTCCAGAATCTGAGGGCCCTAATAATGTACTCGGACCTCACTTCCCTGGGGTACCTGCTGTGGGGCTGGAGAGGCTGGACACCTTTCAGATGATGGCCTCACAAATGTTTGAGGATAGTTATTATATCCCCTCTTTATTTTTTATTTATTTATTTATTTATTTTTTTTTGCGGTATGCGGGCCTCTCACTGTTGTGGCCTCTCCCTTTGCAGAGCACAGGCTCTGGATGCACAGGCTTAGCGGCCATGGCTCACGGGCCCAGCCGCTCCACGGCATGTGGGATCTTCCCGGACTGGGGCACGAACCCATGTCCCCTGCATCGGCAGGCGGACTCTCAACCACTGCACCACCAGGGAAGCCCTATATCCCCTCTTTAGACTAAATGGCACTAGTCCCATCAATCAGTTCTTACATGACATAACCATGTGTATTTTGTCAATGTCTGCCAAAATTTTGTAGTCCAGAACTAGACACAATATTCCAAGTGTGGTCTGATCTTGGTGAAGTACTGCTCTTACCTTTTATGTTTAAGCAACCTAATCTTTTGAATTAAAGTGAAAGAAAGGTTGGACTATTCACAATCTTTTTTTAGTAGAACTTTAAAATAATGTGATGTGTGAGTGTGTGTTTGCGTGGATATTTATGTGTATGTGTGTTTGTGTTTGCATCCGAGCAGAATGTAAAATAGAGTGGTTAATTCTTTCAGGTAATTTATTTTTCTCCTGTTTTAGACCTTCAGAAAAAAAAAGTTATTTTGATTCAGTAACCCTTAACTTTTCTTTGATGTTGTTTGAAGAAACCATGGTTGAAGCGATTTTTTAAGTGTTATTCTGTTTTGTCTTTTCTTAGTTATAGATGTGCCTTTACTTGAACAAAAACGCCACAAGATAAGACTAAGAGGAAACAGTTTGGTTTTAAAATTTATCTTTCCATTTAAATGAAAATTTAAACTAGAAGTGTGGATTAAGAAGTCATTAAACAAGTTAACTAAATTGAGGGAAGTAAATATAAGTTTACTATCATGAAGATCAATTCAACTAATTCATTTTCAGTGTCACCTCAATTCCTGATCCTTTTCTCATGCTCTCCATCTGGTGAGGAATTTTAGACCGTAACACAACTGTTGTCACTTAGTCTCTTAGGATTCCTTTTCCCAAATGCTAGTATTAAAGAATGCAGCCTCTCTGTTTTTCTTCTCTTGGCTGCTTCTAAAAACAATGCATTGGTTAAATATTTGGCAGTGCAAGGAGCCAACACAAGTTAGCTTATGTGGAAAAAATAGGGGGACAGACTTGAGGGAGAGGAGAGGTCACAGAAAGGATAGGAACCAGGACATCTCTTAGAATCTCAGCAGTAGAAAATTGTAGCTTTTCCTCCAGAGTTAAGTTTCCCAACCATTTATTGAACCAGTTCATGGTAAAATAAATCTCAGAAACTCTAGTATTAAAAAAAATTCAAATTCTTTTTGCACTTTATATGATAAACAGATGGTTTAAGTAAGAAGTATTTTATTTTGAGGTCAGTGTATTAGTTGTCGTAGTCTCAGTAACTATGAAGAAATCTTTAAAATTCAGTAAGTGTATGTCTCTCGTATGTGATAGTCTGAGCCAAGCATTCTAATAAGCAGCCGTGCTCTGCTCCACAGTCTATTTTTACTCCTCCACCCGCTAATGCTTTATTATTTTCTACAAGTTACAACATCAAAAATAGACAAAAATAGCATTCGTGATTGATATTTTAAAATCTGCAATTTTGTTTGAGAACATAAATAGATCTTTAATTTTTTTTTTGAGATTTGATTTTAAATAATTAATAAAATAAAAATGGTTTTTAAATGTGGATAGCTGTTCTTTCCAATAAATAAAAACTACACATAATCATTCTTACATTATCTCATTACATTAAGTTTCTAGAGTTCTGGAAACATTTGCATATACTAGGTAAGAGTCTGAATCAGATAAATGTAACATAATTGAGTTGCCACTTATGTGGTTCCCACTTCCTTACCCCTCCTTCACTATTCAGCCTCTATCATTCATAAACCTTGTTCTCACAGAGGTTATCACGGATTTCAGTGTTGCAAAAATCTAATGGACGTTTTTTGTATAACTAAATGTCTTAGCAGAGTTGACTACTCTATCCTTTTTAAAGCACTGTCTGTCTTGGCATCCTTGATGTTGCACTATCCAGGATGTTACCTTCCTACTTGGGTACTCCTCGTCAGTCTTCTTTATAAACTCCTCTTTCTTTGCCCATCCTCTAAATATTGGACTTTTTCAAGGCTCAATCTAGAGTCCTCTGCTTTTCTCATTGTGTGTGCTCACTGGCTTTAAATACCATCATTATATCTGTGACTCCCAAAACGCATACCTTGGATTCTGATCTCTCTTCTTAGGTCCAGATATATTTCTAATGGTCCACTCTGAATTCTCACAGGCATATCAAACTCATTGTCTGTCAAAAAACAACTCCTCCAGTTTTTTTCATTTTACTAAACAACACCTGCATTGATATAGTTGTACAGGACAAGAACTTCATACATTCATTCAACAAATAATTTTTAAGTATTTTGTGCCAGGTATTATTCTAGGTGTTGGACATTCAACAAAAGATAAACTTTGCCCCTTATTTTTCTTATCCTCCATTTGCAAAATCCATCATTAAGTCCTGTCCAGTCCGCTGCCAAAACTTTCTCAAATATATCCAGTTCTCTCTATCCCCACTGACCCCACCATAGTCCAAGTCACTCTGTAGACTTGCCTATTGCACTTACCAAAGTAAGTTCTTCCATGGAATACAGCAATAGCCTCCTATGTGTTATTCCTCCTTCTATCCTTGCCACCCCATTAGCCAGTTCTACATAGAAATTATAATAATCATTGACAATGCAAATCACGTCATTCCACTGCTTAATGGTTCCAAGTGTACTTAGAATAAAAGTTCATTTACTTACTAGGGACAATAAAGATCTTCTACTGCCTAACTCTCTAAGTGCTAGTTTCATCTAGATACCACACTCTAGCCCCAGTGGTATTGTTTTGTTACCCAATTGTGCCAACCTCTTTTCTATTTCCTTTTTCCAGAATCTCCAAATTTCCATCATTCTCATCTCATCTTAAATATTTATTTTTTTCAGAGATATCTTATTTGCAATTTATTTTTTATTTTATTTATTTTATTATTTTATTTAATTTATTTAAACATCTTTATTGGAGTATAATTGCTTTACAATGGTGTGTTAGTTTCTGCTTTATAACAAAGTGAATCAGCTATACATAGAGGAAATCAAAGTATACCTAGAAACAAATGACAGTGAAAACACAACCCAAAACCTATGGGATGCAGCAAAAGCAGTTCTAAGAGGGAAGTTTATAGCAATACAATCCTACCGCAAGAAACAAGAAACATCTCAAATAAACAACCTAACCTTACACCTAAAGCAATTAGAGAAAGAAGAACAAAAAATCCCCCAAAGTTAGCAGAAGGAAAGAAATCATAAAGATCAGATCAGAAATAAATGAAAAAGAAATAAAGGAAATGATAGCAAAAATCAATAAAACTAAAAGCTGGTTCTTTGAGAAGATAAACAAAATTGATAAACCATTAGCCAGACTCATCAAAAGACATCTTATTTGACTTCCAATTTAGGTTATGTTCTTATTGTACCTTATTTTCTTCATAGTGCTCATAAGAGTTTATAATTATATATTTATTCCTATTTATTTTTCCTCACCAACTAAACTATAAAATCCATGAAAGTAAGAATCTTTGTTTTGTTCATTTTAGGCCCAACATTTACCATAATACCTGATATATAGAAGTCATTCACTCTGTATTTGTTGATAAATGAATGAATTATCTTAAGTAGATGTGCAAAAATACCAAATTTTCTACAACCTTCAAAAAAGAGGTTGTGTTTCAGCATTCATGTTTCCTGTTTTTAATACACAATCCATCATGAATATGTTAATTAATATATGGCTAAGAGTAAAAATAATTTAAAAAGTGTAAAATGGTCAACGTGACCATGACAAGGAACTGATGAACTGACCGTGTGAAGATCCATGGACTTGGTATCAGACCTCCACATAAGCCACACAGGCTCACTTGACAAGTCTTGAACTTTTTTTCAGTTACTATAGCAGGTATATGAGTCCTAACTCCCTTTCCTTTTTCCATCCATAGAAGTTTTTAAGTTGATTTGCTTGCATTTTTCAGTTATATAATTATGTGTTCTGGAATAATTTTGCTTTCTTTCCAATTTTTATAATTCTCCATTACCGCAGCCATAATTTCTGATTCATGAGAGTATTGACTTTCTTGAATAGCTGAACTTGAAGTCTTTAGAGATTCTATGGTTAAACCAATTCCTTTAGGACATACTTCAGAACCAGTTTTTCAACTACTTAATTAGAATTTTTAATATAAAATCACATTGACCAAGTTTCCACTCTTTCTTTAGTATATGTTGACACTAGTACAGTATAAAACTAGTAGGAAAGCACAATTTCTGTTTAGAAGTTATGGCTTATGTAGATTCAATTTTTGATTTTCAGATGGTTAATCTGAGTTTCATTGGCATTTTATATTTATACTTTGCTTACAAACACAAAGATAGTTTCCTGGTGGAAGGGAGAGAAGTGGCAAAGAAAACTAATTTCTGAATCTTCAGGTAAAATTTTTTCCATTCTGGAAAAAGAAAAAAAAGAAAGTAAATGGGAGCAAACGTACAGTAAATGACTGTATGTCTTTAAATTAGAGGTTAAGAAAATCTCTCTTGGATAATGAGAACAGGAATGGAAGTATTTAAGGCTGGAATGGAAGTATTTAAGTAAGACTGTCAATTTTTAAGAATGCTCTCTTGCTCTCTCTCTCTCTCTCTCTCTCTCACACACACACACACACACACACACACACACTTTGTGCTCAGGTGTCATGTTTCTTGATGTAGGTGTGGCTGAAGTGATAAGTCAACAGCTCTGGCTTCCATTACTGCTTAACTAAATGGGCAATCTTTTCAGGTCTCAATCTGCTATTAGCAGGACTTTTCTTTTCATGAAGGAAACATGTGCTTGAAATGATTAACCCTGTGTTTAAGTACTGTTTGCCACTGTGATCTAAGTGCCATTGGAGTTTCCTAGCTGTTCACAGTTCTGTCATTTTAGACCTGGCCTTACACTTACTTCCACATACCTGGCACTTCTGTAAAACTGTGAACATAGTCTTCATATTTACCTTTTTAGTAAACTATAAAAACTTAAGGGTAGTGATCATGTTAGTCTCATTTTCTTTTTGTATCCTCTACAAAGGCTTCACATGATGTCTTATATGCAGTACAAGCACAATAACATTTTTTATTTGGATTTTTATGTATGTGTCTTGTCTCTGGAACTTCATGGCAGCAAGGGCAGTGACTTATGTCTGTTAGAAATTTATCTAATTGGATTGTTCATTTTTTTGATATTGAGCTCCATGAGCTATTTGTGTCTTTTGGAGATTAATCCTGTGTCCATTGTTTCATTTGCAAATATTTTCTCCCATTCTGAGGGTTGTCTTTTCGTCTTGTTTATGGTTTCCTTTGCTGTGCAAAAGCTTTTAAGTTTCATAAGGTCCCATTTGTTTATTTTTGTTTTTATTTTCATTACTTTAGGAGATGGGTCAAAAAATATCTTGCTGTGGTTTATGTCAAAGAGTGTTTTCCCCATGTTTTCCTCTAAGAGTTTCATAGTGTCTGGTCTTACATTTAGGTCTTTAATCCATTTGTAGTTTATTTTTGTATATGGTGTTAGGTAGTGTTCTAATTTCATTCTTTTACATGTAGCTGTTCAGTTTTCCCAGCACCACTTATTGAAGAGGCTGTCTTTTCTCCATCGTATGTTCTTGCCTCCTTTGTTGTAAATTACATGATGATAGGTGCGTGGGTCTATCTCTGGGCTTTCTATCCAGTACCATTGATCTATATTTCTGTTTTTGTGCCAGTACCATACTGTCTTGATGACTGTAGCTTTGTAGTATAGTTTGAAGTTGGGGAGCCTGATTCCTCCAGCTCCGTTTTTCTTTTTCAAGATTGCCTTGGCTATTCGGGGTCTTTTGTGTTTCCATACGAATTGTAAAATTTTTTGTTCTAATTCTGTGAAGAATGACATTGGTAGTTTGATAGAGATTGCATTGAATCTGTAGATTGCTTTGGGTAGTATAGTCATTTTCACAACATTGATTCTTCCAGTCCAAGAACATGGTATATTTCTCCATCTGTTTATGTCATCTTTGGTTTCTTTTCACGAGTGTTTTATAGTTTTCTGAGTACAGATCTTTTGCCTCCTTAGGTCGGTTTATTCCTAGGTATTTTATTGTTTTTGTTGCAATGGTGAATGGGATTGTTTCCTTAATTTCTCTTTCTGATTTTTAGTTGTTACTGTATAGGAATGCCAGAGATTTCTGTGCATTAATTTTGTCTCCTGCAACCTTAACAAATTCATTGATTAGTTCTAGTAGTTTTCTGGTGGCATCTTTAGGATTTTCTATGTATAGTATCATGTCATCTGCAAACAGTGACAGTTTTACTTTTTTTCTGATTTGGATTCCTTTTATTTCTTTTTCTTCTCTGATTACCATGGCTAGGACTTCAGAAACTATGTTGAATAAGAGTGGCGAGAGTGGACATCCTCGTCTTGTTCCTGATCTTAGTGGAAATGCTTTCAGTTTTTCACCATTGAGTATGATGTTTGCTGTGGGTTTGTCATATATGGCCTTTATTATGTTTAGGTAGGTTCCCTCTGTGCCCATTTTATGGAGAGTTTTTATCTTAAATGGTGTTGGATTTTGTCAGAAGCTTTTTCTGCATCTATTGAGATGATCATATGGTTTTTATTCCTTAATATGTTAATGTGGTGTATCACATTGATTGATTTGCATATATTGAAGAATTCTTGCATTGGTAGGAAGACCTAAATAGACATTTCACCAAAGAAGACATACAGATGGCCAAGAGGCACATGAAAAGATGCTCAACATCACTAATTATTAGAGAAATGCAAATAAAAACTACAATAAGGTGTCACCTCACACCGGTCAGAATGGCCATCATCAAAAAATCTAGAAACAATAAATGCTGGAAAGGGTGTGGTGAAAAGGGAACCCTCCTGCTCTGTTGGTGGGAATGTAAATTCATACAACCACTATGGAAAACAGTATGGAGGTTCCTTAAAAAACTAAAATTATAACTACCATATGACCCAGCAATCCCACTACTGCACATATACCCTGAGAAAACCATAATTCAAAAAGAGACATGTACCACAATGTTCATTGCAGCACCTTTTACAATAGCCAGGACATGGAAGCAACCTAAATGTCCATTGACAGATGAATGGATAAAGAAGATGTGACACATATATACATGGAATTTTACTCAGCCATAAAAAGAAACAAAATTGAGTTATTTGTAGTGAGGTGGATGGACCTAGAGTCTGTCATACAGAGTGAAGTAAGTCAGAAAGAGAAAAACAAATACCTTATGCTAACACATATATATGGAATCTAAAAAAAAAAAAAAAAAAACGGCACTGATGAACCTAGTGTAGTGGCAGGTCAGGAGTAAAGATGTAGACACAGAGAATGGACTTGACACGGTGCGGGGAGGGGGAAGCTGGGGTGAAGTGAGAGTAGCAGCGACATATATACACTACCGAATGTGAAATAGCTAGTGGGAAGCAGCAGCATAGCACAGGGAGATCAGCTCCGGTGCTTTGTGACGACCTAGAGGGGTGGGATAGGGAGGGAGGGAGGGAGGCTTAAGAGGGAGAGATATGGGGATATTTGTATGCATATGGCTGATTCACTTTGTTGTACAACACAAAATAACACAGTATTGTTAAGCAATTCTACTCCAATTAAGATCTATAAAAAAATTAAAAATAAATTTAAAAAGTAAATTATGAAAAAGGATGTGCTCTGAGCTCAAAAAAAAATTTATCTTAAGGTCCCGTTCACCTTTACAAAGTGGTTCCTTTAAGACAAGGAGGGCTTCCATTGTGTATAGTTATTCCCCACTAAAAATACTGTAGTGAATGTTTCTTAACCTCAGGCCTTGCTGCAGAGACTTACTTCCTCTATTTACTGTTGCCCTGGATCTGACCCACTACAGAAGCTCTCATTCCTTGGCCAGCTGTGCTCTCCTATTTTGCACTTTACCGCCACAGTCCACTTGACCGGGTATTTATCTTTCTCAGCCCAGGCCAGCTTGACTTGTCATGCCTGAGCTGGATCACTCTGGCACCATTTCCATGGCTTTCTCAGTCTTCACTCCTTGTCAGGGCTTTCCAGGCTGAGAGCTAATTTAGTCTGACTCAGCCCCTGAGTCAACTGCCCCATATATGCTGGCTGCTAGGGCGTCAATATCCTTGCCTGACTCTGCTTGGTAAAAGGTATTCTCGGTGCTCCCGTTTTCCTTCCAGCCTCACATCACCTTTTGTGATACATCTAACAATTGTTTATATCAATGCTATATGTATAGGACGCATCCAATACATTTTAGAGACAAAGAACAAATGTTTGTAGTAATAGTGTAGATGGTGTTAGGGAAACACCCCCCCCTTCAGTTTTCACCACCGAACTGCTTATGATTTCAGTCATTCACCTGTTCTTGAAACCCCTGCATGTTTATGAGATACTTAATCCAGGTGATTTGAGACAAAAGTTTTTTCCTTCCAAACTAACTTACTTGGGTGGAGTTCTAAGTTCAGGGCTAAATTAAACATTAGCTTAATCCTCTAGTAAATAAAATTTCCGGAGGAGTATTTATTTCTTATAAGTAATGTTTCCTTAACTTGGTATTCTACTTGATTTACCATTTTCTTGGGCATATATTTTCCATTAGCTAATCTTTTGCTTTTTAAATGTTCACCATATCCACTGAGATGCCACTGAGTTTGAGAGATATTATTTCCTTTGGTTTGGTACCTGTTTATGGCACTGTAGTAGGTATTTGTTACATGGTTTTCCGTTGCTTCAGTTTTCTTTACCTAAAGCTCATTTTCTGTGTTTACCTAAGGGCAGTCGTTCTTCATATGTGCAAGAGAAGTTGTTCATGTGGAGGGAGACTACACCTAATTTGATTTTGAAGATCCCTTAGGAAGTATGTCCATTGATTTACTGGGAACCTACTAAACCAATTAATGCTAATCATACATTGCAGTTATAAAGATGTTTGTTAAAGTTTTTCATTTTAAGGAATTTATAACCTAGGGGCAGTGACTTATTTAGAGATCTATAATAGGGTCTTCCCTGGTGGTGCAATGGTTAAGAATCCGCCTGCCAATGCAGGGGACATGGGTTCGAGCCCTGGTCTGGGAAGATCCCACATGCCGCAGAGCAACAAAGTCTGTGAGCCACAGCTACTGAGCCTGCACTCTATAGCCCGTGAGCCACAACTACTGAGGCCCATGCGCTCTACGGCCCTCATGCCGCAACTACTGAGCCTGAGTGCTGCACCTACTGAAACCTGACATGTGCCTAGAGCCCGTGCTCCACAACGAGAAGCCACTGCAGTGAGAAGCCGTGCACCACAACGAAGACCCGCAGCCAAAAATAAATAAAATTATATAAAAAAAGATATCTGTAATATATACCATATTAAAATTTTCAATTTTTTCCAGTTTTTTTTCTTTCTGTTCTTGTCCCTTGGAGACAATGCAGTCCTTTAAAAAACATCTTCCTTGACAGTTCTTTGAGGAATATTATATGGAAGTTAATTTGCATCAATGAAAGCCTCTAAGCTGAATTACTATTAATGATTTTACCTGCATTTAATTTTTAATTTCCTATAATAGACTTCACTGTTTTCCAGAATTATCAGTCATTAGTATATTCTAAAATTTATAGTAGGATACATAATCCCTATATGTTTTCTCATATGTGTCACTCTGGTAGGGAAAATTTGGGATTTACAAAGCAGCTCTTCTGACTCAAAATCAGCTCATTCCACTTCATCATGAATACTTTGCAATGCCATATTATGCCCTAAAGTAATGTTCCTTAATAATTTTTAGTAATACTTCCTTTCTTAATGCTATGCCAATTGTGGGCTTTTCTCCCATAAAGATGTACATGTGAACATACACTTAAAACTTTGCATACAATTTTAGGCACATTTTTGGACAGTCTGAAGCCCATCCATGAACTCTCCCAGGAACTCTGCTCTGAATTCATGTAATTAGGATCTTGAGAGCATAAGGTTGAGTGTGACATTAGAAAACTCACTGAGTATTACTTGAATCACAGTTCTTCCATATCAGTGCCAAAGAAATGATGCTAAAGGATTGGAGATGGTATTAATTTGAGATTTATAGAACAGGAAAAAAGAAAGGGAATAGTCAAAAGCCACCCTTGATTTATTTGTAAAGAAATGTGACATGGGATACATTCTAGAGATGATAAAGAACAGAGAATAAAAATATTGTTTTTAAGAAGAAAGATTTATAATGCAGTTTTTACTGTGTCAGCACTTCAGTATCCAATGTAGATATTAGTAATAGAAGATTGAGTAAAGTGAAAAGAGAAAGTTTTTAGATCACAAAAAAGGTCATGTAAAGCCTTTTGAATCAATGAATCATTGAAACATTTTAGAAGAGAGAGACACAATTAGCAGAGCAATAAAATTTCACTCATCAAAACTTCCTTTTGTTTAACATGTAATGTTCATTATGTATTATGATTTGAAGGATCACTGGATTTATTTAAGAAATAGGTACCACTAATTCAGAATTTACTCCACTACTATCTCTATATATAGTAAGGACCCACAGGTTTCATCATTACACACCCAAATTTCAAATATTAATCAGGCAAAACAATTCACAAGTTACCAGTAGCTTTTAAAAGATCACAATGTCATAACTTCCACTGCTTTATATATTCCATATCAATCATATCATTTTTTGACTGTGTAGAATGGTAAAAATCCTCATGTTCTAAGCTGCTATCAGATTTGATTACTTTTAGTTTGGAAGTTTGAAGTGGTTCTGAAGTGTAAAAATTTACAGAAATTTGTCATATGTTCCTGATTTTAACCAAAGTATATGCAGATCTTCCGTATAGAAATGACACTTAAACCGAGTTTTATAGGTTGTCATGACAACATGAGTAGTGTTCCATGAGGAAGGATTTGAGCTTTATCATGTTTGCAGTTGTCCTAGCAACATGACAATCTGACTTCATGAATGAAGTGTCATTTTGCCAGTTAAACTGGTTTTAAAATAATTGGACTTCAACTGGAATCTGTATCTATATATATTGTAGAAAATTGAACACTGTTTCAAAAATAGACACAAAAGAAATAATATTAGAGACTGAGAAGGGGGACAAATATCAATACATATCAGAGTAGGAAAGAGATAGGTGAGGATTAGGTCGGGACATGGAAGACACGGAAGGAGGGAAGAGTAAAAGGAAAAAAAGCCAATAAAATAAGGAAAAGGAGGATGACTAATCAACAAATTTCACAGTATCATTAGTGGGTGGGGAAGGTTGAACATGGAAACAGCAGAGAAAGTTACCATGGAAACACTAGGGCACTTTGAACAAACAAGAGTGCCTTATTGTTTTGTAATTAAGTTGTTCCTATTGTCATTCTTATCGGGAATATCAGTTGGAGTATCAGTCTGAATCACACTAGAAGCATTTACAGTATCTAACAAAAGAGTTTTGAAGGAAACAGCTTCAAGCTAAATGGATTTGGTACAACAGAGAACAGTTCTTTATACAATATCACTTTCATACATGGACAACTACAAATGAATCTCCCATCAGAGCAGCTGTGAATATAAACTTTGCTGTAATTATTAATAGTTACTGCTTCCAAACTATTTAGATATACAAGTTGAACCATGAATTGAGTGATTTTACGTTTGTCAAGAGTTAATTTTGCATTACTGAAGAAGTAGAAGTTTGAGAAAATGAAAATGAAAGTAAGTAACATACTGTAGATTTCTGGTGTGTGTGTGTGTGTGTGTGTGTGTAAAACTCTGTTGTTTTCATTTGTCTTTATGTATACCATGCCATACTTCTAAATCAGAACTTCTTAACACTGGTTCCATGGTTCTGAGACTTTTGGGGTTCACTGAAACCCCTGAAATCAAATGCCAAATTTGTGTGAATGTATATGAATATGTACATTTTCAAAGGATATGGCCCCAAATTTTAATCAGAGGAATAATGACCTTCAAAACATTAAGAATCACCAACTAATGAAAAATGGTGATTTGGTAGATAAAATCATGAAGAAAAGAAAAAAGAGATAAATGGCCAAAAATTTTCACTGTGTGAAAGGCAAGCATGGGAAAGGACTTTTGACTCTGGATAATACCAGGTACCCTGAAGTTATTGATGTGATGTGAGTCATCCTTGAAACTGCCAGGAACAAAGAGACTAATAGAGAAGGCTCAGAGCAGTTATTTAAGAAATAAGTCACTAAAGCATAGACTAAAAGTATCACCAGTGATCATCAATGAACAAAACTAAGATTCCTGCTTTCCTGGAATTTACATTCTAGCAGGAAGGAAAAGAACTACAGATAAAAGCACAAAATGTGGTGAATTTTAACTATATATAAATTTTCAGGGTTTTCTCAGTTCCTGCCACAGAGTAGATACTTAACTATTTTAGAAAAAAAGGAAGGAAGGGAGGGAGGAAGGGACGAAGGAAGGAAGGGATGAAGGAGGGAGAGGGGAAGGAGCAAATAGAGCTTAGGCAATTAAACAGTGTTCTTGTTTTGCACATTCTAATATACGTCATACATTCTTGTAGTGCATATCTGTGGGATACATTTTTACAGATGTAATATTTCAATAGAACTGAGTAGAAAGCTAATCTGACAGACAAACATAGATTTTGTAGATCTGGTCACATTATATCAAATACATTTTCAACAGGTAGTTGAGCATGATAATTTTCCAAAGTGAAAACTAAAGTAAACTGCAGGCAGCATAGAATGAAAGAAACCCTCAAATCCGCTATTTAACTCCTTCCTTTTATGGAGGAGAATACTGAGTCCCAAATATCTGAAATATTTTCCCAAAGTCTTAGAGCCAACTAACAGCAGAACTGAAATGAGAAACCGAATCTTCTAACTCCGAGCTTAATTTCATTCATGCTAGAATCTTCTAGGGAATATAACTGGTAGTCAGGAGATGCCAGTTTTATTGACTTCAAATAAGACAAAAGCCTCATCAGTTCATTCATTTTGTTCAATATTTAGCGGGATGTAGAAGTTTGTATTTGAGTTATGTGTTTGATTTATGAAAATGACCATTTCCCCAAAACTCCTAGCAAATTATTTCCATGCTGACTGGAAACATGTTGAGAGGTTAGAACACTTTTAGTATTTTCTATAACATATTTTTAAAAATTGGGGAATCAAACATCATACAAAGGGCTGCCCTCAAATGCACAATGTAATTGCAAAACTCTCATTTTTATGTTTTTAGGATTCAAATGATCAGCATAACACAATTGTAAGATCATAGATTTCTTCTGTGAAATTCTGATGCCTTAGTATTGAGTAACTGTTTATTGGTAAAAATTTGCAACAGTTGTATAGTTATAATACAATATATGGAAGTAAAATATAACCAAAGTTTAAAATTTATTTGATTCAAAAACTCAGGCAAAGCATAAGACTTATGTTTGGCTCTCAGACCTTTTAACTAATAGTTGTATGATCTTGAGCAAGTTCTGTTATATTTCTGGGTCTCATTTTCTTCCTCTGTAAAATACAGGGAACAGTGCCTATTTTTCAGTACTGTTTTGTGGATTAAATGAGATAAGGTAATTTAGTGTAAACATACAATACATGCTCAATAAAATTTCTCTTCCTTTCTGAATAAGAAAAACAAGTTTCTAGATTAGAGTGCATTATCAATTTTCAAAATAAACTCAATAATTAGGCAAATTCTAAATCAGAAGCAGTTTACTAAAACCACTTAAATAAGGGTACATGTAAAACAAACTCTACCAAGGAGTCATTGTCAGAGAAGCCAATATAAACATATTTTGTTTTGTTATCACATTAAAGTTAAACTGTACTTCCTTTGTGATCTGTGGATGTACCAGTTGAAATGCACTTGTTTATCTTCTTAGGGGGTACATAATGTGATTATAAGCACAAACTTTAGGTTCAAACTCTGATTCATCCCTTTACTTAGCTTGGGCACATAACTTAATCCCATCTGTGCCCCAGTTTCTTCATCCATAAAATGGAGATAATAGGAGTCTTTACTTCATAGGGTTTTGTGGGGATTAGGAGAGTTTATGTATCTATAGTGCTTAAAACAATACCTATTACTTGGTAATTAACTATATATTAACAATTACTATTATTTATATTTACTAGTGACTGTAAATATTGGTTTCAAATAGTTATCACCTTTAAATTAAAGGAAGGTCTATTTTAACTTTCTCACATTTGTCTGATCATGTACATTTTATTTAGTGACAAACCTAAATTTATATTTAGCAGAATTTTGGCATCTAGATGAATTACACTAAAAAAGATAGTAGTAGAAGGGTTTACTTATTTATGTAGGTACCTGATATACATTATCTTGATTTACTAAACAAGTGAGAATTCTGCTCAAAATCTAATTATACAGTTAGGCATTGGGAAAATTCTGCTGGAAAATAATCTTTCAGACAAAGATTATTCTTTTCATGTGATAGTGCAGAAAGTTGGGTCTTGAACAGGCTCCAACTTTCTGGGGAAAGTTTTGAGCCTATTCTGGAGGGGCTTCTTAAAGTGCCCATTAATTTAGAAAACACTGATTTTTTTCTGATGGTTAATTTTTTTAATTTTAAATTTTATATTGGAGTATAGTTGATTAACAGTGAGGTGTTAGTTACAGGTATACAGCAAAGTGATTCAGTTATACAAGTGTCTATTCTTTTTCAAATTCTTTTTCCATTTAGGTTATTACAGAATATTGAGCCGAGTTCCCTGGGCTATATAGTAAGTCCTTGCTGGTTATCTATTTTCATTATAGTAGTGTGTATATGTTAATACCAAACTCCCAACATTGATTTTTTGCCTTTGCTTCCAGAATATGAACTCTATGAGGGAACTTTACTTCATTCCCTGCAGTATCCTCAGTGCCTGGAGCAGTGCCTAGAACTTAGTACACACTCAGTAATTGTTTGATCAGTGAATAAATGGATAAGATCTGAATGTCAGTATTAGGTGTTGTGTATACAACAATCAGACACTCTTAAGGTGTAAGCAAAAATTATTCACACCAAGATTACCATCTACTTTCTTATTGTCTAAAGCAAGTAGGTCTTCTTTCAGTATTAAAAAAAATGCATAAAACAAAATATTTGCCTTATAGCTCCATGACAGTCTAAGATAGGTATTGTCTGCCATCCAGCGCCTCCTTAATCTGTCTAGATTTGTCAATATTAGAGAGATGTCCAGTGTTCCCATTAGGATTTTCCCCTTTCTACTTAACCAAACCATCCAAAAGCTGCATTTCCAGACAATATTACCATGGCCAGCTCTGAACCTGTCTGGTTGAACCTCTGGGTAACAAAGTCTCATTGAAGGGATAGTTGGAATTTGCACACAGTCATATGTGGGAATAGGGTGTCTCTTTTCCTATCACTTGCATCCATGAGTGTCAGGGAATCAGAGCTTAGTTGATTTCAGGTATAGTGGCATGTAATACATGTTAGGATGAATCATTACCATCTGCTTTATTGTCTAGTATGTTTCAGGAATGTTACATGTACAAATATTAATCCTTACAACACCTTTTTCTGATATGTATTATCATCTTCATTTTACAAATGAAAGAAAAACAGAAATAGAAACAAAGCTTCAGAGGAAAAGTAAGTTATCCCTGGTGACACAGAAACTAAGAGACAGACAAGGAATTCAAACACAGGCCGGCTCTCACTAAAGTCTCTGTACAGTATGCTTTTGTAGAATACCTGTGAAAGCTCTGTGGTTTCATCCAGTTATTGAGCTCGTTGGTGTATTTCTCTCTCAAAATCCTGTCATCTCATTCCACTACGCTTTATACCCACCCATGCCTTGTCTAAGACCATGCCTGTGTAGACAGCAAAATCTCAGGCTGGAGCTGAGCTGTTTTCCATGGTTACCGGCTGTATCTGAGACTGGGTTCAGTTCAGATGTCAAATCACACCAGAAACACCCTGGAGAGACTTGGGAATTATTCATAATTACCACCAATTGAAAGTGATGAGAAAATTGGTGCTATTTCCCTATCAATCTCTAGAAAGATACTAAAAAAAAATCTTACTGTGAAAATTTGTCCCACAAGCTTCAACAGTAATTCTCAATCTTTGTTCTGCAACACTCCAGTATGCCTCCAATTATTTCAAGGATTGCAATAAAGTTCTTAATTCCCAAACAAAATTAAATGTGATTAAAGTTTGTTTTAACTTCTTGTGGAAAATTTCAAACATATTCAGTAGTAAGAAAAGAGCAACGAACCTCTGTGGACCCATTGATCCAGGTTCAACAGTTATCAATAAATGTCAAATCTTATTTCATTTATATCCTCCCATTCATGCTCCATGCCCACCACAGGAGTATTTTGTAGCAAATCAGATACTGTGTCAGATCATCCTCTTTTTTAAACTTTATTTTATATTAGAATGTCATAGAAACAGACAAAAAAAAAAGAGGAAGGGAACACAGGAATAATATGAAACAAAGCCCAGCAAAATGCAGTGAAAAGTCCTCATTTTTGTTTTACTGAAAAAGACAAAAACCATGTCTCTTTTATTCATTTTGTACAGAAATCAATATTTAATATATCTTTAGAATGATTATGTTGACGATGACTTCCCTAAAATGTGTGGCAAATAATTCCTGTGTGGGCATCAGACACTGAAGGAGATAGACTAGGTTGTAGCAGTCCCCAGATGGTAAGAAATTGGGAATCATTGACGATGTTGTGATATCAAGCACTATTTTGTTTTTTTCATTACTGACCAAATACAAGGGGTGTTTCCTTACAGTGCACCATGGGAGGTGTTCTTGGCAGAAGAACTCTTTTGTATGCTGTATATTATATTCAAGATAATCTCTGTAGTAGCCAAATAACTCCCACATTGAAACCACTTTATTGAGATTGATAAAACGGGTATTTTAGATTCATATACTTTTGTGTTTCTCATCAATAACTACTGATAATAGAGCTGCACCTTTATTATGCCTTTAGGTGTCAAGCTATTGAAATGATTCTTTTCAACATGCATTTCAATGGTAATAAAAATGTCTTATTTACTTTACAGCTCTTTTTATTTTGTAGAATGTGCCTAATTATTTTTAAAAGTGTTTTTGTTCTTAAACATATTGATGGCAAAAACACATATAAATTGGTTAGTAATTAGCATAAAAAAGGTCAAAAAATAGAAGGAAATGTTCAATATCATCATTATTTTTTAAACAAATTAATTTCAATTCCAATATAAAATATCAGTGTAAAATCTGGGCAAATTTATGCCTCATTAACATCCAGAATTAATTCCAGTGTTGTGATCTAATGTGAAGCAACAGCTGTCAGTTCTTAAAAATGCAAAAAGGAAATTAGGCTGTACATCAGTTAACACATATAGAAAAAATGTTTTTACATTTTATGAGATTTTGGAATGCCTCAAACTCAAATCATAGTAGTTATAATAGCTTTGGTTGAAAAGTAGTATACTTGTTGTTCTATTAAATATTTTGACTTTATAATTTAAAGAAAGTGGGCGGCTCTAGATATTAACATACTCTAAAAAGAAAGTTTGTGTTCATCTTGTAGCATTTTTATTATAAAAGAATACTTTTATAAATCAAATATACACAGTTAAATTGTGTAAAGGTAAATTGAGTAAGGACATACGGTAGCTAGTGGATTCTGACTTTTAGCTCTCATAAGAATCCCCTGGAAGGCTTTTAAAAACACAGATTGCTGGACCCCACCCCACAGTTTCAGATTCAGAAGATCTAGGGAAGACCTCAGTATTTTCATTTCTAACCAGTTTCAAGGTGATGTTGATGTGCTGGTCCAGGGTTCTCACTTTGAGAACCACTGCACTAGCCTAATATGTTCTAAGAATGCAGGATTTAAAATTGTAATAATTATGAAAATGTCTTTTTTAAATTGGGTAGTGCATGGGAAATATATCAAGAAGGTAGATGTTGCCACTAATTCTACTTCTTTCCCTAATCACTTCACTCCCTCTCTAGGACTTCTGTTTCTCATCAACTATTACACATGTTTTCTCTTCTCAAACTTTGAAAATCTCACCTCTTCTTCTAACCCTTAGATGATGACAATGCTTTAAATTTACCTGAACGCATTAATGAAATCAGAAGAGAACATTATCCTTCTGCTACCACATTTACCTCATACATTTTAACTTTCATCGTCATACAATGGATGCACTCCCCTGTTCCAATCTATAGCCATCCCCTCCACTTATGTACTGCATCTCATTCCTACCTCCTTAAGAATTTGCTCCCACAATGATTCCTTTCCCTCTCCTGGTTTTCTTCTTATCTCACTTGCATCACCTTCATAGTTGGCTTTGCTGGATTCCCCAACGTTTATCTACCTTAAAGATAAGACTAGTTCCTAGGTCCTTATAAAGTATGTGTCAAGAGATTTCACCTGGGGAAAGAAAGAGAGAAGCATTAATCCTTTGGATACCATCCCCATTGGTCAAGGGCTGCCTCATAAATTGTCAGCTCCTCTGCATTCTAAGTTGGGAGTGCATGAGTAAGAAGTGGATTCCCTCAGGTGTCCCACAACGTGGTATCCCTGGCTGGATGAAAACTAAAGAACCCCCCCATCTAAGCCTGATGTAAGATGTGGTCAGGTTGCCCCTCTGTTACACACCTGGTTTCTGTGGAAGTGGCTGAAATAATACGTGAAGCTAAGAAGATTTGCTTTGATGCATGAGGGGAGTCCATTCCATGATTCCTACACCATACATACTTGCTGACTTTAATAAAAAAGGAAATTCTTCAGAATTGAGCTGGAGGCCGAGGCAGGGGCTTGATGGTAACTGATACAGACCAACAGCCTAGTTTATGCTATGCCTTGATAAACTGTAAAAGCCCATTGTTCTTTTCAGGAATCTCTAGGTAACATCAGGTTTATTGTCAACTATATGTAGCTATGAGTTAATTATTAGTCTTTGTTGTACAGCAAGACAGCTGTAATAGTTCACTTCTGTACAACCTGGAAATTAAATTTATTAAAGACCATTCACATGGTCATGCAAGCCCTTTGAGGTTGTTAGGGGAATTGAGGGAATCTTCACAGCTATATTTTCATTCCTTTCTTCAGATTCTCATTTAGTCAACATCCCCTAAGACTTGGAGTTCAGAGACTATGACCATCTCTCTCCTCTACCCAGAACCATTCGTAGTGCTCACATAATGAACCAATGGGAGAAGCATAATACCCTGATGTGCCATCCCATATAATTATTCTACAGAACTACTTAATACATTGCTTAGGTAAGTGTAATGCTGGACTTCACTAACAGCCAAGGGAATGCAAAGTAAAACAACAATGAGATACCCTTTCATACCCAACAGAATGGAAAATTTAATAATAATAACCATATTAGTGAAGATGGAGGAAACAGGAACCCTTAGCTATTGCTGTTAGAGTATCAATTACAGACACTTTGGAGAGCTATTTTAGAATACCAAGTATAAGAAGATGTTCACACACTTA
This sequence comes from Mesoplodon densirostris, assembly GCF_025265405.1. Taxonomy (NCBI): domain Eukaryota; kingdom Metazoa; phylum Chordata; class Mammalia; order Artiodactyla; family Ziphiidae; genus Mesoplodon; species Mesoplodon densirostris. The sequence continues at coordinate 25,091,600 of NC_082668.1, forward strand.
AATCCAGCATTTAATGATAGTTAATATAGAGGGATATTCATTTACTTCAACCACTGGACCACCAGGGAAGTCCCAGCATTCAATTTTAGAGAGAGGAAAAAGACAGGAGAGAAAGGGTAGCAGGGTTCAGGGGAGAGAAAGAGAGGGAGAATGAGAGGGAGATAAAGGAGCACAAAAGGTCATGTCAGTCCTGATAGTGGATGCCTACGTGCCTACTATATGATTTTCTGTTGTTTCTGTACATTGTTTTGTTTTATCATAAAAAATATTTTATAAAAACTAGCATAGGTTTACTTTTGTAAAATGGAAAAGGCTTCATTAGGACTAGCTTTGTTGCTGCAAGGGTACAGATGCTTCTCATAAAAGGTGAAGGAGACCACCACTGCAACTATGTATACAAGGTAGTTGGGGCCTTAATTCTTTTATCTTATATGTGTGTTTGTTTTTAGTGTTTGCCTTTTAAATTCAGGGTAAATTTCCACAGTTTTGGTGTCAGATATTGCAACAGAGCAGGCGGTGGGGTGGTGGTGAGAGTCACTGCTGGGGATTTGCTTCCTTTTTTCAGGGTCCCAGGGTATATCTCTCTGTTACATAGTTTTTCTTTAGGCCTGAAATAACGCACTAATTAGAGCACATCTTTCTTGGCTACAATTATATCATACTCTCTGATGAGACTTAATCCACTGTGATTGGAGTACATAGAACCCTGCACTCATATGTTAGTCTCATCCATCATGAGCAGAACATCCGTCCAATTTTTGGAAGAACGTCTAATTTCAAAGTAGCTTTCGAGGGGAGGTGTGGTGAGCTGACTCACTGTCATTACAATGTACTTACGTATCTCACTCAACTTGAGAATACTTACATAAATCTTTATATTCAGAACCGTAATTAAAGGTCGAGAAAGCATATGTAATTTTTATTCAGTAGTTTCAGAGTCACTCCCCCACTTGCTGCGAAAATCTAGACATTGAAATTATCTTTCAAAACATGAAATTTGAGAAGGGACTTAAAGTATACAAGAAGGAAAAGGAGAGAGAAAGTAAATTGCCACTGTTAGGATCAAATAATCACAGAAAAAGGTAATTTTGGTATGTGATGTAGAACAGGCAATGATTTTTTTTAGTCCGGTTAAGAAGTTCCAACCATCAGGATTAGGAAAAAAAGAAAGTAACTCACCTAGAAAAATTATCTGTGTCCAGAATGCAGATAAATGGAATATTTTAGTTTGGTTCACTGTTGAATTTCACCTGGAAATCAATCAAAATGTAAAGTTTTGATTCCAGTTTCTAGCAGCATGAGGCTGTTACATATGTATTTTAAACTCACCAACACCAGTCACTAGGAGACAAAAAGCAATGATCATGGTTGGGTTTCTCTGGATAAAGCAGTTATTTTTTGGTTTTGTTTCTTTTGTTTGCTTGTTTCTCCTGAGAGCTTGACTAGGCACTCAGGAGAAAGACTTTATTGCCATGTTTAGTTAACATGAGTTTCTGACTTTCTCAAGGCCTTTTCTGGCACAGAATTCAAGTTATCTCTCAGCTCTCTAGGCAATACTCCAAGTTCACTTCAACCACACCATCCCAACCTCATTTCATTGTGTCAGGTTCTAAGATCAGTCATGGAAATCACCCTCAGCTTCCTTGCTTCTCTCTCCTGAAGTTCTTGCCCCAAACCTGATGAAATCCATCTTTCTGCCTGTTCTCCACCTGTACCTGAGCAGCTCTGTGTAGCTAGAGAATAATCCATGGCCATACTGACTGGTCACAGTTTAAAATGATCACAGATTTGAGGTGGTTCCTCAGTGTTGTTCAGTAACCTTCCTGCTTCTACCAGTTCAGTTCCCCAGACAGTCATTTTATACATTCTTCTTGATCCTCAAACTTCCCCCTTGTAAGGAGATCTTCCTTGGCTACCCCATCGAAAAGTGTACCTTGACTCCATCATTCTATCTCTCCCCTCTTTTTTTTCTTCATAGCATTTTCAGTCATTTTGTATATTTAGAATGCAAATTCTATGAAGGCGTAAACTTTGTTTTTTAATAGATCTTGAAATAATTAGTAGATGTCCAGTATTATTTATTAAAGAAATGAGATGCTCTATTAAGTCCTTGGAAGATCTCGATTTGAATTTTAGTGACCCAGGGAGAAGGATGTAGTGTGAGAATTAGGAAGGTCTCTTTTGCAATGTGAGTCAGAACTTTGCCGATCCAAGATGTTCCACTGGTTCTTTAATATATTTTTCCCCTCACAGGCCAGTTTATATTCACTTTATTCCCACACTTACCACAATATTCTGTTGTTATAGTTGATAGATAATCTCCTGTTATGTAAGAGCTGCACTCCATACACGCACATGTAATTTCACGATTGCTCAGCAAGCTTGACAGCATTTTTTGGTGTTGATTTTGTCTTTGATGATTATATGAAGGAAGCACATTTAAATGTTAACATAATACAGGGAACACCCTATGTTAAGAGTCTTTTCAGGGTAATGATGACTTATACCTCGTTCATCGATGAAGTAGGATGAATATTAACCAAGGGAATTTGTTTATTTGGCTGATAAATTGATGTTTCTGATAATTGAACAAAAATATTCCAAAGAGAACATGAAATATTTCAGCCCAAGATTATTGTCCTAAAGAGGTGTTTCATCCTTAATGGAGCAAAGAAGATAGAAGATAAAAGGCACTCATGCTGCATAGAATTCCCAAAGTGTTATTTTCCCACCCATTTATTGTCTTTCTTTCCATTTTAAATCCAGTGAGGACCCAGAATTTAGTGCTAAGGAAATCATGGAGCACAGGATGAATTACTTAATATGGGTAATTACTTAAAGTCTTGAAAATGACCCTGGAGTATGAAAGCAGAATCTCATCAAACATCTAGATAGTGTACCAGATACCCAAAAGTCAAATAGTAGTCAGATACATCTATACACTACTGAGATATCAAAGGCAATAGCATCTACAAGCAAATGCCAGATTGTCTCTGATTTCATGTTATTGCTACATATATATTTGGGTGTAATTAAGACTCATTTCTACAGGAAAACAAAACAAATATTTAACTTTAAAAATACTATTTTGGAAAAAGTACACCTTATTCAAGTGTTTTTGATGAAGTTTTCTTCAGAACAAATTAAGAGCTAGGCTTTAGAACTTTAGCCTGATTTGGAAGTGGTGTTATTTTTTTTCAGGGTAACTGGGATTGGCATCTTCCAATGGATCTCAATTCAGTACATTTGGCTTCCAGTCCCTGGGCTGCCACTCAAGGCAGCAGGACAACACCTAGACTAGCCAGAGTCTTTGGGCCAGTGACCTTTTGCTTTAAGTAGCCTGCTCCATTTACCCAAAAGTGTCATACAAAATGATCTTTTCCCATGTATTCCATAATGTGAAAAAAGTTGGGAAACAGTGGGTAGATTGGTTGATATATTTATACAAAAATATGCTTTGGATGCCTACTATGGGAAGCTGGGAATACATTCTGGGAATATAGAGATGAATAAAACTTTTACCTCCATAGTCTCTAAGTGACACATCATTTCTAAAATTCTATCATTTATTTCTATTACTTCAAAATGGCCAATTTTAAGCAAAAAGATAATTATATCAATGGAGAGAGAGAGAGTAGAGATGACTGAGTGTGGAAGCTACAGAATATTGGGGCTTATAAAATAATATATTGGTGTTCATACTACAACTGACTATAATCTTTTACCTCTTGAGGACACATTTCTACTTTTGCTTTCCTTTCATTGGATATGTTTCAAGCTATGTTCCTTCATATTACTTTCATAAGAGTTTTAAATAAAAATGTTACTTGTACAGAAAGGAAAAATATCTGATTTTTAGTTACTTAAGATAATCAGAAATTAATTCAAATATAGATGGCTCAAAACTTAACCACTGTTCCATAACATCAGTATCATTAAATATTACAAATAGATTAAATATCACAAAATACTTCTTGAGGTATTCACAAATAAGTGAATGGAGTTATAACCTAAATGATAAATGGTCCTTAGCATCTCCACAAAAATAGAAAACTACTGTCATGCAGTTGCATCCTCAGAGACCCTGTTGAACTTCTTCATTTTTCTTAGCACTGTATGGTTCTCTCTAAGAGAGTATCTGTTTATTGATATGATGCTTGGCAATCACAGCAGATACAAAAGAATAATAAAATTTGGCAACAGACTGGAAGTCTTAAATGAAAATGTGGCAGCTCTGCATGAATACAAACTCTTTCCAGACAATTAAAAGAGCACACGTTCGTATTTTATACACATCCATCAAAAAATATTGAAAACAGTTTAAAACATTTCTGACAAAGTAACACTTTTTAACAATCAAAAATAGGTTTTAAATATGTATATTTGATTTAAAATAGTGATATTATAATTCTGAGTATGAACTTCTTTTAATGACAGTTCTGGTAGATAAGTATTTTATTATACTGTGTTTAGCAACAACATTCTCAAAAATATATAGTGATAAAGGATCTGGTTTCTCTTTCTTATCATGGTCTATTATAAGATTCTTCACATATTTTGATTCCCTACTAATGGCAGTTATGTTGGATATATAGTCATCACCTGTTTGATGTCAGTGACAAAATCATGAAAATCTGATACTCTGTACAGCAGTACTGACTGGTAGACTATTCCCCTTTCTTTAAAAATGTGAAATATTTTAAGGTGTTTCTTTTCCACTCATAGCCCCCATTCAGTTTCTTAAAAGGTAAAGAAGACAAAGTAAACTGCCTATGTGTGAGTTACAACCATGTTAAGAAGTAAAATAATTAAACTATCAATTATTGATCACCAATCAATATATTGGTTACCATACAGTTGTTTATGTGTTTGGAAGCATACTATATATTTCCTTTGTTGACACCTTGTTTTCAAAAGGTCTACATGGGATTTTGATGGTCTAACAATTGTATTTGGAAGGTAATTAGAGATATTTCCTACACATTATTTTGTTAAAAGTGTAGTGAGTTTTGAGCATTATATTTTTTCTTTGTAAACGTCAGCCAAAAGCATTATCTTGAGAAATACGTACATTCCATGAAATTTTTATACTCTAAACCAAAAGGCATTCTACAAAGAAAGTGTTAGCTGGAAGATATTCTGGAGGATGTGCATATATCCGCTCCTGTACTTTTCACAGGCTCCAGCAATTAGCCATTATTTTCCCCTTTCACAGAAAGGAAAGTTGAGGTTCAGAGAGCTTAAGTGACTTGCAGAAGGTCTTTTACATGCTGAAATTGTCCATAAAAATTTTTACTGAACTTTACTTAAATTTATTTATTGAGGTAGTTTGTTTTGATAATTTCAGGAATCTAGAGCCAGCTGGATTATTCCCTTTCATAAAGAATCTTCTTTCTCCAAAGTCTCTTCTAGCATTTCATTTCTTGTGAATACTGAATAAATATTTGCTGACTACTATGTGTTCAACTCCTGGGATTTCTTTCACTTCAAAAGGAGATAAGGTGGTAACTCTGGTTTGCCCAATTAACAGAAAGAATAGTAACTCTGCCTTCCAGATATAGTGTTGTACTTCCTGTATCTAAATTATACCTAGTGCATTTAAATCTATATAATTTCCATGTATTCACATTCAATTCCCTATCTTTTAAAATTATTTTCTAAAAGTACGCTATTGATATTTTACATTCAACATTTTTTTTTCTCTTGTACCTTATCATCCTTATTTTTGTACTATTATCACAAATGAATATTAACTTATATTGTGGCAAATGAATTTTTTTTTTCAATTACTTAGCTTGGGTGCAATTCAATAATTTCCATCAAAATGGTTACTTGGAAAGTCATTCCTGTCAACATTATCTATCTGAACCAAAGACATCATTCTATTATTCTATTTTCAGAAACTCAATTTCCTAGATTTGTGTTGAAAAACCATGATTACATAGTGGAAGGCCAACATGAGTCTTCCAATTAGTACTGCATTTCACCAGATAACCAGGGAAAATGTCTTAGATTAGTAAATTTGATGACTTTAAACACATTTCTCTAAGTACCTGGAATACTCAACTGGGTGATTTATGCTGACCTGCTAGCAGCTAACTATATAATGCATTAAAATAGCGTTCTTGCATCCTCTAGAAATGCAAGGGTTCAAGTTGGTTTTCACTTCAACCATTTTTTTTTCATACATAAAGCTGAGAAGTTCCTGAAGGTATTTTCAATATGCTAATTTATGGAGAAATACAATATCTTTCCCTTTGCCAAAATTTCTGGAATTTTTAGTTTTTCAGATGACTGTAAAATCTAAGCCTATCCTTCCTCATACAGAGAATACTGTTTTTAGTGACTTTTTTTAGTGCTTCTCAATATCAAACTCTCACTAAGAACTGACAGTTTATTTATTTAAAAGTTTTTTTGAATTATAGTTGATATGTAATATTATATGTTACTGGTGTAAAATATGGTGACTCACAATTTTAAAGGTTATATTCCATTTATAGTTATTGTAAGATATTTGCTATATTCCCCATGTTGTACAATATAGCTCATTTTATACCTAATAGTTTGTACCTCTTAATGCTTATTTTATACCTAATAGTTTGTACCTCTTGATCCCCTACCCTTGTCTTGCCCCTCCCCCCTTTCCTCTCCTGACCGGTAACCACTAGTTTGAAGAACTGACAGTTTACTTTTAAGTTCAGAAACAACTGCAGTTTAAACATTACTTTTTCCTTCAGGCAATTTCACCAGTGCTTTTCTACAAATGTCCAAATGTCCATAATATTTCTTTTTTTCTTTTATATTTACTCAAGAAATCTGTCGTTTGATTCTCTGGCTTATGTTCTTTGACTTTTGGGTCTGTGCACGTGTCTGTCCCCCTCTCAGTGTTAAATATTCTCAATGAATGCATCAGCTTTGTGGTCTGATGACCAGGTGAAATTCTTTAGAATCATTTTCCTTAGGCTTTCTAGGCATGAATCATCTTCACTCTTCTGAATGGAAAATTTCATTAAAATGAATAGGTTTACTTTAAAGAAAATTGTTTAAAATGATTAGTTAAGAATTTTGACAATCACAATGAATCAATGCGTATGGACTCTGTATTAATATAATTTCCCTGTTTGCTTGGACCTTTATTTTCCTTTATTCAACTGAACAAATATTTTTGAGCGCTAATTCAAAAACTTGTGCTAGACAGTGTAGGAGATAAAAAATGAAACATAAATCCTACCCTCTGGGAGCTCTTTGCTTAGAGGAAGATTAGGCATATATAAGTATAAGGTAACTATTCTATTAAAGTGCTGTCCCAGAAGTGTAGATAAAAGTCTAGGTGGAATAATGATACTCTTTTTAAGAGTATTATCTTTACTTTCAACAAAGTAGTTGTGTTAGCTGAGATAATGTTAGCTGCTATAACAGATAGCTGCAGAAACCTCTGTGTCTCAACGTAGCAGATGTTTCTCTCTTACTCACAAAGAGTCCAGTCAGCATAAGGATGAGGTGGCGTTTGGGATTCTGCTCTATACATCACTCAAGGTTCCAGGCTTCTTCAGTATGTGGATTTCAAGGTCCCTAGAGCTTGATATCTAAGAGGAAGGCATGGGGAAGAGAGCATATATAATATGGGTGTTTTTATGGGCCCAACCTGGGAGTGGTATACATCACACTACATTTTGTCATCAGTGTTATTGGTTGAATTGTGTTCCCCTAAAATTCACATGGTGAATCTTGGCCGGCACTATCTCTGAATGTGACCTTATTTGGAAATAGTGTCATTGTAGATGTAGTTAACTAATCCAATGTGACTGATGTCCTTATGAAAAGGGGGGATTTGGAGACAGATATACAACCAGGGGGAATACCATGTCAACATGAATTCAGACATCAGAGATCAGAGTGATGCCTCTACAAGTCAAGGAATGCCAAAGATTATCCCAACCAGGAGAAGCTAGGAGAGAGGCATGGAATAGCTTCTCCCTCCCAGCCCTCAGGAGGAACCAACCCTGCTAACACCTTGGTCTTAGACTTCTAGCCTCTAGAAGTGGGAGACAATAAATTACTCTTGGTTAAGCCACCCAGTTTGAGCCAGAGCCATCATGTGACCACACCTAAAAATAAAGTCTCTGGAAACTGTAATCTAGCTATTTACCTAGGAGGAAAGGGGAACAAGTTTGGTGAACAGCTAAATGGTCTCTGCCACAGTCTGCCCTTCTGCCCACCTAACACCCATTTCACACTTCCTGCCACATATGGAGCTTACACACTCTCCAAGAGAGACAACAGAAAGTTCTTTCCAATCACTGCAGCAGGCTGATAGTCCAGGCTCTCTAGATGATGCAGTGTTCTTCATTAAGTCTGGGTGGGGCTTTTCATGGTCAGGTGACCCATGAACTGTAAGACAAATTGTTACCTTCCCCACTTTACTGCCTCCCCCCCCACCACCTGCCACAAACAGTCAGGATGCAATCAGGAGTCAGAGATCACATCAGCTATTTTAAAAGAGAGGATTTAATACAAAGTGTTAATAACTGGTCTTTGAAAAACGGAGTCAAAATAAGAATTCTAAGAGGTCACAGAAAGTTGTAGCTACCACCACTAGGACATAGGGAGTAAAGGGAAGATGTTTGAATTATTAACATTTAGAAGCTTGGAGAAGAGGCTCTGTGAAGCTGAAATGTAGAATTCATAAAAGAGATGCTGATCAACCACTGCTGGTATCTCTAAATTTGGAGGAAGGGGCTCTATAGGGCTGGGACCCCAACCTCTGAGGAAGGGACATTGCTCAACTGGTGTTGATGCCTCTAAGGGACTGCAATGAAGCTGGTTCTGTGGGGATTGGAACAGACTACAAAATGGATTCAGCTGCTGCTACTGAAATGAACTGCCACCTCCAGCGTGAAAAAGTGAGGCTGGTGTGGCACAGACAGAAACAAGAATAAATGGGAAGTATAGTGTCTCTTCTTTCTTTTCCAGCCTTCTGGGCTCCCACAAGTATCCCCTTTGGGAATAGCATTGCCAGGGAGCAAGCTAGCAAAACAGAAATGTGTTTTTCAGAGTCTCAGGACAACATCACAAAGAAGATACTGTATAGGAGGGTGGGTTAGAAGCTGATAGACAAGACACCTACACAATTCTCCATGGTGGAGCAGACACAAGACAACTACAGTAAAATTGCCCATTCAGAAAGGAGAAGAATGGGAGACACATAGCAGTCACTGGTCCATAACCAGGGAGGTGATTCAGTCAGCTGGGTAGGACGCATGAAGACTGTACCTTAGGAATGAGGAAAATTTCTTAATTAGGCCCCTGTTATACAATCTGGGAGGAACTTGATTTCCCATTTGTGTTGGCAATTTCCAAGACTGTCCTTAGCTTAGATGACTTACTAGGAGGATTAATGGGACTCAGGATATAGTCATACTCATGGCTATGATTTACTACAGTGAAAGGGTAGGGTACAAAGCCAAACCAGGGAAGAAAAAAGGCATATGGTGTAAAGTCTGGAGGAAACCAGGTAAAGCTTCCAAGAGCCCTGTTCCAGTGGATTCACACAGGATGCGCTTAACTTCCTCAGCAAGCTGTGATAATCCATGTGAAACGTTGTCTAGCAGGGAAGCTCATTAGCGACTAATTGCCTAGGATTTTCACTGGGACTGGTCATGTAAGCACCTTCTGCCTAGCACGTAAAAAAGTTTCAATCTCCCAGAAGGAAAGCAGGTATTTAGTATAAACTATATTGCTTCACAAATATTTTAGGCACAGCAAGCCATTCTTATGGTGAGAAGGACCCTCCTTGAAATCTAAGTTTTCCGACACCAGCCTGGGGCCAACTTTGCAAGCAGGCTTTTCTAAGGGTAGCAATCTCTGTTCTGCTGTTTTAACTCTTTTCTGCACACCATTGTTCTCTAGATTCATGGTCTTCTCTATGGAGGTGTTCCGTGGGTACACCTTCCAAGTTATCTCATGTGACAGTTTACCCAAATATTTTTTCTATTGCATATCCATATTTGCAGGCTCTCTGATAATTTCTTCACCTCCTATTACCCATCCAACAAGCAGTGCCACATATTTTTGGTTATTGTTTGGCAGTGGCCCTCTCCCTTTTTAAACCAAATTTTGTGTCTGTTCATACCAGGTCAGGAAAACAGAAACAACTTGAAGTGTTTCAAGCAAGAACTTATATTTGTAGAACAGTATTTATTAACAGTAAGTTAGGTGCTTATAAATCCATAGGAAAGGTAGGAGGATTTAAAGTCAGAAATCCTGCTTCTAAATCTGTGTTCATTTCTCGCAGTCCAGAGATTGCAAGATCCATAGGAAATACCAGTGATGGTCACAGCTGCTCAACTTGGAGAAACAATAGTTTGTCTTTTGTTTCTCTTTTACCTTCAGAATCCCATGCAAGAGACTCTCACTGATGGATTCTAATGGTAGGGATACTTGGAAATTTAGCTCCAATTTTTTAGCTCCTGCAGTACAGACCATAGAAGGGAGAAAATGACAAATTACCAAAGACAATTTAAACAGTGTTTTTTTTATTTTTAAGTATATGTGCAGTCACTATATTTTTATCAGTACACTTCATAAAATCAGACTTCTATAGTAACAAAACTAAGGAATAAACTTTGAGGAGGAATTGAAGCTGTCAGTGAGTCAAACGATACTTAACAGGTTGATAAAATGGATACAATTCTGGTGATTATAAAGCAAATAGAAAGGTTTTATATCATACAATGTAAAATTAAAATAGATTAATGTACTTCACAAAAATGAATTTTGTGAATGGAAAACATTATAAGCAACATATTAGTGGAACTGTAATTGTGAAATTAGCCATAAAATATTCATATAATATTAATGGGAAATGATATTTTTGTAGAAGTGCAAAAGTGGTAAGCAATTCATAGAAGAAAGTTTCAAAATCTATTTCCAGTATAAAATTTTTAAAAGATTTATTCATTTGACTTCTAATTGATCATTTTTACCTATTTCTATAATCTTTTAACATAATAAAAATATGTATTTTGAGATACACCAGAAATACAGCTACACGTGCAACAACTCCTACAGAACAACTACTGAACGCTGGCAGAAGACCCCAGACCTCCCAAAAGGCAAGAAACTCCCCACATACCTGGGTAGGGCAAAGCAGAGAGATTCCCGCAGAGAGGAGCGGTGCCGAGCGGCACTCACCAGCCCGAGAGGCTTGTCTGCTCCCCCGCCGGGGCGGGCGGCGCTGGAGCTGAGGCTCGGGCTTCGGTCAGAGCGCAGGGAGAGGACTGGGACTGGCGGCGAGAACTCAGCCTGAAGGGGGCTAATGTGCCACAGCTAGCCGGGAGGGAGTCCGGGAAAACTCTGGAGCTGCCGAAGAGGCAGGAGACTTTTTCTTCCCTCTTGGTTTCCTGGTGCGCGAGGAGAGGGGATTAAGAGCGCCGCGTAAAGGAGCTCCAGAGACGGGCGCGAGTCGCGGCTGAAAGCGCGGAGCCCAGAGACGGGCGTGGGACGCTGGGGCTGCTGCTGCCGCCGCCAAGAAGCCTGTGTGCGAGCGCAGGACACTGTCCACACCGCCCTTCCGGGAGCCTGTGCAGCCTGCCACTGCCGGGGTCCCGGGATCCAGGGGCGGCTTCCCTGGGAGAACGCACGGCCCGCCCCGGGCTGGTGCAACGTCACGCCGACCTCTGCCGCTGCAGGCACGCCCGGCACTCCGTGCCCCTCCCTCCCGCCCGGCCTGAGTGAGCCAGAGTCCCCGAAGAGGCTGCTCCTTTAACCCTGTCCTGTCTGAGCGAAGAACAGACGCCCTCCGGCGACCTACACGCAGAGGCGGGGCCAAATCCAAAGCTGAGACCCAGGAGCTGTGAGAACAAAGAAGAGAAAGGGAAACCTCTCCCAGCAGCCTCAGAAGCAGCGGATTAAAGCTCCACAATCAACTTCATGTACCCTGCATCTGTGGAATACATGAATAGACAACAAATCATCCCAAATTGAGGAGCCAGGAGTCAGTGCTGTGCCTCTGAGGTGGGAGAGCCAACTTCAGGACACTGGTCCACAAGAGACCTCCCAGCTCCACATAATATCAAACGGCGAAAATCTTCCAGAGATCTCCATCTCAACACCAGCAACCAGCTTCACTCAACGACCAGCAAGCTACAGTGCTGGACACCCTATGCCAAACAACTGGCAAGACAGGAACACAACACCACCCATTAGCAGAGAGGCTGCCTCAAATCATAAAAAGTCCGCAAACACCCCAAAACACACCACCAGACGTGGACCTGCCCACTAGAAAGACAAGATCCAGCCTCATCCACCAGAACACAGGCAGTAGTCCCCTCCACCAAGAAGCCTACACAACCCACTAAACCATCCTTAGCCACTGGGGACAGACACCAAAAACAACGGAAACTACGAACCTGCAGCCTGCAAAGAGGAGACCCCAAACACAGTAACATAAGCAAAATGAGAAGACAGAAAAACACACAGCAGGAGAAGGAGCAAGATAAAAACCCACCAGACCTAACAAATGAAGAGGTAATAGGCAGTCTATCTGAAAAAGAATTCAGAATAATGATGGTAAAGATGATCCAAAATCTTGGAAATAGAATAGACAAAATGCAAGAAACAGTTAACAAGGACCTAGAAGAACTAAAGACGAATCAAGCATCGATTAAAAACACAATAAATGAAATAAAAAATACTCTAGATGGGATCAATAGCAGAATAACTGAGGCAGAAGAACGGATAAGTGAGGTGGAAGATAAAATAGTGGAAATAACTGCTGCACAGCAAAATAAAGAAAAAAGAATGAAAAGAACAGAGGACAGTCTCAGAGACCTCTGGGACAACATTAAACGCACCAACATTCGAATTATAGGGGTTCCAGAAGAAGAAGAGAAAAAGAAAGGGACTGAGAAAATATTTGAAGAGATTATAGTTGAAAACTTCCCTAATATGGGAAAGGAAATAGTTAATCAAGTCCAGGAGGCACAGAGAGTCCCATACAGAATAAATCCAAGGAGAAATACACCAAGACACATATTAATCAAACTGTCAAAAATTAAACACAAAGAAATCATATTAAAAGCAGCAAGGCAAAAACAACAAATAACACACAAGGGAATCCCCATCAGGATAACAGCTGATCTCTCAGCAGAAACTCTACAAGCCAGAAGGGAGTGGCAGGACATACTTAAAGTGATGAAGGAGAAAAACCTGCAACCAAGATTACTCTACCCAGCAAGGATCTCATTCAGATTTGATGGAGAAATTAAAACCTTTACAGACAAGCAAAAGCTGAGAGAGTTCAGCACCACCAAACCAGCTTTACAACAAATGCTAAAGGAACTTCTCTAGGCAAGAAACACAACAGAAGGAAAAGAACTACAATAACGAACCCAAAACAATTAAGAAAATGGGAATAGGAACATACATATCAATAATTACCTTAAATGTAAATGGACTAAATGCTCCCACCAAAAGACACAGACTGGCTGAATGGATACAAAAACAAGACCCATATATATGCTGTCTACAAGAGACCCACTTCAGACCTAGAGATACATACAGACTGAAAGTAAGGGGATGGAAAAAGATATTCCATGCAAATGGAAACCAAAAGAAAGCTGGAGTAGCAATTCTCATATCAGACAGAATAGACTTTGAAATAAAGACTACTAGAAGAGACAAAGAAGGACACTACATAATGATCAAGGGATCAATCCAAGAAGAAGATATAACAATTGTAAATATTTATGCACCAAACATAGGAGCACCTCAATACATAAGGGAAATATTAACAGCCATAAAAGGAGAAATCGACAGTAACACAATCATAGTAGGGGACTTTAACACCCCACTTTCACCAATGGACAGGTCATCCAAAATGAAAATAAACAAGGAAACACAAGCTTTAAATGATACATTAAACAAGATGGACTTAATTGATATTTATAGGACATTCCATCCAAAAACAACAGAATACACATTTTTCTCAAGTGCTCATGGAACATTCTCCAGGATAGATCATATCTTGGGTCACAAATCAAGCCTTGGTAAATTTAAGAAAATTGAAATTGTATCAAGTATCTTTTCCGACCACAATGCTATGAGACTAGATATCAATTACAGGAAAAGAGCTGTAAAACATACAAACACATGGAGGCTAAACAATACACTACTTAATAACGAAGTGATCACTGAAGAAATCAAAGAGGAAATTAAAAAATACCTAGAAACAAATGACAATGGAGACACGACGACCCAAAACCTATGGGATGCAGCAAAAGCAGTTCTCAGAGGGAAGTTTATGGCAATACAATCCCACCTTAAGAAACAGGAAATATCTCGAATAAACAACCTAACCTTGCACCTAAAGCAATTAGAGAAAGAAGAACAAAAACATCCCAAAGTTAGCAGAAGGAAAGAAATCATAAAAATCAGATCAGAAATAAATGAAAAAGAAATGAAGGAAACGATAGCAAAGATCAATAAAACTAAAAGCTGGTTCTTTGAGAAGATAAACAAAATTGATAAACCATTAGCCAGACTCATCAAGAAAAAAAGGGAGAAGACTCAAATCAATAGAATTAGAAATGAAAAAGGAGAAGTAACAACTGACACTGCAGAAATACAAAAGATCATGAGAGATTACTATAAGCAACTCTATGCCAATAAAATGGACAACCTGGAAGAAATGGACAAATTCTTAGAAATGCACAACCTGCCAAGACTGACTCAGGAAGAAATAGAAAATATGAATAGACCAATCACAAGCACTGAAATTGAAACTGTGATTAAAAATCTTCCAACAAACAAAAGCCCAGGACCAGATGGCTTCACAGGCGAATTCTATCAAGCATTTAGAGAAGAGCTAACACCTATCCTTCTCAAACTCTTCCAAAATATAGCAGAGGGAGGAACACTCCCAAACTCATTCTACGAGGCCACCATCACCTTGATACCAAAACCAGACAAGGATGTCACAAAGAAAGAAAACTACAGGCCAATATCACTGATGAACATAGATGCAAAAATCCTCAACAAAATACTAGCAAACAGAATCCAACAGCACATTAAAAGGATCATACACCATGATCAAGTGGGGTTTATTCCAGGAATGCAAGGATTCTTCAATATACGCAAATCAATCAATGTGATACACCATATTAACAAGTTGAAGGAGAAAAACCATATGATCATCTCAATAGATGCAGAGAAAGCTTTTGACAAAATTCAACACCCATTTATGATAAAAACCCTGCAGAAAGTAGGCATAGAGGGAACTTTCCTCAACATAATAAAGGCCATATATGACAAACCCACAGCCAGCATCGTCCTCAATGGTGAAAAACTGAAACCATTTCCACTAAGATCAGGAACAAGACAAGGTTGCCCACTCTCACCACTCTTATTCAACCTAGTTTTGGAAGTTTTAGCCACAGCAATCAGAGAAGAAAAGGAAATAAAAGGAATCCAAATGGGAAAAGAAGAAGTAAAGCTGTCACTGTTTGCAGATGACATGATACTATACATAGAGAATCCTAAAGATGCTACCAGAAAACTACTAGAGCTAATCAATGAATTTGGTAAAGTTGCAGGATACAAAATTAATGCACAGAAATCTCTGGCATTCCTATATACTAATGATGAAAAATCTGAAAGTGAAATCAAGGAAACACTCCCATTTACCATTGCAACAAAAAGAATAAAATATCTAGGAATAAACCTACCTAAGGAGACAAAAGACCTGTATGCAGAAAATTATAAGACACTGATGAAAGAAATTAAAGATGATACAAACAGATGGAGAGATGTACCATGTTCTTGGATTGGAAGAATCAACATTGTGAAAATGACTCTACTACCCAAAGCAATCTACAGATTCAATGCAATACCTATCAAACTACCAATGGCATTTTTCACAGAACTAGAACAAAAAATTTCACAATTTGTATGGAAACACAAAAGACCCCGAATAGCCAAAGCAATCTTGAGAACGAAAAATGGAGTTGGAGGAATCAGGCTCCCTGACTTCAGACTATACTACAAAGCTACAGTAATCAAGACAGTATGGTACTGGCACAAAAACAGAAAGATAGATCAATGGAACAGGATAGAAAGCCCAGAGATAAACCCACGGACATATGGTCACCTTATCTTTGATAAAGGAGGCAGGAATGTACAGTGGAGAAAGGACAGTCTCTTCAATAAGTGGTGCTGGGAAAACTGGACAGGGACATGTAAAAGTATGAGATTAGATCACTCCCTAACACCATACACAAAAATTAGCTCAAAATGGATTAAAGACCTAAATGTAAGGCCAGACACTATCAAACTCCTAGAGGAAAACATAGGCAGAACACTCTATGACATAAATCACAGCAAGATCCTTTTTGACCCATCTCCTAGAGAAATGGAAATAAAGACAAAAATAAACACATGGGACCTAATGAAACTTCAAAGCTTTTGCACAGCAAAGGAAACCATAAACAAGACCAAAAGACAACCCTCAGAATGGGAGAAAATATTTGCAAATGAAGCAACTGATAAAGGATTAATCTCCAAAATTTATAAGCAGCTCATGCAGCTCAATAGCAAAAAAACAAACAACCCAATCCAAAAATGGGCAGAAGACCTAAATAGACATTTCTCCACAGAAGATATACAGACAGCCAACAAACACATGAAAGGATGCTCAACATCTTTACTCATTAGAGAAATGCAAATCAAAACTACAATGAGATATCATCTCACACCAGTCAGAATGGCCATCATCAAAAAATCTAGAAACAATAAATGCTGGAGAGGGTGTGGAAAAAAGGGAACACTCTTGCACTGCTGGTGGGAATGTGAATTGGTACAGCCACTATGGAGAACAGTATGGAGGTTCCTTAAAAAACTACAAATAGAACTACCATATGACCCAGCAATCCCACTACTGGGCATATACCCTGAGAAAACCATAATTTAAAAAGAGACATGTACCAAAATGTTCATAGCAGCCCTATTTACAATAGCCCGGAGATGGAAACAACCTAAGTGTCCATCATTGGATGAATGGATAAAGAAGATGTGGCACATATATACAATGGAATATTACTCAGCCATAAAAAGAAATGAATTTGAGCTATTTGTAATGAGGTGGATGGACCTAGAGTCTGTCATACAGAGTGAAGTAAGTCAGAAAGAGAAAGACAAATACTGTATGCTGACACATATATATGGAATTTAAGAAAAAAATGTCATCAAGAACATAGGGGTAAGACAGGAATAAAGACACAGACCTACTAGAGCATGGACTTGAGGATATGGGGAGGGGGAAGGGTAAGCTGTGACAAAGTGAAAGAGCGGCATGGACATATATACACTACCAGATGTAAGGTAGAGAGCTAGTGGGAAGCAGCCGCATAGCCCAGGGAGATCAGCTCGGTTCTTTGTGACCGCCTGGAGGGGTGGGATAGGGAGGGTGGGAGGGAGACGCCAAAGGGAGGGGATATGGGAACATATGTATATGTATAACTGATTAAATTTGTAAAATTAAAAAAAAAAAAAAAATATATGTATTTTTTGTGTATATAAAATTTTTCTAGAGACTCTATATACACAATTCCCAATGAAGTCAGTGTTCATTTGCATATGTCAAGGAAACATGATTCTAATTTGCTTTATTCATTAGCATAGGAATTGCTGTGACATCTGCTTCTCAGCACATTTAGTGGAGTGATTTGTACCTGTGCTTGATGTTTTCCATTTTTCAATTTAGTTTACCTTCTTTCCTCTCCTGGCTGTCCTGTGCCCTGGGAGGTGGACCTCCATGGACTACTTCCATGGGTTCTCTTGCCCCTGGCTTCCAGTTGGATTTAGTCACTGGCAGCAAGAGATGGAAGCATGGAAGAAAAGTCCAGGGTATTTATATCTCCAGGCAATTTGCTACAACTCCTGACAAGTGGCCTTCACCATAGAATTATTTTCTCCAGGTTTCAGTAACTGCTCCATCCTCAGATCCTTTAGGCCCAGGCGGGGGGTGGGGGTATGGTGGAGGAGAGTGCGGGGATAGCTCCCCTGGGAGACTGCACTATCACTTGCTGTATCTCTTCCTGTAAACCCTATCCACACCTTCAAATCAATCCTTTTTATTAAACTCTCTTCAATTAGCAAGTTTCAGTATGTTTTCTTCCAGGACTTTGATTAACATAATGCCCTTTTCAAGCTATGCTATAGAAAGAATTGCTGTGACTAATAAAAAAAAGAAAAAGATACTTATGCTCTAATAAAGCTAGGCTTCAGCAGTTTTCTAGATTAATGATTTAGGGTCTCTCTGAGCACATCTGGCCTTGAAGCCAAGTCTACAGTATAGCTGGTATTTAAACTACAAGTAATTCGTCTCTTGTTTAATCTATCAACAAATAACTTCCAAACTCTTACTATGTATGTCGCCCTGTGTTTGATGCAGATAACAGTATAGCAGTATAAAACATGGCAACTACCTTTAAGATGCTTTCACATTCCCTCTTATCTGAGTCTTTCAGACCCTTGTTTTTAATCCCTATTTGTCACTAGTCTAATGAGCCATACCATCTGTATACTATACACACACACACACACACACACACACACACACACATATTATATAATATATATGGTGTAGATGTAATAAAATTTAATGTACTAATTAAATAATATACCTTATTCTAAATATCCCTATATAGTAAAATAGTAAATGAATTATTAATCAGCACATTAATCCTGCTTATCTTTCCTTAGCCAACCTGTCCATTTTGGAAGAGAGAAAATTATAGAGAGGGGAGAATATATGATATTTTATTATTTAAAGATTAACTGTATTGTGCCATTTCTTCACCTCCTTCCAAGGCCAAGTGGAGCACAAACTGGGGAAAAAAAGAGTTAAATATTGTTTCTGCATGGTTCTTTCATAGTGATCCCCTCCAAGTTTTTTTTTTTTTTTAAACACCTCATGGTAAATCTATCCGTCCTTTCTATTATGTAAACTTAACTGGCTTAACTATGAAATTCATGTATTATTGTGTAATTTTTTGTTAGGCATAAATTTGACTGGTTGAGTTGTAAAATTCAACTACCCTTGAATGGATAGTTTTTCAGTAGATTTCTACACCAAGGGCTATTTTCATAAGAAAAGAGTTCCAAAAGTGCAGGCTAAAAACCTTGCAGTATCAGTTTTCCTCCCTTCCTCCCCAACCCTAAGTGCTACATCCCCTCTACCACACCCAGTCACTCACCAAAGTCTTGTAGATACTATCTTCACGATATTACACTCCTTAATCCAACAAATATTTACTGAGTGATGTACTCTTCTAGGTGCTCAGGATACATCCGTGAATCAAATGCAGAGCTCTGCTCTCATAGAGCAAACATTCCAGCAGGGAAAGATGATAAACAATGGATATAACAAATCATTATACAGGATGATAGAAGGTGAAAAGTGCCATGAAAAATGACAAAGTAGAATAAGGTGAGGGAGGATTTCTGAGGTATTGGGTGTCCACAGGAGGCCTTATGAGGTGGTGGCCTTTGAACAAAGCTCTGAAGGAGGCAAGGATAATCTGTGGATAATGCCCTCCAGGCGCATGGAAGAACCTGCAATGATCCAAAAGTGAGAGTGTACTTGGCACATTCTAGGGATAGAAAGAATGGCTGAAATGTGGAAGGGTTCAGAGGTTGAACAAAGTGGAGAGGAGTGGGAAGTGAGGTCAGAGAGATAACAGGGAATAAGCTCATGTAGGGCCTTGGAGCTCATTTAAAGGATTGTGGTCTTTACTAGGTGCAATGCAGAATCATTGAAGGGTTCTGAGCAAGGAATGATTTCGTTTATGTGCTTTACAGAAAACTTGGCTGTGATATTGGGAGCAGAATTTGGTGGAGGAAAGGTAAAGTGGAGAGAGTATTTGGGACGCTACTGCAGTAATGCAGGCAAAAGCTTTGATGGCTCAGTTGAGGGTGGTAGCAGTGGAGGTGGTAGGAAATGGTTGGGTTCTGAATATGTTTCAGAGTGACAGCGTACAGAATTTACTGGTAGGTTGGATGTGGAACTTAAGAGAGGAGATCATGATGACTGCAGGGATTTTGCCTGAACAACTAGAGGAATGGACTAGTCATACATTGAGATGGGGAAATTGTAAATGCAAGATGATTGGAAACAAAAGACAAGAGCTCAGTTTGACATGATTACTTTCCTGCTCCTTCTGTTGGCTTCCCAACGATCTACAAAATAAAGTAATGAGAACCAACATTAATTTAATATTTTACATATTTTATTTCATTCCCTCTTAAAAGCAACATGATAAAGATGTTGTCATCCCCATTTTGCAGGTAGAGAAACTGAGGAATGCCATCTAGCACCTTACATCATATATCCTGTCCTCTAGCTGTAGACATCTTCAAAAACTCAAAGCACAATTATTCCTTCTTCTATGGGCTAGATTATAGTGCTATTCATTTATTTGTGGTCTCTCCCTATGGGAAGAGTACCTCCCTGTCCCATTGATATCAGGTTTGGTAAATTACTTGCTGTGGCCAAAGAAGTATGTGTGAAAGTGATATGGACCAATTCTGAGCAGAAGCTTCAACGAGCTGTATTTTTCCCCCTTCCATGAGACCTGCAGTATACTAGTCCAGGGCTACTCTTTCAGCGTGAATCCTAGAATAAAGACAATATTGAACTTAACTGAAGCTCATTCTGATGAACATGTGGTATGATCAAGTACTGACCTTTTTGGTTTGTGAGCCATTGAAAAATTGAGGTAGTTTGTTAGGACATCATAACTTAGCCTAAACTGTCTGACATGTTCTCCTAATCCCTTGCATTACTTCTATTAATGTGTATGTAATGTGTATATATATATATATATATATATGTGTGTGTGTGTGTGTGTGTGTGTGTGTGTGTGTGTGTGTATTTAGCAAGGATATAAGGTGGTTTACAAAGACATATAAAATAAATAAAGCAGCCTCAATTAAAGTCTAGACAAATTAATGAAAACAAAGATAGGCATAAAAGAGTAGAATGAAAGATGAAGCAAAAAATACACACCCACCAAAGTGGGCCACATATATGGCTCTAAGTTTTCCAAAAGCTAAAAGAGGGAAAATTTGATTAATCCTGAAGTTTACAATATTTTTGAGATAAAAACTCGCCAATCACTAATGGAATGGATAAGTTTTCTTGATATTAGGACAAAACAGGATATTTTAAAAGACATATAAGTTAACTGTATCATATTGAAGCACATTATTTAGGGATGAAGTGAGGGTTGTATTGTGCCACTTATTTGAAACCTACCATATGTTATACCATATTATTTTCTAATTTTTAAAGCCTATTCCTTTAAAATCAGTAAGAATACTCTGGGGCAGGAAATGAGGATCTGATGCAGGATTTTCTATCTCTTACTAATTGTAACACCTTTTACAGAGCCTTGGATACAGAAGTTTTCAGTATTGATTTATTGATAATGAGAATATTAAAGGCAGAGAAATGAAAAACAAGATCTATTCATGATGCATGAATACATCTATTCATGACTACATATTATTCTATCACATAGATATATCTTAGTTAATTCAGGAATTTGCCTTGTTTGATTTTTAGATTTTCTCTACTTTTATTGTATATATTACAGTGATGAGTATCTTTGGGTGTAAATTGTCTGCATGTCTACTCTTGTAGAGTAGATTCCTGGAAGTAAAATTACTAAGTCAAAAGGTGATATCATATGTTTCCAAACTTTCTTCTTGAAAAGATGTGACAATTTATTCCTTCTGATAGTATTAAGGGTATCATTTTTATCATATCAATACTCTCATCTATGTATTCAAATGTGTTATACCCTAGAGGCTGGAGTATCCTAGAAGTTGGGACTTTTGTCCAGTTCAAAAGAAAGAGCTTCCTTGCAGCCATTAGCAAAAATTATAGTAACAAATGAGTCAAATTGGATTATTTACTATTGTTGATTAAGTAACTTACTGAGGGTTATTGTAGTAAAAAACATCATTAGGTTTGTGGATCACTTGTTACTATAATCTCTGTAAAACTATTTATACAAGACTTGCAGATATTAGTATATGTAACAGTAAATATATTCTAATAATAATTACAGACAGCATTTATTGAGTGCTTACTATGTTCTAGTCAGTATTCTAGATGCTTTACATTTAATTCACACTCCAAATCAATGATATTGTTAATAATATTGCCCTGGAATTGATGCATGGGAAGCTCAAGTAATTTATCTAAGGCCACATAGTAAGTAACTGGTGGGACCAGGATGCTATTTTAGTAACTCAACTCTAGAGCTTGCCATCATATTGCCTATAACATTACTTAATTACATGGAAAAAAGTCTCAAACTCAATATCCATATTCTGCCATAAGATTAACTCTAAATAGTTACATTGATAATTTGATGCTTATATTTTAACTTTTCCATTGTGAAGAATAACAAAGTTTTTTAGCATATCAACCATCTCAATGTTCCTATCTAACTTCCACTTCATTTATATAGATATAAATATTACTGTACTTTCTTGCTGTTTTCTTTTAATCATTTGGCCAAATTAATAGCTTTCATGTATTTCTTTTTTTTTTTTTTTTTTTTTTTGCGGTACGTGGGCCTCTCACTGTTGTGGCCTCTCCCATTGTAGAGCACAGGCTCCGGACACGCAGGCTCAGCGGCCATGGCCCACGGGCCCAGCCGCTCCGCAGCATGCGGGATCTTCCCGGACAAGGGCACGAACCTGTGTCCCCTGCATCGGCAGGCGGACTCTCAACTACTGCACCACCAGGGAAGCCCTCATGTATTTCTTGATAAGGAAAATTGTTATTCCTTGATTAACATTATCATGATGAAAACCTCAGCAGATAATTAATAAAGCTTTTGTGGTAACACTGTGAGGCTGAAAGAAACCAGCTGGGGAAACTACCACCATCTTCATTCAGCCATTCAAAATGAAATTATAATTTTAATGAACCTTAAAATTATCCATTTGGGGCTTTCCTGGTGGCACAGTGGTTGAGAGTCCGCCTGCCGCTGCAGGGGACACGGGTTCGTGCCCCGGTCCGGGAAGATCCCACGTGCCGCGGAGCGGCTGGGCCTGTGAGCCATGGCCGCTGAGCCTGCACATCCGGAGCCTGTGCTCCGCAATGGGAGAGGCCACAACAGTGAGAGGTACGCGTACCGCAAAAAAAAAAAAAAAAAAAAAAAAAAAAAAAAAAAAAAACTATCCATTTGGCTATAAAGGAAATAAACCATACCTCACTTGGTATTCCTTTATGGCTGAGGAACTCAGTATTATATAGGCAAGAAAGAGTATATCATTTGTCTTTGGTATGTAGACTGAAGCATGTAGATTTCAAGGAGAATTTCAATAAATTTAAACTGCTCAAGTGTATCAGTAAAACTGAAAAGAGAATCTTTTCTGATGTGTGACCTTTTTGATCTTTTGGTGATACTTCTAATCCTTCATAACACAAAATACACACACATACACCCCCAAACACACAAACATGCACAATAAACAAAAATCAATCAAAGCAAAAACACAATTTCTGAAGATCTGAATTATTATTTTTTTTAAATAGAAGAAATTTTAGCCTTGGGGCAATATTCTACATTGAAAATAACTTGCATTTCAGATTTAATTAATAAACTATAATGCTTAATCTTATTCACTCCATTGACTCACTGTTTGATTTTGGGCAAGTTACACAGACTCTTTGGGCCTTAGCTTGCCCCATCCGTAAAATGAAAGCATTAGATCAGATGATTTCTAAGATCCTTACTACTTTGGGATCAGCCTACCACAACACATACTGTGGGTTTTTTTTGTGGAATAATAAAAATGGCCCCGTTTTATTATTCCACTGTGGTGTAGAGTATATTTATTGGCATAGCTGAAATCACACTATTAGCTGGCAATCGCTGTAATAATATTATCAAGTATTTTTTTAATTTGTCCCTTAGTTTGTGGTCTTCTCACTGAAAATTGAAAACTAAATTAAGCATTTTATCATAACTGTTTTAAAGAGTGCTACTGTGAGAATTAACAAGATAACAATATAAATATTTATAAAGTGCCTAGCACTGTCTATGACGTAAGTTTTCACTAAATGGCACCTATTATTGCCATTAAAAAGGACTACTTTGAGTGCTGAGGAAATTTTCTGGAAATTCTTCAAACTCTGACAAAGAAGAGATGAGTCATTTCTTTACAAGTTAACTATTTGATATATTCAAATGGGTGAATGTGCTCCTTAGTGTGTTCCTGAAAAATTTATTCCATGTATTTCCTTTGCCATACTTTCCTTCCTAATAACCCACTCACCAGCTGTTCATAAGCAACATTTGTTTAGGTCAGAAAAAAAATTCCAATATGGTATTTGAACTCCCAAGTTTTTCTGGATTTGTTTGAATGTTTGATGTGTTCAATATGTTTATGTAACATGAAAATATTCATGTGGATGTTGTGGATGCACATATTGAACAATTTTGTATGTCAAATTTATGCCATAGGTTAGTGCTCTAGTGCCTGTGTAAATTAAGCCATACGATTATAGGCAGGAAACACCAATTACTTCTGCTTATTCTTTCCTACTGCTTAGAACAGTTGTTCAAAATGATTTTACAATTAGTTTTAAAACTTTGAAACTGCACCTCCATTTCTTGTTTTGAAAGAAATAAATCTCAAGTCTGTCTTATTGAGTTGATCTAAATTGTATTCCTCATAGGTTACCCCACCAGATAATCCTACCTGGTCCATCAGGGATTTTCTTTTTTCTTTCTTTAAAAAAAAAAAAAAATATATATATATATATATATATATATATATATATATATATTATTTATTTATTTAGGCTGTGCAAGGTATTCGTTGCGGCATGCAGGATCTTTGTTGTGCCATGTGAACTCTTAGTTGCAGCATGCATGCAGGATCTAGTTCGCTGACCAGGGATTGAACCTGGGGCCCCCTGCACTGGGAGCTCAGAGTCTTACCCACTGGACCACCAGGGAAGTCCCCATCAGGGACTTTCTGATGTGGTTGAATTTATACACAGATAAAGAATTTACTTATTGTGGGAAGAATGGAGTCCTGTAGAGGAATGTAGTGGGTACATTCTCAAGGACCACAGAGATTTTAACTATCTTCTCCCCGAATACTCCTGGCCATTCTTTTCTGTGCTTGATATTTGCTTGTGACCAAGTGTCCTGACCCATAGCAGAGTACCTGTAATTCCAGAGATAGACAGGAGCAATTTAGGCCAAGTAAGGAGTCCAGTAAAAAGAACCCATCAGAGATCAGTGTTGCTGGGTTCAATAACATTGATTGAAAGGTGGAGAGGAAAAGTAATTGAGGAACTAAGGAACCCTACATGAGGAAATGTATATGGCATAATCCCCAAATGAAACATACACATTTTAAATTCCTTCTTCATACCATAATCAGTGATTGATCATTGTATTTCAAATTTTCACTACAAAGTTTTTTTTTTTTTTTTTTTTTTTGTGGTATGCGGGCCTCTCACTGCTGTGGCCCCTCCCGTCACGGAGCACAGGCTCCAGACACAGAGGCTCAGCGGCCATGGCCCACGGGCCCAGCCACTCTGCAGCATGCGGGATCCTCCTGGACCGGGGCACGAACCTGTGTCCCCCGCATCAGCAGGTGGACCCTCAACCACTGCGCCACCAGGGAAGCCCCACTAGAAAGTTTTAAATATTGATTCTAAATGTAGCTTGGGCATGAGAAAAAAAGTCACCATCATGTTCCTTATCTCCCATAGAATCCATTCTAAGGCTAAACTTCATTTCCCAAGAGGTGGATTTTTTAGAACTCTTTTAACTCAATCTTTTTCTAATGATTTGAGTTTTATGCATGAAAAGCTGTGATAAATTTCTGTCTTTTGAATAAATTGATCATAGACAAACACCAAGGGTTTTTAGGAGCATGAACAGGAAATTGGATTTTAAGAGATTCTGTGTCATTATCTTAAAAAAATTAGAACAAAACAGTTTAAACAAGGTACTTGAGAAAACAGAACTGTTTAGTTGGCTGTATTCATCTTGACAAAGACACACAAATATATCCACTGGCAGAACATATAAAAGTCTTCGGCATTACCTTATATTTAATTTTAAAAATAAGTATTGGCCTTGCCCTTTCAGGAAATTTTTATCATTTTCTTCTTTGGCTGAGAATCTATATGACCTTTGTACCACCCGTGTGCTAAGGAATAC
Source organism: Mesoplodon densirostris (assembly GCF_025265405.1). Classification (NCBI taxonomy): domain Eukaryota; kingdom Metazoa; phylum Chordata; class Mammalia; order Artiodactyla; family Ziphiidae; genus Mesoplodon; species Mesoplodon densirostris. The sequence continues at coordinate 25,117,861 of NC_082668.1, forward strand.
CATAACGTTGTTAACATTGATCTTTTTCTGCAAATGTTCCATCAACTTCTCTCTAAGGTCCTATGTTCCTTGTGGGCAGAGTTAGTACAGGCTACTGTACCTGAAAATCCATACTTAGCTTGCTATCTGTAGCAATTAATAAATGATTTTCTTTATCAGCCATTAGTCCCTATGCCATTAATCAAAAAGGCCATTTGGTCTGGTCTTCAGTATGGCAGAACAGGTGATGAATACACATAAAAACAGAAAAGACAAAGAAATTTCATTTGAGAGGATAAGAGGAACAGTATAGGCTTAAAGACCATTTCAAAATGATTCCTGGCCCTAGACTTCATTGTTTTGTTCTTGTTGTTTTTTTGCGGTACACGGGCCTCTCACTGTTGTGGCCTCTCCCGTTGCGGAGCACAGGCTCCGGACGCTCAGGGTCAGTGGCCATGGCTCACTGGCACAGCCGCTCCGTGGCATGTGGGATCTTCCCGGACCGGGGCACGAACCCGTGTCCCCTGCATTGGCAGGCGGACTCTCAACCACTGCACCACCAGGGAAGCCCCTAGCCCTAGACTTTAAAACCTGTTTCAAAACAGTTTATATGCTCTAACACACATACAACAAGTTAACATTTTTCCACTCAGGCCCTGTGTAAGAGTTAAGAACCTTAGGTACTTTATCCCATTTCATTGTCAGCTAACCCATATCAACCAGCAGGGAAAATCATAGGTAAATTATCAGATAAGTAAGTATGTGTTTTATAACCTTTGATCTTCTCTCTTTGTGTTTCCTACCTCTCTTGGGCATCTCCACTCCAGGACACACAGTGTTTTATCCACCTTTTTTCTTTATCATAGGTTTAGAGGTCCATTTGGCACACATAGTTTGACCCGATTTCCCTTGAAGTCCTGGATGCATTTCATTCGAATAAATTTAAAGCTACTGTACAGTAAGTGACCTGAAAGCATAGTCATACAATCCCGAATGAAGTTAAGGTTAGGGAAGTGTCCATCAATGAAAAGCAAAATGAGAAATTTGCATGCCAGACATCATAAGCTCCGTCTTCTCTAAATGGATCCATTATTTCCTTTCAGATGTGCATTTTTCAGCCTATCAGACACATTTCTTAACTCGGGAACATGCTCTTTTAGGGCAGGAATAGTGTGTGTTTTCCCTTCGGATATATCATATTGCAGAAAATAGAATCTCAATAAATATTGTATGTTCATTAATTGATGCATAATTAAAACAAATTAAACATTAATTTCAAAGTCATAAAAATGTTAATTTTGGAATATGGGCTGTTTGAGGTACTTCTATTCTTCTTAATTGGTAACTATAAGTTACCAAGTTATCTTAATTAAGTTATCTTAATTGGTTGACTATATTCGCTAAGCACCTATTTATTAAGCAGCTCCTTTTTGCAGGCTTTTGCTTAGCATGAGAGATACACTGAGGTATTAGAGATACACCAGTGTACAAGATAGACGTGATTCCTAGCCTCTGGAATGTATCCACATTTTTAAAAAGATTTGAAATAAGGCAACACTGAAGAGTACCCACTCTAGTAATCAACTAGACAGTAACACTTAAAGTTTAATATCTTTGACTTCCACTCTTTCTCTCCATTTTTAATCTCCATATTTCTAAATTAGTATGCACATAAGATTTAAAATTATTTTGTCTTTCTGAGACCATTAATATTACTTTACTGTAGAGATTAATATCACATTTGTACAGCATAGGGAGATCTCAGGGCTGCAGAGCATTATAAATTCTGTTTTGATCCTTGCAGTCTTTGTTTGAACATGTATTGTAGGTGTCTTTTTCCTTGAAAAAATCAATTTTCATTGGGTAAGGACACCTTACTTTTTGATGTAAAGAACACATAGCCACTCTGCAGTGTGCTAGTATTTTCTTCTCCAGAATGATCCTCTTGCATAGAAAGAAGGACTTGTGTTTGTTGATGTAACTCTACCATATTTTTTTTTCTAAACATAATCTGCTTTCCCTTCTCCCCCAAACACCTGTGGTCATGAAGTGTAAAAGATAATGTACCAGAAAGTACTTTTAAGCTATGAAGTCCTATAGGTTTGCTGGCTATTATTCACTTCAAATTAAGCCTTCTATAAGTCTGGACTAAGTGGGAAAGATTGTGAAACCTCACATTTTTGTGAAATATTTATATATTACAGAGAGAGAAAGAGCAGGAAAAAGAGAACGTGAGGCCAAGGGAAAGCAATGATTTAACAGTTCTTATTCCTTGGTGGTCAAATTAGAAAAGACTTTTATTTTCTTCTTTATATTTTTGTATTTTCTAATATTTTTAAACCAAAACAGTATGAAAAGGGAAAGAAATGAGCCTCCAGACATTTCTGTCTTTGCAGTCTCTTCAGACTCAAGTAGTTGCACCTGTTCACATAGGTAGACACATGCCTTATGTTAATTGAGGACAGGTAGGAATGAATCCCCGTGCGAAAAAAAAACACCACCCAAATATAATATTGTATACTTATCTCTCTGTCAGTAGTTTAAAATGCAGATTCTCTAGGCAAGTGTCATTATATCACAAGTACCTTTCAGTGCATCAGATTTTCAGGTCATGTTTTTTAGTAATATAAAACTATTGATTGGGAATTTGTGTGAAATAAGGCACTTGTATGCTTCTAGTTATGAATTAGCTGTGGCCTTGGAAAAAACTCTAAAATTCTGAGCATTGGTTCCTTTCACATATGTATAAGATCAATAAGATTCTCTCAAGCTCCAAAAATTAGTAATTCTATGACTGTCTCCAGGTGCTTAATATGTGGGTGTTTTTCATGCTCCCTTCACTTTTAGTCATCTATTTCCAGGTATCCTCATCTGAGGCCTCCAGAACAGGTTCCTTGGGGTGGGTTAGGAGTGAGGGGAGAGACAGAAAAGAGGACATGAGATTGCATTTCTACTGTACTCCTTGCAAGGAACTTTACATCTATTTCACAACCACCCTTAGAAGCAGCATTACTTTTCTGTTTGAAAAAACAAAACTGAGAATTATACTAAATGATCAAAGTTAATACATCTAACAAATAGCTGAGTTAGGAATGGAAAACCTATAGGTAAAGCCTGTGACCTTTCTACCATACCAGGTCATCTCTCAGAAAGAAATCATAACATCTAGGATTGGGGCAGGAAACTGCTTCCAAACTAATTTTCTTTCTTTGCTGCTGGGCCCTTTGTCAATTCTAAAATGCCAACCTGTATTCCTGCAGTTTCTGGGGATGCTTTGGTAACTGACTATATTGCCAGTAGTTTAAAAAATTCTAGTATTTCAGTTACTTCATATTTCTCATGGAAATACCAACTAGGGTGTCCAAAGACTGATGTCCAAAAACTAGAACCTTAGAGGTTGAGGATAATTAAGTACCTGAATACTTCTAGAAGAAAAGGATGCTAGCGTTCAGAATTGCAGTCTTTAGGTACATAAAATATTTCTTTTTTGAGAACATTTTCCTTTGTATTTCTCCCAGTCCTTAGTGGTTCAGTAAGCATGAACTTGACAAGACAAAGCTGGTAGTTTAATACCAGCACAATATTTGCATTGTTCTGCATGCTGTGAATTTAGGTTTTTGTTTTGTTTTGTGTGATTGCAGGCAACAGAAACTGACCCTGGCTACCATAAAGAAAAGGATGTTTATTGTAGTGCTATTATGCGTGTAGCTCTGTATGTGTGTGTATGTGTGTCTTGGGGTTGTGGTGGTATTGGGGTGGGAGTCTCATGGAGTCAACCAGAAGCTGGAGAGCCAGGCTTGGGAACACCCAGGAGTCATGGGGGGACACTAGAGCGATCGGCCACAGGAAGTGCAGAGACAGCCTTTAGTGGGAACAGTCAGTCTGGTCAGTATCAGGATAGCACCCTCATTGCTCCTAAAGAAGTACCTCCAACAGTCCCATATCCTTGCATCACTCAAGAGTCAAAGTCCCAAACAGTGTCCCGTTGATCAAACTTGAGTCAGCAGACAGCGAACAGATTAGTCTTTAGGCTGTTTTTACTGTGAGACTGACTATACTTTCATGATAAGCCCAAAGAGGAATTTCAAAAAGGAGGTCAAATGTCCAACTGTGGGATGCTGAACAGATAAAAGAAAATTATATAGGATTCTCTATAGGTAGGTTTATAATCAAATCAAATATGGACTCATTGTGAAGAAATGATGTTAGTTTTGTTTTATTTTGTTTTTATAGAAATTAGCAAAGCCTTTTCTAATAGTAGAAATTTTCCTATTTTTCAGTGGTATAAATTCTTTATTTCCCTGTTGAATTAAAAACATTTAAATAATTTTGTTGTATTTCTTTACAAAAAAGAAAGACTTTAAGAAAATGTCAAAGAGAACTTCAGAGCTGGTTTTTCATCAGACTGCAGTAGGTACTAATCCCTAGGTTTATTCTGAAATTATCTGAACCAAGTAAAGCAGACTCAGATCTACATAGAGGTAGATGTAATTATTAGGTAGATGCAATTGTGGCTTCAGAATGACTATATTTTATTTTGCTTAAGTGGAACAGTGACATCTAGTGCCTGAAAAATTATGTCACTGGGTCAAAAGAAAGATAAGAATAGACATGCCTTTAGGTTGATTGAAGATGAATGAGGGATGATTTATTAGTTATATATGCAGAAATTCGTCTCTTACACTGCCTTTTCTCCATTCCCATGGTTACCACATTAGTGACTGCAACTCCTTCCTAGCTGTTCTCCTCAATTCTGGGCTTACCACATGCCAATATATTATTCCTCTATTTACAGTTCTTCAAGGAATTCCTATATTGTGTTTCCACCTTTTACCTACCAATCTTATTTCCTATTATTTCCCAAAACATATGCTTGTTTTTTGGTCAGATTTGATTTCTTCACTTTCAATGAACAAATCAGGTTTTTTCTACTTCCACAACTTGATTTATATTCCCTCTGCCTGGAAGGTTCTTCTCACTGTCTTTTGTCAAGTTTTATTTATCTTTCAAGTTTCATTTTCTTGACATGTCCTCCCTTTCTTTTGTTTTTCTAAAGCACTTATCTGAATCTCTATAGCATTTAGAGTCTGTAAAACTCCTGATATTTAGTTATAGTTTGTCTTGAATTAATTGCTACTTCTCTTATAGGATGGTATAGTTTCATCAATTAGACTGCAAATTCCTTGAGTTCAGGGAATTTCTACACTTCTAAACGCCCTTTTCAAATTGTTTGGGGATGTCAGTCAATAATCAATAAAAATTTTTGACAGGATTTTTGAAATTTTGGTTTTCTGTAGTTTTTGATAATTTGGTAAATTTTGATAGTTTTTTTGTAATTTGATTTTTGTATTTTGATAGTTTATTGAAATGTTGGCTTCTGCATTACAATAAATTGAGTATTCCATGAGGTAAAAAAAGAGCTGTATGACCTTGATGTTTACTTAAAAATATCACTTAGATAAAAAGAAATTCTTGGCGACTTCCGGGTAAGATGGCGGAAGAGTAAGACGCGGAGATCACCTTCCTCCCCACAGATACACCAGAAATATAGCTACGCGTGCAACAACTCCTACAGAACACCTACTGAACGCTGGCAGAAGACCCCAGACCTCCCAAAAGGCAAGAAACTCCCCACATACCTGGGTAGGGCAAAGCAGAGAGATTCCCGCACAGAGGAGCGGTGCCGAGCGGCACTCACCAGCCCGAGAGGCTTGTCTGCTCGCCCGCCGGGGCAGGCGGCGCTGGAAGCTGAGGCTCGGGCTTCGGTCAGAGCGCAGGGAGAGGACTGGGACTGGCGGCGAGAACTCAGCCTGAAGGGGGCTAATGTGCCACAGCTAGCCGGGAGGGAGTCCGGGAAAACTCTGGAGCTGCCGAAGAGGCAGGAGACTTTTTCTTCCCTCTTGGTTTCCTGGTGCGCGAGGAGAGGGGATTAAGAGCGCCGCGTAAAGGAGCTCCAGAGACGGGCGCGAGTCGCGGCTGAAAGCGCGGAGCCCAGAGACGGGCGTGGGACGCTGGGGCTGCTGCTGCCGCCGCCAAGAAGCCTGTGTGCGAGCGCAGGACACTGTCCACACCGCCCTTCCGGGAGCCTGTGCAGCCTGCCACTGCCGGGGTCCCGGGATCCAGGGGCGGCTTCCCTGGGAGAACGCACGGCGCACCTCGGGCTGGTGCAACGTCACGCCGACCTCTGCCGCTGCAGGCTCGCCCCGCACTCCGTGCCCCTCCCTCCCGCCCGGCCTGAGTGAGCCAGAGTCCCCGAAGAGGCTGCTCCTTTAACCCTGTCCTGTCTGAGCGAAGAACAGACGCCCTCCGGCGACCTACACGCAGAGGCGGGGCCAAACCCAAAGCTGAGGCCCAGGAGCTGTGAGAACAAAGAAGAGAAAGGGAAACCTCTCCCAGCAGCCTCAGAAGCAGCGGATTAAAGCTCCACAATCAACTTCATGTACCCTGCATCTGTGGAATACATAAATAGACAACAAATCATCCCAAATTGAGGAGCCAGGAGTCAGTGCTGTGCCTCTGAGGTGGGAGAGCGAACTTCAGGACACTGGTCCACAAGAGACCTCCCAGCTCCACATAATATCAAACGGCGAAAATCTTCCAGAGATCTCCATCTCAACACCAGCACCCAGCTTCACTCAACGACCAGCAAGCTACAGTGCTGGACACCCTATGCCAAACAACTAGCAAGACAGGAACACAACACCACCCATTAGCAGAGAGGCTGCCTCAAATCATAAAAAGTCCGCAGACACCCCAAAACACACCACCAGACGTGGACCTGCCCACCAGAAAGACAAGATCCAGCCTCATCCAGCAGAACACAGGCAGTAGTCCCCTCCACCAAGAAGCCTACACAACCCACTAAACCAACCTTAGCCACTGGGGACAGACACCAAAAATAACGGGAACTACGAACCTGCAGCCTGCAAAGAGGAGACCCCAAACACAGTAACATAAGCAAAATGAGAAGACAGAAAAACACACAGCAGGAGAAGGAGCAAGATAAAAACCCACCAGACCTAACAAATGAAGAGGTAATAGGCAGTCTATCTGAAAAAGAATTCAGAATAATGATGGTAAAGATGATCCAACATCTTGGAAATAGAATAGACAAAATGCAAGAAACAGTTAACAAGGACCTAGAAGAACTAAAGACGAATCAAGCATCGATTAAAAACACAATAAATGAAATAAAAAATACTCTAGATGGGATCAATAGCAGAATAACTGAGGCAGAAGAACGGATAAGTGAGGTGGAAGATAAAATAGTGGAAATAACTGCTGCACAGCAAAATAAAGAAAAAAGAATGAAAAGAACAGAGGACAGTCTCAGAGACCTCTGGGACAACATTAAACGCACCAACATTCGAATTATAGGGGTTCCAGAAGAAGAAGAGAAAAAGAAAGGGACTGAGAAAATATTTGAAGAGATTATAGTTGAAAACTTCCCTAATATGGGAAAGGAAATAGTTAATGAAGTCCAGGAGGCACAGAGAGTCCCATACAGAATAAATCCAAGGAGAAATACACCAAGACACATATTAATCAAACTGTCAAAAATTAAACACAAAGAAATCATATTAAAAGCAGCAAGGCAAAAACAACAAATAACACACAAGGGAATCCCCATCAGGATAACAGCTGATCTCTCAGCAGAAACTCTACAAGCCAGAAGGGAGTGGCAGGACATACTTAAAGTGATGAAGGAGAAAAACCTGCAACCAAGATTACTCTACCCAGCAAGGATCTCATTCAGATTTGATGGAGAAATTAAAACGTTTACAGACAAGCAAAAGCTGAGAGAGTTCAGCACCACCAAACCAGCTTTACAACAAATGCTAAAGGAACTTCTCTAGGCAAGAAACACAACAGAAGGAAAAGAACTACAATAACGAACCCAAAACAATTAAGAAAATGGGAATAGGAACATACATATCAATAATTACCTTAAATGTAAATGGACTAAATGCTCCCACCAAAAGACACAGACTGGCTGAATGGATACAAAAACAAGACCCATATATATGCTGTCTAAAAGAGACCCACTTCAGACCTAGAGACACATACAGACTGAAAGTAAGGGGATGGAAAAAGATATTTCATGCAAATGGAAACCAAAAGAAAGCTGGAGTAGCAATTCTCATATCAGACAAAATAGACTTTAAAATAAAGACTACTAGAAGAGACAAAGAAGGACACTACATAATGATCAAGGGATCAATCCAAGAAGAAGATATAACAATTGTAAATATTTATGCACCAAACATAGGAGCACCTCAATACATAAGGGAAATATTAACAGCCATAAAAGGAGAAATCGACAGTAACACAATCATAGTAGGGGACTTTAACACCCCACTTTCACCAATGGACAGGTCATCCAAAATGAAAATAAATAAGGAAACACAAGCTTTAAATGATACATTAAACAAGATGGACTTAATTGATATTTATAGGACATTCCATCCAAAAACAACAGAATACACATTTTTCTCAAGTGCTCATGGAACATTCTCCAGGATAGATCATATCTTGGGTCACAAATCAAGCCTTGGTAAATTTAAGAAAATTGAAATTGTATCAAGTATCTTTTCCGACCACAATGCTATGAGACTAGATATCAATTACAGGAAAAGAGCTGTAAAACATACAAACACATGGAGGCTAAACAATACACTACTTAATAACGAAGTGATCACTGAAGAAATCAAAGAGGAAATTTAAAAATACCTAGAAACAAATGACAATGGAGACACGACGACCCAAAACCTATGGGATGCAGCAAAAGCAGTTCTAAGAGGGAAGTTTATGGCAATACAATCCCACCTTAAGAAACAGGAAACATCTCGAATAAACAACCTAACCTTGCACCTAAAGCAATTAGAGAAAGAAGAACAAAAACATCCCAAAGTTAGCAGAAGGAAAGAAATCATAAAAATCAGATCAGAAATAAATGAAAAAGAAATGAAGGAAACGATAGCAAAGATCAATAAAACTAAAAGCTGGTTCTTTGAGAAATAAACAAAATTGATAAACCATTAGCCAGACTCATCAAGAAAAAAAGGGAGAAGACTCAAATCAATGGAATTAGAAATGAAAAAGGAGAAGTAACAACTGACACTGCAGAAATACAAAAGATCATGAGAGATTACTATAAGCAACTCTATGCCAATAAAATGGACAACCTGGAAGAAATGGACAAATTCTTAGAAATGCACAACCTGCCAAGACTGAATCAGGAAGAAATAGAAAATATGAACAGACCAATCACAAGCACTGAAATTGAAACTGTGATTAAAAATCTTCCAACAAACAAAAGCCCAGGACCAGATGGCTTCACAGGCGAATTCTATCAAGCATTTAGAGAAGAGCTAACACCTATCCTTCTCAAACTCTTCCAAAATATAGCAGAGGGAGGAACACTCCCAAACTCATTCTACGAGGCCACCATCACCTTGATACCAAAACCAGACAAGGATGTCACAAAGAAAGAAAACTACAGGCCAATATCACTGATGAACATAGATGCAAAAATCCTCAACAAAATACTAGCAAACAGAATCCAACAGCACATTAAAAGGATCATACACCATGATCAAGTGGGGTTTATTCCAGGAATGCAAGGATTCTTCAATATACGCAAATCAATCAATGTGATACACCATATTAACAAGTTGAAGGAGAAAAACCATATGATCATCTCAATAGATGCAGAGAAAGCTTTTGACAAAATTCAACACCCATTTATGATAAAAACCCTGCAGAAAGTAGGCATAGAGGGAACTTTCCTCAACATAATAAAGGCCATATATGACAAACCCACAGCCAGCATCGTCCTCAATGGTGAAAAACTGAAACCATTTCTACTAAGATCAGGAACAAGACAAGGTTGCCCACTCTCACCACTCTTATTCAACATAGTTTTGGAAGTTTTAGCCACAGCAATCAGAGAAGAAAAGGAAATAAAAGGAATCCAAATGGGAAAAGAAGAAGTAAAGCTGTCACTGTTTGCAGATGACATGATACTATACATAGAGAATCCTAAAGATGCTACCAGAAAACTACTAGAGCTAATCAATGAATTTGGTAAAGTTGCAGGATACAAAATTAATGCACAGAAATCTCTGGCATTCCTATATACTAATGATGAAAAATCTGAAAGTGAAATCAAGGAAACACTCCCATTTACCATTGCAACAAAAAGAATAAAATATCTAGGAATAAACCTACCTAAGGAGACAAAAGACCTGTATGCAGAAAATTATAAGACACTGATGAAAGAAATTAAAGATGATACAAATAGATGGAGAGATGTACCATGTTCTTGGATTGGAAGAATCAACATTGTGAAAATGACTCTACTACCCAAAGCAATCTACAGATTCAATGCAATACCTATCAAACTACCAATGGCATTTTTCACAGAACTAGAACAAAAAATTTCACAATTTGTATGGAAACACAAAAGACCCCGAATAGCCAAAGCAATCTTGAGAACGAAAAATGGAGCTGGAGGAATCAGGCTCCCTGACTTCAGACTATACTACAAAGCTACAGTAATCAAGACAGTATGGTACTGGCACAAAAACAGAAAGATAGATCAATGGAACAGGATAGAAAGCCCAGAGATAAACCCACGGACATATGGTCACCTTATCTTTGATAAAGGAGGCAGGAATGTACAGTGGAGAAAGGACAGTCTCTTCAATAAGTGGTGCTGGGAAAACTGGACAGGGACATGTAAAAGTATGAGATTAGATCACTCCCTAACACCATACACAAAAATTAGCTCAAAATGGATTAAAGACCTAAATGTAAGGCCAGACACTATCAAACTCCTAGAGGAAAACATAGGCAGAACACTCTATGACATAAATCACAGCAATATCCTTTTTGACCCACCTCCTAGAGAAATGGAAATAAAGACAAAAATAAACACATGGGACCTAATGAAACTTCAAAGCTTTTGCACAGCAAAGGAAACCATAAACAAGACCAAAAGACAACCCTCAGAATGGGAGAAAATATTTGCAAATGAAGCAACTGACAAAGGATTAATCTCCAAAATTTATAAGCAGCTCATGCAGCTCAATAGCAAAAAAACAAACAACCCAATCCAAAAATGGGCAGAAGACCTAAATAGACATTTCTCCACAGAAGATATACAGACAGCCAACAAACACATGAAAGGATGCTCAACATCTTTACTCATTAGAGAAATGCAAATCAAAACTACAATGAGATATCATCTCACACCAGTCAGAATGGCCATCATCAAAAAATCTAGAAACAATAAATGCTGGAGAGGGTGTGGAAAAAAGGGAACACTCTTGCACTGCTGGTGGGAATGTGAATTGGTACAGCCACTATGGAGAACAGTATGGAGGTTCCTTAAAAAACTACAAATAGAACTACCATATGACCCAGCAATCCCACTACTGGGCATATACCCTGAGAAAACCATAATTCAAAAAGAGACATGTACCAAAATGTTCATAGCATCCCTATTTACAATAGCCCGGAGATGGAAACAACCTAAGTGTCCATCATCGGATGAATGGATAAAGAAGATGTGGCACATATATACAATGGAATATTACTCAGCCATAAAAAGAAATGAAATTGAGCTATTTGTAATGAGGTGGATGGACCTAGAGTCTGTCATACAGAGTGAAGTAAGTCAGAAAGAGAAAGACAAATACTGTATGCTGACACATATATATGGAATTTAAGAAAAAAATGCCATCAAGAACATAGGGGTAAGACAGGAATAAAGACACAGACCTACTAGAGCATGGACTTGAGGATATGGGGAGGGGGAAGGGTAAGCTGTGACAAAGTGAAAGAGCGGCATGGACATATATACACTACCAAATGTAAGGTAGGTAGCTAGTGGGAAGCAGCCGCATAGCACAGGGAGATCAGCTCGGTTCTTTGTGACCGCCTGGAGGGGTGGGATAGGGAGGGTGGGAGGGAGACGCAAAAGGGAGGGGATATGGGAACATATGTATATGTATAACTGATTAAATTTGTAAAATAAAAAAAATATATATATTAAAAAAAAAAAAAAAGAAATTCTAATAACTTACTTAATATTTCATCTGATGTAAGTGTATCTAATATTCATATAAAACATTAGATCATAAGTTGATTGCCCATCAGAAATTATTGAAGATAATTAACACAAGTCTAAAATTCTTAAATTTACTGGGAGGACATGCAGGCTTAGATCAATTGAATTTTATATATATATATATATATATATATATATATATATATATATATATATATACACACACAAATACACACACATGTACTGAGAGTCTATTCAAGAAAAATCAGGTTGCTTATAAAACTGTATACAATACAAAATAATTTTTTTTGTTCATTAGATAATGAAATATTTTATATTTATGTGTAATTTACAGATTTAAAAATGATTGCATTTGATTACTTTTTTGATTGCTATAATCGCATTGTAAAGTAAATGATTTTATCCCAATTTTTTATTTATTTTTTAAAGATATACTTATTAAAATCCTTTTTGTGCCTGGCACTCTGTTAGATGCTGGGGATACAAAGGTGGGTATCACTTGGTTTCCTGGCTTTGAAGGTTTTTCCGTTTGATCTAGTAGGTGAAACTGAAGCTGAAGAACTTAAATGATCAGTCAAGATTATACAATAATAGACAGAGATCCAGCCTCAAAGAAATCTCTGGTCTCAAAGTTCAGAGTTATTTCCTCATTATTTTGCTACCTTTGCTTGAAATTATTTTGGAAATGAGGTTATCTGATGACAACACATATAAACTTACAAAGAAAGAACAGCTTTCATTCATCAGAAAATTATTTTGCTATTCAATTCGCTGAAACAGAATAGTCACAGAAAGTAACTTAGTTTTATCATTCTTAAATTTAAACTAATATATCAGTGTTTATTGGGAAATAGGTTATCGTTTTCCCCCAAGAAATCAAATTTGTAGTCTAGTCAACAGTCTTCTAGTTGTTGACCAGAGAGGTTTGTACTTTCTAGGGTAACTCTTTTATTCCTCTGCACCCCACTCCCCATTCCCCCATATTACCGTTCCTTCCCAATATTATTTGTCTCTTTCCCAAGATTATCTCGCTTGAAACAACAAAAAACAAACAGTTGTTTTGGTATATGCTACCATTGTTTTTCCTTAATTATTTCCTTTTATTTCTCTTTGTTTATATTATACCCTTTATATTGTACCATTCAGTGCTACTCAGTGTTTTATGCTCTGTGTACTTGGGCACCTAAAACATCAAGCAGAGAAAAATTTGCGAAAGTAATGATTCGAAAGGGAGCTAACTACTTTAATAATTGCAACAGTTTGAGATCCCTAAATTTTCTTTTGCTATAGATGTTAAAAAGCTGCTACTTAAAAGAGATGTGGTTTCACGGTTTAAACGTCCAGTAACTTTCATGAAAAATAATGGATGGTTATGCAATCAAAGTTCTTTGCTATAACTAAAATGGGAAGATTTCTCTTCTAGATCACTCATTGCTACTGGATTAGAATTGTACAGCGTGAAATTTTGAAGGCACAACAGCAAATTTAACTAGCGAGGATATGAAGAGAATGCCTGACTCAGCATAAAGGCAGAAACTACAAAGTTCGCGGTCATGTTGGGAGATAAGATGCACTTGAGATGAGCCAGGTTTCATAAAGGATGTCAGGTTTCTTTCAACCAGATGTGGCTGAGGAAGCAACTGAACCTTTTGGTTGGTTTACTGATTGGTTCTCGTCTGAGAAACTCTACAGCAACTATGTCAAAGGAAAAGTTGTGGGGTCTTGGCAGGTGTCTTAACTTTCATGTGGAAATCAACATAAGTAAAATCTCTGGATAGAGAGGGCAACAAGTTAATTATTTCACCCACTTTCAGCTACGTCTTGCAGCCATTTTATCTTCTTGACTCAGTCCAAGAGACCTATAGGAATTATAATTCTTTATGGCTAAAATTGCTAATTATAACACTTAACATCTGTTCTTAAACTTTTCTAGAGTTGTCTTCTCTATTATATAGTACAAAATCCAGGCAATTGATTTACCCCTCTGTCTGTCCAAGTTGCCTGACTCTCTTGGATATAGAGGACACCTAAGAGATGCAAATTAAATGAAAAAACTAGTAGGATTTCCCTATTCCAAATCGAAGCTATTGAGTTGCAAATCCCCATGAGGGCATACCTGAAGGTATATAGCAAACAACCACGACACCTTAGTCATGGCTCAGGCCACCTGAAGGGAGGAGGAAGTTAGATGCTTCAGATATAAAAGGTAATAAAAAGAGTTAGATGACAGAATACAGCTTTTCTTGTCTCACCCTCACTTATGTTTCTGAATAAGTTTACTTTAATCCAGATATTTTATAAGTAACCCCTCCTCCTCCACGGGGAGGGGTTACTTAGAATATCAGAAATTAATTGTACCATAACACACATTTATTAAGTGGTAATAATGAAAACATGCCCTACTTGGTACTATGAAATCAACAAAATGAAAAAAAAAAGCTTAGATGTTAGAACAGTAGCTATAGCTTATCTGTAGTATATTTATAGTATGTGTATATATACATATTTATTAGAGAATATGTCTGTATTTCTCTACCTATATCAGGACCAAAAGTTAGTTGTAAACAGTTACAAGGACAATGAAGACAGAGTAACTCTCACCAAGGGGTTGTTCCAACAAATAATTGTTACACCAAAGGTTTGGTGGAAATCCTCTCTTCTCTGCAAAATATCTCTGATACAGTGTAACCATTTGGCACTATGTAATTTGAAGTCTTACTTTTCATGGAGCAGTCATGAAGAGGGAGGTGAATAGGATTGGTAAGGGAAGTCAGTGGGGGAGATTCTGTATATAAAAAATAAGTGATTATGTACTCCAGTGGTTAGTATTATTATAAATAGTTGAACTTTTTTTTTTAATTCCTACTGTGTACCAGGGAATATATATATGAAGAGGCTAGCCTGCTTTTCAAAAAATGAATTTTCAAATGAAATTGCATTATGTTAGGAAGAAAGAGTTAGCGTGAGCAGCATGCTGTGAACTTTGCATGTGTTTCTACATTCTAACCACCATCTCTGCCTTATTCTCCGTTGTCACTTCTATCACCCTGATCACGTTCTTATTGATCCATTGCAACAGTCTCCTAATCGACTTCTTTCCTTTCAGTTCAGCCTTCCAACCCAATCTACCTACTGCTGCTAAACTTGGCTTTCTTAAGCATTGTTTTAGCCATTTCATTTCATGTCTCTTTTAGTAACCTCTCAATTATCCCCATTTCCTACTCTCTTAAGGATAAAATCCTAAATGCTGCAAAGATTTCCACATTCTGATCCCAAACCCTGTTCTGCTTCTTCTAATGATATTTCTGAATATAGTGCCTCTGCTGTGTCTTAAAGTTGGCACACTGATTTTTTAAAAATAAATTTCCACATTGTAGAAGGATATTATACATAGAAATTCAGATTTCCAGCCCTCATGTAAAATTAGATGATCACACTTGAGCCTGGAGCCAATGTCATTCAAGGTTCATGCTGCTGATGAATCCTGCTGTCTCTTTGCCTTCAGCAGATGCACTTGCTTCTTCCTTTGATCTCTTACTGACTGACAAGTTATAAGCGTCTCTCTTATGGTATTTACCATGGTCTATCTTTAGATAGTCACTTATCTTACTACTGGATTGTAATCTTGTTTTTAAATGGAGGGTAGGTTATATTTTTCAGTGGTTACCTTATAGCACCATGAACACCAAGTTTTGCTCATAGAAAGTGTTAAAAAGTACTTATTGAATACTGTTGTCTCTGGGGTCCTGGCAAACTTGATTTGCAATAATGGTTGTTGAATATTTAATCTCATTCCACGTCCCGTGTTCAGCAAAACTCCAGAACATCTGTGCATTAGTGGCTCTCATTCCCTTTGCAGTTTGGTGTTATAGATCGTGGACTTCAGAATATGATATGTTATTCTAGGCACTGTCCTACTTCCCCTGAGCGCCCGAAACATAGTTCATTGAGTGCCACCCAGGTGATGGATTATTTATAGTATTATCATGGTCAAAGATGGTATTGAATAAATATTTTTATGTGGAAAAATAGGGGGGAAATAGAGAAAGTTAAGGGAGAAGAAATTTTATTTATAGGAGGGACCTTCATGAGACAAATATTATACAGAACACTTGGGGTTTGCCAGTACTTAGTGTATTATTTGGCAAATAGTACCACAATAACCATTTAAAATATATGAAATGCTATGATAAAAGTTAGTAGCTCTAAGTTAAAAATGGATTTAGGATCTTGGGAAAAACACCAAAGCCTTTTTTATTCAGTGGAATTTGAAGACATTAAAATGAAATATTCATACAGGGATTTTGAAATGGACAAGAAAATAAACTATTGCTTTAAGAGGCACAATATAACAAGAAAATATTACCCTGAACTTGCTATCTGCTCTTGAAGCTTAAATCTATCTTATAGATTTGAGTAAGGAGAGTGAAGACAATTTACAACAATGTACAGTTATAGGTAAGATAAAGAAATGGAAACAGGTCAGAAAGTACTTTGGCCTTACAAGGTATGTCTCTGAAATTAAGTTAATTAATGACATTAAATCTTTCACTCCATCAATAAATCCTTCCTTCTTTCCTTCCTTCCTCACTTTCTTGCTTCCTTCCTTAATTTCCTACTTCCCTAAATTATTCCACAGTAAACTATGAGAGGAATCCTAAAAGAAAACCATGAAGCATGTTAATTTAGACTCACATCATGTGCAAAATCATCAGTTTGCCATTTGTGAAAGAGCAGTGGCTTTGATCACCTGACATGTCATAGCTCATATTTTTTGTGAAATCCTTATTAAGTGTCACATAATGTTCTCTGTACTTTATATGTATTAACTGAAAACACACTCACCTAATTTGGAGATTGGATGAGAATGAACCTTTGTTTATACTCTCAACAAGCCTGCAAAATTTGGGAGAAAGGAAATTCCCCAAAAGGCAATATGGGTTGTTACCAAATGAAGATGGAGGTGATGATGGGCAGCCAAAAATCAAGTATCCATCAAACATTCTTAATATTGAAGGATTTGGGGGTCATGCTTAAATATATTATAACAGTCCCTACAATGGCATTATGTTGGAAACAATAAAGGATTATTCATTAACATAGAAAGGTATACTATTCAGGGGACAGGGAAAAATGCAGTTTGAGGGAATAGGAGACCATTTAAGTAAATTATATCAACTATGCCAAAATGTTAACAGAGGTCATATTTGGGTGATGGAATTAGGGAGATTTTTATTTTATTTCCCTTTAAACCTGTATCTGTCATCTTTTCTGCAACTAGCATTACTTTATTTGCCAAATAAAAAATTTAAAACAAAATACCCTATATGTCACTCACTCTTATTAAGCATCTTTTTCTCCACATGGTAAATAGCATCTGAATATTTTAAAGCCCAAAACATTGCTTTTAATCACAGCACATATTCATTTGTGGTTATAAATACTTTAAAACTTTAATTATTGCTATAAGTCCTGAGATCTTATCACCACAGTATTCTCTGTTTCTCAGCTTCTGAGTAGAATGTTGCCCAGGTAAGTTTTGGAATTTATAAGCTATAGAAAACCAAGCCTTTTTGATATCAGTGGGACTGGGTTTGTCATGGCAAAAAAGGATCCATTTGTGATTCTGTTAATGGTTAATAACTACCTGCATGTTAAAATAACAGTAATGAATCCACTGAAGAAAGGGAAGTCTTTGTACATTCAACAATGTGTTTTGCGGAGCTCAAAGATACTCGTGGAATTAGATGGATTTCTAAAAGAAATACAGAATTTTGTAATTTTCAACTGTGGAAGAAACAGTGCTCATCCAATAGGTCATGTGGTCCTCCACATTTCTCAGTCTCCCTTTCAGTTATGTTGGGGCCATGTGACTAGTTCTGACTACTGAACTATGAGCAGAAGTGGCTTGTGTTGCATCTGAGCTGAAACAGTTAAAAAGCCAGGGTGTTTTTTGGGTTTTTTTTTTCCCAGCCAAAGAAAGACAATATGAACTTTAATTGAACAAGTATAAGATTTAAAACAATCGCAACTACTCATAGAATTAATACATTTACTGTCTGTACCATTTATACCTTAAACATCTCAGGATCCTCCATTTGCACACTTAATCTTCTGAATAAGGACCCCATGGATAGGTAATAACAGGCCCTGGTGCATCAGCTTTCTCTGAAGGGATGTTCCCAGGATCCCTTCTCTGATGGGTTATCTGGCATCCCTCTGAGGATGTTGCAGGGATCCCTTCCTCTGGCAATATGTCCCCAGAATCTCTCTGACTTCATATTACCAGCATCTCTCTCTCTCTCAGTCTCTGATAATGTTCCCAGAATCCCTCTCTCTTACATTGTGATCCCAACGTCCATCTTTCAGACGTCATGTTCCCCCTCCACTGTTTTCTTATCTTGCAATAGCAACCTTGGAAGTAACTTGTATAAGATGGCAGAGTTATAAGATGTAACTATGTTCCTGATGTTGTAGAGTAACTCCAGCCCCTCAGCAACGTTACTTAAGAAATAAACCTTAGAGAGACCTTCAAGATGGCAGAGCAGTAAGATGCAGAGATCACCTTCCTCCCCACAAATACATCAGAAATACATCTACATGTGGAATAACTCCTACAGAACACCTACTGTACGCTGGCAGAAGACCTCAGACCTCCCAAAAGGCAAGAAACTCCCCCACGTACCTGGGTAGAGCAAAAGAAAAAAGAAAAAAACAGAGACAAAAAGATAGGTACGGGACCTGCACCAGTGGGAGGGAGCTGTGAAGGAGGAAAAATTTCCACACACTAGGAAGCCCTTTCACTGGTGGAGACAGGGCTAGGTTGGGGGGAAACCTTCAGAGCCACGGAAAAGAGAGCAGCAACAATAGTGCAGAGGGCAAAGCAGAAAGATTCCTGCACAGAGGATCAGTGCCAACCAGCAATCACCAGCCTGAGAGGCTTGTCTGCTCACCCGCCAGTGTGGGTGGGGTCTGGGAGCTGAGGCTCCGGCTTCGGATGTCAGATCCCAGGGAGAGGACTGGGGTTGGCTGTGTGAACACAGCCTAAAGGGGGCTAGTGTGCCACAGCTAGCCGAGAGGGAGTCCGGGAAAAAGTCTGGACCTGCCGAAGAGGCAAGAGACCATGGTTTCAGGGTGTGTGAGGAGAGGGGATTGAGAGCACTGCCTGAACGAGCTCCAGAGACGGGTGCGAGCTGTGACTATCAGTGTGGACATCAGAGACGGGCATGAAATGCTAAGGATGCTCCTACAGCCACCAAGAAGCCTGTGTGTAAGCACAGGTCACTATCCACACCTCCCCTCCCAAGAGCCTCTGCAGCCCTCCACTGCCAGGGTCCCATGATACAGGGACAACTTCCCCGGGAGAACACATGGCATGCCTCAGGCTGTTGCAATGTCACGCCAGCCTCTGCCGCCACGGGCTCGCCCCACATTCCATACCCCTCCCTCCCCCCGGCCTGAGTGAGCCAGAGTCCCCTAATCAGTTGCTCCTTTAACCCTGTCCTGTCTGAGCTGAGAACAGATGCTCTCAGGTGACCTACAGACAGGCGGGGCCAAATCCAGAGCTGAACCCCAGGAGCTGTGCGAACAAAAAGAGAAAGGGAAATCTCTCCCAGCAGCCTCAGGAGCAGCGGATTAAATCTCCACAGTCAACTTGATGTAGCTGGAATCTCTGGAATACCTGAATAGACAATGAATCATCCCAAAATTGGGGAAGTGGACATTGGGAGCAACTATAGACTTGGGGCTTGCTGTCTGCATCTAATTTGTTTCTGGCTTTATGTTTATCTTAGTTTAGAGTTTTTTATCTTTGGTAGATTTGTTTACTGATTTGGTTGCTCTCTTCCTTTTTCTTTTTTTATATATAGATATATATTTTTTTCCCTTTTCTCTTTTTTGTGGGTGTGTATGTGTATGCTTCTTTGTGTGATTTTGTCTGTATAGCTTTGCTTTTACCATTTGTCCTAGGGTACTGTCTGTCTGGTTTTTCTTTTCTTTCTTTTTTTTATAGTATAGTTTTTAGCACTTGTTATCATTGGTGGATGTTTTTTGGTTTGGTTGCTCTCTTCTTTCTTTCTCTCTTTTTTTTTCTTTTTTTATTACTTTCTAATTTTTTATTAATTTTTTAAAATTTTTTATTTTAATAACTTTATTATATTCTTTTCTTTTTCGTTCTTTCTTTCTTTTTTTGCTCCCTTATCTTCTGAGCCGTGTGGCTGACAGGGTCTTTGTGCTCCATGCAGGTGTCAGGCCTGTGCCTCTGAGGTGAGACAGATGATTTCAGGACCTTGATCCACCAGAGACCTCCCAGCTCCATGTAATATCAAATGGTGTAAGCTCTCCCAGAGATCTCCATCTCAGTGCTAACACCCACCTCCATTCAACAGCCAACAAGCTACAGTGCTGGACACCCTATGCCAAACAACTAGCAAGACAGGAAGACAACCCCACCCATTGGCAGATAGGCTGCCTAGAATCATAATAAGGTCACAGACGCCCCAAAACACCCCACCGGACGTGGTCCTGCCCAACAGGAACGCAAGATACAACCTCAACCACCGGAACACAGGCACCAGTCCCCTCCACCAGGAAACCTACACAGCCCACTGAACCAACCTTAGCCACTGGGGAAAAACACTAAACACAACAGGAACTACAAAACTGCAGCCTGCAAAATGGAGACCCCCAAAGGCAGTAAGTTAAGCAAAATGAGAAGACAGAGAAACACACAGCAGGTGAAGGAGCAAGGTAAAAAACTCACCAGAACAAAAAAATGAAGAGGAAATAGGCAGTCTACCTGAAAGAGAATTCAGAGTAATGATAGCAAAGATGATGCAAAATCTTGGAAATAGAATGGAGAAAATACAAGAAACATTTAACAAGGACCTAGGAGAACTAAAGAGCAAACAATGATGACCAACAAAATAAATGAAATTAAAAATTCTCAGGAAGGAATGAATAGCAGAATAACTGAGGCAGAAGAACTCATAAGTGACCTGTAAGATAAAAGAGTGGAAATAACTACCACAGAGCAGAATAAAGAAAAAAGAATGAAAAGATTTGAGGACAGTCTCAGAGGCCTCTGGGACAACATTAAACACACCAACATTCAAATTATAGGGGCCCCAGAGAAGAAGAGAAAAAGAAAGGGACTGAAAAAATATTTGAAGAGACTATAGTTCAAAACTTCCCTTATATGGGAAAGGAAATAGTCAAGTCCAGGAAGCACAGAGAGAAACAGGCGAAGACACATATTAATCGAACTATTAAAAATTAAATACAAAAAAAATATTAAAAGCAGCAAGGGAAAAACAACAAATAATATACAAGGGAATCCGTATAAGTTTAACAGCTGATCTTTCAGCAGAAACTCTGCAGGCCAGAAGGGAGTGGCAGGATATATTTTAAGTGATGAAAGAGAAAAACCTACAACCAAGATTACCCTGCAAGGATCTCATTCAGATTCAATGGAGAATTTAAGACCTTTACAGACCAGCAAAAGCTAAGAGATTCAGCACCACCAAACCAGCTTTACAACAAATGCTAAAGGAACTTCGCTTGGCAGGAAAAACAAGAGAAGGAAAAGATTTACAATAACAAACCCAAAACAGTTAAGAAAATGGTAATAGGAACAGACATATCAACAACTACCTTAAATGTAAATGGATTAAATGCTCGAACCAAAAGAACCAAAAGAAATAGACTAGCTGAATGGATACAAAAACAAGACCCACATATATGCTGTCTACAAGAGACTCACTTCAGACCTAGGGACACATACAGACTGAAAGTGAGGGGATGGAAAAAGATACTCCATACAAATGGAAATCAAAAGAAAGCTGGAGTAGCAATTCTCATATAAGACAAGTTAGACTTTAAAATAAAGATTATTACAAGAGACAAAGAAGGACACTACATAATGATCAAGGGATAAATCCAAGAAGAAGATATAACAATTGTAAATATTTATGCACCCAACATAGGAGCACCTCAATACATAAGGCAAATGCTAACAGCCATAAAAGGGAAAATTGACAGTAACACAATCATAGTAGGGGATGTTAACACCCCATTTTCACCAATGGACAAATCATCCAAAATGAAAATAAGGAGACACAAGCTTTAAATGATACATTAAACAAGATGGACTTAATTGATATTTATAGGACATTCCATCCAAAAACAACAGAATACACTTTCTTTTCAAGTGATCGTGGAACATTCTACGGAACAGATCATATCTTGGGTCACAAATCAAGCCTTTTTAAATTTAAGAAAATTGAAATCATGTCAAGTGTCTTTTCTGACCACAATGCTATGAAACTAGATATCAATTACAGGAAAAAATCTGTAAAAAATACAAATACATGGAGGTAAACAATACACTACTAAATAACCAAGAGATCACTAAAAAAAATTAAAGAGGAAATCAAAAAATACCTAGAAATAGGGCTTCCCTGGTGGTGCAGCTGTTGAGAGTCCGCCTGCCGATGCAGGGGACACAGGTTCGTGCTCCATTCCGGAAAGATCCTACCTGCCGTGGAGCACCTGGGCCTGTGAGCCATGGATGCTGAGCCTGTGCGTCTGGAGCCTGTGCTCCACAACGGGAGAGGCCACAACAGTGAGAAGCCCGCATACAGCAAAAAAAAAAAAAAGAAAAAAGAAAAACCTAGAAACAAATGACAATGAAAACACGATGACCCCAAATATATGGCATACAGCAAAAGCAGATCTAAGAGGGAAGTTTAGAGCACTACAATCCTACCTCAAGAACCAAGACATATCTCAAATAAACAACCTAACCTTACACCTAAAGTGATTAAAGAAAGAAGAACAAAAACACCCCAAAGTTAGCAGAAGGAAAGAAATCATAAGATCAGATCAGAAATAAAATGAAATGAAGAAAAGAGTAACTAAGATCAATAAAACTAAAAACTCGTTATTTGAGAAGATAAACAAAACTGATAAACCACTAGCCAGATTCATCAAGAAAAAGGAGAAGACACAAATCAATAGAAATAGAAATGAAAAAGGAGAAATAACAGCTGACACTGCAGAAATACAAAGGATCATGAGAGATTACTACAAGCAACTATATGCCAATAAAATGGACAACCACGAAGAAATGGACAAATTCTTAGAAAAGCACAACCTCCCAAGACTGAACCAGGACAAAATAGAAAATGTAAACAGACCAATAACAAGCACTGAAATTGAAACTGTGATTAAAAGTCTTCCAACAAACAAAAGCCCGGGACCAGATGGCTTCACAGGTGAATTCTTTGAAACATTTAGAGAACAGCTAACACCTATCCTTCTCAAACCCTTCCAAAATATAGCAGAGAGAGGAACACTCCCCAACTCATTCTATGAGGCCACCATCATCCTGATACCAAAACCAGACAAAGATGTCACACACACACACAAAAAATACACTAAAGACCAATATCCCTGATGAACATAGATGCAAAAATCCTCAACAAAATACTAGCAAACAGAATCCAACAGCACATTAAAAGGATCATACACCATGATCAAGTGGGGTTAATCCCAGGAATGCAAGGATTCTTCAATATACACAAATCAATCCATGTGATATACCATATTAACAAATTGAAGGAGAAAAACCATATGATCATCTCAATAGATGCAGAAAAAACTTTTTCCACAATTCAACAGCCATTTATGATAAAAACTCTCCAGAAGTAGGCACAGAGAGAACTTACCTCAATATAATAAAGGCCATATATGACAAACCCACAGTCAACATTGTTCTCAATGGTGAAAAACTGAAACAGTCTCCACTAAGATCAGGAACAAGACAAGGTTACCCACTCTCACCACTATTATTCAACATAGTTTTAGAAGTTTTAGCCACAGCAATCCAAGATGAAAAATAAATAAATGGAATCCAAATTGGAAAAGAAGTAAAACTGTCACTGTTTGCAGATGTCATGATACTATACATAGAGAATCCCAAAGGTGCTACCATAAAGCTACTAGAGCTAATCAATGAATTTGGTAAAGTAGCAGGATATAAAATTAATGCACAGAAATCTCTTGCATTCCTATACACTAATGATGAAAAATCTGAAAGAGAAATTAAGGAAACACTCCCATTTACCATCGCAACAAAAAGAATAAAATACCTAGGAATAAACCTACCTAAGGAGACAAAAGATCTGTATGCAGAAATGTATAAGACACTGATGAAAGAAATTAAAGATGATACAAACAGATGGAGAGATAGACCATGTTCTTGGGTTAGAAGAATCAACATTGTGAAAATGACTATACTACCCAAAGCAATCTATAGATTCAATGCAATCCCTATCAAGCTACCAGTGACATTTTTCACAGAACTAGGATAAAAATTTTCACAATTTGAATGGAAACACAAAAGACCCCAAATAGCCAAAGCAATCTTGAGAAAGAAAAACAGAGCTGGAGGAATCAGGCTCCTGGACTTCAGACTATACTACAAAGCTACAGTAATCAAGACAGTACGGTACTGGCACAAAAACAGAAAGATAGATCAATGGAACAGGATAGAAAGCCCAGAGATAAACCCACACACATATGGTCACCTTATCTTTGATAAAGGAGGCAAGAATATACAATGGAGAAAAGACAGCCTCTTCAATAAGTGGTGCTGGGAAAACTGGACAGCTACATATAAAAGAATGAAATTAGAACTCTCTCTAACACCATACACAAAAATAAACTCAAAATGGATTAAAGACCTAAATGTAAGTCCAGGTACTATCGCACTCTTAGAGGAAAACATAGGCAGAACACTCTATGACATAAATCACAGCAAGATCCTTTTTGACCCACCTCCTAGAGAAATGGAAATAAAAACAAAAATAAACAAATGGGACCTAATGAAACTTAAAAGCTTTTGCACAGCAAAGGAGACCATAAGCAAGACGAAAAGACAACCCTCAGAATGGGAGAAAATATTTGCAAACGAAGCAACTGACAAAGGATTAATCTCCAAAAGATACAGACAGCTCACGCAGCTCAATATCAAAAAAACAAACAACTTGGGGGCTTCCCTGGTGGTGCAGTGGTTGAGAGTCTGCCTGCCAATGCAGGGGACATGGGTTTATGCCCCAGTCTGGGAAGATCCCACATGCCACGGAGTGGCTGGGCCCGTGAGCCATGGCCGCTGAGCCTGTGCATCCAGAGCCTGTGCTCTGCAACGGGAGAGGCCACAACGGTGAGAGGCCCACGTACTGCAAAAAAAAAAAAAAAAAAAAAAAAAAAAGAATGGGTAGAAGACCTAAATAGACATTTCTCCAAAGAAGATATACAGATTGCCAACAAACACATGAAATAATGCTCAACATCACTAATCATTAGAGAGATGGAAATCAAAACTACAATGAGGTATCACCTCACACCGGTCAGAATGGCCATCATCAAAAAATCTATGAACAGTAAATGCTGGAGAGGGTGTGGAGAAAATGGAATTCTCTTGCACTGTTGATGGGAATGTAAATTGATACAACCACTATGGAGAACTGTATGGAGCTTCCTTAAAAAACTAAAAATAGAACTACCATATGACCCAGCAATCCCACTACTGGGCATATACCCTGAGAAAACCATAATTCAAAAAGAGTCATGTACCAAAATATTCATTGCAGCTCTACTTACAATAGCCAGGACATGGAAGCAACCTAAGTGTCCATCAGCAGATGAATGGATAAAGAAGATGTGGCACATATATACAGTGGAATATTACTCAGCCATAAAAAGAAACAAAATTGAGCTATTTGTAGTGAGGTGGATGGACCTAGAGTCTGTCATACAGAGTGAAGTAAGTCAGAAAGAGAAAAATAAATACTGTATCTAACACATATATGGAATCTAAAAAAAAAAAAAAAGGTTCTAAAGAACTTAGTGGCAGTACAGAAATAAAGATGCAGTCGTAGAGAATGGACTTGAGGACATGGGAGGGGGAAGCGGTAAGCTAGGACGAAGTGAGAGTGGCATGGACATATATACACTACCAAATGTAAAATAGCTAGTGGGAAGCAGCCACATAGTACAGGGAGATCAACTCAGTGCTGTGAGACCACCTAGAGGGGTGGGATAGGGCGGATGGGAGGGAGACGCAGGAGGGAGGAGATATGGGGATATATGTATATGTATAGCTGATTCCCTTTGTTATAAAACAGAAACTGACACACCATTGTAAAGCGATTATACTCCCAATAAACATATTTTTTAAAAAAGAAACCTTTATATATAAAGACACTTAGATTTCAGGATTCATTTTTACTATAGCTAAGGATAGACTATCTGGATGAATAACATATTTTTAAATGTAAATTAAGAAATATACATGTTTCAATTAAATTATTACTGAAAAGGTGTATATCTCAATAATTTGTAATGACCATGGCAGAGGACAGGACGTGAGAGAGATATCACGGACAAGTGGAGAAAGTCAGAGAGTTGGGGAAGGAAGATCAAGATCAACACTGCAGGGGCTTCCCTGGTGGCGCAGCAGTTGAAAGTCCGCCTGCTGATGTAGGGGACATGGATTCGTGCCCCAGTCTGGGAAGATCCCACATGCCGCGGAGCGGCTGGGCCCTTGAGCCATGGCTGCTGAGCCTGCGCATCCGGAGCCTGTGCTCCGCAACGGGAGAGGCCACAACAGTGAGAGGCCCACGTACCGAAAAAAAAAAAAAAAAAAAAGATCAACACTGCAAAATCTCAAAGCCCAATCCTCTATTTTCTGCCGTGTTCATGAATTTTCTTTTATTTCACAGCTAGCCTTCACAGAATCTTCAGTTCTTTAAGCATTTATCAATAATTATTTTAAAAATTAAAGTATCTTAAAGTATATAAAATGGAAATTGAAATTGCCCAAGCATCCTACTCAACAAAATTGATGTAATTTATTTGTAAGAGAAATATGTATTTGAAAGGTTTTAATGTTTTATACAGTTACTACTATTTTTCCCAGTTTGACACTGTCTTTTTGACCTTGCATTTAGTGTCCTTTTTTTGTGCAGAAGTCTTAAAGGGCTTATTTTTCCAAGTCTGGCCTTCCTCTATTTTATGGTTTCTAAATTAGTGACATGATTAGAAAAGTTTTTCATTTTTAAGATGGAATTCTATGGTTTATTCTATAATTTTTGTTGTTGTTGTTGCAGTATGCGAGCCTCTCACTGTTGTGGCCTCTCCCGTTGCAGAGCACAGGCTCTGGATGCACAGGCTCAGCGGCCATGGCTCATGGGACTAGCTGCTCCTTGGCATGTGGGATCTTCCCGGACCGGGGCACAAACCTGTGTACCCTGCATCGGCAGGCGGACTCTCAACCACTGCGCCACCAGGGAAGCCCTATTCTATAATTTTTAAGAATTTATTACTTTTCACCTTTTAAGATTTATTACTTTTCACCTTTTAATCCTCCTGGAATTTATTTTTGCGTATGTTGAAAGCTAGGGCTTTAACTAAATCATTTTTTTATATATAAATAGTCAATATCCCAATACCATATTTTGAGTAATTTGTACGTTCACCATGATTTGATATGATGCCTTTATCATACATACATGGGTCTGTTTCTGACTCCCTCCTGTGTTTCTTTGATGTATTTTTCTATTCCTGTACTAGTGATACTTTGTTTTAATAATTATATTTTTAGTATGTTGTAATACATTAGGACAAACCTCTTTGTAATGTTCACTATTATAATTTATTTATGTCTTCTTTACATATTTCAACAAAGCCTAAGAGGTTTCTTCACTTAGATTCTTTCATATTGCTTGTTTGTTCTCAGACTTCATTTATTACTTATTCACTGCTACCATGAATAGGGGCTTTATTTTTTCTACTTTTTATCTTGCTTTTACTGCTGTTGGGAGAAATATACCCACACATTATGTGTGTGTATGCATGTTTTTGACTGATTGATTCTGAAAATCTTAACTAAACTTTTTGCTGCTTAAAGCTCTTCAGTTGATGTTTGTAATTTTGGAATTAAAAAAATACACAGGGCCTCCCTGGTGGCGCAGTGGTTAAGAGTCCGCCTGCCGATGCAGGGGATGCGGGTTCGTGCCCCGGTCTGGGAGGATCCCATATGCCGCTGAGCGGCTGGGCCCGTGAGCCATGGCCGCTGGGCCTGCGCGTCCGGAGCCTGTGCTCCGCAACGGGAGAGGCCACAACAGTGAGAGGCCCGCATACCGCAAAAAGAAAAAAAAAAATATATACATGTGGCAAGAAATAACAGTTTTGTCCCATCCTTTATAAAACTTACCACTCCTAATTCTTTTCTTGCCACATTGTTTAGAATCTCCAAAATAATACTGCATGTTTTGGCAATACATGCTATGTTTTTCTTATTCTTTTCTTATTCCTTTAGTGAGAATGCCTTTAGTGCCATTATACTAACACTAATACTAAATACCATAATACTAATAAAACATTAGGATTATGTTTATTCTTATAAAGAAATAATCATTATTAATCACATTAAGGCAATTTTCTTCTATTCCTACTTTACTACAAGCTTTAAAAAAAGAAAACAAGAAAAGATTTAAAATTTTTTATTGCCATCCTAATAACTAAGGAAGGAAAATGCTAGGTTGAAATGGATTGCCAAAGGAGATTTAAATTTTTTAAATTTCCTTTCCTTTTTAAAGATTATATTACTACCCAGACAAGAGTTGGCTACTCCCAGTTTACCATGTAACTGCACATAAATTCTCAGTATGCTAGCAACTGATACTTTGCTTTTACCTAGACAAGCACAGCAGGTTTGCCTAAAGAGTTTTTGGAGTTTTTGTAGTCTGCAGATTTTGTTCGGGGCTCTAAAGATGCCTACCTACAGCCCTCCCCTTTCTATTAAAGACACAGTATTTATTTATTTTTTGTAACCAGTTGAGTAGCTGTGTAACATCATATTTCTTGTGGCTTATTTCATGGAGGATTGAAGCATTAAGGACTTGAACTCTTATTGATCAGTCTTATTCTCATCAGCAAAGAAAAGCAAGCACAAACACTTTGGTTGGAGAAGATACATAGGTACATGTCCGCCTGTGACCAGGTATTAGGAGCATCATTTCTGATACTTCTTATTATCTTATAGTTAAAAATAAAACAAAAAGTCTAAATGGCTCAAGTTTAGAAAAACACTCTTTCACCTTACTTCCTAGCTTTTTAAAGGCCTGTGTTAAATGGTTAGTAGTTGTGGAAACGTGTTTAAGGGCCATCTCATAGTCATAATAGGTACAGATTTTCAAATTTATTTTTTCCTCTTCAAAGGTATGTTTACAAACTCAAAGTTGTGCACGCATAGCTTTAGTGAGCAGCAATCCATTTAACTTAGCTCATTATATCGTAAATGCAAAGATTCTTATAGGCTAAACAATGTGCCATTTTACTCACTAATTGTTTCATAGGTATTACTCATGCCAGCTAGATTTCCATTTATAAGCCTAAGCCATCATGAGTACTCAATAAAAGTAGTTTCTCTGGGACATGTAGGACTGTAGAGCACGTAGGAATTGCTCAGTGATAAGAATTACAGGATTCTAAAGATCGACAAGGAATTACAGATATCGACTCCGTCCGTTCGTGTTATATATATGGATGGAAGACTTGACTGATTAATTGTTCTCTAAACAGGAATCATGTTTCAATTGCCTTTTCCCAATAAAATGTTAATGTCAGTAACTGAAAAATGGCAAGGATCGTTTAACCCACATAATGGATTATTATGCCACCAGTGATTTACTGATGGACAATATTTCTAGGCACACGTCATGTAGACTATTGAAAAATTATTGCTTATAGATCAAATAGTAATCATTACTGAAGACCTCTCTTTGCTCTTCATGCATAACTTTCTATGACAGTGACCCAGGTAAGAATTGCTTCACTATTTAGTGTACAATGTATTTTCTGTACAAACATTAAAAAAAAATCTTGCTCCTCTCAATTTGAAGATTCAGTGTACAGAAGTATATATTTAGTTCTGTTACAAAATGTATCAGGTTAGCCTTTTGAGCTATCAAAGAGATTCACTTACAAAATTAAACTGATATTGTCTAACAGTTTTTTAGAAATAAAATTTCAACCCGTAAAAATAGAATAGCATTTTCCCTTAATCTAAAAAAAAAAAATCTGCATTTAGAATACTAGTTTCATTTTTTTTTACTCTCTTGTTACTGCTGCATCTGATTTTCCAATAAACCTGAGATATGAAACACAGGTGAGGAAAAGCAAAGGAAATCATATTTTGGGTCCCTAAATGCCAAGTTGGGAAGAAATCAGTATTTTCCTCTCACAATTAAATCTAAATTAGAAGGGAGACATATACATGAGAATAGAACCCTATACAGACATCTCAGGGAAAAAAAAGAAAGATAAAATTTGTTAGAAAAATATTATGAAAGCACAAAAATACAGATAGAAGTTGTCTACGATTAACAGATGAAAAAAATTGACAGAGTGGGTGGCTAGTGTCCCTAAGGCTGTTATCACCAGCAGTTATTGATTGTATAAATAGAGCTGTACATAAGGTTGTTTCATCTTATAAGGTCTTGCAACCCAGTTGGATAGAGAGACCTTACATATAAATAATAAGAAATAATGATTCCTAAGCCAAGCAAATGATCCTGTAGTCTTTCTTTTCTAAACTGTATTCTCCAAGCTAAATAAATGTTCTTTTATCTAACAGTAATATGCACATGTCAATTGAATTTTTTGAAGGCCTTTTTTCCTGGATATTTGGTGGCCAGCTGAGGTAAGTTTTCATCTGTCTTTCAAATTTTTGCTTATTTTGCACTATGTTGCAAGATATTAAATAATTTCAGAAAAACAGCTCATTTTTCAAAAGAAAAAATTAGAACCCAAAATACACGTACTAAATTGGTTGGATCATGAGGCAGGAAATGCACTGTTTTATACATCTGAATTCTTGAGTATTTAGCTGTGCTTAGTTTTTCTGAGCAGTTGTCCTACTCTTGACAGAATCTAAGAAAGCAGCAGGGCAGTTTGAGATAATTGCATAGTACACTCAACTCTAATTCATATACAACCATCAAGTTTTTATAGATTTCTATTTATGATGTTGTCACTAAGGAGTTTTTGCAGTTTTCAGGTTAAATTCCTATATTTGGGAGATTATAATTCAGTTATGAAAATGTTTCTCCTTGACTGAAACTTGGTATACAAAATATTGGTTAGGCTAAAAACATTATTTGAAATTTCTGTAAATGTCACTTACATCATTAAAAATTATTTTATAAAATAGTAAACCATATTTTTAGAACTTATTCAGATGTTGTTATGTTTCATTATTTTCTTGTCATTTTTTTATATAAGATGTGTTCATTTACTTTTAAAAAGAGTTTTTTATTGTACCATTCAGACTACATTGTAAAATAAATTTTAATATCTAAGCATTGACTTTTGATTGCAAATACTTAAGTATCAAACTATAACAGGTAATATGCACAGTTTAGTGCACAATTGAGTGTAAGGGATTAATACATTTTATATAACCAAATATGTTTTATAATATGTGTTATGTAAATATATTTATGTGTTGTTATAATTTAGTCAAAGTTTCCTTTTTTGCTATATCAATGTTATTATCTACATTGATAAAACAAAATGTATTTTAGCTCAATTTTCAAACTAATTAAGCGTTTTAGGCCTAGGTGTTTTAGCAATATTCAAAAGGAGCAATTTTTAGAGCAATATTTATTTTAAATATAAGAATATTTTAAAAGAAAAAAGTTAAACTATATATCTGAAGTACTATTTAGTCTCAATTACAATTTAATATGCAATTTGCAGGTAATATGCTCCCTTTTGCATCATGAGATTTTCTTTATTCTTCCAGGAGCTGGATTTCTTTTAGGACTTGTATGAAAGTAGAATTAGATTGGTTATCCCTATTTTTAAACAAGACCTATCAAATCCAAGAATGAATCCTGACTAATAATGTAAATCAAACAACTATAAAACAGACAATAAAACACTGGCTGCTCTATTAGTTTGTTTGTTAAAATTGAATGGGTAAGGTATTCTATGATTTAAGATTGGCAGAAGTTAACAGTTTTATGAATAACAAATAGCCAGGATTCTGTATAATAATTCTGATTATAAACATTGATAAAACGATCTGAATGCAGTTAACTTCACAGCTCATCTCATGAATCCATACTGACACCTGTTCTGCCCCTCCTCACCAAGTTGTGTGCCAACCTCTACTCCCAAATTACTCAT
Source organism: Mesoplodon densirostris (assembly GCF_025265405.1). Classification (NCBI taxonomy): domain Eukaryota; kingdom Metazoa; phylum Chordata; class Mammalia; order Artiodactyla; family Ziphiidae; genus Mesoplodon; species Mesoplodon densirostris. Next base: position 25,150,190 of record NC_082668.1, read on the forward strand.
ATAGACTAGACCAACGATTGCAATGCAATTAGACTGATGAGAGTAAAAAGAATTGCAAAAAAATCTACTGATAATTCCTAACTTGGTTTTATCTATACAAGAATAGATAAACCTATGCACATCAAATATAATTTTTTCTTTTACTTCCTGATTTTCTCAGCTAATATTTTAAAAAGTAGGCTAAAACAATACTTAATTTAAAAATGACATCTAATGTTAAAAACATATTTTCTTGCTGTGAAATTGAATTTGTTGAGTTTTTCATTCTAGGGTGACAGAGTACTTATTTATAAAACCAGAGTCACACAAAAAAAGGCAAGATGGATATAGTCAATTATTTTACTTTCATACTTCAAAGCATTGAGTATAATGTATTCAATGAATAATCTAACCTGCAAAGCAGATCTATTTGAAGAGGCAATGAAGTACAAGAAATAAAAGAACTCTTTTTAGAGTTCTATATTCTTTTCCTTATAAAGTCTGTCATGTTATATCATGTCATATCATATGTATCAATTAACCCCCAGAGGCAGACTATCATGAGCAGACCATGTCCTACATTAAGTGGTCATTTGTTAAAGGGACAATAAGGATGACAAAATTGAGCTAATCACTGAACAGGTAAATGCTACCTATTTCTTCACAAACCACAGAAAGACAGTTGGAAAGAGAAAATGAACTAGTTTCATTTCACACTTATTATGTAATATACATTATTGTAAATGCTTTATGAATTTTAATTTTGGTTTATTTAATCTTCACGCATTTCTTTTTATTATCATCATCAGCTGGAGGTTAACCAGCTGGTAGGTGTTAGAGCTGGGATCTGAACCTAGACAGTTGGGCACCAGGCTCTGTACTCTTAATCTCTACACTATGCTGCCTCTATGCAATGTTAGTCTAAAAGGGGAATCAATGACCTTTAAAGTTTTCAGCAGTGTTTATAGATGTCTTAACAATTATCTAACATTAAACATCAATTGTTCAGGATGACTATTTTGGTGTGGGACTAGGGAAAGTAATGGAAGTCTTTGACTTTCTCAGTATTAATGTTTTCTTTCATTGGCATAGCTCTTTCGATAAGGAATATAACATCTTGAGACTTCCTGGAGGCCATTTCTGAATCTAGTTAAACAACCCATGTCACATCTTCCCAACTGAACCCTGTAACAAGATTTTTAAGTCCTTTCTATTAGGTGTTTGAAAAGGGATTTTATTTTGACAAATAGAAACCTGAAGGATTATCACTTTCTTTTTTACAGTATTCATGGTTTTCTGTGAAAGAAGCACAAATACAAATTTGGAGAAATATTATGAATATTTTCTACCTGATACAAAATAGATGTTGTGCAATATTGCTTATTAAGATATAACAAATAATGTTACTAGAGTATGTCCTTTCTGAAGATGATGCATCTAAATTCTCATCCTTACTAGTACTGAGTGCTTTAGAAATCTCTTATCAATGAAAATCTGCTTTTGGAAAAAGGACAATAACTTTTTTTCAAAATTAAAAATAATTTGAAGTCCTCAGAGAATATTTATTTACATCAATTTCATGTTGAGAAGGAAATAAATTTATAAACCATAGAATCTTTGAACTGAAAGAAACTTTAGAAATCAAAGTTTCACTATAAACAGTATCTTTTGGTTTTGGCTGCCCAACATCCATTCTCTCCTCTGCTAATAACACTCTGGTTTCCTTAGGGACTTTCCTACTCCCCACTCTCAGTCCTTGTGATTGGGTGGGACTGATCTCTCAACCCCTTGTTTCAATATGGGATCTGGGACTCCTCAGTCGAATGCTTCTGGCCATGACTGATTCAGGTCATATGATTCGTACCAGCTCAAGCAGATTCAATTTCAGAACTGTTGTTGGGATAGTGAAGTTCTATCTCAGTGGGAGTGGTTGTGAAGATTAGATGTTAGCTTTAAACTGTTGGTATCTATCTTGCCAACCTCAGTCTGAGAGAGTTTATGCGAATAAGGCCAGTGCTTTGGAAAGCAGAGTCAAAAGTTGGAAAGAGATCAAGTCTGGATAAAGTTGTCTGAGTCCCAGGATAGAACTCTTTGAGCTCTACCCATAAAGGCCACTGAAAACTGAAGTTCTGCCATATTTATTCCTGTTTAATGCAATCTGATATCTGATTAAATACTTCAAACTACAGGAGCTTTGAACTTTGTAAGGAAACCAGTGCCATTTTCAGCATTAACGTGTTTTAGAAATTTTATTATAGTGAACATAGAATTGCTTCCTTTTTAGTTTCTTCTTTGATTCTATCTTTGCTTTCTGGTGATAAACCAAATAAATCTAATATCTATTTTATGTGGCAGCTCATCAAATACATATAGTATCTATCCTCTGTGTCTTTTATTTTATAAGTAAAACAGCCACAGTTAAGGAGATTATAAATAAATATGTAAGTCTTCCAGTTAAATCATCCCTCCAAAACTGTGAGATTTGTACTTTCTTTTAATAACAATTAACTTCAACAGTAATCCCATTTATAATCATGTTTTAGACACAGAAAAAATACTGTTAATTAGCTGGGGTTACACAGTGAGTTTGTTAGATGCATGGGACCCAGCCTTATAATTAAGGTTGAACACATGTGATTTGAAGGATGAAAAATCCCACCTGCTCAATATTATCTACTGAAATTCATATCAATTAAAGGTAAGGGTTAAGTGATTATCCCCTGAAAAATCTCATTAAAATTAAATTATTTAATTTAGGGGAAATATATCATCTCCCATTAATTTATTAACAGCGATTGATTCATTATCAGGATTTGGAGAAAAGTGAATAGAGGATAGAAGAGTTTTTATCGAGAGGAGTATGGAGAGGAATTTCACACATTCCCTTCAGGATGTTGCCTGAGGGGAACTTCAGGTGGGAAATTATATGGGGCCCCTGTGCAGATGTCAAGGTATGAGCTGGTGATGATAACTAACATGATAAGCTTGCTGTTCATTTCTTTTTAGTGTAGGGGCTTTAGCTTATCTTCAAGTGTGTGTGTGTGTGTGTGTATGTGTGTCTATAAATGCGTATATAAAATCATTTCACCTAGCTTAGTCCTCATTACTCTAAAGGAGTGTTCATATTGTATTAATGACAATTTAGATCTAATTGTTATTTGTAATCCCTGAATCAAACTAAACCTGTAAATGAGATTTTTAAATATCTGTTTCCTACTAAATTAATAAAATCAATTCTAACTTAATTTTTTTCAGATGCAAGAGTACAATATTAAATATTTTGTATTAATAATAGCAATAAAAGCAGCAATTTAAGTATGTATCTAAGTATTTGTTTTCTATTTCTGCTGTAAGCTAATTACCACAAATGTGGTGTCTTAAACAATACAAATTTATTATCTTACAGTTATGTAGGTCAGAAGTCTGACATGGGTCTCTCTAGGCTAAAATCAAGATTTGGTAGGGCTGTATTCCTTTCTAGAGGCCCTAAGGGAGAATCCATTTTCTTGCCTTTTTCAGCTTCTAGAAGCTGACTATATATTTTTTTTGGTTCATTGCCCCCTTCTTCCATCTTTAAAGCCAAGAATGGTGGATTGAGTCCTTTTCTTCCTGACCCTTCTTCTACTTTTAAGGACTCAAAAATTAGATTGGACTCACAGATAATTCAGAATAATCTCCCCATCTCAAGGTCAGTTGATTAGTAATCTTGATTGTATCAAGATTCTCTTTTGCCATGTAAAATAACATATTTATAAGTTCTAGGGATTAGGGCATGGATGTCTTTGGGGAGCCAATATTTCCTCAAAGTTTACCATAATTACATAGGATATGTGCATTCCTGAAAAAAGCCTCATGTTATATTAAATAACACACAAAAAATAATAGGGCATGTAGAAAAAAATACAGGGTTGGAACAGGCAACGCAAAACCTATGCAATTTAGTGAACACTAACAAAAATAATAATCCTATAAAGTACCAGTTTAAATGACATACTGAATTTCTAATATCGGTAAATATACACTACTTTAAATAAAGGACTTATTTTAAAAATCAGGGTTGGGAGAGATGTATCTTGGTGGAAGCATGTGTAGGGAATTGGTGAAGTTGCTGATTTAGGGAGGCAAAGCAAAATGTGGGAAAAACAAGGAAAATCACATAATAAACACTTCCAGTAGTCACACAGAATGTGGCCCAGCTGAACCAAGAAGAATGATGGCTTAAAAAAGTCATGCCTAGAATACTTTATATCACCACTACTGCTTTCTATATTCAGTTGTGTTGTCATTTTGTGTTTGGTTTTTGTTATTTGGTAGGTGAAACCATTAATATGCTGAGAAAATCGTGTAAGAATCAAAGGGATTTTTGTGCTATACCAAAATCTCCCCTGTTTACCAACTGCATTTGAATGAATCCTTTAGTATTTCCAAAAGCAGATTGTGTTGCAGTGCTTAAACTTAGTGCAAAGCCAGCTCAGCATCATAACCTAAATCAGGGTTACCTGGAAGTCCCAAGATAGTGTCAATTTACCATCATTGACAATGACTCATGACTGTGAGCCAGTCATTATGGGCAGAACATATCTCACGGAAGGGGACAACTGAACTTTTGGTGTTATCTTATGCATACTCCAAAAAAGGAGGTATTTTGTAAGGAAACACCATGAAGTCATCACAGAATTTTAAATAACCATGGATACTGTGAAGTCATCATGGCAAAAAAAGTTGGGAATGTATTCCCTCTAAAAGACGTAGAATATAACTTATGAAATCAAGTCACCAGTAACAGAGGTCTCACCCAAAACAGTAATGCTTCAAAGACTAACAAGAGGGGTAAAGCAAAAGCTAAATGATAATGTTCTATTGAAGGACAAGTATACTAAGAAAATCAGGGAGAAACATATATTTAAGAGCGGAAACCTGAAAAAGTAAGGAGAGACCTGAGAGTGTGCTGTTTTGGTGCTTCATCGTTACTTGAGTGGGTACAGGAGTACCTTATTAAGTGGGAAATTAGCATGAAACTATGAAACTATACTTTGATCCTCTATTCTTAATAAATTATTTCTCTGGCCTATTTATTAATTCATAAGAATATTCAGTGTCCCTTCCCTGTGCCAGGCATAGTGCTGAGTACTAAGGATATACTGATGAATATTAAGAGGTCATTTCTGCCTTCTGAAACAGATATTAAGCAAATTATCACAGTAATATAATTATGAACTGTGACAAGTACTATGAAGGAAAAGGAGCAATTCTGTAAGAACATATAAGGATATATGATCTAGTGGTGGGTGTGGGATTAGATATTTGAGCTTACATTTAAATGATTATCACCAAGCAGTGGGCCATGAAGTGACTGACATTTCTGGTGCTCACAGCAATGGCAACAGTAACGTACATTTTATATCTGTACGGAAGTTGAAAAAACTTCATTGACATTTTGATTTCATTTGCTCTAAGAAATCATGTGTGACTACCAATAGTGATATTGGTAGCAGACCACTATTACTTGAAAGGTGGATGGCATCCAGGCACAATTCTAAAACTGAACTATCAATGCAGTAAAACCGCTGTTGAATTGTTCTATTTAAAACTTTTTATTTCTCCCTTTTGTGAAACTATTTTAGCATATTATATGTCCACTAGGGGGCAGTGCTGCCCTTTCTTAGAAAAAAGTTACTCATGGCGAGACCAGATCTTCCATGTTAGATGTTGGGGGCAGGGAGGAAGAAGGAATCGCTTTCCCCGAGTTTGGAAATGAAAGGCAAAAAAATAAAGACTTTTGAGATAAAAGAAAATGGGATTGCATATTATTTCAAAGGCCAACGTTACAAAAAGTTTTATTAGCCGTTTATTTTTCACCACTCAATTGAAAGGGTGCACAGGAATACAAATTAAAAATAGCTGATCCAGGAGTTACTCTTGACTATGCCACACTATAAATTTAATTTAAAATTCTGTATTGTTTTTAATCTATGCCATTAAAAATATCCCAAAAAGTTTTTTTAAAATATTTTTTACAATATAAAGATATCGTATTTATTGTACTAGCTACCATATAAAATGAATTTTTATAAGGGGCTTAATAATTGTTACTATAATTTTTCATTCTTATGTCAAAGAGCAGTAATATTTAAGAACTGTGAACTTCATTACATAAATTATCTTCGTTAATTTAAAATGATACTATAGAAAATCCAGGCTGATTTTTATAAAGTATAAACAAGAAACAACCACAAATTCTGCTGTGTGAATAATTGATAAATATAATACTTAGCTTTTCTTGAAGTGGCTTTAATTAGCCTTAATTATTTTACATGCATCTAAGAAAATCATCCTTTATTTGGTAAATTCTATAAGCACTTTTATTTTCCTGATGTGTTTTGCTACATTTACCTGTGTTTTAGCTGGCCAGGTTCACATATGAAGTATCAAAAATATTTCATGTGGTAAAAGTGAAAATGCACCCTTACTATATTTCTGATTCAAATCTTCTCACAGTATTTGACATATAATTTATTTATGTTATACTTTTTTGCCTGTATTATTTTTATATCTTACTACTAATTGAGCATTTGCAAAGGAAAGATATGTACAATTATATTATGGTTGTTTTTAGAATTTGGGGGTATGAAAATTTAGAATAAAATTTTTAGGTCATAGCGATTTTCTGGTAAATGAACCTTCTGAAAACAAAAATATAGCTAATTTAAACCAATCGTTTCTTGATTGTATATTTTAGGAATGCCAGTAGCTACATTAACCAATGAAGCTAATACTCCCTTGTTTTCTTCCCTTAGGTAATGTGTAGTCTTTCCTTTTCTTGTGATGGTTACTGGAATTGACCTTGAACAAAGCAATAGTTATAGGTGTAATTCTGTCATACTTGCATATGGGAAACTTCCAGTAAAATACTTGCATAAATCTTTATGCATTAATGTTGCTTAAAATAAATTGAAAAACAGGACTGACTTATACAAGTGCTTAAATGATCGCAGATCAGGAATAGGTACCATATTCTGGTTACAGAGTGGTTGTTTCTGCCCTTACACCTTGGCTCTGTTTTTCTTTTCACGTGGACCTCCTGATTACAGTCCAAGAGAGATCAAAACATATTATTTAAAATTACCTTCTGTTGATTTGATCAATAAAGTATATTTAAATATGTAACATGGACATACTGTGGAATGTCTGGCATTCCTCATGGCAAGTTTTCTACTTTCATAAATATGTCTATAATGTGTATAGTGTATTGTGAGCCAGGATGATGTCTGCCTCTTGCTATTACACACACACACACACACATTTTTCTAGCAATACTTTCAATTGTCTGGGGCTCTAAAGGGCCATCAGCATTCTCTTTTCTTCTCTAAAGTTAAAACATGATCCTGCTAGTAAAGGGCTAAATGAAAATGCAGTAATGTGAAATATATAAAAGATGACTTTGTCCATCATATTTAAAAAGCTCAGGAACAAAAAAGAAGATGGCTGAGATTGGGTTTCAATTTCTTGTGTTAGGGAAGCTAGCTCTCCAGAAGACTGAGGTTTGAGAAAAAAAAATTAAAGTAGAAGTTAGCTTTTAGTCATAGACTCTTAAAACAAGAACTCAACAATAGTTGGCATAAAGAAAAATTGCCTGTCCTTAGCATGTGTGAATTAAAATAAAATTATGAAGCTGACTTATAATAGCTTTATAAGTTCAGATATGTCAGAATATAGAAATGGTGACAAAGTTATTTCCACTTGACCCCTACAAGGGCTTCTCAAATTGTCAGCCCCTTCAGGAAAATGTACTCTACCAAATGCAAGAGTCAAAAAAAATGTTTTGTTTTTTTTTTTAGTTTTTAAGATTACAACCATCTTCACTGCTTCTTCAAATTCAGAGTCACATATACAATAAGTTACTTTATAACATTTACCATATGCCTTCTTCATATTAGATAGTTTGTTAGGCAATTTGTAATCAAGAGCAGAAGTACTTAGTAAAATAAAGCTCAAAAAAGCCAGACTTACCTACTTTTGAGGCTGTCTGTCTGAGCTACTAGTCATGTACAGTATCTCCTACATATATGATATATACTTATTTTGCATATATTTTACTCACACTAACAACCAGTGCCTACGTTATTTCATGGTGTTATATAGGTTTATTATTTACCCTTGAGAATTTTAGAACAGTGCAGGTACTATACTGTAAGTCCAGGATAAATTTTGGCTTTGAGCAAATTCAGTGCAAAGAGTTCTTAATGGTAGTAGACTTGTTCTTCATAAGAAAAAGGAGTATGGAATGCTTTAACCATATTTTAAATGAAACTCATTTTTCTCATGGTAGTTTCTCTTGTGTAATCTTTTAAATTATATCCGAAGACAAGCCATTTTATCTTTATTGAGGTTGGATGGCCTGCTAAAAAGCTTAACTAGTTACACTTGGGGTAACATGTTATTCTGGAATACCTTATCGATTGTTATTATTTAAATCTGATTGCCTTTATTTGATGTGTTTAACTCTTGTCCCCTTATCGATACCTTATCATGCAGTGCTCATGGGTTTAACACTTATTTCCTGAGTTCTGCCCTTTCATGTTTGAGCTTAATGATTGTTCACATTTGGTATTGCTATTTGATCTTAAGGCATTTCACTCTTTAAATCTCCATTTGTTCTTCCTTTCTTCACTGTTCTCTGTTCTTCTTGATCATGGTCCTAGAGTTATTTTATACCTCCTTTAATGTTTAATAAGCATTCCTTGTAGGTTTCTTAGAATTTTTAATTATGGTTCAGCAGTCTTTATTCTTTTTAAAACTTTCAAAACTTTAAGTGCTCAAAAGTAGTTTAAATTATATGCTTAGGTAAACTCTCAGAAATGCATAGAATTCTTATAAATACTTTTGTGCATTATATAAAATGCAGTGTAAGTGCACATGTTTAACATTACATGTAGAAATTCTAAACTTAATTACAAGAGGGCTAAGTAAATGTACACTCAGAAACACGATTCATGTACACTGTCACTATACCCCTGAGGGCTGTCATTGTCAATATCTATAAATTAACAGTTGTGATTGTTTTCACATAATCACTGGTGCGACTAGAGTGATTTTTTTTCACTCTGAATTTTAAGTGAGTTTTCTATTGAAACTTCTCCTAGCTGTACATTGGGGAAAATATTCTTAAGAATTTTTTTACAGAGAAATGATGTCTTTATTTTCCCAGTCAATCATACTTAAAACCTTGATGTCATCCTTGACCCTCTTTATTCCATTATCCTCTCCTTCAGTCACTGAATCCTACAGATTCTTCCTAGAAAAACGACAATGACCTCCTCAGTCCCTTTAAATTCCCACTGAAATTATCATGTGGTCATATTCAAGTTCTTTGACAACATGCTCTTCTCTCCTTGGTTGGACATTCAAAACACTCTACAGTCTGGCACAGGTCACATTTCCAGGATAAGTTCATATAGGCCTCCTGTTTGAATTGTCTACACCATTTGTCCAGTCCACTTGTCAGCATCTTAACATATATTTCTACAGCTGTAGCCTTTCCTGCCTGGAATCTCTGTCCACTCCCCTTCTTTTCAAAGCCCTCTTCAGATAGTTGCCCAATAACCCGACTCACAAACATCTCATAATTGGTCACCTTTTTGTTATTTATCTTTGCATATATAAGATGTGTCTCTTCACTAGGTGTTGAGAATGAGTAATATTTATACCATCTCTGTATCCCCAATAGAAGTATATTTTATTTAATAAATATTTTATTGATTACTTTAACTCTTCCATACAAGATGCTTAAATAATGATATTTATTATTAATTTGTCCAATCCTTTTTGGACACTCCTCAAAGCCCTTAGTTTATTCTAGTTGGGTACATCTCTTCTTTGTTTTCCCATGGTACTGTATGCATAGCTTGGATATTGCAATTACCTACGTTTTTGGAAATTTAAAAATTACTTATCTTTCTCCTCCTGAGTAGGCAGTGGGGTCCATGAAGGCAAGAGCTATCTTTTATTTATCACTGTATTCCTATATGTTTCCCTAATAACATTATTAAATATTATATTGTGCCACTATTTGCACTATTCTAAGCATTTTACAAATACTAACTCATTTAGTTCTCAAACTCAGCTGGGTCCTATTATTCCCATTTTACAGAGGAGGAAACTAAAGTACCCAGAAGTTAAATAACTTATTATCCAAGGTTGCCCACTTGGTAAATGGCATTGCTAGAACTGACCTTAGGCAGTCTAGCTCTCGTGCTTCTGCTTTTAATGTCTGTGCTCTGTTCTGGAAAACTTGTGATTTGCAAGCTTCCTTAATTATAATGTGAGCACTTTGTAAACACTGACAGGTTCTTTGTACCATCTGCCTCTCCCTCCCCTCCCACTATATACACATACAAACTCACAACACCCATGGCCAACAACTAATACTCAAAAGAACTTGTTAAATGAATGTAAATGTACTCAAAAAATGGATTTATTGTTCTTCCCTGGTGGCGCAGTGGTTGAGAGTCCGCCTGCCGATGCAGGGGACACGGGTTCATGCCCCGGTCCAGGAAGATCCTACATGCTGTTAGTGGCTGGGCCCGTGAGCCATGGCCGCTGAGCCTGCACGTCCGGAGTCTGTGCTCCGCAATGGGAGAGACCACAACAGTGAGAGGCCCGCGTACCGCAAAAAAAAAAAAAAAAAAAAAGATTTATTTTTCTTTCTTTTGATAGTCTCCTGTACTATCCAGTACAGTACAATTTCCAGTAAGTCAATTTAGCATTTATTTTATTTTTGAAGTCTCATTCAAAATATTCCTTAAGCCACATCCATTTCCTAACATTTAAAAAATATTTTAGTTAATTTTTCTTGATACTTGTTACTTTTCCACCAATTCATAAAAAAAAAACCTGTGTAAAGGTTCAAAACATGTTTCCTAACATTTTATTTATTGTTTTACCAGTGATTCAAAAACTTAAATCCTGATACATGCTTATTCTTTACTCTGAAGGGAAGGAAGCCTACTTTGAATCAACTGCTCAGACCAATAAAATGTGTCAGTGGAGGGGTTTTCCAAGAAGATTCAGGATAGGAAAAGGGTCCCAATGTGTAGATATTCATTATATCACTTTGAGGAGAAAACAAGTGGAAAATATTTATAGCTTTTCTTTCCCATGGGGGGTGTGAGAATCCTAGTATGAAGGGGACCTTCCTGTAGCCAGAGGCCGTGACTCAGTGTTTTGACTGACTCTGCAACATTAGCTTCTAGTTAATGGGAACTGTCAGCTACAGTGCACCAAGCTGTCACTTTTATAGTGTACATGTTAAAGCCAAAATGATGAAATTTAATTTCTCCTTGATATGCCAGCATTCCCATCTCTAAAACTATCAGAAATTATGGAGGGATTCAGCATCCAAGGTAACAGTCGCAAAGAAAAAAGAAAATGACTAGAGTCTTATTACTGCTGCTGGTGATTCTATTATAATTCTTTTATATTCTGTTTAGATGCATCATGGGAGTACACCAATGTTTAAATATCTGGTTGTACAATACAGGTAAATTTCTCTTTTAAATAAAGGAAGGAAGAAAGAAAAGGGAAAAGGCAAAGTAATAAAATTTAGCAAAGTAATCATCCATTGATGAGTTCTTAAAAATATATCTTGGCTTTTGCCTGGAAAATAGAAAACATTTCAGTGGCCATTCCTAGAGGTTTTTCTCATGCATGTTTTATTTTAAAGGGATACAGTACAAGCTACTGGCTGTGCTAACCTTGTGTAATATGGGAACATATGCAAGGATGGTGTTCTTTTGTTTTTTAAATGTGCATTAGGTTGTAAATAAAATTCATTTATTATTTCACCTGTTTTTCATATGTTAGCTGGGGTAACCACTAATAAATTACCCACTAATGACAGTTAATATGACTTGTGCTTTAAATCACAAATTTGCTAGGTTTCAGATTGCTATAAGATGATCAACTTAGTTGATTTAGATGAGGAGCTGTCAGTTTTTTATATGGTGGTTAAATAAGAAAGAATATAGATTCAAATAGTCTTTATTATTGTCATTTTCTTTTTTAAGTCTGTTTCAGACATTTGTTGAGAATAATACTTGGGGACACTTTAGAAATTAAACTTATTAAATATTCCATACAAATTTTTCTTATATATGTGTTTTCCTTTATAATCTCTATGCTTTATATCTTTTTTGCTGAAGCAGAAAGCAAAAATTATAAATGTTAATTTATTCATTCTGAACCTATTTGGATTTTATAGATTGTGGAAACTGATGTACAGGAAATCATAAAGCTTTACAGTGTCTTATGAGGATCAATAATAAATCAGACATAATGAAGAGTTCAGATTTCTTCCAGGCAATTAATATGAAATTAAGGTACATTTCATATTAATGACTTGGTATGATAGAATCAAACTCAATCAGGAAAACAACAGGTTCTAAAACATACACTTTTATTTTATGACCTTTTTTGGAGGGGTTGATTTTCTAATATTAAATTTAAAATAGCTAATCTATTGGTCATTCTTCTCTTGATTCACATTTATTCTTGGGAATTCATCTAGTTCTTTTGTATTATTCACTCCAGATAGTATTTTAATTGCTTTGTATATGCGTGGATGGCAGTGTATTGGGTTAATTGGTTGGTTGGTTGGTTGGTTTGGGGACATTTCATGTCTGCTTTGGTGGCTTTGTTTTGGGTGTGTGGATATTGTGTGGATTTGTTGGGTGGTTTGAATTAGGATAGTTTAATTTTGTGTGTATGATATTGGGTGGGTTGGTTCGTTGTTTAGTTGGTTTGAGGGAATTTGCTCTGGTTTGGGGTAGCTTTGGAGCAGGTGTGAGAAGCAGTTTGGCAAGATCACTTTTAATGGAATGAGGGAGACCTTTGTTCCACCTTGGTATGACTTCATGCAAGATATGAAATCTTGAAAACTTTTGCACAGCAAAGAAAACTGTAAACAAGATGAAAAGACAACCCTCAGAATGGGGGAAAATATTTGCAACTGAATCAACAGACAAAGGATTAATCTCCAAAATATATAAACAGCTCATGCAGCTCAATATTAAAAAACAAACAACCCAATCAACAAATGAGCAGAAGACCTAAATAGATATTTCTCCAAAGAAGACATACAGATGGCCAAGAGGCACATGAAAAGCTTCTCAACATCACCAATTATTAGGGAAATGCAAATCAAAACTATAATGAGGTATCACCTCACACCAGTCAGAATGGCTATCATCAAAAAATTTACAAACAATAAATGCTGGAGAGGGTGTGGAGAAAAGGGAACCCTCTTGCACTGTTGGTGGGAATGTAAATTGATACAGCCACTATGGAGAACAGGATGGAGGTTCCTTAAAAAACTAAAATTAGAGCTACCATATGACCCAGCAATCCCACTACTGGGCATATACCTAGAGAATACCATATTTCAAAAAGACACATGCACCCCAGTGGTCATTGCAGCACTATTTACAATAACCAGGACATGGAAGCAAGCCCACTGCCAGACAAATGGATAAAGAAGGTGTGGTATATATATATACAGTGGAATATTACTCAGCTGTAAAAAGGAACGAAATTGGTCATTTGTGGAGATGTGGCTGGACCTAGAGACTGTCATACAGAGTGAAATAAGTCAGAAAGAGAAAAACAAATATAGTATATTAACACATCTATGTGGAATCTAGAAAAATGGTACAAATGAACCAGTGTGCAAGGCAGAAATAGAGACACAGATGTAGAGAACAAAAGTATGGACACCAAGGGGGGAAAGTGGGGTCAGGGGGTGGTAGTGGTAGGATGAATTGGGAAATTGGGATTGACATATATACACTAATATGTATAAAAGAGACAACTAATAAGAACCTTCTGTATAAAAAAATAAAATAAAATTCAAAAAAAATGAAAAAAGATATGAAATCTTTTCTTGATACTAATGAGCTAAAATATCATAGCTCTAAATGATAATAAATGCCTTGGATTGGTAAAGTAAGGTATAAAAGCTTAGAGTGAGATAACTGAAAAGATTTCAACAATTTGAATATGTTATTTTTTCACTGAATTGAGTTTTATCTGAAGACATCAAAGACTGCTTTCTTTGGGCCCTTTCAGATGGCTTGCAAAGTTGTGAAATAGCCAAAATCAAGATGGAATTTATAATTCACCTTGTGCAAAGCTTAAGGTCAAGCACTCATCTTTGTGCATGTGTACTTGCTGAGGGTGTGATCTTCCTTCCTGTTCTGCCTCTCTGGACCCTTCACACCCCAACAGCCAAGAGACTGTCGGCTACGTCTGGGTTGCTATTGTTTAGAAAGCCAGCAGGATCCAGCAGCCTGTGCAATTCATCTGTAAAGTCGTAAAGAAGGCACTGAGAGTCCATAATGTGAAGCAGCAACAGAGAGTTCTCCTGGGGGAGACCTTCAAGATGACGGAGGAGTAAGACTTGGAGATCACCTTCCTTCCCACAAATATATCAAAAATACATCTACAGGTGGAACAACTCCTACAGAACACCTACTGAACGCTGGCAGAAGGCCTCAGTCTTCCCCAAAGGCAAGAAACTCCCCCACGTACCTGGGTATGGCAAAAGAAAAAAGAAAAAACAGAGACAAAAGAATAGGGATGGGACCTGCCCCTCTGGGAGGGAGCTGTGAAGGAGGAAAAGTTTCCACACACTAGGAAGCCCCTTCACTGGCAGAGACTGGGGGTGGGCAGGGGGAAAGTGTCAGAGCCACAGAGGAGAGCACAGCAACAGTGGTGCAGAGGGCAAAGTGGAGAGATTCCCACACAGAGGATCAGTGCCAACCAGCACTCACCAGCCTGAGAGGCTTGTCTGCTCATCCGCCAGGGTGGGTGGGGGCTGGGAGCTGAAGCTCTGGCTTCAGAGGTCAGATCCCAGGGAGGGGACAGGAGTTGGCTGCGTGAACACAGCCTGAAGGGAGCTAGTGTGCCACAGCTAGCCTAGAGGGAGTCTGGTAAAAAGTCTGGAACTGCGTAAGAGTCAAGAGACCATTGTTTAGGGGTGCATGAGGAGAGGGTATTCAGAGCACCACCTAAAGGAGCTCCAGAGATGGGTGTGAGCCGTGGCTATCAGCGTGGACCCCAGAGATGGGCATTAAATGTTAAGGCTGAAGCTGCAGCCACCAAGAAGCCTGTGTGCAAGCACAGGTCACTATTCACACCACACCTTCCAGGAGACTGTTCAGCCCACAACTGCCAGGGTTCTGTGATCCAGGGAAAACTTCCCAAGGAGAACACACAGTGCACCTCAGGCTGATGCAACATCATGCCAGCCTCTGCCACCACAGGCTTGGCCCGCATTCTGTGCCCCTCCCTCTCCCTGGCCTGAGAGAGCCAGAGCCCCCTAATCAGCTGCTACTTTAACCCCATCCTGTTGGAGAGAAGAACGGATGCCCTCAGGTGACCTACACGCAGAGGCGGGGCCAAATCCAAAGCTGAACTCCAGGAGCTGTGTGAACAAAGAGAAAGGGAAATTTCTCCCAGCAGGCTCAGGAGCAACGGATTAAATCTCCACAATCAACTTGATGTACGCTGCATCTCTGGAATACCTGGATAGACAACAAATCATCCCAAAATTGAGGTGGTGAATTTTGGGAGCAACAGTAGACTTGGGGTTTGCTTTCTGCGTCTAATTTATTTCGGTTTTACGTTTATCCTAGTTTAGTATTTAGAGCTTATTATCATAGGTATATACGTTTATTGATTTGGTTGCTTTCTTCCTTTGTTTTCTTTTTTAATATATATATTTTTTCTTTTCTTTTTCCTTTTTCTCTTTTTGTGAGTGTGTATGTTTCCTTGTTTGAATTTGTCTGTATAGCTTTGCTTTTACCATTTGTCCTAGGGATCTGTCTGTCTGTTTTTTCTTTCTTTCTTTCTTTCCTTTTTTTTTAGGATAGTTTTTAGCACTTGTTATCATTGGTGGATTTCTTTTTTGGTTTGGTTGTTCTCTTCTTTCTTTTTTTAGTACTTTTTTATTCTTTTCTTTTTAATATTGTTTACTTTTTAATAATTTTATTTATTTTCTTTCTTTCTTTTTTCTTTCTTTCCCTCTTTCTCTCTTTCTTTCTTTCTTTCTTTCTTCTCCTATTTCTTCTCAGCTGTGTGGCTGACAGGGTCTTGGTGCTCTGGCTGGGTGTCAGGCCTGAGCCTATGAGGTGGGAGAGCCAAATTTAAGACACTGGTCCACCAGAGACCTCTCATCCCCACGTAATATCAAAAGGTGAAAACTCTCCCAGAGATCTCAATCTCAACGCTAAGACACCGCTCCACTCAATGACCAGAAAACTACAGTGCTGGACACCCTATGCCAAACAACTAGAAAGACAGGAACACAACTTCACCCATTAGCAGAGAGGCTGCCTAAAATCATAATAAGTTCACAGACACCCCAAAATACACCACCAGGTACAGTCCTGCCCACTAGAAAGACGAGATCCAGCCTCATCCACCATAACACAGACACCAGTCCCCTCCACCAGGAAGCCTACACAACCCACTGAACCAACCTTACCCACTGGGGACAGACACCAAAAACAAGGGGAACTACAAACCTGCAGCCTACAAAAAGGAGACCCCAAACACAGTAAGTTAAGCAACATGAGAAGACAGCGAGATACTCAGCAGATGAAGGGTCAAGTTAAAAACAAATGGTGAAACAAATGAAGAGGAAATAAGCAGTCTACCTGAAAAAGAATTCAGAGTAATGATAGTGAAGATGATCCAAAATCTTGGAAATAGAATGTAGAAAATACAAGAAACTTTCAACTAGGACCTCGGAGAACCAAAGAGCAAACAAACAATGATGAACAATACAATAAATGAAATTAAAAATTATCTGGAAGGAATAAATAGCAGAATAACTGAGGCAGAATAACAGATAAGTGGCCTGGAAGATAAAATAGTGGAAATAAGTACCACAGAGCAGAATAAAGAAAAAAGAATGAAAAGATTTGAGGACAGTCTCAGAGACATCTGGGACAACATTAATCGCACCAATATTCAAATTATAGGAGTCCCAGAAGAAGAAGACAAAACGGAAAGGGACTGAGAAAATATTTGAAGAGATTATAGTTGAAAATTTCCCTAATATGGGAAAGGAAATAGTCAATCAAGTCGAGGAAACACAGAGAGTCCCATACAGGATAAACCCAAGGAGAAACACACCAAGACGCATGTTAATCAAATTATCAAAATTTAAATTCAAAGAAAAAATATTAAAAGCAGCAAGGGAAAAACAACAAATAACATGCAAGGGAATCCTGATAAGGTTAACAGCTGATCTTTCAGCAGAAACTCTGTGAGCCAGAAGAGAGTGGCAGGACATATTTAAAGTGATGAAAGGGAAAAACCTACAACCAAGATTACTCTACCCAGCAAGGATCTCATTTGTATTTGACAGAGAAATTAAAACCTTTACAGATAAGCAAAAGCTAAGAGAATTCAGCACCACTAAACCAACCTTACAACAAATGCTAAAGGAACTTCTCTAGGCAGGAAACACAAGAGAAGGGAAAGCCCTACAATAACAAACCCAAAACAGTTAAGAAAATGGTAATAGGAACATATATATCGATAACTACCTTAAATGTAAATGGATTAAATGCTCCAACCAAAAGACATACCCTGGCTGAATGGATACAAAAACAAGACCCATATATATACTGTCTACAAGAGACCCACTTCAGACCTAGGGACACATACAGACTGAAAGTGAGGGGATGGAAAAAGATACTTCATGCAAATGGAAATCAAAAGAAAGCTGGAGTAGCAATTCTCATATAAGACAAGCTAGACTTTAAAATAAAGACTATTACAAGAGACAAAGAAGGGCACTAAATAATGATCAAGGGATAAATCCAAGAAGATATAACAATTGTAAATATTTATGCACCCAACATAGGAGCACCTCAATACATAAGGCAAATGCTAACAGCCATAAAAGGGAAAATTGACAGTAACACAATCATAGTAGGGGATGTTAACACCCCATTTTCACCAATGGACAAATCATCCAAAATGAAAATAAGGAGGCACAAGCTTTAAATGATACATTAAACAAGATGGACTTAATTGATATTTATAGGACATTCCATCCAAAAACAACAGAATACACTTTCTTTTCAAGTGCTTATGGAACATTCTACAGTACAGATCATATCTTGGGTCACAAATGAAGCCTTTTTAAATTGAAGAAAACAGAAATCATATCAAATATCTTTTCTGACCACAATGCTATGAGACTAGATATCAATTGCAGGGAAAAATCTGTAAAAAATACAAATACATGGAGGCTAAACAATACACTACTAAATAACCAAGAGATCACTGAAGAAATAAAAGAGGAAATCAAAAAATACCTAGAAACAAATGACAATGAAAATACGGTGGTCCAAAACCTATGGGATGTAGCAAAAGCAGTTCTAAGAGGGAAGTTTATAGCAATAGGATACTACCTCAAGAAACAAGAATCATCTCAAATAAACAACCTAACCTTATACCTAAAGCAATTAGAGAAAGAAGAAGAAGAAGAACAACAAAAAAAACCCCAAAGTTAGCAGAAGGAAAGAAATCATAACAATCAGATCAGAAATAAATGAAAAAGAAATGAAGGGAACAATGACAAAGATCAAAAAACTAAAAGCTGGTTCTTTGAGAAGATAAACAAAACTGATAAACCATTAGCCAGACTTATCAAAAAAATGAAGAAGACTCATATCAATAGAATTAGAAATGAAAAAGGAGAAGTAACATCTCATACTGCAGGAATACAAAGGATCATGAGAGATTACTACAGGCAACTATATACCA
The DNA here is from genome assembly GCF_025265405.1 of Mesoplodon densirostris. Classification (NCBI taxonomy): domain Eukaryota; kingdom Metazoa; phylum Chordata; class Mammalia; order Artiodactyla; family Ziphiidae; genus Mesoplodon; species Mesoplodon densirostris. The sequence goes on from NC_082668.1 coordinate 25,169,006, forward strand.
ATAAAATGAACAACCTGGAAGAAATGGACAAATTCTTAGAAAAGCACAACCTTCCGAGACTGAATCAGGAAGAAATAGAAAATATAAACAGATTAATCACAAACACTGAAATTGAAACTGTGATTAAAAATCTTCCAACAAACAAAAGCCCAGGACCAGATGGCTTCACAGGCAAATTCTATCAAACATTTAGAGAAGAGCTAACACCTAGCCTTCTCAAACGCTTCCAAAATACAGCAGAGGGAGGAACACTCCCCAACTCATTCTACAAGGCCACCATCACCCTGATACCCAAACCAGACAAAGATGTGACAAAGAAAACTACAGGCCAATATCACTGATAAGCATAGATGCAAAAATCCTCAACAAAATACTAGCAAACAGAATCCAACAGCACATTAAAATGATCATACACCATGATGAAGTGGGGGTTTTCCCAGGAATGCAAGGATTCTTCAATATATGCAAATCAATCCATGTGATATACCATATTAACAAATTGAAGGAGAAAAACTATATGATCATCTCAATAGGTGCAGAAAAAGCTTTTGACACAATTCAACACCCATTTATGATAAAAACCCTGCAGAAAGTAGGCATAGAGGGAACTTACCTCAACATCATAAAGGCCATATATGACAAACCCACAGCCAACATCGTTCTCAATGGTGAAAAACTGAAGCCATTTCCACTAATCTCAGGAACAAGACAAGGTTGCTCACCCTCACCAGTACTATTCAACATAGTATTGGAAGTTTTAGCTACAGCAATCAGGGAAGAAAAAGAAATAAAAGGAATCCAAATCAGAAAAGGTGAAGTAAAATTGTCACTGCAGGTGACATGATGCTATACATTGGGAATCCTAAAGATGCTACCAGAAAACTAGTAGACCTAACCAATGAATTTGGTAAAGTAGCAGGATACAAAATTTTAATGCACAGAAATGTCTTGCATTCCTATACACTAGTGATTAAAAACCTGAAAGAGAAATTAAGGAAACATTCTCATTTACCATTGTAACAAGAAGAATAAAATACCTAGGAATAAACCTACCAAAGGAAACAAAAGATCTGTATGCAGAAAACTATAAGACACTGATGAAAGAAATTAAAGATGATACAAACAGATGGAGAGATAGACCATGTTCTTGGGTTGAAAGAATCAACATTGTGAAAATGACTATACTACCCAAAGCAATCTACAGATTCAATGCAATCCCTATCAAACTACCAATGGCATTTTTCACTGAACTAAAACAAAGAATTTCACACTTTGCATGGAAACACAAAAGACCCCAAATAGCCAAAGCAATCTTGAGAAAGAAAAACAGTTCTGGAGGAATCAGGCTCCTGGGCCTCAAACTATACTACAAAGTTACGGTAATCAAGACACTATGGTACTGGCACAAAAACAAATATAGGTCAATGGAACAGGATAGAAAGCCTAGAGATAAACCCACACACATATGGTTACCTTATCTTTGATAAAGGAGGCAAGAATATACAATGGAGGAAAGACAGCCTCTTCAATAAGTGGTGCTGGCAAAACTGGACAACTACATGTAAAATAATGAAATTAGAACACCCCCTAACACCATACACAAAAATAAACTGAAAATGGTTTAAAGACCTAAATGTAAGGCCAGACACTATAAAATTCTTAGAGGAAAACATAGGCAGAACACTGTGTGACATAAATCACAGCACGATCCTTTTTGACCCACCTCCTAAAGAAATGGAAATAAAAACAACAATAAACAAATGGGGTCTAATGAAACTTAAAAGCTTTTGTACAGCAAAGGAGACCATAAGCAAGACAAAAGATAACCCTCAGAATGGGAGAAAATATTCTGCAAAGAAGCAGCTGACAAAGGATTAATCTCCAAAATATACAGGCAGCTCATGCAGCTCAATATCAAATAAACAGACAACCCAATCCAAAAATGGGTGGAAAACCTAAATAGACATTTCTCCAAAGAAGACATACAGATGGCCAAGAGGCACATGAAAGGATGCTCAACATCACTAATCATTAGAGAAATGCAAAGCAAAGCTACAATGAGGTATTACCTCACACTGGTCAGAATGTCCATCATCGAAAAATCTAGAAACAATAAATGCTGGAAAGGATGTTGAGTAAAGGGAACCCTCTTGAGCTGTTGGTGGGAATGTAAATTGATACAGCCACGATGGAGAACAGTATGGAGGTTCCTTAACAAACTAAAAATAGAGCTACTCTACGACCCAGCAATCCCATTACTAGGCATATACCCTGAGAAAACCATAATTCAAAAAGAGTCATGTACCACAATGTTCATTGCAGCTCTATTTACAATAGCCAGGACATAGAAGCAACCTAAGTGTCCATCGACAGATGAATGGATAAAGATGTGGCACATACATTCAATGGAATATTACTCAACCATTAAAAGAAACAAAGTTGAGTTATTTGTCGTGAGGTGGATGGACCTAGAGTCTCTCGTACAGAGTGAAGTAAGTCAGAGATAAACAAATACCATTTGCTAAGACACATATATGGAATTGAAAAAAAAAGGTTCTGAAGAACCTAGGTGCAGGACAGGAATAAAGATGCAGACATAGAGAATGGACTTGAGGACATGGGGAGGGGGAAGGGCAAGCTGGGACGAAGTGAGAGAGTGGCATGGACATATTTACACTACCAAATGTGAAATAGATAGCTAGTGGGAAGCAGCTGCATAGCATAGGGAGATGAGGAGCTCCATGCTTTGTATCCAGCTAGAGGTGGGGGGATGGGGGGTGGGAGGGGGATGCAAGAGGGAGGAGGTATTGGTATATATCTATATGTATAGCTGATTCACTATGTTATAAAGCAGAAACTGACACCCCATTGTAAAGCAATTATACTCCAATAAAGATGTTAACAACAACAAAAAGCAAGCAAGCCAGCAGCACCTAGAACCATAGAAAATTGATATGGCTGTTTCTACTCAATTCCTCTCTCACCTGTATTCTATTAGGATTGTTCTGGTTTTGTTACTTAGGAACTCCTCTGGAGGTATGAGAGTGGAAAATGGCTGTAAAGAGCCATGATTTTGAGCAATTAGAAGACAAAAGAGCACAGGCCCCTGTGATATAATATAAAGAGCACTGATTTCATTATTTAAAGACTTGAGTTCAAGTTATACTAGCTGTGCCATCCCTGACAAGTTACTGAAGCACACCTAACTTTGGTTTCTGCATTTCTGAAAGGAATGATATTCCACAGAGTGAAAATGAAGTGTCTAGATTTATGTTTCAGATGAGAAGTTTCCTAGCCTTGTAATTCCTGGTGTCAACCATTGCCCACACAGCCCATATTCTTCCCTATCTATCTGTTGATTATCTATCTATCTATCTATCATCTATCCATCTATCTACCATGTACACAGTAATATGCTTGTCTAATGTCTGATATTGAAAATGAAGTTCAAAAACAGGCAAATTCCTTGAGAGTATGAATTCCAGCTGTATCAGGAAACTGTCTTAAATCCCAGACGCCTTTGATTAGGATTTGGAATGTAACTCACTATCCCTAGGCTGAAGATAACTTCCTCAGTGGCAAATACTACACTGCTACTACTAAATCAACATCTCCCTTACTTCTTCTCTTAAGACCATTAGCTTTTACACCTGTTCTCAGAAAGTCTCCCAAAGAAATACTGTCAGACTATCAGTTTATGACACTAATCTTCTGAGGTGTCTACCTTAATGTAAGGGCTATCGCCTCTATTATATATTAGTTTTTTAATAATTGGTAATTTGGCAGTGTGAGTCTTAAATAATATTGTTTCAGCCACATAGAGTGCACACACACATTTATATATGATATATGTTAATTCTTAGCTAAGAAACTCTTTTACTATGTTAGAAATCTTTCCTACACTAATTAAATAACAAACACACAAGCACATAAACACACAAACATGTACTCTTGTTCCCGAAATAGGCAACCCATTGTTTTGTAAATAAAGTGACAATAGGTGCTATGAGGACAAGCTGACTTCAAAACCCACTTGTTGCTTCATGAGGCTCTGCCACTTGTTCTGACATCATCTCTTAAATCCTGAAAATAAATCTGATATCAACACTGTATCCATTGTAGATCCTCTCTAGTGACCAGGGTAGTACAGGAAAACAACTCATACATCAAGGCCTTTTGCTGTGCTGTTTGGAAGAGAACAGAGAGGCACATCTAGACTTATAATTTTAAGCATAGTCTCTCTCCCCCAGCTCTTTCACAAAAAGACAGCAGAATTTCTTTCTGTATTTCTCATGTTTTGAAAATATTTATTGAGGATTTTTTACATCCCAGTTTTTCTTCCAAGAATGCTGAATCACGATTCCTTTAATAGGCCAAAGCAAGCTGACAGCCCACACACAACCTGTTATCAAGACACTGTTGAAAATATGTTCTATCTGTAAATAGTCAAGAAACATGCTTTTTTTTTAATTTTTTACCATAAAGCTCTCTCCAATTGAATTGTCCTATTCAATACAGTACACACTTAATAACCACCACTTCAAAGGAAGTGCCTGTTTATTTAGCCAATCACTTATTTCTTTGTTGCCTGGCATAGGGGTCCATCGTACTTGAAAGATGCAGAAGCAGCACTCCCATCCTTAATGATTTGTGCAGTATTTTTCTTTTTCTTTTTTAATTTTATTTTTATTATTTATTTATTTTTATTTGGAGGATCAGACCATTTTATTGAGGGGCTTCAGGGGAGGATCTAAGGGCTTGGGAGAACAATGAGATCCAACATCCTTGGCCCGGCCTGGATCTCCCCACCTTCACGGTCGCCGAAAGTGTGCACTGTTTTTAACAATCCTAGTGGCCATGGAGTGGATTTCTACTTTGAATTTTTTTTCTTTTAGCCTGTTATATGCCTTAAGCTCATACTACTTCCTGAAACTGAAGTTGAAAAAAAATATAGAGAAGATTTATGAGAATATACAGAAGTATGCGTTTAAAAGGTTTCTTTATTACTATTCTTTTTAAAGTAAACAGTAACCACTATTGGTGGCTGTTTTCCCTATAGGTGACATAGACAAATTAAATAGAGTTCTTCAATTGTAAGGTGATACCAAGGACAATTTTATCACGGCACTTTCTCATTCTGCTCTTTAGTGATGGCATTAGCAATGCAGAATCAGCACTTAATAAATGCTTGCCTAATTCTGTGCTTATAAGAGAACTTCTGTAAGTAAAACTGAGTCTAGCCTTTAGGAAAAAAAACGTTGGCCAAGAATTTGACATGTTCTCAGGCCATTGCCTCATTATGTGCTAAGTTTGATAGCTTTGGAGACTTGTTTTGAATAAGAAAGTTGTGTTTGCCTGAAGTGCTCCCTAATTCCCCTTAAAATTATCATGACTTCCCTCTACTTTTATGTTAGTAGTTCCTCCTCTTTTATTGATATGTTGAAAAGGAGATGATGAAATAAGTTTATACTAAGGGATTATTGATTTAACATTTTCATTTCTACAGGCTATTTATTTTTGAATAGGTAAGGCATATAGAAATGAGTAACACAAAGAATGTCTCAATAATGGTGACACTTCCAATAGTGGATCATTCCAAAGTGGTATATTTTGAAGGGAAAAAAGGGCTTATTGGTCCAACTGGGAAACCCTCCTTCCTTGGTCTAGGTTCTGCCAAATTATACTGTCTGAACATAACCTGCAGAACAATACCTTCCAAACATGACTAAGATTGCCCTCCTTGCTTGATTTCTGAATGGGATGTCTTGGACAATTGCTGTTCTCTGCTTTCTGGACTGAGTCCCATGACCCTGTGCCTTGGTCTACTGATCTGTGTCCAAATGCTCCTGGACCATTCCCTACTTGATCAGTTCTTACACTTTATTCTAGCAATGAATGTTCTCCCAGCTCCACTGGTCTCCCTACTTAGCATCTTGTATTGTAGACAAACATGCCTCTTGCTTAGGTTTGTTTGGAGGTTGATAGTTTCCTTTTGGTTTTTCAAAAAAAAATAATCAATTATTTTTACTGAAAAATAGTTACCTAGATTAGAATCAAATAATAACCTTGACTATACCTGGTATGCTATGGGAGCATTTTAAATGATTTTTCTAGAAGTTATTCCTTTCTAATGTTTGTTTCATTGTAATATCATGAGGAAAGTAGGAATTAATCTGCCCTGAGGATAGAGGTGAAAGAAGAAGGAGGAAGAGAGAGGATAGCAGAGGCCACTTAAAGCCTCATCAGGGAGGAATTAAGCAGCTAAAACTCCCAAGAACCTTCTCAGGGTACCTAAGTGTGAACATCATCAACATGAGACCCTTTAACATACCCCCCCAAAATGTGTATTTGCAGGTAGCAGTAAGCGGAACAGGAGTGGTGTTAATGATATCGTTGTTAATTGTACTTCATGAAACTCTCGCAATTCTAAGTTCCTATCAGTTCTAAAATGCTGTGATTCTATATCAAATGGGGTAAAACAAAAGTGGAAAACGCTACTACTTGGGTTTGTCTTACTTAACAAAGTTGCATGTGAAAGCATTCTGATAAAATAAGTATTTGTTCAATTACCTCTTAAACTTCAGAGTCTCTCTCTCTCTCTCTCTCTCTCTGTCTCTCTGTCTCTCTCTCGCACCCAGATGCATTTTGGACATTTTCACCTCTCTTCCCGGTCTATTCCGGTTCCTTCCACCTCACCTTCTTTTCCTTGAAACAGACAGAGTCCTCCTCACTTCTTAAGGTTCTTGCTTTGATGATGCTGATTTGCTTTGATCACATTCCATCTCCACACACTGTATTTCTCATCATGGTTTGCCCACTTGAGAAATATATGTCATTAATCATATAGATGACATAGACAGGGAACAGTTCAGGGCTAAGTATAATCAGAACCAGGGGAAAAATTATAGAGCATTTCTTACTGTTGCTCTTAGTAAGCTCCCTTTTGTATACAAAGACTGCCACTTTGAACAGAAAATATTTACTGAGTGTTTTCTATATGCCAGGAACTATTCTACAAATTTGAACGTACGATTTCATTTAAAACTCATTATAATTTTAGGAGGCAGATATTATTATCCCCTAATTATATATGGGGAAACTGAAGCCCAAGTTGTGAAAACAAATTACCCTGGATCACATAGCTTGTAAGTGCCAGAGCTAGCATTTGAATGTAGGCAGTCTGGGTACAGAAGTTGTTTTTTGCTACTTCATTATTGAGTACCTACTCTGGACCAAAGATTGTGCAGGAAGCTTTTTATTTATCACATTTAAGCCTCATAAATCCCTGGGAGGTAGATATCATGGGGTTCAGAGGATTTATTGGGCTTGCCAGTAAATAAAATCCTGGGGCAAAAACCTTTTAGGTCCAGGACTCTTTATTATACCACCATAATACCAACATGATTCCAGATGTCACTCATGGATTATGTACAACTCTTAGGGGTCGTATTTAATACATGGGTCATCAGACCAGTTTTGTACAAAATGAGCATTGAGCACATATCATCAGCTCTTGTTTTACAGCTTTTGATTTTGTGGAATATTTTTCATAGAATTGGTGTCTAATTCATTGTAGGGAAGTTTTCTAGTGTATCAAGGTTATAGGTAATGGAGTCAACATGAGTATACACAGTAGACAGTTAATAGGTATCCTAAATTGATGTTATTAAGGGGTGTTGGAGAGATTACCAGTATTAAGTAGTCATCAGAGTCAAATCTCATGACTTAGACTTGATCCAGGGTTGCTCTGGAAACAAAGGCATTTGATTTGCTTTTCCTAGTAAATTCCTTTGCTTAGGCTAAATACATCTGAAGCATTTAGTACTGTTCACCCAAACTTCCCATGACACTTTAATCATGGAAACAATTATCTAGCCACTGGATGCCACTGTTGCTCAACCAGAAGTCACAAAATGGGAATTCCTGTGGCAATATAATATTAGCCAGTTAAAGATCATTACTGGTATTATTGATGGTGGATTTATGCTTTTAAGCTATTTTTCCTGATGAATGTAATCTCTCTCTAAGAGTTCACTTGCTGGGGGCAAGTAAAGTTGAGAAAATATATAAATAAATGGTTACCAATGAATTTTTTGCTTTCAACTGCTCTGCTATAAAAATACTTTTTCTTTCTTTCTTTTTTTTTTTTTTCTGCTTAGTGTACTGTAGCTGACAGTCTCCATTAGTTATCAGCTAATGTTGCAGAATAAGACTAAACAAGGTGTCATGGCCTTAAGCGATTGGAAGGGCCTCTTCATCCTCACAAAGACCCTGGGGTGGAAATAGTTTGCATGAACAGACACCGGAGTATTATTCAGACTCACCAAACACTGTATTGAAGATTGAGGGAGTTACACAGTTTTTCCATTTATACTAGGAACAAATAAATTAAAAATCACTGTATTGTGTACCTTTAAAAAGCAACATAAAAATTGTGCGTGTTTGAAAAGATCAGACAAGGTTTGGGAGTAAAAAGCTGAAGTAATAAATAAACATGAGGTCAGTTTAGGAACAACCATAATTGCTTTGTATGACAAGATTTGCATAGCAAACACTTCTGATTAATGTACAGTGAAGGCCACAGGAGTGGGAACCAACCTCAGTATCTTTTTGAAATCTGTGCCTTCCAATCTTGAAGGTATAGTTTTAGCCAGCACAATCAGTCATTGTTTACTGAAAGGCTGATAGAGCCATCGTTCCTATTTAAATATTTGAAATAATTATTTTTATCTTCCAGCTATGTTGATTTTATTTATGTGGTTAAAAAAGATAAAAGTATCAATTTTATATTAGTGGTGAATTTTCATTCACTTCAAACATAGTTAGAAAACAGGCAGGGGAGTTTCATCAGGATGACCCTTTTCAAGTCATAAGTTTGAATATATAATACAGTTGCATGTATGCATCAAATATTTCAGTTACCTAAGACATGTATTTTTTCTTATTATTTTAAAATATAATACCTTTATGCCTGCTTGCTGATTGCTTTTGTAATTAACACTCTGCTATCATTGATATTTGCTGTCCTCACCTAGGGTGAAATGCAGTGCTCAGTACAGTAAAACCTCAATTTTATTTTCTTCCTTCCTCATTTAAAAATAAAAGTATAATTATATTCTTTCAAAAACATAATTTCTTGAGGGGGGAAAATGTGGGAAAGTGTAAAGGAAGGAGGTCATACCTCTAGAAATATTTAGTTTGGATTTTTTTTCTTTTTTTAAAATTAACTTTTATTGGAGTATAGTTGTTTTACATAGTTTGGAAGTTTTAAATGTTAGTGTCATACTCAACTGGGAAAAGGCAATAGAATATATGTTATTTCAGATAGTAGAATATAGTAGAAAGTACGGTTTTTCATTTTATTAAAAAATCTGGGTGAAATAATGGATATATGCATATACATATATGTAAATATATGTAAGTGACTAACATATATACATTTCACAGCAAATACTAGAAGGTAAGGTTATACTTAAATATAATCATGTTAAGACAAAATGAAAATTAGTTTTGGATTTAGTAGTAAATACTATCACTGATACATGCTGTTTAAGTAATATTCCGTGAGGATTATGATTCAAAGGACATGATGACAGTATTCAGAGCAGTATTCTGAAAAGAAATACTAGAGCGACAGACAACATCTACAATCATCATTATATTTTCGGTATAATGCATTACATCTCCAGTGTGTTAGGGAGTTCCTAAATGGAGTGATAAGTAGATGCACTAAGACAAATAGTAATTCCATTTGTCTCAAAGTATTCATTTAACAAAGTCAAATTAAGTTGTATGAAGCAGGCCTCTCCTACCCTCTCACTCTATCTAATAGACAACAATAAATTATCACAATTGTTTTATTTTCTTCCAGTATTTGATTAGACAAAGAACATTTTTCTCTATCAATGTTTACCCTAAATGGCTACATAGAAAAAAGTTGGAGACAGTATGCATGTAGTAGCTAAAATAAATATTATTACCTTATATCATAATACTTAATATGATTTTATTGAAAATGTACATAAAATACACAAGTTTGTCAATAGCAAAACATTATACAGTATAAGCAAATATTAAAAGAAATATATAGTGGAATATTTCTTCATTCAACAATTTACACAGAGTAATATATATTGTTTTTAAATTAGTTTTACTTTAAAAGTACAATAAATTAGGCTTGGGACTTCCCTGGTAGTCCAGTGGTTAAAACTGTGTGCTGCCACTGCAGTGGGCGTGGGTTCAGTCCCTTGTCAGGGAACTAAGATCCCACATGCCAAGTGGCACGGCCAAAAAAAAAAAAAGTAAATTAGGCTCACGATGGAAAATTAGAAATGATCAGTATGTAATGTAATATGGCATTACATATCGTTAATACCATGATTTTAAATTGACTGTATATTTGAGAAGGTCTGTGTTGTTTAAAAATCATTTAATTAAATGTTCCCAGTTATAATTAGGTAAAAGTTTCATTGAACAAAAAATATTTCTCTAACTTTATATCACTTTAGATTTTTTCCTTACTAAGATTATTTTTGTAAATGTAGATATTCTTACTTCAGATTTAAAATATTGTCCAGCTAGACCTTTCCCCATCTAAACAGAACTTAAATGAATACTGCTATTTTGCACTGAATTTAATATTATCAGCTCTTGGGATATTTGTGTCTTTCTTAAGCCATACTGCTTTGATGTAGTAGCACATTACTAATATGTTTGTTGTATCAGCAGTTTAAAGGGAATAGTTTAATGGGAATCAAACTATGGATTTCTTTTTTTTTTTTTTCTTTTTGCGGTTTGCGGGCCTCTCACTGTTGTGGCCTCTCCCGTTGCGGAGCACAGGCTCCGGATGCGCAGGCCCAACGGCCATGGCTCACGGGCCCAGCCGCTCCGCGGCATATGGGATCCTCCCAGACCGGGGCACGAACCCGTATCCCCTGCATCGGCAGGCGGACTCTCAACCACTGCGCCACCAGGGAGGCCCTATGATTGGATTTCTTAAATGAAAATCTAAGACCTCAGAAACAAAGATATACCAACCGGTGTTTGTTTTTTAAGAGTCTTTATGGACCTTAATGGCAAGTTAAAAGGGAAAACATTTGTAGATTGATCAATATAAATTAATAACTATCCTTCTGTAGAAAATACGTAAATACCAACACACATCCTTTTATTAGTGCTTTTTTCCTTGCCATCAAACGTGATGAAAAGTTTAACTTTTGCCTTTTTTTCTTTTTTTTGGGTCACGCCGCACGGCTTGGAGGATCTTAGTTCCTCGACCAGGGATTCAACCCAGGCCCCCGCAGTGAAAGTGCTGAGTCCTAACCACTGAATCACCAGGGACTTCTCTGCCATTTCTTTATTGTAATTTTTTTGCTACTGCTTTGTGAGATTCAATAATTCTGATAGCTTCTCTGCTGGGCATTCTCTACTGGTGAATTGTACTATATTAAATGTTTTGGAACATGGAATATCCTCTGTGTTATATAACCTGGGAACATAGAAAATTGTGATACATTCAGAGCTAGGGCCAAGAAGAGAACCTACCAGATGTCTTGGGACTCCTAACAGATTTTCAGAGGTAAGGAGAGGCTAGGGAAGGATAGGTAACAAAAGAATTGGAGAATCCAAAAACGGAAAGGGAAACTTGTTATTCTGAGAGGTAATTGATTGGGCAAGGAGATACCAGGCTCTTAATGTGTTGAGAGAAAAAGACTCAACAAGTTTAGGACCCTTTCTAAACTATTAGGACCTTTTGTCTGAAGCTTTGAAGATTCATCCATCCCTACACAAACCTGAGAAGAAAATACACGGTTTCTACATTATGACTTTAGTTGACTATTTGGCAGGTGCTCAAGAAAAATTCTAAGAACTCTTTGTGACCTTAAAATAACATCCATTTTTGTGTGTATGGCAAATGTAACTTCAGATTCTTTTGAGAAATCTGTGTTTTAACCATAACATGATTCAGCTCTTTGTCGAGTTAAGAATACAGAAGGAAGGAAATACAACATAAGAGGCTACCTGAAAAAGTAACTAACAAATGTTATCTTGGTTCAGATTTCAGGCCAGGTAGAATCATAGCCTTGATAACTAACCTCACTAAGTTAACTTATTTATAAATATATGAACATGCAAAAATAGAACTGTCCCTTTTCTTCTTAGATTTCAACTGGCGACTGTTATTGAAGGTTTACTTTGTTTTTAAGCTTACAAAGCAATAGAAAAAGCTATGCGGGACAGAGAACTTAGTTGAAGAAAATATGTAAAGCAGATACAGAACAGGAAAAGGCTTTACTAGGAAAATCAGTTTTGCGTAACTTCTTTGCAAAAGACTACTCTGTCCACAGGGCTGAAATTGTTTTGCAGTTTTAACCACAAACCAAAAATGTCTGTAAGGACTTGGACAGACACTGATGAATGGACATAAGGGCAACACAGATTTGATTTATTTACATTCAGTCACTCCTCCTTAGCACTTGAAAAATTAAGGCTTAATCATGCACATAAAAGAAAACACTTACTAACCAAAACCAAAATATTCTTGGGGAGGTCCTCTTTGAATATTAAATTAACTAAAATAACAAAAAACATTTCTTTAGTTAGTGTATACTTATGCATTTTAAAAATGATTGAACTTTTAAAGATTTTTTTAGCTTTGTGACTTTGAACATCACCAAAATATCAGAGAATTTCAGAACTCTGAGGGTTAAGAGGAAAGATGTTATTTCAAGTGCTAGTTGCTAAATAAAAAACAACCAAACAAAAGACACCAACACTGCATCTGTCATCTGCTTGATCATCATAATACTGAAACTGATTGGTATCTGCCAAAATTTCTTGGCTGTTGGAACAGTAAAGATCCAGAGTTTTGAGCAGTTCACAGTAATATAGTAGTAAGGTTATTTGGATATTTTCCTAAGGCATTTTAAGATGTGGCTGTGTTGGTGCCCCAGATGAAGTATGTATGGGTAAGTGGGGAAAAAGGGAAAGGATATAAGAAACAAATGAAGTCTTTTGAAATTATGACTTGCATGTAGTAGGTGTCAGTAAATCATATACTCATGAAGTGTTAGATTTGGGACATAACAATCCTTTCCTTTAGATGAGGCACAGGGCTCAAGTCTATGAAGTGAGTTGTTTGTGATCACCAGGTAACTTAGAATGATGTTGAGGAAGATGACTGTGGTCAGGGAGGGAAATTAGAAACCTGTATTTATTTTTAAATGTTCAGAAGAAGAAAATGAATTATGATAGGGTCTTGTTTTATTTTCTTAGTTGATATTTGTCCCGAATTTATATTTATGGCCAATAGCAAAATGTCTAAAGGAGCAAACTCTAATCTTACCATTAGGTAAGTCTTAGAAACAAGCTGACGATTGGAGTGAACCACAAAACTCTGGGACAAAGCTTGGCGTCTACTTCAACACTGAACTCTGAGATCAACGTGTTCCTTTCTCCTAGCAGTAGTGTTCTGCCACTCATGATGTCAAGAGTCTCCTTGAACTCTATCACTATTGGAAGAAATGAAGTGAAGAAGAGGATATGGGTGAGCAGCAAAGGCCAAAGGAATTTCTCTTCTTTTGGGGTTATGACTTAAGCCAAGGGAAATCATGAGAAACTGGGAAGGGAAACTGAACAGTATGGGCCTTATCAAGATACCTTCTTCAAGGGGCATGATGGCCTATATGATCTCACACAAGTTAGAGTTCTTTTTTTTTTTTTTTTTTTTCGGTATGCGGGCCTCTCACTGTTGTGGCCTCTCCCATTGCGGAGCACAGGCTCTGGATGCGCAGGCTCAGCGGCCATGGCTCACAGGCCCAGCCGCTCCACGGCATGTGGGATCTTCCCGGACTGGGGCACGAACCCGTGTCCCCTGCGTCGGCAGGTGGACTCTCAACCACTGCGCCACCAGGGAAGCCCTAGAGAAGTTCTTTTACTATTTCATGCTGTTGGGGCTTCAGGTAACAAAATTGAACTAGCTTAAGGAAAAGGGGGATGAACAACAAAACCACAGGAAGAGCTTGAATATTCTCCACCCCTACCTGATCTTTTGCCCCTTTCAAATGGCAACTTCATTCTTTCTCACTGCAGACTGGTCATCCCTACATAGAAAGAAATATAGACAGGCCAGCTCTGGACTTTTGTATCTCAAAAGCCAGCAGGGAATGACTGAATACAAATTCTTTCTTTCCCTTGCAGAAAAATCTCGGGGAAGAGATTCCGTGGGAGTGACTATCTCTCATCTGATCAGTAGTGACCAAGGCATTTTGACTGGTCTTACTTGGTATTCTGAGTGGTCCAACTTAGAATGACTCAGTTGAGATGGGAAGCAAGTGAAAGCAGACATAGAACGAATTAATTCTTGACTCTAGCTCATGGCTTCTACTTTCTCACTCTTCCAGTGTGCCCACACAGGGTACCACCTTCCTGTCTAAATCTCTGGGGTCTCATGTTCAAATCATTTGAGCTAGACTCTGAGTACACCAGTCACCGTTGAGTAGGGCTTTTGTTGAGTAGGGCTTTCATGCCAATTCATTTTATAGGCTGGTGGTCAGATACCCAACTTTGGCCAGGTATCAATCATTGTTTCAATCAGTTAGAACCAGGAAAATGGGATCTAGGCAGATCAAATTGAGAATTAGCAAATCATAGGTGTGTCAGGTAATGTAATTGGTGGATACCTTGTATAGGCTGTCTAGCACCTAAAAAAATAGAGACCAATTGTTTAACCAATGAATATTAATTGAAATCTCTCTTTTGCCAAGAATTATTTTAGATGTGTGATTGAAACCAAGGTGTACAGGAGAGTCCCTGCCACAAAAGAGCCTTAAAATTGAGGGAGGAGTAAAAACTATCACAGTGGACACAAGTAGAAAAAAACCTTAACATAGCCATTGTATTTAATTTTTCCCTCGATTTAAGCTAAAATACACAATCTATTTCTTCACTTCTTGCAAAATAATTGTTATCAGAAACAAGACTATTCTAATACATTAATTTAAACTTTTCCAAAAGCAATACTTAAAAAAAAAATCACTTAAGTTGCTTTTCTGGGGACAGATGGAAATTTTACAAAGAAGTAGCTTTCATGGAAGAGAGGTGTTTGAGGGTCATCATAAAAAACAGAAGGGGATTTAAGGAAAGGGGAGTGAAAAGAGATTGAATGAAAGAAAAAACAGGGGGGGAGGGTGATAAAAGACAGCATAGATAATACCAAAGAATGGTGTGCACACTTCTGCTGCAATCAGTACCACTCTGGTTAAGTCACCTTAACCTGCTCTAGGCTTAGTTTTTCCTGGCCCTACGCTGCTCTGGGTAAAGCAGCATGCTCAGCTTGTTTGGTCTCCTCTCTGTGCCTGTTAATTGCCTAAGAAAGGGAAGGCTTCAGGCCTCTGGGATGAAGCTGCTGTTTCTCTCTGTTCTAGCTCCATGGAAATTCTTAAGGGACAAGGCTATAGATAAAAGATGTGGGGGAGGAATAGAAAGGTCTCAAATGATGAGTGAGGAGGCAGGGTGGCTTAATTTTTAAGCTCCCCTGATACTTTTTATTTATGTATTTGCTGTTTCTAGAGAAACTGAAAAAGGAAAAGAATTCATACATAGAACGCCTGTGCAAATAGCGAACCAATAACCTCCTACCCTCAGGAGGTTCTGGCCTCCTGTCCAGGGTACAGTTTCAGAGCTGTAAAAAGCAAGAGATGTGTACAATGATATGACCCAATCCCAGATATTTTAGTCTAGAAACTCCTGTATACAGCTAGCAATGACCTCTGGGGGTTGGAGAGTGTGAACTGGCAGAGTGAGAACATGGAAGGGGACTAAAGCCGGGTCCACTGTAGAAAAAAACCTAATCATTTGAGGTTGGTTATGTCCTGACATTGCCTATTTCAGACTGAACAGCTCAGGCCTGGGACCATTTCTAGCCTTTAGAACCAAATTGGTAGCTTTGGACTAGAAGCTGCTTAATGAGAATGAATCCCAAGCCACGTTGTTGTAGAGTCCAAGGAAAAGATGAAATGACCCGTAAAGTCTAAAAATCTAAGGATGCAGCTCTACAAACGTGCAATTTTAGTTTGGTCCGTTTGGGAGGGTGGGAAGGATGGGAGAGACTGTATAGTTGGGGAAAGACGGGTGCTTAGATTCCCTTCACACTACTTTCTGAGTGTGAAGCATGAGGAAGTAGGAAGGGGGGGTAAGTTTTATGACTGAAGCAGTGTTTTCTTCTATTTCTAGGGCAAGTCCTGTCTGTGGATGAGCACCGTGGTGACTTTCTTGTCTAAGAAAGAAACAAATCTTTTCTGTAAGCACGTCTGCGCACTCTGCGGGCCAGCTGTCCGGGGGCCTCTGGTTCAGTCCGTGGCCTCGGGTGAGCCTATTAAATCCAGCTTCCCCCGCCCCACCACCAGGCTCCCGCTCCCGGACAGGTGTTTTCCCAACTCCCGAGGCCCAAGATTTTGGGGAGTGGCTGAACCAATAAGATTTCCCTTTGGGAGAGAAGGCGTGGCTAGTTGGGTCAGATTGGGGGCGGGGTTTGCGCGGCTGAGCCGAGCCAGCCTGGTTGCGTGGAGGGTTGTTTTACTCACCCACCCCCTACCTTTTTTTTTCTTTTTCTCCCCCCCCTCCCGGACCGAGTCTTATTAATTTCTCTGTGGGGCTGCAGCTGGAGACGGCGGAGCGTTGGAAATGACGCTCGGAGCTTTAATTACCGCAGCCGCCGGACAAGTGTGAGGAAAGCTGACAGGAAAAAAGGACGGGATCGCGTGAAGCAAGAAGCTTCTCCCCGCCACCCCTCCCTTTCCTCCCAATTTGGACTGGAGGTGCGAGGAAACTGAAAAGGGAGCCGAATAGAGTCCGGCTCGGGGGAGAGGCCGGAAAGCTACCGCCTGTTTGCAATCAACTTTTTTTGGAAACCCTTTTCCGAACCCTTCCTTTTTATTGTTGACCAACCAGGGAGAGAGAGCGAGAAAGTGAGGAGGGAGCGAGAAAGCGGAGGCTCACACGGGGAAATAGCTGTCCGGCCCGACCAGGAGCACCACGCGCACACACTCGAGCTCACTCCCACCCGCGCGCACCCTCTCCCCCCGCTTCTCTGGGCCCCGGCCCCGCGGGCGAGGACTGGGTCGCCCGCGCTCGGAGCCGGTGCCCCGCGCGCGCCAGTGCCCCTCGCGCCCTCACGCGCGCCCGGCTGAGGGATCTCCTCCGTGTGCCTGAAAGGGGATATGCCATTTGGACATGTAATTATCAGCACGGGATCTGAGACTTCCAAAAAATGAAGCTGGCGACAGGACTGGGGGTCTGGGTGAGCCTTCTCGTGGCGGCGGGGACCGTCCAGCCCAGCGCTTCTCAGTCAGGTGAGTCGCGGTCCTTCTCGCGCTCCCGCGGTTGACCCTGCGGCCGCCGGCAGAGCTGCGCCGGGTGGCTCCGTCGCCCCCTTCGCCCAGCCGGAGACACGCTCGCTCCCGGGCGTGGCGGGATCACTCCATCCGCGCCTCTTCCTTGGGTTTCTTGCGACTCTCTTTCCCCAAACTTATCCTCTGCGTGTGCCTGTGTTCAGTTATCGTGAAAAATCACTCTGCGCCCCTTTTCTCTTTCTCTCTCTCTCTCACCCGCTTCTTTCTCGCGCGTTTTCTGTGAGCCTCGCTAAGCGGGATGCCTTCTGGTGGCGCCCGTTGTGCAGGACGTGGGAGACCCAAAGCCGGAGTCACAGGAGACGCTCCTCTCCGGGTCCGGGCCCCCCGAGGGAAGAAGCCTAGGAGAAGCGCTCCCCGTCCGGGGCCGGGAAGGACGGGGGTCCCGAGGCGGTGGCAGCTGGGCTCCAGTGAGCGGGAGGGCTGTGGAGAGAGAGGCTCCGAGAGAGCGGGCTTTGCACCTGCGTGTGCTGCCCGCGGCCGCTGCGCCCCCGGCCGCCCGAGCCTGCGGGGTCAGACCCGCCTGGAGCCCAGCCTGGGAGCCGGAGCGCGGCGGGAGGACGCGCCTCGGCCCGGGGGCCCACAACGCTAGGCCTCTTCGGCCAGCGTGCCCAGCCCTCGCCCCCATTGACTAGAGGGGCGCTTCCTTGCCTGCCTGCCAGACCGCTTTAAAAAATAAAAATAAAAAAAAATGGCTTGACATACTTAAGCTGGGAGCCCGGCCTTCCCGTCGGTTTCTGTGTTTGGCTCCAGGAAGAGTTCTTCCTGTAGTTCAACTTGCTATTGGCCGGAGTCCCTCCAAGTTCTGTTTACTGCCGGGCGCGGCTGCCGAGCCGACCCGTCACGCGGACTGAACCCGAGGCGGGCGCGGCTGCGCTGGGTGCGCGGCAACTGTCGGCCGGAGAGCTCGCGCCCAGGTGCCCCCGCCCGGCAAGAGGCTCACTGACCCGGGAGAGGCAGCGCGGCGGGGTCGGCGCGCCGCGGCCCGCAGGGCCAGTGACAGCACCTGCAGGGCGAGGGAGCTCAAAGTTTCTGACACTTGAGTTTCCTGGGGATGAAAGTGGGACAGGAAGGGGCTGAGGGAAACGGGTGACTGACGCAGACAAGGGGGGCCTTTTGGAGAGCCGGGGAGATTTCCGGAACCATCCGGGGCTGGTCGCGGGAGCGTGGGAGGCAGCTAGAGAAGATAAAGCCCACGGAGTGGAGAGAGGGAGAGCTTCAGGCCCCCGGAGGGTGTCCTTCTGACCTCACCAAGAAAACAGCGCGCTGTAGTTTTCCCGCTCCGCCCCCGCCGCCTCCCCCTCCTCGCCTAGTAAATAACAAGTTACAATCCTCGAGCCTCTCAAAATGACCTTCGAATGGCACAGTGTGCGCCGTTTGTACTGGACGTTTGCACCCTCCCAATTACTCCGAAATTCTTCATGCATACCAGGTCCCGAGCTCCAGCCACCTCCGGAATTACACAAACACGGATTTGAGATTCCAAGCGGCCTCTTAGATACATCCCTTTTTTATCTCCCTCCCCACTCCGAGTCCCTTCATATTTCCCCTCAGTGGGTTGATTATGCACATTGACCCATTCAAAAGCAGTTGCGACTGACACGCAAGCTTAGCCGAGAGGAATTTCTGCAAGGAGACCTACTGGGGGCCGTCTGGTGCAGCCTCAGCCGCTGGGGGACCCGGCTCCGAGTCCGCAGCAATCTGGTATTAACTGTGCGGCTCGGAGTTGAGCTATGCCGAAAAGCCCTTTTCAGAATTTCTGCAAGGAATGTAATCCAAATTAGTTCTGCAGCTGTCCTCTTCCCCGTCTCAGGCGACACCGGCTCGCGCCCTCGCTGGTCTCTTCTCGCTTCCCCGCGTGAATTGTCAGGCCCACAAGTGAGCCCATTTAGTGCGCGAGGATTAGCGTGCCATTGTTGTTCCGTGTCTGACTCTGCACTTGAAATTCTGGGGGCACAAAGGCGAGCCTCCCTTGTTCGAAACACAAAGTGATCTAGATGAAAGGGCCGCACAAAGAAAAGCTCTCGGGTGCATCCCTGGTGTAATTGCAACATGCACTCTAAGGTGATCCTCTGGAAACTGCAAATGCCCCCGGGACTTCTTTTTTTACTCTTCCGCACCCCTGCCTTGCCGCACCTGGCAGGGAAAGTTCAGCTGGTTTTAATGTAGTGCTTTTAGAAAACCAACTTACGTTCTGGGGTATGAGTGAGGCTCTGCGTGTGTTCGTGGCTACGTACCTATGGCTGTATGTTCCCAAGTAAATACATATTGCGTGTCTCCCCTCTCGCGGTTAGCAGTCAGTAGCAGTTTGGAGGAGTTTGTTTTGGTCCGAACGAGAAATTAAGTGCGGATAAGTAAACTAAGCTGCCAGAGGGCGACAAGATGTTGAGTGAATTGCTTTTAGATGAAACAAATTAAGGAAATGAGGGAAGACAATCTGCTTCTCGCATTATTAGACACGCTTGGAGTTCAGGGGAAAGTGGCATATTTTTGAAATGCTAATTTCTTAAGAAGCAGAAGGAATGCACCTTATTTACTGCTCTCTGTGAACAGAATAAAAATATGGGAGGGGCAGGATTCTGTTGTATAGATCTAAGGTATTTATTAAAATAATTGTAGTTGAAGAGGACCTATTTTTATTTTTCCTCTTTTGCTTGGGGAAAAAATCAGCTTTAGAGAAGACAGTGTTTTTTTTTAAATAGTAATTCTGAAGGGCTTTGTCTCATTTCCAGTGATTTATTTTATCTAGAAATATTATAGTCAAAGGCCCTTTATGTGGATGTTATAAAGCCTTTACCACCAAAAAGAATTCCAAAATTTCTGTCTTCCTGGTATGATGGAAAAATAATCAGTATCACATTTGTGTTGAAATACAATATATGTATGTAAATGTAGTAGCACTGAAGTGACGCCCGTACATACCTTAGTAGATATGTGATGAACAAGTTCAGTTCCCATTTTTTTATTTGCAAGTAACTAGGTCCTGCTTTTCATTCTATAAAAGAACACACATTTTTCCTATGTATTTAAGATATATCTCCAAAATTAGTTTTTTTTTACATTTGAGAAGAAAAAGATTAATAAAACTTAAATGATGAAAAGATGTTCAATATAATTTTAAAAAAATCAGTTCTCTCCCTACATGTATTTACTGTAAGCACACCCAAGAGTACAGTTTCTCTTTTTTTCTTTCAATTTTGAAATTCTTATATATGTAAAAGGAGCCTTTTTAGACTAAGGTATAATTTTTTTTCTTCAGAATGCTTCCAAATAAATTTATACCTATTATTGTGACTGCAGATCACTTGAATATACTATAATATGGACTGATATGATAAAATTGAATGACTCTGGTTGTGTCATGATTCCTTGATTTCTGATTTTTTTCTCTCAAACTAAACTTTTATTTTTTTAATCATACATGCATAGAAAGTCAAATTTTTTGAAAATCAGGGTACTTACTCCTTTATATGTATAATTTTCATTTAGTCACTGAATATGTGTCTTAATTAAGAAATTATATTAGAATATTTACCAGAGCATGCCCTTCATGGAAGATTTACATACTTTTTCCTCTAACCTGAAAACACTAAGTTTGCATTGGCTGATATTTGGAGTTTGCATTCATTTGAGGAAAAATCATATTTTCTCCTTAAAGTGGATTCAAATATTTAGTATTCATGAGCTTTCATCCCTTTGGTTCTTAAATAGAAGTTCTATTTATCATCTGTCTTATGCACTTACCTTTTCCATTACTATAGATTCTTTTTTATGTCTTATTATTTATTGAGTTTACACATATGAATATATGTTTTCCACATCATCACTAAGGATATTCTTTTTGTGTGTGTCTTTCCCAGCAACCTGCCACTCAGGCACTGCAGGAGTCCTCTGAGCCAGTTTTCATTCTTTCTTTCTGATAAATCTGATATGGCTGGTTGGCTGGACAAATCGCAAGCCATTCCATTGCTCAGATTTATTCCTGAAAGAAAATAAAAAGGCATCGATCCAAGATCACTAGCACATCTCAAAAACCCTGACTCCAAGGCCAAATCTTTCTACAGAGAAGTCCCCTTTTCCCTTTCTCTCTCCCTCTTTTCCCCTCTTGACCAAAGAAGGAAGGTAGACTGCTGCCATTTTAAAAATGCTAGGGTGCAAGGAAATGTGCTCTATCTAAATATGCTCTGAAGCCTTGTGATTAGAGCCACCTTGAGATTAATGACTATGTAAGGTGCACATTTTAGAAAATAAATTGAATTAGTGTATCTTAAACATGGCAGTGTTTTAAAGTGGTATCGTTTTTAGTATTATTTCAATCCAGTTATTTAAAAAAATTAGCATATATTAAAAATAGCAACAAGTTTTTGCTTTATTTTACAGTGTCCTGCTGCTGTTGGATATCCATGTGTAAATTGTAAGTGCCTATAACATAAATGAAGCAAATGATCAAAAAAGATGTTCTCTTACCTGCAGACTTTTTGGCACTTGCTGTTTGATTCCACCCCTTTAAGAGATACTGCTTTATAGGGCGAGATGTTAATATTTACGTTGAAATTAGCTTATGAATGTTTAAGACTATAGCTGTTTTACAAAAGTTAATTGTCAAGCATATTCCACTGTTACCTTTGACAGTGATCTACTGAGTATGGTTGCAGGGCAGAATTTAATCAAATTATAAACTTTTCTCCAGGTTATATCATTTTAGAAATGTTTTACTATGTTACATTTGACCATATGGAACCAAATTGCATCTTTATCTAGTACTTATTTCCTGAATTAATATAAATATTAGACAGTTAAAGTAAAACATTACTTTTCATGCTTTCTAGTATTCCTACTGACTGAATTTTATAGGTTATAATGACAAATAATCCCTCAATTTTATTTTATTTTTTAAAATAAAAAATATCTTAGATCAGTGTTTCCTGAAACTGTAGCTTTCCTATGTAATTTGAAGGAGATTTTGCCTGCCTATTGTGTGGCTAAGTGTGACACAGGACATAGCCAGGTGGTTCAAATCAGGATTTCTATATTGTAGGGACATCGTTCCTCCAGTTTCTTTTTAATACCTTGAGCAACTCACTCCATGTCTTTGTGACTTGGCTTGCATGCCTGAGGGGGAAATGCATGTAATGCATTCTCTATTTCTCCACTGTATAGCTGTTTTCTGAAAAATGGCTTTCAAGTCTTCTGTGATAGTGAGATACATCCCAGTAATGAGTTAATTGATATATTTAAAACATGAGCACATATGTTACTAAACATAATATAAGCTTTCTAACAGACCATTGCTATCGGAAGAGCACCTGCCTAAAGGAAATAAAGAGATTATTAAGTCTAAAGAATTTGTATTTGAAGGCTATTTCCCCAAAATACTACTTTTCAGAATTGCTCTATGGTCTCTTTAGATTTTGTCTTATTTGGCTTTTTCCGAGTTGTTGATAATTCTGACATGTTTATTAAATAAATTGACCTATTTTCCAATGCTTTAATCAAAGCTTTAAAGCCACTTTCTTGTTGTAATATTTGACACTCCAACTGGTGCTTTCTATTTGTACCAATTTTTCAAGAGGGAAGAGAACTGTCTCACTTTTATAACATAGAGGTGAAATATATGGTATTTGGGGTCCTAATTCTAAAGTGCTTTTTTGAACAGGTAGTAATTGTTTTATAGTTATTTTCATTTTAAATACGTGATTGCTTTGCAGGCCTGTTGCTTGGCACAACTCCAGGGGGCGGCAGCCACATAGAATTTAATGGGAATGGTGCGCGCCTGAGCTATCAGTCGTGCAGCAGCAGCCCTGCTGTTGTGGAATGCTACAGAATAAAGCAGCGGAATAGAAATTAGGAGAATTAGATTCTGGTCATACAATCATTGTCTCTGTGATCTTAGATTAGACTTCTTGCTTTGTGTCTCAATTTCCTCATCTCTATCAGTATAGCTGAAAGTAATACTTAAAGAGTTAACATCTTGAATGTTTTTAATGATTCAGCTAGACAGAAAAAGAATGTTTAGACTTTTTAGAAAAAAGAAATGCATTGGTTTTCAATTATTTTTATAAAGGAAACTTTTTTTTTTCAAGTGAATTTATGTGTGTAACCCTGGTATCTAAAACAGGTAAAAGGGTGAAAGGAGAAGGCTTTTGTTAAAGCTTTGTCGAGAAGCCAGCTTTGTGTCCCCTGCCTTTGGCACTCTCCCACTTTTATCCCACTCTGGTGTCTACTCTCCTACGCTGGCTTTACAGAAATCTAGCACTATTTAAAAGCCACTCATCTAGTCCACACCTCTTATTTTCTAGCTGAGGAAACTGGGAGCCCAGAGAAGTTAGGTAATATAAATTAGTTGGCAGTTCCCAACACTCCTAACTTTTTAACATACACAGAAGTACTTGAAAAGTTGCAGACACTTAAAAGAAAAGAATAAATAAAGTTTAAGGTTGGGTTATTTTTAAAGAGTATTGGAAGATTGAATGAAAACAAATGGATTGGAGCCATGGGCTTAATTATCAGACTGCGAAGTTCTTTTCAAGGGGAAGACTGTAGGATCATCATCTTTAATTTATATTTAAGAATAATCATTGATTGCATTTATAACTTACAGAACCTTAAGATTAAAGAAACATAGCAAACTTTGTTAAGGTGTAGTTCTGTAAGATGATCTATTCACCTGGTAGTGCCTATTCTGGACATAGAATTTTGACCCTGTAAGTCAGGTAAGGGTTGTTGATGCTAGTATCTGTTTATAATAGTGGCTTCAAGAGTTTTTTACCTGTGACTCTGTGAAGATGACCAATAAGTAGAGAATGGTTATTTCTTCATTCTGTATTAAGTAGTATGCATGCTTTAAGAAAATGGATTATAAAGGGTAAACAATGGGCTCTTCATGACCAGTTAGTTGCTTGGGATCCTTAACTAGCAAATCCATGGGAATACTTCAGATTTATCCAGACCCATCCTTAGATGCAAGGTTCTTTATCTTTATCTTGTTGGGTCCTCATCTTTCTTCAGGCCCTACTAGGATCACAGTTATTCTTTGCACAAGTGCATAAGCTAAGCTTTAAGTACTAAGACTTTATAAATTTACTTTTGTGGTGCATTTGCCTCCTTTCAGTTGGCTTCTGCAAGATGCTGCCTCTGGTCCTTGTGACTTTGAATGTTGTTGATTTAACCTTAACTCTCTCTGGTTGTCCCTGACTTCTCTAAAGTGCCAGAACTGTCTCGGACATGATCAGCATTCTCATGGGGAATACTGAATAGTGACAGAAGGGAGGTTTAAACCTGTTTTGGCAGGAAGAGTCACTTCCTGTTAGGAATTTGCGATAAAAATGGGCCCCCCTCTGTAAAACGTTAACATAGACACGAGGAAACATCCTCTGCAGTATCATTAAACTTCTCCCTTGAGAGCTAACTCAGGATCATTACTGTTAATCATGTTATTTCCAATATCGTGGGGGTTACTGAAGCATACTAAACACGAATAAGAATATATAAGACTCAGTTTCTCAATCCAGAGAGTTAAAGTAATAGGAATCAAGGCACTATGAATGTTCTATATTTCATTTGGAACGTTGTCTAAGTGTTTAGAGAGAAGAAAATGAAGGGTGCAATAAGCACTCCTTTATTTTCCAAAAAGATCAGACTTGTAAATAATAAATTTCACCTACCATATCTTTGCTACTCTTCTGACCTTTACTTATGTCTAGTCCCATATGCACATGGTCTAGGTGGACATCCAAGTTTTAAGCTTTTAAGATACAAATGGGAATTGTAAACCTGCTCTCAAAAAATGTGTCTGCTGGTCTTCTATGATGTGCTGAGAGTATCTCGTGGCTCGTTAGGACTGAAAAAATGACAACAGATTCTCTAGGTTCTATGACTACGTCTAGTATGGTTATAGCTTGAGTGATAAGTTATGCAATCCTCTATTTCAAGATGGGTCCCCATCACTAGCAGGCGATGCCTAGTTGAAGTCATGGATGGCATTTTGCTTTAAGCGAACTCTCCTTTTACTAAAAACTTTTTTTTGTCATTATTTCCTATTCTTCCCTGTAGGCTTAGAGGATATGAGAATATGAGATTTTTTTTCCCTATGGGAACCTATGAAAACCAAATAAAAATAAAACAGAATAATATTTCTTTTAGACACACACGTTCATTTTTAAGAGTTCCTGTTGTCTGATCATTTTGTCTAGAACTAGAGCAGTTAAACAAGTTTTTTTCCCCCCAAAAGGAAATTTGATTACATGGCTTATTAAAATCTATTCCCTAAGACTTTTGTTGACCTCATCTAGTCATTAAAAACTCAGAGCAGGCTACTGCAAGATCCTCTTTACTCATCCCCTTGTTCAATGTCCTTTTACCTCCAAGACTTCCTTCTTGTCACTGCCAGATGACCATTTCTAATATAATACTTTTATTATCCTAGTTTCTATTCAGAAGCCTTCAATGGATTCCCATTGCAGAGTTCAAAGCCTGTTAAAATAGTCTTCAGTTTCCTTTTTGATCCAGTCTTAAGAGTTTCTTAAGATGTATTCTGTCTGAGAACCAGGCTGACCTAGTCAGTATTCCAGAGCCTTGCTTGCTGTCTTTCCTTTTGCTGACCCCTTTCCCTGGAATTCATGGCTCCCTTGGTTGCCCTCCCTGTCCAAACTGTTGAATCTTTCCAGTTCCATATTAAATCATACCTCTTCATTAGGTCTTCCTTCATTTGCTACCCTAATCTATAATCCTTATCTGTACCACCTATCTGCATTTAATCTTAAACCATTCTATAGTTTTAACTTTTTAAGAGCAAACATTTTTATCAAACCCTGCAGAGACTAATGAGGTGCCACATACATGGTAAGCTCTTTAAAAATATTATTTTTAATGGAAGAATAACATACATTTGCTGAAACAATTTTAAGCTCATTCACAGATGGTTATTATTTATAATTAAACCATATAAGTGCACAAAGTAAGCTGTTCTAAAAACATAGCTATAGAATTCCTAATAATAGATATTAGACATGTTTACCCTGGGAATTTCCTTAGTTGCTTTCTTGAGCTTCCTAAGGTATTTCTTTCAATGGAGTGTTTCCAAGAGTATATCATTTGTCCTCATTCCCATTTTTAGAGTCTGTTCATAATATGGTACCAAGTATATTTGTTAGTTTTATTTTTGGTGAGTTAAATATAAATAAATACCATTCTTAAACATGTAACTGTCTTGTAGCCTGCTATTTTTATGTGGCCATTACTTTGCTTTTCTTACTTATCTCTTATTTTAAAATTTTAATCATTTAAGCAGTAAACATGTACTGACCTATCAGTGTGTTTGAGGACTGTGTTAGGCACTGAGGAGGACATATAAGAAGCTCAAGATGCTAGATTTCCCCTTTCTTTTAAAGAAGGACAGATGAGACCAATGAAACACAATATAAAAATATATGTTATTAAGTGATTTTTCCAAACTCTTGGGAGGAATTTGCCTCCAGAGAAATGCTAATAAGTATTTCATGAAAAAAGGGTTCCAGACAGAATGTGGCATTTTCTATTCCTAGATGTATGTAATAACACAACTTTGTTAATACTAAGATTTCTCAGTATCTTAAAATAGACAACTAGACATATGCCTCCCATTTGAAAAGGATCCTATAAAAGAAATACTTGCAGCATAACTGTACTGAGAGGTGACTGGGATTCTCTTAGCTGCTCTTTTAGATGATTCACTCTGCATTCTGAAAATTGGTGAAATGATTATAGTATTTATAGATTTTCCCTGGTCAGATTCTACCAGGGAAAATGCTCTTCCAGACATTTCTTCTCAGGTTATCAGATTCCAAGAAACTGTCAACCTTTCTAGGTCACTGTGGTTCCCTAAGTGTACCTTAATTTATAACATCCTGAAAGAGGTAATGTAACTTCAAATTTTACCTAACAGTCTGCAGAGTAATCTATTAATGAGAAAATTGGGTATGGAGACATTAGTACCTCTGTCTGAAAAATTTCTTAGAACTTTCCTGATTGTTTTTCCTTTAAGAATCCCTGAGAAGAAACTTTGAGTCAGGGATTATTGTTCCTACTTTGTAGACGAGGAAGTAGAGATATAAAGCAGCAGTATGTAAGGGTGAAGCCTGACTGGTGCATCTGTCAGTGCAGTTACATGTCTGCCGTGTTCTGAGCCAGCTGCCTCTGCCGTCTGCTGCTCCTCCTCTTTCATGCCTTCTCCAGCCACAGGAGCTAGTGACCCTCTGAAAGGCGTGGCTCCTCTACTCTACCTGCCCCACTGTGTGAGAAAAGGATGCTCAGCGCACCAAATCCTTCTGCCTCCAGGTCAGCAGCTCTTTATGCTTTCCCTGGAGCCATTTGAAGAAACTTATCCAATAAATCTATCATTCGAGGAGTCCTCCTTTGGATTACTCTGCATTTCTCCTCATCCTCCTTTGGATTACTCTGCATTTCTCCTCATCCTTTCTATTCTCCAGAGGTCTTTTTGTACGTGTGTGTGTGTGTGTGTGTGTGTTGTGTGTTGTGTGTTGTGTGTTGTATGTATTAAGGAAATCATCATATAAGCCTTGTCTTCTTGAAAAAACTTCAAAGCAGGGGCATTTCCAAGATGTTGGGACCTGCATTTATGCAGTTTGGGGGACCTATTTAAAAACAATACAGAAATAAGAATACAAATTAAGTACAGGTCCTTGGGAGGCACCAATGGAAGAGAGGGGCTCTGAAGCTGAAGCCTTTTACAAAAAACTTTATGGTACTTCTGCCTATGTTTGAAAATTATACATTTTAAGAAGTCATATTATTTCTCAGTTAGTGTGAATTTTGGGTGTCATTATATATATTTTTTGTTTTTTTTTCCTACTGCACGTAGCTAGCATCTACTATTAATGTAGAAGAATGCATTGTTTCGAGAAAAAAATTGTCATAAAGAGTAAAATCACACTATAAAGCACTTCAGTATATCTTTGGATGAAATAATGTGCTCTGTAGAGATAATTTTCAAAATATTTCCACTCTGAATATGAACATGCCTCATCCAGGTATATATATATATATTTTTTTTTTTCTTGATGCCATGTTTTTTAAATGGGTCATGTAATGCTGTCTCTTATGCAATTCTGTAGTTCATAATGGTTGGTTTATAATGTTGTGATTTAAAAGAATCTTGACACTTTTGGTATATAAAAGCTATATTACTAAGGCCCTACCACCTGAAATACAACTCATTGAACTTTTAATCATTTGTTATTTAGCACAGTTAAAAAAAAATCTTTGACTTTTACCCTCTGACTATGTTAAATGTGACCATTTTAACTACAATAGGCATTATTAGCTGTGAATGAAACAATGCATCTAAATTAAAATCAGTACTCAGCTCAGATATTTGGTAATATTTTAACTACTAATATATTAACACATTTAAGTAACAATAAAAGGATTAGTATTTCAAGTCACACTTTTACTGTGTAAAAATATCAGCTAAACAGTTAATATTTCCCAGTTGTTTTAACTTCAAATTCAGCGGCCCCATTGTCCCTGGTGATATATCGAAACCTCTACAAGTGTACTTGGAATTAATGGAAACTGAAGTGATTGGGATTCAGATACAATCCTTTAGTGGCCTCTTTCTTTTCTTTTTTTTAAGTGCAGAATGAAATTTGAAAATATAAAAACTTTGAGATAAATTGAAATAGACAAAACATTTTATGTAACTGTTGATGAAGAGGACATTTATTATTTTTTCTGTACTTACTATATTGCTTGTGGCCAGAATTAGCACACCATGAGCCAGAGAAAGAGATAAGACAAACAGAATGGCACGCAGCTAATTTTGTTTAGCAAATTTAGATCTGATACATGCTGTTTCACTCCTACAAATTGACTCAGCAACTCTTTGAAAGGTACAGATGAAGTTTGTCTCCCACAGTTTAACAGCTTTCGCTCAACATTTATAGGCTGTATAAAAATAAATTTCTGTTAAGTACCACATTTCTCACTGGCAGGATGAGCACTGTGAAGGTAGATTTATTAATGAGAAAAAGGGAAAAAACAAAAATATTTCAATTGTTCCAGGTCTGCTGAAAATAAAATATGTCAAAACATCCAAACTATCTTTGTTTCAAGGACATATATACTGGGCTTGGGATATTTAAGGATTTTGACTATTTGTGAGTGAATCAGAAGTCCCATTTTATGATAATTTTCTGATTCAAATCTGGTATGTGGTTAGATGCATATTCTGGAACTAGTCATTCATCTGCTGGATAAGGCAACAGGAGGAGATCCACTATAATTATCAGAAAGTGGCTATAAAACAAAACACACAAAAAACCCAAATCTTGGCCTTTGTAAAAAAGTGTCATCAACCAAAAGAATAAATTTTCATGAATTCCTAAGTGAGACTAACTTGTCTGAAAAAATGTCATAAAACATGTAACACTTGATGGAAACATGATCCTAGAAAAAGCCAGGAATTTGGACAGTGATATCCATGTTTGGGAATATCTCAAAAAACATCCCCAAAGTCTTTTCTATCATAGGTATTGTAAAGGTATCTAAAAGTTATAGTATTATTTATATACCTGCTAGAGCTTTGTCATGGCTCAAGACTGCATTCTCCATAATCAAGCTCACTATAGAGAATAATTCTCATATTCATGAATTGTTCATCTCATCATATTTTCAGTGGTTATTTCAAGGTTAATTTTTTCAGACAGCTTCTCTCTTGATTAAAGTCTGTAGTAATTGTATATATGCTGATATAGCACACGAAGGTTTTAAGCTAAAGACGTCTTTGATTTCATAGCAGGTCAAGATCAAATGCTTTTCGATGCTTCCTACTCAAATATATGAAAAAATAACTTTTATGTCTTTTTTATTTCTAGTAAGAATGTTGAGACTTTTGTTTGGCTTTTTCAAAATCCTAGAAACCTTTGTTTAAGGGTATGAGCAACAAAGTATATTCCATTGCCAGGACTAGTATCCAAGTGCTATGTTCCTTATGCTTTTATTGTTTGATAAAATATTAAAATATATTCCTACTGATTGGCTTTCCCAGAGCCCTCCCCTGGCACCTCTCCCTCAGACTTTCCCAGATCAAACAACTAAAGAATTAATATCTGACACAATCAGGGACCTTCAGATCTCTGCTTTAGCATATACTGTGATCCATTCTTATGTGTTTTTGCTGGGATAGTCACTAAATACTACGAATGTTACTCTTACACGTAGTAAAAATTTTGCCATAAGTATTTTAAAATAATAGGAATGTGAACAGTATCATACTAACTTTGCCACCATTAAGTATTAGCAGGTATGAAGGAGGCATTATTCTAAGTTGTATATCTCAGCTTAGGTACTAATGATTTGACTTGAAGCTTGGAAAGAAGTGGCTTAAAAACAATAGACAGGATGTCACTGGTTCACAATTGAATTAACCTAGAAGCAAATCATGTGAATGAGGCAGGCCAAAGGACTCAAATAAAGCAGATGCTGTGAATTTTCCTGAGAGTGAGGCAGGTGCTGATGTGTGATGTGTGTCTTTAAATTGGGCTGCTGAAGAATCACAACAATTTGAATTTGCGAGTGCCATAACTATGTGGGAACAAACATATTACATGCTTATATTATTAATCAGAATGAACAGCTTATCTGGCAAGGTGTCAGCTGCTCCACGAGTGTGTATTGTCACATAAGATATGAGTCTGTCCCTTGAGGGCACTGCATATACTCTTTTCATTTGTGGTGGATAAGAAAACATTCAATTACAATTTCTTTTACATGATTAAACTGTAATATTGTGAAAGAAGTTTTGAATATCAGCTTAATTATAATACTCTTTGTAACTTCATTTGGACATGTGATTTATTATTTTGCAAAGAAAACTATATTTACAACAAAATAATGGAGTTCCATTTCATTTGAAGAATGATTAAAGAAAGAAGGAGATGCCAGGCATGGAAAAGAGGAGGCTGGGGAAGGGGACATGATAACTATCTTCAAGAGTTGGATGGCTGTTACACATAAGAGGGATTAGCACTGTTCTGTGTAGTCTTGGAGAACAGAAACATTAGCAGCTGTTTGAAATTGTAAGGTGTCAGATTTCGGTTGAACACCATCAAGGAGTTTCTCACAGTTAGAGCGTCCCAAAGCTGGAATGGTCTGTCCTGGGAGATGGTGAGTTCCTTCATGTGTGTGGGGTGGTAAAGTCTTATCTAACCTCTTCTGTGATGATAAATAATGAATGAGGCAGCTGAAGAACAACTGGTCAGTGATGTTGGGAGAGGGGATTGGGTTCCGTGGCCACTGAGGGCCCTTCCCACCCTGAGGGTCTGTCACAAGCACATCATGCCCAAATATCCTTTCCTGGTCTCTGAAAAATAGAGGCAGTGAAAGCCACACTCTTGTCTCTGTGACTAGGATTCCCACCCAAATGCTTTACACCATCTACCTGTCCTTAATAGATTTGTGGATATGTGAAGGATATTTTAAAGTTTGGTTTCCTTAAATATAAAATATTTTGCTCTTATTTTTTCTCAGTAGTCTTTACATTAGACCGTCATACCTCTAATGTAATGTACTATCACAAATAAATCATTCTCAATCGTAAAAACCACATGATACAGAATAAAAGTATACTAATGTTTCATTGTGTTTCTGGGTTTATGCCAGCAGGTATTTATAAGACTGGGTTTAACTTAACCAGAGGGAGAAACATATATAAGAAGGTGAGGACATAGGCAGGGCAGGAAGTTAGAAAAATAGGCCTCTAGTTCTGAGTGGAGGGTAAAGTGTTAAGAACTCAGAGCAAAAGAGAAGCACTTTTCTAAAGGGACTGAAAAATCAAAAAAATAAAAAGATGAAGGCACATATACATGCTTCCATTGGTTACAAATAAAGTAAACCTTTCTCAGTCTGCTTAGGAAATATTTTTCTTCAAGGCCTTTGACATTTCCATCTCTTTTACTACCTATTTTGGATCTATACTGTAAGATCTACACTAAATGAAATGTTTTGCTTTTTTCTTTTGTTGCCATTCTTTTAACCTTCTTTTAGGTTCTCCTGGTATGAAAACTGCATTCCTGTTATATACTGCCTTCTGCCTTAAGTCTTTCTGATTTACCACCTCTCCTGTCTCAGTCTATATCCATTTTATTTTTATTTTTATTTTATTTATTTATTTATTTATTTTGCGGTATGCAGGCCTCTCACTGTTGTGGCCTCTCCTGTTGCAGAGCACAGGCTCCAGACGCACAGGCTCAGCAGCCATGGCTCTCGGACCCAGTCGCTCCGTGGCATCTGGGATCCTCCCGGACCGGGGCACGAACCCGTGTCCCCTGCATCAGCAGGCGGACTCTCAACCACTGCACCACCAGGGAAGCCCCTATATCCATTTTAATGCTTCCTCTGCAACAAGCACTGTGACTGTGCTGGTACTTTTACCCATTAGTTCCAGTGTTCCCTAAAATCTGCATGGTAGGCAGTATTAACTCCATTTTAAAGATAAGGAAACTGAGGCTCAAAATGACATAACTGGCCAAGATCACAGAGTCAGTTCTCAACAGAGATAATATTCTAACAATCTACTTGGCTACTATTGGGTATACTTCAGACTTAAGATTTTGGTTATCCATCTTTAAAGAGGCAGTGAATGAAGATAACCCACTCAACAAGTCTTTCTCAAGCCTCTCTCTGGCCTTGGTCCTCTTCATTACATTTTTGTCTCAGTTTCTGGATCCCTTCCCCATCTCAACGCTGTGTAAGTTATTCTGAGCTCTTATCTCTCTCCAGAGCTCCCCTCCTTCCTGTCGCTACTGCCTGCTGGGTATCTCTACATGGATCTACCCAGTATCTCTGACTCAAGCAGTCCAACATTTTACTTTTCTCTTTTCACTATGTAGTGTGCTTTTTTTTTTTTTTGTGGTACACGGGCCTCTCACTGTTATGGCCTCTCCCTTTGAGGAGCACAGGCTCCGGACACGCAGGCTCAGTGGCCATGGCTTGTGGGCCCAGCCGCTCCGCAGCATGTGGGATCTTCCCGGACTGGGGCACGAACCCGTGTCCCCTGCATCAGCAGGCGGACTCTCAACCACTGTGCCACCAGGGAAGCCCTGTAGTGTGCTTTTAAAATCTTAATTGGTATAAATTTCTATACAACACAACTAATTCTTCATTGATAAAAAGCCAACAAGTCATAATATCTAACAGTTACTAAAGGACTACTGTGTCAGGAAGTGTGCTAAAGCACTTCTCATACAATATCTCAACTAATCGACACAACATGGCCACTACTGTCCTCATTTTACAGTCAAGGAGACAGAAATTTAGAGTGATTTTATAATTTACCAAATGGGAAACATCTGTGCAGGTGGCCAATCAGCAATGCCTAAACTCCTAACTATCAATTTTCCATGGTCCAAATTGCAATATTTTATATAAGAAAATAAACTAAAACCTCTAAGAAGGATATTGACAATATAGATTCATTTGTTACCTATTTTAGGCCATTAACAATTATTTTATTTGATACACATAATAATTGTTAATAACCAGGTATATTTGTGAATATGCGAAACTTGGAAACACGATCAAGTATATTAATAATATATGCTACTTTTCTATTGTCATATTATAATTTTAGTACATTTATAACACTTCAAATAGAGTAACCAGCTTAGTCACTTCTTAAAATCGATAATATCAAGTGAACTATTGCAAACAAATAGTTGAAGTAGAGGTTAAATAGAGGGACTTAAGAATTAAATAGCCCAGGTTTGCATACTAACCATGTGAAGATGGGTTAATTTCTTAATCTTTTTAAGCTTCCATTTTCTCATCTAAAAAGGGCATCTAATATTAAGATCAACCTCATATTTATGAGGATTAAATGAGGTAGTACATATAAAACAGTATCTATCACATAGATGCTCAGTAGTTAATTACATTATGTACACTAGAGTATTAGTATGATAGCTAAGGCAGTTAAAAGCAAAAAAAGAAACATCATACAGTTATAGTTACAAAATGTTAAATATAAGCAGACCATGGACTTCCCCTTTCTCATAATTTGAACAGCAGTTCTATGTCCTATGTTTATAATCAGGTGATGCAGTATTGATTTGCAGAATCATTGTGTATATGGATAGGCATGAGTACTGTAAGTAGACTATTTGGGAAATAATTTGGCTCCCTGTGAGGGGCAGTTTTCTGAAATAATTTTTCCTTTATATTCTTCTTTTTACAGTTTTGGTATTTAAAAAAGCTTAAGGAGACAGTTTTGTTCCAAAGATTTATGTTTACCTGACAAACTCAAGTCCTCTGTCCTTTCATCCTTATTGTTTTTTAAAGCATCTTCAAGAGAAAATGGTTTTGAATCAAATTCATGAGATAACTTTTTTTTTTTTTTTCTTTTTGCGGTATGCGGGCCTCTCACTGTTGTGGCCTCTCCCATTGCGGAGCACAGGCTCCGGATGCGCAGGCCCAGCGGCCATGGCTCACGGGCCCAGCCGCTCCGCGGCATATGGGATCCTCCCAGACCGGGGCACGAACCCGTATCCCCTGCATCGGCAGGCGGACTCTTAACCACTGCGCCACCAGGGAGGCCCATGAGATAACTTTTTATGTTACATTTTATAGGCATTTAAACTTTTCAAGATAGGGCACAACTAATGTAATGTATGACTGAATGTTTTTTTGGAAAAATTTCTGCACGCTGGAGCAGAATCTTCACATCTATCTACGAATACTAAACAGATTTTTTCCACATAGAAGACAGTCTGTAAATTGTTGTGATTATTAAATTATTTCCCTCTATCATGGTTTTATACATTTATTTTGATATTTAAGGAATCAAAGGCTATGCATATCATCATAAAGTTTTTAATTCACAGGGCTCTGCCAGTTGTGCTCACTCGCTGATTAACATTGGAACACTGCAAAACAGTATTACTAATGGGAAGGGCAGTTTTTGCTCCTCTAAAGTTGACTGCTTCCTTTCTGGCAACAACCCCAGCCTCCCTACTGCCAGTGAGTTAGATCAAGAAAATAGTTATTTCTCTTAGTTACCAGTCTGGAAACTTTCAAAGATGCTGTGAATTGCAGCATAAGAAATAAAAATATATATATTTTTATTTAGGCTATTGTCTTTAGACTGAGAGACAGATAGAAATTTGGTTCACAAGCTCTGTCTCATGCCATTATGTTGCTCAGCTGACAGGTGGTGCTTCAGAATAATATAGACAGTGGGGATGTGTGATTAAGTTCTATCAGACTTTCTGGGACACACTATGAGTTATACTCTTGCAATTAAGACCTTTTAATGTAGCAGTTAAATTACTAAAAATTCAGATGTGAAGATAGTAACACAAAATAATTGTCACATGCCAGAATCTTCTTAAATTTTATATGATTATTAGATGCAGGTGTTGAATTTGGGATTGAGATTTCATGTAGATACAACTGTAATTTTTTCTTAAATGCAGACTGAAACTGGAGTATGAAACTATAATCTAAGTCAATACCACTGATTTTCCTCCATCAGTTTTGTTATTATTTATCATTAATATGACATTCTCTTTAACCTATGGTTGATCACAAATTTAGAGAAAAAAAGTGTTATCTGCATATTTGAATCAAAGAAATTTTTAAAGGATATTTATCCAATTAAGATGACCTGATATATTTTAAATGAAGATACCATGAGCAGATTAAACTTCATGAATATATTCTGTAAATGACAATTGTTGTTACTATGGTAACCTTTAACCAGGTATTTGGTGGTGTAATTTGGATTAGTCCTATTCAGTGGTGAGGTAATGGAAATGAGAGTAATTAACTTTCAAGGTCTGAGTTTAAAGAAAGACAATATGCTGAGTTTATGAGAGAAGCAGGGATATCTCACGGGTAAATGAAAATGCTAGAGACGAAATGACCACCACATAACATCAGCCAGTCTCTCCTTCCTTCATCTCACTCCATGCGGGCTTTTGTTTTAGACCCTGCTGTCCTCCACCCCTGAGTGGTTCTAACTGCATCCATGAATCAGGAACCAACTCGTTCTCTTACACAGCAGTCTTAATCTTTCACTGCCAGTCAATATCCTACTTAAAAACCAGTCTACAGAGCCTTTCCCATTAGAAAGGGCAGTCAGTTTCTATCAGTTTTATTACTAATTTTGCCTTTCTTATTTAAAATATATCATTATCATGTTTAAATACTATAGGATTTGTTAGGGTTCCATGTGTTTATGAATTAACCCCCTGCCCCGACCCCTATCACCAAATATTGAAGCAGTTTTCCTCTTTTCCACTTGTACATTAGGAAGAGTTTGCTATGATTCTAATTGTTTCACTCATTTCCTTCAGTGCTCATTTAATGTATAGTCTTTACCTGGGTGTAGCACTTTGGATTTTTAACTTTTATTTTGTTTTATTTGAAATCATTTTGTTCCTTTATTTAGCTTTTGCAAATATACTAAAATGGATTGTCTGTGGACATATCTGCCTGAAATGAATACAGCTTAACAGCAGAAAATTATTGATTTTTAAAATGAATTATTTTCCTCAGATTCAGTGAGGCCAGTTTCCAATAGCCACTTTGTTTACCCTTTATCATCTCATGCAGTAGCTTTAATATCACAAAAGCTACTGTCACCATCAATACATTCCTGAAAAAGAACATGATGTTTTGCAGTTTTTCCAAGAAGAGAGTTGGACAGTTGTATACATTGTTTG
Organism: Mesoplodon densirostris; assembly: GCF_025265405.1. Taxonomy (NCBI): domain Eukaryota; kingdom Metazoa; phylum Chordata; class Mammalia; order Artiodactyla; family Ziphiidae; genus Mesoplodon; species Mesoplodon densirostris. The sequence goes on from NC_082668.1 coordinate 25,206,132, forward strand.
ATTAAATTTTGGTATACCTATATGACATAAAACTCCTTGTAACTCATAGTTTAAATCATATTTCTTATGTTTCTAATAGTAATAAAATGTTAAAATATGAGTAGCATTTATTGTACTTTTAAAAATCATTCAGGGATGAATGATCTATACTACATTATATTGCTAAGAGGAAGGATAGCAAGCTTCTCTGGATTTATTTGCACTTTGAGAAATAAAATTTAGGAAAACTGGTTTTATAGGTTTTTCATTCCTCTCCACTAGAAATCTTGATTAGGAGCAGCAGTGCACATGATTTTGGGAACATGCAAGAAAGGCAGCAGTGGTAGTCCCAAATAACTATTTTCAGAGGAGGTCATAAACAGCTGTCCCTTTTGACTGTGATCCCTATTTGGAATAGTCTCAGTACTTGTGAAAGAAATCTTCTCTAGGATTAGGGCTTGACATGCAACTATTCGTGTCCTAAGACCTTATATTCCCCCCACCCCCTCCCGTGATCACTGTTTCTCCAGCAGGAGTTAGAGGCTAGGCTAGCAGATATTACCTCAGCACAGTAGTTAATTCCTTTTTGCCAGTTCTCCCTCCTATTCCTATATAGTATTTCAACTATGAACTAGTTCATGTAACAACTTGAGCTCTCTACTCACTCAACTTTTTAGAGATAATGAAATGTAAGTGAATTTCCAAAGTTGTCCTTCATGACAAGGATCAAAATTGTACCTACTGGAGACTTGTAGCGCCCCAAATATTTATTTTTACACAAATATTTTGATTCTCATTGGTTCCATGCATCACTGCAATTCTCTTAATGCATTGTGTTACGCTCTGTAGTTTTTACAAGTATGAAAATGTTGAAGTATATTTATTAGCCCTGATGCTAGTAAACGTTCAGTTATTTCCCAGGACTCTTAGGTGGGTTTTGGGAAATTCTGAGATGAAATTATGTAATGTGTAAGTGAGAAGTAACATTCAGTTTTAAATGTAATTTGCAGTGAGGGCATTATTCAGGAAGAACTAATTGCTGTCATATCTGTAGTTGAGATCAGAGACAATGACTAGAATTCTGTTTTCTAAGATTATTTTTGTAGACATAGACACTGTCTCTCAGACTGCAAACTGAGTTGTGCTTATCTAGAAAGTCAATTCCTTATCAATTTATTAGTGCATTAGCCTGGTTTATGATCAAAATAGGTCTGATGTTGTCATATTATGCATAATAACTATGCATTAAATATGTATAATGTATGTATCTCATAGCTGAGAACAATGAAACTACATAGATAATCCCAATTTGTGATACACTTTGAAGTTTTCTAAGTTTTGTCCTTATTGGAATAATGTATTTTTACAGGTTGAAAATCCAGACAGCTTCACACTATAGGATTGTGTTATGTTTTCTTCCATACAGTGTGCAGCGTTTTAATTCTTATAATAACAGGGCTGCTCAGTTTGCCAGCAGGAGGCCCCTCAAAGCAAGATGATGTCTCTCGGTTGGCAGATTTCTGTATAAATAAATAACACTCTGCACATTCCTCTCAAATACCCGAGTAAGTGAGATAATGCTATATAACTTTTTTTAATTAAAAAAATAGCTGTATTATGTCAGTGACCTGTAATAAATAGCACTGCAAGGAGAAATGACAGCCTCATTCACTTTGCATCCATGCAGAAATAACTGAGCTCTATTTCCATGGCTGGAGAGAGAAGAAAAAAGCAAATGGAAGGACAGAACCGACCTTGGATCGTAGTCACTCTCATGCTAATAAGAGGAAGTTTACACTGACTGTATTTACTATGTTGAATTTACCACTCAACACACTGCAGGTAAACACCTTGTACTCTAAACATTCAGATAGTCGTTGATAATAATGGTGTAGTGGATACATCATAAAGAGTGTGTTGCCATCTCCCTGAATTCTACATATTTTTCTGTTAAGTTTTCATCAATTCGCAAAATATTATACTGAAAAAAATTTATTAATTGAACATAATGATGCATTGAGAACAAATACAGTTTTTGGACCAGAATGGCAATATGTGTTTAAGCTTTTCTAATTCAAGACCTGAGAATATCATTTTCTTCACATTGTACTCTACTCTTTCTTAAAAAAAAAAAAAAGGTGAACATTGAAATGTTTAATAAAAATATAAATCATATGTTATAGAACAAACTAAAACAAAGAGCTTTAAATTCATTCTCAATTTAAAAAATGTAAATGATTTGGTAATTTAGATTTTTAACTGTGATTCCCAGTTATTCTAAGATTTTCAACAGATGTTACACAGAGAATATAGAAAAATTTGTGATTGTGGGCCTGAAATTAAAGCCTCTGCTTAGACTTATGTCACATTGAAATTTATGGAAATCATGCAAACATACTTCAATGGGATTCAGTCCGTTGTACTTATTTGTACATTCTGCTTAGCCATTCATTTGTCCAACACCTAACAGACATTGCACAGCAGTGGGAACAGACAGCCCGATGTACAAAGACCAAGGATATTTGGCCCTGGCTCCACAATTGGTTTATTTCAATCAGTAAGAAAGTCAGGGCTGTAGGATTTAATATACTTGCCATCCACAAAAGAACATCAGTAATAACAACACTTCAGATACTCAGAAGCTCTGGGTGATTTTATAAACAAACACATGTAAATTCATCACACTCTACTGAGGTTGCAGATTACCATGTTAAATGCATTTTAATGTTTGCTCTGTTTCTAGTATATATGAGATTTGGAATTGTTGGCTGGAGGTAGAATTCTTAAAATGATAATTTTTTCCAGGTATTTTATTTTACAGAAAATAAATTTAAGACACAGAGACAAAAGTTATTTGCCTTAGTCACACATATATTCAAAAGCATTTATTTTCTTTTCCTTTGTATAGGCTAAAATTTTCTTCTGAAGTTGCAGTTATTTCTTTTTTATCATTTTATATTTTCCAGTATATAAATAAATGAATGTTTACTAAATATATCTTGAAATAAAATATTATATACTCGTTTAAAAAATATTTCCACAGTTTTTGTCCCCTATACTGGAAGGTGTTTTTTTTTTTTTTTTTTTTAAAAGAATAAACAGTTTTATTGCACTCAGACTAGGAATCCATGGGTCTTGAGGACCTCTGTGAATTTGTCAGTTTTCTTCTCTATGTTCTTTTTGGCCTGCTTCCGTAACCTCAGGAGCTGCTTCTTTTTCTGGTAGTGGATCTTGGCCTTCTTTTTCTGGTAGTGGATCTTGGCCTTCTTTCTCTTCTCCTCCAGGGTAGCTGTTACTGCCTGGTACTTCCAGCCAACCTCACAAGGCAGCCGCCCTAGGTAGGCAAACTTCCACACAGGCTTCAGATGCACAACCTTGAGGGCGGCAGGAACCACCATCCACTGTTTCTTGTCATAGGGTGGTGGGATCATATCAAACACCTTGAGGAAGTCCCGAGCGACCTGGCCTCGCTTGGTCCTATGGGGAAACATGCCTTGCCCTGTCCACCAGAAGATGCGGCTGGGGGCTTAGAAGTGGTAGGGGCCGCATCCGCTTGCAGAGGAAGGCCAGGTACTTCAACTTGCTTCTGTAGAAATTGCCAGAAATGCTGATGCCCTCACAGCTGCACAACCACCACCTTTCTGCCCAGAAGCACCTGCTTGGCCATGGTGGCTGCCAGGCAGCCCAGGAGATGGCCTTGGCCATTGAGCACCAGGACCTGACCCTCCACCATCTTCGGCAGCAGCCTGGGAAAGTTATATGGGAAACTGTTGATCTTCCAATATTCATGAAATATTTACAGTAACACATTTAGGTGACTCAACTTTTGTTGTTGCTTTTTTCCTATTTTTTTGTGCCTCAGGTTACTTCTAAATGCAGCAGTGATTTTTAACACATATTACTAGATTTGGTGTAGGTATATAATGTTTCATGGGTGTGTATGAAAACTAATGCAGTTGAGTAATGATGAAAATTATGTAAACAAGTGTAGTATTTAAACAATAAAGTGAAAATTTAATAAATGTAGATATCATTGCTTTTGAGCACCTGTCTAACTTTCTTTGTAGCAAATGTAGTCATTAAAATTCTGTTTTAAGAAGGAGGAGACAGTACCATTAGACAACATTAAAAATTGGACATTTTATTTAAGGAAATGTGTTGTCAGTAATTAGGAGGTTTTATCACAGTGCAGCAAAGCATGTTTTAACAGTTTTAGTGCATTAAGTCTACACAGTTGCTGTTGACTGTGAACAATCATGAATTTAAATAAAGGGAGAAGTTAGTTGGAATAAAATGTTCTGTTGTCTTATATCTGTAGAAGTGATTATTATTATTTTTGTTTGTTTTACTATAAAGTTTAATTGTCTTGGTGCTTTCTGAGACCATTTTCAATTAAGAATGGGTAACCAATAAGGTAACATGGAGAATGGTCTCTGTTCTAGAGGAAAATAACTAAAACATGAGCTTTAGGTCAACAAACCTGAGTTCAAGTTCCAGGTTTGGGACTTGCTAGCTGTGAGATCAGTAGGAACAAGCTATAAAGCACAGGAAGCTCAGCTCGGTGTTCTGTGATGACCTAGATGGGTGGGATGGGGTGTGGGGTGGGAGGGAGGTACAAGAGGGAGGGGATATAGGTATTCATATAGCTGATTCGCTTCATTGCACAACAGAAACTAACACAACATTGTAAAGCAATCGTACTCCAATAAAAAAATTTTTTAAAAGTATCCACATCTTGGGCTTCCCTGGTGGCGCAGTGGTTGAGAGTCCGCCTGCCAATGCAGGGGATACGGGTTCGTGCCCTAGTCCGGGAAGATCCCACATGCCGCGGAGCGGCTGGACCCGTGAGCCATGGCCGCTGAGCCTGCGCGTCCGGAGCCTGTACTCCGCAATGTGAGAGGCCACAACAGTGAGAGGCCCGTGTACCGCAAAAAAAAAAAAAAAAAAAAAAAAATGTATCCACATCTTTAAAATGGGAAAAAATACTTAAAATACTTCTTCCCAAGGGTGTTTTGATGATTATGTAGGAAAATATGTATAAAGCAGTTAGTGTGACATTTGCTCATGGTAAGTACTTGAGAAACATTATTGTATTTTTTATATAAAAATCTTTTTAGGTGATAATTTTTAATGCTCTTTTAAAAATTATCACACTGATTTATATAAGAAGCTTTATCTTTTTTTAAACAGAGAAGGCTACTTTATTTAAGATTTTTTAATATTTATTTTATTTATTATTATTTATTTTTGGCTGCATTGGGTCTTCTTTGCCAGGAGTGGGCCTTCTCTAGTTGCAGCGAGCGGGGGCCTCCCTTCATTGTGGTTCGCGGGCTTTTCACTGCAGTGGCTTCTCCTACTGCAGAGCACAGGCTCTAAGCGCGTGGGCTTCACTGGCTGTGGCACATGGGCTCAGTAGTTGTGGCTCACGGGCTTAGTCGCTCCGCAGCATGTGGGATCTTCTGGGACCAGGACTCCAACCCAAGAAGCTTTATCTTTAATATTCCATTTCGGAGTGCTGAATCTACAAAACAAATTTATTTAATTTTATTCAATGCACATTTATTGAGTGGTTAATTCTGTCCCAGGAATTATATCAGGAATATGTCAAAGAATCTAGTGAAGAAATCAGATGCAAAAATAGCTACCTTCAGTATTTTATGATAAATGGTAAGCAAAAGGTGCTCTGAAATGAAAAAGAAGCATGTTTAGCCCAACCTGGAAGTCGGAAAGATTTTTTTTGGGGGGGAGATGTTTTCTGAAATGAGTCATGAAGATGAACAAGAATGAGTCAAATGAAGAATGGTGAAGAGGATGTTCCAGACAGAGGAACGTGTAATAATAGATTTAAAGAAGCTGGAAATTACCATGGAAAGTACAGTGAACAATTAATTCAGTGTGATTAAAGCATAAACATGTTCAGGGGTGGGCAAAGGTTGAGACTGAAAATGTAGAGACGCATTTCACAAGGAACTTTTTATATCCAACTAGGGGCTTGCTTATTCTATTTCTCCCTTTCTTAAAATAATTGGTAGGGTTTATATGCTGATTTGATTTACAGAATTTATCAACTAATAAAGAATGTATGTGTGTGTGTGTGTGTGTGATAATCAGGGTACATGATCCACTGTTCAAATAAACTAGTATTTGGTAACCCTGATATTTAAGACATAGTGGAATATGTAGAATGAAATATTAAAGTACCAAGTAAAAGATTTTTTAGACTTGAACATTTTGGAGAGAGAATCAAATTTAGGCTATACTCCTTGGAACATTATTGGGCTTTGGTTATAGGAAGGAGGGAAATGAGGAGGACCTACAGATTAAAGAAAACAGATTAAAATGATATTCATTGGCTTCTACCATGTATCAGGCTCTGTGCTGGGTATTTCTACAGAAATTATCCTTATATATCTGACAATAGAGACCTTTAAAAATACATCATATTTGTATTGTTACATATATCCTATATATACATCTATATCTGTCAGAAAGAAAGCTGATATTCAGAGAGGTTAAGTAGTTGCATAATGTTAAGAGTTCATAAGAAAGATATGAGTGGGGATTTAAGTCAACTTTCCCCTGACACCAAAGACATGGGGGTAGGAATGACTAGTGGGTATTTCAAGTAAAATTTGGTTGAGTTGTCCCCCGTCCCTGGGGGAAAAATCATAATTAGTGTAAACTAGTTATCACCATTTCATTTCCCATCCCATTCAACTATGAAAATGGGATAGAATTCTGGTCACTGAAAAGGGAAGTCTGACAGGCTTTAAGGAAAAGATTCTCTCATCAATGGAAAGAGAGACACAGGGGAAACACTCCCTTTTTTTTGGCTAGATGTCATCATATTGGCATGTGACACCTGGAATTGTGGCAGTTCATCCTGTGATTCCAGGTGAAGTCATCAATGAGTCCAAAGGCAAAGTAAAAGTCAGGAAACACTTGGATTCTCAATGACAAATGTCAAGTCCCTGAACCAACCCTGGAATATCTCTATCTCTGGATCTCCTATATGTAAGAAATTAAATCTCATATTTTTAAGTCATTTACAGCTAAACTATTTTAACTGATAGAAACCCTAAATGTTCAAATGCAACGCCCTGACTTACTTGGTCAACTATAAAGGTGGCAGATTCATTCAAATGTCTTCCTCCTTACTTTAAGTTGACTCCCTGTATGGCCATTAGGAAGAAATAGGTAAGCCTAAAGGAAACATTAGGGATCTGTTAGTGTTAGAGAATCCATGTCTGAAAGAGTTGTGACAATGGAGACTGAATATAGACTGTAGTCTCCTACTAGTTAAGGAGTTTCATAGCCTGGTAACTCATTCCATTCCTACCATGCTATAATGTTGCATTAAAATTTGTTTCTTCTGTAACTTTTAAATGTCTTAACAAATAGTACCATTGATTATGAAAAACCCTTTAACCAAATCCTGTTTACAACTTAGAACCATTGAGATGTGAGGTGATAAGGTCACTAAGATCTTAATCTGTAAAATGACCTACCTTTAAAGACTTTTCTCCTTTCTTCTGTACCTTGCCAAACCAGTTTATTACTTCTGTAGTTTATATAAACATGTTGACTTCTGTACACTTCAGTTTTATTTATATTACACAATAGTCATATTGGAAATTAACCAAATTTATTATTGAATTAATCTATTAAATGGTAAAAGTTATAAAATCATCTTACCTATAGCTAAATGATAATACTTTTGTGTCATGTCTAGTAGTTGTTATGTAAGTAACTGTATATGTAAATAAATACATTGAGAGTAAAGTGAACTGAGATAGTTACGGCATGTCTCTTCAGATTTAAAATGTTTCTCATTATAGAAATGTTAAAAGTTTATTTAATGTTACTTTTAAAAAAATTTTGTTGGAGTATAGTTGATTTACAATGTTGTGTTAGTTTCAGGTGTACAGCAAAGTGAATCAGTTATACATATACATATATTCAGTCCTTTTTAGATTCTTTTCCCATATAGGCCATTACAGAGTAGAGTTCCCTGTGGTATACAGTAGGTCCTTATTAGTTATCTATTTTATAATTAGTAGTGTGTATATGTCACTCTCAATCTCCCAATTTATCCCTCCCTCCCTTACCCCCTGGTAACCATAAGTTTGTTTTCTATATCTGTAACTCTATTTCTGTTTTCTAGATAAGTTCATTTGTACCCTTTTTTTTTTTAGATTCCACATATAATAATGTTAACATTTTAAAGGTTTTTGTAACCACATGCTACATGATAATATTTGGTAACAAATTCTTGGGATATTTCATTATTAACTAGTTGTTAATTAAGCACTGAAAGTAGTCTAAAGATCCCAAATTTAGTAAACTACTTAATTAGGAACAGATGATCTCTATTGAAAATGAAAGTCATATGCATATGTCAACAACTTCTACCTCACCTAATAATCAATTTGTAGTATCAGTAACAACAAATTTTCATTATTTTTGGAACATATACTATATACCAGGCTCTGTGATAGATGCTTTGCATAAAATAATTCTTAAGAATCTGAAAAACATCCTGCATAGTAGGATTTTTTATCCACATGCTGCCAATGAATAAATGAGGATGTTTAGAGTACAGTAATTTACCTAACCTTACATAATTAGTCAATAGTCAATGCAGTATTTAAATTCATATTTGTCTGACATTAAAGCTACACATATTTCTTCCCATTGTGATACTCCATATTAGGAATATGGAACATAAGCTTATTTGAGGTAAATTATTTACAAATAATTCTAATAGTGTTGATTCATGATAATGGATCACTGAATGCTATGCAATTATTTTTATAAAACAAATTTAAGAAACATGTTAAGATTATTAGTCTTTTACGATGCCAGACTGAGGAATATATTTGAATGTTGACCAATAATAACATCAACAGAATTTGACCCCATTACTATTAGTAAAGACCTTAGTATTATTTATGTAAGAAAGCAATTTTATGAAAAGCACATGGCAAATTATATGTCACAATAAAAAAGAAATTGTAACAACACAGTATGAAACGGTAAACTTCCTAGTTTCACTTATTTCTAAATATTTTCGCTCTGAGATTTTTAAAATTTTGCAGTTATTTGCTTTGGACTCATTATGCTTGGAGAATGGGGCTTTTAGATAATTACTTATTTATCATCATTTCCAAAGAGATTAGCAAAATACTATGAGGGGAGTTTTATGTAGGCTCCTTCCAGCTTCTACTTTTAGGGAAATATTCTGGAAAGAGAAACTTTAGGAAGAAAGAACTAGAATTTCAGCATATATGGAAAGGAATAACAAGAAATGATGCAAGACCTAAGGATATTAGAAAATAAATAATTGTCACATTAATTCAAAGACAAAAGTTTTTTCAGGGGTTTTTGGCAGACTTGAAAGTGAAGAAGCAGTTGATTGTTGGAATTGGCAAATGACAAAAAAGAAGAAACTTGGAGATTCAATGAAAGCAATACTGTTACAGAAATATACTCATTTTTTTTTGCTTTATAACAAATTTAATCAGTTATACATATACATATGTTCCCATATCCCCTCCCTTTTGCGTCTCCCTCCCACCCTCCCTATCCCACCCCTCCAGGCAGTCACAAAGCACCGAGCTGATCTCCCTGTGCTATGCGGCTGCTTCCCACTAGCTATCTACCTTACCTTTGGTATATACTCATTTTTTAAAGCTCAAGAAAGTGCTTGAGGGAAGACAGCATAATTTCCATTGAGAATTTTAAGAGCCATTTTAGAAAGTCTACCAAAGAAAATGTTCAAGAATGCTGAAATTAGGGTCATTACCCACTGTGATAACCATATATATATATTCTGAAAATGTGTATTTATCAATAGATACTCCTAGACTCCACATATTATTTAGAACATTAAATTTATGGTGGTCTTGGGTTCTCTAGTAGCATTCCAGCTGTCTGTGTTAATGATATGATTCTTTGATTAAGTATATGAAGAACCTTATGCCTTTGATATAAGCATTTAGCTACTTTTTATTTTTCCCACCTTTATTGAGATATAATTGACATATAATGTATAATTTTAAGGTGTACAACATGATGACTTGATACACATATATATTGTGAAATTAGCTCCTTTTTAGAGAGCTTTGAATTTGACAAAGATATAAGAAATTTAAAATTTTTATCTGTAGAATAAATGACTCATAAAATGTGACTACCAAATTATGACACAGTCCATAAGTCCATAAGTAAATTATGTTTAATAGTTTGTCCTTATACATTAACTGGTCAGTTTGATGACATTAAAGTTAACCAAACTTGATTTCTATTTAATAATATATGTTTGCTCTAAGATTTGATTTTACCCTGCTTACATGCTAATAAGTAGCCTGCTACTGTGTCATAGATGGTGTCAGAAGAAATGAGACTCTTGGGTCAGAAACAAAGGACTTCATTACTTGTGTCACATTATTATTATTATTCTTTCTCCTCTATAGGCTTTTTCAGTATACTTTTCTGTATTATTTTTAATGCTTACTTTGGAGATTAAGCTATACATCTTCAGGTAATTCCAATGCATATTATCTGTAAATTTACTTTAAGGAATACTAACCTAGAGGGCTGAAATTGTTTCTATTAGTTATTCCTTTGAGGTAAGAAGTTAACCCTAGGAGAAGTGCCTAGTAAAACATAGCTTTGATTTTTGGAAGTAGTGATGCTTATCTAAAAGTAAGACTCAATAACCTTCTATCAGTTATATGTACCATTTTCCAATCTCCGAGGACCCTGTATATATGGAAGTTTGATGGGACTAGAATTTGGGGCTGTTGCAGTAGTAGTGTCACAGTCAGAGAGGAGCATGAAAAGTAGTGAATACTTGAAAAAAGAGTATAAAAAATGGATTAGGAGAATATCTCCATATGGTCCAATGCCAACCATGGCCAATATACATATATATAGGCCAGTTTTGGAACTAATATTTATTAGATGGGACATTTCAAGGAGCCAGCATACACATAGATACTTAACAACTAGTTTTGTTTTCCAGAAGCAGTAAATTTTCCTCTCAGTCTTTCCCCTTACACTTGCTTCATGCATCAGCATTCTTTTCTCTTCATGCCTGAGATCCCCCAGGACATAACTTTGTCCACAATTGGTAAAAATCAAGGCCTTCAAAAATTCAAAAATACCGCGTTAAGCATCACAAAGCAAGCTACTTTTTGGCTGTTTCTCTAAAGGTCACATAATGCTTTGTGTTTTCTACAACATGATACGGCATGACAGAACAAAGTAGGTATCTTTTGTACTTGTCAGCATTGTTATATCAACTTCAAATGATGAAATGCTTCTGAGTATGCTGTTGCTTTTTTCCTTTGGGGGCTTACACTGTTTTCTTTAAAGTATTATGTGCATCAAATAAATGATTCATTTATTATCCGTGACACCTGAAGTTTGCTATAAAAAGTATCTAGACATCATTTCAAAACTGCATTTGGATGCTATTTGCTTTTGAAGTGATAAACTGCAGTTCATTTGGACTTCGTCTTCAAGTTACCATTTTTACTTAACATCTGTGTTTTGCAGTAGGAGAAGAGGTCATACTCTCACTGGATGTTATCAGGGCAAAGTTTAGACTGTCAGGAAATAAATATTAATGTTTAGTATGTTTAATTGAATGGTTTTTATTAAAAACTTGAGTCAAAATCATATTTTGATTGGGTAATACAAGATGACATAACTTGTATTAGTTAGGGTAATACCGGCTGATAGAACATAAAACCCTTATGTAATAGTGGCTTAACTCAATAGGGTTTATTTCCCTTTGCATAACAATTCAGTGAAGATGTTTCTGGTTGAACTTCTGTGTAGGGTCCTACCATCTTCATATGGTTGTCAGTGTGGCCTGGTTGATGTCTGCAGCCAGATGGGGGATAATAGAATGGAAGGTTGCATGTGAAAAGTTTCTATGAGCCAAACCTGAAAGTGGCATACACTATTTTTGCCCATATTCTCTTGGCTAGGATTTAATTCATTGATATACCCAACTCCAAGGGAAATATGTTCAAGCTGTGTGCTTAGAAATGGCTTTGGTAAACAGCCAGCAGCCTCTAGGAACCTTAATTGGGGAGATTCTCTGTTATGGTGGAGAGAGATTTAAATTCGAGGTCAGTCAGTCTTAAGATAAAATGTAGCTCAGCCAGTTATAAGCTATGTAACCCTGGGAAAATTATTAATCTTCTATTTGCCAGAGTATACTGAATAATAGAATTGGAAAATAACACCTACTGCACAGGATTGTTAAAGATTAAATGATATAATGTGTATAAAGTGCTTAGCACGATGCAAGGAACATTAGAAACACTTGAAAATGATAGTTTTAATTTTTATTGTTAAGTTATATATTCTATAATGGTCTGTAATAAATATGATTTCATCAAACATTAGCTTAGTTCAATACCAAAGTAATTTTTAAAAAGGAATTATTTTATGTATAAGCCATAGCAGTCCAAGAAAATTGTGCATTTTAGTAGCTGTCCAAAGCAAATGAATACATAAATATTTATGCAGCAGAGCTAAATTTGGGGGCAGATAGGACACAAACTCAATGTTTACTTGGTTTTCTTTTCAGGCAGTAGATGCTAACTTTGAAGGTTTTTAACTGAATAAATTTTCTTCTTGGTTGAATTTGATAAGGAAGGAAATTAAAAACCTTTAGGGTAATTAGAAGAGTAAAACTATATATAGTCTTAGTCCTTTTGGGCTGCTATAACAGAATATCAAAGACTGGGTGGCTTAAACAACAAAGTTTATTTCTCTTAGTTCTAGAGGCTAGAAAGTCCAAGATCAAGGTGCCAGCAGATATTGTGTCTGCTGAGAGCCCACTTACTGGTTCAGAGTTGGCCATCTTCTCCTTATGTCTTCACATGGCAGAAGAAGTGAGGGAGCTCTCTGGGGTCTCTTTTATAAGGGATCAATCCCATTCATGAGGAATTCACCCTCATGACCTAATCATCACTTATCAAAGGACCTATCATCACACTGGGGGTTAGGTTTCAACCTACACAACACAAACATACAAGTCTATAGGAAGTGTGTATGTATACGTGTATCTATTTCTACATTCATATCTGTCTATATATCTATCTGTCTATCTAAAGAGCCTATCATTTCTCTAATGTCTATCCTATGATAACGTATCTCTCTTGTAATTTTAATATTTTTGTATCTTGGTTATTCAAATCATTTAAAAGCTAATATAATTACAGTTATATATTCATAAAGAAGAAAAATGTGCTGCATACTTTAATGTCATGGGACTTACTGTATAAATAATCCATGAGAATCCACTTTTAGAAAAGTACAGCTCTTCTTTAACAGAAATAACATGATTTACCTGTTACTTCTCCTTCTACATAAAAGAATCTAGAGGAGAAAAAAATCATATTAAAACTAAACATGAAAGTATAAAACTGTGCTTTTAAAAAATTAATAAAATTCATATTTCTGTTCAATTTTCAGAGATCCCAGATCCTTGGCTGCATATAGTTCTAGATCATTCATTTATAGTTATATATATATATATATATATATATATATATATTTTTTTTTTTTTTTGCTGTATGCGGGCCTCTCACTGTTGTGGTCTCTCCCACTGTGGAGCACAGGCTCTGGACGCGCAGGCTCAGCGGCCATGGCTCACAGGCCCAGCCACTCCATGGCATGTGGGATCTTCCCGGACCGGGGCACGAACCCATGTCCCCTGCATCAGCAGGCAGACTCTCAACCACTGCGCCATCAGGGAAGCCCTAGTTTTATATTTTAAAAGCTTTCTTCATCTTGATTCATAAAATGATTTCTTGAGTTTCTCTTAGCATTGAAACATAATGACATCTTGTTATCACTAAGTCTTCTGTGAAGAAAAAACAGGACTGAACTTGATCTTTTCTTTGTACTGGGCAGTGAATGATAGGGTTTGAGGAGAGTGATTTTTTCAGCTTTAGACCAGAGTAAGTATTTCAAGACAGGTATGGTTTCCAGAGTAAAGTCTTACCCTTGTTATAAGTACTTGCATACTAAATCCAAAATCCTGAAAATAACTTATTTTCTGTGATTGTCAAAGAAGTATGTGATTGGGAATTTTTTTTTCACTTTCATTGCAATTCTGTTTTTCCCTGAATTTGTTAGATAGCTACTGAGCTAGTTTGACTTATTAAGTGTCTTAAGTAATTTCTGCCTAATCAGTTGATGAGTATTTATGTGTATTGGGGTTTGACCTTGTCTAGAGCATCATCAGTCCACATTCAAATTCAGTTATACATGTCACAAGGCTTATTTCATGCCAGCAAATAGACAAATCACAAATCCCCAAGATGTTAAGATAAGTCATCATAGAGGATTTGGGGGGAAGGGTTTTTTAGTGCTAGAATTGACTTTGGAAAAGGAGAGTCTATTCATGCTGCTTTTGTCTACTTTGTGTCATTAAATGTGTGACTGTATATCTCTGTCCTCTGTAATTGAAGATACTGCCTGCTGGTATTATGTGCTATGTAAAAGTGTGTCTACAAAGACAGTGTGGTAGCACACTGTCTACACAGTGCAGAAAATCAGGTTACCCTCTTCATAATGTCTATCAATGTTATTTTCAGGGTCTGTTGATATTTATGAATTTCCTCCCTCTTTTCTCATTCAAATAGAATTAACCTTTAAGGAAGGACAAACTTAGAGTATTTCTTCAGTATATATCAAGTATATTCCCAGGATTTTCTAGCCTACTGGACAGTTTCTAAGATTCCAGTTTGCTTTCTTAAACTTACTTTCTTTTCCTCTTTTACCTTCTACTTCTCCTGAAAGTAAATGCATAGCATTACATGAAGAATTAGGGAGATCTCAGCTCTATAGATAGACTGAACATTTTTTTGTAATTTTTTCTGGCTTCTTGGTTCAATGTTTGTTATTCACTGGAGAGCAAATACTTTGTATAGCAAAGGTAGACATTATAAGCCTTCTAAACATGTCTGTGTTGCATGACAAAAGTTATTGCTCCTCCCTAATCAGCCCAATAATACGTTTTCTTATTGTTCCCTAGAAAGAAACTGGTGAGTCAACAAAATGAAAAAGAATAATTAATTAAATTCTAGGACCACTTTTATAATACCCCTATAATAGTCATTTATATGTTAATATTTTATAATGACTAATTTAATAGACAGATGGTGGTTCATATTACAGTATGAGAATGGGGCATTTCCTTGGGACAATGATTATCTACCCAGTTTTCAATTGGAGAAGACTGCCAATTACCTGGAGTGGTTTTTATTTTAATTACTGGTTGATTAAGACAGCTAGGTAACTGGCCCAGAGGAAGGGGAACTAAACTGTGTGTGTGTGAATCCTTATTATGCAAACCCATAAAATAAATAAAGGCCATGCAAAGAAACTTTCGATGAAATGGTAATTTACCTGAGGCAGTCCATATTCTTTTACTCATTTCATCACTAAAAAGTGAGTTTAAAATGTTAAACTGGCTGTTTGTGAACTAAACATTATTTTTCTGTAAGGAAAAATAAATTCAGAGGAAAGGTATTATTTGTTAGCAATCAGTGTTCAACATTTTATGTTTAACATAAAATCAGTGTTCAACATTTTATGTTTAACATACCATGTTTTGATATGGTATTATCTCAGTAAGAGAAGTCATTTACAGAGTGATCTTTGCTCCCTGAAGTATGGCTGAGACTTGAGGCAGAAAGATCACATGAATAAGTTCCTGATTTTCTGGTCTTGTCTATAAAAATCTTCATATTTTTTACTCAAGCTTCTTTTCTACATCTCCAGCTATCCTCTGAATATTTCTAGTTAAGTGTTTCCCATCATGTTAACTTCAACAAATCTAAACCAATCTTATTTTCTCCCCAAACAAGGTTTGTTCTCAAGATTTTGTGTTCTCGTCTCTGCCAAAGAAACTACTATTTTAACATTCCTTCAGACAAGAACGGTTATAGTTATTGATTCGGTGCGACCATCTTCCTTTTTTTGTCCATCATCCTTTGAAAAATTTCTTAGGCTAGTATCTTTATCTCCATTTGGGCTATCATTCCGATCCAGAGTTTCATAGACTCACAACTAAAGAACTGCAGTAGGCTTTGCTGAGAAAATATTCTCATTTCTCTAAATAACCCTTTGAATAAAAAACATTGGATTTCTACATAATTCCTTTACTTAAAAATATTTCATTGACTATTACCTCAAGTAAGAATATATACACTTTTCTGCTTCAAAGTCTTCAGTAATTTGGTACTGCATAACTGATAGGAGAGGAAGGACCAGTTAGGTAATAACAAATTACTGAAAAGGGCTGATTTAAGTTAATGAATGGATGAAAAAAGTTGAGTTGGAGTCTACGAATTCTCCATTTAGACTTAGTCTCATTTTATTAAAAAAAAAAAAAAGAAGAAGATGAAAACCAGTATTTAAAGTAAAATGCCGGGGACTTCCCTGGTGGTCCAGTTGTTAAGACTCTGGGCTCCCGATGCAGGGGGCCTGGGTTCGATACC
The DNA here is from genome assembly GCF_025265405.1 of Mesoplodon densirostris. Classification (NCBI taxonomy): domain Eukaryota; kingdom Metazoa; phylum Chordata; class Mammalia; order Artiodactyla; family Ziphiidae; genus Mesoplodon; species Mesoplodon densirostris. The sequence goes on from NC_082668.1 coordinate 25,222,643, forward strand.
TGGTCAGGGAACTAGATCCCGCATGCTGCAGCTAAAAAAAAAGATCCTGAGTGCCACAACTGAAATATCCTGCTCTGCTCAGAGCAACGAAGATCCCACATGCCACAACTCAGCACAACCAAATTAATTAATTAATTTAAAAAAAGAGTGCATGTATAAAAAAATAAATAAAAGGGGGTATTCAAACAGATGCCCCTAATATAGTTAATTTTAAAAGCAAAATAAAATATTACCTGTGATCTGAAAAAAAGAGTGAAAATGCAAAGTATAGAATTTAAGCAATTTAGAACTGTTTTAGTAGATTGTTTAAACCATTTTTAAAAAATTAACTATAAAGTCAGCATGGAGATGCTGAGCACTTAGTGAGATACGTAAATTGTGTAAAGATTGAGGAAATGAAACCTGTTTCTTAAATTATAAAATACTTATTTACCTGTATTTAAAAAGAATGTATTATCAAGATTACATTAGGACATTTTAGCTAATAGTCTCCCATTATAGTATGTATGTTGTGAAGACTTGAAAAATAATTATTGTGAACTATAGTTCATAAAAGTTTTGGGTTGACAGGTACCTCTGTTCAATATATAGGCCAGTGAGTTTTTATCAGGGTCTGGATTTCTGATACTCTTACCAATTAGCAAAGATAATATTTGCAAGTAGTGGTATGATCCATTCAAAATTCAAGAATGACTCTTAAATTGATTGAGTCTGTGTGTGTGTGTGTGTGCACGTGCACACACACAGATAGGTGCATACATGTGGAGCATAATATACATGATGTACCTATTTTTTGATCAGGTGCACTGGCAACCAAGTATATTTATTATTTCCCATTTTCAGATTTATCCTCTATTTCTGGTTCTCTGTTCAAAAAATTTTCACCCAACCTAAAATGTTTAAAGTGAAATAACATGTTCATCAATTTTGTGCATAAGTATTTAATCTTCTCCATATCTCTATCATAGACATTGGAATCTTATGCTCCAAGACACCTGTATTCATAGAAACATTAACTTTTTTTTTACTATATTCACTTTTTAATGTGTAATTTTAAGTCATATAATTGTAGATTCATAACTTAAATATCTGGTTGTTATTTTTGTGAGGGAAATCAGCAAAATTAGAAAAGAATCTGTGTATTAATAAACACAATAAATAGTAATACGTATTACATTGTTACATTTGCAGACCATATGCTTAACAGGTAAAAACACAATCCAAACTTTCCAGTTATGTACATGTGGGACACTCATCTATATAATTTAAGGGATCTTGATTTTGTAGGAAAGATAATATATTATAGAGCTGATCTTTCCTGAAGGCTATAATTATGTACCAGGGCTAATTTTAGGCATCAGTGGGGCTGTCTCAAGTGCTCTCAGGTGAGCCATAACACGTGATTAGTTAGGTAGGTTTCTACCATAAGTGTTTATTAACTTAAAAAGTTTAACTATATGCAGCATGAAAACAGATACACTGATCAACAACATCTAGTAGACCAGATGGTTTGAGACGGATATGCATGTGCCATTAATTAGCTGCTAGTAGCATTGAAAAATGCCCCCATAATAGGCTAATAAAATAGTAGGCTTACAATTTAAGGCAATTTTTTTTTCCCTTGAGGAAGAATGGGTGTTAAAACTTATCAAGTTTAAACTACTCTGACACAAATAAGTGGTTACTAGTCACGGAATCTGTTTGCAAACTCTGATTCATATCACACAGAGAATAAGGCACATGGGTGAGGGGATGGGGATTTTCTTAACAGTTCTCACATAAAAACAACACTGTTCCTTGTCTTATTTCAGTAAGGTTTTAATGTGGAAAAACTAGGCTTGACCAACATAATAATGTTAAATAAGCATCAGAATAAGTAACTGAGGGAATTAAGATAATCATTTACCATGGGCTAGATCTCCTTCCTTGAAGGTGGTTGAGGTTATTCTGAAGTGCCGTCTGAAATACATTATTTCCCACAGTCCTTTCCATTCTTAATTATCTTTTAAAAATTAATCTAAAGCTAATTTTAATTAATTTTTAATTCATTAATTTCAACATTTAACCTTCAAATTAAAAAAAAACAAAACTAAGATTTGCAAGGAGAAAAAATAGAAATAATTTTATTAATCACTGGTAGGATTTTATTACAGTTTGGATCAATTTTGAATGCTTTAAATATATATTCTGCTTGAATAACGTTAACAGTAAAACACATATTGTGATTACTTAATAACTTGAACACATTTACTACTTGGGTTCTCCTAAAATATCTTTACTACAGGAAAACAGAAAAGAAAAAGTTTAAAAGGCTTGCTAGACTATTGAAATTCTATGTAAACTGAAATATAATAATATTTAAAACCAAATCTTTTTTAACCTTGCTTAAAATAATCTCTCCAAAAGAGCAAAATTTGATTACAGCTTATTACCCACTAGGTTCAAGAAACCTGGCTGCTCATTTGGCAAGTATAGAAGAACTATAGTTATTGTAATAAGCCCCAAATAGGTAGGGATGCAAGCCATGCATCCGAAGTGTCACAGGAAGTGAGAGGGCTCTAAGCTGGGAGAGAGGAGGCAGAAGACTTCTTCCCTTTTGTTCTGCAGCGACCACATTACTCAAGCTAGTTACTTTGCTTCTCTAGGAATTTCTCATTTCCTCATCTGTAAAAGAGACATTGGGCTAAGTGATGTCTAGGTTCTTTCCAGATCAAAACTTTTTAAAGCCCTAATTCTAAACATTCTCTCCATACATGTACAAAACTGAAAAAATCATATTTTTATAATCTATGAAAGCTGCAAATGAAATAACTGCATTTTAGCAGTTTTTTTCTATTAAAATTTTGAAAAGGGAAAGTAGGTATAATATCATTTTAGTGTAATTATTTCACTTTTTAACATTAGCATCATCTTTTACTACAAATTAGCTTTATTAAACTGTACCTTTTTTTCTAGTCCCATGACTAGAAAGAAATTTGTCTTTCTTAACTATTTTTAATTTTATTGAGGAATAATTGACAAATATAATTATATATATTTAAAGTGTACAATTATTTGATATACATATACATTGTACAGTGATTACAAAAAACAAGTTAATTAACACATCCATACCCCACATAGGTAACATAGTTAACGTGTGTGTGGTGAGAATGCTTAAGATCTATTCTCAGTAAATTTCGCGTATAGCATACCATACAAATTATAGTCAACATGATGAACATTAGATCCTCAGAACTTACTTTTCTTACATCTGAAAATGTGTACCCTTTGACTTATATCACCCCATTCCCCAGCTCCCAAACCCCTGGCAACCACCATTCTGTTCTCAGTCTCTATTAAATCAGACTTTTTCCCATTCTGATTCCACATATAAGTGATACCATACAGTATTTGTCTTTTTCTGGCTAATTTCACTTAGCATAATGCCCTCCAGATTTATCCATGTTGTTGGGAATGGCAAGATTTTCTTCTTTTTTATGGGTGAATAAATTTCCATTGTGTGTATATCTGTGTGTGTGTGTGTGTGTGTGTGTGAATTTTCCCTATCAATCCATTGAAGGATATTTACACTGTTTCCTCGTCTTGGCTATTGTAAAAAAATGCTGCAATGGACATGGGCTTGCAGGTTATCTCTTTGAGATATTGATTTCAATTCCTTTGGATATATACTTAGGAGTGGCCTTGCTTGATCATATGTTAGTTCAATTTTTAAATTTTTTGAGGAACTGCCTTACTGTTTTCCTTAATGGCCATGTCATTTTACATTTCCACAAACAATTTATAAACTTTCCCTTTTTTCATGGCGTCACCAACATTTGTCATCTCTTGTGTTTTGGATGACAGCCATCCTAACATGTGTGAGGTGAGATCTCATTGTGTGTTTTTTTTTTTAATGAATTTTTATTTATTTATTTATCTATTTTTGGCTGCGTTGGGTCTTCGTTGCTGCACGAGGGCTTTCTCTAGTTGCGGCGAGTGGGGGCTACTCCTCGTTGCGGTGCGCGGGCTTCTCATTGCTGTGGCTTCTCTTGTTGTGGACCACGGGCTCTAGGCACGTGGGCTTCAGTAGTTGTGGCTCATGGGCTCTAGAGTGCAGGCTCAGTAGTTGTGGCACACGGGCTTAGTTGCTCTGCGGCATGTGGGATCTTCCCGCACCAAGGCCCAAACCTGTATCCCCTGCATTGGCAGGCGGATTCTCAACCTCTGCGACACCAGGGAAGCCCCTCATTGTTTTGATTTGCATTTCCCTAATGATAAGTGATATTAAGCACCTTTTCATATACCTGTTGGCATTTTTATGTCTTCTTTGGGAAAATGTCTATTTAGGCGCTTTGCCCATTTTTCAATTGGATTATTTGCTTTTTTGCTTTTGAGTTGTATGAGTTATTTATATGCTTCAGGAATACTTCAGATATACTTATTAGATATATGGTTTGTGAATGTTTTCTCCCATTCTGTGGGTTGTCTTTTTTTTTTTTTGTAGTACACGGGCCTCTCACTGTTGTGGCCTCTCCCATTGTGGAGCACAGGCTCCGGACATGCAGGCTCAGTGGCCGTGGCTCATGGGCCCAGCCGCTCCGCGGCATGTGGGATCTTCCCAGACCGGGGCACGAACCCGTGTCCCCTGCATCGGCAGGTGGACTGTCAACCACTGTGCCACCAGTGAAGCCCCGGTTGTCTTTTTAATTTATTGATTGTTTCCTTTTCTGTGCAGAAGCTCTTTATTTAAGTAGTCTGATTTACTTATTTTAGCTTTTGTTGCTTGTGCTTTTAGTGTCTTATCTAAGAAATCATTGCCAAGACCAATTTTTTGGTTCTATGTTTAGTTTTTTCCCTATTGTTTTCATGATTTCAAATTTTATATTTAAGTCCTTAATCCATTTTGAGTTAATTTTTGTGAGTGGTGTAAGATAGGGGTGCAGTTTCATTCTTTTGCATGTGGATATTCAGTTTTCCCAGCACCATTCATTGAAGAGTCTGTCCTTTCCCCAATGTGTGTACTTGACACCCTTGTTAAAAATTAATTGACCAGGGCTTCCCTGGTGGCACAGTAGTTGAGAGTCCACCTGCTGATGCAGGGGACACGGGTTCGCGCCCCGGTCCGGGAAGATCCCACATGCCGTGGAGTGGCTGGGCCCGTGAGCCACGGCCGCTGAGCCTATGCATCCGCAGCCTGTGCTCCACAACGGGAGAGGCCACAACAGTGAGAGGCCTGCGTACCACAAAAAAAAAAAAAAAATTATTTGACCATATATGCAGGGGATTATGTCTGGGCCTTCTATTCTGTTTCACTGGTCTATGTGCCTGTTTTTATATCAGCACATATTGCTTTGATTACTATAGCTTTGTAACATAGTTTGAAATTAGGTAGTGTGATGCCTTCAGCTTTGTTCTTATTTCTCAAGATTGCTTTTGCTATTTGGGGCCTTTTGTGGTTCTGTACAAATTTTAGGGTAGTTTTTAAAACAGTTTTGTGAAAAATGCAATTGGAATTTTGATTGGGATTGCACTGAATCTGTTGGTCGCTTTAGATAGTATGGGCATTTTCAGAATATTAATTCTTCCAGTCCAAGAACATAGCATATCTTTCTATTTGTGTTTTCTTCAATCTCTCATCAATATCTTACAGTTTTCAGTTTACAGGTCTTAAATCTTCTTGGTTAAATTTATTCCTAAGAATTATTTTAGATGTTATTGTAAATGGGATTGCTTTCTTAATTTCTCTTTCAGATAGTTTGTTACTAGTGTATAAAAACACAAATGGTTTTTGTATGTTGATTTTATATCTTACAACTTTACTGTATTTTTTATTTATTAGTTCTAACTGTTCTTTTGTGGAGTCTAGGGTTTTCTAGATATGATATCATATCATCTGTAAATAATGACAATTTTACTTTTTTTCATTCCAGTTTGGATGCCTTTTATCTCTTTATTTTGCCTGATTTCTCTCTCTAGCTAGGGCTTCTAGTACTATGTTGAGTGAGAATTGTCAGAGTAGGCACCCTTGTCTTGCTCCTGATCTTAGAGGAAAAGCTTTCCACCTTTCACTGTTGACTGTGATATTAGCTGTGGATCTTTCATATATGCTGTTTATTATATTGAAGCATTTTCCTTTTATACCCAGGTTTAGAGGGTTTTTTATTATGAAAAGATATTGTGTTTTGTAAAATGCTTTTTCTGCATCTATTGAGATAATCCAATGATTTTTATCTTTAATTCTATTAATATGTTATATCAAATTTATTGATTTGCATATGTAGAATGATCCTTGCATCCCAGGGGTAAGTCCCATTTGATCATGGTGAATGAGTCTTTTAATGTGGTGTTGAATTCAGTTTGCTAATGTTTGGTTGAGAATTTTTTTTTTATCAATATTCATCAGAGATATTGGTCTACAATTTTCTAATGGTGTCCTTATCTGGCTTTGGTATCAGGGTAATGTTGTCCTCCTAAGATGAGTTTCTGTTCAGTTTTTTTGGAAGAGTTTGAGAAGTATTGGCATTCATTCTTCTTTAAATATTTGGTGGAATTCACCAGTTAAACCATCTAGTCCTGGACCTTTTGGTGGTTAGAGATTTTTGATTCCTGATTCAATCTCCTTACTCATTATTATTCAGTTCAGATTGTGTATTTCTTCATGTTTCAGTCTTGATAGGTTGTGTGTTTCTAGGAATGTATCCATTTCTTCTAGGTTATCCAGTTTGTTGGCATATAATTGTCCATAGTAGAGCTGGACTTAGAGCAGTGGCAGGACTTCCCAGCCATGACAGGTCAGAGCTCTGATCTGAAATGGGGGTGAGGCATAGAGCAGTGGCAGCTCAGGTCCCCTTCCTGTATGTGGTAAGGTGCTGTGGTGTTCAGATCCCAGATAGCAGGACACAGCAGGGACTGGGACTCCTGAGGGCAGGTCCCACCCCAGCAACAGCTCCAGCCACAAAGAGTAACTGCTGTGAGTGGACTCTAGGCAGCTCTGTCAGTGGCATCAGCATTGGTGAAGACTGTGGGAGACCCCTGTAGCAAAGGCTGCAAAAATCCACAGTTGTGAGTCTTGCTGGGGTTCTCCTGCTTTCCTTTCCCCATGAGGTGAAATTCCTCTGAGGCTATCCTTCCTGGCTCCAAGCTTCTCTGGACTGGAGGATGGCGTGACACAGGTAATAGGCTTCCTGTGCTTTTCTATGATGCTGTCCTTGGTTTTAGAGCTACAAAGGGGTTTTTTTTACTTCTGTTTTGTTGTAGTCCAGAGCTTTCCCTGAGCTGTTTTCTCTAGTTTGTAGTTGTTTATTTATTGCTTTGGGGGTTTTTCTTGGGGAGATAAGTATTGGGATTTCCTAGCCCTCCATCTTGCTGACATCACCTCCCAATTCTTTATTTTCATGTATGTTTCAAAAAAAAAGTCTGAAACTGGATTTTTACAAGGCTTTTCTGAGCTGAAAGTTTTGTTTTTTGGAAGCTTAAAAATAAAAATCTTTCATGTCATATCTGCATTAACTGCATTGTAAAGTTAATTAAGCAATAGCTGGGCATTTCATAGGGATTAATGACTAACAAGGAGGAGCGGATGGCTCAAGGTACAGCCAAGGACCATTAACATCCACTGGCCATTAATTCCAAGAAAATGCCCAGCATCAAAGTCATTATTGCTATTATAAACTGAAAACGGAAAAGACATATAGGTATATGGATTTTTTAAAGGGTGATGCAATTTTGATTGATATATACAAGGTATTAATGGAGAACTTAATTTTTGTACATTATCCAATCACACTGATGCTCTCATCTCTCATGGTTCCATTTGGGTTATAATTAAGCAGTAACAATTGTAGACCTGAGTATTTCCTGGGGATTAATGAATGGCTGGGTGGAGTTAATTGCCTAAAATATAGTTTCAGGCCATTAACCTCAGTTGGTCACTAATCTCTAGGAATTTATTTTAACTGAGGTCATTTTTTTTCTTGTGGTAAGAAGAAAAATGCATTCAATTATTTTAGTATTAATTCTATTCACTTTTGTTTTCTTGAAATATATCCAATAATAGTTGGGATCTGTGGAGTCTTTCTGTATGTCCATTTCAAAGTTACCTCTTTTTGAATGTAAACACTCAGTGGGTGGAGAACATCCCTGTGGTACTTAGAATACAGCTTCTTTCAAGAGCTTGTTGATTATTTTCCTTATTGAAATAATCTTTCTTACCCTGGTTAAACCTGGACAAAATTGCCTTTGTTATCAATCAATCATCTATGAATAATATTTTATCTAATACATATTTATTAATTCTATTGGCCATTTTTCTTTGTAATGTATATATTCTTAATAAAATTTTTCCTTGTGTTTCTCTTAATGGTGTATCATGTTCTAACAATAATACCAATTCCTTTGATTTGTTAATGTGTTACTAATTTCTGCTTTACCTGAAAATTCAAAAATTAAATGGGTTTATTTAGACTGAAGAGGATAATTGATTAACAAAATACTAAGATTAGGACTTAAAATCTAATTTTGTGCTGAAGATAATAAAGAAACTAAAAGCCATAGAGTTACAAAAAAAGTTTTAATTTAATGAATATCAACACAAAATTTGGTAGTGTCATGACAATTATATTGATTAGATTTTAGTGAATTCTAATAGTAATTCTTGACTGACTTCAAGTAACATAAATTTTAAAAATGTTAGTATTAAAATTGCTATAAAATTTGAACTATGTATCTGGAAAGTACTTGCTAAGTACCCTAAATATGATTGATATTGAGGCTATTTTTTTAGTGAAGTGAAATAATTGATATATATGTAAATTTATTAGGACTAGGTACACAGTATTAAAAAATTTACCATGTTATAATAATTAATGTTTTTGGAAGTCCTGGATATATTTTTAATAAAAATACTTGACAAATGGGCATTATCTCAAAATAATGTAGTACTTTTATACTTGTCTATTTCTCTGCATTAAATGTTAATAATAAAATTTTAATATGTATCATAAGATGCTTTCATTGGTGAAAGGCACTGTGGAAAATAGAGTGTGTGTGTGTGTTTATGTGTGTCTGTGTGTGTGTGTATGTATACATTAGATGGACTCATATAAACAGCTTTCCATAAGAAAGTAAAGCCATTTTATGTATAAACTGTAGTTCCTTTGTTGTTGACTTATTTAAGTAATTGCTTTGGTTCTTTATTTTTACAAGTGTAGGTAGACCTAGATTTCAAAAAACATTAACCAAATAATCAGAATACTTTTAACACCATGTATCTGTTAAAAACATTTAACATTGAAATCAAAATTGAAAACATTCTAGCAGACTTCTTAACACTAAAAAAAAATTCAATAATTGTAATTGGAACTAGCTTTTTTGTGTTATCTATTATAATAAATGAGTACTTGATGGAATAAAACTAGCCCTATCTGCTTTATACTATAATAATAGTATGTTTCCTTATATTTACTCTGTGTTGTACAATCTATAAAGTGTTTCTGTATACATTAGTTCCTTCATGCTAAAGGAACAATTATTCTGTTTTAGTAAATGGCTGATGCAAACCAGAGAAATTAAATGACTTATTTAAAGTTCTAAAAGTAATAACTAGAGAGGTAAACCTGAAGCATAGATTTTCTTTCTCTAGACCTGACACCTTTACCTTATATCTGAGTTTCACAGGTGGAACAACATAATAGAGCTGATCATGTGGTCATTGTAAATGTATGTTAATTACATTAGGATACATTTTTTCATTTCACTCACAGTTTAACATTTTTTCACATAAAGAATAGCCATGCTATTTTCAGTTACATTTAAATCAACACCCACTTATAAAATCAGTTCTAACATTAAAATTAGCAGTTAATTTTCTTTCTTTCTGGCAGAGCAATTGATACTAGCATGTGTGTATTTAAATTTCTTATGGAATTTTAAAATATTATTTAAAAATTTAATTTAGTGACTACATTACCATTAGTGTTATAACATATTTTCAAAAATTCAAATAGTATTATCTTTTTATTATCATCAAACACTGTTATTTTTCTGTCTGTTTCTTTGAAAATCCATTATTTAAAATTCAAAATATTGCTCTTGTTACCTATCCACATTTCAGCGAAGATATATATATATAATCTTGTTTAGGTGCATTGCTTTCAACCTCCTAACCAATTTCTTATTTTACCTTATATTATTTTTTCAGAGCTTCATATTTGTTTTCATAAGATTTACATTTGCTTTGCTCCTTGCTACTGAATCTCCAATATGTCTATTTTGTCTCTGCTTATAAGAGCATGCCAAAATTGGTATTTTTTTTTTAAAGTAGCGCTTCAAGAATTTGCTTGAAAATGTCTGTGTATGCAACAAAGAATATTTGTTCTTATGACAGGGAGAGTATTCAGGAATGCTGTGAAATGGAGACCAGGGTCAGGAAATTTATACAATCCAGATTTTATGTGTTCTTTGGAATGTCAATAGTTTTGAATGTTCATATTGCTAGGGTAACAAAAGAAATAAAACATTGCATCTAAGTTGGTAAATTAGAAGATATCATAGAAACTGAAGGATGAGTTTTCCAAAAATAATAGATCCTACATAATAGGAATAAAAATAACTTTCTAAGCTATAGTTTCAAAAGAAGAAAATTCTAGATGGTGAATCAATGAAAGGCAGTAATCTACTTCTCCCTATATTCTTTAGAGAAATTTAAAAGTTCCAATGAAATTATGTATTATCTACCAAGATAGTCCTATTCCAAGCATAATGTTTTTCCAAGTTCACCCCCTTTAAAGCAGTAAATTCCATCTTTAACCCCTGAGAAATAAATTCCTCTTTTTGGTGGCAAAGAGGAAAATGCAAATTAAGCAATGTATTATTATACCTGTAAGAAGAAGAACCTATTGCTTTTATTTTTAAAATATTTTTAATTTTTTTTTAATTTTTAATTTTTAATTTAATTTTATTTTTAAAGTTATTTATTTATTTATTTATGTCTGAATTGGGTCTTCGTTGCTGTGCACAGACTTTCTCTAGTGGAGAGTGGGGTCTATTCTTCATTGCGGTGCGCAGGCTTCTCATTGCGGTGGTTTCTCTTGCTGCGGAGCACAGGATCTAAGCGCACGGGCTTCCATAGCTGTGGCTCAAAGGCTCTAGAGCGCAGGCTCAGTCGTTGTGGGACATGGGTTTAGTTGTTCTGCGGCATGTGGGATCTTCCCGGATCAGGGCTCGAACCCATGTCCCCTGCATTGGCAGGTGGATTCTTAACCACTGTGCCACCAGGGAAGCCCAAACCTATTGCTTTTAAAATGATGGGGATCCTGAGTTATGAAGGCCCTTAACTTTGTGCTGTCCCAACTTTGATTCTGTGAAGTTAAATGTTAATAAAATAAAATGAATCTAGAAATTAGAATTAATTCTTATTATTCCTTTTTTAAAAAACTTTATACATAATAGATTTTCTGTTCCTATACAACAGGCTCTAGATATGTTTGGAAATAAACTGATTTTCAAACCTTACATATTTTAGGGTTAAAATAGTACAGACATTTGCATCTTTTCTTTTGCTTATGGTCATTCAGTCCTTCTGATTTAATTATAGAGCCAGTCTCAAGTAGAGGCTAGAATGCCCTGCAACACCACCCTTTAAAGTTTGACTATCTTACTTTTAAAAGGGAGGAAGATAGCTGTGCAGAAAAAAAAAAAAAGGAGGATCCCAGTAAAACAGGTTTAGACCAACCCTAAGACAAAAAGAAATTGAATCCATTCCAAAACAAAAATAATATTCACTTTCAAGGGTACCACAGATTTCCAACATTAAAAAAAAAACCTATAGTTGAGAGCCATCTGGTTTAATGGAGGACTTAAAATCAATTTCTGAAGACTACAACAGTTGCTTTTCGACTGTTAACATAAAGGACTATTTGTAGGCCAAAGTTAATTATTCAAGAAAAGGTTTACATGGAAATCCTGAATACTGTTCAACTTCACTCTATTTCCAGGGTACTTTTTATGATTTACAGCCCTATCAAATGTGCAATCAAATTTGCTTCTAGAAAATGTCTTTCATATGCTATACAGATTGTATAGGATACATTATTATTATTTTTTAATTATTTTGAATTTGCATTGTAACTGCCTTCCAAAACTGTCAGTAAATAGAGAACACTCTAGTGAAAACTAATACTTTTACTAATAAGAGACAGAGATGTAAAATTTCAGATGTAATTTTCTGGACAAAATAGGAGGCAGAAAGAGCTAAATAATGTGGTCATGAGAATATCAAAGTGAACTATAAAAGGAATGAAAGCAGAGGGAAGGAGAAGCAGTAGAGATGCTATTAAATAGTTATTTGTTTGTTGTTATATATTTGATAGTTCACTGTATGCCAGACACTGTGCTAGGAGCTGGGGATATAACAGTGAATGAAATAAAGATTTGAACTATTATGACAAAATACAGTATCTTTTAGTAGAATAATAGAAATATGCATGTGAAATAGAGATGGGATGAAGAAAATGATTAGTTCTGTTCCTCAGTTGGGGGACAGGTAAGAGAAACCTTCACAAAGATGCTTTTGTAAAATATTTGAGTTAGAAGGTTTAATTAGCCAAAATCGTTCCAGCTAGTTGTAAAAGATGGGACTAGACACAGTCTAATGGGTTTGGAGAATTACAAGTAGTTCAATATTCTTAGAACATAATGTTCATAGAAACATACTCGAAGAAAAATGAAGGAAGTGATAAAGGAAGGATAAGGATGGTAGGCCAGAAGGCTTTTGTGACCATACAGAGGCATGACCATTTATACAATGACAAGACTTGGTTTTAAGTTGCACAGAGGAAGTTGTACATTGTAGAAGAATTTTCTTAAAGGTCTGTTTATGATTAGCTAACCTTGGAAAGATAATTTTTTAGAATATATACAGCAGATAAAAACTATGGAAATTTATTACTCTATGGAATAATATGTTATTCCTCTATTCTGAACGAGTCCTAGCTATAATGATAGTTGAGGTTTAGATAATAATTGTTTTTATTTAACTGTATAGAAAGAGTTAATTTTTATTGTCTATAATGATATGGCAAAATAAATATTTTGATTTCGATATTGGTAAGTCTTCCCTGTGGGATAAAGTTGATAAGCCAAAGAAAGGTAAACATCTTCTATCTCACATCTGATTTAATAGACTTGAGGAAAAGTATTCAATACTCTGTTAACCTTACTTTCTGGCTGAGAGATTAGGGGAGGGGGCTGTATGTGCACACTATAAGGAGCCTGAATCTTGGTCAGTGGGGTTGTTTTGGTGAGTATCCATCTTATTTAGTCATGTTGAAAGTGAGCTCCCACAGAAAGACAAGTCATGTTGGGTTGTTAATATGACATACATCACTAGTTGCATCTACCCTCAGGAAAATACCTTTAATCATGAGTGTCACATCTACTTATGGGACATAAGGGGGAAAGATCATTGCTCTCTATTCTATTTATTGTCCATTACACCTAATAATGATTCCTTTAAACTTCCTAATGCCTTTTTTTCCCCCTTTTGCTTTAGAGAACTTAATTTGGTGGAGCCATATGTGGTGTGAATTGACATTTATCAATTGTCTAGCATAAAAACTCAATTTTTCTTTGGGGGGCATCTGAAGAAAGATGGATGGCAGGATCTGGCCATCCATTGTGAAAGCCAAAGTGAATTTATTTCCTCTCTCTGTCCTTGACCTATGCATGACCAGTCAGATACTACTGACACAAATGGAAGGTTCCACAGAACACTTTCAAGGTATTTGCAATGAATTTAAGGGTTCAGACATGAGGTAATGAATGTCTGTTCACAAGTTAGTGTCCAGTTGCCACTATGACCATGGGGGAATTATAAGCAGAGTATCTCTGTGGTAGGAATTTACCTGGGCTATACCTTCTTTGGTTCTTGTTGGAGCTTGGTTCTCCAAAATTACTGTTGATTCAGTGAGTTATCTGGTAAAATTCCAATAAACTCTTGTCTGCCCAAGTTAACTAGAGTCAGCTTCTGTCCTTTTTAAACTGGATTCTGATTGTGCAGTTTGCTAGGATGATTTGAAATATAATGTCTATAAATTATTTCTGTAAACCATAAACTGTTCCTGAGCATGAGTGAAGAAGTGACCAGACCAGATTTGTGATTTAGAAAATCACTTGGACAACAATATGGATGATAGACTCTAGGTATCAAAGCTGGAAAGATGAGTGTAATTAAAAGGCTATTGCTATTTTTCAAGTGGGAGAGAATGAGGACCTGAACTCGTAAGTGGTGTGAGAATTGGGAATTCACAGCCTTTAGGGATTATTTCAGTGGTAAGGAGTGAGGAAGTAGAAAGACACACTCCAGGTGTCCTCCTTAGAGGACACCCTTTAACATATGGGCAAAAGAAGAGATCCCAGTGAGGAGACTGAGTAAAAAGTAAAAACAAGTAGAAGGAAAAGCAAGGCAGAGTGGTATCTTAGGACCCAAGAGAGGAGATAGTTTCATGAAAAAGAAGATTTCAAAGTGTCAAATAACACAGTGAAGTCGAGAAGAATTACAATTAGAAATCAACCATAGGATTTGGCAGGTTGGAGGTTATCAGTGAACTGAGAGCAGTGCAGGTGAAATGGCAGGGTTGGAGCCACATTTTAGAAGATTGATGTGGAGGTAAGCAACTTGACAAGTGCCTATTTTGTGTTGTTACTTTTCTGATAAGCTTGACCAAGAGGGTAAAAAGAGAGTAATTTGAAAAATAAAGAAGCCATCATTTAGAGACACAAAGTACAGAAAACCCAAGGAAGCTAGAAAGTAAGTTGGAGCAAACTCATGATTTGAGACAAATTATTTCTCTGAATCATACATAGTTCTCTCATTAGTGAAACTGGAATAACAGTAACTACATAACATGGGATCTGTGAACATAGAGATAATGTAAGGCTAAGCTCAGGGCTTGATACTTTAGACTACTTTCTTGACGTCCCTCTTCTATGCTATCATGGTAATTGACATTTGCTATTTCTCTAGTTCCTTCTCTAAACTCTAATCTCTTTGATGGCCTGTAATATGGATTATATCACAGTTGCATTCCCAGCTCTTGGAATATGTCTCCTACATATAGATTCTCAATATACCTTTGTTGAGTAAAGTAAATAAATAAATAAATGCCTAAGCCAGTGGATATTTTGCCTAAGCCAGTATATATTAGTTCCTTCTTCTCTAAAGTGTTTCATTTGTTTACAGACCGACCCCATTTAAAACATTAGTTTTTATTTGTCTCACTTCCCCATTTTAAGTTTTCTTCCCGTAGAAGATAATTTTGCCAAATTATACATTCTGATAAGGATTTTAAAGTGTTTTTCCATGAGATAAAACATGGAAGTTATTTTTCATTTATTATAACCTTAAGGGAAATAGGAATGGAAGAAGATATTTACTATATAGAAATATGACAATATATAATTAGGACATGCTTTATATTACTGAATTATAGCCTTAAACAGAATGTTTAATGCTGTTATACTTTTGCTTTCCTCTCCTCAAAGCAAACCATATATTTCTGTCAGAACACTGTCTTTATCATTTTAGAATGATAAAATATGACATATCAAGAGATCATGTGTCTTAAATCCCTCAGTTTTCTTTTCTTATTAGCCTACTACAGTAAATCAAGTTCTACATGGTGGCAGTGGGGATTGCAAATTCAGTCCCTGAAATGTGGGACAAAACATGTCATCCAGATTTTGACACTTCAGAGTTGCCATTATGATGTTCTTATTGATCATTCAGATTCTCTTGAAAACAAAATAAAACATTACAAAATGATTCTTATTGAAAACCCATAGACCCTCTTGTTTGAAGAATATTGATTTATAACATCTTGGGTAACCTCTGTAATATCCATGGCAATCATGACTATTTTAGTTTTAATAAAAATCTTACATCAAATTTATCTCCATTTTTTTTTACTGTAGATGTTTTATGTTTTGTTATCACTCATTCTTCCCTCATTTTTCCATGTTATGCACCCCTAGTTACTTTAATGTTCTTAAGGACTTATTTTCACCTTCTTTTTCCTCCTCCCTTATTTGCATTATTTTTCTATTATCTTCTGCTTTCCCACCATCCCCATTATGTTTCCAGATTACTAAACTGTGCATTTTTAAGGGCCAGTCTTGCTTAAGTAGTATGATTACTGGCCTGTTGTTGCATATCATGTAATTTTAAAATAAAACGTACTTTAGCTTTTTATAACATTTATTTTTTAATAGCACCAAGATATGCCTGACATATTCATGTTGGAGTACTTCACATCGCTGTGTTTTCTTTACTGATTGCTACTCCCATCTAGTTTCTATATTCTCTTTCTGGGTAGTTCATTTTTATAATTCATTTAATAGGTATTCAAGTGTTTCTTGTGTGCTAAGCACAAAGGAGACATTAGCCTTGATATAAATCTATGCCTTCAAAGAGTTTATAGTTCTGGCTGGGAATGCAGACAAGTAAAACAAATAACTTTAGGTAGGTGTTATTTATCCTACCTAAGGCATGGTGCTACAGAGCAGGCAGAGACTAATTTTACTTCTGCAAGGACTGGAGATGGAAGCTCTCAGGGCTTCACAAAGTAGGTGATATTGGAACTGATAGAATCGAAGAAAGAGCTATACAAAATAGAAGATTTTTTCTGGAATGACTGATGCTACCAAAATGCTCTCTATCTCATGTCTCTCCTACTTTCTGGCTCATCTTCATTCTCTCTGGCTTTTCCATTAATGAAATCACAACCTTATAGCATCCCTATTTACTCCAGGAGAAAAATATTGGGGAATGACTTCCAATGGCGCACTTTGGTGATGTGTTCATCTTTGGGATAGTCACTGTGACCAGACAGAGGGGATACTGTGGTTACTTGGTCCAACTTAGTCATGTTTTGGGAGTTGTGGATGGGAAAAGGCAGTGGCTACTATACCATTCCAGGCAGCAGGGGCAGCATGTGAAAGAAATAGAAACTGGGAGGAATTAAAGTGGAGTTTTAGAGGCAGCAAATGGCTTAGTGTGACCAAAATGCACGAGATGTGTAGAATGTGTGAATGGGGGGGAGACAGAGATGAAGATGGGAAAGATAAGGTAGCTCTAATCTTGACGGGCCTTTGAAGCAATGCCAGCGCAATTTTCTTTTGTCCTCTAGGTGGAGACACTGAAGGTTTTTTAATTCGAATAATTATTTTATTATGTGTTATACTATTTTCAAAACCTCTTTAGGTTTTTTAAAAATGATCTTCTCTTAAAAACCAGGAAAGAACAGATGAGAAGCTGAAAAAAATCAAAATAGCAACAAAAAATAAATTCCTCTCACTAAAACACTTAGTAACTTCAAAATATCAATGCTTTTTCAGCCGCATAGCACAGGGCGATCAGCTGGTGCTTTGTGACCACCTAGAGGGCTGGGATAGGGAGGGTGGGAGGGAGGGAGACACAAGAGGGAAGAGATATGGGGATATATGTATATGTATAACTGATTCACTTTGTAATAAAGCAGAAACTAGCACACCATTGTAAAGCAATTATACTCCAATAAAGATGTTTAAAAAAATCAATGCTTTTTGACAATCATATATTTATTTTACAATGAATATTGTATCTTTTATGACTATTACACATATGAACATGTAACTCATACAAAGATGAGAGAAAAAACTAGAAACTGGGATCATGCAAGGAGAGAATGTAATACTATTCACAAACAAATGTAGCTTTTGAGTTTAGGACATGCTAAAATTTTAATTCCATTCTACTCTTGTGCCCTTATTTGAGTGAAACTAGTATATTACAGAAGATTTCAAGTGACAGTCCAAAAATCACAACTGAGATTTAGGACACTGAGTTTTGTATTTTAGTTTTTTTAAATTGAAGTATAGCACACATACAGAAAAATGCACAAATCGTTACTGTATGGGTTGACACATTACTACTCCAGAAACAACTAAAATGTAGATTCTATGATTTTGAAATTCATAGCAGAAATAGAAAGAGACTAGAGACTTTTTCAGATTCCAAGAAGAGGAGAAGTCTTCTGTCTAAATTAGGACAGTATCTTTAGACAAAGAGGAGAAGAAACATTTAGTCCCTGAACTATCGATAATTTTCTATGGAGAAATGTGGAGAATTGGCTATTGGGCCTGAAGGCATTTCAGTTAAGAACTTGATTTTCTAGATACAAGTGCTTAAATGTATGATGTGTTTTTAGGTTTTAAAAAACTTAGTGTCAGAAAACAAAAGTCAAGCTTTAGGAAAGCACACTCAGAAGAATCTTTATCAAGATAAAACAAACTTTCTAGTAAGGGAAATTCCTGAGGTTAATCTGATAGATGTAGATTTACCTGTAAAATGTAAGCAAGAGTCCTTACAAAACCTGAATGTTAATTTCTTAGTTATCTTTTTAATTTTCTTCCTGTAAAAATGATGAGCACTGAGAACATCATGTCAGTCATCTGTTCCAGTTAATTTCACAGGAAGATGGGGATAGAAACTCAGCAGATGGTAAAACCTTTGCTCTGAGAGTAGTGTGGGTTAAGTAGTCACTCTGGGTACCTGTCTTTTTGTTTTACACTCACAGAGAGCAGTGGGATGATTGGTCCCTGGCCACTCACCCTGTCCTATTTCTCCCATTGTAACGCAGAATGGTATGGTGGCATGAATATTAGGCTAGGGAATAGTAGATATTCATTCTAGTACCTGTCTGATTCTAACCATCTGATCTTATTCAAGTCTTCAAGTTCTCAAAAAACATCAAGGAAGTTGAGTCAAATGTCTTACTTCCCTCTAGCTACAGACATATTGCTGAACTGCTTCTAAGGTTTATTTGCCTTGTGCGATTCCCCAAAACGTTATAAATCTTTTGGAGTTTCAATTTTTTCATCTTTAAAATAATAAAATTTATCTCAGCATGTTGGTAAGAATTCAATGAGATTTGAATTCAAGAATTCAAAAATCCGACTGTGGATTTATTTCTGCAGACCTTAACACATTCAGCCAGAAGGCTCAGTGGGATTTTTAGTTTGCTTGTTTTTGGTTTTTATGTTTAAACTTTGCTCAGACAATATACAACCATTTCCAAGCAAAACACATCTTATTCACCAACATGTTTATGAATTGAAATCCTGTAGTAGTGAGTGTCAACACAGTTTAAAATGAACGCTAAATGTTCAAAGAACTGTGCCTAAACTTAAAGAGAGTAAATCTCCAGGCAGTTTATTGTGAAGTATGATGTGCACCATTTCTTTATTAACTTAAGTTTGCATTTTGGGTTCACAGGCTTAATTGATGCTTACCATGCCCAGACTTGTGTAGAGAAGACTTACAAGCCAAATAACTAAATATCTAAATGCACTTTGTCAGTGCTTAGCGCTTTTAAGCATATCTGGATCTGGAAATATTTTGATGAAAATGTTATTTTTCTAGCTTTCCTTACATACTTCATAGCTCTGCAACAGTTTGCAGTGATTGTGTGTGGGTACCTCATCTTTGGGAAACATTGCTGTAAATAATTTCTTTCATAGCATACTGCTGGAGTAATTTTGCAAAAGAGATAGGAAGAAATGGGTATTGAGTTTCTTCTAGGTATCAAGTATTATCTCTTTTGATCTTGCTGCAGCCTTGCAAAGTATATTGCCATTTTGGAGTTGAAAACATTGGGGCTCAAAAGGATAAGTTTCCCATTGATCATATGCTTGATATTGGATTTGATTCAAAGGCCAGTGTGGCCTTTTAGAGTTTCTCTTTTGTCCTTTTTAGGACAAAAAGTTTCTACCTAGAACCTCTCTATGCTGAGATTAACAAGTATCCTTCTTTCCTTGTGTTTTCTATGTGAGTTCCTAATTTTTAGGGTATAAAATTTGCATGCAATAATTTTCATTATCAAATAATGAACACCTTATACCTTTGGATGATGTTTTATGTATTATCAAAATATGTTTTCAAAAATAATTTTACATATGTTTATATACACACAAATGCTTGTGTAATATATAACTTACATATCTATAATTTATAAGATATAAGTTACACTTATAACATAACTTGTGTTATATATATAATTTATAGGTCTAACATATGTAATATAAGTATAATATAGAATTTATAAATGATACAGCACACATAACTTACATATATGCATGTATACACTTAGTCCAAAATTAGACAAGGTTTTAGAATAGATATTTAAAGTGACTTCACATCAGCATATTAAATTTTGCTCAAAAATATAATTTTCTTAAAACCTCAAAAATTCAGAAGGCAGTTTACACTTAGGTAAATTCAAAAGCTGATTCAGGAAACTTGGCTACAAATATATATATATATTTTTGAGTAAATAGCACATTGTTATTAGTTGCTAACTGCATAATCATAAGATGAGTAGTGTGAAGTCATTTCTTTTTAAAAGCTTCCAAATAATTGTAAATGTATAATCAAATCCAGCAGTAAAGCTAACAACAACATAATTTTAAGATACTCAAGGCATATGCCATAGTTGTACAGGATGTCAGGGATGCCAACAGCACATATGGCTTGCTTGCTTGTTTCTCTGCGGTGTCTCCCTGTTATTGGCACAAGCAATAGCACACCACAGACATGGTATTTACACATATACTCTATGACAAACATGTATTATACCATGAGGCACTATCTTTAAATGGTTGCAATAAGAGTAATTTTTATTTCAAGATTCATGGAGAACATTATCCATTATCTTTAAAGATTTCTCATTCCTCTTTAAACAAAATCGAAACTCTCCAATTTGTCTGAGAAAGCCATGAATGAAATAATGCCTTCTTTATCTTTGTTTTCTCTTGCTACTCTTCCCGGCACTCCTGCCACACTGGTCTCCTTTTGGTTCCTCCAACGTGCCATGCCTTTTACATACTGTGCCTTCCCAGTAAAGTGCACTTGATAGGATGCCTGTATTAATAAAGTAAAATAAATTCTACAAGCATCAGAAAGCTTTGCTTTATATACATATTCAATAAAATGTCATATTTTATTGAATAGATGAAGCACATTATTTTTCCTGATTCATTAGAAAGTATTTTAAATGTGTTATCTTCCTTTGATGTCATCCACTTGCCTAAAGGCAGAGTTGAAAATAAGGTCTTGGCCTAAGTAATAATCACCACAAAAATTTAAAAAGTAAGAATTTAAGAGTGCTTTTATTTAATTGAGAAACCCCCCAATACAGAAATACCTTTATAAGTTTTCTTTGCTTCTAAACATGATAGGAAAAAATAATAGAACTATCATAAATGCAGGAAATGTCTTTTTGTAACACATGAAGATTCTGTGGAGATGTGCTATGTGAGACTCTGAACTGCTGTTAGGCAGAAATCATCATAAAGTCCTCTGTTAAAGTGAAATTCATTTTCATCAGAACCTCTGTGTGTGCTACTTCTAGTCTTTTACCAGTTCTAGAGCTTATGGTGTCCACCAAACATATTCTGGAGAAATTTTAAACGTATGTTCTATCATCACCATATCGCCTTTATATAAGGCTCCATTTGGAGCAGCCAGGCAGAGGCAGAATTGTAGTGGTTGTAAATGGAGTTTCTTGTTCTAGTTCAGACTCTCTCATAGACTCAGCCCTATACTTCCTAATATTGTGTACCTTAGGCAAGTTTCCTGGTCACTGAAATAAAAGTATTGATAGAACATTCAACATTAGGGAAATTTAAGAATTAAATAAGTTAATGACCTTTAAGCAGAGTACTTGGCCACCAGTAAATACTCAATATCGGGTGCTTTTGTTTCATAAAAAGTCGCTTTTCTTAAATTGCAACCTTGGAATTCCTCCTGGCGAGAGAAGGGACTATCTTTTGGAACATGGTTTAATTGGCATGTGTAATGGGGTTGGGAGTAAAATTCCCTGGTCATAGTCTGGGTGAAGCCAAGGTAAGAGAAAGAGGAAGCTCTAAGAGATTACAAGGATTTGGGGGCTTTGAGGAGGGAATCAGGGGAGTAAAACAGAGTCTAGCAACATGGCAGAAAGGTGGGAAAGAAGATAATGAGTAAAGAAGATAATGAGTAGAATTTTGATTTTTATGATGAGAAGGGCTGAAGGACTTTAAGAATAGGGATGCCTGGGGCCTCCCTGGTGGCGCAGTGGTTAAGAGTCCGCCTGCCGATGCAGGGGATACGGGTTCGTGCCCCGGTCTGGGAGGATCCCATATGCCGCGGAGCGGCTGGGCCCGTGAGCCATGGCCGCTGGGCCTGCGCATCCGGAGCCTGTGCTCCGCAACGGGAGAGGCCACAACAGTGAGAGGCCCGCATACCGTAAAAAGAAAAAAAAAAAAAAAAAAAAAAAAAAAGAATAGGGATGCCTGGTATTTAAGTTTTTTTTTTTTTTTTTTTTTTTTTTTTTTTTTTTTTTTTTTTGCGGTACGCGGGCCTCTCACTGTTGCGGCCTCTCCCGTTGCGGAGCACAGGCTCCGGACGCGCAGGCTCAGCGGCCATGGCTCACGGACCCAGCCACTCCGCGGCATGTGGGATCTTCCCAGACCGGGGCACGAACCTGTGTCCCCTGCATCGGCAGGCGGATTCTCAACCACTGCGCCACCAGGGAAGCCCAAGGTTTTTTATTGTAAAGTAGCACTCTTTCTGGTTCTGAACTTGAATAAAGTGGCCATCCAAACAGTCCTGAATGTGTTGTACTTTGGGGACTAAAGGGATTGGGCAGTGCCCAGCTGGGCAATCATGATATAGAAAAAGAACAACAATGCTAAAGGTGAAATTTAGGGTTGAGATAGAGAATGTGGCAGAAGTGGGAAGTCAAAACTAGGGCTGAAGAGAAGACAGTAGGTCACCATTCCTACCCCCAAATTGATCTTCCAAAGTTTTGGGAGAAATGTGGAGTTTCTGTCAACATTTAAGATGAAAGTGTATTTAGCCAATTTTTACTTAACTCTTAGAAAACTGGTAACCCAATCCAGTTGGAGGTCTCGGTGACATTCAGCTTATGACATTATTCATAAGGCAGATGGTGGTCTTGGGGAAAATACAAGGATAATATATGGAGAATGATCAGGCTTGATTGGAACTGGTACTTACAAGTTTCAGGCCACTAGGAATCTGGAACTTTCAGGGGAATAGGATCCTGGGACTGTCAGGAATAGAGAAGCCAGTTACTCTGTTTAGCACCTCCCCATGATATATCTGATTTTCTCTGTGCATTTATTTTGACTTCTGTCACTACCATCTAACTACTCTTGCTCACTCATATTTTATATTTATTCATAACTTTTGCTTGTGCTTACCTGTGAAACTCAATGAATGTTTTCAGTTTCTTTATCCACTCTTCCCTTTGGAATTTCCTAGTTCAAATGTCCAAGAGAGAGAATCCAATTGTAGTAGCTGACATTTCCACGCCAGGCCTGACAATGGGCATCCTTGTATCTGAATTCGACTTGGATCAAAGTGACGGAGAACAGGCTGGCACCAGAAGACAATCTGGTATAAACTCTAGAATTAATCTTACATTTTCAAGATATTACTTTTTCCTTACTGAATCAATTTAATTAAATTAGACATTTTGAAAATGAGGTACATTGACCTGTCTTTGGACTGAAGTTTTGTGGCCCATAGAATATTTCAAAATAGTGAATTGAACTCAAGTGGGTTGACTTGATTTCAGCATTCTCCATGGAAGTCAGTAGCCTTGGTTGAAGCTTTCTAATAAAGAATACTCTTGTAAAGACAAAACAAATGACACAGCCTCGTAAGATTATTCCTAGGATGAATTCTAAAATTAAGCAGGTGAACTTCCCAGTTTTTCTTTTCATGTATTGCAAGAGAGACACCAGAGAATCATTATCTGTTTCCTGTCCTCAAAACAGAGCCCACATATTGAAAAACTGAGTGACAAGCAATCTGGCCTATCCATATGACCATATTGTTTTCATCCCCTAATTAGCCTAGTCCTCACTGTGCTGATGAGGAAACAGATGCATGAAGCAGCAAATTACCTTCATCTCAGCTCTGAACAAAAAACGACACAGCATTTAATTGTCTCATTTGAACTTGGGCGATTCAAATGCAATAAAGTGGAAATATTCAAGAAGGGAACACTGCTTTTAAAAACATGTTTTCTTTTCATTTAAAAGTCACCACAGAGTGTAGATTTGAATTATAGGAATTTGGCCACTTTAGATGGAAACAATTACTTCTTATTAAAAGACTGATAGCCAGTTGGTTCATTAATTGACATGTGGATAAATAGAGATAAATGTAAAATGTTTGTGGTCCTGAGGGTGTACTGCACATTTATCTTCCACGCCTAATTCTCAGTCAGTTAATTGTAGCTTTTCCTTTTGGATTCTTTATCTGATTACATTGGAGGTGCAATTGTGCATCACTATCAAAGTCGCAGAAGTATGGGGAGGAAAACAAGTGCAGGGGAGGAGCTAATGAGAACCAGTCAAACTGCCTGACAGAGGGAATCTTTCAGCTTTGGTTTTTGCCTTCCAGTTAGAACTCTGTAGTGCTCTGTCATTTTTACTCGTATCTCTGTGATTTCCAGACTCTAACAAAGTTTTGAGGAATTATCATCATTAGCTAAGATTTATTGGATACTCATAAGTTGACAAACATTATACTGTTTTACATAGATCGTCTCATTTAATCTTTATAATTACACTATAATGGGTACCATTACTACACCATTTTTATAGGTGAGGAAACTGAGGATTAGAGATGTAGAACATAAAAATCAGTGTTCCCAAAGCCATCCTAAAAGCACAAACAGAAGCAGACAAATGGTTAAATAGGACCTTCATAATTGAATATAGGCTTCTCAAGTGGTGTCATCTTTAGGTTTTGCTTCACGAAGAAGTCATTCTCTGAGAGTTACTTTATGCACATGTGGCAGCCTTCAAGGGATATACTTAAAATCATGTTTGA
Source organism: Mesoplodon densirostris (assembly GCF_025265405.1). NCBI lineage: Eukaryota > Metazoa > Chordata > Mammalia > Artiodactyla > Ziphiidae > Mesoplodon > Mesoplodon densirostris. The sequence continues at coordinate 25,247,565 of NC_082668.1, forward strand.
AGCCCTGTGGGTCTGAGGTAGGAAAATATTTTTATGGTTTCTGGTTGCGTATTTATAAAAGTTGTTAATTTGTGTTAATGCATATATGAGGAAAATGGTGTTTATTCTTTATAAAGTTGTGGGCTGTGTGCATCATTTTCCTCAAATTCTCAGATGTTCAGTAGGGTCTTCAGGGAAGAACTCAGGTATGCAAACCAAGCAAATACACAATGGAATTCTTCTTAGAAATCTTTAGAGATACCTAGCACCCTTGCAGTTTAATGAAGTGATATTTGAAAAACCATGAATCAGGCCAACCAACATAAACCATTGTTCTAAAGAGGGCAGAAACAAATGAGAATACTACCTATTCTCAGGGTATATTCATTTTAGAGTCTGAAGTTCCCATGCCCTGTGTTTACAAAATACTACTATCCAATATCAATTTGACAAATTAGTTTTGGGCACCTACTATCTGCCAGGTATGCTGGAGATAGAATGTGGAACAAAGTAGACATGACCCCTAACTCAAATTATTCAATCTTGTGAAGGAGACAAATTTTATTAATTTATTTCACCCAAAGTTGTGAATTGTAAACTTAGCTAAGTGCTTAAAAGGAAAAGTACAATGACATATTATAGTGATGTGTGTGCATGTGCGTGTGTGTGTGTGTTGGGAGGGTGGCTTATTTTAATTTATGGGGCTAAGTAATTTTTCTAGAGATTATTAATGAAATAATGTCTGAGCTGAAATTTAGAGGATATAGGGAAAGAATAATTGTTATGGGTACACAGTCTGATTTTTATTTTTAAAGATCCTTCCAGCTACAATGCAGAGAATGGATTGGAAGAAGTCAAGAGAGCCTGTTACAATAGTTCAGGCCAGAGATGAACCATATCTGACTGAGTGGGGGTGAAGAAGGAACTAGGGAGAAGTGGGTAGATTCAGAATTGATAATACAAGTCATTGTTTTCATTTGATAGGATAAAACTCCAATAAATTTTTGTTCTGAAAACACACTAATTCATGAGACAAAAAAAAAAAAAAGAGGTACTCTTACTTCTTTTTATTATGTTAGTCATTCATACAATAAAACTTGATTGTGTGTTTTCTCTGTGTTACCAACTGAGTTGCAGGGTAATTCCTACTTCCTTCCTTTCTATGAACTCATAGAACATGAGATACAAAAAAAAAAAAACAGGTAATGATACAGTCTAGTAGTTGAAATGATAGAGTTATTCACATGATATTATTATGGGAGTGCTTAACCTAACTTAATTGTGCAGGGAAGGCTTGCAGGGGGAGGTGGCACCAGAAATGAGTATTTGAGCATTTGAGTCATTCCCAGCAGAGAAAAAATGAGAACAAAGACAAGAAAGTGAGAAATTTCATGGTACGTTTAGAGGCTATCACACAGATTTTACAGAGGATAAAAGGGCATGGGAAGCAGAACTGGCTACATAATTTGCAGGGCCCAGTGCAAGAAAATGCAGGGCTCCTTGTTAGAAAATTATTCACAATTTCAAGATGGTGACAGTAGACCAGGAGCCAAGCATGGGACCCTTCCACGCAAGGCTCCTTGTGTGACTGCATGTCCCTGATGGCATGATGGGAAGTGCTAGAGGAAAGCTGGGATTTGGGGTAATAGAGGAGAAGCAAGAATTAAGAAGATTCCCAAGCCTTCTAGTTTGAATGCTTGGGAGATGTTGACACCACTGACAGAAATAGAAGTTAGAAAAAGAAGAATGGCCAGGTGTCAGGGACTGGTGGTTAGCTTACCTTTTGGCAAGTTTAATTTAAGGTGTCTGTGGAGTTTTCTATTGGAAATACCTTACCAACAGGCAAATGAACATAAGAACTTAAATTTCTTGGTAGAGGGCAGGGCTGGAGAGTTTTGTGGATGTTGAACTCATGAGAGTAGATGGCACATACCCACCCTGAGGCTCAGGGTAAGTTATTGCCATGTCATATGTTATTTCTTTGGCAGCTGAGGTACTAATACCATACCCTGGTGGCCATTCCAGTAATACGAACATCAATTAAAGCTTTTCTCTGCCAATGCAATATGAAGTTAATACCATTGTGAGACAGGCACAGATAGTGTTATTTCAGTAACCAGGAAATTAGCTACTTTGAACCTTATTACTTTTGTATGCCTCCTATATTAATATGTCTTAATTAAACGATCATTTACTGAACTCCTATTTGCAAGTGTACCATATTTATGACATCACTGAACAAATACTCTAGTAAACTACTATTTTGCCTGTATTTTCTGAAGCAAATTGTGCTGTTTATTAATTAGCTTTTCCAACACCTGTCTCTAATTTATTATCTACTCTATTTAGGGCAATTAAATGGAAATATTGCCATCAAAAAATAATTGAAAAAATATGTTTATTTTATATTTTATGATTTTCAAACTTTTATATTGTCATGTTAAGCGTTAAAGTATAATTTAAGGAAATTTCTAGAACTGTTTGATTTTTATTAGCTATTATAAAGTACTTATCAAAGCTATCTCTTCTTTTCTATTCAGAATTAGTGTGAATATTAAAACCATACTTCAATTTCATGATGTCATGAAAGATTTGTTTTTTCACAATATTAAGAGTTCTGCATATATTTTAATAGATACTATTTGGCTGATCCAAAACTTTACCATAAACTCTTATTAGATGTTCTTTTTGTACTGTGAGAGAAGGAAATACTAAACAAGTGAAAATTCCATTATTAGTAAGCTATAGTTTTGTCCATATACCAAAAGTAATAAGATAGTTTTATTCCCAAATTACAAAAAAATTGGTAATTATTTAGAGTGGTCAGTAAATAATAATCTCATTACCCTATCCATTATGCTTAAGTATACTCCATGGTTAGTAACATTTGAAAAGGAAAATTAAAAACTAAATAACAATGTCATTATATAGTGTGTTACACAAAACTACTTACTAGGCTATGGGAAAAATGTATTTCATGTTTTTGTTTTCTAAATTTAATTCCATATTTTTCTGGAATCATTGCCCAGATCTCATGATGTAAAATGAACACTTTGTCAAAATGCATTTAGGGATCTATTATGAACTGCTGCCACATTTTGGAAAATGGCAAGTGTAGAAACCTGTTTTTATGTGCCAGCTTTGACAGAAAGGATAAATACAACATTAGTCATCTTGTTTCTCCATTGGCGTTTTTATCAATATATTCAGTAAGAACAAATCATATCCCCTGATCCTGTCAGAAAGAAGAAGAAATAATTTTAACTACAAACTAATAATTACCGTATTCTAAAGTAGTTAGCAATGTTGCATGTTGATGCTTAATAACAATTTTTTGTATACACACAGAACAAAAATGAATGCTCTCTGAGTTGACAGGCCTATCTATGCATTTTAATCTACCTGTTTCAGTAAGACAATATACATTTTATCCTGTTACCAACTTTCTTAATCTTAAGCAGACCTTTATTTTCTTTTGTACTAAACTAGCGTGAACAGCAACTTAATGAAGTAACAAGAGTTTGCAAAAAACTGTTTAGCGCAGAGGAATTTTTAAAATTTTAATAAAATCTAGGTGAGGAAATATATTTTTCTAATATATAAGCTAAAATTCATCAAATGTATTGCCTCTATCACCTGTCTTCTAGCTCAGTTCTACTCAAAGTGTGGTCCACAGGCTGGTGCTGGTCTTTTATAGATAAGTACACAAATTGAGAGTAAGCATTTAGAAATTTTTATACCAATTTAACATTGCTGTGACATCCAAGTACATGATCATTTTTCTAGTAATTGATTTTTCTTCTAGTAATTATGTACTTTTAAAGTATTGCAGAGTGGCAGTTTGAAACTAAAACAAACAACCTATTCCTTTAGAGAAGGTAGTGTGAGAAGCACTGCTCTCTCCATATATATACTTTCTACCTCTCAGCACTTGCCTTCATTAAAAATTACTGAAGGTAGGTGATTTTTTTAATGGAACTTCAGATGTCTCAAATTAAATTCTTATATTAAATACTTTTCTTTATTTTCTGTTTATTTGTTTATATGGAGCAAGAGAAGTCAGGAAGGAAAGTACAAAGGAAAGAAAGACTTTAGAGCCAAGTAGATTTGGATTCAAGTAAGCTATACCACTTTCTAGTTGTGAAATCCTGTGTAACTTATTTGCACTTTCTGAGCCTCTGTTTCCTTAACTGTACAATGGAGGGAGTAATATCTACATCAAAGGTTTGTTGTGTCAATATATTTAAGGTTTCAGTGCATTTTAGCTCCCTCTCTCTCCCTGTTCTTTCCTTTCAGTAGGCAAGTTGAATACGGAATACATACTTTTATGGATATACTTTCTATAATGTATTATACCTATTTATTAAACCCACAATTGTTGGTAATTTGAGTATATTTGATTGACATATGTTGGCTTTGGCATGTTTACATATTAAACAAATTACACATAGTTATAAAATGATAGACGTTTGACATACAGATGGAGTACATGATTTTTATAACAGAATTAGACTTGCTCACTTAGTAGTAGAGCTTCTCAAGTGCCAGTAACATTGTCTCTAATTCGAGTGAGAGGCAGTGATGACAACAGGTGTTAACACCTCTCTTTCATCTTTGTTAGCTGTCTGGATAATTAGATAAATGTGAAATAGATTTGCTATTGGCTATCATTAAAGCAGAAAATAATAATTATAGTAATTATTATTTAGTAATACATTAATTATAAATAATAATTATAATAATTAGTAAATTGTTAATCCTATTAATACCAGTTTTTACTGGTAATTTTAATAAATTACCAGTAAGATAATTTATGTATGCAAAATAAACTGAATCTGCTTTATGATTTCTGCTCCAAATAAAACAACAGTGACAACAATAGTAATAAGTGGAGAAGGAATAGATCATTTTAGAAGTGGCTATATATTTCATTTATATTACAGTGACAGATCTTTTGAAAACAATCTTGTCTTTATATTTCAAAAGAAATGAAAACAGGATAGCGGCAAAGAGATATTTGCATTCTCATATTCACTGCAGCCTTATTCACACTAGCTAAGATATGGAAACAAACTTGATGACAGTCAGTGAATGAATGGATAAAGAAAATTTGGCATATGTATATACAATGGAATATTATTCAGTCATCAGAAAGAAAGAAGTCCTGCCATTTGTGAAAACATGGATGGACACTGAGGGAATTATGCTGAGTGAACTAAGCCAGACAGAGAAAGACAAGTCCTGTATGATGTCACTTATCTGTGGAATTAAAAAAAAAAAAAAAGAAAAGATAAAAGAAAAAAACATAAAAGTCAAACTCAAAGAAACAGAGAATTGAAAAGTGTGTTGCCAAGAGCTGGTGAGTGGGAGGATAGGGAAAGGAAAGGTCCAATGGTACAGACTTTCAGCTATAAGATGAATAAGGTCTGAGGATCTAATATAAATATGGTAGCTATAGTTGATAACACTGTATTATACAATTAAAATTTGCAAAGAGAGTGGAACTTAAATGTTCTCACAAATTTTTTTTTAAATATATGTGAGGTGGTGGGTGTGCTAGTTAACTAGATTAACTAGATAATGTGAATCCTTTCAGTGTATTCATATATCTAATAACCATGAGGTATACTTTAAATAATTTACTATTTTATTTGTCAATTATACTTCAAAAAAGCTGAAAAAAAACCCAATATGGTCTTTTCAACTGAAATAGCTTATTTCAGAGGTTATTTCAAAGGTTATTTCTTTGTAGAGATGAGAGAGAAAGGGCTTGTCTGGGAATCAGAATTGTGGCATTGGACTAGATCACACTTAATTTTCAGTGTCACAGAGATGTTGATGTTGTACTAGTGGTAGTAAAAATAATAGCAAGAGTATTTCAGACAAATTCTTAATTGTAGTAGATTATTATATTTCTATATTAATCATGAATTTCTTCAGGACTGTAAGATGCAGTCATACATGCTAACAATATGAAACTGGAATGTACGTTATTTAAAATCATCTGCTTAATATGACTATATCAAGTTTACATAGTTTAACTCTATGGTAAAGTTAAATATTAGCCTATTTTTCTTTTTATAGTCAGTTTAACCAAATATAAATACTCAATTCTGTGTATTCAGCTAAGTTTATAGGTACATATTAAAAAGTTCTTTTTTAACTAGAGGAGTACAGAACCAATCTTTGTTTCCAGATTTTCAGGTTTAAAAAATATTCTCACCTTTGGTGCTTAAATTTGACATAGCATAATGTAACCTGTGCCATATACAAAAGTCTGTAATAATGAGCTGTTATATGATGTGATTTTATGTGTAGTTTGGAAATATGAAACTATACCTAAAATATACATAGTCATTTATAAGTAGCTATTTCTTGAGTTGATAGGACCTAATACCTTAACACTAAAGTTAAAGACTGTGAAAAAGTCTCTTTGTTAGAATTTTGTGTTAGTGAACATAGACTGAAATGAGACTGTTTCTTAAATAAGAGTACATTACTTAAAACTGCTTGGAAAATTTCTCAAATTTAGAAATGAATTGTAAGATACTAAATTTGATTCAAGTAGGAGGATGAATGTTAGAGATGAAGGCACCATTTCAGCTATAGTTTCGTTGTGAAATATGTCTCCAGTCAAAATGTTGCATTGAAGGTAAACTGCTCTCATTCTTGCCCATGTTTGTGTTATTCTAATCTTACCTGACCATTCACGTGAATGTTGAAGTTATTCTTGGTCTAGGCCAAGTGTAGTGTTTCTCACCTTTCTATATTTTATAAAGTATGCAGATTACTTATAGGAGAGACCAAGGGCGATAATCTGATCTTTTACACTATTTTGTTTATGAATAGTCACATCATTTACATATGAAATGAAAGCTATTATTTGTAACTGCTTCTTTTTACAGAAGTGATACCTGTTCCTTGAACTAAATTTGAACATGTCCATACTAAAGAAGAAAAACATTAAAATAGTCTATAATCCCTTCTCCTAGATTGTTAACCTTTGAATGTATGTCCAAAGAAGGATTCAAGTTACTCATCTGCTGGAAGAGCAAGGACGTATTTGGGCCTCACAGATAAAGGAATCTGGAACTAGATTAATGCTAGAAACCACGCTTCTGATTTTTCATCTATTTATCCTTCTCATCCATGTTAGTGTCATTCTCCCAGATTAACTTTCTTTATAGAGTGGAATCATAACTTCCACCAGCTTTCAGCCCCATATTTTCTAAACTTTGCCATTCAGAGTTCTTTCTTTTTCTTAATTCCGATTGGAAAATCTCCAGGGAATGTCTCTGATTGGCCCAGATCTTATTATTTGTAAAATCTGTTGCTAGGAGGATTTAGTACTATGATAGGCAGCCCTCACTTGAATCACATAGTGGGAGTAAGTAGAACATAGTTCCCCAAAATAAGGCAGATACTGATCTGCACTGGAGCCAATGATGATGGGCCTGTGACTTGGGTGAAACACAGAGAAGCTGATACCATTCCCTGGCTGAATGTGTGGTCAAAAAAGAATTTTTGCTTTCTTTGGAACAGTATAAAGGCTTATAGCTGGCTATATCTTGGTCTGGAGGGGGGTAAAAACAAATATTAAAATAATAGAATTGACCTCTACTCAGAAGAAATTTACAATCTACTTGTAGACGTGTAACAAACAGACCTAAAACAAAAAACAACCCATTGTAAACATATGTGATATTGCAGACTACATGTGCAATTGAATTTCAGAGTCTGTCAAGATCAGTATGAACTACAGTCTTGTGAAGTTCAGTTTGGCTTAAACAAAATTGCTCTATTAAAATAAGTAGAGCTAAAGAAAGCAGGTGCTCCATCCAGAAAAAAGAACATAGAGAATGTATTAGAAACAGGAATAAACACAGGATGTGTCCAAAACCATAAGACTGGTTCACTGTAGGACTGGAAAAGGTTGAGAAGAAACAGTTGAGTATGTATGGCGAGACTAGGTTATGGAAGGCATTGAGAATCTGCATGTATATTTTTAAAAACACAAATATACAAATCAATACATTGGTCTCAAATTTGAGGTAGTATTCTCCAAAAAACCTAAAAACATTAACGCCATTAATATGCAATGAATAGCTGCAAGAGATTTATCTGTGCAATGACTGTCTTTAGAAAGCAGTAACCCAGGAGATGAGAATGTGAAAAGCTTTTTGTAGCGCTAAGCATAGTTGGAAACCAAGACATATTAACATCTCTTTACAGCTGCAGCTAACAAGTGACAGTCATTTTGCTCTGAAGTAGCAGTTATAGTCAAAAAGTGGCAGTAATATATATGTAGTACACATTATATCATTAGGACAAACATGTTAAAAGGAGGTTTACAATTACTATAGGAATATAACTCCATTTAATATTATCCCTAAGTGTTTCCAAGTGCCTAATTCTCTGAAACCGTGTTATTTTGAGAGACATTCAAATACAGAAATTGCATAATGGTTTCATTTTGGGAATTGAAGTATTTTTGACCCTAAACATTAAAAACATTGTTTTATGCTACATCTATAAATAGTAAGATGATGTTAATTATATTAGTTAGAATACTGAGATGTTTACTAGTTGAAAAATGCCATCATTATATTATATGTAGAATTTAAAAATTTCTTCCTTAGGGCTTCCCTGGTAGTGCAGTGGTTGAGAGTCCGCCTGCTGATGCGGGGGACACGGGTTCATGCCCCGGTCCGGGAAGATCCCACATGCCGTGGAGTGGCTGGGCCTGTGAGCCACGGCCGCTGATCCTGAGCGTCAGGAGCCTGTGCTCCGCAGCGGGAGGGGCCGCAACAGTGAGAGGCCCGCGTACCGCAAAAAAAAAAAAAAAAAAAAAAAAAGCTCTTCCTTAGTTAAATGATATAAAGAAAAATTCTGTTTCTGGGATGTTTGGTTTTTTTGATCCATCTTTTTCTTTTTTAAAAAGTTAAATATTGAAACAGTTACTATTTTGGAAAAATAAGATTGATTCCTATAGTGATCTACAAATCAACATTGGCCTACTGATACAATAAGAGAGAAAATAATTTTTTTCTTAAGAAGACACAGTTGTAACCATTGATCAATTTTTAAAAAATTGGTAATATGGCAGATAATTTATTAAGGTGTCTATAATGTTTAGATGGTTATGTGGAATTTTAGTTTTTTGCAGTACACAGGCCTCTCACTGTTGTGGCCTCTCCCGTAGTGGAGCACAGGCTCTTGACGCACAGGCTCAGTGGCCATGGCTCATGGGCCCAGCCGCTCCGCGGCATGTGGGACTTTCGCGGACTGGGGCACGAACCCGCATCCCCTGCATCGGCAGGCGGACTCTCAACCACTGCACCACCAGGGAAGCCCTATATTGGACGTTTTTAACTCCCTTTTAAACTGATAGTGTTCAGTCCTCCCTTCAAAAAAAGCAATTTATCAACTAATGCAGATAAAATAGTATATAGTTTCAAAGGACAACAAAAGAAATCACTATTGTTGAAATTGTAATATTTTTAAACTTCTAGAATTAGATAGTAGTTTCTTTAATATTGTTAAAAAATATTTTATTTAAAATAGAATAAAGACTTGGGAATTTTTAGGGTGCTTTAAACCCTTCCAGGGTCTGTAGAAATTGGTAGGTCTGGTTCTTATATCTAATTTCACTTAAAAGTTTTAGTTATTTCTTTGCTCTTGGTTAGATATAGTACTGAGCTGAACTTATTAGCTATTGTCAAAACTCCAGAAATAGCAAAATTAAAACCACCAAATCAATAAATAATATTTAGTAAGAGTTTGTTGTGCATACAAGAATAGTTTGCAAACTGGAAGCTTCCAAAACTAAAAACTGATATAAAGCTTAGGGGCATGAAGTGTTACGCAATGGCTTATAAAGTGAAATGAGGAAGTCGTTAACCTTTACAGTGATTGGTTATTATGATGGGGGTTTCCAGATTGCAGGGGACTGGTTAAAAGCAATTATCTTGTACCATTTTTAGGAATATGACTTGTTTCTTTTATGATTGTCAGAGGCATTTACAAGAAATAACCTGAGTAAATTTTCGCTTATGCTAATGAAATAAGCTAGATTTAGTTTTGTTTACATGGCTTAAATGGTTTTGTCTGCTCAGGGAATTCTCAAGTCCGTTCTCCATTTTATATTTAATTTAAACATTATGATATCACTTTTAAACGAGATATGGAATTTAAAATAGTAAACGTTTGTAGCAAGCTAGGCTAGAAAAGAAAATGTGGCAGGAAAAAGAGAGTGATAAAAAAAGTCTGTATATTTGAGATACATGGAGGATATTAATTGAAGTATAAGTGGTAAAAAGCACAAAAGGTATTGGATATTGAGGTAATGAAGCCTGGAGAAGCAGGAAAATAGGAAGTGGGGAAAAAGACACTGATTGAGTCAGATAACTACTGGTAAGATCCAGGGCTAGACTCCAGATGATTGGCTTTGAAACATAGCTCCACCTTTTATATATTTTTATCATCCTAGGTAATTTACCTACTAAATTTTTCAAAGGATTCTTTTTGGGCTGCAGTGGGCACATGCATAATTTGTGGGACAACACTAGGTAAATTTAAAAGATATATAAAATATAATTTATTGTATTCTATTTCTGCTTCCTCATTCATTCATTCAACAAACAGGTGCACAGTGGCTATTGCTATTTGCTTTCCCTGTTAGCTTATTCATATTAGCCTTCTCCAGCAAATTTCAATTAAAACCAAATTTAGGAAGTTTTCAGGAATTAACCTTAGCAATTTTGATCATGCCATTACTTGTGGTTCCCTTCATGGAATTATAATGTTCTAGAGATGAAAAGGAACTAGGGAGGTCACTTAGTTCAACTCTCTCCTTTTAAGTGAGAAAACATGTCCAGAGAGGTTAATATAAATGCTGGATTGTGAACCAAGGCATCTTATTTCCTAGCCTCCCTGTTTTCATTCTTCAGCATTATAATACTGTTTGCTTCACTTTTACATTTAGTTTAAGTGTGTGGCTGATCACAGAGGTAGATGGTGGCAAAACTAGGTGAGAACCTAGTTTGACTATCATTCTAATATTATTTCCAATAGTCTGCTGACTCTCAGTTTGCATTAATTTCAATGTTACTTTCTAACTTTTTTTCTTAGCCACATGTTGCCCTTTTTGCACTGCTTTGGTGAACTTTTACTAATTAATTTAAACAAATATTTTGATTGCCTAGTATGTGTAAAACATCATTGCTGTTTGCAAAAATCATTATTAATTGAACACCACTTGTTTTGAGAAGAAACATTCAAAATTCTGTAGGTTACTAAAACATTATTTTGGGCAGATGGACTCAAATGTCTTTCTGGGAAACTGGCATAGTTTCCTAAAATCTATAGTGTACTTCTGTGTCAGATTGAACTACTACTTGAGAGGAATTGGTGCTTTTATAACTAGAACTCCTTGAAAATGTTGAGCCTTAAAATATGAAAATGATCATAAGAAGGTAAATTCTCCCATTGATTCTCAAGCTGCTAAACTGGTACTTCCATGTTGAATTATAAAAGTATTAATCTCAGGGCTTCCCTGGTGGCGCAGCGGTTGAGAGTCTGCCTGCCGATGCAGGGGACACGGGTTTGTGCCCCGGTCTGGGAAGATCCCGCATGCCGCGGAGCGATTGGGCCCGTGAGCCAAAATTGCTGAGCCTGCGCGTCTGGAGCCTGTGCTCCGCAACAAGAGAGGCCGCGATAGTGAGAGGACCGCGCACTGCGATGAAGAGTGGCCCCCGCTCGCCACAACTAGAGAAAGCCCTCGCACAGAAACGAAGACCCAACACAGCCAAAAATAAATAAATAAACAAAGACATAATATAAAATGATGATAAAATTATTAAAAAAAAAAAGAAGAGGAACTTCCCAATTTAAAACAAAAGCAAAAATAAAGTCACCAATAAAGAGAATGGAGTGGTAATATTTGAATGATTTAAAAAAAAAAAAGTATTAATCTCAGACATACCATGAAAAAACCTGTTGTTACCTGTTTATAAATGTATAGAACAACAACAACAATCCTAAATGACAGCAAAATGATTCTACTGTAATGGAAATTTGTTTGGAAATATTCTATCACCCATAAAAAGAGAGAAAAAGAGAGGTTTCAGTATAATAAAAATATATCAACCTTTTTTGGAGGTTGTTAAAAAATCTACTTAAAAATGTAAGGCGATAGTGGAAAAAGTAGAACAAAATAGCCTACTTGATTTCCATGTAATAATTAAACATTTCAGTCACTCTTAGCTAAGATGATTGGATTGCAGGATAAGAAGGAAAGTCATTATTTTGAGACTTCCTGGGGTTACTGATACCCTCTCATGCATAACTAATCCTTGTCGAATCACTCCAACTAGTTAAGCAGAGGAGGCAGTTTTATATTCCACCTCCAGAGGTGTTGACTCTTGACAGGCAGGTATTGTATAGAGTGTATCACCGGGTAAGAGCGAGTGGGAAATTGTTCTACCTCAGGGAAGGTTTGAATGTCAATTAACCGTCCCCTTATTTCTTTATGTTTAATATTTAGAGAAGTTGATTAAGCTTAAATTTAAAATTTCTCAGTGTCTTTACATGTATCATAGGTGGGCTGGTAATTCTGCAATATGAACCAGGGGCCAATTAATCACCTTTTGAACTGAGTCGTGCAGCTGATTGAATGAAACTGGCTGGGAATACACACAAAATAATTAGTTTGTGCTTCTTAGGTTGTCAGTATTGGGATATTATATGATTATACCACATATGAGAACATTAATGCAGAATAATATTTCGAATCTTTTGTTTCTTTCCTGACAAATAAGCCTATTCATGTATAAAGTTTAACATCTAAAAATAATTTAGAAATTCTATGGCAGATGGAATAAATTTTCTGTTCATAATAAAAAATATTCAATAATGAGATTAGTATATGTACATATATATGGACAGTTGTATTTTATGTGAGAAGAGCTACCTGAAAGTGAGATTGTGGAAGTATTCTGTGCAAATCTAGCAGCATTCAAGAAAAAGTAACTCAAAGAACACAAACTAATGGTGTCCTTATATATGAAGTTCAAGGCATTCTGATATATGACCCCAAAGCATTCTGATATATGGTCCCAAACTTCATCCTGTACAGATTTACCAGTCAAACATCTGATTATGCTTAAAACACTTTTATACTTTATATGGAAAAGCAGATTTGTGGGTGAAAGTATGGAGACTGTAGTAAATGACTAACTGCAAAAATGAATGTAACTTATTAGGCCACAGTCATTTAAATGCCTGTAATATGCCTGTGTTATACAACACATGTAAAAATGAACAGCATATGTTCTCTCTAAGACACTCATGAAAATTATTCTTTTTTTTTTTTTCCTGTTACTTAAACTGGGAACCTTTGAGTCATACTTGATTTTTCATGTCTCCCTCTTGTCTCCAAGTTTTAGTAATTTTGTTTCTGTATTTTTTCCTCCTCTGCTCAGTTGCTTCTCTCCCTTTTATTTTCCACTGCCGTATTTTTTACCCTCAGCAGTTTTTATCTGGAAATACTGTAATAGTCCACTGTCTCCAGATTGGTCCCTCTGCTCCTGAAGTCTACCTTGCATGCATCGGAGTGACTTTCCCAATGCAGACCTGACTGTGGACTCTTGCACTAAAACCCTCCACTGCCTGGAGAATCAAGTCCAAACTTCCAGGCACAATCTAGAAAGTCCTTCACAGCCTGTCTGCATTCTGCTTTTCAAGATTCATTTTCCTCTATATCTATACCTGATTGCTTTATTATTTTCACACTGGGTTATTCAGTTTTCTTCAACCAATGATACACTTTCTCAACTGTGTACCCTCCTCGCTCGTCCTCTTGCTCCACCTCTCTTCACCAGGCGTTTTGTACAGATTTTTACATAACTCTCAAAGCCCAACTAAAAATACAGTGCCTATCATTAGCTTTTCCTGATTCCCCATTCCCAGAACTAAATGAAGTTAGCAGCCTTTGAATGCTACTTTTAAAACCACTTATAGTATCACGCTTCTTTGTTGTAATCTTTCTCTCTTGCTCACACTCATTTGCTTTCTGAATGTTTCTGCTTTATCTTATATGCTCAGCACATGACAGTGTATGTGACATATAGTAGGTATCCAGTAATATTTGTTGAAATAAATTATAAAATAATGGCTTTGGGAGCCAAGACAAGAAGAATAATTGATTAGTTCCCATTACTTTATGGCATAAAATAAAAGATAATTATGTTGTGAATACTTTATATATAATAAGCAATAATGTTATTACATCTGAATGATTAAAAAAATAGCTCAGTAGTGTTTCCGGAATGTTCTGTGGAAAAATAGATATTGCCAGTATCCTATTTTTTAAATCATCTTCAGCATCAAAACTTTCATCATTTCAAATATTTCTGGCCAAAGAAAAAGTAATTCAAGGGAAAAATTGTTTGAGTTGATTGAAAAAAGTTTAATGTGGGTAGGTATTAAAAATAAAAGATTTAGAGATAATTAAGCCATATTATGCCAATAGGCTGATAGGTAGTGATTTAATAGTATTAATTCTAGAGATATCAAAGGACAATCATGAAAAAAGGTACTAAAAGTAAATAAACCTCATCATCACCTTGGTGTAAAGCTTGGGGTATCCATTGCTGAGAGGATACTCTGTGTGGTAACATATCAAGGAAGATTTAACAAATCTTGGAATGGTGCAGAAAGGAGGAGTCAAAATGATTTAAAGGGCAGTGTAGATGGCTGGGTACAGAAAGATGAAACCAGAAAGCATTCATGTAGAAAGAGGATGGAAATGTGATCTGATCAGAGGACTCTAAAATCCTAAAGAATTTTGTTTGGATTGTTTGTGTTTTATGGTTTTAAAATAAATTCTAATATATTTGAAGCCAAAAAATAAAGACACCATCTGTCTCCATTAATCTAAAACAGTTAATAGTTTCAGGAATTATTTATACACACATTTAAAAATATTTACTCTGTGATGGGTCGTTAAAGGATATTGGGCTATTTTGAGGTAACCCTACCCCTTGAAGTTGGTATAATGAAGATTATTATACATCTTTGTGAAATTTTCATTTCCATGACTATAAGAAGTGAATAGTGTGGTGAACTGAACTATACAGACTTTGGGGCACAGTTATTATAAAATGTTATGTATAGTAGAATATGTAAAATATGGAACATTTAGCTTCAGGAAAAAATTGCCATTATAATCAATTTTGTTTTCTAGTTAATAGGAAAACTAGAGTTTACAAGTACTTTTTGATAACACATTATAGAATACACTGCCAATGATTATCTTTTAATTTTGTGGATATATATCTTTTTTCATATGTTTTGATATAAAGTGAAAAAATACATTTCTGGTCCTTAAAAGCCCTGCAAAAATTGTATTTCTTAAGTATAAATAACTCTATACTTTTTTGTTGTTATTTTAATTATGAGTTAGTTTTACACTTAAAAACTCCTAGCAGAATATTTGTTTCTTAACCTTCACAATTAATCACCTCAGTATTCTTTTTATTTTTTTAAGAGAAGAAGATAACTAATGAAAGAAACACTGTGGTATTTATAAACAGCAGACTCAGTCTTTTTATACTTAAGAACAATCAGTTGAGAGTATAATTCTGTAATGATTAATCAGCTCTTACAGATTTCTATTTCTTCTACCTGTCACTTAATCTTGTACCTTATTTATCTCATCAGTATTTGTACTGCAAAAATACTTTACATTTATTTAAGGCATGCCATAGTTTCTGACAACTGTGATATAGTTTTGTTGTAGTTATTTAAAACTAAAAGTATATCTATATAGGTTATTCTAAATGTGTATTTCATTGTTATTCTTTACACCAATTTCATCTTATGTTAGAGAGTTAGGAGAATTGTTTTGAAGCTGTTCCTTGAAATTATATTTTCTTTCATTCCAAAAGGTTTCTATAAAAAACATTATATTTATGGGACTTCCCTGGCGGTCCAGTGGTTAGGACTCTGCCCTTCCACTGCAGGGGGTGTGGTTTTGATCCCTGGTGGGGGAACTAGGATCCCACATGCCGTGCGGTGTGGCCAAAAAATAAAAATAAAGTAAAATAAAATAAACATTAGATTTAATAAGGACTAAATGCTGCTCTAAAGAAACTGTATACTACAGTTTACTTTATAAAACATTATTTCCTCAAGAGAAAAATATTTGTACTTATATTTCCCTGATTCTATTTTCCCAATTCTCTTTCAAGGGTGAAATAAACTTAAATTTTAAACCAAAAAAGAAAGGCAGCTTGGGAGAGAAACCACTGTATTAAAAATGCTTGGGAACAAGGATGATATCTGTTTGTTTTCTTGCACAGTGCTCAGAACCTAGTATGGTGCCTTGCATGTAGTTAGTGCTCAATAAATATTTGTCAAATAAATAAATGAATGCATTATATGTGTAACAATATATTCTTTTATGCTTATATTCTTACAAGATAAAACAGAAACTGGTATTCTTTATTACTTTGTAACTAAAATTTCTAAAATTTGCACTTTTTCCATTCATTTTTCTATCCAATGAAACTTGAAAAAATGAGATGGCATTTGAGGTTTAGAATTTTCTCTTTACTATAGTTTATGTTTTACCCACAATCTTTTTCCTTATCTCCTATCTTTGGTAATGGAAACCAGCAGGAATTTAGTATACACTGAAACATTTTTTATTTCAGGTGAATTTAAAGTGCCAAAATGAAGCATTCACTTTTTTCATTCATTTCTTCTCTGGCTCCATTTCACATGCTCAACGGCCGTATGTGGCTACTAGCTCTTGTACTAGTGAGTGCAGATACAGGACATTTTCATCATTACAGAAAGTTCTTTGGATGTCTCAGGGCTAAAGGCTGTTGCCTTCTATAGAGATGACCAAAATGAGAGGTAGTGTAGGGTTAGGAGCGTGAGATAAATTTACTATGCTGAGTTTGAGATGCCTGGAGATATCCATGTGGATAAGCAGCTAGGCATGTGAGTCTATAATTTAGGGAAAGATCAGAGCCCAAGATAAATTTTAGAAATCATCAGGACATGGGTGATAATTAAAACCAAGAGAATGCATAAAATCACCAAATGAGAGAATGGAAAGAAGTATAATGGGTGATTGAAACAACCCAACCAGAAAAACACAACTTGGTATTACAGAATAACCCCTTGAAAGTGATCAGATTGTCAGGTGGGAGAAGAATGAAAAAATAGCATCGTGTAAAAAATGTCCCTTACTTTTTCATGAATAGAAAAAGATAGTGAGGTCCTCAATGTCAGATACAGCAGCAAGTTCCATTAAGTTATGATTAAACATCCCAATGAGGGAGGATCAAGAATTTTTCATAACTTGCATCAAATTTGCCTTGCTAAGTTAATATTATTTCTTAGTGTCTTAATATTGACACTTTGCATTTTGTTTTAGAATGTATACCACATATTATTCTCTCTAAAATTTGTTCTGAGATAATGGTCATTTTTTTCCTGATGCGTTATATCACAAAAAAAAGAAGAAGAAAAAGAAAAACTCAGAATTGTAGAATCAAAACAGATCTTAACAAAAATTGAGTCCAGCTGCTTCACTTGTTGACACAGAGACAGACCTAGAAAGTAAAAATGACTTAAGTTTTCACAGATAGTTAGTGTGCTCTTCCAAAATACTTATTACATTGCTCCTGTTTGATGATTTGGTCCAGCAGCCGGTGCTGAAAGAAATATACAGTTAATAGATTGTGATTACATCTACCAGAAGTTAAAAGTTTTGATTAAAGAATGGTTCTCATAATAGACTCATGGGAATCATTAAGCTATATAGAAACAGATAAACTATTATTATTGTGGAAATAATTTCCACCTTTCTACAGGAGCTCACAAATCGAAAGTTTTCATATTCTTATACAGATTCTAACCATGTGGGTAGTGTATGCATAAAAATGTTTCTATGAAATGTATCAGTATGGGGGGCTACCTCTTGGATAATAGCTAGCTTTTCAAATTGGCATTTTCATGCTAAGCAGCCAATGAGTCTTTCAATCTGACAGCATGTTTTAGGTTGTATGAAAGAGAAATCATCTTAAATTAGTCTATCTTCTCAGGGGAAAAGAAGAGAAATTGTCAACTCTCTAGTGCCTCACCATAGTAAGTTACAAAAGTTAAGAAATAACATTGTATCTGTTGATGTATAGAAGCTTTGCAATTCATGCACCCAGTGATTTTGGAAGGAAGGCAGAAAATATTTTCTCTAATACTCTGTGTCAGAGATGTCTGAAATATTGATAAAATTAGGTTTACATATCCTAAACATGAATAAAGTCCATTAGTCCTCATTCTCATTCCTTAATCTCTTTCTGCAGTGTTTAAATACATTTATCTAATAGCTAGATAGAAACAGTTTTTAATTTTAAAATAACAAAAACAACAACAAAAAGCCCCGATACAATAATCATATGGAAATGTTGAAACCTACCAAGTTTGTTATACAAAGAGAAAGAAAATTACTTATCACAAATCTCACAAAAACAAAAGAAATTAGGCTAATATCAATTGGTGGATGTCAATGAACTAAATATCTTTACATAAAAGCCTTATTAAAAAAAAACACTAACCTAACAATTAGAACATTAATCATATGCTCTCTGCTTTTGGAAATTGTCTTTCGTGCTCTATCAATAAGTACAATTGGTAGATATAGCCATGTGTGCATTTAAAAATATCAACTATTGAAGGCAGAAGGAGTTTGTATAACTTTTATCTTCTATTGAGATTCTTTGCACATCTCTTATTGTCCCACAGACCTTAAATGGAAAATTAGTAGGGGTCTTTCTTTTCAAAGTAGATTTTCCTGGTTAAAATCTATATGAGGGTAGGGGTGAGGGAAAAGACGTTGGAACTAGCAGCCATAGAGTTACAGCTGTTATTTTACAGTTACATAATCCTCACACAGTCATGTAGGTAGGTATATATCATCCTTGTTTTCTAGCTAAAAACTCTTAGCTCTGATGAGTTAAGTGATTAGCTCCAAGTTACCCAGCTAGAAAATGTCAGAGCTGGAATTTACACAGTCTTATCTAATTCAAGTGTACTGTAGTGGAGAACTAAATTTTTCTATTAAACATTATGTAGTTTTGAGAACTAAATTAGTATAGCTAATTTTTACATTTTCTTGAATACAGAAAGTTGTGATTTGTCCTGATATACTTATGTTTTAAAAACAATTTTAATTTTTTAATCTCTATTTTAATATATGTAACATGTTGACATGTCTTTTAGAAAGGAATTGCTCAAATGTTTGTAAATTTAGAGTAAGTTTATGAGATGCATGTAAAATATTGATTCTAAACTTTATTCATACATATTGGTATATATCCACATGTTAAAATTTATATGTAAACATGTAAGTCTTTTGAATGTGTTAAAATGATAAGATTCTAACTGGTCTCTTCAATTAAGTATGATTTTTCCCAGTAACATTCTCCCATGCATTCCTATTATCCTGAGTTAAATTTTATTAACTTATATATTGAGGAAAGGTAAATTTATTCTCAATTTCTTGGTCATATTCACACTTACACATTTGGATGTATATAGTGGTTTCTAAAACATTTGCAATTTTGATACCAAAAATTACAGGCACAAATATGTTTTCTCCTTTCCTCTACAAATATATCACAAAGTTGATCCATTTTATTTTTACCTGTTTTAAACTTTTGAGTTTAAAAGACATACTTTAATTTTTACAGACTCTGACATTGTCGCAAGTCTTAAGTCTCTCTGGAGGTTGGAAAGTGTAAGTGTGAATAAAATGTGCAAGGTCATTAACTCGCATGATTTAAAGAACCTTGGTAAGTTATTCCCTCCCATCATCCTCCCCCTTCATTCCACACATAACTTTCTCCCCTACTCATGACATCTTTCCCCACCCCTATCCATTTATTTTCTACAACAAAAAGAATGGTAGTTAACTGCCCTTGATAAATATCTGAAAAAGAGCTGGACACTCACAATCCATGCAGTGTACGAAAGAGGTGCCTCAGACAATCGTTCTCTTGTTCTGTTCTATTGTGTTTCACGCTTTCTCTTGTGATGCAACCTTCATTTCAACCCATTCTCCCCTCACATGTAAATCCAACAGTCTTTGTAGATATGAATAGCTGTGCCCTGTAGCAACTAGACAGAAATGAAAGGAATGTATGCTTAAGTCTGAAGTATAGTATTTTATTGCATGGTTGAAGTTCAGCTGTACTTAAATGTTGGAAAATATTGGGATACTACTTCAGATGCTGGAGTTAATAATTTTGGGTGAAGTTGGTGACATTTCTTAAACATGTGTTCCCCACTTTTGCTTAAACTTCTTTTTATAGAATAGTTGGGCTTTTAAAAATAAAACTATTGGAGATAAACTGGGTGGGTGTTAATCTTAATACTAAATTAAAATTTATTAACTAATGAACTAATGAAAAAAAAAAGGCTGCTCTGTTTTAATCCCCAGTATACTGATCACTATGTAATTTGTTTTGTACTTTATCCAATAATGTGACAATGGGTGATATTAGCTGAAGATAAGGAGGCCTCTATATAGGACTAGGTCATGTTTATATCAAGTCAGTCAATTCCATTGAGAGATATTTTAAATCACTTAGTTCTATTTGATACCAAAGAGTTTAAGCAAGTAGTTGATGATTTTTTACAATATTATGAGACAGAGTTAGAACTCCTTTTTTATACTTTTCTTTTGTAAACACAGCTCAAATATCAGCTTCTCTTTGGAATGTTCTTCAACCTTACCACAAAAAATTAGTGGTCCATTCATATACAAAATGTGTGTCATAGTCCTCAAAAATTATATTGATATGTTTTAGTCATGGTCTTCTCAGCAGCTGGACTGTAAAATAAAATGGCTGGATTCATCTCTTATTCTCTTTTATTTAAAATATTCCTTATTCTCGACTTTCTATTGCATATTGGAGTGCCTAGGATATAGTAATCACCCCAATTAGTATTCGTTGATTAATTCACAAGCTTAATGTACTGAGACACTATAGTTTTATTAAAACAATGAAACTGCCTTTTGCTTAGCATAATATAGACTTATAGGGAGACTGCTGTGCATTTACATTTCTTACTCAAATTTTAAATATCAATATAAGTGTAAAACTATGTACAATTAAATATTCAATTCCATCTAGCTCTCTGCTAATCTATAGGGTTATAGGCCTCAGTCTAGCAACATTTCCTTAGCATTCAGAAGTGTTTTATAATGTCTTTTGAGTATTTATCTAGTATTATATGGGAAGGATCGTTGTTTACCTCTATTGGTCAGGCTTATATAATGGGGACCAGGCAGCAACACCAACTAATGAACTAATGAAAAGAAACAAAATGAGCTGCTCTATTTTAATCCCTCATATTTACTGATCACTATGTAATTTGTTTTGTACTGCATCAAAAAAGTGTAATGATGGGGTATTAGATGAAGGAAAGGAGGCCCTTACCTAGGAGCAGGACATGTTTATATCAATTCAGTCAATTCCATTGGAAGATATTTTAAATCACTTAATTCTATTTAATATCAGTTATTCTAACATGCAGTGAATGGGTTTATTATGAAATACATTGTATTACATGAATGGTGTGCAGCCAGTATATAACATTATATATAACAACATTTTTTTCTTTTTAAAATGTGTTGCTTAAAGAATTCCTGGAGAGAACTATAACAGGAACATAATGTATTATTTTTTAAGTGTAAAAGTATGTTATATATAGTACTAACTGGGAAGCACTTTCTGAGCTATTGCTTTATGTTTCTGCTGAATGATCATATAATGAAGAATTCATGATTTAGGACGAAAGTAAGAAGGATCCATACTTTTTAAAATGAAAGAATGGAACTGTGAGATAGATCTCTATCTAAAAAACTGGAATTGGTCATTTTCATTAAATAGATACAGTTTTCTGTAGAAGTGATAATCACTATGGAAATAGATTATAATTAAGTAAAAATCACTATATAGATAAAGTTAATGTAACTAAGACCGTGATTAGCTTTATTCTTAAAGGAAATAATATCAATTATTTACATTCTTTATATATCCACTTTCTCATTACCTAAATTTTCACTTTTTCTCATTCATTAAGAGTCCTTTTATGTAACAGGTAGGGGAAAATAGGAAGAAAAAACCAAATGGATGGTTCTAATTTGGTGAAAAAAGTGGTCAGTTAAATCTCCATCTATACAAGGCAGATATTCATATATTATTTGTCCCAAGATTTTTAATCTTATCTTGTTTCTTTTTCCTTTCTCCCTGAATTAGCATTGGAATTGAGTCACTACCAACTAAGTTTTTTTAGGCAGTAAGTCAGATGCTTCAGGAGACATATTTGGTGTATACTAATATGCCTCCACTGTTTAAAGACTGTTGTTATTGCTGCTGTAAGAAATTACCACAAACTCACAGATTTTATTATCTTAAAGTTCTGGAAGTCAGAAGTCCAAGTGGGTTTCACTAGGCTAAAATTAAGGTGTCAACAGCATTGCTTTTCTTCTTAAGCTCTAGGAAAGGATCCATTTGGTCTTTTCCAGCTTCTTCTGGTTGTCTACATTCCTTGGTTTATGGTGCTCAGCCAGCCGTCTCATCACTCCAATCTCTGTTTCCTTTCTCATATCTCCCTCTCTAACTCTGAACTTCCTGTCTTTCACTTTCCCTTGTAAGTACTCTTTTGATCACATTGGGCCCACCCAGATAATCCAGTGCACTGTGACATCTCATGCACCCTAATTTTATCATATCTGCAAAATCCCTTTTGCCATGTAAATTTAACATATTCACAAATCCCAGGTATTAGGACCTGGACATCTCTGGGAGTCATTATTCTGCTTACCACAAGGACTTTAAGTGATATAGCCAGATTCAACACTGTTACCATTTAGATCATTACTACCATTGTTCCTGACTTCTGTCGGGTTTGAAATAAAACCCTAGTTTAGCAGTTCCTGAGCTAATGTCATAATCACCTCTGAAGTGTGTCCCAAGTAATTTGTAACCAGGAATAGTTAAGTGCCAATTTGTTTTTAATGGTTTACTTCTTTTTAAATAAATTAAAGTATAGGCAAGGTTATTCCCATAACTATTCTCATTCTGCTAATGATTTCTTGAATGGGAAAGAAAGAGGTGGGTGTTAAAATACACTTCCAAAAACCCCCACATATTCCAAATCTACAGTGTGTCTATTATGGATGTATTATAAATTAATACCTATAATTAGGAATGATTATAATTACAAAATTTGTGACAGTGGGATATCTAGTCCACATACCTGTTTGAAAATATTTTATACCCGTGAATAAATTAAATATTTTATACCTGTGAATGTGATTTTTCATGTTGGTCATGGATCAGTAGACAGAATTTGATACCTTTTGCTCCTGAGGGCCAAAAATTAATGCACTGTGAATAGTGCAAAAGCTAATGGACTGTGAATATAGTCTATGAAACAGCTTAGGTAAATAATAATAATAATGCAAATAATGCAAATTTTGATAATTAAAATAAAAGCAATAATAAAAACCAATAGTGTGAAATATATTAAAACCAGTTTAGAAAATAGATGGTAGCAAGTGTAACTTGAAGTGATATTTATCAGTATCATCTAATTGGGGAACATTATATATAATTAAGTATAGCCTTAATTCTTCGAACAAAAAGGCACGTTTGACTTAATTATATTTTTCTTTCAATAAATTTTATTTATTATAGAAGTTGTGGTATTTTTCATCATAAATTATCAAAAGCAGCTTGTGTCTGATGTATTTTGTACCTCTTCCCACCATCAGAATTTTAGAAATCTGCTGATATTTATCATTGGCAATAAAATAATTCTGCTAATGACACCTTAGATGATTAATGCACATCTGACTTCATAAAAAACTGGAAGTACATTTCTAAGGTACAATAAATTGGTGAGTAAATCTCTTTCAAAATAATACATAGTGGTTATGCTCTGTGCTATTCAGTAGTAAAGAAGAAATAAGCACTGGGAAAAGAAATCTGAACATTTTAATGATTTAGAGAAAAATGAGAGAAAGAAAAAAAGTGCACACACAAGTTCAGCACTTAGACTGAATAGAAATATGAAGAGATAAATGACCTCATGTGTATTCAGTGAGAAGAAAAGTTTGAGGCAATGAGGCTAAACATGAAAGAGGAGAAGTGAATGTAACCTCAGTGGCCACATGCTACAAACTCAAATAGAAAGAGAATCTGGGAGTGTAAGAGTATGAAGCTATAAAACCTTGAGCAAAGAGCTTAACAGCAATTAAAATAAAGACAAAATTCTGGGGTGGATAAACAAAGTAGCACATATTACAAAGTAAAATATGTTGGTATCATGTAAGAGATTATTTAGTAACTGCTTTCAAATAATTGAATCATAGACACAGATTTCTGAGGTTTTAAGCTCATTATTTTGGCTCCCTGGCTTCTCCTAGGATGCAGTATAGAATCTCCATGCCTGGTGTTTATGTACAAACAGAAGCTGCTTTTTCTTTCTTTCATTATTTCTTTTTTAAGTGAAAGTTAATACCTTTCATATGTTACAGAGAAGGGGCAGAAAAAGCCACACTCCCACTATGGTACAATGCACTGAGGATCAACTGAGGGAGGATTATACACATGGCTGGATACAGTTTATTCATTTGTTCTTTTGCTTTGTAGATAACAAATGGTGGTATTCTGTAACATCTTGTGTGATTAGCAAATGTGAAGTCAAAATGAATCTTTTAACAGTTGTTTAGAAATAGTTTGATTTTCTGAATTATATTGGCATTTATTTGGAATTCATTCTAATACTAAATTTACATGCATATCTCTTCCAGTCTTCTCCCTTAGAAATGAACTCTGTTGAGTACACAAAACCCCAGGAACAAAAATTTAGACTTGAATGATTAAAAGCATTACATTTTTTTTTTTTTTTGCATGCAAGTATCCCTTGAAAGTGTGCCTGCAAACTGGAACATCATGATATTATCTTAGAGATCATGGTAAAGGGGCCATATTTTAACTGAACCTTCTCATGATGCAATGTTTTGAATAATTCCGTTACCAACATCTCTGAAGCCACTAGATTTCAGTCTGAAACAAGATAGCTTAACATCAGATTCTATGTGATATTAAATTATACTTCATGACAAATGATGGTGTGATTCCATTCAATTCAATAACCATTTCTGAAGCACTTAATTTTTTCTGTGAAAAATCTCAGATAAGCAGCATATGAAAATAATTAAGACACTGTGTAAGGTTTTTGGCATTTAAAAAGCCAAGTGAAAGAAAGAAATGTTTGCAACTAGCAAAAACATTGTACAATGCATACACACATGTTGAATATATATATACATCTTTCATGAGGAGTTAGATATTTAATGTGCTATGTAAGTGATAGAAAGTTAGCTTTTACTTGTATTGGCCCATTGCTAGGATATTTATTAAAACATTCGTAGAGTTTCTTACTACTTTTATAACTCTTAAACTTCTATCATAGTGCTTATTATATTTATTCTTTCTTTAAAAATTGGATTAAATGCATACAAATGAAAGGCAAGATGCTCAGAATGGACACTAACTTACTTTTAAGGAAACGCGAAGATGATGTTTATGGAAAACATTTTCCATGGTACAAAGAATAGCCAGTGTTAAAAGACAGGACCATATTGAACATGTTTCTGGGGAAATTTAATTATTAGTCTTAATTACTTTAATAAGTCACAGTTTTTCAAAAGGAGAAAGAATAGGTCTTTGGAGGACAAATTAGAGGAATTAGCTAGAGACTTTAGGTGGAATGTATTATTTCAATATTTTGAAAAATTTGATACCAATTAGTTTTCTTTCTTTTGAATTTTTTTCCTGATAAAATAATTGACCAAGCCATACTGTCTCTTTTCAAATATGTTAGATAGAGATATATGGTTAGACTTACTGTTTATCACTTCCATCCAATATTTGCACTTCAGGTTTACCTAATTTTAAATCATAATTACTCCAGTGGTAAAATGACCAGATTTTAGACAAACTAGTAAGAACATGGAACCTAAATCTGCTGAACTTTTCTTTTTCTATAAAATGAAGGATAGGTTTTCAACTACCCTGTCTGCTTTAGGACATCCTCTTTTCTTTGGAGAAGTTAGAGATGGTGTTGTTATTATATATCTGTTAAATATGGCTCACATGAATCCTCTTTGATTTCCCTTTGGATTTTATTTAAGTCACAAACTTGTTATCATATTCTGTATTCTGTTGTATTCTGTACAACAAATGTACATCAAGGGTTAGCAAATCATGATGTTACCATTCTCTCTTTCCTAAAGAAAATTACATGGAACAGAAGGCAGGATTTTTTTGTCCTCCATACAAAGGAGGTTCATGTTGAACAATTTATATAGGATTGCATCTTACTTATGAAATATCTACTAGTAGGGAAATGTTTAAATAAGTTTGGTACATCACCTCAATGTAATTAATATTTTTTAGCCTTTAATGTAGAATTTATGAAAACCACACATAAACATAGAAAATCTATATGATATTACTGCAAAAAAGAAAACAAATAGTGTCTATGTTGTGGAAAAATCATGTATGAATATGGATTAAAAACTGAAGGACAGAATATCTAATGTTGAAATTATAGGTGATTTTTATAAAATACTTTTTTTTTATGAATAGGCTTGGGAACCTATAAACCTCTGCCTTCAGTATGATGTAATAATAAGTATCTTTCTTTTGCCAGAACAGTTAACATAGGATGAAGAATACAGAGGCAAGTGATGAGTTTCTGGGAACTCCTGTGTAAGCAAGAAGACGTTTAATTTATTTCATGTCTTCAGGCTTTCTTTCAACCATGTCCTAACTAATTTTCCTAAAAACTGCTTAACATATTTTTCTAGTCGATACTATTTAGGAAATACTTTATTTTAAGAGATTGAGATTATAGAAACATAATTTACTAATGATGCATTTTTATGTATATGTGTTTATTCATAATTACTTATTCATTCAACAAACACAAAGTACTCATTATATTACATACTGTGCTTGCTAATTGTTGAAGGTGTTAAAGAAACAAACAAAAAAACAAACACAAGTCATCATCCTTTTTCTTCCAGGAGCTTACAGTTGAAAGGAAATGATCAATAATATTTGTTCACCAGGCATTTTGCCAGTTGCTTTTTATATAACATCTTACAACAACCCAATGATAATGGTACTTTTCTTCTGTATTTATAAGTGTGAAAACAGTTGAAAATGATTAGTAACTTACCAAAGCTTATAAAAGCAAGTAATAGAGTTAGGAGTAGAATCTAAGCCTGGTTCCAAAACACATTTTTAATTCCCATTACACAATGCTACATCACATCTGTCCTTATAGACATAAAAATACATTAAGTTTACCTGGTGGATATTATCTGAATTGTAAGTGCTATTCTAGAAGAAAATAAACAGTCACTTTAGGATTGGTGCAATAGACATAAAACTCTGAAGAGGCTCAAACTGATACTCATGAAATAATGTGGAAGATAGTCTAAGTTTATGCCTAGAATATTCCCTAAGCAAAAGTTGCAAATGGGTTGGTTCACTAATGAACCAGGGAGTAATGGAGATGAAATATCAGGGTGGCTTCCTGATGGAGCTGATATTTTAGATCAGTTTTAAAGGATAAATAAAATAATCAGATAAAGACAAGGAGGAGGTATTCTAAATAGAGGGAACCACAGAAAAAAACTGTATGAAGGCAAGAAATAGAATGGTGTGGGCAAAAGTTAACACACAATATGGTGTTTTTAAAACAGAGAGCAAGGCAGAAATTGGCTAGAGAATCAGGCCTAAGAGGTAGACACTAATCAGATTATGGGGGGCCTTGTGTGATCTATAAAGGCATTTGAACGTTATTCTATAGTGTGGATAGTAGGGAAAACTTGAGACTCTTTAGCAGCAGGGATCATGGTAGGCCAGAAAAATGAGTGTCTCCTAAAAATCTACTTTTGACCAACTTTCCTGGTTTTCTTAAATTTTCTATATACCAGGACTTAAAGTATATGAAGAGCACAGATTAAAAGGTTTATTACCCTCAGAGAGTCTTCTATTTATATCACAAAGGAAGGCAGAATACTAGTTATCACAGATCTTAGAACTTAAAGATTATTACATAAACCACTGTGTAAGTTTACTGCCAAGTTCAGCTAAGACCATTACGTGTGATCTGTCTTCCTCAAATTTGAAAGCTGGTGAGAGTTTTGGAAGTGCTTGTGTCTCAGCAAGCTTGGTTAAATTCCAGCAGACAGCTGTTCTTAGTAATCTTCTATTTTCCAAATTTGTTTAGGAGTATTCTTGATGAGTGAATGAGAATAAAGACCACCAAGGATGGGCACCATGCAAGGCTTCTTTTACCTTTCTTCTGTTCTTTGCTCATTTTCTCTAGATCTCCTTACTGTTGACAGTTATCTTACCCTGAGATCGTATAATTTGCTTCACAAGCCACCCTTGGTTTTTAGGTTGGCCTGGGGTCTTTAGCCTTTACTCTAGTGCTTATATTCATAACTTTTCATTTGCCTGATCTTTAACGCGTCTTGTCGCTGGTGTGTTCTGCCTACATCTCTTCGTCTGCTACCATTAATGATGAGGCATTCAGATTTTCCATTTCAAGTCTTAGTGTGTTAAAGTATTTCTTGTTTGAGAAAGGCTTGGCCATTCCAAATATGTTTGTGGCATTGCTATTTTAAGGTTGACAGACAAATATGGTGTGAGTCTTAATGTGTTAATGTTAACTTTTGTTCTTATTTGAAATCAATACAGATAGAATTCACTTATACATCTTCTCCCTATGTGTCAAAAAAGGCAAAGAAATGTCTGTAAAACTGTGGTATTTAAAACTTGAATGTCATGTAGAGAAACTGAGGCCCAGAGAGAAGAACGGAAGTCTCTGAGAGATGGATACAACAAGGTCATATGGCTACTTAGTAGTTATTTCTTTTATTCATTCTTTTTTCTCTTAAGAGCATTTTAGTGCATTTCTCCTGGAGAAATCCATTTTATCCATGTAAGCAAGCTGAGTCTTTTAATTACTATATTTTCTTATCATATTTGAGGGATGTCAGCTATGGCTCTTTGGAGATACTGTGGCTTTCTAAATTTTCTGTCTTTTATTTGTATAATGATGTTATATTTATTACTTTCAATATATGATTTATAACTGATATAAACTTTTAAATTTCTAAATGTGTTGACTCAGTTTGTTTTTAAGATCTTAGTGATTGCTTTTTCTGAGGTTTTTTATTTATCATGGCCTGTTTATATTGCTGCCAGTGTTAACTAGAAACTGGTCTAAAAACAGTTTTTTAGAGATTACATGTACTAATTTATTCATCAATTTCTGGTCTTCTCTACATTATACACAATGATTGACAAATTTTTATAGCACTTCTTCTCTTTGTTTTTATGATTATAATTACTCTGTTGTCTTGGGCCATGTATTGAATTTCTTATTCATCATGCAAGATTCTCAACAGAGAATCATTTCTAGATCCTAACATATCTGAAAGCTTTCTGGAACATACCAAGAGAGAATTATTTCTTTTATTTTCTTACCAGTATATATAAATATAAATATATAAGTGTTAAGGCAATGTATCTAGTACTAAAGTATAATTAATACTGGAACTTGGGGATCAGAGAGGCATGGGAGTAAGTCCTAGCTCTGGAGCTTGGGTCAAGTATAATTTTAATACTATGTTTCCTTATCTAAATAATATTAACATCTGTTTCAGGGTCCAATATGTGTAAATTAGGAAATATATGGAAATACTTTGTCTAGAGCCTGAATTTCAGTATGTGATCAATAAATGTTAGCTTTTAGCATTAGCTTTATGCATGTTTTTATTCCTGTAAGTATAAATTTCTTATGGTTATTTCCTTCATTTATTTAGTACATTTTCCCTTAATAGAAGTATTAATAAGAATTTGTTAGTTTTCTAGTTTCAATGGGAGGGATTTTTTGATATCACTAATTTAGAATTCCAGGGAAAGGCAAGATTATGTGTTCAAAATAAGCAGATACTAATATGGCACACACAATACCTATGTGTTGCCCAGGATTAAAAAGGTGTTTGGAGATCAGAGATCTGTGGTGGAAATGGACCTAGGGAAGCTTTCACCTGGAGTTTAGGTGGCATGGTAGGAGATGGTAACTGAAAACAGGAGGGCACCAGGCAGAACATCAACATCATCTTATTCATAATTTCTTCTGGTCATAGCTTGGTTTCAAATCCTTACTTCTAAGGTCTTAGCCTTTTTAAAAAGTCCTGTGAGACTAAGAAACAACATTGTTATTTTCCTACAAGAAACATGAATAAGTAAATAGCAAGTTATTCCAGTTATTTGATAAATATGTTTCTAAGTAGAAAAAAGTTTGAATTAAGTTTTACATCAGAGAAATTCAGACTTTTTATCAGTTTCTTTTCTTTGAATTTTTTTTTCTGCAAATGGATGAAAGATGGAAAAATTTTGAGCAGTAAAATTCTTAATATTTTATGTTTTTTATCTAATGGCAGATTACAATAGCTGCACATACTTTACATTTCTTTTCTCAGTTGTAATGAGAATGCTTTACATAATAGAAGCAGGTGAACCTTGGTGTTTGATTTCATATCATAAGGAGACTACAAAAAGAGTTATTGCTGGCAAATAAAAGGAGGATGAGGCCTGCTTCTTAAAACTAGTCGTGCTACTGGCACAAGACAAAAATTTAGGATTTTCTTTGAGAATTTGAAGTTTACTAAGGTGAGTATGTCTGTGTATATGTGTATGGATGAGGTCTCTTGACTCCACTGATTCCAAGTTGTGGTAAAAAGAGTGTGGTTATTTTTTCCACACGTTTTCCTCCCATACCCCTAAGGTTCCTGAGAGTCTTTGTCAGGAAAATCTTTGTTTTCTCCTGTAACCCATCTGATAGATTTTCCAAATATATGATACAAGGAAAAAATAAGAATTCTAGCACTTTTTCTCAATCCATAATATTCTGAAGTGTGAAAGAAAATCTATAGTTCCCATAAGCATCACCTAAATACTTTAGGGACAGAATGTTGTCATTTGAT
This sequence comes from Mesoplodon densirostris, assembly GCF_025265405.1. Classification (NCBI taxonomy): domain Eukaryota; kingdom Metazoa; phylum Chordata; class Mammalia; order Artiodactyla; family Ziphiidae; genus Mesoplodon; species Mesoplodon densirostris. Next base: position 25,278,706 of record NC_082668.1, read on the forward strand.
TGTGTCTCTGTCTTTCTGGCATCTCTCAAATTCAAAGTCTTGCTGGTTATATGAAATCACATTTGTATTCACACAGTCATGAGATTTCAGAATTCATCATAACCACTATGATTTAACTGTCAGCGATCCCTGGAACTCCAGAGGGCGCAATGCATATTGCATGACCATGAATCCACACCATGAAATTCCATTGTGGGTTCGGTATGCTCTTGCTGACTACTAAGGAGTAAAATGATTTTTAACATGCGTTTTTAAAGCATGTACAGGAACTGGAACATAAAGCTACTTAATTGAGTCACCTTGCTTAATTTCACTTTGTAAATTACTGGTTTCCTGAGAGGCAGTTTAACAGCTGAACAGAGAAAAATAATTCTCAAATTTAAAGTATCTCTTTGGGCATTCTTCCTTCAGGTAGTGATTCTGCTAGAGTGTATGACAAAATCATCAGTAAACACAGGCATTGATTTTAGAAGGCACACTGCCATCACACAGAATTCATCATGCCGAAGTACAGAGATTTCAATGTGTTTGATTTGTTATCTTGAGAATTTGTGTCTTCCTATTGACTTACTATAGAATGAAGAAATAATAAATGGTATTTTCTAACTCTTCAAGATATATATGTGTTCCTCACTGCCAATGATTTGTATATAGATCAAAATTCATCTAAGAAAGGACTTCTGTCAAGTTCCCACTGTTTTCTTAGATCATTTCTTTTTGTTGAAAGCCTGTTTGTGAAGTGAATAAAGTCTGAAGTTTGTATTAAGAGGAGATACAATTTTCAACTTTTTGTACTTTTCCAGTTTTTAGATATGTAGATATTTCTGTATATAAAAACACAAGTGGTTGGACATGTTAACCTCTTCAGAAATCATATATAATTTCTAGCAGGAGTGAGAATTGTTAAATTTACTTCATTTGTTTCTCAAATTTAACAAAGCATATATTAGTCTTAGGAAAAAAATAATCTATATCTAATAGGAAAGTAAAAAGAAAGCTTTCTCTTATTTATATAGCTTCCACATTAATTGTCATACTGATAATGGATGCAAACTGGAGCTTGAATAACAATATACATTATGAAAATTCCAGTTAGTAGAATTTAGGAAGTATTTTAGAAAATATTAATTATCCCATGAAGGCTACTCTATCTACAAGTGAAGTAATTTAGCTAAATGCAGTATAAAGTTTCTAAAATATTATGCTTTAAGAGTAAACAATATGTAACTCTTGGATTCATATGTTATAAGAAACTTTTCTACTGCATAATCAAGGCTGTGTAACATATGAGGACAGTGCTGTATGGTTAGACTTAGAGATGATTCCAGGAGTTTGTACCTGCCATTCCCTTTCTCACTGCACATCTGAATAACTCAGGAAAGAGATGAGACAAGTTAATTATATGAGTGATTCTTCAGTGAATAGGCAAACTAAAAGTAGGTCTCTTCGAGGTCATTCTTAAAAAAAAATCGTTACCCTCCACAATTTCTTTGGATCATTAATGATGTAAAATATGTTCCTTGAAAATAGAGCTTAATAATTTGCAATGATGATTTAAAAATCGAATTGGATCCTAATCAACTAATTCTCAATAAACTAATGTAACTGCTAATTACTGTTATTGTTGACATTTAGACACATTGAAGTCTAATTTTGCCTTTAAATTAGAAAATGTAAGGCTATATTTACAGAAGCTGAGTTATTTAACACTCAGCAGGGTGCATCTATGATAGCGTTACATAGACAGCACCCATTAAATTATTAGAGTTAGCCTATGATTCACAGTTGGGTGCAAAGTTTGTTCGGAAGCATGATCATGGTTAGTTAACTATTTAATCATATTAAAAGTAACTGAAAAGCAAATTGCAACCAGTAATGCATTGCACAGAAACATAAAATTGTGAGTTCTTTTTTAAGGTTACACATTGAGGGAAAAGACAGTTTAAATTATAGTCTAAAATGGCTTTGTTAATTATAAAATTCTACTTACCTCTCTTAATAAGCATAAACATTAGTATTTTATTATGATGATTGAGTCTTTGATCTCACTTCCTTTCAGGGAAAGCCATCCTTCAGGGGGATATTAACAGAGTGAATAATCTAAGTAGCAGATTGCCTGGATTACAAAGAGGTCCGGTCTTTCCTTGACTTTTTATTCAATTCAATAAATGTTTTAGTCATTGGAAAACAGTCATGAACAAAGCAGTTAAAAGTCCTTGACAAAATTCTTGACCTGGTAGAGTTTATATTGTCTTAGGACAGGGGTCCCCAAACCCCAGGCCATGGACTGGTACCAGTCCGTGACCTGTTAGGAACTGGGCCGCACAGCAGGAGGTGACTGGCGGGTGAGCAAGCGAAGCTTCATCTGTATTTACAGCCGCTCCCCATTGCTCGCATTACCACCTGAACTCCGCCTCCTGTCAGATCAGTGGTGGCATTAGATTCTCATAGGAGACTAAGACACAGGTCCAACTACTGTGCATATATAATTTAAAAAAATTGGTATACGAAAAATGTTTTTCACTATATTATTATTATATTTACATATATTGTTTTCATTTCCTTCACATAAAATACTTGCCTGGTTTATATGTCATTCTTGAACTCATAGCTTAATAAAAATTAACAATAAACAAAAAAATTTTTCATAAGTGATTTATATCCATAAAGTTATATTTGTTATATTTATAAAGTTGTAAAGATAGAGCAAACTTATCTAAGTGAGATTGAAATCTTATCTAGTTTGTACATTTCCAAAATAAAGACATTATCATTCTAAGTTCTTTATTTATGTAAGTCTTCCCAAAATATCAGATGTATACAAGGGAAGCTTGCAGAATTTGCAGTCACCCTCCATCCCTCTTCTTCCTCTAGCTTTTCATGCATCCTACCTTTGTTCCCATTGCACTAGGAAAGAATTGACCTGTAGCTAATGCACTCAAAGTGCAGACATTCTCCAGAAAATTAAACAAAAGGGACCAAGCAAGAAAGGCAGAACAATTTCTTTAAGTATACTGAATACTTTCCAGTAAGGCCCACCAATATTTTTTTAGTCTCTGAGTCCTCAAATCATTGCTAATTTGCCTTCCTCCTTACAAGAAAATGAAGTATGTTTGTAGGAAAATGAAGTGGATTATATGACCAATAATGGTAGTTTAATTTCATAACAGGAAATCTTTATGGTGTTTATCCCTGCTGGCGCAAAATGTATCTCATATATTGTAGAACACTTAGACGCACTCTCACAATCATTCCCAATTCCTGTTGTGCAAATTAGAAGGAACTAAAAATACGTTTGAAGGTGCCATTAGAATAGACTCAAGGAGGAATATGAAGTAGAGCAAGGGGGTAACTTTGAAAACTAGCACAACTATTTGTGTGTTTTGATTTTCTTAAGTCCATGAACTAGGACTGATGTGATAAACTGTCATCTGTACCTTAAACCCTTACCCTTGCCTTTCATATGCAAATGAGCAAGCAAGTGGCCTGATTTTAACCCATGGACCATTAACTGCCTTCTTCTATTTGCATAGTAATGATAGTGAACCTATGGTGATTTACTGCTCTGACTTGTATCATAAATAACAGATCATTTACGCTGCTAATTACACTCATTTCCATATCAATAATGCATTCTGGTTTGGGTTGGACTACTGCATTAGAAATGGAATGGAATGACAAATTGATTTTCTCTTAAAATGGTGTAAAACAGGTAGCTATTACAAATAGATACTATTAAGTAATGTAGATGAGTGCAAAAGACATTTTTACACTTAATCTTGTAACTTGAAGCATCAAAAGTATAGATTTGTCAGAAAATTATTGTCCTGTGAGCAAGAGAAGTGTGTAACATTTGTTTCTATCTGTTGGTGTCTGTCAGCCCTACTTGTCTAGAGTATGGTAATCCTGAGGCCTCTGTCTCATGTTTACTTTGTGGGTGGGCCAGTTAGCTCTATTATGTGATCCTAGACTGCACTTATAATCTGCAACAGTCATTTTTAAAATATAGGCTTTACTTCAAAAGGGTTGATCACGAAAGAGTGTGGATAGGTAGTATAAACTCATCATTACTCCTGGAGAATCATCAGTGTTCAGTGTATGACTTATAGATCAGTGGTGCTACACACACACGCACACACACATGCACACACAGAAGAACTTGGAAGAACTTTTATATTAATGATGACTATATATACACATGTGTATGTGTGTACATATATGTAGAGAAAGAGAAGGACAGAGAGAGATGAGATTTTTTGAAAGACTTTAATTAAAATATCAGCTTCTGTGTTTTAGCTACTGAAAGAAATTACTAAATCACATTGGAATACATGTTTAGAAGAAAATGCACTATGAAAAAGAGCAAATTTGTACAAGTTATATCCACATAATCTTGTTAAAATTATTATAATACACATTTGGCAATAAAATACATTTAAAAAGTAAGAAACACTCAGAAATTGTATTTTAAAGTTTGATTTTAGCCCTCTCTGAAGAGTACTATCATGTTTAAACTTAAAAGTAGAGAACAGTGACAAATAATATATTTCCAAAGTTGTTAAAGTCTAAAATATTTTGTAGAGAATACAAATATTCTATAAATGAAAAAGGAGATGAAAAGTCTCAGTTGTATTTTTTTATATCAGAAGATGTTTCTGAAGATAAATGGTTCAATATGTGAAAATTCATTCAGAAGAAAACTTTATGATTATAATTAAACTGAGAAGGTAATAATTTACATGATTAGGTGACTTATCCTGCATATCAAGAATTTGATTATTAATGCATTTAGTGGACAGGAACAAAGAAATGAAAAATACATAAACTTTCCTGTTCCTCCAAATCATGGTTTAAAATGTTGCATACCAACTAGCTAGAAAATGCTAGGAGAGGATTGAATGAAACATGGACAATGATTTTAAAAGTATTATTCATTGATAGATCAATTTATTCATAGTGAAATGCTTAAGATAGAGTCTAACCAAGAAAGACAGGGAGAGGTGGAGGTATGATGAATTTCTAGTACATTTAGTTGTCCCAAGATCTCAAGAATATTTTTCCCTGAATCAATATTACTTTTATATTATAATGTATATCACCAAATTACAGTCAAATTATTATATCACAATATAGATGTATTTCATTTGGGGGAGACTTTTTGAAGTTATTATTTAAAATAACAGCGGCCTTACTATTTTGGGGAAATATATAATTACTTTATAATAATATATTGATTATTAGATACATTTTAAAACAATATGTGTGTGTGTGTGTGTGTGTGTGTGTGTGTGTGTGTTCCTGGAAACAACAGTGTTGCTAGTTCTTTGGGTCCTTTCAGAGATATTGTATGATACATATACAAAAATTTTGCATATACATGTAATTTTCCTTATCCCCTTCCTGTAGACGAATGATAGATAACAGGTTACAAACTGTGTTGCATCATGCTTTAAAGCATATACTTTAAAGATATACTTTGAAGATTGTTCCATTTTAGTATATAAAAATATAAAGTTATATATATATTTTAATATATGGGCAAATAGCAGTATCAAACTCAAGTTTATTAAAGGCTGATTTTCTTTAACTTCAACAGATTTGCACTAGATCAATAATGAGCTTGATTTACAATACCAAATTACATTTTTGAATGTAGTATTATAACTAATTTATAATGACATTTTCAAGAAAGTTTAGAAAAATCTGTTTACATCTTTAAAACCTCACATATATATATAGGTAGATAGATAGATTTGGCCAGGAGTTTCTGTATTTATATTTCCGGACAATATTTTTCTTCATGGATTTATAGCTAACATTACATATCACCTGTACTGTTATTTTTTTGTACATCATAACTAAAATGAATATGGGTCATTGTCTCTGGTAAAGTGATTGACAAATTGATGAATTGTCTTTCTGCTTGCACTTTTCATTCTGAAAATAAGTAAAAGGCTTTTTCCTTGATTATAAACAGAAGTAAACAAAGTCTTTGTGCGTTTCTATATTATAATTTGAATTCCCCAACTCTTCCCTTTCACAACAGCATACGTTCTGCACCAAAACAACCCATATACTAACCTAGGGTCACCTAATTTTATCTGATAACTGTAGGTGATCTACAGATATTATCGGAGTACAACTTGTTCTAGTAACAAATCAACTTGTTTTGTGTAGCAGTCAGTGGAAGTACATTTTGGGAAATGGCAGGGGTCTCTTTTTAATGTAGCCTCAAAAATTTGTCCCCTTCTGATTGGGAGAAAAATAAATAGACTTGTATGCCCATAATTAGGTATTTGACAAATATTTCTTTAATGAATAACCACTGTATAGACTTGAAAATAAAACAAAGATTGTCCCTCTGATTTCAATAGCTAAGAAGGCATTTTGATCATAGGATGGCCTGATGTACACCAGGTCTTCATTTGCCCTAAGGAGACTGAGTAAAAAAAAAAAAAAATGAATTTCAAGATGAGTTGTTAAAAGACATCTAAAACACATGAGGGAAAATAAAGTTTTTGGTAAATGATAATGAACAGTAGTTGTGGTTATTTAAGAAGAGTTGTAGATTGTATTCCTAATTGTGTTATTTTTAAAAGATTAATCTTATATGATTAAACACAGAATTCCAATACTTTTTGGGTTGGCCAAAAAGTGTCTTCTGTTTTTAAGTAAAAATAAAAGACACATTTTTCATTTTCACCAAGAACTTTATCGAACAACATATTCACCCTTTTGGTCCACTACCTTGTGCCATTTTTCTGGCAACTTCATAATTCCATCTTCCCCAAACTTTTTATCTTCTTGAGCAAAGAACCGTTCCAGGTGCCTTTTACAGTCTTCCAGGGAATTGAAATTTTTTCCGTTCAGAGAATTTTGTAAAGACCAAAATAAATGGAAATCCGAAGGTGCAATGTCTGGTGAATACGGTGGATGAATCAGAATTTCCCAGCCAAGTTGTAACAGATTTTGCCTGGTCATCAAAGAAACATGCAGTCTTGCCTTATCCTGATGGAAGATTATGCATTTTCTGTTGACTAATTCTGGACACTTTTCACTGAGTGCTGCTTTCAGTTGGTCTAATTGGGAGCAGTAACTGTTGGAATTAATCGTTTGGTTTTCTGGAAGGAGCTCATAATAGAGGACTCCCTTCATACCCCACCATATACACAACATCACCTCCTTTGGATGAAGACTGGCCTTTGGTGTGGTTGGTGGTGGTTCATTTCGCTTGCCCCATGATTTCTTCCATTCCATATTATTGTACAGTGTCCACTGTTCATCGCCTGTCACAATTTGTTTTAAAAACAGAATGTTTTCATTATATTTCAATAGAGAATCGCATGTGGAAACACTGTCAAGAAAGTTTTTTTTTGCTTAATTTACGTGGAACCCAAACATCAAAGTGATTTACCTAACCAAGCTGGCGCAAATTATTTTAAACGCTTGATTTGGATATTTTGAGTATGTCGGCTGTCTTCCTTGTGGTGTAACATTGATTATTCTCAATTAATGTCTCAATTTGATCGCCATCTACTTCAGCTGGTCTGCCCGACCGTGGAGCATCATCCATTGAGAAACCTCCAGCACAAAACTTCGCAAACCATTTTTGACACATTCGATCAGTCATAGCACCTTCTCCATACACTGCACAAATCTTTTTTTTTTTTTTTTTTTTGCATTTCTGTTGCATTTTTACCTTTCTTGGAATAATAAAGCATAATAGTCCAAAAAGCTTGCTTTTTTCTCCCATCTTCAATATTAAATGGCTACACAAAACTTCACCAATTTTGATGTCTTTTTTTAAATGCACGCTGTTATGACAGCTGTCACATACAATCTAACAAAATTGTTTTGAATGAAGTTAAAGACAACTAAGTGCTACTAGAGCCATCTTATGGAAAAAACTGAAGGAATCTTTTGGCCAACCCAATATTATTTAGGTTTTACTTATATTTTTTTGAAATTTTGAAAACAAACAAACAATAAAACCTCATGGGCCAAATCAGGACTATAGGCAAATCTTCCTATCATGTTGGCTCAGTATTTCAAATCACTTGGTCAAGTAAGTGTCTATCCCCACCTAAGGTACCTGAAAGTATACCTTAATTAAGGGTTCTCTTTGCATAGTGCATCACCTTCCTTAAATTTGAACCCATGAATGAAAAGCTAACAAGTGACAGCACCAAATTCAGACTTTAAAGAATGTTAAAAATTGATGTTCATGCAGAATTGTAATTATTGTTATTTTGCTTATGCTGTGTGGCTAGAAATTAATTAGAGTTTAATCATTTTTCATATATGTGTTTGTACACTAACCTAGAAGCTTCATAGTGCAGACATCCCATGTGTAGGCAAAAATAAGTCACATGCATGTCACACTTATTTGCTGTGCCTATTTGAAATTATCAATATGTCATTTTCCCACTGTAGATGCATGTAATTTTACCAGTGGTCACCAACTCTTATCATCTCTAGCTGAACCTCTATGTATGGTCTTCTCCCTTTATCTCATATGTGACACCTCTTCTTTCTATGATTCAGAGTGTCACTGTCAGCTTTGGGTACCTTCTGATGTCACTTTTTAAAAGAGAGTAGCTAAGTTATAAAGCTTTACTTGGTACTGCATGAGGTAACCGTAATATATTTTCTGTCCATATGACTAATTATTTCTCTAAGCATGCTTATCATTCTGCATTTGCTAGTAGTTGTATTATGTTTTTATTTATCTTCCTTATATATTCCTGTGGAGTTAAGTGGCATGGATATTGTTATGTTACTAGCTCTAAATGTAGTACTTATTTACTCAGATTATTTTAAATTTTTACAACTTTTATTCTATTACTGACCTCAAGTAATTATTTTGGTATCTTCTAACAATGTCTACTATAGTATTCTGCATATTTAAACATTTCTTTCAAGCTATTATACTGTATATTTTTTAAAGTAATATTCATTCCGTCAACAATGACTGGTAGATATTTCTATTGAAAATGATGTAAGAGAGAAAGGGATTAATTTTGGCAATGTTAAATTACATATTTGCATTTGCATTGGTGGATTCCTTTTAATGTTTTCACTTAGGGTCACACTGATATCTAACTTGGTACCCCCTCTCCTACCAAAATTAATACAAATCAAGAACCAATGATTTTCTGAATAAGGTCTACTAGTCTCTTATATTATATAGTAGTAGGTCCCTGATGAGGTAAAACTCTGTGAGAGCTTTCCTCCACAGTAAAAGTGTTTGGCTGTGCTTAGAATACACCTGGTGAAATTTGGTATTGTCTAAGTGACTTAACAAATAGTTAATTTGTGTTTTCTGTTTCTGCTGACTTTGCAAAGAAACAGATTATATTTCCATCATCAGTGCACGAATGCTTTTGTGACTGTTCACTAGCATACAACAAATACTAAGCAAAAATTATGTATTATCCTATTGAGCAGTTAGTGATCTGATATTTAGTCAAATCTGAAGTTTCTAAATGTATAATAAATTTCAGTGCTGCATTATTACTGGGAATTTGTTTAAAACTGCATTTCCAGTTGTGGCACCACACCATCATATTGGCCTCCCCTGAATTGTTCACTCCTTTTTCCTACATGTTTGTGTCTTATGTCTTTTGAATTTAGGCTTTGAATTAAAGTCATATAGATAATACACTTGTAATTTCAAATGCCTCAGACTTTTCTGAGAGTATTTCTAAATTAATTTATTCACTTTACTGGTTCAGTTTTTAGTCCCTTGTGATTACAATGATGTCTCTAGTTCCTTATTTTACAGAGCTATGCAATCAGGTCAACATTCTATGCTCTCAAAGAACTCTCAAGAAAACCACCACATATTTTATGTCTTCAGATTTTTCTAATACGATGATGTGGGTAGTTTCAACAATCTCTTATCTTCTTCCACTTTATGGTCTTTAAAGAAACTATTGAAAAACTTTGATTTTCACCTTAACAATGTAAGAACCCAAACATGATATGACATTTGCCATTCTTATTTTATGACAATATTCCAAAGTGACAGCCCCCCAAATAAGTAATTCCTCATGTATAATGAACAAAATTTTCTGTCCTACTTGGCAAACTAGATATAGAAAGCAAGAAGAATAAATGACACAAGTGTTGTGGCAGTTGAAATTTTGGAATTATTGGTTAAGTGTATGCAAGTTATTAGAATAAACAGACTTTAATAACTGACAGTTGTCAGTATGATCATAAAGACGTTTTTCAGAAGGAACACAGTAAATACAGACAAATAAGTTTTCAATACAATTTCTTTTAAGTAAGTACAATCTCTAAAAACGTGTATAGTTTCCAATTAAGCAAAAGTAACCTGTCATGGGAAGGCAATATTATTCTTGTAAGCATTGGCTTAATATATAACTTATAACTTCCAGTGAAATTCTTTGAAATAAATATCTATTAAGGTAATTTAGTTGGTGAATTTTGTTTAGGCTTTAAAAATATTTGTCTTTCTGACTACAGGGTATAAAAGACATTGCCATGAACTGCAGACAAATGTGACCAATTGTATGGCTCATCTTTATAAAATTTAAAATACCCGACCTTGATGTCTAAGCCCACAGTGAAATCTCCAAGTTCGCAGGAAACAAAAAGACCTCTAAAAACAAACAAACAAAAAATTATACAATAGAGTTTTGCTTTAATCAATTTATCCATTCTTTCAGCAGATATGTATTGAGCCAAGCCCTGTGTCATGTACTAAGAATAGAATATCCCTTGTCCTCATAATGCTTGTCATTGCCTGGGAAGAGAGACATTAAGCAAGTAATGATAAGTGTGAGGCATGCCATGAAGAAGGGCTCATTGCTACCATGTTATGCTCTTCATTAATACTGGAAGGAGGTATATTAGGAGGTCTAGAGCAAGAGTTCAGAAATAATGAGGTGGTCCTTCTGAGTAGGATGTAGAAAGGAACTTCTGTAAGAAGCCATGCTTAAAAGGAACAAGCAAACCCCTCTCTGGAAAGGACTGTGTGGATATGATGGGAATGGGAATGGGAAAACTTAAAGAGATCCCATTCTCCTAGAATTGAAGCAGATCATGTATACATTTGAAGAGGTAAGTATAAGAACTTCCCATATAAATCAAACATAATTTAAATAAATGTATTTGTAAAGAAAAATTTAAGGTACACCCCTAAGATTTGAATTTCATTTATATTCAGCTTAGTGGTGGACTGGCTGTGGCCTGTCATTTCTTATATATGAAACATTAGTTTCCTAAGTGGAAAATTAAAATGTGCAATCTTGAATTTACTTCTTGGAACAGTTTTCAGAAATACATTAATGTACGAGAAGACATAATTGATTGTGTTTTTTGGTGAATGGTGTATATAACATTTCTGAAATCTGGATTAAGTTATGAATGCTATAAAATGGAAATATGTATCATAATGATCTATTTGTGTATTAAAGGAACATATGAAAGTCTGATATTCTGAAAGCTTACTAGATATTTCAGTTTTCATAATGCAGTCAGTAATATAATTTTTATAACTTTGGACTTAGAACAAATTCATTTCATTGTAACACAGATATGTAAAAAATATATAGGGCAAAACAGTATAAACACGTAGACATATTTTACAGTAGAAAATACAATAAAGATTTCTGTCAGAGCTAGTAATAGTGTCTCAGTGCAAGAAGTTTTAAAGAACCTCAGATGTAATCAATATTCTGCACCCTATTAACTATAGAATTGATTAATTCAGCTCTAGATATGGATGGATTGCTTAATATATTCAGGTGTCTTAAGCATAAACTACACAAAGTGAGTTAGAGGCATTTCACTCCTAACACATAGTAAGTCCTCAAAATTTATTAAGTGAAAAATTGGAAAATGCATAAGTGAATCAATTAAATTAGTAAATTAATGAATTTGAATTCTTGATAACAGAGTATATTATAATACTATGCATTAAAGATAAATATATGTATATACATTTATATGTATATGTGTCTATGTACACATATACACACACACACATGATATGTTAAAATCACGAGTGATATGTTTGTTATAGACTGAATACCTGTATCATCCCCATTCATACTTGAAGCCCTACCCAGCAATGTGTTGGTATGTGGAGTTGGGACCTTTGGGAGGTGATTAGGTTTAGATGAAGTCGTGAGGGTGGTGCCCTCATGATAGGATTAGAGCCCTCGTAAGAAGGGGAGGAGACAGGACCTCTCTATATATGTATGTACATGCACTGAGGAAAGACCATTTTAGCACACAGCAAGGAGACCATCTGCTAGTCAGGAGGAGGGCCCTCGCCAAGAACTGAATCTGCTGATCTTGGACCTCACAGCCTCCAGAACTGTCAGAAATAAATGTCTGTTGTTAAAGACACCTAATCTATAGTATTTTGTTATAGCAGCCCAAATGACAAAACAATGTCTAACTTAGGATGAAGAATTATTCAAAGTGAAATCCGTCTTCTCCTTTTGGCTTATTTTTGTGTTTAGTATAATTCTGAAAAAGTTCAATCTGTGGGTACTCGCATACACAGTTCGCTGGATGCCTGCAAATTTCCGTTTAGTGTATTTATCTCTGCTACTTCAGAATGCAGGCCAAGTCTTTGCCGTTTACCTCCCTCTTGGCATCTAGTGTCGAGACTGCATATCATGGTATTTAATATCACTTTCAGATGCTAAAAAAAAATAGTATCACTTGCAGATACTGAAAAATCATGTATCTGCTCTGAAAGACACTGATTTTGAAAGTTCACTTCATTTTCCTGTAGGAATTTGGGTTAGATGCAGAGTAAATTTTGAATGTATCTTTAATTTAAAGTTAAAAAAAATACAAAGCTACAGTAGTGTTCACATACTAAGTTAATAAATACTGTGAATAAAATATAGGCAAAGGATATAGGATATCTTGTTTCTCTACATAACACTAAAGTATATTTCAAGGAAAGTTATAATTCTGCTTTCTTAAAGCTTTCCTATTTGCACTGAAATTCAATATTTTATAAGTTTAATTATAATAAACTGAACTCTATAGGACTATATTATGGAGCTAATTCAAAGTTAAAACATTTCAGAAACACCAGTTGTACAGGTAATGCTTACCTTGCATTAAAATCTACCCTAAATAGTTTGTGGTTTGAAGTTTATGTGGTAAATCATTTATATTTCTTAAAGAAGATAATATTTCTTTTTTGTAATTAATTTATTTACTTTTGGCTGCATTGGGTCTTTGTTACTGCGTGTGGGCTTTCTCTAGTTGCAGTGAGTAGGGCTTCTTGTTGCAGTGGCTTCTCTTGTTGTGGAGCACAGGCTCTAGGAACGTGGGCTTCAGTAGTTGTGGCATGCGGGCTAAGTAGTTGTGGCCCGTGGGCTCTAGAGTGCAGGCTCAGTAGTTGTGACACATGGGCTTAGTTGCTTCATGGCATGTGGGATGTTCCCAGACCAGGGCTCGCGCCAGTATCCCCTTCATTGGCAGGCAGATTCTTAACCACTGTGCCACCAGGGAAGCCCAGAAGATAACATTTCTCATTAGAGTTTTTATTAGCAATCTAAGGGAGGCACAATTAAATTTATTAAGAAGCATTTCTCCAGTTATTTAGTAGTTTTGAAAAGAATGTTTGATTCCTTCTTCTCTTCTTAATTAATGTATTATTTTGTTTGTTTTCTTAATGATTTAACAGTTAAAGGGAACCAAAGCTTTTATTTTTATGTAGAATTCCATTTTATTTTGTTAACAAAGGTAGACTATTGATAGAAAATTACTATTATGTGAAACTAGTGTGAAAAATTTAGACTCTTAGCTGGTGGAGAATACACTGATTTGGACTACTCTAAATTATACTCTCTAAACTGCTCTAAATGATATATTCAGGCATTATATTATAATTAATAAATTTGGAAAACACCATAAAATGTTAACTGAGTAATTTAGAATGGAAATTTCCAGGAAAAGATTTTACAACTTAAGCATTTTCTCACATACCATTGTTATTATATTTAGTATTAAGGTGGTGGTAATTTGCAAAATGCTTTCTCATATTTTTTTCACAGGACTGCCAATTTAAATTAAAGTATATCTCATTTCTGTGTCATTAGGACAAAGTAGCGCTCAGGAAAGATCCATTATAATAAGTGGGTACTAACTGATGAAATAATCAATCAGGTTCCAAAGATATAGGGATTTTTATTGAGAACTATTAAAATTTGAATATAGCTTAGCTATGGCTAGCCAAGTTAATTGTTAAACTTCCAATTACCATTATTTGCTTTTTCTCTTTCTGATTTCCATTTATTTATTGAGTTCCTGTTTTGTTTATTTAAGGCAGTGTAAGAGAAAGTGAAGAAATATATGTTTTTAATTTTTTTCATTTAAGAAATTGATAGGTATTGTTATATCTTCCACAAATTCTTATGGTTAAAAAAGTATGGAATAAGATCCTTTTAAAAATACTTATCTAACATTTGTTCTAACTAGAAATGCATAAGATACACCTCCAATGAAATTTTAAATTGGACTGATACTGTAATTCAAAAATTAGGAAGATAAAATTCATCTCCTGATCATTCTATTTCGAATGCTAATTTTTGAGAATTTCTTTTAAAGTATAAATCTTTTTTCCCTCTTCTTTGGTTAGTATATTTTTTCTTAGATGTATATCTCCTGTAAGAAATCAATTTATGATATTATCTTATCAAAGGCCTTATCATGAGAGTTGGGGTGAAAAGAAGTAGAAAACATCTTCATTTGCCAAATAAAGTTGGATTTGATGAGATTAAGAAGTTAAATATGCTGATATTGTCTTGTGGATTAGTCAAGTTTGAAACACTGTGGGGGAGAAAAAAAAAACTGCCAATAAGTGAAATGTAAAGGAATCATTATCACTTACATGTGCCTGTAGACTGTGTTGAAGGAGAAATTTCCTTGCCCAGTTTCTATAGAGACCCCAGACTACATATATATGTCAGTAATATATTGCATTGCTAATAATGATGTAAGAGTTGAACTTGAGTGTTCCACAAAGCTCATATATATATATAGATCAGTTAATTTAATCTTGTCAGGGTTTTAAAGGTTTTATTCATACTTTATGTGAATGCATTATATGAGTTTGAATGATTTGAAAACAAGGCAGCTTGAAGTTCAAGAGTTTTAATTCAGATATCATAGATATTCATTGTCTTTTTGAATGTAGGAAGAAAAAATCTTGAAAATGAGCAAATATTTTTAAACCACTTTCCGAAGGATGGCATCTTTTCACAAGTCTTCATTGGTGTGAGCCAGACCTTTCTAGCAAAGGAATGAAAGGATGTTGCAAACAGTACACTATTGTGCATTTCTATCAAAGGCAGGAAACTGGAGAGCTTGATGTGTGTCTTAATTTCCCTACTTCTTGTCCTTGCTGCCATGTTTTCGACAGCCTGTTCATTTTGATGTGGCAGATAAATAGGTATGGGTGGACACAGTGGGAGAGTTACTTTGCATTGATTGAATTGGCAAGGAATGATGCTTTAGTAAGGACCCTCCATGTATTTTGCAATCCTATTAGCAGTACAAACGCAAGTCAATAGAAAGATATAGTGAGGGGCCCATGTGTGGTTGGCTTCGTGAGTTTGCAATCTGTGTAGTTAGACAGGACCCTGTTTTCAGAAGGGATCCATGCTTTGTTGTCACCATCTTGAAGTTATTAATTTGAACAAGGGACACTATATTTTCCATTTTCATGGGGCTCCACAAATTTTGCAGCTTTCTGTGGTCCCATGGATAATATCATAAGTTGAATGGAAAAAAGGAATTCTCCAATTGTTGCATGCTTGCTAAATAAAGAGCCATTATCTGTCTTTGACATCAGTACAGAAAATAACAGTTTATTATTTAAAAAGGGGAAGATAAACACCATTAGAAACACAGTTTAGAGAATATCAGTGTTGTGCTACTCAACCAGGTATTTGTATTCATATTTAACCAGGTATTTTCTCTTTATTTTGTCCTAGAATATCAATGATATATATAGTATATCAGTGTCCTCCAAATAAATACATATGATGTTGATTAGACATGTATATCCCTTTAAGTCTTCAGTTAATTTGGAAAGTCTCCTCTTTGGTATATTTTTTCCATCCAAATAACTATTTTTGTTACATTCTTTATTTACTAATATTTTCCCACTATTTCTACATGGCATTCTGGGATGAAAAATCTACAAGTACAAGTACACAGCATTCCAAAATAAGTGACACAGACAAATAGAGTCCTTTGTAAATTGTTTTCACTTATGCTGCTATTTTTTCATTAGGTTTGTCTTGCTTTTAATGAAACCTTAAGAAGGTGGGCTAGGGCTAATTTCAGACAAATGAATAATCTCTACACCTAGTTATAAAATAGGTGTTACAAAGTAAAGTAAGTGGTTAAACATGGGCCTTTATTTCTTACTCAAATTACACAGCCAAAGGATTTCCTCTCTAAATTCTTGGAGCATTCCTTCCAATTCTAGAATACCAAAGTAGGTAAGTGACTTTTGAGAGGAAAATTAGGTTCCAGACCTACTGCAGTGGGATAATGTTCTCATCGGACATGTTCCTGAAATCATCATCAGATTCAGTTTAATGGATTCAAAGACTCATTTGTTGTGAAACAAAAAAAGCATGTTACTCCTAGTTGAATTAGCATTATGTTGGCAGAGCTTTAGGCAACTTTTGGCCTAGTCGATGTTTGGATTCAGCTCTCCGAATGTTTATTTCAAGCCAAATGTCTAACTAGACAGAAATCTGTTCACGTAGTCATTTATTGTGACAACAACTACATCATTAGACAAACCAGTCTGGTCACAGACTATGAGTTAGCCTCCATGTCTTTAGCCAGCTTCCTTCTGTGGGTTCCAATTTAAATCAGTTCAGTATGCTTTCTAGTTCAGGTTCATATGAAACATAAAGCAAGCTAGGGGGAAGAAAAAAAGAAGAAGTGCTGTACTCATTTCTAATTTCTGCATATTATAAAAGAAGTGCTGTACTCATTTCTAATTTCTGCATATTGTAAGACTAGAAAGGAATTGTTAAACAACTTCATATTTTTATTAGGATCAGAAATTTTAAAGTTAAGTATCCAACTTAACAATTTCATTTAAAATACTAAGATTGAAGCCTTGGAATTTCTTTAATCTGGTCATATTAGAAAGCCCTGAGTTTTTGGAATGAAGAAATTCAGTGTCACATAAAGTTTTTACAGCATTTCAGAATTCTAGTAGAAAGATCATCTTTCAAATTGTAGATGAACTTCTGGTATGCAAGACACCTGTACCTACTAAAGGCATATTCAGCCTGCTAAATTGCAAATATTAAATCATTTTGATTTTTTAAAGTTCGTAGTTAAAAGAATATAGAATGAAAATATAATTTTTATAGTTTTCCACTAATAGGGCAATGAATCTGTCAAAAGAGAAGTTTTACAAAACATTCCTCTACATAAAGTACTCTAGTGGTAAAGCATGTTACTGTTGAAATTTAAATCAGCTTTAATAGCAGTCAGGAAATTTCAGAGATGAAGTCCCATGAGATACTGCAAGTTTGTTTTTGAATTTTTGGGTTTGTGTGTGTAAATGTGTATGTTTAGGAGTGTGATACAACCACCTCATCTGTTTGTACCACTTTATGGAGCATTTTCACATAAATTATCTCATCAGATCTTAACAACTCTGGAAAGTAGTAAGCTGGCATTTTATCCTTATGTTATGGTTGAAAATAACTAAGAATCTGAAAGATTAAATAAGCTTACCTGATTTCTGTAGCTATGAGTTATCCTGGACAATACTGTTGTTTTATTATTTTAAAGATTCTTTTTCTGAAACAGAATCAGTATAGATAATGTATTATCAGCAGAAGATAAGTGAAGTATTGTGTGGCTATCTATGAATGCACACACTTGTACATATTTATGTAAGAGTAAATTCTTATTAGAATAATTTGGTAATATCTATTAAACAGTCTAAATAATAAGAGATATGGGAATACAGACCTGAACTAGATGAAGATTTCAAGCACAGGGCTCTTTCTGCTATACTGTGCTAGCCCCGTATTGTTTGTGTTACTGGATTTTGAAATTAAGCAGGTGTATTCCATTAGCAAGCATAAGACAAAACAAGGTATACGAACTAGAACTAGAACTATAGGACTGCTTAACAGTTGTATTTCTTCCAACCACTGTTAATTATGATCATCATAATTAAGTTAAACTTAAGTAAAAATGGCTTATCCAGTTGAGTAAAGTGGATATAAACAGGAGACTGTTTAGTATTCTGAGTTATTTTGAATGATATGGTCAGATGTGTGTGTGGGTATTTAACTTTCCCACTTATTTGGAATCATGAGTAAATGAGCACCTAGGTATGCAAGGACTTTGCCTCCTGTAAAGCACTATAAAAATACTAGTTGCTTCAGTCTGTATGCACATATCACAAAGTAATGCAGAGGGAATTACCCTATTCATCAGGCTGATGTAGATTACAAAACTTGGCAATTGGGGCTTAACATTTTATGATCTGTTTTTAAAATGCAGTAACATGATACAGAAATGCATTTTAAGCTGTTTTGTAAAACAAAAGTTACCTCATTTCAAATGATATGTGTAATTGAATATATTTGGAATGGAAGTTTTAGCTGAGAATTGAAGACAATAGGAACCTCATTCCAAACTACAAGACTATCCTGATCAAGTTGAAAGAAGAAAGAAAGGGAAAAACTAATATTGGGATTCTTAAACACTTTACCAAAATTAAGGAGGAGTTTGAAGATTTACAAAGAGAGATTCTTGTGTGCTGTGATTTCCAGTCCCACATCTTCCAAAGCAACATGGGTGTGTGCATAATTCTCTCCATGAGTGTGTCTTTAGGAAAACCAAAGAGAGGGTTTATCAGTTTGAAGGATATGGTGGACTGGTATATGAGAGAAAGGCTGACTAATTACCTAGACTTCAGAGTGACCAAGACATGATTGTGTTGGACTTCATAGTAGATCTGAAAGAAAAAGAATGGGTCTTTCCCATGGACCAGATGAGGAGTTACAGGAAAGAGCTGATGTGGCATCATTTTAGTCTAGAAGCTGCATATACTACAGGATAATTAGTGAGTAAGAATGTTGCAATTGCCCTTGTCAGGGGAACTTTAGGTAAGAAAATCCAAACTAAAGGGGAAGGGGAGAAGAGGAAATATGTCTTCCTTGTCGAGTTCATAAAAGTACTTAGGAGCAAAGAATCAATTCAAATAATTGGTAAGTTATGAGAGCTCCTGCACTAGCTCCTCATCAATCAAGAAAGGACTTTTCTACTCCCCACTCTTTGGTCCAAAGCTGAAGGATTTTAGAAATTGGTATTAGCAAGCTGAGGGAGAAGGGGTAAGAGCACAAGCCTGGAAAAGAGAGAAGCCATCCCTTCCCCTTCCCTTGTAGCAGTACTTATTCATCAAAATAGGTATTACAATAAGTATTTATCTTTTTGTTCATTGACTATTTTGATGTAATATCTTTCCCTATATATGTCAATATGTCTTTCTAACTTTTGGTTTCACAAATTTCCCTCTTAGAAATTTCTAAAATTTGTAGGAGTCCTCCTGGTAGAACAAAGTTATACCATAAAGGTGATGTAGTTGAGTTTGGTAAGGGGCACCATTTAAAGACTACTTTTAACCTAAGTTTATTCGTCCTGCCACTGAAAAATATAACTTTGAAACCAACAAAATAGGAATACATTAAAAAACTTGTCTATATCCAATCCATTAATTTAATTTTAAAATATAAATAATGACTATTTTGCCTGAGTTCTAGCCACTCAGATAACATTATGTTATTTCAAGTATTACATAAATTTAGTTGTGTTTATTTTATCTTAAAATCAAAGAGGTTTTATAATAAAATAGTTTAGATCATTTTACTTAAAATTGCTTTTTTATATTATAACTTTAAAGACTGAAATGTTTATAATTTGTTTTAATACAAATTTGATCCATACCATTATAAAACTTTTGCCAAACCTAGTACTTAAAATGTCAGTCATCAGAGAATGTAGCTGTATTTCATTATTTTAAGGTTAGAAATTACTCAATAATAAATTATCTTATGAATATGTGAATATAAGGATAGATGTGCATATTTGTGTACATGTTAGAAACTTATATGATGAAGAGTCAATACAAGAACAGTTTAAGTGTCATAATCTAAATGAAATAACTATGAAGTGGGAGGTAATTACAACTGCTAATAATACATAATTACACTAAATTTCACATTTTTGTTTTTTTAGCTTATATATACCACTCTTTTATTATTCCAAAAAATATGCAGAATTCTTGCCTTACGTTATTCTTAGACTTAGATAAGAAAACGAGAGAATATTATTTAGTGAGACCATACATGCCATTTGTGCTGTAGATAGGCTTTATATATAATTTAAAACAAACATTAAATGCCTTTCAGGATTTTCCAATCTAAGATAAAACTTAAATGAGAAAATAAAAAAAAAGAATTTCCTTAAAAGAAATCCATATATGTGTTCCATATTTTCTTAATTTAAATTTACCTTTGCAGTGATAGTTTCTTTAAAAAATAAAGCAACCTTTTTCCCATTTGTAATGATTCATAAACACTATGAAATTTCACATATATTAAGTTGTGCACTAGAGTGTGTTTACTATTATTTTTGATTCTCTAACCCTGACCCACACTCTAACACTAACCAATGCATCAATAACTATATTACACAATTTTTGTCATTAATGGCAGTGATTCTTTTTTTTTTTTTTTTGTGGTACGCGGGCCTCTCACTGTTGTGGCCTCTTCCATTGCAGAGCACAGGCTCCGGACGCACAGGCTCAGTGGCCATGGCTCACAGGCCCAGCCGCTCCGTGGCATGTGGGATCTTCCTGGACCGGGGCACGAACCCGTGTCTCCTGCATCGGCAGGTGGACTCTCAACCACTGCGCCACCAGGGAAGCCCAATGACAGTGATTCTTACCATATATTTCTTAATAAAACGTCATTGCAATATGGTCTTTTGGTGATTATATTGTATGGCTGTGTAAAAATATCTTGCTTCTAGTTATACTTCTTATACAAACCTATAAAATAATTGAAAATCGAGAAAATCAAATAGAAACACATTATTTCTTTCAAATTTTATAATTAACCAGTCCAGGAGGTTTCTTCAATATCTAACAATCTATGAGTCTACTGCTTTAGCTTTGTTGTTTTCTGTAGATGAAGACTGGGTTTATTTCAGTGTTTATGTCAATAACTAGAATACATGAATTTAGACTGCAGATGTGATGTTAAGTCTGAAGAATCATTCCACTATGAAATTTGTGTCTGATGTGATGTCTTGTGAGAGCACAGACTTAGTCATACATTTGTTACTGAACTTATAATGATCAAGATTTTCGTTGTATCACTCAGTGATTTATCATCATGCTGGAGACTGATGAATGTGACTAATGGTGTCAGCACAGTGGAGCCAACAGCTTGTTTTACAACTTTAATAGCAAAATTACTTAATGAATTCTCAGCATGAGTGTGTGATAAGCAAAACTCTTTGGTCATCATGCTTTACAGACTTGTCATCACTGTTTTACCTTGGACGTATTTTTACAAACATTGTACATAAAGTGTAGAGCAGGACACTGCCAGTTCTTACTCTAACAAATTCACTTATAAATGTGATGTATTTTTTCTGCAACAGACATACATATTTATGTACACAATTATATCTAAATATAAAATTTAATTAAGGATGGACTAAATTACACCACAGTTAAAAATAACCCACAAATCTCAAGGACTCTGAAACATCAAAGATTTATTTCTCACTCGTGTTAAGGGTACAATGAGTACTGGCTGGGTGCCCTGCTTCACCTTGTCATTGTCCTTACCTCTTGACCTAGGCTGATGGAGCAGTCACTATCTAGAACTTTGTCGGTTGTGCCAGAAGGAAAGGAGAACATGTTGAAGTTCTACTGGCTCTTGAAGCTTCTGCTTAGGAGTGACACATGATACTCACACTTACATTTTTTATTAAATTAAGTCAAATGGCTATGTTTGAGTTCATTGATGTGAAGAAATGGAATTCTACCGTGGGCCCTAGAGAAGAGAGAATCTAGAACTAGTGCACCATCTTAATGACTACTAGATATATAATATCAATGTAATAGATATAGCTGTAAATGTACTCATATTTAGAGTTGGCTTTTGTAAGACAATATCTCCACATGAACATAAATATTAGTATTGTTTACTGATCATTTTTAATTTGAGGCAACACTTATGATTATAAATAGGGAATAGGTTGGACGGGTAGAATAGGGGAGTGTGTGGTATGCTGTTACCCGGAAACATTTGTGTTTCCATGTATTTTTACCCTTATTCTAACTTCCCTTCTTCTAAATTACTTGTTGTCTGTCCAAGCTACATGCCTTTCCATTTTAAGCTTATGGAAATTGATACTTTATGAAAATGAAGTATAATTAAGTTTGGTGATTAGATAGTAAATTTAACTATGTCATTGAAGAGATGATTTAGTAAAAAAGTGATTTTTATTGTCTGTGAATAGAATTGGACAAAATGAAAGAAGTTGTATTTGAAGAATTCAGTAGCCAGGTAATAAAGTTGGTTCCACAAACTACAAGTTCATTTCTGGCATTGTTGCACTGAAGATCGTTTGAAGTAATTTGTCGCAGTTGCTTTTAAATGAGATATGGAAGAAATTCCAGTAAAAACTTAGAGTAAACTCAGGTAAAGTTCAGTCGGATTTTAGTCCCAAACTTTGCTGCATATTGGAATCATCTGACAAACTTATAAAACACCCTAATGCTCAGGTATCAGAACATCTTGCTAGGGGCAGGTGGAGGGTGTTGGTTGTCCAACCATCAGCTTTTTTAAAGGCTCCTTGGGTGATTTTAGTGTGCAGCAAAGTTGGAAACCATTTGAAAATATTGAATAAAAAAACTTTCTGGAATGTAAAATAATATTACTGAAACAAAGCTTGTTTAATATATGTATAAGCATGTATTTTTTTTCTTCTAAATAGAACACTTATTCAGGTAGTTGTCTTTACAAGCAAAAGTATTTTACAAACCTAATCTTGTAATGTGGACCTTATGTATAAATTTAAAATTTTTACTGTTTTCTAGTAGTGAAATGTGTGTCACTTGTCATGATGAATAATATATCTTCTCGATATACAGCTTGATACATTAAAAAATCTACAAACATTGATGGTATGTTTTGTAAATTATGAAGTCTGGTACTATAATATAGTGATGGAAAAGAAGACAATTTCTAGGATATTAAATGGTCTTTTATCAAAACTTCTAACTCGCTGAAGTAATTTACTTTGTTCTGCTGTTTAGAGTTTATTCTTAAAAGTCAATTTTTAAATGTATATACATGAGTTAATGTATATATATGTGTATATATATATACCTAAAAAATATATATAGAGAGACATGCTTATTTATTTAAAAACATGTAAACATACACATATATTCAAGAAATATCTATAGGTTAGTTATGAAGAGCATGAACTTTCAAGTCAGAGTGCTTGGGTTCCAATCCAGTCTTTATCACTTACTAGCTTTGTAATCTTGGGCAAGTTATTTAAACTCACTGTGCCTCAGCTTCCTGACCTTAGAAGAGTGCCTGACAATTACTAAACATTCAGTATATGTTAGTTTCTGTTATTTTTGTTTTATATTCACATATTCAGCTCAATATTTTTGTTTTTTTCAAACATGAATAAGACACTTTCCTCAGAAGTTTTAGTCCAGTGAAGGTGACAAATATATAAACAATCTTTTAATACCGTGTGATAAGCTCAGCAGTAATAGAATTTGG
Organism: Mesoplodon densirostris; assembly: GCF_025265405.1. Classification (NCBI taxonomy): domain Eukaryota; kingdom Metazoa; phylum Chordata; class Mammalia; order Artiodactyla; family Ziphiidae; genus Mesoplodon; species Mesoplodon densirostris. The sequence goes on from NC_082668.1 coordinate 25,302,576, forward strand.
AAGAAGAAGAGGTGCTAATTCATGAGGCATATACAGTGGTATTCAAGGAAGGCTTCCAAATGAAGGTAACTACTTTAAAGGAATTTGCCCAGGTGGGAGGTGAGGGAGAGCATAATTGTGCAAAAAAAGGAGTACATTGTAAAGAGACTAGAGTAGGCTTTGAAAGCATGGCATGTTCAGGAAACTGCAGAGAGCTGAGGGTGTGGAATGTTTGGTGCAGGAGAGAAGATCCAGACCACAAAGACCTTCGTGTCTCATCCTAAGGAGTTTGTACTTTTTCTTGGTGGTGATGGAGAATCACTGAAGGACTCATAATGCAAGTATTGGTATTTTTAGAACCAATAATCAATGCACTCACAAATACATTATCTTAATGACAAACCAGAGTCAGTTCCCTGTCGACGATGAGTCTCTGAAAAGTTTTTAACAGCGAGCAACAAAGGTAAATTTTTCATTAATGTACCCGTCCTGTACTCTTTATTCAGTCTAGCTTTTCTATAATCTTAAATCATTTAGTCCTTAAAATGAAAACAAGATAACTATAATATGTGTAATCATCTTTTATATGCAATTTGTAACAGCACATAAGTAGTAGTAATTTTGTCCTTAATATGGCTTTCAGCCATATATGTTGTTCCCATTTTGCACCAAGAAATTGACCATTTCATTCTCCCAGACTGAGTGGTCATGCTAGTTCCAGGTCTGCCATCGTAGTATCAGTCCAAAGTGAACCTGCATTTGTAGTTTTCTTTTGACTCTCAAAGAGGTCTTCTTTGTATAGTGATTTAATAAGGTATGATGTGTTACGGCAGACAGGTGTTTGACGGCAAAAATATCTTAAACTTAGTCTGTAGCCACAGGTACAAGTTACTTAACTCTATGAGAATATGCTCAGACTATCAGTGACAATAGTGCTAAATATAAAATTAGTCATAATGTGGGGGTACTTAAATAAGCTTAAGACCTGGAACAAAATCAAAAAGTAGCATAGGTAGAAACTGATCAAACTTATCAAATATATTCACTTAGGACTCCATCGTGTTTGTGTTGTGAAGATGTAGATTTAGAGGATCCATCAGTTCACACTGTGAGTGGCCTCTAGCTTGTCCCTCAGCTTTCTTAGGATTTAGTCTTCTTCCTCTGTACTCTGGATGTGCTGAGCTATAAAATTTGGAAAATCATACTCCTATTAAATTCAATTATCAAGCAGTGAGAGTGTAGGAAGTTCTAGGTATGCTGCTAAGTCAGTATTATATTCAACCTCAATAATTTTCTGAAGAGCCGAGTGTAGTTGAAAGACAACTGGACTTTAAGTTTAGAAACTTGAGATTTTTCATTCAACATATACTTACTAAGTTCCTTCTACATAGCAGCTCCTGTTCTAGATGCTGGCACACAAAAATGATTAGATGTGGTCCTTAACCTTGAAGATCTTAGCCTATAGAGGGAAGTAAATTTGTGCAATAAATTATGAGAACATATCCTCACCTCCTTCAGATCTTTAATTAAATATTATTCTTCCTACTGAGACCTTTCCAGGCTGTCCTATATAAAATTGCACACACCATCTTCAAATACATAGTTTCTATCTCCCTTCCCTTCCAATTTTCTTCTACTTTTATTCATCTAACATACTGTAACTAACATATTATATATTTTACTTTTTTAAGCTTTTTTGTCTGTCTTCCCCTCTACCACTGCCAGATCCATAAGAACAGTGACTTTTTTGGTCTGTTTTTTCATTGCACTATGTGTTGGATATATAGTATTTGTTCAAAAAATATTTGTTGAATGAAATAACATATTGATAAATCAGTGACTCAATAATTAGGGACACTTTGAGAACAGAGGAAGGAGTAATTATTTCTGCTTGTGGTCCAGGTAGGATTAACAGAATTTGATCTAGGTCTTGAAAAATAATTAGAAGTTTACTGAGTGGTACTGAAGGCAGAGGAGGAAAAAAGGATAGATAGAGGAAGTAATTCTAGTCATGACTTGGCCATTAACTTACTGTATGAGTTATCTTTGAGCTTCTGCTAGAAATGATGGTTTATGCTATTTTTCACTTCCACTTTAGGATTCTACATTTTTTCTCCTCCTTCCTGGTTTGTGTGAGTAATCTTAGCATTTTAACTCTTTAGATTCTAAAGCTTATTATTAACAAATGATGACTGTTGTTCAGTAGTTTCAAGCCATCTGAAAAGTTCAGTCTATTGTGGCTTAAACTGGCTACTTAAACTCCATCAAGATGTTAGGAGCAGAGGTGGTTAGCAGATCTGCCTAAGGGAAATGTATAAGAAATAATTCACATTCAGATTTGCCTTCCAAAATTTTATTTTATTGTAGTAAGAATGCTCAGCATAAGATCTAGCCTCTTAACAGATTTTTTCTTTTTGCGGTACCTGGGCCTCTCACTGCTGTGGCCTCTCCCGTTGCGGAGCACAGGCTCCAGACGCATAGACCCAGCGGCCATGGCTCACGGGCCCAGCCGCTCCGCAGCATGTGGGATCCTCCTGGACCGGGGCACGAACCCGTGTCCCCTGCATCGGCAGGCAGACTCTCAACCACTGCACCACCAGGGAAGCCGTCTTAACAGATTTTTAAGTGTACCATGCAGTATTGTTAACTGTAGGCACAATGCTGTACAGCAGGTCTCTAGAACTTATTCATCTTGCTTAACTGAAACTTTAGGCCTGTTGATTAGTAACTCCTCAATTCCCCTCTCCCCCAGCCACCATTTTACTCCCTACTTCTATGAATTTGAGTATTTTAAATGTCTCATATAAGGTGGAATCATACAGTATTGTCCTTCTGTGACTGGCTTATTTCACTTGGGATAACGTCCTAAAGGCTCATCTGTGTTGTGGTATATTGCAAGATTTTTGTCTTTTTAAAATCTGAATAATATTCCATTTTATGTATATACCACATTTTCTTTATCCATTCATCCATTGATGGACATTCAGGTTGTTTCTACGTCTTGGTTATTGTAAATAGTACTACAATGAACATGGGAATGCAAATATTCCTTCAAGATTTTTATTTCAGTTCTTTTGGAAAAATACCCAGAAGTGGGATTTCTGGATAATATGATAGTTCTAGTTTTAATTTTTTTGAGGAACTGCTGTACTGTTTTCCATAGCAGCTACTCTATTTGCTTTTAAGTTGAAGAAACTCCCCATATTTCTGAGAATCCAAACAGTACAATTTCATTGAAATGTTTACTTTTTATACTCCAAGAAGTAAACTCTAGGAGAAAAACAAGTAAATTTAATAGAATTTTTTTAAAAATTTAAGATCTTAACAAAATATATTTGATCTATTTTATTAACCATAGTAATAAAAACAAACTGTACCACAGTTCTGTTTTGAAATTTGACTTTATTTGGGTCAATTAATCCTAACTATATGTAAGATAATTGTTTTACAAAGTCAGTAAATGAATTAGTAGGTGTAACTCAGTTATAAAACTCTTTTTCTGAACTGAATAAACAATGAGTCTTTTAGCTCTGATACATGGGAACCATTTATAATAAAGTATTATATGTTGTTATCAAATAAAAGTTGAGTAAAATAAAATACATCATGAAGAAAAGCTAATGAACTGTTTTTAATGAATTGTTTTTGGTATGACATTTATTGATAAGAAAACGTATATAAAATTTTAATCTAGTATTTCTTTGTTGTACAAAATAAAACAAAAATGTGCTTTTAGAATTTAACAATTTACAAAATCCTAATAGTTATGCACATGTAGTTGTTTCCTTAATATTATTTATGCAACACCATTAATTCTTTTTCAGTTAAAACGTTATTGAGGTAGCTGTAGATTCACACACAGAAATAATACACACAAATAAGAAATAATACACACAAATGCCTTGTATATTTTAATCAGTTAATGTAATGGTAACATTTTGTAGAACTCTGGTATAATGTCATAATTATATATTGACATTGATATATCCATTGGTCTTATTCATGTTTCCCCAGTTTCACTCATATTCCTATGTGTGTGTGTGTGTGTGTGTGTGTGTGTGTGTGTGTAAGTTCTATACAGTTTTGCTACCTGTGTAGGTTCATGTATCCACCACCACTGTCTGGATATTGAACAGTTACAACACCACAAAGATCCATTTTATCCTCCTTTTAAAACCATACCTACCTTCCTCCCTATCCTACCCCATCTCAAACCACTGGCAACCACTATTCTGTCCTCCATTTCTGAATGTTGTTATTTAAAAATGTTATGTAAACAGAATCATAAATTATGGAATATCTTGGGATTGGCTTTTTTCATTCAACATAATTGTCTTGAGTTTTGGCCAGGTCATTGTATGCACAATACATTCCTTTTTGATGCTGAATCATAAGTGTTCCATGATATGTATGAACCACGTGTTGTTCCCTGTTGAAGGTTATCTGGGCTGATGTCAGTTTTTGACTATCATAAATAAAGCTGCTGTGAGCTTTAGTGTACAAGCTTTTGTGTGAACATAGGTTTTCCTATCTCTGAAATAAATGGCCAAGAGCACAATAGTTATATAATATACATATTTTTTATAATTAATTAGTTAATTAATTAATTTTTGCCTGCGTCAGGTCTTCGTTGCTCTGCCCGGGCTTTCTCTAGTTGTGATGAGAGGGATACTCTTCATTGTGGTGTGCAGGCTTCTCATCACGGTGGCTTCTCTTGTTGTGGAGCATGGGCTCTAGGCGCGTGGGCTTCAGTAGTGGTGGCACATGGGCAAAGTATTTGTGGCTCACGGGCTCTAGAGCACAGGCTCAGTAGTTGTGGTGCAGGGGCTTAGTTGCTCCACAGCATGTGGGGTCTTCCCGGACCAGGGCTCGAACTTGTGTTCCATGCATTGGCAGGCGGATTCTTAACCGCTGCACCACCAGGGAAGCCCAACACATATAGTTTCAAAAAAAACTTCCAAACTCTTTTTCACAGTGGCTGTACCATTTTACATTCCCACCAGTAAAATAGGAGTGATCCAAACATTCCTCATCCTTGCCAGTATTTGGTGGTGTCACTATTTTCTGTTTTAGCCATTCTGAAACATATGTCATGGCATCATTGGTTTTTAACAAATATATTTGTGGCCTTTTACTAAGGAAAGAGGCTTACTTCACACTCTAAGTCACACTAACAGATTGCCAAAAGATAATGAAACAGTTATATAATAACTTGATTCTGATACAAAAAGAAGATCACAGCTTTGAGTAAATAAACATAATGGATTCTTCTCTGAAATGAGAAATTTATCATTATAAACAATTCATAATCTAAGCTCATGTTATTTATTTATTTTAGTATATGTTCAGTCATTTTGGGGCACCCTTGTAACACAAAATGTTATAACACATACTTGCGCAGATATATTTTAATGGTATAAATATCTTAACAGCTACAAAAATTTTTACAAAGCATTTGTATTACAAATCAATATGAATTTTACAATCAGATTTACAGAGAGGGCATATCTAATAAAAAGACTTTTTTAGCAGCCAATCATGAAGTGAGATAATGTTATATTTATATTGGGTTTTGTCTTTTCAGATATATTATCTTGATTGATCCTCACAATGACTCTCTGAGGAAAGCTTGATATTTTATAAATGAAGAAATTTATGACTAAATTGCTGGTTAAGTCTTGTCTAAGATTGCACAGCTAATAATGGTAGAACTGTGACTGGGATCCATGTCTAATCCTGAGGCGCTCTGACTAGTGAGAACAAAAATGAGTACAATGACATTGGGTAAATAATGAAGTTCATGATTAATTTTTAAGATAAATGCTTACCAGATGAACACTCTTTTATAGCTAGTTTCAAGTTGATTTGAAATGCTGTATCTCTAGTATCCAAAACATAGCTTTCACTAGCAACTCAATTACTTACTTAAGATCCAGTTAACATTTATTGAAGCTTTAGGTTATACTGTGCACATCCAAGTGTTAATTCATTTTGAAAAGATTCTGCTAATAATTTTAATTTAAAAAAAAAAACTGTTACTTCCACACCCAAGTAGGTTAATAGCCAGTTTATCTTTTAAAAGTTGTACCTTTTTGTAAAAGTTTGGAGATAAAGAGTGGGTTAATAATTATTGTTCAAATAACAGGTAAGCTGAAAATGTGTTGTATTTAACACAGATAATCAGATAAAAGTCGGTTTGTAAAATTTCTTTTTTTGTTGTTCAATATTTATGCTTCTTTAGCTTGAGCTCCTGCAATCCAATCCAATGGTTTTGTTAAAATAACATAATTTGAACTCAGATATAGTCTTTAAAAATTGCATTTAATTTTTTAAATTAAAATATCTAAGGAACAGGAACAATGCATCATGCCTTAATTTAAGGCAGCTTTTTCATTACATAACTTATTATCTGATGAAATATAGGTTAAAATACTTAATAAGAAAAATCTATTCAATGTGAAATTTAAAGTTTAAGTTGTTTGTCTTTACTGACTAAAAGGAATTATATAAAATTTAATCAAGAGAATTTTTTTAAGGAATCAGGTTATCTTTAGTGACCATTGATTTGAAGTTACCTATAATTTATAAAAATAAAGATTTGGGATCCCAAATCAAGCAGTAGGCATTCTTAAAGCCTCCTTGTCTTTACCCTCACATTCACTCAATCACCAAGTCCCACTGATTTTTCTTCCTAAATGTCTCCCAAGTTCAGCCGCTTTTCTGGGTGCTTCCCCATCATCCTATCTAGACCACCACCACACACCTGCAGTAACCTCCTGGCCAGTTCCCATCCAAATCTCTTCCACACAGTAGCCAGAGTGATTTGAAATGCAAATATAATCATGTCCCTTCCCTACTTAAAATCTTTAAAGGTTTCCGGTTGCTCTTAGGAGAAAGTCAAAACTCCTGCACAGGCTGAAAGTGTTTTGCCATCTTTCCAACGACATATCTTGCCACCTTTATCCTCAGCCATAAATGACTTTTTCAAGTCTTCCCATGCACACTTCCCCCTGCTTGGGTCACAGTCCTTTCAGCCTGCCTAACATACCATTCACTTCTTTGAAAGTGTTTCTTGACCGCTAGGCTGTAGGCTTTTAAGGCACCCTAATCTCTTTTGATCATAATGTTCACCACAATTTATGTACAGTTATGCTATGTTAACTTGTGCTTCTGTTCTTACCTCACTGTCCTGAAAGTTCCCTTGGCAGGCACCAGCTCTGTTTAGTGTTGCAGTTGCTGCTTCTAGCATGATGACTGAAGTGTAATCAATGCTCAGTAAATATCTATTAAATCAGTAAGTGAGGGGATAAAATCTGCATTTACATAAGTTTTTATATTGCTTTGTTGTAAATCAGAAAATGCACGACTTATTATTAGCAGCCCTTAGATTGAAGATGAATATATTTACAAAATTCCCACTGGTCACTATTGTACAAAATCATATTCCATCATAAACAAGTGTTAAAATAAGTAATGTAACCTCTTAATAATTGTGTATCTATATCAGCTTGACTGCAGGACAATTATAATTGAACAATTAAATACTTGTCACATATCTTTTCTTTCCATAATTAAGATTAGCAAATAATACCAGTCTGCATATAGAAAATTTGGAATAAGTAAGATGAATATTCACAGATATAGCCTAAAATAGAAGATGTTTTCAGGAAACCTTTATATTTATACGCTAATACCTTAATGATTAATCTGCTTTGGTCTTGTAAACCTTGACAAGTCCTGAATTAGAATCAGTGGATTGGTGTAACTACTTTCTTTTTCATGAGTTTCCTCATTAAATGCTTCACTTATACCATTGTCATAACGAGATCAAATTGTAGAGACGTGTGAAATTATTCTCTTTTAAATGCACTATCTTTTGAAAATACTATTTCTTAGGGACAAAAACATGTAAGTGTAATTGTAGTAATTAGCTCTATCTTTAAGCAATCTTGCAATAAAACACTTTAGCTCCACATTAAGTCAAATCTCACCCTGCAGTCTTGCCCCTCTTATTGTCATAATAAAATTTAATTAGCACTACAATGATCATGTCTGCATTTTAGATGAGTGCGGTTTTTAGGATGAAGTGTTTATCTTGTATAGATGTAGAATTTTATTATGTTTACAGAGAGGTACAGAAATCCTTAAGTGGCATCAGCTTTTCTTATACTGGATGTTTGGTTCAAATGGTCACTGATAAAGATTGGTTTTACTATTACATTTTGTTAAAAATTTTAAAAACCACATGTGGGTACCAGAGAAAAGAATAAAGAGAATGACAAAAATCATGCATAACGCCTTCACCAAGAGATAATGGGGACTAATATTTTTCTATATATCTTTACTGTCTTAAATCTACATTCTGTTTTTCAACTTTAAGGTCATAATACATATAGAATTTTATTTTTTGATTATTCATTTCACATATTATTAATGTGAACTTTTTTCATGTCTTATAACATTCTTCAGGAGTGTTTTTGAAATAATGGCTGTATGAAGTAACATATAGTGATGTTTCATATTCCTGATTTCAGTAGGTGTTACCAGTTTTCCTCATTTTAAAATAATACTATAAACATTGTAAATAACAATAAAATAAAAAGGTCTGGCTGGAAAAATTAGTTGAAACATTTGACAAATGGCTAATATCCTTAAGAAATTAAAAGGTGTCCACAATCAATAAGGAAAACAGATGCCCTGATAGAGAAATGAGCAAAATATGGATATGCTATTGATAAAAAAATTGGAAATATGCTAAACATGTTCAATCACATATATCCAAATGGAGGCAGCACTTTGCTATAATCTTTGGCAGAATAAGATTGGCAGAACTTAAAAAGACTGTGTTGTCAGGATATAGGAAACAGGACAGTCTCCTAACTGCTGGTAATATGTTGTCAGGATATAGGAAAGAGGACAGTTTCCTAACCTAGTAAAATCCCATCCATTTGGAAAACAATTTATCAATTAAAAAAACAAGAAATTTAAAGCCATTAGAGTTTTTAGAAATTTATTCCAGGAAAATATTCTGACATCTGAATATTTAATTGCCCCCAAAAGGGGGCAATTGCCCAAAAAGGGGCAATTATCTTGTTTTGTTTTCAAATAATAGGACAAAACTTGAGAGTAAATAATTTTTTAATATAAATTATGGGATTCATGGGTTAAATAAGTAATGCTATAATAATGTAATCGACTAATATGCAGTCAATAAAATGGAATAATATACATTTATTATCAATTGAAAATATATTACAAAACAGTGTAGTTTTATTTTTCACTTTTATATAGAAACATTCTTATTTGGTTGAAATTTACAAGGAGGTTATTATCATAAGAACTTAAAAAAAATCCTTGAGCTTTCTGTTTCTCTCAGGACTGAGAGTCACAGTCACAAATAAGGCATGCTTAAAAAACTTCTTTTGGGCTTCCCTGGTGGCGCAGTGGTTGAGAGTCCGCCTGCCGATGCAGGGGACACGGGTTCGTGCCCCGGTCCGGGAAGATCCCACATGCCGCGGAGCGGCTGGGCCTGTGAACCATGGCCACTGAGCCTGCACGTCCGGAGCCTGTGCTCTGCAACGGGAGAGGCCACAACAGTGAGAGGCCCACATACCGCAAAAAAAACCCCAAAAAACTTCTTTTAAGAAGTCATTTTCTTAAAAAACACTGATGTCATTAAATAAATAATGAATACTTATTGAAGTCATTGGTTTGGTCCTGCTATGGCTTAAGTAGATACTGTGAACCTGTTCCATCTAAATATCTGCCACATTAAAAAAAAAAATAATCGAAACTGCCTTTTCTTGTAGATCTTCATAGTCCTTGAAGCTGCTATAAAGGTCATATCTAACATTTAATGGTTCTCACTATGTGTGAGGTATTAATCTATTTTAAGAATTTTCTGTATATTGTCTCACAATAACCCTATAAAATAGATATCTTGATTATTTGCATTTTTCAAAGGAAGAAACTATGCTGGACAGAGTGTTAGTATCCTGCTCTGATGACAGAGTTAGTGAGTGGCTGAGCTTAGATTTGAATACAGGCAGTCAGCTTTAGAGTCACTAAACTCTACCACTTCTTAAGTTAGGAATTAAAAACTTTGAGAGGTTTCAGTAAGTCTAGAGGTTCTTCTCTGGATTCATTCTGAATTTTAGATTGAGATGAACTTCTAATAGTCTCCAGCAAAATACAGATTTGTCCCAGATCTTTTAGGACACCTCTGGAGTTCATTACAGCATTTTAAAGGAGTATACTGCTAAATGATTCCATTCTTTCCAGTGTTCTCTAGACAAGATGTTTCCACATTCTTTCTCTTTGAGGATACTTTTAAATAGTAGAATTTTGGCACCATGTTTTAAAGGTAGTAAAAGACCTCAAAATACATGAAACAAGTCAGCTAAAATTAATACACAGTCACCACTACTGTTTAAGACTGTCTCATAGCATCTATAAAAGCTTCAATGGTAATCCACTGGGTTGGCCTTCACACTGGGGAAAAGAGGATAACTGTGTACTATTCTACCTTGACTGTCATAAGTGCTCTCAAGCCAAAGATGGTCACATGTACCAGTAAAGAATGCATCATGGTCTTTCTTCTGCACAAGCTTAATTCCTTTTTTTTTTTTTCCTGTGGGTGATAGTGTTGGTAGTTAGGATCTTCAGTGAACAGAATTAACTTATCATCATGATTCATTATCAGTTGGTTCTATGCATGTCTCCCCTCTATTTTTTGTTATTGTTATTTACTTTATAATACCATGAATGTCTGCAATCCACAGCCAATCCTAAAACATTATCATAACTTATATAAAGCTAATTGGTTCCTCCCTGTCCTTTCCTCTGCCATTCTCTCCTTTCCTCCATGGGAGGTAACCACTATTTTGAAGTTTTGTTCAAATTTTGTGATAAAAAATTAACACAATGCAAGGATTTTACATATTAGGTTGCATATCAATAAATGAGGAGCTAAAAATCCTATTCTACATTGCATTAGATAACTCAAGAACCTGCATCTAACAGGCATTGCCATTTTAGTAGGTACACTCAGTTGCAAAAATTGTAAATTTAGCATTTTGTTTAAAATTTGACAGCACACCTGTGAAGTGTTTGTGGTCTACTGATATACCCATATTACATTCGTTGATAATCACTCCTTGGGTCTGAAAGTTGACATCTAAGGTCCCTTGATGTTTAGTTAGATTTGACTTAATTCCTCTTCTACTGGTCAAAGCCGAAATATGACCACTGGGACAATGGTAATTATAGGACTAAGCTGTGTCTCCAAATGTAGTGTCATTTCCTAAAGTTGTTTCGTACATTTTTTGGAATAATTTCCTTCATGTTTTCATTCATGCTACTGCGTTTGCTCAAGTAAAATTATTCTTTATTTTTGTTAATTTTCTAATGTTTGAATAAGCCACTGAGCAGGGTAAGCAAAGAGAGAGTTATGCAAATAAATGAAATAAACAATTGGAAGTATGTGGAAGGAAAATGCTTGATATAATAGGTGCAGGCTAGTAAATGCCTTCTTTGCACTCTAATTGGAAATGAATACTAATGGTCCATAAATTAAATCTAAGTTTCTAAAATTCACATTTAAAATTATTATTGATATGTATTATTAATAGAAAGATATAAATGGGCAAGATGGTAGTCTAATTTCATTAATACATCTGAAACATTATTGCCTTGCATTTTCATTTTGACCAAATGGTTAGTAAATTATTCCTAGGGATAATATTATATGAATGAGAGTGAAAACATTAAGCCAAATTAAGTTTCTCACATATTGATATTTTAGATGCCATATTTAGACTATGCAATGAAATTCTTCCATGATTCAGATTATCAAATTTTAGAAAACATTATCATTATAATTTATGCTAGGCTTTATTTTCTTAGGTAGATCCTTTAAGATTGCATTTGTAAACAGACTGTTTTAGTTAAAGTGAGATAACTACTGTAACAAATAAACATTAAAAATGTATAAGGGCTCAAATACAATAGGAAATAATATTTTGATCACTCAGTAGTTCAAGGCAGTTCTAGGTCGTGGGGTAAAAGTGATGGATGTGTAGATGGATTCTCTACCACATAGTCATTCAGCAGCTCAGGATAACAGAAGTTCTGCCAAGTTTAACATTTGACTTTCAGGGTTGACTTACATATCAATGTTAAACTGGCAGAGGGGAAAGAGTATAGAGGATCATGCATGGGAGACATTTTTGCATATGGCCTACATGTTGAACTTATGACTTCCCCTAACATTTCATTGGCTAGTACTCAGTCACATGTACACAACTTACTGCAAGGGATGTTAAGAAATATAGTAATCTGGATGTACAAAAAGGACTACTTTTGATAAATGGCCAGTAGAATCTGCCACAGCAACATTTTAGGGAGACTCAAGAAAAGAGACTTTGCTTTTGGGTCTGCTATATCTAAGGTTGAATCTCTCTCTTCCTTCTACCAGCTGAGTAACCCTAGGAAAAGTATTTACCTTCTCTTTGCTATTATATAGATAAAACATAGAGATAAGAACATCCACACACCTACCCTCACATGGATTACTGTGTTAATGAAAGGAAATAATGCATGTAAAGTGCCTAGTGAGGTGCCTGATTGTGTGTACCCCAAAATGGTAAATTTTAATTTTATTGTTAAGTAATGATATAGTATTGTATATATACATCATAATAAGTACATTAACCCTCTCACTCACCTGCCACCTCCCTGTTTAGTGTCTACTCATACAAGTAGATTTGTCTTGTGGACTTAAGCATAGTCTCTAGAAAGTCTTCCTTAAAAAAAAATGAATGTGAGAAATTTCATAAAGGTAATTTCCTCCTCTCAGTTGAAAAGGACACTAAAATGTAGGTTTGAAGTTGGGAACCTTGGAAAACAGAGCCTTCAGAAAATGTGACCCAAAGGTACATTTGTAGGTGATAAAAGTCTGCCATGAAAATAGTAGGAGCAGGTCCAAGAATATTCTGGCTTGGAAAGAATGGAGAGGCATATGTAACAGTGGAAAAGAAGGGTCCAAATGATTTGAACCATATCAGTTTTACCACTAGCTTCCCTTAGTGGCTGTTATAGGTTCTTTGGCTATCTTAATGCTTTTTTTTTTTTTTTTTTTTTTTTGCCAGTCCTGGCAAAAGTTAAAGCATGGAAATATGGGATAAGGGTGATTGCTGGGGAGAAAGAGTGCCACAAAAATGACAAAGATAGGGGAGCAGCCACCAAATAAAAAAACAATGCCAACCTAAGTCAATCTGTATTAGTATAAGCTGATGAACTGGTAGTTATATTTCTAAATAATGACAAAACAAATATATTTTTCCATTTCATTACCATTAGGCCAAAGTAGAAAATGAGGCTATTTAAGTTGGAGATGATTAAAATGTCTGTGAACAGTGACAAAATTTACTAACAGTCTTCTCTATTATTGCCCAAAGATAGTGGAAAAAATGGTTTATCTCTAACTTTTAGTTTCTTGGGAAGCAGGCCTTTTTGGAAGCACCAAAGTCATTCACAATTCAAATGCAGTATGCAGTGAAACCATAGTATATGTTTGCATGTTACTACTTGCCAAGTGTTTTATCTCTGCTGATTGTGTACTGGTACTGTAAGTAGTCTGCTATGATAAGTATGGAACCCATATGCTGTCTGCTCTCATTTCATAGACTATTCTACTCTTGAACTCTGGTTGCATTCAACAAGAGACTTGTGATCTTACAGATTTCTCAGTGGAACTTAGTAAATAGTAAATTGTCTAAAGATCTTGAGTCCACTGGAGAACGTAAATAGAAGAAAGACACAGTCATAAATTTTTAAGATTCCTTCTGTTGATTTTGCTTTTATAAAAAGTAAAGTAAAACTTAAGTCACCAAATGTCACATTCAAATTCTTGAAAAACCATGATGTAGGGCTACTGATAAATTAAGCTTTTTTTTTTTTTGGACAAAATATGAAGACTCATTTATTAAGGCAAACTTTTGGCATTTCAACTGATTGTGCACAATATTTTTTGAAGAAGCTGTGGATTCTTTCCTAAGGTCAGCTTTAGTTTGAACATTAGTAAATGGTAATCAAACTTCCCAGTGGACTTAGAAGCAGTATGGTTAAGTAAAAGGCAATATGTTGGATAAAAAGTCACTAAATCAGGTTAATATAGTGTGAAAAATAAAAGATGTTAGTGCAGAAAAGAAGTAAAGTCATTTCAGAAAAATTTAAGATTTCAAAAAATGAGAGAATAATTATTTTGGATGAAAACTTTATATCATGAATTGTTCTATAGTGATCATCTTACTACTTAATTCTTGCAGTCTCACAGAAGAAACAAAAATTTTTAATCAAGACATATTCCTGTTTAGAACACAGTTGGACCATCCTTACATATTACTGATACAAGTATTAATTTAAAAACTGAAAACATTATATAAATAAATAGGTGCTTATTATGAATGTATGAATATTAGTAGGGTAATTACATAATAGATATCCAAAAATTTAAAAATATTATTTTCATCATCATACCTTTCAATCCTCTTGTCTGTTTTCTTTTTCTTTTTTTTTTTTAAGGAAAGAATTAACCTGCCTTAGTAATGAGGAAATGTTTCCCATTGTAGGGGTTATTTTATGCAGAAGTAACAATTCCCCTGTTGTAAATTTTAGAAATTGAGAACTTAGTTTTGGAAAGAAGTTAAGCTACTGCCTGATTCTATGATAATTGAATGCAGAAATCACTTCAACATCTAACTAGGTAGACATCCAAGTTCTATGTGAACAATTTTAGTAATTAAGCTTATTTCTTTATTTGGTAGCCCATTATCAGATATCTCTAATTATGAGAAAACGCCTACCTAATTTGAGTTACGTTCCAAATTTTGGAACTTCCACTCATTGGACTTATGATCCTCTTAAGCTATAATTTCCTTTCCCTTAACAATGCTTTATAAACATGTGAAGACAACAGATTCTCATTCTCTACAAGCCACTTTTGTATTAACTGCTCATAGTTCCTTTCTGCCTTTTTTGTTTACTTTTTTTAAAAAAATTCTATTTTCTTTTTCAGATTATATCTCAATATGTTGACTAATGTTCTTGCATAAACTTGTTTGTAATTTCATTGTATGTCATAATTTAATTGAGATTTGTAATAGGATAACTTTTAACGAAATATTCTACAGTAGCTGATTAACTGATTAGGCTTAACAACTGATACATTTGTATGAAGTAAGATTGTGGTAACGCTTTAAAAATCAGTGCAGTGATTCCTATTGAAAGTACATAAAGTTATGAATTACTGCATACCCAGTGAGGGAAAATGGAGATGTCTATTCATAGCAATGAATTCAAGATTTTCTTTCACTTGACCAGTCCTTCTTAGACTTTTCCAGTTTCAACACTACTGATTCTCCTATTTATGTCCTTGCTATAGCTAACCTAAATGGGGTTGTTATCTCTGCCAACATCTAACAGCTTCCATTTGGGCCTTTTAAAGTATCCATTTGATTCCACAATGTTTCTTTTCTCCTTTTCTGATATACTCTTATCTCTGATACAAATTGTGGCCCAAATGTCATTCAAAGAGGAAGTGTTTGCAAGTCAAACCAAGCAAAACATAACCACTTCCTTATTCTAGGATCTCTACCTTCAGGGTTTTTGCACTAGCTGATGTTACCTATACTTCTCACTTTTTTCATTTTCTTTGCTTAACTCCTATTCATCCCCCAAATCTCATCAACTCAAAGCTTACCTCTTCAGTCAAGTCTTTACATATAGAGAGTAAGAGTAAGTTGCCCTCTTATGAAGACTTTTTAAGAATAAATGGAACTTCCCTGGCAGTCCAGTGGTTAAGACTTCACCTTCTAATGCAGGGGTTGCGAGATGGATCCCTGGTTGGTGAACTAAGATTCCATATGCCTCGTGGCCAAAAAACCAAAATATAAAACAGAAGCAATATTGTAACAAATTCAATAACTACTTTAAAAATAGTCCACATCAAAAAACAAAAAGAATAAAAAATAATTGATCATGATGCCAAACTTGTCAGGATCCAGGGAGATAAAGATAATATAATTTCTGCTCTCAAGAATCTCATAGATTTTTGACATAGCTATGTTGACCAATAATGCAGTATGAATGTAAAAACATAATACAGGTGATGTGTGACTATTGCACAAAAAGGTTGACACAAAGGAAGAAGTGACTTATAAAGAAAATATTTGAGCTGGATCTTAAAGGGTGACCAGGAACTCATTCTCTGTGCTACTTTAGATTTGGTTCATAATATATAGTATATTTATTTACTTGTTCAATTAGGTATCTTTTTGCCCAGATAGTTTGCCCAAAATATTTGCTGTACTATGAGTTCTATATATCTTTGATACTTGGTGGATTCATTATCAAACAACTCCTAGCACAGAGGTAGCATTCAATAATGTTTGTGGAATGAGTTAAGACATGAAATTTCTAATCCATTTCAAAAGTTTATCTCTTTCTTTATTCTAAGCTTTTTCTTTCCTTAAATTTTTAAGTTCAGGAATCTTGGCTTCCACTCCTTTCAATATTATATTACCCTCTTGCTATTTTCCAGAATCGTTTTTTTAAATAATTCATTTTATTTTATGGAAAAGGAAACAAATTATTTCAAGCTTCTGATCCATCAACATATGACCCAGTAATTTAAATAGCTGAGATGTCTGTGAAGGAACTAAAGACATTGGTCTGAGTGATACACAAGGACTCTGATAGACTTATGGATTAGCAGGACAGGGATGCCTCTTTATTACCACCATTATATATTTTATACACACTCTTAAAAGCCTTATTTTTATATTCTTTCTGATGGTTATATACCTGTAGTAACAAATAAAATGTGCCAGTAAAATTTGTAAATTTAGTGAATGTTTCAAGTTCCATTCAGTCATTAACTAATGTAACTCATGTAACTATATAATGTAACAAAATTTATGTTATATAATCACAATGATAATTTTTATTTAAAACTAATTTTGCTTATTTTTTTATTTGGTTGATTTTAAGGAGTCTCTTCTCTATATGAAATGGAACAAAGGTAATCATATAAAAATGCTTTGTATTTATATGTTGTATATACATTTTTATAATATCCTATATAAAATCATATATCAAGAATCTATTTTAGCAACACAACTCTAAGAGAGAATTTGATAAATCCATAATTTTATAGACAATGCTGTTGGTGACATATATATTAGGGCATACAATGCAGAAATTAGAAATATTTTAGTTTAGGTTTTAAAATGCAATTGGGAAACTGATGAGGTTTTGTTTCAATAATAGAACATAAACTAAAATTATTTTAATTAAAATTTACTCATTCAACAAACATTTATTAAGCATCAACTGTGATTAAGGTGTTGTACTAGGCATTGCCGATACAAAGGTGACTAATGCCCTCAAAGACACAGTTTACTATTGATAACTATATCACTTTACTATTGATATAGTTTATGTTTCTGTTTATCATATAGCCAATCAGTAAATTTCATAAAATTTTCTACTGATCCAACTGTTGCACATTATGTTTTGTGGGAGTTATAAGTAGATAGCCTAAAAGAAAGAATTTTATAGGTACATTTTAGGACATCTGTTTCTATTAATGAAACATAAGACCTTGATGAGTTTGAAGTTGTGTATCTTGAAGTAATGGAAATATTAGCTCCTTTTGATCATGGATGATGATCATTAAGACGTGAAGATAGCAGTAAAAGAGAACTTATATGTTATCTTAGTTTCACATATTTCAGGAATCTCTGCAGAGATCTAAATGTGCACTTGAAAGGAATTGAGCATTTTTAATTTGTTATAAAACTATTAAAATAGCTACTTTCATGTAACTGATTCTATACAGAATACTCATATCACAACTGTCTTTCTTACAGTTTAAGCTTTGGACTAAAAAAAGCAATTAATGTACTCCATTTCTTGAGCTTGAGCCTTCCTTGTATTTGAAAGTATTAAATTTAATGACAAAGGGGGAAAAAAAAAGGAGACTCATGGAAAATATCCAGTACCCGTAAAGAAATTAATAAAATCTAATGTCTTTTGAGCAGTGTCCTAGAGGAAGTGTTCAGAAATCCATTTGAAGAAAACTGCATATGTATTAGATTGTATAATCTTCCATTTCAGTGAATTACATTCTGTAATCCTTCATTATATATTGAAGGACATAGCGTAGCTTTTCTTTCTAGCATTTAGGTCAGCAGGGGTATTTGAGCAATATAAATGAAGAAAAAGAAAAAAGAACAGATTTTCTAGACATATCATTGTGACAGAGTTCTTAGTTTAGAAATACTTTATACATTGATTCATTTTTTTTTCTTTCTGCGTGCAAATTCCTTGAGAGACAACAGGTGGGAACTTATTTTTATCCTTTAAACAACAATGAAAACAAAATTAAATAAAACTCTATATTTAGAATACTTCTTAAACTGCTTAAATGGATTTATACAATCTTGCATAATACTTAAAATATTAATAAATGAATTCTCTGCCCTGAAGAACTACAATGTAAGAATCCTTTGTAAACTCAATGACAGTGAAACTTCCTTTTGCAGTGTGACTATTAAATGAAAATTCCTGAGATGTTACAGTATAACTTACAGATTGATTAGTAACTTAAGATTCTGCATTACCAGCTTTTCCTCATTTAAAGTAACGAATTTTTCTTCCCAACCTCTTCAACTTGGTCATTTCATTACTAAGGAAGAAAATCACTTAAATTCTATGGGTCTCTTTATCCTCATTGGTATATTGAACTCTTTTTCTTTTCCTCTAGAGGTAGGTAGCATAGCAGAGTCAAGAGCATGGTTTTTAGGGTAAGATAGACGTGGGTTTGACTCATGGCTCTGTGCATGAGTCTTTGGATCATTTTAATTACGTTTTCCGAATTTCAGGTTGTTGTTTTGTTTTTTTTTGTAAATTTATCGGTTGTATGTTTTTAGGGATTAGCAATTACATGAAACTCTGAATGGTATTTAGAATTATACACAAAAAGAGGTAAATTTTGGTACAATGCCTAGAACATATGTCCAATAAATGGTTACTAACATAATAATAATAATAATAATTATTATTATTATTATTAATTATTATTATACTGTGCACTAGAACATAAGATCTATGGAGACTTGTCTGTTTTTTTCACTGCTATATTCCAAGTGCCTAGGAGGGTGCTTAGCAAATACAAAGTACTCCAAAGATGACAGGAACATATTTATTCCATTCATTTATTTATATAGCAATATTCTATTGCTTATTTTGTATATAAAAGGTACTGTCATGTGTTTGGATAAGAAAAATGCAAGCTCCAATTTGTCCAGAACTGTCCAAATTCATACCTCTGTGCTGACATAATTATCGATAATACATCCTTTCACACAAAAAGGAGCCTATTCGGACATTAAATTATATGGTCACCTTGGGTAAGGGAGATAAACACTTAAGACATGAAGCATAACATGTTCAAAAATAATTATAAAAATAAGGATAAAAAGAGATATGTCATAAATGATGTACATTTCTTTAAAAGTGTTACACAGTACTGACTCATTTATGCTTTGTGTACAAAAGATCAAACTATAACATTTTAGAGCAGAAAGGCACCGTAACAATTGTCTAATACAATACAGTATTTATAGATGAGAAAACCAAGGTCCAGGGAAATTAAGAACCATCTAAGTCATCCAGCAAATTAGTAGCCGAGCCAGCTCTAGCAATTAAAAAAAAAAAAAGAAAATGGTTCATTTTCTATGAACTCTTACTTTATTTTTTAAGCAATATGTCAAAACATAGGTTAAATGGTACCAACTCCAAAGTACAAATTAAATATCTTGCCTCTATTTGTATCACATTTAACAGGATATATTTCTTTCTATCTTGAGAAATTTTTCCTCTGGTTCTAGCCGTAGATATGTTTTTATGATACTTAGCTTTGTCCCCTCCAGTCTACTCTTGACTATTCTCTGGAAGTAAATGGTCATAACCTCTTTAAGCTTCCTTTTTACCCTCTGAGTTTTGTCTCCTCAGAATTCCTCTCTGCCCAGTTCTGGGTATCTCATCAAGGAGAGCTCCAAGATAAATGGAACCATCCTTAAATCATTTAACCTATGTGTTTGATGCTCACTTCAACATCTTCCCATCTATCAATTATGTCTTAATTTTCAAATCTAATTATTTAAAAGGATCTGTTTTTCCCCTATTCTGACCACTGCAAATAAAATGCTTTAGAAAGGAAGAGTTTTCTGACCTCCAATTTCTCTGCAGGCAATTTGTTGTTCTGAGTTACAGTTAGTTCCTATTGAATCAGAAAATCATTCACTCCTGCCCTACTTTCTATGTATCTTTTCATAAAACTCTAGTTACTACAGTCAGATTAGTAAGGTGCTTACTAATTACCTCTCAACTAAGTATTTTACGCTCATTTGATACATCAAGTCATCTAACTAGCATCATTTTGTGCACTCTAAAGGCATATCAAAGAAAATATTTGCTTGTAATATGTTGTAATGCTTGGGGACATTCTAATATTGTTATTACTTCTAGCTGGTGAGCCTTAAGGGATCAGAAAACATGTTTTAAGCTTGATTTCTATATACACCTAGTTCACTGTACAGTGCTCTTCATATAGTATGTATGCAACCAGTGTTTGCTGGTAATCATCCTTGTTGCTGAGTTGTTCACATTAACCAAAACAAGTGTACTCTTGAGAAATCAAAGCGAATGTGCAGACATATAACATTTGATTCTCTTACAGAACTTTCAGAATAAATTGTCCTCAAAATGTTAAAGATTCAAATATTTTCCAGTAGCAGAAGATAGATTTATCAATGTAAAATTACAGTTGAGATAGAAAATATTTACAAAAGTTCTAATTACTATAGTTCTATCTTATAAGCCACTTAGAAGGCCCATTTATTTTTTTTTCTGTTTTATTTTGTTTACTTCTATAATTTTTATCTTGTTCCTTTTGTTTTCCTGGTCTAGTAATGTTATCATTACAAATCAGTGAATCTACATACACTCTAATTCTTTATGAAAGTTCTATAAATGACGGATATCTTTCAGAAGTAGTTAGAACTCATCTTGGGGAGTATGAATAGAGGATATAAAGATATTAAAAAGTCTTATTGTTTCATCATGTCCTAGACATGAGACTGAAACTCTTCAACACTGTTAATTGTGTATATCCTTGCTTTCTGCTTGTTGTGGGTTCTGACAACTTTTTTTTAAACTACATTTGATATTAGGTAAATAATCCAGCAAACGGCTAAGGGCTTATTTATTATTGGTTTTGCACCCAGAAAAGATAGATATTACCTTGTTCCATGTACCAAGCCAAGGAGATAGAAAAAACTATACACTTTTATACGTATATACATATATACAATCGGCGCCATTCATACAATCATTTATTTAATGATTCATTCAAAATCTGTTAAGAACCTGTAACAGGCACAATGCAAGACACGGAGGATAAACAGATGAACAAGGTAAAAATCACTGCTGTAACGAAGTAGGGAGATAATCGGAGAAACACAATTTCAAGACAACTTAGTAACTCCTATAGCCAAATATATTATTGATATTAGTATTGTGGAAACAAACTAATAAAAAACATTTGAATAAAAAATGATCACTTAATAATAAAAGAACAAGGGGAGTAGTGATACATGTAATAACAAGGCAAGTTAGAGTAAATGGTAGAATATAAAGTATGGTTGGGGCCTAGAAACATTCATTTCATGTCCAGAAATTTTCCTTCAGGAAAAGATGATTAAACTTATTAATGGAATTTTAGATAGGAAAGTATATCTGATTTTATGAAAGAAAACTCTCTTGTTAGTATGGAGAATGAGCAGAAGGTTTTCTGATTGCCATTTAAGGAAAGAGGAATGAGTTCAAGATTTATTTGGCAGATTTAACTGACAGGGCATGGTTACACACAGTGCCCGTACTAAGAAGATGGGTAGATGATTCTGCCATATCTCACCTCAAATCTGGAGAAGGAAAGGAAGTAAGACTCTAGGATGTGTGTGATCAGTTAGTATTTGATGTGCCAATTAGATATCAAGGAGAGCAAGAGTATAAGTATATAATGACAACTGAATGCTAAGAAAGAGGTATAGATCAAATATAGAAGTTCGGAAATAAATGTTTACCTAGAAGGTGAATCCATGGGAGTTGATAAGAACATTTAAGTAGAAGGTACCAAGTGAGAAGAGGTGAGAGAAACCTGAGGATCAGGGTGGGAGAGCATAGGGAGAGGAAGATACATGGAGAAGTTCACCTATCTTAACATTTCAGCAAATACAGAAAATAAGGGTATTAGGCAAAACATTGTTTTCATGAAAAGAAATAAAAGTAACCCAGAGGATTTTTTTTAATGTGGATAAAACCATTGGCCTATTATATAAGACTGTCAAATCTTGGGTGTGGGATAACTTAAAGTCAAAAATTTCAATATACAAATTGTGTTTGGAAATTTCATCTGTTATTAATTGCATTTTCCTTGAATATAGGAACCTGGGGGTTTCCCCCAGCTCTTTTTACTTGAACTTATAATAATATTGTGAAATATTGAGAAAAAATTTGCAACTACCTTTCCTCTCATGATTGATTTACAACTTTGCTATTAATAGCAACCAGAAAGTTGAAAATAGCAGCTAGAAATAATAGCAAGAATTCCAGTTCTTGAATTTAAATGAGTGTAATAACTGAAAGAAGGCTTTTTTATTTTTTATTTTATGTCAAGAAGAGAGTTGCTTAATTTATACAGATAATGGTGATCATGCATGGGCTTGTTTTAATGTTTGGATTGGGTGCTGACTCATATAGATAGAAAAGTAGGATTTTCATAGTTTATTTAGAAAGGAAAACTTGGTTTGTCCATGAGTGAGAAATGCATTCAGCATCTTCGCCCACCTGGTTTCTCCTATGCATCCTTTGATCGAAGCACTATGTACTATACATTTGAATTCATTTAGCAAACTCCTGACCCTAATTAGAATTGATTTTAAATATAGAGTTAAGCCTAACAGGTATGATGCATTTATTCAATATGCTGAAGTATATTTTGCAAAAAAGCTTTTAAAGTGTCACTGTGTGCAGTTTTTAAAATTTAATTTGTCAGCCCTAGATCAATCACAGCTGAATTAGTTTACCTAAATTGTTTATTTGCATTAAAGTGTAATCTTCTAGTTAGTTTGAAAGTATTGTTGAGTTTTTCTGTCATAAACATGGATTGCAGCTACATAAACAATTCTTTCTCCTTTAAATATAATAAAAATAATATATTATGGAACGTCTTCTAGTTTACTAGAAATGTATATATATTTTTTCTTGCTCCACAAGCATGGAATTTAAGAACAATAATTCTAGTCTTTCTTTGCATTTACAGCATTTTCTCATCCTGAAATTCTCTACTGAAATTTAACTGCCAGATGTTTTCTTAGGAAAATCCATATTGGTTTCTATTACTTTTAGAAAACTGGTGTTAGGTGGAAATGAACAGTGAAAATTAATGCTATAATTATGTCATTATGCCAGCACAAATTCTTGCCATTTTGTGTTTAAATATATTTAATTTGTTCTTACATATATACTGCTGTATTGAAATAGTTATTAAATTAAAACATACCTATTAAATGGCTTTGAGCTGATAGAAGAAAATCAAATGAACCTTTAGACATGAACTTTTCATCAGTTTCTCTGTTAATGTAATGTCATAGTCATTTCAGGATTCTTGTCTCTTTGGAAGCAGAATAGTAGAGATGATATTATAGGCCTTTACCTCCCTGTCCTAGATCATTAGGACCCCTTTCCCTTATATACTCCCTCAGCTGAGAGAAATAACTGGAGTTAACTGAAAAGGGTTATTTTGTTCTCTAGGTAAGTTGTTGAAGTGATCCCAGTGGTTATAGGCCAGTCCACTTGTCTTAAGTAACTGCTAAAAATCTGGACAAGAACTTTGATGAGGTGTTACAATAACATTGTAACTCAGTCTGTCTGCAAATGAGTCTCATAAATTTCCACAGATAGGGTCACAACTTCTGTCGCTTACTTTTATGATGTTTCGCTTGAGGGAAGAAAAAGCAGCTTCTGTGTTCATTAAGAGCTAGTAACTACTGGGGCTGGAAAGTAGTTCCTCTCATAAATTTGGGGACATCTTTATTCTAAAATACAACTTAAGGATACTGGTAAAATGAATAGTAGTCAGCCAGGATTAGACAATATTTAAGAAAACTTGTACATAATATCAAAAGCAATTAAAAACAATGTCCATTAAGCAATGACAACAGACAAAGCAACTGTGCTCAGAACTCTGTAGGACATTGAAAATATGTAACTGTGGTTCTTACCACCAACCTGTGGTCAGTTGGGAAGCCACGATATGTACATCAGTAATTGCAGTAAATGTGGTAAGAATTTTATTAGATAACACAGATAACTAAACAGTTGCTTTGTACTTATTACTTCCACCTGGAGTACACTCCCCATCTACTGTAAAACTCCAATCTCCCTGCTGGCACACAGCTTCCTTCAGTTTTCTTCCAAACACTTTTCTTTCTTTTCTTGAATCTCTGAAAGCTAGCAGATTTAACACCTTAAAGTTCTGTATGTTTTGTGTCCAGAGTTGAATTTTAACTCCTGAGACCAAGAACTGCATATTAAAATTATCTTTGTATCCACACAATTCCCGGTAATGTGGTGACCATATAATAATCGTTAAAAAACATTTGATAGTCAGTAGAGTGTAAAGAAAAACTGTTTATATATTTTACAAATTAGAGAAGAGTTCTAAAACCTTCTTGTTTTTCTTCCTTTCTTTCTTCCTCCCTCCTTCCTTCTTTTTTTCCTTCCCTCCCCCCAAAAACGTTGAATTAGTAGAACATTTGCCAGAAATACGGAGAAGAAAAAAAAGTGTGTCTCTATTCTTAGAGTTAATAACTATGCTTTTAATAATTATGAGCCTTTCATCACAAAATAGTTGTAGTGGGTCAGACCGGTCAATGTCTAATTGGTAAAACAAAAGAAAAAATAAGCTAGGTATTCATCATATTGCATATAATGCATATAAATTCCATGTTAACTTGTGATTATTGCAAATGCCAAACTATAGAAAAAGAAAAACATATTTGATTTATTATTTTTGAATATCTAGGTGGATAAAGATTTTCTAAGCCTGAAAACAATAGAAAAAGTTGACCGGTTTTATTAACCACATAGAAGTCAAAAGCACTATACAAATATTCCAATATAAAAAGGAGTAAAGCAGGAAAAACTCACCTCTTTCCAGACAAAGGTATAATACCCTTAATATATAAAGAATATATAATGTTGATAGTAAAATACTAAGTCCTCAGTGTTTTGGGAAAGGAAGTTGACATAAAAGTTCACAAAGGGGCTCTCCTGGTGGCACAGTGGTTGAGAGTCCGCCTGCCGATGCAGGGGACACGGGTTCGTGCCCCGGTCCGGGAAGATCCCACATGCCACGGAGCAGCTGGGCCCGTGAGCCATGACCGCTGAGCCTGCGTGTCCGGAGTCTGTGCTCCGCAACGGGAGAGGCCACAACAGTGAGAGGCCCGCGTACTGCAAAAAAGGGGGGAAAAAAAAGTCTGAAACAGATGTCATTATCATGTAGTAAAAATAGGTATTTGTCATATTTCTTTTTTCTAATCTAAAAAAGGCTGCTACTTTGGTTATAGGGATTATTGGCTCTTGAACTTATATGACATTTTATTTTATTTTATTTTATTTTATTTATTTATTTATTTTTTTTGTGGTACGCGGGCCTCTCAATGTTGTGGCCTCTCCCATTGTGGCGCACAGGCTCCAGACACGCAGGCTCAGCGGTCATGGCTCACGGGCCCAGCCGCTCTGCGGCAGGTGGGATATTCCCGGACCAGGGCACGAACCCGTGTCCCCTGCATCGGCAGGCGGACTCTCACCACTGCGCCACCAGGGAAGCCCCCTAATGTTCATTTCTTAAACCAGTACCTCAATCATGAGTCTGTTCCTACCACATAACATGTGTATGTATTTGTGTGTGTTATATTTCCATGATCATGCAACAGTACAGCAGAAAAATATAAGATTTTACAAAGTGTTATTTAGGTGGCAGCTATAAAGAGATTTGCTGTCCTTAGCACAACTACTAAAGTCATTCTTTTGTGCTTTTTGCATCTTAAAGGTATTACTGAAACAGGTGCCTGGTAGGTATGATTTTGCAGTATGTTCATTTTGTGCTTTATTTTTAACATTCAAAAATGCTTATAATGTTTTGTCATATTTCTTTCAACCTCTCTCTGGACAGTACAGAAACATACACGTGCATGCGTATACATACATACACACACAGTAAAGAGTTATATGAAAGCAAAATAAATGTGATTAGAAACTTGAATTTTCTGTTTGAAAATATCAGGGCAGAGGGATTAATTTAGATTCTTTCTCTTGCCATTTTCTTATCCATTTGATGTTTTTTCATTTTCTTTTCTCCCTTTGCCAAAAATAGCTTATTAAAATAAAGAGCTGTGGAAATGGCCTTCTTGGCAATAACATTGACACAGATTTTTTTTAAAAAGATCTTTCTGGCTCAAGATATTCTCAATTATTATCAGATGATACTAAATGTGATCTATATAAACACTGAGTATTTTTTACATTGTTTCTCTGTATTGATAAATTTTTATCATAGTACATTTAGATATGGTGCATTATACTCATTTCTTAATCCATGGAGATTTGAATAAAGAAGCTGTTCCTGAACGTCACATAGCTGTTCTATTTCTTATCATTATGTGGTTACTGGCATATTGAAAACTACTTTGTTGTTGCGTGGAAATGGAAATCTTTTTAAAACATGAACAAATGAGCATAGGATAACTTAATAATGACTTTGAAGGTGACTATTCCGTAGGATTCACTTATTTTCACTAATGCTTTACTACACTTAGTGTTTGTCCTAGTTCTTTAGATAATCAAATAAAATACTTTGCTAGAAAATATCAGCTAAGGATTGAAGGTTTCGACTGTGAATTTCCAAAAAATGAACCCTTCACTCCTATGCTGAGTGGTAGATAATGTGGGTATTGATTTTACTCCTATAAATATGATAAATATTGAATATAAAATATTCAAAATTGTAAAAGAAAAAAACAATTGGGGCTCATAATAATGAATATATTATAGTATTTAAGAACATCTAGATTCTTCATTTTTAAAATGAAACTAAAGTCTTCACTTCTGTTTAGTGCCAAATTCTATCATAAATGGTTATAGATATTACTGCATTTCTGTGCAGAACTTTATAAATTGTTAGCTAATACATTGGTAGTGCATAGGATGTAATATAATTTTGGTCTGGTATAGGTCATGTGTTAGTCTAAGTGTGCAGTGCAGCCCTGTACTCTATTCAGTTAATATTGTCAAAACTTTGAAGAAGTAGTAAACATGGAACCACAAAAACAATCAAAGAGGTAAATAAGACTAAGGAGAAATGTTGATAGTTGAGAAAATTTGACCAAGGAAAGAAAAAAAAAATTGCATGATGATGTTCAAATCGATGAAGGCAACTCTGTCAAGCCTGATTTCCCAGATTCATGTCAAACATAAAGAAGTATCTCTTGGGACTTCCCTGGTGGCACAGTGGTTAAGAATCTGCCTGCCAATGCAGGGGACAAGGGTTCAAACCTTGGTCTGGGAAGATCCCACATTCCACAGAGCAACTAAGCCCCCACACCACAACTACTGAGCCTGAGTGCCACAACTACTGAAGCCCGCGTGCCGAGCCGGTGCTTGGCAACAAGAGAAGTCACCACAATGAGAAGCCCGTGCATCGCAACGAAGAGTAAACTTCCCCCCTCGTCGCAACTAGAGAAAGCCCGCGCACAGCAACGAAGACCCAACACAGCGAAAAATAAATAAATAAATAAATTTATTTTTTTAAAAAAGAAGTATCTCTTGCAGTTAATATTTGCTAAATATCTTAATGTTTTCTGATAGTGTGAAGTACCTCCATATCTGAGGTAGGATTATCAGAGATTTTTATACTCAATGTAGGATTTTTTTTTTCTCATTGATTTAGACAAGGAGCATTGGTTCTGCTGAGACTTTTGAAATTCTATGTTTTGATAGTATTAGTGTCCTCGTCAATATTTTTAATTTCCAGAGACACTTAAGTGCTTCGTAAACTTCAGTCATTTTAGTACACCTTTATGATTTTGGAAATATCACATAAGACCCATATATTTTATATATATAAACATCTCAGTAAATATCTAAATTAACAGCCTTTCTTAATTTCCCCTGTGAATTTGGGCACTATCTGCTATAGTTCTGTCACAAAGTAACTCAGTTACTGAAGAAAATTACATAACCCCAAATCATATACAATTTCCTTTACTTGTTGGTTTCTGAAAACAGGGTAGAAAGACAAATTAATGAGTACATTTCTGGGAGTCAACAACAGAGTGTACACCATCCTTGTCACTTATCTCACTTTTCTTGTAATACACCACCTCTTCCTCTTTAATGATATGTGAATGTGTTTTTATATTCAAAACATTTTCAGTTAGTTTGACTTAAAAAGTAAGTCTTTTAAAAATCTGGGTGATATGAAAAATGATAACTTTGAAAGCCTTGAACAGAAAACACACACATACAACATCATTTGCATTTATCCAAGTTCAAACCTGCAAGGACTGCACAGAGACATAATGGGAAGTGATACATATACACCCTTCAGATTGTTGAATTTTTTGGTTTTGCTTTATTTTGTTTTGTTACACAATTTTTGGCCATGCCCTTAATCTTTTGTTGTTGATCATTTCCATATTTTTTTTAGAGATTGTTACCACTTATCACTGACTTCCTTCACAGACAGGAGAATCTCTGTTAAGGTTTTAGAAATGATTTAGCCAAAGACGTTATGTAATTTATATTATCATTGGTTTTCTAAAAATTAGTCACTAAAAAAAGTGTCTCTGCTTCATTTTTTTGCATAAACATCTGTGTTTGTAGTAATTACATATATTTAAATCAAATCATAGTTATTTTATATACTACATCCATTGATTTTATCAGCTTTCAACTATCTCATATCAAAAAAAAGAAAAATGCCAATTCCTCTTTTTTGTAACTTTCTAGCTTTTAAAATTATTTTAACTTCTGCAAAATTATTCTTAGTATTTTCATTCTTGACTACTTTGCTTAATAAGCTGTAATAGAAGCTGTAAAAATCCTGGAAGCATCTTTGAGTAAATAAAACAGCACACAATACTGATGAAAGCTGTTACTATTATTATTATTGTAGATTTAGTCCCAGTTTCATTGACTGCAAAAAAATTAAGATGTTTCCTAAGAAAAGTCATTACTATAATTTGATTAATAATTTAACTAAAGGCATTATAGAAGTGTAGTATTTTGAATGGTGCTCTCTTCACACTATAGTATCAAATCAGTTGTAACTGAGTTCAGATTGGGCTCTGTTATATTAACTACCTGTATAATGTTTGAAAAGTTCCTTAAACTCTCTACCCTTGCTCCCCATTCTCTATATGGATAATATTATATCTGTCTCACTGGGTTTATGTTTGGTCTTATATTGGATAATGCGCATAAGGATTTCAGCAGAGAGTCTGGGATATACAGACCACTTAATAAATGTTATTTAGTCTTGTCATCAATTATCATCATTATCATTTATATCGTTTTAATTCTCAAGTGCAAAAAATATTGTTTTAATAAAGTTAACTTTGGAAGTTTCTTCTGTTACTTTAAATATTAGTTATGGTTTTTGTTTTTGTTTTGCTGTTTAGCATAGTGTTAAACTCATCTTGAGAGGTGTTTGGGGGAACAAGCTATTCCAGGCAAGGGGTGAGCGTGTACAACAGCATGGGGGTAGAAGATAAGATGTAGTGTACAAAGAATTGCAAGTAACTGTGCATAGCTATAGTGATGGCCAGAGATGTAGTCAGTCATATCATGGCAGACCTTACAAGCTAGGCAAAGAAAACTTGGATTGCTGTAGCATTTTTTTAAATAATTTTATTTATTTATTTATTTATGGCTGTGTTGGGTCTTCATTTCTGTGCGAGGGCTTTCTCTAGTTGCAGCGAGTGGGGGCAGTGCACTCTTCATCGCAGGGTGCGGGCCTCTCACTGTCGCGGCCTTCTCTTGTTGCGGAGCACAGGCTCCAGAGGCGCAGGCTCAGTAGCTGTGGTGCATGGGCTCAGTTGCTCCATGGCATGTGGGAGCTTCCCAGACCAGGGCTCAAACCCGTATCCCCTGCATTGGCAGGCAGATTCTCAACCACTGCACCACCAGGGAAACCGTATAGCATTTGAGGTCAACATGGAGTTTTGTTTGTTTGTTTGTTTGGTTTTTTTTTTTGCAGTACGCGGGCCTCTCACTGTTGTGACCTCTCCCGTTGCGGGGCACAGGCTCCAGACGCGCAGGCTCAGAGGCCATGGCTCACGGGCCCATCCGCTCCGCAGCATGTGGGATCTTCCCAGACCAGGGCACCAACCCGTGTCCCCTGCATCGGCAGGCAGACTCTCAACCACTGCACCAGGGAAGCCCTAACATAGAGATTTTTGTTCAGTGTCAGTAGAGGTCCTACACCTTGAATCAAATCATTTGGGCTATAGTTTCATATTTTTATTTATGATGAATTCAAGGCATTTAATGGGAATCAGCTTATAAATTTAAATTCAGTTTGTATCCATGAGCCTGCGAGGACCATAAATAACTATTGACAGAAAAGAGAGGACTTAGATATTTTTTATTTCAGATTTTCCTGTTTTAAACCAAATATATTATCCATTAGGTAAGGAGAAAGGGGACATGAGATGTAGGACTGGTTGGTAGAGGACTCAGTTAAACTTGGCCTGCTGCCATCTGGTTTTCAGTTTGGGTTTCCAGGCTCTCCAACACTGTAAATGAAGGCCTAGGTCTTCTGGTCTATGCCAACATGGCATTCTTTAAGTTTTAAAGTGAGAAAATTCATTATATTTTAAAACTATTTTATATACTATTACGGTCTTACTTTTTCAAGTAGAAAAACCTTCATAGTAGAACAACCTTGCAACTAAATTTCAATTTTCCTGTTGTTCACACAGCCATTTTCTTGACTACCTAATGCTTTATCTCTTTGATGAATTCTTTTCTCTTTCTTTAAGTGGAGTGAAAAGAAAGAGCCTGTTAGCTCAAACTGAGACTTTCATGGTGGAGAAGTCTCAGTCGTATGGCCTGAGCAACCTGAAGTTCTAGCTTGGAACATTTAACTTACTAATCAACTAAATGTAACTGATGAACTTTCAAGTGTTCGGCACAGTGTTGAGTACTAGAGGGATACAAAAAAAAGTAAGGCACGTTCATTGTCCTCAAAGCACTTAGAATCTAATTAGGGACACTAAGTAAAAGTGACCCACAGAAATCAGTAGAGATCTAATTCTAATTCCTATGGTTTGGACTAAGTGTTATGAGGGCTCTGAGCCCCAAGTTCATCATTTGTGGAATAAGTGTAATATAAACCCACAGAGGGGTTGAGGAAAAGAAACAGAAATAATGTATGTAAATTGCCTAACAGGCTATGGGGCAATAGTGAGCACTTCAAAAATGGTAGCTATTGAAATTTTCTATAATGATGATCACAATTGAGTGAGTGCTAGTGTATTCAGGAAAAACTTCATGAATACAGTGGAATTTGTGTTGGATACCAAAAGATGGCACATGGTGGGTGATAAATTCATATTTGTTTAATTAAAAATGAGGTAGTTAGAAGGAAACAGAGTATAGACAATGGGGAATGAATATGCAAAGAAAAACAGTTTTGAGCATTTGCAAGTATTAGAGATAATAAAAAAACTGTATTGCATGGAGCAGAGAATGTATTTAAATAGCTAGGAAGAGTACAGTCAGATTTTTGAAGGCCTTGAAGGCTACCAAGAGAATTTAGATTCAATTTATTATAAAGTAATAAGGGAACTATTCATGATGCTTAAATAGGAAACTATGATACGTGTAAAGATGAATCTGAAGATGGTGGATGAGAGGATTAAAGGAGATAGATCCCAGTAGGACCAATAAAGTGGTGGAAAAGCATCAACACCTTTCTCAATGTGGTTGGACAGTGAAAATCTAGAGTATGGGACACATAGGAAACAAAACTCCTGGGACTTTGTAACATGTTTTCCCCTATCCTATTTCCAGTTTATATTGAGTTAGTCACCATGCAATCTTTAAAATCATAGTGCTTGTTACATCGACAGTCAGCTAAGAAAAAATTGGTATGTGGGGGAAATAAAATTAGGTAATAAATATATTTAGTTTGAGGGTGATTTTTATTAGGTAGAAATTTTTGGTATTTGATAAAGGGAAAGTGAGAACTTGAATAAGTAGAACTAGAGATAAAGATCTATCATTTGTTACTATTGAGATTATGGCTGAAACTATGTGAATGCATGCAGTATTTAAGGCAATTAGTGCCCAAGGGTTATGTTTTTTAACAGAAATGTAAATGGCTTCATAATTCTGAACATTAAAATATGAATAAGACTTGGAGTTTGAGAGTAGAAGGATAAAATTCCTAATGTAATAAGAAGTAAAAATGAGAATAATATTAACAGTATGTTACACATTTTCTTAATTTCCATTAATTCCAATGAAAAATCAGCATCCCTGAAAGTTCAAGGCCCAAGGTACTTTATGTAGCTAAGAATGTATCAACTTTCATAACTTCCATAAAACATCTTTGAGACAATATATCTTATGATTAATTCCCTTATATTTCCAATTAGTTACCAAAGGCATTTAATATAACTGCCCTGATGAATAAGCTTCATCTCACAAGACAGTTCTCATTGACTGAGTATGGTTACCAGGAACAGTTTGTCTACTGTGATCAAGGAAACAAAAAGAGTGGTGGCATGTATGTCTTATATTTACCAACCCTTATCCAGCCTACCCCTCTTATTTTGTAAATGAAAAAAACCTGAAGTTCACAGAAATTAAATGACTTCCTCAACCTTCTATGGCTAAGTAGGTAAAGAACAAAAACTAGTATTTATAGAGACTGTTTTGATATGCAAGGGCTGTCATAAGAAAATGCCATGGGCTGGATGGCCTTGATAATAGAAATTTATTTATTTGATTTCTGGAGGCTAAAAAGCCAAGATCAAGTGCCAGCAAGGTAAATGTCATTCAGAGGCCTCTCTCCTAAGTTTGTAAATGGCTGCTTACTCACTGTGTCCACACATGTCCCCTTCCATGTGCATGAGATTCAGAGAGAATCCCTAATGTCTCTTCCTCTTTTTATAAGGACACTGATCCCATTGGATTAGGGCACACCCTTATGACCTCATTGAAACTTAATGACTTCCATAAAGGCCCCATCTCCAAATGCAGTCACACTGGGAGTTAAGGATTGAACATATGAATTGTTAGGGAACACAATTCAGTCCATTACAGAGACCATTTATCAACTTCTGATTAATTTATATGACTATAATTAATCTTTATTAATAAAAGTAATATACTAGTGAATGATTTTATAACGTTGATAAAATTTTGCAGAGAGAATGGTTGAAGTCCATTTAAATGAACAGGTGCCCCACACCTTTTTTTTTTTCGGTACGAGGGCCTCTCACTGTTGTGGCCTCTCCCGTTGCGGAGCACAGGCTCCGGACTTGCAGGCTCAGCGGCCATGACTCACGGGCCCAGCTGCTCTGTGGCATGTGGGATCTTCCTGGACCGGGGTACGAACCCATGTCCCCTGCATCGGCAGGCAGACTCTCAACCACTGCACCACCAGGGAAGCCCTGCCCTTTTTTATTAATGTGATTTAAAAAAAAAAATTATTGGAGTATAGTTGCTTTACAATGTTGTTTTAGTTTTTGCTGTACAGTAAAGTGAATCTGTTATATGTATACATACATCCACTTTCTTAGATTTCCTTCCCATTTAGGTCACAACAGAGCACTGAGTAGAGTCTCCTGTGCTAAACAATAGGTTCTCATTAGTTATCTATTTTATACATAGTAGTGTGTATATGTCAATCCCAATCTCCCAATTCGTCCCACCCCCCTTCCCCCCTTGGTAACCATAAGTTTGTTCTCAACATCTGTGACTCTATTTCTACTTTGCTGATAAGTTCATCTGTACCATTTTTCCAAATTCCACATATAAGTGACAATATATGATATTTGTTTTTCTCTTTCTGACTTACTTCACTCTGTATGACAGTCTCTGCAAATGGCACTATTTTGTTCCTTTTTATGGCTGAGTAATATTCTATTGCATATATTTACCACATCTTCTTTATCCATTCCTCTGTTGATGGACATTTAGGTTGCTTCTGTGTCCTAGCTACTGTAAATAGTGCTGTTATTCATATGATTTAATCCATAAAGCTTTGTTCAAAGCAAGGAAATTTTTAAAAGCAGTATTTGATAATATTATTCAAAACAGGATCCTAAGTGTTCTGAGTTACGTATCCAGACATTTTACTGGTGACACACTTGTGAGAAAAATATGTATGATTAATGAGAAAATCACTTGAAAATGTTAACAAAAGTCTGTTCTCATTCATGTTTTTTATAACAACAATTTCCATAAACTCAGTGTGGCATGTGGTAGGTATAGACCTCTCTGACTGAATCCATCTACCACATGATCCCAAGGTACCCTTTAAAGAATCTTTGTATCTTTAACATTGAAGGATGTAATTTGTACTCTGGAGCTGATGAAGGTCAGTATTCTTTTTTTCCCCCTTAATTTCTATATCCTCTGTGTTGTATAAGCAGTCCAGTGAAGCTGGGATAATAACCTAATTGTGGTTTTAATTCATTATTGTATTTTGGAGAAAACAATACCTGCAATCTTATCTTACCACAGAATGAAAAATGTCAAGATTTTTAATATGATCATAGTTTATATCTGTCATGTCATAATAAGCCTCAGAGATAATATTCTAATCCTTGTTTCAACTTCATTCTTATTCTGTGAATAGAACATAAATGATCTTTAAGCAGATTTTGCCCATCAAATTTATATCCCTTAGGAGCCTGTACCTTGAGTCTTCTTTGCTTCACTGTCACTGAACGACATGAGATATATACTAGGGCATTTCATTGGATTTGAAGGGCTTTGTCTGTCATGTGTTTAATTGCCATTGTTGATTTGGCTGTTGTGATTGGGAATGTTTTTGCCTTTAAGACACACTTCCAGGGCTTCCCTGGTGGCGCAGTCATTGGGAGTCCGCCTGCCGATGCAGGGGACACAGGTTCGTGCCCCGGTCAGGGAAGATCCCATGTACCGCGGAGCGGCTGGGCCCGTGAGCCATGGCCGCTGAGCCTGTGCGTCCGGAGCCTGTACTCCGCAATGGGTAGGCCACAACAGTGAGAGGCCCGCGTACTGCAAAAAAAAAAAAAAAAAAAAAAAGACACACTTCCTGAAACTGAGTAAAGATAGTTTTCCTCAGTAGGAAGCTAGTCTCCTCAATATGTACCTACGGTTATTTATGAATTCTTATAAATTTGAACATATTTTTGATTCTTTGTGTACTAGTTAGCTTGGAAACATTATTTTGATTTGTAGATGGAAAAATATAAAACATGTATAAAATGAAACTAGGATATCATTAAATATGGAAGAAACAGATTTTATTGACTTACCAAAGACTCTTCCCTATATGCACTTGTTCTTTTATTTTTTAAACCTCATAAAATTGTTTGTAGTGAAGGAATAATTTTTATTAAAATTAGTTTAAAATGAGGTTTTTTCCCTGTACTCATAGTTAATTCAGTTTGAATGATAATGCTGGATTTGTAATAGATTGTCAACATTTTTAATGACATTTGGTTTATTGTCCTTAATATTGTTTCCATTTCTATAATTTCATTTTAGAATTGTTATGGTTTTCTTTGCATTATTATAATTTATATGCTTCATGTTTTTCCCCTAAGTCTTATGATTTATATATTTTTATTTCTGTTCTAAATGGAAATACATTTTCCAAAACAGCTTTTAAAAAACCTTATCAGCACAAAAAGAAAATTCATTTAATCAAGAAAATCAGAGTTCACAAGATAATTTGGGCATTTTATTCTTACGTAAACTCATGTATCTTTGAAAACTTTGGGTGATTTAATTATATGTCTTGGCAAACATTATTTTGTTTTTCTCAAAGAATGATGTTAGTTATATATTCTAGATGACAGAAAGGCTAATTCCTGGTTCAAAAATTAAACGAGTGCACAATTTTTCTTTTTTTCTTCGCTTAAAAAGATTTTGACTTTCACAAAATATGTGATTTATTTAAATTTGAAGCAGAGACTGTAATCATTCATAGTTAACAGTCTGTTACACACATACACTCACACAGAACTAATCTGTTACAGCTTCCTAATTCAGAAGACTGCCTTCCCTGTCTCCCACTGAAATAAGTGATCCTGAATGGATAGTGTACTGGCATGCATAGAATGCAAGTCAGTCTTAGAAGCCAGAATAGTGTATTTTAGGGATGGAGGAGAATGGAATTTATTTAGAGTCTGCTCACAGCTTAATCTGCCACCACAAGTGTCAGTGGCCTTGGCTGTTATTCCCAGCTTCTTTTGATGAGCCACAAAACTTTTTTGCCCTCTCCTGAATAGTGAAGGTATAATTTGCTGTAATAATCAAAACTTTGCATCATTATCATCACAGCTAATTCAGCTTTTTTTATGGTACACTTTAAAGGAGGAGAAAATAAGTATAAGCCTAATGGGAGAGCTTACATTGTTTGTCAGCCTTTTTATTTCCTTTCTTTGGTGTTTTGTTTTGCTTGTAAAAGCTGCCCAGTTCCATTATCCCTGGCTTTCCTACACTGCAAATTGCTGACTGAGAATTCTTTATTAGCAGTAGTAGGAGTCAAAGGGCTTTAGACAGAAATTCATTTTTTTTGAAAGAAAAAAAATTCAGGTTCTAATTGGGTACAGGACAACTTGGAAAAGCATAGCATGCACAACGTAGAATTTTTGACAATACATACTCTGAATCACTTCCCGGGTATTCTCCCATCTCCCTTTCCTCCATTTCCCTAAACAATCAACTAGCTGTATGCTAGGTTGATTCAAAAGAATGGCTAATTGCAGAAGGAATTAGAACTACTCGACAAAGCTGGAGTAAGAAATTTATAGCTCATTACTGAGATAAGCAATATTCCACATTTGAAGTGAATTTTTATTTGGTGTAGATTCTTCTGTAAACTGCCCAATCTATTTAAGAAGAGTGGAATTGTGCCATTCTACAGCTAGATGGTTTTCATGGTTCCTCTTCTAACATTCAACACCTTAGCATCTGTAAGCACAAATACTCCTACGCTTGATTCTTGTCCCATTACCTGTTTGGTATCTGTGAATCATAAGTTCAAATCTATAGTAGAAATCATGGGCAAAAATTCATTGGTAGTTCTTGAAAATTTTATAAATCTATATGTAAGCCTGTATAGAGGCTTGTTTAGCTGTGATACTGCTTCACATTAGGTTGAAAAAGAAACTAAAATATAAATATCAAGAGCTGTGTTTTATAACATCCTATAATTGAGAAATTTAGTATTTATTTTTTAAATCTTGATAGTTGTGCCTTTGTTTACTTGGTGCCAACATAGCCATTTAAACATGAAAATATCAATTATTCTGCACAGCTAAATGGGTTACATTATTCCACTGATATTTTGGTTTAGTCAGGTAGACAAAGCTTACATTTTTATTTGTCCCCTTGCATTATAAAATGCACCCAAATTATATTCTAGTGTAAATTCATATGTAAATTGAGTTATCTAACATATTTTAAGTAACAGCTTCTCAAATAAATATGTAAGCTTATATTTTTTAGGAAAGCAACAAATGCAGTTGCAATTTAGATGTAAATTATTTCGTTTATTTACATAGATAGCTGGCTTTGGTATTCTTATCTAAGTGTATTGTTGAATTTGAAACTGTTTCCAGATAGATGCAAATGTTACATTTTGAAATATTAACAATTCAGTAAAATAATGATCATATTAGCATATTCATTTAGTTTTAGGTATCCATGTATATTTTACTATTCAGTGAAGAACATACAATATTTTGCTCTCAATGATAATGGAGTGGAATAAATATCAGTCAAGTCTGTTTATTTTCATATTCGAACTTTAGTTATATAAAAATGGTCTTTTCCTTAATAATGTCTTAACCAGATATGATGAACATAAATCCTTTTTATAGTGTACATTTTGGAAAAAAAGTCTGCATGTACTATTTCATCACATGATTATAAGCATATACCTTTAACAACTATATTTTAAAACAATATTTAAATTAAAAATTGTATAATATTTCATCATATAAATATAATATTACATCATGTCATGTAAAGTATAAACATACAATAGCACATATGTCTGCTATTATAATTATAATAGGATATAGAACAAAATGTTAAATTTAATATCTGTTGTTATTTTATTTTTTATTTATTTTATTTTATTTTTTTGCGGTACATGGGCCTCTCACTGTTGCGGCCTCTCCCGTTGCGGAGCACAGGCCCCGGACACACAGGCTCAGCGGCCATGGCTCACGGGCCCAGCTGCTCTGCGGCATGTAGGATCTTGCCGGACTGGGGCATGAACCCGTGTCCCCTGCATCGGCAGGCAGACTCTCAACCACTGCGCCAACAGGGAAGCCCTCTGTTGTTATTTTCTAGTGAATATATATATAATATGCAATCAGTGAATAGAGAGACATTTTCATGTTTTAAATTCATGTTTTTATAGACATGTAAAGTATATCACGGCCCAAATGGGGAAAAGAAAAGAGATGTAGTGGGTTAAAAATATTTGGCAATTACATACCATATTTAAATTTCAATTGTTTTATAATTAGACCTGTTACATTATAACTATTTTAAAAAAGATGGCTTTGCTTATGAAAGAAAAATTTAGGTGTACAGTTGTGTTTGTGTTTTAAGCTTTATTCTTGTTACTCTGAGATCAGTATTTCAAAATTTTATTCGACATTTCTATTGAATTAGTTTCTTATTCATAAAGATTGTGTTGGCAATGACTATGTCTCTATTTGGTAAAATTAAGTTTTCTATTTATGTAATTCATCAGCATCTGTGAGCATATTTATCAGTTTTAGGGTAAAAAATTACATTAAATAGCTTAAGTGACAGTTGTACTTTTTTCTCTTTAGTAATTAATCTGAGATTTTATTAATTTTTAAAGAGCTAGAGTAAATTTTTAGCATATCAAAATGGCCTTGTGGTTGCTAAGAGAAAAGGATATGTCGGCATATGTCTAAAAAATAAAAAAATTAATAATAGTTGATGATCTAAAAGCATATACTATAAGCCCTATTAGTCTTCTTCTTTTAATTTGCAGCTGATTTGGTTGTTCCTTTACTTATTTCTACTTCATTTCAAGTTATTAAGCCTTTATTTTAACATATTGTTGGAAGTATTAAGTTAAATATTTGAAAGTTATGATTTTGCCATATTTTACCAGTACAGAAAACCAAAATGATAGCTATTGAATAATAAACTTTACAGTAACAGAGTAGAAAAATATTTGTATTTTGAAATGAGATATTTATTGTACCTCTTTGAAATATTCAAATAAAGTGTTTTCTCAAATATTTTTATAACCTAGAAATAAAATTTCCTACATACATGAAACTATTTAAAAATATATGTGTATCTAAATTATATGCTTTATATGACTACAATTTATTGTACATATTTTATCTATCAAAATGTTTGTTACTCCAGCCAGAATGGCCATCATCAAGAAATTTAGAAACAATAAATGCTGGAGAGGGTGTGGAGAAAAGGGAACACTCTTGCACTGCTGGTGGGAATGTGAATTGGTACAGCCACTATGGAGAACAGTATGGAGGTTCCTTAAAAAACTACAAATAGAACTACCATATGACCCAGTAATCCCACTACTAGGCATATACCCTGAGAAAACCATAATTCAAAAAGAGACATGTACCAAAATGTTCATTGCAGCTCTAGTCACAATAGCCAGGACATGGAAACAACCTAAGTGTCCATCATCGGATGAATGGATAAAGAAGATGTGGCACATATATACAATGGAATATTACTCAGCCATAAAAAGAAACGAAACTGAGCTATTTGTAATGAGGTGGATAAACCTAGAGTCTTTAATACAGAGTGAAGTAAGTCAGAAAGAGAAAGATAAATACCGTATGCTAACACATATATATGGAATTTAAGGAAAAAATATGTCATGAAGAACCTAGGGGTAAAACAGGAATAAAGAAACAGACCTACTTGAGAATGGACTTGAGGATATGGGGAGGGGGAAGGGTAAGCTGTGACAAAGCGAAAGAGAGGCATGGACATGTATACAGTACCAAACGTAAGGTAGATAGATAGTGGGAAGCAGCCGCATAGCACAGGGAGATCAGCTCTGTGCTTTGTGACCGCCTGGAGGGGTGGGATAGGGAGGATGGGAGGGAGGGAGACGCAAGAGGGAAGGGATGTGGGAACAGATGTATATGTATGACTGATTCACTTTGTTATAAAGCATAAACTAATAAAAGAAAATTAAAAAATAAAAAAAATGTTTGTTACTAAATGTTATATATCGATCATTTAAAAATACTTTTGTATACTAAATGTTGACACACATGGGATTGTCAGGAAATTGAAATATCAGAGTATTGTTACACATAGACAATCAATTTGATGGTCCAAAATATACAAGCATAAAGAAATGAATTTCACTATTAATATTGATCCCAATTTAATTTTGTATAATCTTTTATTAGTGTATCTAGAAAAAGAATGAACCCCATGTCCATTACGTTGTGATCAATCCCTAGAGCCAGTATAATTTAAATTAATCTGTCTCTCTGCTTCAATATCTAGGGTTAGAAAGAATGGTTATCCTGTTCTACTTCTCTTTTCAAATGAATAGAGAATTTTTCATACTTTCTCTCTTTCATGTTAATCAAATGATAATTTAATGACCATGTGCCAGACATTGACAGATAGATATTATTATTCCTTAATTGTGGATGAACAGATTAAGGATTGTGGAGATTATATAATTTGCCTAAGGCAATCTAGGTAGCAGTTGCCAGAAATGGATTTCGTATTAGTGGCTATCAATCTACAGACTCCTTGCACTAACCATTATTCTACATTGCTAAGGAAAAGCTTTCTTCTAACCATGCATTCTCAGGCACTGTGGAATTTGTTTTCTACTATAGAGAGTATAGCCCAAATTTCTGATTATTTAATATGAGTGCTAGCAATAGAGTTAATTAGTATTTACATTCTTCAGCGCAATGTGCTTTCGAAGGTCAAAATTGCAGTTATGATATCATTTACTTTATATAGAATACATATTCAAAACATTGCCTCATTTAGAATCCATGTCAAATTGGCCATAATTTAAGAGGTAAACTAAAAATTTCCTCTTAGAGACGTCTGTTAACAAAATGAGGCTATATCAGATGTGACAGTAGCAAAGTCTGAGCTTATCAATACCAAAATGAGACATCTATGACTAATTTACAAGCCATTTAGTCAAGTAAACCTCAGTGTATCTACCACCGAATTTTTCATCAAAAATGAAAAGTGGAGAATTCAGATGGTTTTAGACACACACTAAAATGGTAGCCTTACAGATTAATAATCTTAGGTAGATTTATTAAGATGTAAAACATTTAATCTGGTGCCTGATGCATAGTAAGTTCTCAACAAATTCAGTTAATTTTTCCTCTCTAGGAGACCTAGAAATATTGAAAGTGACTACACTTTCTGTGGTAAAAAGAAAAAAAAAAAAAGGATTGTCTTACCCTCCTTAAAATCCCATGAAATACCCACAGTGATTAATAAAAATAGTTTCTACTAAGTTCAGTCATTGAGCAACACTTACTGATGGCCCAGAATGTACCAAATATTAGATCAAACATAACTATGATAAAAAGTTTCTAAAGGAATTCTGAGGAGAAAAGAGATTACTTCCAATTGCATAAGAGAAACAAGAACAGAGATGGCTTACGAAGCAATTCAAATATGAAACTTGGAGTTTCCAGGGAAGGTGAATCTGTAGAGATGGGAACTGGAGGACAGGCATCTGATCAGAAGAAATCCTGTGTGTTAGGGCCAGGGTGTGGGAAAGGGTGAGGAGGGTATGACACTGAAAAGTTTCATTTTCCTTGCAGACAGTGGTAGAAGGGCTGAGAGAGTGGAAGTTAACTCTGGATATTTTGAAGGCTTTGGAAGCCTCTAAGATTCTCTGATTGTGGGACTATGAGAAGTCTATTAAATTTAAAGAATAGGAGGTCATTGTGGATGCCTTCATTTTGAAACGATAGAAAGGTTCTTTGTTAGGGACAGTAAGGTGTCAGTTTTCCACAATTAGATCCCCAGACAAATACTGTACTGATATGGAAGAAGAACATTGGTTTACTTCAAGTATTGTGATAAAATAATGTTATGTGATATTCTCTGTTTCTGGTCAATGCATTTAGATACAAAGGTGAAAATTCTTCTTGAATCTTTGACTTCAGTGGAAACTTTCTATATCCCT
Organism: Mesoplodon densirostris; assembly: GCF_025265405.1. Lineage (NCBI taxonomy): Eukaryota > Metazoa > Chordata > Mammalia > Artiodactyla > Ziphiidae > Mesoplodon > Mesoplodon densirostris. The sequence continues at coordinate 25,345,198 of NC_082668.1, forward strand.
GAAGGCACGTATTAAACACACACACACACACACACACACACACACACATCACACAGTAATGTCATTTTCTCTTGAAGAAAGAAAAATAAATGAAAAGTAGAACATGCTTTGTTTCTGCAGCAAATGTAGTTTTTAAAAATTTTTTGTTGTTGTTAGCATTAGTTTTCTTACCTTTAAGAAAACAGAAAATCTTCACAATAGAATATTGGGTTTTGTTTCCTTTGATGTAGTAATGCATATACAGTATTGCACTAATGATTAACTGTTGTGCCCCTGAGGTTTTCCCAGACAAAACTGCCTTTCAGCAGATTCCTTATCTGCTATCAAGGGAGTGTTTACAGCAGCTAAAACTCTTAAGCGCCTTGTCTCTGAGACTGATGGGGATAATTAAGCCAGTGTTTACTAGTCCTCTGCTCTTCTTCTTTGTGGGGCTGGAGACTAGGAAAAACAGGATGCATTAGCTAAAAACAAAGCGCTGGAAATACATGTTCAGCAATTTGGTATAGATTTCATTAGTTGACTCTCTTCTAAACCTACTTTGTTTTTGATACATACCTGTCCAAACCTTCACGCAGAATAGAAAACTGCTCTCCTAATACAGATCATCAAATTTTCCGTGAAAGGGATATACATACCTCTCCAAGTTTTTTTTTTAATTCAAATATTTCTGATTTGCTGCCACATAACAAATTTAGAACTAGTCTAATATATACAGGGTATTAAAAAAATAAAGGATGATAATCTGAGTCAAGACCTTTAACAATTGGTCTTGTTGTTGAGGATATGTTGTTTTTACAACTGTAGTTACTATGAAATTCTATGGCGAAATATGATGTTGTACTGGTTTATTTCCCCCGCAACCTCTGGGTCTCCAGAGGAAGAATTCTCATAAGTGATTTTAAATGGTTTGTGCAAAGAGACAGCTGAAGTAGAATAATTTTAACCAATTGCTCATGCCACAAATTAGAATAATATACTATTTTAACTTAACCTCTATTCAGTGCAAGTTTTTTTTCTTTCTTTTTTTCGTGTATTGTAAACATCTTTTGATCCCAAGTATTCATAATTGAAGTAATATTTTGAATCTAGAATCCAACATTTAATGCTGGTGATTTGTTGATAAGAAATTGTTAAAGTTTGAATATTTTTTTACTTCTGTAGTTTAATCCACTCAATAAGTTGATGATAATGGCAACATTTATCTTTAGTCCAGTTAAAGACTATGCAATGCTACCATGTTGGGTAGCAAATTAATGATTCATAGCTGACACAAAGTAACTGTATGTATACAAAGAATTCTAATAATGAAAAATCTATTTTTTTAACATCTTTATTGAAGTATAATTGCTTTACAATGGTGTGTTAGTTTCTGCTTTATAACAAAGTGAATCAGTTATACATATACATATATCCCCATATCTCCTCCCTCTTACGTCTCCCTCCCACCCTCCCTATCCCACCCCTCTAGGTGGACACAAAGCACCGAGCTGATCTCCCTGTGCTATGTGGCTGCTTCCCACTAGCTATCTATTTTACATTTGGTAGTGTATATATGTCCATGCTACTCTCTCACTTCGTCCCAGTTTACCCTTCCCCCTCCCTGTGTCCTCAGGGCCATTCTCTATGTCTGCATCTTTATTCCTGTCCTGTTCCTAGGTTCTTCAGAACCATTTTTTTTATTCCACTTATATGTGTTAGCATACGGTATTTGTTTTTCTCTTTCTGACTTACTTCACTCTGTATGACAGTCTCTAGGTCCATCCACCTCACTAAAAATAACTCAATTTTGTTCCTTTTTATGGTTGAGTAATATTCCATTGTATATATGTGCCACATCTTCTTTATCCATTCATCTGTTGATGGACACTTAGGTTGCTTCCATGCCCTGGCTATCATAAATAGAGCTGCAATGACCATTGTGGTAAATGACTCTTTTAGGGTTATGGTTTTCTCAGGGTATATGCCCAGTAGTGGGATTGCTGGGTCATATGGTAGCTCTATTTTTAGTTGAAAAATCTAATCTTGATCAAGAGATTCAAATTGAAAACCTAGATTACAGTTAGCTAAGGTGCCACATAAGTGATATAACCAAGGAATAAGAATTTGTTCTCATGTAAACATTTATAATCCTATACTTTTTTAAAAATAAATTTACTTTATTTATTTTGGCTGCATTGGGTCTTTGTTGCTGTGTGTGGGCTTTCTCTAGTTGCGGCTAGCGGTGTCTACTCTTCGTTGCAGTGCGTGGGCTTCTCATTGGGGTGGATTCTCATGTTGTGGAGCACCGGCTCTAAGCATGCGGGCTTCAGTAGTTGCGGTGCATGGACTCAGTAGTTGTGGCTCACGGGCTCTAGAGCGTAGGCTCAGTAGTTGTAGCACATGGGCTTAGTTGCCATGTGGCTTGTGGGATCTTCCCAGACCAGGGATCAAACCCGTGTCCCCTGCATTGGTGACAGATTCTTAACTACTGCTCCAACAGGGAAGTCCTTAATCCTATACTTTTTGAACAACATTTTTCAAACAAACTTCTTGTCTGCTATACAAATGTACTTGTCCATACTTTAGGAGCTAAATCAGAATATTATCAAACAGGATCAAGCTAAGGATTGACTATATTATTTAAAAATAAATAATTTTTGCTAATTACCAAATGTAGAATATGTAGGGAAATAAATAATATTATGATAAAATATTTAAGCATATGAAGTAGTTAAAAATAATAAGATAACGAATAGCACAGGTCACTTAAATATTTTATGAATGCCTCTGTTGGAAAGATTAAAAGAGTTCTTTGTTTTTTTAATGTATTCATATGTGGGAAGATAGGACTCCACTCTTTAAGAAGTGGAAATATAAATAATAGTTGTTATGTTTGAATTCTATTACTGTCAAACAAATTTGTTTGAGAAACTTGAACATATCTATAGGAAGCCATTTAGAAATGACCTCAAAAGCAGGATTTGGCCTAGAAAATGTACTTTGACAAATAGGAAAGGAATGAGTACACTTTGTTCAAGAGTAATGTAATGGGGGTTCTGGATGAGGCCAGTGGAAATCAAATGAATCCATCACCATGAAATCCATCATTGTTTGTCCATTATCTATACCCTCACATCTCAGAAAGGATACTTTGTCCCCGCCACTGCCCTTACCTACTATATTCTTACAATGTAACGTAGTAACCAAATGACCCTATGTCTGAACAATTTCAAGTCTCCCACACAGTGCAGGGCAGCACACTGTACTTTGACAGAAAGCTACATTTCTGTACTACTCAGGGTTAAACAATTGTAAGGAAGCTGGTAAAAGGAAAATGTCGGATATGTTTATGAAACCATTTTCGGTTTCTGGGCTTTACTGTGGGCAAGTGTACATTTCCATGAAATAAAAATGAGAAAAAGAAAAGGTGAAGTATTTCCAAGATATAAAGCTTGATGAAACAAAATTCTAAAAGATTTACTGTAAATTTCTATTAATTTATCTTTTCCCTGCTTTCCACAGTTTATCTGTAATATATTATAGATATATATTATAGTTAATATGCTTTACTAACTTTTTGAAACTGCTTATACATGGTCTCTAATTATTTTTAAAGCCATATTCTCATAGCATTTCTGCTTCACAGGTGGACAGATGGATAGACACACTCCTTTGTTTGGTAAATTGGTCTTACTAATTTATATTAATAGTAAGAGGATATCATCAAGAGAAACTTTATGATTTATCATAGTAAAGAGGTAACCATATAATACTAAAAGAAAATGAATCCTTTTTTATTTTAAAATTCTTTGTTCTGAGTGAAATAATATTAGCAAGGATCTGTGTTGTGAACAAAGGGAAAATGGGAGGAAAAGCAAAAGCCAAGAGATGAATTATCTTCTGGAATACCAAACATCTCCATATAATTTTTGAAGGGTAAGACACTGATATAGTCCATTATGTATCAAATTTATGTAATATTTATTTTACATATATTATTATTTAGATTATCACGTTTAAGATTAATTTTTCTTAGGCCACTAAAGTCCTTTAAATGATAGAATTTAGAACAAAACATTTATGTTTGATTCATAAGATCGAGAATGTAACATCACATATTAATCAATAAGGTGTTTCTATGAATAAATTACAAAGACAACAAGATCAATACATTTTCATTGTATTTTCACATAGAAAATAATATTATGGGTAATGTTCAATGACCACTCATACTACTAAGATAAAAGTTGGTTAGATCAGTTTATCAAACAAAGGATGGTTCATAAGTGAGTCTGTTTGTTCATCTGCAAAACAAAAATGCTATGAGATTATGATTTAAAAGTAGAGAACATATATAGACAGTTGTAAAAAGAGGTTGTTAAAATGTATTAACTTATAGACACGCAGGGAAAATCGCAAAAGTAACACTTTTGTTTCAGACACTTAAATATTATGTGATAAATTGTGAAGGGCATGTTCTTTTGAAGTCTATTTTTGATGATTACTTTAAAAAATAACTTTGCTATTGGGAGGGGAAGTAGCTGTAAGAAACAAATTGTACCATAAGTACAGCCTTAAGATTTTACAAAACTTTATTCTCTGTAAACTCAAGTGAACAAAAACAGAGTTTAGGGTGGGATGTCTGGGACAGACCAGCTGGCCCTGCCCATGGCTGATGGCAGTGTATATAACTTGATTAATGATGTCTTGCTTCTTTTTGAAAATATATGTGTAATTTGTGTAGTTGTGTGAGGATCAGACAGCAAAATGGTTACCCACCCCCTTCAAGTACTGGCTGAAATAGTTTGCAAAAGCAGTTTAGACTAATAAATATTATTTAAAGGTACTGGACTTGTTAACAGAATCAGCTTTTTATAGAAAAGTTCAAATTGCTTTATGTTCAAAGTTGACTGTAGTTGTAAGGATAAACAATAACTTTTACCTCTGGGAGTTTATTTGAAACATATTACTGTACACAAAGGGGAATTCATTTAATTGGTGCTTTTCCCTTAACCCCAGTGGGACTAAGCTGCACATTACAAATATCCCTTTCATAGTTGACATGGTTAACTTTCTTAAGAAAGGTGGGAAGAGATGACGTGTAGGTTGGCAGTGTTTCCACCATGCTTATTAATATAAAATTTTGATTTCTTGCACTATCTCTAACCCCATCATAATTAATGTAACATATACCCTTTAAAAGCTAAGAGTTATTTAAATCCTGTAATAAACTCCATCCTGACAAGACGACTAGCTGGTTATGAGTATATTACAATGATAGACAAGATTTTAATATGTCTTTTATTGAGAAGCTGGGAAAAATTGACTCAGTTATGAGAATAACCAACAGCATTGCTATGCTCTAAAGCTATAACATGGTGATTTCTTATCTCTCTTGGATTTTTGCATTACTCTTAAGCTAAAGCTGAGCAAATGTTACTCATTCTTCAATGGCTATCTAAGGACTTCAATTGGTTTGTAGATCGGGGCCCTTTTTGCTTCCAAAGTGAGCAAACTTCATATTTTAGTACAGACTATTTTGTCATTAACCATGGAGAAGGTCATAATAAAGTTTATTTAATGTTGATAGTTTGCTGTGATCCTGTAATACAGAATCCTAAGACACATAAAATAAGCTGTTATGATTCTTCAGAATTTTATTGAAGATGTAGTCTTGTCCATAAAATTTGTAACAAGAACACCTGAGCTGACACATAATAAAATGATACACACAGAGTCAAATGCAATGTAATTTATGAAGTAAGGATTCCATTAATGATTGAACTTGAAAATACAGCTTGTATTATTTAAATACTGACTAGTCACGTTTTACTGTAAAATTATTCAAGATAATTTTAATAGATAATGATATAAAGATACACAATTTAAATTAATTATCAAAGTCTTATTTTCCCTATTTGACTGTTCCCTGAGGACAGGGATTTCTGCCTTATTCGACATTAGAACACTCTTAAGCCTAGCACAAGTCTTTGCATTCAATATATGGTTAATAAGGACTTCCTGAAAAAAAAAAGCAAACAAATGAAAAGAAAAAAGAAGAGAAAAGAAAGGAAAATCAACAGATATACTAGTGTTCTCAAGTCAAACTGCCGTTGGTAAAAGCCACTTGGAAATATTAAGTGATTTATACCTACTTACTTTTTTCAGTTACCTTCCCTTGCTTCTCTTTCTGCAAATGAAAGTCCCATGAAAGAATCTCTTGACCCGAGAAACACCCCTATAATGGCAGTGTTAGTTTTCAGGAACAAATACCCACCATATTCTCTATGTGTAAACAGATCTGGAAGGTAGATTTAAAGGTAAAAAGCTTTTCCTTTTGTAAAAATGCTGGTGTAAAAATGAGACTCCCAGGAATACCCAAGTTGTTTTCCAGTGCATATATATAAGTTTTTATGTTTGTGTGTACATATGTGTGTGTGTCAATGTGGACTTTATGTGTACATCTTTGTGTTAGATGTAAATATATTTCATTTTTTAACATCTTTATTGGAGTATAATTGCTTTACAATGGTGTGTTAGTTTCTGCTTTATAACAAAGTGAATCAGATATATATATATATATATATATATATGTATGTATGTATATCCCCATATCTCCTCCCTCTTGCGTTTCCCTCCCACCCTCCCTATCCCACCCCTCTAGCTGATCACAAAGCACTGAACTGATCTCCCTGTGCTATGCAGCTACTTCCCACTAGCTATCTATTTTACATTTGGTAGTGTATATAAGTCCATGCCACTCTCACTTCGTCCCAGCCTATGCTTCCCCCTCCCCATGTCCTCAAGTCCATTCTCTATGTCTGTGACCTTATTCCTGTCCTGCCCCTAGGTTCTTCAGAACCTTTTTTTTTTTTTTTTCTTTAGTATACCAATTGGTAGAATACCTTGAATCTGATTTGGAAACTCCCATATACTATTCTCTCCTGTAGCATCCTCATGCTCAGGCTCTGGTCTCCTTTACTTAGGACTTACTCAAATTACAAAGCACCTCAGGAATATCTTGGCTCTTCAACTATTCAAAAATGTCACATGACCTAGATTTAAAATTGTTCCTAAATGTAGACACTTACCTGTGTGAAGCTGCTTAAGGACAACTGCTTTAAAAGTCATTTATTCAATAATTAAATTCTTTTGTTTAGTCAACTGCATGTGGAAAAAAGACTAATCACAAATATTTTTGTAGAATAAAAATAAATAAATAACAAGCCTTCATTGGTCAGATAAGCCAGGCAGTAGATAAATCCTATAGTGATGGATATATTCTGAAAAGTAACAAAGCTTAACCAAGTGCAGGCTTATTTCTCTCTCATAGAAAGGGTCAGTATATGTTGACTACTCCTCCCTAACCTGTGGTTACACTATCTAGCACACATGGCCTCCCAAATCACCATATAAGGAAAAGACAATAGTGAAAGAGGTACATTGGTTCCAAACTGCATTGGTCCAGAAATTACAACAAATATTTCCTCTCATATTCCATTGGTCAGACTTAGTCACATGGTCCTGATATAATGGGGAACATTTATTGAATCTATCCCAGAGGCCTTATGATTTGGCTCTTACTTAACTCTTCAGCATATTTCAAGATTTCTGCCCCCCCCACCATACCCCTTTACACACTGCTTTATTAAATATATATATATATATATTTTTTTTCTTTTTAATTTTATTTATTTATTTTTGGCTGCATTGGGTCTTCCTTGCTGTGCGCAGGCCCTCTCTAGTTGCAGCGAGTGGGGGTCATTCCCTGCTGTGGTGCATGGGCTTCTCATCGTGGTGGCCTCTCCTGTTGGGGAGTACAGGCTCTAGGCACGTGGGATTCAGTAGTTGTGGCACACGGGCCCAATCGCTCCACGGTACATGGGACCCTCCACAACTAGGGTTCAAACCCATATCCCCTGCATTGGCAGGCGGATTTCCAACCACTGTGCCACCAGGGAAGCCCTACTAAATATATTTCAGTGTGGATTTCGTTCCTCCTTTTTAAAACATCTATTAGAACTATGTTTTAATGAGCAGGTTCAGAGACACTATATAGATTTTTAGAGTAGAAAGTTTTTAAAGGTACAGAGGAAAATAATAACAACAAAATATCTGGTATAGATTATACCTGTCTAGAAAATAATCTTTAATAATTTGTATCAATATTTTATTATTTTTTAGTGGACCCTGGGTCTAAAGTTTAGGGTCATGCATTCATTCCTAGATAATTCAAAGCTGATAAAATAGTTATCCCCCAAGAGTTTGCATTTGACACAGAACAACATTAAATTAGATTTGTGAAGTGGCAATATGGAAGTTTCCAGTGTGCCAGGCAACTCACCATAGTGAAAGGATTTTTTTTTTGAGGAGGGGCACCATATGCTCAAGTTTATTGAACAGACACAAGTTACACATTGGGAACTAATAAACAGAACACTGTACCAGTTTCCACTAACTCAAATCAAGTTAGCAAATGACAAATTTTAGAAGACACTCATTTTATGTCTCACCCAATGTGGGTGATCACGAGAGAGCTAAATAAAAAAAATTACTTTCTATGTTACTTAGGTAGGAAATTTATTGATATACACAGCTTCCAAGTTACTTTAAGATATTGCAAAGTGTTTCAAAACTGGTAGGGAATAGTTCATGTCCAACCTGAAATAAATATAAAATGGAACTTTTAGGGATAAATAACTTCATACGTATAGCCATCTCAGAATCACTCCTTCCTGCTAACAAAAATACTAATAAATCTCCATTTAGATTAGGTTTACTAAATTAATAATGACTTTGAAATAGCTAGGTTTGGTTACATTGTTACATTGCACTTCCAACGAATGACTAAAAAAATCAAAGATTCAGTACCTCTCCCAAGAAATGCATTATGTATCAGAAATTACAATGAAATACAAGCATATATGCATGCTACATGTCCATGGATTTGTTAACAAGCATTTTATTAGTGAAATATATTTTTGCTTACATTTCATGGTTTAAAGTAATTTGATTTGCTGCACAAAAATATGGTGCTATTATACAAGTAAATTTCAATTTATTTTTTTACATTCATCTTATTTTTAAGGTATTACACATATACGTTTATCTATTTCAATTAATGCATCTAAACGAGTAACAAACTTTTCTTTAATTAAGAATTTTTAACTTGGTATTTCAACTAACAACATAGCTTGATAATTATCTCCTAATAAATTATTAGTTTTTTTCCCCAAAGAAGAATCTCTAGTCTATATGTCAAGATTTTTATCTTGACTTCTATTTTTATATCTGGTACATTCATTATTATTATTATTATTATTATTATTATTATTATTATTATTATTATTATTATTATTTTAATTTAAACAGAGTCACAAAAATTATAATCATCCTCATTAGTTCACTCAGTCCCATGTAATTAACTTTTTTATCTTGATCTTTTGTTAACACTTTTATGAATTCATCAGTTTTCCATTAGAGTTCTGAAAATGCTTATTCATTCAGTTCAGCAGTATAGTCAGTTACCAGAAACCTGTATTTGTCAGAGTCTTCTCCATGAATTCCTTGAAGATGAAACCCTTTTATAGGAACATTTTTGCAAAAGCATCAGAGTACACCCAGAACTGTCTGTTAATGACAAAAGACTTAAAAATGACCATGGTTAAAGATTTGATGAAAGTTCATAATAATGTAATTGAAAAGGAAATTTAGTTATTTCTGAGATATACATTTTAAAGTAATAACTAGAATTATGACTTATAACATTATACCAGAACATATAAGATTTTTAGAAATTTCATGTAATGTCTGAAACATTTATATTAACATATTTCCATACAAATAACCCAAAGAAAGTTTAGCTGTTTTTTTTTGTTTGTTTGTTTTTTATACTGCAAGTTTTTATTAGTCATTAATTTTATACACATCAGTGTATACACGTCAATCCCAATTGCCCAATTCATCACACCACCACCACCACCACCACCACCCCGGGGCTTTCCCCCCTTGGTGTCCATACGTTTGTTCTCTACATCTGTGTCTCAATTTCTGCCCTGCAAACCGGTTCACCTGTACCATTTTTCTAGGTTCTACATATGTGCGTTAATATACAATATTTGTTTTTCTCTTTCTGACTTACTTCACTCTGTATGACAGTCTCTAGATCCATCCACGTCTCAACAAGTGACTCAATTTCGTTCCTTCTCATGGCTGAGTAATATTCCATTGTATATATGTACCACAACACCTTTATCCATTCGTCTGTCGAAGGGCATTTAGGTTGCTTCCATGACCTGGCTAATGTAAATAGTGCTGCAATGAACACTAGGGTGCATGTATCTTTTTGAATTATGGTTTTCTCTGGGTATATGCCCAGTAGTGGGATTGCTGGGTCATATGGTAATTCTATTTTTAGTTTTTTAAGGAGCCTCCATACAGTTCTCCATAGTGGCTGTATCAATTCACATTGCCACCAACAGTGCAAGAGGGTTCCATTTTCTCCACATCCTCTCCAACATTTGTTGTTTGTAGATTTTCTGATGATGCCCATTCTAACTGGTGTGAGGTGATACCTCATTGTAGTTTTGATTTGCATTTCTCTAATAATTAGTGATGTTGAGCAGCTTTTCATGTGCTTCTTGGCCATCTGTATGTCTTCTTTGGAGAAATGTCTATTTACTTCTTCTGCCCAGTTTTGGATTGGGTTGTTAGTTTCTTTAATATTGAACTGAATGAACTGTTTATATATTTTGGAGATTAATCCTTTGTCCATTGATTTCTTTGCGAATATTTTCTCCCATTCTGAGGGTTGTCTTTTCGTCTTGTTTATGGTTTCCTTTGCTGTGCAAAAGCTTTTCAGTTTCATTAGGTCCCATTTGTTTATTTTTGTTTTTATTTCCATTACTCTAGGAGGTGGATCAAAAAAGATCTTGTGGTAATTTATGTAAAAAAGTGTTCTTCGTATGTTTTCCTCTAAGAGTTTCATGGTGTCTGGTCTTACATTTCGGTCTTGAAACCATTTTGAGTTTATTTTTGTGTATGGTGTTAGGGAGTGTTCTAATTTCATTCTTTTACATGTAGCTGTCCAATTTTCCCAGCACCACTTATTGAAGAGACAGTCTTTTCTCCATTGTATATCTTTGCCTCCTTTGTCATAGATTAGTTGACCATAGGTACGTGGGTTTATCTCTGGGCTTTCTATCTTGTTCCATTGATCTATGTTTCTGTTTTTGTGGCAGTACCATATTGTCTTGATTACTGTAGCTTTGTAGTATATTCTGAAGTCAAGGAGTCTGAGTCCTCCAGCTCCGTTTTTTTTCCCTCAAGTCTGCTTTGGCTATTTGGGGTCTTTTGTGTCTACACACAAATTTTGAGATGATTTGTTCTAGTTCCGTAAAAACTGCCATTGGTAGTTTGATAGGGATTGCATTGAATCTGTAGATTGCTTTGTGTAGTATAGTCATTTTCACAATATTGATTCTTCCAATCTACGAACATGGTATATCTCACCATCTGTTGGTACCATATTTAATTTCTTTCATCAGTGTCTTATAGTTTTCTGCATACAGGTCTTTTGTTTCCCTAGGTAGGTAAATTCCTAGCTATTTTATTCTTTTTGTTGCAATGATAAATGGGAGTGTTTCCATAATTTCTCTTTCAGATTTTTCATCATTAGTGTATAGGAATGCAAGAGATTTCTGTACATTAATTTTGTATTCTGCAACTTTACCAAATGCATTGCTTAGCTCTAGTAGTTCTCTGGTGGCATTTTTAGGATTCTCTGTATATAGTATCATGTCATCTGCTGACAGTGACTGTTTTAATTATTCTTTTCCAACTTGTTTTCATTTTATTTCTTTTTCTTCTCTGATTGCCATGGCTAGGACTTCCAAAACTATGTTGAATAATAGTGGTGAGAATGGACATCCTTGTCTCATTCCTGACCTTAGAGGAAATGCTTTCAGTTTTTCACCATTGAGAATGATGTTTTCTGTGGGCTTGTATTGGCCTTTATGATGTTGAGGTAGTTTCCCTCTCTGCCCACTTTCTGGAGAGTTTTTATCATAAATGGGTGTTGAATTTTGTCAAAAGCTTTTTCTGCATCTATTGAGATGATCATATGATTTTTATTCTTCAGTTGTTAATATGGTGTATCACATTGATTGATTTGCGTTTATTGAAGAATGCTTCCATCCCTGGGATAAATCCCACTTGATCATGGTGTATGGTCCTTTTAATGTGTTGTTGGATTCTGTTTGGTAGTATTTTGTTGAGGAATTTTGCATCTATATTCATCAGTGATATTGGTCTGTAGTTTTCTTTTTTTGTAGTGTCTTTGTCTGTTTTTGGTATCAGAGTGATGGTGGCCTCATAGAATGAGTTTGGGAGTGTTCCTTCCTGTGCAGTTGTTTGGAAGAGTTTGAGAAGGATGGGTGTTAGCTCTTCTCTAAATGTTTGATGGAGTTCACCTGTGAAGCCATCTGGTCCTGGACATTTGTTTGTTGGAAGATTTTTAATCACAGTTTCCATTTCATTACTTGTGATTGTTCTGTTCTTATTTTCTGTTTCTTCCTGGTTCAGTCCTGGAAGGTTATACCTTTCTAAGAATTTGTCCTTTTCTTCCAGGTTGTCCATTTTATTGGCATAGAGTTGCTTGTAGTAGTTTCTTAGGATGGTTTGTATTTCTGCAGTGTCTGTTGTAACTTCTCCTTTTTCATTTCTAATTTTATTGATTTGAGTCCTCTCCCTCTTTTTCTTGATGAGTCTGGCTAATGGTTTATCAACTTTGTTTATCTTCTCAAAGAACCAGCTTTTAGTCTTATTGATCTTTGCTATTCTTTTCTTTGTTTCTATTTTATTTATTTATGTTCTGATCTTTATGATTTCTTTCCTTCTGCTAACTTTGGGTTTTGTTTGTTCTTCTTTCTCTAGTTCCTTTAGGTGTAAGGTTAGATTTTTTACTTGAGATTTTTCTTGTTTCTTGACATAGGCTTGTATAGCTATAAACTTCCCTCTTAGAACTGCTTTTGCTGCATCCCACTGGTTTTGGATCATCATGTTTTCATTGTCATTTGTGTCTAGGTATTTTTTGATTTCCTCTTTGATTTCATCAGTGATCTCTTGTTTATTTTGTAATGTATTGTTTAGCCTCCATGTGTTTGTGTTTTTTACATTTTTTCCTTTTAATTCATTTCTGATCTCATAACATTGTGGTCAGAAGAGATGCTTGATAAGACTTCAGTTTTCTCAAATTTACTGAGGCTTGATTTCTGACCCAAGATGTGATCTATCCTGGAGAATGTTCCATGCCCACTTGAGAAGAAAGTGTAATCTGCTGTTTTTCGTTGGAATGTCCTATAAGTATCAGTTAAATCTATCTGGTCTATTGTGTCATTCTGTTTCCTTATTTATTTTCATTTTGGATGATCTGTCCATTGGTGTAAGTGAGGTGTTAACGTCCCCCACTATTATTGTGTTACTGTCGATTTCCTCTTTTATAGCTGTTAGCAGTTGCCTTATGTATTGAGGTGCTCCGATGTTGGGTGCATGTATATTTATAATTGTTTTATCTTCTTCTTGGATTGATCCCTTGAACATTATGTAGTGTCCTTCCTTGTGTCTTGTAACATTCTTTATTTTAAAGTCTATTTTCTCTTATATGAGTATTGTTACTCCAGCTTTCTTCTGATTTCCATTTGCATGGAATATCTTTTTCCATCCCCTTACTTTCAGTGTGTATGTGTCCCTAGGTCTGAAGTGGGTCTCTTGTAGACAGCATATATATGGATATTTGTTTTGTATCCATTCAGCAAGCCTGTGTCTTTTGGTTGGAGCATTTAATCCATTCACGTTTAAGATAATTATCAGCATGTATGTTCCTATGGCCATTTTCTTAATTTTGGGGGGTTTGTTTTTGTAGGTCCTTTTCTTCTCTTGTGTTTCCCAGTTAGAGAAGTTCCTTTAGCATTTGTTGTAGAGCTGGCTTGGTGGTGCTGAATTCTCGTGGGTTTTGCTTGTCTGTAAAGCTTTTGATTTCTCCATCTAATCTGAATGAGATCCTTGCTGGGTAGAATAATCTTGGTTGTAGGCTCTTCCCTTTCATCACTTTAAGTATATCATGCCACTCCCTTTTGGCTTGTAGAGTTTGTGCTGAGAAATCAGCTGTTAACCTTATGGGAGTTCCCTTGTATGTTATTTGTTGTTTATCCCTTGCTGCTTTCCATAATTTTTCTTTGTCTTTAATTTTTGTCAATTTGATTACTATGTGTCTTGGCGTGTTTCTCCTTGGGTTTATCCTGCTTGGGAGTCGCTTCACTTCCTTTCCCATGTTAAGGAAGTTTTCGACTATAATATCTTCACATATTTTCTCTGATCCTTTCACTCTCTCTTCTCCTTCTGGGACCCCTATAATGAGAATGTTGTTGTGTTTAATGTTGTCCCAAAGGTCTCTTAGGCTATCTTCATTTCTTTTCATTCATTTTCCTTTATTCTGTGCTGCAGCAGTGAATTCCACCATTCTGTGTTCCAGGTCACTTATCCGTTCTTCTGCCTCAGTTATTCTGCTATTGATTCCTTCTAGTATAGTTTTCATTTCAATTATTGTATTGTCCATCTCTGTTTGTTTGTTCTTTAATTCTTCTATGTCTTTGGTAAACATTTCTTACATCTTCTTGATCTTTGCTTCCATTGTTTTTCTGAGGTCCTGGATCATCTTCACTATCATTATTCTGAATTCTTTTTCTGGAAGTTTGCTTAACTCCACTTCATTTAGTTATTTTTCTGGGGTTTTATCTTTTTCCTTCATCTGGTACATTGCCCTCTGCCTTTTCATCTTGTCTGTCTTTCTGTAAATGTGGTTTTTGTTCCACAGGCTGCAGGATTGTAGTTCTTCTTGCTCCTGCTGTCTGCCCTCTGGTGGATGAGGCTATCTAAGAGCCTTGATGGAAGGGACTGGTGGTGGGTAGAGCTGACTGTTGCTCTGGTGGGCAGAGTTCAGTAAAACTTTAATCCACTTGACTGTTGATGGGTGGGGCTAGATTCCCTCCCTATTGGTTGTTTGGCCTGAGACAACCCAACACTAGAGCCGGCCTGGGCTCTTTGGTGGGGCTAATGACATACTCTGGAAGGGCTCACGCCAAGGAGTACTTCCCAGAACTTCTGCTTTCAGTGTCCTTGTCCCCATGATGAGCCACAGCCACTCCCCCCTCCACCTCTGCAGGAGACCCTCCAACACTAGCAGGTAGGTCTGGTTCAGTCTGTTATGGGGTCACTGCTCCTTCCCCTGGGTCCTAATGTGCACACTACTTCGTGTGTCCCTTCCAAGACTGGAGTCTCTGTTTCCCTTAGTCCTGTTGAAGTCCTGCAATCAATTCCCACTAGGTTTCAAAATCTTGTTCTCTAGGAATTCCTCCTCCCATTGCTGGACCCCGAGGTTGCGAAGCCTGACGTCGGGCTCAGAACCTTTACTTCAGTGGGTGGACTTCTGTGGTATAAGTGCTCTGTAGTCTGTGAGTCACCCACCCGCCAGTTATGGGAGTTGATTTTACTGTGATTGCGCCCCTCCTATCATCTCATTGTGGCTTCTCCTTTGTCTTTAGATGTGGGGTATCTTTTTTGTGAGTTTCAGTGTCTTCCTGTTGACAGCTGTCCAGCAGCTAGTTGTGATTCTGGTGTTCTCGCAAGAGGGAGTGAGAGCACGTCCTTGTACTTCGCCATCTTGGTTCCTCTCCCATTATTATTATTTTGTAAAGTACTGTCTTTGAAAGATGATACCATGATAATTCATTTACGTGAGGGTCATTTGCAAGTGTATGATTTTGGCAACATGATTACCTCTGTTGGTATAATCCATAGTAGCCAAGTTGTTCTTTCATACATGCTCTGATTATATGCTTAGTTATTGCACAAATGAACATTTCCTTGTAATAGCTATTGTGGCTATTAAACAACTGAAATGAGAGTAGCATGGCTGAGGAACTAAATTTTTAATTTTATTTAATTTTAATTAATCTAAACTTAAATAGCTACATGTGGCTAAGTGGCTAAATTTTAATCAGCACTGCTCAAAAAACTTTGAGGAATAATTAACCCAAGTCTTATATTACATGTTGAAAGAAAAAAAGAGTCCTCCCCCACTCCCCTACCACCCCATGTAGAACATATTTTTTGAAACATCTGAGAAATTCCATCTACATTCAGTCATTCCCACTGTGTTAGTTCTTTCGGGCTGCCATAACAAAATATCACTGATTGAGTGGTTTAAACACCAGACGTTTATTCTATCTGTTCTGGAGGTGAGAAGTACAGGATGAAGATGTGAGCTGGGTTGGTTTCCTCTGAGGCCTCTCTCCTTGGCTTGCAGATGGCCATCTTCTTTGTTCTCACATGGTCTTTCCCATGCACCCTGGTGTCTCACATGGTCTTTCCCATGCATCCCTGATGTCTCTTTATGTGATCACATTTCCTCTTCCTGTAAGAATACCAGTCCTAGTAGATTAGAGCCCCACCCTAATTGCCTCACTTTAACGTAATCACTTCTTTAAAAGCCCTGTCTCCAAATACAATTATATCTGAGGTACTGGGAGATAGGGCTTCAACAGGAGAACTTTTAGGGGACACTATTCAAACCACTAACTAATAATGCCTTCTCTTTCCACTTGCCATCTACTGCCTCCCTAGAGATATACATCCAAGACATTTTCTATTTTTGCCTTCCTTGCTTTTTATTTCAAATTGGAATCATTTGTATTAATTCGCACACAGTAATCTCAGATTTTAAAAATCAGGCTTATTGCCTGTGGTGGCAGCTGTTTGTGCCAATAAATAGATAAATTTTTGTGTTTTACTGACCATAGAATTCACATGACATATTTGAACCAGTCTCTTCAAAATGTTCTAATATTACCAGGGGAAATAGATGATTTGAAGGGAATACAATTTTAGCTTACTAATTTTACTGCTTTTTGAAATATTTGGTATCTCTTTTGACACATTTTTATAATAAATTTTCATGCAGAACTTTCTACAATATCTATTCACCATGCTGTTCTTCTTTAGGCTAGAAAATCAAACGGTTTTCCTATTTCCTTACAATTTATCTTATTTATTTCCTATTTCCTTACAATAGTTATTCCTTAGTAAATGTTGAGACTTTTAGCTCTATTTGGACAAGAATAGTTTTGCAAAGTTCTTAGCCCAAATGCTTAAAGAAATGGTCATGTTGGCAAATAGGAAAATTCATTTCTATATTAAAGAATACTACATGAGGAATATATCACAAAAGATTAACCACAGAAATAAGAGCATATTAGAAGTATTAATCTCCTTTGATTAAATTTCAGCACTTTTTGTTGGAATGCATTACAATAATAACTTTAAAGTTTTTTGTATGGATTTAAAAACTTCTTCCTCACATGGCCAAATATAAAGAGGTTAAATTTTCAGCATCGGTTTTCCCACTTTAAAACATTTTTTTTCTCAGAGAGGGAAAATATATATTTACTTCTCTTCATTTTTTCCTCTTTTCATTAGTTCTTAGGAACAGATCTTAAGAAAATCTGTGATAAGCACTATAATTGTCTTTTAAAATTTATTTTCTCCTTCTTTTTTACTTACAGAACCCTGATTTTTCTGGGGTTTTTCTCCCAGTCTTCTTGGGATGACTTCCTATCCTAGTAAATGTAGCCATATGGCATAGTTTTTGCTAAGGAGGTATAAATGGAAGTCTACAGGGGGTTTCTAGTAAAGTATTTCCCTGACTAAGGATTAGCTACAGCCTCTACTCCCTTTTATATACTTCTTCCTGTTTTGAATGTGGAAAGATGTCTGGATCTGCAGCAGGCATTCTGCATCCATGAGGTAAAAAGTATAAGGGAGAAACTCACAACATACAAAACCTACAAGGGTGGTAGAAGAGAAAGACAAGAGAGTCTGCTTTCTTTTTGTCATTATTTAGCACCCAAACTAATGTCCACAAGTACCTACCCCTGGATTTCTTTCTATTGAAAATGAACTCTAGTTTGAATCTTTGTTAGTCAAGTTTTGTGTTACTCTTTGTCACAGGTATTCCTGTTACAGATTGTGTACACTCTAGAATGCTTTCAGCCGTGTGGAAATGTTCATTATCTGTACTGTCTGATATGGTAACCACTAGTCACATGGGGCTGATGAACTACTGAAGTGTGGCAAATGTGACTGAGCAACTGAATTTTAAAATTTATTTCATTTTAATTAACAAATCCAGATTTAAACAGCCACATGTGACTAGTGGCTATTGGACAGCACAGGTCTAAGATTTATGGAGAATAATTAACCTAATTTTTCTATTATAAAAATTTCAAATTAGTGTCCCCATCCTCTGAAGACATCTCATGATATATCACCTCATGATACTTATGTCACTACCTTTGAAACTCATTAAGTCATCTTCTAATAAATTCTGGGAAATCATACATTGTGAAAGCATAGGTATGTAAATAGGATCACCATACAGCTGGCCTTATTTATAGACTCTCTTGTTCTTCTAATGTGAATTTAGCAGTGTTTAGGCTAAAAACTTTTCTAAATATTCAAGTTATAGTCTCTAATCCTTTGCCTGAGTCTTGGATTACCATTATGGAAGTTTCATTGTCATCATTAGTGTTAGTATGAGCAGATTTTGAATCAGTTTTTGAAAGCAGGCTTTGCTCTGGGGAGGCGAAAACTTAATATTGTATGACCAAACTGAGCACTAAACTCAGTTTGGTCACATAGAGCAAACTGAGCACTAAAGAAAAACACGGACTCACACTATTCCCATGGGCTCATGCAGTACACGGCCCTAGGCTTTGAACTATTTCCAGCCAAGCCTATCTGCTGAGTTTTAGGTTTACTTTCTTCTATTTTCACATTTTTACTTTTAGGAACAATTTATTCACATTCTGTAACAGATACTCTTTGTTTGTTAGAATGAGAGGATGTATTAAAAATTTGAGTTTTAAAACAATAGTTTATCTTCTTTGGATACTTGGATGCAGTCTTTCTCATGGCTTATTAGCTGTAAGTAACAACACTGACCCCTTTCTTTGTAGTCTTCTGCAAGTCAGTGTGTGTTTTTTACATTATTCTCATTGTTCTATGATGACTTGGAGAACCTTTTTAACTCATGGAAAGTGATAAGATTTGAGGTACAGTGGCCACACTTTCCAGCAGTGATATGTGAGACTAAGTGGCTCTCTGTGCAGGTGCCTTACCAAAATAGGTGAGATTTTTTTGAGCATGTTTCTCAGTATCATAAAGATATAAATTTGGTGGTGAAACACCCAGGTGTTTAACTTCAAGGTGTGAGCTCAGTTTTAATGACAGGATTTCACCATTTCTTTCTTTTCCTGTGACCTTTTTGGATGAGAGTTTTCTGATTGTGAAATCATTATTTCATTTCATTGGTAAGTTCTGAAGTGTTTCTTGATGCAAGTATTGTAGTTTAATTGGTTTATAAGGAAACTGACAAAACCCCTCCCATTCAAAAATATGTAGCAGGACATTCTGAATGGGGATTAGATACCAGGATGCCGAAGGATAGATGAATGGAATGGATGGCTCTTTATACTGTATTTTAAAATTTTATTATAAAATCTTAGTTATTCTCAAACTTTTTCCTCCAAATGACCTCCAAGACATTAAAATTTCATATTCTGAATTACTTAATTTTTAAAAAAATTAATAAATTAACAGGTTTTTCTTCTGTTTATGAATTCTTCAAATCTTAAAGGAAATAGGCATAAAAGGAAAGCTAGTAATCATGTGTTCAAGAGAACACTGCGTCCATTCTGTAAAGCTCTCTGATATTTATTATTCCCTCAGGATTCATTTTGGATATACTAGTGTTTTCTGATGCCCTATTATTTTTTTAAGTCACAAAATTAGGAATAATTTGAAAACATCAAGTTAAAGTTGTATTTATTTACCAGAAACAAAGCACAAGAGGACAACGATGGAAGTCTTTGAAGACATGGATAATTCCAGAATAATTATCATCAGTTGTGTAGGTCTTAACATTATATGTTACTTTTTTTTTGTTTTTTATAAATTAAGTGCAAAGCACTAAGTACACTTTTTCTTTTGGTATTTATATATCATCTGCATATCAAACTTCTAAAACATGAAATTTGTTATTAGTTCCATGAAGAGAGTCAGGCTTTTGGAGAGCTTGCCAAAGCATGTTTCCCAATGCTGTGACTTACAGTGTTAGCACTCAGGCTTATCTGATATGACTTTTTTAGATAAGGCTGTGCCAAACAAGTTCATGTTCTGTCAGCTCCAAAGCCAAGCTAATTCATGTATCAGAAACCACTCGATTATACTTTCATTAATGAGAAGTGCAGATCAAACCAAACACTGAGTTGTCACAAAGGTGCCTGGAAAAATATTTGTTTTAATGTAAAGAAAAATTGACTTTGGTATACCTAAAACTAATAATTATTTTGTGGTCTCTTAATTATTTCTTTCCTTCTGCCCTTGATTCATTTCATTATTTCCCAAGTTCATTGGCCTTGAGAATTTCAATTGATAGGGTCCTTCCCATGCTTTAAAGTTGCAACATACATTGTGTGATAGATCCAGAAACCAACAGTTAAGATAGTGTAATGGCACAATAGCAGAGGTTCATACAAAATGCTATAAAATAAACTTCTACAGAGCATAACTTGACTACTTGTTTCCACGTGATGTTTGTTTGTGTTTTGTACCATTTTTCAGGAGGGGTTTAGGTAAACGTTCATTTTAGTATATGTTTTAGTGCTTGGTATGAATCGAGACAGCAAAATTTATAATAAATAGAATTGAAAGTTTAATTACTTTAGACTAGGTTTTATTAAAAAAAACACGAAGTCTGGACATTATGTATTTGGTTTAAAAAACATATTTTTTACTTAATGTTCTATGTCACTTTGTGACATTTTGTGGGGAGAGTCATTGAGGAAATATAAAAATAGATATCAGATAATTAGGAAATGTAGATGCGTTGGATCTGTTAAATGTTCTGTTGGTACAGGGTGACAACATAAATGTTGATATGCACCTGACAAAAATAGTGCTCTGGTATTCTTGGCTGTGAGCTTATTTTATCTGCTGTGACAAAGAACTGACTATCTCTACCTCTGAGAGTGTGTTTCTAAAATGGAAGTTAAATTGTCTAGACAATTAATATTAGAGAAAATTTCACTTATCAGCTTAAGTAAACTCTTTAATACCTGGACTTCTGAAAGAACACACATTTTAAATGCAAATGCAATCTTGAATTTTCTAATGGGTTGAGTAGTGGAAAATATACATTGTTCTCTTTCTGTATCTTTTTCAGAGGGTTAAAATAAAATTTCCTTCCTCTGCTTTCCAGTTTATTAGCCTCAGAACTGAACAACTGTTTTTCTTAAGTCCAAATTTACTAAGTTGATTGAGATACATTATCTCTGTCCAAATAGTGACTTTAAAATTTACATTTAAATTTAAATATAAAATTTTTTATGACTTAAAAAAAATCAAGTTTTAGGATGAAAACACATTTTACCTAATTTCTTAATTCTTCTTATGTGATTGTTTTAATTTATAGCTTCAAATTTAGCTGGTGGTATATAATAACTGTAATGAAGTTATTTACTCAGGAATATAGGTATTTATCTCATGCCACCCAGTAACTATCAAAAACTTATTTTCTAAGAGAAACGATACTTATAACAGATTAGCTAAAGTCTGGGCAGCTCATCTATTCCTCTATGCTTTGCCCAAGTTAAGCCACATTACCAGAGAACTATGTATCTAAGTTATATTTTGTCAGCTACCCATAGCTTAGCTCTTATAAAGTTCTGTTTACTTAGTTTATATTGGGAAAAAAAACCTATGAAATATATAAATATGTTGTTAGGGGATTATTGAAGATATAGATAATTACATTAAATAGTATTTTTACATGGACTCTATAGGAACACCTCTTTTGGGTGTTAGTATCAAGATTCATTATGTTTCATTCTGAGTAATTTTTGTCTAATGCAATGTTTTCTAAACTGTATTCCATAAATCACTAATATGTCAGAAGATGTCTGTAAAAAGATCTGAAAAATCTATGGTTCGGGCTCAAATATATTCGGGAGAACGGGCTTACCTTCTTGCCTCTTGAACATTTACAGTGAACATTAGCATGTTAAAATGCACTGGGAAGTTCTTCAGTGGAGCAACTTCTTTAGTTAAGAAAACATTTTGCAGATACAGTTGACCCTTGAACAACCGAGTTTGAACTGTGCAGGTCCACTTACATCTGGATTTTTTTCAGTAGTAAATTCTACAATTCTACACTATCTGCGATTGGTTGAATCCACTGATGCAGAACCACGGATTCAGAGGAACCACACATTTGGAGGGCCAGCTCTAAATTATCCTCAGATTTTCAACTGGGAGGAGGGTGGGTGCCCCTAACTCTACACATTGTTTGAGACTCCAGTGTACATTTTTCTATTTTAATTACCCTTTCTATAAAACACCTATTAACATCTTGGGGACTCTTTTTTCAAGTAATATAGTTTGGAGAATACTAATCCAAAGAATCCTGTGAATTACATAATTGATGGATTTTCCCCCGTTGCAGTAGCTGGTAGAAAAACAGTTTGGTGAAAATAAATATGCCACTACCTTGTTATCTAGCTATCCTATTCTTATAAATCAGAGAAACTCTCACATAGGTCTTATCAGGAGGTATGTTTGATAATGTTCATTGAAGCATTGTTTGTGGTAGTGAGAAGCTAGGAGCAGCCTAGGTGATCATCACAGTAGTGTATATGACTGTTATGTGATATATGCGTGGTAATGCAGTGTATCATGTAACAGTCAGATGTAATAAGGAGGAGTTACATAAAGCAACATAAATGGATCTCAAAAGCATAATCAGAATGAGAGTGTACCATGAACTCTACAAGAGTTCATGTAGAGTGTATGCTACCCTAGCAAGTAATTAGGACTTCTTTATATGCAATATTATACTAGCCTCCTTCCTTCTGTCTCTTTATATCTACCTAAATAGTTTTTCAATTGCATACAATTTTGCTCCTGCTTTAATGGCTTTCTTTCTTCCTTTCTATAATTTAGGGATGTTAGGCCTCCTTGGTAAAGCTTAGATATAAACAAAATAAACTTTCTTCTAAATCAGTAATTACTTATCCTGTTAAGTACTGGTGACATTCAATTCTTTCCTTGTTCTTCTATCCTTTTACCTGGGGGTAAGGGATAGAGGAAGCAGGATATTTGCATATGTATGTGACAATTCTGAGCTTTGACAACAATCTCCTCTTGCCAAGATAATCTAGTTTTATTAGTATCTTTATGTATTTCATCTGTTTATGGAGTAAGGCTGAGAAGATAAGCAGAAAAAATTGTGTCAAAAAAAAGGACTATTGTATTCTCTGGAATCCTTTCTTGTGAGGAGGACATTGTTCATTATTTTGTAACAATAAAAATTAGGAATGTAACATTTGAAATCAGGGATGGGGATAGTATATAAAATCTACAATGGTTATAAATAGCTTTGAAAATGATATTCAGTGTAACAAGTCAGCATAAAATATAACTGTAGTAATAGTTTTGAATCATACTTATAGTAACTTGGTTCCAGTCTCAAGAGAAAAGTTTACTACTTATCTGCCATGCAGGTAGGACAGGTAAGAACTGTTAAACACAAGGAGTGGCTACAAAAAAAGTGAAGTGGAAGTAATTGCAAGGAGTCCTAAGCCTGAAAAGTCCTGCTGATTGTATAGTACGAAGTTTATTTCCTTTTCTTCCAATGAATCAGGCAATGGACACCACAGTTTATTTGAACTCTTAAAAGTCCTATTTTCATGTTATGTAATAATGCAGTTAAGGTTGGTGGCATCATTTAATTTACTGTCCCATGATCAATTATAGTACAGTATAGTACAGTGGCTAAGAGTGCTGGCTCTGGAATTAGAAAAATCTGGGAAAGAATCTGATCTTGACAAATGGTTGTGGGATTTGGTGCATATATTTAAACTCTGGGACTTCTTCTCATCTGTAGAATAGGATAATGGTAGAAGTCTCGTAGGGTTGTTGCAAGAATGAAATTAAATAATACTCATAAAAGTAGTCAATAGGCTGACTAGCATATAGTGAGGAATCAAATTTAGCTATGTGATTATTATGGCTATTCCTCATTGAAGTTATAAGTTGTTTTATTATCTTTACCTCATGTTTCTCAGCTGAGAGCAGTTATGCCCCCAGGGGATATTTGACAATGTTTGGAGACATTTTGTGTGTGTGTGTGTGTGTGTGTGTGTGTGTGTGTGTGTGCGCGGCACGTGGGCCTCTCACTGCTGTGGCCTCTCCCGCTGTGAAGAACAGCCTCCGGATGCACAGGCTCAGTGACCATGGCTCATGGGCCCAGCCGCTCCGTGGCATGTGGGATCTTCCCGGACCAGGGCACAAACCCGTGTCCCTTGCATCAGCAGGCGGACTCTCAACCACTGCACCACCAGGGAAGCCCTGGAGACATTTTTTGTTTTCACAATTTGGAGCATGTGGAGGGGAGTGAAGGAGGGGGTTGGGAGGGTCTATTGGCATATAGTGAATAGAAGCCAGGGGTACTGCTAAATACTCTGTAGTGCACAGGACAGCTCCACTGACAAAGAATTATCCAGCTCCAGCATGTCAGCAGTAGAGAGGCTGAGAAGCTTGCTTTAAATATTTATTTTTGAGCACTAAGCTCAGAGATATTAATTCCTTTGTATTTCTTTAGTATCTACTGGTATGTAATGCCTTCTTCTGTGATACAGTCAAATTGGTAGTCCCATGTATATAACCACAATTTCTTTCTTTCTTTCTTAAGTTTTTCCCACTACTGGCATGTACTATGAAAGGGTTTTAAGATGATTCTTTATTTTTTATTCCTTGGAAAACAGAATATCAAGGCTTTGGTTTTAGGATAAAGCAATTATATAAAAATGAAAAATAATTTTGATTAGAATTATTTTATTCTTTATATATCATTTATTATAAGAAATGAGTTCTCAAGAATGGCTGTACATAACACAAACAGTAGTATAAATATTTGGTAAATGTAAACATAGGTAGAAATATAAAATATGGCTTAAGCATGAAAAATTAATACATAAAATTTAGTTTAAATAACCTAGTCTGACTTGTGAAATGTATGCATCTCTTTGCAGAATCAAGAATGGTACTTTTTCAGTATTTATGTGACAAGAAATAAATCTAATTTATTAAAGCTTTGAAAGTAACTATGCATAATACTAATGTTATGGGTTGTTTTGCAATGCATTTTGTTGAACTTATGTGCTTAGAATGAGATGACAGGGATTGCTTTCTCTAGGTCCTGTACTTATAAAAGTCAGAAATCTATGCTTTTTTGGCCTTCTTCCAAATTCAGAAAAACCCTATTATAAATTTCTGTTCTATTCAATGAATTTAGAATTTTATGTGGTAGTACATAGTGATTTACAGCATTGTTCTACTGTAACAAGGAAATCATGTGTTATTTCTATTTCTTTAGAATCAAAATGAACAGAGATAATTTAACTTCATCTGAATACTCTGGAGTGTGACAGAATGACAAGTATAGATAAAGCAATAGATAGTTTTTACTTCTTTCTCTCAGCATTGACTTTATTTCCACATGATACATGCTTACTGGAAGTGTGTGGTAGGAATCACTTGAGACTTAGACTCTCATGTAGAAAAGTATTAAAGTCACAAGAGTACTATTAGCATTAAAGTCACAAGAGTACTATTAGTGGTTCAGTGTCAGCCTGGGTTTGAGCTGTAGATCAGGGGAATATTGAATGATGTTCCAAAGACACATGAAATTATTGAACATGTTCATAGGTGACCTGGCTGATGAAATGAAAAATACAATCTATAAAATCATTAAGACCATAATTTCAGGTTGGTACTGTGGGGCTTATTGTTGGTCATTTGAATTGAGAGTTACTTGACAAGTAGAAAAAATAGAAATTCATGGGTTAAAGATTAATGGAATAATTCCACTAGTTATAAATAAAAGAGAGCCCATAAATAGAAGATGTAAAAGCTTGGGTCTTCTTTATTCATAAGTTAGAAGCTAAATATGAATAAGAAGAGTAGTATTTTGAAAATATATTTATAAAACTCCAGTGTTGTATAATGGGAAGTCATTGTTTAGGGACTACAATATAATCTATTCATAACTCATAAAAGAGATTGGAAGTTTAATGATCTTGTAAAAAATGGCACATACTGCTTATTAAAGTAATATCTGGGACCATCAGGCAGGAGTAAGTACTGTTGGGGCATTAATTTCCCCTTCATAATTGAAAACACAGAGATACGGCTTTGTTTTCATGAATGTGAGGCTAAAGATTCAAGACTTTCAGCATCTTTGTCTTGCTTTTTATTAAGTTAATATGACTCATGATTCTTATTACTAAAATAAGCAGACATTTAAAAATATTAATAACTCTCATGGAATAATCAGGACAAAAACCAATAAAAACAATAGTTTTCAGACTTTTGTTAGACGCAGGATCCTTTCTCAAGAGTACACTTGGATATTCAACTGATAAAAAGGAAGCCATTGTGATTGAAGAGTGACAGGTGCCCTTCCCAAACTTCAGGCATCTCTTCAACTCAAAAACCTGTATATTTAAAATACTCAAAATTTGTACCCTTTCTGATATTCAAAAAAGCAAACTGTCCTGGAAAGCAAACTTCCAGCTGTTAGAATGTTGCACAAATTGATAACATGAAATGTTCATTTATAATATGCTATATGCAAAGTTGAGTCAGTATACAGAGAGTTTAAAGAATAAAAATTTATAGTGTGAAAATAATTTTTAAAAAATGATCATAACAGCGAATGCTTATTAATTTCCTAGTGCAATGTCTATGTGGCAGCCATGAAAATTTTCTTTTCAGGTCTCCAACCTTTGGTTACTCTTGACTACTAAAATGCTGAAGCTACACTTTCCATGATGGTTCCCAGCAAATGACTAAGCATGACATGGCTACTAATCCAAGCATTCTTGAGAGATATGGGACTCTTGTTTCACGCAGCTTTGGCTTCAGTACTCACCATTGGCTTTGTGAAACTTTTTTAGAACTGCACAGCAGTTTAAGACTTCCACCCAATTACCCTTCCTTCTCTCTCTTCCTTACAAATTTAAACCTGCATTATGGTCTCACGCACTGTGTATTTTCCCTCATAGGCATTTACCCAGATGAATCTCTTATATGTCTACTATAGTCTCGGCATCTGCTTCTAACAGGACTCAGAGTAACAATCTAGTATGTAGTAAGTGTTCAGTATCATTATTATTTTCTAAAGTAACACCCCAAAATAAGTGTTACTGTTATCTAAATTTTACATGAAAATGTGTTTGTACTGATTTTTGCAGGTCATCTTTCCACACTGACCAAGTTCTACATCTGTGGAGGCACTTGTTAGTCCTATCCTTTCTATACTGGTTTGATGTAGAAAGGCCCTTTTTTTTTTCTTTCAGTTTTCGTCCGTCAATTTCAGAAGATTCTGAATCTCTTAATTTTCCAAAGTTCATATTTCAAATTTGTATTACAGTTTTATTCAGGTAGCTATAGTTATCCCTGCTTTAATTTTAAGCAAATACATACCAATGCTGAATCACAAATAGATCTATTCTACTTTAGCTTACTTTCTAAAACATGCCTGCAACTGCTGCCAAGTTACCCAAGGAGTGGACTTTCTTTGTGTGGCTATTCCTACTCTTTGTGCACAGGCTCTGAGTTTTTGCGGTGCTATTGGAGCTATGTGGGACAGGAATGCATTATAGGGACCACCTTCAAATTTGACAGGAAGGAAAGAATTTCAGCTTAAACTCTGTAGATTCTCTGACAGAGCCGAAGTCATTTACCTTGTCAGATATTAATCTTCCCATTCCTGATTTCACAATCTCTTCATCGTCTCCCAGTAACAATCGCTCTGGGCAGTAGAATACTCTGGTTTTACTGATTAACTTTCTCAGGACTCTCCAATCAACCTACTTTAGTTTTCTATGCGTTCAATGTATTATCTCTAAAAAGTAAAGTCTTGATTATTATATAGTAATTCTATAATTGTTCTTCATAGAAGATTCATAGCACTTTCTAGATTATCCATTTCCTACTGGTTTCCTTGCCCCATAGCTCCCTGCTAGTTCTTTGAAACTCAAGGTTAAGTCATAGACCAACCTGATGAGAATGAGGATAGCCTCTGACCAGTTTGGTTTCTCTATTTATTCATGCTCTCCTGCAATATAATTTGAGGTAGCTAAAGACTAAATAAATTCTTTATTTTTACTATTTTTATGGGGCATATATTGGGTCTTCCTGGTTTTAAAAAATACTTCATAACACTTGTTAAAGGCAGTAAGGAATTTTTTATTCCAGAGGGAAGTACTACTGCAATGGGGGATAGAGATCAGACTCAGCTCTGAATAGAACAAAGACAAATGGAGATTTATAACCAAAGAGCAGAGTGGGGGTTAATGAATGGAAAATTACTAAGAGAAAACATCAAGGCTGGGGGCATTCTTGTTAGATCTACTAAACAGGATTCTTGCTGAAGGCAGTCCAGAATGTTAAGATATTGAAAGTGGGAGATGAAGAATTTGATCAGATATCCTGGGTATCAGACACCAAGGGTGAGGGAATCTTTTCTAGACTGAATCAGCAGGATTCTTGATGAAACTGGATGAAGCTGGCCAAGGACAGGTTGGGGCCTAGAGAAGGGGGCTCCGAGGAGCCTGATTCAAGTGTGGAAAGAGTTTCTTTGTCATTTAATCAAATAGGGGTAGTCTGGGCCTATTTAATATGAGATGCCTCTTACTATTGAACAACCAAGAGCTATTAGAATCAATGAAGAAAGCATATGCTGAAGAATAACAAAGGAAGTGAAATTTGACTGTGAAACTGTAACCTAATCTTTTTTTTTTAATAGTAAGAAAAGTAAAGGGCAGCAAAAAAAACTGAAAATTTGAAAATACCTTATGGGTTATATATATGCAAATAATACAACGTATCAAAAAAATTAAGACATTTCTGGAATACTTTCAAAATTGTTACTTTCTAACAATTTTAGATGGCTAAAAGAATCTTGTTTAAAGTCAGTTTCTCTTCTTAAACAATACTTAGTATAGTCCCCTAGACAACAAAAAAATACCTGCTATAGTAATTTTCTATTTTTGTATAATATTAAATATTTTTGCATTCTCATTTCAGAGTTCTGTAGCAAATATCAGCTTTTACTTTATTTAAAAAATCCAAATGTTTCTGTTTCATATTTCTCATCAACTGCTTGTTATTTGTGGGAAAAACAATTTTTAAAGATTCATAATGAAATTAAATACTTCATTAAGTAACACATTTGGGGGCTTCCCTGGTGGCGCAGTGGTTGGGAGTCTGCCTGCTGATGCAGGGGACGCGGGTTCGTGCCCCGGTCCGGGAGGATCCCACATGCCACGGAGCGGCTGGGCCCCTGAGCCATGGCCGCTGAGCTGCGCGTCCGGAGCCTGTGCTCTGCAACGGGAGAGGCCACAGTGGTGAGAGGCCCGCGTACTGCAAAAAAAAAAAAAAAAAAGAAGAAGAAAAAGAAGGAGGAGGAGGAGAAAAAAATATATTAAAAAAAAAAAAGTAACACATTTGGAAACATAGTAGTGAGGAAGTGATTTGCTCCTAAATGAAGCAAAGAGCTCTCTCTATATTTTTAAGACCTTGATAAATCTTGTAAGTTAAATCAACTGTGATTATCTGAGAATCTTAACTGAGATAAAGTATGTAAGATAAATGTTCACCTAGAAAAATTCTAGTAGCACATAATAGACAAAAAAATGTATATTAAAATAATTGTATTTAACTATAGGAAAAGGAAGTGACTGAAAATATCTTGAGGTCAGAGAATATTAGAATATAAATTTGAATCAAGAACCTAAAAGTGGTGATACATCTCAGTGATCTGAAAGCACCAATGGAATATTACTCAGCCATAAAGAGAAACAAAATTGAGTTATTTGTAGTGAGGTGGGTGGATGGTCTTAGAGTCTGTTATCTCTAAGTCCATCACTTAGAGTGAAGTAAGTCAGAAAGAGAAAAACAAATACCATATGCTAACACATATATATGGATTATGAACCTAGTTGCAGGGCAGGAATAAAGATGTAGACATAGAGAATGGACTTGATGACAGGAGATGGGAGGGCGAAGCTGGGGCAAAATGAGAGTAGCATTGACATACACTACCGAATGTAAAATAGTTGGCTGATGGGAAGCAACAGCATAGCACAGGGAGATCGGCTTTGTGCTTTGAGATTACCTAGAGGGGTGGGATAGGGAGGATGGGAAGGAGGCTCAAGAGGGAGGGGATATGGGGACATATGTATGCATATGGCTGATTCATTTTGGTGTACATCAGAAACTAACACAGTATTGTGAAGCAATTATACTCAAGAGCTATAAATAAATAAATAAATAAATAAATAAATAAATAAAAGTACCATATTCTCTCATTTCTAGTAGGAACTCATTTATCATATTTTGTGTGTTTGAGCACAATGTAAACACACTTTTTAAGATTCATATCACCACTAAGTTATGGGAATTTTAGCTATTTGGCACTAATAAATTTCTCTTTTTATCTGGGAATTATAGAATGAGAGTTTTTTACACTGAGAAAAATTCTATTTTTTACTATAGAATTATAGTACAGTATATCCTCTCTCAAAATCTAAAATGAGCAGATTTTTATATGATTTTTTTAGAACAAAAATCATCAAAAATGAGCACAAAACCTCTGAGTTTTTTAGAAGTTTGCTATTTCCTCAAATGAAAATAAATTAGGAAATCTTTCCCACAGTTTAGCTGCATTTAAAAAAAAACCTGAATTCCTTCAGTGAAAGCAATAGAAGGAAAATCTTCTGACCTTGGCCACATGTATAATTATCTTGCAAATGAAGTGGAGCAGTGTGTGACTTTTTTAATGAGAAAAAAATTTGCATCAAGTTGTAATCTGACTGCTGGTGTACACCACTTGAACCTGACCCTAGCGTTAAACCAGTTCTAGTTAATTTATAAAAATAACACATACCTGTAAGGTTAGCCTGGAGTATATGATTTACTAATACTACACTACATTTTAAAACTTTCAACTTAGTTTGTTGCTTTCTTTTAATCTAATACAATAGAAACATTTTTGAAAGTAGTATTTCCATCTTAATTGTCTTTAAAAATTCCAATTTAATATAATAGGCAGAAGGATGAAGTAAGCTTTAGAATGTATGTCTGTTTTCCTTAATGTTCTATATAATTAATCTCGTTACATTGCATGAATTGTCCTCAGTTTCTCCATGTGAACATGGAACATCCATTTTATTGTACTTTGATCCTGTTACAATTGAAAAGGGTTATTTTTCTGAATGTCCTTCCATGATTAACTAGATAAATCAATACTTAGAGGAGAGGGACATGAGTCAGTGTTGATACAATGCCTAAACAGAAGCCCAGTTGCTTGAGTTTATACCTGTCAATGAGTTGTGTGGGTATGTGTAGAAAAGTATTACGTAAAGAGTTCCCTGATTTAGGATTCAAGATCAGTATGATGTAGTCTGCTCAGGATGGTTCCAGTTCATTCCAATTATCCCAGCATAATTATTAATTGTGCTCCCTATTTCTCTCAAAAGTGTCTGGTCTGGAAGATAAACTGTAGTCCCTAGAGAAGACATATGAGTTAAGGTCCTTAAGTCCAAGAAGGAATGGTGAAACCAGGGATATTATCAAAACAGTGACAAATGTACTAATTGTGGATCAGGAGTATATTTGAAAACAGAGAATTTGGAACAGTGTAAAATTTCAATAATGAACAATATCAGGCCTTTAGTAGCAAGGGTGGATTGATGTTGGAACTTTGGTCAGGATTGCTCCTAGGGCAGTATTCCTCAAACTTTTGGATTACACTAGAAATGCAGGAGGTATTTGCTAAAATGTGGATTCTCAGGCCTCACTCCAGACATATAGAATGAGACTCTCCTGGGGTAGGCATGGAATTAGCATTTTAAATAATCTTCCTGGTGACACCTAGTCACACTAAAACATTGTAATAGAGTTGAGAGAGGAGCCAACAGTTTTAAAAAACAGGTGACATCTACAATTTTGTGAAGGTGGATTGGTTGAATATAAGTTACAAATATACACACACTTAGTAGAATATGAAAGCTGTCCTCTTTAGTCCTGGGTGATTTTAACAATATTTGCATTATATTTTGTAAAATGGGTCATCATGCCCTGAGTATAATAGAAAGGTTATGATAGACCAAGAGCAGAGTTTATTGGTTTGCCATATCCTATTGTATAAGTGTTTTCTTTTGTAAATGATATAAAGGTAAGAATGCCTTGGGGGAAAATGACAACCCAAATGGAAAAGAGAGTAACCCAAGCTATTTGTAGTTTTTCTGAGAGCATTGGACCAGGTCTGACTCTTAAAATATAAATCTTTATACAAATGTATTTGGGGAAAAGAGAATAAATATTCTTACAATGTTTAAGTTGTGATATGCTGGATGTTAGGCAGTACATTCCATAGAAACTGGGGGAATTTGTTTCCAAGTCAACAGTGACACTTCATGTACTTTAACCTTGCCACTCAAAACGTGGTCCACAACCAGCAGTATTGACTTATAAGAAATGCGGAATAACAAGCCTCACCTCAGACCAACTTAATCAGAATCTGTATTTTAATAAGATCCTCAGGTCATTCATAGGTGTCTTAAAGTTTGAGATGCACTGCTCTCCAAGGAGAAGTCTCTGACCTGAAGAAAATTTTGCTTATATTTGTGAAGCCTAACCTCAGTGGAACATGGAAATTTAGAATGAGTTTACTAAAAAGTTATTATTCAAATAATAGCATTTTATTCCAGTCCTGCTATGATTCAGAATACTGGAAAGAATGTCTTTAACAAAAGCAAAAACATCTCACTGGCAGTTCAGATAGGTTAGATCAGTGTGGTGCCCTCACAGTAGACTGAAATTTTGTCTGTGATTTTTGGCTATCAAAGTAAAAAAGAAATATATGTCTGTGTCATAAATGACTTTTTAAGATAGTAAGCAAAATTGCATCATTGACATCAAGTGTCTTCAAACCAATATTGGTTGAAAGTGCATTTTGTATCTATGAGCTTTCAAGAGATCTTTAGCAGAGTTTTATTTTGGAAGAAAAATATATAACTCACAAAAGAAAAGGTGAAATAAAAAAATCAAGAAGATAGATTCCGTTAACTCTGAAGGGAAATGGTACATTTATAAGTTTGTCTTCCATCTATAATAGCCTCCTGATATCTAAATGAAAAGAAGGCAGAAATATTATATAAATATTGTAAATTAGCTAGTCAAGTCCTCAATTAAAGGGAAACTGTTGGAAAAGAGGTCACAGATACACCAAAATCACAGTGAACACAAACTAAGCAAAACATCGAAAAACATGGATTTACTATAAACGTTTTTTTTTTTTTTTCAAAATTATGTTCATTATTTCAGCAGTTTAGAACAGAATTTCCCAAAGAGCATTCTCTAGAACATTAGTGCTTCCCTATGCTTTGGCAGCTTCCCAAATGCCTGCTTATGAAGGGATTCTTCTGAGCATTCTGTTTGAGAAACACTGCATGCTTTACTCACTTTTCATTGAAAAAATGTTTATGGAGTAAGTTAGAACATTTTGTATGTTAGGCTTTGCATATTAAAAGCTATGAGTAGACTTGAGGAAAGGACATCCATTTAATTTTACTCAATCTGGAGGTTTTCAGAACGTTTGGTCTCCTTTCCACCATTGCATCTCATGTTGTTACCATTCTTCGTGTTTCAAATCTCTGGCTCACGTGTGCCATGATTAATCCTAATCCACAAAAGTCTGAAGGCTCTAATTACTTTGCCTCCTGTGCAAGTTTAAGTAATCTTTGAATGTTTATCCCATATTAATCCATTAAATCGTATTCCTTATGACTGCTATTGATGAAATCAAACCAGAATTCATCTTATCCTGGGTATCGTAAAAAGATTTTTCTTTCCTTCATTTATTTCTCCTTCACTCTTCTTGAGGAACTTGATAACAGATGCCAAAATATACCTTCATTTTCTTTTTCAAATTATAAACCATTAGCTTCCTGATTCCATATTGTATTGGAAGTTTTATAACACATTTTCTTTGCTCCAGATATTCCAGACTTCAGACTTTTTTTGAATTGTAGGCATAATGCTTTTTTCCTTCAAGTGTAGCAGTCAACACATATGGTATCTAAAGTTGACCAATAAATTCCAAACAATAGGCACCTTTGTGTATGTGGATGATTTTGCTGATTTTTAACAATTTTACTATTTTTTATATTTTATAAATTATTTTTACAGTGATGAATCAGAAAACTTCAAATCCACCTGTCATAACATATCAAGATGATTATTATGGATTAGAAAAGTATGTTTCACTGATGTACTTATGCCTCCATTTGTGTTTAACCCACATATTACTTGCATAAGTAAAATTAGTAATTGTAATCTGTTCCAAAATGTATTACACTGACCCTTGAACAATGAGGAGGATGGGGTATCAGAGTCAAAAATCAGAGTATAACTTAGAGTTGGCCCTCTGTATTTACACTTCCTCCATATACATGGGTCCATATTCACAAATTCAACGAAGTGTAGATGGTGTAGTACCGTAGTATATACTATTAAGAAGAAATCTGTGTATAAGTGGCCCATTTAATTCAAACCCATGTTGTTCAAGGGTCAACTGTATTTATAAAACCTATCAAGTTTATATTGTGAAAAATAATCATCTATTATATAATATGGGTTTTAATTTACTCCATGTCTTATTTTGAATCCTTTTGAATATGTATTATAGTTCCTCTTTATCCAATTTAGAACTTTTACAATTTAGACATAAAATCCTACTCCATTGATAGTAACTGATACTTTAAAAAGGATACAGAGGCAATGGTACCACTATAGACAATATTTAGATTCTATGCCTTACTGAATGACTCTCTTTCAGGATTCAGACATGTAATGGTAAAACTGGTAAGCAATAATTTAAATTAAAACAAAGTATTTTCCTTAATATATTATTTCATAAGAACTTATCCAAACATAAACCTTGATAAAGTAATCTATTTTTACTTGCTTGATTATGAAATATGAGCACTGAAATGAATGATGTTCCCCAGATGTATTTATATTATCCCCATGGAATTTATGTTTTTCCAGCCAATAGAGAAAGTTGTCATGAATTGAAATAGTCACTTAAATTTCTGTATTTGAATCATGTTTAAATAATCTAAATTTATTGGTATCAGATTTGTAATAAATTAAATATGAATCTTGAGAGATAGCTTGTTCTATTTATCCATTCATTCAGGTAATGTTTATTGAATGTGTACCATATGCCATGCATTGAGTGAGACTGAGACATATACACAAGGCATAGCTTGAGTCAGTCATGGAAACAAATAATTATAATGCAAAATGACAAGTGCTAAAATACTTATATTAACTACTACTAGCCATTGCTAAATGACCAATAAGTTCATTTTAACTAATAATGCCTTGGTGCTATAGGAATAGAAATAATGAGATTTATTTATTTATTGTCCATTCATTTATTAACTTATTCAACAAATAATTATTGAGCACCTACTTTGTGCCAGGCTCTGTCCTTTCTGTGATGATATGTCAGTGAGCAAAATTTCAAATATGCCTTCTGCCCTGGGTATGAAGAAAAATTTCCAGTAAGTATCCTGGGTATTGAAGGATAAGTAGTCATTCAGTAGATAGAGCAAAATATGAGGAAAAGAGAGAGAAAGAGAGAATTAAGAGTGGTAAATAATAAATAGAATTGGATTCTAGCTAACTTTATCATAAATTTATTGAGAGAATTTGGAAAAGTTAAATCATCCACGAATCTTTTCATACATGTGCAGTTCTGCAGGTACCCATATTTTGAGGTTTTTAAAAGGTTATGGATGGAAGAAGGTATAATTTTAAGTGAGTATAATATTAAGCTATTTAAGGAGAACAAACCAGTGGTTATGGGTTGGGGGGATGGGGAAAATAGGGGAAGGGGATTAAGAAGTACAAACTTCTAGTTATAAAACAAGTCACGGGGATGTAATGTACAGCATAGGGAATATAGTAAATATTATTTTAATAACTTTGGTGAGATGGTAACTAGACTTATCGTAGTGATCATTTCATAATGTATAAATATATCAGATTACTATGTTGTGCATCTGAAAATATGTCAGTTTTACTTCAAAAAATAAATAAATAATTTAAAAAATAATAAATAAAAAGGAAGCATCTCCCCTGAAATAAGCCTCCAATCTAGTGTGCTTGTAATTTTAATAGACATGGCAGTACCACTATCTGAGTAGGAATAGTCCCTTTGGAGCAGTTATTGTAATGGGTTTATGTAATATGCCCCTTAACTGACTTAGTCAAGGATAGTTTCTTGTTAGGAATAAAGATGATGAACCCAGGGCCAGTGGTTCCAAAGCTCTGGTCCACAAACAAACTACATTAAAATGACTGAAGGGGTTAAAAACAACAGCAAAAACAACCACCCCTTTGCCATCCCCTGAAACTGGAGTTCTGACTAAATAGATGTATGGGTGGGCCTCAGAAGCAATATATTTTTTTAAAGCTACCCAGATTATGTTATGGTATGGACAAATGTTGGAACTATTACTGAAGGTTTTGTTATGACCACCCAGATTCAGAAATTTCAGATTGAATAAGAAATGAATAAGATCATCTACTGGTACTCCAAAATCTAGCAATTAGAACACATTTTAATCAGATTTTCCCAGGTTATAGCCTGGTGTATGGTAGGCACTAAATTATTTGTTGAATGAATGAGCAAACTTTGAGTATACTTTACTATGATGTACTAAATTTAAGTGTGTGTGTAAGTATACACATGTGTAGTCTGTATTTTAATCACCTAACAGGAATCATCTCTGGGGATTGTTAGAATTTCTTTATCTAAGGAAACTGGAGTCATGATCTCATGCTGATCAGTATCCTATTCTATATCCATTTCTTTCTAGACTTATGTCCTCCTCTTCTTTAGTTGTAGAATCCCTGAGAAGGAAAAAAAAAATCACCACCTGCCTTTCAATGGTTTACATATATCCAGAGATTTTTGGCAGGGAGAATTCAAATTGCCTTTTGGACCTTATCACAAAGAAACCCAAATAGACATTCTTTTTATTCACCCATTTTTTAACTTTAAATTGTTCCCCTTAGTGTCAAGATCAAAAAGATCACCAATCTTTGGAACTGAGGAGACCATTTATATTCCAACCCAGAGAAAAATTGAACTCTTTTCATCTTTCTCTGTGTGGATCACAGGAATAATGCCAGAAATCTTAGAAAGGGTCTAAGAATAATAAAATAATAATGAAGGCATTAATGATAGTAACTAATTATAGAGTTAAAAAATAAGACAGATAAGATAAATTTAGAATAAGCTGTATTTGGTTTGAAAGAGCAAAGACAGAGTGGTGGCATGATTTTTGCCTTCAGGCTTATAGAGGCATATTTTCAGAACACTTTAAATAGTCTCTTCTAAAGAAACAAATTTATGCTTACATTTATTAGTTAATTTGTCTTGAAAATGTCTTAGGTAGTTTAAAACTAATTTATATATGGGTGACCTTAGGCAATAAGATGCATGATCGGGTGGGTCTTCTGGAGCTGTTCTTTAACACAATGTAAACTCATTTGTGCTTAAGTATTGCACTGGTGTTTGTCATTAAGTTTAAGACTGTTATTAGTCAAATAAATGCTTCTTTAGCACTAACTGTACATAAGTCACTATGCAAAAATGGCAAAAAACACACGAAACATTAATTCCTGTCTTCGAGAAAGTTTATAAATAATAAAAGGAGAATTGTTTTCAAAAATGTATATTTCTCAGAGAGGGTTAAGATCTCACCAGTGGTACACACTACTTTGATTTAGTTTAATAAAACTATCTCTAACCACAATATATAATGGATAGAAACTCTAGATTGGGATCTGTTATTTACTTTAAAATATTACAATTTTTCCATCTCTCTGGGTAACACTTTTGTAATCTAAAAAATAAAGGAGTAGGAATAGGTTTTCTCTAAGTTGCTTTCTTACTTTAATAGTTTGTCCTATAGCATGTTCATGTTAGTGTGTGTACAGCCTTGGTTTGCAAGATTCCCTTAACTGGAGGATGTCAGCGTTGAGAAACTCTAGGTTCAGCCCACATACGAACTAGTTGTGTGACTGTGGTTGAGTCAATGAAAAATTGAACCAGTTGCTATACAAGGTCATTTCTAGTTTTAAATAGTCTCATAGGTTAAAGGGATGGAAAGCCTAGATCATTAGCAAAAACATACAAGCAGACACATATAGGATCCTGCAAAACTAGGGGTACAAAGATTCTTAGCCTTTCTCTACTAGGTAGAGAAGAATACACACACCTACACACACATTCCTGTGCATATGTCTACCATTAGTTATGGCTATAGATGGCTCATAACCAGAGGCAGCTTATGTGATTAGGTATAAATATGTACATCATTCCCCTCACATTTATTTTCTAATCATAGGGGTTTTCATCAAAATCAGGAGGAAAAAAGGAAGAGAGAGAGAGGCAAGATGGAAACTTGAAGCCTAACTACCTTTCCATTCCTCCTTTCTCCAAGCACTATCCACTGCATCATTTCCTTGGAATATGGGGCACTTGATCCTCAGTTTTGACACCATCCCAGCTCAGTGTCAGGGACTAAGCCCCAACACAGTCTTCAGGAGAAACCCCAAACCGCTTGCTCCTTGGAGCAACCACTCACAGAGACAAGAAACCTACTGATACAATGGGGAACAAACAAACATATACTCTGGCTTAAGATCATTCCACATTCAAATATTGTGTCTACCCCTTTCTAGCTGTTGACTCCATGTGAGTTGCTAAACCTTCCCAAGCTTATGTTTCCTCATGTGAAAAAAGGAAACTGGTAACTGTGTTTAAGATTGCTTTGAGATGGTAGATAACTTATTACTTCATTAGGTACTCTCTCACTACCTAGTGATAGATAGATACTATCTCCTAGATAGTAGTTGCTTTTATTATATATCTAAAATGATATATTCACATGGAAAATCAAATGCATAGACTCATTTATTGTTAAGGGCATATTTATGAATACACATGTATATCCATGGTCCTATCCATTAGGGTAATCACATTTGTTATATAAAAATTTACCCAGTAGTTACTCTTCTAGTTCCTAAGAGTATTTGCTCTTCAAGGAGGATCATTTAGAGACCATCTAATCTAGTGACTTTCAAATTTTATGTTTTAGAGATAGGATTCCATGGTAGTTATTAAAAAAAAATGTAGCTGGTATAGGGGTTAGCGGCAGAGGAGCTGGTGATTAGGGGAGGTTGAGTGGGTTGATCTCCAGATGACCTCACACACTTTTCAACCTGAATAACTCCAATAATGTATGTTTAGCTTTAATGTATTTTTTTCTGGAAGTGCTTTTTATTGTTTAAGTCACACCTCCATCACCAAAAGCAACAACAACAACAAAAACACATAGATTCAGTCCAGCCCCTCATTGGCATATGAGGACTGAACCCAGCAGGCCTTAAGTGACTTGTGGAAGGTTGTTAGTGGCCAAACCAGAGATTAAAACTACTTTTTCTGCCCTTTGTTTAATTGTTTGGTTTTGGTTTATTTTTTCCTCCCTTTCTCTTCATTTCCTTCACCTAACTCACTTTTTTGAAAAGTTTCTGGGTTGGAACTTCAGAGGTTGATGTATAGGAAACTGAAGGAATTTTAAATTAAACCAGTTTTTAATATAATATGTTTCTGTCATATGCTCTAAAATGTTTACTAAAACATCATAGGATAAATGTAATGCATTTGTGACTGTAATTTTAAAATTGGTTATTTTGGGCAAAAGTCATCAAATGTCATATTCCATCTAGGAAATGCATGAATAAAAATGGCCATAGTCAGCATTAAATATTTTATAAGGAGACAGTTTACAGCTGTATTCAGCTACTGTATTGGAATCTCAAACTAAAAGGAAATTAAACTAATTTTTTATGTAAATGAATTGTTTTCATAAGGAAGCACGAGGGAAATTAAGTGTATAATCATGCCTAAAACTCAGGATTTTTCCAGGAAGCAAGTTTCTTGTGTGAGTTTCTTGAGGTATTTGGGAATATCACCATGAACCCTCCAAGTTCCTTCTATTTTACATACCATAATGTGTGATATCCTCAAAGTTTCAGACATTTGAAGTTTTGAAGAATTAACAGACTTTTCTGAACCCTCTATTAATGGTGATTATTGTTGTAAACTATTATGACAATGGACTGTATTTTTAAATAATGACCATATCAATAACTCCAGTCTCACATGTTCCTCTACAATGTGACCTTATTCTTCACCAACAAGAAGTGAATTCTATTTCCCCTCCTCTTGAATCTAGGAAGGCTGTGACTGCTTTGCCTGACAGAATACCCACAAGTATTAGTGTATGACTTCCAAGGCTGGGTCATAAAACTGATGCAGCTTCCACTGTGTTCATTAAGAGCTTTGAGCCACCATGTTAGAAGTTTGACTATTTTGAAGCCATTATCTTGTGACATGCTAAGCTAAATGGAAAGGCGACATGAGGTGCCCCTGGTTGGCAGGCAGTCTTATTCTTTGACTCATTCAACCCCAGACTCCAGCCATGTGATTGAAACCATCCTGGACCCACCAGACCATCTCATCTACCAGGAAAGTACCACTGAGTTTCCTCAATGACTAGAGAAGCAAAGGCAAGCCCATTTGAGTCCTGCTCAAATTTCTCACCTACAGTATTGTGGTATTAATAAAATGAAAAAGTTGTTTTACACCACTAGTTTTTAGGGTCATTTATTTCACAGTAGTGAAAAACTATTATAGATTTAGTTAACAAGTATCAATTCATTAGGCCCAACTTGGAGATTCATGGTTGATTAGAGCAGAAACATAATATCTATATCTTTTATTGGTTTGTTTAAATTTTTATTTATTTTATTTTAATTTTATTTTTTTAATTTATATAATTTAATATGCTACAAATGAGAAAATAAACAGGGTACGGGGACATAGAGTACATTAAGGAAAAGTAATTTCAAGATTCTCTTCATTTTGATTGTATTGCTTTCTTGCCTTCAGGGAGTAAGATTTTTTACTTCAAAAGTTATGAAATCTTTAAGAAGAGAATTTACATCTTGCTTTACCTGCAAAGAAGACACGGGATCTTTGGAATCGACATACACATCTTTTAGTAATGACAGCAGTTTGTCATTTTTTCTAGCAATTTCTCCCTTAATTTCTGGATGGCTGCTCATCTGCTCTTGCAGGAGGTTCTTGGTGGAGGGGTGCCTGGGAGCGGGGAAGGGCTTCATCCTGCTGCTTTCCCATTGCGCCCGGTTCTCTAGGTTGAAATTCCTGATTGCGTGAGTCACTGCAGCCCCCATCTCTTCACAACATGATTCTCGTAAGTTCACACCACACATGTGGTTAAACACTGGCATGGTCAACCTCCAGGATGCACTGGGCTAAAAAATTGTTTTAAATAATAGCTTTCTTGAGGTATAATGTATATACATACCATAAAACCACCCATTTTAAGTGTACAATACAATGATTTTTAGTAAATTTACTGAGTTGTGTGGAATTAACATCATCTAAAATTAACCCAATTTTAGAACATTCCCTCCCACCCACCCCCAAAAAAAGCCTTACAGAGGAATTTTATAATATTTTCCCTAAATAGGTCCCTTGTGCCCAACTGCAGACAGTCCCTCTTCTTACCCCCAAAGCCACTTAAGTTTTACTTTTTTCTGCCTCTGTAGAGCTGATGATGTGTCTTTGATCTGGTTTTGGACTCCCAGGGAGTTCAAGTCCAGAAGATCAAGCAAAACGTGTGAATCTGGAGCTTTCTTGAATACTGGGTCTGAGTTATTTTCCTGTTAGACTCTGCTTTATTCTCCAAGAGTCTCTTTAGTTTCTGAATCCGTAACATAGTTTTTAAGAGCATGAACCTTGGATTGTCTCAGTTCAAATTGTATTTTCAACACATATTAGTTGTATGTCATTGGACA
Source organism: Mesoplodon densirostris (assembly GCF_025265405.1). Lineage (NCBI taxonomy): Eukaryota > Metazoa > Chordata > Mammalia > Artiodactyla > Ziphiidae > Mesoplodon > Mesoplodon densirostris. Next base: position 25,387,384 of record NC_082668.1, read on the forward strand.
AGTTACTTAACTTTTCTAATTCATAGTTTACTAATTATAAAAAGGGAAGGATGTTATCTACCACATGAGGCTGTTGTGAAGATCAAATTAAATAATGTACTTAAAGTACTTAGAATAGTACCCAGCATGGTAATAACAATAATAGTAGCTGTTATTTAATGAGTACTTATCAATTTAGCTGGTACTATACTTTACATGTATTAACTCATTTAATTTTCTCCCAAACTCCATGAATCAGGTGGCATTATTGTTCATAAATAAGAAACTGTGTACCCATGGGCAAATTACTTAATTTCTGCTTTTCTACTAGAAAGTACCAAAGCTATTAACACCCAATGAATAGTTGTTTTATTTAGCATGGGACTTACTAGGAACTTGTTTGAGTCATAGCTATTAGAATTCCTTCATTTCTCTCTTTGGAGTCTTAAAACCTGTGAATCTTTCTGTCTTCTCAGCCAAACATATCCCAACACACACACACCAATTCTTTTGGATTGCAAATGTCAATCTTAAACATGGTGGTTTCTTAATAAACACTAACTAAAAGAATGGATGAAAGAACAGATGCATCTGTGTCTTGAGGATGTCTGCAGCCAACTTTGGGAAGGGGTAAAAATCAAAGATCAGATGGCTATAGAGGCTCTGGAGATGTCTTTGGTCATGTAAAACATCATTACTCCGGAGATCCCAAAATAAAAGTCAGTGTAATCTCAGACATTCTGTCTCCTTTAGTGACACAAGAATGTTTTAAAGAGTTTTTGTGACAACATATGGAAGTACTTTTTTTTTTTTTAAGTTAAGGAGCCTAATCACTTAATCATTGTAAGCAATTCACCAAATATTTGGTCAGGAGAAAGAAAACATTTAAATTATTATATCCAATGAGCATATTTTTGATGTGTGTTATAAAACTTGTGTATGCTTGAAGACAAAGGACTTTAGAACCCTCCTTTAGCTTTAAAATGTATTATATTTCAGAATGATTTGTCAGATAAAGATAACAGTGATCTTAATACCAATGCAAGATGATAAATATGATTTAAAAGTAAGACTCATAGTATACATACTATGTATATGTAGTTTACGTATAAACTTTTGCTTTTTGACTTGAAATATTTTATGGACATATTTCTTCATCAGTATTTGTCATAAAATTCATACAAGCAACTACTTTGGATACTAAAAACATCCTAATTTGGGGTCCATAGTCCCTGGATTATATTATCGTAGGTAAAGCCAGTAAGATATTAACATTTAAAAGCTTTCAGTTCTTCTATTCTCTTCAAAAGTCTATCAGAGACTCTTATTTATCACCTTGTGTAAGATATACAGCCAGAACTCTTCATCTGGCAGGTCATTATTGCCAGATAATTAGGCTGATGAGATCATGGACAATTTTATTTGGAAAATATTTCTTATAAATATTTGTCAATATCTATCTCCCAAAGAAATGTGTGCTTTTAGTTACTGATGATACTTTGTTTCACACTTTTATCTCTGTGCTGCATTTTAACTCAGTTTTGGTAACATGGCTTTTGCCTACTACCTCTCCTAAGCAGCTAGTCATAGAACTTTAATACACAGGAATGATAAGTTATAAAAACACATTTGCTGCTAACTCTCTGATAAACTTAGCAACAAAGAAGCAGCTGGTGCTCTATTGCCTATAACTTCCTACATATTTCCCCAAAGTTCCAGCTAAACAAGAATACATTTGTGTTTTATTTTCTTCTAATTAAGTTGAAGAGAAAAACAGAGTCAGGGATTGATGGCTTTCAGATTTAAAGCATTTCTGTTATAATTGTCAGGCAATGAATTAACCAATTTCTGAATGACTTAATCTTTTTTTTATTGTTAGGTTTCTCATTTCCTTCAGTTTTATCCTTCTAAAAGGAAAGGTTTTTTTTTTTCTTCACCTTTCAGAGAGAGAATTCATCAACTATAAGAATGAGCAAGACAAATAGATCAGCGACAAATTTTAAATATAATCCATATAAGATTGTTTTCCAGATGTAAAATCTACAAATCTCTTTTTATGAACTCTTTAGATTCATTTACTCTACCAAGAATCACTACAGGTTAAGGGCTCGAAGGGATTAAACAGGAGAAAGTACATTAAGAATGATTAACATGTCTCCTTCCAAAGTGAATAAAGTTTTTAACATGGAATAGCTATTCATGAATCATTCATTATTTACTTTCAGTAATTTTTGGAACTAAATTGGTCTAAGCGCTGCAGATGTTATTATTACATTATTCTAAAGATTGGGGCCTAAGATGGGCTTTTGGTGTGCTAGTACAATTTTGCTTTTTAGATTGGTAGTGGTTACATAGGTGTGGTCACTCTGTGTTTATTCATTAAGCTGTACAATTATTTTTTTTTTTTTTTTGCGGTATGCGGGCCTCTCACTGTTGTGGCCTCCCCCGTTGCGGAGCACAGGCTCCGGACGCGCAGGCTCCGGACGCGCAGGCTCAGCGGCCATGGCTCACGGGCCCAGCCGCTCCGCGGCATATGGGATCCTCCCAGACCGGGGCATGAACCCGTATCCCCTGCATCGGCAGGCGGACTCTCAACCACTTGCGCCACCAGGGAGGCCCAAGCTGTACAATTATTATTTGCATACTTTTCTGGATGAATGTTATACCAGAATTTCAGAGGGAAAAAGAATTTCTGAGCCATGACTGAATGTTAAAGATTGGACACCTCCTCAAGTTGTCAAAGATCATCTTCCAGAATTTTGTAAAAATGAATGCAATACTCCTCATCCCATCACATGCAAATAACTAATATTACCTCAGAAAACCTGATATAAACATTATTTGCTATTGCTCTTTTATGAAGAATTCTATACTTATCTTCTCATAGCAAGGAAATAGAGTTTGTACTAAAATTCTAGTTATAGGATTCAGAAAAATGTAAGCAGGATCCACCTACTTTTTTTCCATTCATGTCTTTTAAAACTGTATTCTGGTGTTCATTAATTCACAAAAAAAAATGTACAGTGCCTATTATGTGGCAGAGACAGTTCCGTGAATGCAATAATATAATGAATCAAACAAAGGAAAAAAATATTCTCTGCCCTTAAGCTGTTCAGGTTTTTCTTATCATACTGATATTAATCACTATGATTGAGTTAAATGATAAAGCTCTATGTACATTAGATGTTTTGAGAGTGAGGGCCTGATGGACTAGTCATGTTTGGTTTAGTCTGAGACATCATCACCAAGCAAATGATATCTGAACTGAGACTTCAGGGATGTGTAAGTAAAGTTTATTATTTGCTATAACAGGAAGTTCAGTGTACAGCAGGTTATTTTTCCACAGGCTTAACAGTATTATCTGCCATTCACAGTGCTGGCTTCATCTTAGGTCTGGTTACCCTTGTCCTCATGAGACAGCTGCCAAAAGCAACTATGGAAACATACTTCTTTTTCATGTCCAACAGGAGAGGGAAAAATGTAACAATTCACTAATTCACTGAGGAGTGTCATACGCTTTTAGGCTTAGGTCATTCTGGAGATCCATATGGGTTAATACATACTTGAACATTTCAGAATTTTATGATGAAGGTAGAAGTCAGGTGTGAGGTATGTGAGGGGTTGACTCCTGACCAGGCAACCAAGGACTTCTACCACAATGGGGACCTTAAACAGGGTAGTCAATGAATAAGCCTAAGAAAGGCAATGGTTTCCTGAAATTTTACTGACATTTAAAAAATCTGTGCATATATTCGTTTTGCTGGGGAAAGGGAGAAAATCTTTCAGTATATTTTCTATGTGGTACATGACTAAAAATTAATTAATGCTCTGGGCTTCCCTGGTGGCACAGTGGTTGAGAGTCCGCCTGCCGATGCAAGGGACATGGGTTCGTGCCCCAGTCCGGGAAGATCCCACATGCCACGGAGTGGATGGGCCCATGAGCCGTGGCCGCTGAGCCTGCACGTCCGGAGCCTGTGCTCTGCAATGGGAGAGGCCACGGCAGTGAGAGGCCCACGTACCACAAAAAAAAAAAAAAAATTAATGCTCCAAAAAAATGATGCTCAGAATAATCATGATAATCTCTCACAACACTTTTACCTTATAAAAACTACCTTATTTTATGCTAATGATGTTTCTGGTAGGCTAGCATTGCCTACATTATCATTATTATCATCATCAATATCATCATCATCATCACCATCATCATCATCATCATCATCATGCTATACTATTACACTTTGAGTGGTGAAGTAAGTTCCCCAAGGCCACACAGCTGATGACTACTAGGTTTATTAGGAATTATCACTCACTATTGAATGATTTTTCTTTACTGCTTGCCTTGGTAGAGAGCAGAGAAAGAACAATAAACATAACAGTCTCAACCCATTTCCTACACTACCTTTCCTCATTCAGATGCTTTTTAAAAGACACTATAGCAAAGTTCTTAAAATAGTCTTTGCTTTAACTCTTAGATAAAAATCAGAATTAGAAAAATAATTTTCATCAAAAGCATCTGGATGATGCCTAATTTGGAGAAAATAAAAGTATGATTAAAATTATTAAATGAGTAAAAACACAGCACATGGATCTATATATAATCATTTAGTCAAAAGAGGGCCTTTTGGTGGTGGAATGATTAAAATGCAATAATGAAAGTATTTAAGTAGTTTCTAATATGGAAATATGTAGAAAGCAATTCTTACACTTGTGTTCATTGGATAAATATTTCTAGGCTATAAAAGATTACTCTATCTCAAGTAGAAAAATTAGAATTGTTTATTTTAAATGTGAGTTAACAATCCAATTTTTATTCAATCAAGCAACAGCTCCCTATTTTTTTTAAGTACTGATTTCAAGGTTGATATTTTTTTTCAGCAAGGCAGAATAACATTTAACAGAGATGTTAGCAAGCAGCTTGTTCAGTTTACCACATGTATAGAAAGTGATACCCTTTCTAGTGCTACATGTCCAAGTGTTTGTACTGAATGCTTCCATAATGTCAATAATGATCCACTATTCAAAATTAGATGTAGCCCTGACTTCTCAAATGCTTGAGTGATCATTTTCTTTAGTAATTGAGTTCCTCATAGAATCCCACTGCTTGATTACTTGCTCAGTAATCTAAGCATATTAATTTGAAAAGCTCCGTAAACGTGTGGCCAGGATAATGGCAGTGAAGTAATTACAAGGAAATCTTTTACAACAGACTTATTTTCATCTAATAAACTCTTTCCTGATGGTTAACTGGCATGCAGTGAATGTGATATGAGTTCTAAAATGTATGTGCATTAATGTATCTGTTGAGCTGGTTGAAGATTAGATATTCTAGAAGGCACTTAATAAGCACTTTGAAAAGATGTTTTTAAAATGGTGTGTGTGTGTGTGTGTGTGTGTGTGTGTGTTAGTTTATTAGGATATATGGATTTTAAGAGGAAGACAAGGTCACTGAAATTATGCTATGTGCCTTTCCTATGTTGTCACAGGTAATCCTCACATTAACACTGTATAAGAATCTACTATCCCTGTTATGCATATAAGGAAAAGGGAACTCAGATTGGTGAGATTATTTGCCCAAAGTCACAAATCTAGACCACAAGTCAGTTCTGCCTGATTCTAAACCAGTCCATTCTTCAGTTCCTGCCTCATCACAAAATGTTAGCTATCATTTTAGAGGTATATTCTAGCGCTTTACACTAAGTATAAGAGCTCAAGTTTCAAAGCCCAGAGTTATCTTAGATAATGCCTCCTAAATGGAAAGGAGGACCATAAATGTTGAATCTATTCTGGGGCACTTATAAACGAGCATTGTACAAAAATATCATATTATTATATTTACTAGTTTGTTGTATCTTTTAGATGCCACATATAAGTGATATCATACAGTATTTATCTTTCTCTGTCTGACATTTCAATGAACATAATGCCCTCCAGTAGGGAGAGGGAAGAGGGGAAGGGTAATATAGGGGAAGGGGATTAAGAGGTACAAACTCTTAGATATAAAATAATCCACAAAACTGATAGCTAGTGGGAAGCAGATGCATAGCACAGGGAGATCAGCTTGGTGCTTTGTGACCACCTAGAGGGGTGGGATAGGGAGGGTGAGAGGGAGATGCAAGAGGGAAGAAATATGGGGATATATGTATATGTATAGCTGATTCACTTTGTTATAAAGCAGAAACTAACACACCATTTTAAAGCAATTATACTCCAATAAGGATGTTAAAAAAAAGTTACAAGGATATATTGTACAACACAGGGAATATAGTCAATGTTTTATAATAACTACGAAGGAAGTATAACCTTTAAAAACTGTGAATCACTATATTGTACACCTATTATATAATACTGTACATGGAATATACTTCAATAAAAATTACATTATATTTCAACTGTCAATCACAAGAAGGCAGAACTCCATATTTGTATCTATTTTTATAACAAGTACAAAGTCAGCTGACTATTAGCATTTTAGAGAAGTGATGAAGAATAGATTTCTTGGTTGGTATTCTATGAATGATACCACCAACAAATCTAATTTACTGTGAATAATTCCAAAGGCATTTCTAATACCTTATTATGCTTGAAAGATTCTGAAATTTAAGCCGAGCTGTTAGCAAGAACACAACTTTTGTTGTTTTTATTCTAAATTCTGTCCTATAAGCAGTTCAGTACCTTAAATTTCATTAGATTCTGGATAAGTGAAGCCCTTATTAACTTCTATAGAGACAGATTTATTTGGTAGGCGTTTGGTTGACTTTATTACCTTAATTTGTAGCTCCTCAATCTATTAATTAATTTAGTGGCTGTTTACTTCAAACACAAGGCCTTAATATGTCAAATCATACAATAGTAAAACAAAACATTATGATAAAATAGCACATGCATAGTATCAGTAAAAGAGCACATGCTTGTAGTAGCCCACAGACTTTATGAAACGTGGATTACCGTATCAGTCTATATTATATTCTAATTATCTCATATTAAAATTCTATAATGGGAATTTTTGATATAGCTTCTGGTAACAGGGGCTATTGCTGCCTTTCATATCTGGGTTTAAAAAATACAAATGCACATACAAAAAAAAGCAAAATGAGTTTTTCATTTTATTTTGTTTTGTTACAGAGCAAGATTTTGGAGATTATTATTATTATTATTATTATTATTATTATAGTAATGTATTGGCACTGCACTGTACAATTTTCACATCACTTTATGGTAATCATTGTATTTGATTCCCACAACAACACAGGTTATATAGGGCAGGTAATCGTCATCTACCTGTGACTAAAAAGCAACCCCCAGCCCCCCACCCCTGCCTAGGGCTGGCAAAAGGTCAAAGCGAAAAGAGAATCAGGCCTAAGAAGGTTAATGATTTCTTTGCTTGTTTTTAACCCTGGTTTTCTGTGTCCCAATAATTGTCTCCTTGGTAGAATTCTCAAACCTTTTCTCTATTCTCACTACTACCCCCAAAGACTCTTACCTTTTCTTCCCCTCAAGCTCATGGGACTCAGGATATTATAGCCTAAATCTTGTTTTCTCTGACATGTAGACACATTGTCCTTTAGTCCTTTCCATGCAAAAATCCTACTGTTAAAAATTATTTTACTTTTTCCTTGCCTGTGCAGCTTTAGGAACAAATGAGGTGAGGGACTGGAGAATCGAGTACGTTTTCGCTAACTGCCCTATTTCATATTGGTTCACTATTACTAAGGGTGGGAAAAAAGTCTGAACTTGAAACTGCATTTTATTCCCCTGAGACAGTTGGTAAGGAATTTGGAAGGCTAATTCCTGACAGCCACAGGAGAAAAAAAGAAACGAGAAAGAAAGAAATGTGTGACTGGGAAATCTGCCAGGCAGATTTACCCAATCAGGAGATACCAGGCTTTCTTCATCCCATACAGCTGAATCCTAATCCCTAACTGCCCCCCTCACCTCAGTATACAACTCCATCACTTTCACTTGCTCAGACCAGCTCATTCATGCAGCTTGCTTATGCAGCTCATTCAGCTGTATTTGTAGGATGCAGAAACAACAGCTTTGGGGCTGTATTGGAGGGAAATCCCAATGCACCTGTCTAAATGGGACATTGAGGATGCTGGGATTCCTAAACAGATCTTGAGAAGGTGAGAATATATGGTGTTCTGGCCCTTAGCTTTGCAACTCCAGATGAATTTATCCTGGTCACGTAGTTCTTTAGTGTTCTTACAGAGAAGTATGTGTTGAATGTTGTGGCTTGAGAAAAGGACTGGCATTGTTTACATAAAGAGATAAATTCTAACTTACTGTTTATTGACTTGGAAATCAATCTTTGGAAGAAAACAGGAGGCATATTACTTGAGCAGTAACATAGGCGTTTGAGCTTCAGTCTTGTCAATCATAAACTGAAAGTATTGGATAAAATGTACTTATGTGCTTCGAATTTAAAATTCACAACTTCTTGTGACAAGTAACGTACCACTTATGCTAAGTCGTTTCACCATTGGCCATGTTATATTCAGTTATAGCTAGATTCAATTTTTACATGGATTTAAGTGTTTGGGGTTGCTACAGAGATCTTTTTAAGAAAGGTTGCATTTTAAACTTGCTTGGAAATTTTGAGAAAGCTGGGCAAGTACGTATTTTAAATTAAACAAGATGAACCACAAAGCAAGACGAAAAACAAACACAAAAGTGACAGTCACAGTGATTAAAAAAAAAAAAAAAACAAGCCAGAAGAAATGAAAGGTGAATTGAAGCGCCAGGGAATGTTTAATGTGGAAGGTGCCTGAAGAGGAGGAAGTCTCTTGCTTTGTTACTATTAATCATTTGAAGGCTCTGATGTATGAAAAATGAAATAGATTTGTGTTTGGTTAAGCAGAAGTGAAGCTAAAAGGTAGAAATTATTACAAGTAGCTAGATTTTTGACCCTAAAAGAGGAAGAAGTTTCTAGCAGTTAGACTTGTCCCACAAAATAAACTTCCTGGAGTGGTAGTGAGTTTAACACCTGAGGTACTGGATGTAACAGACATCACAGTGACATTACAGCTAGAATCATTGCATTTGCATAAGTCTGAAATGTCTATAATCCCATGACCCTGATGCAAAGAGAATACTGAAACTACAGGGATTTGTTGCCTTGGCTTGGCTTAGCCTTGGCATGTGGCAAAATGCCAACAACTAGCAAAGCTGTGAGTACTTTTACTTCAGCTTTCTCCTTCTCCATTCTGTACTGTTGTGGGTAAGAGGCCCAGAAGTTTCAGCTTCCAGAGAGGAATATCCTGGCAAGACTTACATGATTAAAAAAAAAAAAAAAGTATTTTAAGTAGAACCTTAAAAAACACGTTTCTGTTCAGTAGGTTTACTTATTATAATGTAATAACAGTCTACTTGTGTTTAAGGCAACTCTTTTCAACTCCAATCAAGTAAGTTAGTTTCAGTTTTCCCACAAACCAAACAACTATTGTCTTGTTCCACCCTGTCAAAATGTTCTAGGTAAAATCAAATTTACAAGAAAGATACCTTGTTATGTATGTTTTTTCTTTCCTTTCTGAATTTTTTGGGTCTTTTTTCTGTCTCTTTTTATAGAGACTAACTCAATTTATTTCTTAAAACATTTATTTCAGAAAAGAAATAACTAAAAATAATCCTTTTGAGGAGGAAAAAAAATCAAATTCATAAACAATAGAGTAGGGAGAAGTTCTTTCCTCATTATGCTATTTCCACATTATGCTATTAATTTTGCAAAACAAGCAAATGAAAGAAATGCCCGATTACAACAGTAATTATGTCAGAGAAATTTAAATACCCTCAATTTTAAAATGCAGCCTAAACTGAGCAGGTTTGTTGGTAGGCTGTTGAATACTTTAGGCATAAAGACTTTTTTTCATGTAGACCTGTATTTGAGTGACGCCTGTACCATTTACTACTTGCTTGATTTTGGACAACTTATGTACTCCTTCTGAGCTTCAGTTTACTGAATTTGTAAATTAGGAATAATAAAAATACCTACTTCAAAGGATTTAATGATAATACAAATAAAAGACTTAGCCTAGGGGTACCTGGATCAAGTTTAATTATTCACTGAAAGTTGGTCATTATTTTAATTAACTTGAGGAGAATAAAGCCCATAGTTTTACTAACATCTCTTTCTTGGATAGCTCCTCGTATGTGGACTTTGAAAGATAAGTGGGGAACATTATTTTAAAATGATATTGTGGCTTATATTTGTTAAAGCTCTTTTTTTTAATGAGTTACCTTATTCAAGGGTTTTTTGTTTTCCTCGTAGAGAAGCACAGAAGGAGACTAAAGAGAAAAAAAAAATGAAAATGATGTTGGAAAAGCCCAACTGCCTTTTAAATATTTTTGATTCCTGTTCACTGGAGATTTTAAAGGAAAATGGGGCAGAGTGGAACAGTGAATATAGACAATAATAAGATAGATACCGGTCAGTATAGAGTAAATAAATGGATCTGTGGGTTATGGAAGATTGAACCCTTGTGAGGAACGATACACATTTAAGAAAAAGTACACTTTTTTTTAAATTTGTGATTCAGTCGTGATTTTAATTCAAAATTAAAAAAAATATTTTTTTCTTTAAATAGGGTTGATGATAATCTGAAGATACAGAATTCCATGTAGCATGTTCCCATGCTAGCAAAAAGAGTGAATTTACTAGAATTTTGGGTCCTTTAACACTAATCAGTCTTTAAAATACTAAGTTCTGACACAGAAAATGAGAACATTTTTTTCATGGTCAAGAATGTTGAGTAGGATCAAGGAGAAATAAGTTCTAGCCCTAGTCTTAGTGCTTTATATCTGTGTGTTTTGAGACATGACATTTACATTTTAGATCTATTTCCCTCATCTGTAAAACATGAACCTGGACTGGATATGCTCTTGAAATTCTTTTCATTTAGAAATGTCTGCCATTCTAAGAATTCTTTGAAATTATATTTTTAAGGTTAGATATGTATTTTGGCCATATACTATCGTACAAAAATGACTAATTTCTCAAAATGTACTTTAAGGACCACTTGAATTAAAATCACCTGAGCTGATTGCTAGGCATACTGATTTGGGAGTAACAACCTCAGTCCCAAAGCATCATTCTTGAACGTGGTGTTTACAATCTGTGTTTTAAACAAGCTGTTCAAACAACCCATATTCCAGGTGGCTGTTAAAATCTGAGAACAATTATTTTAGAATTAAATATCAAATATGGTTTATGATCAGTGTAAAATCTTTAGGTAAGTGTTTTTAATTTATCACAAAGCTGTTTTATTCTGCTACTTGAAGATTCTGAAAAGAAAATAATGAGAATAGGGAATTTCTAATAGCTTTTTTAATCTATGTTTTTGACTGTGTTGAGTTATCCACTGGGGAAAAGCAGTTAATAAAAACAACTGTAAGTAAGTGACTGAAATATTACTTATTTTAGTACATTAAAATACTTATAAAATGTGAATTGGAACATAGAAAAACTTTCTCAGGCACTTAATAATTACTTTAAAAATGTAAAGTGCACTAACTCTAGATTTTTGAAAATATTGAATAAAGAACATACTATAAGTGGGTAAGGGAACAAAAACACTCTAGATTTTAATCTAATTATCTTCAGTATAGCTGGTCCCAAATAACGTTCTCAAACCTGTAGCTGAGTCAAATAGATTAATGATAAAAAATCATTTATTCACAAACTACTAAAATAAACAGCTTTATTGAGATATAATTTCATACCATAAATGCATCCACTTAAAGTAAGGGTCTTTTAATCACTTAAAAGTCTTCCTATTTTTAGGAAGATGCTTGCTCAGCTACTAGTCTCTCAGCTGACACCATACATTCCAAACAAGCGATTTCACTGGGCATTTTATTGACAAACCACTTTTATAAGAATACCAGGGGCTATCTGCATGCAATTCTGTAAAAGATTGATCTTGAACTTTCACTGGGTCATTCCGGATTCTAAAGTAAATTCACCTGAAAGCTTATTTAGTGTGAATGAGAGTTGCCATGCAGCTTGATGAATGTGAAGCTGAAGAAGATTGATGATAGGAAAGGGGCATGAGAGTGGACTTCAGATGGACTTGCTTCAAGAGCATAGTCATCAGATTTGATTAAGGAATAATTTGCGGGGTTAGTCCTTGCATCTCTTTGATGCTAGATTATCAAGTGGTTCCCACTTCCCCAAAAAGAAGTTTAAGCTTCTGTAGAGTCCAAAAAAACATCCTTATAGTGTGTGTGCATGCATGCGTGTGTGTGTGTGTGTGTGTGTGTGTGTTTGAGATTCTTACAGTGCATCATTCTACACTAGGTAACAGAAAAAAAAAGTCAATAAAGTTTCTCTTATTTATGAGGATACTATTGGGATAAAAATCATAAAAGGTACAAAGGAAAGAAGATGGTTTGTGATAGTTTCTTCAAGGAATAACTGTCATTTAAATCTATAGATTTGTTATACATTCTCCTGGTCAGTAGCTCACATAAATTCTTGGAACTTTTTTTAAAAATTTGTACTAGTACAAATCAATATTTGGCTTCTTACTTCCTCATCTAATTAATATTTGGAGATGCATTTATTAAAAGATTAAGATGGATCTCATGATGCAACTGCTCTGTTAAGTCTTTGTGAGTGACTGTAAGTTTATATTTAGCTCCATATTGTACATGTGTCCTCTGTGAATTCAATTATTGCCTTTAGAAAATAATTAGCTCTATGTAATGTCAGAATTTTTTTGTATTGTATAATATGTTTATCTCCTTTGGCATCAAAGTTCAAAACAGAGAATCCATGTATCAACAAAATATCTGAAATCTGACCATTGTATTTTGTACTAAGGAAAACTAAGTATAACTGTGTGTGAGCTGGCAAAGCGGCACAGACCATTTGGAACATCAAAACAGCTGTGGTTTCTACGTAGACATGGGAGGATGTTTGCATAAATCTGGAAAAAGTTTCAGACACCATGGCTGTAACATCAGACTCTTTAGAATTCTTTCATGATATTATTTATTTTGCCAACATAGAATCTATAACAAATCGAAGCTATGTGCTGCAATATCCTGTTTTTAAAGTAATTTTTAAGAAAGTTAGTAGAAGTGAGAAGTAATAATTGTATGTGTGATGTATGTGTCTGTGTGTATTTGTGTGTGTCTGTGTGTCTGTGCATACCTGTGTGTATCTTACCTAGAAACTTAGAAGCCACCTGTTAGGTTCCCATTCTTAAATTGGTAATCTTTCTGAGACTAATCTAATTAAGAGAAACCAAATTTCTAACCCAGATACTCAAAATGATGTAAGACATGCTATTTGTTATTTCTTGAGTTATTTTCTCCCAAAATGAATATTCAAATTGAGAAGATGAGAGGAGTGTAATGATATTATGTTCTTTTTTATTCTTGCCGTCTTATGTGCAATGATAGTAAAGTAGGATCAAATATTAAAAGAGCTACAGGCTTATAATTAATAAGCATTTTCTACAATTCTTGCCTATTATTCTTAGAATTTATTTTATTTTGGTGTGTAATGTATAATGTGTACTGTGTAATGGTCAAAGCTCCTGTATTTTTCATGACTTGAGAAATCTCAAAGTACCTAAAGTTACCTCAAACCATGAACAGAATTTTTTTAAGACAAAATAAATTAGTTTAAATTCTCCCACAGAAGAAACTGACAAAGGATTAATCATCAAAACATATAAGCAACCCATGCAGCTCAATATCAAAAAAACAAACAACCCAATCCAAAAATGGGCAGAAGACCTAAATAGACATTTCTCCAAAGAAGATATACAGATTGCTAACAAACACATGAAAGAATGCTGAACATCATTAATCATTAGAGAAATGCAAATCAAAACTACAATGAGATATCATCTCACACCAGTCAGAATGGTCATCATCAAAAAAATCTAGAAACAATAAATGCTGGAGAGGGTGTGGAGAAAAGGGAACCCTCTTGCAGTGTTGGTGGGAATGTAAATTGATACAGCCACTATGGAGAACAGTATGGAGGTTCCTTAAAAAACTAAAAATAGAACTACCATACGACCCAGCAGTCCCACTACTGGGCATATACCCTGAGCAAACCATAATTCAAAAAGAGTCATGTACCAAAATGTTCATTGCAGCTCTATTTACAATAGTGAGGACATGGAAGCAACCTAAGTGTCCATCAACAGATGAATGGATAAAGAAGATATGGCACATATATACAATGGAATATTACTCAATGTAAAAAGGAAATGAAATTGAGTTATTTGTAGTGAGGTGGATGGACCTAGAGACTGTCATACAGAGTGAAGTAAGTCAGAAAGAGAAAAACAAATACCGTATGCTAACACATATATATGGAATCTAAAAAATATAAAATAAAATAAAGGTCAGAAGAACTTAGGGGTAAGATGGGAATAAAAAGGCAGACCTACTAGAGAATGGACTTGAGGATATGGGGAGGGGGAAGGGTAAGTTGGGACAAAGTAAGACAGTGGCATGGACATATATACACTACCAAATGTAAAATAGATAGCTAGTGGGAAGCAGCTGCATAGCACAGGGAGATCAGCTGGGTGGTTTGTGACCATCTAGAGGGGTGTGATAGGGAGGGTGGGAGGGAGGGAGATGCAAGAGGGAAGAGATATGGGGACATATGTATATGTATAATTGGTTCATTTTGTTATAAAGCAGAAACTAACACACCATTGTAAAGCAATTATACTCCAATAAAGATGTTAAAAAAATTAGCACAATGGATGTTAGAAATAAAGTTTCATTGCTAAAATAAATAAATAAATAAATAAATAAATAATAAATTCTCCCACAAACTTGGGATTGTTAATTAATTCAGCCTCACTCCATTATACAATTAGAATTTAAGCTCTTGGTCTCTATGTCTGTTAACAATGGAAAGTAATGAAAGAAATAATGTTGATGATTTATAATGACTTGGACATAGTAAAATAGCAAATGGAAGGGAAAGGCTCTTTCTGGGTTAAAAGACCTGGATGGAGGTCACAATTAAGTAGTTGTCTCAAATATTTTTCATTCTTAATTGACACTTTCCTTTAATTCCCTTCTTAATGAGGTAAGTAGTAAATGAATTTACATGCTAATTAGTTTACACTAAATATCTTTCAGAAGTTTCAAAAGTTGATCCTTCATGAAAGGAGGTCACCAAAATATTGTTATTTAATATTCTTTTTTTCTCCATTCTACACTGTTAAGTAAAATAGAAATTTTGTTGATGTATAAGTAAACTTACAAAATAACCACATTTTTCAAATGAATTACTTGAATTGTTTACTTTTTAAAAAAATATAATACCACAAATTTTGATCTCAACTTCTTGGCCTCCACTTTGGGATGCTGAAACTCACCAAAGATGTTGTTTGAAGAAAGAATCCTTGCAAATGTATTCAGAAAAAAAAAAAGTGCTAGGAAAACACCCCCAAAAAACGAAAAAATAAACAAAAAAAAAACCTTAAAAATCAACGAGGGGCTTCCCTGGTGGTGCAGTGGTTGAGAGTCTGCCTGCCGATGCAGGGGACACGGGTTCATGCCCCGGTCTGGGAAGATCCCACATGCCGCGGAGCGGCTAGGCCCGTGAGCCATGGCCGCTGAGCCTTCGTGTCCGGAGCCTGTGCTCCGCAACGTTAGAGGCCACAACAGTGAGGGGCTCGCGTACAGCAAAAAACACACAAACAAACAAAAGAACAATGAAACTGAAACAAGGATAGACAAAGACAGCTTCAAAAACCTTTTATTCATGTGAACCTAGGTGCAATATTTGCAATTCAATACTTTTCAAAACATTCTTGGCAAAACTGATCTCAGTTAAGTTTGAAAATAATTT
Source organism: Mesoplodon densirostris (assembly GCF_025265405.1). NCBI lineage: Eukaryota > Metazoa > Chordata > Mammalia > Artiodactyla > Ziphiidae > Mesoplodon > Mesoplodon densirostris. The sequence continues at coordinate 25,403,192 of NC_082668.1, forward strand.
GATAACCCAGTGTTTTAGGAAATTCATCATTTTAATAAAAGATCTAATTTAGCCAACTGATTTTAAAGTGTGATTTTACTTTTTTTAGTGAAAGGACTTTCTGGTCTTACAACTGATTTAACTGTATTTTCATTGGTAAGCTAGGTATTTGGAAGTTGAAGATAGTTTAAATTGGGGTGGGGGTGGATAATCACAAATGGAAATTGATTCATGCTGAAAAGTACCTAAAGAACTTTAGATTCAATCTCATTTACCACTCTGATAATTTAGTACAAGAGAGTAAACAGTAGTTAATGAAATTTGTAAGTGTGTCCAAATTGGTAGATGTTATACCCAAGTTTATTAAGAATAAAGTAATTTAAAAAAATGAGAAACTAAGAAATATATTTAGAAAATCTGTTAAATGAATAATCTTAGAAAATGAAACTAAATTGTGATGTGTAAAATTGGTGGTAATACTGCCATTCTAAGAGATTTCATGATATTCATAAAATGACACACAAATTATGCTTCTACACAGGTGGAAGAGAAGAAAAGAGCATTGAATCACATTCTGATTTATTATTTTGAATTGGGGTATGTTAATATCAAATTGTAAATGTTGCATATCAATAAAATGGAGTATTGATAGTTAACAGTGAAAAAAAAGGGGGGTTAGAGTATATTTATTCACACAAGTGGAATACTTGGAGTATTCTGATGTGTACAAAATATATGATGACGTACACAAGGTAAAAGCTAAGTGTCACAAAATAAGCCCACGGGGGTAGAATAAAATTTCTCAAAAGTTAGTTGTAGGAGTTCTAGTTTGATATCATTCACTTGCTGTGTTTGATAGAAAAGTGATAGTACATTGGTATAATCTGAAATGTTTATCAGCTCTTTCCAGTTTCTAAATGGTGTCAACAATAACATTTAAGCATAAACTCAAAAAAATGTATCATAAACTGTAAATTGAACACTTTGGTATATAAAATTGATCAAAATAATTGTTGTCCAACAGCAATATATTTCCTTAACATATTTTCATTAATTTCTAAATTGTCTAGATTCTCCTGCCCATGTGAAGAGACTTAACAAATGTTTTCAAGATTCTTCACTGTACTTGGAAGGTTGAAAAAACTCACTAATTTCTCATTAATGAATGTTTTTGTAATTTTTAGCTACAATATTTCCTTACTCATAATAACTTTCAGAACCTGTTCATTGATTTTATAAACTTTCACAATTGGAATAATTTTAGTAATTTTTTTCATATAAACTCCATATGTCTCACTTTCTTATAAACTCATATTGCTGTTTTGGCTTCCATTGTGTTACATTTCAATTGATTGTTGGGTGAGTTGAAAATGAGAAAGAAGCAGCATGTTTAATTCATTTGTTGGAGAGATCTATATCTATGCAATTTTTAGAAAGATCTTTGCTCCTGCATTGAGCTTGGGATGCCTGATAAGAATTGGTGTTATCTTCTTCCTTTGAAAAAACTTTCTGCCTCAGATTTAATTTAAAAAAAAATAGAAGAAGGAGGAGTAGGCAGAAGGTGGAAGGAAAAGAGGAAGAAGAAAAGAAAAGAAAAAAAGAAAAGGAAGAACAGAAAGAGGGGAGAAGGAAAGGGAGGAAGAGAGGAAGAAAACAGTTTGGGATCCTATACTTTACAGCTGTTCAGTTTGACATATTCACATATATTTCTGCTGTCTGGATTCTTAATCAAGCACTTCAATAAAAAGAAGATATAAGGATTATATCTGTGTGTATCTGAGTTCTATCTTACTTTAAAAAAACTACATATAGTACTTACATACTTAAAAATAATATAGAATGAGTTTACTCTTTTAATATGATCCATTTAATTTTACATAATTTGGAAGCAGTATCTGGAAACAATGTTATCAGTAATTTTTTTCCAACAAAGATTTATTGACCACCGAGCTAATGAATTTGTGAGTAAAATAGACACTCTTGTTTTCATCAGTTTGTGATAAAGTGGGATTTATCCCAGGGATGCAAGGATTCTTCAATATATGCAAATCAAACAATATGATACACCACATTAACAAATTAAGGCATATAAACCATATGATCATCTCAATAGATGCAGAAAAAGCTTTTGACAAAATGCAACCCCATTTATAATAAAAACTCTCCAAAAAATGGACATAGAGGGAATGTACCTCAACATAATAAAGGACATATATGACAAACCCACAGCAAGCATCATACTCAAAGGTGAAAAACTGAAAGCATTTCCATTAGGATCAGGAACAAGACAAGGATGTCCACTCTTGCCACAATTATTAAACATAGATTTGGAAGTCCTAGCCTAGTCCTGCCCTAGTCTCAGGGTATATGCCCAGTAGTGGGACTGCTGGGTCGTATGGTAGTTCTATTTTTAGTTTTGTAAGGAACCTCTATACTGTTCTCCATAATAGCTGTATCAATTTACATTTCCACCAACACTGCAGGAGGGTTCTCTTTTCTCCACACCCTCTCCAGTATTTATTGTTTGAAGATATTTTGATGATGGCCATTCTGACTGGTGTGAGGTGATATCTCATTGTAGTTTTGATTTTCATTTCTCTAATGATTAGTGATGTTGAGCATTCTTTCAAGTGTTTGTTGGCAATCTGTATATCTTCATGGGGAAATGTCTATTTAGGTCTTCTGCCCATATTTGGATTGGGTTGTTTGTTTTTTTGATATTGGGCTGCATGAGCTGCTTGTAAATTTTGGAGATTAGTCCTTTGTCAGTTGCTTCATTTGCAAATATTTTCTCCCGTTCTCAAGGTTGTCTTTCATCTTGTTTATGGTTTCCTTTGCTGTGCAAAAGCTTTGAAGTTTCATTAGGTCCCATTTATTTATTTTTGTTTTTTATTTCTATTTGTGTAGAATGTGGGTCAAAAAGATCTTGCTGTGATTTATGTCACAGAGTGTTCTGCCTATGTTTTCCTCTAAGAGTTTTATAGTGTCTGGCGTTACATTTAGGTCTTTAATCCATTTTGAGTTTAGTTTTGTGTATGGTGTTAGGGAATGTTTTAATTTCATTCTTTTACATGCAGCTGTCCAGTTTTCCCAGAACCACTTATTGAAGAGGCTGTCTTTTCTCCATTATATATTCTGCCTGCTTTATCAAAGATACGGTGACCATATGTGCGTGGGTTTATCTTGGGGCTTTCTATAGTGTTCCATTGATCTATATTTCTGTTTTTGTGCCAGTACCATATTGCCTTGATTACTGTAGTTTTGTAGTATAGTCTTAAGTCCAGGAGCCTGATTCCTCCAGTTCTGTTTTTCTTTCTTAAGATTGCTTTGGCTATTCAGGGTCTTTTGTGTTTCCATACAAATTGTGAAATTTTTTGTTTCAGTTCTGTGTTAAATGCAACCGGTAGATTGACAGGGATTGCATTGAATCTGTAGATTGCATTGTGTAGTATAGTCATTTTCACAATGTTGGTTCTTCCACCCCAAGAACATGGTATATCTCTCCATCTGTTTGTATCATCTTTAATTTCTTTCATTAGTGTCTTATAGTGTTCTGCATACAAGTCTTTTGTCTCTTTAGGTAGGTTTATTCCTAGGTGTTTTATTCTTTTTGTTGTAATGGTAAATGGGAGTGTTTCCTTAATTTCTCTTTCAGATTTTTCATCATTAGTGTATAGGAATGCAAGAGATTTCTGTGCATTTATTTTGTATCCTGCAACTTTACCACATTCATTGATTAGCTCTAGTAGTTTTCTGGTAGCATCTTTTGGATTCTCTATATATAGTATCATGTCATCTGCAAACAGTGACAGCTTTACTTCTTCTTTTCCAATTTGGATTCCTTTTATTTCTTTTTCTTCTCTGATTGTTGTGGCTAAAACTTCCAAAACTATGTTGAATAATAGTGGTGAGAGTGGGCAACCTTGTCTTGTTCCTGATCTTAGAGGAATGCTTTCAGTTTTTCACCATTGAGAAGGATGTTGGCTGTGGGTTTGTCATATATGACCTTTATTATGTTGAGGTAAGTTCCCTTTATGCCTACTTTCTGTAGGGTTTTTATCATAAATAGGTGTTGAATTTTGTCAAAAGCTTTTTCTGCATCTATTGAGATGATCATACGTTTTTTGTACTTCAGTTTGTTAATATGTTTTATCACATTGATTGATTTGCATATATTGAAGAATCCTTGCATTCCTGGGATAAAACCCACTTGATCAGGGTGTATGATCCTTTTAATGTGCTGTTGGATTCTGCTTGCTAGTATTTTGTTAAGGAATTTTGCATCTATGGTCATCAGTGATATTGGTCTGTAGTTTTCTTTCTTTGTGACTTATTTGTCTGGTTTTGGTATCAGGGTGATGGTGGCCTCATAGAATCAGTTTGGGCCTGTGCCTCCTCCTGCTCTATTCTGGAAGAGTTTAAGAAGGATAGGTGTTAGCTCTTCTCTAAATGTTTCATAGAATTCACCTGGGAAGCCATCTGGTCCTGGGATTTTGTTTGTTGGAAGAATTTTAATCACGTTCTCAATTTCCTGCTTGTAATTGGTGTGTTCATATTTTGTATTTCTTCCTGGTTCAGTCTCAAAACGTTGTGCTTTTCTAAGACTTTGTCCATTTCTTCCAGGTTGCCCATTTTATTTAAATATAGTTGTTGTAGGAATCTCTCATCATCATTTTTATTTCTACAGTGTCAGTTGTTACTTCTCCTTTTTCATTTCTAACTTTATTGATTTGAATCTTCTCACTTTTTTTCTTGATGAGTCTAGCTAATTGTTTATCAATTTTGTTTATCTTCTCAAAGAACCAGATTTTACTTTTATTGATCTTTGTTATTGTTTCCTTCATTTCTTTTTCATTTATTTTTGATCTGATCTTTATGATTTCTTTCCCCTCCTAACTTTGGGATTTTTTTGTTCTTCTTTCTCTAATTGTTTTAGGTATAAAGTTATATTGTTTATTTGAGATGTTTCTTGTTTCTTGAGGTAGGATTTTATTGCTTAAACTTCCCTCTTAGAACTGCTTTTGCTGCATCCCATAGATTTTGGGTTATTGTGTTTTCATTGTCTTTTGTTTCTAGGTATTTTTTGATTTCCTCTTTGATTCCTTCCGTGATCTCATGGTTATTATGTAGTGTATTTATTGGCCTCCTTGTGTTTGTATTTTTTACAGATTTTTCCTGTATTTGATATCTAGTCTCATAGCATTGTGATCAGTAAAGATACTTGATATGATTTCAATTTTCTTAAATTTGCCAAGGCTTGATTTTTGTCCCAGGATATGATCTATCCTGAAGAATGTTCCATGAACACTTGAGAAGAAAGTGTATTCTGTGTTTGTGGATGGAATGCCTCATAATTAACAATTAAGTCCATCTTGTTTAATGTATCATTTAAAGCTTGTGTTTCCTTATTTATTTTCATTTTGGATGATCTGTCCATTGGTGAATGTTGGATGTTAAAGTCCTCTACTATGATTGTGTTACTGTCGATTTCCCCTTTTATCACTGTTAGCATTTGCCTTATGTATTGAGGTGCTCCTATGTTGGGTGCATAAATATTTACAATTGTTATATCTTCTTGGACTGATCCCTTGATCACTATGTAGTGTCCTTCTTTGTCTCTTGTAATAGTCTTTATTTTAAAGTCTGTTTTGTCTGATATGAGAATTGCTATTCCAGCTTTCTTTTGATTTCCATCTGCATGGAATATTTTTTGCTTCCCCTCAATTTCTGTCTGTATGTGTCCATATGTCTGAAGTGGGTCTGTTGTAGACAGCATATATATGGGTCTTGTTTTTGTATCCATTCAGCCAGTCTATGGCTTTTGGTGGGAGCATTTAATCCATTTATATTTAAGGTAGTTATCGATATGTATGTTCCTATTACCATTTTCTTAATTGTTTCGGGTTTATTGTTGTAGGTCTTTTCTTTCTCTTGTGTTTCCTGCCTAGAGAAGTTCCTTTAGCATTTGTTGTAAAGTACTTTGGTGGTGCTGAATTCTCTTAGCTTTTGCTTGTCTCTTAAGGTTTTCATTTCTCCGTTGAACCTGAATGAGATCCTTGCTCTGTAGAGTAATCCTGGTTTTAGGTTTTTCCCTTTCATCATTTTAAATATGTCTTGCCACCCGCATGTGGCTTGCAGATTTTCTGCTGAACGATTAACTGTTAATGTTATGGGGACTCCCTTTTATGTTATTTTTTGTTTTTCTCTTTCTGCTTTTAATATTTTTTCTTTGTATTTAATTTTTGATAGTTTCATTAATGTGTGTCTTGGTGTGGTTCTCCTTGGATTTATTGTGTATGGGACTCTCTGTGCTTCCTGGACTTGACTATTTCCTTTCCCATATTAGGGAAGTTTTCAACTATAATGTCTTCAAATATTTTCTCAGTCCCTTTCTTTTTCTCTTCTTCTTCTGGGAGCCCTATAATTTTAATGTTGGTGCGTTTAATGTTTTCCCAGAGGTCTCTGAGACTGTCCTTAATTCTTTTCATTCTTTTTTCTTTTTTCTTCTCTGTAGTTGTTATTTCCACGGTTTTGTCTTTTAGGTCACTTATCCGTTCTTCTTCCTCAGTTATTCTGCTATTGATTTCTTCCTGAGAATTTTTAATTTCATTTATTGTGTTGTTCATCATTGTTTGTTTGCTCTTAGCTCTTCTACACACTTGTTAAACAGTTCTTGTATTTTCTCCATTCTATTTCCATGATTTGGGATCATCTTTACTATCATTACTCTGAATTCTTTTTCAGGTAGACTGCCTATTTCCTCTTCATTTGTTTGTTTTGATGGGTTTTTATCTTGCTCCTTCATCTGCTGTGTGTTTCTCTGTCTTCTTATTTTGCTTAACTTACTGTATTTTGGGTCTCCTTTTCACAGGCTGCAGGTCCGTTGTTCCCATTGTTTTTGGTGTCTGTCCCCAGTGGCTAAGGTTGGTTCAGTGGGTTGTGTAGGCTTCCTGGTGGAGGGGACTGGTGCCTGTGTTCTGGTGAATGAGGCTGGATCTTTTCTTTCTGGTGGGCAGGACTGCATCTGCTGGTTTGTTTTGGGGTGTCTGTGATCTTATTGTGAATTTAGTCAGCTTCTCTGCTAATGAGTGGCATTGTGTTCCTGTCTTGTTAGTTGTTTGGCATAGGGTGTCCAGCACTGCAGCTCTGTGGTCATTGAGTGGAGCTGGGTCTTAGTGTTGAGATGGAGATCTCTGGGAGAGCTTTTGCCATTTGATATTGCATGGAGCTGGGAGGTCTCTGGTGGACCAGTGTCCTGAACTTGGCTCTCCCACCTCAGAGTCACAGGTCTCACAACCAACCAGAGCACCAATATCCTGTCAGCCACATGGCTCAGAAGAAAAGGAAGAAGAAAAGAAAGAATGAGAGAGAGACAGAAAGGAAGGAAGGAAGGAAGAAGGAAAGAAAGAAAGAAAAGAAAGAAAGTGAAGGAAAGAAAGAATAAAGAGAAATAAAGTTATTAAAATAAAATTTTTTTTTAATTATTAAAAATGTTAAAAGTAATAAAAAAGGAAAAAAGAAAGAATGAAAGAAGAGAGCAACCAAACCAAAAAACAAATCCAACAATGATAACAAGCGCTAAAATCTATACTTAAAAAAAGAAAAAGGAAAAACTGAACCCTAGGAGAAATTGTAAATGCAAAGTTATACAGACAAAATCACTCAAAGAAGTATACACATACACACTCAGAAAAAGAGAAAAAGGAAAAAAGTATGTATATATATATATATATATATATTATATATATATATAAAATATATATATATAAACAAAAAGTAAGAGAGCAACCAAATCAGTAAACAAATCTACCAATGATAATAAACTCTAAATACTAAACTAAGATAAACATAAAACCAGAAATCAGTCAGGCACATACAGCAAACCCCATGTCTACAGTCGCTCCCAAGTCCACCGTCTCAATTTTGGGATGATTCATTGTCTATTCAGGTATCCCAGAGATGCAGGGTACATCAAGTTGATTGTGGAGATTTAATCCGCTGCTCCTGAGGCTGCTGGGAGAGATTTCCCTTTCTCTTCTTTGTTCGCACAGCTCCTGAGGTTCAGCTTTGGATTTGGTCCCACCTCTGCATGTAGGTCTCCTGAAGGCAACTGTTCTTCGCTCAGACAGGACGGGGTTAAAGTAGCAGCTGATTAGGGGGCAATGGCTCACTCAGGCCGGGGGGAGGGAGGGGTATTGATGCGGGGCGAGCCTGCAGCGGCAGAGGCCAATATGACATTGAACCAGCCTGAGGCGCACCGTGCGTTCTCCCAGGGAAGTTGTCCCTGGATCACGGGACCCTGGCAGTGGCGGGCTGCACAGGTTCCCTGTAGGGGAGGTGTGGAGAGTGACCTGTGCTTGCACACAGGCTTCTTGGTGGTGGCAGCAGCAGCCTTAGCATCTCATGCCCGTCTCTGGGGTCTGTGCTGATAGCCAGGGCTCACACCCATCTCTGGAGCTCGTTTAGGTGGTACTCTGAATCCCCTCTCCTCATGAACCCAAAACAATTGTCTCTTGTCTCTTCGGCAGGTCCATACATTTTCCCAGGCTCCCTCCCGGCTAGCCGTGGCACACTAGCCCCCTTCAGGCTGTGTTCATGCAGCCAACCCCAGTCCTCTCCCTGGGATCTGACCTATGAAGCCCAATCGTGAGCTCCCAGCCCCCGCCCACCCCGGCGGGTGAGCAGACAAGCCTCTCGGGCTGGTGAGTGCTGGTCAGTACCGATCCTCTGTGCGGGAATCTCTCTGCTTTGCCCTCCGCACCCCTGTTGCTGTGCTCTCCTCTGTGGCTCCGAAGCTCCCCCCTCCGCCACCCGCAGTCTCTGCCCGTGAAGGGGCTTCCTAGTGTGTGGAAACCTTTCCTCCTTCACAGCTCCCTCCCACTGGTGCAGGGCCCGTCCCTATTGTTTTGTCTCTGTTTTTTCTTTTGCTCCACCCACGTACTTGGGGAGTTTCTTGCCTTTTGGGAGGTCTGAGGTCTTCTGCCAGCGTTCAGTAGGTGTTCTGTAGGAGTTGTTCCACGTGTAGATGTATTTCTGATGTATTTGTGGGGAGGAAGGTGATCTCCACATCTTACTCCTCCACCATCTTGAAGGTCTCCTTAACCATTTTTTTTTCACATGAGTTTTTATCACGTGCCTATGTATAATAAGGTACAAGGAGTAACAAATATTTGTTTTGTATGAAAAACAAAAACAAATCCTTACTGAAGTTTTCAGAGAAATAACCTAGGTTAATTAGGTGAATGTTTTAGCCTCCCTCCCCAAACCCTTCCGCTAAGGCAGGCTGAATATTGCTTATGTCAGTCTCTCTGCTGCTGCCACCACTAACTTGCATAAATGTGATGTCCTGAACAATAGAATGTAATTAACAGTGTTCAAGGTGATGACAGTTAAAGAAATGAACATGCAAACTTAAAAGATATTAAAATAGTGTCAGTGTTAATAATTGTGGTTATAAAAGGGAGAATGGTGAATTTTAATTTTGCATGTGATGAAATAACTAAAAATAAATATAGTGTGAGACTTTAAGACAATAAGCTGACATTTAACTGAGAGGAAGTTTATTATAGAAAACAGTTTGCTGACCTAGAAAAATGTATCCACTTCTGTGGAATCAGTCACATTATGCCTTAACATTTGGAGAGTTAGATCCTTAAGTTTTACTTCAGGTATGGAACTCTAACAATTAAAACACTGCTCAACATATGATGTACAATTTTAGTATTTTATAAGATTTTTTCTCTATTATATAGTATGCTAAAATATTCTGAGTGTAAATATGCAAGTTTTTATATTTCTCAGTTTTCATCATTAACAACAATACAAGTGTCATAATTTTATTCTGAAAAGCAAAGCATTAAAGGTCTCTGATTCCTTGAAAAAATGCCCTCAAAGTTAATAATGGCATTAAAAGTTATGACACAGACTGCCACTTAATAAAGAAGATGAGTTGCAAGTATATATAAGTAATAATCTGAAGTGCCTTTCACTGCTCTTTCATTATTGAATTAGTTAGCTCATCTTAAAATTACTATTTAATGAGTATTCATTCACTTCCTATACCAGGGAATGGTAACAAATATTTAGTGAGTGCCTCCTATGCCCAGTCACTGTATTAGATGCTTTTTGTAAACATCTCATTCTAGTCATTTAGTCTCATGATAATTTCACAAAGTAATTGTCAGTGTCTTTACTTTAAAGTTGAAAAATAACTAAAACTGAAGCTGTCTGATTCATCTTTGCTAAAATTCCTAGCCAAATCCTTACTTTATAAGTATTCAAGAAATATTTATTGAATAAATATGCTGAGTACATTATACATTTCTTAAGGATTATATCTTCAATGTGTTTACAGTCTTAAATGATTGGAAAAATAAGAACACTAAAATAACTTGATTGATTGTATTTTTCCTTGGATTGTGGCAATAATAAAGTTCTTATATCAGAGCGCATTAAGTTGGGTATTAGGAAATAAAGTTTAAATGGTCATAGGTTTTTTTTCTTCATGTGCTGTTGCTGTATTTTCAAATTTGAAGTTTACATTGATTGTTAAGTGAGCTCTCTTATAATTTAATTTTTTGTGGTGCTCATCCTAAATTTGTAGACCAGAGTATTCTCCTTCAGATAGAGCGATTTTTACAATTTTGCATATGTTAAATTGAAAAGAACCTCAGGTAGGTTACTATTTTTTTTTCTGCTGGGGTGATTTATAACCAGTATGCGGTTACAGACCCAAATCCTACAAAAATATTTCCTCTAAGTAACTCTTCTAATGTAATTCCCCAAGTATGCCTACAAATTGCAATTTACTTTGTCTACCAAAATTATGGTGCTCTAAGTTGGCCAAATTATAGAGCTATAATTCTGTTGAATATTGCTTCAAAGCATTTCATCAACTTGACCCTGAAGGAAATGCATGCCCGATTTTTTTTTTTTTCCAGTACGTGGGCCTCTCACTGCTGCAGCCTCTCTCATTGCAGAGCACAGGCTCCGGTCACGCAGGCTCAGCAGCCATGGCCCATGGGCCCAGCCGTCCATGGCATGTGGGATCCTCCCAGACTGGGGCACGAACCTGCATCCCCTGCATCGTCAGGCGGACTACCAACCACCGCGCCACCAGGGAAGCCCTGCATGCCCGATTTTTATGACTCAGTATCCTACATGGAGAACTGGCAGGAATTTGGCTCACAGCTTTATTTCTACTCATCATTGCAATATTTATTCTCTTGTATTGAGGTGGGAAAATGTTAAGGACAAGATATTTTGTCAATATATATTGATCACCCTTTGATACCTTAGACTGAAGATGTCTAGGAGGTCAAACTATATGACTTCAAAATACCTTCTGGTCTTTTCATGCTCTTTCAGAGTCTTTTATGGAAATATCATTTGGAGAATGAATGTAGGTAGGGATGAGATGTTTGACCGAGAGAATGCTAACTCTCATTGTTATAAACAAAACTTGTTTTCTCAGACTAATTATTTATAGCTAGTGCCTAAAATATGATATAGTTTTAGATTTTCAGGACTCTTGTTCTTTTCTGTAATGACTGGATGAATGAATGAAGGAGAAAAGAAAATTTCTCTGGTATGCTTTATAACTTTTATTTATGCAAAAAATCGTGGATATAATGTAATTTGGCTAGTAAAATCCAGAAAGAGGAGTTCCATATGAATTCAGATTCAGTTAACATTCAGTGCTTATTATTTGCCAGGGAGTATGCTTATGTTTTCTCAACTATTGTCTTTTATGTCAAAATCAACAGCCAAGTATTTTTATTAAGCAAATCTCATCTGAACCCATTCATATCTGTATCATTATTCTATTGGAATTGTGGATGATTTTCTTTAGAGTGGTGGGTAGGATAGATAGAAAAAAGAGGAACTACTTTCTCAAAAATTCAGAGCAAAGTTATCTCTTCCTTGGTTATGATGCATGGTTTGGGGACTTCAGTCTATTATTTATTTGAATATTTGAGAACAAGTAGAGCAACTGGTCAAAAACCTTAACCAGCCTTTGACTACTCCCTGAGAACACTTTGATTCAAAGTGTGGTTTGGGGCCTGTTTTGGGGAAAGGAGATAAATTAAGTCTTTTTATTTTCAAAGGAAAATAATAACTTTGTCTCATATCACTGGCTATTAAAACAACTATGTAAAATTCCTGTATTTTAGACAAACTTCAATATCATATTATGTATGTGAAAGCAAAATTTCCCAAAGAAATATTATTTGAAAGAACCAGTCTCAGAAACTTACTAAGCATTTATTTCCTTCAATTCTCTAAGCTCTTCACTTAGATAAATGATCAGAAAGGTACAAACTTGGGCTATATTACTTAAATCCTTCATGAAGAGTCTTTTAGAATAACAATTTAACATTGTCTTCTTAGTGGACTTAAGAAAAGGCTACATGGTAACTATTTCTGCATGTTTCTTATAACTTGCATTGAATAGATTTTATTACGTAATTCATAGTATTATTATGATATATTTGCAAACGTTTAGCTTTTAAAATGTTTGTTTCTGCCAATAATCAGCACGATTTATTTATTTATTTAACATCTTTGTTGGAGTATAATTGCTTTACAATGGTGTGTTAGTTTCTGCTGTATAACAAAGTGAATCAGCTATATGTATACATATATCCTCATATCCCCTCTCTCTTGCGTCTTCCTCCCACCCTCCCTATCCCACCCCTCTAGGTGGTCACAAAACACCGAGCTGATCTCTCCATGCCATGCAGCTGCTTCCCACTAGCTATCTATTTCACATTTAGTGGTATATATATGTCAATGCTACTCTCTCACTTCATCTCAGCTTACCCTTCCAGCACGATTAATTTTTCAGTGAACTGTTTCCTTTTTTGCCTGGGATTCTAAGAGCTGTTTGTATTTAGAGAATCTACTCTTTCAGTTGGACTGTATGTTCTCATCTTTTCATCCTTTATCATTAGAATAACAGAGATTTTAGAACTATTTTGGACCTGGAAGTCCATCTAATCTGATGCCTTAGTTAGCAAAAGGAGAAACTGAGGCTTTGGAAGATTAAGTGACTGAGCCAAGAACGTATGGGTTATAAGTGACAGAGCTCAGATTGGAATGTAGGCCTTTTGTCTGCATTCAAGTTTTATATTCATTTTATTGTCGTCTGTTCTCTTATTCACTTTAATGATTTAATGATATTTAGATTTTTCATCTTAAAATATCTCACATGGATTTTGGAAGTATATCAGGACTAACAAAGTGTGGAAACCAAAATATATTTTAGTCAATTGAAAATGTCACCCAGAAATCTGTACAATTAAACCTTATAGTCACAGATGACATAAAAAATTATAATTGACTTTTGCTTTATTTAAATCACTCTTTTCTTCCAAGTATCAAATCATAATTGTTGGGTAAGTAAATTTGTAAACAAATATTCATAATTAATTTCCCTAAAGCAATATGAACAAATGCATCTAAACTTTAAGCATTAAATTAGAACGTTAGTAAAACAAAATGTGGCTGCACTGACTCTGAGGGTATAAATTTATTCAGAGACTGGACTGCTTTTACCAGCTAGGCAAGTTAGTACATGGAGTTTAATAAATATTGAATAAAATAAGGGAGAAATGTGAATTTGATGAAGTTTGCTGGCAATTAGAGCAATTTATTTCACTATTAACATGACAAGCTCTAAATGGAAATCAGTTACAGATGAAAATGCAATTTTATTGCCTGGTATTCCCAGTGCCATGTAATTAAATAAAGAAATGGGCTGGAGGGGCAAGGGGTGTCCATGGCTGACAGTTCTGGGAAAACAACCATCCCTCATGCACGAACTTGCTGCCATCACAGTGCTGAAATGGGGAGATGGGGTTTATTTGTGCATTTGTGTATACTCAGGGACACTTTTATTTATAGAGTTCCTCTCCTATTTGAAACACTGTATCTCAAATGGAAGGAAGAAAATAGTCTTGCTAGATTAAAAATACCAAGTACAATTAAACAGTGCATTTTGTGGGGGGAAGCAGATATAAGAGTTTTTACTTCTTGATATGAAAATAAAATAAGAACACATATAACAAATTTTAAACTATTATCTTTTTAAAGCATTGTATTGGGATGTTGTGTGTGTGTGTGTGTGTGTGTATGAATGAATAAATGAATATACACTCACAACTTAAATAGCTGTTTATGTATAAGCAGCCAAGGTAAGTATTTCATATTTGGCAAATGTACTTAAATGTCAGTCGGTCCAACTGAAGTATTTTAGGATGTCTAAAGACGGTACAGGCTGTAAAAAAAAAAAAAAAAAAAAAAAATATATATATATATATATATATATTTCAGGAAACCATTTTGATTTTTGAATATGTGTCTTTAAAATTCATTAAGTATATGTCTTGAGTTAACATATATTTCTCTTGATGTTCAGGGACATAATTAGGAACATAATATATAATTATGTAAATAATTAAGTTGCTCATGTTTTATTTTTATTTAGTTTCAAAATTTATTTTTGTCACGTGTTGATATAGTTATTGTGGGAATATTTTAATGAATAAAATCAGCAGATTAACTCATAATATTTTATATTTAAATTTTTACTATTGTGAAGCATATTGAAATGTTTTCAAAATAATAAAGGGTCATTGTTTTTTTGCTTAGGTTGGTCTCATCATAGCTTCCCTTGCCAGGAAAAGTGCGTGGCTATATTATGAATGTGAAGAGTAATGCCAACCATATTTTAGGTGGTATAAAAGGAATCAAGAAACTGCAGTGCATTTGTCTATATAATTTTGGCCCATTAAATCTTATTGATTGTTATAAAAATATTAATAAAAAGCATGAAAAGTATTAAATGAGATGATTTATATAAAGAATTTGAAAATGTATATTGCTCAGAGTAGGCATTCTCTAGCATATGTTAATACTGATAGTAGGAGACAAATTAGGTTTTCTTTATTATATTTGGTACAGGCTCTCCAAAAAGAGTAATGCCTTAGGAAATTGGGTTTGTTCTATTAAGTGTATCAAATGGAAAAGTCTTAGTTGTTACTTTATCTGATTTCAAAAGGAAAAGTCAATGGATTAGCCATTATAAAATAATTAAACTCGTTAATTTGTCATTCATAAGTTGGACATTCATAAATTTGAATATATATGTTACTTTTATATGAAGAAAACATTTTAAATGCCTTATTAATGTTTTAGTGTTAAATTTATGTTTATTTTTATTGCCTTAATTATGTATATATGTATATTATATACATACATGCATTCATTATACATATACGCATACATGCTGACATATACACATGACATAAAATGAAGTAACATAATTTGGAATCTTTTATAGGTTCTGATATTTCTCTGATTACATAAAATTTGGAGTTCATCAGATTGCTTATCTTTCATTGTAGGCGCTAATGGTCTTAACATATAAACTATTATCATGATTTCTTCTGTATTGAAGATGTTCTAAAGAACCTTAGCTTTTCTAGTTAGTAAGAGAGCTCAGATTCTTGAGTAGTGAATCTGGAAATCTTACGATATGTAAAATGGCCATGTGAATTTTGCTTCAACCCTCTACTACTGTTGCATCATTAGTTCAAGGGAGGATTCTGGTCCAGTTCTGATTTACGTCTAGTATAAAGAACCAAAAGTTTATTGATGTTTTATCAGCAATTTGGCACATCTTGTGCACTTTCTGTGGGGCTGGCTTGGAATATATTTGGACACTTAGATTGAATGGTGGAAATGTCTCTGGATATTCTGGATGTCTGTAGATCAAAGTGAGCACTCTGTGCCCGACCAGCCCAGATGTGGATGTAACTTTTCCAGATGAATACTGACTTTAGTTAGTGGAAGAAATTTTCCAGGGTATCCAACAAAGGAAATTAAAATGTTTTCTGTTGCTGGTTTATTAGAAATTTTTTTTTCAAAATTCAGGAATAGTTCAGAATGGCAGTGGGAATTGGGAAAGAATGAGTTTTACTGGCTTTACATGATTGACTCTAATGCTAAAATGTAAATTGCCAAACAATCCTCCCCCCACCAGTTGTACAGAAAACTTTAATGATTTCCCCTTCTACACCCTTCCCTTTTCAAAAATGTTTATTGTTCATGTTCTTTGTGTCTGTATTGTGTTATGTGCTGGGAATATAATAAATAAGATGAATCTGTACTATCAAGAAACTTAAAATCTGAAGTGGAATAAATACATGGGAGCAAACAAATGCAATAACACAGAATAAATATTATGCTAGACATTTTTAGGGATCCCTACTTAGGCACAATGAAGGAATGGTCAGTATTCTCTGGGTTTAGGTTTCCAGGAGGGATTCATATAGAATGTATATTTAAAATGAGACTTGAAATGTCAGTAGATTTATTGCTGGAAGAGCTTTTCCAGTATGACAGTTAAGGCCACGGATGTTTGAAATAACATGGTCATTTTCAGGAGCAGAAAATGGTTCATTAATGCTGGAGTATGCAGGACACTGGGCTTTGGCCTAGTTTCTAAATATAAATGAGGCTGAGAATGAGCCCTAGGGAAGAATATGCCCATTTCTCTCACTGAAGGCTGAGTGGATGGAGGTGCCATTTATGGAGCTAAGAAATATAGGAGGAGAAACCAGCTTAAGGAGAAAAAATAGTGATTCGACTTTGGATGTATAGTTCCAGTTGCCTTTAGAACATAAGGTGGAGGTACTATGTAATCATGTCTAGAGATCAGAGGAAGTGTTGAGCCTGAAAATATAGATTTTAATATCATCACCTTATGGATGGAATGATGGAACTCTAGGAATCAGCAAGAATACCCTGGAAGAATGGAAAATAATTTCAAGGACAGAATTCTGGGGCCTCAACATTTGCAGGGTAAGCAGATTGAAAAGATGTCTGGAAAGCAGGCCAAGAAAGCACAATTGGAGTTATAGGATTTTGTCAAAAATATTCAAGGGAGAGAGTGATTCTGAAAGAAAGAACTGAAGAATACACATATATTGGCTTTGGAAGCAGTTGGTGTCCTTCACAAGATAAGCTTCAGTGGCATGAGAGGGCAGGGGGAGGGGCAGCAGAGAGCGTGTGTAGATTATTCTATTAAGATTGCCTATGAAAGAAGGATATGGAAACTGAGTGTTCCCTTGAGGGGGATTTTGTATTGAGCAAGTTGGTTTTGTTTTTTTTGTTTGTTTCTACTGGAAAAAAAGGATCTAAGGATGCAGGACGTATAACTAGAAGAAAAGGTTTGAAAACTTTGGAGAGAGAGGGTAAACTTATGGTGCAACATATTTTTGATCCTGAAAGGTATGAGAGGGGATGGGTAAAAAAAATGTAAGAGGAAAAATTAGCTTTGAACTTGAAAAAGGTCCCTTTTCACTGTGACTTGGGAAAGGAGGGTGAGTACAGGCATTAAAAATTGATGGAGTTATAACCTAGTGGCTTTTGTTTCTTCAGTAAAGGAGGCTGCCAAGGTCATGTGTTGAGAGAGAAAAATGACGAAGTTGAAGGAAGTTTGTGGAACGTGAAGAAATGTGGAGATAGCTCTATGGAGATTGAGAAGGATGGCTTACCAGGCTACGTGTAGTGTAAACAGCACCACTGAGCTAAATATTGCTGAGGAATAGAGCTGCGTGTGTCGGAACTGCAGAGTTGCTTGTGTGTATATCATGGAAGGATGGTTAGGGTTTAAAGGAATAGATTCAGGGTTGGTTGCCTAGCATTTAAGTAGAGGCATAGAATTCTTAAAAATAGATAAGGCTTATATTTCTTAGTCATTCCCTCCTTCCTCAATCCCAGACAATACTTTAGTATTCATTAATTTTAAAGACTTTCATGGGGAAGTTCTCTTAAAGTTTAGTCTTCATGTTCTCTACCTTGTCATACCTCTCTCAGGACATTAACACCATATTCTAGCAATGTCTACAGGTTTTAGGCACTACTCAGCCAGAACCTTTTATAAAGAATTTTCTATGGTGCCTGTATGTATATTTATATTTTCCTGTTTTTTATTTTATTTTATGTTTTTAGTTAATACTACATATACACATTCTACTAAGCTATGTAAATGAATACCCACTGCTATTAATGTTTAATTTGCACAAGCTTTTCATGCACTCTCGTTTGTTTTAGGACACATTTTTCTTTAAGGCTACCTGTTTCTGATAAGTTGTTCTAGTTCCTCTCCTCGGAAACCTTTCATTTTTACCATCTTCAAATTTTTTCTCTCTAATCATTGTACTTTTTGACATCTTTTTCTGTCACTCTACTGAATATTTTGAGTTCATAGTAGAAAGAAAGTTCTTGACTTTCTAAACATCCTCGATATATATAATATATTTTCTATTGTTTATATTAAGAAATTAGGAAAGTTCTTTATTTTAGAATCATTTTGTGTACTTGATTTCCTCCTATTTCAACAGATTGTTCTTCTCTGCACTTCTACTTTAAATTAAATATTTGTAAGGCTAGCTTACTGACTCAGGGAAAACATGGCTTCCTGAAACAAGAACATGGCTAGTAGCAAAGGCTGGCTCTGATATCAAGCATTTGTCCTTATATTAAAGCTACTAAGTTTACTTTTCAGTTACTGATCAATAATAATTGATTTGAACTCATCAAAACTAATGGTACTTTGGGAAATGTAGTCGCAAGATTAAAATATGGTGCCCTAACTATGAAGTCTATTACAAATTTAAACTGGAATTCTAAGATATATTTAAAATTCAGGAAGATCTCCATGAGACTTGTTTCCTTTACAACCATCAGGGCTTAAGCAATATTAAACATGTGCTAGGTAAATAGAGCCTGTCCGCAGTACTTACAAAAATCAAATGTCAATTGGACAGAGTTTCTTCCAATTTGTGAACTGAAGCCTGGTTGAAAGGAAAAAAAAATTCTTTACAGCTGCAGATAAAGAACGATTACTATACTTACTGTTCAAGCAGAGGGTACAATCAAGTATAAATAATTGGAGTGTTTTGTCAAAGAGGAGAAATAGGGAGAAATCCTGACCATTTCTCCTGTCTGAAGCCCTACAGACACATTGTTTTTGTACATGAATGGAGATAATAGCTTCAAAATCAAGGGAGAGGATTCATTTAGGTGGAAATAAAATAAAATAACATATTCACATACTCATGTCTGTTTTCTTAACAATAACAATAAGTGCCATCTTTAAAAAAATCCCACTAAGTACTAAGGCAAAGCTAAAATATTTATTCATGTTTATAGGGGATCATAATGTTTTATCCTTTTGGAAATTCACAAGAGCCATTCATCTCTTTCTTCAATTACACAAATTATTTGACTTTTGAGATACTACTTACCTAATAAAAATAGAGAAGTTGATTGCTTAGAAAATCCGGAAACTCATATTTTGCCAATCCTTTATTGTACTGAAATTATATGGGGTAATAAAATGGAATCTAATTCACCCTTTATTTTGATGGCTCATAAATTCAAACGTGGAGTCATGGAATAAAAGCCATTATGTTGCAACTTTGATCTGTTTGTAGTGAATATAGCTAAAATAAGGATTCTGAAGAGGGAAGATTTTGTACAAATAGTTTACATCTATTTAGAGACAAGTATATTATTTAAATATTTGTGTTAAATATATTATCTTCTTGTCAGCATATATTTAATCACTCCACAGTAAAGTAAAAAGAACTGGTCACTCTTCTATTTCCTGTATGCCAGGTGATTTATATATTATATCCCTTGAAGTAGGTGGTGGTGCCCTCTTATTAAAAATGGGAAAACTGAGGTTCACAGCATATATAATTTGCCCAAAATCACATGTCCACCATGTGGTGGAATCAGCGTGTCCAAATTCAAATCAGGTGCTTCTTCAACTGCCCTACATTAGCTAATGGTGATAATGAGAGGATTATCAAAAGCAACAAGGCACAATTCTGCTCTAATGTGTCTACTCTCCTCTCGTATCCCTGGTGACAGAGAATAGAGAAATAGTATCCTTGCTGAGAACATTACATTTTCTTAAAGTCTTATATTTTATCTTAAAAGTTGTATGTGGATTTTTAATTTTATGTGTTTATACAAAGCAAACAGGATGTAATATAATTTACCAAACCTCAAAATCATGTTTACCCTGTGATTTCAAACACCTCCTGGCCCACAATATCCATATTTGAAAAGCAACAAATTAGGACGACATGTAGTATTAGGAGTTTTGAGGGAAGTTTTACAGGGGGACCCATTAATTACTATTGTCTGTAGAATTGGCAATGCCTGGAGTTGTGTGGTGCATAACCCCTGAATCCATGTTAATTATCCCTAAGTGTGTAAGAATTTTTATTTTAACAAAAGTTACTGGCAGGAGTTCTAAATTAGTTATGTTTACTGAGGTATACCCAACATCTAGCATGATACCTGGTCAAAATGAATGTTTAATTAATATTAGTTGTACGAATGAACCATTTCTGAGATACATAATATAGTACAGACTAAGAAGTTTGTGAGATATAGTACATATATTACATATCTCACAAACATTTCTTTAGCATAACTTTAAAAACATTTATCACATTTCTTTAGATGGAATATATTGGTCTCTGACTGATCTTTAATCAGTTCATCTTAGTTTTTAGTCACTATAAAACAGTTTTCTAGAGCAATGTCTCTTAACCTTTTTGTGTGTGTGTGGACTGGGATACTTTATAAATCTGATCAAAGCTTTGGTCATTCTTACAAGAAAAATGCAGATATACTCATATCATTTTCAATCAATTTCATGAAACTTCTGGTTAAAAAACAAAAGACAAGAAAACACTATATAACATCATAAATGTTTCATTTAAGTGTCTTATTTATATTAGATGCTTACATTGCTTTTATGAAATTATTAAGTGAAATTGAGAGTGTTTTAAAATGTTAAAACCAAGAGCATGTGAATATGGGTCATGCACAAAAAAGTGAAACAAAGCATAATATGCAAGTAGATATTCTCAGGAGACCTGTTCAGCAGAAGGGCACAGTGTTAGATGTAATTTGTTTATCGACAATCTCTGACAATGGTGCAATGAACCAGCAAACACCACAAAAGTAATGAATCTTTTCCTTTTTAGTAATTATATTTGAACAGTTCAAATTAACCTGTGGTTTGAGGCTACTGCTTGGGTGAACTAATTCACTGATGTAATGACTTTTCTCATTTTTGCTCCAATGAGTTAGGTAAGAAAGGATGAGAAATGAAAATACGAGGCCATAAGTTTATAGCTTAGTGAAAAATTAAACGTGCTGTTTTCTGCAAGTCACATTTGGAGACTATCTTCGACTGATCTAATGTAGGACACGATAGTTAAATCTCACACTAAAAAGAAATGGAATTTCTGCCATGCTATGTGGCAGCACTACGAATAAAACGAGCTGAATTGAAAGAGACAGATAGTTTGTGAATATTATTATAAAGATTCAGCAATATTTTCAAACAACAGAACACTGTTCTGTTGGCTATCACTGCTCATTAGTGCTTGAAATCTAAGTTTTCAGGAGCCTGCTGCTTATCCTGATGCCTAGGACAATGGTGATACCATGCTGATGTTATTGGACTATTATTTTTAAATAATGCTATATCATTGCCTCTGTGTCCCTGCCATTATTGTACATAGATATTCAGTAATGAGACACAAAATAAAATCTCAGGGGAGGTTAGGCAAGATTTAACAGCACCTAGGACAGTTCCTTGAAAATGGTTGGCACTCAGTAAATATTAGAGGAGAGAATAAGTGACCTAAGAATGTATAAAGTAGATCCTCCATATCCGTGGGTTTTACATCCATGGGTTCATCCATGAGTTCATCTCTTCCACAGATATGGAAGACTGACTGCATTCATTGGACTAAGCCATTTTATATAAGGGAATTGAGTATCTGTGGATTTTGGTATGTGTCAGGGAGCTCCTCAAACCAATCCCCAGTGGATCTTGAGGGGTGCATTATTACACGTTTTCTAAAATAATGAAGAATATTTTGTACACTATTTTTTCATATCATATTTTTGTAAGCAACTTAGACTTTTCCCATAAATTCTATATCTTAACATTGAGAAGATAGCCATTTGCATTCTTCGAAGAGACTGGCTAGCATGAATGCCAATATTAGGATTTCATTGTCCATAAATGATTCCAAAATTTATGGAAAAAATAACTGATGTCATTATGAACTCTATTGGGCTGGCTCTTTTGTAATAGTGAAGCAGGGTAGCAGAATGGTTTGACTTGTTAGGGTTATTTGCTTCATTATTAGGTATGTATGATCTGGGAAATGTTAATTTTGTGTTACTTCCTGGATTTGTAAAATGGGATCAATAATTATAATAGCTACCTCACAGAGTGCTATGAGGATTAAATGAGATAATCTATGTAAAGCCTTTACATTTTACTCAAGTGTGGTTGGCACTTAGAAAACTGAGCTCAGAATAAATGTTACCTATTATTAGGATAATTATTATTATCATGTGGAGAAAAGCATTTCACAATGAAATGGGAAGTTGCTACAGAATGAATAATGACTAATATATGTCATTTCTAGAATGAAGAAAATGACATATACTCTTTAAAAGCAATCATTTAGGTCTTGGCATCCCAATTTCTAAAACTTCCTTAAGCATTGGTTGATCTGACATTTACTATATCCATTATGTGCTTCTCACATAATTTCTATCTCAATAGAAACATCATTTTGCTATGTGTCTGATTTGCTGTATGTTGTGAAGGTAGCTGTGCAAAAGAGCATGTTCTTTGATCCTTTATTGAAGCTTTTAGTAACTGTCTTATGTATTGAAAGGCTTCAGTGAGGATCATGAGCAAGATTAAGGATGGTAGAGTAATAGACACAGGAGGGAGTGGGTTCCCAGGGTAAACAGGAAAGAAGAACCCTTGTTTTACCTACATAGAGGTTCTTTAAAGGACCTTGTAGACTTGGCAGGGGCTGAGAAACTAATTATGATGGTTTCTTAAAGGAAACCTACTCTCCAATAAGGAAAACTACTCTCAGGTTTCTCTTTCTACAAAGAAAACTATTTTATCATAGATATAGAATATGGGTTTCTAATTTCTGACAGGAAAGGGAGAGTATGGCAAATTTTCAGGGTTTTCTTTTTGAATTTTATTTATCTTTTTATACAGCAGATTCTTACTAGTTATCCATTTTATACATATTAGTGTATATATGTCAATCCCAATCTCCCAATTCATCACAACACCACCACCCCCACCACCACTTTCTCCCCTTGGTGTCCATATGTTTGTTGTCTACATCTGTGTCTCTATTTCTGCCCTGCAAACCAGTTCATCTGTGCCATTTTTCTAGATTCCACATATATGCATTAATATATGATATTTGTTTATCTCTTTCTGACTTAGTTCACTCTGTATGACAGTCTCTAAATCCATCCACATCTCTACAAATGACCTAATTTTGTTCCTTTTTATGGCTGACTAATATTCCATTGTATATACATACCATATCTTCTTTATGCATTCATCTGTCGATGGGCATTTAGGTTGCTCCATGACCTGGCTATTGTAAATAGTACTGCAATGAACATTGGGGTGCAGGTGTCTTTTTGAATTATGGTTTTCTCTGGGTGTATGTCCAGGAGTGGGATTGCTGGGTCATATGGTAATTCTATTTTTAGTTTCTTAAGGAAGCTCCATACTGTTCTCCATAGTGACTGTATCAATTTACATTCCCACCAACAGTGCAAGAGGGTTCCCTTTTCTGCACACCCTCTCCAGCATTTCTTGTCTGTACATTTTCTGATGATGCCCATTCTAACTGGTGTGAGGTGATATCTCATTGTAGTTTTGATTTGCATTTCTCTAATAATTAGTGATGTTGAGCAGCTTTTCATGTGTTTCTTGGCCACCTGTAGGTCTTCTTTGGAGGAATGTCTATTTAGGTCTTCTGCCCATTTTTTGATAGGATTGTTTGTTTTTTTAATATTGAGCTGCATGAGCTGTTTATATATTTTGGAGATTAATCATTTGTCCGTTGATTCGTTTGCAAATATTTTCTCCAATTCAGAGGGTTGTCTTTTCATCTTGTTTGTAGTTTCCTTTGCTTTGCAAAAGCTTTGAAGTTTCATTAGGTCCCGATTTTTTAATTTTTGTTTTTATATCCATTACACTAGGAGGTGGATCAAAAAAGATCTTGCTGTGATTTATGTCAAAGTGTGTTCTTCTGATGTTTTCCTCTAAGAGTTTTATACTGTCCAGTCTTACATTTAGATCTCTAATCCATTTTGAGTTTATTTTTGTGTATGGTGTTAGGGAGTGTTCTAATTTCATTCTTTTACATGTAGCTGTCCAGTTTACCCAGCACCACTTATTAAAGAGACTGTCTTTTCTCCATTGTATATTCTTGCCTCTTTGTCATAGATTAGTGTGTGCATTTATCTCTGGGCTTTCTATCCTGTTTCATTGATCTTTCTGTTTTTGTGCCATATTGTATTGATTACTGTAGCTTTGTAGTGTAGTCTGAAGTCAGGGAGTCTGATTGCTCCAGCTCCATTTATTTCCCTCATGATTGCTTTGGCTCTTTGGGGTCTTTTGTGTCTCCATACAAATTTGAAGATTTTATGTTCTAGTTCTGTGAAAAATGCTTTTGGTAGTTTGATAGGGATTGCATTGAATCTGTAGATTGCTTTGGGTAGTATGGTCATTTTCACAATGTTGATTGTTCCAATCCAAGAACATGGTATATCTCTCCATTTGTTTGTGTCATTTTTGATTTCTTTCATTGCTGTCTTATAGTTTTCTGAGTACATTAAGGATCTTTAACTTCCTTAGGTAGGTTTATTCCTAGGTATTTTATTCTTTTTGTTGCAGTAGTGAATGGGATTGTTTCCTTCATTTCTCCTGCTGATCTTTTGTTGTTAGTGTATAGAAATGCAAGAGATTTCTGTGCATTAATTTTATATCCTGCAACTTTACCAAATTCATTGATTAGCTCTAGTAGTTTTCTGGTAGCATCTTTAGGATTCTCTATGTATAGTATCATGTCATCTGCAAAGAGTGACAGCTTTATTTCTTCTTTTCCGATTTGGATTCGTTTTATTTCTTTTTCTTCTCTGGTTGCCCTGGCTATGACTTCCAAAGCTATGTTGAATAACAGCAGCAAGAATTGACATCCCTCTGTTGTTCCTGACCTGAAAGGAAAGACTTTCAGTGTTCACCATTGACAATGATGTTTACTGTGGGTTTGTCATATATGGCCTTCATTATGTTGAGGTAGGTTCCCTTTGTGCCCACTTTCTGGAGAGTTTTTATCATTAATGTGTGTTGAAATTTGTCAAAAAAACTTTCTGCATCTATTGAGATGATCATATGGTTTTTATTCTTCAGTTTGTTAATATGGTGTATCACACTGATTGATTTGTGTATACTGATGAACCCTTGCATCCCTGGGATAAATCCCACTTGATCATGGTGTATTATGCTTTTAATGTGTTGTTGGATTCTGTTTGCTAGTATTTTGTTGAGGATTTTTGCATCAATATTCATCAGGGATATTTGTCTCTAATTTTCTTTTTTTGTAGTATCTTTGGTTTTGGTATCAGGGTGATGGTGACCTTGAAGAATGAGTTTTGGAGTGTTCCTTCCTGTGCAGTTTTTTTGGAAGAGTTTGAGAAGAATGGGTGTTAGCTATCCTCTAAATGTTTGGTAAAATTCACCTGTGAAATCATCTGGTCCTGGACTTTTGCTTGTTGGAAGATTCTTAATTTCAATTTCATTACTTGTGATTGGTCTGTTCATACTTTCTATTTCTTCCTTGTTCAGTCTTAGAAGTTTATACCTTTCTAAGAATTTGTTCATTTCTTCCAGGTTGTCCATTTTATTGGCATAGAGTTGCTTGTAGTAGTCTCTTATGATGCTTTGTATTTCTGCGGTGTCCGTTGTAACTTCTCCTTTTTCATTTCTAATTTTATTGATTTCAGTCTTCTCCCTATTTTTCTTGATGAGTCTGGCTAATGGTTTATCAATTTTGTATATCTTCTCAAAGAACCAGCTTCTAGTTTTACTTATCTTTGCTATTGTTTTCTTTGTTTCTATTTCCACTCTGATCTTTATTATTTCTTTCCTTCTGTTAACTTTGGGTTTTGTTTGTTCTTCTTTCTCTAGTTCCTTTAGGTGTAAGGTTAGATTGTTTGAGATTTTTCTTGTTTCTTGAAGTAGGCTTGTATTGCTATAGACTTCCCTCTTAGAACTCTTTTTGCTGCATCCCATAGGTTTAGGATAGTCGTATTTTTATTTTCCTTTGTCTCTAAGCAGTTTTTGATTTCCTCTTTGATTTCTTCAGTGATCTCTTGGTTATTTAGTAACGTATTGTTTATCCTTCATGTGTTTGTGTTTTTTACTTACTTTTCCCCTGTAATTTATTTCTAATCTCATAACATTGTGGTTGGAAAAGATGCTTGATATGATTTCAATTTTCCTAAATTCACCAAGGCTTGATTTGTGACCTATGATATGATCTATCCTGGAGAATGTTCCATGTGCACTTGAGAAGAAAGTGTAATCTGCTGCTTTCAGATGGAATGTCCTATAAATATCAATTAAATCTGCCTGGTCTATTGTATCATTTAAAGCTTGTCTTTCCTTATTAATTTTCTTTCTGGATGATCTGTCCATTGGTGTAACTGAGATGTTAGAGTCCCCACTGTTGTGTTATTGTCGATTTCCTCTTTCATAGTTGTTAGCATTTGCCTTATTATTGAGGTGCACCTATGTTGGGCACATATATATTTATAATTGTTATATTTTCTTCTTGGATTGATCCCTTGGTCATTATGTAGTGTCCTTCCTTGTCTCTTTTAACATTCTTTATTTAAAAGTCTATTTTATCTGATATGAGTATTGCTACTCCAGCTTTCTTCTGATTTGCATTTGCATGGAATATCTTTTCCATCCCCTCACTTTCAGTCTGTATGTGTCCCTAGTCTGAGGTGGGTCTTTTGTAAACAGCATATTTATGGGTCTTGTTTTTGTATCCATTCAGCAAGCCTGTGTCTTTTGGTTGGAGCATTTAATCCATTCACATTTAAGGTAATTATCAATATTTATGTTCCTATTACCATTTTCTTAATTGTTTTGGGTTTTTTTTTTTTTTAGGTCCTTTTCTTCTCTTGTGTTTTCCGCTTAGAGAAGCTCTTTTAGCATTTGTTGCAGAGCTGGTTTGGTGGTGCTGAATTCTCTTAGCTTTTGCTTGTCTGTAAAGCTTTTAATTTCTCCATCGAATCTGAATGAGATCCTTGCTGGGTAGAGTAATCTTGGTTGTAGGTTCTTCCCTTTCATCACTTTAAATATATCATGCCACTCCCTTTTCATTTGTAGAGTTTCTGCTGAGAAATCAGCTGTTAACCTTATGAGAGTTCCCTTGTATGTTATTTGTCATTTTTCCCTTGTTGCTTTCAATAATTTTTCTGTGTCTTTAATTTTTGTCAATTTGATTACTATGTGTCTCAGTGTGTTTCTCCTGCCTGGGACTCTCTGCACTTCCTGCACTTGGGTGGCTGTTTCCTTTCCCATGTTAAGGAAGTGTTCAACTGTAATCTCTTCAAATATTTTCTTTGGTCCTTTCTCTCTCTCTTCTCCTTCTGGGACCCCTATAAGGCAAATGTTGTTGTGTTTAATGTTGTCCCAGAGGTCTCTTAGGCTGTCTTCATTTCTTTTCATTCTTTTTTCTTTATTCTGTTCCATGGCAGTGAATTCCACCCTTCTGTCTTCCAGGTCACTTATCCGTTCTTCTGCCTCAGTTATTCTGCTACTGATTCCTTCTAGTGTATTTTTCATTTCAGTTATTGTATTGTTCATCTGTTTGTTTGTTCTTTATTTCTTCCAGGTGTTTGTTCTTTAATTCTATTAGGTGTTTGTTCTTTAATTCTTCTAGGTCTTTGTTAAACATTTGTTACATCTTCTTGATCTTTGCCTCCACTGTTTTTCTGAGGTCCTGGATCATCTTCACTATCATTATTCTGAAACCTTTTTCTGGAATTTTGCCTATCTCTACTTCATTTAGTTGTTTTTCTGGGGTTTTGTCTTGTTCCTTCATCTGGTACATAGCCCTCTGCCTTTTCATCTTGTCTGTCTTTCTGTGAATGTGGTTTTTCTTCCACAGGCTGTAGGATTTTTATTCTTCTTTCTTCTGCTGTTTGCCCTCTGGTGGATGAGGCTATCTAAGAGGCTTGTGTAAATTTCCTAATGGGAGTGATTGGTGTTAGGCAGAGCTGGGTGTTGCTTCTGGTGGGTAGAGGTCAGCAAAATTTTAATCCAGTTGTCTTCTATGAGTTGGGCTGTGTTCCCTCCCTGTTGGTTGTTTGGCCTGAGGTGACGCAACACTGGAGCTTATGTGGACTCTTTGGTGGGGCTGATGACAGACTCTGTGAGCACTCATGCCAAGGAGTCCTTCTGAGAACTTCTGTTGCCAGTGTCTTGTCCTCATGGTGAGAAACAGCCACCCCCTGCCTCTGCAGGGGACCCTGCAACACTGGCAGGTAGGTCTGATTCAGTGTCCTGTGGGGTCACTGCTCCTTCCCCTGGGTCCCAATTTTCACACTACTTTGTGTGTGCCCTCCAAGAGCGGAGTCTCTGTTTCACCAGTGCTTTCAAATTCCTGCAATCAAATCCTGGTAGCCTTCAAAGTCTGATTCTCTAGGAATTCCTCCTCTCATTGACTAACCCCCAGATTGGGAAGCCTGATGTCGGGCTCAGAACCTTCGCTCCAGTGGGTGGACTTCTGTGGTATAAGTGTTCTCCAGTTTGTGAGTCTCCCACCCAACAGTTATGGGATTTGATTTTATTGTGATTACACCTCTCCTACCATGTCATTGAGGCTTCTCCTTTGTCTCTGAATGTGGGGTATCTTTTTTGGTGAGTTCCAGTGTCTTCCTTTTGATGATTGTTCAGCAGTTAGTTCTGATTCTGGTGCTCTCGCAAGAGGGAGTGAGTGCACCTCCTTCTACTCTGTCATCTTGAACCAATCTAAATTTTCAGTTTTTATCTTCTGAATTATATTACATAGAAAGATTAGCAAACCTGTGATTTGCCCATATAAAACATTTTGCTCTATGTAGAAAATGATCTCTTTTACCTAGTGGTATAGGATATGATTGATCTTCAAGCACAAAAGAAGTGAACATCAATAAAATTGACAGTGTCCTATCTAGAGAGGTCAAAAATTCAAAACTGTATCTAGATTCAGGAAGCTAGACCAAATCATCTTTTAATTAAGTTCTTTATAAAATGTTCAGTTCACCAAAGATTCTCCTTTTAAAAATCTGTTAGTGAGAATGAATTACACTAAGATAATGATACATTTTCAACAATCATTTACATTTCAAACAAACATCTAATTGAAGCACCAGATTTCACCACTGTTTTCTGTCTTCAAATAAGGATATATTTTTATTTACTTGCTAATTTATTATTTTTTTGTGAATGGGCTGAAAATACTTTATTTCAAAATTCAAATATTTTCACATTGCATTTACATTGATCTGTTTTTATATAGTATTTAAAGAATGTTTGGTCACAGATATCTTGAAAATAAATAATAGAATTATTTCTAATGACCACTACATATATATTACATAAAAATATATATACCTATATATATTAACATTTACATTTAATTTAAAACTATACTTGAGTGCACATGATATACACCTTTCTTTCATCATCTTTTAAATTCTCCTGGAAACATTTCCCACTTTATTTGAGGTATTACAATATTTAACACATTTATCAAAAAGCCATAAATAAAAGGTTATTTTTAAATATCCAGTGATAAATCATATAATGTTTTGTTTGGTATGTCAAGTCTCTTTTTTGTCTGTTGTACTCAGGTTTGTCTTTTACAAAATGAAAATATCAGCTCTCTATATATCGTTCTTTAACCAAAACATGTATATTTTAGGGTTATAAGATTTGTGACAAAATGAATTATAAATTGTTAGCTGTTAAGAAACAAGCAAAATGGTATCACGCTTCTATAGAAGGGATTTGTTTTGATCACAAAGATTTCATTAATGTTTAAAAGTGTCATTTTGGGTAGGGATGAAGAAGAGTGAGAAATCAAATCCAACAACAGATTGATTTTTGTTTCAATAAAATGATTTTGGGGGCACATATGTATCATACACACACATTAGTTTTATGTGAAACCTAAAACAGGTTTATTCAATAATCTAAAGTGTATTATGTATTGCTACCAATTAATTTTAAGACCACTTCTTATATATAAATGGTGATGCTTACAAATATTTATTTACTCAAGAAATGATAATAGTCCTAAATTTGTACTCAGATGTGAATAACAGCATATTTGTAGGTTGACTTAAAACTCTGAAATGGCGCTTTATCCGAGCTACTGAAGGGAAGAGAATTTAACAAGAGATATGAGCCAGGAAGAAAATAAATAAGGGATGGTGAGGCAAAGATTAGCAACATTATTAGTGTATTATTACCACTTTTACAGCTGACCAGTGCTGTGGGCGTCTAATGAGAATTGGAATCACACAGGAGAATATATTTTGAGGGAGTTATAGTTGTTGAGGAATGCAGATTTGTTACAAAGATGGGGTAAATGAATGTGGTTAGTACATGAGAGTGAATTCCTCCTTAAATTTTACACTTTGGGCTCCTCCCTTGCTTCACCCTGGTCCCAGTCCTAGTGAATACTTGGAAGTCTCCATCCTCTTGCTCTTCAAACTCCTCCTGAAGATTTCCTCAGATTGCTCACATACAGATGGAAGCCAGTTGGCAGACAAGATGCAGTCTCAGCCACTTGAGGTACACAATAGTGTAGAAAATGGGTTGGGGGAGGTGGTGAGGGGGCAGGTTGTCTAGTACAGAGGCAGAGGGAAAGAGGATGAGGAAGGTATACTAATTTAATTTTGTTCCTTTGAATAAATTTATTTTGATATTCCTCTAAATGCTAGTATATGACCTTAAAATATTTATGCACATTACTGAAAAAAACTGTTATATATAGCATTTCAAGTTCAATATAGCAATGTCTTTTCCTGGATTAGAAGCAGATGGGATTCCCTTATTGGAAAGCATCAGTCCTGTGCTTTATACTTGATTAGATTCCTTGTTTCATTCTAAAATTATCCTACTTTGTCCCAGGGATATATATTGATGAGTAGAAATTGGTAGAAAGCTGCAAAGGGTCTGTGTCACATCTACCTAGTCCTCTCTGATGCTTCAGCCTTAATCAAATATAACCATATTCTGAATGCTGCCCATCATGGTGATCCTTGTAGTTCCCAGTATATCATTATAGCTTAAATTTGAAATAGCATTGATAAAGTACCTAATATAGAGCTGTTCACGTATTGAGTGCTCAATGAATAGTAGCTATTGTTTGAGTTGTCTTGTCTAGTGATTATCCCAGAAGTTTTTATAGACTAGCAACAGAGCTTGATCAATCCTAGGGTCATCTGACTGAGATAACCTCAAAAAATAAATTAAAGAAATAAAACCATTAAGAGTTGACTGCATGGAGTCTAGTGATGAATTTGATGAATGCCTGGCAAAAATTTTAGGGCTAATCAGTTTGAATTTTATGTTCTCTGCTTTCTGACTATAATTCATGTATTTACTCTGATTAGAAATAACACAAAACATGTAAATCAAAGACTGTGCAAATATATCATTTCCCAGCATCACAGTAATACAGCTATCATTTACTGCACAACTACTATGTCCTGGTTACTTTACATATATTATTGTTAACCCTTCCCATATCACTGCAGCATCACTGTGATTTATGGATTAATTTGCACAATGCCATTGAGCTAGTAAGCAACAGAACAGAGATTTGAGCTCAGGTTTTACCTGAACCCCAAACTATGATCTTTTTACTAGCCCATATTGTTGTGGTGAACAATAATTTGTGTGTGTGTGTGTGTGTATATGAATAAATAAGGAAAACTATATGGATTTTCTTCTCTTTTGAGACAGAGAAATGCGTGAAGATAATACAGTCAGCAAACATTCTCTCAATTTAAGTTTTAAATGTTAAAGTTAAAATCTATGTCTTTAGGATACTCAGGAATTCTGCCACAGTTGTGTGATCAGCCAATCTGTCTTTTCTTGATTTTATTTTATTTTTTTAATGTTCTAAGTCACATATCTTAATGTGCTGATTTGTTTCTTATGGGTGTTTTGAGTAATTTTTTATTAGGTAAAGACATATTTAAAAGGGTTTTATTATGTAAATAGTGATATTTAAAAAGCAAGAAGTCACCCGTGCATTGAGGATATCAATATATCAGACTTCTAATTGACAACTTGCAAGACCTGCTTGTGATTTATAGCTCGATTACAAACTCACTCTTTCCCCTCTGCCAATGGAATTGGCAATATTTTTTCAGCACAGATGGTGCATTAGCCTTGGCCAGCTGGTTCTCACCATGCTGCCTCATCACAAGACCATACAGCAAATATCGCCATGTATGACCCAGTTCAGTAGGTAACACTTGAAGGCTTCATGCCTGGCTTTGCCCTCAGGGCATATGGAAGTGAACCTGAATGAGATTTATGCATCCAAATTTTTATACTCTATCAAGCTCCCTACAGTCATTCATTTTCCTGACTTGTCATTTGAAGCTGTTTAGAGTAGGCAAATAGAACTATACTTTATATATATATATATATGTAAAATTTGGTTTTATTATACTATTCTTAATTCTCATAATTCAATATTTTGCTAACCTTCAGATAATTTTAAGGATTCTAAGCAGTATGAAGTATTTTTGAATTTTAAAAAGTATATTTTAAAGTATTTTTTAATATTCTAAGTACAGTTTCAATAGAAACTGTATAAATAGTTATAAAAGTGGATGTCTGACAAATTTCAAAATCAGAGCTTTTAATAAAGAGATGGGGTACAATACCAATAGCTAACATGTATTATACTTTACAGGTTGAAACAAATGTATATATATAATTTAAGTAAATAATAACTATAATTTTAAGGCTTAACATTATGAATGAAATGAGAGAAAGAAAATAAAGCAGCTTATTGCTAAAATCATCATCCTGTGAATATATTATAGATTGGGTAAGAATGAAACACAAATTTTACACTTTTAGTGTACTTTTAGTTTTCTGTCTAATAATTGTTTTCTGTTTCAAATAAAATGTATAGGTAATCCATAAATTCTTTTGCATGGTAGATAGCTCTGCATAGTTTTCCCATTAGACTGAATTAGCTAATAAAACCTTGTATATATTCCATGTTTGTATATTTGCAATAGCAAAATAAAAGTAGAATACAAATGATATCCTCAGACATGTAGTGTTTATTTTATTTAGTTTATTTATATAGTGTTATAGTGACAATGATTATGAGATTATTCCTGTATTACTTGGTCAATTTGGTTAGTACTGTTGAAGGAAATGCATTTTTTTGTGCATTCAGAATAAATTCTGATTCTGATTTTCTAAGAGAACTGGAAGAGGAAAAGACTTTTTAATATCTGGAATAAAATATGTATGTGTATGTGTTTGTGTGGGTGTGTACACACATCATATATATTGATATATCATGTATTATACATATATGTTATTACATGACTTTCTTAACCTATTTAGTTAATATTAATTGAAATGTGAAAATTACATATGATAATGGTTGCTTTGCATAAATTTTTAGGAAGGTTTTTTTTTTAGTCTGTGTCAGTTTTGATACCTTTTTAAAAGTTATTTGGAATTATTTTCCAATATTGAAAGCAACATTAGATTATGAAATGATTAGATTTTTATCATGAAATGATTTTTTAAAGTAAATTTTTTCTGGAATTCTTTTTATTATTTTTACACAATCTGTAAGTTCCATATCATAAGTTTAAAAATAATATTTATGTGTTTATAAGTGTGTTTAAGTCGACTTTTGACTTCTTAGGTTTTTATTCATGATTTTTTTCCAGATAGTGCTTCAGATATTTTTTTCCCTAGGTTATTATCTGGAGGCACTGTCAATAGATTGATATTTATTTCTTGTTTAGATTGCTTTATCTTTTTAGCTTCTCATCTATACCATTGTTAAAAGATAATCTGAGGTATATTAAAATTATTAAGAGCTCATTTGAGCAAAAAATCTATTGCCATGGGTCAGCACCAAGCCAAAAGTGCTTAAGAAAGCTCTCTTACAGGAGCCAGGGGAAAGACTTATATAAAGAAGGTGGGGAAGTGAAGAAAGGAAATTATTTGATTGGCTATAGCTTAGAACCTAGTTGGCTATTCGTGATTGGCTGTCTTTACTGTTTGGATTTCATAACCTTGAGGCATTTATAGGCTTAGATTTTGGTTTGCCTACATAGGTCATCACAGCATTAGAGGCCACCTCAGTTTAATGGCCCCCTTGTTTAAGTAATTTGACACCATTTACATTTCCATTTTCTAGGAGTTATAATAAGAGTTCTTGGGGTCCTTTCTAGTTCATTGATTTGATTTGAATTCACTACCTTGTATTGAAAAATGAAATTGAAGGTGATCTCTTCTTGTTGAGTTTTTGACATATTTTTACTTAATCTATTCATTACATTTGTAGATAACATAAAATATAAATCCTCAGGTTAACCTTTTAGTTTCATACAGAAAGGCTCAAAATCTTTACTAGTTTTCAAAACTTTTCACTACCTTTCTTTTTTCTTTCTACAAACACCATTATAATCCTGTTGCATTAACGGTCATTGAAAGCATCCAAAAATCTAAACTTGTTCACTACTGTGTATTTACAATTAAATATAAATTTTTTTTTTTACTCAACTGTATTTGTCAAAATGTGTTTTTTTCAGGTTGGCTGATTTTGGGTCTAAACTCATTGGAATAGGGGATATTATTATGCTTGATTATATCATTACTATTTTTATCTATGATATTATATCTAATAGAAATTATCATCACAATTAATATTAATACTGGTAATTGGTGGATTGATCAGAGATCATTGAACATAGTGGTAAGAATTAAGCTCTAGTCACATTTCTGCCACTAACAAATTCTAATATTAAGCAAACTATTTCACTTCCCTGAACATTGTTCTTTATTTACAAAATTGAAGGTTTGGAGAAGATATTTTCTAAATTTCTTTCCAACTGTAAAATAAAAGTATGATTTTAAACTATACTTTAAAATGTATACAGAAATCTTTATGTTAAAGACAGTTTTTAGTAGCTTGAAATCATGAATAGAAGGCCAAAGAGGTGCTTTGTAATTGAAAAAGTTGGAGTTTTTGAGTTCAAAATTGTTTTTCACACACACAAAAAAGAAAAATTGCTTTTGTCAGAAATATAGTTTGAGTTTTAGCCAAAGATATTAAAGATTATAGTTAGTTAATCTCAGTTCCCTCATCTGTACATGCAGATACATATTATCTATTTTATAAAGTGTTATGATGATGAATTCTATAACACAAGTAAAATATTTGTCCTCAATAAATTTTAGATCTGTTAGCATTTTGGGGGGAATAAAATAATCGTAACTATATATATATATATATATATATATATATATTCCAGAAGACACAGAAAGTTAATTAATTGTAACAGCCCACACACAAACTACAAACTATTCTCCTTTTCTCTGCCCTTTTCCCTTCACTACAGTTGTTCTGAAGGAGCCTGATGAAATACTTTTGAAAATTAGAGTTAAACATCCTGAAAATCTTTATGCTGTTGTGAGGAGAACGCTTATTAGGAACTTGCTATATAGTCTGTTAAACTTGATTTCTCTAGTTAATGAAGTATTTAAATGTTAGCACACGGTTAAAAATATTCAGACTTTGTAACCCAGAATAAAAGCAAATATATGTAATGTTAATCAAATGATGATTTTTGAGCACCTGTTTTGTGTCCAGCACTGTGCTGTTTACTACATCTAATTAATTGACCTTCATATAAAAGAAAAAATATATATGTATATATGTATATACATATATACGAGTGTATAATATTTGAAATAACAAACTAAATGGCGCCTGTGATGCCACCACAGATTTAAAGCATTTTTTATCATCCTTGCACAAATGGGCCTAGTTTGCCATTATCAATGAAATTAACTTAATTTTAATACAAATTGTTCACTTTCCATGAAGAAAAATCCAGTATAAAGCTTTTTTAAAACACATGATAAGATTACCCCCAAAGCTGATTAAAGTATATACAGGACTATCAATTTATACTCAGAAGAATTCCTTAGAATCATCTGTACCTCTCTGTTCTCTTTAATTAATTATTACAGTCTACAGGAAATAATGTTGTCATGGGCTGTGTACAAGCTATTTCAATCTTAATCATGCTTGTGCAGATAAGGGTATTATGACTCTACTACTCATATCTAAATGGCTGAAGCAGAACTTTCTTTCCCATAATAAATTTCTTGCTTTATAAGGCAGTGTACGTTGGTAGAGGTAATATTTGGAAGAAGGAGCCATAGAAAACACCCAAAGGTATGGAAACAGTTACCTTTTCTCTGAGGTCTCTTATAACCTTCAACTTGAGTGATCATTTTTACACACTCAAATTCAAACACACACAATCATTGTGGTTGTGTGTGTGTGTGTGTGTGTGTTTTTTTTTGCGGTACACAGCCTTTTCACTGTTGTGACCTCTCCTGTTGTGGAACACAGGCTCTGGACGCACAGGCTCAGCGGCCATGGCTCACGGGCCCAGCCGCTCTGTGGCATGTGGGATCTTCCCGGACTGGGGCATGAACTCATGTCCCCTGCATCGGTAGGCAGACTCTCAACCACTGCGCCACCAGGGAAGCCCTGTGGTTGTGTTTTTCAGTCTTGTTCAGTTAGACTAAGCTCCATGATAACAGTTTTTTCTTTGTTCTTTGTGTTTACATTACCTGGCATAATGCCTACTGTGTGGTACATGATGAGTATTTGTCACACTGAACAAAATGTCACTGATATTTTCTATTTGTCAACTTTATTAGTCCATTAATATGCTTTCAGTCCTCACACATAACACAGACACAGACACACACATGCATACACATACACAGAAAGAAACAGCATAGCACGTGATATGTGACTGTTAACAACTGGTAACCTGTCATTATGGAGGAAGCATCTTACTAGAAAGTAAGAAATCTTGCCTCATTGGAAGTCTTCCATTAATTAGTTATGTGCCCTAAGGAGCCTCTCTTCCATGGGGCACAGAATCCATAGCTATTAAACAATAGAGATGATTTCTAGGATATATTCCTATTGAAGTACATGAGTATAGAATTTTTAACTTACATTCTGGATTTTACATTTACATTTGTCTCAATCATTTTACATGGTAAAGACTATTGCAGTCATATCAAACAACACCTGTACTATTATGCATATAAGTATATACGTGTATATATAAGGGTAGCTGTAAGGGTACCAGTCAGACTTACAGTGGTGACTTTGGGGATGTTGGAGGATGGAAGGAGAGGGGAACAGGATTATGTGTGGTTGTCAAAATGGACTTTGTTTTATTTCTTTTTCCCCTAACTTTAGAAAAAAATATATATATACAGTTTGTATTTATACAAGTGTGTATATACATATATATGATTTGTGTCATTTAAAAAGATACAAACATAGGAATAAAAAGTCTGAAACAGATGCCATTATCATATATTAAAAATAGGTATTTGTCATATTTCTTTTTTCTAATCAAAAAAGACTGCTACTTTGGTTATAGGAATTATTGGCTCTTGAACTTATATGACATTTTAATTAATTTTTTTTTTTTTTTTGGCCGTACACGGGCCTCTCACTGTTGTGGCCTCTGCTGTTGTGGAGCATAGGCTCCGGACGCGCAGGCTTAGCGGCCATGGCTCACGGGCCTAGCCGCTCCGCGGCATATGGGATCTTCCCAGACCGGGGCACGAACCCCTGTCCCCTGCATCGGCAGGTGGACTCTCAATCACTGCACCACCAGGGAAGCCCTATTTTAATTAATTTTTTATATGACATTTTTATAGTTAAGGATCTGGATACATGCTAGAAATAGGGGAGATATTCACCTCATATTTTCATACTGATTTTTGTAAGACTGACAGGTTAAAACTTCTCAGGTCTTCTATAGAATTCTTATGATAGAGAATCTGAATGATATTCAAGACTCACAGATTGAAACTCTAATTTCAAGATGCCAAAATTTAGAGCTAGTCTATCCAATTAAGTTTTTTTTTTTTTAATCAAAATAACTCTACTTGGGAAAAGTGAGGGAACAAAAAAGCCCCTATCATATTGACACTTACTTTCTTCCTTAAAACTTTGCTGTAGTAGTTAAATCCCTAGCTGGTTACTGCCCATCCAGTAGACTAAATTCTGCTCTCAGATATTCAGATAGAACTCCCATTGAGCCCAATTCTTCTGTCCTCCTTCAGGCAAAAACTCCCTTTGAATTTAAACAACCTCACTCAGGCACTATATTACTAGGCACCATAGATACACAAAGAAAGAGTAAAGGAAAGTTTGCTTGTGTAAGCATGGCTGACGCAGGATCTTGAGGTATGGCAACAAATAAGCTGTAAAGAATTTTGGCAATTATAAATTCCCTCTATCATAAATCTACTAACTCAGAGAATTTCTCATGAAGCCCTTCTATTTTGCTGAATGTAACTTCTGTTAGTCAAAGTAGCTGTCAGTTATCCAAAGATACTCTAATTATCAGGTTTCAAGAATTCAAGAGTTCTTTACTTGGAAAGAACACCATCTATCAGACTGTCTTATAACTACTTACTCTAAAACAATCAGAATAAACAAATGAAGGCATATTTCAAAGTTACTAAATTTATTCTTTTCAAAAAAACAAGTTTTTCAAATTAATATTAGTGGAAAGAAGTATTTCAAACCACCTTATTTCATTTAAAGCATATGATGAATTACGTAGCCAGGGCTGGCCTTAGGCAAAATTGGGGAATAGGTAGTTTCTGTCTTCAGTTTCTTTCTTTTCCTATGTTCTGATCCACTATGTCAGGAGACTCTTTTTTACTACACTATCCTTGAATTTCCTAAGGCTCTCAACCTAGTGGCTTGCCAAGGCCTCCCACTCTCTATCCTTTCCCATGTCTAAGCCTTTCTGTCTGCTACCTTTCTATATAACACCTGCATTTGGAAGAAAATCCTTGTGTTAGGATAAATAAATTACAAGTTACCAATGAAAAGGTAGTCTGTTGGAAGCCACTTTTTTGGTAAGAGTGTCATTCCCAGGGTCTCAAATCAAGACCTAGAATCTATAAAATTTATAGTTACGGTGACAGTGATAACACTATTATGTTCACAGTTCCTCAAATACACTGACATCTTCCTTATCGTGTACAGAACCTTCATGATATTTTCTCTGCTTGAAACACTATGTTATCCTCATTTTACTCTGCTGTTGTCCTCTGTACCTGTAATTATAGCCCAGTTGGTTGTAGATGATTGAAACCTAGCCTGAAACTAGCTTAAACAAAGGGATTCTGTTGGCTCACAAAAATGGGAAGTGCAGGAATGTTTTGGGCTTTAAACATACATAGGTCTGGGGGTGGGACTGTGTCATAAGGATACCATCTTACAGTCTTAATATCTCAACTCTACTTTTCTCTCTTTTGGCTTCATTCTTAGCCATACTTTTTCCAAAATCGTGACAAAAAGGGCCCGAAGCAGTTCTGTTCTCATATTATCTTCACAGTTGTGTTCTTACTGCAAAGAACATGCCTCTTCTCAGATAGCTTCCCATCACTGTGAACAGGGAAAAAGGTCACCTCATTGACTAGGGTTGAATCTTGTGATTGGTTACTCATTTCATAGATATGCAGAGGGATCAGGTTACACGAGTTCCTGGTAATAGATTGACTTTAAAAATGAAAAATTCCATTAATATAAGGGTGAAAGGAAAAACATGTTAAAAATGCAAAACTGGCCATCACTGTCCATTATAGAGCTGATCAAAAGTTGTAATTATGTGGTTTTTGGATGAGTTCTTCAATACAGTGCTGTGAGAAATAGGATTGTTCACTACTGTATACTCAGTGCCTACTACAGCTTGTTATTTGCGTTAAGAAGTTAGCAAATGTTTGTTTATGTAATGGTCCCATTTAATCTTAACAATTTAGATTTTTTTTGTTTTTCACTTTAAAGACGAACCTGAGGCTCAGAAGTTTTGTAACCTATCAATAGTCATACAGATTATATGCTGTGACCTGATATAACATACAGATATTTGTTTTAAAAAGTTACTAAGGTTACTTTTATAAATGTTATAGGTAGTACAGAGACCTATGTGGATCTAGAAACCTTCAGGTGTTTATTGACTTACAAATTCCATCAATATACTTATTATGAATCTCTTATGTTGCTTCTAGGCCCACTTAAAATATTTGAACAGTGTTAAAAATTTCCTTTAGAAGTAGTCATATTTTACAATATAATGTTAATATTTCAG
The DNA here is from genome assembly GCF_025265405.1 of Mesoplodon densirostris. Lineage (NCBI taxonomy): Eukaryota > Metazoa > Chordata > Mammalia > Artiodactyla > Ziphiidae > Mesoplodon > Mesoplodon densirostris. The sequence continues at coordinate 25,443,611 of NC_082668.1, forward strand.
AAAAAAAAACTTTAGTAAACCACAAGAACCAAAGTAGTAGGTCAGTTGCTGATTTTGGGAACAAGTAACACTAAACTAACATGTACCTCTCCCTTTGAAATCTTGGTCTCCATTAAGTTTGAAGTGATCATGAGGGAACAGCCAAGGGGTCCAGCATGAAAATCATGGTAGCCATTATGACTTATCTGAATATATCAAAGCTGATATTAGTGTTGTCCTTAAAACTATGTAATGGTCAGAAATATAAGCAATCATGTCACATTCATACATATAACATCTAATCATTAACCCAAATGGACACATACGTAGAGGGAAGGAGAAAATTGCTTTTACATATACTCCTCCAAGGAAGTATCCAAGAAAATTACTTTTACATATATTCCTCGGTATTTCTGGGCCTGAGCATTCAATAGTTTAGATTTATGTAATATTTACCTGAAAAGCTGCATATTGTAAATATGGGTAGGTATTGATGCAAACTCTTATGTTGTAAATCCATTTCTGATGCCCAATTGTTTTGTAATTTTATGCTTTTTTTAAATTGAAGTATAGTTGATTTACAGCATTATATTAGTTTCAGATGTAAGCATAGTGATTCAATATTTTTATAGATTATACTCCATTTAAAGTTATTACAAAACAATGGCTGTATTTCCCTGTGTTGTACAATATATCCTTGTTGATTATCTATTTTATACATAGTATTTTGTATCTTGCCCCTCCTCTTCCCTTTATGCTATTAAAATAACATAAACCATCCACTTTAAGTACTTCACTGATCTTCTTTTATGTTTATTACAACAAACTGAATGTCTGTTAATAATTATTCACTTTACAGACCATATTTTTGTCAAAATCATATCCATGATTGTTTAGATTCTTAATCCAGGTTGACTCCATAACTAGCATTTGATACCATGCATATTTTTATTCCTACACAAATAGCTGTGGCTTAACACCAAACCCATTACCTATTTAGTCTTCTTGTGGATCTTGTCATCATGGCAAAAGCACTGTGTGAAGTTATTAACAATTTTGGCTACAGTCTCTTTTGGAATATTGGTTGTCCTTAGAGACAGCAGACAAAAAATCACAGTCCCCTTCAGCAACCTGTGCTTTCCTGAAATATTGGCTTTGACAAGACTGCAGGAGTGAGAAATAATTTTGTGCATGAGGGTTTGCACTTCATGGGTGTATTTCTGAGTTTATTACCAGGAGGAAATGGAAAGAAAGCCATTCTCACCCTTACTTTAAACCACACAATGATGTGACCATAGTGCTGAATGATTCACTGGGCTTTGGGGAAAGTCTATACTGAGCCCTCACTTAGATATAAACCAGTACCTGGCACTAATTTGATTGAGTATATTGGTATAAATATCACTAACCATGATAATTGGCTACTACTTTGTCTTTCCAGAACTTTTAATGATCTCTGAAATCTAGTTTCTCTTGTTTTGGGCTATCAAATTGCATTCAGTTTATGAGAGGAAGCTGTCTCTGATGCCAGCATCTGCTTGCCTTTGGATGGACTGCATCTTGGAATGCTATGTCTTACCCCTCTTCAGAAAACTCATCAGAAAACACCTTTTCTGAACAGTTATTTAATATTTAAGAAAAGCTCTTTCCATAGGGACCTGCAAGCCAGCCTGATATTTGTAAACATCATCATGAAATCTTTTGAAAATAATAGTCATATTACCAAGGGGAAAATAAAATAACTAAAAGGTGAAAGATACATCTTTAACATATGTTTAGGTATAAGTAAATATATATTTTTTTCTAAAGCCAACAAACAACCGATGTTTATTATGTTATGCTATGGAATCTACAATTTGAAAGATACTCAAATACTCTGTCAAATACTTTGAAAAAAATGAGCTGCCTAAGCTTAAAGCAGACAGAATATTTGAAGTCGACCACAAATTGAAATGTCCCAGAAATCTTTTTTCAGTTGGGCCTTATGTTCACTCTTGTAATAAAGAGGCTTTTGGAGTTTATATGCCACAGTCTAATAGGTGACTGTTTAATGGGATTTACATTCACTCAAACAAAATTAGGCTGGTAAAAGACAATGCAACATGCTGTAATGTAAATGGCACTGATGGCAGAATTAAATGTTTGTGGAAACAGGGCAGTAGATCTATCAAGAGCTAATTAGACAGAGAGTTCAGAGGCAGGCTTGGAAGTAAACAGTATCAACAAAGAAGGAAGGAGAGCAAGAATGGAGGGGAAAAAAAGACCTTTTGTGCAGGGAAGAAAAGGAACTATACAAAAGTTATTTAATTAGAAACTCAGATGGAGTGTCTCTCATGAGAAAAACTTATATTGTTTCTGAACCTGTTGATAATATGAAGTTGAATAATAACTTTGATAAATTATTGTGTGCCTAAGTAGTTCTTTGTTGTAATTGGTATTTGAATATTTGGCTTTAATAGTGTTCTCTTCACATGGTAACTTTCCTAGCTATGCTCACTTTATCCAGAAAAAAAATTGTTTTTTGAAGTTTATCTTTGAAGTCCTTCTAACAGAAAAAGTAATACTGAGACAATGTTAGAAATTTGGGATTTTAGTAAGGAAGGATAAAGGGTAAAATTGCCGGTGAACAAAAACAATAAAAATAGCAACTTTGGATTTGAGTTTTAATTAACCTGTAGAAAAATATTAATTTAAAAGAATTCAAAATTTTCATGAACAAAATATTCACTGTACTATTTCACTATAGTCACTATTCTTTAGCTGAGCCATTGTATAGGGAAAAGGACCTAGCCTTTGGTAGAGCTGAGAAACTGTTTCAATGAAATAAATCAGGATCTATATGCTTGATATTTAAAGTAGTAAAGCCTGGTTACTTGATTCACTTTCTTTCTTAAACTCAAATTCAGCATTTAAATCAGCATTGCATAAATCATTTTCCATTTAAGAAGAAGAATTTAATGAATATTTTAGAGTTGAAAATTGTTTTTCACAGAGTGTAAGGGGTGATATATATCTTGTTTTGCATGAAACCAAAAGTAAATCAGATACACCTCAGGATATTTGCATTCTGCTAAGAATACATTTTAATTATAATAATCCTTTCAATTTGTTGAGGGTTCCTATCCACTTCACAGCTCTATTGTAAGGATAAAGTGTGCTAATATATGTGAAAGTGCTTCATCAGTGGTGGAGTACTGTTCACATTATGTGCTATCATAACAGAGAATCTCTAAGCATTTATGAAAGACTGTTGCTATGCTGATGGGCATATGGATTCTTAAATGACAAATGTTATATTGAGTAACTAAACCCAACAGTTCAACTCAGACTAATTACTTTTCTGCCTCCTGTACTACACAAACAAAGAATTGTTCTGTGGACATGTTCTAGATTGTTTGTGCTTTGGTTAATCCGTGAAATCCATGATTTGCATTACTGTCAGCAGTTAATGTCCCGAGATTGCTTTATTCTTTGATGAAAAGATCCATTAGATTAGAATTGTTTTGTCCCTGCCATGGAAGTAGACCAAGTACGAATGCCCAGTTTCTCTTGGTGGAGTTCCAATCTGTCTCTGACCCAGAAATATAGGTAGTATTTGGCAGTTTGTCTACTCACTTGTGACAAATACATCTATCTTGTCTGTTTGTGAAAGAGAGAAACTGGATTGGGTTAATTTTATAATAGGTGTATTTTGCTTTTAAACATTCTAAACTTATAAGACAGCATCCTCTTAACTTTCAGTTGTACTACTAGGGTCTCCAAAACTTGGCTAATTACCAAAATCACCTGGGGAGACACTTAAAAATACAAATTCCCAGGCACCTTCCCTGGAGATTCTGATTCAGTGGGTCTGGGGTGGAGCCAGAAAAATCTCAAGTGACTCTAATGATTCCAGAAGTTAGTCAAGTTGGGAAAACAATGTTCAGTGGTGTAAAATAGATTCTATTACTTTTGTCCATAGTGAATAACAAACATCATTTACCCTTACTTGTTTTGAAGTGTTTCTGAAATAAATGTGATGGACAGTCTCAAGTTATGTATGTGACTTCAGATGAGTCACAGCATCTCTCAGAGCCTGTGTCCTTCCGTAATAAATTAGGGTGATAACACCATATCACAGGTTGTTGTGATGATAAAGACAGATATTGGGGGAAAAAGTGATTTCAAGAGTTCAAGGAGCTACTTTAGCCTGATCATTATTAACAGCTGTGACTGGTATTTGGGAAAAAGGATAACCATGAATTTCTTAAAATTTTTATTTGTATTAGTCACACTTATCCATTTCACTTGTATCACTTGCCCAAGCTCTCTGTGTTCCAGCCATCTGGATAACTCTTGTTTCTTTCAGTTCTTTACCATCTTGTTCTCGCCTTACAAGGCAGTGCATTGTTTCTAGAAAATTTCTTCATTTAAAGCCCCGAAGTCTCTGTGGCACACTATGTGGTTCATTAAATACCACAAAGCTTAAATTATTATATTATTTTTCTATCATTTCCTAAACAGCATCTTTCTGTTCATTCAAATTTTGTGCCTATATGTGTGACGTAGTAGAATTTTAGGCCTATTTACCTTTCAAGATAGTAACCATGATAATTTGTGCAACTCTTCCTCAATGTGTTATAAAGTACTATATTAAAATCAATTGTTTAAACCAGGCTTCAAAATCTATGCCATTGAGCACATGATGAATTTATAAAACTAATATATAAATATATATATATATATGTATATCTTGTGTGCCAAGGTGTAAAAATATATTTTAAAATTATTTCATGTCATACATACCCAACATTGCAATAAATAATTTGATCATTTAGAAGTTTTATTTAAGAAAATGCCCACATTCTCAGGTTATCATAATGTTCTCTGATGGTCTGAAATAGACTATTATAATTGACTATTACAATTAATAGTCTAGTATTATAATAGACTATGTAATCCTGAAATAGGCTATTCTGCTATTTAGACCATGTCATATAATGCAGCTCTGTCCATTTAAAGATTAATGTGGCAGGATTGCAGGTGTAACTTTTTTCCAGCTTCCTCATTTTATAGGTAAGGGAAATGAAATCCAGAAAGCTAAAGTGAATATAAACTTGGTCATAAAGTGACTCAGTGACAGAGCTGGGACAAGAACCTGTGGTAAGCCTGACTAATACAAATATAATTTTAAAGAAATTCATGGTTACAAAGGAATCAGTGGTGAGGTGGATGATTTCCATTTCCCAAATATCTGTATTTGACTAGGTGTGGCATTAATTTAGAAGAAAGTCTTTTAGTCTGATAAGAGGTTATAATTTTAGAGAACAATTTTTACCCAATTCATGCCTTTTAAATGATACACTAATTTCTACAACATCTAACTAGTATATTTTACAAATACAGTAATCACATCCTGTTTTAAATATTATGTATAGAAAGAGGCAAATTCATCAGGATCTTTTAAAGAAAATCAGCTATATAATAGTGATGAAACTAGTAAACTAATTTAGAGTAAGGAGAAGAGAAAATTTAGATCTGTGACCCTTTCAAATTATTTTTAAAATTATAATTGTGATGTTTAGAACAAGAAAAATGAGGGGCTATTGATACTACTTAGGGCAAATGAGAAGAATAGTTTTAGTAAGTAATTCCTATAGGAATGTCATTTTCCCCCCATTTTTTGTTACCATTTTCCCCCCTCAAATCCATTGTTTTTGTGTCAAAAAATGAAGGGTATAGAAAGTACAGAACCAAGTAAGTCAAGTCCACTGATCCAGTTCTGATTCTTTTGGTCATGTGCAAGCCACTTACCTTCTCTGACCCTCAGTTTCTGATATCTGCAATGGAAGCCTTGAGTCAATAGATTTCCAGGGTTCCACCTGGTTCTATCTGTCTGTCTCCAAGTCTTCAGTCCTTCTTTAAGTTTAATTCCATTCCTCATGCTTTCATTACAATTTCTACATGTTTTTTTCACTGTAGCTTCCTTCTTTCCAACACCTAATTCCATTCCTCTGGAATCAACTTTGTGGTGAATAAAGTTATCCAACTACAACATTCCAAATAAAAAATTTTGCTCACTTCAGCAAAAAACATGTATGAAAGACATTTAAGACATGTTTGTGATCAACTGCTTTTAAGTTTAAAAAGTGACTGGTCAAGCTTTAGCTTGATTTATTATTAAAAAGTTAAGATATTGAATATTGATTTTTTTCACACTTGTCATTGGGGAAACTATTTATTAATCACTTCATTCTTCATTAACCTTCCAGCATGTGTTAAAGATTTTTGGTTTCTTTCGAACATTTAAAATGAATTAACCATTCTGACTTCAGGTGCCCTGATGTAAGGCACCTGGTTTTGACATAACTGATTTTCATGTCTTACCTTAAAAAATATATATATTGTTTGCCATAGGAACAAATTGATGAGCATGTGCTACTAGTAAAAACTGCCTATATACCTGACAACTACTGCATTTGTGAGAGCAAACTGGATGGGCTGGTGTTCAAACAAGTAGTAAGCTACCACCCCTCATTGTTTATTCAGTGTATGTTGGCATCACATTGTGATTTAGGATCTTGTTTTATTTTCAAGAAATTTATTTGACATCAGTTCTTTTTAGGAAAAATTTCTCTCCATTGTAATTCAGTTATGAAGACCAAAATTATTCTGTACATTGTTTGAGCTTTGTTAAAAATGAGTGGATGAAGGAAGTCAAAAGGTAAACCAACCAACCAAAATCTGTTACATGAATGAATATGCTGCTTGAACTGCCAGCAAGAACACAGAATTGACTTTTCTCACTTAAGTTTCACTCAGTAAATATTACTTAGTAATTTTAACAGAAAAAATATAAATAGTAAAACTGTTCAATTAGGTGTGGGTGAGAAACAATTAAAAATTTGCATGAAGGCCTAGAAAGAATTCACACTCAGATTGTTTTTATAAGAGTCTTTGTCCACTTTAAACAATAACTGGAAATCATAGGTGATGCATTATGGGTGTGATTTAGTCAAGAAAGTGCAGATCTTGGCCTTTCACTCATTTATTTATCCATCCATTCATTTAGTAATGAATGTAAGGCCAATAACAGTTGTTATGTGCCAGGGACTACTCTAGGAGGATATAGAAGTGAACAAAACTGACAGAATTCCTGATCTGCATGGAACATATTCAAGTACTGTGGTAGGGAGAGACAATTAAAGAAAAAAAAAAAAAAAGAAAAAGCATTGAGTTCTGAGTTCTGTTAGGAAAAATACCTCTTTTCTAAAACTTCAGACTGTAATCGCATTTATCTTTTATTATTAAGCATTTTTAGCCTATTTATGCAAGGACTTTTTGTGCCGTTTCCTAGATTAAAGTACTGTCCTTAAATTAAGTACTCTCTCTAGAAGCTAATGACATGTGCATTCTTGAGATTCCAATTTAATTTTAAAGGGAAAAGTTTGTATTTCAACACAAACAATGAAAATGATCGTTTCACCAACTTTTGAAAGAATAGTAAGTCTGTAACATTGGCATATTTTTTGAGGGAGGATGATCCCACTGGTCCTTTGACTAATTAGAAAAGCAAAAGTTATATCATTAAATTAATATGAAGACAGAGTTAGAAAAAATTTGATGGAATTAGGATGAACAGAAATAAGATACGATGGTCGTTGAATTAGCCTTTGAATTATTATGAACACTTATTGCTTTGATGATGATAATTATGTGTGCAGCTGATTGTCTTTAACAAAATAGGATCCTTAAGTTACAGAATTATGAAATATAAACTATATCTCCCCTTTTATGCTCTCTCAACATTCCCATTGCTAATAGAAATCAGCAACATTCTACTATTTGCAGGCAGTTTAAATATTTTCCTTATGGAATTTTAATAATGCTAAAATGTAGATTAAAATGGAGAACTGACAAAACTATATAAATTCAACAACAAATGTTAAATCTAATATTTTATAGATCATTATATTATTGTCTGCAAAAGTTCTAGAAAGCAAAAGAAATTCAGTTCAAATGGAGCCATTCAGTGTAGTAATTCTCTCACTCTCTTCTACCCTCACAGCTTATTATTATTTATAAAATGTTTATTTAATAATCAATGATGTCAGGTTGCATTAAAATGTGCACAAGTTCACATTAAATGAACAATGTTTAATTATTCTCATATAGTTAATTTTAAAATACTTCTCTCACAAGTGTGAATTTTACAATCTGCAATGAACATGCAAAGGAAACAATCCAAAACTTTTATGATCCCTGAGGTATTGTTATATCCTGTACCTGACATAGATCCAGAATGGAGCTCCAGAATCCAAACAAATATTATAAGTGATTAATTTTCTGTATGATTATGAATGTTAATTGGATTTTTAAAGTGACCAATTATGCCAGGAAGTGAGGCAAGTCAAGTTTTCTTTCAAATATTGTTTTATTCATTTAAATAATATGGGCATTTTTTAAAGTAAATATTGCTTTTCTGCTTTCATTTTAAATTAACCACTGCCAAATATACCTAACTTTTAAAACTGTGGTTTTAAGGTATAGTGAAAGTCTAGAAAGTTTGTTTTGTGTGATTTACTGATTTTAGCTATTCTGTGCTTTTGCATAGAAGAATTATGAAATATGAGATGATAGAGAAGCAGAATTTAAATGTACAAATCCATTTTGATATTGGTGTGGCCTAAAAACATTCACTTCTACTTGACCCAATGTGGTTTTCCTATGTGAAACTTTAAAGCTGTGTTGCTGTTCCCCCTCACTGAAAAGACCATAAGGCTTTCATTGTATAAAGACAGAATTTTATCCATCCATCTCTGTTTTGGTAGAAGTATAAATTCAATTACATTTGATAAAGCTAAAAAGAAATCTTCAAATTGTCCATTACACAAAAATAAAATAAAGGACCCTTGTGCTGAATAGTTGGCCCATGAACAGAAATAAAATGTCACGAATATTATGGCGATTTCTATGGATTACAGCTACCATGATTATATGTGGTACATTTTATATGGAAGTAGAATAAACAAAATTCCAACAACAACAAAAAGTACTTTGTTTCCCTCCTTATTTCTTGTTGAAATATTTGAATTAGAAAACTGGTTATGACCTAAGAAGTCTTGTCATATTTGACAACACTAGTGACCGCTGCTGAAAAGGTCTGAGATTTTTTAAAATAAACAATCAAGAATAGATTAATTGATACTAATTTTTATCACAATGAAGTTTCAGTGAAGGACTGCCATGATCAGATTTTTAAAGTTTGTTACTATTGATAACACAATGGTTTAAAATAAAAGTATATACCTTTCAAAATATATTTTTAAGCATAATAATCATTATTCTCCTGTTTTAAAAAATCTACTATTTATTTAATAAACACCCTTTCATTCATTTGACATATATTTATTAAGCACCTATCATGTCCTTTTCTAGGTTTTGTATCTATATTGGCATATAAAGGTGAATAGGAAAGACAGGGGACCTTGAATCCAGAGAGGAAAAGAAAATAATAAATGTATAGGCTATTTCCATATAGTGGTAAGTCTTTTTGATGGAGTGATCAGGGAAGACCTCTCTGTGGAGGTGATATGTGAACTGAGACTTGAAGAACAGGAAGCAGCCAGCCATAGAAAGACTTGGTGATTTATTAGGACCCAAATATTCCAGGCTCTATACTAGGCCATGGAAATACAATGATAAATAAGATGAGACAGCACCATCAAAGAACTCACAGTGAATATATTTTACTTATTTATTTGGGTGTGAAATCACTTGGAATCCATTGTAGTCACAAAGTCTCATGAGTTCAATAAACAAATATTTAAAAGAATATTAAATGAATGAACTGCCATGATTTAAAACTTGGTGTTTACTATTACCCCTTCTCATATATTATTGCTTATTGACATGATGTATGATTTTATGTTTTACTTATCAAGGATGCTTAAAGTTCATAGTACTGAAAATACTTGATCTTTTCTGTCAAAGTGTCTTGCAGCCCACTGCCCTTAAATCTCTCTGCCAACTTGTTTCTAATATACCTCATTCTCCCTAGCTTGCTGACTATTCTCTCACGTGATAAATAACTCTGCCTTATCAAGGTCAGTTGGAAAGGCCCTTTTTACATATCTCATAAATTTTAGCCAGGTGCCACTGATGTGAGATTAATGTAATGGCACCATGGCAAGCACTCAGGCTTGTCTTAATTATGCTAAGGTTGCCGGTTCACCGTTTCTCTTCATCTGTCTCCTGCTTTTGGGAACACTAAACACTATGTCATTAGAGTGTCTGTTCCACAACATTGGATCTTTGCATTTACAAAGTCATCAGATGGCTTATGACATAGCTTTTCTAAGAAATTAAATTAAACAAATAATGAAAACAAAAATTAGGGGAAAATGACTGAAAAAGAAAAGGTGTGAAATTGTAATCAGAGAAGAAAAGAATCCTCTGTGTTTCATGGTGATTTTCCTCTGACCAATGAGTTACTTACCCAATCACAGGGAACACTTTGGCTCTTGGTGATCTCAGGTATGAATAATTATGAGGTTTCTTTACTTTTAAGAATAAAGACCCTTCATGTATGCTATTGGCCACGATCCATGGGCACATTCTCAGAAACCTTTCTTCACATCCTCCCTTCCCTTTGCGAATGACTAGTTTCCAGGGGGAGGCTATCTCTAAGCCATATGCCCTACATGGGTGTTTAATTACCTCATCTATTTTTGCTTAAATTCCCCATCTACTTTCCAAAAGGCATGCCAGTTTAGTATCTTGTTGAATTTTGGAATAAAAACAGATCACTGCCATGGGTTATCAAATTTGTGAAGATTTGTTTTGGTTCTGCTTTGCAGATATTAGTATGCTTTTTTATGAGGGAACAGATATCTAAAGTGTCATCTTCCCTTAATTCCTTAATTCAAGTCAAAATCCTTTTTGAATGACTGCTGTGTTCCAGGGGCTCTGCTCAGCCATGGGAAGACATATAAATAAAAAGCAGTCAAACTCAAGGCCCTTGGGATAAAGATAATCTTTTGTCTGTGCTGAAATAATTTGAGAGAATAATGCTTTGATTAATTATATGAACCCTGGAACCACATTTCTTAAGTTTAAATCCTGCCTCCACCACATACTAGTTATGTCACCTCCGACAAGGTAGTTAACTTTTTTTGTGCTTCATTTTCTCATCTTCAAAATATGAGTAATACTATTACTAACCTGCTAAAGTTATTTTAAGGACACAGGAAGAATGGAAAAGCACATGTATCTGTGACTGACTCAGTAAGTGCTACAGGGTGTTTGCTATTACTATGTGGACTCCCTTAAGCCACTGTTTCACAGTGCACCTCTGTGTGTTTGCTTCTGCAAGCATTTGAATGTTATTCATTAGTCAGAATTAAAAAAAAAAACACAAAACTCAATGTATTCAATAGGTATCACTGCATATTTGCTGTTTATTTTATGAAAGAATGAAAACTATAAGATTAGATATCATTATAAGCACAGCTGGAAAGTAAAAATAGTATTTTTATTTCATGTAATGGCCTTGCAACTAGGTGAAAAACTAATAATAATAACGAGAACTTTCTTATATTTCCATAATGTCAGCCATTGGGCAATGTGTCTGGAGTGGGGAATTATATTTTTCTTTCTCTTTTCAGAAAAGATAAATGGATACTGTGAAGTTATAGTGTATTGGTCAGGAAATCCACATACTTAAACTTGTAATAATGATCCTCACTATGCAGTGAACATATATAAGTATTTCAATAAACAACATACACATTTATATAAATATTTTGGCCATCTTAACTTGCCAAATAAGTCAAATATATGACTTTTATGGTCGGGCCTTTATTTAATAATTTAGGAAAACTATATTTGACAGCTGATATGACTAAAAGCATATTATTTTCAAATAGTCTCATTTAATATTTTTAAAACAAATCATGAATTCTAAGTTCAATGGATTTTTTTTCTTAGCTTCATATAGAGGAGTGAAAAATATTAATATGTAATTCTAAAAACAGAATCATTTCTACCCAACCCAGAAAGGATTTGATTTCATAATGTTATAGACTGTAGAATCAAATATTAAAACTTAAATTACTGGTATTATTCTTGGTAATTACTGCAAGATGACCTATTAGTCAATTCAGGTACTCCTAGTGACTTAATTCAAATCGTAATTTTACTCTTGTTTACTTTATAGTCTTATGCTAGTCAGTTGACTCTGTTTCAACCTGGTACTATGCCAAATGGATCAGATGTCTCTAAGGTCACTATAGGAGGGAAAAAGTAGGAGCATTAGGGGGCGCACTTCTCTGGGACTGGAAGTGACCACATCACATTGCTCACAATTCATTGGCCACAACTTAATTATATGGTCCTACCTAACTGTACAGAAGAGTAAAAGAAAAAGTCTTTTTTTTGGTCTCTTAGTTTTATCTCTATTTCAGAATCCTTTAACTTCTGTCCATTACTACTTTTTTTTTTTTTATGATCCAGATACTTTAGCTATATGTCAGAACTAAATTCAACACCATTTTGGCAAAGTGTGTGTGTTTGTATGTGTGGGTGTGTATACATTTTACCATTGCAAAAAGATAAAATACTTCTATGATACTAATTGATATATCTATTTTTCATATTTATTGCAGTTCAGTTAAATGAATAAATACTATAACATAGAGTTAAAGCCTCAACAAATTTTGATGTATGTGTTGATAGGAGTGGAAATTATTTTATTCACAAAATTCAACTTTTGTTGTCTACACAATGTTTACTTCTCATCAGCTTCTCATCAGTGGAAGCCTCTTCTCACTTGTCTTTGAAAAGTTTCCCCAAAAAAGTGGAGATATCATTTTATCACTTAAAAATAAAAGAAGGCTTCAGTGTTTCCTATTATAATATCTTATTAATGCAAACCACCTTGATTAGTTCTATTTCGTACTCTTTTGGCCTTCCCAGAGAGTTTCTGCTTCCCATAAGAATATATCTGACCTGTGTCTCATTATTTTTGGTCCCTCTTGGGTGATTTAAACCAACCTGATAATCTAATTTATTTTAAAAAATATTAATAAGTTAACTCACTGTCTGAAGAAATATATCATGTAGCTGAAAGCGTAGTACAGTATGAAAAATCTTACTAAATTCATCCACTTACAGACCAAGTCTTTATTGAGTACTTCTTACTGGGTATTACATGTTATGTAGTGTTGAACACAAATGTAAAGGAAAATAAAAAGACCCTTTTCTCAAGGAGTTTATAATATCCTTGAAAAATAGGGTGTTTTCAATTAATTAGAATCAAAGCAGAGTGTGGATAAGTATGACAGTAGCATAGATAAAATACAGCTGAAGTTCTAAGAAGGAACAAAATACTTCTCATTGAGGTAATGAGACAAGGCTTCATGGGAAAGGAAACATGAGATGGATGTCCATTGATGGGTGTTATTTAACATATAGAACATTTCTAAGTAAAGAAATACCATGGTTAGCAACTTAAAGGCATACAAATATTTCCCATATATGAAGAACAGTTGCATATATATGTTCAGCTTTTTGAATAATGGGATATAAGAACATGGTGATGAAAGATATGTGTCACAAAATTTGGTTGAGTCCAATCATAGAAACATTTCCTGAGTGTCAATTCAGATTTTATAAATGGTACAATTTCAACACTGGGTCACTACTGATTTTTTTACCATAATCTTATATTTGCCCTATGAACACATAGATAAATCAAGGATATTGGAGAATACTGAGGTTGCATGGGATAAAACCTGTGTGAAGCTCTGCTTTTCACATTCCAAAGTTTTTGCGCCAAGCTTAGGTCTTTTAAAAAATGGTAATGAGGAATTAATCTCAATCTTTATAAAAAATTGGCCTCTTAAGTTTGACATATGACCTCATTTTTACTATATGGAAAATATTGAGAAATTTATCTGAGCTAAACTTTTAGAGCATCTGGCTTTTGCTTCTCTTGTTTTGCCTTCTGCTCCCTCTAAAGCAGAGTGTGGCTATGTATAAACCTGACAGCACTCTCCTCAAACATTTGTTGGTATTATTACTAAATCTACCTGGAGGAACTCCAGATTTAAATGTAGAGTTCATACTTGTGAACTTTTATCAAGAAATGTCTATTGGTATGTGACTCTGATTCTTCACTTGCTTATTAGAACAAGAGAAACTACTAAAGGAAAGAAAGTGCATTGACAATTGTGAAAAATACCATTTTAGAAGAAATACATAGCTCACAGTGATATTTTCCAGTCATTAAGATCATGATGTTGCTTTGTGATTTGGGGGAAATTAATTTTAACCAGTAGGAAAACATTAAAGATATAGTGAGACATCCTTAAATTTGTAACCATAAAATAGAATTCTGATAACTTTTGGAACCACTTTGAAAAAAGATATTCTAAACGTTGCAGATGAAAGTCCTGTCCACATAATTTAGAAAACAAGATCAAACATGAAAAAATACTTTTCTATCCTATTTTCTACCAATCTGAGTATCACTTATATATTTAAGCATGGTAAAATGTTGGATTAATTTTAAATAGCTGGTATTACTAACAATTAAATTACCTCCCTCTTTTCCTTCCTTTGACAGATAACTAACTCATCAAGCATCAGGACAGTGCCGAAAGTCTAAGAGAGGTAGTGCCTCTGCCTTTATAGATTTTTTTCATTCCATAAACAAATAGGTACTAAATAAGTAAATTTAAAAAAATTTAAATGTTAATCACATATTATATTAACTGCTCAAGGAAATAAATAGGATATTGGAATATAGAGAGAATTCTGGTTATCAATTGCTTCCTAACAAATTACTGCGAAACTCTTTGGGTTAAAACAATTTATCATAATAGAAGATTGTAATCTTATTATCTGGGACAAGATATTCGACAGGACAGTGAGGATGGCTTGTCTGCTCTGCAATGCCTAGGGCCTCAGCTGGACGACTCCTTCCTCCCTCCCTTCTCTCTTTCCTTCCTTCCTTCCTTCCTTCCTTCCTTCCTTCCTTCCCAATGCCTCTCTACATGGTTAATTTGAGCTTCCTCAAAACATGGTAGCTTCAGGGATATCAGACTTCTTACATGATGGTTCAGGGCTTCAAGGCCAAATATTTCAAGAGAAAGAAAAATGGGCATTTTCAGTCCTATTAAAGGTTAGGGAAGAACTGGAATAGTGCCATTTCTGGCTGCTCACTATTAGTCAAGGTGAACACAGTCCAGTCCAGATTCACTGACACAAAAATATCTTGAAATTTCTGGGCCCGTGTTTATTTGTATAGCCATATCCATCTCCAAGTACTTAATCTGACCATCGCTTTGAGTTAGATTGAGTACATATACTAATTAAATGCACAAATAATCTCTAAGGGCAGAGTCTAAACCGGAATTATTATGAGACATTGATATCAGTTGATAGCAAATCCATATGCTCTTATGAATCTGGTTCATGCAAATCACCTGTCTTTTCCCACTTATGAATAAGTGTGAACATGTATGGCTAGAGTTGCATCCTAATTTTCTATTTCTTGAATGTGTGAATTAAGCATAACTGTCATAAAGCATTGGTCTACTCTCCTAGCTCAGCCTCTGATTTCTCCCTGACATTCTGTTTTCTGGAGATGTGGCTAAATGGCATTAAGATGAATAAGCAATGAGTGTACTTTCCAACTGTACAGCTGACTACAATAATATTAAAAGGGCAAGTGACTTTTTTTGAACTTTAGAAATTCATGCAGTGATGGTGATATATCCTTATAGTTTTCTGGGCATTTATGCTCTCTCCTTTGAGTACCCCATTTGTGTTGGTTTTGCATATTAATCATGTACCTTATGTAACAGAAAGAATTTTTCAAACACATGTACTTTTTTCCCCACACATGTACTTCCCCCCAACACACTTTAAATTATTATATTATTGCAAAAACAAAAGTGCTAATGGCTTGTTGAATGCATGTTTCAACCTTTAAATAAACCTTCAAAAAAGTCAATATAAATTAGGTAAACTGAACTGATTCCTTCTTTGAATGAAAGATTAAGACAAAAGTTAGGCTTTCTAGACTTCTTTTAATTGACTGCTATTGTTTCTTTCTAATATTATTGTTCAATAAAAAAGAGTCAAAATGTGACAATGTGAATAATTTATAATGCTTTACAGAACAAATTTTCAACTCAGTATCACTTCTAGCTATGGAAGTAGAATAGGGCTTGGCATGCTATAACCCAAGGATCAAATCTACCTGCCACCTGTTTTTGTAAATAATTTTTTTTTAATTGTAACTTACGCTTTAAAAATTAATTTATTTTTATTTAGGTGTAATTGACATACATCATTATTAGTGTTAGGTGTGCAACATGATATATATTTGTATATACTGCAAAATGATCACCACAGTAAGTCTCGTTAACATCTGTCCCTGTACATAGTTACAGATTTCTTTTTCTTGTGATGAGAACTTTTACTCTCTTAGCAACTTTCATATACACACTACAGTGTCATTAACTGTGGTTGTCATGTTGTACCTTACATCCCTTAGACCTATGTATTTTATAACTGGAGGTTTGTAACTTTTGATTCACTTTGCCCATTTTGCTCATTCCTCACCTCCTGCTTCTGGCACCCACCAATCTCTTCCCTGTGTCTATGAACTTTTTTGTTTTGTTTTGCTTTGGTTTTGTTTTTGGTTTATATCCCACTTATAAGTGAGATGATATGGTATTTGTCTTTCTCTGTCTTACTTCACTTAGCATAATGTCCTCAAGATTCATCCATGTTGTGACAAATGACAAGATTTCATTCTGTTTTATGGCTGAAAAATATTCCACTGTATATATACACCACATTTTCTTTATCCATTCATTTGTCCCTGGACACTTAGGTTGTTTCCATATCTTGGCTATTGTAAATAATGCTGCAGTGAACAAGGTACATGCTGGGGTTGCATGTATCTTTTCAAGTTAGTGTTTCATTTTCTTTTGCTAAATACTCAGAAGTGGAATTGCTGTCTCATATGGTAGTTCTATTTTTAATTTTTTTGTTCAACTTCTGTACTTATTTTCCATGGTGACTGCACTGATTTACATTCACACCAGCAGTGCGCAAGGGTTCCTTTTTCTCCACATCCTCACCCACAATTGTTATTTCTTGTCTTTTTGAAAATAGCCATTTTGACAAGTGTGAGGTGATATCTCATTGTGGTTTTGATTTGCATTTACCTGATGATAGTGATGTTGAACATCTTTTCACATACCTGTTGGCCATCTCTATGTCTTCTTTAGAAAATGTTATTTAGATCCTCTTCCCCTTTTGCAATCAGATTGTTTGTTTTTGCTGTTGAGTTGTATGAGTTCCTTATATATTTTGTATATTAACCCCTTTTTAGATATATGATTTGCAAATATTTTTTCCCAGTTTGTAGGCTGCATTTTCATTTTGTTGATGATTTCCTTTGTTGTGCAGAAGATTTATAGCATGAAGTATTAAAACTTGTTTATTTTTGCTTTTGTTGCCTTTGCACTTGGTACCAAATCCAAAAAGAAATCATTGCTAAGACCTCTGTCAAGGAGTTTACTGCCTATGTTTCCTTCTAGAAGTTTTATCTTTTCATGTCTTACATTCAAGCCTTAAAACCATTTTGAGTTAATTTTTGTATATGGTATAAGATAAGGGTCCAGTTTCATTCTTTTGCATGTGTCTGTGCAGCTTCCACTTATTGAAGGCACTACTGTTTCCCTATCATACATTCTTATTCTTTTGTGGTAAATTAACTGATCATGTATGTATGGGTTTGTATCTGGTCTCTGTTATGTTCCATTGAACTATGTGTCTTTTTTGTGCCAATACCATGCTGTTTTTGATTACTATATCTTTGTAATATAGTTCAAAATCAGAACGTGCAATGCCTCCAGCTTAGTTCTTCTTTCTCAAGATTGTTTTCGCCATTCAATGTCTTTTTTGATTCCATACATACTTCAGAATTGTTTATTTCTGTGAAAAATGTCACTGCAATTTTGAAAAAAATTTTTAATTTAATTTTATTTATATTTTTATATGGCAGGTTCTGATTGGTCATCAATTTTATACACATCAGTGTATAATGTCAATCCCAATCGCCCAATTCATCACACCCCACCCCACCCCCTGCGGCTTTCCCCTTTGGTGTCCATAGGTTTCTTCTCTACATCTGTGTCTCAATTTCTGCCCTGCAAACAGGTTTATCTGTACCATTTTTCTAGGTTTGACATATATCCGTTAATATACGATATTTGTTTCTCTCTTTCTGACTTATTTAATTCTGTATGACAGTCTGTAGATCCATCCATGTCTCAACAAATGACCCAATTTCGTTCCTTTTTATGGCCAAGTAATATTCCACTGTACATATGTACCACATCTTCTTTATCCATTCATCTCTCAATGGGCATTTAGGTTGCTTCCATGACGTGGCTATTGTAAATAGTGCAGTGAACATTGAGGTGCATGTGTCTTTTTGAATTATGGTTTTCTCTGGGTATATGCCTAGTAGTGGGATTGGTGGATCATATGGTAATTCTATTTCTAGCTTTTTAAGGAACCTACATACTGTTCTCCATAGTGGCTGTATCAGTTTACATTCCCACTAACAGTGCAAGAGGGTTCCCTTTTCTCCACACCCTCTCCAGAATTTGTGGTTTGTAGATTTTCTGATGATGCCCATTCTAACTGGTGTGAGGTGATATCTCATTGTAGTTTTGATTTGCGTTTCTCTAATAATTAGTGATGTTGAGCACCTTTTCATGTGCTTCTTGGCCAACTGTGTGTCTTCTTCGGAGAAATGTCTATTTAGGTCTTCTGCCCATTTTTTTTATTGTATTGTTTGTTTCTTTAATATTGAGCTGCATGAGCTGTTTATATATTTTGGATCTTAATTCTTTGTCCGTTGATTCATTTGCAAATATTTTGTCCCATTCTGAGGGCTGTCTTTTCATCTTGTTTATGGTTTCCTTTGCTGTGCCAAAGCTTTTAAGTTTCATTAGGTCCTACTTGTTTATTTTTGTTTTTATTTCCATTACTCTAGGAGGTGGATCAAAAAAGATCTTGTTGTGATTTATGTCAAAGAGTGTTCTTCCTATGTTTTCCTCTAAGAGTTTTATAGTGTCCGGTCTTACATTTAGCCCTCTAATCCATTTTGAGTTTCTATTTGTGTATGGTGTTATGGAGTGTTCTAATTAATTCTTTTACATGCAGCTGTCCAGTTTTCCCAGCACCACATATTGAAGAGACTGTCTTTTCTCCATTGTATATCTTTGCATCCTTTGTTATAGATTAGTTCACCATAGGTGTGTGGGTTTATCTCTGGGCTTTCTATCTTATTCCATTGATATATGTTCCTGTTTTTGTGCCAGTACCACGTTGTCTTGATTACTGTAGCTCTTTAGTATAGTCTGAAGTCAGGGAATCTGATTCCTCCAGCTCCAATTTTTCCCTCAAGACTGCTTTGGCTATTCGGGGTCTTTTGTGTCTCCATACAAATTTTAAGATTTTATATTCTAGCTCTGTAAAAAAATACCGTTGGTAATTTGATAGGGATTGCATTGAATCTGTAGATTGCTTTGTGTAGTATAGTCATTTTCACAATATTGATCCTTCCAATCCACAAACATGGTTTATCTCTCCATGTGTTGGTATCATCTTTAATTACTTTCATCAGTGTCCTATAGTTTTCTGCATACAGGTCTTTTGTATCCTTATGTAGGTTTATTACTTGGTATTTCATTCTTTATGTTGCAGTGGTAAATGGGAGTGTTTCCTTGTCATGTCATTTGCAAACAGTGACAGTTTTACTTCTTCTTTTACAATTTGTATTCCTTTTATTTCTTTTTCTCTTCTGATTGCAATGGCTAGGACTTCCAAAACTATGTTGAATAATAGTGGCGAGAGTGGACATCCTTGTCTTGTTCCTGATCTTAGAGGAAATACTTTCAGTTTTTCACCATTGAGAATGATGTTTGCTGTGGGTTTGTTATATATGGCCTTTATGATATTGAGTTAGTTTCCCTCTATGCCCACTATCTGAAGAGTTTTGTTTTGTTTTTTTTTAAGTATGGAACACTTCACAAACTTGAATGTCATCCTTGCACAGGGGTCATGCTAATCTTCTCTGTATCATTCCAATCTCAGTATATGTGCTGCTGAAGCGAACACTGGAGAGTTTTTATCATAAATGGGTATGGAATTTTGTCAAAAGATTTTTCTGCATCTATTGAGATGATAATATGTTATTATTATTATTTTTTTCTTTGTGGTACATGGACCTCTCACCGTTGTGGCCTCTCCCCTTGTGGGGCACAGGCTCCGGACGCGCAGGCTCAGTGGCCATGGCTCACGGGCTCAGCTGCTCTGTGTCACGTGGGATCTTCCCGGACTGGGGCATGAACCCATTTCCCCTGCATCGGCAGGTGGACTCTCAACCACTGTGCCACCAGGGAAGCCCGATCATGTGGTTTTTATCCTTCAATTTGTTAATATGGTGTAACACATTGATTGATTTGCATATATTGAAGAATCCTTGCATCTCTGGGATAAATCCCACGTGATCATGGTGTATGATCCTTTTAATGTGCTGTTGGATTCTGTTTGCTAGTATTTTGTTGAGGATTTTTACATCTATATTCATCAGTGATATTGGTCTGTAGTTTTCTCTTTTTTTTTTTTTTTGTCGTGTCTTTGTCTGGTTTTGGTATCAGGGTGATGGTGGCCTCATAGAATCAGTTTGGAGTGTTCCTTCCTCCACAATTTTTTGGGAGAGTTTGAGAAGGATAGAAGTTAGCTCTTCTCTAAATGTTTGATAGGATTCACCTGTGATGCCATCTGGTCCTGGACTTTTGTTTGTTGGAAGATTTTTAATCACAGTTTCAATTTCATTACTTGTGATTGGTCTGTTCATATTTTCTATGTCTTCCTGGTTCAGTTTTAGAACGTTATACCTTTCAAGAATTTGTCCATTTCTTCCAGGTTGTCCATTTTATTGGCAGAGAGTTGCTTGTAGTAGACTCTTAGGATGTTATGTATTTCTGCTGTGTCCATTGTAACTTCTCCTTTTTCATTTCTAATTTTATTGATTTGAGTCCTCTCCCTCTTTTTTTTTTTTTTTTCTATGAGTCTGGCTAATGGTTTATCATTTTGTTTATATTCTCAAAGAACGAACTTTTAGTTTTTGGTCTTTGCTATTGTTTTCTGTGTTTCCATTTCATTTATTTCTGCTCTGATCTTTATGATTTCTTTCCTTCTGCTAACTTTGGGTTTTGTTTGTTCTTCTTTCTCTAGTTCCTTTAGGTGTAAGGTTAGATTGTTTATTTGATATTTTTCTTGTTTCTTGAGGTAGGCTTGTATAGCTATAAACTTCCCTCTAAGAGCTGCTTTTGCTGTATTCCATAGGTTTTGGATCGTCGTGTTTTGTCATTTGTGTCTAGGTATTTTTTGATTTCCTCTTTGATTTCTTCAGTGATGTCTTGGTTATTTAGTAATGTATTGTTTAGCTTCCATGTGTTTGTGATTTTTACATTTTTTTCCCTGTAATTGATTTCTAATCTCATAGCATTGTGGTCAGAAAAGATGCTTGATATGATTTCAGTTTTCTTAAGTTTACTGAGACTTGATTTGTGACCCAAGATGTGATCTATCCTGAAGAATGTTCCATGCGCACTTGAGAAGAAAGTGTAATCTGCTGTTCTTTGATAGAATGTTCTATAAATATCAAGTAAATCTATCTGGCCTGTTTTGTCATTTAAAGCTTCTGTTTCCATATTTATTTTCATTTTGGATGATCTGTCCATTGGTGTAAGTGAGGCGTTAAAGTCCCCCACTATTATCGTGTTACTGTCAATTTCCTCTTTTATAGCTGTTAGCAGTTGCCTTATGTATTGAGGTGCTCCTATGTTGGGTATATGTATATTTATAATTGTTATATCTTCTTCTTGGATTGATCCCTTGAACATTATGTAGTGTCCTTCCTTGTCTCTTGTAACATTCTTTATTTTAAAGTCTATTTTCTCTGATATGAGTATTGCTACTCCAGCTTTCTTCTGATTTCCATTTGCATGGAATATCTTTTTCCATCCCCTCACTTTCAGTCTGTATGTGTCCCTAAGTCTGAATTGGGTCTCATGTAGACAGCATATATATGAGTCTTGTTTTTGTCTTCATTCAGCAAGCCTGTATCTTTTGGTTGGAGCATTTATTTAATCTATTCACATTTAAGGTAATTATTGATATGTATGTTCCTATGACCATTTTCTGAATTGTTTTGGGTTTGTTTTTGTAGGCCCTTTTCTTCTCTTGTGTTTCCCACTTAGAGAATTTCCTTTGCATTTGTTGCAGAGCTGGTTTGGTGGTGCTGAATTCTCTTAGCTTTTGCTTGTCTGTAAAGCTTTTAATTTCTCCATCGAATCTAAATGAGATCCTTGCTGGGTAGAATAATCTTGGTTGTAGTTTCTTCCCTTTCATCTCTTTAAGTATATCATGCCACTCATTTCTGGCTTGTAGAGTTTCCACTGAGAAATCAGCTGTTAACCTTATGGGAGTTCCCTTGTATGTTATTTGTCATTTTTCCCTTGCTTCTTTCAATAATTTTTCTTTGTTTTAATTTTTGCCACTTTGATTACTCTGTGTCTCAGCGTTTTTCTCCTTGGGTTTATCCTGTATGGGATTCTCTATACTTCCTGGACTTGGTTGGCCATTTCCTTTCCTATGTTAAGGAAGTTTTCACCTATAATCTCTTCAAAATTTTTCTTGGGTCCTTTCTCTCTCTCTTCTCCTTCTGGGACCTTATAATGCAAATGTTGTTGCGTTTAATGTTATCCCAGAAGTCTCTTATGCTGTCTTCTTTTCTTTTCATTCTTTTTTCTTTATTCTGTTCTGCAACAGTGAATTCTGCTATTCTATTTTCACTTATCTGTTCTTCCACCTCAGTTATTCTGCTATTGATTCCTTCTAGTGTAGTTTTCACTTCAGTTTTTGTATTGTTCATCTCTCTTTGTTTGTTCTTTAATTCTTCTACATCTTTGTTAAACATTTCTTGCATCTTCTTGATCTTTGTCTCCATTCCTTTTCTGAGGTCCTGGATCATCTTCACTATCATTATTTTGAATTCTTTTTCTGGAAGGTTGCCTATCTCCACTTCATTTATTTGTATTTCCTGGGTTTTATCTTGTTCCTTCATCTGGTACATAGTCCTCTGCCTTTTCTTCTTGTCTATCTTTCAGTGAATGTGGTTTTTGTTTCACAGGCTGCAGGATTGTAGTTCTTCTTGCTTCTGCTGTCTGTCCTCTGGTGTATGAGACTATCTAAGAGGCTTTTGCAAGTTTCCTGATGGGTGGGACTAGTGGTGTGTATAGCTGAGTGTTGCTCTGGTGGGCAGAGCTCAGTAAAACTTTAATCAGCTAGATTGCTGATGGGTGGGGCTGGGTTTCCTCCTTGTTGATTGTTTGGCCTGAGGCAACCCAACACTGGCGATACCTGGGTTCTTTGGTGGGGTAATGGCAGACTCTTGGAAGGCTCACAACAAGGAGTATTTCCCAGAACTTCTGCTGCCAGTGTCCTTGTCCCCAGGGTGAGCCACAGCCATCTCCTGCCTCTGCAGGAGACTTTCCAACACTAGCAAGTAGGTCTGGTTCAGTCTCCCCTGGAGTCACTGCTCCTTCCCTGTGTCTCAGTGCACACATTACTTTGTGTGTGCCCTCCAAAAGTGGAGTCTCTGTTTTCCCCAGTCCTGTCCGAGTCCTGTAATCAAATCCCACTAGGCTTCAAAGTCTGGTTGTCTAAGAATTCCTCCTCCCATTGCCGTACCCCCAGGTTGGGAAGCCTGAAGTGGGGCTCAGAACCTTCACTCCAGTTGGTGGACTTCTGTGGTATAAGTGTTCTCCAGTCTGTGAGTCACCCACCCAGCAGTTAATGGGATTTGATTTTACTGTGATTGTGCCCCTCCTACCATCTCATTGTAACTTCTCCTTTGTCTTTGGATGTGGTGTATCTTTTGTGGTGAGTTCCAGTGTCTTCCTGTCGATGATTTTCCAGCTGCTACTTGTGATTATGGTGTTTGCACAAGAGGGAGTGAGAGCACGTCCTTCTGCTCCACCATCTTGGTTCAGGGCCACAAATTTCACCACCACTTCAATTTTGATAGGGATTATATTGAATCTGTAGATTGCTTCAGTTAGTATGGACATTTTAACAATATTAATTTTTCCAGTCCATGAGCATGAAATATCTTTATATCTCATTGTGTCTCCTTTCATTCTTGCCTCAATGTCTAATAATTTTCAGAGTAGAGGTATTTCACCTCCTTGGTTAAATTTATTCTTAGGTATTTTAATTCTTTTGATGCAATTGTAAATGGGATTGTTTTCTTAATTTCTCTTTCTGATAATTTGTTACTAGTGAATAGAAACACAAAAGGTTTTTGTATATTGATTTTGTATGTTACAACTTTACTGAATTTGTTTATTATGTCTAACAGGGTTTTTTTGTGGAGTCTTTGTGGTTTTCTCTATATAATATCATGTCATCTGCAAACAGTGACAGTTTTACTTCTTCCTTTCACTTTTGATTGCTTTTACTTCTTTTTCTTGTCTGATTGCTCTGGCTACAAAGAGCTATCAATAGTTTGACATTACATTGTTCCCAATGAGATCTTGACTTTTCTGATATCAAACATTATGCCATTGTTTGGAAAATATGTCTTATTTATCTTATTAAATCAGAGGATCTAATTTGGAAGTATAATCAAAACAATTTCTTTTCTTGAAAATTTCAGGGTATTATACCAAGAATTACAGTGAAATTCCTTGGCTAGATAATAACCTTAGGCACTTTCCTGCCCACCTCCTAACACCAGCTTTTGTGAGATAATGTTTATGGTTCCCACTATGCTAACTAGAAGTTGCATTAGACAGTTGATATGGTGGTGATGGTTAAGCCTTCTGTGCTGGAAAGATTTGTTTTATATTGGCCATGACACACTATTGATGTTCATATAATTGTAAATAATAATTATTCTGTATTGATGTGGTTATCCCCAAATATATTCCTGATCTACTAACAATTCTCTAAGATGATAATTAAATTGCTATTGGGCTCTATAATTATTACCTTGTGCCAGATCTAGTGGTGCCAGTTATAGAAATGAGAATTTTGTGGGTTTTTTGGAAGGGTTGGTGCATTTTGTTCAAGTGTATCACTGAAACATCTTATTTAAACCCTGAGTTTCTCTACTAAAGCAGTTACCTTACATGTATACACTGAAATAAGCTAAGATAAACTGACAATCTAGACCTATTCAAATGTGTGTTACTGGGATATTTTTTACCTATGAGCTTGCCTCTATTATTATGTATCAGTATGTAGTTATATACCCTAAATTTGTACTTGGAATATGCTAAATGGGTAATTTTCATGGGAAATTATTTTCTTTTTATTGATATCCTCTTTTCCCATGTTCTGATTTCACAAACATTATGGTTTATTGAAATGCATGTTCACAAAGCAGCTATTCAATTTAGCTTTTCCCATTTGATTAAAGCTTGTTGAGCAAGAGGCAACTGAACTTGGTTGTGTGTAATATTTTGGCATTTGTATACTCTGTGTGTGCACAGCTATAATTTAGAATAGCCCTGACTAGCATTTAATCATCTACACTGAATATTTAGATATTTGTTTATCTGCTAAATCTAGATTTCAAAGTCCCCAAACTTTAGAAACATACGAGGTAAAAAATTATGTATTAGTGTAGGTTCTTTTTATTAAGTTTGATAGAAATAAATTAAAATTAAGAAC
This sequence comes from Mesoplodon densirostris, assembly GCF_025265405.1. Lineage (NCBI taxonomy): Eukaryota > Metazoa > Chordata > Mammalia > Artiodactyla > Ziphiidae > Mesoplodon > Mesoplodon densirostris. Next base: position 25,469,408 of record NC_082668.1, read on the forward strand.
ATTATTGGAAAAATATCTGATGCTGTGTGAACAAAACTGAATATAATGTCATATTTTTAGTTTTTACTTTTTAAAAATCTTTTGTGTAATTTCAACTTAGGTCTACCTTAGTTGTGGTTTTAATTTCAAACTTAATTAGAAGGTATTCTCTTTATTTTTAAATATTTTATTAGCTTATAGAAATATTCTGAGAATATTCCACTAGTAATAATAATCCTGTCACCGATTTTACTCTTCAGTTGGAATAGAAGGCTTTTTCTTTTCAGCACTTCATTCATCTGCAGGATGATCTCCTGGTGAGGGAGGCCATGCAGTTCCATTTGGAAACATTCTTCTCAGCAGCAGTAGTCAAAGATTAGTAGCTTCAATAGGTAACTTCCTCGAGATCTCACTTTAAAAAAATAAAAAGTTTCTTTAGAACCCATTAAGACAGGCCCAAGAAAGAGCCAGCAAGTTACCCTGAAACTGCTGCCAGAGTTCTCTTTTGTAACAACAGTTCTTGTTTGATTTTTGATGGAGACCTTCCTTATGGAATGTGTTTCCTTTCAAAAGGAAACCTCTTCTGCCTCAGGACAGAAATCTGTGATGAAAAGTCATTCCCTTTGGATGATTATCTCTTATTCTTAAAGAAAAGGTAATTGAGAAATATTTTTTAATGTCTCATATAACAATATCCCTCATCCTTGTATTAGTTTTCAAAAAAAAAAGTAAAGGAATTTCATCTCTAGGCATAAAGTTAAGGGCATATAAAGGGGGAAGGAGAGACAGAGGAGAGGAGGGGTGCGTGCAGTTGAAACCGAGCCTCTAAGTCACTCTAACCATGAGGTGATTATTTTCGAAGCACTGGCGTTCTATTAAAGGGTATTGGAGTTCAAAATGAAAATTGCTTTTGCAGCAGAGTGCACCATCAGGTCTGTGGGGACCGATTAGCAGAGTGGCTCTCTGTGTCCTATATACTATATGCCGCTTCAGTGGTTACAGTAACACATAGGACATGGAGAAGTGAAAACTTTGATTCATAAAAGAACCCCATGTGACTCTCTGCTTGCTTTGTATTTAAAATGTATTTGATCATTCACCACCTACTTTTAAACTAATTCACAAAAACAAAGTAATTGATGGATTAGATACAGTCTGTTTGTTTGCAGTTTCAGCAGAGAAGGGTTTTCCTGAATCATGGAGGATATTTTGCAAATTCAGTTTCCAATCTCTCTTTCCTGTCTTTTAAGTTATATTAATAAGTTTTAGGATCTACTCATTGTAACTCTTATGCTGAATGGGACTCAGAGGATGGTGTCATCTTTCACTAGTGAAGAGAGGAACTGAAATATATAATTACATTTTAAAGAAACATTAGACACCCTAAAGCCAATGGGATAGACCCCACTTCTCTCTTACTCTACCTGGCAAGTAAGCTGCTTAGAATAGGACACAGAAATGTGTTCTTAGGTTGTGGACTCTCCATTTTACTATTATTAAATTAAATCTAAAAAAATTGATAATTGATATCCTGATACCAACTCAGATTACTTTCTTTAGAATCCCTAAGACTTTTATTGATTAATTTATTCATGTATCATCTGGTACTGGTTATTCTAGTAGAAAAGTGACTACAATTGTAGGTCTGTATTCACAATTAATATGAAAAGGGAAAGTAAGAAAATGGATTACTAAGCTTAAATGAAAGATAAAGCAAAAAATACAGCCTAGTCATTTTTTTAAATTACAAAACCAGAATGAGGGGAAATGTTTCAATTGTCTAACTCTTACGATGAGATCCTCTGCTTGGAACAACAACAAAACCATTTTCATTCTACAAGAACATTGGGTTGAGCTTTCAACATATAGCTCTTTTGATTAACACAGGTAGTGGGAAATCCAGTGTATGACTCTCCAGGCTAGCTCAAGCGACAGTAAGGCCTGAATCCCTGGCCCAATTTCTTTCCTAAATATGAACATACCCCCATCACTCATTATGTCTTGTTGTGTCCTGGAAGTTAATGGGAGAGCAAGAGAACCCATATGTCACCGTACATATCTGTACCTTGGAATATGAGTTCTTAAATCTACCTGCCAAAATATATATGAAAGTGTTACACTATTCTATCACAGCATTTTACTAGTGAAATTTCCTTAAAAATTGATGTTACCAACAGGTTTGTTCCTGTTAATTTGCATATCATTATTGTAGAAAACAACATTAAAAAATTTGAAGTAGATATATCATATGAGACACCTCTATGCGTATGATAGTTCAACTCCTTGATTACAGTTTCCATGACTTTCAGACAGCAAAAAATGATTGCCTGTTTCATTTGTTCATCTCTACCATGCTCCCCTGGTGCCATGTATATGCATGTATCATGGCACTGAGACCCATAGAAAATATTTATAATAGATATTATGTCTTGTCCTCTAGATTGTGAACTTCTTAAGGGCAGGGGAGCCTAGTTCTATTGGTCTTTGTTTTCCTGACCTAAATGAACTGCCCTGAGCACTGAATATGTGTTGACAGAATGAACAATGATAGCACATATTTACCCTTGTGCCTCTTCTGCAGCATGCTAGAATCAACCTGCATGGGACCCTCCCAGAAGGGGTTCCTCAGGGGAAGCATCGAGCTGTTAGGTGTCAGCCAACAGCCATCCAGTTCCACTTCTATCACTAAGTGGAAACATGATGCAGAGAACATTACACACCAGGAGCCACCCAGAGTTTGCTTATTTAAGACAAAGAGTTTATAATAAGGCACCTTTTTTTTTTTTATTGTTCATTCACATAGTCATTTACTGAGGCTGTTTTTCTGATGCCTATCTATTTTTATTTAATAGACTAAAGATTTGAATGTGATAAGTTTCTATACATAATATTCAGAGGTCTTTTCTTTCATCTCAGATTGATACATAAAATGTAACATGGGGCTTCCCTGGTGGCTCAGTGGTTGGGAGTCTACCTGCCAATGGAGGGGACACGGGTTCGTGCCCCAGTCCGGGAGGATACCACGTGCTGTGGAGCAGCTGGGCCTGTGAGCCATGGCCGCTGAGCCTGCGAGTCCGGAGCCTGTGCTCCGCAACGGGAGAGGCCACGGCAGTGAGAAGCCCGTGTACCACAAAACAAACAAACAAAAAAAGTAACATGAAAGTTAGTTCCTATTTTATAGTATTTATGAATTTAATAATTTAAAGTATTATTTTGTCGAACTAGTATCCTTAATATAAATATGATATTTTAAAGCAGAATGAAAATGCCTAGTGGTAAACCAGTCTCAGTCATTTTGACCAGGGACTCTGTGAAAATTGTCCATGGGAGAGTGGCTAAGGTACACAGACTCCTTGTCTATAGAGCACACTGTGTGATTCTCCTTCCAGGTATATACAGTTCATGTGCTTGGGACAGTTCCACTTGGCCCAATCTCATTTTCCAGTCCAGTGAGCATAATGGCAGGTAGAAATGAGATGTGTCTATGTGCCTTTGGTAATTACTGAGTACATGGTAATGAAGAGCTTTTTCTTGGCCTTCCACCAGCACAGTTAAATATGACAAACCAGAGCTTTTCCTTGATGAAAGAAAACGCACCAGCACAGCTACAGAACCCCATATAAACAGACTGCATTTGGTTTAATTTTGAACTAATATGAATGCAAATATTCTTAAATGGATTACTCTGTAGATCTTTACAGTTGAAGGGATTCTGAAACTGAATGCCTTTCTGTGGAGACATCAACATTATTGTTGGTATAACAAATTCACCTCAAGTGGATAAATATCTACAGTATATTTAAGATATATCCAGCTCTGTGCCTGGCATTGTGACTACTCTACTCTAGGATCTTGAGCATTTAGTGGGATGGGGCAAGCCACAGATACTTTTAACCAGTAAAAAGGTCTAACAATTACAATGGCATCTCAGAAGTGATTATCAAGATACTGTTAAAATCTTGAAACACAAAGAAATACAGAATGTGAGGGACCTTAATTATGGAAAAAGAAAGATGGAGTGGTGATTCTGGTGGTCAAGCAATATTTTTATTGGTTTCTCTCCTCAAGAGAGGCAATTAACATGGTCTTTGGAACTTGTTATGGGACATTAAAATATTTTGAAAATTAGAGAATAATATCAAATCAAGCATAATATTCTATTGTAATGTTTTTATATTATTGCTCATGGAAAGGGAACTTACCTTATAGAATTGTTATCTTTCCCCAGAAATAATACATCACTTATTTTCCTTTTTGATCCTCAGTTGCTTAAACATTTAATATGCTCTTAGTTTTAGAGGGACTGCAGAAACATAAGTTAAGGCATAACTGTCCTTGGTGAAAATGTTTTTGCTATATCCTGAGAGGAACCTCTTTATTCCATGGATCTTTAGGCATACATATAAACATACCGTTCACAAATCCAGTGTCATGGTAACCATTTTGGAGATGCTTCTATGTAGAGATAGTATATTAGTTTCCTAGTGCTGCCATAACAAATTACCACAAACTGGGTGGCTTAAAACAACATAAATTTGTTCTCTTGGTTCTGGAAGCCTGAAATAAAATATCAGCATGTCAGCAGGGTTGATTCCTCTGGAAGCTCTAGGGTAGGTATTACTTTGTGTTTCTCTCCTAGTTTCTGGTGGTTGCTGGTAATCCTTGATATCACTTGGCTTATAGATACATCACTCTAATCCCTGCCCCCATCTTCACATCACTTTCTTCTCTATGTCTTTGTCTTCTTCTTTTTTCTTTCTTATAAGGGCACTCTTACTGGATTTAAGGCCCATCCTAATCCATTATGGTCTTGTCTTGATCCTTACCATACTAAAATCTGCAAAACCCCTTATTCCAAATAAGGTCACATAGATTTGGAAGGGACACTATTCAACCCACTATAGATAGTAAGTGTAAATTACTATCTGTAGTGATTAACCAGGAGATTCCTGGAGTATTAGTTCATTCCTTATTTGTTGAGAATATACAGTTTCTGACATGTCTTTAGATATATATAATTAACAGAATCTCCTTTATGTCATTTGTGTTCTGTAGAGTTACAGAGAGAAAACAGAATGTCAACATATGATTTTATGGATCCAACTTCACACTGCACTTCCCATTTACCCTCATATGGCTCTAAAATGAATTTATTCTTTACTCTATTTCTTATCCTACCCCAAGCTATTTGTATCCAGAGGCAGGCTGACTGTGAGACTAAACTGTTCAGTCTACTTTCTTTCAAAGCCTTGGTAAATTTTTAAAATTTTCAATAGAAAGATATTTTAACCACAATTAGTTAATATTGCTTTCATTTTCCATTCTGATTTTCCCTCTATAAAACTTCCCTTCATAACACAAAAGTGCAGAGCCAAAGGTGGTAAATGATTATTCATATGCTTGATGGTGCCTGGCTATTGATGTCTGTGGGTAATGGAAGAGAAACAAGGCTTGAAATGTGTGGAGCTAGAAGCTAGTCTTTGGAAAGTTCTGGATCATACATCTCATATGAAAAAAAAAGCTTGATAGATGTTTTCCCAAGTTTGAAAGCAATTCTAACAATTAACATGGTCTTACCACTAGTAGGTTGTGAAGTTGAAAGAAACTTTTAAAAACTATCTACATGAGAAAGGAAAGTCTGAATTATCACTCTATATTTTCTATAGAAAATGATTTTGCTAAATCTTTGTCATATGAAGTGGTTATCAGAGTACATGGCATATATATATATATATATATATATAGAGAGAGAGAGAGAGAGAGAGAGTTATATCAGTCAATAATTAAAGATTTTATACTATTTATGTGGAATGTATGTTGTTTTTGGTATTTGTCAGATTTATGAAAATAAGTTGTTTGTTGGAATGTACATTCTCAATAAAACTAAATATTTACATCTGTACCTCATTTTATAAATTTAATTTTATATTCCTTTCTCAAAGAGCTCCCCCTACCCCAGATTTTGTAAGCTTCAAATCCCACAAAAACAGAATCCATTCCTGCTTTTATATTTTATTCTTTTATAAAACAAAACAAAACAAAAATATCCAACTTACAAAATACAAAGAGTTTTTATTTTTAACTTTGTCTCTTGCAAAATAAGATCAAAAGACAGAGTTCTTATGAAGCTGTGCTTTTATAACTACCTTCTTAACTTCTCTAAGTCATAAAAACATCTGAACAGTATTTTAGCCCTGACAAATTAAATCATCATATGTGAATTGTCTTTGCCTCTCTCTCTTATTTCTCCTTTTCCTTAGAGAGTTTTGACTGGTAATACTGGATAGTATTTTAGTTTATTTAAAATATTAGTTTGGATTATTCTATTTGGGAATTTCTTTTTGTCAAAGTCAATACCTACTTCCTGCCTGAATCCTCATTTTTTATTTATTTATTTATTTTTTGCGGTACATGGGCCTCTCACCGCTGCGGCCCCTTCTGGACGTGCAGGCCCAACGGCCATGGCCCACGGGCCCAGCCGGGCTCTGCCGCATGTGGGATTCTCCTGGACCAGGGCACAAACCCACGTCCCCTGCATTGGCAGGCGGACTCTCAACCACTGCACTGCCAAGGAAGCCCTCCTCATTTTTATAGATTGATTTTTTTAGGTATACATAGATGACACAGATGTTAACATTTTTTGCTCTTATCTTTCTGTTTAAACTTCCTTTACTCAATCCTACCTAAGAATCATCTTCATAAATTGCTTGTTATCAAAGTCAGAATTAGAACTCAGGTTTTCTCATTCTGACTCCAAACTGGGTCTTTTTCATTACATATACTTGGAGTTTATTCATATCAAAGCCTTAATTTACAACTTTCATTTCTTCTAAAATAATAATTTCCCATTTCTCTATCACTACTTTTTTTCAAATAACTACTTAAAGCCGTTATATAAACATTTAAAAATAGAAAACCTACTTTCTTAATCCCCATCACCCTTAGTAAGCAAACTGTTGATGGATTTTGAACATGTTAAAGTAAGCTAATGCTATAGACTGAATTTTTGTCGTCTATGAATTTGTAGGAAACTTTCATTTAAAATTTGATCATATTTTTTCCTAACTCCAGTAATCTATAGTTCTTCAAGTATAAAGGCCTCACGAATTTCAAATAGCAGGACCTAGCTTTTATTATTCAATAGCAGCCTGACTTTTTTTTTTCTCTAATTCTGTTCTTTTGTTTCTCATTTCCTGCTCTTCAAGTATCCTTTTGGTCTTTTAATTTTCTATTTTTCCCTAGCATACCATATTCACACGTTCCATTTGTCAGATAGATTCACTTAAAAATAAGAAAAAGTTTAATTTTCTCTCCTCTCTTTTAACATGGGCATTCTGTAAGGCACACTTTTCTCATACATCTGTATAAGAAGTAGATTTCTTACTCTGTTATTCTTCCCATTGATTTAAATCATATCACTTAACAATAAATACTTACAACAAAGGAGTAGTACTATTGATTTTGTACAATTGAACAAAATTGCAAATAACAAATTAAAAATCCTAGAATACTGTCTTCCTCTTTTTTATCAATAAATAATTTCTAGAAGTTGGAACTCACTAAATATTTAGATTGTTAATCAATGAAAATGTTTCAGATGAATTTGTTTTTGTTCAGTTATACAATGTATATTGTATTTGTGTCCTTATTTATTCTTTCCAATAAATATATTCTCATGGTTGACTCATTAATTTTCAGCAATTGGAACGCAAGTCATTGTTTAAACAGGTGCTGCTTTCTTAGATATGGGTCAGAGCGTTTAATGGCCTGTACCTGGAATTTCTCAACTTAAAGTGTGTGTGTGTGTGTGTGTGTGTGTGTTGGGAGGCGGCCCATTGTCCCAGAATAGATTTTGAAGTATAATCTATGAGGTGGAAAGATAAAATGTTTGTTAATGGATTTTTAAATTATTTTTTTAGTTTGTTATTTTAATATCCCATGTTCAAAGAAAGTGACAAACACTAAAGATAGTATTTTAATTCATGTATGGCATAAAGTTTAATCTTATAAAGAGCATTAATTCGGTTCTACTTTCCATCATTTTATTAAAATTCTCAAATATACAAAGTTGAAAGAATTTACAGTAAACATTCATATAACCACTTCCTAAATGCTATAACTGGCATTTTACTATCCATCTATAAATTAATCTTTCTTCTCTTTTTTAATACATTTCATGACAAGCTGAAGATATCAGCAGATTTCAAGTCCCATTTTGTTTCTTGACTTTTTTTGAGACTTTTCTTATGGCTTTCCTCAGATATTAATTGTTTGAAGCATAGGCAAGGCATGTAATAAATGGAAGATATAAAAGCAATTAGTATTAATCAAAATTGTATTAATACATGCCAATTCATGAGTTTTAGATGCACTGAAAAAAAGATGCTAGAAATGCAAGTTGTAACATTATTTGTGTACCAGCTAAATAATTTCCAGAAACACATTTCATTTCTTGACCTAGATTATACTACTTAGGCAGTTTTAACTGGATAGTCCCAATGTTCTATTCAAATCTACATTCTTTTGAAGGAAAAATAATGAGTATTTTCCCTGGCTTGTTGTAATGAATATTTTTAAACTTACCTTTTATTATCTATCCATCCATCTGTTCCAAAGTTTTGGAAATAAAGTGGTATGATTCAATGGGGAAAAACAAAAGATATTCAGGACATTGAGGACTATAGTTTTTCAATTACTAAATAATCTACAAACATATACAATATGAAGATCTTTAGAAATTATACCTCAGATAATAAATTAAGTTTTATTTTTACCCCTTTCAAATGTAAGCTATTTATCATTTGCTGCTCAATTCTTTCTGACATGGTATATGTTAATTTTGTTATCACTGTTATTAAAATTGTATGATACAGTTTTAAGTAAACAAATCTTGACTTTTTAACAGATATTTATAGATTCAAATTCCCTTCCTTGGCACCTGCTAATGTAACTAAGGATAACTCTTTAATGAGAAGGTTTTGAAAGGAGTAAAATATAAAAATATTTTTTTGTAAATAGTATATGAAATTATCCAAGACTTATGGTATTCAAAACCCTTAAAATTTAAAAGAAATCTTTTTTTTTGCTAAGAATAGGGAAAGAATCATAAGTGTACACTGAATTTTCAAGTGTATTAATACTAATATCCCTATAAACAGTTTTGTACACAAGCAATAATTCATACACTAGGGCTTTGAAATATTTTCAAGCACATTCTAAACATCAGAATTCTTTGTTAAATATCTTTGAATAGCAGGGTGAATGAGGGATTGTGAAGTAGTGAGAATATTTTCTCAAGGACAAATACTTGAGCTAGTGACACATCAGGGACCATTTTTATTGATTGACCATCCCAGTCACTTAACCACCAGACCATGCTTTTTTTCACATTTCTTTCACATACTCATGCATTTAATGAGATTCTGTTTATTTCTCCTTAGATTACCACAGTAGGTAATATGTACATTGTACAAAGTACAAAGAAGTTTGTTTGTTTGCTTTATTAAGAGAATTGAATTTTATGTGTGAAGCATGACACTGCATTTAGAAGTGAATTCCTAACAATTCCCTGATTGTTTATGCAACTTGGCGCAAGGTGGTTAAACTTTCTGGGTCTTGGTGCTTATGGTACTAAGGTTTTAGTAAATTTTATTTCTTGGATAAAAGCTCCTTTCAGAGATATGTAAATACAAACTTTTGAAGAATCTAAAAATGGGAGTTGCAATTTCATTTCTAAAATTATAGAAACTAAATACTACATAATAGAAGCACTAAATAATAGAGGGTCTGAGTTGCTGATTGATGATTGTTCATCAGAATTCTATCAGCTATTGAAAAATCTTGATCTCAACTGAAAAAGTAAACACTAATTACTTCAGAATTACAAAACATTGTAAGCAAAATGATCATGGAGTCCAAACTTATTAAAGTTCATATAAAATTCATATTATTTAAGATATCATATAAAGGATAACAAAAATCAATCCAGATCTTTAACTAACTGGAAACAAAATTCTTCATCTTTAGTCTTTCTGGAATCTACAAGTTTTGGATTTAAGTAGTTAGAATCCTGATTACTACAGATTCCCTTCACTTTCCATGCAAATATTATAATATTTTTTTGGTATCTGTTTAGACTATGACAAGGTTTTATCTGGGAAATTTGCTAACTTTACTAGATCATTCATTCATCATCAGGTTGTAAGAAATGCTTAAGTTTTGGAGTCATGTGGATCCAGGTTGGAGTCCTGGTTCTGCCACTCATTATCCCAGAAGATATTAGGCTGCTGATTTACCCTCTCTGTTCTGTTTTCATCAACTATGTGAGGATAACAATAATTACCTCAGGGCATTATTAGGTGAACTGAATGAAGCCTATTGTGTAGTGCTTAATACATATAGGCCCTCAATAAGTATTTAATAATAACTCACTTCCTTTCCATCTCTGGAAGAGATTTCCAAAGGAATGCACAAAACTTTCTTCTCTTTCTTATTCCCATGTTGACACCCTCACCTACAATCCTTCTTTGTTTCTGACCAACTAACTCATTTTCGCTTGACGTAACTCACTATCACCCAACAACAAGAAGTAACTGATAGCATTTCTTACATAATAAAATGATGTTGATAAGGATTATGATGATTAGACAAATTATTCGACTTAGCAGACCAAAAAGAATAATGCTTTATATGTTAATAGAAATTACTAGCTAATAAAGCAATTTTTCATTTATTATCTTATAAAGCTTGTTGTGAGAATCAAATGAGATAGCATATGGGAAAACTCAATTCTCACTCTAGAAAAATAAACATTATCTATATTAAATGACACAAATATTCTATATGTCCATACTCAATGATTTGGAAGTGTTATGTTCTTAAATACTTCTTGCACCGAGAGCTGATAACATATTTTGGCTTAAGGTAAAAAAGTATTTTATTCATATATTTGCCCTAGGTTTCTTATATGTTCAATAGAAATAACTGGCAGATTAAGTAAACTGTGTCCTTTGTAGCATGATATTATGGGGAAAAACTGGAGTTGTATTCATTAGAAAATGAAAATTTGCTGAATTAGCCACTTTTTGGTCATTGTGGCAAAGCATTACTTTTATTTCAGTTCATCTTAATGTTAATTAGTGATATAATTATTTTTATGAGTACACTGTAATGTAAAACAAAGAGAAGGATGTCATTGATGTAAACTATTGTTATAAAATATTGAACTCTATTTTACCTCACTTAATGCCATGGACACATACACATATACATCTATATAAAATTCATTAGATAGATAAATGTGGGTATATCTGTGTCTGTGTATGTTAAGGTAGATTAAGATGTAGCCCTATAACTGTTAAATGATCTAAAGTAGAATGATTTACTCTTTCCTGGGCTCTTAAATAGCATCTGAATGTCCTAATAAAATTTGACTTTTTCAGAGAATAGCTCACTCACAAAAAAAAGTGACAAAATATTTACTGTACAATCGTAGTTTTTTTTTAACATCCTTATTGGAGTATAATTGCTTTACAATGGTGTGTTAGTTTCTACTTTATAGCAAAGTGAATCAGCTATACCTATACATATATCCCCATATCCCCTCCTTCTTGCGTCTCCCTCCCAACCTCCCTAACCCACCCATCTAGGTGGTCACAAAGCACCAAGCTGATCTCCCTGTGCTATGTGGCTGCTTCCCACTAGCTATCTATTTTACATTTGGTAGTATATATAAGCCCATGCCACTCTCTCACTTTGTCCCAGCTTACCTTTCCCCCCTCCATGTCCTCAAGTCCATTATCTATGCCTGCTTCTTTATTTCTATCCTGCCAATAGGTTCTTCATAACATTTTTTTTTTTTTTTTTTTTTTTAGATTCCATATATATGTGTTAGCATACGGTATTTGTTTTTCTCTTTCTGACTTACTTCACTCTGTATATCTTCTTTGGAGAAATGTCTATTTAGGTCTTCTGCCCATTTTTGGATTGGATTGTTTGTTTTTTTGATATTGAGCTGCATGAGCTGCTTCTAAATTTTGGAGATTAATCCTTTGTCACTTGCTTCATTTGAAAATATTTTCTCCCATTCTGAGGATTGTCTTTTCATCTTGTTTATGGTTTCCTTTGTTGTGCAAAAGATTTTAAGTTTCATTAGGTCCTATTTGTTTATTTTTGTTTTTATTTTCATTTCTCTAGGAGGTGGGTCAAAAAGGATCTTGTTATGATTTATGTCATACAGTGTTCTGCCTATGTTTTCCTCTAAGAGTTTTATAGTGTCTGGCCTTGCATTTAGGTATTTATCCATTTTGAGTTGTATGGTGTTAGGGAGTGTTCAAATTTCATCCTTTTACATGTACCTGTCCAGTTTTCCCAGAACCACTTATTGAAAAGGTTGTCTTTTCTCCATTGTATATTCTTGCCTCCCTTATCAAAAATAAGGTGACCATATGTGTATGGGTTTATCTCTGGGTTTTCTATCCTGTTCCATTGATCTATATTTCTGTTTTTGTTCCAGTACCATACTGTCTTGATTACTGTAGCTTCGTAGTATAATCTGAAGTCCAGGAGTCTGATTCCTTCAGCTGCGTTTTTCTTTCTCAAGATTGTTTTGGCTATTCAGGGTCTTTTGTGTTTCCATACAAATTGTGAAGTATTTTGTTCTAGTTCTGTGAAAAATGTCATTGGTAGTTTGATAGCGATTGCACTGAATCTATAGATTGCTTTGTGTAGTATAGTCATTTTCACAATGTTGATTCTTCCAATCCAAGAACATGGTATATCTCTCCATCTGTTTGTATCATCTTTAATTTCTTTTATCAGTGTCTTATAGTTTTCTGTATACATGTCTTTTGCCTCCTTAGGTAGGTTTATTCCTAGGTATTTTATTATTTTTGTTGCAATGGTAAATGGGAGTGTTTCTGTAATTTCTCTTTCAGATTTTTCATCATTAGTGTATAAGAATTCAAGGGATTTCTGTGCATTAATTTGCTATCCTGCTACTTTATGAAATTCATTGATTAGCTCTAGTAGTTTTCTGGAAGACTCTTTAGGATTCTCTATGTATAGTATCATGTCATCTGCAAACAGTGACAATTTTCTTCTTCTTTTCTGATTTGGATTCCTTTTATTTCTTTTTCTTCTCTGATTGCTGTGGCTAATACTTCCAAAACTATGTTGAATAATAATGGTGAGAGAGGGCAACCTTGTCTTGTTCCTGATCTTAGTGGAAACGGTTTCAGTTTTTCACCATTGAGAATGATGTTGGCTGTGAGTTTGTCATATATGGCCTTTATTATGTTGAGGTAAGTTCGTTTTATGCTTACTTACCAGAGGGTGGAAAGTTTTTATTTTTATTTATTTTATTTATTTTCATAAATGGATGTTGAATTTTGTCAAAGGCTTTTTCTGCATTTATTGAGGTGATCATATAATTTTTATTCTTCAATTTGTTAATATGGTGTATCACATCATTTGATTTGTGTATATTGAAGAATCCTTGCATTCCTGGGATGAACCCCACTTGATCATGGTGTATGATCCTTTAAATGTGCTGTAATTTAAGTCTTAAACCGGGAGAGTGGTTTGTAGGAAGTAGCCCTTCAGAATGACAGTTCTTCTGAAATTGGACCTTTACAGTGTGCCCCTTATCCTCTTTTAATACATAAACACTGTGGGCCCTGGATTTTTGCAATATTATGGAGAGATCTTATTGCTTTATGAAAGTGGGTTAGAAACTTTTCTCATCGGTGGTATGCTATATTTTTCTTATGCCATGCTTTTAATCTACATAAACAAAATTACAAATTCATGGGGAATCATGTCAGGAGCTCTTCTGAGCCAGCAAAAGAGCCTGGATATTGCTGCCCTGAGGGGGTTTGTTCAAATGATTGTGATCCCACAGTAGAGCAGATTAAGCCATTCTAACCTGGCAAGTGAGAGCAGGTGTGGGAAAAACAGCACAGCAGAGTCATAGCAAACCATTTATTGCCACTTACAGTACTGCAGTTTTAAACAATGTTATTTGTTTTGTTTGTTCTCTTTGCAGTGTAATCAGTGTGTCAGATCCAAAATAGATGTTTCCAATTTTACTTAACCTCTATTCCTTTAATTTTTGTTATTTAATTAGTGGATTGGTGTGAAATGAGGCTCTGTGCTGTAGGTGACATCTGGTAAATAAAATAAGGGGTAAATCCTTTGACACTGAGGAATTTTTATGGATTTTGTTTGTTTTAATGAAAGACTTTAACATTTTAAGGAGGTTTTAAAATTGTATATATATTTATATGCTCTTATAGGAATATATATATCTATAATCAGCTAAAATGTTTAAAAAATTCTACTTACCTCTATTTTTTAAAAGAAAACCTAAATAATTGAGCATGAATAACTAATTTATTATCTTAACTTCTGTGCAAATGCTAAAAGACACAGTGATTAGGACTTGCTACTTCAAGTGTCCTCTGCTAAACAGCAGCATGGTTATAACCTGAGACCCTGTTTGAAATGTGAAATTATAAACCTCACTTCAGATCTAGTGAACCAGAATCTGCATTTTTAGCAATATCTTAGGTGATTCTTATGAAGATGAAATTTTGAAATACTTTGGTTTTGATGGAGAAGAGGGGCAAATTTACTTATTCTGGCTGCTTTTTAGAAAATGTATATATATAAATGGAAAAACTGATGAGATGAAAAATGCACTAGAATTCACAGTCATATCACAAACAGCTACCTGTACCTAATTTGCAGATGTTGATTCACTTTTTATTTACTTCAGTGTTGTTAAATATTTAATTTTTCTTTGAAGTTACAGCTCCCATCCTGACTCACTTTTTTTTGTTTTCTTGGATCCAGGTACAAAATAAGAGGGTTAATGGAAGTTTATGCCCATTTTTAATTTAACATATTCATAAATGGGCCCTGGAAGTGTTACAGATTATGTAGTATCACTTTGGCAACTCCTATCACAGGGTGTTTATCCATATTAAATAGAGTAACTCTGCAGACATTTAGATTCTAAGAAAAGTAAGCTAATGAAGCATGTAATATATAACTGAAGAGTTTTTCCAATGAAAACATACGATATAGATGTCAACCTGTCATGGTATTAGAAGGAATGCAAATGATATTATTCAAATTGTCTCACAAGACACTCACTCATATTAATGTAGTCTTTGATTACATGTCTGAGTGTGTAGTATCTTTAGTTGATGCCCTAAGGAAATGTGGCACTTAACTTTTCAGTTTCTACAATACATATACCTGTATCAGAAAATAAGCTCTATCACACCTACACAGTGTCATCTGTGCCTCTACTTGTTGTCTTCTATCGTGTTATAAATGAACTTTCCATGTTTTTGATTTAGGTCTTCCCCTCTGTAGCATAGAAGGATATTGTTGTTCCTCCTATCTTTAAAAAAAACTTTCTTCGTATCCCACTTCTCCCTTTGGCTATCACCCTGTTTTCTCTTTCCTTTACAGGAAAACAACAACAACAACAACAACTTTGAAGTATGGCTAAATTTTGCTGTCTTTAAATTTTCTCTTTCATCTTTTCCTGAAACTACCCCAGTTAGACATTTGACCTTAGTCATACCAAAACAGCTCTTTTCGAGGTCAAAAAATGATCACCATGTTATATGCTCAAAGTTTAGTTTCATCTTACTTAATTTATCAGCAGCATTCCACATAGAGGTCGTTCTCTTCTTGAAACACTTTAAATTGGCTTTCATGACACCTTTATTCTTCCTATCTTTCTGTTCTTCTCAATATACTTTATTATTCTTTTGTCCTCACCTCCTCTACCTCTAAATGTTGGAGTACCCCATGGGGCTGAGTTTTAGGACATCGTTTTTTCTATGATCATATCCATCCTCATGATTTATTTAATGCTATATGTTGAAGTTACCCAAATGTATACCTTATCTCAGTAAATAGGAACCAGATTCTCCCAGTTGCTCAAGCCAAATATCTGGGTGTTATCCTTGACATCTTTCTTTCACAGCCCACATCCGAATGTCAAAAGTTCTGAGGTTCTGGGCTTCCCTGGTGGCGCAGTGGTTGAGAGTCCGCCTGCCGATGCAGGGGATACGGGTTCGTGCCCCGGTCTGGGAAGATCCCACATGCCGCGGAGAGGCTGGGCCCGTGAGCCATGGCCGCTGGGCCTGTGCATCCGGAGCCTGTGCTCCGCAATGGGGGAGGCTACAACAGTGAGAGGCCCGCGTACAGCAAAAAAAAAAAAAAAAAAAAAAAAAAAAAGTTCTGAGGTTCTATCTTCAAAAGGTATCTAGAATCCAACCACACCTCATCACCTCCACTCTTATAAGATGATACTCTTGTTAGAGCCATTCTTCTCTCTTCCTTGGATTATGCAGTGAGCTTTTATCTGAAAGAAGGAAGGGTCTCCTTTCTTCTACCCTTGCCCCACATTGTTCCATTCTTTTTTTTTTTTTTTTTTTTTTTGCGGTGCGCAGGCCTCTCACTGTTGTGGCCTCTCCCGTTGCGGAGCACAGGCTCTGGATGCACAGGCTCAGCAGCCATGGCTCACGGGCCCAGCCGCTCCACGGCATGTGGCATCCTTCCGGACCGGGGCACCAACCCGTGTCACCTGCAACAGCAGGCGGACTCTCAACCACTGCGCCACCGGGGAAGCCCCTGTTCCCATTCTTAATACAAAAATCAGTATTAAAATAAATCAGATCAGGACACTCCTCTACTCAAAACTTTCAGTGGTTTCCTATACATCTTACACTAAAGCCAAAAATGGACCTACAAGGAACTACATGGTCTAATTACCATCACTTTTCTAACCTTATCTCCTACCATTTCCCCCTTGCTTGCTTCTATTCTGCAACACTGACCTTCTTTTCATACCTGGAACATATCAGGCACACCCTTGCCTCAGGACCTCTGTATTCGCTGTTCCTTCTGCCTGTATAGGTTGTTCCTACCTGGCTCCCTCTCTCACTTTCTTCATGTAGTTTCTCAAAAATACTCCAAGCAAGTCCTCGTGTTGACTATCCAATCAAAAATTGTAAGTTCTTTGACACTATCTGTCCTCTTTGCATTTTATTTTTCCCCTATTCCTTACTACTGTCAAACATATTACATATTTTAGTGGCTTATCTTGTCTGTTTTCTCTCCCCACTAGGATATGAGGTATTTGAAGGCAGGGACTTTTTTTTTTTTTTAATTCTATTTCTAGCTGTTTTTTTAAGTGTCTAGAATACTGCCTGGTGCAAATTAAGTACACAGTATATATTTATCAAATGAATGAAGGAACAATCAAGTAAATAAATATTGAATGCTTTTAGACAGGTATGCTAGTTTTTAGTAAACTTCTACTGAAAGCACTTTTGGAAATGAAACAGCAAACTGTATATGTAATTTTTCCTTAAAAGAAATTGAGTTCCTTATTGGAATTCACAATGTAAAGAACTATAAAATTGAGTCACACATATCCTCTACAGAATAACAATACTTGAACTTAGAAAATTTAGAAGAACTCTCTACCCACCAATTTGAAGCTGAGATGCTATTGCCAGCCCTAAGCTATATTTAATAAATAAACTAAGTCCATGCTTGTAGGCCATAGTTTTAAAACTTCTTCAAAATCTTTAAAAGTTATAGAACTATTTGATTATTAAGATCTTTTAAAAAATAAATTTGTGTTAATAATATTTAATTTTGAGAAATGGAAATAAGAAAGCAAGGGGACAGGGCTTTTCCTCTTTTACTTTATACCTTTCTGAGCTGATAATTTTTTGTTTTAACACCATAAGCTTATTAGTCTTTTGAATAAAAACAGACAAAAACAACAGGGCTGCTTTTGTTTGCTTTGGCTAGAGCATAAAGAGAAGATTATTGACTTCATTCATTCAGATATTGCTTGTTTAATAACTAAGAATAAATGAATGCATGAATTTAGATTAGATGTTATTTGAATATTATCATTTCAGATTGTATCATTTTACATTTGTTTAATATTTCCTGAAACTAATCATGGTTTGCCAAATTCAATATATAATTTTGCTACCCAATGAGCTGGTATTTAAATATCTGGTGATCTCAAACACCTAAAACAGAATATAGATAAGGAAGCAAATAAGTAGGTTTCTGAATGGCCAAAGTTGATATCAGAAAGTCACTGAGGGAAATGTCAAGCTCTCTACAGTTCCAACAGTTCCCTTAGATGTAATTTACACATTTTCCACAATTATGTAAGGTTTCAAACTCTATACTCAGTTGGAAGAGTAAATTAATAGACATGTAAAAGATTATTTTTTGTAAGTAGCTGAGAAATATCAACTGGCAGCAAATGATGAAATAGAAAACCCATAACAAATGTACTTGTAGGAATTGAAAAAAACTAATATTTTAGGATCACTGTGTGGGAAAAATGACTCCATATCCTCAGGAACTCAAAGGACATCATTGTGTTACTGCAGGATATAATTATTCCTGTTCTTTATTTTTGATTGCCTTCAGTTGTCAAGAAGTTAGATTGTGTTCAATACCTTATGTTTAAGAAGGCAGGAAAGAATCACAAATATTTTTCTTAAAAAATGATGTGACATTGAAAGAATTAAATCCCTACCAATTAAGTAGTTTATTGTTTGTAATTATTGAACAAAGGTTAGGTGTGATGATTAAACAGATAGTAATATGCATATTTGTCTTGAACTACATATACAAACTAATAGGTGAGTATACATAACATGAACCTTTAGGTTATACAACTGATTTTGATTGCCTGTTAATTGCATGTAAGCTTTTTGAAATTGTCAGATTTCTTTGCTATATACATATGCATAAATCTGTATCTAATTTGCTGTAAAAAAATATATACCATAACAAACTGATATCCTTTCATATGCAGTGGTCCTGTATTTGTTCACAAACACAATGAAATGCTTAATATCTTTAGTTTGTGCATTAACCCATAAATGGGTTCTGAGATTCTTGAATTTTACAAATATAGAAAAAGCTGTGAGTTGTGAAATTTCTGTTGTTCCATGCCCAGGTGAATCAGCTCTATGTACATACATATCCCCTCTTTTTTGGATTTCTTTCCCATTTAGGTCACCACAGAGCATTGAGTAGAGTTCCCTGTGTTATACAGTTGGCTCTCATTATCTAGTTTATACATAGTAGTATATATATGTCAATGCCAATCTCCCAATCCATCCCATCCCCTCTTTCTTCCTTGGTATTCACACATTTGTCCTCTATGTCTGTGTCTTTATTTCTGCTTTGCAAATAAGGTCATCTGTATCATTTTTCTAGATTCCACATATATGCATTAATATATGATATTTGTTTTTCTCTTTCTGACTTACTTCACTCTGTATGATGGTCCATCCACCTTTCTGCAAATGGCACAATTTCATTCCTTTTTATGGCTGAGTAATATTCCATTGTATATATGTACCATATCTTCTTTCTCCATTCCTCTGCTGATGGATATTTAGGTTGATTCCACGTCCTGGCTATTGTAAATAGTGCGGCAATTAACATTGGAGTGCATATACATCTTTTTGAGTTATGGTTTTCTTTGGGTATATGCCCAGTAGTGGGATTGCTGGGTCATATGGTAGTTCTATTTTTCAGTTTTTTAAGGAACCTCCATACTCTTCTCCATAGTGGCTGTATTAATTTACATTCCCACCAAGAGTGTGAGGGTTCCCTTTTCTCCACACCCTCTCTAGCATTTATTGTTTGTAAAAGCACTGACAAGGGGTTAATCTACAAAATATACAAACAGCTCATGTAGCTCAATATCAAAAAATAAAAAAACAAGCAGCCCAATCAAAAACTGGGCAGAAAACCTAAACTGACATTTCTCCAAACAAGACATCTAGATGGCCAAAAAACACATGAAAAGATGCTCAACATCACTAATTATTAGAGAAATGCAAATTGAAACTATAATGAGGTATCACCTCACACCAGTCAGAATGGTCATCATCAAAAAATCTACAATCAGTAACTTTCTCTTAATTAAAACATTCTTGTTTCACCTGAGCTTCTGTTGTGCTTTAGTCAAGTTTTCTCCCTAACAATGTCTTCAGTTTTGTTGTTGCCTTACTCTTCTCACCCTAAAATGACAGGAAGCTAAAAAAAGAGAAACAAAAACTGCCTGCTTTCCATCTCTAGCTAACTGTATGTCCCAACCTTTCTTCTCTATGTCATGAATGATGTTTCCCTTTTTATGGTCAGAATGTCTTTCAAAATATACATTCAATTTTAAGGAGTTTTTCCAGTACTTAAGCTTTTTCTAGCTTCCATTATTATAGAAATATATACACATATACATGTATGTGTATGGGTGTATACATATATGTATATATAACATATTTTACAGAATTACCTTAGTAATATGTGACAGATTTGTATTTAACTTGCTTTTCT
The DNA here is from genome assembly GCF_025265405.1 of Mesoplodon densirostris. Classification (NCBI taxonomy): domain Eukaryota; kingdom Metazoa; phylum Chordata; class Mammalia; order Artiodactyla; family Ziphiidae; genus Mesoplodon; species Mesoplodon densirostris. The sequence continues at coordinate 25,489,796 of NC_082668.1, forward strand.
AAGGATAAGATGAAAGTACACTGATAGTCTTATGGTTATCAGGATTGCAATGGATTTTAATTACTATGTTTCATTGTAAACAGTAAGCTATGTCAATGAGTGTTAAGAGACTGAATGAAAGTCATTTGCTGGTTTAGTCTCTGTAAAAATAGCACCTCATTCAATTAGTTGTCGTACAATCACATTGTAGAAATCAGGTATTAGACTATGAAATAGAATACCCCACTCTCAAATTATGCGCGTAGTTCATCTAACTTCAAAAGAAAAGATAAATATATGTAAAGATTCTGGAGAAACTGTAAAAGTAATTAATAGGTTGCAGCAGAGATCACAACCCCTATAGGTTGGCAAGAAGGGACTCAGTTACCTAAAGATGCTTACTAAGAAGGAGCCAGTGTATCTAAACCTGGAATAGTTGGCATTTTGATAATTCTCTTAGTAGTAGTCCAAGTTTAATGACAGTGCTGAGCTCCTATAACCTTTCTAGATAGACCTTATTTATTTCCCTCACATCTTAAATTTTCTCTTTAAGTGGACAATTAAATTTGCAGTGACCTGGGGTATATGGTAGAGAAGTAGAGGATTGGACTGTAACCCCAACATTGTAGTCTAGACTTGGGAAAAGCTTCTGACATTGAGGCATCAGTAGATAACTTATGTTTAATTATATCACAATCAGGGGTCATATATGTTATAACCACTATAACAATGTGATGAGATCAAGTTTTATAATTGACAATATAAAATCTCACCATTTATTATAGCTGTGTCACAAACCAATTACATACTCTTTCTAGAGGACAAAAACAGTTGTGCTTAGTAAAGCCCAAATTAACAAAAAGTCCTATAGTTGCTTATAAAGCTGTAGTACAGGGACTTTGAAATGGTTGTACATAATTCAAAAACTGGGCATTGGTTCAAAGTTTATCCAATTAATTCCTTGATTTTTATCATAAAGTAGAAACTAAAATAATTTTTATTGAATTGTTGATTTATACTTTAAAATGTTTTAAGTATTATATGTATTTTATGTATTTTTAATCACAAAAATAAAAAAAACAAAATTCAAGCCATGCAGAAAAGTAAAAATTTAAAAGTTAACACCTTCAACATTACTTAAATCTCAAACTCCAGTGATAACCACTGTAAAGAATTTTCTTTAGTACACCATTAATTTTTAAAGTGCTATGATTCAATGTTACTTGAGAAAACAGACTAATTTATGATGCTTTATTTTTAATTGCTTTCTAGATAAGAAGATCTTAGAACTTACATTCAAGGCCCCTGCAAGTAGGCACATCCAAATTTTTTGACCAATTCTAATAATATGAAATAAATGTAATTGCATTTGGCTGGTTTTCTATTTGAAGAAATCCTTACATTATATTTTCTTTAAGTGGGGGAGCCCTGTATTATTTACAGCTTTATTGAGGTATAACTTACATGTGATGAAATACACCCCTTTTATGTATACAATAGATAAAATAAATTTTAATAAACTTGTAGAGTTATGCTACCATTACCATAATATTGTCTTGGAACATTTCCTTCACTCTAAAATTTTGTTTATGCTCTATCACAATCAGTCTGCCCTACATCCACCCCCAGGCAGCCACTCATCTGCCTTCTGTCTCTATAGATTTGCCTATTCTGGAAATTTCACATAAATGGATTTATAGAATAACTTGGTTTGGTTTTTGTGTCTGGCTTTTCTTAAAGTTTAGGATATTGTTTTTGAGGTTTACCCATTTAATGGCTTGTTATATTACTAGATTGTTTCTTTTTATTGTTGACCAGTTGGTGGATATTTGTATTGTTTCCAAATGGAGCTATTATAATTAAAGCTATGAACATTCCTCCCAAATCTAGTCATTCCTGAGTTCTTCCCATCTCAACAAATGTCACCACGCTTTATCTAGTGCCTGGGCTGAAAACCTGAGATTCTGTTTCATTCCACCTGTCTCAGCCTACTAATAGTAGCTATACTCTCTGTCTAGGACACTTTTATGCCTGATCATCCCAAGGCTGGATCTTTCTTATTATTTAGGTCTCAGCTTAAATGTCACCCCCTCAGTACAAATTAGTTCTCTCTCATTTATCATTACCTGATAATGATTTTTAATATTGTCTTTATTTGTTATAGTATTCCCATAATTTTCAGAGTAGGTGCCCAGTACTGTGTCATATAAAGAAATACAGCTATTGTTCTTGGCCTTAAATCTAGGGCTTAAGAAGGTACATTATATTTATTAGTTAACTTCACTTCTTGCAATTACACACTATTAGTATAGTTTTCTGTGTATCTGTTTTCCCTATTATATTTTCTTTTTTCTTTTTTGAAATTTCCAGTCTGTTTATTAAAATGTAAATTTGTGGCTATCTGTAAGTTGTTTTTTTAAAAAATTAATTTTATTGGAGTATAGTTGCTTTACAAAGTTGTGTTAGTTTCTACTGTACAACAAAATGAATCAGCTATACATATGCATATATCCCATCATTTTTGGATTTCCTTTTAGGTCACCACAGTGCATTAAGTAGAGTTCCCTGTGCTATACAATATGTTCTCATTAGTTGTCTATTTTATATATAGTATCAATAATGTATATGTGTCAATCCCAATCTCCCAATTCCTCCCAGCACACACCTTCCTGCTTGGTATCCATACATTTGTTCTCTACGTCTGTGTCTCTATTTCTGCTTTTCAAATAAGATCATCTATTCCATTTTTCTAGATTCCACACATATGTGTTAATATATGATATTTGTTTTTTCTCTTTTTGACTTACTTCATTCTGTATGACAATCTTTATGTCCATCCACGTCTCTACAAATGACCCAATTTCATTCCTTTTTATGGCTGAGTAATATTCCATTGTATATATGTACCACATCATCTTTATCTATTCCTCTGTTGATGGACATTTAGGTTGCTTCCATGTCCTGGCTATTGTAAATAGTGCTGCAATGAACATTGGGGTGCATGTGTCTTTTCGAATTATGGTTTCTCTGGGTGTATGCCCAGTAGTGGGATTGCTGGGTCGTATGGTAGTTCTATTTTTAGTTTTTTAAGGAAGCTCAATGCCGTTTTCTACAGTGGCTGTATCAATTTACATTCCCACAAACAGTACATGAGGGATCCTTTTTTCCACACCCTCTCCAGCATTTAGCATTTGTAGATTTTTTGTTGATGGCCATTCTGACCTGTGTGATGATACCTCACTATTATATTTTCTTCATGACATTTTTTTTTTTTTTTTTTTTTTTTTTTTTGCGGTATGCGGGCCTCTCACTGTTGTGGCCTCCCCCGTTGCGGAGCACAGGCTCCGGACGCGCAGGCTCCGGACGCACAGGCTCAGCGGCCATGGCTCACGGGCCCAGCCGCTCCGCGGCATATGGGATCCTCCCAGACCGGGGCACGAACCCGTATCCCCTGCATCGGCAGGCGGACTCTCAACCACTTGCGCCACCAGGGAGGCCCCTTCATGACATTTTTGAAACTCAGCTTGAACTTCATAGATTTAAGGAAAATAAGTGGAGAATATAATTTTATCACCTGAATTTCTATTTCTTTAAATGAAAATATTCTAGAACTAATGACAACATTAATTAGAAACTTTCAACCATAAACCTCTTAACCCCCGGAATGAGAGAGAAACATTAAAAAGTTTTTTGAAATGTTAATAGTTTAATCATAAAACACTAATTTTTTTTTTTTTTTGCGGTATGCGGGCCTCTCACTGTTGTGGCCTCCCCCGTCGCGGAGCACAGGCTCCGGACGCGCAGGCTCCGGACGCGCAGGCTCAGCGGCCATGGCTCACGGGCCCAGCCGCTCCGCGGCATATGGGATCCTCCCAGACCGGGGCACGAACCCGTATCCCCTGCATCGGCAGGCGGACTCTCAACCACTTGCGCCACCAGGGAGGCCCAAAACACTAATTTTTTTGACAAAGGAAACACAAGCAGAATCCCATTAGAAGTAACAACTATGGCATACAGGTGCAATTCCAAGGCATCATAGCTGTTTAGAGTTTAAATGAATAATAATGGCACAATAACTATCTCTTTATTTTGTCTTTTCACAAACTATGAATAATTTGATTTCTAGGAATTTATTGATATCTAAAATTATTTAAATAAATATTTGCTATGCAATTTAATCAAAGTGATTTTTTAAAATTTATTTCATATTGGGGTATAGTTGATTAACAATGTTGTGTTAGTCTCTGGTGTACAGAATTATGATTCAGTTATACATATACATATATCTATTATTTTTCAAATTCTTTTCCCATTTAGGTTATTACAAAATATTGAGCAGAGTTCCCTGTGCTATACAATAGGTCCTTGTTGGTTATCTATTTTAAATACAGTAGTATGTATGTGTCATTCCCAAACTTACAATTTATCCCTCCCCTTCACCCTGATTTTTAAATGACATATTAGATTTTCAGGATTTTGAGCCAGAAGAAACTTTGTAAATCATCAAATCCTATAGGTTTTCTTTGTTGTTGTTGAGGAAACTGAGGCTTAAGTTTAGGTTGTAAATTCTGTGAGAATTTACTGAGCACCTGCAGAAATCGTCTCATAGAAAATAAGGAAACTGTGCTGCTGTTTACAGATATACTAAAGATTTCCTTGCCTTTCTTCTTATTGTTTTCTCTTCTTGAATTCTTTTCTCTCATTTTCACATTTCTAATTCCATTCAAGACCCTAGCTCAAATATCACTTTCTTCAAAAGAAAGTGATTTCCTTTCTGATTCCAGAGATGTCAATTATTTCTCATCCTCTGCACACCAATAACTTTCTAGCTACATCCCTTATGACATCTCTATCTTGTGTTTTATCTATATTCTCACATTAAATTGAAGCTACTCGAAGGCAGTGATTCTATCATTATATCTCATTCACCTTTTCATCTCCTATAAACTCGACTGTGTCTTTCATTTAATTGTGTTCAATACATATTTGTTGAATAAGTGAATGGAATGCAGTATTGATTTCTGTTATTAAAATGTAGATAGCATCCTCATTATTTCTATCATAAGGAGGAACAGTACACTCAATGAACATTTTCAACTCGTGCACATTTATTTCAAGCTGCTTAAAATGAAATAATCCAGTTAATTTGAGCTTTTAAAACAAAGCAGTTTGTGGTTCTCTTCTTTGCTAAAATTGTCTTATTAGCATAAATTAGTCCTTTTATGTTAAACTTCTGTGAGTAGTGTATTGCAGATACATGTCAACTGTCATTTCCTTATTCAGACCATGGGATTCAGAGAAGGACCCAGAGAGGTCAGTTAATCTACATTTACAGAGCTCTCAGAGACAGTGTATATATATCCAAACCAGTTCTGATAGAGCGTCATTTATCTAATCTTAAAGGCTCTCCTGAGGTTTGCAAAGGAACACTGACAGATGCAAAACCTGTTGACTCAGGATTCCTATATCCTATGAAAGTCACAACCAAACAACATTTAGCTCAGCCATAGAAAACATTTAATATATTATCTTCCTTTGAATTTTTCTACTATCTCCCTATTCTAAGTAGTCCGGAGGGAGTAAAAGTATCTCAGAGAGTTCAAGAAGAAGAGGAGAAGGCTTTCTGAGATGTTTCTTTTTTCTTGACAAGCTGGTTTTATAAGGTTGAGGCAAGGGTACAAGGTAAGGGCCTGATTATAAGGTTGACATCACCATACACATTTGTCTTTCCATAGTGGTGGTTGTTTCCTTAAATCCTTGGAAACAACGATCAATGTCAGGCTTCATGCCATCCTCAGGATATTTTTGCATAATAAGAAACTTACTTGTGTTTCCACAGTATAATTTTTCCTTTTACAGCAGGACTAAATCTAATGTAAAAATCACAAGAAAAGAAATGGAAATAATACTACCAGGTATGGTTACCTGAAAGAGATTTTTAAGGCTCAGGCAAGATTTTTTAAAATTGTTGCTGTTGTCATACATAGTAAGTTATAAGAAATTATACCAGATATGGACTTTATTATTATTGATATTGTCAGTGAAATATTCCAAACCATATTTCAGTAATACTGGGATCAAATTGTCAAGAAAAACTATTTATGATTTTTGATTATTAATTTTCCATTATGGTTGGATAACTTCTATGCAATTATTAAAAATATTTTTCAAAACTATTAAAAAACAAAAAGGAAATATTAATGATATAATGATAAGAGACTATGCAAGATACCAATTTATATATTCAATGCAATCAATATTTTTAAAAGTTTTTGGTACATACACATTCACACCAAAGACACACCCAAAAGGTAATACACTGGCATAGTACGAGTGGAAGGATTTATAAATGACATTTACTTTTAAAACCTTTTTGCAGACTTTTTCAAATTTTCTATAATAAGCGTGTATCCATTTAATAAGAAGAAAATGTTCTTTTTTTTTTTTTTTTTTTTTTTTTGCGGTACGCGGGCCTCTCACTGTTGTGGCCTCTCCCGTTGCGGAGCACAGGCTCCAGACGTGCAGGCTCAGCGGCCATGGCTCACGGGCCCAGCCGCTCCATGGCATGTGGGATCTTCCCGGACCGGGGCACGAACCTGTGTCCCCTGCATCGGCAGGCGGACTCTCAACCACTGCGCCACCAGGGAAGCCCGAAAATGTTCTTTTAAAAGATAATAAGGTAACTCTTTTTAAAATCACACTTTCACTGAAATAACTTATAGACTTCTGAGGTGTCAGTGGATGTTTTACATATGACGAGTGTGGCAATGCTCAATGAACAATTGTAGCCATTTTAATGCATTTAATAATAGCATACATAAATATGCATATACAGAATGCTTAATAATTTATGTCTTTTACTTTTTATCCTTACATTACTCTTTTCAGGCAGTAAGAAAGGGAAATAGAGTAAGAAGGAACTGAGTTTCAGAGAAATTAGGTCACTTGACAAATTCTATACCAACAGTAGTCAACACAAATCAGTCTAACTACCATCTTTCCTGCACAGTGATACTTTTTCTTGTACCCAGGCATAAAAGCTGAACTTAGTAGTTGCATAAAAACTTTACCTGATTCCTCAAAATTGAATAAGTACCTGATTACATTTAAGTTTTAAAATTCCTGATTACATTTAACTTTTAGATAATACTTTGATGTTTTCAAGAATTTATTCATTTTCTTTCAATTTACTTTTATCCCTCCTATGTTAAGCTTAAGTATTGTGACTATTTGGTTGAGGCTATAATTGCTGCTGTCATCCACTCTGATAATTTTCATCTTTGCTTCCCTATGTAAACTTTAGATTTACATGTCTTATCACTTGTATTAGGTTTTCTATTTTGATGAAATAGGAAATAATAATATTCAAATAATTGAATCATTACTATGTAGGTAAATATTTCTTAACTCCCCAAACTGAACAGTTGACAGGCAGGCAGCAACTTCATGTGAGAGTTCCAAATGCTGGTTTGCCAGCTGATGTAAGAAAGTATAGTTTTGGAGTATGAAAGTGGTAAGGGGTGTTAACGTCACAGGTACAAAAGTACAAGTTGTATGAAAGTTGAGCATAATGAAGCCAACAATTTCCTTCGTGCCATGTTATGAACTTTCCTTAATAAAGAGTTTTTATTACTGTGGCTTAAGCTCTTGAATTATCAAACTCTGTGTAGCTGACAGGGAGAGTAAACTATTCCATTTTAATAAACTCTAGTTTCTTGACAAATATTTCGAATTGAATTCCAGACAACTTAACTGAGCTCCTAGTTTGTCTTTGTACTGTGTAGGCCATTTTAAACATGCAAAAGATACCAGTTTTGGTGAGACTTTTATTGGGGTGTAGTAAAGGCTTCATGATGGCTCTGGATTCAGATGACCTCAGTTCAATTCCTGGCTCCAGCACTCAATATATAACCTTGGGTAAGTCCCTTAACATCTGTAAAAGTGAGCTAATAGCAATCTAACTGTACTGGGTTGTTGTGAGGATTAAATGAGGAAAAAGTATGTAAACCACTTGTAAAAGTGAGTGGCTAATGCATATTAAGTACTTAAGTAATGTTAGCTAGACCATATTGATTATGACAATATAGAGGAGAGAAAGCACAGATGTTTGAAGCACTCATGTAAGAACACAAGCGTGCAAATGATTAAACAGTACCAATAAACAGTGCTATACGTGTAGGAAGCCAACTGGAGAGAGGTCATTGATATCTTCAAAGAAGGTTTTGGAATAGTTAAAATTTGAACCACGTTGTAAAAGACAGGTAAAGTTTGAAAAGATATTTTCTGTGACTTTGGCTCAAGGTAAGAGGAGTGGTAAAGCCTGAAGGAAGTGATACAATTTGAGAAAGAGAAATTACCGTGGTTAAATAAAAGACATTAGGGTGAAATATAAGATTGTCAGGGGAACACCTTTTCTCCTAGTCTTCTCCTTTTTTCAGAGCTTGAAAGTGAAAACAGGTGAGGATGAGTGTGGTTGCTGTAAAGCAGAAATTATTTTCTCAACGCCCTCTTCCCTACTTGTTATCTTTTAGTACATTTTTCATCTCAAATTCTGCCTTGTGGAGTTTTCAAAGGCAAGATCACAGTTGTATGTCTTGTCAGAATGCTTCAGACTTGACCTCTGGATTTCATTCTATGTCAGATTCTAGAGTAAAACCCACAGGCTTTTGTTGGAGACCTCTTCTGTGTTGCTTTGGAACTAGTGAAAAAAACATGGATTTGTGATGTTGATGTACATTGAAAAAAACAGGTGTTTTGTGATTTAATTCTTTTCTTCCACCTACCTCATAAACTTCTAATGTATAATGAAAAAATATTTTTATTAATGTGCTGCTTATTTATGAATTACACTATTCTCCTTGTGCCCACCTACATTTATTTTATCATTTTGTTAGAACCATAAGCTTTTTACATTGTTAGCACCTCCCCTGTAGATTGAATACATGATCAAAATTAAGCAGATAGTGCAAAATACTGATTTTAGAATGCTTACACTAAATTAACTTGAATTATGTTCCTTTCTAATGTTTTCAAAGCACACCATTCATTATACATAGATGGCTTTTGCTAACTGTAATGGAGTCGATAAAGAAGCTACTTGAAGGAAGCAGAGATCATTAAGTCCATTTTTTAAATTGCTTATTGAATCCCAATTACTAATGACTAGTCCTGGGCTTTTTTTTTTTTTTTTCTTTTTCTTCTTCTTCTTCTTGCTTGTATCTGGAGTGTCCGGTTCTACAGCTGTTATTTCACTCCATATGTAGTGGCATCATTTGATATCTATAGTATTGTTGCCTTAATTCCAGAGCCCAGAGGTAAGTGATTTTAGTATGACTACTACTAACTCACCAGAACTAAAATTCATAGATTGACTATTACAGTAATCTCAGATGCCTGAAAACTAAAATATTCTATAACAGAAAAATAATAATCTTAGAAATATATTCATTGTGGTGAGACTTGAAGAGACCTGAATACCTCTGGTTCATCCTATGAATTGATTCTGATGGATACAATTTAATCTATCTCAGACTTTCAACTTTCATTTAAACATCACTTTATATTTATTTTCATTTTTAAAATAAAATTTGAAACATTGTACTTATTTATGAGTATATGAGTATTTGTTGCCAATATCAAGATTTGTTACTTTACAAGGCAAGTCCTATTCTGTAGCATATTTACTCTAAAATAATTGCCTAGTTATAAAGTGTAACTGTGATAGATTTGGTTCCTTTCATAGATTTTTTTATATTAACATTGATGCCACTAAGACTAAAATAAACATAAACATTCACAAATGTGATAGGTTTTTTTCTCCCTTACATGGTGATAAAAGGTCATTAAGACAGACATGAGTTTGCTATGCCAAAAAATTAAATTTCCTCTTATCTCACAGAATTACCCTTTCTCTCCTGCTAGAAATCATAACATCCATATATGGTTCTTAATCTTTTTTTTTGAAATAAACACTTTCACCTTTACATCAGTTGAATGCCTCCTAAGTGGCCACAGTCTGCCAGATGTATGACTTGCCAATCTGGTCACTGCTCTTTTAATTTTTTTTTTGACTATTAAAAAAAAAGAAACTACATTAGCTGCTAATGAAGAGCCCATTCTGTGCCATTGATTAATTGGCATTGATAAATAAGCCACATTAGTATTACAAGAAAATGGCATAACAGATTGATATTGACTCGAGCTCTCTAGGAATAAAGCTGAAGAGAACTCAGCACACCATCTGGAAGAGACAATGAGAGGTGGCGAATTTCATGCAACGGGGAAAAGGGGAGTGTGCTTTTCAGATGCCACATATCTGAACTGACACTTTGATGTGTTCAAGTGCAATCTCCCCTGTCAAAATATTTCTTTCTTTAGCCGTATTCAATCTAATGCAATCAGACCGCAGTGTGGAAGGCTGCCATATCCTCTTAGGTGAGATTTGTCTTGGAATAACAAGCTGCAAAGCTTCCAAATTGTAGTGCCACAATTTAAATGATAAAAAGAAAAAAAAACATGCAACACCAGCTTCAGTTAAAATTTACAACTTGCTGTGCCACCTTTAATAAGAATTTGAAAGTTCAAGTATAAGCCACTCACTTTTTTTACAAATTATAGTAACACTATATAACTGAATGGGAATTATCTATTATTTTATATTTATAAAACGTATAAATACATGTTCATTTAATTTACCCTGCTTAAATGAATTTATCCTTCCCACAGGAAATTTCTACTAATAAGAACACATTTATGGGCTAATTGTCTTTTAAAAAATTTTTTTTAATATATATATATATATATTTTAATTTTTGGCTGTGTTGGGTCTTCGTTTCTGTACGAGGGCTTTCTCTAGTTGTGGCAAGCGGGGTCCACTCTTCATCGCGGTGCGTGGGCCTCTCACTATCGCGGCCTCTCTTGTTGCGGAGCACAGGCTCCAGACGCGCAGGCTCAGTAGTTGTGGCTCACGAGCCTAGTTGCTCCACGGTACATGGGATCTTCCCAGTCCAGAGCTCGAACCCGTGTCCCCTGCATTGGCAGGCAGATTCTCAACCACTGTGCCACCAGGGAAGCCCCGGGCTAATTGTCTTGACTCATTTATGGGGAAATTATCATCTTGAGATGAGGTGCGAGATCATGTATTAATATCTTTGCGATGCCTCCATAGTTTCTTTTATAGGGATTAAATAACTTTGTATTTATTTTAATAAAAGTATCTTTATTTTCATGTACATATACTAAATAAAATTTTATAAAAAGTTATTAAAATATTTTAAAATTACAAATGGGCCATAACTGTTTGGTCAGATCAATAAAATATTGTAGATACTGTATTTATCAATGCTTTCTATCCTTTAACAAAATGAATGTTTTATTTGATGTAATGGGTAAAGAAGTGTCTACTTCAAATCTAATCCAAATAAGGTATGCACAATTTAATTTGGGGGCTAAAAATTAATTACTCAATCAATTAATTAGTCTTATTAAATTTAGATCAAAGTTTGTTTACTTTAGAAGTTTAAAATCAATACCATGGTAATTTATATTTTAATCTATCACATATAAAATTTCTTGGCATGAAACTGTTTATAGGTTGATAGTCATATTCAAACAGTTTTTCTATCTGTTCACAAAATTTTGATTTCTATTTCTATTAGACTCATTTGTATTGATCAAATTTTAACCTTTTATTATTTATACAATACCTTTACATTATTTTATTTTTACTAGTGTGTTTAGTCTATTCACACAAAAAACATGCAAACACATATACATATTAAATTAAAACATGATAAAATGACTTGCTCCAGGCCCTATAATCATTTTATTTGTGAAGATTTACATGGAAACTAGAAATAACAGGTAGATTCACCAATGCAATGCAATTATTTTACCGACTTATTTTACACAATATCTCCAATACCTAAAAGGTATGGTTGTAAATATTGAAAATACCCTAGTGAGAAAATTAACAAGGGGAAACATCCCACACCAAAGCAAATGGTGGAAAAACCAATAGAATTTATACTGAAATTTGCCACATTTCTCTGTGGATAGAAAGTTTTTAAGATATCAGTTTCTAAGATAATAGCTAATACTAATAACCAGATAAAATTAGACAATGTGGATATTACCTGTGTTAAATGTTTCTTAATAAAATTTAGGTAAGTTAGTAAAATCTTGGAACTGTTCATATACATGCCTATACAATTTAAGATCATTTTTATGATGTAATTATCTGTTTATATATAATTCAGTGAAAAGATACAGACAGGTATGAAACCTGTCTTATATTTGGTGGGTATACACAGTGAAAGGCTGGCACTTTACAAAGTTTCACTATGATAAAATTCACCAGTGTAATATAAAGATTTGAAAAATTTAGTGTTTAAAAATGTGATCATTCAAATCTGCTCTGGACCAGTCAACTCATTTTTTAAAATCAATTTATTGATATATGACTGACATACAAAAAGTTGTACACATTTTATATATACAATTTGGTAAGTTTTGAGATAAGCATAGATTATATATAGATAGATAGCATAGATTATATATATAGCATAGATTATACTATGCCATAAACATATCCATCATCTCCAAAATTTCCTTGATATTTATTATTTTTCCTTAATTTTATCATTATTTCTTGATAAGAATACTTTATATAATATCTGTCCCCTTATAACATTTTTAAGTGTATAATACAGTATTGTTAGCTAGAGGCTATACTGTACAGTAGATCTCTAGGACTTTTTCATCTTGTATAACTGAAATTTTGCACCCTTTGAATCATATCTCCTTGTTTCTCCCTCCCACTAGACTCTCTGCTTTTTGACTTTGACTATTTTATATTCCTCATATGTCATATCATGTAGTATTTGTTCTTCTGTGTCTTACTTATTTCACTTAGCAAATTGTCCTCCATGTTCATTCATATTGTTTCAAATAGCAAGATTACCTTCTATTTTAAGGCTGAATAATTTTTTTATTTTATGTATATACCATATTTTCTTTATTCATTCATCCATCAACAGTCACTTAGGTCGCTTCCCTGTCTGCAGTGAACAAGGGGGTGCAGGTATCTCTATGATATTCTGATTTCAATTCCTTTGGGTATATACCCAGAGTAGATTGTTGGATCATAATGGTAGTTCTATTTTTTTTTTTTACTGAAGAACCTCAATACTATTTTCCATAGTGCTTGTACCGATTTATGTTTCCACCAGTAGTGTGTATGGTTCCCTTTTCTCCACATCCTTGTGGAGATCCCTTGTTATTTTTTGTTATTTCGATAATAGCCATACTAACAAGTGTGAGGTGATATTTCATTGTGGATTTGGATTTGCATTTCCCTGATGATTAGTGAAGTTGAATATCTTTTTGTTTACCTGTTGACCATGTCTATGTCTTCTTTGTAGAAATGTCTACTCAGTTCCTTTGTTAATTTTTAAATTGGGTTGCTTAGTTTTTTTGTTGTTGTTGTTGTTATTTCCCTATAATTTTGGATATTAACCCCTTATCAGATATATTGTTTACAAATATTTTCTCCTATTCTGTATGTTTCTCCTATTCTGTAGGTTTTGTTGATTGTTTCTTTTTTTGCGAAGAAGTTTTTAGTTTGACGTAGTTCCAGTTGTTGATTTTTGCTTTTGTTGCCTATGTTTTTGTTGTCGTATCCAAGAAATCATTGCCAAGGCCGAAGTTAAGAAGATTTTTTTTTTTCTTATATGGTTTTTACAGTTTCAGATCTTATGTTCTTGACATGTTCTACTGACCTCTGGCTACTGCTTTTAAGAGACATTTTGATACTGGAATTTTTTCAGAGATAAGCGTCTGGGATGGTACAGGCTCCTGATACCAAGTCATAAGAAGGATAATTTTTAAAATGTGAAATCTTTAGCTTTGAGAGAGAAAAATCCAGGAAGAAGGAGATATCTTTGAAATATAAAGCCTGTCATATGCAAGAGGGAAGGGAAATTTCTTTGAAAATTTAAAGGGCAGCAAGGGTAGACGTTGTGGAGAAAGAAGATTTTTGCTATTAATAGGAAGGAATTAATGACAGCTGACTGAAAATAAAATGACCTCCCTTGAGAAGTGGTGAATTTCTTATCATTGAATATGGTTGTGCAAAGGTGGGATGATATCTTGTTAGGCACATTGTGGGTTAGATAGGTGAATTCCCCTGCCAAACCTAGAATCTACTTCTCCAAAAATATTACAGCAATCTGTGTATTTGTCATAAATGGTGAACATATAGATACATTTTTAGATTTTCCTCAAAAATATTTCTACTCTTTGATAGCATTATGAAATTCCAAGGATTCTGTCCCCTAGTGTTCGAATAAATTTATTAATTATCTGGAACTAAATTTAATTGCTAATAATTTTCTGGAAATAAAATTATATTTTTATATATGATTTCAGGAAAACATTCAAATTCCCATTGCTAATTTTCTTAATGGTTAGGTTATAGTTTAAAACAAACATTCATGACCTGTTCTAGTTTATTCTTACCTTACCTTCATAGAAGATCAAGTAAGACTTGTTTAATTTGCCAAAATCATCAATTCAAGTTTTCATAATAAGCAACTTAGAAAAATTGAACTATCTGATCATGGTCACAGATATACATTTTTATCTAAAATTTGGATTTTAGAATATCCAGTTAGATGATCTTGCTGCTTCCCCATTTTACTTCTTTTTGTATTATTTGGATTGGCCAAAAAGTAAACCTGAATGAACTTTTTGGCCAGCCCAATACTTTGCCTCTTAATGTTTAACAGTATGTTCCATTTAACTTGATTTTCCTCCTCTGAAAAGCTTGTTATTCAGTCCCTTTAGGATTAGAGTTCTGGCAGATAAAAACATTCTGTCTTTCACTTGTTTTTTGTATTTATATAATAGCATAATTTTCTATTTCATACCTCTTTATGTTTGAAGGAGTGTACCACATTATATTATAAAAACCTCCTGTTAAAGTTGAATTGTGTTTTCAAGTGGAGAGAAAACCTGAGGTTATGAGCAAAAACAAGCCTCCCAAGAAAGGAAATACTTTGAATGGGGTTTAGCTCTGACAGATAACTTGAAAATAACCAGTAGCAGAGGTATAGGAAGAGACATTTATGATAGATCACTAGTTAAGACGAAGATGATGAAAATTGCCTTCAGAAGTAGCTTCAGGACCCTGACTGAGTGGAAATATCCATCTTGATAATATTTTGGATGGTGATTTACTCCATACAAAGCACTTTGATATAAATTGTAACATGTAACCCTCATATAACCTTGTCAGAAATGTAGGGCATTTGTGTAGTATTTCTATTTACATGTGAAGAAATTAAATCTCAAAGTGTTTAAATGATTTAATAAAGACCATTAATTAATAAGTGCTTGAACTGATAAAACCCTCGAAATCCAGACCCCATATTCAGTTTTCTTTTCATTACTCTTCATATAGAGATTTTTGGGAGTGATTGTACTTAGCACTTTTCACAAGACTGAAATATTACAGGTTGGTTCTTTAAGCCATTACATTTCACAGGAATTATGGTAAGACTAGAAAAAAAATAAAATTAAAAAACTGCTACCAATGTAACAGTCTTGCTCATAGATATATGACTTAACATTAAAATTATTAAAATCCTTGCTTAAAATTCTCTCAAAAAGGAGAATGAACTAAATTTTTTTTTTTTTTTTTTTTTTTTGCGGTACACAGGCCTCCCACTGTTGTGGCCTCTCCCGTTGCAGAGCACAGGCTCCGGAGGCACAGGCTCAGCGGTCATGGCTCATGGGCCTAGCCGCCTCGCGGCATGTGGGATCTTCCTGGACCAGGGCACAAACCCGTGTCCCCTGCATCGGCAGGCAGACTCTCAACCACTGCGCCACCAGGGAAGCCCTGAACTAAATTTTTAAATAAAGAAAAGTAAATAGAAAAATGAACCAAATTATTTTTTATCTTAGTTGACTGCAAGATTTTGTCCACATAAATAAATAAATGTGTGCCAGGGTTAGTTATATTGGTACAGGAGGAGTAAAAATATAAGGAAAATAAACAGCATGTATTGTACTGGATGGTATCTATTTAATTTTTATCATATGTTTCTATGAGAACTAATATGTATGAAGTGTGAATAAATGTAAGGAAAATATCCACACTATGGAACATTTCCCTTCTCTAGAATAAACCTTGGCAGGCCATATTATCCATGTAATTGCCATTTCCTGATGAAAATGAGGTTTCTTTGAAGGCATTTAACAAGAGCCAAATTTTTAATGCTGCTTCTGGCACTTATGTATGATATCGAGGCACTTTGCCATTTCAATCTGAAATAAAGAAAGATGGAAGGAAAATATCCTCCTCTTTTTTAAGTTCCAGGCCTCTCTAGGTATAAGCCCATCAGGCGCCCAGACAAATAATTTAAAACTGGTTGAAGAACAAAGATAAAATGTTTTAAAACTTTTTTTTTTTCTGTGGGACACCCTAAGGTTTTGTCTGTTTGGAATGTCTGAATTATTTTCTTGCTTCTTAGTGTGAAATCATTTCTTCAAAACCTGTCCATAAACTAATGCTCAGCTATCTCTGGTTTCTGTAAAACTAGATGAAAAAAATTGCAGAAATAGCAAATGGAAATTAGTTTTCTAAGATCAAATAGTTGAAATAAGGTATCTTGGTAAACTTTCCTAGTATTGCTGATGTTCACATCCTAATTGTGTTTCCAAAGTAGATGAAGAAAAATAAATCAATTTCTTAAATTTGGGTAAAATTTACAGTCTTTTGTGAATTTTTTAGGTGTAAGTGAATTAAAGTCCAGTCATTAGTTTATGTAATGGTATCACTTTTATGCATAATGTAAAGATTCCACAGTAAGTGCATGATTCTCTTGTGATTTCTGGAATGTCACTATTCACAGGCCTTTTGAGACCCCAGAGTCATTATGCTGCTCATCTTTTTTTTTTTTTTTTTTGCGATATGCTGGCCTCTCACTGTTGTGGTCTTTCCCGTTGCGGAGCACAGGCTCCGGACGCGCAGGCTCAGCAGCCATGGCTCACGAGACCAGCTGCTCTGTGGCATGTGGTATCTTCCTGGACTGGGGCATGAACCCGTGTCCCCTGCATCGGCAGGCAGACTCTCAACCACTGTGCCAGCAGGGAAGCCCTGATGCTCATCTTTAGTGACAAATTTTTATATAATGATTCCTCATTTTATTTTATTTTTATTTTTTCTTGGCTCTGTCATGCAGCTTGCAGGATTTTAGTTCCCTGACCAGGGATTAAACCCGGGCCCTCGACAGTGAAAGCACAGAGTCTTAACCACTGGACCACCAGGGAATTCCTCATTTTAGATAGATAAGTAGATAGATTTAAAATAACCTGAATGAGTATGTATAATTCATATTATATAGACACAAGATTTGCAAAATGTGTTCAGCAAACCATATGTACAACATTCAACTAAGAGAGCTTGTTTGAAACCTACATGCATTTGTGTGTTACATGTTTTCTGGTTTTTAATTATTTGAAGACAGTAATTATTCTGAAAATGGTATGTCCTTGATCATCTGGGTGATGGTGTTCAACAATATGCTTGGCAATTTAAACAAAAAGATATTTTACCTCAGTTGCCTCTGAAAGGCATTAAACTGGACTTTGAATTTAAATTTTGCTCATCTTAGAACATGATATTTATTGGAAATCAATTAAGTGAGATAGTAGAAATAGTATATTTTATTTTGGGTAAAGTATTATTGTTGTAGCCTATCTACACACAGAATTTTTAAGTTGCAACCCATATTTTGATATCTGTTAATTCTGTGCATTTCTATCCTATTTTGTTTGAGCTTTAGCCAAGCACCATCATCTTCCTCTTTCTGTAATCTTTAGTTCTTTCTCTACATTCTGTAACATTTTAAGGGAACTACTATCTAACCAATGGCTTGAGCCAGGCACATGGTAGTTATTTTCAACTTTTTTTTTAACCCCCACATGAAATCAAACACTAAACCCCATGAATTTACTTTATACATGTAACAGGCCTCTCCTGTCCTTTTCCTTCCAGAACCACTTATTATTTCTTAGACTGTCATTATTTATCACCTGGATAATTATAACAATTCTAAACTTTGCTTTCAGTAATAATTCTTTCTAAGACAGAGACAGCCAGAGTAGGCTCTCTAAAATGAAGACTGTGATAAACACTTACTACCATATTCTCATGACCTCCTTTGCCCTCACTGTGAAATCCAAATATTAAGCTTGGCCCCTCTCTTTGTTGTTCACTTTACTCCATACACTCTCCACACACATTCTGCAGTGTCCCAAGTGGAACATGGTTTCCTTTAACCATGTGCTTTTGCATACATGGTTCCTTCTACCTAGGGCACCTTGCTTGTCACAAGCATACTATCCCCAACCTTTTCTCAACTCCAAATTTAATCCATCCAGATTCCACTAAGGCATCATTTTTTATTTGAAGAGATTCCTGAGCCCCTCTTTCATCTTTTTCTGGGTTAGTTGTTCTAATCATATGTTTCTATAAAATTTTCTGCTCCTCTCTCTCTTAACTTTATCATTCCTATATTATTTTTGTGAGGTTTTCCTCATTATGCTTTTCATATTAGACTATGTGTTGCATAATTGCAACACTATACATTATTTGCCTTTATGTCATACATACTTATACATTATCTCTTTCTTTCTCTCTCTCTTTCTGCACCTTGCCATGATTTCATACTAATATCCCAATTCCAAACAAACACACTGGTCTCATTCTACCATTTCCTAGTTGGGCATTTTGTCAATATTGTTCAATTCTAGAGATTCTAGTCTTTTAAAGCAGGCATTACAAACTAACCGGCATACCTCACAAGTAGATAAATTTTGACTTAGTTAAGGTAATTTGTTGACATTTATTGTCTAGACAATTCTAAACTTCACAGAAAAATGAACTACTTAAAAGATGTCTAGTGCTATACAGACAGACTCCCATCACCCATTTATTTGTCACTGAACTGTAGCACCTAGGTGGGGTTTATTAGGGTCTTTGTTTATAGTCTCTTCATCTACTAGCTCACATATGTGATAGGCTCTGAAGAATGAGAATTCTGTTTTCTGCTTCTTTCTCCCTCCAGTATTATAATTCTGGTCAGCACTATGAAGAAAATAACCCCATAAAAATGTTCTTGCTGAATGAATGTGTGAATTAAAGTATCCACTGAAAATCATGAAGGCTCATTAGTCTATCAGAAATATGTGATTTTAATTATAAATTATCTCCTCTCTTCTATTATATTGTACTCTAGCATATATCATAACTAAATGTGCATATACAGATGAGTTTTCTGAGAAGGAGGCCTTACCACTTTATAATGCTCAAATCATCTAAGCGCAGGTTTGACATTTGTAAATCCTTCACATATATGTACACTGTTTTGTTGTCCTCTTCAAAAATTGTATGTCACAGTTTTTAGATGAATGCCTATGCTTATTGCATTTTAAGCAGTGAGTTTATCAGTGATTATCTTTTTCATTGGGTAGAATAGGTTAAAGTTAGTAAATTTTCTAAAATTACATAATTATTTTTTTTTCAACAGAGAACAAAATTTCCTACACTCAGATAAAGCTTTGGGACTGTATTAGTTTTTCTATTGCTGGATAACAAATTACCACCAACTTAATGGCTCAAAACAGCATACATTTATCACGTCAATTCCTGTGGGTTAGAAGTACAGGTACAACATGGCTGAGCTCTCTGCTCAGAGCCTCACAAGGCTGAAATCAAGATATCAGCCAGTGCTGACTTCTTACTTGGAGATCGAGGTCCTCTCCCAAGTTCATTAAGGTTGTTGGAAGAATTCAGGTCCTTGTAGCTGCAGGACCAGGCTCCCCATTTTCTTAGGGCTGTCAGCCTAGGGTTGCTCTCAGAACCTAGAGGCCACTCTCAGGACCTCACCATGTAGCTTCTTCCACCTGCAGTTCATAACATGGTTGTTTGCTTTGTTCTGGGTCAGCAGAAGAATATATTTGCTGCTTTGAATTACTCTGACTTTAAAGGGCTTGCCTGATTAGGTCTGTCCCACCTGGGATAATCTCCCTTTTGATTAACTTAAAATCAACCAACTAAAAGTAGCAAGAATAATATAATTATGAGAGAGAAATTATATCATATTCAAATGACTCATGCATGTTCAAGGGATTACATCATTGGGCAGAATTCTTGGGGGCCATCTTAGAATTCTGCCTACCATAAGGACCACATAACTTTGGGACTATTAGTTTGAAGCTAAAAAGAAAGAAATAGGAGGGATTAAAAGAGAGGAATAGAGAGAGAAGTATCCTTTACATTGAATGTAAAGTTCCCATTACTGTGAATTGCACGTGGATTAATTAATTTAGACTCCTTTATGGAGCTATACTTAAATACATTGTTTTATGTAAGTCCTAACTGCTTATATAAGATAGATATTTTCCATGTCATGTGATAAAATATTACAGTGACTTCTGTTTGCTTTTCTTGTCACAATGAGATTGTTCAAACTTATTTTTGGCTGACAGTGCAATATTCCATATTTCATCAGATCGTGCATAGTGATGATAGAATGAATCTATTCACATTCTAGCCAAATGATCTATTTCAACCTCATGTAATTGTTAGCATGAGGAAATTACCTCTCCAAATGCTAAGAAAGTATTCTTTTATTTTTTAAATCTATCATGTACTTAGTTTTATAGACTCAGAGTTAACACATTCTTAAAATATCTAGTAACAGAATTACTTCTGTTATTTAAATTTGTTACTTGATATATTAGTTGAAGTTAATAATGAAACTATCATAATTTGTCCAAATATGAAAGCTGTACAAGTTGTTTGAAGATGAAAGTTTTTACATAGTAAAATGTGTTAAAATGCTATGAGGAAAAAAGGGCAGAAAAGTTTTCACGTGACTTCTAAAAAAGACCTAAAATCTAAATGGATTAGCATATAATAAATTTAGAATTTAATTTAATTTTTTATTTTTTAAATTTTTTTTCGGTACGCAGGCCTCTAACTATTGTGGTCTCTCCCATTGCGGAGCACAGGCTCTGGAAGCACAGGCTCAGCGGCCATGGCTCACGGGCCTAGCTGCTCCGCAGCATGTGGGATCTTCCCGGACCAGGGTACGAACCCATGTCCCCTGCATCGGCAGGCGGACTCTCAACCACTGCGCCACCAGGGAAGCCCTAGAATTTAATTTTATAAAAATGATTCACAAAAAATTTGGATTTTGATCGACATTCGTTAGTGTGCTAATTAGAATTCTTTTCAACATTACAAAGAACAAGGGCACAGTAACTCAAATTCTTAAAATTTAAAATGCAAATTCAAAATATCATTCAAGAGCTTCCCTTGTGGCGCAGTGGTTGAGAGTCCGCCTGCCAATGCAGGGGACACGGGTTCGTGCCCCTGTCCGGGAAGATCCCACATGCCATGGAGCGGCTGGGCCCGTGAGCCATGGCCGCTGAGCCTGCGCGTCCGGAGCCTGTGCTCCGCAACGGGAGAGGCCACAACAGGGAGAGGCCCGCATACCGCAATATCATTCAAGTACCAAAAGGCTTGTTCTTCCAGTAAACTTTCAGTTACATCATTTTGTTACCCCATGTTTTGCATCTTATCCAAACTTTCATTAAAATAGTATAGGAACACTAAATGCATAACTTTTTCCTTTCTTTGTGCTTTTTTAGGCCGCATGTTGCTGCTTCCCATGGTACTTTCTTCTTGCATTCAGCAGGCGGCGGGAGGCAGGGGTGTTCACTGCTTAACTTAGAGCTGTCGTCAGGATAGTGTTTTGACAGGGGTATTTAATAGCCCCCACTTTTTTTCTTAGTGAAGGGTAAATAGGAAAGCAGAAGAGTAATACATCTGGCCCTCTTATTTTCCCCATTTTTGCTCAGCTGGCAGCAGAGGTTAATTAGGATTCATTTTTATTTATACAGCAACCTTGGCTTTATTATCTCCACTTCCCACCCCAGATAACATAGCTCTGTTGATCCCACCCAAGTTATTACTAGGTGTCAAACTCATGATTCAAATGAAAATTCCTTTATTTGATAACTATAGGATAGCAAATATGAAGTCATGGTATACTGACTTGGCTTGACTTGAGCCATTTAACTTCAACTTTACACATCTTTAAACAGTGAAGTTCATATAGTTTGAGAAAGGAGTAGGATTGGATGTGATGTTTCAATTGATTTTTTAAATTTGGTGTAAATTGTATTTAAATAACACAAAAATCATAGCATTAATGCATTTAATTGTATAGAATAAACATTATTGATTCTCCTACTAAACATTTTTGATAGCACATGGCAAATAATGCTTACGTCCATAGAAATACATATTTTACAGGATTGTGAATACTTCTGCATGAATTTAACACAGAAATTTGACAGCTTATTTTATATGTCTTAATGTTACCGCTAACTTAACATTGGGCTGTTGATCACTGGCCTGACTGGAAAGTAATTAATAAAAAAGTTCCATTAGAAGTGTTCAGGATTCATTTTCCTGGCTTTAATTTGAGTAAGTTCAAATACTAATGGTTCAATGAAAGAAATAAAAGTGTAATGATGTTACACTGGATGCTAAAAGCTTGGGCATCAAATAATGGTGACTTACCAATATGATAGTTATTTAAAAAATAATTTACTAAGAAGAAAGTCAATAAATAACATCAGAAAATTAAAGTACTGTGTTATTTTTAAGGGGAAATCTAGGAAAAATGTAACATAGAGACAAACTTGAGATAATTATGCCATTACAAACAGAGTTATACTGGCTTCCAAATTACATTCTGGATCATTCCTTCAATATCTTTAGGAACTGATTGTTGAAGAACACATGTCTAATTAGAGCCTATATATACTTTGAATCTGTGCATAGTTGAACATGCTGGAGAACAATGGACTTATGGTTTAGCAGGACAAGAAGTGAGTATCTTCAAGGAATATGTATGTAGTTAGAAAGACAAATACATATTAGATAAATTTAATATCAGGGTATTGCTAAGATAAAGGCTCATGAAGTGTAATTATAGGGCGGTGAACTATACTTATTAAGAAAAAAATACCTAAACAGCAGGAAAAATATTATAGAAATTAGGAATGATTAGTAACAAAGCAAACTTTCACTATTTTAGGAAAATATTTTGTACCTTACTAGTAGATGGGATTAGTCCCTTATAGGGTTTCCAGATTTAACAAACAAATAAAGTATGCCTAGTTTAAATTTGATTTTCAGATAAACAATGAATATAGGTATATATATATATATATATATATATATATGTATATGTATTTTTCTTGTGTGTATGTGTTTAGCATAAGTGTGTACCAATAATTGTGATCCTAGCCCTTTAAGAGTTATTTAAATTGGGGACAGAGTTTAGGCACTGAGAGCAAGAGGTGATAAGAAATGTATCAGAGCAATATATAGTACCAAGAGTGAACCCTAATATAAATTGTATACTTTGGGTGATACTGATGAGTAAGTGTAAGTTCATCAATTGTAACAAATGTACCACTCTGAGGGGGATGGTGATTGTGGGGGAGGCTGTCCATGAATAGGGAGAAGAGGTGGATGGGAAATCTCTGAACTACCTGCTCAATTTTTTTGTGTGCCTAAAATTGTCTTAAAAGTTACCCTTCTAAATAATATAGACATAGTATCTCCTTTGCTGAAAATTGTCTAGTGGGAGTGGGTTAGACGACATCAAACACATAACCATCCAAGAAAATATGCAGGGTTAGAAAATGTTAGTCACAACTGAGAAGGTAAACTGCAGGGTTTTACTAAAAAGGAAAATGCAAGAGGTTAGGAGGGTCAGGCAAGACTTAGAAGTGACATTTAAACTGGAACCTGAGGGAGAAACTTGGAAATGTGAGGATAAGAAAAAAGCCAAGATAATATGGTGTCATGAAAGCCAGGAGACTATAGTGTATCAGGAAGAAGAGTGTGTTTGACTGTGTTAAATGCTGCTAAGCAAATGTTAAGTATGATAAGAGCTGAAAAGTATCCACTAGATTTTTTTCCTTAATATATCTTTATTGGAGTATAATTGCTTCACAATACTGTTAGTTTCTGTTGCACACCAAAGTGACTCAGCCATAAGCATACACATGTCCCCATATCCCCTCCCTCTTGAGCCTCCCTCCCATCCTCCCTATCCCACCCTATCTAAGTCATTGCAAAGCACCGAGCTGATCTCCCTGTGCTATGCTGCTGCTTCCCACTAGCTAAATATTTTACATTCGGTAATGTACATATGTCGATGCTACTCTCACTTCGCCTAGGTTTGACAATAAGGAAATCATTGATGAATTGAGCAAGAGGAGTGTTAGAGCTAAAACCAGATTAGAATGAGTTGATTTCCTAATTTATTTTACAATTCATGTCAATTAATTAATTTTTGATTAAAATTGCATATTGTGTAATTTTTAAAAATGTGAATGGGAAATTTATAGAAGCAGAATATATAGAAAGCAGTTATTCAGAAATGTTGAAAATGTTCCCTGATGATTTTGACCACTAACTCATACCTCCCATTCCTGGTTGTCAATGTCTCTGATAATAAGGAATTAAGGTTAATAGCAACAAAATGTCATAGTACAGTCATTCAGAACTGCTAGATCATACAGATAGTGAAACCAAGCCAACAGGATAACCCCACAAAACAATCTACTTAAGCACTAAACATACATTGATTTTATATGGGAATTGCTTTTTTAAGAGCTATTATCATGTGTTTATTTAATTTACTAACAAATATTTATCTAAAGCTTAACTGTACCAGACACTGTGGATATGGATACTGTGGATGTGGATCCTGTGAACAAAGAGTTAAAAAAGCTGTCCTTACTTTCACAACTTGTATACCGTATAATATTCTTTACAGATATTAAGAGGTAGATAACCAGTTTTTGGAGGAAGTAGAGGTAATAGATGAAGCATTGATGGGGTATAATTAAATGATTATGCTGGAGGAGGGTCACAGACCGCTGAAGAATAGTGGCCATAAAAGTATCTCCTATAGAAGAGGAAAACTAAGGAATCAATGAATTTTATGATAAAACCTAATAATAAGATTTTTCAAATTAATTATTATTTTTAGAGGAATATTTTTAACGGTTCTTTTTGTGTTGTGACAGCTATAGATTGTTTTTATCTCTTTGTTTAACAAATATTCGTGGAAGCTGGGAAAGCACCTTTAAATGTGACTGTTAAGTGATAGAGTATGTGTGTCTGTGTGTCTGTCATGAATGAAGCTATTAGAGGAAAGAATTTGCATTTTTCTGAAGCCCATTGAGAGGTCTGTATCTGGAAACCTGACTGTGGCCACATTAATTGACTAATTTCTTCTCTCTCTCTCTCTCTCTCTCTCTCTCTGGGTAAATTTTCACCAAACATATCCTTATTACAAAATGAATGCCTTGCATATTAACTGAAGTTATATATTCATTTAATGCTTAGTAATTTCCTGGGTCTCAGGAACATATGCTCTTTTGTATTGATTCTAGCAGCTAACAACTGAATTGCTGTTAGAGATCTATGGCCCCTGACCCCATCCACTCCAAGCAGTTTTTATGCTCAGTTGTATATATTTGCAAACTAGAGACTGCCACTCAAATTTGGCTCCTGTTCCCTGATCCATGGTTCAATCAGAGCATGAGATACAACTGTTTCTTCAGTTATTAACAAGCAGAGAGGTAGTGTTGAAGTCCACTATAAACCGGTTCAGATAACAGAAAGTCTGGAATTGAATTATTAATATTTTTCAAAATAAATATATGGAATACTTTTTAGTATCACATCCTTTGCTAGAAACCAGACACAAAATTGGCAAAAATAAATAGGATTTTTGTCTTCATGTAGCTTACAGCATAGTAAGGGGATTGAGATATTAACTGATCAAAAACACAAATAACAATAGGATAAGTGTAGAGGTACATAGAATATATAATTGGGGGATCTAACCTGATAAAGGAGGTCAGGAAGACTTCTCCCCAAAAGTTACTATTTGACTAAAAACTGAAGAATAAGAAAACATAAATTGGATTTGATGGGGAGGCATGCACCTTCCAGACAGAGGGAAAAATACTTGCAAAGATCTTTTAGCAAAAGGAGTTGATCATCGTCAGCACATTCTTTGTTGTCATCTCCAACAAGATGAGAGCTAGAGATATACTAGGGTACTCAGATGGCATTTAGTATGTATTATTCCAGGAGCAAAGAGTCTAGGAAATAGTATGTCCCTATTCATTATCTTCTGTTAAAATATCTCTAAATTAACTCTTAGGCTAGGAAACAAAGGCAAATCTCCAGTTTTATAACTAGGGCAAAGCAATGCTGTTATTCGGAGTGGTGAATAAAAAGGGTTTTTTTGTGTGTATGTCTGCATCCACTAGATAGTGTATTTATGTGCTTGGATTTAATTGAGGTCTTTCAGTCTCCTGTGACATTGAAGAATTTGTAGCAAATATGAAAAATAGTAGGTGAAAGGGACTCAATGTGAAAAATAGTAGGTGAAAGGGACTCAATGTGCATGTGTGTATATATATATATATATATATATATATATATATATATATATATATATACACACACACACATACACACACACACACACACACACACACTCAATAATACTGATCCAGCTATAAAAGGAGAAAAATATTTTGCTGCAGTTCTCATTGACTAAGGACTTTACATTGTGATGACTACATTCTGTTTTGATAAGCAAGATTCTTGATCTCTGAAATGCTACAAAAGTGATCATCCAAAATTAAAACTATTTTCTTCATCCTTAAGGTACTGCAATAGTTTTCTACTTCTTTCACCATAGAAGGGTCCTTTACCTCTGACAATGCTGATGAAAAATTTTCATTTTGTTTTTTTGTCAAGTTGATAAATATATATATATATTATTCCTGAATTAAGTATTGTATAAAAATGAAAGCCCATTTTTGAAGTTATAAAACTGTCACTGTATAATAAAAGGCTGTTTTCATTGACAAAACTGGAGAGTTTGTACAGACTTCTATTTTGTTCCTAATGGTGTGTCATAAGGTTAATTTGACTACATACAAAATTCATACCACTCTTTAGAAGGGAAAGGGGTGAAGGATGAATAATTTCAGGGATGAATGATCAGAACAAGGGAGATATATGATATAGTTGTCCATTGGATCTTTAAAGCTTCTAGGGAGGGTCAGTAAGTGGTAGAAGAAGGCGAGGCTAGTATAAATAATTAAATTCTTATAAAATCCACTCCACAAAAAGGGGTGGATTTTAGTAAGAATCATACTGTGTGTTTCCTGCACTCCACAGGGAGTACATGTGTGTGTTTGTTTTAGATGATTACATTTGAGTGGTTAAAAAAGTGGCATACAACATTGTAGAATGAAAGTTCTAGGAAATATGCTGAACTTAAAAAAAAAGTGTTGAGATTTTAAAAATAGTGAACATGACTATATTTCAGAATTTTGTATATCTCATTCTACATATTAAGTGTAAATTTATGTAGATCTTTCACTGGGGTACGTGAACATAGATTACCAGTATATATACCACAATATTAACATATGCCAGCATGAGCCATTGGCATATGGTGGAAGAAGGCAGTCAACCTTTAGTAAGATATGAGTAGTACTGTAGCCGCTCTCTTGCCAATGTGAAATTCCATATTTAACTAAAATAGAATGGCAATATCTGGATTAATGATTAACATTGTTGAAGGCAATTAGCTGGTTGACTAGCTCCAGGTTCACACGTTATTAATTCTAGATGTTCTCTCACAGACTTAAATCTCATGAGAACAAGGCCTGACTTTGCCCTGTTTTCTTATTGGCTTACCATCTTGGGGTCCTTAAAATAAACAAGCAAACAAACAAATAGACAAAAGGATGAATGCTGTAGCCTGGGTAATGTTTTACTGTTAGAAGAATAGAGTTACTGTTTTGGAGAAAAAAAATTCTCTTTCTCATATATTATGGAAGGATTAAATTGCCTGTAATTTTCTGGATAAGCCTCCCTATAGAAAAACTTTAATTTGTACTTCAGATGTTATTAGTTAAAGCCACACAGAACTGAAATTCTTACCAAATGAAACTCAAAGTAAGAACTCCCATATTTATGTACAATTTAAAAAAAGTTTTATGCCAATATTTCTAATGCAGATCTCATCAGCAATGCATTTCTTTGAGATTGCAGCAAACAACTATTTCATTTCTGTTATGTTAATTTTGTTAATAATCATGTGTGATGTCGTAGAGGCAAGCAGATAGTATTAGAAATTCAGCAAATAGTTCTAAAATTTTTTCTTAGTTTATTTACAAATAGACATTAACCTTTTTTTGTGGTCGTGATGCACACTGGCTCAAAATGCTATCTTCAGATGCAAGTGCAGCAGATGAAATCTGTGCTTTATTGAGCATTTATTATGTCCTAGGACCTAGGTGCTTTACACGTATTATTTCATCCCATCTTCACAAAAACCGTAGTAGTGTCATTTTATAGATTAAGATATGAAAGCTTAAGTATGTTAAGAAAATTATCCAACCTTAGCAAACATGGCAAGTGTCTTCAATTGAATCTGAACCTAGTTCTTTATGATTCTGAAGCTTATGGGTTTTTTTTTGTTTTTTTGTTTGTTTGTTTTTTTGCAGTACGCGGGCCTCTCACCGTTGTGGCCTCTCTCGTTGCGGAGCACAGGCTCCGGACGCGCAGGCTTAGCGGCCATGGCTCACGGGCCCAGCCGCTCCGTGGCATGTGGGATCTTCCCGGACCGGGGCACGAACCTGTGTCCCCTACATCGGCAGGCAGACTCTCAACCACTGCCCCACCAGGGAAGCCCTGAAGCTTCTGTTTTAATGGCTCTGTTAAACTACCTCTAACAGTTCTTGATGTGTTGTGATGACAACATGTTTGTCACTGTGAGGAAATGGGTAGCTCCCTTCTTTTTCCTTTACAAATTCATACGCAGATGTTTGTTACCTGCTTAACCTCACCCTGACCACCCTCTGTAGACATGTTTTAACTATACTAACAAATTATTCCCATTTCTGCTTCAAATTAGATTGTCTGCCCTTTTAACTGAGGAAGGAGTTTTGTGTCTTATTTTTTCCTTTATATTTCTAATACAGGATGCCTAGTTCAATAAATATTTGCTGAGTGAGTGAACACATTTAAACTGACTTTTAAAGGTTAGATAACATTTGAATTCACAAAGATGTCAGGAGCTTTGATGAGTGGTGACAGAGAGATGTTGGAGATGTATATGTATTTTGGATTTTGGCTCTGGTCAACTCCATAGAGGACTCCTTTATCTCTAGATACATTAAAATATAGAGCTTCTCTTTTTTAGGCTGCTACAGAATAGAGCAAGTATCTGTTGCCTTTCTTGCTGTCAGAATCAAGGGTCAATGAAAATTATACTCTATCATTCAAGCTAATAACAACATTATCCTTTAATTTTCCTTAAGCCATTGATTGCTAATTGTCTCATGCTGCCTTTCTCTTTAGTGTGTGCTCAGTGTGTTATGGACCAACTGTTTTGATTTACAGTCTTAACACATACATGTGAAAAATATTATATGACATGTTTAAACTAAAGCAGTTTAGTTTAATTATTTGTGAATAATTTACTTTTTAAAAAATATGGAATGGATATAAGGTTATAAAACTGAACTTTTGCTCTTTTGCATTCTGATTAGTTTCCTTGTGCAAAAAAACTAAAGGTCAGGAAGGATTGGTAGATAACTGAGCATTTTATAAATACTGTGGACCGTATCTGAATGAATCCAGGGAGTCATGTAGTATATGTAATTTGTTATGTTTCAGTGCGGAAAAATGAGAACCATTATGGTATATACAGTTTACAAGAAGAGCAATAAAGAAAATTTTGACATCCTTATTTGAGTTCATATGCAACCTTTTTTTTTTTTACCTTTTTACATACAATTGATTACTTAATTCTGGATGAAGATACTAATTCTCCTGGTGGAATAGACCCTTCATAAAGTCTATGATTCATAGTGTTAAAAACAGGTTAGATTAATTGATTTTTGAAACTAGTTTAATGAATGAATTACAAGATTGAAAACCAGTCTACTCTCTATATAGGACTGGCAATCCTACATAAAGAAATAATATATAGCGTTCTAAAGAAAATTATCACATTATTAGTAAAAATAATTAAAATATTCTCATGATAAAATGAATCATTTAAACAGATTCACTCTCTTCACATTTTATAAATACTGCATTTTTACATCTTTCACACACACACACACAAATATATACAAATTGAAGGCAATAGGAAATAAACATTTACTTTGTAGTCATTGGATCCTATCATGATAAGGATGAGTTGAAGGATTCATATCAATAAAAGAGGGAAGAAAAGATATTACACATAAAGATTATCATAAAATAATCTTCTCATTGCTATATCTAACCAAGCTCTATATATGATACAACTATCCCGGTCTTCCACAAATGAAGTGGGAACTTACAACACAAGTATTTTGCCCATAACACTAGGGCAAATCTTTTTTTATTAACTGAGTTGAACTTTAAAATTATGTTATGACCAAAAATCAATAAAGAGAAACTGATTTAAGTTCATCCAAGTGTGAAGGGGTTTATTACTAGTGCTATATCACTCTAATGATGTTCTCTTAAAAATTTGTTTTTGTGATATATTGCATCTATTATTGCTAAAAGGATAAAACTGCACAGCAACCTTGGACATTAATAAATCAATTTAAGAAAAGCAGGCATATAGCCAAAAGAAAAGTAAAAAATTAGTATAGAGTTTATAAATACTAGGTAATTATAATATATGCAAACTATACCCATATCAAATTGCTAATGAGTATTTCTATCACAGGATTTTTTTTAACATAGTTTTGTCCTTGTTAGTGACTTCATCGCTTGAAGATAAGTAATGTTTCTAAGACTGACTTTCCCTTTTAACCTTCAAGGTAGAATACTACTATAAAAACATAAAAACTAATGTTTCGTGAACTGAATTTCTGAAATTATTACTTTTCATGTTCTTATTTTTATTCCATACTATAATATAATATATATGACTTGTGTTAGAAATATTAAGAAATCATAACTCACTTTAAACAATATGATATCTAAAATGTGCACCATACACAACACGAGTTTATATGATGAAAAATGGCAATTTTAGCCCTTGATAAAATAATTTCCTTGGGCTTTTCAGTCTACCACTTCTCACTAATTATTTCAATGTATATATTTATTTATTGACTCTCTTCTAAGAGTATGTGGACTATGACACATAAATACGTGTTAAGTAATAGAATTTTTAAGGTAAACTTGATTATTTTATGTATCACATACAGACAGAAAATTGCTCAGATGTTAAGTGTATATCTTTATGAATTTCCATAAATGAGATACACTGTCTAATCACCTCCCAAATCAGGTAACAAAACATGCAAGCACCCTAAAAATCTCTCTGTGCTTTCACCCAATCACTATTCCTCTCTTCCCCCAAAGTAACCATAACCTGACTTTAACGCCAAAGGTAAACTTTGCCTGATTCAACTTTATATGAATGGATTCATAAAGTATGTATTCTTTTGTTTCTGGATTCCCTAACTCAACAGTATGTTTTTGATAGAAGTAATTCAATAATGTTCCTTGCTTTGTAGCATCATTTCTATGAATATACAATAAATCATTTATTTATCAATTCTACTGTTGTTGAACATGAAGTAGTTCATGTTCAACATGGTGGCTGTTATAAATAGTAGAGCAGTGAACAGTTGTCACATGCTTTTTGGTGCACACGTGTTGCATTTCTGTTGATATTATGTATCATAGTAGAATTATTGAGTCACAGGTATGCATATTTTCAGCTTTATACAAATTTATACTTCTACCAGCAGTGTATGGGAATTTCAGTTTTTCTTGTTTTTACATTCTGGCTGACCCTTGATATCGCCAAGTTTTCCTTCCTTCTTTCCTTCCTTCCTTTCCTTGCTTTCCTTGCTTTCCTTCCCTCCCTCCCTCATTCCTTCCTTCCTTCCTTCCTTCCTTCCTTCCTTCCTTCCTTCTTTCCTTCCTCCTTCCCTCCCTCTCTGTCCCTCTCTTTCTTTCATGTTTATTTAGTATTCACCATTCTTGTAGATGTGTCGTGATATCTCATTGTGATTTTAAAATGTATTTTCATAATTACTAATGAAATTTAGAACTTCCTATGTACTTATGGCTATTTATATACCTTCTTTTATGAAGTATAGTAAGATTCGTAAAAAGAGGAATAAATAGATAAAACTAAGACAGGTGAAAATAAAAATAGGAAAACTCAGTTCAAATTCAGTGGTAAATTTATTACCTAGAAAATTGTTATCGGTGACTACACAAATTTAGATTCAGCTTCCTGGAAGCCAGAAAAAAAAGGAGAGATGTATGATAAATTATTTACTTCATGGCTTTTCCTGGCATCAAGAACAATGAAAATTTTGTTCCATGGATTTTTATAAAGGTAATGCTATAAACAACATTCCT
Organism: Mesoplodon densirostris; assembly: GCF_025265405.1. Taxonomy (NCBI): domain Eukaryota; kingdom Metazoa; phylum Chordata; class Mammalia; order Artiodactyla; family Ziphiidae; genus Mesoplodon; species Mesoplodon densirostris. Next base: position 25,522,359 of record NC_082668.1, read on the forward strand.
GAAACAAATATGACAGCAAATTCAATTAACGAATGCTCTTAGTATCCTTTTATTCAAATGCAGAACCATTATTGGCATTAAGAGTCTGGTGTATATAATTGAGTAGATCTCTATACAGTCATAGAGATGTGAGCATATGTTATATGTTTCTACAGAAACATAAAGACTGTGTTTCTAAATATCATCTTATTACTATAAATATCAATCAGCAATCTTATAATGATGTCCATAAAGTACAGTGACTATTCAAGATAATTTAGTCAGTGTTTCTATATTCTAAAATTTTGCTGTCTGATACAGTAGCCATTAGCCATATGTAATTATTTGTTTCACTTATGTAAAATTAAATAAATTAAAAAATTCAGTTTCTTAGTTACAGTAGACATAGTTCAAGAACTCAATAGTTACAGGTGGATTTTGGTTACTATATGGGGCACCATATATATAAAACATTTCCATTATCATAGAAAGATCTATTGACAAAACTATTCTATGAGTCATATATATATATATTTTTTTGCAGTACGCGGGCCTCTCACTGCTGCGGCCTCTCCCGTTGCGGAGCACAGGCTCCGGACGCGCAGGCTCAGCAGCCATGGCTCACGGGCCCAGCCGCTCCGCGGCATGTGGGATCTTCCCGGACCGGGGCACGAACCCGTGTCCCCTGCATCGGCAGGCGGACTCTCAACCACTGCGCCACCAGGGAAGCCCGACAAAACTATTCTAAAGCCTTAAAAATATTGTTACCCATAACGTACAAAAAATATCTGTTACTTGGAATATTTAATTTATAACCTATTATCTGTTAGTACTAGTTAAAATTTATCATGTATCTGGTTGTAAGGATTAAGAATGAAAAGGCCAATGTGACTGAAAAATTGTACTTAGATCAGAACACCTCAGTACTAGCCATAGCTCACTCTTTACATCGGCTCTTTGATTTGAAGAAAATCCACCGTATCAATCAACTTTCTTACTACCTTTTGTATAACAAATAGGTTAACCTACAAACTCCAAAAGAAATCTGAATTCTCTGAATATTTTATCATAACCTCACACCTAAGGTATGACAGCATAAAGATCATTTAAGGAAATTCTGATGCATTCAAAAGAACAAAACTATGAGTTTAAAGATCAGAGTCAATCAACTCTTAGAGATGGCACAGCAGAACTTCTAGGAAGAAAGAGGCTTTCTTCTTCAAATTAAAGTCACACCTGTTGACATATTATCAGCTATTTCTTTTAGATGTTACATGTTTATCCACTTAAAAATGCCTAATGGAGATATTGAGAGCATAAAATAGTTTATTTATACATAACTCTGTACTTTAAACTGAGGATGACCTCAGCTCTGCATATTTCAACAAAAATATTTTTCTGTCCAGATTCATTTTGTTCATTTTAAAGACATTACTTCTGAGATTAAAAATGATGAGAACATCATTTTTGGTTTATCTCAGATATTGATTGAACAAAACCTCTATATGATTTAAATTTTTATTTTACTGATTTACTGACAATATTGCACCAACTAATATGAAAACAAAAGCCTTGACTAATGAATTCAGATTACACCATAATGTTCAGTTTTTTTAAATCTTAAAAATTTCAGTGTTATTGAGGTTTAACTGACATATAAAATCATAAAATAGGGCCTCCCTGGTGGCGCAGTGGTTAAGAGTCCGCCTGCCGATGCAGGGGATACGGGTTCGTGCCCCGGTCTGGGAGGATCCCATATGCCGCGGAGCGGCTGGGCCCGTGAGCCATGGCCGCTGGGCCTGCGCGTCCGGAGCCTGTGCTCCGCAACGGGAGAGGCCACAACAGTGAGAGGCCCGCATACCGCAAAAAAAAAAAAAAAAAAAAAAAAAAAAAAAAAAAAAAAAAAAAAAAAAATCATAAAATATTTAAAGTGCACATCATGGTGATTTGATATATGTATACATTGTGAAAAGATTTCTCCCATCTAGCTAATTAACACATCCATCACTTCACATATTTATTATGTGTGTGTGTGTGTGTGTGTGTGCAAAAACATTAAAGTTCTACTTTCTTATCAACTTTGTTACCCAATGTCATCTTCTCACGTCTACTCACAATGTTTTACACTAGATCCTCTGACCTTATTCATCTTACCGCTGATAGTTGGGACCCTTTTACCAACCTGTTTCTCCCAACTCCCAGTCCCTGGCCAAATACCTTTATATTTTTGCTTCTAAGATTTTGACATTTTAAAATTCCACACATAATTAATATCATGTAGTACTTGATTTTCTCTGTCTGATTTCCCTTAGCATAGTGCTCTCAAGGTCCATAGGTGTTGTCACAAATCAGGATTTCTTTCTTATGGCTGAATAATATATCATTTTGAATATATACCATATCTTTTTTTTTTTAGAATAACATCTTTATTGGAGTATAATTGCTTTACAATGGTATGTTAGTTTCTGCTGTATAACAAAGTGAATCAGCTATATGTATACATATATACCCATATCTCCTCCCTCTTGCATCTCCCTCTCACCCTCCCTATCCCACTCCTCTAGGTGGTCACAAAGAACAGAGCTGATCTCCCTGTGCTATACGGCTGCTTCCCACTAGCTATTTTACATTTGGTAGTGTATGTATGTCCATGCTACCCTCTCACTTCGTCCCAGCTTACCCTTCCCCCTTGCTGTGTCCTCAAGTCCATTCTTTCTGTCTGTGTCTTTATTCCTGTCTGCCCCTAGGTTCTTCAGAACCATTTATTTTTCTTACATTCCATATATACATGGTAGCATACAGTATTTGTTTTTCTCTTTCTGACTTACTTCACTCTGTATGACAGGCTCTAGGTCCACCCACCTCACTACAAATAACTCAATTTCGTTTATATTTTATGCTGTGTAATATTCCATTGTATATATGTGCCACATCTTCTTTATCCATTCATCTGTCAATGGACACTTATGTTGTTTGCATATCCTGGCTATTGTAAATAGAGCTGCAATGAACATTGTTGTACATGACCCTTTTTGAATTATGGTTTTCTCAGTGTATATGCTCTGTAGTGGGATTGCTGGGTTCTATTTTTAGTTTTAGAGGAACCTCCATACTGTTCTCCATAGAGGCTGTATCAATTTACATTCCCACCAACAGTGCAAGAGGGTTCCTTTTTCTCCACACCCTCTCCAGCATTTATTGTTTGTAGATATTTTATGATGGCCATTCTGACTGGTGTGAGGTGATACCTCATTGTAGTTTTGATTTGCATTTCTTTAATGAATAGTGATGTTGAGCCTCCTTTCATGTGTTTGTTGGCAATCTGTATATCTTCTTTGGAGAAATGTCTATTTAGGTCTTCTGCCCATTTTTGGATTGGGTTGTTTGTTTGTTTGTTTCAATATTGAGTTGCATGAGCTGCTTGTAAATTTTGGAGATTAATCCTTTGTCAACTGGTTCATTGGTAAATACTTTCTCCCATTCTGAGTGTTCTCTTTTCGTCTTGTTAATGGTTTCCTTTGCTGTGCAAAAGCTTTTAAGTTTCATTAGGTTCCATTTGTTTATTTTTGTTTTTATTTCCATTTCTCTAGGGGGTAAGTCAAAAAGGATCTTGCTGTGATCTATGTCATAAAGTGTTCTGCCTGTGTTTTCCTCTAAGAGTTTTATAGTTTCTGGTCTTACATTTAGATCTTTAATCGATTTTGAGTTTTTTTTTTTTTTTGTATGGTGTTAGGAAGTGTTCTAATTTCATTCTTTTACAGGTAGCTGTCCAGTTTTCCCAGCACCACTTTTTGAAGAGGCTGTCTTTTCTCCATTGTATATTCTCGCCTCCTTTATCAAAAATAAGGTGACCATAGGTACATGGGTTTATCTCTGGGCTTTCTATCCTGTTCCATTGATCTATATTTCTGTTTTTGTGCCAGTACCATACTGTCTTGATTACTGTAGCTTTGTAGTATAATCTGAAGTCCAGGAGCCGTATTCCTCCAGCTTCTTTTTTTCTTTTCCTCAAGATTACTTTGGCTATTTGGGGTATTTTGTGTTTCCATACGAATTGTGAAATTTTTTGTTCTAGTTCTGTGAAAAGTGCCATTGATAGTTTGATAGGGATTGCATTAAATCTGTAGATTGCTTTGGGTAGTATGGTCATTTTCACAATGTTGATTGTTCCAATCCAAGAACATGGTATATCTCTCCATTTGTTTGTATCATCTTTAATTTCTTTCATCAGTGTTTTATAGTTTTCTGCATACAGGTCTTTTGTCTCCTTAGGTAGGTTTATTCCTAGGTATTTTATTTTTTGTTGCAATGGTAAATTGTTTCCTTAATTTCACTTTCAGATTTTCCATCATTAGTGTATAGGAATGCAAGAGATTTCTATGAATTAATTTTGTACCCTGCTAGTTTACCAAATTCATTGTTTAGCTCTAGTAGTTTTCTGGTAGCATCTTTAGGATTCTCTATGTATAGTATCATGTCACCTGCAAACAGTGACAACTTTACTTCTTCCTTTCTGATTTGGATTCCTTTTATTTATTTTTCTTCTCTGTTGACTGTGGCTAAAACTTCCAAAGCTATGTTCAATAATAGTGGTGAGAGTGGACAACCTTGTCTTGTTCCTGTTCTTGGAAGAAAAGGTTTCAAGTTTTCACCATTGAGGATGATGTTGGCTGTGGGTTTGTCATATATGGCCTTTATTATGTTGAGGTAAGTTCCCTCTATGCCTACATTCTGAGGGTTTTTATCATAAATCAGTGTTGAATTTTGTCAAAAGCTTTTTCTGCATCTATCAAGATGATCATATGGTTTTTCTCCTTCAGTTTCTTAATATGGTCTATCACATTGATAGATATGCATATATTGAAGAATCCTTGCATTCCTGGGATAAACCCCACTTCATCATGGTGTATGATCCTTTTTATGTGCTTTTGGATTCTGCTTGCTAGTATTCTGTTGAGGATTTTTGCATCTATGTTCACCAGTGATATTGGCCTGTAGTTTTCTTTCTTTGTGATGTAATTGTCTGGTTTTGGTATCAGGGTAATGGTGGCCTCATAGAATGAGTTTGGGTGTGTTCCTCCGTCTGCTATATTTTGGAAGAGTTTGAGAAGGATGGGTGTTAGCTCTTCTCTAATTGTTTGATAGAATTCAACTCTGAAGCCATCTGGTCCTGGGCTTTTGTTTCTTGGAAGATTTTTAATCACAGTCTCAATTTCAGTGCTTGTGATTGGTGTGTTCACATTTTCTGTTTCTTCCTGGTTCAGTCTCGGAAGGTTGTGCTTTTCTAAGACTTTGTCCATTTCTTCCAGCATGTCCATTTTATTGACATATAGTTTCTTGTAGTAATCTCACATTATCCTTTGTATTTCTGTAGTGTCAGTTGTTACTTCTTTTTCATTTCTAATTCTGTTGATTTAAGTCTTCTGCCATTTTTTCTTGATGAGTCTTGCTAATGGTTTATCAATTTTGTTTACCTTCTCAAAGAACCAGCTTTTAGTTTTATTGATCTTTGCTATTGTTTCCTTCATTTCTTTTTCATTTATTTCTGATCTGATCTTTATGATTTCTTTCCTTCTGCTAACTTTGGCTTTTTCTGTTCTTCTTTCTCTAATTGCTTTAGGTGTAAGGTAAGGTTGTTTATTTGAGATGTTTCTTGTTTCTTGACGTAGGATTGTAATGCTGTAAGATTCCCTCTTAGAACTGCTTTTGCTACATCCCGTAGGTTTTGGGTCATCATGTTTTCATTGTAATTTGTTCCCAGGTGTTTTCTGATTTCCTCCTTGTTTTCTTCAGTGATCTCTTGGTTATTTAGTAGTGTATTGTTTATCCTCCATATGTTTGTATTTTTGCAGATTTTTTCCTATAATTGATATCTAATCTCATAGCATTGTCATCAGAAAAAATACTTGATATGATTTCAGTTTTCTTAAATTTACCAAGGCTTGATTTGTGACCCAAGAAATGATCTCTCCTGGAGGATATTCCATGAGCACTTGAGAAGAAAGTGTATTCTATTGTTTTTGGATGGAATGTCCTGTAAATATCAAGTCCATCTTGTTCTATTTGTCATTTAAATCTTGTTTTTCCTTATTTATTTTCATTTTGGAAGATCTGTCCATTGGTGAAAGTGAGATGTTAAAGTCCTCTACTATGACTGTGTTACTGTCAATTTCCCCTTTTATGGCTACATATAAGGTAGTTATCAATATGTATGTCCCTATTACCATTTTCTTAATGTTTTTGGTTTGTTATTGTAGGTCTTTTCTTTCCCTTGTGTTTCCTGCCTAGAGAAGTTCCTTTAGCATTTGTTGTAGAGATGATTTGGTGGTGCTGAATTCTCTTAGCTTTTGCTTGTCTGTAAAGGTTTTAATTTCTCTGTCTAATCTGAATGAGTTCCTTGCTGAGTAGAATAATCTTGCTTGTAGGTTTTTTTCCTTTCATCACTTTAAATATGTCCTGCCACTCCCTTCTGGCTTGCAGAGTTTCTGCTAAAAGTTAGCTGTTAACCTTATGGGGATTTCATTGTATGCTATTTGTTGTTTTTCCCTTGCTGCTTTCAATAGTTTTTCTTTGTATTTAATTGTTGTTAGTTTGATTAATATGTCTTTTGGCATGTTTCTCCTGGATTTATCCTGTATGGGACTCTCTGTGCTTCCCGGACTTCACTATTTCCTTTCCCATATTAGGGAAGTGTTCAACTATAATCCCTTCAAATATTTTGTCAGTCCCTTTCCTTTTCTCTTTTTCTTCTGGGAACCCTGTAATTCGAATGTTGGTGCATTTAATGTTGTCCCAGAGGTCTCTGAGACTGTCCTCAATTCTTTTCATTATTTTTTTCTTTATTCTGCTCTGTGGTAGTTATTTCCACTCTTTTATCTTCCAGGTCACTTATATGTTATTCTGCCTCAGTTACTCTGCTATTGATTCCTTGCTGAGAATTTTTAATTTCATTTATTGTGTTGTTCATCATTGTTTGTTTGCTCTTTTGTTCTCCTAGTTCCTTGTTAAACGTTTCCTGTATTTTCTCTATTCTATTTCCAAGATTTTGGATCATCTTTACTATCATTACCCTGAAATCTTTTTCAGATAGACTGCTTATTTCCTCTTATTTGTTTTATCTGGTGGGTTTTTACCTTGCTCCTTCATCTGCTGTGTGTTTCTCTGTCTTCTCATTTTGCTTAACTTACTGTGCTTTGGGTTTTCTTTTTGCAGGCTGCAGGTTCATAGTTCCCCTTGTTTTTTGTGTCTGCCCTCAGTGGTTATGATTGGTTCAGTGGGTTGTGTAGGCTTCCTGGTGGAGGAGACTGGTGCCTGTATTCTGTTGGATGAGGCTTGATCTTGTCTTTCTGGTTGGCAGGATTGCATCTGCTGGTGTGTTTTGGGGTGTCTGTGACCTTATTATTTTAGGCAGCCTCTCTGCTAATGGGTGGGGTTGTGTTCCTTTCTTGCTACTCATTTGGCATAGGGTGTTCAGCTCTGGAGCTTGCTGGTTGTTGAGTGGAGCCAGGTCTTAGCATTGAGATGGAGATCTCTGGGAGATCTTTCACCATTAGATATATGTGGAACTGGGAGGTCTCTGGTGGACCAATGTCCTGAACTCGGCTCTCCCACCTCAGGGGCACAAGCCTGACACCTGGCCAGGGCACCAAGACCCTGTCAACCCCACGGCCACCCTGATCAGAAGAGAAACTGTAAGCTTCATTCAGAGTTTTTGGGTAGGAATCTCCATAGGTCTTAGCAACCGTGCCATACGATTTCTGTTTCCTTATTAAGTCACCTTTTCACTTAAAGGAAGCACTTTACAACTTCTTTTTGACATATTCGAATTACCAGAATCAGTATTCTAGTGTTTTGGCACTGTTATTAAGTAAATGAGTGTCATTTGAACACAAGCACTATGATACTGTGACAGCCAATCTGATAACCAAGATGGCTGCTGATTCTACCTGTCTTCTTTATCTATTCACCCATTGATGGAAACATAGGTGGCTTCCATATCTTGGCAATTGTGAATAATGCTTCAGTGAACATGTGAGTGTAGATAACTTGTTTTCATTTCCTTACGATATATAGCCAGAAATAGAATTGCTGGATCCTATGGTAGTTCTATTTTTAATATTTTGAAGAATCTCCATATTATTTTCCAGACAGGCTGAACCAATTTACATTCTCACCAACAGTGTACAAGGGTTCCCTTTTCTCATCTTCACCAACTCGTGTTACAGGTTTCAGTGAGGTGATATCTCATTGTGTTCTATTTTATTATTATTATTTTTTTTGTGGTATGCGGGCCTCTCACTGCTGTGGTCTTTCCTGTTGTGGAGCACAGGCTCCGGACATGCAGGCTCAGTGGCCATGGCTCACAGGTCCAGCCGCTCCGCAGCATGTGGTATCTTCCCGGACCAGGGCACGAACGCGTGTCCCCTGCATCGGCAGGCGGACTCTCAACCACTGTGCCACCAGGGAAGCCCTCATTGTGATTTTGATTTGTGTTTTCCTGGTGATTAGTGATACTGGGCACCTTTTCATGTACCTGTTGGCCATTCATATGTCTTTTTTGGAAAAAAAAATGCCTATTCAGATCATTTGCCCATTTTTTAATTGGATTGTCTGTTTTTGTTTTGTTTTTCTATTGAACTGCATTAATTCTTTATATATTTTGGATATTAACTCCTTATCACTTACATGTTTGCTGATATTTTTCTCCCATTCATAGCCTTTTTATTTTGTTGTTTGTTTTCTTTGCTATGCAGAAGTTTCTTAGTTTGATGTAGTCTTACTTGTTTATTTTTGTTGTCTTTGCTTTTGGTGTCAAATCAAAAACTCATTGCTAAGACTAATGTCAAGGAACTTACCCTCTATGCTTTCTTCTAGGAGTTTTATGGTTTGAGGTCTTACATTCAAATCTTTAATTCATTTTGAGTTGATATTTGTGTTTGGTATAAGATAGGGATCTAGTTTCATTCTATTCCATGTGGCTTTTCAGTTTTCCCAATACCATTTATTGAAGAGATTATCTTTTCCCCATTTTATATTCTTGGCTCTTTGTCATAAATTTATTGACAGTTTATGTGTAGGCTTATTTCTGGATTCTCTAGTCTATTACATTGATCTATGTACCTGTTTTTATACCAATACCATATTGCTTTGATTACTATAGCTTTGTAGTGTAGTTTGAAATTAGGGAGTATGATGCCTCTAGCTTTGTTCTTCTCTCTCAAGATTGCATTTGCTATTCCGGGTCTTTTGTGTTTCCATATAAATTTTAGAATTGTTTGTTCTATTTCTGTGAAAAATGCCATTGGAATTTTGATTGAGATTGTTATCATCATCTATGTTTGAATCTGTAGATTGTTTTGGGTAGTGTGGACATTTTAGCAATATTAATTCTAATCCATGAGCATGGACTATCTTTACATTAATTTGAGTCTTTTTCAATTTCTTCATCAATGTCTTACAGTTTTCAGTAAACAGTTTTTTCACCACCTTGGTTAAGTTTATTCCTAGGTATTTTATTCTGTTTTTTTTTTTTTTTTTTTTTTTTTTTGCGGTATGCGGGCTTCTCACTGCTGTGGCCTCTCCCACCCTGGAGCAAAGGCTCAGGACATGCAGGCCCAGCGGCCATGGCTCACGGGCCCAGCCACTCCACGGCCATGTGGGATCCTCCCAGACCAGGTCATGAACCCACGTCCCCCCCAGCGGCAGGCGGACTCTCAACCACTGCGCCACCAGGGAAGCCTGGTGTGTTATTCCTTTTGCTGCGATTATAAATGGGATTGTTTTCTTAATTTCTCTTTATGATAACTTATTATTGGTTTATGGAAATACAGCTGATTTTTATATATTGATCTTGTCTCCTTCAACTTTACTGAATTTGTTGATTAGTTCTACTATTTGTGTGTGTGTGTGTGTGTGTGTGTGTGTGTGTGTGTGTGTGTGTGTGGAGTCTTTAGTGTTTTCTCTACATGCAGTATTATGTCATCTGCAAATAGAAACAGTTTTAGTTCTTACTTTCCAATTTAGATTTCTTTTGTTTCTTTGTGTTGCCTAATTGCTCCACCTCATAATTCCAGTACTATGTTGAATAAAAGTGGCAAGAGTGTACATCCTTTCTTTTTCCTTATCTTGGAGGAAAAGCTTCCAGCTTTTCACAATTGAAAATGATATTTACTGCTGGCTTGTCATATGGCTTTTATTATGTTGAAGTATTCACTCTGTATCCAGCTTGGTATAGAGGTATGTTCTACACTTTTTTTTTTTCTGACAGTGCAGAAATGTTTAAGAAGAATAAAAAGATCTGCTTAGAGCCAAGACTCAAAACCAACCCTTTGTCACATACCAAACACAGAAAATAATTTTCTATAAAGTTAACATTTTTAGCAAGAAGTAGTAGAAATAACATTGAAGTTCCTGAGACTAGACCAGTGAATGATTAATGTGCTCCTCTTGGCCAGCCAGGTCTGGGATAACTTCCTGTGTTCTCTTCTCACAGAAAGGTGTCACAGCTACCTCCTTTTATAGAGCCTACATAGGTGGGAAGTGTCTTCAACAGTCAAACCCATATCAGAGGACAATCACAGCAGTGCAAAATGTTTCTCTACAAGCAGAGACAAGTGACTTAAAACATCACAGTGGTAGTGTCACCCCTAAAGATTTCTTAGTAGATCCCATGAGGGCAACCCTGGCCTTCAAGATAATACTTACCTGTGAATGAGAGTTCTGGCCATATGGAAATTGCCCATTGTTTTTCTTCATCAAACATGAGGTTATGTTTCTTTCTTTTGTGCATTTGGTGCAGCCCCTGCCAAACTAGCTCCCTAGAATGGGGGCAGAGTCAGATGAGGGGCCCTGTTCCCCAGGCAGAGCCTCCTCTCTGCTTCTGTACGACTTTTTCTTCATCCACATACAGGGCAGTTGCCTGGCAGAAGATGGAGTTTTGCCACCTGCTGTAGAAGGAGATATCCAGGCTCAGCTTGTCCAAGAGAGCTGCATGATGTCATCACATTTCCCATGGAGTTTCAGGGCAGCCCAGTCATCCTTCAGGGTCCACTGAAAGTTCACAATATAGAATATTGACCTCCAGCTAGGAGGCTTAGTCATACCCTAGAGGCAAGGATATATTTTTAGAATCTTTAAGCTGGAACCTAAACACAGGATTGTGTCTGCCTTGCTGCAGTGTTGGTGGCCAACTCCGAGTTTGGAGGCTTCCCCAGGGCCCCCCTATTCCCAAAGTGCAGAGTTGTGTCCCAGAGCTGGGAATCACACTTGTGGCAGACCCAGACTGTCTGATATCAATGGAGGGCAGTGACAAACTGGGTGTAGAGGGAATGTACCTCACCATAATACAAGAAGAAACCTACCTCCAGACTATGACATAGAAACCCTGCATGAGTTTCTATCCATAGCAGTCCTTCTCAAAATCTCAGAAATAGAAGAGGAGGGAACATTTCCAAACTCATTTAGCAAGGCCAGCATTTCCCTGATCCAAATCCAGACAAGTACACCACAAGAAAATTATAGGCTAATATCCCTGGTGAACATAGATGCTAAAATCCTCAACAAAATATTAGCAAAAAAAATTCAACAATACATTAAAAGGATCATTCACCATGACCAAGTGAAATTTATTCCAGGGATACAAGGATAGTTCAACATCTACAAATCAATCAATACGATATACCATGTTAATAAAATAAAGGATAAAAATTAAACGATAATCTCAATAGGTGCAGGGAAAGCATTTGACAGAATTCAACACTGATTCATGAAAAAACTCTCAAAAAACTGAATTCTTTGTTGATAGGCCACTCCCATGGCCTTCTGGTCTGGAGACCTTATTTGAAGTTCTGAGGTTAATAATTAAATGGAAAGCAAATAAACAGCCTGTAGATTTTACTAAATATGGTTATGAAGTTACAGTATCAAGCAAGATGGAGGCTAGTGATTATCCTTATCATCCTGTTTTTTTAAAACTTTTAATTTTATATTGGAGTATAATTGATTAACAATATTGTGATAGTTTCATGTGTACAGCAAAGTGATTTAGTTATACATGTATCTATTCTTTTTCAAATTATTTTCCTATTTAGGTTGTTATGTAATATTGAGCAGAATTCCCTGTGTTATATGGTAGGTCCTTGTTGGTTATTCATTTTAAATATAGCAGTATATACATGTCAATCCCAAACTCCCAATCTGTCCCTCCCTGCCCTTCCCCTCCTATCATCCTGCCTTAAGGAAATCTTGCCATTTGCTCAGCAAAATTATATTTACTTGAGAAATTGAATGAATGCATTTATATTTGTATTTTTCACACAATTACTCTAGGCTTTTACTCATATCAGTTGCTAGAAAAATATAAACATTTTCAAATTATGCAGGTCCCATGTCAGTGCTTTGGTATAATATGAGAGGGCTTTGCACTATTCCAGTATCTTTCATCTGTTCCTGCAAACACATAAAATCGACTTTTAAAACTGCTCTCTGGGCTTCCCTGGTGGCACAGTGGTTGAGAGTCATCCTGCCGATGCAGGGGACACGGGTTTGTGCCCCGGTCTGGGAAGATCCCACATGCTGCGGAGCGGCTGGGCCCGTGAGCCATGGGCGCTGAGCCTGCGCATCCGGAGCCTGTGCTCTGCAATGGGAGAGGCCACAGCAGTGAGAGGCCCGCGTACCGCAAAAACAAAAACAAAAACAAAAACAAAAAAAAAGACAACTGCTCTCTTATGATCGTACAACTCATTAGAGTTCCTGTTGAATTTCTACTCATTTCTGAGACAACAGTTCACCACTAAGCCCTCATGCATAGAATGTGGAACTATTACTGTTTGTACCCCCATTCTCCTCCACAAGTATGTTTTATTAATTCGTTCAATGAGTGAATCATGAATACTGTATTATAAAGTGTCAACTATATGCCTGGCTCTTAGCTAATCACTAAGGACAGAGTGATCAGGAAGGTGCAGTCTTGGTCTTTCAGAGAAGGCCGACATTAATTGCAACTGAGAATGTTAAGTATTCAGCAGCACAAGGTGCTAGGTAAGAAATTGTCATGAGCACCTGACTTTGAGTATGTGTGTATGGTGTGTGTGTGTTTGTCCTCTCCAGGGAAGGCTTCTACCAGAAGTAGTGCTTAAATGGATATTTGAGGGATGAATGGAAGTTTGGTAAAGATTAGAGGAAGAGGTACTCATAGAAGCTAGTTAGTACAAGCAGTAACTGATGATGGCCTAGAATGACATAAAGAAGGTGGAGCAAATAAGTGAATGAGAATAGGTGTAAGGCCTTCAAAGAATGTTGATTATGTCCTTATAGTCACAGCCTAAATGAGCTTTCTGAGGCAATTACTTTTTCTACGCTTACCTTCCTTTCTATTCTGTCTCTATACTCACAATCTGTTGCTGGAAAACAAGTTGGGTCATTCGAGTAAGAGGCAAGGCAAACAGGCTGTTTGCTTGGTTTGCTGAGGGGAGAGATGTCTTCTCTTCAGTCTGGAGTATTGGGTGGGAAACAGCAAACTTATTGACCCATAAAATTCCCTTACCACCATTTAGTATCTGTAAAAGAAAACAGTGTGCATTTAGTAGGACAAGCTCTTGTTATTAAAAAAAATTATGTTGAAAACCAACTTTTAATTTTAATATGGGCTATAATGATTTCATTTAGAATCATACTCAATATTTTATTATTCATTAGGAAAGAAGATGTCCAGTACAAAATGATAAATAGATTGAGAGGTTGCAATGAAACAACCTCTGGAAGCTGGAAGTGCAAGATAAATATGCCAGTATGGTTGCTTTCTGGTGAAAGTTCTCTTCCTGGCTTCTTGTAGTCTTTCTTATTGTTCTGTCCTCACATAGTGGAGAGAGAGAGAGGAAGGGCTCTCTCTCTCTGGTGTGTTTTTTTAATAAAATCACTATTCTAAGGGATCTAATTCTAAGGGATCAGTGCCCCTCCCTAATGACCTCATTTAATCTATTACTTCCTTATACTCCTTATAGGCCTGTGTCCAAATACAGTCATATTGAGGGGTTAGGGCTTCAGCATATGACTCCTGGGGAGGGAGAGGCCAATTTGGTCCATAGCACCAATAATAAGTGAGAAAGTCAGAGTTTCAACAAGTGGTTATAATAACAACTGTACTCTCTGAACCTTTAGTTTCTACTGCATTCCTAAAAGTAAATGGGAAAAAAAGTACTTGCTATAGAATACTGGGGAAATATCATAAAACACTCTTTTCTCTAAGGTAGCAGGAAAAATAAAAGTTATAATACATTTTGGGAAAATATATGTAGAGTAGCCATTTTCATAATGAGTTTGTAACAGTTTCTTTTGATATCAAATAAATAGCATATGCACACTAAGATGAAATATGTAATAGGCATTTAAAAATGGTTACGTTTAATATCTCAACATACAGTCTGTATTGTTATTAAATAAGGAAAATTTTCATATGCAGAAAATACAGAGAACTCATCTAAGTTGAACATTTCAAGTGTCTGTGACAACAATTTTATTTTCATAGAAAGGATTATGAATCTTCATGTAAAGAAATTATGGAGTCAGAAAGTCTCCAATATAGCACAGATGCTATTAAAGTTAAGAAAATGGAAACATCTAAAATGCTTATTGTATGTTCTGATATACATGTGGATTTAAATTTAATCCAATAAAATACATCAGGAGAGTGTTTTTCTGAGTTAAAATTATTTTGAAACTCTACTTCCATAGTTTCCTTAAAGTATAAAAGAATGAAAATGAATAAAGTTCCTTAAACTATATATTTAGTTACTTATTGTCCATCTAATTAAGAAATTATGATACAGAAAAATACATACATATATATATATATATATATATATATATATATATATATATATATATATATATATATATTTCCCTTTAGATAAGCAGTTACCAGCATGTAACGCCAGAAGTGTTATAGTATTGTTCAGAGTGATGCAACTGTTACTGGCATATTTTGGCAGTTTCTCTTTAAGATGTCTATCTCCTTCCCTGATAAACTCAGTAAGCAGTAAAGCTCACCTTCTTAGTGTTTTGAATTCTCACTGCCTCTAACCATCCAATAACACTCTCAACATCTCCATATGAAATCCATGTTTCTTATGTTGCATTTCAAGACTACTGAAGTGTCTTCCTTATCATCATTATTCCTTTCCTCTTCTTCTAAATATCAGTTGTATTCTATTCCAGTATAAGCTCTTGCCTTAGCCATTTTTATATATTTCAAAATTTGTCTCTCCTTTTCCAGGTCTCTTTTCTTCTATGAAATCTTTCTCCAAGATAATTAAGCATATTATATAATATGTTATAGTAGTATGTACCACGGAGAAAAACCAATGAGAGAGTATCCTGGAATTTTAAATAAGGTGATACGTGGAAGGCATCACTGAAAAAGTGACTTTTGAATGAAAGCCTAAAGAAAGAGAAGGAATTATAGCCTTGTAGATATAAGAGGGAAGCACAATCCAGGCAGAAGGAACACCGGACGGAGATGCTAAGTCAGAAACATGCCTGGCATGTACAAGATGCTCATCTTTAACCAGTTCTTTTTTTCTGTTTTCAAGCTTTATAAATATTCTTTAAATAAGGGTGATATAGACCGTAAGAGAAGAGATCATATAGCACAAAATAAGCAAATATTTAAATCCTTTCAGGACTTCCCTGGTGGTGCAGTGGTTAAGAATCCGCCTGCCAATGCAGGGGACACGGGTTCGAGCCCTGGTCCGGGAAGATCCCACATGCCGCGGAGCAACTAAATCTGTGCACCACAACTACTAAGCCTGAGCTCTAGACACCACAAGCCACAACTACTGAGTGCATGTGCCATAACTACTGAAGCCCACGCACCTAGAGCCCGTGCTCCACAACAAGAGAAGCCACTGCAATGAGAAGCCCGTGCACTGCAACAAAGAGTAGCCCCTGCTCGCCGCGACTAGAGAAATCCTGTGTGCAGCAACGGAGACCCAACACAGCCATAAATTGAATAAATAAATAAATAAATAAATAAATCCTTTCATCAAGTAGCTACTTTTTTGCAATATAGTTTACAATAATATATATTAACCTCTGAAACTCAATTTTAAAGAAGTGTATGCTTTTGATTAATACAGTCTGATTTAATCTTTCACCTAATTGTGTAAATTTCAAAAAAAAAGGTAAAACTATTCATAAAGTAGAAAAGAATGGCAGGATGAAAGAAAGGAACTTACGCATCCTTATATGATACAAAGTTAGGTTCTAGTCTAAACTCTTTGAGTAGATGACCTCCTCTGTTAGATAAAATTTTGTCTCCTTTAAGCAGGTAAAATTCTATCCATTTTATAGATGAGATTAGATGTAAAAAGTTCAAGTAACTTGTCCAGATCAGAAAAGTAATAAGTTGCAAGACTCAGTCTGTCATATTACAAAGTCTATGCTGTTTTATAACTATGTAATTTGTTTATGACATTATATATAAGCAGTCTTATCCCAAAGAATCCCTAAAAAAATGTTTCAGGTCTTAAACTTGTTCTTATTATCCTATATTTAATATAGCATGAATAACATTAACAAACTTAGATCTGATTCCACTTCAGTTGAAATAATGTTTCATGATTCTTTGAATTCATAACTAATATGTTTTATAGCACATGGTTAAAGACAAGTTAATTTCCCTTTTTTCATATATTATCATATGAGAACAGATGCTACCATTTCAAATACATAGAATTGTTCACTGGAAAACAAACAGATTATTCCATTAATTGAAAAAGTCTTTTTAATATAAATCATGATCTGCTATCATTGTTCAAATTGACTCCACTGTCTTTTATCTCTTTAATGTGACCGAATTGGCTACATTTCTCTTATTCTAGCTCTTATCACAAGGATTTTTTATGGCAATCTTTTATTCTTGACAAAAGTTTTATTATGCCATCACTGATCATTTTAATAAGAACAGAATGAAAGAATTTGAAGAGATTACTTTTCTAGAATATGTTTATACCCAATTCCATTTTAGAAACTCTTGCAGAATAGGCATTTATAAATATCACTGTACTTAATTGTACTTATGAAAATCTTATTAAAGAGTTTTTTTTCAGTACTTGTCAGAAAAAAAAACGTGGTGAATTGCAAACCATAGTATGCATGATCATGCTACTTATGATTCCTTAAAACTGTAATAAAAGAACTTTTAAGAACAGAACATAGAGATAGTTCATAAGGCATGTGGGTGAAAGTATGTGGCATTAGGTATAAGCCATCCTCAGTTATTTGTTTCTTTTTAAAAATTTAATGTATAACATAAAAAGTTCACTGCCAAATACATGTAGTGCCTCATTTAACCCCATGCAATAATTACAAACATAAAACCATTTTATAACTGTATCTAAGTAATTTGATTAAGGACACAGAGTCAGAAAGGCAATCCCAAGATGTGAACCCAGACACTTTGACTTTAGTGGTATCCCTCTCTTAAGAATTATTTGACTACCTCCAATTACCCATCTCCCTGGCTTGTGTCAGATCCTGTGCTAGGTGCTGAGGTTGCAGTGGTATACACGATAGCTGTGTGATAAGTGGCCAGGGTTACATTGACAGCCTGTTACCGTAAAATAGGTCTGTGGAATTAGGACCATATGAAAACTGAATGAATTTTCAAATCATTAGTTCAGTGCTGTAACCAACAAACTTATGAGAAGTCAGAACCACTGATTATAAAAATATTAATAAAATTAACATGGGTATAGTAGGAACTCACAAGAGGAAATTCTCTCCCATACATTAGGAGTCTTGAAGAAACTAGAACAGTCTTTCCTCTTTTGCTTTAGGAGTAGTATTCATGAAACTCTTTAACAATGGCATTTGACATCAGATTAAAATGTTATATAACAACTCAGTTTCAAAAAAATTCTAACCACATATTTTGATTTTAAAAAGTGGTTATTGATGTCCTATGAATAACTGTCTATTCTAACTTTTTGATTCATGTTGCTATCAAATTGGTTTTTTTAATAAGAGAAGACAATGCCATTTGTTATTACTGACATGTAATGAGGCTTATGACAAATAAAAACTATGGTATTTGATAACTGAATGGAGTTAGTTTGCAGGCATTGGTTTAAATTTCAACACTTGAGGATTTTTTTTGAATTCAGAAGGTAAATGGCACAGTTTTCACTAACAAGATAAAAATTGATAACTTAAAATTAGAACTTGCTTAAAATAATTTATATTTGCATTATAAAGTGATTTCCTGTTGTTGACTGAGAAAGAGAAATTTCAAAAACCTACAGTTTTTTTCTGCTTTGGCTAGAAATAAAGGTAGAAATACAAATACGGAGACATGATTTGTGTAAAATTTTACAAATAAATGATATTCTGGGAGAGACAGAAAGGTTTAGAATTGTGTAACCGTTGGTTGCTGATGTTATCTCTGGAAGCCAATCATAGATACTTATAGTCAAGGGAGACTTTGATTTACATTTCTTTATCCAAGCACAGCCAAACGGAAAAATTATATATTTGATTTAGAAACAAAAAAGTTAACATTTTGTAAAAAAAAAAAAAAAATTAGAAAGAAAAAAATGAAAGAGTCTTTTGCTTCATTTGGATGACAATTTCTAATTATTAATGTGAAAAAATAATTTACTTTACCAGTAATTTACCAGAATCCTTAGTAATTAGGAGGCAAAATACTCCAAAGATGAGATATCATTGGTTGTAAAATCAGTTACTAACTTATTTTGTAAAAATAGAAAAAAATAGATCTGAATAGATTTTATAGATTGCTTAATTTATGCAAGTTTTAAAACATTAAAACTTGACATTTTATGTTGATAATCATTATCATTTTAGAGATTTATGTTTGGCTAACCTTTGATAAATCAGATAATATTTAACTATCCAAAAGGATGAATAATAAAACAAATAATCTGTCAATAATGTGACTGGCCTTTTGAATGTCACTGGTCATTTATTTAGAAAGAATTTCTTACTTTCCCCAAACTCATTTTTCCATTTCCTGATAGTAGGCAGGATTGGAGATTAAGATAATGATATCTTTCTGTGACCTGAGTGACATATAAAGTTCAGAAATATCCAGCTGGTTCATTAGTGATTTATTACCTTCTTCCAAACAGATATGAAGTGGACGGAGGCTAGATTGAATTAGTAACGTGTTTAGGCTCTGAGATTTCAGAAAGGATTTTAATTACTAGTGTGTTGTTTTCATGGGTACTAATGTGGTCTGTGATGTCAAAATGTGCACAATGTTTTCATATTTTCCAAAGTAACAGAGTGGTTTGTTAAAAGTTGTTCAGATCATGTCATTCCTCTTTTCAAAATTTCCCAGTGCCTTCCATCTCATACACAAAGTCAAAATCTTTGCAGAGGTCTCCAAGTTCCTATGACACCCACACTCCATTATGTTTTTGAATTCTCTTATTGCCTTTCCTCCTCCTTCACTCACCTCCAGCTGTAGCAGCCTAATCATTGATTTTTGAACGAACCAACCTTGTTTCTGCCTGAAGGTCTTTACCTGCTGTTCCCTTGGTGTGGATTGTGCTTCTCTCTCACAGCTGTAAGAATAATTTTCCTCTTGCTTTAGGTTTTTACACAAATGCTACTTTCCCAGTGAGGCCTTCCGTATGCCACCCTATTTAAAATTTCAACCCATATTCCTCTTCTCTCAGTTTTCCTCCATAGTATATATTACTATATCATGCTATATAATGTGTGTATTTATCTTTTATTTTCATCTATCTCCCTAGATGTAAGCTTCTTAAGATCAGGAATTTCTGACTTGCTTGTTCACTTTTGTATCCTCTGTGTCTGGCACACTGATAGATGCTCAATAAATAATTTATATAAAATTATTTATATAGATAATTTATATAATGAAATAAATGAATTTCTGTGAATAATTTATATAAAATTAGTGTTTTATTGTTATTAATATAATATTATTAGTATAATTAGCTGGTATACATAAAAAGAGTTTACCAGAAATTAGTCTACATAAAACCAATAATTTTAACTGAAATATAACTTAACTGATCATTCATCTTGTTTTAAAAAATATGCCTGCTCCATGTTAAAGAATCATATTTCTGATATAGATCTAGCCTATAGTGAAATTAGCCTTATTACTATTACCTTATTACATTGATTTATATGGTATTGTTAAGATGAACTTAATTCATATATTTAAATATTTCAGTATCAAAATATATCCTCAGTGCCTAGTATGTGTGTAGTATATAGCAGAGTATATAGCAGGTCCTGAATACATATTTATTGAATCAATGAATGGATGAATGTAGAAATGATACATATGCACTTTTGATAAACCAAAGAAAATTAATACGACTCATAAAATCACCACCATTTTAAATAAAATTACATGCTCATTTAAATGAAGAGAGGTATAATGAAGTATTTGTTTAACTGAGTTTACCACATTTCAAAGGCAATTTATAGCACAATTCTAACTTTGTTACCAAATTAATATTCATTTGACAAACATTTCCTGAGTGTTGTTATCATTGTCTAGAAAATAGGATGAATAAGGTAGAGTCTTTCCCCTATGATCTTTCTCTTCTCGATCATCCACTTTCTTTCTCTCATACACACACATAAACGCACATATGCAAACATACTCACACATGATAAGTGCTAACAAAACAAAAAGATAATAGGAATGTGTAATAAGGATATATGATTGTTAACATACAGTACACATGAGAGTTTCACAAAAGAGGCAGACACTCAAATAAACCATTGCTTTCTGGACAGCAAGCCAAAATATTGGGGGGTACTGTAGGCTGTTCTAGCATAGTGTCAGTGTCATTCCCTTTAGATGAATTTTAAAATATAGAACGTGCTTCGGAAACTCCGATTTACTTTTTTAATGAAGGAAATATTTTGACATAGTTATCTTCAGAAAGAAGCAATACTATTATAAAAATATTAGGAATAAAAAGCCAATTTTAGCCAGTTAAAAGTCTTACATGTTTCTCATCATTTCTGAAAATATTTATTGATTAAATCAATAATGAAAAAATCCAACCTGGATACACCTTATACAACAATCCAGAATGCCATACAGAGAAGCACAGGCTACACTTAACATGTTCAGTCAGCCCAAGCTGTGATACAATTGAGGCTAAAATAAACACTCCTAAAATGTGTTAAAATATTGTAATATATTTAGAGCAGATTTCATGTAAAGAGGAAAACAGCACGCTTCACTGATTTTTATGTGTTTTTAAAGGTTATTTAACATCATTATGGCTTCATGCTAATATGTTCATAGGAAAGAGAGAAAATAATCAACAAGTATGGGGTAATTAATCATAAGGCTAAGTTATAAAAGAAGGAAAACTTGGATAATTAAATTTTAAATGAACTTCCTCAATATCTAATTGATGAATTCTGAGAAAAGAGAAACGTATGTGTAAGCATCTGAATTTTTGTTAGTTTTCCTTCTAGCTTGAATTCAAAAGAGTTGACATTTTTTCAAATTCTTCCTGGAAATGTATTTGACAAGAGCTACTTTCAAACTCAGAAACAAATACTACCCTACTGACTGATTGATTCCTTGGTCCAGGTTTATAAAATCACTCTGGAAGAGACCATATTTGACACGAATCATAGGTTTGTGTGACGCTAATTAATTAGTCATATGATAATAATTAGTTAGCACCACTCAATTGTTCAAGTGAATATATTTCTTTTTGGATCATCCTGCAGAAGAAATGCATTATTCTCTTTTTGGAAGAGTATATCAGTAATTAAAAATTAATTTTGAATTTGTTTGCTTCTAACTTCAACAAACTCTTTTTGACCTACACATATTGCAAAGTTGATAGCCAGTGGTCTGATTAGCTCTATTATTATATTTATTAGGCAAACACTTTTAAGCTGGACAATGTTCCAAACTCTCTACAAATATTAGCTTATGTAAACCTCACAATAACTCTACAACGTAGGTACTACTACAAACTTTAATTAATACAACTTTCATATTAAGTAGTATTGAAACTTATTCATACTATAAATGAAAATAACCAATAGTCTTAAAAGTTTTTCCATGTTAACTTTCTGAAAAATTTCACAGAAACCTTCAGATAAAAATTTTCAGGTGAAAAAGATGAAACAGTTTTCTAAAGATACATTTAGAACCAAATACTAGGGAAGATTTTAGCAGTTTACATATATGACTTTTCCTATTTGTCTACATATTCCTTTTCCCTTATGCCCCTTAAAGGAGTTGGTTGATTTGCCACTGAGTGTATCCGTGCAGGTTAATCTCCCCAAGGTGGGATGAAATTAAATAGATCTTTTCTATTTTGTGTAGTGTAGAAGAAAGGAGGCTTTGTTAAACTGAGACCATCACCAGTGTCTGCAGTGAGATTAATATTCTATAATTATTAGCTACCATGACCTTTTGAAGAATTTTAAACAAGGAAAGTCCAGATAACTGAGCATCTTCAATAAACTTTTTGTTTTGTTAAAAAGTCTTCAGTTCCAGTCATCTATTACCTTAACATGTCTGCAAATAGTTTAACTACATGAATTATTATTTGACTCTGTCCTGATGTCAACTAATATCTTTTCTTATTTCACTGGACTGACTATGCTAGGGACATAGCTCAGACTGGCATTCAGTGAATTCTGACCAGTTTTTTGGCTGTCTCTAGAGTCTCGTGGACCAGATCAGTAAATATTCCATATTTTTTTGGTATAAGAAAATCTGAGTTGGTTAGTGCTAATTGCTCATCCCTAATCATTTAAAAATTGGAAGTTACTGGTTGGCACTTTCATGAGCAGCCTTGAGGAACCCTACAAGTCTCAAGTATAGCTGATAACTAAGATAAAGCTTGTTTTAAAAGGTAGGCCAGGCTCTCTATAATGCTTTATGGTGTTAAAAATTATCTGTGCATGTACTGGCTGGTAGCTTAAGAAAGCTATGTAGTCTGAATAACTTTGATTTAGGTGGTCTCTCCTCTGTGACCATAAGAACAAGGCTTATAAACACGAGAGACTCCAAAGTTTGTTATGTACCCATGTCAAATCCCATTAAATAATTATGTTCTTGGATTTGGGTAACTTACATAGGCCTGTCAGTATATATATTAAATCTCTAATAAGATTCATTCATTCATTCAAATTTTAATGTAATATATACTGTGCAATATACTAGAGGTTAAAAAATAATAGAACAATGTGTAGAAAAATAAACAGAAAATTAAAATACTTATTTGTGATTAGTAATGAGTTAATAGTTGTAAGTAGTTTAGGGTCACTGGGTAAGGTAAAATTATACAAAAATTTTTTTTTTCTAACACATGCTGGTGAGAATGTGGGAAAATTGGAACCCTTGTGAATTTCTGGTAGGAATGTAAAATGTTATAGCCATTGTGAAAAACAGTATGGTGGTTCCTCAAAAAATTAAACATAGAATTACTGTGTGATCTATCAATTCCACTTCTGGGTATATACCCAAAAAAGTTGAAATCAGGGATTTGAACAGATATTTTTACATTAATGTTCATAGCAACATTATTCACAATTACCAGAAGAGCATTGCTGGATGAATGCATAAACAAAATGCGGTATATGGATTCAATGGAATATTATTCAGTCTTAAAAAGGAATCAAATTCTGACACATGATAAAACATAGATGAATCTTGAAGACATTATGCTGAGTGAAGTAAGCCAGTCATAAAATGACAAATATTACATGATGTGCTTATATAAGATCCCTGGAATAGTCAAATTCAGAGGCAGAAAATAGAATGGTAGTTGCAGGGGACTGAGGGGCAGGAAGAATGGGGAGTTGTTGTTTAATTGATACATAGTGTCAATTTGGAAGTTGAAAAACTTCTGGAGATGGATGGTGGTAACAGTTTCACAATATAAATGTGCTTAACGCCACTTAATGCCACTTAACTGTACACCAAAAAAATGGTCAAAATGCTAAGTTTTATGTTATGTATATTTTGACACAGTAAAATAACTTACCTATTAAAAAATAGAACAGTTTCAAAAAGGTAATAGTACTATCTTCAATCAGTCACAGTAGTAAAATGGGAATTTTTACTTTTAGTAAGGGATTTTTTCTATAAATTAAGCATTCTTTTATGAGCATTCCTTCTATAAGTTAGAACATATATTATTATGATTTGGGTCTATTTGCTGAACTATCATAAGAGTCCTCTTACCAAATGTCTTAACCATTAAGCAACTTCATAGTCTGAGTCTTGAGAACACCTGTTTTAAATAGGTGAAAATAAAAATTAAAAAGTTTATCCATCAAATGTATATTTTCCTACTTAAAATTCTCTTATTATAGTTGCAAGTTTAATAAAAATTTTCAAGTTATAATTTAAAGAACTGAATATGAATTTTAGAGTGTGCTCACTTTTCTATAGACCCTTAGAAAACACTAGTTAACTGTATAGTTTCAGAGACTTCAGTAAACATAAATTTCTAACAGCTTTTTATAAAGAGAAATCGTTTTAAACAAACAAAGCAATACAAAATCTGGAATAAAGACACAGTTGCATCTGTGAAATTGTCAGACGTATTATGGGCAATTTCCCTAAGTACTTCTAAGCCCTATAGACAGAAAACTTAGGTTGAAATCAATGCTCTGTGTTTATGGTACTAGCCATACAATTTTTTTTAACATCTTTATTGGAGTATAATTGCTTTACAATGGTGCATTAGTTTCTGCTGTATAACAAAGTGAATCAGCTATACATATACATACATCCCCATATCTCCTCCCTCTTGCGTCTCCCTCCCACAATCCGTATCCCACCCCCTAAGTCAGAAAGAGAAAAACAAATACTGCATACTAACACATATATGTGGAATCTAGCTATACAATTTTGGGTGAGATATTTATCAGTGTTAAACCTCAGTTTCCTTGTATATAAAATAGTAATGACATTACTTTTCTCATAGGTGTGTGGTTACATTTCTCATAGGTGTGGGAGATGACCAAGGTCCACGATCATTTATTCAAAATTCTGAAATCCATAAAGCTTTAAAACTAACAGTTCTTTTCTTTTTTTAAGTTGGCTCCAAAATTAATTTAGCAAAAAACCTTACCTAAACTGACTTGAGACAATTTTTAGCCTTTATTGATCCCACTCATTGTGGTTTTTCATGTTTTACTGTGAATTATTAAACTGGTTAAATATGGGGTGCTGCTCAACCCAGATGGAGCATGACATAAATTGGTACATGCACTTGAATTACCTAAAATCCTAAACATATCTGGCTCTAAGGAATTGGGGTGAGGGATTGTGCATTTCTATACAGAAAACACTAAATAAAATACTTTACAAATATTCAGCCCTTAACTTAGCTATTATGATTATTAATTTGGGCACTTGTAAGAACTTGAAGTTAGAAACCACACTATTTCATTTAAGATATAGTCAAAGGAGTCACTTGAATTGATGTAAAATTTGCCAGATCAGTAAACAAGTACTATTACCTAAGGATTAGTGCTTTTATGAGATTTCTGCTTCTTTCCTTACATACAATGTAAAATTGTATTGCATCATTTAAATTTTTCAGGCAAAATTATTACAAACTACTGTATTAAAATTGCTTATATTAGTCTCACCTTTTAAAAGTTGACTTCTATCAAAATAATTTTATTTTTGAATGCATATTTCTGGTTATGCATGATTGATTATCTTACAATTAAAAAAAAACTTTCCATTTTCTTGCCCTACCCTTACTTCTCAGTTGTGGCATAAAAGAATGAACACTGTGACTAGAGGGAATCAGGCATATTCAATTCCTTAGTTCTGGTCAGTTTGTTTCCTGGGTTACTTACAAGATGGGATGTAAACATTTCTGAAATGAGCTCTTGAAATACACTTTTTAAATATGATTTTTACAGATGAGATATGGAGAATGTTAAGCATGCATTTGTTTATTTTTATTTTAGAAAGATAATGTTCATGAAAACAATAAGGAACTTATGAATTATGCTTGTATCATATCAAAAATTATGCCTTAGAGAATTTCTGTTATCTACTATAACCACTTCTATTTTTTGCTAAATTAGGGAGCCTAAAGTTATTTTATGAGAACCACAAGTATCTTTTTAAAAGTCATATGTTTCATTTAATTAATTTAATATTAAAAAATAGCCTTATTTAAAAATTTGTAAGAAAAGTAGGACTTCTACTGATTTGTTATGTGGCAAACTATTAATAGCAGGCTAAGAAGTCTTTAGCAATGACCTTTAGCAATGGTCAGCTGTCCAAGACAAATTACAAGTGATAACTATTGGTATTCAAAATCCTTTAAAATACTGACAAGCTGGTATTTTTAAGGGAGTGGAAAAAACAAAGTTATATTACCAAATTTATAATATATTCCTACAAGTGAGGACTCTGGTAATACCTACAATGAAATAATACTTGTTACAGTTAATGGTGAATTTTATGCAGTCACTTTTTTACACTACATAAAATTTAAAAAAATTTATTAGGATTTTACTGCAATGTAACATGCTGCAATATTTCAGCTTCTCAAAACAGTGTGTGGGCAATCTCTGAACTTCCTGTATTAAATTTTTAATGCATTTTCATTTTATTATAGCACAATAAATATGGCTTCTGTAAGTGAAATATAAACAGTTTTTGTTTATTTTTTCGTATTAATAATTTAGTGTCTTTATACACCTAAAACCCTAAACATTTTCTTTTCCATATAGCTAAATAGATGGAACTACACCATTTTGATATTCTTTTTGAGAAGCATCACTTTTCTTTTAAAATCTGACTATGAAGGCTTTAAAAGCCTTCAGATATGCCAGCAAGAATATAATTAAAATTTTTTTCTTTAATTATTACATTAATTTTGAACAGAGCTGTCTCAGAGGATCATCATTTTAATTTCCCAGCCGCATGTAACAGTTAGATCTGTGCAATTATGACTTAAACAATGAACATTCTCAATAGGTTAATGTATTATTAAGCAACAGCTAACAGGTTGTATGATCCTAATGAGAAAGTCAGGTTGTATTGTCAGAACATATTTGACACAAATGGTATATTGTTGCAAACAGTGACATGTGACACATGTATTGTCCCTGGAAAAGAATATCCTAGTTTAATGCTACAGTCATTTAAAGGACAGAAAATAGTTTCTTGGCTTTTGTGTTCATTAAAGATAAATCTCGGGCTGCCTTGTAGGCCAAAATAAAACATTATTTTTGAAAGGAAACAGTGTATATATATATAAATTATTTCTCTTCATCTCTTCCTTAATTTTTTTCCTCTTCCTAACACTTACGTTTCATAATTTAACTTGTTCTTTTAAATTGTTCAGAATTTAGCAATTCTGTGTTATATTCTGTTCATCTTATATATATGTGCTGATAAATCTTCAACATTTTTTAGCTTTTATTACTTTGCATGACAATAAAAAGTTAATAACAGATTTATATTTTATTAGCATTTGTGCTGCAGATGCAGGAGACATCTTAAATTCTAATTTAATGCACTTTTAAAGTCCTTTTTATTAGCCTGTAATTCCCAGCCATACTGTTTTATTCAAATGTGTATTACATTTGTGCCATAGTCAAAACAGCAGTATAGATCTAGAATTGTAAGGAAAAAATGTCTCTAGTAGTTGGATAAACTACACACTCAACAAAGTCTAAAGGGCCCACTATAAACATTGTGGGCCCCTTGAAGTTGTAATAGTAATTACATATCTTTTAGTATTATAGACAAAGAATTACAGATATACATATCCATAGGTAAGAGATTTTATTGGTAGGTTAAAGTAAGACATTTAATATTTATGACAATTATTAAATTCCATTTTAAACACGAATTTTATTATATAGTTTCAGAAATATATATGCCTAGAAATCTAGATTCATTAATATGTAATAACAGTACTTCCTTAAGAACTACAGTTGTAATGTTCTAAGAGGTCAGTTCATTTCACATGAATGAAAACTTTTCTATGTGGTTTAATGTAATAAGGAAATGTGCATTTGTTATGCTCAAAGGTCAACCTGATTTTAGTATTTCTCTCACCAGAGCTCCTGAACCATTTTATGACTCTTGTTAGTATTCTGTGTATGACCCAGCAGGTGTCAAGATAGAGAAGATTGGGGAAACAGATAGTCCACCTCTAATTAAATACCAGACATCTCCCCCACCATTTTTATTTGTGTTTCCCCAAATGGGAAAGCAGATGGCATCACTTGAGCCTATGTAGTGACAACCATCTTTTAAAATTTCTGCTGAAATGGAAAAATGGTGACAATGCCAATTCAGCCGTTATAGCTCATTCTCATAATGGACAAGATGGCAGATTAGTTGGGAGGGTGTTAAAGCACCCTGGAGGTATAAATATAAGCCATCTTCATTGCCACTGCATCAGTCCAGCCATATCCAAACCCAGGGAGAAAAACATGTGGGTCTTGCTTTATTTTGTAAATAACAGGAGCTGGCAGTAAAGTTACATGGTAAAATAGATTTCCAACATTTTCCCTGCCATTAATTGTAATTTTCCAAGGTTTCCTCTGTGACAGAGTTTACAGAAGGGAGCTTTAGTAAAACTATCATTTGTTTCATGGATCAATATGGTTTAGGGAATACAAAACAACTTTATTTGTTAAAAAATAGAAACTATCAGCTGGTGTCCCCCTCCTCCCCATGGATATCAAATCATGCTATTGATCTTTCTACAGTGTAACTGTGAAAAATTTTCAGATAGCAGGTGGACTAGCTGGGAATACAAATAAAGCCACTCTACTAACGAGGATAGTATATGGTTCCTGAGAGACCTCCTGAGTATCCCAGTATGAATCCTTCTCTAAAAGATGTGGCCTCTGTCTATGATAAGACCATGAAAGATAAGAAAAGGCTTAAGACCAAAAGTATTATTGTTCTATTTTTTCCTATGTGTTCTCTTTTCTATATCTTTCACCATTTGTCCAACAGATTTCATCAAGTAATTCTAAAAAAAAAAGTTAAAATGGAAAAACATATATGGAAAGCAACATAAAATAAACACAGACTGAAATATAATCTTCATATATATGTAATAGTAGTATGATTACAATATTTAGAGGAAAGAGAATTGAAATAAATAATTATGAAATCCAGGAATTATTGCCCTCAATGCACAAATTGATTTGAAGGATTAACAAAGTTCTATTTCAATTTAGAATAATGCCTCACACAGCTAGTCTCTCTTGATTTTAAGGATTGAATATTAGGGGGACTTAGAATTATGACATGAAGGAAATGAAAAAGAATACATATACCTACAAGTAGGTTGTAAATTTTTCTGTTTCTCAATATGCTTTTTATTTAAAAAAAATATAGTCAAAACTCATTTGCAGCACAGAAAAATAGGATGATTCCTTAAACCAGTGGTTCTCAATGGATAAAGCATCATTTAGGGGAATAAGTTAGAAATGCAAATTATTGAAGAGACCTACAGAATCAGAAAATGGGGGTAAGACTCAGCAATCTGTATTATAATAAGTCTTCTGCATGATTCTTCTGTAGTCTAAAGTTTGAGAATCACTTCCTTAGACCTTTGTTTACTGGAGCTACATTTACTAGTGAAATTATATACTTACTGGTAAATTGGTAATTATACAAGGGAATATTTTAACTTAATTTTTTAAAAATTCATTTAGTCCTATACTGATCAATGTTCTGATCCTTAAGGAAGGGCAGTGAAATTTAAGGAAACTTGTAGTTAGCCAAATAAACCTAATTCAGATGTGTTTGGATATTTTATACATTACTGAGCCTGCATGTATTTTTTAATACAATTATGAAAATTCGTTCAGAATGAATGGGAACCAGGTTTGGTTTCTTAATTTCTGAAACATTATTCAACTGTGAATTAGATTATATTGATAAAAATATGATATACTTTAATTATTCAAAATATCTTTACTTAAGATAATTTTTTTTATCATTAAGATATGAAATTGGTTTATGAGTTTCTTTTCACAGGTTTAAGTGTCTAAATTTTATTTGGTTAACATTGACCCTATGGTTTGCAACATACATTGTAAAGGAACAGATGGCTCTGTGAATAATCTTCAAAATTTAACTTGACTTAAATACCCTTAAGTACCATAGGCCCCAGGTTTTGAAAAGGTAGAACCTATATAGGTAAGTAATACCATTTAAATGAATCTCCATTTTGGCTTTGGATAATAAACATAATCATATATTTGAAATTTAAAAATCTTTCTAAGTCAATAAATAAGACTTTTTACAATACATAGCTATAAATGGCTGAAAAAGAATAACATTCAAGAATTCCCACTTAAGAAGTAGTTATTCCTCTGAATATTTTATTATTTGTGTCTGTGTAGACTTTACTCTCAAAAAAGAATGCTTTCATTAGTCTTACAAAGACATATTCCAATATGATGAATAATATTATAACTAAAATAGTTTTACTAGCAATAAAGATGATCTTACAATATACTTGGTTTACATCTTCTGGTTCTTATCAAGATAGTATTTTCAACCTGACAATGTCAAATTTTAGTGTAGCAGGTATAGTATGAGGGTTAGAAATTGCATCGGATCTAATCACTTAAGGATATTGTAAACAAATCGATGTGAACTTTTGAACCGTAATAGAAAATACTTGGATATTCAGGGTGAAAGACTTACAATGAGAGAAGAAACTGTTTTCTTCCAACTGGATTACAATAAGACACACTTAATTTTCTTAATATTTTGTAGTATATATCATGTGTCTGTAACATATTCAGTGCACTACACTAGGCACTTCGTGGAATATAAACTTGTTTATAAATTGGAACATTGAAGATTCTTAGTATTGAGCCTGATATGCCACTCTTGAGAAGTAAACTTGCAAATATTTCAAGAATGGAAAGAAAAAGGATAATAGCTTGAAAATATACAGGGGGTTTGGAGAATTTTACAATTTTTATTTGCAATAATGAGGAAAAGAAATTGACAGAAATCTTGAAATAAAATGACACTAGGAATAGTTAAGAGTGTGGAGGATTAACAAAAGCCATGGCAGGAGTAGAGATCTGGATATAATGGGGAATAAAAGAGAACAATCATTACTCAACTGATTCTAGGAATTGTGAATTAGAAGTCACTAGTAATTTCAAATAATAATAAAATAATCAGATTAAAGGGGGGAGGGAAAAAATAATCAGAGGATAGCCACAATATCATGAATTGAGCAACATATATGGAAAATAATCTGTTTATATATCTTCAGCTCTTACTTAATACTCAACATGCATTAAATAACAACCCATATTTGAGGAACAGTAACAGGCATTGAACCTCTATCCTCATTAGGTAGCTTATGTTGTAACAGGGAAGACAATGAACACATTGCAAATATGAGCATATGGGAGACTGTATCAGATAACATTCACCTAGTCAGAGAAGTGAGGGAAAGTTACCTAAAATAATAACGCTTAAGCTGAGATCTGAAGGATCTAAGTAAAACAGAACAAAACACTTGTAGGTAAAAGAGGCAGCTAGACAAAATATGATTCAAACCTATTCAACAAGGGAAAATGTGGCACTAGATGAAACTGAAGAGGTAGGCAGAAGGTAAATTGTCTTTGTGATAAAGGTCCTGTTCACTAAAACGATGAGAAGCCTTTGGAAAAGTTTATGTAGGAGAGTGACACCATTAGCTTTTCAAGTTACAGATAGCATTCTGGCTTCAGAGAAGAGAAGAAAGAAAGGTAGAGGGCGAAATGTTCATGCTGATCATTCAAGAGAGTGTTATAGTGCAGGCTAATGTAATAGTTTAGAGTTGAAACAGTGAGGAGGAAGGGTGGAAAGAGAGAGAGAGAGAGAGAGGGAACATGCAAGAGGGCGGGGAGATATTTGCAAAGAAGAATTGACAGGATTGGGGCTTGACATGATGTATGGCTGCTCACCTCTGACCTGACAAACTGCATTGATTGTGGCTCTTTTCACCAAGATAGGGACTTCTAGAACTGTGAGGGGACATGGTAAAGTCAGAATTGAAGATTTTTCTTTGTAGTGTCTGTGAGATATTGCAAGGGCATATCACTAAAGAATATTATAAGATTGAAATGCAATGTCTTATTTTGTGAGGTTGTTAACTCAATGAGCTAAAATTAGACTTTAATGAGTGTGAGAACATATTGCCATATATCAGAACATTAGGAGCTCTCAGTCACATTATTTGTATTTGTAACATCATTTCTAATATTTCACCTTGAAGATCACTCATGCCTCTGAGAATAATTTGTATCTGCCTTTGCATTATTATTTGTTCTATTTTACAACACTGGCTACAGCCCTGAAACTCATGGTATTATCACAAGTTGGAGTCACTTAAATGTCCCTTCTCCTTTGGAATTGCATGGCATTAATTTAACAAAATAGTAACAGATTGAGTATTGACTATTTTATTTATTTTTATTATTATTATTTTTTTTGTGTGTGGTACGCAGGCCTCTCACTGTTGTGGCCTCTCCTGTTGCGGAGCACAGGCTCTGGACACACAGGCTTAGCGGCCATGGCTCACGGGCCCAGCCACTCCGCGGCATGTGGGATCTTCCCAGATCAGGGCACAAGCCCATGTCCCCTGCATCAGCAGGCGGACTCTCAACCACTGCACCACCAGGGAAGCCCAAATATTGAATATTTAAAAATCCTGTTTAAAAAAAAAAAACAATTTAACAGGTGTAAGACTGATATTCAGGTTGTCATATGTATTTTGATATTTTTGAACATTAGCTACTTCAATGATTCCATATTGTGGGATATTTATTGAAAATACAAAGAAAGGACAGGGTTTTTTTTTTTTTCTGGTTGAAATCTTTAATTGGAGAAATGACCATTTCATATGCTGGTTATTGTAATTCAATATTTTAGAAACAAGCTTCAATATTATCAATAATAATCAAATGTTTTATACAGTTTTAAAACAGTACTATAGTGACTCTGCGTTTATCTAGATGGTGTAATTTTAAACGATGTTCCTCTGCTTCCCTTATATACATTTGGGTAAAGTAAACTCCAAGTATTTTATGATCTTAAGGTTTCAGGCTCTGAGTAATATCTAAAATCTGATCTTAGTCTAAAGAAGAGAGAATAATGCAAGTCTTACATGTTTAAATTATATTTGAAGGGAGATATGCTATTTAAAATAATAGACAAATTTAAAACTTTTTTTCATTGCTCTCACAAGATGTGAAAAGGCAAAGACAAGTATGAAATTCTTATTTCTTGAAAGAACCACTAAGATGTAAAGAAGTAGCAAACATTTTGACATGTGTTATTTAGCTGCATACCTCCATCATTCAGTATTGTTCTTTTGAATATGTGTTGATTTAGAAAAAAAAAAAATAGACCAAATCTCTCCTTGGATTTTCTCATAAATTTTTGTTGGCTTATTATTCTTTGACTCTTCAGTTTACTTTGCCTAAAGAAAGAGCAGGGAAGAAGGAGACATGTAAGACCATTAGGAAAAGGAATATAGTTAGACAGTCTCTTGCTCTAGGGTGGGAAGATTGAGTAAAATTTGATTAAAATCAGGTCAGGAACAATTTAGTGAGATTAAGGAAGAACCTGATTTATAGGTTGTCTCTTCACACCTACACTTGTTTGAGTGTTTTAATTGTCTTTACCAGTGAAATAAATTTAAAAAATGAGCTAAGTCAGATAACATATATGCAGTTTGACTGATTTGACTGAGGGATATCTTACTGAGTTTGACGGATTATCTGACACTCTTGAGTAACTAAACCAGGCAGAACGATTAAACCAGTTTGTAGGAACACACATTGTTAATGTGAGCAGCCAAGAGCTAGGATTGTTTAACGAAGATGGCACAAGGTATTGAGCCATATGTTTGAAATGGTTTAGGTGAAACTTGCCAGAGGCAGAAATTGGCTAAATGACCTCTGGAGGCACTTCCCAGTCCTATGTTTCTCATTTAATCTCATTTTAATTTTTAAATCTATATGAAGGATACAAACATATTTTGTTTCAAAATGCCTTGGGTTCAGTTAGGTGACAGACAATTAAAAGGAATGAATTTTTTTCAAGCAAACATGAATGTAATGCTAACGTAGCTGTTTTGATCAGACACCAATTACTTTAAGTTGTAAGATAATTAACTTTATTCTTTAAAACATTCATTAGATAACTGCCTAAGAAATTTTTTATGTATTTATTTGCATGTTTAGAACAATGAAGCATAGTCATAAAATACTGAAATATGTCTTTATACTCACAAAGAGAAATAAAACTCTCCCAAAATATGCTTATAATTTAACTTCTTTCTTCCCCTTTCTGTCCTCGGCACCTACTCCATAGCTGAGAAACAGTTTACCTGATTTTCAGGTTCTCTTATATCCACTTTTAGCCAAATTTCTCCTTAATTCTGTTCTTGCTTGTTTTTCCTCCATCCACTCAGGAGCCAGATTAGTCTTATTTCCCCAGCAATTTAGACTGTGAATCCTATTTAATGTCTTTTTTTCCAAAGCAGCCCACCCTCCTGACCGTGGCCATTATGAGTTATTCTGCACTGAGAAAGGTCTGAAGTACTTATGTGTTAGCAGGTTAAAAAAAATCATCTCTTTGAAGGGTATTTATATTTTAATGCAATATGATTTCCAAGTAGCCAAAAAATTGAAAACCTCAGTTAAGATTGTAGTCATCAAGTGATTTCAAGTGGTTGAGGCTATTTTTTGTCTGAGGCCTACCAAACTCATTCTTGAAGAACAGGTAACTGTGATCTGATGGGTGTGGGTATTCACATATGTATGTGTGTGTGTTGTGAACAAACACTGCATACCATGGGTGAAGGTTGTACTAGATTGGTCCTTGTAAATCCTCACGTGTGAAGCCAGGAGACTTGATGCTAAGAAAAATAAAATGACTTCTTTGTTGGTGAAGTTAATCTAACCTATCTTTAAGGAAGGCAAATGAAACTGATTAATGAGCTTGGTATTGAATTAAGGAGACATTTGTGAAAATATTCTGGGTTTTGAATATCCCTTTTTAAAATTACAATGCTACAATTTTAATGTTACTTTCAAAACTATATAAAATTGTAAGAAAAAAATTCACTGCATGGGAATTCCCTGGAGGCCCAGTGGTTAGGACTCAGCACTTTTACTGTGAGGGCCAAAGTTCAATCCCTGGCTACTGAACTAAGATCCCTCAAGCCTAGTGGAGTGGCCAAAAAAAGAAAAAAATCACTGCAGTGAGATTGGGTGATTGGTAAAACAAACAGATTAACAACAAAAAAATAAACAAAAACACCTGGTTCATTTGTACTCAAGCTGTTAAGCTGTTAGTGAGCATTTACTGGGTGCTCCAAACTGTGACAGAATAGATGTTAAGTGTTTGAGCTTGAAGATTCAGGTGTTCAGGAGTAAGGAATTCAGAAAGATATATAAGGCATAATGCTTGCCTACTGGAATCCCCACTTTGTTAGTGAAATGATATTAATATAAGTAAAATAAAATCAATCAATTCAAAACCTTATATGAGTAAGTATTATAGTATATGATATTGCTCTGAGTGTCTGAAGTCAGAGGTGCGAAAGTGGTAATTGATGATGGTTGAAGTAGTCAGAAAGACAGGATTTTCAACTGGGTCTTAGAAAGTGGTGAAGTTAAGATTTGATAGGGAAAAGAGGACCAGGTCATTCCAGGAAAGGATCAAAAGTTAAACAAAGTTCTGGAAATGGGAATTAGCCCCAGGCAATATCAGAGTACACCAAGAACACTGCTCCTTGATTCAGTCCATTTCTTACTCTGTGACACATAAAATGTTTTATTTCATTTCAAAATGTTCAGTCCACTAATGATGTAAGGCAGGAGAAAAGCAGGTATCAAAATTGCTAGTGATGCGTATCGTCACTTCATAAATATGATTTAATGATTTTGGAAAAAGAATAGAAGCAGAGCATGCCGAAAGCAGTAATAAGGCATTTTTCAAAAGTGTCAGGTTCTTAAATCATAAATCCAAAGTGAAAAAGTATGGACCTTTCTCCTATGGTTAATCTGTAAAAATATCTTTGGAAAAATAGAAGAGTAGCTTATTTTTTGATTGTTCTTGGCCAGTAATAGTAAAATTATGCATAAATGAATTTGATAGTCACTTGGCATTGGGGATTTTCCCATCAAAATAATTTTAATTTCTGTGTCCTGAAAGAATGCTCTTTTATTCTTATATAATAGAATTTTAAAATCTTGTATAGTCTATTTTTATAAATTAACTAAAAATCTAACAATTTTTTTCCCCATAGTACAGTAT
This sequence comes from Mesoplodon densirostris, assembly GCF_025265405.1. Classification (NCBI taxonomy): domain Eukaryota; kingdom Metazoa; phylum Chordata; class Mammalia; order Artiodactyla; family Ziphiidae; genus Mesoplodon; species Mesoplodon densirostris. Next base: position 25,558,675 of record NC_082668.1, read on the forward strand.
TTCAATGGATTTGAATAGAAAATACTTACATATTAAAAATGATGACAGCAATTAAATTCCTTTAAAAACTTAAGATAGGTTTTGTTTGAAGAGTGAAGTTCAAATCCAATATGTTTTTTTAAATTTTTTATTGGAGTATAGTTGCTTTACAATGTTGTGTTAGTTTCTGCTGTACAGCAAAGTGAATCAGCTATATGTATACATATATCCCCCTTTTTATTGGATTTTCTTCCCATAGGTCACCACAGAGCATTGAGTAGAGTTCACTGTGCTATACAGTAGGTTCTCATTAGTTACGTATTTTATACATAGTAGTGTATATATGTCGATCTCAATCTCCCAATTCATCCCACCCCCTCTTTCCCCCTTGGTATCCATATGTTTGTTCTCTACGTCTGTGTCTGTATTTCTGCTTTGCAGATAAGTTCATCTGTATAATTTTTCTAGATTCCACATATAAGCGATATCATATGACATTTGTTTTTCTCTTTCTGACTTACTTCACTCTGTATGACAGTCTCTAGGTCCATCCACGTCTCTGCCAATGGCACAATTTTGTTCCTTTTTATGGCTGAGTAATATTCCATTGTATATATGTACCACATCTTCTTTACCCATTCTGCTGTTGATGGACATTTAGGTTGCTTCCATGTCCTGGCTATTGTAAATAGTGCTGCAATGAGCACTGGGGTGCATGCATCTTTTTGAATTATGTTTTTGTTTGGGTATATTGTTTTCTTGGATTTTCTCTGAGTGGGATTGCTGGGTCATATGCAAAGCAACTGACAAGGGATTAATCTCCAAAATATACAGACAGCTCATGCAGCTCAATATCAAAAAAACAAACAACCCAATCCCAAAATGGGCAGAAGACCTAAATAGACATTTCTCCAAAGAAGACATACAGATGGCCAAGAAGCACATGAAAGGATGCTCAACATCACTAATTATTAGAGAAATGCAAATCACAACTACAATGAGGTATCACCTCACACCAGTCAGAATGGCCATCATCAGAAAATCTACAAACAATAAATGCTGGAGAGGGTGTGGAGAAAATGGAACACTCTTACACTGTTGGTGGAAATGTAAATTGATACAGCCACTGTGGAGAAAAGTATGGAGGTTCCTTAAAAAACTAAAAATAGAACTACCAAATCCAATATGGTTTATGTCACCTAATTTAGTCATATTTTATAACCAAACTAGTTTTTGCTAGATATATACACCTTCAAGAATATTGTTCTAGGGGCTTCCCTGGTGGCGCAGTGGTTGGGAGTCCTCCTGCCGATGCAGGGGACACGAGTTTGTGCCCCAGTCTGGGAAGATCCCACATGCCGCGGAGCTGCAGGGCCCGTGAGCCATGGCCGCTGAGCCTGCACGTCCGGAACCTGTGCTCCACGATGGGAGAGGCCACAACAGTGAGAGGCCTGCGTCCTGCAAAAAAAAAAAAAAAAAAAAAAAAAGAATATTGTTCTAGTTATAAGACCAATAACTATGATGTTACCTGCTAGTTAAAAGTTACATAGCAAGTTATCCAGACTTTCAATAACTCAATCCACTATTTCTAATATTGCAACATTAGCATTGTCATAATCCTAGTGGAGTTTAAAGTGTTATGACAATAAAATTATAATGCTTTGTCATTCATATCTTGAATATGAGTGTGTTTAAAGGAAGAACTAAAAAATAAATTGAGTCAAATGTTTTACTTCTTTTTTCTTATTACAACCTCAGGTGTCTATGCTATAGCAGAACTTTAAGGTTTCTTTACCACCTTCTATACTATAGCACTTCTAAAAGGCATATATTGTGCACATGCTTTTGTTATAAAACAATTTTAGTCAAGCCTAAAATATCATTTTAACATATGTCTAATAATCTATTTGAACTCTGTAGCAGATTCTAATTTGAAACTGATATTGTTTTTTACTTTACATTTTGTCTGTATCATTTTTGAACAAATGGCTAAGTTGTGTGGCCAAGGTTTCAAATAATGGTCATCACTGTTAATAACAAAACTTTTTTTCCCCTTTTAATAATTTACTAGGTAGGAACATTCATTTTCCAAGTCAATAAGAAACGAACAAACACAGCAGACTTTTACCTAGACAAAGATTATGAATAGTCTATTCAAAACAAGAACACAAATGGTTATTATACACAGAGGTATACACGGAGGTGGGCTTTTAAGAGGCTCTCCAAAACCAAACCAAAGCAAACAAACCTGGTTTCTATCACATGCTGATTTCCAAGGTGTAAACACTTTTATCCATGATCAATATCAAGCTACCACCTTGATGTCATTTAAGGTGGAGTTGGGAAGAGAAACTCAAAACCTGTGAAAGCGAGCCCTAGCACACCATTTAAATAAAATATGCTCAACCTCTCTAATACAAAATACAAATTAAAACAGCAGTAGAAAGCAGCATTTTTCCCCTACAAGCCTGACAAAGATGAATGTGCATGCTCTTTCTTCCAGCATTTAAACCTCTACGAAGTTTATCCAAAGAAAATAATAGGACAAGTTCAAAAAAGTGTGGGTACCAGCATGCTCATTATAACGTTATTTGTAATAGTGCAGAATTGAAAATAAACTAAACTTTTATAAATAGAAGCAATCAAAAAGCAGTCTAGAAAAGTGGTCAAGGATGAAAGCTTTGGATTGACATCACTTGTGTTCAGATATCGACCCCAGCAATTAGTGTATGACTTTGGACAAGTTATTTAACTTCTCTGTACTTAACTTCCTCATCATTAAAATGGGAACAATAATAATATTTATTTCATGGTGCTATTATGTGAATTAAATGAGATAATAAGTATTAGGGATTTAAAGTATTCCTAGCATGTAGTGAGTATTTGGGGAATGTTAACCATTATCATTATTATGATATATCTGTTCATTTAAGGACTGTTTTAGTTATTAAGTGAATTTAATGTTCAACATCAATCTATAATTATAGGCCAGACATTAAAATATGGTAAGGATACCACATAAATAATCGCTGATCTTGTACTGCTAGTGTTTCTCACAGCATATTAGCTATTGATAAAAAATATTGTTAACCCATGTAGAGGGACAGATGCATTAGCTATGATTTTGTTTGAAAGTAAATGCCCCTTTACAGGTAGAGGAAAATGTGAAGAAGAGCTGAATAGGTCTCTCCTTACCCTGAGGAGCCTTAAGACTCATGGATGTTGATTCTAATTGGAAATTGAGTCTCTTGCTTTTATAGGTCTTTTCATAAAACTCTCTTCTAGCTCATTAAATCATTAAATTAATCTAGCCAGTATTAGTTTTGATTTTCATTAATTGTGACTTGTTTTTCATTATGACATCATTGTCAGTCATGAAACATAACTGCTGCATGTTGGAACAAAAGCAAATTTCTGCTGAATGAAGGTACAACTGTGTAGTATAAGTTGAAATTCTGGGTGGTAACCATGTGTGTATTATTAGTAGTAACAATACGTGTTATTATTCAGAGTCAGTATGATTTCAGTAAAATAAATTATTTACAGATTTTCAAGAGTAACTGATAAAGAGGTCTGCATTTTGCATAATACTGTATATTATTTAGTTTTGTGTATCATATATTAACCTCTCAGAAATATATATATATATATATAATATATGTCATATTTAATATCTATCACCAGCCTGACAGAAAAAAATTATATATGTGGCAGCTATGTGATGTGGGCAGAGCTAAACATTTGAAAAACAGAAAGGCAAATTTATATAAAACCAAGTTTTAAACTTTATCATAAATCATGTCATGTTATCAGGAAGCAGTCTAGAAGTATGGTCAAAAACAGATGATCTGGAGAAAGACTCCCTGGATTCCAGTTCTGACTCTAGTACCTTGTGGCTGCATGACTTTGGGCAAGTTTGTTAACTACTCTGGATCTCAGTGTAATCTGTAGAACTGAAATAACAGTACTGCTTTCATAAGGTTATTGTGAGAATTAAATGATTTATTATATGTGAAGCTCCAATGACAATCTATATCATAAAATTAACACACTTAATACACATTAGTAGGTAGTATAATGAAGTTATTAGAGGGAGTGCAGCTATAGTGGGGGTGATTATTCTGATGGCCATAAAAACTTGTCAGCAAACATACAGTAAATGCCCCTAGGAGTATGTACAAAAAAATCTTAGGAAATATTCAGTTGATTTTTCAAACGAGGCAGAAGATGTTTTAATTAGAAATACACATTTCTAAATGAATAATGTGCTATTAGAAAATGATAAATCAGAATTGTGCCAATTGTGAGTTAAAGAATTGGTGACGTTAGAGAAAATGTTCTAGGATAGGAGGATAGGAGTTCATCCTGTGTTTTAAGAATGTCCTAGTGCAAATATATACAGCATAATGTTTTGTTACTGGTTAATAGGGTTTTAGCAGAGAGTCGGAAATCTGTGTTGGGATGATCTATGAATATAAACTGTCACGTGGAATATAATGGTTTTAAAAGCAAATGAGATGGTAGCTTACATCTGAGCTGAAAAGGGAGAGTGACTATTGCCCCTGCAAATTCTTGAGGAGAATGTTTTCAGTCTAAGTGGACTTGTTTCTGAGATCATGTATCCACTATGATTATAATTTTGTGGCCCTGAGATGATCCAGGTGTTTCATTCACCAGCCATCTGTCCAAGGAAAAATATGCTTATCTTGAATTGACAGGATATCACATGTATTTAGTGGAGTTTATCTTCACAGTTGGGTAAGAATAAATAAAACAGCAGTGAAGCCTGTGAGGATATATTATATGCTTCAATTATTGGTCCATTATATCACAGGGAGAAGTTACATTTCAGTACCTAACAGGAAATTTTTGCTCAGTAAGACCAGTTCTTTTGGTGTGCCCTGACAATTATGACCACCATTCCCTCTCAAAGGGAGCTGCATGGCTTTATACTACAATTCTTCAGATATAATTTTTTATAAGAATATACATAAAATAATTTTTACCCCAATGGGTCCGTTTTCTAGGTGCCATTCACTGAAATTTATTTATTACCTGTAATTTGCTTTCTCATCACATTTATGACATTAACATCACTTTAAGAAGAGTTTTCTCAATCTCATGAAAAATAAATATTTTAAGAAATGAGTGTAGATTTAGGAGACCACTCTCTGTAATGCAACTGGATCAACCTAATGAAATATTTCATCAGCATGTTTGTTTGTAATTGGTGCATTTTCCATGGAGAGGAGTTTTCTAGCTCAAATATCTATCATCTTTGATTTATGGCAACTTGACTTGAAATAATTCACACTTACATCCATACTAGCACTTGTAAATGGCAGCTTGTGAATTAACATGTCATTATTCACTTTTGAGGAAATGAATCTAGGCACAAATGCAGCCCAAGGGCCAGCAACTTGATCCTTAATTCCCAATCCCATCAACCCATGGTAATCTTTTCCACTTCTATGTTAATATACTTCTTTGTTCTCCTTTCTCCTAGAATTTGTCTAACCTGTCCTTTTAGTCTGTCCTTATTTTTTTTCTCTTTTACTAATTTTAGAGTATAATGTTCTGAAACATAAGAACTATAGTCTACTCTTTACTCTTTTGCTTTGTTTTTTGGACCACCCTCAATGCTTAGCACGTTGTGTAAAAAACAAAACAAAACAAAAAAGAGCTCTTAATGTTTGTTGTATTGCATTGTATATGCCACAGGGATTTTTTAAATGAGAAAATAAAATAACAAAAAACTTTATCTTCAAAAAGTCAAGTAGCCCTATAACTCCTCCAAAATTTCCTCAGCAATGGTAAAGCAGGTTTTCTACATTTCACAACTCTAAGATTTTCCTATTTTTAGATTTATTTGTTTCAAATGATGTCGGAACTTTATATACTATAAACTAATGATTCTAGGTCTTACCAAATACAATTTTAGTTAACTTTTAGTTAACTTTTCATTAGTCTGAATGTAATTTAAGAAACACTATACTAAAAACGATGCATTGTTACTTTTATATTTGATGAATTGTGGTATTTCTGATCATTTCTACAAAAAGGTGAGAGTCAAATCTTGATTCAGAAACCTAATTCTCTCTTATATTAGGGTTTCTATGGAAAAGTCAGGTTTAGTTTACAATACCATTATCTAGAGTATAATGTGTCCTAATTGAAAGAATTGCTTATAGCTTTCTTTAAAATTATTGACTTGTTTTGAAGAAGGGAAGAATGGTTCCAATACAAAACAAATAACATAAAACACCTGCTTTTATCTTCAAACCTTTGATTATCAATAACTATACATAAAAGTGACCATAGTGAAAGGTTAATGTTCAGTAGTCATTTTACCATACGAGAGTGTTAAACTATCACTAAGATGAATTTCATAACATACATTTTGTTTTCATTCACATAACACAGGAATATTTGAGTTCAGTGTTTTCAGTATCTACCTCTTTTATTTTCTCCAGTTTTACTGCGATATAACTGAGGTATAACAGTATATTAGTGTAAGATGTAAAACATGATTAGATATACATATATATTGTGAAATTATAAAGGCAATAAGTTTAATTAACCTCCATCACTGCACAGTTACAATTTTTTCCTTGTGATGAAAACTTTTAAGGTTAATCTCTTTGCAACTTTCAAATATACAATACATTATTGTGAACTATAGTCACCATACTGTACATCCCCAGAGTTTATTTATCTTCTAATTGGAATTTTGTACCTTTGACCACCTTCAGCCATTTTCCTTACCTCCCATTCCCCTTCTTTGGCAACCACCAATCTGTTCTGTTTCTATGAGTTTGTTTGTTTTTCTTAAGATAACACATATAAGTAAAATCATACAATATTTGTCTTTTTCTGTCTGATTTATTTTCTTAAATTATAATACCTGTGATGTCCATCCATGTCACAAATGGCAAGATTTCATTCTTTTTTATGGCTCAATAATCCATTGTATATGTTCCACATTTTTTTTTAAAATTCATTCATCCATTGATAGACCCTTAGGTAGTTTCTATGTCTTGGCTATTGTAAATAATGCTACTATGAACACGGTGGTGCAGATAGTAATTTTGTTTCCTTTGGATATATACCCAGAAGTAGAACTGCTGGATCATATGATAGTTAATACCTACCTCTTATACATACACATTTTAAGAGAGGGAAGTAAATTATAAAGGTCACTGAAACCAGAAACCTAGTAGTTTTGATTGACATCTCCCACTCTGATGCCCCTAATATTCAACCTATCACCTAGTCTTGTCCATTTTGCATTCTGTGGATCTTATGAATCCCTCCACATCCTTCCTTTTCTGTGGCTCTCACCTTAGAACATTATCATCTTACTAATGTGATCTTTTGACTGGAATACTTACCTCTTAACTGGTTTTCCACCAAACCCAAACCCTCCTCCAATATGAGTTAGAGCAGTCTTTTCAAAATGCACATATGATTTTATCATATTCCCTACCACTACTTAAAAACCTTCATTGGCTTACCATTGTTTTTAAGGTAAGGCCAAATCCTTACATAACCTCTAAGCACCTGGATGTTACAGTGATACACCCCAACCCCCATGTCTCCAAGCTTTATCTATCATCTTTAGTCCTTTTATCCTTCTGGATTCTATCATTCTCTTTTCAAGCCAGAGTGTTTTCATACTCTTTCCTCTGTTTGGAACACTCTTCCATGTACAACCTCTGTCCCAGTACATGAATGTTCTGCCTTTTTAAATTTTTTTCATTCTTTAGATCTTAGCTTAAGCATTTTATCCTTAAGGACCCTCTCTTTTGAACTTATGGAGCAAAGTTGGGTTTTTTGTATTTTTGTTGTTGATGTTGTTGTTAAACATATTCATAGAATACTTTTCTTATGAGACAAGCATTCTTTAGGGTGATTAATATATATCCATCCTTCTAGATTGTAAGTCTGAGAGTACTTGATTTGCTTACCACTGTATCTCTAGTACCTAGCACAGTGTATGGCATATTTGGAATTAATAAAAGAGTGAATAAATGAACAGCTGGTGTATTGTGAAGTCCAGATGATTGATAAGCTTTGTAAACAATTTTAAAAATCAGAGTGAAACTTTGACATCATCTTATATTAAGGTAAATGGGAGTAGAGGATGCTGATATATCTTGATATGATTCATTACCTAAATTTGGCATTCAAATAGCATTGGGTAAATACAAAGAAACCTGCCATACACTGTGAAAGCTCAGATTATTTCAAAATCATTATCCTTGTATTAAATTTGCTAAGTGAATCTTGATTCAGCATTGCAACTTTTGATTTAATTATTTTAGTTTGATCCATAGTTCTTAGCAGAGTTACAGTGTGATAGGCAGAACCAGTAGGAAATTTGAAAGAAAGAAATTGGGAAAAAAGATATTATATTTTTTTTTCATGAAAACATCATAGGGATTTCTTATGGATAGTGTAACTAATATTTTATTAGAGGTTCCTACTATAAAACTTTCATCTTACCAAAAAAGCCTACAGTTTTTACATGGTGGTTGCAAGTAGACTGACAATACAAATATGAAAATTTGAGCACGTTATGAGATTTTTATCAATGAACTATTAGTCATATTAACCATGATACTTATGAATATCTTCATTAAATTTAAGGTGTTGCATCTCATCAGTGGATAAAGTGAACTTCATTCATATGACATTTATTGCCTACTTATCTGCCAAGCACTATCCTAACTGCTGGTGATAACATAAACATGAAAGAACATCGTTTCTAGGATTGAAAGCGAGAAAGTACATAATTCTGTCTGTGACATAAGGGGAAGGCTCTATGCACAATATGGTGATATTTACACTGGATCTTGAAGAAAGAGTAAGAGTCGTCCAGAGAAAAAGGGACTAACATTGCTGGTACAGAAACAGCAAATGCAAAGTCATACAGCCAAAAAAAGAAAAAAAAAAGAGAGAGAGAACTTGTTTTTAGAAATTTTAGACCAGTTTGATTTAACTGTAATTTTGGATGATTTGAGGGGAATGGCAAGAGATGTACCTAGAAAAAGGTATATTTGTACCAAATTATGAAGGTCTTTGTAGGCCATGCTAAGGATTTTGTAATTTATCCTTAGTCAACAGGAGAAATTTAAAATTATTTAAATAGGAGATGGAAATTTGGAGGTCCTCTTTATTCCTTTTTCCCAAGTTTGGAAGCAACTGAAACATGTACTCAGGATAAAGATCAAAATTATTACTAGATTTAATGTGTGGACAAAATGGCTTCCTAACACTTTACCCCAGAATTAGTCTTATTTCTCCACCAAAAGATCAGGCCTCTTCTTTCAGAATTAAAATTCAAATACTGCATGTAAAAACTTAAAATACTGAAGAAAGGCCCTTTCCAGAAAGACAGAAGAAGAGGCCGAGCTGAGTTTTCTTACTTTTTTCCTTCCAAACTCCTCATCACTAAATTGTCCCACCCTTGCTAGATAGGGGACAACAATTTAACTGCTGCCCAGAGCCCTCTATGTGGGAAAACAGGGCCAGAGAATTAGGTGCCCCCTCCTAACAAATATAGAATGGATACCAGAAACAGACAAAATGGGAAAGAAATTGGTGGTTAACAATATCTTGTTGTAGAAAGTGCAAGGAGGCTGAATTCTGTAAAACATCTGGGCTGTCAGTTAAGCTTATCCATGAGAGTGAGTAACTTAAGTTTTAAAGAAAAACAAAGTACACACACATTGCCTTCTATTCAGGAAGAGAAATAAGTAGATGATAATATGGATTTATGAGAAAGCTTATTATAGGTGTCAAACAGTATATTTTTATTCATATGATGAGCTTTTTAGGAAATCAAAATCTGTATTTGAAAACAAAAGATATTTAACTAAAAGTGTGATAAAAAAGTCTTATTCAAGTCATCCTTTTTTTTAATGATTTTACTGTGATATTTTGGTAACCTAGAACAACAACAAAAAAGATTGTAATCCTCATGAAATAAGTTCTTTTAATACTTTATTGCACATATATGAAATACATGAGCACATATATCTTACATAATCATATATATGTTTTTGAAAGAAAATGTTCTTAATGGAAGAACTGTAGGTATATAGATGCTAAAAATGTAAAGTATAAAATAAATGAAAAAGAAAGATGTTCTTACTGAATAACTTTGATTTAAAGTTATTGAGCAAGTAGCATAATTCAATTAAGCAGAAATTATATATTAATATCCTTACTCCTATGACACACAGGCATCTTTACCTATTTCTCCCCTGGGAATGGGATCCCTGAGCACACTTCCCAACTGGTGCTGCTTGTGAAGAAAAGTATATTCAGGAGAGTATTTGGAAAGGACTCAGGGGAAAACATTGCTTTAGAAGATAGAATAGTCCCTTTGCAAAGTTTCTGCTGAAAGATCAGCTGTTAACCTTATGGGGATTCCCTTGTATGTTATTTGTTGCTTTTCCCTTGTTGCTTTTAATTTTTTTTTTGTATGTAATTTTTGTTAGTTTGATTAATATATGTCTTGGCATGTTTCTCCTTGGATTTATCCTGTATGGGACTCTGCACTTTCTGGACTTGATTGACTCTTTCCTGTCCCATATTAGGGAAGTTTTCAACTATAACTAGCAGAAATGTGCCCTGTTTCATATACAGTTAGTCCTTGGAGGTTTGACCCTGTTCTAAAATATTTATATCTATCTATCTATCTATCATCTATCTATCTATCTATCATCTATCTATCTATCTATCTATTTATCTTAACTTGTATGTGTTAGTCCTCATGACTATTGTTTGTAAGAGAATATGAGAAAAGTTCTCAAAACACTGATCAGATATATTATAGAAATTAGAGGCTGTACACACTTAACAACAAACATCTTCCATAATTGACTAAAGACATGGCTACTTCATTAAACAGCAAAATATTGAGTAGACAGTATGAAAATCCAAAAGTGTCAAGTTTTAAAGTAGTCAAATCGTATAACTCCTCTTCCTCATTTCCTCTGAAAAATTTCTCGAGTGTTCTTGACACACATGTCTCCCTCTAGTTTTTATCTGTACCTGCAGTTTTCTGTTAGTTCACCTACAGCAGGAATCTGTCTAATGGCAGACCTTTACTGAGACAGACTGTTAGTGGGAACAGTAGCAGCCCTGAGGTGTGTTTATACAGTCAGACTCACTGCCTCTACTCCTGTGATATATGAACTACTTCGGAAGTTTTCCGGCTGTTTCAGTGGATAAATCATGGCAGTAGGAGCTCGTATTTAACCTTCACTGTACTGGCTCAATACTTTGTAGTCCTTTTCTTTTATCTCTTTGGGTATCTGGAAGAGATTTCAAACGGGCTTGTCTATGCGCAAAGGGCATTGTTTTCTCTCTCGGCCACCTCCCACCTCCTTTCAACCAGACCGGGAAAACTCTGAAACTCTGCTTATGATTTGCCTTCATGTCAGTCAAAAAAACAACTCTGCTAGAGGTCAAGTGGTTTATAGATTCATTTCATGACGATAAAGCAAGATACTTCTGTGTATGTGCATTCAATGGAAGCCTCTGTTACACAGCAGCCATTGCTACATACATGATATTTTCTATTGTTTTAGGCAACTATAGCCACAATCAGTATACATTTTTGGAACTACTGGACTGTGATTTTCTACACCTTTGCCCTGGTTTACAGTTCCTTCACACTAACCTTCTGTTTGTTCCTGGATAGCGACTCAGAGCCTTTGCCACTGCTGTGGCTGAATTTCAGATAATCTAACCAAAGATATTCTCCTAGCTCCAGGTTTACTTCATTCTAGTCTCTGTTAAATGTTACTTTCTCAGAGTAACCTATCTGTACACCTTATTAAACATATTACTCATTTTCTCCTATCTTAGTCTCTGTCATCATGATTGATTCTAAATTGTAATTATCTAGTTTATGTGCTTTCTTGTCTAGAATACAAATTGTATGAACAGGGATTGGTCTGTTTTGTTCTCTGTAGTTTCACTAGCATACAGAACCATATTTGACATATAATAAGAGCTTAAGTGTCTTAAGGAAATAAATATTAATATGCATATATATATATATATATATACACTTATACATGTATAGAGAGAATTATTCTGTGTTTCTTTTTAAATTTTTGACAAGTGGGTCCATACTACACATACAATTCTGCAACTGGCCTTTTCCATATAATAATATACCTTGACCTTGTGTATTACTAATTAGAGACCTATTTTTGAAGTACCTTAATATTATTTTATGGATGTACCAAAATTTATTAATTGGATTTATTAGTTGAATTATCTATTGAAGGGTAAGCAAGATTTCCCTTCTTTTTGTTAATTACATCTTTGTCAAACTAATTTTTTTTTGCATATAACGTTATATATCCATGCCAGTACTTCTATAGAATAAGTTCCAAAAATTGGAAATGTTGAATAAAAGGATATATGAATTTAAAATCTTATAGTTACTGATCAATTTCCCTTCAAAATAGGTGTAGTGAATTACATATTCTCTAAGCCTTAATAAGTATACCTGTTCCCTCATATCTTTATCATCTGAGTATTACCAACTTTTCAATCTTTTACCTATCTTATAATAGATGCAATTATATATATATATATATATATATATATATATTCACAAATATGACTGAATTTGACATCTAAAACCTTTAGTTACTTCCATTTGACTAAAATACAAAATCTAGTTTGACGTTTGAGTTGCTTTACAGTAATTCTAGCCTCAACTCTACCATTCTTCACAAAAATTTGCTACTTTTGCTGTATGCCTCATTAACGGAATGGGTTCACTTTATCATTTTTATGCTTTGCAGTTTTCTTTTACTGGAAGGTAATATCTTCTTCACTCTCTGTTTCTTGAAATTCTAGTCATCCTTTCAAACGTGGCTCACATGTTTGTAGTATAAGCCTTCTCTGATAAGCCCAGTAGAAGTTAGTTTCTCTGCTTTCCTTCTAGTATTGAATTTATTGTCCCTCCATATGGTACTTGTATCCTAAGTTGCCTACACACCTAATTTTTCCTACCATATTTTAAGACCATAAAGAATCTGAAATTATGACATGTCTTTCTCTCCCACAGTTCTTAACATAGTGCCTTCCATTAGACACTGTCTGTTTAAAGGATGAATGCATACATGCATGTCCAACACTGCCTAGTGCATGTGTAAGAATCATTGAGGAAAAAGGGATGCAGTGCCAGAAGAACAATCCTAATACAAACAAATTGATGTGCATTTTATATAACATACTACGTACTAAACATTTAAATCTATGAAAAGAAAGAATATTTCTCCTTTATTCTTGAAAGAGTCAAGCCTAAAATGATTCCAGTGCATTCCTCAGGATTTTGAGAATGGAGGAATGGAGGATTTCATTTATAGAAAACAAAACACACTAAGTGGCTGTTGCTTAGGGAGAATTAATCTTAAAGATTTGATTTTCACCAAGTTGTTCCAACAGTGGATATTTCAAAGAAAAGTGAGACAATCTTTGTGGAAGTGTTTTGCAAATGTAAAGTATCAAACAAATAGAATATCATTGTATTCTTTTTACCAGCAGTCAACCAACCACATTTCCAAACACATTAGTTTGATATACTCTCATCTACTTCTGTAGAGATAAGAATGTCCTCAAGAATTTTCAGAATGCTAAAGTAAGATTCCTTATAACATAGCTTTGAGCTTAATATCAAGGAGTGAATGATCTGATTTGATCTATATGATGCCAAAGGGCAGAGACTGAGACTATATTCTTTAACATGGTTAATTTAGTGCCTAACAGAGTGGCTCAGTCAATATTGAACCAAATTAAATTGTGCGCTCAACTGAACAGAATCTGAAGCTAAGAAGGTGAGAGAGTGATCTTATCAGAGAGCAACTTCCCAAAGTATAAATAAGAACTATGTAGACGAGCATGGAAATAATAGATTTATGTTAAAAAAATATATACTGTTGTAAAATAATTCTGATTTTGCAAACATCCTTTATAATTGAAGCAGAAATTAAAGTGTTATCAACAAAAATTGGGTCAAAATAATTCAGGATTTAATTCGTCCCTGTGTGTTGGTTGGGATTGTATTTGGCTTTCAGTGACAGTGAGATGGTAGGAGGGGTGCAATCACAATAAAATCAAATCCCATAACTGCTGGGTGGGTGATTCACAAACTGGAGAACACTTATACCACAGAAGTCCACCCACTGGAGTGAAGGTCCTGAGCCCCACATCAGGCTTCCTAACCTGGGGGTCTGGCAATGGGAGGAGGAATTCTCAGAGAATCAGACTTTGAAGCCTAGTGGGATTTGAATGAAGGACTTCAACAGGATGGGGGAAACAGAGACTCCACTCTTGGAGGGCACACACAAAGTAGTGTGCATCAGGACCCAAGGGAAGGAGCCATGACCCCATAAGAGAGTGAACCAGACCTACCTGTTAGTGTTGGAGGGTCTCCTGCAGAGCTGGTGGTGGCTGTGGCATACCATGGGGACAAGGGCACGGGCAGCAGTTCTGGGAAGTATTCCTTGGCGTGAACCCTCCCAGAGACCACCATTAGCCCCACTAAAGAGCGGGGTAGGCTCCAGTGCTGGGTCGCCTCAGGCCAAACAACCAACAGGGAGGGAACCCAGCCCCAACCATCAGCAGACAAGCTGATTAGAGTTTTACTGAGCTCTGCCCACCCGAGCAACACCCAGATCTACCCACCACCAGCCTCTCCCATCAGGAAGCTTGCAAAAGCCTCTTACATAGCTTCACCAACCAGAGGGCAGACAACAGAAGCAAGATGAACTATAATTCTGCAGCCTGTGGAAAGAAAATCACATTCACACAAAGATAGACAAAATGAAAAGGCAGAAGGCTATGTACCAGATGAAGGAACAAGATAAAATCTCAGAAAAACAACTAAATGAAGTGGAGATAGACACCCTTCCAGAAAAATAATTCAGAATAATGATAGTGAAGATGATGCAGCACCTCAGAAAAAGAATGGAGGCAAAGATCGAGAAGATGCAAGAAATGTTTAACAAAGACCTAGAAGAATTAATGAACAAACACCTAGAAGAATTAAAGAACAAACAAACAGAGATGAACAGTACAATAACTGAAATGAAAAATACACTAGAAGGAATCAATAGCAGAATAACTGAATCAGAACGGATAAGTGACCTGGAAGACAGAATGGTGGAATTCACTGCCATGGAACAGAATAAAGAAAAAAGAATGAAAAGAAATGAAGACAGCCTAAGAGACGTCTGGTTCAACATAAACGAAGCAACATTTGCATCGTAGGGGTCCCAGAAGGAGAAGAGACGGAGAAAGGACATGAGAAAATATATGAAGAGATTATAGTTGAAAACTTCCATAACATGGGAAAGGAAATAACCACCCAAGTCAAGGAAGCACAGAGAGTCCCAGGCAGGATAAACCCAAGGAGAAACATGCCAAGACACATAGTAATCAAACTGACAAAAACTAAAGACAAAGAAAAATTATTGAAAACAACAAGGGAAAAATGACAAATAACATACAAAGGAACTCCCATAAGGTTAACAGCTGATTTCTCAGCAAAAACTCTACAAGCCAGAAGGGAGTGGCATGATATACTTAAAGTAATGAGAGGGAAGAACCTACAACCAAGATTACTCTACCCAGCAAGAATCTCATTCAAACTCGATGGAGAAATCAAAAGTTTTACAGACAAGCAAAAGCTAAGAGAATTCGGCGCCACCAAACCAGCTCTACAACAAATGCTAAAGGAACTTTTCTAAGTGGCAAACACAAGAGGAGAAAAGGACCTACAAAAACAAACCCAAAACAATTTAGAAAATGGTAATAGGAACATACATGTTGATAATAACCTTAAATGTGAATGGATTAACTGTTCTGACCAAAAGACAGAGGATCCCTAAATGGATACAAAAACAAGACCCATTTATAAGCTGTCTACAAGAGACATACCTCAGACCTAGGGACACATACAGACTGAAAGTGAGGGGATGGAAAAAGATATTCCATGCAAATGGAAATCAAAAGAAAGCTGGAATTGCAGTACTCATATCAGATAAAATAGACTTTAAAATAAAGAATGTTACAAGAGACAAGGAAGGACACTACATAATGATCAAGGGATCAATCCAAGAAGAAAATATAATAATGATAAATATATATGCACTGAACATAGGCACACATCAATAATAAAGCAAATGTTAACAACTATAAAAGAGGAAATCCACAGTAACACAATAATAGTGGGGGACTTTAACATCTCACTTACCCAATGGACAGATCATCCAGACAGAATATTAATAAGGAAAGACAATCTTTAAATGACACAATAGACCATACAGATTTAACTGATATTTATAGGACATTCTATCTGAAAGTAGCAGATTACACTTTCTTCTCAAGTGCACACAGAACATTCTCCAGGATAGATCACATTTTGGGTCACATATCAAACCTTGGTAAGTTTAAGAAAATTTCAATCTTATCTAGTATCTTTTCTGACCACAACACTATGAGGTTAGAAGTTAATTACAGGGGAGAAATACATAAAAAACACAAACACATGGAGGCTAAACAATTCGTTACTAAATAACCAAAAGATCACTGAAGAAATCAAAGAGGAAATCAAAAGATACCTAGAGACAAATGATAATGAAAACATGACAATCCTAAACCTATGGGATGCAGCAAAACCAGTTCTAAGAAGGAAGTCTATAGCAATACAATCCTACTTCAAGAAACAAGAACAATCTCAAACAATCTAACCTTACACCTAAAGGAACTAGAGAAAGAAGAATAAGCAAAACCCAAAGTTAATAGAAGGAAAGAAATAATAAACATCAGAGTGGAAAAAAATGAAATAGAAACAAAGAAAACAATAGCAAAGGTAAGTAAAACTAGAAGCTGGTTCTTTGAGAAGATAAACAAAATTGATAAACTATTAGCCAGACTCCTAAAGAAAAAGAGGGAGAGGACTCAAGTCAATAAAATTGGAAATGAAAAAGGAGAAGTTACACAGACACCACAGAAATACAAAACATCCTAAGAGACTACCAGAAGCAAGTCTACGCCAATAAAATGGACAACCTGGAAGAAATGGATAAATTCTTAGAAAGGTATGGCCTTCCAAGACTGAACCAGGAAGAAATAGAAAATATGAACAGACCAATCACAAGTAATGAAATTGAAAATGAAAATCTTCCAACAAACAAAAGTCCAAGACCAGATGTCTTCACAGGTGGATTTTATCAAATATTTAGAGGAGAGGTAACACCCATCCTTCTCAAACTCTTACAAAAAATTGCAGAGGAAGGAACAGTCCCAAACTCATTCTACGAGGCCACCATCACCCTAATACCAAAACCAGACAAAGATACTACAAAAAAAGAAAATTACAGACCAATATCACTGATGAATATAGATGCAAAAATCCTCAACAAAATACTAGCAAACAGAATCCAACAACATATTAAAAACATCATACACCATGATCAAGTGGGATTTGTATCCGGAATGCAAGGATTTTTCAATATATGGAAATCAATCAATGTGATACATCATATTAACAAATTGAAGAATAAAAACCATATGATCATCTCAATAGATGCAGAAAAATCTTCTGACAAAGTTCAACATGTATTAATGATAAAAAGTCTCCAGAAAGTGGGCATAAAGAGAACCTACCTCAACATAATAAAGGCCATATACAACAAACCCACAGCAAACATCATTCTCAATGGTGAATACTGAAAGCGCTTCCTCTCAGGTCAGGACTAAGACAAGGATGTCGACTCTCGCCACTGTTATTCAACATAGCTTTGGAAATCCTAGCCATGGCAATCAGAGAAGAAAAATAAATAAAAGGAATCCAAACTGGAAAAGAGGTAAAGCTGTCACTCTTTGCAGATGACATGATACTATACATAGAGAATCCTAAAGATGCTACCAGAAAACTACTACAGCTAATCAATGAATTTTGTAAAGTTACAGGATATAAAATTAATGCACAGCAATCTTTTGCATTTCTATACACTAACAACAAAAGATCAGAAGGAGAAATGAAGGAAACAATCTCATTCACTATTGCAACAAAAAGAATAAATATCTAGGAATAAACCTACCTAAGGAGGTTAAAGACCTGTACTCAGAAAACTATAAGACAGCGATGAAAGAAATCAAAGGTGACACAAACAGATGGAGAGATATACCATGTTGTTGGATAGGAAGAATCAACATTGTGAAAATGACTATACTACCCAAAGCAATCTACAAATTCAATGCAATCCATATCAAACTACCAATGGCATTTTTCACAGAACTAGAACAAAGAAATCTTCAAATTTGTATGGAGACACAAAAGACCCTGAAGAGCCAAAGCAATCTTGAAGGAAAAAAACGGAGCTGGAGGAATCAGATTCCTTGACTTCAGACTATACTACAAAGCTACAGTAATCAAGACAATATGGTACTGGCACAAAAACAGAAATATAGATCAATATAAATCAGTGGATCAGTGGCTGGTATAGAAAGCCCAGAGGTAAACCCACACACTTATGGTCAAGTAAACTATGACAAAGGAGACAAGGATATACAATGGAGAAAAGATCATCTCTTCAATATGTGGTGCTGGGAAAAATAGACAGATACACATAAAAGAATGACATTAGAACACTCCCTAACACCATACACAAACATAAACTCAAAATGGATAAAAGACCTAAATATAAGACTGGACACTATAAAACTCTTAGAGGAAAACATAGGAAGAACACCCTTTGACATAAATCACAGCAAGATCTCTTTTGACCCACCTCCTAGAAAAATGGAAATAAAACCAAAAATAAACAAATGGGACCTAATGAAACTTAAAAGCTTTTGCACAGCAAAGGAAACCATAAACAAGGCGAAAAAACAACCCTTAGAATGGGAGAAAATATTTGCAAATGAATTGAAGGACAAAGAATTAATCTCCAAAATATACAAACAGATCATGCAGCTCAATATTAAAAAACAAACAATGCAATAAAAAAAATGGGCAGAAGACCTAAATAGACATTTCTCCGAAGAAGACATAGAGATGGCCAAGAGGCACATGAAAAGCTGCTCAGCATCACTAATTATTAGAGAAATGCAAATCAAAACTACAATGAGGTATCACCTCACACCAGTTAGAATGGGCATCATCAGAAAATCTACAAACAACAAATACTGGAGAGGGTGTGGAGAAAAGGGAAACTTCTTGCCCTGTTGTTGTTCGTGGGAATGTAAATTGATACAGCCACTATGGAGAACAGTATGGAGTTTCCTTAAAAAAGTAAAAATAGAATTACCATATGACCCAGCAATCCCACTACTGGGCATATACCCAGAGAAAACTATAATTCAAAAAGGCACATGCACCCCAATATTCATTGCAGCACTATTTACAATAGCCAGGTCATGCAAGCAATCTAAATGCCCATCGACAGACAAATGGATAAAGAAGATGTGCTGCATATATACAGTGGAATATTACTCAGCCATAAAAAGGAATGAAATTGGGTCATTTGTAGAGACATGGATGGACCTAGAGACTGTCATACAGGGTGAAGTAAGTCAGAAAGGGAAAAACATATGTTATATATTAATGCATATAAGTGAAATCTAGAAAAATAGTACAGATGAACCAGTTGGCAAGGCAGAAATAGAGACACAGATGTAGAGAACAAACATATGGACAGCACAAGGGAGGAAAGTGCCCGGGAGGTAGTGGTGGGATGAATTGGGTGATTAGGATTGACATATATACAACAATATGTATAAAATAAATAATTAATAAGAACTTGCTGTATAAAAAAATAAATTTTAATTTAAAAATAAAATAAAATTGAAGTTAAAATCTGTAAGTTTTATTCTTCTTTAAAGTAATTAGAAGAGATCAGCAATAGGCATAAAACCATTATAATCATTCCTCCAATTGGTCAGGATAATGGAAGAATTATTTAACTAAAAAACAAAAACAGGAGGGATAATTGTATCAGACCCCTCTGATGGATGGATAGAAGCTTTAAATAAGGCAATAAATAGGATTGATTAGTTTTGACTGGTTTTCCTCTAAGAGAAGAACTCTTATTTTCTAAGAATTAGGAAACAAGGCTCAAAACTACATATAAAATTAAATATTGATAAATATGGGTCCAGGCCAATATTTTTGGTACTTCAGTGACTCATGTTGGATCACATCTTATTTCTCTCTCCTCTTTTTTTCCTTGTACACTATTTCAAAATCAAGATATTGTCTAGTCATACTTAAATATAAAATTATTTCTGCCAAGTGCCACACCTCTACATCAGCATTTTCATGGGAAATCTTAGTCACAAATAATTTCAAATTTTACAGTAGGCATATTAAAAAAATAATACAGAGGTGAAAATAATTCAATAACCTACTTTATTTAATTAATATACCCCAAATAGTATCACTTCAATATGCAGTCAAAGTAATTAATGGGATTTTTTGTTTTTTACATATTATAGCTTCAAAATTCAGTGTGTATTTTACACTTAACAATACATATCAAGTCAGACAAACCATGTGCCAAATACTTAGTAGTTACATGTGGCTAGTGGCTGCTGTATTGGACAGTACATCTCTATGTACATCCAGCTTTTACCCTTGGTGCATGTCTAATGTTAGTCTATTTTATATAAAAGTTGTTCAGTTTATCATATACAAAACATTTTTCCTAAAAATATGGCATTATTACTAAGCTGGAGAGCCACATGTTCTATAAAAGCACAATATATCTTTTTATGACTGTCTTTTAATGGTAGAAATCCAGTGAAAAAATAGGCAAGATGCTGATTCTGTGGATTTTTTTATGAACCATCTCAAATTATATTAGTCCATATAACTGAGTTGAAACTATTATTCGTTGGGCCATCATCAGTTTATTGTAGACTGATCAGAAAAATTCTAAGAGTGAAAATTATCATCGCTTGTTTTAAGATTTTTAAAAATAATACTCAGTATCTTATCCATGTAGATCGAGTTGAATTCCAGACCTCTTTAGAAACACCAGCAAAAGACTCCAGGCTTTGCAGCAATTACCAAGTAAATTAGTGGAAAATGATGTCTTGTTTAGCTTTTCTCTTTTTTAATGAATAGTGCCTTTATATCATTTATCATTTTTTCTTTGATTGTCATATTATATAAACTGGAAAACATAGTTATGGGGTGGTGGGGTAACTAAGAGAGAAAGAGAATTAACATGAAATATTAGTATATGTACACCATATACTAGTATATATGAAGCCTAAATTTATTTCTCAGCATTCTGATGTTAAATTTGTAGGAAAAGAGGAAATGAAGCAGAAAACATTCCATAAAATTGGTTTTAGTTCTTTCTCGAATATAAGAGATTCTTGTTCTGAGATTCCAACAGAAGGAGATAAACTGAATTAGAGCTTGTTTTGCAAATTGTTTACAGAAGAATGCTGATGTCAGTAAAAAGTTTTGCATCCCTGCCCTCAAATGCTATGGCAAGGAAACACATATTTGGAGAAACCAAGGGAAATACCAAAGAGAGTTATTGTGTTGTTGTTACCATAAAAATGTTTTAACTGTAGTTTAAAAAAGTATCATTTCCTTAATGTATTATATGATTAGAAGAGAAATGACATTGCTATTTTTCCTAACATTTTATTATGAACATTATCAAACAGAGCAAGTTTGAAATATAGCCCCAACCTAGATTTTAGCATTAACATTTTAGTATACTTGTGTTATCATGTTTCTGTCCATTGCATTTCAAAATGAATTGCAGAAATCAAGACACCTCTATCTAAACACATGAGAATATATACTTTTAATGTAGCTTAGTATTTGTTTACATTATTTTTAAATTTTTCAGTAAAATTTATATGCAATGAATTGTATAAATCTTAAGTATACACTCATTGTATTTAATCAAATACATACAGATGTGAAATGCAAACCTCTTTCAAGATACAAACATTACCATTACTCTGAAACATTCCCTCATGACCCTTTCCAGTGTATCCCACCACCTACCTCCAGAGATAAGCACTGTCCTTATTTCCTTCCACCACAAATTAGTTTTGCATCTTCTAGAATTTCATTTGAATTCAAATAATACACTATATTCTCTTGTATAAGGCTTCTGTTCAGGATAATGTTTTTAAAAATTATTCATGTTGCTGCATGTATGAGTTAATTGATCTTTTTCATTGCAGAGTAGTATTCTATTATATGAATACACTATATTTCATTTATTGATTTTTCCTTTTGATGAACAGCTGTGTTATTATGAATAAACTGCTATAAGTATACTTTATAGTCTTTTTACGAACATAGGTTTTCATTTTCTTGGTAGATACCTAGGAGTAGAATTGTTGGGTCATAGAGTAGATGTAATGTTTGAATTTTATATGAAATTGCTAGACTTTTATCTTCCAAACTGATTGTACCATATCACATTCCTGGAAACAAAACTAGTAGCTCTGTATTTTCACCAACATTTAGTATTGTTACTTATGCAATGATGGAAAAAGGAAGCATAAACTAATGAGAAAATCTTAAGTCATATATTAGTTACTGTGGGAACTAGGTCTAATTCATAATAAAATATTTTTACCACTAGATTGCACTGCTTATTCAGTGTTAAGGTCTAGTGGTGATTTTATTCATCTGTTATGCATTTCTAAATCATTTATGGCCATATAATTCAGAGGACTAGAGCACTATGGCTGGATTAAAAATAAGCACTTCTTTTGTTTTTTCATTCAAAATTTACTTTAAATATATAAGGTTTTTCCTTCTTATCTAAAGATATATAGTTTTTTCCCTTTATCAGTAGAAAAAACAAAAAGATTAAGAAGGTGATCCTCTAAGAACTGTAGATTTTTACCAATATGAAACCGTGGAGGTAGAAATGCTCAATTACAGACACAACTCCTCATAAAAAATAGTTTAGAATTTGGCAGAACATTTTCCTAGTTTTAATTTTTTTATCATTATTATTTACATCAAACTGTGGGAGAAAAGGAGGCATTATGGTTATAGAATTATCCTGATGGTATTTCACAAAGTGGCTACTCCTATTTAGAAGCAAAGATAACTGAAAATTCAGGCAGATAAGTGTGGTAGTAATTTCTGGTAAAGTTAATTATTTTAGTACAAAGAGTTTTCATGGGGAAGTATTAATAAATAAAATATTATCAAAACTATCCTTTTATACTCAGTGAATAATAAATATAAAGATAGGTGAATGAAGGAGATTCTAAAGATATATTTCAATGTGATCTTGATTATATAGCAGATGAAGATTAAAGATGTTTTAAGTTATTATTTTGGTTTTTATTTTAAGCAGTATTCAATCTTTTAATGCTAAAACTCTGGTGTTACAATCTTCTGGATGTGACATATATATGAATAATTATAGGACAGTAAATATTACTTTTCTGTAATGCCTATTTTTCCTCTTTTCAATTTTATTTCACTCTCGGCTTTGTAAGCATTTTCAGTACCTCTTTGGAATTTTGTTACCTGTCTTTTGAGTTTGTATTTTCAAATATACACCTAGTGGCAATTGCTTTTGAAATCAAGTGCTTCTTTCTCCCCAACCGAATCCAAGTTAGAGCTAAGTTTGTGGTGATGTCTCATAAAGGCCGAGATATCGGTTAAGAAGAGGTCATCAGGATATTAGAAGGTCTTAGGCTTCAGTAGAAAATACTTGAGTAACTTTTGATTAAGAAAATCCATGAAAAGTCTCTCTAAGTCTTTGAAGAAAGAAAAATCCTTAGGCCTAGACCCATGAATTTCCAGCAGAATTTGGGATTTGATGCACATCTCTTTTCCCTTAAGAAGAAGATACAGAATGCCAACGTGTAACCACAACATGATTATAATGTAACAAAATTGTGAACTGTAACACTAAAGTGGCACAGAAAAATTATTTTATCTTTCAGTTTTTTGTTCACATCTGTATACATTTATAATACTTTTTGTGTGTGATAAATACAGATTTAAAAAAATGTTTCATTTGACTATAGGGGACTCATGTGGATAAAAAGTCTCACTTCTTTATTAGGGAATAAAAAGAGGGCACAATTATGAGCCACTTGGTTATAAATCAATTTTTTTGATTATTATTAATCTTGAATAAGAGTTGGCCACCTCCATCTTCCCCAGTGACCCCCTCCCTGGGCTTATAGCTATCACACAGGTTTGTGAAAGTATGCAGATGAGCCTGAAGCTACCAGCCCAGTGCTCCTTATACTTGGCATGACACTAACTTGTCCTAGGCTCATTTGCATAAGTTGAACCCAAAGTGTATAGGAATTATCCACCCTGCTGAGGAAAGGTTGGTGCTAAAATCAAGAGTAGAGGTTCAGCTAGATAGAAGGATGATTAATGAAAAGAGGAGAAATGGAGAACTATGAAGACAATGAAGTTGGACCTAACATGGATTTGTTATTGGAAGCCTGTGTTAAAGGAAAGAATCTGAGTTAAAGCTTTGGACACAGAGTAACCCTAAAAATAATGCCTTTCCATTATTTAGTAAATTTTCAGTTTGCCAGTTTGATAGAATAATTGAAATTATATTAGCTAACTGTTTCTTGATTGATTGATTGATGGGCACGGTCTGTGGGATTTTAGTTCCCCGACTAGGAATCGAACCCGTGTCTCCTGCAGTGGAAGCATGGCGTCCTAACCACTGGACCACCAGGGAAGACCCCTGTTCCATTTTTAATGATAAGTTTGGAAATTTGGCTCTGAGTATGTTCCATATTGAATATGGATGTACACAGCATTTCAGAGTAGTTCCAGCAATTACTGGATTGGAAAATAGTGCTAGTAAAATGATTTTAATTCCATCTACTTGTTTAAACTGGTTGCCCTACCTTCCTTATGCAGTGATCTTTACGTTAATTGTGCAACCTTTCATTAATGCACTGGTGAGGATGATAGAAAACAATTCATTGATGTAATTGCAACTAGCCTGTCATACACAACTTGGGAAAGCAGCAAATCCCAAAGCATGGGGTCCACATTATGCAACTCGGCTGGCATTTAGATGAGTTCCTTTTCATTGAAAATATATTAACTCTAATCCTTTTAAGAGTATAAGTAATACATGTGTAAATCTACGTTGTGCAAATATACATGTGTTTTCTAACCTCAGTAATTTTAGTTAAGAAGTAAATCTACAGTAGCAATAAGTTTGCCATTTTAGATATTGAGAAGAGTGTAAGGCTCAAGAATAAGGAAGGACTTGAAAGATAATGTTATAGAATTATGTAATATATGGGATTCAGATCTGTGTGAGTTATCTATTTTGCGTAAAAGGTACCCCAAGATTTAGCACTTTAAAAAAGCAAACACGTGTTATCTCACAGATTGAGAGTCAGATTAGGAGAGTGGTTTAGCCGTCAGTCTAACTCAGTGTCTCTGCGGAGGTGGCAGTCAAGCTCTTGGCTGGTGCTGTGGTCACCTCCAATCTTGATTAGGAGAATGTGATTCCAAGCTCACTCGCATTGTTTACAGGCATCAGTTTCTTGTCAGCTGTTGACTGGAGACCTATTTTTCTCATTATTTGGACATCTCCGTAGGCTACCTGAGAAAAAAGAAAGCATGAGAGAGAGACAGAGAGTGCAAGAGCATCCAAAATGGGAGCCTGATGCCTCAAACTTTTTACATTCTAACCACAGAGGTAACATAGCATCATTTCTACCATATTCTGTTCATTTAAAATGAGTCACTAAGTCCAACCCACATTTAAATGGAGGGGAATCGAGCTATATCTCTTAAAGGCAGAAGTGTCAAGTAATTAGTGGATATATTGTTTAAACTACCACATGGACTTTGAATTTTAAAGATAGATATGAATTTCCTCCATGTATTTCACATATGAGAAACTCAAGGCCCAGTGAAAAATGATTTGTGCAAAGACGCAGAGACATTTGAGATAGAGCTAACATCCCCCAAGAGCCTGCTCTTTGAAAAGTGTTTTTCTATGTGCATGTTTGCAAACAGATCTCATCTATATAAAAGTCATGAGAGAACACTTAATTTTCTGGATAATTGATACTCTTAAATGACAACATTGGGTCTAATCATGTTAGAAAGGTACATTCTTCCTTCCTGCCTCTTCAAAAATACTATATTGACCACAATTCACCAAGATTCATTGATCATGCAATGTCATCATTAGGAGCATCATTTATATCATATGAGCAAACAGTGATATAGTCCTGGTCTGTTGTTTTCTCCTACACTGATGTTCCAAGACCGTAGTATCAGGGGTGAGTATTAAGACTACAAATGCAAGCCTGGGACCAGATCATGAAGGGCCTGATGTGCCATGATAAGAAGTATGACATGTTCCCTGAGGTCAGTGAGATTTCATGGGTGTGTTTTTGCAGGGAAGTGACATCAAGACTTGCATTTTAACACTATTATTCTGATGAACACATGAAGAAAAGATTAGCAACAAGAAGGGTTAAAGCCAAGGAGATCAGTTAGGAGTCGATTGTAATTGTAGTTAAAATCATGATGGTCTGGGGCTTCCCTGGTGGCGCAGTGGTTGAGAGTCCACCTGCCGATGCAGGGGGCACGTGTTTGTTCCCGGTCCGGGAAGATCCCACATGCCACGGAGTGGCTGGGCCTGTGAGCCATGGCCGCTGAGCCTGTGCTCCGCAAGGGGAGAGGCCACAACAGTGAGCGGAAAATCATGGTCTGAACTAACCTAGTAACAATGGGCCTAACAAAAGTGGATTATTTTCAGAGATATTAGGGAGATAGTGGTCCACTTGGTGAAGGAGGGAAAGGATTCCTTCAAGTCTTTGTCTTGGACAATTGATTGGAAGGAGGTATCATTCATTAAGCTAAGGAATTAGAAGAGAGGCATATTTTTAGACAAAATTATCCTACTAGTGAAAAGTGATAAAATACAAAAACACGTATTTGCTTACTTTACCAAGGAGACAATGGAAAGTAAACAAATGCTGTTTTCACAATTAAATAAGCCGTACAATCAACATTGATTTTTCTTTGGTCTTATGTTGAAAATAATATTCTGTAGTTTGAACTATTTGAATACTGAATAAAATAATAGGCTTGGTTGGGCATGTGTGCATTCCCTCCCTCGGGCTGACAGTTCTTGATGTCTGTGCTGAATGAGACAATTTAGAGGGATGGACTGAATTATTTTCCTATCCACCACTTCTATTTATACAGAATTTACACTTGACTGTAGTGATGCTAATCATGGCAGAACTGATCAAATTCACCTCCCTTGTTGGTGAACTCAGCCAGTAAGCCATTCACGACTGACAGGCGTTCCTGCTTTCCTTTGCTTCCCCCCCCCAACTCTTAAACACATTGGAATTTATGAGACACCTTCCTTTATGCTCCCACATCTATGTCCGTTAAGAGGAAATGCCAGGGAGGGTTTGTTTGAGCCAGAGCAACAGCTTACATTTAGCTCTCTCCACACTTTCCTCCTCCCTCTGCATAAATATGAGGCCCAGGAGAACTAGGACCGAGCTTCTTGACTTTGTGTGTATCATGGA
Organism: Mesoplodon densirostris; assembly: GCF_025265405.1. Lineage (NCBI taxonomy): Eukaryota > Metazoa > Chordata > Mammalia > Artiodactyla > Ziphiidae > Mesoplodon > Mesoplodon densirostris. The sequence continues at coordinate 25,586,248 of NC_082668.1, forward strand.
CACTTGTGCTAGTCTTGTGAAGCCTGGGCACTCTGTTCAGAAAAATGATTTTAAATACATCAAATAAAATATATAGGATTACAAAGCATACCAGTTATATTGAACTGGTTATCAAATTAGTATTTAAAATTTTCCTGATATAGTAATATGTATATATATACTCATTTCATAATTCATTAAATTAAGAGCTCTAGCAGTGAGTCTAATAACTAATATAATTTCACAGTAGTAATGTAAATAGCATTTTGAGATATCTATAACAACTGCAATGTAATAGGGCAATATCTCTGACTTTTATTGATGACAACTGACAGATACTTTAAACTATTCAATACTGTGATTTGTTGACTACATTTGTAATTGAAGGAAATGTTAAATTTCAGTTAGAGTTCAGTGAAAATTAAGAAGCATTTTTTTTCTTTCCCACCACAAGTTCATGGACCCCTGAATTCTGTGGCCACCAGTTTAAAAACCTCTGGTGTAGGACAGTGCTTCTCAAGTTTTAATGTGTGTGAGAATTATCTGGAGAGCTTGTTAAAACACAGATTTATGGGTCCCTTCCCAGGAGATGCTGACTTAGAATGTCTGGGGTGGGGACGAAGAATATATATTTTAAACATCTATTCAATGTGATTTTCATGTATCAGGTTCCAGAATTATCCTTCAAGAAATAAAACCTTAAGATATAGAATATTTATAAAGACATTGGGATGGGATATAGCTATTGGTAGGTCATTAACCTGTGTCAACATTCCAGCTTTTGTATCTTCTCTATAATAATAATTATTATTTGTTGTTATTATAAAATTGTTATATAGAGAAACTACATATAGGATATTTAGGATATGTATAAAATATATTATATATAAATTATTATAGAAATAATAATGATTATTTGTTGCATCATAATTATTCTGTGAACAATATGATTTTTTAAAAGACAATCTTTAGGATATCTAACAAAATAAAGCATAGCAAGGGGTAATAATCATAAATGCAATGCAGTGTAGTCCTGTGGCATTGAAATCATTTCAGTAATTTTACAGTACATTTGAACTGCAGCACCATTCATCTGCTGAGTTTCCATTAACTTTGCTTAAAATCTCTCTGTCCACAAAGAAGCACAAGTGTCAAGTTTCTCCTTCATGCTCAGAGACCTGGCTTGAATCACAATGCTGCAGAAGATAATTGCTATTAATTAAAACATTCCTATCAGGATGTGTTTTGTTTTAATGCATACTGAACATGTTCATAACCTCTGCTGTCTCCATTATTGGAAAAGAAAAATAAGAGAGTACTGTTCTTTGACTCTCCCCGTCTCTCCTGGGGTTTCCCTAGTGTCATTGAACAGCCTTTTTGATTGGCTGGTACCTTAAAAAAAAAAAAAAGCAGTAGGGGAACAATATTACAACACGTTGCAGAATAGTCTCATTATTGTCAAATTAGATTCACTGACCTTCACTGCCATTTACCAGAAAGAAACAGGCAGCATATCAAGGATGGTTTGCAGTGAGTAAATCCACACTAAGTGCCACTCAGCTGTAACTAGCACCCTTATGCTATTTTAACTTGTAGGCTTTTAAACTGATAGCCTATTAATACATAGGCTTATGTGAGTAACATATACAGAAGTCTATGCATGTACTTTTTTTTTTTTAATGTTGACCCTTCTTTTTTAATTTTTTAATTTTAATTTTTGGCTATGTTGGGTCTTTGTTTCTGTGCAAGGGCTTTCTCTAGTTGTGGCAAGCGGGGGCCACTCTTCATCGCGGTGCGTGGGCCTCTCACTGTCATGGCCCCTCTTGTTGCGGAGTACAGGCTCCAGACGCGCAGGATCAGTAGTTGTGGCTCACGGGCCTAGTTGCTCCGCGGCATGTGGGTTCTTCCCAGACCAGGGCTCGAACCAGTGTCCCCTGCAGTAGCAGGCAGATTCTCAACCACTGCACCACCAGGGAAGCCCTGTTTTTATATTTGAAGTAATTGTATTCCAAGAGACACCTCCCCCCACACACACACAATCAGTACTTGTAGGTGAAATCTACAGCAGAAAGAGACCTCAAATCAAAAATTCCCAGTTTTAGGGATTTCTTTGACCAACCTCTCTACCTCTATATTGTGTGACTAATATAAGATCACTCATATTTTCTTTTACAAAATTTAAAAAATGGCTTTATGAAAAATTAACTACATAGTTTTTATTTATTTATTTATTTTTACTTCCCAGTGCTTTTAGGGAATATACATTTGGGAGCCACTGTGGTCTCAGCTGACTGCATCCATCCGAATAACTTAGAGGCTACTAAATACACAAATCCCCTGATTTCTTCCAGATCCAATAAATCACTGTCTCTTCAATACACATTTGAGGTGATACTTTTGTGTACTAGTTTTGAGAACCACTTTGGAGGTTACACAAAAGTCTCAGCTTCCTTTACTGGTAGCACAGTTTGGTTGTAAGTCTGGGCTTTGGATTTCAGTACTTGTCATATTATAAGGTTTATTAAATATTTATTGCATAAATGTATGTGAATATATGAATGACACAAAACTTGCCTACAACACTTACTGGTAATGTGATCTATGCAAGTTACTTGAAATCAGTTTCCTCATCTGAAAATTGGGAATAATAATAGCACTTTTCTACTTTGGGTTGTAATGATTAAATGGAATAATTTCTGTAAGGTGCTCAGCAAAGAGCTGGACAGCTCTAAGAACTCAATAAATGTTACCTACTGTTACCACTTAAAAAGTATTTTGACTTTTATTTTCTTTATCAGTAAAATATTAATAGATTAATATCTGTTTATCCTACCTTTAGGAAAACTGCAAGGTTTCATATACAGCAATGGGAATGATAATGCTTTATGAACTGAAATGTACCACAAAAATATATGGTATTAGTAAAAAGGAGATGGAAGCTCTGTGTGATATAATTTAATATGAATATGTGCATAAATTATAATAGTTGAATTTAAAAGGACTAAAAATGTAACATGCTGCTGGCTATAGCACATTGTATTTTCCTTTTCATAGGATTTACGGTACTCTAAATCAGAAATTGTTTGTGTCCTACTTCTTCATAGATTCTATGCCTATCAAAGAACATAGATTTTATTGAAGGTCAGTAAGTAGCCACTGAAGGATGTTTCTGGGGTTTCTGTTTGGCAAGCTTGTAGGAGGCCTTTGTCCTACTGGCAGCCGCTATTCTTCTCTTATTTTGGGAAGCAGGTGCCTCCAACTTTTGGCAGAGGGAGTTTTGACTCTGGAAATCTAATATGGGCTTAATGTACAGAGAACCCAAGAAAGAAAAAAAAAAAAAAAGAACTTTTGCCGAGATTTATTTTTAGAAAAGAGACAAATGAACTTTAATAATTTCAGTAACCTACTCAGTTAGTTAATATTTTCCACAGTAATGCTGCATAACAAACAATCTCAAAACTTAGTGGCTTGAAATAACAAAGCTTTCATTCCCAATCATATGTCTGTGGATTAGCTGTTCTAGTCGGGGCCTGGTTTCAAGTTGCACATTTTCCCTAAGTGTCTCTCATCCATCTTGAGGGCTGTTCTTCCCATAAGGATGATAGAAGTAAAATATGGGGCCATGGAACACGCAATGCCTCTTAATGCCTGGGGTTAGAATTAGCACACTCTTTTTCCTGCACATATTCTGTTGGCCAGATTCTGTCACAAGGCCAAACCCAGTATTAGTTGGGCGGGGAAGTGCACTCTACCTACATACAGTGAGAGGCAGTGCAAAGTCACTTAACAAAGGGGCATGAATCGCCCCCCGACCCTGACCGCCAGGAAGGGACAGGAGACAGCTGGGTGTCAGGAGGGAGGAATTGAGAACAAAAGTGCAAAATCCACAACTGCCAATAGCCTAATTAACCAAGACAAGGGGAGTCAGGAATCTGGAAGTGGGAAATGTGGAATGTGGTTGACTGAGCTGTGCTTTCTTCACTCTCCTGGAGAGCAAAATGCGTGGCCATAAAAACCCACAGGATCACGTGCAGGAAGGTTAGAGACTACAAATACTACATTTGTTCTAAGATTTTTGGGGCCCAAAAAGCTAAAGAAAAGATGAGTTTCTTAATATCAGTGTTAGAATGTTGAAATTTCTCTTTTAATGCTTACTTTTAAGAAAAATAAACTTGGTAATAATCTATGTATTTATTATCACTAGTAGGAATGAAATTGTCAAATAGAGCATATTTATACAGTTAAGATATTCCAGGGGTACAGAAAAAATAATTTAAATTATTCATGGTTTGGGAGAAATGATAATTAAGAAGCTACCAGGTGTTAGATGGAAACTTAGTTACTAGTGACAGCTCCCTAAAATATTTATCTGTTGAAGAGATAGCTGTTTTTTGTAGTTCTTACTATGGTGGAGACTAAAAAATAGGCCTATGCCTATTTTCACAAAGTGGTGGTATGTGTTGAAACATGTCATCATGTATCTCCTTTTTCAAATCAATATGTGCTTTTTTCACACCTGGTACTTTCTTCTACAAACTCTAACTTGCCAGGTAACTCTGACTTTGAAAAGATATTTATATACACACATACACATACATATATAATTCATGCGGAATGTGGACAGTGGAGCTCATTCATTCTATTGAGTTTAAAATATATCATTGTTCTTCAAAACATTTTTCTGTGTAGCTAATTATAATGTGGCATTTAGTGTGCTCAGTGGAAATCAGGAACTATAACAATGGATTTGCTTTTTTTAAATAATTTGATCATTAACTGAGACTTGAAGATTGAGTAAGAAGTTAGTTTAGTGAAGAAAGGTTAGAAATAATAGTGCCCCTGCAGTGAGAAGAGTGTAAAGGCCTGAAGGTGAGAGAAACTGGGGGAAATTCAGGATGGCAGGAGTGAAGAGTTGGTGGGATTTGGGGGTAGGTGATGCTGAGTTGTAAGGCTGGACAGGTAGAGAGGCTAGATGATGCATGGCCTTTAAAGTCTTTCATCATCAAAGCTCAGGGAAACTATTGACAGATTTTAAGTACAAGGTGCTGCATGATAAGATTTATGTTTTGTTTTTGTTTTTTTAATCACGTTTTTAAAAGAAGTCTTATGGCAGTATGCAAAATGCTTTGGATGAATTCTGTTTAGATGGATGCCATAGCAATCTGGACAATAGATGACAGGGGTATAGTCTAGGGTAGTACTAGTCGGGTTGCAGAGAAGTGAGGACAAGAAAAGCTATTTTAGATATGGAATCACAGTGACTTGTTAACGTATGTGCTGTGAGGCAAGGGAGAATGCTGAGTGGAAAATAACTCAGCATTCAGCCTAGAGTAGCAAAGGGCTATTAGTGGTCATTCACTGAATGAGGAATCGTAAGAAGGAGATAAGCTCATTTTGACAAAATGACACTTTTAGTTTGGGACTTTTAGGTTTTGAAGTGTCTTTAGACGTTTGAATGGAAGTGTGCATGAGGCAGTTAGATGTATGGGTAAAAGCTCAAAAGAGTGATGTGGGCTAAAGATAGAAATATGGGCACCACTAGTATATGGATAATAATGAAGGCCACAAACATAGATGAGATTGTTCAGGGAGAGAATAGAGAGAATATAGAATAAGAGAAGAGGGTCTAAGTTCCACAGGAAACTATTTAAATGGCAGACGAAGGAAGTCACTTGCAAGGAAGACTGAAAGGAAAGTCCAAAGAGAAATAAGAAAACAAGGATAGTAAGGCAGTAGAGGGCAATATATTCTGTAAAACTGATAAATGACAGCTACCAATTATCTGAGTCCTAGGATGTGCTAAACACTATTTATGCCAACTATGTGGATTATTTTATTTAATCATCATAGAAATTCTAGAGTATATTAACTCCCTTTTATAGAGGAAACTATGCTTTATACTCTGAAACCATGTATCTTGTCATTCTGGAAAACAGATGCAAATTAGAAAGCTTAAAAATGTTGAATGCAATATTTCATTTTCTTTCATATGTGATAGATGAAATATTTATTTTATTTAATCCAGACTAGGTTGTGCTAACCTTCCACAAGGTGGGTACCAACTTATGGAACTGATATTTCAGTTGGAGAAAGTTAGGGTTATGGTCAATATTACTGTCATTATTTTTAAGTGGCAGAGACAACCATTCTTCCTGAACAACCGGCTATGAAGACCAAGCATGCATGAACAGAGTTTAGTGCCATAATCAAATAAAACTTACATTGAAGGTTATCTCACATGAATTTAATGATACGCATAATTGTTATTCTACTGCATGATAATTATGCATGAATGTAAGCAGCTCTTGTAAATGATGGTAATTTGTAAGAGTTTGGCATAGCCAAACCAAGCACAAGCAGAATGAATCTAGCAAAATAATGGGTACTCTCGGGGGATGAGAGGTATGAGGGGAGTCTGTGTTCTTCAGTAGAGTCTCAAAATGAGCTCCTCTTAGAGGAAAAAGGTGGACAAAGAAGGATTGAGGAAGAAAAAGTGAAAGTGTGGAAGAGGAGAAAATTACTGTTAATAGTTGTTATGGGTAGAATTGTGTCCCCCTAAAGAGATATACTAAAGTCCTAATTCCTAATACCTCTGAATGTGACCTTACTTGAAAGTAAGTCATTGCAAATGTAATAAGTTAAAATGAGCTCGTATTGGACAAATAGACAACTAAGCCAATATGAGTAGTGTCCTTATAAAAATACAGTCATGTAAAGACAGCGACACAGAAAGACCACGTGAAGATGGAGGTGGAAAGTAGAGTCATGCTGCCACAAGCCAAGGAATGCCTGGAGCAAGAAGCGGGAAGAATCAAGGAAGGATCCTTTCATAGAATCTTTCATAGGGTCTGGCCCTGCCGACACCTTGATTTTGAAATTCTAGCTTTCAGACCTAAGAGGGTCAGTTTCTGGTTTTCTAAGCCACTCAGTTTGAAGTACTTTATTATGGTAGCACTAGGAAGCTAATTCACTAGTTTTGCAAGTTCCATCTCCACCTCTGATTATGGGCAAAATTTGAGTATTTTATACATAAACACATATTAATTGCTTTCTGCTTGCCTAGTATTTCTTTAGCTACTGAAGGAAACATTGCTGAACAAGATAAACACAGTCCCTGCCCTGCAAGAACTTATTATGACTTATTGTGTATGACTTTGATGTTCCTATTTCCATGGTACTTCATGTTATACTGGAACAGCTGTTAAATTTTATTGGAATAATTTGTTGCCATGTCTGTCTCCCTAACACAATAGTGAAATCTTAAGGGCAGGGGCCTAATAAGTGCTAAAAAATTAAATTCTTACTGAATGGAAAAAAAAATGAATGAATGAATGAATGAATTCCTTTTGGGGGTAAAAGAAAATAGACATTTTATTGTTTAATGATGAAGCAGGGATAATGGAAGGGTGTGTGTGTGTGTGTGTGTGTATGTGTACATGTTTTATTTCTTTAAATATAAGAACATCTTGGTATCTCTGACCATTAAGAATAGGACACGTGAAACATCTTCAATGGTATATACTACTGTGCTGCTGTTTCTATCGTCCTGTAAGTTAGCAAAACATTTTTCCTCCTCTTGTAGACTTTGTTGTCTTCGAATATTATTGGATTTTATGTTGTTTATTTTCTCATAAAATTTACAACACCTTTTAACTTTTATGACCCATTTCATTTTATGAATCCATATAAACAATAAATCTTTTTAAAAGAAAAAGAATTCATATAATGATGCTGGTGGCTTGAAAGTTCTGTGTGAAGGTATGTGAAGATGATACTTCAAGCAGCTGTTAGAGGTTTTACCAACAGGTAAGGCACGAAAAGATAAATTACCCTTTCCATGTATCATTTGCATGAATTTGGCAAATCAATAGTAAAGGTAAAATATAATAGGTTAATTGTTATTTATCAATTTGTGGTGTGTTTGATCTATAAATTCTGTTTAAAAAGCAAGTATGTTTTCTTTATCTTTGATGTCTCCTCTTTTCTTCACCTGTCCAGCCCTCCTTCATCTCCAGGACTTTGCAAAGTACATAGTAGATTGTATTTCTTATGATTCCTTCTCCTGTTATCAAGAGAAAATGATGCCATTTCAGATGATTTTCTCTCACATTTATTTTTAAACTGTGAGGGAATTCTGAAAATGATAATAACTTGATTGTTCTTGTACCTCACAAAGATGATACACAAATACACACACCCCTATTAATACTTCCTCCCCTTTTGGGTTATACTAGGTGTGCTGGAGGTAGCTGCTTATATGCATGAAATTCCTCTTTGTAGGTTAATTCCCTGAATCCAGTTAGTTTTAGTCTACATTCATTGCAGGGGAAAAATTGGAATAAAGCTGTGTATGCCTAAAGCTGCGACAGAGTTTGGGACCAATTATGCCACTGTAACTTTTCTCTAAGTCAAAGGAATGTTCTTTGGGAATTGTGCTGCCCCCTGGTGATGCACAGAGTAATAGAATAGAATCTTTAAATGAGTTTAATAATATGTATTCTTCATTAATAAAAGCAAATTCTGACACTGAGTCTGCAAAAAACAAAGTAATTCAATAAACAAGAATAAAGACAATTAGGCTGAGACGATTAAGGATGCCACCTCCTCACCACTGCAAATGTGAAGGAACTTTGTGTCACTGCGGTTTCTCCAATTGAGGGTTACTAGTGAGCTCCAAACAGAAGATGAGAGCAAACTTTACAACATTTTTCAAAGTAACCGGATTTTATTTTAGTGGAAGTGATTTTTCTTCTGAGAAGTCTTATATCCTGAAGGAGATTTTCAGTACATAATCCCCAATTTATTTAATTCTGCTTGAGAAGACGTTTTTTTTTTCTTTCTTTCTCAGATGTTTACAGAGAGCTTTTTAGAGTTGTGTACTATGGAAGTTAGAGAGTAGTTTGTGGATTCTTCGTTTATTTTAATCTCTGAACTGCATTCTTTGAGTTTTATCCTGTGTGCTTTAGGAATAATAATTCTCATTTGATGTCCCACGGCTGAGTGCTATTTAGAGGCTCTCTAGATGATTTTGAACATAGAATTTTAGAACTGGCAGTGACCTTAGAGATCATCTTATCTCTAACTCTTAAATGACTCTGGGTTGTCTAATTCCACATATTGTATTATGGAGAAATCCAATTATTTCATAATTATATTATAATTATTGTTTTAAAAGTGTGCAAGCAACAACAACAACAAACAGGGCTTTTCTGTACCGACTAATTTTTTCCCCAGATATCCCTTACCTTTATCATGTACCTGTATTAGTTTTATCCTATTTTAACCAATGTCCTCTTAACTAGGGATCCTCAGGTTTTGAGGGAGAGTTGGGGTGGAGAAGGGAAGTTTGGCACTATTCTGCAGCTCCAGTTCCAAAACTCTTGAGAAAGCAAATCTGGGGAAGTTCACAGACTTCGCTGCACACACAGAATTGGTGTTTGTGCGATGTTAATTAAAAAACATTAAATAGAGTGAATGCCTGCAGTAGTTAGGGACCTCTCTGCAAAAAGCCCCCTAGCTGTTCAGAGATAAATAACGTAGGGGTCCTTGAGAAGTTTAAGTGTTGCTGGCATTGCTGTGGAATTTCACTGCTTCAGAGCCAACACAGTTCTTTATGCAAGTTAAAGTCCCCAGGCAACACTTGGCCCTCAAGTGTGCTGACTTTTCAAAAAGAAGCAGGAATAGTGCATATTTTCAAACGAAGAATCATTACTTAGCTAAGAATTGTTTTTTTGTACTTAGTACCATATGCTTCTAGAGTTCTCTTGTCAACAATTTTTGGCACTCATGTGTTAGCTATTTATTTAATGTTGAGGTTGAAAACAGGGAGCAACAGAAGGCAGAGAATTGAATAAAAAAGAGCAAAGCAGTTCCCAGTCCGTGACTGTTCAGGATAACTAACAGACATGGTGTGCATTAATGGCCATTAAGGAGCCCAGTCTAAAAATATAACTGGCACTAGAATGAATAATTATTTCTTTACCTCAGCTAAGTTTTTAGACTGAAAGCTGGAGATACTGGCCAGAGCTAACTCAAGCAATAATATCAAGATGCCAGGATGATGTGAAGCTACATGAAACTGCAGGCTTCCATCAGACCTCCTTTATGAGAAAGGCAGCAGGAAAGGGGCCCCCTAGTGGGGACACACTAGGAAGCACATGTGGGCTACGCCCTTGGGCCACTGGAGGACCAGGGGGAGAACCAGACTCTTAAAAAAGCAGATTTTCTTTTTAAGTAGCTACATTTAACTCCATTTAACCAGAACTTGAAAAAAAAAAAGATATTGCTCAGGATCTACTGTCCAATTATATAATCGACTGTTTAGCCAAATGTTCTTAAGTACACATGCTAAGTTTCATGCTATAGTTTTCTTACTGGCCACAGAGCATTATGCTTGGGAATCCTTTCCATAAAGCAGACAGTTTCATGAAGGCTTCTATGTAACATGAGGCACTGTGCCATTTGCACATAGCCTGTGAATGGAGAGTCCTATTCTATTTCTGCTTCTGATTAGCTGTTTGATCTTTGTTGAGCACTTTGACTTATCAGTCTCTGTTTTCTCATCTATATGTATAAACTGGACTTGATGTTCTCTAAAGATCTTTGTGGTTCTTACATACTGGTCATTAAAAATAACATGTAGGTTACGTGTAAGCTGGGAATTCGGGACAAATTCTAACACCTCAACAACCACTTATCCATTCACCCATTCATCCAATCATTAAATATTTATTGGGTGACTACTATGGGTCAAACACTTGTAAATGCTATAAATATAGCAGTGAACAAAATAGAGCCCTTGCCCTCACAGAGCTTACATTCTAGATAAAGATATAACATGGCGGGTGGTGATAAGTGATATGAAGTGTAATGATTTAGAACAGTGCTACTCAAAGTGCTATATGTAGACCAATGCCGGTCTGTTGCTGCACCACAGGATAAATTAATAAATTGATAACAACTATTTAGAACATTTTATAGAAATGTTCAAAGACAAGTAAGATAGTCCTAGTCAGATCTTATTGAGGAAGTGAAGCATCATGAAAGACAATATCAGAAAAATGGCAGGGGCTCAAATTGCACCAGGGCCTTGTAGGTCAGGATAAGGACCTTTATTCTGATTGACATGAGAAACTATTGGAGATATTTGAACACAGGAGATAAATGATCTGATTTAAGGGTTAAAAATATAAAAATATTTTATATATGATATACAATAAACTAGATCTAAGGAGACAAGGAGAAAGGCAGGGGCACCAAATGAGAGCCTATTGCAATATTCAGATAGAGACCGCCTTTCATGAAGTAAGGACAGTCAGTCAGGTGGGGCTGATAGAGTGTCAAGTGGAGCCCATAGACATTCTGCAGGTAGAGCTGACCTGAAGATGTGTGTGTATGTGTGTGTTTGTGTGTGTGTGTGTGTGACTTCGTTAGTGGTTTAAGACAAGAAAGGGGTCAGCTGACTAGATTTTTACCCCAGTAACTGGGTGAAAGGAGAACCATTTATTGAGATAAGAAGATGGAATTGAAGGAAGTTAGAGGGTAGAAGTGGATAAGCCTTTCTAACCCTTTCTAGTTAAAAGAAAAGAAAAGATTTAGTATTAAAAGTAAAAGTGTTAGAGTAGACTTTCAAGTAAGTGCATATAGGCTATCACCTATAGCACCTACCATGGACTTCTAGTATAATGCATAACTAGTAATAGTATAACTCTGTCATTCTAAATTTATAGAAGATAATGTGTCCTCAGCATCTAAACATTTCAGCTTATTTATTGTACATTTTTGTTTAACTATAACATACTAATGCTAAATACAAAAAATTTGAAACAAGTATTTGTAGACCTCAACTAACTAGTACTATGTTTCTGAATGATAACTACTTATGAAATTGGAACTGATTTTAACTCCTAGCTCTTCCACTAGTTAATTTTCTGGGTACATTATTTAACTTTCTGGGTCTTAGTTTCCTCTTCTGTAAAAAAAAGAGATGATGATTATGATGATGATAATAATAGGTGCTTAATGTGATTGTATGTGGAGTAAATGATAATGTTATATAAAGCACTTAAAATAATTTCTGGTACTACTAATATGCAGATGGAACAGACTATTAATAGTAATAATAATGTATTTCATATTAATAATTTCATAGTAATATACTTTAAAAATAATATTAGAAAAGATAAATTATCAGAAGCAATATTACAAAATTATGTATAATATCAAATGGTATGAACTATAAAACCTAGAGCATATATAGAAACTAGAATGAATATATATGTGTGTGTATATATATATAATATATATAAATACACATGTAGATATAGCTATATACACATACATACACATGCACACTCATCCACACACACACACAATCATATTTCCTATTCAACTCAGGTGGAAAATTGGTTTACCATTAGACTTTCCTTTATAGATCACTAGGTAATTCTTTTTTTAAAATTAATTTTTATTCACGTAAAGTTGATTTACAATGTTATGTAAGTTTCTGCTGTACATCAAAGTGAATCAGTTATACACGCACATATATTCACTCTTTTTAAAATTCTTTTCCCATATAAGTCATTACACAGTAATGAGTAGAGTTCCCTGTGCTATACAGTAGGTTCTTATTTTATATATAGTAGTGTGTCTATGTCAATCCCAATCTCCCAATTTATCCCTCCTCCCCTCCCTTCCCCCTTGGTAATCATAAGTTTGTTTTCTTTCTTTTTTTAAAATTTTTATTGGGGTATAATTGATTAAAAATGTTGTATTAGTTTCAGGTGTACAGCAAAGTGAATCTGTTATACATATACATATATCCACTCTTTTTTAGATTCTTTTCCCATATAGGCCATTACAGAGTATTGAGTAGAGTTTCCTGTTCTATACAGTAGGTTCTTATTAGTTATCTATTTTATACATAGTAGTGTGTATGAGTCAATCCGAATCTTCCAATTTATCCCTCCCCCACTGCCTTACCCCTGATAACCATAAGTTTATTTTCTACATCTGTAACTCTATTTCAGTTTTGTAGATAAGTTCATTTGTAGCCCTGTTTTTAGATTCCACATATAAGCAATATGATATTTGTCTTTCTCTGTCTGACTTACTTCACTCAGTATGAGAATCTCTAGGTCCATTCATGCTGATGCAAATGGCATTATTTCGTTCTTTTTTATGGCTGAATAATATTCTATTGTATATAAGTACCACATCTTCTTTATCCATTCCTCTGTCGATGGACACAGGTTGCTTCTATGTGCTGGCTATTGTAAATAGTGCTGCAATGAACATTGGGGTGCGTGTATCTTTTCGAATTATGGTTTTCTCCAGATATATGCCCAGGAGTGGGATTGCTGGATCACATGGTAGCTCTATATTTAGTTTTTTCAGGTAACTCTTATAGTAATCTTTAGAATATTATATTTTTCTACTTTTCTTTCAGATGATTTAAAATGCAATTTCTCAATAGTTTATATTAAAATCAAGATAATGTTTTTATATAAAATGCTAATGTTTTATAAAATTCCAAGATTATCAAAAGTGTTAATAGTAACTGGAATTAGTATACACATTCCCATAAAAGAAATGACAAAGCATAGAGTAAATACCTTATCTTTTTAAAAATTAAATATATATTAAATATATATATATATATATATATATCCTTCCTGAAATAAAATTCACTTTTTACATACAAAAATGCTTTATAGAATTTATAAATTTATAAATTACAGATAAACAAAAAAGGAAAATAGGTGTCATCTGGGAATCTTCTAATCAGAGAGAAAATATTTTTACCATATTTTATTTCCTTCCCAATGAATATATTTATACACATAAGCATATACATGCTCCCATATATTCTTAAAAAGTATCTTTGAAAAATAATTGATTTTACTGAGGGATTTTATTTTATCTTTTTGAAATCATAACAGTAAAAATTATACAATTACATGAGACTGTCCCTCAAAAAAGTAATGCATTTTAAAATCAAATTCTATAGTTATTATTTGATTTGCATTGGTTTCCTTACAAGGTCTAGTCAGGTGGCAAATACATTTGAAAACTGAACATTTGCAAGGAATATAACAGAGAATCTATTCCCTTTTATCCTGGCAGAAAGTGTCAGTAGAAATCTGAAGTCTGTAATAAAATATACCTGCTTGTAAAACTTACCCTAAAATACATATTATTTTTGTGTCAGGAATTAAAAATGAATCATGTTCAGAAAAGACATTCTTCAAATTTTAAAAATTTATCAAATTTGTGCTGTGCTGTGATAGGATTAAAAATAGTAGTATTTATTCCCATTCCACCTGTATCTCTAAGTAAACAGTAAGTAATTTAGTTTAAATTTTTAATTTATCTTCTAGATAATTTTTTTGTACATAGGAACCTTGCCAGATACGAATATAAATACTTTTATTTTTATAATATAGAGCAATTATGTTTATTTGCACAGGCTCTCAAAAATTCACATTGAACTAAAATGACAATGCAAGTATTAAATGATTTTAAAACTTTCATTCAAGTCTTTTTTTCTTGTTACCAGCCTATTTTATATTATCAAAGGAAATCATAGATTATTCTTTACTTTTAAAATTGAACCTGATGCTATAGAACTCCCATGGCTTAGTGTTGAATGTGCTGTTTTTGATACCTGTATTACTGAATTGTCTTAGGTAAAGTAAACTAAGGAACTTGTAACACATTTTGGCATTTATTCCTTTGTTATCATTACCTAAAACTTTTGACAAAACCGTAACAAGGAAAAGTTCAAATATGTTACCACTATGTAGTAAATATTGTATCCTTATATATATATATATATTTTAAATACATTTATTTATATAATTTTTGGCTGTGTTGGGTCTTCGTTCCTGTGTGTGGGCTTTCTCTAGTTGCAGCGAGCAGGGGCTACTCTTTGTTGTGGTGTGCAGGCTTCTCATTGCAGTGGCTTCTCTTGTTGCGGAGCACAGGCCCTAGGTGCACAAGCTTCAGTAGTTGTGGCACACAGACTCTAGAGCACAGGCTCAGTAGTTGTGGCACACAGGCTTAGTTGCTCCGCGGCATGTGGGATCTTCCTGGACCAGGGCTCGAATCCGTGTCCCCTGCATTGGCAGGCGGATTCTTAACAACTGCACCACCAGGGAAGCCCCCTTATATATATATATTTCTCTTAAATATAAAAGATATTTCTAAAGTCATGTCCAATAATAATAAAAAAGTTGTTAAACATCACCTTGGTTTTTAGATGTTATGTTGAATGATGCATATTCCATTAGAAAGTTGAAGTTTTACATTCAATTTCTTATTAAAGGTTTTAACTGCTGCTTCATTATAATAAAACCTCCAAATAGGATATCAGATCTTTTAAAAAACTTTTATGTTATTTTTCCAACTCCATTGAGATATAATGGCATATAATATTGGATAAATTTAAGGTGTACAATGTGTGGCTTTTATACACTTATATATTGCAAAGTGATTACCACTATAATGTTAGCTAACACCACCAACACATCACATGATTATAATTTCTTTTTTGTGGTTAGAACCTTGAAGGTCTATTCTCTTTGGAACTGTCAAGTATGTAATAGAGTATTGTTACTTATAATCATCATGCTGTACATTAGATCCCCAGAATTTATTCATTTTATAACTGGAGGTTTGTATCATTTTATCAACATCTCCCCATTTCTCTCACCCCTAAGACCCTGGTAACCAAGACTCTCTGTTTCAGAAAACAATACGGAAATTTCTCAAAAACTTAAAAATAGAACTACCATGTGATCCAGCAATCCGACTTTGGGGTAAATTTCCAAAAGAAATGAAAATAGGATCTCAAAGGATATCAGATCTTTAAATCCAAAGATTAGTGAAACTTTCATGGGAAAACATTCCAAGTTGAATGACTGTCCATGTAGTATCTGATGCCCTGTTAACTAACCCATGAGATCATGGAATGAGTAGGGAAGTTGCTAGTAATATTAGTAGTGCAATGTCTTGGTAATATCTCGAAACTATGGTAACAAATACCTGAAATAAATAAAATGAAAGAAAAAAGTTAAAAACCCACATGTTCAATCATAGAGTAATTAAGTCATCAGGCTTAAATGGAATATATTTTAGTTATCAAAAATATGTCTATCTTGTCTGTGTCAGAACAATTACTCTTTGCCCTCTTTGACAAGTGAATGAGGACCTAGGCAGAGATATGCACAAACCTGGTTGACTGAATAAAATATTTGTAAGGTGTGGTGTTTCTTCAGATGTAGTTGCTACTGGGTATATTAGTAGTATCATTTACTACTGTTACAGCCTTCCCAAAAAATTGTTTCTCACAAGTGATGTCCACCTTTTTTAAAATACTTCTAAGTGGAAAAAAAATCCCACAGACTGCCACTTTAATTACAGTGAATGGTAAAGGTCTCACAGTGATAAGCCATTACAAACAGACTGGTCTTTATTACATGCAAAGTGATGTTTGAAAGCATGATAATCTAGGGAAGAAAGATGGTTGCTAATGTTTACATACTTAGCTCCCACTGGCATTTTACCAGGTTGGAGGTTGGCACTGTCCCTCTTAATCTGAGCGAGTGCATCCAGATTCACAGCAAGACCTCAAGGAGAACCAGATGATGGGGCAGATGGCAGATGACTAATTTGGCAAGTCTTGATGAGTGGAAATTGTTTGCTTTAATTGCTTGTCAAGTCCAGTACCTACATTAAAGTTAAGGACCTAGCACTTCCACAGAAAAGGAAATACTACAAAGTTAATAAGAAGGACTCTTTGTGTGGGGAAAGGGAAGGGGGTATGAAGAATGACAAAAAGGGCAGGGAGGGAATTATGACAGGATAGTGGTAAGGAGAATATTATTTCATCTAAGAATAGATGACAGAAATGTAATTTCTAAATCTGTAAATTCTTTCTATTATGTTTTTCAGCTTTCAACATAGGAATTTTTTGAGGTATAATTTAAGAAAAATATAAAATATGTAAAGGCAGAAAAACAATAAAGAACGGGAACTAAAATTTATATTCAAGCAGTTACAAGTCAGTTTTTGATGACCCATATAATGCATTTAAAATAATTTTTAATTATTTTAATTTTACTAAGCTTATCTTTGAAATACTAAATAAACAATACAAGTATAACCTATTAGATTGGGAAGACTAGATTAGAGTAGACCACTCACAAAACATATCATTGATGAACAGGAGATAATCATGTGTGATATTTACATCTATCATTTTTTGGTAGTCTTCAGTGATGATCTTTTTTCCCTTTGCAATATAATTTAGCAGTTTAAGCATCTTTGAGGGCATGTAGGGACAGTTATAAGTAAACAATAGAGGTAAAATACAGCTCAATTAAATTTTAGATGGAGCAGCACATAGCAGTATATATAGTCTATGGACTTGCCTTTCATCAGCCTGTATTATAGAATGCCTATGTCTTCCCTAGCTACAACTCTATTAGTGAAGGTCTATGATGCCAAATGCCCTTTTCATTTGGCTCAAGAATCCTTTAGAAAGTGATTTAGTTGATTTCAGCAGATTCCTGTTTTGTCACTTAGGGAGTCAATAAAAGAGTGGTAGAAGATAGAGATTCAGAGGATACACTATAGGGTCAATTATATTTTTAAAAAAGATACTGATTTTTAGATTGAAAATATTTTATTTACAGTTTTATGTAATGTAAATTATAAACCAAATTTCCTACTTGATGTTAATTTTTTTTCTTTAATACTTTTAGAGTTAATTATATAGAGTGCAAATTTTATAAAATATAAACCCACTTCCATTATTTATCACTTTGTGTGTGATGACATCTGGTACAAATATTTCTAAATCATTAATAGATATTTTTTAATATTAAAATAACAGTACAAATAAAAACAATAAATCTATAAGTATATTAATGTTATAATGCATGATTATTAAGTGTGGTTCATTCCAGGAATATAAGAATGTTTCAGCATTTGGAACTCATTAATAATTTCAAAATTAGTACAAATTTAATTAACATTAACTGATAGCAAAAAATAGCAACATTCAACCTTCAAATCTGAAATAAAAACCTGATAAAGCCAGACCCTGGAACATATAACATAACAAAATATATGCTGAACCTAGGAAAACATTTCTGTAAAGATCAGAACAGAGATAGAATTGACAACTATGCTTATTAATTGAAAAAAGTTATCCTAGAAAGTCTAAGTAGTACCAGCCAAAAAAAAAAAAACAACAACAACAAAATAAAATAACATGATTGAAGACTAGATAAATCAAGAACCTCAATGAAGAAAACTAATTAGAAATTACAAGGATTTAGCAATGTAGCCAAGTTTTGAGGGGGAAAAAATACCAGAGTCATCAAGAGTTTTAAAAATATGTAATAATAGTAAGCAATTCAAAAATGTAACTAAAATTATTCAAAGACGACAAGCATAAAATGCCTAAGAACAAATACATTAAGACTGTCTTATGATTTATATAAAGGGGCATTTTTAACTCTGTTAAACATACAAGCCAACTTGAGTGTGTGTGTTTTAATTTACATACAGTAAAGCTGACTTTTTTTGGTGTACAGTTCTCTGAGTTTTAACCCATGTATACTATGTAATCACCACCACAGTCAGTATGCAGAAGAATTCTGCCATCTCCTAAATTCCCCTCATGATCTTTCAGTCAAACCCTCTCTCTCAGATACCCATCTCTGGCAACCACTTATTTGTTCTCCATCCTTTGTAGCTTTGTCCTTCTCCAAAATGTCATGCCAATGGAATCGTATAGTATGTAGCTTTTTGAGCCTGCTTCTTTCAGTCAGCATAATGCCTTTGGGAATTTTCCACGTTGCTATAGCAATCATCTGTTCATTTTTATTGCTGACTAGATATTCATGAAATAGATATACTATAGTTTGTTAGCATTCAGCCATTGAAGGACATTTGGGTTGTTTCCAATTTTTGGTGAATTTGAGTGGAGTTCTGATAAACATTCATGTACACATTTTTTATGTGAACATAATTTTCATTTATCTAGGGATGTACTTATAAATGGGATTGCTGGATAATTTGATAAGTGTTTAACTTTATAACTTTATATGATGTTGTCGCAGTATGACCTCCTCTAAAGCACCCACTGAATGCAACTCATTACTTAGTGTAGAGTAGGTTTTATTTTATTTTTTATCATTTTTAAAAATTTTTATTTTATATTGGAGCACAGTTGATTAGCAATGTTGTGTTAGCTTCAGGTGTACAGCAAAATGATTCAGTTATACATATACATGTATCTATTTTTCAAAATTTTTTCCCATTTAGGTTATTATAGAAAATTGAGCAGCGTTCCCTGTGCTATACAGTAGGTCCTTGTTGTTTATCTATTTTAAATATAGAGTGTGTACATGTTGATCCCAAACTCCCAATCTATCCCTCATCCCCCACCCTTCCCCCCCGATAACTATGTTTGTTCTCTAAGTCTGTGAGTCTGTTACTGTTTTGTAAATAAGTTCATTTGCATCATTTTTTTCTTAGATTCCACATATAAGTGATGTCATATGATATTTGTCTTTCTCTGTCTGACTTCATTTAGTTTGATATTCTCCAGGTCCATCCATGTTGCTGCAAATGGCATTATTTCATTTTTAATGGCTGAGTAATATTCCATTGTATATATGTACCACATCTTCTTTATCTAGTCATTCTTTCAATGGACATTTAGGTTGCTTCCATGTCTTGACTATTGAAAACAGCACTGCAATGGATATTGGGGTGCCTGTATCCTTTCAGACCATGTTTTTCTCTGTCTATATGCCCAGGACTGGGATTGCTAGTTCATATGTTAGCTCTGTTTTTAGTTTCTTAAGGAACCTCCATACTGTTTTCCATAGTGGCTGTACCAATTTACATTCCCAACAGTGTAGAGTAGGTTTTCAATAAGTATTTTAGAAATAAATTCAATCAATCACAGAATTTTCGAGCTGGAAGGAAACATAAAGAAAAGAGAAAATTGGACCCAATGAGAAGAAAATAATTGTCCCAATTTACACAGCTAGAAAATGTTGGAGCAATGGCATCCTGACCTTCACTGCCCTTGCCCAGTGCTCATTCCACATAACTCCAAGTAACAAAGTGACTTGCTCAAGTTCATTCAGCTCTTAAAAACAGGACTAGCATTTGATACTGGCTTAATTATTTCTCCAAGGTCCATTTTATTTATTCAACAGGTATTGACTGAGAGTCTGCTATGTGTCTTCTCTTTAGGTGTTGAGCAGAGAAAGGGCCTCTGAGAACGGAGCTTGCATTCTAATGTAGAGACATATAATAAACAAGTAAACAAACAAGTGTATAATATAATTTCTGATAGCAGTAAAACAAAAATAAAGAAGGCAAAGAAGACAGAGTATGATGAATGGGGACCTGGTATCTATTGTAGATAAGATAGTCAGAGAAGGCTTTTCTGAAAGAGTGACTTTTGAGCAAAGATCTGAATATATGTTCTACAGACTATAGTAAGAAGTTTGGATTTTATAATAAATGTGATTAGAAGCCAAGGGTTGTTTTCAGTGATGGAGTGATGTGAATGATTCATGTTTTTAAAAAGATCACTCTGGTCTCTGTGCAAAGAATTAACAGGGGCAAATAGGAAAAGTAAGAAGTTAGTCAAGAGGCTGCTTTCAAAGTCCAGGGTAGATATAGCCTTGGTGGCTTGGATTAAATGGCTATAGTAGAGGAAGTAGCAAATTTGGCCCCATTTCAGTATATATGTTGAACATAGAGCTGCAAAACTTCTTTGTGTAACTATAATAGCACTCAGTAGTCACTGAAAATGTATGCTACTTCCGATATTCTCTTTAATTATTTTATATTTTTAATGATTTTTAAATGCCCAACAATGTACATTAAACTAAAACATATTTATTATGGTAATATTTCTGAAAGAGAAAGTACTTAGTGTTAAATCAGATAAAAAAATTAGAGATAGAGAACTTTTATCAGGTTACCAAATATTTTTTATGCAGACAGTCCCTGAATGGTGCATACACAATATATACATAACTTACATATACTGCTTGCTGCTTTCCTTACTATGTGCCATGTACAACTTCATGAGCCCTTACAAAAGGCCTTGGGCATTTTAATCAATATACATTTTTTCATGATACTAGGTCAACAGTAGATGCTAAATAAATAATTATTCATTTCTTAATATCTCACATAGGCATTTGATTTGAAAGTCAGGCAATATTTTGATTTAATTTTTTCCCCCTCTTTTCATCTTAAGTAAGCAAATGGAGTGCTGGTTTCCACAGCCATAAGCGTGGAGGCAATAATTGATTTTTAGTATTAATATGGATATTGCTAATGTTTCTTCTTTGTGCTTCTAATATATTTGCCCATGAATAAATGAATAATTTTGTTAACCAACATTTTTATATTACTACAAACTCCTAATTATAGTCTTAATTTTTTTACTGAATGAGAATCATGTAGTTCACTCACTGTTGGATGTAAATCTTAAGACTAAAAAGCCCATGTTTGCAACTATAGCTGTATTTGTGATGGAATCAATACCAAATAGAATAATTGGTGATTTTATTAAGGCCTCACATATAGCTTTACTCCTGGAGTTACAGTTGAAATGAAAACTCCAGGGAGTAGATGTAAATTCGGGATTTCTGAAGCTTGATTATTGTAAGCTTATAGTTTAAGGAGTTTATAATAGTGTTGGCAAAGGGGGCTGAATTTTGTTAAACTTCTTTTGGCTGGTGAAAAAGATTTTTCAATTCTGTCTGATAAACAGCTTTGTGAAATCAATGAAACTTGATGGTTTAAGCATTGTCTTGTATACATTGCCTGATTGTAAAATCGATTGACAAATGGAAGTTGTGAGGCATTCAGTGAAGCCTTCATGAAGAGAAATACAAATGATTTTTATGCATCTATCAAAACTAGTTCTTTTAAAATCAAGTCCGTCTTTCAAGATGAAAGTTATGAGGAGTATTATACTCGTTATAGATAGCTTGACTCAAACATAAATATAAAGGAAAGTCTCACTGTGACAAAAATATTTCCTAACTGGAACCATGTATAGTAAAAACTCCAAAAATCAGAATGTTTGGAGAATAGAGTATTCTGATTATTTAGAATTTGTTTACTGTATAATTTTTTGTTGTTACTGAAAGATATTTTTAAATATACTTATTCCAATTTTCTGTTTTCATATGGTCATATGGTATATAAAAATACAGCTGATCATTTATTGAACATGGGTACTTTTCTGAATTGAGGGTTATTTTCTGAATACAAGTTATAATTGTTTTTATGGCAATTAACATTATTAAATAACTCATTTGGTTCTTACTACCCTTCAAGGGCAGTATTGTTACCCCATTTGAAAGATGAAGTAGCTAAGGGTTAGAGAGGGAGTCATCTGTCCCTGGGTACACAGTTAACCAAAAGATGGAGACCAGATTAGAATCTGGGTCAGTTCTAATTGTCTTAACAACTCAGCTAAGCTCCTGTGTGTGCAGAACCAGTGGGAAATGCAGATACTTGCTCAAAGATTCTGCAACGTGGAACCTCCTGGACAGGGGTCCTCTTACCCCTCTCTGGGATCTCAGGGGTCCCTATTCTTTGCCAGTTCCTGCAAACACTCAGTGTCTTCCAGAGGCGTGGCTAATCAGTTAACTCAGTCACACCTATTCACTTTATGGGGCACCTACTATACACCAGACTTTAGAGAGAAAGGCATGGTCTCTGACCTCTAGGAGCTGCAGGCCACCTCACCATTGTGACTGGAAACCACGCCCCGTCCTTGGCTACCAGCAAGTAAGCACAGATGGGCCACTTACCGAGAGAGCACTACTGAGTCCCATCAGTTGAGAAATTGCAGAATTCAGCAAGAAGTCCTCTGTGAAATGGGCAGTCACCTATTGGTAAAAGTTAAATTATTCACTTTGTTCAAATTTCCTTTAAGCTTTCCACAGAAAAATTGAATTACCCAAAAAATGTGAAACTAAATGCATGCAATAAAAGGTATTTATAAATGTAAAAAAAAAAAAAAAAACTTTCTTGCAAAGCACTATGCTATACAGCTCAGCAGATACAAAATAATGATTAATATATTGCATCTGTCTTCAAAGAGTTTATAGCCTTTGTAGGTCTCTTATATGACAGATTATTGTAATAATAATTAATAACAATTTAATATTATATATTTTCATATATGCAGAATGAGAAGCATGAAAAAATGCATAGGCATTACAGTTATATTGATAGATTTTCTCCCAAAATTTGTTTAAGCTTTTATAGAAAAGGTCAGAATACACTAAATATTTTAGAAATCTTTTCATTTAGATGTTTACATATTGATATTAAAGTGTGAGTTTTATCTCCGACTGAAAGAAACTTGTACAACATAAACGATACATAAATTGCAATGTGGCATTGTATACATTTTAGAAATGGTGAGCAAGTTTCTTAATCAATGCTTAATTACCCCCATCGGTAGTTGCATTAAAATATAAGCTTGTCCTCCTTGGAATTTAAAATAATTGAAATCTATATTTCATAAACCCATATAACTGTACCTTTTCTCAGCAGACATTTTACAAGTTATAAAGCTGCTGTGAGCAATAAAAATAAAGATTGTGGCTCAGGAGTGTTTTTTAGAGTCTGTACAGTTTATTGAAAAAAAAAAGTGGGATTTTGATCTTGATGGAGAAGGATCATATACCAGAATCAATTGCTTCTTGTTCTCCTGCTTATGTTGAATATTACTGTACTTATCAATAGAAGTTTATTTTTTTCATAATGTTTGTTAGTTTTAGTAATAAGGGAAACTTCCACAGAACCAGTAAAATTTTCAGATGATCAAGAATGATTTGGTAGTTTTATTACGATTGGAATAAATTCAGTTAAACAACAAGACAGAATAGTTAAAATTACTTCAGGTTAGAAGCATATAACTTAATTTGAATTTAATCCTTCCTACATATAATATTTTAGGAGCCAGGACCAAAATTCACTATTATCTTGATGTTAATGATAATAAACATGATTAATAAACATGTAAACAGGTTTGTTTGAAAATCCTGGTTCCTTTAGCTCATTTCTCAGCCAGTCTCTAGAGTGTGTGCCTCATTCCTGTGCTCCAAGATGGCGGTTCAAGTTTTAAACCATCACATCTCCATTCCAGGCAGCAGACTGGAGGAAGGTGTGGGGAAGAAAGGAGTCAAAGTTAGGCTCCAACCATGTTTTAAATAAAGTTCTGGGAAAGTGTCACACAACATGTTAGAACTTAGTCCCCTGCAAAGTTTACCTCCAAGAGGAGCAGAGAAATGTAATCTTTATTTGGGGTGGCCACAAGCCCAGCTAAAATTGTGCAGTCTGTTACTGTGAAGGAAGAAGAGAATGGATATTGAGGGTTCTAGAAGTCTTTGTATCCATCCTTATCACTACAAAAAGTACATTCTCAAGGGCAACAAATGAGTTCCAGCATGGTGTATGAGGACTCTGACATTCAGAAGGGAGAATGGGGAGAGTAACTTCAAGGTGATAAACTAATCGAACTCTGGAGTATGGAAGTGATTTTTAATGTTTCTTTAAATGTGAGATTTCAGGTAGAAATAGTCTGAAGATTGTATATCCTAGGGCATCTTTAACAAAGTACCCCAGTCTAGGTGGCTTAAAGCAATAATAATTTATTCTTTCACAGTTCTAGAGGCTAAAAGTCTAGTATAAAGGTGTCAGTAAGGTCAAGCTCCCTCTGAGACTCACGATAGAATCTTTCCTAGCTTCTGGTGTTGGCCATCAATTGCTGGCATCCCTTGGTTTGCAGCTGCATCACTCCCATCTTTGCCTCTGTCATCACATGGCTTTCCCCCTGTGCCTCTTGATGTTCACAGGGTGTTTTGCTCTTAGAAGGACATTGAATATATTGGGTTAGAGCCTATTCTAATGTACTCACCCTACCTTCATTTCATAAACCATATTTCCAAACAAGGTCACATTCACAGGTGCCAGGGGTTAGGACTTCAATATATCTCTTAGAAGGACACAATTCCACTTATAAAAGAGTATTTCTAGAAAATATACTGTTTGATGAGGTTTAGAAATCCAGACAAGAAGAGTTTGTGTTTTATTTTTGTTTTTATAATGAACTTCCACTATGGTTAGAGGTCTATGTTATTCTTCAGACTTTTAGATCCAGATTTTTGTTATTTTTGATGTGTCAATAGGCAAAAGCAGGCTTTATGGTGGCCCTAATTATTTAGAATATACCAATCTAGATTTTTTTTTCCTTTCTGTATTGAAACTTATCCCCTTGAGCACCACATCAAGCCTCATGTCTTCTTTGTCATTCTTGTGGAGATGACACACAAACGTATATTTGACATTACATTACTAAGCTATTTTTCTAGTGTCTTCAGTGTTTACTCCATATATCTTGTCTTAAGTTTGGTGTATATCATGTAATGTACTCAAAGATGTTTCATTCACAATTCATTTTTTTAACTTTACACACTTATTACAAGATTCATAATAGAGTTTTTTCAGTTTATTGAAGATTAGAATTGGTACATTAAATGGTAGAGTTGGAGCATTAAATTGTTCAGGTGGCTATGCAAACCATGAGAAGTAATAACTGAAACTGACTTCTGGAAGAAAGGAAAGATACATACACACACAACCTAAAAAACACAGATGTGTGTATACTCATGTGCTTATATATAAACATTCAAAATCCACCCCCCAAAGTTGGCAGATTGAGAACATTTATTAACAGTCTATTTTACCCCAGAACACTAATGAATACACAACGACACAGTTGATATTGATAAAAGTTTATAAATTCAGTACATATTCTCTTTGTAGTGTATGTTTATAAATGTTTCAATCTAAGTTGTTTAATATTTTTATTTTAAAAGGTAGCATTTTTGAGGGCTTAAAGCATAAGTTTTAATTCTGTAGAAAATTTACTGACTAAGATCAGATTACTTTGCAATACAAAAATATTTTTAAAATAAAATTGTTACTTTTATCATCTTTCGATTTTGATTTACTTTCATATGTAGAAAAGAGAGTAAATTATAAATTTGAAAGAAAATCCTGTTTGAGTGAAATTAAATGTATTTACATGTTTTATATGCCCACAGCAAATGTGATTATTTTAAGTTTATCTCCTTGCTATATGTTTCTGTGGAACCCATGCTTTCCTACTCTCTGTGATTAGTACATACATTTTATGAATGTAAATGTATGATGTCACTTATATGTGGAATCTAAAGAAGCTGAACTCATAGAAACGAAGAGAAGAATGGTGGTTACCAGGGACTTGGGGATGAGGAAATGAGGAGATTTTTGTCAAAAAGTACTAACTTCCACTTATAAGATGAATAAGTTTGGGTGTAACATGGTGATTATAGTTAACAATACTGTATTATATACTTGAAAGTTGCTGGGAGAGTAAATCTTAAATGTTCTCACCACACACACACACACACACACAACAACAACAACAACAACAATGGTAATCAGGTGACATGATGGTGATGTTCACTAATGCTATGGTGGTAATCATTTTGCAATATATAAGTGTATCAAAACCGCATGCATACTCCTTAAACGTACATAATGTTATATGTCAATTATAATTCAGTAAAGCTGGAAAAAATAAAAGTGAAGATATTTATGAGTGTTTGGGTTATGGGTCTTAATAACATTCAAAATAGTTTAATTCAGGGAATTGGAGTAGATTGTTATGGAAGAGAGTTGAGGGAAATATTGTCATGGTGCATGTCATATAAAGTTTACATAACTTCCCATGTTTCTTCTTGTCTTGGCAGTGTGTGCAGGAACAGAGAATAAGTTGAGCTCTCTCTCTGACCTGGAACAGCAGTACCGAGCCTTGCGCAAATACTATGAGAACTGTGAGGTAGTCATGGGCAACCTGGAGATAACCAGCATCGAGCACAACCGGGACCTCTCTTTTCTGCGGGTAAAGTTGTCTCTTTCTCTTCTTTCTTTGTAAATGCACAGTGGTGTCACAATGCATAAACAGACCAGCTTCTTGTACCTGATGGTTATGTTTGTCCGCCCTGCCTGGCAGTGTTCATGACTGTAGACATGTAGAAGAGAAGAGATGCCGAGGCACACCCAGGAAAAGAAAAAGAGTACCAATTGCATCATGATTGACACCCTAGTTTAGAACAGTTACTGTTGCCCTAAGATTGATAGAAGATTCTGTCAGGGTGTAGGACATGACTTCTAGCAAGTGTGTCTTTTTCTGAATGGCGGACAAGAGGAAAACTTTAGGCTGTGGACTAGGAGCATCAGAGGACCAATCAGATAAGAATTGGTAACTTTAGCTAGTAATCTCCTTTTCTGCCCCATTCTGTCACTTTGGAAATTTTAAACTATTTCATATTACCATAATGAGAGTAATACTGTTAACTTTAGAAGAAAAATGACATCTGTTTTTGAAAACCAACAAATTATTTATAGTCATAGGAAATCACAAGTACTTATATAAGTTGATATATGCATGCATATAAACGCACATGTGCATATATGAAGGTACCCAGAGACGAGTCCTTTTACAGACTTGTTTTTGGGTCTCTCATTTATCCTTATTCTGTTAAACCTGTTATTGGCTTAATGCCTACAGTTTCTTAAGTTTTGCTTCATCCGGAACAGGTATAGGAAAATCCGAACTTCAAAGAGACTTTGATGAAGTGAGATGAGGATGCAGTGTTTTGTATAACTAATAATTTATTCTTCATAAAAGAATTAATAAGATTATTTTAAATAATAACATCCCTAGAATATATTCAATCTTATTTTCAATATTATTTACACACTTCTCAGGAGCACTGTCTTATATAAATAAAGATGTAAATAATGTTTTGTATACTGATACAGTAAACTATTTAGTAGATAGTAAATTAGACAACTATGATAATTTTAATCATTCCATACTTAGATAAGAAGTAAAAAACAGTCATTTTGAAATACTTTGAATGTAATAAAAATGTCTAGAAGTGATAACAACCTCAGAAAATGTACCACCTCAAAATTTAAATAACACTATGAGACATGATATCTGCTTTTAAAATGACTATCATACTAGTATTGATATAGGGAATTTCCATATCAAGGTGTTTCCATATAGTATTGTTTGGTTGATAGAACTCTAATTCTATAAGTTATGTAGCTTGTATTAGCTATGGTGTTTAATTATGACATCTTTGTTTATCAAGAGTAGATAGTAAAAATTTATCTGAAGCCTTGAGTGAGAAGACCTAAAAAGAACTTAGCACTTTTTTTTTTCTATTTTGGACTACCGTTTCAAGAAATGAACACATACAAGCTATCCTAGAACAACCTCTTCATAGCAGTGCATCTGAGTATTAGTTATTAAAATTTGCTTGCAAGTTTCTAACCTGTCTTGATTATTTTCAGATAGAATTTATTCTTCAAAATCAAAATAAAAACTTGATGGTATATGAGCTGATTTGTAGATTTAGTTAGAAATGCCAAGAAACTCAATGATGTTGTAGAAAAGGAAAAGTAAGAGCTGAATTCTAAAACAGGGGATATAGGTTAAATGGTCTGTTAGAACAGAATAATATGAGAAAATTTAAAAAGGCAATCTAAGATGTTAGTTTTTCTTTTTATTCTTTCCTTGTTTTGTTTGCTCTAGATTTCACTGGCTTAACAAAAAAATATCATGAGTACTATGACAGTCTTTAAAATAAATAACATAAAATTGTCTTGATTATTACATATTTTATTATTTTATCATTCTTAATCCCTTATAAGGTAACTGAATGATCAAAAAATTGACTTTAGTCCATTTTAATCTTAGAAATATGAAAGTAGCATATAAATCTTTGGGCATCATGGTCTATATTCTTGGATATTCTACATTTTTAGGAACTATCCTGAAGTAAAAAAAAAAATAAGTTAATAGAATGAACAGATTTGGGAAAGCATAAAATAAGGAGGACCAAGATTTATACTTGAAGCAAGACATAAGTTATTTCTTTAAAAAAGTAATTATTGGCTCCTAAGAAGCATCTCTAAAAATTCATATAAACTTTGTACTAACTCATGCACATATCTCAATTTTAATGTTTGTTTAATGATAACTATAATAGGTTTTCTTTTTGTTTTTGACTTACTAATAACAGCTAATACTTTGTTCCTTTGGAAAAAATCATTTCTAATAGTGACATATATTCATTTACTCAGCAAATGGTCTTAGCCCAAGGATACAATAGCAAGTAATCTATTGTTCTTGGTTTCAACAATCTTGCAGTCTTGTAGAGGGTTACAGATGTGTAATAAGTAATTACTGTATGTATGAGTGTGTGTGCATATATACATATATATGCACATACAAAATTTTTTAGTTGCCAAGACTGAAATAAGAAGCCAGAATCAGAATGAAGGCATGGTCTTGTGTTAATGGTAAGCGTGGGTGCTGGTCAAAGAAAGGAATGGGTAATTCTGAAGGATTCAGGAAAGATTTCACCAGAAACATGCTTAGATTGAGTCATGAGAAAATGAATAGAGGCTCACAAAATGGGTGGGTGGGAGGGTATTCCAATGGGAGTAATATAAGTTAAGGCTTAGAATGAAGGCCCTAAGTCAGAGTTAATAAATGTGTACCTAGTGTTATTGCTTTAGATACTGGACACATGCATTCAAATGAATCAAACAGGGTTCTTCCTCTCATGGAACTTATAGTATAGTGTGGATAAAGATAAATTGGGGGATGGAATGAAATATTCAATTGGAGAGATAGAGACCCTTATACTATAGATAAATATTTAGGAAACATCAGCACCCAATGACAAATTAGCATTTGGGGATAAGATGAAATAGTCAAGGGAGATTGACAAGTGTTAGTCCAAGAAGTGGTCCTAGGACAGAACTCTCTGGATTCCCATTCTCTGTTTTTTGGTGAGTCCCTGAAAGTTAGGACTATTAGCTGAAATCTTCATTCTACTGCACTGGATGAGCCATTATTTCTAGCTATACCTTAGAATATGCTAAAAGCTCTCCATTTAATATAAAATTTAATTCCTTCTGATAACTACATTATGGTTCATTTGTGTTTTTAGTAACTTCCTTCCAAAGTACATAATCTGTTCGATATTGACACATTGCAATAAGTAGAGCCCTATAAAGGAAATCTAGTTATGTTATATTATCCTATCATTTATGATAAATTTTGAATTGTATGAGTGAATAGTAAACTTTCATTAACTTATCCTATGGATTACATAGCCCTCACATATATTTATAGAACTGTAATTCATTGAGCCACTTTTTATAGAGATGTGCAATTTCCCTTCCTCTAAGAATGACCCATATCTATAAGGTGTTTAGAAAGACATCATAGATAGGGATTTTAAATTTCATTTTGGAATTTATTTCTGTCTTTAAGAAATTAAGAAAGTATTTTTGTTTTAAAAATATTTTCCATCCTTATTTTCGGCTCTACTAGCAAGGTCATAGTGTTTTTTTGTTGTTTGTTTTGTAAGAAATCACTCTAGTTTCTGTGATTCACAAGAGCAGTTTAACCATATACTCTGTTTACCTCTTTTACCATCTGAATAGTCAGTGTCTAGAATGGTGCCTAAAATATAATAGGTTTTCATTAATTCTTTGTTTAATGGACAAATGTGTTATTCTTAATATTTAATAATAATTATAAATCGCTATTTTGTATGTGGTATGTTCCCTAGATAAATATGTGGGACCCTCCTCATGTTATTTCAGTGTGACAGCTCCACAGGTCAGATGTGTGGGCATAAGACACAGGCTGGGTCAATCAGAATCCACTCCCATGAGGATTTGGAATTTTGACTAAGACCATTCAGTTTCTATATTAGTTAGCTTCTTGACCACTTGGGTACCAGAACACAGCTGTTTTTTCCTCATTGTTTGAGTGTCAGAGAGAGCTGTGAAAACAGCAGAATGGAGCCAACACACTGGAACTGACATAGAGACCAGAGAAAGAGATCATTCACCCCAAATTAATAATGAGGAAGCCATTCATTTCCAGGTTCCAGTCTGCTTCTGAAGATTGGTTGCATTACAGCCATTGGGTCAATAGGATAACTCTTGGAACTTGATAGTAGCCTTGAGGTGATTTCCCTTTTTTCCCTTAAACTAGATAGGTTTGTTTTCTCTCACTGATACTAAAATATCTTATCTAGTATATCTCCCAAGATCTCAAGAACAGAGCAGAAGTGGGCCTTTGAAATTGGATTGAAGATGTGCTTATATATAATAAAAAAAACCAACAACCCTGTAATGTTTTGTAGATACTTTCTTAATCTTTGTTAGATATATGTTATTAAAATACTTTGAAATGTCTTCTTTCAAGATGGTTTTATTATATCAAACTTGATGTTTATCTCTGTATACACCTTTTAACCCAGCTTTGTTGTAACCTCAAGTTTTTATATTTCTTCTTGGGGAAAAAATCTAGTTAATAGTACTTCAATTTAGACCCCTGAGACACTGTATAGTTGGCTAGAAAAAGGCCCTAAAACTTACTTACTATGTACTTTGTCACCGTCACAAGGTTAAGACTTATAATAGAAAACAGCAAGGCATAAAAATCACAGATTTTGTGCTATTGTCTTACACTTTGTGAACTCTCTAAAACAAGATGAAATATAACAAGTAATGGGAATGAACCATTAGACCTTTTACCCTCATTAAAATTCTTGAGGGTTTCTCTCCTTTGTCATCTCATTGGTCTTCCTTGCTACTGCTGGCATTCAGTAACTCAGAGCTTCTAACAAGGTGCCTGACCTGCTAGCTTTTGTACTTTAAATATTTTCTCTGTTTTATATATTCACTTTAAGCAAACAATTTTTGAGTACCAAATAAGTGTAAAGCAGTGTGATGTATAATGTAGAGTATATATAAGGAATGTTAATACCTATCTTCAACCATTGTTATAACAGGTAATCACTTTTAATCTGTGGCTTGAATTTAGTTGTTTGCAAATTGTTTTGGAAAAAGTGTATGTTAAGAAGAGATGAAGAGATACATTTATTTAGCAGTTGATCCATTGACCTGGAATACTACAGTGCCAGTAATTCATTGGACTTCTGCGTGCTGCAGTCTAGAAACCTTAAATCTTAATGATTAAACATGTCTTTTATTACTGAAAAATAAATAAAATAAATTGATACATTAAGATATCTTTTCAAAGAGCAGCATTAATATTCTGTTATTGGTAGCAAAAGGCAATGACTTTGAAAGAGTCAGAAAGTATAGTTTTTTAAAGCAAAAAGCTTTTAAAAGTATCTACTCTCAGGTAATGAATAACACATGTTGCAATGGGACTGCAACAAATTTTGAAAAACAAAGTCTTTTATTGTATATTTGACAGAGCTATAGGGAGTTTTTTGAGTATATAAGAAACAGTGCCATCTAACACTGTCTATTTTTGAAAAATAAAACGTGTTATTTCTTTATAGAAATCATATAAATAGTTCATTTTTTCTTTACTAAAGAAAAGTCCTATTCTTAAATTTAAATATTAGCTTTGTCTTTTAGTTAATAATATTTTATAATGCTATGGAACTATCATCCTCTTTTATTTTATATATATATATATATATTTATATATATATATATATATTTTTTTTTCCATGTATGAGGATGTTGCTTTTTCAACCACTCTCCATAGGACATGAAATTTGCATCATTTTCCCCGTGCTGGTAATGGACCTAATATACATTACTTCATTTTCATACTTATGCATAGTTACTCTTCTAAGGACAAATATTTGCAGAAAGGCAGATAAGTCTGCAAATAAGAGACTGCAAGATGCAGACTGGCTCACTGGAACCTAAGACCTTGGCTTCATCAGCATGGTTTTGTTACAGTAAATCAAGGATGATGCTTGGCACTAATGACTTTCAGGTTGCAACAAGCAACCCTGTTTTTGCCTATTTCATAGCTGTTTCCAGTATGAATGAACAATTAGTCATGCTCAATATAAAATCCTGAAATATTTACATTTCAACCCACTTCTAGCTTCAGGGCCTACCTTTTATTCTCCTCTGGCAGTTCAAAGCAGATGACTAAAATTAAATCCACCAGTGTATGGTGTTTGTATTTGTTTTGTGTTGTTTCAATATCCTACTCACTCACATTGAACTCCGCCTGTGCTAAACTTTCTGCTGTGTAGAATGATTTAGCAAAACCCTGCACTGAAAAATTCATTCTTAAAATAGATAATTTACAAGATACTTTATTTCTTTGGGTTAGAAAATGCTTTCTTAAATAGTTTGCTTAAATAGTAGTTATCGGGAATTCCCTGGTGGTCCAGTGGTTAGGACTCCATGCTTTCACTGCCGAGGGCACAGATTGTATCAGGGAACTTAAATCTGGCAAGCCACTTGGCGTGGCTATAAAAAAAAGAAAAAAAATAATAGCTATCACTGCCTATCCATGTTTGTTTTTAGATCATTATGTACCAGATAGAATGACTTGTGTGAGATTGTGTTGGAAAGATTGATTGGAATCAGGATGAGAAAAGTAGTGATATTCTAGAAGCATTAAAAATTGGAGAGGAAAACACCATTTAAATTAAATATCTATGGCATAGTAAAGGTGGGTCCACATGTATTATATTCACATTTACCTAAAATATGAGGGCAACATTTTCTAAATCAGCATATCTATTTCAATTGTACACATATTTTAATTGGATTATATAGAAAGGGAGAACAAGCCTGAATTTAAGTTTTCCTGAAGAGCTTTATAAGATAAATAAGTGATATATTTGTAACTCCATTAAATGGTGGACAAATAAGTAAGATTCCTATATCAAGTATTTGTATCCTATAACTATTTTCTCATTTAACAAAATATTGTTGTTGTTTTATTTTCTGTATCCTTACTTGGGACAGAGGGCAAGAGAAAACTATGAAGCACAACATTCAGAAAACTTAGAACTAACTAGCATGAGGCTCAAAGAAATTGCACCTTCAAGAAATACATGTCAGCTAACCAAGCAGTGAAATAAGATACGGTGTTATAACTTTTTAATTTCTCTTTCTGTTTGAATTTTGTGTAAAACTACATTTGTGGTAAAATACAACATATTTGCTGTCTTTAGTTGATGAAATCTTAGCTGGGTGAGATAGAGAATACTAAAAATGAAGTTGAGAGAATAGTATTTTAAGATGTTTGTTGGGCCAAAGCAGACATTCTGGGTTAAATGAAATTTTCAAATCTTTGATAGTTTCTGAAAGCTATTTCTAGGACTGTTAAACATACTACATATATAATTTTATACATATATATTTACAGCTGGATCTTAAATTGAAACTTGATTTTGTACTAAATCTAATCATAGAACTTGTATTGCAATTGAAAAAGCTGTGCAATTTACACTTGACCTGGAAAAATATATCTTTTTTCTCAGAGGTTAAATACTATTTAATCTGAAAATATACACTGATTCAAAATCCTGATGCTTTTCAGCAGTTCTACATGAAAAATCAAAAGATGAAACGTGTCTATACTCTCTCTTTGGCAGTTATATAAGCATATTTTAAAAACCTTTTTTCTTAATCATTTAAGTGAAATATTAAATAATATATATATTTGACAGTTTTCTCTATATCTTAAAAATATTAAAAACAAAATAAATTCCATAGTATCTATAAAAAATATACATTTAGTAGAAACTGAATATTTGAAGGAGTATGGGGAAAATAGAAATAAGAAATAGAACAGTATAATTTATAATTCTATTACATATACAAATATATGCATATATATTATAAATATAAATTAGTGACATACATATACATATATATATATATATATATATATGAGCCATTATTTTCTAGGATTGAGTCAAATTAGTGCACTAGCCCTATATAATGTTTCTAAGAGAATGTTATTAAGAATGAAACTGCTTAATAAAAGATTTTTTTTAAGTTCATACATTGTAATCCATTTTCCAGGGGAAAAAATGCCCTTGTTGCAAATATACTTAAATTAAAAATGAATTTATTAAGATGCTGAGCAGATGCAGAGATTTTTAAAATATTTTTTGGGGTTGTGGTATTTAAATTTGGCTTAAATGGTGAGTATAATTAATTTACAGGCTTGTTTCAACCTTAATTAGAGAAAAATGCAAATAACAAACCCATCTAACTCTATGATTCTTAGATACTCTTTGCTCTGGGGAATTGAGTGTATAAAGGTTATTTCTTCACCTTTTTTATTTATAAGTAGCAAAGACCTTGGTTCAAAGAGAGAGAACAAATGATATTTATGTGAGTTTTAAAAAATAACTAGGAGCAGGGCCTCCCTGGTGGCGCAGTGGTTGAGAGTCCGCCTGCCGATGCAGGGGATACGGGTTCGTGCCCCGGTCTGGGAGGATCCCATATGCTGCGGAGCAGCTGGGCCCGTGAGCCATGGCCACTGGGCCTGCGCATCCGGAGCCTGTGCTCCGCAACGGGAGAGGCCACAACAGTGAGAGGCCCGCGTACGGAAAAAAAAAAAAAAAAAAAAAAAAAAAAACTAGGAGCGTTTTGGCAGTGGGCTACCTTTTAATTCTAATTTCCAAACACTGGAATATAATCAAATAAAACCTTTTTTTAAAAATTCATAATTATGTTCATTTTCATTAGCTTTATTTTTCTCTGATTCTTTTTTTTTTTTTTTTTTTTTGCGGTACGCGGGCCTCTCACTGTTGCGGCCTCTCCCGTTGCAGAGCACAGGCTTCGGACACGCAGGCTTAGCAGCCATGGCTCACAGGCCCAGCCGCTCCGTGGCATGTGGGATCTTCCTGGACTGGGCCACAAACTCGTGTCCCCTGCATTGGCAGGCGGACTCTCAACCACTCCGCCACCAGAGAAGCCTTATTCTCCTTTTGTAAGTGATGAAATGTAGTGACATTTTCAGGACCGCACAGCTAAGCCAGAATTTTGACCCAGTTCTTTCACCTCAGAGTTCAGACACTTGCACCTTGCCTTGCTACTGCCCACTATTTACCAAAGCTGTTACTTAGAGAGAACAGGTTTTTAGAAAACTTGAAACAAGGGAAATAGATTTTTATAGAAAAAAAAGTTTTGTTTTAAATTTCAGAACTAGATTGATTGTGGCAGAAGATGGGCCTTGGGAGAGCCACTGTGGTTGGGGACCCTGAACAGACCCAGGCTTACTCGGTGCAGGTAGCTGATGGAATGAGGAAAGCCCTACAAAAATGTTTTGAGACACATTTATCTACTTCACTATTTAGATTTTATCATAAAAAAATAAGTATTCACTTAGCACATCTTTATTGACTGCCAATTCTTACTAAGTTGTTGTACTGTGTTTAACAAAGAAGTATAGAACTACAAGTTAACAGTTCCTAGCCTAAACCTTATAAATGCTGAAAAAGTAGTACAGGTAGTATATGTCACAGACATTCCCAGAATGGACTCTAGTCCCCATAAGATCAAGGACTACATTTTGTCCTTCTTTATGTTCCCAGCACCTAGCACCCTGCCTAGCACACACACAAAAATGCATAAGATAAATAATGGATGATTGAATATTATGTATTTAGATGTGTTTGGGGCAGGTGTCATGAAAAGATTCATAGAATTGGTTTCCTGTTCCACATATAAAGAGCTTGGAAGTCACCACTCTGTCCTAACAACAAATAAAAACGCTGAAGAGACTGAAAAATCAACAACTCTTCAGGGGCACCCAGTCATAGGGGAGCCCCCATAATACTGTGGGATTTACCTCCAGAAGTTCAATGAATTTCCACAGTAAATGTGGGAGAAAAATCCCCTTAGGCTTCTGGCAGAGAGAGGAGAAAAGGAACTATTTTGAAATACATGTCATTCTTCTTAAAAGGCCTGCCCTCAGGGGAAATTAGTTAACTAGAACCTAACCTGCTAGGTATTATCAGAGGCTTACTGACCCGGGGAAGGGAAATACCCAACTCCACCCCACTCTAGCCATCCTGTCCCACCAAAAAGGGGAGATAAAAAACTGAAAAACACTTGTGGAGATCACAGTTCAGAGGCATAGGCTCACTAAAAGACTGAGATCTAATCATAGGACTATAGAACACTTCCTGTCTCCTCACCACATTACTAAAGGCCTACTTACACCACCTCCTTTTATATATCTAACACACCATGTCTGACTATCAAGAAAAAATTCCAAGACATACCAAAAGGCAAAAAACACATTTTGAAGATGCAGAACAAGCATCAGAACCAGACATGGCAAGTATTATCAGACCAGGAGTTTAAAACAACTGTGATTAATATGCTATGTGCTCTAGTAGATAAAGTAGACAGAATGCAAGAAGAGATGGTCACAGTAAGCAGAGAGATGGAAATATTAAGAAAGAACTAGGGACTTCCCTGGTGGTCCAGTGGATAAGACTCTGCGTTCCCAGTGCAAGGGGCCTGGGTTTGATCCCTGGTCAGGGAACTAGATCCCACATGCATGCTGCAACTAAGAGTTCACATACCACAACTAAGAGTCCGCATGCCGCAACTGAGTACACATGCAACAACTAAAGATCCCGCGGGTCGCAACTAAAACCTGGACAGCCAAAATAAATAAATAAATAAATAAATAAATAAAATAAATCAATATTAAAAAATGAAAGAAGCAAAAAGAGATGCTAGAGATCAACAAACATCAAACAAACAAACAAAAAAACAATGTGACTGAACTGAAGATTGCCTTTGATGGGCTTATTAGTAGACTGGACATGGCTGAGGAAACAATCTCTAAGTTAGAGGATACATCAGCAGAATCCTCAAAGACTTAAAAGCAAGGAGAGCAAAGACTGAAAAAACAGAACAAACTATCCAAGGACTGTGAGACAGCTATATGATTCCAACTGCATGACATTTTGGAAAAGGCAAAACTGTGGAGATAATAAATAAATCAGTGGTTGCTAGTGCAACCAGCAGAGGTAGGGAGAGATGAAAAGGCAGATCACAGGGGATTTTGAGGACAGTGGAAACACTCTGTATGATACTATAATGATGAGTATTGTACTTTATATACTTTTATATACTTTTATAATTATGTCATTATATCTTTGTCCAAACACATGGAATATGAAACACCAACAGTCAACCCTAAGGTAAATTATGGACTTTGGAAGATTATGTGGGATGATGTAGGTTCATCCTTGGTTTAAAAAAAATAAAAAAAAAAGCATTCTGTGAGTAATATTGATAGTGGAGGAAGTTATGCATGTGTGGAGGCAAGGGACATATAAGAAATCTCTGTCTCCTGCTCATTTTTGTTGTAAACCTAAACTTCAGACAGAAAATAGTACATAGAGTCTTTTAAAAAATTCATAGAGGAAATAAAACTTGTTAGTTGTGAAAAAATAATAAGAGTTATAAAGAGTTATAAAAGAACAGAGAAAATGGAGAAGGAATTCTAGATGTACTTTCACTTGGAAAGTTTCCTCCATTTTTTTATTCAGTATACAAATGTGGAGGTTAAAAAAGACAAAAAGAAGAATTATTTTGTGCATAGGGGAAAGAGTTGAGATGCAACAGAAATGTGGAGGTGGTAGGACATAAAGGTAGGAAAGGGAGACCCGGACCAAATTGTGGTGAGCCTTTAAGACAAGACCAGTTGGGGATTCTCTGTTGGCGCAGTGGTCGAGAGTCTGCCTGCCTATGCAGGGGACACGGGTTCGTGTCCTGGTTCGGGAAGATCCCACATGCTGCGGAGTGGCTGGGCCCCTGAGCCATGGCCGCTGAGCCTGCGCATCCGGAGCCTGTGCTCCGCAACGAGAGAGGCCACAACAGTGAGAGGCCCGTGAAGACAAGACCAGTTATTAACGTGAAAGTATTATTTGGGGAACTCAATCTTGTGGCAGTATGAAGTTATTTCGATATCTGAAGTTTTGATTATTAGGTTGATGAGAGCCTGGAACCAGTTGGTTGCTGTGACAGTTGAAATCATGAGATACATTCAATAATCATTGTAAAAATAGATTTAATAGGACTTAATGACTAACTGAATATAGAGTTTGTGGGTGAGAAGTATACAAAAAGACTCTGAGATCTCAAATTTAGGTACTTAGGCAAATGTATTGTCCTGGATGTAACAGGGACAAAGGAAGGAGAGCCAGTTGTTGCCAAAGATATCTGGTGGCAGCTTTCTTGAATTTCTATCAGTTTTTCAGGAAGACTTTCTCAATGGAAATGTGCTTTGCATCCCAACTAATGTACACTGTCAGGACTCAGTCAAAAGTTGGCTAGGAGAATAGCCAGAGAATGGAAGTGTTAGTAAAGCATTTATCAAGAAAACTTTCATTTGCAAAGACTAGGTGACTGCTGCATTTATCTCAAACTCTGCAATTAGGTTCAGCAAATAAGAAGTTAAGCTCACCAAATGATTAGTTGTACTTACGTCTTTGGGGACAATAACCCAGTTGTTAAGCGCTTGGCTTAACCTTGTGTTTGTTGAATGTAATTATAACACATTTAGAATCAAGATGGGAAGCTGCAGTTTTATTTCAGGAACTAATTTGAAAGCATTCCTGGTGACAAAATTCACAGATAACTCTGCTCTGGAAAAGTCCCATTTTGATTTTTCTTCTTATCAGTTAAAGGACAATCAGATGTCAATGGAGTGTGACTTAGTTGGGCATTTTGTCCTCAGTTCTTACTATGTTTCAGTGAGACAGTTGCAATAGCATCTGCTTTATTATTCCCCATGAAGCAGGATGTAGGGAAGGTGTGAGCACTCATGGGGTCAGCAATCAAATGTCCTTCCTAAGGAAGCAGAGGGAACAAGTTAACTAACGTGTGATGCAAATAGAGAGGAATATGGTAAAAGGAAAGAAGTTGTGTTCTTTACAAAGGGATAGACCATATTAAAAAGCTTAGAAGAAAAGAGGAGTAAGCAATAAATAAAAGTCTGGAGACAGGATGGATTTTGGTGAGCTGAGAGGAAGCCAGAAGTACAGGAATATACTAGTAAGTAAAGCATGTGTTAAATGGACTCCACTGTGCTTTCCAAATTGCTTAGATTTTTAATATTTTGAGTGGGAGAGCTTCACCTTAAAAAACATTGACTCCTCTATTCAAGATTTATAAGGCACCTTTTGCCTTGGTATCTTCGTGTTTATGCACAATGTGTCTTTTTAATTGAATGATTCTCATGCCCCTGTGAAGTAGCAGGACACTTCCGTTTTACTGATGAGGGCACTGAGGCACAGAAAGGTTAACTGACTTGCTCAGGTCATGCATCAGTAGCTGACAGACCTTAAACTCAGAATATTCTGAAGAGAATCACTTAAGAACTCATAACAAAGTTTACCTTTATAGATAATTAAGCCCCATTAATGTCTTCTACATTTTAATTATAGAACTCATACTATATCTGTGGCTAACTGAAAAGGAAACTTCGAAACGAATTGTCACAATATGTTCTCCAACAAAAATAGATCTAGTCTTTATGATATTTAATTGTTTAACCATGTCATGTGTATTAGTGCCCTCCCTCCCATGCGAGAAAAAAATAATAAAAAAATATGTATCCTGCTAGCATAAATACTGCTAAAAGGAGAGTCTAATTCACTGGTCAGTAAGCTGCTCAACACAGATTCAACAACTTTTTTTAAACTGCATTTGGACTATTATGTTCAGATAAAGGCCCTAAGTTTAAGGACATAATTGACTGGCTTAGATTGTGTCTATAATAGGCATTTGGGACAGTATGTTTCCAGAAAGCCATGCCTCAAAAGTAACAGTTGAAAGAAGTGGGTGTTTTGACCCTGGTGAGGAAAGGACAAAAGGAAAACATGGTAATTGTTTTCAGAAATTTGAAGGGCTCTCATAGAAAAGGTAGTGGCTTAGTTTTGAGTTGTTCCCGAAGATAGAATTAGGCAGAAGTTAAAAGGAGACAGATTTTAGCTTAAAATAAAAATTTTGCTAACAATTAGAGCATTCTAACAATATAATGGGGTGCCTTGTTAGATGGGGAAAATAGACAGAACTCTTAATCGAACACCTTGTATTTTCCAGGCATTGGGCCATTGGTACCATACAGCAGCAAAAAAGAGAAGATGAATTTAAGGAGCCTGGCACATTGTAGGCACCCATTGAATGTTATTTAATTCTCTTACCTTCACTGAGTGTTTCTTACTTTATATTCATGATAATACAATGACATTGCCATTATTATCAACATTTTGCAGAGAAGGACAGAGTCTATCAAAGTCAAACACAGAAAAAAAGGGGATGTAGCCAAGAAATGAATCCAGATCTCTGTCTCCAAATCTCACATCCATTCACCTGTAAAACGCTGTCTCCATCATAAAATTCTGCCTTTTCCACGGAGGATACTCAGTCAAGATTGATCAGGAAAGGAGAGACAGGGTTTTGTGCATTGGGTAGGAAGTTGGTAGAAAACATGTAGGCCTTTTTTTTTTTTTTTGAATCTTCCATTTTCTTGGAGAGTGATGCTACTTCCCCAGAAGATACTCTGTGCTGTTCAATTATACTTTAACTTCTCAAAAGGCAGATAGTAATGTTTCTAGCCTTCCAGTGATAGATTTAGTGCAAGGTGTTTGTGCATAGCTGATGTGATTCTAGAATCATAGCTTTACCTAAAATCGTCTTCTGATTTTCCTTTATAATTTATTTATTTTTACTTAGGTTCCAGCCAACAGGGATTTGAAGAGTGTTATAGTATGGTGTAGAAAATACTAGTATGGCCCCTGAACACACTAAGCTTTCTTTAAAATTTCATTCCTTTGGTTTTAAATGCTTTTCACTTCTCAGAGTCTTTATTAAAATGCTAAGATGCTTGGGTGGTTTGTCTTGGGAGGGTTAAAACTTATTAGCCACCATCTCAGCTATAGATTTCATCTTGACTAGAGTTAGTCCACATCTCATGGATCATTCTTGACTGGCGGTTTTCCTGGTTGAATGATGTCTCAAAAAGTATCTAGATCTACCCCCTGAGCTGCTTTTGAGTACCCTCCATGTAAGTCTCATGTCACTCTTGCTCTTGCTGTGCCTTTATTCTTTCCTGCTTAAAACTTATATATTCATGATTCACTTTTGCCAAAGCACTTATTTCAAACAGTTAATGGACAAACAGAAAACCTAGGTTCTAAACTCTCTAATGGTGTAATCCAGTGCAAATTATTTAACTCTCTGAGTTTCCTATTTCTCTTTTGTAAAATGAAAATATTAGATTAAGACAGTATTTTACAGCTATAGTCAATATTAAAATGTCTTCATAATTTTTGTCCTACCCACCTGAAACTGTACTCTTACTTTCTTTTAATTTTTTATTGAATCATTTTTCTACATAAATAAATATATTTTAAAATTAAGTTAAATATTACTACTAAAAATGAAACTCCAATATCTTCAACAAAAATGTAAAATAATAAAACATTAATGCAAAGAAAAAACATGATTAACAAAGGCTCAGAGCCTGAGGATTTCTTTTTCTCTCCTTTAGAGAAAGACAATAGCCAAGAGTTAGAGATTTGTTAAAGATACAGAGACACCACACTGGGACTTTCTCTTTGATGTAATCAGAAGGAAGAATTTTCACACAATGTGATCCAGTGTTATTTAATGGACTCTGTGTACCTGAAATTATCTTGTTTACCGCCCTTTGGGAAACATTGGACTCAAATACACATGGTCTCTAAGCTTAGAGAGAGCATGATCTGGAAAACTAATTTATAACGAGGATCCAACAAGGGAGTGAATTTTCTCATATTAGATTTTCCCCATGAACTTTAAGTTTACAGGATTCTACTGGAGGTGATAATTTGGGGCCAGTGGCATTAACAGAAGTCATCTAAATTGTATTTCTTAGGGAATTTCTAATGGAGTACTCTAGTTCCAAGGTATTTTGAGAAATATTATCTTTTTGGAACACAAAGGATTTTGGTGTCTGATAAATTCTACTCATTTGATCTTGAACAAATTCCTTAACCTTTTTATCCTCAGTTTCTTCTTGCAATAAGAATGACAGGTAGAGAAGGCAACAGGGGTAAGATGGCGGAAGAGTAAGACGCGGAGATCACCTTCCTCCCCACGGATACACCAGAAATACAGCTACACGTGGAACAACTCCTACAGAACACCTACTGAACGCTGGCAGAAGACCCCAGACCTCCCAAAAGGCAAGAAACTCCCCACATACCTGGGTAGGGCAAAGCGGAGAGATTCCCGCACAGAGGAGCGGTGCCAAGCGGCGCTCACCAGCCCGAGAGGATTGTCTGCTCCCCCACCGGGGCGGGCAGCGCTGGAGCTGAGACTCGGGCTTCGGTCGGGGCGCGGGGGGAGGACTGGGGCTGGCGGCGGGAACTCGGCCTGGGGGGGGCTGGTGTGCCACAGCTAGCCGGGAGGGAGTCCGGGGGGGCTCTGGAGCTGCCGAGGAGGCAGGGGACTTTTTCTTCCGTCTTGGTTTCCTGGTGCGCGGGGAGAGGGGATTGAGGGCGCCGCGTGGAGGGGCTCCAGAGACGGGCGCGGGTCGCGGCTGGGAGCGCGGAGCCCAGAGATGGGCGTGGGACGCTGGGGCTGCTGCTGCCGCCGCCGGGAAGCTTGTGTGCGAGCGCGGGTCGCTGTCCACGCTGCCCTTCCGGGAGCCTGTGCAGCCTGCCACTGCCGGGGTCCCGGGGTCCGGGGGCGGCTTCCCTGGGAGAACGCACGGCGCGCCTCGGGCTGGTGCAACGTCACGCCGACCTCTGCCGCTGCAGGCTCGCCCCGCACTCCGTGCCCCTCCCTCCCACCCGGCCTGAGTGAGCCAGAGTCCCCGAAGAGGCTGCTCCTTTAACCCTGTCCTGTCTGAGCGAAGAACAGATGCCCTCTGGCGACCTACACGCAGAGGCGGGGCCAAATCCAAAGCTGAGACCCAGGAGCTGTGAGAACAAAGAAGAGAAAGGGAAACCTCTCCCAGCAGCCTCAGAAGCAGCGGATTAAAGCTCCACAATCAACTTGATGTACCCTGCATCTGTGGAATACATGAATAGACAACAAATCATCCCAAATTGAGGAGCCAGGAGTCAGTGCTGTGCCTCTGAGGTGGGAGAGCCAACTTCAGGACACTGGTCCACAAGAGACCTCCCAGCTCCACACAATATCAAACTCAACAGCAGCACCCAGCTTCACTCAACGATCAGCAAGCTATAGTGCTGGACACCCTATGCCAAACAACTAGCAAGACAGGAACACAACGCCACACATTAGCAGAGAGGTGGCCTAAAATCATAAAAAGTCCACAGACACCCCAAAACACACCACCAGACGTGGACCTGCCCACCAGAAAGACAAGATCCAGCCTCATCCACCAGAACACAGGCAGTAGTCCCCTCCACCAAGAAGCCTACACAACCCACTAAACCAACCTTAGCCACTGGGGACAGACACCAAAAACAACAGGAACTACGAACCTGCAGCCTGCAAAAAGGAGACCCCAAACACAGTAACATAAGCAAAATGAGAAGACAGAAAAACACACAGCAGGAGAAGGAGCAAGATAATAACCCACCAGACCTAACAAATGAAGAGGTAATAGGCAGTCTACCTGAAAA
This sequence comes from Mesoplodon densirostris, assembly GCF_025265405.1. NCBI lineage: Eukaryota > Metazoa > Chordata > Mammalia > Artiodactyla > Ziphiidae > Mesoplodon > Mesoplodon densirostris. The sequence goes on from NC_082668.1 coordinate 25,630,848, forward strand.
ATAATTCAGAATAATGATGGTAAAGATGATCCATAACCTTGGAAATAGAATAGACAAAATGCAAGAAACAGTTAATAAGGACATAGAAGAACTAAAGATGAATCAAGCATCGATTAAAAACACAATAAATGAAATAAAAAATACCCTAGATGGGATCAATAGCAGAATAACTGAGGCAGAAGAACGGATAAGTGAGGTGGAAGATAAAATAGTGGAAATAACTGCTGCACAGCAAAATAAAGAAAAAAGAATGAAAAGAACAGAGGACAGTCTCAGAGACCTCTGGGACAACATTAAATGCACCAACATTCGAATTATAGGGGTTCCAGAAGAAGAAGAGAAAAAGAAAGGGACTGAGAAAATATTTGAAGAGATTATAGTTGAAAACTTCCCTAATATGGGAAAGGAAATAGTTAATCAAGTCCAGGAGGCACAGAGAGTCCCATACAGAATAAATCCAAGGAGAAATACGCCAAGACACATATTAATCAAACTGTCAAAAATTAAACACAAAGAAATCATATTAAAAGCAGCAAGGCAAAAACAACAAATAACACACAAGGGAATCCCCATCAGGATAACAGCTGATCTCTCAGCAGAAACTCTACAAGCCAGAAGGGAGTGGCAGGACATAATTAAAGTGATGAAGGAGAAAAACCTGCAACCAAGATTACTCTACCCAGCAAGGATCTCATTCAGATTTGATGGAGAAATTAAAACGTTTACACACAAGCAAAAGCTGAGAGAGTTCAGCACCACCAAACCAGCTTTACAACAAATGCTAAAGGAACTTCTCTAGGCAAGAAACACAACAGAAGGAAAAGACCTACAATAACGAACCCAAAACAATTAAGAAAATGGGAATAGGAACATACATATCGATAATTACCTTAAATGTAAATGGACTAAATGCTCCCACCAAAAGACACAGACTGGCTGAATGGATACAAAAACAAGACCCATATATATGTTGTCTACAAGAGACCCACTTCAGACCTAGAGACACATACAGACTGAAAGTAAGGGGATGGAAAAAGATATTCCATGCAAATGGAAACCAAAAGAAAGCTGGAGTAGCAATTCTCATATCAGACAAAATAGACTTTAAAATAAAGACTACTAGAAGAGACAAAGAAGGACACTACATAATGATCAAGGGATCAATCCAAGAAGAAGATATAACAATTGTAAATATTTATGCACCAAACATAGGAGCACCTCAATACATAAGGGAAATATTAACAGCCATAAAAGGGGAAATCGACAGTAACACAGTCATAGTAGGGGACTTTAACACCCCACTTTCACCAATGGACAGGTCATCCAAAATGAAAATAAATAAGGAAACACAAGCTTTAAATGATACATTAAACAAGATGGACTTAATTGATATTTATAGGACATTCCATCCAAAAACAACAGAATACACATTTTTCTCAAGTGCTCATGGAACATTCTCCAGGATAGATCATATCTTGGGTCACAAATCAAGCCTTGGTAAATTTAAGAAAACTGAAATTGTATCAAGTATCTTTTCAGACCACAATGCTATGAGACTAGATAACAATTACAGGAAAAGAGCTGTAAAACATACAAACACATGGAGGCTAAACAATACACTACTTAATAATGAAGTGATCACTGAAGAAATCAAAGAGGAAATTAAAAAATACCTAGAAACAAATGACAATGGAGACACGACAACCCAAAACCTATGGGATGCAGCAAAAGCAGTTCTAAGAGGGAAGTTTATGGCAATACAATCCCACCTTAAGAAACAGGAAACATCTTGAATAAACAACCTAACCTTGCACCTAAAGCAATTAGAGAAAGAAGAACAAAAACATCCCAAAGTGAGCAGAAGGAAAGAAATCATAAAAATCAGATCAGAAATAAATAAAAAAGAAATGAAGGAAACAATAGCAAAGATCAATAAAACTAAAAGCTGGTTCTTTGAGAAGATAAACAAAATTGATAAACCATTAGCCAGACTCATCAAGAAAAGAAGGGAGAAGACTCAAATCAATAGAATTAGAAATGAAAAAGGAGAAGTAACAACTGACACTGCAGAAATACAAAAGATCATGAGAGATTACTATAAGCAACTCTATGCCAATAAAATGGACAACCTGGAAGAAATGGACAAATTCTTAGAAATGCACAACCTGCCAAGACTGAATCAGGAAGAAATAGAAAATATGAACAGACCAATCACAAGCACTGAAATTGAAACTGTGATCAAAAATCTTCCAACAAACAAAAGCCCAGGACCAGATGGCTTCACAGGCGAATTCTATCAAGCATTTAGAGAAGAGCTAACACCTATCCTTCTCAAACTCTTCCAAAATATAGCAGAGGGAGGAACACTCCCAAACTCGTTCTACGAGGCCACCATCACCTTGATACCAAAACCAGACAAGGATGTCACAAAGAAAGAAAACTACAGGCCAATATCACTGATGAACATAGATGCAAAAATCCTCAACAAAATACTAGCAAACAGAATCCAACAACACATTAAAAGGATCATACACCATGATCAAGTGGGGTTTATTCCAGGAATGCAAGGATTCTTCAATATACGCAAATCAATCAACGTGATACACCATATTAACAAACTGAAGGAGAAAAACCATATGATCATCTCAATAGATGCAGAGAAAGCTTTTGACAAAATTCAACAGCCATTTATGATAAAAACCCTGCAGAAAGTAGGCATAGAGGGAACTTTCCTCAACATAATAAAGGCCATATATGACAAACCCACAGCCAGCATCATCCTCAATGGTGAAAAATTGAAATCATTTCCACTAAGATCAGGAACAAGACAAGGTTGCCCACTCTCACCACTCTTATTCAACATAGTTTTGGAAGTTTTAGCCACAGCAATCAGAGAAGAAAAGGAAATAAAAGGAATCCAAATGGGAAAAGAAGAAGTAAAGCTGTCACTGTTTGCAGATGACATGATACTATACATAGAGAATCCTAAAGATGCTACCAGAAAACTACTAGAGCTAATCAATGAATTTGGTAAAGTTGCAGGATACAAAATTAATGCACAGAAATCTCTGGCATTCCTATATACTAATGATGAAAAATCTGAAAGTGAAATCAAGGAAACACTCCCATTTACCACTGCAACAAAAAGAATAAAATATCTAGGAATAAACCTACCTAAGGAGACAAAAGACCTGTATGCAGAAAATTATAAGACACTGATGAAAGAAATTAAAGATGATACAAATAGATGGAGAGATGTACCGTGTTCTTGGATTGGAAGAATCAATAATGTGAAAATGACTCTACTACCCAAAGCAATCTACAGATTCAATGCAATCCCTATCAAACTACCAATGGCATTTTTCACAGAACTAGAACAAAAAATTTCACAATTTGTATGGAAACACAAAAGACCCCGAATAGCCAAAGCAATCTTGAGAACGAAAAATGGAGCTGGAGGAATCAGGCTCCCTGACTTCAGACTATACTACAAAGCTACAGTAATCAAGACAGTATGGTACTGGCACAAAAACAGAAAGATAGATCAATGGAACAGGATAGAAAGCCCAGAGATAAACCCACGGACATATGGTCACCTTATCTTTGATAAAGGAGGCAGGAATGTACAGTGGAGAAAGGACAGTCTCTTCAATAAGTGGTGCTGGGAAAACTGGACAGGGACATGTAAAAGTATGAGATTAGATCACTCCCTAACACCATACACAAAAATAAGCTCAAAATGGATTAAAGACCTAAATGTAAGGCCAGACACTATCAAACTCCTAGAGGAAAACATAGGCAGAACACTCTATGACATAAATCACAGCAAGATCCGTTTTGACCCACCTCCTAGAGAAATGGAAATAAAGACAAAAATAAACACATGGGACCTAATGAAACTTCAAAGCTTTTGCACAGCAAAGGAAACCATAAACAAGACGAAAAGACAACCCTCAGAATGGGAGAAAATATTTGCAAATGAAGCAACTGACAAAGGATTAATCTCCAAAATTTATAAGCAGCTCATGCAGCTCAATAGCAAAAAAACAAACAACCCAATCCAAAAATGGGCAGAAGACCTAAATAGACATTTCTCCACAGAAGATATACAGACAGCCAACAAACACATGAAAGGATGCTCAACATCTTTACTCATTAGAGAAATGCAAATCAAAACTACAATGAGATATCATCTCACACCAGTCAGAATGGCCATCATCAAAAAATCTAGAAACAATAAATGCTGGAGAGGGTGTGGAAAAAAGGGAACACTCTTGCACTGCTGGTGGGAATGTGAATTGGTACAGCCACTATGGAGAACGGTATGGAGGTTCCTTAAAAAACTACAAATAGAACTACCATATGACCCAGCAATCCCACTACTGGGCATATACCCTGAGAAAACCATAATTCAAAAAGAGACATGTACCAAAATGTTCATAGCAGCCCTATTTACAATAGCCCGGAGATGGAAACAACCTAAGTGTCCATCATCGGATGAATGGGTAAAGAAGATGTGGCACATATATACAATGGAATATTACTCAGCCATAAAAAGAAATGAAATTGAGCTATTTGTAATGAGGTGGATGGACCTAGAGTCTGTCATACAGAGTGAAGTAAGTCAGAAAGAGAAAGACAAATACTGTATGCTGACACATATATATGGAATTTAAGAAAAAAAAATGTCATCAAGAACCTAGGAGTAAGACAGGAATAAAGACACAGACCTACTAGAGCATGGACTTGAGGATATGGGGAGGGGGAAGGGTAAGCTGTGACAAAGTGAAAGAGCGGCATGGACATATATACACTACCAAACGTAAGGTAGATAGCTAGTGGGAAGCAGCCGCATAGCACAGGGAGATTAGCTCGGTTCTTTGTGACTGCCTGGAGGGGTGGGATAGGGAGGGTGGGAGGGTGACGCAAAAGGGAGGGGATATGGGAACATATGTATATGTATAACTGATTAAATTTGTAAAATAAAAAAAAAAGAAAAAAAAAAAGAAAAAAAAAAGAATGACAACATCCACAGGGGGGGCAAATGCAGTGCCAAAATGTAGAGAATCTACCATACTGCCTGGCATATAACAGAATTTCAAAAATATAATTCTTTACCCAACTTTGAAGTCAAATTTTTCTAGCAAAGTGCAGTTCCACTTGATTTCTGCTTTTTAAATATCTTATCATATATAATGTCAAACTGCTTTAGTGTGACATTAGATATGCCTTATACTGTTGTGGTTAAGTTTATGGGCTCCAGAGTCAATAGCATGGTTTGAGCCCTCATTTATGGGCCCATTGAACTTGGGCAAAATATTTAACTTCATCTGAAAAATGAAATTTAATAGCACCTATCTTTTGGGTTGTAATGAGTTTTAAATTAGTTAATACAAGCAAAGAGTTAAGAACATTAACGGTCATATATTGAGCACTCCATAAATGTTTAATGATTAAGATCTCTAATGATGTTTTAAAAAGTAAAATAATTTTTAGAGAAAAAATATTTCCAAGAAATATTTCATTGACTTATTATCTTTCTAGTGGACAAACAAAAATTGCTTTAAAATTAAAATATAAGAACATTAAAAAGCACAAAGAAAAGAAAAGAAAAGAAAAGAATCCCTAAACAAGCTCTTTACTGAGTTAACACTGCATACCAATCTTTGGCATGCAGGCATGGAATATAAAAAGGTAAATATTCATATGTTTTCAATTGGTATTTTCACTAAGATTAAAAAAACATTGATTCCGACTTCCAGTGGTTACGACTGTGTTTCCACTGCAGGGGGCAAAGGTTGGATTCCTGGTTGGGGAACTAAGAGACCCCCCACATGATTTTCCATGGTGCCTTTGAAAGAGAGGAGATAACGGCAATCATGATCCAGCAGGCTATGTCATGCTGCTCTTTACCCAGAGTGACTCTACTTTTATCTGTCTTATGTATTAGAGTTTTCTAAATAAGGTTTTATTTGAAAAAGGGGTCTCTGCAGTTAAAGTTTGAAAACTTCTAAGGTCTTTGTCAGCAGCTCGAGTTGTGCTCTTTGTTGGCTGGACATCGGGGAAGTAGTGGGGAAACTCTTCTCCAGCAATCCACTACAGCATCCACCAGTGTCAAGGGAGATAGATATGCACAGGTCTCAGTTGTGCACCTCGGTAGACAAATAGAACCTGAAGACACTGTCAGCTCTACTGGTCTTCAGCAATAAGTGTTAGAGAATGTGCAAATTCTCTTTGTTTCTTTGAAAACTCCAGAAGCTACAAAACAAATTGCCCACATATGAAGTTATCTTGGATCTTTTCTTCCTGGAGAAGAGCCTGATGAGGAGAGAAAAGATGAAAAGACTGGATATCAGCATCTTTATTTTCCTTGAGCAAAGCAGGATTACATAATTCTGGAGGTTGATTGTCAGACAAGCTCTGGGAATCAGTCTGTCCCTTTGATTAAGACTAGTAGCTTGATATATTTTATACTACTAAAATATGAAACTATAAGTATATCTTACGTTATATGTGTTTCCCAGCCTTAAGAATATCATAGGGTGGGCCTCCCTGGTGGCGCAAGTGGTTGAGAGTCCGCCTGCCGATGCAGGGGATGCGGGTTCGTGCCCCGGTCTGGGAGGATCCCATGTGCCGCGGAGCGGCTGGGCCCGTGAGCCATGGCCGCTGAGCCTGCGCGTCCGGAGCCTGCGCGTCCGGAGCCTGTGCTCCGCAACGGGGGAGGCCACAGCAGTGAGAGGCCCAAATACCGAAAAAAAAAAAAAAAAAAAAAAAAAAAAAAAAAAAAAAAAAAAAAGAATATCATAGGGTAATGAGGAAGAACATATATATTTACTCCTTGTTTAAAACATGTTTAATAAAGTAAAATTTCAACCCTCATGGCAGAGGACATGTTTCATCCAGTATACGATTCTGTCACCTTTAGGGATGAAAATGTAAATCAAAGTTTACATCAAGCAAGACCAAAATCAACCAAAGTCAAAAATATTCTTGGGCTTCCCTGGTAGTGCAGTGGTTGAGAGTCGGCCTGCAGATGTAGGGGACGCGGGTTCATGCCCTGGTCTAGGAAGATTCTGCATGCCGCGGAGCAGCTAGGCCTGTGAGCCATGGCCGCTGAGCCTGCGTGTCCGGAGCCTGTGCTCTGCAGCGGGAGAGGCCACAAGAGTGAGAGGTCCATGTACCGCAAAAAAAAAAAAAAAAAAAAAAAAAGAATATTCTTTATTCTTTACTGTTTTCTCAGGTTATTAAAATAATGGAAAATTATAATTTTTAATCTTATCTCAAACATAGATCATTATGAATCTACAGTGCTAAGCAGTTATTCTCTATACATGCTTCTATATGCATGTGTGTGTATATATATATATATATATATATATATATATATTTTTTTTTTTTTTTTGCGGTATACGGGCCTCTCACTGTTGTGGCCTCTCCCGTTGTGGAGAACAGGCTCTGGACGTGCAGGCTCAGCAGCCATGGCTCACAGGCCCAGCTGCTCCACGGCATGTGGGATCCTCCCAGACCGGGGCACGACCCCATGTCCCCTGCATCGGCAGACGGACTCTCAACCACTGAACAACCAGGGAAGCCCTGCATGTATTATATTTTTATAACAAACATCTAATGGTGAAATCCAGGTGAATGGTGAAGTACAATAATTTATTTTATTACTTGAACATGTATACAGCAGTACTGATAAATTGTATTGCTTATTTTCAAAGTTAGTAAAAACATACCACATGGACACATACCCAAATTAGGTTGATTTTGAACAATATATCCTGTTATGTTCCAGACACTGTGTTAGGTGGTTGGGTTACCAAAATGAACAGAAGTTCTTTGAACTTGAGAGCTCACAGTGCAAGGAGGGAAACAGAAATCAATTAAGTTGTTATAATGCGATATGATACTAACTGTATAGAGGTGTGAATGAAGTGCCTCGGAAGCATGAAATAGGGCTAGGAAAGATCCACAAATCTGACTGTGGATAATAAGTGATAGTATAGTCCTCCATATATTGCATTTCTAGATCAAAGGAAATCACTCTTTAACTGTTTTTGATTGGCTAATTCCTTACCAATTCTTAAGAACCACTCAATGCTGGAAAATGAACCATGACTTGCCTTTAAGCATAATTATCCAGATTTTTTTTTGTGTTGTACAGAGAGAGCAACATGTACTCTTTAAAAATATAAAATTTATTCGCAAATGGCACTGAATTTATAATAGTCCATAAGTCTTTACCTTTTGCAAAGTTTCCCCTTTAAATCATGTAATTATTATTTTCAAATAGAAATGTCTTTTTAACTTAAGAAGTAGAAGAGACGCATTGAAAAAAAATAAAAGGAACATCAAGTTGTGAAACATAGGAAAAGTAGTCTTCCCTCCCTCTACGTAACAACCACTTTATTCCTTATGCAACTCAGAAATACCTTTCAAGTTTGGTGTATATCCACTCAGAATTATTTTTATCTTTTTATTACAAAAGAGAGAAACCTGTTGGTCACAATCCAGATATGTCAGAATTTTAAAATATGCACAGAATTTTGAAGACTTATTAAAAAATAATATAAAATATATCATTAATAATTCTATATCAGTTGCATATTTAAGAGATAATTTTGATATATTGTATTAAAATCATATATATTATTAAAATTAATTTTACCTGTTTCTTTTTACTTATTTAAATGTAGTTAGGAGAACATTTTAAATTTCATATGCAGCTTGGAGTTTTGACTCACATTACATACATTGGACAATGCTGGTCTAGAAGGAGAAGAAATTCTTCTCAGTATGAGTGCCCTTTCAGCTTACCTGAAAGTGAAGAATAGAGTAATGAACTTCTGAGGCAAAAGTAACAGAGTGTGTAAAGCTTGAAGGCAGGAAGAAAGCTAGGCAATTTCAAATAACTGAAAGGAATTGAGTATTTAGTGTGGCTAAAGTTTCTGGAAGAGAAGCGGACTGACAAGTTCTATGTATCATATATTGAAATAAATAGGTGGATGGATGGGTGAATAAATGGATGGATGGGTGGGTGGGTGAATGGGCTGGCAGATGGATGAATGGATAGAGAGACAGAGACAGAGGGACAGACATAACATTGCTGTGTGAAATATAGAAGTAGAGAGAAGCAAAAGTTGAAGCAGAAATACTGGTTAATTTGTTGCAGAAGTCTAAGCAGGAGATAATAATGGCTTGGATAATGGAAGATATTATCACTTTGAAAGGAGTGAAAATATTTGAAACATGGTTGGGAGATAGAATTAATAGTATTTGCTGTAGAGTGTAGATGTTGAGGATGAAGACAAAGATCGAAGGGCAACCTTGTAGAAGAGGTTCCATTGACACTGAGTTGGAATTGATGGCAGCGATAGTTCAGTTTAGGAATTGTTATATTTGGGATACCAGTAGAGCTTTCAAAGTGAGATATTATATCAAATTGGTTTTTGTATTATTACTTATGATGTTTAAATCATGTTTGTATAATACCTAATAGTATGCCTTCTGCACATGCTTAGTAAGTGTTTATTAATTGTCTAGAGAAGCACATGATATTTTAGAATGAACATATATAACATAAGAGAAAAAAGAGGACAAATTCTCCCTTTGAAAAATAATCCTTTTTGTTATTGACCAAATGATTCCTGAAGATGAAAATGACCAAAAAAATTAAAATTAACACCAATGTTGTTTTTAAGCTATCAACACCTAATAGTCAAAGAGATAAAAGAGATAAAATGGCTAAAAGTTAGTTTAATTTATTGAAATCCAAAAAGATTTAATTTTAGAAGCAAATTGATTGGATTTTTAATCAGCACAAATAAGAAACTGAAAAATCAATAGAAAAATGAATTACCAAAAAGTAAAGCAGAGATAGATAAAATAAAACATTAAGAAAATGACCAGTGGTAAAGAGCAAATATACATTTTTAGAGGAAGACAGAATTCATAACGTTAATTGATCTAACCAGATTTTTTTCTGTTTTCAAAATCTGCTCTGTTTTCTCTAAGAAGGCAAGAAATAAGGGCAAGTTCAGAGTGCATAGTTCTATATATGTAATTAATTTGAGAAGGAAATTATCATAACCTGGAAAAACTACAGTGGAAATAATACTGTGAGAAGACAGAGAAACTTGTGACTGAGAAAAGGTAAATCTAGCCCCCAAGTAAAAGGATGGATATGGAAACCATGGAAGTTGTGGTGGAGTAAAGCATGCAAGGTCACTGGATAAGCTTCTGGGAGGAGAGGAAGCACTTTACAATCTTTTTATGATTGTTGCAAATGTATTTATGAAAAACTATCTAAGAATGATTTTTAAGGGAATAAAATAAATGGAGATACATGGGCAGTGATCAGTGTTTAGGGGTCTGTTATGAAGAATTTCTGACTTAACTAACCTTCATTTGCCATATATTATTTTCAGTTCCAGATGATAGAAGTATTTTTAACTTTTTATTTTTTAATTTAAATTCTTATAGCTGTGGGATCATTACACTATTGTCTCCCTACTTATAGATTGGTTATTTGTTGTGGTATGCATATTTCATTGATCGTTTCATACAGCCTAATACTTTGTCCCTCAAGAAACTTGGAAATCTTTGACCCAAAAAGAAAAGAGTGGAAGAGAGACAGAGACAGCTTTACTATAAAGTTGTTATTCAACTTTATAGTAAAGAACGTTTTGTCTTTTCTATCTTAAAAGTAATTTGAATATAAAATTACGTTTTTATCTTGATCCAAAAGCATAATACATTTCAGAGTAACATGTAAGTTTATTCTTAAATTGTTTCATTCAGTAATTGTATTTTGAGTGCCTACTATGTGTCACACACTGGGATGTACTTTAAAAAAAAGTATTTTGTGCATTGCATATCTGTTTATTAATGCCATTAGTGCAAGCTTATCAGTTAGCTCTCCATATTTAAGTTTCATATGTGGAAAAATGCTGATTTCCTTTACAGACTCACCAAGCAAGCCCTGGTCCCTTGGCTCTACCCAAATCTAGATAAACAAATAGTCATTAAAATCTGACTAACTCATACATCTCATACACAACAACACTAAAATGTCAGCAGGTTTTAAAATAAGATGATTAGCAATGCAAATTTATCTACTTACCTGTGGCTTGCAATAAGCAGAATAAACAAAAACATAAATCTCAGGAGAAGAGCAGCCCTCCAGAATTTTGCTTTAATGATGCTAAAGGACTCAGGACCTAGTTATTTAAATTCTTAAAAGGTCTTTGCATTTAACCAGACTTTTTTTTTTTTTCTGGAAAAACCGTACCCACACCCACTCAAGCAGAATGATTGCTTCCTCCTTTCCTTCTCACTGGTCCCAGTATCTCCTTCTTTTGTTTCATTTATCATACCATATTGCAATTGTGTATTTACTTGGCCATTCCCTTGATGGTCAGGATGGTGATATGTGACTTATCTATTTGTGTATCCTGCACCTAAGCATCATGCATAGTGCATAGTGGGCATTTGTGGTTTGTAAAATTGATTTATTCTAATTGTGTAAAAAGAGCACTCCTATAAACATTTATACGCGCTGTAAGAATGTAAACTATCAGTGAGAATGACAGAATTAAGGCTGAATGATCCCACCAATTTATAACACCAATGACAAATAATATTTTTCCATATAAGATACAGTGATAAGGGAGAATAATTTGGCTTCAAAAATTATAGCGACATCTTGGGCTCAGTACTAGGGATGTAAAACTTTTTAGTTCTCTTTCCCCTCACCCACTCTTACCTTACCCTCCACTTTTAGATGCTCTTTTCTTTTGCAGTAAATGCTGATATCTATAATTGAGGTCAAGATAAGGTCCATTGATATAACAAACCATTAGCTGAAAACAGCTATCCTGCCAATTGATCTATTGCAGGCTTTCTTTTTATCCTGGGGCTCAAAAAAAAAAAAAAAGAGAGAGAAAAAAAAAGAAAACAGCACCAACAACAGTATTCTAACACTTAATACTTAGTAATGACTGTAAGACTATTGATGTACAATCCCTTGCCAGCAGTTCACTTTAATATGGAAATAATCATCCAATCTCAACTGAACAGCTGTTTTAAAGCTATAGCATATCTAGCATTCAACTTCTCACCTGCATGCATAAATTTGATAGAGGTGGTTATCTGTGTGGTCAATGTTATCTTTAAAATAGAATTAGCAGGCTTCAGATATCTCAATAACTGTAGATAGCCCTTCTAATCCTCACTAACCCCTATAGCTATGACAAAAATAAATAAATAAATAAATAAATAAATAAATAAATAAAGGAGGAGGGGATTTAAAGAACGTAATTAGATAAAGTCATCTTGGGAGAAAAAGAAATCCCTAAATAAAGCTAAATAGAGCTGACTTCTGAAATGAACCAGTAGAACTATAAATTGGCATTGTCCTAGAGCCAAGTTAAAGCTTTCAGATGAGGTAGCACTAGTAAGAAAGCAAGGCCAATTTGTGTTTGTTTGTTTTTTTTAATACTGCTTTGTGTTGAACTTAGATTTTTTTTAATTTAATTTTATTTTTGGCTGCGTTGGGTCTTTGTTACTGCAAGTGGGCTTTCTCTAGTTGCAGTGAGTGGTGGCTTCTCTTGTTGTGGAGCATGGGCTCTAGGTGCAAAGGCTTCAGTAGTTGCAGCATATGGGCTCAGTAGTTGTGGCTCATGGGGTCTAGAGCGCAGGCTCGGTAGTTGTGGTGCATGGGCTTAGTTGCTCTACGGCATGTGGGATCTTCCTAGACCAGAGAAGGATCCCGTGTCCCCTGCATTGGCAGGCGGATTCTTAACCACTGTGCCACCAGGGAAGTCCCAAGGCCAATGTGTTTTTATACCTCAAGAGAAATGATCATTTCTATCTGTGCCTGTTACATGTGGATTAGAGATGTGTCATTAATTGTGTCTTGTTACTAAGGCCATCAAAGTAAAGCTATAGCGAGGCATGTATGGACTGTTGTAGTTCAAAAGACACATTGATCACAATGCACTGTAGCTATCATAAACAGAGGATGGTTGTTACTTTACTACTTAAGAGAAGGTCTTGATAGATACTCTTTTTTCTTATAAATTTTCTAGTAACTACAGAACACGTGACACTATTTAAAGTATACATTATATTCTTATATAATATAAGAATATAAGAATTCCTCAAGAGGAATTTCATGACTCAGAATTTCTTTGAGCAGTAACTCCTTCACATACATAGCCGAATACTTCTAAGTATGTGCAGGCAGTTAAATGGGTAGTATAGTACCTAGTAGAAAATGGTTTCCCATCCCACCCCCAGTTTTTCTGCTATTTCATGTATCATTTCTGGATAAACCTAAGAGTCATTAATTTGAACCATTTGTAGAGTACCAATCTTATAATACTGTGCTTTATCTAAACTCAAAGACAAATTTTCTTATATAAATACTAACATTCAGCCTATTTTATTTGAACATCTTCTAAATGTATCTGCACATCACATTATAAAACAACATTTTACAATATTCCTAAGAGTCTGGAAGGGAAAATAAAGTTTTATTTTTTCAAAGCACTGACAGTTCTTTAAAAACCAACGTGTCACTTCCAATTACCTGTTAAACAATCCACTCTCATCAAAGTGGAGGTTTCCTTTCATGTCTATCAAAGACTGAACTGCCAGAGTCTGTGCCTGAACTGCATACTTTTATAATCCAACACATTGACCAACCTACATAAACATTGAGCTTCCCATTGGTGTTTCTTAAAGAAACTAGAGGACAAAAGGCAGATTTTTTCTCAGATCTGGCCTCACTGTCTTTCCCCCTATAAATTGTCTGTATGCAAAATCTTTCTTTTCAAACAGGAAGAAGAGTCATTGCAACAGATCCTAAGTCAGTGATTCAGCTCAAGGGTCACCTCATAGAGATAGTGCATGCCTTCTTAAATTGAAGTGACATCCTTTTCCTCTTTCCCTTGTGCAGCATTCTGTGTCTTCTACCAAAACAATAATCAAATTATGACTGTTGATTCTTCTCCTTGTCTTTATACCCCAACTCTGGTCTCTAAACTGTGATTTTCTTGTGGGAACATTTGTCTTTCACCCCTGTATTCCCAGTGCTCAGCACATGCCTTAACAGTAGACACTAAATAAACTTTTTAAATTACTTCATCAAGCTGTGTCGAAATGGGATTCAGTTGTCCAAAACTCAACCATAATAACGTCTTGTATACTAGCTTATATTTTCCCCTTAATCATTAACTTAATAGACAGAGGAGCAAGTAGATATTAGACATAATATTAATGGAGAATTCGGAATAGGATCAATGTAGGAGAGAGGCTGGCAAAATGATAGATTGTTTTGAATAGCAAAGTATTCAAGATTCCAGTTAAATAGAATCCTGCAAATGCCCACTGTTTGACTCTCTAATTTATCTAAGCATCTTCATCCCACATTTTCTCATCATTCTCTGGCCTATTAGTTGCCCTAATTTTCCAAGGGTGAAGCAGATTATTCAAGCCAGAGATTTATTTTATGTAATGCTGAAATTATGAGCAGGCAACTAAGCAATAATAAAATGTTTAATGTGAAAAGGTCACTGTATTTTACAGAACTAATGAAATGTGTACTATGTGAGTTTCAATAACTTACTCATACAAATAAACTTTAAGAAATCTGAAACCTAGAGTGATTCACCAGTTTTGCTTTACTTTGAAGAACAAAATTGTCCTTTAAGCTTTGTTTTCATCACTGAGATAACAACACATGTTTCCTAATAAATAACGTACAAAATATTTAACATTTTCACCAAATTCTCTGAGGCTGTCCTATAGTTACTATGGCATTTTCTTTTCTTTCTTTTCTTTTCCTCTTTTTTTTGTTTTTTTTTTTTTGTATGTTTGTTTCCTATCTCAATTTAAGCTTATAACTTGACTTGCATAAACGTTACACTGTTATCAGTTTACTAAAGTTTTAAAATCTAGGATTTTCCTATCACTATTGTCTCAGATTTTGCCTCCTCCATACTAATTTGCTAACTGGCCTCTTAAACCTCCTTTTGTCAATTCATACCTAAACCTAAAGTTCTCTCTCTGAAGCACAATCCTCATTTTCCTTTTCTAAATTTTTTTTTTCAAAATCACAACATCATTTGCAGCTGGAGTCATCTTTTTTCTTTCTCCTTGCGTATTTCCAATTTTGTCAAAATATTAAGACATGTAGAAAATAGCTCTGGGTTCTCATGAAATTCTGCCCATTATATATCAACCTTACTTCCTTTTGAGAAATTTAGTCATAAATTCTCTGCATTCTGGCACATTGATTCAAATTAAAACTTCATTAATAATTGAGTCACAAGTCTTTTTCTCCTTTCTTTGATTTGTATCACAAAACAATTAATATTCTGTTACTTTTTATATCTTTCTAGCACTTACTTCCAAAACATTTATACAACTTGTATATTTTCTCTAGGGTTTTATGCAAACTTTGGGGATTTTATTAGAATCTAAGAACTTTCTGAAATGTACCCATCAAAAGTTATCACCTCCATTATGGATTCTTTAGAAATGGATCCCAAGAGAAAGCTCGGCATATAACAAATCATCCAGGAACAAATTTAATAAAATCAATTTAGTAAGTAGGGGAGTAACACACAAGAATTGTTTTGATAACTGCATGTCTCTGGGGCATAGAGTAACACAAAGCCAAATGCCAATTGCTTTCAATACCTTAAAAAATAACTCAAATTAGAATTCAGGAAATGCCACACAATTGTTTTTTCTCAGACCAATTCTTTTTTTTTAATAAATTTATTTATTTTTATTTATTTATTTTTGGCTGTGTGGGGCCTTCGTTGGTATGCACAGGCTTTCTCTAGTTGCGGCGAGCAGGGGCTACTCTTCGTTGCAGTGTGCGGGCTTCTCTCTGCAGTGGCTTCTCTCATTGTGGAGCATGGGCTCTAGGCACGTGGCCTTCAGTAGTTGTGGCATGTGGGCTCAGTAGTTGTGGCTCACGGGCTCTAGAGCACAGGCTCAGTAGTTGTGGCGCGTGGGCTTCGTTGCTCCGTGACATGTGGGATCTTCCCGGACCAGGGATCAAACCCATGTCCACTGCATTGGCAGGTGGATTCTCAACCACTGTGCCACCAGGGAAGCCCCAGACCAATTCTTATAATGCAGCAATCAAGGCAACGTATGCAGTGAGGTGTTGGGAGTGCTCCTGGGCAAAGGTAGGGTTTCTTCCCTCAGTAACATTACTTTAGATGTTTACATGCAAAAGAAACAAGATGCTTTTCAGAATCTTAGAAATTGTGCTGGAGAGTTTCATATATACCTTTAAGCCCTGTTTTATGACTTGTTTAATGAAAGTAAGCTACATACCATGAATTTTTTCATAGCCATTTAAATTTAGTGATTAGTCTTTGTGATATATATGACTATAATCTCACTAATATAGAGAGTTTTATTTATGGACTAAGGTGTCTTATTTTTAAAATACTAATTTGTAATTGGACCAAGTTTTCTCGCTATTATGTAACAGTGCAATAACTTACATAGTTTCTTTCTCTGGAAATACATATACTACATTTCTTTCCTGATGTATCAGATAATTAAAGTATCTATTTTTTCTCCAGTGATCACTAATAGCCACTCATTTCTTACATAAAAGTAATCAAATGGCATGATAATAAGAGCAAATACTTATATATTTCTAATGCTATACTGACTTCTAAACGTATGACACAGTTCTAAGCTCTTTACATATATTAATTCACATAATCATGACACTAAGAATTAGCAATTTCCCCATTTTACAGAGGAGAGACTGAAAAAGTTTTGTGACTTGACTGAGATTTCATAGCTTATTAATGGCAGAGCCAAGAGTTAAACCCAGGCAGAGTGGCTTCATTGTATTTACTTTTAACTTTTTTGCTGTTATCCTCTCCAATATAATTTTTTTTGTGGAGATATACTTCTCTCACACCACTGGGTTATAGATGCAAGATGCCCATGGATTTGGTTAGGATATTCTGAGTTCCATTTCTAGTTTCTTTTCCCCACAAACTTGATGAACATTTATTCTCTCATCTTTCCCATGTATAATCAAAGGACAGTAATAATATCCACCTCATAAGGTTTTCATGAAGTTTCAATGACTTTCTATATATCAAAGTACTTAGTGCAGTGGTAAGTACTTAATAAGTGAAATCCAAAGTGTTATGTCTTTATTTTATTATTACATGCGACCTTTCTTGGACAGTTTCCTGTTGGGTTGCAGCTTCCTCTGAGAGGATCTGTTCTAAAATTATGGTGCCTACTTTCTGGAACAAAATGAAGTATGGAGGGATTTTTCATGTGGAAGAAGATAAGAGAAAGCCTACCTGACTCCATAGTTGCTCACACTGAGCTGAACAAACACGTTATGTAAACTAGAATTTGTCTTAATAGAGTTTACTTTTGTTTCTCAAATGAATAATTTTATTGTACACCAATATCTTAAAAATCATGTCCACTAAAAAGAAAACTTCATTCAACATATATAACCTATTTGATTATGCAGTAAACATGTGTAACTTACAATGTTAGTCATGGAGAGATACAGTAGTAAGCACATCAGATTGATATTAGTTAAATCTCTATATACTTAAATGTATTTTAAAATTCTCTTCCTGTAAACAATATAGTTTCTCTTAGCCTCATGAATTGTTACTTCATGATCTATTAAGAGGCACATAGGTCAGAAAAATTGGAATGGCTCTTCAATTCCTCTCCTCACCTGCTTTTGTTGACGTGAGCTTGATTATTAACACAAGAAAGTTATAAACACTGGTATAATTCCAGTCTCCAGGGGGCAGAAAGTCTTCCTTTTTTAAGTCTCTAAAGTTTAATTTCTGAGTACTGAGTAAGAACATTATTAAATAAATCAATGCAATAGCTAATATATAAATAAGACTTTAATTTTATGTGAAATGTCTCTCTGTCCTTGTTCTACAACTCAGCTATGAAGAATTCTCTAACAATGTTAAAATTGAAATATTTAACATATTTTTCACAAAATATGTAAAAATTATGTACACATAGTGATATAATCAGACAGTTTTAGGGAAGAAAAGATGTGACATTGGACATCACTAATAACTCTCCACTTGTGACCTAGAGTCATAATCATTTTTCCAAGGTTATAGAGGTTCCTTTAATGAAATGGAACTGAAAAGGACATCACGTGTGGGACATTCATATAGTTAGAAAAAAGAACACTGAGAAGGATGAGCCTTTGCTTGCCAATGTGCTTTTATTAAAGAGTGAGACCAATGTGCTAAGCGCTGAGTTAATCAATTAGAAAGTTTTACTTCACTTCATGAACTTTTAGAATATGCTTTAATTTTTTTCTTATTATAAAAATATCAAGTTTATTTTAAAAACATAAGCAAAAAAAGACAAAAATCATTTAAAAATCATGTAATCTCCTGATCTAAAATTAGCCACTGCTAACATTTTTTTTTCTTTTTCTATGCATATACAAATAGACAAGGTAATATTTTGGAATTTTAACCAATTTTTGGTGCAATATTTTCCTAAACTCCTTGTCCATTCCACATTTCAGCTAATCTAATGGTTCTCAACCTGGAACAATATCTCACCATACAAGGGGCATGTAAAAACGTGTAGAAGCATTTAGTGGTGGTCGAAAGACAGTTGCCACAACATGGCAAGTAAATCCATCACCCATAAATTCCTGTTAATTCCTTCAAATTCCATTAGATGAATCTCTAAGAAAAAGTCAGTGAAGTGGGGATGTGGGTAACTGCCTAATCATCTGAGATTTTAGTGTTTCTTCCTGGTAGAATAAGGGCGCAAAATGAAACAAGTTTAGGTTAATGTATCGATAACTACAGTTTATTTCAAAAAATGAAGTTATATGTCTTCTGTAATTGAGTTTTGGGAAGAGACTTGTACCTGTCACATCAGACTTAATCTCTCTCTCTCTCTACATCTTCTTTACCTCTTTCCAACCCTTCTGCTTCCTCCTCCTTTCTCACCCCCAAAAGAAATGCAATTATTCTTTATATTCTGTTTTTCCTTCTTTTAGACATTTAATATTTTAGACACAGATGTCTTTGTTAGTTTTGGGGAAAGTGTTAGTTATGAACTCACACTGGGAACTGAGTAGCTGCTTTTAAAGTTTGGCTTAAATAATCATATCAAGAAGGTGGGTGTGGCCAAGACTATATAAGATAGACATAGAATTGATTTGGGGGGGTTGTTCAGAGAAAAGAAACATTGCACATACAGTCACATTAGTTTAATTTTAACAGCTGGAAAAAATCATCAACAATTGTGGAGAGAAGGAACAGAGGAAACAAACAAAATCCCAAGAGGCAGTGTTCCCTTATAATAAACCATTGTTTTATTATCAATCATTTGAGATGCTGGAAAAGACATTGTGCTTTCATGGGAACATTTTTGCAAAACATGTGGGGGGAAGAGATACCTAAGGATTTAAATCAGAATCTCTGGGGGGAATGGCCTGTGTATCCGTATTTTGTTTTGTGTTTAAGATACAAATATTATTACAGTGTACATCCAATATTGGGAACCGGGGAGCAAGCATGTCTGGGTGAGCACTCAGGTAAAGTCCTTCAAGGACAGAGCAAGAAAGTCAGTTTTCAGGAGTCTAGGGAATGTGGACCAGCTTCCAGATTGAACACTTCTATAGGCTAGTCCAGCTTGAACTCACTGCCACTAAAGCTCCATGTTACTACAGAGGCAGTTTAACACTGGAAACCTTGGAAAAATTAGAGCAGTGGAAGTTTCTAGCTTAGGTGTAAGGAATAAAAATATTATTAAAATTTTTGCAAGTGAAAAAGGTTTCAAGAAATATAGTACAAGTAATAACTGATGTAATGACAGTGATTACAAATAATAGGCTTAATATTTTCATGATATTTCTTTTATATTACATCATATTTTGTTTAAGTTTCTTGATGGGTAGTATCTTTAATACTCTTAGAGAAGATTTCATAGTTTATTTTCAGAGGAGTAAATTAGGGTGCCACCACTTCTGGATTGAGAATGTTTTGACCAGCCATGTGTTCTAATGATGTCATTCATCTGACGCACATTTCCAAGAGACTGACAGGTGCAAATCGAGCTAACATATCTGACCAGGATGGACAGAGGCTCAGGGATCACACTTTATTGTGGGGATACTTAAGGCCTTATAGAAGTTTTATAAGCAGACCTCCAACTAGGTTGATCTAAGTGACTTGTTCTTCTCAAGGAAACAGATTTCAGAACAATTAAAATACTCAGTAGTCACAAGCTACACAGGATTCAGCTCTTATGTAATGTGGATGAAACAAACAGACAAAAACTAAAGAAGATATTCCCCAAACTTTAAAATGTTCAATTTATCCAGGAAGACTAAAATCTAATACTAACCACCAGTGTAAAAGTTGTTTAAACATTTGTTGGAAGCTTTTCTTCCCCAAAGTGTAAAGTGAAATCCCCAGACGTCCATCTCATCAGTATAATTTAACTTCATAATTTCAAATTCATATAATTTACATTTTATGAGGTCACTCAGAAAAGTAGGGCTATTTTAATAACATAAAATGTGAAATCAAGTTGACATTCTTATACCCTCTTTTTTTCATATTTATTGAGGTATAATTGACAAGTCATTTGTATATTCTTATATTAGTTTCTAATTTACTTTTCTATTCATTTTTCTTTGCCAACAGTTGGCAAAATTAATATTCATGTGCATTGGTAGTAGCAAATGGTAACTGGTTTTATTATTATTATTATTATATAATTCTGTTTTCAATTAAAGGGTTTCAGGACTTGAAAGAATAGTTGAGTTTTGTTTTTTGGCTTTTGCTTCATTTTCCTTAACTGAATCACTAGTAGTATGTAAAATAGTATGTACAAAATTGCTCTGATTGCTCATGATTATTTTAAAAGTCAGATAAAAGCATCTGAACTTAAACAATACTATACTATTATCAGAGCATTGCCTCTTACATGTTTAGAACCGAATTGATTAGACCATGTACCAATCCTATGCAGTCCCTTGCATTTAAGTGAATAGTGGCAATAAACAATTTTACTACTTTTGATTTTTTTTAATGTAATGAAGACCTGCAAAAGCTTTCTAATCAACCACACATCTACATTTAAAATTAAGTAACAGATTTATTAGGAAATGCTTTATTCTTTTTGTTTTCTTAAAAATCAGTTAACTTGGTACCACAAATGTTGTTGGCATCTTGTTATTTAACATAATATTTGGTATACAACTCATTATTTTCTTTCGATTTTAAACCCAGATGTGTACTATATATATATATATATATATATATATATATATATATATATATATATATATATATGAATACTGTTTATTCATTGGTCTAAGCACCAGATGTTTGTTAATTAAGTACTTACTATCTATAAAGTGTGAGGTATGCTATTAGACACTGAGTTACAGCAGTGACCAAAAATGGCCAAATGTCTGCTCACAGGAAGCTCAAATTCTAGGATATGATGAGGGGAACCAGAAAATACAGAAACAAATACCGATACGTGAACAGGAAACATTTTTGGAGCCAGAATTGCTAGGCAAAGAATTAAAATGGAAGTGATAGGGGTTTAATGGGTCTAGATAATGAGATTATGGGGTCAGGAAAGGGCTCTGGGAAAAGGTGACATTTAAGATGCAACCTGAATGACTAGAAGAAGCCAGCTGCTTGAAGATCAGAAGAACACTCCACGCAGAGTGGTGTTACTTAACGTAACAACTCTTATGAAAACCCCAAACCAGGTGAAGCTTGGCTGTAGAACTGTAGAGGTAGGCAAGGACAAAATTGATTTGTATGTGGATTTTATGACACGAATGATAGAAAACCTTAGGATATCATAACAGGAAAGAAAAATAATTGGAGTTTTGCTGTAAAAAAGATAATTCTGGCTGCTATGAGTGGACCGAAGAGGGGCAGGAGGGGAGCAAGGAGATCACTGCAGTAGTTGAGGAGAGGGATGGTGGTGACTCAGATGCATGAAATTATAATTATGAGAGAAATCTGTTCAAACATGTGTGGGATAACAGAAACACATTTGTAGAATGTTCTATGAAATCCCCATCTACTATTTTATTGTCACTGACCTTATTTGTTATTTTCCCTCTTACCTATCTAGAGCTTGGGTCAAATGAATAATTTAATAAATGTATACACAGAAGCATAGTTTTAAAAAAGCCTTGAGAAGTTTAAGCAATTAAAAAAAATAGTCATTTCAGTTTTCTCATATGTAAAATGAGGGTCTTATATTATTAGATGACCTCCAAGGTTATCTTCTGCTCTATTCACAGACAAGGGCAATAAAAGTTTAAAAACAAGACAGAGAAATATCTGTGAAGCATGGAGGAGTCAGAGAAGGCTTTCTGAAAAAGTGAGATTATTTGAACTTTGAAATGCTTGGACGAACTGGAATTTTTTTTTGTTTATGAAATAAAATACAGAAAATAAGCCTCTTCATCAAACTTCCTGTTACCTCTTTCTAACCAAACCCATCAGGAAACAACAACAACAACAACAAAAAGAACAGTTTTATTATCTTGACCTTCTGATCCAATAAATTGTTTTATTAGATGGTTTGTTAAAGTCATTTAGGCCTGAGTTATTCATTTTGTCTAGAGAAAGGATGCACTCATTAATTTTAGGAAAATGAAGACCTCATTTGAAAATAGCATACTGTACACATCATGATTACTACAAAAGAGAAAATCTTTTAAAGCCAAATCCATATTCTGGTGTGGCTGACAGCTAAAGAAACTGGTTTTGAAGTGTGGAACAGTTTGCTTGCTCAGAAATTCTTCGAGGGGGTTGCTCTACTACTCTAAAAAGTTTTTTGGATATTAGACACACGAACTGACTGCATCACTGTAAAACTGTTAGGGAGCCCACAAAATACCATCTTCCTAAAAGATAATCTATAAATTATTAAAAAGTTGAATAATTTTATTTTTGCAATATTAATTGCGTTATTTTCAAATTTAGAATTCAAAAAGTGCTAAGATGTTTTTTTCTCTACCACACTGTATTTTCTAGACCTAGACATTTTTATTGGCTCTACAATTGCCAAACTATTTTCTTATCATTAATTCTTAATCAGTATGTGCTAGCAATGACTGAATTTCTTGTATTGCTTTATTCAACGTATACCCTTCAGTGAAAGCTTGTAATTTGTAGAAATTAAATATTTGTTTCTGTACTTTGTTGAACATTATAGCAATGATATATTTGTTATTCTTCCAGTAATAAGTTTAAACTGGAAGTTTCCTTTTAGACTTTTTACATAGCAAGTATCACACAAAATAGACATATTTGAATGATATTCAAAGTGTGTGGTATAAATTCACTAAACTCAGTGAAAAATATTTTAAAATTATTCTTAACAATTTTCAAGGACTTTGTATTTTAAAAATCATGTTTAAATATGCTTAGATAGATGTATTTCCCTGAAAGGAGATTCCATAGGAAAGACGGGAGCTATAAGAAAGAGGATAACCATGGATTATTTTCCTCAGAAGCTTTTTTGACAATTTTAGTTATTTTCTGGAAGTTGTTCTAAGACTATGAGAAAAGAAAAGTCAATATATTTTCAAATAAATATGATTGCTTAAAAATAAAGGAATGTGATGAGCTATTTTGTAATCAATCTGCTAATAATTCAGTTATTCAAATATATTTCTGCTAGTTATTTAGGTAATTCCTATGAACTGTGTACCTTTCATACTTTAGAATTCAAAGTTCCTGATCATAACCACCATGTGTGTTGCTTCCTTGCTGGCAGTGGTGTTTCTTGAAGTGGAACTGTGCTAGCCAGAGAGAAGCAGGTAACTGAACCCTGAGACCCTTAGCCATCCCTCAGGGAATTGTCAGCCAGGGTTTGAATCTCATTTCTGCCATTCAGTCGTTCTGTGACATTTGCAAGTTTGCTGCACGTCCAAGTCCCGGTTCCTTCATATGGCGATTTTGTGTGATTATCAGGATTCTTGCGATAGTTAGTACCTAGGATGGGATAGAGATGAATATATCCTTTATACAGTTCAACCCTCCTTCCACAATAGTTTGTTTAGTACTACTAGTTAATCTTTAAAATCCATACCTTCCTTTGATAAACATAATCATTCCAGTCCTCCTTTAATGTTATTTATTTATTTAATTTTAGTTCAGTTTTTTTTTTTTAATTTATTGGCCGTGCCATGTAGCATGTGGGAACTTTGTTCCCTGACCAGGGATCAAACCCATGACCCCTGCATTGGAAGCATGGAGTCTTAACCACTGGACCGCAAAGGAAGTCCCTCCTTTAATGTGATTTATAATTTCATTTATGTCCTACTATAAAATGACACCTGTAATAGAAAGCTTCTATTTATTAAAGAGTTCAAAGACTACACAGTTCAATAATCTTTTGATGTTGTTACTTGATTTGTCCTTTATATATTAAAGCTGCAGGGTTTAGTCTCCTTGATGGCTTTTTCCTACCAGCTTCTAACTAGATGAAGAAATCTCCACTTGTTTCTGGCTCAGAGAAGAGATAGTAGATGTGTAGCAAAACAAGAATAAATAAAGAGTATTAGTAAGAACAATAATCCCAAATAATGAGTTTTGAGCCCTTCGTGCCATGCACTGTGCCTAGCACTTTATACACATTATTTCAATTGACACTCATAACAGCTCCATGAAGTGAGTATTATGACTATTCCTATTTAACAGAAGAAGAAACTGAAGTTTAGAGAGGTTAAATAAATTACCTAAGGTCACTAGTAAATGGTAAAGCTAGGATTCTAACCATTTTCTGCTTTTAAAAATGCATCTATAACATCTTCCTTAAAAAATGTAGACTCGTTAGAATTTAGCTCTTAGAAATATTTAGTGCAGCAAACATGTTTTATAGATGAGGAAAGTTAGTGCAAGTGTCCAGACAGATCTAAGACTAGGAACCTTGCCTCCTGGCCTCCTGTTTAGAACTCTTTTCAGTTGAGTATAAATTTTCACCTCTCAAGCTGTTTGGACTGTGTAGAGTGCTGAGCTGCTGGAAGTGTCACAGAGAAACCCAGCAGGGTGAGGACTGTGAATAGATTTTATTAATTCACCAAACATTTGTTAAGCACTTGCTACGTGCCAGGAACCATGATGGTGTGGTATGGAAACAAAGACTGATGACAAAATTATAGCTATAAAATGTAGTTTAGAAATTGGTGACATTAGAAATGTTATTATAAGTTATATTCATTAGCGTGCATAAATTTATATATACAGTCTACTCATGGCAGTAAATTTATTTGTATTTCTGGGTTTATTTGCTTTGTAGAAATGTTCTTTAGTTTCTAAGCAACATAGGAAAAATGTTGCAGACATTAAATACACTGAAGTGTATTTCAGTGATGGTTTTTAGAGGTTTTTGTGTATGCCTTAAAACCGTAGGCAATCTTGCTTATAGACATGTTTTTCATGCAGAAGGCTCATAGCAATTGACAGATGAGTTCTTTAAGGTACCATTGCTTAGTATCACTGATGAACGTTCCTCGTAGATAATGTCTTTCCTGGAGGATACACATTGACACAATTAGTTGAGACAAATGTTAGGGGTTAGGGGTAATGTCTCTGGTAGGCTATATTTGAGACTGTTGGAAACATCCAGGTAGTCTTATCTAGAATGTTGAACAGTTTGTTTGGCTCTTGGAGTCCAGGAGTTTTATCTTTGGAAAAGGTATTCTTCTACCCATGTATGTTGCCTCGGGTTTAAAGAACCTCCTCAAATGATTTCCATGTATCATCTGGCCATGATATCTCTTATCAACATTTCTAGATTTGGAAGAGAAGGGTGAGTGGTCGCTTTAACTTTTTAGCGTTGTCCCAACTTTCTGTCCCTACCTGTTTGAAGGCAATGCAATAATGCTAATAACAGCTGTATTTATTGGCATAGTATTATATCTTAGACACTGTTCTAAATACTTTACATGTATAAGCACCCTTGGTTATCATAAGTTTATAAGGAAGGTACAACTATTATTTTCCACCTAATAAGTGCTCAATAAGTATTAGATAATGATATTGGGGCTTTGGGGAATTTAAACTCATTTTTATTACTGTAGGTGTAAAATATATATGTCCATGGATATACATATATATCATACATTGTACATATATTAATATATACTTATTACAATGATCTACTTGTCTGTTTGTGGAGAGAGAAATGAACAAGACTGGAATGAAAAAAAAGAATAAAACTATTAATAGTGGTTATGTACTTTTTTTCCCTTTTCTTTTTTTTTTTTTTTTTTTTTTTCTTTTTGCGGTATGCGGGCCTCTCACTGTTGTGGCCTCTCCCGTTGCAGAGCACAGGCTCCGGATGCGCAGGCCCAGCGGCCATGGCTCACAGGCCCAGCCGCTCCGCGGCATATGGGATCCTCCCAGACCGGGGCACGAACCCGTATCCCCTGCATCGGCAGGCGGACTCTCAACCACTGCGCCACCAGGGAGGCCCTCCCTTTTCTTTATTTGCCAGATTTTGTGCACTGAAGATGTATGCTTTTATTACTAGAGAACTAAAAGCTGTTGCATTTTGTAAAGCACAATAGCATCATTCAGTTTAGCCTTTTTTGGGCTATCTTAGTAACCATTGAAACAGCAAGGTGACAAACTAAAAGATGTTAAAAATTCTTGCACACAAACATGTGGCCTTGCATTATGAATAGGTTAGAAATAAGAACCCTCTCTATGTCTCTATTCAGTTAAGTGACACCTCCTTATGCTGCCATAGCCCCAAAGGCCTATCTGCCTCACTACACTGATCACATCATGTTACAATCACCTCTACATTTTTTTTCTCCCTCAGTAGGCCAGGATATTCTGAAGGACTGGAAGTGTCTTTGGTTATCTCTGTTTTGGGTATAATACCTGGAACATAGTAGGTGCTCAATAATTGTTTTCAATTCAGAAATGTTCAAGAAATAGAGAGGGTGTCCCTCTTTTTCCTTCCAAAGTTCCTAGTGGTGGAAAACTCTTTGGAATTGATTCACTCTCACCCAGAACAGCCTTCCTTCCTCAACATTCATTCAGTCCTTTCAACAACATGGCTTGCATACTCCTGGGGTTGAAAACCACTTCCCTGAGAGAATCTATTCTATTATTGCCCACCTATATTTATTGGAAAGGTTGTCTTTCCAGGGAGTTGAAAAGTTTTCTAGTTAGATACAGAACAGTGGGGAAAAGATTGAGTTTGGGGGGAGGGGGAGAGATGCATCTTCCTATTGTGAAGGAAGAACTTGCTGAACAAATGGTGAAGGTATGATAGTATTTTTAAAGGATGTTAACATAATAAATTTCCTAAGAAGAGGGAGTCTCAGCTCTTAAAGTTCCCAGTTTATTTTTAATATATTTATATTACTTTATAGTTTTTCCTATGAAGATGACCTACAACTGTCAAAAATAAATATGTAAAAAAGATGACCTACGCCCAGTTGTCTATTTCTCTGCTCTTCAGTCAGATGTCAGCCTCCAGACACTAGTGCCAACATGAAAGGGTCAGGAGTGAGCAGAAAGAGGTTGAGTATATGCCTGATTGTCATCTATTATCAAAAAGCTTTTATTTATCACCCATTTATATTCAGTGCTGAACAGGATGAGCTGTATAAATACAGCTAATATTTTATTTCTGAGATTTCACAAAGTAAGACAACACACATGTAGGAATACTTAAGGTAAAAATATACAATCTTTCATTAATGTAACATCCTGACCTATGTAATTTCAAATATATCTTATTTGATAATTTTTAAACTTCTAGAAGGTAGAAAAGAAAATATAGGCAGGATGTACCCAATATTTAGTTTGGATGTTGAGACTGATGATAGCACATATTCACCAAGAGGTGCATTTTATTAAGGAAAATGAAACAAACAGGTGGTAAAGGGTAGGTATTATAGGTCGAAAAAGATAAAGATTGGGTAAAGGAAGATAAATGTTTATTCTGTATACACTACATGCTCATTCATATGTCTTATAGCCTACTGAATTGCACAACATTTCCGCCGTTTTAAAAATGAGGAACATGAAACTCAGGTTTTAAATAAATTACCCAAGTCATATGATTTGTAAGTGGGGAAGCAGTAGTCACACTTAAGACTTCATGAGTTCAGATATCATGTTCTTTCTACCATCTTTCCACCCAATTAGAGAGGATAGTTTAAAAAAAAAAGAAAGTTTACATTTGCAGTCTGGAAAATATAAACATTTTTGAATATATTTCAAAACCAAATGTGACTTTTTTCATTATTTATTATTTTTACATTCTGTGGGTCCTTATTTTCTCATTTAACACATTTGTGAATTAAGTTAGATTTATTATCTCCATTTATCAAGTGAGGATATTTGACCACACCCATATATATTGTGTAAGTGGCAGAGCCAAAATTTAAACCTAAGTATATCTAATTTCAAAATCACTGTGATTTTCACTACTATTTTCTAACTCAATGTATTTACCCATGGACAATCAAGAGTTGCTTCTTCATTCCTTCAGAAGTATTTCTTCAGTAAAATTCACAATAATATAGGCAATAGTGTTTTCTCTAGATTGTAATTTTCTTTATTTGAGAATCTGGAGAAGAGGGAAATTGCCCTTATCTTATGAAAGTAAGTTTTTTCCTCTTGCAGATTTTCAGCCTATAGCTATGTGTTACCCACTGTAGCTTTCTCGTGGCTCTCAGATGCACTCTATGGGTTAGCTCATTTAATTCATTCTTATAAGTGGATAACTTTATTGCCTTTTTGTTTCAGTGCTCTAAATTCCCTCTAGTTTGTTGAGTTGTCCGATAGAAGGGGATAAAGTGGAGTAAAGTAATAATATTCTCATGGAAGTCATTTGTCTTCCTATTTATCTTTCCTTATATGTGTGTACAATCGACTCTCAATTATTTGCATGGATGAAGAGGGAGCATCGTACCATGGATAATCCAAAAGTCATTTACAGAAAATTTACCTTCATGATTATCTTTTGTGTAGGTGATATTCTCTACATACACTTCAACTGCACTCATGAGGGAAATGAAGACCTATAAGTGTGCTCAGTGTCAAAGAACAGCCAAGTTATAGTGGAATTTTTTTCCTGCAAATGATTCATATAGAGAAAAATAGAGAATTCAATATATAAAGTCACTCTATAAAGATACATATTATCCTATTTGGAGTACCATCTTGAAAATCAGAATTTGGATTAAACTGTAGTCTTTTGACTCCTTTCTAAGTATAGATCTGTCAGTACTGAGACATGAATGAAAATCTGTATATATTTGTTTAAAGGAATTTCTATAATTCATTACTTATGGGATTGTAATTTATTTTGTCAACCTGTTTTGCCAGTTGGTCTGGCTATGTTTGCTTGTAATAAATCCAAAATGCCTTTTAGTGTGGGCAGTCTTTTGCATAGTCCCTTTTACATTCCATCTTACATCTTGACTATTTTACTATTTCTGTGTTGATGGTGCCTTCCAATTTAATATCATTTTCAAATTTCACTTGTGTGTTGTTTATGCCACTTTGCATGTCAGTAATGAAAATACTGAAACTCAGGACCTAAATCAACTTTAGTGGCAGCTCACTCCTCCCCCCAACTCCGTCTCTGACCATTTATCATTATTCCTTGTTTACAGCTCTTTAAATGGTTTTCAAACCATCTGAGAATAATCATCTCCAAGACAATTTGAATTAATATTACAAGTCAGAGCTTATGAAACATTGAATTAAATACTTTATGAAAATCCAAATATATCACTTGTACTGCATTCCCTTTACCCATTAATTTTCTAATTCTATCAGAAAAAACAATCAAGTTTGTCTGTAATGATTTCTTCTCTATATATCCATACTGCTCATTTATTACTCATGGGCCTTCCCTTTTTCCATGTACAGATGCTTTATCTTAATGGCTTCTATTAGTAAAAACAAATGATACTATGTTACTTCTTGTACAGTCAATCATAGAAGTGTTAGACTTGTTCATTTGTTCATCAGTAGGTGTTGAGGACTTACTCATATATGTGTTCCCAATGTAAATCTTCATGTGACAAATGAGCACACTTAAAGCTGACTGACACATATTTGGTTGGTCAAGAACAGAGAAGTCTTCTCCATTTTTCTACTATATGACACTAATTCTAATATATATTTATAACTACATGCATATATATATATATACATATATATATATATATATATAATTTAATTGTAGTTTTCACTCTTTTATTATGTTACTACTTTTCCCTAGGACACTGCTTCATACATATTTCCCTAACATTTTAGTGACACCAGCATGATTCAGAATCTTCCAAAAAGCACTCCAAGAAAGTGGTCCCTTTCAGACTTTTAAGACTGAATGTAGTATGAATCCAGTTTATGAAAAATAGCTATTCTTATAGAAAGTCAGAAATATTTTGAAAAACTGCGGCTATTTTCTTTCATAATGATTGCCTTTAATAAAAAAGAGCTCTGTTCTAATAGCCACATATGCCATTTTACTATGCCAAAATATGCAAATGCTCTCATAAAGTATTATTTTATAGTCATTTTTATTTCTCAGTTTCTTTGCTCAGAATCTGAATTTATTACCTTAATTTTAACATAATTTGAACAATATTGCCACATTTAACAAGCAAATAAAAATCTCCTTGAATGTTCTCCTTCTCTCTTAAAAATTAAACATGCAAGATATTTTAAGAGAAGTATGTATTTTATACAAATGTGAGTTAAGTGAATTAATTGCTACATATATAATTTAAGTATAGAGCCCAAAATTGTAAACATCTGCTTTTCTACATAAATGGGAAGATGGTCTTATTACATGATAGAATTCTCTCCCTTTCAAATCACTGGATTTACAGCGGTTCATCCAATAGAATGTCACTTACTGAAAAATTATTTCATAAATGTGAAAAATCACTTTGATTTTATCTTCTAGGCATTCATTCTTTAATATTATAATTGTTCTTTGGAACCTTTGAAATGCAGTTACACAGCCAATTCTTGGCTATAGTTGAAGTCTCATAAGTAAGTGACAAAATATCTTTTTAAGCCTAATGAAGGCTGAAGTTTGCCAGGTAAAATGCTTCATAATTGTTTGATGGTTGCTGCCGGTAGGAATTAATGTCACATGGAATCTCAGAGCTGACAACCCCTTAAATACATACATATATTCTTAATTTTTCACTGGTAATATAATGTTGCATTCAGCTTTGATCACACAAGGAATGCACATGTTTATAGATTCAGCTGCAGTCAATGACCATTTGAAAAGAATTATCTAAAATGATACATCCTGTTTCATTAGAAGCAGAAGAAGTAGGAAAATTGTGTGGCTTTTGGAAGAGCCTCTCTGTAAGGAATAGCATCATTTTATTTTATTTATTTTATTTTTTTAACATCTTTATTGGAGTATAATTGCTTTACACTGGTGTGTTAGTTTCTGCTGCATAACAAAGTGAATCAGTTATACATATACATATGTTCCCATATCTCTTCCCTCTTGCGTCTCCCTCCCTCCCAAGGAATAGCATTATTTTAATCAGGAAATTTGTCTGGGCTGAAGCACAGGAGGAGCTCTCATTGTCATGCTTACCATAACACCAGTCAGAAGGTAAAAGGAGTATTGTGATTTTGCTGGACATCCTCTGATTTGTGCCCTTGAGATAGTGTGATGCTGTTACATGATCAGTCCCATACTGTCATCAGAAAAAGCTTTTTTATTTTTATTGGGTTTTGTTTCATTTTTTAAAATTAATGCCCAATGGTTCAGACTCTTTCTCCTTTTTGTATGGCATGCAAGCGTTATAGAAGTTGCCAGAGCAGTCTAAAAAAGCATTACCCAGTAATTCATCTCTAAGATGCATACCTAACAAGACATATGCATCACAAGACATATATATATATATATATATATATATATATATATATATATATATATATATATATATACTAACTTATACAAATGGAGTCATAATATACATATTGCTTTATAATTTATTTTTTTCACATCTACTCTACTCCTTTTCACTATTTCATTTTCCCTTGTGTGAAAAGCATAACTTATTTAACCATATATTATTGATTGAGTTTTATGTTCTTTCCTTTTTACAATTAAATATAATGCTATAATAAACATTCATGTATGTATATGAATATACTAAATGCATACACACAAACATAATTTCCTGGAAGCAGAAATATTAGGTCAAGAATTTGAAAATCTCATGATTAAGAGACACTGCCAAATTCCACCTTCCAAAAGGTATATCTATTTTTATACCCTTTATGTTTTCCAGCAATAGCCATTATTATTTTTATTCTTAACCACTTTTTATATATATTTTAAAGAGCCAATGGCCTCACTAATATGATTAGCATATCTAATGAATTAACTAGCGCAGCCTAAAGAACCAAGATTCATCCTACCAAAACTGTCGGTTAGGTTCCTAGGAAAGCAACTGAGGTGTTTATGCCTTTAATAATTGAGTTTGTGCTGTATAGAATTTGCTGAATGACCAACTCTATTTTATTTCCCGTTATAACAATTCCCATAGTCTCTTAACAACCTCCATTACAGAAAGTTAATTGTAAGAATATGAACGAATTTATATGGTACTATTATTAAACATAAAACAAATAAACATCATCTCAGAGACTTCAGGTTAGACAATATGTCTTTTTACTTGCTGAATACCTTATTACAAAGTATTATATATGTCAGAGCAAGAGTTTACACATATGATCATAACATTTTTCTTCCCCTCTCACAACTAGGTTCAGATTTCCTGAGTCTTGTTTCCTTGATAATACAAAATAAAAATAATGTAATCTAACCTAATCTAAATTAATCTATGTATGTATGTATGTATATGTATATGTAATGTAAGCAAAAGCTAGTTTCTCTGTGTGTGTGTATGTGTATATGTATATATGTACAATTTTTTGGATAATGGAAGCTAATTCCAGACCAATAGATATGAATCTTAAGATTATATAGTAGACTTATTGTTCTAAATTCTGTAGACTTATAAAACTATAATCACTTTCTATTCAACTCATCAGTCATAAAGAGTGCCAGCTCCTCACATAATAGGAATTTAACACAGAGCTGGTACCCTTCAACTTAAAGAAAATAGGAAAGAGGGCTTCCCTGGTGGTGCAGTGGTTGAGAGTCCGCCTGCCGATGCAGGGGACATGGGTTCGTGCCCCGGTGTGGGAAGATCCCACATGCCGCGGAGCAGCTAGGCCCGTGAACCATGGCCACTGAGCCTGCGTGTCCGGAGCCTGTGCTCCGCAAAGGGAGAGGCCACAACAGTGAGAGGCCCGCGTATCGCAAAAAATAAAAAAAATAAAAAAAAGAAAATAGGCAAGAAAGAATAATACATTTTAGGAGGTGGCTTAATAAATCTTTTAAGGTTAAGGTCTATAATATAATTGTTTTTCAAGTATGTAATGGTTATTTGGTCTTAGTTTTGCCATGCATTATGAATGTGTTTCTAGTGAAGATCATGATTTTTATTTTAATTTACATGCTTTGCCTCTTAAAACCACCATAGCTTCAGAGTTCACCTAACTGAAGATCTGCTAGTAAAAGGTCATTCTTTACATTCAAAAGTTATCTGAAGGGTTACATTGCAAGTTCTTATGAATTTATTTTTAACATTGCTATTTAATTTGTGAAATTATTCATAGCCCCTCCACTGGTTCCCTCCCTATCACCTCTAAAATGACAAAATGATGAAATATACTGTTTGGGAAACATCTCATCCAACATGTTTTGAAGCATCCTCTTAAATTGATTATTATTTCTAAATGTTTGTAAATGTTATTTTGCTGAAGCAAATAAAAAGGGAGGTGGTGAGGAAGGCAGGAGTCTGTTGTCAGAATGATCAACCAAACTGCATTCAACATGCCGGTTATGGGAGATGGAACACAACTGAGCATCTTGTGAGTAATGATTTTTTAGACTGCTCTGGAAACTTCTATAATGAAGTTAAATTCTAGTAGACAATGACAATTTTTCCCCAAACTTCTTGTACTAATATGTATTTACCAACATAATCATTCCCATTTTTCCATATCTTTGTAACTTGATTTTGCATGTCACTTCAATTTTAGACAGTATATTAGGTGTGTAGTGGTATCTCATTGTGGTTTTACTTTGCATTTCTCTGGTTTTAATTAGGTTGTACATGTTTTCATATGTTTAAGGACCATTTTTATCTCTTGCACATTTTTTATTGGATGGGTCCTCTTTTCCTTATTGAACTATAAAATTAATTTAAATAATTTGACTACAAGCCCTTTATAGATTACATGTGTTGCAAGTATATTTCCTTTCAGTGGCTTGCATTTTCACTCCCTTAAACTGTCTTCTGATGAACAAACATTTTGAAAGTGTGCATGTTAATCTTATTTCTTAAAAACAGTTTTTCCACAAGCCGTTCTTCAATGGCAATTTGGCTTCTGTGCCCTTTGCACATAGGGGTTTCTTTGTCCAAAAATAACCTGGTTCTTGACCTCACTTTTCCCTTAAACTCCATCAATCCGTGAACTATCTTCGTTCTCTCCATAATCTTAGTTTTTCCTTCCATTTACTTCATTAAAAAACAATATTTCAACTAGATCACTTATATTCTAATTATTTGTTTACTTTTATGCCTCCCTAACTAAACCACAAAGTAACTTGTGGGCAAGAAATATCATCTCATTCATTTTCTGATATGTAGTCTAGTGTAGTTATTAGTTAATGCTTAAAAACAGGGACTTAATGAACATTGTTGGATCAAATTATATCAAATTTATCTTCTTTGTCATATGGTAAAATCAAATAGGATAAAGCATCTGTCTTATTCATTTTTATCTCTTTTATAATCTACCACTGTACTTTTTACATGAAAGATACTTGTCAAATACGTAATGAATTGTCTAAAAAGTTGAAGTGATTAAAAGTCTGAAATACAGCAGATATTTTAAAATAACTAATGTTTTGTTAATCCCAAATGTAAACTATAACTTGAGTTAGGTTAATATGGATTAATTGGATATAGCCCTTCAGAAATAGTTTTAAATATTTTAAATAGATTACATACCAGATTCATCATTAATAAACCAATTTATATATATATATACAACATTTTCATTCTTTCTGTGTTTTTTTAGTCATTCTAAATTATGATTTTGCTTAAATATATTAATAGATAGAATCAATTTAAAACTCTGTAGTTAAAATTATGAGCAAATTAAGACATGTGCCTAGCTGCCAGATTCTATCTTGATATTATCATAAATGTGACATTCAAAGAAAACAAAATGTCTGAAACTTTAGTTTTTAGCCAAAACAGATTTATTTGTGCCCTTTTCCACTTTGAAGTGAAGTTTCATATATAATCTTGGTAGTAAACTTCAAATATAGATGAGATCACATTGAAAATATCTTCTTACTGAACCCCATGACTGCTACATCATTATTTTGTCCTTGAATTCAGTTAACTCTGATAGACAAGATATAAAACCAAATAAATAATATATTTCTCTACATAAAGAAATTTATAAACTATATAATTGTTTAAAAATAGACAACTCAATTTCTTCTGTTATTTTTATTCATACCTAAAATTATATGATTCATTTCTATGATTTTTTTCTGAATTATTGGCTCTGAGATATACCATCCAAGTTGAGATATACTACTCATAGAGATGAAGTCTAATATACAGTTCACTTCAGGTGACCCTGCCAATTCTGAGAAATGCTTAAGACTATTTAATAAAAATGTCTAACATAATTAATTCAATGGTTGTATAATTTTATTCTATTTTTAATCCAAGTTATACTGTGCTGTTAGAATACATGCATTCAGTATTATATTCCAGTGTCCCAAGACAGTTACTGTATGAAGTCCTTAATAACCTACACCAGTTAAAGCATTCTTACAAAATAAATATGGTTTGTCTTGTGAATGAGAATTGGATTAACAAAAGCCCCTAATTAGTACTTCTTTTTAAAAATGCCTATCAGAGAATTTTCTAAGGCATAGAACTTTAATACTTTAAGTGCTTTAATTTTAATAAAAAATCTTAACATTTTTAATGCTTTTTTAAAATATATGTGAAGAGAGTAATAGATATAGTGAAAAGAGCCCTTCAATTAAAACTAAGGCTTGGGTTTGAATCTTAGTTCTACTACAATTTAGCTATGAACTTGAACAAGTTAACACGGTCTTAAAATATGGTGGGATACCTCTAGAAATGTGCCAGTGAATTTCAAGGTTTAGAGGATTATTTGATGAAAAGAAGGGAAACTAAAGCATTAGGGGGATGGTCAAGCTAAATCCAGAATTCTCAAATCTGACAGTCCTCTGGAATCACCTGTGAGCTGCTTAAAAAATACAAATTCCTCCAAGGAACCACTAAATCAGCGTCTGAGAGAGAATATGAACTTGAGAAACATTAACACCAAATGGATCCTAAAATATCCCTTCCAAATCTAATGCCCTTAGATTCTATGAATACTAATCACCTTGTTAAATGGAGGTTAATTTTTACCTCCCCAGGTTGTTGGTATGTTGACAAAGTATCTAGTAACTCATTAATAGCTATGTAGATGTAGATGTACGTCTTTTTAGCATTAACTCAACTTCTAAATATATACCCATTAACTTAATTATGTGATTAAATTCTATTTCCCCTAATAAACATATGCTCCATGAAAATAAGTGCTTTCTTTTTCCTCATCTTTGGATCTTGGATCTCTGGTGCCTAGCCCAATATTGGCCCTTAGAGGCACTTATTAAATATCTCTTCTCTTGTGTAGCTGAATGAATAAATCAGGCAGGGCATCAAAAGCTAGGAATGGGGACTAAAACTGCATAGCAGTCGGAGTTTATGAAAAGCTCTGCAGTTTATTATAATGAGTTTTGACTAGCAGATCTAAAACAATTCTGCAATATTCTAATAGTGTGAACAAATTCTTACTGCCAAGCACTTTTGCTTGCTTTGGCAAGCATACATCCTTCTTCAGGGAACTCATTCCACAAGAACTGTCCCTTCTACACTCAGAGTTCTACACTTTCCCATAGCAGATGGAGCAGTCAGCAAGAGAATACAGTGTAGATTCAGAATGATTAAATTTTGAGAATTTGTGAATTTACAGTTTGAATATGAAGAATTATCATCATTCTAATAAAGGTCCTATCACCTGGCTTGCCACTGTGATATCTAGAGCAGGATAACTTGGACTGTTTCAATAAATTAATACAAAATTCACCTAAGGCAAGCATCATAAAAGTAGAAATAACAGTATCCTCTTAATCCCAGGTGAGGATGATGTTATCCATCTAATTTAGCAGATTTAGACTGGAGTTGCCACTCTATACTCATTCACTCATTGTACTTAAGTCTAAATGCAAACATTTAGAAGTTACTATGTAGAAAAATACTACAGACAGCACAAAATTTGGAGGCAGAACAAATTTGTATTCAAACCTTGTTATTCTGCTAGCTGTGTGACATAGGCAGGCTATTTAATTTCCTTGCACCTCAGTTCCGTCTTCTGTAAAACTGGAATAACAATACCAACTTCATGAATTGGAATAACAATACTGACTTCATGATGTTGTTGGGAGGATTAACTATAACAATGGACAAAGAGCCACTGTCATGGATGGCACATAGTAAGCACCCAGTAGGTGCCTATTGTCTTCATTAACACAATTCAACCAAGTGAAATGACTTACCGAGACTAGAAAAGTAGATGTGCCTTTCCAACTATGAATCATTTAGGAAAAGACTATTTAGCCATGTCATAATTATTTCAAATGTCATATGTTTCATCATAATAACCTTCGAACAACAGCAAATTGCTTTCATGATAAAAGCCGAAAAAAGACAAATGACACACTTTGTGAGTCTATTGTTAAAGTATTCTTTCTCATGAATAAATATTTTGATTGAACATTATCTAAAATTACACTAATGCAGTAGTTTATAGCTTTTAATGATTTCAACAGTGATGGAAGATTATTGTCTTTTGTACTCAAAAAACTGCATTAATGAAGCTGCTACCACCTGATTATGCAAATGTTCATGAAAAACTTGAGACTGCATTATCTTGTAAATGTATTATCTCTTTGATTAGTGTCTATGGCCACTTCTTTTAGAACCCGTTTCTGTTTATTGCTCTTTGAATGTAGTATCCCAGAAATCAATGAATACTGATTTAAACGGTGTTTCAGACTTTTTTATTTTTTTAGTTCTTCTGTTTGCTTTGATTGGAGCTTTGATTGTTTCACATCCATACAAAGGTCACCAGTAGCTTAGAAATACAGGTATGGATTAATTCATAGAGATTTGTCTTCAACAAATATTTTTTATATCAAGTGCTTTTATATGGGCCAAAAAGTGATCAACATGATAGACAAAGTTACAGATTACCCAGGAAACTATATCTAACAGGTCCCTTGTTCCACATCTCTTCAGTGGTATACAGATAAGTTGAGGTAAAAGACATGCCCAAGATACACAGTTTATGTGTCAGAGTCAGATCATCATACTGAATTCTTGTCACTGTTACTTTGTCTATCATCTCATCAAAACCAGAAATAAATGTAATTTTGTGAGGAAATTTTTAAAACAATAATAATGAAAATAATTTGAATATAACAGTTCATATTACAGAAAAATGGAAAATTTCAGCTATTCTTACATTATTAAAAATAAGAGTGAAATAACAATCTTATTCTTAAATCTGAGAAAAGAATTATGCTTTATTACAGAGTAAGACTACCAAATATAAGACTGTTGACATGATTGAATTTCAAGGGAAAAAAACCCTCAAATTCAATTTAAAAATTAAAGATATTTAAAGAAAGAAACCATAGACAAACCAAAGGTCATGAAGATTTCCTCCTATGTTTTCTTCTAAATGTTTTATAGCTTGAGTTCTTACATTTATGTCTTTGATCCATTTTGAATTACATTTTTTCTGTATATTCTGAGGTAGGGGTCTAGCTTCATTCTTTCAAATGTAGATATACAGTTGTCCTTTTGTCCTTTGTTAGAAAGACTGTTTTTTTCCCCCATTGAACTGTCTTGGCACCCTGGTCAAAAAATCAATTAACCATAAGTATATGGGTTTATTTCTAGATTCAACTCACTTCCATTGATCCATATGTCTATAATTTTATGCCAGTAGCACACTGTAGCTTTTGGTTACGTTATGAAAACTAGAAGTATGAGTCTTCCAACTTTGTGATTTTTTTAAAGATTGCTCTGACTATTCTGGATCCCTTGAATTTCTATATGAATTTTAACATCAGCTTCTCAATTTCTGCAAGAAAGCCATTGGGGATTTTGCTAAGGTTTGAATAGAGTCTATAGATCAATTTGAGAAGTATTTCTATCTTAACAATATTAAATCTTCCCATTCAAGAACATGAGATATCTTTTTTATTTATTTAGATCTTCAGTTTTTTTCAACAGTAAATTATAGTTTAATTTTCAGTGTAGAAGTCTTAAACTTCCCTTAAAAAATTTACTCCTAAGTAATTCTTTTTGATGCTATTGTAAATGCAATTGTTTTTATAATTGCATTTTTTGATTTTTCACTGCTTGTGAAAGAAATACAGTTTATTTTGGTATATTTTCTTGTGTCCTTCAATCTTGCTGAACTTATTTATTAGTTTCAATAGTTGTGTGTGTGTGTGTATGTGTGCATATTACTTAGGGTTCTCTATATGCAAAATCATATCACCTGCAAATAGAGATAGTTTTCTTTTTCATTTCAAGTCTGAATGTCTTTTTTTTTATTATTATTGGAGTATAGTTGCTTTACAATGTGTTAGTTTCTGCTGTACAACAAAGTGAATCAGTTATACATATACAGTACATATATCCACTCTTTTTTAGATTTCCTTCCCTTTTAGGTCAGTACAGAGCATTGAGTAGAGTTCCCTGTGCTATACAGTAGGTTCTCATTAGTTATCTATTTTATATATAGTAGTGTATATATATTAATCCCAATCTTCCAATTCGTCCCACCCCCTCTTCCCCCCTTGGTAACCATAAGTTTGTTTTCTAATCTGTGACTTTATTTCTGCTTTGCAAATAAGTTCATCTGAACCATTTTTCTAGATTTCACATATAAGCAATATTATATGACATTTGTCTTTCTCTTTCTGACTTACTTCACTCTGTATGACAATCTCTAGGTCCATCCATGTCACTGCAAATGACATTATTTCATTCCTTTCTATGGGTGAGTAATATTCCATTGTATATATATACCACATCTTCTTTATCCATTCCTCTGTTGATGGACATTTCCATGTCCTGACTATTATAAATAGTACTGTAAGGAAAATTGGGGTGCATGCATCCTTTTGACTTATGGTTTTCTCCAGATATATGCCCAGGAGTGGGATTGCTGGGTCATATGGTAGCTCTATTTTTAGTTTTTAAGGAACCTGCATACTGTTCTCCACAGTGGCTGTACCAGTTTACATTCCCACCAACAGTGTAGGAGGGTTCCCTTTTCTCCACACCTTCTCTAGCATTTATCATTTGTAGATTTTTTGATGATGGCCATTCTGACCAGTGTAAGGTGATACCTCATTGTAGTTTTGATTTGCATTTCTCTAATAATTAGTGATGTTGAACATCTTTTCATGTGTCTTTTGCCCATCTGTATGTCTTCTTTGGAGAAATGTCTATTTAGGTCTTCTGCCCGTTTTTTGATTGAGTTGTTTGCTTTTTTGATATTGAGCTGCATGAGCTGTTTATATACTTTGGAGATTAATCACTTGTCAGTTGCTTTATTTGAAAATATTTCTTCCATTCTGAGGGTTGTCTTTTCGTTTTGTTTGTGGTTGCCTTTTGCTAAAGCTGAAGGAATCAAGCTCCCTGGCTTCAGACTATACTACAAAGCTACAGCAATCAAAACAGTATGGTACTGGCACAAAAACAAAAATATAGATCAATGGAACAGGATAGAGAGTCCAGAGATAAACCCACACACTTGTGGCCACCTAATCTATGACAAAGGAGACAAGAATATACAATGGAGAAAAGACAGTCTCTTCAGTAAGTGGTGCTGGGAAAATTGGACAGCCACATGTAAAAGAATGAAATTAGAACACTCCCTTAGCACCATAAACAAACAAACAAACAAAAACACCTCAAAATGGATTAAAGACCTAAATGTAAGCCTGGATACTATAAAATTATTAGAGGAAAACATAGGCAGAACACTCCTTGACATAAATCAAAGCAAGATCTTTTTTGGTCGACTGCCTAGAGTAATGAAAATAAAAGCAAAAATAAACAAATAGGACCTAATTAAATTGAATATCTTTGTAAAAAACCTCATTTATCTGATTACAATCTATTTTACAGTATTTAATAAAAGTGGCAAGAGTGAACCTATTTGACTTATTCCTGATTGTACAGTGAAACCATTCACATTTTCATCATTAACTATGAAGTTTGCTGTGGGTTTTTCATAGAAGGCCTTTTCAGGTTGAGTTAGTTCTATTGTAATCCTAGTTTATTTAGCATTTTTATCATAACAGGGTGTTTGATTTTGTCAAATACTTTTTCTGCATCAATTGAGTTGATCATATGGTTTTTGCCT
Organism: Mesoplodon densirostris; assembly: GCF_025265405.1. Classification (NCBI taxonomy): domain Eukaryota; kingdom Metazoa; phylum Chordata; class Mammalia; order Artiodactyla; family Ziphiidae; genus Mesoplodon; species Mesoplodon densirostris. The sequence continues at coordinate 25,672,550 of NC_082668.1, forward strand.
TTTTTTCTATTAATATGATATATTACATTCATTGATTTTTGAATGTTAAACTGACCTTGTGTTTCTGGGATCAATTACACTTGGTTATGATTTATAATCCTATTTATAGATTGCTGGATTTGGCTTGCTAATATTTTGTTAAGTATTTTTGCATCTATATTCAAGGGGTATTGGGCTGTAGTTTTTCTTGTGATATCTCAGTTTGTTAATATTGGCCTCAAAAATAGCTGGGAAGTGTTCTCTCCTTGATATTTTGGAAGCATTTGTGAATAATTATCATTAATTCTTCTGTGATAGTTGGTAGAATTACCAATGAAGCCAGCTGGATCTGGACTTTTCTTTGTGGGAACATTTTAAATTACTTAATCAATCTTTTGTTATAGGTCTATTCAGAGTTTTTAATTTCTTCATAAGTCAGTTTCAGTAATTAGAGTCTTTTTAAGACTTTGTCATTTCCATCTAAGTTCTATAACTGTGAGCATATAGATCATTGTTGATAGAATTCCCTTACATTAATTTTTGTTTCTGTAAGATTGGTACTAATACCTACCCTTGTTTTTTTTCTAGATTTTAGTAATTTGAGTCTTCTCTGTTTATTTTGGTCAGTTTAGCTAAATATTTGTCAATTTGTTGATCTTATCAAAGAACCAACTTTTGGTTTTGTTGATTTTCTCTATTGTTTTTCTATTCTCTATTTTATTTATTTCCATTCTTTATTGTTTCCTTCTTCCTGCTTGCTGTGGGTTTAGTATTTTTCTAGTTTCTTAAGGTGGAAAGTTAGGTCATTGACTTGATACCTTTATTTTTTACTATAGGTGTTCACAGTATAAATTTCTCTGAGCACTGCTTCAGTTGAACCTCTAGTTTCAGTATTTTGTGTTTTTGTTTTTACTCATCTCAAGGTATTTTCTAAATTCCTTTGTAATTTTTTCTTCTTTGAACAACTGGTTATTTAAGAGTGTGTTACTAATGCACACATATTTGTGAATTTCCCAAATGTCCTTTTTTATTGATTGCTAATTTCATTCCACTGTGGTCAGAAAGCATACTTTGTATGATTTCAATCTTATTAAATTTATTGAGGCTTGTGTGTGGTCTATCTTGTAAAATGTTTCATTTGCACTTAAAAGGAAGCTGTATTCTGCTGCTCTTGTGTTAAATGTTTTGTAGATGTATAAGCCTAGTTTTTCTTTGTTTTTTTTCCGTGTTGTTCTATTTCCTTGTTGATCTTCTGCTAATTCTATCTATCATTGAAAGTGGAGTGTTAATGTTTCCAACTAGTATTGTTGAACTGTGTTTTTTTTCCCTCTGACCTTCAGAGGGCTCTTCTTGACTGTATCAGTCAGGCCCCTCTTTCAGTCTTCTAAGCTTCTGGATGTTCTGCTGTTTTGCTTGTATCAGAGTTACCAGCCTCCTTTTCATTGCTCTCTACAAAGATTACCATTGTTTTCAATGATAGCCTTAGGCATGGAGTAAGTTCTCCATTCTTTTTCCAAAGGCAGAACTACAGAGCTCTTTATACTAAAGACCTGCCTTTTCTCCGTGCAGAAGCTCTCTGTCACCGCATAGGTGCTGGGTGCAGGAATCCTCTTTTCCAGGAGCTAACTCTGCCCTCTGAGAGGTCAATGAGGGTAGGCTGCCAGGTCCTAGTCTCATCTTGACCTTCCTGTCATGGAACCTCTGCCCTAGGGGCGAGGGCAATCTGGGTCCCAGTATTCTCAGCCTACTGCACATGGGGAGAATTTGTGTCCTATCATTGCGGGCTGGGTGGGACAAAGAGATACTTGGTTATTTTGGCTAAGGCTGCCTGAAGCAGAGCCTTTGCAACTTGGAACAAGGTTTGTGGGATTGGAGGATGAGAATGCCAGTAGTCTGCCCCTCTGAGGATACAACTGTAACCCCAGACTGGGAGCTGGGAGGAGAGGGACCTGAACGTACTTCCAGTAGATCTTCCAAAACAAACAGCTGGCACACAGGCAATGAAGCCACTCAAATTCCATAGACCCTTTCTATTCTATTAGAGATTAGGTAGATTTTCTTGAATGAATTATTCTCCATTTTCTCTATGTCCTTAGGACATTTCTCTATGTCCAGACATTTTAAATGATTGTGTGTGTGTATGTTTTAATGATTTTCACCAGTTGTATTATATTGTTGTTTTGCTGGGGGAGAAGGTCTGCAGAGCTCCTTACTCCATCATTCTTGAAGTCCCAACCCCTACAGGATTGTAGAATAATTTTTTAATATTTTGTTTTTCACTCAAAAATTGGTTTCTTTGCCAGTGCATGCAAAATAAATGAACAGTCTTTGTTTTAACATATAACTGCAGTACAATTTATTAATTTTAGTGAAGAATTATATGCTTATTGATAGATTGTATGGGACAGATGTTAAATATCCCATAAGCAGGCAGTATCTCAGAACTCTAAGTCTTATTGTTGATATTTCAAGATTTGGAGAACTTAGAAAATAATTTAATTAATGAAACTTTAAATCTACTGCTATTACCCATCTTTTTTCTTTTTCTCTTTGTAATTATCCATTATGATGTAGTGGTAAGAATATGTGATTAGAATTAGGGAACCTGAGATTGATCCCAGTTCTTCCTCTCATGAGCTTTTGACTTCTGGACAGTTGTTTTGCTTGGCTTTACTTGCTTTCTGTAAAATCAGTAGCTCACCTAAAAGATCCTAAAGCTCCATTTGGTCCTGTACTGATTCTAAGATCATGGTTCTATTTTTTCATTTCCTACATCCTTAAGTCCATACAGTTGGACTTCATTCTTAGTTACCCTCTTACTGCTAATTTCTCCAATATGAATTCACAATGCAAAAAAGAAAAAAAAAAAAAAAGGTTTCTTGGGCCTCATTTTTTCCTCGACATTTCTGTAGCTTGATAATATTGATCTACCCTAATTAAAAAAAAATATTTCTTTCTTTATTTTGGCTGCATTGGGTCTGCATTTTTGCACACCAGCTTTCTCTAGTTGTGGCACATGGGGACTACTCTTTGTTGCAGTGCATGGCCTTCTCATTGCAGTGACTTCTCTTGTTGCAGAGCACGGGCTCTAGGCATGAGGGCTTCAGTAGTTGTGGCATGTGGGCTCAGTAGTTGTGGCTCATGGACTCTAGAGTGCAGGCTCAGTAGTTGTGGCGCACGGGCTTAGTTGCTCCGCAGCATGTGGGATCTTCCCAGACCAGGGATTGAACCTGTGACCCCTGCATTGGCAGGCAGATTCTTAACCACTGTGCCACGAGGGAGGTCCTACTCTAATTTTTGAAACTGTGTCATAGAGAGTTTCAATGACTTTTCAGTGATCATGGAAAAAGTCACATAAATGAAATTATGACATGAGTTTCTGAATACTAGAATTTTTCTATTGAAACAAAATGCCTAAGGCAAATTGACACTTTGCTATATTTCACCTGGGTACCCTCTTGGAAATGAAGAAGCTAAATATAGTGGAATCCAGTAATGCTAGAGCAGATCAAATATGTTTCTCAAAATTTTTTTGACCCATCTGTGTATTCACTTGTTCAGATTTTTGCTCAATTGTTACGGTAACCACAGAGTATTGTGATGAGAATCAGAAAATATTAAAATGACTTTTTTCTTCATTGGAATAATTCCCTTCCTGGATAACTCTCAAGGGCAATAGATTCTTCCTAGTACATATATTAAGATTGACAGACTGTACATTAAGGATGTATCACATCACTGAGGTTATGATATTTTTAGCTGGAAATCTGAGATCCACATATGTGATATTCCAAATCCACACATTCATTGTTAATCTCCTAGAGAATGACACATGCATACTTTTCCCCCTTGTATATCAAGCCAAAACTGTTTTCGTTTTTCCTAGGTAAGGCTGTTGAGGCTGAGGTTTGTTGAGTGGCTATGAAAAGCCACTAAGTCACCCTACTTCCTAGAAAACCCTCTTCATATATATATATTCTTTTTTAAAATTAATTTTTATTGGAGTATATTTGCTTTCTGATGTTGTATTAGCTTCTACTGTACAGCAAAATGAATCAGTCATACATATACATATATCCCCCTCCCTTTTGGATTTCCCTCCCATTTAGGATGCCACAGTGCATTAAGTGTAGTTCCCTGTACTATATTGTATGTTCCTATCAGTTGTCTATTTTATACAAAGCATTAATAGTGTATATGTGTCAATCCCAGCCTCCCAATTCTTCCCACCCCACCCCTTTCCCCCTTGGTATCCATATGTTTGTTCTCTACGTTGTGTCTCTATTTCTGCTTTGCAAATAAGGTCATCTATACCATTTTTCTAGATTCCACATATATATTCTTTTGGAGGAGTTTAGGGCCCAAGTCAGAGCCAACCAAAGGTATTCAAATTTACTCTCAGTGCTCCACATATAGAGTAAGAGTCTTTTAAGACCTAATCAAATGAGTAATAGTGACTACTTTCTTCTCAAATATATTTTTCTGGCTTTTGTTAAGGTAGAGAGAAATCTGTTCAGCAGTCACAAAGTGACTAGTCATTAGAGTTCTTTTTCTGGCATAATGTTTAACTGAAATTGAGGGAAAATTGCCTAACATTACTTGGAGACCAATTGCTTCCAACCAGACTGGTTATTAAATAATTCCAATTCAGACCTATGATTGTTACATGCACCTTCATACTCAATTCACTGAGACCAAGCATGTTTTTATCTCAACTAAGCATTAAATTCTGTAAATTAGTCTGGTTCTATAGGGTTGGGTAATAGTTCTTATAAAGTGCCTACATTCTGCTCCCTGACTTACACTGATGAGCAGTGAATACTTTCACTCATTTTGACCTTGACATCCCAGAGGGATCTTAGTGATACATAATCTGTTTAAGTCATTATAGACGTTTTCACACAGTTTCCACTTTCTCACAGCTTGCCAGATATTTCCAATTGCCCTTTAAGCACAAATTTGACACTGAATTAGATAATTATATAGAAAAGAAAACAGTAATCTGTCTTTGAAAAGTAAAGTAATCTGGATATTAATCTAGATGTTTATAAACCTGCTTGATTAATTTATGGGAATATGCTACAACAAATATATTAGATCATTGTAAATAATATTGATTACATTAAGTATGAAGAAATAAAATCACTTTCATTTCTATTAGGTTTAACCAATGAAATTGCTCTTTTTTGTAGGCAGTTTTATAAGGTTCACTCTAATATATTGAAAGATTTAGACATACAAACTGAAATTCCTTAGCTTACAAAGGAAAACATTGTTAATGAAATTAACCCCTAATGCTCACACACTGGGTATTTAAAATATTCATTCACCAAATTTACATAATTTTCTATCCATCTTAGTCATTAGTGGCAAAGTACTTTCCAGAGAGGGTCTGTCTTAGCACATCTCTTTAAATATACTCAGCAAATAGATACTTTTATCTGAAGTCTTGGTAAGGAACCACTTTCTATTGTTTTGTCTAAAAGGGGGGATTAGTAAAACCATCAAGGTGATTGAGTGAACTGTCTTCTCACATGTCAAATGAAAAGGGTAGGACAAATTAAAAGAAAAAAGAGGTACTAGGTAGGGGGAACCTATAGTTTAAAAAAGAGTTAGACACGTTATTCAATCACAATGTTTATGTAACTTCTTTGGATCTGGATTAAAACAAACAGTTAATAGCAATCACAAAAAAAAATCAGGGAAATTTCAGTACTAACAGAATATTTGTTAAGAAATTATAGCTCTTTTTTTCTTTTTTTTAAATCTCAACTCCTCTGCTTGTTCTAGTACTTCTCTCTTGCCTTTACCAAATCACTTTGTGTTCAAATCCTGCCTGTGTGTCAAGGCCTATTTCAAATGGTAACTTCTCTACAGAGTGTTCTTTTGTTTTCAAGTTTGTAGAAGTAAATACATATATATATATAACACACTTTCATACTTTTATACTGTCTTAGCATATGGTTACCTGTTTATATGCTGTATTTTACAAACAAGAAGCTCACTGGAATAAGATGTGGACCTTATTCCTTTTTGAAACCCACAGAACCTAGACTCATGCATTATTTTAATGAACACTTTAATACTGGTTGTGTGGAAGTTTATTGTTTTGTTTTGGTTGAAAACGTTGCTGGAGAATCTCATTTTAGTCAGGTAGATAAAAATGCATATATGTCAGTATAGTCAATGCATAAAAAATAGAACCTACACGAAGTGCAAAGAGGGAAAGAAGAAGGAAGTCTCATTCTGCCAATGTAGAACCCAGAAGGTCTAGTGGAATATTTCAGCAGGATTTTGTAGAAGAGATGGGCTTTTTTAAATCTTTAAACTTTTTCTTCTTATCCATCCTTAAGCATCCACCAAGGTCCCTTTTTTATTACACCAACCTCATGATGTTAGTCCCTCATTGTAGCATCTCCCATCGACTATAGGACAGCATCAAAATTATTTAACATGGCACACACATATTTAGCACATGGCCCATATTTTAAACTTAATTTAACACCGTTAATACCCAATATAATTCAGTTATATCTAATGGCTTACAATGTGCTAGACTTCTTTCAGTGCTGTGCCTCATGGCATTGTATATATTTTATGTTGTTTTGTTTAGCCTCAGCACCCCTGTCCTTCAGGGGAATTATTGCTTATCCTTCTAATTCTTTTTTAAACGTTTTGTCATACAGCTTCCATCAGAAATACACAGCTCAGCACAGACGTAGTAGCCTGACCCCACCTGCCTCTGTATTTAGGGACACTCCCTGCCACGGCCCTCTCTTAAGCCAAGATTTCTTCGACCTTCTTGTTCTTCAGGCAGGGAGGTTTTTTGTTGTTTTTGTTGTTCTTACTGCATCTTGTACATATCTCTTATTATAGTTAGTGATTTAACTTTGCCAAGTTTTACTTATCTTGTCTGTAAAATGCAGAGAGTAAACCAGAATAATCTCTAAAGTCACCTCCAGCTTTAATGTTCTTTAATAGCCACTGCTCCTGAGAAAGGCCATTCAAGTGCCATTCAAAGCAGTAGTACCTAATAGATGGGATTCTCTGACAAATCATAATCGTGTCAAAACTGACACTAATCTCTGAATTAATCCTTAGCTCCTATGACTATACAAGAATAATGTATATAAATTCTCCAAGTTGGTTTCTACCTTTAACCTATTTATGACTTTTATTTTTTGGTTAAGTTGGTTGATTTTATTAGGTTTTGTTTTAATTTTGTTTGTTTTGCCATCTATGAATTTCTAATTATTATATTCTCAATTCTGTAATTTTTCCTCCTATGGTTGCTGAGTTTAATACTGTGCTTTAGGTGGTGATAAAATCTCAGGACTGTAAAAATATGCATTTACATTTTTTTTCTAGTATTTAAATGCTTTCTTTTTTTATATACCACATTATAACATCTGAAATGTATTTATGTTTAACTAGTGAAGTAGGAATCATGACTTTTCCCCAAAGGGCTAGCCAGTTATCCCAAAGTTATTTATCAAATATCCCATCTGTTCCTCAAATATTTAAAATAACATATTCTGTGGGCCTATTTATCCTTTTATTAGTAGTAATTCCTTTAAATTTTTATTGTTATTCTAAATCATATGTTTTGATTCTGATGGAAAACATCATTCTTACACTAATTTTTTACTCTTTTTGAAGGTAAATGGGAATAAGTTATTATGCTTGATATCAAGCTTCCTGATTTGGATGGAAAAATAAATTCCATTTTTGCCTAGAATAGTGTATCAAAGGCATATTATTCATCTTCTGCTATTAAATAGGTCTCCTGTATGTGCATGTGAGTACTTCCATTGTATTAGACAATTTGCTAAACAATTTATAAACATTTATCTCATTTAATCTTCACAGTAGCTCTGCAGGTGGGTACTATATTCCTGTGTTTTATGTATGAGGACACTGACACTTAGGATAGTTAACTAAGTTGACTATGTAGCGAGTAAATGGTGGAAACCACATCATACACAGGCTGGTTTGGTTCCAAAGCCAATGTCCACTTAAACATTTCCATTATATCTTTTTTATCAACCTGATCTAGGATTTTTACAATTATACTGGACAGTTGATTCCATCTGAAACACTGAATTTCCTTACTTAAAGAATTGAGAAGACCAGCAGAAAGGAAGGGAAAGCTAGAGGGAGACTATAGTCAGCAGAGTTAAGACTTCATTTACTCTAGTATATTTGGTCTCACTTTCAAATTTATTGACATATAAATATAGATCTGTAGAAAAACAGTCATTTCTACACCCTATTCAACTAATGAACACATAAGCTTTTGAGAAAAGACAGATTATGTTTTTATACTCTTCATATAAGAACAAAATCAAAATTTGTAATATGGGGGCTTCCCTGGTGGTGCAGTGGTTGAGAGTCCGCCTGCCGATGCAGGGGACACGGGTTTGTGCCCCCGTCCGGGAAGATCCCACATGCCGCAGAGCGGCTGGGCCCGTGAGCCATGGCCGCTGAGCCTGTGCATCTGGAGCCTGTGCTCCGCAGCGGGAGAGGCCACAACAGTGAGAGGCCCACATACCGCAAAAAAAATAAAAATAAATAAAAAAAATAAAAAATCTGTAATGTGAAATCAGAAAGGATTCTGTTTCTCATAATGAGCATATCTAAAGTGAAGAATACTAATTAACAACTTTGATAGATTGGATTCTCTTTAACAGTATAAAGGGAACTTAATGTTCAGGGCTCATTTTTCAGGTCCACTTAATAATTTCCAGCCATACCTACTCCCAACGCTCCCAAATTTCTTCCACGATGACTAATTTTAGGGATTGTTGTGATGGATATTGGAATGGGTGTTGAAGTGTAATGAATATTGAAAAGCACAAATCATGGCCTATAAAAAATACAATTTTTGTTTCCCACTGTCTGTTTAACATTTATTTGGTGGCATTGTCTCCTGACTCTGGATGGGAATTTGGCCAGAGTACCCATGACTTTTCTGCTCACTCTGAGATACTTAGCAATTCTGCAGTCACCTTTAAGTGACTGTCTCCGTTAAGAGTGTCTATCCCAAGATATTCATCAATACTTTAATATTCATTCAAAGGTAAAATTTCCCCTCCCTCTCTGCCAGTTTAGACCACTGTTTGACAGCCACTGTCTTCCAGAAAGGGAATGTGGTGGCTTCTTTCTCTTTTTACTCGCTCTGCCTCCACGGCTTGCTTACTACAGCTTTTGACCCTCTAGGACTGGCACTTGAGAGGGAAGAAGGGAAAGTGGAAACATGAAAGTTTCTTCCTTGGGGATGGCGTGAGCCCTGCCAGTAGGCACATCTCTATTCTGTGCTCTTCGGTATTCATATCACTAGGTTCCCCTCCATTAGGAACTCTCTTGATGCTAGGAATGCTTCCAAATCGATGGGCTGTCCAATCCTTCCAACCTTTGTTTTGGTGGCCCACTCCACCCAATCTCCTACTCATGAGAATCATTCTCCCTCCCAAGTTGTCCTCTGGAACAGGACTTGGAATGGCTTCAGGCCTCTCCTTTATGTCCTATATGGCCAGTGTCTGGTCCAGGGAAAGCATTCCTACAGAAGCAGAATGTAGAATGGTAGTTGCCAGGGGCTGGAGGGAGGGGGAAATGGAGAGATGTTGGTCATGGGATACAAGTTTCAGTTATGCAAGATGAATATGTTCTGGAGATGTACAACAACCTGAATATTGTTAACAATACTGTATTGTGTACTTTAAATTTGCTAAGAGAGTAAATATTAACTGTTCTCAGCACACATACACACACACACACACACACACACACAAGAAAACTATATGAGGTGATGGATATATGAATTAGCTTGATTGTAGTGATTATTTCACAGTGTATATCAAATCATCAGTTGTAAACCTTAAACAATATATAATTTCTAATTGTCAATTAGACTTCAGTAAAGCTGGAATAAAGGGGGAACATGAGATTTGGGATCTCTGTTTTCCAATCTGAACCTAAGTCTGACTTTCTTGCCAAAATTATTATTATTATTTTATCTATGTATTATTTTATAGTACTCTGATATCATGGTATTTGAATAATTATTAAACATATAATACAAGAAGGGCATCATGATTATAATAATAATAGATAATAATATTTAAAACACTAATAAAATTTAGACCAGTGTAAAACTTAACCTTGCACATAAAGAGGAAATGGTGAGTGAAAGAAAATAAAAGTCCATGGGAGAAGGAAGAGGGTAGAAGTGTGGAAAGTTGACCACAGTATAGTTTAAGATAAGGTTGATTTTGTGTTCAGATTTTCTTTAAGTTCAGTGTAATATCTTACTAAATCCTGGGCTTCTGTGACTACTGAAGGAAGGTATTTTTGTTGCCAATGCAGGAATTCAGTAGTTTTTCATTGGAGCTACTGTGAGAAATGATATCATGTAGATAGTAAAAGCAACATCAGTTTTAAGTATTTTATAAAAATTGTTGAAAATATTATTTAAATGTATTTTTAGGAGCCTTAAAAAATAAAACTTTAGTGAATACTATGTGACTTATGCTATTTAAATAAAGCCTCTAGGTTGATAACAGTTTGCTCACATGCTTCACTTTTAATCCTTACATCTACAGCTCTTTTATACATTTAGTACTGAGAGCACTTAAAGGAATTACTTGAAGAACAATTTAAAGAAATTAATGTAAAATTCTTAAAGAAATTAAATGATTTGTATGTCAATATGGAATCAGAAGCAGAACAAAGAAATAAAATACTAACCTCTGACACAACCCAAATATTGCCTTTCAAAGCTTAGAAGACCTCCCTTTTAATTCTGAGTAGGAGGTATAGGCATTCTTTCTATAAACATGTCTGTAGATTTAGGGGATGGAAAAGAGCAAACATAGACTCCTTATGGCAGTGCCTTTGTTCTCTGGGAGACAGGTTGCTATTCCAGTTACAGTATTGATTTGCTACAGAAAGGCTGCTCTTTTACATTTCCTGGCTGTCTATTATGGAAGCTTGCAGATATACCTTCTCTTGTTGTTATTAAGTCAAAAATACCCACTATATGGAGGTGGGTGGTAGTGGTAGTAATGGTTATTTTTGCCTGAATTATTTAAAGTTCTCATGTTTAAAGCAACAGAAAACAAATATGGGGTTCTTAGTTATCAGAGTGAAAAAGAAAATAGGCCCAAAGTGAATGAGAAAGATACAGTATTTCTAATCACCCTTATCATAATTGCGGTACATTTATTTTCCATACTACCTCAGATAATTAAGACAGTAATAATTTAACAGTGAAACTCGGTGAAACTAGTTCCCACTCAATTGTTTACTCCAGAAGTAATATCAACAGAGCAGTATTAATGTTATTTTAAGTATCTTACCTTTTTTTAAAAAAATTTTAATATGATAGTATATCTAATGCTGTACCAAAAAAGATCATTTAAGTTCTAAAGAGGGAAAAATATCAAATCAGGAGGACTATTGTGTGTGGGCAAGCGGTGTTAACAAAGCATTCCATCACTTTTGTCACTGTGCATGTCTGTAAACATGGGAGTGTGTGTGAAATTTTTCTTATTCACAAAGAAAGCTAAAATAAAGTGATTATATTAGACACATTCAGATGTGTGCATTGCAGAAAGCGGTTATGTATATAGAAATCTCCCTAGATGCCCTGAATCTAAACTTTGTGCCAAGAAGTGAGATGTGAGAGCTAGAGTTATTCCTGTAAAGGAACCTTTACCTTTACCTTGATTCAGAAAGCAAATAGAGCACACACTACAAAATGCAGAGGAGTTGGGGGGGAAAGACAGCATAAAAAACATGAGGAAAAAATTTTTAAGATTTAAATACTTGAAACCTGTTACTTTATAGTAATCTATTGTCAAAAGCCTTCCTATTTTTCTCAAAAGGTGACCCTAGCTCATTTTTCTCCCCTGTTCCCTCTAGTACTGTATTTTTCACTGTTCTTATCTGTAAGTTTTTTCAACCTTTTACCTAAATTATCACTAGTGGAAAAATAAAACACATATTTTCTATTAATGAGTCAGTAAGTGATATGTGTAGATTCAGAAAGTAGTAGATAACATATCCCACGGTTCTAATTTGCAAATTGATGGACTAGTTCTGTATGAAGGCTGCACATGTTTCCTTGACTCACTAGAGTCACCTGAGGACAAAGACCATTTGAGAACAGATAATACCTTCTATCTAGCCATTTTGCCTTATAAAGAGCTTCCAATGAAGATAACAATTACAATTTAAAAAAATAATCTAAAATTCCAAAAATCAATTGGTATTCTTATGATTTATCTCATCACATAAACATATGTCATTTTTTTCTGGCAATTTTAAATCCTGAGAGGTAGACAGAAAAAAAATGACAATTATGTTCAGATGTTGTTTTATCCTTGATTATAACTTAGTTATTCTCACTGTAGAAACAATACAAGTAAGCATGATCCTCTGGTCTTCCAACTCATAACAGACTAGAACATACAAATATACAATTGACTACCAGAGTCAGGCATGCATACATGTAGCAACAATAACAACAAATAATAGGGGAAACAAAGCTACAAAAAAATCAAGCTGAAAAAAAAAATCAAAAGTAACTCTGTAGAGGTGCAATTATTTTTGTAGGAGTAAAAAGTTTAACAAACATCAATAACCCTTAAATATATTACATATTGTGTGTTTGATGTTCCCAAAGATGAATTTAATAGAGATGACATAATTATGGTTTGTAGTCTGTACTTAAGAAATACTGGCAATAAAGAAAGGTTTCTAACCCAAATTCAAAACCAAGGGTATTAGTTCTCTACTGTTACATAACAAATTACCCTAAACTTAGCAATTTAAAACACCTTATGGTTTCTTTTTGGACATGAGTCTGGGTACAGTTTAGCTTGGTCTTCTGCTCAGGTCCTCAAGATGTCTGCTTGGATTTCAGTCTCAAATCAGGCTCCGGGTTCTCTTCCAAGCCTCACTTATTGTTGGCAGAATGTAGTTCCTTGTGGTTGTAGGACTGAAGTCCTCATTTTCTTGCATGCTACTGCCTAGGGACTGCACTCAGTACTTAGAGGTCACCCTTAGATTCTTTTTTTTTTTTTTTTGCTGTACGCGGGCCTCTCACTGCTGTGGCCTCTCCCGTTGCGGAGCACAGGCTCCGGACACACAGGCCCCGCGGCCATGGCTCGCGGGCCCAGCCGCTCCGCGGCATGTGGGATCCTCCGGGATCGGGGCACAAACCCGTGTCCCCTGCATCGGCAGGCGGACTCTCAACCACTGCGCCACCAGGGAGGCCCCACCCTTAGATTCTTGTCACATAACCCCCTCCATAGGCCATTCACAACGTGGTCATTTGCTTCTCAAGGAATGTAGAACATTTCTCTTTGACTTTAATCTCTCTATCCTCCTTAAGGGCGCATCTGATTAGGTTGTGCCCACCCATCCTTATCTCTATTTTGATTAATTCAGAATCAACTGATTAAGGATTTTACTTACATTTGCAAAATTTCTTCTGTTATATGAAGTAACATAATTATGGAGTTATATCTCATCATATTCAAGTCCTGTTCATAGTCAAGGAGAGGGGCTTATGCAGAGTGTGTACACAAAGAGGTGAAAATCTTAGGGCCATCTTAGAATTTTGTCTACCATACTAGTTTCACATCTTAAAAGAATGGGCTTCACATAGCAGCATTACTCACAATAATCAAAATGTGACAGCAACCCATGTATCAATTGACAGATGAGCAGATAAAGAGAATATATATACATTCAATGAAATATTATTCAGCCTATAAAAGGAAGGAAATTCTGACTTATGCAACAACATGGATAAAACTTGAGTACATTATGCTAAGTGAAATAAGCCAGTAACAAAAAGACAAATATTGTATCATTCCATTTGTATGATATACTAGAGGAGTCCAATTCACAGAGACAGAAAGTACAATGATGGTTGTCAGGGGCTGGGGAGAGAGAGGGATGGGAAGTTATCATTTAACTCGTTTAGAGTTTCAATTTTGCAAGATGAAAAGAGTTCTTCAGATTTTGTGTATAGCAATGTGAATATACTTAACACTGCTGTCCTATATGCTTGAAAATGATTAGGATGGTAAATTAGGTGTTATGTGTATTAATTTAAAAAAAAAGCAGCAGAAGCTTCAGTATCTAGAAAATTCAGAGATTCAGCAGTTCTCTCTCTTTTTGTTCTACATTATCTGCCAAACACACACACACACACACACACACACACACACACACACACACACACACACAAGCAATAAAAGGAGTCATCGGTAGTCATCCAGGGAGGCATTGTGAAGACTGTAGTTCTTGACTTAGTTCTTAAAATAGTTTGTGGACACTTAGAAAAAAAGAACAAACAAGACAAACTTGCTAAGAAATGGTATTGTGCAGGAGAGTTAGTTGATGGCCAGAGGAGTTATATAGAAAGAAGGTGGATGTCTTCAAAGAAAGTTAAGGTAGGGCTTCCCTGGTGGCTCAGTGGTTGAGAGTCCGCCTGCCGATGCAGGGGACACGGGTTTGTGCCCCAGTCCGAGAAGATCCCACATGCTGTGGAGTGGCTGGGCCCGTGAACCATGGCCGCTGAGCCTGCGCGTCTGGAGCCTGTGCTCTGCAACGGGAGAGGCCACAAAGGTGAGAGGTCCGTGTACCACAAAAAAAAAAAAAAAAAAGAAAATTAAGGTAAACATGTAAAAGCATTAAATTTAGCAATTTTCAAATCCTAAATTGAAGAAAATTAATTTTAGTCTATAGTTTGTGAAGAAATATTGAAAACGATATAATGTATTTTGTGATGCTGTTGTCTAGGAGTCATTGTCACATGCCGTAGGTTATACATTTGTGGAGGAAATGGAATGAGGCTGAAGAATGTGTAGTTAATAAGTTCATAATTATCATCTGTTTTCCTTATAAAAAGTTATTTTACTGTCACCTACAGGATGCAAAACAGTTATTTTTATTCAAGGAGTCTGTTGCACTAAAGAATTAATTATTGATATTGAATCATTTGTATGATTGAAACTAAAGCAAGGGATGAGTCTTAATTTATCTTGCCATCATTCTCTGTCTTAGCCCAGTGCCTTGTACATAGTGATTGCTCGATAAAGTGTTGTGCTGCTGAATGTAAATGTCCTCCCTTGAAATTTGTGTCTCTAAACTTTGTATCTTTAATTCAGGTAAACAGCAGAAGATGATGCTCAATTCTTGCTAGAGAGTGTAACCTCTCACAATTCTCTCCAAGGAATTCCTGCTGATAGTGACATTCAATATAGAATAGTTTTAATGAAATTGACACTTTACAAAAAATAAAATAGAATTTTTATTAAAAGAGCATACATATTATTTGGAAAAAGAAAACTTAAATCTCCAAGATTTTAGGGAGAATCTTCCAGGCATTTAAAGATACCTCAACTCTTTTGTGCCATTTTTTATACATCCACTGACAATCAACACAATTTTGGGTTGCTCATTAGGAGTTGAGCCTTCTCTTTTTAACTAGAGTCCAAGAATTTTCCATTTGAGGGCCCAATCGTGGTTATATTTTACTGGCTGACCTGCAAGTGTCTGCTCTATTGAAACTTTACAATATCTGGTTATGTTTTCCAGTCCCTCCCTTAGTACAAGTAAGTTATATGTTGAGTTATTTCCCTAGTAAACACATATTCATACCTGGAAAAGGTGAAGGCCATCATATATCTACATTCTGCTTAAACCCAGTGGCAATTAAACTTAAATGCAGATATGGCAGTTCTTTCTCCCATTGGTTTCCAGAGAGATCTAAGTTTTGAGAGGTTTAACATTTGTACGTTATGAGTGTGTGTATGTGTGTGTGTGGGGGTACTTAATTAATAAGAATATAAAATTATAACATAAAATTAGGTTCAGGGCCTTGCAAGGGGTCTGTGCAAATGAGGGGCCCTGAAGCTTATCCTTTATTTTGCTTTATGATAAATCCACCTCTGCCTGTTTCTATGGCCTGATAGTGACTCCTGAAGTTTGATTGTGATAGAAGTATAAGGTATTTTCCTCTTCAGGATACACCTTGTTCTTGTCTAAATCCTCTTCTCAACTAGATTTTTCCCTCTCTACCTCACCTGCCTAGTTGTGGCATTCAGTTTAATATAATACAGAATTGGAATAATTTAATTTCCCCTCTGCTTTTACTATAACTTTCTGGCACATACGTTGATAGACAAGTTCATTCACATCTGAGTTTCAAATAGGTTAATTTCCAAAGAATTATTTTAAATTTAACACAAACTTTCATATATTGGAATGTCATTCATATATACTCTATCTACATACATGTACAAAATGAGGATATATAGTTGATAATCAAATACCTAAATATTTTACTTATTTCTTATATTATCTTTAAAAATCAAGAAAAAGATCTCATAAATTCTGAGTGTACTATTTTCCTTATTCAATAAAGGATATAACATATAACCATTCAGCATGAGATCAATAAAGTATTTTAAGTATCAGGATAATTTATAACTATTTAATATATTGACATTTGCCATAAATTTATCCAAGGATTCACAGTCTGGTCACTCCATTCTATACCAAGAAAGTAATTTTTTTTGTTGTTTGTTTTTTGCGGTACGTGGGCCTCTCACTGTTGTGGCCTCTCCCGTTGCGGAGCACAGGCTCCGGGTGCGCAGGCTCAGCGGCCATGGCTCACAGGCCTAGCCACTCCGCGGCATGTGGGATATTCCCGGACTGGGGCACAAACCCATGTCCCCTGCATTGGCAGGCAGACTCTCAACCACTGCACCACCAGGGAAGCCCAAAAGTAATATTTTTGTCCAATAATTTCAATTCATTTTATCTGTTCCTCTATGAGAACTTCTCATGCTCTGATGTCTCTTGCTTCCCATCACACTGAACCCTTACCCACATTTTGGAAGCAAGTGAGATAAAAGCTTGTTTCTTATATTAAAAAAAAAAACATGATTATAAGCATACACCTATCTAGTTTACTTCAGTTTTTAATTAATAGCAAAAGCTAGTGTATTTGGGTCAGAAAAGCTAAGAACAATGTCATTTATTTGTAAATGTTTTGTGGCTAGAATAGATTATAGAATATCTTGATTTGTCAACAAGGCCAATTTGGAGTCAAGGATCTTAACAGGATGTAGTGAAGTTCCTCAAATATAGATTGTTTATAAATAGAAGCTGTTTGTTCAATAAATTCTGAGAATAATCTACCCAAACAACTGTGTGTTAATATATTATTGTATTCCATGTGGAGTCTCGTGTCATTTTCATATTTTTCACAATTGCTATATTCTATGTAATTACTTTGTGTCAGGGGGCATTTTTCCAATATTTTATTTTTCTATGTGTATTTTTTTTCCTTAAGTAATCTAACAAATGTGAAAAAAAATTTTCTATAACCTCCTTTTAATTATTAAAAACGATCAAAGATTATATGTAGGAATAGAAGTTTGACATAGAAGTTTTACATAGACTGGAATGGAAGTTTGACATAGAAGTTTTACATAGAAAATTTTGAATTTTCCTTTTAGTTAAGGTGATATTTTCTTTAAAAAATGTCTTCTTTAAATATGCATCCAATAGCTGCTGCTTTAAGAAAAAGAAGGAATATGTACTGAAAATTGCTGCAGCTATTTTTTAATCATATAATTCAGAGTCAAAGGTAGAGAGAGGTTTGATGATGAGGGAATGCATAGAGCTGTTAAGGTCAAGTCATCTGTATAAAGCCTACAAGTGAGCAGAACCTATTGGATTAAAGGTAAATTTGTTGGGTCATTCTTCCTGAGTCTCCTTGGTAGGGAATATGAATGTGAGAGAATTTTTGAGGAAAACCCTGTAAAATGTTATGCTTCTTGAGGACAGATCCCATACTTGATTGAGTGACCTGTGTAGTAATGGCCCTTAAAAGAGTGATTTCCTTGTCCTGTATCCACATTGCTCTTCATAACCAAAGTTCATAAAAGGCCCATCCCCACTGACCTCCTCCCCCTTTCATCACTCTGCATTTACTCTCCAACTCTATAAACTATAACGTCTGCTTTAATCACATCAATAAAATATCCTTTCCTTTCTTGTAACTATTTCCTTTCCTGTTGCAAAGCTATTGGGCATTTCTTTGGGCATTGTCTTCCTTGACCTCCCTTGTGGAAATTTACATTGTTTTTAAAATTTTCTGTTTATTTTTTTATTTTTCTCACTATATAATATATACTTCTTGAATTAAAATTCTGAAATATGCAAAAATCCATAAAGAAATTTATATAATACATTTGCAAATTTACTACTTAGAAAAAATTAATTGATGTAGCTCTGTTTCACAGGTGTGCGCATGCACACACACACAAACAGAAACACACACACAAAATTGAGTCAAAAGATATATTTGAAGAAGCTTGCTGATTTTCTAAATTAAGCTTTACACTACAAACATTTTCTCATGTCATTAAAACACTGAAATAGAACACTGACAATGATTGCATAATATTCCAGTCTATGGATGTAGCCTTGTTTAACATTTTACCTTTTTTTAGATTAAGAATGTTTCAAAATTTCACAATTACCAATCATGTTGGGGAAATGTCCTTGGATATAAAGCTGTACCCAATGTTGAATATTTCCTAAGAGAGATTTGACAGAGTGTAATTACGAAAGCAAAAAGTATCACCTTTTTAAAATGTCTTGAGACCTAAAGCTACTTTGTTTTCCAGGGAGTTGCTGAAATTTATGCTAGGACTGTGGTAATGTCCATTTTATTGCTCACTTGATAATTTTTTTTCCAATTCAATAAAAATCTGATACTGGTTTTATTTTGCATTTGTTTAGGGTATTTGATATAGAGTGAAATCTACCTAATTACCTCAAAAACATTTTTTTTTAACATTTTCTTTCCAATGGATTATTTTTTCTTTAATCATTCATGATTTTTCTTAATATCTATGGAATTGCAAAGTACCGTCCTAGATTATGGTAACTCCTGGGGGTCTTATCTTTATAGTCTAACTCCTTTATTCCCTTTAATTAGTTAATTTTACTGTATTGTCTCATCATCTCACATGGGGTTTTCTTCCTCTGTATCTTGCAAAACATGTAGAAATATTCCATCAAAAGTACCAACACAAAAGATTATATGTGCAGCACACTTGATGTACACACTCCATTAAGAGATTTACATTGTTTTTGCCTGACTTGGGAAAATGCAGGTCCATTGAGAATCCTGTATTATTATGCTGTTTACTTTTTATTCAGAGGACTTAGGAGGTTAGGAAGATAGGTATCTATATGTATTTTAACAAAGTTATTTAAGAGCTATAGTTAATAATAATTTTTCTAAAACTATTTTCATTTTTTTTTCTCACACTTAAATCTTACAAAGTTGAGGAAATAATGCATATTTTATCATAAAAAAGTTAATTGAACATAATATAACAATGATTTAGTCTAACAAAAATGTATTTAATTCAGGGTAATTGCAAAAGGAGAGTTACTCTTTCAAACTTTTCCAAGTCTTAAAAGATGAAGCAAAATCATTGGTGCCATCAGTGTTCGCATTTAAATAATCAGAATGCAGTACCTGAATAGTTACTGTATTACCAGATTAACAGAAATTCTAGCTTATGGAAAATCATAATTCTCCAGTTAATTACTTTCCTGTTGGACTACCCGAAAGCTCCTTCGAATGCACAATAAAAGTCTCTGACCCAACTGTACTAGGTAAACCTACAGTGAATTGACATACTTTTCATCCTTTAACACCTAGACAAGTGGTCTAATAAAATAAAGGGCCTTCATCCCTTTAAGCACACTGATGCATTTGGTCACACACAAGTGGACGTGGGAGTGAATTTGATTACTGTGTTTAGAGAGCTGAGTGAGAAGAATATAATCTTCAAGAGATGGAGAGATGTGGGTTGGATGGAGAGGATAAACCAGAAAGATGGCAGGGTTGGAGACAAAGAAAGGAGCTGGTGAGAAGGCTGGAGATCTGCTCAGATGGAAGTGAGCAGGGAAAAGAATCTCTGCCGGAGAGGTTGACAGACAACCTCAAAGAACACTATTGTTTGTAGTCAGTATCGAATGATGTGTCCTTTGCCTATAAGTGTTTTACCTCTGTGTGTGGATTTAAAATAATTAATTAATATATTTCTATGTGAATACTTGTGATACATAGCTTTACACACACATTTTTACAAATAGTCATTGAACCCTTGTATGCATAAGTATATATATGATATATTTAAATATGCATTGGATAGAGGTATATTGCTTGTTCTATTTTTAACTGTATCATTTAAAATATATATTTATAGGGAATTCCCAGACGGTCCAGTGGTTAGGAGTCCATTCTTTCATGGCTGAAGGTGCAGGTTCAATTCCTGGTCCAGGAACTAAGATCCCATGGACTGCTCAGAGCGGCCAACAACAACAAAAAATAAAATATATATTTATTTTCAAGTCAATATACTCACTAAATAGTCTCAGTTTTCTTTACTGGACCCTTTCCCTTACTTATTTTCTACATATTGAAGTATTTTAGAGGTATATTTTTTTCCTATCAATACACAGTATCAACCTAGGTAATCTCTTCAAGTCACATGGTTTTAAGTACATATCAGAACCATGGTCCAAACCACAGGCGCTAATCTGTTTCCAGCTGCAACTCTTAAAGTCCTTACTTTACACAACCATCTATATGGTTAAGACAGTTGAAATAAGTTACATAGTGTCATCACTCCACTACCTAATACTCCAATATTCCCATTGACTTATAGTAAAATCAAATTTTGTACCCTTTTGTAAAATAATGAAATCCTACAGAATTTCATTCTGCACATCTTTCTGACACCATCTCTCTCAACTTCCTTAAACATGTTGCTCCAGCTACATGGCACTCTTTCTATTCCTGCCCTAGGAACTTTGTAACAGCTAGTTTTTCTGAAATGTTTCTTCAATTTTACATGCATGGTTTTTCTCCTCAATTTAGGCTCACCTTAAATATCATCTCTTAAAGAGTCCTCTCATGAGCATCCGATAAAATACAATTCTCTCCATGCATCAATCTCATATCACTTTCTTTTAATTATCTGTAGAGAACCTATCACCATTTGCTATTTATTTCTTTATGGATGTTTACTATCTGATCATTCTAAACTTGTGAAAACAGGGACAATGTCTGTCTCAGAATCATCTCATATCAAGCATTCTATAAATGTTTGTTTCAAGAATTACTATTGTGGAGAGTCTTTACGCATGGGTAGATAGCAGGATGAGAAAAAGGTTCATGCTTTTTCCATTCTTTTTTTAAAAAATAAATTTATATTTTTATTTTTGGCTGCGTTGGGTCTTTGTTGCCGCACACGGGCTTTCTCTAGTTGTGGGGACTACAACTAGAGACTACTTTAGTTGTAGTAGTCTTGCAGGGACTACTCTTCCTTGTGATGCACAGGCTTCTCGTTGCAGAGCACGGACTCTAGGTGTGCCAGCTTCAGTAGTTGTGGTACACGGGCTTAGATGCTCCCCGACACATGGGATCTTCCTGGACCAGGGATTGAACCCGTGTCCCCTGCGTTGGCAGGCAGATTCTTAACCACTGTGCCACCAGGGAAGTCCCCTTTTTCCATTCTTGAAAAATCCTATTAGTTTTATGAAAATACATCCTGTACTTTATCCTGTCCAAATCCACTTTAGATGAGTCACTGTGACAAAAGGGAATAATTTGGAACTTTTGGTTTGATTAATCAATTTATACTTATTTATTATTCAAAGTAAATACATATTTGAGTTACTGCTGGAAAAGTATAGGTGGATTTTGATTAGAGGTAGGGAATTAAAAAGTATTTTTTTATTTTACTTCAAGACAACACTATGAAATATGTAGTTAAAATTCAATGTAAATTTTCTCTTTCCTTTAACTCATGTTCATTTCTGGAGAAGAATTGCTGTTATATGAAACAGAGGAACAGAAAAAAATCATTTTTGTATGAATTTTTTTTGCACTTAGTTCTTTGTGCTTATAGTAGGCTTCCAAACTGGGAAAGGTAAATAGCTTATAATCGGTATATACTAAAGTATATGAACTCCTGAGAATATGCAGAATTCTGCAAGGTTAGACAAAGAAAACCTGTACATCTTTGGAGCATTAATTTACCTTGAACGTTTGTGGGGAAAACAGTATTTTCCCTTGAAAACAGGCAAATAGAAAATGTTACATGATTTTTTTAAGACAAAATATCACTCTCTGAAGAAATTTCTCTATTAGATCTTACATATTTGTGTTATGATCTGCACACCCGTGGCTGTGGAATTTGCATCTCCTTTACAGTGGCAAATAGACAATTTGGTAGAAAAATATAAAAATCACTGGCCTGTGATACAAAATTATTTTTATCCTAGAATTTCATTTTAATTGATGAATATGAAGACAAATGATAAATAAATTAATACTGTTGCCAGGTATTACTAAATGCATGAAAGGGAATTTATGTAGGAGTGGGAAGTCTCAGATCTAGACCAACTTACACTATTTATTTATTTCAAAACTGCACACATTTAAATGATAAACAGCAAAATGCTCCCTCACCACTTTTGTTATTGTAGTGGCTTTAGGGTCAGAAAACTGAACTCCCAGCATCCTACCATTTACTGTGTAGCAAACTTGGTTAATGGCATTCACCTCTTTGGGCCTCAATTCCCTCATCTTTAAAGGGAAGGGTTAGTTTGTATTCATAGGTCTCTTGCAGCACTGACCTGCTGTGATTCTGTTTCCTTTTGCTTTTTCATTATGTCTCATTAAAAGTAGGTTTCTCCATTCTTAGACTTCCCATATCTCTATTCAAAACCACCTGTTTCAAGTTCTCTTCTCTATTTCCTGAAAAATGCCTGAAAAATGTTAATGTGGTTTGGGTATCCTACCTTTATTCATATATCCAAATTCTCTTCTTCTGAGGCAAACTATAGATGGTAAGAATTGTGATAGCTGGGATCAGAGAATCCCAGGATACCACTGAATCCACGATTATTCATTCCATAGAATATACTGATGAACAGAATAGAAGAGCTTGATATCTCAATTCTTGTGGTTAGTAACGTAGCCACAAAGACTCATGTCTTCCAGAGATACACTACTCATTTGTAAATGACAGAGGCAATGTGAAGTTCCTTTGGAAGCTAAGAGCTGATTGTCACTCTTAGTTATTTTCAGTAGACTACTTTGATTGTAAAAGCTATCCTTGGACACAGTAGTGGCTCATCTCTAGGGACAGCGGAGAGAAGCTTTTTGTGTTCATCTATCAGCCCTAACTCTTACTGACCGAAAGGTTTAGTCACATTTCCAGAGATTATCTACTCTTACTTAACCCTGAGGCCAAAACATCAGTCGTAGCTGGGATCTTCTGAAGACGCTTTTTGCGGAATGGAATTTGAAAAGTGAATGAGAGTCATATTACCACACTATATTAAAAGACCAATTTGATTGTTATATAGTATATTTAACCATCAAATGGGAATCCAAGTCCCAGAGGTTAAGCTGAGGAAATATAATTAATTATAAATAATTTTATGTGAGATTCACCTAACATAATTAATTAAAGAAACATTATAGAGAGAAGAAATCATTTCAAGCATTTGATGGCTATTATGTTACTATTATCACGTGATTGGTAACAAAGTGAGGAAGGCTTATTATTAGGTCTTTGACCCCATTCCTGCCAGATACTGATGGTTCTGAATTCCTATCTGTTTTGCGATGTCCTGTCAATCATTGTAGCTTCCCACCAAAACAGCAGGTAACAATTGGTATTGAGAAGAAAGAAAAAAAAAAAAAAGAAAGAAAACTTTCCCCAGATTCAATTGGGGTCATCTATGTTTTCTTTTTCTATTATTAGGAGCTGGGGATATGAATTTCCCTCAACCACAAGGGTATCAGTTTTGTGGAATGTGGGAATAAAATACTCCTGGTAGCATTAACAAACAACAAATATTGCATTCTTTTGAAGTATTGAATACTACCATCAAAAGTTATATGATTAGGGGTTCAAAATTTATATAGTCTTCAAGAATATGTGGGAGAGAATTTCCAAAAGCCAGTTGATGTTAAAATTCATTGTGATTGGGCTTTTCTGGTGGCGCAATTGTTGAGAATCTGCCTGCCAATGCAGGGGACACAGGTTCGAGCTCTGGTCTGGGAGGATCCCACATGCCGCAGAGCAACTAGGCCTGTGGGCCACAGCTACTGAGCCTGTGCGTCTGGAGCCTGTGCTCCGCAACAGAGGACGTGATAGTGAGAGGCCCGCTCACCGCGATGAAGAGTGGCCCCCACTTGCCACAACTAGAGAAAGCCCTCACACAGAAATGAAGACCTAACACAGCCATAAATAAATAAATAAATAAATAAATTTTAAAAATTAAAAAAAAAAGGACTACTTAAAAAAATAATTCTTGGGCTTCCCTGGTGGCGCAGTGGTTGAGAGTCCGCCTGGCGATGCAGGGGACATGGGTTCGTGCCCCGGTCCGGGAAGATCCCACATGCCGTGGAGCGGCTGGGCCTGTGAGCCATGGCCGCTGAGCCTGCGTGTCTGGAGCCTGTGCTCTGCAATGGGAGAGGCCACAACAGTGAGAGGCCCACGTACTGCAAAAAAAAAAAAAAAAAAAAAAAAAAAATTCTTTGTGATATAGCAGCGCTCCTGGAAGAAATGGAAGAACACTTTTCAGAAGCTGTTAGCTATAATAATTCATTGTGAAAGAAATATAGTAATTCTGGTACTGTTTTAAAGAGGAAGTGTTAAGTAGGCTAGTAAAAACTCAATACTTCAACTGAAAGGAGACAGAAAAATCAGCATTGAAAATAGGGATTTGGTTTTCTATAGGTATATTCTATATAGAGAATAAAATAAACATGTTGGTTTTATACCTTGAATAATGCCAAGAGTTCAAACGGGCTACATGTGATTATACAATTTAAATTTTATTTTCATGTGGTAATTTGTATATATGATTAAAATTTCATATATTTTAAAAGACTGTAGTACAGTTATATGTATTTTACAGATCTCTTAAATAAAAAGGTATAATAGAAAGACATACTATTGGGAGTGAGCACTGCCATGTAGTGCTAACTTGGGCACTAATGAAACTTATATTCCTAGAAAATGCATATGAAGTACTTAGACTAAAAAATAATAAAATAAAATCTTTTCCAGATCAAATATTTTATGAGAAATTATAGTGCCTGATAATTATGAATTTTGCATGACATGTTTTCCAAAGAACAGAAAGAAAAATTACCTTTAAGCTGATAATAGGGAATAATGAAACTATTTAATATTTAATGAGTGATCACATTATGCTAGGCACTGTGCTAACTGCTTTATGTTAAATTTTTCCCTTTATCCTTCCAGTAACTTTACAAGATAGATACTGCTGTTATTTTATAGCTGCAAAATAGGCTTAGGAAGATTAAATGACTTGTTCAAAGTCACACAGTAAGTGTTGGAGCAGGGTTTGACTCAAGGTTCAGGCTCTTAATCTCTACACTCCTGCTTTTAACATGCGTACTAGGAACCCTATTTACAAGAGATGAAAACAGTAGGAATTTTAACAGCATATAAATAATTAAAATCAATATAAGATTCTTATCTACAATGTATTAATAATTTGGAGTGAGAGTCTCAAGTTATTCCAGCAAACATTCTATTTAAAATCCTGACGTGTTAATCTTGATTGCATTTTGATGCCTTTTGAACTTTAATATCTGTCAGTAGACCAAGTTTTATTTGATATAAAGTACAGATTACTTCTGTGTTCTACACAGAGATTCTCATTCATTAATGGTTAAACTTTGTTATTTCCATAACAATTGAAAAACAAATGGCAGTGCTAATAGAGTTTGTCAGAGGTTGAGAGATTATATTTGACCTGAGGCAAAATAAACAATGTACCCCTGTGAAAGCATGAGCCTTTTTTCAGTTTAAAAATATCAAATTATGGTTAAGGACTTTGAAAGTCACAGGATTGTAGCCAAAGTAATTGTTACTTAAGCAAGGACTTAATCATTTTCCAGTCTATCTCAAGTCAGCGGTAACTTGTTTGTCACTACTTTCCTAATATATTGTTACTAATAATCTGAAACGGCTTTTGGAAGTTGGCAGGACCCATATGGCTTTTCTAAAGAGGCAAGTTTCTGCATATGAGACCATCATATTCAATAGATTTTCCTCCGCCCCATAGCAAAGGAAACTAAGCTGAGACTACCAGTTATTTTATTGAAATAGGCCTTGCTTGTAAAGTGAATTCCACTTTTCTTTCGTAGCTCATAATGTTACTCCAAAGTTATCTAAGAAAGATTAAGTGCTCATAAAATATGGACTAAACAGCAACTGGGTTTGGTTGCCACATACATGCAGAAAGTGATTGCAGTGATAAGCCATGTGGATGCCAAGTGTTTTGGAGTCATTAAAACTGTGTTTCAATTAGTTCTAAAGTTTATTTGGGCTAAAATAAATCTTTAACCAAGGAGAGAGATCCATTTTCACACAGGAACCTTCTTAAGGGACTAAAATCTCGAAGAATGATAATGGGCAGTTAAAGGAAAACATATTTAATGGTAGCTGGACAAGTCAAAAGGATAGATTGCACATTGCCATGGTTATACAGTCAGTATGTGATTTTATTTTATGTTCACAATCCTCAAAGCTTCAGAGTTTCTGTGAAAGTTTAGTTTGAATTATTTATAAAATAATCCATGAGGGCCGTATTTCAAATAGTATCTAATATAGTTTAAATAATTTTACTGTAAATTATGGAAAATTTTAATTTCTGAAACAAAAAAAAATCAGTATTTAAAAAGAATGATCCTGCAAAGTTTTATACGTGTTATGTAGATTTGCAGTTCTTTATCATAGAAGCAAAATGAAAATCATTTAAAACTTGTCTATAAAGCCAATTTATTTCTTCGACCAACACCAACTTGAGCACTTATCCATTCTGAATTTGAAATCAAAATGCTTTGAATACAGCTTATGAGCCTCTTTGTTTTGGGGGGAAAAGAACCACTAAACCAAACTGAAGAGAAAGAGGAGATAATAGAGCTTGGAAGCAACCTTTTGGCAAAGAGGAACAAGAGCAGTGGAATAATTTAATTGCTCATCAGCTAATTATACGGTATTATAATGTTAATGTGTCTTCATCATGACAATGTAATAGGTATAGATTGAAGCATATGAAAAAGAAAGTGTTGATGCAGTAATTATAAGTAAAAGTGGAGCTATTAGCGTAATTATAACGCTTCATCGGGTAATTAACATATTGTTCAATTTGAAATGAGGAACAGTGAAAAAGTTAAATATTGAAGGACATGCCTTTGACACTCCAGAGATGTCTTTGAGCCTTTGCAGAGAAGAGGGTATTCCATGTTGATACGGTTATTTCCTGATTCCCTTTTCCATGATTTATTATTTTTCATCATCTATGCTACTAAAGAACACAGTAATTTGAGTGTGAGATGCTACTGGTGGTTAATTTTTTTATGTAATATGATCCATTTTGCTGCTATTTCTTTTGCAGTTTTGTCTCATTTTGTATTCCCTTGGTCATTAAATAAGCTAAAAACTTTAAAAATTAAATTAGCCCAAAATGAAATAATGTATGTGGACAATTCTATAAACTGAAGATGGTGATAATTATTTTTTGACATACCTGAGCAGTTTCTTCTGAGACGTTTGGGAAATTTCCTTGTATTTCAATACCAATGGGTAACATGGGTTTTTTTTTCAAAATCTCAATAGCTCAGAAATATCCATTTACTGTAAAGCCCTTTGAATGGATTATAAAGAAAAACAGCAACAAGTAAACACTGACGATGAGTGGTAGGCAGCTACAATTATGTGACCTGTCTGCTAATTTTCTTTTAATAATAATAGCTCAGTGACCATCTATATGCAACACTGTTCTGAATATATTATGTATATTAACACATTCAATGTCTACCTTATTTCTTGTTTTATTCATACATTTTACAGAAGTGATAGCTACCATAGCAGAGGTTAAGGAACTTGGCTGAGATCACTTATCTCTTAATAGTAGAACTGGGATTTGAACCCAAGTGACTGGTATCAGACTTTGTCGACCCTACAGTACTACTCCCAGATCTCAATTCAGGGGCTTGTTAGAAGACTTATGAAAAGTTTCCATATTCAGATTAGAACAGGGTAGTTAAGCAAGATTTAAAGAGCTGATAAATAGGATAAATAGAGTCTGTGTAGGTAGAGAAGGAGGCAATTAAATATGCAAAAGTTGAACATGACAAAGAGAGATCAATTTGGTTGCAGTGGAAGGTCATGAAGAGGAGCCCCAGGAGAAACAAACAAACAAAACAAACAGAAACTACAGACTTAGATTAGAGCCTAATCATAAACAGCCTAAAGGCCAAAATGAGAAGACACAGAGAAGCTCATTAACTTATCCTACTCAGTGTGTATGGATTTCCCAAATGCCTATGATCAACACATATACGTTACCATTGCTAGGTATGGAGATGGATGTAGGACAGTTAGTAGAGGAACTAGAGGTAGTGATCCCCTAATACTTTGTTTTCAAAATAACAAAAAAGGGCTAAATTTCTGAGACCATAATTCCTGCTGAAATTTTATTTTGTTATTTTGAGATAGCAGGCTGCAAATCTATCAATATTAACACTTTCACATATTCCTTACAAAAAGCTGTATTTTTGAATTCTGTTCTTATAAATGTTCTCATCAGATTGGGTTAAGGGGTAAAAACACCATGTAATTGAGAAAAATAGACAAGCAATTTCTATTTCTATTAAGATGTATTTATAAAACTGTCATGGACTTTGAAGGTGTCTACTTTCTTATTTTAATGTTCTATTTACCATCTTAAAATTTAGAAAAAAAGGTGAACAATAAGACAAATTAGTTAACTTAAATCTGGTAGACTGTGTACTAACAGTTTCCACAGAATAATTCTATCAGAGGTGTAAAATAGTTGGGCATGTTTTGTTGTTTAGGATGCAGCTAAAAACACAATCCAGAGCCTATGCTTGAAATGACATGGCTTCTTTCTTTTAGGGGATTTGTGGATTGGCATCTCTGTAGTAGAAGGAGAACAGGCCCTGGAGTCAGAATGATCCCAGGAACTGACTCAGTTAACCTCTCTGAACCTTATTTTCCCTATTAGGAGAGACGTACTAATAATTTCTATCTTGCAAGGTTCTTGAGAAATTAAAAATACGTATAAAATGGTTATCACAGAAGCTGGCACATGTTCATTGTTCAGTTAAAACTGGCTAAGATTATTGCTATTCAGTCTGAGAGAGTTACTGAACAATGCTTAGTACTATTTAATAAGAAGTTCTGAAAAGTTTAAAACAAATCCATGAAATTATGTTGTGACTTTCTTTTAAAGTAATAATTATAGTTCTCAATCTGTAGTGAAAGAGGTACTAAGCATTATAAAAGCAAAATATAGTCATGGAAAGTATCCTCTGTTCAAGACCCTTCACGAAGAGTGGAGAATTATAGTTGTCAGAGGTTAGCTACGAAGGGAACTAATGCTAGTTCTAACTCTTCAAAAAAGATTTTATTTGTAATAATTCCAAGCTAATGAGTATAAGTTAGTATCCTTCACAGCAAAGTTACAGTCCACATAAAACACACACACACAGACACACACACACGTGACTTATAGAACACATCACATTACAATTACTCATGTATTATCCCACAAACATATACTGAACACTCACTAATTTCCTGTGCTAGGTGTTACCTTTGCTCAACTCTGAATATCATGAAAAGCAGATGTTATTTCTCTCATTTTTACACCCTACAAAATCTAGCAGAGCATACTTGAAATATAATAAGTACATAATACATATTTACCAAATACATAAGCAAATAAATGAACTTTTACTTTGGAGATAAAGTCGGTTTTAAGAAAGATGGTGATCATTTAAATTCATTGTGATTTACAAAACACCAATTTGCCAGAAACTTTGTTACTTTCTCTAAGCAAAATTTGTCTCACGATAGTAACAATGAACAGTCATACATACATTTATATTTTGCCTAATTTTACTTTCCCCCACTTTCTTTGACCATTTCCTAGAAGAAATGTACATGGACAGTGAAATAAGGAAAAAGATTGAGAAAGAACTTTTGGTCTTTTTTAAAGTAACTGAGAACACAGCATATTCTTCTGTGGCTTTCATTTTTTATTTCAATCCAGCACTTAGCTGAGCAGTATTACCCACAAATATATAAAAAAAAAAAGTTGACCTTTTTCTCTATAAGTTTAACATCATGGTTTCTTGATATGGTGAAACTGGCAGGAATCTTAACAATCCAATTGTTCTCTTAGTTAGAGAGGAAGAAAAATAGCCAGAAAAGTATTTCTTCTTTTCCTTATGAAGAAGAAAAAAAAGGGAAGGGACTGCATGAGGAACTCATAATAGTTTTGAGAACTGGAACATTTAACCTGGAAGAAAAAGAAAAGTCTCAGGTAGAGGTATTTTTGACCCCTTATTCTCTTGGTTTTAGTCACATGCTTTGCTGACAGCTCTGGGGACCTGAAGCCTGGAAACCTGTTAAAGGTAGGGCTTATCTGTAAAAAGCCTAAATTTAAAGAATTGTTAGACTTTTTATCACTTACTCTAATTAATCACCAAACAACTAATCAATAAGATTTACTTGTAGTTTTTCTCTTCTTATATTTTTTATGAAGAAAAATAATTCCTACCAAATCAGAAATTCAAATATAATAGATCATAATCTAGGATAATGAACTTTATGTTGTGCTCATAAAAGGAAACATAAAAATTTTCTCAACATTTTTTAAGGTGTCATGAATTTCTGCATATGTGAAGGAAAAGTTATTCCCAAATATTGTTAACCCAATAGTGTATTTCATCACTATTTTGAAAATCATATATTGAATATGATGAGTACTTTAAATATATACATGATTAAAGAACAGTAATTTCCTATAAAATAATGAAATACAAAGAAATGCAACAGCTTAAGGTTTCCAAAATCCCTGAGATTTTGAGTCATTCTCCTGTTGTGGTGACCTTTGTGCCAGTGTTTTGGGAAAGATTTGATCTCATTTCCTGGTGCCCATCTAAACTTTGTCGTTTGGACTAGATGTTTTTATCCAGGTCAGAATTTCAAGAGGTTGTATCAGTTCTATGAGATTTACCATGTTCCATGGAAAAGTTTACCATTTCCACAGAATCAATCTGCATGTAAGAAGTTTATGTCAAAATATGAAGACCTAGTTGTCACAGAGAGAATGCTAATTGTTATCCAGATATTAAGCCTGTGACATTTTTCTGTATTCTTTTGCCAAGGAAAACCCAATGTGTCTCCTTTCATTCTGGTGGGACATAAACGGAGGTACAAACTCTGAATATAATTAGCAGTGGAATTAGTTAATCATTATTTTGCATTAATTAAGTAATTTTGTATAGTTTGGAATATATTTATAATACATTTACACAAGTCATTTAAAATAAAAGATTTGGGGCTTCCCTGGTGGCGTAGTGGTTGAGAGTCCGCCTGCCGATGCAGGGGACGCGGGTTCGTGCCCTGGTTCGGGAAGATCCCACATGCCGTGGAGCAGCTGGGCCCGTGAGCCATGGTTGCTGAGCCTGCGCGTCCGGAGCCTGTGCTCCGCAATGGGAGAGGCCACAACAGTGAGAGCCCCGCGTACTGAAAAAAAAAAAAAAAAAAAGTTTTGGTGGTGTTTTGAGAGGCTATAATTACATTTTCTTGTTAATTTTCATCCTTTTGCTGCCTTCATTAGGTCAGGGCCTCCTTTCACATCTACAGTCTCTCAGGTAAGTTCATTCTCATCTCCCATACATGTTCATTCTCTGATGTGGCAGGACTCCATGTTGTTCATAGGACTTGGAAACTTGAAGACAGAAAAGTTCCAAATTTCGTACCAACCTTTACCTCTGCATTTTGCTAATCTTTCCCCAAATGAAACAGAACGTTTTATTTAAACAACATGAAACCTAAAACAATAACAGCAAAAAACAAACACAAAAGACATACAAGAAAACTCTCAATATTGATACTAATCAATAGCTGATTGAAACGACTGTGAGTGAAAGTGAAAAGGAAAGGCGTGATAGTTAAGTTTCTCTACTGTACGCTGTTTCCTCTGCCTGGAAATAGCCCCCATAGTTATCTTGATCATTTCTACCACGTGGCTATAATATAACTGCATCTCTAGTATTTATTTTTTAGTTCAGGGTAGTTTAGATGCACAATAGGAATTGCTTTGTCCCTTATCCCCAGACTTATAGAGAATTGTAACCTTCAATCAAAGGGTAGTAGCTCATATTTTTAAAGGGATCTAAACTTTTATGTTATATAAGCATAACATAAGAAAATGTATTTTTCCGTGATCTGTACTATTTCTCTAGTGTCTTTCAGGGTCTGGTTTAATGCTGTGTATATAAGCTTTGCTAACATGCTTCCAAAACAAAGTGAGGTTAAAAAAATGTAATCTCCTTCCTCACTAGGGAAAACTATAGCTTTCCTATTATCTCTAACTAGACAAGGAATTGAACTAAGATTTGGATTTAGTAGGGCTTTTTTGGTTTTCTTTTCTTTTCTTTTCTTTTTGAATCAAATTGTGATTGGGGACATTCTCACAGTTTAGGAGAAGCCTTTGAAAAGGAATTATTGGAAACTGTAGGCTAACTTTCTTCTCAACATGTACTTGAAGTAGATAGTGATGAGTTTAATATAGGGACCTCATCCTGTATAAGTTTTGTCTGATTTTTGACTGATATGAAGATTTAGCATATTAATTCATCATTGATATAAAATATATACAAATTTTACTTAAGTAATAAATGAGGAATTGGGAATACATCCATAAAATGTTCATCCCTATGTGCCCTAGTTAGGGTACATATGTACAATCACTAAGAAATTGAAAGCATACTAGTAATCAAACTTCTTTTTAGATCAGTTCAATTTGTCAGCTTTTTATTATATGCCTGTTTGGGTCAGGTACTCTCCTAGGAAATGGGGATAAGATGAACTTTTACATTTACTTATCCAGTGAAGCATTTATTCTATTTACTGAGCATATACTTACATGCCAGGTACTACTAGTTTCTGAAGAGACAGTGGTCAGCAAAACAATGTTTTTGCCCTCAAGCAGCTTATATTCTAATGAGGAGAAAGTACAATGACACATACCTGCTCTCAAAGAGTTTATGGTCTCGTAGTGCAGACTGTCAAATATACAAACAAAAACAATACAATGTGATATGGGCAATAAATGAAACACATTCATATCATTACAAGGCAGGGAGAAACAGTTGGTCTTATCTGGAGACATCAGAAAAGGATTTGTGAGGTGATGAACCTTGAATGGGTCCTAAAGGATGGGTATTTTTCAGGTGTAGGGAGTTAGTTGTGAGGAGGTATCTTAGAGAGAAGGACGGATAGATGCAAAGCCATGGCCTTGTAATGCAACATAGTATGTGCAAGCAACACAAGCCATTTGACATTAATACACATTACATGGGGGTCGGGTGGGACAGCAGAACCAGGTAAGAACATTTACATAGGAAGAATCAAATTATCCTAAGAAGTATGGACTTTATTCTGTAGTTACAGGGAAACCATTCATGGTTTTAAAAAAAAGATGAATGTGGTCAGTTTGAATTTTAGAAAAATCACTTCTTAGCAGTGTATCTCAAAGACGAGAATTGATCTAATTTATATCCTCTGTTATTAAAACTAGTAGCATCTGAATTAACATTTAGATAATGCCTTTACCTAAACTAGATATTTTTCTACTGCTTGTCAGTGGGAAGTTATAAGATAGGAAAAATGTCAAGCAACCTAGTTTTTAAGGTGTTATTTCTTAAAAACTTAAGCACAAAACTGAATTTTGAAAAGGTAGAAATTCACTTTGTTCAAGTAAAATTGTCCTTTTGGCTGAGCATTTTTTTTAATCAGATTCGTATCTATTTCTTAGTGTCAAATGAGGGAAAAATCAATTGGTCTTTCCCAAGTTATTTATGTTCATATAAGTTCAGTCTTGATTGTGAAATAAGAGGAAAAGGGTCTCTAACATCTTGACTATGTTAATAAAAATGTTAGCATTTGATGAACTGAAATGTTTTCCCAAAATGTTTTCATCTATTTATCTCAATACCTAATTTAACTTTATTTACTTTTAAATTTATATACTCCCATTATATACTCCTCCAAATCAACATTTGCCTATAGTCTTACTCACTTAACTTCTTTCTGAAGTAAGGTATAAGTAAATGAAATATTTTGGTTTCATTTCCCCATCAATCATTATTTCTAAAAAAAACAGCTTTCACTTAGTTAGCTGAGAATCTTAGCCATTTACTCCTTTCTTATCCCTTGTAGGATAAGAATATAGAGAAAACTATCAAAATGTCAGTTAATGGAGCCATATTTACTTTCTAAATATTTTTTCTTTATATTTTGTCCATAAGAAAAGCCTAATATTCAAAAGCAGACTTAATTGTCTGCCTTACTCCTGAGCCATCATAGAGTAGAAAAAAACAGAATAAAAGCAAATATAGATAAAGGTAGATAAAATGCATAATGGATATTTCCTACAGAGAAGTCTCTCTGGAGGTGTATGTAAAAGTGAGAAGAAAGAGAGATTAATAGCCTGACACAAATAGCTTCCTTAATATGTGGATAATTATCTTTATCATGTGTACAACAAGTGGGAATCATACTATCCTCAAAGTAGGGAAATAACATGTTTGCTCATAACAACTACTGATTTTGAGACAAGACATAAGACTTTTTTTTTTTTTACATTTCATTAAATCTGCAATTGTTTAAAGGGCTTTGTTTTCTTCTATAGATAAATGATGGTAAACAATGATTCATAATTGATTTTGATTTACTGAGATTTCTTTTTACAATTTTTGTGGCTTTGAGTACTCTCCTTATGTTATTTCATTGCAGAATCTTCACAACCTCATTTGTTATTAATATCCCCATTTTACGTGTGAGTAAACTCAGGCTCAGAGATGATAAATAATTTACCAAAGAGCAAATAGCTAATAAGAGGCAGAGATGGTATTAAACCAAACTAAAGTCTCTATGACCTTAGAAACTTTATTTTTAACTGCTACCTAATATGGCTTCCATGTTACTGTTTTAGGTTATTACTGCTGGTAATACTCATACGGTAAATGTTATGATACAAGTTATTTTTTAAATAATTAATTTATAAATGCTAAGAGACGTATTGTAAAGATTGCGTAATGTTCTTGTGTTTGAATATAAATCTTAAAGTTTACGCTTTTAATATTTTAACATGTAGGCTCTTTGAAAAATGAATAAGGCATTTTGTTCTTGTTTGTCATCAATTTTAATACTCTGACTTGATATTGTTTTGGTTGCCTTGAGTTGCATTACTAAATTTAATAAAATATTATTTAATAATGCAAATGATTGGCTGCATACCCAGCTTCTCTGAGATCCCAAGGGTCCTCCACTACCTTCATTAGAGAAGTAATCTTGATATCACTAATTTATTTTTTTTTAATTAGCCATCTAAAAATGTACAAAGAATAAGTAAAAGATTTGAGAATAGAAACCAGGCCCCTAACATTATTGTACATTTCCAACTGGACTAAAATGAAACATTTTTATACTTTTATGAGCACCATTTCTCCCTACCATTTGTTTGGTGTTTAAACTGTTATAGAGTCACCAAATGACCAGACTCAAAGTTCATCCCTCAGTATACTTTCCCATTTTCTTATCATCTCTCAAATGGATGAAAGTATTCACTCTTTCTCTGAGGGTTGTGGTTGTTTTTATGTCAGCTGTCCTTCCTCCTTTTCTTCTTTGTTACTCTTTTATTTTTCAGGAAAATAAAACACACTGAACTTTCTTCCTCTCTTATTACACTTTCAGTCCCGTATACATATTTCTCCCTGGCATTCTTATTACAAGAACCACTTTCTAGCACATCTACTTCCTTACCTCTAAACTCATCAAGAATCAGCTCCATATAGAAATCTGTGGGAAGAGAGATAGCAACAATGTCCCCACACCACATCATATGCTACTAAAGTACTTTGTTTCCTATCCATTTTTCATTTAAATAAAAAAATATGATTCTTTCTATTTTCTAAGTATCATGTCTACATCTAAAATATTCCATCTGGTAGAAAACTCAAATTTAAACACATCCTTATAAAAAGTGGCAAAGGTACTGTAATAAACTGGTCTCTGTTCATGTTTGTTTGAATATACAGCTCTGAAGCTATGTGTTTTGTAGTATCTAATGCTGATTTCAAACATATGTTGGTCTATTGTCAATTTTTATTAAACTAGCTTGCTAAAGTGTTCTCTTAAAGTTATGCCACTACTGAATTTACATATGTTTATTTCTAGTTTTTAAAATAATCTATCAAAATAAACAGTCTCAGTGCTAAAGTTAGAAAAAAAAATTACTGCCTTGCAATTTTCAGTTATCTCTTCTTTTCAAACTTTCAGTAAATGTGGGATAAAATAAGTTTTGTACATTAACAAGTAGTTCAAAGAGGCTGGAATTCTATAATCATAATCAGCAGAATCCATATATGGCATTTCCATATTGCTTCCTAACATCTTGAGTTTATTAGTGGGAAATTTAATTTGTGCTAATCAGCCTGAGGCACAAGGAGTGAAAAATTAACTTGATGCATATATTTGATGTTTTTTAGTAGTTCTCAGTTTTGCGCTATAACGACAACATGGCAACCCAGAATAAACACATAGATCTACAGTGTCACTTCTGATTACCACATTACTGTAAATAGCTATAACTTGCTGAAAAACCAGCCACAATTCATTATCTTCCTGGTATTATCTGAGAAGGCA
Organism: Mesoplodon densirostris; assembly: GCF_025265405.1. NCBI lineage: Eukaryota > Metazoa > Chordata > Mammalia > Artiodactyla > Ziphiidae > Mesoplodon > Mesoplodon densirostris. The sequence continues at coordinate 25,709,443 of NC_082668.1, forward strand.
TGCATCAACACTGCATAATAAATGGCATGTTTGAAAATTCCAAACTTTCATTAATGGCCTGAATCTGGGTTTAGAGTCTGTTTTCTAAAATGATGTTTAGAGATATTAATACACTTAAGAATGTTCTTGTTCAGGCTCAAAGGAGGCACCAAAAGACAGAAAAGCTCATTTCTCTTCAGACTCTCTTAATTCCTACTCTATATTCACTAGGGATTGCTGCAACAGGAAACAGGTTAGTGACTGGGAAAATTGCCATAATAATCTTCATCACCACTTCTGTTTCCTTCTTTGAGTCTTCTCTGCCATACGATTTAAAATAAAGTGTCAGAGAATAACCTTTGTGAGACGTACACTTAACCATCATCTTTTCTAAAGAACAGGGATCTCAAAATATGGTCCATAAATATGGTGACCTTTTAACTTTTTTTTTCCAAACTGAGACACTTCTGAAAGTAAAAGTAGTCACTCAATAATTACAGCATGACAACAGGTGTAAATTAAGGTTCTTTCGTCATACCCAGAGATCTGGTCATCTTGCCATGGACTGCCCTACAAGAGAATCATTTAGTGTGATTGCTCACAAATCTGGATTCTTGGAGCTCAACTACTGATTCAGAATCTCTGGGTTTATAGCCTGGGGATATGTATTTTTCGGAAGGTTTCCAGATGGTTCTTAAAGGTACTAAAATAATAGTAGTCACATATAATGATTGCCATGTACCAGGCACTCTTCTAATATTTCATATATGCTACTCCTTTAATACTCACGACCACTACCATAGAATGATGTATGAATCATTCAACTATAAAAAGTCACATTCCTCAGAAATGTGGCTACTTGGACATATTTGGATGATTAATTCAAAGATTTACCTTTTACCTAGACTTTTGGCACCTTGAAGGACACAGCTATAATTTAATAATCTGTAATACTGGAAAGGAATTAAAAACTTGAGATGAAAGGCTTTAATGAAAAAGCAACATTTTAACTTGTTCTTAAAATCAGAGAGTTTGGTGGGCAAAGAATGAGGCTAAAAGAATAAGATGGACATGATCACACAATCATTAAAAAAATATCTATCGTGTCTGAGAAAAGTGGGACAGTTCATGTGGCAGGAGCTGGTGGCTGGTAAGAGCACCACTTGTAGAAAGGTAGCATTTGGTTTTAAATATGAAAGGATTACAATGCTGTTATGTATGTCTTCCCATTTTTTTTCTCCCATATCTTCTCAGTGCTTAAAATTTTGTGGCTGCTGGCCAGATATCAAACTGCCTCCTGCTGTAACTCTTTCCTAATGGTTTTGCCCCCTGGAACCTGCTTTGCTTACAGTTGTAATCAGAAATACAGGAGAACTAATATCCCTAAGGAACAGCCCTCAACCAAATTTGGTAGATTAATACCCCATTTCCCTCACCCACTGTGCTAAGTAACTCATATTCTAAATATGATAATGCTAAATAACTCAATAACTCATAGGCCCCCAGAAAGTCCCAGCAGGCTTCAACAAAAGTAACTTGATTGATAAATCCCACTTGGTCACTGCTTTCTTATCCCTCTTTTGTTTTCCCATTCCCCTACCCTTCTTTCCTGAGATGACTTCATCAAAAAATTGTGCTTGAATCCTTGATTTAGAGTCAGCTTCTTTAAGAACCCAAACAAAGACAACATTGTCTCCTGAAAAAGATATTTTGGATTTTATCTAGTTGCTTACTAAAAAAGACAACTAGCCACTAAAGAAATTTTTAGCTAGAAGATTGATATACTTCATATTGCAGCAAGAACACCAGCACCTAGAAGATGGAGAGACTAGAGAACAGAGAGAGTGGTAGTGAATTGACAAGCTAGTTAGAAGGCAGTTGCAGGATTATGTTACAAGGTGCTTGGACAAAGGTAGTAAAATAAGAAAGGGAGAAACAGGAAGCTGCTTTTGAAGTAGCCTTGATAGGATTAAATGATTTAATGTATATGGGGTGAAGAGGGAAATCATTTATATCAAATAATGAACAAATCAAAGCTCTGAGTTTGGTGATCTGGGTAGGTAGTATCCAGGGATACTACTACAGCCACAATGAAAGTTGTTCTCTGTACAAGCCCAATAAGTACTATTTACATGAAATATTCACAGCTTAGTATACATGAATGGCATCACTTGATAGTACAATATACAACCTGCAAAATAATATAGGACAGAGAAATGCAGATTAAGGTAGGGAATATAAGAAGCAAATGAGAATGCTTGTTGGAGAAGAAATTGTAGAATTTAATTTAAAAATTTTGTCACATCATTTCAGATGTGATACAGATTAAACACTATATTATCCTGAGCATTAAATACATAGGTGAGCTTAAGAAAATGTTTAGACACATCGACATGAAACCTCAGAAGTATGAGTACAAATAAAATACAAGATTAGAAGTAAACTTTGGAAGACTCTACGAGAGGTGAATGAATGCATCTGAATCAAGCCAGCATTCTTGTATTTTAAAATCTATAACCTAGATTTGCAAACTGTAGAAAGCATGATGTCATGAATATTTAGAATTCATGTCTTTGTACGTACTGATTGCCATAGTAAGGTAGGCCTCCAATATAATCTTGAATTATTTTTTAAAAATGTGACTCCTAGAAAATCTTATACAGATTTCAAAACATTTGTAATTTAAACAGTAGACGTTAGTTATATTTGGGTGTTATTCAAAACTGCTACTAAATGTGAATGTGGAAAGCTGCCAGTAAGATCTTATTCTAGAATGTCCCACTCCCACCTACTTACTTTTTGCAATAAAATTTCACATTTAGACATAAATTCCTTTTGGTTAAGTCTGCTTGGCCTCGTATTAAAGTGAATGCTCTTGGGGACTTCCCTGGCGGTCCAGTGGTTAAGAGTTCACCTTCCAATGCAGGAGGTGTGAGTGTCATCCTTGGTTGGGGAGCTAAGATCTCACAGGCTTCACGAACAAAAAGCCAAAACAATAAAACAGAAGCTATATTGTGACACATTCAATAAAGACTTTAAAAATTGCCCACATCAAAAAAATCTTTTAAAAAAAGTGAATGCTCTTAAAAGTGGTCACTTCCTTAAATCAAGTGTTGAAAAGAAAGTGTATAGAATTTGAGTGTGTTGTGATATTAAAGGGGAGAAAAGGGGAGAAAGGGCACAAATTGGGGAGATTGATGAAACTAAAAGGAACCATTTCCCAGTTTTGCCGATGCCATCACTGCATGTTGCCTTTTAACTTTACAATGCAATATCTCTTAAAAGTAGTGGTGACCACCCTTGAAACCAGCTGAATTCCCCTGCCTAGAATGGAAAACAAAACAAAAATAGTTTCCATAATTTATTAAAACCAACTGTGTAGGCTTTTTGTCCAATTTCCATTGCATCATTTATGAGACAATTTGTCTTTCTGAAATTTAAAAGTTAGGGTTCTTTTCACAAAATATAGAAGGATGAAATCATAATTATCTTTCTGCCCCTTAACCATTGTCAAGCAGGGATATTTACAAAAAGGTAAAGCTGAGTATGACAATTTAACTTCCTTTAACATAATGAGTTGGTTAGGTTGTGGACATATTTGTGAAGAGTTTGGCTTAGCCATTTCCTTAGTTCAAGGGGTTTGGAGAATTACAGAAATCAGAGGCACTAATTTGTCAGTCCTCTGGTGTGTCACAAGATTGTACTTGTCTTACTGATCTGTCAGGACATCACAGAACCCACAGAACTTGAAACTAAAAAAGAAATCAGGGACACTGCTGATTAGTTGAAGGAATTATTGGTATTCACAGAGCAATTCCAGAGTTGCTGTCTGCTAGTTGCTAGAGAGCAAGTATCAATTGCCCTCATTTCCTATTGCTGAACTTTCCTGAGCTCCGTGCAATCACAAGTTTTGAAGAAATGCAGAGATTTCTTAGATTTTGATGGCTGCAGGTTGTGCATTGAGTCCCTGTCCCTGTGTCCCTTCAAGGACAATATTCAGGATGCTCCACAGTTGTGGAAGTTTCTGCTCAAACCACATGATTCAGATGCAAGAAAAATGAAAAATGAAGTGAGAGAGAGAAAGAAATAAAGACAGAGCTGCAAAGTGACCTATGTTCAGAAAGAAACAGAATCATTGCAATCCTAAGGACAATTATGCAAATCCCAGATCTATCCAGATTTTTCTGGTTAAGGGACCGAACTCTGGACGTATATCTGTAACTATCACCACGCAAGTATATTCTCTATTCAGGCAACTGATTAAATGGAAACTGAGTGATCAAGCATGATGGAAAGCAAAGCCAAAGAGTTAGAATTTATATACCAAACTCACTCCTTGTTCTCAAAATTTCTGCAGACCTCTAAGTATCCATAATCTCACTGATTTGCAAAATTGATCAATGATGAATGACATGTTTGTATCTGTTAACTTTGCCTAAAAAATGTATTTAACTTTTTTTTGGATCTCTCTTGTATGTGTGAAAGTATATAATTAAATAGATAAAGGGCTCAACTCTCCCACTTCTATAAAATTAAAAACAAAACCCAAAACCTAATAAGACTTCTGAATTTTTGATCATGTCACATACCACTAAAAACCCTGAAGACTGTTATTGTATCAGTGGGTATATGCATTAATATATAACAACAGAAATTATATATAATCTTACCAACATTGTGCTTTCCATGGCTAAATTTAATGAGTGCTTAAAATGTTTGTTTACAATTAACCTCAACTTACACATGAAAAAAACAGAGGTTCAGAATATCAACTAGTGCAGATATTACCTCCCATTTTAGATGAATAAACTAGACATAATACCTGCACTACATACCTAATGTTGGTGTGCCTTAAATGGAATGTTGCTATATGGCACAACAATTTGTAAAAACAGATATTAGGGATTATAGTTAGTGTCAATTAATTTTTGTTAGTATCAATTAAATATTCTAACATTACTAACCATGTTATTTTTTATGAAAATGTAATTTTTTATTTTATTTTATTTTATTTTATTTTATTTTATTTTATTGTTTTTTGGGGGTATGCGGGCCTCTCACTGTTGTGGCCTCTCCCGTTGCGGAGCACAGGCTCCGGACGCGCAGGCTCAGCGGCCATGGCTCACGGGCCCAGCCGCTCCGCGGCATGTGGGATCCTCCCGGACTGGGGCACGAGCCCGTGTCCCCTGCATCGGCAGGTGGACTCTCAACCACTGCGCCACCAGGGAAGCCCTGATAATGTAATTTTGCTTCATCATTTTAATGAACATATCTTTCTTTACCTTGTTGAAAAATTAGTCTAGAAAATGCTAGGAAGACTTGTTTATGGTTTTATTTGTGTTGAAACACAGGTTATGCTTGAAAATCATTCTTCAAGAGACTACCTGAGACTGCGCAATTGAACTGAATTTCAGCCATTGGCATATGTTGCTTCTAGGAAGGGTTAATGCACACATATAACTCAAACAACAATATTGAAAAATATATGATTCAATAATCTGAGAAGAGGATAATATTCAGTTAGGAAGGAACATATCCATCATTTAGGACCATGTACACAGTGTCACTGATTTTTAGTAATTATCACCATGAACGTTTTTGATACAATTTAAATGGTGTGTTTACAATAATTTAATACTAATGTGACCACTAACAAAAAAGTAGGCTTAAAATTTGTTTTTCCATGTTAAAAATTTGTCCATCAGCTCATTAAATATACTTTCCAGAAATTTTTATAAGGGGTCTGATATCTATGTATAAAATATCATACAGTGGAGGCCAAAGATGAATATTCTGTTTATTATTTTAAATAAAAATATCAAGACAACTTTCATTATGTAATCTTCACTATCAGAACCCATTAAGATGACTGGAAACTTATGTTTGTGACATCTTCATTCAGATATGTGTTATGCTGATTCATTTGCTCACATTCATTCATGCTCTTATTCAATAAACATTTATTGAGCATGTATTATGGCTATTTTTAAAGGCCTATTTTTTTGCATGTTCTTAATTTTTTTATCACCACATTTTACCTTAAGACTATTGATTATTCTAGCTTACATATCCATTTAGCATTAATATTAATAATAGTATTTGTATAGTGTTATATAGTTTTCAAAGCGTTTATACATCCACTATTTATTTTGATTCCAGCTGAATTGGAATTAAGATTGAGAAAGGTACAAATGTTTGCTCCAAGTTACACAGAAAGTGGCAAATTATTTTCTAGGATGGCATTTCAAAATAGTATAGTTCTAATTGTGTTTTGACTAAAAGAAGAGTTTCTGTGAATTTTGGCACATGGACTTAACTTAGGGATTCTTCTGTAGATGACCCATGATCTGTTCTAAGAATAGAGAGGAATATTAATACATTCACTAGTTATCAGCTGGAATATTTTTCTCATGTAAGCTTTGATTGCTTAAGTTGAGAAGTTCTTGATAAACTAATACTTTGACATATGATGTAATTAATGCAACAGGAATAAAGTTGAATGATTTTGCATCAATGAGAAAAAAAATCTTACAGGTTCAAATGAACTGTTCACATTTTCTAGTGATATAATGGACAAAGGAAGTTATCTGCTTTTATCAGGAGTGTACTTGGAGGATCAGCATTTTAAAAAACAATTTCTCTTCGGACAAGATTTTCTACTTCTCTTTTAAATGCAGACACATACAAAGCAATATGACTGAAACCATTTTTCTGGCTTTATTTCTTGGCTGTTGAGCAAAAAGCAATACTTTAAAATATGCTATGCTGATACTCAGGTAGTACTCTGTAAATTAAGTTACTATCTGAGCACCTTTCAGGTGCCTTTTCATAATTGGTGTAGTATTAAAAATGAGTGATATAATTTCTTAAGTGCACCAATTAATCCAAATGCCCATATTTTCCTCTATAAATACTATTCATTCTTCAAGAATTTTATCATGCATTGCTTTGTGCCAGTATGTCTATTGTAACAGCTTTAATATGGACAAATTAGATGCCATTTATTAGCTACCTATTATATCTTTACATAAATGTTACATGTTGGCCTTAGAATAACTCTTTAAAGAAAATATCAATAGCCCTTTATTATAATGAAGACAGCTCAGGGAATCTTAACAATTAGTTTAATATCATATAGCAATTTAAACCTACATTGTCCTGGATCCAACAAGGTCTTTGGTTACTGTCACACCTTGATCTTTCTGCATATATTGATATTCATATTACACTGGATTCCAACTAAAATCGTGTTCTTTAGAGGGCAGATCTTAGGGCTGGTGTTAGGCCAGTAAATCCTTTTTGTCTGAATGCTTGACTCTTTTCCCTTTTTATGTGGTTGAATATGTCACTTGATTTATCCACAGATATTCATGCCAACTCATAAAGAGAGTTAGAGGTGAGTAGGAAGTGATAGGTGTTGTTGGAATGTCAGTAAAAGTAAAAGAAAAAAAATGATTTTGGAAACAGAAACACAACCTTTTTGATCTAGATCCTTTTGAATGTCAAAATGACTTACAAGAAATTTGGCAAGGGATTCTAAAAAATAAGAAGATCTAAGGAACAACTTGAGCCCCCTTTCTGTCTTAGGACTTGTATGTGGACATAAGTCATGGTTAAATAAAGGATTTTCTTTGAGTTCATTGGTTATTATGATTGATTTTCTGGGAGTCTCATAAATAAGGGAGATGATATTACTGGAAATAATGTTAAATATAAAGTTAAAGTTCTCTTTGCTTTTAGGATACTTTGCAAACAGTTATTTTGAAGAAACATAACCTATTTTGTAAATGAAAATAGTTAAATCAGAAGAGAGGAAAGAGTGTAGAAGGAAAGAGCCAGATATAGAACCTGAGACTATTCTCTTTAGAATCTCTTTGCAGGTGTTTCATTTAGGTTAAAATAATATGTTCACGAAAAAAGAATGAAATATTCTGTGTCCACCTGTGCCTGATTATGCAGTTTGAAATACAAAGAGTTAAATTGGCTCACACCCAAAATATGTGTATATGTGAGAGACAAAGGGAGAAAAGATGAGGAAAAAAGAGAAGGGAAAACTATCTAATTAGAATTTTAGGGATGAAAGACAAGTGACTGCTATTTGTGCTATAAGGAGAGTCACTTGTTTTATTTGATTACTTTCCAGAAATTATAATTGTTGTGCTTCACCTAAAAAAAAACAAACAGAATTTTCGGGTCTGGTTTTGTTGTATATTTTGTATTTCTGCCCTAAAAATCATCACAAACACATCTTCATTCTCTAGGCATTGTTAAGAACCTATATGCTTCTGTCCTAATACAGGTGTCACTGCTATTCAGATACCTGTGGCGTGATTTGATTTAATTGACTTCTTATCAAAGTAATAGTATGTTTTTTCTTTCTTTCAAAAGAAAAGTGGGAATTTGAAGACATTTTACAATGATATTATGCATTTCAGTAAATTTTGTGTGCTTGTTTATTTTACTACGTTTAATTAATAAACAGAGAATGAAAGATTAATTGCATTATTTTATCATTTTAGAGCCTTTTATTGATTTGTCTATTAATTTTTGAATTAACTCTTATAAACCCTTTTATTAAACTGATCTTTAACAGACTGTTTTCTGTACTTGAGCCATCCCCATCTGTCATTTAAAGGTTCTTGGCTAGTGCATTTTTAAGAGATTAATGTCTGGAAATATTGTCTCATCCATGTGTATGTGAGAAAGAAAGAGGGGGAAAGAAAAAGAATAATCCATCCAAGAAGATGATGAATCATAGAATTTTGGAACTGGGAAAGATATTAGTTATTATATTTCAAAATGAAATACAATGGACTAAACTATTAAGTAGTAAAAGAATTTCGAGGTTTAAAACTTATGCTGAGATATGAATATAACTCATCCAATGAGCATAAAACCTTGAGTTGTATGATGGCCCATATCCAGGCTAGAGATCTCCAGAGTAAACAGTCCTTCCATAATTTTACATTTTCCTCTGTCCTGCCTAGGCAGCTATTCCATGACAGAAATTTTCTTGTGAAAATCCCTAAGCTCTAAGTTATGTGTGAATGAGAAAATAAGTAAATAAATAGTAAAATAATTATGTAAAAAATTAAAAGGTCTCAAACTTCTATATCTCTGCATTGTTACCCCTCCATCAAGATAGCCCCACTAATATCCATATCAAGTAATTTTTAAGAACTCTCATCTAATTGTATAAATTTACACGAAGGTGAGAATATGTTAGCAAAGGCAGAATTTGGCTTTCAAAAGAATGTGTTGTTAATCTGGAGAAATGAATTATTTCTTAGGTGACCATTTCAGTCATATAAATTTTGAGACGCAAAAGGGGGGGGATATGGGAACATATGTATATGTATAACTGATTAAATTTGTAAAATAAAAAAAAGAGACAGGATAATACAAAATAAACAAAACACCCATTTGATCTTCCCTCAAATAATACCATTTAGAAGGTCATGTTTGAATGCCATTGGAATTATCTATTGAAGCCTAGGCATCATTCAAATAATTATACACATACCTATGAGACAATATTTCCAGATATTTATGTCTTAAAAATATACTATTCAAGAAACTTCAAATGATAAGCAGGGATTGTTCAAGTACGGAAAATAGTCTGTTAAAGATCAGTTTAATGAAAGGCTTTATAAGAAAAGTTAATTAAAAATTTAATAGTCAACTCTACTCAATGCTCTGTGGTGACCTAAATGGGAAGGAAATCTAAAAAAGAGGGTATATATGTATACGTATAACTGATTCACTTTTCTGTATAGCAGAAACTAACACAAAATTGTAAAGCAACTATACTTTAATAAAGATTAATAAAAAAATTAATAGTCAAGTAGGGCTTCCCTGGTAGTGCAGTGGTTGAGAGTTCGCCTGTCGATGCAGGGGACATGGGTTCATGCCCCGGTCTGGGAGGATCCCACATGCCACAGAGCAGCTGGACCCATGAGCCATGGCCGCTGAGCCTGCGCATCCGGAGCCTGTGCTCCACAACGGGAGAGGCCACAACAGTGAGAGGCCTGCGTACCGCAAAAAAAAATAATAATAATAATTAAAATAATAATAATAATAATTAATAGGTCAATAAGCACCTCTACAATGATAAAAACCAATACAATTGTTATTTTATTCTCTTTTTGTTAATTAAATATATGCACAAAACAAACACATGCAAAAATTTACTAAAATATATACTATTAATGTTAAGTTTCTGCTATTTCCAACTTTTCCTCTTCTGAAGGACTAAATAAAAACGTCATTAGTCTTGTAAGGAGATTCAGTTAAGTCAAATCACTATTAAGTAAGAACTCCAAAGGTGTAGTGAGTTTTTTCATCATATTTCTAGGTTAAAATTATAAAAAGGTGAAATTAGAAAAGTAATCATCTCTCAGGAATGAGAGATTTCTAAAACATTTGAGAAAATGTCATATAATTATGGTGACCATATTCTAAAACTAGACACATAGACTGGGAATCAAAATATATGGAATCTGTGTGATCCACGGTACCCATGAATACATTATGATTTCAGAAAAACAAAAAAAATCTAGTAGTATGAAATATGAATTAAAACAGATATCTAAGTTTTCAGTCATAAGTCATAGAATAATTCTTGATTAGACAATAAAACTGCACCAAAATGGAAACTTGAAAAAAGACATTGCTTCTGTGACACCAACTGCATGTTGAATGAATGTAAATAAATAACAAGTGGAAGACAAAGATCAACAAAATAACAACAGAGACAGTAGGTAGAAAGTTGTGTTGAAAGAAATTGGTTGTACTGAAAAATGTTGTTAGTTTTAGTTACTTGAATTATAAGAAGCTATTTGAATTATAAGAACCTTGAGGATCTTGGGGTTACAGATAGAGACAACATTTTGGTAAAGTCTTCTGGTTTTGATTTGCATGAATATAAGTAATGGGAAGAGTAAAGATATATACTTATAGATGTATAAATTAACCTGGCTTAATTATGAAAACTGTGCTGAAAATCTTAAGAAACATTAGAAAAATTTAATAAAGACATGTTTTCCTTATAAAATGATTTAAGATTTACTGAGTCTGGGAATTCAAACAAGTAAGAAGTCTGGTAATTCCCAGGAGTCACTCTCTCAAGTAATAAACAAATATTTATGAACCTCTACTGCATGGTAGGTTTTAAGATAGTCTTAGGATATTGAAGTTAGTATTTTTCATACAGGGAAAAGACAGACAAAATGTAGGATTATTGACTAGTTCAAACTTCTACTGAACTTTGAAAAGAATCTTATTCCCAAAATAAGCAGAACTCCTTTGCTTTAATACACAACACAACAAAACAAAACAAAACAAAGCACTTTATCTTAAACCCCAAGCAACAAGCATGTGTCTCATGCTCTGTGGGTATATCTGTACAATAAGGATACTGTGGATGACAATATTCATTTATTAGATAACATAGAATTCTCTTCATGAGGACATGTGAGAATCACTTTTCTGTTGTCAGAAATTATGCTTTCCTGAACAAAGAGATGATTCTTTATAGTTTAAAATTACCTTATGAATTATATATGTGATTAAGTTAACTTTTTGCATTGATGGCTAGAACACTTAGCATTAAACATGGGCTGTATGTCTAGCTTATTTTTAACTTCAGAATAAGAGATTTATCCCTGACCCCATATCATATTATTCTTAGGAAGAAAGGTAAGACTAGAACTGATGAATATGGCCCCAGAAGGTATGGAATTAACATATCTAATCATGCTCAAGGAGTTCCATGAACCTTCTGAAACTACATGTAAATTTCACTGAGTACAAGAATTTCTCTATGTCTCATATATACATGTATGTAGATTTTTTTTTTTTTTTTTTTTTTTTGCGGTATGCGGGCCTCTCACTGTTGTGGCCTCTCCCGTTGCGGAGCACAGGCTCCGGACGCACAGGCTCAGCGGCCATGGCTCACGGGCCCAGCCGCTCCGCGGCATATGGGATCCTCCCAGACCGGGGCACGAACCCGTATCCCCTGCATCGGCAGGCGGACTCTCAACCACTGCGCCACCAGGGAGGCCCATATGTAGATTTTAATAGCTTCTCAAAGTGATCTATGAATTCAACAAAAATTAGGAAACAATGAAATAGACTTTAAGACCTAGGTCCCTAACATATTGCTTAAGGTCTTCATATACTAGGTTACTATTAATACATTAAGATAGAATATTTTCTCAGTATAGAATCCTTAGGTCATATTTGGTGAGTGACACAATGTTTTGATGTCATTAAGTTGTTTCAAAGTCAAAGATAATTGGAAAATGGAGCACTCCAGAAGATCTGCAAAGGGAACAGGATAGCTACTTAGACCTATGTATACTATATCTCAGAGTAAAGCCAAAAATGAGAGAGTTATTCAACGCGTAAAATCCCATGTTTGGGACTAGAGACTCTGGGTCTTTAGTCACCATATTCCTTAAGTATTTATTGAAACATCTCTCATATCACTTGTTGTTCTTCCTGGGTCAGTGGTAAATCCTTCACAGCAACTTGTAGGTTAGCCATGTTTCTTTTAACCATAAATTTTATTTTCCATTCAAGGTTCTTGACTCAAGCTAAATACAATGTTAGTTAGTCTCCCATATTATTATCCTCTTTAGTGAACCATGCAGAAGAATGCCACTAACCTTCTTCTACATTGAAAAATCCTCTTCTTCAGTTTAAATGAGATATCAGAAGTAAAAGTCTCTAATATTCATTAGCAACCAGTAGTAATAGTTATTACTAAAACTCCAGAGGAAATATTTGTACTTGGACAAATTTTTTTAAATTAATTAATTAATTATTTTTTGGCTGTGTTGGGTCTTCTTTGCTGTGCACAGGCTTTCTCTAGTTGCGGCGAGCGGGGGCTACTCTTCGTTGTGGTGCGTGGGCTTCTCATTGTGGTGGCTATTCTTGTTGCAGAGCACAGGCTCTAGGCGCTGGGCTTCAGTAGTTGTGGCACGTGGGCTCAGTAGTAGTGACTCGCAGGCTCTAGAGCACAGGCTCAGTAGTTGTGGTGCACAGGCTTAGTTGCTCTGCAGCATGTGGGATCCTCCCGCACCAGGGCTCAGACTCATGTCTCCTGCATTGGCAGGAGGATTCTTATCCACTGTGCCACCAGGAAAGTCTGGACAGATTCTTTTGAGATAGATTCACTGTGGGCCAGAGTGGAGGCACCATCATGCAGATTTTTATTTGGGATTTATTATTTAATATGTAATAGTCATTTCCAGGTGCTAAGAGTCTTGGCTGATGTGTAAAACTTCATGCAATTCTTCTTGAAAATACCTGACACACAGTAGATATAGGATAAATATTAATTTACATGTTTGTCAACATTGTTTGCTGGAAAACGCATGACCTTTGCATTCAGAACTGAATTAAAATTCATCTTATTTTGCATAGTATCTCTAAACGAGGTATTTAACTTCTCTAAGCCTTTTCTCGTTTATCAAATGGGCATAATATCTACCTTTGAGCTTGTTTATGGATTACTATAGACAGATATGTAGCACTGACTCAGAGTTGTCATTCTTGTTACTATTATAAAGTTCAAGAGGCATGGAAAACATCAATGAGGAGTGATCATCCTCTTTATATTTTTTAATGATAATAAAGTCCCTAAAATTATTAAATACCCAGTTTATCTGAAATTTGGTTTATTTTGGGGAAAAAAAGAACCCAAACAAGTTTAAAGGCAGTCTTTCAATATTATGTAAGGAACTTAACATGTGTGGTCTTACAGGTACTATGCAGGTAATAAAATGTATTTTCTTGGACTGTACATCATTCTTAAATAATTCTTTGGGGAAATATATATTATTTCTATTCTTAACAAATAAGTGGTATGGAGCATAGTGGAAAGAGTATAAAATATTACTTATAAAACATAAAATTACCCATTTTGCATGAGCTCCTTTGAGCCACACACACAGGCACCATCCCAGTATAACTGGGATCTTTCCACAGGCCACCAAAGATGCTAGAATGGAAAAGATTGAGAACTACTGTGGAATAAAATACAATGAAACAAATTTTCCATGAAAAATGAGCCAAATCCTTATTTTCTTGTAAATAAGAATATGTGGGTTACACTGCTGTGTAAAAATCTTATTAGCTGAAAATATAAATCACAGGCCTTATTTTTCTAGGAGTCTTTCATCATGCATATGAAAGACAGACTTTCCTACCCCATCTCTAATCTTCAAATCAGACAAAAACCTATTTACTTAAAATAATTTTAAATCTGATTTAGAGGACAAAAATTAAACCATGTTAACTCATATTTGATACTAGATTTTTTAAATTTGTGTGATATGCTATTAGATTACTCTTCATAAATTTAACAAAAACAAAAGCACTGCATGTGAATATGTTCCAGAATAATCAAATCTAAGAGTTTTTAGGGCCTCCCTGGTGGCGCAGTGGTTAAGAGTCCGCCTGCCGATGCAGGGGATACGAGTTCGTGCCCCGGTCTGGGAGGATCCCATATGCCGCGGAGCGGCTGGGCCCGTGAGCCATGGCCGCTGGGCCTGCGCATCCGGAGCCTGTGCTCCGCAACGGGAGAGGCCACAACAGTGAGAGGCCCGCATACCGCAAAAAGAAAAAAAAAAAAAAAAAAAAAAAAAAAAAAAAAAAAAAAAAAAAAAAAAAGAGTTTTTAATGTGAACTTATTTCCCTGTAATTAATAGTGGTTATCTCTACTTGTTTCCTGTTTCCTTCTATTTTATTCTTTTAAAATTTTTGATAGTTTATTCACTTTGATTTGAAACAGCTTTTCATTGGTTATTATGGATTTAGTTCTGCTTCCCACTGGTTATTGAGCTTTTCCTATGCTAAGCCTGTTTCTGTCTGATTATCCGAGGGTTCCCCTGATGTGAACTTGATGAAAACCAAGCAGGGGTCATATAAATTGAAAAAAAAAACAGTTTAAAAAAATCTCAGGCCATTGTTGAAAGAACTGTTTAGCCACTACAGACATTTACATTGTATTTTCTCTTATATATTATTCATTCCTGGCAGCCAATGTATCTGGTAGCAATGCATTTTATTTATTTATTTATTTACTTCTTACTTACTTATAAGATGAAAAACTAATTCAGAAGTTCTAGGTCTTAAAAATCTAAACATAGATATTCACTTTTATTTAGGAAATACTCTATTTTGGTTAAAAGTAATTTAGAGGCAGTCGACTGCTTAAAAATGTGTTGTGTTGTCATTAGATATGTGGAATTTAGAAGGATTATCTCACATCCCTGTGACCTTGCATTCCAGAACTATTCAAGGCCAGGGAAACCAAGGTCAAAGAGCCTCAAGTAATGGCACTTGAAAGGTTATCTGGAGAGCAGGGGAATCATCCTCCCGTTGGAAATGTTAGGTACTGGAGTGGAGATAGGGAGAGAGCTGGAATGAGTTTAAGATTGATGGTTATGGGCACTACCCTCATTTGAGTTGTTGCATTGAGAGATATTCAGGGGGCTTCAAATTATGTGGGGAAGACAGATGCAGATAATTACAAAGAACTTTGAACAGTATTACTATCATGTGCCAAATGATAAATGAGGGGATTCTTGAGTATGAACTCTAGGAAAGGGATAGACCTAAGGGCAATTCAGGAACAAAGTTGTGAGTGGAAGATGTGTGTAAGAGTTGGTCATTCATCTGATTTTATAAAACCTTTCTTGCTTGCCTTTACATCCCTGGTATGGGTTCAGACTGTATCACAAGGGCAATGGACAGGCATTGGAGACATAAAGCAAGAAACAGATTTGCATTTCAGAAAAATATCTCTTAGCTGTGGACTGGAAGAGGAATGAAAATATTTAAAAGGGGAGAACAAGTTATAAGGTACAAGCTAGATATCAATAGAGAGTGAAGAATAAAATATTGTGATCATTTATTTATTCAACTTTTATTCATGATTTATTAACAGCCAGTCACATGTTTAAGAATTAAATTCCATGTTGATTGTGTATTTATGAATTGAGTTTACTATTGATTATGTATTTCAAAGCAAAAAGAATAGTTGTAGAGTATGGGATTTATTTAGTGAGACAAAAAGACTATGTATCCATGTTGAAATGAGATGTGTGTGTGAGAGGCAGTAGAGAATGACGGTAGGAGTATGGACTCTAGAGCTGTACTGCTTGTGTTCTATTCTTGGGTTTGCCACTAACTAGTAGTGTGTCCTTGGAAAAATTACTTACCTCTTCTGTGACTTAGTTTCTCATTAGCCAAATGATAATAATAACAGTACTTACTGAAGTTGTTTAAAAAATTAAATGAACTAATGCACATTGAATGCTCAAACTTTATAAGACCATATCAATTGGTTTGTAAAAATGATATCCATTATTATTAATCAAGCAAGAAGTTTCCTTTAATAATATCATTCACATCTGGCACATATTATAAGAAATGAAGGATTAGTTTTGAAAATGGATAACTGTTTTTAGATTAATCAAGAAATGTTAAGGATCATATATGTTCAGTCCCTTATATACTGAGCATATTTTATAAATTTCTGAAGTGACTGGAAAAAGTACCATACTCATATGTCGTTTTTTATTATTTTTTTAGTTTTTATTTTTTTTGCGGTACGCGGGCCTCTCACTGTTGTGGCCTCTCCCGTTGCAGAGCACAGGCTCCGGATGCGCAGGCTCAGCGGCCATGGCTCATGGGCCCAGCTGCTCTGCGGCATGTGGGATCCTCCCGGATCTGGGGCACGAGCCCATGTCCCCTGCATCGGCAGGCAGACTCTCAATCACTGTGCCACCAGGGAAGACCTCATATGTCATTTAATTAGACATGTTCTCTAATCTTAACAAAGCAAAGTAAATAATAATAAATGCTTATTTTATGAAGAATTTTAAAAGGTAATATATTTAAAGTCTAAAATACATCAAGAAAATACATCAAGACACAAGGAATGTACACTAGTGGAAAAAAAGGTTTTGAGTATTGTCTAGAAGTGTCAGTGGATGAGACACTGAGGAACTAGTTCCACTAAGGAAGTAGAATGTGCAAAGGTATGGAAAGAAAAATGTCAATATAATTTGTGCCTGAGTTTGAAAGATAAAACAGATAATTTTCAATATTTATTATTAGGAAAATATATATCTTCACATCTGTCTCCTTTGTTTGTAATTTTTATAATTACGGATTATATGTTAATCAGGAAAAATAATAAAAAATAAAGATAGGAAGTCTTTTCTATGACCCTTGAGCTGAGTGTTACATTTCCTCAAGTAATTTCTGTCACCTTTGAATTGTTCTGAACTGCACACACCACAATTTTCATACTCTTTACATTCTCTGGGGTGGAGGAAAGCTTGTAGTTCAGAGCTTCTAATTTAGTGAGACCAAATACTTTTCAAGAAACAATGCCCAGTTTAATCAATGTAATCATACTCTAAAGATACTATATGTCTAAATATTTGTCATTGACCCTCTGTTTACAATAGCATAAAATATACATTCTCTTATTTTTTATGGCCTCTATATACAGATCTCTGCACTGCATCTTAAATAATATAAATTTACTTGTGCAATTTCAAGTCATTTTTTACATAGCCTGTTTCTATTTGAAGATGGGTATCTACACAAATACTTTTATTTTAAAGCAAGTTGTTTTGAACTTCATTCCAAGCAGGTAGGAGTAGATTCTGCAATGGATTTGTACTTAAAACTTGAGCAGCACTAGCGGGTGCCACTATAATAATAGTTTTATGATGTGTTACATGAAAACCCAAGCTCATTAAAATCAGTGTAGCAGGAATGGCTGCGTGCATATTCAGTGTTTTGCTGTAAGGGACCATTTTGAGGGTTTTAAACATTTCCTTGGTGTTATAGTTTGTTTGTGGGAGATGATGAAAACCTAGTTTCACAAAAGGAGCTTTTACATGGGTGAAAACTTCAAAAAGAATAGTATTTTGTATAAAAACAAATCTACTTATTCAGTTTCTAAGTGCCCTTTGCTATTATTGAATGCATTTGTTTCTGAAAAGATTTATTTGCGTCCATCACTTGATGCTTCCTCTCTCACAAAAGCCAAATCACATTTGTTATTTAAACATATATAATATATACACAAATATATTCTAAAAAATAAAACATATCTACACTTGCCTTGATCTAGGGGAGTAGAAAAGCTTCAGAATTAGAGCCATGAATTCTATCTATTGTAATATTGTCCTTAACTAAGGATTGGAATTGCATCTTTTTTATTTTCCTAGTGAATTCTCAGTAAAGAATTCTGCAGTCTGTTTATAGGGAGAGTCATTTCTCAAGATTGAATTATGTGGTTGATGACCCAATGTTAATAAGGTTCCTTGTCCTTTTAGTTTTCTTTCTAGAAATTGGGGATAATGAATTTAGTGAAGAACCAAATGAAATAATGTCTCCTCCATAAAGCCTCCTTGATTCTTCAATTTTTAAATACTCATTTTATTCCTAACAACTGTCTCTTTTGATTGACTAAAACTACTTAGAGACTAATTCATCTCCTTTGAGAGAAATATGTCAGGATCTTTAGATTCAGCAATTCTTATCCTCAGGTTCAAGCTTCTTTCTTGCTATTGCCTGAACCACATTATTCATCTTCATTCCTAGAGATAGGCTCTTGACCTAGCTGTCTTACCCCCATTGATATGACCTCTTCTAGGTCCTCAATCATTTGCTGTATTCAACTGCCTACCTAAGTTTTCAGTGAAGTTTATACTATTTTGAGAGATGCAAACATGGACAAGCAAGCTTTTGCAGATTTTCTGTTCACTTTTTTTAGAGAGGTCCTGTATCAGAGACATAACATATTAGTTCTCATACCCATAATTTTAAAATAAACCTGCCTGATGTTTTCACTCAGAATTTAGAAGGGACAGTAGGTGAGAAGGGACTATAGATCCATTAATACATATAATTTCTGTCACAGGGAAGTTTGGAATGATGAAAATATTTCAATTATGAAAAAGCGGCAAATAATTTTACTTAGTCTCTAACATTTTTGCCTTGATAAAATGAAAGAGTATTTTAAATTTCTCTCTACCTTTAATCCAACCTCTCACACATACTTCTGTTGAGGTGACTCAAGAAAGTGGAAATTCAAGGATGGCATAGATATTTTACATTCTGCATCTCTCTTTCATGAGCCCTAAACCTTAATACCACCAAAATAATGTAATATGTCATGGTTTCTCATATTTCTATGTCATGGCAAATTCTCTTGTCATGGAAAACTCCTACATACTAAACTTTCATAAAGCAATTTACATATCACCTCTGAGAAGTTTTCCTCAGTAGTTACAGATTGTCTCTTTGACTTCCAAAGTACTTAGTATATATCTCTAATCAAATATAATTAACATTATTTGCTTTTGTGTCTGACTCACCAACTAGACAGTGAATCATCTGGCAAAAGAACATATTTGCTTTGTTTTTATACTTCATAATTTCTTTATCTTCCTCCAACATGTATTGTGAAGTAAGTTCTCACAACATATTTGTTGAATTAATCAATAGCATTCTTATCATAAAATGAAAATTTTCCTTTAAAAATAATTTCTTCCTTTTGTATTAGCAACTATCTCTTGTTATCTTTCATCATGTGAATGATGAAAAAAATATTTCAACAAACACGTATTTAATGTCAGCAATGTACCAAACCAGACTTCTACTAGACTAAGAATATTAATATAGTGCCATTTCCAAAGGTGATCTATTGGTTCTTACCATGATCTGTTTAAATAGGACATACAGCTCTCCTCAAAAATCTTGTCTACTTATTTTGGGAAGACCCCAGAGATGTGTCACATAGGCTATATATGATAACAGTATTCTATAATCTTCCCCCCTGACCTTTCCTTGTTAATGTTGGCTGTTCTTAAAGCCACTTACAAATGGCATCTCACACCTGCTATTTTGGCCAGCATTCACAGTGACAATGCTGAGTCTGGATCAAAAGAATTTTTTTCTCCAGTGTTGCTAAAGGTAGAAATTCTGAAGTTCACTGGCATGAAGTCCAAGTTGTTTTTCATGTAGAAATAAGGAAAATGCTCCTCCCCACCCTCAGTATCTTGTTTAGTTATTATATTCATTTCCTAGGGCCACTGTAACAAAGCAACACAAACTGAGTGGGTTAAAAATAACATAAATTTATTTTCTCATGGCTCTGGAGGCCAGAAGTCTGAAATCAAGGTGTTGGCAGGCCGTAGTTCTATGAAAGCCTCTAGGGGAGACTCCTTCTTTGTCTCTTCTGGCTTCTGGTGTTTTTAGGAATCCTTGGAGTACCTTGGCTTACAGAGCCATCACTCCAATCTCTGCCTCCATCTTTACATGGTCTTCTCTGTGTGGCTGTGTCTCTGTGTCCAAATTTCCCTCTTCTTATAAGGATGCCAGTCATACTGAATTTAGGGCCCACTCTAATCCAGTGTGACCTCGTCTTAACTTTATTATATCTGCAAAAATTCTGTTACCAAATGTCACATTGATAGACTTCTGTGGGAATGAATTTGGGGGGGGGGAATTATTTAAGCCTCAGTACACTTACCAGGCTCTAAAATTACAACCAGTGTACTTGCCCAGGCCCAAGCATTAGAGTGGCTTATGATACACCCTTCCACTTTGTTCCTTAAACTCTTTTCCAGGTCTATATGCCTGGGCCTGACCTAATCATCACTGTATTCCTTAGCCATTCTCAAAGATATACAGTCTTCTCCTGGAGAGTTAAGATAATAATAATTAATAATAATACTTTTCTTTTCCTGCAAATGGACATATCTACTGAGTATTCTCAGACCCATGGAATCCTATCTAGATTGGAGATGCCTGCTATAATACTGTTTTCTGAGAATTAAAAAGTAAATAATACCTAATCCCTGTACTCAAGGGAGACATAGTCTGGTAAGGGGGGCAGAGAGTTATAAGCAATGTGATAAATGCTGTAACAGAGAAGTCTCAGGATACTCCAGGAAACCACAGGGAGGCATTTAAGCCTGCACAGGTCAATTCTGTTCTGGCTTGGTCAGAAAAGAGGCCAGAGAGATATCTGGGACTTCACCTTGAAGAGCATTCCATGGCAGGTAAAATTTAGCCTGTAGGCAAGGAAAATTTAGTAAGGATTTTGAAAAGAGAGTGAATGGATACAATGGAATGATTATTCTGGTGTCTGAGGGACAGGGGAATTACAATGTGAATATGACCAGAGGAAGGAGGGGAATATTCCATAGACAAAAAGGTGTTATACTGTTTAAAGAAGTCTAGTGGGGGCAGAAGTGGATGAGAGGATAAGGATTTCAAAAACATTAGGAGCAACAGAATGTCAAAAAATGGAGATAAGAAAATATCTCAGTAAAACTCTCAAATTTCAGTTTCAGGCTGTTATTTACATGATGAAGCCACTCACTGGGACAGAAAATAAAGGCGGGAGCATAAATTGGGGAGAATGATGAGCTCAACTCATTGCTACATCTTCAGGTTTAATTCTAACCCTAAACATAACCCAGTAATCTTATTTAAGTAATACTCTACCAACTTTCAACTCCCTAATGTCAATGAAAATAGACTGTTTTGAAAATGGTTTTAATTTGGCAGCTCTATTAGTTTCCTGTTGGCTGTTAAAACAGAGAACCACACTTGGTGGCTTAAAAACAACAAACATTCGCCCATAATTCTGGATGCCAGAAGACCCAAATCAAGGTATCACTCCCTCTGGAGGAGAATCCTTTCTTGTGACTTCCAGCATCCTGTACTCCAGGTGTCCCTTGGCTTATGGCTGCATAACTCCAACCTCTGCGTCTATCTTCTCATGATTCTCTCCTCTATGTGTTTCAAATATCTCTCTGATTTTCTCTTATAGAGACTCTTGTCTTTGGATTTAGGGCCTGCCTGGATTATCCAGGGTGACCTCATCTTGACATCCTTAATTTAATTACATCTGCAAAGATCCTTTCCAAATAAGTTTACAATTACAGGTTCTGGGTGGACATATCTTTTGGGAGAGCCACTGTTCAACACACTACAGTAGCTACAATAAAAAAAAAGTTTTAATCGTGTTTTATTTTGATGAACATGTAACTACAATTTCTACTCAGGAAAACTTTTAAGTTTTTTTGTTTCATAGATGCTCTCTTCCAAATCTCTAAGAAGAACCATGGTCAGTATAGACCTACTCATGTGAGCTCTGTCCCCAAGGACTAAGACAAATGTCATGCCACGCATGGATCTTGTTCTCTGAGTAAGTGGGAACAGCTGCTGATTTACGTGGTTGTGAGTGAATGACTGAATAGATGCATTCTTAGGGACAAATACAGATCTTTGAATGCCGCCAGTTTCCTAATTTTCTCATTGGAAATGATTCTTTTCACCCTCTTGACAACTTTAATGTTCATCCCCTATGAAAGTTCTAATATTATAGATGGCACTAAATATACTCCTATGAAATTAATCCAATTTAGCCAGCAGAATCTAAGAGACTGTCATTTTATAGTATGTGGTTTCATGAATAGAGTACAGTGTCATGAACTGTTAGAATGAATGTTGTCACTGCCTTTTCACTTTTGAGTCTTGTAAATACAGTGACTGCATGTGCAGGGCTTTCTGAATTTTCATATTCATTTATTCAGTAATTCAACAAACCTGTATTAAACACCTACTATGAGGTCCTCAAAAATACATTTTATTCATCTTCATTATCCTCAGGGCTGCTCTAATGGAAATCAGAACACATTTGAACAATGAATAATTGCTTCAGTGAATAAATAAATCTTGCCTATGTAATATGGGAATACCAAAATAAATGACACTCAAACTCAAGGTGCTCCTTTTAGCATAACTTTTAATATACCATAATTTGCATTTTATAACTTTTAAAGAACTTTTTAGAAACTGGCAGAACAAAACAATGCTGATTAAAGAATAAATTAATACAATTAAATTTAGTACTATTCTTGTTTATGTAGTTGTAAAAATGGAGTTCAATAACTCAAATATATTTCAAACATAATAATATTAACTTGATAAGTTTTTGAAAATAAGATAGATGAATGTTTATGTTTGTCATTCATTTATTCATTCATCTATCTATTCATTCATCAAATATTTTCTGACTATCCAATGTATATAAGGTCCTTTTCCAGTAGTGCTGGTTATCATTGTGTTGTGAAATAGTTTGTGTTTTAGGAATAATGCCATTTTTCTTGATTAAGGAAGGCTTTTGGCTTAGTTTAATAATGGCATTTAAATTAAAATGAAAACTTGGAAGTGTTGTCTAACTATTCTTAATATCAGATAACTATAAAATTGGTCAAGTGGCTATTTTTAGTAATTATGTCCTCTATTGACGTCTTTATCTGCGTGACTTCAAATTATCACAGATGTGAACATAAAAGTAATTTGTTTACAATTTAGTGCTTAGAGATTACATAAGTATAAATTATGACTATGAGGAATATTGATTTTAACAAGGCTTCTATTTGTGTCCTATAATGTAAATTAATTAACAAATTAGGAAAATATTTCTAGAAGCAAGGAATATGGGATAACTAGAACTAAATTCTTTTTAATGCAGCAGATTATTCCCTCTATAGATTAAAAAAAAAGTTAAAAATTGATATTGGAGTATTTCCTTTGATATGTAATTATATTCAGTTATGAATTTTAAGAAGGTGGTTTACCATAAGAGCTGAGAGGATATAATCATTTTATGATATAGTAATGAACAATAGAGTAAGGGTTAAAGAACACATATAGATTAATATTACTTTGCCGTTTTGGATAGTTTTAAGATAGAGTAGCATATAGTACAAATATCTTCCTGATTGAATTTTAAAAGACTGTTTTTTTCTTTTGCAGTCAGAAAAAGGGACCTGAATTCCAGCAGGAGTAATCAAACAGATTTATTGCCAGTTCAGCCACATTTTTATTAACTTCTCTCTTCATATCAAGTTTTTAAGGATTAAATTATCTAATATAAATAATATAATCAAACAGGATCTAGTACATTAAAAGCAAACAAAAAATGTTAGTTGCTTACTACTTATTACCATTACCATTATTACTATTAGCAGCTGTAGTAGTATAACCATATTTCAGCAAATTCGATACAGGGCTTCCTTATCATCAGCTTTAGCATGAGTCCCATTCTCCGTGAGGTTACTATGTGGAGGAATGTACAGCTTAGAATTTATTAAATACAGCATTACTTTAATGAATACATTTGTAATGGAATTCTACTTTTCTCCTCTAAACTGGCAAGATACATAAGACTGGAGACTTACTAGCATAAGATAGTTTTTGCTTTGCCAGTCAATCCAGAGAAATAGGATACACTGAACATGATATGAAACCTGGCATGTTGATGTCACAAACTACATGTCAGAGACCAACCAGTGCTCTATAAAGGCATTTATTTGACTACATTTTGAGTTTTGGGATTTTATTTTTTCTTTTAATTTTCAGGTTAAATGTGATGTTCTTTGGCAGTATCAAGTCAAAATTTTCAAAATAATGTATGAAGATCACAAATCTCCCTAATAATTTTTGGGGGGTTGGATTGTTTTTCTAAGTGTATTTATAATAGGAATCATGCTATTTGGAATTCTCAGTGCTGTTAGATTGACTATAACTAGAAAAGTAATTATCTACATGAACGTTATTTCATGTTTTAGAACTTTGAGGTGAACCTTAATTTGAGATTCATAAATTTAGAATCTTTTTACAATTTAGCATTATATGGAGAAGAGGCATTTTGTAAAAAGCTTTATAGGTATAATTCAGCGATACAGATAAAACTTTTAAAATCTATTTATATTCAAAATGTTCAATTCTCTGTTTCCTAGGATGGGTCATAGTTAGAAAGATTCTGGGATTTACAACCTTCTAAATACCTCCAAGGACGATTTTATCACAACACATTCAGGTACTATTCGCTGTGGTGTCATTGGTTAGGTGATAATTTTTGATCATTTATTTTACAACTTGAATCAGTTTATAATGCCTGTACAGGTTTAAAATAGGTTAATATTTTTCTTTTTTTTTTTTTCAGAGAGAGTTCATAGTTTTATAGGAACACTTCTTTTCTATCTTAACATGTAATTTTTAGGTTATCTTTAACATATGACAACAAATAAAAAAATATATAACATAAAATTTCGATCAGTAATCTGTAAATCTTTCATGCTTAAGAGCTACTTTTATATAATTTACTACTTAAATTCATCAGGTGTTATTGCTATCCAATAAGGAGCTTTTCTGAACTTCATATGGTATTCCTACAGTTACTTTCACTTGAAGGCTTACGTATCTGCTGCTATCATGGTTTGGAACATTCTCTCAAAATTCCTTCTCTGACTAATTAGCACACAACTTAGTTGTCACCTCCTCTAGGAAGACTTCCTTGATTTTCCAAGGCACCTCTATGTATTTCCCCATACTCAACCACTATTACAGCAGACATTACATCACATTCTAATTTCCTTTGACAGATCTTGATTATACAGATTCTGTCTTATAACTCATGCCTAGAACTTTGCAGTAATGTCCAATAAACATGTATATGAGTGTTGAAATGAATGGTTTTAGTGCCTAGTTCTCTGTTACTGTGGTCTATAAAATGGTACTTTAGATGTTCCAGGTCTGCCCTCTGGAGGTCATGGCTACAAGGTTTCAAATTCTGCTTTATAACTAACTCCGGGTACCCAGGATGACTTTGACTCAGATGTTCAAAAGAATTTCATGCCTTGCAAATCTTTTTCTTTTTTTTTTAATGTTAAACTAAAAGAATGATATATGTTTATGCCTCCAGTGTGGTGTATTTTTGGAGTAGAAAGCAACAGATTCTTCTGTAGTTGATAATTTAATATGTACCTATGGAAGTTAATTCAATCATAGAGCCAATTTTGAGATAGAGTATATTAGAGAAACAACAACAAGGCAATATGCAAATGAAACACTAAGCAAGAATCTATGAGAAGTAAGGAAAAGGATAATTAGTGAAAAGATATTCCAGACTTCTACTTTGCTGAAATAAGTAAATGTGAATTGGGTTAAATAATTCAATCTTAAGGGGGAAAAGTATATGTGTGGGATATCAACCAAGCTCAAAAGGGACTGGTCTTAGAATACAAGTCAAATTTTAATACAGATTTCGGAGGGTGTAGTAGCATTTAAGAAAATGTTAAATGATTAACACCTTTCTGGCGAGTGATATATAAAAGGTCTTTCTCCAGCCCATGGCTCATTTGGTCTGGCTAAGGCAGGTGTTAGGAATTTACCTCAAGAGTTTCATGTTGCTTTCCTTTTAATCAAGTGCCAGATAATGGAAATCTCAAAGTCTTGGGATAAATCAGTCAAATATTAAAAATTAAAAAAAAAAGTAGAAGGCTGACTTGGAAATAGTTCCATAGAAATTAGTTGGTAGGATTGTTGAAAGCCCAATTGGCAGGAATAGGGAATCATTTAGAGATGAGAGAGAATTTTATGGCTCAAGATTTAAAGAACTTCAAATGTCAGTAGGCGTCAGGATTCATAGGATGTGTAGTGTGGTTCAAGCTAATATATTTACTCACTTCAGGAGAGGCAAAAATGAGATTTATTTCTACAATTTTACGGGTATCTTATTTTGTGATGGATGGTGTATTTCTATAAGTATATCACAGTTTGAGGGACAAGGAGTCAATTTGGTAACCCCAAATACTACCTGAAAAGTGAAGATTCAAAATCTGCTGTCTATGAATGTATAGAAAATGTGAATAGTTTCCCCTTAGTATCCTTTTTTAGCTCTACAAATGTCTCTTTGTTATATAGTTTCCATTTTCCAAAGTGTATTTACTGTAACAACAGTACTACTACAGTTTGTTTGTATCTGGATTACTAAGCAATACGATGAGTAATTTTACCCCTAGTGGTCATACCACTAGTATAAGTTAACATTTATCAAAAGCACTTATAGAAGACTTACAGTGCATCACTACCTGCTTTACATAGATTATCTCATTTAAGTTTCACAATGACCCTAAGATGTAGACTTTCCTTTTCATTTACATTGAGGGAACTGAAGCTCAGAGAGTATGTACAACCTACCAGTTACCTGGCCAGTGAGTAGAGGACTTGCAATAAGAATCCTAGTCTTTTTTTTGGCTCTGAACCCTGTATATTTGACCTATTTGCCCTAATGTGAAAGCTCTCTGGGCTGGGCTGTGCAAGAGGAAAATTAATCTTCTGGTCTTTCACATTCAGTGCTTTGAATGTATAAAACTAAATTATCAATCTTTGTAATTTATGACAGTTTGTGGTTAAGTTATTTTGATGCTAATTTGACTTGATTTGTTAAGAATTGACCTAGATGTAACAAAGAATCCCTCCCTCTTCCTTGTCTCCATCTTCCTTCAGCTCCTCTGATAAGATAATAAGCCTAGAAACAAAGTGAGGGGAATAAGAAATCAAGTATCATAAATCTGCCAAGCATTATGGTTCATTGATTCTAATGTTCTTATTCATCACGAATTATACCTGAATTAAAAATAGAAAGACAATAAAAATACCAGTCACTGTTCACCGATGAACCAAGAATTTAAGTATCTGTTTGCTGAGATTTAAGCAATTTGATAGAAGTAAGATATGGATTTAGTCATTACTGGTTTTCACAGAATAATGGTAAAGATGCATGCTTGAATTGAATTTTAAAGTGAAAAAAATACAATGTCAATGGTACCTTGAATTTTTCATCTTTTAGTTTTTTGGATCATTTCAATTAAGTTTCATTGAATTCCTTGAACATTTTATGTAACATGTTTTGGACTTCTTTGATCCATGCTTCCAATTTCTCTCTCCTTTTATGGGATTACCATTCTCCTAGCTAATCAACATAGAAATGATATCTTTATTTACTCTTCCTTGCCTTTTCACTGTCCCTCTACTGCACATCCAATTAATTACCTTCAAAAAAAATCTCACCTTTTAAGGTCTTCCCCCTCCTTCTCATTCTTGCTCTTACTGCTCTTTCATGAATCTTTATGCTTCATGCCTGGATTCCTGTTTTGGTTTGTAAACTGTCTCTCTTTTTCTGAAAATATATTCTGCAAATCCTGAATTCATTGTTCCTAAAATTATTGTTTTTGATGTCACTTCCTTTCTCGTATCCCTACACTGATTCATCGTGAATAGCATGATGATAAGGCCCAACTTTATTTAGGGCTATGTTTATTCAAAGTCCTCCACAATCCACCTCAGACCTACTTTTCCAGCTCTATGTCTTGCCAATATTTTATGGATGAATTCCATTACTTACATATTTTTTTTCAATTAAAATTTTCTAGACTTGTTTTAGTGCTTGACCACTGGTGGTTAACAATAACAATCATGATTATTGTTATTTTTTAAATAACAATGACTTGTGAATGTATATGAGAAAATATTTATTAATTTTATAAATTTAATACATTTTTATACAAATATTTTTATTTCCTCCCTAGCCTTTCATTTTCTTTCTTTTTATAATTTTTTCTTGTTTCTAAAGGCATCATTATTATTTTGAGGGAAGAATTGAATTTAAGTAGTAAATAAGGTTTATGTCGAGTATACATTTAACTTCTCAATTAAAACGATGTATTTAATTGTCTTTCTCACATAGTGATTTATTTATTCCAAAGCATGGTTTTATTTATGGAATATCAGTTTTTGTTATTGCTTCAGTGATATGTCATTCTCCCTTCAATTTTTTAAATCAGTTAAATCAATTCATTTTTTATTATCTTTATTTTTTATCACAAAAATGCATGATAGTGGTAAAAAAATATATGTAAGAATATAGAGGAAAAGGTGACTGTTTACTTTTCCTTTCTTATCAATCCCATTCCTCTCTCCACTTAGGACTTTAATTTTAGATTTTAACATTTGCATTAGTACTCGTTTTGATAATCAAAAGTTTTGTTTCTTCTTTTTCAAAATTATATATTTGTATTTTTTCTGGAAGATGGACTTTATTACCTAACTAAAAGAGAATTGTCTAACAATGTTCTTTTTTGTTATCCTTTTTGTATATTATTTTGTCTAGATTTAGGATTTGGAGTTCAAAATCCTTTCCAGGTTTTGATAATATTGTTCATTTATCTTTTAGCATCTGATATAGCACTGAGAAATTTGATAGCAATCATAAACATATTCCTTTAACAGTAACAGTACAATAGTGCTAAAGATATGGGCTTTAGAGTTAGTCTGCTTTTGTTCAAGTTCCATTTTCACAACTTTTTTGCTTACGACTTTGCTCAAATCAATTAGTTTCCTTGTTTTCAGTTTCTTCATCTGTAAAATAGAGTGATATGTTGATACTGTAATCATTACATTAGATTAAGTATTGTACTACTTAGTACAATGCAATATACACAGTAATTTCTATAAATATTAGGTGGCGTGTTACTTTTTATTGTAGTTATGATTGTTTTCTTTAAGCCTTTAATTTTTTCCTTACATTTAGTGTTCTGTAACTTAATTTTATTAAATCTAACTGTAGCTCCTTTTTCTTGCATTCCATACAAGGTGAGTTGTGGCAATAAGAATCAAACACACAAACAAAACTCATGTTTTTCAGATTCTTTTGGGAGGTCTGCTAGTAATTAGGGGTCTATTCTCTGTGTCTGTTTTGTTCATATTGTTCTATTTCTTTGTTCTATCATATTGAGTTATGGGGGAATACTTCAGCTCAGTCTTTCCAATCACTATTTGCTTTGCAGTCACACTTTATTATTTATTTACTTATTTGTTTGGCATTCTGCTAGTCAACTGAGATTTTTGTTTTGACAATATATTTTTAAATTTCCGAGGCTTCTATTTTTTCCTTCATAACAAAATTTATTGCTTTATGTAAATGTAACATTCTCTTGCCTCTCCCCAAGCTATTTACTATGTTTATTTTAAACTTTCTTTTATTTGTATTATTATCTCTATTTCTCTTATTGTCAGTTCTGTTTCTAGGTTGTCTGTCTTAGAAAGGTTGCTGTTTTCAAATATTTGCCATGCTGTCTTTTCATTTTATTTTTAGAATGTATTTTTGTTATGATTTGCCATGGGGTTTCAGCTTATCCCGGGACAAGCTTGGCTTTTGTCTTCTGCTCATCACAAGTATATAAGTCTGGGAACAGAGTGATAATAGTGAGGCTATCTGTCACTGGTTTCAAATAGAGTATAGTTAATCCCTCTGAAGAAAGCTCTTGTACTAATCTATGTTCCTTGTATAAACTGCTCCATGCTGTAGCAAACTTGAAGCTATGCTCTCTTATGCATGCAGTTTAGCTTCTGGCTTCCTTTGGTCTCTTACTAGAGTTGATTCCACCTGTTTTCTAGCTTCTAGAAACTTTTGGTACTTTTGTTTTGTCAATATCAGTCTTATATTTATGTATTTATCTTAGCATCTTTTTTTTTTTTTTGGTCATATAATGGGAGCTGGGAGGGGAACAGAGGAGACTATTGTGCCCTTCTAACTATCTTGATACAGCATTATTCTTGATCACATTTATTTTCTTTCACTAGCATCAATATAACAGTCAAGTCTGTGCATTGCCTTAGAAAGGATCTATAAATGACACCAAGATTATGTGTCAAATTTCAAGGTACTACCAAGTATGCATTATTTAATGGTAACACTGCAAACATGAGGCTAAATTCCCCTTACTTCTTTATTGGAGTTTTTAAGTTCATTTATTTCTGAGGCTGGATATGGAGAGTCTGTTTCCTCCTAACATATTGATAATTCTTAGATGAAGCAATTTGTACATGTTAGTTTGAATGCTTCATAAAGTTTCTTTCATAACAAAAGAAGAGATGCTATTTAATCTTGTCATAGTTTTTCTTCTTGCCATCACTTTGGAGTTTATTCTGCTGAGCTGAGATCTGTCAGGGCAGGATAAACAAATCAATTTTATTTTTTTTTAAATGTGGTTCTCATTTAAGTCACACTGTACATAACACATCTTCCTGTGGTAATGAGCTGTTAAGGATTGCACTAATAGCAGTTTAGTAGCTGCAGCTAAGGATTTCTCTACCAATAAATATAGTTTTCTTGGCTATTTGGCAGAAATTCTTTCATAGCTTCTTAGCACAAGTGGCACTGATTAATGGCCATGAAAAATAAATCTTGTTCTCAGGAAATTAACATAACAACCTATGAGACAATTCAAATCTAAGGCAGAAAATATAGGATTCTAATATATTTGTGAAAGATATAGTAATCTCCGGACATATGAGCAATGAAAAGAAATAATTGAACATGAAGAAATTAAAAAGTTTAGGGGTACATCCTATTTCTATGAAGTGAAGCAATGATCCTTTCCTTCAACAATTACTACCCATATCTAGAATTTAAAATAATAGCCTAATACAACTGTTGCTAACAGAAATAAGTTAACAACTCTTTAAATCTGGTAGATATAAATTTTTAAATTGATATTCAGAAACCTAAATTTTAAAAAGAATCAAATATTATAGGGCACACTTAAAATAAATGTTGGATGTTAAATGTATTTAATGTGAAGAAAAAAAAAACTAACAAGCCATCTTCAAAGTTTATATATTTGAAATAGTGTTTATTTTCTACCAGAACAAAATATAAAAATGAGAGATGCCGAAACATTCTCTCTGCCTTCAGTGTGAATTATTGCTCATTGTTAGATATATATATATATATATTTGTTTGTTTGTTTGTTTGTTTGTTTTTCTTTACATTTAGGGCAGACATACAGTTTTGTTTTCTTGTTTAGGGTTAATACTGTGTAATGTTTATCTCCTTGTAGTTTTACATACATAAGTGTATGTTATAAAATATATATGTATATGTAATTCTATTTATTTATAAATTTTGGTAGATTTCTTTT
Organism: Mesoplodon densirostris; assembly: GCF_025265405.1. Taxonomy (NCBI): domain Eukaryota; kingdom Metazoa; phylum Chordata; class Mammalia; order Artiodactyla; family Ziphiidae; genus Mesoplodon; species Mesoplodon densirostris. The sequence continues at coordinate 25,741,302 of NC_082668.1, forward strand.
TCTGATCTGTTAACTATATTGTCGTGATTGCATGAACTATTCTTAACTTAGAATTTAAGTCAATTTAAAATTCAGCTTTAGAAGGATTCTCAGTGTCCCTATCTTAAATGGTAACATTCACTCTCTCTTGCTCATGGACTCTTAATTCAGAAGTAGTTTTGCTTCTGACCGTGTTATCTGCCATGGTGTGTTTACTAAAGAGGGAAAATATAATTTATCCTTCTTCCTTCTCTCAAGCCCACACCTGGCCTTCACTCTTTTTACTACCAGACCCGCTTCCTTGACTATCACTAGCAGAAATCTGCTGAAGTAGCAGCCAATTAATATTACAAAAATATTCCTGAGCTTGGAGAATATTCATTTGGCACAGGAAAAATTGTGTGATTTTTAACTCCTCATTTATCTAAGGTCAATATTTTGTAGCTGGACGTTTAAATTAACATTAGTGTAATAACTCCTGATCAGTGTGCTATGAAGGTCAGTCTTAGCATTCAAACATTGTCAAAGATAACATTGACAGATATCAAATAACGTCTGTCTGATACGTTCCTTCTTTCTTCTGAAATGAAAGATAAATGATATGTTAATTTTATTTATTCTAAAAAATTAGGTTTTGAAGTGTTCTTTTTTAGAGAAACAGTGTCAAGATTAGAAACTGTAACAATGTCTTTTAGAAAGGAATTATGAAAACCCTCAAATGTTCTATTAGTTTCTTATAATATAACTAGAGGTAACATATAACAAATTTATTTTTCATAGGGTCATAGTAAATACTGGTTTAATATTAAGAGATACATTTTTTTAATGAGACAGAAATGAGTCATTGATTGACCTGTTCCTGACCATCAAACTAAACTTGCTAAAGAAAGATTCTATGTGACTAGAAAAATGGTACAGATGATTTACAAAACAGAAATAGAGACACAGAAGTAGAGAACAAACATATGGACACCAAGGGGGGAAAGAGAGGGGGTGGGATGAATTGGGAGATTGGGATTGACATATATACACTATTGATACTATGTATAAAATAGATAACTAATGAGAACTTGCTGTATAGCTCAGGGAACTCAGTTTTCTGTGGTAACCTAAATGGGGAGGAAATCTAAAAAAGAGGGGATATATGTATATGTATAGCTGATTCACTTTGCTGTACAGTAGAAACTAACACAACATTGTAAGCAACTATACACCAAAAAAAATTTAGTTATAAAAAAAAGCATGTATACATATGTATAACTGAATCACTTTGCTGTACAGCAGAAATTAACACAACATTGTAAATCAACTATACTTCAATGAAATAAATTTTTAAAAAAGAAAGATTCTATAGTAAGATACACATGTAAGATGGTTCTAGCTCTAAAACATTACATTTAAAAAAAAGGAATTTCAAACACAAAAAGAAATGATAGCTAGTTGCAGAATAAATTGAAGCAAAATATCCACTTATAGTCACAATTATTTTAGTATGTAAATCAACATGATTACTTCACAAAGCAGCAAACATTGGGAGTTTCTGTGCATATGCTGTTTTATAAGGATTTAATCCCATTCTCTTGATTCTTCTTCTGTATTCAGTTGTTTAACTTCATGACAATGTATTAACGTTACTCTTAGTTTGAGGCATCTTCAGCTAATTGAAATTAAATATAGCTCAGGAGTCTTAACTATCCAGGGGCATTCTAGCCTTATTCAGGAGACCACTGGTGAGTTTTAAAAACATAGGGAAAAAAGAGGATATTTTGTGTAACCATCTGACCAAAAGAAGATGCATTACTGTGTTTTACGTACCATGATGAAAGAGTGTGAATTCTAAAAAAAACAAAAATGAGAGCTGGTAGAAAATTGATTTATGTTAAAGATTTTAAAGCTAATTAATTACAATTACTTATTTTATCATGAGATCAATTGCTAATATATTCTGTCATTTAATTAAGGCAGTCAATAAAATCAGGTAAATGGGAGGCATAGAGTTATATGAGAAAACTAATTTTCCTATGTAGTAAAGTCTGCTGTAGGTCAGAAAAGAATAAACTATCAGTTATTAAATACACAAAAAAATCTAATTGTTTCTTTTGAAAGATTTATGCTAGTTTAATTAAAGTAAAAATACACTAAGAAATAAAAATAATTAAAAAGGGATATGACTAAACATTTCCCCTGTAAAATATTTTTGTTAAATGCTTAAATATTAACTTGAAGAATATTTTTTTGTTATTTTTGTCCCTCATCAAGAGAAGAAAAATAGTCATAAATATAATCATAGTAGTGACTTATACTGCTTTCTTTGTTAATAACTAGAAAGATTACATACTACATCACAATATTATAGGTAATGTAATTATATCTCGTTTCATCCTCACAACCAACTGCAGGGTATTGTTGTGCAATTATTTTCAAAAAAATTACACAGTTTAACTTCTAATTGTTTATAAATGGAGGGGTATTAAAGAAACCATTAACATCTGTTACAGAGAACTCACTTCAAAGGACTAGTGTCATTTCATATCCTAAGCAAGAAAACAGTCTTATCTTATATTAAAAAATGTAATTATTTATTTAACAATGTCTATACTGATTTCAGATCATAAGTGATCTCTGATGGAAAGCATGTTTTCAACTTTTAGGTATATTTGGACTTCACACATTTCATTCTACCTAAGTCAGGCATTTGTGTGTGTGTATGTGTGTGTGTTTGTGTGTGCACATGTGTATAATAATCTCAAGATTAGTATGATGTATGAGGGCAATCAATAATGTTTAGATTTTTAAGGTGGAAGTGGAAGGATGAATATATTTAATATTATCAATTTTATGTTATATTGAGCATCAAACAAAATAATACAGGTAGAGCAGCAACATGGTTTTTCCTGACACTCAACAAATATATTCACTTACATTTGGTCTTCAACAGGAGAAAGTGAGAGATTGAGAGAGAGAAAGAGGAGTGTGAGAAGGAGAGAAGGAACAGATAGCTAATCTATGACAAATCATTTATATGTGTACATGAAGAGAGTGAGATTGAGAAAACTACTGATGAATTAAGATTAAATCAACATATAATGTAATTTTGACTAAAGTTATCACTCTACCAATGGAATAGAATCTTTTAAGAAGTGTTTGATATTAATGTTCATAAATATCTCTGATAGATAGAATTTATCATTTAATACAGATATATAGATGCCACTTAACTTGTGTCTACAACATCAACATATTTTACTATAGTATTTGTCATTAAAATTATATTTTATGTTAATTAAACTGTTGAATTATAATGTTACTATGAATTATACTGTCACTTATTAAGATTATTTTGCTTATTTTAGAGATTATGTTTATATAAACATATATTCAATATTTGTACTAAATATAATTATTTCTCCAGTATGAAGTCTTCTAAAAGTGACTTAACATACACACAAATATGTTCATATGCATGTGAGTACACACTCAACACCACTACCACCACCACCATCACACATGTGGATGTTATGGACCCCCAAGAAATTATAAAATGCTTACTTGACTTATTGTATGAATGGTTCCTGACATATCTCACTTTTAATTGATCTTCTTTCTGTAATACATTGACCTGAATATTTGAAAAGGGAAAGTTTGGGACAATCCAATAGGATATGTTAGTCTAGATTCTTCACATTGGGTCCAATATATGCATATTGTTTTATTCCATCAAGAAATATGCCATATTTTCATGTCAAGACATAAATGTAAGCATGCCTTTATATAGCCAACTAATCAAAAAATAATTTCCAGACATAAATAATTCTGCCAAACCTTAGAGAGCAAATCCTCACTAGAACTTACATATTTTCAAGTTGGTTGAAGACTGCTCATTGCTGTTCAGTTAGCTCACTTTGATTTTAAAATTTAGCAGTTTGCCATATATTTACCAAGATATGTGTATCTCCTTTTGTAAACTTTTGCAGACATTGTTAATTTCAATACATTTGATTGTTTGGATTTTTTTTTGAGAAGTCAGAGTATTAGATTTTGGATAGGTTCCTTGCTTCTTTATGATCCATCACATCTTTGATAGATTGAAGGACAAAGGCACTCATCTAAATTTGCAATTGATGAAGCAAATAAGAAATTCACATGCAAGAATCTAGACATATTGGCCCATACTCTTTCCCCTTGTCTCTTCAGTTGGTCAGACTGCAAGTTGCAGACCTTCCATTTCTGTTTCTGCCATCTTCTCTTGCTTCATGGCAAAAGGCAGTCCAGGGAGGTATCCAAACTTTTAGCTTTCATAAGTGTTGTTTGGTTCTTAGCCGAGAGTGATTGTCTATGTCACAAATACAGTGAAAACATCCATTTGATCTTTTCTAACATCTGGAATTCATCTTTGTTTTATCAAGGCTTTTATGTTTTATATAGTAATTGACTAAAATTGAACATGTATGATCATATAGGTGGCTTCAGAGAGACTGTTCTCTTATTCATTGGCAAATAAATAGAAATTATTAATGAGTGAACCAACCATGTGAATCTCCTTTTGCTATACAAACAACTTGTACTGCAAAATGAGGAGATGAACCAGAGGCCTAAATATTCAGGAATCATGCATAAAAGATTGTTGTCTAGGAAGCATTTTTTTCAAAACCCACAGTCTTAAACAAATATTTTTAATGTTTCCTTTTTACTGAGCAAGTATGCTCATAGCTTGGGGAAAACCTTAATTAGACTTTAAAGTGGGTGCCTTCACTTTCTAATGGTATTCCTCTGGTTAAATATACTATGGTAATATCTCTCTTATAGGCATAACCAGAAAAAAATAGGTAACTTGTTATAAATAATCTACCATCTTTCACTCTTAAATCAGGGAAGGAGAATCTAATTTTTTCATTAAATTTTGAATACTACTCAATACAGGAATGTATTCTGTTATCAGTAGTTACTAGAGGCTGATGAATAACAAAACAAGTATAATATCTAAACTTAATTGGAGGTTTTTGCCACATGAAAAAAAATAAGGATAAACCAAATTTTAACTTTTTACAAAGATAATGGAATCTTGCATAGAAATGACAAAAATGATAAAATTCTACCAAAAGAACCTATGTGGTATGATTATTTAAAATTATTTTCAGAATATTAGGCAGAAATCATGATGCTAATTAGTGTCTACCTTGACAGTCCCCCAAGTTAAAAATGAATGTTTTCTGTGAAGATAACATATCTATTAGGACAAGAAGGCAAATATCATATTGAATCTGGTGTACACTGTGTAACATAATAGACTCAAATAAGAATTCTTTAAGATACTATTCTCCTAGGCACCTGTTGACTTAAGTGGACCACTCTGGATATCAAATGTCTTTTTCTCTTCCTTCATTACTAATTTATTCTACAATATTTACTGAATCCCTGGTGTATATATGTGTCATCATGGATAGGATATAGGAGTACACAGTACAAAGACATTTCTCTTAGCCTGGTTTTGGCAGCCGGGAAGTCTTGCTGGGTGAAGTCACATTGCAACTGAGACCTGAAGGAATTATACTTTACATAGAGGGGCTCAAGATTGTTTGGAAAAATCAGGGGGATTAGATGTGGTGTCTGAGACACAGGCAGTAACGTGCAGGGCCTAGGGAAAGTACAACATGTTTAGTATCAGGAATTCAGTATTTCTGCATAATTATAAGGTATATTTTTTTCAGTTTATTAACTTTGTTTATTTCAAATTTTGTAATTGACAGAATAATAATGTCCAATCATAATTATTGAAATCTAAGTAGTTTAATGATTCATATTTGTCATAAGGGTACTATTCTTTGCAATTATCTATAGTGTATTAGCAAAACAGAAACAAATCCAACCAATGTCATCTATCTTTCAGAGGACTGAAATTGGGACTAGTAGTTAGATTTTTCTGTTCACTTTCTGCACCCATTTTCCTATTAGCAAACACAATTTATCTATTCCCACAATACTTCACTCTATGCAATGTAGATCAATCCATCAGCCACTCCCATTAATCTCTCATCAATCTTGGAAAGATTATCAGCACTAGATAAGAGATGGTTTTTAATATAGTCTTATTTGGAGCATATCTATGATAAGATATTTTTCTCCCAGAATTACCTGGATAGATGGTTGCGCAAATCCTCTCATTTGCAGCTTGCTTCCAAATAAATATAGTGCAAAAAATGAGCAAAAACTTTTGCGTCCTTCCCAGATTTCAGACTTGAAATACTTCAGAGTGTATCAATAACTCTTTTCGCAAGAGGCATACAGTTTTTAGAAATGAGGATAAAAAGGCAAAAGCCTTAAAAGCAATGTTGAGGAGCCTGAATTTTAATTGTATAGACAATAGGAAGCCACTGAGAGATTTTAGGGAAATTTGCACTTAAATGTTATTGTAATCATCAAAGTTCATTCAGATTTAGATATATATTTTAAAATATCTGAGACAGTTAACTCAGGATTTCCTATAGAGAGCAGACAATTTGAATGAGAAATCAAACAATGGAAAAAATTGTATTTTACTTAAACATTATTAAACAAAGCTAATTACAAAACATTTTTATTCTAGTCTGACAGTAAACGCCCTAGAAAATAACAAGAAGTTAATGAATTGTTTCAATAGGGTGTCTAAGGGAGATGACTCTCTGAATCCTCTTCTCAGGGTTTCTGTTCTGTGTTCCATGTTGCACACTGTTCTCTGTTGGAATGATGGCTCTGGTCCATGAGAGTCTTTAATACCCACATCAGAAAATTGTCAGAATGTCAAGGCCTTGATAGCTTGAAGTTCAGTCATATTAGACTCTACTGCTTTGGGTATCTGTGTTCATGTTTTTGTTCACAGCTTCATGAAATATTAGGAATTTAGTGTATTCTTTGCAAAATGACTCCCATCTGTTTCCTAGGAATGCCTTCTCTGTTAATTATGCTGTTTTTGCTGTTGCTCACTCTGGTTGAATTCTATTCCTCTCTTCAGTGTGATGTCTAAGACTTTCTTTGGACTGTGCTTTGAATTAAACAGTTTTATAGATGCAATTCATGTCTAAAAGATGATAGCTTCTAAACTGACCTGTTATACATACTTGTTCAGAGTCCTTGTTTGGGGGAAAATAACTATTATTTGGTGAAAGAATGTAAGCAGAAATGAATTCCAAAGATATGAAGGAGTTAAATATACAAATCAAATCCTATACATACTACTAGGGGAAAATATAAATAAATATTTAAGGATTTTCAGATAGTAAGGTGTTTCTAAATATGAAAATAGTGTATGGTATAAGAAAATTTATATGCGTGACTGTATAAAATTTTATAGTTATGTGCCTGAAACATAAGTGTTATGATAACATAATGTATTGGAAGAATACCTCTAATAATGATAAAAAAACAAAGTTTTTATTCTTTTTTTTTTTTTCCTTTCTTTTGCGGTACGTGGGCCTCTCACTGTTGTGGCCTCTCCCGTTGCGGAGCACAGGCTCCGGACGCGCAGGCTCAGCGGCCATGGCTCACGGGCCCAGCAGCTCCGCGGCATGTGAGATCTTCCCAGACCGGGGCACGAACCTGTGTCCCCTGCCTCGGCAGGCGGACTCTCAACCACTGCGCCACCAGGGAAGCCCAAGTTTTATATTCTTAATTACACAGCACACTGAATCTGATTTTTTTTCAAAGAAACACTGGTATGCAAATAGATCTATTTCTCAAAGGGACCTGCTTTTTCTTTTTCTTTTTTTTACAGAAACGATCTTAAACACCTTAATTAATCAATTCTGACTGTCCCTGTATAGTATATGGCTAATTGGGGATAATGGAAATTATTTACTATTTTAATAATCATGTTTTATATTTCATATGATTTATTAGGAAAAGAAATCTTATCTAAGAAGAAATACATAATGGTAATCTTAGGAAGCCTGTGTAGTCATGGGTGATGACTTTGTTCTCCTCCCTCTCCTCCTTCTGTCCTTTCTTCTTTATAAATTAGATTATTGGATGTTTTGGGTTTCATCCAAAACTTGTTTTCTGGAGTGAGTGCTCATCTGCATTCACAATTATTGCAGGGTTAATTGTGTTTATTCACTGACACACAGCTGAGCAGAGAAAATTATTATTTGATCTATTACTGATCCTATCTTCCTTTCGAACACCTGCCTATTGGGTTTTGGGTAAAGATTGTTGATTATTAGCTCAGGTTAAAGCTTTTGATTGCCTTCTTGTTTGGTTTGGTTTGGTTTGGTAATTAAACTGGAAGAAAGCAAAACATCCACATTAGATAATGCTTACTTTGGGGCCCATAATGTCTTCATCTCTTTCCTCTACCACAGCTTGTGGTGTCTGGTACATTGCGTGAGGGGAATTTGAATGACTTCACGGAGGCAGAGTGAAGGGTGTATGCAGTGTCCACAATATCCTCCAGGTCCTCACTCCTTCTGCCTTATAAAGTGAGGAATGGTGGGTCTAAGTCCATGGGAATGTTTGGTCAGATCCTGGTCTTGAGCTGTCTGAGGATGTTTTTCATTGATTTGTGCCTCTGATGATCTCATGGGTTTCTCTTTCTTTCCATGTATCAGATGGATAGATACATACATACACACATACATACATACATACACACATACACACACACACACACACACACACACATACATACATACATGCTTTTTTTTTTTTTTTTTTCTGGTTGGGTATCCCAGGCCCCTTCCTTCTTTCTTGGCCTTTCATCTGTCACTGACTGTATACACTGCTGGGATTTTGCAACATTCTACCTAGTTCCCTGTCTCAGGTGTGCCACTGAAAACCTCTGAAGGTATGTATATGTGTGGAGGGGAGAAAGAGATGGTCACACTGTGGCTTGCTGAGTCTCTGTTCAATTTGTGATCAATGTACGAAAACACTGTAATGCAAACTAGACCCCCTCTCCATCCAGCTAGTCTGGCTGTACCCCCTTCTGTTTTCCTAACCTGCTAAGATTCTGCACATTGTCATGCCTCCTCACTCCCCCCACACCAACAGAGTCTCCTTTTAGAGCCTCAATGCAGCCTGTCAAGTTAATTCTCTGTCAAGTCAAGACTGTCAACTTAATTTTCACTTTGCCGTCCATTCTACTCCTCCCCAGCACAGACACTCGCTCAGCTCATCACCTAGAGAAGACATCTAGGCACCACCAGGCATACGTGTTCATGCTTCTCTTCAATGCCTCTGATTTTCCCTTTATCCAATTTCCTTTCCATTCATTTTGCTCTGTTCTCTTTCTTATTCAGGCTATGGGATAAACCTTAATGGCCAATTAAATGATCTTTTCTGTATCATGTGGGACAAGAGTAATTAAAGGCTGATACAACAGCCTTTCTTTCTCAAGTTTGTTTCTAAGTCTGTTATCTTGCAAAAACAATATCTGTACATATCTCCTTTCTGAGACAATACGTCTGTTCATTTCAGAAGCAACAAAACATTTAAGGAGGGTATTTAAACACAGTGTTGTAATATTTAGGGTTATACTATTCCTATTACTTTGCAATCTGAATGCACACCTTTAATATTGCTGAACGACCAGATTTATTTCGTTGTTGTTCTGTTTTATTTGTATTTTAGGCCCCTCATCACATTTCTGTTTTAAAATGGTAAAGCCTTGGTTGTTGGTCAAATACAGTAAAAAAGAGGTTTTTTAAAAATAATTTTAATTGTTTAAGTTTTATCCACAGCATTCATTGCCACCTGCAGTTGTGTATTTTAATTGTTTATGGTATATAATATGAGTTTATTAGTATTCTATCTCCAGTTCTGAAAGATTTTTTGGAACAATCACAACAAAAAACATTCAATAGATATTGGTTGAGGAAATGGGGATATGAAATCAACAGCAAAAGTCCTACTATGTCAGCTATAGACATCACTAGAATTGAATTTTAATGACCTATTTTAAAATACTATTGAGTATTAACAATGCATTTGTTATATACTGAATTTTAAAAACAATTAAAATTTCTATATGCTAGAATTTGCATTGCAAATGAATTGTGCCCATTGAAGGTTTACTATATAATCAAAATAATATTTCTATTTAAAGTATTTTTAGTATAATGTTAAGCACAATTTTCAGTTACCTAGGTTTACTAACTTCTAACCTGGCATGCCTATGGAGTCACTACCTTATTCTCATTAGTTACTTATGTTTCTATCTTCTAAATTTTGCAACATCTGACATTCTCAAGAGAGGTTGGTCCAAGATACCATTGCATGTCCCAGGATGAACTTTTCACTTGAGCACCCAAGAAACAGAAAGAGTGAGAGTGTTCTAAATATATTTGTAAGTGTCCTGCCCACTTCAAATAACATGGGTGTAACAAGCTGAGTATGTTAAATTTAACAAATTGCTAGAAGTTGAATTGTTCTAAATTGGGAACTGCCTAAATAGTGTTTTTTTTTAATGTATTATTATTATTGTTGTTGTTATTGTCTTCACAATCTGGTACAATGCTACACACATAGTAAGCACGCAGAAAAATCTTGTGGAATCCTGTAGAAAATGCAGTTATTTTCAGATAGTCTGAAGGTTAAGGTAACCTTCTGGGAACATTTATAGTGTTTTGTTAAAAAGAGGTAGGATGACTGCAGTATTCACAAATACATTGAAGTTGCAGGAACTCCTACAGCCCTAACTATGTTAATCCCACAGACATTTTAATGGATTTTTATTATAATAATGCAATATAAATTTCTAAAGTGTTATACAATTCACTGCCCACACAAAAATCCACTTTCACATTTCCTGAGTAGACATCTATTCAAATGCCTAAAAATTGTTTACTGCCTGGCAGGTTCATGATTGGAAATGGTCTGATAAATCCTTTCTCTTATTTTGTAAATAATTTTTTAGAGGCTTTAATGAGTATTAATACAATATGGTATCTATTTTTCTCTAAATTAAATATACTTTTTTTCAGGGATTATCTTTACTTTGGGTATTACTTTTATTGATGTTACTAGTTTGTGTTTTAAATATGGTAGTAAATACAAGCTAAGAGATGAATGATTCTCTTTTGACCTAATTTCATACACCAAATTCCTACGAATAAAATGAATAGGAACTCTGTTTCTGAAGAAGACATTCAAATAAAACATGAGTGGAGTTAGACAAGTGAATGCAGTGCTCTTTTAATATCATATTATTAACTGTATTTACTGAAGACTCATTTTCATGCATAAAGTAGGGAATGTCATCAAACTGCTCCTCTACCAGGATAATCAATATGCTTCATGGCATAGCGAATCACCTACTGGGTAATCCCAACTTTTGGCCCCTACTAACAGCTGAAAAGTGGATGCTTAATATAAGATGGTAGTCTTGGTAGAGGAATTTCAATGCATGGCATAATTGAAGGAGGGGATAAGAAAATGTTTTTTTTTCTTACTATTTTAAATTGAATAAAAAGAAAATTGTACATGTATAAGAATATATTTTAGGAATATTATGAATGAACAAATAGAATTGGCACATTGGATGAATCTAATGAAACAATGACAGTATTATTTGGTAAAATTGAGGATTTTGTTGGTTCTTACAAGAAAAATGTAATAAAGGCTTAGAGAGACTTTAACCATGTAAACTTCTTCCTGTAGACCCATTCTAATTAAAGTAGGTCATCTGGTAAATATTCGTCTTGCCTTGCTGTGATTTTCATCATTCAAAAAGCAGAAAAGGGACCTTTAGAGATTTCTCTTATGGATATAGTTCTATTCATAAAAGAAGATATGAATGAAGATACAGTGTAAAAAGGAGCATTGGAAAATATGGCCATCTTACAGTTTGTATTAATGAGAGAACACTGGCTGAATTAATGCATGGATTTTTATTTTAAAAAAGTAGATTTCAAACAGGGCAGATCAGCTTTATACATGATCATAGTGACATGGTTTTGTATGATGCACTTTGAGGTAGCTAGGATTTTTATCCCTATTTTATAGATGAGGAGAGTGAGGCTTAGAGAGAAACCAACTTGTTCAAGATTAGAAAACTAGTGAGTGGTGTGAACCAGAATTTAAGTAGTGATAGTTTGAACTCTCACTTAAACCCTATACCTTTATTTATTTACTTTTATTGAAGTATAGTTGACATACAATATTATATTCATTTCAGGTGTACAATGTAGTGATTCAACATTTATACACATTAAGAATTGATCACCAAAATAAATGTAATAAACAATTGTCAACATACAAATTTATTACAATATTATTGACTATATCTCCTGTGTTGTACTTTACATTCCATGACATATATTTTATGACTGAAAGTTTGTACCCCTTAATCTTCTTCATCCCTTTTGCTCATGCTTCCTCCCTCTCTGTCCACCATCAGTCTCTTTTCTCTATCTATGGTTCTGTTTCAGTTTTGTTTTGTTTGTTCATTTGTTTGGTTTTTTAGATTTCACATCTAAAATCATATAGTTTCATCCTTCTCTAACTTATTTCACTTAGTATAATACCAAGTCCATCCATGTTGTAGTAAATGACAAGATGTTGTTTTCTTTCATATTGCTGAGTAACATTCCATTGTATATATATGCATATACATATATAATGTGTATATAAGTATACATATCATACATGCATAATGTATATATATGTATCATATATGATGTGGTATATAAACTACATCTTCTTTATTCATTCATCAATGAATAGGTTGCTTCTATATCTTGGTTATTGTAAATAATACTGCAGTGAACATAAGGGTGCGTATATCCTTTTGGACTAGTGTCTTTTTTTCTTCAGATAAATACTCAGAAGTAGAATTGCCTGATTATATGGTAGTTCTATAATTTTTTGAGGAATTTTATACCATTTTCTATAGTGCCTACCCCAATTTATATTCCCACCAACAGTGGATGAGGGTTCCCTTTTCTCTATATCCTCACCAACACTTGTTATTTGTTGTCTTTTTGATAATAGCCATTCTGACAGGTGTGAAGTGATAACTCATTGTGGTTTTGATTTGCATTTCCATGATGATTAGTGATGTTGAGAATCTTTTCATGTGCCTATTGGCCATCTGTATATCTTCCTTGGAAAAATGTTTGTTCAGGTCCTCTACCCATTTTTTAGCTGAATTGTTTGTGGTTTGTTTGTTTGTTGATATTGAGTTGTGTGAGTTTTTATATAGTTTAGATATTAACCCCTGATCAGAATATTGTTAGGTTGCTTTTTCATTTTGTTGATGGTTTCCTTTGCTGTGCGAAAGCTTTTTAATTTGATAGAGTTCCATTTGTTTATTTGTGCTTTTGTTACCCTTGCCTGAGGAGACAGATCCAAAAAATTATTGCTAAGACCAATATCAAAGAGTGTACTACCTATGTTTTTTTCTAGGAGTTTTATGGTTTCAGGTCTTAGTTTTAAGTCTTTAATCAATTTTGAGTTTATTTTTTGTATATGGTATAAGAAAGTGGTCCAGTTTCTTTTCTTTCTTTCTTTTCTTTTTTTTTCTTTCTTTTCTTTTTCTTTTTTTTTTTTTTTTTTTTTTTTTTTTTTTGCATGTAGCTGTCCAGTTTTCCCAACATTATTTATTGAAGAGACTCTTTTTTTTTTCTATTGTAAATTCTTGGCCCCTTTGTCATAAATTAATTGACCATATAATTGTGGGTTTATTTCTGGACTCTCAATTCTGTTCTTTTGATCTATGTGTCTGTTAAAACCTGTGACTATAATAACAATAACTCTGAATATTAATTTATTGTAAGCTCCTAGGTAACTGGTATTAATAGTGAAAATGTTTGTACTCTAAAAAATCTTTTTCTTCTGCCTGATGGATTCTTTTTCTTTACTCATGTCTAATGATAAAAAGTTCTAATTAATATTTGCAAAGAAAATTAAAATAGTTACATTGTTATTTTTCATATCAAACAGATTTTGAAGGTTATGCATACCAGAAATGTGTAATATCACTAATAATACTCCATTGAAAAAATGAAAGTATGTCCCTCAAAATTCTGAACTTACATGGATTCTAACCTGGTTAAGTTATTTTAAGTAAAATCTCTTTTTTAAATGCCCAAGATATTAAGCACTTCACTTGTTTTTATTCTTTTAAAGTTTAGTTTAGTTTTGGTTGAACGCATTATAAATCATTTGAGATTTTAAGATGTTTAAGTGGTTGGCAATATACTTTGTAACTATCAATTGTGAGGTATTGGAAATGAGAAATGAGTGTATGCTTTTTACCTCTGCCGATCTCATCCTCTGTACCCTAGTGATATAAAAATATGTAAGAAAAATTAAGTAATAAAAACGTGTAAAACATGAGAAAGACAGCCTTCATCTACATTGATCTCTTGGTGATATGAAAAACTAGAAGCAATTCAGTTCATCTGAATCTAGTTGTTATTACTACAGTTGACCCTTGAACAATGTGGAGTTAGGGACACCAATCCTCCAGAAAGTTGAAAATCCTAGTACAACTTAGCCCTTTGTACCTCTGTTCCTCTGTATTCACAGTTCTGCATCCTCAGATTCAACCAACTGAGGAACACGTAGTACTACAGTATTTACTATTGAAAAAAAAAACCCTACATATAAATGGACCCATACAGTTTAAACTTCTGTTGTTTAAGGGACAATTGTATATGTTTTTTCAAAGATCTCACTTTACCTACTAAAGCATTTAGCCATGTAATCTCTTGATAATTAGGACAAAATAATCATGAGTGATAGATTTATTCATATTTATGGCTGGAACTAGTATCTTGCATTAGTATTTATATTTTTTATTTTTTTTATATTTCAGAAAATATTGAGATTGTTTGTCTTTGCTTAGTTAAAATACCTGTTTAAATTTAAAGTATCTTTTGCTTTTAATTTCACCATCATCTGTGTGATTATTAAGTAAGGTTTACTTGATCCAGAATCAGTTATTTTAAATGTTTAGCTGTAGTTAGTGAATATTTTCAGAGATAAAACAGCCAACAGTAACATAACCTTAATATGTGCCAGGCAGAATTCTAGGTGCTCTCAAATGTTATACCATTGGGGCTTCCCTGGTGGCGCAGTGGTTGAGAGTTCGCCTGCCGATGCAGGGGACACGGGTTCATGCCCCAGTCTGGGAGGATCCCACATGCCGCGGAGCGGCTGGCCCCATGAGCCAAGGACGTTGAGCCTGCGCGTCTGGAGCCTGTGCTCCGCAATGGGAGAGTCTACAACAGTGAGAGACCCACGTATAGCAAAAAAAAAAAAAAAAAAAAAGTTATATCATTTAATCCTAACAACAACCCTATGCTTTAAATATTCTTGTTATTCCTACTTTGCTTATAGAAAATTGAGCTGGGGAGTGTCAAACTCAGGAAATCTGGTCCTAGAGTCCATGTTCTTGACCAACAGGCTATACCACCTCTCAAGCATGAAATTAAAATTATTTAACTTGAATGTGAAAGCAGTTTTGGTGTAATGTTTCCTCTAACACTGTACTTTTAGTTCAACATAATCTCGGTTGCAGTGAGTGTAATAAATCATAAATTTAGTAAACACTGCTTGGTAGATAATGAGGTCTAATTTTGATTCTAACAATAATTAGCTATATGATCTTGAAGAAATAATTTATCCTCTCCAGATCCAATGTATTCATGTACACAATAAAGGCTTTTGTCAGTGTCTTTGTTTCCTAGGGCTGCTGTAACAAAGTATCACAAACTGAGTGGCTTTAAGCAACAGAAATTTAATCTCTCACAGATCTGGAAGTTAGAAGTCCAAAATCAAGGAATCAGTAGGGTTGGTTCCTTCTGGGTGCTCTGAGGAAGAAACTGTCTCATGCTTCTCTCCCAGCTTCTGGTGGTTGCTGGCATTCTTGGTGTTTCTTGGCTGGTAGACAATTCGCCCCAATCTATGCCTTTATCTTCATATGGTGTTCTCCCAGTATGTCTTTTTTTCCCCTTTTTATAAAGACTCAAGTCATTGGATTAGGAACTCTTCTGACCTAATTACATCTGCAAAGACTCTATTTCTAAATAAGTTCACAGTTTGTGGTTCTGGGGGGACATGAATTTTGGGAAGACTCTATTCAACCCAGTACAGACAAGATGATTTCAAAGATCCCTCAGTTACAACATTTTAAAATATGATGATTTTAGAGCTTGGTTGTTAAGACTGGACTTAAGATTTAAGATTACTTCATTATTTTTAGGAGATTTTAGTTTCGATTTGGACGTCTTGGAAAAGAAGTGATAAGTTCTTAGGCAATATTTTCTTCTATTTGAGATTTTTTAAACTTCAAGTATGATATTTTGTAAAATATACTGATGTAATAAATTATTATTATTTAAATTAGTTATATTTTCCCCTTTCCTCCTTCTAATACACAAGAGGCACTAGCTTCATGGGACTAGAGCTGTTATTTTGCTGATAGAATTTAGAAAATTTAGTACTTAATAATTTATTCCATTCACATCCACTGTGAACTTTTTGTCACCTGTGAACTTGTTACTGCTGGCTGGTTTGTTCAGTGAGGGAGTCTGTGAAGTTGTTCTGCTGGACTGCTCTAGAAAGTAATTTTAGACATATTCCCATGTTTATGTGTGAGTTCACTGTACTTACCAGACAGTATTACAAATACTGAAAATCTGGTGATTTAACAGTGAAATAAGAGTAAAGAAATAAATCATTTTGCTATGAATTTCTTTTCTTTCTTTTCTTCCTTTTCTCCCTCCTTCTTTCTTTCCTTTTTTCCTCTCCCTCTACCCTCCCTCTGTCTCTTTCCTCCTTCCTTCCTCATTTCACTCTTTTTCACTCTCTTTTTCTTTTTCTTTCTTTTTTTTTTTTTTTTTTTTTTTTTTTTTTTGCAGTACGTGGGCCTTTCACTGTTGTGGCCTCTCCTGTTGTGGAGCACAGGCTCCGGACGTGCAGGCTCAGTGGCCATGGCTCATGGGCCCAGCCGCTCCACGGCATGTGGGATCTTCCCAGACCGGGGCATGAACCCGTGTCCCCTGCATTGGCAAGTGGTCTCTCAACCACTGTGCCACCAGGGAAGCCCCTCATTTCACTCTTTATCACATTCAGACAATTATCACTATCATTGTCAGTACACAAATCTAGGATTTGTAAAATAATACATATTTTGGATTAAATAAATTTTCTCACAATTGCTGAGAGTCTTTTTTGCCAAAATTAAAATATTATCAGTAAGCATATTAGTATGCTTGGATTATGATACAATTTTTTCTATGTTTTCTGAAATATAACTATGTTACATTTTTAATGAAAACAATAACACCTTAAGGATTACATGATAAATTTTGAACATGACTTGAGGTTGTTTTGTCCAATAATATAGAAATAGCTGTACATTATTCTTTATTTTTTTTTGACTAACATTCATTGAGTGCCTTCTTTTTCCTATTGAAGTGCTCAACATTGAGGACACAGTATTGAATTCAAATAATACTTTCTGCCTTCAATAAATCATATTCTGGTTAAAGACACTGGCACCTAAATACATGACAGCCTCAGGCATAAGGGTCATACTACATCTGTTACTCACCAAGAGGGAATCTTAATTTTTTTACTGAACATTTGAAAATGGCTCACTATAACATCATGAATTATGACTTTGGGACACCACATATGCTTTTTTAAGGGTACTTTCTTTCATTTGTGATTATTTTTTTATTATAACAATTTGAATTATAGATCAGTAACATATCACTGTTCCTCATAATAGGAAATAGGATAGTAAACATTTTATATATTATTATTAACATAAAAAATGCTATTGATAACTTCTACAGTATTCATTTTTCTAACAGATCTTGTTCTTGATTCCTTGAAATACTTTTAAATAAATGAAGCAATTAGTTGACTATACATGACTATATTCTCTAGTGCTTAGACTTACAAGTTTAAGTAACCTACAATTCTAATACTTGAATCAAATGTCAATATTTTATTTTCTTAGTCATTATTTCTAAACATAACATGTGTACTCAGTAACTTTATAGATTGGTATATAGTACAAAATAATCTAATTTTGTTTATCTTCAGTATATGCCTTTATTCTCAGTGCTGTGTGCTGGGTATATCGTGGGGCTAGTTTTTAAATGCATGACAAAATAAGCCAGCAATAAAGAAATGTCCATTGGATACTGATTGAATAAACTCTATAGCTATGCAAAGATTCTACTAAAAATGCAATTTTACTTTTCACCCAAGCCTGCCTTCCTCTCAGTAACTAGAACTACCATCTACTCAATTTATCGTTTCAGAAATATCAGGGTCATACATTCCTTCACTCTTCCCTCTCCTTTATCTACCATCATCACGATAGTCTTCATCCTAAATGTCTCTCAGACCACCCCATTTCTCTCTATTCCCACTGCTTCTGCCTTCATCTTGTACCTCTGCCATCTCATTTAGATTCCCAGCAGAAGTTTCTATCTTCAAAAGAGAATCTGATATTTAAACATAGATAGTCAATAAGGACTGCTGAAATGATTCTTTTAATAGATACAAAACTGTATCCTATAATAAAACCATAATGCTTGGAATCATCGTTTTTTACAGAGCAGAAATCAACGATATCTTTCCTGGACAAAGCTATTTGCATTTCTGTGGACAGGAATCATTTGCACTTACATTAGCTCTCCAAAAGTTAACTTAGATCTCTACAAAGTGGCAAAATAGCCCAGCCAAGAATAAAGGCACAGAGCCTTATAGAATCAAATAAGCTGGAAGGCTCCTCTAGGAATGTCCTGCATTTGATTGAAGGATCTCTCAGTATTCTTTTTGTCCAAAGTTCATCACAATTTTTGCTGACAGTGGCTTGCAAGGCCCTCTTTCCTGGTCCCATGTCTCCATCCTCTCCATTTGGCAGATCCTTTTTTTTTCTGTTCTCCAGACATCCTGCCTGGAGTTTGACTCCCAAACAGTCTTGCTCTCCATAATCTCAGGGATCTCAAATTTAGTTTCCCTTTTTCTTGGAACTTTCTTTCCTTTACTACTACTACTATTTATTATTTATTTATTTGTTTGTTTGTTTGTTTTTTACCTTTTCCTGTAGGTCTCTGTTTAAAAGGCAACTTCCTCATGGCAGCTTTATGAAATTCTGGCTTACTTAGGTCTTCTTTGGTATGTTCTTATAATATCCAGGACACCCCCTTAGTAACACTAATTGTTACTAACTTGTACCACCCATTAGTCTGAAAAATATAGAAGAGCAGGAACTGTCTCTTTTTTTTTTTTTTTTTTTTTTGCAGTACGCGGTCCTCTCGCTGCTGTGGCCTCTCCCGTTGAGGAGCGCAGGCTCCAGATGCACAGGCTCAGCCACCATGGCTCACGGGCCCAGCCGCTCTGTGGCATGTGGGATCTTCCCAGACCGGGCACGAACCCGTGTCCCCTACATCGGCAGGCAGACTCTCAACCACTGCGCCACCAGGGAAGCCCAGGGACTGTCTCTTTTTATCCCGAATCTCTATCTAGGCATATAGAAGGCACTCAATATGCATTTATTTAGTGAACTCGTTTAAGAAATATTTACTTTATATATTTTTCATCTTTAAAGGTTTGCATTTCTTCGTTGTTTCCCCAACACTGTTTTAGCATTTTCAAAATTAATAATGATAATTAGTGGTCTTTTGCCCCCTATTATATCATCAATAGTAACCATATATTATGGTTTATTTTATACATTAATTTATTGCTAAGTGCAGTACAAATCTAGCTAACTAGCTTAATTTATAAAGTTTGGAAGAGAGAATGATTAGTTCTGCTCTGGTGTGTCACAAAAGTGTCATGGAAGTGCAATGAGTGTTTCAAGTACAGCAGGATGTACAGGAGGCTATTCCACAGTGAAGGCAGAGAGAGAACAAGAGCAAACCATGGAGGCATGCTATGTTGGGGAAGACAAAATAGTTTGTGTCATTACAGCACAGCGAGCATTTAAGATAGAGGCCAGAGGCCTTGCAATCCAAACAAAGAGTTTGGACTTAAAACTGTAAACAAAGGCAAGACACTAAAGAGTTTTAAGTAGGTTTGGATTTTAGAAATTCACTCTGGTAGAATGTAGGACAGCAGTTTCCAAGGTGTGCTTCACTGCAAGGTCATCTGTTGGATTCTGGCTCTTTATATGTCTTTTTATCTAATAAAATGTAAAAAAGCAAAGTAAGCTTTCCTAATGTGTGATTGACACTGGTGTGCTTCCTTAGTCTGTATGCTGGTCCAACATCCCATATAAAGCACTTAACGCCATGAGTTCTTAAAGAAGAATAGGGGTCCCTTCATGCAGAGGGGTGGGCAGTGGTGCCCTCCCTCAGGCATCACTTCACTTTCAGTGTATGGCTAGGGATTGCAGATTGTGTTCCTGGTTAAGTGGTTTTACAGATAATATTATTGAGTTTTAACTAAACTAACACTTCACAAATTAAAAAGTTCTTTCAAGAGGCTTGAGATGAAGAGAAATGGTAATATAAGTACAAATGGGGTAAAAAAAAAAAACAGTGCTGACACACATATACTCCTAGGTGTTCTTCAACTGCACTGCAAGGTTAAAAAAACACTGATGAGCTAATCAAGTCTGACAAGAAAACAGCAAGAAATTCATATGATTAAGAAGACTGTATGAAATATGGATCTCCATATACTATCTTTAATGATGAACTTTGACCTACTTAAAATGAGTCTTGAGACATAAGCTAATAATAGTATGTGGCCTTCAACATTTGCATGGCATTTTTACCATATATATTTTAAAGATTTAATTAATTTATTTATTTTTGCCTGCTTTGGGTCTTGGTTGCTGTGCATGGGCTTTCTCTAGTTGCGGCGAGCGGAGGCTGCTCTTCGTTGCGGTGCGCGGGCTTCTCATTGCGGCAGCGTCTCTTGTTGTGAGGCACGGGCTCTAGGCGCACCGGCTTCAGTAGTTGTGGAATGTGGGCTCAGTAGTTGAGGCCCACGGGCTTAGTTGCTCCGCAGCATGTGGGATCCAAGTGGACCATGGCTCGAACCCGTGTCCCCTGCATTGGCAGGAGGATTCTTAACCACTGTGCCACCAGGGAAGTCCTGCTTGGCCTTTTTAAACAAAGCATCTATAATAAGACAAAACAGATTTTTTTTTTTCCTGGAAATGTTTAAAGTTTCACAATATCAAATTTAATGTTTCAGAAATGACACTAAAATTAGTGGTGAATGTTTACAAGTTTTTCTGAGATTTCTTATTATATTAGTAAAGTAGCAATAAATGTATATAATGTATAAATAACAACATATACACATATTAGGGAGGCATGCTCAAAAACCTCTTCGCTATGATAGATTTGTGTGATTTTTAGATAGTTGAACATTGTTTACTAAATGGACCAAGGGGACAATTACAAAGGGAAGGAAGCTCATTGTAATATTTTTTCTTAAGTGTTTGAGAGCAATTTGTATCTTTTGATCTATTTATGGGTCAATATATTCAGCCATGAAATTCATAAAAAAATTTATTCACTGAAAGCAAACTTAATAAATAAGTGAAATAGCAAAAAGTTATGAACCACATATTTTATATCCAAGCTTTTATTTATTAGGAGATGAATTGATTTAGTCACATGTAGTGGGTGGTTGATAAAAAATTGCTGTTGTTTTCTCAGGCTATTTCAATGACTTAGGTTTTCTCTGCTGATACATTCATCTAAGAGGAATTTATTTACGATTGCCAAGTTAAACAAGCCTACTAGCACATGGGAAAGCATGAACTTAAATGATATTGGAAGAGGGAATTCCCTGGTGGTCCAGTGGTTAGGACTCCAGGCTTCCACAGCAGGGGCACGGGTTCAATCCCTGGTCAGGGAACTAAGATCCTGCATGTCCCATGGTGTGGACAATACATATATACATAAATAAATAAATAAATAAATAAATAAATAAATAATATGTATTGGAAGAGGCAGTCCTATTTAAGTTAGCATTTGTTAATGAAGGAATGAATTAGCTCCTAAAAAGTGATCATCCATCTAAATTCAATCAAGATTAGACAAGTTCTAAACTAGAGAAGATAAAATTTATAATATAAAACTGAAGATCATCAAGTTCTGTTTTGTTTTTTTTACTAGTTCACTATTGCATTTCTTCACAACCTTCATTCATACCACACTCAGTCAATCTTAACCGGTAAAAAAAACTCTGTCTCCAGGTTCCCACAAACCTGACCACATTGCATTTATTGTATCTATTGTCATTCATGTTTTATCTCATTTACTAGAAAGTAAATTTCCTTGAGGGCGAGGGTCACATATGCTTTCTTATGTTTTAGCTTCCAAGTAGGCTAAGATTTTATACCATAGGTGCTCAACAGAGGTATTGTGAGTTAGAAATAAAATGGTTTGTTGCTAAAATATTGGATTCTCTATAGTAGAGGTCTTGTCAGGAATATTATGAGTTATTATAACTATTATTTATATTTATGCTACTGTACTGTGAACTCTATACAACTTTTTTTAAGAGAACATGAAATATAATTTGTTTTGATACTCATAAATTTCTATATACTTCCAAACATATGTATATGTATATGTTTGGAAGTATATAGAAAATATATATATATATATTTTTTTTTTTTTCTATACGCCTCCAAAAGGACAAGAATTTTGGAATTTCCAGTGGTCCACTGCATTCACCACCAAAGGAGAGTGATCAAACTATTAAATCAGAACAGTGTGGCAGCACATATGCTTTGTATATTGTTCTTTTGTTGACAAAAGTTATTTTGCAAAATCAATTGAAAAGAAAAAGTGTATTGAAATAACTAGATCTTTTGGATATTGAAAACTCATACTGAGATATAGTAATGTTGAAAAAATAATTGCAAGAGTACATTTTTTACTTAGCACAAATTCCATTTACCCATACCTCTGAATGAATTATTTGATATTTGTTAAAGAAAAGCCATTTCATTTTATTGGTATATATACTCAAATGTAGGTATTTAAACTAGCAGCTTCTTTTTGAATTGGAAAGAAAATGTGGAATTTACTATTTCTCCTTTATGGAATGCTGTTACCCCACTCCATCTCTGTCAACAAAATCCAGAAAGAGAACACTAATTACTGCTTGGAACACTAAGAATGATCAGTTTTCATGCTGTTCTAATTTAAATGATTTGTTATTTGTGTAAATGGATTGATTAAGTAGAGAGATTTGTGATGGTAGCACTTTATTTTCCCACTTAAGAAACAGTCCCTTATACAATTATATTATTTAAAACAAATACACAAACAAACAAAAAGCCTCTAGAATAGAAGTTAGTATCTTCCCTAGGTCTTTAAGTAAATCCATATGTTAATGGAAGTGGTGCTGATTAATTGAAATGCTTTGAGAAGAAAAGGTTCAATCAGACCATGAGGCACAGAAAAAATTTCAACCACTTACATCATCATCACTTCAGTCAACTCAACTGTTTCTATAGATGCACTGTAAGTCAGGCTTTGAAGTGCCTCTCAATAGTTCTTAATAATTTTCTAGAATGGTAATTCTAAATTTGACAGACATTTCTATTGCAGGAATTTATATCTTAATACTTAATACATTTCACTAATTCTTTTGATCAGCATACAAGTAAATGATACATTAATTTTCCCCCAAGTGTAGGTCTCAACTCTTTTTATTCCAGGGACAAAGTATTTGCCCAGACCTATAAGAAGTCTAATGACCTATAAGATTTCAGTTAAGTTTTAAAATAACTACTGTATCCCTTAGTGTCCAGGAATCTTCAAAATAAAGTTGCCACTAAATGTCATGTTGCAGAATCCTCACTACCAGCATACTGACAAGTCTCCTACATCACGGAGTTTGTGGTTTTACCTAATTGGAAATACCATTAAAACAGGTACTAAAGGAAACTGTAATACAGAATTGATTTGAGATCTGTGATTAGGAAAGAAAATGGAGGATCAGTAATTACATGGTGAATTTGCTGTGCACAAAGATGTCTAAATCATTTGATATTCCAGTTAATAAATATTATTGAGACAGATATAGTTGTGAGAATTGGGGGTGAACAGATAAACAAAGTCCATTCTTTCATGGAGCGTGTATACTTGTGAGGGGAGACATCAACTTAAAAGTAAATAAGTAATTGTATATTTCCTTGAATATAATAAAATAACATGATGTAAATTATAGCAGGGGAAGCTGGACTTTTATCAAATAACTAACTTCTACTTTTCCCCTCTTGGTTACCTAAGCCTGATAAAGTGACCTAAAAGAAAGAAGATGGTAAAAATATGTTTTATAATAAATACTTTCCTTTAAAATTAACATAATCTAAAATAATTTTCAGAATTACTAAAAGATTAATTTTTTGTCAAAAGTAGGAGAACCAAAGTCTAGAATAATCCAGGAAAGAAAAGTGACGAATCATGCTTTTTAGTGCAGTTATAAAAACTTTTGAACTTATATTACACCTCAAGTAATAATGTGGGTAAAAAAGAGATGAAACTATATAAACTTGATATACAAACTGTTTATAGGCAACTTGTTTATTTTAGCCAGAGCAAATCTGATAATTCCTTGTCATTTTTTAGATAATCATTTTATATCTCCATTCAGTTTTCTAAAGTCTATCTTGAATGCATATCTAATAATTTCAAAAATTCCATTATTTATAGACATAAATCATGCTTTTGTGACTTGGAGATACTCTTATACTATGGAGAGATGTCGTTTGTACGTTTACTTTTTTTTTTTTTTTCTGGTCTATTATGCCTCTGTGGTATTGGTTAGGGAACAGGGAGTTGGTGATATGAACATTTACATTGTTATTGTTACACAAAACCTTAAAATTCTGAAACACTCATGTTTACCAAGACCTAGAAATCAAGCCTGGTCTTAGTTTCACTTTCTTTTTCTTTTTTTTCCTACATCCAGCAAAGTTCCAGGAGAGATGTTAGATGATTTTCTGATGTTAGAAGTTGAAGTAGAGAAAAAAGTACTATTCAAAGCCTAAATTGATAAGGAAAATGCTGTATTATTCAAACACCTTAGACCAGGTTTGCACAAGATGATGAAATGACTCTTCCGTGAAGTTAGAAAACACCTTGATGTAGTTGGTTAGGATAAATAGTACTTAGGACAAGCAACATGAAGTGCTCTAGCAGGTCAACATTAAAATTTCAGTGATTTAGTACAAGTGTTTCTCATCCAATTCAAGTCTAAAGCAGTTATTTCTGATCAGAGTAGCTAAAGTGGTACAAATCACTTTCATTCATATTCATTCTGTTGCCCTGCATTCACCCTACAGCAAGGAAGGCTGAGAAATGCCCTGGAAGTGATTCTGCAGTCCTTATCATAGTGAGAGAAACAAGTGTTCCAGTGCCCAGGGGCCATTAAGACTAAATCCCATTGCCCAAAATGCCTACTAAATTTAGTAATTTAGAACTATTGAGTAAAATGGATGAAAGAATTTTTACACAATCTGGAAGGCAGCTAGGTGCATGTATAATTGTTTTTAGAAATGTGTATATTGTAGCAATGAATGATGGATAGAAGTGTTTGGAGTAGCTTAAATTATTTAAATATGATGGTATTTTTGTCTTTGCTCTTGTCAACCTCTAACTGGATGTTCTTTCCAAGTTACTTTTTTCTTAAGGCAATACCTTAATAGAGTGAGGACTGGGAGATAAAGTGCCAAGAGGTAAAGAAGATACTCTAAGAAGTTAGACCAAAAGAATAGGGAAAATTATCAAACAAACAAACGATAGATTTGTTTTGGCAACTGGCTTGGCTACAAGTCACAACCCTAATACCTGTATGTACAAGATTATGTCGGGATCTTCTTTCTGTTATTTTCTCATTCTCTCTTACAAGAGAGAAAAAAAAAGACTTATTTTGTTCTCATAACTGGAAATTTAAGGGAAAAGACTTGTCATTTAGCTCATCTTGGTGACACAGACAATGTTATGAAGTCTCAATTTCTCTATCCATCTCAGAAACATTGTTTCCCTATGTCAGGCAGGATGACCAGTGGCAGTTACCAGTTTTCTAACCCTAGGGGAAGCGGAGTGCTTCATTCATTTTCATCTCAGCTGAATGCCGTAGAGGGACACACATTCGAGCACCCTCCACATCCACCCACTGTACTATGCCACTTATATTTATATAAGAACTTGAGCATCTGTGGATTTTGGTAAGTGCGAGGGGTCCTGGAATCGATCCTTGCTAAATACCTGGATATCGAAGGGACAACAGCACTCTTTCCTGCACTTCCTTCTCTTTTTTATTGATTATACTCTTAGAGTCTAAATCATCTTTACATAAGGACATCATTAAAATTTGTAATGGCATTCATGTAATCTTTAGTCACCCTAGAGTGTACAGGCATGTTTAAAAATCTTTATGTCACAGTGAGATTGAATAAGTTGCCCAAGATCACACAGAAAGAAATTGTTTTTTTTTTTTTTTTTTTTTTTTTTACTATTTCAGTCTGTTTATTTTCTTTTTTGGAATATACAAGCCACAGATACATAACAGTTGATTTTGAGACAGTTAACTTGGTTTTATTTTGGATTTTTTTTTTACAACTTATATTTAAAATGCAAATGGTACTTGATATCATCTACCAGATGGATACCGAATAGATATAATTTTCAAATTCAAAAAAGAACAAATTCTGGATATGATTATGGATATCATTAAAGCAGATTTAATTTGATTCCCTTCTGATAAAATTTCTACAGTGAAACTATGAATGGAACACTCAGTTCTGAATAACTGCTAGAGATCTGGATTCACCTTCTATCCCTAGTGGTAGGAACTCTGTTTCTATGACATCTTGAAGCTTCAAAACAACTAACTAACTAACTAACTAACTAAATAAATAAATAAATAATGACTTTTCAGCTAAGAGAATGGATGTAAAATATCTTCAATTCTATGAATGAATAAGGAATTAAGCTAATTAATTAAAACTGCCAGGAATTCCTTTGAAGAAGTCTGTGATTAAACCTAAGGCTTTATGGTGGAACAATTAAGTAAATTTGTCCTCAGGTATCTTTGCACATTCTCCAGGGAATGAGTGATGAAATTCTGCTTTAGTGTTATACTTTATTAGAGTTTTATCTATTTTAATTGATTCAGCTTTGGTTATAAAACTCCAATGGAATAGCTGATGCAAATGACATATTATGTTAATATATAAACCTCCCATGAGTTATCTTTAATTTCACCAAAGATGGAAACATAACCTGTCTGACTATTCTGTACAAGTGAATGCAAATTAGTAGTGAACTATAATAGTTTATATTATCGAGAACATTTACTTATGCTACATGATTCTTAAACAAAATATTCTTAAACATCCATAAGTAGGCACAGAAAAGATTTTCAGAGTAAAATTTATATTCAATAATATTAGTAAAGAATAATTAGCCAATTGGAAGGAGACTGCTTTTCTTAATGCTGCTTCTTCTTTTTTTTTTTTTTGAGAGAACGTTTTGGTAGAAAATAAAGTATTTTAGAATGCATAAATCCCAAACACTGTTTTTGAGACTAACTTGGTCACTGATAATAAATGCATTGGCATTTACAAGATGATTCTTCCTGTGAAGCCTGTTACTAATGACATATTGAAAAATTGTGTACAAGAAGTAAGTGAAATGGAGGTAAATGAGGCACACATTTGAGTAAGGCATCCTAATATTCATAAATAGTCAAAGAATATCCTCTTTAGTACCAAATTAGTTTATTCTTCAAAAAATGTAATCTGAAACAAATAATATGAACTTGGTAAGCTGAGTACAAATGTGTAATTTATTTATAATTTGCCTTTCTGATAGAATTGGTACGAACTCTTCCTTTGACCGTGTGTCTTTTTCAAATGTGATTGTTCTATGAAAAGAACAAGGTGAAGCTCCAAAATTAAGACCATGGGGCAATGAGTATTCAAAGTGTGGCTGGGTTTCTGTTTCAACCTTATGCACAGATTATTTAGTATTCTCTATAACTAAATTTAACACATTGGAATCAGTGAATTCAGGGTTGATTGGACAAAACTGGAATATGTTTTAATGGTATAATAATTTTCCCCTACTGCCAGTTATTTGAGAGTGGGTATTATTTATGTTTCTTGATATGAGTTTTATAAGCATTTTAAAGAACATGTAAGAATTTGAAATCATTGGTTATATTAGTTTCTTATGGGGAATCCCATGAATATATGCATTTCAACATAGTGATTAAATATTTATATTCTTCATGATGAAAATATTTAGAAGAATAAACATTAAATTGCTAAAGTTATTTTTCTATTATGAGAAAATGTTCTTATACTTGAGTTAAAGCTGGAAGGAATCTTGGAGATCATATAGTAGACTTCCTTCAAATTAGAGATTAAAGAAGATTTAGGTAATTCACCCAAAGTTATATATCTAAATGGCACAATTTGGACCACAACTGAGAGTTCTTAGCTTAGGGCTGTTTCACCATGTTCTTTTCTTTTATTATTCCATTTTTCCTCCCTTCTCCTGCTTCTTTTCCTTCCCACATTCTTGGAATTTTTACTATGAGCTATCTTGGGTATTGGTGTTACAGAGATCAAGAGATTGATCTGGTTGTAGCCACTGATAATAAAATGCAAGTGTGATTTGAAGATCATTTAGACAGTAGTCTAGTTCAACAATGCTCTGTAAGACCACCCTTACAGCCACTCTGGGCAATAGGATAAAAATTGCCTTACTATTCAGTTCAGATCTCCATCTTCAACCACACAGAGAGGGCTTCCAAAACTCTTAACTGAATGAATACAGTAAAGCATAAATTGTATTGAGAAAGATCTAATATACACTTTGAAGAAAATAGTATATACAGTTTAGTATATAATTAGCATAAATATCCTTACTTACAATAAACCATAAATGATATGCAGTGGTTTCAGGCTCTTGTCATTAAAGGACTTATAGATTTTTTGGTAAATAACTATTTGTTCTAACCTAAATAGATCTCTAGTTTTTTCTAACATATTGCTCAAACTTCTGTATGCATCCAACTCTGCATGTAAGGGGATATCTTAAAAAAAATTTTGTAATGGATTTATTAGTATCATTGGCAGTTGTCTTAGTTTTAATCACTCCCTTGCTAAAGAAGGCATGTTTTAACACACTTTTGAAATGCTTGATGTATATTTTACTTTCTATCTGCAATATGGCTAGACAATATAAAGCTTCTCTGCATCTCTGTTTTGACTCAAGAATTTTGTGAGGCAGGGTGGGAAAAAGATAAGGAAGTTTGTGTCCTGCACCTGTTTCAGTGCTGCTTTTCCTCTTGTGATATATACTCTACAGTGACTTAAAAAAAAAAAAAAGGAGGCTTTAAACTATTGTTTGGTAGAAAATGTACATTACTAATTCGGGTTTTGTTTCTTTATTTTAATTTTTTTTAATTTGAAGTATAGTTGATTTACAATATTATATTAGTTTCAGGTATACATAAAAATGATTCAGCTACATATATATGTGTGTGTGTGTATTCTTTTTCAGATTCTTTTCCAATATAGGTTATTACAAGATATTGAATATAGTTCTCTGTGCTATAGAGTAAATCCTTGTTGTTTATCTGTTTTATATATAATAATGTGTATCTGTTAATCCAATACTCCTAATTTATCCCTCCTCCCAGCTTTCTTCTTTGATAGCCATATTTTTTTCTATGTCTGTAAGTCTGTTTCTGTTTTGCAAATAAGTTCATTTGTATTATTTTTTAGATTCCACATTTAAGTGATATCATACACTTGTCTTTCTCTGACTTACTTCACTTAGTATGTTAATCTCTAGGTCCAACCATGTTGTTGCAAATGGTAATATTTCAGTCTGTTTTATGGCTTAGTAATATTCCATATATATATATTTTACATGCTACATATATATAGATGCACCACATCTTCTTTGTCCATTCATCTGTTGATGGACACTTAGGTTGCTTTCATGTCTTGGCTATTGTAAATAGTGCTGCTATGAGCATTGGAGGTGCATGTATCTTTTTGAATTAGAGTTTTCTCTGGAATATACCAAGCAGTGGGATTGGTAGCTCTATTTTTAGTTTTTTAAGGAACCTCCATACTGTTCTCCATAGTGGCTGTATCAATTTACATTCCCACCAACAAATTAGGAGGGTTCCCTTTTCTCCACACCCTCTCCTGCATTTATTATTTGTAGACTTTTTGATGAGGGCCATTCTGACCAGTGTGAGGTGATACCTCATTGTAGTTTTGATTTGCAATTTTTGATAATTAGTGGTGTTGAGCATCTTTTCATGTGCTTATTGGCCATCTATATGTCTTCTTTGGAGAAATGTCTATTTAGGTCTCCTGCCCATTTTTTGATTAGGTTTGTATATTTTTGAAATTAAACCCTTGTGGGTCACATCATTTGCAAATATTTTCTCCCAGTCAGTAGGTTGTCTTTTCAGTTTGTTTATGGTTTCCTGATTTGGCTTCAATTTGACTGGCTCCCCCACTGTGTAGAAATGGCATTTCTTTTTGAATTGGAGAGAGCTAGGTAGGGATGAAAGGTGGAAAATAAAAAGAAAATAGTCATTGAGTCATTGGGCAACTACTTAAGTGATAAATAAGTGTAATCCCTTGCCCCCTAAAATAAAAAATCTTGAAGAAAAAAGAAGCAAATGCATAACTGAAGAAGTCCTGGTTTTATGTACTCTCATTTGTATTGTGATCTGGAAACTTGGAAATCCCCTATGACTTTATTACTTTATCCAATCCAATGATTATTTTCAGTTTATGATTTGAAAATATTCAACACATATGGACGGCTGACAATAGTATGTTATAACAATAAATAAAATATATCTATAACATTTTGATTAAAGAATAGTTAAAGCAATAAGAAACTTGTGGGGTGAAGAATTCTGAGACAATCTCTATTCTGTATATTTCATATTCCACTCTACTTCATTAAAAAAAAAGTCCTCATCTTAATCATGGCCTTTTTGGCCCTGACTAAAATCTGAATTAAAGCTTATGTTCTTAATATTTTTCGTTGTAAACTTTTGGCGAACCAGCAAGGCGATTCTTGAAATCATGCTCCATTTGCTTCACTATCAAGGACTAGAAAAACTATTTTCATGAACCATGCCCCCAAATCATTCACAGTAAATATCTGAGGGTGTTTTCATTGAAGCTTGTTCTGTACATCTGAAAAACCAGTGATGCCTAAAGGAGTTTGGAATCACAAGTTTGTGAGATCAAAGAAAAAGTGAAAGAATATTCAGTTTGAAGGAGAAAGGACAAGGAAATGACTTTTTAAAACAGTTTGACTTTTTTTATTACATTACTTTAGTATGTAAGTATATATGCATATCCCTCATAGATTAGAAGAATTTTTAAATGCATAATTACCATAGGTTAATGTGATCACTAATTAGCCTATATGCAGTTACAATAAAAATTATTTGATGCTTTATCAGACTCTAGCTTGTTTTATGTAGTTAGGGTCACTACAGAAAAAAATTTTAAAAAAGGAAAAAAAGCGTATTTGTATTCCAGATGATTAAGTAACTGTAGCATATTATCAAATCAAGGATATAAAATGCTAAATGCTATGTGTAATGATAACCTGCAAAATTTTAACTAATGAATAAATTACCAAGATAAAAATATTATAATTCCATGTGAAAAAATATAACTGAATTTCAGATGATGCTAGTTTGGTGTCCTCTTGACTATTTGCTTTGATGCATTGTCTGGTTATTATCTGCAGAACATATTCCCTTTATCTCTGTTTATCAATGAAATCTACTTTTGATCCTTTCATAGGGTGTTGTTCTCTGTTGGTTTCTTAGTAAAGCTTATTAGGCCATCATCCCATCATCCGAGAGCCTTGCTCATAAATTTTTAAGGTGTTGCTATTTCTTTGGTAATTCTCCATTTTATCTGCCATGTTTATAAATGATAATTAAAAGATTGTAGGATGGAAATACTTGATTTTTTTCTCTGCATGATATCATAATTTGCTAATATATGTCACCTCAAAATTCTCAGAATTCATTATCTTTATCACTGTCTATCACATTTACACAATACTTTCTACATTAAGTGCAGCTACTTATGTACTTATTGCAGTTCCCTGTTATATGCCAAGCTTTTAAGGAGAAGATTTTTGGTTTGATTCATCTAGATAGTCCCAAACAAAGCCTAGACCTGGCATTTAGCAAGCATTCATTAAATACTTACTGAATGAAGGAATTTGGAATAACTGAGTGAATGGTCTATACTGAACACATTCAACAAAGTTGAGATTTTGAACAATGGTCTTTCTATAGATTTAAAATACATTCAGAGAAACCATTCATGCATTTGTCCTTTTAGAACCCTAAGTGTCAGAAGTTGAGGGCTATAAATTGAAACTTCAACCCATTTAACTCAGTGAAATAAATATTGAATAATTAACATACTATATAAAGTATAATGCTAGGCACTGTACAGGAGTTTGCTGTTAAAAAAAATACATATTATGCTACCTAAAGCTCATGACCTTGTTTTGAGAGGCAAACAAAATTATACAAAACTTCAGTACTAATGACCTTAAAATTCATTTTATCTCTATGAGACTTCATTTGCTCTGTCTTTTCTATAATGGTGTGATAAAATTCAGATGAAATTGAGCAAAATGTGTTCTGAAGCCTTAATGCCCTTAGAAAGAAATAGAGGGTATTGGTTTTTCAAGTAGCATTTTAATATAATATGTAGAACGGAATAGACTTAAAAAAACACCCAACGTTATTTAAGCACTTATGTAAAATATATTTTCTAATATTTTAAGAAACCCATCTGCCTTGTGTCATTGAGTGGTTTTATCTTTTCCATTTTAGTGTTTAAAAATAAATTAAATATTGAAATATGTTTTATTGAAATAATTTATAAAATGTGATGAGAAATATGTTTTGCCCTTTCTTCCTTAAACTTGACTTTATGTTTTTTATACATGAATAAAAGTAAATGCATTTATATAACTTTAAGTTTATAGACAGGTATGAAAACCAATAGCTTTTTAAATTTTATGATATTATACTTTGTGAGATGGATTTTCCTTTCAAGTTTCAATGTTACTTCAATTATTCAGAACCTCAATTCGGTTTTTTTTGTTGTTGTTGTTCTTCTCTGAAAATAGTATCGTCTTTGATTTTCTGCTTTGAATTACTTAATCACTTATAAAAACTCGTGTATATAGCAATTTGGTTGATTTTAGCTGTTTTATTTTGACTTCAGTCTCTGAAGTAAAATAAAAAAGTAGAGCTGTTACTTAGGAAATGCCTTTTAACACCAGAGCATTTATTCAAATGTGATTATTTCAGACAAATATTTTTTGAAGATAACATACTCATATCTTTATGGTAGTTTAAAAAAACTAAAAGCAATACAGATTATATTGATCATTTACATCTATGAGTTATTAAAATTATTGTCAACTTAAACTATTTTTTCCTTTTTCAAGTGAGATATATACTTTTATAGGATTAATATAATTTTATAGGAATAATAACATCTTTATCAGACTTTTTTGGTGAAATACTGCGAATATTGGTCTAATGTCAGAACACATAACAATATTTGCAATAGAACCCTTGATGCACAAAATGTTTTCATACACTGTCCCCATTGTCTTTTCCCTTTTCATGGCATGTCAGTGTCAATAAATTATTTTGTGGTAATGCAGGAACAATTAATTATAAAAATTAGGTAATCAGCAGTGGCCTTGTGTTTGTGCAGTATAGCTGACAGTCTAAGTGGTGGAATTGTGGTATAACTGAACACATCAAACTAGACTTGTCTTTAAAAGAAAGGTAAGACAGGGATAATAATAATTAAAGTTGGCATTCTACATAAAATCATCAAGCACAGTGTCAGTTATATAGTAGATGCTCATAAAAGTAATCAATTATAAGAGTGGTAGTAATGGTAGTAGTTGTAGTGTTGTGAATAATAGCAGCAGAAGTAAATTTGAGCAGTAGGAAAATGTCCTTCTGCAGAAACTTAATCCCTAGGACCTAATTTGTTTTATCCATCTTTTTGTACATTGACACTTTCTACAAGGGATTTGAGGTAACTGTGTCAGCTAAACAGACCTTAGCATGAATATTTTATAAGTTTTATATCCATGTGTCAGCTAGTAGAGATTGCATCAGATATTAGGATTGGGGACTGCTTTAGGAAATTAGTATAGGATTAAAAGAGCAAGCTTTAGGAAAGGGAGGTGAAATGTTTTCCAGTGGTGTCATTTAAAAGTGTTAAATGTCACCTATGATGTAATTTTATTAATATCAGTTCCTTTCTAAGATTCTTATAATTCATGAACTTAAAGCCTCAAAACATTTTAGAGTTTAAAATAATTCTAAAAATATCTTTTGAAATTTAGTGATTTGTTTCAGAGGTTGCCAGTTGAAGGTTCAAGGTGATATTTATGTTGAAGGGCTTTATAAGTTCTAATATGCCTATGAAATATTAGTGCTGTGGTAATGTTGGTGTATGGATAAAGAAGACAGGGATTGGAATGAGGAGTCAGTATCCACATTCATTCTCTAGGAGATGAAAAAGATATCGACGGCTCTAGTGTGAATGAGCATATCATGCACTGGTAGCCACACTTGCGAGTGTAATCCAGTGTTGGCCACCACTACTCCAGCCTACTGTGATTAACAAATCTTTCCCCAAGTGGAAGGTGATGAAGTTAACTCAGAAGAGAAAAACACCATATATCTTTACTTATTGGCTTAAAGGGAATAAAATAAATGAGAATAACTAAAAAGATGTCAATAAATATTTTGTCTGCCACACATGTAAGAAGTTAGCAGGAGACTGTTCATTTTTCATGTGTTCCTAACAAGATGACATTACATTTTTCTTTTTCTTTTTTTTTTTTTAAATTTAAGTTAGTTACTGAGTAACTGAGGGTACTGAGTATAGCTTGGAGACTACAAAATATAATTTTTGTAGCAAAAGATACCTTCTCAGAGAGAAAGGAGAATTATGTCTATAAAGAAAATAGCTGAGGGCTTCCCTGGTGCCGCAGTGGTTAGGAATCTGCCCGCCAATGCAGGGAACACAGGTTCGAGCCCTGGTCTGGGAGGATCCCACATGCTGCAGAACAACTAAGCCCGTGTGCCACAACTACTGAGCCTGCGCGTCTGGAGCCTGTGCTCCGCAACAAGAGAGGCCACGATAGTGAGAGATCTGCGCACCATGATGAAGAGTGGCCCCTGTTCGCCGCAACTGGAGAAAAACCCTCGCAGAGAAACGAAGACCCAACACAGCCAAAATAAATAAATAAATAAATAAATAATACTTTAAAAAAAAAGCTGACTTTGTTTATAAATTTGTTTCTAAATATAACATCTTAGCCTTAATGTCCTTGAGTTGCATTAGGCAAGCTTTTATAACAGTGAATGAAAAAAAATTAATATAGAAAGCTTTGCTACTGATAAATTAGGTTATGAGGTGAAAAAAGAAAAAAACATTTATTTTTGTACACTTTACCCATATGAATAGATATTTATTTATCCATCCATCCATCATCCATGCAGCCACCTCTGTCAGTCTATCTGTATAGCTATTATATATCTATTTTTTTCTACCTGCTTGTATTTTTAGATATGTATAAAGATAACTTTATGTTAAGAAAATAGACATTATTATAAGAATATCCATGTAAATCTTCTTCATAATGTATATGCATTTTATGGATCAGGTTAACAGTACACTAGTGAACACTATTAATTTTCACTACTTTTAGAAAACCTACAAGCAATAAAATTAAACAGTTGCCCCAAATTAATAAATCTGTAGCAGGGTTTTTCAGTCTTAGTACTATTGACAGTTTGGATCTGAAGTTTCTTTTTTGGGAGTGGACAAGTGTTGTCCTGTGCCTATATGATATTTATTAGGAACCCAGATCTCTCCCCACAAAATGCCAGCCCACTCCAAGTGTGACCACTATTAATGTCTCCAGACATTGCCAAATGTCCCATGGGGAGCAAAAACCTTGAGAATCACTGTTTTATATCTATACAGGAATAATAAAAACTGACAACCATAAATATTTATTAAATCACAGGTGCTAACATAATTTAAGTTAAAAAAACAAACAGAAAATATATTTAATAGATATGCAGATGATAATACCATTTAAAAGAATTTGCAAAGAATATGTTAATTTAGCTTCAGAAAACCAAAAGTTCACATATTCACAAATTTGTTCTTTAACCCAGTTAATGATCGCTCCATCTACTAAATCACCCAAGCTAAAAAGAACTGAAGTCATTTCTTGTTTTATTTTCTTCCTTAATCCCCATATCCAGTAAATCACTGAAGTATTTGTTATTCCACCTTGGAAAGATGGCTAGAATCTCATCCCCAGCTACCCTGTATTCACTGCCACCATCATCTCTTGCTTGGCAAGAATTTCCTTACTTTTCTCTCTCTACCAGCCTCTTATCATCCTGCCCCATTTTTACACTGAAACCAGGCAGATAATTCTACAAAACAAATCACAGCCTCATTCCTATAGACAGTGCCATTAAATCCCTGCTGCCTGGAAGATAAAATTTGGAATTCCTACATTACCTTTTTTCTAGTTGTATCTCCTGTCCTCCTGGCCTCATTTTCAGTTTGGGATTTTTAGACCTGTGAATACACCAGACTCTCTCGAGGCACTTTGCCATAAGACATGTTATTCTTTCTGCCTAGATGGCAAAATCGTGCCTTATTAACATATTCAGTTCCTGAGTCTGAATAGAGAGGATTTGATAGCAAGGAATATCATGCAATCTGAAATTGCTTGATTCCTAAATTTCAGATATCAAGTGGTAAAATATGTAGACGTAAAGAGGGACCTTTGTGTGCTGCCTTGTGTTTACCATCAAATAACATCTTTTTATAACCGTTATGTTACAAATACAATACTAATACTGAAAACTTCACAAAACAAATACTAGTTTCAGGAATTTATAAAGGCATACAGTCTTGTAACTGTTAGTCTACATCAAGAAATAGAACTTTGCTAGCCACCCCCAGGAACTCAACAATGTGCCTCATCCTAGTCTCAAACCCATTTCTCTACAAAAGTAACCACCATCCTTACTTTTATAAAATTGCTTTCTTGCGTTTCTTTATTTTCACCGAAGTATGCAACCTTAGACATTATTGTTTGATTTTTTTTTAATTTAAGACTTTTAATTAGAGGTTCCTCTTCCCTTCCCCATACCTTATAATTTATCCATTCAAGCCTGGATGATTTTTTTTTTTTTTTTTTTTTTTTTTTGGTATGCGGGCCTCTCACCACTGTGGCCTCTCCCGTTGTGGAGCACAGGCTCCGGACGCGCAGGCTCATCGGCCATGGCTCATGGGCCCAGCCGCTCTGCGGCATGTGGGATCTTCCCGAACTGGGGCACGAACCCATGTCCCCTGCATCGGCAGGCAGACTCTCAACCACCGCGCCACCAGGGAAACTCCCTGGCTGATTTTTTCTGTAGAATTTTCTAGAACCTGGGTTTTCTTATTGCTTATTCATGATAGAGGTCAACATGTTCTTTTGCTCTCTCTAGTTCCTCCAAATTAGCAGCTGGATCCAGAGACTTCATCACATTCATGTTCAATGCCTTTGGTGAAACCATAGGTGGTGGTGTGTTCAGCTAGAGGCACAGAATGACTGGTTGTTATGAGAACTGTCAAGGGTTTTGAGGTTTTAACCTGCTTGCAAGCTAATGATTTAGACTGGCATTTGTGTTGGCAAAGGACTTGAGACTCTATGGCACAGCAGTCAGCATCAGTTCTTGTTTACATTGTTTCCCCTCTCTCTTGGGGCAGTTCCCATAGGTGTGATTGGGAAGTGGGCACAGGTAGGTATTGTACACAGAATGGATTTGTGTCACAGTGGAGGAACTCTGACCATAGGAAATTTCAATCTATATACACTACCACGTGGAAAATAGATAGCTAGTGGGAACCTGCTGTATAACACAGGGAGCTCAGCTCAGTGCTGTGTGGTGGCTTAGATGGGTGGGATGGGGGTGGGGGAGGGAGGGAGATCCAA
Organism: Mesoplodon densirostris; assembly: GCF_025265405.1. Lineage (NCBI taxonomy): Eukaryota > Metazoa > Chordata > Mammalia > Artiodactyla > Ziphiidae > Mesoplodon > Mesoplodon densirostris. Next base: position 25,779,335 of record NC_082668.1, read on the forward strand.
GAGGGAGAGCAGATATATGTATACATATAGTTGATTCACTTCATTGTACAGCAGAAACTAACACAACATTGTAAAGCAACTATACCCCAATTAAAAAATAAAAAAGAAGGCTGCTAACAAATATGCCCTCTGCCTGGAGGGGAAAACTATCATTATATTCCATTGCTGTTTGCTACACACATCCTTGAAAATGTAGTCTGGAACAAAAGCTGATATAAACCATGCAGAAGAACCATGCAGAATTGCCTCCTATTAATTTTCTCTATTACTGTGATATCATTTGCTGTGACCAGCCACTGATGTTAAATACCTAGAACCATTAATTCCCACCACCCCCCGCAAAAAAAAATCAGAGCAATAGTGCTCTAATTTTTAAAATAAATTTTATTTTTAGAAGTTTTAGATGCATAGGTTAGTTGTAAAGAAAGTACCGAGAGTTTCTATATAGATTACACTCAGTTTCCAGTGTTGTTAACATCTTATATTAGTATGGTATATTTGTTACAATTAATAAACCAATACTGATTAATACTCATTCTGACTTTTTTCTTATTCATTAGTTGGATTACTTTATAAATACATGCCTTAAATCTAGTATTTGGTTATACAGTGTTACAACTCATATATTACTGTCCAAAGGTGACTAATGAATTTAATTTAATATTATTATGATCTCATAGATTTAAATGTGTTTCATGGAACTCAATCATTTGCTATTATTATTATCATTTTTGGAATTCAAATTCCCCAATCAGTAGCTGGGAAGGATCTCTTTCAATTGGTTCTTAAACCCTTTTGACCTGATCATAGTAATTTGTGATAACATCCTCACTACCTAGTATAATGCGATGTTTCAAATCATCTTATAAAGTTCTTGCTCCAGATCCAGAATCTGAAATTGCTCCAAAAAATTTGAAAAGCAGGTATATTTCTTTTTTGAAATGTATATATATCTATATCTAAAATGACTGGGATTTTAGAGCTCTGGAATAAGACAAATCTTTGTTGTTTTTAATATTTCCTTATTCACTTTTTTTGTCTATGTTCCTTTGGGCATATTATTTAACTCTAGTTTCTTCATCTGTAAAATGGAGATAATAGTACTTAAAGAGTTGATGTGACCAGGAAATGGTATAAGGCCTATAAAAATGTTTCACATACAGAAAACACTAAATAAATATGAATTAATATGATTATCAGGAATAGTTAATACCCACTTAGAAAGATTTGACTTGCAAAAGGATATTAAATAAGAAAAACATTTTAGTACCTAGTCTCAAGACCCCTGATCTCAGTTCATATCATGTCTGTAGTCTGATTTCAGTTCATATCATGTCTGTAGTCCTTACTGTACCCACAGATATCTAGAGAATACCTGCTGTGTTTGTTTGAAGTGAATATTAAGAACATTGTAAGTAACATAAGACCTTGTTGTTGTTGGAAGAGATGACCCAAGCAAGTATTTATTCTTTGTAAATTAAGCCTTTTCTTTTCCGTTTTTACAGGCAAATATTTACACAGTTATTAAAGTGTATATTGGCAGTCTTGTCAAATTCAAGCCTGATACTTTGGCTCTACTATTTCTGAAATTACTCACCGTTTTCATTTAAAAATAACAACAGACCAGTCACAAAAGCAGTCACCTCTAACTTCTGAATCCTCAAAGGCCATTTCCCAGATGCTTTTCGAGAGAGCCAACTATTTTTATGTCATTTCATGAAGGCCCATATTCCTCGTTTACATTTTGAGAGGGGAAAAATCACATTTAAAAAAGACCTCAAATGTAAAACTGTATTGTAATTCAATTGTAGATTGAAACAGTATCAAGCATTTCTCTCATCTAAACTTTGGTAATACATAGTTACTCCTTTAGAAATAGAGAAGCAGGGTTTAATATATGATGTGCAACAGAGGCAGCATGTTAAAGAAGACAAAAGATTCTGTATTCAGAAGAAACAAGGGCAGCTAATACTGAGAGCCTGCAGTAAGCCAGGCCTTTTCTTAAACAATTTACAGAGATTTACTTCTCAAAATAATCTGGGGATTTGGGAACTTAATATCACTAGTTTACAGATAAAGAAAATGAGGCACAGAAGGATAAATCATTTACACAGTATAACACTGCCAAATACTAGAATGTGAATTTAGGCAGTGTGTTTGTTTGCTAGAGCTGCCATAACAAAATACCACAGACAGGGTGGCTTAAACAGAAATTTATTTTTTCACTGTTCTGGGGGCTAGAAATCTGTGATCAAGTTGCCAGCCGGGCTGTTTGTTTCTGGTTTTCTCATTGGCTTATATAGATGACTGTCTTCTCTTTATGTCTTTTCCCATAGTCTTACCTACATGTGTGTCTGTGTCCTAAATTTCTCTTCATATAAGGATACCAGTGATTGGATTAGGACCACCCTAATGACCTCACTTTAATTTAATTACCTTTTTAAAGACCATACTCCAAATACAATCACATTCTAATATACCAGGAGTTAGGTCTTCAACATATAGATTTGAGGGGTCTTAATTCAGACCATAGCAGGCAGTCTGACTGGAGCACACAACTTTATGCACTGTGTAGCACCAATTGTTTAATTAATCAACTTTAATATCAGACGTATATTTGCTTGCATATTATTTGTGCACATTCCTAAACTACATAAAATATGTGGAACTTTTGTATAATTGAACTAACAATAGTATGATGAGGACATTGATCATCTTTTGAAGGTCTTCAACTTTTAAGCATTTAGCAGAAATTTGTCCTGTAATTCAGAAGAAAAATAAAGATTAACTAACTTTTGCAAGCTCAATAATTAATGGAGACAAGAGTCAAATTAAGGGCCTCCCTGGTGGCGCAGTGGTTGAGAGTCCGCCTGCCGATGCAGGGGATGCGGGTTCGTGCCCCGGTCTGGGAGGATCCCATATGCCGCGGAGCGGCTGGGCCCGTGAGCCATGGCCGCTGGGCCTACGCGTCCGGAGCCTGTGCTCCGCAACGGGAGAGGCCACAATAGTGAGAGGCCCGCGTACCGCAAAAAGAAGAAAAAAAAAAAAAAAAAAAAAAGAGTCAAATTAAAATCTGTCAGATTGCAGCACCCAAATTTAAACATTGTGCTGCATTGCCCTAACGAGTTTGGTTCTCTATGTAGGAACATACACATCACACATACATATATATATATACATATATATATAAACACAATGTTTATATAAATAAATATTACAGTGCTTTGATTCATGTGTAGTCTCAGATGTACAAAAGTGCTGACAAACAGTATTTTTTAATTGAAGTATAGTTAATTTACTAATATTATATTAGTTTCATGTGTAAAACATAGTGGCTCAATATTTTTCATAGATTATACTCCATTTAAAGTTATTATAAAATATTGGCTATATTCCCTGTGCTGTATTCTTGTAACATTTATTATTTATTTATTTATTTATTTATTTATTTATTTATTTATTTATTTATTTATTTTCTGTGGTACACTGGCCTCTCACTGTTGTGGCCTCTCCCGTTGCGGAGCACAGGCTCTGGACGTGCAGACTCAGCGGTCATTGTTCACTGGCTTAGCCGCTCCACGGCATGTGGGATCTTCCTGGACCACATGAACCCGTGTCCCCTGCATTGGCAGGCGGACTCACAACCATTGCGCCACCAGGGAAGCCCTGTAACATTTATTTTATACATAACAGCTTGTGCCTCTTAATCCCTTATTCCTATCTTTCCCCTCCCCCTTTCCTACTCCCCACTGGTAACCGCTAGTTTGTTCTCTAAATCTGTGAGTCTGCTTCTGCTTTGTTATATTCATTCATTTGTGGTTTTTTTTTAGATTCTATGTATAACTGATAACATACAGTATTTGTTTTACTCTGTCTGACATATTTCATTTAGCATAATAGCCCCTCGGTCCATCCATGTTGTTGCAAATAGCAAATTTGATTCTTTTTTATGAATGAGTAATATTCCATATATATCACGGGCTCTTTATCCATTCATCTGTTGATGGACACTTAGATTGCTTCCATATCTTGGCTATTGTAAATAGTCCTGCTATGAACGTTAGGGTGCCTGTATCTTTTCAAATTAGTGTTTGTGTTTTCTTCAGGTATATACCCAGAAGTGGAACTGCTTGATCTTATGGTAATTCTATTTTTACTTTTTTGAGGAACCTCCATACTGTTTTCCATAGCAGCTGTACCAATTTACATACCTACCAACAGTGTTCAAGGGTTCCCTTTTCTCCACATCCTGCCAGCATTTGTTATTTGTAGACTTTTTGATTAGAGTCATTCTGACAGGTGTGAGATGATATCTCACTGTTGTTTTGATTTGCATTTCTCTGATGATTAGCAATGTTGAACATATTTTCATGTGCCTATTGGCCATTTATATCTCTTCTTTGGAAAAATGTCTGTTCATGTCTTCTACCATATTGTTTTATTTTAACTGAGCTGTTTGTTCTTTAGATATTGAGTTGTATGAGCTGATCAAATATTTTGGATATTAACTTCTTATCGATCATACCATTTGCAAATATTTTCTCCCATTCAACCTATGTTGTCCTTTTGTTTTGTTTATGGTGTCCTTTTATTTGCAAAAGATTTTAAGTTTAATTAGGTCCCATTTGTTTATTTTTTGCTTTGGTTTACTTTGCCTTAAGAGACAGACCCCAAAAATTATTGCTATTATTTATGTTAGAGATTTATATTCTGCCTATGATTTCTTCTAGGAGTTTTATGGTTTCTGGTCTTATATTTAGGTCTTTAATCCATTTTGAGTTCGTTTTTGTATATGGTGTAAGAAAATTATCTAATTTCATTCTTTTACATGTAGTTCAGTTTTACAACCACTACTTATTGAAGAGACTGTCTTTTTTCCATTTTATATTCTTGCCTCCTTTGTCATAAATTAATTGACCATAGATGTATGGGTTTATTTCTGGGCTCTCTAGTCTGTACCATTGATCTATATGTCTGTTTTTGTGCCAGAACAATACTGTTTTAATGACTGTAGATTTGTATAATAGTCTGAAGTCAGGGACCATGATACCTTCAGCTTTGTTCTTTTTTTATTATTATTTATTTTATTTATTTATTTATTTATTTATTTTTTGTGGTACACAGACCTCTCACTGTTGTGGCCTCTCCCATTGCAGAGCACAGGCTCCGGATGCGCAGGCTCAGCAGCTATGGCTCATAGGCCTAGCCGCTCTGCAGCATGTGGGATCTTCCTGGACCGGGGCACAAACCCATGTCCCCTGCATCGGCAGGTGGACTCTCAACCACTGTGTCACCAGGGAAGCCCCAGCTTTGTTCTTTATTCTCGAGATTGCTTTGGCTATTCCTCTTAGAACTGCTTTTCTTGTGTTCCATAAATATTGGAATATTGTGTTTTCATTTTCATTTGTCTCAATGTATTTTTAAATATTTCTACTTTGATGTCTTCATTGTCCCATGGTTGTTTAGTAGTATGTGGTTTAGCCTTCATGTGTTTGTGGGTTTTTTCCATTATTTTATCTTGTAATTGTTTTCTAGTTCCATACTGTTGTGGTTGGAAAAGATGCTTGATATGATTTCAATCTTAAATATAAAGAGTGTTGCTTCGTTGCCTAACATGTGATCTATCCCGGAGAATATTTCATGTTCAGTTGAAAGTAATGTTTATTCTTCTGTTTTGGGGTGGGATGTTCTATATATACCTATTAAGTCTATATGATCTAATGTGTCAATTAAGACCAATGTTTCCTTATTGATTTTCTGTCTGGATAATTTATCCATTGATGTAGGTCAGCCCTACTATTATTTTATTACTATCAATATCTCTCTTTATGTCTGTTAATATTTGCTTTATGTATTTAGGTGCTCCTGTGTTGGGTGCATAAGTATTTACAAGTGTTATACCTCTAGTTAGATTGAGCCTTTTATCATTTTGTAATGCCCTTCTTTGTCTCTTGTTACAGTCTTTGTTTTAAGTTGTATTTTGTCTATTATAAATATCGTTATTCTAGCTTTATTTCTGTTTTCCTTTGCATGGGATATCTTTTTTCCATCCTTTCACTTTTAGTCTGTGTGTATGTATATTTAGATCCGAAGTGAATTTTGTATAGGCAGAACATATATGGGTACTGTTTTATTTGTTGGGGAGGGGTTGTTTGTTAGTTTTGTTCTTTTCTTCAGTCAGCCACATATGTCTTTTGATTGGGTCATTTAGTCTACTTGTACTTAATGTAATTATTGATAAGTATACTTATTGCCATTTTGTTAATTGTTTTCTGATTGTTTTAATAGTTCTTCTCTGTTCCGTCCTTCTTCTCTTCTCCTATTCCTTTGTGATTTGTGGACTCTCATTAGTGCTGTATTTGCATTTCTTTTAATTTATATTTTTGTGTATCTGTTGTAGGATTTTGCTTTTAGTTTGCCATGGTGTGGGTGTGCAATCCCTTCAAGAGTAGAGTCTCAGTTTCCCACAGCCCTCCTGCTCTTTCAGATGTAAGCTCTGCTGATTTTTAAAGCCAGATGTTATGGAGTCTTCCCAGTGCAGGCTCCACAGCCTGGGGAGCCTTATGGGCTCAGCCTCCTTGCTCCTCAGGGGGACCTTCATGGTTGTGATATCCCACTACTTTTGCATGGCCACACCAATGGTGAGAGTTCTAATCAGACCGCATCTCTGCCCCTCATACCCATCTCAGTGTGTCCTTTTCTTTGTATCTTTAGTTGTAGAAAACCTGTTCTGCTAGCCTTCAGGTATTTTTGAGAGAGAATTTTTGTATATATATTAGTAGCTTTGGTGTGTCCGTGGAAGGAGGTGAACTCAGGGTTTTCCTACTTCACCATCTTGATCCAGAAACACTAAATCTCAATACTATATTTTAGATAATTATAAAAGAGTATTAAAATTTCAATTTGGAATTGAGGTTTAAAAATATAATCCAACCTGTATAAACACATGGGAAAAATATTTTTAAATTAGAGATGGTGGAAATTTTAACAGTACAGATTTTCTTTTTGAAATATGGACACTTAAAATTGAGATTTGTGTGTGATTATGTAAGTGGATTTACAAAAGCTCCCAATTTAATTTGTACAATCTAATTCTAGTGTAAAATGTCTATGATATGGCAGTATGGTCGAGATAAGGTCAGGAGATGAAGGACCAATTGGGAATGTAGATCTGAAGGGGGACTATTAAGAACCCTCTGGCCAGCTAAGAAAGATATAGAGGACAAAGAAAAAAGATGATTACTTTTTTTTTTTTTTTCTTTTTGCGGTATGCGGGCCTCTCACTGTTGTGGCCTCTCCCGTTGCGGAGCACAGGCTCCGGATGCGCAGGCCCAGCAGCCATGGCTCACGGGCCCAGCCGCTCCGCGGCATATGGGATCCTCCCAGACCGGGGCACGAACCCGTATCCCCTGCATCGGCAGGCGGACTCTTAACCACTGCGCCACCAGGGAGGCCCAAGATGATTACTTTGAGAGAGGTGAGATAAGTAGTTCTCTTTTCAATGTAACTATGGTATTCACTGCAAGGAAGTCATGAGTTGAAAGCTGGCTAGGTGGCCAGTGATGAATGACTAGCCTGTAGATTTCTTAGAGAGTAGGGGAGGTAGGAGTACTAGCACATAAGAGACTGACTGGTAATAGCTGAGAGATTTCAGTTTTGCTGGGAAGAACTGGATTAGATTCTCTGTCCCTTGAGTGTTGTTTCATGCTGTGTAAAATGAGCATGAATTTAAATCTACCACAGTTAGGTACCTGACATTTTGCGTTACTCTATTTTCCCAAATCTAATTAGATCAGACTTTGAGCTCCTGCTTGTCAGTATGGTCTAATCATTGGATTTTTAAGGAGAGTGGGAAAACTGAAAGCAAGATTATAAAGCCAAATACTCTATAATGTTTGGAGGTTTCACATGTGAGTTAGATATTTGACAGTCAATTTCTATCTCTATGCAGCAGGAATATGGTTGCTATATATTTACTAATTTTTTGTGGTAAATTTCTTAATATCTTATCATAGTTAAGAATATCCTCTGCTTTAGAAATTCCCAGATTTGCTGTAAGGGCAGAGACAGAAATTAATTGCCTAGGGAAACTTAATGGAAAGCCCTACTGTAAGAGAGGCTACAATTTGCTACTACTTTTGTCACCATCAGAGAACACATAAATTCTGTGGTCATTATGATCAGAAGGGGCTTTTCTCCCAATCCCCCACTCCCATAGTTTTCTGCTCCCCACTATTCTCTGTGATACTACAGATTTATTTAATTCAAGTCTACTCATCATAAGTAATCACTATTATATTTGTGTACATCTTGACTAATGGAATATGTTAGTATTACTTGTGGATAATACCTAATTGGGTATGAGTGCATAAGGCACTGGAGTAGAAGTTAGGAATTCAGAACTATTTTGACTTTCTACAGAAAGTCTTGACAAAAGTGAATAGGTATATTTTCAAATAGGTGTATTTTCAAAGGTGCCTATATTAAAGAAAAATAACAAGGAATTGATGTATAATTTGAGTAGGAAAAAATCTAGAAAACAGTGTTTTACATATTTAGCCAAGAATGTATTGTTGATTTTAATATGTGTAAAATTTTCCCTAAACACTGATTAAATATTCAGAAATTGTGAGGTACTGCAATCAGTTGAATCTTAAGGTACATGAAGGAACATTTAAAGAACTATTCGCTATTCCCACTAAGTACAAAATTAGAGAAAATCAACTGTAATTAAAGAAAAAGAGAATTGTTTCAAATACAAAAAAAAATCAACAGTGGTTATAAGAGTTGTGAAATGCAATAGAGATTTAGAAATAATAAAGACTGATTTTTCTGGAATGATCTGAAGGTAAATGAAAAGCCCAGTGAAGCAGTACAATCTCTTCTAATCTTTGGTTGAATGGCACCCACTGAAAATACTTGGGAGCTTATAACTGCAGATTTAACATGTTTTTCTTAAAATATTATGTGGGAAAAATGGTTATGGATTTCTGTCCTTCAGAACAAACCATGCATTTTTTTTCTAAGTTTATTGCTAATATGTTATGAGAAGTTGGTCAGATTTCTTTCGTTTTTCCATTTCTTTTGATTTCCATCATCAAGTGCCATGGACAACAAATTGTCTCTTGGATTAAAAGACTTTTGAAGCATTTAAAAGTTTAATGATCGTCAATGGTATTCACTCCTTGAACAAAGTAGCTGTGGAAGCATACATTGACAATGGAAATCAATCAGTTTTAGTCAGCAGCAGCTTGCATCACAAGGATAAATATGTCTGTAGGTGGATATTCAGTCTTCATTTGACAAAATAGGCAGTTTCCTGGGACTAACCATACTGAACCAGAACAAGAGCCAGGGTTTTCTCTTTTCTGGTTCATTCTGATGATTTCTACTTACCACTGTGGTCCTTGGAAACAAGTCATGATTGTGCTGTTCAAAGAATGTTTTTTTTTTATTATCAGAATGTTCATAAAATCATTTTCGATGGAAAACAGTGTCTAAAAAGACCTTAAACATTGCATTCTCCTTTTTTTAATTAGTTTCTGCTTTATAACAAAGTGAATCAGTCATACATATACATCTGTTCCCACATCCCTTCCCTTATGCATCTCCCTCCCTCCCACCCTCCCCATCCCACCCCTCCAGGCGGTCACAAAGCACAGAGCTGATCTCCCTGTGCTCTGCGGCTGCTTCCCACTATCTATCTACCTTATGTTTGGTAGTGTATATATGTCCATGCCTCTCTTTCGCTTTGTCACAGCTTACCCTTCCCCCTCCCCATATCCTCAAGTCCATTCTCAAGTAGGTCTCTGTCTTTATTCCCATTTTACCCCTAGGTTCTTCATGACATTTTTTTTTAAATTCCATATATATGTGTTAGCATATGGTATTTGTCTTTCTCTTTCTGACTTACTTCACTCTGTATGACAGACTCTAGGTCTATCCACCTCATTACAAATAGCTCAGTTTCATTTCTTTTTATGGCTGAGTAATATTCCATTGTATATATGTGCCACATATTCTTTATCCATTCATCCGATGATGGACACTTAGGTTGTTTCCATCTCCGGGCTATTGTGAATAGAGCTGCAATGAACATTTTGGTACATGTCTCTTTTTGAATTATGGTTTTCTCAGGGTATATGCCTAGTAGTGGGATTGCTGGGTCATATGGTAGTTCAATTTTTAGTTTTTTAAGAAACCTCCATACCGTTCTCCATAGTGGCTGTACCAATTCACATTCCCACCAGCAGTGCAAGAGTGTTCCCTTTTCTCCATACCCGCTCCAGCATTTATTGTTTCTAGATTTCTTGATGATGGCCATTCTGACTGGTGTGAGATGATATCTCATTGTAGTTTTGATTTGCATTTCTCTAATGATTAATGATGTTGAGCATTCTTTCATGTGTTTGTTGGCAGTCTGTATATCTTCTTTGGAGAAATGCCTATTTAAGTCTTCTGCCCATTTTTGGATTGGGTTGTTTGTTTTTTTGCTATTGAGCTGCATGAGCTGTTTATAAATTTTGGAGATTAATCCTTTCTCAGTTGCTTCATTTGCAAATATTTTCTCCCATTCTGAGGGTTGTCTTTTGGTCTTGTTTATGGTTTCCTTTGCTGTGCAAAAGCTTTGAAGTTTCATTAGGTCCCATTTGTTTATCTTTGTTTTTATTTCCATTTCTCTAGGAGGTGGGTCCAAAAGGATCTTGCTGTGATTTATGTCATAGAGTGTTCTGCCTATGTTTTCCTCTAAGAGTTTGATAGTTTCTGGCCTTACATTTAGGTCTTTAATCCATTTTGAGCTTATTTTTGTGTATGGTGTTAGGGAATGATTTAATCTCATACTTTTACATGTTCTGTCCAGTTTTCCCAGCACCACTTATTGAAGAGGCTGTCCTTTCTCCACTGTACATTCCTGCCTCCTTTATCAAAGATAAGTTGACCATATGTGTGTGGGTTTATCTCTGGGCTTTCTATCCTGTTCCATTGATCTATCTTTCTGTTTTTGTGCCAGTACCACACTGTCTTGATTACTGTAGCTTTGTAGTATAGTCTGAAGTCAGGGAGCCTGATTCCTCCAGCTCTGTTTTTTTTTCTCAAGATTGCTTTGGCTATTCAGGGTCTTTTGTGTTTCCATACAAATTGTGAAATTTTTTGTTCTAGTTCTGTGAAAAATGCCAGTGGTAGTTTGATAGGGATTGCATTGAATCTGTAGATTGCTTCGGGTAGTAGAGTCATTTTCACAATATTGATTCTTCCCATCCAGGAGCATGGTATATCTCTCCATCTATTTGTATCAGCTTTAATTTCTTTCATCAGTGTCTTATAATTTTCTGCATACAGGTCTTTTGTCTCCTTAGGTAGGTTTATTCCTAGATATTTTATTCTTTTTGTTGCAATGGTAAACGGGAGTGTTTTCTCGATTTCATTTTCAGATTTTTCACCATTAGTGTATAGGAATGCCAGAGATTTCTGTGCAATAATTTTGTATCCTGCAACTTTACCAAATTCATTGATTAGCTCTAGTAGTTTTCTGGTAGCATCTTTAGGATTCGCTATGTATAGTATCATATCATCTGCAAACAGTGACAGCTTTACTTCTTCTTTTCCCATTTGGATTCCTTTTATTTCCTTTTCTTCTCTGATTGCTGTGGCTAAAACTTCCAAAACTAGGTTGAATAAGAGTGGTGAGAGTGGGCAGCCTTGTCTTGTTCCTGATCTTAGTGGAAATGGTTTCAGATTTTCATCGTTGAGGATGATGTTGGCTGTGGGTTTGTCATATATGGCCTTTATTATGTTGAGGAAAGTTCCTTCTATGCCTACTTTCTGCAGGGTTTTTATCATAAATGGCTGTTGAATTTTGTCGAAAGCTTTCTCTGCATCTATTGAGATGATCATATGGTTTTTCTCCTTCAACTTGTTAATATGGTGATTGATTGATTTGCGTATATTGAAGAATCCTTGCATTCCTGGAATAAACCCCACTTGATCATGGTGTATGATCCTTTTAAAGTGCTGTTGGATTTTGTTTGCTAGTATTTTGTTGAGGATTTTTGCATCTATGTTCATCAGTGATATTGCCCTGTAGTTTTCTTTCTTTGTGACATCCTTGTCTGGTTTTGGTATCAAGGTGATGGTGGCCTCGTAGAATGAGTTTGGGAGTGTTCCTTCCTCTGAAATTGTTTGGAAGTGTTTGAGAAGGATGGGTGTTAGCTCTTCTCTAATTGTTTGATAGAATTGGACTGTGAAGCCATCTGGTCCTGGGCTTTTGTTTGTTGGAAGATTTTTAATCACAGTTTCAATTTCAGTGCTTGTGATTGGTCTGTTCATATTTTCTAGTTCTTCCTGATTCAGTCTTGGCAGGTTGTGCATTTCTAAGAATTTGTCCATTTCTTCCAGGTTGTCCATTTTATTGGCATAGAGTTGCTTATAGTAATCTCTCCTGATCTTTTGTATTTCTGAAGTGTCAGTTGTTACTTCTCCTTTTTCATTTCTAATTCTATTGATTTGAGTCTTCTCCCTTTTTTTCTTGATGAGTCTGGCTAATGGCTTGTCAATTTTGTTTATCTTCTCAAAGAAACAGCTTTTAGTTTTATTGATCTTTGCTATCATTTCCTTCATTTCTTTTTCATTTATTTCTGATCTGATCTTTATGATTTCTTTCCTTCTGCTAGCTTTGGGGTTTTTTTGTTCTTCTTTCTCTATTTCCTTTAGGTGCAGGGTCAGGTTGTTTACTCGAGATGTTTTCTGTTTCTTAAGGTGGGATTGTATTGCTATAAACTTCCCCATTAGAACTGCTTTTGCTGTGTCCCATAGGTTTTGGGTCCTCATGTCTCCATTGTCATTTGTTTCTAGGTATTTTTAAATTTCCTATTTGACTTTTTCAGTGATCACTTCGTTATTGAGTAGTGTATTGTTTAGCCTCCATGTGTTTGTATTTTTTACAGTTCTTTTCCTGTAATTGATGTCTAATTTCATAGCATTGTGGTCAGAAAAGATACTTGATACAATTTCAATTTTCTTAAATTTACCAAGGCTTGATTTGTGACCCAAGATATGATCTATCCTGGAGAATGTTTCATGAGCACTTGAGAAAAATGTGTATTCTGTTGTTTTTGGATGGAATGTCCTCTAAATATCAATTAAGTCCGTCTTGTTTAATGTATCATTTAAAGCTTGTGTTTCCTTATTTATTTTCATTTTGGATGATCTGTCCATTGGTGAAAGTGGGGTGTTAAAGTCCCCTACTATGAGTGTGTTACTGTCAATTTCCCCTTTTATGGCTGTTAGTATTTGCCTTATGTATTGAGGTGCTCCTATGTTTGGTGCATAAATATTTACAATTTTTATATCTTCTTCTTGGATCAATCCCTTGATCATTATGTAGTGTCCTTCTTTGTCTCTTCTAATAGTCTTTATTTTAAAGTCTATTTTGTCTGATATAAGAATTGCTACTCCAGCTTCCTTTTGATTTCCATTTGCATGGAATATCTTTTTCCATCCCCTTACTTTCAATCTGTATGTGTCTCTAGGTCTGAAGTGGGTCTCTTGTAGACAACATATATATGGGTCTTGTTTTTGTATCCATTCAGCCACTCTGTGTCTTTTGGTGGGAGCATTTAGTCCATTTACATTTAAGGTAATTATTGATATGTATGTTCCTATTCCCATTTCCTTAATTGTTTTGGGTTCGTTATTGTAGGTATTTTCCTTCTGTTGTGTTTCTTGCCTAGAGAAGTTCCCTTAGCATTTGTTGTAAAGCTGGTTTGGTGGTGCTGAACTCTCTCAGCTTTTGCTTGTCTGTAAACATTTTAATTTCTCCATCAAATCTGAATGAGATCCTTGCTGGGTAGAGTTGTCTTGGTTGCAGGTTTTCCTTCTTCATCACTTTAATTTTTTCCTGCCACTGCCTTCTGGCTTGTAGAGTTTCTGCTGAGAGATCAGCTGTTAATGTGTTGGGGATTCCCTTGTGTGTTATTTGTTGTTTTTCCCTTGCTGCTTTTTTTTCTTTTTTTTGCAGTATGCGGGCCTCTCACTGTTGTGACCTCTCCCCTTGCAGAGCACAGGCTGTGGACATGCAGGCTCAGTGGCCATGGCTCACGGCCTGGCCGCTCTTCGGCATGTGGGATCTTCCAGGACCAGGGCACGAACCCATGTCCCCTGCATCGGCAGGTGGACTCTCAACCACTGCGCCACCAGGGAAGCCCCCTTGCTGCTTTTAATATGATTTCTTTGTGTTTAATTTTGTGTTTAACAGTTTGATTAATATGTGTCTTGGCATATTTCTCCTTGTATTTATTCTGTATGGGACTCTCTGTGCCTCCTGGACTTGATTAACTATTTCCTTTCCCATATTAGCGAAGTTTTCAACTATAATCTCTTCAAATATTTTTGCAGTCCCTTTTTTATTCTCTTCTTCTTCTGGAACCCCTATAATTCGAATGTTGGTGTGTTTAATGTTGTTCCAGAGGTCTCTGAGACTGTCCTCTGTTCTTTTCATTCTTTTTTTTTTATTTTGCTCTGCATCAGTTATTTCCACTATTTTATCTTCCACCTCACTTATCCGTTCTTCTGCCTCAGTGATTCTGCTATTGATCCCATCTAGAGTATTTTTCATTTCATTTATTGTGTTTTTAATCGATGCTTGATTCATCTTTAGTTCTTCTAGGTGCTTGTTAACTGTTTTTTGCATTTTGTCTATTCTAGTTCCAAGATTTTGGATCTTGGAAATAGAATATTGGATCATCTTTACTATCATTATTCTGAATTATTTTTCAGGTAGACTGCCTATTACCTCTTCATTTGTTAGGTCTGGTGGGTTTTTATCTTGCTCCTTCACCTGCTGTGTGTTTTTCTGTCTTCTCATTTTGCTTATGTTACTGTGTTTGGGGCCTCCTTTTTGCAGGCTGCAGATTCGTAGTTCCCATTGTTTTTGGTGTCTGTCCCCAGTGGCTAAGTTTGTTTCAGTAGATTGTGTAGGCTTCCTGGTGGGGGGGACGAGTGCCTGTGTTCTGGTGGTTGAGGCTCGATCTTGTCTTTCTGGTGGACAGGTCCACGTCTGGTGGTGTGTTTTGGGGTGCCTGTGGCCTTATTATGTTTTTAGGCAGCCTCTCTGTTAATGGGTGGGGTTGTGTTCCTGCCTTGCTAGTTGCTTGGCGTAGGGTGACCAGCACTGTAGTTTGCTGGTCGTTGACTGAAATGGGGTGCTGCTGTTGAGATGGAGATCTCTGGGAGATTTTCACTGCTTGATATTATGTGGAGCTGGGAGGTCTCTTGTGGACCCGTGTCCTGAAGTTGGCTCTCCCACTTCAGAGGCACAGCACTGACTCCTGGCTGCAGCACCAAGAGCCTTTCATCTACCCAGCTCAGAATAAAAGGGAGAAAAAGTAGAAAGAATTAGTAGAAGAAAGAAAGAGAGGGAGAAAGAAAGGAAGAAGGAAAGGAAGGAAGGAAGAAAGAAAGGAGGGAGGGAGGGAGGAATGAAAGGAAAAGGAAGAGTGCATGGAAGAAGGGAGGGAGGGAGGGAGGAAGGAAAGAAAGAAAGAAAGAAAGAAAGGAGGGAGTGAGGGAGGAAGAAAAAAAAGAAAGTGAAAGGAAGTAGGGTGGGAGGGAGGGAGGGAGGAAGGAAAGACAGAAGGGAGGGAGGGAGGGAGGAAGGAAAGAAAAAGAAAGAGTGAAAGGAAGAAAGGAGGGAGGGAGGGAGGAAGGAAAGAAAGAGAGAAAGAAAGAAAGGAGGGGCGGAGGGAGGGAGGAAGGGAAGGTAGGAAAAAAATAAAGAGCAGGTAAAGTAAAATAGAATAAAGTATGAAATATAGTAGCATTATTAACATTAAGAAGTAATTATTGAGAAAAAAACGGACAGATAGAACCCTGGGACATATGGTGGAAGCAAAGCTATACAGAGAGAATCTTACACAGAAGAATACACATACACATTCACAAAAAGAGAGCAGGGGGAAAAATCAAAAATCTTGCTCTCCAAGTCCACCTCCTCAATTTGGGATAATTCGTTGTAAAAAGAGGAAAAGGGCAAGAAGTCTGAAATCTTGCTCTCTAAGTCCACCTCCTTAATTTGGGATAATTCGTTGTAAAAAGAGGAAAGGGGGGGAATGTCTTAAATCTTGTCCTCAAAGTCCACTTCCTCAATTTGGGATGATTCGCTGTCCATTCATGCACTCCACAGACGCAGGGCACATCAAGTGGACCGTGGAACTTTAATCCACTGCCTCCGAGGCTGCACAGAGAGATTTCCCTGTCTCTTCTCTGCTCTCACAGCTCCCGGGTCTCAGCCTTGGACCTGGCCCCGCCTCTGTGCGTAGGTCGCCGGAGGGCGTCCATTCTTTGCTCAGACAGGACGGGTTTAAAGGAGCCGCTGATGCGGGGGCTCTGGCTCACTCAGGCAGAGGGGAGGGAGGGGCGCGCAGAGTGGCGCGGACCTGCAGCGGCAGAGGCCGGCGTGACGTTGCACCAGACCGAGGCGCTCCGTGCGCTTTCCCAGGAAAGCCGTCCCCGGGTCCCGGGACCCGGGCAGTGGCAGGGTGCACAGGCTCCCCGGAAGGCGGGGCGGACAGTGACCCGCGCTCGCACACAGGCCCCGCGGCGACGGCAGCAGCAGCCCCAGCGTCCCACGCCCGTCTCCGGGGTCCGTGCCTTTAGCCGCGGCTCACGCCCGTCTCTGGAGCTTCCCCAAGCAGCCCTCTTAATGCCCTCTCCTCGCGCACCAGGAAACAAAAGGGAAGAAAAAGTCTCTTGCCTCTTCGGCAGCTCCAGACCCTTTCCCCGGACTCCCTCTGGGCTAGCCGTGGTGCACTAACGCCTTCAGGCTCTCTTCTTGCCGCCAGCCCCAGTCCTCTCCCTGTGCTCTGACTGAAAGCCGATAGCCGAGCCTCAGCTCCCAGCCCCGCCCGCCCCGGCGGCCGAGCAGACAAGCCTCTCGGGCTGGTGGGTACCTGAGGGCACCGATCCTCTGTGCCGGAATCTCTCCGCTTTGCCCTCCACACCGCTGTTGCTGTGCTCTCCTCCGCTACTCCAAAGCTTTCCCCTTCCGCCACCTGCAGTCTCCGCCCGCGAAGGGGCTTGTAGTGTGTGGAAACCTTTCCTCCTTCACGGCTCCCTCCCACTAGTGCAGGTCCCGTCCCTATCCTTTTGTCTCTGTTTATTCTTTTTTCTTTTGCCCTACCCAGGTATGTGGGGAGTTTCTTGCCTTTTGGGGTGTCTGAGGTCTTCTGTCAGCGTTCAGTAGGTGTTCTGTAGGAGTTGTTCCACGTGTAGATGAATTTCTGATGTATCTGTGGGGAGGAAGGTGATCTCCGCGTCTTACTCTTCTGCCATCTTCCTCCGGGGTCGCATTCTCCTTTTTAATTCAACAGTCATTATTGAATCTCTTTTCAGTGCCAGGGTCTATACTAAGGGCTATAACATACACAGAAACAATATAAGGAACCAATTCGATAATTTAGGAATAAATTGCAAGTTGAAGAGGCAAAATATAAACATACTGAAGGTCACACAACAAAGAGGTTAAAAGCAATGGTTCTTATGTTATAAATATTTTTGTCTTCAACTCCGATTGTCCACAGATAGTTCATCTGCCTTGGCTATTAGCAGAGATAACAGTGTTTGTAATAGTTAGCAGTTGCTGAACCCTTACAGACATTTGTCTTATATCTTCTAATCCTTATAACACTTTTATAAGAGAGGTATTGCTATTTATTTTTTAAAGATGAAGAAACTGAGGCTCAGAGAGGATAAACATCTTGATCAACACCACAAAGTTAGAAAGCATAGCCTGGCTTTGCCTAGTAGTTGAGCCCACATTTCTTACCATTATACTTTCCCAGATAAGTCCATATGCTTAAAACTTGTTTTTATTTTTATAAAAATTTTTGAGACATTTAAAAGTCTTGTGCTGCTCACATTCTTTCTAATGGCTGACAAGAAAGGAACAATGGATAACTAACATGATTATGTGACCTAATCAGACATTGTAAGCTTAACTGACCGTTAGTTATCTCTTGACTTTTTACCCAGATTTCTTACTGACCTGCCAATATTAACTCATAAGCATGTTACTGACCCTTTTTCATTATTAAGCAATCCTGCCATTACTAAGTTGCTTCCTGTAATTTTATTTGCAATCAGTATGCCTGGTAGCTCATGTTATCTGCAGTGGAGTTTCCCATTGAGATGTTTCAAGATATTTGTTCCCAGAAAGGTTTTAAGAGTACCTACAAGAATGTGACTCTGAATTCCAGAAAACAGAAAACTTAGGAGGACAAAATCAAGCATACTTGTGGTTTTTAAATATAAGAATTTTATATTCATCTCCCATAATTCTTTAAAAATTCTTTGATTCCATGAGCCCCTCCAGATATAAATCTTGGGTTGAGGGATTTGATATAATCTTTTTCCTCTTAATATTTACATTATTTGCCGTGTAGGAGTTAGTGGTATGTGGGATGAGTGAATAGGATCTTCACCATCATTATTAGCAAATAATTCATCATGAATGAATTACATATCACCTACTCATGGACGGCTTTGTTCAAAAGGGTTTGAACATATGCCTTCTCAGCATTAACATGTCATGATGCCCAGAGTTCCCACTGCAAGAGGATTATTTGTTAAGCTAATGGTTAAGTTACATGCATTATTTTGCAAGACCAGAGGGTAATAAATAAGCAGAATAGATAATGAAGGAGACTCATTTTCTACACAAGAATCTCAATTAAAACAGTAAATCCTTCCAGTCCCAGAATCTGGACAAGGGAGTAGCTGTTGCTATTAACCTGACCTTTTATAAAGACAACAAAAATGTTTCTAAGAATAATTTAATGCACACTTTGGAATGAGGAGTACATACATTTTACAATGCAATTAATTCAAATATTTATACATTAAATTCTATGTGAAAACAAAGATGCTTTTAGTTATATTTTACTTTCTCATGTAGCTAAGGGCACTTGGAGCATCCTTTCCTAAAATTAGTTGATTTTTCTCTATATTTTCACCGTTGTTCTTGGCTTATATCCATAACACTTTTTATACTAAAGCCTTCATTATTTGCAGGTTATCTGTATCCTCTGCTAATGTGTGGTCTAAAAGCCATGCCAAATGGTGCATCTTTATCAATTAATAGCTGAAAAGAATTTATCCCTCTAATAAACACTGCAGAATTGCCTACTGACATTGTGTCTTTGCTCATAAAGCTCTTCATTTTCCTGAATGTGCTTCACCTGTGTTTCCTCTGATAATCCCATCAATGTGACCTTCTATCCTAAGATAAGCCAATAGATTTTTTACAGTTTTTGTTAAAAAGATCCACTTCTTAGGTGAAGTTAGAGCTAATGATGAGTCTGTTAGGAAGAATGATGGATATTATAATATGTTTTAGACAAAGGATTGATAATATATCCTCTGCCCCAACATTTATTATAATGCTATTATTGTAACCTAGAGCAGCTGATAATAATTATATACAAGCCAAAAAATAAATTGTTTTTATAATGAATGAAATAATTTTACTTTTTAGACCGAATGATATTAGAAAGTGTTTATGATCTCTCTTTTAAGAACTCAAAGGGATAACAGCACAATCATTGAAACAGTGGTTGAAGGAGAACTTGTACAGCTCTAGGGCTCCACTATTCCAGACAAGTGTGATTTTAAAACAAATTGTAGCATGCAAACAATGAATGCCACTACTGATCTTTAATCCCTCTTCCCATTCCCCAGAGCATTCATCTCTTCAATCTAAAATGCTCAGTGTCCCAGAAATTCCTGTTGTGACATAGAGTTCCCAATTTGATGACAGACATGAGTAGTTTCATGTGTCCCTTGCCTTTTTGTTGCCACCTTTGCTCTATTAGCATTCTACTCATCACGATGATGAGTGGTAGCATGTTTATCCTTAAGAATTGTGGACCTGGGGACTTCCCTGGTGGCTCAGCAGTTAAGAATCCACCTGCCAATGCAGGAGACATGGGTTCGAGCCCTGGTCTGGCAAGATCCCACATTCCGCGGAATGGCTAAGCCCATGCACCACAACTACTGGGCCTGCGCCCTAGAGCCCGTGAGCCAAAACTACTGAAGCCCGCGCACCTAGAGCCCATGCTCTGCAACAAGAGAAGCCACCGCAATGAGAAGCCCATGCACTGCAACGAAGAGTAACCCCTACTCGTCGCAACTAGAGAAAGCCCGCGTGCAGCTATAAAATTAATTAATTAATTAAAAAAAAAGAATTATGGACCTGGGATAATATACATGGAGGCTTAAATATTGTGGGGCTTATTGTTTATTATAAATCAAGCAAATGTTAGTCAATAAAATAAGTTATATCCTCCCATTTTGATGGATATATCTTTATAACAACCTGGAAAGCCAAGTGAAATGTTAGAATTTTTGGACTCCTCAGGGATATGGTGGCATAGAGAGAGATGGCCTCCAGCTTCCAGCCCCTCTTCACCTAGTTCTATCCAGTTCTATGAGAGGTCTTGCACACAAGTGAATGGACACTCTAGTCCACACATCCAGGATCCATACACTCTCCCCTTAAACATCTGCACCTGGACCACCCATCTTTCTTAACTGTATGCAAATTTGTGGCACAGTCTGTAGTCTGGGGGACAGAACAGAACTGGGAAAGATGATATTACAGGTCCTGTACTCGGGGTGTGGAGTGGCTTTTGAGGAATGGAATTCTGGGTTCACAGGGGTTTGGAGCATGATCTTTCTAGAAGAGGGCATTGCAGGATGCGAGTGGGTACTCCTCTGGACTCTGTAGACTACCTAGTGGTGAAGGTATGGCCAGAGAAGAGCCAGAATGTTCAGCAAACATTTGTTGGTTTCTTACTAAGTACTAGCACTGTTCTGGCCCCCTGGGAAACATGAGTGAACAAATTAAAATGTTTGCCCTTATAGTGCTTATATTCTGGGAAATAGAGAAAAAGACTATAAATACTAAATGTAGTAAATATATAAATTATGTAGTATGTTAGAGTGTGAGAAGTACTGTAGAAACAATAAAAATTAGAGCAATGAAAGATGGGAGGGTTGCCATGTTAAATAGATTAGTCAGGCTTGGCCTCAACTGAGAAGGTAGATCTGAGCAAAAACTTGAAGACAGTGAGGAAATCAGCCAAGAAGATAACAAGAGGGAGAGAAGCTCAGGCCCTTAAAAGTACAGTGGGCACCTCGAGGTAGGACCATGCTCAGCATGTTGAAAGAACAACAAAGAGACCAGCAAATCTGGAAAGAGTGAGCAAGGTGTAGAGTTAAAAAGAGAAGTCAGAAAAAGAATGATGACCAGATCATACAGTGTAGCACCGTCCAGTAGAAATACAATGAGAGCCATAAAAATGTAATTTATGTAATTTATGTAGCCACAAAAAAGGTACAGAGAAACAGGTAAAACTCAACTTTAATAATGCATCTAGTAAAAATCAGTTTATCTAAAATGTTTTCATTTCAACATGCAATCTTTGAAATTCAGAGTGTGTTTTACACTGACAACACATCTCAGTTCATACTAGCTACATTTCAGTTGTTCAATAGCCACGTATGGTTAGTGGTTGCTCTACTGGAAAACACAGATATACGTTTTGACTCATCATTGAAAGAACTTTGACTATTACTCTGAGTGATTTGGGAGACATTTCAGTTTTAAGAATTGAAGTGTCATGATTTGATCTATCTTTTAAAAACATCAGGGTTAGCCTTAACTGAGAATACACCAAAAGGGATCAAGAGTAGAAACAGGGAGACCCGTTACAGTAATCTTGATGAAGAATGATGGTGGCTCAGATGATACCAGTGGATGCTCTAAGTGGTTGAATTGCTAATCCTTTTAAAGATAGCAGAAATAGGATGAATTGCATTTGGTGTGGGAAAGGGAAGTCAAGAATGATCCCAAGACTTTGGCCTGAATAACAGAAAGGATGGATTGACATCAACTAAGATTACCAAGACTGTTGGGAGGATGGGGAAGGAAGATAGATGTTCAGTCTTGGGAAGGTGTATCTGAGTAGCCTATGAGGCATCCAAGTGAAGATGCAGAGTAGGCTTGGTTATGAGTCTGGAGTTTAGGAGAGAGTTTGGGTATAAAAGTTTGGAGATCATCAACCTTAAAATTGGTTAAGACAAGGGGGGAAGAGTAGATAGAAGAGAGGACCAAGGTCTGAGCATTGGGACATCTGAAATTAAGAGATCTAAAATAACATGAAATTGAAATTAAATAATATCAAATATTTGAGCACTTTTGAATTATGTTTAATTAAAAAAATAAGATGTATATCCATTACTGTCATTATTTGCATTTTACTAAAATCTATAGCTTTAGATGAAGCCTAAAGCCTTTTTTGTGACTTTTTTGCTTTAAAATGTCTCACAAACCTTTAAATAATTAAATTATAGACAACTACATTTAAACAACAAACAGTCAAAATAAAAATTGTGGCTGTAATCAAATTAGAAACCGTTATCAGTATCTAATGCACATTTTTATATATAAATATATGCATATATTTGCCAGAGATGTATAAGGCAATTGTTCTTTGATAACTATAGATTTAAACACGAATATAGCAGCTTGAAATCTGTCCCACAGTCTACAGTCTACAAACTAATGCATCTTTGTTTTATTTGTGATAAGCTTACCAATTTGGTTTTTTTTAATATAAAGTTTGATGGATGGTTATGTGTTCTTACCTCATTTTAGTCTGTCGGAGAATGAGATCTTTATTCCTTTCATTATATTCAGATCTCAGATATAAGGAATGCTTTATACAATAAAATTCATTATTATTACTATAAACATGTTCATGACTTTTAAAAATATACAACTAATTCTTCAAATGAGATTCTAACCCTTGTGATCTTGTATGTCAAGGCAATTATTTATAGTATAATGTGGAAATTAGTGTATTCAATTAAAAGCTGAAAATTGGAATTAAATAACTCATTTTTATCTAAATGACTACATAAACATACTGACAAACAGTTTTTAATTATTTAACACAGGCAATTGTTTGTGTCTTTTCAGTCTATAAGAGAAGTCACAGGCTACGTGTTGGTGGCTCTTAATCAGTTTCGCTATCTGCCTCTGGAGAATTTACGCATTATTCGTGGGACAAAACTTTATGAAGATCGATATGCCTTGGCAATATTTTTAAACTACAGAAAAGATGGAAACTTTGGACTTCAAGAACTTGGATTGAAGAACTTGACTGGTAAGGAAAATATATAAAATAACAAATGTACTCCTATTATCAATATAATAGACACACACATATGGGTGTATGGTTTCTCCAGTGTGTATTACATTGAGGGACATTATAAAGCATTGAAATATGTACTATTTATTCATTTTATGAGAAACGATGCCTTGCGATTCCCTTGTTTTATGTACAGATATTGTAAATGCAGTCTGACTGTATCTCTGCTGAACAGAAGTACGCTGGAAGGAAATGCTCAGTGACTGAAAACTGAGATATGAAGCAGGTTTAAGAATGCTATGTTTGGTGGTCTTAGGTGAACAGTGGACCATATCATCAAATCTCTGCAATAATACCCTAACTTTCACTTTCGTTACAGCTCAGTAAATACACAAACCATTATATCTAGTTCCACTAATCTAGCTTTTTGTATAATCCCTTATTTTCGAAAAACATATCTAATGCATTAATCCAGTTTTGATTTCTTTT
This sequence comes from Mesoplodon densirostris, assembly GCF_025265405.1. NCBI lineage: Eukaryota > Metazoa > Chordata > Mammalia > Artiodactyla > Ziphiidae > Mesoplodon > Mesoplodon densirostris. The sequence continues at coordinate 25,803,031 of NC_082668.1, forward strand.
ATTGAGTAACTCACTAAATGCCATTAGTAGTTCTTTCTCATAATGCTTTAATATCATCAGTGATTTTTTCCCCTTAAGATTGGAAATAAATAATTGCTAACAACTTAAATTATCATCTTGCTACAAAAAAACACTTTGAGGGAATTTGTTTTGTAAGCTGGTCCTGGCAATCCCATTGATATCTTTTCAATTCATATAGTTCAGAGTTTTGGTACAGGGATTCTATTTGTGAATTTTGCCATATGTACCTGTAACCAAAATGCACGAATTAGTAATTATATCACAGTGGGAGAAAGGAGTTTGAACTATTAATTTAATGTAAATTAATATGATCTATATATTTTGCATCAAAATATCTATTGGCTTTGTGTGTGTTTGAGTCCACACAGTGGTGATGTTTCTTGTTATTGGAATCTGAAATATTTTAGAAGTATTGTCTTAAAATATTAAGAAACAGATAAGATTAATATTGTCAGGTTATTAAAATTATATGCTTCTTTTATTTACAGTGGACATAAAATATATAATTTTAAGTTAGAAGTAGCTTCATAGTTATCCAGACATGAGCTAAAATTGGGATATTTTGGATGAAGAAAGGAGTGTTGATTATGTTATTTATTTTGAACATGATTGCTATAGAATTGATGACATAATGGTAAATGAAAATTGCTCAGAATTTATAGATTCTTTCATCAACATTTTTACCTTTTTTTTTCTTTCAAAGATAGTCTTCTTACTGAAGAGCAGGATATTTGACTAAATTACTACTTGCATGGAAATAATGATAGGAGGAAGATTTTTGGAAATGGAACAGATAGAGAAAAATTGAATGATTGAAATTAGGAATCTAAAAATAACATGATCTAGTTAAAACTTGCCTAGGAAGCAATGTGTTTTCTTCATGATTTTCCTCTGATTATATTAAAGAAAAATTGAATAAATTTATCTTCAAATTTTTATGATACTTAAATTATGTTATTCCAAAATATGTGCTATTTGAAGAATCTTTTCACACAAAAAATTAGTCTTTAAAGAGTTCTCTTATTTATTTCCACATTTAACACCAATACTATTAAAAATTCAAAAGGAGTTATTTTGTCAAACTATGCCACATTTAAACATACCTTGTCTATTGAGTGAGCTTACACCACGTCTTACTTATGATTGTGACAGTTGTTTGACTTGTTTCATATCAAAATATAACACTTATTTTAAAAATATCATTATTCCCTAAGCTGCCAAAAAGCCTTATATTTTCCTGTGCAGCAGTAGAGATGGGTAATTAATAAATGAACAAAAGAATGATTTGAGTATTTAGAAAATATATGTATTTGTTCAAGAGTTATTATTCATTCATTTTTTGAATATGAATTAATGTAAAGTACAGTAAAATAACTGGTGGAAAATTTAGACAATTTGGGAAATTTCCAGATATTTTAATATATTTATTACATGGTTGACAATTACATGCCAACATTATTCCTTGAGATAATCTAGAATCATTGATCATATTTTAGGTAATAAGATCAAGAGTGTAACTCCAATTTTGAAAATCAGAAGTTATACAGTAAGTACGACTGTGTTTGTGTGTAAGAATGTACAAGGAAGGACAGGAGATATATAACTGTTCAGCTCTTCATCAAAGAGGAATTGGGGATAAAGTTTGCTCTACAGTAATATTTTAAAGAGTTCAGTGTTCTAGGTAACCTGATTAATATAGCAAGCAAGCATTGGAGTTCACTTTAGGTGAGATTGTTTTCGTGTTTTGAAAAGATTTTTGTTTTATTTTGTTTGTTGATGGGCTATGCAAAGAAAATTGGTAAACTTCTTTTTCTTTTTTAATTTAATGTTATTGAAATATTAAGAGTAGGGTTACCAGGGCTAGCCTTAAGTTTAGATTTACCTTGTAGAATATAAGGGGAAATAGAAAACCTGCTGAGTAGTCACATATCTCACTGCCTAACTACAGTAGTGAATTAAATTTTTAACTCAGTCCTTTCTTTCTTTCTTTCTTTCTTTCATGTTTGGCTGTATTTGGGTCTTGTTTCTGTGCGAGGGCTTTCTCTAGTTGCGGCAAGCGGGGGCCACTCTTCATCGCGGTGCGTGGGCCTCTCACTATCGCAGCCTCTCTTGTTGTGGAGCACAAGCTCCAGACACGCAGGCTCAGTAGCGGTGGCTCACGGGCCTAGTTGCACCACGGCATGTGGAATCTTCCCAGACCAGGGCTCGAACCCGTGTCCCCTGCATTGGCAGGCAGATTCTCAACCCCTGTGCCACTAGGGAAACCCTTTACCTCAGTTCTGAAGGGGGCAGCAGCATCAGCATCACCTGGGCACTTGTTCTAGATATGCAGATTCTTGGGCTTCACCTGAGCACTAATGGATGAAAAATTCTGGGGATGCAACCCACCAAGTTTAAGGATCCCTCCAATGATTCTGATGACTATTAAAGTTTGAGAAACAATGTTCTAATTAATTAAAGATACCAAGAAATGGTAGCAAAATATCTAGTTAATCTCTTCACACTTACTCGATCCAAATAATTTTCATTCATTTATTATCTCCTGGAAGGAAGAGAAGGAATGTACAGAGAGCAGATAAGTTTTTGATTGAATGACAAGAAATATACTTTTGACTGGTGTGAGAATGAAAATAATACACTAGCAGCCTGGATGGAAATGTGGGTATAAAAGAGTTTGGAAATAAAAAAGATGCCAGGCATAAAATTTCTTCCATGTTACCATTTTGTCTAACACCAACTTTATGTAATGGTAAACCATTACAAGGATGATAATAATTTATTGAGAATTTTCCTTTTAAGCAAAATTTTCCTTTTGAGAACTTTCAGCAATATAAATAACAAATACTAGTGTTGTAAAAAATAATTTTGAGATTGAGATTTTAAAGCTTTTTGATGTATCCATATTGTGTTTCTCCTGAAATCTTTTTTTGCTGTGTTGACTTTAGACTAGTATGCCTTTATAATAGTATGTATGCCTCCTGTAAACTCTATCTTTGTGTAAAAGGGATGTTTGGTTAACATGAAGACTGTCATATATAACAGTTAACAGTTGGTTACCACTTACACATATATAAATTAACTCACCACTTTACCCATTCTAAGTTAACTTGATGCTCACCAAAAGCTATTCCTTGGACTATTAACATTACTACAGATCTCACTTAGATACTTTTATTTTGGGTGTGACCAAAGACAAGAAACATACTTAAACATATTTTCCAGAAAGACTTGTCTTACTGCTGCCACTCACATTTCCCTGGCTCATTATGGGTGAGGTGGGGCAGAGTGGAGAAGAGGCAGGTCCCTAGACTAAGGATATGCCACACAATCCAAAAGGGAATAAGGAACTTGTCATGGCAAGCTCTAGGTGCCCTGTTAACACTGGGTCATCCTTTTCTGGTCAAGAGAGAGAACATACTTCCATCAGTGTGTCTCTTCAGGCATATAATCACCACGAGGCCACTGGGAATGACACCGCTGCATCAGAGGACAGAGCTGGACAGAATTCATTATTACTTCCTCTTTTAAGGTCACTTGCACGTGGCTGTTGTTCTTATTAATCATTTCCAGTGATGATGTTCTGATAATTTTTTTATCAGCTCCTCCTTAGCCAAATACTCCTTTTTGAAATTCAAACCAACATTTAATATAATATACTTACAACCTTAAGTTGATGAGCTCCTACTTGTTTAGTCACCTTTCTGGCCAAAATATAAAGGTTATATCATTATATGGGACATAAAAAACACTATTATTTTTCCCTTTTATAATTTATAAAATTACCTCATCTGTTAGTAATGGTGGACAGTATTATACAATTTCATCGATATATTATATTGTAGATATGAAGGAATCTTTGAGAAGTATCTGTGTACTTATATATATTCTAGTATACATATCCTATTTATAATGATGATAAGCCAGGTACAAATATTTTTATTATTTATTTATTTATTTATCTATCTATTTATTTATTTATTTATTTATTTATTTATGGCTGTGTTGGGTCTTCGTTGCTGCATGCGGGCTTTCTCTAGTTGCAGCAAGTGGGGGCTACTCTTCATTGCAGTGCGCGTGTTTCTCACTGCAGTGGCTTCTCTTGTTGCGGAGCCAGGCTCTAGGCGTGCAGGCTTCAGTAGTTGCAGCACGCAGGCTCAGTAGTTGTGGCGCACAGGCTTAGTTGTTCTGCGCCATGTGGGATCTTTCCGGACCAGGGATGGAACCCGTGTCCCCTGACGTTGGCAGGTGGATCTTAACCACTGCACCACCAGGGAAGTCCGGTACCAATTTAATACAAGCATATGTTCATTTTTCTTAACAAATTTCACATTGAAGAATATTTGAATTTTCACCTTATGAATTATGAGAATATATCTTTTGAATGGGTGAAATTTAGGATGATACAAATACACAGTTTATATTTTCCAAGTGTTAGCCAAATGTGCTACATATTTTTAGACCTACAGCTTTATATATTAATGCCTTTAATATATTATGGCTATTTTAATTGTTTGGTTAACTGTGTCACATCAGTTAGATTCTTATTTGAGATGTGGACAAAAAAAAAAAAAAGTAACCAAAATATAAAATGCTTAAGTTATTTTGAGAGCCCACAATAATAAGGATGTATTAAATTTACTGAATTCTGACAGACTCAAAGTTAAATGCTTAGTCTAGGAGATACAACATCTGAACTGATGTAACACTTGAACAGTGTCACATCTCAGCATTACATCTGAATGTCTGCCTTCAAGTATGCAAAGGCTATTAAGTAAAATAGTTCATCAAAGTAATGCAGCACTTTTTAATGTTTAAAGTTCTTAACCCCCTTTGGCATTATTTGTAATGGTCAAATAAATAATCTAATTTTGAAATAGACAGGCCACCTGTAACTGACTCAGTGTATATCAAAGAACATGGATGTGGAATCAGAAAAATATCTGTTTAAATGTCGTATCATCACATAAGCGTCCACGTCTCACTGAGATTTAGATTCTACATTGTTAAAACCGAGAGAAAAATTCCACCTCACAGTGTTAGTTATAGGCACTAACAAAATAAAGCAGGGAACTTGTCAACCACAGTACCTTTCACACAGAGGATGCTTAGGAAATCTTAGTTCTCTTATTGTTTTGTTTTTAGCTTTCCTTTGTGTCAATACACTGACAAAACAATTGTACCTGTTTCTGCATATTCAAATAGGTTCCTGTTGCTTCATTGGGGCTCTGACAAGTGATTTGTTTAGACAAAAAGATGCTCCAAATTTCATCATTTCTTCTGATACCACTTTGAAATTACTTTAAGTATAAGCTCTCTTCCTCGGTGGTGAGAAGCCTGAGGCTTTTCTCTGTCTACTTGCAGTATGATTGCTGCCTTCAGTACTTCACAGCTCTTCTCTCTAGTCTTTCAGTGTCTCACCCCAAGCACCTGTTGCCCTAGCCCTTCATTTCAAATTCCCAGCATCATGTTTCACCCTTCATTGGCCCTGACATTTGTCTTGACCAAGACAAGAGACATATTCATTCTAAGTTCTTTTACTGACACTAGAGTCTCTAAGCATTCTTCAGCAGCTCTGTGAAAGGTCTTAGTAATGTATGAGTGGCTTCAACCAGCCTAGTTCATGGACTGCTGTTAAATACAATGTTTGACAAAAGTACTACCAATATTTACATAAGAAGAAGCACTCAGCATATTGTGATATCTGCAGGAAAAAAAAATGATTCCAAGAATACTCCTAGCTTAAGGTAAATTACTTGGAAAATGATTTGATCAAAACTAACCTATAGTGAGAATGCTGTGAGTCAGATGAAATCAGTGAAGAGTGGTGCATTTTTATGAAAGTGTCAATTTTTAAATCAGGTCCGCAATTTCTAAAATTGATACTCTAATCAGTATTTTTTAAAGAAGAATTTTTTCTTGTCATATCAAACAGTGTGTATTAACTAGAAAAGGAAAATGATAATATGTTTATGTGTATAAGTAAAACAGAAATATAATTGAAAGAAAATGTTATAAATATGGGATAAGATAGTGTGACCATTTCAGCAAATTTCTAGGACTCATTCTCAGCTTTAGAGTACTGATGAGTGAATTTATGAAATTGAATGAAGGTAAAATGGGAATATCTCCTTCTGCTATATGACTGATCAGAGGGGAGATTGTTACTGGAGAAATGAGACATGGAAAGAGGGATTTTCAGGGAACAGAACCATTTTTTCTCCACTAGTCATCATGTTTTCAATCACTAGTACTAAGAATATCTACTCAGCCCATAAAAAGCACCCCCCTTGATTTATATCCCATTCAGTGTTCCTGAAAATGTCCCATTCTGTGAGCTACATTCTTTTTCATCCCTATAGCATCCTTAGGAAAAATTTGAGGAAAAACTAGCATTATGGGAGTCTCTCAGAAAAAGTCCCTGCTTGAGACTTTTTTTTTTTTTCCATATCTTCTTTTCTTTTTTTTTTTTATTTTTTATTTTACAAAATTAATCAGTTATACATATACATATGTTCCCATATCCCCTCCCTTTTGCGTCTCCCTCCCACCCTCCCTATCCCACCCCTCCAGGCGGTCACAAAGAACCGAGCTGATCTCCCTGTGCTATGCGGCTGCTTCCCACTAGCTATCTACCTTACGTTTGGTAGTGTATATATGTCCATGCCGCTCTTTCACTTTGTCACAGCTTACCCTTCCCCCTCCCCATATCCTCAAGTCCATGCTCTAGTAGGTCTGTGTCTTTATTCCTGTCTTACCCCTATGTACTTGATGACATTTTTTTCTTAAATTCCATATATATGTGTCAGCATACAGTATTTGTCTTTCTCTTTCTGACTTACTTCACTCTGTATGACAGACTCTAGGTCCATCCACCTCATTACAAATAGCTCAATTTCATTTCTTTTTATGGCTGAGTAATATTCCATTGTATATATGTGCCACATCTTCTTTATCCATTCATCCGATGATGGACACTTAGGTTGTTTCCATCTCCGGGCTATTGTAAATAGGGCTGCTATGAACATTTTGGTACATGTCTCTTTTTGAATTATGGTTTTCTCAGGGTATATGCCCAGTAGTGGGATTGCTGGGTCATATGGTAGTCCTATTTGTAGTTTTTTAAGGAACCTCCATACCGTTCTCCATAGTGGCTGTACCAATTCACATTCCCACCAGCAGTGCAAGAGTGTTCCCTTTTTTCCACACCCTCTCCAGCATTTATTGTTTCTAGATTTTTTGATGATGGCCATTCTGACTGGTGTGAGATGATATCTCATTGTAGTTTTGATTTGCATTTCTCTAATGAGTAAAGATGTTGAGCATCCTTTCATGTGTTTGTTGGCTGTCTGTATATCTTCTGTGGAGAAATGTCTATTTAGGTCTTCTGCCCATTTTTGGATTGGGTTGTTTGTTTTTTTGCTATTGAGCTGCATGAGCTGCTTATAAATTTTGGAGATTAATCCTTTGTCAGTTGCTTCATTTGCAAATATTTTCTCCCATTCTGAGGGTTGTCTTTTCGTCTTGTTTATGGTTTCCTTTGCTGTGCAAAAGCTTTGAAGTTTCATTAGGTCCCATGTGTTTATTTTTGTCTTTATTTCCATTTCTCTAGGAGGTGGGTCAAAAAGGATCTTGCTGTGATTTATGTCATAGAGTGTTCTGCCTATGTTTTCCTCTAGGAGTTTGATAGTGTCTGGCCTTACATTTAGGTCTTTAATCCATTTTGAGCTAATTTTTGTGTATGGTGTTAGGGAGTGATCTAATCTCATACTTTTACATGTCCCTGTCCAGTTTTCCCAGCACCACTTATTGAAGAGACTGTCCTTTCTCCACTGTACATTCCTGCCTCCTTTATCAAAGATAAGGTGACCATATGTCCGTGGGTTTATCTCTGGGCTTTCTATCCTGTTCCATTGATCTATCTTTCTGTTTTTGTGCCAGTACCATACTGTCTTGATTACTGTAGCTTTGTAGTATAGTCTGAAGTCAGGGAGCCTGATTCCTCCAGCTCCATTTTTCGTTCTCAAGATTGCTTTGGCTATTCGGGGTCTTTTGTGTTTCCATACAAATTGTGAAAATTTTGTTCTAGTTCTGTGAAAAATGCCATTGGTAGTTTGATAGGTATTGCATTGAATCTGTAGATTGCTTTGGGTAGTAGAGTCATTTTCACAATGTTGATTCTTCCAACCCAAGAACATGGTACATCTCTCCATCTATTTGTATCATCTTTAATTTCTTTCATCAGTGTCTTATAATTTTCTGCATACAGGTCTTTTGTCTCCTTAGGTAGGTTTATTCCTAGATATTTTATTCTTTTTGTTGCAATGGTAAATGGGAGTGTTTCCTTGATTTCACTTTCAGATTTTTCATCATTAGTATATAGGAATGCCAGAGATTTCTGTGCATTAATTTTGTATCCTGCAACTTTACCAAATTCATTGATTAGCTCTAGTAGTTTTCTGGTAGCATCTTTAGGATTCTCTATCTATAGTATCATGTCATCTGCAAACAGTGACAGCTTTACTTCTTCTTTTCCCATTTGGATTCCTTTTATTTCCTTTTCTTCTCTGATTGCTGTGGCTAAAACTTCCAAAACTATGTTGAATAAGAGTGGTGAGAGTGGGCAACCTTGTCTTGTTCCTGATCTTAGTGGAAATGATTTCAGTTTTTCACCATTGAGGACGATGCTGGCTGTGGGTTTGTCATATATGGCCTTTATTATGTTGAGGAAAGTTCCCTCTATGCCTACTTTCTGCAGGGTTTTTATCATAAATGGCTGTTGAATTTTGTCAAAAGCTTTCTCTGCATCTATTGAGATGATCATATGGTTTTTCTCCTTCAGTTTGTTAATATGGTGTATCACATTGATTGATTTGCGTATATTGAAGAATCCTTGCATTCCTGGAATAAACCCCACTTGATCATGGTGTATGATCCTTTTAATGTGCTGTTGAATTCTGTTTGCTAGTATTTTGTTGAGGATTTTTGCATCTATGATCATCAGTGATATTGGCCTGTAGTTTTCTTTCTTTGTGACATCCTTGTCTGGTTTTGGTATCAAGGTGATGGTGGCCTCGTAGAATGAGTTTGGGAGTGTTCCTCCATCTGCTATATTTTGGAAGAGTTTGAGAAGGATAGGTGTTAGCTCTTCTCTAAATGCTTGATAGAATTCGCCTGTGAAGCCATCTGGTCCTGGGCTTTTGTTTGTTGGAAGATTTTTAATCACAGTTTCAATTTCAGTGCTTGTGATTGGTCTGTTCATATTTTCTATTTCTTCCTGATTCAGTCTTGGCAGGTTGTGCATTTCTAAGAATTTGTCCATTTCTTCCAGGTTGTCCATTTTATTGGCATAGAGTTGCTTGCAGTAATCTCTCATGATCTTTTGTATTTCTGCAGTGTCAGTTGTTACTTCTCCTTTTTCATTTCTAATTCTATTGATTTGAGTCTTCTCCCTTTTTTTCTTGATGAGTCTGGCTAATGGTTTATCAATTTTGTTTATCTTCTCAAAGAACCAGCTTTTAGTTTTATTGATCTTTGCTATCGTTTCCTTCATTTCTTTTTCATTTATTTCTGATCTGATTTTTATGATTTCTTTCCTTCTGCTAACTTTGGGATGTTTTTGTTCTCCTTTCTCTAATTGCTTTAGGTGCAAGGTTAGGTTGTTTATTCGAGATATTTCCTGTTTCTTAAGGTGGGATTGTATTGCCATAAACTTCCCTCTTAGAACTGCTTTTGCTGCATCCCATAGGTTTTGGGTCGTCGTGTCTCCATTGTCATTTGTTTCTAGGTATTTTTTAATTTCCTCTTTGATTTCTTCAGTGATCACTTCGTTATTAAGTAGTGTATTGTTTAGCCTCCATGTGTTTGTATGTTTTACAGCTCTTTTCCTGTAATTGATATCTAGTCTCATAGCATTGTGGTTGGAAAAGATACTTGATACAATTTCAATTTTCTTAAATTTACCAAGGCTTGATTTGTGACCCAAGATATGATCTATCCTGGAGAATGTTCCATGAGCACTTGAGAAAAATGTGTATTCTGTTGTTTTTGGATGGAATGTCCTATAAATATCAATTAAGTCCATCTTGTTTAATGTATCATTTAAAGCTTGTGTTTCCTTATTTATTTTCATTTTGGATGACCTGTCCATTGGTGAAAGTGGGGTGTTAAAGTCCCCTACTATGATTGTCTTACTGTCGATTTCTCCCTTTATGGCTGTTAATATTTCCCTTATGTATTGAGGTGCTCCTATGTTTGGTGCATAAATATTTACAGTTGTTATATCTTCTTCTTGGATTGATCCCTTGATCATTATGTAGTGTCCTTGTCTCTTCTAGAAGTCTTTATTTTAAAGTCTATTTTGTCTGATATGAGAATTGCTACTCCAGCTTTCTTTTGGTTTCCATTTGCATGGAATATCTTTTTCCATCCCCTTACTTTCAGTCTGTATGTGTCTCTAGGTCTGAAGTGGGTCTGTTGTAGACAGCATATATATGGGTCTTGTTTTTGTATCCATTCAGCCAGTCTGTGTCTTTTGGTGGGAGCATTTAGTCCATTTACATTTAAGGTAATTATTGATATGTATGTTCCTATTCCCATTTTCTTAATTGTTTTGGGTTCGTTATTGTAGTTCTTTTCCTTCTGTTGTGTTTTTTGCCTAGAGAAGTTCCTTTAGCATTTGTTGTAAAGCTGGTTTGGTGGTGCTGAACTCTCTCAGCTTTTGCTTGTCTGTAAAGGTTTTAATTTCTCCATCAAATCTGAATGAGATCCTTGCTGGGTAGGGTAATCTTGGTTGCAGGTTTTTCTCCTTCATCACTTTAAGTATGTCCTGCCACTCCCTTCTGGCTTGTAGAGTTTCTGCTGAGAGATCAGCTGTTATCCTGATGGGGATTCCCTTGTGTGTTATTTGTTGTTTTTGCCTTGCTGCTTTTAATATGATTTCTTTGTGTTTAATTTTTGACAGTTTGATTAATATGTGTCTTGGTGTATTTCTCCTTGGATTTATTCTGTATGGGACTCTCTGTGCCTCCTGGACTTGATTAACTATTTCCTTTCCCATATTAGGGAAGTTTTCAACTATAATCTCTTCAAATATTTTCTCAGTCCCTTTCTTTTTCTCTTCTTCTTCTGGAACCCCTATAATTCGAATGTTGGTGCGTTTAATGTTGTCCCAGAGGTCTCTGAGACTGTCCTCTGTTCTTTTCATTCTTTTTTCTTTATTTTGCTGTGCAGCAGTTATTTCCACTATTTTATCTTCCACCTCACTTATCCGTTCTTCTGCCTCAGTTATTCTGCTATTGATCCCATCTAGAGTATTTTTTATTTCATTTATTGTGTTTTTAATCGGTGCTTGATTCGTCTTTAGTTCTTCTAGGTCCTTGTTAACTGTTTCTTGAATTTTGTCTATTCTATTTCCAAGATTTTGGATCATCTTTACCATCATTATTCTGAATTCTTTTTCAGGTAGACTGCCTATTACCTCTTCATTTGTTAGGTCTGGTGGGTTTTTATCTTGCTCCTTCTCCTGCTGTGTGTTTTTCTGTCTTCTCATTTTGCTTATGTTACTGTGTTTGGGGTCTCCTTTTTGCAGGCTGCAGGTTCGTAGTTCCCGTTGTTTTTGGTGTCTGTCCCCAGTGGCTAAGGTTGGTTTAGTGGGTTGTGTAGGCTTCTTGGTGGAGGGGACTACTGCCTGTGTTCTGGTGGATGAGGCTGGATCTTGTCTTTCTGGTGGGCAGGTCCACGTCTGGTGGTGTGTTTTGGGGTGTTTGCGGACTTTTTATGATTTGAGGCAGCCTCTCAGCTAATGGGTGGCGTTGTGTTCCTGTCTTGCTAGTTGTTTGGCATAGGGTGTCCAGCACTGTAGCTTGCTGGTCGTTGAGTGAAGCTGGGTGCTGGTGTTGAGATGGAGATCTCTGGAAGATTTTCGCCGTTTGATATTATGTGGAGCTGGGAGTTCTCTTGTGGACCAGTGTCCTGAAGTTCGCTCTCCCACCTCAGAGGCACAGCACTGACTCCTGGCTCCTCAATTTGGGATGATTTGTTGTCTATTCATGTATTCCACAGATGCAGGGTACATGAAGTTGATTGTGGAGCTTTAATCCGCTGCTTCTGAGGCTGCTGGGAGAGGTTTCCCTTTCTCTTCTTTGTTCTCACAGCTCCTGGGTCTCAGCTTTGGATTTGGCCCCGCCTCTGCGTGTAGGTCGCCGGAGGGCGTCTGTTCTTCGCTCAGACAGGACAGGGTTAAAGGAGCAGCCTCTTCGGGGACTCTGGCTCACTCAGGCCGGGCGGGAGGGAGGGGCACGGAGTGCGGGGCGAGCCTGCAGCGGCAGAGGTCGGCGTGACGTTGAACCAGCCCGAGGCGCGCCGTGCGTTCTCCCAGGGAAGCCGCCCCTGGATCCCGGGACCCCGGCAGTGGCAGGCTGCACAGGCTCCTGGAAGGGCGGTGTGGACAGTGACCTGCGCTCGCACACAGGCTTCTTGGCGGCGGCAGCAGCAGCCCCAGCGTCCCACGCCCGTCTCTGGGCTCCGCGCTTTCAGCCGCGACTCGCGCCCGTCTCTGGAGCTGCTTTACGTGGCGCTCTTAATCCCCTCTCCTCGCGCACCAGGAAACCAAGAGGGAAGAAAAAGTCTCCTGCCTCTTCGGCAGCTCCAGAGTTTTCCCGGACTCCCTCCCGGCTAGCTGTGGCACATTAGCCCCCTTCAGGCTGAGTTCTCGCCGCCAGCCCCAGTCCTCTCCCTGCGCTCTGACCGAAGCCCGAGCCTCAGCTCCAGCGCCGCCCGCCCCGGCGGGGGAGCAGACAAGCCTCTTGGGCTGGTGAGTGCCGCTCGGCACCGCTCCCCTGTGCGGGAATCTCTCTGCTTTACCCTACCCAGGTATGTGGGGAGTTTCTTGCCTTTTGGGAGGTCTGGGGTCTTCTGCCAGCGTTCAGTAGGTGTTCTGTAGGAGTTGTTCCACGTGTAGCTGTATTTCTGGTGTATCTGTGGGGAGGAAGGTGATCTCCGCGTCTTACTCTTCCGCCATCTTACCCGGAAGTACCTGCTTGAGACTTTAAACTTCTGTCATTATTCTTTCTTGTCTCTAAGATACACCAAGATCTGTATGTTCCCTTCCCTAAGAGAAAGCATATATATTCTAGGAAAGCATATAAGGTCAACAAATTCCCTTATTAAAGCTCATTTGTTGAGAAACCATGCTTGTTTGCTTATGACATTTAGAGATGGAGGAAAGTCTTTGCTCCTCAGAGTCTTAAATGTAGTAAGTGAAATTGATTTGTTATCACCATAAGTCCATGATTTCACTCTGAGAAAAAAAAAAGCAAAGATGTCAGAATAGCTACCTCATCTTTACCCCAGGACATTAGCTTTGCCAGGTGTGCAGATACTCAACTGAATAGAGTTGGCAAATTCTCTGCATCACTCCCAGTCTCCAAACAACATTGGGGCCAGAAGCATTGCTTCATGGCACATCAGAACTCGAGAAGCAGTGTAAGTGATATTTGGGGATAGCCTGCAACTGTATTTGAGTGGGAATAAAGAACGTGTGGAGTCTTTCACAAGTTTATTTAGAGGAGACAGCCCCAAGCTTGGCAGACCCCAAAACTTCAGCCAGAGATAAGAAATGAGGCTACATGTTGTTCTCTTCCCATGTTTACCAAAGGCATGATACTGATAATTTCCCATGTTTTCATGGAGTTTCAACTTTACAAAATGCTTTCAAAATGCTTTTCTTTGTTTCGCACACAGCTGGAAAGTATCTTTATTGTAATTTTACATCTTGGAAATGAGTCTTAAAGTGTTGTGGCTAATAAGGGCACCTTATTCTAGAATCTAGACCTATTTTTCATCTCTTCATATTGTGCCATTACTAAGAAATATTTAGGACAATTTCTCTAGGTGAGGCCATAGTCAGCGAAATATTAAAATGGCTGTAAACACAAACAATCCAAACTTTAAACAGCAGACATGAAGGTTGTGTTTTAGAAAGAACCTCCTGATTTTAATTGTTATATAATACTTGGATACATCATGAATGTATGTATGGGAAATGGTGGTAAGTTGACAATAAAATACAAGCAAAAACATAAAATGACAATACAATAAATACTGGATTTGACTTTAAAGTATCAGATCTATTAACTAATTTCATAACTACTGCCATTCTACTACAGCTTTTTAAAACTCGAAGTTACTGAACTCTTAGCCATAACTCAAACGTTTATTAATAGACTCTGTTTTACTGGTAAAAGTTAAGGATTCTTTTGGAAAATGATGTCAATTCAAATATTTGTTAGCTTTGTTTTCTTCCACTTGTATATTCAAGACAGTGTACTGAAACATGAGCTATTCCAAAGTATCTCTACCTGTCTTCTCTCAGTAAATATTATATTTCTGACAAATATTTACCCACCAACAGCAATGTGAAAGCATTGGGAATGTATTTTCCCCAATTATTATATTATTATTTTTTGGTCAAGCATCTCTGTGGAGTTAAGTGCCTTCATTTTAATCTGTTTTACCTTCTAAAGCAGCACTGTCCGATAGAACTTTCTGTGATGATAGAAACATTTAGTCTGTGCTCCATAATTGAGTAGCCATTAGCCAAATGTGACTACTGAGAACTTGAAAAGTGGTTAGTGTGATGAAGGAAATTAATTTTTAATTTTATCTAATGTAGTTTATTTAAATTTAAATAGCCAAATGTGGTTAGTGGCAATCATATTAGATAGTGAAGCATTAAGGGACAGCATATTTTACTGAACCCAATGCAGGAGGCAATTGAAATTACAAGCATGGAGAATCAGAGCACAGTCTCTGAATCCAGACCTCCTCCATTGAAATCCTTTTTTGAGGCAAGTGATTCAATGTTTTAAGCCTTGATTTCCTCTTCAAATGAGTGTAATGAGAACACTTAGTTTGTAAGATAGTTGTGAAAGTTGAATTATAAACTCCATATAGCATTAAATGCAGTTCCTGAAATAAATGTCATTCATTATTACTTGAGAAGAAGAATGTTTTTTGTCCAAATAATAGAAACAATCTATTTTTACAACCATTGAAAGCATGTTTGACTTACATAATCAAATTGTAAATTATAAAAGGTGTCATTTGTGATTTAGGACCTAACCATATTATATTTGAGTAAGCTGGGTTCTGGATGTCGTGCTTTGCTTCTTAATATGCTTTAAACTGCTAGTTATTATGACCTTACATTTCTGTTTGTCAGAAATCTGACTTTTTATAAATGAGATTTTTATTCTCCCTTTCATTTCCCACAGTGTAAGCATCTAGTTATAAGTAGGTCCCTATGTCTATTTCTTAAATAAGTTCATTGAAAAAGTTAAGGACTAGGAGATATTAGTGACTTTTACAGCTAAGAAACTATATTGAAAAGTCTGCTGAGAATTATTTCTGGCACAGACAATGCCCAAATCTTTAGGATGTTCCAGTTTATGTTGAAAGTTTCTCTTTGTTACATAATATTTATTTAATAACAAATAACAAAATAAACTCTTCTATGAAACATTTTATCAAATAGGTAACTTTGATATTTCATCAAATCTAAGTCATCAAGAATTTTGAAAAAAATATTTTTGACCATTGTTCGCATGCCACACTAAAAAACGGAAAAAGTAAAATCCCAGCATAAATGTAAAAGATGGTATGAAAAATCGAGATCTTAGCAATATTAAATATGAAAATTGTATCCATTTTAGAATTGATAAATTAATAATATAAAAAGAAAATAGAGATACAAAAAACCTCTTATATTTTCTGAATCATAGCACAATAGCTGTTCTTGTAATGGTAAAACTACTGTGGAAGTATTTGAAACAAGTTGCAATAGAAATGGACAACATTTCATAAATGATGAGTGGTATTTTCCATTCATCTGTATCTATCAGAGAATAGGTAAAAGTGAATTTGCATGGCTTAACACCTTTTGATGTAATAAACATTACTAAACAGGAAATTTGAATTATTCGGTTTTTTTTTTTCCTGGATTTAATTGGCTTATTGACTCTACTGGAAAAAGAGAAGGAAATAATTTCAAAGGTAAAAAAAAAATCATTTATTCTAGGAATGTCCCTTAAACATTCCTCTCATAGTAATACATATCAGTTAGATTATTATAAGATATCAGAGAGAAAAGAAGATCTTTTCACTTGTATCTTTTTGACCAGTCTACTTGGAAGTTCAGTGCAATCCTTTTCTCTGTTATTCTACCTCTCATAGTATTTTACCCTTCTCCTACTCTTAATACTTTATGGCCCATTTTGTGAAATATATTTTATACTTTCTAACTATAATTCTATTGTAAACTAAGTCAAATTGTTTTGGTTATTAAATCATAATAACCATAACAATTTTGAGGAATACCTGCAGGGAAAAGTGAAGAAAAATGATAATCCATAATATTTTTCTTCCTTCTAAGACCATTAAATTCACTTAATTTCATTTGCGCTGTGATGCAAATTAGAGGTTTGATTTTTTGTGGTATCAGTAATGTGGAAAAAAGCTGATATCAGAAAGAGCATTTTTGATTTTTCAATCTACTATGAAATAAAGGGACTTCAAACTTTAATTAGATATTTTAACGGCATTTAATGAGCATATTCTGGCAACTATTGACAAAATAAAGTATCTATTTCAATTTTAATGGTTCCCAAATCCTCTAAACACTCTGCTTTAATGTTTGGTGGGCTGGTTCTATATTATGTAGAATTATACATCTGGTGATGTCTCATCAAGAATCCTACTATAAATTCTGCTAGCTTCTAAACTATAATTTTACTAAAATTCTTTTAGTCTTTGTGTCTTTGTTTTTAACTATACCTGCCCATCTTAGCATAATAAATCTAGGAAACAAAATATCTATATGGCATAATAAATCCAAGGATGTATGTACTACTATTACTATTATTGTTAACAATAATAATAATGATGGCATCCATAATTAATAAGCATTTACTATATATGTTACTGGTTTATAAATATTGTCTCTCTTCATCCTTGTGATAAAACTCCAATTAGTAGGTTACTGTGGTTATTAACATTTTAAAGATGAAGAAACTGCAGTTTTCAAATATTAAGCAACATGCCACAGAGCTCACAATAATCTATGGGGTTCAGATTTGAAGCCAGGTGGTATAATTCCAGATTTTCCTTTATCACCATGTTATAGAGATTCTGAGAAGGAAGGAGGTCATGTGACACTGAACTTTTATCATCTCCTGCTATGTGTGAATGAACGGAGAATCTGTGAAGTTACTTATATGGTCCAGGTCATACTCCTCATTCAGGCTTCCTTTTCTCTATTTTGTAATGAGGCTTTGCTTAGTGTAGATACTTTACTTAAGAAGTTAAATTATTGTAAAAAAGATGCAGACTGTAAAAGTGGATTGAATTATTTCTCACAATATTGAAAAACATTTCTGCAGGCTATTTAGGTTTATTCCTACAGCTATTAGGAACTAAAATGATGGAGTGTACTAACAGGATTAAGTGAAGTGCCCTAATTGGGAAATGACCTGATAAACTTTTCTACAATTAACACTAGAATTAAAACACACACACACACACACACACACACACACACACACACACACAGATAAACAAGTGTATTTGGTGTGTGTTTTATTTTGTTTTGATTTAGCTCTAGAAGTTGTACATTTGGTCAAGGTATGTTTTTGATCCTTGTCTTAGTCTAGTGCTCTTTCTACTATATTATTCCAAAAATGATTTTATTTAAGGTATTAGAGAGAGGGAGTTAACAATTTTAAAGGTTTTTTTAAATATATTTTAATCTATATGTGCTTAGGTATGAATTCTCATTCACTAAAGGGAAGAAAATTAAACAAAAGTAATTCTAGAGTTCATGTATGACTCAGTTGTAATCCAAATTCACCACCTATCTACAAAATACTATGAAATTTAACATGTGCTTTATAGTGTCATTCAAAGAATACTGTTTAGTATGTTTTGCAAGGAAAAGATGGAAGAGATAATGAAGTAGTTATTACTTGGCATACCTATAAATATAACTTTTACCTAACATAAGTAGAAAAATGAAATGAAGTAGAGAAGGAGCCTATGTCACAGCTATCACTTTTCACACAGTGAATGGGTGGCTGAATTTCACACCTATGCATTACATTGTCATTTCATGTATTTAGAAATTACATGTCATAATGATAAATCTTTGCAATTAAAATTGTATCATGCTTCAAATGCAGGCCTATGGTGTTCACAGAAAGGGGTGGGTCAAGAATTAGTGTCTTGGCTCAAGTGCCTCTTAAAAATTAAGAAAATCTAACTATCATTTGCATAAAATAAATACATCAGAGGTCACAAAATAGGTTAGCAACTCCTTTTCATTGAAGATTATCTGCATAATTTAAGTAGCTATCTAACTGTTTTATGTATTTAATACATATTACTATGGCAGTGACTTATATTACATTTGGTTATTATTAAATATAAAATATTTCTTAAAATGTTTAAAACTGAATAGAATTTGTTGAGCCATTTCATTCAATTTTGATGTCTGATTTAAATTTAAGTCAGGGGTAGATTTAGTGTATCTTTTCAGTTCATTTACATTTAATTCATTAAAATATGACTTAGTAAGTTATTCAATACCAGAAAATACTTTGAAACATTTTCCTTCTGAATCACAAAATCTTAGATTTTTAATTAAGAGATAAAGAGGAATATATAATTGTCAAATTAATAGAAATCAAAGCTTCAAAAATAGTGTATTTCTAAATTTCACATATATAGATAAACGTAAAATGATGGCCCCCAAAGTGGTTTTTGTTCTGCAAAACATTTCTAATTAAAATTGCAAATAATTATTTAAGTCAACTAGTTTGTAAAGTTGAAAAAGTCCTGTGAACAAGATGAAATAAAATCAGTGAAATACAAAGAACATACAAAGTAGAAAATCCATACATATCTATGATGTTTTTTATAAGAGCCAACTCTGACTGTTGCAGTTTATAGTTCTCTGATTAACACTTCACCCATGAAAAAATGAAAAACAATCACAGGGAATTAAGTAGCTTTTGTTGTACCCAAGACATACTCTGAGATTTGGGCATAAAGTCAGGAATAGTTTTGGGGAGCACAAAGTATTAAAAATAGAGTTCAGAAGTAAAATGATTGAAAAATTCTTGATCCAGAAATGAAACTTTTCCCTGATAATGTTGATTTATGATCAAAATTAAAATCTAGTTTATGTCATTTAAATGAGAAGGTACGTTTCTAGATTATGAAGATTATATTTGCAACACACTCTCTTCTAGTCCTGGCAGCTTGAAATAGTAAAACAAACCTGATTTTTAAAAAACTGATAAATGTGAAATTTCATACTAGCACTGCAACTAACAAGGGAAACGTCAAAATAATTTAAGTCCTGTGCCTCAGTTTCCTCATCTGAAAATGAGAACTGAATGAAAGAATGCATCCAAACTGCCTAGCATAGTGATTAGCACAAAATATATGTTAGTTCCCTCCCTGTTTCCTCCCTCTTTATATAGTCTTCAATGGAGTGGTAGTATTTAAGAGTATTAATTTTTTAGTTAATCCTTTCCACATCTATATGATGTGTTCCAGATTGGTTCTTTATTGACAGATGCATTTGATTTTAGTAAAGCCTAACCTCACTAGCAAACAGAAGATTCATATTTTCTTCCCACTTGTACCTTAGATATATCACCTAATACCTCGTGCACTGAGTTTTTAATTCTGAAATAGAAGAAGAAATTTTTGGTTTGTTTTTATGTTTACTTTAATTTTCTTTATTTTCTTTCTTTTTTCTTTTTTTTTTTTAATCACATGATACCTTCCTGCTGCCTACAATCCTGGAAATGTTCTAAGGCAAAGTGTGACTCACATTTTCTTAGTGCTCAATTTCCTTTCTTAGAACAAGTGAGGGCATGACATTAACCCTCCCAAATCAGCAGAGAATGATATTGTATTTTTATTTTCTGAACACTTGGGAACTGACGTTCAAGCTTTTAATTAAAAATGCAACTCCATGTGGATATCTAGGGACTTTATTAGGATTTAATTGTTCATTGTCTATTTATTTCCTAGCATAGTCATAACAATGTGCTGTAGCAATAGTATACACATGCATTTACATTTAGCTATATGTCATTAAAGGTAGACTCACTATTCTTTTAATAAATTGTTTTACTTCTCTGCTAAGTCTGTGAAACCTCAGGAAAACAACAATGACAAAAACAAAACAAAAAATGTGAATGACTTTTCGAGAGAAAAAGAAAAGAACATAAGCTGAGCAACGAAACCAATTTAGTTGGTTTTTAAATACTGAGTTTAAGCCAAGGTTTCCCAGTGGTGCCAAGCAAATCCTATTCATTTCTGTTCATTTCTTAATTTCTTAGTTCCTCTGAAAGTATTCAAATGTCTCTGCTGGGTAAAGCTACCCATTCAGCTAAGAATTTTTTTCCCCAGAGATTATTTTCTACTGTATCTGAAACACATTAATCATTGCTTCCTTTTAAATCCCATTACACAAAAATGGGATTTGAATGCCTAGATATCTCATGCTTTGTTCTAAATAAGCAGAAACAATACAAAGTATATTTTTCACTTCTCCCCACTTACTGAACTTACAGTAAGGATATTTTGATGACTTATTTTAAAAAGCTAAGATCGATTTTAAAAGATATTTTTGGGGGTTTTAAAAAATAATTAAAACACCTACTTATTGTTTGCTTGAGAACTTGAAGGTCTAGAGAAAGGGCAGGCTGGTGCTGATAGTGTTTGGGAGCTCAATTGTTATAGCACGCCTGGGGCTCTCTGTCAGTGTGTGAAACAGAAATGAACCATGTGCTGTCAAAACAGTGGAGATGTGACAAAACTGCAGAGAGGCAGCTTGGTTTCTAGACTCAGTGACCACATGAAGCTCAAGGGTTATGCTCTAAATTAGAGTCTTTACTCCAAAGATAAAGGCTTAGGAAAGCCTTCTTAAGGAGTTTCACTTACGTTTGTAGATTTATATCATATGTTTATAGGTACCTTTTACCCCATAAGTAAGGCAGAGTTTCTGAGACTTAAAATTGAAAAGTGGTAGTATATAAAATATTACTCATTATGTTAGATTACAGAATCAGCTTTCTGTAAAACAATTGTAATAATACATTCATACAAGTAACCAGGTCGTATCTATGTCAAAGTCATAAAAAGAAAAATAAACAGACACATACCCGAAATAAGCAAAATATAAATTAGAAGAACAAAGAGAGGAACAGAAAAATAGGCTTATAACTAGATAATAGAAAAAGAGGATATCTATCTATGTAAATAGATAGATAGATAGATAGATAGATAGATAGATAGATATAGATCACATATATCTCACTAAGTAAATATAAAATACATATATGTATATGTGTATATGCATTAATATGCACACATACACAGATATTAATGCATTTGTGCATGTATATTTTCTAACTATGATGCATAACCATGCATATTGTGGTGCTGTTGACACATATCCAAGGAATAGCATAATCAACTTGTTATAATCCTAGTTTTCTAATCATAGTCTGGAATAATATTTGTCTTCCAAGAACTCATTTTCATGTAAAATTAATCTCATAGAAAGCAGCATGGAACTCAGTACACTGAATGGCAAATGAGTAATTCATATATGTTTATATCTATCAACATGGCACTGAAACCTTTTGAGTGTCTTGGGAAACGTGCCCACAGGCTGAAATGAATGTACAAAGGCATCACATGGGGAGAAGATGCTGGAGGGGTTTTATTTGATGTTTTCAAACTGCTCTAGGGTCTGTCTTGCAAGAACCTTTTTGGTTTTCTTTTTTATGTTTTAAAACACATGGCTTTCTTTTGAAATATTCTGCCAAAAGAAAAAGAGTAAATTACAAATGAACTACGCAATCATATTCTCCTCTCTTTCTCTCTCTCCCCTCTCTCCCTCCCTCTGTCACCCACACCTCTCTCTGTGTCTCTCACACCCCCCCACACACACACTCATTCTGAAGATAAACATTCCGCTTCTGTATGTGTATCTACAGAGATAGATGCCACAGTCAACAGTCAGGATTTGAGAAATCACATACCCAGAATCTGAGATCACAGACTGTACTAACTGAGGGCAAAGTACAGAAAGATGACACTGAGTTGAGTACCTATTACATGCACCTAAGATTTCTTTTTGTCTGTTTACTAGTTTGTGTATTTATTTATTTAAAGCTATTAGAAGATTGACACTTTTCTCCCACTAAAGGGGACAATTAAAAGTGCTTTTGTCCTTGTTCTCTTAAATAAAGTTTGAAACTAGGCTTCCAGTCACCCTAAATTTATACCTAAGGCATTGTTTTAGGAGCTGTAGATTAAGAAGTGTTCTGCTAAACGTATTTTCAATATGCCGCATAAAGATATTTTTTATTTAAAAAATAAAAAAATAAAAACTTAACCAAAAATTCAAAATTTCTCTAAATGATTCAAGTAATTACTTCCTTGAAAGGAAACAAAACATAGGTTTGATGTCATACTAATATCATTTTCTTATCATGAGCCCTTCATTATTAACTCTTAAACTAAAGCTGACCAGTCATGGGAAGCTTCATATAACTATTCAGAATACTGAGCTTGCAAAGGTGAGTACATCTTGAAGGCTTCATGGTAAGAGGCATGCTCTTTTTCCTCCCAGGAAGAAAGCATGCTACTAAACCTCTGTTTGCACAGAAAAGTTTTTTTTTTTTTTTAAGAAGTGTTTTTGTTGCTCTGTGGTTTAGACGTCAGAGCTCTTTAACCAGGAGGAGCCCCCAGGCTGGCATTTGATAACGGTGAACAAACAGGCATAGTCCTCTGGTTTTCACATTGTGGGCTTCTCCACGTGACAATGACGGTTGTGTTCCCAGGGGTGGGTGGTAGAGGGGTTGGCTTTGCTGAGAACAAACCCACTTTTTTTTTTTTTTTTTTTTTTTTTTTGTGGTACACGGGCCTCTCACTGCTGTGGCCTCTCCCGTTGCGGAGCACAGGCTCCAGATGTGCAGGCTCAGCGGCCATGGCTCACGGGCCTAGCAGCTCCACGGCATGTGGGATCTTCCCGGACCGGGGCACGAACCCGTGTCCCCTGCATTGGCAGGCGGACTCTCAATCACTGCGCCACCAGGGAAGCCCAAACCCACTCTTTATAAAAGGTTACAGTTATTATTCTCAGGGAAAATTCAAAAATATAATTCTACATACAGGTGAAGTTCAGGGCATGAAATTTAACAAGATTTTTTCACTCTTGAGGCCAAGGTCTCAGTGAAATTTAACAAATCATCAGCGCCCTGCCTCTGTCCTTAGTGAATCGTTCTTGCTGCTATTGGGCTTGTGTGAATATTCTAGGTGTGTGACCCATGTTGAATGGTATTGTTTCTGAGCAGACCTGTTCCTGAATTTCAGGAGGATAGAAGAGACTTCAGTTTTCCCTTCTTCTTTGAGTGCCTTAGAATATATGATAAATGAGTGTCACTGATGTACTACTGTATGCATTATAAAAGAAGATTGAATTATTTTTTAATAAAAGAGATTACATAGTAAATGCTAGAAATAGTAAATACTGTAAGAGAATACATAGTAAACACTGTTTTTAGTATACGTGTAAATGTTAAAGATTACAGAAGAAAATACTATTGTATTTTTCCAACAGTTATGCTGATTAAGTAGTATTTACATTCCTTATACATATAATATTCTACAGGTGAAAGGGACCAACTCACTTAATTTACAGATAAGGAAAACTAATCAACCAATCAATAAACTGAGGCACAGAGAGGAAAAATGACTTTTCAAAGGGCACAGGGTTAGAGCCATAAGTGGAATTTGATTGTTTTGAACTTTGCCTAGTGGTTTTATTTTCCTCACTCTACACTGGTATTTCCCAGAATCTAAAGCTAATATGGTTGTCATGCTTTTTTACTTGAAGGCATTTTGTTGATGTGCAGTCAGATAATTGTCTCTGTTTACTTTAGAATCTCATTATTTACATAAATGG
This sequence comes from Mesoplodon densirostris, assembly GCF_025265405.1. Taxonomy (NCBI): domain Eukaryota; kingdom Metazoa; phylum Chordata; class Mammalia; order Artiodactyla; family Ziphiidae; genus Mesoplodon; species Mesoplodon densirostris. Next base: position 25,827,095 of record NC_082668.1, read on the forward strand.
GACAGTAGATAAGCCATTCTCATTATTTCAGAAGCCAGAAGTAAAAACAAATGTCCTTTCCATTGCTTTGGTGCTAGTATTATACTTCTATGTTCTGAAAAAGTGTAGTGCCTATTTCTTCTAAGTAATGAAATGAGACTAAATATAGATAGATAAATAGATAGATAGATAGTATAATGGACAGAACATATCCACATTATATTTAAATTTTCACAGTAACAAGTCATTTGTTTTAGCTTATTAAAAACTTTGTATCTATGGCCAGAAATTTATTTTCAAAACTCTACACAATGTGCTTTAACAAATAAGTCACTGTTTCTACTTTGCCCTCCACCATTATGTCTTCTAGAACCTAAACCTCTCAATAATTGTAGCACTTATGTTAAGAGATATAATTTAATCAAGTCCTACTTGTAGTCATTATAATTGTATAATTAAACCAAAAATCAGCACTATTAAAATTTTATATCCCATTTAGCTTGAAGTCCATATTCTCATAAAGAAAGTAGCTTGACTTTCTCATGTGTGGCTTATGAAATTTTGCTCATTACATTAGTGTAACAGCCAATGTTTGTAGGTCTCATATATTAGTATACAATGTCATAGATTAATATCACATTGAATCAGTATATCTTAGGATAGAACAGCTCTTATTTTATGCATGAAATTAATAAGCAGTGACTAAAAGAGTGGGTTAGGAAATGTCTGGGACTCTGGTCAAAGAAGGCATAGCTGTGTGGATGATGATATAAGGGGCACCCATGGAACAAAATAAGGGTATCAGTTACCCGGGCATGAATCTGGATTGAATTTAGAGAACATGTACCAAAATAAAAAAAGTATAGATAGGGATGATATAAACACAAAAGTCAATTTTTTCCCTGTTCTTAGTTTTTGGGGTTGGGTGAGTTGAATGGTATGTGAAAGACTTGTAGTAGCAGTTGTGTAATCATACTCTTCTGTTTAGCAAGTCTTTAGGCAGTATGTATGAATCATTAGAAAAAGGAATTTTATGAAAGAACAATGGATTAAATTCATTACTGAGATGAAAGGGGTTAATGTCTGTAAAATTCCATTCATGGTACCTGGAATTCAACTGACTGAATTCTAGATGACTATATGAAGTAGCAGCCCCTATCTGCTCTCACAAGTCTTTGCCCACCAATCAGGAATAGCCCTTACATACACTTGACATAAGTAGTACGTAAATACTTCTTAGATTTATATGAACAAGACATTTCTAACTCTATATGTTTGGGCCATTATGCGTTTTCAGTCTTCTTATGACAGCAGCTAATGTTACCCTAACTAATTCTGAGGCTATATAAGAAAGAAAATAACTTATGTAGTAAAGCTTCTGACACTAGAGCAGTGGTGTACCAAGGGTGGACTTGTGACAATTCTCCCCCTTGGGTACAGCATAAGGGGTACATTGTTAAGAATGTGAAACAATAATAAAAGCCAATCTTTTAAATTATTACCATAGACCATGAATTATAACTGTGTTAGTTGTAAAATACACCTTAGTAAAAAAAAATATTTTATCATTCTAAATTCTAAAAATAAAAAATGCTATGGTTACTCTTGACTTTTTAAAATACATGTGCAAGCTACAAATCAACACATTTTAATTGTATATACTTTAACAAATTTTGGTTTACATGGAAGTTAATTTGGAAAAACCTAATTCTACAATTGACCCTCTCCATACAGAGACTCAGCTACACACTTTAGTTTGGAGAATAAGTTTGTTCAAAATGATTTAAAATTGTCTGCACAGTTCATGTGACCAACTCCTCTGTCATTACATATCACTGTTTAATCCCTGTGCATATGTGTGTATTACTTACACCTATAGTTTCAAAAAAATTAACAATAATAGCAATGGTACATGATTATAACGGTGAAGCAATAGAACTTCAGTTTTTTCAAGTCTATTATTATATGTGATTGCTTCAGGTCCTTTGTGTTTAAATTTTAAACTAGTAAAGCATTGCAAGCTATAAGATTAATACTTTGTTTAGTAACTAGCAAATTTTAGTTCACATGTGAAATCATTTTTACTGATTTTGAATAATATATTACAAATTAAATTTTATTTTTCAATGTATATGAATTATTTTAAACCAAATAACAAATCATGAGCATAATGATTACTACATGATTATTAATGAACATAGTTTTGTCATATAAAGAAGGTATTTGCTCAAGGTATGGAATACTTTAGGTATGCCACTGCAATAAAATATATTCTTCCCACTTGGATGCATTCTTTAAGTTCTACTACAAAATAAATAATGACAAATAAGTAAAACATCTAAAACCGAATGCATATTACAGTAAATTACATACTAATAATAGTCCACATTTGTGTCATTTGTTTCTATGGGGAACTGGATGAGAGAATGTGAGTGTAGCTTTACAACCATTGTTTTGCTGGGAAAATACATCTAAAAGCATGTTCAATTAAACACTGGCTAGTATTACCATTTTAAAATGTAAAAGCAGTAATATAAGATGTAGTTAAACAATCGTGGCTTAACATCCAGCTTGACCCTAATTTCAGCATCATTAATTCTAGAGCTTGACATCCACTTTCCACAAGAACCATGTTTATAGATAAGGTAGAAGTGGCTCAGAGTTAAAACTGTTTGCTGAGTCACTTAGCTTGCTCTCAGAATAATTAAATTGGTATTCCAGATTTTCTGCCTTCAAAGTACATAACCTAGCACTGCATGACTCATAATAATTTTCATAAACGTCACCTTTAAAGCATAGCTTACTTGTTTCTTCCTCTCCACCTCAGGTAATCTGGGCCATTCGGCAGATTGCTTGCAATGAAACAGGTGCCCAGTAAATATTTGTTGAAAGTTTATAAATTGTGGCCTAAAAGAGCTAGATAAATTGGCCTGCATATTGCTCCTTTGCCATCTAGAAAAGACTATAATCCATTTCTAGTGATTCTTTGCTTAGAACATTCCACAAAATCATTTGCCTTTGAAGAGAACATATTTAAGAGACAGAACTAGGTACTTTGACATGCCCAATATTCTATTACCATATGTACATACTATTTTTATTTTTTTCAATCTAGGCTATTTCCCTAATACCTCTTGAAGTTCCTAAATCTTCCATGATTAAGGAGAATAAGACTACAGGCCAGGGGCAGCCTAGCAAAGCAGATTTCATCAGCTTTGGTAACCAAATTGCAAAGTGTTCTCTACCCACAGGCTCAGCTCAGCGTCACTTTTTAAAATTCATTTTATTTTGTATACAGAGAGGTTCATTCAAAACATGCTCCAAGGACTTATTTTTTTAATTAATTTATCTTTTATACAGCAGGTTCTTATCTATTTCATGAATATTGTATACGGATAAAATATAGTGTATATACGTCAATCCCAGTCTCCCAATTCATTCCACTACCATCACACTCCCCGACCCCACTTTCCCCCCTTGGTGTCCATACGTTTGTTCTCTACATCTGTGTCTCTATTTCTGCCTTGCAAACCAGTTCATCTGTACCATTTTTCTAGATTCCACATATATATGCATTAATATACAAGATTTGTCTTTCTTTCTGACTTACTTCAATCTGTATGACAGTCTCTAGGTCCATCCATGACTCTACAAATGATCCAGTTTTCTTCCTTTTGTTTCTGAGTAATATTCCATTATATATATGTACCACATCTTCTTCATGCATTCGTCTGTCGATGGGCATTTAAGTTGCTTCTGTGAAGCAGAAATTGTAAATAGTGGCTATTGTAAATAGTGTTGCAATGAACATTGGGGTGCATGTGTCTTTTTGAATTATAGTTTTCTGTGGATATATGCCCAGTAGGGGGATTACTGGGTCATATAGTAATTCTATTTTTAGTTTTTTAAGGAACCTCCATACTCTTCTCCATAGTGGCTGTGTCAATTTACATTCCCACCAACAGTGCAAGAGGGTTCCCTTTTCTCCACAACCTCTCCAGCATTTGTTGTTTGTAGATTTTCAAATGATGCCCATTCTAAACAGTGTGAGGTGATACCTCATTGTAATTTTGATTTGCATTTCTCTAATAATTAGTGATGTTGAGCAGCTTTTCATGTGCCTCTTGGCCATCTGTATGTCTTCTTTGGAGAAATGTCTATCTAGGTCTTCTGCCCATTTTTTAATTGGGTTGTTTGTTTTTTTAATATTGAGCTTCATGAGCTGTTTATATATTTTGGAGATTAATCCTTTGTCCCTTGATTCGTTTGCAAATATTTTCTCCCATTCTGAGGGTTGTCTTTTCATCTTGTTTATAGTTTCCTTTGCAGTTCAAAAGCTTTCAAGTTTCATGAGGTCCCATTTGTTTATTTTGTTTTTATTTTCATTGCTCTAGGAGGTGGGTCAAAAAAGATCTTGTTGTGATTTATGTCAAAGAGTGTTCTTCCTATGTTTTCCTTGGAGAGTTTTATAGTGCCTGCTCTTACATTTAAGTCTTTAATCCATTTTGAGTTTATTTTTGTGTGTGGTTTTAAGGAGTGTTCTAATTTCATTCTTTTACATGTAGCTGCCCAGTTTTCCCAGCACCACTTATTGAAGAGACTGTCTTCTCTCCATTATATATCCTTGCCTCCTTTGTCACAGATTAGTTGACCATATGTGTGTGGGTTTATCTCTGGGCTTTCTATCTTGTTCCATTGATCTATATTTCTGTTTCTGTGCCAGTACAATATTGTCTTGATTACTGTAGCTTTGTAGTATAGTCTGAAGTCAGGGAGTCTGATTCCTCCAGATCCGTTTTTTTCCTTCAAGATTACTTTGGCTATTCGGGGTCTTTTGTGTCTCCATACAAATTTTAAGACTTTTTAGTTCTGGCTCTGTAAGAAATGCCATTGGTAATTTGAAAGGGATTGCATTGAATCTGTAGATTGCTTTGGATAGTATAGTCATTTTCACAATATTGGTTCTTCCAACCCAAGAACATGGTATATCTCTCTGTCTGTGTCATCTTTGATTTCCTTTTTTTTTTTTTTTTTTTTTTTGCGATATGCAGTTCTCTCACTGCTGTGGCCTCTCCCGCTGCGGAGCACAGGCTCCGGACGAGCAGGCTCAGCGAGCATGGCTCACGGGCCCAGCCGCTCCGTGGCATGTGGGATCCTCCCAGACCGGGGCATGAACCCATGTCCCCTGCATCAGCAGGCGGACTCTCAACCACTGCGCCACCAGGGAAGCCCCATCTTTGATTTCTTTCATCAGTGTCTTATAGTTTTCTGATACAGGTCTTTTACCTCTTTAGATAGGTTTATTCCTACATATTTTATTCTTTTTGTTGCAATAGTGAATGGGATTGTTTCCTTAATTCTGATTTCTGATATTTTGTTGTTAGTGTATAGGAATGCAAGAGATTTCTGTGCATTAATTTTGTATCCTGTAACTTTACCAAATTCATTGTTTAGCTCTAGAAGTTTTTTGGTAACATCTTTAGGATTATCTTTGTATAGTATCATGTCATCTGCAAGAGTGACAGTTTTACTTCTTTTCCAATTTGTATTCCTTTTATTTCTTTTTCTTCTCTGATTGCCATGGCTAGGACTTCCAAAACTATGTTGAATAATAGTGGTAAGAGTGGACATCTTTGTCTTGTTCCTGATCTTAAGGCAATGCTTTCAATTTTTCACCATTGAGAATGATGTTTGTTGTGGGTTTGTCATATATGGTTTTTATTATGTTGAGGTTATTATGTTTATTATGTTGAAGTTCCCTCTATGCCCCCTTTCTGGAGAGTTTTTGTCATAAATGAGTGTTGAATTTTGTCAAAAGCTTTTTCTGCATCTATTGAGATGATCATATGGTTTTTATTCTTCAGTTTGTTAATATGGTGTATCACAGTGATTGATTTGCATATATTGAAGAATCCTTCCATCCCTGGGATAAATCCCACTTAATCATGGTGTATGATCCTTCTAATGTGTTGTTGGATTCTGTTTGCTAGTATTTTGTTGAGGATTTTTGCATATATATTCATCAGTGATATTGTTCTGTAATGTTATTATTTTGTAGTATCTTTGTCTCATTTTGGTATCAGGGTGATGGTGACCTCATAGAATGAGTTTGGAAGTGTGCCTTCCTCCACAATTCTTTGGAAGAGTTTGAGAAGGATGGGTGTTAGCTTTTCTCTAAATGTTTGATAGAATTCACCTGTGAAGCCATCTTGTCCTGGACTTTTGTTTGTTGGAAGATTTTTAATAACAGTTTCAATTTTATTACTTGTGATTGGTCTGTCCATATTTTCTATTTCTTCCTGGTTCAGTCTTTGAAGGTTATACCTTTCTAAGAATTTGTCCTTTTCTTCCAGGTTGTCCATTTTATTGGCATAGAGTTGCTACTAATGCTACTAAGCATCTCTTATGATGCTTTGTATTTCTTCAGTGTCCTTCATAACTTCTCCTTTTTCATTTCTAATTTCATTGATTTGAGTCCCCTCCCTCTTTTTCTTGATTAGTATGGCAAAAGGTTTATCAATTTTGTTTATCTTCTCAAAGAACCAGCTTTTAGTTTTATTGATCTTTGCTATTGTTTTCTTTGTTGCTATTTCATTTATTTCTGCTCTGATCTATATGATTTATTTCCTTCTACTAACTTTCTGTATTTTTTGTTCTTTCTCTAGTTCCTTTAGGTATAAGGTTAGATTGTTTAGTTGAGATTTTTCTTGTTTCTTGAGGTAGGATTGTATTGTTATAACTTCCCTCTTAGAACTGCTTTTGCTGCATCCCATAGGTTTAGGTTTGTCATGTTTTCATTGTCATTTGTCTCTAGGTATTTTCTGATTTCCTGTTTGATTTCTTCAGTAATCTCTTGGTTATTTAGTAATGTATTGTTTAAGCTCCATGTGTTGGTGTTTTTTTATGTTTTTTTCCCTGTAATTGATTTCTACTCTTATAGTGTTGTGGTTGGAAAAGTTGCTTGATATGATTTCAATTTTCTTAAATACCAAGGCTTGATTTGTGACCCAAGATGTGACCTATCCTGGAGAATGTTCCATGTACACTTGAGAAGAAAGTGTAATATGTTTTTGGATAGAATGTCCTATAAGTATCAATTAAATCTATCTGGTTTATTGTGTGATTTAAAGCTTATGCTTCCTTATTAATTTTCTGTCTGGATGATTTGTCCATTGGTGTAAGTGAGGTGTTTATGTCTCCCACTATTATTGTGTTACTGTCGATTTCCTCTTTTATAGCTGTTAGTTTTTGCCTTATGTATTGAGGTGCTCCTATGTTGGGTGCATATGTATTTATAATTGTTATATCATCTTCTTGGATCGATACCCTGATTGTTATGTAGTGTCCTTCCTTGTTTCTTGTAACATTCTTTATTTTAAAGTCTATTTGATCTGATATGAGTTTTGCTACTCCAGTTGTCTTTTGATTTCCATTTGCATGGAATATCGTTTTCCATCCCCTCACTTTCAGTCTGTATGTGTCCCTAAGTTTGAAGTAGATCTCCTGTAGACAGCATATATATGGGTCTTGTTTTTGTATCCATTCAACGAACCTGTGTCTTTTGGTTGGAGCATTTAATCCATTCACGTTTAAGGTAATTATCTATATGTATGTTCGTATTACCATTTTCTTAATTGTTTTAGGTTTGTTTTTGTAGGTCCTTTTCTTCTCTTGTGTTTCCCACTTAGAGAAGTTCCTTTAGCATTTGTTGTAGAGCTGGTTTGGTGGTGCTGAATTCTCTTAGCTTTTGCTTGTCTGTAAAGCTTTTGATTTCTCCTTCAAATCTCAGTGAGATCCTTGCCAGGTAGAGTAATTTTGGTTGTAGGTTCTTCCCTTTCATCACTTTAAATATATCATGCCACTCCCTTTTGGCTTGTAGAGTTTCTGCAGAGAAATCTGCTGTTAACCTTATGAGAGTTCCCTTGTATGTTATTTGTCATTTTTTCCTTGCTGCTTTCAATAATTTTTCTTTGTCTTTAATTTTTGCCAGTTTGATTAGTATGTGTCTCAGTGTGTTTCTCCTTGGGTTTATCCTGCCTGGGACTCTCTGTACTTCCTGGACTTGGATGGCTATTTCCTTTCCCATGTTAGGGAAGTTTTAGACTATAATCTCTTCAAATATTTTCTTGGGTCCTTTATCTCTCTCTCTTCTCCTTCTTGGACCCCTATAATGTGAATGTTGTTGCGTTTGATGTTGTCCCAGAGGTCTCTTAGGCTGTCTTCATTTCTTTTCATTCTTTTTTCTTTATTCTCTTCCACGGTAGTGAATTCTACCATTCTATCTTCCTGGTCACTTATCCGTTCTTCTGCCTCAGTTATTCTGCTACTGATTCCTTCTAGTGTATTTTTCATTTCAGTTATTGTATTGTTCACCTCTGTTTGTTCTTTAATTCTTCTAGGTCTTTGTTAAACACTTCTTGCATCTTCTCGATCTTTACCTCCATTCTTTTTCTGAGGTATAATTTTTCTGAGTATAATTTTATTATACTCTACCTTCAAAACAGTACAAGAGATAAAGAGGAAAAAAAGTATGACATGGGGCTTCCCTGGTGGTGCAGTTGTTGAGAGTCTGTCTGCCAATGCAGGGGACACGGGTTCGTGCCCTGGTCTGGGAAGATCCCACATGCCATGGAGCAGCTGGGTGCATGAACCATGGCCACTGAGCCTGCGTGTCCAGACCCTGTGCTCCGCAGCAGGAGAGGCCACAACAGTGAGAGGCCCACATAGCGCAAAAAAAAAAAAAAAAGTATGACATGGAAATCTCTTCCTACTTCACCCTTCTCTATTTATTGTGAAAGATTATGCATATTGCTCAGTTAAAACAAGAGTAGTATAGTCTTGGTTAATAAATATTTCTGTATATTTATTTGTGTTATTTTAAAAAGAAGCCTTATTTTGGTTCCAATATGACTTTATTCCATCTTTCAACAATGATAGTAGCAGAAGTAAATTGGTGATGTTTACATCTTTGACATTATAAATGACAAAACATTTATTATTTTTATAATAAATTTTCTCTTTTTAAGGTTTCTCTGTTGACAAAATCTCACTAACATTAGTGCCATTTTAACAAGGAAGTGTCTACAAAGAAGGAGCATTTTTCTACCAACTGGTGGCTGTTACTAGTCAGTATTTTCTCCCTGTGTGTATAGCAAATTATCTCCAACTACTCTTGAATTTCAAAGCTTTATTATTGCCTTTGACTGTAGACTCGCTGATTATGTGATGAAAAGGAAAATTTTCACAATATTTATATTTATGTCATAGAGCAGTTATTACATTTCAATTTTCTTTAACCACTCTCTCAAGCTCTTCTATTGCCAGAAAAAAAAAAAAGAGTACTTCCACACAAAGATTTAGATATAATGGTATCTTGGAAAGGAAAATATATGGATAGGAATGAAGATAAGTCCTTCATCTTGATTCTTTTTCTGTCTTTGTTAAAATCACTTTTGTCTTACTTTATTTTTCACTTAAATATAACTGACATGGGCTTCCCTGGTGGCGCAGTGGTTGAGAGTCCACCTGCCGATGCAGTGGACACGGGTTCGTGCCCTGGTCCAGGAAGATCCCATATGCCGCAGAGTGGCTAGGCCTGTGAGCCATGGCTGCTGATCCTGTGAGTCTGGAGCCTGTGCTCTGCAACGGGAGAGGCCACAACAGTGAGAGACCCACATACACCAAAATATATATATATATATATATATATATAGTTGACACATAAGATTATATTAGTTTCAGGTGTAAGACATAATGATTTGATATTTGTTTATATTGCAAAATGACCATCTCAATAAATCTAGTTAACATCCATTACCATATGGCTACATTTTTTTCTTGTAATAAAAACTTTTAAGACCTACTCTCTTAGCAACTTTCAAATATGCAATACAGTGTTATTGACTATAGTCACCATGCTGTATATATCACCATGACATTGATTTTATAACTGGAGGTTTGTACTTTTTAACCCCCTTCACCTGTATCAATTCCTATACATTAAAAAGATGTTTATTAGTTATTTCACTTTTTACTCTACATATGTGACTCTTAGCTCTATGATTATGACCAAAGTGATATTACCAACTTATTCCTGCTCTTCTCCCTCACTGTTATCCACAATATTATTTTTGTTTTTCTTTTTCTCTCTGTATACCATGAGGTGTGTTATCTTTGTTTCACTTCTCTAAATGTAATCTATAGCCAATCACTATATTCATTTGATTGATTTAATATGTATCTAGCACTCTTGATGAAATAAATATTAAATAGACTATTCAAGTATAACTTTTAAATTTATTTGCTTTTCTATTTTTTTATATCTAAATTTTACCGGATACCAAATGAAAGTAATATAACCATTTCTGTTGAAAATTTATAGTGTTCCCTGTTGTCTCTAAGGCTAGCCCCTGGGAACCTATCTGGTTTTATTTCATCTTTGCAAAAGCATCATTCTTCAAGTTTGGTATAAATTATAACCCCACTACCAGCAGCCTCAAGATGCCCATAGTTCCTGGATTGTAGAGAATTCATATGAACAAGTCTTTCCAAAATATTTTAATAAGAGTACAGACACAGGAACCTAGTGTGGGGTTTCCATGAGTATCGCAAACTTGATATAACCTCTCCTAACTAGAAAAATACTCACTTTAAAATTCAGTTATGAGCAACCTCTTAAAGGTCAGATCTACTAATGGAAACCAGGTGAGGATATATCTCTGTACACCACTATTAACTTCATTTGAACCATTTCATTTTCTGCCACTCAGCAATGCAGTGCAAGACATACTCTCTCCTCTCATCTCGTTAAAACCCATTGTTCTAAGTCTTGCCCAGTGTTTGCAATTTATACCTCCTTACTTTGAATGTCCCTATGGTTGTCCACTCTTACAACCAAACTTATTCATAGTTATCTGCACATTTTGTTACCATTTTCTCACATTTATTCAAATTTCATTTTACACCATTCAATTAAACTCTTTTATTTCAAAAATGCCAGTGACCTCCATGTTGCCAAATCCAATGATAATGTCATATCCTGTCATCTGTCAAGTTATCCATTCTTTGTTGGATGGATATCCTCTCAGGCTGTTTTATTTTCAGTCCCTTTTACAGGCTCCTCCTCCTCTCCTAGACCTACAAATATTGTGGTGACATTTATATGTAAAACATTTCCAGTATTATATCAGAGAGTTTATCTGAATTCCAGACTCATAAATACAAATGTACATATAGAACTTACATAGGATGACTAACATATATTCTAGCTTAACATCTCCAAATGTAAATTCTTGAAACTTAGTTCTCACCTCCAAACCATTTTATCCATTTGTCTTACCATTTCAGGAATTGGTATTGTTATACATTTGAATGCTTAAATTAGAAACCTCAAGGGTATTCTTATTTCTCCTCAACCTCCATCTAATCCATCAGTAAGTCCTATGACTGTCTAAACTGTATCTAGAATCTATTTCTCTCTATCTCCACTGCTGCTATCCTGGTCTAAACCATCATTAGCTCTCACTTGTACTATTGTAGTTGCCTTCTACTGGCTCTTGAGGTTTCCATTGCCCACCTAAAATTCAGTCCTTTCAAGGCTTCTATAATGATCTTTTAAAAACATAATTCTGGTGATGTCATTGCCTCTCAGTACCTTCCGTTTGCACATGGAATGAAATACAAATCCCTTAATGCTGCTTGTAATGCCCAACATGTTCTCCCTGCCATGCAGTTTACTCAGGTCCCAAACTTTTCATGCCAATTCTCCTTCTCCCTTCTTTTCTTCACTATTCACACTCTGCAAGATGTTTCTGTTTCTAGAATACACCACTTTACTTTGCATACACTTTTTCTTTTCCTTGGAGTATTTTCCTACTCTCCTTTATATGACCGAGTCTTCCTTCAAGTCTTAGTTTTATATTTACATCTTCTGACAGGCTTTCTCTGACAATCCACTCCTCCTCATAATCTAAATTAGATTCACCAACCCACCCCGTTCCCCCTAGACACATTTGTGTGCACTGTGCATAATTACTTTTACTGGTGTCTTTGTACTAATTATCACAACTTGTAATTACCAATTTATTTAATTTACAGTTATATTATTTCTATTCCCCACTAGGGTGAAACCCTGTAAATGTTGGAATCATATCTGCCTCATTCACCAGCACATAGCAGAGTTTTGTAAAGAGCAATGATTTCAGTATTTAAGACATCATCAGTTTTAAGATAAACTGTTATTTTATGTATCGTTAAGTAGAAAAAAATGTTGATGATGAAACTTTAATACAGTTCTTTTGTATCACTTAATACTTTTGCAACATATTCAAAGAGACTTTTAATATTAGAATTTTTAGACAGGAATTTTAGCACGTCACTCTTATGCAAGCATAAAAATACAAAAAAAAGAGCAAAATAAATTGTTTATGGTATTCTTAAACTTCTTTCCATTGATAAAGTAACCCATAGCATTTTTCAACACTTCATTTTCATTGTCTATGGGACCCAGAGCACGGGTGATTGAACGGTGCAATTTAGTTCCTGGGATATTCTTCCAAACTGTTGACAATCACTCTACAAGGTTAATGCTGGTGGTTATTTTTATCTTACCAGATGGTGTTAGTGTAAATTTTTATACAAATTTCTGTTAACTCCTATTTCTTCCTCAAATTGTTCATAAATGGTTCATTTGCTTATGAAGTTGTGCCATCATGCCATCAGAAATAACAAGTGAGTTCACAGTGTGAAGAGAGTTATTATGAAGTCATAACTGTCATCTGGCTAATCACAATTTTAACACCCCAATTTCAGAGATGCTAATATATGAAAAATGTGCACCTTAGAAGAGATGAAATAAGATAGCAGATAGTCAATGACTGCTTTTTCTTCCCACAGTTCTCTCTATGGCTGGTTCCTTCTCATTCAATTTTCAGGTCAAAAGTCATGACCTCAGAAGAGCCTTCTTGACAATCCTATTTAAAGTAACTCAGCACCCCATCCCTTGCCCTGCACCAGTTACTCCCTGTAAAATTATCTGTTTAATTTCATTTATAGCCCGTATCTTTAGCTCATATTTTATTGTTTGTGTATTTATGCATTTATTTTAAATTAGGAAATAACTTATTTATTTATATTTGTTTAAAAAGAATAGGACTTTTTCTCTCTCATTGGAGATGTGAAGAAAATTTGTTAAATGCATAGATGGATGGTTAGATGCTTTTTCTAACTTGATTTTTATACTTACATATCAGTTGGGCAGTCTACTTGGTTTTGTTTTCACTTTTGATCCTTTCTAATTATCTTGTATTTCAAGAACAAGTCTCATCCTATCTCTACACTCAGCTCATATTCTTCAAATACCTGATCCAGCTCAAGTCTTGCACCACAAGCTGTTACTCTCAGGGGATGAGGGTATCATAGTAGCCAGCAAGAGAAGTTATTTTCCCAGATATAGTATGATGGTTGATGACAAGAAAGAGAGGGAAAGGAAAGCTCTGAATAAAAAGAATTTGCGATACAACTGAATTTTCCTCTTATGATGGAAGCAAAGGAACTGATTTGGGAAATGTATATGAGAAGTGACAGTATTTAATAGGGAATTGACTATGAGAAAGTATATATCAGTATGATTTTTTAAAAGTTTGGCACCAAGTTTTACTTATTTCTCATACAGGCAAAAAATATTGGTTATCTTAAAAGCATATTTATATTTGAATGTCTTATTCATTTGTCCTTAAATATGTACATTTGTGTTGATTGTAGTGTGTCATGTACAAAACACTTCAATATTAGAAAACACAATTCAAAATATGTATTTTCAGTAGCTCCATATTCTGTGCTGTATCATACTCTGTTGAAAAGGATCTGTACATGAGGTGGTAAACAAGACTCTAATTACATATCACCCAGCAAGTAGAAAAGAAAACAGAATTTTCCAGGCATATAAGAGATCCTAGACTTGAGTCAGTTCAAAATTATAACCAGAACACTGTAAAAGAAGTCATGGCTCTCCAAGAAATGTCAAGAGCTTGCTAATAGCAGCTACTGGCTTTTTGTTTTCCAAGTGATTTAAAAGTGCTTGCCATGTACAGATGAAGGGTTTTGTGTAGTTTATTGGCAAACTCATCTTGCAGTGTTCTGGTCAAGGTTGAAATGTGCCATACTCATGTATTCATGTTGAAGTTGGAGGTTTTTAAGTTCCTTGATTACAAAAAATAATTGACTCTATGTTAGGGGTAATAAACAGCTCAGAATGAATTGTACACCTTTCAGCATTTCACCGCATGAGTAGATACTCTTGTTAAGACCCATGAGATCTATCATGTCGCAAAAGAAGAAGGATGATACACATTGGTTCAACTGGGGAATGAAAATGAAAATATTAAGTAAAGATAAGCCTTGACTTGCACATCTATTAAAGGTGAAAGCTATAGTATAATGTGAGTTTAGTAAGAAATCCATTATGCTTTGTGTTGTGCAATAAACCTAAAGGGCTGTTTTGGAGCTGGACATATTTGACTACATTATTATGTAATTGCCTGTAAATTAAATTAAATGACATTTTCATGTCAATGCTCACGTCAGTTGCATTTTTAAAACAATAGTAATTTTTACCAGATTTGTGTCTTTAACCACAGTGGGTTAATTTAGAACTGAGCTTAAGACAAGTTTATGATTTATTACACACCCATACCCACACCCAAGTGGAGAGAACTCCTTAAGTAAAATGAAATAGTGCTGCCCAATCCAAAAAGATTAGTGGTTATTTACAATATTCTGTATTTTATAGGAAGATTTTGCAGAATGGATATCATTTTCTGGGATTGTGATCAATGGATTTGGCAGTGGTCATGGAAATTTTCTTTGCAGTATATGAAAGTATGTCTACATATTGAATTGCATACCCTGGCTCTATTCCAGCTATTCTCTGGGATCTGTTTATCACAGGCCATGCATGGAAATGGAACCATAAACAACTTCTCACTTCTGAGGAGTTAGAACACTAATCACTTTTGTAGTATGCCTTAAATGTTGTGGATTAAAAAGATTAAAAAGTACTAACCCTTATTGTGGTCAGTGACAATTTTAAACTGTTCCATTCCATGAGTCCCAAAGGACAAACACCCTGAGAACTGATGGGATTAAATAAGAACTCTGCATGTTCCTGCATGTTAACTAGTTATTTTCTATTTCTTCCACTCACTCTTTTATTGTATTTAACTTTTATTTAAGTGACTACTATGCCTTCCAATAACATAGACATCTATTTTCCTGGCTTTATTTTCAATTTCTCCCTCTGTAATATCATGTAACTCTATAACTTGGGGATACTACTCATGTTGAATATTATATGATGTTTATGAAGGCTTATAAAAGAATGTCTTCATTTAAAGTGCAAATGGTTTTAAAACTTATTTAGAAAACAAAAATATCGAGGCATTGGGCCAAGCATATTACAAATTTTATTTCATTTAAAACTGATTTAAAAAAAATAAAAACATTAGGACATTTCAAGCAGTCACATTTTACAGATGAGGACACTGAGATGTGCAGATGATAAGTAGTATGCCCAACACTGCTACAAGTGGTGGATTCAGATTTCAAACCCATGCAGTCTGGCTCAAGAGGGGGTAACCACTTAACTTCCTATTTAAGAGAATCTGAAAAAATAAAATGTTTGTAAGTGATTAGATTTTGTATTTATATTCTATGTCTTGGATTTATGCAATGCAAGAGTGGGAATGGAAGATTAGTTACATGAGCAAATGGAAATGAGAGGGTTATCTTATACTTCCTCTCTTCCTTCACAGAGGGAGGTGGTTTTAGGTAGAAGGTCAGCTGAATGTCTTAGTGTGGATAATCACATTAGCCACTTGCTCCCAAAGTTAACCTTTTTCCTCAGTTGGAAGGAACTTGGAAATCTTGAGGGAGGATTTATTGCTCTCTGTTGTTGATGAACTGTTAAACATGTTAATTACTTTGGCAATTGTCATATGAAAAACTGAATCTTCAATGCAATAATTCACAGAACCAGCTGGAGTTCTTCATACCTGTTGATTCATGATTGGAAAAAGAACAGCTTTGGGAAGAATTAAGGAACAAGATGACCTTCCATGAGAAGGGGAAAAGGATAATAACCACATTCAGATAAATCTGTAAAATCTAAGGCTAATCTAAGCAGATAAACCAATCACTAGCACCAAACCCTCTGAGAACATTTCAGCTCAATTTTATTGTTCTTATATGCTGATCTGTCCCCAAAGGGGACAGGTTTGAAGAGGTCTTGCTTTAGGGTCCTCACACTATCCTTGACAACCCCTCACCCAATCCCCCCTCCCCCCACCCCCCGTTTAGTGGTAATCTCTGGTATCAATTTGGTAGGTTTCTTTCTATAAGTTCTACTTTTTCATTTTCATAAAAAAGATCTTGGCAATCCTTAAATGATAACACATATAGATCTACCTGGGTCCTTTTAGCAGTCTATAATTTGTATTTATGTATGAGTATGAGTACATCATCAGTATTCTCATCAATGAGTATTATATCTGAAGTTTTTCCCTAAACATTCTTAAACATATTCCTTATACATATGTATAGACATTTCTCCAGAATAGCTAATAAAAATCAGCTCATAGTCATTTTAAATTTTAGCAGATATTTTCAAACTGTCCTGCAAAATGGTTGAACAAATTCACATACATACAAGGAATAGATGAGATAACATATTTCCACTTTGACATAATTTTTTTGTTTCTTATTATTCCAAAGCCTTTTATATCATTCACTTACCTACTTTTGTTAATATTTAATTTAGATTAGACCGTAACATTTTTAACCATTTTGTTGGATTAAGAATGACATCCTGCTTTTGTTTTTATTTTTCAGGTCTTAATTACAATTTTATACAACATATTCTAACACTTTTTTGGCATTTATTTTTCTTCTGCTTATATAAAATCTATAGATTAATATGAAGTATTCACATGAACCTCACTATTTAAAAGTAATTTTACCCAATTGATAAATCTAATGGCCTAAACTTTGTTTATTTTCACTACTTGAGATGCTAACATCTTAGATATTTTTAATTTAATGTAGATTATATAAAATAATACTTAAATTTGGTTATATTTGAATAGTTGAAATTATAGAAGCAAATAGAGTATATATTTAGTTTACTATTAAATATATTGTATATAATTTGTTTAGGTTCTTGTTTAAAAAACCTTCAAAGCATTCAAGAATTAATAAGTTAATAATTTAAAAGTAATTAGCACAGATCTTGGAATTAAGAAGGTTTCAAAGACATAGTAGCAGATTGATTTTTAATGTTACTCGTTAGTTATTATCATTTTAATGATTATTACTTAAGCTAGGTATATTAGAATCATTAGTTAATTTATACTGTTTTAGACATATTCAACTAAATTAAATTTTAGTGGTATGAATTTCATGAAAAAGAGTTGTTCTAAAAATAATGAGTGTTGGATTAGAATATATACTTTGGGCTCTGTCAGTTTAGCTGCTATGTGCTATTTAAAAACAAAATATTTAATAATGTAGTAATGTCTATAATAAAATGTTAGTTAATTAAATTTTTTTAAAAATTAAAACAAAATATTTAAATCAGGATAAAATGTTGATGTGACATTTTAAGTAAGGTCATTATTGAAGGGAATGAATGATTACTGTGAGAAAATGGTGTAATCTGAGTTGGAAAAAAATATTAGCCACAAAAAAATACTAGTGCAGCACCACCTTCATCTGAGTACCAAAAGCCATGAATTTAGGACTTGATAATAATATTAGAACATAAAGTATTTATATGAATAGACTTAATATGTATGGCTAAGTACAGAGTACTGAAACAAATTAAGACTGGCATATTTAGACAGATACCTGATCACAGAGGAAGCCAATGTTATTCCGTCTTCCACCCTGAAGTCTTTATTTCTACTACTACTCCACCAAAATTCTCAGAAATATTAGATACAAAGATAGATGATATCCAAGGAAACATGATTGAGATTTTAAATATTGATAGAATGTATATACCATCATGTTCTGCAGACCAGAATAAACACTTCCTCCTTTGTCTTGTTTTTCTTCCTATAATATAGGTATAGCAATATTATCAGTCAAATATATTAGTAAGAAAAAAAAATATTTAAAGCAGTGAAACATATAAACTATAAGAAATTAAATTTGTGTTTTAAATAATCATTTTATTTGGATTATATTATAAAAAAGTTTGTTACTCATAAGTATATATGTGCAGTTTGCTTGTGAGTATTTTTCTAATTTTATAAACATTTAACTCTATACATATATTTTTCATTTCACCTATAATACTTAATTTTCCACATCTCTCTCTACTTACTTAATTCAAACCTCCTCAAAGACAACTCTGATTTATCTCTATCTCTGAACATTATTTCTGTGTTGTAGTTATTTTTATAAATATTTAATGAATTCATAAAATTCCAAAGAGAAATTTTAAGTAAAAATAAAATAAAAAAAATAGATGACCTGACTAATCATGGGTCTTTCCTAGCACTGATTATTATACAAGAATCATATATTAAAGTTTATAACTCATAGCATGATAGTAGCATTGAGTCCAGGCTTTCATTTACTTCAGTTACAAAAGGACTTGTATATCCCAAAGAGGAGCTGTCTTTTGTTTAAAAAAGAAAAATCTTTCTATTGACATGTAGAAAACTTACATCACATAATGTAATCTCTTGCTTTCCTTGTATTTCTATAATTTTTGTTTCTTATTATGCCAAGGCCTTTCGTATCATTCTTCTATCAGATTATATCTCTTGACCTTGAATATTTAACTACTTTTCCTCATTTTCTCCATTTATTATTTGATTTTAATTTTCCTTTTTGATGTCTTATTTAAATTATTTATCTTCTATTGTTTTGCTTAAGCTATTCTTTACTCATTAAAACTTTTTTCTAATTTTATATGTTTAATCTCATCTCAAAGAAAATTTGTGATATGGTTTATTTTCTAATTTATACAGTGATTTAGAAATGATCACATTCAATTTCCTCATTTCGCAAATGAGAAAAAAGGCCCATTTGTGACAGACACTATAGCAAAAGCTAGTTGGAGTGGGAAATGAGTAGTTCCAATTCTGGTTTCACTTTTGTTATGCCATGGAATATTTTATTGCTCTTAAATATTTTTTAAAGCATGTGGTGATTATCCCCAAAAGGCCACATCCTATATTTAACATTTATGTAAATTTCCTTATTTATTCCTCACTACAGCCTCATGAGATCATGTTGTATCTCAATTTCATGGATACCAAACTGAGAGTTAGAGCCAGAGAATGAAACAACATCTCAGTCTTTTCCTAGTTTCTGTATTTTTGCTTGTTTTTTTACTTTAACCATTTAGGTCCATTTTCGCTTCCACGTTATTTTTTTTTTAATTTTGATTTTACATTGGATTTTGCAAGTCATTTGCACAGATATTGACATTAAAATATTTAATAAAATACCGATGTGCTAAATTGTGAGGAGTGGCCAAATGAAGATGTTCATCCTTTCATCAGAGAAATTAAAATAACTTAAAAAAATGTTTCTGGACATTTTGGTACATGACACTTTTTGAATTATGGTTTTCTCAGGGTATATGTCCAGTAGTTTGATTGCTGGGTCATATGGTAGTTCTATTTGTAGTTTTGTAAGGAACCTCCATACTGTTCTCCATAGTGGCTGTACTAATTCACATTCCCACCAGCAGTGCAAGAGTGTTCCCTTATCTCTACACCCTCTCCAGCATTTATTGTTTCTAGATTTTTTGATGATGGCCATTCTGACTGGTGTGAGATGATATCTCATTGTAGTTTTGATTTGCATTTCTCTAATGATTAATGATGCTGTGTTTGTTGGCAGTCTGTATATCTTCTGTGGAGAAATGTCTATTTAGGTCTTCTGCCCATTTTTGGATTGGGTTGTTTGTTTTTTTTGTTATTGAGCTGCATGAGCTGCTTATAAATTTTGGAGATTAATCCTTTGTCAGTTGCTTCATTTGCAAATATTTTCTCGCATTTTGAGGGTTGTCTTTTGGTCTTGTTTATGGTTTCCTTTTGCAGCTCTATTTACAATAGCCAGGAGATGGAAACAACCTAAGTGTCCATCGTTGGATGACTGGATAAAGATGATGTGGTACATATATACAATGGAATATTACTCAGCCATAAAAAGAAACGAAATTGAGCTATTTGTAATGAGGTGGATGGACCTAGAGTCTGTCATACAGAGTGAAATAAGTCAGAAAAAGAAAGACAAATACCATATGCTAACACATATATATGGAATTTAAGAAAAAAAATGTCATGAAGAACCTAGGGGTAAGACAGGAATAAAGACACAGACCTATTAGAGAATGGACTTGAAGATATGGGGAGGAGGACGGGTAAGCTGTGACAAAGCGAGAGTGGCATGGACATATATACACTACCAAACGTAAAATAGATAGCTAGTGGGACGCAGCTGCATAGCATAGGGAGATCAGCTCTGGGCTTTGTGACCACCTAGAGGGGTGGCATAGGGAGGGTGGGAGGGAGGGAGATGTAAGAGGGAAGATATATGGGAACATATGTATATGTATAACTGATTCACTTTGTTATAAAGCAGAAACTAGCACACCATTGTAAAGAAATTATACTCCAATAAAGATGTAAAAAAAATTGTCTTTGGGGTGCTTCAAATTGACATTCATTTTCACCTTATACACACTGTAGAATATTTCTGAAATACAGATAGCAAGCTGCACATATTCCTTACTTACATAAATTATAGAGTCATTTTCTAGTGAATACAGATAGTTGGAAATCTGTAACAAAAATAAATGCATTTTGTTCTCATAAGCATTGATGCTGCAGGCCGTGATATTCCCAAACAAGGGTGATGGTTATTACTAAGAAATGGTTCAATTTGGTTGGCACTATGCTGTTTTGTCAAGTATGAATAAAATAACATAACAGAATATAGTCACATTGTTTTGAGTAAAAGAGAATTCTTTGAGAAGGATAAGGGATGTGATAATATAGACCTATTGTCCCCTTATGAGGTAATTTTTAAAACATTTTAGTTACATGGGCCTAATGCTGTTACCATCTAGATAATGGGAAATGAGTTTAAACAGAATAACAACTATCCCAATATAACATTTTTGTGGCAAAGCAAGAAGGGTAGAACTGTTATAAAACAGTTCAAAAAAGCAGAATCAAACTAGAAGACAATCATTTACAAGATATGATCATTTAAATTTATTAAAGTTAATTTATATGGAAGGGTTGTCCAGACTTTGGAAAGTATATTAATTGAGAATTAAATTAAGATGTTCTTGTTAGTTTATCTTCATTATCTTTTCTTCACATCTAGTATTTAAATTGAAAAGTCATGCACACACGTAGACACATAGACCCCACATAGATATTTATGACCTTATGAAAATCATGGAAAAACAACAATTTTAAAGGAATTGAACACATAAATCAAATCTACACTGTTATACTTCCTCACTGCCAGGAGATATTTGTCAAAAAGAGAAGTGGAAAATATATGATTTTCAAATAGCTTGTGGATATTTATTGCATGGAGTATTCCTCCACTATTAATACATTGAATACTATCACAACAAAAATGAGCATATGTGAGCATCAGTATTCAGGATAAATTGCTGTGTACTCACAGCATTCTAATAATTTACCTGGGGTATAAACTTACATTTTAGCTAATATTTTACATATTTGCTCAGTTTTTAAGTTACAGACAAATAGTGAAAACAAACAATTAAAAAATTATTAGCTTATAAATGTGTTTTTGTCTAGCTTGTAAAATATATGAATACTTCATCTGTGATATAATTATTTCAAGATATATGAGCTAAATAAAGAGGCCAGGCCTATGTTGTTCATACATTTCTGGACATTCTTACCACACAAAAAAGGGAATAGATGTCTTCATATTTGTACAGCAATTGCCTCTGTATTTTTATCACTTATTGGTGAGAACAATTTGCTGCAAAGCAATAATAAAATGGAATGAAATCAAATGTCACTATGGTCTGTTATACTGCAGTAACATCAAATAAGAATAATAGGTTTCATAAAATGCTGAGCGAATCTGGGAACAACCTGATTCAGTTGGTGCTCAGATTCATGGCTCAATAAAATTTATTCATATACACTTGGTATATGCACATTGATATACAATAAGCTATGCTTGTGATTTTATTTAATAATACAGATTTTTTCCCACAGTGGATTATTGAAGGACTTTATTAAGTAAGATTTTGTGAGTCAAAATTCCTCAATAGATTTGAAATCACTAGTATAGCAATAGTAAGGAGAAAATATACTTAATGGTTCTTAATTCCAGTGTCCCTTACTAGAGGAGAAAAAGTAACCAAGGCTATGCTCTGTTTGTAGACCCAAGATATAAGGTTTTTAAAAGCTACATTAATGTCAGGGAACATGAGCTAATTATATAACATGAATTCAAAGACAGAAGTGTCACTATGACTGTGGTATCCTGAAATGCTTACGCCTACTTAGGTCCTCAACACCCAAGCCTCCTTTAACCTTTTGTGGTCCATTGAGACTTTCCCAGCTCAAGTCCTAGCTTCCAGTCTGATGAAACTCTGATCCTTTCCCTCTCTTGTACTATCTGTAGAAAGAAATATGTCATGTGTGTGATGGAGATACGTAGCTATGTTTTCTCCAGGGCTTCAGTGACGAAAGATGCATGGATTTAGGCTATAAAGTTTCACTGCGAAGTTTCAGTGGCTGAAGTAATCAGACAAACAAAGTTTCAAGGTAAAACATGCTGTGTAACTTTTGTGTAAGTGTTCAATTCTGCCAGGAAGAATGATTTTTAGCTCAAACTCCCAGATTTGAATACCTATCAGTACCAATTCAATTGAATGCATGTGTGGATGAGAAATGCCAGGGAGCATTGTGGGGTTTGATGGTTTCCAGAAAGATAAAATTTTACCTAAGCCACTCAAATTTAATTTACATATATAGATATTGTCTGGTCAAACAGAACATTTCTGCCTTTTGAATTCTTCAGTATGTGACCTCTGGTAGAGAGAAGCCCATAGTATTTAGCATCAAAACAATAATCTTAAATAATCTTAAATATCCAAGTAGAAAGTAAAAAAAAAAATCTGGCCTCTGTATAAAACAGTAAAATAATGAATAATAAAATAAGATGACTTGTTCTTCTTCCAAGGCCAAAGATCCTTTTCCTCCTCTGGGCTTGATGGATATATATGTCTTCTGGTATAATATTACAAGTCTGTGGAGTGGCAAAGGAAAAAATCAAGGTGAAGCCGTCGTATTCAGTGCCCATTTCATCATAGTGGTGTGGACCCATGCATGTGGAGAAAATTGATTTTTTTTCTGAAGGAAGTACTAGACATCAGCAGTTAGTCTTGACCCCTGGCTTCAAATACCACCTAGATGTTAAAGACTCCCCCTTGCATTTCAGTATCTTTGAACTCTCCCCTGAACACAGACTCATATATAGTGGTCAGCTGCCTAGTCAATATCTTTGCTTAGATATTATATTTAATTAAGCACTAACTAAGCTGCTATATAAAAAAAAGACTAAGTCACAAAATCTTGCCAAGCTTCAAAAGTGTCTAAAATTTATGCCCAGCTAAAACTTAGGAGATCTATTATTAAAGAAGAGAGAATGAGTATTGATGGGTAACCAGTAACATCTGACCGCAGATATCCCATAGGCGTCTATAAGCATAATGTGTCCAAAAATGGAGCTCTTGAATTTTCCTTCTAAACATGCTTCCCCTGTAGTTTGTCCTATTTCTGTAAATGTGAGCTATATTCTTCTAGTTGCTCAGGATAAAAATCTTGGTGCTGTCTAGGATTCGTTCCTTTTTTTTTTTTTTTTTTTTTCCCCTTTCTGACTTAAAATTCTTTCCACTGGTAAATTTTGCCACCTTTTCCTTCTAAGAGATCCAGAATCCTACATGTTTCTTTACCTGTTCTGCTTCTTCCACAATCTGAGCCACTGTTATTTCTCACCTGGGTTGTTATTATAACCTCCAAACTCATCTTCATGCTTCCCACCTTGCCTTACAGCAGTGGATTCTGCACACAGCAACCATGATGCTCCTTTCCTAATCATGATGTTGGATGTTTCCTAATCCTCTGTTGGAGTATGCCTCACTCCTAGGTAAATAAGTAACAAGTCTCTGTGTGTTCTACCTTTCTTCCCTCACACTTCAGCCCCTACCCCTCTCCCCTGTCTCACTCCATTTCAGCCAGACTGTCCTTTCCTCTTAGCTATTCCTCAAGCACATAGAATACCTTCCCTCTTCAGGACCTTTGAAGCTACTGTTCTCTCTGCTTGAAACTGTCTCTCTAATTTCTGTTTTCAATTTTTCACTTCCTTCAAGTCACTTTTCAAATACCACCTTTTCAAAGAGGTCTTTCAGATCAGGTCTGACTCTGACAATGTATAAACAATAACATACATGTCAGTCACTCTCTTTTACCTTTCCTTAATTTACTACTCTTCAAAAAATATATATGTACAGTTTTTAAGCATGTATGTACATATTCGAAACATATTCAAGTATTAAGGTGTACTGAACATATAAGCTGCTCCAAAATGATCAGTTGAGAGGTGAGTGATAGAATAATGGCCCCTCAAAGATGTCCACATTCTAATCACTGGAACCTGTTATACCATAAAGGGGAATTAAAGTTGCAGATGGAATTGCTTACAAATCATTTGATCTTAAAATAGGAAAAATATTCTGGATTATCCCAATGGGCCCAGTGTAATCACAAGGGTGCTTAAAAGTGTAAGAAGAAGACAAAGGGAGAGAATCTGAGTAATGGCAGGATGAGAAGGACTTAGTCCATTGTGCTGGCTTTAAAGATGGATGGAAGGGCCATAAGCCAAGGAATGCAGACAACCTCTAGACTGAAAAGAGCAAGTAACCAGATTCTCCTCCAAGACTTACAGAAGAATGTAACCCAGTGAGACCGATTTCACACATATAACCCCATTATGGTAATTGTCACAGCAGCAATAGGAAACTAATACAAAAAACAAGAGTTTTAAAGTTTAGTATAATTAGGATATTCTCTTAACAAAGGAAAGGTATTTGCCTGAGTTGGTGATTCTTATATCTGTGAGGATCCTTTTGTTTACAAACTTACCTTGCTTCATTCCTGTCTAACCTAAAATAGCACCTGTCTTTGCATAAATGCTGTGTATTTGTGTAAGACTGTTTTGTTTTCGATTGGTCAGTGACTACCAGGTCTTTTAGTCTGACGTAAAAAAATAGGTTTGGAAAGTATTCTTCTTTTATTGATTCTACAGTGAAATTAATAACCACTCTGCTTAGACTTATTTAAAACTCTGTTAGTGCATATTATCTGGAATACTTGGAACGACATTTGCTTGCTTTTGACATCAATGGTTGACCCTAATGTTCCTTAATCTCTAAACAGCCAATCTTTTTTTCAGAATTTTCTTCCTTTAGCACTATATTTAGCTAATAATTTGATGTGTTGTCATTTTGCTCTCCAACTAGTTTTAAGTTTCAGCAATTCAAAATGTGTTTGATATAATGGAACAAGTCTCTAGGATATACTAGCAGTTGTGTTTCTTTCTTTTCTTGTTAAACCTGGACATTCATACAACCAAGAAAATGAGCTTTAAGTAAAGGTGGTATTTTCTTTTTTTCATTTTGTAAAATCAACTCTACAGAGCAAACCATAGGCATTTAGCACAAACTTTTCTTTTTTATCCTGATCAATATATTGTTTAGGAAAAACTTAAATTAGTGCCACAAAGGGATTAAATATTATGGTTCCTTGTTGAGTTCTTCTTTTGCAAAATAGTCACCTACATAGTTATTGAGTACCCATTTCAGTAGAAACTGCATATGAATTTAAATGGTGTATTCAAGTACGTGAAGGATATTTAGAAAACTGCCCACATTTCCACACATGAATGGAAGATACAGAATTTGAAGTTTCATGTATCTGACTCCAATTAATTAGCCTTTTTCTTAAAGTGAGTTTTTTTGTTTATTTGGGTTTTTACATACTGCTAAATTCTTCTCTTTTGTCTTTTTTACCTCCAAGATCACTTTCTAGGGATTAAACCAGGCTGATCAAATTTGGTCAACTAATTACATAATAGTTAATTATTAAGAGTCTATTCTTAACTATTAAGAGTCTACTTTTAAACTGTGGGTGATAATATTTATCTTGCACTCAAGAATCTTACTGAGTAGAATGAAAATAAGGGAAATTGTCAGGGATTTGGAAGAAAAGAGACTTGTAAGTTACTGCAATAAACAGTAAAAGAAGAGAGAAGGAAATAAAAGTAAAAATAAAGGAAAAGTGAATAGGGTTACATATGATACATTCTGGAAGAAAGTGCAACAGAATTAATTTTAATACATTTCAGTGAAGGATGTTGTAAGTATTGAGGTTTTAGAGATAATTAGATTCATGGAGTGGAGTCTTTTAGTTTTCTAAAAACCAGTAGCTAAGGTATATATTAGATAATAAAAAAGAATTGGTTTTAGAGTTTAAAACCAATTAAATTCTCTGAATTGGTTTTAAATAAAGTGGTTTCACTTTGTTGTTCTTTTTTCTAGGTGTTATATTATTATTGATTAAAATATCTAACTGTAACCTATGATTTTTAATAGTTCATAATAGTCTGATAATACATGGAAAATTACTCAATTCTGAGATGTTATTAATACAATAATCTGCTTTTCAGCAATTGATCTGCAGCAAATATTTAAAAAAATATATGCAGGACGGAATGAAAGAAGAAATCAAACTTTTTCTAGAAAATTGATGTTTTCAAAAACTATTTTTTCTCTTATGTATGTATAGAACTGATAATTTAGTTTAAAATAGCATTATATTTAAATAATTTTTCTAATGACTTTATTATATTTCAGCTCTTAGATATCAATAAATACTTGTGCAGTATTATCTTCTGTGAAATAGGGACAGAAATCTCCCATCATTGCACATTGCCAACATAAGAAATGTTTGTTGTTTTATTTGTTTAAATATTTAGTGTTAGGTTAAAGACAAAACAAAACCAAACTCCTCTTAAAATGTCATTAGATCTTTTCATTCGAAACAATTTCTGCTTATTATTTATTTATTTGTTTGTTTGTTTATTTATTTATTTTTTGCTGTACGCGGGCCTCTCACTGTTGTGGCCTCTCCCGTTGTGGAGCACAGGCTCCGGACGTGCAGGCTCAGCGGGCATGGCTCACGGGCCCAGCCGCTCCATGGTATGTGGGATCTTCCCGGACCGGGGCATGAACCCGTGTCCCCTGTATTGGCAGGCGGACTCTCAACCACTGGGCCACCAGGGAAGCCCTCTACTTATTTTTAATTTAATAAAAGTTTCATTGACTGCTTTTTGCAAGATAAGGGATAAATCACTATGGGGCTCGTGGATGAATACATTGTTATTTCTGCCCTCAAAGAAGCATATATTGTCCAATGAAGAGATCAGACATTTAAACCAATCCTACAAATGATCAAAACAATACTGGAGAGGAGTGAGGGAGTTACTTGTATATACATTTAGAAGATTATAAAGCTTTCTAATTAAAAACAAATCTATTTTGTAAATCCCCAAACCTAACGAAAGTCATAACAAAAAAATCAAACAGAAAAGTGGGACATAATTTCTAACAAAGCCACACAATATTCTGTACCTATGCATCCATGCCCAAAGAGTTGCATTTCTGCAAAGAGAGAAAACATTATGAATTAAGTACTCTCACTATCATGTTTATGTAAATACAAAATTTCCCTTTTTCTTTTTTTTTTTTTACAAATGATGCCCATGGATATGGCATCCTTTATTTAACTTTACAAGTGCCAACGTCAACTGGTGTTTACTATTAAGGACAG
This sequence comes from Mesoplodon densirostris, assembly GCF_025265405.1. Classification (NCBI taxonomy): domain Eukaryota; kingdom Metazoa; phylum Chordata; class Mammalia; order Artiodactyla; family Ziphiidae; genus Mesoplodon; species Mesoplodon densirostris. The sequence continues at coordinate 25,855,039 of NC_082668.1, forward strand.
TAAAATGTAGAAAGAAGTTATTAGGCTACAGGAGCTGTCAGTTTCTTTGACAATTCCAAAAATGCCAGATGCGTTCATAATAATAAATACCCTGGTTATGCATGATGTCTTCAACCTCTGAGATAACGATGCTGGAAATCACCACAGATGGCATCTTGAAATGGGGTAAACATTGTGCAAGTGGTGAGAAGGCCAGGGTGAAAAGCAGTTATATTTCCGCAGGCAGTGGGTGAGAAATTTCCCCAGGTGCATAATGCTGGCAGAAGAACATTTGGAGCGGAGCACTCCTTCAGGTTGCCTCCGAGGGCTCTGATAGCACGCCACTCACTGCTCCTGCCAGGAACCGCGCCCACACACAGTGTAATGTCATGTACCCGTCATGCTCTCAGAGGGAATCTGATGTATCTACTTGCTGGACGATTTTTTCTCTATTGTAGAAAAATGCCCATTTGCTGAATGTAATCTCTATAAAAAGGGAGACCACAAATCATTAGAAGTGAAATGAATCTCAGAATAGCTAAGTGACTTACCCAAGGTCATAAGGCCAGCAGAGAAAAGAGCTAAAGCACTTACTCTGGACTTTTGGCATCAAGAACATATTCCTTCCACTCTGTTAGAGTAGCCTATTATATTGTTCACTATCACCACCCATTTGCTTCTCCAAATGAAAGAAAAATAGGAAAGAAATCCAAATGTATTTCTAAATAAAAAAATATTTTGTAGTATATAATATGTATAAAACCAAACAACTGTTTGATTTTTTAATAGCCTAGTTTTTTCTCACTATATTCACAGTGGAAGGGGTAAATATGATCACATTAAACAAAAAGACTTGAATATTCATTTTTTAGCCATTCCAATTCAGATTTTAAATATTGGCTAGGAAGATATTTTTGAATTCTAGTATGTTCAGTCCCTCTGTCTCTGTGGGGTATTGGTTCCAGGACACCCAAAGATACCAAAATCCTCAGGTGCTGAAGTCCTTTATATAAAATGGCATAGTATTTGCAAATAACCTAAGCACATCCTCCCATATATTTTAAATCATCTCTAGATTACTTATTGGATTACCTAATACAATGTAAATGGCATGTAAATAGTTGCTGGTGCAGTGGCAAATTTAAGTTTTACTTTTTGGAATTTTTTTCAGAATATTTTCAATTCACTGTTGGTTAAGTCTGGTGATGCAGAACCCCAGGATACGGAGGGGCAACTGTATATAATTTTGAGATGGACAAATCATTAGTTCTGTAAATATTGCTTAGGAAAATAGAAGAAGCCACTATATTTAGGGCAGTCCTACTGATTAAACTGCAGTAATGTGTATTTATAATGCTAGGAAGAGACATCGACAGTATCTAGTAAATAAACTAGGTTACTTATAAACAGTGGACATGTGACAAATCTTGGGGAGACACAATTATTCTAAGTGCCCCAAGAGTTCATGTCCTCTATAGAGCCTTAGTAAATTGCTAAATATAACATCAGGATTAGAAAATAAAATTGTCCCTCATCATGAATAATCAAGAGGTACCAACTCTTTTACTAAAAGGCAATTACTTTAAAATAGAGTTATTGTAAAGGGCCAATGTTTTAACAGAAAATTTGAGTTTGACTAGTTGCCATTATTTGTTTAAATTCCTGAAAATACCTTTTTCTCTAATTTCCTACTTTTAAAGATGAATGAGTTCGCTTTACTTCCATCTATGTTCTATTTCATTATGAGAAATGCAAAATGGAAATTGTGTGTGTGTGTGTGTGTGTGTGTGTGTGTGTGTTTAAACATAAAATAGTAATTAGACACTGACTGGGCAGCAGAAAGGTTAGATGTACAATCTGTGCTATTTTAAGATGTGGGAACAACTGCTTTCTCTGTGTTGATGTCCTCTGAAATCCCAGCTAGTATGAGGAGAATTTCCAATTGAACATGCGAGAGCCACTAACTTTTTTGAAGCTCTCCTTCTTAAACGGGCCTTGTGTTTAGGAATCAGTTTACAGTTTCAGGATGCTCCTGGGCATTTATATTTGGAATACTGCCTGTGATGGAAAGGTGAGGCCTCCTGTTAGTGTGCACAGAGCAGCCCCTTCTGTAAGAATAGACATAGAACAGCTTGTCTGCTGATGAGAGTGGTGTTAAAATTATACTCTGGTTGTAACAGAAGGGCCCAAGAAGTTTACTTGAGGTTGACAATATAAGTTTATAAGGTGGGTAAATTCACATTTCTGTTTACCTAATTCTAAAGAGTAATTTTTCACCAGAATTAGAGCATTTGATTGTCAATCAAGCCAAATATATTAGACTTGCCAATGACCACTTTCATTATATCATATTACTGTATTTAGGGACATAGAGATCTATAATTAACAAAAATAAATGATGATTTGAAGTAAACTCAAGTTATCAGATATATTGCCTTTTTTGTTAAGAAATCTGGTAGGTAAACTACCATTCTGTTCTTGAACCTTTCTTAGAAATATATTCTATAACAAGTAAATTATGACAGCTTATGTCATTGGAGATACAATTTTTAATTCAAATTTAAATACTGTAGAACACTATTCTGTGTAATTGTACAAGTCTTTTGGGCAAGGATGTATCATTTAAAACATTCTATAAACTGCTTCATGGTTGATTTCATAAGTTCTGTTTAAGGGTCACAATCTGTTAACTTGCTTAGACAAAATATAATAAATGTCATACAAAATGTTACTGATGGATGTATTGTCTGAATTTAAATATAATTTTAGAACTGAAATAAATATGACCTTAAGAAGGCAGGTAGATCACTAATACCATCAAGGAAATAGGTGGATGAAGTGAATGTAGCTTCAAAATGTCAAACCAAAAATTCTATAGTAATTTTAACAAGGACAGCAGGTCAAATGTGAAAGGAACTAATTGCTTATGTGGTTATATGTCATCCTAGGAAGAAGATAAAACTTCAAATTGTAATTGCTGATCATTATGACTTCCATGAGTCTCATGATTTTTGAATGAAGTCTTGACTATGAAAGCTTTTGCCTTGCTTCTTTTTTTTCAAATGCGTAAATTGATTCACATGTTAATTTAGTAAATATTTATTGTGTTACAATATGTAAGGTACTGGGCCAACCATGGTTACAGTTTATAAAAAGTAAAAACATAAATGCAGCACAGGAAAAGAAAATTTGAGAATAAAAGTTTGGATGGTTAAACATGAAGATTCTATTTCACTTGTATTAATACTGTTCTATAAACGCAACTGTGAGATTTTGTAATTTAAGGTCAGGAGGCCCTGTACCTTGAACGATAAGCATATGATTCAGACACAAGTGACTGACTACAGGATGTTTCACCAGCAAAAGTAATTACTAATTATATTCCCATTAGAAGAGAAATATAAATTAGTTAATGATTTTCTTTCCTTATCATTTTTAATTTAATGATCCTGAAAATGTTAGATAGCTGTTTGCTCTTAGAATTACAGAAAAGTCAAGGAGTGCATTTTTTCAAAAACTTTAATGGATTTTTAAGTCACTGTGTCATGAAAGGTTAGCAAATTTCTATGGTCATTCTAATTAAAGTGCAGAAAATGCTTTTTGAATAGATGTCAGATAAATAGTTTTAGAAATACTCTTTTACAAATTACTTTTGACAGATACATAGTAACTTAAATTTATAATGTATAGACACTTGAAGAAAATCTATTATGCTTCTGTAATATCATTTGTGACAGTGAACTCCAGGTAATTTTCCTAATTCTTCTGTGCTAAGGGCACAAATTAAATATAAAAGAAATGCCAATGAAATAGCACGTTTAACCCAGTCATTAGGCATTTTCTTTAAACCTTGTTTTTATCAAAATTATTAAACTACCCTAGATAAAACCTTTCGTCCAGAAGACTTGGGGCAGATGATGATCAACAATATCATATTAGAAAGATAATGACATAATTTAGTTTAAAAGAAAACAGAAATAAAGTTTATAATGTTATTTTTTAGCCTTGAAAGTGACTGTATATTAAAAGCCATTAATATGGCCTCTCCATTTTAAAGTTCATTATGCTTATTAGAAGAAATTTATAGATAAGAAGTATTTTTAAGGAACAAGGATGGGTCAGACAAGTAAAAGTTGATTCTCCCCACTATTTATCTTCAAGTTGAGGCAGGCACAAGGATGGAAGTCCCTCTGTGTCTAAATCAGAGGAGCAGGCACAGGAAAAATAAATAGATACGAGACAAATTTTGCAGATCTGCAGATCATATTCTTGCTTTTGATTTTTCAATTTGTGAGGATTACTTTAGTTACGGATTTTTTAAAAATTATGCTTTGTGATCTTACAGCCAGATGTAAATAGTCTTTCATATGCATCATTATAAAGATAAAATCCTATTGCCTAATTTATTTACATTCTTACTAAGCTAAATATCTATGAACCTCTAGCAGCATCTAGGAATCATTCATTTTTGGAATGGTTTAACATAAGGTAAGTATGGGCATACTTTCATTTAATTAAGTCCACATTTGATTACACAATTGTACATGGGTGTTTGAATATGACTTGTAAAGCATACTGTTTATAGTGTATACTTAATATATTTTTTTTCTTTAAATTTTTCTTCCATTTTATTAATACAATCTTACTTATATTCATCATAATATTTGAAAGCTTTAAACTTAGATAGTGTTTGTATAATATCAAGTATATTTTGTATATATATATTATTATAATTTATGAATATTAAGTATATGTAATTATGGGGTATGTAATATATATTGCTGATGATATATCAGCATGATAATTATTTAAATTATTGCTGAATCCCCAAGGTAAGTATTCTAGTGGCTTGATAGATTTGGCTAAGCAAATTACTTCTATATGTTTTGTTAACAAGGCCAAATGAATAAAATTGTAAATTATGAAGAAATTTTAACTTCAAAGAACGAATACCACTGGCATGTTGATTCATGTTAAAAAATAGCTTTTTGAAATTATTATAAGAAATAATCCATAGTTCTTTTGACCTAATGTAACATGTTAAACAGTCTTTTTCACATTTTCAAAAGTTGATTGAATGACATATCTATGAAGTTCAGAAAAGTGATATGATCTGATTGTCATTTTAAAAGGATCATTCTGTATATTATTATTAGACCATTCTTCTGAAGACTATAAATTCTTAAATGGATTACCCAAGCTTGTGTGTAGATGACAGACTTTGGGTAAAAAAGGTAGAAATAAGGAAACCAGTTAGAAACTTACTGTAATAATAAGAGATGAAAGATGAGGACAACTTGGACCAGGATGATAGCAGTGAAAATACTAGTGAAAGTTGTTGATTTGGGGCTACCTTTTGAAGGGAAGGGATTTGCTGATGAACTAAGTGTGGAGTATGGAAGATGGTAGTCCAGGATGCTCTCAAGTTTGTTTGCTTACACCTGGAAAAATAAATTTATCAATTACCAAATAGAGAAGATTGGTGCGGCTCAGATTTGGAAAGGAGAATCAGGAATTCAAATTCGGACTTGTTAAATCTGAGATCCTATTAGACAAAATTACTTAGGAGGCAGTTGGATGCATAGATCTAACGTTCAAGTGAAAGGTGTGGGATAGAAATATATTTTGTCAGTCATCTGTGTGTAGTGATTTTAAGGCATGAAACTTGGTGAGAACGTCTTAGTGAGTGCAGGGAAAGAAGGAGTCTAATGACTGACCTTAGGCATGGCAGCAGTTGGGAGAGGAGGTAAGAACACTAAGGGAGAGTAAATAAGTGACTAGTGAGGTAGTTATGAGAAGAACAAGATACAATAGTAGTGCTTTTATTTTCCTTCCAGTTTTGTTGAGATATAATTGACATATAGCACTATATAAGTTTATAGTGTATGACATAATGATTTGACTTACATACATGGTGAAATGATTATCAAAATAAGTTTAGTGAACATTCATCAACTCACGTATCTACAAAATTAAGGAAATATAAAAAGAAAGATAGTACTATTTTTAAAACCAAAAGAATACTGAAGAAATGTGTCAATTACTTATGAGAAATCAAATAGGGTGAGCTGGAGAGAAAACATAGACAAACAAAACAATAGGCTTAGCAATGTGAAGGTCATTGTTGACCCTGACAAGAATTGTTTTATGACAAGAGTAAAAAGCTTGTTATATATACACAAAGACTTTTTCGTAAAATATATATTCTTATATATATGGAATATATATGGAATACGTGTTTATATATGGAATATGTGTTTGCGTATGTAAACAACAGGCAATGTAATGTATTGCTACAGTGATGTTTAGTAAAAAGGTTTGAAAATCATTGTTTCAGAGGGCTTTATGTTCTTTTACCATCTTTTTCCATGTTTTACTAATATTGAGCTACCATTAGTTCTTATGAAAGCTCATTAGCCTGTGCTCTGTGCTTAGAAATATATAAAAAGGTTCATTCTCTTTGGTAGAGTAGCCAAGAGAAAAGTGTTCTGGTTGTGGAGTGCCAGTAGAAAAAATTGGAAAAGTAGACTTATGCAAGACTACAAAACACAGTTTCTTAGAAATTACCTGATTTTGAAGAGAAAAATGACCTGATCAGATTTTTGTTTCAGAAGACATTGCTAAGGAGTGGGTTCATAGGCTTGGGGAAATATTAGGAATGAAATTTAGTTAGAAGACTCTTATAGTGGTCCAAGGAAATGTTAATGAAAGCCTAATTTAAGGCACTTTGAGAATGGAGAGTAAGCAGTTGACTCAGGGCCATTATGAAAATATAAAATATTTGAAAATTATTTATTCATCAGTAATGTTCCAGTGCTTGGACATTTAGTGAACAAAACAGAATCAAACCTGTGCCCTCTTGGATATTATATTATATTCTAGTAAATGCAGACAGACAGTAAACATAGTAAAGTAAATTAAGCACCATTTAAAGACCACCTTTGCTGTATCAACAAATTAGTGTAATAACTAACAGATGATTAAACAGGAAAACAACATCAGATGTATATTATAAAGTTACTGAATACCAGGCTATGAACTATTTGGTAGGAAATGTATAAGGCATTTGAAGAGACATGCTTAAGGTAGATCTGTTTAGAAAGGAGTATTAGGAAAAATAATTGAGTAGGTGAGTTAAAATTATATCAGAGAGGACTATGAATGACACACACTTTTTATTTTTTGAGATGATTAGGGTCCTATTGGATTTCTGATTAGATGAATTAAATGATCAGTATGGCATTTGAGAGAGATAATTAAGTGCTGAACAGCATGGAGTAGGTTAACTCAATAAAACCGTGATTCCAACATGTGAACAATACAGTCATTCAATGTGGTTATCTAGGGTTAAAATAAGTCATTCAATAAACACTACTTGTTTTTCTTCCCATTGTTTCTCTCAGCTGTCTTGTGTGTGTGTACATAATTACCTCCCCTCCCCTGCTCCCGTTATCTTCCATCTCTAATATTCACTAATTCTAAACCAGGATTCTGCACAGTCTCTTAATTGTCACTGCAGTAGACTTCTAAAGGTACACGGAGCTTGACTTAGGGGAGTGGTCCTATTACAAAGCAGAAGAAAATGATGTAAGCTGGGGTGCATTATGTCAGAGTCCTTTAAGGAATATCGACATTTTTTAAAAAACATCTTTATTGGAGTATAATTGCTTTACCATAGTGTGTTAGTTTCTGCTTTATAACAAAGTGAATCAGCTATACATATACATATGTCCCCATATCCCCTCCCTCTTGCCTCTCCCTCCCATCCTCCCTATCCCACCCCTCTAGGTGTTCACAAAGCACTGAGCTGATCTCCCTGTGCTATGCGGCTGCTTCCCACTAGCTATCTATTTTACATTTGGTAGTGTATATATGCCCGTACCACTCTCTCACTTCATCCCATCTTACCCTTCCCCCTCCCCGTGTCCTCAAGTCCATTCTCTACATCTGCGAGGAATATTGACATTTTAAAACCAAGAAAATATTTTCAAAAAATAAGTTGAAGACTCAAAGCAAAGAATTCAGTGTTTAAAGATGCACAAAGATAGTAATGGAATTGGAAATGGTATGGAACAAGTGAAAAAGGTGTAGAGTAATTATGTAGAACACCCATAGTGCACCTCCGTTTCAAGTATATCAGATGTAAAAGAGCGACAAGCCAATCTGTTTTCTATGTATAGAGATTGGGTAGGTTTAAGCTTAAGATTCTGGCAGTATGTAGAGCCCCTAAAAGTAATGGGACAATCTTACTGAGTAGCTGTTATGAGATTAAAATAAGGATGCGGGTTAAGACTTTTTAATTTAATATTACAGCCCTTCTTTTGTTTATATACTATGATAAAATTTAATTACAGCAGGACCTTCTCCAAGATGCCATAACTAAACTTGTAAGATTCTTACAAACTTTTTATTTCTATTTGTATGATTCTATTTTTATTCTTATGCCTTTTGTATTTCTTTTAGTCTCTTTAAAAAATCGATGAGTACATGTTTATTGTTTCTTCTGAACTTCTTGAATTTCTAGTTCGAAATATAGACTTAACATATGATTATTTTCTAGGTTTCCTTCCTCATTTGTTTTTATTTCAACAAATGCCTATGGAATGCCTTCCATGTCTACGTATTATTCTTGCTGTTGAAATTATAGTAATAAACAAAAATGGAAAAAAAAAACCTGCTCTTGTGGAGCGTTGTAGTGAGAAGATAGTATAAGAGCTAAGGAAAATGTCAAGAAAAGGATGGGAACTGGTTGGGTGGGGTTTGCAATTTTAGAAACAATGAATAAGGAAAGTCAGATTAAAAGGGCATATTTGAATTAAGACCTGAAAAAGCAAGAGAGAGGACATACAGATATCTGCAAAGAATATGTTCCAGCTGAGGGAACAGTTAGTATGAATGCCCACTAAGACATAATCTCAAAAGAATTCATGACCCTTTGCAGTAAAATTAGAAGCATGTTTGTCTTCTATGTTTTATATAACTTGACCTAGTAAAAATATTCAATTTACAGAAAAATTATTAATAGAATTTAATTCTCCAATCCTTAGATTCTTTTAACTGACACATAATTTGTTGTCTATAATTTAGATTTCTTTGTTTTTCTTCAAGTTTTATTGAAATATAATTGACATATATCACTGTAAAAGTTTAAGGTGTACAGCATAATGATTTGACTTATATACATCATGAAATGATTATTACAGTAAGTTTAGTGAACATCCATCACCAAATATAGATACAAAATATAGATAATAATTCTATTTAAAGAAATTTAAAAAATCGTTGTGATGAAACCTCTTAGGATTTATTCTCTTAACTTTCATGTACAACATATAGCAGTGTTAATTATATTTATAATGTTGTACATTACATCTGTTGTACTTATTTATCTTATAACTGAAAGCCTGTACCTTTTTACTGCCTTTATCCAATTCCCCTCTCCTCATCCCCGCCTCTGGTAACCACAAATCTATTCTCCTTTTCTGTGAGTTTGTTTGTTGGTTTTTGAAGTATAATTGACCTACAGTGCTATTGTATGTTAGTTCCTGTTATACAACATAGTGATTTGGTATTTCCATACATTTCAAAATGATCAGCACAATAAGTCTAGTTATGAAATTCACCATACAAAGATATTACATAGTATTGACTGTACTCCCCATGCTCTCCATTTCTTACCCGTGACATTTATTTTGCAACTGGAAGTTTCTACCTATTAATCTCCCTTACCTATTTTTTCTTTCCTCCATCACCCTCCCCTCTTACAACCACCTGTTTGTTCTCTGTATCTATAACTGTTTCCCTTTTGTTATGTTTGTTCATTTGTTTTTATTTTGTTTAGATTCTAAATATAAGTGAAACATACAGCATTTTTCTTTCTTTGTCTGACTTATTTATCTTAGCGTAATACCTCCTATATTCATCTATGTTTATCACAAATGGCAAGATTTCATTTTGTTTTCAAGGCTGAGTAACATTACATTATATATATGTTATATATATTGATATATATGTATTTATGTATACATAAATATATATAAACATCTTCATCAGTTCATTTGTTGATGGGCACTTATGTGGCTTCCGTGTCTTAGCAACTGTAAATAATGCTGCAATGAACATTGGGGTGCATATATCTTTCCTAATTAGTGTTTTTGTATTCTTCGGACAAATACCCAGGAGTGGAGTTGCAGGATCTTATGGTAGTTCTATTTTTAATTTTTTGAGGAATCTCCATACTGTTTTTCACATTGGCTATATCAATTTCCATTCCCACCAACAGTGCACAAGGGTTTATTTTTTCCACATCCTCACCAGCATTTATTATTTTTTGTCTTTTTGATAATAGCCATCCTCACAGGTGTGAGGTGATATCTCATTGTGGTTTTGATTTGCATTCTCCTGATGATTAGTGATGTTGAGCACTTTTCATGTGCCTGTTGGGCATCTGTGTATCTTCTTTGGAAAAATATATATTCAGATCCTCTGCCCTTTTAACTGAGTTGTTTATTTTTTGATATTGAATTGTATGAGTTCTTTGTATATTTTGGTTATTAACCCCTTATTGGATATATCATTTGCAAATATCTTCTCCCATTCCACAGGTGACCTTTCTGTTTTGCTCATAGTTTCCTTCTCTATGCAAAAGCTTTTTAGTTTGATGTAGTTCCATTTGTTTATTTTTGCTTTTGTTTCCCTTGCCTGAGGAGACATACCCCCAAAATTATTACAAAGACCCATGTCAAAGAGCTTACTGCCTATGTTTTCTCCTAGAACTTTTATAGCTTCAGAACTTATATTTCTGAATTAAGTGTTTAATCCATTTAAAAATTATTTTTGTACATAGTGTGAGAGAGTAGTCCAGTTTAATTCTTTTGCATGTGCCTGTTTTCTTTTACAGAATTTTTTATAGAAAAAAGTATTAATAGTATTTAATTCTCCCCATTATTAGATTCTTCTAACTCGCAATAGTTTGTTCTCTATAATTTACCTTTCTTAAAGACCTGAAAGATAAATTTCAATATCAAAGTACCAACATGAATCTTAAAGACTTATTTCATCAAGAACCATTTTTGAAATAATGTTACTTACTGTGTAAGGTTTACTGAAAATGATGAAATTCACTCTGGACATAAAAAAAAGAAAAATCATAGCAGTTTATATTTTCTCTAAATATCTTCCATTATTCTGTTTCTGTCTTTTTTTTTTTTTTTTTTTTTTTGCGGTACGTGGGCCTCTCACTGTTGTGGCCTCTCCTGTTGCGGAGCACAGCCTTCGGATGTGCAGGCTCAGCGGCCAGGGCTCATGGGTCCAGCCACTCCGTGGCATGTGGGAACTTCCCAGACCGGGGCACGAACCCATGTCCCCTGCATTGGCAGGCGGACTCTCAACCACTGTGCCACCAGGGAAGCCCTATCTATCTTCTTTAATAGGTATAATTTCAGAATAGATTTTCTTCACTATCACTAAAGATCCAGCTCTTCTGGTGAAAGCTTCAGAGATTCTTTTATTGACTTTCAGGCCTGGGAGAGGAAATATTAACCTTATGGCCTCTCTGATAAAATACATGAGTTTCATTTTTCTTTTATTTGTCATAACAAATTATAATTTGTGGTATGGCTCCCCTGGAAGATTACATCCAGATTGAAATGAAGAGTTGTTTAAGGCCTCATTACCTTTGAAGGAGTTTTAATTTTAAATATTTCTTTAATAAGGAAGGTATACATGCAGTAATAGTTTTTTTTAAAGAGTAATTAAAAATAATAAAATATATGAAAATATATATTCAACTCATTATCTAAATTGATATTGATAAAGTAGAATTAATCCATTCACTTTATTCATTTTGTTTTTAGAAATAAAATTGATGTACTTTTTATTCTTTAAGAAAGGGAAATAAGATAGCACTATTATTGCTATTCTAATTTTATTCTAATTTTGTTTACTTTTTCTCAGAGTTTGTCCTCCATAGTAGAAAAATAAGTAAGATATGGTGTTATGGTTATTTTTTTCAGCTTAATCCAATTGGAAAAGTAAAGTCTTCACTATAACATGTATAAATATTAACTATTGGTTGTAAGGCTGGGTTGATGAAATTGCACAGATCAATCATAGAGGTTGTTAATGCAAATGAAACATAGATATGAGCCTAGTAAAACTCCATGCTCTTGAAAAGCAGGTATTATAGGCAGAAGCATAGTGAAATCCTGAAAATATTATGCACACATGGACACATTTAGAAAATTTTGGTTAGACAGACATTATAAATAGCTGGAAGTTCCTCTTGGGTGAGATGGCCATTTTGGAGAAGGTTTACAAACTTGATTTAGGGTTCAGGAACTCAGATTGGACAGAAGAGTGAAAAGGAGGAAATTCACATATGATGACAGAGTAAATGTAGAAAATAGATTCTCAGGGCACACTTTCATGGTCAGGGTTTTTAGGAAAGTTAGGTGGGAATACTAGATGTTGGAGAAACAACTAGACATGCCCAGTTTCAGAGTGTAAGTAGCTATTACAATATTAAAACTAGAGAGAAAAAGAAGAGAATTGATTAATTAAGGAAATTAACACTGGCCTCGGGTCTTAGGAATAAAGCCAAAACAGGAAGAATGTGAGAGCAGAAGAGATGAATGCGAAGATTACAGGGATCAAGTATCCAGAGTATGCTACTATTGGATGCAAGTGCTTAATATAATAATAAAGTGAAAGGGAACTGAGAAACTTGGAATAGACTAGGCTCTAATATTGAAAAACAATTATGTTTATAGTTTGCTGTTTCCGAAAGCAGAATTTAGGGCCAATGGGTAGAGATTTTGTAAAGACATAATTTAGTTCCAATTTTGAACTAATTTCCTCTGTTTAAGGTTATATAAAATTTGAAGTAGACCTTACCAGGGAGTGAGTCCCTCATCAATAGAGTTATGTAAATAGGTTGAATTATCACTTAAGTGATAGTCTATTGAGATTTTCTATAATATATAGAAGTCACCAAGAAATTATATTGCAAAAACTTCCAACTTTTTAAATAATAGTGGGTTTTCGTGGGGCAGGATGGGGAAGGGGGTAATCAGCAGGGATTAGAACTCAATACAAAGATAAGATTGTGGGTAATAAATGTGGTTTAAGTGAAATGAATATAAATTGCGTATGAATTCAGTTTATTCAGCATTTTCTGTCAGTCTCTTCAGTTGTTGGAATTGGTACCTGAGTATAGCAGTTATAAGCCCTGACCTGGAGTCAGGTTGGCTACATTTGAACAGTTTTAAGAACTTCAGATTCTCAACCTTGTTACCGTGACAAGAATTTTAGTTATGATACACTTTAAATAAAATGATTACACTACTACATTAACACTGAATACATTTCTCTAGGGCATCGTTTATCTTACAATTTTTAAATATTAAGAGCATTGCTGTACCTCTTTTTTATGTGAATAATTTTAATATGCATTTTCTCAAAGAAATGAGAATAAGCCTCACTGTAGATAAATCACGTTTCAGTAATTGACAAAACAATCACATTCATTATCATTTTATTTGAGTTATCAATTGAGCTATCTCTATAGTTAATTAACCAATTCAGTGAATATTTTGGGGGTATCAACTGTATACATGCTTGAGGGCTAGACATAGTAGAAGGATAAAAAGATATAGAAGACACTGCCAGTGAGCAGCCCAGAGGTTAATAGAGAAGACAGACATATACATAGATTATATGCATACCATATGTGGCAAGGTTTCTAATAGTTTTTTTTTCTTTTGAATGGAAAACAGAAGAGAAAAAGAATGTTCCACAATTTAAGTAGCATTTTGTGAATTACCTGCTATTAAAGAATTTTTGATAGGTAGAATTGGAAAGAGAAACAATCCAGGAAGAGAAGAAAGCAGTCACTGTCTTGGGTATGAGTGAGGTCTTGACCCTGAAATTTGAGTGGTCTGGTGGATCTTCCTAAGAATCAGATTTAGCTACTGAGTGTAATGAATGGCAAGAGGAAGGTAGAAAAATTATTATGAAATGCAAAGATTTTTAGTTGTATTTTGAAGGTGAAAATATTTTTAGTGGTTTTTTTTATAATGTAAGTAATTATGCTCACGTGAAAGCAAAACAATATGGTCATCTGTAGGTAGAAATAGTGCTCTCCTCTCTAATCTTTCTTTCCACTCTCATCCCCATCCCTTTCATCCTACCAGTCTCTGAGTCAGTCAGTGATAACACTTTCTTGTAAAGTCCTCCTGACTTTAAAAAATAAACATATAATAAACATGTATATTAACACAAATAGAATCATTCAATCCGTAATACTGTGTAACAATTTTTTTTGTTTAATTAGTATACCACGGATATTTCACATATTAGTACTCATGTCTATATGTTCTCCTTTTATGTGATTGTCTGATATTCCATTGTGTAAATATACTATAATTTGATTTGTCCAGTCCCTAATAGATATGCATTTAGCTAGTTTCCAATTTTTCACTGTTACAAATATGACTACCACGAAGTCCCATTTTTAACTACATTTTATTTAATTAGGCTAAATTCTTAAAAGGGCAGTCTCATCATGAAAGGGTTATACATATTTTAAACCTGGATATATATTGTATATTGCCTTTCAAAAAGTTTTATAAATCTGTGCTTCTAACACAATACATGAGAGTGCCTGTGTTGCCACACCATGGCCAAAATCACAATAACAACCATTTCAGCACTTACCAACATAATAAATAAAAAATAGTGTATCTTAAATTTGTGAATATTTGATTATCGGTGAGGTTAAACATTGTTTTATTTGGATATTGCTTTCATTGAAAACTGCTTATTTATGTCTTTGGGGCATTTATTGTTCTATAGGGTATTCATTGTTCATCTTAGAGTTCCTTAAGATTATCAATGCCCTATATATTCTATCATATGTGTTGCAAATATTTTTTCCTTGCTTTGAATGTAACTGTTATGCTGTCTTTTATTCATACAGAAATTTGCAATATTAAGTAGTAATTTTTGTCAGTCATTTTGCATGTGGCTACAGAGGGTAAACAATGGAGAAAAGAATGCAGAATCTTGAACCAGAAAGCTTGGGTTAAGATATTAGCCCTACCATGATTTAATATCCCTGTGCCTTAGGTCTGTACCTCTCATTAATAGTTCCTTTCTCATAGAGGGTTAATGGGTACACATAAATCAACAGAGGTAAAAGTACTTAAGAGAGTGCCTGTTATAATTAAGTACTCAATGAATCTTAGTTCTACTTGTTATTATAGTTTGCATAAATATTTTTTTCCCTTAGTTTATTGGTTAAAGCATCCAGAACAGGGGAAATGGTTAGAATGAGAGTGGCATTTTTTTTTTGTTACTGTCACTAATGAAAACTGTCTTTAAGTTCTAAATGTTAAGAAAAATTTGAATTTTCTGAAAACATGGATGATATTAACTTTGTTTTTGAAAGAGTCATTTGTTTCTGTTACTACAGTGATGCATACTTTTGTCATAAATTTAGTAAATTCAGAAAATTATGATGCAAATATAAATATTATCTGTTATCATAACCCCAAATAATGAACATTTAACTTTTGGTGGGTATCTTCACATCTTCAGTTCCTGCACAAATTAGTATTTTATTTAAAAATGCAAAATCAGATTTTGCATTGTTTTTTATAACTGATTAATAATAACAATATTATTGTACCTGGAATCATAGCAATATTTCTGAATAAGAATAATAAATTTCAATGGAGGAGGGATCATGATCAGATGTATTCTTAGAAAAACTTCAGTAGTATGTTTGAATGATGGATTATAGTGAGAAAACGTTGATAGGAAAAAAGCTTATATAGAAAGTGTATCAACTTATATTAGGCTTCTGCTAGTCACCGAAAAAGAAAAAAAAAAACACCATAAATTAACTGTGGTTTAAAGAAGATAAAAATATATTTCTTCCTCAAGTAAAAGAAATCTGGAGGTTAGTCATTTATAGCTGAGATGGCTCTCTGAGCATTATGATCCCACAGTTCTTTGATCTATAATAGTTCCTCCTCCATCCTGAGCATTTGAATTCTGCCATAGTCCAATGTGGCTGCTTGAGCTCCAGCTACCACATCATAATTCAAGCCAACAGGAGAGGAACAGAAAAAAAAAAAAAAAAACAAGAACATATACTCTTCCTTAAATGTACTCTTCCTAAAAGTTGTACACACTACATCCACCTATATCATATTGTCCAAATTTATTGACTATGAACACATTTAGCTAAAGGGAGGTTAACAAATTTAAAACCAGTGACTCCATAATTAAGAAAGAATGGGAGAACAGATTATGACTCTTGGACTAAGTAGGCTTTTCAGTGGTTAAGATTTGGAATAAATAGGACTTGAACTGGAACAGTAAAAGCAGGAAGAAGGGGATGGATACAAATTTATCAAATTTCGTTTTCACTTAAAGTCCAATATTAGTTCTTGGTACCATAGAAAAACATTTAAAAAACTGAGTTATAACTTACATAGAGGAAAGTGCATCTGTGTTCCATCTAATGCTTAATGTTGTTTATATATGTATATACGTGAAGCTGTGCAATATTTCCATCACTTCCAGAAGGTTCCCTCATGCCTCTTCCCATTCAATAACTGCTTCCATACAATCCACTATTTAATTTCTATTAATATAGACATATTTTGCCTGTTATTGAACTTCATCTAAATATAATCACAATATGCACACTTTTGTGATGGGTTTCTTTCTCTGAGCACACAGACTCTGAAAGTTATCCAGAAAAACAACAAATTGATGAGGGAAAATATCTATTACCTGAAAAGAATAAACTTTAACTGTTTTATGTTATCTGGTAAAATTTCCAAATGAACAGGACTTCAGCATGCATACATATCTAGAAAAAAATGGTGAAAGTGTGCTTCATTTTTCTTCTCTGCCTTGCCATTCTTTCAGTGAATGTGGTATGCTAAGGTGCATGACCATATGTGAGAGAGGGTTAGAGTAAAATAAAGAATTGCTTTAACACCTAAATCCAAAATGCCTACTTGTGTACGCAAGGAATTACACAGAATCAGGAAATTGGTATTCTTAGGGTGGGTAGAGGATTGGGCAGGTCTGAAAATTGGAATATTTTTGGCAGAATTTAATGCTATTAATTTGTTGACTACATTCCTTAGTCAAAAATGTTATGTCATTGGACAAATGGAGAGAAAAAGGCTAATATTGTGAATGTTAAGTGCTTGCATATTTGTCCATTCTTAAATTTATTTTAGAAGCATTTATGTACTCATTTATGTTTCCTCAAAAGTTGCTTATTATTATTCTAAAAGGGCAACCAAAGGAATGCATCTAAATGGGAAATATATAAGTAATAATTAAAATTACCAACAAAACAGAGAAAGCTAAAGACACTTTGTAATCATCCAAGCATCAGATTGTTCAGTTCTTTAGATTAAAGCAAGTGCTCAGCACTCTTAAAATTTCTAAGTAATTAAATTGGTTCTGTAGTTTGGCTACTGTGACTATAATCTTGCTGATATGGATGCTATTTTATTAATGATATCTCAAGGGGAATTTGCAGTAGCTTGAAAATTAATGAAATATTAATAACCAACAACCAAAGAAGTGCAGATATGTCTGCTTTGGAAAAGACGTGACCTACATGCTCCTTACGTTAAAAGCTTTTTATTTATTTTTTTATTTGAATTTGCATTTTAAGCATGACAATGTATGCTATAACTTAATAGTGGGCATTTCATTGGAAATATAGTGTGCATATTTTGTGGTCTTTGAAAAACCTTTGTGCAAAACATTATTTTGGGTAATTTGACATGTTTGGGTGTTAACAAAATTTTTTTTTTACAGTAAAAGAAGTGGTTTGTATTTTCATATAATGTAATATGTGACATACTTCTGTGATAAGAGGAAATAAGCTGAACTGCTTTGAATTCAAGTGAAAAACAGATGTTTCATCTACAGAAGGAGGATGGCTAACCTGCTGGAGAGGATTCTCTGTGATGTTATATGGCAGGGCATGAAATTACTGAGTAGTGAGAAGTCAAATTTTCACTCATAAAAGGGAAGAACTCTACCTACCCTAAAGCATCACTCTATTGTAGAGAAGATCCCTGTCTCTGAATGGATTATACAGATACAATGTGTTGAGAGTAGCAATACAGAGGTGATACATGGTCAAATGTTAAATTTCACTTAGTTTATTGGAGGAAATATCACCTCCCCCAAGTCATTTAAAATTCTTATTTGAAGACATAGTTTTAAGCAATGACATAAGCATTAAAAATGGGCAGAAGAAGTGAATAGACATTTTTCCAAAGAGGAAATGCAGATGGCCAACAGGCACATGAAAATATGCTCAACCTTGTTAATCATCAGGGAAATGTATATCAAAACCATAATGAGATATCCCCTCACACCTGTCAGAATGGCTATTATCAAAAAGAACACAAATAATAAATGGCTGTGAGGATATGGATAAAGGGGAACCTTTGTACACTGTTGGTGGGAATGTAAATTGATGCAGCCATTGTGGAAAACAGTATGGAAGTTCCTCAAAACTACCATATCACCCAGCAATTCAACTCCAGGGTATATATTCAAAACAACCGAAAGCACTAATTCAAAAAGATACATGCTCTTCTCCATCGAAGCAGCAGCATAGCACAGGGAGATCAACTCCGTGCTTTTGACTACCTAGTGGGGTGGGATAGGGAGGGTGGGAGGGAGGGAGACGCAAGAGGGAAGAGATATGGGGATATATGTATATGTATAGCTGATTCATTTTGTTATAAAGCAGAAACTAACATACCATTGTAAAGCAATTATACTGCAATAAAGATGTTAAAAAAATCTTGGATCAAAACAAACAAAAACAAAACAAAAACAAAAAGATACATGCACCCCAATGTCCATAGCACATTATTTACAATTTCCAAGATATGGTTGCAACCTATATGTCCATCAACAGATGAATGGATAAAGAAGATGTGGTAAGAATATGCAATGTAATACTAGCCATAAAAAAGAACAAAGTTTTGCCATTTGCAGCAACATAGATGGACAATTGAGGGCATTATGCTAAGTGAAATAAATCAAAAAAGGACAAATATTGTATGATACACTTACATGAGGAATCTAAAAAATACAACAAACTAATGAATATAACAAAAAAGAAGCAGACTTACAGATATAGAGAAGAAACTAGTGGTTACTAGTGGTGGGGGCAGAGGGGCAATATAGGGGTAGGAAAGTGGGAGGTACAAACTATTGTGTGTAAGATAGGCTCAAGGATGTATTGTACAACATGAGAAATATAGTCAATATTTCGTAATAGCCATAAATGGAAAGTAACCTTTAAAGATTGTATAATTTTTTTTTATAAAATAGGGAAACTATACAAAGTAAATTGTGTCTAACTTATCTTAGGTAATTGTTGTGTGTATGTGGCGGGGGGGGGGGGCAATTACCATAAAGTATTAACCTTTATATTGACCCTTTACATATATGGCTTAGCATGACTCTGAATTTATTTTTCACTAAGAATGGAGAAAAATAGCTTTTGTGATCATTTGAGAATCTTTTTTTTTTTTTTCTACAAGCTGGTGGGAATTTTTATACTCCTAACTCAGAACATCTTTACACAGGCCCAGATTTTTAGAACAATTAGTGTTCTCAAGAAAGAACAGAAGGAGAAAACCTTTTTTCTTTTTTTTAAACTGACATTTGCATAGCCTTCTATGCAAAGCCATAAGTTGGTACACGTATAATTCTATTACTAAGCTCACTGAAAAATAATTCATTTTCTCTGTATACATTATATCCATCCGTGAACTTGAATGTTGTAATTTGTGATGTGGAAAATGTCCTAACAAACCGAGCATTAATTATAGCAAGATCAAATACAAAGACTTTACAGAAGTACTAATGATGAGAAAGGTTTTATCCTTTTCATATATAATTGTTTTTTCATTTGAGGAAATGTTATTTAGCAAGCATGGAATGATATTTTTAGTCTAGAGAGTTAATTAATAATTCATTCATGAATAATCATTAAAAGCAATTATTAAAATGTATGTCTAACTTCACAAAGCACAACATTAAAATGTGTGTGCTTATTTACTCTGGTGATTTTTATTTACAGACCTGCTTCTTGTACCCTCTGCATCTCTTAGTACCATCCTTACTTAGTAGCCTTATTAGTACCTTACCAGTACCCTTTGGACATTTTTTCTCTCCTTCTCTTTCTTTCTCTCCATATATTTCTATAGAGTGAACACATAGAGTCTTATGAATCTGTGTTTACTAGGTTAGTGTTGCCTATAAGAAGAAAAAGTAATAGCCACAGTTTTTAAATAAATTTATGGTCACCATAATGTATTTAGACAGAATTTTAAAAGTTATTTGTAACAGAAATGTATATCCTTTTCTTATAAATATAAACACGTTAAAGAGCTTTTGCTTAATTTAGATTTCCTTAATTCATTTTTGAAATAAGATTTGAAGTGTTGTCCTATACTTACTGCTCAAAATGCCATTTAATATAGATGTAGTACATGAGAATATGTATGGCTCTATGCTCTAATATTTGCACACAATAGAGTCTGAATGACCTATTATTAAAGTTCTTCCTTGTTGTCAACGTATTGCTTTTGTAAAAGGCCCTTTAAAAAGCATATGATAAAGGAGTAGTGTCAAAATGATTAATCCATTGGCACAGATCAAATTATTTGATTATTTATCGGAAAACATGGGCCCAGTGAATAGGAGTTAACTCAAATATCTTTTGATATCTTAAAGTATTCTGAACTGACACCTTTTACCTCCTATGTTGTGTTTTTCTTCTCTCTCTCAATTTTATGCTCCTTGGTAGCCTGACTTTCTACAATGTTTCCAGTAGAAGTTATTTACTTCCTGTGTGATGCTACTAAAATATGCAGCCATGATGATAGCACATGATGATAGCCATGATGATGTGATATTAGACTTATGTTTCCACACTAAGCTGTGAATTCTTAAAAATTAGTTCAGGTCTTAAATAAATTTGTATCAGAGCCCAGCACCATGCTTGCTACATGACAGAAACTAATAGTTGCTTGTTGTCAAATGAAGGAGTAATTGAACTCCCTTCTAACTGATCCAGACAATGAGAAATCAACCTAGAGCAGGTGCTCTTCATCAAAACCTAATATTCTGTATTTCACAAGTTATAGACTCAAAGAGTCTCAATGATATCTCTGAAATTCACAGAGGTGGGGACTGAAAATATGTTTTTATCTTGTTTCGTTTTGGTAAAGCAGCATTACTTGTAATAAAAATTTACCTGTAAGTTTTAAGGTGCCCCTTTGCACCTTGTGTATTCTGATTTGGAATACCCTATTTTAGTTCCATTATTTATGTGCTTCATATATATTGTAATATTTTATTTATGTGAAGGTTATTACAGTACCACAATATGTGCTAGTGATTTCTAATTGGTCTATTAATAATATCACTGATAGATATTAGAATACTAATCTAATAGTAATTTATTTTCTAAGTCTTTAGAAATCTTCCCTTTAATTCAGCAGTATATCTTCTAATCCTATTTTTAAAATAATATGAATACCACAATAAGGGACTTAGTTTCGAAATAATAGGCCATATCAGTAGCAAAATATCACTTAAGTAGAATGTGAATAGTTGGGACAGTGTATTTCAATATAATGTCACAATTACGTAAAAAAAAACTTAAAAGACATTTCATAATCTTGATGTAACTTCAGGAAAGAATTGCATTTTTTATGGTCACTGGTGCTTGAGAAGTAAAAAGAAAAAATACTATTTTGTAGTTAATTGGCAGGAACAATGGAATGCATTGAGATAGTCTTTTTTTTTCTATTTTTTTTATTACTTTCTGCTTTATAACAAAGTGAATCAGTCATACATATACATCTGTTCCCACATCCCCTCCCTCATGCATCTCCCTCCCTCCCACCCTCCCCATCCCTCCCCTCCAGGCGGTCACAAAGCACCGAGCTGATCTCCCTGTGCTCTGCGGCTGCTTCCCACTATCTATCTACCCTACGTTTGGTAGTGTATATATGTCCATGCCTCTCTTTCGCTTTGTCACAGCTTACCCTTCCCCCTCCCCATATCCTCAAGTCCATTCTCAAGTAGGTCTGTGTCTTTATTCCCGTTTTACCCCTAGGTTCTTCATGACATTTTTTTTCTTATATTCCATATATATGTGTTAGCATACGGTATTTGTCTTTCTCTTTCTGACTTACTTCACTCTGTATGACAGACTCTAGGTCTATCCACCTCATTACAAATAGCTCAGTTTCGTTTCTTTTTATGGCTGAGTAATATTCCATTGTATATATGTGCCACATCTTCTTTATCCATTCATCCGATGATGGACACTTAGGTTGTTTCCAGCTCCGGGCTATTGTGAATAGAGCTGCAATGAACATTTTGGTACATGTCTCTTTTTGAATTATGGTTTTCTCAGGGTATATGCCTAGTAGTGGGATTGCTGGATCATATGGTAGTTCTATTTTTAGTTTTTTAAGGAACCTCCATACTGTTCTCCATAGTGGCTGTACCAATTCACATTCCCACCAGCAGTGCAAGAGTGTTCCCTTTTCTCCACACCCTCTCCAGCATTTATTGTTTCTAGATTTCTTGATGATGGCCATTCTGACTGGTGTGAGATGATATCTCATTGTAGTTTGATTTGCATTTCTCTAATGATTAATGATGTTGAGCATTCTTTCATGTGTTTGTTGGCAGTCTGTATATCTTCTTTGGAGAAATGCCTATTTAAGTCTTCTGCCCATTTTTGGATTGGGTTGTTTGTTTTTTTGCCATTGAGCTGCATGAGCTGTTTATAAATTTTGGAGATTAATCCTTTGTCAGTTGCTTCATTTGCAAATATTTTCTCCCATTCTGAGGGTTGTCTTTTGGTCTTGTTTATGGTTTCCTTTGCTGTGCAAAAGCTTTGAAGTTTCATTAGGTCCCATGTGTTTATCTTTGTTTTTATTTCCATTTCTCTAGGAGGTGGGTCCAAAAGGATCTTGCTGTGATTTATGTCATAGAGTGTTCTACCTATGTTTTCCTCTAAGAGTTTGATAGTTTCTGGCCTTACATTTAAGTCTTTAATCCATTTTGAGCTTATTTTTGTGTATGGTGTTAGGGAATGATCTATTCTCATACTTTTACATGTCCCTGTCCAGTTTTCCCAGCACCACTTATTGAAGAGGCTGTCCTTTCTCCACTGTACATTCCTGCCTCCTTTATCAAAGATAAGTTGGCCATATGTGCGTGGGTTTACCTCTGGGCTTTCTATCCTGATCCACTGATCTATCTTTCTGTTTTTATGCCAGTACCACACAGTCTTAATTACTGTAGCTTTGTAGTATAGTCTGAAGTCAGGGAGCCTGATTCCTCCAGCTCCTTTTTTCGTTCTCAAGATTGCTTTGGCTACTCGGGGTCTTTTGTTTTTCCAAACAAATTTTGAAATTTTTTGTTCTAGTTCTGTGAAAAATGCCAGTGGTCGTTTGATAGGGATTGCATTGAATCTGTAGATTGCTTTGGGTAGTAGAGTCATTTTCACAATATTGATTCTTCCAATCCAGGAGCATGGTATATCTCTCCATCTATTTGTATCATCTTTAATTTCTTTCATCAGTGTCTTATAATTTTCTGCATACAGGTCTTTTGTCTCCTTAGGTAGGTTTATTCCTAGATATTTTATTTTTTTTGTTGCAATGGTAAATGGGAGTGTTTTCTTGATTTCATTTTCAGATTTTTCATCATTAGTGTACAGGAATGCCAGAGATTTCTGTACATTAATTTTGTAACCTGCTACTTTACCAAATTCACTGATTAGCTCTAGTAGTTTTTCGGTAGCATCTTTAGGATTCTCTATGTATAGTATCATGTCATCTGCAAACAGTGACAGCTTTACTTCTTCTTTTCCAATTTGGATTCCTTTTATTTCCTTTTCTTCTCTGATTGCTGTGGCTAAAACTTCTAAAACTAGGTTGAATAAGAGTGGTGAGAGTGGGCAGCCTTGTCTTGTTCCTGATCTTAGTGGAAATGGTTTCAGTTTTTCACCATTGAGGACAATGTTGGCTGTGGGTTTGTCATATATGGACTTTATTATGTTGAGGAAAGATCCCTCTATGCCCACTTTCTGCAGGGTTTTTATCATAAATGGGTGTTGAATTTTGTCGAAAGCTTTCTCTGCATCTATTGAGATGATCATATGGTTTTTCTCCTTTAGTTTGTTAATATGGTGTATCACGTTGATTGATTTGCGTATATTGAAGAATCCTTGCATTCCTGGAATAAACCCCACTTGATCATGTTGTATGATCCTTTTAAAGTGCTGTTGGATTTTGTTTGCTAGTATTTTGTTGAGGATTTTTGCATCTATGTTCATCAGTGATATTGGCCTGTAGTTTTCTTTCTTTGTGACATCCTTGCCTGGTTTTGGTATCAAGGTGATGGTGGCCTCGTAGAATGAGTTTGGGAGTGTTCCTTCCTCTGAAATTGTTTGGAAGAGTTTGAGAAGGATGGGTGTTATCTCTTCTCTAAATGTTTGATAGAATTCGCCTGTGAAGCCATCTGGTCCTGGGCTTTTGTTTGATGGAAGATTTTTAATCACAGTTTCAATTTCAGTGCTTGTGATTGGTCTATTCATATTTTCTATTTCTTCCTGAGTCAGTCTTGGCAGGTTGTGCATTTCTAAGAATTTGTCCATTTCTTCCAGGTTGTCCATTTTATTGGCATAGAGTTGCTTGTAGTAATCTCTCATGATCTTTTGTATTTCTGCAGTGTCAGTTGTTACTTCTCCTTTTTCATTTCTAATTCTATTGATTTGAGTCTTCTCCCTTCTTTTCTTGATGAGTCTGTCTAATGGTTTGTCAATTTTGTTTATCTTCTCAATGAACCAGCTTTTAGTTTGGTTGATCTTTGCTATCGTTTCCTTCATTTCTTTTTCATTTATTTCTGATCTGATCTTTATGATTTCTTTCCTTCTGCTAGCTTTGGGGGTTTTTTGTTCTTCTTTCTCTAATTGCTTTAGGTGCAGGGTCAGGTTGTTTACTCGAAATATTTCCTGTTTCTTAAGGTGGGATTGTATTGCTATAAACTTCCCCCTTAGAACTGCTTTTGCTGCATCCCATAGGTTTTGGGTTATCGTGTCTCCATTGTCATTTGTTACTAGGTATTTTTTAATTTCCTCTTTGATTTCTTCAGTGATCACTTCGTTATTGAGTAGTGTATTGTTTAGCCTCCATGTGTTTGTATTTTTTACAGCTCTTTTCCTGTAATTGATGTCTAGTCTCATAGCATTGTGGTCGGAAAAGATACTTGATACAATTTCGATTTTCTTAAATTTACCAAGGCTTGATTTGTGACCCAAGATATGATCTATCCTGGAGAATGTTCCATGAGCACTTGAGAAAAATGTGTATTCTGTTGTTTTTGGATGAAATGTCCTATAAATATCAAATAAGTCCATCTTGTTTAATGTATCATTTAAAGCTTGTGTTTCCTTTTTTATTTTCATTTTGGACGATCTGTCCATTGGTGAAAGTGGGGTGTTAAAGTCCCCTACTATGATTGTCTTACTGTCTATTTCCCCTTTTATGGCTGTTAGTATTTGCCTTATGTATTGTGGTGCTCCTATGTTTGGTGCATAAATATTTACAATTGTTATATCTTCTTCTTGGATTGATCCCTTGATCATTATGTAGTGTCCTTCTTTGTCTCTTCTAATAGTCTTTATTTTAAAGTCTATTTTGTCTGATATAAGAATTGCTACTCCAGCTTTCTTTTGATTTCCATTTGCATGGAATATCTTTTTCCATCCCCTTACTTTCAATCTGTATGTGTCTTTAGGTCTGAAGTGGGTCTCTTGTAGACAGCATATATATGGGTCTTGTTTTTGTATCCATTCAGCCAGTGTGTGTCTTTTGGTGGGAGCATTTAGTCCATTTACATTTAAGGTAATTATTGATATGTATGTTCCTATTCCCATTTCCTTAATTGTTTTGGGTTCGTTATTGTAGGTATATTCCTTCTGTTGTGTTTCTTGCCTAGAGAAGTTCCTTTAGCATTTGTTGTAAAGCTGGTTTGGTGGTGCTGAACTCTCTCAGCTTTTGCTTGTCTGTAAACGTTTTAATTTCTCCATCAAATCTGAATGAGATCCTTGCTGGGTAGAGTAATCTTGGCTGCAGGTTTCTCTCCTTCATCACTTTCATTATGTCCTGCCACTCCCTTCTGGCTTGTAGAGTTTCTGCTGAGAGATCAGCTGTTAACCTGATGGGGATTCCCTTGTGTGTTATTTGTTGTTTTTGCCTTGCTGCTTTTAATATGATTTCTTTGTTTAATTTTTGACAGTTTGATTAATATGTGTCTTGGTGTATTTCTCCTTGGATTTATTCTGTATGGGACTCTCTGTGCCTCCTGGACTTGATTAACTATTTCCTTTCCCATATTGGGGAAGTTTTCAACTATAATCTCTTCAAATATTTTCTCAGTCCCTTTCTTTTTCTCTTCTTCTTCTGGAACCCCTATAATTCGAATGTTGGTGCGTTTAATGTTGTCCCAGAGGTCTCTGAGACTGTCCTCTGTTCTTTTCATTCTTTTTTCTTTATTTTGCTCTGCATCAGTTATTTCCACTATTTTATCTTCCACCTCACTTATCCGTTCTTCTGCCTCAGTTATTCTGCTATTGATCCCATCTAGAGTATTTTTCATTTCATTTATTGTGTTTTTAATCGATGCTTGATTCATCTTTAGTTCTTCTAGGTCCTTGTTAACTGTTTCTTGCATTTTGTCTATTCTATTTCCAAGATTTTGGATCATCTTTACCATCATTATTCTGAATTCTTTTTCAGGTAGACTGCCTATTACCTCTTCATTTGTTAGGTCTGGTAGGTTTTTATCTTGCTCCTTCACCTGCTGTGTGTTTTTCTGTCTTCTCATTTTGCTTATGTTACTGTGTTTGGGGTCTCCTTTTTGCAGGCTGCAGATTCGTAGTTCCCGTTGTTTTTCGTGTCTGACCCCAGTGGCTAAGGTTGTTTCAGTAGGTTGTGTAGGCTTCCTGGTGGGGGGGACTAATGCCTGTGTTCTGGTGGTTGAGGCTCGATCTTGTCTTTCTGGTGGACAGGTCCACGTCTGGTGGTGTGTTTTGGGGTGCCTATGGCCTTATTATGTTTTTAGGTAGCTTCTCTGCTAATGGGTGGGGTTGTGTTCCTGCCTTGCTAGTTGCTTGGCATAGGGTGACCAGCACTGTAGCTTGCTGGTCGTTGACTGAAGCTGGGTGCTGGTGTTGGGATGGAGATCTCTGGGAGATTTTCGCTGCTTGATATTATGTGGAGCTGGGAGGTCTCTTGTGGACCAGTGTCCTGAAGTTGGCTCTCCCACTTCAGAGGCTCAGCACTGGCTCCTGGCTGCAGCACCAAGGGCCTTTCATCCACCCGGCTCAGAATAACAGGGAGAAAAAGCAGAAAGAAAGAATTAGTAGAAGAAAGAAAGAGAGAGGGAAAGAAAGGAAGAAGGGAAGAAAGGAAGGAAGGAAGGAAGAAAGAAAGAAAGGAGGGAGGGAGTGAGGAAGGATGGAAAGAAAGAAGGAAAGAAAGGAGGGAGGGAGGGAGCAATGAAAGCAAAAGGAAGAGTGAATGGAAGAAGGGAGGGAGGGAGGAAGGAAAGAAAGAAAGAAAGACAGGAGGGAGGGAGGGAGGAAAGAAAGAAAAAGAAAGTGGAAAGAAGAAGGGTGGGAGGGAGGGAGGAAAGAAAAAGAAAGAAGGAAAGGAAGAGCGGAGGGAGGGAGGTAGGAAGGGAAGGTAGGAAAAAAATAAAGAGCAGGTAAAGTAAAATAGAATAAAGTATGAAATATAGTAGCGTTATTAAAATTAGAAAGTAATTATTGAAAAAAAAAAAAAAAAAACGGACCGATAGAACCCTGGGACATATGGTGGAAGCAAAGCTATACAGAGAGAATCTTACACAGAAGATTACACATACACATTCACAAAAAGAGAGCAGGGGGAAAAATCAAAAATCTTGCTCTCCAAGTCCACCTCCTCAATTTGGGATAATTCGTTGTAAAAAGAGGAAAAGGGCAAGAAGTCTGAAATCTTGCTCTCTAAGTCCACCTCCTTACTTTGGAATAATTCGTTGTAAAAAGAGGAAAAGGGGGGAAAGTCTTAAATCTTGTCCTCAAAGTCCACTTCCTCAATTTGGGATGATTCGCTCTCCATTCATGCACTCCACAGACGCAGGGCACATCAAATGGACCGTGGAGCTTTAATCCGCTGCCTCCGAGGCTGCACAGAGAGATTTCCCTGACTCTGCTCTCACAGCTCCCGGGTCTCAGCCCTGGACCTGGCCCCGTCTCTGTGCGTAGGTCGCCGGAGGGCGTCCGTTCTTCGCTCAGACAGGACGGGTTTAAAGGAGCCGCTGATTCGGGGGCTCTGGCTCACTCAGGCAGAGGGGAGGGAGGGGCGTGCAGTGTGGGGCGGGCCTGCGGCGGCAGAGGCCGGCGTGACGTTGCAGCAGCCCGTGGCGCTCCGTGCGCTTTCCCGGGAAAGCCGTCCCCGGGTCTCGGGACCCCGGCAGTGGCGGGGTGCACAGGTCCCCCGGACGGCGGGGCGGACAGTGACCCGCGCTCGCACACAGGCCCCGCGGCTGCGGCGGCGGCGGGCGGCGGCAGGCGGCGGCGGTGGCGGGCCGCGGGGGCGGCGGCGGCGGCGGGCCGCGGCGGCGGCGGGCCGCGGCGGCGGCGGGCGGCGGTGGGCGGCGGGCGGCGGCGGGCCGCGGCGGCGGCGGGCGGCGGGCGGTGGGCGGCGGCGGCGGCGGCCCACGCCCGTCTCCGAGGTCCACGCCTTACCCGCAGCTCGCGCCTGTCTCCGGCGCTTCCCTAAGCAGCCCTCTTAATGCCCTCTTCTCGCACACCAGGAAACAAAAGTGAAAAAAGTCTCTTGCCTCTTCAGCAGCTCCAGACTCTTTCCCCGGACTCCCTCTGGGCTAGCCGTGGTGCACTAACCCCTTCAGGCTCTCTTCCTGCCGCCAGCCCCAGTCCTCTCCCTGCGCTCCGACTGAAAGCCGATACCCAAGCCTCAGCTCCCAGCCCCGCCCGCCACGGCGGCCAAGCAGACAAGCCTCTCGGGCTGGTGTGTGCCTGAGGGCACCGATCCTCTGTGCCGGAATCTCTCCGCTTTGCCCTCCACACCCCTGTTGCTGTGCTCTCCTCCGCTACTCCGAAGCTTTCCCCCTCCGCCACCTGCAGTCTCCGCCCGCGAAGGGGCTTGTAGTGTGTAGAAACCTTCCCTCCTTCACGGCTCCCTCCCACTGGTGCAGGTCCCGTCCCTATCCTATTGTCTCTGTTTATTCTTTTTTTCTTTTGCCCTACCCAGGTATGTGGGGAGTTTCTTGCCTTTTGGGGGGTCTGAGGTCTTCTGTCAGCGTTCAGTAGGTGTTCTGTAGGAGTTGTTCCACGTGTAGATGAATTTCTGATGTATCTGTGGGGAGGAAGGTGATCTCCGCGTCTTACTCTTCCGCCATCTTCCTCCGGGTCCCCGAGATAGTCTTTATTGAGTTTTATTCCCCAATCTATGGAATGCTAAATGGAAGAAATTTTTAATTAAAATTTTAGAAATGTTATTAGAATTGTATATGTAACAATAAAATGAGTGATAGACAGGAAGAAGAAGGAAACAAGTTGGAGAAAGAAACAAAAATGATGGAATGCTACAAAAATCAGATCTCAAGAAGGACAGTGAGCTCTTATTAGTTCTCAAGAAAATTAAAACCAGCAAGCCACCCAGATAAGCCAGTTGGCCTCTATAGAAATTTAAGGGTAAAATAAAACAGGATTTTGTGGGGCTACTTTTAGAAGAAACTCCTGTAGAAAGCTTAAAATCATGAAGGAAAGAGGAATACTAAATGTATTAATATAATTTATATATTAATAATATTCTAATAGAAAAATTTAATAAGTGCACTCTAACAGGATATAGAAATGTTCCTTAAATGGAGCTGAGTTTCCTTTTCTTCAATGTTGTATTTTAAGCAATGCAATTTAATTTATACATTATTTTACCTTAGTTTAACAAACATTTATTGAAAATTCTCCTATGTTCCAGGCAATATGCTAGGTACTAGTGTTACTAAAATAACAAATTGGCCTCCACAATCTAATGAATCAAGTTTGCAGTGGTAGGGAAAAAATATAAACAGACCAGAATGTTACTAGGTGATAAAGTGTTGTGTAATTAAATGCAATTAATATGTAAAATGTAATTATTATACAAGATGCAATTATTATAGGATAACAACTGGGAAGATGGACAATACCATACCACGTTATATGAAATTACATTTGAGCTAAATTTTACCAGGATGAGGAGGCTTGTCCTAGAGCAGGAGGAAGGCAGGTTAAGCAGATGCAGAGAGAAAGGATTAGTTGTACACTGAAATAGTTATCGTATCACTCTATAGTCAACCTGTGCCAGCTATTGTTGTAAGCTTACTGTATGTCTGACATACATCAGGCAATCTGGCTTCAAGGTCTGGACTCTTAACCACAATGCTATACTGTGTTTCATGATAATATAGTGTGTTCTGGCAGGATTGAAGCTATTCAGTGTGAGTGGATCAAAGGGTTCATGTAATGGAATGGTTACAAATCAAATGACAAATTGTTAAGACTAGAATCTAAAGTGGCTTATAAGCTATGACAGGGATACTTATATTTTATCTTAGAGGAAATGGTAAGTCATCGAACATTTTTATACAGGGAGCAACATAATGTTTTTATTTTAGAAAAAAAATCAAGACAAGGATCCTGTTTAGGAGTTTATGCAATAGACTCTCTGAGAAGTGAGGAAAATTAGGATATAGACATGGTGAATGTAATGAACTTGAGACATTGTTTCAGAAACGGGTGGAAAATTGAGTCAGAAAAAAATTGAGAGGTATAGTGGAAAAGGCATGGACCATGACACCAAATAATTTTTAAAGTATTTATTAATTCAGTCATTCAATATAATTTACATTATGAACTTCTTTCAATATTTTATAATATTTTACACTATGGGGTTACAATTAGGGTTTCTTTCACCAAAAAACAGCCCAATAGCTGAGCTAGAGAACATATAGGATCAATGAAAAAATAAAAATGATCACTAATGAATATCAGATTTTAAAGATAATTCTGTATTATTTATTCACACAACATAGTCAACATCATTTGTTTCCACGGTGCCATCTAGTCTAAAATGTTCGTATGAACCATTTATGCTTCATTTAAAAGGCCTAGACATATTAGAAAAATCCTGAGAGCTAACCATAAAACCGTGTTTAGCAATATCCACCCATGGGAACAAGAATGATTTGAGTTCTAAAACCTGAAGAGACACTACCAAATGTAAAATTGATGGCTAGTGGGAAGCTGCTGCATAGCACAGGGAGATCAGCTCGATGTTTTGTGACATCCTAGAGGGGTGAGGTAGGGAAGGTGGGAAGGAGGCTCAAAAAAGAGGGGATATGGGGATATATGTATACATATAGCTGATTCACTTTGTTGTACAGCAGAAACTAACACAACATTGTAAAGTAATTATACTCCAATAAAGATATTAAAAACAAAAAACAGTGAGATACAACTTCACACCACTAGAATGTTTATAATAAAAAAGACAGATAATACCCCCCAAAAAAAACAATCAAAAAAATAAACCCTGAAAAGAGAAGCATAGTTAGAAATCAGCAGTTTCATTAATTTTCTAATTCTTATTGCTTCAAGTCTAAATTTTCTGTGAGATTAAGAGCTACCTATTTTCTAGATACCCTTTATCTTCCTCTCTAGCTTAGCTTGCCAACACTTTCCTTGACAGACCGTCCATGCTATGAGCATGTTTCACCTTCCGCTAAAACATACCAGATTCTTTCCTATCTAAAAAAGCCTGGCCTAAAATCTGCAAAGATAGTAGTTAAACAGAGGAAGAGCTGCTATCCAAGAAAACCCCTCATATATTCATATAATCCTAGATATCATAGTAGGGTCTGATAACTTTAAAGAGTAATATGGAACTTGCCCCATTCCTAAGCGGAGGTCATGATTGTAAATAATGCCTTTCTTTGAAAAGCAAAGAGTGCTAGTAATTTCCAGAGCAAAGCAGTGGAATTCCTCAATCATAGAGATTGATTATTATGGGATGGAAGGAGCACATATAGTATGCAGACTGGAAAACATAATTTTTATGTGAACATTTGTTATGTATAACAATAAACATATTGTTTGTTTTATATAATTTATTTATTGAATTGCACAAAGATTCAATTTAATAGCTGATTTGAAAAAAATAAACTGCTTTATAAGAATATGCCATATATATAATGGCATTCCATGTGGTTTTTAATATTATGTTTAAAATCTTACCATTTCTTGTATGCTACTATTACAGGTTTATAAACTTTCATTTTAAAACCATATTTTACCATTTTTAAAATTTATTTTATCTTTATCACTGGATGGTGTGTATTTATATAATTGTAAATTTTGCCCTTTGAAGATCTATGTATTTGCAGAAATGTTCAATTCTTACAAATGATTATAAGATGATTTCACTAGAGAAAATATGAGTTTCAGGTCCATTTGCCAATTTTCTGCCTGGATTGTTGTTTTTATATAGCTGAATCAAAACCCTTAAAGAATATAGTGAAGAGCAGATATAATAACTTATTAACTACACTGTCTCATTCTTTATCTACATTGGACAAAATTAACAAGTTTCTGAAAAAATATATAGACTAAATTGCCATTTTATACAAGTTATGTTCTGTGGCAGTTCAGATTAGTTGTGTTATTCAAATCACATTGGAATTCAAGAACACTAGAACAGAAAAATAAAAACCATAGGTACTTTTAGGTCAATGTGTTTGTTGTCATAAGTCTGTTGGTATATCTTCAAATTTATATTTGCTTTTATTTGCAAGTTACTGAGGATTTTTATAAGAAGACAAGCTTAGATAATGCTGTTTAAAAACTGTGATTAACGTTAGTCACAGGATCAGCTAATGCTATTTTGCTGGCGCACTTTTATAATATCTATAAAAGTCTGTGCATTTGCTCCTTCACTTATGTAATTCACACTTGATTATGGAACTGAAAAGAATTTATAGTCTTTAAGTTTCGAATTCTGATCAGAGCAATATCTGTATTATCACAGGACTTTATCACGGGATTGTCCTACTCTCACAATCTCTCTGAAGGCCTATGCATATACTTTGACAGTAATATGATATTATAGAGCTCTGTCAATAGACAGGAATAAGCTAGTTATGTTCCTGAAAAAGAAAGAAGTTTAACGGAGAATAGTAAACAATAGGAATGATAGGAAATAAGGTCAGAAAAGAGTCCAGGGGAAGATCATACAGTACCTTTTATGGGTCACAGTAATAGTTTGCATGTAATTCTAATTACAAGAGGAATCAATAGAAGGGCTTTAAATGAGCATAGTGTTATTTCACATTTTAAAAAGAGTTGGAGTCTCTCAATTTATTCCAAGAGAGCATGATGGAAATGTGAAATAATATAGCCATTTCATAATCTATTTTAGAGATAGAATTAGTAAGACTTGTAGTTGGATTGGGTTACAACTAGAAATGATTTCTTGTTCTTTGTTCTGAATATGTGGGTGTATGATAGTGCCATTAACTGATAAAATATTAACTAATATGGGAAAGACTGATGGAGAAGTATGTTGGGAGTGGTAGTTAGTTGTTCCTAATAGGCACCTAAATAGTCAGGAACAGGATGTTCTTTGTTCTTTGAGATAAGCTTTTAAACTAAATCACAAAAGCTAATTTTGTGGTTTGGTTTAGCATAACGCTTTCTGGTCCCAACATTGCATTTCAGTTATGCCTTATCAAAACAATTCGTTTTCTTATGAAGTAGATAAAATTATTACCAACGTATTTTACCTATGCAAAGGCTCATCATCTGAGTATTTTAAGTAGAATACATCCTTTCTTGTCAAGATAGCCCACAAAAGATATTGGACACTAAGTAGTAAGGAGATGCCAATCCAAGATGTTAGGAAACCCCCCAAAAGTTATACATTCTTTAGAACCGTTTTATCTTATGGTCAAGACAGATTTTCCCAAGTCTCCTGAGCAATAATAGAGAAATATTTTTGACGTTTATACTTTACTTAGGTTTATTTGCAAAAATATTGAAAGGTCTTAAGACATTTTAGTAGATATCATAGCAGGAACAAAAAGGGATACCCATAATAGAGCTTTTAAATGTTGTCTACAATGGACTGTCACTAGTATAATTCTCATCAATCTTTATCACTTTAGCTAGAGATACAAAAGGGTTTGCCACATGTGTAATTTTTTCCTTCCTAACTCTCCTGATATATAAATGTAAAACATTTAGAATGTCTGTTCTATATTCAAAATAATAACTTCCCAATGACTGCTTATTGGGCAGCTAATCCAGTTAAATGCATTCACTGTGTGCTCAAAATTAGTATTTAGGTGCTCAGTCATCACCTCCAATAAAACAACCTAAACAAAATTCAGGTTTTTAAAATCAGAAATAAGATTATTTTCTTACCTTGCACTTTCGGTTAATGTTACAACATTTTCCTATTCAGAAGCAAACTGTGAGTAAAATTAGAGTCCTTTTCAATTATCTGTCATATTTGGTAACATTTCACATTTGTCCTTTTCTGTCTGTTGTATTTATTATTACAGGTTAAGCCATTGAAGTATAAATACAGGAGTAATGAATTTGTCTTCTAATTGGTTACTTTTTTTTTTTTCCAAAGGAGATGTTGGGGGTAGGAGTTTATTAATTAATTTATTTATTTTTGCGTGTTGGGTCTTCGTTTCTGCGTGAGGGCTTTCTCTAGTTGTGGCAAGTGGGGGCCACTCTTCATCAAGTTGCGTGGGCCTCTCACTATCGCAGCCTCTCTTGTTGCGGAGCACAGACTCCAGATGCACAGTCTCAGTAGTGTGGCTCATGGGACTAGTTGCTCCGAGGCATGTGGTATCCTCCCAGACCAGGGCCCGAACTTGTGTCCCCTGCATTAGCAGGCAGATTCTCAACCACTGAGCCACCAGGGAAGCCCCTAATTTGTTACTTTGATTCTAGTATTGTTCCTCTTTAATTTAAAAGGAACATATCACTGATTTCCCATTTCTCTGTATCTGTCTCTTGGTATCTCTCTGTCTCTCTTTTTCTCTTGCCCCTCTTTGTCTTCTAGCTTGTCTCTCTTCCAACCTATACTTTATAAGTTTTTCAGTTTGGATATTTGGTCCATGATGACTTAACCCTATGACATAGCATTGAGAGTGAAGAAGAAACATTGAAACTATAATGATTATAAGACAAAATAAGAAAAAGAAAAGTACAGGGTAGAGAGAGAGTAAAATAATGCCAATGCGTTTAAAGCGAAATTGTTGGATAAATGCAATCATCTAATCATGAAGACAGAGAAAAATTAGTTACCTAGTCCAGGATGGATTCTCTGTGATACTAATCTTAATGTTTTGCTTTGTGATACTGATCTCAGTGCTCTGATTTGATGCACTATGTTTAAACAATTCAATTTAGGTGTTTTAATTGTGGATCTTTCATTAGCTCTTGCCCAAAAGTCTGAAATTACAATTCCTGGGAATTGAAACTCTTCATAACAAAATAAAATTCCATTAGAAATATAAATATAATATAGAAAATAATTTTAAAATTTCCCATTTATATTATCTCCCATAAAAATCTAAGCAAAGACAGGCTGTCATCTAAATGTGTATGTGTTTCATAATGAAGGAAGTTCAGTGAAAAAGAATTTTTATTAAATCAACATATCTAAACTTTATTTAGTGACTTACATATGTATAGCATTCTGCATAGTTTTTTTTTTTTTTTTTTTTTTTTTTTTGCGGTACGCGGGCCTCTCACTGCTGTGGCCTCTCCCGCTGTGGAGCACAGGCTCCAGACACGCAGGCTCAGCGGCCATGGCTCACGGGCCCAGCTGCTCCACGGCATGCGGGATCCTCCCGGACCGGGGCACAAACCCGTGTCCCCTGCATCGGCAGGTGGACTCCCAACCACTGTGCCAGCAGGGAAGTCCTCTGCATAGTTTTGAGGTAATCAAAAGACTACTTAAGTTATTAGGGTTATTTAGTTTAAAAGATGAAGTGGTAACAGAGGGACTTTGGCTCTCTGCCATGGGCCACAGGAGCAAAGCTGGGTGGGTGGGGGCAGAAGGTGTCTTTTCTGGGAGTCCTGGGGCCGCTGTTGGGGTCCAGCTTCAAGTGTCTATGGAAACATTGGTAGCTGGGATGAGAGCAGCCAGGGACTAGTGGGGAGTCTCTTGCTGGCCCTGTGGGAGCTGGTCTACTGTGACCTTCCACCCAGCATCAGCCACAAGCTGACACTCCTGGACTTGGTGCACTGCCTGTGCCTGGGCCACAGGTCCGGTCATCTTGTGCTCAGCCCTGTGGGTGCCCAGCATATGTCCTGGCAGATAGGCAACTGGTGACACAATCAGGTGTTCCCATCCTGGATGGTCCCTGTGTCAGACTGGAGGAGATGACGTTTGGGAAGATGCTGGAGAGCCTCCTGTAGCTACTGACTCACTGAGTGGCTTCCAGTGCTGTGAACTATGGCCGACCCTGCAAACTGTCTTCAGTGGAGGTTTTTGTTGCCACCTTCTGCATCCAGAGCTTGTCGGAACTTGCTGTCCTTTGGCTGCAGAAGTTTAAGTGGGGCAAGGACTTGCTGGATGTGAACCAATAGCTTCTGGGCAAGTACTCGGCTTGCAGCAGCCTGGAGTGGGTGCCCCAGGCAGAGAAGGAGCTCCTGAGTGATGCTAAGGGGAGCACCAGGAGGAGGAAATTTATCCCTTTGATGTGAATTAGGGCAAGTGTTTGCAAATCCCAACAAGCCCATGGTGACACCTGGCTGCTCAGAGAGGTGTTGACAGTGGGGATGAGTCTGAGAGTCAAGGCCCTGACGCCATGGGCCAAGGACACAGCAGCAGCAGAGGAGAAGGAAAGTCAAGGGAAAGGTGCCTAAGCCAGTGCACCAACAGATGTTTAGAAAGGAATCAAGAAACAGCAAAGATATACTTTCGAGACCTAATGATTGTCCTATGTGCCATGCAATCAGAATCTTGAATGAGGTTTTGAAGAGAGATAAAGTTCTTCTTTTTACTAGTGTCTTCGAATAGTTCAGTAATATCAAGGTCGATTACAATTTTATTGGGTGGTTTTATGTTATATTGACTTAGATGCAACTTAAATAATTTAAAACATTAAAGGTAGAATTAGAAAAGGAATTGTCTTTTTTTAAAATCACATGACATTATTTATGCTTAAAATCAAAAAAAATATTTTTTGGCTTCAAGAATAGTCAAAAATTTAATATGATAATTTTATTACCCCATTAGTCAGCATTACAGATCCTCTGTTCTAGTTTATTGGTTTCCTTACTGTTTATTAATTACGTACACCTATTTCTTCATTTTTTATAACTATTTTAATTCTTAAAGACAACCCAAGACCTATTGTTTTTTTCTATTCTCTTCAGTTTCTTTTCAAAACTTAGATCACCTTTGTCTCATTAGGGCCTCAGTGAAATAGCAGTGAGACCTACTAGCTACATCACATTGATATACTTCTGTCAATGAGATAGAGTGATCGATCCCTGCATATAACTGACAGATAATTAATTTACATCTTCTACAGAACCCAGCATAAAGCTAAACATCTAAGTGCTCCACAAATGTTTGAATTTGATATAAATAGCTTATTATATGTCTAAGGATGCTTCCTTCTAAGTATGTATTTTGATTATATATAACTAGTGTCCCCAGTATTCAAAATATAAAATATTATGTGTATTCACACACATGGGAGTATGTGTATGTGTGTGTATATAGTGCAAATATCACCTGTGATAGATGAGAAAATTATAAAAACAATTTATTGTTAGTCTCTAATATTAATGTTTTTAAAAAATATATATAGTGTTGTTAATGGTGATATTCAAATTGTTTTTTGCACTACGTCTATATTGCCTTCACATTTGCCCTAATTCTTTTAATAATGTATTTCCTTTTATTTCAAAAATAAAGAGAATTAAGAAATAATTTATTTTATATCAAATTATTTTAGTGGTTGTTTATTATAAAACCTAACCCCATGATAGTCTTAATGTAGTCATGAATCTATTTTTAATATTTAAATAATACATTGCTTGAGATTCCTACCATTTGGAAAGTCATCTCTCTCTCAGTTACATAGCACCAAGTGTTTCTATGGAAAAAAAATGGAAATTTACAATATTTACTGTCAATAAACTTTAATTGTGCCAGCAAGGGGACAGAAATGCAGAAAATTATAGACTTTTAAATGTGTGAATTGCTTGCAAGTTAGAAGGCCTGGGTAATTATGTATCTTAGATGGGTAGTGCACAATAAAACCCAGGGACAATGATAATTGAGGTGACTTCCTCTTGCTTCAGCTCTGTTATCACATAAAAGGAGCAATCTGTTTTTAATCTAAAATTTGACATGAATAAACTTGTTTTATGAGTTTTTCAGTGTTTGCTAAAACAAAGGAAGCAGCAATTTAAGAGAGTTAGGTTTATAACAATCTTTTGAAGACCCTGTAGCTAGAAATTAATCAGAATAACATTGAACTATTAGAAAATAACAGGAGTAATTAAAAAGCACAAATCGAGTCAAATTACAAAGAGTGAAAGGCAATATCCTTTTTTTCCCCTATCATACAACCATGCTAAACTTTCCTTATTATTCATGAAAGAGCTTTTTAGAGTTTATGACTTACAATAGCAATTGATCTTGGGCTTTTCCAACACTGCCTTCCAGAATCAAATTGACTTTTGACAAATACTTAGGATGAATGCCAAGCGACTTTTTGGCATAAAATAACAACCATTTATGTTTTTACACAATTATTGCAACTTGTGAGAGAAACTTAATGATTACATCAACAACTTTATTTTGTTTTACCATTGATACCATAAGTTTGAAATGAATTATTAATCTGTGATTTATCTATAAATCAGTTATTTATCAAATAATACAAGAGGTTAATAGAAATGCTCTGCATTTCTCATACTTTAGAGTTAACCGTTTCTACTTATTGCACATTGTGGAGGTGAGTCTTACAGAATTGATCACTTCCGGGTATATAACCTACTAATTGCATGTTTCTTGTTCATCATTCTTTTTTCTAAAATTTTTTTTTAAAATATTTATTTATTTATTTATTTTTGGCTGCGTTGGGTCTTTGTTGCTGTGTGCGGGCTTTCTCTAGTTGCAGCGAGCGGGGACTACTCTTTGTTGTGTTGTGCGGTCTTCTCATTGTGGTGGTTTATCTCTTTGGGGAGCACGGGCTCTAGGCACACAGGCTCAGTCATTGTAGCTCGCAGGATCTAGAGCGCAGGCTCAGTAGCTGTGGCGCACGTGCTTAGCTGCTCCGCAGCAAGTGGGATCTTCCCAGACCAGGGCTCGAACCTGTGTCCCCTGCATTGGCAGGCGGATTCTTAACCACTGTGCCACCAGGGAAGTCCCATGTTCATCATTCTTGTCTTCAGCTTTCACATCCAATGTGAGGTCATAAGCAATTTAATTCACAAATTGAGTCACCACCCACAAAGTATTTTTATGATAAAACAAGGAAATATTTCCCTAGGAAGTCAGGGTTAATTGTGCGTGTGTGCTTGTTTGGTGTTTTATTGTTTTGTTTTGTTTTGTTTTGTTTTTTTCTCAGGAAGACATAGCTCTGTAACTTTAAATTTAAAATTCGCTTTGGGGAGTTTTAATATTAAAATTAATCACACACAGAATGATTTTTTTTAAATAGACATTTACCTGAATAATTTTATCACCTAAGCTTATAAAATAAATATGTATATGAAACTATTCATGAAAGTTAGCCTACAAAAAATGAATCCAAATATATTTGTAATTTGACAAAACTTAGATAATACAGGTGAACCAGACAGGGAGGTGATGATCAAGTTACAGCTCATAAGTTATGGTCAGTGTATATTTGTGAACTGCACCTATCAAAAGACCTTGTCTAGAGCAAGAGAGTTCAAGGGAATGTATGAGGAAACTGGGTAACAACATTGCCTGTTCATTTAGATTTCATTGCTTGCTGAATAACTCAAGTCATTACAGCTTTGAAGATTAAAATTGAATTAATTTTAACAATACATCTGTGAGGGAGACAGAGGGTAGGATTATCACATTGAGTTGAAGGATACATTGTCTATTTAGAATGAGAAAATCATACAACATACCAGATTATAATAGAACGTATATTTCTATATGTTATCTAACATCTATCTCAGAGTGTTATTTCTTATATACAACTAGGTTTTTGTCAATAGCTAAGAGAGAAAATGCTAGCCAAGATTCTTATGGCTGGTAGGAAAAATATGGCCCTTTATGAACTATAGTTTTGTTAGCCCTCCATTCCTTGTTTTGCTTGGCTGTGTTCCTTATTTAACTTGATGGAGAATCTTGGTAAGCTAGACAAAATGATCTAAATCAAATTCTATTAAGGACTTTATTTTGATTAGTGCCTAAACATTTGTTTTGACATTTAATTTCATAAATTCTGAATTTCACATTTAGGAAAGTAGATTTACTGAATATACTTTTATATTCTTAACAGTTCTGGAGAATCAAAGCAGATATCCTTGGTTATGCAATTAGTCATGACACCGGAAGGGGTGGGGCAATACTCAGTCCCCTAAATTGGTTTACTGCTTTTCCTCACTGTGTACATCAGCCAGCTCATTGCCATTGCTCATTTCTCTACCTGTTGGTCTCTGTATTACTGTGAATTCTGTCTCTTCTCTCTCCATGTCTCTTTCTCACTCCCTCTGGCCCCTTCAGTCTTATTCCTCTAATGACAACACATATACGTATAAACATAACTGCAGTTATGTCTATAAGTGGGTGTATGTGGGTGTTACCTTGAGAAACAGATGCATGCCTTCAAATTAGAGAAATAACAGCATACTTACATTGACTTACATACTTACATTGATGCCTTCGTTAATCGCATCCTCTCAGATCCTAGAGACACTCAACGTTTTCCTCAGGCAGGTGACAGAAGATTTATTGTCATTAGATTCTTACCTATGTACTTTAATCCTACAGTAATAAATGCATGCATTCCCCCAAACTGGAGAGTTCAGTGGCTTCAAAATCCCTCTCTTTAGATAATCATTTTGCCTCATAAGCTACTTATCATAATGTGTAAATCATTAACCTTTAATCTCATATTTACCTTTGTAATAGACTTTACACTAATGAAAAAGTTTCAGGTAGATTAATTGTATTAAAATATGGTAAGTAATATGTTTGAAAATGTGTTTTTAACTTATTTCTCAGAATATGCTGAGGCTTATGAAATTGTCATTGGTTTTTATTCTAAGTTGGATTTTCTATTATTCCTTTTATTCTCTTTTTAAAATTTGTATGTTTTGATTAAAATTCAGAAACCAAGCTAAAGAAAAACTAGAGAGAAGAAAAAAGTAAATTTCAAGTTGTTCTAGGAAGATTCTATCTTATATAAAATGTAGTATAGTATAGCTGACCTTCTACTTGCTATGAGGATGTTTTAGGGTAAAAGGATTTTTAGGAGCAGAAATTCAGGATATATACACAGATTAAAATGGTTCTTTATAGTGAGGCTTCCCAGACTTTTAGGCTTTATGAATTAGCAATTTCTTTTTCATTAGTTTGGAGGGACTGGTGTATGGTTGCCAGCTCTCTTTTGCCAAGGAAGAAAGT
This sequence comes from Mesoplodon densirostris, assembly GCF_025265405.1. NCBI lineage: Eukaryota > Metazoa > Chordata > Mammalia > Artiodactyla > Ziphiidae > Mesoplodon > Mesoplodon densirostris. The sequence continues at coordinate 25,896,870 of NC_082668.1, forward strand.
TAAAAATATCAGCTAGCAATTACTATTAGAGAAGGAATATTTCTCATACACACACACACACACAATGAAGAGAACTTAAACTCAGAATAAAATATATGGGCCTTTACGAGTAATGATACCTGGCAACCATATGCAGTATATTTTTAATATAGATGTTTTTAAAATCTGAATGCTGACATGTTATAGCATAAAATTACATTACATGTAATATCTTCATTAAACAATTTTGACAAGTCTGAGCTCTAAGTTTGTTGATAGTGCAACACCAACTGGTGCTCTGTCATTGTTTATTCCTTTACTTTGTTTTCCATCACATTGCTGAAAATCAAGTTTCACAAGTTAATGAAAATAGAAACAATTCTATTAATAAGAGTTATATTAAATTTAAATATCTGAGAAAAATGAGATAAGCCATAGAAATATGGCCTTCATATCTCCAGGAGTTTACTTCCTTTCCTTTGGACAAGAAAGAAATCATAAGATTAGCTAAGGCTGCGAAAAGTGACTCAATGAAGAGCATTTCCCCAAACTACCCAGCTTTGGGTTCTAATGGTCGAAAACATTAACTGAGGATAAAGTAACCCATGAAGACTTCTTAAACTGATACCAAACTGCCAACAATTGGGAATGATGTTCCCATAGTACTTTTTGAAACAAGGTTAAAAATTCAGTAACATGGATGGACCTAGAGATTAACATACTGAGTGAAGTAAGTCAGACAAAGACAAATATTGTAAGATATCACTTATATGTGGAATGTAAAGTAATAAAAATGCAAATGAACTTATTTTCAAAACAGAAATAGACCCACAGACATAGAAAACAAACTTATGGTTACCAAAGGAGAAAGGGGTGAGGAAGGGATAAATTAGGAGGTTGGGATTAATATATATGCATTACTATATATAAAATAGATAACTGACAAGGATCTACTGTATAGCACAGGTAACTATACTCAATATTTTGTAATAGCCTATAAGGGAAAATAATCTATATACTAAACTGAACTACTTTGCTTCTGTACACCTGAAACATTGTAAATCATCTATACTTCAATTAAAAAAAAATTTTAATGTTTATTGCAACGTTACATGGTAACAACCTAAATTTCAATCAATAGAAGTATGGAGTGATTAATTTTGTTATAGGTACACAATGGAATAATATATAGCAAATTAAATTAAATGAATGACTGTTTTCCATATAACATGGTTGAAAGATAACGTTGAATGAAAGAGAAGAGACACAAGAGTGTATAGTCTCTATAATTCACTTGTGTCATTTTATTGATCCACAGGTAAAACTAATCTGTGCTTCTAGAAGTCAGGTTGCCATTTGAAAGGTGAGAGTGTAGTGACTGTGAAGAGACACAAAGGGAACTCCTGGGCATTGTCAGTGCTTTATATCTTCACTTAGGTGGTGATTACACAAGTGATTCACGTTGTGAAACTTTATTGAAGTGTATATTTATGATTAGTTCACCCTTCTATGTGTATTTTAAAAATATATTTATTTAAGAATTAAATATTCAAATACAGAGAATGTAGTATTAAAACTAGCTAAAGTGTTCTTTTTTCCTGCCCAGCAAATTGGGACTTCCAACTCAGGACTCCATGCTTTTTTAGATAATAAAACTACTCTGAAAATCATCTCTGTATTTTCTCACTGAGAATAGATTTGTAGTTTCATAAAATCTAGGTCTAGATTTGTTGTTGTTCTTGTTGTTAATAATTTATATTCTCAAGCTACAAACTGAGAAAATTCAGAATACCATAACGTTATTCCTTTGGTCGATATGATCTACCTTTACCCCCAGGGCTATATTTTGAATTGTAGGTTGTTAAGAATAAGAACATAACTGTTAAATAAGACATTAAAGCTCCCCTTCCCAAACACACACAACCATACTCATAGAAGAATCTGGCAATGACTCCTTTTTGAGTCATTGTAACTAAAAATTCATTTATTATTGAGTATTTGTCATATATTTACAGAAATTGTGGTAAACGTAAGAGAATTGTTGTCTCTCATTGAGCATAAACAGTGAAAAGTCCTAAGCAGAGGGGAAAAAATCATATTTCTGATACTTGTAAGGGAGGTTTTGGTGTGTGTGCTTGGGAATGAGGTAAGAAGAATAAATTGGAGATACTTGCTTCTGCCTGAGAGTCAATAACTATTTTTATATAAAGGCAGCAGTTCAGGGTGTTGCCTCCATGTAACGGGGGAGTCTGTACTTCTTTTTGTTAAGAAAGAAGCTAATGACCTCCAGACCTGGGCCATCAAGAAGTAATGAGTTTGCCTAGTAGAGTAATGGTCAGAATCTGCCAGGGGTCACCAGTAGATTATAAACAGCCATGAGGGTTGTCTTTTTTTTTTTTTTAACATCTTTATTGGAGTATAATTGCTTTACAATGGTGTGTTAGTTTCTGCTTTATAACAAAGTGAATCAGCTATACATATACATATATCCCCATATCTCTTTCCCTTTTGTCTCCCTCCCTCCCACCGTCCCTATCCCACTGCCCTAGGTGGTCACAAAGCACCAGCTGATCGCCCTGTGCTATGTAGCTGCTTCCCACTAGCTATCGGTTTTACATTTGGTAATGTCATTTTTAATGTAAGTCATACAAGTAGACTTAAGTGGTTTTCCAGAGTCATACGACTGAAGTTATCACCTTAGAATAAAGGCCTTGACCTAAAATGGATAAAGAATAGATTCCCAATTAAAAGGAAAGCAGCATAAACTGCTCACTCTGAACCTATCAACTCATTGACAGAGTACAAGTAAGTGAAGGAAAGAAAGAGCAAGATTTGTGGTTGATTCAGTCTCTTTCTCACCAATAAATCATCTAAGGATCTGGTCTGCATCTCCAGCTCAGAGCCACATATGCATTAAGAAGCTCTGTGGAGTCTCAGAGGCTGGTCTACTCAATGTTATTTATTTATTTATTTATTTATTTATTTATTTATTTATTTATTTTGCCGTATGCGGGCCTCTCACTGCTGTGGCCTCTCCCGTTGTGGAGCACAGGCTCCGGAAGCGCAGGATCAGTGGCCATGGCTCACGGGCCCAGCCGCTCTGCGGCATGTGGGATCTTCCTGGACCGGGGCATGAACCCGCGTCCCCTGCATCAGCAGGCGAACTCTCAACCACTGCGCCTCCAGGGAAACCCCAAAATGTCGAAGCTTTTATGTAAGGTAGTGTTTTCTAGTTTAAGGCCAGTGTCGGTATAGACTTAGCAAAATATCTATCATCTTTTCTATACAAGTCTTTGTCAGCTTACATTGGGGTTACATAACCATCATGGGTTGAAAATATCTTAATTTGAAAATGCATTCAATATACCTAACCAACTGAATATCATTAAGCTTAACTTAAATGCGCTAAGAATATTAGCCTACAGTTGGGCAATATCATCCAACTCAGAACCTAGTTTACAATAAAGTGTTGAATATCTCACGTAATTTATTGAATACTGCACTGAAAGTGTAAAACAGAATGATTGTGTAAGTACAGAATGGTAGTAAGTGCATCTGACGTTTAACCCCCGTGATTAGAGTGTCTGACAGGGAGCTGCGGGTTGCTGCTGCCGCCCAGCATTAGAAGAAAGTATTTTGTACCACATATAGCTAGCCCAGGAAAAGATCAAAAAACTTGAAGTACAGTTTTTACTGAATGCATATTGCTTTTGCATCATAAAGCAGAAAAACCATCGATCCATTATAAGTCAGGGACTGCCTGTATTAAAACATATAATACTGACCCTGAGTCATTTAAAAGAAAATGTAAGTATAGTTCTCATTTACTGTTCTTTTACTGCAAGTCAGAGGGCTTTTCCATGGCTTGAGCATGAGTGATGTGTGGAAAACACTGGTTTTGGATGATTAGTCTGCTAATGATAGATGGATTAAAATTTGAAGATATTGGAAACATTCAAGACCCAAAAGAGACTGACCTTGAATTGAATGATGAGGGCCTAGACTAGACTATAAGTAGTGGAAACTGAATGGAAGTTATAGATAATGACAGCAATAGTACAATGTATGTTGAGGCTTATTAATAATTTTAGTTGTTTTAGTGGCTATTGCACCAAATGTCCTTATAGCAGAGAATATCAACACAGACCATATCGAGATTAATAAAAGCACCTAACAAGGTGGATATTATTCCGAGTGCTTCATAAAAGTAGAATGCTTAACCTCTGGTCATATCTCTTCTGCTTTTGAAAAAAAAAATCTTAAGAAACTATTCTCAAAAAATTGATATTGAAATTGCTGTATTCTAAACATTCAGCACATGTATTTCTTGTGTGCTTTTTCACTTACCCTCTCATCACAATGAGACAAAAACATGTTGAAGACAAGGACCATTTTATGCCCTCTTCAATTCCTAAGGGTAATTGAAAATTTCAGTTTTTTCCTTTCTATGTTGGGGGAAAAAAAAACAACAACAAAACAGTTTTCTTCTACTGTTTTTCTTTCCCTCCTGAGTCTGTTTGGTGTGAGTCTCACACAAAATACTCACATTTCTGACCTTTCTGGCCACCAAATGAATGGAGGTGTTTCCCCCACACCAAGTAATTCTCTGTGACACTGGCTGGGTGTCCTACAATTTAATTCATTCTAACATTATCTCCTTGAAGATAGCATCAGATTCCACGGGTTAAGGAACAGTCCCACAGTTTTGCCTCCCCCTCCATTTCAGATTCCAGTTGTAAACCCATGTTATCACCTGTGCTTATTACCAACCAGCTATAGATCTAATGTTCCAAAGGCCTTCCTCCTTGGACTCTTATTAGTTTGCTAGAGCAGCTCACAGAACTCAGGAGAACACTTATGTTTATCAGTTTATTAAGGGATCTGATAAAGGATACAGATGAACATCCAGATGGAAAGGGTGCATAGGGCAAGATTTGCGGAGATGGGTGTGGAGCTTCCATCCCTCTCTGCTCCCACTCTCCCAGAACTTCCACGTGTTCACCAACCCAGAAGCTCTCTGAATGACAATTACTGGAATTTTATAGAGGCTTCCTCATGTGGGCATGATCAATTATTAACTGTATTTCCAAAATTTTCCCCTCTCTGGAGGGTGAGGGGTGAGGCTGAAAATACCCAGCTTCTAACCATGGCTTAGTCTTTCTGGTGACCAGCTCACATCCGAGGAGCCCATCCAGAGTTGCCTCATTACAACAAAAGATGCTTCTAGTTTCTTATCACTTAGGAATTTACGAGGGTTTTAGGAGCCCTGTGTCAGGGACAGCGTCAAAACCAAATATTAGAACAAGAGATGCCACTTAGTCTTCTCATCACTTAGAAAATTAACAAGGGTTTTTGGATCTCTGTGCCACGACCTGGGGACAGATATATATATATATATATATATATATATATATATATATATATATATATAAATAATAGTACTCACTGCAAGATATACCATGTGATTCTGATAAATATGGTCCTTTTTTGATCAGGCATAAGGTTCAGTTTTACAGTAACCATGTTATTCAACTCACACATATTTCTTGTTTATCATATTTTAAAACTTTTGACAAATCATTTTTTAATATATACATGAAAGAGAAGTAAAGGCTACTAGTCTAGCAAAGGAGGAAACTATACTGGATTCAAAATAATTGAATCCACTAGATACTTTGCTTCTGCGGTTTTGACCTAGTGCAGATTTTAAAATTATTTTCTGGGTTGAAATGTATTAAGGGAATTTAATTTCTGAACATATTTTTTGGATGTAATTTTCCATTCTGCCTTTTTTCCCTTCCAAATTATTTTCATTGGATACATTATTTTCCTTGTAGATCTTAAAATGATGATTTGCTTCATTAGTACATATTATCTGATGGGTTTTCTCATTTGTGAATTTTATTTTATAAAACTTTCATTTTTTAACGGAGTCCCATTTTCTCAGGTCAGATTTTGTGCACTTTCTTTCAATTTTTATTCAAAACAAAATTTGTTGTATGCCATTTTATCTGTTATTAGTTTTATTGCAGGTTGATTAGTTCTAAAAGTATAATTTATTTCAAGTAGGAGTCTCTGAAACAATTTAGATCAGCTGCAGTTCCGTAATTGTGTTGACTATCAGGCAGAGCAGGGTCAAAACAACCTTTGAGTCAGCTGGTAAGGTCCCAATGTCCTACCTTAAACTTAATACATATAATTGTGAGCACATCAGAATCTAAACTCCTCAGAATATGAAGATAATTGCTACTATTACTTAGTTTTAGATATCCTGCAGTTCTAAGAAAAAGAAAAAATAATTTTAACTAGCACTGTCCTGTTTGTGGTGAGTATTGAACTCTTGATTAATGAACCATGATCTAGTCCATTCATTAATTAATGTGAATTAATATGAATATTAATTCATATTTTCCAGACATATGAATTAATATCATTCTTCAAACACATTATTCTTTCTACACTTCATCCATGACAACTCTACCATCTGAAATCACCTTTTTCACCATCTCTGCCAATTGTTAGCTCATTGATAAGTCTTATCTGATTACCCCAACCTAAAAGCCTTTCTGTTTTCTGAGTACCTGTAGAAAGGTGTTCTTTCATATACTATTTAATATCTGAAGTTATCTCTAATTATCTTTCTCCTCTGCTTGATTATATGTTTATTGAGAGTAAGAATAAGACCCATTAATAATAGTGCTTTCTGTAATCCTTGGTGCAATTTCTCACCTTTGTTGAATAAATAAATATGTGTCAGGTAAATAAATATTTGATTGCTGTTTACATAGAGGATAAGTGAACATAAACTTGCAATGCAGGAACTCAAAACCCAACCTCAACATGTAACAGAATTTCTGCCCAGATTTAGACAAAGCATTCACAGAACTCCCACAGGATAATTGCTAATAGAACAAGTTGCTGCTTACCACTGTAGCTTAAATGGGAAGGAGAGGTAATTAAAAATTGGCAGCTCAGCCAACAAGTACACAATTCTATGAGAACTGTAATGGAAGCTTAGAAACTTAAATGGAAAATAGAAATGGTAGTAGCATGAGTGTCTCAGTTTCAGGCAAGGCCTTTGAGACTGTTTGGTCAACTCTGGATATATTAATGGACAACATAGCAAGAAGTTAATGAGTAACCTGAGATCCCATAGAGAAACTCTCATTAGAATAGTCTATGGCTCTCCCCTGCAGTCATTATTAAAGCCAAGATATGCTATTTGTTCATAGAATATGGTGCTATTCTCCACCTTCTTTATATGTGTACTTTGCTATGACATAGGATATTATATGTTTTTTGGTTATATGCTTTGCAGTTCTAGTGTAGAAAGTGACCTTAATAAAAATATCATTTGGAGACTATGAATGTTTTTATCTTTATAAATAAGATCTCAGTAACTCTGCATATTGAGAATATAAAAGTAAAATAAAATCTTTTTTTTGAAGAATATAAAAATAATAATTAGGTTGCTGTATACTTTTAAAACAATAATGAGTGGCTTTAAGTATGTCTATGAAGGGATATTTAGAAGATATAAGAGCTAGTACCATATGTCTATCTTGAATCTTACTCAAGAAATATATCAATTTTGATAATTTAACATTGGAAAGGAAAATATACTTATTCTGTGTTATTACTATAATAATTCAGTACTTTCATTGTTTCATTGAAATTGCTTGAATCCATTGTAATGAAGTAGGAAATATATTTCAAACTTTGACTTACATACAAAAATAGTGCAAATTCTATAGTACTTTATAAATATGATGATCATATGCCCCAGTTTGCCCAAAATACTCACATCTGTTTTGCCAGTCTTAGCTATTATTATGTACTTTCACTATCAAAATTGTCCTGGATTAGGTAATAAATAATATGTACATTCTATTTATAAAGCAGAAATATCTAGTCCCAGAATTTTTTCATGCTGTTATTTATGGGGAAAGTATATCAATATGTTTTCTATATTCCTGCAGAGAAAAAAAAAATTTATTGTTTACATACTACCAATTCCAATTTTTCATAGTGTAGAAAATAGCAGGGGTATATAAAAATAGATAAATGTGAGAATTATTAGTCTATGCAGAAGATTTGAACCATTATGTGCTGAGACAAATTTTATATGTGGTTTTCTCAATGTCATACCAGTCATTTGGAAATACATTTATGTACTAAAAAACTAAAGTGTGACAAATGTCAAGCTTAGCTGAGCATCTGTTAGTAGCAATCCAGCTGATAAACTACTGATTTACTCTGATACAATTCTATTTGTTGCATATGTATTACTGTTGACTGTTCCTCATATTTGGAATCTCTAGATTTCAGAGGATAGATGCACTGCATTCTATGGGGTGACTTCAGGTGCCTAACCTTGGTCCACTGGATTCTTCCAGGCAAACTTTTACATGCCAGGATTGACCACAAAGACCAATGCATGTTCATAGTATTGCAAGACTGACATCTTTGACCAGGTTTATGATTGCTCTCCCTTCAGTTTACCTCTGAGCCAACCTAGAAGCAGAGCAATAATATACACGGATAAAAATTAATAGATATTGCTCTCCAAATGCTTATCAGTCCCTAAAGAGGCACTTCCTGAGTCAGGTAGTCAATGCAGCTGGCAGAGACTTGAGAAACTTACAAGGTCAGAAAGCACTGATTTTGTAGCATCTTAATCCCTTAGACTAGATTAGGATCCATATTCTGATTCAAGGTTCAGTTTCAGTCTCCATACAAGGGAGAATTCTTGTAGTACCCTACTACTTGCAAACATTTTTGTTCTATTTTTTCCTGTGTTATCTAGGCTACACCATGCCTGGCCATAGCTTATCCTGCACATGACAAAAGGGGGCACATCCTCTACATAAAGAAATGGATCCACTTTAGCCAGGCTCAACATTTCTAGATATTTTACTTCTTGAGACTAATATCAGGGAGATAACATTTCAAGCTCTATGTTTCAAAAAAATATCTTGTGGCAAATAGATCCAGATACAGAATCAATTCCAGGGTATAGGGGGATATTGTAAGGCAGCATTAGTCTAGAAAATACGAGCATGGGCTCAAGTCAGACAGCCTGGTTTAGAAGCCCAGCTCTGTCTCTTACTTGCTGTGTGTCCTTGTTCAAGGTATATAACCTTTCTGGTTCTTAGATTTCTCATCTGTAACATGAGTAATTATAATAACCATTATATGAAAGTTAGACAAAGTGGACTAGGTGAGATGTTTATAGTACACAACAAACAACATCATGAAGCTATTATGAAGACTTAATAAGATAATGCATATTGAGCCTGGCACATAGAAAGGCTTCAAAAATTAAGACCTATCGTTACCAGTAATAGCAGCAATCGTAGTGTAGTATCTTTGCCTGTGGCAGTTTCCTAGCCTTTAGAGAATCTACAGCCAGTTGTCCATTGAGCCACTTGAAACTTTTGATTTTCTTGCTGGTCTTTGTGGTGTTGTCATGTGGACTCAGTTGGAAGTATAATAAGGGGCAATTGAATTATTTATACATAATAGATTTTAATGTTATTGTAATAATCACTTGATTACTGATTAAAGGATTATGATAATGCATTGATCAATTGTTTCTATTTTTACCTAATGTGGAAAAATTGGAATTAAAAAAGCTATTTTCTTTAATTTGCAGAAGTTCCCTTTGGGAAGGAAGATAGATAAATTGGATTAATGCATAATTGGGCCACTTACAAATTTTATGAACAATTCATTAAATATTAAGCGAAGCTTCAGGTCTAAGTGCCTCTGCATCTTTGAGTAAGTTTCCCTTACTCCAAGGATGGCATTTGTCAGGGGAAATCCCTGAACTCCTTCCACTGCTTCACTTAACTTCCATATGTCTTACAAAACTCAAACCACCATGTTATAGCTAGGGTGTAGACTTAGAAGAAGCACCCAGCTGTTTCAAATCATGCTGTGCTGGACAGTTCTTTATTTCAAAGCTATTGTTACAGTTGAATGCTATTAGATGTGAAATAGAGAACTGGAGAAATATAAACAAGATGGATTCTCTTTTTTTTTTTTTTTAAACTTAGGAGGCTACTCTGCTTGCATAAAGAAGCCAACATTCCTTTAAACCTTGCACATACTGAATTTGGAACAGTAGACTATTATTTTCAAATTTAAATTGTCGACATTTTTTATTCAATTGAGGAGTTGTGTAGGAGGATATACATTTGACATTTAAAGTAGGATGACAATCCTGTAGCTACTGTTTGAAAGCATAACTTTAGAATTCCAGACGGTCGAATTATCTGGTCATTTATTAGACAAGATTTCAGAAAAAGTCTGATTTGAACTTTTTTCATTGAAATAAGTAGAATATTTCTCCAGCTCATTTTTCATAGTGTTCTCTCTTTTTAATATTTCGCAGAGAGGACATTAGCCTAGGGATCAGATGGTTTACAGAGTGGAAAAATATTGCTTTATAATAAAAGGAGGATATTGAATAAAGCCCAGATTTAATACTCAGCCTAACAGAACACCCTGATGAATGTAATTGCATTTTAAGCATTCTGATTAAATTTTTTGATCCATATTGCATTTGTTTTGCTTGTGAATCTTTTATGAAAAAAAACTGTCTGGAGATTAAAGGATTAGTGAGTTCTTAAGAAGCCAGGCAGCTGCTAAAGCATCTGAATATCCTCGCTTAAAGCTGGTTGAAAAACTGCATAAATCTCAGCTGTTACAGTGAGTGATATGGCTAAAACTAGAATAGTGAGAGGGAAATGTTCTAGGGAAAACTTATTTCTGTAGTGGACAACATGAATGATATTCACTAAATTGAAAAAAAGTCTATACAGTAGTGTAGTTGAAAAAGCATTTATCAGCTATGTTGATTTGTTAGGAATAATGCTTTTCCTCCTTTCTCATGTCTTAGGCTAATTGACAATTCAGGGAATATATAAAGATTAAGAAATAATTTGCATGTTCTCAGATCCTAAGTGTCATTCATGTCTTTTGATAACCAGCCAACAAAAGGGCTAACAAATTAGCATAGCTATTTTACCTTGGAAGAGGACAGGTTTTTGTCATTCTGACAAAATATCAGGTAAGATAGAACAAGTTTGCAACACATCAGTATGTTTTGTACAATATTCAAGTTTTTAAACAAGTGGTCCAACATAAAATATAAGGAGTTCCCTTTTGTGTTCAGGAAAGTGTTTCTAAATCCTTACAAAGATACATGTGCTAAAGACAAATTGAGGTTCCCATTCACAAAGAACTAAAAATTATATATATTTCTTAAATCTCTAATTATGGTCCCCACAGGCCTTCAACCTAGGGTCAGGGCAATCTGGTGAACTAGTGAGAGTTTTATAGATCCCCTGAAAGATATGAGGCTTTGGTAGCTGTGTTAGCTGGATGTTGGCACCCAAAACAGTGATGAAGAAACAAAAGATCTCGAAAACAAACTTATGGTTACCAAAGGGGAAAAATGTGGGGGGAAGTGATAGATTAGGACATTGGGATTAACATATATACACTACTATATATACAAGATAGGTAACTAACAGGCACCTACTGTATAGCACATGGAAATCTACTCAATGCTCTGTGGTAATCTATATGGGAAAAGAATCTGAAAAAGAATGTGTATATATATATATATGTGTGTGTGTGTGTGTGTGTATGTATATATATGTATGTGTGCATATATATATATATATGTGTGTGTGTGTATAACTGTACACCCAGAACTAACACAACATTGTAAATCAACATACTCCAATAAAATTTTTAAAAAAAAGAAAAGAAGAAATTAAACTTAGAAATTCCTATTTGGGAATGATATTCTGCCAGTTCTCTATATGTGTTAATGACCTCTCATGGGCTTTTACCCACCTAAGATGGCTTTTACTGAACAGAGAAGCTCTAGACCAATGGTTCTTAACCTTGGTTGCCAATTAAAATAATCTGGGGAAGATTTGAACAAATTCTGATGAAGGACTTTTTGTTTTTAAGAGGTAGTGGGATTAAGGGAAAAGAAGAGGGGAATTGAATCAGATTTAATTTGTCTGAAACATTGGTATCTTTGAGAACGAATATTCTAGCTTGCTGAGGAGCTGGAGTGCAGCAGAAGCTTTGGAAAGAATTTCCCCTTGACACTCACAAGGAGAGAATGGACTGTAAATGAAAAGAGAGCCCATTCTCAGTGAGGAGGGTACTGACTGTGCTTCCTTCAGTTCAGGGCAGAGTACCAACCACAGCCAACAATAAGAATTGCCTAAGAACATCATCATCGCCTCTGTAGAGTCCCACAGCTTTCTCCAGTGCAGTGCCCTTTACCTGTCCCCACCATGCCTAAAATGGCATTTCTGGAGGAACCTAAGAATAAACTCACTGTATGAAACGTGTGTTTGTGTCCATTATTTGAGTAATATCAGGCATTGAATAGCCATGGTTCATCATTGCTCAATTTAGTCTTAAGATTCCAATAAATTGTATATGAAATCCAGTGTCTTTCCAGAATACTGAAGAAATACCTCAGTAACATACCATCCATTATTGTGAATGAACGAAACTAATCAAACAACAATTGAAAATATGTTAAACTATCATATTATTTTTATAAAAGAGTCAACTGTGATTCTTTAAGAGTTTTGAATTATAAAGTTTATTGAGAGTTTATGGAAAGTTATGAGGCCAATACATTGGCAGTATACGCACAGAGTTATATATACAATTACAGGGATTTTTAGACTCCTGGGTTAAGAATTACTAATTCGATGTGGCAGAAATAAAACTCTTTATCAAGAGATAAAGCTCTGATACTTATTATATTGGGGGTATTTAGCAAATAGCTTAATTATCCTTAGAATTAATTCATTTATTATTTTTAAATGAGATATATATTTAAATGATTATTAAAATAGATGAGAAAAATATGTAGTGCTATGTAAATACTATGCAAATCAAAAGTAGTGTTGCTAATAGTTTAAATGATCTAAATGTTCACTCACTTTTCAGAAGCAGCTCTTCCTTTTGAAGACCTCTTTGCCCTTAGTATGATTTTTAGAATACTATTGCGATTAATAAATATTATTTTACACATACCATTCATAAATACTATTGTGATTAATAAATATTATTTTACATATGCCCATTCATCTAGTAAAACATTAGTATTTTCATGTGTCACATTAACATGGGAGTTGAAATAGTCAGAGCTATTTCCAGAGTTTTATTTGACAAAATGTATTACTATGTGTGAGGCACTGTAGTTTGAATAAACAAAACATCAACATTGGTGATAAACTGGATTAAAATCCCACTTCAGACTCTTGCTCTCTGGGGAAAGCTGGCAATTCATTTTAAGCTTTCTGAATCTCATTTCCTCATTTATGAAATTATCATCATTAATTTAAAAATTACTCTTATTAATACATTTAACTTATTTAGTACATTAAATTTATGTGTTTCCTTAGAAATGCTGCCAATCCTGCTTAGGTTTTTATATGTACTACATTTATCAAGTACCAGTGAAATACACTATTGAATTATGGAAGGGGTGTGTTCATTTGCAATATTTATACATAACAAATAGCCTTTTCTTAGTATGTAAAAAAATTAAATCACATTAAGAATAATTTTATGCTAATCAAGACCTCACACATCAATGAAAATGAAAGTAGAACAAAACTAAACGAAATAACATAAGTATAAAACTAGCTTAGAGATGTCTAAAAGCAATTTTTTTAACTTTTTTATTGCCGTTGAATAACTTATTTAGAAGCATAACATATTTTAATATTTTTTCTTCAAAGTTCTATAAGGCAATAATTAAAAAAAATTAAATACTAAGTTTTTCTCATTTGGTGGTATATGATTACCCTTGGAGCTGTTATGCAAAACTATCTTGTAGACCTTTTTGGAACATCATTTTTCTCAGCCCAAAGAAGTTGAAATTTTTAATGGATTTAGGGATACATCTGAAAATTCTAAGGGAAGAAAGATAGTGAGAATCAGAAAGGAAATATGAAAGCAGAAGCATATCATTCATATTCAAAATGGCATGGATAAGAATAATGTTATCTATTCCATGCTCTTTAAATTTTGCATAGTTCTTTCACATATATTAATTCTTATTACAACTTTTAAACATTTTACATATTTAAACATTTTACATATTTACATTTTAGATTTACATATTTACAAGAAAAGTATGAGTTGTCCAAGATTTTATAATTGTTAGATTTGTTTAAAAAATAGGTTAATTCAGTCTACAAATATTTATTGAGTGCCAACTACTAGCCAAACACCATTAGAGTCACAAGGGATATAACAATGAAAAAGACAGATACGACTCCTGTTTTTTTGAAAGAATCCAAATGTATTTTCTTTGATTTAGGCATCTTTTACATTTAGGTTATTCAAAGTGGGAAATTAGATCTTGGATATAAATAAACCTACTGTAGGGGAAAATGTATTCCTAGTTTTAAAAAGTATCCCTGAATAACTTAATAAATTAATATGTTTAGACAATGTTTAATTGTGGTTCCTTTGAATTTAAATATTATAATGTGGCATTGAAAAGACAGAGAAGATGTTCTGTGTTGTACCCATTATATTTGTAATATCACATCCATATAGATATTTAAACTGTGTAAAGCCATGATAATTGAAACTACCTGTAATCACATACAGGAATAACTTATTTTTTAAAAAGACTTTTCCCAGAAAAGATTTGGTGAATACATTCATCTCAACTCTCAAATGAATTTTCATATGTGTTTACCTAATTAAATCAGAAAAAAAATAGAAAACTTATTTATCTGAGATGTCTAACTCATCATATTAATAAGAAAAAATGTTTGCTAATATAAACTTCATTACTTCTTGCCAGAAATTATCACAAGAAAATATTGACGAACTTGTTCCCTTTTGTGACATGTACAGTATGTCAAAACTTTAAGTTATTTGTTCAGCAAAGAACAATATTTGAAATAATTCAAAACATCTTGTTTAAATGATTTACCTTAAGATCAATCTGAAGGCAGGAACCTAATACAGGAATTGATGAAGTGTTATTTTCTGCCACTGCTTTTTTAATAGAGATACGTTTAAGAATTTGGGGCAGGATTTTAAATAATACATGTTTCCTTAAGGATGATAATTCTGGGACATATTTGAAATAATCGTGGAAACATAAACTGTCAGATAAAAATGATCACATATAATTTTAACTGCTGACTTAACCATGACTAACTTTTTAATATTTGTACAGATTCACTAGGCTGAATTCCCACTGTTCAACTGTTGGATACCAAGCAAGTGAAAATAAGTTTTAATTCTAATCAAGTCAAACACAATTGGTAATTCTGCTTTAAAAATTATATGTAAATGTATTATTGGTATTTGAGAAGTAGATGAAAGTTATATTTCATTCAAGGAAAACATTTTTAAGGGTCTCATATAATTAAATATTTTTATAATTGTTTAATAGAATAATGAAATAAATGAAATTAATAATAAAATAATGTATAAAATATATTAGAGTATAAATTAAAATATGAAGAACATATTTTCAAAATATCTAAATATATAACCATTGTGATATACTTTGCCTTAATGACACATTTTATTTTCTCAGCCTTAACTTTAATATTTCAAATGATATATCTAATAATACTGTGTATTATGGTACTAATTTTGCTTTCTTCAAATAATTTTATCACAGTTAATCAAAGTAATTGACTATCAGGCATAATTTTTTAGAAGCATGATCAGAACGATCACGTGATGAACTTTGGTTGACATTGTTATAGTTGCAAAGGTAAATTTTGATTAATAATAACCGTTAATGTTGAAATAGCCCAATAGTCATGAAAATCACTCAGAGAAGTCCCCGCATCTATAAATGAAAGTGAGGTGCACTAGAAACTAGTAAAAGTGGCATTTGTCTAAACACAGTAGCAACTCATTTAGTTTGCCAGCTTTGAAAGTATTTATTGATTTGATTTTAATTTTTATTTATTATTTATTACTTATTATTTTAGAGGAAATTATCTGAAATTTTCCACATAAAGTAATGTGTTGTATTATTTCAAATTCTCAGTGCTCAAATTTGTATAAAACTGGCCATGCATATTTGAATTATATTATTCATTATAAAGCAATAGACCAATCCAAGCAAATACTGGTATATGCCATTAGTTTAGGGAATGTAGGAAAAATAAATTTTATTATTTAACTTTGTTAAAATGTCTAGTCTAAAACATTTGTTCACTTGCTCACTGGAGCAATGATTTTTAAACTTTAAACTGGATTTCCCATTGTTTTACAAAAACAAAACAAAACCTATCTATGTGTAAATTGCATTAAAGTGCAGTTCTATTATTAGCAAAAACTTCAAGCATAAAACCTTGCTGAGGCAAGGTTTGTCAGTAATGATAGTGGACATAAATCTATATTGCATAGTTTACTTGATATTGTTGTATTTTTTTGCCAACTTCTTGTCAGATTTGATTAGATCATCACAGTTCCTACTGCATAATAAGGGTGAAGAACTTGTACTAGGGGACTTACTGGCTCAGCCATTCTCTTGCTGTTTTCCTGTGCTTGCCTCATTAGTATTTTCCTCAATAGTTTTGAAGAACCTTTTTAAAGTCATATTGCTTTTCATAAGGGTTAGTTTAAATAAAAGTAGGTAATGTAATTTATAAACTCTCTTAACCAGACCCATCCTTATAAACTGCAGCAAGTTAGAATGTACTGAAAGCAAAAATGTCAAGTGAGAGCAAGGTAGGACTTCATTGCCAGTCTCTACTCTCTGCCACTTCAACTTTTCCCTTGAGATTCCTCCAACTTTTGTAGAAACAGAACTTTGACATATTCACCAAATAAGGGCCAAGTACAGCAACATGGATGGAACTGGAGATTATCATACTAAGTAAAATAAGTCAGACAGAGAAAGACAAATATCAGATGATATGGCTTGTATGTGGAATCTTTAAAAAAAAATGATACAATTTACAAAACAGAAACAGACTCACAGACCTAGAGAATGAAGTTATGGTTTGGGGGGTCACGGAAGAGGGGGAGGGATAGATTGGGAGTTTGGGGTTGACATGTACACACTGCTCTGTTTAAAATAGGTAACCAACAAAGACCGACATATAACACAGGGAACTCTGCTCAGTATTCTGTAATAACCTAAATGGGAAAAGAATTTGAAGAAGAATAGATGCATGTATATGTATAACTGAATCGCTTTGCTCTACACCTGAAATTAACACAAGATTGTTAACCAACTATATTCCAATGTAAAATAAAAATGTTTAAAAAGCTTAGCTTTATTTCTTCATACTTTTAAGTTAAAGCAATGAATAGAAGGAGACGTTCTAACATCATATTTCTTTAACCCATTGGATCCTTTTGTGCACACTTAGGAGAGCATTGCCCCATTTTGGGGGGACCGTTGCTCTAGAGATATGCAGAGAATAGGAGTGTAAACCATTAGTGTTCAGTAACACTTAAATCAAGATATGTTTTTAATTTACATTAGTGTTTTAAGCATTTTATCTCATTGTATCAATACATAGAAATGTCTCAGTATATTTAGAGAGAGATTTGGATTGTAGAAACTTTATATCAATGATTTTGCTGCAGAAAAATAAAATCAAAGACATGTAGTATTATTTTTATTGTTATGCTGATAGTGATGATGAATGATGACCCATGACTATTATTGTGTGGTTTGGATGCACTATACTATGGAAAATATATGCATCTGGAAAAATCTAGTCAAGCGTTGTTTGGGGACACAGCCAGAATATATTCTGAATCTTTTACCTTAATGCTTACAATATTTTCTCTTTATTCATCACATAAGTGCTATGTAACCTCTAAAGGTCAAGTTTTATTTCTTATTACATTTTGCATATCTATTCTCCACGAAAAGCTACTTTGTAAGTGAACTGCAGCTCAAGGCACAGAAAAGATAATATAAGAGTAAAAAGTGACAATTAGATTTTCCTTCCCATATTTTACTTTTGTTTGTGGGAAAGCATTATGTAAAAGCCATCTTTTACTTCAATCCAAAAGGTGGTCCATTGTTGTATTAAGCATTAAGAATGCACGCACAGTAAAACTGCCTTGGCTTATTCAGTTGGTAAATCATTTTTGCTTTTCTTTTTCCTTGATGTAGGCAAATTTCACAGTAGACTGTTTAGAAAATAACTTTTACTTTAGTGAAAAATCAGAGTTCACTAGCTTCAGTTCTGTCCAACTTATTTGAAGGTAATCCAATTTACACTATACTAACAAGAACTATAACCTCCAATTCAGTATAATCCAAATCACAGACTCATTGATATGTTTCTGGGACTATCTGTCTATTTCAGTTGTCTTTTCAAACAATAAAATGTTTATCACTAAGAAAATTTTAATAATATTATTTAATATTGTCTATACCTGATGCAATGTTACATACTGACATTTTTATATATTCTCACATAACCAAAAGTGCCTAGATATGGATTTTATTCATTTTTGAGGGTTGAAACAGGAAGAGCAATGGGAAAAATATCTTAAATATTTCATTTTTAATGTCTCATAACGGACGTTTATAACAGCTACTTTCTACAATGTACTTGTCCCTAGTAATTAGTTATAAATTATTATTAATATATGTTAAGAAGTGAAAAACTTTTCTGCATTTTAAGGACAAAACTGTATTATATGTAATATTTAACACTTGTTTTCAAGTTACCACTTAAGTTAAACACTGAGAGGGAGTGGCTGAAGCAGAGGCTATGTAGAGGTGGTGATCATCAGTAGGTCTTATATCATTTTTAGATAGGATCAGTGCCACCCTATGCACACACATGCGTGCACACACACACACACACGCATGGGAATTACCCACATGACCAAACTTTTATAAACTCACTCAAATAGGTTGATGTAACCTATAGCAAGTTGCAGTATGCTGAAAACAATCCCATTAAATGGTGGTGAAGCAGGTTCCACTGTTGACTTCCTCTCACTCTATCCCCACATTATCACTTACAATTCCATACCCAATGTACATGAAACATCATGGTCTAATTCACCATCTGAATGGTGGCATCTACGTCTGTCCCCTTTCAGACTGTCAGTGCTCAGGACCAGCTTTCAGATAGGATTTATAGATAAGTCTATGACTGCCTTCTGTGCTAGTTCATACGTTTCTTTGTGATTCATCTCTATAACTTTGTTGCTCCACTGTCCCTCTTCATTCACCACCCACATAACACATGTGCACATAGTATGTTACCCACAGAAGGTGGCAATATTAGCTAATGGGCATCTAGCGCCTGTAGAGATGGCAGGGCCTATGCTAGTGCTTTAAAATGTATTTTCCATTCACAACAATGTGATTACTATCTCATTTTTATGGATGGGGAGACTGAGGCACAAAGAAGTTAAACACTCTGTTCAAGGTTACACACTTAATAGGAGGTAGATTCAGACGTAGGCAGTTTGGATTGATTTTAAATTCTTTGCTACATAAGCCCTCCAGTCTTAATATTTCCAAAAGAGAATCTATGATACATATCTGTGTTAAACAACTCTGACTGTCCATAATTTCTTCCTTTTATCTAATATAATGTTCCATGTTTTAGATCAAGCCTCTGGTGCTTTCTTTGGTGCAGAGAATCTATATAAGTGCCCTTTATATACTTAAAGAGAGTTTTGAGTCATTCACTTGTCTACTCATTCAATAACTCAAGTACTTTTAACCTTTCCCTTTAGATCTTATGTCTGAATTTATAAACATTTTGGGGGCACTTTGGTGAAAACTCTTCATGTTTTCTCCATTTTTCTTAGCTGTGAATTGAGCAGACTCAATGCCAAATGTATTGGGTTTAAGACTAACCTGTCAACAGTTTAGCATGTACAATATATGATACGGAATCATAGAATTTTTAACATATTTTATAGATTATCTTACAACACTTGAAGTTTAACCACCAAAATTATTATAATTAAATGCTTTTGGAGCCATATAAGTCATAAAGGTAAATGGTATTTTTCCAGTATTGTTTAATGGTGTTTTTCCTATGTTGCCTAAAATTGGCTTCCTTTTCAGTGAAGGGAAATTATTTTATCTTTATCTTACTTATGTTATGTTTAACTATTTGATTCCTTTTTTGTCTTTGTTTCTTACACATTATTCCTTACTAAAACTCAAACTTTCTTATTATTTTACATAGCTTTTATTAATTTGTTATTCCTATTTAATATCACTTACTATTTTTATTATTTATTAATTTATATTATGATATAATATATGACATGCTATTTTACAACTGCTATCATACAAAAAAGAGTTAGCATAACACGCCTAAAAGTTAGAAAGTCCTGCTCGCTAGTTTGGTCCTAGACTTCTGTCTGGAAACTTGTATTTCTGGAGTGTTCCCACAGTTCCCCAACTGATAAGAATGGTTTTCCATACCTGCATTGTTTGTGCAAACACTGTGGCTTATGCTGCATACCTGCTTTTCTTCTGTGAGTCTGGAAGTCCTAGGCAGCGGGTACCTGCTATACAGCCAGCTTCATATAAAAACTTTGGTTACCAGACTCAAACGGGCTTCCCTTGATGAAACATTGTACACCTGTTGTTGCATGTTTATTGCTGGAAGGAGAATGCTACCTGTGTTACCCCTCATGGAAGGGAGAAAGCATAAGGAATTCTGCACATGGATTCTTCCATACTTTGCCTGTGTCTTTTTTACCTTATGATCTGGCTATATATGCTTACTATGGTTATCTCCAGTGAATCTCCAAATGTGGGGTAGTCATGGGAACCCCCAGCACAGCCATCATTTACAAAATAGTTTCACATAATGAACTCACTTAATCCTTCCAATTACTTCGTAAAACTCCATGAAGAAAGTGGAATATATATTATACAATGTATATTTTAAATAAAGAAATAGGCATAAAGATCTTCCATAATTTTGTTGACCTTATTCTATTTGTACTTAACATTTTTTTTTGTACTTTTAAGCAGGGCTAGACATATGCGATATTGTCAATTCTCTCTCATTTGTCTTCTGTATTCTTCCCAATTCCAGTTCTAGGTACCTCCTTCACCAAACCTGCCAACCCCAAGGTACTTAGTGCTGTTCCTCAGATACACACTCCCATCTTCCTTGCAGGTCAAGCTTCCAAAGGCTTTGTACCTTTACTGTTGCCTCACTTAGTATTAATATTTGCTTTTTTCTCTTTTGATATATTATGACCCACTCCATGGTGCTGGATCTTCCTTAAACTGTATCTTAGCCAAGATATCCATAGACAAATAATTTATCTTTATCATAACATATCAAAAAATGCAAGTTCAAAGTCATACATAAAATATGGGAATTCGAAAAAGTGAACAGGTGTGTAGGAATGATGACTTAGATTAAATGTTTTGGGATCTGCCTCAAATTAAGGATGACTCCACTCAGTAAATATGAGTTCTCTTTGATCTTGAGATGAAATTTTAGGGCCACCCAAAATAGAAATGTATTTGAAGGTCTAACATGCTCTCTTTTTCCCAGTCATCTAAAATTCTAAACTAATGTTTAAATATTCCATGCATGACTCTTTAGTCCTCTTCCTAAACACTGAAACTTAAATACCAGAGGTTTTAGTGAGTGACATGCTGGGGGCAGAAAATATCATGGCAGGGGCCTAGAGAATCACATTGGAGCCCAGCGTTTCTAGAAATTCATCTGGATGATTTATTCCATCAATCATAAAATATATATTTTGTTTAAGTCTCATAACCTTTTGAAGAGTTGAATTGTTGGAGGATGAGTGGATCCGGTTAACCTAGGGGAACTAGGGTATTGACTAAATCCACTGAGATCCCCCTGCCATGATATAATATTCCATTAGTCTATCTTTGAAGGTTAAATGGACTTAAAGATCTTTCCCTAAAAAGATTAAAGAGACATATTCCATATGAGGAGATTGTAGGATCTCTCAGTAAAGGGTTGGGGTTAGCATGTTTATGCATTATAGCTCAGTGCTAAACTTTGGCCTATATCAGCTTAAGGAAAATATTTTAAAGTATATTAATAAGTAAGAAAAACATCTATATGATATTATAGTTGGAGATTCAGTAACCCCTGGAGAACTTCAGATTCTCCCTAACATGTCAGCATCCTTCCTGATTTCAAATGTCACTTCAAGTAAGCAACTGCCTATTAGTCCATCTTTAACTTTCACCCTTCCTCTGAGCAATTGACCCTAAGATCTACTGTTTTGTGAGATTCAGGTGCATTAACAAATTTGATAAATATCTACTGAGGTTTACTATTTCCCAGGCCTTGCATACAGCTTTTGTATTTATGACATCAAATTAGACAATATTTTTATGTTTTGAGAAAAGTTTTGTTGGTCAGCTAGTTTATTTTTAACAAGGTAATACATTTTTCCTGTTCTCTTAATATGGTTTAATTAAAGAATATCTATTTTTTTCTTAAAATTACCTGTTTTCTTTTAAAAACGGACCCACTTATTGATAAAACCGAAATTCACACAGAAATTGCTTAAAAAAAACTTTGGTGCAGGTTATCCATTCAGGACCTACCCCTTACCTGTGCTTAGCAGCTGCAGCTTTAATCAACTTAACTACTTTGAGATCTGCCATTAGAGTCTGAATTGTGGAGCAGTCTTGGTAATTTTGACACCTGCCTTTCTAGAGGACCAGAGTTCTCCTGCACTGTCTCCCGTGTTGCTTCAGGGTAAACTTACAACGTTTTCTTTTTGTTGTTCTGGTTTCGTTTGGATTTTACATTTTCCTTAAAACTAGCCTATTTCAATTTTGTTATATGGTCATTTGTCTGATATCTTTGTACCATCCCTTTGTCCTATCATAAATATATTCATCCCAGCAAGGACATCATGGAACAAACTGATGTGATAGCAAATTGCTGCAGGATGACTTACTGACAATTTCATAGACAAAAGTTGAAAGGCTAGAAGGAACTCTAAAGGTCTACTCTACTGGTATTCATAATAAATGTTCTGAATAGGAGGCTCGAGGTGGCATATAGTGAGCTGGCACACAAGAATATGCCATGCTTCATTTCAACCAGGGAAGATTTACTTTTATCTCTTAAATACACACGTTCCTCTAGAAAATTTTACTTCAAAACGTGGTTCTTTAAAGTAATACACTGTAAAAACTACTAAATCTAGGGTAATCCATTCATTTAGTTTGATACTAGAATGTCTCATGATGGAAATCTGAATACTGTCAGCCAAAAATTCTTCTTCTACTTGAATATTCATGATAAGAATAAAACTACTGGAAGGAAAAATTAATATATTTAAAGAACCCAATGTGGGTATAGCCAACTGGTTGCCAAACAAAACCCATTACCTTTTCTCTCTGCTTAACTATGCAGCTTTTTTTTTTTTTTTCTATCCATCCCTCAGGGAAGATGATCCTGTCTGTGGTTCAGAGCTCAATCTAGGTCTAAACAAATCACGATAGTCCATTCTCCTTGTTAGATCTTGAATAGAGCATGAAGATATACATGGAGATTGCACTGTAATTATGTCTAAGAGTTTTGAAATGAATTCTGCTTAGGGACTTCTAAGAAGGTTTTACCTCTACTATAAGATGAGACCAAATGGAAAGGGATCTACTTTTTCAATTGGTCGTTGAGAATGTCAGAGCAGAAAAGTGAAGAAAACATAAGATCTAAGACATGGTTAAGCGATTGAAGAAACCCATCATGCAAATGCATCATTGCTGGACGACTCAATATATGAAATAATACATTTCTTTTTTAGAAGTCATTTGAGACTTTTTTATTGCACTTGACCCAAAGTCATCCTAACTGATAGGCTGAGATTGCCAGAGTGAAGATAAAAGGATTCTAAGATATACAGAGTATATGCTGTTTGTCAGATATTGTACTAGGCACTTTTTAATATGTATTTTCATATTCTATTTTCCATATACTTGTGAGAGAAGTGTTATTATCCTCATTTCACAAACCAAGTATCTGAGCCTCAAAAAATATTTGATACATTTCTAAAGATTTCATGACCGTTCATATGGAAAATTTGAATCCAGGGTTTTTTTTATTTCAGAAGTCAATATATGACCCATAAATATATATTCTTTAGCCAATTCAATGCATAAAATCACTTTATTTTTATTGAGATATAATTGACATATAACACTGCATAATTTTAAAGTGTATATGTTGATTTGATACACATATTTTTCAATATGATTGTGAACATAGTATTAGCTAACATATCTATCATGTCACATAATTCTCATTTATTTTTTGTGGTGAGAACAATTAAGATCTAGTCTCTTAGAAACTTTTAAGTTTATAATACAGTATTATTGACTATAATCCCTATCTTGCAGTCTACACTAGATCTCCAGAACTTATGTATCTACTACTTGCAAGTTGGTAGCCTTAAACAGTATCTCCCTGACTCCGCCACTCCCAGCACCTGGTAACCACCATTCTACTCAATGTTTCTATGAGTTTGGCTTGTTTGGATTCCACATATAAGTGATATCATAAAGTATTTATCCTTCCCTATCTGATTTGACTCACTTAGCATAATGACCTCTAGATTCATCAATGCTGTCACAAGTGGCAGAATTTCCTTCTTTGTCATGGCTGAATAATATTTCATAGTGTGTGTGTATATGTGTATATATATATGGATGTATATGTATGTGTGTGTATGTGTGTGTGTGTGTGCACATTTTCTTTATTCATTCATCTGTTGACAGACACTGTTTCTATATCTTGGCTATTGTGAATAATGCTGTAATGAATATGGGAGTGCAGATAACTTTTTGATATTCTGTTTTCATTTCCTTTAGACATATGCCCAGAAGTGGGATTGCTGAATTACCTGGTAGTTCTAATTTAAGGTATTTTTAAAATTTTGAGGAACTTCCATGTTATTTTTCATAGTGGCTGCTCCAATTTACATTCCCACCAATAGTGCACAAGGGTTCCCTTTTCTCTACATCCTTGCCAATACTTGTTATTTCTTATCTTTTTGATAATAGCCATTCAAAACGGTGTGAGATAATATCTCCTTGTGTTTTGTTTTGCATTTCTCTGATGAATAGTGATGTTGAGCATATTCTCAAGTACCAGTTGGCCATTTGGATGTCTTCTTTGGGAGAATGCCTGTCTTGTTCCTCTTCTATTTTTTTTTTTTTTTTTTTTTTGCGGTACGCGGGCCTCTCACTGTTGTGGCCCCTCCCGTTGTGGAGCACAGGCTCTGGGCACGCAGGCCCAGTGGCCACGGCTCACGGGCCCAGCCACTCCGTGGCATGTGGGATCCTCCCGGACTGGGGCATGAACCCGTGCCCCCTGCATCGGCAGGCAGACTCTCAACCACTGTGCCACCAGGGAAGCCCCCTCTGCTCATTTTTTAATAGGATTTTCTTGTTGTTATTGAGTACTGTAGGTTCTTTACATGTTTTAGGTATGAACTGCTTAACAGATATCTGGTTTGCATATAATTTCTCCCATTTTGCAAGTTGCCTTCTCATTTTTTAAAATTGTTTCTTTTACTGTGTGGAAGTCTTTTAGTTTGATGTAGCCCCACTTATTTACTTTTGCTTTTGTTGCTTGTGCTTTTGTGTCATCTCAAAAAAAAATTGCTAAGACCAATGACAAGGAGCTTCTTCCCTAGGTGTTTTTTTTTTTTTTTTTCTAGGATTTTTACAGTATCAGGTCTTACGTCTAAGTCTTTAATCCATTCTGTGTTAATTTTGTGGGTGGTGTAACATAGGGGTCCAATTCTATTTTCTGTCTGTGGTTATCCAGTTTTCGCAGCACTATTTGTTGAAGAGGCTGTCCTTTCCTCATTGAGTATTATTGGCTCCCTTATCAAATATTAATTGACTGTATATGTGGGGGTGTCTTTCTGGACTCCCTGTTCAGTATCATCAGTCTATGTGTATGAAACTATTTTAATGTTAACACATTTAGACAGGGCATATGTTCTTTATCTCTTTTCAGATCTCCCCATTCCCTATTTTGTCTAGGATGACTCACACATTTACTTTACACTCCCAACACTATTTTGAAATTGCAGTCACCAGAATCTAACCCTGTCTAATACACAAGGATGCTGGCTATTTTTAAATTATTATTATTTTTAAGAAATTAGGTTCTCTCAGTGTTTGATAAGAAGGGTTTTTGTCATTAAGAAATACTTTATAAGCTAAATCTGATTATTAGAGACTAAAAGGCTATTGTGAAGTACAATCATATTATATTTGTGACATTTCTTAAAGAGAAAAATGCCTTCTTTTTGGTTTTAGTAATGTGTTTTTGGGAAGAGTGCTATGTTACAAATATTTCTTATTAATTTGTACTATATAAACGACTGTTCTCAGTATTGAAAGAATACCCAGCCATATGCATCACTTAGAATAATCAACACTCTTTTCAGATCTATGACCTATATTTCCAATCTGTGGAAATGCTATTAGCAGTGTGAGACATAATAGTTAATATTTACTGAAAACTAATTTCAGTGCCTGGGACATTATAGGTATAAAAGCTACAGTAGCTACATGAATTTTTATATTCATATAGTTATTTATTTACCTTTTGTCATTTTCAAGCACAGACAACTGAAGATGTTCTTGGGAAGAACAAAAACGAACGTGTCACCTCAGCGTGACACCACATTTGTCCTGTGATTGCAGAATTTCTGGTCCAGTTACTTGTTAAAAAGAAATAGAACTGGGTGTTTTGTTTTGTTTTGTTTTTAATACAGTGAAGACATTACTATTACTTTCAGTAATTGTCATATTTAATTATTTCATTAGGAAAAATGAAATTCTAATTTCTCTTAGCCTTTTTTTTAAGATACTAGTCCTATTGTTAGGGATAATAAGAAAAGATAGTTGCTAGGATATTTGATTCTTAGACTACTCATCAGAGAAAAGTCTGTTTTATGGTATTAAAATGATTGGTGATAAGATGGGGAAACACCAGTTTTTAACACCTTGTTAAAAATTGTTAAAATTTTTAACAAGGACCTGAAAACCCCTATCATAGCCCAGTCAATATAGAGACACAGTGAATAAGACATATAGTGTGAGCCTTCATGGGTAAAACAATCTCTTTCAATATTAGACTGCAGTTGTTTGAACTGGACAAGAAGGATACCTTTCTTTACCCAGTAAATTCATTATTGTCAGTGTACTGTTATATACCTAGTAGCCACTTAACTCTGAAATCTTGAAAAGCCATGAAAGCATAATTGAAGCTAAACTGGGTTTCTTGATGACATTAAAAACTGAAATATGAGAATGCAACTAATTAGAGGGGTTGTAATTATGATTTGTATTCATTAACCTCCAAGTTTAGTGCTTTTTCATTAGCAAGTGGTATTTGGTGATTCTCCCTCTGCCCCACCTCATCCAGGTTAGTATGAACTTCTGATTTTTTTAACATATTTTCTAACCTATGTTTTAATGTTTTCCACTTAAATTTCTTTCCTTATGTATGTTGTTTCACAAAATAGATATCATCAGTGTTAGATTTTTACATCTTGTGTGCTATATTAAAACACTCAGATGCAGGCCTTGTTAAATGTACTATCTCATAACCCTATTAGTTAGTGGTGCAAGATGAATAAAAATGTAATTAAAAGATCATATTGGGTCTTCCCTGGTGGCACGCAGTAGTTGAGAGTCCACCTGCCGATTCAGGGGACACAGGTTCGTGCCCCGGTCCGGGAAGATCCCACATACCACGGAGTGGCTGGGCCCGTGAGCCATGGCCGCTGAGCCTGCGTGTCCGGAGCCTGTGCTCCGCAACGGGAGAGGCCACAACAGTGAGAGGCCTGCGTACCGCAAAAAAAAAAACAAAAAAAAAAAAACCAAGATCATATTGGTTAAATGAAATCTCATTTCATTTCATTGTTATGAAGAGTTCTGATATCTAGGTCATATTGTATTTTTCATCTGACATACTAAACATTAAGACATCTTTGATGAAATTATTCAAATGTGAAAATTATACATATATTAAAAGTCAATTAGTTTTACTTAGGGATTATGTTTATTGCTCTTCAAGTATTCAGTGTTAACTCATGTTAATTTTTAGCGGCCGCTATACAATTAACTGAAAATATATTTTAAGTAGTAGGAATTTAAAAGATCAAAGATGAAGAGAAAGAAGCAAAGTAAAGCTTCACAATTAAATGAATCTGTAAGTCAAAGGTATGAGATACAAGTGGTGAGAAGGGGGCCGTGGTAAATAAAGGGTGTCATAAGAAAAACCAGTTAGTTACCTGGCCACCTAAAGTAGGTTCCTCCAACTTAGCACCTTGTTTGAGTCCCTCATTTCTAAATTGGGTTGTTAATATACAGATGAAGAGAGCAGATATTGTTTGTGTCTACAAATTAATCAAATCTGAGGTGTCTTACAATAACTGACAATTGGAATTAGCCATCTGAAGGGTATTTGGTGAGCATAACATCAGAGGAAAGATTAGTCATTCATTCAACAAAAAAGACATAGTCCCAAAGACAAAGTTTATAGCCTAGTCATGGATTATGTTGGAGAATAAGTAAACTAACAAATTCAGAACAATATGCTAAACGTTAGAACATGGCTAGGTACAAGTGATATGGACATACATTCAGAGAGCTTTCCTGAAGGGAGCGAAAGTTGAGCTGAGCCTTGATGGATGAAAAAATTATCCAAGGGCATGGGGGTTGTATTCATCCCAAGTAATACTGTATAGTCACACTAGTAGTAATACTTGTCACTATTTACTGTGTGTTTAGTGTATGTCAGGCATTTAATATATTTTATATCATTTAATTTTCACATAAAACTTCCATAGTATCTATATTTTCTCCATTTTAAATTTGTAAATACAGATGAGTTAGACGAAGCAGGCACATGTTAATTTGCTTAAAATCACAAAGCTGTTGAGCTACAGAGCTGTGATAGAGCAAGCAGGAAGGGCAAGAGATACCAACAACCTGACTTATCAGGATAATTACAAAGTTCAGTTTATCTGGCATGAATAACTCACTCATTTGTTCATATGATTTTGTTAAATGAATAATTGGAGATATTGTGGGTAAGACAAACAATATTTGTTCTTAAAAATCTGGGCTTCCCTGGTGGCATGGTGGTTGAGAATCTGCCTGCCGATGCAGGGGACACGGGTTCGTGTACCGGTCCGGGAAGATCCCACATGCCGTGGAGCGGCTGGACCCGTCAGCCATGGCTGCTGAGCCTGCGCGTCCGGAGCCTGTGCTCCACAACGGGACAGGCCACAACAGTGAGAGGCCCACGTACTGCAAAAAAAAAAAAAAAAAAAATTATATATATATATATATATATATATATATATATATATATATATATATATCACCTTCTAACAGTGAGAGGCCGATGGTAAACAAATAAATGATCAATAAATTCAGATACTGGTATGTCCTATGAAGAAAATCAAACAGAGTGGTGAAATGGCAAATAAATGCTAGATGAATAAATCACACAATGGGACACTCATTAGTAACCAAAATAAATGAAGTAGAGTAGCATTTTACTATATGGATGAATCTCAACAATCTAATATTAAATAAAAACAATAAGTCCTAAAAGATTGCATGCAGCCTGATACCTATTTAATAAAGTTTAAAACAACCAAAATAATGTGTATGTTTGTGTGTGTATGTGTATGTGTGTGTATATGTATATTTTTTCTTCTTATAAATACATGTAGATGCAATGAAAGGACATAAAATGAAAGCAAAGGAATGATGAACACAGATTTCAGGTTAGGGGGGCAGAGGAATGGCTTGGCGGAAGTTATATATTGTGGATTATTGTCAAGGTCCTAGTTTTTGTTTTGTGTGGTGGGTTCATCGGTAATTAGTACATTATTTAAAATAACTAGTGAAAATAAAAAATCAATGCCAAGACGAGAATGTTTCAGGACCCAAAGATTAAGGTTAATCCAATTCTATGAACCTGAGTTTCTCTCAATAAAAAGGCAGAGAGTGATTGGTGGGAACAAATTTCCTGAGGAGGTGTCATGCTCCTGAAAGCTCAACAAGGTGCCATATCCAGGCTGAGGCAACAGCCCTCCCAACAGAGGGAATGGCACATGATGCTGGAGTATGCTTGGCAGGTGTGAACAGGTGAGACCTGGGAAAAGCGAGTGTGGGCAAGAGTGGCAAGAAATGAGTCTCATTCTAGACGTGGATCATATTAAGCATTCTGAATCTGGCTTCCTTTTCAGTCTCTGCAAAATAGTGAAACTGAATAAGACATTTCTGTAAAACTCACCACTTCGTCTAGAAAAGCTTCCTTTTATATATTCGTTTCTGTGTGAATTTGTGATTTGTGTCTCAAGAATCTTAGAGTCCATTTCTTAAGAAAACAACAACAACAAAGACTGTCTTGGATGTGTGCTAAGTATCTTGTCATCCATTTGATTAATTTACTTCTGATTTGAGCCTATCTCTGCAAGATTACAATGACACCTTAGAACAGGGTTCCCCAACCCTTGGGCCATGGACTGGTACTAGTCCGTTGCCTGTTAGGAACTGGGCCTAGCAGAAAGTGAGCCGCAGGTGAGCGAGCAAAGCTTCGTCTGTATTTACAGCCGCTCCCCATTGCTCGCATTACCACCTGAGCGAGGCCTCCTGTCAGCATTATGGTAAGTTGTATAATTATTTTATCATATATTACAATGTAATAATAATAGAAATAAAGTGCACAATAAATGTAATGCGCTTGAATCATCCCAAAACCAACCCCCCAACCAGGTACATTGAAGGTATTTTAAAACTTCCCAACTAAATTGAGCAAATCTAGCATATAATATTATTTTATTACCAAGTTTATGACTTTTTTTAATTAAAAAATTGTATGTCAGCAAAATAAAAAGGTATTTTTTCCTACTGGATCAATTTTTAAAAATAAAACGTCAGGGGCTTCCCTGGTGGTGCAGTGGTTGACAGTCCGCCTGCCGATGCAGGGGACGTGGGTTCATGCCCTGGTCCGGGAGGATCCCACATGCCGCGGAGTGGCTGGGCCCGTGAGCCATGGCCGTTGGGCCTGTGCATCCGGAGCCAGTGCTCCGCAGCGGGAGAGGCCACAGCAGTGAGAGACCGGCGTACTGCAAAAAAGATTAAAATAAATAAATAAAATAAAACCTCAGCATGTATACTGTCAGTTCTAATAAACTAAAAACAAAGAACTTTAGTTTCCCCAGAACATGTCAAATTAAATATATAAGTATATTCACAAATTAATTAAGGTATGTATTACAATAATAATGAATAACAATAAAACAAAACCAACAGAAAGCCCTTCAGAAAAGAATATCTCTGATAATAGCAGTTGGGCCACGGATTTAATATATTCCTTAAACTATCAAGATTGCCTTAAGTAAAATATGTTATTACTTTTTTTTCATGAATGAAGAATCACTTGGACAGCCTAAGCATGTGCATTATTTGTGTTCTGGTATAGAATTAATCAACTTATGTTATTTGATATTGGCTTATCCTTTTATGGCTCTCAGAGTAGTGCCTGTTTGCTAAATTTGTTCTAGTTCTCATTCTGCATAACATTGTTATTAAGCAAAGTCAGGTCCATGTATTAATTCAACAAATATTTATTGAATGGCAGACACTGTTCTAGGTGCTTGGGAGGCACCATGGAATAAAACAGACTGAGATCTATGTCTTTGTGAAGCTCATATGTTAGCAAAGGGAGACACACAATCATCAATAAACATAGTAAATGCTATAGTACATGAGAAGTTGTTAAGGGCTATGGATTTAAAAAAAAGGATAACAGGGACTGGTGACACAAGGTTTATTCCATAACTCATTGTTAAGCAAAACTTTTGATCATCTACTATTTGAATGGTAGGTTCCATGAAGGCAGAAGCAATATATGTGTTTGCTTATGATTACAGCCCCAATCTATGGCACAGTGGCTGAACTACAAGAGGTGTCCATCATATGTGTTGGGAAAAAAATAATGAGGGGATATTATGCATTTTATGATTCTTGATCATAATACTGTTTTGTGCAAATCTCATTATATAAAATTAGTTCATTTCAAAATATCTCTGGAATATTGAAGTTCAGAGTTTATATTGAATATATTTTAGTTCATTTTCTTAGATCTCAGTGGAAGCCCAAAATCTCATCCTAAGTTGATCTTCATGTTTTCTTTGGAATAAGTTGATTCTAAGGAAGTTATATATAGACAGTTAATATCCACAATATTAGTGTGAATTGGGGGTTCTGATCTAAGGATGACCTTAAGGATCTTACATTAAATATATTTATGATGCATAACTATAAATATATTATGACAAATATATTATATTTCTACCTAGACTGTTTTAAATAATATATTTAATTCAGCTTTGTTTTATAGAAATTTTTAAAAATCTACTTTCCCAACCAGATTATAAACTCCTGGAGGTCAGGGACTGACTGCCATTAATCTCTGCATCTTCAGAGATTGCAGCACATAGCAGGTATTTAATAAAGTTGCATGAATTGCTAGATGCTCAGAATAATTAGATCATCAGCTAGGGACTAGAAACCATTTTGTTAAATAGAAAATTTCATAATAGTGTTACAGAGAATCAAGATTTAATATTTAATTTGTTGTTGCTAAGTCATAGAAGCCAGAAGAGACAAAAAAATAAAAGATAGGATTCATTTTGCTATTTATACAATGTCATCTTTTGCTCTTTTCATTGAGCCTGTTCAGAGTTGCTCCATTAAGGAAATAATGTCTCATAAGTATGTGCTCTCAATTGTGTAGTCTCATAAAAGCTTTGGAAGTAAGCATAAGTATGTTCATTATAGTTAACTACTTACTATCATTATGATGATGATAATAAATCTACATGTTTTAATTTTATTCAAACTATTCAGTGAACTTAATATTTTAAAACATAATTTGTTTTTCTACTAAAGTAAAAACATACAGTGATTTGTGATATGGAAAGCCCTGTCCCTTTTCTCCCTTGTAGAAAAAAAAAAATTATATCTGCTCTGTCATCCTGCAATAGTTTTGTTCCTCTCTTTTGATTTGCTAACTTTATTTAAATCAGTTTTTCATAATGCAATTGTTATAAGCCTTAAAACAGCATTACTACATGGCAAATAATATACAGAAGTTTTACTATACACTAATGTAGAATATAGAGAAATTAACAAGGTGAAGTCAATTACATGTCTTTTAAAGAAATTTACCATTACAGAAAATTTTGGAAGAAGGAAAAATAACGTATAATTATAGTTTTCCTTCTTTCCATTTTCCATTTTCCTTCTTTCCTTAGGTCTTACTTAATTTTACTCATCAAATAATCATTGTCAAATTTTTATTTATTTTCCACTATAAACATATATTTTAAAATCAAATCTTTCTCGTATAATGAATTTAAAGAACTTCTGTATTCTATTTAGGAAACCAAAGTTTGTGAAAATACAAACTTTGAGTGGTTGTTTTAGGTAGTATTTTATCTTTTCAAGGAAAATAAATTAATATTATGGATTGAATTTAACTTAAAAGGGAAGTAATTTGGCAGATCGTGTGTAAATGAAAATAGTTGTCTAAATGGTACAGTTTGAAGCACACTACAAAACTCTTCTTGTCTAAATTGTTTCCTACCTTGGCTTTCCATACTGCCAGAGATACCCAACAGCAGACTTTTATTCATTAGTTATGCAGCATATGCAGGTACTCTTTGCCAAATAATAAGTATTGCTGGACCAGGTATAACATGAACTACTCTAGTCCCTGAAGGGGACTTAGTTTACTAGATGTTGTTCTTCTACAACAATTAGCAGAAAATAAGTGAGAATCAGGACGGCTTAAACTTTAAAAAGGATTAAAGAAACCTCTGAAGTAGAAAATATTTTTTAGCAGTAATTCTAAAATGCTTCAGTGAAGCGTTCTTGGTAGCTAGAGGGCAACATGAAAACATTGGCCATCTGAAGTAAAGTACCCAGATTGGGTGGGAGTACTCCAAACAGGAGCTTGGAGAGTCAGCAGAGCTTAAATCACCATTCTGCAAAAAGTCCCCAAAATTCTTTGTCATAATAACTCTCAGCCATATTACTCATTCTGTTGCAGACATTTTCTTTTATATCCAATTTTACATTTTGTTTATTCCATCTCCCTTTTCTACTTTTCTATGAATGTAAATATTGAGTAACAATGACTTGGTCCTCAAATTGGACCCTCAAAACTTAAGTGACAAACATGGTGAAAAGTGTAGCATTAACCAGTTATTACAAAAGTGTAAAGTTATTAGAGTACGTAAATTGCATACACAAATAGAAGCCCTATCTTTGATCATTGATATTCTTAAGTTGTGAAACTATTTGGAGTTAACATACACGAAAAAGCCTTAGAAATATGGACTTAACTTGCCACTGAGTTCACTGCAATAGTCTATGAGGAAGATGTTTTAAGTTAGATAAGATTGTTTAAGGTTCCATAGATTCTTCATTTTGGACTGAAGGTAGTAAAGCTAATTCTGCTAGGAATTATTGCATATGATATAGAATTTTTAAAAGAAACAATCTACGGCAAAGTAATATACCTTTATTTTTAAATGTAGATGTTCATAAAATGAGTGACTTCTTTCATTTGAAAAATTAATTTTCAAGGTGTTCTTATCCCTTATATTGGTTGCAGCTCAGTTACATAAAAATATCTGATTAGGCTTTCCATAAGCCCTGCATCTCACAATCCCAAAACCTAAAAACATCAACAATTTTGTATTTTCTGGTTATTTCCTTTCTGTCATTCTCTGTACGAATATCTTTACATAGTTGTTTTAGTTAGCTATTGCCCCCAAAATGATGCATCAAAAGCCACCCTAATAAAAGTCAGTAACTTAAAATCATTATTTATTCTTATGAATTTATGGTTAGCTAAAGATCTGGTCTGGTGATTTATACAAGGCTTGATTGGGAAGCTCTGCTTTAAGTGTCAGGCCTAGCTGGGATGGCCTGGGGCAGTTTTGCTTCATGCAATTTATTCTAGAGTCCAGGTGAAGGGATCACATCAGTAATAGTACTGGAGGCGCTTACCATGGCTATGGTACAGCCCAGAGGGAAGCAAAAACCTCATGCTGCCTTTTAAGTCCTAGGCTTAGAAATGGCACATTGTCACTTCTGCCATCTCACTGGCCAAAACAAGTCATATGACGAAGCCTAAAGGCAAGTGATAGGGAAATACACTTTTCTTACAGAGAGGCCACAACAAGAGTTTGGATGTACAAAGGTATAAATAATTTGGGCTAACAATTCAATTGACTACAACTGTAGTTATGCATTATTATATTATGAATAGCTATAAAATATTCCATCAAATACCCATGTCATATTTTCTGTAGCTCTTCCTAACTACTTAGACATTTATGTGAATTTTGGTTTGTTGGGTCATTTGCATAACATATCAATGAACACCTTCTTGGTTATAGTTTTCTTTGTATGCTACATTCTTTCACTAGGAAAGCTCCCCAGAAAATATATTATTTGATAAAAGTGTATGGATAAATGTATAAAACTCCTGAAAGTCATTGCAACACTACCAGCTGTGAGTAACAGACACTATTTCATTCCGCTTGCGCCAGCATGGGAAGTATCTAATTCCTGGTTGTCATTGCTGATGTTAAGTAAGAATAAACTAGCACCTCATTTTCTTTGCTATTTCATTGATTATTAAAAAGTTGAGCACTTTTTCAAATGTATTTATGAGTTGTAAATACCTGCTTTTGAATTGTCTGTTTATATCCCTTACTCAATTAACTATTAGAATGATGCTTAATGATTTGAATGTAAGATATTTCCCACAAGCATCCCAAACTAAACTCCATCCAACAGTCAGCTCATCATGATCAACCCTTACCAAACTGGTTGGGCTCATCTATTCCAATGTTCAGTATTTACTCATTTATTAAAGTCAGAAATGTGGAATTTATTATTGTCTGCTTTATCACCCACATCTAAAAACAACAAAAACCTTTTTTGATTCTATTTCATATCTACTCACTATTCCCAGTGCATTAGCCTAGTTCAGACTTTCCCCCACCCCAGGTTATTGCGATACTTTCATTACTGTTATTTTGGCCTCTAGTTTTCCCCAATCTATTCTCAGAATTGTTTCCAAAATCGTTTACTAACATAAAAAATTAGAACATGCTCCTTACCTTCTCAGAATTATTTGATGTACTTTATACCTAAACCTCTCATTATACTATGAAAACAATTGAAAGCTTTGTGAAAGTCCCCCTGCCAGTCTGCTCCATCTTCTGTCCATCTGCCCTTGCCTCATTCCTGCTACACATACTCTAGAGACACAGAACTACTTTTAGTGGTTACTAGTTAGTACCACCTTTCACACCTCCATTCCCTGCAAATACTGGGCACCTTCCCAGAATGCTCACTCCCTAGCAGTCCCTGTGCCAAATGCCTGTTTATTGTACAAACTTCAGACCAAAGCTTTCCCTAATTCCCCCTAGCAGATTTCATAGTCTTTTTTTCTCCATGCAGTTTGTATATCTCCATTATAGCATGTGTCTTTACCTGTGGTAACATATTTTTGTCTTTTTCTTTATTTGAAGAAAGTTTTCCTTGTAATGAGAGACCATGTCATTTCATTTTTATACCTCTAGTTCTTAGGACAAGTTCTGTCACACAGTAGACATCATTAAATCTTTCCCTAATTTGCCAATAAATTAATAATAATTGAATTAATAAATGAAAAAATGATTTCATCTAAATAATCACACATGTATTCTGGGCCACAGGTAAATACTAACAAGGGAAAATTTTAGGTAAGGTTTGAATCATATTATTTGGGTCTTATAGCATCTAGAAATAATACTTAAAATTGGGCTTTCAAAAACTAATATTATTCTTCACTTCCAAACTTGATGAAAAAGTGAGAAGAAAATAAATTTTAAATAGTACTTTTAGAAATTTGAAACTATATGTTATTTTAGAGCAGATATTTTATAAACACATGTGGGGAAATGTTCAACTAGAGATAAGAATTATATTCTCCACTTTTTGTTCTTAGTGGCCCTACTAACCCTCCCACCTACAAGAGAACTGAGCACATCATTTCTCATATAATTTGTCTTCATTATGGGCCTATGGAATACATTAAAAAAATTAAATGTTTCTTTTCATAAATCTTTAGTTATTCAAGTTAATGTAAATATGTAGTTTAGCTTTAGTGTATTTAATCCAAGAACTAATATCTGAATTCTCATTTTTTCAAAAGTCACATATATTACCTTGAACGAAAAGAAAGATTGTCTTTATTTCATGCTCATTTCAGAGTAGTTAAAAAATAGATAGGCTTTTCATCATTTAGAGACTATTTCTAATTAGTATTTTATTGGAATATACTTCTGCCCCAATCACCACACTTCTCTTAAGTAGCAAATGCTAGTAATTCAGAACTCAGCTGAGACATCTCCTGGTGTATGAAGACTGCCAGACTACAGATGGCTGGCTCTCCTCTGGGTTCTCAGACTGTCCTATTTTAGCTCTGACCGTACTGTATCTGACTTTGCCATTAGGCAGATGGTAGAGACTGTGTTTATCATATCTGTATGCATTACAACTTCTCTGCTGATAGGCCACAGATATGATTTGTCTTGCACAGTGTCTCCTAATCATCTAAAAATGTTTCCTAATAATTAGATATAGGAATTTCCCATTTCTTGGAAGAAAAACACTTTTGAGGCTTATTCAACCTTGTGTCTACATTCCAGTAAATGTGGCTGGAACCATGAAGCAATTTCAACTTTGAGATAAAGCGTCTGGTCTCCAGTTTGTCACAGTCCCCATGCACACATTTTTTCTTGTTTACATTACCTGCCTCCCCACTGTTGTCACATGGATTTAGGGTTCCTATAGACAGACTGTGTAAGTCAGTATCTCAGATCTGTCATTTAAGAACGTGTGGCCTTGGCCAACTTGATCTATTCATTCATCCATGAAATGGGGGTAATTATAATATCCTGCTAATGGAACAGTTGTGTGAATTAAATGAACTAATGTAAATAAAGTACTGAAACAGAGTACTGGGTATATCCTTCAAACAGTATATATTTATCCTAAGATATCAATTTTTGTTTGATTGTGATATGAAGAACTTTGTAAAGTGAGGAAGCTAGCTATTATAAAACATTCTTTAATGGAAAAGATAGGAAGAGATATATAATGTGTAATGTTCTTTATTAGTTAAGATACAGATTCAACTAAGAAATAATGAACCACATTAACAATAGTAGCTGTAACAAGATAGAAGTTTTTAACCCTCTCCTAAAGCAACCAAAAAACTCATCCTATAAGAGTCTACAGCTGATATGTTGTTTCCACAATGTCGGGGGAACCCAGATTCTATCCATCTTGTGCCACCACTATCCCATTGTATGTTGTTCTCATATGTATAATTGAAAATAGCTATTAACCATGTACCCTTGGGGAAGAACAGAAGAGGAAAGATACAGGCTCATACCTTAACTTTAAAAGCAAAATCCAGAAGCGGTACACCTTACTTCTGCCCACTTCACCCCACTGGTCAGGACTTTGTCATGTGGCCACACTTAGCTGCAGGGAACACTGGGAAATACAGTCTTTAGTTTGGTGAATACATGGTCAGCAAATCTCTATTACTATGGAAAAAAGGGAGGGAAGGAATTTAGGGAAACAGATAGAAATCTCTACTACAGCATCAGAAGGTGAAGTATAAATCTACAATACCTGTCCAAACTTTTGTCCTGGAAAATAAAAACTATCTATTTTTGCATGGTTAGTATATATGTATATATTTGATACTGAGTAGAGTAATAATCAGATATATCACTATTATGCCTAAGGGAGGTTGACTAAAGGTTTTAGAACTGCTCCCCTGAGCCCCCCACAATTGACAAGGGGGTACTATGCTCTGTTGTGGTTTCAAATTAGAGAGGTTCCCTGTGTCTTCCCTGTGGTCCTGCCTAAATCTATTGATATATGCAAAACTCAGTATCAGTTTAGTTCCAGGACTCTAATTATTTGAAGTCTTGAGATAGATACTAAGCAGGCCCTGGGTCTTCATGTATGTTTGAAATAATTGATCAGCCTTAAGAATTCCCCCTGTAACTTTGTGAGATGGACTTTTCAAAGAAGGACCCAACCATTATGATCAAACAAGGAAACTGCATTCTCACATTAAAACAATCTACACTTATCCAGGCAGGCTGAGTGTAATTAGTTAGTTGGAATCAAGCCAGGACATTGAGGCAAACACTGCTACTTTCCCTGAAAGGTGCCTTGGGATTTTTAATGCCACTTATGGTCAAGCCTGGAGTTTTGCATCTCATGTAGAAAATAGTACCTCTGGGAACATAGCATTTCCAGCTCCATTACTTGGTAACTACTGACCATGTTTCCACAAATAGGGGAAGTAAATGTTAAATACTGATCGCAATTATTTTTTCTGTGAAATCACAGCTTGATTATTTTTTCAGGACAGTACTGTGTGTTTTATGAGTGGTGGTGCTTGTTGTTGGTGATGATGGATTAGTTTTATATCATTATGTTATTCAAAACTAGTTGAGATGTGCAACTTTATTTTCCAATGTCACAAACATGTTAGATAAATTTTTTAAAGTACTATTATTTTTTTTTAAATTTTAGAAACATTTATCAGTGTTTCTTTATAAATGATACACATTGATACCTTTATATAGTAACAGTATTTTTTTAAGACCAATAGGATTTTTACATTTTTATCAGCTTTATACACCATAAACAAAAATACAGAAATTTAGTTGTTTGCTACTTGCAATGAATTAAACATTTTCTGGTAGAACTTGTCACAGTAATGGAGTTTTTTTTTGAAAATGGAATATTAGAAGAGTTGAAATTCCTGAAGGGAAAAATTATCTTTATGTTCTGTTATTATTTCTTAACATTTTTTGACAATCTCTAGAAATTTGATTGATTGCTTTTTTACTTTACTCTCTTGAGAAGAAGCAAACTGCTGATTATTTTTTTTTGCAAAACAAGGAAACATAACACCTAAGGAAAGTCAAATGCTTTTCTTTCTATAGTACATTTACTTTATGAAAAAATATAGTTGGTCTTATAAAATATTTTAATAATCATAGCACTTTATATTTTTCTTTACCAGAAACTTACAGTTTTGAAATTTAAAATGTATTTAGACTTTAACTTTACCATTTGTAAAGACCATTCATATAGAGAATGTCTTATCCTTTTTAAAGTAATAAGATCACCATACGGTTTATTGTGAGGGTAAAATGAGGCACTATTTACAATTACTCTGGGACAAACAGATATTAACTGACTGTGGATATCAGATGTATGGTCATACTACCTGTGGAATGTTCAGTCACCGTTTATATATTCATGTGTGTGAATATGTAATTGATAAAAGTCACGTGGTGTAATGACTATGTGCACAGGCTCTAGAAACTACTATCACTGTACTCTGACACTTACAATAATACTGGAGCATTATTTAGAAACTTTCAGATTGATTTAGTTGTTTGTTAAATCAGATATTATAAAAGTCCAACTCAAAGACTATGATTCAGCAGCTGAGTGAGTTTCTACCTGTTTTGAAGCTTTCATGTTAATGCCTCTATATTATTCTACTTATTTTCTGTGTAATTACCTATAATTTTGAATATTTAATTTTAATGTCTTCACCTCAATATCCTGCATATATTACATATATGATGTAATTATAAGTTATATATCATTATGCTTACAGTAATTTTATACACACACACCCCTTACTGTTTAGCAGTAATTATGATATATTCATATCCATCAACTCATTTATCCTTATATAACACTACAAAGTAGTATTATACATTTTTTCTGATGAATAAAGTGAAGCTCAGAGTTTTACTAACATCATCTAGAAGATAAGTAGGGTATTTTGTTCCAGTATTTTTATACATGTATGCATTATGAATATATATGCCTAAGGTATATTTCAAGCAAACATCATTTAACTTGTATTTAGATTTCTGCTATTTTTAATTGGTGAAATCATTCTCATATTTTAAAACTATTTTAAAACATGTTTACAATAGCTGCATAGTACTTAGCATATATACATGCAACACAGTTTATTAGTCCAGTAGTGCTAAATATTTTGCAAATCTCCAATATTTTGCATTTATGTATAATATTCTCACAAATATTTGCTTATTATGCTTTTGGCAAATTCTCTAATTAAAAGAGAATTACTAATTTAAGATTCTTGATGCTTATTGATGAATTAATTTTGAGAGTAGTTACAGCATTAGTATTATTAAATATGTCAGATTTATAAAAATAGGAGACAAGTGACAGTGTTTCTCAAAGGAATTGAGACATATTTCACCATCCTTTTTTTTATTATAAATTTATTTATTTTATTTATTTTTTTAAATTTTTGGCTGCCTTGGGTCTTGGTTGTTTTGCGCGGGCTTTCTCTAGTTGTGGCGAGCGGGGGTTACTTTTTGTTGTGGTGCGTGGGCTTCTCATTGCAGTGGCTTCTCTTGTGGGGCACAAGCTCTAGGCTCGTGGACTTCAGTAGTTGAGGCACATGGGGTCAGTAGTTGTGGCTCATGAGCTCTAGAGCACAAGCTCAGTAGTTGTGGCACTCAGTAGTTATGGTGCTCAGTAGTTGTGGCACATGGACTTAGTTGTTCTGCAGCATGGGAGATCTTCCCGGACCAGGGCTCGACCCATGTCCCCCTGCAATGGCAGGTGGATTCTTAACCACTGCACCACCAGGGAAGCCCTCACCATCCTTTCTTGAAGAACTAAGTCAATTAACTTCCACATGCCTTGAATTTCACAATTTTAGGATAGGGATAGCAATATAGAATCAATGGGAAAATGTCCCTGAAAAAATTTTTTATTTAAATATTGATGTTATTAAATCTTCATTGAATGCAAGAGTAAGTGGGAAGCACACAGAATTCCTTTGAAGAAGGCAATATGTTAAATAGGAAGAACATCAAATATTTCCTGTAACAAACAATGATATAAATGCACAATGTGTCATGGAAATGATCCCTGTTGGATTTCTTTCTATTTTTTATCTTTTGAGATTCAGTATTTCAGAGGTTTCAAAGGAATGCAGTATTACAGCTCAAGAGCCACCTGCCACTATGATCTTAACAGCATATTACCCTGGCCTCAGGGATCTCCATTATATGTGGCCATTATTGAATTGTTTCAGCTAGTTTTTTCTCTATGTATTTTTCTAAAAAATAATACCACACGGTTAAAGTCAACAACACTCTGCTTTGCCTACTCTACCTTATTTAGCTGTCTCTTCTGATGGTTATCAATATATGTTTGAATGTCTTGAATATGATTATTTTTGTTTTGTCAGTTTTAGACATTATCCATTGAACAGAATATGTTAACAACTTAACAATTTTGTTCTTTAACTATTTGAAATATACTATATTTCTTTGCCAAAAATTGAAAATATACAGTATTTACATTATTATAAAAATTTTTAAAGATTTTTTTGATGTGAACCATTTTTAAAAAAATCTTTCCTGAATTTGTTACAATATTGCTTCTGTTTTATGTTTTTGGCTTTTTTTGGCCGCAAGGCACGTGGGATCTTAGCTCCCTGACCAGGGATTGAATCCATACCCCTGCATTGGAAGATGAAGTCTTAACCACTGGACAGCCAGGGAAGTCCCACATTATTATAATTTTTTTAAAGATCATCTGTGGCAGAGACAAAAAATATATAATTATATTCATTTTCTTATGTAGTTTTTTTTTTCCTTTGTTTTTCCTCATGTTTCTATTTGGTTTCCATTATCTTGCAGTACTTGTTTTTATTATAGTCCAGTTGTTGCTAAACTCTTCATAATATCATACATTCTATCAGTCCCCTTTTTCCTGGAGTTCACTCTTATTTAACTCTCAGTTTTACTTCACCAGAAGTATTCATTTCTCTAAGTCAGCTGCATCCTCATACTTCTCTTTACAGATTTCCTGGGCTGGGTCCTGCATCGCATATTTTCCACTACTTTCCTTTGTTCCCTTGTTGTCCTGAAGAATACCTTCATATGTGTTCCTTAGAAAAATCATAAGGAGAATTTTACTAGGTCCTTGAATATCTAAAATGTCTTCCTTCTATACTTATTTATTGATGGTTTAAATTGATGGTTATTTGGGTTCAAAATGCTACATGAAAAGCAATTTCACACGGTATTTGAAGTATACCTTTTAACATATAGTCTCCCTGTTGAGAAGTCTGATGTTATTTTGCCTTTATATCTTTGATATTTTATTCTTCTATGTGTTCTTTGTTCTTTCTTTCTGGAACCCTTACTTTTGATCTTCCTAGATATATCCTTTATTTCTTTAATTTTTTCTCTTATTTTTCTTTCTCTGCTTTTTCTACTCTCTGGGAGAGTTCTTCAATTTTATGTTCCAATACTTCTATTAAACCTTTGTAGGAAATGATATTTGTCATTTTCAAGAACATGTGTTTCTTCCTTGGTTGTTTCTTTTTATAGGATTCTAAGTGTGTTCATTTTTTACACATTTACCCCAAATTATCTGAGGATACTAACTATATATAATTTTGAAATTTCTACTACTTTCTGAATTATGTTTATTTGATGTCATTTTCACCATTTTTCAAAGTCTTGGTCTTTAATATTATTAGGATTATTTTGAATGATTACATTGGCAGACTATGGTAAATTAATTGGTTAGAAGCAAGAGAATAAGG
Source organism: Mesoplodon densirostris (assembly GCF_025265405.1). Classification (NCBI taxonomy): domain Eukaryota; kingdom Metazoa; phylum Chordata; class Mammalia; order Artiodactyla; family Ziphiidae; genus Mesoplodon; species Mesoplodon densirostris. The sequence goes on from NC_082668.1 coordinate 25,940,672, forward strand.
TAGAAAACAATACAGTTATATAGCCAAGAGGTGATATAGTTTGGAGAAGGGGCCAGCCATCTCTTGAAACACCTAAAACAAATCAGTGTAAATAATATGTGTTGGCAAAATATTTTAAATAAACACTTATCTCCTTTCTCTATATTTGTCTACACTCATACTCTCTCATACATGTTTTCTCCATTGACCTTGAATACTCTGTATTTTCTCCATTAAACTCCTTTCCAGAAACTATTATTGCCCTCAGGTATTTGGTTAGACAAATCTTTGTTCTTCTCCAACTCTTCTAAATAGAGTCAAGAAACAACCAAACAAACAAACTTGGGTTTCAGGATCACAGACCAACTTCCAGCCTATGGCTGGTAGAGTCTGCATAGAGTCCTGTTGAAATGGCTCTAACTACTGCTCAGAGATAGTAGTAACACTCACTATTAGGGATGAAAGTTTGATGCAGAAGGACTCAATATAACCACATCCCTCCAAAATGGACAAGAAAGGGAGGCTACAGCACAAAAAAAAAAAAAGAAAAAAGAAAAATAATCCCTGAGATATGGAGTGAGGGAAAAGAGCCCAAGTCTCTTAAGATTCTTGTGTCCTAAGTATAGAGAAGAGATCAATTTTTGCTTCACAATTTGATTCCTAGAAGTCTTCTGACTATTACCTGGTGTTTTTTAGAGTAGAACAAAAAACAATGGGCGGCTAAAATTTCACCTATACCCTATCCCTGGCTGAAAGCATCCTAGTTTGTCTAATGTCAGTTCTTGGAATTTCTTTCTTTTGAAAGTCTAACTAATGGAATGGCTTCCTTGGAATTTTTTTTGGCCTGTTGATTTCAGTGCTAGTGGGATCTCAATGTCACTCAATTCATTTCTTTCCAAAGAAGAAATTCTATATATTGCACAGGAATCATCTTTTTTTCTTTTTTTTTTCTTTTTTTTTTTTTTTTTAGCAAAAGCCCATTCAGAATTATTAAAAAGACAGATTAAACTTTTCTTTCTCCTTTTCTGCCTCTACTCTCCAAGTATCAGGTATATATCCCCACCGTGCTGATTAATTTAGGGCTAATAATGTCTGGGAGTATATTCCTAACTGCAACTTTTTTCTACTTTTGTCCCCTTTATCTAAATTGCAATTTAACTTTGCAGTGTCCTTTAGTCTAGTTTTCTTTGTGCTATTAAGTTACTCTTGTAAACATGACTATGTTAATATGACAGCCGGTTACTGGATTTCATCTTTCAGGTGACCTATAAGTCTTCACCTGTATAAAATCCACATGACTTCAATGGTCAGAGTATGATGTACCATGGTGATATTTCAGCAGCACACATACCAAACCTTATTCTATAACCAGAGGCTTCTTTCACCTCTATTACAACAAATGAGGATTACAAAATGAATGAAGAGGTGTTATAGAATTCATTGCCTGCTCAACTCCATTCTTCATGAAACTGTAGGGGCTTTGCTCTCTCATAAATTATAGAACTGCCTCATCTTCCCTTTCCATTCTCTGTCACTAAGTAGAGGAGTTGATAAGACTTGATCAATGAGATACAATCTCAATATGGTTATTGGTGTAAAGGCTTGATAATTATTGAGCAACTCTAAACTAGATGTGGTAAACTGCTAGTCAAAGAGCATAACTGGACCACTGCTGTGCTTGGCATGTACAGCAAATGTTTAAAAATTTGGATATTTACCAATAAATTCTGGATTTCTGGGCTCCATGAAGAAAACTAAACTCTGGCAATCCTGAGCTCCCGTTGTCTCTTGGTGACACTCCTTGAAGCTAGGTGGCCACTGTGCCCTGTAGTTGCAAAAGTGTCCTCATTTCCACCTGTCCTACCCACTCCTTTTTCTTGAGCCCTCCTCCCCTTATCCACTGAAGGCCAAGCCCAAGGAGACATTTGAGTTTAAGACAGAATTCTGCTTTTTGCAAACTAGAGCATTTACAAGAGGATGCATTGTAGAATTCATTATCGTTTAGACGCTTTAATAAAAATTTAACATAAGCTGTTTAGAAAAATTCATAGGAAATTTATTTAGGTACTTTTATAGGAAATTTATGATTTTGGTTTTTATAATATTTTTGCTCATTTTTTTCCTTAGAATGTAGTCTTTTTTAAATTTATTACATGAGTAATGATGCACTACTTTGGACTGACTTCTCTTTGACTACTTCTGAAAAGAAATGTTGCTTCGGATAAAAAAAAATTAATTTGATACATTTTCCTATTATAAATATGCATTTGCCACCTGTCAGCCAAATAGACTCAAAACTGCTTATTAGCAAAATTGAGTGAATAAATGGATAAAATGTATAAGTAAATGAACTTCTACACTTTAGGATGTCTACATTGTGTGGAAGGATTTTCCTTGAAAACGTGCCAACTTTTTTTTTCAACTTGGATCCCATCTTATTATCCTAGCTGTAATTAGAAATCTTGTGAAATTAAGAACCATTCAATTCAATGAGTTTTCAGCATCGGAAATTTGCCCAGAGGCACCCAGCAGATTGGTCTGCCCAGAACTGGTTTTTCATAGACTTCTCCCTCCTCTCCTCCTGTTCATTCTAAAAGGGAGTGTCTCTTCCACTTAGCTAATTAATTACACCTGCCAACACGCAGATGGTTCTGTAGGCTTTGAAGCATGGAAATAGCTAGGTGCACATTAGCTAGCTTAAGCTTCCTTCAGTTGCAATTTAGATTATAACTCTTGAAGCGCCAGAGAAAAGAAAATATTAAATGACTACAAAGGGAACAACATTTAATTTTTTTTAATTTCAAATATGTATTTTAACTATAAAGATAATATTCTTTTTTTAATTTCTGATCTCAGCACAAACACACTTTTAAAATAATTATGTTTAGCATCTAGTTTGGAGCAATATTTGCCAGATGTTGCCATCTAATTGTTCTAAGCTTTAAAGTAAAATGAGAATAGAGGACCAGGGCCACTTAGAAAACTGTTAGGAACAATTCTCAAAATATGATAGCTTTTGAGTAAAAAATACGTTTGTTGTTGTTTAATTATAAGGAAAAATGTATATGTAACAATGGTAAAAGCAGAACTGAAGGCACTAGTGGTACTCCTGCTAACATTCCCAATGGTAGTCCAGATTTTTATGCTGATCAAGTTGATCTTCCTTTTTTTTGTCTTTCTTTTTCCCCTTGTATCCGAGACTAGGTAACTTTAAATAGAGATTATCACAGGAGATTAATTTTCTATGTAATTCTACTTTATATGTGAGAAAGTTTTAGTGAAGGACTTTATATTTGGAAAATAATGAAGTCTTTGAAATTAAATATATCCTTTTGTTAGGGGTAGAATAAAAATTCATCTACATATAATATATCACATTCTTATCTCTTTTCTCAGTACATTTATGAAATTAATGTAAATAATAATAAAATGTCCCAAACTCCCAAGTAAAATCACCTCCCTCCTTTTCCACTATTAAAATTAAAAATGTTACCTGATAGACATATCTAAAGATGAATATATTAAATCATATCAAAGAAAGGAGGATAATTCTTTTTTTTTTTTTTTTTTTTTTTTTTTTTTGCGATACGCGGGCCTCTCACTGTTGTGGCCTCTCCCGTTGTGGAGCACAGGCTCCGAATGCCCAGGCTCAGCGGCCATGGCTCACAGGCCCAGCCGCTCTGTGGCATGTGGGATCTTCCCAGACCAGGGCACGAACCCATGTCCCCTGCATCGGCAGGCGGACTCTCAACCACTGCCCCACCAGGGAAGCCCAGGAGGATAATTTTTAAAAATTTATGCCCCAAGAAAATATTTTGGTCATCTTATAATATCGAGTGGTGTACAATTCAATTCAGCACTGTTACCTGCAAAGAAGATACCTTGATAAATCTACATTTTACCATTTGTTTTAATTTTGAATTCCTTTTCGTTTAATCATGTGAGCTTTACCTCACTTGCCATTAAAATGATTAGGATTTAAACTTAATGCTAAAATAAACTTTCATTGATTTGATTTCATTCATTTGAATGTTTTGCTCTTTTGCTCTCTTTGTATTAATTGTTCAGCAACAATTAATAGGAAAAAACATTACATGGAAAATGCAGATTTGTTTAGGAGAACCAAATGCCCTACACATTTAAACTACCCGTTTTCATATCTTTAGAAATGCAGTTGTAAAGCACATAGAGGCAGATTCTACTTTGGCTATGATTTTGGATAAGGTATTTAAAAATCATTTTACCCTATTCATTAAAGTGAAGCTTCCAAAAAATAAGCACAGGTAGAGTTCCCACAGTACTTGAATATAATAAAATTGCCTTTCATTTCTTTAATTCAGTCTTTTTACTGAATTCAAGGGCTTTTCCTTAAATAGACTGAATTCTTGAAGTTTTATTGTGCTGCCTTTCCTATTGTCTACTTTCAACAGAGGCAAAAGGAAAGCACCTCCAATGAAGAGGTTGGGATGTAGTCCAAATATCTAACAGAGCCAGGATGTTTTTTTTTTTTTTAAATACACAGTTTTTCATGCAGAAAAGATACCTTAAAAGCATAATTTTACCTTTCAACTCAATAAAGTATTTTCTAAAAGACTTCAGGGAAATTACTGTGACTTCTTAATTATACTTAGGAGTAGATTACGTAAGCTAGAGTTATGCTCCATCTCTACTTAAACTTTTTTTTTCCTTTAGATTTCTCAGTCTTTTCTTCCTATTATGGAGGGAGTATAGAATAAAAAGTTTAAAAGCAGGATCCCAACTCAGCAGTTAGAATGAGTTGGAATCACATTTCTCTAGAACACTTACCAGTTACTTACCTCTCTAAACTTGTTTTCTCATCTGTAAAATTAGACTATTAATTATTAGCTCAGAGGACTTCTGTAAGAGATACAGGGATACATTGAGAGATACATTGGATTATAAATATATTCAAACAATGGCAGTATTACCAAGAGGTATTAGAGTGAGGTGATTAACAGCGGGCTTTGGAACCTGATAGGCCCTTGAATCCTAGTTTGATCCCTGTCTGTGTGTGAGGCATTTGGCACCTTGCTTTATTATTCTGTGTCTCCTTTTTATGTCTTCGGGGTATAGGAATCCCGCCCAAAAAAAGAAAATTCTGAATTTAGCATCTTAAGTAATTTTATGAGTTTCTAGAACATATATTATGCTCCTAAAAGGGCATCTAAAACTTATATAAGTTGAAAATAATTGTTAAAAATGAGCAAATGCAAACCTGCATATTCTAACTTGGCCAATAATCCTGCCCCAGTTTAGCTCTCTCAAAAGTGTATTTACAAGAGGGAGCAGAGATAATTATCAAGCAGGATAGAAGAAATCAGTTTACCAGAGAACTTTTCTTATCTTCCTCTTAATAGTCATAATAATAATAATAATAATAATAATAATACATCAATTGAATGCTTGCCACATAACAGACACTGTGGTGAGCATTTACATGTATTAACTCATTTTCTCCTTACAATTTCCCTGTGAGGGAGGTAATATTAATATCCATATCCTCATTTTATAGATAAGGGAACTGAGACTTGGGGAAGATAACTAATGTTATCTCACAGGTGATCTATGGGGGTGTCATGGTTACCCAGTCTGACCCCATAGCCTGTGCAGATATTTACATCCCAGTAGTTTTTCCTTCTTGAATGTCAGCTTCTCAAGTTGACTGAACCATCTGACATGGTTAGGAATCTTGGCACTTGGGTCATTTCTTCATGTCCATCCTAAAAGAGCAGCCAGATATCCCAGATAATTTTTTTTTGGGGGGGGTTACGCGGGCCTCTTACTGTTGTGGCCTCTCCCATTGTGGAGCACAGGCTGCGGACACGCAGGCTCAGCGGCCATGGCTCATGGGCCCAGCCGCTCCACGGTATGTGTGATCCTCCCGGACCGGGGCATGAACCCATGTCCCCTGCATAGGCAGGCAGACTCTCAACCACTGCGCCACCAGGGAAGCCCCCCCCCCAGATAATTTTTAAATCATACTTATTAACCCTGAAAAAATGGAAGCATCCTAAGATAAAAGTATATCTTAATTTAGAAGACATGACAAATACATGTTACAGAGCTACACCATTGAATAGTGGAGCCATCTGTTATGACATCAGATGTCACAATATGAAAATAATGAGAGTGGTGTTTCTAGGAGCCATAGGATATGGAAGAGGACAGCTCAGTTTACTTGTCCCTGCCCTTTGGATTTTACCCTGATTTCTATGAAGCACAGTGGTGGTGGCAACCGAGGTAAAGGTCACCTGGAAATTACCAGCAGAGACTTTGTGACCTGTGAACTATGTACCAACCTGAACTGAAGGAAATCTAACAGTTCTAAGCACTGTCATGGAATATAGTTACAGAGATGACAAGAAATGACTCAAAGGATTAACCCAACTAGATATTCAGGATTACTCATTATAGGGGAAATAACTTACAGAATTTATGATCTTGTCCTCAGGAACAGTTTATCTTATGAAATACAGATAATCCCAATTTTTATTAGTCAACTTTGCAAGTACATTTAAAAATATTTTAGCTTAATATATCTAGCTCTAAAATTATTATGCCAAGCACCAAGCTTAACTTATGAAAATTTTGTATGATTCTCAGAAGTTTTTATTTGGTCTTCTTTCCTCCCAAAAGATCCAATACTTTATTCAATGTGCACATATGTTTAAATACTTTGAACAAAGGTGGCTCCTGAACTACATTCACAACACATTTTGAAATAGCTAAAATTTTGTGAGGACCTAGTATGTACCAGGTGCTTTATATACATAATTGTCATTCTCAGTGTAAACCAATGAATTAAATATTATTATTCCTATTTTCTAGATAATAGAATAGAAATTTAAACTAAATTGTCTGAAATCACACAGGTAAAAATAGCAAAAATATGCTTAAAAAATAGGAACTAATCTACAAACAAATTGTGTCATATTCATATATAGGAATAGTACACAATAAAAATGAACAAATTACTAACATAGGCAACAGCATAAATAAATGTCAAAAATACTATTTTAAGTAAAAGAAGGCAAGAGAAAAGTATACATACTGTGTTATTACATTTATATAAACTTATATACTGGCAAAACTAATAATTGTGATAGAATAGTGGATTTGGGAACATATTATTAGGAAAGAGCAAGGAGGAATTTCTGGAGTGATAGAGATATTCTGTGTCTTTGTCTGGATGGTGGCAGCATGGAGACAGATGCACAAACACCATATACATGTACATTTAAAAAACATAGAATTTGGGCTTCCCTGGTGGCGCAGTGGTTGAGAATCCGCCTGCCGATGCAGGGGATATGGGTTCGTGCCCTGGTCCGGGAAGATCCCACATGCCACGGAGCGGCTGGGCCCGTGAGCCATGGCCGCTGAGCCTGGGCGTCCGGAGCCTGTGCTCCACAACGGGAGAGGCCATGTACTGCAAAAAAACAAACAAACAAACAAAAACAGAATTTAAGGTTTGTTCATTTTCCTGCATGTAAGGTATAGTAATTTAAAACTTTATACAAACCAATCTAACTCCAAAGCTATTTCTCTTTCTATTTTGCCATGATATCTGATATTTCAGGTTTTGAAATCTGTGCTTTACAAAATGATGGCTACTCCTATTCAATCATTCTTTTTCTAATTGTCTCCAGATTAAAACTCTACTTAAAAGAAGTCAATGTAGACCTACTTGTAGGTTTTATAAATGTTCTAGAATCTGCTTCTTTGCACTCTTATTTTATGACTTCTTTATTTTGTAAAATTTTGTCTTTATTTATTATCTTCAGCATTACTTTAACATATAGACATTTTAGCAGAGACACCCAGGCCCCCAAACCATGTATTTGTTAATTTTAAATAACCTCTTAAAAATCTTGAAACTTAAAATCGTATTATAATCATTTTACAAGATTAAATCATTCTGCTTTCTCTTGCTTTATTTTTTATTTGCAAGTCTTAACTTGCCAACAACAAACACATACAGCAATATTATTTGTTACTGTCATCAAGAGAAATCATACTTTTCTGAAATACTCTAAAGAAGTAGTGAAGAAATCACACATTTTGAGAAGAGTTATTAAAACTATACAAACTAATATCGTAGGTGATATATTTGAAAGTGACCTTGTAGTTTATCCCAGGCTTATCGTATTAAAGCCTGTAAGTAAAAGGGACAAATCATTTCTGGGCACTAATATGACTTTCCCCCTTATTGGTAATGAAAACATTGAACTCTATGAATTTGTTCTACTGAAGCAATTACATTTTCTGGAAGGTTGAAGCAGTTATTTAAGAGGATTGTTGTCTGTAATGAAGGCTTTCTGGTTGATAAGGGCATACTAATATTTGATCTTTATGTAAAGGAGTGTTCTATTTTAATAACAAGAAAATAGTGAATTTTTCATTCTTTTTTATATAATTTTGATTGTGTTCATCTCTTTTATCAGAGAGATATTCACTTAATGTGAATTTTTACATCCAACTTATAGAAACCATACTTTGCTCTTTATTTTTATAATTATTGATATAGTTTTAATGTATTTTTCTAATATATTGTAAAATATCATTTTCAAAACATTGAGTCAGATCCCCCCTCCCAAAATTAAACCGTTAGGAGGGTAACATCTGATACATTAATTACTCAATTGTTTCCTAATAACCTCAAATAGAGATCAGGTTTACCTCAGTACTTTGTAAATGTTTCACACATAGGAAGATCCATTTTTAAGTAAATGGAAATAAACCTCTTGAGTTAAAAAATTATACTTCAAAAATAGTATGCAAGAGGCCAAACTTTATTAATCGTTGGGGAGGTACAAATTAAAATGATACCACTTAACACTAACTAGAATGGCTACAAAGAAACAGATAGAAAAAAAAAACAGGGGTTGACAAGGTGAAGAAGCAAGTAGGTTTCTCATATCCTATGTTTGGGGATATAAATCGGCAAAAAGCTCTTTGGAAAAATGTCACTGTGGTCCAGCAATTTCACTTCTACTTATGTCTACAACATAAATGTGTACATATGGTCACTAAAGTCATATTCTAGGATGTTCCTAGCAGCACTATTTGTAATAGCCCAAATGGAAAATACCCAAATGCCCATCAATGTAAAATAGACAAAACATGCAATACCATACAGCAATGAAAATGAACAATATGGGTGAATTTCACAAACATAATGTTGAGCAAAAGGGAGTCAGACAAGAAGAATGCAGTCACTATTATCCCATTTATGTATAAAGTACAAAACTATGTGAAAGCAATCTTGCTCAAAGCCAGGATAAAGGTTTCAATAAGGAGTGAAATATGAGGAAGGCTTCTGTCATGCTGGAGTGTTCTATGTCTTGATCAAGTGCTGAGCACAAAAGTGTGTTCAGTTTGTAAAAACACATTGCATATGATATATGCACATCTATGTATGTATATTGTACTTCAATACAAATTTTGCAAAAAAATCTTTATGCCTGTTCAATTCACAAGATTTATGTTTTATAAGTATATATAAGATACCAAGAGATTTCTTTTGAGTCATTATGGCAGAGACTGCTTGTTGTCTCCCAATTCCATTATATCTAAGTTTTAAATTTTAGCTAGTCATATAACACTCAGTACAAAGACTGTGATTCCCTGCTTTTCATGCCCACCTGTGGCTCCATGACTGAATTCATACCAATGAGATGTAAGTATTGTATAATTGTCTTGTGGCTGCTTGCAGGGACCCTCTTTAAGAGACAACATAATCAGTGAATGGCTATTTGAGTAATTACTAAATATAAAGTGTAATATAATCAACAACTGTGTGACAGATCCTATGATTACAATATTCCCATTATAGAGTTGAACAAATGGAGTCTCATAAATGTATACAAGGTCACCCATCTAGCAAGTGAAAAACTAGATTTTGAACTTAGTTTTACCCAGTTAACTACATTTAATATTAGTGCTTTCATACTCAAAACCCTAATAGAGAAATATTAATCAATCTCTCTACACACCCACCTACCTATAGTATAGCTATCTACCTCTCTATCTTTCTTTCTATCTTTCTATATATCTAGCTATAGTATACAATACATTATGACTTTAATATGTAAGATGGATTCATGGAGATGGTAGGTTAGAAGCAAAACGTTGAATCTGGTATGAGATAATAGAACCTAAATTAAGAAGGAGCAGGGAATATAAAAAAGAATGGGATAAATTAAAGTAAACATTATGAGGATTTTATTTAGGGTGTCGTGACTGACTAAATATTGAGCTGGAAATATTAATTATAAATCTCAAGTTTTGAGTCTAATTGACTTTTACAGCATGTTATTTTGATTGTAATGGAAATAAGGACATACAGGGGGAGTACAAGTTTGGGAGAAATTATTAGAAGAAAAATATCAAACACGTTGACACACACATAGAATTTTATATAACGAGGTAAGAGAACAATTTGAGAAGGAAATTCTGTATTTGTAATTTAAAGCCAGTTACAAGACAAAATTTATTTTTAAATTTTTCCAGAGAATATGAATGTTTAAATGGATTACTACTTTCCTAATGGATAGAAATAACTGATACATTAAGATCACACAAACTGTATTCAATATTTTATGTAGTTTATAATGTAAACATCATCTAGTGCATAAGGAGAAGATATTACACTTATGTTATTAATTAAGCAACTAAGAACTTTTTACAAATGTTAGTCATGTTATGAAGATGTCAGTATCATTATAATCATCAAAACCATTTGAATTTCTACTATGTGCTTGACACTTTCTTTGGTACCAGGGCCACAGAAAGATGTATGTCATGGTTCTTATCCTCTAGAGACCTACATTATGATAGGGGAGACAATATACAAAAGAATAAAGAAGATAAGGTGGTATTTTTTCTGTTAGGTGAATGGTTCAGATAATCAATATCATAAAAGTTAGAGGCAATTCAGCTCTGAAAACTAGATGGTCATAGTAGACTTCTCAGCAGAGCTAGGACTCAAGCTACAATATATTGAAAGCTGAGAATTGTTTTGGATCCTGAAGTATTAGTACATTGGAACATTATGGAGAGAATTACTAAGCTCCATTCAATTGAAATCAAGATATTTTTGCCACTATTTTCTATCTTAACCTAACTTTCAGTCATTGAATCTAATAATTTCTTCTTGAAATTGCCTTGCTCTGTTTGAAAAACTGTCCACTGTAATTTCCTAACATTCGGTATCCAGTATCCGCATCCATGAGCTTTTGACTCTGATCATCGAGCTGAAATACAGAAGGTTACATCACTCATTTACATTATCACCCTCTCCCCACTCCCAATACAAATGTGACATTTCAATTTTGCACACTTCAACTCTCCTTAAATCATCTGTATAAAAACTTCAAAGCTTGATTGATGATGAATGAGCCATTGTCTCCTCAAGCACCCGGTTCTCATTAGCCTTTAGAGTCTCAGCTTATTAATAATGAACCTTGAGGGCTGACCCAGTGGGGTAGCAGCAATTCATTGTGCTCCCAGCTGAAAGGTCTGGGTTTGGGAAAGATACAGGAATCTCTGGCCCAAGTCCATTCTAGAGATGATGTATTAAGTATCACAGGTAGATGATGTGAGCTATATTACTTTTGTATCATTATCTGCCAACAGACTTTCGTGGCTTAAGGTGATGACAGTGAGAAAGATACATTACTTTATGTCTGAGAAAATCCAGTAACTGCTTCCTGTAGCTTCATCTTGAATATGGGCTTTTGCCATTTTGGACTTTGACTTCTTGATTGTGACCTTTGGCTTGGATAAGCAATAGAATTCTGATGTATGCATTATTCAGACATTCCCAATTAGACAAGTGCAATATTTCTAATCTTTATTTACTTTTATTATCATTTTAATTCTAAGGTTGACCTGTAAATGCACCCATGCAAAACAAGACATTTAAATATGCAGTCAGGGATTGAGGTTAAGTATTTCATCCTTGCTTATTAGATATTTCTTATATCATTGTGCTTGTAGCTTTGTGAGTAGAGGTAAAATGTTTACTATTGATACTGATCACGTAAACTAAAGTGAAATATGGCTAACTGCATTTAAAATTATAATCTTTATTTTTAAGAAAGAGAAAGACGTTCAGTCTTATTTATGAATTGTGCTTGGGGGTCAAAGCAATTTTGTTGACTCCTTAAACCTAGTAAGAAGGCCATATTAATCTGTATTTTCAGCAGGGATGCTTCATTAAAATCAGGCTATTTCTTACAGGGCAGGGGCAAAAAACAGCCAAGATTTAGTATTTTATCACATTTTCTTTTGCGAGGATATATTTGCAAAATGTCAATGATTCTCTTAATGGTAACTCATCCCCCAAATTCACTATAATAACTAGCATTTGAAAAGAAATGAAAAGCACAAAATAACTATTTAAATAACACAAACATTTCCTTCTTTATTAGACTCATGCAGATGAGAATCGAGGGAAGAAATGGTTAAATGTACAAACTTTGTGGATTGGACCTCTGAGACACAAGTACTTTACACCTTCTTTAAAATGTCATATTGACACTTTACAGCTTTCTACAAAGTAATTTAAGGAAAAATATGAGGTAGATTTATGGTTCAATATAAAAACATGCATTTAGACTTTTGTGTAGCACATGCTAGGTAATTTGTACAAGTTTGGGAGAATTTTATCTGTCTGGCATAGCTCATAATCATCATTATTCACCTGATAAATGATAACTGAATTTGGTACACAAAATAGGTTTAGGGATACCAATGAATATATCTAAATGTACCTTATAAATATTAAATGTACTGCCTGCAGTAATTTTGCACATTATCAATTATCAGCATTTTATGTAATAAAAGCTATTTCTCTTTCAACTTATAAAAACTCTAACCTCAAAATTATATATGTATTTCATTTTTTTATACTCCAGATATTATATTTTCTTTTATGAAGCAAACATTTATTGTGTATCTGGCTTGTGCCTTGCATGATAGACACTGGGGATAGAGTTTTGAACAAAACAGAAATGACCCCTGGCTTAATGAAATGTAGGACCAATAAAAAATCAACTGTAGAGTGTTTATGGAAAAAAGATAACTTTCATTCTTTGATTTTGTCAGAATGTAATTTAAAATTAGGAACTATAACAGAAGTTAATTGATCAATGTTGGTGACAAATATCAGGGTACAATTTTTTTCAGTTCAATTTAACAAATATTCATTGACTAAATATTGCTCCAAGTTTGATGCTATAGATACAGCACTGAAAAATAGCCCTTGCCTTCATGTAGTTTAGTCTAATTATTTCAGTTACAAATCATGTTTATTTATTTTCTTTCTTTTTTTACTTGACTTGCATGTATTAATCTAGTAGGAAGTGTTTGAGACACAAACATATTTAGGTGTTTAGTGGAGTTTTTTAAGAAATGAAATTATACATTTTTTCATAGAAAGTTGTATTTAATATATCTTATTATATTTAATGGTGGCATTTTTAAAGGAGACATAGTTTTGTGAACTTGCTGGAAATATTTTTATATAATATGATAAGAAAATTCATAACAGATTTTCTTCTACCAATTGTTTCAATGACCAAGAAACTATTTGTGTCTCTCTTTATTTACTGTGATATATTTCCTACAGGGAAAGTGAAATTCAATGTAATGAGATTACCTTGAACTTCTTAGTTATTCTACATTTTGAGTCCTTCCACACTTCCAGGCATCCTTGTTTGAATATCAATAAAGTCTGGGTCTCATTTGCCTATCTTCCTTAGAAACTGTCTTTTTGTCACCATCTTAAAATATAATTATTAATCACTTTATTTCATGCTAAAGGGATAGAAACTCTTGGTGTAACAAAGATGGTACTTTCTAATAAATCTTTAATAAAACTGATAGAAACTAATCTGTTTGCAAAGGTAGATTTAAAGTACAGCTGGACACTTTTCTGGTATCATCCTGGATTCTCTTTCAGTCTTTGTTCCTTTTTCTAATCTAAACATATAACTTTAAAAAAGCCTTTATAATCAGTGAAGGCAGACACATTAGCTATCCCTTTTGTCCAGCAAATAATCTGTGTCTTTTAACAACTTTCTTGCAGGTCAATACCTTTCCTTAGAAGTTGCTTAATCCAGCAATAAATCTAACTGAATATTTCCCCACAGAACCATATTAAATTAATATTTTAACACTGTATAAATTTATAAAATAATGTAAACCATATAAATGAATAAGTGCAATTTTGACATTATTTTCTGACACGTTTAAGTAATCAAGTTGATCAAAAGAAAATATAAGATGAAATGTACATAAAAACTTCTATAAATATCAATAAAATATACACTTTCTGACTGTGAGGTTATGACATTCAACTACAGATTATGGTCTAAAACAAACATAACAGAAAAAAGACTATTTTCAGGGAAAATATACATATACATTATTAAATGCTAAAACTTTACAAATCCCCCTGATCCAGAATTGCTAGCAGATGTTGGGTTTTGAATTCAGAATAAAAGTCTCATCCAGATTGATCATGATTGTAGTCTTAATTTAAAAATTTAACATGTAAGATTATACTTGAATTATTATTGCCTCTTTTCTAAATCATTTTCCAAGTATAAGCCAAGCTCTTGAACAGAGTATTTCTAAGAAACAAATGTCAACATTGGTAACAGATTAATTTTTATCAAAGAACAGGATTTGATGTGATTATTATTCAGTATAATATAATTTGAGTCTATTTGAATATTTTTAGATTGGAAGTTGTAGATGGATACTGTGATCCGTCAGTATGAACTATTTGAATTAAAATGTAACTCCTGAAAAATATACTCTTTCTACAATGTTTGAGCTATTACCTTTTCTCTTCACATTTTTTTTTAAGTAGAACTTTTCCAAATGTAGACTGAAAAATAACCTTCATTTCCTGGATAGCAGTCAAAATCTCCTTTCTTTGTCACCTAATGAAGAATTATTCCTAGAGCAGAAGAGCATCACCTAATGTCTCATGAGAAAGCTATTAGTATGAGATCGTCACATTTCTTAGATAGAGACTTAATGTCAAACATTAGTGTAGAAATCCATCTTCACAATCTTTATTACATCTTACATCTCCCCTCTGCTTTGATGAAGGTTGTATTGTTAGGTCATGAAAAGGAATGAACTGGGTTTTAGAAGTAGAAAGATGATTTAATTTCTTTGTTTTTTTTTTCCCCCTCACTTGAGGAAATGGATCCAATAGTCAGTGAAAGGAATAATGATGGAAATGGGATTGATTTTAAATGTGGAAACCCCTGAAATGTCAAAATTAATCTCAAGGATTTTATATATGCAAAGTAGTAAAGCATTTTATATGTGACCACCAATCTTACTTCCACAAATACCTATTTTTATGGTATTTTCCATTCTTTTTTTTTTTTTGTGGTATGCGGGCCTCTCACTGTTGTGGCCTCTCCCACTGCGGAGCACAGGCTCCAGACGTGGATGCGCAGGCTCAGCGGCCATGGCTCACGTGCCCAGCCGCTCCGCGGTACGTGGAATGTTCCCGGACTGGGACACGAACCCGTATCCCCTGCATTAGCAGGCGGACTCTCAACCACTGTGCCACCAGGGAAGCCCCCATTCATTATTTTATGCCCCTTTTTGGTTTAAGGGGACTCTTAAAGGTTTAGCTTGGGATACTGCACAGGAGAGATGATTTTCTTAAGGCCAGCACAAGAGATGGAGTTAGTTGCCTTCCCAGTATCATGGACCTCTTCTTCCTCAGTAACACCCCTGCACATTTGGCTTTTGTTGTTTGAATAACAATATGTTCACCTACATACTTGCTCACTCAACCTCTTTTGCAGTAGGAATGGCCATGGGATATTGTTCTGGCCAGTGTAATGCAGACATAATCCTTGGGGAAAGCATGTCTTTCCAAATCGAAAGTTGAAGCTTCACCAGGAGGAAGTCTCCTGCTTGCTCTTCTGTCTTTACCTTGCCTTGAATTCAAACAAACACCTTTAGATGCAACAGCCATCTTATGCCTTGAATGAATAAAGCCAACATACATAGCAGGTTGTGGGTACTGCAAAACAGCTAAACTAATATCCACACTGCCTCTGATAGGTTTCTTATTTTGTGAGAAAAATCATCCCTTATCTATATAAATTACTTTTAATTGGACTTTTGTTATTTGTATCTGGATGCTTTATGGACTGATATATGATTTCTCTTAACTTGTTCTTGTATTGGACAAGAAGAAAAAATGTGGTAGATATTGGGTAGGAAGATGCTATGTGTATTTCTCACCAATTTCTTAAAATGATACGAATAGTATTTTCAGAGGGAATATCTACTTTTTTTCTGGATAACCTAAAGCTATCTCAATGAGAATCTATGTATATGATCAGCCATTGTTCAGAGAGGACAAGTTAGTTGATTAAGGCTAGAGTAGTGAAATAGAGAATCAAGTAAAACTTGGCTCTGATACACATAATCCCACAATCTTGCCCTTATTCTAATGAACCAGAGCGTTTTTATGATATCTTGCTTTGTGCTGTTCTTAACGAATAATTGGCAATTCTGTTGACTACATTTGAGATGAACAAAGAACACTTTTGTGATTGAAGCATTAATTTTGGCTTCCACTTTGTGCTAATTACTTACCTAACTGATTCCTGTCAATGTCACATTGACTGAAACAATATTTTTAAGGGAAATTTGACAATTTGTAGCAAGAGTCTTAAAAATATTCACAATCTGTCTTAAAAGTATTCACAATATGTGAATGTTATTTATAGAAAAAATTTTAAAGAACTAATCAGAGGTAAAAAAGTTAAATTACCATTAAGAAGGGATTGGTTAAATAAGTACTGTTTAAGTTATACCCTGACATATTATATGCTTGGAAATAACATAGAATAATATTTAATTACCATTGAATACTCACCAGTTAGTATTAACAAAACTAGCAGGTTATGAATATTATATGCAATATCATTCCAATTTCAGAGGAAATAAAAAAAGACTGATAGCATCTGTACCAAAAAGTGAAGTGTGTTTCTCTCTGAGTGCTTGAATTATGAGTGGTTGTTTTCTTTGTATTGTTCAATGTTTTCAAATTTCTGCAACCTATATGGCTCAGGAAAAAGATATTTTTAAAGATATCTTGGCTATTAACAAAGTAACTGTAATTTAACACTGAAAATAGCTTAACAGTAAATCATTTTTATTGACTACCTTTTATCATCAAAAAGTTTGACAACAATCTATGTTTGTTTGTTTGTTTTAATACAGAAATCCTAAATGGTGGAGTCTATGTAGACCAGAACAAGTTTCTTTGTTATACAGACACAATTCATTGGCAAGATATTGTTCGGAATCCATGGCCTTCCAACCTGACTCTGGTGTCAACAAATGGTAGCACAGGATGTGAGTACATTATCCTTTTTAATGTCTCAAAAGATTCTTCTACCTCTGTTTTCACAAGAATGGCTTATGTTTATCATGTCATTAATAGTATTTTGAATTTTGACTGCATCCATTGAAATGTTTAGTTATGTATGACAGGACATTCTTTTTGCTTCTAATTAACTCTCTTTTTATAATGATATTCCCCCTTTACAAATTCTCATTTTCTTAACCTGATCCCTTTTGCTAAATCTAAATTATTTTACCATATTTCTAATGTCTAAGCATGTGGCCCATTGTCCATAAACTTAAGGCTGGTGTGTAACTGCTACTTCAACTCTTTGTGACTCATACACCACTGAGAAAAAGGTAGTAGTACAAAAAGTACTTTCCTATTAACTGAAATTTTTAGATAAGAAATAAAACCAGTGAAAATTTTAGAATTGCTAAGCCTTCATTTACCCCTAAAACCTTCATGGTAATACCTTATGACAATTCTAAACACTATAAATAGAATGGAGAAATATATATTTCATACCGAAGAAATATATATTAAATTCTGGTTTTAGTCATTAGCCTAATAAACTAGCCAATTTCCCATTCTTAAAGTGTATAGTATTTCTACAACAGAGGATTTATTAGATTCAAAGTGTTTAATATGATTAAATGATAAGCAAGTAATATTTGAGCTCTTGTTAAAGTCTTTGGAAATTATTCTGCTGGGAATCTGTTTCATTTTCATACAGCAGGCTATGTTGTCCCCACATTTATTATTACTGACATATGTATGAGAACAGAATCTTTATCAATAATTACCCTGTGTTTTATATTTCTCATCTATTATTATGTTTCCCATCTGAAATCATAACTATCTTCACACAGTTCAATGATTATTTGCAATAGTACTGATTGTGTTATAGCACTTTTGTAGGAAATCAAATTCCAAGGGACAATTATTAAACTTCTTGATGGTCCTAATAACAGAGAAATATGAATATACTTGACCAAACTGACAGCTGCGTTTCTAATAAGTGTCTAAAACTTTCTTTAAAAAGTAAAGTAACATAATTTGCTTGTCACCTTTAAGCAGAAATTTGTATGAGATATCATCTTTGTTCAACAGTGTTCAAGTTGCATACCTTGTAAAATTACATGTGAATGAAAAATTGTATCTGTCCACACTAACAAAGCAAATGATGTGCTTCAGACATGGCTTCCAATTTTCAGTCTGCCCATACCGTAGTAAATTTTATATGAGGGGAGAAAATCATAATGTTTGGATAAGATGAAAGGCTTACTGACTTTCAGATTATTAGTTATTAGCCTATAATGCATGAATGAGATCAGGCAAGAATAAAGCCCAAGACAGAAGCCAAAGGGAATGTGTCCACCAGCCTTACAGTATGTGGAGCAGGAAATGTGTGAGGGATTTACTGCACTTTCACAGATGGTATCTCTTTGTGTTATTCTTTTGAGGGCAAATTTGGATGTTTGTGGCTATAATTAGGCACCAGTAGCTGAATTTTTTTTTTGCATGCAAATAATTGCAGGTACAAAAACTATAAATGCAGAGTAGAATCATAACAAATGATTCTTTACAGATTAACCACCAATTGCTTGTTGAAGTTTTATTCTTTACATATGAGTTTTATTTGCTGACACATTATATACAGTGCATGATACCATATCTGATAATAATATATTGGCTGGTCTTGAATATTGGTTTTCCTTGGCTTTATCATGAGTCAGTTTCTTCATTTACCTTCTCCCCATGGGTGATTACTGGCAATTCTCATGGTTTAAATTCAGCTTCCCCACTAAGTTCCAGAACTACCCACCACCAACCAATCAAATCACCCAAGTTAAGACGTTGGTAGGCATCACTGAGTTCACCTTATCTTTGGTTCTTGACATTTATTTAATTGCTAAATCATGCCGAATTTGCCTATTTCTTCATTGTACGTATTTTTTAATACCATTGCTCTAGTTCAAGACTTCGTCTGTTGCCTGAATTCTTGGAACAACCTCTGAATTCTTAATATTTTTTGAGACCATGACCCTTGTAGCAGTCTGGTGAACCCATAACCCCCTTCTCATAATATTTAAAATAAATAAATAGGCTCAAAATGAATATTTTATATCATCAATTAATATGTATAAAATCAATAAATTTATAAAATAAATTATAAAGGATTACAACAAAATAAATTATATTGAAATACACCTATCAGCATACTTTATGTGATATAGTAATATACTTATTTATTATATTACATAAAGTATTCTAACAGTGGGATTAATATGTAATACAGTTTGAAATAGTAATTGGCATAAATATTATTTTAAAAAGGGAAGTCACTTTAACAAATGGTGTTGGGAAAATTGGATAGCCACAGACACAAAAATGAAGTTAGATTTTTATCTTATGCTATATATAAAATTAACTCAACATGGTTTAAAGACCTAAATGTGAGACCAAAACTAATGTAACATTTCTCCCATCAAGTTCAAGAACCTCATAAATTCTATCCACAGCCCCTTTAGGGGCCCAAGAACCCTTGGTTAAGAGCCCTTGTGTTTAACTACTCTCCTTGCCTTCAGTCCTGACAACTCCACCTGACAAAATGCCAGCACGAGCTGTATTTAATGGAAATCTAACTATGACCCTGTCTAAAAACACTGTTACTGCAACTGACTAATGTAGGGTCAAAACCAACGACTTGGAGTTTTCAGCAGATTCCTACTTATTTTCCCCCTCTATAGAATGAGTTCTTAAAATTTCTTTGTCTGCACTGCCCTTCCTCTTTTGTTTGCGGGGCAAATTTTATTCATACTTTAAGATACTCATCAGGTGTTATCTCTTCTAAGAAGTGTTCTCTTCTATAAGCGAGATTAGGTAACTTTTCCTGTGTAACCCTATAATAACCAGTGCTGAAGCCTGGCATTGTCTCACTCTAAAATGAAAAGTCCTTGTGGATAAGGTCCAATTCATCATCCTGTCCTCTGTTCTAGCACATGATAGATGGATAACAGATATATACTGAATAAATAGATAAATAAATGAAATAGATCAGGTCATAAATAGGAAAATCAGATGATTCCAAGTTATATTTTATTCCATCCATCCCTTATATTTAAGAGAATGGATGTGAAGAATAAATTATAATCCACAGACAGGTATTTTATCCATTTCAAGTCTATTTCAGGTAAAGATGGCAATACACATGTATATGCTTAATTTAATTTATACTTATATAAATATGTTACACTATTTCTATTAATTATATTTATGTTCTATTTATATTTTATTATATTTATAATAATTATAAGATAAAATACGTGTCTACTTTTCCTTTAGCGTTTGGAGACACTGATTTGTTTAATAATTGTAAATATGTTCAAATCACACAATTTTGACAAAGAATTTAAGGATAATTGATTCTTAAGTGATATTTTGCAAAATATTTCTTAACGTATGCTTTTGGGTTTTGGTACAATACTAATTCTTTTTTTTCACATCTTTATTGGAGTATAATTGCTTTACAATGTTGTGTTAGTTTCTGCTGTATAACAAAGTAAATCAGCTATATGTATACATATATCCCCATATCTCCTCTAGGTAATCACAAAGCACCAAGCTGATCTCCCTGAATCTAAAAAAAAAAAAGAAAAAAATGGTTCTGATGAACCTAGCGGTGAGACAGGAATAAGGACACAGATGTAGAGAATGGACTGAGTACTAATTCTTAAAGCAGAAAAGTGCAATGTTTTCAAGAGCAACCTGGCTTTTTATTGACATACCTTTTGGCTATAATTGAAACAATGAAGAAAAGATTTGAAGTGTGTGGAAAAACAATTTTTACATGATACTACTTCTTTCAAAATATGTTATTTTGGAATATTTTTAACCAAATTGTATTTCTCAAAATATTTGAGATACTTCAGTCTAAACTTTAGCAGGAAAAAGTAGAGATGAGTGTCTTTTTTCTTGTACAGATCCCTAGCAAGACTTCTCTAGCATTCTAACATCCTTGAATAGTTACATCAATAGGGCCTATTCAACAAGCTGCCCTTCAAAGTGAAAAAAAGTCATATAGTGAGTTATGTTTCACTTACCTGGAGCTCTATAATAACACTCATCAACATGAGAATATCAAAATGATGGAAATTACTTGCCCTCGAATAATTAAGCAAATGGGAGTATATCAGAACCTGAACATGGAAAAATAGACAGTGATATTTTCCAAGGAGAAGATGTATAGTTAAGAAAATGGATTTAGGAGTCAAACAGGCTTGTTTGAAATCTAACATTGCCTCTTACTAGTTATGTGACCTCGGGCAAGTCACTTATGTTCTCAGCACCTCCATTTCCACGACTATAAAAGGAGAGAGTCAAGAGCTGAGCTGAGCTGCTAGATTTCATGGTGGTCAATTAAGACAATGAACCAATAAGAAGGTAACATTCAAGCTTTTAGTCACTTAAGAGAATAGTATAAGCAAGAAGCTGCAGTGGAAAAAGTACCAAGTCCTCCACCGTGCCATTTTTCACCATGGAACAGCTCCAGGACAGAGTCAGATGGATCAGACTGATCAACACAAACACAGGAAATTGTCTCACTGCTGAGGGAGCCCCCAAGCAAAGGCTCCTGCCTGAAGTTTTATGGACCTGGGGACCAGAAGGCAGGTGGGCGGGAGAGGGGAAAGGGCTGAGAGTGGGAAAGTACTGAGTAATGAGCCAGAGTGGAGAAAAAGTATCTTCAGGGTTCCCCCCACCCCTCTAAGGACATTTCAGCAAAGGCACCCAAGGCAGGCCCTTGGTAAAGAGGCCTCATAATGGAAGCACCTGGGCTAGGAACGTCAACATGCTTAAAAGCATGGCTTGTCAGGGAGCCCTGAGTCCTCCTTGACTGCAACTCCCTTCAGAGACCTCAGCACATTGACTGTGCACCACCTCTGCTGTAAGGAGGGCTGCTTTCCTCTGTGAGGGATGCCAGGTAAAGCCTTCATAGCTACCTATGGTCAGGCTTGAAAGATCACACATAGGTTCTTGGCTAAGAGCTTATATTATCAACTTCCTAGGGTTATTATGGATTATTATGAGGAAGAAATGAGTTAATATGAGTCAAAATTTGAGTGATTTCTTGTAGTAAAGGAATAAAGTGTCTTCTGATTATGATTTGTTTTTTTCACATGACTTGACCATATGTGGACAGAATTATTTTTATATGTGACAGTTATATTTTCATTATATATTAATTAGTTGACATTCTATTATGTTTCTGTTTCATATGTGTTTTAGCATCCAGAAGATAATATTTCATAACTTGATCTCACTGAGACACTGAAAGCTACAACACTCAGATGCTGCAGAGCCTAGTCTTTTTTTTAGTTTACACCAGATGCACCTCTCATTCTCAATTGCTTTCTAAAACCAAATACCAGCTAATGACACAGTGGGAGTGTGGGGGAATTGGAAAATTCATAAAAGAGCATTAAGTTCACAAACATAATCTGAAGATCAATCGTTTGTTTAAACCAGATGTTCCGCCTGCATTAAAACCATTAGTAGGGCTTCCCTGGTAGCGCAGTGGTTGAGAGTCCGCCTGTCGATGTAGGGGACATGGGTTCGTGCCCTGGTTCGGGAAGATCCCACATGCCGCGGAGCTAGGCCCATGAGCCATGGCCCGCGTCCGGTGCCTGTGCTCCGCAACGAGAGAGGCCACAACAGTGAGAGGCCCGCGTACTGCAAAAAAAAAAAAAAAAAATTAGTAAAACTTAAAACTATATTTTTCTTTTAATGGCTCTTACATATCTTAATAATTGTCTTCTCCTAACTAATACTGCATGTTGTGTCCTATCTAGATAATTTTGTTGAACTAGAAAATAATCAGATGTCAAAATACAGTTAAACTTGATTTTCTTAGTTTATCACCTGTTGTTATTCCTTCACTGTTAAAATAGTTACGTAAAATACATGCACTGTTCAAAGTTTAGGATTTTGTAGTAGAATAAAAAACAAAATTTGTCCACAGTGCATTTCAATACAGCTTCAGTTTCTGTGTATTATATACGCACATATCCACTTTTATATAAATGCATATATAGAATCAAATTATGCATATTGTTTTTAAAAGTTTTAAGATAAAAGTTTTAATTAGGGAAATAGAAAAATGTGAAAAATCATTAGAAAGCCTAAATGAATCTGCATGAACCCAAAAGATGTATAAGAATCTTTGAAAAGATGTATAAAATAAATTCTTCATGAATCTCATCTGATAAAACAAAAGAACTAAAAATCACTTATTGAAGTCAGTTGCAATTTTTCTAAACAAAATATTAGCAAACAGAACAGAAGCTAGGAATATATTTTTAAAAAATCAGAGCAAGTGGCAGTTCTGCCATATTTTTTATCTGTTGGTGAGAGAGCAGGGACTTGAATCTGACCCTTATCTGAGAGGGCCTTTATCATTATATTTATAAGAAGAGGTTTTCCAGGTTGACTGAAATTCACTCCAGGATAAATTGTTATGTAAGAATGTTACAAGATACAAGCACAATGTATCTGCTAGCTTGGTTTTCTTGTTCTTTAGTTTCCTGGAATAAGAGTGCATTGTATCACTATTTGAATAAATTTTTTTATGACAAATCTTTATTTTTATCAAATGCAATAGTTTTCTTTCAATTAACTTTTTCATCAAATAGTATATGTACATAAAATTAAAGAAGTATGATCTTTGCTTTCTAGAAAGTGATAGAATATTCCTCAGGGGTACTTTACCCCAACCCCAGGTGGCAGATTGGAAGAATTCTCCCACAATAGACGTTTCCTAGCTCAGCTCAGTTCTCATATTTATCATGCATTTCATGGGGTATTTTATTTTATTGCAAATCATATATATATGCATTTGCATATAATATATACTTGTAAAGTAAACACATTGTATAAATGTGTGTACACACACACATACACTTACATATACACATACTGGCCTCAATAGTTTATGATTATAAATTAGTTTTCACTTTCCTTTTACATATAAACCACCTAAAATCTGGAATAAGTTCCATAGTCTCTCCACTCTGGCTGTGTTCTCTTACTGCCAACCCCAGCTTCTCCCATAAATGACTACAGTAAACCTCACAGCTGTACTGGGGACTCCCTCACCTGCTCTGAAGACCCATTATACCCCCAATTTCTTCAAAGCATAAATGAGATTAGTTATTAACATGATTTTGCTAATAATAATAATGTTTATTGAGGGGCAGAGAGGACCAAACTTGACTTTTGTGTTCCTGCTCTTGTGTTGTAGGTAAGGATATCCCTACCTGTTGGGACCCTCTGACCATTTGTAAACCTTAAGAACCGATTCTTTTATTGTCTCCTAGGCTTTTTGCCCCTTCTCCAGATGAAGGCTCATTTCATTTTCTGTTTCTGAATTAGTAGAAACATCAATTCATTGTGTAAGAAAATGCCCACTCCAGGCATCAAATATAATGTGGCTTCCTTAGAAAGGTTTTAGTAGTACATGTCCCAAAGCATCATTTCTTTAGTCTAAAATTATATCATGTCAGTAGTGTACCGGTAAATGTTTAATAACCTCTCTTCACAAAATAAAGAAGAAAACATGCCAATTTGTAGAGTTTGCTGATTTTCATGGTGTAAAATTCCTAATGTTATCCCTTTTTAGCAACCAATGTGGATTTTGGAAGAGACACCCACTTAGCATACATTTAGGTAGTATTTCCAGCATACAGAGTCAATAGATGTGAACTAATCAGGAAATAATGAATTTTAAGTATATATTGCCTTTTTAAAATAAAATTTAAATTGTGGGTTTATATATTTTAATATTTAGTAATGGCCGCCTTTAAGAAGCAGCTCTCACAATTATAGAAAATCTGACAGTCAGCTAAGTGCACTATTACCATGTGTGAACATCAGTAGCCGTGTGTAGGTAATGCTGGGCTAAGCCGAGTACAGTGCTTACCCTTTCTCCCTGTAAGGATGCAAAAATAAAATTAAGCCTACACATCATACATGGTATGAACTGATCATGGACCCTAGTCTCCTCTGGGGCAAATGGTAAATAAACAAACACACACATGCACACATACACACAACTCAGGAAAGAATAACCTCTTTAGAGACAGGCCAGTTTAACTCAAAATTTATAGAGGAAAATATCTTCAGGGTCATATTCTGCTAACATTTGTCTTTTAAATTATTAAACAGTATACTTAGCTTCTGCATTCATGTTAACTTCTTACACTCAAGATTTCCTCAAGAATAATAGATAGAAGTTACCTGTCTGTTTAGCCTTTCGCTAAAAGGCTTGCTTACAGAGTAAGACTCTTTTACCCTCTCAAAGTAAACTGAATTTCTGCCTCAAAGATTGACTCCTCTGTACCCCACAAGCATACTGCTCTAGCTCTTAAAATGTTCAATTTTCTACCTTCAAATAAATCTTCATGACCATAACTTGTTGGAAGGAAATAGCAGAGATGTTGTGTATCATGATCTAGCATTACAAAAGGCAAGGGTTTTTATGTCCAATGATAAGTAGATTAATGGTTTCCAAACTTGGACATTTGTTAGAATCTACTCCCAGAGATTCTCACTGTGTAAGTTTGGTTTAAGGATGGGAGGCTACCTATCATCAAAGTTCTCTAATTGATTCTAGTGACAGGTTTAAGTAACACTGATCTGGTGTAGGATTTCTATGCTAGTAAAATGATTAGCAAAGCCTATTATGATTAAGACATCTCAGACCTATGCTGATTCAAAATTGATGTAGAATGCATAGGCTTGCTGCAAATGAGCGACCACCAAATACATGAGTCCCCTCTTAGAGAATATGTAGCGCTCTGTTGTCATGTGAAACTTCCTTCACTAATTTCATTAATAACTATAGCAATGCTTTAAGGGCCTGTGACCTTTTGGGCCTGATATATGACACGTACTGAAAGAACTCTATTTCTAATTCTTATAGAAATTCTGTAAGGTAGATATTAAGAGCCCCATTTGGGTTGGCTGAGAGAAATTTTTAGCAATAAGGACTCGCTTTCTTCCAGTGAATGGTGTGAAAAGATCAAAATTTTATGAAATAGCAGGTCTCTAGGGTTCAAATTGTCAAGTTAAAGGCAGCCATCAAGATTTTATTGTTTGTCTGAGATTACTTTAGATTTTAACAAGTCTTTTCACTTATGGAAATTTTCATTGAAAAAAATATCATTACTTAACTAAAAGTTGCTGATATTATGAAAATGGTTTTCACACTGTTCAGAATGGAAAAAGGCCATGCAATCAAAATAATCAGCTTTTCTTTGAAGTAGTAACTCCTAACATTTTTAGAAATGGAAAGTTTTTGGAATTGGAGATCTTTAGCCATGAATAATGCTTTTCTTATTGAAAAAAAAAAGTAATAAGAGCTACACACTTTGTTTGAATTGGGTAACAATCACAGGAGATCTAATAAAAGTAATATAATCAAAAATAAATCTTTCCCAAGTGTCCTATAGATGGGTGAATGGATAGGTAAAAGATGGTATACACGTACAATGGAATGTTATTCTGCCTTGAAAAGCAGGAAAACACTACAACCGGGCTGAACCTTGAGGAAATTATGCTAAGTGAAATAAACCAGTCATAAGAAGACACATACCATATGATCCTTACTTATATGCAATACTTAGAGTAGTCAAAATCATAAAGATAGAAAATATAGTGGTGGTTGCAGGGGCTGGAGGTGCAGGGAGAATGGGGAGCTATTGTTTAATGAGTATATTTCAGTTTTATAAAATGGAAAAAGTTATGGGGTAGATGGTGGTAATTGTTATACAACAATGTGAGTGTATTAGTACTCCGACCTGTACACTTAAAAACTGTTAAATGGTAAAATTTATGTTATGCATATTTTTCCACAATAAAAAAATATTTAAAATGTAAAGCTAGGAACATTAACATAAAGTGACTGTCACTAAGAGACCTCTGGTGATCTTCCACATTTTTTATTCTATTTTTTTCCACAATTTAAAAATATGTCCCCCTATATAATGTTTTGAGTCATCCTGCTATAAGAGGATTTGCAAATAATTCTAAGCTTGGAAGAATTAGGTGTAGGGGTTGAAATGCTAAGTTGATCAAAATTGATTTAAACTTTCACAAAGTTTGAGACTTATCCAAACCAAATAAAATTCTATGTGGACTCAAATAAGAAGTACTTAATTATTGTGAAAGAGATTACAGAGCATTCCATGGTTGATTTTTTTTTTAAACCTAAAGCCCTGTTTGTATACTGGTGTTTAAAGCAACTATGTAGAATTGAATGAAAATTGTGCTGAATCCACTCAGTTTTACCCTCTACTATTTTTCTCTGATTTGTTTACTCTGTAATGGGTTAAAAGTGATTATGTTTATGTCTGTGTCCTGTTCTACAACCATCATTCATAGATTTCCTTACCACTCATATGCTTATTCCTGCTTACTAATGTAATTGTTTTCCTGAAACTCAATTGAGCAATGAAGTAGAATTTAAAGAGCTTACATTTTCCTTTTCTTCTCTAATTTCTCATCACTTAGAGAAAGCTAGGAACTGAAAGGAAAAAGTAACTGAAAATGGTGTATTCAGGTTCTCCCTTTCATACCATTTGCAAAGAAGAAGTTTCAGACGTCTTCCCTCCCCTATCGGTTCCACTCACTATGCCACTTTTATTTTGCAGTTTGGAGCAGAGGTGGGCGAAGGACTGCTAGTTACGCTGGAGGGTTGGAGCAGGGGAGCCGGCATCCCTACAGTGAGCTGGGGAAAGATGAATAAAGAGATCAAGCTGCTAACCCACTTAGCAATCTTTCAAGCCTAGATTGTTGCAAGCAACCCTATGCAACTTTTATTTAATTCTTTGCTGCCTGGCACGAACAAATTATGTTCTATTTAGAGGTGATGCTTTTGGCAATTGTAAGTGCTCTTTCTAAGCAGGGAAGAGAAAATGGAAAGGAAATTGCGCAGTGACATTTCTCTTAAAGTTCTCCTTTAAGTATATGTAAAAGAAATATATAAAAGAAAAAAAAAACTTGATAAAAAAATGTACAAAGGAAAAGTCATCTCAAAATTAGGTGTCCTGATAAGCCACTTTTATTCTCCTACTTCCTCACACTTTATTAAACTAAGATTTTGATCTAAGCAGCTTTTTAAAAAATATTTTCTATAGAATCAGTTCAAACTCTGTACTCGGGAAGTAGAATACAGCATCAGAAGAGCTACCTATATGCCCAAGTTACTAGTTACTTTGTTGATAATTAACTATTACTAGTTAATAGTTAATTATCAAAATGAGTTTTTCAGAATAAAGAAATTTGTTTTGCTAGAAATAAATACAATGATAAAACTAAAAGATTTTTTTAAAGCAATAAAATGTTGGATAACCAACACTTCTTCATTTCTAAATTTTATTTAGTTGCATAATTTTAAATATCAAACATTTTATTGAAAAAATTTGCTGTGTATTTTTAGTGGAATAAATACACATGTGAAGTTCCTTATGGTTGTATAACTGACAGGGATCTTCCTGTTTGAATCAGTAGAGAAAGGTAAATTAATATCATGTAGTTTTGTAACATTCTTATGAAATAATAAATTATTTCTACTAATCCACACAGTGGACCCAGACATTTTATCTGAGGGAG
Organism: Mesoplodon densirostris; assembly: GCF_025265405.1. Taxonomy (NCBI): domain Eukaryota; kingdom Metazoa; phylum Chordata; class Mammalia; order Artiodactyla; family Ziphiidae; genus Mesoplodon; species Mesoplodon densirostris. Next base: position 25,969,737 of record NC_082668.1, read on the forward strand.
AAAAAAAAAAAAAAAAGAAAAAAACACAAAACATTGTTTCATCAATAGTAACTTAATTTAGAGTAAGAATATATATTACTTTAAAAATATTTGAATGGATAATCATAGAGAAAAATTAGATATTATTGTTATTTCTCTCCCTTCTTTTCCTACCTTCTAAAAGCTTTTACCTAACCCTATTCCAGAGCAAAGCTCCCTGCATCTTCATTCTCTTTGCACAATTATTCTTCTGCTTCTTTGCCTCAGATGGTAGCCTAGTGGCTGAGCTCAAGCTCTGGGTTTCTACATGAGTTTGAATCTTGACTCCAAGAGTTTCTTCTAACTGTAATTTCTTAACTGTCATTGTTTAGCTCCTTTATCCTGCATTTTTCTCACATGAGAATTAACTGAGATAATAAACGAAAATGTTTAAAACAATGCCTGCCACATAGTAAGTGCTCAATAAATGTTAGTTGTTGTTAACATTTTTAATGTTTATAACTGAGATTTGCTCCTCGTATGAAGCACTGCTTATTCTGTGTCCTATCCTAATGCTGGGGACTGTGACCAGCCTTCTCTTACCTCTCCAACACCATTTATAAGTAAATATGCCCCTGACTCTGTGGGGATGGAAAGTGGGATGGGGAAGGACACCATTTTTAATGCTCTTCACATCCACTTGTAGTACCCCCTCCACCCTGCTCATTGAAGTCATCTGCTAAATACTGCTTGTTCCTCAGGTACATCAAAGATTTTAGCAAGTGACCCCAAATCATCTTTTAACTCCATGCAAGCCATTCTGTACGTGACTTTGAATAACAATGCATTTTTTTGCACCTTTAATAGATCTTTATTGTAGTATAATTGCTTCACAATACTGTGTTAGTTTCTATTGTACACCAAAGTGAATCAGCCATATGCATACATATGTCCCCATATCCCCTCCCTCTTGAACCTCCCTCCCATCCTCCCTATCCCACCCCTCTAGGTCATTGCAAAGCACAGAGCTGATCTCCCTGTTCTATGCTGCTGCTTCCCAGTAGCTAACTATTTTACATTCCATCGTGTATATAAGTCAGTGCTACTCTCACTTCACCCAGCTTAGGCAAAGACAAAAAGACAACCCTCAGAATGGGAGAAAATATGTGCAAATGAAACAACAGACAAAAGATTAATCTCCAAAATATACAAACAGCTAATGGAGCTCAATATCAAAAATAACCAAACAATCCAATTAAAAAATGGGTGCAAGACCTAAATAGACATTTCACCAAGGAAGACATACAGATGGGCAAGAAGCACATGAAAAGATGCTCAACATCACTCATTATTAGAGAAATGCAAATCAAAACTACAAGAGATATCACCTCACACCCGTCAGAATGGCCATTATCAAAAAATCTAGAAACAATAAATGTGGGAAAAGGTGTGTTGAAAAGGGAACCCTCCTGCACTGTTGGTGGGAATGTAAACTGATACAACCACTACACAAAACAATTTTGAGGTTCCTTAAAAAACTAAAAATAGAACTACCCTATGACCCAGCAATCCCACTACTGGGCATATTCCCTGAGAAAACCATAATTCAATAAGTATGTATTAATGATCTCATTCAACATCCTTGCCTACTGGTTTCTTGACCTCCTAAAATCCATTGAACGTACTCAGTATTTGCTCTAATCCTATCAAAACCAGGCCTTATTGGGACAAAGTTAAAGTTTGTCTTCCTATGTGTGTTTTAATCTATTTTGTGTGCCCTGTCCTCCTTTGTCCAACATGACTATTCTATTCTTGTATCTGTTAACAGAAATAAGAAACTTAATTATATCGGTTAAGAGTGTGTAATCTGGAGCCTATATTTCTGGGCTCTAATCCCAGGTCTATTACTTACTGTATGATCTTGGGCAAGTTATTAAGCTTCTCAGGACTCAGCTTCCTCATCTGTAGTAGTATTTTCCTTCTAAGGTTGTCATGAGAAATAAGTAGCTTAGAATGATGCCTGCTACATGATAAAGTTTCATTATATCTAAACTATGACTAACTCTTTAATATGCCAGCTGATGAGGACTTTGTAAAGGAAAACAATAGATATATGTGCAGTAGTTTACAAATCATTTATATTTTTTCTATAAATAATGGATCAGTTTCCAGATCTATCTAGTAGATATTTATCAACAAGAGACTCCACTGAAATATCTTGTTGATGGGATAATATTTTAAAAATATATTATAAATCCATTAATCTTGAATTGTAGTTTTTGTGTGTGAACTTCAAAGGCAACTTAATGAAAACATTTTATGCCAAGACATTTTAGGCTTATTACTTACTGTAATGCCTTTTGGGTCACTTTCTTATAACCTTCATCGATTTTAAAATCACATTTTCATTCCTTAGGCTTACAGTGGCATTTTAGAAATGTACCGCTTTGTTAATGTTGTTGTTTTGATTTTAAGTGTGAGGACTTGGGGGAGGAAAAAATATATGTGTATAAAAACAGCTAAGTCCTTTTGGCAGATGAAAGAATGGTAGGAACATAAGATGAGGCTGCTGGCTGTTATACCTCAAAGAGTTTGTTTAATATAGTGCCATGGATCTACCTAATCTTTTCCAATTTGTTACCTACTATTCTTTGTCATCTGTCTCAGTGATGTCTCATTTCCCCAACTGACTGCTGCAGGCTAGCAATCTGTAACAAAAACTCAGTCTCAATCTCAGATATAATAAAAAAAAAAAGGAGGCCACAAGATTAATGGCCCCAGCCATAATTATAAAGTCTCAAACCACAGACATTATAAGACCTTTCAAATTTTACTCATGGTGGAAGAAGCTGGGTTATCACTATAGTGTGAAGATATTGGTCTCGTAGTAAAGAAAATGTTGTGTTATTTGATCTTGAAAGCCTACTCTGTTTTGAGTACTGTTAGGAATTGTGGAGACGAAATGGTTTCTTCCCTTAAGGAGTTTGTAATAATTTAATCCATTTCAGTTTTCCCTTGATAATGCCTATTTCTTATTAATGCATAGAGGAGACAGGTCTATTCTTGGAGCTGTCAAGTAGAAGCCAGATGAAAACAGGCTGCTCTTGGGGGCCATGCCACACACAGATATTGGGAATTTTGTAATGTTCATGGTGATGTAGAACCAGTACATCGTTTCTCAAGTAATGACTACTCTGACAGGATATAAATGACAAATGTGGGAATATTTGAGGTCTTCCTTTCCCACCTGCTCAAACATTCTGTGTCTGCCAGCCTGATATTTCCAGCACACTGGACCAAACTGTCCCTCACACCTCCAGACACACACACACACACACACACACACACACACACACACACACACAAAGTCCTCTTAGAATGTTGCACTGCACACTTTGGATATCAGTGCATTAAAAAATGGACAGAGGGGCTTTCCTGGTGGTGCAGTGATTGAGAGTCCGCCTGCCGATGCAGGGGACACGGGTTCGTGCCCTGGTCCGGGAAGATCCCACATGCCGCAGAGTGGTTGGGCCCGTGAGCCTGTGCGTCTGGAGCCTGTGCTCTGCAACGGGAGGGACCACAACAGTGAGAGGTCCATGTACCACAAAAAAAAAAAAAAAAAAAAAAATGGGTAGAGAATCATTTAACCAGAGAGCTGGATGGGATAAAAACTATTTAGGGAGAATGGCTAAGTCAATCAGTGCCATAATAATGATACAATGGGGGAGAGTAGAAAGATGAAATTTTTGTGACGGGAAAAGACATGGAGAGAGAGAAAGAGAGAACTTGGAACTTGGGATTGTGGTTAATGAGACACTTCAGAGAGTGAGAGTTGAGAAAATATTTGAATCGTGGCCATGGGAAATGCTTTGGATCCCAGTTAAAATACCCTTTGAGAGGAGTAAAGTTCTTTCATGTGAATTTTGACTGTTGAACCATGCTTCTCAAATGTGAGACTACTCACAAACTGAACATGTGCATGTTTATGATTCCTCAGGGATCCATTAGCACCTCTGACTAGAGAACTCACAGATGAGGGTTATGGGATACAGTAATCCAAAGTATTTTGCCACATGAGTTTCTCTTTCTGTCACATACCTTGAAGTAGTCTCTGTTCTCTTTCCCTTCCTTTATGCAACTAAGCAAAATATTCAAGAGTGAAATATTCAGTAGCAGAGTGAACTTTCACTGCATTTGGATTATTAGTAACATTCCTGCTGAGACTATGACTTCTCAAACTTTGCTGAAGCATGCAGAGACCTCTGAAACCCACTGTCCCTGACTGCCGAGCCTGTCAAAGTTCCTAAGGTGTCATCCTCTCTTTCCTATAGCTTGACTGTGGTACCTTAGTGATCATTTCAACTCTGCATAAATGCTTCTGTCTCCAGGTTACTTCATTGGTCTACCGTGTCACCTCTGCTAACTGTCTCCATCTTTTTGTCTCACTTTGTTTTTCTTTATGTTTTTATATACAGTGTTGTGAGGGAGGGAAAACGGAACTAACATTGATTGAAGCTTATGATGTGCCAGGCACTTTGCACATGGCATTCCACTTAATCACTCCTAACATATATAGTAAGTATCATCATCTGTATTTTATAAATGAGGAAAGTCAGCTCTTAGGTACAGTTTGTTGCCTAAGGTCCCACTAATTGTAAATAACTAAAACTGAATGCAGATAAAAGTGATATCAAAGCTTATGTTTTCTGCATTTACCAGCATATATATGAACTCTTAGAGCAGTAAATGACAAAATTGTAAATTGGTTGTGTATGCAAGAGTATTTTTAAATAATAGTATTTTTAAATATTTTATCTTCTCTCAACCGGGGGTATAATTTCCTATTACAATTATAACTGCCAATTGCTAAAATGTGTTTATATTTAATTGACACTTATTTTAGCCCCATTTCCAGTTGAACCTTAATTTAAAAATAATAGAAGCAAGTAAATGTCAATTAGAAATTTAAAAATGGACAGGAACAAAAACTTTTGACAAGCAAATATGCTAAGTATAAAAAATTCTGACATGCTGTAAAGGGAGTAGTCTCTTTTTTCCATTTAAAAGCTGCTTTCTCTTTTCTTACCTATAAAATGGAACAAATAATATTATTTATAATGTTATTGTGTAATTAAATGAGATACTATGTGGAAAGCCCTTAGTCTACTAGTTAGAACATAGAAAGTGCTCAATAAATAGTAGATGATGTGGTAAGGTTGATGATGTTGCTGCTGCTGATGTCTAGATTGGATTATGCAACATAGTGTAAGCCTCCATGTATAAGATAAACACTTAAAAATATATACAGAGAGAAGTTAACTGGATTAAGGAATGACACAGTAACAGAGTGAGAATTGAAATTCTTACCTGTCCCATGCCAGATAGACTCTGTGTTATGTGTATATCTGTCTGTTGATATTCACATGAAATACTGATTTAAAACCATAAATGCAGGAATTTTACACTGATTCTTTTAAATTTCTTGTTGTTACTTTTGACTCATTTTGCCTACCAAGTGCTTTTAAAATCTGAACCGTTATCCTGTGCATGAGCAAGCACTGCTTCGTCCAGATTTGTGTCATTTTCAAAAATGGTAAGCATATTTCATTGTTTTATCCAACTCAGTGATTAAAACGTCAAATATGATAGATATGTACAGAGGCCTTTGACACACCACTAGAACCAGTAGATCAATCTAAGCCTTCCAGGACATCAATCCTTTTATCAAATGTTCTGATACATGTGCCAGACATCTACAGATCCAAACGTCGGTTCCAGATTCCATCAGTGTTTTCCAGAAGTATATAAAGAAAGACATAGTCAAGTTCTTTCTGATATCCAAATTGTCCCTCCGTGACCATTAAATCTTTAAAATATGACATGAAATTAGTGATATTAGTGATATTTTCTTAATGTGTATTTTCATTTAAAAATATATATTGATCTCCTGCATCTCCTAAGTATTCCATAAAGCAAAAAAGTTAATTGAATTTTAGTTTGTCTGTATAATGGGAGGTAAATCCACCCCCCAAAAAATCACATTTATTTAACATCACTTGCAACTGTACAGGATAAAATATAGAGTGAAAATAGAATGTTACAAAACTATATAGAGTATTATATTAACTTAAAAACAATTATATATACTTCAAATAAATGAAAAACACCAAAGTGCAAAGTTTATGCTTGATATTTATTTTCTTCTTTTACACTTTTCATTTTATAGCACTTTAATTTGAACATGTGTTAGATTTAAAATCTAGCAAATCCATCTGAAATATTTAATACAAATAGTGTGGATAAGAGAAGACCTCACTGAGAAGTGGCATCTAAGAAAAGCAAGGAAGCAGGTGAACCATCTGACTGCAAGCTATCAGAGAAAGAGATGTCCAGGGAAGTAAAAAAGAAGGTTCCCTAAGTGGGTCATGCACCTAGTTTATGTCCTAGAAACAGCAGGAGTGAGAGTGAGAGGAGTGAGCCAGAAGGGGAATAGCAGGAGGTAATGTTATGGAGGCAAGAAGGAGAGAACCAAGTATTCTAGTGTCTTGAAGACCATTGTAAGGGACTTTGGCTGTTAGTCTGAGAGAGACGGGAAGTTATTGGGATTTGACCTAGTCTAAGGACATCACACTGGCTAATATATTGAGAAGAGATTGTAAAGGATCCAGAGTGGAAACAAGGACACAAGTTAGGAGGTTATTTCATTAATCCAAGCAAGAGATGACAGTGGCTTAGTGGTGCAGGTGGTGGGAAATTACTGGACACTAGATATATTTTGAAGTTAGGGTCAACTGGATATGCTAATGAGTTTGGATCTGGGATGTGAGAGAAAAAGGGTTGCTGAGAATGACTTCAAACTCTCTAACATGAGCCTCTGGAAGGATTGTGTTGCTATTGACTGAGACGAAGAAGGCTTTAAAGAGATAATTTTTTTGGTGGGGTGGGAAGATCAGTGATTAATTTTGGGACATGTAAATATTTAAAGGCCGGCTAATCATACAGGTATTGATCTTTCATAGACAGTTCGAAGTATAAACTTGTTTGCACATGGTCTGGGCTGGACATATAAATTTTGGAGACTATCAGCCTATTAGGGTATTTGAGTTAATATACATAAAATTCTTAAAGTGTTCCTGAAAGGGCTGCCACCACATAAGGCTGAACAGGCTGTACACTGCAGACCTTCAAGGGGGTATCATCTAGATAGACTACACTCTGAAGGATTGTCTTGGCTGTTTTTGGTGGCCCTGGTAGTTCATCATAAGTGCTCATAAATCTACCCATTCTTATCACTGTAGTTGGTTGCAAACAGCAGACAGATCTTAATATATTAAGTCTGCTGTTAAGGTTCCCCAGTCTGTTCATACCTCTTATTTATATGTTTTAGAAATACTTTTGACATTGATTGGAGATAATTATGTTCCTCAGTGGGTGGAATTCCTATATTCTACTCTGTGCTCACAGCAATGAACAGTGATGATTAATGTTTTCTAATTGCTTGATTTGAAAGAAATGTTTGACAGTATCAAATATGAAATCTTTCAGTTTTTCAGGAAAAATACTTAATTTTTTCTTATAATGTGAGTCAAATTGTTTTGCTGATAGTATGACTTTTACAAAAGTATTTGGCCCCTTTGCTATTCTCTTTGAAGTTTTTCTCTGTTAGCTTTCAGGAGTTTGAAGGTATGCTGGGAGATGTATAGAAGGTATGGAATAGTAATATAGACAGCATTATATCAGATCTTTATATTCAATAAGAAATACAATTCCTTTAGTATGTTAATGTCATTCCTATCAGTCACTCTTATTATCACATGAAACTGTAGATGTAAGCGATAAGTACAATTTTAAGTTTTAAATAGATTATCATCAAATTTCTTTTTGACACTGAAATTTGTGTAGATCTCACCATTCTCCTTGAATCTATAGGTAGAAACATCTAAATTCAGCATGTTAATAGAGTACCTGTTTACCCTTATGTATGATTTAAGAGGTTTTTAAAATGGCACTCTTTTATTTAATTAATTTATTAATTAATTTAATTTTATTTTTTGCTGTGTTGGGTCTTCAGTGCTGCACGTGGACTTTCTCTAGTTGCGGCGAGTGGGGGCTGCTCTTCATTGCAGTGCACTGGCTTCTCATTGCGGTGGCTTCTCTTGCTGTGGAGCATGGCTCTAGGTGCACTGGCTTCAGTAGTTGTGGCACGCAAGCTCAGTAGCTGTGGCTTGCGGGCTCTAGAGCACAGGCTCAGTAGTTGTGGCACATGGGCTTAGTTGCTCTGTGGCACGTGGAATCTTCCCGGACCAGGGATCGAACCCGTGTCCCTACATTGGCAGGTGGATTTTTAACCACTGCACCACCAGGGAAGTCGGAAAAATGGCACTCTTATAAATTTTGTACCTTGGGTTTCTGCAATTATCATATCTACTCTAGATTGATTTGTGTTTTCAGAAGGTCTCAGAAGAAATGAAAATTTACTCAGTAGGCTCAGTACTTTCAAAACTTTGCACAATTCTGTGTGCCACATTAACTCTTAGTCTATCAGCTATTTCTCTATAATCCTATCTGAAGTGGTACTGGGCTTGGAGATACTGTGTGCTCTGGCAGTCACAGATTAGTCCTAGGTTGCTGAGCCTTTGAGGAAAGGGTGGATAGAAGTGCTGCAGACTAAATTTGATATATGTCACCCTTCTGTCCAAAATTAATCTTGATCACATGATCATATATGCTCTTTTCAATCCTTTGGCTTTAGATTGCTTGAAATGAGTAACAATGAGGTTGATATTATTTATTTATTTTTCAATACAGTGATTAGTAAAACATTTTAAACAACTAACTCCTGATTTAATTTACTGCTAGATGAAAAATTACACATATATATTTTTTTAATTTTTAAATTCGTCTTTCTAGTTAGTGAAAATACCTGCCCATCTTTTTTCTGAACAGCAAAATGTATAACAGTAAAGTTTCCATTCAATAATTCAGTTTCAAATCATAGATATTATAGGAAGATTGAATTAAGACTAGAAGAAAATGTAAGCTCAATTTACAGGATAAAAGTGTGAGGATGAATAAACACATAACAATGAGAACTGTCAGGTAAGAATAAGGGAAGTTTAACATCTGATTAAAAAAAAAGCAATTCCACATTACATTAATATTATTAACCCTACTAATATATCATTTGCTGGAATCATGTTGTGACTTTACTATCATATGGGTGATTCATAATAATTTAAAATTGAAAATAAAAACTATGTATTTTCTAGGACTCCTGGGGGAAAAGAAAATACAAATTGATGGAAATATATTCACAAATCAGAGTAAATACTGAGAACTGAGAGACTGCTAGATTTTTATACTGTTTAATTCTGTACGTTTGGTCACCAAGCATCTGATCAGATCTAATTGTCATAAAATATGGCCATAATGTTAATAGAGTTTGGAATTATATGCCAAACCATTATTTTTTTATATATGCTTTGTTGTCTTGGAAACATTATCATTAGAATCCCTGGGATTGCTTTTTATAAATATGGATTCCTATACCTCATTGCAGACTATAAAATCAGCATTTTGCACAAGGTACTCAAGGGTCAACACTAACTTTTAGGAAGCATACTCTGACACCCTCTTCTACTTTGCAGGTCAAATCACATCAATTCAAAGCTCAAAAACCTTGACCTACACCATAATACCTGTACAGTGTAAACACCAACCAAGACTTTCAAGACACTTTGTAAACTCATACTTCAAGCTGTTTCTGTGCAAACTGTTCAAGGGACCATAAAATATTCATTATGGTCCCAAAGAGTTCTGCTTATCCATGCCTCTGTGTTGTTGCTTAGGTAAATCTTTCAGCCTGGAACTTTTCTTCCCTCCCGTTCTCTACGGGGAAAACAAGATATCCAAACCCAATTGAAATGCCCATCCCATCTGGAGAATGATTTTTTTTTTAATCTTTTTTCTCTACTTTATGCATACCTATGTTTTGATTATTGTAATCATTTGCCTATATTTCTGCCTATTTCCTGGTCCTTGAAAGCTCCTTGAGGGCAGAACTCTGACTTATTCATCTTTTTATTGTCTGGCCAAGAACAGGAGCTGGTTTAGTGTAGACTTTCAAAAATGTTCCACTTCCCTTTTTTAAATTTCATGGTCATAAAAAAGATACTGTTCTCTCACTCTTCTCCAGTAAATGTAGTGTTAAGAGGTCAAGAATGCCAACTTTTAAAAGAACTGAAAGAAGAATCCAGGGATGTAACTTCAACACTTTTAACTAGAGGCAGGTTGAGGATGTAATCATTTATGGCTGTCAGTTACTTTATATTTTGTAACTCTTAAACTGTCCTGGCATATTACTTGCAGAAAGCAGTACAGAGGTACAAGTTAAATCCCATCTCTGCTGTCAGGCAGTTCCAAATAAAAGCAAAACTTCCAGCATGATTTTATGACTCTTAAAATTATCAAAGTGGCTCAGGGACTCTAGCTCCTTAAAAAAAACAAACAAAAAAACAAAACAAAACAAAAAAAGAACAAGAGCTACATTTTTAGTAACAACTGCTAGATAAGCATAAAAATGAACTTAGCTATATTTGCTAACTTCTATGATGAATAATGCATTGTCAGAGGAGATTGCCTGTGAATTGAAATAATGCTTAGATGCAATAATCAGCACTTATTTTTTAAAATTAGTTGTTAAGGTGACAAATATTTGTTTAAATTTTTCTTTTATTCTATAGTTAAGATTTTCAATTGGGTCAGATTGACAGGAGGTAGAAATAGTAATTTAAATAACTATGCTATCACTAAGCTGAATGGAAATGTCAGATTCTTATTTTTATTAAAAACAATTTTTTTACATCTTTATTGAAGTATAATTGCCTCATAATGGTGTGTTAGTTTCTGCTTTATAACAAAGTGAATCAGTTATACATATACATATGTTCGCATATCCCCTCCCTCTTGCATCTCACTCCCTCCCACCCTCCTTATCCCACCCCTCTAGGTGGTCACAAAGCACCGAGCTGATATCCCTGTGCTATGCGGCTACTTCTCACTAGCTATTTTACATTTGATAGTGTATATATGTCCATGCCTCTCTCTCGCTTTATCACAGCTTACCCTTCCCCCTACATATATCCTCAATTTCATTCTTTAGTAGGTCTGTGTCTTTATTCCTGTCTTACCCTAGGTTCTTCATGACATTTTTTTTTCTTAAATTCCATATATATGTGTTAGCGTACGGTATTTGTCTTTCTCTTTCTGACTTACTTCACTCTGTATGACAGACTCTATGTCTATCCACTTCACTACAAATAGCTCAATTTCATATCGTTTTATGGCTGAGTAATATTCCATTGTATATATGTGCCACATCTTCTTGATCCATTTATCCAATGATGGACACTTAGGTTGTTTCCATCTCTGGGCTATTGTAAATAGAGCTGCAATGAACATTTTGGTACATGACTCTTTTTGAATTATGGTTTTCTCAGGATATATGCCCAGAAGTGTGATTGCTGGGTCATATGGTAGTTCTATTTGTAGTTTTTTAAGGAACCTCCATACTGTTCTCCATAGTGGCTGTACCAATTCACATTCCCACCAGCAGTGCAAGAGTGTTCCCTTTTCTCCATACCCTCTCCAGCATTTATTGTTTCTAGATTTCTTGATGATGGCCATTCTGACTGGTGTGAGATGATATCTCATGGTACTTTTGATTTGCATTTCTCTAATGATTAATGATGTTGAGCATTCTTTCATGTGTTTGTTGGCAGTCTGTATATCTTCTTTGGAGAAATGTCTATTTAGGTCTTCTGCCCATTTTTGGATTAGGTTGTTTGTTCTTTTCTTATTGGGCTGCATGAGCTGCTTATAAATTTTGGAGATTAATCCTTTGTCAGTTGCTTCATTTGTAAATATTTTCTCCCATTCTGAGGGTTGTCTTTTGGTCTTGTTTATGGTTTCCTTTGCTGTGCAAAAGCCTTTAAGTTTCATTAGGTCCCACTTTATTTTTGTTTTTATTTCCATTTCTCTAGGAGGTGGGTCCAAAAGGATCTTGCTGTGATTTATGTCATAGAGTGTTCTGCCTATGTTTTCCTCTAAGAGTTTGATAGTTGCTGGCCTTACATTTAGGTCTTTAATCCACTTTGAGCTTATTTTTGTGTATGGTGTTAGGGAGTGATCTAATCTCATACTTCTACATGTCCCTGTCCAGTTTTCCCAGCACCACTTATTGAAGAGGCTGTCCATTCTCCACTGTACATTGCTGCCTCCTTTATCAAAGATAAGGTGACCATATGTGCGTGGGTTTATCTCTGCACTTTCTATCCTGTTCCATAGGTCGATCTTTCTGTTTTTTGTGCCAGTACCACACTGTCTTGATTATTGTAGCTTTGTAGTATAGTCTGAAGTCAGGGAGCCTGATTCCTCCAGCTCCGTTTTTCGTTCTCAAGATTGCTTTGGCTATTCAGGGTCTTTTGTGTTTCCATACAAATTGTGAAATTTTTTGTCCTAGTTCTGTGAAAAATGCCAGTGGTAGTTTGATAGGGATTGTATTGAATCTGTAGATTGCTTTGGGTAGTAGAGTCATTTTCACACTGTACATTCTTCCAATCTAAGAACATGGTGTATCTCTACATCTATTTGTATCATCTTTAATTTCTTTCATCAGTGTCTTATAATTTTCTGCATACAGGTCTTTTGTCTCCTTAGGTAGGTTTATTCCTAGATATTTTATTCTTTTTGTTGCAATGGTAAATGGGAGTGTTTTCTTTTTTTTTTTTTTTTTTTTTTTTTTGGAAAGGATTTTTTTGCTTTATTTGTTTTTGGTTTTTGTTTTGTTTTGTTTTGTTTTTTTTTTTTTTTATTAGTTTCTGCTTTATAACAAAGTGAATCAGTCATACATATACATCTGTTCCCACATCCCCTCCCTCATGCATCTCCCTCCCTCCCACCCTCCCTATCCCTCCCCTCCAGGCAGTCACAAAGCACCGAGCTGATCTCCCTGTGCTCTGTGGCTGCTTCCCACTATCTATCTAGCCTACGTTTGGTAGTGTATATATGTCCATGCCTCTCTTTCGCTTTGTCACAGCTTACCCTTCCCCCTCCCCATATCCTCAAGTCCATTCTCAAGTAGGTCTGTGTCTTTATTCCCGTTTTACCCCTAGGTTCTTCATGACATTTTTTTTCTTATATTCCATATATATGTGTTAGCATACGGTATTTGTCTTTCTCTTTCTGACTTACTTCACTCTGTATGACAGACTCTAGGTCTATCCACCTCATTACAAAAAGCTCAGTTTCGTTTCTTTTTATGGCTGAGTAATATTCCATTGTATATATGTGCCACATCTTCTTTATCCATTCATCCGATGATGGACACTTAGGTTGTTTCCAGCTCCGGGCTATTGTGAATAGAGCTGCAATGAACATTTTGGTACATGTCTCTTTTTGAATTATGGTTTTCTCTGGGTATATGCCTAGTAGTGGGATTGCTGGATCATATGGTAGTTCTATTTTTAGTTTTTTAAGGAACCTCCATACTGTTCTCCATAGTGGCTGTACCAATTCACATTCCCACCAGCAGTGCAAGAGTGTTCCCTTTTCTCCACACCCTCTCCAGCATTTATTGTTTCTAGATTTCTTGATGATGGCCATTCTGACTGGTGTGAGATGATATCTCATTGTAGTTTTGATTTGCATTTCTCTAATGATTAATGATGTTGAGCATTCTTTCATGTGTTTGTTGGCAGTCTGTATATCTTCTTTGGAGAAATGCCTATTTAAGTCTTCTGCCCATTTTTGGATTGGGTTGTTTGTTTTTTTGTTATTGAGCTGCATGAGCTGTTTATAAATTTTGGAGATTAATCCTTTGTCAGTTGCTTCATTTGCAAATATTTTCTCCCATTCTGAGGGTTGTCTTTTGGTCTTGTTTATGGTTTCCTTTGCTGTGCAAAAGCTTTGAAGTTTCATTAGGTCCCATGTGTTTATCTTTGTTTTTATTTCCATTTCTCTAGGAGGTGGGTCCAAAAGGATCTTGCTGTGATTTATGTCATAGAGTGTTCTACCTATGTTTTCCTCTAAGAGTTTGATAGTTTCTGGCCTTACATTTAAGTCTTTAATCCATTTTGAGCTTATTTTTGTGTATGGTGTTAGGGAATGATCTAATCTCATACTTTTACATGTCCCTGTCCAGTTTTCCCAGCACCACTTATTGAAGAGGCTGTCCTTTCTCCACTGTACAGTCCTGCCTCCTTTATCAAAGATAAGTTGGCCATATGTGCGTGGGTTTATCTCTGGGCTTTCTATCCTGATCCACTGATCTATCTTTCTGTTTTTATGCCAGTACCACACTGTCTTAATTACTGTAGCTTTGTAGTATAGTCTGAAGTCAGGGAGCCTGATTCCTCCAGCTCCTTTTTTCGTTCTCAAGATTGCTTTGGCTATTCGGGGTCTTTTGTTTTTCCAAACAAATTTTGAAATTTTTTGTTCTAGTTCTGTGAAAAATGCCAGTGGTCGTTTGATAGGGATTGCATTGAATCTGTAGATTGCTTTGGGTAGTAGAGTCATTTTCACAATATTGATTCTTCCAATCCAGGAGCATGGTATATCTCTCCATCTATTTGTATCATCTTTAATTTCTTTCATCAGTGTCTTATAATTTTCTGCATACAGGTCTTTTGTCTCCTTAGGTAGGTTTATTCCTAGATATTTTATTCTTTTTGTTGCAATGGTAAATGGGAGTGTTTTCTTGATTTCACTTTCAGATTTTTCATCATTAGTGTATAGGAATGCCAGAGATTTCTGTGCATTAATTTTGTATCCTGCTACTTTACCAAATTCATTGATTAGCTCTAGTAGTTTTCTGACAGCATCTTTAAGATTCTCTATGCATAGTATCATGTCATCTGCAAACAGTGACAGCTCTACTTCTTCTTTTCCAATTTGGATTCCTTTTATTTCCTTTTCTTCTCTGATTGCTGTGGCTAAAACTTCCAAAACTAGGTTGAATAAGAGTGGTGAGAGTGGGCAACCTTGTCTTGTTCCTGATCTTAGTGGAAATGCTTTCAGTTTTTCACCATTGAGGACGATGTTAGCTGTGTGTTGGTCATATATGGCCTTTGCTATGTTGAGGAAAGTTCCCTCTATGCCTACTTTCTGAAGGGTTTTTATCATAAATGGGTGTTGAATTTTGTCGAAAGCTTTCTCTGCATCTATTGAGATGATCATATGGTTTTTCTTCTTCAGTTTGTTAATACGGTGTATCACATTGATTGATTTGCGTATATTGAAGAATCCTTGCATTCCTGGAATAAACCCCACTTGATCATGCTGTATGATCCTTTTAATGTGCTGTTGGATTCTGTTTGCTAGTATTTTGTTGAGGATTTTTGCATCTATGTTCATCAGTGATATTGGCCTGTAGTTTTCTTTCTTTATGACATCCTTGTCTGGTTTTGGTATCAAGGTGATGTTGGCCTCGTAGAATGAGTTTGGGAGTGTTCCTCCCTCTGATATATTTTGGAATAGTTTGAGAAGGATGGGTGTTAATTCTTCTCTAAATGTTTGATAGAATTTGCCTGTGAAGCTATCTGGTCCTGGGCTTTTGTTTGTTGGAAGATTTTTAATCACAGTTTCAATTTCAGTGCTTGTGATTGGTCTGTTCATGTTTTCTATTTCTTCCTGATTCAGCCTTGGCAGGTTGTGCATTTCTAAGAATTTGTCCATTTCTTCCAGATTGTCCATTTTATTGGCATAGAGTTGCTTGTAGTAATCTCTCATGATCTTTTGTATTTCTGCAGTGTCAGTTGTTACTTCTCCTTTTCATTTCTACTTCTATTGATTTGAGTCTTCTCCCTTTTTTTTCTTGATGAGTCTGGCTAATGGTTTATTAATTTTGTTTATCTTCTCAAAGAACCAGCTTTTAGTTTTATTGATCTTTGCTATTGTTTCCTTCATTTCTTTTTCATTTATTTCTTATCTGATGTTTATGATTTCTTTCCTTCTGTTAACTTTGGGGTTTTTTGTTCTACTTTCTCTAATTGCTTTAGGTGCAAGGTTAGGTTGTTTATTCGAGATGTTTCCTGTTTCTTAAGGTAGGATTTTATTGCTATAAACTTCCCTCTTAGAACTGCTTTTGCTGCATCCCATAGGTTTTGGGTCATCGTGTCTCCATTGTCATTTGTTTTTAGGTATTTTTTTTTTTTATTTCCTCTTTGGTTCCTTCAGTGACCACTTCGTTATTAAGTAGTGTATTGTTTAGCCTCCATGTGTTTGTTTTTTTTACAGATCTTTTCCTGTAATTGTTATCTAGTCTCATAGCATTGTGGTCAGAAAAGATACTTGACACAATTTCAATTTTCTTAAATTTACCAAGGCTTGATTTGAGACCCAAGATATGATCTATCCTGGAGAATGTTCTATGAGCGCTTGAGAAAAATGTCTATTCTGTTGTTTTTGGATGGAATGTCCTATAAATATCAATTAAGTCCTTCTTGTTTAATGTAACATTTAAAGCTTGTGTTTCCTTATTTATTTTCATTTTGGATGATCTGTCCATTGGTGAAGGTGGGGTGTTAAAGTCCCCTACTATGACTGTGTTACTATCGATTTCCCCTTTTATAGCTGTTAGTATTTGCCTTATGTATTGATGTGCTCCTATGTTGGGTGCATAAATATTTACAATTGCTCTATCTTCTTCATGGATCAATCCCTTGATCATTATGTAGTGTCCTTCTTTGTCTCTTCTAAGAGTCTTTATTTTAAAGTCTGTTTTATCTGATATGAGAATTGCTACTCCAGCTTTCTTTTGGTCACCATTTGCATGGAATATCTTTTTTCCATACCCTTACTTTCATTCTGTATGTGTCTCTAGGTCTGAAGTGGGTCTCTTTAGACAGCATATATATGGGTCTTGTTTTTGTATCCATTCAGCCAATCTGTGTCTTTTCGTGGGAGCATTTAATTCATTTACATTTAAGGTTATTATTGATATGTATGTTCCTATTCCCACTTTCTTAATTGCTTTGGGTTTGTTATTATAGGTATTTTCCTTCTCTTGTGTTTCTTGCCTAGAGAGGTTCCTTTAGCATTTGTTGTAAAGCTGTTTTTTTGGTGCTGAACTCTCTCAGCTTTTGCTTGTCTGTAAAGGTTTTAATTTCTCCATCAAATCTGAATGTAATCCTTGCTGGGTAGAGTAATCTTGGTTGCAAGTTTTTCTCCTTCATCACTTTAAATATGTCCTGCCAGTCCCTTCTGGCTTGCAGAGTTTCTGCTGAAAGATCAGCTGTTAACCTATGGGGATTCCGTTGTGTGTTATTTTTTTTTTCCCTTGCTGCTTTTAATATGTTTTCTTTGTATTTAATTTTTGACAGTTTGATTAATATGTGTCTTGGTGTATTTCTCCTTGGATTTATCCTGTATGGGACTTTCTGTGTTTCCTGGACTTGATTAACTATTTCCTTTCCCATATTCGGGAAGTTTTCAACTATAATCTCTTCAAATATTTTCTCAGTCCCTTTCTTTTTCTCTTCTTCTTCTGGAACCCCTATAATTCAAATATTGGTGCATTTAATGTTGTCCCAGAGGTCTCTGAGACTGTCCTCAGTTCTTTTCATTCTTTTTACTTTATTCTGCTCTGCATCAGTTATTTCCACTATTTTATCTTCCACCTCACTTATCCGTTCTTCTGCCTCAGTTATTCTGCTCTTGATCCCATCTAGAGTATTTTTTATTTCATTTATTATTTTGTTCATCTTTTCTTGTTTCGTCTTTAGTTCTTCTAGGTCCTTGTTAAATGTTTCTTGCATTTTGTCTATTCTATTTCCAAGATTTTGGATCATCTTTACTACCATTATTCTGAATTCTTTTTCAGGTAGACTGACTACTTCCTCTTCATTTGTTAGGTCTGGTGGGTTTTTATCTTGCTCCTTCATCTGCTGTGTGATTTTCCGTCATCTCCTTTTGCTTATCTTACTGTGTTTGTGGTCTCCTTTTTTCAGGCTGCAGATTCATAGTTCCCGTTGTTTTTGGTGTCTGTCCCCAGTGGCTAAGGTTGGTTCAGTGGTTTGTGTTGGCTTCCTGGTGGAGGGGACTACTGCCTGTGTCCTGGTGTATGAGGCTAGATCTTGTCTTTTTGGTGGGCAGGTCCACGTCTGATGGTGTGTTTTCGGGTGTCTGTGGACTTATTATGATTTTAGGCAGCTTCTCTGCTAATGGGTAGGGTTGTGTTCCTGTCTTGCTAGTTGTTTGGCATAGGGTGTCCAGCACTTTAGCTTGCTGGTCGTTTGGAGAAGCTGGGTGCTGGTGTTGAGATGGAGATCTCTGGGAGATTTCCGCGATTGATATTATGTGGAGCTGTGAGGTCTCTTGTGGACCAGTGTACTGAAGTTGGCTCACCCACCTCAGAGGCACAGCACTGACTCCTGGCTGCAGCACCAAGAGCCTTTCATCTACACGGCTCAGAATAAAAGGGGGAAAATGTAGAAAGAAAGAATTAGTAGAAGTAGAAAGAAAGAAAGAAAGGAAGAAAAGAAAGAAAGAAAGAAAGGAGGGAGGGAGGAAGGAATGAAGGAAGGAGGGAAGGAAGGAAAAAAGAAAGAAAAAAGATAAAGTAAAATAAGATAAAGTAAGATAAAATAATATAGATATTAAAATAAAAAATAAATATTAAGAAAAAATAAATAAAAGGACGGATAGAACCCTAGGACAAATGGTGGAAGCAAAGCTATACAGACAGAATCTCACACAGAAGTATACACATACACACTCACAAAAAGAGGAAAAGGGGAAAAAATCATAAATCTTGCTCTCAAAGTCCACCTCCTCAATTTGGGATGATTTGTTGTCTATTTAGGTATTCCACAGATGCAGGGTACATCAAGTTGATTGTGGAGCTTTAATCCGCTGCTTCTGAGACTGCTGGGAGAGATTTCCCTTTCTCTTCTTTGTTCTCACAGCTCCCGGGGCTCAGTTTTGGATTTGGCCCCGCCTCTGCGTGTAGGTCACCGGTGGGCGTCTGTTCTTCACTCAGACAGGACAGGGTTAAAGGAGCAGCTGCTTCAGTGGCTCTGGCTCACTCAGGCTGGGGGGAGGCAGGGGTATGGATTCGTGACGAGCCTGCAGCAGCAGAGGCCATCGTGACGTTGCACCAGCCTGAGTTGTGCCGTGCGTTCTCCCAGGGAAGTTGTCCCTTGATCCTGGGACCCTGGCAGTGGCGGGCTGCACAGGCTCCCTGGAAGGGGGTGTGCATAGTGACCTGGGCTCGCACACAGGCTTCTTGGTGGCAGCAGCAGTGGCCTTAGCGTCTTATGCCTGTCTCTGTGGTCCGCGCTTTTAGCCGCAGCTGCGTCCGTCTTTGGAGCTCCTTTAAGTGGCCCTCTTTATCCCTTCTCCTTGTGCACCAGGAAACAAATAGGGAAGAGAAAGTCTCTTGCCTCTTCGGTAGCTCCATACTTTTTTCCTGACCACTCCGACCGAAGCCCGAGCCTCATCTCCCAGCCCCGCCTGCCCTGGTGGTTTAGCAGACAAGCCTCTCGGGCTGGTGAGTGTTGGTCGGCACTGATCCTCTGTGCGGGAATCTCTCCACTTTGCCCTCCGAACCCCTGTTGCTGCGCTCTCCTCCGCGGCTCCGAAGCTTCCCCCTCCGCCACCCGCAGTCTCCACCCGCAGTCTCCACCCGCGAAGGGCCTTCCTAGTGTGTGGAAACCTTTCCTCCTTCACAGCTCCCTCCCACTGGTGCAGGTCGCATCCCTATTCTTTTGTCTCTGTTTTTTCTTTTTTCTTTTGCCCTACCCAGGTACATGGGGAGTTTCTTGCCCTTTGGGAGGTCTGAGGTTTTCTGTCAGTGTTCAGTAGGTGTTCTGTAGGAGGTGTTCCACGTGTAGATGTATTTCTGGTGTATAGGTGGTGAGGAAGGTGATCTCCGCATTTTACTCTTCCGCCATCTTCCCCTCGTCCTTCAGATTCTTATTTTTAAGTGGTATATTTTCTCAAATAGTTTTAAAATAATTATCACAATAAATAATGAAAAAGAATGATGCAGTAGATTGAAACATGGAAATAAGCAGATTTGGACAGCATTGGCAAAGTCTCAGTGCCCCAAAATGTTTCTCCCATTTACATAGGCTAGTATCTGACTAATTCCTCTTTTTCCTGTCCTCATTTTAAAAAACATTCTACTAGAGAAGTAGGTTATAAAGCTAAGTGACACTAAAATTTATTTACATATACAGTCTCTTTTCCCTGTGAATCAGGCCTCCTGAGGTACTGCACACCCAAAAACCAAGGACCAGAAGAAAGTTCCCAGTAAGATATCTATTGCACCATAGTTAAAATATTTTCCTTCCTGTTAGGAGATGCACAAGGGACCCTTCAGAGGCCATGTTTATCCTCTCCACTGAAATGCTCTGGGTAGATCTCATTTTTGATGTCACAACATAGATAAATCACATATAAGGAATACAGTAGACTTTGGAGCTACCAGGCATTATATTGGAAACAGTCCAGCTCAACCTGGCTTTGTCCAACTCTTCCTTCCTAAGCTAGGGGACTGTTGAAAATTCAAATTTATCACTTTCTTTCATTAAACACATGGAGGGTGAACATTATATATAGAGTAGTCAAAACCTTTTCCTTCAGAATAATGCTGAATTAATTCTGAATTCTCTTAGAATAGTAACCATGTCTGTTTCAGCTTACTTCTGATATGTAACATAGTTCCTGATACACAGATACAGATGGTACTCAAGAAATACTTATGGATAAGATGGATGGAAGGAAAGTAAGAAAAAAAGTTTGTAGAATTTTTTTTTTTCCAATTCGAGATTAATAATTACTAAGGAAACCCTTTTGTGCAGCAGAAATGTTGGGAACAAAACGCTAAAACCAGATGTTTAAAAATATTAAACATTGTAGCCCATTAAAACTACACTATTCAATTGTCTGCAAGAATAAAACCAAGGTTGCAGGTGTGAAAGTGTGAAAAATGCATTAATTCAGAAATATATCATTGTAGGCAGAGATCTTGGTCAGATACTTTGCCATTTAGTTAATTGCAATAATTCAGTGAAAATAGTGTTAGCCCAAGTGCCATGTATCACACAGTTTTGAAGACCAAAACTGAACTGAGTGCCTGAGCAGATTCCAAAAACCTCAGAGCCCTAGAGACAGTGAAATGAAGGGCAGGCCAGAAGGAGCAACCATTAACGGAGGCACATTCAATTCACGGTCCTCCAGCACACTTGTCATGACAGCACTCTGAAGGGTGTGGGCCAAGAAATCACCTCCTTTTGGTTTTCAAAAGGGGTGGAGGGAATATAAGTCTGAGGAAAATCCCAGAGAAGAAACAGTTGTCGGCTTCCTGTTATAGGCATAATTGATATTTCTACTTTTATATAAATGAAAAATGGAAACTAACAAATGAAATCTCTTCACAGCATTTAGACAAGGTTAAATTATTTAAGCGTTCTCTGTTTGTGCGGGCACTATATAACTTGTGCCCAACTAGGTGGGTCTTGCTATGATACTTTGGCAAGAATTGTAAACAAAATTTCTAGTAATATTCCTTTTTCTATTAGATATGAGAGTAGGTCTTGAGATGGTAAATTGAAACTGCAAGAATAAGAAGGTAAAAAAATATGTAATCCAATTAAAGGGGATCATTGAAGTTTTAAAATGTCTAATGTTACTCAGCATTTTTTATTCACAACTACAGATAGTTGTTTGGCAACAATAATTAAGCTAAATATTTTATTAGGTCCAAACCCAATTAGAGAAGTCAGATTAAATGGTAGATCATCCTCTGCTTCAGATATCTTCAATTAACAGACTACTTATTGGGTCGATTTAAAGGATTTTTAACACACCTAAAGAAACACATTAACATTACCTACTTTCTCATAAAAAGTTTGTACTCAGAAAAAGTTTGCACTGCTTTCAATTTTGTCTCACAGTCCTTTCTAATTTCCTCTGGTATAAATCAGTTTGGATGTATTAGCTTTATACAAAAGAACTCTGGTAAGTTTTTAATAATAATTATCATTATCACTGATTAAAGTTATATTGTTCAAGCCAGATGGAGTCCTTTTCCTGTCAGCTAGAATGAGCTTGCATTATGTAGTTATAATGTGTTTGGATCTAAATAAACAGATGGCAGAGTGACAGGATATTATACGCTTGTGATGTCAGCCTGTGTTTCACAAACAGAATTGCTTTAAATAAACCCCATTGAGGCCAGGATCTAGATACTTTTAAGAGGGTGGCTGGGATTGAGCTTAAGTGTTATATTAACTTGGAAATAGTACTGTTCACTTGCAGAAGAGTAGACCAGTAGGATGGTCTGAGGTTTAGCCTGAGAAAGGGTGTCTGCTGAATCTGTTCCTTAACTGGGAAAGCATTTAACATACTAGGTTCATTCAGTCAGTCTCAGAAGGAGAGACTAAGACAAACAATAGAAAAAAGCTGCCCAAGTTGTAAGAACTTCCAAGAGGAAGAGTTAAAAACTGGGTCAAGGAAACTTTTGATATAACCTTATTCCATAATTTTTAGAGTGAAGTTAACTATTTTAAAATAAACAACTTGAATAGGCATGTACTCATTCACAATTTATATTAGAAAATTAACAGAAAAGGTTTAATAAGAACTTGCTTATAGAAAACTTTAGTCTTTGATAGATTTTCATGTCCACTTTTCTCTAAAAATGAGCCCATTCCATATCCTTGTACTCACAAAAATTTGGAGTGAGCCTATGAAATTCAGCTGCAAACTTCAAACAAAGTCATTATACATGATTTCTTCTAGATAATATTCTTTTGTTGAGATTGTAGGGAATTTCTCTGTGGGACAACTCTATTTGCTGAGGCAAATACCCATAGTAGCATCATCGTTAAAAGGAAAATGAAACTATAGGAAATAAAGGCTGATATTTGAAAATGAAGGTAGTATCAATAAAATTTTTAGAAGAGGTTATAAAATAATTGAAATTAAGCTTTCTAAAAAATTAGCTGTTTTAAATGCTTGAAATATTTTTATAAAGATGTTGGTTTACAAGGTGGCCCCTGTACATAAAGGACAAGGAGAGACGGAAGAAAGAGGCAGCCCACTCCATATTAGTAGGCGACAGGTTTAATAAGCAAGGGAACTTATTTATGCAATTTGTCTTGGGCAACAGCAAGGTGACTAGATCTCAGCATCCGCCTGCCAGAGTCTTAAAGGTTTGTATAGAGGTCCTAACTAAATTCAGTCACTTATTCAGTCCAGATGGTCTCAGCGACACCTTACTCTCTCAAGGCTATGTCCTTGAAACAGCTGCTAGCATGGGATTAGTCATACATTTCAAGGACAAGGGAGGGGGTGAGAAGCCTCTGATTGCCTGGGTTCAGCTCGCAGGTCAACTGGCAGTCACAACCTCTTAATGACTGCCTTCTCAGGAATGTAACTAATATTATGTCATAACTATAAATGGAATATAACCTTTAAAAATTGTGAATCATTGTGATGTGCACGTGAAACTTATTAATATTGTACATCAAGTATACTTCAATAAAGAAATTTTTAAAAAGACAGTGCAAACTTATGGTTACACAAGGGGAAAGAGAGGGAGGGATAAATTAGGAGTTTGGGATTAAAATATACATACTACTGTATATAAAATAGATATCCAACAAGGACCTACTGTGTAGTGCAGGGAACTATACTCAATATCTTGTAACAACCTATAATGGAAGAGAATGTAAAAAAAGAATATATATATATATATATATATATATATGTATATATATATATATATATACACATACATATGTATATATATATATACATATATTTGTATAACTGAATCTCTTTGCTGTACACCTGAAACTAACATTGTCAATCAACTATATTTCAATAAAAATTTTAAAAAGACACAATAGACCTTTGACAAAAAAAAAGATAATCTAAATTATATATAAACCCTTTTTTTTTCTGACGGTTTATCATGTTTGTAATATATTCTTGTTTTCATAGACTTCAACTTCTTTTTAACTATTGATTTAATCCTTAACATCTGTTGGTATCAGTAAGCCCTGAACTTTTGAAATTATATCAAGTAGGATAGATCAATAGAATAAAATATTCAATAGTTGAAGTGAAAATTATTTCATGTAACTATTTACTTCTGACTATGTAGGAACATTTACAGATTCATGTATTTCCTTTTCTTATAAAATGATGAGAGGATTTTGAATATCAAGAGATTGTATTTCTGCTTCACATGTATTTGACATTTAGATTTTGCTACTTAAGTGGGCATTTTATGAGCTATGTTTCAACTCTATGTGACATAAAAATCCTCATAAAGGGACAAGAATGTTTCCTTTGAGGTCTTAACTCCTAGTCAGAGTGAAAGATTATAATACACATGTGCTTTTTGCTGTTCTACAGGTGGACATTGCCATAAGTCCTGCACTGACCGATGCTGGGGGCCCACAGAAAATCATTGCCAGACTTGTAAGTGTTCAACAATGAAAAGACATAGCCTTGAAATTGTCAAGTAATTTTAATAATTGATGCTTTTCACACTTCTGGTTATCAGAAACATGAAACTGAGCTTTTGCCTCCTTGTGGTAGATTTGATTCTATCTAAGTAAACTGCCTAATCTCAATGCTTTCAAATTGAATGTAATATGTAGTTGTTTCCTATATTTCTTTGTGGATTCTGGATTAATGATAGCAACACAAATGTGTTGCTATTAACCATGACTTCAGAGTCTGTACATCAGAGGAAGTAGGAAAACCAAATGTATACAAAATGATAATTAACTGAGTTTCAGGTTAACTGAATATCTCAGTACTTTTCCCAAAGAGTTACATCACTATTCATTCACTGGAGAAAGAAAGGAAAAGCGTACTGTGTACCCACTCTGTTCTAGGTACAGAGATATAAACTATGTGAATTATAAATATAGATTCACTATTAAATCACAAAATGTATCTCACACTCTAGTGTATATTGTTTCTTGTATGTCATTAAAATAAGTATGAGGGATGATCATCACTGCTAAGACATTTAAAAACAATGTATACTGAACATAAAGACAAATATCTAATGTTTTCAGCATTCTTAAAGTCATCTGATACTTAAATCAGCACTGAACGTTCACTCATCTTAAGGATAAATGTTTTCTTTAAAAAGGAAATACAGGGCTTCCCTGGTGGTGCAGTTGTTGAGAGTCCGCCTGCCGATGCAGGGGACACGGGTTCGTGCCCCGGTCTGGGAAGATCCCACATGCCGCACAGCGGCTGGGACTCTGAGCCATGGCCGCTGAACCTGTGCGTCCGGAGCCTGTGCTCCACAGCGGGAGGGGTCACAACAGTGAGAGGCCCGTGTACTGCAAAAACAAACAAACAAACAAAAACAACAACAACAAAAAAAGAAATACAAAATGCTCTATGTAAATGGTAAAGACATTTCTTCCTGTTATAATAACAGCTGAAATAATAAATGGAAAACAATGTGGAGGCTATTTGAAATGTATTTCTTTTTTTTAGCATAGAAGACACATAGAAAATATTATTAAAAATTTGAACATACAAATATTAGATATTGTGGACATCTGTTATACTGTTGGATTAAAGTGTAGACTTAAATTAACTTATTTAATAGAAACAATGTTTTATGGCAACAATGTTTTGACAAGAATTTTAAGCAGCATTCTAAAGTAAGATTAGATTACTGTGTGAAACACATTCACTATGATATTGGAGAAAATGTGTATTAATGAGAAGCAGAAATAACCAGTCCTTCATGACACAGAAGTATAAATCAGCCATGCAGAGGCAAAGGAGAATTGGAGAGAGAGAGTAACAGTTTTTGACAGTTTTTACTTCCTGGTTCTCTGGTCTTCCTGAGGTCCAAATGTACTTTTTTTTTTTTTTGTTAGGAACCTTAAGAAACACAATGTTCTAGTACACTGAAATTAGTTTTGCTACTTGCCACCAAGTGGGGGTGGGAGGAAGTCTTGGCTAAGAAAGTCATCAAGCCATAGCTCATGCTATCAAATCATCAGCCATGCAGTCATTAAATTCACCTAATTTTCCAGCATAGAAATTAAACTTACTATAATAACAGAAAATTGGCTTAATGGTGACCATGCCTATTCCACAGAGTCTAGCAAATTTAAATTCAGTAAACATTTACTTGTATCTGCTATGTGCAAATCCAAATTTTAGAGTAGTATTCATTTGCATGGATCTTTATGGTTTATAAAACATTTCCATTTTAAAATTTATTTTCACAATATTCCTATTAGTTTAAGGGGACAGTTTTCATTAGCCTCATTTCATAATTGGGGAAATGTAAGCTGAGGAAATGATTGTGGGAGCTGTTAAATTTACACAGCTGATACCTGGGACTTTAACTTAAGTGTCCTGAATCTAAGGATAGTACTGTTTCCTGTACACAATATTTCATAGCAGTTTAGTGGGCAAGGCCACTGGATTTAAAATCAGCCAGATGATACAAATCTCAGTTGTTTCCACTTTCTAACATGAGAAAGCAATTTAATTTTTCTAAGCCTCAGTTACCATATCTGTAAAATGGAGATATTACACTTACCTCAGAGGGCTGCTATTTTGTAATCAAATTCAATACAATAATGTGGTTGAAATGCTTAAATATGTTTTGGCATATACTAAGGGCTTAAAAATAATAGCTAATATTATAATAAGATAAAATAGATACTCCTAGAAAACTTAATCCAACTTAAAACGGAATGAATGGATGTGGAAGCAAAACTCCTGCAGGCCAGTTCCACCTATGAAGGCTACTGACATAGATGGCTGGGGAATAAAAAAGCAAAAACCCTGGAGTGAAGAGGAGGCTGCTTGCCCTTGACATTTGCTCCTGTTCTCTCTCTCCTTGTTTGAGATACTTGAAAGGTAAATTATGTATCCATATCTAAAAAGTCCAACATCCAGAGGCAAAATGTATTTTGGAAGTACTCAAAGATGTACTTACTGTAAGACCTGAATTTTAGAAATATGATCAGAAATTTTGTGAATTAGACCTCATGAGAGATTCCATAGAGATATTAGAACTCCAGAGAGTCCATGGAGATGTAACATCCATGATTAAACATTTTTCCAAAAAAAAATGTAAATTTTCCAGACTTCCTTTACATTGCTGATAGCCCTTCTGTTATTTAAAATATATTACCCTTAGGCCCACTTCAGATGCACTTATCTCTGAACCCTGATTGAACTTTTTAAAAATCAGAAAACAGTCTGGGCAAGTTTTTGAAAATATTCTGCTTTTTTTGTTGACTGACCATACAAAAGTAAATTTTAGGATCTGAAAGACATGATCTTATATCATTACTTACAAATGATTTCTTTCCTTATGACTGAAATAAGTTCACTTCACTGAGGCCTTCTCTGGAGGTATTCAACTTCATGATTTGCCAAGTATTTCCTTATTTTTATGGATAATTAGTCTTTGAGATTTTGCATATATTAAGGAAGAAAGGTAAAATATTTAGAAGCGCCACACCTTAGCTAAGGAAACTGACATTAAGAATACATTTCAGGGCTTCCCTGGTGGCACAGTGGTTGAGAGTCCACCTGCCCATGCAGGGGATGCGGGTTCGTGCCCTGGTCCGGGAAGATCCCACATGCTGCGGAGCGGCTGGGCCCGTGAGCCATGGCCGCTGAGCCTGCGCGTCCGGAGCCTGTGCTCCGCAATGGGAGAGGCCACAACCATGAGAGGCCCGCGTACCACAAAAAAAAAAAAAAAAAAAAGAATACATTTCATTCACCATATTATATCAATGCTGACATCCTCCCACAGGTGTTTCCTCCTAAAAAAGCAAGTATGCCAGGAATGATCCTCTGTGTCACTAAATGGTGAGGAGTCACCATAAAGACAAATGCTTCAGGTTCTAGGAGAACAAGTCCATGATAATGAATGACTTGCTAGGGTAAAATGAAGCAAAGAGTGATGATCAGAATGAAAACATCTCTGAACAGAGATATGGGAAAGGAAAAATGCTGGTGACAATGATGGTAAGCTTGAGAGCAGGTCTGTAGGGGTCAGAAGTTTTAAAAAGAAGAAATGAGGAAGAAGTTTTGTGATTTGTTTTTAATAGATTTCATGAAATGGAAAGAGAGCATGAATAAATTGACAGCTTACTATTGCAGAGGAACAAATTTTGACACCCTAATATGTGTCTCTTTGGCATGAGGATTCATTTAAGCTGATTATTTTTAAGGCCTGAAAGACTCAGAAGGAACCTTCCCCCTAACTGCCTAAAAGAGTGTAGTTAGAGGACCTGTTGCAGGGAGGGAACTATCACCACAGGTAACTATAGTGTGAACTAGATGTGGTAGATTAGGAGGAACTTAGCAAAGGCTGTTTGTTAATATTCCTCTCTGAGTCCCAGTGTCTTTGCATAGCCCTGCAAACATTTGTGTACCAAACCTTTGCTTTTCTCTCTCCATGTCAGTTGGCTTCATCCCCTTTGAAGTCCCAAACCACTTTGCCCAACATCCTCTTTTGTCTTTAGCTGAAGATGGTAGTTAAGGTGAGAGTTTCAGCCATTTTGGCGAGTTATTCAGTTTTGTTGGATTTCTCCCGTATATACATGTTATTCAACTTTTGTTTGATTTTCTCCTTTTAATCTGATTCATGTCAATATAATTCGTAGGCCAACCAGAAGAATCTAGACAGGTGGAGGAAAATTTTTCTTCCCAACACTATGGTCAACAGTTCACCATGCATAACTATAAAAACTTTAAATTTTTAGTAAAATTTGGTAACGTGTTGCAGATTCTTCTGTGTACTGGTTGCTACAGTTAGCTTTGATTGCCTGTTGAATAATGTATCATTTTCCTCTATAGCATTTCATAATGTTCAGACTGTAAACTCTGGAGCCAGAAGCTATTTTTAAAATGTTTTTTTTTCTAAAATGATCCAAAAATTAAAATGTTTTTCTAAACAAACTCCTAAAAAAAATTAGACAACCTAAAGAATTTTATAAATATTAAAGCAAGTTAATTGTGCTGGTAGAATCTAGCCAGCTGTTCCCTTCTTACTGTTTTACTCATGAGTCTGATTTTCTAAAATAACTTAAATTCATTCTTTTTAAATCCTTTTTGATGTTAGATCATCAGGACCCTATAAACCTAACAGAAATATTTCTCACATAGTTGCAAAAGGTCATAATAGAACTTATGAAGGAATACTGTGGGCCTGCATTATACATGGAGCCGTGACTCAAACTTGAAAGTGCTTTTAAGCTCAGTTAAATCGTGGCCGCATTGCTCCACAGCACAGCTTAAGTAAATTGATTCAGTGGATTAATGTACTCATGTAAGGGGAGACAAACTTATCTGCTGTGTGAAGTCTGAAGCTTATAGTAGTATTATTTAGCAGGCTTACTGGTAAGAATGACAACTCTCTCTATTCATAAGAACTGAGTCCTAAGGTTTGAGCTCGTAGGTTTAGGTGTGAGAGAGACTAAGCTTTAAGAAATAAATAATAATGATTAAAGGAAAGAAGTTATCTCTGTCCCTTCAAGATATATGAAGCACACATCTCATATAAAATAGATGCTGCATATCCTTTTTTATCTTTAAGCACAATATCAGGCCAGCTTTCTCCAGCCTCCTATTATCAGCCTGGGTGGTTGTTTCATTTTACACGTTCCTTTTATCATCTCAGTTAGGAACTGCATTTTAGAGGATGAGGGGAGCTTGTATCAAAATATTACAGTTTGATTCCCCCAACCTTATACATTGTGTATTAAAGTCGTTATAATTGTCTTTAACTGCTGGTTGTATAACTAAAATTTTCTCAGCTGATTACCTCTCAATCTATTCTTCAGTCTTCTAGTTGCTTTATAAGTGACATTTCTTGCTTAGAAACTAATTGAAAAATAAAGTGCACTTGACAATAGGTTAAAAAATTGTTTGTCTCTTAAATCAAAATGTCACACCAAAAAAGATAAATTAATGAGGAAATGCATGTTTCAATTACTGGAGTAAACAGATCTCTTCTGACCACTGAAATGTTCATTAAATTGATTAAAGCTAAGGCATTATTTTAACCAAAAGAAAACTTCTGGGGAATTTACCCTTTACTTCTAAAGTATTCTTCCTAGCTATGTTATCTCAAAATCTTTTTTTAATTAAAAATAAAGTAGCATTGAAATTAATACAAGCAGTGTATTTGTTCTGTTGTAGATAATTGTGAATGGAGGGTACTACTATATTGACAAAGTAAAAACTTGTTCCAAACAACACTTTATGTTATTTACTATTTCTATAAAGACATTATAGAACACGCTAGGAAAAAATTAGAAATTATTTAGCATTTTTCTCATTAATTTATCATGCTTGTGCACAAAGAAAATTACTTTCAGTAGTTACAATATATGAAAAATTTCAGTTTCATAAAAGGAAAAAAAAAACTTTGTCTGGCTTATGGATTCTATTCAGTTCTAGAGCAAAGCTTAGAAATATCTATATATCTATATCTACTTTTATTCATTCTAAAATATATCTGGAACTTCTTTGAAGTGAATATTCAAACCTAAGAAAATATATATTTTTGTTCCTCAAAATTTCAGCAAGAAAATGTAGCAACTCGAAACTAAATTATACTTTTTTCCATGAAATTTCCAAAAGTTTCCTATGGATTGCAAAACCAAAATGACAAATTGTGAAAATAATATACTAATTATACTTACATACATGCATATAGACACAGTTTGCTAAAGTGTAATCATATTTACAATCTTTGTGGAACAAACCCTGTTTAAAAAGAAGGTGCCAATGTAGTAAATATCCAATTAGATCAGAGAAAAGCAAGTGGGAGCTAATGGGGAAAAGAGAAAGCACTGAGCCAGCAGGCTCGATCAATCAGGATAACAGCGAACCTTTGTTAAAAGCCAACATCTTTAATTAAAACCTTTGTATTTTACTAATAACTTTGCATGTCCATAAGTCTTCTTATTGATTTCAATTATTTCCTTTTTTTTTTCCTTTTTTTGGATTTGTAGTTTCTGGAGATATTGTAAAATTAAGGGAAGCACTACGATAGACTCATTTGCATACATTTCTAAAATTATGCCCATCTAAAACATTTCCAAAAGTGACTCAAAAATATCCTTGTGGAAAATGAGAGAAAAATCTCTCCTAATATGCTGTTCATTTTGATATAAGTTGATAATATTTGTAGTAATTTGATGATCTTTCTCAAAGATTTAAAGAAAGTGTTGTTCATCTTAACTATAGGAGATAAAGTTATTTGAAATGCTCTGTAAAATACTGTCTAATGTGATTCAGGAAAAATCATGCTATGCTATGCTAAAGGCTCAAGGGGTATAAAGAAAGTATATAAAATTTTGCCTATTCTCTGGAAATGCTCTGGTACAAGACAAAGCCGAGGGGTGTTTGAAAAGGTCAAAAAGAATACTGAACTGAGGGCATCAAGAGAGATGTAGTCCTAGCTTTAAACTAACTCAGTTTCAAGGACTTCAGTTTCCCTAAGTTCCCTCATGTACAAAATGAAAAGTTTGAAAAAAGATGATTTTTGTTCATGCTTTTTTGCATGGTTAGGATATTTGCGTGTGTGTGCATGTGCGTGTTTATTAGCCATAGATATAGATGATATGTGCATAGTCATAGACACAGATTTATGTACAGATAGTTTGGGGGAATTATTTAGTGGCAGTTTTAGCCTACTGACAGTGATGCTGTCTACTAGGAAAGCCTGAGGCACTCACCTGGCCCCCTACTACTTGAGGGCAGTACCCACAAACATTTTCTGGACCAGAGTCAACATTGTGGCTGGATGAGTCCTTGTGGTACTTATTATGATTTCAAGGCACACCTCAGCAACAACCATCAGGGAACTTTGAAAAAGCAAGGGTTGTCACTCACAGGTCTTCGAGGTATGGCAGGCTCAATGGCTACATGGCGGGGTCACGGGTAGAGAGTAAGACAAAGTATGAACCTGGGGCTCTTCCTGTATTAGATTTGGGAGTGGGGTACCTAGGGTTTCACAGATTCACTATTTATTGGCAAATTTAAAATATAAGAGCAGGAATTCAGGTGTGGGAATGGAAAAAGTGGGGTCACTTAAAACATTAGTTATCTAGGTTACATAGAGCTTTCTGAAAGGGGAACTTCATGAGTGGGGGCAGTTTGGCTTCTTTTCTAGGTGTTTTACTAGCAGCTGTGTCATACAGCTGGCTATATGTTTATTTGAGATGGATGTCTTTGAAATGGATGCCTTGACAATCAAAAGCTTAATGTCAGGCATTTACACCACAGGAGTGCAAGCTGTGGGTTGGATAGAAGTAGGTAACCTAGCAGTGAGATCAGAGAGTGAGTACTACACTTTTGAAGGATTATTGAGAGTATGTTGAGAAGAAAAGTCAGAAATATCTGAAAATGTTACGATTAGAAGAATTTTGTTATTATGGTAGTAATGATAATTTATTCTGAATATTTTACAGCAAAAGAGTTGACAGTCATTAGAATACTATCTTTGACTATAGAAGAGTTCAAAATTATCTACATCTGATATGAGAGTGTCATTTGATGAAGAGAACACTCATACTCACTGTTTGCTCCAGGAGTGAAAAAAAGAAGTGTGAGATGTCATTCTCAGAAAAGCAAGCACTTGCGTACCACTCTCATGGTTAGGGAGTTGTGCAAGCCTGGAGAAAAATATCCTCCTTAGAGTTCTGCTTTGCATTAATCTGAGATGTATCATCTATTTATTGACTTAATTGGTTCAGCTAGAGGAAGAATTAAGTAACTGGCATGGGGATGAGGAAGAAAAGAAGGGGATACTGGATACTCATCAATTGTCCTTATGTCAAGTAACATTTTTACTCATTATATTAGAATAAATGTGAATTTCCTAAATATCAGATATATTCCATTTCCCAAGTCAATATCAATTTTATGCATTAAATTTGACAGTTTATAATGGTATCATGGATGCTTCTTTCCATTAACATAGATTTTCCAAGAGAAATAGTCACTATATTAATTCATGATGAAGTTATAAAAGATAAACCAGAAACATAATTTTCACGTTACTACCTCACTGATAATGGTTACTTTTGGTTTATCCAAAGTCCTTTTGCTCATGAAATTTGTTTTAATTGAAATGATAGAGCATTATGACTCTAAGAATAACTCAGGTTTTGTTCTGATTTGAATGCTTCTTGAACTCAGATAACTGTTACCCAGGGAGATTATTTTTCTATACAATGAGGATGTTGCATGTATTTAAGGTGTATTTAATTTCATTGACTAGGGGAGGGGTGGAGGTGAGAGACAGAAAGACAGACTCTGACACTTACAGGTAATTACAGATAATTTAAAATAAAAATCAAACCACAGTATTTTACCAAGACATAACAGAAAACTTAAATGAATGAAGAATTACCACACTGCAAGATGAGAAGACTCAAATGATGAAAATGTCAGTTGTTCTAAAATTAAGCTATGTATTTAACCATCTTCAATCAATTCCCAATGTTTCATTTTGTTTTTAATTGAACAAAATTAATCTAAAGTATTCCTGGAAAATACATTTAATAAAATAGCCAGACATTTAAAGGGAATAGCTATGTGGAAGGATGCTCCCCAAGTATTAAAATGTTAAAAAGTAATAAGTATTAAAGCAGCATGGTATTAGTTCAGAATGGAATTGGCTCAATGGAGTGTAATAGAAAGTTCAGATAGAGTCTAAAGTCTATATGGTAATTTGGTTTTTATAAAGTTAGCATTTTTTAATGACAAATGTATAGATTATTCAATAAATAGTGTTAGAACAAATGGTTCACAATATGGAAAAAGTAAAGTTAGATCCCCACCATAAAACAAAACATGAGATGAATTGTACATTAAAAGTTTAAAAGGCATCAGAAAGACTATAGATTATAGATGGATTGTAGACTAAAAGTTTAAAAAGCATGAAATAGATTGTAGACGAAAAGTTACAAAAGCATGAAATAGATTGTAGATGAAAAGTTAAAAAAGCATGAAATAACTGAAAGTACTAGAAAAATGTAGGTAAAATCTATGACATGATGACTTTTTTCCCCCTTTTATCACCATTAAAGTTTTGACTTGTCATTTTATTTTTAAATATTTTTAACATTTTTATTGGAGTATAATTGCTTTACAATGTTGTGTTAGTTTCTGCTGTATAACAGAGTGAATCAGCTATATGTATACATATATCCCCATATCCCCTCCCTCTTGCGTCTCCCTCCCACCCTCCCTATCCCAACCCTCTAGGTGGTCACAAAGCACCGAGCTGATCTTCCTGTGCTGATCTCCCTGTGCTATGTGGCTGCTTCCCACTAGCTATCTATTTTACATTTGGTAGTGTAGATATGTCAGTGCCACTCTCTCACTTCGTCCCAGCTTACCCTTCCCCTCCCCACGTCCTCGTCTATTCTCTACCTCTCCGTCTTTTTTTAAAAAAAAACATGACATAAAAGGTAGAAATTTTAAAAGAAGAAAAATATTATTTTAATTACATTAGACTGTTTTATATTTTTAAAACAAAGTATTTTAATAAAATTTAAGAGAATTAAAAATTTTCACAAGAAATTTGTAAAAAATGTTGTCTTCACTTATAAACAATTACATAAATTTTTAAAAAAAACTAATTATTTTCATAATTAGATTGTCAAAGTTAAAAATAATGATAATTCCTTGTGAGGATTAAAAATATACAGAGAAAATCAATCTCAGTTACTGTCTTGAATTATTATTATTATTTTTTGTATTTATTGCATTTTTTTTTGTTCATTCATCTGCTGATGGACCTTTGGGTTGCTTCCACCTCTTGGCTATAGTGAATAGTGCTTCTGTGAACATGGATATACAAATCTCTTCTAGACCCTACTTTCAGTTCTTTTGGATATACACCCAGTGAATTACTTATGGATGTGTATTTTGTGCTCTTTTAACTGTCACACTACCTTGGAGCTATAACAGGGAGGTCAGCATATAGACACCCCAAAATTGACATTGGTTATTGATGTGGTAAGAAAATATTTTTAAAATTTGCGTATTTATAGTGACATATTTCTCTAAAAACATGCATTGCTTATGTAATTTCAGAATTTTAAAAAAGGAAGGAACAAAAAAAATTATACTCTTTTTATTATGACTCTTTTTGTAATTTTTGGGGATGTCCAAAGTTTTGTCTATATCAGAGAGATGATAATTTTTAGTGATATATTAATAATACATAAAAGCTTTAAATATCTATAGATATATTATTTTTTATAAAAATTTTACTCAGAGAGATCCCAAATGTTGTTTTATACTGGCCCACAGTTTAACACACTGCCATGTAGGACAAAATCAGACTTAACTACCCTAAGTTTTCATTGTGACGTTGGGAATATAAAACACAAACTTCTGGGAATCACCAGTCTCAGTGGTGCAACTCTGGAGGAAAAGCACTGTGGCAGGCATTGTTGTGCAATGATTTTCCATAGCCTCTGGGATCATAAAACCTCAGAAAAAGAAAATTT
Organism: Mesoplodon densirostris; assembly: GCF_025265405.1. Classification (NCBI taxonomy): domain Eukaryota; kingdom Metazoa; phylum Chordata; class Mammalia; order Artiodactyla; family Ziphiidae; genus Mesoplodon; species Mesoplodon densirostris. The sequence continues at coordinate 26,005,250 of NC_082668.1, forward strand.
CATGTCCAGTGGCTTTACATTCCTGAATTCATTAGAAGGCCAATTTGCTGCACATATATAAAAGAAGCACTAAGATTAGTTCCCTAATTTTCTATTTTGACCTTTGTACATACAATTGAATAGTGCTCTCCAATCACTGGTTGCAATTCATTAGTGGATTGTAAAGTCATTTCTGTGGACCCTGACCATGACCAACATTAAATTTTTATTGAAATAGAATACATTAGAATAAAATAAACCAGATTACAATAGAATAGAAAAGACAGTATCAAAATGCTTTGCACCTAATTAGGGTCAATATAATGCCTTAAAACTTTTCGTCATGGATATCTGTACTGAGCCATGATGTAAAATTGTACTATAAATTGTGATAAAAAAAAAAGTTGGAAAAACACCAAAAAGGAACATCATTTAACTTTTAGGCAGGCGTGATTATCCTTTTTAAAAAAATAAACTCAAACATACATTCTATGAGAATAAAAGTAATATTTTGAAAACATTCGTTTGTATATGCTTGAAGCATGTGTTTTTGGTGTAACTATTTTAGGTAGTTCCACTTTAAAATTCTGTTATTACTGAGACATGGACTTGAATGTTGGCCTTATCTGGGCCTCAGTTTTCTCCTCTTTAAAAGCAGTAGGTTAAATTCAATCATATATAAGGGTCTATAAAATGCTAAACATAAAATAATCTTATTTCTATGGCTTTTGCTATAAATTTGAAGAGGATTTGAATAATATCTTAGTCTTCATTACTCATCATTTGTAATTGTGTTGTTACTTAAAATGATTATACAACTAATTATTTTTCAAGAGTGTAAAGCAGTTATGTGTAGATCATTTTAGTTATTCCATGTTATATATATATATATATATATATATATATATATATATATATATATATATATATATATATTTTAGAACTTAATTTTTTTCCAGTTGTATGGAGATATAAATGACATACAGTACTGTATATGTTTAGGTGTCCAGCATAGTAATTTGACTTATATACATCATGAAATGATGATCATGATAAGTTTAGTGAGCATCCATCATCTCATATCAATACAAAATTAAAGAAATAAGGAAAAAAACATTTTTTCCTTACGATGAGAACTCTTAGGATTACTCTCTAGACAACTTTCATATTTATAGTACAGTAGTGTTAATTATCTTTATCATGTTGTACATTACATCTCTAGTACTTATTTATCTTATGACTGGAAGTTTTGTACCTTCTTTAAAATTTATTTATTTATTTATTTTCACACACACACACACACACACACACACACACACACACACACACACACACTGTATTTTACTTTTACAAGAGATAAATGAACTGACACCAAGCATTGTAAATGGATGATCACAACAAAAGCAACAATGATTGCAATTACCAAACATGAAACACACTCATACTATGTCATAATATTGACATTCAGTCCAGGAATCCTCCACTGTAACAGCTCCTTTATATTGCAGTGAAAATTTATTTGTATATTTTTTGCCTCTGAGTCTTTGTGGGATTTTTTTTATTATTCAAACAGGAAATCACAAAAATTGTAATCATCCTCATCAGTTCACTCAGTCCCATGTAATTAATTTTTTAAAATCTTGATCTTTTGTTAGCACCTATATGAATTCATCAGTTTTCCATTAGAGTTCTGAAAATGCTTATTCATTCAGTTCAGCAATATAGTCAGTTACCAGAAACCTGTACTTGTCAAAGTCTTTTCCATGAATTCCTTGAAGATGAAACCCTTTTATAGGAATATTTTTGCAAAAGAATCAGAGTACACCCAGAACTGTCTGTAACTGACAAAAGACTTAAAAATGACCACAGTTAAAGATTTGATGAAAGTACATAATAAAGCAATTGAAAAGAAAATTTAGTTATTTCTGAGATATACATTTTAAAGTAATAACTAGAATTATGACTTATAACATTATACCAGAACATATAAGATTTTTAGAAATTTCATGTAATGGCTGAAACATTTATATTAACATATTTCATACAAATAACCTAAAGAAAGTTTAGTATTAGTTTTTTTGTTTTTTTGTTTGTTTGTTTATACTGCAGGTTCTTATTACTCATCAATTTTATACACATCAGTGTATACATGTCAAACCCAATCGACCAATTCAGCACACTACCATCCCCACCCCACCACGGTTTTCCCCCCTTGGTGTCCATACATTTGTTCTCTACATCTGTGTCTCAACTTCTGCCTTGCAAAACAGTTCATCTATACCGTATTTCTAGGTTCCACATACATACATTAATATATGATATTTGTTTTTCTCTTTCTGACTTACTTCACTCTGTATGACAGTCTCTAGATCCATCCACGTCTCAACAAATGACTCAATTTCGTTCCTTTTTATGGCTGAGTAATATTCCATTGTATATATGTACCACACCTTCTTTATCCATTCGTCTGTCAATGGGCATTTAGGTTGCTTCCATGACCTGTCTATTGTAAATAGTGCTGCAATGAATATTGGGGTGCATGTGTCTTTTTGAATTATGGTTTTCTCTGGGTATATGCCCAGTAGTGGGATTGCTGGATCATATGGTAATTCTATTTTAAGTTTTTTTAAGGAACCTCCATACTGTTCTCCATAGTGGCTGTATCAATTTATATTCCCACTAACAGTGCAAGAGGGTTCCCTTTTCTCCACACCCTCTCAAGAATTTGTTGTTTGTAGATTTTCGGATGATGCCCATTCTAACTGGTGTGAGGTGATACCTCATTGTAGTTTTGACTTGTATTTCTCTAATAATTAGTGATGTTGAGCAGCTTTTCATGTGCTTCTTGGCCATCTGTATGTCTTCTTTGGAGAAATGTCTATTTAGATCTTCTGCCCATTTTTGGATTGGGTTGTTTGTTTCTTTAATATTGAGCTGCATGAGCTGTTTATATATTTTAGATATTAATCATTTGTCGCTTGATTCTTTTGCAAATATTTTCTCCCATTCTGAGGGTTGTCTTTTTGTCTTGTTTATGGTTTCCTTTGCTGTGCAAAAGCTTTGAAGTTTCATTAGGTCCCATTTGGTTATTTATTTTTGTTTTTATTTCCATTACTCTAGGAGGTGGATCAAAAAAGACCTTGCTGTGATTTATGTCAAAGAGTGTTCTTCCTATGTTTTCCTCTAAGAGTTTTGTAGTGTCCAGTCTTACATTTAGGTCTCTAAACCATTTTGAGTTTATCTTTGTGTACGGTGTTAGGGAGTGTTCTAATTTCATTCTTTTACATGTAGCTCTCCAGTTTTCCCAGCACCACCTATTGAAGAGACTGTCTTTTCTCCATTGAATATCTTTGCCTCCTTTGTCATAGATTAGTTGACCATAGTTGCGTGGGTTTATCTCTGGGCTTTCTATCTTGTTCCACTGATCTATGTTTCTGTTTTTGTGCCAGTACCATATTGTCTTGATTACTGTAGCTTTGTAGTATAGTCTGAAGTCAGGGAGTCTGATTCCTCCAGCTCCGTTTTTTTCCTTCAAGATTGCTTTGGCTATTCGGGGTCTTTTGTGTCTCCATACAAATTTTAAGATGATTTGTTCTAGTTCCATAAAAAATGCCATTGGTAGTTTGATAGAGATTGCATTGAATCTGTAGATTACTTTTGGTAGTATAGTCATTTTCACAATATTGATTCTTCCAATCCAAGAACATGGTATATCTCTCCATCTGTTGGTATTATCTTTAATTTCTTTCATCAGTGTCTTATAGTTTTCTGCATACAGGTATTTTGTCTCCCTAGGTAGGTTTATTCCTAGGTATTTTATTCTTTTTGTTGCAGTGGTAAATGGGAGTGTTTACATAATTTCTCATTCAGATTTTTCATCATTAGTGTATAGGAATGCAAGAGATTGTTGTGCATTACTTTTGTATCCTGCAACTTTACCAAATTAATTGATTAGCTCTAGGAGTTTCCTGGTAGCATTTTTAGGATTCTCTATGTATAGTATCATGTCATCTGCAAACAGTGACAGTTTTACTTCTTCTTTTCCAATTTGTATTCCTTTGATTTCTTTTTCTTCTCTGATTACAATAGCTAGGACTTCCAAAATGATGTTGAATAATAGTTGTGAGAGTGGACATCCTTGTCTCATTCCTTATCTTAGAGGAAACGCTTTCAGTTTTTCACCATTGAGAATGATGTTTGCTGTTGGTTTGTCATATATGGCCTTTATTATGTTGAGGTAGGTTCCCTCTATGCCCATTTTCTGGAGAGTTTTTATGATAAATGAGTGTTCAATTTTGTCAAGAGCTTTTTCTGCCTCTACTGAGATGATCATATGGTTTTTATTCTTCAATTTGTTAATATGGTGTATCATATTGATTGATTTGCATATTTTGAAGAATCCTTGCATCCCTGAGATAAATCCCACTTGATCATGGTGTATGATCCTTTTAATGTGTTGTTGGATACTGTTTGCTAGTATTTTGTTGAGGATTTTTGCATCTATATTCATCAGTGATATTGGTCTGTAATTTCCTTTTCTTGTAGTATCTTTGTCTGGTTTTGGTATCAGGGTGATGGTGGCCTCATAGAATGAGTTTGGGAGTGTTTCTTCCTGTGCAAATTTTTGGAGGATTTTGAGAAGGATGGGTGTTATCTCTTCTCTAAATGTTTGATAGAATTCACCTATGAAGCCATCTGTTCCTGGACTTTTGTTTGCTGGAATATTTTTAATCGCACTTTGAATTTCATTACTTGTGATTGGTCTGTTCATATTTTCTGTGTCTTCCTGGTTCAGTCTGGAACGTTATACCTTTCTAAGAATTTGTCCATTTCTTCCAGATTGTCCATTTTATTGGCATAGATTTACTTGTAGTAGTCTCTTAGGATGCTTTGTATTTCTGTGGTGTCTGTTGTAACTCCTTTTTCATTTCTAATTTTATTTATTTGAGTGTTCTCCCTGTTTTTCTTGATGAGTCTGGCTAATGGTTTATCAATTTTGTTTATCTTCTCAATGGACCAGCTTTTAGTTTTATTGATCTTTGCTATTGTTTCCATCATTTTTTTTTTCATTTATTTCTGCTCTGATCTTTATGACTTCTTTCCTTCTGCTAACTTTGGATTTTGTTTGTTCTTCTTCTGCAGTTCCTTTAGGTGTAAGGTTAGATTGTTTACTTGAGATTTTTCTTGTTTCTTGAGGTAGGCTTGTATCGCTATAAACTTCCCTCTTAAAACTGCTTTTTCTGTGTCCCATACATTTTGGATCTTCGTGTTTTCATTATCATTTTTCTCTAGGTATTTTTGATTTCCTCTGATTTCTTCAGTGATCTCTTGGTTATTTAGTAATGTATTGTTTAACCTCCATGTGTTTGTGTTATTTATGTTTTTTTCCCTGTAATTCTTTTGTAATCTCATAGTGTTGTGGTCAGAAAAGATGCTTGATATGATTTCAATTTTCTTAAGTTTACTGAGGCTTGATTTGTGACCCAAGATGTGATCTATCCTGGAGAATGTTCCATGCAAACTTGAGAAGAAAGTATAATCTGCTGTTTTTCGATGGAATGTCCTATAAATATTAATTAAATATATCTGCTCTATTGTGTCATTTAAATCTTCTGTTTCCTTATTTATTTTCATTTTGGATGATCTGTCCATTGGTGTAAGTGAGGCATTAAAGTCCCCCACTATTATTGTGTGACTGTCGATTTCCTCTTTTATATCTGTTAGCAGTTGCCTTATGTATTGTAGTGCTCCTATGTTGGGTGCATATATATTTATAATTGTTATATCTTCTTTTTGGATTGATCCCCTGATCATTATATTGTGTCTTTCCTTGTCTCTTGTAACATTCTTTATTTTAAAGTCTATTTTTTTCTGATATGAGTATTGCTACTCCAGCTTTCTTTTGATTTTCATTTGCATGGAATATCTTTCTCCATCCCCTCACTGTCAGTCTGAATGTTTCCCTAGGTCTGAAGTGGGTCTCTTGTAGACAGCCTATATATGGTTCTTGTTTTTATATTCATTCAGCAAGCCTGTATCTTTTGTTTGGAGAATTTAATTCATTCATGTTTAAGGTAATCATCGATATGTATGTTCCTATGACCATTTTCTTAATTGTTTTTGGTTTGTTTTTGTAGGTCCTTTTCTTCTCTTGTGTTTCCCACTTAGAGAAGTTCTTTTAGCATTTGTTGTATAGCTGGTTTGGTGGTGCTGAATTCTCTTAGCTTTTGCTTGTCTGTAAATCTTTTGATTTCTCCATCAAATCTGAATGAGATCCTTGGGGGTAGAGTAAGCTTGGTTGTAGGTTCTTCCATTTCATCACTTTAAGTATATCATGCCACTCCCTTCTGGCTTGTAGAGTTTGTGCTGAGAAATTAGCTATTAACCTTATGGGAGTTCCTTTGTATTTTATTTTTCGTTTTTCCCTCGCTGCTTTCAATAATTTTTCTTTGCCTTTAATTTTTGCCAATTTGATTACTGTGTGTCTCGGTGTGTTTCTCCTTGGGTTTATCCTGTATGGGACTCGCTGCATTTCCTGGAGTTGGGTGGCTATTTCCTTTCGCATGTTAGGGAAGTTTTTGACTATAATCTCTTCAAATATTTTCTTGGGTCCTTTCTCCCTCTCTTCTCCTTCTGGGACCCCTATAATGCGAATGTTGTTTAGTGTTGTCCCAGAAGTCTCTTAGGCTGTCTGCATTTCTTTTCATTCTTTTTTCTTTATTCTATTCCACAGCAGTGAATTACACCATTCTGTCTTCCAGGTCACTTATCCGTTCTTCTGCCTCAGTTATTCTGCTATTGATTCCTTCTAGTTTAGTTTACATTTCAGTTATTTTATTGTTCATCTCTGTTTGTTCTTTAATTCTTCTAGGTCTTTGTTAAACATTTCTTGCATCTTCTCAATCTTTGCCTCCATTCTTTTTCCGAGGTCCTGGATTATCTTTAGTGTCATTATTCTGTATTCTTTTTCTGAAAGGTTGCCTATCTCCACTTCATTTAGTTGTTTTTCTGGGGATTTATCTTGTTTCTTCAGCTGGTACATAGCCCTGTGCCTTTTCATCTTGTGTGTCTTTCTTTGAATATGGTTTTTGTTCCACAGGCTGCAGGATTGTAGTCTAGCTTCTGCTGTCTGCCCTCTGGTGGATGAGGCTATGTAAGAACCTTGATGTGAGGGACTGCTGGTGGGTAGAGCTGATGTGAGGGACTGCTGGTGGGTAGAGCTGACTGTTGCTCCGGTGTAAAACTTTAATCCACTTGACTGTTGAAGGGTGGGTCTGGTTTCCCTCCCTGTTGGTTGTTTGGCCTGAGGCAACCCAATACTGGAGCCTACCTGGGCTTTTTGGTGGCGCTAATGACAGACTGTGGGAGGGCACATGCAAAGGAGTACTTCCCAGATCCTCTGCTGTCAGTGTCCTTGTCCCCACAGTGAGCCACAACCTCCCAACCCCCGCCTCTACAGGAGACCCTCCAACACTAGCCGGTAGGTCTGGTTCAGTCTCCTCTGGGTTCACTGCTTCTTCCCCTGGGTCCCAGTGTACACACTACTTTGTGTGTGCCCTCCAAGAGTGGAGTCTCTGTTTTCCCCAGTCCTGTTGAAGTCCTGCAATCAATTACCACTAGGCTTCAAAGTCTGATTCTCTAGAAATTCCTCCTCTCGCTGCCAGACCCCCCAGGTTGGTAAGCCTGACTTGGGGCTCAGAAACTTCACTCCAGTGGGTGGACTTCTGTGGTATAAGTGTTCTCCAGTCTGTGATTCACCCACCCACCAGTTATGGGATTTGATTTTACTGTGATTGCACCCCTCCTACCATCTCATTGTGGCTTCTCCTTTGTCTTTGAATGTGGGGTATCTTTTTTGGTGAGTTCCACTGTCTTCCTGTTGATGATTGTCCAGTAGCTAGTTGTGATTCTAGTGTTCTCGCAAGAGAGAGTGAGAGCACGTCCTTCTACTCCACCATCTTAGTTCCTCCTCCCATGTTGTATTTTAAATAGTTTTTGGAAATATGTTCCTCCCACCCTCACCCCCTTTGGTCTTTAGACACCTATTGTTTGTGGCTCTTTAATGTAAACATATTAAGGAAGATATATACAATTCTGGAAATTAATTTAAAACCCTACTTTATAATAAATTATGTGACATAGGATAAGCTAGTTAAATATTTTTTAAATATTAATTTCTTCATCTGTAACACTGGGATAATTAACTTGCTCTGCCAAATGCATAGATTATTTCATATTATAGTTTTTTTTAGGAAAATTTTTGTCATACTCAAATGTATAGAGTTAAAAGTGAAAATGTATCCCCATCAATGAGCACCATTCCCCCCAACCTACATTTTTCCATAAAGTGATTACTTTATGGTAATGTTTGGTATATATGTGTATATTCATGTGTTTATTTATTCACATAAGCATATATAAATTCTGGGATTTTGTTTTACAAAAATGAGTAAACTATATTTACTCTTCTATCACTTTTATTTCATTGTACATTATATTTTCAAAATCCTTTCATTTCAGCAGATTGAGATTAACTTCATTCTTTATTTAGTGCTGCAGGGGTTTCCCAAGTTCTGGGTGAACTGTAATTTACTTAAATTCCTTCTTAGTGGACATTAAGTTACATTCTATTAGTCTCAATTACAACCAGTGAGCATTTTAAATACATATCTGTCCATATGTACACATTTTTCTGTGTCAGATTGCTAGAAATAAAACTGCTTGGTTACATGTGAATTTACATACACAAATTTGTTAGCAGCAAATTACTCTTCAAAAATCTTGTATCAATTTTGCTACACACCAATAGTTTGCCCAATCTTTAACTTGCATGAAAACTAGATATTTTTTTTTTCATTTAAGAATTATGTACACAACAACATTTCCCTGATTTAATTTATAGTTCCTGGGTTATAGCTGAAGTTAAATGTCATTTTTACATAATTATTGAGCATTTCTATTTTTTCTTAAACTTTCTATTCATAGTCTTTGCTCAATTTTTCTACAGTATTTTGATTTGAATGACTTCATATATAATTAGTGTGAATCTTTATATATTATAAATATTGCAAATACTTAAATTGTCTCCAGAGAGTAACAAATGTGGAAACCTCAAAGTGTTATATGAATCATTAAAGTAGTTTCCAACTTACTATGTGTCAGGATCTACTTCACCCAAAGAAGATTTATCTACATGGTGTTATTTTGGCACTCTATCTATATCTATATCTACATGTATACCTTTCCTATATGTATATCTATCTCTATATGTATGATCTATATACCTGTCATCTATCTATATGTTATTCATCTCTATATATCTATGTCTATATCTGTATCATCTATGTTATCTCAATATCTCTATCTCTATATATGTATGTACATTATTGGTTTATATTATTGTGTAAGTAGCTATTAATAATGCATAGTATCCTTGAAACTCCCTGATGTTTTCATCACCATAGATTGCATATGGGCTTGTGTGTGACTATCCTCAAACATTTATTGATGCTTTTATTTATTTATTTTTTTTTTAATTTTTATTTTTTATTTTTTTGCGGTACGCGGGCCTCTCCCTGTTGCAGCCTCTCCCGTTGCGGAGCACAGGCTCTGGATGCGCAGGCTCAGAGGCCATGGCTCACGGGCCCAGCCGCTCCGCGGCACGTGGGATCCCCCCGGACCGGGGCACGAACCCGTGTCCCCTGCATCGGCAGGCGAACTCTCAACCACTGCGCCACCAGGGAAGCCCTATTGATGCTTTTAAAGTGTCAGGTACTGTACTAAGGTTTGAACATAAAAGGTAAATACAAATTGGTTTGTGCCTCCAACGTTCTGTATTCATGATGTAGATGGTCGCAGAAGTACCCAATTACTACATAATGGGGTTAGGGCTGTAATAGAAATCTGTATGCCATGAAATGAGATCACCAAGAACAAACTTTAGGGGGATGCAAGGTAAGGGCTCCTAGGTAAGGGATTCAATGAAGGGTTAAGAAAGGGATTTCTATTGACTTGACCTTTGAAGAATGTGTAGACATCAGATAGGCAGAACAGGAGTTTAGAACATGAAAAAACAGGATAAAAAAAGGCAGTTTAAGAAATAGACAGTAGAGTTTATAATGAGGCTTGGTAACCAACCTATTTGGCTGTGAGGGAGAGAAGAGAAGAATTTGAGATTGGGTTCCAAGTTAGAAGTTGGATCAATTAAGTCAACCATGGCAGTAGTCACTGAGATCAAGACTATAGGCAGAGATTAGTGCTGTGGCTGGATTGAGGATGGAAATAAAATCTTAGTTATGTCCTTTATGAGTCTTAGGTATTTCTTATTCATCCAAGTAGAAGTGCCTAATAAATATCAGTTACTAATTGGAAACTAAGGTGAGATATTTAGAGATTGTGAAAAGGGGCTGGAGATAGATATTTGAGATACATCAGAAAGTGTTATAAGTGACTCTTGAAAAATGCTTGGCTCTCTGAGGGTAATGAAGAGCATGAGGTAAAAGATTATTTTTAAATTTTTATTTTAAATATGAGAGTCTCAACTATTAGCCATGAAGAAATGGCTAGTAAAGAAAGAAGCTGATTATAGATGAGAGAATATAAATAATTTGCAATGCAAAATTTGGACTTGAATATTAATGGACTGGGTAATCTAGAGCTCAGGAACATTCTAAAGCAAGAAAAGAACATCCTTCCATCTGAGACAGAAACAGCATGAATGAGTGTGTATTTGGATGAAAAAAAATTGACATCAGAAAGGAGCACATTGATTTAGCTGAGGATATCTAATTTCCAGTTTTCTTGTGCTATTAAATGTAGTATTTCACCTTGCATTTGAGCATCGTTTGGTATTTTAATTTCCAAAATGAATATTATTTGATTATTAGATGTGGGCTCTGCTGTGATATTAAGAAACTAGATATTGCCTGGAAAACCCTGATGAGATAGTGATATCTCTTAGAGATGTATGTGCATTATTTTGGATTTGTCCACGAGCAAGTCAATTTACTTGGATTTTAACTTCCTTCTAAAATGAGAATTTTAGACTAGTATCATTCATTAGTTCAACAAATATTTATTCATTGCTTACCTGATGAGGGTCTGTCTTTTCCATTTTAATATTTTCTGATTATTTTCATTACAAAATTGGCATTTTTTTTTTTTTTGGCCAATTTCAGAAGGAAACTCATCCAGATATATACTGGGTAGGAGAGATTGTCTTTATTTCAGTCTATTGATATTCTGGATAGGGAACTAGGATAAGCAAAACAGATTGTGTGTGTGTGTGTGTGTGTGTGTGTGTTCGTTTTCATCAAGTCTGGATATAGAGATGTTTGGTCTGCTATAATGCAAGGTGATTTGGAAAAGTTGAATGTCAACTTTTCCTCATTTTTTGGTTTGTGACACATCCATGATAAGATAATTCCAGTTTTTATCACTTTATTTCCAGTATATCATTTATTTGTGTATTGTAAGATGTAGCCATCAATTCTAATGTAAAAAAATATTTTTAAATACTATTTATGGTTTCATTATGCCAATTCATACACTTCCCTTATTATCTTGGAATCTATATATAGTGTCTTGGAAAGATTATGCAAAAACTCACACCCTCAATAATACTTTTATAGTTCATATAATAGGGCAATATTGTTTTCATTTTCTTGTTTGTTTTTTTTTTTAATCCTGACTCATAAACTTTGTTGATGTTAATAGCCTGTTAATAAGGGAGAATTTCCCTGGTGTCCAAGAGGGTAGTTTCAAATCAGCTTTAAGGTCCCTTAATGAACCACTGAGCATGTCTTTTAAAAATAGGTTGAATAAAACTTCATTAAATAAATGAATAAAGCAGCTGTTGATGAAGAATAGATTAGACAACATTTCTTTCCTATTTGACATAACTAGCAATATTATCATGTCATAGCCCATGGGCCACCAGGGAATTAACTGGGACAAGGGTCAAACCTGATTAGTAGCTGCCAAATTTAGGCATACTTTTACTGACTCTGAATGTCAGTTTCAGTAAGGGCTTTGCAGGTATCTGCCATGTTTTTCAGGTGAATTGTAGCAGTTATTGCATATAAGATTAAACCATTATAATACTTGTAGTGGTGTTCACCTTATGGTATGAATGGTCAGTTCCTTTGGAGTAGATATCACCAGACTAATTAGAAATAAAAGATAATGTTATATTTTCTTCTGTGATGTGAAAATGGGTATAACTGTGGTAGTTTAGAAAGCCCAGATATGTTTTTATAATTCTACTTAGCCTTTTTTTCAATGCATTAGGCCTTATGCTACTGGTTAAAATAATTGATGAAATATTAAATTATTAAAATTCAAAATTCCTTCCCTGTCCAGATCAGGATATAGTATTTATGTAACCTGAGGCTTAACTCTGTGTGGCAACAATTATTGTCAGTTATTCTGTGATCTAATGTGAGATAGGAAGCAGCAGTCCAGTTTAAGACCTATCTCCATCTCTGCCTTCCCATCTAAATAAATGCTTTACCCTTCCTGCAGTAGCCACACAATAAGAAGGAGAGAGTATCTTAGAGGAGAGGTATTAAAATATTGGTTTATAAAGGCTACTTCTGAAAACCTTGGGGCTCCCAATAAAAAAAATGAATTTTCTGGTCCCTTCCCTACACTTATTCAATCAGAAAGTAGGAAGAGGACCAGGCATATTTCTATGTAATTCTTACAGTCTTTCAGGCACTGGACACACAGATGTGTCCAATTAGTCTCTCCTGGGAAAATTAATAGTGGTATATAGTTTAGTGTTAGTGTCATTAAACCTGATTTTCTACACATTTCAGCATGCTCTGCAAGTAATATTCTTGAATGGTCTATGAGCTTTATTTGCTTCATTTAAAGTCGATTCTGATGATAATAGCTTTCTAGAAGCATGTTACAAAACCCAAAACGTTCATTTTGCGGTGTGGGGGGGTGGATGGTCACAATTTCATGACTCATAAGAATAAATATTAGATTGTAGAACTAGAGAGTACTTCTAGAGAGCATTTCATCAAGCCCACTGTCTTTAATTTAGTGGAGGTCTAAAGCATTCAGAAGAGATTTCCCTTAAATACTGACAAATAGAGACTCAAGAAGCCCATTCAGGGGCTCATTACAGTGTTTTTATCACTCTAATAGTCAATAACTTCTTCACATCCAACCCAAATCACCTCTGCTTTAACCCAAGCATTTTTCTTCTTGCTCAAACCTCCAAGTTTGTAACTGAAAACAGCCTAACACTAAAACCATTCCACTGAAGTACCATCTATTTAATGGACACAATGTGTTTCACCGACACAGTTTGTCAAAATTTGGTCAATAAACAGAAATAATCTAGGCAGCATAGAGGTGCAGGTCATTGAATACTAACAGAAATAGAATGAAATAAAAATAAGCATGCTTTAAAATATGCTTAGCAATGTAATTGGGGGCTGCTCAGGATACTTGTCATGTAAACAGCTGCTGGATAAGAGAAAGGAACAGTTTTCTGACTGTCTCTTACTTATCTGAAAGTTTTGCCTTCAGAATTAGCCAAACAATATTTCTGTTCCCACTTTAGGTCTTTTTCTTCCCACATTTTCCTACCTGCTTGCACATCAGTTGTGTTTGCTTAATCTCCCTATTAGTGATAGAGGGCTTAACAGCACCAATAGGAAATTAAAGGAAGAGGACAGTCAGTGTGATTAAATCTCAGACAAATAATAATTAGTCAATCAATCAAATGCTGGAAATAACCTAGAGTTTTTCCCATTTTCACTGGATAGAATAATGGTTTTCAGCTCTAGACTGCATATTGGAAATCACCTGGGGAGCTTATTAAAAGTATCAAATCCTAGAATGTGGCAGGTAATTTTGATTTATTAGGAATTAGGTGATTCCCAGGCATTTTCTTTTAAAGTACTCTATATCCTGCTACTCCAAATGAGGTCTGTGGACTAGTAGACAGTGACGTAACCTGGGAGTTCATTAGAATGGAAAATCTTGGGCCCCACTGATTATCAACTAAATCAAAATTTTCACTGATGCAAGAATCCTGTTCAATGATCTAATAGAAAGCCTAGTTCAGAGCCACTGGGTAGAGGAAGTGAACAGAAGCAGAAGGCACTGAGGGTGCGAAGATGGAGGAGATGATGAGGGAGGAATGGATGGGAAGGAGGAAAAAAGGGGCCGGGTGTGAAACGTAGGAAGAAAAAGCAAAGGCTTTGCCTAAATTTACCTCATTTGTTTTTTAATGGGCAGAGGTCCTTTTGTTTAGTCACTGTGATGTCAGTGCTCTGTTTTGCATCATTTATGAATGCTCATTTTCCTATTGTAACTCATGAGAAGTAACAGTAAATATTTGATTAAGAAGTAACAGTAAATATTTGATTAGTAAATTGTTAAAGTTCTTCAAATAAAATTAATTTCCTCTAAGGGAGTAACTTTAAGGGTAGTTATTATTATATTTTAAGAAGTAATTAAGCCCTTGTTTTTATTAGTGAAATGCTGATGTAATAAACCTACTTATAAATACTTTAGTTTTTTTGAGATGATAGGTATTCTCTCAGCAGCATCCTTTTACTACTACAGAATACTTGGTTCCTTAAATGTTAAGGACCCAATATCCATCTGATTCTCATGGATATTTTGAATGAATCCCCATTTCCAAATTTACTGACCCTAATATAATAAGCATTTTAATTTCCCAGGTTTTATCTTTTATGTTAAACAATCAGAGTTAGTGATGTACCACTAAAGAACAAACTAGTAAAAATTCAACCCAAATATTGTAATGTACCCAATGAAGCAATTTAGAAAAGATAATAAATATAGGGGGAAAAAATCTAATGAAATAATAGTCAAGCAAGGATGGAAATTAAAATAACCGCAGCAATTATAAGTTAATGTTCCCATGGAGGCTAAGTGAATTATCTCATTGATTTCAGGACCTGTTTTTTGTTTTGTGTCTCCATCATAATAAAATATGACTATAGTTTGATGTGTTTAATTCATATTAAATAATGCTTATTAATCAGCAAGTGCCATTAAACAGACTCTACAAAGGGAAAGTTTTCTTTCTGGAAACAAAACTCGTAACAATGTGAAGAAATGTTTCTTAACAGCATCTCATCATTATTTAGAGATTAAGCTTATTGCTTTGTTCTTTTGCTTACTTATTATCTGTCAAGCAAATATTTCTAAATATGTTTCATGCTTACTGAACTTTAGGCATATGAAAACTATGATAACAAATAGTGCTTTTTTAGTGTTAAATGTATCTTACCTTTTGAAAAAAATCAATCGTAGACTGCTTTTGAAACAAATCCCAGAATTCCCTTTTAATATCTTAAATCAAAATTTTAAAAAATAATGACTTAGAAGGATGTTTCTTTTCATGTTCCTGAAATGGAATGGCATCTCTAACATCAAAATGTCCTGAGAAAATGTGAGACAGGTAACCACTGTATGGAAGAAATTTCTATTTTGAAAAATTTATAGTTGACAACACATATGATTGAATAATTTGAATACATGTTTTAAAAGTTCACAGTATAGGCTTCCCTGGTGGTGCAGTGGTTGAGAGTCCACCTGCCGAAGCAGGGGATATGGGTTCATGCCCCGGTCTGGGAAGATCCCAAATGCCGTGGAGCGGTTGGGCCCGTGAGCCATGGCCACTAAGCCTGCACGTCCAGAGACTGTGTTCTGCAACAGGAAAGGCCACAGCAGTGAGAAGCCCACGTACCACAAAAAAAAAAAAAGAAAAAAAAAGTTCACAGTATAATAATTATTATTGAACCTAAGGTTGTACTATGTTAGATTCTTTTTCTAACATTGTTTTTATATTTAAATAGTGTACTCAATGAGAGAAATTATCTTATGAACATTTAATAAATAATTTATAAAAATAAAATCATGGGGCTTCCCTGGTGGCACAGTGGTTGAGAGTCCGCCTGCTGATGCAGGGGACACGGGCTCGTGCCCCGGTCTGGGAAGATCCCACATGCCGCGGAGCGGCTGGGTCCATGAGCCATGGCCACTGAACCTGCACATCTGGAGCCTGTGCTCTGCAACGAGAGAGGCCACAACAGTGAGAGGCCCGTGTACCGCCAAAAAAAAAAGTAAATAAGTAAATAATAAATAAATAAATAGATAAATAAAATCATAGTTATTTCTTTAAATACTATATACATTAATTTCCTCATTTAGTAGGAAAGACCAATGTATATAAATAAAGAGAAATTGAAACATTTTGTATAGTTATCTTAAATTACCCTAGAGTTAAAAAGAGAAATTAACACTTAGACATATATGTCTAGGATTAAAACATGATATGATTTATAGGATGTGATTGCTGTCTCACTTCATGCTATTTTCCAGTTGAGCAAAGCCTGTCAACTAAAAGCAAATTAGTAGACTGTCCTGTGATAACACTGACTTCAAATCTAGTAATTTGATTACTTAACATATGTCTGCCATTTCAATGAGCAACTCTTAGTACATCAAAAGAGCCTTGTTGAATCTGGAAGAGAGGAATTATATTTGAATCTGTTCTTTCCAAAAGTGTCTATTAAAAGTGTTTCCTTATATGGTATTAATTACTAATTAGGACATCTAAATAAATATAACAATTGGTTAAAAGATAGGAATGTTAATGTAAGCACATGTATGAATATGAAGAGTTAATGAGTAGATTTAATTCATCTGCTTACTTGCTCAGAAGCAAGTGTGTCAGATTAACTCAGGGTGGAGATGTGTCTGAAAAGGTTTCAGAGCAAAATGGCACCTTAAGTGGATCTTATGAATGAGTATTTGCTAGACAGAGAAGGCAGATACGGTTCTTTTCATCATGAAGGAATGCATTGTGAAAAGGCAGTGAAAATTACAGTTGAGTACCATGAAAGGAACTGGGGACCAACAAATGGTATTTCTCTGTCTGGATGTGAAGATCACGGTGAGAGTAGTGAGAGATGCCCGTAGAAATGGTGGTCAATTGATAGAGGACTTTTATTTCTTGTTAAGGGTTTACTCCTCTAGTGCAGAGATGGGAAGTAAGCTTCATACTGTGAAACAACACTGATTTATATGCAGTGGCCCATATTTTCAAATCATTACTTTTAGAGTGGCATAGAGGATTGTGATCTGAGAAATCTTTTAGAAGTCTATGTAATAATTTAGAGCTAAGTCTCAGAACAAAGTTAGAGTAGAGAGGAAAGACAGTAATGATAAACATCTATTGCTAGTATTTGGGATTTTTATTAGGTATGAGAAGTGAGGGTGAGGGGAAAGGAGAAATAGAAAACATGTCCCCAAATTTTAGTTGAGCTACTGGATGGATGGTACTATCATTAATTGAGGTAAGGGAACAAATAAGAGAGATATACTCGATGGTGGAGGTGGGGAAATGATACATTCCATTTTGTACATCTAAATTAGAACTTTTGTAGACACCTAGAAATACACGTTGCATCTCAAAAGAGAATTCAGATCTGGATCTGATGTTATCTACCTATAGATAGTGTGCAAAGTAGAGATGAATGATTTCATTCAGGTATATGAGCCCTTAGCCCAAAGAAAATTGTGAAGACCAGCTCTGAGGAACACTAGAGTGGTGTCTTGCTATAATAGCAGTGAAGGAAGCTTTGAAGAACTCAAAAGGTGGGAAGAAACAAGGCTGAAGTGGAAATACAGAAGCAAAGAAATGATGTGCTACACATATGCTGTAAAATTCATTTCTCTAAATACTTTTAAAATATATCTTTGGAATAAGTGTGATAAGCAGAAATGTGTCCCTCAATACTATAATTTTGATGTCCAATGTATACCTTGACATACTGCTGTCAGCTTGGATTGAAGGATGTTATAAGAAAGAACTAATAGAAGTTTTTGTTGTGTTTGTTATGAATATATCTTCCTCCCTCCCTCTATTCCTTTCCTCCTTCCTTCTTTTCCTCCTCCATCCTTTCCTTTCTTCAGTGGTGTTGCACTCTTCTTTACACAAGTCCCTCCTTTTTCAGAAATCTTAGTAGAAATTTCACTTAAATCTCAGGAATAGAAACAGTTGTGCTACTACAGATCCATTACCTATCTCTCTTTGTCTGCCGCCCTACATACCTATTTATTTGTCAGTCACACATCCATTTTATCACCTATCTATCATCGATGTATCTGATAGGAATGATATAATGTGAATCATGTAAAAGTTTCTGTTCCCCTTTCTGCATTGACTACCAAAAATCTTGCACTTACTCCTGGGGACACCTCCCGCTGCAGGCCCTCACTGTGCACACTGTAAGTTGACTTCACTGCTGACTCCATCCTTCACAACCTGCCTAAATGTCGCATTCAGTTGTTCTAAATTTGATTCTTTCTTGCTAAGTTGTGTGAGTTTTGTAAAGCCTTTAAGTATTTGCTGGAACAAGAAAGAATATAGAAAACAAATTCATGTATTAATTTTGAAGAGTGTTATGCAGTAATTTTGATCAGTTGAAGACTTCCTTCAGTAAATGTTTGCTGAGCTGAGTCAATGACAGTTGAGTACATTGTTTCTCCAGGGCTCAGCTTTTCTCAGCTACTCCAAATCCCCTTAGAAGTTTCTCTTGGTGGCTGACTTTGATGAGGACCTATCTCTGTCTTCTGCAGTGACAAGGACTGTCTGTGCAGAACAGTGTGATGGCAGATGCTACGGACCCTACGTTAGTGACTGCTGTCACCGAGAATGTGCTGGAGGCTGCTCGGGACCTAAGGACACCGACTGCTTTGTAAGTCTGGCAGCTCTCCCTTTCACTCTCTGGTCCTCCCCTCCATCCTGGTTTCACTCAGGCACATTGAGTCTTTAATATCTTATTAAGATAAGACCAAATTTTGCCATTTTAGGATTAAGAAAGATGCTCTGACTTCCTAGAAGTCATTCCCTCACTGGGTGGCTATTAATTAACTAGGATTGTTCTGTTCTACTAAATGAATTATGTCTTTCTGATTATAATTTATATTATGAGTGAGGTTTATTGGACAACATGAAGGAGAACATATTGAGATATCTTTTAAAAAGCTAACAGCATCCTTCCAGAATATACAGTGATTGCCTATGTGTGTTGTTGCATCATTGAGTCAAGTCTTGAGTGGGGGCACTTGCATTTTATTTCTCAAATATAAATTTCAAGATTAAAGCACATAAATTTATGAATTTAACTGTTATACAGTTTATATTGTTTACAAGCTAATATTATTCAAGATTTATAAGATTTACAAATGCATGTTTAAAGCAATTTATATGCTAATCTGTATGATTTTTATTTTAGAAGAGGACAATTTTATGTCCTCAAAATTAACATTTATAGCTTGTAGGGGCCACTTTTTAATTACATTTTGATATCCCTGATAAAGGTCTTTCTATTCTTTTGAATACATGCAGGCAATTCTGTGAGCTATAGTTAATGATATTTCATACACACAGAGCATTAGTTTCATTTTAAGCTAAAAATCATAAAATAATAAACTATTTTTGTTGCTAAAAATGCACACAGGAATTTATTTACTTTTTTACCCTCTCAAATATCCAGAGAATACACAGATATATTTAGAACTGAGTCTTTTTTTCAATTTGGCACTTAATTCTGGAAATAAGCAAATTATAGATTATAGCTCTTATGATGTAGATACATAGTAATTTCTTACTTTTCTTAATGTCACAAGAAACTTATTGTCTATCCTAATTTTATAGTGAAACAAAAGTGTGTATTGCAGAAATGAGTAGGAAGGAAGAAGGAAAGAGAAGAAAAATGTTAAAAGTATACAGAAGAATAACAAAACAAAACAAACAAACAAAAAAGTATACAGAAGATGCTCAGCAGATCTTGAACTGAGACCCTTTCCCTTGCCTATCACCAGACATGGGATTGAAGCTTGATCTGGACGATGCTGAACAAGTGTTTCAAAACAGTAATTTCAAAACAGTAGCAACAATAAACACCAACAATTGATGTTAACTTTCACTTAGAAGCTTCACTGCATTTTTTTCATGGTTCCATTATCACAATAAGCAGAGTGCTGAGTGAGCTTCAGAATTCTCATTTCATTACTTTTATGGAATGGTCCAGTGATTCCATTTTGGCATTTAGTACAGAATGTTCAAGAATGCCAGACCAATACCTTGGTGTAAGTTATGTTGTATTGTATGCTGTCTGGAAGGTAAACTTGTTTGATTTCTCTGGCTTATGTCCCTTTGTTGCCAAGCAATCTGTGCACAACACTGTATAAAATATCTTAGTAAAGCAATTATGAGGACACATGAAGTTTTATACCCATAAATTAAAACTTACTGAGTTTCCTAGATTGGTTTTTAATAGATTCTTCCTGGAGAGTGTCATCTTAGTGAATAATGTATTATCAGTGAATCTCGTTCTGATTATTCATCTTGTAGACCATCATCAGGGAATTGTCATGTTTGTGATAAAGTGCTTGCTAAAACAACAACTGATTAAGAAAATGTTTTGAGGAAACAATAAATTAGTGCTTATTAATAAACATACATACGATCTATGATGATATGTAAAATATAGCTTGAGTTCACATTAGCTTGCCTTCCAAGACCTAAATTATTCCTATGAATATTTAAATTGTTAAATTAAAATAATTAGTTCATCCCCTGTTTTGCTAATCACATGTTTTTATGTACTTATACATATGTTCTCTTTTCATATCAAATACCTAACTCTTAGGTGGTACAATTGTTTTTAATCATTCTCAAATGCATTTGAACATATTAACAAATTGAGGTCTCAATACAAATATATGTCAGCAGAAACAAATTTACTTGAACTGGTGACTTTTAGTAAATGGTATGACATTATGAAAAAGACCATATAGGAAATGGTATCATATTATTTAATTATGGGCTAAGTATAGCTACTTCTTTACATTTTGGCATCGTACCCCCTACATTTACACTTGACTAGTCACCTGCCAGAGAATTTTCTTTAAGTCCAGTTTGAATGACCATCACATTTTCTCACTATACAATGGTGATGAATGGACTTACCATATCACTTAAGGCACTGAACTCTCCAAACTAGCTTTAAGGAAAGTCTAGCCTGTACAAATGGAGATTTAGTTGTCACTGCCAGACTCTAAGACTCAACATAAACCCTTTGGATAAGGGTAAGCTTAAATAAGTTTTCACTATTATCTAACTTTAATAATTTAAACCAATTTTCAGTTTAGAAATCAGTGGATAGATACCAAGCAATTGGAACATCAATAACTGTAGATGATGTATTTACTGACATTAGAAAAATAGTTTTGTAAAATTGAGAAGTACAAAACAAATATGAAGTTAAAAAATAAGCCCTTACAACTAGGAAGTTATCAAATTTTCCAGTTTTTATGAAATTGATGTACGCTGAGTAAACAATACAACCTATCACAGAACTGTTGTAGCAGTGTCCCTTTAACAAATATTATGAAGGTTATTTTTAAAACAAAATTAATCTTTGCTGTGTTGCAGGCCTGCATGAACTTCAATGATAGCGGAGCATGTGTTACTCAGTGTCCACAAACTTTTGTCTACAATCCAACAACCTTTCAACTGGAGCATAACTTCAATGCAAAATACACCTATGGAGCATTTTGTGTCAAGAAGTGCCCACGTAAGTAACAGGATAAGAAGAGCCAAATCAATTAGCTCATCATTTAAGAACAGAGGAATTTCATGTAAGTTTATTGAATTTCAAAATTGTGACAATATTGTGAATTACTTGAGAATGGGTACTATTATTATCATTTCACAAATAAGAAAATTAAAATTCAAAAAATTGAAGTGATTGGTTCATAGTCTCAGCAAAGTAGTGGCATATTTGAAGTTATAGTACAGTGTCATTCATTGACTTCTAAACTCAATATTTTCACTATATGTCAGTGGTTTTGCACACGATTTTGTTCCTCAGAAAAGTGATTAGTTAAGTAGCAGCAAGCTATGTAATGAAAGAGATCTACTCTAATAACAATGCATTTTCACCTAAAATTATTTATTATTATTTATTTGTAATAGAATATATAGCATTATAGTTTTAACATCAAATCCAATGTTAAACAATAACAGTGGATATAAAGGGCATGTTAAGGGGCCTTTATCAAATTGATAACTAATCCTGGGGATTCAAAATGACCAATTTAGCTTTCATCAAGAATAGTATATGTCTCAATACTTGTTCAAGCCACTTTCTTTGCTTGAAAAGACCAATGAGAGAGTTCTTCAATGTTGTACTTACTGGAAGGGTAAAAAAAAATCACTACTTTTATCCACATACTCAATAAAAAGAAGACTTTACATTCTACAGCACACAGATATTGTGTTGTTGTTTCTGTTTTGCTTTGTCCACGTGATGAAGTATGAAGTGTAAGGGACATGGTATTAGAGTGGCTTTGGTTATAACTTTGCCCACTTGTTAGTCGTGTGATTTTAGATGAACTATTTAGTTTTCTATTTCCTCCTCTTTAAAATGTGGATAATCATATGTACCCTCTCTCTTTCCCATATTCATTATAAAGAGCAAAGGGATAGGTAATAGGGTTCAGAGGAATAGTATGTAAAAACAAGCCGTTGAAAGCAATGATGATTCCAGCCATTATTATTAAATATTTTATATTGGTTAAAAGAATAATTATGAATATATATATATATATATATATATATATATATATATATATATATATATATATATATATGTAACATGGCTCTAAATTACCATTTTAAAATCACAGACACACTAACTCTAGGATAGTAGAGATTTTTCCATCTTAAACAATTTTATATCCAAAGTTATGTTTTTGATCTAACAACTTCTCATCTAAAGTTACCCTATATTTCCCCATCTACTATCTTGCAAAATACGGGGCTTGAGAGTATTGTAGAATGTGGCTAGATGATGATTTTTTTCATTTTCTTAGACAAATGTCCTCCTGCTCTATTACTTCATATTATGGTGGCTTGCCCCAAAGGTAGTCAAAACCATGTTTTTTTGAGATTTTTGGTGCTTTCCTTTTTATTCAAGCCCCGAGGTTGAGGCCCAAGGCTTGGGTTGGAGTGGAAGACCAGAAAAAACCTGAGCTAGGGACTTTTCCTTTTCTTTATTACATCCTTTGTAGTGTCTCATCTGAAGTCTCTCAACTCCTAAGTTTTGACAAGGGGCTAAATACTTAGGACTGGTTTTTGAAATTAAATGCCCAGTTACCATAGATATGGTAACTCATAAACTACCTTTCATGGATTAGTTTAGGTCTATCCAATTACAGATTAATTTAAAGAACTTCATTATTTATCTATGTAAAATTCAAATCTTTGAGGGACCTTGATCATAAGGCATGGTTTGCTAAACTGTACCTGTCTTAGAAAAACATAGATGTTCAGTTTCTAAATACTGGCCTACAATTCCTAATTCAGAATTCTAAAATTCAAAAACCCGAAACAACAAATATTTTTTGAAACTAATTTGACTGCAAAATCTGAACCTAACTAGTAATGAAGATATTTATAACCTTTTCTAAAAATTTCACTTGGCATAAATTGCTGCAAAAATGTGGAAGTTTTTAAACACAAGGTATCCCTAAAGACCTTGCAGAAAGGACGTTTACACCTGTTGCAGGTTGGGTTCCCCTGAGACAGAAACTATGGTTGTTTAAGAAGTATTCTCAGAATCAAGACCCATGAGGGAAGGAAATGAAGCGAGATCAGGCTGTGACGCAGTCTCAGCAAAGTGTCTCTTTTGTGGTGGATGCCCCCTAGTGGATATTAACTTGGAATTGAATGATTTTCACACTTTATACCCACTCCCATGGATTCATATATATGCCTCTACCCCAGACTCCCTTCAATCCCAATTCCAGATTTTCCAGTACTTCTTCTCCCAGGGCGAGCCACTGCTCATGAGTTCATATTTATTCTAAACTCCTATTTATTCCCTACAAAGTAAAGGATCATTTGCACTACCTAGAACTATGCCCATTGGTGGGACTTTTCCTTGCCACTGTATTTCAAGTCCACTCCTGACTGAGGCTGCAGGGCAGCTGCCATCCATTTTCAGCTGCTTGCACACACACCCCAAGCTTGGTTTTTGTCTTCCTCTGTCAGCTTGTCATACGTGCCCTCTCTTGGTCCCCATGTGGCCATGGGTATGAGCTTAGTGAAAGGTGCCAGCACAGTGGTGGATGACTTGGGGATTTGGACCACCAGCTTATGCAGTTTACTTGTGCATCCGCCCCTGCTCACATCAATCCCAAGTGTACTGCTTCCATCTTACAATGGATTGCTGTTGGACCTGCTCAACATTATGATGGTTTTTAACAAAACCTTGTGTATGATGGGCAATTCTGGCTACAAGATCAATCCGTGACTCATGGTTAGCTAATCTATCTCTGCCAGGACTCAGAAGTATGTCAGGAGTTGTTTATTAAATGGTGTGTAATTCCTAGAGGTCTCAGCTGGGATTTTCTGGTCGGGACTTGCCATAACTCCACGTGGCACATTTTCCCACCAGAGATACTTCTAATGTCATAGAGCCTCTTGGGTTTTGTGATCCAAGTAGCAGAATTGCTTGTACCCCAGCCTGTACCTGCATCATGTACCTTTCCTGCTCTGGGTCCTCTTCAATGTTGTAAGCCTTCTAGACTACTGAATGTTGGGCCAGAAGCTGTTTTCCCAAACATGGAAAGATGCTGCCTTCAAAACTCAAAGCAGCCTAGCAGGTATTGTGTTTTCCCTTTATTGTGGGAGGCTCTAGATGCAAAAATGTGTCCTTATTTTTGGGAGCGAATGTTCTGGCATATTCCAGACCACTGGATTCCTAAACATTTCACCATGTCAGGTAATTAGATGTTCCTGGTTTACTTAGTATACTTTTCCTAAAGTACTGCCCTTTCAAATTTCATTTTGTTTCTTCATGTAAAACTATGGGAGAGTTTCTACGGCACTCCATTGAAAGATGAACACATTTTAAACATTTCATCTCGGATATGAAGTGCACTCCCTTCATCCAAGGCTTCATTTGTGCTTCATATAACTTGAAGTATTTTTAGACTTCAAACTTGCATCATGACATGAAATGAAGTGGAACTACTGAAAAACACAAACTAAATGTCATGCAGTTTCCTAAGTCTATAAAAGAAATTCATTATCTCGGGGGCAATTCAAAATGTGGAGCAGTAGTCAAGCAAGTACCAGTTCTTGTTAACACACACTGCCCTTGGATTTGAATGTAGGTGTTCGTAGATGCTATTTCAGGTGGAGATATTTAGACAGAGTTGTTTTAGGGAAAGAAACATACATATTATCATTTTCAAATGGAAATAATTTTCAATCCCTAAAGTATCTTGTTTTAAAATATTTTGCTGAACCTCAACATTATTGTTAATTTTACCTTTTTTTATCAGATAACTTCGTGGTCGATTCCAGTTCCTGTGTGCGTGCCTGCCCTAGTTCCAAGATGGAAGTAGAAGAAAATGGGATTAAAATGTGTAAACCTTGCACTGACATTTGCCCAAAAGGTGATGATATTTTTTTTCATTTTATAATGAAAAAATACTGTTATTTTATAATAAAAATGCAATAATTTATTGACTAAAGAAAAATTTTCTCAGTTCCCTAATTGTGCATCTTGTTTCTACAGCTTGTGATGGCATTGGCACAGGATCATTGATGTCAGCTCAGACTGTGGATTCTAGTAATATTGACAAATTCATAAACTGCACCAAAATCAATGGGAATTTGATCTTCCTTGTCACTGGTATTCATGGGTCAGTATTACATTTTTTGTGGAAAATTGTTTTACAAAGTGCAGACAAAGCTTAAGAGATTCTTTAGTTTTGTCTGTTTGATTCCTTTTGACACAGAGTTCCACTACACGTTAATGCTTTCCTCCAACAAAATCAAATGCCAGATTTCACCAGCAGTGATTGTAAACCAAATTTTGGGGGTACATCCAGATTATGAATTTGGTGACAACTTAGATTTTAAAATATAGATTTATATATAAGCTAAGATGTATTTATAGGCCATTTCCCTCAAATCCATAGATTTCAGTAAGCTTGGCACATTTGTGGATATGTTTAGGGAAACAGTATCAGTCGACAAAGTGGGGAATTTCATTCAATTTCCTAACCAATTAGTTCAAAACAACATAAATTAATGCATCTCACAGAAAACAAATCAGTAAGTTGAAATTCTGAGCTTTCAGGTATTTTCTTTGCCCTGCTGCATCTTTTTCTGTTTTAGACTTGGGAAGTTAGTGATAAATCTATTAAATGAATTTCATTTCATCAATAAAAATTGTAACATTTTCTGGGTCCCTTCATTACAGAACCACCTGCTGTTTTTAACTGGGAAAATGACCAAGTTTGCATCCTTTCAACTGCAATGAAAATATCAATATTTTTACTTTATATTTTATCTATTTGTGTATATTACTATTTAATCCCTAAATATTAGTGCTATGGGCTACAGATAAAAAAATATCACTCACATATTTCAATTCAAAAGATTACTCTAAACATATATCATTTCTAGAAGCAAAACTATTTAACACATTATGAATAAATACGTCAAATAGGAACAACAAGAGAAATAGAACAAAGTGTTTCCATTCAAATAAATTACCATAGGTCTTAGTACATAAAGCATTTCTTTACTTTAAAATATAGCTTTTAATATGGGTCTGTGCCAGAAACTGTAATAATATGTATTCACTTTCTGTTATATTTGGTCTAAGATGTGTTTCTTGTTGTTTTGTTTTGTTTTTTAAATAAGATCCAGATTTTTAACATCTCTTTAAAAAATATGTGCATGTGATTACTCTTATTTTACATGGCAACAATCTATTGGAGATGGGTGGTACTATCATTTTGAGATGGGACACATTCAGTCGGCTCCACCACGGACAATCTGTATTGAGCTGTGTGGCTTCCATGTCTAACAGCTCCAATGTAAAGTTGAGAACTGGGTTAATAATAAATACCTACATCCTCTGGTTGTTGTGGAGATTCAAAATAAAACAAAATATACAATTTTTAAGCGTTCAGCCCAGTGCCTAGCATACAGTAAACCTTAATAAATGGTATAAAAAAGGAAAGAAAAGGGTGGGGGAAGGGAAGGAGTAAAGGAGGGAAAGGGGAGAGAGAGAGAGAGATAAAGAGTGAGATTGAAAAGTAACAAAAATAGAAGTTAAAAATCGCTAACCCCCCAAAAACAAAAGAAAGTTAAAAAAAAAAGGAGAAAACACTTCAAGAGGAAAATATCAGTGACTATATCTAGTATATAGCATAGCATATAGTGCAACAGATAATATTTCATAGAATACTGGAAACCAAATAAAGACAAAGTTATTTTCATGGCAATCCTTACTTTACGATAAGTCATACTTCCTAGTTCAGACGACTATTATTTGTCCTTAATTATAGCACTTAAATTTAACATTATAATTAATATTATTGTGTCTTAAGCATAATATATAAGGCATTTTCCAGGACAAATATATATGTGAAATATGATATGTTCCTCATTCCAAGTCTCATGCCAACAAGAAACATATTCTGAAGCCTTTCCCTTTCATTTTAGGAAAGTATTAATATAAAGTTAATTGAGTAGGTCTCAGACACTTATGTATAGGCATATGTGTATTCATGTATGTAATATGTGTGTGCATATGGACAAAGAGAGAGATTTTAAAGATGAATAACATGAGGTATTATAAATAGAATACTTTCAGTAAATTAACAAAATTTTTTACTTAATTTAATTTCCATTACCCTAAATCTTCTACTGACTAGTTTTTAATAGGATATATGGTTTGATTAAAATAGCTAGGGTGTTTCTTTAAACTAATAGAAACGAAAAATCCATAATTAAGTAAGAGTGTACTTTTCAAAAACAAATTTCTGCAAAAAAATAAAGTTACTGTGAAGTTGTCAACTAAAATGTTAACATATAAAAGAGATCAATGTTCAGTTTATAACATGATACCGCCATTGCTAGAAATAAAATAGGCACTCTTACTTCCTTATTTAGAAAGGGAACTGCAGGCAAAATTCAGTGTTCAGGGTTATCATAGGATCCCCTTTCATGTCTTGTCATGTCTAATAATGTTCCTGTGAATATGCTTAGAGCAACAAAATGCTCACCAACTATGCATGTTCATGCTGTGTCACAGTGTGACACAAACAAGAACGTACTTAGATGATAGACTGTAATGATGATAGACAATGGAAAACAGATAATGAGCTTGGTGAAAAAAATAACGTGATTTCTATGGAATTGTGAAAATATGTTTTTCTCTCTTTATACTGAGCTTTATTTTGGATCACCCAACACAATAATAGGGTGGACATAATGTTTTTTTTTTCATGGTCCTGAATTTAACTAGGAAAGTCCTCAATTTTAAAATCTATGGATTTCAAGTGGCTGTAGGGTGGAGCACCCTAGGGGTACTTTTAAGTTGTTAAGTGGGATTCTGTCAATTTATTTTATGAGAGTCCTGAATCTCTAAAATTAAGCATATAAACTTTCTGTGGTCCACTGGGCTTCATGTGAACAGTCCAGAATTCATTTCATTCCTGGCAACCTGGAAGTGTTCTCAGTAAAGGTTTGAACTGACCCCATTACTGTGTGCTTGCCCTGAACTTTGAGTGTTCTCAGTAAAGCAGAAATATTTGATTATATGGCTAGAGCTATTCTAGACACTGCTTTTCATCAAAGAACAAGTGTTGAAAGTTCATTCTACTACTGCAGAGCTGATATTTCATGTGTATGCTGACATCTTTGCACGTTAGAAAATGATAGCAACTAGAATTTTCCCGCATGATGAACCTAATTTTGTGGCTCCATTTTCACCAAAAGCATAGATATTCATTCTATACATCTTCAGTTACAAATAGAGAAAGTTTGCTAGAATATTAATTTAGACTTTAAGCTTTTGAAAGATATTCATGTCACATTAAGGAAAATCTTAATTGTTTATGTGTGAATTATGGAGACACTCATTTATAGTATTTCCAAGCCTTCTATAACATGCCATGTTAAACTAGTAGCACAATGTATTGATTATACTTCTTAGTTTTTCTCAGTTTGAAGCAGTAATTTCATCAAGCAAGATTTTTTTTCTTTTAAAAGATATTGGATGGTTCACAGTATAGAAAATATGCTGATGAATCAAGCAGAGAGAGCCAGTAAAAGGTGGTTCCAGAAATCAAGGTTGCTGAACTAATAGAGAATGTTTTCAAGGCTCTAATGCCAGGATGAATAAATGCCAGTGGATTCAGAATCAAATTCTTAGAAGAAAGGTCATATGCTTATCTGTTTGTCAGGGGATTGTGGAGCACGTTGACTGATAGCCTCCAATGGATCATGTATCCTAGTGTTTATTCCCCATGTGAAAAAGAAGGTTTTCAGAGACTGGTAAAACAACAGATATCCAGTGCAAGGATAAAATTCAGTTGATTGCTAAAGGTGGATACAAACTTCTAAAAGAGCCTAATTCCTTGTTTTTAGAAAGTTTGATCTCTCTTGGAGAAATGACCAATGAATGGAATTTAATTTTTCTCTGAAGAGTATATGTTAATATAAGGTTTCTACTTGCCCAGAATAGCACAGAGCACCTTTCAAAGTAATAAAACCTAGAAAAACTACTACATATTACTTAAGAAAATCTGAAAGTAGTGTTTGAATTACTGAGAAATGTTTAATCTTATGTTTATATTTGGCCTAATATTCAAGAATGTAATTATTTTGTATGGGCAGGATGTTATAAATGAAAAAATTTTCCTAAGATGAAAACTTCTGAAAAATTCCATTAAATATTTAATTTTAAAGGTATTTTATATTAATTTTTGTAAAGACAGGGCATTTATGTATCAATAACATTAATTACAAAAAATATATTTATGCATTAGGAGATTGTATTTTTAAAAATCCCCAAAGTTTACAACACATTTTGAATATTGTTAAATTTGTGGTAAATTTTATTTTCAAATGTTAGTATGATTCATATAGAGGGAAGCAAATAGTTCCTGTCATATGAAAGTGTACATAAATAAACAGATAGGAACAAGATTGCCCTGATAGATAAATTTGAAAATACAGAAAAACAAAAAGGTTTACTTCCTGTATTTTTTCACCCTTCTTATGAAATTACAGGTTCTGTTAGCAATTTAGTATGCTTTGAGGAACCCAAAAGGCAATTATTCTCACCATAACATAATTTATTTGCAGTGTATATTTTTCCAATTGAGAATAAAATTTTAAAGGCAAAATAAAATGGTTAATAGATGGAATTGCTATATTTGGAGGTTTATTCAGGATAGTCAAATTGAACCGTTCCTCTGGATCTAGAATAGCCTTCAATGAAGAACTCATATTCTGTGTCATCAAAATTTCCTGAAAGTACCTTTTAATCCCCTTCCACATCTAGCATAGAAAATCTGGATAAAACATTGCTAACCTTCCTATTGCTAATTAAAATTCAATTGGAATGAAATAATTTTTGTCACATTTCTCACATTTTCACCCCTTTATCTAATTTTAAGTTTGGCTTCATTTTTTTTTTCCCCTAGGGACCCTTACAATGCAATTGAAGCCATAGACCCGGAGAAACTGAACGTGTTTCGGACAGTCCGAGAGATAACAGGTAAGTTTTAAAGTGAGTTTGTTGTGCTATGAACTATGTGAATTTTAGTCTTTTGTTAAAAATAGTACATAGTATTGGAATTTTCAAAGCAAATTCTAGTTTTGAAAACACGTATTATTTTAAATAATGGGTGTCTTAGTTCCTTAGCATCTGTGCACCTTTTGAAATCTGTGGAATTAAAAAAAAAAAATCCTTGAAATTTTGATGTTACTGTTTTTGGAAATGTCAGTGGATCTTTGAACCCATGTGTTTCTGTTTACTTTTCACAAGTACTATTGAGGATGGGTAGCAGGTAGGATTCATTTAGCACGTGTTTATTGAGGACCTAATATGTTCAGAGCTGTCATAGTAGATGATATGGGGCCCATAGACATGAATCAGACATGGGTTTGCTATCAGAGAATGTAAAATCAAATAAGGAGGCTTAGTCATATACATAAATGTCTTAGAATACAAAACAGACAGCTGTTGTAAGTGTACAGATAAGGTGGCAAAATATTTCAGAGAAATTAAACTCTTTGTCTAGTTAGACTAAATAATTTTTCCATTTAGAAGAATAAATCAAATTAAGAATCATCTAAATCTTTAAACCATACACTTATATGATTCTGTATGTATATATTTTTGGTGTTCATTATTTTGACATTCATCATCTATTGAGTATTGTAGCCCAGAAACTTTGGGTAAGACACTGAATCTTGGAAGAAGAAATGTGATATAGAATGGTTCAAAACTAGGAATATTTGCTGCCTTTTTCTTACCTCCCATTTTCATCATATTTTAAGAATAATTGGTATTAAACACTGTTACTGAGACAATGATATTCTGAATTATTTTACTGCCCTTATCTTTTGTAGGTTTCTTGAACATACAATCATGGCCCCCAAACATGACTGACTTCAGTGTTTTTTCTAACCTGGTGACCATTGGTGGAAGAGTACTCTATAGGTAGGTGTATATATTCAAAGTTACAGGTCTCTGCATCATGTGTACATTATGTCATAGCCATCAGACTCATTGATTTACTGATTCTAGAAATATCGGTTTTCCACTTTAAATTCTAAAGGAAAGCTCAATGAAAAATACCCCTGATTGTGCTTTAAAGTATACAACTTGATTTTTCAACTGCCTGTCACTTAAAGTAATTTTAGTGTTTAGCAGTTGTGGAGTTCATGATGTGAACCATAAAACTGAACCTTCTTTTTGATCATATGTTATCATAATTAAAAGATAGACTTGAATAACTTTGTAATGACTTCGGTGTATCGGATACAAATGCTGTTTTACCAGGAGGTTCTCGTTTTATCTCTGGAGCTATCATTTGAACAAAGCATCACAGCGCTGATATTTTAGAATTTGGTCCACTATGCTACATGAAAGGCTGGTTAATAATGGACAGATAATCGGGGCTCAGAAGGATACTGTTCTAAAGTTCTAATGTCAATATTTTATTCACATAATAAAAATATATGTTTTAATATTTATTAAGCCACTGTTTTTATTTTACTTCAGATTTCATCTGCACAAAATTATTGTTTATGAACAGTTAAAAGTTTATTTATATAAGGAGACCTTGATAATTTTTCTACTTAAGTCCGAAAGATGCCTAAAGTCAATACTGTCATTAAATATTCTATAATAATGGTTCACAGGAAGTCCATTGAATTTTGCTATTAAAACAGGTATATCTGTAAGAGGTTCTAAAATGTAAAGGGGAAAAGTGCTTAATAAAAAAGGATAGTTGAGAGGGCTTCCCTGGTGGCGCAGTGGTTGAGAGTCCGCCTGCCGATGCAGGGGACACGGGTTCATGCTCCGGTCTGGGAAAATCCCACATGCCACAGAGCGGCTAGGCCCGTGAGCCATGGCTGCTGAGCCTGCACATCCGGAGCCTGTGCTCTGCGACGGGAGAGGCCACAACAGTGAGAGACCCACGTACCGCAAAAAAAAAAAAAAAAAAAAAAAAAAGGATAGTTGAGAGATATAATCTATTCAAATTCTATATGGAACCAATTTTTACTATCCATTGAATAAAGTGTTATAAATCTAAGTCAAGGTATCATTATGCTCACATTGTAATCAACAACTAAGGGTGGTTATGATGGGAACAAAGATTGAGAGAGTGAATTACATCCCATTTGGGTACACACACACGTTATAAATCTGTATATTATAGTTCTCCATGCATGTGTATATATAAAACACATGAAAAAAGTCTGAGTACTAAAAGCAAAGCAAATTTAGAGGACAGCTTTGATTTCCAAAATATAAAATAATGTTCATAAGTTGAATGAAATGTGGGAAACACATTTAGTCTTTAGAAAATGGAAAAAGAATTTAATTACAAAGTGGACTATGTTGAGAAAACAACATCCTTGAAATGATAATTTGTTTCTACAGTGTAGTTGTTATTTAAATTTTAGAGAAGCTTTCTCACTTGTCCAAGCCTTCTGAGTATTTTTTTTTATTTTAGTTTAATTTTATTCTTCTCTTTAATTTTTAATATCTCCTGTCCTTATACATTTTTCAAGTATTACAATTAATGCTTTGGTTTCTGAGGTATAAATTAAAGCTAAATATCTATGGTCATTCTCTGAGATATTTACCTTCTGAAAGTGTGTCTAAATCTATTAAATAGTTAGAGTAAAATTAATGTCTTACTTTGGATAGATGAACAGTCACCCCATAAACATTTATTTAATTATTTAGTCTTAGTACAAGATTTCATTCTTGAAGAAATTAAGATTCAGGGGTTAAGAGGGAAGGCAGTGAGCAGGTATGTCAGTGGTACATACATAGACAGAGACAGAGATATCATTGATATTCATAATTATAAAAGATGGGCATTTTTTGGGGGGTCAAGTGATTACTTTTAAAAGAGTCAGCATATAGCATTTAAAGAAATAGTATTTATATCTCAGGTTTATTAATTCAATCTTTTTTACACTCTATTAACATTCTTTTTGGATTAAGATATGACATCCTTATTTTACTCCAAGAATGCATGTCATGGCCAGAAAACAATTATTACTGTTCAATTTTTTTCCTCTGCCCTCTCTTTAGTGGCCTTTCCTTGCTTATCCTCAAGCAACAGGGCATCACTTCTCTACAGTTCCAATCCCTGAAGGAAATCAGTGCAGGAAACATCTATATCACTGACAACAGCAACCTGTGTTATTATCATACCATTAACTGGACAACGCTCTTCAGCACAGTCAACCAAAGAATAGTGATCCGGGACAACAGGAAAGCTGAAAACTGTAGTAAGTACATTACCCAAACATTAAAAATCTAGAAACCTTAAACATTTTTTTTCCTCATTCTACATTGGACCAAACAGTTAAACATAGTGGTGGGTCAGAATTTTTGTCTTCTTTTTCTCAACCCTTAAAAAAGGTTGGTATAAAATAATCAAATGGGTAACTTTTTATAATACATTGCATGTGTTTATAATGTATTTCATGTTCTCAAATCTTGCCTAATCATAAGAACCCTCCTGTGGAGGTTTAGATTCAATAGGTGTAAGTGGAGGCTGGGAATCTAAATATTTAATAAGCATCCTGGGTAATTCCTTGGATCCAATCAATTTATGGAAATCACTCTATTAAATTTTCTGTTTATTTTTTTGTTTCAGAGAATTTGATAACATAGAATAACAAAGTATTTGCCATTTAGGAGTGGTGAAAAAAAAATGTGTTCTTCTGAATTGTGTAAAAATGCTGTTCCAGAAGTTTGCTAAAGTTCATTTCATAAATGTGTTTTTGTAGGCATGGAGCGATCTCTTTTTTCATGTATTTTACTACTTTTTGATCCATTCCATCACTTCTTTGTTACACAGAAGCAAATAATGTTTTCATGAGTATATAACTAAGTCATTCCCATCTTATACTTTGATACTCCAATGATTAATACTTAATTCTTGGGGCTTCCCTGCTGGCGCAGTGGTTGAGAGTCTGCCTGCCGATGCAGGGGACGCGGGTTCCTGCCTCGGTCTGAGAAGATCCCACATGCCGTGGAGCAGCTGGGCCTGTGAGACATGGCGGCTGAGCCTGCGTGTCCGGAGCCTGTGCTCTGCAACGGGGAGAGGCCACAACAGTGAGAGGCCCACGTACCACACACAAACAAAACAAAACAACAACAACAACAAAAAAAACCTTAATTCTTCCCTGTTTTTCTCCTGGGTATTACTTTATTCTGCATCCTATAAGTGCTACTACTATGCATATAGTAGTGACTTACTTATAATAAATATAAAATAAAATGACTTAGAATTGAAAGGATCTGTTTACAAATGCATATTATTGTTGTGGTCATGATAAGTCAGTCCTTTTAAAAGTCACATTTCTTTTTTTTTTTTAAATCACATTTCTTAAGAAACATTTTGCTCTTAGGAAGTCTTCTTGCTTCTTTAATCTCACCATTGGAACAATCACAAGGGTATACATACATAATAATTAAGTTCATTAAGTATGTGAATGAATATTATAGGACTTTAAAAAAAATGTAAACTCTTAAGAGGCCAACATGATTTAAATTTACCAAGTAGTCTGTGAACTAATTAATTAATTTATACCCCACCTTGTACCAGAAAGAGTTTAAGTCAGCTCAGGCTAGCAATTTTTATAAAATATAATTTGTGAGGAATTCACATTTTAGCTCTTTTGGATCCTTAAAAGTATTTTGCAGAGAAAAGAGACCTATTGCAACATGAGATTCCTGTTTTGAGTGAAGTTAAGTTCTTATATATTTTTCTGTCCCTCATAGAATCAAGAAATATAAAATATTATTATATATCAAAATATGCATGTCTACATTGAATGAGATTTATCCTTTCATTGAGCCTAGGTTGTTTCCTTGGTTTTATACATTTCTGAAACCTGACAGAAAGCTTGCTTTTTTTTCTCTCTCTCTACTTAAGCTTCTTATCCCACAATACTATATTTATGTTTGTACATGCCCCAGACAAAGTAGATTATTCATGGAAGTAAAATAGAAACTTTTTCAACACTAACATAAATACTTCCCTAAGTCAGGGTTATACTCTTCTTTTCTTTCACTTACTTCAAAAAACAAAACAAAATGAAAATAAAACAATAGTACCTCTACCTTTTAAAGGTAAGATTTTGGTATGAAGACAAAAAAAAAAAAAAAAAAAAACACAAAAAACTAAGAAACAATAAAAGAATGAGAGAAAAACATTCTTTTTCTTTAACTCATTTAATCATTTCACAAATCCCTTCTTTTACCTTTTGTAAACCTGAATAAAAAGCAAATGGGAAAAGACAATGTGGAAAGAAATTAAATGTGAAAAAGCAAGATAGGAAAAATTTATGTAATTATTCCATATCTCTTTAAGACTCCTAAAATTTTGAAAAAACAAAAGAAGATAAATAATAATAATAAATTAAAAATCTAACATTTTCTTCATCTTTCAGTGTTAGGTCTCTTGGAGGTTTATCCGTTTTTCAAACCATGAACATATTTTATAGTTGCCTTTACAGTTTCAGCAAGAAATGAAGCAATTAGAAGAAAGCAGTTTTGTGGTGCTATAATTTAATATTAAGCATATAATTTTTCATTTTTAACATCTTAGAGTAAACAATTTTTGCATGAAATCCATTTATCAAAATTTGGGTTTCGGTCTCATAGTACATTGGATCCTGCATTTTCAGAAATGTAATTATCCTATAAACTTGACTTCAGATGTGCTGCTGATGTTTACACTGAACCTGCAATGGCTGCCCACATGTGATTAAGGCCATTTTATCATCCATAGTATTATCTGCAAATAGGAAAACAAATATTTGCTTCATTTTAAATGTACTTAAATATTGCATTTTTAGACATTCTCTCTTAATATACCACACACAAGACACATATGAACACACACACATATTCATTACAAGACATATGGATACACAGACATACAGCATAAGGTGTGTATTCATATGCTCACACAACACATACACATGTACACAACCCTTGGACACATACACATGCATTCACACACATAAATGCAAACACACACAGTCACCAGAATATACTCTCATCTAAATCTGTATATTGGCTTGGTAGCTTAAAAGAAAACTCAGCCTTGATCTTTAGCAGTGTTTTTTGGAGTTCAACATGATTTAAAACAGCAATAACTAAAAGAAAAACCTCACCTCATCTATAAAGTATGACCATAGCTTGAGCAATCTTATTCTTTTAAGTCAAAATTTTCAAAGCAGGCATACAGATGTGTTTATGGTTTGAAGAGATTGAGATTGAGAGAAACTCTAGGACATGAAAAGCTGGAACACTTTCTATCTCCTTTATTTGTATGGTTGTGGTAGGGACAAAACAGTGCTGGTTAGAAGGAGTTTTATAGTAGGTTTATAAAAGTATTTGAAGTTTCTTTAAATAGTTAAGCATAAATTTTTAACACCAGACTATAAACAGTGAAGAGATAAATCCTACACTGAACCTTCATAATCTGAATTACATTTGAACTCAGACATCTCTATTTTTAAAATATTTGCACATATACACTTAAAACCAACATAAAAATGAGAGAAACTATATTCATAATTACCTTTCAAATTGAAATAATTTTATTTTTCTAATTATAATAGTGCTTTATCATTGTTAGAAAACAAAACAATACACATATATAAAATAATACATACTTTTTGGTAAATAGGTAAATAGATAATGAAATGTATGTTCATATATAAATTGGATCATACCATATATATTTAAATACTGAGGATCTTCCATGTCAGTATATAGAGCTCTTCCTTATTCTTTTTTTTTATTTTTTACTTTTTGTTGGAGTATAGTTGATTTCTAATGTTGTGTTAGTTTCTGCTGTATAGCAAAGTGAATCCATTATACATATACATATATCACTGTTTTTTAGATTCTTTTCCTATATAGGTCATTACAGAGTATTGAGTAAAGTTCTCTGTTATATACAGTAGATCCTTATTAGTTATCTATTTTATATATAGTAGTGTGTATATGTCAATCCCAATTTCCCAATTTATCCCTCCCCTGACCCTTTCCCTCTGGGAACCATAAGTTTGTTTTCTAAATCTGTGACTGGAGAAAATTTCACTTATTGTAAATAAGTTCATTTCTACTATTTTTTTAGATTCCATGTATAAGTGATATATTATGATATTTGTCTTTCTCTGCTTGACTTACTTCACTGAGTATGCCTTATTCTTTTACATAATTTATTTTTAATAGATCTTTATTGGAGTATAATTGCTTCACAATACCATGTTAGTTTCTGTTGTACAACAAAGTGAATCAGCCATATGCATACGTATGTCCCCATATTCCCTCCCTCTTTAGCCTCCCTCCCATCCTCCATATCCCACCCCTCTAGGTCATCGCAAAGCACCAAGCTGATCTCCCTGTGCTATGCTGCTGCTTCCCACTAGCTAACTATTTTACATTCAGTAGTGTATATATGTTGCTGCTACTCTCACTTTGCCCCAGCTTCTCCCTCCCACCCTGTGTCCTCAGGTCCACTCTATATGTCTACATCTTTATTCCTACCCTGCAACTAATTTCATCAGTACCATTTATTTTTTTTTGATACCATCTATATGTGTTAGGATATGATATTTGCTTTGCTCTGACTTCACTCTGTATGACAGACCCTAGGTCCATCCACCTCATTACAAATAACTCAATTTCATTTCTTTCTATGGCTGAGTAATATTCCATTGTATATATGTGCCGTATCTTCTTTATCCATTCATCTGTCGATGAACATTTAGGTTGGTTCCATGTCCTGGCTGTTGTAAATAGAGCTGTAATGAACATTGTGGTACATGACTCTTTTTGAATTATGGTTTTCTCAGGGTATATGCCCAGTAGTGGGATTGCTGGGTCATATGGTAGTTCTATTTTTAGTTTTTTAAGGAACCTCCTTACTGTTTTCCATAGTGGATGTATCAACTTACATTCCCACCAACAGTGCAGGAGGGTTCCTTTTTCACCACATCCTTTCCAGCATTTATTGTTTCTAGATTTTTTGATAGTGGCCATTCTGACCAGTGTGAGGTGATACCTCATTGTAGTTTTCATTTGCATTTATCTAATAATTAGTGCCGTTGAGCATCTTCTCATGTACCTCTTGGCCATCTGTATGTCTTTTTTGATGAAATGTGTATTTAGATCTTCTGCCCATTTTTTAACTGGATTGTTTGTTTTTTTGATATTGAGCTCCATTAGCTGTTTGTATATTTTGGAGATTAATCCTTTGTCTGTTGTTTCATCTGAAAATATTTTCTCCCATTCTGAGGGTTGTTTTTTTTTTTCTGTTTATGGTTTCCTTTGCTATGCAAAAACTTAGTTTAAGTCCCATTTGTTTATTTTTGTTTTTATTTCCTTACTCTAGGAGGCGGGTCAAAAAAGATCTTGCTGTGGTTTATGTCAAAGAGTATTTTTCCTATGTTTTCCTCTAAGAGTTTTATAGTGTCTGGTCTTACAGTTAAGTCTTTAATCAATTTGGAGTTTATTCTTGTGTATGGTGTTAGGTAGTATTCTAACTTCTTTCTTTTATAGGTAGCTGTCCAGTTTTCCCAGCACCACTTATTAAGGAGGCTGTCTCTTTTCCATTGTATGTTCTTGCCTCCTTTGTCAAAAATTAGGTGCCTATATGTGTGTGGGTTTATCTCTGGGCATTTTGTCCTGTACCATTGATTTATATTTCTGTTTTTGTGCCAGTACCATATTGTCTTGATTACTGTAGCTTTGTGGTATAGTTTGAAGTCGGGGAGCCTGACTCCTCCAACTACGTTTTCTTTCTCAATATTGCTTTGGCTATTTGGGGACATTTGTGTTTCCATATGAATTGTAAAATTTTTTGTTCTAATTCTGTGAAGAATGCCATTGGTAGTTTGATAGGAATTGCATTGGATCTGTAGATTGCTTTGGATAGTATTGCCATTTTCCAATATTGATTCTTCAAATCCAAGAACATGGTATATTTCTCCATCTGTTTTTGTCATATTTGATTTCTTTCATCACTGTTTTATAGTTTTCTGAGTACAAGTCTTTTGCCTCCTTAGGCAAGTTTATTCCTAGGTATTTTATTCTTTTTGTTGCAATAGTATATGGGAGAGTTTCCTTAATTTCTCTTTCTGATTTTTCACTGTTGGTGTAGAGGGATGAAACAGATTTCTGTGCATTTATTTTGTATCCTGAAACCTTACCAAATTCATTGGTTAGTTCTAGTAGTTTTCTGGTGGCATCTTTAGGATTTTCTATGTATAATATCATGTCATATGCAAAGAGTGACTGTTTTACTTTTTCTTTTCCAATTTGTATTCCTTTTATTTCTTTTTCTTCCCTGATTGCCATGGCTAGGACTTCCAAAACTATGTTGAATAAGAGTGGTGAGAGTGGACATCCTTGTCTTGTTCCTGATCTTAGAGGGAGTGCTTTCAGTTTTGCACCATTGAATATGACGCTTGCTGTGGGTTTGTCATATATGGCCTTTATTATTTTTTTTTAATTAAATTTATTTATTTATTTATTTGGCTGCATTGGGTCTTCATTGCTTCACCTGGGCTATCTCTAGTTGTGGCAATCAGGGGCTACTCTTCATTTTGTTGTGCAGGCTCCTCATTGCAGTGGCTTCTCTTGTTGCGGGGCATGAGCTCTAGGTGCACGGGCTTAAGTAGTTGTGGCTCATGGCCTCTAGAGCTCAGGCTCAGTAGTTGTGGCTCACGGGCTTAGTTACTCCACAGTATGTGGAATCTTCCCGGGCCAGGGCCTGAACCTGTGGCCCCTGCATTGGCAGATGGATTCTTAACCACTGCGCCACCAGCGAAGCCCTATGGCCTTTATTATGTTGAGGTAGTTTCCCTCTCTGCCCATTTTCTGGAGAGTTTTTATCATAAATGTGTGTTGAATTTTGTTGAAAGCTTTTTTTGCACCTATTGAGATGATCATATGGTTTTTATTCCTTAATTTGTTAATGTGGTGAATCACATTAATTGATTTGCATATACTGAAGAATCCTTGCATCCCTGGGGTAAATCCCACTTGATCATGATGTATGATCCTTTAAATGTGTTTCTGGATTCTGTTTGCTATTATTTTGTTCAGGATTTTTGCATCTATGTTCATCAGTAATATTGGTCTCTAATTTTCTTTTTTTATGATACCTTTTTTCTGGTTTTGGTATCACGGTGATGGTGGCTTCGTAGAATGAATTTGGGAGTGTTTCTCCCTCTGCAATTTTTTGAAGAATTTGAGAAGAATGGGTGTTAGCTCTTTTCTAAAGGTTTGATAGAATTTGCCTGTGAAGCCATCTGGTCCTCGACTTTTGTTTGTTGGAAGATTTTTATTTATGGTTTCAATTTCATTGCTTGTGATAAGTCTGTTTATTTTTTATAATTCTTTCTGGTTCAGTCTTGGAAAATTTTATCTTTCCAAGAATTTTTCCATTTCTTTATGGTTGTCCATTTTATTGTCATATAGTGGTTTGCAGTAGTCACTTATAATCCTTTGTGTTTCTGCAGCATCAATTGTGATTTCTCCTTTTTCATTTCTAATTTTATTGATTTGTGTCCTCTCCCTTTGTTTTTCTGGATGAGTCTGGCTAAGGATTTATCAATTTTGTTTATCTTCTCAAACAACCAGCTTTTAGTTTTATTGATCTTTGCTATTGTTTTCCTCATTTCTATTTCATTTATTTCTACTCTGATCTTTATGATTTCTTTGCTTTGACTGACTTTGTGTTTTCTTGTTCTTCTTTCTCTAGTGGTTTTAAGTGTAGGGTTAAATTGTTTATTTGAGCTTTTTTCTTGTTTCTTGAGGTGACATTGCATTGCTATAAACTTCCCTGTTAGAACTGTTTTTGCTGTGTCCATACATATTGGGTCATTGTGTTTTCATTGTCATTTGTTTCTATGTATTTTTTTTTATTTCTTCTTTGATTTCTAAAGTTATCTGTTGGCTATTTAGTAGTGCACTGTTTAGCCTCAATGTATTTGTGCTTTTTTACAGCTTTTATTTCCTGTAATTGATTTTCAATCTCATAGCATTATGGTCCTAAAAGATGCTTGATATAATTTCAATTAAGCTGTGTATAAAAATATTTATTGAATAAGTGCCATATTAATGGTAATTTCATTTATTTTCTATTTTTCATATCAGTACTGCCATAATGTGAATCTTAGTTCATAAAACATTTTGTACTATGCAATCATTTCCTTGGGCTAAACACTTAAAAGTGGAATTTCTGTGAAATGAGGTTATGTGTAATAAAATTTGGTATATATTGCTACGTCATCTTTCAAAAATACTAGATTAGTTTACACTTGTCCTAAACAATGTTTGATAAGGAATATTTTCCACTACTCTTTACAACACTTGATATTATCCATGGATTTAAATTTTGGTGATCAGAAATATGAAAAAGAGGTCTTTTAAATCTATATTTTTTAGTTGATATTGAGCCTCTTTTTATGTGTTGACTGATCCTTTCTATTTATTTTTTGTATATTACATAGTTATAAGCTTTATTCATTTTTTAATTCTGGATTTGAAAGAGCTCATCATGAATTAAATCCATTAAATTTTTGTGTCTTAAATATGTTGTGTATAATTTTCCTTCTATATGTAATTTTTTTAAATTTTGTCTTTTGATAGACAAACATTTTATGTTTTTATCTAGTTAAATGGATACATCATTCTCTTTTTTATGTTTGTGATCTTGGCATAGTCTGTCTTTTTTCTTCTATTACTTTAAAACTATATTGAAATTTGTAATCCATCTAGAAGTTTTGGTACAGCATAATTTTTAAAAATCTTAATTTGGCTAGGATATTGACATAATTTACTGAATAATGCATTTCTTCTCACTGATTTTAGGTGTCTGCAATATTTAGCTAAGTAGAGGAAAAATGCCAGATTCAACCTGTATAGTTTAATTTAATCATCACCACCACACTGTAAGGTATAATTATCACCATTTTGCAGATGAATATACAGATGTCCAGAAAGTTGAATAATATCCCCAATGTTTGGAAGCCATAGTAATTAAAACAGTATGGCACTGGCATAAAAACAGGCACATAGGCCAGTGGAGCAGAATGAAGAACCTAGAAATAAATCCACAAATATGTTCAACTAATATTTGATAAGGGAGACAAGAATATTCAATGGGGAAAGGATAGTTCTTCAAAGTGATGTTGGGAAAACATG
Organism: Mesoplodon densirostris; assembly: GCF_025265405.1. Taxonomy (NCBI): domain Eukaryota; kingdom Metazoa; phylum Chordata; class Mammalia; order Artiodactyla; family Ziphiidae; genus Mesoplodon; species Mesoplodon densirostris. The sequence continues at coordinate 26,048,101 of NC_082668.1, forward strand.
GATATTCACATGCAAAAGAAAGAAAGTGGAACCCTGTCCTATGCCACTCACAAAATGAATGCAAATGGATAGGGAGGGTGGGAGGGAGATGCAAGAGGGAGGAGATATGGGGATATATGTATCTGTATAGTTGATTCTGTTATAAAGCAGAAAGTAACACACCATTGTAAAGCAATTATACTCCAATAAAGATGTTAAAAAAAAGGATTAAGGACTTAAACATAAGACCAAAACCACAATATTCCTAGAAGAAACATTGAAGGTAAGTTCCTTGCTGTTGGTCTTGGTAATGACTTTATGGATATGACACCAAAAGCAGAAGCACCAAAAGTAAAAATAAGTGGACTTTACATTAATTTTTAATTAATTAATTAAAATTAATTAATTTTTAATTTTTAATTAATTTTTAATTAATTAATTTAATTTTTAAATTAAGTAAAAATTTTCTGCATAGCAAAAACAATAACAAAAGCAATCAACAAAATGAAAAGCCAACCCATGGAATGAGAGGAAATATTTGCAAATCATATATCTGATAAGGCATTAATACCCAAGTTATATAAGGAACTCATGCAACTCAGTAACAAAACAAACAAACAAACAATCTGGTTAAAAAATGGGCAGAGGATACAAATAGACATTTCTCTAAAGAAGACATACAACTGCCATCAAGTACACGAAAAGGTGCTCAAAATCACTAATCATCAGGGAAATACAAAATGAAACCACAGTGAGATGTCACCTCACATCTGTTAGAATGGCTATTATCAAAAAGAGAAGAGATAGCAAGCGCTAGTGAGGGTATAGAGAAAAGGGACCACTGTTACACTGTTGATGGGAATGTAAATTGAAGCAGCCATGATGGAAAACAGTATGGAGGTTCCTCAAAAAAATAAAAATAGAATTACCATATGATCTAGCAATCCCACTTCTCTGCATCCTGATGCTCACTGCAGCATTATTCACAATAGCCAATATATGGAAACCATGTGTCTCTCAACAGATGAATGGATAAAGAATATTTGTCATATATACACATGTACGTGTGCATGCATACACACACTAGAATATTATTCAGCCATAAAAAAGAAGAAAATCCTGCCATATGTGGCAACACAGGTGGACCTTCAAGACACTATGCTAAGTGAGTTAAGTTAGACAGAGAATGACACATACTGTATGATATCACTTTCATGTGGAATCTAAACACATCAAACTCATAGAAACAGAGAGGAGAATGGTGGTTTTCAGGGTCTGAGGAGTGGGGGAAATGGACTGATGCAGATCAGAGTGTACAAACTTTAAGTTATAGGATGAATAAGTTCTGGGGATCTAAGGTACAGCATAGCAAATATAGTTAACAAAACTCTATTTTATACTTGAACATTGCTATGAGAGTAGAGGTTTAATGTTTTCACCACCACCACAATAACAAAATGGTAATTACATGAGGTGAAGGATGTATTAACTGAACTTATCGTGATAAACACTTTATAATATATATGTGTTTCAAATCACATTGTATACCTTAAATTTAAACAATTTTAGAAGTAACTTTGTCTCAATAAAGTTGGAAAAAATAAAACTTGGCCATAACTGTACAAGCTTTAAATCTTTTCGTATAACAAAGAAAATAATAAGCATAATTAAAAGGCAAAAAAGAAATAGAAAATAAAAGCAAACAAGAGAGCATATCAGCTCACAGAACTGAGAATTGCAAGGGATATTCCTTCAGGCACAGATGGATCTACGGGTTAAACAACATCACCAGGACTCAGTCCTTCGACATTGCCCGATTCTGCTTTCTTCTTAGGCCAGCTCTCTTTCTTCATTAAAAATGTTTGGCCCTGTCTTGGAGAATTCACAAAGTTTATAAGTACAGGTAAAATAGCTCTACTTTCTCTCTCATAGCATCTGTTTTGTGGAAAGAGCCCTGGTTGACCCTGCTTGGGTCATATGCCTATCTCTGAACTGTTCACTATTTTCTCTCTGCCACCAACTGTTCAAACATGTTTTTAAATCAGTCCCTTCAAAGCAATTGGAGTGATATTTTAAGAATAAGATCCTAACTCTCCGCTTAAAGTCCTTCCTCAGTTTCCCACATCTCTTTGGACAAAGCAGAAAACCCTTTAAATGGTCACTAGGTCCTACATAATGTGGCCATTTTTCACCTCACTAGTTCATCAGATATTACTTTCCCACTCAATGCTCATGTGCAGTCAGTTCTGTGAAAGCACTGATCTTATTCACTGCTCAGACTCTCTTGATTAGACTTGTAATCCCCAATTTCCCCTAGCCCTCTTTGCTTAATAATTCCTATTTATCCTTCTCATTTCACATTCTTGTCCCTCTTTCTGTGGACTGACCTAATGCTACCTACCCATTAGGTTAGGACAACTGTTATATTTTCTCTCAAAAATATATATATTATACAATATAAATGATTATTTATCTAATGCTGTCTTCCTAACTGGACTGTAATCCCTACATAGAGACAATATGTATTTTATTTCATATTTCCATCATATCCCCATTTCTTAGCATTGTCCAGTATAAACTAAGTAGTTTCTCAACAAATACTTCTAAAAGTAAACACATAGATATACTTGTATGTTTCCACATTTCTCTTAAGTATGTTTATTGAGGGCTTAGTTAGATGAGTAACCCTGCATTGTATACTACTAATATGATGTCTAATCTTCATCATAACCCAGAAAAGTAGATTATTTACTTTACAGATAAGTAATATGTAAATAATTGTCCAAGGCTGCATGGCTAGTCATAGCGTAAGGATTTGAACCTATGTTGACCTGATCAGAAAAACTGAACTGTTACAACTAAATCATATTTTTCAGCCTTTATAGAAAAAGATTAATGGTATCTGTCCAAATACATTCCAAGTCAAACCCATGCCTCTACATATGGTAACTAATGAGAACAGCATATGTAGGTAGTCTTGTACAGTGAAAGAGAAGATATTTTTTCTGCCTTTGTGCTTGTATACAGGTACTTCATTTCAATATTTTGAGCTAATCCATTTACTTTCACACATGCATCACAGTAGCAAGATCCATTATTTAAGCTTGCCTCTATTTTAACGAAAGCAAGTTCAATATTCTCTGTAAAGGTCGAAATACTAAGCATATTATTATCTCTCCAAATTTTTAACAGACATAATTTAATAGGTATAATTCAGATGAGATAAAGAAAACACAATTTTACAGCTTCCAGAAAAAAAGAGAAGTTAAAGATTGCTTAACAACTACATTGCTAAAGTTTCTTTAGAGAGCTTTATAATGGTGTTTCAAACTGTAAGCCATTGAATAGGCCGTTCCACTCCTTCCTATGGGACTATCACTCTGGGAGGTCAGAGAGCAGTTGAATTCTTGGTGCTGATTGAAAACTTATTTTCTCTTAAGAAATTCAAAGAAGTATTTTCCTTGGCCTTTTGTGGAGACACTTCCCATGTTTTCACTCTGCAGAAAATGATCAACCAGCCTTGAATAGCATCATCTAGTCATTTGGAAAGAATGAGAAGAAAGTAATTATTATGGTTTCCTGTTTGTATTATTGCTTTCCTCCAATAGATACTGTTTCCCTGATGTAAAACTGCTCTGAAATTGAGCATCGGAATACAGACTAAGGAAGGTAGTAGGCAGCAGAATAGAAGGTAGGAGTTTGCGTGAAGCCAATACGCTCTTTTTCAACTAATGTCAAAGCAGATAACAGAAAATTAAGGGAGAAGGGACAAGAGTGAGAGGCTTTCACACCTGAAAAAATTAATGTGAGTTGGTGAAATAAATAGATCAAGAAGTTGATAGACTATCATGAAATGGGCAGTACACGAGTGTACTGATGGCTTGTCAACATCCTAAAGGAAGAAACTGAAAACAGATGTGAGGGTCTTAGACAGAAGATGATATACAAAGAAGTTGAGGCATTGATTATATTTTCTACAAGAACAGGAAAGTGATGAATACAAACAGTCAGAGATTCATGATATTGTGCAGTATGATTTTGAATATACTCTGCTTGCCTTTACAACTTGTTTTTAATAATATAACTTTTGATTTTTTTCTCTCTTCAAGGTTTCTTCTGATAATTGTTTATCACATAAGCAAGTATATATAAAAATTGTATATAAATGTACTAAATGTTCACAAGAATATGAAGTGATCTATAAATAACCTTAAAATAGCTGAATGCTTATAAAAAGGAGTTTTATAACTTAATTTTTTAATATCATTGAACTTTTACTCCTTTCTAGTTCTTCATCTATTGTGTAAAATTTGATTTTACACATTATATTCAATCAGCTTGACTGAACTCTCTTTCTTACTCCTTACATCTTTATAAATTAATGGGAAGTCATTTATACATCTAGTAATCAGTGATATGAGACCTATGTTAAAATTTCATTTCTACTGACATTTATTTTGTACAGTGAGAGAACCCTCTTTCTCTGCATTATGAATGAATCAGAGGAAAGAACTCTTGCTATTAGTTCAAAATTAGTGTAACAGATAAACAGCCTTTCCCAAGTAGAACATCAAATCATTCAACTTTTGAAGAGTTTCCACAAAAGAAGAGAAAAATAGTTACGATATATGGTATTTCAATTTAATGATTATTTAAGACATGGAGAGATTCATAATTAAGCAAAGTCCACAAACTTTATAAGTTACCTAGAATAATTAATAATGTGAGAACAACAATCCTTTATACAGGAGAATGCTCTGTATAGTCACTATTCCCTCAGATTATCTTTTAAAATTACATTTATCTGTTATTTAGAATGATAACTATAAAGTAAATAAGCTAAAACAGAATAAAAGGATCTATAATTTTCAATAAAGTTTTGTGGGGTTCTTGGAGGCTATTTGGGGGCATTTTTGAGAAATCTTATATGAAAAAGTTTGTCTATGAACAAGAAACAGCAAGTAATTCCACTTTTAATTTTAAAAGTAAATATGGATAGAATAATAAGGAGTCTGTTGTTGTACCATTCTAGAAAATAATTTGGCACTTTCTTAAAACAAAAACAACTAACTAAAATGCTCTTATCATATGACCCAGCAATTATACTCCTCAGCATTTATTCCCGACAAAGGAAAATTTACATCACACTAAGACCTGTACACAAATGTTTATAGCAGCTTTATTTGTAATAGCCCCAACCTGGAAACAACCAATCATCCTTCCATGGTGAAGAGTTAAACTGTGGTTACCCATACCATAAAATACTACTAGTAATAAAAAGAAAGAAACTAATAATACACACAACAACTTAAGTCAATCTCCAGAGATGTATTCTGAATGGAAAAATGCCAATCTCAAAAACGTTATTATAGACTGTATTATCTCAGTTATATAACATTTACAAAATGACACCAGATTACAAAAAATGGAGAACAGATTTGTGGTTGCAGAAAGAGAGGGTGGGTGGGTAAGGTGGAGGTGAAGGTAGTAGGGAAGTGGGTATGAATTGAAAAGTGCAACATTAGGGACACTTGTGTGATGGAAATCTCCTGTATCCTGAACAGCATCAATGTCAACATCCTGGTTGTGTTACTGTCCTATAGTTTTGAAAGATCTTACCCTTAGGGGAAACTGGATAAGGAAACATGGATCTCTCTGTATATCTAAAAATAAAAAGCTTGATTAAAAAAATGTATACTGCAGGGCTTCCCTGGTGGCGCAGTGTTTGAGAGTCCTCCTGCCGATGCAGGGGACACGAGTTCGTGCCCCAGTCTGGGAAGATCCCACATGCCTTAGAGCAGCTGGGCCCGTGAGCCATGGCCGCTGAGCCTGCGCATCTGGAGCCTGTGCTCCGCAACGGGAGAGGCCACAACAGTGAGAGGCCCATGTACCGCCAAAAAAAAAAAAAAAAATGTATACTGCAAACACAAATGATATCACTAAAATAACAACTTAAAAGTTTATATAGTTTATAAGCCAAAAAAATAAAAAGAGATAAAATGAAATCATAAAATATTTGGTTTTCCAAAATATGTCATGAAAAGAGGAAAATGGGAAAAGGACAGATTGGACAAACAAATAGTAAAATCAATGATTTTAACCAAAATTGTTATAATAACTGTAAGTGGTTAAATACCCTAATTAAAGGCAGAGATTGTTAGATTAGATTAAAAAAGCATTACCCAACTATATGCTGCCTACAAGACACAAACTTCAACTATAAAACACATATAGATTAAAGGTGAGAAAATATACCTGGAGTGATAAATGGATCAACACAAGAGTGGAGAACTATGAATAAAACTACAAGTATGTGGACAACTGACCTTAAACAAATATGCAAAGGCAATTTACTGGCAAAAGGATTGTGTTTTCAACAAATAGTCCTGGAAAAATTGGATATCTACATGCAAAAAAAAAAAAAAAAGAATAGATCCTTACCTAGTACCTGTGTTGGTGAATTTTATGTGTCAACTTTACTGGGTCATGGGGTGCCCAGGTATTTAGTTAAACATTTCTTGTGAACATGTCTGCAGGGTATTTCTGGATGAGATTAGCATTGGAATTGGTAGACTGAGTGAAGCAAAGTGGATAGGCATCATCTAATTCATTGAAGGCCTGAATAGAACATATTAACTCTCTCTGCCTGACTCCTGAACTGGTACATCGGTCTACTTCTGCCCTTGGACTGGGACTTAAACCATCTGTGCTCTTGGTCGTTAGGCCTTTGGACTCAGATTAAACTGTACCATGGACTTTCCTGGGTCTTCAGTTTGTAGATGGCAGAAAAGGGAATTCCCAGCCTCTAGAATTGTGAGCCAATGCTTTATAAAAAATTATATAAAATAGGTAGATATAGATTAAAATATCCTATTTATTCTGTTTTTCTGGAGAACCCTGACTAATACAGTATAATATACAAGCTAACTTAAAATAGACCATAGACTATATGAACCAAAACTCATAATGCTTCTAAAAGATAAGAGCAGACAAAACTTTTGTTACCTTGGGGTTAGACAAAAATTTCTTAGATTTGATGCCCAAAGCACAACTTATAAAAGATAAAATTGATAAATTGGACTTCACCAAAATTAATAACTTCTACTTTCCAAAAGACAGTGTTAAAGGAACAAAAAGGCAAGGCTAAGACAAGGAAACAGTACTTACAGAATCTGTAAAGAACTCTCGATGCTTAATAGTAAGAAAACAATCAATCCAATATAAAATGGGCAGAAGATTTGGTGGCATTTCACCAAACAAGATATATGGATAGCAAATAAACAAATTTAAAAAATGTTCAACATCTTTAATCATTTAAATTCAAATCAAATCCACAATGAGATACCACTACATAATATTAGGAAGGTTAAAATTAAACAGGCTGACCATACCAAGTATTGATAAAGAGATGAGGAAACTTCAACTCCTGAGTTGAGTTCATTGCTGTTGGGAATGTAAAATGGTACAACTACTTTGAAAAACAATTTGACAGTTTCTTAAAAAGTTAACCCTATACTTACCATATTATCCAGCCATTTCTGTCCAAAGGAAATGAAAGTGTATGTCTATACAAATACTTGTAAATGGATGTTCACTGTAACTTAATTTTTAATAGCCCCAAATGGGAAACAGTCTGAATGTCTAGCAATAGGTGATTGGTTTAAAAAATGTGGCATATCCATGCAATGGAATATTCTCAGTAAGAAAAATGCATGAATATTGATACACACAGCAACATGTATAAATCTCAAAATAATTATGCAGAGTTAAAGAAACTACATAAAAAGAGAGTACATACTGTATATTTCTACTTACATAAAATTCTAGGGAATGTAAACTAATTGGTATTGAGTAACAGAAAGCCGGCCAATGGCTGTCTGAGGGGAATGGGCGGGGGGAAGGGATTACATAGGTCATGAGGAATCATCTGGAGGTAATGGATACATTCATTGCCTGGGTTGAATACATATAACTCATGATTTCAGGCATCTGTCAAAACATAAAATTGTATACTTTATGTATGAGCAGTATATGTCATATATACTTCAATAAAACTATTAAGCATACACACACACACACATGCACACATACAAGTTTTCTCTCTTAAACTATATTGGAAGACATTATTTAATTAAGTGGTCATAAATTAAAAAGATATCTTGATAGGTCTATGTCTACTTTGAGAAAGAATTTTATACAGTTTAACATAGGGTCCTCCTTAAGGCTCCAGAATATAAGAGAAAGAATACATGAATTGGGAGATTTTGTTTCCCTGTTTTAAAACTAATCAGCATCACAGGTGCTGGTAATTCACTTTCTCAGGCATTTGTTAGAGAAGGTAACTTTCACAGATATGATCCCTCTTTAAATTACAATTGCATAGTTAATGCTATTCCATCCCATCTCACAAATGCTCTTATCATAACAATTTGCATCCCTTAATAAATACAGTTGGTAACTAATGGGAAGAGAAACAGGAGTTTGATGTTTTCATCTTCTGGGAACTTTTTAATATTTTATGAAAACCACATATAATTGGGTTTCAGAAGTCTCAAATCACTTTTCAGACACCCAGAATAACATTTGAAGTCTTTATAGGCCCTTCTTATTCAATAGCTATCCCTTCACTAAAATTATGATTTTCAGTATAAAAAATAATTCACTGAATTAGTATTATTTGATATAAAAGTGAAAAGAAATGGTAAACCTTAAGTGGCAGTTTTAAAACATGGCCTCAAATTCTTTGGCACTTCTCCCATCAACAAAAAGTATAGAGATAAGACTAAAGACCTTTGTTACTACTGTAATCTCTATACCTCCTCATAAATAACCACCACACTTTGTTTAAAATTTTTTCAAAACTTTTTTCTTACTTGTGCCAATTTGACTCAAATATCAAGGTAATCTTAGTAGCAGTGTACCAGAGGTCTGTAAGAAACTTGTATTTTATTTCCATTTCTTTTCCCCCTTCTTACATTTCATATATTCTTCTTTTTTCCTTATTTTCCCCTTTTGATGTTTTTTGTTTATGACAAATATCACTTGTTCTGTTTCTGCATGAAGTTCTCAAATGGAAATGATGTCAAAATGTGTGGTGTGTTAGCGGAGCAAAGGGTTGGCTTTAGAAAGATGTGCTTTTTTCCTTACCTTAATTGGAAGGTTAATTTCTGTCACTACTTCTCCCTAGAGTTTTGATATAGACAATTGATATTTGTTCACTTTTATGAAAAATGCAATGGTGCTACACACACAGTGACTGGGGCTCTGCAATATGAAAGAAGTAGAAGGTAAAGTGGGCCATGGTGACTCAGTAGGCAAGCAAAGTTATGTGCCACAGATCTCTCTCACTCCTTCAGAAATAGCTTTACTTAGGAAGATTCATATTAAAATGGTAAGTTTGGATGCAGGCTTCTGTTTTATTCCCGCTTGATGTTGGTGTGTTTTTCAGCTGCTGAAGGAATGGTGTGCAATCATCTCTGTTCAAACGATGGGTGTTGGGGACCTGGGCCAGACCAGTGCCTGTCTTGCCGTCGCTTCAGCAGGGGAAGGACCTGCATAGAGTCTTGTAACCTCTATGATGGGTAAGGCTTCTTATAATGTCTCTATCTCATGAGCTTTGAGGTACTGATTGGTTCAGATATTAAAATGATAATAAAAGGGTTAAATTTCAGAATGTTTATGCTGGCCAAGAGTTTTAAGGAGAGTTTTTGTTGCATAAAGGAGAAAACATATAAAATAATTCTTTTAAGGGGAAATCATTTTATTTGAATGAACAAGATAAGTCAAAATTCATATCGACTATTATGTACATATTTAAAAATGTGTACCAAAATAGATAACTCTTAATAAATTATAGCAATTTATGCTTATGCAAAATTGAAAAATATATTTCTATTTTCTTTATGAAGGACATTGTGATAAGTAATATTTCCTCCTCAGTGTCTTAACCATCTTGTTTTTTTCCTCATGCTTTCTTATTTTCACCTGGAATGACTGTAACTTTTGATTTTTTTTTTCCATTTAGGTTGCGTGTCTATTTGATTGTGTATTAGGAAAACACACATTTCTATGTCTCAGACAACTGCTTAGCCCTATAGAGAAATTACCTTTGTAGTTGCTAGTTGAAAAGGTTTTTGAAAGTGGTCTGTCACTTTCTAAAAATAACCTAAGCTATATTTGACATCAAGTATTTTAAATTTTATCTACAGTACTACAATAATCAAATTGACAACAATAAAACTTAGTATATACCTTGTTGCATGGCATTTCATATACTCATAAAATCACTTTATCCTAACATACCATTTCATGCATCACAGTTGTCCTTCATTAGTGTGATAATGCATTTTTTAGTACTGTCCCTGAGTCAAATTTTCCTATATTGCTCACTGAAAGGATTTTCAACATTTTTGTAAAAGGGTAGTTTTCAAGTTCTTTCTTCTTCTGCCTCATGAATTGTCCCATTTTAACAACCGTTTCCATGATCCCAGGTAACATTTTATTTTTGCATTTTACATTAGAAGGATAAAAATCCATGGATCTTAATAATATAGATATGTGTCTTCTTTGAAAGGTGACCAAACCAATTCCCTCCATGAATTTAGGGGGAAAAAAGATTGAAATTAAAATTAGAAGTTTAAGTATAAAAATAATTTTAAATAGGAATTTAATAGTTTGAAATGGTGATGGTTGCACAACTCTGTGAATATACTAAAATATGCATTAAATTGTGCACTTTCAATAGGTGAATGTCATGGTATATGAATTATCTCTCAATAAAAGCATTACTGAAAAAAGGGTTTAATAGTTTTATCAGGAAAATTTCAATTTGAAATTTTGTAAAACACATCAACTCATAAATTTGATAATGAATAGCAAATTATTTGCTATTTGTATCATTGAATTGAACTGTATTAATGCTTGTTCACATTATTATGAAAGAAAGATATTTCCTGTACATAAAATACATCAGATCAGATATGATTCTCTGTGTGTGTGGCAATTGATGCCATTAAAATGGAACTAATAGACCTTAATTCCATTGTGTTACATTAAAAGTGTATTGAATATGTATGTGCATTTCTAAGGAAGGAATAGATTATAGAAATCATTTTATCAAACAGAAGCATCTTATAAACAGTAAGAAGTAGGAAAATTAAGCATTGACCAAAGTCATAACATTGTAAAAGCACCATACCAACCCTAGAACTCAGGATTTCTGATTTTCATCCTGTTTCTTTACAGATGCTATTGTTTTTCTTTAATATTTCAGTTTTAAACGTCAGAAATATGAAATTGCTATATATGTGGATGTATACACTACCCTCTGTCTCATTTTTGTGAAACAATGAAAGCTAAGCAAAGGAAAAATACTGGTTCCCTAGATAAACAACACTGATTATCCTGTTGTTTTTGAAAGTTTAACATTTTCCAAATCATTAAATCAAACATATTAAAGAAATATAAAGTTCTTAATGTAGTTTTGCAGCAGTAATGGGGCCCTAGGAAATCATGCACAAGGTTTAGTTTAAAAGATAATAAATGAAAGTATCTTATAAACATCTGATGTAATTCTTGCCTACCCAATGATAGATTTCCCCACCTCCAACCTTGTGGTATTGCCAAATTACTTCCAACTTTGCCTGGCAGGTAAGACAGTCTTTGAGGAAACATGAATTCAAATTCTAACTTAATCACTTCCTGCTTGAAATGTCCAACCACAGATAAATAACCTAATTGTCCTAAACTCTGTTTTCTCACATGGAAAATGGGAATAATAATGATGTGTTTATTATTATTATAATATCATATTATAGTATTATAATAATGATTGTGATTATCAAATGAGAAATGTCTTGTTCAAATTCCTACTGTTAAAACAATTATCATCATTTCCTTTTTGTGTCTATTAATCTGAGCTCATTAAATAGTTAGGTAGAACAGTCACTTTATACACTGCTGAAAATAAATACAAATATGACATTTACCAAAATCAGGGAACTTATTTATATATAAAAATAGTTTGACTATCATTAAAGAATAAATCCTAAAAATATTTTTTGAAGATGGAAAAAAAATCAGTTAATCCTGGCTGTTAGCACTCAAATCCAGATCATATAAGTCACTATATTTTGGCGACTCTTAACTACAATGCACAAGTATTCAAAATGAACAAGAAAACTAATTGCAATGCAATCTTAATTTGTTTTTTCTTATCTGGCAACATGGTTAAATGCTTCTGAAACTTTAATAACAACAGAGAAACATCAGAAAGAGTGCCAGTCAAAGATCTTTGTAGGCATTTGTATGTTTAATATTCACAAGTTCTCATCAAAACACCCTTCTTTTCCTTTTTCAGAGGATATTTAGGGAATGAGGTCTAGAGAAGTTAAGGGATGTAAGACAGCAATATTAATCTTGGTGCTGGGAACACCAACCAAATCTAAAGTATTTGCTCTAGATCACAGGATTGTCTAAGGTAGCAAAAACACAACAAAACTGAGAAATATACAGCAGCAAAAACACAAAACTCAGTAAGCAAAGCTCATGCTCACTAGAATGTGAATTTTTAGATCAGATTCAAGTGGAAGGGGATCTCTAGCAAAGTCACAGCAGAATCACTAGGGGACAGGGAAGAAAAAAGGCAATGATGGAGACAGTGACAATAAGTAAATTGCAAGGAGGATCTGTTCTGAGAGCAGAAAGGAAGAGAGCCAGAAGCCACACAGATAAAAAGAGAAGGTAGCTAGGTTACCTCCATGATTTTTTTTTTTTTTTTATTGCGGTACGCGGGCCTCTCACTGTTGTGGCCTCTCCCGTTGTGGAGCACAGGCTCCGGACGCGCAGGTTCAGCAGCCATGGCTCATGGGCCCAGCCGCTCCACGGCATGTGGGATCATCCCAGACTGGGGCACAAACCCGTGTCCCCTGCATCGGCAGGCAGACTCTCAACCACTGCGCCACCAGGGAAACCCGCCTCCATGATTTTTTATGACATATTCATTTTACTCCTCAACTCTGTGTATGGGGAATGGAGTTTTCGAGAAGAGAAAGGAAAGCATGACCCATGTTTTAGTACCATAAAAATTATTACCTTCATTTAGTATCCTAACTCTTTAGTCACCCAAGAAGCTGTTTTCAGTAACAGTGCTTTGTTGATGATTGCAGGGTGTGCTGTAAATATCATATAATTTCACTTACATATAATGCTTTTGATGCTCTTTACAATTTAGCTACTACTCCATTCCCACCCCCCACCCCCAATACCAGGTCATTTTGACTTTCATATTCTGAAGATTTCCTCTATTGAATACTTTATATCACTTGTTGATGAAACATGCAAAATAAAAACTTTTCTTATATAACTAAGATATTAAACTTAAGAAAATTCATAAAAAGTTAATCCATAGCAAACCAACACTTCACTTTGAGTGCAGAATCCATGGAACTAAATATGTACATTCATACATAAATAAACCATAGATTTATGCTATTTATTTTGAAAACCAAACCATTATTTTACCTTGAAATATATGTAATCTTAATCTAACCAACAGAAAATATAGCCCACCCTTTGGATTTCAATCATCTGTTAAGGCTTTATAATAACCAAATGAGATAGTTCACTATGAAAAAAGAGTGATTATTTCACTCCAGGGAAAAATATATTTGAATTTATCACCTAGTTAATCCATAATTTCCATATTTGCAATGCTATTAGTTTGGAATGGTCACTTATGATACAAAGGCACAAAATAATGAAGTAGCTATAAATATTTAGTCGTTTTGTTAATGACTCATAACTGACATTTGAAATTGTTTATACCCAGTACCTCATCCTCTCACACATTAGTGGAAATAGTGTGTTTTAAACATATTGTACATGACTGATACCCAATTATTGAAATGAAAACTTTTATGATAGATATTAATTGGAAAACTTATATACTGGTAAATTTAATATTCAAATACCCATAAAATGTAAGGTTTGGGGAAGTGATGACCATAATCCCTCATTTTAATTAGAAAGTTTTAGAATGTTACCATTAAACTATTTTTTTATTTTATATCATATAGAATTCTTCAAAAAGAATTTAAACTGAAAAATATGTTGTTATATTAGATCAATAATCTAAGAAAATAAAATCTACCATAAAAAAGCTATTTTTTTCTAATTCTTCAAGAAAGATATTTTAAAAGAAGAACAGAAATCAAAGTGTTTTTTGAAGTTTCATTAAAAATAAATTGAAGAATCTTGGGATTTGAAGGACAAGGATGGGGAACATTCATGTAACTTAGCAACAGGAAAAATACAATAGTTCTGTCAAAGTTTAAAAAAACAAGCCTTCAGCCAAGAGTAAAATTTTATATAGTGGCAAACAGGCACAGACTTACTTAAAATAGCAGAAATGGTTCTGCTGTGTCATCAAAAGAGTCATCGTTTTCTTTCTTTTCCTTTTTTTTCCGTTTTTTTTTTTTTTTTTTTTGAGACTGCTGGAATCTCTCTCACAAGAGAGAGGTTTCCTGAATGAGTCTGTCGTTGAACCCAATGGAGGGCCAGGAGAGCCATCTGGCTGCAGCTTAACTTTTCTCCTAATGGAGAACTTACTCATTAATGTACAGGGAAATGATTCTGATGCTCCTGGCACTTAGAGAAACAAACTCTAGAATTTACTTTGCCAACAGGACTTTTAGCAGATGTTACTTTATTTGTTAAGTTGACAGCTTGTTTGCTTACACTGCCTCACATTGCTGATGTTTTCACAGTGAATTTCGGGAGTTTGAGAATGGCTCCATCTGTGTGGAGTGTGACCCCCAGTGTGAGAAGATGGAAGATAGCATCCTCACATGTCATGGACCGGTAAGCCTGAAGACATCTACGGTTGTGTTGGCTTATTTAGTTTCATGTATGAATGTCTGTCAAGTCATTGCTTTATCATTTATCCATCCATTTAATAGGTATTTACAGCATGCTATGGGGAATCACATTCAACATTCTCCCCTCCAGAGGCTTACAGCTTAGTAGTAGAGATAAAATATTTAAAACTTCAGTTTCTTAAATATTTATGTCCCATATAATGTATTTAGAAAGAAGATATGGAGTTGTCCTTGAAGATTGCACAGGGCTGAAAAGAGAGATACACAAATAATTATTGAAGCAAAATAATTGATAAAATATGTATAAATTGTTATATGAATTCATTTGAGTGAGAAATTAAATTTTTGAGATGGAAATTGGGACACCAAAGAAAGTCAAAGAAAAGTGATGTATGAGCTATGCTTTGAAGAAGAATCTGGAATGAGGAAATGTGTAAAGAGATGTAAATGTGAAAGTTTATGTTGTGCTTGAGGTAAATTGTAACACGTTCGTACCTGTGTTTAATCATTTAACTATAATGGCATTATGAAGGAAAATTGAAAAAAAGGGGGAAGACAAGCACTCATAAACTAAAATCTAAAGCTGTGTGATAAATACCATGGCCGAGAGACAAACTGAACTATGATGATTGAAGGAGGGACTATGGGATCAGGAAAGTCTTTATGGATAAGTTGACATTTATATAGTTTGAAGTTAGTCTTGTGGAGAAAATGATAATTATTTTCTAGACTTTCTTTTGGTTCCCATCATTCTTAATAATGAGGCTTTTTCTTAATAATGAGGTCAGTATGAGTTTGTCATTCCAAAGTGTCATATTCATCCTTCTTTAGACAAATTTCCAGTTTATTTGTGTATTGAGTCATCATTCAGTAAATAACTTGGGGACCAACATTTGGGTGTAGCCAAGAGCTCAACACTGCTCCATAAGAATTCATTTGAAATTTAAATAGTATTAATTTTTCTACCAGAGTGCTTATTCAGCACTTAATTAGCTTAGAAAAAAATTATCATTGAGCCCTCCAAACTTCCATTAGGCCCCAATGAGCTGTTCTGGAACTTCATCTAAAGAAGGATGTGGAAAACTTGGACAGTTCAGAGGACTACCACAAGGATGATTAAGTTTGGAAAAACAGACCTCTGAGAAAAAGAAGTGGTGTGATTTGGCCTGAAGAACCAAAGTCTAAAAGACAATTTAATATGTAATGATCTCCAAGTAAGTATGCTAAGGGCATATGCAGCTATTTTCTTTTTCCACTAAGGATAGTCACTTAAAATACAATTAATCTGCAGCATGAGAAATGTGGATTCTGTAAAGCATGTCAGGAAACACAGGAAAGTAAAATTCCATAATGGGTTTGTTAAAGTAAGTTGAGCTGTCTCTCTCTATGAGACTTCTCTAAAAACTAGCATATCTAGGAACCATACATCATAGAATGAAAAAAAAAATCTCTTTCTGAGAAAGAGACTTTGAAAATGTACAATTGCAATAAACAAGAATTTGGCCATCTCCTTTGAACAAGGCAAACCGCAAGAGTAGTCCCGTATTTTTCAGTTCCTTATGCTGCCTCCTGTGGTATAAAAGTATGCTAGAAAATAACTAGCTTATTGATTTCTTTGTTTTTACAGTATATTTGATCATTCTTTTGTTCCTTAAAAGAATTGAGACAGTTTATAAAAATACACATTAAAAAGCCCTAAAAATTAATATTCTTGCAATTTTCAAAATTACTTGATAACCAAAAAGAATGAAAAAACAGGTTTTTAGTGAACACATTTGAATTCTGTAAGGACAGCATTGTTGGGCCATATGCTTAAAATCACTATTCAGTGCTAAAATTGTGAATGAGTATGTCTAGAGATTAGAGAAGGCAATAAGTCAAAAGTAGAAAAAACTCAGTAAAGATGAATCACTCATTTGTGGAAGATAAGAGCATGAAATCAAGAAAACTGACTTGATCAGTAAGCCTTAAAATGCTAAGCAGGTAAGAGCACAGTGTCTTTTAGGTTATGGTATCTGAAAAACTGCCAGGATTGAGCTCAAGCAATAGCCCAAACTTTGCTCCCTTTAGGGGGTTGCTTGTTTTCAGCCTTTACAATTTATATTAGGTGTATGCCTGTTTCTGGGTCTACATGTTGTTTATCAAAATTAAAGACGGAAGTGGTTTTGTGTGCCAAGTAACGGGCATATATCACTTAGGATACCCAAGAGGTTCAGGAAACTTTTTCATGAGACTGATACAGTGGTGAGATAGAGGAAGAAGTCATAAAGCTAACTGGAATTTCCACACCTGGTCTTATGATTTATTCTCCTGAAATCTCATTTTCTTGAACTGTCAATGTTTCCCTAATGATAAGAATTGATAAATATTTATATTTGTCAAACACTATTACATCTGAAGCATACTATCACATTCTCCATTTAAAATATAAAGAAATTGAACCCATGATAATGATTAGAAAGTTACTCCAAAAGTCAGCAAGTCAGTAAGATGTAGAGCTGGGACTCAACTTTAGAAGTTCTGACTCCAAATTTCACACTCTTTTCATTTCACTTTTTTTTCCCTAGGCAACAATGTTCGTAATGTAATAAGGGTAAAATGCTTTCTGGGAATATACATCTGTAAAATGGATGGTATTATCCTATTTAAATGTGACAGACATTCAGGATAATCTTGAGAGGGGTGGATTTGAAATAAAGCAAGCCTCTGCTTTTATATCCTCATCTGTCTGCACTTGGTCTTCTTTACTTTATTCTTTTTTTTTCTTTTCTTTTCTATCTTTTCTTTCTTTACAATTGTATCTTTTCTGACTCACTTTCACTATTACTGTGTAGTCCTATCAAGAAAGATAAGGGGGGGAATGTAAGAACAAAAGAAAAGGACATCAGACAATGTCAAGGGAGACCAAAATATAAGCCACAGAGACAGCAAGAGAAGGGAGGGGATAGGAGAAGGGAACTGATTTTTTGGTAGGAAAGGAAATTGATTTTTGAAACACAATTTTTGTTAAAGCTAAAATAGCTGTTAAATCCAGGTTAATAGAGCTTGTGTTGCCACAACAAATAACCCCCATATTGCAGTAGCTTACAGAAAAATGTTTAAATCTTTTTCATGTAAAGTGCACTGCAGGTCTGGGGAACTTTCTAAGGCAGCCCCTCTCCCTGTGATGGTCTGGCATTCCAGGATGCTTTGAAGTTATGGCATCTCTACATCTACATGGGATCCTCACATCATGGCAACTGGGAAAGAGAAGGCTGGAGAGTTTAGCACTGGCAGTCTCATAAATAGCTTTTACTTAATTTCATTGTCCAAAGCGAGACACACACCGCCCCTCTAGTGGGAGGGAATTTCCATATTCTGTGAGGCTGGAAGTGGAAGAGAATTTGATACTGGTGAATAGTGGCTTTCTCTCTTACAGTAGCTACCAGAGAAAAACATCAATTGTCACTGAGAAAAAAAAAAATGAAATGTTTCCCTCAGGATTTACCCTATCCTTTAGTTTTCTGTCTAGATTACTGGGTCCAAAGGTAGCTTAAAATCAGAGATATGGAAGAATGTTGCCTTCATCTCTCTTTTCTATTGTTGCATTTCTCAGTTCATTTGCAGTACCTGGGTTCTTAAAAGCTTTGGGAATATAATGATAAAAGAGTAAGTATTAGACAACATGTATTTCTTTAAATCTCTTTATTATGGAAATGAGATAGAGAATCAGACATTTCATTTCTTTTGAGATTTTTCAGGACATCTTTTAGTTATGTCAGCTCAGGACATTCAATTTCATATCATGATAATACAATTAAATAGTTAAGAGATGCTTTAAAAACAAGGAAGCACAAAAAATTTATCCTATTAAAGTCTGCCTAAAGATTAAATGTGAATTTAATTTTAGTTTCATAATTTTTTACATCTTCTGATTTTACTTGGACATTATTTTACATTAGAAGTATTTTATAGAAAAATAATTCCTAATTCTGACTACCACTGCCTAATTTACTCACAGTAAGTTTTATTCTTGTGTTCTGAAAGAAGACATCAGCATGTCTCTTGTCTTGTACAATGTCATACCACTGAGCATACTTGCACAGTAAATGATTTTGTATAATAGACAGTATTATGTGCCTAAGTACCCATGAGCAGGTGTTAAAATTGGAAACATGTGAAGTATTCCTTTTTGGTAGGAAATAAGTTGCCAGCAGCAAACTCTTCAGGTTGAATAGGGCTTCTCTTTCACAGAATAAATAAGTATATATATACACACATATATATGTACATACATATATATACACATATGTTTATATACATAAACAAATATATATATATGAGATTTAGAAGTAAGAGATTTAGATATATCTATAACTGTTTAGATAGATAGATAGATAGACAGACAGATAGATAGATAATAGATAGATAATCTAAATCTCACTTCAAAATAGTAAGATAGGTGCTTGATTGAACCTCACCAGCCTCAGGATTTCCAGAAATCTCTTCCTGATTACCCTTTCTTCTTTGTACTACTATTCTTCCTTAGCTGCCTTTATCTTTAAATTTTAAAGTATTATATTTCTTTATTTCCTGATGCTTTATATCACCACTTGCAATGTCTGGCTACTTTTGGATTAACATCCTTAGAGAGATGTAACACACTCTCATGAATAGACTGATCCCCACACGCCCTGTCTAATAAATAGCTCTGTAAAATATTTGCTTGCTCATCTCCCAAATACACATTGTTTATAATTATAAACTTAATAATATTAAATATTTCCCTCTATACTTAGTATATCTTATTTATCTAAATTATCTTCAATGTGAACTGTCCTAATTGTTAAACTATGTAGATATAAGCAGATTTGGGGGAGAAAAGAGTCAAGGTAAGAAGTTCCAAGAAGTAGTCAAAGAGAAGAGGAATCCTAAGACAATATTATGTTCAAAAAGGAGAACTAAAAGTAAATTTTGAGTAGCTAATATCATTATTTAAAACACCTGAATGTGTAAATATATGGGCATCTTTTAAGGAAATCGTATTTTTTACCAAAATGTTCTCAATTTGATTTGACAATGTACTACTTATCATTTATTGCATGCTTACTATCCCCAGTACCAAATTCAAATCATTTTTTGGTACAATTTTTAGATTTTAATATGAATTTAAGATTTTTACTTTTGTTATGACATTTAAATATATTTACACATTACTGCTTACTATAATTATACATATTAGACAGATATTATAAATTATAAACATAAATATATGAAGTGAGTTAGTTTTATTTAGATTTATCATGCTCATATTTATATCACCTTCATTCTTGAGTAAGTTTCTCCATATAATTTTCTTTTGTATGTACAAGTTTTTGATTTTTCCTCATCAGATTGTGCCTTTATTGTGCTCTCAGTATTGTACTGTTATTTGCTAAAATCCCTATTAATAGACATGATATAATTTTTAGTATTATCATAAGCTGACATGAGTTGGAGAGTAACTTAGAAATTAACTTTTTTTTGCCTAAACTACCTAATTCCTGATAATTCAACTACAGAAAAAATTTTAAATTCATTGTTCAAATAGTCATGGTACTACCAAAGGAAAGTTTACATCTTACTTGTATATGAAATTCAGTGTTACCTAATTCCTATCATTTCCTTATTTTCATTAACTGCTTAGTAAGAATTTTCACATATTCCCAGTGATTGTGATAAAATATTTCTAGGAATAATGTGTTGTTACCAAATATCGTTGCACTGTAATCTCACTAGGAATAAATGACAGAAAGAAAATGCTTATGTCCTTCTGGAAAAATCACTGGGCAATTTTGCTGATCAAAAAGCTACAATCGCATCATCCCCATTTGTACTTCTGAAAATGCTCTTCAGTTCTCTAGAGGAAGATTGGCCACCCACTAAAGTCTCAGTAACTAAACGAGATGAATACATTCCAGAGGAAATGGCACCCATTTTTCTTCCTCCATTTTTTTTTTCACACTTCAGGGACCTGACAACTGTACAAAGTGCTCCCATTTTAAGGATGGCCCGAACTGTGTGGAAAAATGTCCAGATGGCTTACAGGGAGCAAACAGTTTCATTTTCAAGTATGCTGATCAGGATCGGGAGTGCCACCCATGCCATCCAAACTGCACCCAAGGGTAAGCAACTTTACTGGTCAAAAGCTTAATCATGTGCGTATTGCTAATCAAGAGGTGCATACGTGCATTTTATCCCTGACACAGTCTACTGAATACATAATATTCTCATGCAAAATTCTATTCATCTTTATATAATGTGTTGATTTTAAGAGAACTCCTTTCTATAAGAATGCTTTATGGAATCGAATTTATACCCTCTAAAATATTTCTGTTTAACATTTTCTTGTAATTTCTATTGACACCTTCATGAAGCTTGTATCAGGTATACTTTGTACGGAGTGTAGAAATTCTTCCAAATTTTACTGAGGATTAAAGATATCAGAAAAGACAAGTCATTGTACTTTTGAGATTCACGCTTAATAAATCTTTAACAGAGATTTTCTGTTTCTGTTTCTTTGTTGTTACAATCACCTTAAAGTGAAGATTTCTTTTTGATAAATGCTGCCTTGTATTACTCCTTCAGCAAAATATAAGCAAAAGCAGTGAAGGTAAAAAAAAAAAAAAAAAAAAAAAAAAAAGGAACCTAGTGATATGTATTTTAATAAAAATACAAGTACATTTTGGGAAAGTGATTCTATTATAGGTTAACTTATAACCTAGTGTTTCTTCAAGTGATATAGGACAATTCAAAGCTGGGTACTCATTTCTCTACTTTTCAAAAGGATGCATTGTAAAATGAATAATAATTAGACTACTTTTGATACTGATAACTGTTGAGTAACAAAGACATATTACAGAAAGAAGAAAAGCACTGAACGACAAAAGAAATAATATCACTTCATCAAACAAATCCCAACAACTATTTATTTAAAAGACAGCAAATCTCTTTTAATAAGGACTTTTCCTTTTCTTTCCTATAGAAGGGGAATACATTTAGAATCAAGGGCAGTTTCACATGCTCTATCCTCCTTCTGTCCAAAAACCCTCTTCTCCATTGTGAGTGCCCACACACATGTGCACACACATGTACAAACACACAGAGACACTTGTGGAGAATCATCTTGGGTACTTTAGATCTGGCAAGAAAGTATGGGATTCCATTAAGAGATTTTTCTGCCAGAGTAAGGGCTGGCTGTTAGGGGATACTGAAGAAGTTAAGCAAGCAACATCATTTTCTGCCAAGAGGACATCAATTTGCAGATGCTGCTACAATTTCCTGCAGGTCAAGAAATCACCTTAAGTCACTCTGTGAAGTGGCACATCCTCAAAAGGTAAAGTAATATGCTGCCATTCAAATTCAAATTCAGCTTGGAAGAGCTAACGCCACCTCACTGGTTTGAGGATTCTGAAATAGTCACATAGACACTCTGCTTCAAGGAAATTAGAAAGAATAAGCTGCTCTCCTGGCGAGTTTTGGGCACACTTTAGTTAAGAGTATTTCATGAAGATAGTGGTATTGCTGGAGCAGAAGAAGAGCAACAGAAAGGGAAAACGTTGCCTGCTAAAATAATCATCCACAAGAGGGTTTTATTGTTTTGCATCTAGAAATAAACAAACATTGTTCAATGTAATGTTGATGTCAACAGCTGTTGCCATTCAAAATGAGACCTTTTGCTGTTTTTGCAAATCTAATTACAACAAAGCTATTAGGGAAATGAAAGTGAGATCACAGAGCCATACATAGTCTGGATGTGTGGCTGGTGTGTCTTCCTCTCAGTCCTTTTAAATCATGATTATATAATAAAATAAAAGATATATAGTGGGGGGAAAGTAGAAGGAGGGACAATGAATAGATCAATTTACCACAGTAACAAAAGTTGGATGTCAACCAAAAGGGAGGATGAAGGTGTAACAGGAAACAAACCTGACCAGATCACTTGGGAACCCTAGTAAATAAAATGATGAATTTAAATTCACTGGTGCAGAATGATGTTGAGACAGAATTTGACTAGTGTACTCCCTGCCATCTTCTAAGGTAAATGGATTCTGTAATGACTGCCTTAATCCTGACAGTTTCTTGTCTTTGTTTTCATTTATCTTTCTGCCATCCTTTTTCTAACAGCATCCGTATTGTCCAGGTTCACTCACTTCCTAAGAGTTCTGTGGTTTCAGCCCCAGAATGGAATTTAGGATTTGGGCATTTCTAAATGCTTAAGCCCTCCTCTGTACACAACTGCAGTGCAACACTGTGCTTTGAGATCCTTTTAATGAAGCAATGAGGTGCTCTATGCATTAAGTCGCTTCCTTTCAAATTGAGCATGTAGAGATAGAATCTTTCCCTAGGAAGATCATAGGGGCAGTAGGGATGATGGAACAAGTGACACTTTTTATTCCTAAATACACGTAATAAATGACCTATCAGTAAGCGTGAGCTCACCATGCCATCTCCACTTTGGAAAACAGCTTTTCTTTTATATGCCAATATTATGTCAGCTGGATAATTCAGGAACCAAGTTAATGGAAATAGTCTTTCAAATCATTTTTCAGAAGGAAGTTCTTACTTTGAATACTGTTTAATGATCATCTGAAAGTAAAATTATCATGTAATACCTTAAAAGCCCTTTTACTACTCTAAAAGTACATTAAATGTATTGGCTCTAATAAGTTCTTTAGATGTTTTTAAAATAGGTGATCCATTTAGCTAGTACCTATCAGGAGAGTCTCACTAATATTCCTAGAGCAAAAAAAAAATAACATTGTTTCTTCTTGCCTTGACTAGAGAACTTTTATTTTAGCAGCCTTTCTCATTTCATTTGTTCTTCAACTTTGTTATATTTAACACCTGATGTGTATCAGATACAGTGATAGCTAAGTTCAGAAATAAGCAAGACACAGCTCTTGATCACTAGGAAGTCACAGTCCAGTGAATTTTTATTCTTACATTTTATATCCTTTCATCAGAGATCCCTCAGTATTGTGAAATGATTAGCAATAATTTAAAACTTAGAAATGATATTCATATTTGAAATTAGCAAGATAGAAATTTTAAAAGAGGACTTGTAAACTAAATTTAGAATGCAGTTGAGTAGTCAAGTAGTCGTAAGGGCAAAGATTATAGTTTCTTTACTAATATCACTTGCGTCCATGATGAATGTCAATTTAATTTTTGTTTGGAGACGTGAACTGGGATATTTATTTTTAATAGAGCATCTTTTAAAAATTCATTAAAAGTTTTTAGTAATATTAGAATCATGATTTGATACTATTAAATTTTCTATATGCCTTAATATTTTTCTTATCAATTCTTTTTATATTTTTAAATGTATGTAATGAAAGAATTTCCATTGATGGAGAGAACAAAAGAAGGGCTGCTTGTGGAATTATTGTCGATAACTTCTGTAATGAAATTTTAAAATATTTTTCCATTTTAATTTCAAAATTTAGAGAAGATTTTGTCAAAATATCTCAACTATGTTACTTGTATGGGTATATCAAGATGTTTATAAATCAGTAAGTACAAGCAAATGTTAAACACAGCTCAATATTTGGAATTCCAGGTTTTTTAATATATTATATTAACATGTTACAGTTTCTCTTTCTGAACTTTCTGTAAAATTTCTACTTTAGAACGCTAATTATCTAGACAACTGTATTATTTCACATCTTTATTCAGTCTCTTATTTGGGATTTTGACTCTTCAAAAGTTTAATGTTTCCATTATTCCTTGATTTTCCTGAATCTACATAAATTGCATGTGCTAATTATTTGCTTATGTAAAGTACAAAGAGTTGAAATAGAATATACATCTTTAAATACACAGTGATTTGTATTTAGAAAAAATGGAGACCACGCTCTTATTGTCTTCCATTCTTGTTTTATCCTCAACTTATAAATACCTTTAAATCTCAAATATCCTACAAAATCTCCTAGACAAACTTTCTTGACCTCACACCCCACCCCCTCAGTAGCTCTTCCCTTTTCCTTTGCTTCTATTCTCTTATTTGCAATTTACTTCTCAACTCACAGCAACCTAAATTCTAGTGACCTTGAATATGACAACTAACATACTCTTAGTAGTTCTTTTACTAGACCTCTCTTGCACTGGACAACGATCTATGATCATCCATTTCCTGAAGTTTTTTCATGATTTGGCTTCCATGACACTGCAATTAATTGATTTTACTCAAACATATTTTCCTATGTTTCTGGTGTATGAGCTCATCTTATGTCATTTACTAATTATTGGAGTTCCTTTAGTTTCAGTCTCAGTCTCTGCTTTTCTCACTTTATAGATCCTTCTTCAGCCATCACATCCACTTACATGATTTCAGCCTTCTCCTGTATGATGTTTCAAAACTGGATCATTGTACCTGTGCCTCCTGCTTCCTCTCCTCCACCCCCACACCCTCCCCTCCACCAGACTCCTCTTTCCAGATGCTGAGGAACATTTCTACCTGGATGTAGGAAAACCACACTAAACTTTAGATACCTAAGACTGAAACTATCAACCCTGCTTCTGGAACACACACACACAGAGGAAGGTGTTCCTCCTCTTGCATTCTCTCACTGATGGTACCACTATTCTCAAAGTTAGAAGTATGAGTCATCTTTAACTCCTCTGATCTTTCCCCTTCCATCATCAAATCAGCCACCAACTACTGTTTTGTTTTGTTTTGTTTTCTACATACGTTTCAAGGTATTCCTTAAATCCAACTCCGCCTCTATCCTAGTTACCATTTCCCTAGTTTAATCCTTCATCGTCTCTTACAGAGACTAAAACAGTCTCTGTGCCAAAGGAATCTGTCTGGCTCCCAGCTGACTAGCCTTCAGTGGGCAAAGAGATCAATGTATAACACAAATCTAACAATTTCACAACTTCTTTAAAACCCTGCAGTTGTTTCCCATTAAGTTTGTTCCTAAGCAGACAGTCTTCAAGTTCAGGTTCCTTTCTAATGATCTAGCTTCTTTTTTTCCTTCTCCCTGTTGCCTCATATGTTGTTCTCTAACTATTCAGAATTATTTGTAGCTGTTCATATACTCTCTACCCTTCCTCAGATCGATGCTTTTGCTCCTGCTGTTTCTTACCCCTTAGAAATTATTGCCACCCCAATCCTGGTTATCAGAACTTTTCAAATTTATTGGCAGATGGAAGAAATAATATTTCTATAATACTTCAAAATCAGAATTCTGTGTACTTATATAATTTTACTTAAATGTTAACCTCTGTGGATTCTTTACTTACCTGAGTCTCAACTTATTTTCCTTGGGGAGTATTTACTTATTTTTTATTGTTTGAGTTAAATATTATGGTAGTTTAAATACCTGTTTTCACTTGACTGTTATGGCACTGCTTTTTTAAAAGCAAGTATCAATATAAACTTCAGTATGGTGAAACCAGTTAATATGCTTGTTAAATGAATTCATGTTTAAAGATAAGTATGTTTTAAAGACAGTCACAACCAAGGAATGGAATAATGTGATTTTGTAAAGTATCCATGAGAATAACATTAAAGCACATTAACCCATTTTCTGCTGAAATCAATATTTAATAATGAGTATTAAGCATCAGGTTATTATATTATATTGAATAGCTCATGTTTTCTTTTTTATTGATTTTGTTTTTTACTTCAGCTTAAAGCCTTTTAGAAGAAACTGTAGACATGAAACCAATTATAGCCATTGAAATATCAAGTTATTCATCAAGACATAATATCACAAATGATTCAAATGAATGTAAAGTATTAGAAATGAGCAATATGTGCTTGGAAATTATCCACAGAAACAGTGTACAATTTCCTTTACTGTGGACTTGTTTCTTTGCATTCCATTTGTGTAGTATTTACAATTTATTTCTGGGTATCCATCAAGTATAGTAACCTTACTAGCTTTAAATTCATGATATTCAAAAATTGTCTAATAATAATAATTAAGAGTTTGACACAATTGGTGTTTGTCTTATATATTCTTTTTTAAAATGACTAATGTTTCTTTCCTTGTATTTTTAAAATTTGGATCTTCTGCAGGTGCATAGGCTCAAGTATTGAAGACTGCATCGGCCTGATGGATAGGTACTTGGTGTGCTTGCTTCCCATGTTCTTCCTCCAAGGCTCCATGTGTGAGCACTGGTGCATGTGTGTGCATGCCACTGTGAATGGAGAATGATGTTTTCTGTTCTGTAATTGCCTGCAGGTGTAGCGGTCCCACTAGTCATGACTGCATTTATTACCTTTGGACGGGCCATTCCACTTTACCACAACATGCTAGGTAACATCTACCATGTTTCCATTTTGTCACTCAAATCCTTTCCCAGTTATCATGGATAAAAAAAGTACTAACCAGTTGGGTGAAGTTTATAATACGTTAAATCAGGGAGTTTTGAAAGAGGCATGTAACCCTTTACTTTTCAAGCCACATTTCTTAAGTCTTCTTCCTTTATTCATTATGACTATAGAATCCAAATTAGTAATATCATTGATTTTTAATTTTGTACAATTTAAACAATATTTTAAATATTAATCTAGAGCTTTAATAGTCTTTATGTTCTTAATTATGTAGATGATTACAAAAAATATTTTAAGAGTGTAATTTGCAGAAGTTGATCTATTTTTGTAAGGTGTTTGTTACTTGATTCAATTTCTGATTTTATGTTATTTTGAACTGGTTGTTATATTCTCTAGGCATAAGAATTACTATAGACTAAAGGCAGTGTAGAAAATATTTTGTTCAGGTGAAAGTACAAGTTAGAATTAAAAAACAAAATATTTCATTAATGTTTATACAAAAACTTTACTTAAATGTTTGTAGTGGTTTTATTCAAAATCACCAGAACCTGGAAATTACTCAAATGTTTTTTAATTGTGGTATATCTATACATTGTAACATTACTCAGCAACAGAAATGAACAAACTACTGACATACACAAAACATGGATGGATCTCAAAAACATTAAGCTAAGTTTAGTGTTAGATTGTTTATTTGAGATTTTTTTCTTGTTTCTTGATGTGAGATTGTATTGCTATAAATTTCCCTCTTAGAAATGTTTTTGCTGTGTCACATAGATTTGGGGTTGTCGTATTTTCCTTGTCATTTGCTTCTGTGTATTTTTTTTAATTTCTTCTTTGATTTCTTCAGTGATTTCTTGGTTATTTAGTAGCACACTGTTTAGCTTCCATGTATTTGTTTTTTTTTTCCTGTAATTGGTTTCCAATCTCATAGTGTTGTAGGCAGAAAAGATGATTGATACGATATCAATTTTCTTAAATTTTTGGAGGCTTAATTTGTGACCCAAGATGTGATCTATCCTGGAGAATGTTCCATGTACACTTGAGAAGAAAGTATATTCTGCCGCTTTTGGGTGGAATGTTCTATAAATATCAATTAGATATATCCGGTCTATTGTGTCATTTAAAGCTTGTGTTTCCTTATTAATTTTCTGTTTTGATTATCTGTCCATTGGTGTAAGTGGTGTGTTAAAGTCCCCTACTATTATTGTGTTATTGTCGATTTCTCCTTTCATGGTTGTTAACATTTGCCTTATGTATTGAGATGCTCCTATGTTGGGTGCATAAACATTTATAATTGTTATATCTTCTTCTTGGATTGATCCTTTGATCATTATGTAGTGTCCTTCCTTATCTCTTGAAACAGTCTTTATTTTAAAGTCTATTTTACCTGATACAAGTATTGCTACTCCAGCTTTCTTTTGATTTCCATTTGCATGGAATATCTTTCTCCATCCCCTCACTTTCAGTCTGTATGTGGCCCTAGGTGTGAAGTGTGTCTCTTGTAGACAGCATATATATGGGTCTTGTTTTTGTGTCCATTCAGCCGGTCTGTGTCTTTTGGTTGGGGCATTTAATCTATTTACATTTAAGGTTATTATAGATATGTATGTCCCTCTTACCACTTTCTTAATTGTTCTGGGTTTGTTTTTGTGGGTCTTTTTCTTCTCTTGTGTTTCCTACCTAGAGAAGTTTCTTTAGCATTTG
This sequence comes from Mesoplodon densirostris, assembly GCF_025265405.1. NCBI lineage: Eukaryota > Metazoa > Chordata > Mammalia > Artiodactyla > Ziphiidae > Mesoplodon > Mesoplodon densirostris. The sequence continues at coordinate 26,076,967 of NC_082668.1, forward strand.
TTGTAAAGCTGGTTTGGTGGTGCTGAATCCTCTTAGCTTTTGCTTGTCTGAAAAGCTTTTGACTTCTTCATCGAATCTGAATGAGATCATTGCTGGTTAGAGTAATCTTGGTTGTAGGTTTTTCCCTTTCATCACTTTAATTATATCCTGCCACTCCCTTCTGGCTTGCAGAGTTTCTGCTGAAAAATCAGCTGATAACCTTATGGGGATTCCTTTGTATGTTATTTTTTGTTTTTCCCTTGCTGCTTGTAATATTTTTTTCTTTGAATTTAATTTTTGTTAATTTGATTAATATGTGTCTTGGTGTGGTTTTCCTAGGGTTTATCTGTATGGGACTCTCTGTGCTTCCTGGACTTGGGTGACTATTTCCTTTCCCATGTTAGGGAAATTTTCCATTATTATCTCTTCAATTATTTTCACAGATGCTTTCTTTTTCTCTTCTCTTCTGGGACCCCTATAATTCAAATGTTGGTGTGTTTAGTGTTGTCCTAGAGGTCTCTGAGACTGTACTCAATTCTTTTCATTCTTTTTTTCTTTATTCTGCTCCTCAGCAGTTATTTCCACCATTTTGTCTTCCAGCTCACTTATTAGTTCTTCTGCCATTGATTCTTTCTAGTGTAGTTTTCATTTCCGTTATGTGTTGTTAATCTCTGTTTGTTTGTTCTGTAGTTCATCTAGATCTTTGCTAAACATTTCTTGTATTTTCTCAATCCATGACTCCATTCCTTTTCCAAGATTCTGGATCTTCTTTACTATCATTACTCTGAATTCTTTTTCAGGTAGACTGCCTATTTCCTCTTCATTTATTTGGTCTTGTAGTTTTTTACCTTGCTCCTTCATCTGTGACATACTTTTTTGCCATCTCATTTTTTTTTTAATGAGTGAGATTGTGTTCCTGTCTTACTGATTGTTTGGCCTGAGGCTTCCAAAACGGGTTTGTAGGCTATTGGGTAGAGCTGGATATTGGTGCTGAGATGAGTAAATCCATGAGACCTCACTCTGATGAATATTCCCTGGGTTCTGAGGTTCTCTGTGAGGCCAGTCATTCAGACTCAGAGCTTTCAGTGCAGGAACTTCGGCCTGACCCCAGGATCGTGAACCAATATCCCACAAGCCACCTGAGGCAGCAGAAGAAAAAAGAAACAAAAAGCAGTAACAAAGTAAAAAATAAAATTAGACTAGGAAACTAACAGGTAGGTTAGGAAGAATATAAAAATAGTGGGAATGTAAATTGATACAACCACTATGGGAAAGAGTATAGAGGTTCCTTAAAAAACTAAAAATAGAACTACCATATGACCCATCAATCCCACTACTGCACATATACCCTGAGAAAACCATAATTCAAAAAGAGACATGTACCACAATGTTCATTGCAGCACTATTTACAATAGCCAGGACATGGTACCAACCTAAATGTCCATCGACAGATGAATGGATAAAGAAGATATGGAACATATATACAATGGAATATTACTCAGCCATAAAAAGAAATGAAACTGAGTTATTTGTAGTGAGGTGGATGGACCTAGAGTCTGTCATACAGAGTAAAGTAAGTCAAGAAGAGAAAAACAAATACTGTATGCTAACACATATGTATGGAATCTAAAAAAAAAAATGGTACTGATGAACCTAGTTGCAGGGCAGGGATAAAGAGGTAGACATAGAAAATGGACTTGAGGACATGGGGTAGGAGGGCAAAGCTGGGGCAAAGTGAGAGTAACAGTGACATATATACACTATCATGTAAAATATTTAGCTAGTGGGAAGCAGCAGCATGGCACAGGAGATCAGCCTGGTGCTTTGCCACAACCTAGAGGGTTGCAATAGGGAGGGTGGGAGGGAGGCTCAAGAGGGAGGCAATATGGGGACATGTGTATGCATATGGCTGATTCACTTTGTTATGCAACATTAACTAACAGTATTATGAAGCAATTATACTCTAATAAAGATCTATTAAAAAATAAAAACATTAAGCTAAGTGAAAGAAGCTAGACTTAAAAGAATACATAGTATAGGATTCCATTTATAAGGCACTCTTGGAAAGGAAGAACTATGGAGACAGAAGTCGATCAGTATTGCCAGGAACTGGGAGGTGGGAGATGAGTTGGACTACAAAAGGTCATAAGGAAATTTGAGGAGATGATGGAACTGTTCTGTATCTTGATAGTGGTGACAGTTACACAAATGTATGGGCTTGTCAAAAATGGTCATTCAGTTAAAAATAATGAATTGTACTATATATAAATTATACCTCAATAAATTTGACTTTTAAAACATCTCATATTTAGGAAAATAGTAACTTTACAATGTTATGTGGAAATATTGTTAGCTTTCTTTATGAAACAAATTAATTGTATCTTTTGGAAGAGAGAAAGTAGTACTAAATTACAATTAGCAAAGCAACTGTTTTGGATAAAGCACTGCCTTTTCATGTAAAGTTTTGATTGAAATATAACATATATAGTGTAAAAATACATAAAACATAAGTGTAAAGCTCAGTGAATTTCTCCAAATGAAACATTTATGTAATAATCCGCCAGATCAAGAAACAGAATAGTATCAGAACCAGAAATGCTTCTTGTACTCCATTCTGAGGGTAACAACTGCCTTGAATGCTAACAACATAGGTCAGTTGCCTGTTTTTTGTACTTTGTATAAATTGAATCATAAACTATGTCCTCTTTACATCTGGCTTCTTTTGCTAAATATTATATTTATGAGATTCATCTAAGTCATCTAATTTAGTTGTAGTTTTTTTTCAGTTATATGGTATTTTGCCTTTAAATGTTTTTAAAGTAGTCAAATGAGTGATATGTTTTATTAACAAATTATTTTAATGAAGTAAAGAGAGCAATTAAACTCTAAAAAAAAAGGAATCTGATAGAGTTAAGTGACTTATACAACAGTGGCACTTTGATATTTGGGCATAATCAAGACCAGTTAGTACAGTTGTTCAGAGCAAGGTCAAATTATGGGGAAAAAATTCAATAAGAGAGAGACAGAGAGAGAAAGAGGGAGGGAAAGAGAACCTAAGGCCCAAGCTGCAGTTTTATAAGCTAGGGTCTATTTTAAATTGTTCCTATATACATGAAATATTTTTTCCTCCTTGAACCTTTGGTTGAGTCACTGTACTATCACTTTGAAACATGTTTTCACATTTGTTTTGATGATTTTTTAATAATTATCACAGCCAATTAACAAGAGGTGATGTAGTATGGTGGTTAAATGTGCTGTCTTTGGAATTCAATTTTCTGAGTTCAAAGTCAGGTTCTACCATTTTTTAAATGTGTGACCTTATGGAAGTTCCTTATATTATCTGAGCTTCACTTTCTTCATTATACAATAGGAATATTAATATCATTCATAAATTGGCTATGAAGATTGAATGAGTCTATAAAACAGTGCCTGGTTTAAATAAATCACTCAATAAATGCTATTACTTATTATTTCTCTAGATATCAAATATATTAAATGTTGAGGATGGAGGAATATACTCCTCTAGGGGGAGGGAAGTCTCTCAGAGTCACCCAGGGAGCTTTGATGTGTCCTGCTACCTCTGTCTTTTTTTTTTTTTTTTTTTTTTTTGCAATACACGGGCCTCTCACTATTGTGGCCTCTCCCATTGCGGAGCACAGGCTCCGGAAGTGCAGGCTCAGCAGCCATGGCTCACGGGCCCAGCCGCTCCGTGGCATGTGGGATCTTCCCGGACCGGGGCACGAACCCGTGTCTCCTGCATCGGCAGGCGGACTCTCAACCACTGCACCACCAGGGAAGACCCCCTCTACCTCTTTGATAGTCCTTTGAAGGAAGGGAGGACATTTCTTTCTTCATCTTGAGAATCACTGTCATAGCGAGGGCCACTTGTACCAATGGCAGTAGGTCATAGGCAGAGGCATATGCAGAGACAGAGAAAGAGTTAAAACCATAGTGGTGGGTGACTTGTGGCTTTCAATTATAGTAGTTGAGGTTATATAACTCAAAATCATAGTGTATCTTATAGATTTAATATTTACAACATTAAAAAAAAAGTGGTTTGGGAATTTTCAGTCCTCTTGCTTGCATAGATTCCCAGTCCATTCCCCATAGTCTCAGACTAATACACCTAATTCAGATGAGTTTTGTCATAAATAGGTGACCATGACCAGTAGCAACATATAGATTGTACAGTTCAGCCCATCATTCCAATGAAAAATCACCTGTAGGCCTTTGTACAGGTAAAGAGCAGAGGTTCTTGAATGTGAAAGCCTGAGTTCAAGTGTTGACTCTACAATATTTTTTATGTGTAAAATGGGGACAATAATGGTAATATTTAAAATGAGAATCCTTATACCTCATAAAATTGGTGTGAAGATTAAATGAGATAATGCAAAGGAGCCATTATCTAGTATATGTTCACTGGTGATATTTATGACTCTAGTTGAAATATTAGCAAAACAGTCTTTTTAAAAATCTCATGATGTTGTGTTCTATTAGTATTTTATATCAGGGCATTAACCCAATAGTTCAATGGCTATGGAATTAACATATCAAAATTTCTCAGGTTTTAAGTACTTAAATTTTATATCACACTTCTAAGTATAATGAACTCAAAGAATTGGTAGTAGGTAGCTAATTGTTCCTTTCAGAAAACTCTAGATATCTTTAATTAATACCTGTTTTGAACTTAAATTTAAAGCAATGTTACTCTGTTCTTCAATTGTATTGACTTGTTAGATTTGATTGACTTGCCAGAGGCTGTTTATAAGGCAATTTGGAATTTATATGAAAGATTTAGCTTGGACACTTTGGAAAAGTATTTATGACCATAGAGAATTTTGACATGGATTGGGTGAGAAGTAAAAGTAACAGTTACCTCCTTTTTCAGGTCCTTAGTATTGCAGTAAATGCTTACCTCTCTGAAATGGGGTGGGTATATATTTAATTGAAAGCAGGTGACTAGTCTAGTAATATTCAGATCATTTTCCATTTTTAAATTACATCACAGTTTTCTTTAAGCTTCTGTCTGAATTGATTAAAATAAATCTTACATAATAGGAGGACAAAAACATGATATAAAATAATGATTTAAGTTTCATAAACCATGCTTTAACTGGGAGATTATCCAAAGCCTAGTTTTTTTTTAGTTACAGAAAATTACATTGAGCATGTCAATGTGACCATCTCAAGATATTTAGAGTTCATACTCCCTACTGCCCCATTATGCTATATTCTATTTCCTAAACCAGCAGGAAAAGAAATTGAAGATTTAAATGAAAACAGGTGAAATGTTTCCAATCTTGATCGACTTTCATTTTCTAAGCAGTGTTATTCTTTCCCGAGCCTGCAATTTGTGAATTGGTTTTCCACACTCGATTTACTTTACAGGCTGCTGCTGGAATTTCTTCCAGGAAGATTGGATAGCACAGTATAGATTTTTTTTTTTTTTACCTGTAGCCTCCTAGAATATGCTACTTATAGTGAAAATAATACTTGATATTTTGAAACATCTCCATTCTTTTCTTATGTGAAATAAATGACTTAAAAATAGCTTTTAGCTTTGATGCTCTTCCTTCCCTATCAAGGATCCTATGAAGAAATATGTTCAAAAAGTTTATTATTAATATTATTATTATTATTCTTTTTTGTATGTGATTTATTTTAACTTGCATATATGGTGTTTTCTTATAGATTCTGATAAACAATGTATTAGATTCTATTCTATTTTAGTTTCTTTGTCAAACATCCATCCAAAGCTTTTTTAAAATCCTTACTCCATTAGAGACTAAACTTGTTCATCTCAGCAAGCAAAGTCTCTATTTGGCAAAGCATTTTTTTTGTTAGCTAGCAATTCAGACTCTAAACTAATAATTTTTATTGAATTTGTGACAGAAATTATAACAACTACTAGATACATGTTCAAGCATTTTTATCTGGCTGTTTGTTTCAACTCAATTATCCTAAATGCTTCACAATATGAAATAAGGTAATTGAACTTAGTTTAACTCCCTAAATCTCATATAGCCAGATATTTGAAACGTTTTATATTCCTGTCGCATTTTAATGCCTGTGTCACACTTTCACTTTACGATATAGCGTTTATTACCTAAGAGGTCGGTTTATTCTTTAGCAGTGTGACCCATGTGTGATATATGAGAGAGATGATGTGATATTTTTGGCACCACTCTCACAAATGGCACAATCCTTTTTCTTTGTTTCGCCCCCAAGGAACTTAATTCTTATGTCTAAATCGAATGGTCAAAGTTGCCTGTAGATAGTTACCTTATTTGAGTGGCAGTTGTGTTATGATCCCTAAGTACAATAAATAAAAGTACACAGGCTTTTTATTACAAGTCTATCCTTAGTCCACCATATTCTAGACATTAAATTTACTTTTGAATTAAAGAGCATTCGAAGAAGTGAAGGAGAGTGTGTGAATTTCTCCTTTTCCAGCTGATTTGGGTCCCACACTTCCCAGTACGCATAAAATACCAAAATTGTCAAAGAAGCATAAGGCAAGAGTAAAACAGATCAGTTGTTGTTAATTCCTGTTCATACAGTTCAAGTGGTTATTTTAAACAAAAGTATTTAGTGGCACAATGTTGCATGAGTGGCGTTTATAATGATACCAAAATACCCACACATTGTTATAAAGCTTTTACAGATCCTGGAAACATTAATATTAAACTCAAACCCACTGACTGTAAAAATGTGACCAGAAGTCATAGTTACGGTTGAAAGTCAAAAGAGATTTTAAGAGCATTGACTTTAGAACTGTAATAGAAAATCTAAAGATAGCATTATTGAACTGGGAAGATGTTTATTATACTAGTTAAGGGTCAGAGCAAAAATTCAGTGGATCGAGGGAACAATTATGAATAATTTTTCACTCTTTCCATAAGCATCTTGCTACAGCATAGAAATTATGATGTTTGTAATTATTAATTTCTGATCTGGAATGATGTCAGGACTGCCTTCAGTCAGTTATCTTAGAATATCTTAAGCTTCACTGAAATTCGTTACTGACAATCTAATGTGTTTTATTAAAAATGGAAGCAAAAAAATGAAAGATATTCCTGAAGCCTCAGCTCCTTTCTTTAGACAGATATTTACAGTTTTAAAAGTACTTTGCATGTGTTTTTCCAGTATTCAACCCCTGGCATTGTTTACTTATAGAGTACAATTTAGAGGTATAAGTATGTCATCGATATTACTCAGGATTTTTATTCGGGATTTTAGTAGACTAGAATATTAAATTTTATTTCATAATATTTTATTTCTAATATCTTTCAGACTAAGAGCTGTCTAAATTGCAACCAACTAAAACTATAAACCCATTGCAAACATTTCTGTAGCTGGTATATATAGAGATACATTGACATGGTACAAAGGAAGTGAAAAAGTAAGAGATATGGCAAAATGCACAATAATTCCTAATAAAGAAAAATTACTTCATGCTTTCAAATGACTAAGATATAAATGCGTTAAACAACTAGTTATATATATATATATATATATATATATATATATATATAATGTTTGTATATATTGTAAAAAATGGCATTTGACCTGGTCCTTTACTAACATCTGACACAAAAGTTATCAGTAAATTTTTGGAAGTCCTAAGGTAATGCCTTCTCATCTAGTCAGCACCCAAATACTATTTGAATATCTGGGAATTTAATATGCTATAGAATGATGAGGGTTACCACATATACCATATATCTTTGGTCATTTACTTACTCCTGATATTTAATCCTTAAAATCATGCTTAGTATGTGTGTGAAATGATTTCAGTGTTTTATAGAAAAAAACATCAGTAATTATATAACAGTGAATGTATTAAACTTCTCAAATGTGAAGGTATTAGTGAATTTAGGATCTAAAACTATCAGAGTTTGCCCTCAAAACCTATTTTGAAATTCAAAATATCATAAATCTGGATTATATATTTGATAACTAAAATGGTAAGGATTAAACAAAAAAAACTTTGTGATTAGGTAAAGTGACTGAATTGTTCAACTGCTATATAAGTTTTTTATTACCATATAAAAAATTGCCATAAGCTTAGCAGCTTAAAAACAGAAATACAAACAAAAACACAGTTCTATAGGTAAACGTACAAGCATGTCTATTTAGGTCTTCTGTCCATTTTTGGATTGGGTTGTTTGTTTTTTTGATATTGAGCTGCATGAGCTGCTTGTATATTTTGGAGATTAATCCTTTGTCAGTTGTTTCATTTGTAAATATTTTCTCCCATTCTGAGGGTAGTGAGGTGGATGGACCTAGAGACTGTTATACAGAGTGAAGTAAGTCAGAAAGAGAAAAACAAATACCGTATGTGTTAACATGGAATCAAAAAAAAAAAAAAAAGGTTCTGAAGAACCTAGGGGTAAGACAGGAATAAAGACCCAGATGTAGAGAATGGACTTGAGGACACGGGGAGGGGCAAGGGTAAGCTGGGATGAAGTGAGAGAGTGACATGGACATATATACACTACCAAATGTAACATAAATAGCTAGTGGGAAGCAGCTGTATAGCACAGGGAGATCAGCTCGGTGCTCTGTGACCACCTAGGGGGTGGGATAGGGAGGGTGGGAGGGAGACACAAGAGGGAGGAGATATGGGGATATATGTATACATATAGCTGATTCAATTTGTTATAAAGCTAAAATTAACACACCATTGTGAAGGAATTATACTCCAACAAAGATGTTAAAAAATAATAAATTATAGACATGTCTGGGTTCTCTCCTTAGGATGTCACCAGGCTGAAATCAAGGTGCTGTCTAGGCTATGTTCTCACCCAGAGGTTGGAGTCCTTTTCCAAGTTTACTCAGGTGGTTGGCAGAATCTGGGTCTTTGCAGTTATAGGACTGTGACTCTTGTTTCATTGCTTATTCTTTGCATTGGGCATTCCTTGTCATGCAGCCTGTTCCATCTTCAAAGACAGCAACAGTGTGCCAGTTTTCTCATTACAGAATCTTTTAAGTTTTACCTCTCTGATCTCTAGACCCAAATTCAAAGGCACCTTGATTAGATCAGGCCCACCTGATTGTCTCCCAGCCTTAAGGTCAAGTAATTTGGGACCTTAATTACATCTGCAAAATCCTTTTATAACACACCCAGAATAGTATTTGATTGAATAACTGAGTGAATGTATGTTTATACACTATAGGCTGGAATCTTGTGGGCCACCTTTGAATTTTGCCTACTTTACTACCATAGCACTTTCAATGCTCCCTTTCTTATTTCTTCTTGTCCTGCAAGAAAAGAACTTTATTTTCTGTGTCCTATGCAACTTTGCCATATAAGAACACCTTTAAGTCTGAGATAAATTTGTCTTGCTACCTTCAAATAATTTATTGCTTGCTTGTCTGAAAAAGAGCCAAAAGCAAGCAATTAAAGTGTTGTCTTAGAACTAAAACCAGGGTTCTTTTGTACATTTAAAACCAGGGTTCTTTTGTATAATTATTTTCTATAAGGTAAGACCTCAATGTACACATTGGCTCCAGGTGTTCAATACTCCATTTGTGAGCAGTAACTCATAATATAATTAGGATCAAACTGCCCTGATGTTAACTCCAAGTTTATTGCCTTTACATTTATTTGTCAGACAGGTGAGTCTTCCCCAAGAGTGCTCTAGACCTGCCCCATTCAATACGGTAACCATAAGCCACATGTGCTCATTGAGCACTTTAAATATGGTTAAAACAAATTGAGATGTGCTGTAATTGTAAAATGTACACCAGATTTTAAAGACATTGTATGAAGAAAGGAATGTAAAATATCTCATTAAAATTTTGCATTGATTACATGTTGAAATGCTAATAATTTTGGACATATGGGTTAAATAAAATTTTATCATAATTAATTTCATCTCTTAAGAATACATCTACTAGAATATTTTAAATAACCATTTGCTTGCATTAAATATCTGTTGCACAACACTACTCTAGAGCTGTTATCATAAAACTTGGAATACTCTTACCAATGAAAACCTTTCATCACACACTCATCTATGCAGTTATATAAATAGAATTTATCATAGATATTTAAAGGGATAGAATAAAAATTTAATATAAACAGAAACTAATTTTTTTTCTTACCTCCTCACCTTGGAGGTCACAGATTTTGATTCTAGAATGTGATATCTAGGTGGAGAGGTAGCAGGCCTTTTTCCTATGAATATTTTGGTAACTGTTTTGAGCACAATAAGAATGATGGAGGGAATGGTTTTTCATGTTCACAAAAGGGTATTTATTTTACCATCTTTGATAGGTTGCAGATGGGATGAGTCAGACAGAGCCAAGGAGAAACATCTGTTTGCCTGTACCCATTGCATATATCTGTAGATTTATATGTGCCCACAGATCTTATAAACTTCTACAAGAGAAGACTAAAATATAATCATCTGGGTCTGCATTCAGAATTCTGAGTATTGTCTACTTTTTAAATTGAAAATCACTCAGAGACATGGAATTATATTGCAAAGACTCTTAAAATTGCATTTTGTAGCCAATATTTCTATTAAAATATTGTTTCAGTTTTTATATGTCATAAATGAACAATACTTAAGCAGAAATATTTCTTAGGTATAGGTCAAAGTTTCTATTTTTATGCCTGACACACACACACACACACACACACACACACACATATATATATATATATGTCTATTCAGAAAAGAGTCAAAATTATTCTCCCATATAACTCAGGCATACACTGGATTAGACCCTAAATACCTTTTCTTTTTTTTTACATTTCCTATTTAACTAAAGGTATCTAATTAACTGGGACCCCCTTCTGTGACATGGTTACATAAAATGATATGTAGATATTAACTTAAATTACTCTCTTCATGATTTTTTCTTATTAACATCAGCACATTCCCTAACTAATCATTCTTTCATAAACATACAATTATTTTTATACTATGTATGTAGGCAGGAGCTAATTAACAGAGAGCACTTTGACTTACCAATGAAATTCCTCACAGTGATTTCATTCTTTGCTACCATCCCCCCTCAAACCAAAACTGATATAATTTCATTTTAGTAATTTCACAACCAACGAAAGAATGATCAGAAAAGGGAAACCCACCTCTAATAAACACTGAATGCCTCTAGCCATTGCAGTTTTCATAGCATTCTGTTCCTCTGCCCAGAGTAAAGCATTCCATATGCTTGAGTCATTTATGGAATAATTATAGTTACTTTTAGTAGAATTAAAATAAAACAACAATAACAAAACCCCTTACCATAAAAAGTTTACTTGTTGAAGGGAAAAAATAAAACAACAACGATTTTTTTAATGAAAAAAGCAAAATTTATTTCCAAAGTTGTTTGTTTCTTGAACCTCTGGATCCCAGTTCCTAGTGTTCATATCCCAAGTTCAAATCCCAGAGTAAATGCGACCATTGTTCTATGCAATAAGAAAGAAAGGAACAACGGAAAAAATCAAAACACCAGTTCTTATTTCTTTCTTAGAATAGCGTTACTTTTTCCAAAATCTCAGACTTAGAGCTTGTTTTTTGCCATGCTTTAAAAAATATATATATAATATATGTCTATCAGGTGCACTACACTATCACATTTAACTTTCATGATATAAAATAGTTATCACCATTATCATTTAACAAATGAAACAGGTTCAGAGCAATTTACAAAAAATCACTTGGCTGGTAAGTAGAAAAGCAAAGATTTGAGCTCAACTGTTTGTGATTGATTCTACAAACCACATTTCCTTCTTTCTACTAGATTGGTTCCCAAGTGGAAGAACAGTTAAGAGTTATTTGTATGGTGAGGCTGATAGAATATTTTATAGCCTACTAAAATAGTTTCACCCATTGTCTTTCCCTTAGTCCTGACTTTTACCTATTTAGCTTTCCTCCGATGTATAGCATTTATAATGCTTGTCCTCAAACAGCATATTTTAGTCTAACAATATACCTGGCACTGCTTGGTGAGAATATATCAATATTTCCCATGTTCTAAGCATATACTCATGTAGGATGGTAACATAATATAAATATATTTTTACTTTTTTATATATTAATACATTAGTGACAAATCTAAGACATTTATGAATAAACATAGGTGAATTTTTTTTCTTTAATCTTTTCTATAGTGGCAGTTATTTATAAATTCTGTATGGATTTGGTAAAAGTACTGTGATTCCATATGAGAACTGCTTCCATCAGACCTGACACAAATTCCATTAATGCTGCCACCCCTAGACTCACTTACCAAAGGTGGAAATAAGAATCCAAGCTTTATGGACACTCAGCAATAAAATAATAGACAATATAGTGCTGGGCTTTGGCAGGTTTTTTCTTTAGATTTTCCTCTCTAGTTTATACTGTAAGATTTGTGGGATGGGGCAAAGTTGATTGAAAGTCATAGTGAGTACAAAATATAGAGCATGAATCCCTAGATTGTGTATCATTTCATTCTGTTTGATAAGGTAAAACATGATTTCTGCTAAGAAAAATTCTTCCCACTATTGATACAATCAAACATACCATATTTTATTTGTTTTTTGAAATGATAAAACAAGAAAAAAACCCACTCTTCTATATATGTTACTTAACAATAACCAGCCAGTAAATATTCATTAAATTACTACACGTCAAGCACTGAGGAGAGAATGAAAAAAAAAAATAACACAATACATAATGTAAAATTTACAATGCAGTAAAAGATGTAAAATATTTAATATCATTTTATAATTATTTGCATTTTTATTTACTATGAGGAAAATTGTAAATGGATTGGATGATGTTGGGTTGGTAAAATAGAAAAATATTACAGATGACACATGGGTTTTTGAACTGAGTTAACTGGGTGAGAGGTGATGTGATAAACTGAGACAAAGACTCAAGAAGAAGTGGAACAAATTTTATGTGGAAAATAAAAAATTCTGTTTGGGGTGTGATAAGCTTGAGATGCTTACTTGAAATCTGAGTGAAGATTTTGAATGGGCAGATGGTTGTAACACTCTGGAGCTCAAGAGAGGGGTCTGAATCATCAGTCATATTTAAATCCAAAACATTGGATGAGACTGCACAGGCAGACTGTGCAGATGGAAATGAAAACTTAGCAATGAGCCTTAGGATATTCCATCATTTAAGGGACAGAAGAGAGGAGAAGAATATAATATAATGAAGGAGATTAAGACAGAGAAATTGAGGGTAGGAAGAAAACCAGGAAAAAAATGAATTCTGGAAGCCAAGTGAAGAAAGTTACTAGGTGAAGGGCAGTGAGACTAAGACTAATGTTGATAGAGAAGAAGTATTGACCATCTTATCTGACAAGATGGAGGTTATGGGTGAAACTTGAAAAGATTAGAGCAGTTTCCATAGGAGTGGTGGTGATAAAATGTATTGACTTGAAATGGCTCAAGAAGAGGCTGGGAGACAGAAATAGAGACAACTGGTACAGAGAAAGCTTTCAAAAGGTGTTTGCTGCAAATAGAGAATATGAAATCAAGATAAAGTTTTTTTTTGTTTATTTGTTTTTCTTAAGTTGGGAAACATTATACCATATTTGTAAGATGATGGGAATGATTCAAAAAAATATTTCAGGAGATAATGAACAACTGCAGGCAAAATTTTCTTTAGTTATCAGAAGGGATGGAATTCAGTGTGCAAGTGGAGAAGTTGACCATAGAAAGGAGCAGGAACTGTGCATCCATTGTAACTGGAAGAAATTTAGAGATTATAGGCAAATAGGCTGGTAGACAGTGGATTTGCTGGTAAGAAGATGGAGCAATTCACAACCTGTCATCTTTTTAAATGAAATATAAGATGAGGTCATCATTTTAGATTAGTGTAGGGGAGGCAATATTGGAATTTTTAAGAAAGAGAAGATTTGATAGTCCACCAAAGATAGAAGGAGCTCATACTAGATGTATAGTATAAATTAGAATGATCCCTTTGCCGTATTTTATTCAGCCATGTTATCATTGTTTAGATCATGTAGGCATGGGTACTTGGAAATTTGTGTTTACCCAGGATTGGAGTTTTGCCAGGTATCTACTAGAGCCAGGATGTAGAGACCAATGAATTAAGGCTATATGAAAAAGAAATGATAATAGCAAAGGTCATAAAAATTAAGTTGAGTAATGAGGGAAGTCAGTACATAAAGGAGGCTGAATGTACAATGAAAACACATTAGTGTCAATGGCCTGAAGTTCCCAATATTATCAAATATTGTTGAAGCAGAGATAACAGCCTAGGTGAATTAAAAAATGGAAAGCTGCTAGCCTGAAAGTAGTGTACTTGAAATAAAAGTTCTGGAGGTAGTGCAATAAATAGTACAATGAATGGGAGTGGGAGGTTGAAGCTATTGGACGTGAATAAGCAGGGAATTGGAAGTCAGGAAGTTGGATGAAGATGGAGAGAAGTGAGAAGACTCAACAAATATTTAGAATTTAAAAATTTTTACTGGACTTGGTAACTAACTAGATATGAGGTAATTGAGAGAAGAAACTTAATAATTATTACTAGGTTTCTGACTTGGAAAGTTGGATAGATGTTGGTAACATTAACTTATATGTGGCACAGTGTGGCAGTGATAAACTCATGAATGTGTTTTTGGATGGGTTGAATTTGGGGTGATTTTGGTAGATCCAAGTGATGTTAAGTAGGAAATTTAATGTGAAGCTATGGAAGTGTCTCCATATACAGGTGGAATAAAAATGAATAGGAAGTGTGAAATACAGAGAACTAGTGTTGATGTATTTTGAGAAATTTACACTTGAAGTAAAGGAGAGTGTTAGGGAAATAGTTGGAGAGGGAATAATATCAAGAGAAGGATATATTGAAGATAGATGAAATTTGAGTCTGTTTTGGAAGGCCTTATAGAGAGTGAAAGGGTAGAGACACAGGAGAGAGAGATCATCAATTATAGGAATTTCCTGAAAAATCTAGAAGAATTAGGTGGCAAAAGAAATGTGAAAGGATTAGACTTGCAGACAAAAAGACACCTGTCATCATTTTATCAGGAGAGAGAAATAGAGGGTAGAGAATATTTAGATAGATGAATAGATAAAGGCTGAGGGAGTTTCTGTTTAATGTTCTGTATTTTCTCTGAAGTTTTAGATGAAGCCATCTTACCAAGAAAGAGGAAGGATATGTTTTGGTATGTGTGAATGTGTGAAGGGAGTAATGGTCTGAAATTTTTAAATTCAAATATAAACTGTTAATTTTTGCATTTAAAGTATTCTGATGTTAATTCACAGATCATCAATAATTTGCAATGTGTTACTCTATGTGTAACCAACTGAAGGTCACCCTTTTTTATTTTTGTATGAAAAATAACAGGTTGTGGTTTGCTATCAATGACTCTGGACTCATTATATTAGAAGACTGTTAAATATTTAATCAGAATCTAACAGCATCCTGTGTGTGTTCTGAGAAATTAACAGATTTCAATACCTGTAGTGATAATTGCAAAATGCTGATATATAACAATTACTACAAAGTACACCAGTATCACAAACATCAGCAATTTTTTGTGTACAATGGTGCAGGTAGAGAACATTTGTATATCAGGAAATCAGTAATATTTTTTTCCTTTTTCTGTGTCCTTGAAATGCTCTTAAGTAAGGAATTATGTTGTTAGGAACAATCCCTTACAAATAAAATATATTTGCATCTGATTGTATTAATGTAACTAAATTTATCCTCAAACCATGATTCTTGTCTTGGCAATTTGTGCCAAGTGCCTCTCTTAAATCTAAAGCCAGTAAAAGTAGAATTCACCATCCTGATGGTTAGAGCAAACTAGCTGGGATTTAGGTATTTCTTTTTCTTTTCTTCTTCCTGTTTTTTAAGATTAATTATTATCTTCAATATATTAAAAAATGATATTTAAAATTACAAAAGTAAAACATGCTCAATGTATTAAATATAGAGGTATGTGTGTATATATGTATGTTTATCCTTCTACACATTTACTCATATACTAATGCATACATATAATAACAAAGGGTTTTGTTTATTTACAGATATGGGAACACCACACATTATTCAACAACTTACCTTACTAACTTAATACATTATGAACAGCCTTCCAGACCAATAGCTTCTTTTTACAGTTGCATTGTTTCCCCTACCATTAATGCACCACCAATCTTACACTGAAAAATAGATTGTTCCAAATTTGTCTTTCACAAATTATAAAATAACATATATGTGTATATCTGGCATTATAAAAAATATGTTTAGCTAGGCATAAATTAAAATACATGGAAAATATTCAATTTATCATTCATATTTGCTAAACATTATTCAAAAAAGTCAAATAGACAATATATTAAAAATTATAAAACTACAAATATTTGAGTTACAGTCTCATTTATATTTATATATAATTCGATATCATAATTTTTTATACCTATCTAAAATTAGATGAGTCCCATCAAAGTATGGCTGAAAGATTTCACCAAAAGTTGCCAAGGACTGCCTGATTTAAAAATTTCTTCTAATGAATGCATTGTTTTATTTATGGTGTCATCAATCATGTTATAGAGAGGACTTGATGGATAAATAAGCTTAATTAATCTTCTTTCAAAGTTTGTTGATATTTTAAAAATTGGCTTTAAGTAATCCTAGATGGACAGATATACATAACTGGATCTTTAATGTTTCAAAAATTCATAAGATGACTCTGATCCTGTATAGTTTTAAAATAATTTAGTAAAACTTAAAAATTAACTTAGTCCTAGCAATGCCTAAACCTTTTAAAAAAATACTAACTCTAGATTGCTTCAAAGGGCCTCTCCCTTTCTTTTCCCTCACTTTCTCTCTCTCTGTCTACATCTTGCTCTCTTTTAATTACTAAGACATCATTACCTGATAATAAAGAATAACTAGAGTGAATGTTACAGGTTGGTGACTGTTGCATATCATCCTAAATTTACTGTTGTAAATTGTTTAAATTAGATTGTAAATTAGATTGTTTTTTACTATTTTGCCAAAAACCTAAAGTACTAATATATCAGTGGTCCCAAAGAGATAATGGTGTTTTCCAGTCACCAACTCACTGCTGGGTAGTGAAGTTAAGGCCTATTAACTGCTATCTCTTGTTCTTCTATTTGCCCTAAGAAAAACTGAAATTTTGCATTAACTCAGGTGGCATGATTATAAGTAAAGGTGATCCATTTGCCTAGGTAATTTCCCACATGGAAAAATAAAGATATGTAATCTGAAAAATTAAAAGACTGAGAAGAAGAAATTTTGTAGATATGTGTCAGTCAAGACATTTAAAAGGAATTAATAGGTCAACTTCGTACTGCTTTTAGATTTCCTTCATGATCATTTACAAGAAAAAGAGATTTTAAAATATCCATCCCTGGATGCCTAAAACAGTATATACTATCAAATATAGCCTACTGTTAATAGTGTACATAATTTCAATAATAAAAAAATAATAGACAACAGATTGAAAAATTAATATTCTAGCTAGGAAGAGAATCTGGTTCATGTAGATGTGGATTTTTTTTCCTTAGTAGGAATGATTTATTTTGCATGTAAATGAAATGGTTTCAGGCAAAGTGTAAAGTTGTCTTGCTATTATATTAATTCAATGTTATTTGAATTGACTTAGGTTTGATTTTTTTTTCTTTGTTTATGTTATCTGGTGGCTCTAAATCTGTATTCAAAACATCTGCAGGATCATAACATCTTCTAAGCAATTGCTTGAGATAAAAATGGGCTTCCCCATAATTAGAAATGTGTTCTAATTTGGGATTGGGGATTTATAAAAGTTCAAAAAGAAGTTATATTGTTAAACATTGTTAGATGCTCTAAAATGTGTTCTTGTGATTTTGGTCACAATAGACCTCCCCTTAGGATATAAAAGCTATCCATTCTATGTTAAAAACATTATTTAAAGTGGAGCCCAGTGACCAAAAGTCTCTGCAAGGAGGGTTTGTTTGTCTTTTCTCTGAGTCCTCTGCAGAGTATTTTAAAAGAGATAGACAGAAACAGCTTCACCCTGTCATTTTTTTTTCCTTTGGGTTACTTCCAATCTGCTATGGACCCAGGAATTAGAAAAATTGGATATTCATGTTTTGCCAAGTTAAATGCTAATGAAGAACTCTGTTTTCTTCATGTTATCTTTATTGATTTTCCAGTACAATATTTGCTTGAGGTTCTTAAATTATGAAAACATTTTAGTACTTTTGAATTTTATCACTATTTGAAAATGGATGGCAATGAACAGGCTGTCCAATACAACATATTTAAATTCCACAACTCAGAAACTACATTCTTGAAGAAGCTTTACAAGCTTCTACTTAGTGTTACTTGTAGATGTGTAGGGCACCTCCCCACCCCACCCCCAATAAGAGTGCTCAGTCAAGGCTGATGTAGGTAAAGCCTGGTAAATAACCAAGAAACTGTGATAATTAAGCGAACATAATAGAAACACCAGGCTTATTAACTGTTACCTGAAAAAGGGAAGAGCCATCTGTTTCATCTTTTGTTTTTAAAAATCTGATTGTCTAGAGATAATGTATTTGATAGTTCAATGAAAGAAAAGAAGTTAAACTTGGAAAATCTGGACATAGTTCCTTTTTCAGTTAGGACTTTACTTGAGCTACAAGTGAAATTAAGCCTGATGATAGTGGCTTCAACAAATAGTTTTATGTGTTATTCTTTAAAATACAGAAGTCTAGAAGTGAGGGAGCTGTTATTGCCTTTGGTTCTATGGATCAGTATCATCGGGGTCAGAATCCATGTCATTGTCTTATCTTTCTGTTTTGGTAGTAAGATGGCTGCTGCAGGTCTAAGCATTACATCTGAGGACACAAGAGGAGGGACGGATTTCATCAGCTGTACCTTTCCTTTCCCAGAATTCCTCTAGCTGAAATTTGCTTTTCTCTCATTGGCTAGAAATTTGTTGTATATTCACATCAAGATGTAGAGAGACTGGGGAAGTTGTTGAGCTTTTTAAAAATCCCTAGATTAGGAGTTTTTAGGGAGCAGTGGATTAGGAATGACAGTTGAGTTAGTCAACCAGAAACTTTGACATAGTATATGGTGAGGGTGAGAGATAGACTTAACTAATACAAGCAAACAAAAATAACAACTGGTCCAAGGATTATTTTCATTGCTTTTATGAGAAAATATTATTTTACTTATTACTTAAAAATCAGAAATAAGCAAATATTAAACACATATTAGCTTCAGTTCAAGAAACATGAAATAACTTTTCCCATTTCCTTTTCACTAGAAATTCTTTACAATTACATTTTTGTTAAGTTTAAAAATATATAGGAAACTCTGAAATTGTTAAAATATTTATGTGCTTTTAAGGGTTGATTTAAGGTGAAAAGTATCTAAATATTTATAGAAGTAAAGTATGCATTCAGTTATTTATTTTTGTAATAATTATTTAATGATTCTTTTCATGAGACAAACTAGCTTCCAAAAAACATGAGGACATCTGTGACATAATTCCAGCACTTAAAGGGCTTATATTTGTACTTTTAAAAATAGAAATTCCATTATTTTACCTTTAAGCTCTGAATATGTACATGTCCCTAATTTTATTTGAAATTTACATATTGGTCATGAAAATAAGACCCTTAAAATTGCAACGCTATTGTAGAACTCCTAGATGAGCTAAATTAAACTGGAAGTCAGTAGGTAACATGGGATATATTAGAACTAAATGTTATAGGTTAGGAATAAAAGAACATTTGCCCCCAAAGGGATAGACTATACTTAAGTAGAGAAGAAAGGAACAGTAATGAGCAAGGATCTAATTATGTGTTTGTAAGCTTTTTCTTAGCTTAAATAAGTGTGGAATGTGAAAGAACACAGAAAGATAAAATTGCCATTTGCCAAAATAAGAGACTTAGGGAGGAGCAGGAAATACCTTTTGGGAGGAGAAGGTTGTTGGAATCAAAGTTTATTTTGGAATTTCTAAGACTGAGATATTAGCTATCTAAGTGGAGACATCAGTTGAAATTGAAATTAAAATATAAATTTAGAGGAGAGGAGGTCTGGACTAAAGATATAGATTTGCTTATCACTACATAGATAAAGAGATGGAGGATATCATATCTACTGAGTAAATATAAGTAGAGAAGAGAAGAAATCCAATGGTTAAGTCCTGGGACCCTTCTACCTCTAGAGGTCAGGGAGATAAGAAGGAAACAAATAACAGGACTGAAAAGGACTGGCCTGATATAGGAGGAACTCAAGGAAAGACAGTGTTTTAAGAAAGGGAAAGTGATCACTCACATGATGTGTTACTAAGTGATTGGTTAAGATTAGATCTAAGAAATGACTATTTAATTTGACAATAAGGAAACCATTAGTGACCTTGACAAGTACTGATTTCGTTGAGAAACTAAATTGTAATGGGAATTAGTTCAATAATTAATAGAGCACCAGTGAATTGAGCAATTCACAATTGTTCCAAATACTATAAAAGTCTTAAGTGAAATAATTGCATTTTTTCTTAAATATATTATCACCTAAAGTATCCTATTTGCTATTTGATTTATTTAATGATAATTATTGAGAATCTTCTTAGAGAATATTACTGGAGGTATAGGGCAATATAAAAGTAGAAATAATAGTCCCTAACCTTACAGGGCTTATCATTTGCCTAGAAATAGAAAAGAATCTGAGAGAGAATAATTATAAACAGCTAAATTAAGTTTAGTTTGGGAGTGTATAAAAGAGTCAAATAGTGCTAAAGGGAGAAACTCTTGTAAATATGATAGCAAAATGGAATGAATTGGGTCACAGAGATAGCAATCAAATTGAGGCCGTTTATTAGCACTTAGCCCTTTATATGTGAACATAACATTGTTCCTATGAAAATTACCAAATCATAAAATAAAAAGTATGAAATGGCCTCTTTCAGAATCATTATGTTTAGCTATCTTTTTCAATTACAGAACTTTCTTTAAGTTTAATATTTAATGCCAAACTTTAAATTCTCCATAAAGGGAATGTCATTAGGACTCAAAATTAACAAAGATCCATATAGACTTACAAAGGCACCGGGTTTCAGCATGTGTTACCCAATGTGAAGAGCAGCTCCATGTACAATAGTACAAATAAGATTTCTAAATATATTAACTATTTTAGAGTTGTGTTACACTTAACAATGAATGGTCTCAAAAAGTCAGAACAAAAATACAGCAGACTTCAACTTAATGAGAGAAATCAAACTGAAAAATAACAGTTCCTTAGGAAAACAAAGGGAAAGGGGGAGGAAAGAAAACAGAAATGGAAAAAAAAAAAAAAACCTTGAACCAAGCTTTTTCTTCTTTTGCATTTCTAGCAAAAAACAAAACAAAACAAAACAAAACAAAACAAAGAGAAGCTATTAAAATCAACACAGGTAGAAGTCTTGATATTAGAGGAGGAACAAGGGGACACAGAAATTTGAAGGCATAGTGAAAAGATAACAATATACCTGTATATTGTTCTGCACCTCAAATGCATAGACCCCAAAGAATCAATGCTTCTCCTTCCAAATGTCTTTCTCCTGATTTCTCAAGTCCATGAATGGAGTCATCAGCCTTCCTTCCACTCACCCAGGCATGGGAGCCTAGCCATCTTTGACTCCTCCTTTGTCTGTCTTCACAGACAAAGGTTTATACACTGAAAAATAAATTCAGGTTTATACACTGAATCATTTCTGCTGCTGGAAATACTTTTCTACCTCATCCTCTATGCTTCCCTACTATGTCCCTCACTGCCACCAATAAGCACTATTAAAATAGCTAACCAGTCTTGAAAATATCTTCTCTTCATGGTCTATTTATCTAGTATATTAGGAGAGTAATCTTCCTAATATACTCTTTTTTTTTTTTTTTTTTTTTTGCTGTACATGGGGCTCTCACTGTTGTGGCCTCACCCGTTGCGGAGCACAGGCTCCAGATGTGCAGGCTCAGTGGTCATGGCTCACGGGCCCAGCCGCTCCGCGGCATGTGGGATCTTCCCCGACCGGGGCAAGAACCCGTGTCTGCTGCCTCGGCAGGCGGACTCTCAACCACTGCACCACCAGAGAAGCCCCCCTAATATACTCTTATAGTCATATGTTAATGGAAGCAGAAAAGATTTTAGAGGAAACCATGCCAAGATTCAAATCTTGACTATCCACTTAGAATGCTTATGACCTGGGGCAAGTTATATAACCTACCTCAGATTCATCATACATAAATAATCATGTCACAAGAATTATTGACATAAGATATATAAAACACCTGGTAAAAGTCACTTTTGTTTTTTAATCCTGGAAGAAATGTTCAGTGACCCCACATGAATGTCCAAAATCCTGGCATTTTCCCTGCAGCTGTACCTGTTCTCAAAGTCTCCTCCCTTCTCATTTCATCCAACTCCCCATTAACACTTGGAAGGGCCCTCAGAGGGAAATAAGGGTACCAGCAGGGCAAAATAAGTAGAAAACATATCATCTGAATGAAAAGGAATTTCTGTTTGTTTGTTTTTTTTCTTTTAAGAAGGACCCTTTCTTACTCCGTTTGTGTAAGCATTTCATCAAAAAAAAAGTTTTTAGTCTAAGGCAAAGATTGGGGTGACTTAAAAGCAAACTAAAAGAAATCAAAGATGCTTTATATACATATTTGTATGTAAAATTAAAAAAATCTATTACTTAAAAAATTAGTTTGTGAATCCTCTCAAAATAGGACTGCTTAAATCTGTATTATGTAATTGTACCCAGTAAACATGACACAAATGTGTGGTGTAATGGCTTGATAGATAAAGGTAAATGCAATTTGCCATAGTCTATAATACTTGTTAGTAACATAGATATGTGAGATTACAGTGATTAGAATGAATGGAGATTTTGAGGTGAAGAAAATTTTTAACATAAGAGAGCAAAGAATAGTGCCTGTAATGATTTATTCCTCCCCCACTTTACTTCATAGAGAAGGATTTATGTAATATTTTCTGCTCTATTGTGAAACTAATTAATTCCTAGCATGCTGAACAATTTTGGTAGGTCACAACTGAAATTTTCAGATTTTTGTCTTCAATTTTTTAATCCTTTGGCATATTGCTTCAGATTACCATGTCTGTAATGAATAGGTAATAAAATGGAGTAGTACTTAGTGGATTATATATTTTGTAATTAAATATTTACAATTTTCTGTTTGTTTCATTAAACAGACTTATATATTCAATCCATACAGATGATGTTAAAAGTGTTCTACTAATATAAGCATTAATTATATTGTGTAATAGATATAAACCACACACACACACACACACATGCACACACACACACACACAAAGTCTGAGGACTAAAAATTCATCTGAGCTCTTACAAAGATCTGTTAACAGAGAATTTCTTCCTTATCTAATTCCCTTTCAATATTTCATTTGTAGAAATTCATAGGTATTTGCCAATTATACCTCAGTAAAGCAGAAAAAAATTCATAAGTGTAAAATTCATAGGTGGATTATTTATATCTTCAGGATGATGTATTTAATCATGAGAATAGTTGCCTCAAAAATCAAATGTACAGGTTTGTATGCTTTCCTTAAAATTGTGACAAACAAACAAAACCCCGTAGATAGGTGTAAATATTACTTATAAATAAAAGGAAGGAATTACCATGAAACTATTAGAAATTTTTCTCAGAACTAATTCTAGACATAAAATAATCCAAATGATATTTACATATTCATTTAATGGTAATATCTCTTCTGAAATACTTTGTAACACTGTGTTATTGAATAATATGTAACTTTTTCATATTGAAAAAATATTGGGGAAAAAGATTTATTTAAACACATGAAGACAAGTCAAGAAATATTTAAATTTAGTTAGGAAGAGGGGCAGTATGTTTTGATTCATTTGCTTCAGCACTCAACACTTCTGGTCATAGTTAAGGTATAATAGAGGAATCGTGAATCCTAATCAAAGGATAGAGACATACTGTAATACTCTAGGTCTCATCAGATAAAACCTGTAACTGTCAACTGATGTCTACCTCAGAGTCTGACCCACATAACTTTCATTTGCTCAAAAAGAAAAGATGTGTCATATTTATAGAGCAGGTGGAATTCTGGGTCAGAATAAGCATAGTTTTCACAAGGGGAAAAAAAAAACAAACATGAATGTGGCTCTCCTTGCCCTATTCAGTAACCCTTAAAATGTCTTCTGGGGAATTTCAATATTTCCTAGTGTTTCAAGGTCTCTTGTTTCAAATCTGAGCCTCTTTGGGGAAGACTGAACAGAGTAACAATGCAGTAGGGACTATCACTAGAATGATAGATACTGCTTAATTTTGCTTTTCTTAAAGGAAATCCAATTTTTTGTTAAGCCCCCCAAATCCTCTTAACTGTTTTCTCACTGAAAAAATAAAATGAAACTCAATGAAGTATAAGATCACTTATAAACTTCAATAAGAGCATAAAGGATTTAATTGACTTAAATCACAGTGAACATAACAATTCAGCTAAAATGATAGTGTGATGAGAATTACAATATTAAGATATAACTAAATACAAAATCAAAGAGTTTATTAGAACCCCTAAATAAATTTATGTTTATTTTGTATTCTCTACTATAGGTTTTAGGTACTAAAGAAAAATCTGATGAATTGTATTTATCTACCCTAAAAAAAATTCTAATGAATCATCTTTAGAAAGACAACATATATAGCTGAAAAACTGATGGACTTGAGATTACAAGATGTAAAATATTAACTACTATTTATGTTTGACCTTGTCTAAGTATTTTAACTTTTCTGAGTCTATTTCTTTATTTTTAAAACGGAGGTTATAGGGGTCTCCCTGGTGGCACAGTGGTTGGGAGTCCGCCTGCCGATACAGGGGGCACGGGTTCGTGCCCCGGTCCGGGAGGATCCCGCATTCCTCGGAGCAGCTGGGCCTGTGAGCCGTGGCCGCTGGGCCTGCGCGTCCAGGGCCTGTGCTCCGCAGTGAGAGGGGCCGCAGCGGTTGGGGGCCCGCGTGTCGCAAAGAAAAAACAAAAAACAAACAAACAAAAAAAAAAAACGGAGGTTATAAGCTCAACATTGCATAGTTATTGTGAAAATATGCAGTATATGTAAAAAGAAAAATTTAATTAAAAATATACAAATATTATTAGAATCAGAAGTCCATAGTCAATCTATTTAAATTATTTGAACTTAAGTGTAGTATGTAAGACCAAATAAATCTCTGGTTTACCTCTAAGAAAGGGGATATTTCTATATCAGGATAGAAAGTCTTTGACATTTTCATTTCAATTAGATTATTTCCCATTGAAAATGAAATGAACTTTTTGTGACACTATATGTGCCATAAAACTCCTGAGTACCTAATGGCAGTCAAATCTTCTTTTCCTCTTATTTGGACAGCACTTTTACTATGTTTAAACTGCTTAGTTACATAATTAATATAATATTGAAAATGTCCCTGTTTGCAAAGTTGCATTATTTATCTCAGTTGGCAACTGATTCTAAGAATTTTCTGTCACTAAAGTTTCAAAATGTTTTTGATCAACTACATTTTTCTTATAGCAAGAGCAAATTAGGAAACGTGTAGTATATTAATGAGGATACATTTAACCTCTGGTTCATGATATACTCATGCTTTTTTCTGATGGTCAGTGCAACATTTTCAGAGGGAAGATAGGGTACAAGATTATAGCCAATGTTATCTAGTTATATTTTTAAAAGAAAATATAAGATTACAGAGAATCATCACATCTGACTCTAATTTAGGAAACATCCATTTATGTTATATATAGATTTATTACAGGCAGTAATTAACTTACCTTGCCAGGAAGTGAAACTTGTTAATACTTATATAGTCCTGTATGAATGTGTATGTATTTGTTTGTTTATTTATACATATATATATGTAAATACTTGTTATCTTAAGGTGTCCTAGATTCTCTAAATTGGGCTAAGTGTTTATTAAAGGATAAACATTTGATTTATCGCTCACATAAGGACACTTTTGAGAGTGAATGGTGTTCTACTGGTATTTAACAGTGGTACAAACTGAGACTGTCCTGGACTACGGGAGGCATATGATTTGCCAGTGCTTAAAGGTATTTGATTTAAGAATAGTACTAGGGCTTCCCTGGTGGTGCAGTGGTTGAGAGTCCTCCTGCCAATGCAGGGGACATGGGTTCGTGCCCCGGTCCAGGAAGAGCCCACATGCCGCGGAGCAGCTGGGCCCGTGAGCCATGGCCACTGAGCCTGCGTGTCTGGAGCCTGTGCTCCACAAAAGAATAGTACTAGGCAGGATCTAGAGGCAAGTGTATCAGATCTCAGGAATCCAAGAAAGATTAGCTGGTTCCTGCTATATTTATTTTTCATTGCCTTACGTGAAGTATGTACTTATGTGTATCTCAGCTGATTCATCTGATAGAGGCACTGCTCACAACCAGCAGAGACACTGCATAAATAAAGCTCTGACTGGTCTGATGTGAAAACATCTTTCCAGCATGATACAGCACTATAAGGAAAAAGCATGCAGATTTGAAGGTAAACACAAAATAATAATGTTAGAGGCACTATTTTATAATTTTATTTAAACTTTCTTATACAAAAATGTCTGGTTAAAATTATCTGACTAGCCTGCAGCTTTTCTTGTTTGCTTTTACTTCTGTGTAAATTTTTTAAAAAATCAGCTTAACATTTAGTGACCATAGATAAGCAGTGAAGCAGCCCTAAGTCTGACAGCGACTTCTGAGAACCCATCTTCAAACTATTTACTTTAGAAGCTTCTACAAGTGGAGGTCTCTGATTTAAAGTCAATACCATGAGTTATAAACTATACTGTCAGTGTATTATAGGGCTGCTGATTGATTCCTTTATCTGTAACCGAAAATTATTCAGTATTTAAGAAATGAAAAATATACATATATTACAAATTTAAAGTCATTTTATTTGGTGAAATTCATATAAAGGAATCCTATAGATTTAGATTTGGTGACTATATTAGTCAAACTACCAGTTTTACCATTTACAATTTTAAAGAAAATACCACTGAATATTTTTTGTAGAATAGCCTGCCCTTGACATTAAATGAAAACTGGTATAATGGAATACTTTTAAAACCATTTGAGTTTTAATCATAAATTATATTGACGTTACTATATTTTATTTGTGATCTGTTATCTGGAAGGAAACAGAACAATGAAAGAAAATATTTGGATGTTTATAAAATCAGCTTCCATGATTCTCTCACATTTTATATTCTCCAGTGAGGAAAAGCATGGTTCAAACAGAGTAATGAATAATAAGAATACATCTTATTATATGAGTAGTATGGTTTGGGAAGACACTACTCTTCTATATATAACTGTTTAAAATAGGTAACAACATTCAAGGCAGTAGAGTATAATGCATTGTGTTGTCCCTGAACTTCTAAATGAAATTGTGAAAACAAAGTTATATGCTTTTAAATAAATTAGTCAAGTTCATTTGTGATTCAGAATCCGTATTATATCAGTTTCTATGAGTAGAAAATATCAGTTTCATTATACTATTTCTAAATCACAGAATAAGGTAAAATATCACTTGATAGCATCCTTTTCAAAAAAGCTTGCACTTATCACTTGTCATGTCCTATCTTGTATACTTTAGGGGATCCCAGCGATTCTTAATGGACAGGCAAAAGATAGGAAACAAATAATAATCCTGTTACAGATAAGGGATTACAGAGTATTCGAGGTCTCTTGGTTTTTATTTCATTAGTAGTGTCACAGTTTAGCCTCTTGGAGGCTACTCTGACTAACATATAAGTGGAACACACTCTCTTTCAGGAATATAGCCTAGTTGGCAATAGTCAGCATGAGACCTAGGGGGGATATACAGTAATTTAAAAAAGCAACTTAAGTAGCTCTATCCCTTTTATCCAAAGGATCCTCATAAAGAGTGAAGCATTAACTCTCAGGGCAAAAAAAAAAAAAAAAGGGCATTTATCCTACACCTACAAATATCTAGGAATCATCAAAATTGAGGGGGGCACAGGAAATGTGTAAGTAGTGTAACTTTTCAGATTAGAGTGGTCTTATAAAACATAGTGTTAATTGTAAGAAACATAGTGGTAATTAAATGTCTCAGACACATTAAGCTATAATAAATAGAAAATACCTGCAGAAGCACTTAGATCATAAAAGTGGACAGGGAATAGCAAAATGAATTCTTAATTGAAAGGATGCAAAGTAAACATTCAAAAAAACAAAAGAAAGAAAGAAAGAAAGAAAACAAGGCCATTATTGTAAAACTAAGCTTTAAGACAGTGATTTATTTTTTCTGTATTTTTCTTAAATTTAATTAACTTTTATTTCAAAGGGAAAATAAATATATTTTAAAATATTAGAGAATGAACAAAAGTAAAAATACAAAAATAAGAACACTAGAGTCATAGTGTCTTATTGTACATTCTTCCAGATCTTTTTGCACACATATACGTCTATGTGTATATGCATTTTTTTTCTGATTAAATCCTACTGTTTTGTAACTCAGTCTTTTCAATTTCTGGTCCATGTCTTTACATGCCAACACATTTTTATTTCATCTACTATCTAATCCATATTCTAATTTCTCAAGTTATCTAAAAAAATTCTGTACAGTTGACTTGTCCATGCTAGAGTCCAGGCCAGGGTTGCATTTCATGTCTGGTTTTGTGAATATTAAGTCTTCTTAATCAAGATCAGTACCTTTTTTCATGATAATCACTCATTAAAGAGAACGAGCAAGTTTTCTTATAGAACATTGTCCCTTTTCAATTTAATTGGTTGCTTCCTTTTGATTAATGTTCTTTTTCAAGAGTAACTTTCTCTGGAATAAGAAGAGTTTGGCTTCTTAAAATGTCCAAAAAATCATTTATGTATGAGTTTTAGGTGCAGAAACTCTAGTTATTTGTTTCTTCAGGTTGGTTGTACCTTTCTCATTCTTGCAGAGTGGTAAAAGAAGAAAAAAGCTAGAGGAATGCAAGTCAGCCAAGGAACTGCTGAGGGAAAATATCAAAACTAAAATCTAACCAAAAAATCATAGAAATTACTGTCTATTGAGTTTTTGAATGTTTTATTTTCATTGCCATGACTAAACTAGTAGTAATGATATGATAACTGATATCCATCCAAATTAGATGAAAAAAAAAGATAGAGTCAGGGATCTTGTTTTGTTCTATTGGAAGTGATCATTCTTAAAATGAAAAAAAAAAAGAATTTTCTTTTAATTTACAGTGACTGACAAATATTGTCATAAATACATACCATTTATTCTTTTGCAAAATAGATAAGCAGAGGAAGTTTAGAGTTTAGTTCAAATCCACAATTAACAAAATACTGGGGACTATTCTCAATCATACATAAATCCTTTGCAATAAAAAATTGGACTCAGGAAACAAAAATACAGTTCTTTTTATAGTAGTGGCTTTTCAGGGATGTGTTAGGCACTTGAGCTGAAAATTATGCCTTGGGTTGAAAACTAAAATATTTTCTGAAATACATATAACTGGTTATAATGTTTAAACAGTTATAATGTTTAAAAGACATGACTTAATTTATAGAAGAAGATACCCAGATTTTTCCCCAGAGCTCTTTAAAGTTTAAAAATTCTATTTAGGATCATCTGCTTTTGATCTGTCTTTGAGCAAAAGTTTACCTTTCAAGAACAAGTAATTTTTTTTTCTCTGAAGGAGGGAGCTGTATAGAGTAGGTTCTTCTATAAATAGGAATATAAAATATAAAACACTTTACTATGGAAAGCATGAGGATTCAGGGAATTATTTTTTAGTTGTGATATCTATCATGACTTCATAGTCAATACCTATGTATTTTACTCTGAACTGTTTGCTATGGCATATGAAATTAATATCTTTCAGGGATCTGACTACAGAAAGCTCATAGATACTACTCTACTCTAGAACAAGAAGTTAAGACCATAAACATTACTTTTCAAGCAAGCAAAACATTTATCTTGGAAAACAAAAAGTGATCAGTTTCAAAATTATACATTAGCTAATTAGAGAAACATTTTAAGAATAAAAATCTCCAGTCAATTTCTTCATAATCCCTTTTTAATACTATTTACATATTTTTATTTAATACTTAGTGTGTAGACCTCTTTCATGGGTATATGATGCTTAGTCATACTTTTAATAATAATGCTTACTCCAGTCATCATAACTCTGAAAACCCATCTGACCCAGTCTTCATCTTTCTCGTACCCTTTGTCCCAGCAAAGTTGCCCTTGCCAGAGTTTGAAATAACACTTTTGTCAATGAATTTCTCTGTTGGTATCTCTGTATACCAGAGATGTGGGGTTCATAGGTCCTCAGACCACTCATTTTTGGTTTAGACCAATAGTTCTCAACTGGCAGTGATTTTCACAGACATTTTACAATGTCTGGAGACAGTCATGACTAGAGGATGGAGGTGTTGCTGGCTTCTAGTGGATGGAGACCAAGGATGCTGTTAAACATCCTAAAAGGCAAGACAGTCCCCAGAATGAACAAGTATCCAGCCCCAAATGTCAATAGTGCCACTGTTGAGAAAGCCTGCTTTAGAGAAAATGTTGAAAATAATATTATAAACCACAACAATACTATTTAAATGCATTTCTACTTCTTTATAGATAAAAGTAAAATTAAAATGATTTAAAATTATCCTATATCAAAAATTTGGCATACATTCTTCATTTTGTCATTAAATTTTACATTTTTTCATCAAATGGCATGTTGTGGTTGCTCATCCCCAAAGATTAGTTGTCTGTGCATGGTTTATTATTAAAAAACAAAGCAAAACAAAAAACAGGTACAGTTTTTACCATGAGAAAAGTTTTGTGAAATCTTTAATGAATTTTTAATTTGCATTTCTTCTAATTGACTAGACTTGTGATATGTGGATAATGGCTTGTCCAACTGTTTTTTCTTCTTCCTCTGTCTTTTCTCTCTTCATACTTTTTTCTTTTCTTTTCCATTCTGGTTGGCAGGACTCCTCTAATTGCAGCCGGAGTCATTGGCGGGCTCTTCATCATGGTCATCGTGGGTCTAACATTTGCAGTTTATGTTAGAAGGAAGAGCATCAAAAAGAAAAGAGCCTTAAGAAGATTCCTGGAAACAGAGGTGAGGTGTTCATTTCTTCTCTTCAAGTGTTTAGGGATTTTCATTAGGTTTAGAAGGTTTAGATACTCAGTGTTTTAATCCAAGAGAAAGTTATATTCAATTTCCTGCTGAGGGTTTATATTTTATAGTATGGTATACAAAGTTGATGGAAAATCAAAATATATAATAAGTGTAGTCAAGGCAGGCTCATGGCTTGAAGAGGGCAAATAACAGGGGTCAAGGAAATTATCATATTGGGCCAGATCTGTTTCTTTTGGAGACAGGGGTCCATTAACAAGCTCTAGGATATACAAATAGCAGAACTACAAAATATCTGAGTCAGAGAATATCTCAGTAGAAGAACTAGAAAAATGTTAGAAAGCGATAGAATTTTTTTGGTTTAAAATAAAGCCAGATTGGCAAGCAATTTATGCTTTAATTAGGGCCATTAAATTGGTAGTCACTGATCTCATTATAGCAGCAGGGAAAAGATAAGCTTCAAGATAAAGCTTAGTTTTGTAATCACATAGGCCTTATCACACTATTTATGAGATGCATTTAATATTATGCATGTTAGTTATTGTGAATATGTAAATTATCCATAAAATACTATAATTTCTTTTGTATTGCCACACTGAATTCTCTAGCATACAAGATGATCGTTTTCACCATAAAGGTTATAGGGGAAAAACAATTGCAGAAGACCATGTGTTACCATATTCTTCTCAACTCGAGTCCTATCTCTTTCTCCTGATACACGTCTCCATGCCTATCTGAACATTTCAGAGCAAATCTGTACTGAGACAGTCTGCTTTCTTTACATTTTTTTCTATCTCACTGTCAGTGTGACATTTTGACTTTTCCTCTTAACACTGAAAGGAATGGGAATATTCATTCATTCATATGTTTCTCACACTGATAATGAATTAAATTTTAGCTCTTTTCCCCCAAAAGTTAAATCTGGATAGAATTATTTGAAAGTTTCAGAAAGCTACTATACAGTTACATATAAGAAGATACTTCTTTCTAAAGATTGAAGTTATCTGAAATTAAATAGACACGTTCAAGCATAAAAATAGTAGTTATATATGTGGAGTGAACATAGTAATGATTCCGACTTGAGCTGGATGTTACAAAAGATCAACTTGATCACTTTCAGCCTTGTACATGTGAACATGAATAAAAGTTTGGGCACAGCACATGTGCTGTGCATATTTTCAGGTTAGCTAGGATGGTGGAGGCAGGTAGAATTCTCCCTTATGGACAGCTTGGAGCAGTCACTGAAAGAATTCTGAAAAGTGAAGTAAATAAACTAGAGTTGGAAAGGAATGAAAGGTTTGGAATAGCAGTGGATATTTAGGTGATTGGATAAATAGAAGACAAATTCTGTCTCTTAACTATGTGTAGGAAAAATTCATTGCTTTGAAAATAGTTGTTTTGTTTTGTGCTGTTAATATGGTGCTTTCTAATAATGCCCTCCAAATTGGCATTTCATTACTAAATAAACACATACTGATTGGTTTTATAAGCATATTCTATTTTTTATAGAAAGTTATCGCTTAGGACTAAATTAGCTAATTGTTGAATTCTCATCTTTCTCCCAGTAAAAGTAAATAACTGTGATTTTCTACCATCTAAATAGAAGAGGAATTCTTAAGAGGTTCAACTTAAGTTCTTAAATACTGAAGCTAAAAATCTGCCTCAGATGTGAAAACTTTGTTAAAGCCTGATATTTTGTTGGAAGGTTTTTAAAATTGATACACTTCCCAAAATCATGTTGACCCAGATTGTTTTTTTTCTGTTGCATGCATAAAAGTAGAAAATCTTTTTTTCAATATACACTTACTGAGATGCACTATAAGCTTGATGCTTTGATAGATGCTGTGATTTAGAAATGTATTAATGAGATAAAATTCTATCCCTTGAAGAGTGACAGGTTTGGTGCCTATATTATGACAGGTAATGTTCTAGAGTTTTCCAACTATGTATATACCATTTCATCCTTTAACAATCTTCTAAGATAATTATTGGTATACCAATTTCACAGATGTGAAATGAAGGGCCAGGAAAGGCAAATTGCGTTCTAAGCCTGTAAGTGGCAACAATGATATACAAACCCACAAATTTAAACTCAATTGTCTTTCTACCATACTGGGTCATAAAATAAAACTGTGCTCTCTTAATGGTATAATGCTCAAATTCCTGGGGGGAAAAATGTGTTTGTAGAAAAAAATTGAATGATACTTAATAAAATTGCAGGTAGAATTGTAAAGTTTTCAAAATATGAAATTATTGCACAGTATACGCATATATATAATACATGTATATACATTTTTAAGTCTATCTAGCCTAAACTGCTAAAATCCAGTCCCCAATCTTGCATATGATTTTTGTATGACTTTTGTATATGATTTAAAAGTTTTATAACTTTTAAACTTTTATAAAAGTTTCTTACTGTATACATAGTATGTGTATCAAAATCTACAAAAGAAATTCTGCACAGCAGGATTCAAGTGAATGGGATCCTCTGCATGAAATTTTTTTCAGATTTGTTAAAGAATTGTGTGAATCTTTCTAAGGTTTATGGGATTTGAATGTGGTTATATGCATTATTACAAGATAAATTTTAAATTGAAATAAAAGTGTATTTGTTGCCACACTGTTAAAAAATAGCTTAAGAATATTGATAATTTTTATCACCTTTCCCAAATTCTTGCTAACATCCCTAAACTTTACCTATATTCAAGATTCTGTTTAGCTAATTAAGTAGACCATGATGTTCACAGAAGCGTGATAATAATAACCAAGCTGAGGACCGCAGTGCAGTTAGCCTTATAAACAGACATTTTGAAATACTGTGGAGGTTTTCAAGACAATGTGAGTAGGAGTAGGCCTTAATTATTTCCTTATGCTGAGGCAGAACAAGCTATTTGTCTGTTTTTAAAGTTTAGTTCTTTTATTTAACTTAAAAATAAATTTTAAAAAAGCTCTTGTTTCTCTGACTTGCCTTTTCCCTCAAGCATAGACAAAACTCTAAAATTTTAACATAAAGTATAAACTTTTTGGTACCCAGAGTCTCTCTTCTGTCTACATTTTTGTGTTCACATAGTCAAGAAATTGGCACACATTTACATACCTTTCTCCTGCTTACCCATCCTCTCTGGCAATGGCATCTAAGCTATGACATCTAAAATTATCAGCCTAATTTTACCCCTTTTGGCTACCCAGCCCACTTTAGGATGTGGTATTTCCCACCCTAATCTCACCCTTCAGACCTGTCCTTCTCCCTGATACTGTGTCCAAACTGCTCTTCCTGGTGGCAGTGTCCTCCCCCATGTCCATCCATTTTTATTATCTCAAGACCAATTTTAATGTGTGCCTCCTTCTAGGAAGCCACAAAAAGCAAACCTCACTCCCCAGTGGTTATTTTATTCCTCTGCATTTCATAGAATTCATTTATGATCTAGAATCAATTCATAGCATTTTAGAATTTTTAACCTAGAAGGTGCTCTAGAGCCTTGCTACTTAAAATGTGTTCAAGGACCATCATCATAAAGAGGAATCTCCTGGAGTTTTGTAAAAATGCAGATTTCAGCCACAAATCCATATCTACTGAACCAGAATCTGCATTTTAACAAAAAAACTCTGGTAATTCATATGTACATGAAAGATTTAGAAACACTGTCTTGGTGTATTGACATTGTGCTAACTTGTTTTCTTCTCTTCTGACATGTCTGTCCTGACTTCCCTGCTAGGTATTAAATGATAAGAAGGTAGCTTTTTTTAATTTTTAAAAATTGTATTTATTTAATTTTTATGTATTGAATTTCCTGAAATGAGAAAAAACTCCGATAGAGTACACTGGCATAAGTAAAATCTCTAAGTCTCAGCTGAAGTTTTCCAAAAGGAAGGAGCATGAAAAAGTATAATTAAGAGCCACTAATTAGTCTCTAAATTTCTATAAAAAGTGGGGGAAAAATCCCCTAGACTAGTATGCCTCAAGGTAGGTACACATTTTTTACTTGTGTTCACCCAGGTGAATAGCATGAGAAGAGAAAGGGTAGAGTCAGAAGGAATTGTGAGTGATTCATTTTACAAACATATTGTTTGTCAAGGAAAAGTGGTCTTCTGTGTGTTTTCTATGTGTGAGAAAGTGAACCAAACAGAGAGAAAAAGAGAGGAACACTGATTGTTGGATCGAAAGCTGTATAACCTGTACTCTTTTTGCTTTGTAGTTGGTAGAACCCTTAACACCCAGTGGTACAGCGCCTAATCAAGCTCAACTACGTATTTTGAAAGAAACTGAGCTCAAAAGAGTAAAAGTACTTGGTTCAGGTGCTTTTGGAACTGTTTACAAAGTAAGTAGAAAATAACACATACCATCAGTTATTCTTAGTTTTGTTTCAGACTTGTTTTAAATAATAGCCAAAGTTATTGTTCTAGCCAACCTAACTTCCTCTTTAATATTCAGAGAGGAGAATCTTTATAGTGTTGAGAAGTTGCTGAACAAATGAATTAATTAACTTTTATTGACTAACCTGGGTTGGATACAGTTATGAGAAAGCAGGAAACCAGGATGCAAAGCCAAAATATAGTTCATTCTCTCAGTGCCTCTGAGCTCCTTTTGATATCATCTCCTTTTGTCAAATTTGTCCTTTTCTAAAATAACCAGACCCAACTCACTTACCTTTACCCCTACACAAGAGGAGATCCCCGAGAGACCTGGGCAATGTGCTCTTCTTTCTTTTCTCTAAGTTCAGGTTAGCTAGAAGGAGAGGGTGACAACATGGGTTTTTAATAAGAGAGATATTTCTGGAAAGGGAGAGCTTGAATGATAGCATTTGCATGTTTACTTATTTAACTTAATTACAAAACCAATTCAAAGGCCAGGCCCAAGGTTAATTGTGGTGAAATTTATTTTTAATGGTAAACAACAAGAATAAGAAGCTCTGTTTGTATAGTACTAAATCCTTCTTGTAATGCCCATTACTTCAATTCCCAAAATTTGCTTTGACAAGTTCCTCAAAGCCATATACAAGCCTACATTTTTACAAACATGTTGGCTAAAATATGTCAGATCTTAAGAACTTTACATCTTAAAATGTTATTTTTTTATATTTAAGACAAATTTATTTAATGGAAATTATTAACAATTGGAATATAAACTTTAATTTTCTCTCTTGAATTTTCCAAAAGTAATGTAACCTCTTTAAAATAAAACTTTTATTCTTTGGTCAAAATGCAAAAGTTTCTAAATCTCTTGTTCTACATATTTTGTTCAAATAAATTCAAAATTATTAGCTGATCTTTTTTGACCCACCTCCTAGAGTAATGAGAATAAAAACAAAAATAAATGGTACCTAATTAAACTTAAAAGCTTTTGCACAGCAAAAGAAACCATAAACAAAATGAAAAGGCAACCCTCAGAATGAGAGAAAATATTTGCAAATGAAGCAACTGATAAAGGATTAATTTCCAAAATATACAAACAGCTCATGCAGCTCCATATCAAAAAAGCAAACAACCCAATCCAAAAATGGGCAGAAAACCTAAATAGATATTTCTCCAAAGAAGACATACAGATGTCCAACAAACACATGAGAAAATGCTCAACATCACTAATTATTTAAGAAATGCAAATCAAAACTACAATGTGGGGCTTCTCTGGTGGCTCAGTGGTTGAGAGTCCTCCTGCCAATGCAGGGGACACGGGTTCGTGCCCCTGTCCGGGAAGATCCCACATGCTGCAAAGTGGCTGGGCCCGTGAGCCATGGCCGCTGAGCCTGCCCGTCTGGAGCCTGTGCTCCGCAACGGGAGAGGCCACAACAGTGAGAGGCCCGCATACAGCAAAAACAAAACAAAACAAACAAACAAAAATAACGAAAACTACAATGTGATATCACTTCACACAGGTCAGAATGGCCATCATCAAAAAATCTACAAACAATAAATGCTGGAGAGGGTGTGGAGAAAAGGGAACCCTCATGCCCTCTTGTTGGGAATGTAAATTGCCCTGAAAACTAATTCTTAAACAATCACCTTAGAAAATTAATTCTTAAATCAATCTAAATTTTGATACATAAGAATATGCTTTTTTATTTCATTTTATTTTTAGTTGCAGAATAATTAGATAATATTAAAACTGAAAAGAACCTCCAACATTAATTAGACCAGTCTTCTAAATTACAAATAAGACAATTGAAGTTCAAAAATCAGAACAGCTTTCTCAAAGTTGTGAGAAGTTGATGATATCATCCAAGTCAATTATTATTATTATATATTATTTCAACGTTTTTTCTTTTTTTTTTTTTTTTTACTATTCAAAGCCTTTTTCATGTACGCAAATTGAACTTGATAATAACGTAAACACCTTGAAAGCAGAATACACATATGATCCACCTTCAGGTAATGAAAGCAGAAAACAAAGTTGCCAAGTAACTTATGACATATAACAGGTGCTTGAAAAACATTTGTTGATTGAATGACAGAATATGGAACTTCTAAATTATTTTTTAAGGTATTAATAGGTCAAGTGTTTAATCAAATTTTGTTTCTGGTCTAAATGTTGTATGTCTTAATATAGATTTAATGTGAACTTTTTTCCTCCCAAGGGTATTTGGGTCCCTGAAGGAGAAACAGTGAAGATTCCTGTGGCTATTAAGATTCTTAATGAAACAACTGGTCCCAAAGCCAATGTGGAGTTTATGGATGTAAGTACAGACAGCAGGCAATCACGTTTTTATCCATTATTAATAGACTGCTTTTAGAATTAAAAAGAAAAAGACTCCAACTTTAAAGTGTCTTCTCTGGAAATGGTGTAATCTTATAATTAAAGGCTTGAGCAAGGGTCAGCAAACTTTTGCTTAAAAGACCAGAGAATAAATATTCAGGCTTTTTCTGCAATGTGGTTTTTGTGACAACTACTCAACTCTCTCCTTTTAGTAGATAAGCAGCCATAGACAATTAAAAAAAAACAAAAAACACAGGAATGGGAGAATGGGTATGAATGTGTTCCAGTAAAACTTTATTTACACAAGCAAGCTAAAAGCCAGATTTGGCTTGCTGACCAAATCCTGCCCTCAATGGCCATGTGTTTAACCACTATGCCAGACTGCATTTGAGAGTAGTGATGATAATTTGGAAAATTAATCAGACTGCTTTATTTTATTGTTGTTGTGATCTATTTAGTTGAAAACATCAATAAAGATTAGTTTTGATAGTGAGTTAGTTGCTGTTAAATTTAAATTAGGAATGCACTAACTCAGATAATTACACATTGAAACTTGTTTTTTTCAATTCAAATTCATAAGACAAGACCTTATAGGTAAAATGCTCCAACTATAGAATAATAAGAGTTCTGAAGAATGAAAGTACTTTATAAGGTCAACCAGAACTTTAAGATTTCCCCTAGCAAAAATTGTAGATTGAGCTGCTCAGCAAATTTCAGAAGGTACAACAGATGCAACTGTGTATGTAGCGTGCTGTTATTTTTTCACATTCAACACAAGATATCTTGCCAGAGGTGCTGTCAAAGACCCATATGTATTCTTTCTCTATCTTTTAGCATAATGTCTTCAGTAATAAGAATGATTTTGATTTTCAAATGACCTTCATATAAAAGAATATGCACTCTGATTTTTAAGAAGACGAATTGCTACGTTTTTCTATCCTTTTCTCTTGTATGCTCTTTTGTAAGTTTTATAGCTCAGTTTGTAGCGCTGGATAATTTATTTGGGTCTAGTGCTATACTCATCTTATATAGGGCTACTTTTAGTTTAACAACTTATTGGTTGTTATAAAATAGGGCTGATAATTTAAGTGGGACTAACCTGTTGCTCTGATTGGTTGGTGCAGATGCCGAAAGCTCTGTCTCTGTGCACCAATGCCGTATCGAACCTCGGAGACACAGTTTGGGTGAAGAATAGCTTTATTGCTGTGCCAGGCAGAGGGGGACAAAGCAGGCTCTTGCCCTCAAAACTGTGTGTCCCAACCCCGAGGGTTTAGTGAGTTTAGAGAGAAGTTCTATAGCAGTGGTTCAAGGGTGGGATTGCTGATAAGATTAGGGTGTGTGCAGGGCCTCCATTCCTTTAATCTGGCCTCAGTTGGTGTCTTGAAGAGCTATTCTGGTTCCTTTAATCTGGAATGAATGCTAACAATTTCCATGTGTTGGAGGTTTTCGTTCTGTAAAGAGCACAAAGATATTGTTATTTGTATCCCAGGACCCTATTGTTTCTTGGCTGCTCCTTCCTTGTCTCTGAATCTCCTCCCTTCCCTGATTAGCAACTGGTTGAACCTGCCCTTTGGAACTCAGGGAAGGTCACGGAGGCTAAACAGAAAGACTCCAGATCCCAGGAGCCCACAGTGTCCCACTTGGTTTCAGTGCTGTGTCTTAACAGTTGCTAAATATTTTAAATATGATTCTTGCTGCACGTCTATCAACACCTATCTAACAGACATTGAGTCCAGTAACTAAATAATGTTCCTTCTGTCGGTCTCTAAAACTTCTGACGGTCTCTACAGCCGGTTCAAATATTAAAATGTAAAACAAGCTTTTTTCAGTGATGTCATGATAAATTTGATCTTGATCATAAGTATAAATTTTTGAAGGGAACTTTCGAAGAAGTAAAAATGATAAAGAAAAAAGACAGTGAGTAGAAACAGTGTAGGTAATATGTAAAACTGATAGTAAAAGATCTTGCCCAGTCTAGACAGCAGCCAAAGCTGAAATTCATAAGAATGCTAATAATCTCTGCTGGAGGCTTGGACAGCCATTTTTGTCATATTTCCATGGAAACAGACTGGCAAAAAGGGGTTAAGAGGCTACAAAATAATCACCTAGGAAAGAAGCTCTGAAAACCTCATCATGATTTTGAATGACTATTTGAAAGCTCCTAACCCCGTCCATTTTTTCTTTTCCCTCATCTGAAGTCTATTCCCATGGAAACAGGAGTGGGGATGGCAGCTTGAAGTTACAGATTTCTGCTGAAATTTAGATGAGGCTCTGATTGAGCCATGAAAGACATCATTTTCCTAGATGGTTGATGGATCTGGTGACCAACAGACTCTAAAGAGTCTGATCTTCTTAAAAGTGAAAAAAAAAATTAGGGAAAATATTTTGACTGCACCTTTCCTACCTGGTGAATAACTGCTAGAAGATTAACAGATTGATGAACTGCTATTGGCAGCGTTTCAATAGATATCAAGCAGACACACTTCTTACTATTTTCTCAACTTTTAAAATATTAGGATAGCTTCACACCAATTAAAATACTGCTGAACTGGAAAAATTAATGGTGAATTCAGTATTTTAAGTAGGCTGGTATAACTTTAATACAAACATATACCTACTTTTCATACCTACATTTTTACCTTATCTATTATGTGTGAAGATCATTATAAGTGCTTAAATAACATATCAAACCACAAAAGGTCTATGTTAGCAAAATTATTTGCAATTTGGACCTAAGAATTGAGTTGAAATTGCAAATATTCTCAGGGTTATTAAGTTAAAAGTCATGTGTGACATATGTCTTAGTTTGGGCTCTTCCAGAAGCAGAAGCTGACCCTGAGACAAGGATTTGAGTGAAAATATTGATAGTTTATTTTGGAGGTGAGGGACTCACCAGTAAGGGAATATGGAAATGAGACAGGAGAATCAGTAAAGTCAGCTGCCATCATGAGTGACTGGAGCTTCTTTCCATTGGAGAGACTCTGGCAGCCAGTGTAGGACGTACACCTCAGAGTTACTCTCCTTAAAATGTAAGGGAGTGGGGCCTCCCTGGTGGCGCAGTGGTTGGGAGTCCGCCTGCCGATGCAGGGGATACGGGTTCGTGCCCCGGTCTGGGAGGATCCCATATGCCGCGGAGCGGCTGGGCCCGTGAGCCATGGCCGCTGGGCCTGCGCATCCGGAGCCTGTGCTCCGCAACGGGAGAGGCCACAGCAGTGAGAGGCCCGCATACCGCAAAAAAAAAAAAAAAAAAAAAAAAAAAATGTAAGGGAGGGATTCCCTGGTGGTGCAGTGGTTGAGAGTCTGCCTGCTGATGCAGGGGACACGGGTTCGTGCCCCAGTCTGGGAAGATCCCACATGCCACGGAGCGGCTGGGCCCGTGAGCCATGGCAGCTGAGCCTGCGCATCCGGAGCCTGTGCTCCGCAACGGGAGAAGCCACAACAGTGAGGGGCCCGCATACCGCAAAAAAAAAAAAAAAAAAAAAAAGTAAGAGAGATGATGAAAAGACTCCAGCTGTCAGTTATTGGTTGAGGGCAACTGGGAGAGAAAGACATTTATTCTCCTGCATATGCTACCTGCAGAGTGTGGCAAAACAGGCTTCAGTAGCAAGAGAAATCCATTGGGTAAAGAAAGGCAGGAGGAAGTCAACTAAGGCACAGCACTATGGTAGAGTGTTCCAGGGATAACTTTCAAACTAAAATAACTGCAACCATGCCACATGTCTACTTTGCAGACTGGTTATGTGTGTATTAGTATTAATATGCATGTGTGTGCCCGTGTTTCATGTCATTGTATAGGAGGAAAATACAGCTTCCAAAGACAATGGAAACTGCATACTTTTATTAAGCATTAGACCTTTTTGCTGCCCTCCCTCCCTGCAACTTTACACTTAGGGTGGAATATTCCAGATTTAATAACTATTACTACTAGGTTTATCAGATATAGCTGTGACTCACTTGTTACAATAATGACAAACATGCAACAACTTAATACTCAAAACTCACTACATCCACTACTTCTATTGATATCCAAGGGCAAAGAGAGGACTTTTATATTTCCTTAGAATTTTTACCATAGGCAAAAATAAATAAGGAACAATTTGTGTTCTATTAAATGCTACACTAAAAGCAAAAGAAGGAGGATTTGGTCAGAAGGCTGTTACTCAGCTCACCTAAGTATGTCTAATGGATTCATAATGATGATAATAACACACTGCTAGTAAGTGGCCAGTACATTCTTCATTCACATAAAGGAAGATCACATTGAACATTAAGAAAATGACTCTAAAGGTCCACCTTCTTAAGAAGAATGCCTACATTTATGCACTCTCCTAGTTCTTGCTTCAAATAGCACCATTTCATTGGGAAAACATGGGTGTTTTTTGTCTCTTTTTTTGTTTTGTTTTTAAATTCATCAAATGATGCATAACAGATACCTAAAAAAATGATGCTATTGAGCAAGATCCTTGGAATTGGGGACCCTTGTCTGGTCAAATCAGACAGGCTCTTGAGTTTATCTGAGCTTCCACTACTCTGTTTTTTGTTTGTTTGTTTCCCCTGATATTTAAGCCCACTACCATTTGACATTATTTTATTCGCCTAGGAAGTGCATATATCTTTAAATGTTTTACTTAATTTATGTTTTCTTAGAAAGAACTAATCTAGGATAAAAGAAATGCCATAATTATCCTAAGT
This sequence comes from Mesoplodon densirostris, assembly GCF_025265405.1. Taxonomy (NCBI): domain Eukaryota; kingdom Metazoa; phylum Chordata; class Mammalia; order Artiodactyla; family Ziphiidae; genus Mesoplodon; species Mesoplodon densirostris. The sequence goes on from NC_082668.1 coordinate 26,119,441, forward strand.
TCCAGTGACTGATCAATAATACTTCAGGTTAGAGATAACCTGAATCTTCTTGGCTTCAGTTTCAGCTTTGCCACCAAATCAACCACATAGTTCATGAAAAGGTGCTGCAAGGAAAGGTGTTTCAGATCAGCCAACCTTATTGTGTAAATGGTAATTTTCTTATTAAAAGAAAAATAACTAGTTTCCTTCTTCCTATACAGTAGGAACTTTTATCTTACACAACAGTCGTTTTATTGTTTTCTGAAGATGTGTCCATTGTTTCTGTTACTCTCCTCTATATTGTCTTTATGATACTCAGTGTTTTAGTGAGAGCTGTTTCAACTCTAGTTGTTGCCATATTAGTGGGGTGAGGTAAGGTTTTGGTAAGGTTTACATTTTCTCCTAGATTATAGCAGATTTACAAAACAATTGGAAAAGAGATATTTTGTTCTATAACATTATTTTCACATTACAATATTTTCATACATAGTTAACAATAACTCTTAGCTAGATCCTGTATTATACTAATAGTGGATTTTTTAAAATGGATATAATTTAATTATATTATATATTTAGGCTTAATAGATTTTGCTAATTTGCATATATGAATACAATTCATTCATTTCAGAGGTGAAAAACATAAAATTCCTTTTTATTAAAAGCCCACTACTTAGATGTCACAGGATTATATACTGCTTGCATGATTTTGAAAAATTGGTTAACCAATCCTTTTTACCTTAAAAATTATTGCTAAAGTAATTAAGAAAAGCTTTGGATAGTTGTTTTGCTTTTAAAAGTAAAACAATAACTTCAGAAAGAGATTCCAAACTCCATTAGAAACAGAATTTAGTCTTCCAAAATTCTACTAAAAAGAAAAAAAAAAATACCAGTAACTAGAGTAAATCACTTCTGTTATAGTTATTTCATTGGCCCTGGTTCATGTCCTGTTAGTTGTAGAGAACTCGGTCTGAAATGGCATCACATCTGAAATCACTCAATCAAACACCTAATTCTCCAACTATATTCTCCTGTCCCTCTCGTTCTTTTCCTATAGTAACTACTTGAGAAACATTTAACCCTTTTTGATGTCTCCCATTCATTGACTCTTCGCTGTTTCCCACTATCCCTCAGCTGCCACCTGTCCTCACATCCCTTCATAAAAATCTTGAATTTGTGGACCATCTTATAATCACATTCTTTTTTTATAATTTTTTATTGGAGTATAGTTGATTTACAATGTTGTGTTAGCTTCAGGTGTACAGCAAAGTGAATCATTTATACAGTTACATAGATCCAGTCTTTTTTTTCTTTTCTTTTAGATTCTTTTCCCATATAGGCCATTACAGAGCATTGAGTATAGCTCCCTGTGCTACACAGCAGGTTCTTATTAGTTACCTATTTTATAAATAACAGTGAATATATGTCAGTCCCAATCTCCCAATTTATCCCTCCCACCTTATCCAATAATCACATTCTTAAAAATCTTCAACTTTCTTGCTTCTCAAAATCATGCTGGCAAATAATCTTAGAAATAACAAAATTTCTCAGTGCTACGTTCTAGACCTCTTTTTAATATACATGTTTTGTAGAACATCTCACTAGATTCTCAAATTTCATCTCTAAGTCTATTTTATGAATCTGACCTCATCTCCATCCTTGATATCACCACACTGAAATCTCAGGGGAATCTCAAGTTTAACACACTCAGAATGTACCTTTTCATCTTCTTAATCTCTTCTGCACTTAATCTTACCCATTTAAATAATTTGTATATTCATTTACTTTATTGTACCCATCAGAAATTTGGGATATATCCTTAAATGTCACAACCCCTCAAACTACTCATTACTAATTCAAGAGAAAATGCTTTGATTCTATGCCAAAAACACATTTAGAGAGCATCACCTTCTTTTTATATCACATTGCCACCTCCTTAATCCAAGCCATCAACTTCTCTAGCTTGAATTATAAAAAGAGCTTCCATTTTGATCTCCCTGTTTTTGTTTTTTTTATTTTGCGGTACGCGGGCTTCTCACTGTCGTGGCCTCTCCTGTTGCGGAGCACAGGCTCCGGACGCGCAGGCTCAGAAGCCATGGCTCACGGGCCCAGCCGCTCCGCGGCATGTGGGATCTTCCCAGACCGGGGCACGAACCCGTGTCCCCTGTATCGGCAGGCGGACTCTCAATCACTGCGCCACCAGGGAAGCCCAGATCTCCCTGTTTTTTAATACAGTGTTTTCACTAAAGCAAAATAAAACCTTTCAGTGTTTTCACTAAAGCAAAATAAAATATTAGACCCTTGGCTGCCAGGGATCCTAACTATTTTCCCCATCTTCTTTCTCTTCACTGACTTTCTTTCCACTCCTCTTACAAGCCAAGCAAACCAGTCAGTGCTTTTCCCCAGAGTTTCCTTCTCCCGGTTACACCTAATGAACTTTTGGTTATTATTATTTTCTCAGCTTAAGAAGACTTCCTCAAAGATACTTTTCCTGACCCCTTAATCTAAATTATAACCTACTAATAACATTCAGAAAAATATTTGTATTTATTGTGATTATTATAGATTTATTTGTCCTAGTAGTCATTGCAGAATCCCACTCTCCATCACTGGACTACAGTATCTTTGATGACAGGGACTGTCTGTTGACCCCACGTCTCGTCTTCATCTCTAATGGCAAGCGCAATACAAGCATCTGGTTAGAAAGCAATAAGTACGTGGTTAATTGACTGAATGATTTTTCTATTTTTAAAGGTTGTTATTATTCCTCCCTGAAGCCTCTCTATTCCAGAATAATTGACTTAATATTTCCCTCCAACAGTCCTGTCTCTATTTACTTTATTATAGTTTAATTTTCCTTACATATTTATATTGTTCATCTCTGATTTATTTCTACAAAATAAGTTTATTAAATGTTTTGAAACCAGAGCATCAACATATCGCTGGGGAATAGTCCTTTATATTGACTCTGTAAGAAGGTCTCAGTGTACCCTCTGAAAGCCCTTTGAGAAAGAAAACCCCTTATAGCCTTTCTATATGTGCAAGAGGACAGTAACCTCCCCTAATGGGGATCTTCTGCATGCTTCCCTGTGAATGTTTCCATTATATATGGGAGGCACATTGTCTACTGTACCAATATTTAAATTCAGTGCATGGAAATCAGTAGTCTGTTAAAAGCATTGCTTTCCGTATTGTAGGCATTTTCCAGCTCTCTAAACGCCACAATTTGGGGAGTTTCATACACGATTAGAGGATGTATTGCTGTGCCACCATAGAGCTGGGAGAGAATGACACTGATCATGTGCAGTTTCTGATTCCAATCCAAGCAGTATTTGCTATTTATGATGGTTTAGGAAAAATCCCCACTCGTTTTGACTGCATCAGCAGGAAGAGCTGTTTAAAGTATGAAGATTGTTCATAAAATTCAGGTAGAAAGCTTTTGCCCACAGGGAAAATATAGACCAGGAAATAGAACTTCCAGAAAACCAGCAAATAATTTGAAATATATCAAACTTTGACATAGATGATTTTGTTAATGCTTAATTCTCTGTTTGTAGATTCAGAGATATAAAATATTGTTTCTGTAAGAGGAAAGGACCGTCTGAATAAAATCCTGGTTTATATATGTGGCATAAAGTGATTTTATTTATTCACACAGCAGTGATTTTGTTCAGAAAATTAAGGCTTAATATGCTGCGATATTTGCAATAGCATACACACACATATATGTGTATCTACATAGTGGAGTAAATAAATATGAATGTATTAGCTTATATATTAATATTATATATTATTATATATTAATATTATATATTATTATATATTATATATATTACAATTATATTAATATAATATAAATAGTATTATAAATTTTATATACTCATATATATTCACTCTACTGTGGTATATGGATAAATGGTAAATATACTCCATCATATTTTTTCAATGTGCTTTTGTAAATTTATTACACCACTGGGTAATCATCTATGAATGATCACATGCTTGGTGTTGCTAAAATTGTTATACAGAAGTTACTACTCACAAGGATATCTTGAACTTTTTTATGATTGTTTTCTCACAATGATCAAAAGAATTCCTCATTCTACCTCCCACCACTGCTGTATTAGTCACGTGTTTGTGTCACAGGTTTGTTTGCAAAGCATAGACTGTCAGAAGCTAAACAGATTGAAAGTATGTCTGGTTGCACCCAAAGAATTTGTAATAGAAACTCTGTTGGCCTTACCTCCATCATCATCCTAGTTAATGGTTATTGTTAATAGTCATAGTAAAAGTAGAAGTAGACAGAGAGCATCCCCAGATTGCTTGAGATCTTCAAGTTTCAAGATTAACCCTACATTCAGCAACAAGTATCGGTAATCCTGGGTCACATAAGGGTGATTCCCATCCAAATTAAATGAAGATATTATATTAACAAGGACAAGTTTGGGCACTGTTTTATTTGTACTAAACTGCAAGAGTTATTCTGTACAATAGAGTATGGTGGATTTGTACAAAAACTTTAACTCAATGACAGCAAAGCCAGAGTGAAAAGGGATTGGTCTAGCAAGAAGGCTTAATCATGTTCCACCATGGATCAAATATTAATAGTAGACATATTTTTAAAACATATTTTCTAGAACCTAATGTGTAAAATTAAGACCAAAATTATAAATTATGAAGTAAAGAAAGAAATGATTCTTTGCATCTAGATTGAGCCAAAGGAAAGCCTACAGATGGGTATTAATATGCCTATTTGTGAGGGGAATTAAGCTTTCAAATAGGATTTAAATCATTTCTCTTATTCTGAATCCAATAAGGGAAGGCAGAGCCTGGATTTGAACTGAAAGCTCTCTGGTTTCAAAGTCTACTGACTTCTCAAACCATTACTCTGCCTCCACCAAAAGATCACCTTATCTTAGAGAGAGATGGTGGCCATAAGTAGTAAAACAAGTGGCAGTTCCTTCACAGAGTTTTATTTCTTCTGAGTTTTTTCTTCTGAGCTCCTGAGGTAGCCCATTGCATTCATTGAATCCAAGCTTTGTTCAAGAGGTATTCTTGCTCCTCAAAGCCCTGTTGATGACCTCATCATTTTTTTATTTACTATTCCTCCATATGACATTTTATGTCACTCATTCTTACCCTCAAATTAGAAAATCAAACTGAGTGTTATGAATTTCTACAAAAACTGCAGACAAATCCTGAGTTATACAAATTAAAAAATTCTGATGTATTACCTAAGCATTTTAACCTCATCATGACCACTTTGCATAAAATTATTCCCATAGAGTCTATACTCCTTTGACCCCATTAAAACAATAAGTTGTACTATACTTACTACATAAATATCTCGATTGTTTTTTTTTTTTCCAGTAAGGAAAAAGTTCTCCATATATTTTTTGAACTTTCTAAATGCTGCTGCAGTTCCTAAGAAGCCATGATTTTGGTGCTCATAGCTTATAGTTTACATAGAGCTTGGCACAGTGTGATTAGAAATAAGAATGAATACCTCTGAGGTAGTAACATTGTGAGACCAGTTTGTCCCAGAAAACAAGCAATCAGCAAGGACTCTTTATCTCAAAACTAAAAAGCTTAGGGTTTTCTAGAGTGATCTTTGCCACTGGAATTTTATCTAGGGTTTTGATCCACTTAACAAATTTAATCTAACCTCTCTGAACTTAAATGTTCCATTATCTGTTAGAAAATAATTAGAAGCTGTAAGCAGAAGTCTGCATATGTGGAATTCCTCAGGAGTCCCTAAGCTCATTGAAGCAAGGAGTTTGACAGATACTGGTCAGCTGATATTGGGCCGGCAGCTAATAATGGCAGGAAATGCTGCTTAGCTAGGTGAGAAAGTTAACTTGGGGAAAATGAAAATGAAACATTTGGGATTTATGATTGGAAATAAATTTCCCTTTTTCATTTGTTTCCTGGTAAGAAAATAGCCAAGGGAGTTAGTTATTTTTTTCTTTTTTTTTTTGATAACTTATAATTAAGATCTAAGGGCCCACTTGATCTCAACCATATTCACTATAATTTCCTTGTATTCCCACAAAGAAATTTTAGTGAATCGGGAATATGTTTGGTATAATGCATACAAATAATAGGTGAATCTGACCAGTAAATTAAAACTTGTCAGCTCTAGCAGCATGTGGTAAATTAACGGTAGGAAGCATGTGTAAGCTTTTAGGGAAGGCTGCAAACACAAGAGGTTTGAGTATAAAGGCAGAAAACGTTTTTTCTCTGGTGTGTTTAAAGCAATAAGCCAAGTTCCTTTAAAATGAAAAATTAATTTCAAAATGGAACACTCATTCACTTAATGAGAATGTTACTATACTCTAACAAAAAAGTATTTTATTCTTTTGCAGCTAGATGCTTCATAATAAAATATTTTCTATTTTTCATATAACATTGATCTAAAAAAGAGTAAATCTCAACCAACATTACTCTCTGTTCTCTTATTTTCTACTAAGTTTATAATGCATGTACTAAGGTACAACACCTGAAGCCTGTGCATTATTTTTGTATCCTCAGCAAAATTGTTAATGTCTTTGGGTTAAAAGCTACTTTAAACTTTGTAACTCCCACAATAGCCATTTACTGAGTAGTAAGTTTTCAGTAGATTTTTATTATTAGTTTGGAAGGATGGGTAAAATATATTTACTTCATTTGTTGTTTAATAGACTTTTATGGAGTACCTACCATGTGCAATGTCTCGTACTATCTATGTACTCCAAAGTTTATAAAGATAACTAGCATGGCATAACCTTAGCCTTAGTGAGATTTGTCTAGTAATAAAGTAAATCGATAAAACAGAATGTTTCATCAGGTTGGAACAAAGAAAGTGTGATAGGAGATTAGTATAAGAAAATATTATCATTAATGGTGAGTTTAGGGATCTTTTAAGCTTTTCACCAGTACAGGAATACCAACGTTTTTGGGCATTACAATTTATTTAGTTGAATTTGCCTAAAATGCATGCATTTTCTGAAATAAACTAACCCTTGTTTCAACTTATTTTTTCTATCCTTATATATTATATACTATATATTTATTTATTTTGATATATTTTATGCCATAATATATATATATATATATATATATATATATATATATATATATATATATATATATATATATGGGGGTTCCTTTAACCATATTGAGTGTGTGTGGTTTTGTTTTGTTTTTTTTTTTTTTTTTTTTTTTTTTTTTTTTGCGGTATGCGGGCCTCTCACTGTCGTGGCCTCCCCCGTTGCGGAGCACAGGCTCCGGACGCGCAGGCCCAGCGGCCATGGCTCACGGGCCCAGCCGCTCCGCGGCACATGGGATCCTCCCAGACCGGGGCACGAACCCGTATCCCCTGCATCGGCAGGCGGACTCTCAACCACTTGCGCCACCAGGGAGGCCCTTGTTTTGTTTTTTGAACTCTGTTTTAAGTAAGGAGAGGATAAATTAATGTACAAATATTTTCTTATAACTTATTTAACACTAACTCCCTCACAGTATGATATTAGAGTTTAATATAGTTCTCAGATATAGGTGCATGATTCCTTATTTTAAACCCCGAAATTTCTCATTTCAAATATGTTTATTTTTAAAATATTTATAAATATTATATATATATATTTTACTTTAAAACAAGATTTTTTCAGTTTCCTTCTCAATGGAATTATTACTTGTGGGAGTTAATTTATTAAGAATGTCTGGTTGTAAATGCTCACTCAAAAGAATGCCACAAATTATCCCCTATTTTATTGTTATAGGTATGAACATATTTTGAAAAGACTATTCTTTTTTTCACTTGTATTCACAGTAAACTCTCAATGCTTGTGACAATATTTTCTAGTTTGCTTTTGATAGCTATGAGTAATATCAACAGGTTCATTAAAAACAAACCAACTCTACTACTTGATAATCTAATTGTCATTGAACATAACCACCTATAGAAAAAAAATAGTGCTATTTCAAAACAAAATTCTCTTTTTCTCCTCAATCAGGTTATATCCTTATAGTATCTCCATATCTCTTTAGTAATGTTTTTTTTTGGTACAGTAAATTTGTATTTATGTACTTCTCAGACATTTGTAACTGTTAAAGAAATGTTATTGTTTACAACTGTGTATTAAGATGTTTACAAACAGTATGAATATAATTGTGCTGGCAGAGTTTTCTAATGGAAAATGAGTAAAGGACTTTCCTAATAAGGCATAAAGTCTTTGCACTGCTCCTGAAGTAAACAGATTTGTTACTAACAGACTATCATCCCTTTAATGCTTCATCGGGTGTCCAGAGGAAATTAACCACCACCATCTGCATCTAAAAGTATCCAATTTAAACTGATAGGTTAGAACTGCAGCAGGGCAGATGTTGCAGTGAGATGCGTAGTGGGTGAGAATTCTTATATTTCCCAATTTCAGATGTTCTATCTATAATTACTGTTAAGTCTGAAAAGACCCATGAGCTCAAGGTATCCTTCCAAAGTTGTTCCTCTGTATGTAGAACAACATACCATGTTCTAGTATGAACAAAGATGAAGTACAGACTGTTCCTCCAGTAAATTTAATACTTATCTTCTTATGAGGCTTATGTGTCATTGTCCATTTTTGTTTTAAATAAATCTATTTATTTATTTATTTATATTTGGTTGTGTTGGGTCTTTGTTGCTGCACGTGGGTTTTCTCTGGTTGTGTCAGCAGGACTACTCATTGTTGCAGTGCACAGGCTCTAGGCGTCCGGGCTTTAGTAGTTGCAGCACACGGGCTCAGTAGTTGTGACTAGCAAGCTCTAGAGCACAGGCTCAGTCGTTGTGACACACGGGCTTAGTTGCTCCATGGCATTGGATCTTCCAGGCACAGGTCTCGAACCTGTGTCTCCTGCATTGGCAAGCAGATTCTTAACCACTGCGCCACCAGGGAAGTCCATCATTGCCCATTTTTAATCAATAAATTATTTTCTCCCTTTTAGATTTAGACTTTGATTAGCTTGAACTTCTAAAAACAATGTCAGAAAAACAAAAAAAATAAACAATTTACATAAAATCTGTTAAGTGTGATCCAGGTGCGTTGAATAAGTTTTCTTTCATTCATCATGGTAACAAAGCAACAAAGACCATCAAACTTTAAAGTGTACTTTAGCACAGAGACTTGCATAAGTAATGCCAACTTTTCACGGTAAGAAAGTGAAAGCCTATGTTTAGGAACTTACTATTATTTAAGGATTGTCTTAGCATGACTCTTCTTCCCATTAGCAATTCAAATAGATACAGTGATGTTTCAGTTTCTGAAGAGTAATGTATATACCAGATTGTTATTATGTGGATAGTAAATGAAGGTTTTCAGGAGTCTCTGTTAGTAATACAAGATATTATTTTCATCACCTTAAATGAAATGCATTCCAAGCAAGTCACTCTTGGTTCAAGGTTAACACTCAGCTAATCAAGACTTGATGAAAGACAGTTCTGATACTTAAGTCAACCAAGCAGTCTGTTTAAAATATGTATTTGCCAGCTAAGCCATTTTTGAAGCATGATCCTATGTTATCTAACTGTCCTTTTGGTGATGAGATATTACATTATAAGGTCTCTTTGTGCCATGAGGTTGATAAGGCTGAATGTGAACACTGGCATACAGCTAAACTATTTGACTTACAAGTCATCATTAGAGCATAAAGTATTCAGGGACAAGGGGCCTTGGTGAATTACTAAGTGATATTTATCATTTGGATTTCTCCTTCTCAAATGCTTAAATTTAGGAACATTTCAGCGTTTGATAGGGAAGAGTGGCATAATTTCAAGGTAAAATTTACCTGTAAGTAAGAATAAAATCAGTCTCATATGAAACAAAAAAGAAACATATGAAACAAACAAACAAAAATAGGTGGAAGCTCAATTAAGATTTGGAGAAATTCTGTGACCCACTATATTTATATAAGCCGACTTTCAAATCATGTTTCTGTCTCTCAGGGTGTTGATTACTATATAACACTTTACAGACTGTAATTATATATTTCATTTCATCCCTGATAACTGGCATTTTTAATTTTCCATTGCAAGATCAAATGACCTATGTATTAGACTATGAGTCTCCATCTGCAGTTTGTCAAGGAGAAAACATAAAAAAAATGTTATAAACTAATAGACAACTGGAGAAAGCAGAAATTGTTTCTTTATAAATATGGTATTCTGTAATAGTTCAATCAAAAAAATAAACTAAATCAACCCACTTGAAAAATAACAACAGTCTGGTGGAACCCAAATGGCAGGAATACAGGTGTGCATCAGGAATGAGCTGGAACTAGAAAATTAAAGGAAACTACAATCTCTAAGGATCCACAGAGAATTCTCTCACCTCATTTTCTACCCAGCTTGTGGAAAGTGTCCCACTAACCTCTAGTCTAGAGAGCAGGGTTTAGGGAAAAGATTCTCAGTGGCCTGTGTTGGGAGTATGCCTACGCAGGGATCAAATGAGAGGGTGGAGCGCCCTTGTTAAAGATGGCTGCTTTGTGACCGCCTGGAGGGGTGGGATAGGGAGGGTGGGAGAGAGGGAGACGCAAGAGGGAAGGGTTGTGGGAACAGATGTATATGTATGACTGATTCACTTTGTTATAAAGCAGAAACTAATAAAAAACAAACAAACAAACAAACAAAAAGATGGCTGCTGATGGCCTAGCAGTTTTACCATATACTCTGCATAAACACTAAGACTCCTAACAGGGAGAAGAGGTCCTGGAGAGGCAACCCAATAGGTGACTGCTAAAAGCGGTTAACACTTTTGGTTCAATCAAGGAAACCAGAAGAAATTTTTATTTATTATTTGTTTTTCTTTTTTGAATTTTATTTATTTTTTATACAGCAGTTTCTTATTAGTTATCCATTTTATACATATTAGTGTATATATGTCAATCCCAATTGCCCAATTCATCCCACCACCCCCACCCGGTGCTGCTTTCTCCCCTTGGTGTTCATACGTTTGCTCTCTACATCTGTGTCTCTATTTCTGCCCTGCAAACCAGTTCATCTGTAGCATTTTTCTGGGTTCCACATATATGCGTTAATATACAATATTTGTTTTTCCCTTTCTGACTTACTTCACTCTGTATGACAGTCTCTAGATCCACCCACGTATCTACAAATGACCCAATTTCATTCTTTTTATGGCTGAGTAATATTCCATTGTATATATGTACCCCATCTTCTTTATCCATTCATCTGTTGATGGACATTTAGGTTGCTTCCATGACTTGGCTATTATAAATAGTGCTGCAATGAACCCTAGGGTGCATGTGTCTTTATCAATTATGGGTTTCTCTCAGTATATGCCCAGTAGTGGGATTGCTGGGTCATATGGTAATTCTATTTTTAGTTTTTTAAGGAACCTCCATACTATTCTCCATAGTGGCTGTATCAGTTTTCATCCCCACCAACAGTGCAAGAGTGTTCCCTTTTCTCCACACCATCTCCAGCATTTATTGTTTGTAGATTTTCTGATGATGCTCATTCTAACTGGTGTGAGGTGATACCTCATTGTAGTTTCGATTTCCATTTCTCTAATAATTAGTGATGTTGAGCACCTTTTCATGTGCTTCTTGATCATCTGAATGTCTTCTTTGGAGAAATGTCTATTTAGATCTTCTGCTCATTTTAGGATTGGGTTGTTTGTTTTTTTTAATATTGAGCTGCATGAGCATTTCATATATTTTGGAGATTAATCCTTTTTTAGTTGCATTGTTTGCAAAGATTTTCTCCCATTCTGAGGGTTGTGTTTTCATCTTGTTTGCAGTTTCCTTTGCTTTGAAAAATATTTTAAGTTTCCTTAGGTCCCATTTGTTTACTTTTGTTTCCATTTCAATTACTCTAGGAGGTGGATCAAAAACGATCTTGCTGTGATTTATGTCAAAGCATGTTCTTCCTCTGTTTTCCTCTAAGAATTTTATAGTATCTGGTATAGTATCCAAGCCCTTACACTTAGGGCTCTAATCCATTTTGACTTTATTGTTGTGTATGGTGTTAGGGAGTATTCTAATTTCATTTTACATGTAGATGTCCAGTTTTCCGAGCACCACTTACTGAAGAGACTGTCTTTTCTCCATTTTATATCCTTGCCTCCTTTGTCATAGATTAGTTGATTATAGGTGTGTGGCTTTATCTCTGGGCTTTCTATACTGTTTCATTGATCTATATTTCTGGTTTTGTGCCAGTACCATATTGTCTTGATTACTGTAGCTTTGTAGTATAGTCTGAAGTCAGGGAGTCTGATTCTTCCAGCTCTATTTTTTTTTTTCCCTCAAGATTGCTTTGGCTATTCAGGGTCTTTTGTTTCTCCATACAAATTTTAAGATTTTTTGTTCTAGTTCTGTAAAAAATGCCTTTGGTATTTTGACAGGGCTTGCATTCAATCTGTAGATTACTTTGGGTAGTACAGTCATTTTCACAATATTGACTCTTCCAATCCAAGAACATGGTATATCTCTCCATCAGTTTGTGTCATCATTAGTATATAGGAATGCAAGAGATTTCTGTGCATTAACTTTGTAACCTGCAACTTTACCAGATTCATTGATTAGCTCTAGTAGTTTTCTGGTGGCATCTTTAGGATTCTCTATGTATAGTACCATGTCATCTGCAAACAGTGAACAATTTTACTCCTTCTTTTCCAATTTGTATTCCTTTTTTTCTTTTACTTCTCTGATTGCTGTGGCTAAAACTTCCAAATCTATGTTGAATAATATGAGCGAGTGTGGACATCCTTGTCTTGTTCCTGATATTAGAGGAAATGCTTTCAATTTTCCACCATTGAGAACAATGTTTGTTGTATATGCCCTTTATTATGTTGAGGTAGGTTCCCTCTATGCCCACTTTCTGGAGAGTTTTTATGATAAATGGGTGTTGAATTTTGTTGAAAGCTTTTTCTGCATCTATTGAGATGATCATATGGTTTTTATTCTTTAATTTGTTAATATGGTGTATCACATTGATTGATTTGCCTATACTGAAGAATTCTTGCATCCCAGGGATAAATCCCAGTTGATCATTGTGTATGATCCTTTTAATTTGTTATTGGATTCTGTTTTCTAGTATTTTGCTGAGGATTTTTGCATCTATATTCATCAGTGATATTGGTTGGTAATTTAATTTTTTTGTAGTATCTGTGTTTGGTTTTGGTATCTATGTGATGGTGGCCTCATAGAATGAGTTTGGGAGTGTTCCTTCCTCTGCAAATTTTTGGAAGAGTTTGAAAAGAATGAGTGTTAGCTCTTCTCTAAATGTTTGATAGAATTCACCTGTGAAGCCATCTGGTCCTGGACTTTTGCTTGTTGGAAGATTTTTTTTTCATTTATTTATTTTATTTATTTTTATTTTTGGCTGTGTTGGGTCTTCGTTGTTGCACGTGGCCTTTCTTTAGTTGTGGCAAGTGGGGGTTACTCTTCATTGCAGTGTGCGGGCTTCTCATTGTGGTGCCTTCTCTTGTTGCAGAGCATGGGTTCTAGGCACGTGGAATTCAGTAACTGGGGCATGGGAGCTCAGTGGTTGTGGCTCGTGGATTCTAGAGCACAGGCTCCGTTGTTGTGGCACATGGGCTTAGTTGCTCCATGGCATGCGGGATCTTCCTGGATCAGGGATCGAACCTGTGTCCCCTTCATTGGCAGGTGGATTCTTGACCACTGTACCACCAGGTAAGCCATGTTGGAAGATTTTTAAGCACAGTTTCAATTTCATTACTTGTGATTGGTCTGTTCATATTTTCTATTTCTTCCTAGTTCAGTCTTGGAAGGTTATACCTTTCTAAGAATTTGTCCATTTCTTCCAGGTTGTGCATTTTTTTGACATAGAGTTGCTTTTAGTAGTCTCTTAGGATGCTTTGTATTTCTGTGGTGTCTGTTGTACCTTCTCCTCTTTCATTTCTACTTTTACTGAGTCCTCTCCCTCTTTTTCTTAATGAGTCTGGCGAATGGTTTATCAATTTTATCTTCTCAAAGAACCAGCTGTTAGTTTTATTGATCTTTGCTACTGTTTTCTTTGTTTCTATTTCATTTATTACTGCTGTGATCTTTATGATTTCTTTCCTTCTACTAACTTTTGGTTTTGTTTGTTCTTCTTTCTCTAGTTCCTTTAGGTGTAAGTTTAGATTGTTTGAGATTTTTCTTGTTTCCTGAGGTAGGCTTGTATTGCTATAAACTTCCCTCTTAGAACGGCTTTTTCTGCATCCCATCAGTTTTGGTCATTGTGTTTTTGTTGTAATTTGTCTCTAGGTATTTTTTGATTTCTTCAGTGATCTCTTGTTTATTTGGTATGTACTGTTTAGCTTCCATGTATTTGTGTTTTTTACATTGTTTTCCCTGTAATTGACTTCTAATCTCATAGCATTGGGCTCAGAAAAGCTACATGATATGATTTCAATTTTCTTAAAGTTTCTGAGACTTGATTTGTGACCCAAGATGTGACCTATCCTGGAGAATGTTCTGTGTTCACCTGAGATGAAAGTGTAATCTGCTGTTTTTGGATGGCATGTCCTATAAATATCAGTTAAATCTATCTGGTCTAAAGCTTCTGTTTCCTTATTAATTTTCTGTCTGAATGATCCATCCATTGGTGTAAGTAAGGTGTTAAAGTCCCCCACTATTACTGTGTTACTGTCAATTTCCTCTTTTATAGCTGTTAGCAGTTGCCTTATGTATTGAGGTTCTCCTATGTTGGGTGCATATATATTTATAATTGTTATATTTTCTTGGATTGATCCCTTGATCATTATGTAGTGTCCTTCCTTGTCTCTTGTAACATTCTTTATTTTAAAGTCTATTTTATCTGATATGAGTATTGCTACTCCAGCTTTCTTTTAATTTCCATTTGCATGGAGTATCTTTTTCTATCCCCTCACTTTCAGTCTGTATGTGTCCCTAGGTCTGAAGTGGGTCTCTTGGAGACAGCACATATGTGAGTCTTATTTTTGTGTCCATTCAATGAGCCTGTGTCTTTTGGTTGAAACATTTAATTCATTCACATTTAAGGTAATTATCAATATGTATGTTCCTATGACCATTTTCTTAGTTGTTAGGGGTTTGTTTTTGTCTGTCCTTTTCTTGTCTTTTGTTTCCCACTTAGAGAAGTTCCTTTAGCATTTGTTGTATAGCTGGTTTGGTGATGCTGAATTCTCTTAGCTTTTGCTTGTCTGTAAAGCTTTTGATTTCTTCATCAAATTCTGAATGAGATCCTTGCTGTGTAGCATAATCCTGGTTGTACATTCTTCCCTTTCATCACTTTAATTACATCATGCCACTCCCTTCTGCCTTGTGGAGTTTCTGCTGAGAAATCAGCTGTTAACCTTATGGGAGTTCCCTTGTATGTTAGTTGTCATTTTTCCCTTGTTGCTTTCAATAATTTTTCTTTGTCTTTAATTTTTGTCAATTTGATTACTATGTGTCTCGGCGTGTTTCTCCTTGGGTTTATCCTGCCTGGGACTCTCTGTGCTTCCTGGACTTGGGTGGCTATTTCCTTTCCCATGTTAGGGAATTTTTCAACTATAATTGCTTCAAATATTTTCTCTGGTCCTTTTTATTTCTCTTCTCCTTCTGGGACCCCTATAATGTGAATGTTGTTTCATTTAATGCTCTCCCAGAGGTCTCTTCAACTTCTTCCCAGAGGCTGTCTTCTTTTCTTTTCATTGTTTTTTCTTTATTCTGTTCCACAGCAGTGAATTCCACCATTCTGTTTTCCAGGTCACTTATCCATTCTTATGCCTCAGTTATTCTGCTATTGATTCCTTCTAGTGTATTTTTCATTTCAGTTATTGTATTGTTCATCTCTGTTTGTTTGTCCTTTAATTCTTCTAGACATTTGTTTTTTAATTCTTCTAGGTCTTTTTTAATCATTTCTTTCATCCTCTCAATCTTTGCCTCCATTCTTTTTCCGAGGTCTTGGATCATCTTCACTATCATTATTCTGAATTCTTTTTCTGGAAGGTTGCCTATCTCCACTTCATTTAGTTGTTTTTCTGTTTTTATTTTTTTTCTCATTCCTTTATCTGGTACAAAGTCCTCTGCCTTTTCATGTTGTCTATCTTTCTGTGAATGTGGTTTTCATTCCACAGGCTGCAGAATTGTAGTTCTTCTTGCTTCTGCTGTCTGCCTTTGGTGGATGAGACTCCAGAAGAAATTGTTATTTCAAACTATATAGCCTATATTTTCTTTTTGCTTCAATTTTGTTTTTTTGTAATTCATTTTTCTCTCTGTAATATATATATATTTTCAATTTCTTAGTTAAGGAAGGTGGATATAGACAGAAAGATATATATATAGATATATATATCTAGAGATATATAGATATATAGATATAAGAGATACTACAAATATTATATTATTATATAATATTATATATATAATATTATATTATAATATATTATAATATAGATATTATAGATATTACAAATACTGTTCTCTGTATAGTATTTGTGTCATAATTTCAAATTATATTGATAATTTAGTTTTTTTTTTCAGAATTATTGCTATAAAGATGTTGCTCACTGCTGATAAGCATTTCACTAAGAAATACTTTTTCCTATGCATTTTATATCCCAATATCTAATATGTCTCAAACTTATGAACAGAATTCTCTGTTCCACAAGGTTATATGCTCCAGGAAATCTATGTTACTTTTTTCTCTTTTTTCTTTTCTCTTTTCCTGAGAGAAATTCTTCCTTAAGAATTCCACTCTCATGTTCCAATCATGACAGGCATTATCTAAGTTTAAGACCCAGCTGCAATTCTTGGCCCTTCCTCATCATCTATAATCTCCCTTTGCTTTGCAGATCAGTAAGATGCTTTAATTCCTTGATGCCATACCTTCCTCCTTCTCGATTTAGTATTTCATATTATGAATTATTAACTATGATAAAAAAGAGTAAATATAAGATATGAGGAAACTCTATATGGTACCCTGGGGTGAGGAAGTGTACCCAATGAAGGATAAACTTGAAGGGGTTCAACTTTGTTCCAGCAGATGTGGTTGGACCACCAGATAGCAGAGAAGTCCCTGGTTTGTCCAGGCTGAAGCTGATCTAGATTTGTTGGGCCATCAATAGGTAACAGGAATCCTCTGGAGTGCAGGCTGAGGAGCAGGTGACCAACAAGTTGTGGCATGGGTGGACTTGAAGTGGGAGTCTGGGTGTGGACAGAGGTCAAGGAAAGACTTTCAGTAGGAATGAGTTCTTGGTGTGTGATGTAGGTGTCTGTGTGCTGAGAAAATGATTGATGGTTTCATGCACACTGAGTGGGGGGCTTGAAATGGAGTCCAAACAGGCCAATGAGTGCCAGCTGTATGGGGACTTGCTGGGTGAGTCTAGGCACCTTAGCAAACAGGAGATCTACAGAGCAGGCAGACAATTCAGGACTCTGGTTTTCATGTCAAGGGGGCTATGGAAAATTTATTACCACACCCAAGCATTTAAAGTCATGGAGAACCAACTATGTCCTGGGCCCAAGGCTGGGGAAGGCTCTATCAAATGTCCCTATACCCACATGACTGACTCACATATCAATACCCCAACATCTGCACACCCATGCCCTCTAACCTGTGCCAGAAATTGCAGGAAACCAAAGTTTCCAAATGATGAACCTTGAAACTTTTTAAAAATTCATTGTGCTGAGCTCTTGAAGGACTCTTTGAACTTAGAAACTTATATCTGTCAGTTTGGCATATTTTTCCTCTATGGCCTCTTTGATAATTTTTTTTTTTTCTGCACTTTCTTCTGGGATTCTTTTTAGTCAGTTGCTGGACCTTCTGGATGGATTGTTTAATTTTAAAATCTTTTTTTCTCAGATTTTCCAAATGATGAATACAATATATGTTCTCATGTGTCTTAGGGTGTTGGTTTTTGAAATGTTTTTGTCTGTTCCCTAAATTATCTCTTTCTGTGAGTTCTTTCTTTCTGTTTCTTTGTTTTCTGGTATAATGGAATACCATAGACTAGGAGTCTTATAAGCAAAAGAATTTTTTTCCTCATGCTGAAAAGTGCAAGATCAGGGCACAGACAGATTTTGTATTTGATGAGGGCCCACTTCCTGATTTATAAACAGCTATTCTCTTCTTCTTGTGTCTTCATAGACAGAAAGGATGAGGCAGTTCTCCAAAGTCTCTTCTACAATGGCACTAATCTCATTCATGAGAGCTCTGCCTTCATGACATAATCACCTACCAAAAGCCCCACCTCCTAATATGTTGCATTGGGGTTAAGAGTTCAAGATAGGAATATTGAGGGACACAAACATTCACTCTGTAGCATCTGGTGATTTGAGTTCTCCTGAGAGCATGAATATGACCATTTGTTTAAATTGCCCACTGTAGGGCCGTTTATTTCTGCAGAGAAAATCTACCAATTGTTTCTAGAAAAATTATACACCTGGCTGCACATTTTTGGAGATGATTACAAGTAGTTTTGTTCACTACATTGATTTAACACAAACAGGAAAAAAGAGACATTCTATTAGTAAGGCTCTTCTCCTCCAGTCTCCTCTGTGCCTGGTGTACTTAAAGATAATGTGTTTGGTTCAGTTTCTCCATTTAAAAACGTCTAGTTTCTTGCCAGAATGGAGAGAAGCAATAACCTCCTACTCCAAATGAGACCAGAGAGTCTAATTGTTCTTTATACAAATTTTAAATATTACTTCTCTTTTCATTTCCATTTTCCACCTTCACCATCTAGGTGTCCCCAGTTTTTATACTCTCCCCCAACCCCTGCCAGTTTCTGCTGAATGAATTGGCTTTTATATCCCTGGCATCACCCTTTGTAGGTATTTGCCATTTTGTTTTCTTAGTTTTACTACCTCCATTTCCCTGAGATTCATTACGTTTTTTTTTTTTTTTTCCATTTGTTGTTATTCCCTTTCCCATTCTCTCCGGGTCTATTGGATTTGTATCTTTTTACTGTCTTCAGTGTAATTTTAGTGAAATATTGGGAAGGAGCAGAGAAAATGCATGCACTTAATCTATCTATTAAACTGGAAGTCCTTTAAGGAATTTAAATCTAGAAATCCTAGAATAGCTCCCTCTGACCTTGCTTTTTTTCAATAGTTTTTATTAAAGTAAAACTAAAAAATATGTACCCTTTAATTTAATCCATGTAATAATCTCATGCTATTGGAGAATATTTCCCTCATAAGGAACAGCATTAGATATGCTTTTTTGGGAAAAAAAAAAGATTTCTTACTGAGAATTAGTGGGCTCCTTAAACATATGACATTGTCTTCCACCCATGGAAACAAGAAGGGCCAGAAGCATCTATATTGAGAAATGGTAGTTTACAACTCTACATAAGCTAGTCACTGTGGAAAGAAATATCTAAGGAAATATCTAGCCCCTGGATTTCAGTTAAAAGAGAAATACTTTTTTGACTTTCCCCATAGGTTAAATTTTTTAAGTATTGGAAATAGTTACGTAAGAGTTATCTTTTTTTTTTTCCTGTGGTACTCAGACCTCTCACTGCTGTGGCCCCTCCCGCCATGGAGCACAGGCTCCAGACGCACAGGCTCAGTGGCCATGGCTCACGGGCCCAGCTGCTCCACAGCATGTGGGATTCTCCCAGACCGGGGCATGAACCCATGTCCCCTGCATTGGCAGGTGGACTCGCAACCACTGCACCACCAGGGAAGCCCCAAGAGTTATCTTTTTTGATTTAAGTATTAGAGAAGTTTTATGGGAAATAATATACCCAATATAAATTGTCTAAGGATGGAGGTTGGCAGTTGTACTGCTAATCCTAGTATTATGATCTCTAAAAATATTTATGGTACCCATTGTTTTCATAGATTACAGATTTATAAAAACTACTAAGATGAAAGAAGAGATTTAACAATTATATGACTCTTGGCAGAAGGAATCTGAAGATATCCAACTTTGAAAAAATAAAAAATAAAGAACAAGAAATTATTATTTTGTGTTCTTGGTAGCTCAAAGACTATTTCCATAACATAGGGATGAATGTAACTGAAATTAACATGGCTAGTCATTTTAAAAAAATAATATTTTCTTTAAAGGCAGAAATAAAAAGAGTTCAGGAGTTCTTATCATTTTTTTCAGTTCATAGATTCCTTTGAAAAAACTGATAGACTCTGCTCAGAAAAAGTGTATATGCATGTATATTCAATCATGAGTTTTATTCAATATGGGGACTTTTAATCCCTCTGAAGTGCAGATTCATAGTCAAGAATCTCTGATTTACTGTCTTTTCTTAAATCCCAGTGTTATTTTGCAAGTATTACAATGCTAATGCAAATTTAAGTGGTTAATGTCTGTACTTAGACTGCCCAAGAGACTATTCTAAGGCATTGGTGTTTCAACAATGACAGTGTATTAGGACAACTGCCGAGTTTTTTGTATCTTATGTTGTTTAATCTCACAACAACCTGTAAAGTAGGCTTTCCACAATGAAGAAACTGAATTTCTGAGAAGGAAGATGAATGATCCAAAGTTCCATAACTAATAAGTGAAGGAACAGGATTTAAATCTATGATTTGAGTCAAATCTCCTTCTGCCAAGTTATAGTGTTTCAATTGTTCAGTATCTTTCGTGAGAATAAAATTTGGCCCATAGAATCTATTATATGTATCACCACAAAATATTTGGATAGAGGGAATTCAATTCAGGCTTAGAGAATATTAGCAGTCTAATAAGGAGCAGGTAGCAGCAACTGGAAGGAATAGAATGTCCATTTCCCCTTTTATTAGAACATGGTACATTTTTATAATAGTGCAAATTTTGACTTTACTAGAAGAATTTTAAAAAATAAAAGAAAATAGGTAAAATTAACATAGAGGCTATACAAAAATAATAAATGTGGTATTTACATGGTTAAACTATTTCAGGCTAAAATGAAAAATGACATAGATTATCCATATGTTTACCCAGACTTTTCTTCTGAAACTTAGATCAAAATATCCATTGCATTCTAGTTAAAACAATGTGGAGAATTCATAAACCCTCAGTTCAACATCCCCAGTCTGACCTATTTTTCCCACCTAAAGCTGAGTTTTCTTTTTTCTATATCCCTGTCTTAATGAATGGTGACATCATCCACCATAACCCAGGTAATCCCCAACTTCCCTCTATTTCTTAGCTCAACACCAGATTGTAAAGAAATTTCCAATCTGATCTCTCCCTGATCTTCCTGTTTCCAGGCATCAGCTTTTCTAGTCCGAGCTTTGTGAGTTTGCCAGAAAATCCTTTGAAGACATAAACTGAGGATTTAGCTGCAGAGGACTTGTCTAGAATTTTTGTATATGGGAACTTAGAAGCATGGATCCTTTGTAAGTGATAAGGGGCTCAAGGGTGGGCGTTGAGAGTTGCATGGTCTGGAGCTCTCTAGTCTTTCTTGGTAGTCAGTATTCATAACATAAAGGGCTGTAAGCAAGTCTACAAGCAACACCGGTGCCTTATATTATAAACTGGAGGCTGCCAACAACGAACAGTTGGCTCAAGGTAAAGTTTCCTCCCATGCCACGCAGGCATGCAAAACTGCCACTTTAGTTGAATTATCCTTTTCCCTGTTTTACAATATCGTGATTATGATCTAACATTAATGAAATAAAATATAAGATTTTCTCATCAAACTGTAACATTATAAGAAGACATATACTTTCTATTTGGATAAATTCTACTTAATCCTAAAAAGTTGGAATCTCTTTCAGTTGTAAAATCTATTGATGAAATTCAGTTAGCAAATGGTCATTTTTAAGTGATAATTTAACTCATATGAAAGTTCAAAAAATAAAAATTTAAATGATTATTTGTGAAGTAATAACAATGTATCCTTACCATTTCAATAATTTAGATTTTAACTGAGTATAGGTCTAATGAAAATGAACATGTAAAAGATTAATTTGAATTGTGGAATTTTTCTGAAATATTATATAATACAGTAAATTTGCCTTGATAATGAGAATTTAACTGCATTCCATAAGAATTTTTTTCTTGAATTAACATTTTGTTACATTAAAAAAAAATTTTTAGCCCTCAAAATTTATTTCATATTTACTGGACAACTGTGTTTCACTGGAGGAAAACATTATTCTATCAAATAGTTGTATGTAAGGATTGAAAAGGAATGTTAACAGATTCTGTACAAATGAACCATTTATTTTATTATATTCTGATTATAAACAAGAATTCATAAAAATACAGGAAATACTTAAATAAAAACTGATAAATATCCTAATTAAATCCAGAGATGATTACTATCAAGAATTTGATATATACTTTTGAGGGTTTTTTTGTTTGTTTGTTTGTTTTTTACTGGCCCCATTCCTTAATCATATATGTCATAGAAAATAATGTATTAATATATGGGAAATTTATCCTAGAAAGTTGGAATTTCTTTCAGTTTATTCAAATGAATGACAGTGGGGAAAAAAGCTACATTCTCTAGTTGCTACATGTGCAGGGAAAAAGACATTTCAAGAGGTGATAGCTCAGGGACAAAACAAAAAGCAAAAAACAAAATCATCAAAACAAAATTGCAAACCTAGAACCTAGAGAAGAAATTCTTTAGCAGTAAGAAAGGGGATTCTAGGAATTTCAGGGTGCTAGAAAAGAGAAGAGAATGTGGAGATTTATTAAGAGTTTCTACAGATTATATATTGGCACCACTTGAAGATTAGAGAAAAGTAGGAGTTAATACAGATATTTCTATTTATGTTGTTGCTTTCTTAAAAGGATTTCTTTCTTTTTGAGATCCAAGCCACTAGCATTAATGTATTTATAACTTCTTTGTAGCCAAATTACTAGAATAGATTTATCTTATTTTGAATCCTCTCTTCCATCCTATTGACCTGTCTATTCCTAACTTAGGAAATAAAATGAAACCTCATTTCATTTACTTCCCCCTTTATTGTACATTTTGATATTTGGTACAGCAGGCATTCTGTCATTACTCTCATTACTGTTCAAAGGCTTAAGAACTTTTTACTAGTGAAATTTTTAATTGCTGCATTAATATCTCTTCCTTTCCCAAATGATACCTTATTTAACATTGAATTAAGATATAGTAGAATTTTGGGGTAGCTGAATCTTTACAATATTGAAACTTCTCATTCAGATATACTTTAGTTTTATTATATAATTTTCTTAAAATGTGATTATGTTTTTCTTTACTGTAGTTACTAGGCTTTTGTTCCTATTTTAATTGAAATGTTATTTTTAATTTATATTCTAATCTGCTGGTTCTATTATTTTGTTTATTTCCTTGGTTAAAAAAAACACCATCAATGACTAATATTATTTTTATCTCTTACTTCCTCATATTTAAATCCCTGATTTATTTTTCTTCTTTTGTAGCTTTGTCTGGAGCCTCTAGAAAACAGTTGAAAATTAGAGTTTTCCTGATATTTTTATGAATCCTTCTGGTAACTGTGATGTTTTCATCTTGTTTCTGATACATCCCCTAGAGTTTTCTCTCTTTTCTAACTCTTAATTTTTATATTTGTATTTTCTGTTCTTTCTCTGGATCAGGGTTTCCAAGGTACTCTTATTCTGATATAGCTCAGACCATATTTTAATTGTTTCTTCTTTTATTATCATCACATTTCTTCCAATTTAGTGATTTTTCCCTTCTAATATGTATTTGTTTTTTCAAGAGTCTTTCTTTAATTATTTTAGAATTCTAGACTTGTCAAAAATCTCATTTTTACACTTCAAAATGATTTTAGTAAACAGTCTTCAGCAGCCAGCACAGTGTCTCTTACTATGCAGATTCTCAAAGTTGTTTGGTTAACTGACTGTTCTCAAAAAAATATATTATACTTCTTAAATGCCTATTTTGTTTGAATCATTGTTATTCTCAAATTTTCTCAAGCTATAACTTAAACTACTTTTTAGGTACACATAAAGAAAAAAGAAATTTTCCTCGAAAAGGCAATATGAAAGACTACGACTTGGTTAGCAATAAATTCTTCATAAGATGGATATGTTTAAGTAGTTTATATGACTGCCACACACTTCATAATATCTAAACTATTTCAGTCTTGGGTTATTGATTTTGCCTTCAGTCATTCATGAGGCTTGAGATTATGCAAATGTGAAACACTCTTCTTTAAGGAATTTACACATAAACGAATGCAACAAAATCCTTTACCTAAATTATCATTTTCATTTTTTTTTTCTGAATTGTATTACTGGAATGCTTTCTTTTTTTAACATTTTTATTAGAGTATAATTGCTTTACAGTGGTGTGTTTGTTTCTGCTTTATAACAAAGTGAATCAGTTATACATATACTTATATCCCCATATCTCTTCCCTCTTGAGTCTCCCTCCCTCCCAATCATTTTCATTTTTATATGGCTTTAAGTATTTCTGTAAGTACAATAAATTTCTGATGTAAGTTTCCATGTTTGTCTTTGTCACTGCTCTATTTCCTGGCATAAAGTAGGAGATAGTTAGTAAATATTTTGTGAATAAACAAAATTTCTCAGCTACATTGGTGGGTAGCTGATACATCTAAATTTGACACCTTAGCTATATCAGAAAAGTCTACAAAATTTTGCTAAAAGCAAATTATTGCTTAGTTCATTTTTCATATGGTTTATGTTATGGGATGGATTCCCCAGGAAGGATATGCAGAAACGGAATTTAGTATCCAACATGTTCTTAGGAAGTACATTTGGGATTAACAACTGTGATGGGGAGTGGGGAGGAAGAAGAAGGGTTGGATAGAGAGAGAAATCAGGCTGTGATTCAGGTGTGACAACAGCCTTGTCTGACCACCTTTGATAGCTCTGGAGCTAAAATGAACCATCAAAGTTGCCCTGAGCTGGCATGTAGCAGTCATTAGAAGTAGGTGGCCTTGGGAAGGGGTGTAGACTTGGTTGAAGAGGCTCTCTGCAGCTGAGGAAATCTTTGAAAGATGGGTTGGCAGAAGGTAGTCTCCCAGCGGCACTCTCAGATGCTAAGACAATAAGTTCTTCCTTGCAGGGGTATCTGGGCAGTGGTCATTTTATATCACCTTATATGAACACATCAGCCTATTTCTGAGCAACATCAACTGCGTAACCAAGAATGTTAACTGTCAGATTATCTTTGTATGACACAAAACACAAATCTGACTTAACATGGCTAACTAACTCTGTATGTGATGAGGAAAGTTAATATACTTTGAAGAATACAATATAGAATAATATAAAATGCTATATTTTGTGCTTCAGAGAATAAACTTAGTATATACTGGTACTTTAGAGAGTTGTGAAAAAGATAAGATTCAAGCTCATTCTTTTGACATGGACTTGGTTTGGATAGGTTCAGGGGACAGTGAATTCGTTACATTTTTCATGTCCTTAGGTAAAGTAGATTGTATCTATTTTACCTTGTATCATCAGAGTGGTGAAATAGAAAAGCCTGGCATGTTTAAGGTAGCATCAAAATGGCTGTCTGGAAACGTAGTTAATTGGGTGAAGTGATAAAACCAGAACGATAAATCAGGAAAAAACTTTTAAAGAACCTTAGATATTCAATGAATGCGTCCTCCCTTCCCTATCCTACTTCCTCTCTTTGGCAGATAAATGGATGTTCATAATGCATACTTTGGAAACTAAAATAATTTCATGTAATTCTTTTCATGTAAATTCTTTTCATTTACAGACTTTTCATGTAATTCTGATCAAAATCAAGGAGCTTATTTAAATAATTAAATAATAATGCTCAAGTACCCCTAGGGTTGCAATTATGTACAGGAAGAATCAATATCTGTATTCATCTGCTGAATAGCTTCTAGAAATTGTTGTAGTTTTATCATTTGGGTGCTAATACCATGATAACAGACTCTATGAGTGATTTTTATAGGGAAAGTGTAGTCATTTACTCTAAGTATTTTAGGATCATGTTTGGTGAAAATAATTATATTGTTTAAGATTATTTTCATGATTATAGAGAAAGTTTCAAAAAGTGCTTAAGTTGCTTCTCCTCCTTCCCTATGACAAGACAGCAAGTTTTCACTTTAGATGAGTAACCTCTCCCTATGGATATTTTTAATGTAAATTACTTGGAAAATGTGTTTATCCTTAGCATAAGAACGCTTCTTTGTTCTGAATACACTATTTTGATTATATATTCATCCCATTTTTCTACTAAAATTTCTATCCTATAAACAATATATGTGTGTATTCAAAAATGGATAACATCATTAACATCTCATAATTGTAGCTCAATAATTTGAAATTATACCTATTGACTCAATTATTAGTTTCTACAATGATAATTCAGAAATGAATGCTAACCACTGTGGTCACAAATTGATCAGATGCTCTGTTCTGATGATTGAACTTTGATAACTTTAATAGGGCTAAATTTAAAACTGACATTTTGAACATAACTATACAATAGTAATCAGCTTTATGATGGGTATTTCACTTAGTGATCAATTTGGAATCTAGTTTGGACAATAGATTTAAAAAAAATTTTGACTGACATAATTAAAAATATACCTAGTCATTTTGATATATAGTCTCAGTTACAAATCATTCTGTACTATCAATACTTAATTAGATCATTGCTCCTGGGGCTTAAAAGTTGGATCTGAGGGAACATATTTTTGTGTAGAAGTGTACAGTATGAATAGGGAAGAATACACGGATAGTTAAGTCATCAGAGCTACTCAGAAGGACTACAAATTTGTTTTGAATGAGATCTGAGTTGATTTAAGAAAACATGTGGGCATTCACTTTTAAGTCCTAGAAATGTTAACTAGATTTATGTTTTTAGACTTGCTGTTATTCTTATATTTTTTTTCAAATTGACCCTAGAAAATTATCTTCAGACTGAGACATTTTTTTAATCTAGATATTGCATTTTAATTAAAAAGTAAACCTAAAGAAATAAAGAAAAGATCACTTCCTCAGAACATATAGAACTTTCAAATTCTTTGTAACATCTGCAGATCATTACACTCTGAGGCTATACAACAGTTTATTTAACTTGTGCTTATCGCTAGAGGGTGATTTCCAGATTTTTGCTACCACAAACAATGCCACAATGAAGAACATGTGTTATATATGTGTGAATGTATATCTGCAGGATGAATTTCCAAGAGTGTAATTCCCAGTTCAAAAGGTAAATACATCTGTCATTTTATAGTTAAAATCAAATTATCATCCATACAGGTTGTTCCATTTGGCATTTCCACCAGTGATGTATGCCAACATTTGTTGGCTCCAACACTATATGTCCCAAGGCCTATGTAATAGAGGACAGGGTTTTATCAAATCTTTGGATGTTTTTCCAAATTGAAAAGTAGCAAATGATATTGCATGATGCTTTCTTTTGTTTGTTTGTATAAAACAACAAAAAATTATCCTCTTACAATTCTTGAAGCTGGAAGTCCAAAATCAAGGTATTGGCAAGGGCCATGCTCCCTTGGAAGTCTCTAGGGGTGGATCTTTCCTACATCTCCCAGCTTCTGGTAACCCCAGGCAAGTCTTGGCTTGTAGATGGATCACTCTAGTCCTTGTCTTCACATGGCATTCTTCCTGTATCTCCGTCTTCATATGGCCATCTTCTTACAAAGACACCAGTCATGTTGGATTAGAGGCATGCCCTACTCCAGTATGACCTCATCTTAACTAGTTATATCTGCAACAACTCTATTATCAAATAAAGTCACACTCTGAGATACTGGGGTTTAGGACTTCAATATATCATTTTTGGGGGGGAGGGTAAGGGGGGTGAGAAACAATTCAGCCCCTAACAGCACCCAATATATATTAGCTGAATAGATAAAAAAGATGAATCTTGAACTGATGATTTTCATCAGTATAAGTGGGACTGACTATGATGTATTTTATATGAGAGATGAAAAGCTAAAGTCAAGACAAAATGTGTATCTGTACATCCTTAAGTTTTGCTATAGTTTTGAATTGATAGAGATCCTTGACTCAGCAATTAAAAAGAAACCAAAATAGACTCAAACACAATCCTCTAGGAATTATGTGTTTTCTGGGGAATGTTTGTAGAAGGAGTAGAGCTCATATATGGATTCTCTAGGACCAAATAGAGGAGAAATAAAAAGAAATATTCTGGAAGGAACAATAAAGTGTTTCTCACTACAAAATATAGTGAGAACCAAAAAAAACAATGCTGTCCAGAACAATATCAGTATTTTTTAGTACTTCCAGTGTACATTTAACCTGCATTTCTTTTACTGTGAATTAGACAGCACAATTCTATATTTCTTTTTCTATGCATTATCTTTTCATGACTTTACTTTTTCTTAATTCAGTTGGTTGTCTTTTGCTTCTTAATTTCTATAAACTCTTCATATATTAGAGAGATTAGCACCTATGATAAGTGTTGCAAATATTTTTCCTCTTTGTTATTTGGCTTTTAATGCCTTTATGATATATCATAATGTACCTAATTATTTTAAAGTCAAATTTATTAATATATTCTTTTTTGTCTGCTGAATGTTGTGTGTTGGCTAGAAAGCAATTCCCAACATTTTAATTTTGCATAGGTTTATTGCTTTCAAAATCTCACTTATGAAATTCTGCTTCACCACATTTGAAGGGGTTAAGAGATATTAGAAGCAAGGTGGGACTTTTTTTTTTTTTTTTTTTTGCCGTACACGGGCCTCTCACTGTTGCGGCCCCTCCCGCCGTGGAGCACAGGCTCTGGATGCGCAGGCCCAGTGGCCATGGCCCACGGGCCCAGCCTCTCTGCGGCATGTGGGATTCTCCCAGACCGAGGCACGAACCCGCGCCCCCTGCCCCTGCATCGGCAGGCAGACTTCCAACCACTGCGCCACCCGGGAAACCCTAGGCGGGACATATTTTGATGTAAATTTCTTGAACTTTGACTAATTATGACAAAGATAAGCTACAGAAATTTAAGTATTTTGATGCTTAAAATGATAATCCCAGCCCCAGTAAACTGAAAATCCACAACTTTGATTATTTTCACCAAGGATAACTTTTCATTGACACAGAAGCTGAGAGTTGACTTTAATAATCTTCTCTTTATTTTTGAATTATTTTTCTATAATATTTATAACCACAAATACTTATATTTATTAAGCATTTGAGAATAGAGTCTGAGCCTGAATAATGACAGTTAGGCACATGCATTTGCTTTACTTTATTCTAATGTACTATATATTTTTAGAAAACATTTTCTCAAAAACATATTTCTTCAAATGTTTAATTTCTCAATTTACCTGTTCATGTCATTATATACATTCAGGCTCTTTGTGAATAATTGTATATTGCATTGAAAATTTTTAAAATCATAGTGAAATTAATAAAATGATTTAATAATTAAACATATCTAATTTAATACTTAAATGCTCTGATTTTTAAAAGTTGTAAATCCCCAAAGGCATTTTTTCCTTGTTTTTGCTGTCAATTGTGAATAAATTAATATTGATTTAATTTTTAATTAATTTTATTTAATTATGAAAACTTAGTACACATAGCCTTAGAAATAACACATTTTCATGAAATTGAATGTATTTCTACATCTATGTCCTTTTTTTTTCCTATTTCATAAGTAAGTTTATAGGCTTGGCTTACTGCCTCATCATTACAATTTTTTTAGAGATGCATTATATTAATGTGAAATATAATGATGAAAGAATTTCATTTCATTTAGTAAAAAAAGCTCTAAATACCACAAATAATTAAAGTACAGCTAAAATATTTAGAAAAAAACATAAATGGATCTGTGTATGTATAATGTTAGGAGGAAGAGAGTGAAATAAGTGGCTTTAATTTATATATTATATATACACATATATAAAATATACATATGTTTTATATATATATATAATTATATATGTTTATATATACACTTAACATCAGGATACATGTATCCACATTTTTCTTTATGAGTACTTAAACATGAAGTATGATTTTGTGTTTCTTATTCACATATATTATGTAATTTTAATCTTTATATGCCAAATTTCTGGGCAAATGTTTAAAATTCAGTACTACAGAAAACTAGTCCTGTGTTCCATTTTGATCTATGATTTTAATTAAAATATATCACACCCTTTCCAGGGATCTCGAAAGGAGTGCTAGACTTACACATTTGGATTGATAAATATTAAACAGATTAGTCCTAGCATTTAGAGTATATGTTATTCTATTAACCATATTGGTACTCCACTCTCATGTTCTTAATGAACATTTTATTTTTAAAAGTACAAATGACCATTTACTCAGTGAGTTGCTCATCTTTAACATCAAGTATTTTACATGTGCGCCTAGGAATTACAAGCAGAAAAACACCAAATGCTAAGAAATAATACAAATATATTTGAAAATTACTGTCTCAGCTGAAACCTGTTGTGCATTTAACAAAACCAAAGAGATGTTTCCTTTTGGAGGTACATCTGAATTAAGTATTCAAGCTATGTGTGTTGAAACATATCAGTTTGTAATTGAATCTTCCTTGAGGTCATTCAGACACACACACTAGGCTTGACATTTGTTCTTGCAATTACTTTTAAATTAATGGGGAAAGGAAAATATCTAGTATAGTATCTTTCTTTTCATAATACATTTTTTTACTCTTCTCAAGAAAATGCATAGTCAAATGAAAAACAGAAGTTCAAATTGCCTTTTAAATTGTTTGAATTCCACTGTTAAATAAAACCTAGGGAGCAAATTCAAAAGAATAATTTCTTTCTTGTTTCTAGTGAGCATTTTTCGAATTCAGAAACAAATAGAAAATATTTTTAATTAGTATAGTTGACGAAAAATTACCACTGTCACCCCTCTCTAATCTCTCTGCTCATCAATTACATTGTTTATATTACCATGTCATATCTACAGAAATATTTTTTAAGATTTTATTTCTCTTATATTTTTTAAAGTTTAAGAGATAGAATACAGTTCTACAGATATTCATTTGTTGCAAATAATCACTATATTCTAACTTTTTATGATGCATACATTGTTGAATAGTTTATTTTTATTTTAGAAAATATAACTATTAAAATACAGAAACATAATTTATCTCAAAAATATAATTTATTATACTCTCCTCTCAAAATCTTGGGAATATAAATAATTCCTAAATGATATTTCAATAAATACTTGTGATTTCTTTTTTTATGTGTTTTGCTCTGGCTTCTATTTACCAGAGCTTGTTATAAAATTTAAAAAATAAATTATTGAAATTCATTCCTCTCAATCATTCCATCTCCCAATGGTACGGTTTGAAAAATACTTGTCACACTGTAAGGAATAATAACAATTTTTTTAAAAATCTGCAATGTCACTGAAAACATGAAAGTTTATGAAATGAAACTATTTATGCATGTCATGTTATATGCAATTCATTCTTATTTTTAGAATTTAACTTGAATACATATTAAGTGTTAAGTAAATCTTTGCTTGTTGATCAAATTTTTTCATTATTTGACATTTTTCTTCTGAGAAGCACACTTTACCATTAAAAACTCTTAGCTTATAACCACAATATCTGTATTTATTTTCAAAGCCATCTAAAGTCATCTGATAACTACTTAATGAAGTATTTAAATATTTCCATCACATTTCCAAAGAAAATATATTAGATGTGCAAAAATGCTTTAATGCTAAAAAGCACCATAACTCTGTACTGATATTGCCGATATCCTCAAGTGTATTGCTTCTTTAATCACACTTAACATTTAATTGCATAATTTACACTTAAAAATCACTGAAATTGGTTTAGAAGTATCTTATAAAACTTGCTTTCTCTATACTATGATTTTAAAAATTGAAATAAATATCAGGTTATGATGTTCCAGTACATGTTTTAACACATCTGTGAATTTTAATTTATATAAATTTCAATTAAAATACCTAAAAAATGAAGAATTTATTTTTTGAGTGGGTCTTGCATACCATTTGAAGATTTGATGAATAATTACTCTGAATATATGAATTCTGTTACTTTTAATCTAAGTAACCTATGTATTATCATAAATAATAATTTTCTGGTTCCTCTGATGAAACAGACTGAAGCAAATAATTCTTGATAGTTTAAGTGCCACAGAGGCATTTTCTAATAATACAAAATTTTCATAATCATGACTGGTGACTTTAAATTTTGATTTTTTAACTCTCAAAAATGATATTTAGCTCCTAGTACCAGTTCCATCTCAGTTCAGTCAGGTTCTTGGCAGAAGGACTGATGTCATGGCCATCAGAACTTTAAAATGTAGATAATATTTGCACAGGGGCTTCAGAAATTCTGGAAGCTATAATAATGTAAAGGATCAAGAAGAGAAAAGATTAGTAGACTAACCTCAGAGTTTGTTACATCCCCACATAGGAGATAGGAAAACAACATGGCAACAATTAATAGAGACTACAGACAAAAGTCACTGCACCTTCCCTCAAAAAAGCTGTCCCCATATATATCTATAAAGAACTGAGAGATTGTTAGACATTCCACTGACTATTGAATACTGTAATTTCTTTTGTTCTTTTCAGAATTGTTTGGTAGAAAGTCAAAGAGTAATTGTTAATGCTTGTATTAGGCAGAGAAATTGTGTGACCATGGCAATGAACCAGACTGACCAATATTGTCATAAAATTTGGTGGAAAAAAAATGATGCCATGGGGTAAAGTGGATTATGAGGAAAGTACAATGAGTTGTGGGAATGAAAAGAAGAAAGAGACGCTGAGAAGCAAAATTGTATTCATATTGGATGCAAATCCTTTCCTACTGCAGGGAAGGAGAAGTAAAAGAGAATCTCTCCTTCTAGAAAGAAGGGGGGGGCAAGGTTTTTTATCTTGACTTGTATATCAGATTTTTATCATCCACAGGACAAACTCCTCAATATTCTCTGTAACTTACTGGAGGAATTTTTTTTAATGTAAAGTAGGAAACCCCAGCCCAGATCACAAAATACAAAACCTGAAGACCCTTTTTAAAAAGGTGTTTGGCAAGCTAGACATTTATTTCAGATTCCTAAGGATGCAGTGTGTTAAAATCTCATTACCTTATTCATGGACAGCAGCTTCCTCATCTCTTGGCTTTCAGACCATTTCCCTAGGATTTATCCTGGGGACAGCGCTGCCAGAATATGTGAGTTTCTTGATCAAGGATTTTGACAGAATCAAATCCAAACATCAGCCTATCATTTAAACTCCTACAAGCCCTAGTACCAGCCTCCCTTTCCAGCTTTATTCCTTACTGTTCTGTCATGTGCCAGATGCTCCCTATAAGCAGATCTAGTTGTATTCCCCATGCATATGACACTTTACCACTTTCTTAATTTTAGAAGGAAAGGAATTAGTTATATTGGATAACTGATATGTACCAGCACCTGTGCTAGACCCTTTCCTATATATTATGTGAAATTGTTGTTACACAGGATGAGTATTATTGATCCTCAGCTATATACAGCAGAGGAAACTGAGGTTTTGCCAGGGTGAATGACTTGCTTCTTATCATGTTAACTAGTAAAAGAGCACACTCTGGAAAGAAGTTTTGCATGAATCAGTGTTCATACCTCTTTCTCCTCATCACACCACCCAACCCATGTTATTTATTCTTTTATAACATGTTCTTCCCACATAGTGATATCCACACTCATGTTTTTCTTCTCAACAAAGCTTTTCTTTTTTTTTCCCTGCATTCATTTAGAAGATAATCTCTGTCTTCCATAAATTGTTATAGGAATCTTAGATCATAAATATTCATCATAACTGTTATTAATGTTCATAATCTATTTTTACTAAAATTTAAAAACTTCTAGGATATCCTCTATTTATGAGTAGGATATATGTCTTTTTAATTTTTGCATCCTAGTGGAGTGTATAGAGTAAACTTCAATCAATAATGGGCATGAGTTAATGAATGAATGAAAGAATGACTAGCTATTTCCTATGAATACTCCTAAACTCCATACTGATATTAATAAGGTAATATTTAACAAAATAACCCTTATAGTGCTCTGCAGTACTGTTTGAGTTTTCTGATGATGAATATAATGGCCATGAATTGACTTTTCTGAGGGCAGTCATTATAGAAATCTCAGTTACCATTCCATTTCTAAAATATTGGTTAATTTTCAGTGGCTCGTTTCAAATGCCAGGTCAGGATTGGAGGCCTTCTGGCAGAGATTCTTTGTGAGGTACTCCTTTTTCCACTGCCACTTTCTAACCCTTACACAGTGTGTGTCTAGCCACAAAACCACACATTCCTTTGACTCAGAGCCTCCTGAAGCAAAGACATTAGCAATAGGGGTCTTGTGTAACACCATATATTTTCTTACAGGGTTTATTATAACTCCTTTTGCAACAGGTGGTAATATTATTTACTGCTACTATATTAAAAACATAGAAACATCAATAACATTAATGCAGATTTTTACCAGTGATTGCCTCTAACTGAATACTCTTGACTCTGGATCAGTGTAGAATATTAAAATAACATTGACATGAATATTTAATATAAGAACTTGCATATAAATCATGGTTTCAAAATTTAATATATCTGATGGCAATAATTAAGTTCATTATAAAAAGTAGAGGAGATAAGAAAGAAATAAATGATAGGACAAATGATTTCTGTGTGAATTATCCTATATGAACATGAGACTAGTAACTGAAAAATGGAGATTTAATTAAAGTCACTCAGTAATTTATCTTGAATGAATCATAAAGAACACAGTTCAGCCTGCTCTTTTACCAGAAGTATATTTAAGATATTTTATTAGTTTTTAAGGGAGGGTTTTCCTAATTTTATTTGGTTGTTTGTTGTTCTATGCCTTTAATATAATTGGGATTAATTAACAGATTCTTCTTGTAAATTAGAAACACAATAGGTGTCTTCCTTTGGAGAATGTTCAGTATCTAGGAAAACAGAATTAATTCCCCAAATTATACAAAATAGCAAATCATGAAGTCCTAAGCAATTAAATGAGAGCTATTACCAAAATTACTAGATTCTCATCTATTTTAAGTCAAATTTAATTTTTAAATATATTGATTGAGACTCCTAGAATCAAGTTCTCCTGCACAGAAATGAGAATAAAGATGTGAGTTAGTTTTTGTCCCTTCCTGCAAAGGTTATTCAGCATTTTACAATAGGAGGATTAATTTTAAGTAGTTGAGGATAAATTGTGCTTAGGTGACTTATCAAAAAAAAAAAGTACCTGTTAGAATGTCACTTCATAAAGTTTCCATTAATAGGTTGATCTTATCAGTGATAGTTCCTGTTAGGATACTAAGATAATGACTACAAAATCAGCTGAGTCCTCCTGATTACCTGACATCAACAACTCCTGAGGAGACATCATGGTAGAGACAGTCTTGGCTGCGGATACAATGGGAACCAGGTTCAAATCTCAACTTGGCTACTTACTAACTTTAGGATCTGGGCCGATTGCTTCCCCTTTTTAAACTACGCTCCTTATCAGTTAATTGATATAATAATACCTGTTGGACAAGTTTGTGCTGAGAACTAATTATGTTCATATGGAAAATCAGTAGCATTGTGCCAGGTAGAATTCAACAACAAGCAGCAGTTATTATGATCTGATGAAATTCTTGAATAGGTGACTTTAGAGAGACTATGTTCACTAAAAACTAGAAAGCTATAGGGGAACTAAAGACAGGGCTTACTCAACTGATCAAATAACCTTATAAAAATTGATTTTCATTTATAGAAAAAAAATGAAAGCAGTAGACACTATTTGGGAGCTAATAATTATTCCTTCCTCCCTAGTTTTAGACTCTATAGCCTCAGATGATTTATTCTGATTCTAGGAAGTTGATGTTTTCATTCTTTACAGAAGTTTGCAGTGTCCTCTCAGAAGATCCATGCTGGACCTTGCTGAGCTTGTTCTTCTATATCAGTCCTGAATGGTTAATTGCAGACACCTTTGTGCATCTATTTCTGTAACTTTGCTAAGATTAATCAGTAAGCAATTGTCTCTGCCGTAGCTATAAGCATTCACCAGTACCTCTTAGTCTTTATCATCTACTTTAACCCAAATTGCTATTTACTGTTATTACTGTTATTGTGGTTACTATTTGTTACAGAACAAATTTGTATTGTCCTTGAAGTTCTCTTGCAACTCCTTAAGCTACCTTTGGCCTTCTCCTAATGTTTCATGATTACCTTTATGTTGAAAGTAGGAAGAGATGTTTCCAATTCTCCATGGGCTTAAATAGGAAAAGAATAGCTTATAAAGGGCTGACAGAAAAAATATTTTTTGGTCAATTTACCTATGTTTTATTCCAAATGGCCCTACTAGACTTGAAAAAAGATCAAAGTGCCCACTTACCCCGGGGCTGCAGTTTATTTTTCCAGACTCCTGGCTATGCCTTTACTACGCAATGATTTCACTCCCTTCAAATATAATTAGTTTAATACAAATGTAAACATAACTAACATTTTTAAGAGTCTACTAGACAATGATAAGCTCTTTGCCTATACTATATCATTTGGCTATTACATATATATATATATATATATATATATATATATATATATATATATGTTAATTTTTAAATGAGTTAAAAGTATCTGCATCATTTAGATTAGACCAATATAGTACATCCAAACTAAAAAAAAGGTTTGGCAGCAACATTAATTGTAAAACTATGTATAAAATCAAGACAACAATGTTTAAATCTCACCTTCATCTTCCAATAAGTTGTTTTTTGTTGCCTAAAACATTAGATAGAGGGGCATTTTGAGTCCTCATCCAGTCCTTGCAGGAATGCAGTAATTGTATTAGTTTTCCTTGGTTGCTGTAACAATCTACCACAGGTGTTGTTGACTTCACAGAAACATTATAGCAAGTTTCTGGAAGCCAGACTTCTGAAGTCAAGGCATTGGTAGGGCTGCATGCTTTTCAGAAGCTCTAAAGGAAAATCTGTTTCTTGCCTCCTCAGTGTCTGGTGGCTGCATATGCTCTGTAGTTTGTAGAAGCATCACTCTCACCTCTGACTCCTCTGGTATCTGTATCTAATCTCCCTATGCCTTTCTCTTATAAGGATAGTTGTGAGGGCATTGAGGGCCCACCCAGATAATCCAAGATGGTCTCCTCATCTTGAAATCCCTAACTTAATCATATCTGTACAGACCCTTTATCCAAATATGGTAAGATTCACAGGTTCCTGGGATTAAGATGTGGGCATATTTGGGGATTAATTATCAGCACATCACAATGATTGCTTAGCAGTCTCTGCCATGGGCAAGGGGAGGGAGTGCTGGTGTAGCACACATGCCATTTTTTGCCCAACAGTGACTTAAATCGGTCATTTAACAAATAAGTTTTAGGTTATGTGACTTGCCCAAATTTACCTAATCAGAATAACCCCAACAGGAAATACATGGTATATTAAGTTGGAATAATGGAAGAAGTTTAGCAAAGGGGTTTATAAAGCTATAGGCAGGGTTGAGGAACACCAGCATAGATTGTTGAAGTGTCTCGAGACTAGTAACAGAACTGCTAGACCTGAAGGAGCAAGAGAAAGATTACCACTGTGACTTGTAGAGGGTTTCAGGGAAGTGAGGGGTGAGGGATAAATACCAACCTCACTCGCTTCTCTCTTTAGTCTTCTGCTGCTTATTTTTATTGGCTGAATGCAAATGAAACCAATACAGAGAAAAGGTAGCCTGTTGTCATCCATTTGGGTCAGTTTTGCTGGGCACATGGCAAAGTGGAGAAGGATGGAGAATGGCTCTGGAGGCGCAAAGAGAAATATGCAGGTTAATCCCACAGATCACTAGCATCATAACTGGGAGTATAAACTAACCTTCTTTATTACAGAATGTGTTGCATTTTTTGACATATTAAATTTAACTCAACAAATGTTAATTGAGTACATGCAAGGCTAAGGGTATCTATGAAGGACTCCAAAAAAATGCCAATGATTTTTTTTGTAAGTTACAGCAAAAACACACAGGAGTTAATGGAAAAATCAACATTCTTTTTACAGCAGCAATGTGAGTCTGAACTTAACTAGGAGTCAAGTTAAAAGTACATGGAAAGGACAGTCTCTTTGGTGGGGCTAATGGTGGACTGGAGGGCTCACACCAAGGAGTACTTCCCAGAACTTCTGCTGCCAGCATCCTTGTCCCCACGGTGAGCCACAGCCACCCTCTGCCCCTGCAGGAGGCCCCCGCAACACTAGCAGAGGGCAGAGAGCAGAAGCAAGAAGAATTACAGTCCTGCAGCCTGTGGAACAGAAACGACAGTCATGGAAATATACACAAAATGAAAAGGCAGAGGGCTATGTACCAGATGAAGGAACAAGATAAAACCCCAGAAAAACAAATAAATGGAGATAGGCAACCTTCCAGAAAAAGAATTCAGAATAATGACAGTGAAGATGATCCAGGATCTCAGAAAAAGAATGGAGGCAACAATTGAGAAGATGCAAGAAATGTTTAACAAGACCTAGAAGAATCCAAGAACAAACAAACATAGATGAACAATACAATAACTGAAATGAAAAGTACACTAGAAGGAATCAAGAGCAGAATAACTGAGGCAGAAGAACGGATAAGTGACCTGGAAGACAGAATGGTGGAATTCACTGCTGCGGAACAGAATAAAGAAAAAAAGAATGAAAAGAAATGAAGACAGCCTAAGAGACCTCTGGGACAACATCAAGTGCGACAACATCAAGTGCAACACCATTCACATTATAGGGGTCCCAGAAGGAGGAGAGAGAGGACCTGAGAAAATATTTGAAGAGATTATAGTTGAAAATGTCCCTAACATGGGAAAGGAAATAGCCACCCAAGTCCAGGAAGCACAGAGAGTCCCATGCAGGATAAACCCAAGGGGAAACACACTGAGACACATAATAATCAAATTGGCAAAAATTAAAGACTAAGAAAAATTATTGGAAGCAACAAGGGAAAAATGACAAATAACATACAAAGGAACTCCCATAAGGGTAACAGCTAATTACTCAGCAGAAATTCTGCAAGCCAGAAGGGAGTGGCATGATATACTTAAAATAATGAAAAGGAAGAAACTACAACCAAGATTACTCTAATTGGCAAGGATCTCATTCAGAATTTGATGAAGAAATCAAAAGCTTTACAGACAAGCAAAAGCTAAGAGAATTCAGCACCACCAAACCAGCTCTACAACAAATGCTAAAGGAACTTCTCTAAGTGGGAAACACAGGAGAAGAAAAGGACCTACAAAAACAAACCCAAAACAATTAAGAAATGGTCATAGGAACATACATATCGATAATAACCTTAAACGTGAATGGATTAAATGCTCCAACCAAAAGTAACAGGCTTGCTGAATGGATACAAAACAAGACCCATATATATGCTGCCCACAAGAGACCCACTTCAGACCTAGGGACACATACAGACTGAAAGTGAGGGAATGGAAAAAGATATTCCATGCAAATGGAAATCAAAAGAAAGCTGGAGTAGCAATACTCATATCAGATAAAATACACTTTAAAATAAAGAATGTTACAAAGGACAAGTAAGGACACTACATAATAATCAAGGGATCAATCCAAGAAGAAGATAAAGCAATTCTAAATATATATGGACCCAACACAGGAGCACCACAATACGTAAGGCAACTGCTAACACCTATAAAAGAGGGAATCAACAGTAACATAATAATAGTGGGGGACTTTAACACCTCACTTACACCAATGGACAGATCATCCAAAATGAAAATAAATAAGGAAACAGAAGCTTTAAATGACACAATAGACCAAATAGATTTCATTGATATTTATAGAACATTCCATCCAAAAACAGCAGATTACACTTTCTTTTCAAGTGCACACAGAACATTCTCCAGGATAGATCACATCTTGGGTCACAAATCAAGCCTCAATAAATTTAAGAAGACTGAAATCATATCAAGCATCTCTTCTGACATCAGCACTATAAGATTAGAAATGAATTACAGGGGGAAAAAAAACAAACACATAGAGGCTAAACAATACATTATGAAATAACCAAGGGATCACTGAAGAAATAAAAGAGGAAATAAAAAGATACCTCGAGAGAAATGGCAATGAAAACACAATGATCCAAAACATATAGGATGTAGCAAAAGCAGCTCTAAGAGGGAAGTTTATACCTGTACAAGCATACATCAAGAAATAAGAAAAATCTCACACAAATATGTAACCTTGCACCTAAAGGAGCTAGACAAAGAAGAACAAACTAAATCTAAAGTTAGCAGAAGGAAAGAAATCATAAATATCAGAGCAGAAATAAATGAAATAAAAACAAAGAAAGCAATAGCAAAGATCAATAAAACTCAAAGCTGTTTCTTTGAGAAGATAAACAAAAATGATAAACCATTAGCCAGACTCATCAAGAAAAAAGGGAGAGGACTCAAATCAATAAAATTAGAAATTAAAAAGGAGAAGTTACAGCAGACACCACAGAAATACAAAGCATCCTAAGAGACTACTACAAGCAACTCTATGCCAATAAAATGGACAACCTGAAAGAAAAGGACAAATTCTTACAAAGGTATAACCTTCCAAGACAGAAACAGGAAGAAATAGAAAATATGAACAGACCAATCACAAGTAATGAAATTGAAACTGTGATTAAAAATCTTCCAACAAACAAAAGTCCAGGACCAGATGGCTTCACAGGTGAATTCTATCAAGCATTTAGAGAAGAGATAACACCCATCCTTCTCAAACTCTTCCAAAAAATTGCAGAGGAAGGAACACTCCCAAACTCATTCTATGAGGCCACCATCACCCTGATTCCAAAACCAGGCAAAGATACTTCAAAAAAAGAAAACTACAGACCAATATCATTAATGAACATAGATGCAAAAATCCTCAACAAAATACTAGCAAACGGAATCTAACAACACATTAAAAGGATCATACACCATGATCAAGTGGGATTTCTCCCAGGGATGCAAGGATTCTTCAAAATACACATATCAATCAATGTGATACATCATATTAACAAATTGAAAAATAAAAACCATATGATCATCTCAATAGAGGCAGAAAAAGCTTTTGACAAAATTCAACA
This sequence comes from Mesoplodon densirostris, assembly GCF_025265405.1. Classification (NCBI taxonomy): domain Eukaryota; kingdom Metazoa; phylum Chordata; class Mammalia; order Artiodactyla; family Ziphiidae; genus Mesoplodon; species Mesoplodon densirostris. Next base: position 26,160,393 of record NC_082668.1, read on the forward strand.
CCCATTTATGATAAAAACTCTCCAGAAAGTGGGCATAGAGGGAACCTACCTCAACATAATAAAGGCCACATATGACAAACCCACAGCAAACATCATTCTCAATGGAGAAAAACTGAAAGCATTTCCTCTAATATCAGAAACAAGACAAGGATGTCCACTCTCACCACTGTTATTCAACATAGTTTTGGAAGTCCTAGCCTGGCAATCAGAGAAGAAAAAGAAATAAAAGGAATACAAATTGGAAAAGAAGAAGTAAAACTGTCACTGTTTGCAGATGACATGATACTATACATAGAGAATCCTAAAAATGCTACCAGGAAACTCCTAGAGCTAATCAATTAATTTTGTAAAGTTTCAGGATACAAAAGTAATGCACAAAAATCTCTTGCATTCCTATACACTAATGATGAAAAATCTGAATGAGAAATTATGGAAACACTCCCATTTACCATTGCAACAAAAAGAATAAAATACCTAGGAATAAACCTAGTTAGGGAGACAAAAGACCTGTATGCAGAAAACTATAAGACACTGATGAAAGAAATTAAAGATGATACCAACAGATGGAGAGATATACCATGTTCTTGGATTGGAAGAATCAATATTGTGAAAATGACTATACTACCCAAAGCAATCTACAGATTCAATGCAATCCTTATCAAATTACCAATGGCATTTTTTATGGAACTAGAACCAAAAAACTTAAAATTTATATGCAGCCACAAAAGACCCTGAATAACAAAAGCAGTCTTGGTGGAAAATAAAACGGAGCTGGAGGAATCAGACTCCCTGACTTCAGACTATACTTCAAAGCTACAGTAATCAAGATAATATGGTACCAGCACAAAAACAGAAATATAGATCAATGGAACAAGATAGAAAGCCCAGAGATAAACCCACACACCTATGGTCAACTAATCTATGACAAAGGAGGCAAGGATATACAATGGAGAAAAGACTGTCTCTTCCATAAGTGATGCTGGGAAAACTGGACAGCTGCATGTAAAGGAATGAAATTAGAACACTCCCTAACACCATACAAAAATATAAACTCAAAATGGATTCGAGACCTAAATGTAGACCAGACACTATAAAAGTCTTAGAGGAAAACATAGGTAAAACACTCTTTGACATAAATCACAGCAAGAGCTTTTTTGATCCACCTCCTAGAGTAATGGAAATAAAAACAAAAATAAACAAATGGGACCTAATGAAACTTCAAAGCTTTTGCACAGCAAAGGAAACCATAAAGAAGATGAAAAGACAACCCTCAGAATGGGAGAAAATATTTGTAAGCAAATCAATGGACAAAGGAATAATCTCCAAAGTACATAAACAGCTCATGCAGCTCAATATTAAAATAACAAACAACCCAGTCCAGGGCAGAAGACCTAAATAGACATTTCTCCAAAGAAGACATACAGATGGCCAAGAGGCACATGGAAAGATGCTCAACATCATTAATTATTAGAGAAATGCAAATCAAAACTACAATGAGGTATCACCTCACACCTGTTTGAATGGGCATCATTGGGAAATCTACAAACAACAAATGCTGGAGATGGTGTGGAGAAAAGGGAACCCTCTTGCATTGTTGGTGTTTATGTAAATTGATACAGCCACTATGGAGAACAGTATGGAGGATCCTTAAAAAACTGAAAATAGAATTACCATGTGACCCAGCAATCCCACTACTTGGGCATATACCCTGAGAAAACCATAATTCAATAAGAGTCATGTATCAAAATGTTCATTACAGCACTATTTACAATAGCCAGATCATGGAAGCAGCCTAAATGCCCATCAACAGACGAATGGATAAAGAAGTGGTATATATATATACAATGGAATATTACTCAGCAATAAAAAGGAATGAAATTGCATCATTTGTTGAGATGTAGATGGATCTAAAATGTTTCATACAGAGTGAAGTAAGTCAGAAAGAGGAAAACAAATATCATATATTAACACATATGTGGAACCTAGAAAAATGGTACAGATGAACTGGTTTTCAAGTCAGAAATTGAGACACAGATGTAGAGAACAAACGTAAGGACACCAAAGCGGGAAAGCCTCGGGGTGTGTGGTGCTGGTGGTGTGATGAATTGGGTGACTGAGATTGACATGCATACACTGATGTGTGTAAAATTGATGACTAATAAGAACCTGCTGTATATATAAAAAAAAAAGAAACATGGAAGGATACAGATTTGAGCTACACTGAAATAAATAATAAATGGGACTTGACCCAATGTTAGATATGGAGTGGAATGAAAAACATTAGAAAAGACAATGCCAAATATGAATCCAAGGTTTAAAATCCAAATTAGAAAATGTTTCTGACATTTACAAAATTGGTAAAGTTAGCAGACAAGCTTTTATCAAGAAGTTTACTTTGTGTCTTAAATTTGATATCCAGTAGTTTATCTGTATCAGGATGACCAGAAGGCACTTGGAATATGTGTTGATTCCTGAAATGAGGTAGGATGGGAGGGGGGATTATAATACAGTTTCTGTTTATTTATTAATAAAACTGCATTGCCCCCTTACTAAGAGCCATACACTCTACAAGAGTTTGATAACATTATCAGCTAATATTATTACTCTCAGAGAAAACATTAGAGATGGTGGACATTTAACAAATAAGTCAAATAAAAATGGAATAGTGGAACTAAACCTATATAAAGACCTATTAGTTTCTGCTCAGAGATGACAGTTGAAATTATAGGAGTTGAAAAGAATGGTTGGAATATGGGCACAGCATAATTCTCATGTCTGGATATTTTGACAGATATTTTGCACAGATATTTTGGATATGGTCATGCTGGATTTTGCTTTCCATATTTTAAATATCAATGTTATTAAACCTGAGAAACCACATAATTCTGCAGTTGACTCCATGTGTTTCTGATAACTCTGTCATATTTCTTAGTTATAAGATATAAGGATGCAAGAGGTTACAGATGAAAGCAAAGAATATTAGGGACAAAGCTATGATGGCATTTCCACATTTAAGTTATGGGAGGGAAAAGCAGGTGCCAATACCTGTAATAAGAATACTCAGAGAGACTGAAGATTCAGGATAGAATAAAATGCTATCACCAATTACAGAGAGATTTTCAAAAGAGGATGGTGGTCAGTGAGATAAAAGCATGCAGAGTCTCAGGAAAATCTTAAGAATGAGGGAATAACCTGTTGACTAGAGATAAGGAGGTTACTGGTGACTTTTTCAAGAGTACTTTGAATAGTTAGAATGCAGGAATGTTGCAGAAAAACTAGACCGCTAAGGAGCGAAGGACTATAAAATGAAGAAATAGCCAATGAGAATAGAAAATATTCTCAAAGTAGTGAAGTGGAAAAATTGAAGGAACTTTCATTTTTAGAATATAGGACATCTAAATATATTTGTAGGTACAGTGAATGTGCCAATATGGAGTGAAGATAAAGTCATACTAGAGATAAACAAAGGTAAAATTATCCAAAGGAACACAGTGGAAAGATGTCAAGAGCACATTTTACAGAGTAAATGTTGTGAAAAGTAGAAAGTGTTTTTTTGTTTGTTTGTTTGGTTTTGTTTTTTCCCTGCTCAGAGATACAGGTCATAATAAATGTAATAAAGAGTCAATAAGAAATTAAAAACTAAAACCAAGGGCTATTTTTGGAGGATCAAGTCAGGAGATTTGACAAATCTCCATAATCTATGCTTTTCTCTAACAACATTGGAAAGTTTGAGAATTCAAATGGTGAGAGTTGTCTTTGGCCAAGGGGTGTCAAAATGGGAATATCAGAGGGAAAACTTATAGGATGGTGGTAAATACTTTATTATAATAGTTAACATTGGAGTTCAGGCTAAGAGAGAGATAAGTGAAGCAGAACAGAAAGCAGTCATTAAAAAATTAAATTATTAAAAATAAATCCAGTCTTCTTTCCGTGACTTAGAGGTCTTTCATGGTCTGGCCCCTACCTACATTTCCAATCTTATCTCATGCCATTGGAGCCCTTCCTAAATTCCAGACATAGGTATTCTCAGAGCTTCCAGAATTTGCCAAGCTCTTAGTCTCTTTCTTCATATTTGTCTATCTGACTTCTCATAATTCTTATCTCAGGGCACATTTTTTGACTACCCTTATCTAAAGTAGCTCTGCCACCACCATTTTATTATCTATTGCAATACTATTTTCTTCATAACCCTTAATGCAATTTATACATCTGTTTTATATTTATTTGGTTTTCCTGTATATTGGTTGCCTCTCCCAGGAGAATGAAAACTTCATGAGGATAGAGAAGCTTCAATCACAGTGCTAGGCACATAGCAGGTCCTCAATAAATATTTTAAGTGAATAAATGTATACCATAGGATAGGAAAATATAATAAGGATAGAGGGAAATTCAGTATAACTAGGGGTAAGGGGAAGATAGAAAACACAGTCAGAAAGTAAAATTCTACCTTGTATAAAATTATTCACAAAGGTCTTAATTGTGTAGCATTGTTAAGTAATATGTAGATCTAAAATTCAGCCAGCAAATGGGTGAATGATGGAGAACGGAGATGGAAAACTGCTGACTCCCAAAGTTAGAAGGATCCTAATTTGATTGTTCAAGTTCACAAAAATGATACCAGGGATTGGAAAGGAGTGCCACTGAGCAATGTAGACACACTTAAACTGATGGCATATTAATTCAGTCTAATTACTGCTCACCTACTTGCACTAGTAAATTATTATTTACTCTAGACATGAGGGAACAGATGCATATTTCATTAATTTTATTATCTGGGTACCATCTGCAGCAAAACAGATTTGTAAAACATTATTATGGACCAATAACTTTATCTCATTTTTCATCACTGCCATCACTATTATCTCCTTTGTTCTTCATCATCATCACCCCTGCTATCTTTAGAAGAGACATTTGTTTTAAGCATTCATAATTCTGCTAACAGTTTCATTAAGCACAATTTTATATGCCTGTGTTAATTGTTTATCCTTTCTTTCTCTCTGTACCCCTTTTTTTTATATTCCTTATCCCTGATGCAATGAGATTTTCCCCATTTTCAGCTGGAGGGTATTGAATTAATGGTTCATAGACATAATGAAACAGTGAAAGTTTGGCTGAAGTTAACATTTTTCAGAAACAGAGTAGGCCATAAGTTTTCAGTGACCATATGTTTTTTGGGGTTTTTTTGTGAAATTACTAATTAGCATGAGTGAGAAAACAAGCTTAAGTGCCAAGGTGTAACATCTGAAGGCTGGGCAAAATGATGCCTTAGTGTGACAAATGGTATTGCTCACTTTTATTATTGTACAGAAATGTCTTTCCTTCAGAATGAAATAGAAGTACAAATAGCATAGGCTAGAGAATAATGGCACACATGCTTCAGAGCTTTTTATCTATGCCCTGGTCATCCCTTGATAGTTTAAAAAAAATGTGCTTATTGAAACCAGAACTCATTGTAAAGAAAAATGTTTCTGCTTTATAGTTTTCAGTGTAGCACCTGTTACAGTCTTCCTCTCTGTCCAATGAGAAAACTATCTAATTCACCTACAAGAAAAATTTTGTAAAGCAAAAGGGAAAAGAAAGACAGAAAATAATTTCATTTCTGGAAAAATAGATAATATACCTGTCAACTTGTATGTATTCCAGTGGCCTTTGGTGACATTTTCTAGTGACAACAGCAAAGATTCCAAAATTTCTTCCATAGGCCCCACACAGAGATAGGTAACAAAGGACATTATTAATTTTAACATAGAGTAATTTATTGAAACCTAACACTCCATTATTAAAATATTGATTTTTTTCCCTTTCCATCCTACTCATCACTCTAAATGAATCCACATTCTCTTCTCTTTATTTCTTCCCCTATCTCCCAAAAAAGCCATCTGCTATTTCCTTTATGAAAAAATAAAACCTACAATTAGTGTCGTCGTGTTCATCTTTTCTTTCTCAAAAAAGGAGAACTGTTATGCAAATACTCTGCAGTTTGGTTTCAAATACTCTTTGTAGTGTGATGAGCAATTTTCCTTAATACAACCCCAGCTTTTTTTGCCAGGACTTACTAATAGATTTTTTAAAAGAGAACTTTCATGGGACTTTTTTACACTCTTCTGATGTAAACTTTTCACATGCATATTTAGAATGGAAATATCATTACTCCTTGAGTTGTAAAAGAAAAAAAAATTGTTTATGTATTTCTTCCTGGAAAAGAAGACCTGAAATAACCTTAAGATCTTTCTTTTACCTTAAATTTCATCATGTTCTATATCATAGGAAATGGCCTGTACCAAATAATACTCACAGGAAATCAGAGAAATAGATTTTCTTTGGCTTTTTCTAATAGCATATTGTAAGTGATGGCAGTTTACCTGTAGGTGCAAATCTGTTTCTTGAGTTGCTCCTCAGGAGCTAAAGTATCAATATAATTTGACCCTATTCACGCAGGTATGGCTAAAGTCAGGTGTTTGGTGCTGTCTCCTTGTTAATAAGATAAGCATCTACAGTTCGAAGTGCTGATAGAATGGAAATTTTAAAATTACAGTATGTTTACTGTTCTAAGAAATAGCACTGTACTAAGAATCAGAAAACCCGAGTCTTAACACTGATCCTTCTGCCTACACATCATATGACCTGGGGCGGTAATTCTTCTCAGCCTTGGTTTCCTTATGCTACAGCTGAGAATGGCTGCCTTCTTTGCTTCCTAGAGTTACAATGAGGATCAAACAACTGTTGCATGTTATTTCCTTTGCAATGGCTGATAGAGACATACGTTTGATGGTGATGTTCCAGGGGTTCTCAAAGTTCTATGTTTCCTGCAGTAATTTCTCCTAGGGAGCTTGCTACAAATGTAGATTCTGATTTACTTCTAGACCAGATTATCTGGGAGTGGGGCTTGGAAAGCTACCCTTATCATGATAAACCTAGGTCAATTTGATGGACATGAAAAACTAGAGCCACCAGAATAGAAATAGAGAGAATGCAATTAGCATACATTTAATTTAATCAGATATCTAATATTTAATATCTAATTAAATATCTAATTTGATACTTGATTGAGTTAGATATTTAATTTAATTATGTTTTGCTTATTTGTTGGTGTCTATGTGTATATTTATATGTGTGCATGTCATAATTCAGTGAAGGAACCCTCTGGTTTATGCTTTTAATATTAATGTTAATTACTATTTAATTATTTAATAAAAATACTACATTAAATAATAGATAATGCAACTTGGCTAACGTTTCTATTTGCACTCTCCTTATAAGTACATTAGTTTGCTTTATTTCAAATGTTGACTGAAATATACAGGAAGCAAAACCAAAATGTTTCCACCTCATGGATCCAAATAGAGCCATATTAGTAGCAATAATTCAAATTTCTAGCTTTGCTAATTGTGCAGAAACTCCCAACTTCAGTGGAAGTCTTCCCAAATAGTTTGGGAAGGGCTGCCTGTCTCATATGATCTTACACAACAGTCTCCCAGTTGCAGTCACCCTGTAGTATCTACAGTGTCTTTTCTCACCAGCTCTGGTCTCCATGTGGAGCTTCTCTTTTCTCTGAGCCACTGAGAGGTCCTACCTCAGGACCATTTGACTGGTACCACCTGAGGATAACACTGTCCTTGCTGGAGGTAAGGACAGTGGTTCCTGGGCTGCCAGTTCTCAAGGTGTTGCAGTGGTGGTGGGCTCAGCAAAGAGGCAGAGAAAATGGTGCTCTCCTTTGTTCTCTGACTCATCTGGTTCCCTGGGGCTACTGGGAAAGGAGGAATTGGAAGACCTAATCTACTTGGAAACCACCTGAAAAATAACAATTTCAGGTTCTTCCCACAAAAGCCTCAAAAATAATGTGCCTTGAGTTAGGCTGAAACCCCCTTACCAGCTTATTTTTTCTGTTTAGCCTTATATCTCTACCTTCTCTGGACATGTATTCATACTGCCTCACACTTTCTTCTTCAAAAAATAAAATGTTACATTTCACATAAGACCCTGGCTGGATCCAGAAAAATTTATATACTCTGTCAGACTTACCCCATAATTATGAATAATCTTTAGATTCAGCTGAATTCAACACTACTCAAATAGTAGTGGAGGTTAAAAGTGAATAATGTCCTACAAGGTTAATAATGGTGAAAGACAGCAGTCACTAGTGATCCTCTTTTCCTTCCCTGCCCCCATTTTACACTGACCAAGTAATCGCTTTCAATTTTCAGCAATTTCTTCTTTTACTTAACTCTCTATCTAAATAATGTGCTTACACAGTCAACTCTTGATTTTTCAGTTTTATGCATCATATACTAACTTTTCATTGTGAACAACAGGAATGTACTTCACTTCTTCCCCATCACCACCTTGCAGAAATATATCTTCCTTTTCTTCATTGTCCAATATAGTCATATGATATTTGCTTATATTAATGTTTCATGTTTATGTTGTTATGTTTATATAACGACTCCCAGCTGCAGCTGTGCTTTATAGCAGATGTCCCCAACCCCCAGGCCACAGACTTGTAGTGGTCTATGGCCTGTTAGGAACCAGGCCACACAGCAGGAAGTGAGTGGCAGGTGAGCGAGCGAAGCTTCATCTGTATTTACAGCCGCTCCCCATCACTCGCATAACTGCCTGAGCTCTGCCTCCTGATAGGTCAGTGGCTGCATTAGATTCTCATAGGAGTGCAAACCCTACTGTGAACTGCACAGGTGAGCGATCTGGGTTGCACGCTCCTTATGAGAATCTAATGGCTGATGATCAGAGGTGGGGCTGAGGCAGTGATGTTAGTGCTGGGGAGTGGCTGCAAATACAGATTATCATGAGCAGAGAGGTTTGACTGCACAGAGACTAGAGTTAATCACTTGCTTGCAGACTCATATCAAAACCCTGTCACTGAGTGGCAAGTGAAAACAAGCTCAGGGCTCCCACTGATTCTGCATTATGGTGAGTTGCATAATTATTTCATTATATATTACAGTATAATAATAATAAAGTGCACAATAAATGTGATGCACTTGAATCATCGTGAGCCATCCCCCTGCCCGCCCCTGGTCCATGGAAAAATTTTCTTCCAGGAAAATGATCCCTGGTGCTAAAAATGTTAGGGACCACTGCTTTATAGTAATTATGATGATTTTCTTTTCTTGTGTGTATCTTGTGTTTTACCTCAAATTCATTTCTTTATTTTACTTTTGCTTAGTTTTCTGCATATCTGTCACTAATTTGTTGTTCAGATTCTGCTAGGAAAATATGTATACTCTTAATGTATTTTAAACTCATTAGGTTTTCTATCAATTCCATCTTCTTGCATCATCTTTTCCAGAGCAATATGTCCTACTCCAGTCTGGACTGGCTACTATCTCAGGCTTCTGTATAGCTTTTATTCTGGAGTATCCCTTCTGTCGTTTCCTTGTTTCCTCAATTAAATGTACTTTTTTAACTGCCTTCCACCTTTTATTAAATGAGCACATCTAAAAGAGAAAGGAAATGTGAGATAATCATTTTTTAAATTTTTTTTTAAATTTTTTTTTGCGGTATGCGGGCCTATCACTGTTGTGGCCTCTCCCGTTGTGGAGCACAGGCTCCAGATACACAGGCTCAGAGGCCATGGCTCATGGGCCCAGCTGCTCCACGGCATGTAGGATCTTCCCGGACTGGGGCACGAACCCATGTCCCCTGCATCGGCAGGTGGACTCTCAACCACTGCGCCACCAGGGAAGCCCCGATAATTATTTTTAAGAACAGATATGTCTGTATATTTACTCACTTGGTTCAAATTTTGCTAGATGTAGAATTTGAGGTCTAAACAAAACTTCCAGAAGTTTGAAATCATAGCTCCATTTGGGAGAAGAAACTGGAGCATGGCCCCATCTTTCACCATATATAAATTTACATGATCTTACTATTTTCACCAGAGTATTTCTCTTTCCATTGCCTGATATTCAGTCCACAGTCCCTTTGGTTTAGCCTCTCCTAAGGATGAAGGGGAGAAGGAGATCTGTAGTCTAAGTGCATCCTAAATGGACTTTGAAAAAATCCTGATGAAGTCAGTCCCTCCTTCTCCATGTATGTATAGTGGTTTGTGGTGTAACACTACTGAGCCTTTGGTGTGTAAACGAGTGGGGTAAATTGGATTTCTTTTCAGTTTTCCCCCTACTAAGTTAGGCTTCAGATTTCTTATGTTTGCTAAGTCAATTACTACTAGTAGCCCACTTCTTACTTTTAGCATTCCATCCTCATTTCTTCTTGTGATTATTGGTTTCTGGATTTTTATTAATTACTTTGTTGTTAAAATGGTAGAATTGAGAGGAAATGGAGCTAAATGTTTATATCAATTTGCCATGCTGTCTTAAAGAGAAGCTCAATATAGCTTTCTGTCTTCAAGTATTTGTTTGAAACTTTTCAAAGCTACAAAAAATATTCAAGAATAGTACAATGAAAAATCTCATACCTGCATATAAGTAACTGATTGATAATAAATTGCCATGGATGTGTCACCCACTCTGAGTGTGTGTATAAGGTCATATCAGTTTCAAATTGGACTAAAGATACTTAAAATAACTATTGATTGAAGGCTAACTTTAGGATGTGCTAAATAACCATCATATGTCCACACTTTATCTCCATTAAGCAAAGCTGCCTTTATGATTATGAAAATGAGTTTAGAACTGTTTTCTCACTTCATGAAACGAGAAAATTGGAGTACACAAATTTGTACAATCTCGCCTAGCTCTCAAATTTTATGGTTCTATGAATAAACATCACTTATAATTTTGAAAATGAAATAAATTTGAGTGAAAGCAAAGTTATGGAGCAAAATGTCTTGTTAAAATGTTTATTTTTCTGCATAAATATACAATAGGCATACTGTTTGTAATTGTTTATAATGATATTTATGATTTATAAATTACACCTGTGTATGCTGTCTGAATCCACACCAATAATGAATGAGTTAACTTTGAATCTCCTTATTTGTAACTGAGCCACCTTATACATTAAGTGCATTTGTACAGATTATTGGACTCTAGAACCAAAGATCAAAGGTTAAAAATCTACAGTATAATTAGGATTCAATTTCAACTTACTTGGCAGTAAATAAAATCTAACATTATTCATATTACAAAAGAGAAAATACTGCTATTAATTTTATATGCAGTTATTCTAATATTTCCCATTTTGTATAGTCTATTTTTCATTTAATTGTACTTGAAATAAACCACCTTAGAAATATAATAGCTACAATAATGCCTTTTCACTTTTAATTGATTCCATTGAGTGAGAGTACATTTTCAAAATCATTATCAACACCATTAGTACAGGGCAAGTAACTATAATGATAAAGAACTTTGAGTTTAAATAATGTTGTTATATTTTTTTCTCTTAGGAAGCTCTGATCATGGCAAGTATGGACCATCCACACTTAGTCCGGTTATTGGGTGTGTGTCTAAGCCCAACCATTCAGCTGGTTACACAGCTTATGCCCCATGGCTGCCTGTTGGATTATGTCCATGAACACAAGGATAACATTGGATCCCAGCTATTGCTTAATTGGTGTGTCCAGATAGCTAAGGTGAGTGCCCATCACTTCTGCCTTTATATTTCCTAATCTAGAACAGTTTGGGTATTCAATCTATTTAAATAAAATAAATTATATTTGCTATATTGAAAGATATATTATAGGGAGGTATTTTCATTCAAACCGCAGATCAATCTCATAATCTATTTATATATTTTGGGGTTATTATACTGTGATGTTTGTGTTATATTGACCAGATACCAAAACAAATAACTTATTGGTCAAGAGGAAAAATTGTTATACTGGATTTGTTTGGCTTTGTTGTTTTTGTTGTTGTTTAGGTATAGTTTAGTTAACAAAATTCAAGAAGGAAAAGATTGAAGGTTTGAGTTGTTCCATTTGTAGATGATTTTGTTAGCATAGCATGTACGTTCAATTCTCAGAATTACAAATGATCAAATTCTAAACATTTTTCTAGACATTTTGATAACTCTCGATTGGTCTTTAATTGTTGTTTTTTTTTGTTGTTGTTTCTGGTTTTGTTTTTGTTTTGTTTTTTTGTCTGGCACAATGTCTCAGTCATATAACGTATGTTAGGAGAGTGGTGTGGATTTCAGTAACTGGGGTGATGGAAGGAGATGGTTCTATGTGAAGTAGAAAACATTTACTTGCCTCTTGGGGACTATGTTTTTTTTCCACCAGAGTTAGCGGATCTTCAAAACTTTCAGGAAGGGCCAGAATTCTGGATTTTTCTCTAAATTTAAACCTTGGCTCAAACTTTTGAAACACCCTGGGAGCCAAACAAAGCTTTCACATCCTGTAGTCCACCAATGTGCAACTTTGGAGTGCATATTTTAAGTTCAAAGAAACTATTACAATTTTCTATACCAAGATAAATAGGTCTGGGATGAGTTTTAATTCACTATTCCAACTCTTATTTACATCAAAATATGACCTGATGTTCTATGAATTCTACAGATCTGATCATTTTAGCATTTGTATAATATAAATGCCAAAATGTTAATCCAGTAGTTTTAGCCTATTTCTTTTTACAATCTGAGAGTGAATAAAAATACATCACCCAAAGAAGAAATTTGAGAAAATTCTTAAAATGCAAACCCAAAAAATTATTTGAGGGAAAAGCCCTGTTGAGTTTTCTGTACTGTAAATCTTGATATAGTTTCTGTATGGACTGTGTATTACAATTTTGTGAATATAACACGGCAGACTCACAACTGAGAGGATTCTTTACAGTAATGAAGTTTGAAATATCACTCTTAAAAAACTGATTTAATTATCTAAGAACTTCTATAATTTATAAGGTGAGCTAAATGTACAATAGACATTTTCAAATCATCCTAACACTATAAATGAAAATAAAACTAAGTTTTGAATTTCTTAGTCCTTCTCTATATTTCCTGCAGTCTTCTCCATAATTTAGGTTTTGTCCTTAGGGATTCATGGCATTAATATATCATTTATGCAAGACTGTACACTCTAATAATAGAAGCTACTTTCCGTTCCCTGAATAATCACACTGTTTTAAAATCGTTTTGCCTTTGTAAATGACATTCTTTCTGCTTAGAAATCTTTTCTCGTGGCTTCTTGATTCACGTAGCATGATGTTTTTGATCCATCAACACTGATTGGGCTTCCTCCCTTTGTGAAGTCAAACTCTTTTCTCTCTAAAGAGAAGTAACTGCCTTCTCTTCTGTGTTAGTTTGTATTGTATTATTTAAATGTTATACTGCATGTTTCTATAACTCTCTGACTATATGGCATATTTGTTTAGTCATTAATATTTTAATAAATATGTGTGGACACCTACCATGTGCCAGGTACTATGTAGACTGAGGTGTATAATGGTAAGAACAAACATTCAACAAATAAAACAACTAGGTATAGGATTAAACACTTTGGTTTAGATTTTGAAGAAAAATAATTACAGGGGAGACTTAAGGACAGACTCCACTGAGTCCCGAGAGAGACTTTGGCTATGGGAAGAAATTTAGGCAGAGGAAGGATAACACAGAGCCCTATATATATGGTGACCATGTAATTTGTCATCCAAATGAACAAGTTTAAGAGTGAAAGGAGGCTATATTACTAGCTATGTTGGGACAACAGGCACACAATGTCCTAAACAGAACAAGGTATGTGGTAACACTGTGTAGCATGAAAAATTTGGATTTTATAATAAATGCAGTTAATATTGAAGTATTTTGCCCTGGGCATGATATAATCTAATTTATTTTCTAAAGAGATCATGCCAATTTATGTATGGAGATTAGATTGAGGCAATGTAAGAATGGAAATGAAGATACCAGTTAGAAGTCTGGAGGTAATGAAAATAAGAAGTTAATGAAATTATGAAACATTTTAAGACAGTTTATGTATTTGATTATTGATTAGAGGATGCTGAGGGAGGGAAATATGGTGGTGCTGTTGCCTGAGGTGGAGAAGGCTAGTTCAGTTCCAGACATGAGAAACTGACAGGGTTTATTGAACATAAAAATGGAGCTATCAATTAGGTAGTTGAATTTGGTCAGGATTGTAGATATAGATTTAAGAGTTATAAGTATTCAACTATATGGGAAGATATGAGATTACCTAGTAGTTACTGATTTGGTCTTATTCATAATTTTTCCCAGCACTTAAAATTGGGTCTTACATGTAGGTAGCTATTCAATATATATTTAATAAATATGTTTACCTCATAAAGAAAATGAAAAAAAAGAATACCCTTAAGGAGGGAGTCCTCCCTTTATCTTTTTTTCCTATTTTGGGGGCAGAATTTTGTAATGGAAACAGCATTAGGGTCAAAAGGACCTACATTAGTATGCCGGTGCCCACGTTTTCATTTTGTGAATATGAGTAAATTATTCAAACTTTTTGAATTTTTGTTTCTCAGTGTATTAATGGAGTTAATAATTATTACATTTTTCTTCATCCACAAAATGAGTATAATACTATGTATCTGCAGTAGGCTGAAAAATAATCCCCTGCCTTCAAAGATGTTATGCCCTATCCCCATCTTCTGTGAACATGTTAATTTACATGTTAAAAGGCATTGTGAGGATGTGATTAAATTAAAGATCTTGAGATGGGGAGAGGATATTATCCTGGATCATCCAAGTGGGCCAATGTAATCCGAGGATCAACATAAGTGGGAAGCAGGAGAATCAAAGTAAGAGAGAGAAGATATAAAAACGGAAGCAGAGTTGGAGTGGTATGCCTTGAAGATGGAGAAAGGGGGACACAAGCTGAAGAATATAGTCGACCTCTAGAAGCTACAAAAGACAAGGGAACAAGTTCTCCCCTAGAATCTCCAGAAGGAAAGCAGGCCTGCCAACACCTTGATTTTAGTCCAGTTTAGAAACTGATTTTTGACTTCTGATGTCCAGACCTGCAAGAAAATTAATTTGTATTGTTTTAAGCCACTGCCTTTGTGGTAATGAGTTATAGCAATAGAAAACTAATGAACTTCCTCATAGTGATTTGCAAAGATTAAATAAAATAGCTCATGTAAAATCCCTGGCTCAGCTCCTAGATCATGGAGTATTTAAAAACAATCTTCTTTTATTAGCTATAGGTCAAAAGCCTCAAAACAGAGAATTGTTTCAGAAATGTCTGTACGGTATGAATAATTTGGTCTGAGTCAACACAAGTATTTTGCAAATAACTATTTCAGTAACTTAGAGGCTTCTTTTTCTTTACTTCCAATTCTCACTGAGAGAATTTATGAGAGTGAGATATCACCATCATATTTACTCCAATACCCACTTTCATTCTGGCTGCATCCCTTTTATTTACTGACAAAGCTGGTAGAAGGGGAGATATGATGCTATAAAATAACCAACTTATACTTGCATTATAAAATACCTGTGGAAAGTGTAACATAAGTAGAAGAAATAATAATTATGGCTAACATCAAGCACTTACTCTGTGTAAGCCACTACTCTGTATATTTTATTCATTAATTATTTTTCTCATCACAAACCTATAAGGTAAGTATCATTAGTATGTCCATTTCACAGATAGTCACAGAGAATCTGTTACATGATTAAATTCACACAGCGAGTAAATAAATATAACCACTAATCTATGTTTTTATATACAAAGAAGAAAGTATTTTATAAAATTTCATCCATATTCCAAGTTGTCCTTCCATTCTTCCATTGGTACATCATTCTACAACATTTTATGTAACAGAAACACAAATTTCAACACCAAAATTTCTTCTTATCGGCAGCCATTTTCACTCTGCATGTGCTGCATTTAGAACTTGATTTAATTTGGTAAGCAGAGCAGAACGTATTATTATTTAATGTTTGTATAATACCATATGCCTTCCTGGGGCTTTATGAATCCAGGATAGAAGATAACTGGGAGAATTCCTTCTTTCAGAGTTGTTGCTAACAAGTTGGGCAAGCAGTTTTTAAAAGACAACTTGGCAGATTCTGAAAAGTGTATGTGAGTTTAGTGAAGGAACTTCATGGTGAGTCCATGTAGGTAAAGTGTGTCTTACACAACAGGCATCTGCTTGGTGCTTTATATATTTTGTATTATGTAATCTTTACTGAAACTCTAGCAGGTATGATCCATTATTCTCCCAGTTTATAGATCAGGAAAGTGGAGGAACTTAAGTCCTAAAGGACACAGCAGTATGTTGAAATGCCTGGATTCTGTATCAGTAACTCTGATGCCTCCTGAGCCAGGTCTTTAAACCATTCTTCACCCTTTCCTCTCCAAATATATGCACCATTGCAGCTTATAGTCACTTGCACTCCTCCTGAATTTGAGGAGTGTGACATTTTATCTGTAGTTGTGTCTCATCATCATGCCCATAAAAGAGAAGATTCTATCATGAATAATATTTTTTATTATCTTCACGGAAATTTGTTATTGCTTTTTCGTGAAGGGGTATGTCACATTTTCAGGACCAAGTGCTAGATATTCATTTAATTATGGGGGATTTTTTTTAAATTGATGTTTTACATATAAAATATTATGATAAAGCAAGCTCAAAACTATTCTGTGAGCTACGATGCAGTATTGATACTGATCACAAGTGACACTAAAAATTAAGAATTTAAAATGTATAGTTTGGTGCTAGTTTGTGTTAAGCATACAGATTCTAGACCCAGACTGAATGGGTCCAAATCCCAGCTGCCTCAGTTATCAGCTGTGTGGCCCTTGACAAGTTATTTAATCTCTGTGTGCCCCCTGAAAATGAGCATAATAATAGTACTCACTTCATAGAGCAGTTATGAGAATGAGGTAATACTTGTGCTAAAAATGCTGCTTAGCATAGAGTAAGAGTGTCCACCACGTGTTATAATTTTGGAAAATATCTGAGGTGAAAACAATAAGGAAAGACACATACATTCATAGTTAGAACACCCTCATGATGTCATTTCAAAACTACTCAATTTTAAAATCTCAATTATGAAAGATTTAACATTTGTTCTTACACCACACTGAGGGTAGGAGGAGGTCAACTCATGTTTAATATTTAATATTTCTACTTTTTGGAAGAAAGAACTTGTCTCCTATCTTCACGTGCTTTCCTACACAGGTTCCTAAGCTGCTGTTCTACATGCACTATTATCGTGACCTCTAATTTTCATGTTAGAAAATCGAAGTGTTTATAATATTGAACATGTGAAACCAGCAGTGAATTGGCAAAGAGCTGAGGTCAGGGTAATTCTTTGAATAGATAGTCTATTACCGGAGAGGAGCAAAGAGAAAATTGTAACTTCTCAATCTCAAGCTAGAAAAGGTTAAAGTGGGTTTAACTTCCTTTAACTGCATAGATTTTATCTTCTGACTTCTTTCTAAGGAGATTACTTGAGACTTTGTTGTTATTACTGCATTTTTAAAGCCTGAGTACTGAGTATCTACCACCATTATTTTTCAAAATCTTGAAACCTTCCTCGGAGCTTTGCTGGCCTATTTTTCTTTACTGTCAGATTTTCTTCTGGCGCTCTAATGATTTTCAGTTTAATTCAGATGTAGTGTTCCCAGGGCTTTCTTTTTCAGTGGTTTACAATTGGAACTAGTTAAAAAGATGATTCTAAAAACATTTTTCAGTGGTCCATTGTACACTTCAAGATGATTCATTGTCTGACTAAGATATAAATTGATCCATCCTTAAAATTCCTCTGAAAAGAAATGGAAATAAAGATAATTTGATATTTCAAAGAGTAAAAATGACCTAATATGTTTAACCAAAATAATTTAGACCTGCCTATATATAAAGACTCTTTCAGTTATGTTTTTGCAAATAGATTGATTCCAACATTTATGATTTCTAAGAAAACTTGTATTTTTCAAAGGTCAACATGAATTTTAACCCAGTTTAATAGATTCTCTCAATTAAACTTTTAAAAAAAAATTTTCACTCTTAAGTTGTTTATCCTCCAGATTACTTGTCTTGCCCACATAATATTCCCTGTTGGAGCTAATGGGAATTCTATTGTGAAATCTAATTTTTGTAGCTATTGGGAGGTGTCTATGGATCTTAATTTTCTTTTTTCTTGATGGCAGAGTGGCAGTTAGTGTGAAGGGCAAAGAGGAGAAAAAAATTTCTCTCTTTCTCAGTTCAGAAACATAGTTCACCATGATTGGAAGGAGAGCAGATTTCTGTGTTAAGAAATAAACTTTTCTTCTGTACACAGACATGAAATCTTCCTTAAGGTTTAAATGTATAACATGAGCAGAACCTTCATTTACTTTCTTTCTTTCCTCTTTTCCATTGTTCTCTAGCAGTAGTGACACAGAGTGACAGGAAATAGTAATTTCCCATTTGACTCAGCCATTTCCTTCTATATGAATAAAATTGGACTCAAATCTGAATGTCTGATGTCAGTTAAATGCATGAACTGGGTGCTGAAACTTCTGGTTTGTTTGTGGTCAAGACCAAATTCTATATGTAAATATGACCTCAGTCTTATGCACATATATATAATTTAAAAATAATAAATACATATTCTACAGAAGAGACAGAATACTTCTAACATTCTAGAAAAGATAAAATTGTCATTTATTACATACATGTAATATGATAATGACTTAATACTGTTTAGAAGTTTGTGAATACTAATTGAGTGGGTTTGGGGGAGTATGTTTTGAAACAGAAAAATTATTATATTTTATAACAGTGGAATAGAAGAGACATATTGGAATTAGAAGCCATAGTGTTAGTGGCATAGACAGACTCCAATTAATGACATTTCACAATTTAAATTAAAATAGAGATTTTTTTTTTAGTCACAGCCACTGTTTGTAAGAGACAAGGATGAAAGTTAGCTTATTATTTATCATTTTTACTGCTACTATTTATCTTTGAAAGCATTATATATTCTAATGAATTGTCATTAGATCTTTAGAGAAATTCAGTAGCATGACTATGACTCAACAGTAAAATTTTATTCAGAATAAATGCATTCAGTGACTTTCCCAAGGTCCTGCAATTAAATAGTAGATGGATGAAGAACTGCACTCAGAATCATGGACAAGTCATTAATTATTTCATGAAGATACAATGTTCAATTTTTTTTTACCCTAAAAAAGCAGCCAAATGAGTGAATTTTTGCAGGGTCTCTTTCCATTATTAGATCTATTTCTAAATTAGACTTTTGAGATTTGAATCACAAAGGAGAATATCTACAGTCTTTGTTTAACCAGGAAAAATCATTTATTTATTCATTTAAAAAATATTAAGTTATGATGTAGCAGGTACTATCCCAAGATCTGGGATTTTAAGAAAGAACAAGTACCTCTATCACAGTTTTTATATTCCACTGGGGAAGAGAGACACAAAAACTAAGTAAACAAAAAACATTGTCCCATGGAGTGAGTGATGAGGTATGGTATCACACAGCAGTATTTTAGGGCAGAATTTAAGAGGAAGCAGCACTGTGTTCCAGTTTTAGCTCTATCACTTATCATCTGTATGACTTAGGCAAATTTCTTACTGTCTCTAAATTTGTTTTCTCATCTATAAAATGGGCAACAGCCTCCATTTGTCCACCTCCTGTGATGGTTAAATGAGATCATGCATCAGCTTTACACATTTGCTACAAAACTTCAATGCTTAGTATATGTTATTATAATAGCAAGTAAAATTACAACATACTGTTTAATATTTATTATCATCAAAATTAATTTAAACGTGACTTTTACAGAAAGATAGCATAGTGTAGCAGAAAAGGTATGAACCACAGAGAAATACAACCTGGGTTTGAATTTTGAATCATAGTTAATAAGAGCTTTGAGAGCCATTTTCTCTTTTGCCAAATGAAAATACTTGGGCCTGCATAAAAGGAATCAAAGTTATGTTTATCAAAGTTGAATTAATAAATAAATAGAAACAACTGATATTAATCTGAAAAATTAGATAATAATTTCTACAGAACACAGATACATATAGTTCTTTATTAATTTGTACTCATTTATTATATTCATTTTTTCTTTTGTTTTTATTCATGTACTCATTTATTATTGTACTCATGAATATAGCAAACTTCCATTGATAACCTACTATAATTATAATGATGAAAGCAAGTGGATTTTGCAATTAGATCTGGCTTTGAATCCCAACACTACCAGTCATTAGCTGTGAAATTTTGCACAAGTTCTGTAAACTCTGTGAACTTCCTTATCTAAACATCAGGATAATGATATTTACCAAATAGGGTTATTGTAACAGTTAAATAAAACAAAATGTGTCAATATCTTAACATGTTGTCTAACACATAGTATTGCTCAGGAAATATTGACCTTTTTTTGTAATCATATAGAACAGTGCTCTCAAGGCCATCCATTTCAGAAGAGGATCTCTATATGTTTGCATAATAAAGGGTTCACCTGAAATTTTTTTTCCAGGACAAAACACAAATCTGTCCAAGGGAAGTCTTTTCATCATTTCCGCATATTAAACAGAAATAAATTTCGTCTGAAATACGAGATTGGAGGAGCATCACATTAGTTGTTTATTTTTTTCTCAATTAAAATGATTCCAGCTTGATACTCACCTATCATAGTTGGTCAGAAATTCCATTTTAACTGTGTATTAGGAGATCCCCATAAGGATTCTTCTAGAGATATCAAAGAATCTGATGAGGAATATGGGATGCTTGGTAAACAGGAGCAGAGTCTCCATTTTTCCTGCCTTCATAATTCGTACATGAAGGTGCTCTTGTTCGGCTCTACAGAAGCAGAGTTCTCCAATCTTTCTGTCAAGTATGCACAATCCTTATAGTTCCCAAATAATTTTTCATCGTTTTTTTTTTTTTTTATTTTGGCTTATAACATGAGTATTTATTGCTCATGAGTTTGGGTGTGCTGGGTGGCTCTGGGATCTCGACTGAGCTCATTCACATGTTGTGGGGTTGGCTGGGTGTCAGCTGATCTAGACTGGACTGACTGGGGTGACTGGAGGATTGGGCTCTATTTCACATGACTTTTCTCTCCATCAAGCTAGCTGGGACATGTTCCTATAAATCCTTGTCTCATGGTGTTCAGTCCTCCAGGGCCTGGGCATCCATCTACACACCATCCTGGGAGAGGCTTAGCACTTCTGTGGGGACAGAGTGAGAGTAAGGGACTAAGTTCCCCCTACCCCACCCTATTCCCAGCCCCTTTCTGGAACTGCCACCAGTGATTCTCTCTTCCCTCTTTGGTCTTAGAGAACCTAATCATTTTTCTCTAGGTTGTTGGGTTCAGCCTCTTTTATGTTCCACCCTCATCTCCAGGGCTAGATAGAAATAAGTCAATTTCTCAAACCACAAAACCTATGACAGGCTTATCGCCTGGGTGCTGTTGCCTTGGAATTATAATTTTAGGTACTACAGTGTAAAATCCCTTTCAAGATGAAGCGCCCAAGCTAGAAACATACAGCATTTCCTATTTATTCTAAAGAAGCAAGCACAAAACACAAATCAAATCAATATCTTAAAGTAATTTGCTGTGTATAAAAGGAAAGAAAAATAATAGAAAAATCACACAGAAGGGACCAGCCCAATGTTCCTTTATGGAGATGGTAAATCTTTAAAACAATGAATACCAGAACTTATTGAAACTTTGGCACAGCAAGGAGCTCCAGAAGATTATCTATTTCACTGATTTAAAAATTTTAAAACGTGAAATTGTTTTGTCAAGTGAAATTTTACTTGAAAATCTAAACAAATAAAATTGAGCCATACCTATAACAATAGAAGGTGTTGAAAGGGCTTCATGGTACCCTGAGGGATCCCTAGGTCCTCTCAGAGACCAGCTTTAAGACCATAGATGTGCCTGTACTGAAGATGGGGACAATGAAGACTAAACAGGTAACAGAATCCATTTAAGGCCACAGGTCATAATGACAAAGCCACAATCTGAATTCATTTATCACCCAGTCACCCCAGCCTAGAACAACTGACAGCCAGTACCCCTTACCCTGACTCCATAAGATTTGTGGACTTTTCATTTGTAATTTAGGTGAAATAGCTACTACAGTATTACAGAGATTTAGTCTAAAAGATCATCTACTTTTAATTATCTCATGATAATTTTTAAGTGTCCAGTGAACATTTTCCCCTTCTGGAATATTAAATGAGAGGCAGCTAGTTTATTTTTACTTTGAAGTACTTTTGTGTTTTCGGTTTACCTTCCAAGGGCTTTTTTTTTTTTATCTCTCTTTTCTACCAATAGTTTTTCCTCTCCATCTTTATATCAGAATGTCTAATAACATTGCAACCTCCCAAATTGGTGATAAAGCACCTGGCTGAATTTGAATCATGTTTATCCCCTCCCTGAAACAACCTCCTGCTTTTTATTTATGTGCTAAATTCTCATTGCCTTAAAGGAGGATGATATAAAAGAGGCAGTAAGGGATAAGAGAGCATCTCGATTTTACCAGATTGAAAATGAAGTTTATTGAGGCAGTTTCTAGAGCACAGGTCCCAGAATTGCACTGAAACATTAATTATTTCCTGGGGTTTGCATGAAATATGAAGATCTCTCCCTTAGAGGAGTCATTTAGGTTGTTTCTTGTCTAACCTATAAAATAGCAAGCTTCCCTTTTGCTTTGCTTTGTCTGTGGCTTTGTTTGGCATGCTGAGCGACTCTAATTTAGCCAGGAAGTTACTCTATTCTATAAATGGCAAAGGTTTTCATTCAGCTACCATACAAATCCAGAAAGGAAAGAACTTAATTTCTTTACTGTAAATGTATAGCTAGTACTTTTAATGTACTTCTTATTTTGACACAAATCTGAAAGCTTCCCAATCCAACTGGATTAAATTGTACTTTACGTGTGTAAAGTGTTCACAATTACATCTATTAGTCATGATTATGTGAATGAAGTTTGGTATTGTAGCAGATTTTAGGATCACAGTGGTTTTCTTAAATGCAGAATCAAAGTAGCAGGACCTGCATGTCTAGTTTATGGCTCCCCTGTGGCTTTTGTTTCTAAAATTGTGTAGGTAGATGGGTGTTATAATATTGCTGTCAGGAAGTTGTGACATATAATAATGATCTTTCAGATGTATGTATGCAATGTCATTCTTCCTACTGATTTCAAGATGTTTATAGTAATTCAGAGAGTTAGGACTTGCATTTTGCTGCACATAGGAGAAACAAAGAATGAGATCAAACAATTTGACTGGAAACAGAAAAACCATGTTGGGAGTGAAGACAAGACACAGATTTGCTTCCTCTACACCTGCCCAAATTCTTCTCCAGATAGTTCTTTTTTTCTAACTCTTTTTTTGAAATAATTTTAGATTCATAGGCAGTTACAAAAAATTGAAAGAGTGTTTCCATTCATTTCTCACCAATTTCCCCACTGATAACATTTTGTGTAACTATAGTACAAATATTGCAACCAGGAATTTGACATTGGTGTAATCCACAGAGCTTATTCTGATTTCACCAGTTTTACATAAACTTTTGTGTGTGTCTGTGTGTGTATAGTTCTATGCAGTTTTATCACGTGTTGATTTATATAACCACCACCACATCAACATATAGAAGTATTTCATGACCTCATATCATCACTTTATAACTATACAAAACCTCCTAGTTCTTTGTTTTTAATTGTACTCGTCTTGCCATGATCTATATTTGTAATAATGACTTATTATTTTAAACATTTTTAAAAATTTATTGTTTCCCACATTACAGTAGATATATAACACTCTGATATATATATATATATATAAACACTGTTTGATTTTAGCATTAATAATTTAGAAGAGTCTTACTTCAAAAGATATCCTCTATAGATTTGCACAAAAAAAATATTCTAAAACAGTGACTATGAAGAAGACAAACTTTGTTCTGTGTAGCTATGTGACCTAGGAGGGATGCAACAGTCAAAATGTAGTATTAGATCCTCTTACAATTACTTAGTGGGAACATCTACCCTCCTACTTCTGCACCTTCTAATTACCATAGGAAAGTGGTTTAGCAGGTCACTGGCTGCAGAAGAGAGATAGCCCAATCAAACCCAGAAGGGCATGGAGCCAGAAGGGAGGAAAATAAGGTTAATAATGAAGACAGGCTGAAAATGAATGAGAGAAAGCAGTTAAGGCTTTATGCCAATCTTCTACATTCTGAGAATGTTAAAAAATTTAGAATAACTATATTTAGTACCATATGTGATAAAATAAAATGTACACAGCTTGTATGATATATATGCATGTGTATGTGCCTACAAACATAAATATACACATATACAAATATGTGCTTTTTTCTATATCTTGAATATAAATATATTAGTAAGATGAATTTATGTTTTAAATATGGAATAGTTCTATGTAGCCAAAATTTGACATTATTCAATTTAATATGGAAAGGAGCACAGGATGGGAAGAGTCATTTATCGTCATGATTAGAAATATTAGGCTAAACAGTGTGCAAAATTTTACTTTTCATTATCTAAATTTGATTGATTAAAAGGAGGTTGTTGGCAGATGTTTATTATTTTTTCATCAGGCTAAGGTGAGAGATGAACAGAATATATGTGTAGCTGTGGAAAGGAAGGGGAGCAGCTATGAGCACATAAGAGTGGCTATGGGTCAAAGATTTTATCCTTCATTAAGAATCCTTTTCCTAAGCTCAGTATCTACCCCATCACAAAGTGAACAAAAAAAAGAGCTTAATGACAGTCATCTATCAGCTAGCCTCATTTTCAGCTTCAGGATTCTGCTATTCCCAATGCTCTATGCCTTGACAAGGCTGATTGTATAATTACGATAGTACTTCACCCACTCCTAGTGCACTTTCACTGGCAAGGACTAGAACTAGGGACTTTTTGATGATTATTGCCCCAAGCAAGCACATTAGTATGAATATAGTTTACTAATGGGGCTGCTCTATTAGAAATTGTAGATAAGATTTAAACCAAGGAATTTTTTTTATGAAGACCCCTGTAGATTAAATGTCAGATTGAGTTAGAGCTTTAAAATTTTAAATATTGTATTTTTTAAGACAAAATGAATGATTCCCCTGTATTTTCAAATTCTTTCTAGTATGTATTAAGAATTTATAAAGCTTTCTCAAGAATGCATAAGTGCTAAATAAAAGAATATCCTTAAGTTAATTTCTATACAAGGTTAAAGAATTCCATAAAAATATAGCTAATATGGGTTGGAGTGGCTTTTATGAGATACTGTTCTTAATCTGGGTGCTAGTACTCCGTTTATGAAATATATATATCTTGAAAAAATTTTTGAGTCTAGTTGTTTACATTTTGCTTTAAAAATTTTAGATGGTTATTCCTTTAAAGCTTTGGCACATCAAGTCAGAACACCAAACTGAAATGACTTGGTTTCTACTATTGACTGGAAAAATGTCTGGCAATGCCTAAACCAAGAGTGTACAGGTAAAGATCTTTCATGGTAGGGTTGAGAAAATTTCATTAATTCTTCCCAGTCCCTGGTATACAATCAATCAGTCCTGACTGGTGCTGATCAGAGCTTTTGTGGAACAGGTTGTCTTATAATAGTTTGGTTTCATGTAGACCAGCGATGACAGTTCATGGCAGTAACAATACTGGAAAGTAATGACCCCTATGTCTTTAACCTAAGTGTTCATGAAGCAAAATCAATCCTGTAGCCAAATCAGCTAACACTTGCATTGAGGCTATGCTTAATATTGGGCAAAGGACTTTATATGGAATACCTCTTTTTCAAAGTTTATTTTATTGAATTATAGTTGATTTACAATGTTGTATTAATTTCTACTGTACAGCAAAGTGATTCAGTTATACATATATATATATATATACATAATTTTTTATGTTCTTTTCCATTATAGTTTATCACAGGATATTGAATATAGTTTCCCTGTACTATACAGTAGGACCTTGTTGTTTATCCAGCCACAATTCTTACAAAGAACTATAGGATAGACACAATTATATGTTTAAATGAGTTAATATGTGTAAACTATCTTGCACAATGCCTGATACATACTAACACTCAATAACGTTAGATATTATCACTCCTGTTGTTATTGCTCATATTATTCCTATTTTACATGAAAACACTGAGACTCAGAGAGGTTATGTAACTTGTCCAAAGTCACATAACTAATAAGCATGAACATGTGATACTTGCACAAACAGATTTAAGCATTTCCACATGTTGCCTCTCTCAGGACCACTATGTTATATGATCTAGGGACAGGGCAAGACAGTGACCTCAAATTGATAGTACACCTGCCTAACTAGTTCTGCATCTTAATTAGATAATTGAAGGAACTATTTCTTATTTCCTGTCATAATCTGTAAAATATAAAGTATAAAACTGATCCAAGCCAGGTAACTTGTACCATAATTTTGTGGAGAATATGGGAGAGCACGAACAGTATATATCAATACATAGACTTGATTTCTTCTAAAATCACAGTCTTGGTCACAACTACTCTTGTTATTATCTTCTTTTCTTTATTAAAACATAACTAAGTGGGGTGACAGTTTATTTCACTACTACATTTATCTGAGAGCACACCAGTATAATCCATATGACACCTATGGACTATCATTTTATCGAAAAGTCTCTATGCAGTGAGACTTTAATAGGTGGCTTCTCACAGGACAGTAATCTCTCCATGCTTTTGATCTTATTCACAGGTACTCCAAGGTATCTGGCTGCAAATTCTTCACATTTTCATCAATCACTGAGGTAGTTGAAAACTTTGTTTTTTTTTTAACTTGCATTCCCCAAAAGACTGGCTTGGAAAAACATTATTGAAAACTTCTTTTAAATCAGATTCAAGATATTACAGTAGCACCTGCTAGAGTCTGTCAACATTTCCACGATAAACCCTTATTTTCCAGGTTTATTACTTAGCTGTAAAATTTTCCTGTGGACTCTGATACAAAATACAGAATTTCAGCCCAAAGCAATTTTTATTATCATCACTCAAATATTGAGATTTTTCAAGTCATGATTGTTTTTAAAAATGCCTCAAAAGTCAAACACTTTGGGGGACACCCACACATTTTAAGCCCTTTATAAAATGCAACATTAAAAGTAATTTATTTCTCATAAAAACCAAAGAAGTAGATAAGTAGAATCTTAAGGCCTGAAGGGGAAATTTTATGAGTCCACACAGATTTATTTCCTTATGATTTGGGGGTTAATTTGCTATTTAGATTGAGATTTTTAATATTACTACAATAAGCTTTCAAGAACTTGACACCATATGTATCTAAAAGAAATTGGATGGTAGGCAAAGGAGAATTACAATAAAGACTGAACATGCAACCCAGAGAAATAAGATTCTCAAAGCTACTGATGTTGCTTCCATCTGAGTTAATGTCGTGTATTTTGTTTTGTTTTGTTCTCCCTACTGGTAAGCCTAAGAAAGGCTGATAAACAGTTTATAAAGTGTTGAAACATCAGATGGACTACTAAAATCAGGGATTTTATCAGGAAAACAACCCCCGCTGCAACTTAATTGAATTTCTTGTCAACAGAAATTAGTACATTGGAAGTTCTAAATTTTTCTATCCCCAAAACCCATATAACACAGACAGGAAAAATATGGATTATTTATTCTCCAGCTAACTCTTACATCTCTCTAAATAAGAGGTGTTTAACAGGAAAATACTACCTGGGTGTGCTCTTCCCTGTTAGGTCTGAATGAATTTTAAAACCTCTACTTTGGTTCAGATAAGGTGGGTAAATTGGTTACACTTTATATCCTCGAAGAATTGTGATCTCAGAACTTAAAAGGAGTCACTCCTGAGGGAGTTCTGGTCATTAATAATTCTAAAGCACTTGCAATGCGTTCTTGGGTATGTAAAGGGGAATCTGTATTTCAGTATAATGGAGAGAAAAAACTAGATGGAAGAAATTTTACTACCTTGGCCATGCTTAATCAAAGCTATCAAATAACCTTCCCAATTCCCTAAAGTGGGTGGAATATAATTTAAAATATAATTTTTCAGGGCAACCTCTGACTTTCTTTCTATTTTCACTAAGTTATATATGTAGCAGATGGTATTCTATTAAGGTTTATATGTATCTTAGCATGAACATGACCTGGAGGATAGGGGAGATAGGTATGGATCATAAGACTGCTTATACTGGTCATAACAAAGTGAATTTTCATGTACATCGCTGACAGGCCTAAAAGCTGAATTTAAGTTCCTCATAAATTAAAATTATGAATGCAGATTAAAGATGTTAGTTAAAATACACACAGATGTCAGAAGGGAGTTGCCCATGAGATATGGACACTTAAGATTTTTTACTGGCTTCTTTCTAGCCAGGAGCCCAAACTGTAAACATCTGAGTACAGGGAGGTATGCGGAAGCCTTAGGAGGCTATTAACATTTTGAATGAGAGATAAATGGTGATCTCAACAAAAGCAATATTTATGAGCATTAAGAGCAGGAAGACAAGGGGGTTCCTATAATTACTGGATGATGGATGAATGATTATGTTTGGTAAAATGTTTTATAAATTACCAAACCTAAAATAAATGGCAGATATGCTAGTTTACGTCTAATTTTCAGAGTTTAGCAGACTTCTGAAATAGAAAGCTCTGACAAAATTTATTTGGTCTTTCCTTCCTATATAAACACTTTTTGACTTGGTCCTCTTTGGTGAACTATGTTCCTTGGCATAGTAATACCTCTAGTTCTCTGTCTACCTCTGCCTCTACCTCTCTCTCTTCATTTGAGTCTTCCAGTTCAGAGCTTATTTATCTGATAGTCTTTGACCTTGGCTCACATATCATATTGAATATCTAGAAGTATAGTCACCCAAATAGCACAAAACTTCTAGCTAGTATTTGTCCCTAAAGACATAGAAGTATGGCAGTGTCATAGAAAAGAGTTTCCACAAGTCCTGTGAATCACAGTTACAGGGGATGCCGTCAGATTAACAGGGAAATGAGAGGGGAATGGAAAGATTAGGGTGAAGTCAGGATTCAAGAAGTACCTTCTCCCTTCTTTTCCATCTTACAGTGTCAACAGCCAGCAAACCAGAGCAGAGAGGTAGTTTTCCTGGACTGTTTTAGAGTAGTTTCCAAGACTGTTTAGGGGAAGCCACAAAAGACTGCTGCAATCTGATGCCCAAACAGTCTGGCACTGAGGGAACTCTTCTAGCAACCTGCAGGCCATGCGCTATGTTTGTCTTTCTGCCTAAGGCACTCACCAGTTATGTAAGCTGTAAATGTAAGCAGATCTCCCTCCCAGAGGTAAGAGTAAAGGACTTGAGGAATGCTTTCTATGCTTCAGTTTATTAAAGAGGATGAAGAGTTCCTAGGTAGAAGGAAAGTAATAAATCCAAGAAGAAATCCAGAAAATCCAAAGCATCTAGGTAATGGGATCAGTATCAATATAAAAAATATGGACCTTCCCTCCACCATGTATCACATCTTTGGCTTTGGTTCAAGTAATCCTTCAAAACTCAGACTACTCCTATGCAAAATGATGATAATAGAA
This sequence comes from Mesoplodon densirostris, assembly GCF_025265405.1. NCBI lineage: Eukaryota > Metazoa > Chordata > Mammalia > Artiodactyla > Ziphiidae > Mesoplodon > Mesoplodon densirostris. The sequence goes on from NC_082668.1 coordinate 26,189,840, forward strand.
GTACTTACCTGGTAGAGTTGTGAGCATTAACATAACACAGACCAGTTAATGTATGTAAAGAACTTAATTTAGTACAGACCTACTAGATTATAAGAGTTCAATAATGCCTCATACTTAGTGAGGACTTGTTGAACTTTACAATGATAATACTGATAAAAATGATATATTAAACAATTAGAACATACAAGTGTCAAAAAGAAAAAAGAGGAAAATATGTATCAATGAAAATTATAACAGCTGTAAGCATCTGCACTTATTCCATTGGATAAAGGCCTGATGAAGAAGAACATCTGTGTCATGGAGAAATAAAAGGATTCACAGAACCAATTACAAAGATGTCTCCCCTGAGATTGAGCTTTGCTGCTTAGTTAACCCTTGCTAAGGAAAAGGGAGGCAGCTACATGATCTGACAAGAATATTCAGTGTCAGGCTCTTTGTCTGGGTGTATAAGACAAGGCTAGTCAAACCAACCAAATAGTTACACATCGTGGTGAAACAAATAATACTATTATAATAACCAAGCTGTATCTCCAGGATTTGGACTTTGATGTCTTGAATAAGAAATTAAAATATAGTCTATGGAGACACAAGGGACAGGTTGATTTCTTCTTATTACTTTGAAAAGAAAGAAGGACATTGGGAGTGAACAATAAACTATATAGATGGAATCTGAGAGCAGAATTTTATTTCATTTTAAAAAATTTCATGGCTCATCAAAACTCTGGGCTGTTGATAAGGAAATGGCATGCATCTCCTGAGATCTGAGCAAAATATATTTGACCAGAGATTCCTATATTTGATCAAAGAGGCTTTAAAGAAATAGAGAAGTATCACATTGCACCCAATATTCTCCCCAAAAGAGGGAAGTACAAGAGCAAGTGTAATAGTTTCTTATACATAATCACAAAGAAAAAGATGGAGAAAATTGACTTCTCCATCCAGAAACAAATTGTGTGTGTGTGTGTGTGTGTGTGTGTGTGTGTATAATTTACCATATATGAATTTAAAAGAATAACCATGAACGGGTTGCTTATCTTTTGGGAGGAAAAAATAATAATCATTCTCTGGTGTCCCTACCCAGGATTCAACATTAACTACACTATCTCACCATATTGTAACACTAGTAGCGTTGTGTACTATAACACTAACTATATCCAATTTCTCATGTTCCAGTAACTCATCAGTGAGAAAACAAAACAAACAAATGAAAGCAAATTTTTTAATGTCCTTTTTTTATTTATCTACCCAGACAGTGAAACTGCTCTCTTAGAAATAATCAGTGACCAAGCCAAAGTTAATTTTCCAGTTCTTGTCTTAACCTCTCTGAAACATTATCAGTCTGACATTTTGCAATTCACTTTGCTTAATATCTTTTTGGGGAAAAAAATAAGTCTCTAGTGTCTCTATTCAGGATTCAAAACTGAAATGCCATCTTCTCCTTAAACACTATCCAGCTTTTTCTCTGCTCCTACCAGGTGTTTGCCCCCTCCTGGATGAAGTCCTAGGACTTAAAACATCTCTTTAATATATTACACTGAATTGTAATTATTTGTACAGATTTCTCTCCCCTACTGGACTGTGATTCTTGAATACTGTGTATTCTTTGTGTTTGTGATTCTACCAGTCAGCACAATGTTTACTGCAGAGTGGCTGCTCAAAGTAAGTATATGGTAAATATATGTTAAAAAATAAAATATAAATATATATGTATATTTGTTACACAAACTCACATATCAGCAGGTGGTTCATGGACAATATGAGTGCAAGTATCTTCATAATAATACTTAGAGAATGAATAATAAGCAAAACAAGCTTAAATTGTTTTCTCAAGGCAATAAATTTGGTATCAGCAATATCACCAAGACTTACTAGACTGGGACTTAGTAGGCATTTTGCATGACTTATGGATATATCAAAGACGTACACAAGAAAACAGCATATAAAATCAAGGACATGTGATGAAGTCTGGTACAAACTTGAAAATAACATTATCATAAAGGCTACTGTACAGAGTGAGTTGAAGCTATGTAAAGTATAACTAGCAATGGAAAGGATTTCAAAAATTTAAGTTTTCAACATAAGAAAGAATTGTTCCACTGCTTGGGGAACATTAAGTCATGATAAAGAGAACATTAAAACCAAATCAAAACAAATGAAAACAAACAAAATTTAAAAATACTCTCTTATTTCTGCCTTCTGTCTTAGGGAGAATCACCTTGACATTGGCAAGGTTAGAGGCATATTAGTATGGTACTAAAACATCAGAGAGATGAAGAGAGAAACTGACTCCATCCTTTAAATGACTTGAAATGAATTATATTCCAATGATGTGTAGCTAGCTCCTGGGCCCCTAACTAGAATTCCTGAAGCTTTATGGAAACCAGGAAGAGGACCAGAAAGCTTTAAGTGTATGAATGATGTTATTTATTTATTTAAAAGTGCAGACTATGGAAAACTGTATCTGAGTCACCAGTTATTACACAGGTGATTCTGAATTCTTAGGTAAGGAAGGATCCCCCAGAGATTGAGGTACACTCACTTAAAACAAATGAAATCCACAGGTTTATTAGATGGATGGGTCAGAAAAATTCTACAGACAAGGTATCTCATTTTGGCAAGGTATTTGTAAATTTTTCACAATTGATGAGGACATGAAACATTAAGGGACAATTAAGATTTTTCAGTGCTGGTTTGGTAGAAATAATCTTACCAAATAGCTTTGATTAATATACCAACATCAACCTTGGTGATTCTAGTAGTATATTAGAGACTTTTATTCCTAGCCCTGTTAGGTCATAGGTTTTATTGACTGCATGGATGAAAATTTGCTTTCCTTTAACTTAGATAAAGCTGGCAGGAATTGATAACATTTTTAAAATGACAAAATCAAATGTTTCATGTATCTGGAGTTAATACTGTGATAAAGATGAGTAAAATTCAGATTCCTATACTACTTTGTTTTATATAGTCAGTGCACACAGTTAAGACAGGGAAAACTGGTTAAACAGTACTGCATATTAAAGAGACTGTGGTTCTACCACAAGAAGTCATTAAATAATGAAATGAACTCATTAACTAATCCAATGAAGTTATATGCTTTCTACCCTACAACATACACATGTTCATATTCACATCAAACACATGGGGTTCTCAGATTCTCTGGATATCACATATATGCATGCCATAAATTCTAAGAATCCAGACAAGAACCCTTAGATAGGAGTGTTTAGCTGTGGTACTCTAACACATTATTTCACACTTGACCTTCCTTAGCAAATATACAATGTCCAGAATAAGAAGGTTTGCTAATCCTGTACAGATTATATAGAGAATATAATGCTGCTTTCTAGGTCAAGTTTAGGTATAATGAAATTAAGACAAGAGAAACTAGACTACTGAATGGTCAGAGAATCACACGTTATGAGAAACATCTGGAGAATTTTATGTCTAGGAAACTGACGTTTGTAAGAGATCCAATGATTGTCTTTAAATTTTTAAAGAGTTATAATTTGGAAAAAGAGTAAAATTATTCTGTTATATAAAATTTGGTAGAAAAAACACCAAGTGTGGAAAGTATAGGAAGGTAGATTTGACTCTTTACTATACAAGGAAGATACACTTAACATCTGGATTTATATAAAAATAGAATGGGATGCTTCATAAAGTTATTATCTCTCTGTCAATGGAAGTATTCAAGTAAAGTATAGGTATTCTCATGCCTGAGGGGTTGTGAAAGGAATGCCTATAGTGGGAGAAGGGAGTACTAGATTATGCTCAAGGCTTCAAGTTGAAGATTCTATGATCCGCTTATATGTTTAAAGAATACTAAATGACAAAATATTTGTACTTATTTTTGTTATAGTGAACATTAAGGAAGAAACCAGTACGGACACCTATTATTGGATGTTTCTGAGTTTGCCTTAATTTATATCTGTTACACAGAGTTAATTTATTTTCATTTAACTTCTTTTTCAGTGCTACTGTTCACTTTATTTTTTATTACTTATCTATTTTATACATATTAGTGTATATATGTTAATCCCAATCTCCCAATTCATCAGCCCCCACACCACTTTCCCCCCTTGGTTTCCATATGTATGTTCTCTACATCTGTGTCTCTATTTCTGCCTTGCAAACTGGTTTATCTGTACCATTTTTCTAGATGCTACATATATGTGTTAATATACAATATTTGTTTTTCTCTTTCTGACTTACTTCACTCTGTATGACAGTCTCTAGGTCCATCCATGTCTCTACAAATGACCCAATTTCGTACCTTCTTTATGGCTGTGTAATATTCCATTGAATATATGTACCACTTCTTCTTTATCCATTCATCTGTTGATGGGCATTTAGGTTGCTTTCATGACCTGGCTATTGTAAATAGTGCTGCAATGAACATTGGGGAGCATGTGTCTTTTTGAATTATGGTTTTCTCTGGATATATGCCCAGTAGTGGGATTGTTGGGTCATATGGTAATTCTATTTTTAGTTTTTTAAGGAAATTCTGTACTCTTCTCCATAGTGGTTGTATCAATTTACATTCCCACCAACAGTGCAAGACGATACTCTTTTCTAAACAACCTCTTCAGCATTTGTTGTTTGTAGGTTTTCTGAGGATGCACATTGTAAGCGGTGTGAAGTGATACCTCATTGTAGTTTTGATTTGCATTTCTCTAATTAGTGATGTTGAGAAGGTTTTCATGTGCTTCTTGGCCATCGGTATGTCTTCTCTGGAGAAATGTATATTTATGTCTTCTGCCCATTTTTGGATTGGGTTGTTTATTTTTTTAATATTGAGTTGCATGAGCTGTTTATATATTTTGGAGATTAATCCATTGTCTGTTGATTTGTTTGGAAATATTTTCTCTCATTTTGAGTGTTGTCTTTTGGTCTTGTTTATACTTTGCTGTGAAAAAGCTTTAAAGTTTCATTAGATCCCATTTGTTTACTTTTATTTCCATTACTCTAGGAGGTGGGTCAGAAAAGATCTTGCTGTGATTTATGTCAAAGAGTGTTCTTCCTGTTTTCCTCTAAGAGGTTTATAGTGTCCGGTCTTACATTTAGGTCTTTAATCCATTTTGAGTTTATTTTTGTGTATGGTGTTAGGGAGTGTTCTAATTTCATTCTTTTACATGTAGCTGCCCAGTTTTCCCAGTACCACTTATGGAAGAGACTATCTTTTCTCCATTTTATATCCTTGCCTCCTTTGTCATAGATTAGTTGACCATAGGTGAGTGGGTTTATCTCTGGGCTTACTATCTTGTTCCATTGATCTATATTTCTTTTTTTGTGCCAGTACCATATTGTCTTGATTACTGTAGCTTTGTAGTATAGTCTGAAGTCATGGAGTCTGATTCTTCCAGCTCCGTTTTTTTCCCTCAAGATTGTTTTGGCTATTCAGGGTCTTTTGTGTCTCATACAAGTTTTAAGATTTTTGGTTCTAGTTCCATAAAAAATACCATTGGTAATTTGATAGGGATTGCATTGAATCTGTAGATTGCTTTGGGTAGTATAGTCATTTTCAAAATATTGATTCTTCCAATCCAAGAACATGGTATATCTCTCCATCTGTTTGTGTCATTTTGATTTCTTTCATCAGTGTCTTATAGTTTTCTGAGTACATGTCTTTACCTCCTTAGGTAGGTTTATTCATAGGTATTTTATTCTTTTTGTTGCAATGGTGAATGGGACTGTTTCCTAAACTTCCCTTTCTGATATTTTGTTGTTAATGTATAGGAATGTAAGAGATTTCTGTGCATTAATATTGTATCCTGTGACTTTACCAAATGCATTGATTAGCTCTAGGAGTTTTCTGGTGGCATCTTTAGGGTTATCTATGTATAGTATCATGGCATCTACAGTGAATGTTTTACTTCTTCTCTTCCAATTTCTATTCCTTTTATTTCTTTTTCTTCTCTGATTGCTGTGGCTAGGACTTGCAAAACTATGTTGAATAAGAGTGTCGAGAATGGACATCCTTATCTTGTTCCTGATCTTAGAGAAAATGCTTTCAGTTTTTCACCATTAAGAATGATGTTTGCTGTGGGTTTGTCATATATGGCCTTTATTGTGTGGAGGTAGTTTCCCTCTATGCCCACTTTCTAGAGAGTTTTTATCGTAAATGGGTGTTGAATATTGTAAAAAGCTTTTTCTGCATCTATTGAGATGATCATATGTATTTTATTCTTCAATTTGCTAATATGGTATATCACATTGATTGATTTGTGTCTGTTGAAGAATCCTTGCATTCTAGGGATAAATCCCACATGATCATGGTGTATGATCATTTTAATGTGTTGTTGGATTCTGTTTGCTAGTATTTTGTTGAGGATTTTTGCATCTATATTCATCAGTGATACTGGTCTGTAGTTTTCTTTTTTTGTAGTATCTTTGTCTGGTTTTGGTATCAGGGTGATGGTGGCCTCATAGAATGAGCTTGGGAGTGTTCCTTCCTCTGCAATTTTTTGGAAGAGTTTGAGAAGGATGGGTGTTATCTCTTCTCTAAATGTTTGATAGAATTCACCTGTGAAGCCATCTGGTCCTGGGCTTTTGTTTCTTGGAAGATTTTTTTTTTTTTTTTTTTTTTTTTTGTGGTACGCGGGCCTCTCACTGTTGTGGCCTCTCCCGTTGTGGAGCACAGGCTCCGGATGCACAGGCTCAGTGGCCATGGCTCACGGGCCCAGCTGCTCTGCGGCATATGGGATCCTCCCGGATGGGGGCACAGACCCGTATCCCCTGCATCGGTAGGTGGACTCTCAACCACTGCACCACCAGGGAGGCCCTCTTGGAAGATTTTTAATCATAGTTTCAATTTCGTTACTTGTGATTGTTCTGTTCATATTTTCTATTTCTTCCTGGTTCTGTCTTGGAAGGTTGTACCTTTCTAAGAATTTGTCCATTACTTCCAGGTTGTCCATTTTATTGGCATAGTTTTGCTTGTAGTAGTTTCTTAGGATGTTTTGTATATCTGCGGTGTCTGTTGTAACTTCTCCTTTTTCATTTCTAATTTTATTGATTTAAGGCCTCTACCTCTTTTTCTTGATGAGGCTGGCTAAGGGTTTATCAATTTTGTTTATCTTCTCAAAGAAACATCTTTTAATTTTATTGAACTTTGCTCTAGTTTTCTTTGTTTCTATTTATTTATTTCTGCTCTGAACTTTATGATTTCTTTCCTTCTACTAACTTTGGATTTTGTTTGTTCTTCTTTCTCTAGTTCATTTAGGTGTAAGGTTAGATTGTTTATTTGAGATGTTTCTTGTTTCTTGAGGTAGAATTGTATTGCTATAAACTTCTGTCTTAGTACTGCTTTCACTGCATCCCATAGGTTTGGATTGTATTTTTGTTGTCATTTGTCTCTAGTAGGTAATTTTGATTTCCTCTTTGATTTCTTCAGTGATCTCTTGGATATTTAGTGACGTATTATTTAGCCTCCATGTGTTTGTGTTTTTACATTTTTTCCCTGTAATTGATTTCTAATCTCATAGTATTGTGGTTGGAAAAGATACTTGATAAGATTTCAGTTTTCTTAAATTTACCAAGGCTTGATTTGTGATGCAAGATGTGATCTATCCTGGAGAATGTTCTGTGTGCACTTGAGAAGAAAGTGTAATCTGCTGTTTTTGGATGGAATGTCCTATAAATATCAGTTAAATCTATCTGCTCTATTGTGTCATTTAAAATTTGTGTTTCCTTATTAATTTTCTGTTTGGGTGATCTGTCCATTGGTGTAAGTGAAATGTTAAAGTCCCACACTATTACTCTGTTAATGTCAATTTCCTCTTTCATAGCTTTTAGCCTTTGCCTTATATACTGAGGTTCTCCTATGTTGGGTGCATATATATTTACAATTTTTATATCATCTTCTTAGATTTCTCCCTTCATCATTATGTAGTGTCCTTCCTTGTCTCTTGTAACATTCTTTATTTTAAAGTCTATTTTATCTGATATGAGTATTGCTACTCCAGCTTTCTTTTGATTTCCATTTCCATGGAATATTTTTTTCCATCCCCTCACTTTCAGTCTGTATGTGTCCCTAGGTCTGAAGTGGGTCTCTTGTGGACAGCATATATATGGTTCTTGTTTTCTATCTATTCAGCAAGCCTGTGTCTTTTGTTTGGAGCATTTAATCCATTCACGTTTAAGGTAATTATCAATATGTATGTTCCTATGACCATTCTCTTAATTGTTTTGGGTTTGTTTTTGTAGGTCCTTTTCTTCTCCTGTGTTTCCCACTTAGAGAAGTTCCTTTAGCATTTGTTGTAGAGCTGGTTTGGTGGTGCTGAATTCTCTTAGCTTTTGCTTGTCTGTAAAGCTTTTGATTTCGAATCTCAGTGAGATCCTTGCCGGGTAGAATAATCTTGGTTGTAAATTTTTCCCTTTCATCACTTTAAATATATCCTGCCACTCCCTTCTGGCTTGTAGAGTTTCTGCTGAGAAATCAGCTGTTAACCTTATGGGAGTTCCCTTGTATGTTATTTGTCATTTTTCCCTTGTTGCTTTCAATAATTTTTCTTTGCCTTTAATTTTTGTCAATTTGATTACTATGTGTCTCAGTGTGTTTCTCCTTGGGTTTATCCTGCCTGGGACTCTCTGTACTTCCTGGACTTAGGTGGCTATTTCCTTTCCCATGTTAGGGAATTTTTTACTATAATCTCATCAAATATTTTCTCGGTTCTTTTCTCTCTCTCTTCTCCTTCTGGGACCCCTATAATGTGAATATTAGTGTGTTTAATACTGTACAGAGGTGTCTTTGGCTGCCTTCATTTCTTTTCATTCTTTTTTCTTTATTCTGTTCCAATGGTGGCAGTGAGTTCCACCATTCAGTCTTCCAGATCACTTATCCATTCTTCTGCCTCAGTTATTCTGCTATTGATTCCTTCTAGTATAATTTTCATTTCAGTTATTGTATTGTTCATCTCTATTTGTTTGTTCTTTAATTCTTCTATGTGTTCGTCTTTAATTCTTCTAGGTCTTTGTTAAACATTTCTTGCGTCTTCTTTATCTTTGCCTCCATTCATTTTCTGAGGTCCTGGATCATCTTCAGTATCATTATTCTGAATTCTTGTTTCTTGAAATTTGCCTATCTTCATTTTCATTTAGTTGTTTTTCTTGTTCCTTCATCTGGTACATAGTCCTCTGCCTTTTCATTTTGTCTATCCGTCTGTGAATGTGGTTTTCATTCCACAGGCTGCAGAATTGTAGTTCTTCTTGCTTCTGCTGTCTGCCCTGTGGTGGATGAGGCTATCTCAGAGGTTTGTTCAAGCTTCCTGATGGGAGGTACTGGTGGTTGTTAGAGCTGGGTATTGCTCTGGTGGGCAGAGCTCGGTAAAACTTTAATCCACTTGTCTGCTGATGGACAGGGCTGAGTTCCCTCCCTGTTGTTTGTTTGGCCTGATGTGACCAAACACTGGAGCCTACAAGCTCTTTGGTGGGGCTCATGGTGGTCTCTGGGAGGGCTTGTGTCAAGGAGTACTTCCCAGAAGTTCTGCTGCCAGTGTCCTTGTTCCTACAGTGAGCTACAGCCACCTCCGCCTCTGCAGAAGACCCTCCAGCACTAGCAGGTCGGCCTGGTTCAGTTTCCTATGGGGTCACTGCTTCTTCCCCCTGGGTCCTGGTAGGTAAACTACTTTGTGTGTGCCCTCCAAAGTAGTTTACACTTATGAAAGTAGTTTTCACTTACACTCCACACTGCCCTCAGAGTGGAGTCTCTGTTTCCCCCCATCCTGTTGAAGTCTTGCTATCAAATCCCGCTAGCCTTCAAAGTCTGATTCTCTGGGAATTCCTCTTCCTGTTTCTGCACCCGCAGGTTGGAAGCCTAACATGGGGCTCAGGACCTTCATTCCAGTGGGTGTAGTCCTTTGGTATAATTGTTCTTCAGTTTGTGCATCTCCCACCCAGAAATTATGGGATTTGATTTTATTGTGATTGAGCCCCTCCTACTGTCTCACTCTGGCTTCTCCTTTGTCTTTGGATGTGGGGTATCTTATTTGGTGAGTTCCAGTGTCTTCCTCTTGATAACTGTTCAGCACTTAGCTGTGATTCCGGTGCTCTTGCAGAGGGAGTCTATTTTCATTTAAATTTCTCAAATTATATTTTGAAAGATGATGGTAATTTCCTAATGTAAGTGCACATATAACATCTCACATTTTAAAGAAGATTTTTAAAAAAACTGTCCTTGACAATGATTGGAGAAAAAAGAAGTTAGGGAAAGTTACAGAGAAGTTGCCTTTGTATTATAACATTACACATTGATAAAAGACTAAATGAACTTCAATTTTGACTTCTGTTTCATTACTTTTATTAAGGCTGTAACTCAATACTGCCTGTATTTATGTGGTACAGGTATAAATTTTAATTTCACTAAAGTGCTTTTAATGTTGAGTTGGACTTTAATGTTATATTTGGAAGCTATATTTATCTTGATAACAAAGAATGCACTTTAAGGAAACATACCTTCTTTAACCATCTTATCTTTTTTCCTAGATAGAAGTTATAGTAATATAAAAGCACTTGGAAATCTAAAGTTTTCCTTTTGAAAGAAAATGGTTTTTGTTTGTTTGTTTTTTTGGCTTGGCTGCATGGAGTGGCTTGAGGGATCTTAATTCCTCAACCTGGGATTGAACCTAGGCCCCTGCTGTGAAAACGCCAAGTCCTAACCACTGGACCACCAGGGAATTCCCAGGAAAATGTTTTTAAAAATGAGGTATTAACTTATGAAAGTGGACAATTTAAAATTTTATACCTCTAAAAAATTCTTTCTAAATTGTCTTATGTTCCTACCTCTCTCATTGCAAAATTACATGGTTTTAAGATACTCTTCTTCTTATTGTTTCCTAAAAGTGTTTTTTAGTCTTTTGAGATTTTTCAACTAGTTAAATATATTTGCAAACAAATTGAGCCTGATATGTTAAAGAAATTATATATCTTTGTTCTGTTTATAAACATCATCATAAACCATTGTAGTAGATGGAAAAATATACGGTAGCTTTACTATTAGACTAAATGAGAAAATGGTAAGACCCTTGAGAATGTCAGGCTCACCCACAGAGGTGGGTGAAAACCATTAGGACAATTGATATGTCTTTAATTTTAATTTTTTACACTAATTTTCAGTGTAATTAAAAAAAACTAAAGAAAAAGTTTGTCTTACTTTATGTGTATACATTTTACAGTATTCTATCTTTATAATTTAATTACATTAGCATTACTACAATTAAGGAATAAAGAAAAGCTTTGTCCTTAATAATAAAACTGTTATAACAAGAAGTCTTTCTGCTTTACCTTGGTTGGGAGAAGGGTGGAAAGAGAAAGGGTGATTGATATTATGTTGCTTTGTGAGCCAAAGCACCCTAATTAGAGTTCATTGGCTCTCCAGAAGCCTATCTTGAGTCCTAAGAATTCAGAGTGAGTTGCAGTCATATTATGAGGGCACATGTCTCAGCAATTTAGTTCTTTATTTCTACCATTCTTTGATGGCTTACTTCTCTTTGATTTCCTTCTCCCTTGCTTCTTCCTTAATTTTAAGAATTCTACAACCATCTTCATTGTTCATATATTTTTTCTCCCTTTTGTTCTGGATAGTACTTACCCTCTTCCCACACTACCCAAGCATTCTCTCATCTGTCTATGAACTCCAGAGCCTAGAGATTGCAACTTTTCCAAGGCTTACCTTCCAAGTTATATTTGTTATGGCTGAGGACTTGCCTCTTCCCCAACTGGTAGCATATGGAATATCCACTAACCTGATCCCAGGGGACCTCAGCTCTCAGAATCTAGGGTTTGTAGTTTGTTTGTTTCCATACCCAATTGCCTTTACTCATCAGTTTAACTAAATAAATTGTAATAAACTTAGAGTCCATTTTAGATTCAAACATGGGAAATGATGGGGGTATGAAAGAGGGAGTAATTTCATTATCAAGTTGAACAGATTGGTTCCTAAAAATTTTGTTTCAGCTTGAAATTTTTAAAATTCTATAATGCAGGTCATCTTCCCCTTGGTATTCATTTTAATCTCTTCTCCAAGGTACTAGGGGCAGAAGAGGGTAAGGGAGGAGAATCACTTTTCAAATGGCAATAGTAATGATCATTTCACATTATATAGTTTAGAAATATGAAATATAGTCTAGACCTCAGTCTGTATTCCCAGTTCACACTTCCAAAATAACCTTACTGTCCCTTAAAGACAAAAAATGAGGGATACTGTTCTTCAAGAACATGTATAGGTTTTTAAAGATCCATAAATTCTGCTTATACATGCATGTGATAATTACTATCAGCATTCTAAGGCTTCTTGGCTAATATAGAAAGATTTTAAAGTGTTTTTATTAATTTTTTAATTGGCTAAGAACTTTTGCACTTTCACTGGAAGCAAACTATCCATATAAGTTTAGTAATCTAGATTTTATACTTTTTATACACACATATATTTTTTCTCATTATGGTTCATAGCAGCACTAGAAAGAATATATTATTCCCTTTTTAGATATAGGAAAACTTAAGCACAGGGACACCAAGTTAGTTTTTAGCTCACTTAGCCAGTTTGTAGTAATAATCAATAGAGCTACCTAACATTCTTGATTCCAAGCCCAGGGTGTATTTCAATATACATCCATGAACATTAATTTTGTAGTTGAAAAGAGATTAAAAGTTAAAAGTGAGTGAGAGAATAGGGGATAGGTAGGAGTCCATTATATAAGTGTTAGCAACTCCTCACTCATCAGAATCAAAGATATTTTACCATGAGAAAAGTATCTAATAATATAGTGATATTCTCAGAATAATTTCTTCTTTTTCACCACAGCTCTTATTAAGCCACAAACGGTATGTATGTATGTATGTTCATTTAAGAGGCTCTTAAAAGAACAAATATATCAAATTTTCCCTGTTGGAAACAAAGCTATGACAATAAACTCCTTAAGAGTTTGGTAACACATAGCATCTAAAAGAGGAGAGCCCAGGGGCTTCCCTGGTGGCACAGTGGTTGAGAGCCCGCCTGCCGATGCAGGGGACACGGGTTCGTGCCCCGGTCTGGGAGGATCCCACATGCCGCAGAGCGGCTGGGCCCGCGAGCCATGGCCGCTGAGCCTGTGTGTCCGGAGCCTGTTCTCCACAACGGGAGAGGCCACAGCAGTGAGAGGCCCACTTACCGAAAGAAAAAAAAAAAAAAAAAGAGGAGAGCCCTATTAGAATGTGTATTTCCTGGATCATGATTTGATACTGTATACATTTCCCTAGTGATGATAACAATAGAAAGACCAAGGTTAGCCTGTTAAATGAAATGTGAGAACTGGGCAGTTCCAAGTGGCTGCTGGCAGTGGCTTTAGGTGTCCTGCCAACATTCAAACCCACAGGGTCATTTGGCAGTCAGGTGTCATTAGTCAACTCTCTCCCTCTCTCCATCTTCCCATCTGTTTTTGTCTAGCTGATTTGTGTAAATTACCTCTCAGTATGCAGCAGGACTCAAACTAGTCATGTATTTTCCTCCTACTCCTTTGTCCTTTTCATCCCTGACTGCTCATTTAGACTTATACCAATCATTTGACCCAAAATTTATCATGAGAGGCAAGATAATGGTCGCAATTAATATCACTGCTGTTACAAATCAGCATCCCTTATGACTATGGTAAAAAATACCACTAAAGATAATATAATAAATGTCAAAGACATAGTTGCCACTGGCCATTTCAAATTATGATGATTATCATCAGAGGGCACAATGTAATGATGCCCTATAAGAGGATGGAGAGTTTCCAAAGTTAATTTCCATAAGAGATCTTAAAGAGAGTGCTGTTCCTACTGAAGGAATAGCAAGACCTTTTAGAGAGGATGGGAAAATAAAATCTGCTGTCTTCTGATCTGAACCTGCCATTTACTAGCATGCTGATACATACTTCTCTATTGTTCCAAATCCTAAGTATACCTTTTTGTTATGTCACAGTGCTAGGAGGAAAGGTAGGAGGTTCAGCCTGCATGACTCAACCAGTACACTTACTGCACACAAATACTTAAGGGTAAATAATTATCTATATGATGGCAAGGAATCTCTGCTTTGAGAAGAATACAAAACTGAAAGGATCATTTCCTAAGGGCAGATAGGAATAAATCATAGTAAATATTTCTGTGGCTGAATTTTCAAGAATGATGAATAATTAGTCATGTTGCAGCAATAGTTATGAGAGTGCACTATTGATACCTAGTTACAGTTTACATGAAATCATACAAAGTCAATCCTTTGGGAAATTTTTACTCTTTACTAATTATGAATACAAAGATATTAGACAGATTTACTACATTTGTCAAGTTAAGTAGTTTTTATTACATATTTGACCAAAGATTTCAGTCCATGTTTTTTTCTTTTTTAGCCCAGTGTTATTTTATATATATATATATGGATTAATTTAAATAAAATGCAAGTGGTCATGTGCTGCATATAATTAGTCCTAACTTTTTTCTTTTTTAATTATCTCAAGGTTAGGATCTAGACTTACTACTCACTGAGTTCTTTAATCTCTTCTGAAATGACCCTGTGATAGGTTGTTCAGTCCATATTTAGATATTTCTCATTACAAGGAGCTCACTATTTTCTGAGGCAGAAGGTCACATATTTGGATAATTCTGGATCTTTATCTATCAATACCCATATCTATATTCAAACAGATCACTCAATATTTGCCAAATGGTTCTTTCTTTCCAAAATCCAACTTTAAAATAATGCAAGAATTATGGTTATCCAATTATTTAAAGAAATAAGAGCGCTTTTAGGAAGAGTGCTTAAGAACAGTAAGAAAATATCTATGCAAACAGGAATTTGAAAGTGACAACTGAGCCTGAGGTACACTAAGAGGAAGTAAAAAAAGGTACAAAAGACATGAGCAAAATGTTGGACATTATTCATAATATCAAAATAGAGAACTATTTATATGTATAAAAGAGGACTTATCTAAAAGAGAGGAAATTAATTCTGTTACATACCCATATGTATGTATTCAATAATTTGTGATGTAATTGTAAATAATGAAGTACTCTTATATGATACTAACATGGAAAGATCTGTAAGACCTTGGAATCATTTAACATACAAAATTTTAAAAGGAAGGTACTAAGAAATCCATATGATATATTTCCATTTGCGTAAAATAAACAAATAAAAACCAATGTTATATGTATATTTGCATAAATAAATAAATGCACAGAAAAATACATGGAAGGCTGTATAACCTAAAAACTATTAGTGGTGCTATTTCTAAAGAGTGGCATATATTTGGGAAGGAACTTTTTACTCTATGCACTGTTTTATGTGTATAATTTCTTTTTTTAAAATGTCAGATTAAATACTCTAAATAATTTTGAGTAACAGACATGGCAGTCATTGAAACTTTTGGAGTTTACATATCTTTTCTCTTCCCATTTTTTTAAAATTGCAATTTCCTGATCTTTTCGTTCAGTTTGGTACATAAAACTGTCTCACTTGCAATCTGTGGAAATCATTTGATTGTGGGTATCACATTTTGTCTGTCAATATCACCATTAATATAATGTAGTAATGACAGTGGAATGTTTAGCATGGCTCCTTTTTCCTCCTAGATTATCTCTAAATGCTGTATTCATTACAGTTTACTTTTAACCAAAATCGTGAATTATAATGTCCAGTGTTGTTTATTATTATCTTGCTTTTCTTACACATATCCACAATTTCTCACTTTACTACACTAAGATAATTAATACATCTTACCACCAAAATCCAAGTTAACAAACATTCCTTATCACTATATCCTTTTAGACCTAGAGTTGGCAAAGTTTTGCTAAAGGGCCAGGTATTTAAATATCTTGGGCTTTGTAGTCCATATATGGTCTCTAGTCTCTGTCACATCTTATTCTTTTTTTAACATCCTTTTAAAAATGTAAAAAAAAAATTATATATACATACATATATAATTAGCTTGTAGGCACTATGAAAACAGGCCACAGGCTAGATTTGAACTAAGGATCATATTTTGCCAAAACATTTAGTAGATAATCTTTTATTTATTCAATATCCCTTTTCCCTTCTCCTTCTTATAGACATTCTGCATAACAGTATGCAAAAATATTTTTATATATTTAAATACATAAATATTCCTTAAAATATTGTTTCTTCGGCTTAAGGCAATTTTCAGGGAAATTACTCTCTACCGTTAAAAATGGTACCTTTGGATAAAGCCCTGATAAAGAAGCAAATACTATTGAAATAAAACCAAAATTCATTTCTTTTGAGTTCCAAGGATGGGCTTTACCAACAAATGTATCACTGAAGCACATGTCATAACCTTTCAAAATAAAATTTCTAAAGCTAACTGCTCATCTTTCTGGTTGAATCTCACATATTCTCTAAACATAGTTCAATTGGAAATTAATTCAAACAAATAAAAGAGTAGATATGACCTGAGACAGCAGTTTATTAAACAGGGCCTTAGGAAAATCACTTTCATTTCCTTTTATCAGCACAAGACTGTGATATACACAGGCCTGGAGCAAGTAAGTGTTCTTCAGTGCTCAGGTGATCGCTACAGCTCTCTTGGATAAGAGTATTTGTGTATTTCTGGTACAACTAAACTAGGATTTAAAAGATAGTTGATAAACATAAAATATTTATGTAAAGGATTTCTACTTGTCTTTTCAAGATACAGTTAGAAATGTAGTGCAAATACATGCATACGTGGCTTGTATTGCCTTTATTTTCCTAATCCTTAGCATCATTTTAATTGATGGTCAACATTTTTGTTTAGGTGAATTTGTAACTTCTAGATTTAGTGACTTTTTTCTATATTTCTTTTAGTCCTATTTGTCTGAAATTTGGAATATAATATTTTTTTCAGGTTTAATTTCTGAGAAAATTTAAACTATTATTCAGAAACTCTTCTGGATCCATAGTGCAATAGCAGCAGTGTAACTTCAGTAGTCATATGCTCCAAAATGGAAAGTCTTTGGTACTCATGGCAGTGGAGGAGATGGGAAAGGGCAATTGGATCTACAGTTTTACACAGAAAAGAGAAATCCAAAGCCAACTGTCTGTATTAACTGAATGTAGCCAATCAACTAGCTCAAGTATTTGATATTCTGAATTATGAATATGGATAGTACAGTGGTTAGAAGCAGATGTAGTTAGTTGAGGAAAAGAGAGGTGGGTTTTCATTTGATAACATTCCAACTTTGATCCCATCTTTTCCCAATGACTGTCTGGTTTTTGCACATGGGTATCATTCTTTATCTAATGTTTTATTCATTTTGCAATGATTTCTTTATTTATTGAACTTCTCATAACTTACCTTGAACAGGATTTCATTTCTCTTAAGCTGAATTATTATGATATGCAAGGAGAGAATTTCAAATAAGACAGCTTGAAACTGACCCTTTCTTAATTCAGAATATGTTTTCCTGGCACCCATCTTAGATGTGGTAATATTCAGGAAGACATAAGGTTGTGTGGTCAGTTTTGGATGGAAACCATACCCCCTCTATTTATTTGAATCTTTTGAAAGAAGAAAAAAAATTGTTTTAAAGGGAAAGAAATGCCTTGTTTCAAAGTTTGCTTTTGAGAAATAATTTTGTTTATTAGGTTTCATTTCTGGCCAAATTTTTGTTCTCTCACATTTTTCATGAGGCTGTACTGCATTACTCTTTTGTGCTTTCTATGTTCAGTGTATATGGCTTCTAAATTCCTTTTTTGTACTGTTGATTGATAAAGTGTTCTCATTCAGCTTGATAACAAGGATCAGATTTGACTCTTGTCTTTCATGTTATGTTCCTGTTGTGAGGTATCCTCCTTACTTTGAAAGGGTATTGTAATGCATCCAACCAGATTAAAAAGGAAGATTGGAAACTTGCTTAATTTAATATTAATTAATTAAATTAGTGCACACTAAATAAGTCATATAGTCTAAGCCATACAACTAACAAGGAAGATGATTATTTATGATGAAAATAGGCGCACGTTTCCAAAGTAATGTGTTAAAATTACATAAAAGTAATACAAAAATATTTATATACTAAACAAAGATTATCAGCATATTAAGACTTTCTAAATCTACACTCATATAATTGGCATACTTTTCTGCATTCCATGGTCTAGAGTGTACAGCATTCTTCCACATAACGACATTCTTCACGAACAAAATGTTTAGACAGAGCCCCTGAGATATAACTTCACTAATTCGAAGTTCAGTTCCACTCAGTGAGACAGTTTAGGGAAGTGAGATGATGCTGCCAAGGTCTTTACCTATTTCCAAATCCCTACTGATATCATCAGGACTGGAAGTTGCATGGGAGAAAAGCAAAACCTTCCTTTAAAGTGGAGGAAAGGAGAGCTTGCTAAAGACTAACCATATAGGGATAATGAGAGTCTCCCAAGGGTAAATTAATAACAAAATAAGCAACCAGATTAATATTTAGTGAACCACTGATAAACACCCTACTTGTATTAAAAAATATATATATAAGCCTGACAAAAACTTTAAAAAATTAATTCCATTATTTTGGTCATTTTATATCTTTCAGAGTTGCTATTATATCAATGAACTCAAATAAAGAATTCACTTGAAAACCCTCTATGACCTAAGATAGGTAGGCAAGTTAGCTGGTAAACTAAACCTCTTTACACAGAGTCACAATAGCTCTTCCCTAAATTCCTTGACATGGTGGTGTTTTCAAGGGGACACAAATTCAATTAAAAACTTAATGTATTGATCTTATCTCTATTGTAGAATAATAGCTAACACTTATTGAGCTCTTATTGAGTATAAGACTTTCTGTGGACAAATTTATATTAATTCTTCTACCAGTCTTGTGAGGTAGGTAGAATTTTTATGCCTTTTTCATAGGTGGGGAAAACTGACACCTAGAAATTATGTAATTTCATTCTAGACCTTATGCCATTAGTCCATATTAAAATATATACTATGCAATAAGTCATAAGAGAAACACATGAATTTCAAGAATTACAGAGAATAAAAATAGATACCATTCATGGTATAATTATTAGCAAAAGCAAATAATTGGACTTGTACAACCAGACCAAACAAAAATGAAGGAAGGGGTGGTGGCAAAATTGTGAGTATCTAAAGGAAAACTATTTAGAGAAGGTAGGCTTTGAGAGGCTGCCTGAATATAAAAGAAAACTGTCATCTCACATTTCTCTGTGATTATCAATAGAGGAAACATTAAAAATAAAATCCACCTCCTCTATTTTGTATCAGTATTTACCTTGGTGGAATGGCAATTAATTTTCTAGATTTCAAAAGTACAAACAGCTTGCAAATGTCTCTATAATGAATGTCTTGGATTTTTATGTAATTTATGTAAGCACAGTAATTTCCTTTCTTGTCATTTATACCAATTTACTGTTTTATTATCCAGGAAATAACATAAATGTCTGAGACAAAACTCTCTTCATTTAGGCAAGGTGTGCCCACATTTTTCAAGGACCAAGGACCATGGGGGAAAAATAAAAAAATAAAATTAAATTAAAAAAGGCTATCTAGCCATCAGCAATGATCCATAAAATGTTCTATCCTTTTTATAACATTATGGAATGTTAGATATAGAAAAATACAAGAAGCTATCTTGGAAACTTGGAAAAACCTTTTCTTTTCAGATGATAAAATGATAACCCAAAGTAGCCAAATGACTAACTCAATATAATCAGGTCATTGAAGTGGAAAACTGAAAGATATCCCTTATCATTTCATGAGAAATCTTATAAAAATCATCTGAGCAGGTATCATTATACTTATTTCACAGATACAAATATTTAGTCTTATTTTTATAATTAGAAAATATAGATTTGATACTAGAACCCAAGCTTATTGGCTCCCAGTACAATCTGCTTTCATTCTAATGCATTGTCTCTTCAGTAAATTATAGAAAATTTCAACAGAGTTTTAAATGAGAAATGCAAAGAAATTCTGATTTATTTGGTGCTTTCTTATTCATAAGTGAATGGATTTTTCCATCATAGGAGCATCAGTTTAAAGTGCTTTTCCTCAGAAACACAGTAAGGAAAGTGATGAGATCTAGAACTTGATGATGGAAGAGTTGGCTACATTGAAAAAGCAAATTCAATCTCTCCACCTGTTCTTGAGAAGTAATAAATGAAATAGGAAAGAATGATCAGAGCTGACCACTCTCCTGTCACTTTAGGATTCCCTACTCAATTCACTTTGGAGCCAATAGTTCTTGCTTCTACTGTTAGATCTGTCCCCTAGAGATGCAATAATCCTTCTATACACTCTGACTACAATGCAGGAAAGTCTCATGTCTCCTTATTTACTTTAATTTCCTCTTAGTAAGTTTTACTAAGTAAATAAGCAGGAAATAAAGTCAAAGACAAAAACAAAAGAAATTTGAAGAGCAGAGCTAAAAATTAATGTGTTACATGCAGATATGGTTGTATATTTCATACCAGTTAGTAAAATGGTTACTACATCAAAGACCTCTAATATCTTCACTTCTGTCCTACCCTAGCTGCCTGGCCCCTACTTCTGTGTATTCCTCAATCTACCAATTAAAGGGAAATGAGTGGGACGGTAGCAGGCAGCCAGGATCACATTCCAGTGCAGTGCCCAGCATCCATTCCTATCCTTCTTTGCCCTGCCATACTGGATTAATTTGCTCAATATTGCCCTTGCACAATTGTAGAGAAATGGATGTGTCACAGAGTGTGTTTGCAACCCAGTCTTTTTTGGGGGGCCCTGCTGCACAGCTTGCAGGATCTTAGTTCCTGACCAGGGATTGAACTCGGGCCCACAGCAGTGAAAGTGCTGAGTTCTAACCACTGAGTCCTAACTGCTGAGTCCAGCCAAGGAATTCCCAACCCAGTCTTCTTCAATTCTAAATACCTAACAGTCTCCAAGCACTTCTATGCAATGTGTCTAAACTAAGTTCATTGACTGCTCTTTCTAAGCTTTTAGTCTCATTACTGATGTCCAATCTAATCTAATTCATGTTCTCCTACTCAACAGATAGCACCCTCCTCCACCCAGACATGCAAATCAGAAATCTTGGATTTATTATAGACTTCCCCTTCATCCTGTGTTTGGGATGTTTTAATGTCCTGTAGCTTCTTTCCTTTAGCACTTCTAAACCAACAACCTCTCACTAGAACTTACATGATTGGGTCCTGACATTTCAGGCTCACACTCTTTAATAAAAAGCCCCAAATCTCTAGTGTGGTGGGCAAAGCCCCTCACAATCTTCCTGACTCTCAGTTCAGCTTTGTGACCCAGCTTCTGCTAAATCCTCCAATTTGCAGTTCTTGAGAAATGTCAAGGTGTTTCTTGTTTCTGTCTATGTTGAGTATTGTTCTTTTTGCCTGAAATCCCCACAGACTTTTGCTCCCATGGTAAAGCAGGCTTTCCAATTGCTTAAGAATCACTTAAAGCTCACCTGTCATACGAAGACTTTCCTACTCCCTACCAGCCAGTAATCTTTCCCTCTTCAGTCCCTGGTAGGTCTTGTGCATATTTCTGTCACAGCTCAAAGCATCTGTAAACACTTTATTGCATTAATTCCTATGCTTGTCTTTTGTCACTAGACTGTAAGCTCGTTGGAGACAAAAATGTTCTAGGCCCCTTACAGCAAGGCTTAGAACATATGAGATGTGTAATAAATGTTTGCCGAATGAGTAAATAAGTGATTGAATTACTCAATATGGAGCCTCCAAGTAGTAGATTTCTGTAAGTCATTGATTTATCTGGGAATTAGCAACTTTTTAAAACTCTTATGCTTCTGAATATACTCAGAATTTTTTTCCTATTATATGCTCATTATAGAAAAGTTAGAAAATGCTGAAAAGCATAAAACACTCAATCATTCATTCAACCCCATAAAACTATGGTTTTAGGCAGAATTAGAGGTGAGTCACTCTGCTCAACTGACCACACTTTTATTCTTTCCACTGTAATGAGTCATGACTTCTGTTTCAGGACTCCAAGAAACTGAGATAGGTTTCATATTTAGATGAAACTCTCAACTAAACTCAGCTCTTAGCCTCATCATTTGTTTCAGTGGTCTTGAGCCTGAGCCTGTATTGTACCACTCACTCCTGTTAGGGGCTAGCAAGGCAAAGATGGGAAT
This sequence comes from Mesoplodon densirostris, assembly GCF_025265405.1. Taxonomy (NCBI): domain Eukaryota; kingdom Metazoa; phylum Chordata; class Mammalia; order Artiodactyla; family Ziphiidae; genus Mesoplodon; species Mesoplodon densirostris. Next base: position 26,211,950 of record NC_082668.1, read on the forward strand.
GGAAGGAACTGCCAAAGACCTATTGCTCTAGCAACTGAAAGGGCTGCCAAGTTTCTTTTCCTGGGGATTGAAATGGGAAGTTTTGATTAAAAAAATATTTTCCCATTCTCTTCCTCTTCTCCAAGCTAAATGCTGTTAGACTTTGTGGGGAAGAATTCTCCTCAGGGATTCTTAAGAGACCTGAATCATAGGCATTTAATAAACAGAAGGGGGAAAGATCCCTAAACAAAATGACTGAGGATGGAATTTACAACTATTTCCCCTAAAAAAATGTATAGTTAACCTGTAGTTAATCTCTTTCAGGAATAGTGCTATAAGATTGATATTCTTTAATTTCATGAACAGAAAATATTGCATAATGTTTCCTGAGAATTCAAGATGCCTGAGAGGAAATTTCTAAGAAACTTCTATAAGACTCACAATCTGTCTTGATATAAAGTAAGAATAGTCGTAGACAGACATTCAGTTATATCACAAAAGTTGATATATACATATATGTGTACATATATACACATCATATACATATTCCTGCTTTTTCACTAAATATTATAATTCTCAGTTTAAATTATTTTACATAATTTTAACATTCCACATGTGGATATGGCATAATTTACTTACCTATGAAAACCTAATTTTTTACTATCATGAATAACACTGGGACAAGCATAATTCTTTATACAAATTTCTGGTTATTTCCTTGGGAAAGATTTTTCTAAATTGGATTATTGGATCAAAAGATTTTAAGATTTGAAAGTTTTTGATAACATAGCACAAAATTATTTAACAGAAAGTTGCATCATTTTACATTCCTGCCAGGCATGTGTGAGAAGGCCTATCTCTGCACACTCTACAGGACTAAGACTTTACTTATTCATTTCTTTCACAAAACATGTAAGGCGAGTCCTGTTGCCTGTTCTTCTCTGAGGTCTCCTTCTCACTGGATAGTTCTGAATTTTGCTCTCCTTATTCTTGAATTTTTCCTAATATTAAGGTTCATAGCTTGAATGCCTCTCATCTCCAAATAAATATTCCAAAGTCCTGCATTTATTAGTTGGCTTTGTGAAGGGATGGTGGATGGTCCATCACTACAGACTTCAGGCCAGTCATTTGTTCCCATGAGACCAGCCCCGTGTTTGATGATTTTACTGTGCTCGTGGGCAGGGTTGACCATTCTAAAGGGAATGGTTGAAAAATTTTCTTTTACAGGCCTTGAGAGAATAAATACATAAAGCAACAGTCCCTGCACGTTCAAGTATGTCAGTGTTTTGTGTGAGACCCTAAGAGCCAGATCTCCAACCAGAGGCAATCAGTTCTGCTCAAATCAGAATACTGTCTAATTTTTCAGTCTGACCCAGAAACAAAAGCCTGACCTCATCATGAAAACTTATTTTCCAGTCAATGATTAATTTCTACCCCAGTGCTTTTGACTTCCTTTATTTAAGCATATTTTCAGGAACTTGTGAGGTAACTATGGCAATGGACACCTAGAAGGCAGAGAGATCTTTGTTATTAATTTCTACATGCAGAGATGTGTCAGGTGTTTAGTTGTGTTATTATGCAAATCTCCAAACATGGCAGTGGGTGACCTGCTGGGAATGTTCTTGCCAAGAATAAAATTCACTTTTAAAGAAATGTACTTTGAGGTTAAGTGTTTTTGTTAAAATTTAAAGGCATAACATTCTTTGGAAATAAGCAGCAAACCTGTTTTACCCACTATTAAGAAAATGACAAAGTTTTATTGGTTAGAAGGGAAATGTTCATGTATGTTCGGAGGTCGTTCTAAAAGTAGGAACTACCTTTTAAATTTTTGTTTGTTTTTTTCACTTCTCAGAGACAATAGTGACTTCTAATATACTTGTAAATGTCTGAATGTTGTTATCAAGTTTTCTTCTTCTGTAGAAAAATGTTTGTTGAGGAATAATTTTTTGGGGAGAATAAACCAGGAGAACCCTTCAGCTCTGAAGTTAGTGCTGTGTTGAAAGGAACAACCCTTTGAAATTTGTTCTGATTACAACAGATCTCCAAGAAAGATGGAATAAGATTTTAGATGGCATGAACAGTGGAAGGAAGAACCATAAGCTTAGGATTTACAAATAGGACAGGTGACATTGAGCTCATACTCAGAGAGTTCCTAAACTTCTATTTTAAAATACAAGAGAAATGAGTACATTCTTGTACCTGGACTTATAGACCACAAGACCCAGTCAACATTCCAAATGGGATGCTTCAATATTTTGCAAAAAATATCATTGAATTTTATATTCCAAGTCAATAATATGTTTTATAATAAAATAATAACTTTATGCAGTACTTAAAAATTAAACAAGTGCTTTATGAATCTTCTCCATGTCTACTCAATAGTTTTGAGTCCCTTCTGGCATGCTGTCTCCATAATTTATTTTCAGAAGCATAGGAAAAAGATCTTATTGTTCCATGTAAGTCTTGTAGTCTGCCTTTCAAATGACACCATTTTAAAGGATTATGGTTCTATGAGCTGGTAATCAACTAACCAGTTCCTCACAAAACAATGGTACAGGGGAAAAAAAATTCTCTGAATATTTTAGTTTCAAAGTTACAATGGTAACAAGGTACGTTTTTTTAAATTAACATAATCTTTTCTTTTTTTTTCATGCTTTTGCTCTCTAGAAAGGATTCTTCTTTGATATGATCGCAATTAAACAATGGATTCTGAAATTGAATTGGCATTTATAGAAGTTGGTAACAATGTAAAACAATTTTGCTTATCTGAAAATCATACTGCTTTAAAGGAATTTTATAGATAGTTTTTCAAGGTTTGTCATTTCTTATTAGGGTCAATATGGCTCAGGTTTTGCTTTCTCAGGGTATAACATCACAGGAATTTTCCATCAAATTTTTCTCTTTTAGTAATACTCATTGTTCATTTTCATTTTTATATCATTTCTTAGAATATTAGTATTGATTTTGTGTAATATTTCTATCTGTATTTATTCAAGAACATATATATATATATAATTATGCTATATAACACGATCATAATAACTTTTAAGATTTTGACATTGCTATTAGATCACATCACCTATAATTAGCTTACATATTTTTTCAAGCTCTTACCATGTGCAAAATACAATGCTAGACAATGCCCAGTACTTAAGAGTTTTCTAAATGTCTCATTTAAATTTTAGTGTATTCTATTTTGGCATGACCTCAACTAGGCAGTTTTAATCTAATAATACATTGATTTGATAATTAACTTGGAGCTTATTAAATTGGTGGTAACTAGTCCAATAAGCATTTTGACCCTTCTGTTTGTTTTGTTTTGTTTTTTTTCATAATGTCTTGGTACTTTAAAATTAAGGTTTAAAATTTAAAGCATGGATTTTTAAAATATTTTACAATATGTTACCTTAAGATAATTCTTGAATATTAGTTCAAGATGTAAGTGTAGTGTAGCAATAAATACACTATATCAGGACAAAAAGGTAAATAAACTAGATTATCATTTTCTCTTAAAGAATGAGAAGATGTTATTAGTATTTCTGATCTTGGAAATTTCTCATAAAAAATAACAAGCCACTGAAACAATGGACATTTACCAAAGCAATAACATAATACTGAAATAATGAAATGAGTAGAAAACTATGAAATGACCTTTATTAGCCACAGAGATTGTTAGAGATATAACTAAAAACATTTTCCAATTTCAAGATAATATTACATATGAAAGAAATCCATGAATTCTTGGTATTTTGAATAATTTCAAGAGAAGTAATTATAGAATCAGAGTTCATTCTAATGCAACATTTTAGTATAAACTATCCAAGGAGTCAATGACCAATGGGACTATAGATACAGCTATACAACTCTAATGTAGTAAGAATCTCAGAAATATTCCTGGGAAATACAAGAAATTCTAGGTAAGGCACCTATAGGCACCTTATAAGTCTTAAGATTCTGTAGATTACAGATTCTTCAGTGAGCCATCGAACATTTCTCCCATCAATATCACAACATCATATTCTACCCTTTCAAGTTTTCATGAATATCTAATTGTGGGTTCTAGTTATAAGCTCTATTAGAAAATACAGTAGAACTCTGTTTTATGTCTGTAAGATTTCAACTTTCTATGTTATAGTGAGAGATAGGAGCTCTATAGTGTACTCATGCATATGGAGGTCTTGCTTGGTTCCATTGGAATGCATCCGTGTGAGTTGCCTTATAATATGGTTTCATTAATTAGGTGGCCTTATAACAAACTGATCGATTTCTACTTTAGGTGAAGTTAAGGATACTCATGTAATAAATAATTTGGAGGGAGTTACAGAAACTATTTTCCACTCAGCACATCAGTTTTCTGCTACATCACCCTAATTTAAGTATACAAAATGTCAAACAGAGTTTTCCTTTGCACTGTTCAATGGTATCATCTGCGCAAGCAAATTTTTTTGTCAGAAGTCATGAAAGTATGTCATGAGCATATGCAAATTCTCAGGACTCTTGGCCCTACAGGCCTCAAACACAGGTCAATTAGAAGCCCTGAAAGCTGGTGTAAAGAACACAGAAATTACTCCACTGTCCCCCCAAATCATTAAAATCAGCTTGTCACAATACCACAAAGTTTCACCACTGCAGCTCATTTATTTGGCTTTAATCAGGGAGCTGCAACAAATTTTACAAATAACTTATCTAACTATTGTTAGTAGTAACAATAGTTTGATTCATTTTACAAATAATTTTTGGGTGCCTATTAAGAGCCAGGTACTTTTCCTCAGTCACTAATGATACAGCTGTGATGAAAACAATGTTTCTGCTTTACTGCAGCTAAATTCTCATTGGAAGGAAGGAAGAAATGGTGTTGTTTAGCCATATTCTGCAAAGGGGTTAATCACAGAAAGATCCAGACAATAGCTTGTCAAGGCAGTTTCTTCACATAATTCTGAAAAGTAATACTGTTTTTCTTTACATGAGAAAAAGAGCATTAAATTGTTCTAACCAAGGAAGGAAAATTATTATATATCAACTTTCCAATTCCTTGCACAACCTGGTTTTCTTAAAAAAAAAAAAAAATATATATATATATATATATATATATATATATATATACAGAGAGAGAGAGAGAGAGAGAGAGAGAGAGCAAAAGCCTTATAGAATATTATTCTTTTTCACATTGAAATATAATTTTCATTTCAAAATAAAACATAAGTATATAACCTTATAGCTATAGTTTTAGAATGTATATGTATACACATTCTGTATGTTTGCACAAAATTACATGACTATTGTTTGAAATGAACCTTATTACTCATTTTATCAGTCTTCCAATTCTCACCCTATGCCATATAGACTTATATTTTGTCCCTTTGTTAAGCACAGATAAGTTAGTTGACAGAGTATGGCCGAATAGAAGTGGTTTACACTTCCAATTCCTAAACATTTCTATGGATAAATTAAATTGTAGGGAAAAAATCCCTTAATTTGAATAAAAATGATTTATCTCATAAATGTGTACCTAAATATGTATGTACTGTACATATACGCTATTTGAGAGAATGAAAAAGTACATTTATTAGACTTATAAAGCTATTTTCTATCTTTCTTTCTATCTAAATAGAATATTATCCACAAAGGCTCATGGTTATATGCTCTAGTCAATTCACCTGAGTTATGATCCAGCCCAGTTCTGACAAATGCATGTGTGTCAATGGCTGGAAAACAGAAAATCTTGGAGAGGAAATGATGATTTAAATGAACAGGTTCTTTAACACATTTTTATTTTGCACAGCTTCAGTTCCTTGAACAAAAGTTATCTTTTCAGGAAAAATCACGTATTCTCTATTATTAAGATATGTTTATTCAATCTTATGTAAGACACAAGTTATTCCTTTCCTCAATAAAGAACATTTTAAAATCCATAAACAAAAGAAATGTGATGGTAGTGGTGTGGCCCTTCAGAAAACCCTTACCCTTATACCAATAAAATAATTATATTTAAGAGTATATCATCATATACATCATGATGATATCAACTAATTTTACAATGTAACATTATATTTGTTAAACTGAGTAAAAATATGCTTTTAAAATAATTATTTTCAGCCATTATGTGATACATCTGTCTGCAAGGAATACCTTCAACCGTTCATTTTCTGTAATATGTAAGAGCAGTTGAAGGCTCATCTGTAATTCACTTTTTTATCTACCCCAGTTTCAATTATGGTACCTCAAAAGAATTGAAGTTTAATAGATATTTGTTGGTTGATTGGGTGAATGAAAAATTCATTCACAGAACAAAGATCTATATAATTAAAGACAGGTCTGAGTTGTGGATCCATTTTTAATATAGCTCCACCTTGAGTCTGTGTCCATCTTCTCAAAACAGGGACTGCCAGACATGGACAAGATGTTGCTGCAGGATAGAGCCTGCTCTTTTGGCTTGATCGAGCCTCCTATTAAATAAAGATAAAATTGTATAAACATTCTTTTATATTTCATTTAAGTAGCAGTGTCTTGTTCTAAACTCAGAAATTAAAATCTCAGCAGCAGTGAAGAAAAAGTCTGTACAAGCTCATGTATGTTATTTCATATTTGAGAGCTGACTCACCTAGATATTTGCATATAAAATAATGTAGAAAGGCAGTTGTACTGAAAAATGATAATTTCAGGTAAAGGGAAAATATGGAAGAACAATAATTGAAGGCAAATATTTAATGAATGTTCCAAGACATTAAATGTGGCCTCACGCTACTTATACCCCTAAAGGCATTGCTTTATTACAGCAGAGTAGAGAAACTGATGGTCATAAAGATGGCCCTGAGTTAGCAACATATAATGTTAAGTCATATATTGTATATCCTATTTAATAATCAAAGAAGTAGAACACATTTTAGAGAAATTTTAGTAGCATGATTAAAATAAAACCAAGCTAAGTGATTCTTTTTAAGAAAACTATAGTTATATGAATTGTATCATGGCTCAATATCATTAGACAAATATAGTATTGCTATACATGTACATATGTACTTAAACATCTCTGTTTATATGCACAAAAATAGAAGTAGAAAGAGAATTATAAAACACTAATATGTTTTCTAAAAAGCAAAACAAGTCAAGTGTCTTGACCTATGCTGTTTATTTAATAAGTCTTTCAGGAAAATTTTTTTAATAAACTCATTTTCAGGTGAGATATATAAGTGTTTCCTCACCTTCTACGTTCTATTGAATGCTTATCCTTTTTTCTTTCTTTCTTTTTTTTTTTTTTTTTGCGGTACGCGGACCTCTCACTGTTGTGGCTTCTCCCGTCGCGGAGCACAGGCTCCGGACGCGCAGGCTCAGCGCCATGGCTCACGGGCCCAGCCGCTCCGTGGCATGTGGGATCTTCCCGGACCGTGGCACGAACCCATGTCCCTTTCATCGGCAGGCAGACTCTCAACCACTGTGTCACCAGGGAAGCCCCATCCTTTTATTTATTTTTTTAGGTGGCCTCCTATAAATTAACTAGGTAATGTTCTTAATGTAATTTCATATTAAGAACAGATAATGGTCTTTCAGTGAAATATGCATGCCAAATCTTAGCTAAAGTAATGAGAGAAAATAAAATTGGAGACAAAAGATAAATGTTTATTTTTCAAATGTTAGACCATTATAGTTATTCAGTCACAACCTTTTCATTTCACTAATGCCATACTTATTATACTGAAGGAGTCACTCTTTCAAAAATGAAATAATTAGAATGACCCAGCAAATGTGTTCAGAGTGGGAGATATGTACAAACACTGTTCCCAAAATTTAGCTTTCAAAAAACTCTGGAAAAAGCACTAACCCACAAGAAGCTAATTTAGAAATGTTAATCATAATATGCTTAGAGAATATTAAAACAGAAAAGATTCTTATCTTTTATTATTCCCACAAATATGATTCTGCATGTTTAGTTCCATTTCTTTAAAGTGACCTAAGAGAAGCATGGACTTAATAATTCAATGATAAACCAATAGTAGTGAAGAAGCAGTTTGGTTATCTGGCTGGAATTAAAAGTGACTTGAGGTTATATTTTTAATGAACTGGATCCATATTTTTATGGAATCATGCCTATTAATAAATGAAAATTTAAATTCATTATCTTTACTGTGGTAAATAAGTCAGTTTTCAATCAAGTGATCTATTTTTTAAATTTCTTTTTTAAGTTTAAGTGCAGCATAATGGTTTGATTTACATGTATTATAAAATGATTACCACAATAGCTAACATCTGTCATCTCATCATCAAAATAAATATAGACACAGTAAAAAGAGAAAAAAATATGAAAGAAGAAAAAAAAATTCTCCTTGTGATGAGAACGCTTAGGATTTATACTCTTAACAATGTCGCTATATATCATACAGCAATGTTAACTATGGTCATAATATTGAACATTACATCCTAATGATCTATTTTTAAAGTTTTCTTTTGGTAAATAAGCTTCATACTATTATCTAGAGTTCTGCTAAATTTCTATTCTAGGTATAAAGCAGCGAGAGTTATAAAAATATCTGTTGCTATTCATATATCAGAGGAAATATTGTGTCAGATATTTGAATAAGTAACATGACTTAAATTATACCCTTTTAAATGTCTATAAATGAAAAAGATACTATGAATAAAATTATAATTCTGTCATTACAAAACTTATAAAAGGCCAGGGCAGACTGTACCATGAGCAGATACAGAAAAATGAACCCTAAATATCTTCAGAGACTCAATTCACTTCTATCAGTCTCACTTTATACTTTCATATGTTGAGCTGTTCCATGCTACTGTCTAAAGAAGGTAGAAATTAAACACCACTTACTTGTAGGGTATATCATTATGCATTATTTTAGTGTTCCCTTGTCTTCCAAGTGCTTACATTTCAAAAATATCACCTATTCCTACAACATTCCTTGAGATGAGATATTGAAGTTGAAACCAACAAAGGTTTTCTCAAAACCAAATTTCTGATTGCCTCAGAAATTTGGGAAAACTCATACAGAGTCTCAGAAGTAGAACTTATTTTTGATATGTTTATATACAAGAGCAAATTAAAATACTCTGAAATTACTGGGAAAATATTAATCTTTGTAGGTGTGTTCCCTCTCGTATTTACATATTTTGATGATTCCAGAACCCTGATACATCCTTTCCATTCATGAAATAACCAATTCATCCAGCTCTGCTGTTTAATATGTGCTCACATTATTTAAGTTCTCTGAGTCACAATTTCCTCATCTCTAAAGTGGTACCACATCCATAAAAAGGGGATTTCAAGTATATAAGGTCCAGAGCCTGGCACATAATAGATGCTTAATAAATGCAGGGGGTGGGGGGCAGATGATGAAAAGGTGAAGGGAACTGTTTGTTCATTCCTCAACTCAGCAAACATCCGTTGCATACTCGCTCAGTGCTAGTCTCTTTGCTGTTGCTGGAGGTACAAAGGAAAATGCAAGAGATGAAGCAGCCACTGTCCGCATGGAGCCTACATATGGCAGACCTGCATAAACTATTGCTGGTCAATTCCATTGGGTTTCAGCATCTATGTTCCTGATGGAGGCATCAGCAGCTATGCTGTGTCACCAGTTGCATTCTTACTTAATATTTTGACACTAACAATGTTCTGTGTTTATATTTCTAATGGAGATGGAACCTTTGCTCATCTTACAGAGCTTTCTAACTTGTAAATGTCTCAGGACCAGTTTCTTTCAAAACTGCCCTATATGCAAGGCCTCTTTATCAAATGTGATGTTAATATGACTAAATGAAAATTATTGCCAGAAAGATTACTTTTTCGGTTTCCTGCTGAGAAATTTGGAGAATACGATAATTGCCATTTGATAAAGCATTTGAAATTTCTATTATGGCATCAAACTGATACTCTATGATTCTTAAAAAGAACAGTCCATTAGGAAAGCATGTATATAACATAATGCACATTTAAGAACAGCTTAGAATTTTGGTGAATGTGAAATATGCTGGTAGTGATGGTATTTAGAAATAACTACAAGCAAACTGTTCTGATAATAATGTTTAATATCATATTTATACATTAATATTATATACATATACATTAATATTAGCATATAAAACTCAAATGAACTAAGAATTAGTCTTATGGCAGGGAAATAAACAAGTGATTCTTTGTGTAATATTTCCAATCCCATGTCAGTGTAGTTGAATACCAAGAATGGGTTACAATTTCTACATGAAGAGGCATGCTGAAGACCATACCACTAGTCAGAGCACAAATAGCTAAGGAAGTTCCTGGGTTGCCAGAGCCAACCATTGTATTGTGTACTGTAGACTTGGAAGACTATGGAAACCAGTAAGATACACACAAGTCTCTCACTAACAGAATAAGAAGCGTTTTGTGTGGTGCTCTACAGTGGGTACCAACATTGTCTTTTGTTAAAGTATGCAGGTGTCTCAGTGGTACACGATGCAGCCACCCATGGGTGAACACTGACAGAACCTTGCCCGCCAGATTTCTTTCATCATGTGTATTTCATCCTGCTGCTGCACATCTTGAACATATTTGCTTTTGAAGTTTCTTCCTGCTCACTTTTGGGGGTAGGCAAAACTAGATGTCATGTGAAAAATTGAGCAACTTTACACTGTTTTGCTTTCAGGCCCAGACATTTGTATAGTGTAGGTAGCATGGAAAGTTTTATTTACTTTTTCAAATATATGGACTTTCCATGAAATAAATAATATCTCTCATAAAAGCCTTATCCCTTCTTTAAATAGACTATTTATTTTTCATCCCTTTATTCCTCATATTGTATTCCATCACTTATAGCAAGTTCTATCTTTCCTTAAGTTAAATATATGACCCTCCTTCCTTGATATCGTAGTGATAGAAAACTTTTCCATAATGTACTTCACTCCTCTGGGTGTTCCTATTGAAACCGGGGATGCCCTCACTTCTTCCCACATATCTCATTTTCTTATCAGTGACTTTCATATGGGTTGCTAGTATGAATATATATAGACTGGCATATATGTAATTCAACAAATCTTAAATGCCTATCATGTCAGGAACTGTCTGAGGCGCTGAGACCACAGTGTTCATTCTGCTGTCTTGAAAGTACATAGAAATATAAAGAAAGAGACTGTAAAAGCAAATATAAGCAAAATACTGCACTTCACCACTGTCTCATGCTCATCTTCAATATTTTAAAAATCAGGATTGCATCTTCCTCTTTTCTAAAACTTTTCTGCATTCCTTAAGAGTTATTGAAATATAAAGTTAAGCTTTTAGAATACTTCATGCTAGTTAATTGGTCAGTATATATTTCATTATAACTTTGATTTTGCTATTTTTTGAAACAAAATGTTCATTATGTAAATGAATCTAATTCTGCTCATGTATGCATTCAGTAAATACTGTTAAGTACCTATTCTGTACCGGGAAGATTCTAGGTGCTAGGGACATATTAGGGTACACAATAGTCAAATGAATACTGTCTTTGTGCATTTGATGTTCCAGGGAGTGGGGCAAACCATAAGCAAGTAAATAGGCAAATAGAATATGAAATGTCAGGGATCTGTGTATTTATGTGTGTAGTTTTAGATTGATTAGACCATGATGACATCACTGAGAAGAACATTTGAGAAAAGACATGAAGGAAATAAGGAAATTAGACATAATTTTCTTGAAGATAACCCAGGCAAAAGGAACAATTGCAAAAAAATTTCTTGTTGTAGAAACGTTCCTGGCAGATTGGAGGAACACCAGAGTCCTATGTGACAGGTACAGAATGATGAGGAACAGAGTAGCAAGAGATGAAATCAGAAGGTAAGAGAAGCCTGTTCATCTAGGGCTTTCTAGGTATTAGTGAGGACTTCAGATTTTACTCTGAGTTAAAAGAACAGCCATTGCAGTGTTATGTACAGAGAAATCAAATGAGATGACCACCATCTTGATAGGATTTCTCTGGCTTCTATGTTGACATTGGACTACAGAGGAAGAGGGTAGGACTAAAGCAGGGACACCATTAATCAAATAATCTAGGTGAGAGATGACATGATAGCTTCGATCAGGGTGGTAGGACTAGAGGGGTTGACAATAGTTATCACTTAGATTATTTTTTGAAGGTGAATTCAACAAAAGGATATGCTGTGTTAGAGAAAGACAGTTTTCAAGTATGATACAAATGATTATGACCTGAGAAACCAGAAGAATGGTGTTGCTATTAACACGTGCAAAGAATTGGTGCATCACCTGGTTTGGAGGAGGTCGTCAGGAGTCCAGATTTGGGCACATAACATTTGAGAGACCCATTAGACTTACAAGTAGAAATCTTAGGTAGGGAGTTGGATAAAGAGATCTAGATTCATGGGAGTGGTCCAAACTGGGGCTACAAGTTTGAGAATCATTAGTTTTATGTGGTGTTTAAAACCATAAGACAGTATAAAATAACCTAGGGAATGAATATAAGCAAAAAGAAAAAAGTGCAAATTCTCAGCACTAGGGAATTCAAAATTAGGAAGTTGGAGAGAGAAGGAAGAACCAGCAAAACAGACTAAGCAGGAGCTGTCTGAAAGGTAAAAGGAAAACTGTTCTAGTTAAAATTTTCAAGAGGGAGAGAACGATAAACTTTGTCAGTGCTGCTGATGGGACAAATACAATGAGAACTAAGAAGCAACCAATAGATGTATCAGTATGGAGATTATTTTGGCCATGGGAATGGAAGATGACAAGCCTATATCTTTAACATGATATATAGGTTTCCTTTTAAGATATAAATTATGTTTGTGAATATAATTTTGTAAACTGTAAGGTGCTGTTCAAATTTATTATTATTATTATTACAGTATATTAATTAAAATCTGTTCCAGCTTAGATTATTCACAAGCTAGTTTTTTTGTGATTATTTTAGAACAGTGCATTTTAATAAAAATGATTTCAAATGTTAATGTCCATCTCCATGTGATACTTTATTTTCATTGCCTCCTGGAATGCACTATCCTGTGACTAATTGAAAGGACAATGTATTTTGTTTCTAGTTTATATTAGAGAGATTCAAATATCAGACAAAGTGTAACAGTGAAATTCGGAGGTTATGGGAAAGTTAATGCTATTAAGGCAGATGGTGAATTGAAAATTCAACTTGTTGTCACAATAGTGAATATGTGAAGAAACTTTGGTGATGCAAATAGGAGAAAAATTAAATAGAGCTCTCTTTCACATATATATCCACAAATTCATTATTAACAGCTCTCTCATAGTAGAAGTAGTTATTCTTCACAAAAGACTGATTTTTACATTCTCATTCATCAGTCATTACAAGGACCAATATTTTAATTTCAGTATATCTTTAACAATTATTTTGATATATTTTTTCAAGACATCAATGGCTTAAGCACTGAATCTAAAGAAAAATTGTTGCATTAAGTATAATTTCTAATTTATTGTTATATACATCCTTTTGTCAAGAATAGATTCCATAATGCTTATTAATCCTAGGCCAATAAATATTGTTTCTGTCAAGAAATTAAATTTAAATCATATTCTCTTTGATTTCCTTCCCATTTTTGCTGATATATTTCATAGCCTAAGTCTCTCAAATCAAGTACTCGGGTATTCTAACTTGTTCAAGATTGTATTCTAACCAATATGATTATTCAATTGCTTAAAGAGAGATGATATTTTTAATTTCTGTAAAACCAGGTATGTCCCAATGCTTTGAGATTTTTTCTCTTGTTTTAAAGAATGCCATAAATTTTGGCCATGTGCCCTATTAGAAAACAAGGTTTGTTTTCTAAAGCAGTTTCCAGTGATATGTGTAGTGAATCCTGGTGTACGTGAGATGACTGTCAGATGAACAGTTGCCCACTGAAAGCAGCCAATTAAATAACACACAGGTTTGGAGCTGTTACTTGAAAATATCGCTTGCTTATCTAAACTAGTAAATGATTGAAGACATAACACCTTTCAAATGGGAGTCATGCAAGCGTCTTTCAAAATTTCAGAAGATCAATAAGTGGCAAGTAGATAATTATTCTGAAAAGTCTTCTTCCTAATGTAGATTCTTCAAAACACATTTTTAAGAGAAGAGCAGCTGCCTAGGGAACTGAGGTTATGGTCTGGGTATGTACTATCAAAACAGTGTCAAGTCAAGGGGAAATGATGATGCTATATTTTTTAATCTTGCAAATTAAAAAAATAGTGAAACTTTATTTGGTAGGCTTGCTCACGGCTCCAACATTTTGTAGTCTTAGAACTTCATTCTGACTTGTTTCAGAACCAAGCAAACACCTTCTAGTGATTTTGTTAGCAGCATTTCTAGTAGTACTCAAAACAGGGTTGTCACAAATGCAGCATGAAATTTATTATTGTTTTCCTACTTTCCCAATAATAACATGTGTATATATATCTGCATATACATAAGTACCTTTTTGTATATACATATACAAATATACATGAGTTTATATATGCATGCTGTATACATACACATAAACAGATGCACAAACGCACATATATATGCAAATTACCTTTCTTGTTACTCAGTAATAAAGTCATTAAATACTATGAATTCCATAAATTATTTTTCTGACATTAAGGTATATCTAAAAATATTTTATCCAGCTAAGCACATTAATAAATAAATTTGAATGCAAATTGAATTAATTTCATTTATATTCTATAAATTTGTGAGTTTTCTTTAACAGAAATTGACTTTTTAATATTCCAAAGAGTATATGTATAACACATTTCTATCTAAAATGGCCTAAAAAAATATGCAAAGTGGTTATGTTCATTCTAAACACATGCCTTCTTGAAATTGAACAAAAATATTCCCAAATTGCTTTAGAATATATTAAAACAATTGTTAAATGTAAACAGAATAACTGTGACTTTGTGCTTAGTATATTACATATTACAATATGCAATGTATAGCATTTTCTAATATCAATTTTTGTATAATTAAGATTTTGCTATGCTAAACATGATGTTGAACAAATATTTATCGAGCCCCTATTATATACTGGGGATATGTATAGTTTCAGGGAAAATGGAACAGCTAGGGAACAGAACAGTGGTGGGAAATACATTAACCAAGTTTTTCCACAAATAATTAATTACCACTGGGAAACTGCTGCATTGGAAGTGTATAGGGTACTGTGGGCTATCTAGGGAACTCTACTCGTCTGGGACAACTGTGGGCTTCATTGTAGAAACGTCACTTAATTTGTGAGAAGTAAAGGAAACTCTTCCTCATGCCAGGACTTCCTTCAAACAACCTCGTCCCTTCTGGGGGGCACAGCACCATAACCTCCTGCCCCATCTTCTGCTCCATCTTAACTACCACCCTCCACCCAAGCATACACACATTCCAACCACTGGTTATTTTTCAGAGGTACTTAATAGCTGAACCATAATGAGCAATTTCATAGAAATTACTTTTTTGTTGAAAGACGAGATAGAAAAGCTTCCAGTGCTTCTGGCAAAAAGTTATGGTGACTTGAATGAAGGTGGATATGGAGATGGAGAGAAGTGGATAGGTTTAGGCTGTATTTAGAAACAGAACTGAGATGATAAAATTGAACTTTAATAAAAGAGGTAATGAACTTGTCCAAGTCACACATTAAGAAGCTTCTACACACTTGAGTTCTTGGAGACTGAATGACTTTTAGGGGTAAAGAGAGGGGCATGTAAAGGATGAGTTCCGGGTTCTGGCATAAGCAGCTAGATGAATGATGATGCCATTTACCAATACAGGGACAATAGAGTAGCAACAGGTTTATGGGGGGTCACAGGGGGTTCCACATTCGACATGTGATGTTTGAGGTGTCAATAGGACATGAAAGTGAAGGAGGATATATCCTTCTGGGCTAGAGATTAAAAGTTATGGGTCTTTGATATATAGATGGAAAATAAAGCTTTATGAGTAAACACAAACATCTGGGGAGTGAATGTTGAAAAAAATAGTGAATATGGATTAAGGCAGTGGTTCTCAAACTTTAGCATACATTGGAATCATCTAGAGTGGTTGTGTTGGGTTTGGTCTCATCTCCAGAGTTTCTGATTCAGTATGTCTGGGGCACTTGTGTGTTGAAGCCAGCTCATTATGAGCTTTCAAACTCTGATTATGCATCCCTTCCCGACACCATGTTGGAAGAAGTAGTGTTGGTAGCTTGAAATGGACCATGTTGAGAATGTCTACATTACGGAAATCAGCAAATGCTCTAAATTAGGCCTTTATTTTCATAAAGCTGGTTTACCAACACATCACAGGTCAGAGTGAGGCCTGAGAATTTACATTTTTAGCAAATTCCCAGAAAATACTAATGCCATTGGAGACCACTTTTTAAAAACCATCAGATTAGGGGAACATTTTATATAGCTTGAAACACTTCTGATTTCTTAAGCCAGTTAACAATCTTAAGCTTTTGAACAGTAGATCTTCTCCAAAATCTGATTATATCTTAAGATTTAACTGTAATGTTGAGAGATATATAAAATGCATATCTCATAGGACTATCACCCATAGAATATTGACTTTCCATGATTATATAGATTAAATTGAATAAGATAATATAATCATAAACTGCTATACAAAGTTATGTTTTTAACTTGATATTTCATTTTGTTTTAGTTGCTCAGAATTACAAATGACTTTTTTTTTTCATTTTATGCTATGGAAAAATTATTTCTTAAGAAATTTTTAATAAGATTTTTCTGCTGATACATGAGTAGTAAATTTAGCCATGCCAAATGTTAATTGTAACATTTCAAGTTTAAGCAAAGGAATGGGGTGGTGGAAAAAATATATTTTATTATTGTGTCCATTCAATATATTAAATTGGGCGTTCTGTTGCCCTCAATTAGCTTTCTATCTAAAAGAGAAAATAAATTAAGCATTTGCCTTAAAGACATTGGGAGTATAAAGACATGAAAAAATGTTATGAATAATTGAGGGAGGAATTTAGATTACTGTAGAAGTTTGAAGAAAAGTATTCAAAGTGAACACTAGGGAGAGCTGGTTGATAAACTCTCGAATGACCTTGTGGTTTGGCAACGATTACTCAGAATCTAGCCTGTGACTTCACCTCTCTGAGCAGATTTAAATTAACCAAAGCCATTAATGATATATAAAGCTTGAGTGCCAATTATTAATTTACAAAACCTCACATCAGGTAACTTGGAGAGCTAGTGTCTGAATGATTAGTAATTATCTTGCCGGAGATAGATTATTTGGAAAGTCAGATCTTAGTCATTAAATCATCTTTATCAAACAGGTATCAGAACCAAAGAAACCAGTTGGATGTGTAGAATAAGTAGTGTATTTGATTAGAACAGCTTGTTTTTCTTTTTTTATTTCTAACATCATGATTATTATTAGTTACTAGGTATTGAATATGATCCATGTGTCAGTTACTGTGACTCAAGATACAGGTAGCAGTATGAACACACATTAAGAGAGTGGGCTCTGATGTCCAATAATCTGGTTTTGCGTGTGTGTGTATGTGTGTGTTTTGCTACTTCTTAGAGGAGCAGGCTGCAAAGTTGTTGAACACCATTTTTTTTTAAGCTACTTTAGTAGAATCCATCTCATAGGGTTTTTATAGTAATTAAATGACAGTACACATGTAAAGTGCTTAGAATAGTGCCAGGAACATAATAAATCCTAGTAGTAGGTAGACTATTATTGTATTATCTCATTTAATCCTCACAACAAGCTTTATTATTATAGCAATTATTAGCTCAATTTTACGGGTAAGAGGATGAAACGCATGAATGCAGTATTGTACAAGGTTTTAGTGGAAGTAGTAGAGCCAGCGTTTGAATTTTGCTCTGTATAAATCTGAAGCCTGAGCATTACCAATAGAGTCAAAATAACTGAATTTGGGGGCTTCCCTGGTGGCGCAGTGGTTGAGAATCTGCCTGCTAATGCAGGGGACACGGGTTCGAGCCCTGGTCTGGGAGGATCCCACATGCCGCGGAGCAACTAGGCCCGTGAGTCACGACTACTGAGCCTGCGCGTCTGGAGCCTGTGCTCTGCAACAAGAGGCCGCGATAGTGAGAGGCCCGCGCACCGCGATGAAGAGTGGCCCCTGCTTGCCACAACTAGAGAAAGCCCTCGCACAGAAATGAAGACGCAACACAGCAAAAATAAATAAATTAATAATAAAAAAAAATAACTGAATTTATTAGCTAAGACATCTTCCCTCAAAGGTGCTTACATGGATATTGTCAATGTTTTCATTGGAACTCTACTTTTTCTAGGCTCCCAAGCCAATACAACCCTCTGAATGACACTCTCTTTAACTATTATTGTATATCTTATTCACTTACAATCAAGTCCTTTTTTCTTCCTTAAGACGAATTTACACATCTTTGCTGTGATGTATTATGCCCTGAATTAGCCACTGAATGACAGTCTTCTTCATGCTCTTGATGGAATACATATTGGAGGATCCTCAGTACCAACAGAACAATAACAACGTATTAGTACAAATACTCTGCAATTCTCCCTGCCTCAAGGGCTGAATCCTCAGGCTTTAATATTATCATTATCATTAAATATTTATCAAGTTCCTACTGTGTACATGATCCAAATGAGGCATTACTAAAAGAGTTAGAAATGATGCAGGGGAATGAAAACAAAACAAAACAAAAAAGATGTTTCTACAACCAATTAACATTTAAAATGTATTCATTTATCTCATTTATGATTTATTTTAAAAGCAAAATAATTTGAAAGCCTATTTTACTTTCTAAAGATTTATTTTTCATTTACAGTATAATCACCATTCCTAGGACCCTTATAATTTATTATTTATAATGTGATATAATTACTAAACCTTGCACAATTTCTTAAGCATAGTAGGTGTTTAATAAATATTTAATGATATATATTTTTATAATTAGAGTGGAGTTCTAAAACATAATAAATTGATAGCCTACATATTTTTTAAATGCATTAGCCTCTCACGAGCAGTTTCAAAGAATGTTGATTTTATTGAAATGAATTGCGGTGATGTCCTTTTTGGCATCCTATTACAATTGAACAATCCTCAATTTCAGGCAGGAAATATTGATTCCTATCCTGATTCTGCCCTGATTCTTCCAGTTTGTCTCCCCAAACCTCCTTTCTTCATCTATAAAATGAAAGAATCAAATTTAATCCTCTTCAAGACTTGGTCTAGTTCTAAACTTTGGTTTTATTTTAAAAGATTTGAAAGAAAAAACTCTCCAGTGCAAATTACCACTAAACCATTAATATCACTTCTGCAGAATCAGTCTTTGATACATTTTCCCTTTCATGTGAACACTTTATGTCCGAGAAGTATAAACATTATTACCAGATGATTTAAGAGACTTCACACATTCCACAGGAGATCCTAAAATAGACAGCATTGCATTAGAATACCAGCAGAGACAGTGGTGAATATGGATTTAACAATGTGGAGCCTCATCTTTCCAATAGCACACATTAAATGAACAATTCCTGAAATACTGTACAGTTTTTTATTCTTAAATCTATACATAACTGTGGCAAATATATGTTCTCATATGTGATTATATAATTGCTTTCTAGAGGACAAACAACTAACATAAAAAACTGTTTCTTGCCCCGTGTTTTGCAGAGCTGAGTGTCAGTTAGGGGTAAAACAGGAAGGGGGTGGGGGTAAGAGAAAGTGCCGATTGCCTTCAGCACACTTTTCTATCTCCTTTCACTTCTATACACTGTCATGTCACAAACCATAGTCAGCACAGCTTATTCACTTCCTTGCGTTGGTGTACATCCTCCAACCTGGGCCCACCTCTTCATCCCTTCATACCTCCTAAAGGTCTTTCTCTAGGCTGCCATGATTTACAACAGGTGAGTTAGATAAACTAATTACCAATTTACTTTTAACTCAATCATTCATTCATTAAGCATTTGGTTTTCTTTTAGTTTCCACTAGAGGTGAAATGCCTTAATAGGTACTGGGTTTCAACAAGAAACAACCACCCCTGTCTTCATGGAACTCATGACTTAGTGGAAGAGATAGGCTATCAAGGAACCGAAGGACTAAACTTAAACCTTGTTGGAATGGATTCAAGTACAGACTTAAGCTAATTAAACTCACATTTTTAAAAAGTGGCTGCTCTAGTAACTCTGTGGAGAATGGATTAAAAGGAGTAAGAACTCCATAGAAGAGATGAGAGTAGCTTAGACTGAACTGGTGGCAAGGGGTGCTGGATTGGAGTAAAGGGATTCAGAATATGGAAACAGGTCATTGAGTTAAAATTGACAAATTTGATCTGAGCAATAATGGGAAAGGAGGAATCAAGGATAAATGCCCTATTTCTGACATGACACGGAAGGTATCCTATTGCTGACATGACTGGATAGAGTTGTTATTTATTTATGTATTTATTTATTTAATATTCTATAGAGGGCATTTTAGTGTCATTGAGATTCTGACAATATTTAAGGATTTAAAACCTGTTAGTTTATAAACTCTCCAGAGTTGTGTAACTAAAGAAAAGATTTGTACATAAAAGAAATGATAATGGTTTGCCAGGATTTTAAAACAGAAATAACATGAAAGACCAGACCAAATTTAATTTCTTTAAGGTGTGGGAAGGAAGTATACCAGATAACCTCTATGTTCTCAATGGCACTTATTACATGGTTTTACCAGTCACAGTTCTTTAAAAGTCAAAACCTTATATATCTTTTTTTTTTAATTTTTTTTTTAATATTTCATTTATTTATTTATTTATTATTATTATTATTTTTTGCTGTACATGGGCCTCTCACTGTTGTGGCCTCTCCTGTTGCGGAGCACAGGCTCTGGACACGCAGGCTCAGCGGCCATGGCTCACGGGCCCAGCCGCTCTGCGGCACGTGGGATCTTCCCGGACCGGGGCACGAACCCGCGTCCCCTGCATTGGCAGGCGGACTCTCAACCACTGCGCCACCAGAGAAGCCCCAAAACCTTATATATCTTAATCATTATTTGTGTATCCTGGATGCGACATATAACTGGTATTTAAAATATATTTGCTAAAAAAAATAAAATAATAAAATATATTTGCTGAACAAAGTAATGAATGGATGAATAAATTAGTACTGTATAGTTTTCTTTCATATGCCACTTGCCATACTGTATTTGTGTATATATTTTTTAATTATTATTGCCTAGCCAGTATGTTCCATGAGTCCTTGGCTGCTTTTGTTTTCCAGTGTACCTTCAGTGACCAGCACAGCTCCTGATATTGTGAATACATGTGTTGAAATATAAATCAATAATTATGCATATTCATATTTCTCTTCAATTTTACAAGTAATGAGGATTTTGTAAAATAATATCAGTAATAGCCAACATTGAGTATTTTTCAAGGTGCTCTACATGTTTAATTAATATAATCCTCTCAGCAGTGCTTTGAGGTTGTATTATTATTATCCCAAATTTGCAGTTGAAGAAGCTGAGTCACAAAGAGTTTAAATCAACTGCACAGAGGCATGTACCTTAACAGAGCTAGGATTCAAACCCAGACGCTCTGGCTCCCCAAATTCAGCTCATTGCTACCATATTAAACTATTTTATGGTAGACATAATGAGATGTTGCAGTTAGAAAACATTTTTTATTATCCACTTATTCTTATTATAGAATTAATGAAACAATAAGCAGGCAGCTGTGATGGAAAGGATCGTATTCAGAAATCATTATCAATTCTGGTTTCAGCTAAAGCTTGCTCAAATTGATGAAATATCTCGTTCATTCTTGGGGATCAACTTATTTCATTCCTGAACCAAAATATGTTCTACCTGGAAAATGAAAAACAGTTTTTTTTTTCTTTCCAACCATAAAGTCTACTACTTTGGGGAGATAAATATTTACCTCTAAAGCAATCTGATTAAAAAGCAAATTGGAGAATCAAAGCTACAATTAGCCATATAGACAGGACTGCTTAATTCAAAGAGCAGACTGAATAAAATGGAATGGAATAGAAGAGTGTTTGATTTGATTAGCCTCATTAGTACAGGTTTAGTGCTCTCACCTTTTCACTCCACAGTATCTGTGGTTTCATTTCCCTAATAATCTACTTCTGTAAGGAAAATTGCTAACATTTCATCATTTGCAAGATAAAGACAGACTTTTTTTGATAGAAATTTTGAATCATTTACATAAATTTACTTCTTTTTAGCAGTAACTTTCAAGTAAGTTTTTTTTTAAAATCTTAAATTCAGTTGGTAAAGAAAAGCAAAAAACAAAAAAAGTTTGTAATTTTTTGTAGTACTTCATTGTGTTGCTTAGCATGACAATTTTTATTTTTCCATAAAAATGGTTGCTTTTAACTGAGAATTT
Organism: Mesoplodon densirostris; assembly: GCF_025265405.1. Lineage (NCBI taxonomy): Eukaryota > Metazoa > Chordata > Mammalia > Artiodactyla > Ziphiidae > Mesoplodon > Mesoplodon densirostris. Next base: position 26,234,247 of record NC_082668.1, read on the forward strand.
GACCTCTTAAAGCACATGTGAGGTTTTGTGTTATACTTCCCCTAAACACAATGTTATTCTTCAATTATTTTAATTTAAGAAATATTTATTCATAATTTGTTACTGGCGGGTACCCTTTCAGTCATTGGCAATGACTCTACCCTCATGGAGCTTAAAATCTAATGAAGTGATACATACATGAATATATAAATAAAGAGAATTTCCAATAGTGATAAGTGTCATGACAAAAATAAAATAGGCTGATGTGACATAGAGTAACTTAGGGGCTTGGGGAATGTGGGAGACTGGATGCAGTGCTCAGAATAGTTCCTATCTAGCTCAGGTATGGCCAGTGAGACCTCTGAGTGTGGGAGGTCTGCATGCAGGGGGAGGGAACAATTACATTGTTGAGTTTGTTTAGTTATTCATAGCTCACTGTTTTGAACTGCATGGAGTACAAATTCTGCTCTGTTAATATTTTAGAACAACAACAAGGAAAAACTGTCCTTCTTCCAGGAAAACACTCTGTGTGGTATGAGAACAAATTTTTTTCCAGAGAAGCACTGACATTTCTTAATTACTCTTTTCATGAGTAGTCATGTATAGCAATTACTGAAGGCTCAGCAAAGCATTGTTCTTCCAAAGCCTTGGAGAACAATAATGCTGACAGGACAGGGTTTCAATGTCCAACACACTTCTTCTCTCTCTTCATTACCCCAGCTAATTACTCTGGCCAGTGGTTATTGTGTAACTCCTTTTCCTTTCTATAACCCCCACTGCCTTCTACTGTCAGTGTAATTTACTGTAATAGCATAATATTCTCTTGTTGCCATGCTTTTCTACTATTTAAAGGTACAGCCTCCTTTTATCATATTCAGCGTATGAAGTACTTTACCAATAGGTGATATTCAAGCTCTAGACTAATGGAAACATTCCAATGACACTCGTTCTGGAAAAAAGAAAGGTGGGGGTGCACCTGGTTTCCCAGGAATTCTGACCTTTATAATGAAATAGAAAATAATTTTTAATGTAAATTTCCTGTGCTGAAGGAGATATTTTGAGTGTATGTTTACATAATGCCAGAGTATTTAGTCAATTCAGTTTTAAAAAAAAAATTAGCCAAAACAGTTTGGTACCATGGAAGTAAAGAAATGATACAGTGATTAAATTCATTTTTATTTAGAAACTTTATTTTCAGTTATTTTAACACAGTATAAAAGCCATCTCAAAGTTGAGTAACATAAACTGTACCTTTTTAAGATAGAGAAAAATAATTTCTTTAAATATATTTTAGATACAGATAATTTGATTGTTTTGGAAATACATTCTTTGATGAAGCTGTTATATTCCATATAAAGACTGAACTAAATCTGCTCATCAATCAATAAAATAAAACTTACTTTTTCTTGCAGACTATCAATCTAAAGATTATTGAGCAATTACCATGTAGTGGGCAAGTTACTTATTTTAATTTAATTAACCTTCATCTGTGATTTGGGCACTAACATCATCCTCACTTTTCATAGGAGGAAAACTGAGGTTCAGAGATATTGTGTGACTTGCACAGGGTCACACAGGGTTATAGTAAATGACAGAGATGGGATTTGATCCCAAATCTGTTAAAAATCAAAGCTGGAGCTTCTAACCTACACACATCACCTCTTACATATTAGAAGTGAGGTAACTCTGGGATGGTTAGACTCATTTCCATATTTTTAATGCAAAACTGTCTATCTTAGTCACTTTGCGACTGCCATTTCCGTTCTGTTTGAGATTACCTCTGGGCTGAGTTTGCTCTAGAACTGAGGATATTTACAATGGCTTTTTACATTTTAAGTGTGTTAAAGAGTCAATTTACAATGAAGTCACTAAAAGGAATGGCTTAGGGATGGCATAGAAAGTCCTCTATGCTATTGACGACAAAAAGTGGTAAAGTTAATATTTAATTAATATTAATTAATTATTATTAATATTAAATATTAATATTTAATATTTTCTCATTTATTAATAGCATTCATTAACTGTCTTTTTTTTTGCAACTGGGAATGAAATGGCATCAAGTAGCATTAATTAAGGTGGAAAAAAAGCAAGGTATTCTTTTTCTTTGAATATACAGTTATCAGCAGATACAAAGTTTCAATAAAAATGAACTAATTTTTGCTAATAGCTATAAACTTTTAATAATTAATGTGCCTAGTTATTATATCTTGTTATGGATAAAACAGTAAAGACAAGCTTCTTATGTGTGAATATGCTTACATATTGGTGCAGAAAAATACCCATGTAAGAATGAAGTGAGTTGCAATTGATGATTTATAAACCAGTTTGAAATCAGAATAAATCCTGTCATAAAACATGGAATTATAAGCTGATTCTCAGGTCCCTAAAACAACCCCCCAATCACTGATGATTATCATCATTAAAGAATAAATATGTAATACCTATTATTTGCAGGACTTTTCTGAGCTTGAGGAGGGGGCCGGTGTCCCAAGATATTTGAGAAAAAGCCCAATCACCTTATAGAGTTAATAGACTAAATTAGGGGACAAGGCATACATATAAGATGGTATATAACAAAAAAGGGAAAATTGGCTGTCAAAATTGTGGTAAAGACAATATGGCTTATAGAACTTAAGAAAAGAAAATTATCCCTGAGAGTTTGTTTGATCTGGGAAGTCATTTTTGAAGAGAGAGAATTTGAAATGATCCAGAAACAGGAAGTAGAAAAAACTGAGATGTGTATTCCAAGTAGGGAATAATATTATCTGCTGGGTCTGCAATTTTCATAAGGAGGAAGAGTGAGTGGGAAAGAACAATGATAGGTAAGCAGGACAGGATCTTGAAAAAACAGGCCAATAAATTAGGATTTTATGTTTGCATTGTGTATGTCTTTCCATGTTGCTCTGGGATCTTGAAGCAGCAGCGGGTTCTGGGATATTTCACATAGTCAGTTGAGAGTTGAAAAACTAAAACACACAAAAAAAGAGAGATGCAGGTATGTATCAGAAGGAGAATCAGCACCTAGAGTATTAAAGAGCATCTCTTCAGTCCCTTATCTCTCCTTATTTATCTCTTTTCATAATGCCCCCATTTCCCCAATACTCTGGTCTGTGGCCAAAAGATGAGTGCTGACTGCTCCTGAGTTTTATATTTTCGATCAGTCAGTCATGAGAGAGATTGTGTTTTTTCTCAGTAAAAATTTCAAAATACTTGAAAACTCTGATTATGTCATTTTGAGCAAGATACAATACCTACTACTGGACTGATCGACTTGTCCAGATGGTAAGGATATATGCACTAATAAGGAGGCTCTTCCTAGGTATTAGGTCAAGTTGATTGATAACGTTTGTCTTCTGTATTCTTATTGATTTTCGTTTTACTTGTTCTATCAATTATTAAGATATATATTTTGAAATCCCCAGCTATACTTATAGATTTGTTTTTAAGTTCTTATATTTTTATTGGTTTTGCTTTAAATGTTTCGAAGCTCTGTAATTTATTACATAAATATTTCTGATTGCTATATCTTCTTGAAGAATTGACCTGTTTATAGTTATAAAATGATACTATTTATCCATAATAATATTCTTTGCTCTAAAATCTACTCTGTCTCATATTAATGTAGTCGTTGTATCCTTATTGTTAGCAAGTTATAACTTTTTCCATCCTTTTACTACCTGACAATCTCTGCCTTTTTATTAAGGTGTTTAGACCATTTAATGTGATCATTGGTGTGATTGAATTTAGAATATCATCTTGCTATTTGTCTTCTATTTGCCCCATATAGTCTTTGTTTCTTTTTGTTCTTTTTCTCTTTTTTTTTTTTGATTAACTGAATGTTTTTTATGACTCTACTTGTCTTCTTTGTTGGCTCATTAAGTATAACTCTTTGTTGTTTTATTTTAGTGGTATCTCTAGGGTTTTTAGCATATGTCATCAATTTATAATAATTTACCTTCAAGTGATATTGTTACTACTTCACATGCAGTATGAGAACCTTAGAATAATATACTTCCTTTCCCCAACCTGCTGTTTGTGCTGTTGCTATTTATTTTACTTCTGTGTAAACTCCACAATACAGTTATTATATTTTGCTTTAAATATTACCTTTTTAAAGAGTTATTAATAATAAGCAAAAAAATCATGTGTACTACTTAATGTAGTTGTATTCCCAGTTTTATTAATTCCTTTGTATAAATCCATATTTTCATCTGGTGTCTTTTTCTATATGCTTGAAGGACATGCTTTAACATTTCTTGTAGGGTAGATCTATTGGTTTTAAATTCTTTCAGCTTTTGTATTTTTTTTTTTAATCTTTGCTTCACCTTTGTTTTTGAGAATTTTTTTTCTGAGTAAAGAATTCTACATCAACAGATTTTTTTCTTTCATCACTTTAAAGATGTTGCCCTCTGTCTTCTCACTTACATTGTTATCCTTGTCTCTATTTATCTATCTATGTATATGTATATGTGCATGTATATGTATGTGTAATGTATCTTTTTTCTGGCTGTTATTATTTTCTCCTAAATATTTTTAAACACTTTAGTATGATTGTGAACTTGGAATAGTTTAGCTTGTGTTTCTTGGTCTTGGGGTTCATTGCAAGTCTTAGATTTGTGGGTTTAAAGTTTTCTTCAAATTTGGAGAATTTTGGCCATTATTTCTTTAAAATGTTTCAGCTACCTCTTTTTCTTTCACTTCCTTAAGGGACTCAAACTAAACATGATTTGGCTACTTCAATTTGTCCATCTATTCACTGTGCTCTGTTAACTTTTTTTCAGTCTTCATTTTTCATAGTTTCTATTTCTATGTCTTCAAGTCCATTATTTTTTTCTTCTTCAATATTAATCTGCTTTTAATTTCATCCAATAGATTTTTATCCCAGATGCTATATCTTTCTCTCTAAAAGTCAATTTTTTTTATATCTTCTATGTCTCTTGCTTCTTAAACGTATGAAATACAGTCAGAATAACTGTTTAAATATCAATATCTATAAATAAAATCATTTGAATTATTTCTGGGTTAGTTTTGATTGATTTATTTTTTCCTCAGTATAAATTTTATTTGTCTGCTTCCTTTGTGTATGTGTGATCTTTGATTGAATAACAAAATAAGAATTTTAACTTGTTAAGAACTAAATTATTTTTACTCCATACATATATTCTGGAGCTAAATTACTTGGAAACAGTTTGATCTTTTCAGGTCTTGCTTTCAGCTTTGTTAGACCTGACCAGAACTACTTTTAATCTAGGATTAATTTTTCCCCCATTACTAAGGCATGATCCTTCTTAGTTCTTTAATCGTTCCTGAATTGTCAAGCTTTCTGCTCTTGTTACTGGGAACAGGAACTATTCAGGGCTTCTGCCTTGTCATCCCATGGCTCCCAGCTTAATCTTCTCAACACGTGGTGACTGCTTATCTCTACCTGGCTTTTCTCTCCCTGAACCATGGCCTGGAAACTTACTCCAAACAGTAAGCAGGAACAATCTTAAGGCTCACTTCATTTGTTACTTGTCTCTTAGGGATCATTTTCCTTCATTGTCTGATATTCAATATCCTGAGTACTACTGCTTGATATATTTTGTTCAATTTATAGTTGTTTCAATTGGGAGGATAAATCTTGTCATTGTTCCTCCATCTTGACCATACATTTTAAACTGAGGTGAATTTCAATAATTAATAATATCCAAGTTTCACAACTTGACAGGAGGCCATCAACAATGATGTGACGATTAAGTAAATGGAATCCTGAAGTAATGTTTATTCAACAAATTTTCTCTAAATATATTGTGAAAGGTGCTATAATAAAGATTGTGGGAGACACAAAGTTACTTAATAAACATCTCTTCTCATGAAATATGTAGCCATGATTATATATCTCCTTGACTCACAAGCATCCCAACACTTTAAGGAAGTATGTGTTGGTTTGTAAGGGAAAAAATGATTTCCAGCCCCTGTTCTGTCACCTTATAAATGACCTTAAACAAGTTCCTCAGCATTTCTGAACTTCAGTTTCCTCGTCTAGAAATATTTGAAGCATTAGTATAGTATTAACTCTATCCTACCTGCATTAGTATAGTATTAACTCTATCCTACCTACAGAATCCTGTAAAAGATTAGGAAATGAATGCAACAGAGCAGGGGAATGTATGGAAGTTTCAATTAGACGTTGAAACTAATAGAGTAGTATTGATCTTTTATCATCCCTACATGTATGTTCATGATGTGGCTTTTTTCCATCTTGTAGTTTCATCATTTCATATTAGTTTTCTCTTTATTACTTTAGCATTACATTTGAAATATGCTATTAAGCTTTGTTCTAAGTTTGAAGTTGTGTTCAATCACTTTTCACTCATGTTCCTATGACCTCTTAATGGAATACTGACAACAAAAAGTAATGCTATTTAGAATAAAAGAGGTGTAATTTTTTTTTTTTTTTTTTTTTTTTTTTTTTTTTGCGGTACACGGGCTTCTCAATGTTGTGTCCTCTCCCGTTGTGGAGCACAGGCTCCGGACGCACAGGCTCAGCGGCCATGGCTCACAGGCCCAGCCGCTCTGCGGCACGTGGGATCTTCCCGGACCGGGGCACAAACCCGCGTCCCCTGCATCGGCCGGCGGACTCTCAACCACGGCGCCAACAGGGAAGCCCCAAGTGGTGTAATTTCTGTAGGTGTGTAATTGGTGAACCAATTGACTGGAATTTGTGAATCCCACTTAACTGCATTGAGTAGTTATGACATGCTAGCAGACAGAGATGACTGAAAAACAGAAATGGCAGTTTATGAACTAAATATATTAAGTCATAATGTAAATAATGAACATGCTATTCCCCACTCAAATGAAAACTAGTTTTTAAAGGCTTCAGTAAACCTTTCAGGACAATGATATGCTACCTTATAGTATCATAGAGGTACTTCTCTATGATATGATATGTCTCTCATGAGAAAAGGAATAGATTTATGAAGTTCCAGAAATAAGTGGAACATATCCTTCCCTGTCATTTGCTGGATAAGGACTGCAAAGCCTAATGAGATAAAATATTTCATCAGCTATATAGGGGCAGCAGCAAAACTTGAACATGGGACTCCTCATTCCAAGACCAGTCTTCTAGGATAACATGCAACTTCCCTAAAGACAGCAAGAAGAAAAACATGAAGATAGAATGCCTTGCATAGTGGTTGAGTGTGACTTAAAAAAAAAAAAAAAAGAAGAAATAAAGAAAGGATTAAGTCAGTTCCACTGATGGCAGATGGATCAGCTATCTGTTCAATTGTTCTTTGGCAGAGACAACCAGTTATGCCACACTTCAGCATGCCCATCACCTGTCACCTTGTTCTGCATTTCCCCTGAGACCATGAGACTTCTTATTCAAGATCACTTTGCTTAGAAATGTACCCTGTCTCTAAAGAAAAGGAGAAAATAGAATGAAATATGTGATATTTGAAAAGCAAATGCTGCCTTCTTTTTTTGTCATCAGATGATAAAGTATTTTAATTGAAGTGCTTAAATATTTTGTCCTAATATTTTGCCCCAAAATATTGTGATTTTTTCCAATGGATGGAAATACAGCAGGAGTCCCATATCATTGGCAAGGTATAGACACATGCAAAGTGAAAACCAACAGGCGACTTTATACCACCTTCGCCAGTTTATCTGCCAGTAGATATTTATGGTGGCATCATTATGTCCTTTTTCAGATGTATTTATTTACTAATCAGAAAACATTTATTTTCTGTCTCATATATAAGACATCATTCTTTGCATCGTGGAACTGTGTTTAGAAATTGTAAACATGGATACTGCCCTCAAAAAGTATGCAGTCTACAGGGAAAATTGAATTCTAACACAAGACTATATGAAAAATGGGCTATCTTAAGTGTTATAAGAAAGATAGAAATTTGACACTATGGACACTCAAAGAAAAGACAAGTGTCCTGATGTCTTTGGATTGGGGACATTTGTCCAGAGATAGGAGGAAATGATAATAAATGAAGCCTTAAGTGATAGGTTTATTGCAGAAATAAAGATAGAGGGAAACATATTTAGTTCAGTGATTCTTGAAGTGTGATCCACAAACCAGCAGCATCCACACCTCCCTGGAAAAGTGTTAGAAAAGTAAATTTTTAGACCCCACCCCAGACCTACTGAATCAGAAACTCTGAGGCTGGCACCTAGCAATCCATATTTTAACAGTGATTCTGATGCATGCTCAAGTTTGAGAAGCACTGAGTTAGAGGAGGCAACTAGAACAAAGGGCCAAGATGATATAATATGGAATATAACCAGGAGGAAACACAAGTGCCTGATTGAAGGGTATGGTAAGGAGATCAGACAGACAAAAACAGACATGTAGGTAGGGAAGCATGAAGGAGGCTTGAATTAGTAGCTTAAGGAGTTTTAACATTATGCTGTGGATAATGCACATATGAAGATATTTTTCCTTTATTTTAGTTCTGTTTGTGAAAGAGAGAGATGCTATCATTAGTACACATGTGAAAAATATAATGCCATTTTATACATAAAGGAAATAAAATAGTGTTGAGAAGAGTTAGTCCACACAAGAAGTATATGAGCTTGAATTAGGAGGTTGAAAGCAAGAGTAAAGGGAAGTGAAAAAGATTCAAGTGGTGTTTTCTTCACTTAAGTGAAAAGATGCAAGAGATATTTCATAGGCTACAGAATCAAATGTATTTGGCCACTGATTGGAGACAAAGGGTGAGGAGGAAGAAAGATGACTTTGTTTCTGAAAATTCACATGGAGATTGTGCCATGAATAGAGATAGGGATGTTAAAAAGAGATACTGTTTTTGAGCAGGAATATGAGATTCCTTTTGAACCTATATATTTTAGGTGCCCATGACACATTCAAGTAGAAATAGCCAACATATATCTGGAAATTCAGTTTTGTCGTTTACTATTGGAACATTAAGCTCATTCTTTCCTTGATACCAACCCCCTGCTCCAGCTATTCAATATTAATTTAATAATCCTTAGTGGTTCAGTAAGTTATTTTTCTTAACCTTAAGCTGTTGGCAAATGTTGGTATAGATAGTCATTTTAGTATAGGTAATGTCATTTCCCAAATATCACGCTGTAGCCTTTATAGACTGTTTTTCAGTGATCCCATGAATATGGTTGGCATCTCTTTACTTGGCTAAGGGTGCATCTGCAGAAACTGGACAACAGATCTGTCTTCCTGTTGGCTTAAGTGCCAAGAATTCACCAGCCAAGGGGTGTTATAGCTTGGACTGCTCAAGGGAACGTTCCTTAACTGATTTACTACTTCTAACCTACCAATGATGTGCTGCTTTTTCATACACCCAAATAGTCTTTTGAACTTATTCAGTGACAACTATTATGCAAAAAGTTATCTAGCTGTTGTAGTATCATTCTTTTATTCCAATGAATAATAAGTCAGTTGTTCCACAGAGGCGAAGGGAAATGTTATACAATAAATGTTGCTTTTGAACTTTAATACTTAAAAACCTTAGTGAATTTATGGTTTCCAAGGCAATTATTCTGTGATTTGAGTTAGCTTCTCGTCTGGTCTCTTTTGCTTTGTATTATAAAATCTAAAACAAATATAGAAAATACTATGTAAAACATATGCACAGCTTAATACATTTTTATAGGATGAATACCCTTGTTATTATCACCCAGGTCAAGAAATAAAAATTTGCCAGACACCCTGGAATCCCTTTTAGTTGCCCCATCCCAAACACAGCTGTCCTCTTCACCCCATAGGTAAGCAGTCACTTGACGTTTATGATAATCACTTTGCTTCCTTTACAGTTTTACAGCACAAGTGGGCATTCCTAAACACTACAATTTATGTTTGCCTTTTTTTCCTCTAATATATATTTTAAATATTTTTTCATAGAAAACCAGTAGTAAATCTGTCTCTCTCTCTCTGTGTCTCTCTGTCTCTCCATCTCTGTCTCTCCCTGTCTCTCTGTCTCTCTCTGTCTCTCTCTGTCTCTCTCTGTCTCTCTGTCTCTCTCTCTCTCTCTCTCTCTCTCTCTCTATATATATATATATATATATATATATATACTATTTGCATCATATAAATGTGGACAGTGAGTTTCAGAGAACACAAATGCCTTTCCCAAATTTATAATGATATAAATTTATAATGATATAAATCTAACTGACTGGTAAACAGAAATTTGAAAATGGGTCTCTTTTAGTTATAGAAATTACTTCTCTAGTTAGAACTTCCTTTTTCCTCTAAATTACAAATGGTAGCTGTATTACTAGGTCAAATTATTTCAAGCAATATATTAGAATGACATAAAATTTATTTTGCTATTCATGTACTTGTGTCATTAATAATAAAAGGGTCTTTGGAAAATATCCTCAAGAAATATATATGATAATGCATCTCAATTGTGATTCTTGCCAGTCAGCTCCCCTGTCGCAAATTCTCCTCACCATACTGTTTTCCCTTTCCATATGCATGACCCAACTTCCTATTTCTCTCTTCCTTGTTCTTCTATTACTTTCTTCTCCTTGAATGTTCCCTTTGAATTCCTTGGTACTGTTTCTTTTTGTCATTTCACCATCTCTGGCTCCTTCACACCAACTCTTCTTCCATCCATGCATTAAATGTTCCATCCTTAGTTTCCCTTCCATCTTCTGGCAGCTGTCAGTATTTTTTGGCTTATGACTGCATCACTTCAATTCTCTGCCTGCATCTTCACATCATATTTTCTTCTGTGTTTGTGTGTGTGTGTGTGTGTGTGTGTGTGTGTGTGTGTAAAATCTCCTTTTGCCTCACTCTTATGAGGATACATGTGATTGTATTTAGGGCCCACCCAGATAATCTAGGAGAATCTAACCATGTCAAAATCTTTCACTTAATCGCATCTGTAAATACCTCTTTTCATCTATATAAGGTAACATTCATAGACTTCAGGGATTAGGACATGTATATTTTTGTGAGGTAAGGGGGACTTTTTTAGCCTACCAAATCATACTATAGGAAATAATAAATATTACCTATTATTATTAGTGTTGTGATTATCATGACACTTGTTACTGTCATCAAAATATTTTTAGAACCAGTGTTTTCCCTCCTTGTTACCATTTCTTAGTTTAGAACAGAATTATATTTTGCCTATATTACTCCAACAATCTTCAAACTTGACTCCCACATCTAGCCTTAAACTCCTCTAATATATTATCAACAAGACTAGTAATCTTTTAAAATGTTTTGATTAGATATACTTTGTCATCTTAAAAGCTTTCAATGCATAGCACAAAGCCTTCCACTCCAGAATTATCTTCTGTTATTTCAGCCCTCCTATTCTACTCACCAGTGTGCCATTCTTCCATGTAGTTCAACTGTTGTATCTGTTGTCCTTCTTACCTTATTCCTCTCCCACTCTAAACTTCACCTCTCTGACTTCTCCCTCAAGACTGAGTTTAGGTATCTTCTCATTTAGGAAGCTTCTTATAACGTATCATTCTCAGGTAGATTCTCTACTTATATGCTTTCCTTGGAATTAGCCACTTTTGGCTTCATATCCCACCTCTTATTAACTGTGAGATCATGGACAAGTCATTGAAATTCTCTAATCCTCTATACCTTATCTGAAAAATGTGGTTAATTATAGTATCTACCTCACAAGATGCTTTAAGGATAAAAGGAGATAGTGTATGCAAAGAATTTGGTAGAATATATGACATAATAATATAATACATGACCCTATCTATCTATCTATCTATCATCTATTATAACATTTATCAACTGTTATAGTTTTATAAAAACAAGAACTCTTCCTTTCATTACTACAGTTCTAGTGCCTGCTATATATAGTGTCTGGTACATAGTAGGAATTCATTAAATGTTTGTTAAATGAATGACTAAAATGACAATTTCCCCAATAAATTATGATCAAGAGAAGAAAGCCATGATATTTACTTCCCTTTGTTTCAATGAAGAGAAAATATATATTACGTAGAAAAATATCAAATGTTACCACTTAATTTATGCAAGTAAATGGTATTTTAAAAAATAAGATCATTATTTATCATTACTGTTTTAGAGAATGCTACTGAAAATTTGCATAAATGCAACTATAATTATTTTCAGTTAAATGTTGACGCAATATCTGTTTTTTCCAGGAGTGGGAAAGAAGATAGTTCATTCCGAGATTTTTTTTTGGTAAATGTTTAACTAGCACATTTATTGAATATAAATAGCTTTAAAATGCTGACCTTCATTTTTAAGCCTGTTTAATACTTGCCTTGCTTATAAATTTTGATATATTTACTCCTGAGTAGCAATATACTGCACAATTTAGGTTCTTAAATGACCATTTAATTTTTGCTCAGAGTTGTATCTTGGGAATTCATGAAAGTCTCAAACACTGGGTTTTCTCATCCATGTGGTATCAACTGGAGCTGAAAGATCCACTTTTAATATGGTCCCTTCACTTTCATGACTGATGCTCTTTGATCCTTCTCTCTCTCAATCTCCCTCATTCTTCTTTTCTTTCCCTCTCCCTCTTTCTCCTTCCTACCTGGCAGTCCCATCTTCTCAAGCCTCCCAACATTGCTTGAGCTTCTCACAGTGTATTTTGACTTAAGGTAGTCATACCCCTTCATGGCATCTGGTTTCCAAAGCCTGGAAGTTGAAGCTTCTAAGCCAGTTAAGGGCTATACCCACAAATGTCACACATTACTTTCACTGTAGTCTATTTGTCCAAGTGGTCATAAGACCCCCTCTGATTAAAGGAGATAGAGAAATAAAGTTTATTTACTTTACTTCCTGATGCAGTAATAGCACATTTACATGCCCATAGATCATGTGGCATGGGAAATTTTTGTTGTAGTCATGTTTGGAAATTACTATTGGGCAATGTGTTTTTTTTATAACCCTGCTACTCCAAGGGGGATGCATAGATCAGCACAACACTGACATTACCTAGAAATACAGAATATTGGGCCTCATCTCACAACTACTAAATCATATTCTGCATTGTAACAGTATTCACTTGTGATTCACATACACATCAAAGTTTGAGAAGCACTTTTCCAGGTGCTTAAACCTTGCAAATCTGCAGTGTTATAGATATCATGCATAAATTTTAAGTTCATTTTAAAGCTTCCCTGTAAAAAATGTCGATGTTCATTTTACTGATTAGGAAACTGAAGCATCAAAAAATTAAATAAGTAAATGAAAGTAGAAAAGCAACCAATTGCTAATTCATAGCTTTTTCTACCTTACGCCAACTTGTGAGACTAGTCATTTTCTTCCCATGAGAAGATATCTGCTTTCAGATTTTATAAGAGAACAACCGTTCTGTAATATTGTCCAGTTTTGTATCTTAGGGTCTAACGTGTATGGAGTCAGAGAGCTGAAGAGGGGCCAATATGGACACAATCAAGGTCCTGGAGAGCTAGTGCCACTAACACTGTCCTCTTTTTCCCCTCAAGAATTTAGCAGGTATCTTAAAAATGGCAATGTTAATTAAGAACTCAATTTTCAAATTCCATTTACATTAGTGAAATAAGTACTTCTTTCCATTTGAATATGAACTTTTTGATTGCTGCAGCAAACCACAATGAAGATTTTTCTTTTTTAAGAAACCACTAAGTGCCTTTAGGAGGGATTAATTGTTAATTATAAATGTGTTATATTTTAAATAAGAGGAGGGAAAGTGCTTGTGCTTTGTTCCTTGCCTTTTCAAGTATATGATTATAGCTAGAACTCCCCAGTTCCTCAGGTATCTCTCTTAATAAAATTATATGATTTAACACTTGAGCCTCCCTCCCAAGCCTACTTAAACACACTTAAGGTTGACTGTTTCCCACTGGGAAGCTGCCAGAGCAATGTCTTTGTTCTACTAAACCTTTTCCTGTTTTTAAAAAGAAAGGAGTAGATATGCAATTATACTTCTCCAGAATGCAAAGCTAGGTACCCCAGTTATATTTGCATGAGAAAGATTTATATATGACTAAGATGTGACTTAGATATGACAAAACTCCAATTAACACCTAGTTAGTCAAACTATTTTTTATTCCTTTTTAATTTAAAAAGATTTTAGTTCCTAACCAATCTTATGCATATGGTTCAAATCCTTCCCTTGAGGTCTTCCTCAAGATTTAAAGATAAAGAAATTACTAAAGATACATATTTTTAATTGAACAGTTTTATGTTTGCATTGAAATGTTTGCAGAAAGAGATTTTAGCTGGCTTGAAATGTACATGCATAATTCATGTATACATGGCGGTTGGTACATATACATCTCCACTTCCCCTTCCAAGCTATGAAAGTTCCCTAGTGGAAAGTGTGTTCTATTTATCCCTGCATCCCAAACACTGCACAGCACCAGGCACATGGCAAGCTTTTGATAAATGTTGAATAAATGGATAAATGAATGAATATATTTACACCGTGACCTACACGGCCGCTGACCTAACTGTAAGGTACTGCAGCCTTCTCATGCCCTGACTATTGCAGAAAAGGGATGCCTCTGAAGAGAAAGGTAAAACATGACAGGCAGGCAGCTGGCTGCTTGATTCTTTGTCTGAGGGGGCTTGCCAGCAGTTTCTTTCCCAGCTCTGGTCTCATTACATGCAGGATCAGGTCTCTGCCGTTCCAGACTTCTGCACACAGCCTCAGCTCAAGCCCTCCAGAGGGCTGTCAGCTTTCTTATCTCTGCCAGATGAGTTGACAACGCTGTACATGAAACACTGGACTCACCGACTTGAAGGATTTATTTTTTTCTTCTTAACAGAAGAAAATATACATATGTATTTTGTAAAAGAGTATGCTGGATTTTTGTTGTTGTTTTGTTTTTATTCTTGTACAGGAGCCAAATTACCTACAGGCAGATATTTTCCCAGGCTAATAATCAAAGCACCACTGTGTTATTCTTATGTTATTTTATATTGGAGGGTGGTAAATGTTAATCCCACTTTAATTTTCCCTAGTTATAATTTTTTCTTCCTAAACATCAAACACGGCTGCTCTTCTTTGTCACCCGTATTTGCTCAAAGTCCAGAGACTTAATGATCTCACTGGAGATTATATGTGTAGATTTGTGGCCGGGGGCGGGCATGTCTCCGCACCCTTATGTCACAAGAAGTATACTTTCCGGAAACCAGACTCATCTGTATCTATAACTTCCAGGTTTTCATATAGGTTGCCTACAAGCACAGTGCTGTTCTCTGTCAAACTGCCCCCGCCCTTTGAAGACACTCTTGTCTGTTTCACACACCAGCCGATAAACTCCACATGGCCCCTCAACTCAGCCACCTCGCCGTGCTGTCTGCCCCTCGTGAAGGCGAGCATTTGATCTGATCTTCTCTGAGCAGAATCTATTCCCCGGCCGTGTTGTCTTTCCCTTCCCTTCCCTTTCTCCGCAGAAACCTTATGGTTTGTGCAGCTTCACAGAGGTGTGTTAGCAATCCTTGCCTATATACAGTTTTTCATTACTAGACATTTGCTCTTTCTTTTTGTCTCTTTTGCCTCTTCCTCCTTCCTCTTTAGTATCCCCAAAATGGTTTACACGAAGACTAAAGATGATATTGCTGTAGATGTACAAAAATCTACTTGCAAAAAGTACACATCTTGGGCTTCCCTGGTGGCGCAGTGGTTGAGAGTCCGCCTGCCGATGCAGAGGACACGGGTTCGTGCCCTGGTCTGGGAAGATCCCACATGCCACGGAGCGGCTGGGCCCGTGAGCCATGGCCGCTGAGCCTGCGTGTCCGGAGCCTGTGCTCCGCAACGGGAGAGGCCACAACAGTGAAAGTCCCACGTACCACAAAAAAAAAAAAAAAAAAAAAAAAAAAAAGCACATCTTTTCCAGGCTATGATCCATCCATTTAAGGCCGTGTTTTTACCCCATTCTCTTCTTCTGGGCCTTTGTCAGCAGCTGCTTAAAATTTGAGTGTAGAAGTGGCCTTAGATTATTCCTTCAGGTTTCCCCTAAAGGAAATAATTTATGACTTTTCACACAAGCTAAGAGCCAGATTAGAGCAGCGTTCACGGGTATCTGGGGAATCACTATACCTCCTGACTGGCGATGGAGGGTTAAAGTTATTTGTTTTATCTAGATATCAACCTTTAGTATCTCAAAGGTGAAAGAGGGTGGGCTTACAGATTCCACAGGAATTTAGCCTCTCTCCCCCAGTATGGCCTTGCCTTTCCTCTGCTGCTTTTAGTCATGTGAGCTATGAGGATATTCAGTGTGATAATGAGGGTCCCTCCACTACCTCCAGGTGCTCTATATTAGATATGAAATTCATTCTGTTTAGAATGCTTTCTTTTTGGTGTATACTTTCCTGGGAAGGTTTTTCCATAGGGTCTCCCCAAGGATAAAGTTCACTTCATGGACAGGTAGAGGCATTATGAGCATGTAGACAAGTGGCCATGGCTTAAGATAGAAAACAAAAATAATTAGATTGACTCTTCCTAAAAACAACACTTCTAATAGTAAGCCTGCACGTTTGTATGTTACTTTGTACTTTTGCAAATCATGTCTGTAAGCATCATTTAACTTAAGCTTCACAGGAAACACACTGAAGTAGATAGAATAGATACTAACACTCTCATTTTTTAGATGAGGAAACTGGAGAGTGGAGGCTCAGTCAAGATGAAGTGAGAACAAAAAAGCAGTTCTGTAGATTCCCAATCCAATACTCATTCTGCTATAGAAAATTTCAGTCTTCCCAGAATTGTTTTCACTCACTTTGGAAGAGGCATGCTGCTATAAAATTAAAACTAGGTCCTTCTAATGAATTCTTCAAGTAAGCACATAGGAAATATTTAGGGGTTCTGTCACTCTAAAGGAAGGATTTTTAGGATGATTACTAACATGGACATCAGAGTCCAGTGAGTGGCATATCCACAGATCCCAGTCATATATATTGTATCATACGTTATGAAAAAAACACTATTTTTAATTTAAAAAAGAAGTCCTGAGGTATGTTATAATATTGACACTTATTACATATTTCATAAAGGAAAACAATCTATATGTAATTAAATGCTGCTGAGAGAGAGAGTGAGAAAGGGGAAAAGTGATATATCACCATTTATAATGAGGAAGTTGTACTTCAGTAAAACACAGCACTTATATTTGAGCATCATCATTTGGAGGTGCCTATAGATTTCAGATAATTGACATACTTTTATTCAGTAACTTTGTGTAGAATGCGTTTTCAGGGGAGAAAGGGATACTTTTTCTCCCCTTCTGAGATATTATCTGAGACCCCTGTAATAAAAAGACAAATTAACAACAGAAAATCAAACAGAGGTTAACCCACATGTATACCTCATGTATACGTGGGAGATACCCAGGAAAAGGATAAGTAACTGCCCAAGGTGGCTTAGCATTCAAGAGTAAATACCATTTTAAAAGGGAAAGAGAAGGGGGCATAGGCCTCTTAGGGGAGAGTAAATGGTTTTTAGGAAGGGTGAGTGGGCCCTATGGGAGAATAGATGGGAAATATGATAGTTTGTGACAAAGTTTGTCTGTGTGTGGTATTGATGTCTAGCCTCCTCTCCTGTGACAATAGTCAATCTTCCCAGGTTGATGAAACTCCTGAGGAGGGGCTGATGACAATTGAGTTTCTTTTAGGGGATTTGTCTTTAGGTAGATAAAGGGGAGCTCAGATAAAACCTCTCCCTGCATTTGCTGTCTTTCAAGTGCTTACAGCTCAAAATAAGCAAATGCCAAAGTGACATATTTGGGGGCATCTCATTCTGCTACCCTTCAGTTACCACCAAAGCCTTTAAACCCTAGTATTTTTCCGTCACTTTTTTCTTCTATTTACTGAATTCACTAAGATTCCATAAGAAATTAAAAGTACTAGATAGTCACAGGCATGCTTTCTTTTTTCCCGAACCAAGGAACATTTTAGAAATAGAGCATTCAGTTTTCTGATACGTTTGAAATTTTGTTGGGGAGCAGATCTGTCACATATAAACCAGTACCAAAGGAACTAGTCTAGCAAGCTGTCCTAGATTCAACAAAAATGTAGTCCTCTGAGTCTTGAGTTCCTTGACAATAACAAGGATGTTAATCACAAATTTGGAAAAGGAAACTCATTCATATTTCACTCCATCATCGAATGTGTTCCTTGGTTTAAAAAAAATACCAAAAAATGAAAACATGTTACTTCCTTGTAGTAGGAAGACACCTTTTACCTCACATTGAAAAGCTTCTGAACCTTGGTGCTTGGAAAGTGAAAGCTATTGTGCTGAACAACAATGCCGACTCTTAGGACCCAGATTTTAAGTGAAGGGTTAGCAAGATCTCTTTTGAAAATGCCAGAGCTCTTTCTGATTGAAGAACATTTCTCACAGAATGATAATAAAATATCCTGTGACTGCCTGTACTCTCATGGCGACTTCGCTGCCTCGCTTCCACCCTTTTGCCAATCGCTAGACCAAAGTGCCTCTAAATAGGACCCTACTAACACAAAGCAAGAATCACAGCAAAAAGGGTCTGACCTTTGATTAACTGAACTTAGCTTCAGAAGCAATTAAGACCCCAGTTGACATTCCAGCAATGTGGCTTATTCACCAGGGTGCAGATCCCCACTGGTAAACTGGAAGTTGCTGGGGGATTTACTCCCTTTGAGAAATGCTAATCATTAACAATAGACTCCTGTCAAGAAGTAATCACTCTAGGTTACAGAAGAAAAATTCAAAATTGCTCTGGTAGTGGGTTGGCTACTCTCAATTGGCAAGTCTTAGAAAACTCAGGAAGTTTCTATGTACTATATATTATTGTTGTTGGTTCAATGTAGATTCCAATCTATAATGACATATAAATGGCTGCATTTAGGGCTCTTTTCTCATAGGAATAAATAATAACTTACATGCTAGCTAGCTGTCATTTTGGCTTCAAAAGTAAGTGAAATAGGTGAATGTCTGATTTAACTTTCAGGATTTTTTGAAGGCCTCTCCATTCCTCTTCCCCAATAGCTTCATATAGTGTCTAGAATTCCTGCCATTGAAATCAATTTGGGGTCCATGATGTTATTTTTAAAAATCTCAGGATTTCAATATCTGTTACAACATTATAACTCATCCCAAAACTGAATAGCTTAAAACAGCAGGTCATTATTTTTATTGATTCATTGATTTACTGGGCTCAGCTGGGAAGTGCCTCCACTCCACGTCGTGTATCTAAGGCCCCTCATGCATTCAACTGGGAACTCAGTTGGGTCCTGAATATCCAAGAGAGCCTCTCACCCACCAGTGTATCCTCCCAGTGTATCCTGGGTTTCTCCTGCTTGGGGAGTCTAGCTCGAGCTTCTCTATAGCATGATATCTGGCTTTCAAGAGTGTAAGCTCCAAAAAAAAAAAAAAAAAAAAGAGTGTAAGCTCCAATGTACAAGTGCTTGTCATGCCTGTGCTTGCATCATGCTTGCTAATATCCCATTGGCTAAAGCACATCTCCTGCCAAGCCCAGAGTAAATGTGGGACGACATGGATATAGTGAGTTCATGGAGAGCTCCCACTAACAATAGGTCACATCAGGTTAAAATGTTAAATATGAAAGACAAGTATAAACCCCCTTGTACTTATTTTTTATTGTATAAAAAATGCTTTTCTTATGTTAATTCTCATGATTCTGTAGAGTGGGAGGATCATTTGCTACTGTTTCCTTTTTATAGATGAAGAGAATATGAGTCAGTGAGGTTGGTAATATACTATTTAAATGGACCCCTTAAATGATTTTACCAAGACAACACAGATAATAAATGACAGAGCTGTGACTTGAACCTAGCTTTTCTGACTTTAAGGATGGTTTTGGTGCTGCTATTCTTCATTAAACACAATATGTTTAGCCCTCAGCACAAATTAGCAAAATATCGGCCTACTATACCTAACCAATTCTCTAAAATGCATACTGTCATTTGTATACTGTTTTTTGAGCTTTTGATTAGGTACTGTTGAGATCGTGGAAATTTAAGAACTCTAGTTAGACTGGTAAAAATCTTTTTCTGACAAAAGAGCTTATATGGATATTCCCCAGTTTCTTGTAAAGCCACAGTAGTGCATGACTCCATGCAGTGTCTCATCATTAATTCATATGCTCAGTAAATATTTGGTGAGTGCCTGTTATATAGGTTCCCGGCACTGGCTTGGGTGCTGGAGTTATAGATGTGAACTAAACAAACCAAAATTGTCCTGCTTTTGTGGAGCTTATCTTTTGTTAGAGAAATCAGAAAATAACATGATAACTGCTCAGAAGAAAACAAAGCAAAGAAAGAGGGGAAAGAGTGTGGAACAGGGTTTGCAATTTTAAATTGGGCGGGCAAGGTAGCTCTCACTGAAAAAGTGACATATGCAATAAGACTTAAAGGAAACAAGGGAGATAGACATGCAGATATCTGGGGAAAGAGCCCTATAAACAGAAGAACAAATGCAAAATCCCTGAGTTGGGGGCATGCCTGGTATGTTTGGGGAACATCAAAGAGGCCAGTGTGGCTGGAGCAAGGAGAGTGATGGGGGATCATTGAGATGAGGTCAGAGAGGTACTGAGGACTAGATCAGGTAGGGTCCCGGATGTCACTGGACGACTTTTCACTTTTGCTTTTAATGAGAGGGGAAGCCACCATTTGATAGAGGGGCCATCTAACCTATTCAACTTCCAGAAAAGGCTGACAGAGGAGGTGGGAGGATGCTTGTTAAAAATGCTGATTCTGGGCTTCCTTGGTGGTGCAGTGGTTGAGAGTCCACCTGCCGATGCAGGGGACATGGGTTCCTGCCCCGGTCCGGGAAGATCCCACATGCCGCGGAGACGCTGGGCCCGTAAGCCATGGCCGATGAGCCTGCGCGTCTGGAGCCTGTGCTCCGCAACGGGAGAGGCCACGACAGTGACAGGCCCGCGTACCACACACGCACACAAAAATGCTGATTCTAACCCAGATCTGGAGAGTGAAAATCTTTGGGAGTGGGGTCATGTAATCTGCATTTTAAATTGCCCCCAGCTGCATCCTAGGTCCACTAAACTTTGTGAAGTACTGCCTGACCCATTAGCACAATTCAGCTTTCAAAAGCAGATAATCAACCTCAATTTTACCATCTGGGTAATGCTAAATGAGGCCTACTTCCAGTTGGGTTAATAAAGCTATGAAGAGACTTCGTGCTTATGTAAAATAAGGCTGATCTAGCAACTTAGAAGCTCCCCATCAGACCCCAGAAAGAAGTATTTGCAAAATCTCTGAGGTGCACATTTGGAACCAACACAGCAACATTAAATTAGCCTTCTTAATCAAATGAGTAGCTTTGCAATTTGTACATGAACAACCTCTGCTGAAATTTCAGCCAGGAATCCTTGGCTCAAAAAACAAAACCAAAAACAAAACATGCCCACCTCCTCAAAAAAGAAAAAAACAACAACTGTAGTTCTGCTTTTTGTAGATGAAGGAGAATTACCAATGATACAGAGAAGCACTCGGCTGGCTTCCTAGTTCCTTCCTTGTTTCTTTCTCAGGTCTGGAATCATTTTCAATCAAGGGTATCACAGCATGTAGCTGAAGAGCAGATTCCATCTGAGCCCTTGAGCCCCCAGAAGCTCTTTTTCCTAGGATAATTTTAGAATGGGTAAATTACTCCTAAAACTAGCCATGTAGTAGCAGAATAATTCTATAGTAGTTTATCCCCAAGGCGCAACAAATTGTTTTCTATCAGATTTAATTTTGGTGAGATCTTAGATGCATTATCTTTTTCTTGTTAAATAGAAAACGGAAACTAGAAAATATAATTTGGGGTTGGATTGAAGAGAAAAAAAAAATTATTGGTTTTGAAGTTTTAAATTATAATTTCAGGTTAAAAATCCAAACTACATAATTATAGACTAAAATGAAATGCTTGGAAATTTGATAAAATATTTTTCCCTCAAATTAATAGCTTATTCAAAAATCTTGACTTTTAGAAGAGGATACTAAGGCAATTGCATACTCTGGGAATGCCAATTTTTTTTAAGAATGCTGAGAAGCCATTTCAAAGTAAGAGCTGGAACAAGCTAGATTAAACAATAAGCTGTCTATTTTGGGTCTTCATGCACCAATCATTTCCTTTAAAAAATCCTTTTCTTCTTCCACTTTCTGGACCCCATGAAACATGCTTTCTGTGACCTGCTATTTGCTGGTCTTTCCTACTGATTGTCATAGATAACCCCCACTCCCTTATTAAAATGTACCTCCAGTTGCTTTATATCTTCATTGTATTTCCATTTGCAAGTCCAGAAATAATATAAAATCATTTGTAAAATGGTTGTCTCAGAGTACCTTAAAACTCACTCTGTATGACAGTCTCTGGGTCCATCTACATCTCTACAAATGACCCAATTTCATTCCTCTTTATGGCTAAGTAATATTCCACTGTATATATGTACCACATCTTTATCCATTCCTCTGTTGATGGACATTTAGGTTGCTTCCATGTCCTGGCTATTGTAAATAGTGCTGCAGTGAATATTGGGGTGCATGTGTCTTTTTGAATTATGGTTTTCTCAGGGTGTATGCCCAGTAGTGGGATTTCTGAGTCATATGGTAGTTCTATTTTTAGTTTTTTAAGGAACCTCCATACTGTTCTCCATAGTGGCTATCAATTTACATTCCCACCAACAGTGCAAGAGGGTTCCCTTTTCTCTAGAGTCTGTCATACAGAGTGAAGTAAGTCAGAAAGAGAAAAACAAGTATCATATATTAACACATATATATGGAATCTAGAAAAATGGTAGAGATGAACCTATTTGCAGGGCAGGAATAGAGATGCAGGCATAGAGAATGGATGTGTGGACACAGCTTGAGGGAAGGGGAGTGGGATGAATTGGGAGATTGTGAAAAACAGATAGCTAGTGGGAACCTCCTGTATAGCACAGGGAGCTCAGCTCAGTGCTCTGTGGTGACCTAGATGGATGGGATGGGTAGGAGGGAGGTCCAAGAAGGAGGGGATATATGTATACATATAACTGATTCACTTCATTGTACAGCAGAAACTAACACAACACTGTAAAGCAACTATACCCTAATTTAAAAAATATTAGCATTTCCCTTTTTCTCATCTTCAAAATTCTCCATTTAATTAATCTTTTCATTTTTAATAAACTCTCCCCCTAAATAACCTCTGCTTAGTTTGTTTCTTTATTGTTCAGCCTGCCTGCCCACAATTTTGTACTGCATGTCTTTCTCTTAGTCTAGAATTTCATGTTCATGGTTACTTTTTCTTGTCCCTTTCCCCATTCCCAACCATAAACACAGTTTCCCAAATCAAATCTAAGTGGTGGTTTATTTGATCAGTACCTGTGTCTTTATTCTCAATTAAAAGTAGTTAGGAAAAAATATTTTCCTACAGGCCAGATATTAAAAAGATGGAATACTATGGAAAAGGAAAAGCAAAGGGAAAAAGAAATTACCTCAATGAGTTCCTCTGACATCTCTCTCTGATTTCATTCATCTCATTAGTATTGATAATACAAAAGCCCACTAACGGAAGCATTTCCTTATTTTTCTGATTTTTTTTTAAAAGTGACTTATTTTGTCTTAAAGTGACCTTCAAAACATACAATAATAAAATTTTCATCTCTTAAGATGATGCACATAGGTTGTCAAATATCTTTTTAAATTAACCCTGAAGCAAAATGACATAATCAAGAGCAGGGACATCCTACAACCTCTAAAAGTAGTACAAGGACACAAAATGAGTACTAGTTCTCTAATATAAACCATATAATTGGATCAGAGTTTTCCTGTACTTCATTTTTTTACTTTCTAAGATGGAATAGAGAAGAGAGGGAGTTAAGGAAGAGGTGAGCAATACACCTGATCAAGGACATCAGTGGAGAGTTTCAATAACATAAATTAAGAAACAGTTTCCTTTTGTTTTTTTTTAAAGAAAGTTTTACAGTTTTCATATTGGGTCTAGACTACACAGCCTCTAAAATGCGTTCTAGGTATAACATTTTATTTTATACTAAAACTTTGTAAGAATACAAGTAACATTGAAATGAAAAAGAAATGCAAGAAAATGTAAAAAGAAAAGGCAGAATTATTCCCTTGAATCTGTAATTGTATCAGTTATATAGAAAACCTGGCCCTCATAGTATTTTTCAACATGGCAACTTGAAATATAAGAAATCATTTACAACACATAATACAGGCAAATGACTAGAATTTGTTTTATCATATATTTGCCAGGACAAAGATTCCACTGACAAGTTATGCATATTTGGAAACTGTATTAACCTAGTTTTTAAACAGCAATTATGCTTAAATTTTGCATAGTCTATTCCCAGTTGTTTTATAGTGAATATATTATGGAGATGTTCAATTTTGAGTTAGTAATGGCATTAACCCTCTCTAAGAAATTAATGTTCTAACAATGCAGAGGCTGGTTAAGATTCAACAAAAATGCATTCATTTATCCAGAAAATATTTATTGACCTCTTTTATGGAAGAGACTAAGTGGAACACTTAAAATTTTACAAAGATAAATCTGTTAGACAGTTCTTTTGAGTTAATTACAGTTCAGTAGAAATTAGATCATTATCAGCAATAGAAAAAGCATTTGACTTAGAAGATGTATAGCCTAAGGAAGGAGATGGTGAGGCTTACACTATTCATTTTGATTGCTAATAATAAAAAATAATTTAAAATTTCAAAAATTATTTATAATAGTGGAGTTGGAATTTTCAAGCATTCCTAGAAGTCTGATAAGAATTGGATGAAGAGGTCATGAAAAACGTACTTATGGAGATTTCAGGAGCTGGGGACTTCTAGAAAAAGTGGAGCACTTTGTATTTATTTTTTTTCAGTTTCCACTATGGCTGTAATTAAACTTAATATTTCTTTTGTTCATCTCTTCCAACCTTAGTTACCTGACATTGACTATTAACTGTATACCAAAAGTGTATACATGTATGTATATATTAAAGGGTGTAATGCAGTGGGTAATAAATGGAAATTCAAAAGTTGGCTAATTCATAGTGGTTCAACTCAGTGTTCATTCTATAGATAGGAATGACCATGAGATAAGCTAAATATTATAAAATTTTTCTTCCCAAAGATAAATGTACCTGGTTTATTTCTTTTGACTTTTTTCCGTTGCCTTAGAAGGAAAGTAGTTTGTGATTACCATTCTTGATAGAAAAATATTAACGAAAACATAGGCTGTTTAAATTGAGGAAGTGCAAGGAGGTGTTCGTTGACCACAATTGCAGTTTCCTACCTAGTTGTCCTAAATCTTTTCTTGGAATAATTTGGGCTATAAATTACTAAAGAA
This sequence comes from Mesoplodon densirostris, assembly GCF_025265405.1. NCBI lineage: Eukaryota > Metazoa > Chordata > Mammalia > Artiodactyla > Ziphiidae > Mesoplodon > Mesoplodon densirostris. Next base: position 26,259,485 of record NC_082668.1, read on the forward strand.
ATAAATATCTCTTATTTCAATATTTTCTCAATGCTGGCACATGCTCATTTAGGATGTACATGTTAATAATCAATTATTTGGGAAGATGTGAAACTTCACTAAGAGGCACACAATTTTAGTAATTTTTGGAAAAACATGATTTAGGTGTTTTTCTAAATTATAGATTGTTTTTTATGAAAAATGCTAAGTAAAATCAAATTCTCAATTAAATTCAGAAGATTATAATTTTAATCATTTTATAACTATGTAGGGGGAAAAGAGAGAAAACCCTCATATTTCAGAACATTTGATTGAATCAATAGCACCTCTTTATGCCTTTCTTAGAGCGGTAGAAAACTATGACTTTGCTCATTTCAATGTTTGCAGGATATTATGCAAGTATTGGTGATGGTTGAGGGATTTCACTGTGTATTTGGTTTGGATTTTCTATTTTGTTAGTACTGTGTATTTTAGCCTGGGTTCTTCTGAGAGCAAATTTTGAAGCAGAAGCTTATGTGCTTTTTAGGGAGTACGATCTCAGGAAAGCTGAAGTCAAGGAAATCTTTTGCTTATCTCTGGTGTAATCTTTCTGCCATCTGAATGATTGTATCTCAGGAAAGACTCCCTGAGGGTCTTTCTGAGGGGGAAAGGACAGAGGAGTTTATTCAGAGTATCCTGTCTCTCATTGGTCAAAGCCTCCCTTCAGTGGGCTAGCTACCCTGCTCTTTGATTGTATAAGCTGGGTAGCTAAGTAAGACTTACAGCCTGTGTCAACAGGGAATCCCCAGGATGGGAGGTGACTAGTGAGAGGTACATAGAGTGAGAATGAAGCAAAGCACTTTCTAGTTGTTTCACATGAAATTGACTAGAGTCCACACGGAGCAGGTCACTTAGTGGGAGCCAGAATCAAAAAGTGCCAAAGGCCCAGAAGACAAAGAGGCAAAGGGATCTGAAGTAACACATTTAGTGGTGTGAGATTTAGTTGGTTAACATGAGACCGACACTGAACCAGTGGCTCCTCTAACTGGTGATTTGATCTCTAGCAATGGCAGGAAAGGCTGTGATAGTGGTTGCTATAATCTTGATTTAAGAACATTAGGAGAATGCACCCCAATGTTCATAGCAGCACTATTTACAATATCTAAGACATTGAAGCAACCCACGTGCCCTTTAACAGATGAATGGATAAAGAAGATATTATATAGATGCATATGTATATATATGGAATATTAGCCATAAAAATAACAAAATTCTGCTATTTATGGTAACATGGATGGGCCTAGAGGATATTATGCTTAGTGAAATAAGTCAGACATAAAAAGACAAATACTATATGATATCACTTATATGTATCTAAAAAATAATACAAATGACTGTCTATGCAAAATAGAAACAGACTCACAGATATGGAAAACAAACTTATGATAACCAAAGGAGAGAGGGAATGAGGGAGGAACAAATAAAAGGTATGGGATTAACAGATATAAACTACTATGTATAAAATAGGTGAGCAACAAGTATGTATTGTATAGCACAGAAAATTATAGCCATTATCTTGTAATAACTTATAATGGAGTATAATATGTAAAAATATTTAATCACTATGCTATATGCCTGAAACTAATATAATATTGTAAATCAACTATACTTCAATAAGGAAGACAAAAGAAGGTTAAGAGTAAAACCCAAATCATAAAAATCCAATCATGCTTGAATGTATTTAACTCTTGAAATCTATAGTTGAGTATTGTGAGCAAGAAAAAGCTATATTACATTCCTTGTGAGTTTAACCTTAACTTAATGTTGTGGATTAGGTCTGTATAATTCAAGTGTTTTTCCATGACCTCCATCTTTCAGTGAAGAGTTCAAGACCAACTGCTGACACAGTGACAACAGTTAGCCCATTAGCTCATATTCAAGGTTCAGCTCTAACCTGGAATGTTTGATGTTACATATTCCTACCTCTCCAGATAAGTGGCAGTTAAGAGTTATTGTATTGTTCCTCAGTGAGAGTCTTAGTGAGAATGATAACAACTATGACTGCTTCCTCTGCCTGTCACTACAATGATTAACACATACGATACTCAGTCAAATATAGAAGGCAAGATAGGTAGAGATATTCAGCCTATGAAATACAATTGTATCTATGGCATCAAAGGGAAAACTAATAAGGAATTCTCTTTAAATGGACAATTTCAAACCATTTAATCTAAGTATATTGTATAGGACAAATGTATAGGCTTAATATAAGAATAATGTATTGGGCAACTGGTACAAGAACTGATTGCTTCTATGGGTTCTTTTCACATGATGTAGTGCGAAGAGATGATGATTTACAATAATGCCTGGCTCTATTAAGCCTCTTAAATTCTCTAAGTCTCAGGTTCCTCAGTATTAAGTATTTTTAACTCAGTAGTTATCACAAAGATTAAATGAGAGAATGTGTATGTTTGTAAGAACTCCATAAACAATAAACTATCATGTGTAAATCATCACCTTTGTGAGATTATATGAATATTTTACATATCTACCAAACTACTGGAAAATGTTTATATAAATCTTATATACATGTATTTAGTTTATCTGCCTTACATGCTAGAATTTGAGCTCAGTCATGAGGGCCTTATTGAATGTTGGATGAATGAATGGATATTTGGATGTACTTTAATAGATTGACCAGCCTTCTTTACATTATAAACTCAATTGTTCATTGATTCAAATATATATTTACTGAATGCCTAAAGTGTGTATGGCACTATGAAAAGTGCTGGGAATACAAAATCAGATAACGTATCCTTATATTGTTTGACTAAGTTACTGCCTAGTGAAAAGACAAGAATAAACTAATAAAATGAGAGAGTTATTCTGGTGACAGAATGCTTTATATACTGTACTTCATTTTAGTTCTCATATCAAACCTTTGGCGTAGCTATGGTATCACTCACTTAAATAAAAAAAGAAATATATTAGACTATTAGACTTAAGAGTCTTACCTTAAATTTCTCAGTAATCACAGGTGGTTTCACAAATACATACTCTTTATGAAGTTACCACAATAAGTTTGTACATTTGAATTGCACATGCATCAGAGTGTGTGGTGTGTGTGTGTGTGTGATGCTGAGTAAAACAAACAAGCAAATCACTATTTGTTTAAATGGCTGAAATATCAAGAAACTGAAATTTTTTTCTGAGAACTGGCTGATGCTTTCAGCTACTCTTTAAAAAGTCACTCATAGTGGGAAGCAGCCACATAGCACAGGGAGATCAGCTCGGTGCTTTGTGACCACCTAGAGGGGTGGGATAGGGAGGGTGGGAGGGAGGGAGACACAAGAGGGAAGAGATATGGGAACATATGTATATGTATAACTGATTCACTTTGTTATAAAGCAGAAACTAACACACCATTGTAAAGCAATTATACTCCAATAAAGATGTTTAAAAAAAAAATGTTCTCAGTACAGTCCCCCAAAGCATGAAAATGGCATTAAGACTTCTTTTATGGAAGATTATCTAAGGAACTATAATTTGTTTAAAAAACTAGTCCAGGGCTTCCCTGGTGGCGCAGTGGTTGGGAGTCTGCCTGCCGATGCAGGGGACATGGATTCGTGCCCCCGTCCAGGAAGATCCCACATGCCACGGAGCGGCTGGGTCCGTGAGCCATGGCTGCTGAGCCTGTGCGTCCGGAGCCTCTGCTCTGCAACGGGAGAGGCCACAGCAGTGAGAGGCCCGCGTACCGCAAAAAAAAAAAAAAAAGAAAAAAAAAAGAAAAGAAAAAGAAAAAAACAAACAAAAAAACCAGTCCAAAAGTTTTAAACTCCAAACAAGTACTGGGAAAAGCAGGGGAAGGTTCAAAGAAGTGAAGTTGTGCTGAATAGACTCATCCCGCCTAGTCGGGGAAGTCAATAAAGAACTATAGATTAAACAACAACAACAACAAAAAAGTCACTCAAAGCTAGTTCATTACTAGTGGAATTGGTAAAATTAGACATGTATAAATTGTGAAGATTTGAGAAGACACAAAAAAACTGTTGAAACTGGCAATAACTAAATATATAGAAGCACTAATTTCAGGGTACTTTACTTGTAGACATATTTCACTTTTGTCATATTTTACTTCAAATAGTAAAATTAGAAAAGGAAAAATGAAAAGTAACTGATCACATATAAGCAATCTAAGAAAAAAAGCATGATAATATGAATTGGTTTTGTGATTTTGATTCTTAGGTAATCATCTTAACTTGTATTCCCAAATTATTAGAAATCTATATGGGCTCTATATGTAAACATATGGACATTTGAAGCTTTATTTATTTATTTTTTTTCTGATGGTGAAGAAACTGATTTCAGTTGGCAAAAAACCCAAATCAAACCAAACCAAAACCAAAAACAAGACAGTTGAACAGTGCCGCCATCTACTGCTCAGAGAGCTGTCAAGCACTCCTGTGAATAGATTGTCCCCCACAATGCATGAAATATGAATAGTTAAGTGTTGATGGCATCCAAATAACAAGTCTATTGGATTACCTACAGCAATAGCTTCCCAAATTACCTGGTTGGAAATTATCATTATAAGTCCATCAGAGAACTGCAGCTTACAGTCAATAGTGAATAGTAGCAGATTAGGCAATGCTGAATTTTGTTTCACACACTCAAAAAATGAAATCTGTGTGTATAAGAGTATTTTCTATTGAAATAGATGACCATACTAAACAGAGTAATTTCTGTTCCATTGTACTAATGAGGTTTTTTGGAGACAGAAATAAAATGGACACTGAAGGAGTATCATTGAGGATAAAGCACATTGTTTGCTGTAAGTAGCAAAGACTGATACATTCAGCAGAAGAAAGGCTCACAGAACTGTAAAGAGAGTTTTATTTAGGCATCTGTTTTAAAACTCACCAGGCAATATTGACAGCACATCCTGTGTGCTAGCTAGTGAGCCAGGTCCTTGAACAAGTGAGGAGGCAGAACCATCATGGTGGGAAGGCTCACAGACAAGCCAAATGACAGTTGGACACCGTCTTTGTTTGCTTAACAGGAAAAGTTATTACCTTTGCTTGTTATCCCAAGAAGACTAATGGAGCTCTCATGGGTCTCTCTTTCCAGACACTAAATAACATTAATTACAAAGATCCTAATTAAAACAGGGAGTAGGGAATGTGAAGTTCAAAATTAAACCAAAAACCCCTTGACTGACATCCTTTGTAACTTTCTCTTGTCACGTGTACTCTTTAAAATCCTGGTGTCTTGAGCCTCCCTGGTGGCGCAGTGGTTGAGAGTCCGCCTGCCGATGCAGGGGATACGGGTTCGTGCCCCGGTCTGGGAGGATCCCATATGCCGCGGAGCGGCTGGGCCCGTGAGCCATGGCCGCTGGGCCTGCGCATCCGGAGCCTGTGCTCCGCAACGGGAGAGGCCACAACAGTGAGAGGCCCACATAACGCAAAAAGGAAAAAAAAAAAAAAAAAAAAATCCTGGTGTCTTGCATTAACTCACTTCACCTTAAAAATATTTAAATTGAAAAAAAAAAGGATAGAAATGCATCTGCTCTAGTTTTTTGGTAATCAATGTTGAGATCTTCTAGCATCAGTGGAATTGGGTACATGCTTTTCTAAATACTATATCCAAACTATGATCCAAGAGGTGTGAAGCATGAAGAGAACAAATACATGGATTTAGAATAACCTGAATTTTCAACTTTGTAATGTCTTAAATATAACTAAAATAGTCTACTTTGATGTCTTCTGAGCTTTTAGTCATACACTCTTAAGTATTAGTAGGTCATAATTATATTCTCTACATAAGTATTCTCAGGTTCCAAATATGCTTAAAGGAAGGTATTGAATATATGTAGTCAATACATAATTTTTATTAAAAATACATCAGTGCAACAAGAAAAAGCTAGGTTTATTCTAATACTATACTATTCTATAGTACTAACCCCATTTTTAAAAAGCTGATAGCATGTATTTTACTAGTTGAAAATGGTGGGAAATCTATACAGTATAATTAAAGATACATGTATGGAGATTTACTTGCAATCTTTTAAAAAAAGATATTTGGAGACATTTGTACTCTAAATAAAATTAGAATTTACATAGTTGACTACTGGACTTTTTCCACTTATGAGAATATGTACAGTTTCTGTATTTTCACTGTTCCTACAACTACTATTGAAATTCAGTGGTTTACTATTTTTTCCCTAGACAGTTGTGAAATGGGACATACAGGTACATTAAAGCAGATAAACAACTCTACAAAATAACAAGTGAACAAATGGTTTAGTTGCCACAGACACATTTCCAATATTAGTTAGCCTGATGCAACACAAAATACAGGTACTGTCCTGGGACCCATGTCTGCTTCTCTGCTATTTCCTTGTGACTGAGATAATAGTATTGATTTATAACACACATCTATGAAGTTAAGATCCGAAACTCTCTATTGCCATGAAATGAATTTAGGAAAACCTTGGAGCTTTCCATTTGAAAATATGTCTAGTGGATGCAGTCAAAACACATTGTTCACTATCAATTTTCACATGCCTTTCGATTTTCCTAGTTTTCTTCTCTCTTTTAAACTTAGTGAAGATATTGAAGAGTGCTAGAGTATAAGAAGGGGAACATCAGAGAAATTTAAAGAGGAGGTACAAATATGGTGAAATTAAATAAACCAAACATTTTTATGTGAATAGTACTCTCTGGAATTGTGCTATGTAGTGGCCCTATGTAATATCTACCATTTTGGTATATTTAACATTCTTTTTTTTTTTTTTTTTTTTTTTTTTTTGCGGTACGCGGTCCTCTCACCATTGTGTCCGGAGCACAGGCTCTGGACGTGCAGATTCAGCGGCCATGACTCACGGGCCCAGCCGCTCTGCGGAATGTGGGATCTTCCCGGACCGGGGCACGAACCCGTGTCCCCTGCATTGGCAAGCAGACTCTCAACCACTATGCCACCAGGGAAGCCCCTATTTAACATTCTTTTAAGATGAACTCAGGACTTCAGAGACCTTAAACTTTAAAGATATGAATTTAATGATATTTCTACTAAATGAGAGTTGTATATTTTTTAAAAATTTAATCAAATGTTAATTTGCCCCTTTTTGGAAGTGTTACCATTTCATTGTTGAAACCATTACCTGGCACTTAGAATTAAAAGGCATATATGATAATTAATAAAGAAATACCAAATCATTGGTAAGCTAGGTCACAAATTTTCTCTTGCAATCTGGTATTAGGGAAAAGAAATTAAAGATGGTGTACATGAATTTAATGTACTATTCATAAAAGGGAAGAAGAAAGTCATGTGAATTCAATTTTCAATGTCTTCCTTCTAACTAAATTAAATCATTCTGAGAGACATATTTAATCATTTATTTTTGAGATGAAATCATACTGTACAATACAACTTTATGTCAATTCAATTATTTTTTATTCATAAATTATTATTAGAAATATCAAATTATTTAACATGACTACTGCTAACATCATTTTAGGTAAAACTCAATGAAGTTCTGTATCAGTGTGATGTCTTTGAAATGTAATTAAGGTTTTATATGATGAAATACACAGTACATGCAGGAAATTTTCAAAAGAAGTATCTGGTAATATTTACCTACCGTGACTTAATTTGGCCAATATATTAAATATAGATAATACTAAATTATATATAATAAAAATAATTATGTGTGCTTGAGTTCTGAGTATATGGGAGTAAAGCTATTTCTTGGGATGAATGTCACTTAAAAGGAAGTAAAAATGAAAAATAAATTTCCTAAGATTCTTCCAATGAAATATGATGGCTATAGTATGACAGAGCAAGCCAAGTCTACTGGTGATAGAAGGTTTCTCCTGATAACTTGGCTTTTCCAATATCTAATACCTTTCAAGTACTCACTATATGCCCGACACTTAAGTTAGGCACTAACTACTGCTTGAAACTACTGAAAAATAGTTTTTTCCAAATTTTGTTTTGTGACAGGATACTGTTATCTAGCCTTAAGTAGTGTGTGTGAGTCTAGAACACATTCTTTCAATTAGCTGAAGGGAATGAACAATTTTGCTGACTGGGAAGCTTTGCAGGATGTTGCATTTAGTTTGATCTTATTGTTTAAACTGGTTTCGTATATGCTAGGTTCTATATGTCCCTCTACCTTGCTAGGTTCTTGACCAAATTCTTGTTGACCGTCATCATCAAGAAACATCTCTGAGTTCTGCATCAACTCCTATATAACATTTCTTTTCACAATCCTTCTCTCTTCATCCCTCACTAGTGTCCTCTGTCCGCTCATTATTTCATAGTCATACCTCTTGAAAAATTAGTCTGAACTTGTGGTCTCCCTGTTTTTGTCTCTAATTCTTTCTCCTAACCACTACAGTATGTCTTCTGTCCCTAACACTTAAGCAAAACTTTGATCAATAGGACTGCTAATTACCTCCTAAATGCCAATTTTAATAGTGTCTTTCTGTCCTCTTCCTATAGTGACATTCTAACTTTTGACATCATCAATCATTCAATTTTTAAAATAATATATTTTTCTGTATTTTCACGGCATTGCTCTTTGTTGGACTTTCTCCTTTCCCCCTAACTTTGTCATCTCAGTTTTCTTTCCCTGCATTTCTTCTTTTTGCTTATCACGTACATATGTGTTCTCTCGTTGGTCTCTGTGGAGGAATCTAACCCATATCCACAATTTCAACCACTCCACATCTTCTAATGACTCACATTCATTCATTTATTCATTCAATAGGTATTGATTGTGCATCTGTGATATGCAACATGTGTTCTAAAGGATAGAGATTACAACATAAGTATAAATGACAAATTGCCCTCATGGTGCTTTCAGTATAGTTGATGAAGCAGACAACAAATAAGGGGAATAAGCAATGTGCTTCTATGCCAGGTAGTCATAAGTGCTATGAAGAAAAATAAAGCAAGATAAGGATTTAGAGGCTTACAGAGGGGAGAATGATATTTTAGTTCAAACATTTGGAGAAGACTTCTCTGAGGGGATGTTTAAGCAGAAACCAGAATAATGTAAAAGCTAGTCCTGCATATATCATCGTCCAGTAAGAAGCATTAACTAAAATTTTGAAGTTGTCCTTGACACTTTGTCTTTCTCATGCTCCAATTCTATCTGATATTAAGTAATGTTGATATTAGCTCTTATCTTACAAGTCAATCTACTTCTATTCATCTCTATCACCATTACTACCACCACCCTAGTGCGGTCTGCCATCATCTCTCACTTGAACTATAACATAACCTCTTAGCTCTCATTTTCACTTTATCTTCCCTCTCTGATCAGTCTTGCACACTGTAGTCAGTAGAATTTTCTCAAAATATATTCCAGTTATGTTTCTTCCCAGCCTTCTCTGTTAAAACACCCCAGCGACTTTCTTTGCCCATAGGATGAAAGTCAAAGTCCTGAACATGGATCCAAGTGTCAACCCCTATATACCCTTCTAGCCCTATCTCACGCCAAGTTCCCATCTCATTATTTCTGCCCAGGCACATTGGCTTTCTTATAGACTTGTCAAATTCCATAGACCTGAAGTCAAATTGTCGACGACTCTGTTGTTCACTGTGTGTTTTTATGAAAGTCACTTAATATTACCATGCCTCAGTTTATCTGTAAAATGAAAATAATAACAATAATTAATTAGTATAATTACTATTATTAATAAATATTAATTAATAATTGTTACTATTATTCATGGGGTTGTTGTGTAAAGTGCTTACAACCATACTTATCACTTAACAAGTGCTATATGAGAGTTTACCACTATATAAATCCTTCCTGTTATATCACAGTGCCTAGAACATAGTAGATTCTCAATAAATACTTGTTGAATGATAATCTATTCCTTAGTCAGCCACTAGAGGCTCCTTCCTTTCTTCTTCTAAGTACACTAACAAGCAGGTCTCTGACTTACATGAGAATAAGTTATCCTTCCCTAGCCATAAAATATTGTAGCCAACATCTACAATATCCCTCTAGGTAATTCCTCATTTCCATTAAATTAACTTTCTTTTATTAAATCCAACTTTATATTTTATAACTTGTCTATAGTAGTGAAATGGGCAATAATACATGATGCATATTAATTAGGGATGAGGATATTTCTTCACAGATGGTGTGTGTGCTTTCTATTTCCTTCTCAGATTTAATCTAAATTGCATATGAACTATGTCTATTCAGTTTAAAAAGTGGATATAAGCTCCTGTCCTCAACAGAAAAGAACAATCAACACATACATGAGTCAGGGCTCAATTTATGGTTATATTATAACGAATAATCATTTGCTAATTTAATAAACTCAATTCCTTAACTCAAATGTTAATAAATGAAAATAGTAGCTGAACTTTGAACTGAATGTAAAATATAAAATGTTAGATTTTTTAAAACATTTAAACCCATGAGGAAACATCTTATTTTCATACCAGTTTCAATATTCTGCTAGTAATACTATACCATCCAAAGCATTTCAGGGCAGTACTGTAGCAACATATAAATGCAACTTGTTTTCAAGTTAAATTCTGTCTAGTTCTGCCTAATAATTCTGATAGAAATTCAGAAATGTTATCACCAATAAATTTAATTAAACATGATTTATCAAATTATATTATGAAGTACACTATTAAGTACTAATGTGTATTAATAGCTAGATATAAATAATTTTAGTTCATAAAGATGAGTAAAGTTTATGGTAAATAGAGTAGTGGTTAATAAATTTATTGACTGTTTTTTTTTTTTTTATTTGGGAGCACTGAAATATATTAAATATGTTTATTTGAATATAGTGTGCCCAAAGAGATTTTAAATATCGTAAGAGTAGGAAGGTGACTTTAATTTTTTTTAACCTCTAGCGGTTGTTAGTACTGCACATTTTTTAGTAAACTATCCCCTCTCTCATACTCAGAAGAAGATATATGATACATGACCTCAATGCTAACAGAAATCTAACACAGATCTACATACATATTTTAAACATTTTATTAAATTAATTCCTTGTTACAAAAACTATTTTACCTATTCTTGGGTTTAATCTTAAAAGAGTAAATGGGTATTTTTTATTTAAATAGACTGGAGCTTTACTAAAATAATTCCAAACACTATTGGTCCTTTAAAATATAACTAGTCTTATTTTTGTTAGTAAACATTGTTAATTTCTCCATTCAGGATTCCTCTTTAACCCCCATGTGTTCATAGGTCTTTGTACCTCCATTATAGCATTTATCACAGTCTGCATTGCATTATATGTGTGTGTGTTGTTTTTGTTGTTGGGTGGAAAGGCACATATACAATTGCCTGTCACTTCTGGAAGATTGTGAGTGGTTGCTAAAGTTTTTTGCCCAAGTTCCTTATCCTCAAACAGTGTTTGGATTTAAACTCACCTTCTTTGGGGTGGAAAATTCAGAAACGTCTCCCTCAGTGATATATTATGATTTAGGTTAAAAATCATAATAATAAAAATTAAAGCTAAAAAATATACACTATGAGGTTTCTCCTCACTCTACAACCCCAGCCATGTTCCTCATAACATACATTCTAAAGGAAGTAGTCAGTTTTGTAAAGACTGCTTTAAACATTTTACTAATTATCTCAAAAGTTGGATTTTGTTTCTGGGTAAATCTTATGTAGCACTTAATTTTAAGATTTGAGTAACTTGAATCTCTTGATACTGACAATCATTTACATGTAATTACAATATATAAGAGCAGAAACTAAGTTTGGTTGGAGGGCAGTAAAAAAAAAATCTGTTAAATCCTAGTGGATATAGAGCTGTTTTATAAAAATGTTGGTCTTGAATGTAGCCTTCGTATTTCCAAATAGTCAAAATTAATATGTAGTTTTAAGCAGCCTCTTTGTGACTAAATTCAAAGAAAGTGCCATGATGTTTTAGGACTTCAAATTTTTGGCCCAAAACATGCTATTTCTACTAGAATATTGATGTAGAAAAAACAACTCCATTTTATTTTCATATCTTTACACAAGATTGTGTTTACAGTGGCATTATCCACAAAAACCTTCCATAAAGTTTTTTTTTCTTGTAATTAAAACAGTAGGAATTAATGACAGGCTGGGGAAGCTTGCTGTTTTTGTAATAATGAATTGGACTATTTGAATGAGTAAAAAATGTTAATACCGTGATTATTTCAGACTGAGCTAAGTCTTGTCATAAAAAGTAAAAGTATTAAATTTGCATTAGATGTTTCAAAAATGAAATTGAATACTGTGAACCCATATAAAGGTAGTCCAACTTTGCCAAACATTATTACAATTGAAAAGGAATATAGAAGTTATAATTCAAATAACTTCACTCTGTCAGCAAAATAAACCCACTGATTTTTGAACCTAAGGTCACTGGTTTCATTAAATCTATATATTCACTTCCTTGGCTTGTCTGTGTTGCTTCATCACACTACTCTTTCAGTGGTTTATAGAGGGTCTGTAGTTTTCCTAATGTAGGGCCTTTTAGCTAAATGTTGTGTATTGTGACATGTGAAAAAAATCCTCACTTATTTAAAAATATATGATGATTAAAAATTAAATTCTGTAGGAGACATGGATCATTTGTAACCACAAATGTAGAGGAAATTATTGGAAGCCAATTGTTAAAATAAGTCAAATAGTGAAAAATGCCTTGTAATATGATTAAAAAGTTACTCTTCTTGTCTCATTGTTTTAGAATATACATCTTTACCGGATGCTCTACAATCGTTGTCTGATACTTCCAAGTTTTGATATTAAGCTTAAAATAAAGTTTTTTAAATAGAGTTCTGGGAAAAAGTGATTTTATTTTTTAAATATTTAGATGGGAAGACATATTTTGTGACCTCTGTGTGTGTGTAGTAAGAAAGCCCTTGAAGAATAAACCAACTTCAAAATTCACACTAATGTCTACAATCATTCTGAGTTTCAAAGATTTTTGTAGTTTTTCTAACATTTGTGTATTTTTAGAAAATTGTTTTTGTTTGTTCTGTTCTCTGTCTTCCTATCTTGCTTAGCTGCTAATACTTTTCCCTGGATGAACCCAAATATCCAGTTACTCTGTTTCTGTGCCTCTGAGGACAATAAAATACTCGCACCACTTGATGCAATTACAAGCTTATGATTTCTGTCTTATACTGGCCCTCAGTATTCTCTGACTATTTTTACCTTGTGAAGAGGCTCCTGTGAGCTTCCTTTCCCCTCTCCATGGACACCTGTTTTGCTGGTGCACACAGTGAAATCTGAACAATGTCCCTCCTTTGAGCCACTTCGAACCTCTTCTCTCTGTCTCATATTTTCTCTCATTCTGAGAATATGTTACTGTTTCCTAATTTACCAAGCAAAATAATGATAGAAGGGCATGAATTTCTGCGCTGTCGCTCTTTTCCAGCTGCCAACTTTTCTTTCACTGTTGATTCAGAGAAAGCATTGTCTTTCTTCCTTTACACAGCTTACCTTTTTTACCTTCACTCTTGCTCTCATCCCAGCTGCAGCATTTCTCCATGATTTCTTCTCATTCCTGGATCATCAGTCTCTTCTGACTCACTGGCTCCTCTCATGCGTCCTTTATATCAATTCTCCAGGACTTGTGGATGAACAACCCCAAACTTATCTCTTCTTCCTAAAGTGACTGCCTATTTATTTATTTACTTTTTAAAAGGAACACAATATTTTATTGACCATCCGTTCTCAAATCCTTGCTTTCCCCTGAGTCCACTGCAATCTAGTGGCTTTCAACAAGGTCACTAGACCTTGTTGTTATGGACTGAATTGTGTCCCCCACCCCCCCACCAAATTCATTTGTTGAAGCCCTAACTCCCAATTCGATGGTATTTAGAGGTGGGAGTGAATTAGGTTTAGATAAGGTCATGAGGGTGGGTTTAATGTCCCTATAAGAAGTGAGGAGACATGAGAAAGTGGCTACCTACCAGCAGGGAAGAGACCCCTCCCCATGGAACTGAATTGGCTGGCACCTTGATCTTGGACTTAACCAGCCTCCAGAGCTGTGAGAAATAAGTTGCTGTCATTTAATCCACTCAGTCTATGGTATTTTGTTACGGCGGCCCACGATAACTAATGTAGACTTTGGGGTGCTGTTGTAGTAAATACCTAAACATAGGAAAGCAGCTTTGGAACTGTGAAGTGGGTAGAGTTTGGAAGAGTTTTGAGGTGAATGCCAGAAATATCAATGTTAGAGGTGATTCTGGTGAAGTCTCAGATGGAAATTAGGAACATATTATGGAAAACTGGAAGGAAGGTGATCCTTGTTATAAAGTGGCAATGAATTTGGCTGAATAGTGTTTGCATTCTAGTGTTTTGTGGAAGTTAGAACTTGAGAACAATAAAATTGAATATTTCACCGAGATTTCTAAGCAAAGTGTTGAAGGAGGGCCTTGGTTCCTCCTGGCTACTTATAATAAAATGTAAAAGGAGAGAAATGAATTGAAGAAGGAATTGTTAAGTGAAAAGGAATCAAAACTTAAGAATTTGAAAAATTATCAGCCTATCCATATTGCAAAAAATTAGAAAGCATGTTCTAAAGAGAACACGAAGGGTATGGCTGGAATATCAATCAATAGAGAGCTTATGAGATTATAAAAGAAGAAGCACTGCCAGTTTGAACTGAAGGGGATGGAGACAGGACAAAATGAAGGAAGGCTGTTAAATTCCTTGAGTAGCTCTTCAGAAAATGGAGCTATTTGGCTGTGAATGCACACTCTTCTTTAAGAAGAGGGAAATATGTCTCAAAGGCAATTCAGAAATGAATAAGGCCAGTGCCTTGGTTTACACAGGCCAGATAGCCTCTACTCAAAGCCATGGAGCTGGGACTGCCCTATGGAGCTATGGAGGATGGGATGGGACCCCTGCCCAGCTCTTCTGCAGAGGCAGGGCTGCCACCCCAGTAGGTCCTGAAGGCAGAACATTGAACCAAAAATTAATATTCTTGAGACTTAAGATCTGATGGAATTTACCTTGTTAAGTTTTGGATATGCTTGGATATGCACATCACCCTTTCTTCTTTCTTGTTTCTCCATTTTGGAATGGGACTATCTATCCTAGGTTTATCCCCCATTGTATTTTGGTAGCACATAACTTGTCTGGTTTCACAGGTTAACAGATGGAGAGGAATTTTGCCTCAGGATGAATCACACCTCAAGTCTCATCCATATCTGAGTTAAATAATATTTAGATGAGACTTTAGACTTTAGAGTTGATGCTGGATCAAGTTAAGAATTTGGGGGCTCTTAGAATAGAATATATATATGTTGCATGTCAGAAGAACATGAACTTTGAAGGGCCACAGACAGAATGGCATTTTTGTTGTAGTCTGAGATGACTAACACACCAATGTTCCCATTTACAAACTCAAGAGTCTCCATTCAATTATCTTTTTTTTAATCTCTCTATTGCACCTAACACTGTCATTAATTTCACCTTCCTGAAATTCTCTCTTGTTTTCTCTCCAATTCCACAATACCACTCCATCATGTTCTTCTTCTATGAATCTGACCACTAGTACTTTCAGTCACTTTTGTTAGTTTCCTGTTCTGTTACCCACTCACTTAACAGTAATATTTCCCCCTGAGTTTTACCTGGAAACATTTAAATTCTCTCCCCCTCTCTTTTGGCTTTATTATCACTGATGAGCTTTCATCTTTATCTGCTGTTCTCAACCTAGAATTAATTCTCCAAGTTATTGCATTAGTCAAATGCTAAACCATTGCTATCTGAGCTAGTATTATACATCTTAATCAATCTCCTTGATTCGTTCTAATCTCTTTTGTCTTTGTCTACTCTTTGCACAATTACCAAGTATGATCATGTCAATTTGTTTATCAAACTTCCAGTGACTCCTTTGCATGTCTTATTAGGTAGTAACAATTAAGTTACACACTTACTTGTGGCACTTCTAGCCCTTGTCAACTTCTGTCCCATCCTCAAAGAACTTCTTGAATTTTTTTCCAAATATATTATTACCTTTTAGGACTCTATGGTTTTTTACATGCTTTTTATCCTTTCTAGAATACTCTTACTGTATTATAGCAAAATATTTAAATATCTATGTTTCATTCAATCTTAAGCTTAAATTTCACTTTTTCTGAGAGATCTTCTGTAATCAACACAAAAAGTGTTACATTCCCCTTTTTCTGTACTTTCAGAACACTTCCTTTACATTTTCTGTTGTGCCCATGTATATCTCTCACACCAGGCAATGAATAACTTGAAGGAAACACTATATTATCTTTATATGTAAAACCATTTGCAGAGTGCCCAGCAGCACATAATAGCTACTCAATAGATAACTGTTGAAACAAGAAAACTTTCTTTATCCTTTTCAACTATATGTAGAATGAATTTTATACACAATGACTATTATATATATAATAAGCTAGAAATAGATCAAGAGGAGATAAATAATGTCTTACTTCCAGTTCTTTTTAGTAGCTGATAACCCAGTGGAATATGTATACATATATACAAATATGAGATAGCCCCAATTTTTATATATAATGTATTCATAAAAGAGGCAAGAGTAAAAATCTTAAATGTGAACAATAGATCTACATGTTATAAGTGAGATTAATAGATAAGAGTATCATAAAATATCGAATTTTCCATTACCCTTACACCTCATCTACAGTGATGGATGTAGAGCTTTTCCTTCCTGTGCTTCAGTTTTGCTCTTTTAAAACTTCATATATAGTCAATTAGTTTAAGTTCAATGAGTGCACAACAGAGGCTAAAGATATGCTAATTTCAACATCTTTAATGATTTCTCTATATGTCTTAATTTTAGTAATTTCATGAGAAAATTTTTATAATTTTTAATTTTTTTACCCTATTTTATTTTGAACATCAAGATGAAGTGTCATTCAGATAATTGTACAAAGAAACAAAAGTGTATAAGCACAAAATAAAAAAGTTGCTGTCTATGAAAGACAGCAATACCAAGACATGTGGTTGTTGGGTGATAGATGATCTTTTAGATTCTAAGAATAAAAGTATGCTTGAAAACACCTGAAAAAATTGCAAGTTGATTGAAAGGTGAAATTCTGAAAAATACCAATCAACTATAATGCAAGGTGCTGGACAAAGGGGACAGTAATAATAACGAACAATGCAGAGTGTTTTGATGAGGTACCATTCTAAGAGTTTTATAAGGACTAGATCATTTAATTCTCATAACAACCTAATGAAAAAGTGCTATTATTATCCCCATTTAAAAGACGAAGAGACTGGCAAACTGAGAAGCTCACTAACATGGTTAAGGTCACACAGCTGCATTTAGTGAGTGATTGAGCTAATATTGAAGCCTGGGGATTTTTGTTCTAGACCTAACACTCATCATTATATTCCACTCTCTAATTGTCAAAGATGAACAGGAATGGGCTGTGGATGATGTTGTAGAACATGGTTTGTGGGATGTATATTTCAACTTTCTTCCATGTGAGGTATTAACTGCATAAATCTGTGAGCTAGAAAGAAGCACAGATAAAGAGGGCAGCATTCAAATTCCATTTTGACAGTGGGCATGAACAACACCCTGATTTCCCTACCTTCATAGAAAAACAAATAGTTTTTAGCACAAAACCCCCAAGACTCCTGGAAGTAAAAATATTCACTAAACAATTTGCAGCACATGCAAGTAAGCTGGAAAAGTTGCAGATATTTAACATCTAAAAAAAATAAGAAAGAAAGAAAGGGACAATATAATAAAAATCATCATTAACAATACAAATTTACTTCCAATAATATTAAACATTTATTATCTTTTTCTTCTTCTTTTACTTTTAATTGTTATGAAACTGTATGTATGTGAGTAAATTTATTATTTTTTTGAGTTCCTTCTCTCCTATCCTGGTGATTCAGAGGCAATAGAAGGAGTATGGATAAATAGATGCAGAAGGGAGAAGAGGAAATCAATCAATTGACTACTATTTACTGACTGCCTAAAATGTGACGGAACTGGTAAATGTGAGGAGGGTCAAACTGATTTATGTCATCACAGCAGGAGCACACCATCACAGTTCCAAGCAGTTCACAATCCATAAGGGTTTGCAGCAAAAGAATTAAAGGTGATCAGATTAAATCTTTAACTTTTAGGTTTTGAACAAGCCAGAACAAAGCTCTCTATTTCCATTCCTCTCTGTGGTGCTTAATTATCTTAAAAATAGTTTTACAGGGACTTCCCTGGTGGCGCAGTGGTTGAGAGTTCGCCTGCCAATGCAGGGGACACGGGTTCGTGCCCTGGTCTGGAAGGATCCCACATGCCGTGGAGCAGCTGGGCCTGTGAGCCATGGCCCCTGAGCCTGCGTGTTCAGAGTCTGTGCTCTGCAACGGGAGAGGCCACAACAGTGAGAGGCCCACAGCATACCACACACACACACACACACACAAAAAAAAATAGTTTTACAAACTAATAATGTCAGTAGATGAGTGCTCAATTGGGAATCAGACGTATTTGAGGTTCTTTTCTACCTTTCACATGAAACTGATAACACTGTGTAATATGCTGTGTAGTATTTCTAAAGCTTTAGTATAGAAGTTGCAGACTAACATAAATATAAGTGCATGTTCTTTCTGCATTATAAAAGGACTCTGATTTAGCCATACATAGAAAGTTATTTTATCAAGATTGACAATCTCAGGGTTTAGTTTAAGATAAACAGATAGACAGATTGAGGTCGATAGGGAAAATTGGACCTTGTGAAGTCATATCATTGAAGGACACAATCTACTTGGGAGTAAGGGAAGGCTTTGTGGAGGAAATGACATCTAATTTGTGATCTAACAGAGTGTTAAGATTTTAACCAAGTCTGAAGCATGGTAGGAAGAGTGTATCAGTGTGTGGTGAAGGGGTGTTACAGGTAAAGGGAAGAGTGAGTGCAAAGACAAAAGAGTCAAGAGAATTTTCAGGTTGGCTTGGACAGAGTTCCAGGTGAGGAATTCCAAGAAAAGCAAGAGTGACATGCTGAGTCAAGTTACTTGAGGACATTTTTCAGCTGTAAGAGAGAGAGATGGTTCAGGACATGTACATGACAGCTTGTGCATACGTGTGCATGGGTTGAAGAGTAATGGAAGATGATGAAATTATGGAAAGTGCATGAGGTCAAAGAGAGGAGAGGGATGTAACCGTTTCCCATGCCTACCTCTTGGACTAGGTCTGACTCTTTAAGGAGTATGGAGCTGAAGTTACTGAAGAAGTTCTGAAGGGGACTTTGAGGCTAGGGTCTCAACAAGATCTACTGGTAGAGCTGGGGGCAAAATATGGTGCAGAGTTCAGAAGCAGGTAGAGCACTTTGCCAAGGCTGTGCACAAGACAGTGGTGCTCTGACATGGTGAGGAGGAGAGGATGGAAAGGCATCATTCACTCTTTTGAATTATCATAAGCTGCAACTTCTGAAGAACCAAGGCTGCTATCTGCAGTCTCAGCAAAGATAGCATTTCCACAGTGGCTCCAGCTTAAGGTTTAATGACTGCATATATCAATGAAGAGCCCTGAGAAAAAGAAGCAAGACAGTATTTATGAACATCTGCAGGCTCCCTTGGGAACCCCAGAAATATCTGGAAAAGGTTTGAAAGGGGCAAGTAGCAATAAATGCTCTGCCAGCAGGTTGGGCCTAGAAACTGAAATTTGTGTCATTACTGTGACATCATATGTATCCCCAAGCCTATGAAGACAGCAGAAACTCAGAATACAGCTTATCAGTTTAAATAAAGCTAAACCATCCTCATGTTATAGGTATGCGATGATATCTGCTCCTTCTATGGTAATGTTGGGATAGAAAATGAGCCAAGGTATAAAGCAGGTATTTCTTTTTTTTTTAGTTTTTGTTTTTTTTTAAATTTTTATTATTTTTAACATCTTTATTAGAGTATAATTGCTTTACAATGGTGTGTTAGTTTCTGCTTTATAACAAAGTGAATCAGTTTTACATATACATATATCCCCATATCTCCTCCCTCTTGTGTCTCTCTCCCACCCTCCCTATCCCACCCCTCTAGGTGGTCACAGATCACCGAGCTAATCTCCCTGTGTTATGCGGCTGCTTCCCATTAGCTTTCTATTTTACGTTTGGTAGTGTATATATGTCCATGCCACTCTCTCACTTTGTCCCAGCTTACCCTTCCCCCTCCTCATATCCTCAAGTCTATTCTCTAGTAAGTCTGCATCTTTATTCCCATCTTGCACCTAGGTTCTTCTGACCTTTTTTTTTTTTTTTAGATTCCATATATATGTGTTAGCATAAGGTATTTGTTTTTCTCTTTCTGACTTACTTCACTCTGTATGACAGTTTCTATGTCCATCCACCGCACTACAAATAACTCAGTTTCATTCCTTTTTATGGCTGAGTAATACTCCATTGTATATATGTGCCACATCTTCTTTATCCATTCATCTCTTGATGAACACTTAGGTTGCTTCCATGTCCTGGCTATTGTAAATAGAGCTGCAATGAACATTTTGGTACATGACTCCTTTTGAATTATGGTTTTCTCAGAGTATATGCTTTCTCTTATGTCCTTATGCTAAGACTAGAGATAAAGTCCTAGCATTCTGTCAGAGGGAGAGTACAAAGGTTGAAACAAGGACGTGGGCTTCCAAATCAACAATGGATTGAAATGTAAACTGGAAGCTGTGGTTCAGAACCTTCTGAAGATTTTGAGAAGGAAGGCCCCTGAGTAAGAGGAGCAGGGGTCAGAGGAATTGTTGGGATGTAGCTGGGTGACTTTCAGAGGGAATGTATGGTACACCATTTCAAGTTTTACATGTGCTGAGTAAGCATTTGCATAGATGGACCAAGTCCATTGACATCCAAATAAGATAGAGGCAGAATTGGATTGAATGACACATATTACATGTAAACACTAAATTGGCTCAAATCACATGAGAGCTTTTAGTGTTCTAGGAATTTTACATTTTTTTCCATGGGAAGATATTTATTTAAAAATATTCAGTAGTTATCAATAAACTCAACTGCCAAGGCTCATATCTGAATATACCACACAGGAAAATAGTTATTGCGATTTTTTAGTTTTGTATTATGGAAAAAGTTTTGCTTTGTAAAGAGAATACCTCATAAAAATTGATATAATTGTCCTAAGAAGGAAACTATGGCATACATATTCCCACCCACTGAACTTTATGGTTTCCAGCCAGTAGCATGCAATTCTGTGAAACTAGAGAATATTAGAAATGATCTGTTTCTGTTTAGTTATAACTAAGGCCTCCCTATAGTGTTTGAATGTATTTGCATAATATGTATGCCCAGAGAAAGTCTCAGTTTCTATCTGTTGATCTAGAGGTAGCTGTATTAATAGGTTGCACACTTCATTTATTTTTAATTAATTTATAAAGAGACACAGAGGATAACTTCTACAACCCACAGACATATCCATTCTCATTGCAATCTATATCTTTATTGATCAGCTACCTAAGGAGTAGAAGTAATCCATTTTAGGTTTACTTCTCTAAGAGAGTATGAACACTACACGATTCACTCCTCCCATTTGTAATCATATTGACAAGAGGTCAGTGAGAGGGGAAAACAGTAGCATGTTTAGTATTCTCTTGATCTAGGCAGATGAGCTTTTCACCTGTAATTTATTTAGTAAGAAAGCAGTGGCTTCTCACATATACTTTTTAACTTACTCTTTTTGTTTATTAATTTTATTGTTTTCATTTTGTTGTTTCTTTAAGAGAAATTTTGGGTCTCAAGGAGGCTGTTCTGCAAGTTCTTCCAATGGAAATTTTCAAAAGCTTGCAAAAGGTGGTAAATAAAATTTCTGAAGAAATATTTGAAGAAATTGTAGGAAACAAGAAGAAAAAAATTCTGTTACCCCTGCCAGCCTCAGGAATCTTTACATAGTGTCCTCATTCACATTCCTTGGTACTCTAATATTACCATCTGGAATTTGGCCTAATTGTTGCAGGGTTTGTTTTCCTCCTTCTTATCATAAATATCACAGATTTTACATTTGTTCTATTTACATTGCAAAGAAAAAGCTACTCTCTGGACAGCCTTTCAAACTTTTGGTCTTATTGTTTATTTAATCCAACCACAAACATGTACTGAGTGCCAGGTAAATGCCAGGAAATCTTCAAATTGTTGAAAGTACATAGTTGAATTCACAAATGTTGGTTTATAAAGTGCTTCCAGAGGTACTGTCCTAGGAAACCCAGAAAAACTAAAGTTTGTTTATAAGTTTTAAATGAGTATTATGTACAAGAGTTTTCTCTTGATTGAACTCTTAGAGCATTTATTGTCTATATAACAACAATTCACTTGTATATACTGTCTTTTTTAGTTTTATATATGGTTTTATATAGTCTATTGATACCTACGGTCATATAGAGAAATGGTTAAGATTGTTGCCTTTGGAGTTAAGCTGCTTGCACTCAAATCTTGGTCCTTCTGGGCTTTGCCATGCACTAGCTATTACTCTTGGGCAAGTTATTTTACTTCTCTGTGTGTCAGCTTCCTCATCATAAAATGGGAATAATAGTAGCAGAGATCTCAGTGAGTTCTTGTAAATTCCTGTATATATAGCACTTAAAACAGTCCCCTGGCACCAAGTGTGTAAATAAATGTTAACTATTTAGTAGATACAAACATATATAATGAAAATATACACAGTTACGTTTGTCTTTCCCATGTGATTTCAGTGTTCTCAATTAACAAGAAATAGCTCCATGTTGTATCTTCCACAGTGACTGTTACTATTATTGTTTGTTTAGATTCTTCTACATTGAAATTAGTACTAAACAGCAGATAATTTATGTTGTTAAGCCAATTTATAGCCTTTTACAAATAGTATTAATGTTCAATTCAGTCTTGTTTGCAGTGTCAAAGAGATGGAGTTAAGTTTGGTACCCTTCAATAGGGGAATAGACAACTGACAGTGCATGCCTGTGTTATACATGTGTATATGTCTGTGAATTCATATGTATAATTCAGTGCAGCTATGAGAACTGGATTACATATAGCAACATGTTTGAATCTAAAAAAAAGCTTAATGAGTAAAACATGATCTTATTTAATACACAATACTATTTATATATTAGAAATAACACAAAGCACTTGTTAGAAAATATGGATAAGAAGAAATAAACATACGGATGATAGATTGAAAGGATATGTGTTAAAAACATTATTGTTGGTATTTATGCTGGATAAAGAATGGGATTGATGTAGAAGATAGAGGGAAACAATGATCATAGTGTGCATGAATTATAGAGTGTGGTTAGCTTAAAATTCTGAGTACTTGAGATCCTAAAAGAAAACAAGTCACACACATTTCCTTAAGTTGGCTCCTAGAAAACAATCTCTGAGAAAAGTTTGCATGTAGGAAGTTTTTCTTAAGTGTTTTCAAGAACAACACCTATCAGACAGTGAAAAAGCAGTATTAGGTAGAAGGAAAAGTTCATCTATGATAAAACTGCAACAAAGGAATCATTCAATCCCATGGGGTGTCCCAGAACTAGAACAGCTCTTCATAGTTGTCAAGAGAGGTATGGCCTTTGTAACTCAACATCAACAAATTACTGGATGTGGGCTGCCTCCAGTGAGAGGATGAGCCCCTGGCAAAGCAGCTCCCCTTGTAGTTGGGTTGGCGGTGTCACTGCCTCAAAAGAAAGGCAGCCAAGATGAGAGCCCTCAGCAATCAACACTCCCAGAAGCTGAGGTTACGAGAATTTGGGCCTGAAGAGGTTTCTGGGTGGCACACCATAGTATCTACTACATGCATGTATGGATACACACACACATACACACACACAAATATATTATTGGAACTAAATTTGAAAGTTGTATTTCAAATAGCAACCAATAATGTTTTCACTACACACTATTAAAATGATGGAAATTCAGTTGTCCTCAATATTGCAAAATCTTCTTAAGAACTGCAACCTGACCACGTCTCTTAAAGATCATAGGTGCAGTTGGAAAATGTGAGAATTAAACTGGAGTATTAATGCCAAGCCAGTCTGGGACAACCATGTGAATCTGCTTTTCTTCCTGAGCAGCATAAGAGGAAGAACATTCAGGGACAAATAGAATGAGAAACAGAAGTCACCACACCCAACAATGCTGAGTAATCAGTAGGTGTTTTAGTTGGCTGCCTTTTCCTTCTCTTATAGTGGTTGAATTGTATTTTTCATCAGAATGATGAATTTGAGATCATTTATTTAACACATGGTATCTTAGAATATTGAATGTTCTAGGTGTTTTACAAACATTAAGGCATTGAATCCTCAAGACAATCCTCAGGGTAGATATTATTATTATCCCCATTTAATGAATAAAGAAAAGGAAACACAAATAAATTGACCAAGATCACACAGATAGTAAGTAGCCAGGGTTTAAACATCAGATGCACTAAACTGACTTTTAGTAAAACGTGTTCACTGTTCTCACTACACATTTGAAGGGAGACATCTACTCTACCTCTTCCTTTACTGTTACCTGTGTCTATTATTGGCCACCACTTAATATTTTAGATAGATATATTTTCCAGTTCCATCATGGAATAAAGATTTAAAGCTAGAGAACACCTCAGAGATCATTTAGGCCAATTTATGACTTTTATAGAAGAGGCGAATTGAGTAACCGTGGTCATAAACCTTCTGAGCAGCATGTCTGGGACTTCTCTCTTGCAACACTAAGTTCTGTGTTCTTTCTACTGTGCCATGAACCAGCTTTGGCTGGTTGAAAAGACTTCTCAGTTGATTCAATCACAGAGCCCCCTTAGTTTCTCTCCACGCACTATTTGGATAAAGTCAGTCACTTCATCCAAAAAGGTCTTTTTCTTCCCTTGAACATGCTCATATCTTTAGCCCTAATAGTAGAGAGCATTAGAGTTAGATTTTTTTTTTCCCCTCACGGGTAGAATTGTTTTCAGAAGGAAAGGTAGAAAGGAGGAGCGATTTTCATCTGAAGGTAGTTTTCCTGAAGCTTCCTGTTATTCAGAAAGCTTCCGGTTATTTGAATGAAAACATAAAAGAATGTACTCTTGCTAATTCCAGAGATTAATGCCTATGAGAACTGACTACAGCTTGAAATTTTTAGCTCCACACACGTGTTTGATGAAAATGTCGCCTGGACTATATATGGGAAGCAAATATTTATTGACAGAAATAGTCTGGTCTCTCTTGACTTCCGTTAGCTTCCTGCAGCTGGGCAGAATGCATTTTAACGTTGGATTAAAGCATAATCATGATGCATTTTTTTCTAGACAGCTGTGAGTCAATATCATAAGACTGAAAAGAAGGTCATTGCTAGATGTTCATCGATACCAATATTTTAAAATTGTCAACCACTGATTTTTTTTTCCATAGAGCAGTTTATATGAGTCAATTCTAACCAGAGCTTAAAACTTTAAATTCAGTTGTAATAAAATTATCCTTGGATTTTGTATTAAAGTGCATTTCTGAAGGTCAAGAGTAAAATTTGACTTTCCCTATTGAGTTTGTGTTTATTGATGCATATTGTAAGAGGTATGAGCAAAACAGAAAGTAAGTAAGCAGTCTTGAAAACTCATTAATGCATTTAGAGCAAGTATGAAAATGGTAAAGTTCTGAGTGGTGTGGTGATAGTAAATTCTGAGTAGTTTGAGTAAAATCAGAATTGCAGCACTTGGATCAAGAAGTAGACAAAATGCCCCGAAAACACCTCCACCCAGAATGCCCCTCAGCACTGAGTGATAAAAGGCAGATTCTTTGGTACAGAAAATCTACTATTTTATTCACCCATGGAAAACATCCTGCAGCATTGAAAACGTTTTGACCTATCCTGTTTATGACTTTTATCTTCACTAAATTCCTGAATATGTGATATGTTTATGGAAAACACCAAATCTTTTATTAGATTCTTTAATTTTTCCTTCTCCTTATATGACAGCACCCTCAGGTGCATCATTATTAAAATAATATTTTGAACAGTAATTATTCCAAAACTTGTAACCACACATTAATAATGATGGGCAGGTTATGGGTATATGTATCACCATTTGCAAACATTTATTGAACACCAACTCTGATATATTAGTTGAGGTTCACAGATTTTCTGAAATAGGCAATTCAAGTTAATGAGGGTAAGTAATTCTTATGCACTAGGACTGTTGATATATATCCGTGGGACAACATTGCATGTTCTATGCTTATTACATGCCACTTACTCCTTAAGTGCTTTACATACTATTTAGTCATCAAAACAACCTTTGTGATAAGTGCTATTATGTCTGTTTTAGAGAGGAAGAAGATGAGTGACAGAGAGGTTTATTAACTTGCTAGAGTCACACAGAAAGAACATGGCAGAGCTGGGGTTCTAGCCAACCAATCAACTCCAGAATCTATTCTCAAACCCACTCCACCATCCTGCATACCCTGTAGTCAAAGCAAGAACTGAGTTTCCAATTTACAAAATTTAAACTCCTGCTAAATTATAAAATATTCTATAATTTAGCTGATTTTTAAATATAAATACAAACACATCAGTCACCTTCATTATGCCCTGAGTTCATAGAAACATTTGATAATATTTATTTTTTTCTGCAAAAGTACTAGGATCTCTTGAAACTATATGATTTCACTGTGTACATTAATTTCTATATACCCACTCTACCTGGTGACCCATCAAGAGATGAGATAGGCTTAAATATGCAGACTTTAAGTCCCACACCAAGGGACCAAATCCTGGTTCTACCACTCATTAAATAGATGACTTGGAGCAAGTAACTTGACCTCTCTTAGCCTTGGTTTTCTCATATTTAAAATGAGATGAAAATAGTATGTGTCTATAGGATTAAGTTAACCTACCAATGTAGAGGTGTTTAGTTTAATGCCTGCCATATTCTAAGAATCAGTCAATGTTAGCTGAGGTTGTTGTCGGTGTTCATATTCCCATCATGTACTCCACCTGAGCTCGCACAGCAAGGACATGGGAGTTGCTACAGGGCAGAGTAAGAGGATCCTTTTCAACCAATGCAATGTCCCTCTATCATCTTCAAACTTCATGGGACTTCATCCAGTTTATTTTTGTCACTGCTGTTTCTAATAACTGTCTTCCTCCTTAATCTCTTCACACTCTGATTTAAGGAATAATTTTATTTTGAAGGAATTTACCAGAGAATGTGATTCTAATGAGATCTTCTGGTAAGAAAGTCCTATTTCAATGACTGTGATGTGGAGAAACCTATTGTGAGCAATACATAGAATTCAACACTCTAATTCAGGGTGTGAGAGTAGGACTAAGATGGCAGTCATAATTAATGATTTGAAAGTGTGCATTTTTATGATGATGTTTCATAGTTACAAAGCAACCATACAAATGTATTTTGATGGTTTGGTAAGGAGGTGGATGCTTCTGTTTTTATTTCTTTTGATCATGGTCAGGTGGCTAGGAGAAACAATAGAGATTATCGTCTGGTTTCCTGAATTTATTTCTCATTATTTTGAAGAAAATACTTTTTTATGGACACATAGTATTGAGGTTCAGAATAGTCTATCACCTCCTGAGGCTTTGTGTATAGATTGTCAAAGATCTTTTGGAGTTTTTGAGGCTTTGCTTATACTGTAGAATGTGACTTTAGAGTCTTAAGTTCCTTGGTGAATGTTAGTTCCCTACTGGTAGAGTATATATTTCTTAAATATATTTACATTAGGATAAAATCTAGTTAAGGGAATCATTATCCAAATGATTATCTAAATTACATTATCTAAATTTAAAAAGTCAAAAGCATAAACTTATTCTCAGTTTACTCTCTTCTTCATTGTTCAGTCATTTACCAAGGATGTTTATTTTATTTTATGAATGTACCTTGAAATTGTTCTCTCCCTAGTTCCTTCTGGCCTAGTTTAGTTGAAGATTCAGACATTCATGCATGTAGGAGCTGGATGATTATAATAACTAATAAAAGCAGAACTCCTGAAAAGTGATAGTAGGTGGTAGGACCCTGGCAAACTGGGGACCAGATGCCCTTAATGGAGTATAGCCAGTAACCAGCTAAAGAGTATGTTTGAAACTTTCCCAGTGTGGGAACAAAAAAACGTGAAAAATGGATACAACTCATGGATGGTCATTTTACAATCTTTATTTCACTCTCATCACTTTTCTTCTGTAATGTGGCAGACTCCTGACTTTAGCTATATTTGTGTGCAATCCATCCTCTCTACTGGCACCAGGTGATGTTTTCAAGGCTCCAATGATAATTGTGTCACTCTCCTTAAAAAAAACTCCCACATCACCACATTGAATGCTGCATAAAGTGTGAAGTTCAAATTCTCTATCATGACATATAAGGGGCCCCTCTTGGATCTATCCTCTTCTTACCTTTTCAGGCTCACCACTCACCATATACATAATGCTTCAGAAATACAGAATTATATACCTTTGTCCAAGTACACTATGCTATTGATGACCCTGTGCTTGTTCTCTCTAACAGCAATTTTTCCCTCATCTTGTCCAACTGGTGGACATCCATCCTTCAAACCATACTTAAGCCCCAGTACCTCTCTGAAGCTTCTCCTCTCATGCATACTTGCTAAGCTATACTACAGATGGTCCTCAAAATATAGCTCTCCTTAAATGCCTTACATGCATCACTGATCCATTCAAGTTTATACTCCATATGTGCCCACTTTGCTAATGAGCTTCTGACCTCCTTTAATGCACAGAACTTCTCTGACTCTCTTTTGTCTTTCTGATGTCTAGCACAGTGATTGTCATACAGTATGTGTTCTGTAAGTATGTGTGGATCTGAATATTAACTTGTTGCCAATACTCTTTACATATTCTGTTATGAAGATGGTAAGAAAGAGAATGATGACTGTTTTTTGTGGACACTTCCTACAGGGACAAAATTATTGAACATACTTTATCTCCAAGGCAATAAGTCTATTTTTTTTATCTTTTAAAGCATGCAAGGGCTATTTGTTTTCACTTTATTCTAAAAATTTCCAATTTGGTGTAATCAAAGAGAAAGTACTGTTTAGGAAAGAGGGAAAGAACCCCATAAATCCCAGTTGTGGGTTGATATCAGAAAACACTAATACATATGATGCCACCCAACTACTGACCGATTGCACCATATCAGGCAGAATCTCCACTGGTTGTGTTTAATGGGCATTTATATAGTGCTTGGCTCATGATGCTGTTTGAAGCAATATTCTCTTTCCACTACACCTGGTAGACAGTTCATAATTTTTTGACCTCTGTGATTTATGTCTCAGTTTATCTCAGCTTTTGTTTTGATATCAGAAACCGTTAATCCTTCAAAGTCCTGCAGTTGTAATGTTAACCGCCAGGATCACTGATTTACAATTGGCATGAGAGCATACTTCTACCATTTTATAACACTCTGACTTGTTTTTACCACTGAAATCCTCAAATATAGAATTTTCCCTAACTCTTCAACAAAAAATATGTTCACTCAAGCAAAGGATGTTCATTCTAATCTGGTCCTCTGGGTTCATTTCCTTGGTTTTACATCAACCTTTTAGTTAAGGCTAGTGGTTCATGACTCTTGGTTTCTCTCTTGATGAAACACAATTAATAATTATTGTTTCTATGGATTATTTTCTGTTTGTATATATTTTAATATATATGTTATGTACACATATAACACATATGTATACATGTGTATATGTACATATACATGTAGATGTGTATGTGTATGTTGAGGGAAGAATCAGCTATATTTCTTGTTGCTGATCAGCAATATATTTTATTTTTAATTACAGTATATGTTTTATGAAGAAAACATATTAAAGGCTAACTTAAGGGTCATTATAAATAATGTAATTTTACTTGTGGATTCTCACAATGACTACTGTCATCAAAGCTATTTTTTTAATTATAGGCTTTTAATGTCCCTAGGGCAAACTTCATTTTTTTGCATAATTAATAAGAATAATATGATTCTTCAGACTTGATAGAACCTATAAAGGTGAATTTGCCTCCATTAAACCTTCATATGAAATACTTCTGAAAAGTATGGAGAGCTGCATTTGTTTGGAGCAGGTGTATGGGGGAAGATGACATGAAACAGAAGTTATTGAGGAGAAAACAATTAAGAATATGTGGGTCAGTCCAAGTACATGTTAGCTTATCTACTAAGACGCGTGCATACCTCACTAATGAAAGTGTTTGCAAAAGAATATAAAGTGTCTGGGAAAAAATGATCAAACATTTAGCTCATATGCAGGTAATTCATTCTGTGTTACAGAGCTTTAGTGGAAAAAAGGCCAAAAGCTATTTGTGGTTTGCTTTTTAATTCCACATTTTCCATAATTTTGAAAATATTATCAGATTCTGCCATTATTTAGAGAAATCAAGCACTTGTAACTGAACGCTAGGAAACACCTTTTTTGACAATACAAAAGCATAGGCATTAACTGACTCTCTGGGGAATTTGGTGTTTTTCAGGGAATGATGTACCTGGAAGAAAGACGGCTTGTTCATCGGGATTTGGCAGCCCGTAATGTCTTAGTGAAATCTCCAAACCATGTAAAAATCACGGATTTTGGACTAGCCAGGCTCTTGGAAGGTGATGAAAAAGAGTATAATGCTGATGGAGGAAAGGTGGGTGTCTTTTTGAGAGCAATATTGCTTTAAAATATAGTATAATACCCTTTTATCACCTTATATGTTATAGGAAGAAATCAATTAACCTGAGGTTTAAGAGATTATAAAATCCCAATTCCACCATTTGCCTTCTCTCCCACCCAGGGTTAAAATATATTATTTATTTATTTATTTATTTATTTATTTATATACACATACATACATACATATATATATGTACATATGGAAACATACAGACACATATATATATACAATATATAATATATAGGATGTATTACCTACTTCCATTTCTCAAAAGTAGCTAAAATAAGACAATGTGTGTCTGGACCCAAGTTATCTTTATGTCAGTTCCAGTGTTAGAGAGTTGGTGGCTCCCTAGGAACTCTAGAGATTATACTTAAATCCAGGGCCATAGAAATTGTTTCATTAATCCTAATAATTTAAGACTATTACAGAGAGATCAGAGAGATACTACTTCTTTCTCATAGACTAGAGAGAAGTTTCAATGCGACCAAGAACCATAACTATTGGAAAGCTGGTCATCTTATTTAACGTCCAATCCTCCTACACCAGAAGCAACAGATTCCTCTTATCTGGCTCTATTTTTTTTATTTTTTTAATTTTTTAGTTTTCATTGTAGCATATGACTTACCAATTTCTTTCTTTCTTTATTTTAACATCTTTATTGGAGTATAATTGCTTTACAATGGTGTGTTAGTTTCTGCTGTATAACAAAGTGAATCAGCTATACATATACATATATACCCATATCTCCTCCCTCTTGCATCTCCCTCCCACCTTCCCTATCCCACCCTTCTAGGTGGACACAGATCCCTTAGCTGATCTCCCTGTGCTATGTGGCTGCTTCCCACTACCTATCTATTTTACATTTGGTACTGTATATATGTCCATGTCACTCTATCACTTCATCCCAGCTTGCCCTTCCCCCCTCCCCCATGTCCTCAAATCCACTCTCTACATCTATGTATTTATTCCTGTCATGCCCCTAGGTTCTTCAGAAGCAATTTTTTGTTTGTTTGTTTTTAGATTCCAAATATGTGTCAGCATACAGTATTTGATTTTCTTTTTCTGACTTACTTCACTCTGTGTGACAGTCACTATGTCCATCCACCTCATGACAAATTACTCAATTTCGTTTCTTTTTATGGTTGAGTAATATTCCATTGTATACATGTGCCACATCTTCTTTATCCATTCATCTGTCTATGGACACTTAGGCTGCTTCTGTGTCCTGCTATTGTAAATAGAGCTGCAATGAACATTGGGGTACATGACTCTTTTTCAGTATGGTTTTCTCAGGGTATATGCCCAGTACTGGGATTCCTGGGTTGTATGGTAGTTCTATTTTTAGATTTATAAGGAACCACACTAGTGTTCTCTATAGTGGCTATATCAATTTATATTCCCACCAACAATGCAAAAGGGTTCCCTTTACTCCACACCCTCTCCAGCATTTCTTGTTTGCAGATTTTTTGATGATGGCCATTCTGACCAGTGTGAGGTGACACCTTATTGTAGTTTTCATTGGCATTTCTCTAAAGATTAGTGATGTTGAGCATCCTTTCATGTGTTTAATGGCAATCTGTATATCTTCTTTGGAGAAATGTCTATTTAGGTCTTCTGCCCATGTTTTGATTGAGTTTTTTTGGGGGTTTTTTTGGTTGTTGTTATTGAGCTGCATAAGCTGCTTGTATATGCTGGAGATTAATCCTTTGTCAGTTGCTTCATTTGCAAATATTTTCTCCCATTCTGAGGGTTGACTTTTCGTCTTGGTTATAGTTTCCTTTGCTGTGCAAGAGCTTTTAAGTTTCATTAGGTCCCATTTGTTTATTTTTGTTTTTATTTCTGCTTTGCTAAGAGGTGGGTCAAAAGGATCTTGCTGTGATTTCTGTCATAGAGTGTTCTGCCTATACTTTCCTCTAAGAGTTCTATAGTGTCTGGCTTTACATTTAGGTCTTTAATCCATTTTGAGTTTATTTTTGTGTATGGTGGTAGGGAGTATTCTAATTTCATTCTTTTTCATGTAGCTGTCCAGTTTTCCCAGCACCACTTATTGAAGAGGCTGTCTTTTCTCCATTGTATATTTCTTCCTCCTTTATCAAAGATAAGGTGACCATATGTACGTGGGTTTATCTCTGGGCTTTCTATCCTGTTCCACTGATTTCTATTTCTGTTTTTGCACAAGTACCACGCTGTCTTGATTAATGTAGCTTTGTAGTATAGTCTGAAGTCAGGGAGCTTGATTCCTCCAGTTCCGTTTTTCTTTCTCAAGTTTGCTTTGGCTATTGAGGGTCTTTGTGTTTCCATACAAATTGTGAATTTTTTTGTTCTAGTTCTGTGAAAAATGCCATTGGTAGTTTGATAGGGATTGCATTGAATCTGTAGATTGCTTTGGGTAGTATAGTCATTTTCAGTGTTGATTCTTCCAATCCAAGATCATGGTATATCTCTCCATCAGTTTGTATCATCTTTAATTTCTTCCATCAGTGTCTTATAGCTTTCTGCATACAGGTATTTTGTCTCCTTAGGTAGGTTTATTCCTAGGTATTTTATTCTTTTTGTTGCAATGGAAAATGAGAGTCTTTCCTTAATTTCTCTTCCAGATTTTTCATCATTAGCATAGAGGAATGAAAGAGACTTCTATGCATTAATTTTGTATCCTGCTACTTTACCAAATGCATTGATTAGCTCTAGTATTCTTCTGGTAGCATCTTTAGGATTCTCTATGTATAGTATCATGTATAGTATCATCTGAAAACAGTGACAGTTTTACTTCTTCTTTTCCATTTTGTATTCCTCTTATTTCTTTTTCTTCTCTGCTGTGGCTAAAACTTCTAAAACTATGTTGAATGATAATGGTGAGAGTGGGCAACCTTGTCTTGTTCCTGATCTTAGTGGAAATGGTTTCAGTTTTTCACCATTGAGAATGGTGTTGGCTGTGAGTTGGTCATATATGGCCTTTATTATATTGAGGTAATTTCCCTCTATCCCTACTTTCTGGAGGGTTTTTATCATAAATAGGTGTTGAATTTGTTGAAAGCTTTTTCTGCATCTATTGAGAGGATCATATGGTTTTTCTTCTTCAGTTTATTAATATGGTGTATCACATTGATTGATTTACCTATTATGAAGAATCCTTGCATTCCTGGGATAAACCCCACTTGATGATGGTGTATGATCCTTTTAATGTGCTGTTGGATTCGGTTTGCCAATATTTTGTTGAGGGTTTTTGCATCTATGTTTATCAGTGATATTGGTCTGTAGTTTCCTTTTTTTATGACATCTTTCTCTTATTTGGTATCAGGGTGATAGTAGCCTCATAGAATGAGTTTTGGATTGTTCCTCCCTTTGCTATATTTTGGAAGAGTTTGAGAAGGATAGATGTTAGCTCTTCTCTAAATATTTCATAGAATTCACCTGTGCAGACTTCTGGTCCTGGGTTTTTTTTGTTTGATGATTTTTAATCACAGTTTTAATTTCAGTGCTTCTGAATGGTCTGGTTGTATTTTCTATTTCTTCCTGGTTCTGTCTCAGAAAGTTGTGTTTTTCTAAGAATTTGTCGATTTCTTCCAGGTCCTCCATTTTATTGGCATATGGTTGCTTGTAGTAATCTCTCATGACCCTTTGTATTTCTGCAGTGTCAGTTGTTACTTCTCCTTTTTCATTTCTAACTCTGTTGATTTGAGTCTTCTCCCTTTCTTTCTTGATGAGTCTGGCTAATGGTTTATCAACTTTGTTTATCTTCTCAAAGAATCAGCTTTTAGTTTTATTGATCTTTGCTATCATTTCCTTTTCATTTATTTCTGATCTGATCTTTATGATTTCTTTCCTTTGGCTAACATTGGATTTTGTTTATTCTTCTTTCTCAAATTGCTTTTGGTGTTAGGTTAGGGTGTTTATTTGAGAAGTTCCTTGTTTCTTAAGGTAGGATTGTATTGCTATCAACTTCCCACTTAGAACTGCTTTTGATGCATCCCATAGGTTTTGGGTCATCATGTTTTCATTGTAATTTGTTTCTAAGTATTTTTTTATTTCCTCTTTGATTTCTTCAGTGATCTCTTGATTATTTTGTAGTGTATTTGTTAGCCTCCATGTGTTTTTATTTTTTTACATATTTTTTCCTGTAACTGATATCTGGTCTCGTAGCATTGTGGTCAGAAAATATACTAGATAAAATTTCAATTTTGTTAAATTTACCAAGGCTTGACTTGTGACACAAATATTATCTATCCAAAAAATGTTCCATGAGCACTTGAGAAGAAAGTATATTCTGTTGTTTTTGG
This sequence comes from Mesoplodon densirostris, assembly GCF_025265405.1. Taxonomy (NCBI): domain Eukaryota; kingdom Metazoa; phylum Chordata; class Mammalia; order Artiodactyla; family Ziphiidae; genus Mesoplodon; species Mesoplodon densirostris. Next base: position 26,294,347 of record NC_082668.1, read on the forward strand.
AAGGCATGTCCTATAAATATCAATTAAGTCCATCTTATTTAATTTATCATTTAAGGCTTGTGTCTCCTTATTTATTTTCGTTTCAGATTATCAGTCCATTGGTGAACATGAGGTGTTAAACTCCCCTTCTATGATTGCGTTACTGTTGATTTCCCCTTTTATGGCTGTTAGCATTTGCCTTATGTATTGAGGTGCTCCTATGTTGGGTGCATAAATATTTACAACTGTTATATCTTCTCCTTGGTTTGGTCCCATGATCATTATGTAAAGTCCTTCTTTGTCTCTTGTAATAGTCTTTATTTTAAAGTCTATTTTGTCTGATATGAGAATTGCTACTCCAGCTTTCTTTTGATTTCCGTTTGTATGGAATATCTTTTTCCATCCCCTCACTTTCAGTCTGTATGTGTCCCTAGGTCTGAAGTGGGTCTCCTGTAGACAGCATATATATGAATCTTGTTTTTGTATCCATTCAGCTAGTCTATTTCTTTTGTTTGGAGCATTTAATCCATTCACATTTAAGATAGTTATCAATATGTATGTTCCTATTACCATTTTCTTAATTGTTTTGGGTTTGTTATTGTAGGTCTTTCCCTTCTCTTATGTTTCCTGCCTGGAGAAGTTCCTTTAGCATTTGTTGTAAAGCTGGTTTGATGGGTGCTGTATTCTCTTAGCTTTTGCTTGTCTGTAAAGATTTTAATTTCTTCATCGCATCTGAATTAGATTTGTGCTGGGTAGAGTAATCTTTGCTGTAGTTTTTTTCCCTTTCTTCACTTTAAACATGTCCTGCCAGGCACTTCTGGCTTGCAGAGTTTCTGCTGAAAGATCAGCTGTTAACCTTATGGGGATTCCCTTGTATGTTATTTGTTGCTTTTCCCTTGCTGCTTTTAATATTTTTTTCTTTGTATTTAATTTTTGATAGTTTGATTAATATGTGTCTTGACCTGTTTCTCCTTGGATTTATCCCATGTGGGACTGTCTGTGCTTCCTGTACTTGACTGACTGTTTCCTTTCCTACATTAGGGAAGTTTTCAACTATAATCTCTTCAAAATTTTCTCATTCCTATATACTTTTTCTTTTCTTCTTCTGGGACCCCTATAATTCAAATGTTGGTGTGTTTAATATTGTCCCAGAGGTCTCTGTGACTGTCTTCAATTCTTTTCATTCTTTTCTCTTTATTCTGCTCTGTGGTAGTTATTTCCATTATTTTATCTTCCAGGTCACTTATCCCTTCTTCTGCCTCAATTATTCTGCTATTGATTCCTTCTAGAGAATTTTTAATTTCATTTATTGTGCTATTCATCATTGTTTGTTTGCTCTTTACTTCTTCTAGGTCCTTGTTAAACGATTCTTGTATTTTCTCCATTCTATTTCCAAGATTTTCAATCATCTTTACAATCATTACTCTGCATTCTTTTTCAGGTAGACTGCCTATTTCCTCCTCATTTGTTTGGTCTGGTGGGTTTTTACCTTGCTCCTTCAACTGCTGCATATTTTTCTGTCTTCTCGTTTTGCTTAACTTACTGCATTTGGGGTCTCCTTTTCACAGGCTGCATATTCGTAATTCCCATTGTTTTTGGTGTCTGCCCCCCATTGATAAGGTTGGTTCAGTGGGTTGTGTGAGCTTCCTGGTGGAGGTGACTGGTGCCTATGTTCTGGTGGATGAGGCTGGATCTCTTCTCTCTGTGGGGCAGGACCATGATTGGTGGTGTGTTTTGGGGTGTCTGTGAACTTAGTATGATTTTAGGCAGCCTCTCTGCTAATGGGTGGGGTTGTGTTCCTGTCTTGCTAGTTGTTTGGCATGGGTGTCCAGCACTGCAGCTTGCTGGTTGTTGAGTTGAGCTGGGTGTGAGCATTGAGATGGAGATCTCTGGGAAATCTTTCACCATTTGACATTACGTGGGTCCAGGAGATCTCTGGTGGACCAATGTCCTGAACTTGGCTCTCCCATCTAAGAGGTTCAGGTCTTGCACCTGGCTGGAGCACCAAGACCCTGTCAGCCACACTGCTCAGAAGAAAAGAGAGACAAAAAAGAAAGAAAGGAAAAAATAAATAAAATAATTAAAATAAAAAATATAAAAATTAAACAATAATAAAAAAAAGGAAAGAAAGAAGAAAGCAACCAAACCAATAAACAAATCTATTAATGATAACAAGCTCTAAAAACTATGCAAAGGGCTTCCCTGTTGGGGCAGTTGTTGAGAGTCTGCCTGCCGATGCAGGGGACGTGGGTTCGTGCCCCAGTCCGGGAAGATCCCACAGGCCACGGAGCAGCTGGGCCTGTGAGCCATGGCTGCTGAGCCTGCACGTCCAGAGCCTGTGCTCTGCAACGGGAGAGGACACAACAGTGAGAGGCCTGCGTGCCGCAAAAAAAAAAAAAAAAAAAAATACTATGCAAAAAAAGAAAACCAAAAAAAAAAAAAAAAAAGGACAGACAGAATCCTGGATAAATGGTAAAAACAAAGCTGTATAGACAAAATCACACAAAGAAGTACACACATACACACTCACAAAAAGAGAAATAGGAAAAAAATATATATATATATACATATATATATAATAGAAAAAAAAAGGGAAAGAGCGACCAAATCAATAAATAAATCTACCAGTGATAATAAGCTCTAAATACTAAACCAAGATAAACATAAAACCAGAAACAAATTATATGCAAAAAGCTAACCCCAAGTCTACAGTTGCTCCCAAAATCCACCACCTAAATTTTGGTATGATCGTTGTCTATTCAGGCATTCCACAGATGCAGGGTACATCAAGTTGATTGTGGAGATTTAATCTGCTGCTCCTGCGGCTGCTGGGAGAGATTTCCCATTTTCTTCTTTGTTCACACATCCCCTGGTGTTCAGCTTTGGATTTAGCTCCACCTCTGCATGTAGGTCACCTGAGGGCATCAGTTCCCCACCCAGACAGGAGGGGGTTAAAGGAGCAGTTGATAAGGGGGCTCTGGCTCACTCAGTCTGGGGGGGGCGGGATGGGTATGGAATGTGGGGTGAGCCTAAGGTGACAGAGGCCTGCATGACATTGCCTCAGCCTGAGGTATGCCATGTGTTCTCACAGGCAAGTTGTCCCTGGATCGCTGGACCCTGTCAGTGGCATGTTGCACAGGCTCCCGGGAGGGGAGGTGTGGATAGTGACCTGTGCTTGCACACAGGCTCCTTGGTGGCTGCACCAGCAGCCCGAGCATCTCATGCCCGTCTCTGGTGTCTGAGCTGATAACCACGGCTCATGCCCATCTCTGGAACTTCTTTAGGCGGTGCTCTGAATCCCCTCTCCTCGTGCACCCCAAAACAATGGTCTCTTGCCTCTTAGGTAGTTCCAGACTTTTTTCCTGGCTAGCTGTGGTACACTAGCCCCCTTCAGGCTGTGTTCATGAAGCCAACCTCAGTCGTCTCCCAGGGATCTGACCTCCGAAGCCCATGCCTCAGCTCCCAGCCCTCACCCACCCCGGCGGGTGAGCAGATAAGCCTATTGGACTGTCACCAGCACTCACATGCTGGTTGGCACTGATTCTGTGTGCAGGAATCTCTCTGCTTTGCCCTCTGCACTCCTGTTGCTGCGTTCTCCTCTGTGGCTCTGAATCTTCCCCCCACCCCAACCCCTGTCTCCGCCAGTGAAGGGGCTTCCTAGTGTGTGGAAAACTTTCCTCCTTCACGGTTCCCTCCCCAAGGTGCAGGTCTCATCCCTATTCTTTTGTCTCTGTTTTTTCCTTTTGCTTTTGCCCTACCCAGGTATGTGAGGAGTTTCTTGCCTTTTGGGAAGTCTGAGATCTTCTTTCAGCATTCAGTAGGTGTTCTCTAGGAGTTGTTCCATATGTAGATGTATTTCTGATGTATTTGTGAGGAAGAAGGTGATCTCCATGTGTTACTCCTCTGCCATCTTGAAGGTCCCCCACCAATTTATTTATTATCTGACTCCTTCCACTAGAATGTAAGCTGCTATATCCCAGGGATCTGTGCAGTGCCACTGTCTCTTCTAACTTTTCTGGCTCTCCATCTTCAGGCCCTGCCTGACAACTGTGTTCCTTCCTCCTTCACCCACCATGTGGTCTCAATCCATGCCTTAGTTCCAGCTCTTGTCTTTCCTCATTAACCCACCATTAACTTGCTCTTTTTGGTAACCATTGAGTATATCTCCTCTTCATGTGGAGGTCCTTCTAGCTTGGCCTGGAGAAATTTCAATCAGGAGAGGCCAAGTGAAATAAGCAAATGCAGCCTTAACCTGTGGTGACCTATAAGTTTATGCTAACAACAAAAAAATAATTCATATATCATATCAATATATTTATTATGTTCCTTATTCATCAAGGGCCATCCAAATACACATTATGAATATTTTTCAATGATAGTCTTCCAAATGTTTCACATTGATTTTTATACTAAACTCTTATATAACTATATATATTCAAGTCTTATCACAAAACAAAAGAACACAAAATTTATTTTTTTAAAAACTTCAGTTTTGTAGTATTCTATGGCTTTTCCTTGATTTTATTAGCCTATTTTGCTTGTTTACTACAAATTGCAGCAGTTTGAGACCACAGCTCTGAAATGCACTACAGGATTGTGTAGAAGTGGAAGTCTATAAATCACATGACTTCATTTGTCTTGAGAACATACAGCTGTAAGATTTGTCTAAAGCAAGAATCATTAGAGCTTTAAATGCCTAGTAACAATTAAGTCTTTATTGAGCCACCTGTGATTTAAACTTACTTCTTTAACAGTGTCCGTAGTCCATAAAGTGTGCTAACTCCTTGCCCGTAGGGAAATTACTTTCAATGTCTCTTCTGTTCCCTTTCACTGAATACTGTGATTCTGTCACAGAGTTACCTTGGTGTTACCTTGGTGAGCAGCCAACCTCATGATTTCAAAGGCCTATTTAGTTTTAAGGTTTCAGCTGCTAAGTAGAAATGTTTATCTTTATTCCATAGAATCTAAGTGTATTCCCAGCTATATAATGCTGCCCTTCTTAGTTGAAAATCGTTCTGCTGAACCATCAGCAGCAGGGTGAGTTGAGTTGCTTTTCTTGAAGAGATGATGGATTTGTACTGATCTTCTCATATCCTTTTATATAATTCCTATTTTGAAAATGGTACATATTTTCAATATTGGCTAACCAAGACAAGGAAGATCATTTGTGGCTGGGGAACAAAGCAAGGCTAACTTCGGAATTCATTATTTTAAGTGTTTTAGTGACCAAATTATCTGAGAGGAGAAGGGAGGGCTCAAGTGTAGAAAGAGTCCTTTTTACCAGTGGCTGGAAATTTGTCTGAGGGTGAAAAAGCATTTACTGAAAATGTAGAGAATCTCATTTTGGGGGAAAAAACATAATATGACCACATTTTTAGAAATACATGTATTAGATGTATAGAATTGATATTGTAAGTCATAATGTTAAATAGTAACTTAATTACTGAATATTAATTAAAACTATAGAAAGTGGGGCTTCCCTGGTGGCGTAGTAATTGAGAGTCCACCTGCCAATGCAGGGGACACGGGTTCGTGCCCCAGTCCAGGAAGATCCCACATGCCACGGAATGGCTGCGCCCGTGAGCCATGGCCGCTGAGCTTGTGCATCTGGAGCCTGTGCTCTGCAATGGGAGAGGCCACAACAGCGAGAGGGCCGTGTACCACAAAAAAGAAAAAAAAAAAACTGTAGAAAGTGATACTTATTATTTTACTTTTCATTGTTTATGAAACTTTTAAAAATAAATATATCTTCATGTTAATTCATTTGAAGCTTAAATTTCATTTCATTTGTTCCCTGTATTAAAAATAACACATTTCTATTTTCTAGGCATACAATCAAAAAATACAATTGAGACACATATTGAGGAAATGTAGAAATGACTTTTTATATGACTATAAACCTTTCATTTCTTACTTCTCTATAGATGCCAATTAAATGGATGGCTTTGGAGTGTATACACTATAGAAAATTCACCCATCAGAGTGACGTTTGGAGCTATGGTAAATAATTCTTCCTTGTGACATAAGGCTTTTAAAACAAAAATAAACATATTAGGTTTCTTGGGTCTCTAAAATGTAATACATTAACGTCCTGGTTGAGTTGTCTACCATAATCTTTTATTTTGGTAACAAATTTTCTGATCATTTTGACAAGAAACAAAACAAAACAAAACAAAAAAACCTAGCAGTTTTAGATTAGGGACATTTTCATAGAATCTCATGGCCTTCATTTTCAACAACTCTTTTAAAACATAACTCTAAATGCAATAAATGTTTTAAAAACAAAATTTCTTATGGGAATCTATGTTCTATAGTAAAAAAAATAGAGTTTATTGTTAGAATAAAGAACAGTTATTAAAATCAGTAGGATGAGAGTAGTAAATGTGAGGGGAGAGGTAAGAGAGATGAATTCTAACTACAGCTTTAATTTTAATTTACAAACTACTTTTGGAGTAAACAGATATATTAGAGGATTATAATATGAACTGAAAATAGAGATTTGAAAATTTAGAACATTTATTTAATTGCATTTAACTCAGTTTTTGAGATGAGCTTCTTAGCCTCTGTCTGGCTATTTACAACTTATGTCTATCTAAGTATTAGTAAGAATAAATCAACACCTTTTCTAAGTTTAAATATACCATATAAAACTAGCACTTCTTACAAATAAAAAGCATTATGCTTCTTTAAATAATATGGTAGTGGTGAGACTTGAAAGCATGACACGATTTATTTTGCTCAAATTTAAGCTTAGTTTATTTATTTTTTTTAGAAAGAAAATGAAGTCATTAAGTCACTAAAGAACTTATACTTCTTATCTAGAAGTATAAATTATCTTTAAAATAATAAGACATTTCTATAAGATAGTTTTTCCTTCCACACATGTAAACCATAGGAGGTGTTAAAATTTCCACAAAGGCCTCATGTATTCTACTCAGTTTAGCAGTAGAGTGTTGTGTGTTTGAGATTTAGGCAAGTATAGAGGAATACTTGACAAAGCTTAGTTCAACTGTCAGGACTAAATAAAAAACAAATATATCATATATATTATTACTTTTATTATATATATCATATACATTATAAATATGAGATAGATGTTTATAGAATATGATATACATTAGCATGTACATAAGCATTTATACATTATATGGTATAGATTAGCATATATATTATATGATATAGATAGATTTACATATTTTATAAGATAAATTTAAATAATATCATATATTTTTTTCTTTTTCTTTTCTTTCCCTTTTTTTTTCCTACTTATATTTCCCTGAACTAAACATAGCAATCTGAAACATGACCTCTAGAATAAGTAACTATATATATACATTAAAGTAAACATTGGCAGGGCAATCACATTTTTAATAGAAAAATTTATCTTTTAGAGAAAATCCTGTTTTAAGGCTATAATGTTCATGTTGAATTGCAACATCTGAGAAGCAGTTCAGTAAAAATAGATAGATAGATAGATAGATAGATAGATAGATAGATAGATGATAGATAGAATGATAGAGTGAACTCTGTTTTGAAACATAGCCCAGTTCATCAACCCATATCCATAAGGCATTTTAAGATTTTTATGATATATCATAGTTGGTTGCAAAGGCATAAAATGCAGAGAAATATACATAATCTTGTTTACAGAGAATCTTTGTGGAACATTGCCACTGGGTTCATCTTTATTTTTATAAAAATAAATATGCATTGAATATGGTTTATATCTTCAAATGATAGAATTGTAAGTTTTAAAGATGTTTCTAATTTAGCTTTCTAGAGATTGTTCTTCTATATGAAGCCATCTCTGTTTGACTCTACTTATCATCACCTCTGCAAAGACATAATTGGAATATTATTGGCAGAAGTGGGGGGTTTGATTATTCTGCTTCAGTTTTTGTATACATGTGTTTCTGTTTATTGTATTTTCTATTAATTTGTAGTTGCTTTGTATATGGCTTATATTAGAAGTTCTGATAGAGATGTGAGAGCATCTATTCTTTTATAAATGCAAACATAAGTTAATAAAATATTCTCATTAAATACATATTCTATAAATATGACTGACTGAATATAAATAGACAGTAATCTACTTCTTAACTTGTTCCAGCCTGCCTCATGGACACTGAGTTTTAATCATCAGTTCTATGAATCATTCTTTAGTATGCAACATCAAGTAGGGTTTTATAAAAATCAAACAGTGAAATTGTGTCACTAGTTACATGTTTATATTATACCTAAGAATCATAAGATGTAAATATTAACTTAAAAAGCCAGATAATCGTTAGCGATACTATTATGAAGGATAATTTGAAGTTTATGTGTGCTTTTATACTTTAAGCTTTGCATTTTTATTATCAGTCAATGATAACTCTTATGAGCTAAAAATTACTTCAGCTTGAATAAATAAATAATTACAGATGGCAGTAGAAAAGAAAACATAGCCATAATTAGATTTTATATTAAAAGATACTTGTATATGCATCAATCAAAACTCACTTGCTAATACTATTGTGCCCACATAGCTATTTCTGAACTAACAACCTGTGTCCTTAAGAAAACTATACCTTTTAAATTATATAATTATTAGATTATAAAGAAGAGATCTGTATTGTGTATGTTATTGCTCAAATCAGAGTCATTATTCTTGTCAAAGGTGACTATTTGCATGCTAGTATTTAGAGTATTTGCTTTTACTGAGGAAATCAGTGTTCTAGTGATTCAAGAAACCGTTCTTATTGTCTAAGGAATAGACTATTATTGATTCACTTCAATTTTGGAAAGCTCACTTTACACGTATTTTATCTTACATATGGATCATTCTTCAGTCAGTCTCTCATATGTGCTAAAGAAATTAATCTGTTTTATTCCACTCGTTCTCTTTGTGTTAGTTAAAAAGAAAAGCACAATTATTTACTATAACATAAGTAATCGTTCTGGAACCCCAGTTTGGCCTTTAGGGCTTTTAATAGTAAAGATGCTAATTTCAAAATTACTCAATATCAGATTTTACCTAATCATATTTATTTGGTACTGAGTACACATGTGTATAGTAAATAAATTGTTTTATAGGCTCTAATGTGGTGAAACAAATTGGGTCAACAATCATTAGCAGTACTTATAAGTAGAAATGGGGAACAGATTCTGCCCACTCTGAAATTGTCTCCACTACCCATTAAAAATTTCAAGACAATGATAAGATAATTAAATTTCCCACAAAGATTTTGTCATTGGGCTTCTCGTATGGACATAGGAATCTGAAGAGTCTTTCTTTAGACTATTTCTAATTTCCCTCTAAGAAGCATTCTTTTGCCACAGGCATACTGCTGGTTTCCTCAAAGTATATTGTTAACTTGCTTATATAAGAATTTGATCTCCCTTTTAGGAGTCACTATATGGGAACTGATGACCTTTGGAGGAAAACCCTATGATGGAATTCCAACCAGAGAAATCCCCGATTTGTTAGAGAAAGGAGAACGTTTGCCCCAGCCTCCCATCTGCACTATTGATGTTTATATGGTCATGGTCAAATGTAAGATTGCAAAATTATATTATCATCCTCATCATCATTCTTAGTAATTAATCAACCTGCAAAATTTTTCTGTATATTGAAAAATATAAAAGTTTACAGATAATTGTGAAAAGGAGCATGTAAACCCATGTTTGTTGTGATTCTTGTTAATATGAAGCAATATCATGCATTCATGCTATGAAGTCAACATTGTATGATTCTTACATTTCTTATTTATTTCACTTTGATTCTTATCATTTCCATGACAATGAAACTGTTTCTCATAAAGAGATGTCATTAATCACAATAATGTTAATATTCTTTAAAGGAAAAAAGCAGACTAAATAAATGATCTACACATAAAGAAAAAAGCTTGAAACTAATAGTTTTAAAAAATGAATTAAATGGAAATAGATTTACCAGTTTCAGTCAACAGAAAATTAGCAAGGCAAAATGGGAAGTGGAAAGACATGAATCTACATTGAACTACAAAGATTATGAATGTTTACTTTCTTTCAATTTGATCATTTGTTTACATCTAACTCTCTTACTTTTCTTTCTCCCTTCTATGCCCCAGACACATATGTGTTATAAATGTATTTTGGAAGCCTAGACTCTTAATTTAAATAGAATTAGGGAAGTCTCTGGAGTTTCTGACTTAATTTAAATAAGATTAGCATTCAGCAATCTTTCTTGTGTAATGAGAGGTTTTCCCCTTTTGATTTACACAGGGTTAGCAAAGAAACAAACTGGTGAAGGTGAATAAGCATCTTATTAATAAGAGACTTTGGACAGGTCTACTCAGATTTATACTCATGACATGTGTGATACATTCTGACAGTGAGGGAAGAAATAAAAAATGTGCTTTTCACTTCAGGTCAGCATGCCCTTTTCCCTAAGTGTAGTTCTGTTTACTCAATATTTAGTTAGAAATAAAATGATACCTCACTGAGAATTTAACCTTTTCTGGTTCCAATAGAGTTCCAGAAACATTTATTTTCTCATTAACATGTTGGTGTCAACAGCATTTTTTTTTTTAGTGGTTACATATAAAATATAGAGCATTTGAGCTTTGTTAGGAGAGAAAAAAATCAAATAATTTTAATGATACATAAAATGACACCCAAACACTTCCCATAACAAGAATAAAAATTGAACTCACAGAAAAGAGGAAACAAGTTTTATAGCTTTATTGGGTCAAACATTGTTTGGTAGTCAGCTATGGAAGAAAGTTTAAAAACATACATGTATTACATAATTTGATCCCATAACTAGCATGAGATGATTTATATACTTCATTTAGATACTCTGATGAATAATAAAAAATCAGGAAAACATCTTGCCTAATAGCGATTTTTACCTTGCTTTTAGGAGATTTAATATCTAAGAAAAGGGTCATTTGGCAGTAAAATCAAGGAAAGCTTGGTGTCTTTATTCTTGTCATTTCATCAGTTAAACAGAGCCTGGGGAATTAAGGCTCTTAATACATAACTTGATAAATTGCTGATAGTATTTTATGCTGGAAAGGTTAGTACTAAGATAAGCTAATGACTGTTTCTGAACAAACATTACCAATCACTTTATATTATTTTTTTTCCACCAGGAAAAAAGTAGCATAAGAAAGTTGCTTTCAATTCCTTTTTTTCCCTTTTTGCCAGTATACAGCATTGCAACCAAAGTTTTTATTCCATGTCACTCCTGATATAAAATGATAAATTATATTCCAATCACTTTTTCTATACTCATCAAAGAAAAAAATATATATTTTTTTATTTTTAAGTTCTCTTCACACCTATGGAAAAAAGATCTGAGATTCTGTAAATTCCCATGGTTAGCCTAGGTTATGTTTTCTACAATGAAAAATTAATTTTAAGTTATATCAACAAAATAAAAAGCTTGTGTTATTCTATAATATGTTACATTTAGTTATGAATGTCAGCAAACTGATTGAGATAGAATCTCACCTATTGGATTGTTTCTTTCATTAGCTTTCTTTGTTTTTCAGATCATTTTTATTTAAATGATATTTTTCAAACAGTCTTTATTTTCATAAACTTATGGATATAGTGACTCTCTTATTGCATGTGAATTTCTAGGTTGGATGATTGATGCTGACAGTAGACCTAAATTTAAGGAACTGGCTGCTGAATTTTCGAGGATGGCTCGAGACCCTCAAAGATACCTAGTTATTCAGGTTTGTACATTTGACTTAGATTTTTGAGAATATCCCAATGACAAACCCACTACAAAACAGTAGTAATATCTGGACTTTGGAACTATGGATATCACCATTCACAAATGAATTAATTAGCTAAGCAAAATATCATGTGAAATGACTTTTACTTGATGTCAGAATCACTTCTAAGCATCTTCCCTTAGTACTCAAGTGCCTCTACTGTTGAACTACCAGATAATTATGATTATTCATGTACATAAAAAGGCCTTTATCCTCAGACAAGCCTTGTGGTGCTCTGCTAGTCATGTTCATTGATATAATTGTCTCTTCTTGGAATAAAATGAAGATGTATTTTTGTTTTAATTGTGTCCATGTTTGAAGGCAGTGAACTAAAAGTTTCAATATATTGACATTTAATTTCCTAGAAAAATATTAAAATTTTTTTTTTTTTTTTTTTTTTTTGCGCTACGCGGGCCTCTCACTGTTGTGGCCTCTCCCGTTGCGGAGCACAGGCTCCGGATGCGCAGGCTCAGCAGCCATGGCTCACGGGCCCAGCCGTTCCGCGGCATGTGGGATTTTCCCAGACCGGGGCACGAACCCGTGTCCCCTGCATCGGCAGGCGGACTCTCAACCACTGCGCCACCTGGGAAGCCCCTAAAATATGTTTTTTCTTTCTTTTGGGAGGTATGCAGTGTTCAAGTAATAACTCAGATTCAGTTGAATTAATGTACAAAAAGAAAATAATAGACCAAAAGAACATTTTATATGTAACACTAGAAAAAATGGATTTGATCATTTAAAAGTTGTAATAGGGCTTCCCTGGTGGCGCAGTGGTTGAGAGTCTGCCTGCTGATGCAGAGGACACGGGTTCGTGCCCCGGTCTGGGAAGATCCCACATGCCGCGGAGCGGCTGGGCCCGTGAGCCATGGCTGCTGAGCCTGAGCATCCGGAGCCTGTGCTCCACAATGGGAGAGGCCACAACAGTGAGAGGCCCGCGTACCGCAAAAAAAAAAAAAAAAAAAAAAAAAAAAAGTTGTAATATATTTCTTTATGATTATTTTACCTAAACCATAAACAAGTGGACCTTGGATAACACCGAGTTAAGATTCCTCAATAAAACAAGGTAGTGTTTATCTTCATATCAATAGTCTGTCATGAGGAAAAGAGTCAGATTTTAGCAGATAATGATTTCTAGCTAACTTTTTCCCTAATTAACTTTAATTTTAAAAAGTTTACAAAAAATCACAAAACAAATTTTAAAATTCTAGTTAAGAAATAGATGAGGTAAGAGTATAACTATTGTTTTGGTGTTTCTCCCACTCCCTTTATGTTATTTGCCACCAGTGCTGCAATTTTGAATGTTAACACTTTAACAATATTATGCTATAGAGCAAACCATGGATCCAATGTATCCTGATAGGTCTACACTATCAAACCAACCAATTATAATAAAGATTGATAAGTCAATTGCTCTTTCTTTATTATATGCTCTTAAAGTCACAGCTCAAATGCCATCTTGACAATGAAACCCACCATTATTCTCAGATCTGAAATGGTTTATGTCTCTCTCAAAATAGCCATAGCATTCTGCTTTATTCATCTCTAATGGCATTTATCACATTCTTCTTGTATTAAATGTTTTTATCTTATTGTGTCATATCTAAGTATGTTATAGGCTTCTATATGGCTGGTAATTGTGATAAATAATTATTTTGTTTAATGAGTGCATGAATTTGCAACCATTTTGATATTACATAAATTTGCTACAAAGTTCACATATTTAAAATGAAGGAAAGAAACATTTCTGTGTGTATATCTGATGCGCAATTTTTTAGGGTGATGATCGTATGAAGCTTCCCAGTCCAAACGACAGCAAGTTCTTTCAGAATCTCTTGGATGAAGAGGATTTAGAAGACATGATGGATGCTGAGGAATATCTGGTCCCTCAGGCTTTCAACATCCCACCTCCTGTCTATACTTCCAGAGCAAGAATCGACTCAAATAGGGTAAGAAATAATTATATACCACCTCTCATATTATTTCTGAGAAACAAAGTCATGGAAATACATTGTAAGTACTAAAATTACCAAATAAATTATGTAGCTCAAATCAGTGTGATTCTTAAATCAAAAGCAAGTTATACCAACAAAAGATATGCCAGGCTTGCCATATATAGTTAATTTGGGAAGGTAAGCATGGGCAATACAACATGCACTCTGAAATATCTTCAAGATTTTAAAAGGAGAAACTTTTCTTCATCTTAAGTCAGTTAAAAAAAAACCTTAATTTTTGAAAATCTACAACAAATTCAAAGTAATAAATCTGTACGTGTTTGTATATAAATGAAAATTCTTCCCAAGATAGGCTCTCTACTTTTTTTCTCAATAAAATGATATGACTTATTAGTCAAGAGACAATACAAGTACAACTCTTTTTTATTCATTTAAGAGACATTAAATATCTTCTGTCAAGTTGAAGTAGAAACAGAACAGTGTGCAATCCTTTGGACTAAATCAATCATAATGGGAGGGCTTCTGAATCATTTCTAAGATGCAGATTTAACTTTTGAGAGAAGCTTCTGAAACGAGTTTCCATTTCATTTTAAATATTAAGCCCACTCTATATGAATACCATTCTTTCTCTGAAAACTGTCAATCCATGTATTCATTCATTTGTTTATTTTTGAAAATTAATTCATCATTCATTCAACATTTATTTATTTATTTACTTTTTGATAGAGTCTGCATTTATTAAGTGCCTGACATATTCCAGGCCTTTCTTTTTTTTTTAATAGATCTTTATTGGAATATAATTGCTTCACAATAACGTGTTAGTTTCTGTTGTACAACAAAGTGAATCAGCCATATGCATACATATATCCACATATCCCTTCCCTCTTGAGCCTCCCTCCCACCCTCCCTATCAAACCTCTCTAGGTCATCGCAAAGCACCAAGCTGGTCTCCCTGTGCTATGTGGCTGCTTCCCACTAGGTAACTATTTTATATTCGGTAGTGTATATGTGTCGATGCTTCTCTCACTTCGCCCTAGCTTTGCACTCCCCCACCGTGGCCTCAAGTCAACACTCTATGTCTACGTCTTTATTCCTGCCCTGCCACTAGGTTCATCATTACCACTTTTCTTTTCTTTTTTTTTTTTTTTTTTAGATTCCATATATATGTGTTAGCATATGGTATTTGTTTTTCTTTTTCTGACTTACTTCACTCTGTATGACAGACTCTAGGTCCATCCAACTCACTACAAATAACTCAATTTCGTTTTTTTATGGCTGAGTAATATTCCATTGTATATATGTGCCACATCTTCTTTATCCATTCATCGGTCGATGGACATTTTGGTTGGTTCCATGTCCTGGCTAATGTAAATAGTGCTTCAGTGAACATTGGGGTACACGTCTCTTTTTGAATTATGGTTTTCTCAGGCTATATGCCCAGTAGTGGGATTGCTGGGTCATATGGTAGTTCTATTTTTAGTTTTTTAAGGAACCTCCTTACTGTTCTCCATAGTGGTTGTATCAATTTACATTCCCACCAACAGTGCAGGAGGGTTCCTTTTTCACAACACCTTTTCCAGCATTTATTGTTTCTAGATTTTTTGGTAATAGTCATTCTGATCAGTGTGTCATGATACCTCATTGTAGTTTTGATTTGCATTTCTCTAATGATTAGTGATGTTGAGCATCTTTTCATGTGCCTCTTGGCCATGCATATGTCTTCTTTGGTGAAATACCTATTTAGGCCTTCTGCCCATTTTTTAATTGAATTGTTTGTTTTCTTAATATTGAGCTCCATGAGTTGTTTGTATATTTTGGAGATTAATCCTTTGCCCTTTGTTTCTTTTTTTTTTTTTTTTTTTTTTGTGGTGCACGGACCTCTCACTGTTGTGGCCTCTCCCGTTGTGGATCACAGGCTCCAGATGCACAGGCTCAGCAGCCATGGCTCATGGGCCCAGCTGCTCCCTGGCATGTGGGATCTTCCTGGACCGGGGCATGAACCCATGTCCCCTGCATCAGCAGGCAGACTCTCAACCACTGTGCCACCAGGGAAGCCCCATTGTTTCATTTGTAACAATAATTTGTTTCACTTATTCCCAGCCACTTCAATAAGTGGTGCTGGGAAAACTGGACAGCTACATGTAAAAGAATGAAATTAGAACACTACCTAACACCATAAACAAAAGTAACCTCCAAATGGATTAAAGACCTAAATGTAAGACCAGACACTATAAAACTCTTAGAGGAAAACATAGGAAAAACACTCTGACATAAACCCCAGCAAGATCTTTTTTGACCTACCTCCTAGAATAATGAAAATAAAAACAAAAGTAAACAAGTGAAACCAATTAAATTTAAAACCTTTTGCACAGCAAAGGAAACCATAAACGTTCAACATTTATTGAGTACCTCTGCATGTAAGCCATTATTAAACACGAGATTCAAATATTTTGACATAACTACTACTTTCAAGATGTACCAAGTTTAACAAAAGAGTCACGCAGATACAAAGACAGAGTGTAACATGACAGTGTTATAATCAAGTATTCATTAGCCATTATGGAACATAGAGAAGCCTGTAATCAATTTCTTCAATTGAAAAGACATAAACGTGAGGCTTAATGTTTTCTAGAAAACAATTCTTTTCTCTTGGTCTCCTCCTCCCTCTAAGAACATTGTAGCTCATGGAACAAACAGCATCCTCTTTGTCTTGACCATCGGCATAAGATAACTTTCAATTTGCTGCTCATTCTCTAAAACAAAGTAATTTGCTTTGTTTCAAACTGAGAGCAATGATAAACCTAGTGTTTACTATGTGTCAACACATATATATTGTCTCAATACTTACAACAATCCCATGAGGTTCTGTTATCATTATTTCCATTTACAAATGAAGAAACTTGTCACAAAGTTAAGTGACTTGAATGGCTAAAGGTGACTCACATGGCCAATGGAAGAGCCGGATCCGTCTGTCTGTACTACACATACTGTTGCTTCACAGTGATTAGAACATGTTATTTTCAATATGCTTGTTTTTCTTGGCATCAACCTCAACCTCTGAGATACATGTTGTTTGGGAAACTCCCTAGGTTTTTTCTTGTAAAATGCATCTCCCAACCTGCCCTATACTTTTTGCCCACCTACCCCCATTTAGAAGGTCTGGTATAGAAAGAGGTAAAGATAGAGACCTCAAGTAATTTCTCATTCATATGAAAAATATGTCTTGTAGCTCAGTGGAGAGGAGATAGAACTAAAAATTTTAAAAGTTATATCAACTGATAGATATTGAGCATCAGTGTTTTGTTTATGGCAAGGCAAAACATCTTTAAGGTGTGTAAAAGAGGCACCAATTTCTTCTCTGTACACTTAGCCAAATGGTCAAATCATAACTTTGACATTTATAATTTTATGTGACAAATTCATTACCTTTATTAAAATAGGGAAATTTCAAGAAAATAGTTTCATTCCTTAACATGAAATGTTATAAAGACCAAGGGCTTGAATCTTTTCCTTTTTATAAGGATTCTCAAATTCTAACTTTTCTGTTCATCTTAATTTATGCTCAGTGCAAGAAATTCATAGTAAAAGTTTGAGTTAACTGAATGGAATTAGTAAGACAAAGTAGAAACCACATGAGGAATTATTTGTCCTTTAGTCATCATTTCTTATTCCAGTTATTATTTAAACAATGTTATCCGTATATTTCCTTTTACTTTTTCAGGTCTTTGTTAAAGCAATTTTTCTTAAATATCATTTTATTTTCAGGCATTAAAAAGCCTTATTATTCATCTATATTTTTCTATTTTTTTCTGTCTGGCTTTATGTAACTTGTATGGTAATTTCTAATATGTGCAAATGCTGTTTTCCCCCCTTCTTTCCTATAAAGCTAATTTGTATTATTTTATAGTTAGAAAATGTTACTTCAATTTTAGGTTCTGTGACCAACTTACGTGGTAAGGGAACATTTTAAAGTGAATTTTAATCAAAGGAGTTTTGAGCATATTTGTTGGACTTTTTGAAATCAAAAAGTAATTCAGTTTTTATATATAGACTCCCCTGCTCACTAGCTGAAAGGCTTAAAGTTCTGAATATCTTTACAACTTTGCTTCTTAATTTGTAAAATGAACACAATAGTACATATATGATTGTTAGGCAATTAACTTAAAAAAATTGCAGAGTATCTGAAATGCTAGACAAATCAATACTTATTCCCTTCTTTTAGAATCACCCAAATTACATTTTTACTTGTTTCCTTGTCAATATCATAAACAATTATATTCTTTTATAAAGTTTTCTACACATTGTCTATGAAAAACATGTTGATGCAAATCACTGCTTGACAAGCAAATTATTTCTGCGGATGTCTTATAGAAAATAAGTTATGGAGTTTATTTTTATTATGCTTTTCATTATTTCAAATTCCATATATATTTTGATAAATTATAACCTTAAAGCAGCGAGTCAACTAAAAATACAATGTGGATTTTTATCCAGCAAATTGCCAGATACAAAAGCAAGTAATGCTAGAAAACATTCATCTAATTTATATCTATTGTTGTTATTATTGTTAGATATCCTTTTAATATTATCTCAAAAACTTTACCAAAATAATAAACCAAAAGCACTTACTTTAACATGATATAGAATAGGAAAACATGAGAAGCTATCTAAACTTCTGTAAACTTCAGTTCTCTGTATCTGTAAAATGGGGATGAAAAAATTCCTCACAGAGTATTGTGATGGTTGAATTTCTAATATATCTAAGCATGTTGTCCATTGATGGATGTACAGTGGGTGTTTGATAGTGTTGAAATAAATAAGATCATCTATTTATTCAGAGCTATTTATTCAGGGCTATTTATTCAGAGTTTACTATAACAAGGGAGTCAACCACTGTCACTTGTGTTTTGGGAGAGACTCAAGGGCAGACGGAGGAATGGGAAACATTTACAGTGGAGAAAAAGGAAGGCTTCAGGAATGGCCTGATTGGAGGCTATTGGCATAGGGAATCTAAAAGAGGGCTAACTAGAAGCAGAGCATCCTATGGGTTAGGTGTACATATTTGGATTTCTCTGGTTGGCTCTAAGTTGAAAGTGGTGACAAAAATTAGGGAAGTTGCTAGTTATTAATCAAATTCTGGTCATTTAGGGCCAATTGTTAACAGAAGTTATTGTTTAGCTTCCTGGATTGCTATTAAAGGTAACAATCAGGCTTCCTGAAAGTCCAATTTATAAGTCAACTGCATTCCTGAACTGTTTATTTTAGCTATGGTTTTCTGGGCAGGTTGCTGTAAGTGTGATTTAGACTACTGATTTCATATATGATCCAGGCATTGTCTGTTTGTATATTCAGTCTATCAAGAGGTTTTAGGTTCCCTTACAGCCTTTCTTTTCTCTTGACATATTTAAATGCATACTGCCTTACATTTTTAACTAAGTGTTCAGTACGATTTTGGAATTTCTGCACGGATTATTTTTCTGTTAATATGGATACGTTTTGTCTCTTTCTTTTGAGTTACCCATATTTATGTTTGTTTAGTATAATGAGATGTATATTAAATGCAACAGCAATGAATAAGAATGGCTAATACATTGATGCAGCTAAAGATATTTTAGCTTTAATGATATTAGAAAGTTGAATTTAATGTAAAAGCTTCAGTGCATTTTTATAGAGGAGAACATGTTTCAATTGTTGCAGGATCATTCAGTCATTTGTGGTGAGTAGCTTTAAAGATTAAGTGTCCTACCTCTTTCAGAAAACATCAACAAACACATCAAGTATCCAGGCCAGGGGAAGACAGAGGAACTGTCTTCCTCTGTAGCTGCTCCACATTGGTAGAGCAGGTGATCCACAATGGATCTAATATTACAATTTAAAGTTTTCTCCACTTCTTTCCAATCTGCTAAGAAATAACCCTATTAACAGATTTGCATTTTTCCTCTTCTTTGTCCTTTCTCTTCTAGGATGGGTATATAAATGAATTGAAAAACTGGACAAAGTATAGGCAGGAAAAGTGAAGGGTGAAGAAAGAAAAAGGGGTTTGGTATTTCACAAATTTGATCAGCTTCTAAATAATTGAATATAGGCTGAATATCTGACTGCTCATAAAATATAATTCTATATACTTTATTTTATACCTCTATCACTTTGCAATCAGTTAAGATTTCATAACTTTGATAAAGATATTTTAGCAAGGGTTTTAACATATATTGTAATGATTTTTGAGAGTTTTACTAATCTATAGGAAAGAAATAAAATGAAAGAAAGAAAGGAAGAAGAAAGAAAGAAAGAAAGAAAAACAAAGAAAGGAAGGAAAAAAGGGAGGAAGGAAGGAAGGAAGGAAAGAAGGAAGGAAGAAGGAAAGAGAAATATAAGACACCTTTGGCCTCCCCTGTAGGATTTATGATCTTGTGCTATGTATGCTTCCTAATGATGCATAAACTAGTAGAAATTCAAGCAAAATGAGAATGCAGAAACAATGATGTCACTCTCAATAATGACATTTGAAGCTATGAAAATTTCAATTGGGTTTGTCTTTACAATTTAGTAAATCAAAACCTTGACTTATGTTATGAAATTTAAAATAATAGTAATAGTAATATCAGCTGAAACTTGAGTTCTTACTATAACCTAAGTACTATACTAAGTGTTTTAAATTAACTATTTCATTTTAATTTCACAAAGCTCTATGAGGTAGGTAATAATATATGTCCCATTTTAAGAATTAAGGAAATTAATATGTGGAGAGGTTAGATAATTTACAAATGATAAGAGGCAGAGCTATTAATTAATAAAGTCAAGCTTTCAGTAGTCCCACATGGGAGCCATATTCCTAAAATAACAGAGAGGCTGCGGGAAGGAAGTTCCTTATTTCAAGTTGTTATTAAACTTCTCACAACTTATGGAACTAACACTTTTCATTTCCTTAATGATAATTGGATAAAAGAAAATAAGTTGGATGTCAGGATTCTCACATTCTAGACCTAACTCTTTGACACTTCAGCCTTGGTCATATTACTTAATCAGATTCAGTTTCTTTACTTCAATGATGAGAAGATTGAACTAGATCACTTAAAAGCTCCTTGTAATTTTAACTATCTTTTCATAGGATGACTTTTCAAAATAATTATTTATTTTATGCATTCATATTATATTTTCCTCTAGGAAATATTTAATTGAAAAATGTCCCAAAACATTTTGGGTGACCTCTATACACAACCTTTTTTTTTTTTTTTTTCCTTTTGTGATTGATTATAGAAGAGAAAAACCTAAGGACACATGTTAAGGAAGCATCTCATAGCTAAATGATGTAGTGGGAAAATTTTGTGATGATATAATAAAGTTACTCTTGTTGCAATTTACCAAGGATCAATATCAATTCTAACAACAGCTGCTACTTGATGATTAATGATTGTAGTCTCAGGTTATTGGTTTTACATTTCTTGCAAAATATGTCAAGGATTCCTGAACAGTATCCTTGATATGATACTTGGGTATTGTTTTTTTTTTAATTTTATCTATCAAGACAGGAGAAGGAGCTCTTCTTCCTAAGACACTCCATATCACTAGGTAATTTTTGCCCCAAAGTGTTACCTATCTAAGTAGTAATCTTTTAACTTGTTAGTTTATTATGGTGAAAGAGTAAATGAATTAATACACTGAATGTTTATCTTGAGCCAGACACTGTGTTGGGCAATGAGGGTACAGAGTTGAAAGACAAATCTTCCCTCAAAGACTTCACATTCCGTTTGAGGAGATAATATTCTGAGAGCAATATGCCAGGTATTGTAGGAAAAAGACCAAATCAGTTAAAGAGGCTATAGAGTGTCATTTGCGGCTCTATCATTATTGGATTTAGCTTGGAATAGAAGTAGAATTTTGGTAGAGTGGGACTGAAATGGATCTAAAGGAAAGCAAAAGTCAAAACCAAACAAAAACTCCAGCATGAACAAAGACAAGGAGATGTGTTTTAAACTATACTTTTAAACAATCCTTGTTTTTGTAATATTTCTATACCACACATGTTTGAGAACTCTTTTAAGTTATGAAGAGGTATGATGGATCCTCTCCCAATTTTCCTATTTTTTGTCAGTGTTATGCAGGTTTGAAATGTGGTTTTAAAATCTTTTGCTTTTCATTAAAATCATCCAATTAAAAGCAAAATCCTTTTTGGTCTTCCTATAAAACAGCCCTCAAATTCCTATCTTCTGTTTCTCCTGCCATGACTCTAATTCAGGGCCTCATCACTTCACAGGAATTACTACAAAATCATTCTAACTGACAGCTACATTTTTAAAAATTTCTTCAGACAGGCTCAATTTCTACATATAAGGTTTACCAAATAAAAGACAATACTGTGAATATTTCAAGCACCTGATCATTTATTAGCACTAACTCCTTTTGCTTTATTTTGTCCTCATCTATTGAGAGTATGCCTTGCATTTTCATCAATGTGATAAACTTGAATGATATATATTATACTAGATTTTGCTTTATATGATATATAGTCTTATCATCACTAACAGTTGAAGGGATTTTGAACATTTATCCTAGGAAATGCCTTGGCCATTCCAGTTGACCAGTCACTGCAATTTATTTTCCACTGCTGTCTACTCACACACATAAAATTGCCCAGAGCTGCAAGCTTTATCCCTATGTTGATCTCTTTAAAAATATAGATCATGTTGGTGCTTTCTGTTTTAGGTTGGAGGCATGGGTGGGTAGTTTATATATTTTAACAAGAACTATTTCTCCTTATGCATGGTAGATTTGTTTATTTTCTTTTTTCTCCTAAATAAGAATGCAACATCAAATTGCATTTGTTTAGTCTCCCAAGTCCTTAGGCATTATTGGGATATCAAAAATAACTCTGATCTCTCTGATATGCCACTAATTTGGGGGTATCCCTCATTCTCTCAAATGATTAAGTTATCAGCAAAATATCTATGTATTTTTGTGCAATGTTTTCTCTACCAGTGACTTTCTTAAAGTCTGATTATGTTGTTTTAGTTATACTACTCTTTGTAAGCTTTACTTTTCTTTAACAAAGTACTTTTTCCCATTGTTATTATTCTTCTATTTCTCCCTGACTCCTCAAAGATTTAGATAGATTTCATGTTATAACATCATGTTGGACGTAATGATAAATCTTTTATAGTAACCCTATATTTAGGAATTACACACAAAATTAAATTATTTTTCAATTTCTTAAGAAAGATATCTTTTTGGACTTCTTTCTCAAACTGTATCTCCAGTTTTCATAGAAATCACTTCTAGCAGATTTGGACTTGGCGTAGCACCTACTTGCTATAATACATTGTGATTTCCTCTACAGTTGTTTATTCTTTAGAAAATCTGTTCTTTCTGTTGGAAAACGAAAGATTAAAACTAAATACCAATGCCTATAAATTCATGCTTGCAGATAAAATAGAGGTGGTATGTTTCCTAGAGCATGGTAAATCAGAGTGATCCACTGACCCTGGCTGAAGTGGCGACAAGATATTTAGAACTTCCCATCTTCAAAGCTAAGGAAGGAGAGGAGGTTGGCAGTAAATACAAAATAATAATAATATGTTATTCCCTGTACATAAAATTCCATGCTTCCATTTACACACAGACACCTGACTCTTCTTACCATACCAACAACATAATCTTCTTCCCCCTTATTTTCCATTTTGTTTTCCTTCCTTTCCCCTGGTATTTATGTCCTTCTCTAGTCACTTGTTTCAACTAGATTTTCCCCAAATAGAAATATAACCAGTGTGGCTTGCCCTTGATCCAAGTATATAGATCAACTCTTAGTAATTTGCACCACTGAGCTGCCCCATTGTAGTATGTGGTGACATGTAAGTAGTTATATATTCATAGAGTGCCGGAGCTGGGGTCTTAAAGACCTTCTAGTACAAACACTCTCATCTTACAGTTTGTAAACTGATACTAGGGAAGGTAAAAGCCAGAGATTCGTGTCATTTACTTTGAAGGGAGAGGCGGGAAGCCATGCTCTGATCTCTTACATCTAACATTTAACCCTCTATTGGTTCTATCTGCTTTTTTACTGGTCCAAACCCTGGGCATCTTGATTTTGACTTCAAGTCTAATGAGATTTAGCATCAATTGGTTTAAAAGGGTCCTGCTGGGAGTGCAATGAGAGGCCTGCTGCTGTTTTGCCTCCTCTGTTTATTCTCCTGTGAGACTCCCTGTAATCAAGAGTTAATGGTTTAGGAGGATCAAATGGAACTGATAGAGCCAAAATCGAAACGAAAAACAGGGAGAACAACGTTTGTGTTGGGACTCAGTAATTACATGCTTGAAGATAAAAGGATCCTTACAAGTTTTACATATGTTTCAAAGTTTTCAAACACAAACTTAAATATAACTACCACTTATTGATCACATATTTGTGTGTTAGGTTCTGCTCTGAGCTTTTGCATTTATTAGCCTTAATCTTCACAACAAGGGTAAGCTGAATTTACTGTTTACATTTTACAGAGGCAGAAACAAACATAGAGAGGCAAAGTCTTTTTGCTGAGACTTCCAGCTTGTATGGTAAAAAGTGAGATTTGAACACAGACCTGTCTTGTCTACAGTCTAAACTTTTAATACCCACCTTTTATTTGGTAAAAGAACATGGAAAATCAATATATCATCTCTGAAAAATAATAGACAACATATAAATAAAAGCCTATAAAGCCATTAAGAACAATGCTATTGAAGTTATTTATTGACACAAAAAGATGCCAATAATATATAGTTTTAATGAAAATGCTTCAAGGTATTATATACAATATGATCTAACATCAAATATTATGCATCTAAATATTAACAGTGATTATTTATGACTGCAGGGCTTTTATTTCCTACTTTCTGTTAATATGTATTCTATGATTTTTCTAAAATATGAATGTAGTACTTGTAAAAAATAAATTATTAAAAGAAACAAATTTTGTAAATTGACCATTCAGAAAAAAAGCCTAATAATCACTCAAACTATTAAAACACAGTTAGTACAGATTTCTTATTTCTTTAATTTTTAAAAAAATATTTAGGACAATCTTTATGAAACCTTTTTTTACTTTAGCCTACTATTTTGAAAAGTACCCTCACCAATTCTTACCCTCTGAGGATTCAAAGTCCACTACAAGCAATACATTATAAAAACAGAGTCACTTTCATTCCTGGAATATTCACAAAAATAAGAGATAGTGGAATCATGCTTTAAAGTTTACAAAGAACTTTGACATAGGAGGCATTTTATTTTCACAGCAGAATCCCAAGGACACAGTAATTGAAATCCCTGACTTGGTAACTTGGTTGAGAACTTGGTAACTCAAGAACCAAACCAGTATCAGGCCCTCTGACTCCAAAATGAGTGACTCATCTATTATATAATGATTCATCTGACAGAGCTTGTTGACATCATCGTTTGCTGCTTCTTCATGGGTACTAGAATTGGACACTGCCAAACAGGCCGTGCAACACAGAGACAACAGGGACCACAGAAATATGGCTTGTTTAAGGAGAGTCTAGTGTTAAAGAACATTTCAGTGATCTTTATGAAGTTATTTTACAGGAGCAATTATCAGCTAGCTTAAGAAGCCTTTTTAAACAATCAAAAGAGGCTTCTTCCCTTCTTTGTTCAAAAGTGCTAAAGAAGAAAATCAGAGCCTGGGAAGGAAACAAAGAGGAGGGAGGGGCCACTTAGAGACTTAGATCTGAAATGTTAATGAATGTTTTATCTAAATCATTTAGATGGTTATTTTTTAGTATTATTGCCACAAGATTCCCAGCTTTGCTGTACATTATGGGAAACATCTCATCAAGAAGCCTATTATTTACTGTATTAGACCTGGAGAGCACAATTGTGAGTTTCTTTACCCTTTACACAATAGAATTGGGAGATTATCATCAACTTTCTATTCATATTTTGTGAAGGTTATTTAACTTATGTATGTCTGTATTTATTTATTTATTTTGACAAATCCATCTTTGTCTGCCAAAGCTCCCTGTTCAGGCCAGCTTGCTCTGATGATTACTCCTGCAAAGGCTTAAGAAAGAGATGTTCTATTTCCTTCTCAAAAAGGATTGATGGCATTTGGGGAGGTTCAGAATATCCTTTGATTGCTCCATGAAACGGATTGGATAAGATGGTCGTGGGGAGTGGGGAGTGGGCTTGCTCATCAGCTTTCCTTTGTGCACTTTCTGCCGTTGACACACCCTCATCACAGGCATCTTGTGTTTCGGTCCCTTTTGCCATTCACCTGCCCAGATGAAAAGTTCCATTTTTCCCTTTGGAATTCTGACATACCGAAGTGTTCTCAAGAGAGGGTAATGTGTGCTCTGTAGTTTTCACTCAGACACTGTAAATGAATGACTATGGACCAGCCTCTCATTACACTTGAGCAAAGGCTGAATTGAGAGAGGAGTAGACCACCGTGGAAAAAATTGCAAATACTGTGACGGTATCTCTTACTGTAAAATATTTTCTATGTTGTGATGAAAGAAGTACTGTAAATCAGAGAGGGGAAGAAATTAGAAGTTTAATGCACAAGCAATTTCATTTGCTTTGTCCAACAAGAATTATAAACATAGTTTAGTAACATCCATACTTTTTTTGTTGTTGTTGTATCAATGCTTCATTTTTTTAAAAACATCTTTATTGGGGTACAATCGCTTTACAATGGTGTGTTAGTTTCTTCTGTATAACAAAGTGAATCATCTATACATATACATATATCCCCATATCTCCTCCCTCTTGCAACTCCCTCCCTCCAACCCTCCCTATCCCACCCCTTTAGGTGGTCACAAAGCACCGACATGATCTCCCTGTGCTATGCGGCTGCTTCCCACTAGCTACCTATTTTACATTTGGTAGTGTATATACATCCATGCCACTCTCTCACTTTGTCCCAGCTTACCCTTCTGCCTCCCTGTGTCCTCAAGTCCCTTCTCTAGGTCTCCGTCTTTATTCCTGTCCTGCCCCTAGGTTCTTCAGAACCAGTTTTTTGTTTGTTTGTTTTAGATTCCATATACATGTGTTAGTATATGGTATTTGTTTTTCTCTTTCTGACTTACTTCACTCTGTATGACAGACTCTAGGTCCATCCACCTCACTACAAATAACTCAATTTCATTTCTTTTTATGGCTGAGTAATATTCCATTGTATATATGTGCCACATCTTCTTTATCCATTCATCTGTCTATGGACACTTAGGTTGCTTCCATGTCCTGGCTATTG
Source organism: Mesoplodon densirostris (assembly GCF_025265405.1). Lineage (NCBI taxonomy): Eukaryota > Metazoa > Chordata > Mammalia > Artiodactyla > Ziphiidae > Mesoplodon > Mesoplodon densirostris. Next base: position 26,321,260 of record NC_082668.1, read on the forward strand.
TAAATAGAGCTACAATGAACATTGGGGTACATGACTCTTTTTCAATTATGATTTTGTCAGGGTATATGCCCAGTAGTGGGATTCCTGGGTTGTAGTAACATCCATACTTAATTGTTTTCCCTGTCTGGAAGACAATAATAATGTTTAAAATTATTTGCATATTGGAGATGTTGAAATGTACATAATTCAAATTCATTTGGAGTTTGGTATAATTTCTTCTTATTTAGAGCCAGGTACTGTAGTTCTGTGTTACAGAGACCAAGCTATTGGTTACTCCTGAGTTTAAATGAGTAAACTCATTATTTTACTCCTAATGATTACATATATTTTTAAGAATATGAGATGACTCACAGAATACATAATAATGTGACAATTATTATCACTTATTATATGCCAGGTAACATATTAACCATATAATATTTATTAGTTTATTTAATCTCATGAAAACCCTATGAGTTATTTACTATTATTATCACGTTTTGTACGTGGTGGAATTGAGCCATGGGTATTAAATGACAGAACAGGTAACCTGGTTCTGTGTTCCTGGAGGCCATACTCTTCACCACAATGATGCATCGCTTCTCACTCTGCTGCTGACCACGTTTTTTTGTTTGTTTTTGCTGTTTTATCATTGCCAGAAGTTCAGTACTCATTTCTTTAAAAATGAGATGAATAGGACTTCGTTGGTGGTGCAGTGGTTGAGAGTCCGCCTGCCAATGCAGGGGACACGGGTTCGTGCCCCGGTCCGGGAAGATCCCACATGCTGCAGAGCGGCTGGACCCATGAGCCATGGCCGCTGAGCCTGCGCTTCCAGAGCCTGTGCTCCACAACGGGAGATACCACAACAGTGAGAGGCCCGCGTACCACAAAAAAAAAAAAAATGAGATGAATACATTAGTAAATAATTTTAACTTTTTAATTTGTCATTAAATTCCTCATAAATGTTAATTTTGATATTTAAGGGACTATCCAAATAGTCTTACTAGTAGCTGCTTATTCACTAATTCAGACTCAAAAATTTTCACTTACCTCACTCAAATAGCTGATTAGGGCCTCCCTGGTGGCACAAGTGGTTGAGAGTCCGCCTGCCGATGCAGGGGATACGGGTTCGTGCCCCGGTCTGGGAGGATCCCATATGCCGCGGAGCGGCTGGGCCCGTGAGCCATGGCCGCTGAGCCTGCGCGTCCGGAGCCTGCGCGTCCGGAGCCTGTGCTCCGCAACGGGGGAGGCCACAACAGTGAGAGGCCCGCATACCGCAAAAAAAAAAAAAAAAAAAAAAATAGCTGATTATTTCAGGCACGTATCGAAGAGCACCTATTTATTCAATCATTTATTCATTGATCAAACACTTATTAAGGTGTCTACTATGTATCTAATCCCATGGTTGCCCATTAGAGGCACATCCAGTCCTGCCCTCAAGAAATTTGCAGAGAAGTAGCTAGGCAATAAAATGCAATGAGAAAAGTGTTACAATAGGGGCAAACAGAATGCATTCGGGGTCATTTGAACAAGTTGCTTTTTTAAAGAGGGAAGTGACAAGGCCAGATTTGCTTCTAGTGAGAAAATTGTGACTGCTTTTTAAAATGTGAACTAAAACAAAGACTGATTCTCTCCTGAGTCAAAGGAGACTGCATGAGAAGTCTGACGTAAGTGATGGTTCAAACATGTCTTACATTACTATGTGCTTCTCTTAATGTACCAGCTTTCCCTGAAAACATCAGCAATAGTAAAAAAGTGTTTGAACTCTCCTACCCTGTTTGGTGGAGAAAGAATTCTTATGTCTGTGTTCCTAGTTCTAAATAGCACTTTAATGAAAACTTCTTTTGGGGCTTCTGGTATTTAGAATCTCAAGTTGGATGGGGTGGACCCCGGAAATTTAATATAATAACAAACAACCCTTTATTTATTGTGCTTCCTTCCTCCCTTCTGGAGGCGGATGATGTAACATTTTTAAAAATTTTATTTGTGGGCTGCTAAATATTTTATGAATGTTCACCTGACCATATGCTTAGGATGAGCTTGCTACTTGTTTTTGCTCTTCTCTTGACCAGAATTTCCAAGCAGGAAAATATAAAGGCATTTCAAAACAAATAATTCACAACCTGAGGTTACATCAAGCTCTCTTGGAAATATCTTCTCCTCCTGCAAAATTGACATTCAGTATGCTTTAGTATGGCAACAGACTGGATTAAAATCCTAAAAGTGCTGTCAGTGTGCTGATTTTATTTCTAATTGCTCTCACCTGAGCTTTTGGTTACCTATCTTTCAGTAAGAATTTAAGAGATCAGTCATAAGAATGATCCAAACATCCTCTTCTCATTCATTGTTTTTGGCAAAATCTGAGCTACTAGGTATATTTTTAATATTTAGATAAGTAAATTTGGGAGAAAGAAGAGAGATACTAATACAACTAGTTGGTTATGTATTTAAGGAGCTTGCATCCTAAAGGATAACACATATGAAATAGAAACAGTTTGTAAAAACTCTTGGATATATACTTACAAAGAAAAACAGTAAAGGTTCCTATGAGAGCCTGGGATGTTTAGTGTTTAAGACTTATGGAATGAAAGATAACCAACCACAGTCTCCTTTTTGATTATGTTCATAAGATCAAGTACTAATATTTTCTTTTGTCAGAACATAGCTGCACCTTGGCTTAATATCTTCTTTAGAAATGATAAATAATAATTGTGCTAGTACATAATAAAGGACAAAGTGACCTGGGAAATAAACTAGGTTTTTTTCTTGTCTGTCTAGTACTTTTTTTGTTGGTTGTTTGGTAGACCTTGGGAAAAAGCCTGGGGTATAAAATATGTGGAAAAATCTAATCTATTTTATTTTTCTCAACTCCAAGTCATTTATCAAATTATTTCAGATTGCAAATCTAAGCACTTTTCTGTAACTTAGCTACTTTCTTTCCAAGAAATGTCTTTCTTAAAAGTGTCTAGCATGCATTTAAAATCTATAAAATGCTTCAAATCTTACTTATTAAAGAGGTGACATATAAGAATTCTCTCTCCACCAAACAGGGTAGGAGAATTCAAACATTTCTTACATTACTATGTGCTTCTCTTAATGTGCCAGCTTTCCCTGAAAACATCAGCGATAGCAGGGAAGAAAAAATTTAATCTAGGTGCACATTCTGGACTGAGGACTTCTTGGCCTGTTGACAATGCCTCAGCGTGAATTCTGAGACATATATTATGAGGAGTCTGTCTGGATGTGTAGAAATGGTTCGAGAAAATCAAGGCCAACCCATGTTCTCTAGAGATGTGAATTTCTAATGTTTGACTTTCCTTGACTCTCACACCCTCATCATCTAAAGAAAACAAAAGTAATGAAGATTTTATTTCAATTCATCATAATCTCTACTGTTAGGTCATTCAGTTAATTTATTTTAGCAGCTTAAGGAATTTATTATTGAACATTTAATATGCACCTTTCTGTGTCTAAGTGCTGAAAGAGCTCTGAAGGGTCTTGCTTTGATTTACTGCTGTACTAAGAAAAGCATATCATTATTTTTTTTTATTTTCAAAGAAATGTTTTATAATAACTTTAAATGTACTAATCTATGTGTGTATATATATATATATATATATATATTCAACTGAAACTTGTAAATTATGTTTTATTTGTATCAGTAACACCAATTCCTTTTGACAGTTGTTTCAAATGACATGTAATACTAAATTTGTGAAATGAACTCTATCATCACACAGATAAAAAATAGGTAGCTGTTTGCATACTTTTATTCTAGTATACAAGAAACGTATGATTGCTTGCTTTGCAGAAATTAGTATGGTGTTGTATGAGTGTTATTTGGACAAGTCAGCATTCAGCTGTATTTTTTTTTTGATTACTAGAAAAAAAATCTGTTGCACATTTATATAATACATTTTTTTCAAAGATATTTACCATGAACATGAACTTCTAAAACTCATAAAGTGGGCAGACAGACATTATTATTTCCATTTTACAAATGTGGACACTAAGCTTTGAGGAAAATTTATCTACAGTGGCAGAGCTGTTGGGGGGCAGTTCTCTTCCCTAATCAAGTGCTCTTCTCATGTAGCTTCTTCCTTTCCTAGACATTTAGAATTTATTTTGTTTATAACTTTGATCTTCTATACTACTTAGCCATGATTATTCTAAAAAGGCTTTTTGAAACAGTTAAAATGACTCTTCCCTACAGGTGTCTGTGATATGCACAGAAATATAGGTGGGTGGTATGTATGACTTAAAATGGATACTTGTAGTGATTTGTGTTTGATCTTATGAGTCAAAACTACATTCTCCATCCGCCTACAGGCAATTTATCCTCAGGGTTTGTCTTTCCTATTGTTCTTACTTAACAATTTATATCCTTCAGGATAAAGCATAAGGCTGAGCTTCCTAGACCTCCAAAGCATTAGGAAATACGTAGATGTCTCAACATAGATGTCTCAAGTGAGTGTTGTCATACTAGTGATAGAATCCTGGAGCTTTATAACTAGATGTGAAATATCCATTTCATCTGTAACCATTCATTATTTGTAAAAATACTTTTTTTTTTTGCCATTAGAATTAAGATCTTAAACAATGCCTCCAGAAATAGTACCTAATTGACAGGAAGAATGAGTGTACTAGGTAAGAAATAATATTCAGATAATTGTATTGGGATTAAATTTCAATTTAGGACTCACCCTGAGTATCTGCAGAATAAGATGTGTGTAATATATAATTTAAGGAATGCTAAAATCCTTTATTCTGTAAAACATATCCCACTTCCTGGCTGAAGGCCCTGAGATTCTCATTAATAAAGCCAAACTTTGGGTTTAAATATCTTTTCCATCTAACCATCCTTTGATTCAATATACTTTTACTAAACATTCCCCATGTCCATGTCCCTGCCTGTGCTACGTATCAAGGATATAATGGTAAATTTAAGTAAGTCCTCTTCCAAATAGGCTCACAGTCTAAGAAAGAAGACATACCAATGAAGTAAATAAGCAATTATAATGCGGTTGCTAAATTATTCATATGAGGCACAGAATAGGTTCTTGATGATATTTTTGAATCAACAATTAAATGTAATCAGGGCAATGATAACATTCCATGGAACTAATATGTAATCAAGGTAAAAAAGCTAGAAAGAGCATTGAGGAAACAACTGGAGTCTGGGCAGAGACTGGAGGTGACAAAGGTAATGGACCATGGGAGGAACTGCCAGTACTTTGTTTGACTGGAGGCATAGGAGGAGAGAGCAGAGAGGTGAAGTTGGAGAAATTGGCAGGAACCATAGGTACCAAAAGCTTTCAATGCCACAAGAAATTGAGACTTGTTTTAACTTGAGGCAAGAAGGGGTCTTGTAGGTTTTTAAGTAGGGGGATGAAATGTGAATATTAGATTGGAGTAAAAGGAAAGACAAAGATCAAGGAGATCAACTAGAAAACTATTACAGTAGTCTAGTCAAGAAATTAGGTTAACATTAAGTTCATCACGTGTGCTGTGCCTGTTTTCCCTAGAGAGTCCTGGTATACGTCTATTATCCTGGCTTAAATATTAATAACACTTTCTTTTATCCTCAAAATCTCCATTTAGAATGACAAATTATATGGCACCTTAAAACCACAACTAAAATAGTATTGATGAGGATGGCGAAAATGGTTGGCTTCTTGAGGTAGTAAAATGTTTAAATGGGTAGACTTTGGATGCTTATGAAGAGTGAGATAGAGGTGAAGTCAAAGATGACACTGAGATATTTAATTTACGCAAGTAGATAAGTTGTTGATACCATTCACCAAGCAAAAAACATAAGAGGATTCCATTTAGGGTCAGGAGAGGAGATGTTCATTTCAGTTTTGAAAATGTGACTTTTGAAAAACCATGGAACATTCCAGTGGAGATGTCAGGTCAGCAGTTAATTATGCAAGTACACATTGGTGCTCAATAGTTCAGTGTTACTTGAGGTGGGGCTATTATGATCTACTACCACCAATTTGAGAAAATTCCCCCAAATTAATCAGACTACATGGATGCCCTCTGGCCTAACTACAGCCCAGTCCCTGAGAAGAGGATAAGGCTGTAGATAAGAGAGGAGGTTTTGGTGTGTGAGTTACTGACTCAGAATGTTACATCTTCTATGGGAGGATGTTATGGTCCCATTTCCTATAGAACCAGGACAAGAATCAGTGGGCTCTGGAGTCTGTTAGGGAGGAGTAAAAAATCATGGGCTTGAAATTGAAAAGGAAATGTAGAAATCAGACTTCACTGCTCTAGAGTTTCACCTGGCTTGCCCCTGACTAAGCTATGCAGACATAATCTAAGGATACCAAGCAGATTGATTTTTGTTTCATAGTAAACCATAAATATATTTTTCTAATTGGGCCTATTGATTTTTGCTTGTTAGTAACTAGCTGTGTGACCTTGAGGAAAGTCGCTTGCCATCTCTATTACCATAGCTGAAAATAGGGAGAAAGTGATTGGGTGATCTCTGACATCCATGTCAGATTTAAATTAGACTGTCCAGTTTCTGGTCTATTATATTTATTTGCCTTCTTCATATTTTTTTATTAAACTGTTAGCCATTTTAGAACTTGAAAGGAAACTATTATGACCATGGTTCTGGCTAATCTAGGTTGACTTTGGCAGCAAACGGTTTAAATAGGAAACTAAGAAGTATTGGTCATTTTTTATTTTAGGAAATTCCAAAGTGGTTCACAAATAGATGCAGGAATTCTTTATATATTTTTCTTCTTCCTTTTTATATGCATAAAAATCAAATTTGGGGGATTTTTGAAAATGGTAAAAACTCCTTAGACTATGGGCAACAAGTAGGTCTCGGGGAGAGGTTTTTTCTCTTGGGGTACTGCCTTTAATCTGATATTCATTTTGGCTCCTATCAATTGTAAATAGCAGCCAGCTTCTGTGAAATGTAACTGGTGTTTGCTCTGGGCTGATGGGAGAGCCATGTGCTGTTTGCTCTGTTAGTAGCTGTACCCAAGTATGCACAGTACATTATTCAGATCAGCTCGCACAAACCAGATGTCCTAATTCCAGGTGGACTGTTAGAAATCTTTTTATGTACAGCAACAGCTGTGCCACCTGCTAGCTTAAAGAGCAGTAGTTGGACAAATCAACCATTGTAACCAATTCACTTTTTATCTGGTGAACAGTTTGCATAAACTAGCATAACAAGATATTTCCAATCTAATCCACACTGAAATGATAGGAGCACTGAAAGTGTTATCTGTATTTTGGTAAATTGTTTGCTTGTTACCAACACCTATCATTTAAGACACTGAATAAAATCTACATACCAAAATTAGATTTATAAAATTTGCAATTCTGTTTTCTATATTGTTTGTTTTCCAACTCCTAACACACAAACTATGCCCTTCGTATTTTTTACATTCTCACACACAGATTGCTCAAAATACTGCCATTGTTATTTGGAATGTATAATAAAACTTACAGAGCTCGGATTATTGCTAAAAAGGAGGTAGAAATATAAAGTATTTCACTGTTGCTTATTATTTGCAAGTAAATAGAATAACTCCGAATAACCACTAAACAAACATTTCCAAGTAGAACTTTTGTAAATGGTATTTCAGTGAACACGATTCATTTGCTGATAAAAAATATCCACATGTGAAAAACAGTGGAAACAAAGCAAAAACAAGCCCACAAATGGGCTAGCAACCTGTAAAAGAAAATGTGTTAGTTTGAATGAGTTAAATAAAACTTTGTTATCTTGTTTTAAGCTATTAATTTTCTTAATGTGTATATGAATACATATATACACATGTGCACATGTGTGCAGACACACACACACACAAACACACAAATTGTGATTTAAGTAAGTCTTTACTAATAGTATAAAAGGAAACCTATTAATACCCAGGCCAAGACTTAGCATTTCAAATTCTAAAGTAATGGCATTCATGACATTCAGAGTGTCTATAATTTTTTTGTTTTTTTCATTTTTTTCATTTTGCCCTATAGATCAGCAGTCCCCAAACTTTTCGGCACCAGGGACCGGTTTTGTGGAAGATAATTCTTCCACGGACCGGGTACGGGGGCGATGGTTTAGGCGGTAATGCGAGCCATGGGGAACCATGGGCAGCGGCAGATGAAGCTTCACTCACTCGTCCGCCGCTCACCTCCTGCTGTGTGGCCTGATTTCTAACAAGCCACAGACCGGTACCGGTCCGTGGCCCCGGGGTTGAGGACCCCGGCTATAGAGTATTTAATTTTTAAACTATTTCTGTATTTCCCATACATTATCTAATTACACAGATAGAGATAAATACTATGAAAGTGAAAATATGTCAACTGAAAATAAGCATATGTATAATTACTGGCTTTTATAGCTAGAATGTTTAAATAATATTTTCTCTCTACATGGAGGGTAATCTGTTTTGTAAGTAAAGTGTCATTTTAATCAACACTGTTTTTAATCAAATGATATAAGGACAGCTTTTATTTATAGTACTTAATATTAAGGTATCCATTTTGTCTAATAAACATATAGCCCATTCAATAAGAAAAAAAATGATGTATATACTTTTCTTATAACCAAAGCTGCATTAAATTCACTTTAAGAATATATCAGTTATATTTCAACTGTAAATAAATGCCATCACGGTTTAAGGCAAATGCTTTTGGCTATATTGAGGAAAATATTTTTTTCTGAAAAACATCAAATTTACCTCTAAAACTGACTTTTTATCATTTATTAATGCCAATTTGAGGCTGTAAGTATAATGGGATGTACATTAAAGGGAGACTCAGGGAATCTTGTTTCTAGTACTGTTGCTAACTAGTTGTGTGATTTGAAAAATTAACCTAACGTCTTAGAGCATCAGTGTATCCATCAGTAAAATGGAAAATTTAAATTATAAAACTTCAATTCAAAATTGTATCTTCATTAGTCACATCCAAATGTGGTCTTGCCTCCCAAGAGCATAATCATATATTTCATATAGTCTAAGGTACTTCATAGATACTCCATTTAGAGAAAAGGGGAAAAAGAAAAAAATAATTAATATACTTTAAAAAGGTTTATGTGAGAAAAGTTTATAAGATGCCTTTGCTTTAATGCTAATCACATTTTACAATATTTAGCAATCAATGATATGGGCTTCACACAGAATATTCATTTTACATACATATAATTTGATAGTTGGAAGGGATCTTTCCCATTACCTGTTTTATAGACCCATTCTTCTTTTCAGAGCTAAATAAACTAAGGGTTCACGAGATTAAGGAATTTGTTAAAAGTCACATGGTTTAATGACAAATGTTCAAGAATGTAACCCTAGAGGTAGAAGGACCTCATGTGGCCGCTTGCTCCATGTCTATGGTATTTTCGTCTTCAAAAGTTGCCTGACCTCAATGCATTTTTCATGTACTAAGAAGTCTTCACTAAATAATCCTCATGATATTGGGATAAAAATCAATCAAGCACAGAGACAGATAACTTTTGGATGTACTTCAAGAATTAGAGTAGCTAAGAATTTGGACACAGAAAAGGCTTAATGATTTCATTTAAACTCAAACAGAGGTAGTGCAATTGAACTAGATGTTCTCAAGGATGAGTTTAAAAATTAGGAAAAATAGCTGTATACTCTGTAACTGAAAAGAACTGTTGCAATATCTTTAAGGAACCCCCTAGAAGTTCTCCTTTTTAGATTTCTAGCTACATATGTCAACTAGTAGCTAAGTGATAATTAGGAGAAGGTTCAGATATTACAATATGCTTGTGAAAAGAAATGTAAACAAAATAAAGAGTCAAAAGAAAGTTGGCAGAACTAAAAACAAAAATACATTTAGAACTTGCACCCAGGATGAAGAGATATAAATTCTACATGATTACTAATCTCAAGAAAGGTGACAGAATTCTTATTGCTTATCTTGAATGAAGCTAAGGAATGTAGGCACTAATGTAAAATCACATTTCTTTATATCCTTTCTTTTTTGACTGTGCTAATAATGTTCTTCAACTTCATTATGTAATACGAACATACTTAAAACCTAAAGGTATGAAGTGAGGAGTTTTCAGCTCCCATTTTGTTGACTCATCTAGCCATGAATATTTTAAAAAAGAATATCTTCTTGTTCTACTAATATTTGGAAAGGCTATAGGAACTGCCGCTCGGGGTTACAATAGATTACTTACCCATAGTGGAACAAGAATAGGAATTTATTGGCTAAGCCCTGGACTAGGAATAATAAATCCATAAGCAAGAGTGCTGTCATGGAAGATCTTTGTGCTCTCCCATTATGTCAAACCATCTCCTCCTGCTTCAGGGTTGGTTTTTGCTCTTGTCCAGGTAAGTTATATATATATATATATATATATATATATATATACACACACACACACATATATGTGTATATATATATTCTTCCCTAACAGTCCTTTCTTGTTGATCTAAAACCATAGTGTGTGTGTGTGTGTGTGTGTGTGTGTGTGTGTGTGTGTGTGTATATATATATATATATATATATATATATATATATATATATATCTTCTGTTAGCACTTAACATTCTACTTTTAGTTCCTTTTCTGTTTAAGTGCTTGTAGTAAATTAAAATGCAAGTAAGATGTAGGGGCAACATTGTAAGGCATTTTCAGTATTTTATAACTAAGGCTAGTTAATTTTTCAAATTTCTCCTTCAAATTCGTTTTTCATAAGAAAGAGAAATCATGAAATCTTATTTGAGAGAAGAGTTGAGGCATTATGCAGGGGCAGAGGGAGGGCAAACAGAAAATAGAAATGCTAAAGTCAAAATCTACATGTGGCATAATAAAAAGATGTAGGATTCAGAGAGCCACCAATGGCTGTGTGTGTGCATGGGAAGGACTTTTAACTTCTTTGAGGCTCAGTTTTCTTATCTGCAAAATGGGAGTCATAATTTTTAATAATCATATTTACCTTGAAAGGTCATATGAATAAATAAAACCTACAATATTCTAGTCTGTGGCATATGGTAGGTATACAGTACATGTTGGTTTCCCTTGTTATTTCTCAATTTTCCTAAGAGAAGTAATATATTCATCTGTAAAACAGAGTAGACTTTATAATTAACTTCTAGGGTTAGTGAAAAGTGAACAGAGAATGAAAGCACAAGTTAATACTCCTTCAGGTGGAGCATAGGGTCATTATTATTAATTAATTTATTTATTATAATTTTATATCATTATATTTTTATTTATTATTATATCATCATTATTAACTTTTGTGTGTGAGTGTAGAGTAAAAACAGTTTTTTTTAAAGTAGCATCTCACATAATCAAACTAAGTAAATAAATGAGTACATTAATAAATAAGCACATATCTAAAGAGACAAAAGGTGTTTTGTGTAACATATGTGTTCACACATATGCATGTGTGTGTGTGAGCCAGCTGCCTAGATACAATAGGCTTACCCAGTTCTTACTGGTTTGGGGAATATGAACACATTTTGCTTGTTTTCTTCTGGTTGCCTTATGAAAAATGAAGATTCAAAATCCAGATATCTCAAATGCTGGTATATTGAACTTAGTTGTAAAAAAGATATAGAGTTATAACCATACATCAGGAATTGTACATAATGAAAACAAACAAACAAACAAAATTTTATCTATCTGCTACCTGACCTGTGGAATGTGAAAATGCCCATCAGAGTGTTAAGGATATATTCCAAGGAGGATAAAAAATTGAGAACCCTTAATAATTACTATGTGGACGTGTCTAGGTAATACATTAGTGCTGGTGGATTAGCACCATCTTATAGAGACACATGCCATTTTAGTTAAAAGGATTTAGAGTGATTCTTGGCCCTAGAAACTTTAATCCTATAGTTAATACTAAAAGTAACAATTATCTGAAGATTAAAAACAAACTCTTTCTCATTAAGCACATGTTTAATTTAGGTAGAAGTTAGACATTAAACATGTTTTTTTGTTTGTTTCTGAAGCAGATACATTTGTATAATATTTTTTAAAAATCACCGGACACAGTTCATCTAGTTAACAATTTAAAATTTCCCAGGGATAATATAAAATAAATACGTTTTAATTAAAACAATAAATAGGAGAAATGCAGTACATGTAGTAAGACAAAGTTTCAAATCTTTATCATTCACCTGAAAATTAAATTTTAGGACACGATGTATCTAAAAGTGCACTTAATACTGTATTTGATATATTTGTTGACATTTGCCTTCTCTATAACCCCTGGCATTTGGGTCCAAGTTAATCATACAGTGTCCCAGTGATTGTGGCCACAAATTAAACTTGACTCTCTTCATAACCCTTACATATTTCCCCACCAGGAGCAAGCTCCAGATCACCTGCCAGTTCATAGCCCACCTCTTTCTATCTTTGTCCTGCTGACAGTAAATCCCCTCACCAGTTAATTGAACAGATGTACCCAGTGCTGCATCCTGAAGATCGTCAAAGCTGGGCTTTGACGGACAGCAGAAAGAGGCACAATAAAAAAAAAAAAAAAGCCTTTTAACTGAGAGCACTGCTTTGTTCTGCTTAGAACGTTAAGGTCAGTGCAGCTCATTCTGATTGTGGGGATCTTAATTTTTACTCAACCAATTTACTTGCAGCTGTCATTCTTTCCAATATTAAAAGTTCAGCTTTTCAAGCATGGGGAACTGGGGGATGGTTGTGTGAGGAATGAGAAGAGCTTGTTACAAACTAAAAACAGCAAAAACAAGTAAAATCTGGCTTGGCTCTCAAGTACAAAAAGTTATTTTCAAAGCCTATAAATTATGACATAGTGATTAACATGTAATTTAAATATATTTAAACAACAATTATATCACATTTCCAGCCCAGCTAATTGGCCTCACAGATGTTCCCTTGTAGCTGCATTGCCCTTCCAGGGAGATATGAATGAGGTGTTTTTTATCATGGAAAACAGAAAAAAAGCAAATGGAAAAAATGGAAACAGAAACATAAAAAGCAGCCAGTAACCCTAAAAACAATGAATGCTAAAGGAGTTTTGTTTAGCTTTTTTTCCATTTTAATGCTGAAGACTAGAAAAAACATGAAGACACTCCTATTACTGTGATGGTCTCTGGCAGTGTGTCTAGATACAGAGTTGGCAGGTTGCTGACTGAAAGACTTGTCAAAGCAAGGACAGCAGATCCATTCTAATAAAGCATGGCTGCACTTCGTGTCTTGGAACAGACTAACTGCAAGATATCTAGTTATTTTTAATACAACACCTTTACAACTGAAGGCGGTCTAGCCCAGATAATGAATATAGATAATAAAGTATTTCCTGATGAAGAATGACTTGTGAGTGATTCTTTTGATCATTTATCTCTCAAGTTTTATGAAATGTTAAATGTGCAGCAGGCAGTGCTGTTTCCTCAGCCGTGATTCTAATCGAACATTACCCAGTATAGCAACTCTTGCAAAAGAAGAGGTCAAAGGAACACTGGTGATTATGAATATTTTGGAATACCTTGCCTTTTAATATCTAATCATGAAATTGAAATAAATTCACTCCAGCCTCACCTTACTCTTACCTTTTCTCCTAATAATCTCAGGTAATGTTTGATAATACAATGTAAATTACAAAAGGCCACTGGACACGCCTCTCCTAGTGTATCATGGTATCTCTAGCATCTACTGTAATTCCTGTGGTTTCACTGTAGCAATTTAATAAATATTTGCTAAATGCTTGTCAAATAATCCAGGTTTAATGATAGGGTAAGGCCAAGGTTGTAATATGATAAAGTTCCAGCAGGCAGGTGTCATATTTTTGTACCAGCCCTCTATTTTACATACCACTGGACTATATGGAAAATTTATTTCTCAAATTTTATGAACAAATGAATTTTATTTTATGACACTCTAAAAGGTAGCAAAATGTACCTATATTTAAGGTCCTATGGAAGACAAGTAGGCATTTAAAAATGTTTCTTTGATGAGAAGCCTTGGCAATTTGATTGCTTGGCTTTAAACATTTGACTTAGCAGGTGTGAACATTTAAATTTCACATATTCTCTACATTTGTATAATAGTGCAGAGCTTAAAAAGTTCATCTATATATAATATCGTACTTTATCTTCATTAAGAATAAGAGAGGGGTTCCCTGGTGGCGCAGTGGTTGAGAGTCCACCTGCCGATGCAAGGGACGCAGGTTCGTGCCCCGGTCTGGGAAGATCCCACATGCCACGGAGCGGCTGGGCCCGTGAGCCATGGCCGCTGAGCCTGCGTGTCAGGAGCCTGTGCTCCGCAACGGGAGAGGCCACAACGGTGAGAGGCCTGCGTACCGCAAAAATAAATAAATAAATAAATAATAAGAGAGGCCAAGGATGAAAATGAGGGTCTGAGATATTTCACGATTGACCACATCACTTGTAAATGGAACTGGAGCTTGGATCTTCTAACATACCATACAACAATCTGTCTATTGTACAAAAGTATCTCCTATGCAGTGCATATTAAATATATCTAACGTTCCATGTCATAGTCTTCAATGTGTTGTTAGTTATGTTATTAGAGAAGAAAAGATATAAATATTTTCCATGCCATCATGTAAGTGACTCAGTTATGGGCAGAGTTTAAATGTAAATTCAGTGTAGGGGTTCAGAGCTTGTCCCTTGATTCGTCCAGCAGGCTAAGTTAATTAAGGAAAACTATATTATCTAGTTGTTATTAATTTGTATTAAACAGTTAATCTCCATGGGACCATGTTCTTAGATTAGTCTATGAATCTCTAAATTATAAAAACATTGATCTGGAATAAGATTTAGCTCTGTTTCATAGATGTTTCAAGATGTTGTCTTTCAGGTTTATTTTAGTCATCTCTGTTCAGTTAAATCCAGAAGGTAGAGAATGCAAAGATCATAAAATCAACTGTTTTTATTTGCATTATTCACTATTTCCAGTGCTAAGAAAAGTGCCTGGCACATACATAGACCATGGTTTCTCAAGAAATGTGTTTAATAAATGATTGATATTATATATATATATATATATATATATATATATATATATATAATTTTTAGCTAGGAAACAGAGGTTGTGTTCATACATCCCCTGTACTTACCATAAGGAACGTTGTCCTTAATATTTTATCATATTTTTATATTGACTTTTATTTAACCCATAGGTTAGAGTTTTAAGCCATAAAACTGTCTTTTTTTTAAATTGAAATCTAATTTCAACTGATTCTAAATACATAAAATTAATGTATGCAAAGCATGTTTCCAGTAAAGAAAATGATTTTCCAAGATTTTCTGCTTTTTCTTCACTTAAAAAAAAAAAAAAAGACTGATGAGGAAATATTATGTACCTTTTTATAAAAGAGGCTAAGAAGTTGACCCTTTGCTGAAATGGTGAAAAATAAATGTAACTTGATAGCAAAAATTATTCCAGGCAAGTTGAAGTCCACCTCTATCTCCTTTTAGATAAGTTTCTTCTTATGAGAGGAAAGTTAATGCTGTGATATGTGGCCATTCCAGTCATTTAACATGTAACAAAGGAAAGTGTTCCTTATTTACAGCTGAAGTTAATTTACTGCTTTTCCCTTTCTTCCAGAGTTAGAAGAAAACTTATTGTCAACTTAATTTTTAATCCATTTAAATTTTTACTTTTTCTATATAATTCTTCTTTACAGGGATTGAATTAAAATATTCAATATCCTCAGAAAATATAAATAAATTTGCTTGTCGTCAGAGTGCATAAAATTTTACTGTTTAGCAAACGTCACTGTTGTGCATGTTTTCCACTTTGGTTCATACAACTCATGTGGCTTTTCTTTTTTTTTTCTGTTCTTTTTTTTTTCATTCATGTTACCTCTTATTACATCCATCATTCCATTTTTCTTTCCTATTAGAGTGAAATTGGACACAGCCCTCCTCCTGCCTACACCCCCATGTCAGGAGTAAGTATTTCACAATCAGCCTTCATCTTTTAGGATTTTTGGTCTTTGCTTATCATGTTTCCTCTCTTGCCTCACCATAATTTCCTCATTTTGCCTTTGCCAACAGTGAGTTAAGAATTTACTGTAGATTGTGTACCTGCCTATGTAGATATGTTTTATCTCAGTAGATAATCCACAGTTGAGATATCATGCATCAACAGTAGCTTTTTATTTTCATCTGAAGAATTTACCTGGGTTCATACATCATGCTTCTGGGTAAAGTGGTTATCTTTACTTCCATGATTATAGGTCTTGGGCTAAAACATCAGAATCTCAGTGATGATTCTCTAGTTAGATACTAGAGACTCAGAGTCACAGTAACCACAGACTAGAAGGCAATAAGGAAACAACACCATTCAAACTGCAACACTGTGCTTCTGTTTTTCTTTCTTTCTTTCTTTCTTCTTTCTTTCTTTCTTTCTTTCTTTCTTTCTTTCTTTCTTTCTTTCTTTTTTGTGATACACGGGCCTCTCACCGCCACGGCCCCTCCAGCCACGGAGCACAGGCTCTGGACACACAGGCTCAGTGGCCATGGCTCACAGGCCCAGCCGCTCTGAGGCATGTGGCATCCTTCCAGACCGGGGCACGAACCCGTGTCCCCTGCATCAGCAGGTGGACTCTCAACCATTGCGCCACCAAGGAAGCCCTGTGCTTCTGTTCTTAATGGCAACTGCCTATAGTTAATGACATTGCCATTTGTCTTGAAGATTCACTTTGAATTTTTACATTAAAAATAGGCAGTTGTGGGATAGGAACATGAAATACTTTTTATTAGACCATGTGTTAGGTGGTTAGTAAAATTAAAATATATATTTCCAAAATGTTTTCCCACAATTGATTTATTTTATAAGAAAAATTGGAATTTTAGGTATTTATAGTCTAATTCTAACTCATTGACTATTGGGGGAAAAACTCAATTAAGAAACCTGACTTTGCTCTGAAAGACAAACTTCCATATTCTTTTGGTTATTAACATTCATATTTTTGACAGCTATTCCTAACAATACCTTTGGTCCAAATGTGTTTCTACTATTGACAGAACCAGTTTGTGTACCGAGATGGGGGTTTTGCTGCAGAACAAGGAGTGCCCATGCCCTATAGGGCCACTACCAGCACAATCCCAGAAGCCCCAGTTGCTCAGGGGGCTACTGCCGAGATTTTTGATGACTCCTGCTGTAACGGCACCTTACGCAAGTCCGTGACACCCCACGTCCAAGAGGACAGCAGCACGCAGAGGTACAGCGCTGACCCCACAGTGTTCGCCCCAGAACGGAGCCCACGAGGAGAGCTGGATGAAGAAGGTTACATGACCCCTATGCGAGACAAACCCAAACAAGGTACAAGCAGAATGTTCAGAAATGATTGCCACTTGACATTTGTCTCTATCAAAATAAGCAAAGTATGGAAGAGAAATTGCCAAACTATCTGCCTATGTAAAATTTGTGACCCACCAAAGGCTTAGGCTTTCTGAATCAAAAGCGTCCACATCATCTAGGGGCTTTTTTAGAAACCAGAATCTCAGGCCCCACTTGAATAGGAATCTGCATTTTAACAAGATCCCCAGGTGATTTTTATGCATAATCAAGCTTGAGAAGCACTGATCTAAACATATCTTTATTGGAATATTTGAATGAGGTAGCATATCACAAGATTTCAGAACCCTTGCTCCATTGGACTTATTGTGGAGATCATAAAGACTGATATTGTTGGTAAAAATGTCCAAAGCTTTCAATGGCACCAATAAAATACTTGATTGATGCACTAAAATGGTGTCATTTAAATGACCTAGTTTATTATAAGAAATTATGACTTCTTGTATGATACATTTCAAAAATTAAAGTTCTGACCCTGCATATGCTTATATGTATACCATCACATCTTGAAAATATTCATAGCTTGTGCCTTTACAAAGAACAGAAATAACTTTACAAAGTTAGTAGTAGAAATGTTAAACACCCAAATCAGATAACATTTCAATTTTGAGAAAGCCTCTTTCCTTTTATGTTAACAGCATCAGAAAAAGAAGATGGATGATTCTTATTAAAAACTGGTGACTGTTTCTTAGAGTCTTCAGTGTCACAGTAAACTGTATTTTAAGACTCTGTATAAAGGCCCATTTTCTCACTTAATATGCAGTTATATTCACTGTTATAGTATGCAATTAAGGGATGCCTAAATACATATTGTCAATAACCTATTAAAATATATCCACCTCTATATGTATGAAGGTATTACTGTAACAAAGAATTGGATGTTGACAGTAGCCCAATAGTGACACAAATGTAGGTTTTGAGAAGATTTGACAGATGGCCCAAAAGTGAAATGCTCTCTGGGAAGATTCTCAACTCAACCATAAAATTATTCCTATCTACAGAACTACATGGCTATACAAATTTGCATCAGAACAATAGACAAGCAGATTGCTTTGAGAAAAGGTAACTTGAACCTTCTAAGAGAAAGGCAAGTCAGTCTGTGTAGACTCACTGTAGGCCATCCCCAGATTTTATTTCTGAGTACTAAGAGACCCACATTTATGTAGAACTCTAACTCAGTTCTCAGAGAGTAGAGAATTTTAGTATAGACATTCCTATACTTTCAATTAAGAAGTTTCAGGACTCTGATAAGAAAAATCCAATTCTGACTCCCTTATAGGTATTTTTCATATATTTTTCTTAAAATGACAGTAGCTTTGAGAACCATTCAAATTAAACTTATGATGAAGTGTAAAGTTCAGCCTACTCCTGTAGGGGCAATAGTGAAAACAGTGCAGTAGAACAAGATTATTCAACAGGAGTTAGGGAATTTGAATTCTAGTTCAACACAAATTATATCCTTCATACATCATTTAATCTCAATTTTCTGTCTATAATGCTGGAAGAATACACCTTGCACTTCCTTTTTCACAGGATAGTAAAAAGGGATGAAATAATAGTGCCTTGTAAATTATTGAACTGTAATCTGTGTATATGATGGTGGGATATTCATTACTGTCTTTTAACTTGCATGTGACGCTAAATAGTTAACTATATCCAGTAGGTCTATATCCAGGAAAAAATAACCCTGGGTTGATGAGATTTTTCTCTCTACATGTCAGGTTTAGTATAGGGGATAGAAAGTTTGTTTTAGAATGGTATCATCTCAGCAAACAGTTATGCCCTCTCCCTACCCAACACCAAAGTAGGAATAGCTAAAGTGTCATTTTTGTGCATATATTTAAAAAGAGGTTCTACTATATATGTGTATATATGTCTATATATGTTCTATACTATAAACATAGGAATAGAATTAAACATTTGGAGAGCAGCATTAATTAGCAGTAAATTTTAAAATTCTAGCCCAGTACCTATTCTAGCCCAATACCTATTTATTAGACTGAATCATGCAAAATAACTGCTATATGACTGGTTTCAACCTACAAAATAGCAATTTCATATGATTCAAACTAATAGTTTGCTATTTTATGATTATGATTAGCCATTGAAAATAAATGTTACAATTATATTTATTGTTAAGCATATGTTTTGTCAAGCAAGTCAATATAGAGGCATGTTAGATGTCTATATGATTTGATTAGTTGAGTCTTTTCCTTAGATGTTTTCTTTCCTGTGTGTAAATCTTTCTGAGGGAACATCTGTAATCAAATCCTTGTTACCTATGCAGACATTCTAAGCAAATTATGTAGACTAAAAACTACTTTTATTTCACTTCATCCATTTATCTTGACATGGAGTTAATCTGTAGATATTTTGATCTTCCAGTATTCTTTAAAAATTCTCATTTCTCCATATTTAAAAGCTATTTAACCTTGATAGGTTTTCTTATCTTCCAACATAAATTACCAACTTTTAGAAAATAGAAGCGTTTAAACAACTGGCCCCATAAGTAGGAGAGACAAATGCAAGCAGAAGGAAAGAAGAACAATCTAGGGGACAGGGACTCTGACCCGGGTCTTGTTGGTGCCTTGTTTTGTCACTAACATTTTTTACCCACTTACTCCTCTCTCATATGATAGTAGTAATTAACAAAAAAAAAAATTTGTGAAAATTCCTGAAATATGTGGCTTTATTGTCCTGGAAAAAGAATCTAACCATTCTGTATAACCATGGGCTGATTAATATTTTCCAGAAAGTAGTTGTTAACTGATACTTTTGTATTACATCAGAATACCTGAACCCTGTGGAGGAAAACCCTTTTGTCTCTCGGAGGAAAAATGGAGACCTTCAAGCTTTGGATAATCCCGAATATCACAGTGCTTCCCATGGTCCACCCAAGGCAGAGGATGAGTATGTGAATGAGCCACTGTACCTCAACACCTTTGCCAACACCTTGGGGAACACTGAATACCTGAAGAACAAAGTACTGTCTGTGCCAGAGAAGGCCAAGAAAGTATTCGACAACCCTGACTACTGGAACCACAGCCTGCCACCTCGGAGCACCCTTCAGCACCCAGACTACCTGCAGGAGTACAGCACAAAATATTTTTATAAACAAAATGGAAGGATCCGGCCTATTGTGGCAGAGAATCCTGAATACCTCTCTGAGTTCTCGCTGAAGCCAGGCACTGTGCTGCCTCCTCCGCCCTACAGACACCGGAATACTGTGGTCTAAGCTCAGCAGTGGTTTTCAGGTGGAGAGAGACGCCCGCTCCAATTTCCCCACCGCCTCTCTTTCTCTTGTGGTCTTCCCTCTGCTCTCAAGGCCAGTAGTTTTGACACTTCCCAGTGGAAGATATCAAGATGCAATGATAGTTATGTGCTAATTTAACTTGAACATTAGAAGGAAGGACTGAAAGAGAAAGACAGGAGGAACCACACTGTTTCTTCATTTCTCTGCATGGGTTGGTCAGGAGACTGGAACATCTAGAGAAGGACCCACAAATATGAGGCAATACTGCCTGCTGTCAAACTAGTTCCCAACATTTTTTTTTACATTTTTTCTTTGCCTCCCTTCCTTCCTTCCTTCCTTCCTTCCTTCCTTCCTTCCTTCTGTCCTTCCTTCCTTCCTTCCTTCCTGTATTTCAATGCACATGCTTGAAAGACCCAAGCTGCAGGAACCGATGTGTACATTTTCAGCATCCCTGGAAATCCTAATGATGTTTCCAGAATAACAAAATGATAACCTTTTTTATAATGTATGATAGTAACTAAGATTGAAAATCCAATCTCTTTCTCAGACAGTTTCAATCTTGACAAGCATGAATGGCCAACTCAGCTTTCACAAGTTGTAAATCTTAATCAAAGTTATAACTAGTAATTATGTTTGGAGAGCTTTTTTGTTTTTTTCATTTTGTTTTGCTTTGATCTGTCTCTTCATATTACTTTCTCCCCTCTTATCAGCTTTAATTTATAATTGCAAACATTTTTACATCAAACCTTCTTAGGTGTTGCTATAAATTGAAAGAATTGTAAAAAGAAATATTTTAATATGGTGAAATGGCCACTATTTTAAATATGCAGTCTTTAAAATTAGAAGTGGAGGCCAAGATATTAGTCAAATGTAACATCAAATCTTACTTTTGTGTTTTACACTATTGAATATGTATCCTCCCCCCAATCCTTTACATTCTTCAACATTTTCTTCCCCTCTATGAATGACAGTACTTGATAGGCAGTTGGTAATGTTAAGAGTAGAAGGGAAACTAAGAGACAGTTCTGTGTGGTTCATGAAAACTACTGACACTTTCAGGGGTGGTCCAATGGGGAATCCATTGAACTGGAAGAAACACACTGGATTGAGTATGTCTACTTGGCAGATACTCAGAAATGTAGTTTGCACTTAAGCTATAATTTTATCTGTTCTCTTTCTGAACTCCATTTTGGATTTTGAATGAAGCAATATGGAAGCAACCAGCAAAATAATTCATTTAAGTACTTTTTTTTTTTTTAAAGAGCTAAGATAAAGAAAGACTGTGGAAATGCCAAACCAAGCAAATTAGGACTTTGACACTTTGGGATTACGGTGAGAGGGTCGGCACATGATCAACATATGATATCACATTTCCTAAACAAGGAAATTTGTCCAGTTTGTATACTCCACTTGAAGGAATGCAAGTAAGGATTGGCTTGAATTCCATGGAATTTCTAGTATGAGACTCTATATTAAGTAGAAGGTAACTCTTTGCACATAAAATGGTATAATAAAAAGAAATACAAACATTCACTGCTTATAGATAGGTTCTTGGGTCAAAAGTTGTAAATAAATGTGAAAAAAACTTCTCATGTAATTATTTTAATATCCAACATACTACTCTTTTGATACTTTATATAATAACTCTTTTTCTTCAAACACAGCATCCTAGTTCTAGAGCCACCTTTCTTGTGTATCACTTTAAAGAATACCTATTGAGTTAAGATGAGCAATGGGAACAAATGGTAGGAATGAGTTTTCAGGAAAAGGGGGCCTCAGGTCAGTAATTAGAAAAAATTGAATAGAAATCTCTCTCTTTTAGGAAAATCTGGCCCAATTCATTTGGAATTTTTAAAAAAATATTTCTTTCCAATGTTAAAGTATTGGATAAAATTTGAATGTATAACCTAATTGAAAGCAATTAGACTAAAAATCTCTATTGGCAAAGAGGATAGTTTAGAAAACAGGATGAAAAGAAATCTAGGTTTATGCCTATTTTGAAAAGTAAATCTATCTATCCATTCAGCTCCCTTATTTTTTCAACTCGTATTTATTTATAATCTACTAAAAGCACTGTGTTATGTGGGGAACACCAAGATAAATGGAATACTATCCCTAACTTTAAAATTTTACAATCCAGATTTATTTGACATGACATTTAATTTTTTTATATAATTCAAGGAATACAATTGTATGGACTATTTTATGAATAGTCATATAAAATCAACTCTTTGTTAAAAGATCTCCTGTGAACTCATGTGGGAGTTCTCCTAAAATTCCTGAAGTTAGCAAATAAGATAGTTTCAGTGTTACCGTTCAAACACAAACTGTTCTAGAAGGATATTGTATCACTGGCTAATTGTCCTATATGGATTCTAACTTAACCATTAAATCAACAATAGATGTTGGTCTTTGGCCAGGAACATTGGAGAAATTGGGATTGGTTTCTTCCTGAGTTATGAAAAGTGAGGGAAGCTTAAAGGCTGAGGTTGAGCAAGCGAAGGGTTTGTGAGAGCTCTTCCAGTGAAATTCAAACATGAACTTCCCAGGGTTGAAGACACAGAATGATTCAGGGGCCACAGCCTAATAGCTCAGAGCTCTTTCACCCAGTCAGAGGAGTATCCAGGAAAAGGGATCCTCACATCAGTGTTTATGAAAGTTTAGATATAAACCTCTCTTTCTAGATAAATCTGTACCAACTCATCACTGACAGCATCCTTGTTGGATACTAGAACTTGACTTTTTCTCCTGATTTACAATATTCATATGTTTTCTATGGGGATATGAAAAGCAGAATCACTTATATTGAAGAAGGAAAGAAAAATAATTATTTTACGGTTAAGGTAATAGAAATGTATTCAGTGAAGGTAGTGTCTCTGTCATCCTAGGAACATAAGACCCTTACACATCAGGTACTAATAACTTGTGATGGATGCAAGTATAATCCAAAATGACCCAAAATGCTTCACAAAAACTTCATTGTTCCTTTTGAATGATTTGTCCCCCTAGGAAAACATATTTCAGAGTGTATGAGAGGGAGAAAAAAAAAGTTTCATTTGTTCCAAAGAATAACTTATTCAACTCAGTAGAGTGAAATTTTAAAATGCCAATTAAAGCCTGTGAAGTGCATCAGAATATCAGATTATTGTAGGCTAGTTATATCAGTGCAAATATGCAGAACCAATTAAGTAAATTTGGAGAAAATTAATAGTCAAATTACACAGACTGTATTTTTTAAATCATCAAATCTTGTAGCTTATACCTATCTTGGGGAATCTTATTTCCAGGTAAGAAAAACTGTATAAATTAAATGGTTGTTTAGGGCAGTGGTTCTTAGGCAGGTGAGAAAATAAGTTTTCTAAACCAAGGTAGACCCAGAACCTCAAAGCATCCTGAACCACAAAGAGATGTTTGAACTACTGTGTAGAAATTAATTTTCCAAATATTAGTGGCACAGGTTAGGATGAGAGTTTTTTTCGGGTAATATTCTTGAAACGGAATGAAAAACAATGTAAAACTCAAATCAGATTAAAATGTATAAACTAAAAATTTGAGATTGTTTTCTTAGTAGATCAGGAAGAATGACTGAATATTTGTAGCTGGAGAGGAGAAATAGTGTTCTTCTAAGTGTATAATGTATGTGTTAATACCTTGTAAAATCAGGACTTGGCATGAAGATCATGTATATTTCCAATGCCTAGGACAAACCAGTAGGACTGTGAGATGCTGCCCCTACATGAAGTTGAATGGGTTATCAACATGAGTTTTGAAGTGTCAAAAATAAAAAAAAAATTAAAAAAAAGGAAATTGGTTAAGCCCGACAGGGAAGGATGTAAATACATGTTTTTCTAGAGCTATCTAAACTTTATTTCAAAACTTGAATTATTCATCCATCTATAAATGTTGGTTATTTAACTAGTATATGTAGTTCATAAGGTAATAGAAAAGGTGATTATGAAAGCATGTATATATCTGGACAGAACCATGATAATGCTGTAAGATGTAGATTTAGTTAGGTTAACAGATGTTAAATGATTTTAATACTATTAAATAAATCACACCAGAAAACTAACCACAAAATATAACGTAGCAAAATAAAATGCAGGATATGAAAATGTAGGATGGATTTTGCATAGTAAAAAATGTTTGCCATTTAAAATTGTTATTTGTTAGGTTGAGCTGAAAGTGGGCATATAAAAAACAGGTTCCACTTATGAAAACTTGCTTTAAAGCATTACAATTATTTTTTTCCTCATTCTCTTATTCCTTTACCATTTGTAAAACATATTACGTGTAAAGAGGAATTTTTCAAATTTGTTTTGCAAATACCACCTTGTAGAGTTTAACAGGCAAATATGTTACAGATGACTTTAAGTAAGAGGTTTCAAAATGAAGTGAAGGAAATATAAATGTTCTATTACCTTATGCAGAGACAAAAAAATGAGTGGTGTCATTTAGTAAACAAACAAAATGCATTCAATTTGTGACATATCCTTTCTTTTTTCTATGATACCCTCCCATCTCCAAAAAGAACCCAAGGAATTAATTAACAATATTCTGAGAAATAAATGCTAAAACAAGCATTTCAAACTGCTGTATTTCCATTGTTTTGGACAATAGTTGATAGCCAGATGATTTTTAATAGGGCAAATGAGAAATCCAGGTGGATAAGCTTCTAGTTGTTGAAAAGCCAGAAAACTAAATCTACTGTATATCCTATGGGCAGAGAATTCTGCTGGGCCTCTCTTTATGCATATGGTCTTTGAAGGACAGCCTAGTACCCATGCAGACACCTAAAGGCAGACTTATATCTGCTGATTGCCATTTGCTTAAGAACGAATAAGAGTATACAGATGGAGACTGGGCATCAGTTTAAAATAACACTATCAGTAGAGACCTTGATATTACTGATATTACAAAGGGGACAGCTTTTATACTTCTGGGTAAAATTAATACAATTTTTCTAATACCAGAGAGCCTTTGCAAAAGTAGTTCTTTCCACAATTGCAAACGTTAAGCTGTTGTGGACACGGTGTTGGATCAGGAGTCCCTTAGTTTATATGGACACATGGCTTTAGCACCATGGGCTACTTTGTTATTTTCATTAAACAAAAGTCTCTATAAAATAAAATTTTCAGACACTCGGTTCAAGCCCCACTGATTTTGTAAAGGTGCAAAAATGTAGGATGTGTCACTTTTGCAGACCCCTGCCTCACCTCTTCACAACCAGGTGATCTTTTGGGCAGAAGAAATGCTTCTCTAGTCATGAGCTGAAAAGACTCCAAGCCCCAGTTTCATGGAAGTTTTCACATGCTTCCCCTGGAAAATACTCCCTGACAGTCAGCCTTGCAAGTAAGTGATTATCTTGTTAGGAATCACAGAAAGAATTCATTTCTCTCTGGACCTTAAGGAAAATGCTTCCCTTACTTCTTTTACCATTGGCACAACTACTCCATTTTCCTTACTTTTCTGCCACCCTAGTTCAAAGCGGCCCTCTTGATGCTGTGCCTGTCTTAAGCCATAGTGGAACTCTGAGGTCTCACACACTGCTTTGTAAAACATTGATTTAGCCTCTGCCCTCAAATGTCTGACTTTTTCATAAAAGATAGTAGCAATTTGGACATTGTTTAAATTATTTCTCAAATAAATGACTGCACAGAGCATACTTTATAATGTTAAAATTATGCTTTTCCATGAAGATTGATTCTCTTACTATGTCCTTCTCTGTAGGAATTTGAGTCGAGTCAACCCTGTGATGAATCTTGAAACTCACATATGTGCACATACCCTTGGTAGGTTTTAGATTTAATCTTTACATGAAAACTTTACATTATAATGTTATTTTTGCCAGCAAATTAACTTATTTACTTTATTTATCTTACTTTACTCCTGATTGCAAATGTTTTACAGCTGCTGTATATATATATAATTTTTTTTGATAAATGAAGAGTCTTATTATCATAAAGGTAAAGGCTATTCAGTTCCGAGAACCACCTGTAGCTCTTTCCTGGATCATTCATCCCTCTGACAAATATATAATGAGTGCAGTTTCACTGAGATGAAAATCCATGTTGTCTAATAGGTTGCCATTTTTTCTCTACTTTTGCTTTTTAAGGATATTTTTCTTTCAATGCTCTAAGTGTTTTACCCATATCACAATAAGTGGTTACATTTGTACAAATATAAGAAAACAAAGTTCAATACCTGTAGGCAATAGTCTAACTTGTCCAAACCACTTTGCCTTTATTGCTATTTTTATCCCTGATGTGTAGCTGTTTCCCCCAGGCCTGTAGCTGTTATGAAGGAAAGCAAATCATACCTCTTAAGTATTGACATAACCTGATTCTTGAGTACCATTTCCAGAATTTTCAATTAGTTGGGGGGTGTACATTTTCCCTAATGTGAGAGTCATTTTCCTGTATATTTCTGGATCTCTCAGGGGCTGGGAGGGGGGCGTGAGGGGGCTACACCATAGCACTCCAAGAATCCTTTGGGATTACTCCAGTAATCAACTATGAAAGTTATTTTCTAAGTGTAGATATGTAAGCTGTTCTTTTAAAGTAAGGTACTTTGGAATATTGTAGCATAAATTGGTACTGCTGTTAAATGGGTCGATTATTAAACTGAGCAGCTGTGCAAGGGCAGCTAACTTTGAATGCACACCTCACTGGCTGGTGTGTCTACATCTCCTGTCGTGAGCACCAGGGACTTGCATTGCTGCAGGTCAAAACTGCATTTTCACATGAAATGACTAGGTGTTCATCTTTCCTGAGCACCATTATAACAAGATCAAATGAAAATGAGATTGATCTGCAAGACAATTCAGAGCACAAAATGTCATGTGAAATCTTCTCTTAAACCCTCATCTCATACATGCATCAAAGTAGTTGACTAGTTAACGAAGATCAGTTCAGGTGACAAAGGGAGACACTTTACCAAAAAGGCAGAGGCTTAAGGTATTATATACATTTGTATTCATTTCCTCATGTTCTTAACTTGTAAAGAGAAAACAAGCCCTCTCTCTTCTGAAGTATCTTCAAAGGACAGGGGTGCAAAAATACCTAGCTGGTAAGCCATTGATGTTTCATTTAAATTCTAGTGTTCAAAGTTAGCTGCCTTTTTGAAATAAACAAACAAAAAATACTACTGTATGTTTGAAAATGTGAATAGTATTTTTATAGCTTGTTAAAGACATGGCTAGTTGCATTTGTAAATAGGGATATTGTTGCTCTGATTTTCTTCTGTGGACATCTTTATTTGGAACATAATTGTCTTTAGGGTTAATTTGTATATAAGTAATTGGCTTGTGATTGTTTCTTTTGGGTTGGAAGTTATCATTTTGACATTACTTGTGATTCTGTGTTCAGCACTATGGTGACGTGTTCAACCTCTGCACTCGCTTACACAATAGGATATGCCAATTGTGTGTGGTGTAATGTTATTTTGATTTTTTTCTATTTTATCTATGAAGTATTACGCACTTAACACATACTAACTTTTTTAATGTTAGGTATATTTTTAGCATAATTTCCCTTATTCTTTCTTCCCCTCCAAACCTTCACTCCATTCTCCTTCCCTTCTCCCGTTTTCTGTTGTCATTTGAGAATGAGAGACAAACAGTATTTTAAATTTCTGTAATTAGGCTTTTCTGTTAGTTCTCAAGGATCCTCTCTTGGCTCTTGGGAAAGAATTGTACCTGTACAAGGCAATTATAGAATGCGACCTGCTTTGCCTCATTCCACACTGATCATCCCAGCTGAACAATTTGAAAACTGTTCTGCCTTTTTGTTACATGAATCTGTCAGAAATATATTTTTAATTTAATATAAATGAAATTCAATAAAATATGAAACAAATGTTCTCTTCTGTGTCAGAAATTTGTCATAAGAAAAACCAATTGGGGAAGAAGAAGATTTGTTCTAGGTTTAATAATCTGAAGATGTGAAAATGGGCTTATTTTTGTCCATGTTTATGAATCTCATTCATTATTCTTCAGAACGCTTTGGTTGTTTAGAATGTAATACATTCCATATGTTTTTAGCATCTAGCACAAAAGCCTATTGATGTGTGCAGACTCAATCATCTGTGCAGAATATGCTTAATTCACTGTGGTTGGTTTGTTGCTTTGGGATTAAAAATTTTTTTGAAATATTTGGTAAGTTGTATCCAAATAACATTAATATTTTTATGTTTTTTTTTCTTTCTGCCCTCATTTCAGTTTACAAAAATGGTGCTGGCAAATCTTTTGTTATAAAGAATGTCAAATGTTAGTACTGTGCTTGAAGTAAGGGAGAGAGAATGGGACCATAAACAACAACAAAAATAGTCAATCAACTCACGTGACTTAGGACAAGCCCATGGTAAGGTGGGAGAGTGTTACAGACACATTGGTGACATGAGCAAGGTCCTCTCCCAACATGTTTTTTATTCTAATTTTTCTATTTTAAATATTGTTTCTTACTCCTTCATACTTCCAAAGTGTAAGAACTTTAAGATTCCAGTAACTTCTCATTCAACACCCTAATACTCTTTCAAGCTATTTTAGTCATTTGAATACATATGATGTCAACTAAATCGGTGCACAAAAAATATATATTTTCAATGTAATATATTGGAGTAAGTTCTCTTAAATTCGTTCAGTTATAGGTCTTTAAAGATCCCGTTGATTGGACCTCCTGCTATTTTCATGAAAATGCACACATTCTCTCCCTTGAATATTTTGACCTATTTATTTGAGATCATTGTCAGTTTATTGTGTTCAGGGTGAGATACATCAAGGCTGCATGCATTTTAACCCATTGATAGGATGAGGAAGAGGGAGAAACAACTTGTGTTTCTATTGCTTTACTACCTTAAAAGATACAGTTGACATTTCCAGTGGCACCATGTGAGTTCATTCATAGTAGTTGTAATACCTACTAATTGTATAGTGCTTGACCATGTATAAACTTATTCTGTTATGTTGGGTTTTGGCTCACTACACTATTTTGAGATAAGTATTATTGAAATAGCCCCAGTCATGCAGATAAGGAAAATAAGACTAAAATAACAAATCTAGAGTCATGCAACTAGTACTAAATGGAGGTACTCACCCTCAAAGCTGTGTCTTCTGATTTAAGTATCTTTCTTTACTACACTTAGGTAAACACTACTCTTTCTCCTCCTGCTGCAGAGGAATCTCATTCTGATTGGGAAATAATTTACGTTGACAAATTGTCTCTATGCAAGACCACCAGTGGTCTTCATTAGTCCTTTGACAACTGCCCTGAAAACTTCACTCGGCCTCCTCAGACTACCCGGGAGCAAGTCATCTAAGATGGAGAATCAGGTTCCTTTCACTCAAGAGAGATAAATGCAACATAATCACAAGTAAAAGTATTTTTAAAAATGACCACGTGGGGAGCCTACCGGTAGTGTCCCCTTTTTCAGGGTCTTATAAATCTGCTCAGTAAAGGCACCACTAGTCTCCCCACATATATCAGAGAATATGGCATATAACCATCCCTAACTCTAGCACTGTTATTACATACAATAATGTTTCTAGAAATAAAACCTCACATGAAACACCTAATTTATAAATAAGTTGATAAATTTTCTAGAGTTTACTACATGCTAAATTGCCACTGGAAACAACTTCTGTAATACAGCATAAAATCTGATCCTGAACCAATGTCAAAACTTCAATTAGGGAATTCCCTGGTGGTCCAGTGGTTAGGACGCAGCGTTTCCACTGCCAGAGCCCCGGGTTCCATCCCTGCTCGGGGAACTAAGATCCTGCAAGCCACGCAATGTGGAAAAAGAAAAAATTTCAATTAAAATGATGATGGTAAGACGAAAAATACCATGGAGAAGCTGTAATGTATTTAAGGGAGTAATAGGTTAGAAGCTAAAATAAATGTCAAAATTCAGACGGGCTATTTTCTATGGCTTTACACTCCAAGCTTCCTCAATTTGCAATTGTTTAGCTTTATAAGCCCTGTAGGAAGATATCTATCTATATTTATCTATTTATCGATATCTATATATATATTTATATAGATGTACATATACATATGGAGAGAGAACATATTAAACAAAATGTTTAAAAATATATTTATACATTGCAAAATTTCATACAGAACCTCTATTTTCAAGCAATTTCATCACAAGCTCCAAGATGTATATCATAGAACAAGTTACAATCATAAAACTGTAAACTGAACAGGTGCATACTTAGCTAATTGTATTTCCCTCCACAGTATTATCAAGCTGCAATATGAACCATAGGGAACAAAGCCACTAGACAACCATCTTAAGATTAGAAACAAAAGACTGTCACCCAGATAGCAATTTTAAAGCTATAAACAGAACAATTCACCACAGGAGAGCAATCAGGAGACTGTAAACCAAATAGTACACATGGGACATGTGAATATTGAAATACCTGCTCTTGCAAGTTACCCATAGATTCTTAAAAGAGATATACCCATCTTGCAAACCTGTTTCTACTTACTTATGTTTCGAAGATAAGTAGAATGTTCTACAAAATGATATAAATCCAAGGTTTTCTGCCTCTTTTAGAAACAAAGAAAAACAAAAATTCCAAGCTTTAAAAACACATTCTATTAGCTGCCTACCAATTCCTATTGCAAGAGGCGCATACATGTTGTAAAATATCCTGAGGATAAAGCCTTAATATTTCATTCTAGTTATCTTAAACGTCCTCTTATATCGTCTTCTTCCATGTATTATGAGGACTTATTCAATCATCTTGCATTTACTCTGTAAAGTTATTATATTTATGTTGATATCCAGCCATACAACAACAACATTAAAATAATAATAGGCTTTGATTGAAGGCCTCCTATAAGCCTGGTCCTCCGTTAAGAACTTTGTGCTCATTGTCTCATTTAACGTTCACTACAAACTTACAAGTTATTATTATTTTCCCCTCTTCATAAATGAGGAAAGTAAAATTTTAGTAAGGTTAAAAAGGTTTTCCAAGGCTGCACAAAAAGTGGCCATTGCTGGGACATACACCCACTTGACATCAAAATACCTTATCCCTCATGCTAAATTGTATTTATCTTATAATATTCATAATGATGTAGCAAGTGTTGTTTTTCCTCAAACATTTAAACTCAGATGTGTGATAAATGCATATTTTTTTCTGTAACAAAACGTATTGTCTTTCCCAAATCTCCAGTTTATTTAGAGGCCGAAAACATAAACTGACCACTTAAACTTTTTTCAGAATCAATTTGAAAAATAGTCAACCAATTTAAGGTTTTTCCACATTGCTTGCTCTCAGGTGTGACATCTAAATTCTGGGGCCTATATTAGTAAGAATTTGCAAGATTCTCTATCACCCATGATAAATAACACAAATATCATTGACTTATCACATAAATGTTTATTTCTGCTGTGGGTCTGACAGCTTTCTTTTTTTCTTTTCTTCTTCTTTTTTTTTTTTTTTTTTTTTTGGCTTGTGGTATTTTAATTCCCCAACTAGCGATTGAACCTGCAAGGCAGTGAAAGCGCAAAGTCCTAACCACCGGACCACCAGGGAATTCCCCTGACAGCTTTCTTCTAAATGATGCCTTGAAAGACCAGACTGGATTCATCTTGTGACTCATCTATCTCAACATTCTACCTCCGTGATCTCCATAATAGAGAAAAGACTGTTGGACAGTCAAACAGGAACCTTACTCTGCCACAGCCCAGGGGTGACAGATCATAGTCCATTGCTTAAAACTAGTCATCCGGTCCCACTCAGGGTCAAGAGAGCTGTGGGAATATATAGATATTGAGTGAACATAATTTTTTCTGCTACATGGCTGATGTAGCTTTATGACAATGGTGGGAAACATCTAGCCCTTGGCCAATATCTGATGATGGCATCTGTTAGAATATACACTATAGCTCTGATTGTTGTTAACAATCATTTATTTTACTCTGTCCTCCACTGTGATGTCTACATTTCCATCTGGTATCTGGTCATTTTGTCTAATGCATAGTCCACAGTAATATGCCTTTTATGTGACCATGGTCCTCTGATTCTCTTACAAATTCCTGGACCTTTTTAGAGAAAACAGTAAAAATGTGTTTGTTTATACTACTTGGAAGCTCTGGAAAGTTGGTTCTGCTACCTGAGGCTCCCCATGCTGACACATCTACCCGTGACTCCCAATCCAAGGGTGAGTGAAATCCTGTGAGACCCCTTTCTCAAGGTTCCGGGTAATCATTTGCATTTCCAAACTTGACCTAAGGGAAGGTACAAAACAAAATCATATTTATATGAATAGAATCAGATTCTATTGATGGGCATTTACCAGAATCTGTTAGTTTCCTCTTCATCTTAATTCTTCCTTTCCAGGTCAGAAAAGTTTTATGGATTGAAAAGTGGAATAGATAGGGAATTTAAAAGCCAAAATTCTATTGATTTTCTGAATCTGCTCTCCATGGTACCATGGAGGTCTCCTATCTTGTGGCCTGAAACAGAGTTCCTTATTGGGTCAAAGAAATTGTGGAAGGAAGGGGAAAAAACAACAATTATGTACTAGGTAGTGCACTAAGCAAATCACATGAATTATCTCAGCCTTTATAAATTATAAGGTAAGAGCTGTATTTTAACATTGTTGTGTTCTGATGATGGTCGGACATGACAAATGACTTCCAGATAGATGAAAGGCAAAGATCTTTATTACTTACAGAAGACTGCCAATGCAGGGCAACACAGGAGATTGCACCTGGAGAAAGGGTAACAACAACTGGAACTGTAGGAGGCAGCTAATACGTGGAAAGCCAGGTGGAGTTAGCTAGGCGTCTTTGGCTCCTTATATATTATTTTGAATAATTCTACAGGCCTAAGGAAGAAGAGGCTGTCCTGGATATTTGGTATCTGGGGCTTCTGGAAGCTAGCTGTGTGTGCTATAACCCAGAGTGTTAGAACCCAACAGGGAAGGGGGTGGAGTGTAGGCTTAGCAAACACCCCATCATGGGGAATTGAGAGTTTTTAGCCATGATCTCAAAATTGGGTCAAGACAGCACTTGTGAAATATTATATTACAAGCCATCATGGTTCCTCCTTTACAGTTAAAGTAGCTGAAATGTAGAAGTGTTAAGTTACTTAACCAAAGTCACACAGTTAGGAGATCACAAGGCTGGGATTCCAATCAAGGTCCACCTAGATCTTGGCTATACCGCCTCCCTAAATGGACCTGTTCTCTTATCTGCTTTCTTTAGTAGGGCTTTATTATGTTTTCTATTCACTCTTCAGTTTAGGTCTTTTCTCTCTCCTGTCTCGCACACTGTGTAGTGCATATGACCGCTAGGAGCGACCATGTGTGGAGCTTCTGTGCACTCACCTCTCCAGACCCACATCTACTTTATTTTGACTCATTCTGCTTTTCAAACTCTCAGTGTTTGGTACCCACTTGTCTCCTGGAGTTTCAAGGGTGAGGAAGAAAGAAAACTGGGGAGGAAGGAGAAAAACTGTCCTTATGTTATTTTAAAAACAAAATTGAAACTTAAAAAAAAAACCCACCTCTTTATATTGACAATAAAAGCATTGTGTTTGACACTAATTCTGGCAAAAGAACATTGCAGTATCCAATGAGTTAGATATATTGCGCTACTTTTAAAAAAAATTTTACTCTTGACAATAGGAATATAATTGCTTAACATTCTAGAAAAAATGATTGGCCTCGCTCCTGTTACATGCTAGATTCTTCCTAACTCTCAATGAATGGCAGATCAAGCAGTGATTATCCTGAAGTCACATAATACTCCAGTAGTCAGATAGGTCAACTTTATTATTGTGTGACAGATATAAATTTCTCTTCCAATGTTATCTAATTGTATGAGTTAATTCAAAGATCGTATAGACTGAAGAATTATATAATGAAAAATATTTATATCTTCCTTTCAGAATAGAAGGGACATTGTAGAAAAGATTTTAACATTGATCTGGATTGAATTGGAATTCTCGCTAAATTTATTAACAGTCCAGCCATTGTTGAAAACAGATAAAGTATTAATCAGAAGCTCTGCTGTTTCCTTTCTAATCATATGCTCAGCTTGAGTTTTAAAGTGAAGGAAGAAGAGAAAATATTGGAAGATAGGTCTGGTAGTATCAACAAGAGGAATAAGATGTAGACAATTTAAAATTTCTTGGAAGAAGAATGATAGGTCATCTGAAAATGTTGAAATAAAATAGTTCCAAATAAACTCCTATGCTTGAAGATAGTCTTTTTCAATCATCTGCTTTTGTTTCTTTAAAAAATGTTCTTCTCCTGAAAAAATGTTAAATTTATTTAAGGATGATTACTAATCAAAGTAAGCACTTGTGTGCATGTATATGCTCTTGCTATTACTATAATCTGACTCATAGATTTTAAATTTCAAGTGACTAAAAAGCAAAACTACCACTGTGCAGTCACCCACCCCCATTATCCCATTTCAGGAAACTCTCAGAAACCCAAATACGTGGGAAAATGTGTCTATTCTCTCAACTATAGGTATACTACTAGTTAGAGGACATGAGACTGTCCTTTATTGCAAAAGAGAAGCATATATAGATGGAATTTATTGATTTTCCAGTAGACAGATCCATAGCAAGAGCTAATATGTTACGTTACCAATGGAACTTTACACCTGATGCATAGTACATAAAATTTCAAAACATCTTAGAGACGCTCAACAAGTGATTAATGATTTAAAATTGTTTCCTAGGAGAAAAAACTGAAGGAACAAAGTATATAGTGTCAGAAACAAAGACTGAGCAGGGAATTAATAACACTTCAGATTGGAGAAGTCATCAGATAAATGACAGTGAGCATCAGTGACTATGTCTCCTGAATACTTGCCTCAAATCAATAGACACCAAAGAACTAAAAGAATGGAAGTGGCCGCTGGGAGCCTAGGCACTTGGCTTCTTTTTTATCAGTTTTCTCTGTAGCCATCATGTTCACAGTCTCCTGCCTGGCCCCCTCTCTGGCATTGTTTTCTTTAGTCAGAAAGGCAATCTCACCACTGTTTATACTGCCCTCTAGTTCAAAATAGTGGTGTCTTTCTTCACAAATGTCTTGGTAAGTTCCTAAACTGGGGGTGTAGAATTGCAAAAAGAGAAATCCATTAAAAAGAGCTCTTAGATTCAGATACTCAGAAATATTGTTACATAGATGAATTCTAACAAATATGAAATATCACCTTCGTCGGGAATAGAAATGGCAAAGCAGACTGTGTAGCTTGGGGAGTCACAGGTGGAATGGAGAGGTTATGTTTCAGGGGTCTGATCACCACCCTGAACTTTTTGATTTGCTAGAAGGACTCACAAAACCCAATAGAAGGTTATATGCACAGCTAAGGTTTATTACAGTAAAAGTAGCACAAGCAAGAGAAAAAAGATACTCATTGAAAGGAGTCCAGAGATGTCAGGCGCAGGATTCTGAGTCTTTCCCCTTCTTTGATCACACAAAATGCACTTTCCTCTCTAGCTGGGAACTGTTGAAATGCATTCAAAGTGTCTTTGCCCAGAGAAGCCTGCTCAAGGCTCAGGAACCAAATTTTAAGGACTGACCATGTAGGCACATCCCGCTATGCAACCAACCTGAAATGTAACAGAAATTCAGAATCCCAGCAGTGAAACCAGGAACATCATCAATCTTGATGTTTGCATAAATCAATCTTGACAAGTCCTGATGAGCTGATACAGCATGCCCCATGTCTCCAGACATCCATGACAACATCATCAATTAGTAACATAAAAAGCATCCTGAGGGCTACATTTCCAAGGGTCATCACCAAGTGTCAATCAAAGTTCCAGACTCCTCTGGAAACATACAAGGATTGAGTAACCAGACCTGATGGACTCTGTCTTTACATCTCTGTTGACATGTCTGGGAGGAGGATGGGAATGCAACACAATGATTGCCTTCCCCTGCCTGCTCCTCATCACAACCCAAGAACTGAAAGAGAAGGCAGCTAGCATTAGCCTTTGATGTTCTAAAACATGGCAGGTCTGACACCTAAGAAATCTTTCTCCTGCTGTTTGGGGACAGTAAACTGGAGGAAGGTGCTATGGAGAGAGGCTTTGTCTTTTTCTGTAGATGAACCTAAGGCCAAGCTTATCTTGAAGTCCTTAAACAAGGAGGATCCAGCCAGGTTGTTCCTTCCAGGCACCTTGGGGCTGCCCAGAAAGTATATCAGCAGGGATGGCAGGAACTTAATACTTTACCTATCTTAGACAAATTATTTTTAAGTATTTTAATTTTTTTTTTCCCCCGTATGCGGGCCTCTCACTGCTGTGACCTCTCCCGTTGAGGAGCACAGGCTCCGGACGTGCAGGCTCAGTGGCCATGACTCATGGGCCCAGCTGCTCCATGGCATGTAGGATCCTCCCGGACTGGGGCACGAACCCGTGTCCCCTACATCGGCAGGTGGACTCTCAACCACTGCGCCTCCAGGGAAGCCCTAATTGTTTTAATTTTAATTACACAAATAATACATATTTATTGGAGAAAATGAGAAGATACAGAAGCAGAGAATAAAAATTAAAAATAATCACATAACATCATATTATAAACATATCCTGAAGTCCACAGATTATTTTCTAAATATGTGATTATATGCTATAAATATTTTATCAACTCCCTTTCACTGTTCAAAATGTATCACAATCATTTCCCACATCCATAAATATTCTTTAAAAAATTTGTAGTTGTGCATTCTTCTATCGTCTGGAAATACTATATCTTTAACTGAATTATTTTTTGTTGACATCTACTGGTACATTGCTCTGATCTTTCATAT
Organism: Mesoplodon densirostris; assembly: GCF_025265405.1. Taxonomy (NCBI): domain Eukaryota; kingdom Metazoa; phylum Chordata; class Mammalia; order Artiodactyla; family Ziphiidae; genus Mesoplodon; species Mesoplodon densirostris. The sequence goes on from NC_082668.1 coordinate 26,358,595, forward strand.
ATATCATACATTATTTTCTTAGGACAAATTCCTAGAAGTAGAATTTTGGAGTGAATCTGGGGGCACATTTTTAAGGGACTATGAAAGAATGTTTTAATTTGCCATGATTTACATGTCTGGCTTTGGGGAATCTTTATGGACAAACTGAGAGCATTTAAGATAAAATGAAAACCCATAGGGGACCAGCTTTGCCAGTTCAGTTCTTAGATCTCTGTGTGCAGGTGTTGCTAAGGATGTTGACTTTGAGCTCCCTACTCACAAAGACAATGTCTTTTATTTTTTAACATCTTTATTGGAGTATAATTGCTTTACATTGTTGTGTTAGTTGCTGCTGTATAACAAAGTGAATCAGCTATATGTATACATATATCCCCTTATCCCCTCCCTCTTGCATCTCCCTCTCACCCCTGCATCCCACCCTCTAGGTGATCACAAAGCACCGAGCTGACCTCCCTGTGCTATGCGGCTGCTTCCACTAGCTATCTATTTTATATTTGGTAGTGTATATATATCAATGCCCCTCTGGCAATTCGACTCAATTTACCCTTCCCTCTCCCTGTGTCCTCAAGTCCATGCTCTACATCTGCATCTTTATTGCTCTCCTGCCCCTAGGTTCTTCAGGAACTTTTTTTTTTTTTTTAGGTTCTGTATATATGTGTTAGCATACGGTATTTGTTTTTCTCTTTCTGACTTACTTCACTCTGTATGACAGACCCTAGGTACATCCACCTCACTACAAATAACTCAATTTCATTTCTTTATATGGCTGAGTAATATTCCATTTTATATATGTGCCACATCTTCTTTATCCATTCATCTGTCTATGGACACTTAGGTTGCTTCCATGACCTGGCTATTATAAAGAGAGCTGCACTGAACATTGTGGTACATGACTCTTGTTGAATTATTGTTTTCTCTAGGTATATGCTCAGTAGTACGATTGCTGGGTCATATGGTAGTTCTATTATTAGTTTTTTAAGGAACCTCTATACTGTTCTCCATAGTGGTGTATCAATTTGCATTCCCACCAACAGGGCAAGAGTGTATCTTTTTCTCCACACCCTCTCCAGAATTTCTTGCTGGTAGATTTTTTGATCATGGCCATTCTGAATGGTGTGAGGTGATATCTCATTGTAGTTTTGATTTGCATTTCTCTAATGATTAGTGATGTTGAGCATCCTTTGATGTGTTTGTTGGCAATCTGTATATCTTCTTTAGAGAAATGTCTATTTAGGTGTTCTACCCATTTTTGGATTTGGTTCTTTGTTTTTTTTTGATATTGAGCTGCATGAGATGCTTGTATATTTTGGAGATCAATCCTTTGTCAGTTGCTTCATTTGCAAATATTGTCTCCCATTCTGAGAGCTGTCTTTTTGCCTTGTTTATGCTTTCCTTTGCTGTGCAAAAGCTAAGTTCCATTAGGTCCCATTTGTTTATTTTTGGTTTTATTTCCATTTCTCTAGGAGGTGGGTCAAAAAGATCTTGCTGTGATTTATGTCACAGAGTGTTCTGCCTATGTTTTTCTCTAAGAGTTTTATAGTGTTTGGCCTTACATTTAGCTCTTTAATCCATTTTGAGTTGATTTTTGTGTATTGTGTTAGGGAGTGTTCTAATTTCATTCTTTTACATGTAGCTGTCCAGTTTTCCCAGCACTAATTACTGAAGAGGCTGTCTTTTCTCCACTGTATATTCTTGCCTCCTTTATCAAGGAAAAGGTGGCCATATGTGCATGGGTTTATCTCTGGGCTTTCTATCCTGTTCCACTGATCTATATTTCTGTTTTTCTGCCCGTACCATGCTGTCTTGATTACTGCAGCTTTTTAATATAGTCTGAAGTCCGGGAGCCTGATTCCTCCAGCTCCATTTTTCTTTCTGAAGATTGCTTTGGCTATTCGGGGTCTTTTGTGTTTCTATACAAATTGTGAAAATTTTTGTTCTAGTTCTGGGAAAAATGGCATTGGCAGTTTGATAGAGATTGCATTGAATCTGTAGATTGCTTTGGATAGTACAGTCGTTTTCACAATGTTGATTCCAATCTAATAACATGGTATACCTCTCCAACTGTTTGTATCATCTTTAATTTCTTTCATCAGTATCTTATAGTTTTCTGCATACAGGTCTTTTGTCCCCTTAGGTAGGTTCATTCCTAGGTATTTTATTCTTTTTGTTGCAGTGGTAAATGGAAGTGTTTCCTTAATTTCTCTTTCAGATTTTTCATCATTAGTGTATAGGAACGCCAGAGATTTCTGTGCATTAAATTTGTACCTTGCTACTTTATCAAATTCATTGATTAGCTCTACTAGTTTTCTGGTAGCATCTTTAGGATTCTCTATGTATAGTATCATGTCATCTGCAAACAGTGACAGTTTTACTTCTTCTTTTCCAATTTGGATTCCTTTTATTTCTTTTTCATCTCTGATTGCTGTGACTAAAAATTCCTAAAACTTGTTGAATAATAGCAGTGAGAGTGGGCAACCATGTCTTGTTCCTCATCTTAGTGGAAAAGGTTTCAGTTTTTCACCATTGAGAACAATGTTGGCTGTGGGTTTCTCATATATGGCCTTTATCATGTTGAGGTAAGTTCCCTCTATGCCTACTTTCTGGAGGGTTTTTATCTTAAATGGGTGTTGAATTTTGTCGAAAGGTTTTTTCTCCATCTATTTAGAAGATCATATGGTTTTTCTCCTTCAATTTGTTAATACGGTGTATCACATTGATTGATTTGCATATATTGAAGAATCCTTGTATTCCTGGGATAAACCTCACTTGATCATGGTGTATGATCCTTTTAATGTGCTGCTGGATTCTCTTTGCTAGTATTTTGTTGAAGATTTTTGCATCTATGTTCATCAGTGATATTGGCCTGTAGTTTTCTTGTTTTGTAACATCATTGTCTGGTTTTGGTATTAAGGTGATGGTGGCCTCTTATAATGAATTTGGGACAGTTCCTCCTTCTGCGATATTTTGGAAGAGTTTGACAATGATAGGTGTTAGCTTTTCTCTAAATGTTTGATAAAATTCACTTGTGAATCCATCTGGTCCTGGGCTTTTGTTTGTTGGAAGATTTTTAAGCACAGTTTCAATTTCAGTGCTTTTGTTTGGTCTGTTTATATTTTCTCTTTCTTCCTGGTTCAGTCTCAGAAAGTTGTGCTTTTCTAAGAATTTGTCCATTTCTTCAATGTTGTCCATTTTATTGGCATATAGTTGCTTACAATGTTCTCTCATTATCCTTTGTATTTCAGCAGTGTTAGGTGTTATTTCTCCTTTTTCATTTCTAAATCTGTAGATCTGAGTTTTCTCCCTTTTTTTCTTGATGAGTCTGGATAATGGTTTATCAATATTGTTTATCTTCTCAAAGAACCAGCTTTTAGTTTTTTTATCTTTGCTATCATTTCCTTCATTTTCTTTCATTTATTTCTGATCTGATCTTTATGATTTCTTTCCTTCTCCTATCTTTGGGGTTTTTGTTCTTCTTTCTCTAATTGCTTTAGGTATAAGGTTAGGTTGTTTATTTGAAATTTTTCTTGTTTCTTCTGGTAGGACGAATTGCTATTAACATCCATCTTAAAACTGCCTTTGTTGCATCCCATAGGTTTTGGGCCATCATGTTTTCATTGTCATTTGTTTCTAGATATTTTTTGATTTCTTCTTTGATTTCTTCAGTGATCACTTGGTTATTTTGTAGTGTATCCTTTAGCCTCCCTATGTTTGTATTTTTTACAGTTTTTTTTTCCTGTGATTGATACCTAGTCTCATAACATTGTGGTTGGAAAAAATACTTGAATTTCAATATTCTTTAATTTACCAAGGCTTGATTTGTGACCCAAGATATGACCTATCTTGGAGAATGTTCCATGAGCATTTGAGAAGAAAGTGCATTCTCTTGTTTTTGGATGGAATGTCCTATAAATATCAATTAAGTCCACTTGTTTAATGTATCATTTAGAGCTTGTGTTTCTTTATTTATTTTCATTTTGGATGATCTGTCCATTGATGAAAGTGGGGTGTTCAAGTCCCCGACTATTTTTGTGTTACTTTGGATTTCCCCTTTTATGGCTGTTAGCATTTGCCTTATATATTGAGGTGCTACTATGTTGGGTGCATTAATATTTACAATTGTTATATCTTCTTCTTGGATTGATCCCTTGATCATTAGGTAGTGTCCTTCTTTGTCTCTTGTAATAGTCTTTATTTTAAAGTCTATTGTTTCTGATATTAGAATTGCTACTCCATCTTTCTTTTGATTTCCATTTGCATGGAATATCTTTCTCCATCACCTCACTTTTAGTCTGTATGTGCCCTAGGTCTGAATTGGGTCTCTTGTAGACAGCATATGTATATATATATATATATATATATATATATATATATATATATATATATATATATATGGGTCTTGTTTTTGTATTCATTCAGCCAATCTATGTCTTTTGGTTGCAGCATTTAATCCATTTACATTTAAGGTAATTATCAATATGGATGTTCATATTACCATTTTCTTAATTGTTTGGGGTTTCTTTTGGTAGGTCTTTTCCTTCTCTTGTGTTTCCTCCCTAGAGAAGTTCCTTTAGCATTTGTTGTAAAGCTGGTGTGGTGGTGCTGAATTCTCTTAGCTTTTGTTTGTCTGTAAAGGTTTTAATTTCTCCATCGAATCTGAATGAGATCCTTGCAAGATAGAGTCATCTTGGTTGTCAGTTTTTCCTTTCATAACTTTAAATATGTTCTGCCACTCCCTTCTGGCTTTCAACATTTCCTCTGAAAGAACAGTGCTTAACCTTATGGGGATTCCCTTGTATGTTATTTGTTGCTTTTCCCTTGCTGCTTTTAATATTTTTTCTTTATATTTAATTTTTGATAGTTTGATTAATATATGTCTTGGTGTGTTTCTACTTGTATTTATCCTGTGTGGGACTCTCTGCACTTCCTGGACTTGACTGACTATTTCATTTCCCTTATTAGGGAAGTTTTCAATTATAATCTCTTCAAATATTTTCTCAGTCCCTTTATTTTTCTCTTCCTCTTCTGGGACTCCTATAATTTGAATGTTGGTGTGCTTAATGTTGTTCCAGATGTCTCTGAGACTGTCCTCAACTCTTTTCATACTTCTTTCTTTATTCTGCTCTGCAGTAGTTATTTCCACTATTTTGTCTTCCAGGTCACTTATCCATTCCTCTGCCTCAGTTATTCTGCTATTGATTCCTTTTGGATAATTTTTAATTTCATTTATTTTGTTGTTTGTCATTGTCTCTTTGCTCTTTATTTCTTCTATGTCCTTGTTAAATGTTTCTTTTATTTTCTCCATTCTATTTCCAAGATTTTGGATCATCTTTACTGCCATTACTCTGAATTCTTTTTCAGGTATACTGCCTATTTCTTGTTCATTTGTTAGGTCTGGTGGGTTTTTACCTTGCCCCTTCATCTGCTGAGTATTTTTCTGTCTTCTCATTTTGCTTAACTTACTGTGTTTGGGGTCTCCTTTTTGCAGACTGCAGGTTTGTAGTTCGCATTGTTTTTGGTGTCTGCCCTCTGTGGTAATGTTGTTTCAGTGGGTTGTGTAGGCTTCCTGGTAGAGGGGACTGCTGCCTGTGTTCTGGTGGATGAAACTTGATATTTTCTTTCTGGTGGGCAGGACCATATCTGGTGATGTGTTTTGTGGTGTCTGTGAACTTAGTTTCATTTTAGGCAGCCTCTCTGCTAATGGGTGGTACTGTGTTCCTGTCTTGCGAGTTGTTTGGCATAGGGTGTCCAGCACTGGCGCTTGCTGATCATTGAGTGGAGTTGGGTCTTAACATTGAAATGGAAATCTCTGGGAGAGCTCTCGCCAATTGATATTATGTGGGGTCAGGAGGTCTCTGGTCATCCAATGTCCTGAACTCGGCTTTCCCACCTCAGAGGCTCAGGCCTGACACCCAGCTTGAGCACCAAGACACTGTCAGCCACACAGCCAGTTACGTGGGTTGTTTTTTTTTTTTTTTGCCTTTTGGGAAGTCTGAGTTCTTCTGCCAGCACTCAGTAGGTTTTGTATAGGAGTTGTTCCACATATAGATTTAGTTTTGATGTATTTGTGGGGAGGAAGGTGATTTCCACATCTTACTCTTTGGCCATCTTGAACATCCTCCCTTAAATGCAATCCTTTAATACTGTATATTTGTTTATTATTGCAGAACAGCAGCTTTTCAGAAGACACTCTTAGTGATGACAACTTCTTTCCAGGTGTCTTCACTCTGTTCTCTTGGTAACTGCAGCCACTTTTCTCAACAGCTAAGCCTCAGTGCTCTGCTCCTGCCTTAGAACAAATGGTCAAGCTCCTCAAAGGCAATGTCTTGACATAAAACGGGACCTGGAGGATTTCTCTGGGACAGGAAACTTCCTCATCCTCACTGGCAACATTTTACCCTAGTGACACTGATTTTATTTTATTTTATTTTTTAGTAATAGAGAAGTGACCAAAGGATGGATTATTAGGCAAAATAAAATTGATCTGAGATCCGAGGTCAAGATGCTCTTCCATATAACATTGTCTTTAACACAGGAGCTCATTGAGGAGAGAGAAAGATTATGAAGACATTGAAATGTCTTTTCTTCATTTGTATTATTTCACCCTCAACCACAAATTGTATCTACAGAATTGCATTAGCTTTTTGTTAGGACATTGTGATTTTTCCTTGGGGGATTTGAAACACATTCCTTCAGCATTCTCCTGATATCTCTTAAGTAAGCCAGCTGGCATTGGTGCTACTTTGTACTGGGATCTATTCCTTTATTTTCAATTTTTATCCCTGGGAGGATACCACTGTTGCTGTGACAAGTCAGAAAAAATAACAGACTATACCTAGCTTTCTATTTTTAAAAGCATGAGGATTTAATAGCTGCGCTTTGAAGGCCAGGTCCTTACATTTACTTAATATATTTTTTAAACTATACAGATTATACAAATATCTTCATTTTCCCTCTAATAGTTTTAGTTGCTTAGAGTTCTCTGAGAAGTAACATCATTCATTCCCAACAGAAGATCAAGCCCACATGAAAAAGTATAACTTATATTCAAAATACCAATAAGACCCTAATATTCATATTAAAGGAGTTGGAATTGAACTTGCCAGCCTTTCAAGCTATCACTGACGGCTTCCACTCCATTACCTACCCTTTTCCCATAGTAGCCAATGTTGCTATTTCTGATATTTATTTTTTCACATTGATAACCATGCTCTGAATGCAATAAAGGAAGCATCAGTTGAAGAAGATGAGAAACCTCCAAATTATCTAAATAATATGGGCATTTCTGTTAATGGTCTGTACCAAAAGGGCTTCGAAATGAAACCTGAGGGGAAAAAAGATCCTGTGTAATAGGGTAGCTACTCAAAATCTATTAGGACCCTTTTCCCATAGGGAAAGAGAGAAATCTTGTTTTTATAATGATTTAATTTTTTAAAATTTCTTTATAGTTACTGAGTAGGCATTATTTATTTTTAGCATTGAAATGAGGAACAATAATTTTATGACACGAGAGGAAATGCTTGAAAAACAATCTGCAACGCACAGATGGAAGAACTAGAGAAGTGCCTCTAATTACCTGATTATCAAAATATGGTGTTAATAAGACAAAGACCACAGTAGCTCCTAAGCCTGATACAACCCCCTAATCCCCTGGCCAAATTAGAGAAAAGGGGAAACTACATCCTTTAACTGCAAGCTTTTCCAGTGAAGGTGGCAGTTGTTCTGTGCTTTAGCTAAGTGTATTAGGTCACAGTGAATTTCCATTTGTTTTTCTCCTAGGGTATAGATAAAAGCTGTATAGATAAAAATCTTCCTAGGCAAACTCCCCTTCATTTCAATGCTATGAGTTTTGGTAAGTCAAATGCCTTAAGTCTAAATGATTAAACATCTCAAATCAAACTCTCTCTATAAATGTGTAATCTGGACGCAGGTGAGCATTTTATATTTAGTGAGAAAAAGTAAAGGTCATTTAGCTCTTCAAGGCATGTTTTTAAATATTCCAGTTTCCCTAGGTGCCAACTATTTGTTTCTTGAACGACATAGGTATTTTACATTCACTAGCCTGGAAAGGTCATTTCCTAGAAATTTAATTCTTTTAAAGTGAAAATGTCCATGTTTCTCATTGTTTATTTGGAATATGACATATGTTAATTTACCTGTAACATGCCAGAATTAGATGTGTGTGCTAACTTACACAAAGTTCACAGCCTTGAGCTGTATGCTGGATGAAATTCATACCTGCTTTTCCATGTCTTTATGCTTCACTCCTGTCAAACACTGGTTTTCCAACTTCGTTTCTTTTGTTATTAAACACTGAAATGTTACACAGACACACAAGACAAAAACTCCATTAATTTCATATCCCAATATTTTTTGGATGCATACACACAAAAACCCATCAACACAAGATTTCACTTCTTAAAGCATCTACACTTTTTTAAAATATGTTTTTAAAAAATGAGATGAAATGAAATTAACCCTTCTTTAAAATGCCTTTCTATAGTGATTAAAAACATGTATTTACAAAACAGTTGATAAATATTTTCCTTTGGAATGCACAGGAAGAGAGGTAGAGGCAACAAGGTGTGAATCAGATGTGGCTTCTTTCCCTCTTGCTTCACCAAAGGCTGGTTTCTCCTTAGGTTTAGTGACTATATTCTTGCTAGCCCATCTTATTAAGGTTCTTGGTTAGCCACTGCTGCCTCTTTTTCTTTTGCACCCTCTTTCCCCTTAGTTTGTACCTTGCAGTCTGAAGATTTAGTTTTTTTCCTGCTGCCTTTCTGGCCCATCTCCCCTGGGGTTCTCCCTTCACTGCCCTTTAGGCTAACCTGACTTTCGTCTTGGGCCCTTTGGTAATGGTTGTCAAGGGTGCAGTACAGCCAGAACATTTGAGAATCTGGGCTGCCTGGGGCATTGCCACTGCCCTTGTTTTTTCAGTAGTACCACTTTCTGCTTCACATTTCCAGATAGAAAACTTCTTTTTAAATAGGCGGTCATTAATATTGAATCTCTTTAGTTTATAGGAGAAAGAGAGCCTCTGCAATCCATACTGTAACCTGCAATTTTGGAGTATGATTCATCTCAAGACGGTCTTAGCCTATTGAATGATTTTTCTCTTCCAAACAATAATGATGTTTATTCGGGTGGAGGATACTTTTTTGTAGGAAAATCCTTAAATATAATTTTTTTATTCGTTTCTTGTCTGCCTGAAGGCCTATGGAGAATTTATTTTCTAATAAATTCTATAAATCCTAAGTCACGCACATCCATCCCTCCTTTCCATTCCTAGTTCTGTCCTTCTTAGTAACTCTGATCTAAAGAGTTGACCTGTAGTAATACAGCCTGCAAACTTGTTTCCCTGACTTTGATGTAGAAAGGCAATGAGACTTACTAGATCGCTACTTTTCATCCTATTTCCCACACTAGTCCCAATACTAGTCCCAGCTGAGCTGTCAGTCTGGACAAGATCAGTTCCTCTCAAGCATCAATGTGTGTGTGCATGGCTCAGGTATCTTGTTGGAATGCAGATTCTTGATCAGAAGGTCAGGGTGAGACCTGGGATTCTGCATTTTTAGCAAGCATCTTGCCATTGCTCTAGTGCACAGACTGCACTTAAACTCTAGACGATCTACTTGCTTATTGCCAAACATGCTTGCTCAGGGCTGCTCCTCCTTTCTGGAAGACCTTCTACTGTCTATCAAGATCCTCCCTAGCCTTCAAGTCCCAGATCAATGTCACCTTCTTCATTAGGTCTTTCCTGCTCACTTTCTCAATTATCCAAACAGCACATCTAATTCCTTCATAGTGAACTCTAATGAAGTCATAAGAAGTCACTTCCATGGCAACTTTCCTGATTTCACTTTGTTGTGTGTGTGTGTGTGTGTGTGTGTGTGTGTGTGTGTGTGAGCTTGTCTCACCTCTCTGTTTAATTTTAAACTCCTTGGAGATTGTTACCCGTCCAACCCACTGTTATTCATTCTACTTCATTGTGTTTAGAGCAATGGTTCTCAGGCTTCAGAAGCATCAGAGTCACCTAAGGTTAAGTAAAACACAGATTGCTAGGCCTTACCCCAGAGGTTCTGATTCTGTTGGTCAGGTGGGGCCAATGAATTTGCATTTCTACAATCTAGCCTTTCTGGGAATGTTATTGGTTAAAGGATTGCCCTTTGTGAAGCACTACTGTGAGGTAAACTTTTGGATTTAGATTCAGAAAAGCCTGGATGTGAAACTCCAGTTTCTTATGTTATATCAGGATACCCTTGAAACAGTTACTTCTTCTTTCCATTCTTACTTCTTCACCCGTAAAATAAAGATTTTGATATCTTTTAGGATTTGGGAAAGAAAGAAATAAAAATGTACATAAAGCTCTTATTTGTTATTCATTAGCTTCTTTCTCATATTCTTAATCAAACTTCAATTTCGCTTCCACTGGGTTGTTTTCTGGTCATCCCTAGGTAACAGTAGGTCTCTTGCAGTGGGCTCCATGGTTTTCAGTGAGTCCCTCATTTCAGTATTTTTTTACACACTTTATTGTAATTACTTCTTTAATTGTCCATCTTTTTATCTTTGATAGATAAACTGTAAGATCTCTGAGGGCAGGGGCCGTATAAATGCTAGGACCTAACAGTATTTTGTCTGCAACTCTTAGAGATGCTTAATACAGAGAAGGAACACAATAAATATGATTGAATACAAAGAAAAAAAAGATGAGAGAAAATATTGCATCCAATGAAATGGGAATAACAGTACCTATCATACAACATTATTTCCAAGAAAAATATCTAACATAGTTTTGGGCATGTTAAAGGTATCCAACAAGCACTAGTTATATTTCTACAGTAATAATGTATGAATATGATACCCATACTCCCAAGAATTTCCAGAACTAGATTTTAAAGTAGTTTTGTTCTTTTAAACAAAATCAATGTATTAACATGTGATATAAATTTTCTACTTTTATCATCACTTATTATTATACTTATTAATTGTTATTATAATGTTATAGAATAATAAATTCATGCATTATAATATTTGGTGTGGACATTGATATCACAGGACAGAGTCCAGTGAGTAGTTAAAAAACACTCTCCAGAACACACTACTGATTCCAATCCTGGCCTAGTGACTCACTTAGGAAAGTTACTGAATTTCTCTAAACTTCAGTTTGCTCTTCTCTAAGATGCAGTCATTTATAATAACGACCTCATAAGTGTGTTATGAGAATCAAATAAGAAATGCAGGTAAAGTACTGCAGCTAGTGCTTGGTACATACTATATACTCAATAAACACTGATTCTTTATAATAATGATCATAGTTTGTATTAAATAAATGTTTGTTGGATAAATTAAGAAAAACAAAATGTATAATATTTGATCAGAAATCTGGCCAAATGGTTCTGAGAAGTAGGAAAAGGGAAACACCATATTTATTGGGGTATATCTGTTATTGTGACAACTTGTATTTTCTCTAATTAGCCAGGATATCTCCTATCTTATGTGTTCTGACAACTTGACTTTGGTACTCTTTCCATTGCGAGATGGGTCCTAGGCATCTGGATGGGTTTAGGACTCGAGCAGAATGTGACTTCCTAGGTGGGGCATAAATGGTGACAAATTCTTCTATCTGGTTCCCTTGGGACACTCATTTTTGGAGCCCTGATCCACCAGGGAAGATGTCTGAGGCCACTATGCTATGAGAAAACCCAGCCACATGGAGGGTCCACCAGAGTCTTCTGGCTGACAGTCCCAGCTAAGGTTCCTACCAACTGTCAGATCAACTGTTAAACACGAGAGTCTGATTTATGTGACTTACATGAGGATGCTTCCTGATGATCCCTGCCTGTAGCTGCAAGTCACCCCCATCTTTAAGTTCTCCCATCTGAGGTTGTAGACGATGGAGCACATACAATCTATCTCCACTGACCACTTCCAAACCCCTGACTCACACAGCGTCCAGGATCATGAGTGTTGTTTTAAGCCACTAAAGTTTGGGATTATTTATTACACAGTTATGGATAACCACAACAGTTACTATATACTTAATTCACTTATTACATGTCCATCACAATATTTTGAGGCTTTTATTACAATACTCAATTTACCAGTGGAGATACTAAGTGTTAAGGTAGTAAAATACATTTTACAAGGGAATCAACAAGTCAATGGTGAAGCTGTGATTTTAACCCAGATTATTTTGACTTTAAGGTTTATGTATTTTTTTTTACTATCCAGGGGAAAATATTCTAATCTTCTCGAAAATTCATTTTTAAAAGTAAAAATCTTCCTGAAGGCCTTGCTTATTATGTTAGGCTATGCTTGTTTTCACTTAGGTCCTCAGAAGATGATAATTTTCACAATCAATCAGAACTATCGATGACAAATGTCTTTCTAAATTCAAAGCTGCTAAAATTATCAAGTCCAAGGCTGTCATCTTATTTTCTGGATGCACCCACGTGCCTGGTTTAGGGAGGGTGGATCTCAGCGTTTACCTAGGATGAGCTGAAGACATCACATTTTAAATCACATGGATAATAAACTTCCCAACTAATTCTTAGGCCTCACGCTGGGGAATATTTGCAGTATGTTCAATGAACATTCATGGTACATGGTGTGTGTGTGTGTGTGTGTGTGTGTATGTATGTGTGAATGAGAAAGAGAGAGAGAAGAATGTTCAATTATGATTAATAACACCAGGTAGCCAGACACAGGAGTCCATAGCATTTATGGCCTTAAAGAGGTTTCAAAGAAAGGATGAGACCACAAGGTACTCTACTTGATTTTCTGCTCAGTACTAGCCATTGCCTACAGAATAAGATCTAAACTCCTCTGTATGAGCTAAACCTACACCATTGGCCTTAGTTCCCAGGATTCCTTTTCCACATCCTATTCAACACTTGGAACAAGTACTCCTTCCTCTGGAATTATTTATTTACATTTCTACCTCTTTGTACTGTGATATATTACTTAAGACCAAGTACTATCTATTCTGTTCATCTTTAAAGTCTCAACATCTAACTCAATGTCTAATAAAGAAATTAACAAGAAATTGTTGTTGAATTAACAAGTCAATCAAGAGTCAACACCATTTGTAAAGTGGTAAAGGGGGTCCAAAGCAAAGAAAAGAAAATGTAGCAAAACTCAAAATAAGAGTCAATATAATTTGTGATAAATAAAAGACTTTCCCTTTCCTTCTTGTCTCTCCCCTTCAGGTGAAAAACAGCACTTTGGATAGAAAGTATGAAGAGGTTATAAAATACTTGAGTTGGAGGACAGAGTCATGGCTGGGGATCTTTTCTAGATGGAGGATGGCAGTTAATTTTAGGTTCTTTCTGGAGTGGTCTTCCTTTACTTTGGAGAAAGCCAGTACATAGTGGAGTTGCCTTTTTTTGGAGGAGGTGACAGGTGTACTTTGCAAAACAAGTAGGATGAGGGAAGATTTCAGAAAAGAGGAAGCAGGAATCTGGCTGCTCAGGACAGCTTTTATCAATAAGATAATAATTAATAATAATTTACTGAGGACATAGTATGTGTCAGACACTAAGATACATAGTTTACATGTATTGCAGAGTTGAAGTTCCCCCAAATTGAATAATATGGGTCTGATTATTACATCTTCTTTACTTATAAGATTATATTCATTCTACAGAAAGATTATGAAAGATGCTAAAAGTCAAAACTTTTAATCAATTAGTATTGAGGTATGTGGTAGGCTTTCTGTTGAGAGAGTTGTCTATAGCAGCTTTTAACCCTAATCCACAAGGCTTTACCCATAATTCCAAAATTCCCCATATTCCCAAACCTCCAAAACTCTAAAAGTCAGACACTTTTTGTAAGTTTGTAGGAAATCACTAGGCAGGAAAACAGTCTGAACTGATAACAGATTATTATTATGCTTGCTTTTTTAAATCTTATTTGGTATAAAAAGCCATATATTTGTTACAGAGATACTATTTGATTAGAGAGGTATTTGTCCTGATCCTCCTGGGGTGTCATCTGCCTGGTACTATCTTACTAAGATCCAAAAATGTGTGATTTCCAAAATACACCTGTTAGGGGAACCACTGATTGAAACTGCCCACCCTGGTCAGGCAACATAGTAACCATTGCATGAGTTATCTTGCAACAGGAGGTCCTGGTAAGGAATCTGGAACTAACAAGCCACCACCAACCCGAAGAACTTCGGAAAGGTCAAAAGGAGAGAGGAGACACCAGTTCATATGTCCTACCAACCTCCCAGAATCCTCCTTGCTGGAATCCATCTTGGCTGAGCAATGCGATGCATGTACCACCAGGCAGGACCCTGAGTCAGAATGATTGGCCAGAGACAACCCAGAAACTAATCCCATCACCATAAAACCCGAGACTGTGAGCCACGTCACAGAACAGTCCTCTTGGGTTCCCTTACCCTCCTGCTCTCCATCCGGGTGCCCCTTCCCAATAAAGTCTCTTGCTTTGTCAGCACATGTGTCTCCTAGGACAATTCATTCCCGAGGGTTAAACAAGAGCCCACTCTCGGGCCCTGGAAGGGGTCCCCTTTCCTGCAACACATCTGGCACCAAGGATTTCCGATGAGGAACTGTGGATGTTATTCCTCACCTTTTTTGTTCTTTTTTCTCTGCAGATGTTACCTGGTGGATATAAACAAATCTTGCCCTCTTTATCTGACAGCCCTCCCTCACTCTCCTTGTCCTTCTGTGCTATTTCCATACAATAATTCCCTCTATTTATATGCAAAAAATGTCTCCTCCTTCAAGATTCATGCATTCTAACCAAAACACACTCTACCCAACTTTGTAACTTCTGGGTCACTTTGCTTTGAAGATTCTAGCGCTGGTTCACAGTTCTTTTCTCTGTTTCTATGTCTGCCCTCATATTAGCTTAAGTTTATGTTTGTATGGTATCCCCAACAACGACCCAGTCTTAGTGTTTTTCTCTCCGTTTTTCAACCTCAATTTCTCACTACTACAAACCACATCCCAAACCTTGTCTTCACCTGGAACTGACTCCACATTTGAAAATGTCCACTTCAATATTGCTCATCCAGTCCCAACCCTCCAGCTCCTCTATTCCATTTTGCTCAATAAATTTGTTCCCTGATATCAACCAGCATCCCTGTATCTCCATACCCCCATTTTCTCCCAATGTATTAGTCCCTTTTCCTTATTTCCTTCCCTGTTCATTCCAAAGTTTATAGTCTTTATTTTTCTCTTGACAACACTCATCAGCCTTATTCCTACTCTCCCTTTTCACCTTTCCAGAACTTTCTGGTCTATTGTGATCTTGCTATCACTGTCCACAAACTCTTCATACTAGATATTCTGAATTATTTAATGTTCTCCAAAGGTGCTTTGCTTTCTTTTGCCTCCCTGATGATGTATGTACTTTCTCTGCTTAGAAAGCTCCTGTCTTTTTCCTTATTTTATATGTCAGGGTGTAATTTAGTTGCCACTTTCTGTGGGAAGCCTCTTCTAACCTCTCCCTGCTGCCAGCTCTGGCCCCAGGAGATACCCATACCACGTACTCCCACAGTATTGTGGGCAAAAAATGTCACCTGTCTTATCAGTAAACAAAGGATGTTGCAGCCATCACACCATCAGCCACTGCAGCTGCCCCCAACTGTGCACACTGAATGGAGTCAGGATGGAGAAAAGCAGGATTTTGGTCCTAGATAGTTAAGGTGCATATCAAAGGAGTTATTTCAGTGATCCCAGACTCTTGCATCTTCCCAAAGAAAAGCACTCAATTCATTAATTTGAGATGTCTAGATTTCTTTAATTAACAGTAATCTTTTGATATCCAATGATCTGTCTTTGTTTGTTTGTTTGTTTTTCAAAACCTTCTATATATCCTGGTTCCTCCCTTGCCTCTTTATTTTTTTTTTCTTTATCTGAGTCTCCCTCCCACCCTCCCTATCCCACCCCTCCAGGCGGTCACAAAGCACTGAGCTGATCTCCCTGTGCTATGCGGCTGCTTCCCACTAGCTATCTACCTTACGTTTGGTAGTGTATATATGTCCATGCAGCTTTCACTTTGTCACAGCTTACCCTTCCCCCTCCCCATATCCTCAAGTCCATTCTCTAGTAGGTCTGTGTCTTTATTCCTGTCTTACCACTATGTTCTTCATGACATTTTTTTTTCTTAAATTCCATATATATGTGTCAGCATACAGTATTTGTCTTTCTCTTTCTGACTTACTTCACTCTGTATGACAGACTCTAGGTCCATCCACCTCATTACAAATAGCTCAATTTCATTTCTTTTTATGGCTGAGTAATATTCCATTGTATATATGTGCCACATCTTCTTTACCCATTCATCCGATGATGGACACTTAGGTTGTTTCCATCTCTGGGCTATTGTAAATAGGGCTGCTATGAACATTTTGGTACATGTCTCTTTTTGAATTATGGTTTTCTCAGGGTATATGCCCAGTAGTGGGATTCCTGGGTCATATGGTAGTTCTATTTGTAGTTTTTTAAGGAACCTCCATACGGTTCTCCATAGTGGCTGTACCAATTCACATTCCCACCAGCAGTGCAAGAGTGTTCCCTTTTCTCCATACCCGCTCCAGCATTTATTGTTTCTAGATTTCTTGATGATGGCCATTCTGACGGGTGTGAGATGATATCTCATTGTAGTTTTGATTTGCATTTCTCTAATGAGTAAAGATGTTGAGCATCCTTTCATGTGTTTGTTGGCAGTCTGTATATCTTCTGTGGAGAAATGTCTATTTAGGTCTTCTGCCCATTTTTGGATTGGGTTGTTTGTTTTTTTGTTATTGAGCTGCATGAGCTGCTTATAAATTTTGGAGATTAATCCTTTGTCAGTTGCTTCATTTGCAAATATTTTCTCCCATTCTGAGGGTTGTCTTTTCGTCTTGTTTATGGTTTCCTTTGCTGTGCAAAAGCTTTGAAGTTTCATTAGGTCCCATGTGTTTATTTTTGTCTTTATTTCCATTTCTCTAGGAGGTGGGTCAAAAAGGATCTTGCTGTGATTTATGTCATAGAGTGTTCTGCCTATGTTTTCCTCTAAGAGTTTGATAGTGTCTGGCCTTACATTTAGGTCTTTAGTCCATTTTGAGCTTATTTTTGTGTATGGTGTTAGGGAGTGATCTAATCTCATACTTTTACATGTCCCTGTCCAGTTTTCCCAGCACCACTTATTGAAGAGTCTGTCCTTTCTCCACTGTACATTCCTGCTTCCTTTATCAAAGATAAGGTGACCATATGTCCGTGGGTTTATCTCTGGGCTTTCTATCCTGTTCCATTGATCTATCATTCTGTTTTTGTGCCAGTACCATACTGTCTTGATTACTGTAGCTTTGTAGGATAGTCTGAAGTCAGGGAGCCTGATTCCTCCAGCTCCATTTTTCGTTCTCAAGATTGCTTTGGCTATTCGGAGTCTTTTGTTTTTCCATACAAATTGTGAAATGTTTTGTTCTAGTTCTGTGAAAAATGCCAGTGGTAGTTTGATAGGGATTGCATTGAATCCGTAGATTGCTTTGGGTAGTAGAGTCATTTTCACAATGTTGATTCTTCCAACCCAAGAACATGGTACATCTCTCCATCTATTTGTATCATCTTTAATTTCTTTCATCAGTGTCTTATAATTTTCTGCATACAGGTCTTTTGTCTCCTTAGGTAGGTTTATTCCTAGATATTTTATTCTTTTTGTTGCAATTGTAAATGGGAGTGTTTCCTTGATTTCACTTTCAGATTTTTCATCATTAGTATATAGGAATGCCAGAGATTTCTGTGCATTAATTTTGTATCCTGCTACTTTACCAAATTCATTGATTAGCTCTAGTAGTTTTCTGGTAGCATCTTTAGGATTCTCTATGTATAGTATCATGTCATCTGCAAACAGTGACAGCTTTACTTCTTCTTTTCCCATTTGGATTCATTTTATTTCATTTTCTTCTCTGATTGCTGTGGCTAAAACTTCCAAAACTATGTTGAATAAGAGTGGTGAGAGTGGGCAACCTTGTCTTGTTCCTGATCTTAGTGGAAATGGTTTCAGTTTTTCACCATTGAGGACGATGCTGGCTGTGGGTTTGTCATATATGGCCTTTATTATGTTGAGGAAAGTTCCCTCTATGCCTACTTTCTGCCGGGTTTTTATCATAAATGGGTGTTGAATTTTGTCAAAAGCTTTTTCTGCATCTATTCAGATGATCATATGGTTTTTCTCCTTCAATTTGTTAATATGGTGTATCACGTTGATTGATTTGCATATATTGAAGAATCCTTGCATTCCTGGAATAAACCCCACTTGATCGTGGTGTATGATCCTTTTAATGTGCTGTTGGATTCTGTTTGCTAGTATTTTGTTGAGGAATTTTCCATCTATGTTCATCAGTGATATTGGCCTGTAGTTTTCTTTCTTTGTGACATCCTTGTCTGGTTTTGGTATCAAGGTGATGGTGGCCTCGTAGAATGAGTTTGGGAGTGTTCCTCCCTCTGCTATATTTTGGAAGATTTTGAGAAGGATAGATGTTAACTCTTCTCTAAATGCTTGATAGAATTCGCCTGTGAAGCCATCTGGTCCTGGGCTTTTGTTTGTTGGAAGATTTTTGATCACAGTTTCAATTTCAGTGCTTGTGATTGGTCTGT
The DNA here is from genome assembly GCF_025265405.1 of Mesoplodon densirostris. Classification (NCBI taxonomy): domain Eukaryota; kingdom Metazoa; phylum Chordata; class Mammalia; order Artiodactyla; family Ziphiidae; genus Mesoplodon; species Mesoplodon densirostris. The sequence continues at coordinate 26,377,203 of NC_082668.1, forward strand.
TCATATTTTCTATTTCTTCCTGATTCAGTCTTGGCAGGTTGTGCATTTCTAAGAATTTGTCCATTTCTTCCAGGTTGCCCATTTTATTGGCATAGAGTTGCTTATAGTAATCTCTCATGATCTTTTGTATTTCTGCAGTGTCAGTTGTTACTTCTCCTTTTTCATTTCTAATTCTATTGATTTGATTCTTCTCCCTTTTTTTCTTGATGAGTCTGGCTAATGGTTTATCAATTTTGTTTATCTTCTCAAAGAACCAGCTTTTAGTTTTATTGATCTTTGCTATCGTTTCCTTCATTTCTTTTTCATTTATTTCTGATCTGATTTTTATGATTTCTTTCCTTCTGCTAACTTTGGGATGTTTTTGTTCTTCTTTCTCTAATTGCTTTAGGTGCAAGGTTAGGTGGTTTTTTCGAGATGTTTCCTGTTTCTTAAGGTGGGATTCTATCACTATAAACTTCCCTCATAGAACTGCTTTTGCTGCATCCCATAGGTTTTGGGTCGTCGTGTCTCCATTGTCATTTGTTTCTAGGTATTTTTTAATTTCCTCTTTGATTTCTTCAGTGATCACTTCGTTATTAAGTAGTGTATTGTTTAGCCTCCATGTGTTTGTATTTTTTACAGCTCTTTTCCTGTAATTGATGTCTAGTCTCATAGCATTGTGGTCGGAAAAGATACTTGATACAATTTCAAATTTCTTAAATTTACCAAGGCTTGATTTGTGACCCAAGATATGATCTATCCTGGAGAATGTTCCATAAGCACTTGAGAAAAATGTGTATTCTGTTGTTTTTGGATGGAATGTCCTATAAATATCAATTAAGTCCATCTTGTTTAATGTATCATTTAAAGCTTGTGTTTCCTTATTTATTTTCATTTTGGATGATCTGTCCATTGGTGAAAATGGGGTGTTAAAATCCCCTACTATGATTGTGTTACTGTCGATTTCTCCTTTTATGGCTGTTAGTATTTGCCTTATGTATTGAGGTGCTCTTATGTTTGGTGCATAAATATTTACAATTGTTATATCTTTTTCTTGGAGCGATCCCTTTATCATTATGTAGTGTCCTTCTTTGTCTCTTCTAGTAGTCTTTATTTTAATGTCTATTTTGTCTGATATGAGAATTGCTACTCCAGCTTTCTTTTGGTTTCCATTTGCATGGAATATCTTTTTCCATCCCCTTACTTTCAGTCTGTATGTGTCTCTAGGTCTGAAGTGGGTCTCTTGTAGACAGCATATATATGGGTCTTGTTTTTGTATCCATTCAGCCACTCTGTGTCTTTTGGTGGGAGCATTTAGTCCATTTACATTTAAGGTAATTATTGATATGTATGTTCCTATTCCCATTTCCTTAATTGCTTTGGGTTCGTTATTGTAGGTATATTCCTTCTGTTGTGTTTCTTGCCTAGAGAAGTTCCTTTAGCATTTGTTGTAAAGCTGGTTTGGTGGTGCTGAACTCTCTCAGCTTTTGCTTGTCTGTAAAGGTTTTAATTTCTCCATCAAATCTGAATGAGATCCTTGCTGGGTAGAGTAATCTTGCTTGCAGGTTTTTCTCCTTCATCACTTTAATTATGTCCTGCCACTCCCTTCTGGCTTGCAGAGTTTCTGCTGAGAGATCAGCTGTTATCCTGATGGGGATTCCCTTGTGTGTTATTTGTTGTTTTTGCCTTGCTGCTTTTAATATGATTTCTTTGTGTTTAATTTTTGACAGTTTGATTAATATGTGTCTTGGCGTATTTCTCCTTAGATTTATTCTGTATGGGACTCTCTGTGCCTCCTGGACTTGATTATCTATTTCCTTTCCCATATTAGGGAAGTTTTCAACTATAATCTCTTCAAATATTTTCTCAGTCCCTTTCTTTTTCTCTTCTTCTTCTGGAACCCCTATAATTCGAATGTTGGTACACTTAATGTTGTCCCAGAGGTCTCTGAGACTGTCCTCTGTTCTTTTCATTCTCTTTTCTTTATTTTGCTCTGCAGCCGTTATTTCCACTATTTTAACTTCCACCTCATTTATCCGTTCTTCTGCCTCAGTTATTCTGCTATTGATCCCATCTAGAGTATTTTTTATTTCATTTATTGTGTTTTTAATCGATGCTTGATTCATCTTTAGTTCTTCTAGGTCCTTGTTAACTGTTTCTTGCATTTTGTCTATTCTATTTCCAAGATTTTGGATCTTGGAAATAGAATCTTTGATCATCTTTACCATCATTATTCTGAATTCTTTTTCAGGTAGACTGCCTATTACCTCTTCATTTGTTAGGTCTGGTCGGTTTTTATCTTGCTCCTTCTCCTGCTGTGTGTTTTTCTGTCTTCTCATTTTGCTTATATTACTGTGTTTGGGGTCTCCTTTTTGCAGGCTGCAGGTTGGTAGTTCCCGTTGTTTTTGGTGTCTGTCCCCAGTGGCTAAGGTTGGTTTAGTGGGTTGTGTAGGCTTCCTGGTGGAGGGAACTAGTGCCTGTGTTCTGGTGGATGAGGCTGGATCTTGTCTTTCTGGTGGGCAGGTCCACGTCTGGTGGTGTGTTTTGGGGTGCCTGCGGACTTTTCATTATTTTAGGCAGCCTCTCTGCTAATGGGTGGTGTTGTGTTCCTGTCTTGCTAGTTGTTTGGCATAGGGTGTCCAGCACTGTAGCTTGCTGGTCGTTGAGTGAAGCTGGGTGCTGGTGTTGAGATGGAGATCTCTGGAAGATTTTCGCCGTTTGATATTATGTGGAGCTGGGAGGTCTCTTGTGGACCAGTGTCCTGAAGTTGGCTCTCCCACCTCAGAGGCACAGCACTGACTCTTGGCTCCTCAATTTGGGATGATTTGTTGTCTATTCATGTATTCCACAGATGCAGGGTACATCAAGTTGATTGTGGAGCTTTAATCTGCTGCTTCTGAGGCTGCTGGGAGAGATTTCCCTTTCTCTTCTTTGTTCTCACAGTTCCTGGGTCTCAGCTTTGGATTTGGCCCCGCCTCTGCGTGTAGGTCGCCGGAGGGCGTCTGTTCTTTGCTCAGACAGGACAGGGTTAAAGGAGCAGCCTCTTCGGGGACTCTGGCTCACTCAGGCCGGGCGGGAGGGAGGGGCACGGGGTGCGGGGCGAGCCTGCAGCTGCAGAGGTCGGCGTGACGTTGCACCAGCCCGAGGCGCGCCGTGCGTTCTCCCAGGGAAGCCGCCCCTGGATCCCGGGACCCCGGCAGTGGCGGGCTGCACAGGCTCCCGGAAGGGCGGTGTGGACAGTGACCTGCGCTCGCACACAGGCTTCCTGGCGGCGGCAGCAGCAGCCCCAGCGTCCCACGCCCGTCACTGGGCTCCGCGCTTTCAGTCGCGACTCGCGCCCGTCTGTGGAGCCCCTTTAAGCAGCGCTCTTAATCCCCTCTCCTCGCGCACCAGGAAACCAAGAGGGAAGAAAAAGTCTCTTGCCTCTTCGGCAGCTCCAGAGTTTTCCCAGACTCCCTCCCGGCTAGCTGTGGCACATTAGCCCCCTTCAGGCTGAGTTCTCGCCACCAGCCCCAGTCCTCTCCCTGCGCTCTGACTGAAGCCCGAGCCTCAGCTTCCAGCGCCGCCCGCCCTGGTGGGTGAGCAGACAAGCCTCTCGGGCTGGTGAGTGCCGCTCGCTCGGCACCTCTCCTCTGTGCGGTAATCTCTCCGCTTTGCCCTACCCAGGTATGTGGGGAGTTTCTTGCCTTTTGGGAGGTCTGGGGTCTTCTGCCAGTGTTCAGTAGGTGTTCTGTAGGAGTTGTTTCGTCCCTTGCCTCTTTAGAGCAATCCTTGAGAGCTATTTGAGAATCTGTCTCCCGGGCTTAAGTCCTCAGTATGTCTACTGAATAAAACATAATTTTCAACTTTTAGGCTGTGCGTTTCCTTTTTCAGTCGAAGGTTTCTAGAGTGCATCTTTATCTTACGTATTATCCTTGTTTATTTTCTCGTCTGACTCCCTCAGGCACTTTTAGGATAAGGACTATGTCCCTTTTATCTTTGAATCCTCTTCTTTCAATACTAAAAAATGTACTCTTTGTATATATATAAATGAAAAGAGATACTATCAGAAAAGATTCTGGTAAAGTAATAAAAACTGTGAATCTGTGTGAAACTTTATATTTTATCTCTCAGCCTAATGAATCTGGTCAAGAGAAGTCTAATTTGAATGCAAAGAAGGTGGGTTTTGCACAACTCCACCTTCCCAGGTCTCATCAAATTCTCAACAAATGTTTATTTTAAAGAACGAATAAATGGCTTTATGTAGCCAAAGTAATCATGAGTAAGTCTTTGTAGTTTATAGAATTGAAATATTGCAATTATGCTGGACATGGCTCTCTGAGCCCCATCACCACATAACCCACTTTATGCCCTATCATGATTTTGCACCCTTGCCAGAGTTGGCTGAATAAGAGTTGGCACCTGGCTAGGATGCAGCCATTTAGAAGCTGACCACCAGCCGTGATGATACCTGGCATGGCAGCTCTGCCTAATAGGGCCTACTGAGTGTTACACAGTGACAGGTGATCTAGTCAGATACTCTCCTGGGAATTTGGAGAATCACCCAGAGACTGAGTAAGTAAATCAGAAAGGGGACTATGTTGAATCCTCAAAACTGCAGACCACTAGTTTAGGGGATACCACATCAGATTGCTAGAATCCCTGAGGATTCCAGAGCTGTTGCTGAGACCTACACACTCAGGAAGTGTGGTTGCACAACAGGGGATCTGCTTCCAGTGTTTCTTACCTTCCACTTTTCTTTTGATTAAACCTCCTATCAAATGAGATAACTAAACATGGTACTTTATGTGCCTGTGTTCCTTGCACTCTAAAAACACCTTACAAATATTTGAATACAAAAACCACAAGGTTGAAGCTTTTATTCCTCTCATTGACAACCTACCTCCAGTGCCTAGATCACTGCCTGGTACATAGAACACTTAACTTTTTGACTTAAGTATTTGCCAAATGAATAAATAACACATTAATTTAGCCAATATTCTATAATCTCAGAATGGAGCCCTATTAGGTTGAGCTCTGGTGTCTGACTGCCTATGTTTAAATAGGAGATCCTCCACTTACTAGACTTATGACCTGATTCCTTCTCTCTGGGGTTTACTTCAGTTTAGTTTAACATGTAAAATCAGAACACTAATGTTACCTTATGAAGTAAGGCAAGACTGTTTCAGAAATGCAATTAGAAAATCCATACAGAACTGTGCCTGGCATATTGTAAAAACTCAATAAATGTTGGTTATTATGATACTTTTATCATTCAATGCTAGTTTTTCTTCAGCTATAATTACCCTGGATAAGATAATCTTAATAGAGATAGGGAACACAAGTTTGCAATGTAAAAGAAAGAATAAAGGCCACAAATCAGAAACCATAGTTTCTAATCCTTCTCCTGTCACTAATTAGCTTTGTGATTTTAGACAGGTTAGTTAAGTTTTTGGTCCAGTTTTCATATTTGTAAATTAGGAGAGTTGGAAGGGGAGTCAGAGTTAGATACTATCGAAGGTCACTTTCAGCTTTAAAATTCCATGATTTTACACGGAAAGAGCAGAATTTTTAAAATTAATACTGTTATGTATTAACAAATACAATTAACATTTGTTTGGGGAATAATGATTGATTCAGGCATGATTTTGAGCTTTGATTTATTTGGGTACTTAATTGCCAAGAAGGGAGGGAGGCACACAGACCAAGAACTATTTATATTATAAAATTAATCCAATTCCCATGTAATAACTAAATTGTTCCCATTCTCAGTGCTATATTAATAGAGGGTGTTCAATAAATATTAACTGAATGACTGGTGTGATGTCTTAAGTAGATTTGATTGATCAATGAATAACAGTTAAATCTGTTAAAACAGTCAGATTGGGTGTAGCTTAGTTTTGGCAAGAAAGAAAAGGTATATTTTTCAATTCAATTGACTTCCTTTTTTTCTTTCACTTGGTTATTAAGACATCTTGTAATTGAAGTGGCAGAATGAACACTTTTTGTAAAGTCTATCTAATTTTGACAATAATTACTAATTATGCTGGTCAGGAAGATAAATGAGACCAGTGGGGCTGTCTTTACTTGAAGGAATGGACAGACAGATCTCAGGGGCTTGGACCCCAGAGAGACCCATTTGGCTGTTAATCAACAGCCCACACCTTATTGATGGGCATTTATTGATCTAGTTCATATGATGACCTCAGGTCCCTGGCTCTACAACTTTTGCCCATGCTTGAGGAAGAGGGCTCTTTGCAAAGCTGAGGAACTAGGCAGCCATTTCCCTCCATTCTTGCCACTGCTCAATGGATGTCATAATCAAAGCATCAGTCTTCTGCTTTTCCAACCCACAGACCCCTGGCTCTCCAGGAACCCCTTAGAACTAATACTAATGATTCCCTCAGAGGACTAGCTCTTCAGATAATTTCACATAATCCTTTCAGTGAGTTTAGGTTCTGAAAAACAAAAACCAGGAAGTAAAATTGGAAGTTACTCCTACTTTTCTCATTTCTACAGCCCTCCCCTGAGGCAAGGGGGGCACCTAGAATCTTGTCTGCCTAAATAGGAGAAGGAAAATACTGGGAGACAAAAGTAAATTAAAATCTCAAAATAATAATTCTACTACAGGAGGTGCATACTCAATACGTGACTTCCCCCGAAACCTGTGGTAATGAAATGGAGCAGGACCCTGTGGTCCTTGTCCCCCATGTCCTCAGCCTGCCTTTGTCTGTGGAAAAACTTTAGTGAAAGAATACTTTTAATCAGAGAAGTGATAAAAATACAGAAACAAAGGAAAACAGTCAAAAGAGACCAAATAATAATAGTTTAGTCATCAAGCATAGTCAAGGACTTTTAGTTCCTCCTTAAGGGCAGTAGGTAATATTCTGAGCCACATCCTCTGAGCTGTCTTGTAGATACTGAAGCCCTCACCAGGTGGAAGAAGTTAACTACATGATGACCAAGCTGTAGCCATGACATAAGCTACCACAATTCTGAGAATTGACCTCAAAGAAATGGAAGCAAACTGATCCTGGAACTGAAGATTAACTGTACCTAAAACAATCAAGATGATGCTGGTCAGACCACCGATGACCAATTTCAAGATGACCGTCAGAGCTGACTGTATTGTTTCTGCATGTAGCCCTCTCCCTCTGACTATAAAAGCTCTTTCCCCCTGATTGTCAGGGGAGGGGGGAGTCGGCCTTTAGACAGGTGTCCGCCCTCCCTACCACCGGTTGTCGGAATCCAAAATAAAGCAAACTTTCCTTTCCACCAACCTGGACTCTTTATTGGCTTTTGAGTGGTGAGCAGCCGGATCCCCCTTTCGGTTACAGTAACACTTGTTTAAAGTTCTCCTCAGAATTGCCTGTCCTAGCTTTATCTTTTCAGGATCATTTTAGCTGGGAACTTTGCAAATGCATGGGGCTATTAACCAAAATGAACCTAGCCAGATGTGTCTTATTTTAATATTATAGTTAGTTTTTTTAATTTACATATTCCTTTACAAACACAATAGGTCACTGTGAACGCCCTGTAATACATGGAATGCAAATATTAGTAATAGCATTACTAACACTATTTATAATAAGATAGACGTATAATGAAAAGATTTTAAATGACTGGCCAAACTCAAAGTTACTAAGGTGCAGAAACAGGAATGGGGTCTTCAGAGTCTAGTGCAACCCCTCCACCTCTGTGACTCACCTTGCTATAAGTGGCCATCGGCTCACCTGCTGGAGGAATGGAATGAGCTAAGCTGTCAGGACACTAGCAATTAAATTTTGCTTGACTGAAGACAAAGAGGAAACACCATTTACTAGACACTGAGAGACACAAAGCCTACAAGAACTAAATAATGGTAATCAGCTGATAGATTAGGATGTGAAGTGCCTCTTCCAAATGTCTTTCTTTGTCACCTTCACATTCCCCACAGGAATTAGCCTGGTATAAGCCATTTTTTCCTGACACCTTGAAGGTTCAACTTATGAAAGAAAGACATACAGAAAACTTCATAAACAAGTGAGCTGGCCTTTAACTTAAAGCTTAAAGCATAAGCACCAAAATCTTAAACTCATATGGTGGCGCCCCCAAGGTTAAAGTGTTGTGTACACATTTGTGGACTCTAGATTCATACCTGAAGCCTCCCACAGGAAATATATCACCTTTGTCTTATCTCTGTAAGAAAATTCTCATCTGCCTTCTGAAAGGAACTGAAAGTTTTAAGACTCTAATATTTTTCCATTGCAGAGCACAGGCTCCATACATGCAGGCTCAGTGGCCATGGCTCATGGCCCCAGCCACTCCACGGCATGTGGGATCTTCCCAGACCAGGGCACAAACCCGTGTCCCCTGCATCGGCAGGCAGACTCCCAACCACTGCGCCACGAGGGAAGCCCTAAGACTCTAATATTAAATGTACTTCCCAACATAAAGCATATCTTCAAGACATTAGAAAATATGAAATTATACTATATTTTATACAATGCTTTCATTCTTTAAAACAAGATATTTAACATTTGATTGGATTATATTCTAACACCAAGCCAGATACTTGTTTAACCCTATGGACGAGTTTACTCTTCCTCACCACTCACTCCAGACCTGCTGCCATGTTCCACTCAGCCTACCTTGGAATCTCCATGATACTGAGGTGGTATATCCTGCTCTTTCCTATATTTCCTGGAGATAACTCTAATCAAGTTAAAAAAATACCCGCACCCATATACATATGAGGAAACCTGGAGTACAGACATAACATTAAGTGATACATAAATCTATACATATATACATAACATTGTCAGTGGCCCAACTGGGAATTCAATTACATGATTCTTTCCCCTCATTCATCTGCCTCCCTCAGAGTGGATGAAGAAAGAGCATGATAATGATTTCTGCACTGAATCTCCTCTGGGGCCTTATTCAGGTGATCCCCTTTCAACATTTGAGTACCCAAGGTGGCAGAAAGATGTATTCAGATGGTAGTCTATATTTTGTGTTCTTTGCCATAGAAGAATGAGAGAAAATAAGAGCTGTTTTTAGTTTGTTTTCTGTATTCTCTCCTCTGCCATTCCAGAGGTAGTGCCTTTGTTTTGTTGTCTCAAGGGCTTTTGTACAGAACCACCTTCTTAGCTTTTGTGAAAGTCTAAAAAAATGGAAGTTTTCTGGTAAGGGGACAGAGGGATTGCTCTTTTAATTGGAGCGAGACAGTTGGGGTGAACATTTGAGGCTAGGAAAGGCGCAGTGTTTGGAGACCACAATATCCTCACAGGGGCTTGGGACAGTGGCAAATTTCTAAGAAGAATGGATGCACAAGTCACTTAGGGAGGCTGGACTGAGGCTTCTGTTCTTGACAATGTCCCCCTCATCCAATAACAGCAGAGAAGTAAGAGAGCCACTGAGCATCACAGAACCGGGTGGGTTTCAGTAATGAGCCTATGAAGGTCATCAGCGTGGATTGAAACTGGAGTGGTCATTCATGAATATTTTGCTCTGCATAAGTCATCTAGTCATTTGGAATCTTCCAGTAAGACTGATGTAAAATGTACCTTCAGGGCAGCATGAAGCAGACATGGAGTCAGATTCAGTTTAAGTAAAAGGAATAAAGCACCATAGACTTTCTCACATCCCTGTACGTGTAGCTGCAAATTCATAAGCACCGTATTATGTTACTGCCTCCAAGGCTGGCAAGGAACTCAGCTTTCTATGCCCTCCAAAGTGTCTGTCTGGCACCCTGTATTCTGAATTCTTTGTTCATAAAGTCTCTGAAACTGGTGCTGATATATCTTTATTACGTCTGGAGAAGAAAAAAAAATTTCATGATACATACATTTAAAAAAAGGTTTCTCCACACCAAATATTTTCTTCTCTGTTTTCCATCTCCATAAAAGACAGAGAAAAAGACTGGGAGATTGGACAATGAAACAAATCAAAACTCCACTATAGCTAACAAATTAAATCACCATTTAGAAACCTTCACATGGGGGTTCTTTAATCCAAAAATGCAATTACCACTACTGCAGTTATTCTAAATTACAATTGCACAGGGTAAAATTATTTTTGAATGTGGTGGTCTATGAAAAAGCCAACCCCAGCGAACACTGCAGGGATCCTCTCCAACTGCAACCACACCTACTGTTTCAAGTGTATATAGAATATTATAGTAAACCCTCATAAAAAATAAGCCCCTCTAATACTGGAGGGGGGAAACCACTATGTGTATACAGCAGTTTCTAAAGAAATTGTACCATTGTATAATAAAACTTTGGATTATCATACTCAATAAAAAAGCAATACTAATGATGTCTTTATTAGAATGATAAAATTTAAGGTGAACCTGGGCCCATCAGTTTCTCGAAATTACTTCTCATAAAGAGTAGCTGTACCCCAGGGAAGAGCAGCATGTGTTGTCCTAGAAGGTGCAGAAAAGGCAGTGAGTGCTTTGCAGGCTTTTCTTTGATCTTCTTCTCTTTACTCAGACCAAAGCTCACACCAGTAGGGGGTGGAAGGCACTAAAGCAGGGTCCTTTAGCCACTGAGGCTTAAGAAGTGATTGCAAGGACAGTAGGGAAGTCAAAACAGGCTTTCATTAATAAAACCTCAGGTCTCCTTTGAAAATTTTTCCATCTCCCGTTTACAGTACAATGACCCTGATATGATCCATATCCAATCTTTTTCCTACATCACTAGCCTAGATTCATTTGTTAAGCAAATAAATGAGTGAACAAAGGCATACTCAAATGATCTAATGTTTTCTCATTAGTAGCTGAGACTATAAACGAAAAAAGAGAAAAATAAGAAATTTCTAACATACACAGCCAGATTGACCACTTATGGGGAATTTATTTTTTTTTTGAAGTTCTGAACAATGCATCAAGTTAATGTCTTGAATGAAGAAGACAGCATCTTCATTTTGCTTATCTTGAGTGGACCCTGACAATGCTGAACTTTACCTGAGCATCATGCTCCTGGAAAATTGATAGTTAAGAAATCCTCCATCATTTTGTGTTCTGGTAAATGGCTCATTGCTAAGAATCACCCTTCTCTATCTGACTTAGATAAGATTCAGGGAGGAGCCCTTGTTGCCTATGACAAGATCAGACCCTGTATATTCCCATTATTTGTCTCACAAGTGCTGAACTTCACTGTTTGTACCTACTGTGTAACCTTGACAAAATGCCCTTTCATTTAACCAAACTTTAAGTAGGCATCTCTCGTCTCTCAAGGCCTCTGAACTTTGGCCCAATCTTAAGCTTAGGCAAGCACTGTGGGATGATCCATTAATGAATGACACCTTCTGAAAAAACCTTTTCTGTTCAACTGTCTGTTCATGCCACCTGCTCATATTATTCTTCCACACCTGGTTCTTTCTAGCCTGGTTTACTGTCCCACCTAGAAAAGAAAAGCCCTTTCTACCTGATCTTTGAGGCAATTCTAGATCTTATGGCTGGAGTGTTCTCCCACTGTAATAGTCTTTCTCCATTAATTGAAATAGTTCTCCTTCCTGAACTGAAATATCCCCTTTCCCCTATTTCAGTAGTCCCCTTTCCTTTGTTATAATAATCCCCCTCCCACGTTGCAATAGTCTTTTTGAATCAAGCCTCTCCTTAACTAAATCCAGATTAGTTTTTTATTTGACAACCCTCATGGGTCAGCTAAAACTCAAGCTTAATCGTTTGAGTGAAACTTTTGGCGAGTTAAATTTAAACCACATATAGTAATTCTATGAACTTTAGCAAATATTTAGGAAAATTGGATTTACATTGATTGTTATTTTCCCTCACGCACTCAAAGGGACAAAATTTAAAGATCTGCTGGGATTTCATTGAGTCTAGAAAGAAAATTGTGGAGAATGAATACCTTTAAAACACTGGGTCTTTCCATCCTTGAATACAGTATAACTGTTTCTTTATTTAGATCTATGTTGACTCCCTTCACCGGTGTGCAGTGTTCATCAGATAGATAATGCTCTGATTTTGTTAAATATATATCTAAGTACTTTATTTTTGCTGCTATAGCAAATTTTCTTTTTAATTTCAAATTCCAATTTTCTATTACTGGTGTATAGGAATATGACTGGCTTGGATATTGACCTTGTATCCTAGAATCTGTAAAATATACATTATATAATGCAAACTCATGTGTTTAAAAAAATCTGCACTATTTAAGGGTGCTATAGAAATCTTTCTATTATTGGGGTACAGTTGCTTTACAATGTTGTGTTAGTTTCTGCTGTACAATGAAGTGAAACAGCTATAGGTATACATATATCCACCCCCCTCTTGGACCTCCTTCCCACTCCCCACCCCCATCCCTCCCACCTAGATCACCACAGAGCACTGAGCTGAGCTCCTTGTGCTACACAGCAGGTTCCCACTAGCTGTCTATTTTATACATGGTAGTGTATATATGTCAATTCCAATCCCTCAGCTCATCTCACCCTCCCCTTCTCCTCCGCCCCCTGTCCACACGTCCGTTCTCTACATCTGAGTCTCCCTGTCCTGCAAATAGGTTCGTCTGTGCTATAGAAATCCAACCAAACTATCTGCCTCCACCTGGATGTTGAATTATTACAAGGATAAGGAATAAGCAATATATTTTAAAACCTGATTTAATTACCATTTCCTCTCCCACCTTATTCTTGGTTTCTCATTAATTGGTTTTACCTTTTATCTGTAAAAATAAATAATAAATATTGAGGCCTTTAGGGTCTCAAGATTTCCTAAGGACAGGTAAGAGTTGTTAGTAAAAGGTATTTGCATCCAGCACAACACCATTATTGACAATTTTTGCCTCTATGATTTGAAATTGTTGATACTAAGAAAGGAGGTGTCAATGTTGTATTTGAAGAAGTTTGGTTGATTTTGGTAGCCATTATTATTATTTTAAAATTAATTGATGAAAAGAAAGTCTGAAATAAACTGGCTCTAGAAATTTTTTGACATGTCCATAAATTCATTGAAGAAAATTTTCTAGCGGTGGCAAAAGCATTTTTTTGTTGTTGAAATTCCTCATCAGTTATGAGGAAGAGAGGGAGGAAAGAAAATCATATGGGCATAAGTATAGAAATAGAAGATTAAAGGACCTGAAAGTATAAAAATGGAGAAAGTCTGATGTGTGTGTGTTCATATATTTGTGTATGTGCTTATATGTACATATATATATATTTAAAATATATTTTTCTTTTAGCTTAAAGATATAAACTTTCTTCATTTCCAAACAATTGTCCCAGTATACACCTAAATGTATTTTTAAATAAACTAAGTAAAATGACCATTTTCTCTATTGCTTAGTAAAACACAAAAGCAAATTCTAGAAGCAGACAGCCATTTGACTTACTTTTGTAAAGAAAATATTTATCAAGCCATCTGCTTTCTTTAGTAACTATATACAGAATGACTCTATTAGATTTGATGATAAAGAACATTAACAAAATATTAAGAAACAACTTCCTTCCTTTTAACCTCATCCTCAATATGTTTTCATTTATATTTCAAATATTATATAAGAAGGTGAACTGAGGGAATATAGGACATTTCAACTCTGCTTATAAAACATAAAAATGGTATAACTTTTATGTAAATGTCCACTATGGCAGAAGAACTCCAGAAGACTGGGAAGTCTGTGATTGAGAGGATTATCAGAAGTGAAAATTGGAGGCCAAGTTGCCCTCCAAAGTCACTTTCTTTATTTTTAATGTACTCTTTACAAATTTCTGATTTCACTGAGAATTAGGAACAGAAGTCTCTATGCCCTCATCCAGAAACATCACATAGACAAAGATGCCCTAGGAGATGGTAGCCTGAAAGACGGTACACTCGATCTCGAGGATAAAGACGCTGGGAAAAGAAGCTTGGCCACAACTAGTAAAACCAAATTTAGATTACAGAGGGATAAGGCAGTTGTATAGGCTCTGAACCACAGGCAAGGTAGATGTCTGATCGAATCAGAGGATGACACCTACTGGTACAGGCACCTGCGTCTAAACAGAAGGTGACCTTCAGAGATCAGCCACTGTGCCTATCACTTACATGAAAGCAGATATTACCCTCTTACCAAGGTAATACCTTTCTGGCCCCACAGAGAAACAATGAGAGAAAGAAAAGAGTCTTTCTTCACACATGAAATTAAAAAATAAATCGGACGACTTTATCTGGTGCTTTCTCTGTACAGCATTAACATTCCAGTCTGATCGGCCAACTCTTTGAACAACGGAAAGGACATCTACTCATCTTAGAGGATGCCCCTTGTTTGGGGCTTGAAATTTTGATTCTAAAAGTGTGAAAGTGTTAACTAAATCAGCCACATACATGAGTCCACAGCTTTGATATTTGTTTTTACCACTTCACCTCCCCCTCGCTGTATTGAAATATAATTCACATGCAATAAAAGATACTCATTTAAGTGTAAACTTAAATAAATTTTGGTAATTGAATACAGTCTTGGAATAACCACCAAAATCAAGATACAGAAATGTTGTCAGTGTCCTAAACATTTTTTTTCTTGTCACTCATCATAGTAGATCCCCTCTCCCAGTCCTTAGCCATAAGTAACCACTATGTACTGAATTTTTCACTTAGTATGATTTCTTTTTGAAATTCATCTCTGTTGTTATATGTATTAATATTTTACTCCTTTTCACTGTTGATGTTATATGGATAGTCACATCATCCACCAGTTGATGGATATTGAGTTATTTCTAGATTTTTGTTATTATGACTATTGAACATTTGTTTGCAAGTAATTGTGTTTTCATTTTTATTGGGCAAATAACTAGGATTGAGATTGCTAGATTGTATCATTAGCATATGCTTAATTTTGTAAAAATAAAAAAATAAAAACAAAAAAACCCAAAAGACACACAAAAAATCTGCTTTACTATTACCTAAACTTGTTGTACCATTTTGCATTCCCACCAGCAATGTATGAGGGCTTCTTGCCAATACCTGGTATTGTCAGTCTTTTAAACTTAGTCATTCCCATTGATCTAAAGGGTATCCCAATCATGGTGTTTTTTTTTTTTTTTATGTTGAGGGTAGGAGTTTATTTATTTATTTATTTATTTATGCTGTGTTGGGTCTTCGTTTCTGTGCAAGGGCTTTCTCTAGTTGTGGCAAGCGGGGGCCACTCTTCATTGTGGTGCATGGGCCTCTCACTATCTCGGCCTCTCTTGTTGCAGAGCACAGGTTCCAGATGCTCAGGCTCAGTATTTGTGGCTCACGGGCCTAGTTGCTCCGCGGCATGTGGGATCCTCCCAGACCAGGGCTCGAACCTGTGTCCCCTGCTTTAGCAGGCAGATTCTCAACCACTGTGCCACCAGGGAAGCCCCTCAATTGTGGTTTTAATTTACAGTTCCCTGATAAGTAATTTTCTGGATTGGATTATGTCTCCCCAATGATATATTGAAGTCCTAAGACCCAGTACCTCAGAATGTGACTATTTGGAAATAAGGTTATTAAACATGTACTTAGTTAAGGAGATTTTATACCAGATTAGAGTGGCCCTTTAATGCAATATAGCAGGTGTCCTTATAAGAAGAAGGCCATGTGAAGACAGAGACACACAGAGAGAATGCAATATGACAATGAAGACAGAGATTGGAATTATGCAGCAAGCCAAGGAACACCAAAAACTGGCAGCTAACCACCAGAAGCTAAGAGAAAAGGAAAGAGTCCCATACAAGTTTCAGAAGGAATAGGGTCACAGGGCTGTGCCAACACCTTGATTTTGGACTTCAAGCCTCAAGAACTGAGAAACAATAAATTTCTATTTTAAGCCATCCAGTTTGTGGTAATTTGCTACAATAATTCAAGAAAATTTATACAACTAATGACGTTGAATATCTTTCCATGTGCTTACTGAACATTTGCATATCTTATTTTGTGAAATATCTGTTCAAATATGTGGCCCATATTTTAATTGGGTTCTTTTTCTTATGATTAAGTTGAAAGAGGTCATTATAGATTCTGGATTAAGTCTTTTGTGAAACATATGCTTTATCATATTTTCTTCTAATTTATGACGACTTTTGGTTTCTTATCTGTCTTATGAAAAACAAAATTTTTAAAAATTGAAGTCCATCTTATCATTTTTCCTTCTATAGTTTGTGCCTTATTTTAAAAAACTTTTCCTTTCTTGGTATCATAAAGATTTCTCCTATCGATTCTTCTGGAAGCTTAGCAGTTTTAGCTCTTACTTTACTATTATGCATTTCAAGTTGATTATTTTTGGTATGGGTGAGATAAAAGTCAAGTTTTTTTCTTTTCTTTTTTTTTTAATTTCAAATTGATAGCAAGTTGTCCTAGTACAATGTGTTCAAATACTACCTTCTCCCTATTGTATTGCCTTGGAAACTTTGTTAGAGTCAATTGACCATATAAATATGGGTCAGTTTCTGGACTTTTCTATTCTGTTCTATGTCATTTGAATATTGAGGAAAGTTTTCTCATGATCAAATGATATGATATTATCATGTTTCAATCACGTGGCAGATTTAGCTAGACTGTCATCTTTACAGAGTAGTAATAACTGGAATCTGGAATATATTTCAAGGATGCTTAAACATTTTTGTCAACAGCCAAATCTGTTGGGATTGGAAGATCTCACGCTAAGAAATCAAGCAATCTTCCAGTGTTAAAATGTCACTTTGAAACTTCTTTTTTTCCCTATGTTCAAATGCACTATTTTGTAAATTTTTCCCTCTTTTTATTTTAAAAATAGGCTCAAATACATTCTTAAAGAGTTAAAATATTTTCCTCTATTGCCTTGTGCTATTTAGTATGAAAGATTTCCTCAAAGCGAAGGTGCAGAAACTTAATTATCTGAGGGATGTGTTCCTTGGGAAAGCCGAGTATAGCTCAGGTCATGAAACCTGTTGGTTGAAAGTGGCCAGCAACAGAGCACTATCTAGGAGGGATGGGAAGGCACTTGGGAAGGTATATGTTAATATCGGTGAATTCCTGGGCAGACAATAAGCCAAATATTTTTTTCTGTTAAACACAATTAACAAGAGTTCAGTTGGAGAAAGTTTCGAAGAAGGTACATGAGTCTAATCAGCAGTCAGTAAAAGCCAGAGCATTCTGGTTGAGCCTTGCTATACATCTTACATAATGTGGATTTGAATTTAGAAGAGCTGAGTCCTTAGTTTGGATGCAGGCTTTGTGACTTTGGTTAAGTCAGTGAGATTCAGTACCCCGACCTGAAAAAGATTGAGTTAATAATACCTCATAGAGTTGTCATGAAGTTCAAATAAGATGATGGAAATCCTGGTTAATAATGAATCAAATGGCTCAAATCTGCTTCGAGTACATTTAAAATGATTAAGTGATATGAAAATGGTGTTTAGTATTTTTATATGAAAGGAACTATACAGAAGAAAGGAAGTGAAGACTTTTTTTTTTTTTTTTTTTTTTTTTTACCAGTTAGATGACATTTGCTTTATGCTCTTCAGGTTTAAAATGTTTATGAGAGGGCTTCCCTGTGGCACAGTGGTTGAGAGTCCACCTGCTGATACATTGGACACGGGTTCATGTCCCAGCCTGGGAAGATCCCACATGCCGCGGAGCGGCTAGGCCCGTGAGCCATGGCCGCTGAGCCTACGCATCCGGTACTCCACAATGGGAGAGGCCACAACAGTGAGAGGCCCACGTACCACAAAAAAAAAAAAAAAAAAAAGTTTATGAGATAAAAAGCATTTTTTTTCAGTTTTTATTTTACAAGTAAACAAACATGGACAGTTTATATTTTGCTATTCATTTGAAGGAAACATGACTTAGGTTGCAGGAGAACTCAGAGATGAGCTTGTTCTCATCATTTATACGTAAGAAATGGGTGTTCTCTGAGCTTAAGTTATGATCTCCAAACCACCCAGCTGCTGAAGGACAGAGATGGTTTCTAGAGTCTCACATTTTTGTTACTGATCTAGGATTATGAACAGAATACACAGGAATATAATTTATTTCCTTTACCCTATCTTTCAAATTTACTCAATAGTAATTATGTCATCTAAAAGGTAAACCACAGAAAAAATATTAAAAATTCTTAAAACACACTGTGAACCAAAAGAAGATATTAAATATTGACACACTGAAATGCAGAAATGTTAAATATAAGGTATAAAGTCACAGAATAATTGAAAATCATTGCTGTACCTGGAACGTTTTGGGGCTGTTAATACATCCTTGGTCATCTTTACAGATATCCTTCTGTAGACCAGAGGAGGCACAATCCAACTAGTATGGCATAAATCGCACCCCAGGAACTCCTCTCCAAATTATACCTCCATCACCACTACCACTTCAGTAAACAATGTCTTCTTAGCTGACTTTATGTTGACTTTGTTGCCTGACATTGTTCCAATATGAACTTTATTGAGATATCTTTAATTCTGTTCAATAAATATTCATTGAAATGCTGTTTGCTATGCACCAGCTAAACTAGACTAAAGGGTGTTCCGTGCTGTTGAACAGGCTCATTGCCCTCAAAGAATTTCTGACACAATTGAATTGAGCAGATTATACCTAAATAAGAATAGATGCATAGTTCAATATAAGACAGAGTAAAATAAGCTCTGGGGAAGGAAGATATATAAGTTATAGTGTTGGAAAAATACTTTCTCCATGAAAGTGTTCATGGAAATACTTTCATGGAGAAAGTATTAGAGGTCAATTTTGTAAGATGAGCTGAATTTCAGGATGTCTTGAGGCTGAGAGGAAGGAATGCCTACTGCACATCTCCATCTGGAGGCACATCTTAATGCCTATGGAACAGAACATGTACAAATCTGAACTCAGATTCTTCCCCCTCTGATGTTTCGTATTGTGGTTAATGACATCTTTGTGAGGGTCTAAGGTTACAAACTTGAGATTTATGTTTAACTCTACTTTTTTTTTTTTTGCAGTACGTGGGTCTCTCACTGTTGTGGCCTCTCCCATTGTGGAGCACAGGCTCCGGACGTGCAGGCTCAGCGGCCATGACTCACGGGCCCAGCCGCTCCACGTCATGTGGGATCTTCCCGGACCAGGGCACGAACCTGCGTCCCCTGCATCGGCAGGCGGACTCTCAACCACTGTGCCACCAGGGAAGCCCTCTCATCATTTTATACTTAAAAGATTTCAATAACTTGACCTCCCATACTTGTCTCCCCCTTTAAATAGCCCCCAGTGATCCACATCTCCTCTCATTGATACTGTTGTTTAGTGCCCTCCTACACTATAACAGGATTGGCAGACATCACAATAAATTACTTTTGAGATTAGTTTATAAAAGGCAACACAACTTCTGTCTCTTATTCTTTCTTTCTCTTCCTTATATTACTCACTCTGGGGTAAGCCAGTGGTTATGTCATAAGGACACTCTATGAGAGGGGCAAGTGGTAAGTAACTGAGATCTCTTGTCAATAGCCATGTTTGTGCACCATCTTGGAAGTGGATCCTACAGCTTTAATCAAGCCTTTGGATGACTATATCCTTAGCCAACGTCTTGACTGAAACCTCATGGAAGACCCTGAGTCAGAACTATCCAGCTAAGGTCCTCTTGCTTTCCCTGTCTCTCAGAAACTGTGTGAGATAATCCATATTATTTTTGGGAAAAATTTCTATGTGTCAATAGATAACTCATAAACTCCTTGTGGAACTTAATTTTCCATACTGACACTAAAGTTATCTTTTTATTAAAAAAAGGATCAACCCATTCTCCATCATTCTATGATGTAATACTTCTTATATTGCTTTGTCATAATGTCATTAAGATATGTGTGCATTTAGTACAGAAATTGATAAATAATCATTCTAAGGATTTGGGATACAGAGCATAAAGCATGGAAGTAGGGATGAATGGATTACATTTGAAGAGTATTTTGACTGGATCATAGGGGAGTAATTGGAGATGACCTGGATAAATCGATTTGGAAGTCCATTGTAATGGTTATTGAATATGATAAAGGAGGAATTCACAACAAATTTAATTGAGGTCAGGAATTTGTACAATCCATGAGAATAGTAATTCAGTAAGGAGAGAACCTGAGGGAATATATCAAAGCACTAGTAACTTGAAAGGAAAATTCAAGCTAGGGAAGGAAAGGTTATGCACACAGATCATGATCCAAAGGATGTGTGTGTATGTGTGGATATATCTGTGTATGTGTGTGTGTTTGTATTGTGACTTTGTGATGGGAATAGAAGTGTAAAGGAAAGACGACCTAAGGTTCTTATACTAGGTAGAGAAGAGGATACTGCAGAAGAATGCTTTTAAAAAAATAGAAGAATGCCAGAGATTGTCTTTCTTTTCAAGTCTGGCAAATTGAACAAGGGCAGCATGAGAGAAAAGGCAAGGGCTTTGGAATTCAACAGACCTGGTTTGAATTCCAGTTTTGCCATTCAGTGGCTGTGTGATATTAGAGAAGTTAATACCTGTGAATTACAGTTGTGTATTTAAAATACAGAGAATAACATTTTCCCTCCAGGATAAATGTAATAAAATAAGCACATGGAAAGAGGCTTGCATGGTGCTGGCACAATAGCACTCATACCAGGGGAAGGTCCATGAATGCTTCCCAGCACTTGCCATGAAGGCCTACTGTGATTGTGGAATTCTGATTTATATTCTAGAGCTACAAAATAAATGGGCAGAATTGTTTAATGTACTAACTTCTGCTCATAAATTATTTGCAAAAAGACCCATCCCCAGAGGAATTTGGCAGGGCTCATTCTGAAAGCTTATGGTCCCTGTATATTGACTAGCAAGTAGTCATTATTAGTGTCTCATTTTCTAAATCATACAGCTGGTAATTCCATGATCCCTTGTGTTCATGATGATTTTCAATCTTTTATCCTTGGATTGCTTTCCACTTGATTCCTGTGCCCATAAGATCAGAAAGAGCATCTCTGAGAACTAATGTCCTGACAGAAAGAAGGCTAGAAGACCTCCCCCTCCAATCATAACTTGAGCCTGGGGGTAGTGTTTCTTGTTCTTAAGACCTTATTCCTCTAATGGCACCCACCCAAGATTTTGAATTAAATGACGATGTTATTTATTTTGTAAAGAATATTTTTAGAAGTTAACACTTCCTCTGAAACATAAAATCTATCCATTTAATGTATGCATATAGAGAATTTGATTTCTCCCTACCTGCATACTTTTCAGGAAACCATTTTTCAAATTGAATTTGAGGGGACTAAAACTATATATTAAAATTTACCTAGATCACCAATGAGCCATAATAAAACAACACATGACCTGTAATTCGTTGTGGAGGAGCAACAATTCAACACCTCACATTCCAGCTGCCTGTAATGATGGAATACAACAAATTGTGAAACTTGATGCTTTATAATGGGCTGGGTATATGAAAGCAAAATCACTAGTTCATTCTTTTTAGAGGCTGATGACTGAAATTCATTACTGATCATCAGGTACATCTTTTGGCAAGAAAAAGTTTAATGCTCTCTCTCACTTGCCTCTGTTTCCAGGAGAAATGGAGGCTTTCTCTTTTATCATACAGAGTCTTTATATCTTGGAATTTCTTCATGCTTTTCTGTGACACAAATTGGATTTTTATAGATCACTTTTTTTTTCAAATTCTGTTTATAGATTTATAGAAAGAAAGAAAAAAAAACGAATGAGGGTAGTGTGGGGTGGGGGGTGACTTTTTCTCTTGGCTTTCTCTTTTATTATCCATCATTGTTTTTCTTTTTTTAATCCACATTCATAACCAAGAGCAATAACATAAAAATCGATAAGCAAGAAGGTAGGGTCTCACCAGCCATCTCAAAGAATTTAAACTTTTTTTTTCAACATCTAGTTTAGAAGATGTCGGTTGAAGGCTAAATCAATGCTTAGATATGTGACTTTTTTGCACTAGATGCTGAGGTAAAAGACAGACTTGTGCTTCATTTTGCTGGTACCTCCTGCCAGGAGAAGTCTAGAAAATTTGAAATTAGGCAAATGTCCTCTTCAAACTTCCTAAAAGGATTTACCTAATTATTCTTCAGTTAGGTGTTTATATAATTTTGATAAAGCATTAGCTGATAACTAACTTAGATATAGTCCTTCCAAGGATGTTCATAAAGTCTTCCAGGTCCCAAGGAATTGGGGTGGTATCGGGCCAGTGCTACAAAATCATGAGTAGTTAAAAAACAGGCTCTGATGTCAAAACGCTCATGTCACCCCACCACTACCTAGTGTGATAAGCTCCTTGTTATTCAGATTTTTCACCTACAAATAAAGGTTGTTTTCACTTCTGCCTCACAGGATCGTTGTGAAAACTAAACAAGATTATACAATAAAAATATCCCAAACTCAGCCATGAAGAAGTATGAAATAATGCCATTTGCAGCAACATGAACGGACCTAGAGATTATCATACTAAGTGAAGTAAGTCAGACAGAGAAAGACAAATGCCTTGTGATATCCCTTATATGTGGAATCTAAAATAATGATACAAATGAACTTATTTACAAAACACAAACAGACTCACAGACATAGTGAACAAGTTTATGGTTACCAAAGGGGATAGTGAGTATGGGGGTGTGGGCGGAGAGATAAATTCAGAGTTTAGGATTAACCTATAAACACTACTATATATATAAAGTAAATAGCAAGGACCTACTGTACAGCACAGGGAACTATACTCAATATTTTGTAATAACCTATATAGGAAAAGAATCTGAAAATGAATTCCTACACATATATATATATACACATACATATATATATGTATGTGTATATATATATGTGTAATTGAATCACTTTGCTGCACACTTGAAACTAACACAACATTGTAAATTAACTATACTTCAATTTAAAAAAAAAGAATAAGGACTGTAGCTATTTAAAAAAAATACCCCAAACTCAGTATCATTAGGGAACCATTTTGTCCCTGCCAATGGCCACCCTTAGTGGATGTGTTCTTCTTTTCCTCTCATTCTTCTCAAACTAGTCTAGTTGTATTTCTACCACTTGGAACCAAAAATGACCTTACTAATACACATTGCAAGAAAACACACACACACACACACACACACACACACACAAAGGGAGCCCCTAAAGTATGTGAAGATTCTAAAGGTGGCACACAAAGAATTTTAACTATAAAATATATTAGAGTATATTGTCAGGCAAACAGAAAATTTGATTAAATTTAAATAGAATTAAAGCATCCATTTACTGAGGTTTTTTTGTTTTGTTTTTTGGGTTTTCTTTGTGTGTGTGTGTGTGTGTGGTACGCGGGCCTCTCACTGTTGTGGCCTCTCCCGTTGCAGAGCACAGGCTCCGGATGCGCAGGCTCAGCGGCCATGGCTCACAGACGCACAGGCTCAGCGGCCATGGCTCACGGGCCCAGCCACTCCGTGGCATGTGGGATCTTCCCGGACCGGGGCATGAACCCATGTCCCCTGCATCGGCAGGCAGACTCTCAACCACTGCGCCACCAGGGAAGCCCTACTGAGTTGTTTTAACTGTTGTTTATGTCCACTGTGCTATTATATTGTTACATGACTCTTCTTTTTTTTTTTTTTTTTTTTTTGCAGAAAAATAATACATTCTTTTCCTTTTATCCCCCCATAAAGAAACTGTAGTATTTGTATACATAGAGAGTCATTTTGAATATGAATATAATATTTCCCGGGTAATCTTTTGTGAACTAAACCTCAGAAGAAGAGCTGCTAATGGAGGAAACTGAAAAAAAAAATTTTTTTTTTGCTTTTGTTCCCTCCCATTTTTCTTTTCTGTTTCTCACTGACTTTCTAATTCCTGTTTCTCACCTCCTGGCAAGCAAATGTTTCAGTTGTGGTATTCCATTTAAATCTGCTCCAGGCTTGTAATTCTCCATGCAGTTTCCTCCTCACTATTTCTCCTTTCTTATAGATACTATTATTTTATTTATAAGATTTTAGCAAGCTTGCAGGAGAAAAGACTCTCTCTGAAGTAAGTAATTTTATGTTATAAATGACAATGCAAACATTCTCAAGTAGTTGTTATTGTTTTGAGATAATATTTTCGGAGATTATTTAATAGGACACATGGGATGGGAAGCTAGTTTTTTCTGAAATCTTTTGGAAGTTCAGAGCTAATTAAGTTGATTGGGATGAAAGATATTTAATGACCTTTGCCATTCCCGCATTTATGTCCTTCCTTTACTTCTAGTTCTTGAGTTCTTACAAACAAGTTACTACAGAATTGCAAAAGTCCAGATCAATATAGAGTTTAGGGGAAAAATTAATCATCAGTGTTTTTAAAATAATGCAAAATGTAAAGTGTTTTATTAGCATCAGACTCTTTCCTGCTTACTTTAAACTAGAACTCTAAGAGCTTGTATACTTTTTATATGGCATCTTAGAGAATATATTTGGCAGCTCTCACAGTTTACTATGTATAAGAATCACGTTAATAGCTTGATAAAAAATTTACATTCCTCCCGTCTCCTCCAGTGTTTATTTTCTTTCTTTTATCTATTTTTTATGTTTTTTTCCCCCACTGCTTCCTTCTGCTCCATTTCATTGCCCTGCTTCTCTTTTCCTCTCTCTCCTCATCCCATTCAGTAGATTTCTGTTGGACCAGGAAACTACATTTCTTTTTTTTTTTTTTTTTTTTTTTTTTTGCGGTATGTGGGCCTCTCACTGTTGTGGCCTCTCCCGTTGCAGAGCACAGGCTCCGGATGCGCAGGCCCAGTGGCCATGGCTCACGGGCCCAGCCGCTCCGCGGCATATGGGATCCTCCCAGACCGGGGCACGAACCCGTATCCCCTGCATCGGCGGGTGGACTCTTAACCACTGCGCCACCAGGGAGGCCCGGAAACTACATTTCTAACCAGCATCTCAGGTGTAGAAGTTGATGATCCTGAAACCAGCAGAATGCGTCTTGGTATTTGGTGGAGCACAGATTCTTCTATCTGGGCACAGAAAGAATTCAGAGAGAGAGTGACAGGTAAGGAAAAAGTTTATTAGTATAGGATGCTTGTAAGAGAAACAAGGGGGCAGGCAAGAGAGTGCCACCCTGAGAACTTAGTGGGCTACTGTTATGTAAACAAAGGAAAAGTGGGGAGGGGGAGAAGACCACTTTCTTCCTTATTCTTGAGTAGACGTCAAGCTTCCATCATTAGTTCCTTCTTCACATCAGGTGGGGGAGTTTTCTTGTCCGTACATGGTCAGATGGGGACTGATGTGATGCAATGGAAATGAGCAAAAAGGCGGTAACATATACTAAAATATGGTAAATCATCTCAGGTTTCATTATAATGTCACCTTTTAATGAATATTTTTGCTTTTAGTGTGCTCAGAGGAGCATGTCCTAGGAGTCATTAACTTACTGACTTTACTGGGCAGGATGTGGGTCTTGGTCCACCATTGTTTTATTGTTTTGGGGCATGTCTCATGCTTCTGTTGCATGGTTTCATTGCTAAGCAAACCTGCTTGGTTTTGTGTTTAATCAAACTTGCTTTCTTGATTAATCATTAAACTACAGGGGTCGCCCATACTTTTTTCTCTACTTACAACACTTAAATAATGCTTCTGCCTCCCAGCCTCTAACTCGTAGAGTCTGTGGGAGGGGAGGAACCCAACTTTAGTGGACACCCTTATTCTAAATTGTAAAATTACCTCTTGTCCTGAAGGTAAGAGGTTTACTTTTCCATTAGGTGGGGCCAGTTAGCAAATACAAATGGCCTTCTATCTCTCAACCTCCCCATCCACACTGGCTTTTAAAAGCTCTCCAGCCCTTTGTTTCAGTGGAGTTGAGCTCAGACTGAGTTCTGGCCTCTCTTCCCTATTGCAATAGCCTTGAATAAATAAAGTCTTCCTTCTGTGTTTAACTTTGGTGCAATTTTTCCTTTGACAGCTGTTAAATAAACTTTGTGAAGCATCTCCCCATTCTATACTGGAATGGTACATGAAACTGTTATGCCTGTCAAGTGAATCTTTTAAGGTGAGACTATTTCTTTTTTTGAGAGGTTTCAAATATATTTATGTCACACTGAAAAAAAATAGAAGTAAATTTCTCTAGTGATTATCATCATATCCACAATAGCATACTTTTAGAAAAGGAGAAATAATGACTTTAATATCTATTTTAGATCTCTGAAAGGAAAGGATCTAGCTTTTAAAACTTAAACTCAGATGCTCTAATTCCTTTTGGAGATGTCCCTAACAGGTAAAATCTTTATAATTTGTTGCTTAAGAGGCAACAATCCATTTTAAGGGATAATTTCAAGGGATTATCATGATCAGCCTTTGACTCCAACCTCTAAAATGGTAAATTCCATTAACTTTAATGATATTTTTTCTCATCATCCAAAATGGACAGATTGTACTTGTAGACTTTGTTAGCCCTATTGAGAAGATAATTGTGTTTATGTTTTGTAAGACTGAAAGTTCAGAAGTTTGAATTTTTGCTGCTGTTTTTTTTTGGCTCTTGCTACTGACTCATCATTGGATTTTTTTTTTTTCAGTACGTGGGCCTCTCACTGTTGTGGCCTCTCCCGTTGTGGAGCACAGGCTCTGGATGCACAGGCTCAGTGGCCATGGCTCACGGGCCCAGCTGCTCTGCGGCATGTGGGATCTTCCCGGACCAGGGCACGAACCCATGTCCCCTGCATCGGCAGGTGCACTCTCAACCACTGCACCACCAGGGAAGCCCATAATTGGATTTTGAACAAATCAACTGATGATTTTATTGTTACTGACTTTTCTCCCAGGATGCACTCTGAAGTCATAGACTACCTGGAAACTGCTCTCTGTCAGTAATAATCAAGAGTTATGCTCCCAGCTAACATATTTAATAAAGAAAGAGAAATGTGTGTTAGGTTTCAGTGCACAGAGTAAAAGAATACTGCTTGGTTAACACTCAGCATACATTCATATAAGATCCTTGGAAGCTATTTCATATGCCTGGTGAATGCTAGTGTTTACACTGTTATTAAACTAGGTTAAATGCAAATTAATAAACACATAATTTAATATGTTTGTGTGTAAATACACAGAAAGACACACACACTATATATATGTCTGTGAGTGTGTGTGTGTGTGTGTGTGTGTGTGTATATATATATACACACACACACACACCCAGTAATTGTTGTTAGATTATGTTTCTAATGAAATAAGAAATAAAAGTAGAATAAGAAATAAAAGTAGAATGCATAACAACAATCATGGTTACCACATATATCATTGTCAAATTTTGACGCCATCTTTACTCTGTTACTTAAATGTAAGGAAAGTAACAATCCTAGATTTGGATTTTGTTGGTGTTGTCTTTGCAAGGATAGATATCCCCAAAGTCCCAGATGTAGCTGTTGAAAACAAAAGAAACAAGCAAATCATCAATATATAACAGAAACAGTGGTAGGCTTGAGTTACCTTGCAAAATATCATATCAAGGCTTAACTAATGATAGTACTTTATGACTAATACTCAGCCTGATGATTAAAAAAGTAATTACACCTGACAATTCAAAAATAAGTACTAGAGCTTAGCAGACTGTAATAATTTGGGTTGGCGAATTGCTTCCTTAGGAAAAGAAAACCCTTTTACCTATGTCTGTAATGTAAGATCATAATTTGCTAAGAAAGAAAACAAAACAAAAAAATTAAAAGTTTACCCTGGAAGCACTGTATAACATACATTTTTTCCTTCTTGGGGAGTCAGTAGCTGAGGTGTTATGCACCTTCAGTAGAAGCCAATATATGGTATATTTTGTACAAGGATCTCTAATAGTCTATTGTGCATGGATTCTATATACATTTTTAATAGTGTATGCATTTATTTGTGAAAACTAATTTTCCCTATGACTTCTGGTGAACTCAACTCCAGCATGCTTTGCCACAGCCTGTCCTGTCACAGGTGACAAGGGCAAAGGGTTTGCTCATTAATACTCCAGGCCCCTTTTTATTTTGCTGTTCTGATGTTTAGAGGGGAAATTTTAGTATGAATATGGAAATGATGAAGTATTCCTTCTTGTGCTTAGAAGAACTTCAAGTAATGTCTTATTAACATGATTCCCTGAAAAACAAATCACATTTCCCAAAGCCCAGCATATTTTAAGTGGGAGTTCAAAGTTCAGGTAATATGCAATGAATTCTTAGCATACATTTGTAAATCCTGGAATTGTGGGTAAGTAAAATACGTATTAGTTGCTCTGATCAAGAATGGAGAAACTGTGTTGGTTCTTTGGAAATACAATGATACTCTAAAAGACAAAGAGAAGTGATGATGCGAAAGAAAAGCAGTTTGCAACAGATCAGCAAAAGTGGAGTACTGTACACAGACCCACTTTGGATGTTTTTTTCCTATGAATTTTCCTTGATAAATGTCATCATACAGAAACAATGATACAAGTACAATTCATTATTGGGTTTTCTTTCCTTACATCCATTAATCTCCAAAGGTATTTTTAAAATCATAGGTGATTCTAAATACAGAGTAAACTACATATTTTGGAGATTGCCAATAAATAGCTTCTGAAGTCACCAATTTGTTGAAAAATGGGATTCAGATTGCATCTTCAGTCACTATAAGAGTGAGAGATAGAAGTCAGTTAACATTAATGCTGGACCCAAATTAATAAAGATAAGATGGTGGGGTTGCCCCAGGAGGAGGGGTGATGAGTACTCAGATGAAGGCAGAAAAGAAAATATATTGGCTTGAAATGAAGTTACTCTATGTTATCAATTTACTAAGCATACTCTCTTAGCAAGAAACATTATAGAATTGTTAACTCTTACAGGAAGACTGATCTTTACTTCTTCAGCAGAAAACAGGCTGTGGGTTTACAACTTGTAAGAATCATGGATACTCTGCTTCTCGGAGGCTCTTCTGTAAATTTACACAACATACTTTGGTAGGAAAAAAAATCCAGGCTTAGTGTCTTATGATAAAATGGGTAAGTAATCAAGCAAATGAACAGTTTCTTATGTTAGTTAAATCAAGTCAACTTCCGTGAGCATGGCTGCATATAGTTGAGTCTGAACTTTGGGACATTAATTAGCTTGTTTAAAAACTTATGTCCACTAAAATTTATATCAAGATTAGAGGATAACTCTGCCCTCAAAATATTATTTTCTTTCAAAAAATAAGAGAAGAAAACTGAAACTAAAGGGGAGAAAGGAAAAACATTTATGAAAATCGTGAGCATAGACACATCCAAGCCTTCCGTATCTACCCCTGCCAATGGATTCCTAAATTTACAGGCTTTAAATAGATGGAGAAATGTAGAAATAAATGACATTTAACATTTAAAGAAAAAAAAATACCAGTCCAAGCCTAAAATTCTAGTCACAGTGAATTGAGAATGTAGAGGAAAAACAATGTTTTTCTCAACGACACCTGACTTCTTTTGAATGATCTTTAATTACCTGACAAATTGGGAGACATGTTACTTTAAGAACACCTGCTCCTCAAGAAACTGCGCTTTAGATGCTAAAAAGCAAAAGTCTATAAAAGGTAATTTTCCTAATGTTATGAAATTAGAGTACACATGGATGGAATTAGGAGTCCTTGCCTCTGTGAAAGAAGTACATTGTGCACAGAGAGAGGCTCTCTCCTGAGGCTTCTTAAATTTCAACTGCCATTTTTGATCATCCCAACAAAGACTCTTCTAGACCCTCAGAGTTCTATGTGATTTACTAGTTCGAGTTCGGCAATTTGTAAACTCTATGTATGTAACATGTATGTGTATATGTATGTATGGATGTATCAAACTATCTATCCATCTACCTATTTCTCTATCTATCCAATATTCTGCACTCAATTCCAATGTATGTTTTTTGTTTTTGTTTTTTCCATACCACCAAGCAATTCTTGGACTGGTGTCCTACAATTTAACTCAATTCTCATACTATCTACCTGGACATAGTGTCAAATCCCACAGGTTAAGACTTCAGTCCCATAAGACTGTGCCCCAAATCGCTTCAGATGCCAGTTACTAGTCCAGTGCTTCTCTGGTTCTGACTGACCTTCTATAGAGGGGAGGGTCCAATGACCCCCTCCTTGGGTTCGATTAATTTGCTAGAATGGCTTACAGAACTCAGAGAAATATTTTACTTACTAGATGACCAACTTATTAGAAAAGGATATTCAGGAACAGCCAGATGGAAGAGATGAATAGGGCGAGGTAATGTGGGAAGGGCACGGAGCTTCCATGCTCTCTGAATGCATGACTCTACCAGAATCTCTACATGTTTAGCAGCCCTGAAATTCTCTGAGCCCTATCATTTACGGTGTCAATGGAGGCTTCATTACCCATGGATGATTGATTAAATCATTGGCCATCGGCAATAAATTCAACTCCCAGCCCCTTTTCCTCCCCAGAATGTCGGGGGTGGGGAGACGGGACTCAAAGTTCCAACTCCCTAATCACATGGTTGTTTCCCTTAGAAAACAAACCCAATCCTTAGGTGTTTTCCAAAAGTTATCTCATTAACATAAATTTAGGTGTGGTTGAAAGGTGTTTGTTATGAATATCAAGACACTTTTTACAACTTTTATCATTGGAAAACTCCAAGGGTTTTAGAAGTTCTGTGACAGAAACAGGGATGTGAATACCAAATAATATTTCTTGTTATAAATCACAATATCTCACCTTCATTCCCCTATCTATACAATATACATACTTAAAAAAAAATGTTAATACAATGAATTGAAAGCTAGCATTTCTTATGCTTTATTTGAGATTTCAAGCATCAGGGAGTCAATAATTGAGCTTATATTTATGGTAGGCTGAATAATGGCCCCCAAATATGTCCCTGTCTTAATTCCCAGAATCTGTGAATATGTTACCTTGCAGGGTTACTTTACAGGGTAAAAGGGGCTTTACAGTTGTGATTAAGCTAAGGATATTTGAGATTATTCTGGATCATCTAGATGGATCCACTAGACATTTTTCAAATGTCCTTATAAAACAGAAGTAGGAGGGTATAGAGTTAGAGAAGATGTGATGATGGAAGCAGAGGTCAAAGTAATATCATTGCTGGAAGGGGACCACCAGCCAAGGAATGTAGGTGGCCTCTAGAAGCTGGAGAAGGCAAGGAACAGATTCTCTCTGGGAGCCCCCAGAACAAACATAGCCCTCCTGACACCTTGATTTTAGCCCCATAAAACCTATTTTTTAACTTCTCCAAAACTCTAAGATAATAAATATGTGCTACTGTAAGCCATTGTGATTACGGTCATTTACTATAGCAACAATTAGAAAATTATCTATTGGGAAACTAATGTGCTATTCATGGTGTATCACTCCCAAGAACTTTAAGAGAATGAAATTTTGTATTTTCATGTTGTATTGGAACACAATACTTAGAGAGGAACAGGTCTCAATAAGAAGGATGGGGCTTCCCTGGTGACACAGTGGTTGAGAGTCTGCCTGCCGATGCAGGGGACACGGGTTCGTGCCCCGGTCCGGGAAGATCCCACATGCCACGGAACAGCTGGGCCCATGAGCCATGGCCACTGAGCCTGCATGTCCGGAGCCTGTGCTCCGCAACGGGAGAGGCCACAACAGTGAGAGGCCCACGTACCGAAAAAAAAAATCAATTCTATAGCAAAAACAGACATATCTCATGCTGTTTCGAGCTTATAGTCTAATGGAGAGACACACAAAGTCAATTTGAAAAATTATTAAGTGTGATAAAAAGAGTCATCTGGTACTATGAAAGCTTGTATTGGGGAATTGGAACCAGTCAGGGTGGCCAGAGAAACATCTCAAGGAATTGACACCTGAGCTATAATATAGAGAGGTAAGTTGTAATAATTTGAAGAAAGAAGGAAGGAGAGGGCATACCAGTGAGAGAGAAGAGAATATAAAAAGGGCCAGGCCAAGGGACTCCTGGCAGAGAAAGGATAGGTTTTTGGTCAATGGGAAGAAAGCAGAGGGGATTTTGAGATGATAATGGAAGATAAATAAAGCTCAGACCACATGGACTATTAGAAAGCAGGTTAGGGATATTGCTCTTTCTCTTAAGAACACTGGGAAGCTATTGCAGGGTTTAGGTAGATAAATTAAATGATCAGGCTGGTACATGGAATCTATTATTCTACACGTATGCAGTGAAAAAGAAACAATTTAAAGGGTGCCAGCATAGAGTCTGGGACCAGTTAAGAGACTATTTGCAATGGTCCAGGTAAGAGATGATGGCAGTTTAGATTAGGAGTGGGAATGGGGATTTAAGGACGTGGAGATGACATAGATAGATATATAGATAGATATAGATATGGATATGGATATTCTCATAACTGAATTTTTTGATAAAAAAAGAGGTGTTAAGGATGATTCCTGAATTTATGGTCATCATAACTAGATGGATGCCATTGCCTTTGTCTGAAATTTTAAAATAATGAAGCACTTTATTTCTTGGGAGAGATAACCATAATTTCAGTTTTATACAGAATGCTTTGGAGGCACCCTTGAGACACTGTCTTAGGCAGCTCAATATGCCAGATCAGTGATTGGGGGATAAGGCTAAGAAAAAGATGTAAGTGTAAGGACCATCTATTTATAGGTGGCAGTTGAAGTGATAGGCAGGGATGGGATCAACTGTTGAGAAGTTAAGAACGGGGTGGTGTCACGTGCCACAGAGCAACAAAGCCCATGTGCCACAACTACTGAACCTGTGCTCTATAGCCCACGAGCCACAACTACTGAGCCCACGTGCTGCAACTACTGAAGTCTGCATGCCTAGAGCCCATGCTCGGCAACAAGAGAAGCCACTGCAATGAGAAGCCCGCACACAGCAATGAAGAGTAGTCCCTGCTCGCTGCAACTAGAGAAAGCCCACACTCAGCAACGAAGACACAATGCAGCCAAAAATAAGTAAATAAATAAATAATTTATTTTTTTAAAAAAGAAGAAGAATGAGGGGGGTGGGGAACCTAGGAATGAGCCTTGTAGAAATACCAGGATAAGTGGGGGAATGATGAATTTATAGTGGAATCACTTTGACCTGGCTCAGGTCTTGATGGCTATTCACATGTAAGTATGGAGAAGAAGGACCATTGGTCAACTCAAAGATGTGCTTTTTCCAGATAAATTGAAACAAACAAACAAACAAAAAAAACCCCACAAAATAATGAGAGGTTACAATAATGTCAAACAGTATTATAAAAACGATGACCATGAAATCTAAGGTAGATGAGAAACATATGAGGAAGGGGAATACTCTGGAGAGGAAAAATATGTACCAATGAGGACATGACTATTCTCTAGTCCATACTCAGGGTGGAATACATTATACATATTCCAAAGCACATTGCTTGACTGCATAGTAGCTCCATGTATGATTAAAGAATAAGTCAGTAAAGGAAAAGAATTTGAATGTTCAATTTGGCTGGAATCAAAAAGGATTTTGATATAACTCTTGTAAATGTTTTCTTATATCTTAACTCTGAGGCATGAGAACATTGAATACCTAGCACATAAAAACCAGTCTGAGCAGCCGCATGGCACAGGGAGATCAGCTCGGTGGTTTGTGACCACCTAGAGGGGTGGGATAGGGAGGGTGGGAGGGAGGGAGACGCAAGAGGGAAGAGATATGGGAACATATGTATATGTATAACTGATTCACGTTGTTGTAAAGCAGAAACTAACACACCATTATAAAGCAATTATACTCCAATAAAGATGTAAAAAAAAAAACAGTCTGTATCTTCAGTGTCATTTCTAAAGAAAAATTCTATATACTTTTCTTCTTAGCTTTTCAGAAAAGCTTGGGTAACATCAAGGTTAGACACTCATGACTACAGCAATTTTTTTTTTATGCAACAACTTCAATTTACTGAAGTAAGCTGTCTGAGAGTAATAAATGTATATAGAAAATGTGAACAGCCCATGGCAGCAAGTGAAAAATTCAGAAATAATGTTGTAATGGAGATGGCCCCTGTGAACACTGCAAAAATGGTAGTCATGAATTTATTTTTTAGATTTAAGAAACATTACTCAGATGCACTAACATGTCAGATTTTGGTTTAAAGACATCTTTTGCATCTGGTGGGTATGTATATATAATATAAGAGATCAAGAAGGTTTTTTTTAATTTATTTTCCCTTTTAAACTTAAGCTGTAAGATTTTTATTACAAATTTAACCCATTTTAACAATATCAACCAAATAAATATGAAACTATAAATTGCAGGATATGTTAGTATAATACAGTCAAGGAGTATAAAAAGAATCAGAGAGCTTTGATATGGAATTAGCATACTACAGTCAAGGAGTATAAAAAGGATCAAAGAACTTTGATATGGAATTAAACAAGCCAACCAGTCTTACCAAGTTCAGACTCTCAAAGTAATGTCAGTGCATCCTACTGGGTAATTTTATTCAGTCTTTGGAAATTTTATTCTATGTACTAATGAGCTATTAGGACAGATTCAATACCAGATTATACATTTTCCTTTTGTGGCTCTACTTGACCAATGGACAATTACTTTCCCCCTGAAATTACTTAGTGTTTTGCTTGTTGTTTATTTTTGGGTATGGATTCATATTCTACCTCTGCACTTGTTTTTGTTTGTTTAAAGCAACATTAGCTCTAAGATATATGAAAGCCATGATTATCCCTCTGGTTTATTTATTTTAAAAAAAGTGTAACTTCTCACTGATTCAAATGGTAGATCAGAAACTTGTTTTCTTGTACTAGGATACACTGTTTGCAACAATTATTCAGAGATAATCAACCCTTATCAGACTAAAATTGCAAGTTATTTTCAAATAGTAGTGTTTTATAGGCACGGAATCCAACAGGAAAAAGCCCAATAGTGTTAAAGAGCCTAAAAGTGAAAAATAAGAAGAAAGGATGTCTCTTACATGAAAACAGTTGACAAAGGCACTACAAACTGATAGTAAGAAATAAACTGATTCAAGTGGTTTCATCACATGCCTTTGAGCATAGATTACTGTTTATACAGCTATAATAATAATAATAAAGACAAATAATTCAAATAAAAGTTAATCCTAAGACACTATTAAATTATGTTGGCTTATTGTAAATGGATATTGAAATCACTTAAAGTTACCAGTTCATACTAGATTTTGAGTTTTTCATTTTCCCTGATGCATACCATTTACTGGGTTCTACTACCTTTCTATTAACCCATATTTTTCCTTTTTTCTCCTTCCTTTCTATCCCACTCTTTTTCTCCTCCATCCATACCCCTGTATAATTGTTTCTTTCTTTTGTTTATCAAGGATTATAGTTATTATCTAAATCAGAACCATTATTATTCCACTTTTTTTTTCCTGTGGGAGCTGAGTTCTAGAATTCTCTATCTTTTCATACTAAGCCCTTTTCAGTATCTAAAGTCATTTTGTTTTACTATAATTATATATTTCCCATACTAGTTACTGAGAGTAATGCATTTTGTTTTCATTCCCACTTCGTGGAGAAATATTCATGAGGTTTGTCTCAATTTCTGCATCATCATTCCTGAAATGTATTTTTTTTTAGCTTTCGTAGTGATAATATTAAAACTGCTATAACATCTGTTCAGAGTCTTTTGGCTTTTTTGTATCATTTTTATCCAACAGCTATGAGAATTAAACTCAGACTTGAATGAGAGGTAATTAGTCAACCATATTTGAGTGATATGTCTTTAAAATGAATCTCTGTTGTGGAATTCTAGCCTAGTACCCCCAGTACCCAAAGCTCCTCTGGAAAATATGTTCACAGGTTTTAGGCAGCTGGAATTTCTACTAATAAGCATGGCACTGCAGCCCCCTTGGCTGGATGATGTGTTTGCAGTTTTCATCATAGTCCCATGTGTTTACTCATTTAACAAGTGGTTATTGAACACTTTCTATATACTAGACACAGTGCTAGGGCCTGGGACTACATGTCCTGCTAAAGAGTTGATAGTTAATAGGAGAGACAGGGAACATATAAATTAGTATCTCCTTGACTGCAAGACCCAGAAATCTAATTTGATTTAATTTAGGTACAAGCAGTATGTATTTACATTGATGCTGGAGAGCTTCAAAGAATCTAAGTTTAGAAACATGGGAGGTCTCCTGGACAAATCCAAGGACAGGCACCAAACCAATAGTACACCAAGGATGTTCCCTTCACTTCTATTGTCAACAAATCTCTGTGATATGTGTTTTTATCTATCATCTATCTATCTATCTATCTATGTATCATCTATCTATCTATCATCTATCTATAAATCATCTATACAGGCATACTTCAGAGATATTTTGGGTTCAGTTCCAGACCACTGCAATAAAGTGAATGTTGCAAATAAGCAAGTCACACAATTTTTTTTGGTTTCCCAGCACATATAAAATTTATGTTTACATTATACTCTGGTCTATTAAATATGCAATAGTATTGTGTCTAAAAAATATACACACCTTAATTAAAAAACACTTTGTTGATAAAAATGTTAAACATCATTTACGTTTTTGGTAAGCCATAATCTTTTTGCTGGTGGAAGTTTTGAATCTTGCCAGAATTACTAAAATGTGACACAAAGGCAGGAAGTGAGAAAACGCTGTTGGAAAAATGGTGCCAATATACTTGGTTGACTCAGGGTTTCCAGAAACCTTCAATTTGCTAAAAAGGCAATATTTACAAAGCACAATAAAGCAAAGTGCAATAAAGTATGTGTGTGTGTGTGTGTAGTTGAACCTTGATCGCCATGGGTTTGAACTGCATGGGTCCACTTATACTCAGATTTTTTTCACTAAATATGTGTTACAGCACTACACAATCCACGTTGGTTGAATCCGCAGATGTGAAACTGCTGATATGGAGGGCAGAGTATAAAGTTATGCGTGGATTTTTGACTGAGCAAAGGTCAACAGAGGAGAGAGAGAGAGATAGTTACAGAGAGAGAGTTAGTTACAGAGAGAGAGAGCAAGAAAGAGAGAAGAACCTTTATACTGTGGAAAATCTTAACATTTCTTAAAATTTTCCAGTACATTTCCTTTTAATAGTGAATGCTACATTTGCATTGGGCAAAAATATATTGAGTCAAAAACTAACAAAAGAAGCTGTAAATGTTTACATTCCAGCTTGGAGGACAGAAATGGTATATATTTAGATAAATTGATATGTCATGTTAGTAGTATTTTCTATTTCATAAATCAAAATGCACTCTTCTTCTTGAAAGGAATAATAGAAATGTAGTTGTCACCATGGAAACAAGAGCTCCCCCATAATCTCCTAATTCTCTTTTTGATAAAGTTCTTATCTTGGCTGATTTTCTTTTTCTTTCTCTGCTGAGCACAACGTCTTATAAAATATTGAACTGTTTTCATGTCAAGAATTGGCTTAGTATTATTATTCCTCTCATATTCAGGCAGTGGGTGATGTAAAGGTCATTAAAGAAAACCCAATATGGAAACAAATCTGAGTCAAGGGAACTTTTAATCTCATCAGCAGTCCATGAAATTGCTTAAAAAAATAACTTTCTAAAAAATAAAAATTTATAAAATGCTTAAAATATGTAGATATTGTCAGTTGGGAAGTATATATAAAATTCAGTTTTAGAGGTATGTATGTTTCACACCTTGCTTCCCTGGTTGCTACTCAGTGCCCAGGATTCCATGGAGGATTTCTGGCAAGGAAGGGGAGGACAGCAAGGGTGCTGGAAACCAAATTCATGGATCTCAAACTCCATGTAGTGACCATCCATTGTTCTCATTCTGGTCCTCTACAGGATATCCCACCTCAGTCAGTCAACTCTATCATTTCAGTTGTAAAAGCCAGAAAACTGGGTATCAGCCTTGATATTTCCTTCCTTCATCCAATCACATCCAAGCATTCTCAGCTTGCCTTCATAAATTTATCCTTACTTCATAATCAATTCCTATCACTACCACCATTTTAGATTAATATACAATCATGTCCTTCCTGAATTTCTGAACTCAGGAATAAATTATCTTTCTTCATCTACTCTTATCCTCCAATTCCTTCCCTGACAGTGCTAGAGTAAATGTTTCCAAACTTAAAGCTAATTGTGCCACTTCCTTCCTTAAAATACCTTATGGTTGCCTTTTGTTCTGGATAAATAAATGTCTGCTTCTCCAGGCTTCTGGCTCCAGCACCCCTTTGCCTTCTTCACCCCAGTGGTATTACTGTAGGAGTCTATGGACTTTGCACATGCTGTTCCCTAAACCTGAAAAACTCCCTCCACACTCATTGCTTCAGTGCCTATTGTTCCTTTAGGGATGCCTTCCCTGAATTTCAGACTATGTCAGGTCTTAAAGGAGAGGACTTCTTTTTACAGCATGGTTTTTCCTTTAAAATATTAAGCACTGTTTAAAATTGGATATCTATTAGTGTTATTATTTGATTAACATATACCATGTCTTTATTTTATTTTAAATTTTACTCATTAATATATCTCCAGAGCCTAGCACAGTGCCATCATGTTTTAAATAAACTAATTTACTTAACTAAGTTAAATAAAATAAATGATGAAATGGTGGCTAAATGGAAGCATGCAAAGTGGGGTTAACGAAGGTACAAAAAATCAATTATGCTTGTGTTGATAAAAAACAATAGAGAGGAAAAGATTAGATATAAGAAAAAGCAAAGCTCCTGATAAAAGCATAGATTGAAGGATTGGGTTGACATTGGAACGGCAACACCTTTTCTGTTAAAAACAGGAGAGAAAAAGGAAAGTTAGATTTCATATGCAAGAATTTTGTAGTGTTGTGGCAAGGATTTACAAGAGTACCTAACTAGTGAATTCTATGTAGTTTTTTGGGTTTTTTTGTTCTTTTTCACAAAGAAGGAGGAAGAGAGGAAGAGATGAAAGCTCAAGTCTGGCAGAGTCTGAAGAAGGTTTGATGTAGTGATAGTGGACATTGGGATAGAACTCTGGCTGCAGAAATTAGAATGAATGTTGGATAGCACCCAGGACTCAGTTGAAGAGGAGACTGTGAATTGGTAGTGGAAGACCTCTCTACTTGGTGGTGTGACATTCTCCAGTAGCTCTCAGCAGCTCAAGTGTAAGAATGGAGACAAACTATTGCATTAGCCCAAGGTTGGAATTTCGATACATCGGTATGATGGAAGGACAGGGAATTTCAGTTGCTGGCAAACATAGAAGAACTGTCATTCACTAAAGCAATATCTTTTCAAAATGGTTGTATTTGCTTACTCTTTTACTTCATTGAAATCTTTTCTAAAATATCATTTTATCAGAGTTCTTCCCTGATGATTCCCTGATCTCCTTAACATGATTTATTTTCCTCTTAGTTCTTGCCATTACATGATTTAGTCAGTCCTTCCTTCCTTCCTTCCTTCCTTCCTTCCTTCCTTCCATCTATCAGGCTCTTTTAAAATTATACTATCTGAGAATAGGGACTTTTTAAAAAATTGTTAAACCTCAGCACTAGCTGTTCCTAGAACATAATAGGAGCTCAATCAATACATAAGTCAATTAATTATTTAAATAATTATTGCAAAGACCTTGAGTACAAAGAACTTTATAGAGAGAAATTTTTGGGGGGGAGTTAGGGACATACAAAGTGATAAGGTATATTTTAAGACTGATCAGTGCTCATTTCACATACAATTGTGTTTACTTTGTCCTAATTTGAGTTTAAAAAATTTTAAGCATTGGCATAATTGTTGGCTCATTTTAGGTTACTTAACAATAATGTTTAGAGTTCCCTCTTCTCTTTTTTGCAAATTCACAATCTGAATTTAAGACTGAACTTTTCTATGACTTCTGTGAAATTTTTCCATCTCAATTTTCATAGATTAGCTCCATATTCATACACCATTTTTTCCTCATATATTGATTGCCCTCATTTTACTGAATTATGTACATATAGAATTTGTTTCTTACTATATAGTGAGTTTTTAAATTAGACTTTATTTGCATATTTGTCTTTATCAACTTCAACACAGAATCTGGTCATATTAAATTTGAATAAATATGTGTTGAATGAGTAAATAAAATGAATGAATAACTGAATCCATTTCACAGATAAGAATACTGAGCCTTGGAGTAGTTAATTGATTTACTCAAGGCCACAGTGATGATAAGGAAAGGAGCACAGGCCTTCTAATACCTAGATAAAACTCATTGTCATAGGTGTTATAATTTAGTCATGGATTTACATTCCTAGAACTGCCATGTGATTTAATATTTTTCAAAGAATATGAGCATGAAGCACTTAAAGTTCCCAACTTAAATAAATAGCCCATTAAGCCCTCTATTTTGTTTTGCACATTTTATATCCTGTGCAAATGTTTTTCACACTAGCAGCTCTAAAGAAAAGCAGCATGGTTACATAAACAGCAGTATGGAGCAGTGCCATGCAGCTAAGTGGGATGCCTCTTGTACCACAAAAATCCTTGAGGTCTGCAGAATTCTAAATAAAATAAGGAGATTCTCTGGCTAATATTTTAAAAAATTATTTTTCACAAGAAAATTTTTGGCCATAAATACTGATTTGAAAAGAATTTATACAGTAATAGAGGCATCTTGGAACTGTTTTTAGTTATTGGTTCAAAAGAATTTATACAGTAATAGAGGCATCTTGGAACTGTTTTTAGTTATTGGTTCATTACATTACATTGTTTTGTTAATAAAATAATTTTAACTCAGGAGAGAATACTATTCCTTTTTGGGGGAATTGGTCTAAGAGAGCTTTGGCAAATGTTAGGGACAGGTAAAATTCACAGATCATATAGTGAAAAAAATGTAGGCAAATTTCAGGAATTTAAGTATTTACTCTCGGAAAAAGGAAATCAGGACTGGGACCTTCAAGACGGTGGAGGAGTAACACGTGGAGACCACCTTCCTCTCCACAAATACATCAGAAATACATCTATATGTGGAACAACTCCTACAGAACACCTACTGCACATTGGCAGAAGCTCTCAGACTTCGCAAAAGGCAAGAAACTCCCACGTACCTGGGTAGGGCAAAAGAAAAAGAAAAAACAGAGACAACAGAATAAGGATGGGACCTGCACCATTGGGAGGGAGCTGTGAAGGAGGAAAAGTTTCCACACACTAGGAAGCCCCTTCATGGATGGAGATGGGGGGTGGACGGGGGGGAAGCTTCAGAGCCACAGAGGAAAATGCAGCAACAGGGGTGCAGAGAGCAAAGCCGAGAGATTCCCACACAGGATCATTGCCGACCAGCACTCGCCAGCCTGACAAGCTTGTCGGCTCAACCGCCAGAGTTGGTGGAGGCTGGGAGCTGAGGCTTTGGCTTCAGGGGTCAGATCCCAGGGAGAGGACAGGGGTTCGCTGCCTGAACACAACCTGAAGGGGGCTAGTGTGCCACAACTAGCCGGGAGGGAGTCTGGGGAAAAGCCTGGAACTGCCTAAGAGGCAAGAGATCATTGTTTCAGGGTGCACTAGGAGAGGGGATTCAGAGCACCACCTAAACGAGCTTCAGAGATGGGCGCGAGCTGCAACTATCAACATATACAACAGAGACGGGCATGAAACGCTAAGGCTGCTACTGAAACCACCAAGAATCATGTGAGAAAACATAGGTCACTATCCACACCACCCCTCCCGTGAGCCTGTGCAGCCCGCCACTGCCAGGGTCCCATGATCCAGGGAAAAGTTCCCCAGGAGAACGCACGGAGCACCTCAGGCTGGTGCAATGTCACGCTGGCCTCTGCTACTGTAGGCTCACCCCGCATACTGTACCCAGCCCTCCCCCTGGCCTGAGTGAGCCAGAGACCCTGAATCAGCTGCTCCTTTAACCCGGTCCTGTCTGAGCAAAGAAAAGACGCCCTCAGGCGACCTACATGCAGAGGCGGGGCCAAATCCAAAGCTGAACCCCGGGAGCTGTGTAAACAAAGAAAAGAAAGGGAAATTTCTCCCAGCAGACTCAGGAGCAGTGGATTAAATCTGCACAATCCACTTGATGTACCCTGCATCTGTGGAATACCTGAATAAACTATGATCACCCCAAAATTGAGGCGGCAGATTTTTGGAGCAAATATAGACTTGGGGTTTGCTTTCTGCATCTAATTTGTTTCTGGTTTTAAGTTTATCTTAGTTTAGTATTTAGAGCCTATTATCTTTCATAGATTTTTTCATTGATTTTGTTGCACTTGTCATTTGTTTTATATATATATATTTTCCTTTTTTTATTTTTGTGAGTTTGTATGTGTATACTTCTTTGCATGATTTTCTCTGTACATCTTTGCTTTTACCATTGGTCCTAGGGTTCTCTCTGTCCTTTTTTTTTTTTTTTTACTATACTTTTTAGTGCTGTTATCATTGGTAAATTTTTTTTTGGTTCAGTTGCTCTATTCTTTCTTTCTTTCTTTTTTATTACTATATTATATTTAATAATATGTTTTATTTTAATTATTTTATTTTATTTTTTTCTTTCCTTTTTTTTCCCTCCATTTTCCTCTGAGCCATGTGGCTGACAGGGTCTTGGTGCTCCTGCCAGGTGTCAAGCCTGAGCCTCTTAGGTGGGAGAGCCAAGTTCAGGACATTGGTCCACCAGAGAACTCCTGGCTCCACATAATATCAAATGGCAAAAGCTCTCCCAGAGATCTGCATCTCAACACTAAGACCCAGCTCCACTCAATGATCAACAAGCTACATTACTGGGCACCCCATGCTAAACAACTAAAAACACAGAAACACAACCACACCCATTAACAGAGAGGCTGCCTAAAATCATAATAAGTTCACAGACACCCAAAAACACCCCACCGGACACTGTCCTGCCCACCAGAAAGACAAGATCCAGCCTCATTCACCGGAACACAGGCACCAGTCCCCTCCACCAGAAAGCCTACACAACACAATGAACCAACTTTATCCACTGGGGCAGACACAAAAACAATGGGAATTACCAACCAGCAACTTGTGAAAAGGAGACCACAAATGCACTAAGTTAAGGAAAATGAAAAGACAGAGAAACACACAGCAGATGAAGGAGCAAGGTAAAAACCCACCAGACCAAACAAATGAATAGGAAATAGGCAGTCTACCTGAAAAAGAATTCAGAGTAATGACAGTAAAGATGATCTAAAACCTTGGAAATAGAATGGAGAAAATGCAAGAAACATTTAACAAGGAACTAGAAGAACTAAAGAGCAAACTAACAATGATGAACAACACAATAAATGAAATTAAAAATTCTCTACAAGGAATCAATAGCAGAATAACTGAGGCAGAAGAATGGATGAGTGACCTGGAAGATAAAACAGTGGAAATAACTACTGCAGAGCAGAAAAAAAGAATAAAGAATGAAAAGAATTGAGGACAGTCTCAGAGACCTCTGGGACAACATTAAGCACACCAACATTCGAAATATAGGGGTCCCAGAAGTAGAGAAAAACAAAGGGACTGAGAAAATATTTGAAGAGCTTATTGTTAGAAACTTCCCTAATATGGGAAAGGAAATAGTCAATCAAGTACAGGAAGTGAAGAGAGTCCCATACAAGATAAGTTCAGGGAGAAATACGCCAAGACACATATTATGCAAACTATCAAAAATTAAATACAAAGAAAAAATATTAAATGCAGCAAGGGAAAAAAAACCAAAGAACATACAAGATAATCACCATAAGGTTAACAGCTGAAATTTCAGCAGAAACTCTACAAGTCAGAAGGGAGTGGCAGGACATGGTTAAAGTGATGAAAGGGAAAAATCTACAACCAAGATTATTCTATCTAACAAGGATCTCTTTCAGATTCGATGGAGAAATTAAAATCTTTACAAACAAGCAAAAACTAAGAAAATTTAGCACCACCAAACCAGCTTTACAACAAATGCTAAAGGAACTTCTCTAGGCAGGAAATGGAAGAGAAGGAAAAGACCTACAATAACAAACCCCAAACAATTAAGAATATGGTAATAGTAACATAAATATTGATAACTACCTTAAATGTAAATGGATTAAATGTTCAAACCAAAATACATAGATGGCTGACTGGATACAAAAACAAGATCCATATATATGCTGTCTACAACAGACCCACTTCAGACTTAGGGACACATACAGAATGAAAGTGAGCGGATGGAAAATGATACTCCATGCAAATGGAAAACAAAAGAAAGCTGGAGTAGCAATTCTTCTATCAGACAAAATAGACTTTAAAATAAAGATTATTATAAGAGACAAAGAGGACAATACATAATCATCAAGGAATCAATCCAAGAAGAAGATATAACAGT
This sequence comes from Mesoplodon densirostris, assembly GCF_025265405.1. NCBI lineage: Eukaryota > Metazoa > Chordata > Mammalia > Artiodactyla > Ziphiidae > Mesoplodon > Mesoplodon densirostris. Next base: position 26,421,264 of record NC_082668.1, read on the forward strand.
TGTAAACATTTATGCACCCAACATAGGAACACTTCAATACATAAGCCAAATGCTAACCATTCATAAAAGGGGAAATCAACAATAACACAACAATAGAAGTGGACTTTAACACCCCACTTTCACCAATGGACAGATCATCCAAAATGAAAATACATAAGGAAACACAAGCTTTAAATGATACATAAACACCATGGACTTAGTTGATATTTGTAGGACATTCCATCCAAAAACAACATAATACACTTTCTTCTCAAGTGCTCATGGAACATTCTCCAGGATAGATCATATCTTGGGTCACAAGTCAAACCTTAGTAAATTTAAGAAAATTGAAATCATATCAAGTAACTTTTCTGACCACAAGGCTATGAGACTAAATATCAATTACAGGGAAAAATCTGTAAAAAATACAAAAACATGGATGCTAAACAATACACTACTAAATAACCAAGAGATCACTGAAGAAATTAAAGAGGAAATCAAAATATACCTAGAAAAAAATGACAATGAAAACATGATAACCCAAAACCTATGGGATTCAGCAAAAGCAGTTCTAAAAGGGAAGTTTATAGCAATGAAATCCTAACTCAAGAAAAAAGAAACGTCTCCAATAAACAACCTATCCTTACACCTAAAGCAACTAGAGAAAGAAGAACAACAACAAAAAAAGCCCCAAAGTTAGCAGAAGGTAAGAAATTATAAAGATCAGAGCAGAAATAAATGAAAAAGAAATGAAGGAAAAGATAGCAAACATCAATAAAACCAAAAGCTGATTCTGTGAGAAGATAAACAAAATTGATAAACCATTAGCCAGACTCATCAAGAAAAAAAGGGAGAAGACTCAAATCAACAGAATTAGAAATGAAAAAGAAGAAGTAACAAGTGACACCACAGACATAAAAAAGGATCATGAGAGATTATTACAAGCAACTCTATGCCAATAAAATGGAAAACCTGGAAGAAATGGACACATTCTTAGAAAAACATAACCTTCCAAGTCTGAACCAGGAATAAATAGAAAATATAAACAGAGCAATCACAAGCACTGAAATTGAAACTGTGATTAGAAATCTTCCAACAAAAGAAAACCCATGACCAGATGGCTTCACTGGCGAATTCTATCAAAGATTTAGAGAAGAGCTACACCTATCCTTCTCAAACTCTTCCAAAATATAGCAGAGGGAGGAACACTCCCAAACTTATTCTATGAGGCCAGCATCACCCTGATACCAAAACCAGACAAAGATGTCACAAAAAGGAAAAACTACAGGCCAATATCACTGATGAACATAGATGTAAAAATCCTCAACAAAAAGTAGAAAACAGATTCCAACAGCACATTAAAAGGATCATACACCATGATCAAGTGTGGTTTATCCCAGGAACACAAGGATTCTTCAATATACAGAAATCAACCAATGTGATACACCATATTAACAAACTGAAGGAGAAAAAAAACATAGGATCCTCTCAATAGGTGCAGAAAAAACTTTCAACAAAATTCAACACCCATTTATAATAAAAACACTCCAGAAATTAGGCATAGTGGGAACTTTCCTCAACATAATAAAGTCCATATATGACCAACCCACAGCCAACATCGTCATCAATGGTGAAAAACTGAAACCATTTCCACTAAGATCAGGAACAAGACAAGGTTGTCCACTCTCACCATTATTATTCAACATAGTTTTGGAAGTTTTAGCCACAGCAATCAGAGAAGAAAAGGAAATAAAATCCAAATCAGTAAAGAAGAAGTAAAAATGTCACTTTTGGCAGATGACAAGACACTGTACATAGAGAATCCTAAAGCTGCTACCAGAAAACTACTAAAGCTAATCAATGAATTTGATAAAGTAGCAAGATACAAATTTAATGCACAGAAATGTCTTGCATTCCTATACAGGAATGATGAAAATTCTGAAAGAGAAATTAAGGAAACACTCCCATTTATCATTGCAACAAAAAGAATAAAATACCTAGGAATAAACCTACCTAAAGGGAAAAAAGACCTGTATGCAGAAAACTATAAAACACTGATGAAAGAAATTAAAGATGATACAAACAGTTGGGGAGATATACCATGTTATTGGACTGGAATCAACACTGTGAAAATGAATATACTATCCAAAGCAATCTACAGATTCAATGCAATCCCTATCAAACTACCAATGGCATTTTTCCTAGAAGTAGAACACAAAATTTCACAATTTGTATGGAAACACAAAAGACCCCAAAGAGCCAAAGCAATCTTGAGAAAGAAAAATGAAGCTGGAGGAATCAGGCTCTCAGACTTCAAACTATACTACAAAGCTACAGTAATCAAGACAGTATGGTACTGGCACAAAAACAGAAACATAGATCAACGGAACAGGATAGAAAGCCCAGAGATCAACCCACACATATATGGTCACCTTATCTTTGATAAAGGAGGCAAGCATACACAATGGAGAAGACAACCTCTTCAATAAGCTGTGCTGGGAGAACTGGACAACTACTTGTAAAAGAATGAAATTAGAACACTTCCTAACACCATACACAAAAATAAACTCAAAATGGATTAAAGACCTAAATGTAAGGCCAGATACTATAAAACATTACCAGAAAACTATGACATAAATCACAGCAGAACCTTTTTGACCCACCTCCTAGAGAAATGGAAATAAAACAAAAATAAACAAATGGGACCTGATGAAACTTAAAAGCTTTTACACAGCAAAGGAAACCATAAGGAAGATGAAAAGACAGCTCTCAGAATGGGAGAATATATTTGCAAATGAGGCCAGTGACAAAGGATTAATCTCCAAAATTTACAAGCAGCTCATGCTGTTCAATATCAAAAAAACAAAAAATCCAATCCGAAAATGGGCAGAAGACCTAAATAGACATTTCTCCAAAGAAGATATATACATTGCCAACAAACACATGAAAGGATGCTCAACTTCACTAATCATTAGAGAAATATAAATGAAAAGTACAAGGAGATATCACTCTCATACCGGTCAGAATGGCCATCATCAAAGCATCTACAAACAATTAATGCTGGAGAAGGTGTGGAGGAAAGGGAACCCTCTTACACTGTTGGTGAGAATGTAAATTGTTACAGCCACTATAGGGAACAGTATGGAGGTTCCTTAAAAAACTAACAGTAGAACTACCATATAACCCAGCAATCCCACCACAGGGCATACACCCTGAGAAAGTCATAATTCAAAAAGAGTCATGTACCACAATGTTCATTGCAGCTCTATCTGCAATAGCCAGAAGAGGGAAGCAACCTAAGTTTCCATTGACTGATGAATAGATAAAGAAGATGTGGCATATTTACAATGGAATATTACTCAGCCATAAAATGAAATTAAATTAAGTTATTTGTGGTGAGATAGATGGACCTAGAGACTGTCATACAGAATGAAGTAAGTCAGAAAAAGAAAACCAAATACCATATGCTAACACATATGTATGTAATTTAAAAAAACGGTTCTGAAAAACCTAGGGACAGGACAGGAATAAATTCGCAGATGTAGAGAATGGACTTGAGGACACAGGGAGGGGGAAGGGTAAGCTGGCATGAAGTGAGAGATTGGCATGGACATATATACACTACCGAATATAAAATCGATAGCTAGTGGGAAGCAGCTGCATAACACAGGGAGATCAGCTTGGTGCTTTGTGACCACCTGGAGGAGTGGGATAAGGAGCATGAGAGGGAGACACAAGAGGGAGGAGATATGGGGATATATGTATATGTATAGCTGATTCACTTTGTTATAAAGCAGAAACTAATACACCATTGTAAAGCAATTATACTCCAATAATGATGTTAAAAATGAAGAAAAAGTTAATCAACTGAAATCTTGAGATTCCATGAGGTGAAAACTAATAAACACACAGATTAAATGGGAAAACCAGGAGTCCAGAGATATAATCAGTATCAAATAAAGATAATCTGAATATGTTTAGTTCTAGTTTGGTGATTTTGTCCTCTGAATTATTTTATAATCTCTACTTAGTGAAAGGTAGTCTCTAGGGACAGGTTACTGGGTCCTATTCTTTTTGAGATTCTTGACAATTTCTAATTAAGAAATACATGAAGAAATAGTAGTTATAGGGATGATCCAGTTAGTTTTGTGATCTAAGGCAAGTGGCCTGACTTCTCTAGTCCTCAGTTTTCTATCTTAAAGGTTTGTTGTGATGTTCCAGTGAAAATTGATATGAAATAGTTAATACCTCCAACCCCAGAGAGTATGGCAAGGAGTAAACTTGCCACAATTGCCACAATTTGCTGTAAGCACTGAATGTGGACAAGAGACTTACTAGTTCAGAACAAGATTACTTCAGCAACGCAAATAACATGATCATCAGCAGAACTGCAGCAGTTTCCCTAATCCCAAGTCCATGGGACAACACACTGGCCCTAGACGTATGCTGCACATGCAATGGATTTATGCTGCAGCTGAGAAATCTGGAGCTTAAGGAACTTCCTTCTTTTATAGCAAGTAGTAAGCAAGCCAACAACATAACCAATCCTGAGAAATGGCTGAACCAAAAGAGAAGTTGAGACCTTATGGCTTTGATACAATCAGTACAAATTTTAGAAACACAGAAGTCTCATGGAGGACTGCCTCACAACAGAAAGTATTCAATACTTTGAATAACATGAAGCATCATTACCCAAAAGAAATAAAAATATACATCCACACAAAAATGTGTAAGTGTATGTTCATAGCAGCATTTTTCATAATAGTCAAAAAGTGGAAACAACTCAAATATCTACCAAATGAGGGATGAATACACAAAATGTGGTATATCTGTAAAATGGAATATTATTTAGCAGTAAAAATAATAAAGTACAGATACATGCTACATGTGGATGATACAAGCCACACATGGATGAAACTTGAGAATATTATGCTAAGGAAAAGATCAGATATTGTAATGATTTTATTTATATGAAGTGTCCAGAGTAAGTGAATATATAGAGACAGAAATTATATTAGTGGTTATCCAGTTCTTGGAGGTGGGAAAGAGTGGAAAGAGGGAATGACTGCTAATAGATATAGAATTTCTTTTTTGGGATGATGAAAATGTTTGAAAATTAGATTGGGTGATGATTGGATAACTGTGTGTGTGTGTGTGTGTGTGTGTGTGTGTGTATAGCACTGAACTGTAGTCTTTAAAGGGGTAAATTTTATGCTGTATGAATAACATCTCAATGAATCCTTTTTTAAACAAATCATTAAACATACTGAGTGTGTTGGATTATCTGTATCAACACAGTGTCACCACTGCTCCATTATAGGGTATTGCAAATGAGAAACTAGGAACTACATTTCCCAGAATCTTTCCCACTTTGATTCCTGGTTAGAATTGGGTAACAAGAGGCTCCAAGGTGAGGTTTGGAAGGTGGAAGAGAAGAAGAGGTCATTATTTTCCAGAGGTAGTTTCCACTAGAGAGCAGGCAAATGTGGGAAACATAGGGCCCTTGATAATGACAAGTTTTAGTGCTATGGGTTGAGAGGGTATATGGCAGCTTTCCTGATTTTCACCCATGGCCTTCCCACAGTACTAAAAGCCTCTACTCCTATATTAAACTCCTCATTCTTGGAATCCATAGAATGGGTTCTGTTCTCCTGACTGAACCATGGCTGAACTACTTTTGAGTCCAAGAAAACAAATATTCAAAGATGGGAATCTCTGATTTTATCAAATTTGCAAGCATTTCTCTATTACTTTGGTCAAAATGATTAAACAATTTGTACACAGAGACCTCTGTGTTTTCCTGCTTTCTCCATGGTATATAAGTCAAAAAGTTTGGTTGGGATCGGAGGTCCTGACTCCATAGAGCCTTCCTTTTAGTCCCATTTTCCTTGTCTTGGTGATAGTCTTAGGTCACATGCTCATCCTGAACCAAAACCAGTGAGTGCCTGGCATTCTTTTGGCCACAGTCGTTGGTTCAGGGAACCGCATTTCATCCCTGTTGGTTCAGCAGAGAGGGGCCCAGAAGTTCTGTTTGATGGTTGGGGGAGCACAGATAAAGGCTGTATGCAGATGAAGGGGTTAAGGACTGGGAATTATGGCCATTTGCATCCATATGGGCAGCCATTCTGAGCTCAAAGCCACATAGAGAGGGGTGTGGAGACCAGAGAATTACAGTAAATGAAACCAGAGTCCTGATATAAACATGTTTGAACCTCATCTACTTTAGGACTTTTCAGTTACACAATCACAGTCCTCTTCATGTGTTATTGCTAAGGACTATTGAACTACATTTTCTATTCCTTGCAACTAGATACGATCCTATACATGCCTAAAAGTAGTCTAGGAAAGCAATACCATGTAAAGAGGAAACTATGAGTGCATTTCTGTTTTTCATTATATCATAAATCTTTGAACAAAAAAGGCAAAAAGTAATAGAGATTAACTTCAAATTCATATTCAAAATCACTCCAGCAGAGTAATGAGTGATAATCAATAATCAAGTTCTCCCACTGTATTTATCCAACTTATAGCAACTTGCTAATTGAGAGGGAATGATCTCTGTTAAGAATGTTTGGGTCTTGATATTCAGTTAGACCTAAGAATCTTCTCACTACAGGAAAAAAAATTAGGTAATGGAAACTCTGGGGCATATTGGGAAGCAAAAGGAAGCTTTTAAGTTCATAATTTTATGCAGAAAATAAATCAAATCACCAGAAGAGAAAGAATTAAAAAAAGGTAAGACTTTCGGGAAGTGCCAACCTGCCTCCTGTGATCATTTTACATAACAAATACAACTTTTTTACTTAATCACCAAAGTAAACAGTAAGTACTAGGATGGCTATACATGAGCTGAACATGGTAGAAAATATCGTTGAGGGAGAAAAGAGAGAACTTGCTGATAATACAGTACTTGCTAAACAAGCTTCTGCTATTTCCCTCCTGACATGGCGTCTGTTGTCTACCAGGGCAATCATATCCAACAGCAATTGTCTAACAATTGTTCCGTACTGAGAAAATACTTCTGATTACAGACATTAACACGTTTAGGCATTAGACCTCCTCACTGTAATTACCCTTGAGCTTATTCTCACAAATGAATTAATAAGCTGATCACTTGGACTAATACAACCAGCAAAAGGGTGATGGATTGCTTCCAAATAAGATAAAATGTAGCATGACATCATTTAATTAATTTCACAGAAGTGGGGGGCTGAGGCAGAAAGAAAACATTTCCACTGGGGCTATCTTCCTAGAATGAGGTGTGAAGCTGTGGCAGAAAGTAAGAAAGTGAAGATGAAACCCAGTGTTACTGAAAGCTTCTTTGTTTTTGAGCACATGGATTTGCATACTCCAAGGTACCATTTGAGACAGAAATACTTTTGTAGCCAATTTCCCAGAGCATGGGCAATCGTGTGCCCCAGTGGAAGGTCTTAGAAGGCAAAATGTGCTTGTTTTTCCATTCTAATGCTGAGAATAATTTGCCTTGTTAAAAGACTGAGTTGAACTAAAAGGATTCAAATATAAAAATCTTGGCTCTGAAACAGAAAATCAAACAAGTAAACAGAAAACAAGGACATGTGGAATGAAAGATGTGATAGCAGGGTGTGATTAGGACACAAAATGAGTTCTCCTCTATCACTCACATCCAACAAGATTGGGAGCCTTGGTAAAGAACAAAAAGGCTGGGTACACAGGAAAAGAATGTTCCTGGTTCAGATTGAAAGGTGACTTGCTTGCATAACCATGAGGATAGTAATCCATCCTCCTGACTAGTGTCCGTGTTGTTTAGTCATCCAACAAAAAGAGCTTTAACGAAGCTAGTAACAAATCAATAGCACTTTATTTAGATTGTGGCTTGAGTTCCTCCCCTATCTTCTACTCTTTTCCACCTTTGAAGAAGATGGAGTCACTTAGCTAGGGATTTTTTAAAGGAGATACATGCTTGATTTAACATGGCTTCCTTCATTAACTTTATGTAGAACTTATGTAGAATTTTAAAGCTATCTTTGATATATAGAAGTATACCTATTACAAATCCAACTGCTAATAACAAACGCCTGAAATGTTGGTTATAATTTTATATTCTTGTTTTCTTTACAGAAAAAAAATGTTTTATTAGAGTAAACAAAGACTTGAGATTATTTTCAGTCTTCATTTGTTTTCCTTTTACTGAGTAAGTGTGTATAACTTTGCAAACAACAGGCTCTCAGCAGTGTTTGGTAATTAATTGAATTTATATATGTGAGAGTGCAAGCACAGTAATCCTACAGTTTAGTTTGGGTCTCAGCTACTTGCTATGTGACTTTAGGCAACCTGTGTGAGTCTGCATTTTCTTTACCATAAAGTGAGCTCAATAACATACTCATAGACTTGTGTAAGGATTTGATGTTGGAAGCATACAAAGTAGCTCACACTCAATAAATATTGATTTCTCTTCTCATCAATTGTTGAAATTAACAGCATTTATTATTAGCTTGATTCTACTAATTCAATGTGTTGACCTCACATCCATTCAATTCACACACTCACTCCTGCACCCCCCACACACCTCCCTCCCTAACATTCCTTTGGTCCCACTGCTACCCATCTTCAAACATTTTTTTTTTGCATAAGAGTGAAAATAATTATCTTAAAATATAAATAGGATTTGTCACATTTCCTACTTAATACCTTTCATTAATCTGACTTTACACGTAAAATGAAATCCAAACTTCTTTCCATGCCTATGTTCTTTGACTCATACCTCCCCAATTTATCTATATTGCTTTCTACCTAACTCCTTTTTATTCAAATATTAAAGAAAAAAAAAAGACTAAGAGATCAAAGAATGAGCAAAGAATGGAGAAGTTTTACTGCCCAGCAAGAAGCCCAACTTAGCATAGAGTCTCTGCTCTGGGTGAGCAAGTTGGATAAGGGGAGAAGGGGTAGGCTTTTTTAAGCCAAAAAAGAAAAAGGGAATATTTTGAGTGCTTCTAATGAAAGCAAAATCTTTAGTTAGTACTTATGGTACTAACCATAAGTTGGTTAATACCTCTAGTCTTGTTGGTTTAGGTAAATGCTGGAGGTTGAGTGGTTGCTGCTAAGCATACGGAGAGCCCACCTGGGATGGTGGGGTCCAACTGCCTTTGTTACAAAGGTGTCATGCCAGAATCAGCATGATGGTGCCCAGTCATGTCTATTCCATAACCTACAGGCTGGGTGATCAGGTCAAGGCTTGTCATGGCTATACTGGCCTTTTAGATCTAGAAATAAACATTCATGCTTCAAGGCTTGTGTACATGCTCTTCCTCCTGCTTGGAACATTCTTCTGCTCTTCACATAGCTCTCTATTTCTCTATCTTCACACCTCACCTCAAATTTTAGGACATCAAGAAGTCTATCTGCATCTAGATGTAGCCCTTGTTCTGGTATTAGATGCCCTAAATATCAAACATGGGTATCGGCAAACTGCAATTTTTCTTTGACCATCTTATGTTCCTTTAATGTTAAAAGCTTTAGCAAGAGGATGCTGTCTTTCTGTGAGGGGGCTTGAGAAGGAGAGCAAAGAAGCAATTATACACAAATTGCAATATTGCAACAAAGTAGAACCTCTAGGGAACTTTATGTCATCCAGATCAGCCTTCAGGATTTTTGAGAAATAAGTTCCCTCAGTATTACTGTCCAGGTGAATCGTTTTTCTTCCCAAGTGAGGACAAAAAGGTATTGGCTGTCTTCATCAACTGGAATACTAAAGAATGTACTGCATAAATCAATTACAGTAAAGAATTTACTCCCAGTGGGAATGGATTTTAGTAACAGAAGGTTAGGAACAACATTGTCAATGTTGTTTATTACTCGGAGGTCCTGGACAAGCCTCTATCCTTGGCCCTTAGGTTTTCTCACTGGTACAATGGGAATGTTACAGGGACTAGTACAAGGGGTAATGAGTCCTCAAGACTTGTGTTCTTCTATTACAGGCTTTACACCTTGAAGGGCTTCTTTATTTATATGGTATTGATTAATTATTGGAAGAGGTTTTCAGGGATCTATTTAATCTTGATGGGAGATGTGCTGTGAATTTTGCCAACATTAGTTGGAAATTTTGTCCATAAGAAAGTGATAGCTGATTCAATAGGGACAAATGATCAGTGTTTCCAGAATCAGCTGTAGTACCATCAGAGATGGAACAAATAAAAGATGTCAAAGAGTTATTTAATTAACCTGGTGTGTTTTATTTGTTTGTTTGTTTGTTGTTTTTTTGCGGTAAGTGGGCCTCTCACTGTTGTGGCCTCTCCCGTCGCAGAGCACAGGCTCTGGACTCACAGGCCCAGGGGCCATGGCTCACGGGTCCAGCAGCTCTATGGCATGTGGGATCCTACCAGACCAGGGCATGAACCCGTCTCCCCTGCATTGGCAGGCGGACTCTCAACCACTGTGCCACCAGGGAAGCACTAACCTGGCGTGTTTGATACTACTGTCAAACACAAATAATCTAGAATTATTTCCCTCTTTCAGGAGAAAGAAATTCTGGCATGATACTAAGAAGTGTCAGTCTAATAAATGGTTAGGGACAGAGAAATTAAGGACAAAAGGGTGTGTATCTCCCAAAAGACCTAATCAAAATGGAACAGGTTAGAGATCTCCACTATTTGAAATGTTTTAGTATGCAGAGGCAGGGTCTGTTCTATGGTAGTGGGGTTGAACACTGAGAATGTGGCTCTGGTGTCAGTTAAGACTGGCAAATATTCATCCTCAATCTGGAGAAATGTTTCTCCAGGCTGATTAAGAGGGAAGATTTGGGAGAGCCCCTGTAGTTGATTGGAGCCCCGTCATGGAGAACTGGGAGGACTTTGGAAAGGCTGAAGCTGTCTAAAGTGTTTACATTAGTAACAGTCTCTTTTCCAGTGTTCTGGCTCTTTGCAATAAGAGCAGAAACTAGGAGAGTTCAGATTTCATTTAGGACCCTTCATTTACTGGAATTCAAGATTAAGAATTTTGATGATTCTTTCTTTCTTTCTTTCTTTCTTTCTTTCTTTCTTTCTTTCTTTCTTTCTTTCTTTCCTTCCTTCCTTCCTTCCTTCCTTCTCTCTCTCTCTCTTTCTTTTTCTCTTTCTTTCTTTCTTTTTTTCTTTCTTTCTTTCTCTCTCTCTCTCTTTCTCTCTCTCTCTCTCTCTCTCTCTCTCTCTCTCTCTCTCTCTCTCTCTCTCTCTTCTTTCTTTCTTTCTTTTTTTCTTTCTTTCTTTCTTCTTTCAAGGTTGCACTGCATGGCTTGTGAGATCTTACTTCCCCAACCAGAGACTGAACCTGGGCCTTTGGCAGTGAGACCATGGAGTCCTAACCACTGGACCACCAGGAATTCCCTGGTGATCTTTCTTGAAGGTAACTCATCTAGAGTATGAGGGAGGTAGTTTGCCAGATTAACTAAATCTGGAGTGGACATAATTTCCCATTCCATCCTGGTCTTTTTTTCCTAGAAGGTAAAGGTCCCAGTTTAGCCCATTAATAAATATAGAGTTAAAAGCTATCCTGGGTGGAATCAACATCTAAAGAAAGATCAAAATTTTCTTTAAAAACAATCTTAAATCAACTGTAATATGCTTGAACAAGTTTGTCAGATTTTTGTGTGCAAGTCTGAATTTTGTTCCAATCAACAGGCTTAGAAAAAGCTCTAGAAATTGCTCAATAAAGTTGCCTAGCAATTGCTGAAGGCTATTCATATAATAAGTTAGCGGGCTGGTCTCCAAACTGTAAATCTAGAGACCTTTCAGGATTTTCACAATTAGGATTTTCATCTAATGCTGGGCCTGGCCTTCACTGACAAGCATATGAACTAGCTGATATAAGTCAGAGAAACCAGGTTGATAATTTGAATGACCATATTAAATTTCTCAGTAAATCTGGGAGGCTCTTTGGTTACTTGGGGAAAATCTTTGATGATGGTTCACAGTTCAGCTTTAGTCCAGGGAGTATAAGAAATTAATGGTTTAGCTTCTAGACCCTCAGAAGGCTTAATTTTAAAGGAACAGGTTCTGGTAAATTCAGAGGAAAAGGAGAAGTTTGGTTGGAGAATTAGTATGAGGAAATTGAGGCTATAGTGGAGGCATAGGCAGTATAAAAGGAAAGAAGAAAGATGGCAGATTCTAGCCACAAGAAGCCAAAGGAGAGAGACAAATTGGTGCCCAAAGCAGAGCCTGAGACAAAGAAACCAAGAAAAAAGAGGCTGAGGCTTTGGAAGTCATTTTATCTTTCTTTAATTATGTGTAAGGCTCAGTTAATCTTAAATTCTTATTCTGCAGAGAGGCAAGTTTAGACTCCTGATAACTTTGGAAATCCTCAAAATACCAACTCTGGAAATTTTTGAGCTACTGTAGTCCAACTTAGTTTTAAGAAAATTAAGTTTGGGAATTTCACAAATTCCCCATAATGGTCACTGATACTCTAAATTGCCTTTAGTGAGGTTGATCCATTTAGTTATAAATGTGCATAAGGAAGTACCAAGGTTTTTTAAACATAAAGTCAGAGTCCCTGTAGTGGAGGGCACACTCAGAATACTTAGATAACTAAGATCCTATTTCCTACAGGTTTTTCCTCTAGGGTAAAGAACAATTTTCAAACAGTGTAACCAGCTTACAGCACAAATGGCTCAATTCAAACAATTTGCAAGCCAATCCAAGTCAATTCAAAGGAAACAGCTTGGTCCCAGAAAAGCCATACCAGAGAAGGTTATGGCTTTTCCAGCTATTTTCCAGAAGATAGCCCTTCAAAAGGAATAGACCAAAGGCTGAAAAAGTCAGTACCTTTTCAGAGAAACAACCCCTGTTCCTGAAGGAATGTGTCATAAGCTAAGCCAACTTCAAGAGAAGCAGCCCCTTTTCTGAAGGGAATAGGCTGAAGGCCAGCCAGTTTCAGTCAAAGAGTCTGATCTCAAATAAGACCAAAGTGCCAAACAAGTACTTCAATGCAGAACAAAGCCTTAAGTAGAAAGATAAAACACTTAAATAGATGCTGAAAAAAGCCTGGAGAGCTTCAGACCCAAAGAGGGCATGACATCAGATCTAGAACATCCAAGGTCAATGAGAAAAGCAGTGAGTAACAATGGGCTCAATTGTGGGTACTATACCTATTTGCTCATCAGCCCTAGATCCTTTGGGAGTCTTCTCTGGTCCCCCTACAGGCCACCAAAATGTTGGCCTGAAACAAATAGAATGCAGATATTTCTCCAGCAAAGTTGGGTTTACTTGGGATCAGCAGAAAATTGCAGGTCTGGGTCTGCAACCATGGTGAGCCACATGAAAATCCCTTCCCAGCAAGGGAAGGAGAACCCTTTTATAGATAGAAAAGGGAGTTGGGAGGGTTACTGTAAACAAAGAGTCCATGGCTTTTCATTGCCAGGAAAGAAAAGGAGTCTTTCTTTTTCCTGTTGGGCTCTGTTATCATCTCAGAACATGGGAGCTCCTACTCCTGGTCTCCTAATTCTATTTCATTGTGGTTTCTGTTCATTTTTTACAACTGAAGCTACACTGGGGAGCAAGCTATAGTAGAAGATGAATAAGATCATTTTTTCACCTCTTTTCTTTAATTCAACAGGCAAAACTAAAGCCATGATGCCTGAATGTGTGCCAACCAATCTAGTTATATTTAATTCATAGGTATTACACAAAGATGCCACTCACATTTTCAGGGGTATTAACAGTGAATCAAAAGAAATATTCCTTTGGTAAAAATCCTAAAATTTCATTTTTGTATGCATGTGTTAATATTCATATATTTGTATGCAAGCAACCTTTGGAGGTAGCAAATGTCCTCTAACTGCAATTTCAGACTGGTCAAGGTAACAGTCCCTTTCATTAAGTATTTTCAAATTTCGAATCTATCCATGAATGTGAAAAATCTGTGCTAATTAGAGCCTGTCATATAGGCTAATAGTGCAGAGAGGACCTGGGAGTTTCTTAGGATTTAAAGGAGCAGACTCTGCATTAAATATAACTTAGTATTTTCTGTACCACAATGAAGATGTTGCTTCATTCTGGTTTTGTTACCTGATTTATGAGCAGTTGTTAAAATGTTCAGTGGAATTTTACCTTATAAAGTGTTGATCAATTTATGTAGCTAGAAAAAGGGAAACCACCCAATATAGGGAACATTTGATAGAACAAATTTAGTGGATAATATCCTTATGTCTTTTATATCATCCTGTCATATGCCTCAAGGATTTCAAACAGGAATGTCTTCAGTGGTCTGGTAGAGTGATTTTATTTTTTATTGGCAGTTAGGTTGTGCAAAATGAAAATCTCTGACCTAGCTAAATGGGGTTAGTGATGTAGCCACTGTCAGTTTCAGCAAATTATTTTCCATGCAAAAATGAATCTATGAATGCACTTTTGCCATGTTTTCTAATTTTTCAAAAGAAGCCAGATATCAATATTTTTCAAAAAGTATAATATAAATTATAAAATATACATTTATTATATATATAAAAAGTCCTGTCACTAATTAAAATTTTTTTAAGCATTGAATGGACAAATGACAGAAATTTGTGTGCTAAGTGTTCCCTACCAATTCTTGGTTTCTGAACTAAGTCATCCTTTTACCCTCTAGTGCGACACTGTTCATTGGAAGTATAATGTGAGCCACATATGTAATTATAAATTTTCTAATAGCCACATTAATAGAAGGAAAAATAAACAGGTGAAATTAATATAAATAATGTATTTTACTTAAACCAATGTATCTAAAATATTATACTTTCACCATACCATAAATATAAAAATTATTAATGGAATATTTTACATTATTTTTGTTATACTACATCCTAAAAATTTGGAATGTATTTTACATTTGTAATACATCTCAATTTGTATATAATACCAACTTTTAACTGGAAAGATTTAATTTGTATTTAGATTTTATAAAATAAACAATTGAAAATGTTGATTCACATATCCAATTTTTCTCAAATATTCCTAAATGTACTGAATTGAGTACCAGATTTAAAATTAAAATTAAATTAATTAATTTAAAGATGTGGGTAAAAGATGTGGAGATGTGCATTGTTGGTAGGAATAAAGAGGTGCAACAACCATGAAAAACACTATGGAGGTTCCTGAAAAACAAAAAAAAATCGAACTACCATATGATACAGCAATTCCACTCCTGTGTACTTATCTGAAGAATATAAAAACCTAATTTGAAAAGATATTTGTGTCTTCATTATATTCATTAGAATAGCGAAGATATGAAAACAAACCAAGGGTCCATCGATGGATATATGAAGAAAGAAATTTTGGTATATATACACATTGGAATATTATTCAGCCATAAAAATGAATGAAATCTTCCATTTGTGACAACAAATCTATTGAGATCTATTGAGATGATCATATGGTTTTTCTCCTTCAATTTGTTAATATGGTGTATCACATTGATTGATTTGCATATATTGAAGAATCCTTGAATTCCTTGGATAAATCCCACTTGATCGTGGTGTATGATCCTTTTAATGTGCTGTTGGATTCCATTGCTAGTATTTTGTGGAGAATTTTTGCATCTATGTTCATCAGTGATATTGGCCTGTAGTTTTCTTTCTTTGTGACATCTCTGTCTGGTTTTTCGTATCAGGGTGATGATGGCCTCGAAGAATGAGTTTGGGAGTGTACCTCCCTCTTCTATATTTTGGAAGAGTTTCAGAAGAATAGATGTTAGCTCTTGTCTAAATGTTTGATAGAATTCACCTGTGAAGCCATCTGGTCCTGGACTCTTGTTTGTTGGAAGATTTTTAATCACAGTTTCAATTTCAGTGCTTGTGATTGGTCTGTTCATATTTTCTATTTCTTCCTGGTTCAGTCTCGGAAGGTTGTGCATTTCTAAGAGTTTGTCCATTTCTTCCAGGTTGTCCATTTTATTGGCATATAGTTTCTTGTATTAGTTGCTTGTTTCTCTATCTGATTTAGGTGTAAGGTTATGTGTTTATTTGAGATGTTTCTTGTTTATTAAGGTAGGGTTGTATTACTATAAACTTCCCTCTTAAAACTGCTTTTGCTGCGTCCCAAAGATTTGGGGTGGTTGTGTTTTCATTATCATTTATGTCTAGGTGTTTCTTGATTTCCTCTTTTATTTTTTCAGTGATCTCTGGGTTATTAAGTGGTGTATTGTTTAGCCTCCTTTTGTTTGTATTTTTTACAGATTTTTTCTTGTAATTGATATTTAGTCTCATAGTGCTATGGTTGGAAAAGATAGTTGATATGATTTCAATTTTCTTAAATTTACCAAGGCTTGATCTGTGATATGATCTATCCTGGAGAATGTTCCATGAGCACTTGAGAAGAATGTGTATTCTGCTGTTTTTGGATGGAATGTCCTATAAATATCAATTAAGTCCATCATGTTTAATATATAATTTAAAGCTTGTGTTTCCTTATTTATTTTCCTTTTGGATTATATGTCCATTGGTGACAGTTGGGTGTTAAAGTCCCCTACTATGATTGTATTGCTATTGATTTCCACTTTTATGGTTGTTAATATTTGCCTTGTGTATTGAGGTTCTACTATGTTGGGTACATAAATATTTACAGTTGTTATATCTTCTTCTTGGATAGATCCCTTCATCATTATGTAGTGTCCTTCTTTGTCTCTTGTAATAGTCTGTGCTTTAAAGTCTATTTTGTCTGATATGAGAATCGTTAGTCCAGCTTTTTTTTGATTTCCATTTGCATGGAATATCTTTTTTCATCCCCTCACTTTCAGTCTGTAGGTGTCCCTAGGTCTAAAGTGGGTCTCTTGTAGACAGCATATATATGGGTCTTGTTTTCGTATCCAGTCAGCCAGTCTATGTCTTTTGATTACAGCATCTAATCCACTTACATTTAAGTTAATTATTGATATGTATGCTTCTTTTACCATTTTCTTAATTGTTTTGGGTTTGTTATTGTAGATCTTTTCCTTCTCTTGTGTTTCCTGCCTAGAGAAGTTCCTTTAGCATTTGTTGTAAAGCTGGTTTGGGGGTGCTGAATTCTCTTAGCTTTTGTTGGTCTACAAAGGTTTTAATTTCTCTGTTGAATCTGAGTGAGATCCTTTCTGCATAGAGTAATCTTGGTTGTATGTTTTTCTCTTTCATCACTTTAAATATGTCCTGCCACTCCCTTCTGGCTTGCAGAGTTTCTGCTGAAAGATCAGCTGTTAACCTTATAGAGATTCCCTTGTATGTTATTTGTTGTTTTTCCCATGCTGCTTTTAATATTTTTTCTTTGTGTTTAATTTTTGATAGTTTGATTAATATGTGTCTTGGTATGTTTCTCCTTTGATTTATCCTATATGGGACTCTGTGTGCTTCCTGGACTTGATTGACTATTTCCTTTCCCATATTAGGGAAGTTTTCAACTCTAATCTCATCAAATATTTTCTCAGTCCTTTCTTTTTCTCTTCCTGTTCTGGGATCCTATAATTCAAATGTTGGTGCATTTAATGGTGTCCCAGAAGTCTCTGAGACTGTCCTCAATTATTTTCATTCTTTTTTCTTTATTCTGCTCTGCAGTAGTTATTTCCACTATTTTATTTTCCAGGCCACTTATCAGTTTTTCTGCCTCAATTATTCTGCTATTGATCCCTTCTTGAGAATTTTTAATTTCATTTTCTGTGTTGTTCAGCACTGTTTGTTTGCTCTTTAGTTCTTCTAGGTCCTTGTTAAACGTTTCTTGTATTTTCTCCATTCTATTTCCAAGATTTTGGATAATCTTTAGTATCATCATTCTGAATTCTTTTTCAGGTAGACTGCCTAGTTCCTCCGCATATGTTAGGTCTGGTAGGGTTTTGCCTTGCTCTTGAATCTGCTGTGTCTTTCTCTGTCTTCTCATTTTGCTTAACTTACTGTGTTTTGGGGTCTCCTTTTTGCAGGCTGCAGGTTCATAGTTCCCGTTGTTTTTTGGTGTCTGTCCCCAGTGGCAAAGGTTGGTTCAGTGGGTTGTGTAGGCTTCCTAGTGGAGGAGACTAGTGCCTGTGTTCTGGAGATCAGAACTAGTGTTCTGATCTCCTGTGTTCTGGAGATCACACTAGTGCCTGTGATCCAGTGAGGCTCGATCTTGTCCTTCTGTTGGGCAGGTCCACATCTGGTGGTGTGTTTTGGGGTGTCTGTAGCCTTATTTTAATTTTAGGCAGTCTCTCTGCTAATGGATGGGGTT
Organism: Mesoplodon densirostris; assembly: GCF_025265405.1. Classification (NCBI taxonomy): domain Eukaryota; kingdom Metazoa; phylum Chordata; class Mammalia; order Artiodactyla; family Ziphiidae; genus Mesoplodon; species Mesoplodon densirostris. The sequence goes on from NC_082668.1 coordinate 26,439,395, forward strand.
CTGTTCCTGTCTTGCTAGCTGTTTGGCATAAGGTGTCCAGCACTGTAGCTTGTTGGTCGTTGAGTGAATCTGGGTCTTGGCATTGGGATGGAGATCTCTGGGAGATCTTTTGTCATTTGATATTATGTGGGCTCAGAGGAATCTGGTGGACCAGTGTCCTGAACTCGTCTCTCCCACCTCAGAGCTTAGGCCTGAAATCAGGCTGGAGCACCAAGACCCTGTCAGCCACATGTCTCAGAAGAAAAGAGAAAATAAAAAAAAAGAAAGAAAAATAAAATAAAATAAAATAATTTAAAAAATTATTAATAATAACAAAGAAATAAATAAAAAAAGAAGAGAGCAACAAAACCAATAAACGAATCCACCAATGATTACAAGTGCTAAAAACTATACTAAAAACAACAACAACAACAACAAATGGACAGACAGAACCCTAGGACATATGGTAAAAGTAAAGCTATACAGACAAAATCACAGAAAGAAGCATACACATACACACTCACAAAAAGAGAAAAAAACAAACAAACAAACAAACAAATATATATATATATATAAAGAGAAAAAGGAATAAATATATATTTATTTAAAAAAGGAAGAGAACAACCACATCAATAAACAAATCTACCAAGGATAATAATCTCTAAATACTAAGCTAGATAAACATAAAACCAGAAACAAATTAGATGCAGAAAGAAACCCCAAGTCTACAGATGTTCCCAAAGTCTACTGCCTTAATTTTGGAATCATTTGTTGTCTATTCAGGTATTCCACAGATGCAGGGCACATCAAGTTGTTTGTGTTGATTTAATCTGCTGCTCCTTAGACTGTTGGGAGAAATTTCCCTTTCTCTTCTTTGTTCGCACAGCTCCTGGGGTTCAGCTTTGGATTTGGCCCCGCCTCTGCATGTAGGACGCCCAAGAGCATCTGTTCCCCACCCAGACAGGAAGGGGTTAAAAGAGCGGCTGACTGGGGGGCTCTGGATCACTCAGGCTGTGTGGAGGGAGGGGTGAGGAATGCAGGGAAAGCCTGCCGTGGCAGAGGCCATCGTGAAGTTGCAACAGCCTGAGTCACGCTGTGTGTTCTCCCGGGGAAATTGTCCTTGGATAACAGGACCCTGGCAGTGTTGGGTTGCACAGGCTCCCGGGAGTGGTGGTGTGGATAGTGACCTGTGCTTGCACACAGGTTTCTTGGTGGCTGCAGCAGCAGCCTTAGCGTTTCATGATGGTCTCTCGTATCTGCGCTGATAGCCATGGCTCGCATCCATCTCTGAAGCTTGTTTTGGCGGTGCTCTGAGTCCCGTCTCCTGGCACACCCTGAAACAATGGTCTCTTGTCTCTTAGCCAGTTCCAGACTTTTCCCCAGACTCCCTCCTGGCTAGCTGTGGTGCACTAGCCCCCTTCAGGCTGTGTTCACACAGCCAACCCCAGTCCTCTCCCTGGGATCTGACCTCCGAAGCCCAAGCCTCAGCTCCCAGCCCCACCTGCCCTGGTGGGTGAGCAGACAAGCCTCTCAGGCTGGTGAGTGCTGGTTGGCATGGATCCTCTGTGTGGGAATCTCTCCGCTTTGCCCTCCGCACCCCTGTTGCTGTGCTGTCCTCTGTGGCTCCAAAGCTTCCCACAGACCCCCATTTCTGCCAGTGAAGGGGCTTCCTAATGTGTGGAAACTTTTCCTTCTTCACAGCTCTCTCCCAGAGGTGCAGGTCCCGTCCCTATTTTTTTCTCTGTTTTTTCGTTTGCCCTACCCAGGTATGTGGGGAGTTTCTTGCCTTTTGGGAAGCCTGAGGTCTTCTGCCAGTGTTCAGTAGCTGTTCTGTAAGAGTTGTCCCACATGTAGATGTATTTTTTATGTATCTGTGTGGAGGAAGTTGATCTCCATGTCTTACTCCTCTGCCATCTTGAAGGTCACCCCCATATACGTTTTTATGTTTCCTAAAATAATGTTTTGTTCTTATGCTTATTACATGTTGAATTCAGTTTATCAAAGTAAATGGCAAAGCAAGAGATGATATCTTTCATGTAGCAGTTTCTAAACATTCCTCAATTCTGATCTGTCAAGACGTTGACAGCACAAGTTCTCAACTAGTAAAATATTTGTATCATTCAAATCATACATAATGTTAAAATTGTCTTACCAAGATACTGTATTTGCCTGAAAATAAAATTAAAGTTCATTTTTACATCATTTTGACTGTAAATCATTTTTACTGTACACCAAAATTTTCTGAGCTTTTTCTTAAACCCATTAGGCATTACTTAAATGGAATACATCTATTTGAATTGAAATATAATAGTTTATTATCACTAAGAAAGAAAGAACTACAAATGCAAAAGAAACACAGATTCAACTGAGCTCTTAAGGTCATTTGGTTACATTCTAGAAAATAATTCAAGCATATATATATACCACCATCATGTGCTGATCCCCACTGAAAGAGGTTAGGAACTGTTGAAGTTGAATTTTGACTGTGAAGAAATAGAATCTGTATCAGAGTAATGCACGCTCAGCATAAATGCTGGTCCAAACAAAGGAAGAAAGAAGCCCATTATCTTGTTTTAAAAATGATTAAAACATTTCCAAAGGATTTTCTTTCTTAGTTATGCCTTAAGTATACTTGAGGTCATTTCTCTGGGCAGGGGAGTGACTGATAATATTTGAAACTTATGTGGCTTTAGGTCAGAATGTTTTTGTGAGTATTTTTCATAGTTGATGAGCAATTTGATTTATTTTATTTGAAGAGAATCATCTTCGCCAGAGAACAAAAACAGCTTATGCTGGGAAATTAATTTGCTTTTCTAAAAATGCAATCATATTCTGTAAAAAGTAGGAAGAAATTACTGTGACTCCACTGAGAAATAAAAAGCCCTCAATCTTGAACATAATATACCCATGGCTCTCCCAGGATTTAGCTATTTTCAATGCCAATCAAGGTTATAAAACTTCATGTCTTCATTGCTTAGAAAATTCATGAAATGAAAACAAGGTGTTTTTCTTTTCCTCTACCTGGAGGTATTTATTTGTGCAGCTTCAGCTTCAAGTTAGCTACTTTCTAACATAGAAGAAATTTTATTCTCCCTATACTCTCAAAGTCTTTCTTGAATAGAATATGTGCAAACTTTTTCAGGGAGGTGGAGGAGCAACATTTCAGCTATAAGAGATGAAAGTAAAAAGAGAAAATTGTTGTCCATATCACCCTTTTCAATCCTTGGGCAGCTGATTCATCACATGGATCCATTTCAGATTTAAAGTTTCCAAATTACTGCCAAGGAATATGCAAATTACACATATTTTCAGGGAAATTGCCTGTTCTATTTTCTCCTAAAATTAGTGGAAAATATTTCCAAAATTTTATTGGTACCGTCCACAACTTTTGTGCATTGTTTGGATAAAACTGACTTTTCTTTAATAAGTCAAATGCTAGTTCCTTTACAGAGACCCTTTTGTAGTTATCATTAAAACAAGCATTAGTAAATGCAACCACACATACACACAAGCATGAAAATTGCTTTCATTTGAATTACACAAAGATAAACAACAACTTAATTCTTAAAATCAGATGTCCAGAGTCTCACCAGGCTCACCTCTCCCTACAAAATAGAATTAGTACTTAAAAAAAAAAACATTTTCAAAATCTAGAAGACACGTTTCTGTTATTTCAGTAGGTCAAGATTTCTCTTAGGTTTATATTTAAAAATTACAACCAGATATGATCTGTAAAATATTCTGTTTTTCTGTTTATTGTTGTACTTTTATAAAATACTTCTGACTTGAGATCTGAGTTTCTTTTTCCCTCCCTCCCTCCTTCTCTCTCTCTTTCACTCTTTCTTTTTACAGGTCTTAACTGCAAGGGGATTCAGAGGATTCTCCCTATTTGTCATTAGGTTCACTCATGACTCAAAAATTGTTAGACCCCCAAATATCAATCTGACCTCCTTTTTAAAAGTCTAAACCCCACTGAGATGAAAGAGGGATTTTTCTCACTGAGTCATTGTTACTTCTACAAAATGGTCAATGACGCTTTTCACTTCGATAAGGAAAAACAGACGATGTAAGACGGTAGAGGGTAAAGTGATCCTCTCAACCATGATGATCAAAAAATGCCTAGTGAAGAATAATTGACATTTTTTATCATACAATCTAAATTTTCATTAACTCTGCTTATCCACAAAATAGGGTAACTTTCCATGGATAGTCTCCTTGCTGGGATAAATCATAATTTCTCCTAGGTTTTGAATTTAATGTCAGGTCCCTTATATATCTATTGTTGCAAAGATAGAGTTTAAATTCCTATTTAAAAATATAGTGAACAAAATGTGTATTCGTTATTTTTCCTTTTTAAAAAATTTGAAACTGAGGTGCAGAAAGTAGAGATAATCACATTATCTTGTTTAGTTGTTTTTGATCCCCTTTTACCCCGTTTTCTCCTTACTTCCATTTCTGTCCTCTCCACAAAAGCAATTCCATTGATGTTTTAGGTATGCAAAATAGACAGTACTGTTTTGTAATATAGATTAAGCTATCGGCTTGCTTCTTTCATGTTCTAATACTCACTCAACACTGTGTTTATATAAGATATACCCATGGCTCTCTGCTTACGTATAGTCTTTTGCTTCTAAAAGCTGCAAAGTATTCCATAGTGTCACAGATTATTAAAAAAAAAACACTGATTTTAAAAGATGCTGGTATTAGTATCTATTTCCACTGTAAGACACGGCTATAAACTCAGTGGCTTAAAACAGCACAGATAGATTATCTTACAGTTCTGGAGTTCAGAAGTCCAAAATGATTTGGCAGGGATCCATTCCCTTTAGAGTCTCTAAGAAAATGTTTCTCTGTTTTGCTAGCTTTTAGAGGTCCACAGATTTCCTTGACTTGTGGTTCCTTCTATCTTCAAAGCCAGCAGTATTTCATTTTTAGATCTCTCTCTGACCTCTTCTTCTGTTCTCATATCACCTTCTCTAACTGTGACACTCCTGTCTCCCTCTTTGAATGACCCTTGTGATTATGTTGGGCCCACCTAAATAATACAGGATGATCTCCTCATCTCAAAATCCTTACCATAATCACATCTTCAAACTCCCTTTTGCCATATAAGGTAACATTCACAGAATCTGGGGGTTAGGATGTGGGCATCTTTGGAGAGCCATGATTCTACCTACCACAAGGCCAGAAAAAATGGGAATGGGCCTAGTTGGGGTCCTTGACTTACTGTTATTCCTTAAGGCATGTTATGGTACACCCAGATGGCACAGATTCCTCACAAGGCTGCCAATCTCACCTACTGAAAATTACTCTGAATTAGTACTGTCAAGGACTCAACTTGTGTTCAGCAAGCACCCTTCCTGTTATCATTCCCAAACCAATGATTCTGCATACAAGTAAGTCACAAGCTCCTGACACTTAAATTCCTCAAACTTCATCATCTCCCCATTTCAGCAAGCTAACAAAGTTCATCCAATCTAGGCAATCTTGGGTTTTCCAAGCCTTCATTTCCTTACTGCTCACAGGTTACCCCGCTCCATTTCTTAAATGAGTCTGATCTTTCCTGAACCAAAGACTGTCTTGTATTGCATGGAAAATTCTACTCTGGGCACTACTTTTTTAAAAAAAGCATGAAAACTCCTTATATTTAGGTACATAAGGTTTTAGTTACCTTCTTAACATGGGCAAGCACACTCCTACATCAGCGAGGAAAACAGACACACACAAATTACTAACAAATTTGCTTACCAAATTAGCTAATATACTTATTGCTTAGGAATTTTGTTCATTGTCTCGGTTATACTAGCTTTTTAAGATCATGGACAGCAGCCTTTGAGGATGCCAAAATCATGGCTGGGCACAGAAAAATCCTGCCAGTTCAGATGGGTGTGTATAATCCTTATTGACATGCTTAAATGTATAGATTGATTATCAGCTTTACTGCACCTAGTACGGGTTGACTTTTTCTTCTTTTCCCTGCTTTGGTGAAATGCAACTGATTCTAACACATTTCCTTTCAAACAAATTTTTTATTTCACCTCTGATTGGCTTGTGGCTCCTGCTGATTGACAGGGAAGTCTACAGCTGTGGGTTCTCTTTTGAAGCTATTTTATCTTTTCTCTTTGACTCTCTTTTAATTTGATTGGATTCACTCTTGGAGCACCCTGTGCAAAGAACCCTGATTACTCTCTACTCCGCTGTGACTTGGTAGATGGCAGAGCGCATTCAGAGGTCTTATCCCTCCTTTGTTAGGACTGGCTGCCCGTGGAAGCCCTGGGAGTGCTTATCTCAGCTGGCAGATAACTGCTGCCAGGTTTAAACATCAAAGGCAAAACCCAGGCAGCCTCAAAGAAAGAAACTTCAGTCAGCTTCAAGGGGTGAGTGAGCTGGTCCTGTGGCGGCTTTTAGAAATGTGAAAGGCTCACTGAGAAAGCATGCTGCCTCAAGATCTCCAGGTCAATATTTCACATTTGGATAGTAATTGCACGGTCCAGGGAAAGTGCCAACTTACTTCTATGGGCAAGGACAGTGAGACTCTCAGCGGGAGGGCTGTCATTGGGAGCATGCACTGACATCATAGCCAAAGACTCCTCAGAGAGTCGTCAGGTGCAGTAAGAAGGTGGCTCCTCACAGGGATGCAGGGATGCTCATTAGCTGTTGCAGCCCAACCGGGGGTTTTGTGCCAGGACTGGAGTGATTCATGTCTGAAATTGACAAATCACGTGCATTCAGTAACTTGGATCAAGGTTCAATGGGGAGCCCTAACAATCGTGTGTGTATGTGTATTTCCTCAAACACATATATCTATTAATGTCTACAGCATATTTTTGTAATCCTCAAGTTAGGATAGCTAGAATATCAAAGAAAAATAATATTCTCATTTTTTCCCAATGATGGTGTCATAATCACAATCTGTTCTCTCTTCCTTTATTTTTTTCATGTATCTGTACACAAACATAACAAACACACACAATTTTTAATTGGAATCACTCATGGAACACACAGTAGAAAAGCCCTGATTATTCCATTGCTACTGTCTATGAAAGAAAGAGAAAAAAGATTTAGAGTAATCACCTGCTTCTCAATGCTCTGAGCCTCTGCTTACTCTGTGGTAGGTTTTATCTTCAGTCAGCTCCTTAACCTCTCTACACGTTATTTGTTTAAAAAATGAGCCTCATTGTAGAATCAACCTTATATGATTTTTATGAGGAGTTAATGAGATATTATCAAGTATTCAATGAATGTAATTGTTTATTTGTATTATTGTTGTCCCCTTCCTAATTATTCCCTTTAGAAGTCTCTGGCACAGTGTGTGTTTGTGTGTGTGGCAGTCAAGTTTGGAAAAGAAAGGGAAGGAGGTTAATCAGATTCCCACATTCATAGTAGCTGCCCATGGCTGTGACCACTCTCCCCTGTTGTCCTTTCCTGTCACTTTCTTTTAGATTCCTTGAGCTTTTGCATCCTACTTGGTTGCTTTCCACTCCATTGTCAACTTCCAGACCACAGATATCCCTGGAATCTGGGGGTGGCTGTGGCTGTCAGCACTGGTGCTGACCCTGCCCAACTCCAGTCTCTGGGGCTTTTCTTGCTTGACCAGCAGGGAAATGCCTTTTGTGACCAGCTTTCATATACTAGAGTGTGTTAAGTGTTCCAGTACCAGGAACTTTATGTCCCAATAAATGTTCTCTTCATCTGAAAGTAGAACAGAGGACCAGGTTGGTGGATGGTAAAGTAGAAACAGCCTCATAGATACCTGGAATAATTGTTCTCTTTGATATACGGGCTGTTCTTGCTCAGTCTGCTCACTCTACTGGTCTTTTAAATGTATAGTGAACTTCTCTAAAGGGCCTATTTTATGTCCTACTAGTCCTGCTCAATTGTTGACAAGTCAATCTCAATTGTTGTAAAAGTTCTCACTTTCTCACAAGGTTCCTGACACTATTAATATCAAAATATCTTCAGGGGTAATGTTGCCGGACTTCCCTGAAGAACCCAACTAATTCTGATGGTTTACCAAAAGAGATGATAATACTTACATAAGGGCATTTCAGTTCTAATGCAGTGCCGGTACACAGGAGGTGCTCAATAAATGTTGATTTGCATATTATGAGCAGAATGCTCTGCAATATGGTTTATAATTCCTATTTGAGAAATGATGATAGGTATTTAGAAATGATGTGAAATGACTGGAGACTTCTACGAATTTAATTCTGTATATTCAGGGTCCAATAAAATAAAACATTAGAAAATAGAAGTCAGTTATTCCTCTCATGACGTGGTCACTGCTGCCACATTGAAGCTTATCCAGAGATTTTATTTATGAGTGAATTTATTCAGTTTTCTCTTAGAATTATCTCTTCTTCTTTATCCTATTATTCAAACATCTCAATTTCCCTGTCCAGACATACACTTGTACCCATTTTCAGAGCTTAGTTACCACTCTGAGTTACATTCAGACCAAATATTGGGACCATATTTGCAAATAAGTGGGTTGAAATTTTACCCAACCACGGTGTCTTTCTTAACCCTTGACAGTGACTTCACTTTTTTGACCAGGGGCTACTGAGGGATGTCAATTGTATATAAACTATCTGCATTCTTACTGCTTCCATTATAGAATAATCATTGTGGATCTCAAGGAAAAGTACTGGACACCACTCCATAACCAAGGTAAAAATTTAACATCTACAAACAGTTAACATACATTTCTTATGTTTGGAGGAGATGTAGAGGGTTTCAGTTTGAGAGGCTGAGCCATGGTCATGGTGAAGGGAGCAGGAATGACTCTATTTTTCCTAGATTATCATCAATCAAAACACGGCTACTCAGTGCCTATTACATGTGAGGAAGTAGTCCAGGGAGTGGAGATGCAATCAACCTTGAATAAGATGAACAAAGTCCCTGCCTTGGTAGAGTTTATCATAAAGTCAGGAATGTAGCCATATAAAAAGATGTTACTTTTACAATATACTAGAGTGTGTTAAGTGTTTTGATGTGAAAAGTACAGGGTTCTAAAGGATCACGTATGAGGAATGCCTAAACTTCCATGGGTATTTGTGTGTTTGGGAAATTGTCAGGGAAAAATATTTGGAGGAAATGCCATCTAAGGTGCAATCTGAAAGATGAGAAGGAATTAGCTAATAAAAAAAAAGACAGTGTGTTTCAGGCAAAGGAAACAATATGTGAAGACAAGAGAGAGTGTGGCTCATATGGGTAGCTGAAAGTCATTCTGTAAGGATAGAGTGGAAGACGCAAGGGCAGGAGGAGGAATCAGAGAGGAAATGGAACTTGAATAAGCACAGATATGCACAACCTTTGAATCCATGTTAAAGAATTTGGATTTTATTGTAAGGGTTTAGTGAGTAAGGGGAATAACATGGTTATTCTAACTCCAGTGTTCTAAAGAGGAGTAGAATGAGAGCATGGAGACCAGTTAAGAGACTTGCAGAAATTCAAGTCAGGGATGATAGCGACCAGAATGATCACTGTAGGTAGTATGGTAGGCAGAATAATGGTTCCCCAGAGATGTCCATATCCTATTCCCCAGAACCTGAGACATGCTATGTTACATGGCAAAGTGAATTACAGTTGCAGATGGAATTAAGTTTGTTAATCAGCTTACTTTAAAATAAGGAGATTATCCTGGATTATTTGGGTGGGCCCAATGTAATGGCAAGGGTCTTTTAAAGTAGAAGGGAGGTGGAACAGGAAGTTGGAGTCAGAGATTTGAAAAAGCTACATTGCTGGTTTTGAAAATGGAGGAAAGCAACCATGAACTGAGGAATACAGGAAGCCTCAAGAAGCTGAATAGTGCAAGGAAATGAATTCTTCCCTAGAGGTCCCAGAAGGAATTCAACCATGTTGACACCTTGATTTTGATACAGAGAAACCTATTTTGGATTTCTGACCTCCAGAACAATAAAATAATAATTGTATATTGTTCTAAGGCACTAAGCATATGGCAGTTTGTTACAGCAGCAATAGGAAACCTCCAGGTAGAGACAGAAAGAAGTTGGGAAGATTGAGAGTTATTTCAGTGGTAGGAATGAGATGTAGTGTTCAATTTTACATGAAAGAGGAAAGTGGGCTAACAAGAGTAATTTTTGCCAAAGAAAGGTTTTCAAGTGTTTTATCAATTACAATTGTAGAAATCCTCATACTAATATGACCTATAACAATAAATTTGACTAGTGTATTTGACTCAAAATAACAGTGAATAATATTAAAGACATTAAAGACAAAGATGGACACATTTTATACCTCTGGTTATTTTAACATCAATGCTTCTCCATTAGATTGACGACAGATTCACATAGTTCAGATGTTGATATTCAGCCAAGTCCCACATATAAATAAATGAAATTAAATGCTAGTTTTAGAACATATAAATAACAGTTACCATAAAGTTGTAAGATTTTATACGTTCTAGAAAAGCCCTGTGGCTCTCAGGAGTGACAGACATTGTTTAGATAAGAAAAGAAAAGAAGACTATTTGGGAAATGGTGAGATTGAATTTTTAAGTTGGGAAGAAAATAAATACAGAACATGTAATTCAAAAAACAATAATTAATTTTATTTTAGAATTAAATAAGCATGTCTGGCAGCTATTCAACACCAGTCTACTCACCAGATCAGAGGTCACCTCTTTTTTTAAATCTTTCATACTCATCCTTTCTCTCTCTCCTTCCAGAACTATTCTTTTTCTTCTCATTCAATGACATGCCAACTCTACTCTATTATGTTTCATACTCTTCACTAGATTACAGCTATTTCTACATATGTCTTTCTTTTTCATTATATTTTTAATCACTTGAAGGCAGGAAATGTATCCAGTTTATCTTTTGTATTTGTCACAGAATCTAGCACAATGCCTTTTATAAAGAACCTAGTGAGTGAGGGAAAGGAACAGAAGACCTGAGTCAAGGACTCAATTACAGCTTCACTAGTTATTTGATGTAAATTTTGGGAAAGTCATTTCATGTCTTTTTGCCTAATTTTCTATTTGAAAACCTCATGACTCAGGACAAGGTGTTACACTTAAAGGAAGCAAGTGTGTTTGGATGAACTGAGACCTGTTATAAGTATGCTTAACTTATCACAGGTAGTCACTATTCAGCTAATGAAGGATGTTGGTGTGCAAGGTTGGGCATATAGTTGAATTGTTGAGGGATTTTTATAGTTTGTGGGAAAAAATGAAAGAAAGAAAAAAGAAAGATGAGAAGACCAGAAGGAAGAGAACATTTAGGTGAAAATTGAGATGTCTAATAGAAATCTGATTAAATTTCTTGCGGCTGTTATGCTATGTCAGTTCCTTCTCTGTCCCCCCATGCAGTTTTCAGTTAAATATTGTTTTTCTCTTAATACTTTATGGAGTTTAATCTATTTTTAGAATACCTAAAAGCTCTGAGTATGGCCTAGATGTGGGCACTGGGCAAGAGTAAAGGGCAGGGTAGGAAACCAATGTACACAATTTAAAGATGTAATAAATGTTTGAAGAAATTGACCTGCTCATTACCCTTGCCCTTTCTAAGAATAAAATCTTATATCACCCTTCATTTTTCTTTGGATATTAGTCAAGACAGAAGACTTCTGAGCATTATTTCAGGTAAACTGGAAATATCAAGGTCATTTTTATTGCCAGCCGGCTCTTATGGTGTTTTGTCCCATGGATTTTGTATCTGGTGTTGGCAGTGAAACTAATGGGGATTCTGCTACTATTTTTGGCCTATATTTGGTTGACTGAGAGTGAAACTGAAAACTAAGATATTATGCTCAGTAAAAGAGAGAATGAAAGTTATGTTGGAGCAGTAGAACAGAGAAGAGATTTTCCCTTCCTAAGCCAGTCTCACAAAATTTCTTGCACACTTACCTTTCTTCTGAGGTTGCAGTAGAGATGAGAAAATGTCACTGTTAACTTATTTCTGTTTTGTTTTTTTAAGTCGCTGGTATCTCTAGTTTCTTATAGTAGAAAGTCATAGATATCTGTACTTAATCAATGACAACTAAGAGAAATATTGACATACAGACATTATGATCTGTATTCTATTTCAACAAGTACTGTATATTGACATTTACCATGAACACCAACTATCTTGTTAAATTTAACCCCCACTTTATATTGAAGAAAACCATATTTTACAATGTGAATATTCATATGCCAAAACAACCCAGATCAAGAGAAGACATTAACAGCACCTCAGAAAACTTACTAGTGGCCCCTCTCAGGCATTACTCCTCTTTCTCAAAGGTAACCACTAGTCAGACATCTATCGCCACAAATAAGTTTTGCTTGTTTTTGAGCTTTGTATGAAAGAACTCATACCTATGAGTGCTGGAGTTTGGCACATTACATCAGTGAGCCTTATCCATGTTTTTCATGTAACAGTAAGCCATTCACATTTATTGTATAGTGTCATCTGTTGTATAAAAACACCACAATTTATATATTCATTTTACTCTAAATGGAAATTTAGGTTGTTTATAATTTTTTGTATATTTCAAATAATGGTGCTATGAACATTTCTTTATTTGTTATTTGGTGAACACATGTATGCATGTTCTATTGGGTATATACCCAGTAGTGGAGTTGATGGTTCATAGAATATATATATGCTCAAATGTACCCAGATACAGCCACAGTTTCCCAAGATGGTTGTACTTGGGCCAGGACTAATGTCAGTAGAGCGAAACACTGAGGACACAGAATTTAAGGAGGTTCTCATATTCAGGGTTGACCTTCCACTTGCATGACCTTGAGGAGACACCCACTCTCAGGATCATACAAGTGAGGACGAGCCCTGAGAGAAAGTGAGTACTTACATTTTGTACCCTAGGTACCACACTTACCTCACCCTAGTCCTGGCCCTGGGTTCCATAAGAACCCAGGTTCTATAAGAAATTTATTAGAATGCAAGTTTTTTCCGAATTCATTAATATCCATTATTTTTATTTTATTTTTTCCATCCTTTCTTTGGGAGGATTTAATATGCTATTATTCTTCTAACTTTTTAAGATAGATATTTTTAATCATAATTTTTAGCTTTTTTTTCTTATATATGCATTTAAGGCTATACATTTCTTGAAATTTTGGCTTTATTCACATCCTACAATGTAATATATTTTCTATTATTCATGGTGAATTCTCATTTGGTAAATGGGCTATTTGGAAATGTATATTAATACATTTCCAAACTTTAAGACAGTTTTCTAGTCATCCTTTTGTTCTTCACTTGTAGTTTAATTTCTCTCTGGTCAAAGAACAAGATTTTACCATTTTAATTCTTTGATCTTTGTTAAGACTTGCTGGAAGGACCAAGATGTGGTAAATTTTGGCAAATTTCCTATAAAAATATTGTATATTTTGCTTTGTTGGTTTGTAATGTTCTATAATCATCTATTAGGTTAATTTGTCATATTTTTCAGATCTTCTGTGTGCTTACAGATTATTTTTGTCTAATCATTCTTTCACATACTTAAAAATCTAAAATAATAGAGGATTTATCTATTTCTTCTCTTAATTCTGTTTTGCTTTATATATTTTAAAACTATGTTGTTAGGTACATATAAATTTAAAATTGTTACATTATTATTGAATTGCCTTTAAAATTTTGAAAAATTCCCTTATATCTTTAATATGCTTCTTGCTTTCAGTTGTATTTATCTGTAAGTAGAATAGTTTTTTTCTGGTATACCTTTTTTTATTCTCTTACTTTCAGACTTTATGTTTATTTGTTTGAAATTCCATTTTGTAAAAATCTTATAGATGGATATTGTTTTATTATCTATTCTTTTAATTTAGGTCAACTTAATGTAATTATTGATTTATTTAACTATAAAATCTTATTGCTGTATTTATTTTATATTTGTTCCATATTCATTTTATTCTTCCACTTTTCTGCTTTCTTTTGACTTGACCAAAAGTATTCCTTTTTTAAAATTAATTAATTAATTTTATTTATTTGTTTTTGGCTGTTTTGGGTCTTCATTGATCTGTGTGGGCTTTCTCCAGTTGCAGTGAGCGGAGGCCACTCTTCATTGTGATGCAGGGACTTCTCATTGCGGTGGACTCTCCTGTTGTGGAGCACGGGCTCCAGGTTCACAGGACTCAGCAGTTGTGGCTCGCAGGCTCCAGAGCACAGGCTCAGCAGCTGTGGTGCATGGGCTTCGTTTCTCTGCAGCATGTGGGATCCTCCCAGACCATGGCTCAAACCCATGTCCCCTGCATTGGCAGGCGGACTTTTAGCCACTGTACCACCAGGGAAACCCCCAAAGTATTCTTTTATTATTAATTTGGATACAATATTCCTCTTCCCTCCCTAAGAATCTTTCTCAGTCTCATTGTGTCTTTAACATCATTTATCACAATTTCTTCATTCATCTCAACTTTAAAATCAGACAAACAAACAAAAAAAAGGCAACTCCTCCTTTTAGCCCTCTAACTGAAATCACTCCTGAAGTAAGATACTAGAAAAGACCTGGTTATTTCTGATGTAGCAGGATAAGGAACTAAAGGAAAAAGAACAAACATTATCTGAAAAGATGAAAATATCATGTTTGTGAATATGGATGTTTGAAGTATCATAAAAAAATAGCCTGAAAATTTCTCTGTGAATTAAGAGGCAAGTTATCTGATTGAGATTGAAGAAAATAGCTGTGGAATAAGAAGTATAAATTTATTAGTTTTGTTTAGATATAGCATTTTTGGGAAATTGAGGAGAGAACAGAACCAGTGACTAGAAAAAGGGTTGCTGAGCCTGCTGAAAACCCATCTGGAAACGAAATAATTAGCAGCAATTCATATAATTGGATTATTTTGTCTAACTATTCAGAAGTCTGTGAACAGCAAAAGACAGATAATCTGAAAATTTTCATGATCGTGAAGGAATAAAAATGTTAGGATACTAGCAAAAAGGTTATTGAAAAAAAATCAAGGTGTCAAGCAAAGAGAGAAAATGACATAAAACTGTGAAGGGTGGGTGACAGCCTGTGAGTTAGTGAAGGGGAAGAGAATGCATTGTTCTTCATGAATAAAAATAACAGAACTGAGAGACCAAAATGGGCAGGAGATTTGGTAGGATGATGATGCTTTGGATTTTATGATTTCATACAAGAGTTTGAGAGGCAATGTCCATAGTATTGGTGTGGCAGTGGTTTAGAGGGAGTGGGGTTGGGGTAAGGATGTTGATATTGAAGTCAAGCATCTTTGATGCTATTTGTTGGAAAGATTATCTCCATGTAGAAATTACCCAATTGATGATGGTTGGTTTTAGTGTGGGAGTAAAGAAGTCTGAGAACTAGGTTTCAAAATCCACAGTGAATGAATAGGAGTAGTCAAGACTACAGAGGATGACATGAATCAAAATGGTAAATGATGGCATACTCAGTTATCATGAACCTTAAAGAAAAAGTGATTTTTGTGTAGGATAAAAAAAAATTGAAAGGTAGGAAATTATTAACAGTTGCTATTATGATCTTTGGGTGTGAAAGTACAAAAAGCTTTCACTCTACTGGGAACAAGGGAAGAGACATTTTCAAGGGAGATGCAGGTTTCAAATCAATAACCACATAGCAGAATTTTCTGTGAAAAGATTAAGGATACAGAACAGAATGTAAGATCATGAGAGTTCAAGCAGCTACTGTTGAAAAGGATAAGCCAACTGTGAAAGAAGGAATTGAACTGGAAAAGTTAATTATGCAACGTGATACTAAGTGAGGGGATCTTTAAAAAAAAGGTCCTTGAATATGGGTTGGTGACTAACCATGAGAGGGAAGAGAGGTATAATTGAAGTAATTATCCTCATGTTACTGCTCTTATAAAATAGTAGGCAGCAATCTTTGGTGAGTATTCAAGTGGATTGACACTGGGCATTTATGTTTCAAGAGAATTCTCTCTGGATACTCAGGAAGGAAGAACTATAGCAACAATTTAATCCAGAAGTATTCCTTAAGAGACATCATCAGGCTAATGGAATGGCTCTTTAACAAACTTTAAGATCTTTGGGAAGAATATAGATTAGATCCTCAGAAGCTCATACTCTAACTGAGTTTGGACCTTTTATTTCTAATTAGTTCACTTTTATTGGATTCACTTGGAACATGCTGGTAGAGGATGGGAGGTACCCTTTGAGTCTAGTAATTAATTAGCAATATAGAGGATTATATGTGATAAGATCTTTACATCAATACTCATCTCTTAATGAAATTATAGGGTTCAAGGTGAATAGAAGGCCTATGGGGTCATTGCAAAGGGTTGAGGACATTATAAGTACCCACCTAACCCTTACTGGAAGGGGAGAAACCTAGGAAATTCTCCTTACCCTGCTCAAAGTGTCCATCACCCTGCATTGTCATGACCAGATGTCATTTTCTGGGGAAAAAGGAATGACGTTTTATATCATTTTACTAATGTTTATAATGTGGCCTGATATCATGTTAAAATTTGGAAGCAAAGCCAAAATTCTTCCCCTCCAAACTCCTTCTATTAGCACACCTGTCCAATCAAATTCCCCAAAGCAATAAAAGGACAGCACATAGAATAAATTTTTCCCACTATAACTTTGCCATTAAACTCAGAATCAAGTTAAATCAATAAAGAACACAATGGACTTTAGACATGAATAAATCCTTCCTAATTTTTTAATAATCAGAGAATTTCTCCAAAATTTAAGCATGTAATATAATACGGAAGAATTTTCTTAGGTATAAATGAAAATAAAAGTAGTTTTCAGATTTGTACTATACTGATAAATATGAAGCCCATATCTGATACTACATTATTTATTATTTTTTTTTTTTGCTGTACGCAGGCCTCTCACTGCTGTGGCCTCTCCCATTGCGGAGCACAGGCTCCGGACACACAGGCTCCGCGGCCATGGCTCGCGGGCCCAGCCGCTCTGCGGCATGTGGGATCTTCCGGGATCGGGGCACGAACCCGTGTCCCCTGCATCGGCAGGCGGACTCTCAACCACTGCGCCACCAGGGAAGCCCCTGATACTACATTAAAAGTCAAGAAAGAACAAATCCTTGAACATTAGTTTTGGATTATTATTTAAGTCCTGGCAGATTAAGAAGATCATTATTTTCCTTTACACACTGCTTATACATTTTCATCAATCTGCATCTTTAATTATTTGCCCTACTTTATTTTTTTACCCACTTTATTGAGAAATAATTGACACACATCCCTGTATATGTTTAAAGCATAGTGCTCTACTTTCTTAAAACAATTAAACTATATTTATTATTTTAGACCAAAAAAATTATTTCAAAAATTTTAAATAGTATGAGAAAAATGCAAATACAATCTGTTTAGAAATAGTATTTGAGCAAGGGAGCTGTTATTAAATAGACCATGGGTTGTTTAAACCATATCTTGTGTGAAACACTTATACTGATTTTTACTTCATTTAAGAGGGAGAAAAATATAAAGTACAGTTTTTATTTAAATAAAACCAAATAAACCCTCCTTTTTTCTTCTGTTGACAAAACAAAGAATTGTATATATCTCAAAGCCTTTCTTAGAATTTAAAGAACACAAGACATAAAGAACACAAGAGGAGTAACATGCATTGTGGCCCAAAAATAATCTAATCACTAAGGGAGGAAACAAAACAGTTTGAGAAAAAGAAGAGACTCCAAAATAAAACTGAACATCAGAAGTAGATCTTGAGTTGTAACTAATTTATTTTTTAGCTACATGAAGTGCTATGGTAGTGCACAGAATTTCCAATAATTATTAGGAAATACTGTTATCATATGGAAATTACTATCTATGTATTATAACTACAGCTATGAAGACATATCATAAAGAATAAAAAACAGCACTTCTTGTTTAGAGATTTTTCTTTTTTGGTACACATTTAGATAAGAGTAGGAACAACAAAATTGAAGGAGTAATATAATGTAAAAATTGCAAGTAGGTACAGAGTAAAGCAAATGGCTTTAAATGGGATATGTATGAATTGAACCTTAACAATGTATGGCTTTAAGAAATCATTTCCTTTCTATTTAATTGAGTTTATAGATTATTAACTATTTCTCTGCTAAAGCAGAGGTAGTTTTTCTTACCTTTTTTTTTTTTTTTTGCATTAACTTGCAATACAGACCAATGGGAAAAAGAAGAATGCCTCATACTACCTACAATTTGAGAAATAAAAATAAGGCGTGGTATTGAGGAAGTTGACAGGAAGAAGACTTCAGAGACAATTCATCTCTAACAGTTTTTTTCATCTTTCCAAATCGCATGTACTTATGGAGTGGGGAGAATAATGCAGACTTTACAGGGTGAAATGGGATAACATAGGCCAATCACCTTACTCAAGGTCTCCATGTGCACTTGAGCCAGGCACAGAGCTAACTCTTAATACTAAACCTTGTCCTTTCTATGCCTTAATCCTTCCCTTACCTTAGGAAAGTAGGGTAGGAGAGGTCTTCTTTCCAAGAAAGCACCACTTGAAGACCATCCATAAATTCACTGAAGTGAGAAAGAGACAGAAGACATTAGCCAGGAAGCAGATCAGTCAGAGAGTAAGACAAATCAGTTTAAGAGTCACCTTGGAGTCTCCAACCAAGGATAAAAAGAGAACTTACTGAAAGATCAGCATAAGTAGGCAACTATATGGGACTATCTATCATTCCTGAAAGAGCGGGTCACTTTAGAGAATCCAAACCCAAATGAATGTTCCTTTACTGCAACAAAGGTGGATCTTGTCAGGCTTAAAGAAGACCCTTAAAGAATATAAATTGTGCCAAGGAAAATACCATGGACCCTCTAGTCTAGGATGAGCATGGAATCTTAAAGGACTCTACCTGGGGTAAAGGGTCACTCAGTTCTGTCACCAGTGGACAGAGGTGTGACTTCCTTAGAGAATCCATGACCCAGTAAGCCCTGTTTGTGATCGCATCTCATGGGAGATCACAATGATTCTAGATTCCAGCTTTGGCATTTCATGCAGTTCACTTTCAACAATGTTCAAGTACCATTAAAAATCTTTTTATTTTTTTAAGACTGTGGAAATTTCCAGTAAAATGGAAACAAATTGCTATAAGTAAACCATTTGTCACAGTCTGATTACTCTGCAGCCACTCTGGGAACACTAATTTGTCATGCTAGATCAAGATAACTACAGCCTGACTAGAGGAAATGGGTTTTTGCCTACTAGTTGTGATTTTTTTTTAAATGTTCACCCAGAGAGACGTGCTACACAGAGCCTTCACGTTCCACTCCAGCTGTGTGACCGAAGAGGAAAGCTAAGGCATTAAGAACAAATTGCACCATCTAAAAAGCATTTAAAGGCAAAATGATTAACTATGGTTAAAAGTAAAACTCAGGATTGGAAGCAAATATACCTGTAGAGTACAATATTTTATTGTATATGTTTAAGTTATTTAAATGAAAAAAAATAAAGAACTATTATTCAGTTGGAAAAAGAAGGATGGGAAATAATCAAATAAATGTTTTTGGCTACATTAATTTCTTAGCAAAATGTAGAAATTTAAGAAATGCTTGGTAATTTGTTACTTGCTTGATATGAAAGAAACCTCCAACTTGTCCTCCTATTTTTACTGGATTTTAAAATTGAGGTTTCGAAAATTTGTTTAATCACCTGATGTGAGACAGTGTAAGTATAATTTCGGCTCAAAGAGAAGAAAATTATTCAACATGCTTCCTGTTTTCTTTGTTTGTTTACATAACCAATGAAATTGTAATAAAAATGACATTAGGTAAGCGAGAACTACAATTTGCTGAAGTTAACTAGCACAGGTCAGAAGCTCTCATTAAATCATGTCTTTAAGAAGAGATTTGTAAACTAAGAGTGCTGCTAGATTCTCTTTTGCATCTCAAATAATCTCACCATGACAACAATCACTTTTTTCTAAGAACACTGCTAGCTCACCAACCATGTAATTATTGATCAGAGTTAAGTTTGGAATAGTAAATGCACTCATTGCTTTGTTAATTTCATAAAAGATGAAACTGTTAGCAAAGACAGTCAAGTGTTTTTGCAGTAGGCCATTTGTCCAGGGATTTTTTTAAAAATAAATTTATTTATTTATTTTTGGGTCTTCATTGTTGTGCTCAAGCTTTCTCTAGTTGTGTGAAACGGGGACTACTCCTCACTGCAGGGCACAGGTTTCTCATTACAGTGGCCTCTCCTGTTGCAGAACACAGGTTCTAGGCACACAGGCTTCAGTAGCTGTAGCACGTGAGCTCAATAGTTGTGGCTCGCTGACTCTAGAGTGCAAGCTCAGTAGTTGTGTCACATGGGATTAGTTGCTCTGCAGCATGTGGGATCTTCCCAGACCAGGGATCAAATCTGTGTCCCCTGCATTGGCAGGCAGATTCTTAACTGCTGCACCACCACGGAAGTCCCTCCAGTGATGTTTTGACATGGATATCCAATTGTCTATCTCTACTGCATTTTGCCCCTGAGTGCACCTTTCAATGTATATTTTGAAAGCATTTTCCAAAGTCACACCTGAATGGGTGGTCTGTAAAATAAATGTCAATATTTTTAATTCTCACTCAAATTTTCTTCATAAAGCTTTCCTTTCATTTTAGTGGAGGCACAGGCTTTCTTGATACATGGCACAACTTTTTGTTGTTGTTGTTGTTGTTGTTGTTGTTGTTGTTGTATATGGGCCTCTCACTGTTGTAGCCTCTCCCGTTGCAGAGCACAGGCTCTGGACGCACAGGCTCAGTGGCCATGGCTCATGGACCAAGCCGCTCCACGGCATATGGGATCCTCCCGGACCAGGGCATGAACCCGTGTCCCCTGCATCAGCAGGTGGACTCTCAACAACTGCGCCACCAGGGAAGCCTGGCACTACTTTTGAATTGTTTGATCTTGTACTATTAAAATAAACTCAAATGTTATCATATTCTAAGCAAATACACGTTATTTTATCAGGTCTTAGTGATAAATCTTTCTGATAATCATTGCAGGAATTAATTTTGAAATTCAAATGTCATCTAAGCCTTATAAGTTTATTTACCTCTTGGTCTTGAGTCTTGAGAATCCAAAGGAGTTTAGTGGATGGAGGTTGTAATGGAAGGAGAGAGAGGAATTGTTTCACATAAAAGTCACTGATATTAGTTTTGCAAATCCCCTTCTTGTGTCCACTGCATCACTCTACATATCGTGAAAACACTGTTTCTTGTAGAAACATTGTCTATAATCAGAGGTTCTTTGTTATCATGCTTAATAGCCTAAAAAAAAGATCTATCATGGAACATAACTTACAAAGTTGTTTACTTTCAGTAATTCTTTATCTAACATTTACCTATATATTTATTGATCTATCACTCTACCATTTATGTTTTTAATTGCAAATATTTTCAAGAATACCATCTGCATATTGGAGATGTAAAAGAACTTAACTCACAGTGGGCTTTTTTTCAAGACTTTTTTTTTAATTTTTGAAAAGCAGTTTGCAATATAACTGAGAGGAAGGTACAGATATTTTCCTATATACCCCCTGCAACTACATATGCATAGTCTCCTCTATTATCAATATCACTCACCAGAATGACACATTCCTTATGAAGTTGAGAACCTCATAAAGGTTTTATAAGTATTAGAAAAGGTAATGTATAGAATGCTTAAGACTGTGCTTAATACATAGTAAATCCTCAATAAATGTGAGACATTACGATGATGATGATGACGATGATGATGGTGATAAAACTGACACTTTGGACATTAATTCTTGCAATTTATTAAACCTTCAATAAAGAACTTTCATATAACAGCAGAAATAAATTTTAGATTTATTCCTGCATTTGCTCCTTCCAGTAATAAATCAGTAATCAGTAGGTTTCCATAAGTTTTTGAAAATTCTCCATAAGGTTTTGGGTATATTTTCTCTGTATATAGCATATTTTTCCAACAAATGTGTTAAAACTGCTTGCTGTCAATTCTTTTTACCTTGACAGGGAGTAGCAAAGGAAAACTAAATTTGTCTTTCTTCTGGGAACTTCTTCAACATACGTATACTTGTTGATACTCACTGATCTGTGGAGCCTTACATACCTAGAGCAGAGGCTTGGGAGATTAGCAAAAGGTTTAGGTATAAATTTTAGGAGCAGCCCTTCCATATCCCAGTTCTATAGGACCTGATTGGTATTCCGGGGTTTCTTTACATAAACTCTTTAAGCACAACATTTTCTCCCTCCCCCAATCCCGAATAAACAATAACAAAACACACACAAAAAATTGTCTCTTAAGCACACACCACAGAAGGAAACTAAGGTCAACTCTTCACTAAATTCGGCACTGGAGTATATACCAGAGTGCTTGTTAACAAAGATACTTAATTTTTAGCAGTGAAGGAAGGGAATACATGGAAATTGCTGCCAGCCAGAATATGTGGAATAATAATAATAGCTACTAGGATGTAAATGACTTTACAAAACATTTTTGAAGAACAGTCGTGATTCACTTAGAATGCTGTGGATATTTTAAAGTACACCTGTGAATTTTTAGTTTGACATTTGGAAAAACAAACTCCAGATTCTTTTTTTTTTTTTTTTTTTTTTTTTTTTGCGGTACATGGACCTCTCACTGTTGTGGCCTCTCCCGTTGTGGAGCACAGACTCTGGATGTGCATGCTCAGCGGCCATGGCTCACGGACCCAGCTGCTCCGTGGCATGTGGGATCTTCGCAGACGGGGGCACGAACCCGTGTCCCCTGCATTGGCAGGGGGACTCCCAACAACTGTGCCACCAGGGAAGCCCCAAACTCCAGATTCTTTGATTCCTTCCTCAGTATGAATGCTAAGCTGGATGGAAAATGACACTTACATAGAATGACATTTTGCCTATTCTTATGTTTTTAAAAAATATTTTCAGTATTCTTAAATATCCTATCCTAACATTCTTGATTTTTTTAGCAGTCTAGAAAATTTTCATAAAATTTCCAACAGAATATTAAGTTAATGGTGATGCCACTGAGATAAACACCTACCTAAAAGAAAAGCAAAAAAATAAATAAATCTACCTATTTGTATAAAATAATATTACTTCAATCCTTCAGAATTAAATCATGCCTATTTTCCTTGAGGGAGAAAACATATTGAATCCCCCAAATTAAAGAAACTTCTAAATGGGTAGGATCATCCAAGGAGAAAAGATTTATATCAAAAAGTTATAAGAAATTCTGACTGAATATTTCTACCTGACATTAGCCATTCAACTGAAAAATATCTCTGCCATAGATTTTCAGTCTCTCAAAATTACTGACATTCATTCAATGTTTTGAAGGTCTTTTTTTTTTCAACTAAATATCAACTTAAAAAAATTCTGTCCAAAGTCAGATGGAATGTCATCACAGAGAAAAAGAAGTTAATGGTGAGACAAATATAATTAGAATTATATTATAATGCAAAATAGGTGAATTGTATCCTAAACAGTATATGCTGGTATTTATTGTTTTTTGGTTTTTGTCTTTTTTTGTGAATTTTATTTTCTTCATTTTTTATGCAGCGGGTTCTTATTAGTTATCTAGTTTATACATATTAGTGTATATATGCCAATCCCAATCTCCCAGTTCATCCCACCACCACCATGCCTCCTATCATTTTCTCCCATTGGTGTCCATACGTTTGTTCTCTACATCTGTATCTGTATTTCTGCCCTGCAAACTGGTCCATCTGTACCATTTTATGAGGTTCCACATACACGTGTTAATATATGATATTTATTTTTCTCTTTCTGACTTACTTCACTCTGTATGACAGTCTCTAGATCCATCCACGTCTCTACAAATTACCCAATTTCATTCCTTTTTTTTGACTGAGTAATATTCCATTGTATATATGCACTACATCTTTATCCATTCCTCTGTCGATGGGCATTTAGGTTGCTTCCATGACCTGGCTACTATAAATAGTGTTGCAATGAACATTAGGGTGCATGTGTCTTTTTGAATTATGGTTTTCTCTGGGTATATGGCCAGTAGTGGGATGGCTGGGTTATATGGTAATTCTATTTTTAGTTTTTTAAGGAACCTCCATACTGTTCTCCATAGTAGCTGTATCAATCTACATTCCTGACAACAGTGCAAGAGGGTTCCCTTTTCTCCACACCTTCTCCAGCATTTGCTGTTTGTGGATTTTCTGATGATGCCCATTCTAACTGGTGTGAGATGATACCTCATTGCAGTTTTGATTTGCATTTCTCTAATAATTAGTGATGTTGAGAAAGTTTTCATGTGCTTCTTGGCAATCTGTATGTCTTCTTTGGAGAAATGTGTATTCAGGTCTTCTTCCCATTTTTGGATTGGGTTGTATGTATTTTTAATATTGAGCTGCATGAGCTGTTTATATATTTTGGAGATTAAGCCTTTGTCCATTGATTTGTTTGCAAACATTTTCTCCTATTCTGAGGGTTGTCTTTTCGTCTTGTTTGTAGTTTCCTTTGCTTTACAAAAGCTTTTAAGTTTCATTAGGTCCCATCTGTTTATTTTTGTTTTTATTTCCATTACTCTAGGAGGTGGATCAAAAAATATCTTGCTGTGATTTATGTCGAAGAGTGTTCCTACTATGTTTTCCTCTAAGAGTTTTATAGTGTCTGCTCTTACATTTAGGTCTCTAATCCATTTTGAGTTTATGTTTGTGTATGGTGTTAAGGAGTGTTCTAATTTCATTCTTTTACATGTAGCTGTCCAGTTTTCCCAGCACCTCTTATTGAGGAGACTGTCTTTTTTTCCATTGCATATCCTTGCTTCCTTTGTCATAGATTAGTTGACCATAGGTGCATGGGTTTATCTCTGGGCTTTCTTTCCTGTTCCATTGACCTATATTTCTGTTTTTGTGCCAGTACCATATTGTCTTGATTACTGTAACTTTGTAGTATAGTCTGAAGTTTGGTAGTCCTTGCCATGGCAATCAGAGAAGAAAAAGAAATGAAAGGAATACAATTGGAAAAGAAGAAGTAAAAATTGTCACTGTTTGCAGATGACCTGATACTATACATAGAGAATCCTAAAGATGCTATCAGAAAACTACTAGAGCTAATCAATGAATTTGGCAAAGTTGCAGGATACTAAATTAATGCACAGAAATCTCTTGCATTCTTATACACAAACAACAAAAGGTCAGAAAGAGAAATTAAGGAAACAATCCCATTCACCATTGCAAACAAAAAGAATAAAATACTTAAAAATAAGCCTACCTAAGACCTGTCCTCAGAAAGCTATAAGACACTGATGAAAGAAATCAAAGATGACACAAACAAATAGAGAGATATACCATTTTCTTGGATTGAAAGAATCAGTATTGTGAAAATAACTATATTACTCAAAGCAATCTACAGAGTCAATGCAATCCCCATCAAATTACCAGTGACATTTTTTACAGAACTAGAACAAAAAATCTTAAAAATTGTATGTAGACAAGAAAGACCCCATATAGTCAAAACAGTCTTGAGGGAAAAAAACAGAGCTTGAGGAATCAGACTCCCTGACTTCAGACTATACTACAAAGCTACAGTAATCACGACAATATGGTACTGGCATTTATTGTTGTGATAAAATACACAGAATGAGAAAGGTCTGTGCTCTTCATATTAAGAATAGATTTATTTGGTCACTGGCATGACGCATTTTGACTACCAATGGCTTAACAAGTGTAGTTAAAGTACTATGTTAGAAAGGCCTGTGATTAATCTACTACAAAGTTTACTAAAACAAGAGCTTAAATTGGGGCTCTTTTAATACATGATTGTGTGCAATCATTCCTTTAAAACCAGTAAAAGCATAAAATTATTTAAACACTGGTTAATTTCAACTTTATTGAGAATCATGGAAATAGATATAGAAGAAAAAGTAGATAACTACTCTTGTCTTTAATGATCCCATATTTGGGATGAATTTCCCAGACTTTCACATTTCCCAGAATTCTCAGTTGTACTCGAAGCTGAAGAAGAACTTTGCTATATCTGAGATCATATGAGATATTTCCCATTTTGAATGCCGCACAATGCTCACAAAAATAATGAAGTATTCTGAAATGGCATTTGACTTAGAGTCTACTACATTTGCTTCTGCATAATATTGATCAACATATTTGCTGGCTTAGCGACAAAGCTTAGCATCATTGATTGGCACAATTTAAATGTAGCCAAAGGAATTCATTTTATTTCTTTTCCTGGTTTTTCTTTTCTCCCCTGATGAATTGCACTGGGTCATTTTTAAATTAGACAGGATAGCAGGTGGGACATTGGGGTACATCCATCTGCATGTTGAAACTACATCTCTTGGATCACATGTGCCTTATGGAAAGAAAATGAACAGTGTGGTTCTTTTACTGTACCTGTTAAAAGTTGAATTTGCAAAATAAAACTGTAAGAGTTTATCTTCATAGTTACAGAATTCTATTTCACTCCTAACACTCCTGATAATAATTGATAGATTAAGCTTCTAAATGCTATTGGTTCAAGATAAGATCTATTCTATTTGTCTGGAGTCTAATTGCCAGCTATGCAAGAAATTATTAATGATAAACCTATTCACATATTTCCTGTAAATGCTATCTTCTATAATATTTATCTTAATTAATGTAATACTACTGCTACTCCTGCTCTCCTCAAAATAAAAATCACTGCCATTTAAGAATGTGTATCCAACCAAATGTGATTTGCTGCCGATCTCTTTTGCAGAGACTATTTTAGACTAAACAAGATTAAAAATGTTCCACCTGGGGCTTCCCTGGTGGCGCAGTGGTTGAGAGTCCGCCTGCCGATGCAGGGGACACAGGTTCGTGCCCCGATCCCGGAAGATCCCACATGCCGCGGAGCGGCTGGGCCCGCGAGCCATGGCCGTGGAGCCTGTGTGTCCGGAGCCTGTGCTCCACAACGGGAGAGGCCACAGCAGTGAGAGGCCCGCGTACAGCAAAAAAAAAAAAAAAAAAAAAAATGTTCCACCTGAACCTAAAGGTTTTTTTCATATTAAAAATTTGAAGATACTTATTGACATTTGGCTTTTGACCAAAATCAATAATCACAATTTTATAACTTGCAATTGATCTATAAATTTGATTTTTAAACTTCCTCATTTCCCCTTAGTCTACCTCTTACTCCTGCTGCTGCTGTGGCAAAGCTGCTTGGTGTAGGTTTAACTAGAGAACATTTTATTTCAGTCATACTAGACATCTCAAGGTTTTCATCCAGGTCTTCTCTTGTGCATGACACTCTTGCAGGAATCTTCCCAGACCTCATGCATGCACTACCTGGCAGTGGGATGAAGCTAACCACCCTTCACTCATGGAGGATGAACCCATCAGTTGATCTCTTCTGTGGACCATCCAATAATGGACCTGGGATGTCCTGGGAGAACTGAGTTGGTGTCCAGCTTGATAGTGCACATTTGTTTGGACTTTTCCTCCCTTTTACCGTTCTCTCCATTCCTTCCTTCCTGTTCCTTGAAACCACCTCCTAAATAAACCACGAGCATGAAAGCCATTCCTCAGATTCCGCTTTTAAAGAAGATCCAAACTAACAGAGCATCCTCATTTCATTTTAGAAGATACAAGTCTTAAATTGGGAATTATGAGATCCTGCTTCTTATTGCCACTAAAATATTAACAAAGGGTTATTTATTCAGCATAAGGGAAATTGCTAGGGGAATCTTCTTGGACCTATCAGTTATACTGAGCTTCAAAGCAAAGCTTTATTTTTCAAAGAACTTTAATATGAGACAAGAAAGTTGCTAAGTTTAAAGAAGTGCCCATCAAAAGTTAGAGGAATACACCTTCTTTTGAGAGTTGGAGGTAATTTCTCTGGTCCCTCCAGCCTGAAGCCTCTAAATCAAGGAGCATGGACCAAAGTAATGACATTAAAACAACAGCCATTTAGGCACAAATCAGTGGACACATTGGACCCTCGTGCTTCTCTAGGCATCATCCACTCTGAGCATGGTCTTGAAGTGGTTAAGGAAGAGGCTAGGCTTGGACTTCCCTGGTGGTTCAGTGGTTAAGACTCCATGCTTCCACTGCAGAGGGCTCGGGTTCAATCCCTGGTGGGAGAACTAAGATCCCACATGCCACACAGAGCAGCCAAAGGAAAAACAAAAACAAAAACAAAAAAAAAGAAGAAGAAGAAGAGTCTGTGCAGTTGTCCATGTCTGTTAACCTGGACCCCTGACCTGAACTGGTAGGGACTTCTATCATGACCATGGAGCTTATTTACTTCCTCTCTGTTATTTCTACCTCTTGTAGTGGCCAGTATCACTATGGTCATTATGCTAAGTCCCTCTAAGGCCAAGGCTAAACTCTGGATGCTGCCCCTTCCACTCACAAAAGTCTCTAGCTCTCAGACACCCTGCAATGCCTGCTGTCCCCAGGCTTGACACTGAGGCTCCACCCAGCAAAGACAGACCAGCTCAGGGCTAAGCTGCTGCTCAGAACCACACACAAGCTGCTGTTATGTGTGGGACTCCTTCCCAGCAGCTTTTCCATGTATTTCTTTTGCACAGCTGGCTAGACCACTGGAAAGGCTCTCCAGGCCTCTTCTCCCACAAGAGAGTCTGGCTTTTTTGCCCACCCAGGTACTATGGCCTTCTGACTGTTATTTCTTTTTATATTCTAGGAAGCTAATATTGTCTTTTCTCCTGGACAAATAAAAGAAGCAGAATATTTCCCTATGTTTCAGTCCTTCTTCCTGTGTATATCATAGTCATGAAGATCAAATATTTTCAACTCTAGAATTGTTATGCCTTGTCTAGCTGCCAAATTTAATAAATAAGTGAACTAAACATCCCTGCACATTTTCCTTATTTTGTCTGAAGCTGTGCTATTTATATAAACTAGCTCATTCATTTTAATTGTTTTCACAGTATTTCCTTGTACCTACATTGTACCTACAAATAACTATATATGCCAACATGAATAAATCTTGCAAACATTAAAATGAATGAAAAATAAAATAAAAAGATTTACACAAAGATGCTATTTATGTAAAAACACACAAAAACACCAAGAACTAAACACCATATGCTGCCATGGGTAAAAATATACATAGTAAAATTGTAAAATTAAAACACACCCAGAAAGAATATCTATTGTCTTCAGGTTATTGGTTACCTACCTCTGGGCAAGAAGGGAACATATGAGAATGGAGCAAGAGGACCCTGTAGATGTAATTAAAACACCATAAAGTAAAAAAATAAAATAAAATAAAATAAAACAACAGCAACAAAAAAACCCAAGAAATATATTTGAAGCAAATATGACCAAATGTTATTAACTCTGAATGGGTGGTACATATATATTATATATTTTCTTATTGAGTATACTTTTGAATAATTTAATATTTAATAACTTTATAAAATATTAAGCTAAATAAAATAACTAATAAAATATTATTGGTATAATGCCACAATTGAAAAAATTCTCCTTCGCTATTGGGCAATATTTCAACCTCAGAATTATACTTACTATAGATACCTATTAGAAATCTAACAATTGAGTTTCTTTGTACATCTCCCAAAGATCTACTTTTCCAATTTGTAAAATATTTTTCTTCTCATTTGTGTTTTGGCAGAATGGAAAACCAGTTAAGAGTATCTTCTATATAAGAATTAATTATAATATACAGTTTCTCCTTCACCTCCATCCTAAACTAATGACTGTAGTTACTTTAATCCAGTGGTCCTCAGTCGGGAGTGATTTTTGTCCCCTCAGACATGTTCATCAATGTCTTAAGACATCTTTCATTACCATAACTGGCGATGTGTGGTGCTATGAGCAGCTAGAGTGTAGAAGCCAGGAATGCTGGGAAACATCCTACAAGTCACAGCTCCCATGACAAAGAGTTATCTGGTCTAAAATGTCAGTAGTGCTGAGGTTAAGACTCCCTGCCCTAAACACTCTTCTCTTCCAAATATTTAGGCATTTGATTCTTTTCTTCTTAATCGTGTTCAAGCTCTCCATATCTCAAAAAAATGATCATGGTATTCTAACAAGAATCTGGCTTGCCTTTTGAAAGGAAATTCTTTTTATCTCACCTCCTTCTTTTCTATTTATCTCCCAATGCTGGCTGCATTTTCAAAGTTGTCTCAGTAGTTTGTTTGCTTGTGTCCTTCTGGACACCAGCGTGACCTTGACTTTAAGGCCATTTATCTTCTCTCCACTGTTATCTATTTGTCTGCTTTCACCATCCTATCAAATAATAACATTCCCTCATTAACTGCTTTTCGAAATTTTTTTTAGCAAAGTAACAAAGTCGTAATATTAAGTGTCCGTTTTCTTTCTTTTATTTTTCAACATTACCAAAGGTTAAGAAGAAAAGGCATTCTAAATGCTATAGATTAATTGAAACTTTGTTTTTAGTCTCTCCTTAATATATTGGTCATTTGCACCAACTAACAAATATTGTGTTTTGTTGTAATAAGGAAGAAATAAAGAAGTAAATGTTTCCACAGAAGTGTTTGCTATCAACTATGGTGCTTTAGCTACTTTCATTGAGATGCAGAGGACAGCTACTAAGTTTTTGAAGTAGAGCACCTGATTCAGCAAGATGCTTATCCAGAAGATGTTTACTTTCCATAGCATCTCAGGAAAAAGTTGGAGGCTACACAAAATATCCTCACTAAGGAAAGGATCACAGAGCTATACTTGTAAAGAAATAATTTGTGTGTATATGTATGTGTGTGTGGTGTGTAGTGTGTACACTTGTGTACAGGCAAGTCCATTTTCTGATATATGAAAGATTAAGAGTGGAATCATTTTTAAAAAACATTTTAGAGGAATTATAACTGTATTCAGGGAGGTATCACCAATTTTTTTTTTTTTTTGGTTGCGCTGCATGGCTTATGGAACCTTAGTTCCCCAACCAGGGATTAAACCTGCACCCTCCATAGTGAAAGTCCAGGGTCCTAGACACAGGGAATTCCATCACCAAATTTTATATACAATCTTTGATGTAAAAAAGTATTTAACCACATAATATATATTGGGTTAGAGCAAAGTTTGCTCACAGAGCAAAGGTTGAAGGAAGCACATCCTCATGTGAAACGAACACAACAAGCTTTGGTCTAATCAATTTGGGGAATAGGAAATTCAACTTGATAGGAACTAATAAAAAATGGAGATTATCCCTTTGAACCTTGGAATAAGGCAATGTTTGAAGCAACAATGCCAAAAATGATATCAAGTTTGAACTTTCATGTACTAGTATCAAATGTGCCTGGTATACATTTACCTGTACAATGATATCTGCTCTACCAAAGAGGTACCTAACTTTTTTTCACTTTTAACAATACCAAAGAATTTGAAAACATATAATTTGTACTGTGTTGTGTGTGTGTACGGGCGCATTGCATGCTAGTCCTCAAGGCAAGAAATGGGTGTGGCAGACAGGGAAAGCGAATAGCTTGACTACAATTGTCAGCACCTTAAAACAGTTTTTAGATATTAAAAAGCACCCAAACAACCCAATCAAAAAGTGGGCAGGGGCTTCCCTGGTGGCACAGTGGTTGAGAGTCCGCCTGCCAATGCAGGGGACGTGGGTTCATGCCCTGGTCTGGGAAGATCCCACATGCTGCAGAGCGGCTGGGCCCGTGAGCCATGGCCACTGAGCCTGCCCATCCAGAGCCTCTGTTCCACAATGGGAGAGGCCACAACAGTGAGAGGCCCGTGTACCACAAAAAAAAAAAAAAAGTGGGCAGAAGTCCTAAATAGACATTTCTCCAAAGAAGATATACAGATGGCCAAGAAACACATGAAAAGCTGCTTATCGTCACTAATTATTAGAGAAATGCAAATCAAAACTACAGTGAGGTACCACCTCACACCAGTTAGAATGGGCATCATCAGAAAATCTACAAACAACAAATGCTGGAGAGGGTGTGGAGAAAAAGGAAACCTCTTGCACTGTTGGTGGGAATGTAAAACAATTTTTTAAATTGAAAAGCACATAAATTTGACGAGTTGTGTGATGTTGGTTAGGTTACTTAGGGTCTCTGCACTTCAGTTTTCTCTTCTATAAAATAAGAAGAGTAATGGTATTTACTTCACAAGGTTGTTGGGAAGTTTAATACCTATAGTACATAACATGGTGTCCAATACTTGGAAAGACAAGCAATTAAATGTTAACTAACTACTCTTATTAAAAATGGTGCTAAACCACTGGTTCTTGATGGGATGATATTATGCAAACTATATCTTAAAAGTAATAATTAAAGTAAACTGAAGTTTCCTATCTTTTTTTTTTTTTTTTGTAAAATAGTGTGGATTGAAGGTGTTTACTGAAAGAATGTCAGTTCTACCCATTAGCATTCTAATAAGATTTCCTGTGTGGGAGGCAAAGAGGTGGAGTTGTGACTGGTGTCTGATAAATCACGCTCTCTGTATCTATGTCAGTGATTGTGCTCATGGAAATATGCCATGCCCATGAATGTCAACTGTTGGAGAAAGGTAAGTTGAGATTCTCTGACATATTATAAAAAAGATAGAAGAAAAGGTGAACAGCAAGTGATGAGATAGTTTCACAACCAGTTGAAAAAGACCTTGAAGGCCACGGTAACAAACTTGAATTTTATTCTATAAAATATGTAAAACCACTGATTTTTAAAAACTTTTTATTTTATATTGGAGTATATCTGATTAACAATGTTGTGGTAGTTTCAGGTGTACAGCAGATCAACTAAGCCATACATATTCATTCTCCCCTGATTCTCCCCTGAACACTGCTCCCAGCCAGGCTACCACATAGCATTGAGCAGAGCTCCCTAAAGCAGTAAAGAACAATTTTTATCCATCCATTCATTCAACAAGCACTCTCTGAGTTCCCATGCAGGCTCACCTTGCACCAGCTGCTGTTTGCAAGACAGACATGGTCATTGTCAACCTGACCAGTGGGGGTCTTGGGAAGAGGAATAAGTAACAGCACTGTCCTTGGGGTAGGTTAGAGAGGGGAAAAGCTAAGTCAAGAAAGTCTACTCTGAGGGTAATAAAATGGAGGAATAAATAAGCTAAATGCAAAGAACCATACTACAATCTCCAAAACATTGGAATCTGATCCTGAGAATCACAGTAAAAGAAACAAAGAATTTTACTGATCTTCATTTTTTTGTTCTAACATAAATACATATTTTTCTCTCTTCAAGTAACATTTAACTTTCAGGTGTCATCTAGTTTTAGAGATGACTGATATATGGTTTTCCTTTGCCACTTCCTAGCTATACAAATTTGGGCAAGTTATGTAAACTCTCTGTGCCACTGTTTCCCTT
Organism: Mesoplodon densirostris; assembly: GCF_025265405.1. Classification (NCBI taxonomy): domain Eukaryota; kingdom Metazoa; phylum Chordata; class Mammalia; order Artiodactyla; family Ziphiidae; genus Mesoplodon; species Mesoplodon densirostris. The sequence continues at coordinate 26,472,598 of NC_082668.1, forward strand.
TCTCAAAGACAACTGTAATAATAAAATCCTACTACACAGGGGCAAATGAAATAATTAATGTAAAGTTCTTTGCATGGTGCTTGCCACTTAATAAGTACTCAGCAAATATTAGCTATAATTATTACCTTTCTACCTTGACAATACAAAGATGCCATTCCCAAAATCTCTCCATTCACCCTGACCTGGGATCTTCTCTCTTAGCTATTAGCTAAGCAATAGACATTTCTCAGATTGGTATGGAATTAACTCTAGACTCCATAAATAGCAGGGAAATCTTGTTTCACTGAAAAGAATTAATGGTGGAATTTCAAATTGTTAAGTGGATAATTAGAAATGATAATTCACCAGACATACACTTGAGGTCCTATGGTAACAACCCAACCAATTACACCATACTGGAAAACTCTTAGGGTGTCTGCTCAACAGAAAATATCCACCTTATCTTCCTCACCTCATTCGTACAGATGGGCCTCTCCTAGCAACATTTTACACTGATCACTGTGCTTAGCCACAAGTGATTGGATAGAGGTCACCTGACCACTCTGGGCCGAGGAAATACTCTCTTCTAGAAATTTGAAATTAAAAAATAAGGTCTGCGTTGTTTTTTTTCTTTTTCTTTTTCATTTCAGAAACCACCAACCTCCTTATCATAAATTTCCTCTTTCTGCTTAAGCTGGTCTGTGCTAATTTCTGTAACTTCCATTCAAAATATTCTAACATCAATACATACCATACAGTCATTTCAAACTGAATCCAAAGCTAAGATTATGTCAACAAACAGATGGATGATCAACAGATGGATGGGTAATAGTATGTTGAAAATTTCAACATTTACACTATAGTATATGTATTTAAACATAAAACAGTGACAGATTAACAGTAATTATCCTTATTGTTAAGATAGGTAAATAAAAACATCAAATTGCCTTGAAACCAGGTGTATGATTTTTTCCACTAGACTTTGTCTGTTACTCTTAATGTCTGGCAGCTATAGATATCATTGCTGGTTCACACTCTTGGAGGTTATAAGGCATTCATTTTTATTGCTGATCACACATATATATTCCACAAATGTATTAGAGGACAAAGCTTGTGAAAATAGGTGAGAATAAAGGAATCTGATAGACATGCCTAGCTAAATGAGAGTGACATTTATAAAAACCTAAGTTCAAAGTCTTGCACAGAATAAATACATAATTTCAAGATATCTAATGCCTTTCTCAGACTTGACCTTTTGTTAAGATAGAGAACTACTAACTATTAGGATTATTAAGGGGCTTACTTTTAGCTGGGAAGTGTTGCTAAAATATTACATCTTACAAATTGCATACAGAGAAAGAAAAGGAAGCAAACCATGGAAGGAGATTCACTAGCTCTAGTAGTTTTGATATGAACCTGTTGGAAAAAGAAAAATAAAGAAAAAAAGAAACAACATAGGAAATGAAATCAACCCTGTCACTTATCGGAAATGGAGAACTGCCTCCACAGAGGTCCATTCTGATCCAAATCTTTCAACATGTGAGACTAATAGAAATACCTCTCCTTACTTGATTTTACAGATTTGGTTTTGTCATGATGAAAGTATTTTTTTATTTGTAATTAATAAAAACAACTTTCATTGTAGATCACTATCAACTAAACACTTTTAGAACTTACACCCAAATTTTGTCCATTTATTTCAACATCTTTTTTCTTCCACAGTTGGTTGAAGTTATTGCAATTCATTTTACTATCCCAGCGGAAAACAATATTAATATTAATTTTCATTCTGAACACTGTATAAAAAGAGATTTTTCCCATTATTAAAAAAGAAAAAACTGTTTAGCATATCTAAATGAAGAATATACAGTTTATAACAGAGTACAATAGCAATCATGAAAAGCTACAAAATGGTATTATTCTCTTAAGACTTCCATCAGACCAGCCATAGAAAGTGAAATATGAAATCTAAGCAAAACTGTTCAGACAGCATGCATAAATGCATATTGTAAATACTTCTATTCAGCTTATTAAAGGTTCCCATATTGTGTCTCTGTAATTTGTGGCTGTTTCATCAGCAGAGAGCATTGTCTTTAAGCTATAGTGCACATCACTTTTAAGAGTTAAAGGAAATGAAGAGAGTGAAAAAGCTATGAAAGCAAGCTGACTAATTTGTGGTAATATCAAACTGAATAAAGAGCTGATTTCATCAAAGGCAGATGGAAGGATATTTCTGTTTTTTCAAATGTTAATGAATAAATAGCATTTAATTTCATAAATTTTCAAAGTTATTCTGAAGATAATTATTTCATAAAAATTTCTCATTTCCACCACATGCAAGCAGCTGCACTAAATATAAGACAATGGGAGACATGTGCATGCAATTCAGGGTGCATGTTAATACCTCATTATCATAATTCAGAGGTGGCTTCTACATACTATGAAAGTTATCAGGGAAGAAGGCTTACTGATGAGAACAGTCCTTTTAAATTCATGTCCAGGGATACTGAACAAGATGAGAATTTAAGCCAGAGAAACTTGGCCTATTTTGCCAAAGGAATCTGTAACTCTGAAGCAATTCCCCTAACTTTTCCTGTTTTAGAATTAACCAATTCACATTATCTAATTTTGGATTATGCATCCTGAGTCAAGGACATTCTTCACATATGGCATGCTGGCTCTTACATCTAGAAACAACTTGAGGAAAAGAGTATCAGAGAAGCAAAACCACGTGATAGTTAATTATACACCAATAAAGATGTTAAAAAAATTTAAATAAACACGTGATAGGTCAGGTTTATAAGAAGCTGCAAAATGCAGTTACATTAATTGTTCAGGAATAAATTGGGAGATTAGGATTGACAAATATACACTACTATATATAAAATAGATAACTAATGAGGACCTACTGTATAACATAGGGAACTCTTCTCAATACTCTGTAAGGACCTATATGGGAAAATAATCTAAAAAAGAGTGGATATATGTATATGTATAACTGATTCATGTTGCTGTACAGCAGAAACTAACACAACATTGTAAATCAACTATAATAAAAGTTTAAAAAAAGAAAATGGCAAATCTAGAAAACATAAAACATGATAATGATAACACCTCTTTGTTAGAGCATCCGAAGCACACATTTTAGAGGAAAAATGAATTGCCTTCTTTATCATAAGTATGGAGTTTCAGTAAATGGAATAGAGGAAGTCACATGCAGGCAGAGCTGGTATTAATGATGTTTTGATAATGATGATGATTTTGATGTTGTCCATCTTGAACGGGAGCTGAAGAAATCAAGGAGATGGGAAGAAGGAACTAGTACAGGACCTGAGAGGAAGGTTATATTGGTTGACACTGAGACAAGTTGAGTCTAATTGGGAGGCAGAGAGTTCAGTGCGATACTGTTGGGCCCCTGTTGGCCGTCAAAGACATTGCTGATTGAAGTGCATTGCAATTGAGAAGAAGGAAACCTCTACAGCCTTTCTTGTTTTCAGAGACATGGATAGAGGATGACCTAAATCTTTGCTACTCAATGTCTGCACACCAGCAGTGGGATCATCAGCATTTATTGTGAGCTTATTAAAAATGCAAAATCTCAACGCTCACCCCCAACCTTACTGATTCAAATATGTGTATTTTAAACAATATTCCCAGGTGATTCATACTCAAATATGTGTATTTTTAACAATATTCCCAGGTGATTCATAGGTACTTAACATTTGAGAAGCTATTAATTAGAGTAGATGAAAGTGGACCTTGACTCCAGTCTTTTCATTTTCAGTTTATACTATTCAAGAGTCCCAGATTAATTTTCTTAACTTAAGACACTTTTCATTTCATATCTTTAATTAAAAAAACTTCAAAAGTCTTTTATTAAATTAAAACAAGTTTTAAGGCATTCTAAGTACTCCAAAATCTGATTCTATTCTACTGTCTCTATATTCTCCCACTTGTCTTCCCTTTACCAAAGCCTCAGTGAAATTACACTGATTGTTGCTGTATGAATATACTGGCACTTTCTGGCCTCCTTTGTCCTACTCCTGCTGCTTGTATTCCTACTCTACCCATACTAATGTAACTTGAAATGCCCAATTTTCTATTCTGTCTTCCATGAAGTCTTCTGTAATATCTCCATCTGCATTTTTGATAATTCCATATCATCTTGTTCATACCTCTCTCATGATCTTTTTCCTTTTTTTTTTTTTTTTTTTTTGTGGTACGTGGGCCTCTCACTGTTGTGGCCTCTCACATTGCAGAGCACAGTCTCCGGACATGCAGGCTCAGAGGCCATGGCTCACAGGCCCAACCGCTCCACGGCATGTGGGATCCTCCCGGACCAGGGCACGAACCCCTGTCCCCTGCATCAGCAGGTGGACTCTCAACCACTGCGCCACCACACCAGGGAAGCCCCTCTCATGATCTTTTTTGTGTGTTCCTTAATGCATTCATTGACAACAGTTAATTTAGATGAGTCATGTCACCACTCTGAAATTCAGTTTAGTCATCTGTCAGAGAGATCATCACATACCTGTTCAACAGGCTTAGTGTGAAATAATTTATGAAAAATCTCCAAAAAATATGAATTGTCATGCAAGTGTAAGCTGCTCATAATTTTTAGCCTCTTCTCTGAAAGGTAAAGCCCTTGAGGGTAGAGATCATGTTTGTACACTTCTGTACTTTCCACAGATTATGTATAATAAAAGCACTCAATAAATTTTAAACAAATGTATACTTAAATATATTTTCATTTTTGCTAAGTTCTATATATGTGAAATATACATACACAGCTATATCACTATTTTTTTTTGCAAAAAACTATGTGTTTATGTACCTCCTCAAAAGCTTCAGTTTTTGTCTTGATTTCTTTCATTTCTTTAAGCATTGTCTTTGCAAATACAATCCCAACCAACTATATTAGTTAGCTTCATGTTATGGTTATAATTCCTATTCCATTTTTATAATATTCCCTCAGTGCTAGAAGGTCTTTTTGGTTCCATCATTACCAGCTTCTCAGCTGAAATGATGGACAAACATGCAGGCTCTAGAGTCAGACTGCCTCAGTTGCAATCTCAGCTACACCTCTTAGTAACCAAATCACCTTAGAAAATTAGTTTACTTGCTCTGTGCCTTGGGTTTCTTATCTTTAGAAGAAGGACAGTAATAGAACTCAACTTATGACATTACTGAGAGATTAAATATATTAACTCATGTAAACTGCTTAAAGAAATGCTTGTCACAAAGAAACTTTCAATTAATGTTCGCTATGACTATGAAGATTATGAAGATGATGATAATATGTGCTATTGTGTGTAAAAAAATCTTCGTAATCTAAAAAGAACTGCACCAATTTTAGGATTTTTTAAATTATTACTTAACTCAGAATAGGTCCCTCTTATAGGTAAATAGATTCCTCTCGATTTATTTAAGTCAAACTTTAAAGAAATCTGAAACTCCTTTCAAATAATAATCATTATATATCTTTTATGCATTTTACATGATATCAATAAATAGAGTGAATCATTCTAATTTCAGGAAAGAGAAAACGTTCTCATGGGAACTGAAAGCCAATTTGTCATTCAATATTAATTGGGCGATGTTGCTGTCAATGTAGATGCTGCTGGTGACTTCTATTGATGAAAATAGAGAACTGGTAATGATTCTGGTTGATTTGTATATTCATAAAGGAGAGCAATGGAGAAAACATAAGATGAATCATTTTTCTCTACAATGTATATCAATATTTCCAAATAAATGTGTTTATTAGTAGAAAATCGTATTTAGTCTTTATAAAAAACTAACATGGAAACATTAGAATTAGCTAAATTTATCAAGAATTTGGAGTTTATTTCAAAAGCAAAACATTATATATAGACCTATATGTCTGGGCTATGCAGGTACTATCATGTTCCTACTTTAACCTATTATGAGAAAAAATTTGGGATAAAATGAAAAAAAAAAAAAACTAAAGCAGAGATGTGACCTCTAAGATTCAGACAGATCAAGATATATAACACAGGGAGTTTTCATCAGACTATTTACAAATGTATGTAAAAAATATTCTGGCAGAAAAAGGCAGCCACTGATTGAAACAAGATTTGTGCATCCTGAGAGGTGACTCTTGAGAACAGTGTGACTGTTTAGAAACAATGTAATGGAATCTATAAGAAAAAAAGTACAGAAAGAAGTCCCCAAGCATAACTTTGTTCTGGGACAACTGGACCAACTGCAGTGAGTAGGCTTCTAGCTCCACAACCCTTTCTCCAGTATCTGAAAACTTTGCTGCCTTAGCAAAGGTGTTTTTGTCTTTTGTTTGTTTGTTTTTATTTCCTCCACTTATTATACTCACCTGCTGTTTTCAAAGGGAATTTACTTATAATTGAACTGCTACCCTCTGAGGAAGCTTACAGTATAATAGGTGAGAAGTCAAGAATAATTAAAGAAAGGAATACTTTTGTACATCTCCCAGAAGTCAAGGTAGATCTTTTTTATAAATAACTCTCCACAGACTTACCAGAAATACTACATTTGCAGCATTGTGTGATAGCATTCAAATTTCACTTTTTAGTGACAAAAAATTTGAAGTAATTATCTTGGCTTGATTTCTTAGTAAAATATAGAGGCTTTCAGGGAAGTCAGAGTACTAGAATTGCTTCTTTCTTCCCCTCTTCAGGAATGATATTGAAATTCAAGAATAAACTTCCACTTAAGAGAGAATTAAATAAAAAGCATTCACTGTAGTCAACACAAAGCAAAGACTAATAATTTTAGGGCTCAATTTCCTTAAAAGATGAAATAAGTTTAGGTTAATGTATAAAAGTTCTCCTGTAATGATTTCACTTGCAATTTCTCTATGGGGAAGCATTCACCAGCTCCAACTGGTTTCTCAACAGAAAAATGCACTAGAAAAACAGCAAAGTGACATATGATGGCAAAGCAGGAGGAATTATGATTTAACAATAGAGGAAGGTAATTCATATCCTAGACACAGCCTATTTACTATTATAATCTTTTTAGTTTGAGTTTCTCAGAAGACAGAGTGCACGTGAATACTGGCCCTTATAATACAATGGCATATACCATTTTAATACACTATGCCATATAAATTCAAATATTTAAATTTTAATCTTTTATATAAAAAGCAATACGGATATTTTAAGATAGCTGCTTCTTCCTGAGTACATATAACTCCTACTTATAAATACACTTATTTTTTATACTTTTCTTATAGAGATAATTGCCAATATTATTTACAATATTTATAATGGCATTTAAGTCTTAAGATTGCTTTATGTGTTGCAACTAAGGATTGAACTAAAGGGATCAGCATTTTAACAAAAATTTCTTAGGCTTTTGACTTTCCATATGCAAAATCTTTTTAGTGGGCTCCAAGTGAAATATTGCCTCTCCAATTTTAGGAAAGCGTACCATTAGCACGCAGCTCCAGGTTACATGGCTTTTGGTTGTTCTCCATGTGTTTGGAAGTGAGATTGAGAAGAATTACTTATGTACAACCCCCTTTTTCCCTGTTTGCTCTGTCTCTCCTTTTTCTAATCCCCTGACACATACTAAGCAAACTATCTTAAAGTTCTGGACTATAAGACATTCCAAATTGTTCTAATGGAAGTTTACAGTATACCTTTGTCCTACACCTTGTCTGGAAACGTGCCTGCACCTACTCAGAAGACACATCCAGCTTATATTCCTTACCTATGGGGAGACCTTTCAATTTAGCTAGTATATACATGAGAATAAAGACAAGAGGATGTGAAGACAGTAATCTTTTTGGGAAAGAGAGAAAAAAAATTCAGGATTGAACAAGGACATTTGAAACTTTTAAAAAGAAAGAGGGGATAGGAAGCTAAATAAACAGAGTATAGGGGCTTTAGGGAGAACAAAAAGTCCAATATTTCTTAGTTTTGTTAAATTGAGTCTGAAAGAGTGTTCCTAATGAGTTCAAAATGTCTGTTTATCCAGCAAGCAGTTGGAAGGCAGGAAGAAGGTTTTACTCCATTTGTTGAATGAAACAGTATATAAGGAGATTAATGAATATATTATTTTTTGTCTGCATAGAACAGGTGAGAAATATCATTCTTAAATGCCAATTTAGGTAAATATCACTACTATTATTATTACTAATTAAAACAATAATAATGATGTACTAGCATCCTAACTATATAGATGAGGAAGCTGAGTCTGATAATACCTAAATAACATGCTCAACCTTATTCTGGTTTGTGGCAAGGCCTCAGTCAAATTAAAACAGTCTTTAAGCCCATTGTGGTCTGACATATGACCATCAGCTGCCACCATGTTTTAATAAGAAAAGCAGTTGCCATTACCCATCATAATAGCAGTAGATATTCAGTCACTACTTTAACAACTATAGGTAATCCCTGGTCTCTGTTTTCCATCTCTACAGTGTTGGATCTAAGGTTGAGAATCACATCCCAGTTTTGTTCCACATTAGTTGCCAAAGCAAACACATTATTCCTCCATTCATAATTGCATACCTACATCATGCTAGATACCAGGCTGAGGTACGAAGCAGAGTGAGCAAAGCAGACATGAGCCCCACCCGCATGGAGCTTATAGCTTAGTTGGAAAAATAAGTAATGATTAAATAAAGATACAAGCATATTCTTAAACACTGTTAAATGAGATAGGAAAAGTAAATGAAGAAAAGAGATCATCCTTGGGTCATGAGCTAGCCTGTTAGTGTCAGGAAAATTTGAGCAGACATTTGAAGGGTAAAGAGTTAACCAAGTGAAGGGGGATTGCGTTAGATGGAATGACAAGTGCAAAGGCCCTAAGGCAGGGAGAATATGCTGAAAAAAAAAACAACGTGGCTGGAACACAACACTCAAGAAGGAAAGCAACATGAAATAAGGCTGACATGGAAAAGGCAGGGACCAGATCACACAGTACATTGTAGATGATTCTGTTTGCCTGGACAGTCCTGGGTTACAGTTGTCCTGGTATAAGTATTAACAGTGACACCTTTCACTCATAAAGCATCCTGGTTTGAATGATAAATTATATGATCACCTACTTAGAGACCATGTTATGATTTGGGTTATTATTATAAGAATAAAATCACTGCCATTAAAGCATTTACAAAAGGAGTAATATGATCAGATTTGGGTTTTGTAAAGATTCCTCTAACTATAATGGGGAGAACAAGTTGGGAAGTAAAAATTACAACAGAAGACTTCACCTCAGTCTCTGGAGCGCCCAAACTCCTTGGGACCCTATCTAGTCTTTGAGGGTCAGGGAAACTTGAAGGGTAAGGAGTTAACCAAGTGAAGAGAAATTGGGTTAGATGGAAAAATGATATGTGCTCCAGAGAGATGGAATGGGACTGCTCATCTCTGTGGTCTGGCAAGGGAAGATAGACTCAGGTCATGTCCTATGAAATAATTCCACCTTCCTCTTATGTAGGCTTTTCCCAGAGGGATGCCGCCTTCTTCCCACCCATGGTTGAGTTGGTTAGCCTATATAATAACAATAGCTGATATTTGATGTACAAATAAGAGTTTTAAGAACTTTACATGTAATCTCTTACTTAATCAGCACACTATCCCTGTGAGATAAGTACTATTATTAATGTCTTACAAATGAGAAAATTAACTTTACTGCAGTTAATCAGCTAGTAAGTGACCCCATAAGAATTTGAACCTATGAAATCTGACCCCAAAGGCTGGACATTTAACCATTATCCTATAACATATCTGGTATCATCCTTTTAACCACTAAGCAGGCATCATACCCTGAACTCCAACCATCTCATATGCAACTCAATACGCTGCTAGCTTTTCTCTCCTGATCCTCATATGTCCCAATCATTTCAAGAGACTTATTAAGAATGAAAAATGTAAAATCACAGCTTACCCCTAACTTCGTGATTGAAGCCTGTCTCCTGAGACCCAGGGGAATAACTTGAAGTAAAACCAAGAAATGCCATTGGACTAAGATTTCTCTATGTCTATGATGCCTTGGTGAACCACAGTAAAGCATGATTTACCTTTGCAATATTCTACTATGGACTATCCAGCTACCTTTAACACCTGCCATTCATCAGGAGCCAGTTTAATCCATTAATTCCATGCATAAGCTTTCCTTTTTTCCCCCAAATCCACTATTCACAATTTTATAATCCTGTATGTCCCCAGCAAACCTGGGCCTGGATCACGTCTAAGGAAATTGAAAACAGATTTCTTTAATTGAGAGATATTAAGAATCTTACTCTGGGAGCTATATTAACAGAATGTTAGTTGGGTGTCATCAAGGTCTCCAGTTTTCCCCTATATCCATTTTCCTAGCAGGTTGACAATCCCTTTTGCTCTACTCACCTGCAACTGTTATAAAGTGCCTTCCTGTTCACTCCTAGGAATTTATCTTTCTGGGTTGGCTTGTCCTACCTATTTTCTCCAAATGTTAATAAATACTTATTGACCTTCTCACACTAATTGGGGTTTCAGTTGGAATTAGCATTGCTTTTTTGGGTTTCCTAACTATAGAGAAGAGGGCCCAATTAGTTCTTTAGGCTTATCTACCGCTGGCATTTTCCTAATAGTTAACAAGGGTCAACTTGTGGTAATTTTTTTTTTTTACAACTCACTTTGTTGTAATACATTCTGTCTACCCTCTCGAACACCCCCTCACTTCCAATGTCACAAATGAGATATGGTGTTATCTCTTAAGATTCCACAACAAATCACACTTATCTGTCTTCTCTGGGTTAGCCATAATGCCTAGGGCTTTAGCCTTTAAGGGGTGGTAGGAAAGTTCTTTTATCAGAAGTTTTAATTAGACATAGCTTTAAATTTCATTCTACTTGCATTTTGGTTGCTTTGCAAATTTTTAACAATCCTACACACCAGAATCAATAAAAATTGGCCAATATCCACTACAATTTCATTTATTTTTCCCTATGAACTCTCCAATATTTATTGACACGTAAGGATTCTATGCTGGGCTATTTTTGTTTTAAGTTGTAACTATATTTTATATTTGGTTCTGTAATGTCTTAAATAGCCAGCTAAGCTCTAAGTCAAACACCATAGGTACTTTTAACCAGATGTGCTTAAATAATTTTCTTTGTGAAATTTTAGTGAGGGTTACCCAGAGTCAAAAACTTATATGTGTTTTTCAAGTAAATAATAAAAAAATAAAATAAAAATGGAAATGTGGCCTATCACACTAAACTGCCATTGGTTAATCTGTGTTACTTCAACTCTCTGAGCCTTCTGTGTAACATAAAGTTTGTTGAACTGTACAATTTCTGTTCTTTGAAAGTTTAAATTTTAGCCTTTAAACATGTCATATCACAATACTAGTGTTTAAACCAAATATTTTACTATATAGCCCTAAAAACTATATAGCCCTAAAAAGTATGAGTCTTTTAGACATTTACTGGATGCCTACTATGTGCTAGACACTACTCGAAACAATTTTACTAACTCAGTGAGGTATATGTGTATCATTTGTATCTTATAAATGAAAAACTAATGCTCAAAGACATCAAATCCTTCATCAGGGTCACAAGCCTAAAGGCAGCATACATCAGTTGCTCTGACTCCAAAGCCAATGCTGTAGCATTCAGTTCCTTGATACACAGAAGCTAAGTCAAGTAAAAGAGGGTAAACTGGCATTCTTATCAATTAGAAAAGTCCCCATCTCCATTCAGCGATTTTATCCACTTTTGGAATCGGCCAGGATATCTTTCTGAAGCCCTATCTCAGAAAAAAATATTCACACATAAGTAGAACATTAGTGCAAAGAATGCTCCAGTGAAATTCCTTTAATACAATTTTATCTCTTAATTCCCTCAAGCAAAGCAATCTCCTAGGATTGTGATTTCTTTGGCTGTACCCCCTAATATTCTAGACATAAGGTGTCTCTAACAAAACTGAATTCCAAGAAGAGGATAACCAACAAGTGCTTATTAAACAATACTTCTATTCAGCCCTTCAACAAATATTGATTGGGTCCTTGCTGTGCATAGACTCTGTATGTATAACCAATTCAACAAGTCCTCACTCTGCAGGATGGACAGGTTTGTATGAACTGGGAATGGGAGAGCAACTCAAGTGGTGCTATAATGTGAAGGCAGCTTTAAGTAGAAAAATTAAGCCACCATCACCAACAAAATGCTCTATGCTAGGAGGAATAGGTCGAAATCAAACATCGATTTTCATCAGATTATAGAGAGCCTTGAATGTCAGCCTAAGGAGTCTGGCTGATTTCCCAAAGATGACGAATGTACAAATCACTCTTAGTGTTATTTCTAAATCCAATTCAAAACAAGAAAAATCAGCGATGATTAACATAATCGATCATCAGTCCTCTTGTGCTATTTTTGAAGAAGTTGGATAATTCCTCTACTTGTCAATTTCTACTTAAAAAAATGAAATTTGCTGTCCTCTTTCTCTTCACATATTCAGCATGATTATAGACAGCCACTCAGTTTACTTACCTTAGATAATTTGATACAACATAGAAAAATCAAGTCAGAGCATCCTAATATCAATACTTTCTGTGGCATTGTCCCCTACTGCTTTTTTGCAACTGTTCCAGCTTCCTGGTGTCATCTCTATATCATGACACTGGTGGTATGGGAGAACTAGTGTTGTTATTCATATAGAAAGCTTTTTATTGGAGACGGAGGGATTTGAGCTTCTTATTAGACAGAAGCCAAAGTTGATTTGGGGACTCTATATTTTCAAAGAATACAGGATACTAAGCAATACCTATCAGAGTTGATATACCCCCAAAATTATAATAAAAAATGAAACCCTAACAACATACCCTTTCTCAAACTTATAGTCATTTTTGAACTATGGAGATACATCCATAGATCTGATTTTTTTACAGGTTCAGACTATAAATTATAGACTCTCAATCTGGAGAACAGTAAAGGGGGCAGGTTAGAATGAACACATTCTTAGCAGTTTTTCTCATTACAGTTAGTAACTGAAATTCATTAGGTTTTTAGCTTTATTTCCTATGTAAGTTTACTTTTGATAAACTCTAAAACCATCTAAATTTCTACTAGAAAGAAGAAATTCTTTCTGTCCACATCTCCACCTGGCAAAACACTAGGACACCTTTGGAGAGCAATGTGTCTTATACAAGTGTGAATGGACAATTTAGAATAACTTTTAAAATTTTGGAAGCTAGTCTATAAATATGTTAGTTGTATTGTACTCTACGAGAGCAAATCAGTCCATCTTACCTATTTCAGTATAGTTTAATTTTCATTCATTTGTTCATTCATTCATTCACGAGGTAGCATAAAGTGGTGAAAAGACAATGGGCCTTTGGATTAGATGGGCTCATGCTGAAATTATAGCTTGCTACTTAGAGAAAGTGAAATTATTTGTTCGATCAATGCAGCAATGACAAGAGATAGGCTTGAGAAATGTCCAGTAGTCTATCTTTTAAGTTCTTCTAAATTTGGTGCAATGGAGAAACAAAATTATTTTAAAAGTGAAATTATAATACAGTGAGGTAAGTAGTTTAACAGGAGTGTTCAAGATGGTCCTCTAAACAAACTGGAGGGAAAAGGCATCCTGGGCTATAAGTTATAACATGAGTACTTAAAGTAAAGAAGAAATTGACCAAGTGAAGGGGACAAAGGGATGAGGATATTAGAAGGAGAAAGTGTATCCCATCTAAGGAAATAGAGCAGAAGTGTTATAGCCCAGAGTAGAGGGAAGAAAAATGTCATATAAGGCAATGAAATAACTGAATCTGGCAGAAACTTAGAATGCAAGGGGGAATGCCATGGTCATCCAAGCAACTGTTTGCAGCACAACACTGAGGCTTTTAGTTTTCTTAAAAGAACCAATAGGGCCTCCCTGGTGGCGCAAGTGGTTGAGAGTCCGCCTGCCGATGCAGGGGATGCGGGTTCGTGCCCCGGTCTGGGAGGATCCCATATGCCGCGGAGCGGCTGGGCCCGTGAGCCATGGCCGCTGAGCCTGCGCGTCCGGAGCCTGCGCGTCTGGAGCCTGTGCTCCGCAACGGGGGAGGCCACAACAGTGAGAGGCCCGCATACCGCAAAAAAAAAAAAAAAAAAAAAAAAAGAACCAATAAAGACAGAACACTGTCACAGAGAGATCATGCATATAATTGTTCAATGTAGCCTCTTATGACCCCATGTATTTCTGTTGTAATCTTTTCTTTTTTATTTATAGTTTCATTTTTTTGAGTCCTCACTTTTATTTCTTGGTTAGTGTAGCTGAAGGTTTGTCAATTCTGTTCATGTTTTCAAAAAACTCTTAGTTTTATTGATTTTTTTCTATTGTCTTTCTAGTCTCAATTTTTAAAATTTTTGCTCTAATCTTTATTATTTTATTACTTCTGTTAACCTTAGGCTTAATTTATTTTTCTAATTCCTTGAGGTGTAAAGTTACATTGTATATTTGAGATATGTTTTTCTTATGTGGGTATTTACCTCCATAAATTTCCCACTTAGAAAATGTTTTTTTGCATCCCATAAGTTTTGTATATGTGTATTCATTTTCATTTGTCTCAAGATACTTTCTGATTCACCTTTTGGTTTCTTCTTCAACCCTTTGATTGTTCAGGAGTGTTTTGTATAATTTCTAAGTATTAGTGAATTTTCTAATTTTCCTCCTGTAATTTGATTTCTAGTTTTGTACCATTGTGATTGGAAGAGATACTTGATAGGATTTCAATCTTCTTAAGTTTGTTAAGACTTGCTTTATGGCTCAACATACGATTTATCCTGGAGAATGTTCCATGTATGCTTGAGAAGAATGTGTATTCTGGTACTGTTGGATGGAATGCCCTCTATATGTCTGTTAGGTCAAAGAGGATAGTAGGAGCAATCATACACCAACAAGTTGGACAACCTAAAGAAAATGGATAAATTCCTAGAAACATACAACCTACCAAGACTGGATTTGAAGAATTAGAAAATCTGAATAGACCACAAATCATGAAGGAGATTGAAGCAGTAATCAAAAATTTCCCAACAAAGAAAAGCTCAGGATCAGTGGGCTACCAAACATTCAAAGAATAATGAATGCCAATCTGTCTCAAACTCTTCCAAAAAGCTGAAGAGGAAGGAACACTCCCAAACTTATTTTACCAGGCCAGCATTATCCTATACCAAAACTAGATGAGGACACTACAAGAAAAGGAAACTACAGGCAAATATATCTGAAAAATAAATATGCAAAAATTCTAACAATCTAACCTCAACAGCACAATAAAAATATCATATACTATGATCAAGTGAGGTTTATACCTGCGATGCAAGGGTGATTTGACATATGCAAATTAATAAATGTGATACACCACAATGATAGAATTAAGGGTAAACATCCTCTGATCATCTCAATAAATAAAGGAAAATTGTTGTGACATAATTCAACACTCTTTCAAGATATAAATTCTCAATAGACTGGGTATAGAAGGAATATACTACCGCATAATAATAGCTGTATATGTCTAACCCACAGGCAACATTATACTCATTGGCGAAAGGTTGAAACCTTTTTCTCTAAGATATGGAAAAAGACAAAAGTGCTTATTCACTGCTCCTATTTGACATAGTATTGGAAAGTCCTAGACAAAGCAAATAAGCACAAAAAAGAAATAACAGGCATCTGAATTGGAAAGGAAGAAGTAAAGTTGTCTGTAATTGCACATCATGTGATTTTATATGTAGAAAATCCTAAAGACTTACCATTTTAATTATTTTAAATGTATAATTCAGAGGCATTAATTACAATCACAACATTGTACAGTCATCATCACCATCTATTTCCAAAACTTTCATCACTCCAAACAGTGGCTCTTTAACCATGCATCAATAATATACCATATACCCTCTCCTCAGTTCCTGGTAACCTCTAATTTCTTTCTCTATAAATTTGCCTATACTAGATATTTGATAAAGTAAAAGCAAGAAAATAAAAAAAAACAGATAAATTGAACTTCATCAAAATTAAAAACTTTTGTGCACCAAAGGACACTGTTAGTCAATAGAGTGAAAAGACAACTTATAGTATAAAAGAAAATATTTGGAAATAATATTTCGGATAAGAGTTTAATATCCAAAATATATAAACAATTCCTACAACTCAACAACAACAACAACAACAACCCAAAAAACTCAGTTAAAAAAATAAAGAAGTTGAATAGACTTTTCTCCAAAAAAGATATAAAAGTGGTCAAAAACAAATGAAAAGATACTCAATAGGTTTAGTCATTAGGGAAATGTAAATTGAAACTACAATGAGATACCACTTCACACTTACTAGGATAGCTATAATCAAGAAAAATTTAAAATAACAAGTGTTGGTGAGGATGTGGAGAAATTGGGACCCTAATACATTTCTGGTGGAAAGGAAAAATGGTATATCCACTGTGGTAAACAGTTTGGTGTTTCCTCAAAAAGCTAAAAAAAAGTACCACATGACCCAGAAATCCCACCCAAGTATATACCCCAAAGAACTGAAAACAGGGACTCAAACACATGCTTGTATAACAATGTTCATTAGAATATTATTCACAATAGCCAAAAGGTGGAAACAACTCAAGTATCCATCAACGGATGAATGGATAATCAAAATGCAGTATAGTTTACAATGAAATATTCATTTATAAAAAGTAATAAATCTCTGATAGATGCTACCACATGGATGAACCTTGGAAATATTATGCTAAGTGAACTAAGCTAGATACAAAAGGACAAATATTCTATAATTCTTGCATTATTTTTCTTCATCTTCAGCACCATTGAAATTGTTTCAGCAAGTCAGTCTTTAACCACAGTTGTCTCTGAGATCCTGGCATTCTTAGTTTTTATCTTGTAAATCTGTTGGGATTTTGCATGGATCAGCTTTATACTATTTCCACTGTATCATCATTATAAAAAACTGTTCCTTACAGATAATAGTAGATGTTCAGTGATAATGTGAATTAAAACCTACAACAGGGCTTCCCTGGTGGCGCAGTGGTTGAGAGTCCGCCTGCCGATGCAGGGGACACGGGTTCGTGCCCTGGTCCAGGAAGATCCCACATGCTGCAGAGCAGCTGGGCCCGTGAGCCATGACAACTGAGCCTGTGAGTCCAGAGCCTGCTCCACAATGGGAGAGGCCACAACCATGAGAGGCCCACGTACCGCAAATAAATAAATAAATAAATAAATAAATACAACAGTTAAAACAAAACATGCAAGCATACACTTGTCTTAGTCCATCAGGGCTGCTATAATGAAAATACCATAACCTGGCAGCTTAAATAACAAATATTTATTTCTCATAGTTCTGGAGACAGAAAGTCCACAATTAAGGTGCAGGCAGATCCTCTGTTAGGTAAGGGGCCACTTACTGATTCATAGAGGGCTGTCTTCTTCCTGTGTCCTCACATGGCAGAGGAGTGAGAGAGCTCTCTGATGTCTCTTTTATAAGGGCACTAATCTCATTTATGAGGGCTCCAGTCTTATGACCTAATCACCTCCCAAAGGCCCATCTTCCTAACACTATCACATTGCGGGGTAGGATTTTGACATATGAATTTTGAAGGAACACAAACAGTCTACTGTGACATATATACTGAAGTACTCCATATATAAAAGTTTAATGAAATAGAGTTTCTTTGAAGATATTTAATTCCAAGGAGAAGGCAGGGCCCACTCTTGAAGATGTTATTTTACAATATGGGGATTAATCAGTGTATAACTTATAGTCGATCCTCCAAGTCTGCAGTTCCTCTGCATCGAAGGATTCAACCAACCAGGAACTGTGTAGTACTGTAGTATTTACTAATAAAAAATATCCATGCATAAGTAGACCCATGCAGTTCAAACTGGAGTTGATCAAGGGTCAACTACTTCAAGTGGAACTAATCAAATTATTAAAGAAAGAGAGAAATATGACCCTAGTGTAAATATTCATTTTAGCTGTATATTTTCATATGTTTTGCTTGATAAAATACAATATTAAAATATTGCCCAGAAAAAAATCCATTTAGATTTAAAATTTTTCCTTAAGTTTCTTTTACTAAACAAAAATTAAGTGTTAGGTATTAGGAAATAATGGAAAATAAAATAGATTTTTAAAAATAATAAATATCTTTTTTAAAAAATTATTCTTTATAGGATTTTTACATTTAACACAAACATTAAAAGTCAAGCTTAAAATTAAATCATAATTATATTAAAATTAATTAAAATTAGGTCATCTGTGTATAATAAAAACCATATTTCATTGCATGTTACTAACAAGAAAATTTTAGAATCCAGTACTTCTTTTTTTTTTGAACTAAAAATTTCCAATCACAGAGCCACAGCTGATGCCAAAGATAAATAGAATTCATTCAATAGCAGCCCAATAGGCAACGTAAAAACTATTCCTGCTGAACAAGTTTTTTTCTACTTTGAGACACAAAAGCCTAATCTTGTTACATTTGAATATGTAATCCCTGTCCTATCACATTCTGATAAGCATCTTTTAGTGCTGGAAGTGCAATTTTCTCTTTAGCTTTAAAAACTTCTTCCTTTACTATAAATAGCAAGTGATTTATTGTCAACCTGCAAAATTTATTTATGTATTTTTTTCAGTGTTTAACAATTTGATTCAAAATTTAATAATGAAAAACTGCCTAGTCAAGGCTTTAGGATTAAGAAAAAATAATAAATTTTGAAAAGAAAAACCAAAAGAGTGATTACTTACAAACTATTGAAAACATGGTTGTGAAAATAAAAAATTCAATACTCTGTGGACAATATATTAGATAAAATAAGTGAATTTCACAAGAATTTCTAATGACAAGGTTGATATACAAAAATCAATTGTATTAATAAACACCAGAACAAAAAATCATTTTCCAAAAAAATATTTATCAGAATATCATCCAAAAAAATCTATTACCCAGAAATATATCTAAGAACAATGTACAAGACTTTTGTAGTTAAAATTAAAAACTATTAATAAGAAAAAATATTTTAAAGAACAAAAATATGGAACAAAAGAAAAAAATGGAAAAAATGATGGAAAGAAAAGTCATCTTTAAAGATGCAAAACTCAATGATTTAAAGTTATAAAATTTTCCTAAATTGATCTGTAGATCTTATGCAATTCGAATAAAAATTTCAAGGGTGTTTGTGCATGCAAATTGATGTCAATACTAACATTTTATAGCAATGCAAAAAATAGTCCAAACTTTGTTTTGAAGATCAAAGCTGTGCACTTACACTACTAGACATCAAAACTTAATAATGAAATTACAACAATTTAGACTGTTGGATATTGGTACAAGGAAAGACTAAAAGACAAAAGAAAGATTTTCTTTTAAGTCCAGAAGTGAAATTGCAATAAAATGAGAAAAAGTTAGTCTTTATAATAATTGATGCTGGGCCAATTGAAAATGCAAATTGAAAAATTGACCTCCTACTTCCCACCATACATAAAAAATCAATTTTATATGAATTGTAGCTCTAAAAGTGAATAAGAAAAGAGTATGCTCCTAGAAAATAAATAAGAAAATATCTTCATGACCTTGGAGTAAGTAAAAATATTGCAAATGGAATGCAAAATTGCTAATCCTAAAAGTCATTTCTGCCTATCACATCAGTTTGGACTAAAAGTGCCACACCAACTGGCTTCTATAATGCCTGCCAACAGAGATATAAAAAGCAACCCAGAAGTTTGGACGCATTAACCCCCAATAAGGCAAACGTTGACCAATGAGAGATAGAAGATGGAAGAGAAGAAGGAATGAGGAGACAAATTATCTTATCTTTTATCCCTCCAAGGTACCATTCCAAGGAACAGCTTCTCTGTCCAAAAGCATCCTGTGATCTTAAGTATTGGATCTACTGAGCAATCAACTATGTCTGCTGTGACTTATTATAAAGCAGTAATCTATTTCCTTTGAATGCCTCTCATCTCTCACTGACACATTTTCTTTTTTTTTTAAACTTTATTGGAGTATAATTGCTTTAAAATGGTGTGTTAGTTTCTGCTTTATAACAAAGTGAATCAGTTATACATATACATATATCCCCAAACCTCCTCCCTCTTGCACCTCCCTCCCACCCTCCCTATCCCACTCCTCTAGGGGTGGACACAAAGCACCGAGCTGATCTCCCTGTGCTATACAGCTGCTTCCCACTAGCTATCTATTTTACATTTGGTAGTGTATATATGTCCATGCCACTCTCTCACTTCATCCCAGATTACCCTTCCCCCTCCCCATGTCCTCAGGTCCATTCTCGAAGTCTGTGTCTTTATTCCTGTCCTGCACTTAGGTTCTTCAAAACATTTTTTTGTTGGTTCCATATATATGTGTTAGAATATGGTATTTGTTTTTCTCTTTCTGACTTACTTCATTCTGTATGACAGACTCTAGGTCCATCCACCACACGACAAATAACTCAATTTCATTTCTTTTTATGGTTGAGTAATATTCCATTGTATATATGTGTCACATCTTCTTTATCCATTCATCTGTTCATGGACTGCTAGGTTGCTTCCATGCCATGGCTACTGTAAATAGAGCTACATTGAACATTATGGTGCATAGCACTTTTTGAATTATGGTTTTCTCAGGGCATATGCCCAGTAGTGGGATTGCTGGGTCATATGGTAGTTCTATATTTAGTTTGTAAGGAACCTCCATACTGTTATCCATAGTGGCTGTATCAATTTACATTTCCACCAACAGGGCAGGAGGGTTCCCTTTTCTCCATACCCACTCCAACATTTATTGTTTGTAGACTTTTTGATGATGGCCATTCTGAATGGTATGAAGTGACACCTCATTGTAGTTCTGACTTGCATTTCTCTAATGATTAGTGATGTTGAGCATCCTTTCATGTGTTAGTTGGCAACCTGTATATCTTCTTTGGATAAAAGTCTATTTAGGTCTTCTGCCCATTGTTGGATTGGGTTGTTTTGTTTTTGATATTGAGCTGCATGAGCTGCCTGTATATTTTGGAGAGTAATGCTTTGTCAGTTGCTTCATTTGCAAATATTTTCTCCCATTTTGTACAAAATACAGTGTTGTATTTTCATCTTGTTTATGGTTTCCTTTGCTGTGCAAAAGATTTTAAGTTGCCTTAGGTCCAATTTGTTTATTTTTTTTTTTCCATTTCTCTAGGAGGTGGGTCAAAAAGTATCTTGCTGTGATTTACATCATAGGGTGTTCTGCCTATGTTTTCCTCTAAGAGTTTTATAGTGTCTGGCCTTACTTTTAAGTCTTTAATCCATTTTGAGTTTATTTTTGTTTATGCTGTTAGGGAGTGTTTTAATTTCATTCTTTTACATGTAGCTGTACAATTTTCCCAGCACCACTTATTGAAGAGGCTGTCTTTCCTCCATTGTATATTCTTGCCTCCTTTATCAAAGATAAGGTGACCATATGTGTGTGGGTTGATCTCTAGGTTTTTAATCCTGTTCCTTTGATCTATATTTCTGTTTTTGTGCCAGTACCATTCTGTCTTGATTACTGTAGTTTTGCAGTATACTCTGAAGTAAGGGAGCCTGAATCCTCCAGCTTCATTTCTCTTTCTCAAGATTGCTTTGGCCATTTGGGGTCTTTTATGTTTCCATACAAATTGTGAAATTTTTTCTTCTAATTCTGTGAAAAATGCCATTGGTATTTTGATAGGGATTTCATTGAACCTTTAGATTGCATTGGGTAGTATAGTCATTTTCACAATGTTGATTTTTCTAATCCAAGAACATGGTATATCTCTCGATCTGTTTGAATCATCTTTAATTTCTTTCATCAGTGTCTTTTAGTTTTTTGCATATGGGTCTTTGTCTCCTTAGGTAGTTTTATTCCTAGGTATTTTATTCTTTTTGTTGCAATGGTAAATGGGAGTGTTTCCTTAATTTCTCTTTCAGATATTTCATCATTAGTGTATAGGAATGCAAGAGATTTCCATGCATTAATTTTGTATCCTGCTACTTTACCAGATTCATTGAATCGCTTTAGTCATTTTCTGGTAGGATCTTTAGGATTCTCTATGTATACTATCATGTCATCTGCAAACAGTGACAATTTTACTTCTTCTGTTCTGATTTGGATTTCTTTTTCTTCTCTGATTGCTGTGGCTAAAACTTCCAAAACTATGTTGAATAATAGTGGTGAGAATGGGCAACCTTGTCTTGTTCCTGATCTTAGTGGAAGTGGTTTCAGTTTTTCACCATTGAGGATGATGTTGTCTGTGGACTGGTCATATATGGTCTTTCTTATGTTGAGGTAAGTTCCCTCTATGCCTACTTTCTGGAGGGTTTTTTTCATAAATTGATGTTGAATTTTGTCAAACTTTTTCTGCATCAATTGAGATGATCATATGGTTCTTCTCCTTCAATTTGTTAATATGGTGTATAATATTAATTGATTTGCATATATTGAATAATCATTGCATTCCTGGGATAAACCACACTTGATCATGGTGTACGATCCTTGTAATATGCTGTTGGATTCTGTTGGCTAGTATTTTGTTGAGGAATTTTGCATTGATGTTCATCAGTGATATTGGCTTGTAGTTTTCTTTGTCTGTGACATCTTTTTCTGGTTTTGGTATCAGGATGATGGTGGTCTCATAGAATGAGTTGAGGAGCATTCCTCCCTATGCTATATTATGGAAGAGTTTGAGAAGGATAGGTGTTAGCTCTTCTCTAAATGTTTGACAGAATTTGCCTGTGAAGCCACAACGGTCCTGGGCTTTTGTTTGTTGGAAGATTTCTAATCACAGTTTTAATTTCAGTGCTTGTGATTGCTCTGTTTATATTTTCTATTTCTTCCTGGTTCAGTCTTAGAAGGTTGTGCTTTTCGAAGAATGTGTCCATGTCTTCCAGGTTGTCCATTTTATTGGCATAGAGTTGCTTGTAGTAATCTCTCATGATCCTTTTTATTTCTGCAGTGTCAGTTGTTACTTCTTTTTCATTGCTAATTCTGTTGATTTGAGTCTTCTCTCTTTTTGCTTGATGAATCTGGTTAACAGTTTATCAATTTTGCTTATCTTCTCAAAGAACCAGCTTTTAGTTTTATTGATCTTTGCTATCATTTCCTTCATTTCTTTTTTTCATTTATTTCTGTTCTCATCTTTATGATTTGTTACCTTCTGCTAACTTTGGGGATTTTTCTGTTCTTTGTTCTCTAATTGTTTTAGGTGTAAGGTTAGGTTGTTCATTTGAGATGTTTCTTGTTTCTTGAAGTAGGATTTCATTGTTATGAACTTCCCTCTTAGGGCTTCCCTGGTGGCACAATGGTTGAGAGTCCGTCTGCCAATGCAGGGGACACGGGTTCATGGCCTGGTCCAGGAAGATCCCACATGCTGTGAAGTGGCTAGGCCTGTGGTCCTGAGCCTGCACATCCGGAGCCTGTGCTCCACAACTGGATAGGCCACAGCAGTGAGAGGCCCGCATACCACAAAATCAAACAAACAAACAAACAAACACAAAACTTCCCTCTTAGAACTGCTTTTGCTGCATCCCATAGGTTTTGGGCATTGTGTTTTCATTGTCATTTGATCTTAGGTATTTTTTGATTTCCTCTCTGATTTATTCAGTGATCTCTTGGTTATTAAGTAGTGTATTGTTAAGCCTCCATGTTTTTTTTTATTTTTTATAGCTTTTTTCCTGTAATTGATATCTAGTCTCATAGTGTTGTGGTTGGAAAAGATACTTGATACAATTTCAATTTTCTTAAATTTACCAAGGTTTGATTTGTGCCCCAAGGTATGATCTATCCTGGAGAATGTTCCATGAGCATTTAAGAAGAAAGTGTATTCTGTTGTTTTCAGATGGAATGTCCTATAAACATCAATTAAGTCCATCTTGTTTAATGTATCATTTAAAGCTTGTGTTTCCTTATTTATTTTCATTTTGGATCATCTGTCCATTGGGGAAAGTGTGGTTTTAAAGTCCCCTACTATGATTGTGTTACTGTCGATTTCCCCTTTTATGGCTATTAGCATTTGCCTTTTTTATTGCGGTCCTCCTAAGTTGGGTGCATAAATAATTACAAATGTTAAATATTATTATTAGTTTGGTCCCTTGATCATTATGTAGTGTCCTTCTTTGTCTCTTGTAATAGTCTTTATTTTAAAGTCTGTTTGTTCTGATATGAGAATTGCTACTCCAGCTTTCTTTTGATTTCTATTTGCATGGAATTTCTTTTAGATCCCCTCACAGTCTGTACGTGTCCCTAGGTCTGAAGTAGGTCTCCTGTAGACAGCATATATACAGGTCTTATTTTTTTATCCATTCAGCCAGTCTATGTCTTTTAGTTGGAGCATTTAATTCCTTTACATTTAAGGTAGTTATGGATATGTATGTTCTTATTAACATTTTCTTAATTGTTATGGCTTTGTTATTGTAGGTCTTTTCCTTCTCTTGTTTTTCCTGCCTAGAGAATTCCTTTAGCATTTGTTGTAAAGCTGGTTTGGTGGTGCTGAATTCTCTTAGTTTTTGCTTGTCTGTAAAGGTTTTAATTTCTCCACTGAGTCTGAATGAGATCTTTGCTGGATAGAGTAATCTTGGTTGTAGGTTTTTCCCTTTCATCACTTTAAATATGTCCTGCCAGTCCTTTCTGGCTCTCAGAGTTTCTGCTGAAAGATAAGCTGTTAACCTTATGGTGATTCCCTTGTATGTTATTTGTCACTTTTCCCTTGCTGCTTTTAATATTTTTTGTTTGTATTTAATTTTTGATAGTTTGATTAATATGTGTTTTGGCGTGTTTCTCCTTGTATTTATCCTGTATGGGACTCTCTGTGCTTCCTGGGTTTGATTGACTATTTCCTTTCCCGTATTAGGGAAGTTTTCGAGTATAATCTCTTCAAATATTTTCTCAGTCCTTTTTTTTTTTCTTCTTCTTCTGGGACCCCTATAATTCTAATGTTGATGTATTTAATGTTGTCCCTGTGGTCTCTGAGACTGTCCTCAATTATTTGCATTCTTTTTTTTTTTCTGCTCTGTGGTAGTTATTTCCACTATTTTATCTTCCAGGTTACTTATCCATTCTTCTGCCTCAGTTATTCTGCTATTGATTCCTTCTAGAGAATTTTTAATTTCATTTATTGTGTTGTTCATCATTCTTTGCTCTTTTGTTCTTCTAGGTCCTTGTTAAATGTTTCTTTTATTTTCTGCATTCTACTTCCAAGATTTTGGATCATCTTTACTATCATTCCCCTTAATTCTTTTTCATGTAGGCTGACTTTTTCCTCTTCATTTGTTTGGTCTGGTGGGTTTTTACCTTGCTCCTTCATCAGCTGTGTTTTTCTTTGTCTTCTCATTTTGCTTAGCTTACTGTGTTTGGGTTCTCCTTTTCGCAGTCTGCAGGTTCATATTTCCCATTGTTTTTGGTGTCTGCCCCAGTGGGTAAGGTTTGTTTAGTGTGTTGTGTAGGCTTCCTGGTGGAGGGGACTGGTGCCTGTGTTCTGGTGGATGAGGCTGGATATTTTCTTTCTGGTGGGCAGAACTGTGTCTGGTGGTGTGTTTCCAGGTGTCTGTGAACTTATTATGATCTTATGCAGCCTCTCTGCTAATATTTTATGATGTGTTCCTGTCTTGTTAGTTGTTTGTTACAGGGGGTCCAGCACTGTAGCTTGCTGTTCTTTGAGTGGAGCTGGGTCTTTGCATTGAGATGGAGATCTCTGGGTGGACTTTCCTCATTTGATATTACATGGGGCTGGGACATCTCTGGTGGACCAGTGTCTTGCACTCAGCTCTCCCACCTAAGAGGCTCAAGCCTGACACCCAGCAGGAGCACTAAGACCCTGTCATCCACATGGCTCAGAAGAAAAGGGAGAAAAAGAAAGAAAGAATAACATAAAGTTAAATTAAACAGTTATTAAAATAAAAAATTGGTAAAAATAGAAAAATTAAAAAGTAATTTAAAAAAAGAAGGAAAGAAAGAAGAGAACAACCAAGCCAAAAAACAAATCCACCAATGGTAACAAATGCTAAAAACTATATTTAAAAAAAAAAAATTGGACAGACAGAAAAATGGTATAAACAAAACTATACAGACAAAATCACACAAAGAAGCATACACATACACACTCACAAAAAGAGAAAAAGAAAAATATATAGATTTATAAAAAAGGGAAAAGAGCAACCAAATCAATAAACAAATCTATCAATCATAATAAGCTCTAAATAGTAAACTAAGATAAACATAAAACCAGAAACATATTTGATGCAGAAAGTAAAACCCAAGTCTACAGTTGCTCCCCAAATCCACTGCCTCATTTTTGGGGTGATTTGTTGTCTATTTAGGTATTCCATAGTGTAGGGTACATCACGTTGATTGTGGCAATTTAATCTGTTGCTCCTGAGGCTGTTGTGAGAAATTTCCCTTTCTCTTCTTTGTTTGCACAGCTCCTGGGGTTCAGCTTTGGATTTGGCCCTGCCTCTGTGTGTAGGTCACCTGAGGGTGTCTGTTCCCCGCCCAGACAGCACAGGGTTAAAATAGCAGCTGATTAAGGGGCTCTGGCTCACTCAGCTGAGAGGGAAGGAGGGGTATGGAATGTGGGGCGACCCTGCAGTGGCAGAGGCTGGCATGACATTGCAACAGCCTGAGGCACGCCATGTGTCCTCCTGGGGAAGTTGTTCCTGGATCACGGGACACTGGCAGTTGTGGGTTGCACAGGCTCCCAGAAGGGGAGGTATGAATAGCGACCTGTGCTTGCCCACAGGCTTCTTGGTGGCTGCAGCAGCATCCTTAGTGTTTCATGCCCGTCTCTGGTGTCCGTGCTGATCGCCGCAGCTAGCTCCCATCTCTGGAGCTCATTTAGGCAGTGCTCTGAATCCCCTCTCCTCGCGCACCCTGGATAAATGGTCTCTTACCTCTTAGGCAGGTCCAGACTTTTTCCCGGACTCCCTCGCAGCTAGCCATGGCACACTAGCCCCCTTCAGGCTGTGTTCACGCAGCCAACCCCAGTCCTCTCCCTGGAATCTGACCTCTGAAGCCTGGACTCAGCTCCCAGCCCTGATCCATCCTGGCAGGTGAGCAGACAAGCCTCTCAGGCTGGTGAGTGCTGGTCGGCACCGATCCTCTATGCAGGATTCTCTCCACTTTGCCCTCCGCACCCCTGTTGCTGTGCTCTCCTCCACGGCTCTGAATCTTCCCCCCACCCCACCCCCACCCTCCCCTGTCTCCACCAGTTAAGTGGCTTCCTAGTGTGTGGAAACCTTTCCTCCTTCACAGTGCCCTCCCTGAGGTGTAGGTCCCGTCCCTATTCTTTTGTCTCTGTTTTTCCTTTTTTCTTTTGCCCTACCCAGGTACATGGGGAGTTTCTTGCCTTTTGGGAGGTCTGAGGTCTTCTGCCAGAGTTCAGTATGTGTTCTGTAAGAGCTGTTCCACATGTAGATGTATTTCTGATGTATCTGTGGTGAGGAAGGTGATCTCCACCTTACTCCTCTGCCATCTTGAAGACCCCGCCCCTATTTTTGAATTAACATTTATTTTCATCTGCATGGAATTTTTTTTTGGTTTTGGAAGCATATTGAAATTTGAAGTGGTTTCAATTTTTACATGTAGTCCTGCTCCCCTTATTTACCTCACTCACTCTCTAACAATAACTCTTTTTTATTTTTATGTTGTTCTTCAAAGAATCCTGATTTGGACTTCTTATTCAGAACTATTTGGATAGATTTTGTCTTAAAGGTTGAAATAAAAAAGCAATATAGGGTAGATCATTCAGATATAATATGAATTTGTTCTTTAGTAATGAGATATTTTAATTAACTTTTGATACACTCTGAAAAGCAAGACTAAAGAAAGAATAAAATCTGGATATTAGCCCACATAAAATAAAACATTAATTAATAGGTGATTTTTTTTGTGCCAAACCACACTTTTTAGATCAAAAATATGTAAGTTTAACTGTTAGTGCCTTTTTAAATAAAGAACATATAGCTTCTTGAATGAATAGCATGTTCCACCCAATCTTAAACTAGATTAACTACTTAAACAAATTCATACCTCATAATAAAACAAGATTTTCTGCCTTTTTTTATGATGATAGAGAAAAAAAGCAACTATTTTCAGTATGTATTAAATTAAGAACTGTGAAATATTAAGAAAAGCATATTCCTAAAGCTTATTCATAGTTTTTATACTGCCAAAGAGTACAAGCTTTCTGAATGAATGGAAAAGATTGTGTGAACTATGATATTTTTCTCTATTTGAAAATGTCAGTGATCCTTAGTCTCAAGACCTTGAGCGTCTCTTATCACTCAAATCACAACTTAAGGAAATAGACTCTGAAATGTAGCATTTACTCTCTTTTTGGAAAATCATTGCAAAATGCTCTGGCTTGACTTTATGACAGTCCAGATTTATACTGTACAGGGCACAAGTGGTCAACAGAGATAAAC
The DNA here is from genome assembly GCF_025265405.1 of Mesoplodon densirostris. NCBI lineage: Eukaryota > Metazoa > Chordata > Mammalia > Artiodactyla > Ziphiidae > Mesoplodon > Mesoplodon densirostris. The sequence goes on from NC_082668.1 coordinate 26,500,950, forward strand.
TTCTTTTAGATGAGACCCAAGAGACATGAAAGCCTTTTTTCTCCATGAACAGAATTCTGTGGAAGGAAGTTCTCTGGTCCTGGCACATGTTCCCCTACATTTTTGAGGTCCCATCACTTCTGTATTGCAACTTTTATACAATTTTCAAGTTAAAAATATAAAATGATGTCCTTTCATTTTTGTAGGTCTCCTGTCATGAAAAACAATATTAAATTTGTATTCTTACCCTTTCTGACCAAGGCCTTACTTTATTCAGGGAGATTCAAAAAGCCGTTTCTTCTTTGCCCTTATAGTTCTCAATGAAAGTTCCTTCAAACTTAGTTTAAAGCCCTTTTCCTTAGTGAGCTCCCAAGGACTACTTCATTTAAATATTAGGTCTTACAGAGGTGATCCCTTTGAGCTCTTTTGGCCTTAAATAAATGGAGCCACATCCTTTACCATCTTGCAGAAAAATGCTTTCTCATGGGAATGATGCCTGAGAAATGTAAACTAATGAAAATATTCTAAGCTAAACAAAGCTACTAATAAAGAACAGCCTGCTTTGCACACATTAGCTCAGGCTAAGACCTCAGGAAAATTATCTTAGTGGTAAGAGGTTACAAATATGTGTAGTAATCGGGGCCAATAATGCTAATTGTCCCAAGCTGGATGTGGTCTCTCTAAGCTATAAACAATCACAACACTCACCTTGAACCACCTCTTTGTAATTATATCATTTTGGGTTAACTACATAACCTTTGCAACCTATAAAATGGGGCTAAAAATAATCACAAATGACTGGTGTGAGGAATAGGTGAGATAATCAATATAAATTACTGCTTAGTACAATACCTGGATTATACATTGAATGTATGACTCCTTTGCATGTATATACATACTCTAAAAATATTCTAAAAATAAATATACTGTAACAGTAATAATAGGAACTGCTAACATGCTATCATTTTAAATGAGTTACATGAATTAGTGTATTCAATCTTCGCAACAATCCTGTGAGGGAGAATGTGTCATTATCTCCTATTTACAGTTGAAGAAACAGATGCACAGAGAAGTAACTCACCAAAGGTCAACCAAGAAAATTGTGGAGCTTTGATTCTACCTAGGTAAACTAGGTAAACTGTTCTCTTAGCCCCTTTGCTCAGCTACTTTGATTGCACTGAATCATTGTCATCACATGTCTTGCAACAACCTCAAAAAAATTTTTGGTTGCTGATCATTTTAGTGTTAACCTAGAAAGTGAGTGTGAGATTTATCTTTAAGTGTGTCACACTTATTCTGCTGAATATGGAGGCCCATTCATTCTTTATTCCAAGAATGTATTGGATTTGCTAATTTGTACACAGCTTAAAAATAAGCAGAATATTATGACAGATAATTTATTCACAGGGGATTCAGAATGACAATCAGATATCCTCAAACCATCTAGGACTCTTTCTTCTCTACCAGTTACTGATATTTCTAAATCATTCTGAGTATAAAGAATCACGAGGTTCTTATTTAAAATAAGATTCTCAGGTCCCTTCCTTAGGATTCTGATTCAGGAGGGCACTACAATCTGTATTTTTATTTTTATTTTACTTATTTATTATTATTTTGTGTGCGTGTGTGTGTGTGTGATCTTAGTTCCCCAACCAGGGATCAAACTCAGACCCTCATCAGTGAAAGTGCAGAGTCCTAACCACTGGACTTTCAGGGAATTCCCTGCATTCTGTATTTTTAACAATCAGTCCAGATAATTCTTATGATCTGGAAAGTTTAGGGAAAGCTAACCTAATTTATTAAAATATAACAACAAAACAATCATATAATAATTTTAAGAGGTAAATATTAATCTGAAGTTTACAGAGAATATGAGCTTTGAGTATATGTCAAAACTGTCCTCATTGTTTCAAAACAATTCTTCATACTATTCAAATTACTGGAGGAGTCATATATCCAAAATATGACAGGTAAAAGTTAATCTTCAGAACTAAGTGATGACCTAATATAGAAGGAAATTTCTCAAGAACTTTGTAGACTGAACTTTCCAAAGGGATCTGTTTACACTGCAAATTTTAGTACTCAATACTTGACCCATTCAAGTTTTAGTTTTTTTTGTTCCCAAATGAGAAATCATCATAGCATAACTAGTAATTTGAGTTACGTTTACACGTTAAATAGGGGGCAATAGTCATTCATTTCCATGTTTTTTGGTGCATATATTTCTTTCTGCTCTTGGGGCAGGCACAAGGTAGACCTTGGGGTGATAGTTCACTTTCCATGATAATAACCATATTCAGTCATATCCCAGGATGAGTGACAGGATTTACACTCTAAGACAGGGTGTTTGTAGTGGGGGAAAGGGGAAGTGTCAGATCTTGAGGGAAAAAAGTAAAATTGAGACAAAATAATGTTGGTAGCCTTCTTCCAGGCCTCAGAGAAGAATAGCTGGACTATGAGGTAACACAATCTGGGATTCACTAATGTGGAGTTTGGATGTGTCTGGCTTTCATACCTTAAGGAAATATATATGAAGAATTTATTTTTATAAAAAGTGATAGCACAAAGTAGTTGCTACTAAAAAGGTGAGCTCACCAGTAGAGTGTTAAGAGTTTGCTACTAGGGGTGTTGCAGAGTGAGGAGCATTTGTCCTTGTTTTCTTGCTAAAAGTAACAGCAGTTAACACTTATAACAATATATATGTGTGTGTGTATGTATATATATATATATATATATATATATATATATATATATATATATATTTCATTGTTCCTTGCAAAAACCCTGTTAGGTACTTCTATCAGTCTTATTTTATAAAGAAGGAAACTGAGTCTGAGGGGTGAAATATTTTGCCCAAGGTCACACATGGCTAGTGGTACCAGCGGTGGTGAGATATAGACCAAATATATGTGACTCCAGAAGTTTTTAATTTTTAAAACAATAAAATGCTCCTAGCACTGTTTTTGCTGCATTGTGTGCTCAGCCCCTACCTTAATCGACCAAAATCGTGTGCATATGAAGAACTTAAAGATGTCTCTTATCATACTATAGAAATATCTCTCCTGGCCATCGTGACTCTGACTCCATCACTGATTTTTCATCTCATTTCTAATCACTAAGCCTCCTGAGACCAAATCTCCAACTTTGAAACCCTAACTAGAGTTACCAGTTCTCCTAACTAGAGATACCCATTCATAACTGCCTAAGTCTCTGGGTGACTTGATTGCTTTTGTTCCAGTTTCTGAAAGAAGTTGAAACTTTAGCTGATTTATTTTAACCTTCCTGGTTTTATGATAAAAGTATTTAAATCTCTAAATTTTCTTCTAACTACAGCTTTAGCTGTGTCTCACAAGTTTAACATATAGTGTTCTCATTATTCAGCTTTAAATATTTCTTAATTTACCTTTAAACACAAGGATTCTTCACTGAGATATTGTTTAGTTTCAATATATTGGATTTTTGTTATTAATCTGTTTTAATGTCTAATTTTTTTTTTTTTTTTGTGGTATGCGGGCCTCTCACTGTTTTAGCCTCTCGTGTTGTGGAGCACAGGCTCCAGACGCACAGGCTCAGCAGCCATGGCTCATGGGCCCAGCCGCTCCGTGACATGTGGGATCCTCCTGGACCAGGGCATGAACCCGTGTCCCTTGCATCGGCAGGCGGACTCTCAACAACTGTGCCACAAGGGAAGCCCTTAATGTCTAATTTTATTGCATCATGAGCAAGAACATGGTACAGTTGACCCTTGAACAGAGAGTGGGTTGGACAGCAGATGAATATTCATGCATGACTTTGTAGTCAGCCCTCTGTGTCTCCTACTTCTCATCTGCTGATTCAACCAACCTGGGATCATGTAGTACTGCAGTACATATATATTGAAATAAAAAATCGACCTATAAGGGAACCAGCACAGTTCAAACCCATGTTATACAAGGGTCAACTATATACGTAATTTTGGTATTTTAGATTTTATTGTGATTTTAATGACTGTTAATTGGTGAAATAACCCATTTATATATTGTAGTTGTCATGATTTATTTTTGTCATCTTATTTCATATTTCCACATACTGTACATTTTGTTTCCTTCTCCTGCCTTCTGGAGACAGAGTTTTCTTCTTTGGTTTAAGTTATACATTATTTTTGTTCTTATTATGAGTAACTATAAGTTAAGACCCCTACTCATGATTTTAATCCTTATGGATTTCTTGAATATATAGACTACTTTTACATTTATCCTCTAATGATTTTACCTTCTCTTTTATATTTTCTATCTTTTTACTCTCTTCTGCTGCTCCCAAGGAGAATATATATCTTTCCCCTAACATACTCTGAGTATTATAACAGGCTCTTATATCCTTTACATCTCAATATGTTGATACTGTCTTAAATCTTAGTAGCAGTTTACTAAGGATATACTTTATCCTCCTTTTTTTTTTTGTCTTAGCTTTCTTCCCCTAAAATAACATTAAGCTGACTGAGTCTTTGATCGTTTTATTTCTTATAATCTCCTTTAGCAACTCTTAAATTGTTAAAGTTGTTTCTCCAAAAGTGTGTTCAGTGTGGATCTTTGTACACTGAAACTTCTGAGGCTGTTACTTCTACTTTTATTGTATTCTAATCTTTTATCTTTTTAATTACATTTTCTATCTTTTCTTGATTTCTACTGCTTTCTGGGAGAAATCTTATACCCTATATCTATTTATTCTACAGTTATTGTAAATCTTCCTATTTACCTTCATATTTATTTATTTTCTACGATGGGGAATCCCAGGAATGACAGAACCACTGTTTATTATGTTTATTTGCTCCCACTTCCCAAGGCAATTACTCTCCTTAAGTTTTCATCTTTAATTTTCTCTCCTTTCAAAACACCAGCATTGGGATAAGGCTTTCCCCTTAGATTTGTAATTCATTAAGCCTAGAGGTAAGGGGAGGGAGTGGAAATGAATGCTGGAAGCTGGCATCTCAGTCTGCATGTATTTTCTTTACCTCTTCCTATTTCCCTGATATTCTTTTACTTCCCTGATAGTATGCAGAGTCCCTAGTGGTCTGGACCATCGCATCCCATTTCTGAGGTAAAGGAGATGGCACTGTTTGTTAAAAGGCAATAGTGGAGATAAGGGACTGATAACTAGACACAAATTAGAACTCTTTTCTTCCACATCTGCCTGTGGCTACCTTTCATCTTGGGCCTCAGCCTTTGCCCCTTGCAAACATAGCAGATGGAGACAGCCTTTGTTCTTTCCATGGTTCTCTTATAATTTTTATTTTATTTTGTTTTGCTAGTGGAATCCAAGTTTCTTTTTATTGCTGTAGTTCAGGGTAGATGTTTCTGGATCAAGTCAGCAGTTGGGTTATTTTGCTATTTTAAGAATCCTTAAGTTTTTAAAGTGATAGTAACTGCCTTGGTTTCCCAATCTCTTTAGCTCTTTAGATAAACTGGGTCTAGGCTTTTTCTTACTCTCCAGGTCCTGCATACACATGTACACTCTCATATATACACAGTGTGGTACTAGAGTTCCACGTTTAAACCCCAGACCTGTGTTTAGGTTTCCATTATTGACTACTGTCCTAGTGCATCTGCCTGTTTGGATATTTGAATATAACTGTTGTATTAGTTTTAATCCAATCCATATCATTTAATATAAAGAATTGGGTTTATAGTTACTGGAAGACAGTAAAGGCAAGAAGGATGAACAAAGTAACACTGAGTTAGCAACTGCAGGAAGCAGTTACAACTGCTGGAGCTGGGGGAACAAAAGAACAAGGTCAGGGTTATCGGAACACAGAATCTTGGAGTAGGGATGCTCTGGAGCTCATACTAAGACTTCTTAAAAGGTGCATCCGCCACCTGGCTGATACCTTTGAGGGGTATGGTGAGGCTGGTACTGCGAATACAGAAAAAATTGGAAAAAGGGCCAGATACTGCAGCCTGTGTGATACTAACAGAAAGGGAAAGCAAACAGGAAAGAACAACTTCTTTTTCTCTCATCCACCCTTCCAGGCTTCCTGTAAGCCCCCTATTAGGAGAGCTTAAACAGGAGCCAGCTGGAAAGGAGAAGTGTGGTTTACACAGTCCCAATCCCGATATGACAAAGCAGAGTATAGGAAGGTGGGTTTGGAGCAAAACAACAATAGTTTTATTACTAACTGCTCCCAGATTTTCTGCCTACATGGTGTGCAACATTTACATTTACCTACATGAATCTCTTCTAGTCACCTGCTGACTTGCCTAGTATGAGGTATAGTGAACACTAGTAATACCCCAGATTGCACACCCAGTAGAAAAGGAATTGACACTGGGACCCTACTGAAAAGACCTATAACTGCCAGAGGCTTCGAAAGCCAGAAGCTGTCTTCAACTATTTTCTCCACTTATAAGAGCAGCTGCCAGAAGACCATGACTTTTAGACTCTTATTAAAGTTGGCAGGAGCAGGTATTTTTGCTTGAATAAGGGAAGTTTGTTTCTACTCATCTCTGAGGGAAAATGGGAACAGAGCTCATTGCTCATTTTATATCTAGGTGGATGGCTAAAAAAAAATCATACTTAGACTGGAAGACTTGATGCCCAAAGAGATCAGATAACTTGCTTTAGGTCACATAGCTCATGCTCATTAATGCCAGAGCCATATCAAACTCTTGACTTACTCCTGTGTTTTTTTTTTAATACATTAGAGGATCAATTCAGTTTCACTTTAATTACAGATATAGAAGATATATGTGGTTATATATGCAACTCTAATTTCCAGAAATTTGACTAAGTGGTTCAGGAGATATAAGGTTGAGAAGGGCACATTCCTTTTCTGCAGTTTGTAATCTAAAAGGAAGGATAAGACATGTACGTACACAGCTTTAACCTAAGATAGAAAGTGACATTTTCTCCCGAAACTAAGTAAGTGGAAGTAGAGATTACTAATAGTTGGGAAAAAATTAAATCAATCAAACCCCCTCAAAATGGCCACTCCAGACAGTCAAGGAATACCAAATATCATTTAATGCAGGAACTTTCTATAATTTAATTAAAAGTATTAGAAATTATAATTATGAAAAAAATCAATCCTTTTACTTCAGGTGTAAGTGACCTGAATTTTTAAATTTAAAATGATTTTTTTAAAATAAATTTATTTATTTATTGGGTCTGTTGGGTCTTTGCTGCTGCGTGTGGGCTTTCTCTAGTTGCAGAGAGTAGAGGCACTCTTCATTGCGGTGTGAGGGTTTCTCATTGCAGTGGCTTCTCTTGTTGCAGAGCATGGGCTCTAGGCACACGGGCTTCAGCAGCTGTAGCACACGGGTTCAGTAGTTGTGGCTCGTGAGGTCTAGAGCACAGCCTCAACACTTGCAGCTCACAGGCTTAGTTGCTCCACGGCATGTGGGATCTTCCCAGACCAGGACTCAAACCCGTGTTCCCTGCATTGGCAGGCAGATTCTTAACCACTGCGCCACCAGGGAAGTCCTACAATGGTTTCCAAATTTCATCTTTAGTAAAAACAAGCTAAGACAACACAATGAATAGAACAACTATTTAGTCACAAGGATGAACTATTACAAAATTGCATTCCTGTGTATTTTGCGTTAAGATAGCTATCAACTAAAAGGACAATTTATTGCTCAAATGTTGAAGAACACAAATCAACTCCAAACGGTTGAGTACAAATGAACTCCAGATAGTACAGAAATTGCAGCTATTTACCATAGAGGTGACACAAATATGGATGTTGAGAAAAGGAACCAAGATTTTTGATGTCAATCATTAGGCTATTCTGCTGGTAATAGCAACTATTGTAACCATCAGTGATGAGACTGAAAATATAATATTGATATATAAAGAAGATAGCTTCATAATCAACAATAGTAGAAGAAAATCAGGAAAAGTCCCAGAGCACTGAGTGACATGCCTTTTGGGTTTGCTTGTTTATTTGGTGGACTGGTATTTGTTGTTCCCAGAATGCTAATAATGTTGTAAAAATCCTGAAATGTGCTCATATTTTCTCCACTGCCTTTAGGCAGGAATATACTTGAAACAATTCAAGAAAAATGCTCACATACTCTGGACTTTTGCTAAAACAATTAAGAATCAGAAAGTTTTTTTTTTTTTAACTAAAGGATCTGTTTCAGAAATGTAAGGTTATTTTCTTTTTAGAAAAAGTACAGATTGATAATTCACCTGTGTCATTAGCAATCATCCATACCAAAAAGTAGTTTTAAGTCTGCTTTAGTTTATCTCAAGATTTCTCAACCTCCCCATTACTGACATTTTGGGCTAGGGGAAGGTTGTCCTGTGCATTGTAATACATTCAACAGCATCCCTGCCTTCCACCCACTAGATGTCAGTAGCATCCACTCCTCCATCTGAGACAACCAAATATGCCTCCAGACATTAGCAAGTGTGCCCTGGTGGCAAAATCCCTGTAGTTGAGAACTACTGGTTTATCTTTTCCAAGCTTGTCTCTAACTCAGTACATCTATTAGATGGGTACCTCATTATACTAGTTGAATCTAAGATTAACATGGGACATTAAATTTGGAGAATTTATGGGGTAAAAAAGATGTGGAATTGGAAAGATGCCAGTGGTTTGAGGAATATAGGACAATAAAGCATTTTATCATCAGTAGCCTCCAGTCATGCACTGAGTAGACATTTAATACATATTTGTCAAGTAAACTAACCATTAAAGAGGAACAAGGCTTGGGAGTTTCTAGGATGTGGAGATAAAAGCACTGGAAGAAATGTGGAAGTGTAGTTAAAGAGAATATAAGGTAGCATAAAACTCTGTTAACAGACATCGCAGGGTCAAAATTTGGGGGCCCAGCAAAATTTTGCTAGTATTCAAAGATTTCAGAAATGGTGCTGTTAATGGCAGTTAGACTCATCAGCAGAGAAAAAAGAGCTGCACAATTGATCCAAATGGGGCTTCTTGGGACTCTAGAGTCCTGAGTATGACAGAAGCCTTGAGCACTACTGGTGTTTGACAAGGAATTATATGTAAGATACAAAGCAAGGTACATAATCATAAAGAAGAGAACTGAAGAGACAAGGTTAGGGTCAGAAGAGACTGAACACTGAGAGTGTACACACAGATTGGGAAAAGTGGCTGGGCAAGCCTGAAGAACCTTCTCTAGTGTTAAGGACCTCACTGAGCATGGGGTCATGGTCATGGATCCAGGACACACTCCTGGACTTACTCTTTACAGGACAGTGTTCTAGAAAGAGCTTCATGCACAATTGTTTTCAGTAGCTACATGTGATGAGCTCTGTGTTGTTCTATTCATCTTGTAACACATTGCCAAGCACAAAAACTTTCTCAGTCTTTTCAGTAACTAGATAATTTACTATATTTTTTCTTACTACAGCAGAAATATTTCTCTCTGCTTTTTTCTTTCTTTTTTAAAGGTTTGCAACCATAGTTATTTTAATTAGTTTTACTATCTCTCTGCGTGGAAAAAAAATCTTTATGAAAATAAATAACTATTATTTCAACCACAATTACAGGTCTCAATATTTTTTTTAAAGGAAATATTAGACACAACACCCAATTGAATGGGAAAATATGGGCTTCAAAAGTATTGAAAGCACAGGATTTAACATCTGGAAACAACTGTGCATGGAAGGCTAATTGCAGTTTAAGTATTTTGTCTAAGAGTTATCTCTAAGAAGACCCTTTCTAGAACAAAGGATTAAAATATTTATTACATTTTCAAATATTTTTCTAAATATTCCAATGAAGTGATGAGGTGGTAAAATCTCTCTTCTGACAAACATTTTCTACTGACTTATTCTAACTACACAATATGATATACATGTGATGCATGTTTTAAACACTTTGAACAACTTAAGTTCCCAAGGAGGAAAATGTAATCCACCTTAGACATCTTTAGATATTATTTGTATTGTTCAAAAAATTTACTAAATTGTATACTTCAATTAAAAACTGGCTACTGGAAAAATTTTAAGCGTGTATTGTATTGGTCTAGAGAGACTGTGCTTACATCATGATATACAGCTGCATTTTTCTTGGAAGTATAGTACTTTGTTTGAATCTCTATTGTTATATAAATCACAGTTGGCCATATATTACTATCATTTTTGTTCTTCTATTATTAGGTTAGGAATAGTAAATACTATAAATAGCTGTTCCCTCGCCGGTTGCCTTTGGCAGATATTACCAAGTAATCTTACTGCTGAGGCTAGACACAATCTCAGAATCCCTCTGAATATGGCACTCCAGGCAACTATTAATAATTTTTAGAGTGGGAATGAGTCTCTGTGATGGTCAGTTTTGTGTGTCAACTTGGCGAGGTTATAGTACCCAGTTACTCAATCTATCACTGATTTTGGTGGTGCCTTGAAGGTATTTTATAAATGTGATTCACATCAATAATCAGTTGATTTTATGTAAAGAGATTATTTTGCATAATCTGGATGGGTGTGATTCAATCTTTTGAAAGACATTTTGAACAGAATTGAGATTTCCCTGAGGAAGAAGAAATTCTGCTTATCCACTATAACATCTGCTCTTGCTGAAGTTTCCAGTCTGCCTTTCTTGATGGACTGTCCTATGGATTTCAAACTTGCCTGGCTACACCCCACAATTACTTAATCCAATTCCTTGCAATAAACCTCTCAGTCTGGGCTTCTCTGGTGACGCAGTGGTTGAGAGTCTGCCTGCCAATGCAGGGGAAATGGGTTCGCGCCCCAGTCTGGGGGGATCCCACATGCCGCGGAGCGGCTGGCCCATGAGCCATGGCTGCTGAGCCTGTGCGTCCAGAGCCCGTGCTCCACAACGGGAGAGGCCACAACAGTGAGAGGCCCGTGTACTGCAAAAAACAAACAAACAAACAAACAAAAAACCTCTCAGTCTGTCTATCTATCTATCTATCCATACATCTATCTATGGATCTATCATCTATCTATCATCTATCTATCTATCTATCTATCTATCTATCTATCTCAATCATCTCTCTCCTAAATATTGCATTTCTCTCTCACATACATTTTCATTATCATGAACACAGGACATTTTTGGGGAAGCATCAGAGAGCATCATGAGTTCACTGTGAAGTATCTGCTTTAAAAAAAAAAAAGGAAAGAAAAGTAACTAATAAACATTAAGAAATAAAATTTCCAGGAAAAATCATATTTTGTCTCTATTGTCATATTTTTAAATTCGGGGACCTTTTTTAAAATAATTATGGTCAAAGTGTATCATGTTTGGAGAAGAGCAAGCTGGCTGATAAAAAATAAACTAAACCATAAAAAGGAACTACTGGAACCACTTGGATTGTCATCCATGGTGACCAGGCAACTAGTATGACAGAAATATACATGATTTAAGACTAGTGGTTTGTACAAGTGCATGTTCCAGCTTTCCACTCCCTCTCAAAAGAAAGACTCCGATCTTACAGTCCTCTGCTTGAATATCGAGCTTTTACCTGAGGCATGGGACTTGCAGGTACCAACAGGAGAATGTGTCTGGACTTCTTCAGCCAGAGGCATGGCAATCCACACTAGTGCAGATAGTCAGAGGTCCTTGTCTTGCACAAATAGCTTTATAATATTAACTTTGCTAATTCTAAGCAGCAATGATAACAATAGTAAAGCATATTTAACAAACATTTACTATCTGTTAGACATTGATCTAACATTTTGCCTACACTAACTCATTACACCTCATCACAACTCTGTGAAGTTGAGTACTATTGTTATAGTCCTTTTGTCAAAGAGGAAAGTAAGTCATAAAGTATTTAAGTAACTTCCTCAGAGTCAGAGTTCACAAGCCTGTAAATTTGGTTATCATTACAGGTTAAATTCATATGTTGAAATCCTAACCCCCCAGTACCTCAGAATGTAACTCTATTTAGAAACAAGGTTTCTGTAGATGATCAAGTTAAGATGAGGTTATTATGCTGGGCCTTAATCTAATATGACTGATGTCCTCATAAAAATGGGAAATTTGAACATATAACAGACACAGAAATAATATCATGTGAACAAGAAGCTAGAGATTCAGGTGACGTGTTTACAATTCAAGGAACGTCAAAGATTGCCAGCAAACCACTAGAACCTAGGAGAGAAACTTGGAACAGGTTTCTGCTCACAGCAGTTATGGCAGACTAATAAAGGTATCTCACTAAGGTTATATTTCAGTCAGTCCCAACTATAAACAATAGCATAAACAATGAATCAGACACTTCCTTAACATATCTTTGTCAAATAACAAGGCAAAGCAACATAGGCTGTGAATGTAATGTGATTTCAGCCCTTACAAGCTACTCTATCCCTCTTAGGGTCCAATGGGATGCCAGGATTTGCTGGCTCTCTTGGGCTATCACGTGGAAACAAGATTAGATGTATTTCTGGTTGGACACAGGAAGCAAAACGGGAACCAGTGAATAAGAGTTTCACAAAAGCAAATTTTGGCACACTGAAAGGAAAGTCTCCCCACCAGCAAAGGCTGCCCAAAATTGGAATGAGAATTCTGGTGAGCTTGTGGAGTCCCCATCATAACAGATATTTGTGCTCTCAAGAGGGATCCGGACTTTGGTAGATAATTGATCCCTCTAATCATTGTGAAGCTGCACCTATACTGTCTTGCTGTCTAGGAAAAAGCAGATAAAAGATGAAAATTAGTTTCTGATATGAACAGGGCTGACTAGAGTAGATCTACTTCTAAGGAAATTATGAAGGAGGACCTGAGCCTGGGAGAAATGCAGCAGGGTAGATTATTGTTATAAGTGCAGATGAGGTTCAAAGAAAACTATTTTAGCAACAAGCTCTGAGACAGACATGTAAGGAAGGGCTTAACAATGACCTGATACTCAGTAATAAAGAGCTGACAAGAAATATATAATGGTGAGTATTTCATCGACTGGTAATGAGAGGAATACATAGAAAAGAGTATCACAATTGTGGAGATCTGATAAAAACAGAGGTCAAAACTCCTCAAGTCATAGAAGGCTCATTGTTACCCAGGACTATAGATACTTTATCCCCCCAAACATGCAGACACCAAGAGCTGCTGATGTAGTTACATGTCTAAAGAACATAGATATGACATAACTGCTATTTAAGATTAGTTTTCTTCACCCCCCCAAATAAAAGGCATAGGAAAATGCAGCTGTGGGGCTTAAATGGCTAAAAGTAGATATGAAATCATATGCTCTGATTATTTTTACACTAGAACAGTATTGGATGTGCTCTCTGAAGAGCTTGTTTATATGCATATATAAAAAGGAAATGGAAACTCAAAATATGGTGCCCAAAGCAAAACAGGTTTTGTTTAGTTTTTGGTTTTGGAACCCACCTAAGACCTCCAATGTTTTTCTTATGTCTACTTTGTAATTCTGACCACAGAACAGACATTTTGACATTACAATTTTATGCTGTTTTATAAAGTAGTGTCTCTTGTTATGCCATATTAATAACAAAGAAAGGACTCCTAGGTCTCCTGACTTCTAATCAAGGCTCATTTCTACTCTGAATTGTTGACAGTGAATTATCAAGGAAACATGAACATGTAAAATTTCATTCCCAAATTGAGGGAGACAAGTGTGTGGAAATGTTTTTGTTTGGAAAGATTATTTTCATCCCTCATTATTCTATTATTTATTTAAGTTCACATTTTTTAACAAAAATTGATCAGCTTCCCTTGTGTTAAAAGACAGTACCAGAATTGTCTACCTTGTAGCTAAACTGGAAAGAATATTATTGGGAGAAATAATTTTTATTTATTAATTAGAATAAGAGAATAAATAATATTAATGATAATAAAAACAGATATTCATGAATTTAATTCACAGATTCTAAGGGTTACCTTAAAAATAAATCAACCCAAAGGACTTCCCAGGTTGCGCAGTGGTTAAGAATCCGCCTGCCAATGCAGGGGACACAGGTTTGAGCCCTGGTTTGAGAAAATCCCACATATACAGGAGCAACTAAGCCTGTGCACCACAACTACTGAGCCTGCGCTCTAGAGCCCATAAGCCACAACTACCGAAGTCCGCGTGCCTAGAGCCTGTGCTCCACAACAAGAGAAGCCACTGCAATGAGAAGTCCGAGCACCACAATGAAGAGTAGTCCCCGCTCGCCGCAACTAGAGAAATCCAGCGTGCAGCAACAAAGACCCAACACAGCTATAAATCAATCAATCAACCAATCAATCAACCCAAGATCCTGAAGCTTGCCTAATTCTTGACAACATCATTTCCTCTGGTCCTTTATAAAAATATTTTTGAGGTATTAGATCTAAAAACAGTTAAATAATTTACCTTCCCCCTTTCATCCATACAGGACTTTTTCTTCTTTTATTAATTTTTTCTTCTACTCTAAAGCTGAATTGGAGATTTTAAACTCTGGTTCTGTTTTGATACTTTTATCAGTAAATACACATACGTATGCAGTACCATGTGTTTATTCCATAATCAGTCGCTTATAAGCAGGAGCACAGTAAAACATGTTTGTTTGTTTGTTTGCCTATTACTATTTCTAAAATTGATTCAAAAGTAAAGACACTCAAAATGAAATACTCCCTGTAGGTTTTCAGTTCTAAATTACTATTCTGAGGATTTTTTCAAACAGAAAAATTAAATTTTCTTATATATATATATTTTTCCTTTTTCAATCTGGATTCAGCAAAACCAGGGGAAGCAAATTGAGTTCTTAGAGTGATTTAAGGATAAGAATAGAAATTTTTCATTGTACCTAAAACTCAACCTGAGTCTCTGTTTAAGAATCCTGGGTAATCAATGAGCAGTTACACTTTTCTTTCTCTTTGTAACCATGCATTCTGAAAAAACAAGGATGGACAGACGATGGTAACAACACTACTCTAAGATTTGACGAATTCTGTGTTTTCCTTATCCTTTCAAAAAAATGATTTTTTGTTTCTCTCAAAAGTTGTTTCTTTCATATTTGTCTCCTTTTAAATGTTTACACTTGCCTTTTCTCTATTCTCTGAAATATGTTAGCATTTCATAAACTTCAACAGTTTAGGGCAGGTGATAGCTACTAATATCATTTGACTCATGTAATATCCTGACAAATTTTCCCCCAAGAAAATTAAATATGAATCCAAAATTTTAAATATAATTATTGAATTAAATTATAAGTTTTAAAGGGCAGAAGTGAAGGTTTTACTCTTGTTTTATTGCACTATCATGTGCTAAAATATAAAGAAAATTCATACTTAATCAGAATTAATTCCTTTATCACTTAGTTTCAGCTTTCTTTAGCAGGAAATCTAAAATCATCTATACATAATTACCAAAGATCTCAATTGTAAGCATTTGTGTTTATTTTAGCTTGAATTAACTTTGTAATTAAATCAACAACTTTCCTCTTGAATCAAATAATATTGAAATATATATTGACTTACTAGTCAATATCCTGCAGAATTAATTTCACATAAAAATGATAGCTACCATTTACTGAGTGTTTAATTTGTACAGTTTCTGTGATAAGACACTTTAAAATAATTGTTCTGATTTAAAATAATTGTTCTAATTTTACTGATGAGGAAATGGATTTTCTATTAGAGAGTTTAACTAAATTTTCCAGAGTCTCACACTATTTGGCTGAGGATCAAAAATTTGAACTCATGCCTGAAATTCCAGCTTTAGTGTTCTTTAATATTATGTTAGAAAATTTGAAGAATTCTAATTTGATTGAGAAATAAAAACACAGACACATTTACAATAGCCATTTTTCTTCAGAGATAATAAGCATTCTAAGCTATATTTGGTTTACTTCAATGAATCTTTATTGTTTTCTATTGGGAACCACATAGTTGGGAAGCCTAGGTAACATGGAGATTAGAATGACATGGCCTAATTTCTAAAGTAACTTTTATGACAGTCAGTTCATATTATGTTTAGTAGCAAGATTATTTGTGATGACTTACTTCTCTTTAACTTAAAAGAAACAAACGGTAATGGATTCATGTTGTATGTATATTTACAGTTCTCAATCTTCCTTGTGCCCTAATACACCTGTGAATAAGATGTATTCAGCTTAGTAACACTGGATCATGACAGTGGTATTTCTTGGAGAGGGGTATTTCCTTTTTCTCCCCCACACTCCATTTGCCTATTACATTTCTGGGCAAAAGACTCAAGGTAGAAGAGTGTAAAAATATGTACAAGATAAAATAATAATGAGAGGGAATGTACAGAAATAATTACGGAATTTTTGTGGTGAAATTGTGGATTTTTCCAAATCTCATGAAATGTTCTAAATTCTACTAATAAGTTTTGAAAATTAACTTCTATTTTTAAAGGACTATAATATTCTGGGATATATTCATTATATGAAGTTGCTAATTTTCTATCATTTTTGACTTAATAAAAATTGCAATATTTGGTTCAAAAAATAATCAAGGTAGGCAAGGTCCCTGTTTACTTGTTGTTTATAGCAAAATAGGCATCAGAACCTTTAAGGGAGATTTTCCATGTAATTAGGAAATACTGTCATGTGATTCAACACAGCTTTTTCTCCACAGCCTTTTGAAAATCAATATTTTAGACTATGTGTTTCTTGTTTATGACTAGAGTCACAATAAGCAATATTGACAGGTTTAAAGAAAACACAAACACATTCACTTGTTCCCACACAGAACAAATAGGGGGATGAAAAAGGAAAAAAAAGAAAAACATATAAAACTGGAAATACTGCTATATTTCTCATCAAAATGAGTTTAACTATAAAAAAGGGAAGAGTTAAACAGCAGATAGGAAAAAAAAACTTCTCAGAAGAATTTAGGATAAAATAAACCAGTGCTGATCACCTTGGTAGAATCCTTATTCTATTGCCTAGAAAAATGTATCTCAGACAGTCTATGTTTCCTGGTCTTTTATTATTATTATTATTTCTGATCTCTCTAATTGTTTGGAGTCTTTGACCATCCTTATGCAGGCAGATAATTTTTGTTTTTTTAATTTAATGTCAGGGTCCAGAAAAATGAAAACAAACTCTATATAAACTCATTTTCTGTGTACTGACTGAATCCCAAGAACAAAAGATTTACAGGATGATGAGGTAATGAACAAAAGTTTTCCTTTATATTCAGGTCTATAAAGTTTAAGGAATTGAGCCAGGAAACTGTAACTAGCAAACTTTCACTTTTCTGTGTATGTGTGTGTGTGTGAGAGAGAAAGAGAGACAGAGATAGAGACAGAGAGAGAGAGAGACAGAGATAGAGAGACAGAGAGAGAGGTTAGGGGAAGAGGGTTGGGAAGAAGGATAAGTCAGTAAGAAAATTAGGGACAGCGCTGAAAATATTTGCTACGGTCACATTACCTAACTTTACAAATTAACCAGAATAACCTTAACTATCATCATTTAAGAATTATTTTTTCAGATAAAACATTTCTTAAGAGATAATTCTGAAATGATTTGATTTGCATGGCTTAGATAAGTCAGTTTTGAATGACTTTTTTCAGAATAACCCACTCTGCTTCCAATAATACCAAACTTATCAGACACTCTTACTATTTGTAAAGGTTAATATACAGTGTTGTACAAGCCTCTATTACCCAGAAAATTCTATTGGAAGAAGATACATAGTACTGTCAAATAACGGCACACAGAAAAGCAATAATTTATTTCTATAATGCATGTTTCTTCTAGTGAACTCAGACTATAGATAATGCATATTATTAATCCCATGTTATACAGAAAACCTTAAAGAACTCAGATTTATTTTAGGGCCATAGAGAGATTTTGGCAGAGCTAGGAAATAGCTGAGAATTTATGCTCCTATATTTTCTCTTTATGCTTTTCAGAATCCCAAAAGACAAAAATGTCTTTGTAAAAGTCCAAGAAAAGAAACCATTCACCAGAAATCAGAAAACATACACTGTGTCTGGCATATGGATAAAACTCCATTATTCAGAGTTCTCTAATCTTTTAGGTTTAGTATAACTGCAGGTTTGTTATGACTTAGTGTGTGGAATAACACTGATCAGAATCTTTAAGCTTTTGTTGCATTATATGATAGCAATGACTTCTGTTCACTGTGTAAATATGTTTCAGGGCCCAATGAGAGTGACAATTATTTCTCAAATGTGTTCTGAGGAATATTTTGAGGAATATCAAACCTGCAGCCAACTTTCACCCAACTTCTTAAAAGTCCAATTATTAAACTGAAGGTAGGATGGATGGGGAGCTAAGAGAAGAATTCTTGTGGATCAGTCATCACTTCTGCAAAGGATAATTCATGTGCAGAATTGTGTTCCAATTAACTCAATAGTCTCCCATCTGCAAAACTGTCATTTTTTTCTCCTTCAACAAATACATGAGGATCTAGCAAAATGTCCTAGTAGGGTAATAAGTCACTTTTTGGAATCATATTAAAGATACAACTTTTTAGCATATAGAGCCTGTACATTTTTTAAAGAATATATATCAAAGTATTTTATTTTCTTTGGAGTGATTGTATAGAAGAAAAATTATTCTGACACTTGTTAAACTGATAGGGAAGACTCTATTTAAGACTTGTAATAAGGATCAATTCTATTGCAACTGGGGAGAAAGACTGGGCTCAACTCCAAATACAGGAATAAGTAGGGATTTATAGTCAATGAGCAGAGTGAGGGAGACAGTGGATGGAAAATTATTAAGAGGAGGAATCAAGGGTAGGGAGATTCTTGCTAAACTGGCTTAACAAGATTTTTACTAAAGTCAGAACAAAGGGCATACACATCAAGAGAGAGGGATGATGAACTTGATAATATATTAAGAATCATCAGACATCAAGGGTAGGAGGATTCTTGTTAAACTGACTAAGCAGGATTCTTTGCTGAAAACAGACTAAGGTTGAGTTATAATAGAGAAGAGACCTCAAAGGAGCCTAACTAAAGTTTGGTCAAAGAATAAACCTTTTCAATTGTAATAGCATTTTTTTTCATTTATTTTTTTACATGTTCATTGTTAGCATATAGAAATGTTATTGATTTCCATGTGTTGAACTTGTATCCTGCAAATTGGCTGAACTCATCTATTTGTTCCAGCAACTTTTTTGCATGTGTATAGATTTCATGGGACTTTTTTTTTTTTAGTGTAGACAATTATGTCATTTCCAAATCAGAAGTTTATTTTTCCTTTCCAATCTTTATGCCTTTAATTCCTTTTCTTGCCTTATTTCAGTGGCTAGAACTTTCAGTACTATGTTGAATAACAGTGATGAGAGTGACCACCTTGCCTTACTACCAATCTTAGGGAGAAAACAGTTTTCACAAAAACATATAATGATAGCAGTAGAATTTTGGTAGCTGCTCTTTATCAAGTTGAGATAATTCTTCTCTATCCTTAACATATTGAGAGGCTTTGTCATAAATGGCCATTGGATTTTGTCAAATGCTTTTTCTGGACCAACTGATATAATTATACAATTTTTTTCTTTATAGCCTATTGATATGGTCAGTTACAACATTTGATTTTTGAATGTTGAACCAGCCTTGCATAACTGGATTAAATCCCAGACATGGTCATGGTATATAATTATTTTTGTATATTGCTGGATTCAACTTGATAATATTTTGTTGGGAATTTTTATGTCTAAGATCATGAGAAATATTCCTCTAGTTTTCTTTCTCTTTCTCTCTCTCTCTCTCTCTCTCTCTTTTTCTTTTTTTCTGTATTGTCTTTTTCTGTATTGTCTTTATCTGGTTTTGGTATCCGCATAATTCTTACTTCATAAAATGAGGTCGGAAATATTTCCGCCTCTTCTATCTTTAAAGATTTTGTGAAAAATTGGTGTTAATTCTTCTTTCAACATTTGTAAATTTCCGCAGTAAATGTATCTGGGCCCGGGCTTCCCTGGTGGCACAGTGGTTGGGAGTCCACCTGCTGATGCAGGGGGCATGGGTTCATGCCCCGGTCCGGGAGAATACCACGTGCCGTGGAGTGGCTGGGCCCGTGGGCCATGGCCGCTGGGCCTGTGCATCCGGAGCCTGTGTTCTGCGGCAGGAGAGGCCACGGCAGTGAGAGGCCTGCATACCAATAAATAAATAAATAAATAAATAAATAAATAAATAAATATATATATATATATATATATATATATATATATAGGATTGAGGACTTCTTTCTTGGGAGTTTTAAATTTCTTTAACCATTATTGGAATATTTAGGCTATCTATTTCATTTTGATTGAGATCTAGGAGTCAGTTGTTTTCAAGAAATTTGTCCATTTCTTCTACATTTTTAAATATAAGAATATAAATTTGTTTACTCTATTTTTCATTATATTTTACTGGCTGCAAGATCCTATAGTGATATCTCCTGTTTCATTCCTACTATTGGTTATTTACGTCCTTTTATTTTTGTCTCTCTTGCTAGAGATTTACCATCTTTACTGATTTTTTTCTGAAGAGCCAGGTTTTTTGGTTTCATTGATTTTTCTATATTGTCTTCATATTTTGAATGTTATTGGTTTCTGCTCCTATTTTTATTATATCCTTCCTTCTTCATACCTTGGGTTTACTTTTCTTTTTCTAGTTTTTTAAGGTGGAATTTACTTTATCAATCTGAGGATTTTTCTCTTATCTAATGTATGCATCCTAGCATTGCTTCAGCTGCACCCCACATATCTTGGTATGCCTTTATTTTCATTTTCATTTACTTATATAAATATTTTATTGCAATTGAGACATTTTCTTTGACCCCTGGACTATTGAAAAGTATATTTTTTTTAATTTTCTACTGTTTAGAGGTTTTCAACTTGTCTTTCTGTTAATATTTTTTGCTTTGATTTCATTATGGTCAGAGAACATAATTTGTATGATTTTGATTCTTTTAAATTTTGAGGGGTGTGTGTATTGCCAGGATATGATGTATTTTGGTAAATATTCCATGGACACTTGAAAAAATGTGTATTCTGCTGTTATTGGCTAAAATAATCTATATATGTCAATCAGATTCTGTTGTGATGTTCAGATCTTCTTTTTCTTGATGATATTTTTATATAGAAGTTCTGAGTTGCTAAAAGGTGAGGTGTTAAAGTTCACAATTAAAATTGTGAATTTGTTCATTTCTCCTTTCCTCTCTATCAATATTTACTTCACATATTTTGAGACTCTCCTGGTTGGTGCATACATATTTAGGATCATTATATTTTCCTTTTTTTTAATTACCTCAGAGGTGCCTGTGGCTGTCTTCCCTTTTTTTAAAAAAATTTATTTTCTCTCTGTTGTTTAGATTGGGTAACTCCTATTGATTTGCCCTCAAGTTCACTGATTCTGTATTGGTGATTTTCACTTTACTGTTGAGTCCATCCAGAAAGATTTTTGTTTAAGTCATTGCATTTTTCATTTCAATAATTTCCATTTAGTTTTTTCATATAATTTTTTCTTTCTTGATATTTTTCTTTTTTACAAAGAGAATTCATAATTTCTTGTTGAGGAACTTTTATGACAACTGTTTTAAAATCCTTGTCAGATAATCCCAACATCTGATTCACATTCGTGTTAGAATCAGTTGACTGTCTTTTCTCTTTTCATTTGTGATTTTCTTAGTTCTTGCTAGGATAGGTTATTTTCTATTGTATACTGGACATTTTGTCTATCATACTAGGAGTCTGAGGGTTATTTAAATCTTTCCTTTTTTTCTTTTTCTTTTAGAAGGAAATCACCCTGATTAGGTTTAGCATGTAGGTCCTGGTCTAATTTTATAGTCTGTGGTTCTAATGAAAATTTAATTTTCCAAGACTTTGCACTTTTG
The DNA here is from genome assembly GCF_025265405.1 of Mesoplodon densirostris. NCBI lineage: Eukaryota > Metazoa > Chordata > Mammalia > Artiodactyla > Ziphiidae > Mesoplodon > Mesoplodon densirostris. The sequence goes on from NC_082668.1 coordinate 26,522,643, forward strand.
GTCTACTTGGTTTATTGGGTCTTCTTTAAGTTCCCATTCATCCCTGCTATTGTTGCCTGAGGTGTCAACAGTAGCTTCCCTGAACCAGTGCACCTGGTGTTTCTTGTTCAGAGAAAGGAGTGTCTGGCCAAGAGGGACAAAGTGCCTTTACATGCTGGACTGGTTTTTATGGCTGAATCTCCTTGCTGGTGCTGCCTAGTTGCTCACTGTATCTAGGTGGGGAAGGGAGTCTCAAGCCCTATTAAGAAAGCATGAGAGTATCTCCCCGATCATTAACTATTAGTGTGACTCCTGATTGATTCCCCTTTTTGGTGATGCCAGCCTCACTTGGTGCTGTTGGAGAGACTCCTGTTTGATATGAGGGTGAAATGATCCTATCTGGGCTGCCTATACTTTCTAGGTTGGGGGTTGAGAAATGCTGGGGGTGGGCCACTTTCCTCTGATGGGTTGGGGAATGTAAAATGTTCTGCTGCTATGTGTTTCAGGTCTTGGCATCCCAAACCAGTCTGCCTTCCTCTTTACACTTTCAGAAGCCTTCTTTTAGTACTTCTTGTTTTATTCCAGGGTTTATAATTGTACTTAGTAAGGAGAAACAGAGAAAAATAATCTACACAATCTTGCTCAGACCAGAAGTCTGTACCATAACATTTAAAATACCTTTTAGAGTATAAGAAGAATCATATATTTTCACAATAATTTTAGCTGAATATAATCTATAAGTGAGAATATAGACAAAATATCAAAACATGGAAAAAATACTGTGACATGAAGAAATTAAAAAATAAACATTTTATATATATATATATATATATATATATATATATACATATATATATATATATACACATATATATATATTTATCTTGCTAATATGTATTGATCATAGTGGTACTCAAAAATAACCAAATTGGGAGGAGACCTTCAAGATGGTGGAGGAGTAAGACGTGGAGTTCACCTTCCTTCCCACAAATACATCAGAAATACATCTACAGGTGGAACAACTCCTACTGAACACTGGCAGAAGTCCTCAGCCTTCCCAAAAGGCAAGAAACTACCCACGTACCTGGGCAGGGGAAAAAAAAGGTAAAAACAGAGACAAAAGAATAGGGGTGTGACCTGTACCTCTGGTAGGGAGCTGTGAAGGAAGAAAAGTTTCCACACACTAGGAAGCCCCTTCACTGGCAGAAATAGGGGGTGGCAGGGGAGAAGCTTTGGAACCATGGAGGAGAGCACAGCAACAGGGGTGCAGAGGGCAAAGTGGAGAGATTCCTACCCAGAAGATCAGTGCCGAACAGCACTCACCAGCCTGAGAAGCTTGTCTGCTCATGCACTGGGTCAGGTGGGGACCAGGAGCTGAGGCTCCAGATTCAGAGGTCAGATCCCAGGGAGAGGACTGGTGTTGGCTGCATGAACACACCTGAAGGAGGCGAGTGCTCAACAGCTAGCCAGGAGGGAGTCCAGGAAAAAGTCTGGAACTATCTAAGAGACAAGAGACCATTGTTTCAGGGTGCACGAGGAGAGGGGATTCAGAGCATCGCCTAAATGAGCTCCAGAGACAGGTATGAGCCGTGGCTATCAGCGCAGACAGCAGAGACGGGCATGAAATGCTGAGACTGCTGCTGCAGCCACCAAGAAGCCTGTGTACAAGCACAGGTCACTATCCACACCTCCCCTCCTGGGAACCTGTGCAGCCCGACACTGCCAGGGTCCCGTGATTCAGGGACAACTTTCCCGGGAGAACACATGGCGTGCCTCAGGCTGTTGCAATGTCACGCTGGCCTCTGCTGCTGCAGTCTCACCCCACATTCCATACCTCCCCCTCCACCTGGCCTGAGTGAGCCAGAGCCCCCAATCAGATACTACTTTAACCACATCCTGTCTGAGCATGGAACAGATGCCACCAGGCGAAGTACATACAGAGGTGGGGCCAAATCCAAAGCTGAACCCCAGGAGCTGTACGAACAAAAAAGAGAAAGGGAAATCTCTCCCAACAGCCTCAGGAGCAGTGGATTAAATCATGACAATCAACTTGATGTACCCTGCATCTGTGGAATACCTGAATAGACAATGAATCATCACAAAATTGACGTGGTGGACTTTGACAGTAACTGTAGACTTGGGTTTGCTTTCTGCATCTAATTTGTTTCTCATCTTATGTTTATTTAGTTTAGTATCTAGAGTTTATTATCATTGGTGGCTTTGTTTACTGATTTGGTTGCTCTCCTCCTTTTTTTAATCTATATATCTATACCTATATCTATATCTATATATTTCCTTTATCTCTTTTAATGAGTGTGTATGTGTATGCTACTGTGTGTGATTTTGTCTGTATAGCTTTGCTTTACCATTTGTCCTAGGTTTCTGTCTGTCTGGTTATTTTTTGTTTGTTTATTTGTTTTGTTTTTTCTTTTTTCTTATTACTTTTGAAAATTTTTTTATTTTTAATAATTTTTTTAATTTTTATTTTAATAACTTTATTTTATTTTGTTTTTTATATCCTTTCTTTCTTTTTTTATCCATTTTTTTTCTGAGCTGTGTTGCTGACAGGGTCTTCGTGCTCCAGCCAGGTGTCAGGCCTGTGCCTCTGAGAGGAGAGAGCTGAGTTCAGGACATCGGTCCCCTAGAGATCTCCTGGCTCCACATAATATCAAATGGTGAAAGCTCTCCAAGAGATGTCCATCTCAACAGTACAACCCAGCTCCACTCAACGAACAGCAAGATGCAGTGCTGGAACCCTATGCCAAACAATTAGCAAGAAAGGAACATAGCCCTACCCATTAGAAGAGAGGCTGTCTAAAATCATAATGAGGTCACAGACACCCCAAAACATACCACCAGACATGGTCCTGCCCACCAGAAAGACAAGATCCAGCCTCATCCACCAGAACAGAGGCACCAGTACCCTACACCACAAAGCCTACACAACACACTGAACTAACCTTTCCCACTGGCAGCAGACGCAAAAACAATGGGAACTACAAACCTGCAGCCTGCGAAAATGAGAACCCAAACACAGTAAGTTAAGCAAAGTAAGAAGACAGAGAAAAACACAGTAGATGTAGTAACAAGGGAAAAACCCACCAGACCTAACAAATGAAGAGGAAATAGGCAGTCTACCTGAAAAAGAATTCAGAGTAATGATAGTAAACATGATTCAAAATCATGGAAATAGAATGGAGAAAATACAGGAAACATTTAACAAGGACATAGAAGAACAAAGAGCAAACAAATGAAGAACAACACAATAAATGAAATTTAAAATACTCTAGAAGGAACCAATAGCAGAATAACTAAGGCAGAAGAACAGATAAGTGACTTGGAAGATAAAATAGTGGAAATAACTACCACAGAACAAAATAAAGAATAAAGAATGAAAAGAATTGAGGACAGTCTCAGAGACCTCTGGCACGACATTAAATGCATTAAATGCACCAACATTCAAATTATAGGGGTCGCAGAAGAAGAAGAGAAAAAGAAAGGGACTGACAAAATATTTGAAGAGGTTATGGTTGAAAACTTTGCTAATATGAGACAGGAAATAGTCAATGAAGCCCAGGAAGTTCAGAGAGTCCCATACAGTATAAATCCAAGGAGAAACACTATAAGACACATACTAATCAAACTATCAAAAATTAAATAAAAGGAAAAAATATTAAAAGCAGCAAGGGAAAAACAACAAATAACATACAAGGGAATCCCCAAAAGGTTAACAGCTGAACTTTCAGCAGAAACTCTGCAAGCCAGAAGGGAGTGGCAGGACATATTTAAAGTGATGAAAGGGAAAAACCTACAACCAAGATTACTCTATCCAGCAAGGATCTCATTCAGATTCAGTTGAGAAATTAAAACCTTTACAGACAAGCAAAGGCTAAGAGAATTCAGCACCACCAAACCAGTTTTACAAAAAATTCTAAAGGAACTTCTCTAGGCAGAAAACACAAGACAAGGAAAAGACCTACAATAACAAACCCATAACAATTAAGAAAATGGTAATAGGAACATACATATCCATAACTACCTTAAATGTAAATGGATTAAATGCTCCAACTAAAAGACATAGACTGGCTGAATGGATACAAAAACAAGACCTGTATATATGCTGTCTACAAGAGACCCACTTCAGACCTAGGGACACATACAGACTGAAGATGATGGGATCTAAAAGATACTTCATGAAAATGGAATTCAAAAGAAAGCTGGAGTAGCAATTCTCCTATCAGACAAAAGGACTTTAAAATAAAGACTATTTTAAGAGACAAAGAAGGACACTACATAATGGTCAAGGGATCAATCCAAGAAGATATAACAATTGTAAATATTTATGCACCTAACATAGGAGCACGTCAATACATAAGGTAAATGCTAACAGCCATAAAAGGGAAATCAGCAGTAACAATTATATTAGGGGACTTTAACATCCCACTTTCACCAATGGGTAGATCATCCAAAAAGAAAATAAACAAGCGAACACAAGCTTAAATGATATATTAAAGATGGGCTTAATTGATATTTATAGGATATTCCACCCAAAAACAACAGAATACAATTTCTTTTCAAGTGCTCATGGAACATTCTCCAAGATAGATAAAAAATTGGGTCATAAATCAAGCCTTGGTAAATTTAAGAAAACTGAAATCGTATCAAGTATCTTTTCCAACTACAATGCTATGAGACTAGATATCAATTAGAGGAAAAAATCTGTAAAAATACAAATACATGTAGGCTAAACAATACACTACTAAATAACCAAGAGACCACTGAAGAAACCAAAGAGGAAATCAAAACATACCTAGAAGCAAATGACAATGAAAACATGATGACTCAAAGCCTATGGGATGCAGCAAAAGCAGTTCTAAGAAGGAAGCTTATAGCAATATAATCCTACCTAAAGAAATAAGAAACATCTCAAATAAACAACTTAAGTTTACACCTAAAGCAATTAGAGAAAAAAGAACAAAACACCCCCAAAGTTAGCAGATGGAAAGAAATCATAAAGATCTGATCAGAAATAAATGAAAAGGAAATGAGGAAAAAATAGCACAGAAAAATAAAACTAAAAACTGGGACTTTGAGCTGTTCTTTTTATAAACAAAACTGATAAACTATTAGGCAGACTCATCAAGAAAAAAAAGGAGAAGACTCAAATCAAGAGAATTACAAATGAAAAAGGAGAAGGAACATCTGACACTGCAGAAATACAAAGGATCCTGAGAGATTACTACAAGCAACTATATGGCAATAAAATGGACAACCTGGAAGAAATGGACAAATTCTTAGGAAAGAAAAACCTTCCGAGACTGAAACAGGAAGAAATAGAAAATATGAACAGACCAATCTCAAGCACTGAAATTGAGACTGTGATTAAAAATCTTCCAACAGACAAAAGTCCAGGACAAGATGGATTCACAGGCGAATTCTATGAAACGTTTAGAGAAGAGCTAACACCAATCCATCTCAAACTCTTCCAAAATATAGCAGAGGGAGGAATTCGAAACTCATTATATGAGGCCACCATCACCCTGATACCAAAACCAGACAAATATATCACACACACAAAAGAAAACCTACAGACCAATATCACTGATGAACATAGATCCAAAAATCCTCAACAAAATACTAGCAAACAGAATCCAACAGCACATTAAAACAATCATACACCGTTATCAAGTGGGGATTACCCCAAGAATGCAAGGATTCTTCAATATATACAAATCAATCAATGTGATACAACATATTAACAAACTGAAGAAGAAAAACCATATGATCATCTCAGTAGATGTAGAAAAAGCTTTCAACAAAATTCAACACCCATTTATGATGAAAACCCTCCAGAAAGTAGGCATAGAGGGAACTTTCCTCAACATAATAAAGGCCATATATGACAAACCCACAGCCAACATTGTTCTCAATGGTGAAAAACTGAAACTATTTCCACTAAGACCAGGAACACGACAAGGTTGCCCACTCTCACCAACATTATTCAACATAATTTTGGAGGTTTTAGCCATAGCAATCAGAGAAGAAAAAGAAATAAAAGGAATCCAAAATCAGAAAAGAAGAAGTAAAGCTGTCACTGTTTGCAGATGACCTGATACTATACATAGGGCATGCTAAGATGCTACCAGAAAACTACTAGAGCTAATCAGTGAATTTGGTAAGGTAGCAAGATACATATTTAATGCACAGAAATCTCTTGCTTTCCTATACACTAATGAGGAAAAATCTGAAAGAGAAATTAAGGAAACACTCCCATTTACCATTCCAACAAAAAGAATAAAATACCTAGGATAAACCTACCTAAGGAGACAAAAGACCTGTATACAGAAATCTATAAGACACTGATGAAAGGAATTAAAGATGATACAAATAGATGGAGAGATATACCATGTTCTTGTATTGGAGGAATCAACATTGTGAAATGACTATACTACCCAAAGCAATCTACAGATTCAATGAAATCCCTATCAAACTACCACTGGCATTTTTCCCAGAACTAGAACAAAAAATTTCACAATTTGTATGGAAACACAAAAGACCTCGTATAGCCAAGCAATCTTGAGAAAGAAAAACAGAGCTGGAGGAATCATGTTCCTGGACTTCAGACTATACTACAAAGCTACAGTAATCAAGACACTATGGTCCTGGTACAAAATCAGAAATATAGATCAATGGAACAGGATAGAAAGCCCAGAGATAAATGCATGCACATATGGTCACCTTATTTTTGATAAAGGATGTAAGAATATTCAATGGAGAAAAGCCAGCCTCTTCAATATGTGGTGCTGGGAAAACTAGACAGCTACATGTAAAAGAATGAAATTAGAACACTCCCTAATGCCATACACAAAAATAAACTCAAAATGGATTAAACACCTAAATGTAAGGCCAGACACTATAAAACTCTTAGAGTGAAACATAGGCAGAACACCCTATGACATAAAGCACAGCAAAATCCTTTTTGACCCATCTCTTAGAGAAATGTAAATAAAAACAGAAATAAACAAATGTGACCTAATGCAACTTAAAAGGTTTTGCACAGCAATGGAAACCATAGAAAGATGGAAAGACAACCCTCAGAATGGAGAAAATATTTGCAAATGAAACAACTGACAAAGGATTAGTCTCCAAAATTTACAGCAGTTCATGCAGCTCAATATCAAAAAAAAAAAACAAACAGCCCAATCCAAAAATGGGCAAACAATCTAATAGACATTTCTATAAAGAAGATACACAGATTGCCAACAAACATATGAAAGGATGCTCAACATCACTAATCATAAATGCAAATCAAACTACAATGAAGTATAACCTCACATCAATCAGAATGGCCATCATCAAACGATCTGCAAACAATAATGCTGGAGTCAGTGTGGAGGAAAGTTAACCCTCTTGCACTGTTAGTGAGAATGTAAACTGATACAGCTACTACGTATAACAGTATGCACGTTCCTTAAAAAACTAAAAATAGAACTACCATATGACCCAGCAATCCCACTACTGGACATATACCTTGAGAAAACCATAATTCAAAAAGAGTCATGTACCACAATGTTCATTGCAGCTCTATTTACAATAGCCGAGACATTGAAGCAACCTAAGTGTCCATCGACCGACGAATGGATAAAGAAGATTTGGCACGTATATACAATAGAATATTACTCAGCCATAAAAAGAAATGATATTGATTTATTTGTAGTGAAGTAGCTGGACCTAGAGACTGTCATACAGTGTGAAGTATGTCAGAAAGAGAAAAGCAAATACCATATGCTAACATATATGGAATCTAAAAAAAAAAAAAAGTTTCTGAAGAACCTGGGGACAGGACAGGAATGAAGATGCAGATGTAGAGAATGGACTTGAGGATATGGGGAGGGGGAAGTGTAAGTGGGACAAAGTGAGAGAGTGGCATGGACATATATACACTACCAAATATAAAACAGATAGCTAGTGGGAAGCAGCCACATAGCACAGGGAGATCAGCTCAGTGCTTTGTGACCACCTAGAGGGGTGGGATAGGGAGGGTGGGAGGGAGACGCAAGAGGGAGGAGATATGGGGATATATGGATATGTATAACTGATTCACTTTGTTATAAAACAGAAACTAACACACAATTATAAAGCAATTATACTCCAATAAAGTTGTTAAAAAAATAACCAAATTGTGCCACATGTTATAAGGTATTAGGTTCACCTACTGTGCTAAGCTACAAAAAGTGAACTTATAAAAACAACAAGTTCAACAAATTGTACCTTTAGTTCAAAAAAAAAAACCTTCTAAAGAATATATATGTAGGACTGATCATTTACTTAAAACAAATTCATGGGATTTTCTAAAGTATCTCCTTCTGAGTTGATTTCATTTACGATACAACATTTTCATTTACAAATTATTTTTCTAGGCATGCATAATTTTACCCACAATTTTGATAACTGGTTTCACAGTTGCATATGGAAGGTATACTCCAGGAAGGCTAGGTTTGACCAATTGGACACCTCATCGTTGACCAAGGGTTTGGATTCTTCTGGTCAGGGTATCAGGTTTACCAGACTCAGAAGACTGACTGACCTGATACAAACCATAAATCTGAAAGGGTAGCATGAGGCAATGTTCTGTGGTTAAACAACAGTTCTGTTTCTTGATTGCAGTGGTGTTAACACAAATTTAAACGTGATAAAATAACAAAATCGAATGCACACACTGTACCAATGCCAATTTCTTTATTTTGATAGTGATTATGATTAACATGTGACAATTGGGGTAAACAGGGAGAAAATTACATGGAAACTCTCTACTCTTTTTTTCAAATCACTGTGAATCTATAATTATTTCAAAGTTAAAAAAATTATTATAGCCTACTTTAATTTATTTAGGGCAAGTACCCAATCATTATTGGTATTTAAAAAAAAAATACCCTCTTAGGTAATGTAAGTATTCTTTGAAATGAATATTAGAATTATTTTGTGAAGTCCTAAAAATGAAAAAAAAATAATTAGCATCATATTACATTAACAGGTTATTTGAGGGGAAGAACTGGAAACCTTATAATATTGTCCTCCTATCCTTGTACTTACCAGCTGGAATGGACAGTACCCCTGACTACCTGGCCATTGTAACTTCAATGTCATAGGCACGGAAGTCTAGCAGAGGAAATGTGTGCAACTCTATCCACTATGGAAAATGATGTTTCCTTTCATTAGCAAAGGAGTCCATGGAATCAGATAAGTCCAGAAGGTGTTAATAACAAACTGTAATTAATGTGTCAAGAAAGGTAAAGATTCTTTATGGAATTGACATTTGTCAAGATGAGATATCCTGCTTCTCCAGTGGGGATTTAATAAAATTATCTTTATTAATAACAATGTTTTTTCAAATCATAAAATATTTTATATGAAGAAATAGATGGGATTTGTAATCTTAAAATTCTTAGCTCATGATTATGTCTTATCTCTAGTTCCATAATTTTCCATGCTCTAATTTTTAGAATAGTGTTTGTGCCTTCTATAAATATTAAGTGTGGATCTGAAAAGTATGAGAACACACACTGAGTATAACTTTAAGCACTGATCCAGTCATCTCTGATTAAAACTGCTTAGCGGTTATAGACAATTAAATTCACTCTCTACCGTGGTCTGGAACATCCTATGTAATCTGGTCACTGCCTACCTCACAGATCTCACCTCACTCTGTCCTACATTTTATTCTATAAATATTTATTGATACTGCTTGTATACTAGTTACTCTTCTAGGTGCTGGGCATTTAAGAGTGAAAAGACAGGCACCATGTTGTACTTGCTTTCATGGAGTGAACCTTCTAGTAGGGAGAGTTATATTTGCAAGTCAATGAATGCTTTCTTTTCCATGCATTTATTCCGGTAAAATGTTATGGAAGGAAAAAAAAAAAAACCACTTACTTTATTCCCAACTAATTGCCAGTTTTTACCTGTAGCCTTTTGAATAATAATCACAGGACTGCTGTTAGAAGGAGCCAAGTGAACATTTTTAGACCTTAAGTCACTATGTTCAAGATTCAAGGGAGTGTCCTATCAGTGAGATATTTTGTCATATGCCCACCACTTGGCCAGGGAATATTGGGACTGACCATACCACCAAGATCATTTCACAGGTGGGAAGGATATTTTCCCACAGGAAGATCAGGAAATTTCAGGTGTGGTGGCTCCCATGACAATTAAAATACTAGGCATATTCCTACCTTTATACTCCTGTGAAGAAGGTATGACACACATTATGGTGTCGGTTTTGCAAGTGAAGAACCTGAAAACTTCAAAGCTCAAATTGCACAAAGCTAAAGAGGTAGTAAGTGACATGGCTAGGGCTGGAACTTATTTTAACTTCAGGATTAGTGCGTTTGTTACTATCAGAAATTATTAAACTGAGGCTCAGAAAGGAGCTTCAAGGAATTTATGAATTTCTTGAAATAATAGGCAAAATGTTGTTTTTAGTTTTGGATGGAAGCAGGTGGTCTGGGTGTTTAATTGGATTCTTTTTATTTTCAATATCATTTTTATTGAAGAATAGTTGATTTGCAATGTTGTGTTAATTTCTGCTCTACAGCAAACTGATTCAGTTATACCTATATACACATTTTTCTTTAAATATTATTTTCCATTATGGTTTATCATAGGATATTGAATATCCTGTTGAATATAGTCCTCTGTGCTAGTTAGTTCTTAAAAGGCTTATGACCAAAAAATAAATAAATAAAGTAATAATCATAAAGTTAAGAACTACTGCATGCATATTGCATCTGTTGGAAGGAAGTAAGCAAATATGAGTCCTCTACCACTATGCAGCTCACATCTTTCTCTTTCGTGTTTGAAAAGATATGAGAAATTAAAATTAAGCTGGGAATGGAGTAACACATTCCACCATTTACAGCTAGTTTGGAATTAAGTGACACACTTTCTGGGAAGCATCCCACAGGAGCCTATCTGTAAGAAAACGGCTGCTTTGCTTGAGAGGTAATGACAAGCATCTACTCACTTCTACAATTCTTTGAATCATCTCCACGTGAAATGGATTCATGTTTAGCCTCTACTCTTTTTAGTATTTGCTCAAGTAGGAGAAGAAGGTTGCTGATTTGTTCACAGCTGCATAGTGAAGAAATTTGGACCATCTTGTTTCCTATCTTCTGTAAGTGCCTCTAGGGAGAGCTAAGTGCTAGAGGAGATTAACCTTGAAGTGTGTACTTAAATAATTAGATCAAAGACAGACTGGAGACTTATCCCTCAATAAACTTGTACTACTTTTAGGAAATACAGTAAGTCAAGGATTCCCCAAGAAACCAAGACAAAGTATTCGTTCTCGGCTCTGAAAGTAAAACTATAGGTATAACAGATGTGAAAGTGCTTTGGAAAAGTAGTTACAACACTGGAAAAATGTGATGGCTTATGATGGAAGCAATCCCCCTGCCCCCTCCCCAGAATGTTACATTATAGTTTTATATGCAGAAAACTGGTAGCAACAAAATGCATTATTGAAAAATAGCACATAAGTAGGAAATGATTTAAGAGTGATGTGTTACTATTAAGAATTAGCATACTTTGGTAGATTGCCTAAATTTATTATTTCAGTGATTTTTATTTTGGGTACTTAAGGATGATATTTTCCCCCTTGGAGCACAGAGATGAATATAGGTTAATTCTACTTGCATCTGGCTGAATGTTCCAAGACTGCTCCTGTGGGCTTGGGAATCAAGCAGAGATCAATTCACCCAAAGCCCTTCTTTGCTGATTCTATACTCATTTCTGACTTCTTACCCTTAGATAATAGTTAAAACAATTCTTGGGGGAAAAAAAGCCTACTGTTTCAGCTTCAAAATTCTATGTTCTTTACTTTCATCATCTGTCAGATGATTCAGAAAGACAGGACTTCTCCATGTACTTGTCTTTTCCCAAGTGAGGAATCTACATGAGGAGTCAAAATTAACAAACATATTGGAATTCACTTCTCTGGCATGTTTTAAATTACATATATATATATATATATATATATATTTGGTTTTTTTGTAACATCTGTATTGGAGTATAATTGCTTTACAATGGTGTGTTAGTTTCTGCTTTATAACAAAGTGAATCAGTTATACATATACATATGTTTCCATATCTCTTCCCTCTTGCATCTCCCTCCCTCCCACTATCCCTATCCCACCCTTCTAGGTGGTCACAAAGCACCGAGCTGATCTCCCTGTGCTATGCGGCTGCTTCCCACTAGCTAGCTATTTTACATGTGTAGTGTATATATGTCAATGCCACTCTCTCACTTCGTCCCAGTTTACCCTTCCCCCTCCCCGTGTCCTCAAGTCCATTCTCTAGTAGGTCTGTGTCTTTATTCCCGTCTTACCCCTAGGTTCTTCATGACCATTTTTGTTTGTTTGTTTGTTTTCTTAGATTCCATATATATGTGTTAGCATACGGTATTTGTTTTTCTCTTTCTGACTTACTTCACTCTGTATGACAGACTCTAGGTCCATCCACCTCACTACAAATAGCTCAGTTTCGTGTCTTTTTTTGGCTGAGTAATATTCCATTGTACATATGTGTCACATCTTCTTTATCCATTCATCTGTCAATGGACACTTAGGTTGCTTCCATGTCCTGGCTATTGTAAATAGAGTTGCAATGAATATTGTGGTACATGACTCTTATTGAGTTATGGTTTTCTCGGGGTATATGCCCAGTAATGGGATTGCTGGGTCATATGGTAGTTCTATTTGTAGTTTTTTAAGGAACCTCCATACTGTTCTCCATAGTGGCTATATCAATTTACATTCTCACTAACAGTGCAAGAGGGTTCCCTTTTCTCCACAGGCTCTCCAGTATTTATTGTTTCTAGATTTTTGATGATGGCCATTCTGACCAGTACGAGATGATATCTCATTGTAGTTTTGATTTGCATTTCTCTAATGATTTACGTATATATATAACCAACTACTACTTTTCTATGGTCTTTCCCCAGAGTCATTTTTTACAATATAAATTAACTGGATCTCTTTTTATTTATCAGGCACGAGTTATTTTCCCTTAGGAGAGAGCAAGGGAATAAAATGAGTGAGCAAATATGGGGCAAGGGAGGAGGAAGTAAGGCTTTGATTACTGCATTTTAAGAATGTTTGTCATATCCCAAGCATCGTTGTTAAACATCTATTCAAAATAAGTCCTGCTACAAGGTATGCTTCAGTCAATCTAGCACAGCAAGTGAAGTATCCTATAGTGGTGTTTGTCAAAGCGTGGGTCCCAGACCATGGCAGCAGCATCACCCAGGAACCTATTAGAAATGCACATTCTTTGGTCACACCCCAGGACTACTGAGGATGAGATCCAGTAATTCCCATTTTAACAAGCCCTCTGGATGAGTCTGATCCCCACTAATGTTTGAGAACATCTGCCCTAATGAACAGCCATCTTCCTTTTGTCTTAAGATACTTGAATTATGTATATATATGTTTTAAATATATATATATATATATATATATATATATATATATATATATAATTGAAGTATAATTGCTTTACACTGCTGTGTCAGTTTCTGCTGTACAGCAAAAAGAGTCAGCTATAAGTATACATATATCCCCTTTTGTTTGGATTTCCTTCCCATTTAGGTCAGCACAGAGCACCGAGTAGAGTTCCCTGAGCTATACAGTAGGTTCTCATTAGTTATCTATTTTATATATAGTGGTGTAATATGTCAATCCCAATCTCTCAATTCATCCCACACCACCCCCTTTTCCCCTTGGTGTCCATATGTTTGTTCTCTACATCTGTTCTCTATTTCTCTCCTGCAAACCGGTTCATCTGTACCATTTTTCTAGCTTCCACATATATCTGTTAATATATAATATCTGTTTTCCTCTCTCTGACTTACTTCACTCTGTATGACAGTCTCTAGGTCCATCCATGTCTCTGCAAATGACACAATTTCATTCCTTTTTATGGCTAAGTAAAAATCCTTTGAAGATTCCTGTATAAATATTTTTAATTAGGTTAATATACTTTCATGAATCTTTTAATTTTTAATATCACAATTTTTTGTTAAATCAATATTCCACTTTTATCTTATTGTGATTATATTCAGAGTTCTCTTCTAAACTATGTTTTATGATTATATTTCCTTTTTTAAAAAAATAATCCTAGAGCTAATTATTGTCATTTCCTGAATTCCATCAAGTATTCTTATTCTTCCCAAACCATCTAAGAGAATTGTATAATTACTCTGAACTCTATTTTTTGTTTGGTCATGTCAACCTCTGTTCTTATCTTTACCCAGTGAGGATTCCTTCCAGGAGTCCTTTGTGCCCCTAGTGGGATTATTGTTCTCTGAACCTTAGGCAGAGCTTTCTTTCTGGGTTTTCCCTGGTCTCTCCTGTGGGTCTCATTTATCCTGTGTCCACTGTTTTTTTTTTTTTTTCTCTCTTTATTATCCTTTCCCCTTCTCTGTCCTCCCTGATAAAAGATGAATCCAAGTTAAACATCTTGAACCTAGTTTATGGAAAAATGCTTTTATTCCATTCTTACACTTAGTAGTTGGCAATTTTTTGGCTGTTCATTCCTTTTTAAAACAAACCATAAAAAAATGACATGGAAGCCTTGAGTTCATGGCGGAAGCTGACAATTGATAGGCTTTTCTGGAAGATCTGATCCACCAGGAAGTCGGTTGTGTTATTAGAGTACCCTCCAAAATCACTGTCTACATATTTTTTTCTTATGGACTGCTCAGTTTCACCTCATTAGATTTTTTTCAATTTCTTATCTTAAGGAATAGGGAAAAGTGCTAATTTTATTCCTGACTCTCAACCAGAATTATTGAAGCCAAGCAGTAGTCAGGAAAAGGGATCTTGCCTTTCAAGGTACAGAATTTTGCTTCTCAGAACAGCACCCCAACTCCATTCTGCTGCATTCAGACTTCCCCTGATTTTGTGTTGCCTGTAGGTCTTGCAAATGAAGATGTCTAATGTGTAATAGTGAGATATATATATATATATATATATATATATATATATATATATACACACACATACATACATACATACAGTTCCAGTTGCCCAGAAAGAGATTTGTGCCTAAGATAAATATTTGGAACCTATTAATAAATGGATACCATGTTGTATATAAGGAAGTAATTAAAGTGAGTTATGGTATGAAGTAAAAAGAGTGGAGGATGGAATCATGGGAAATTTTAACATTTAAGGGGCAATTGAAAAAAATATATATAAAAAAAGAAAATGTTAGTTTAGGTTTTCCAAGAAGCAGACTGAATTTGGTGTGCAAGAGATTTAGTGGGGAAATCACCTGCAAAGGATAAATGGGAGAGTGTAAAGGAGAAGGAGGGGAGAAATTATATAATTAGATGTGGCTCTGATACCTGTGAAAGGAGAAAGAGATGGAAGGATTGGGTAGGAAAAATGTCACGTGTAATTCACTTCTCAAAAAATTTTGACCAAACCAATGGGAAGTCCCTGAGCAAAGATATCTTTTGGATGAGTCCTGAGCAGGCAGGAAAGGGTGGGGACTAATACCCCTGCCATGCTCATCATTAACTGGGAATAGAAAAGAGGGAGTGTGAACTGTGTGCAAATGCAGTGATGAATCGCAAGGTGAGGCAGCTAGGGTTTCACCTATGCTTCCTGAAGCATGGTTTCTTAGAGAAAATCTGAAAGGCAGATCTTAGAAATGAGAGAAACTAGAAAGAATGGCAGTAACAAAGCCACAGAGAGGAAGTTGTGTGCATTTATTCTCATAACTCTGTTATAAAAAGAAATGATGGATAAATTATCTTAAAACTGCAAATTTGAGCCTGAGACTTTTCCCTGTGAAACCTGTAGTTAATAGTCATGTGCAAAAATGTGCATAATTGGAGACAACGTTAATACTGGGGAAAAAACAGTTCTGGAAAAGATGATGGATTGGCTTAAAAGTTTAAAATCATTTATAATTTTCAAATATGCACTTTGAGTTGATTTGAAATATTTCATACTTGAGTTTCCTAATGGAGTTAATTAATCACAGCTGATCTCACTGCAAACACAGCACCAACCAGAAACAACGCAGTCACAGCACAAGTGAAAATCAAGGCATATCACTCCTACGTATTCAGAGATGAGGAAGGGATTTCTTTCCTAAACTTTTAGCCTTACCTTATTAATATGCAGTATTCCAACATAGTTCAAAACTCAGTTATGGCTACAGCCTTCTTATAACCACAACTGCTCAATTTCCATGTTATCATCCTTTGGGAATTTTAAAGTTATCAAATTTTTCTATTATCCCTGTAGACTTATTCCTGAAAAAAAGCAGGTTCACATCTCATAATTCCTACCTGTATGCACATAACTGTCAACCCATGGTCCAGCAACAGGGATCCATTTTCAGAAGTATGTTGGGATGTGTCTGTTGTATATACACGACACAGATGAGGAGTTTAGAGAGAGAAAAGAGAGAATGAGGAAAATCCCTATTTATTTCAGGTCACTTCTGTGCCTGCAAAGCTGAGTGAGGACTTCCCTGATGACCGCTGCCCAGGACTTTAGAGTGATAGCTCTGCATAAAAAGGGAGACAGATTGAGGGTGTGTGGGGAGAGTCCAGGAGGGAAACCACAGGAGTTAGGATGGCTAAGCTCTGGAGTGGAGAAACAGAGGCGATAAGGGAGAATAAGACTATCAATTCCATGAGGGTAGACACCATGTCCATTTTTGCTCTTTGTTTTATAACCAGCACAGCGATGGCCTATTGGTAGAAATCAACAATTTGCAATTATAATATTCAAAATTAAATGATTTTTGTTCCCTAGTTGATTCATGTTTTAATGAATTTCTGCAACTAACTCAGATTTTAAAGTACAGAAGAGCACTTCTTCCTTTAGTCAACCCTGTAGTTTAGCCCTGTTCTGGACACAGTATAGGTTTTCAAGAACTATTTGACGGGATTGAACTGTCACACAGTTTTAGTTATTTAACCTCTGAGATGTTGAGTTTCTAATAATGTGATCATATCCCCTTTTGTTTCCAGATGAGCAAAGTCTAGTATGTATCTTGAGGAGAAAGTCTTTCTTCTGCATCTCCCAGGTCTAATAGCTGTGACACATTTCTTTACAACTCTAAGTGAAAGGGGGGTGGGTAGGCGGCTTGGGATCATCTGTTAAAATCCAAACTCCCTTGTTATATACCTGGTGACATACCAGCTAACCAGGCCTAACAGATTCTTCTGTATGAAGTAGCTATATATTTAAACATTCAATAACAGGACAAAAGTTGGTCCCCACACCCACCACCATCAGACTTTTGGTTGACATCTACTCCTCAGGCTTTACACAGACCTGCTCTGAAAATCACTAATTTAACAGAATTAAATTTAATTTTTAAAACTTCCAGAATGTGTTGATTTTTTTAAATCAAAGGATTGTATGATTATGTCTAAAAAGAGGATACTTAAAAAGATAATTTGAGGCTCTAAAAATAAAAAAGAGTCAACTCAGCTCTCCAGTGACCTTCATTTCCATTTTTCCAAGAACCAGAAAGTGTGTGTGTGTGTGTGTGTGTGTGTGTAAATGTTATAAGGAATATAAATACATGTATAATATATTCATACATATATATATAAATATATACACATGACATAAAGTTGTAATGAACTTCTAAATACAAACCAGAATTTCAAATCTTTGAAAATATAGTTAAGCATCTAGTTTGGGTTTAGCGTGCTCTTATTTTTGACACTGGCAAAGCTTCAAAATCTGAAGTAAAAATAATTATTTTTGTTACAATGGTGAAACATATGTAATTAGAGTGGTTTTAGGGACATATGTGGTGATGAAAACAATTGAAGTCATTAAGCTTCAGTTAGTTTATTTAAGTGTTTACAGATCAGAGTGCCTTTGTTTTGAGCTGAATTCAGATACCTCTCTAGAGGTAGCATCAGTAATCCATATGAATTTTCCATTACTGTTAACACTGAAAAAGAGTAAGAAAAAGGTAATTAAAATTATAATTAAACCAACACTGAGAACTAACTTGAGACAGAAGAAGTTTATAAGTTTTTGCAAAACTTTTCTTTTTAGAGCCACTTTCAGACTTTTCAAAGATAAAATAATATTGGTTGGATATTATGCATTTCTTCATGATGGTCAAGTATTCCCTATTTACTCCCTGTAGACATTTCCATAGTTATCAAGTTGAACATGTAAGTTTAAGTTATTGCTACACTTTCACATTATATTAAATGAAAAAAGAATTAGCAAAGCAGTTAGTAGTACAATTCCTTTTATTTAGCAAAACATTGCAAGTAATATATATATATATGTATGTATAGACATATAGTTCTGTATTCATGAATATATGAGGAACAAAATATTAACATTTAATTAATAGTAGTTAATCTTGGGGCAGAGGTTTATGGCAGTGATGGAAAACTTCTCAATTTCATGTTCTAACTTTCAGTTCTATGAATTTTTTGACCACATATTTCATTGTTTTTATTTAAAAAGTCAACAAGAACTCTAGGCCCTTTTAAGTTTTCATCTTTACAGGATTTCTTTTAAGATAGAAAAGAATGGTTTCTAGCACTGTTTAAAAAGAATCCTCTTTTTAAAAAATTCTAGTTCTTTTCCTAAATTTTTGTGAATTTTTATTATTTCTCCCTTAAACTGGTTGTAACAGGGAGCTATATGTAGAAAGTTTGAAAGACCTCTCACAAGGTGGAATATGAGAACAATTTGTGAAGGAGAGCTCTGAAAAGAGAGGGTATTGACAGATCTAGGGAGGTGGAATGGAGGTACAAGGAGAAAAGGATTTTTTTAGAATAACATGGAATGTTCTTCCTCCCCACAACACTAGAAATGACTAAAGATTTGAACAGGTGAGTTGGCATCTCTGAGAAATATGAGGATTGAAGGTGCAGCATACAATTTTCTTAGATGGGTGGAAATAGCGCTCTCTAGTGGAGGCTGGGGAGCTGGCAAATCAGGGAAAGCAAGACATGTAGCAATGTCTCTCAAAAGATAATGAGAAATTCAAAGAGACACCTAGAAGAGGAAATGTGTCTGGTTAAACACGGTGGATTCAATACTTAGGTCTCTTCTCTTTCTCAAGACACCATTAAAATGCTAGTAAATCGGGAAAAAGGTAGAAATCCTTCAAAATGAGGCAATAAGATCAGATAAGAGATGGGAATTAATTTTTGCATGCAAGAAAGTGGATGGAAGTTTGCAGAGGTGGAATCTGGCTTCAAGAAGGACTCCAGTAAGAGACAAGTCTATTTTGGATGCAGAATCCCAAAATGTATCACGAATTGGAGGTGCCATTTAACACTGACATCTCATGTGAGGTGTGGAGTGGAAAACAGGGAGTTGCTGGTCTGTCTGGATAAAGAGAGCGTGAGGTCCTGCTGATCCGGGCAACTGCAGGAGCCTGGGGAGCACTGCATCACACCAGTATCCGGGCCTCAGGCCCAGAAACTATGAGTTAAGTTAGCCTGGATGGCACCTAGGTATGTAGATTTTTAAAAATCTCCTAAGATGACTCTGACTTGCAGCCAGAAGTGAGCACCATGGCTCACATACAAATTGACCATTGTTCCAAAAGGAAACAGGCTATTTTTTAGCGACTTTACCCAAGGTTTCCCATCCAATAGGAATGAGTTAGAATGAGAAGCAGTTCACTCTTTCCGGGTTTTCTTTCCATTGGCCACCCAGCCTTGAATTCTGCCTGTTGGAGGCAGTGTGACTCACCCTCAGCTCGTTGTGACACTGTATCTCTAAATAGTGCAACCAGGGGACTTCCTTGGTGGCACAGTGGTTAAGAATCCTCCTGCCAATGCAGGGAACATGGGTTCGAGCCCTGGTCCAGGAAGATTCCACATGTGGTGGAGCAACTAAGCCCATGAGCCACAACTACTGAGCCTGTGTGCCACATCTACTGAAGCCCATGCACCTAGAGCCTGTGCTCTGCAATTAGAAGCCACAGCAATGAGAAGCCTGCACACCACGACGAAGAGTAGCCCCTGTTTGTCACGACTAGAGAAAGCCCATGCACAGCAATGAAGACCCAACACAGCCAAAAATAAAATAAATAAATCAAAAAAAAAAAAAATAGTGCAACCAGAACCCCAGCAGGAGAAAACTTTGTAGGTCAGAAATCGTTTATAGATTAAGAAAAAAAGCATCATCTTCATGCACCATTGAATTACAAACTTGAATGTATTTTTTCTCTTGTTTACACATGCCTCTGTGCCCCATGAGAAAAACAGATAGTGCAAAAGAAAGAAACAGCGCTGGTGATCAAGGAATTTGATGCCCTTTGGTGTTGATTTTTACTCCCAGATCACTGCATTTAAAATTGAGAATGCAGGGTTTTCATGCCATGCTTTCCCATAGCATTATGTTTTCATACCATGAGAGCAATTTTGATATAAAGCAATATTGCTCTGAAAATAGAGTGCCGTCCCTCAGAATGAAGGCAAATGAGGATTTAGAAGCCTTGCAGGTTGTACTGTCACTACTAATTTGAGTGCTAAATTTCCATTTGCAAACCTAAGTAAACAGGAATGTAGACAGCTTGAACAAGATGAAATTGTGATACCGCCCAAAGGAACATGCTGATCAGGGAGAGCTCAGCATGAATTTGAATCAAAAGCATCTGCAACAACTTTAACTCTGCATCATGCCATCAGAGCTGGACCGACACAGGGAGGTTGAACCCGTAACACCTGGGAGAGAGGGCAGAGCGCCATTCCCTAGCCATTCTGAAAGGCTCTCCAGATTTTTTGTAGCACGTGGGGGTCGGTGCTAGACAATGACCACATCTGATTCTTGTGCAGCTGTCGATCATAGTAGGCACTGGCAAATTCCGGTTCCTGAACTCATCAGTAGCAATAAATATTTATTGCATGCTTCATGAGCACATTGGTAACAAGACTGAATTTTGCACTAAATTTGAGTATAAAATGTCATTTGATTTAGACAATACACATAAAGGCACATGAGAAAATTCTTTCTGAATGAAATAACAAATAGCTGCTTATATAATAAAAAGCCTCAGAGCCATAGGGGTCTTCTGTGTTTGAAGGAAACCTACTGAAGGCACAGAAAGAAAGATTTCCTCTTGACAGGAGGATTTTAGCTCTGTGTAACTCCAGCAGAATTCTCTCAGCCAGCCGGGGCTCTCTGCTTGAGTAGACAGCCTAACTAAGGTGTCAAAAGTGGTATTGTTTGGACTCATAAAGTTTCAGTTGTTCTAGAAACCGCAAGAGGATGGTTGCTGGGAAAGGCAGAGAGTCAGAGAGAATAGATGTGCTTTCCTGCATGGGCAAGGTTTGACTTCAGGGGATGTCGAAGGTGTTTCAACAAGCGCTGATCCAGGAGAGCTAGTAAGTTGAAAAGTGAGATTCACGCTAAGTATACAAACTCCCTGTGGGCGATGGAGGTAAAGCCGTCATACACATATAGGTAAGAGTTAAATAAAATCCACTTCTCTCCGAAGGGATCTCAAGTCTCTTTTCTCTTATAGTCTGTGCCCAGAGCTGTGTGGAATACATAATAATTTTTCCTACTAACTTAAAAACGACCTCTCACTGTTAGACCATATTTGCTAGGAAGAAAGAGAATCTACATTGGGGAACATTTTTTCATCATATCTAGATCATCAATGGCAAGTTGAAAACATGAACAAAGAAAGAATCATCTTCCTAAAAGCAGAAATGAGATTAAAAGGAATGAACGGGGCTTCCCTCGTGGCGCAGTGGTTGAGAGTCCGCCTGCCGATGCCGGGGACACGGGTTCGTGCCCCGGTCCGGGAGGATCCCGCATGCCAAGGAGCGGCTGGGCCCGTGAGCCATGGCCACTGGGCCTGCACGTCCGGAGCCTGTGCTCCGCAACGGGAGAGGCCACAAAAGTGAGAGGCCTGCGTTCCGGAAAAAAAAAAAAAAAAAAAAAAAAGGAATGAATGAAAACTAGACCAAGAAAAATAAGATTTTAATTTTTAGTTTTCAAAATCTCTCAATTTGGTGTGGAGGTGTGCACGTGTATGTATGTGCACTCCTTTGTAGACACACAAGTTTTCTTTATGCTCATTGTACAGAATAGTCAAATTAGAGTTCCTGGAAAGCAGGGCAGCAGCTAACACAAACAATAGAAAAGGCGCCCTTCTGGGCAAATTAGCGAAAAAGTGCTTCTTCTCCAATCTGACTACAGCCCAGCTACCAGGCTCGTGAATTGATCATTTCAACCCTCACCCCATCTCCACCCCCACTGACATATACCTCTGGATTGGGCATAACCTGCATAATCCTACTGGTTTACCGTCCTCCAGAGCAAAATGCACCATTTCCATTTCCACCTTCTTTAAATTGTCTTAGTAAAACAAAAAAAATAAATAAAAAACACTACTTGATAAATTGTCCTACTCCAAAGGGGTGACGTAGTTAAATGAGGGTGTAAACCAGAGATTCTAAACCTAAGATTCTAAGTGCCCTTGGAAATACAATGTCTTTTGCACACGTACATCTGCATTTTTCTAAGGACAGAGGGTTTGCAAATGTGTCAGTGACCCCAAAAATTTAAGCCTTAAACTAAAGTATAGAATTAATAATTTAGAAACATTCAAAAAAGAATAATTTAACTTTTAAAAAGTGCCCCTGGATTATCCAAATAAACTTTTACATGAAGGTCTGAATTAACCAAACTTGCTTGAAACAAAATTCTTATAATTTTAGGGGATGATTTCAAATGAAGGGTTTTAATAAGTTGTTTATAGTCTAAAATTCTTATCTCAAAAGCCAAATGAAGATATCTGAGTCTTGTAATTAGACATGTCTTTTTCTTTCATTTATTTTTCATGGGATGTTTCATTATTCCAAGACTCTCATTTCTCTTTAGCATAGTGGTTTTCACTTTGAAAAAAATGTCTAGTGATTGAAAAGTTTAGCTCATTTAAGTGACGCTGTGTATTTTTCCTCCTGTCATATGAGAATCACAGAATGGAAGGAACCCAGAATCCCTTGCTAGTTTTCTCTTTTATGCAAGATTATATTCCACTTAGTTGTATTTTCTTCTTTCCCGTTAAAGATAAATCACTTAAAGAATTTCTGTTTATATGACATATAAGCCTAAGAAGTATATTCCATAAAATAATATATTATTAATAAATTAATTATTTGTTCATGTGATATTCAGTATGTTGTCCTTATTGTTTTAAAGCTCTTTGGTTCCCCTAAATATTGTTGTCTTTATTTCCATAAAACATCATTACTTTCAGTTCCACTGTTTCATTTTTATGATTTTTCTAAAAGGGTTAGTGCTGAAATGAACCTTCTGTCTTTACAATACCGTCTTTTTTTTTAATTTGCATAACATACTCTTCTTCACAAATGAGGCAGTTTCATAAATATCCCTATATAAAACAGAAAATAACATTTTATCAAATTCGATAAAACTGATATGATACATATTTCCCTGGTCTCCTTTGACTAGTGAGCAAAAAGGAGCTTTATTCTTTAGCCTCAAAATGACAAGCAATTTGCTTTACATAAATATTACCTTCTATTCATATACATACATTTTCCAGAAAGAATTAACAAATATACTTTGTAGATTTTCTAAAATTCATTGTCTCGAGATGTTAAAAAAAAAAAGGAATGGGTAACAAAGAGCAGCCAACAATACCTGCAACACTCACTCTCTCACTGTATGCCTTAAAATTTCTTTCAGGTTTCTGGACCCAATTCTAATACGTGTGTGTGTGTGCACATGTGTGTGTGCATGTGTGTGTGTGTGTGTGTGCATGTATAGAAGCTTCTCCACACCAACAAGCAATGCTTGCAACCAGCAGGCTCTCTGAGAATTCAATTCAATTCTGATACTATCTACCTGGGGATGGCATCAGATTCCACAGGTAAAGGGCTCATTCCTACAAGACCATCCTTCACTTTAGATGCCAATCACAAACCCAGGTTATTACCAGTGCTTCTGACAAACTGTAGGTTCTAGTGACTCTCCAACTCAGGATGCTAATCACAAGATCAGATTGTCACCTGTGTTTCTGACCGACTGGCTTAAATTAGAGGTTCCTACAACCCCCTTTGTGTTTGATTGATTTGCCAAAATGGCTCACAGAACTCAGGAAACACATTTACTCACTAGAATATCAATTTTTTAATAAAAGAATATAACTCAAGAACAGTCACATGCCACAGAAGTAGAGGACAAACCTACAGATACCAAGGGGGAAAAGCAGTGTTGGGGTGATGAACTGGGAGATTGGGATTAACATATATACACTATTGATACTATGTATAAAATAGATAACTAATGAGAACCAACTGTATAGCACAGTGAACTCTCCTCAAAGCTCTGTGGCGACCTAAATCAGTAGGAAACTCAAATAAGAGGGGATATAATTATACGTATAGATGATTCACTTTACAGCAGAAACTAAAACAACATTGTAAAGCAACTATACTCTAATAAAAATTAATTTAAAAAAAAGAGCAGTCATATGGATGAGATGCATAAGGCAAGGTATATGGGAAGGAGCATGGAGCTTCCAAGTCCTCTCCAAAGGCATCATTCTCCTTGCATCTCCACATGTTCACCACCCTGGCAGCTCTCCAAACCCTATTCTTTTGGGTTTTTATGGAGGCTTTGTTACATAAATATAATTCATTAAATCATTGGCCATTGGTCATTAATGACTGATTCAACTTCCAACCCCTCTCTCCTCCCTGGAGGTCAGGGGTTGAGACTGAAATTTCCAAACTTCTAATCACATGGTTTGTTCCTCTGGTGACCAGCCCCCATCCTTACTTGATCTAAGGGTAGCCCAAAGTTACTTCATTGACATAACAAAAGACAACTTTAAGCACTCTCACACTTAAGAAATTCCAAGGGTTTTAGGAGCTCTGTGCCAGAAATTGGGATGAAGGACAAATATATATTTCTTATTATAAATCACAATATCACAGAAATTTTCTAATGAAGATCTCTCTTTTCCCCAGTTCTGCTGAAGACTAGAATTCTGATTTTCTGAAGAATCTCTCCTTTCTCCCTTTCACTCAGTTCATTTATTTGTTTTCTAATATAAGGATTACATAATTAATATGTGTCTATTTCAAAGTGTATCATTTAAGCAATGTGGTTATTTATAATTGCTAGAAACCTTTAGTGATAGAATTAGGCATTGCCATTTTTATAAAATTGAGCTTTGTTTTGCTTATTAAATTTCCTTAATTTTTTCTTTGTTTAGAAGTTATTAACATTCCCTTAGAAATTATGAGGCTGAACCCTCTCACCAGTGCTTGGGCTGGAATTCTAAACAGAGGGCAACATATTTGGGTGAGGAAGCTAGGAGTATGGCAGCTGTGCTCAAAGTGAGAAAACAAGGGAGGTATCCAGTATGACACAGAGAAAATATCTTGGATTTGGAGTAACTGGATTTAGGACCTGAATTCAAAAATTTTTGGTCTCTGCTGCATGCATTTTGGCAGGGTATTTTTTGACTTTCACCATCAGTATTTTTTCAAATAAAGTAATCCTCAGGGATAAACTCAAGAATAGCATCATTTTGAGATTTCAATGTTTGTTTCTTTTGGAATTCACAGTGGAAGGAAGTCATATTGTTACCTGTTTCTTTTGATTGGCCATTGTGAGCAGTGCCAGTGTATTTAAGAGTAGGTAATTTTTGATGAATATAATTAATTATGAGTTGCTCCAAAATTCAAGGCACTTGTTACTTAATCATTGTCATTTTATTGTTTCTTATTCACTTTTTTTAAATTCAAAGACATTTTGCTATTTATTTTCAAAATAATGTTTTTGTCCTTAGGAAAATCAGACAGTTTCTAAACACTTTATGAGGATGGAATGTAAACAGAACTTGTTAATAATAAAAATCACTGGATTGATTTATATTTCAGTTGGTTAGTGACTTCATGCCATCTCACACAATAATGGTTCTACAATTGGTTTTTAAGAAAGAAAAAATTCATTTTTATTTTATAATTTTCAGCTGAAAGACAAAGCACATGAAGACCATGAAACTTAGATAGCAGAATCAAGAATGAAAGAATTAATAGCCACTTTTCTGGTAAGTTTGATAAATCAAGTGGTCTCGATAATTTAAAATAAACACATATACAATTTTAAATTATTTTTAAAGAAAAATTCCTTTTATTTGAAAAAAATATATCTGCTATGATAGAATCTTTACACTGATAATTTTAGTCATTTCTTTTGCTATTAGGAAAAGTAATTTTTTTATATGTAGGCAGTTACTTAGGAGAGCACACTCCAACTTTTCTCTCAGGTAACGTGTTTTTGACAGCATTCTGTACTGGACAATTATAGAAAAAAATCATCCCCACACACTTTATTAAAAACATATTTTTGATGTTCTAGATAGTTGGCCACTGGATTGCTCCTAAGAGCTCTATTTTCTCAATATTACTTCCTTTTTTTTGCATTAACATGGGTGTCTCTTACATTTCTAGGAAATATTGATCATCCTTAGTAAAATAAGTTTCCTGTGGTTACAAATGACTTATGGATGTGGTGAAAGGAAGATCATTGATCTCGAATCCAATAATCCCATTTGTGCAGACAAGAGTCTTTATGAATCCTGTTTATTTATAGGTTTCTACTAAGTGGCTCAGCTCACAGGACTGGAGGTACTAGTTTATTATCACAACAATGCTTTTGAAGCCAATAACAAAAACACCAATAGCAGATTATGAAAAAAATCAGTTTTACCTAGGCCTGTATTTATATAAGAACACTATCCTATTAAAATAATTGGTTCCTTCAAATTTCAGTGAAGCCTTGCTTCTGTGACGTTTTCGTCCATGTGGTAAGTAATTTTTCCTAGAGCTTTGTTTTACCACACTCATTTAAATTGCAGTCTTTTCTTATTCAATATTCATTTTTTCATTAAAAACAAAACAAAACTATAAAAGATGTTCTTAGAAACTGTAACATCAACTGTAACCATCTGAAGAGGGATATTGGTTAATGATAATGTCCTAATAGCATTTAAATTGATTAATTGAGAGAAGTAGTTTCTGTTCTAATAAATTTAATATAATATATAGTCTCTTCATAATCTAACAATTTGGTGTTTGTCATGGGTATATTTAGGTGACAAAAAAAATGTTTCCTTAGGACTTCCCTGGTGGCAGAGTAGTTAAGAATCTTCCTGACAATGCAGGGGACACAGGTTCGAGCCCTAGTCTGGGAAGATCCCACATGCTGTGGAGCAACTAAGCCCGTGCATCACAACTACTGAGCTTGTGCTCTACAGCCCATGAGCCACAACTACTGAAGCCTGCTCACCTAGAGCAAGAGTAGCCCCCACTCGCCCCAACTAGAGAAAACCCACATGCAGCAACGGAGACCTAACACAGCCAAAAATTAATTAATTAATTAACTAATTAATTAAAAAAAAAAAAGAAAACTGTTACCAAAAACACTGACTAAACAGTGAGTTATTCCTCTAAAGATACAAGTGAATGACAAATTAGAGACATGGTCAGAAAATAAATGATACCCGTTGTGCCCTAATTGTCTATTAGTCATCTTGCCAGTGAAATCCAACTGTAGTGTTCTTGAGGTGATTGAACATGACCCCTGGGGTATGTCTGCTATTATAAGGCAAAGGAAAATTTCTACCCCAATAATTGATAGTCTGGGCTCTCTCCCCACATCTTTT
Organism: Mesoplodon densirostris; assembly: GCF_025265405.1. NCBI lineage: Eukaryota > Metazoa > Chordata > Mammalia > Artiodactyla > Ziphiidae > Mesoplodon > Mesoplodon densirostris. The sequence goes on from NC_082668.1 coordinate 26,550,351, forward strand.
CCTTCTTTTCTGCCCCTGATCCTTTCAGATTTAACATCCAGGTTGAATGCTTTGTCTTAAAATTGATACTTTGCTTATTTCTCCATTGCCTTTCTTTTGCTGCTGTAATTCTTCACCTATGGGGAAGTAAAGCTCACACATTCAGACCCCTGTACAGCACAGACTATGAGGTGGATGTAGTTCAAGCAAGGTCTGTTCACATGCAAATCTCAACTGAGTCACAAAGAGGGACAACCTTGGAGCAAACTGTATCTTGTTGTAATCAGCTGTTTTTCAGAGAAGAAGTGTATTTATTTGAGTAATAAACATTTATATGCCAATATTGAAAGGTTAATAGAACTATTGCATGTGAAATGTCTCAATCACTGTGTAAATATAAATGTACAGAATTTTTAAAAACATAATTATAAATCCAGAGAGCTCTGTCAAAATATGAGCAGGTAATACCATTAGATTAAAAAAGGGATAGGTCATATATTATAAATATATAACATATATTGGCATAAATAGGATTTGAGGCATAAAAATTATTTATATCAAAATTATTTTGACTTGACTACCAACTAACTAGTCCTTTAAGAAGATGCTGTAGCCAAGTGAAGTTTCCAGCCTGGTGTCGGCAACTATTTGGCAGAATCAGTCCCTAGTTCTGAGCTAATGGCAGACATGGCTAATCAATCATGGTGCTCTTTCTTGCTGAGTCCAGATTTAGCCTTAGGTATCATCACAACTGCCAAATCCATTATTTTTTATAATAGCTGCCTGAAAAATTGTGTTGCAAAAGATTGTATTTGCAATCCCAGTTTAGGGCAGCTCTTCTGTGTTGCAACAGTTGACGATCACTGATATAAAACAAAATGGCTCATAGCTTATAAAAAATAATTCAATTTAAGTATCTTGAATACTTACATTGAATTATTTAAAGGGAATAATTTACACATGACCACAGATCAATAATAGATTCCAAAGTTCCAACTGCTAATAGTAACAGGATTAAAACTTTTCTCCCTTGTCATCACCTACTTCTCTTGCCTTTTTTTTTTCCACAGTGAAACCTTCTAAAACAACTTTCTTATATGATTATCTACATCTGCTCACCTCTAACCCCTTAACTTTCTCCCATTTGGCTTCCATTCCTACTGATCTACTGAATCTTTCTCACTTAGACTAAAAAAATCACTCCTATATAATTAAACCCAACGGACAATTTTTTAATCTTTATTTTATTTCCAAGCAGCCTTCAGTACTGTTGATCACTTCTGCAACCTTCTCTCTCCTAATGTCCATCATCAGTGTCTCCAGAGTGTCACCACACAGTACTGAATTTCTTTTGTTTTTTGTTCTTCCAAGTTTCTTTCCACCACCTAAACCTATAACCAAATTTTAACTGGTGTTTTTCAGGGCTCTGTCAAAGTTCCTTTTTCTTCTCCCTTTGTGCATTTTCCCCCATTAATGCCTTATATTACCTGCTATATATCTATGACCCCCAAATCTGTATTTGCCACACAAACAAACCTACTGGGCTCCTGATTTATATTCCAAGTACCTACCTGACATTCCTACTTGGTTCACAAGTATGTCAAACTAACTAAATCAAAACTAAATACTCCATCTTCCTTATAGAACTCTTTCTGTTTCTTCAGTGTATCCTATTTCAACAAATGGCCCTGCTCTCCTTCCTGTGGCTCAGACCAGAAATGGGAAACTCTCTTGACTTGTTTTTTTCTCCTCACCTGTCACCATCCTTTGTATCTGTTGTGCCCCTTGTACTCTAATAGTATTTTTCAAATTAGTCCATTTCTCATGACTACTAGTTGAATTAGTCTTCCTATTTCTACTCTTGTCCATCTGAACCATTCTTCATAGTGCTGTCAAAGTGTTGCAAAACTCTTAGTCTACATCATTATTTAAAACCTTATGATAATTTTCCTTATCATTTACATCAAATCCAAAATCCTCACAGGATTCTCCCTGGTGTGGCTCCTCTCTAGGTCTTCAACTGTATTGTTCACTCCATTTATTTCCTTCATCTCTATCATGCTTGTCTTTTTTCAATAAAGGGACTTCATTGTCTTGGCTGAGGACTTTCAAGCTCATTTTATTTTTTTATCCTGGTATACCCTTCATCCCTCCATTATTTAGGCAACTCTTACTCATCTTTCAGGATTCACATTATATGTTTATTTCACTCTGAATACCCAGGTTGAATTAGTTACGCCTGCTGTATGTTTCTACAGCACTCTCTACCTGCTTTTTTGAAACAATTGCCACACATGTCCTTTTACTTAACTTCAAAAAGGCAGATTTCATATTTATCTAGTTTGTGGCTATATTTTCAGCATAGTTACCTCCTAAATATTTGGAAATATTGGTATTCTGGAAATCTTATAGAGAAAATGAAAAACTATATTTTGCCTTCTTAAGGAATTTGCTTTGGAGGAATTCTTTTCAATGAGATGTAATCTAGTGGGACTATAAGTCAGGGACCTTGCCTTCCCCCGGGCTAAGGTTAGGGATGAGACCAAATTTTCATGATGTGATGATCCCTCCCTGGGAATTGAAGCTTGAGCAGAGTGGGCAAAATAAGCAGAACATGAGAGTTAGTTTCTTTCCTGTGGAGGTACTATAAGTGCTCTTGACATTCCTGTGTCTCCCCTCCCCGTTTCCAAGACTGCTATCCCCACCCTGATATTACTTCTCAGGACTCTGTATTTGTAATAAATTTCCATTAAAAAAAACTATCCAAAATTGTTTTATATCACTTACAATAGAAGAACCCTAATTGGCAGTTTTTACTTATTTTTGTTATTTTTAACATGTCAAAAATATATCATGATTTGCTTAGGATTCTGGATTGGGATCCTGTGATATTCTGTAGCTGGTATTTAAAACTGATGACTCTCAACTTATTGTCTTAATCACTCCTTGCCTAGATATCATGTGTTTTTTTAAGCATCTTTATTTCAGTCAATCCTGTATTCATTCATTCATTTATACATTTCCTCCACAAATACTTATTAGTACGCTTTCACTATTGTAAAAATTAATAAATAGAAACCTCAATTAAAATAGAGTTGGTAGGCTAGAAGGAGAAGCTCCAATGATAGCAGAGCCCAACAGGATGAAGGAAGACTTCCTTTTCTTGCCTGGCAAGATCCCAGACCCTGAGAGACTCACAACTCAGCCAATGAAAAACCACTATACCTTGAATTCTCAATTCCTCCAATGGACTCTTTGTTTACTATAGCCCTCCCAACTTCCTTTTCCCTTCTATATGAGTCCTCCTCTCCTTGTTACGGGGGACTTGCACGTGGGTCATCATGGTTGCAGACCCCATATTGCAATATTTTGCTGATCCCAAATAAAGCCATTTTTGCTGGAGAAACAACCGGCAATCTATTCGTTTAAGGTCAACACTATGTATCATATATTGGCAAGACACTGGAAATCCAAACATAAAACACATCATTTTGGTTCAAAATACTAGTGATGAAATACACTGATAAATGGCTTCAGTATCTTGAGATATGATAAACGTTATGAAAAAGATTACATACAAAGTAATATTCTATCATGGGCAATGGAAGACTAAGGTTCTGTGACAACTCCGTGGTATAATGAAAGCCTTGGGGAGGTGGGCAGTGGGCAACTAAGCTTTAATAAGAATGGATGGACATACCTTTGTGAGGATGTATCATAGAGTAGTAAAAAGCACAGACTCTGGATCCAGAGTGGGCTTAAGCCTTGGCTTTGCACCTATGGCATAGTTTTTCAAACCAAACCATACCAAACCAAACAACAGACACATACACACACACAGTATCATATTAAGCCTCTAGATGTAACTACCAGTTTACCAGTAACACAGGGGAAGGAACATATTAAATAACACCAGAAGGATGCAATCAGCAAAATCTAGAATTTAGAAAACTCTACAGAACAAAGTCTGCTTTTTATATTAAATAAAGAGCCAATGAAAATCAGAGGCAAAGGGAATCTATAGATTAAAAGAAACTTAAGAGACATAATTATATGGAATATTTGGACTTTGGATCCTGATTTAAACAGTCCAATATAAAACTACATTTATGAGACAACCACAGAAGTCTAAATACTGACTAGATTGTGATAATAGTTGTTAATTTGTAGCTTTGAATATGGTATTGTTATGTTTAAGACAGGTCCCTTATATTTTAGAGATGCATGAAGAAATATTTACAAGTAAATAATATGTCTGAGATTTGCCTCAAAATAATCCACTTGGGAAAAGAAGTGAAATGGACTTATATAAAAACCAAGAGAGGACATGAGTTGTTGATGAATGAATATTAGATAGTTAAATAGGACTAAACTTATAACAAAACTTACAAAAAAGAAAACTAAGTAAAAATTCTGGATCTGCCATTTACCCATAGACCAGCTGTGTGATCTTGAACAAATTATATAACATCTCTGTTTTAACCTAAATTTTCTTTACTTGTAAAGTAGGGACAACAGTAAATTACCCTTGTAGGATTGTTGTGAGGATAAAATAGACTAGTTTATGTTTATGTTTAGAGTCATGCCTGGCCCTGAATTATGCTTTGTGTTTGGTCTTATTATTATTAATTGATATAGCAAGAGGATAAACAACATGAGAAAGAAAGGCTAGAGAGGAAACTGAATAGATGAGAAATCTACAACAGAGATGAAAGTTAATAAAATGGAAAATAGGTTTTAAGAATATATAATGATGTTCCTAAGGGACATTAAATGCATTTGACCAATTCCTATATAATGTACCTATGATTCCAGGGTTTGAACTCAGTGTATAAGAGTAGAGGGAACAGAGAAAGAAAGAAAGAATTTCATCCTCTTTGTTTTTTATTTGTGCCAAACTATAAGACTTCTAAAAACACACAGTTGATATTTGTACTTTACAATTAACATGGTTTGTTCACTAAAAAATTTTATAGAGCATTTTCAAAGAGAACCAGCTTCACTTTGATAGTTTTCCAATGTTATAATCTTCATGAGAACCACATTTAATAGTTCGCTACCCATGATATTTTTAGTCTTCCAAGTTAGTGGCTTTACTTAATCAGCAAACCTGTATAAATCATGGAAAACATATACTTTTCTATGTGAAGTATGATTCATTATTTTATTATTATTAATATTATGATGATGATGACAGTTACCTCAGTGCATTCAGAGTCCATTTTCATTTTGGAACCTTTTTGCCTGTTTGTTTTGTTGTAAGTGATGACTTCAATAACCACCTTATTACTACATCACCGATGATCTTGTGTGTCATTGAAATGATTTTCCAGAGGTAATGTGTTTCTGACTTAGCTTGTTTCATTTTTTTATTGAATATATGAAAAATGTTAGAAATACCAGCACTTTAAATTAACAAAATGATCATTTATGGTCATGTGGGAATATTGAAGATGAAAAGCAACGAAATATAGTCACATGGCTAGCATAATTGTATGGACATTTTTGCATGCAATATTGACTAATTTAGTGTTTATTATTCTAATAGAGACTGTGGAAGTGATTTATAATTTTTTTGTTTGTTTGTTTGTTTGTTTTTGTGATACGCGGGCCTCTCACTGTTGTGGCCTCTCCCGCTGCGGAGCACAGGCTCCGGACGCGCAGGCTTAGCGGCCATGGCTCACGGGCCCACCCGCTCCTCGGCATGTGGGATCTCCCCGGACTGGCGCAAGAACCCATGTCCCCTGCATCAGCAGGCGGACTCTCAACCACTGCGCCACCAGGGAAGCCCTATAATTGTTTTTAAAAGCACTATTAATTTTATTTTTAAGTTGGCTCAGCATATTTTTTTTTGCTGTTGTTTTAAAAGAAACTATGAATGATTTTTGCTTTCCATGCTGAAAGTTACTAAAAGTTTTTGTCTCATATATTTAGGTGTATCACATAATATAAATTTAAGTCAAATTAAAATTAAATAAAGTCATCTATTTTATGTTATGAACATCTCATAAACATTATAAGTATTAACAAACATCAATGTAGAAATAAGAAAAAAGAGAAGTACACTAGATGTAATAATTAATATTAGTAATCACTGCTATAATTTACAGAGTATTTATTATTTGACAGCACTGTGCTAACTGCTTTATGTGCATTATCTCATTATTCATCCCTGCAATTCTATTAGCAGTCATGACATTTTTTCCCTTAAATAACAGTAAATAAAAAGAGTCTACGTAAAAAGTGTGCTTGCTTTAGAGCTTTAAGAAAATCTTCCATCCCCTTCTCCACTTATTAGGATGTCATGCAAACCCCTCTGATGTCGAATGTCCCAAGCCAACACTGCCTATAGGAGATCCTATTATCATACCCATTTTGCAGAGTGGAAGGCCAATTCTGAGAAGATTAACTTGTCCAAAGGCATACATTCAATTCGTGTCATAGATAATGCCTTACAGTCATTTTCTCCACCTAGTCTTTCATATTGATGCTCCTCTTCTTCCTTCTTACCTGCTGCAGAAGTTAATTATTGGCAAATTTTAGTTTTAGGTAATTAAATCTTTAGTTCATCCAGCTCTCCCCATCCTACAAAAGAGATGCTCCTGTCAGTGAAATATTTACAACCTAGGCTTCTCCTCCTCCTCCTTAGAAGCTATCAAAGTAACCTGATCCATTCTAGCCCCTTGAATGCTTTCAAACTGGTATTTTTCAAGCATTTGTTTGTCCCATTCCTGGAAGCAAGTGACCAGAGACAGGTGAAGGGTAACTGCTGATGCCCTGGAGCAGCTCCCAGCAAACGTAGTAAGGTGGAGTGTAGTGATCTGAGACAAAACCCACTTTTAAAATTTTACTCTGTGCATGTGTAGGTATGTGTGTGTGTGTGATTGCAGGTGAGCTATTTGTGTCCTCTTCCTATATTTCATTTAAATGGACTGTAAGATTAGACTTACCAGATTCCTGTGAATTATAAATGCTTTAAAAACAAACCCACTTTTTGGCTTTTTATTTTTTTTTTTTTGGCTGAGCAGCGCACAGCATGAGGAATCTTAGGTCCCTGACCAGGAATGGAACCTGCACCCCCTGCACTGGAAGCACGGATTCTTAACCACTGGACCTCCAGGGAAATCCCAAAACCCACTTTTTTGGATGAGAGGTTATTTGTAGGGAATATTATGTAATGCTTTATAGATCTAAAGCATAATGAGTTTAAATATTCTTCCAGAATTATGAGATTATTCTAATTCATTTAGGGAATGTAATCCTTTTATTCTTTATCGATAATAGTTACAGAACAATATTAGCCCTTCGTTTTCAACAGTGATTCATTTTTGCATGAACTGGTTATCTAAAACGAAAAATAATAATAAATAAAATAAAAGTGAAGCATACTTAACGATTGACCTTTTACACTGCTCCAAAAATAATTACTATGATCTTTATATATAAGAAAATAATAAAGCAACATCTGTTGTATCAAGATCATTGTGTCAAGATTCCACTAGAGAAATAAAACCAGTAGAATGTACGTATGTGTGTGTGTGTGTGTGTGTGTATACACATAATGAACATAAATATGATTTATTACAAAGAATTGCCTTAGATGATTATGGAGGTTGGCTAAATAAGTCCAGATATGTAGGACAGGCAGCCAAGAAGGGAAGACAATGAATAGAATGGAACTCTATCTCCCAGGAAACATCAACCCTGATTTAAGGCCTTCCAATAGATTCAGCTGGGTCTACCCAGATTACCCAAAGTAATTTCCCTTATTTAAACTTAAATTATCATGGGATTTAAATACATATGCAAAATGCCTCCTCAGCAGCACCTACATTAGTGTTTGATTGAGTAACTGGGGACTATAACCTAGCCAAGTTGCCATCTCAATAAAGCCATCACATCTGTAAATTCCCTACCCTCCTCAAGAGCTATCACACTGTCAGATCTGAAGCTCTCTCTGAACTCCTGCCTGCTCACATCCTTCTGCTTTCCCTTAGAGAACTATCATATTGAACAACCATATTGGATTTTTAAAAATAATGTATTGCTTTTTTATTGCCTTTGAAATTTATTAAAAATGGTGACACTGTGTCTTTTCCAGATATGCAGCTTTCACTTAACATGTTTCTAAGATGTATTCATTTTTTAGTAGCTGTTTTCATTGATTTTTAATGCTTTACATTATCAGATTATTTGAATGCACCAATTACTTATCCATGCTTTTATTTATGATTATTTCATTTTATAGTTATTGACTATTAAAACAATAAATTTTGAAACTTTTTGTACATATCTGTTTATTCACATCTTAAAGGGTTTCTCTGGGTAAGTACTTAAGATTGGAACTTCTAGATTTTATGTGGTAAATGCAGATTGAATTTAACAAGATATTTTTACAGTGATAATATCGATTTACTTTGCTTCCCTCAGTATAAAAATGTAGATTTTTATCTACTCATGGTTTCATCAGACTATATTAGTTTCCTATTACTGCTATAACAAATTACCACAATTTAATGGTTTAAACAACACAACTTTATTCTCTTAGGATTCTGGAGGCCGTAATGACAAAATAAGTTTCTCTGGGCTAAAGTTCAGGTGTCGGCAGGGCTGATTCTTTCTGTAGGCTCTGAGGAGAAAATCCAATTCCTCGAGTTTTCAGCTTCTACAGGCTGCCTGTATTCCCTGGATTGTGGCCTCTTCCTTCATCTTCACAGCACATTTCTAAACCTCTGCTTCTGTCATCACATCATCTTCTCTTCTTTTGTAGTCAAATCTCCCTCTGCCTCACTCTTATAAGGATATTTGTGATTACATTTAGGGCCCGCCTGGATAATCCAGGATAATCTATCAACTTCAAAATCTTTAATTGAATCACATCTGCAAAGCCCCTTTGGTTATATAAGGTAACATTCATAGGTTCTGGGGATTAAGTGGTGTTCATTTTTGGTGGCAGAGAGCATTATTTAACCTACCTTTCAAGTTTTTGTGCAAACATTTAGATATAAAATACAATCTTATTGTGGTTTTAATTGGTATTTCCCTTAATACTAATCAGTTTGGGCATTTTCTTATATGCAATGGGCACTTGGGTTTCCTTTTCTGTGAAATAAATATTTATATATTAGATCTTTAATTTTGATTGAAATGTCAAATACATATGCTGAATAAACATTCTTTATTGATTATTCATATGACAAATATGTTTTCCCAGTTTTTAATTTATCTCTTCATTTTAATGCTTTCTTTTTATAAATATGTTATTATTTTAATGTAACCAAATCTATCTATTTATTCCTTTATGCTTAGAAATTTTTGTCTCATCTAAGAAATATTTTTCTAGCCTAAACTATAAATATATACTCTTTTATTTTCTCCTAAAATATTTAAATATTTGTTTACATATTTGTATGTAATCCACCTTGAACTGATTTTTGTTATGATATAAGTAGAATCCAATTTTTTTTTTCCTTATGGCTAACCAACTGTCCCAGCATCACTTATTGAATATTGCCACTTACACCCTACTTTAAAATTCTACTTCCTTGTGAATCAAGTGTCCACATATACTTGAATCTGTTTCTAGGTTTGGTATTACATTCTATTGTGCTATTTGTTTACCCCTATACCAGCACTCCATGATGTTACTATAGATTTATGATAAGTCTTAAGCTCTATCAGAGCAAATACACCACTTGGGTCCTTTTAGGATTATCTTGTTATTTTTCATTCAAATAATTTTTGAAAAACTTTTGCCCGGTTCTGGAAAACCCTGTTGACTTTTGCTTGGAATTGCATGGAATCTATAGATTAATCTGGGGGAATTGACATCTTAATGATATATAATCTCACTTAACCATGAGTATCTTTGTTTCTGCAGATATTCTTTAAATTATCTTTTAACAGGGTTGCACAGTTTTCTTCATAAATATTTTACACATCTTTTGTTATATTTATTTTTAGGTATTTTATATTTTTTACATGGCATTTTACAATTATTATCTCACTATTTTTTGCTGTTATAGAGAGATACAATTGAGTTTTACACATTGATCTTACATCCAGATCTTTGCTAAACCCTTGTAAATTCCAAAAATATAACTGTGGATTATTTTGGATTTAACATGTAGACAATAATATTATTCCTGAGCAATTAGAATTTTATTTTTTTTAATTCTTGTAATTCCATTCCATAGGTTGCCTTTTTCTTCTGTTGATTGTTTCCTTTGCTGTCAAAGAGAACTCACACAAATGACTGATTAAATATTGTATGATTATATCTATATGTATTATATATATATATATATATATATATACATAGTATTATTCTATTTATATGAAATTCTAAAAGAGATAAAGCTAACCTGTGGTAAAAAATATATATATATATCAGAAAATGTGTTGTCCCTGAATAGTGGGAGGTGAATGTTTACTGAGAAGAAATGTGAAATAAATTCTTGGATAATGGTAACGTTCAGTATTTTGTTAGAGTTTGGGTTGCACAAGCTTATGTATTTGTCAGAATGTACTGAATGATACACTTAAGATTTGTATATTTCATTGTGTGTAAATTTTGCTTCAAAAAAAAAGAATTATAAACAAATATTGAACTTTAGTTAATGATAATTAATGATGTATACAGAGACCAAGTATTTGGGAGGAAGTATAATGACATCTACAGCTTACACTGAATTGTATAAAAAAATAAGATCTGAGAGATAAATAGAGGAAGAGAAAGAGGAATAGACAGATAAAATATTATATTATGGAGCAAGTAAGGTTAAAGATTGATTATAGAATCTGAGTGATGAGTATAAAAGTATGTGTTCATTGAACTTGTTTCAACTTTTCTGTACCTTTACAAACTTTATAATAAAATATTAACAAATATAGAATTAGTATATTTCCATATAAAATACCTCCATAGAATCATTGACAGTTTTTCAGAACTTTCTAAGTGTTATTTGAAACTCAGAACTATGGCTGAAGGCACAGAAATTTTTAGTTTACTTTGATAAATTTTATAAATAAATAATTTTACTTTTATGAATTGCCTTCATTTGATTACTTTCATTTAGGCTAATTTGAATTTCAAAAATAAATATATTTTATCATGATTCCATGAAATATCTTAAAGTTATTTGACACATTTTTATTAAATGAAGATAAAATATGGATAATGACCTTGTTGCATAGATATAAATCGCCACCTATTTTTAGTTAGTTAATTCATTTCTAGCATGTTGAGTGTATTATTATAACTATAAGGTTAACAGTTAAACAAACAAACAAACAAAGAAGAAGAAGAAACTAAAGCTTAGTGATTGCAGATATTGCTCAAGAGAAGAGCATTTGATCATAACTCAAAGGAGCTCTGTTTTATATCCAGAGGTCCACTAATAACTTTTGCAAATGGATAACTCCATTGGGAAAGCCTGTGAAGCTTATGTGCTTGACCCCTTCTTGCTTTTTGTTTTTTCAGGTATTGTCATTTGGAGACTGTGCAGAGCTGTTCATGTGTTGTTAGTTCATGAATAAGTTTTATAATGCTTTTACATAATATCTGTTATAGTAAAGATTTGAGAATTTTTGCAATACGTAGACATAGAGGTTAATCTCATTTTTATCATTTATTACATTTTGAAAGAAATTTTGAACAATAAGTCTTATTTTGCTTATGATTGAGGAAGGATAACTGTTTCTCCTTGAGTCAGTATATTCATGGTGTTCATATTATATTAAGCCATAGTAAAAATAGTGAAAAATCAAGAAGAATATTAATATAGTTTGTGGGTTTATTATTTGGTTGTATTTAAACTCTGATTGTTGAAAACTAACTTTGAAGAGTTTTAACACAAAGAATTGAAGAGAAGAGAAAACAAAGCAATACAAACCAATGATCAACCAATAAACACAGAAGCCTGAACTCAAAATGAATATACCACCTACTAGGATATAAAACATTTGCAAATTATGTGAGGAAAGTTAAAACAAGTTCCCCTTACATTTTGAAGGTGAAAGTAGATTTTTATTTTGAAAGCATATCTAGTTTATATCTGTTGTTTTCATTCATTTTAGGACCTAAACAAGTTCTTGTGCTTTCCTTTTTAAAGGTCAACTTGTTACAGAGAAATCATACCTTTCCTTTAGTCACACACATCATCTCTAATTGTGCCCCAGAAAAGAGACCCACTGTTGTCAGGGTCAGAAATAATTAGCAGATTGTTGCATGTCTTTTCCAAAATTCCACAGAAAGAATATCTTAAAATCATTATAGAGAAACAGACCTGGAACTACTTAATACCTTTAGCTTATTATAATATTTGAGTGTTTGGAAAATTAGTTTTTATCCCTAATGCAAATATAAATGTTAGATTAAATTTGTAGGTCTATGATCATTCCCTATTTCTTTCAATTAGAATCCTAGGTATCAAAATGTTTTAAAAAGCAAAATAGACCATAAATAAAGCAGCATTTGTATTTTGTTCAGTAAAATGCAGAGAACTTAAATTGTTTTACTGCATTTTCTTACAGAAACCCTAAAGGGCTACTCATTTATTTTTTAAATCAGGGTATTTCAGCTAGCCAGGTGAAAATATAGAGTTTAAATGTAGCAACCATAAACAAAACAAAACAAAACTCACCTTTGCTCTCCAAGGATAACATAACCCAAATAGTTTTAAGATCTAGAGAATCAGGCAAGATTATTGCTTACTGATTGAACCAAGTAGCTAGTACCTATTCAAATTAGCTTTCTAGCTGTGTTATGACATATATACACTACGAATGTAAAATAGTTAGCTAGTGGGAAGCAGCAGCATAGCACAGGGAGATCAGCTCCGTGCTTTGCGATGACTTAGAGGGCTGGGATAGGGAGGATGGGAGGGAGGTTCAAGAGGGAGGGGATATGGGGACATACGTATGCATATGGCTCATTCACTTTGGTGTACAACAGAAACTAACACAGTATTGTGAAACAATTATACTCCAATAAAGATTTGTTTTTTAAAAAAAAGAAAAGAAAATTTAATAGCAAACCTAACACATGTTTTTCAATGAGGCCAGAATAAGAATTCTCTTGTTCGTTTATATGTTTTTTTAAATTCATACAAAGCTACTCAATGAACTCAAACTAGTACAGCCTTTGTGAAGGGCAATTTGACAGCTTCTATCAAGAATATTACACACACAAAAAAATTACATATGCTTAGACTGAACTTCTAAGTTTTTTTTCTAAAGAAACAATTAAGAATTCATTAATTTAGGGTTTTGATTATTATAATAGTCTAGATAGAAGTAACCTAAATATATGTGATTAGGAGATTTATTAAATATAATTTTTCATACAGTACAACACTATGAAGTATATATCTAAAGATTATTCAAGGTCATGGGCATACACACCCAATGTATTAGTGATAAAAATGTTTTTTCAAAAGTTATATATACTAGTTATAAAATCACTCACTTTCAGACATATATACAAAAACATAAGGAAAGACTGTAAAAAAAAATTCAACTTAATCTCCAAAATACTTAGGTCTAAGTGGAAAAATTATAGATAACAGTTTTTTAAATCTTTTTGCATCTTCCAAATATTCTATGACAAATATGTGTGATAACGTTTATCAACAGATAAAAATATTAAATTAAAGTTTGTAAGTATAACAACTACAGTTTCTCCAAGCATCAATTTTGGAAGTCCCTCCACATCATGCTGCATAAATATAATGAAGGACACAGACAGGACTAAGCGAACTTAGGTAAGCAATTTAAGCTTTCTGTGACTTAAGTTTGTTAATTTATTAAACATACCTCATATTGATCTTTCGCAGAAAAGGAATAAATCTTGGTCTACAAACTTGGATGGGCACTATACAGCTTTTATCTTTTATTTTGAACACTATGTCTGGCTAAACATTAAAGTGTTAGAAAGTATAACATTAGTAATACCCTGACCCAAGTTATGAAGACTTCTGAAACAGTAGAAATGTGGCATTTTTATTAAAATTTAAAATATGCCTACTCAACACCAAATAAATCAGTGATGTGTTATTATAGCTCTCATAGCCTGAAGGCCAATGTTACCAACTATACAGAATGTGTTTTGATAGAGCAATAGAGTAGGAATTCAAATTATATCAAACACCCCAATTAGTCAGTAAGATTTAGACACAGGCTGCTCTGGTTATAGTGATTCCACTATAGACAAAAACTCCGAATAAGGGGAACCTTCAGAATTATGTTACAAAACTGAAAAAAAAAATCATCCTCTGATATTAAAGTTAGTAATATGAAAGATGGCATCCCTCATTTCTACAAACAGGTTTACTTAAAAGGTTTAGAACTGGGGTGCTACGGATATTGAGGTATTTCCAAATTCCAATCAAGAAAGCTAAGGTTTCTCAGAAATCAGGAATCTGTTCCTGTGCACATTATCTTATCTATTACCTAAAGCATATTTATTTTTATAGTCAATCTGCAAATGCCTACTCCCTCTTCAGGTCAGCTCAGATACTTTACCCTCTAGAAATCCTTTTCTAAGTCTGAGATGTTTTTTGTTTTTGCTTTTTCTCTTGTAATTCTACTGTACATTATGTTTTAATAAAAATAGCAAGTATCATTGGAAACTAGAAATCCAAATTTGTGTGATTACTCTTTTTTTCCTTGAACTGCTCACTCTTTGAAAGCCAGAACTGGCTATTTTTGTCTCTGCCAATGACTAATATGGCAGGCAATATAAGTTTGCTGAACGAATCTTGAATGGGTGTACAAACTGCTCTCAAGCATAACCAAGTTGACAAAAGTTTATCCTGAGATCAGGTGTACACCAAAAAAACAAGAAGCTGGATATTTTCAAATACATCAAAACATATTCAAAGTAAATTTAAGCAGTAACACAAGAAGGGAAGTTGTCTATATGGTTATGTGACTATTTTCATTTTTAAAGAGAACCAAATAGTAGAATATGCACATATTTCTATAGTTCACAAAAGGAAAACGGTGTCAAATTTTAAGGACTATCATCAGTTATTTGAGCGAAAACATCTTTCAACCAAAAAAAAGAAATTCATCAAGATATGAGTCATATCTTGAAAGAGCCCTACAATTTATGACTTTTTGTTTAGTCCAGGACACACAGATCAGCCTGCTGATCTATAATGTGGTTACCCTGGGTTGATTTACCCATCAGGAAGGAGAAGCCAGGGAAATGACAGGTGCTGGTTATCCCACCAGATATCTCTGTCATTGTGAATGTATAAATTGCCATTCTAGTTTATCTGTCCCACTCTTTGTGAAATTAGCCACTGTGAATCAATTTTTCAGAACATAATCACTTCTGGAAAGACTGATATCACAGAGTTCTCAGGATGCATACCTAAAGGCTGGGTATTAGATTATGGAAACACTACAGGTAAAGCCTTACCTGAAGCAATGGGCCAGCCAGCCAGCCTCCATTTATAGTAGCTCTTGGAAGCAGCTGTTGGTAACTAAATGTTCTAATTTCCAATTAAAATATATGCAATATAATTGCTCCTGTCAAAATCTTCCCTTCTTCTTATGCCTACAGAGGTTTGTAAAGTGTCCTTAATTGCAATTTTGGACATTATAAAAAATTACTGCAATGAACATCCTTTTACATGTTCTTAAGTTAGTTAGAGCATACAAAAGGAAGAAGGTTTTTTTTAATCATAAGGGTGATATCCAAAAATTAATAGCCTGCATGACAGAGGTACTGTCAATCAGAACAATTGCCAGCCAAGCAGCTATAGAAAATATACTCTTTCAATACTAGCCCAGGAAATGTGTTGTACTTTCATTATAGAATATCAAATTATCCAAGGAAGTTTATACCAATTTACTCTTCTCCTAAAGTGGGAAATTTAGGGGTTTAACTCTCCTTTAAAGTTTGCACATGCTCTCAGTTTATCCCATCACATTAGATGATCTTTATTTAAGAGAGGTACTTAACTTGTATTTCCCAATAACCTCTTCTTTATAATATTAAAATAAGACCTTTAGCCAGTGACTTTTTAAGCAAAACTAAAATTTAGTTGAAAAGATTATATATATGTAATGATTATTATGTATAATTTATTAAAATATTGTAAAATATAAATGCACCAGTATATTTTTTAAATGTATACATATAGGGCATCCCTGGTGGTGCAGTGGTTGAGAGTCTGCCTGCCGATGCAGGGGACACGGGTTCATGCCCTGGTCCGGGAAGATCCCACATGATGCGGAGCGGCTAGGCCCGTGAGCCATGGCCACTGATCCTGCACGTCCGGAGCCTGTGGTCCGCAACGGGAGAGGTCACAACAGTGAGAGGCCCGTGTACCACAAAAACAAAACAAAACAAAACAAAACAAAAAACATATAACTAGAATATTCTTTTGGAATTAAGTACCAATTTTTCCTTCTTAGTATTTTGATGTAGAAATGGAAATTGCAATGAGTATCTATTTTAATGTTTTTGTGTTAGTCTTGGTATGGAGTGTTGTTCTTTTATCGTATGTATTGTTTTTAAAATTTTAACCTGCATTCCCGATGAGTCAACCCAGGGCTCGTTGTTTCTTAATATCAAAGCAGCATGTATGAATTTTCATAATAATTACATTATTATTTCAGGCTACACTTTGTGTTTTTTCATGATGTTATGATATATACTTTTATTAAAATTCTTTCAAATTCTGATTTTTCAATTACAGATGCTCGAGACAAGTTTGTACACAGAATTGGGTAAGAGTTATTTACAAGATTAGTACCGAAGTCCTGGAGTCATTCCAAACAAGGGCATTGCTACCAATGAATTCATGGTATAGGACTTGGATAAGATCAGAAGTCAAGAAACAGAGGATGACTTTAAAATCTAGAAGGTAGACTTTAAAGGTAGCCAATGGGTAAATTAGGTTAGTGGTATTAGACAGCAAAGTAACCAAAGAATGAGAAAGTTCAACCATAAGGAAACAAAGTTAAAGAGTGAAGTATATATCGATGAAATAGACTTTGTTAGAGCAAATATCTAGCATCCATTGTGACTTTCAGTTGGGCATGGAAGATAGAGCTGGACATACTACCCAGAGATGTGGAGAAAGATATTTAGATACCCAGACTAAGAAGGACAAGTATTTCCAGAATAATCATTGGTATATGGGGACAGTGAGATTATTTGAAGTTGAAGTCATCCTTGCATACTTCCAGACATATGGTTATTATAAATATAATAAACAAAATAGTTTCCCACACAGATAATCAAGGCATAACTTTCAAGTTGCATCACTAGGTTCACAATAATATTAACATAATATAATAATAATATTTCATAGCTAACATCTTTAAAACCCCCAGTTTCTATGAAAGACAGAAACTTAAAGTTAGTTTACATTATTTAGGTGGTAAAATTATTATTTATTTCCTAATAATCACATATAAAGACAATGATCATAAAAGTCCTAAATGAGGTATGTTGCAGCATTCTGTGTTAAAATTCACTGGTCCAACTCTAGAATCAAATAGAAGCTTGTTTACCTAAAAACATTATTTCTGAAGGCATAATGGGTTTAGCTGTTCTTAAAATAATCTAGGAACTGAGTAACACAGCTGAATTTTCATTAAGTTTATACTGTTGTTAATTAGTGCTACAGGCATTCAAAAATGAGATTTTGATATAATCAGAAACTAGAAACTATTGCTTCTATATAAAAAAAAAAACACAGAATACCATTAGTACTGCATTCTGGTGAAGGATCTCAACTTAAAAGTTGAAAGGCAATAAAAATTACTGAGTGAAATGTGGAATCACATATTAAGATGAATATATATATATATATATATATATATATATATATATATAATTTTTATTTTTATTTTTTTGCAGTACGTGGGCCTCTCACTGTTGTGGCCTCTCCTGTTGTGGAGCACAGGCTCCAGACACGCAGGCTCAACGACCATGGTTCACGGGCCCAGCCGCTCCGCAGCATGTGGGATCTTCCCAGACCAGGGCACGAACCCGTGTCCCCTGCATCGGCAGGCAGACTCTCAACCACTGCACCATCAGGGAAGCCCCTTGAGATGAATGTTGATTGAAATACTTCTTTTGAGTAGAGGAAGACAAAATGGGTAAAATATCATAGCTTATGTTGTTTTTCTAGATTTCTGAAAAACACAAATATCACACTTTGGACTCTTAACATAGGTGAAAATAAAATAAATTTCCCACTTGGGAAAACACTTCTTTTTTTCTTTCTAGGAAATGGGTTATCAGTGTGAGTTAATTAGTAGAAGTAATTGCATGGATAGGATTAACCAGAAAAACAAAATAAAACAAAAACTAATTTTTAACTCCTGGCTATTGTCAGTTTTTCTGAAAGTTTTCAGAATGAGCTGGAGGGTCATTAATTGCTTTCCCTAATAAACAAGTTATTTAAAAACATATGTTGTTTTGGAGTGAGTACACTAAATAGAGTTTTTCAAGTGGGACTCATATTTGAATGTGTCTCAAAACATTTATTTAGCCTTTAAAAGCATTGAGATTCTTCTGAAGTAATTTATATTTATAATATATAATAATATTAATTGACTAACAAAACACCTTTAAGTGAATAAAACTTACATTTTACATATAGAGAACATAATACCTGTAACACAAAATTAATCTTTCTCGCTATTAATATATTCTACAGAATAACTTGTATTTTAATTCCTTAAGTGCTCGATATTGTCTTTGGAAATGCTAGCTAACATGCTTTCCATCTATTCTCCATGGGAATTTGCACTCTTATTCAAAGTATTTTATGACATCTAAAACTCTAACTTTTTAAGAGTTATTTCAACATTTCTGAATTTGAAATTGACCTTAGCCCTGTAAATGTGTTGTAGTAGAAATGTGTATTAGAAATGTGTTGTATAGAAAAGTACTTCTATACTTATAAAGTTCAGAAATTATTTTAATTTAAACTTAATTACTTAGTTCAGGAAAGAATATCAGAAACAACTATTTTTGATAAAGTGTGGGAATAGGATTCAAGATATTATAATATGTCAAAAACATTTGTAAGGCTAGAAATAGAACTAAGCAATCATATTCTAAACATTTTCCTTTCTTTAAAATTTAAGTTGCCTCGGGAAGTTGAAAGTAGTCAGGAACGTTTAAAGAAGGAGAACAATGGTAATGCCTCATTGTACTTTTGCTCCCCAATGAATATATGTACACACACACACACACACACACACACACATCTTTCTTCTTCATTAACATTATTGTATTACACATTATGAAGTCTAATTTTATGCCTATGAATAATATAATTCACTCCACTAATGTTTAGTGAACATTTATGCTAGGCATAATTCTAGGCAATGAGGATATATCACAGAATACATATGATCAGAAATGAAATTTCCAATATAGTCAATGTTCAAAAATATTCAAATAATGATTTTATATGTATTATGGCTCTTTCAGTTGAAAGTAATATAAAACCTAACATAATCATTTTCAAAAAGGAGAGGCATTTATCTCATGCAATTGAAGAGTCCAAAGATGGATTGGGATTAGGACCTAGCTGGATGTAGGTTTTTAAATGTTGTTTTGGGGGGTCTTTTTCCATTTCCATAATGGATGCTTTCTTCTCTATGTAAGTTTCCTTTCAGAGAAGGCATTTTCTACATAGCAGGAAAGATGGTAACTGACAGCCAGGCTCAAGCCTAAATATCAATTGCTTTGTGAGCCAAAGAATGAGGGATATTTTCTCTTTTAGCATCATAAATCTTAGGGAAAGTTCTGATTGGTCTTGTTGTGAACCATCCTTCAACCATTCGCTTTGGAAAGAAGTATCTAAATGGCTGTGCCTGGATTACATATCTACTGTTTCTGGGGTAGTGGAGAGGGAGAAGGAGGCTGTGAGACAGTCCCCTCAAATTTTACAACATAGATTTGACATAGGAAAACTTATTCAGAAATTAGAATAAGTAAGGAATGTTGCTGGGCATGAAACAATAGTCATTCTGTATAGTAATTTTCAATACAGTTGAGATATGATCATTTGCTTCTCTGTTATTCAATTAAAGTGCATACCTAATTGTCTTTCATCAGATGATATGTAAGTGCTATTATAATTACACACTTCCCAGGTTTAGCTATTGACTGGAGTTCTTCAGAAGACCTAATTCAAATTGCTAATAAAAGCTATGAAATTTAATAGCTGTCAAATATATATTCTTTATCAAAACTAACATAGGAATAACTGTAAACATAAAATAACCCTGGACATGAGAAATAGAAGCAAAATGAAAAAAAAGGTAGGGAAAATATAATATTATAAGATAAACTATTAATATTATGTATTAGGTCCTATTCTAGGCAACTGTTTGACATTATCTCACCCATTTGTGACAATTACCCCACAAGAGATACACCATCACTTTGTTTTCAAATGAAAAAACAGACTTGGACAAATGCGGATATCTAATGGCAGATCAATCTGACTCTGGATTCCATGTTTTCTTCTCTATACAAGAGAGTAAGTTTAAGAACACAAATATATTTGAGTGTGTGTGGGGGGGCTGAAAGAGAATGAGAGAGAAATAGCTTCAGAGGTTTCAGTGTGTTCAGTCGAGTTCTCTGTCGACACTGTTTAACAGAGTTCAATTTATTCTCCTGCCTAATCCTGCTTCCCTCACTTCCTTACAAGTGTTATTCCTAAAAAACACTCTTCAGTAAACCACTTGTGTGCAAATCTCCGTTTCAGACTCTGTTTCCTGGGAAACCTAACGTAATAGTTGGTGTTAGGAGTAATCCTAGAATCAAGACTCTAAGAAGGATTTTGAAGTTGAATCACACTCACTGTCTGTCTGACAGCCAGGACCCATTATTAGTGGTAGGTAGAGTATGGAAAGCCCCTTGCACAAGGCACAACTCTCACATCTTTCACTTGTGGTTAACTGGTATAATATAGTCATGAAAAGAAAGGTATTGGAAGGTGCACTGTCTCAGGCATTTGAGAGATCTAAAGGAAGTAATAATTATAAGAACTATGAAATTAGATGTCCCTTATCTGAGCAATAGATGTACTAGATAAAGACAAAGGAAGTTTGAGGTTGATTAACCATCATTTCAAGGATAAATATAAAAACGGAGAAAGAATAATTGTGGTGGCATACAAATAGATTATCATGTATGGCAACCAGAAGAGAAAAAAAAAAAAAAAGCTCAGCATCAAGCCTAGAACAGACATAAATAATAGCAGAGCTCCAGAGAAAATAAAATTCTCAACCCTGCCAAGTCTGCAATGCCAGGATTATATCTTGAAGGGATGGGAGCCAGAGACACAAAATGGGGGCATCTGGGTTGATGCACTAAATTTTTTTGAAATCCCAGATTCCTTTGAATACCTGGACCTGTGAAAGTGTTCCTCTCTTCCTGATTAAAAGCTTAAGAGGCCTCCCTGGAGATAATGTAGAGGACCTCGCTTTGCTAGACAAAATGAGCCCCCTTGGGATCTTTCTCCTCTTCTGCACATGATATCAAAAGCTAACATTAGGCTTAAACATAACCTAGTCATAGAAGTGCTTGTTTTCTAAGAGAAGAAATGAACCCTACCATGAAGAATCTATAAGACCTAGCCAAAATAAATATTTCTGAAAAAAAAATTCACAAAAATAATTTTCTTAATTTAATGAAATTAACTTCTAAATTCACGAAGTTAACTCTATTTTGCTCTTTCCTGGAAAAAGGAATGCATTCCAATAATGTCTCAAAGGGGACTGATTTGGAGAGACCTACCAAAAGAGATAATCATCACAGAACATGTGGGAAAAGACTATCCTAGGTTGCTCTATCTTTTCCCCCTTCCCATGAAAATCATAGAGTTCATGAGTATTAACCACTTCAACTTGGTCTTGAACTAAGTTCAAAGTGATGGCTTCTAGGACAAATGATTATCAAATGAGCTGTTTGTTCTCTGGCTATCAGGCTTTGTATGGAAAGTTGGTTTTACTCAGGTAAGCCATGCAGAAAATGAACATACATGAATAAAACTTTAGTTTTAAAGGCCACACTTGATAAAAATTTATAATACTTAAAGTACTCATAAATTTTAGACGACCTAAGTAGTTTCAGATTTATAGACATAAAAGGTATTCATAGTTTTTCGTGTTCATAGTTTTAGAACTTCTTATGTGCCATTATTGTTGACTACATGATGACTTTAATATTGTCTTGGCTAGGAGGAGATATCAGAAAGACCATAATCCTTTATAAATAATTGTATTCAATTTTACAGACATGAAAATGAACACGTTGGTTCTGTGAGTTCCAGTAAGTACAGTATTATAAACATTTCAGATCTTCCATAGTAATCATATTTTAATTGTAATACAAGGTGCATAGCTTTTATTCTAATAGGAAAAAGCACTAGATGTTAATGAGCATCATATAAGTATACTTAATGAACTCACATTTTCTGAACACAATTAAGTGTTTGGTTAATTCTTTCAATAATGTTTCTCTCTTCAAAGTTTGACCAAGTTATAGAAATAGGGAAGGAGCCAAATGAGAGGGAAGCAGTAGTGATTTAAACTGATGTCCCTACATGATGGTCTTCTTCCTACTTAAAATGAATAAGGGGAAAAGCATCTCTATAGGCAAATTTAATTAATGAATTCTCATAGAATGTAGGAAGATGCTGGTCAGCTGGGCTCATTTATAAAACAGTACACAAAAAACATAAGGAAAATATGAAAAGTAATATGTATCATCTCTTCAAGTTGATTAATACTACCATGACTCATTAGACTTTTTCCAAAGGTGAAAGGTAACAGTGGTTATATTCATATTGAAATCATGATTAGGCTTGTTTCTTTTCTTCTTCACAAACGTTTCTGCAGCCTTAAATTTGCTTAAGAAAGCTTAAGTGAAATGCTTAATAGCCAAAATAAATCAGGCTTTATTACTCTGAAATTCCCTGCTTGAACCATCAAGCAGGTTTATGACTCTGAAATTCCCTGCTTGAACCATCCTCATAGTGAATAATACTCAAGAAAAGTTGTATTTTCACCTTTAGTCACTGGATAAATAGAGTGTAAGAGTATTTTATCAGCATCTCCAGAGACCAGTGACCTTATCATTTTGGACTTTATCACTTTTCTCAGCCTCTCTGAAAAGAATTTTGTTTTCCAAATTACCTCACTAAAGTTTCAGGAACTTTTATTACACTTGGGTTTCAAGCAAAAAGTTTATAAAAGGAACTACAATATGAAGATAGAAGCAGTACAATTCAATATCTTATGTCATTTTTTTTCTAGAAATCAAAAAAGTAAAACAGAGAACAAGAATTACAAAACATCACCAAGACTTCTACTAACATAAAAACACTATTTTCCATGAAACTACGTTGTTGATAAGAGTGTAAACTGATACATTTGTAGGGGCATTTGTCAACATCCCTCCACAAATATATATATATATATATATCTCCTTTCAAATAAAACATCACTTCTTGGAATGTGTCTTGCTATTACATGTACACATATGAAATTATGAATACATAAATTTATTCATTTTAAGACTTACAATAAAAACTGTAAGCAATTCAAATGCTTGTCAAAAAATTAAATTTATGGCAATTTCCCAAATATTTAAGTTACAAAAACAAGCATGAGAACTATGTGTTTTCATGTAAAATAAGGTGTTTGCATGAAGAACTTCTAGAAGGAAACTGAGAGAATTAATTAAGGTAATTTCCTGGAACGATTGTGGATTGGTAGAGAGGAGGAGCCTGGTCAAACTACAACAATGGTTCTCAACCAGGGACAATTTTCCCCTAGGGGACATTTCACAGTATCTGGAGACAGTTTTATCACAAACGGGGAAGGATACGATAATTACATGGAGGATATTTGCACATAATTGTCAATTTTGCAGAACTTTATTTGTAAGATAGTACCCTACCCTACATGGCAAATGTTGAATACTTGGAGTCTCATTTTGGACTTGTTTAGGGAACCATCAAAAAATGAACTATGAACATATCTTTTCAAAGAATTATGAGCAAAATGTGTTTTTCAAAATTGGTCTTTAATATGTTCATTACTTTGTATTATATATGAAACTGGTTTTATCCTAGATAAAGTTTGGTCTCACTTTTATTCTAAACTAGCATGAAAATCTACCCTTAACCAAATTCTACATGGTCTTAATAGCAAGAATCTGGTGTTTGATATACACCTTGTCTAGCATTTTGTCCTTTTAACAGCACTTGACGTTTTCTTGGATAAAAGAAAATAGTAAGAATGCTCATATTCTTTAGCAGACAGCTCAATGCATGTCAGCATATTCACATGGATGCCAAGGCTAAGTATATCACTGCTATATAGAGTGTAGTATTTTGAACCAGCTCATTTGATATAATGTTTTGATATAATGTTACACACAAAGCATTATTTTATAAACAAGCTTTTTGTGCAATAATAGATGTTTGTCATCAGGGATGAGCTGGAAATCAAACCTGTTATACATGTAATTCAATGTAGTCTGCCCTTAAGAGAATCTGAGTAAATATGAAGACTCTTATACCTTAATATCCAAATTACCATCATTCCTAGGCCCCAAATGCATAATAGCTTCTTAGCCCTCGTTCATTGTCAAGGTTTGTCAAGGTTACAGGAAGAGATATCTTATTTGTATTTAAAAATCAACATGAGCTTCCATCTGTCAGTGACCTAACTCAGAACCACCATCACCACTTCCACTGAGGGTTTGAAAAAGAGATTAAGAAAAATGGCAGAGACGTAATATTTGAAGATTTTATGTTGGAAATCTTTAAAGAGATAAAAGACATAAATATCCAGATTTATGAAGCACATAAACATAATTTTTTTAATTACCCATAGATATATTTTAGTGGAATTGAGGAACACAAAAGAAAAAGATATAATCTTAAATTCAGTCCAAGAAAATAGAAAGATGCCTACAAAAGAAAGATTATTATCAAGTAGCAATTTTCAAAAGGGCATTGATGAAAGCCAAAAAGTAGTGGAGGAATATTTTCAAAAGCATAAGATAATTATCAAACTAAAGTAACATTATCTTCTAAATATATACTGAACTAAGCATTAAAGAATAAAAAGGAAATAACATATTTAAAAAACACTAGGAACTTCTCATTAAGTAAAGGAACTGATCAGGGGTGTATATCAAAAGGAAATAAAATAAATCTAACATTTAGGTATGAGATGCAAAAGAGTTGGGTAGCAAAAAATTAGTAAAAATTTAGAAACTAAATAGAACAAATATAAGCATGTTATTGTCTAACTCTTACAAAAAATACAAATTGGACTAAAATTTTGAAACAAATATATGTAAGATGTGAAGAATGTAATTAGAATTATAGTACATTGAGATCCTTTTATTGATTTGAAGAAAGATTGTGTTATCACCTAATACTATGCTTTCCCAGTTGTGTGACCAATTATAATTGTGACAAATGAAAACAGAAATAGAGTTTATAACTTTCAATTTATTAGAAAAGAGAAAATAAAACAATTTTTAATCATAAAGAAAATAGGAAAAATTGTTATAAGGGCAAATTAGATTAAAAACACAAAATCCAAATATATTAGCAATTAGCATAAATATAAATTCACTAATCCTTAGGTCAGCTAACTTTTTCTCTCAAAGGATGCATAGTAAGTATCGTAAGCTTTGCTGGCCATATGGTCTCATGATTATTCAATTATGTCATTGTGGCAGCAATAGATAGTATATAAATAAGTGGCTGTGGCTCTGTTCCAATATAACTATATTTAAAAAAATAGACAGCCTGCATTATTTGGCTTAAAGTTCATAGTTTGCCAATGTACTCAAACATCCACAAGTTAAAAGGAAAATATGGTAGAGTTAGTCTTTTATCTTTAAATTCCAGTCATATGATGATTAGAAGAGAAAACTAAAAAACACAAGGCAGAGAAAATTTGAAAATAAAAGAATAGAAAAAAGTATGCCAAGCCAATGCTTTTAAAATAAATAATTTGCTACATTAATGTCAAGCAAATGAGACTTCATTGCAAAAAATATTTACAGAATAGGTTAAAGGCTATACTCGAATTCTATATAATTTTAAATATATATATATACAGCTAATGACATATTCTCAAATATATGCATGTGTATGTGTACATAAAAGAAATAGACCATCATAATTGAAGATTTTAATATATTTCTTTCAGTAAATGATAGATGAGGCAGACATAAACTTAATAAGGATATAGAACATTTGAAAAACAAAACTAAATTAATCTAGAGGACATATGTGATATCCTGCAGCCAACAATCAGAAAATTAATCTCTTCACAAGCAAATGTGGAATATATTTGAAGACGGTCACATACTATGTCATAAAACAACTTCAACAAATTTCAAAGCTTAATATCTTAAAGATAAATTATTTATCTTTAAAATAGATGTGATATGATAAATTTGAAAGCAATAGACAGTAAAAAAAATTTAAATACAAAGCATATATTTGGTAATATCAAAACATCTTAGTAATGTGAATAAGTATTCAAAGTAGAAGTCAGAAAATATTTCAAATTTAACAATGAAATACAGTATACCAAAACTTGTGGAATATGAGTAAGTGGTAATAAAGAAGAAAATTTATAGCAATAAACACCTAGGTTAGAAAATAAGAAAGTCTGAAACTAACAAGTTATTCAATTTTAGAAGTTTGAATAAAAACAAGAGAATAAAATCACAAGAATATTGAAAGAAGAAAATTACAAATATAAAAGCAAAAAATTTACAAATATAAAAGCAAAAAAATACTAAAAGTACAATGAAGAGGCTTGACAAATCCAGAAGCTGGTTCTTTGAAAAGACTTTGGTCATACCTTGAAAGCAGGGCCTAAGACAGTGGCTAAATGTGCTTATTTTTTTACTAGGGAATGTGATCCCAGGGAACAGGAGTGAGGGACAAGGGTATTGAAGCAGCCAAAGAGGAGACACAGGTGAGGTTGTGTTATTGAATTGTTTGGTCCCATAGATCATTTCTCAGAAGTCTTATAAACTGCATCTCATGATAGTCCTTCCTAAAAGGGAGAGGTAGAAATAGAGAGGTATATATCTACTGGCTGAAAAGGGAAGATAAAGAGGCTAAACTTAAACCTAAAACCTACTAGATTTTAGGTTTAAGTTTAGCCTCTTTATCTTCCCTTTTCAGCTGTCTATCCATAGGTCCCAGTTATAGATCTATAAATTCCCACAACTCAGCACAAAAGGTAACCTAGAGCAAGAGACAGGAAGTACTGAGACAAAGCATTGGAAATTTGAACCTACATGAAGTTGATCAACTCCCATGTAGAGTTGGTCACTGCAACAGCTAGACAAGAGTGATCCAAGGCACCAGAGACATTTGAGGCCAAGAGTGTCTGAACTGGTATATAGGCATTATCTGACATAATGAAAAAAAGTAACTTAAATGTAACAAGTTTTAGTTTTAAAAAAAGATAAAAGCAAAAGTAAAAAACTCAAAGAATAACATTGTTCAAATAAATTTGAAAACTAGACAAAATGAATAATTTCCACTCTCTTCTTTAATACTAAACAAATGTAATACTCAGGAACCATGAATGCTTTCATCTTTTATTTATTTTTTTCACAGAATATGATTTTGGAACACAGACATCAATTATATGAAATTCTTATTGATAGTTGTTTAACTAGGCCAGACTGATCAATATTTAAATGAAACTGCTAATACAGTTGTTAATGCAGCTAATTAATGTAAAACAGTTGTCAGGAATATAAATCAAAAATAATCGTTTGATGTTAACATTATTCAACTTTAGTCAATCAGTTAATAATCAATGTAAAATCACCAAGTATGTAAAATCGTATCCTCTTTATCATACATGTCCAGTTTAGACGTTACCTTTAGGCATGGAGGCATAGATAAGTTTAAAAGCTGAGTGAGTCGATTGAATGTAAAAGTCCCAAATATAAATCGTTTTCCTTTTCTTTTGAATTTGCTCTGATAGGGAAGATTTACCTACTGGAATATTGTCAAAAGCATTTCCATGGAAACCAGCTACAATGATACCTATCTCGATATATTATGCCAGATGCTCTTATAGAAATTATACAAATGGGGAGATAATAATACTAAAAATATTCTTAATTCACTTACACACCAATTTGCTCTAGAAAACAAATAAAGCTTAAGTGAAAATGTTTGCAAATTTTCTTAACTACAAATGTTCAGGAAAAATTTTGTTTATCACCCCCTCCCCTCCTCCAATAAAAAAGGACTCTTTAAAGAACAATAGTTCAGAGACAAAGAAATATAATTAGAAATTAAAGTACTATATTTGAAGGCTTGACAATACCTCATTGTGGCAAACAATTTGATCTCTTGGTATTGAGCAGTTCAGTAATGAACAATTAAAATACTGATTGTAATATACCATTGGTTTATTAAAAATCTACTTCAGGGATTTATTGTTCCCCACAGGATTTGAAGTGAACTTTCCACTCTTCATTGTTATTCAGACTACCATGTTTTGGGGAATAATCAGTTCATCAGCTGGGCTTAGGAAATGACCCTCATGTCACCTTCTTTGTTTGGTTTTGCAAAGGTCACCATGCAAATGTGCATGCTTTACACCCAAATAAGCTCAGAGAACTGGCCTGAAATCTGACATGTCTTGTGGCTCTGTGACAAGTTCTGACCCTTCTTTTCCAAAAGAGCCCTGAACTTAGAGAGGTACATACTTTAAGGGCACAAAAGCTGTAAACAGAGCAATCAGGTTCCACCTAAGAAACAAACACAGGTCGAAATGAAAAGCCTTTTTCTTTTCATATGCATAACAGGACATTGTAAATCTCAACTTAATACAAGAAAATACACTTAAAATATCATTATCTGCAGTTTTTTTCATAAATATTCAAAACATGACCCATTTATTTTAGTCCACAGGACAAATTTAACTGAAGTAATCTGTCATCGGAAGACATAACCTATTATATGGCTTTTCAGCTGATGAGAGCAGATGAACAGATGAAAACAGTGAAATGAAAATAGAAACGACATGCTCTTTCTGAACAAGTGATATCGCTGTTTTGATCTAAAATGGCAAAGGAAAATAAAGTTATTGCAGTTATTTAGAAAATTCAGGCTCTTAGACTTCAAATCACTACTTTCTTCCAAAAGTATCTATATAGAGTAAGAATGTGCACTTTTGTTTACATTATTATTATAATTCCACAAGGTGGCTTTTAATTTCACTTTATCAAAGCAATTTTCCTGATATTTTGATAACAGCAACAACAAAATAATAGCATATTTACATCAAAATTTATCAAATGTGTTCAGAAGTAGCTGAAAACATGAGGAAACAAATGAATTCAAAGTAAAAAAAAAAGATTGGAGCAAATATTTTAAAGTGATTTACTATCTCCGTGTTTTATTTTTTTCTTTTTAACATCTAAAAAATTTGGAAAATAAAATAGGGAAAGGGGGATAGGGAGAATGTGAGATCGAGTTTATTTTTTTAATTATAAGAAACACTTCAGACACTCAAAGTGGTATAAAGAATATTACTACAAAACCAAGTATCAATCCTCCATCCAGCTTGAGAAATAAAACTTTATAATACTTGAAACCCCTCCTCCTTAATCACATCGTAAATCAACTATGCTGAATTTTGCACATATTAATCCATTGTCAGACTTTATAGTTCATCCTACTCTACTGTTTAATTGTATTAAACATGAATATTTTAAACGAATAACAACAATGATAAACATAAATATCTCTGTTTTTGTAAATCAAATATTTCTCCACCAAACTGACTGGACCATTTATGTGTTTAAATTTAGAATATTATGTAAATAAACCTAATATTAAATAAAGGATAAGTTTTCATTTATGCAATTCTATACATGTTTGCAGATTGTTGTAATATGAGACTTCTCTGTGGGTAGTTTTTGCAGGGTGACAGTGATTGGTTGAAAGATACCAAGAGATACTAACAAATGGCACAAGTACTTTTTTTTTTTTTTTTGTGATACACGGGCCTCTCACTGTTGTGGCCTCTCCCATTGCGGACCACAGACTCCGGACGCGCAGGCTGAGCGGCCATGGCTCACGGGCCCAGCCGCTCTGCGGCATGTGGGATCCTCCTGGACTGGGGCACGAACCCGTGTCCCCTGCATTGGCAGGCAGACTCTCAACCACTGCGCCACCAGGGAAGCCCGGCACAAGTACTTTTAACATAAGTGAAGTTGACAATCATTTAACTCTCTGAAAACTGACTGTAAAGATAGAGCAGAATTTTCTCTGTTAGGAGGTCAAACATCCATTGATTTTAAGTCCCAATAGAGCACCACAAGACACATCTGGACCTAGTGAAGTCCCCTTCAGGTCCCCTTTAGCATTGTCTGCTCTTTTATTCTATTACTCTCCTGACCCCTCCTAAGTGATTTCGAGACTCACTTTGCCTTTTGTTCAGACATTCCATTTGTTCCATTGTTTCTTTTTCCTTGTGTTTCTGTCTGCCGTTTCAGTTTGGTGGTTTTCTATGATGTTTTCCTCAGTTTCCTCTTTTTTAATGTTTTGTTTCTCTGCTCTATATTTATTTTTTTTGTGGTTACCATGTATAAAACATTTCATAGATAAAATAGTCCTTTTTTCTGCTGATTGCATCTTATCTTCATTTGCCTAGACTGGTTCTGTCCTTTTCCTCTTCCCCTTTTATGTTTTTATTGTCTCAAATTATCCCTTTTTATGCTGTGAGTTTATTAACAAATCGAAGTAGCTATAGTTTTACTATTTTTCCCTTTAACCTTTATCCTATAATTAAGTATTTAACAACCTATTCCGATATAGAGTTGTAATTTCCTGATTCTGTCTATTACCTTATTCAAAGTTTTGTGTACTTTTGTCTTTTTGTTTCAGGCAGAAGAGCTCCTTTCAACATTTCTCGTAAGGCAGGTCTAGTGTCGATTAACTCCCTCAGCTTTGTTTGTTTGTTTAGGAAAATCTTTATTTCTCTTTCATATCTGAATGATAACTTTGTTGGGCAGAGGATTCTTAGCTGACAGTTTTTTATCCTTCAGTATTTTGAGTATATCATTCCACTCTCTCCTGGCCTATAGAGATTCTGCAGAGCTTTCTCCTGATAGAGTAATGGGGGGTTATTTTGTAGGCTACCATCCTTTTTCCCTGGCTGCCTTTAAAATTCTTTGTCATTGACTTTTGACCGTTTTAATATAATGTGTTCTGGAGAAGGTCTTTTTTTTTTTTTTTTTTTTTTTTTGCAGTACGCAGGCATCTCACTGTTGTGGCCTCTCCCATTGCGAAGCACAGGCTCCGACGCGCAGGCTCAGCGGCCATGGCTCATGGGCCCAGCTGCTCCGCGGCATGTGGGATCTTCCCGGATCGGGGTATGAACCCATGTCCCCTGCATCGGCAGGTGGACTCTCAACCACTGTGCCACCAGGGAAGCCCTGAGAAGGTCTTTTTGTGTCAAGGTAATTACATGTTCTCTTAGCTTCATGGACTTGCAAATTCAGTTCCTTCCCCATGTTTGGGAAGTTCTCAGATATTGTCTTTAAATACAATCTCCACTCTCTTCTCCATCTCTTCTCCTGGGATGCCCATTATCCTAATGTTGCCCTTCCTAACAGGGTTGGATAACTGTCATAGAATTTCTTCATTTTTTAAAGATCTTAATTTCTTCTCCTCTTACCTGTATCATTTCTAGATTTCTATCTTTGAGCTCACTAATTCTCTCTTCCAAATGCTCTGCTCTATGTCCAATGTTTTCTTATGTGTTCTTCCTGTCATTTATTGAGTGCTTCAGCTCCAGAATTTCTTTTGGTTCTTTTTTAAAGTTTCAATCTCTTTGCTAAAGTACTCCTTCTGTTCATTAATTTTATTCCTGAGGTATCTGATTACCTTTCTGAGTTTTTTGTTTGTTTGTTTGTTTGTTTTTTGTAACTCACTGAGTTTCTTCAAAACAGCTGTTTTGAATTCTCTATCAGTTAGATCACAATATTTTGTGGCTTTAAGTTTGGTTCCTGGAGAACTGTCATTTTCTTTTTGTGATATTTTGTTACTATGGTTCTTCATAGAGCTTGATGAGTTTTTTCCTGCCAGCATATTTGAAGTAGTGAATACCTCTCTTCTTCAGATAAAACTTGTTTTTCTTACTGGATTCTAATAATTCAACTGGTTAGTAATTAGAAATCTGTATTTGGTTTTCCATTAGGTGGAGATATAGCACAAGCTTTTGGTTTTTCTTACCTGAGCTGCCTCTGGTTATATTTGAGGGTCATCACTTTCTGTCCTTCACCTCTTCTGACAGAGGTGTCACAATATGCCCTCATAGTTGGTGCTTGTGTCTCCAGGGTCACTGGTGCCTTGCTACTGCCAGTGTTGCTGGTGTCACTACCTGAGGAACCAGGATGGCGATCGCCTCTGCCATGTCTGGGGTCTTCTGGGTTACAGTGTCGACTTAAAAAAATGCACTAGCTGAGAGTTGTGAGTGAAGTTTTATTTGGGGCAAAGTGAGGACTCTAGCCTGGGAGACAGCATTTCAGATAGCTGTGAGAAACTGCTCTAAAGAGGTAGAGGGAAAGGTCAGTATATAAGTGATTTTGGTGAAGGGGAAGTACATGCAATCAAGCACATATTTTTCTAAACAAGGTTTCTGCTAGTCATG
Source organism: Mesoplodon densirostris (assembly GCF_025265405.1). Lineage (NCBI taxonomy): Eukaryota > Metazoa > Chordata > Mammalia > Artiodactyla > Ziphiidae > Mesoplodon > Mesoplodon densirostris. Next base: position 26,583,054 of record NC_082668.1, read on the forward strand.
AGGAGCAGTCGTCACTTTGAAGGATTTTAGTGCTTTTCTAGATATGAGGAGATACAAGCATTGGACTCATAAAATCAGCTCCTGAAAATATCTAACTCTCTGAAGACCTGTTCTGCCAGTTTTTCCCAGAGCATGGAGACCTCACCTCCACTCTCCACCTGGAACTCCTTTCAGAGGCTGTTGAAAGTCAGCAGCTGCTGAAGCACATGATTTAATCCTTGTCAAGGTAGATAACAAGTGCCAATGGCAAGTGCCAATCTGTAGTTGACAACAGGATCTGCCCCAGCAGGGGGAAGGGAGGGTCGGGAGGTTGCTGGAACCATGAGTATCTCTGTCATGACCAGGGTTGTCTGGTTTGTGGTTGCTGCTGCTGGAGGGGGTATGGGGGGGGGGGAGTTGAAGATGCCTCCACAACTAGATGGACTGGGTTGCAGGCCCCACTGCCTTTGCTGTCTGTTTCCCTGTGGACACAGGTGCCACTGAGGCTGGGAAGCCAGTATCATGCCTCCTCTCATACTACTGGGGTCTGTGGGGCTGCAAGCTCAGCTGCTGCTGCCAGGGGTCTGGGATCACAAGCACCACCTTTGCTGTTCTCCCAGTTCTTTCTCCTTCATGTATTCCAATCCACCCCCCTTTAGACGTACAGGTTTGTGGAATTCTCTGCATCCTGGTGTGTTAGGCAGAGGTACCTTTGCTGAGTTATGGATGTTTTACAGGTTGTATATTGAAGGGGAGAGAAAAAGGGAGCATCTCATGTCTGCATGATTCTGACATCACTTATAGTGTTTTGAGTGAATGTCATGTATTTTGCTTTCTGATTGGATGAATAAAAAAATTTTATGCTATTTTCTTTTAAAGAGAATAACTCAAAATCTACCAGTCTAAAATGAAGCCCGGAACTTCCCTGGTGGTACAGTGGTTAAGAATTGCCTGCCAATGCAAGGGACATGGGTTTGATCTCTGGTCTGGGAAGGTCTCACATGCTGCAGAGCAATTAAGCCCGTGAGCTGCAAGTATTGAGCCTGTGCTCTAGAGCCCATGAGCCACAACTATTGAGCCCATGAGCCACAACTACTGAGCCTGTGTGCCACAACTACTGAAGCCCGCGAGCCTAGAGCCTGTGCTCCGCAACAAGAGAAGCAACCGCAATGAGAAGCCTGTGCACTGCAACGAAGAGTAGCCCCTGCTTACCGCAACTAGTGAAAGCCTATGCATAGCAATGAAGACCCAGCACAGTGAAAAATAAATAAAATGGTATTAAAAAATAAATTAAAAAATAAAATGAACCCCAATGACTTGTATAAAGAAAAATAAATCATTGGGTTTATCTAATAAAAACATTCACTATCTAAAGATAATTAAGAATTTATTTTATTGAGGAAATCCAAAACTTTCTAACTTTCTGCCCTTAATCATACATTACCACTATAACCTCATCATTGGACAAAAGAGTCTGAGTATGAAAGATGGAGCACGTGAGAGGAATGGATAGCAGGATTACTTGATCATTAAATGAATTGGCTAGATTGGGTTGGGTTATGTTGCTTAACAAACAACCCACACATTTCTGTGTCTTAAAGCAGAAAAAAATTATTTCTCTGGGGAGCATGCTTCAGATGTGGGCAATTATCCAGGATCACTGACCTGCAGATGATAGCTTAGCTCTGCAACTCCATATCAAGCTGTGCATTCACAGCCACTGAAGCAGGACAAGAGCGAGATGGAGAATCATGGACCAGCTTATAAATGCATCCACTTGGAAGTAATAACTTCTCAGTTCTGTTCACATATCTTGGCCAAAGCAAGTCACGTGGCCACTTCTAAATTTGAGGGTGTAAGTACAATACTAAATCATGCCTGGAAGTAGAAAAACTGGAAATAATGGGGAGCAGTACTAATGTTTATAGTGCCAGTCTTCAGTACCCTAGCTATCTATAAGTTCTTTAGATCAAATCAGAGCTCAACCAAGCAAAGGGAAGAAACAGGGCTAAGCATTAGATAGCAACTCTTATTCCATTTTGAAGATCAAATTCAAGTGTCACCACCTATTGGTGAAGTTTTCCTGACCCACCTAGGAAGATTTAGTTCTCTGTCTCTACAGCATATTGCTGAAATAATACCATATTGCCCTAATCTATTGCTTCCCCCATATGACTATTGAGAGAGAAAATACCTTCTGAACTTTAGTACATAAGATGATAGTTGGCATATAGAAGCTGATAAAATAATGAAGGACAGGAGGAGATGAGTTGGAGGAAAAGAGAAGGGAAAGGAAGAAGGAAGGAAACAAGAAAGGAAGAACTTGGTTAAGATAGCCCTATTTTGCAATGATATAACTTTCATAGGCATGATACTATGTCTTTGGATTTCCTCCACATTGCAATTTTCAAAGCCCTCCAAAGTAATTTTAGAGTATATGGCAGAGGCTGTTGATTGGGTACCAATATCTTTTCTCCTCTTCTTCCTTTAGTAAGAGAAATTTTAATGTTAGAAGGGCTTATGCTAAAGACTGTATTTCTTAGTCTCTCTTGCAGCTTGGTGTGGTCATATGATTTAGGTCTTATTAATGGGAGAGGAGAGGAAGTGATATAAGAAACTTCTTGTTCATGCTTTTTAAATGAAATTTTGTGCCCTCCACTTCCCTCTCTCCTTCCTCATGATATTGCTAGAAGAGCCATTTAAACTACAAAATGGAACTTGCATGGTAAGGATGCCAGAACAAGAGAGAAAGAACATAGATCACCAAAACTGCAACTACAAAACCTGTCATACACTGCTTAAGTTTGGACAGTTACTGAGTGGGAAATTCATTGCTATGTTATATACAGTTGTTATTTGGCCTTTACCTTAGCAGCCAACTAATTCTGCATCCTTACCAATAGAGAGTTTAATATAAGTTTAAAACACACACACACACACGTGCACAATCTTTTTTATCCTAGTGCTAGGCATCAACAGTGCAATAGCAGTACAGTCAGAGATAAGTTTAGGTGAAACTGCCAAAATACAGATAAGTGTTTCAGAAAATGCAATAGAACAGAGAAATCAATATTGATTTTTCATCTTTAATACCACAAAAACTATAGAAATATAGAAGGGTTTGTTAATTAAATCAGAGCCTCAGAGATAAGCATTTTAAAACCTTTGTGAAACACATTTAAAATTGGAGTTATCTGATTATAAGTATTCATAATTAATTCCAAATACAAATTAACAAAATGTTGTGGGTTTGTTTTTATCAACCTCTCCTCTGTGATACTGAGTCAGTCCTATGGGAGCATTCCAATCACTGACTTGGCCAATAGATCATTAAGAGGCCTCATATTGTTCACAATTTTGCCCTTTCAGTAGCAGCTGTACGGTTTCATTGAGGGCATTGCCACATTAATAGTCCCACGTGTGTCAAAATTTGCATAAAATAAGCAGTCATCAGCAATTATGATTTGCCAGGAAAAGATTCTTTAAACCCTTCTCAAAGCCAATGACAGATGTATGTCTCCTGATTTTAGGATCTAATTTACTCCAGTGCTGGGCAGCAACATAAGGAAATCATCGCATATCTTAAAAATCAGTACACCTAAGCATACTAAAGAGAAGGCTTACCAAAAGAATAAATGCAAAAAAATAAAATAAATCCAATATTCTTATTCAACAAATGTGAAAATGATAAACCTCTGTGTGTGTGTGTGTGTATATATATATATATATATATATATATATATATATATATATATATATATATATATATATACATCTCTCCTAAATGTTTGAGTACTTTATTCAATAAATAGAAAGACCCAGAGGGCAACCTATAAAACTTAAATCATAAAGTATACCTGCCTTGTAACACCACCTACAAAATATTCCATATTTATCATAGGTAACATATCCAAACTGTATTCATTTTCAGATAAACATGAGCTCAGGGAGAGAAATGACTTTGAAAGGCTAAGACTTAAATCGTTATTTTTCTTCAGCAGGATTGAGAATGTCTTTGGGGACTGCTAAGCAGTGTTTGTTTGCTTTCATGGTTAAAAAAGTCCAAGTAATACTTTCTGATAATGTGTCAGGAGTTAAAGTAGTACAATCAGATAGTAAAGTTAAAAAAAAATTTTTTTAACAGGGAGACATGGTTAAATAAAAAAGGAAAAAAATGATTCACAAGTTTTAGAGCAGAGCATTAGCAGGCTAGTTAACACAGTATATTGTTGGTGATGATTCTGCATGCTTTGTGATTGGCAAATTCTTAATTTTTTTATTCCTCTACCACATTATCTGGCAAGTGAAGATAATACAGAGAGCATGGATATTACTCCCTGCATTATTGAGAGGCTTAGAAAGAAGGAATAATTTTCTGGTGTGTATTGTAACTTATTGGCATAGATTTTACTTGGAAGCAATCTGCATAGCAAATTTCAATTAGGGGATATTTTGAATAAACCCTATTCAATGACCAACATGCTTTGACCCCAATCTTTCACTTGTTTAATATACATCACCGAAAACTGCTCATATAAAATGCATTCTGACACAGCAACCCATGTTTACCTTGTAGATGGGCAAAGGAGGTTGAAAGGTTTTATAGTAGCAAAAATAGCCTCTTTCTTCTATTTATGTGAAACCAATGAATGAGCCTATCATAAGGCTAAAGAAGGACAGAACAAAACACTAGCAGGATCTCAGTCTGGTTCATGTCAACAAAGACACGGAATTTAGTCTTATTTCACAGCTATTGTGGGGGGTTGCAATGATTCACAGATATCAGTGTGGTAGTCAGAGTAATGGCCGTCCAAAGATTTCCACACCTTAAACCTTGGAACCTGTGAATATGTTACCTTACATGGCAACAGAGACTTTGAGGTAATTTGTTATAGCAGCAATATGAAACTAATATAGTCTACAAGAGAAAAGAGGGAAAACCTCACTGGCTTTTTTCTTAAGAAGAAAATGTGTTTTTGCTCTCCTAAAGGCCAAGAATCATATAAAACTTGCATGTTTTACAGACAATGCCTGGTTCTCTCCTACTGTCCTAATGTAACCTGTTACTCTGACGTGACCGACAATGTAGGAGGCCCAGAGCTTGCCTGATAGATGCCAGACCTCCTCCAAACACTGCCTCTACGGCTGCGTTCAGAGAGCGGGCATGATCCTACTACTTCTCTCATTAAAATCCCTTGATATCATCTGCATAGCATTCAGGATGGAATGCACATAGCTTAATACATAAGATCCCTCCTGAAAATCCTCTCTAGCTTCTTCCACTCCCCTCCTCGCCAGCTCTCAACACACACACACACACACACACACACACACACACACACACACACATACTTTTCTCACTCTCACTTTGTGGGTTCATGTGTATTATCTCTGACACAGAATATAGAATTAATTACTTGTATAGTTATTTTCCTTTCTTGGGTTTATTTTGTTATCTAGCTTACTTCTAATTCTTCAAAATTAAGGAAAGGATCATTTTCTCAAGGAAGCTTCCTTCCCTGATGCCTTGATATTACTATTATAATGTAAATCCCCATTTTTCTCTTCCTACTGAACACTTTACATCATTATTTATAAGATTTATCAGTTGGGGCTGCAACAATGTATAATGTTTCTTTCCCACTAGACAATTAACTTTTTGATAACCATGATTGAGTCTTTTTTCAATTTTCAATTTTTTATTGGACATCCCACATAGAGTTATTATTCTAGGTGGTCAATAAATGTTGAGAACAATGAATGAATGTGGTTATGATGATGGGCAGGGTACTGCACTTTGAGAGCAGTAGTTATTCTTTAAAAAATTTTTTTGGAACAATTATGGTCACAACAACCATCCTTAATCTCTCCTTCAAGCTTCCTCATGATAAAAAGCCCAATTTCTAAGACAGTTTTCTGGGGAAAAATTTATATCATGGCCACCCTTCAGATATTTTGTGTCTATACATAAACTACACCACCTTAACATGTCATTCTTCACTCTTTCATTATTAGTATCATTCATTCATTTATAAGAAAGCAACACAAAACTCTTAGGAAGAGCCCACCAAAAATATAAATGATCACATTTATTACTGCAAATGTTAAGGACTAGAAAATATGGAGCAATGACAAACCATTAAATGAACTGATGTTAATCAGAAACAATTTTGAAAGAGGTTAGTTGTCAGCGAATCATTAAAAATATGTTGAACTAGTTTTATGAAAAAAGTGGAAAAAATATTGGGGAGTTGTATAATCATACATTCTTGAGTTATAAGGATCCTGGAAGCTTATTAGCCACATTTATGGAGAATGTAGAACTTTGTTGGGAGAAAGTAAGAATGATTAGGTCTGGCTAGAATGCACGACTTGAGTAGAGAACCTGAAATAAATGGGCCAATTTCTTGCTTATTATTATACATTAAAAACAAAACTATACTTTATGACTTAATTTTGTCCTATATAAGAATAGAATGATCTTTTTCATTTAGTAATAAAAGATACATTTGTCTCTTTCTTAAAAGACTACAAACAGTAATACCATAAAATACTTCCATACGGTATCATTCCCACATTCTTTATGTTAAAAACAAAGATCCTCTTTCTTGTTTACATAAATAGGCTATGGAAAGTAGCATAATTAAAATCTTAGTTTTACTCTTTATGGGTAATTGCTGCTTCTCTATTTGGAGGTTGAAATTCCTTTTATTCAAATGTACATTCGTTCTGTTTCAAATTTGTTGCAATACAAAGGAGACTGAGAAAATTCCCTTAATGCTTATAGCTGGATCATTCCCATCAACCTGCAAACATGGTGAAATATCTCCCATCTGAATAAAAATTCACCCTCAATCACCATCTTCCTCCAGTTTCCTACCACACTTATCTGTTCCACAAAAAGCATAAGTTCTCAAAAAAAAGTTTATTCTGATTGACTCTCTTTTTACTTCTTCTCCCACTGAGTCACTTTATTTGGGTTTCCATTTCAATGACTCCTTGGAAAGTTGAATGACCAGGTTGGCAACAACTTCCATCTTTCCTAATCCAATGTCTGTGTATTAATCTCCAGCCAATAAAACCGCCTTCCCTTTAGCAATACTTTTCTTGGCATCTAGAACATCATACACACCTGGTTTTCCTCCAGCCACACTGGCAGCCTTTTCCGAGTCTTATTTGCTAACTCCTTTGCTTCTTCCCAACCTTGAAATCTCGGAATAATATAACAGGGCTGTCTTTGGCTCTCTTCTTCCCTTACATGCACTCACATTTTATGTGGTCTTTTCTGTTCCTATGGCTTTAAATCTTATCTATAGATGAATTTCTGACTTCCTCTTGAGTTCCAAACTTATAACCACTGTCTGCATTTCTATTTGGATGATAATAATAATAAATTTCTACAGTATGCGGGAAACTATTCCTAGATTTTTATATGGATAACTAATTTAATTCTCACAACAACCTTAGGAGGCAAGTCCTTTTATTTTAATTACATTTCACAGATGTAGAGAATGGGCTTGAGGACACGGGGAGGGGGAAGGGTAAGCTGGGACAAAGTGAGAGAGTGGCATGGACATATATACACTACCAAATGTAAAATAGATAACTATTGGGAAGCAGCAACATAGCACAGGGAAATCAGTTTGGTGCTTTGTGACCACCTAGAGGGATGGGATAGGGAGGGTGGGAGGGAGACTCAAGAGGGCGGAGATATGTGGATATATGTATATGTATAGCTGTTTCACTTTGTTATAAAGCAGAAACTAACACAACATTGTAAAACAATATACTCCAATAAAGATGTTAAAAAATAATAATAATTACATTTAGTAGAAGATATAAATAAGACACAAAAATGTTAAGCCACTTGCCCAGCTAGTAAGTAGTGGAGCAGTAAAATTCTAGAGTCTCAAACTTAAACAACACTCATGGGAGTCTCAAATTTAATTTGTTCAAAATTAAACCATTGAAATTTTTCTCCAGACCGCTTCTCTCCTGTCCTGTCCATGTCTTAAAAAATAAATTCTAGTTGATCATAATTGACTCATCTCTTTCTCTCACATCAATATTCAATCCATCTGTCAAGACTAGTCCATTCAACTTAAAAATAAATTCTCTTATTGACTATTTAAAATCACCTACACTGCTACCACTCCATTTTAAGTCATCAACATCTCCTTCTTGAACAATATTTTCCCCTACCCTTAACTTATCTCTTTATTCTATTCCCCCTTCCTTTTATTTTTCATCCACTGTCAGAATATCACAGAATGACATGGACCAGATTATGTCACTCTTTTTTTTCAAAAACTCCAATAGCTTATTAGACAATTTCATAGTCTACAAAGGGTTACCTAGTCTAGATGCTGCTTATCTTGCTAAATCCCTTTTGTTCCACTATACTAGCCTTCTTCATGCTCCTCAAACATCCTTTTCAGGTTACTATTGACTGTCTTTCTATGTGTTGCTTCCTTCAACTGGAAAGCTAATATGATTAGTCCATGGTGGAGGAGGCAATTTGTTGTAGACTTAAATTCCCTAAGAAAATATAGTTGGGAAAAGTTAGTTGATTCATTCATTGGTTCATTCATTCATTCAACAAAGAATTAAAATCTATCTACCAGGAATTGTAAAAGTTACATAAGGGCTACAGAGATAAAGTAGACACAGACCTGCTTTTAAGGACTATACCTTCTAGGAATGACAATTATTTACAACTCACCTTTACATAACACAATTCCTCAATCATAGATGGTGATTTTTTCTGAATAAATAACAGACATTGATTTTGTACTTTTTGGTCAACTTGGGGAAAATATTAGAACAGCATCCAAGATAATACCAGGGAACAATTTCAGAGATCCAAGTGGCAACCATGAAAATGGAAAGGATGTCAATACCTTCCTGTAGACTAGTGGAGAGAAGTCCACTTAGAGCTAACAATCGAAACTACAGGTCGAAAAGGTATAAGCATAAGAGAATACGATAGGAGAAGCTTCCCCCAAAGCACCAGTAAGTAGAAGACAGTAGTTTCTTTTTTACAGTATTTTTAGATTATTATTCAATGACTTCACTCCATCTCCCAATACACACACATAAAAATTTGACTGTAATTTTCATGTTTTAGGTGCATTTTTATTTTTGTCCTTTTTTTTGTAAAAAAAGATGACAGTGGTAAAGAATAACTGCATAGTAGAATATTTTGATTTCAACAAATGCTATGTTATCCATATGATAACTTATAATCTTTCACATTTAGCCTATGAATTTAGTAAGCAGGATCCTTCTTGAGGGAAGAAATGATAAATCCATGATTCACAATCCCTAGAATTTTTTCAAAGCCCTTGAGTTCAGCACTCCTTTCTCATCTCAATCATCTGTATCTATATCTATACTTATGTCTATATCTTATCTATGTTGGGTGAAAATAAATATCATATGGGATACATGGTAAAATGTGAGATCAGATGATAGTAAAGAATGGTTGGGAATGTGGAATATAGAAAAAGAATTTTTTATTTGTAAAAAGATGCTTAGACATCTAAAACATTGATCCCCGGGGTACACTTAGACACTTCCAGAGCTCCCCTGGGGATACAACACACAGCTAAAGAGATACTGATATGATTAACATGTGGTCTTTAAGGTCAAGAGCAACAGTAGAGACAGCAGCAGTCACAGTAAGCATTTACTGACTGTTTCTAGGCTCTGAGGAGATACAAATAAATATAAGATATGGTCAATGATATTCTAATATATCCACAGATTGTACAATTTGTTATGATACTTATAGCAATGGAGAGCCATTATTCGTAGTGTTATTGTGAGTATATATAGATTGGGTGATGCTATGGAAAATTATATATGAAGAGAGGTGGACTCAAACAAGAAAGAGAAATGATTTTCCTCATTTGGAAAACATATGTAATTTGTGACAATAATAATAAGTTTCAGTTCCTGCTATGGATTAAGTACTGCAATATATTTCTATTAAAGTAGTGAGGCCGCTGACTGAGATGCAAGACCAAGACCAAAGGGTCAGCTTAGCTCCAACCTGCAGACTCATGAAATTTTGGAAAGGTTTGTTGTGCAATAACAGCTAGTTGACACACAAAGTAGAGTTCAGAAGACATTTGTGAGCCTTCCATACCCAGATGATAGAGTCAAGAGTGCCACTGAGATACCACAGAAAGAAAAGAAGGTGAAGATACAAGAATAAAATCTTGGGATATACCCATATCTAAAAAAGTGAAAAGAAGAAGGAAAACTGGCAAAACACAGCATCTTCAAATATATTCTGATTTTATTAGCATGTTATATGCAATGGTTCAAATTGATTATTCCTCTTCTGATAAACCTACCACAACATTTACTTGAGAAACCATCCTTCCCCTACTATAATCCCACTTGCCTCAGGTTCCTAGAGTTGTAAGCATACCTAGCCAGCTGAGAATAACATTCCCCTGGACATTGTGATTGACTAAGGAATAATCAACTGGACCAATCATAGCCAATGAGATGTACTCTTTTTTTTTTTTACACTTGAACCTGACAAAGACTAGGTCTACTGTTGCTAGCAGCTACCTTGTGGAACATGAGAATGAGGACAGCATGGAGATGAACATAGCTAAGAACTAATAAAATAACAGGGCTGGGTGACATTACGTATTTAAACCTCTGCCACTTCTCATAACTGAAAACAGTGCTTACATTAAACTTTTCAGTTTGATGTCATAAAGGTAATAAAGGACTCTTTTGCTTAAGCCATTTGAGTAGGATTTTTTCTGTATTTTGCAATCAAAAAAACCTAATACTTTAAGATTTAAAAAACAATTTCTTTTTAACTTTCCCTTTACAGTTTTACACAAATAAGAAAACAAACAAACAAACAAACACCAGATTTAAAGACTATTTGAACCATTTGTTTTCTGCATCTCTGGTAAATACAAAAATAAATTTTAATCAGCTTTTTCTTAATATTTTCTACAGTCATTATCAGTGGTATCAGTAATAACTATAACAACCACCTCCATGCACCTGGTACTCTGATATGCACTTTAAGTATATAGATATATAAAAATTTCATATAATCTTTAAAACTGACCTATAAATTAGCTACTATTATATCAAGTTTAAAGATTAGGAAAATGAGATATAGACATGGAAGTCCAGTTGCTATTAATAAGTCAAATTTAATAACTGATTTTTCTGTATAAAGTTTAATTAATTGAGAGAAAAAGTGTTAGAATTTAGGAAATTGTATTTTAAATAGAAATCCTATTTATCCTTCAATGATGAAAATACAGGAAACATACTATGAAGTTAAAGTATCATAGTAGCATTCCAAATATAATCAGACTTTTGAAGTCTCAGGACTGAGGAATAAAAGTATCATATACTCAAAATCAGCTGAATTAACTGAAGTTATGATATTTCATATGATGAGCACAGACATTGCTAGAAATTTCCCAGGTGAAAATATGGATGAGGTTCATTCATTCACATGATGTTACATTCTAGTCAATAAAGCATGTTTTTGGTGAATCAGTAACCATCTAAATGTAAGCTCTCTAATCTTATCCCTATTGAAAATGGTTAAGATGTTTTGATAATTAGAAAATCAAGGATGATGATTACCTATTTCTGTCTATGGCACTGTCAGATCCTTATTGACCAGCCATGGTTTATCACAGAACATTCATCTGATATATACCTCAGAAGTACAATATTTGTACTGTAAGCATTTCTTAACTGATATACCATTTAGAAGTAGATTGGAGTGTTCAAAAACTTAGTAAAACTTTGCAGAATATTACACTAAATCAACTATGTTATAAATACATGTATAGCTAAGACTCAATTACCAGGAAAAGGATTATTTTTTTTAAATCCTTGGAAAATTAAAGTGGGACATAATTTTTATTTTATTACAGTCAAGGCAATTTCTTATGAATTCCTTTTTCCTAAATCAATGTTCTTCTCCTCCTACACAAAAGAATTTAAAAACCTGAATGTATGTCATCCTTTTAGTTAACTGTTATTTTCAAAGAACACATTTTGGGAACTTGAAAGAAGACCATATGTAATTGGGGGAGGCTGTGAATCAAAAATGTGCAGCCCTGTGTGATAAAATTATCCATAATAACCAAATGACCCAAGGTCAGTAAAATATGAATCACTCAAAATCTTTTCTGCAGCTGCATCTCAAGCACTCTTCAAATACAAAGATTGCACTTTGTTTCATTTTATTATTCTTTCCCTTATTTTAATAAAGGATGAATCACTTTCTGGTTTTAAGGTTACAATTCTTTGTCACAAAATTCCTTTTGAGGACTCAACATTTCACAGACTTTTGATTTGTAAGTGCATATTTCTGTCATCACAGTGAAGTATTCACCATGTACCTTCTCTGGGTGCACATGCGCTCTTTTGAGGCTGATTTGGTTGTGAGGAACAGCAGAAGCCTGTGTCTCTCACAAACTTTGCGATAGGAGCAACCAGCCTACTGCTGCTGACCTCATGTTAATGCTTTCAGGATATAAACATTCATTTTTATAAAATACAGTCTTATATATTACTTTTCCTAAGGCAGGGAGTAATATTCAATTTGTCCAATCTACTCACATTGCTACATATGGCTGTTAAAAGAAATCTAGTTACAAACTTGTTATCCAGAATAGGAATATTCTTTTGGTAATGAAGAACCAACCCAAATGTGATTTATAATCAGGAGACTGCCCTTTTAAAAACGTTGACAGTTTTCGAGGCTTTTTCCCAATATATACACATTATCTCCAGGGATTTATACCCCAGGGAATTTAAATCTCCATTCCACTGCCCCCACCTTAAAAGGTAATTGAAAAATAAAGTGTATTAGAAGAATGTGGAATCTTAACACTCATCTAATAGAGTAGCTTCCTCAGACTGAATCCTTCAAATTGTAGATACAAACAAGACAAGTTCATGTTTAAGGCAACCAAGGATAATCAAAAAGGGTTCAAGAATAATTGAGGCAAAAATAATACTATTTTTGCTTCCCAGTTGGCAAGAACTGAAGGGAAGAAAGCCATAATATTCTAATAATAGAGAAAGAAAAGGGAGAAGCCAAATCGTTCGGGAAGAATTGCCATATGGCTGGAGCTCAGAACAAATGTGGGTGTGACTTACACATGATACAGTTATGCAGGAGGGGGTGCCATCAATAATTGTGGTCACTACAACTGAGATCTGTGGATTCCTTTCCAAATTCTTCCACTTTTGAGCTTATTCTTTCGAGAAGTATTTATTAGTGTCTCAGAATAGAGTTAATGATAGTCAAAAGAAGTTATTTGTATATAAACAAAGTTGGCATCACAGACTTTTATTTTGTATGCAGCCAAGTACACATTTTTAGCAGCTGTATTTTACCATTTTTGAATCAATCCATACTCTTCAAATAACACAAGTATTCTAGAAGTATAAAAACTGATTCACTTTGACAAAGCATAAGCAAATTCAAATATAACCAATGGCTCTAGAATTAATTATACCAATTAACTTTTAAAATAAATTAATCTTTCTTGAATTAGTTACCTGGGATTTGAAATCCAAACCTTGGTAATTCATAAATAGAGATATTTTGATTAGAGTTTCTCTGATGAAATATTTCATTTTATACATAGTTATAAATGTATGTCTAAAACTGGTTTTGCCCCAAAGTGAAAGAATATGATACAAGGAAATGAGTTTCTAATTTAATAAAATCCATAAACCTTCCCATTTTTCTTTTTAAAATAATTGTTTAACTTTTTAAAGAATATTTTATTTATTAATAAAAGGTGTTATAAGAAAAATATATATAGAGAGAAAGTAAGACATGATTTTTGTTGCTTATTAGGGTAATTACATTTTTTTTTTAAATCATGAAGGAAATGTTAGTTTTGCTTTGTTGGGAAGGCTCCCAGACAGAGTAAACACTTATCTCTTGAGGTTCCTGCCATCTCTAATAGAATATTTTTTGACACATTTTCCCTAAAACAACTGTTGCCCAAGAAGGAAGAATACACATTTTATAGTGTAATGGATCAAAAGAAAATGACCACATAATAATAATGATAATGACAATGCTTGTAGCAGTAGCTAACATTTATTGAGTACTTATTATGTGCCAGGGACTCTTCTAAACATACTTCATGAAAAACTCATCTAGCCCTCACAAAAATCCTATGAGATGGATACTATTATTATGATGATGTTACATATGAGGAAACTGAGGCATAAAGAAGTTAAATAAACTTGAAAATGTGATATGGCTAGTAAGCTTGAAAACCTGGAATCCATGCCTATGTTCTTAAGTACTAACACTGCTTTCTCCATGGTAGTATCAGAAACTTGCTGATTAAAGAACACTAGGATAGTCTTTCCAGTCTGAACATAGCTGAGTCTATAGTAAAATAAACATGTTTGGCACTTATCATGTATTCAGTTTTTAAAATCACTTTTACTTCAGTTCAACACAATTATGACTCAGATTTAGAAAATAAAAAGAAATATAAAAAAGGGGTAAATTTATAGTTCCAACTACCAATCTTCAATGTTCTTAAAGAGAGCAAATAGGCACGAGTGCTGCATCCCTGTGAAATCCACACTTGGGTTTTTTAAATCTTCCTGTATTTTGGGGAAAGAATGTAAACCAAGAAAATCATAGCCAAGTCTACTGGGCAAAGTATATTTTCTTTATTGGTGCTGCACACAGAAACAATTTTCACCCCCCAAAAAGTGACTCTGGAAAATCCTCCAAAAATCTATTGAACTTCTGCCAATAAATATCCCTTAACACTGTGGAATAAACAAGAGCATCTGGCACTACTCTGTGTGAGCTGTCACCTTTACTCTGCCTGTTCATAGACTTTCTGGAAAAGAAGGTGATGCTTCCATCTGGTCACAGCAGCAAAGAAAGCAGAAAGCATTGAAGCGTTTCCACTGAAAATCTGAGATTAAATCCTGCAAGACTTTGGAACCTAAGGGAGAAAAATAGAGCACTGGCTTCTTCTCATAATGAATAGTTCCTAAAGTAATACCTAGACAGAGTACTGAAGGAATAAAGAGGGTCATTAACAATTTGCTCACTTTTATATAGGTTTAACTTATACAAGTTCACAAGTTTTTAACCATTTGTGATTTTCTTTTTAATAGTAACATGAAGACTTTTGAAGGTCTGCCAGGTAAACAGCAGTTTTATCGGCTTTATTTGGGTGACTGAAACTTTTGGAGTTTTGTTCTAAAACAAAATGCATTAAAATAAATTATAAACAAATAAACTGACCAAATAAATAAATTAACTAGACAAGGAGGAAAAAGGAATATTGGTAGAGAATATGATTAAGGCTATTAGAGAATAAAGTGGGTTTTTTTCTCTTTTCTTTTTTTTTAACATCTTTGTTGGAGTATAATTGCTTTACGATGGTGTGTTAGTTTCTGCTGTATAACAAAGTGAATCAGCTATACCTATACATATATCCCCTCCCTCTTGTGTCTCCCTCTCACCCTCCCTGTCCCTTATCTAAGACAATTTTAGCTCACTTTTAGTTTCCTAACTCTACTGGGGGGATGCCAAGGTCAGTATCACAACCTGCTACTGATATTAGTATTTGTCTCCATGTAACTGTGCATTTGAAGTATGCTTATAATTGACTAAATTTTTTTGTTGTTGTTGATAATAGGGTAAAAGATTCAGAGACCTCCCTTTCTTTACTGTCTTTGAGCCTAGAAATGCCTTAGGCTCAAAGGGTATAGTTCTAAAATTGACTTGATTTGTAGCAGGAGATGCCTTAGAATATATATCATTCCATAATACTGGAACGCAAAAATCCAGACTCCCTGTGAATAGCTTACAGGTTCTGGATTGCTGCTTATCTTGTCTAATATACCTAAAACTCTGTGAGTGAAGTCAAACTTGGGCAGGTAATATTAGTTTCTATTTGACTAAACTTAACTCCCAGGGAATCCAAAAACACATATCTAAGACACAGTGAATACATTTACCCTACTAGCTTGACCTTGAAGGAATATCTTGATGACAAATGTCAAAACTTGTACTAAAAGAAAAAGAGGTTATATCTTTATAATATTGAAATTCATCAAATAAGAGAATTCAGTCAATGGATATGAGTGAATGGGGAAAACCGTACTTACCCCAAACTCTCTATTTTCAATTACATGTATTTTTTTTCAAAATTACATAGTTATCTGACATATGTGCAGAGATTTTGTGGACGGTCACAAAAAAGAATCCTTGAGAAACATAGCTTCTTATTTATGGTATGGCCTTTCACACAGTCTGGTCATGATGGGATCATAACTTTTCAAGTCAGATGGTTAGGTTCAGGAACGGCATTAATTTATATAAAATGAAGTATAGCCTTGAAGAATTTCAAAGATTAAAATCACATTATTGTCTTTTAAAAATTAAAGCAACAATTTTCTAAGTAGTGATGTAATAACACAAAGTGGTTATATATGTTACAAAAATACTATCTCACCTCCAGAAGGAGGTTTGGCACTAGGGTAATCAACTTAAGACTACTGTTACTGTAGCAGGCTCTTTTTTTTTAGGTATATTTGGTATTTACAACATGATATTGAATTTTTGCTGCATATTAATTTCTCTATTAAACACAGGAAAGAGAATTTAATACGTTAAGCAAAAATCACATTGATTTTTAAGAAAACATCTTAAATAAAAATTGCAGATTGTCTTTTCCTCTGAAGCTTAGAGAAAATCAATATGTTGACTTGGGCACGTTGATTGAATACTAAACTCATTCTAGAAAAGTCTTTTAGAACCAAACTCTGTTCAAACTTATATTTTAAAAACTTTTAATTTTGAAATAATGTCTAATTTCTATACATGTATATATATATTTGTTTCTAACCATTTTTAACCACAGGAGAGTTTATGAATATATATATATTCTAATTTATATATATATATGTGTGTGTGTGTGTGTGTGTGTGTGTGTGTGTGTATTTCTAACCATTTTTAACCACAAGAGAGGTTTTTCTGTACATCATTCCCCTTAACACTTTAGTGTGTATTTCCTAAGAAAATTGTGTTCTCTTACACAAACACAGTACAGTTACCAAATTAAAAAACTTTTATTGTGACATAATACTTTTCTCTAAACTACCATCTTTTCCCAATTGTCTATTGATTCACACATATCATTTGTAACATACAGAGATTTGGGATCTCATGTTACATCTCTCTCCAGTTTCTTTTAATATGGAACAGATTCTCAGTCTTTGCCTCTTAGGATAGGATTGGCATTTTTTATTAACACAGGCCAATTTATTTTTTGTAGAATACCTCTCAATTTAGGATATTTCCTCATGATTAGATTCAGGTTATGCATCCTGATTTGGAATACTATAGAATTAATAGTGTGTTCTTTTCAGGGTATCATTTCCAAAAAACCCTCAGTATATGCACCTGACCAGTGATGTTATTGTTTTGTCTTTTTATTTTATTAAGGTTTAACTTTCATATAATAACACTAACACATGTGTTAGAGTACTGATTAGTTATGACAAGCATATATGTAAAAATAAATATACATATGCATATATAAATAAATATAAATACATATACACATACAAGTATGATGTGTAATTGAGACTGAGCAGGGCCTTCCCAGGATAGACCCTGCCCTCCTCACCACCCTGCATCCCTCACCTCTTCTTTGTAAAAAAAGCTTTAGCCTCCTAGGCCTTCTCCCACTTCCAAAGAATGAATTTAATCAGAAAAGTGAGAAAATATAGAAACAAAGGAAAACAGTCAAGCAAGACAAAATAATAATATTTTAGCTATAAAAACAAAGTTAAAGGCCTCTAGTTCCTTCTCAAGGGCTATAGATAATATCCTGAGGCATATCCTTGAGTTCTTTTACAAATACTTAAACCCCCACCAGGTGAAAGAGGTTAACTGCTGACCCCCAGACATAGAGCTCAGACTCATTGACACCGGGAGGTTGATGATGTTGGTTCCCCAAATATCACATGGTTACCTCACAACAAATGAATCAAAAGAATGTCCACAAACAGGTCACACACCCTGTGACCCTCTCCCTCACTCTGTCTTCAAAAACCTTTCCCTGAAAGCTCCAGGAATTCGGGTCTTTTGAGCAAGAGCTGCCTGTTCTCTTTGCGTAGCGCCACATTGGGCACCTTGCAATAAATGCTCTACTTTCCTTAATCACAACCAGTGTCAGTAAATTGGCTTTACTGTGTGTCAGGCAAGTGGATGCAAGTTTAATTAAGCAACATAATCATATCAGAGTCAAGGAGTAGAACATTTCTATCACTTCAGTTTATTTGTGCCTCTTCCCTGTCAACTTCTCCCATTTCCAGGACCCTTGGCAACTACTGATCTGCTTTCTGTCACTATAGGTTAGTATTGTCTATTTTAGAATTTTTCAAAAATGGAATTATACTGTATGTTATGTTTTGTATCTAGCTTTCTTCACATAACATGATGGTATTGAGATTCATTCATGTTGTTTTACTATCAGTATTTCATTGGTTTTTAATGCTGAGTATTATTACATTGTATGGAATAATTTGTTTATTCTTTCATCTGTAGATGAACACTTGGCTTGTTTCTAAATTTGGGATTTATAAATAAAGTTTCTAGCTTCTATAAACAGCAGGTACAAGTCTTTATATGGACATGTATCTCTTTTTATTTCAAGTGTATACTTAAGAGTAGAATGACTGGATCATATGGTAGTATAAATTTAACTTTTTAAGAAATTGCCAAGCTGTTTTCTAAAGTGTTTGTAAAATTTTACATTCCACCATCAATGGATGAAACTTTCATTCACTCCATAACCTCGCCAACACTTTGCATTATTAGTATTAATATTTTTTGATTGGTCATTCTAATTTATGTCTGTTAGTATTTTTTTTGTGGTTTTAATTTACATTTCCTTGATGACTAACAATGTTGAGCATCGTTTCATGTGCTTATTGGCCATTCATATATCTACTTCTGTGAAGTGTCTGATCAAATATTTGTTCATTTCTTAATTGGGCTTTTTTTTAATTATTGAGTTTAGGAGTTTATATATATATATATATATATAGATAGATAGGTATATAGATATAGATATAGATATAGATATATAGATATATGTTGTATACAACTGCTTTGTCAGCTATATAATTTGCAAATATATTCTCCCAATTTCTTTTTACATATTACTTCCTTTGAAGTTCATTTTGAAGGTTTTTAATTTTCAAGAAGTTTTATTAATTAGACTTTTCCTTTTTTGGATTCTATTTGTGTCTTGTTTAAAAATCTTTGCCCAAAGTCACAAGTATTTTCTCCTACTTTTTTCTTTTAGTTGGTTGCCCTGGAAATATATCCAAGAAAATTTTTTGTCTATTTATTCATTAGTACTACATGGTTTTAAGTACAGGGATTTTATAGTATATTTTAACACCTGGTAGAAGTGGTGTCCCTCTTATAGATCTTTATTTGAAGTTTTCCTTTCTATTTTTGCATGCTTATTTTTCCATATAAATTTTATTATAAGTTGCTTAGTTCCATTGATATTTTTATTGGGACTGCACTAAATTTATAAATTGACTTAGAGAAAACTGACATCTCCATGATCTTGGCATATTCTAACCAAGAAAAAGGGAGGTCTTTTCACTTGTTCAAGTCAGTTTTTTGGGTCTTTCAAAACTATTTTATAGCCTTTTATGTGTAAATTTTGAATATTTCTTTGTAGGTTTATTCTTAAATTTTTATTTATTATTTGTGTTTATTGATATTTTGAATGGGGTTTTTGCCATATTTATATCTTCCAAGTGGTTATTATTTGAGTATAGTATGCTATTGATGTTTGCATGTTAATTTTAAATCCTGTTATTTTGCTGAATACTTTACTGTTTGAATTAATTCATCCCTGGTTCTCTAGCATTTTCCAGGTATACAATCATGTTACCTGAAAACAGATAGTTTTATTTCTTCATTTCCAATTATTTTTGTTTTAAGAAATATATATATATATATTTTTAATTTTATTTATTTATTTTTGGCTGTGTTTGGTCTTCGTTGCTTCGTGTGGGCTTTCTCTAGTTGCAGCAAGCAAGGGCTACTCTTCGTTGAGGTGTGTGGGCTGCTAACTTCAGTGGCTTCTCTTGTTGTGGAACACGGGCTCTAGGTATGCAGGCTTCAGTAGTTGTGGTATGTGGGCTCAGTAGTTGTGGCTCGCAGGCTCTAGAGTACAGGCTCAGTATTTGTGGCTCATGGGCTTAATTGCTCTGTGGCATGTGGGATCTTCCCAGACCAGGGCTCGAACCTGTGTCCCCTGCATTGGAAGGCAGATTCTTAACCACTGCACCACCAGGGAAGCCCTCCAATTCTTACGTCTCACTTTTTCCTCTTTTAAAATTATGTTGGCTATTATTTCTATAAAAAGTTTAGTAAGAGTGGATATAATTGACATCCTTGACTTGAAAAAAATTTTTTTGATAAAAATGAATGTTGATTTTTGTTATTGGCTTTTTCAACATCTATGATAATAATCATATAATTTTTCTTCTTAGATCTATTAATATGGTAAATTTATATTAATAGATATTTCTAATATTGAGTCATCCTTGCATTATCAGTATAAAACCCTACTAAATCATGGTTTATTATTTCCTTTCTATGGCTTGGTAGACTATTTGCTAACATTTTATTTAGAATATTTGCACCAATATCCATAAGTGATATTATTTTGAAATTTTTGTTCTATCTTTATCAAGATTATGTATGAGTTATGTCATACTGATTGAAGTAAGTCAGACAGAGAAAGAGAAATATATGATATCACTTATATGGGGAATCTTAAAAAAATGATACAAATTAATTTTTTTTCAAAACAGAAACAGACTCACTGACTTATGAGAGAATGAACTTATGGTTACCAGGGGTGAAGGGTGGGAGAAGAGAGATAGTTGGGGAGTTTGGGATTTACATGTACACAGTGCTCTATCTGGAATGGATGGCCAGAAAGGACCTACTGTATAGCACAGGGAACTCTGCTCAATATTCTGTAACAACCTAACTGGGAAAAGAATTTGAAAAAGAATAGATACATGTATATGTATAACTGAATCACTTTGTCATACACCTGAAACTAACACAACATTGTTAATCAACTGTACTCCAATATAAAATAAAAAGTTAAAAATAAAGAAAATAATAATTTATTTGATAAAAAAGATTACTTATATATTATACTTGCTTCACAAAAAGAATTTTGAAGTTTTCCTTTATTCTTAATACTCTGAAATGATTTCTGTAGCTGTGAGACTATTTACCAAGGTTTAGTGCTGAGTTCAGGAATTTAATACTTAGAGTCTGAAGTTCTCAGGGGTTGATTTTGTCTTGGCATTATCTAAGTCATCCACTTCCCTCTCTCACCCTTTTTTGCACAGAGTATCTAAGTCTCATCATTCTTGCTCCCTCATCTCATAGTCCTGTATCATAGCCAGAGCTTTCAGGGGTAGCTATGCTGGAATTTGTAGTTTATTCTCTGCTTGCAAGTAATTTGGAGTGCTAGATGTTCTCTGGCTCCTAGTAACAAAGAAAGGTCAGGTGTGGTTTTATTTGCATTTCTGTCAACTCAAGATATTTTTATTTTGCTGGATGTAGAGAGATTCAACTTCAGATAGCCACCATTATCCTCTGGATATATTTTTTTAAAATTTAAATATCTTCATACAGACATTCAAAGGGACAGTATTTTTAATAATAATAAAATCTTCCTGGAATTTAGTATATACTCACTATAACTTGTTTAATATATTGTTTAAAGTTCCCCATCCATGATAAATCTAATGAAAAAAAAAAAAGGAAAATCTTAGGTAAATCTTTCAAGTTTACCCCCCAAAAAAGAAAAAAAAATGTTATTCTGTATTCCATTTTTTTTATTTGTGATACTCATGTCATTTTCAGATTTCAGTTTGACTGTCATATTCATAAATTTTAAAATAACTTGCTTATGTCAATACTCTTTCATCACTATAACTAAATACTTTGAAAAAAATAAACCTGTTGTTTTCAAGTTCAATTTTAATAGATGATCCTGAATATTTAGTCTGACAGTTATATATTTAAGAATTGATCAGGCGGGATTTCCCTGGTCATCCAATGGTTAAAAAAATCCTTTGCCTTCCAATGTTGGGGGTGTGGGTTTGACCCCTGGTTGGGGATCTAAAATCCCATATGCCTTGTGGCCAAAAAAACAAAAAACAGAAGCAATATCATAACAAATTCAATAAAGACTTAAAAAAATGGTCCACATTAAAAAAAAAAAAAGAATTGATCAGGCATTTTTCAAACCAATTAAAATATGAATAACTATTTTGATGGTTTTGGATTTAACTTTCAGCAATAAAAATATTGATGTTAACTTCTGCCTTTGGAGAAAATAGTTTTTATAAACATACTTTTATTAATCTTCAACTGAATTTCTAATATTATATTACATATGACAGCTGGTACTGTGATAAAATAAAATGGCCACAATTTACTGAAATCTCCTCTATTGAGCCATAGAATATATTTCCCTACTCCTTGAATTTGGACTGCTTGAACAATACAGTAGGACAAAAGTGAAGTTATGTGATTTGTTAGCAAGACCTCAAGAAGCCCTGCACTTTAAAATTTTTCCCTCTAGGATGCTGCTATCCTCATGTGAAGAGTCATTCCAGCTGTTTCAAGCCATCTCTGCTGATGTTTAGACATATGGATGAGGCCATTCAGAATACTTCAGCACTCAACTATCTTGTCTCCTAATTCCAACTGTATGTACCATGAGAGCTCTGTCTAAGGACCACCCAGCTAAGCCTAGACTAATTTTTTTTAATGTGCAAATAAAAAGTTGTTTTTAACATTGTTTTGTAGTGATTGTTTATGCAGCAATAGAAAACTCATAATTTATACATCTTTGACAATATATCATTATTTTGTTGATTTTTATTTATAAGTGGGTTTTTTGGTAATTCTCTAAAAATGTCTGAAAAAGACCAATGGGAAATTTCTGTATATACCAGAAAAAGAATATTGAGGTTGAAGATGATTTTTGTATTAACATGGGATTTTGAAAATGTCTATTAGTACTATTTGCAAGGCAAATAAAAAATAATGAGTTTAAAATTAGAAAACTGAAGGCTTTTTCAATTAAAAAATAAAATTATATAAATGCATAGTATTCTTCTGATGTATTTAAACCCTCTAAACCTTGTGATAGATGAAGGTACAGGTATTTTAATTTGGGTATCACATTTTTATATGCTTGTGTGAATTGGAAATAGGCTTGACAAACACTTCTAGAAATTGAATCAGTATCTAGAGGTAAAAATCTAAGTTATTTATTCCAAATAAAAATGGTAAACATCAAAGATAAGAAGGCTACCACAATTCTATAAGAAAAAAATTATACTGATTCATGCTGCTGATATAGAGACAGTTGCTAGACTATTGGTAGCCCACTTACCAAACTGTGTGGTTTAATTTCTTTAATCCACAAAATGGCAAATTGATGACACAATCAGACATTATAGCAGCAAGTCACAGTGGTTAACCTTGTCCATATGCATTTTTAAATTAAAACAAAAGAATGAAAGAAAGAAAGGAAGCAGAAGAGAAGATGTACTCATTTTACTTCTAAATATAATGTTAAGAGTGGGACCCACTCAATTGCGGCTTGTCTCCTTTCCCGAAGCCTCATTTCATGTTACCTGAGATTCAATCTACCATTGCTCTGTTTTCTCATCAAGGAAGACCAAAAACTTCTAGTCGATAAAAAGAAGAAGTTCAAATGCACTTCTGTTTGGGAGACAAATGAAGTTCACTGGGTTTAAAAACATACTGTAATGCTGAGTGGATGCATTATTAGTTACTAAGGTGGCAGAATTCCAAGGACAGGAAGACCACCTCTGAAGAGTTATAGCTTGGTGTTCAAGGACAATTTCAACAGAGGGACAAGGGTGATAACTTTCTTTTCTAATTGAACAAGACAGATAATTGGTCATCAGAGTTGTTAGAGATGCACCTACAATGAAAATGCATATCTATATCTGGAAGAGAAGTTTACGCCCAATAGCAGCGCTTCAGGAGAAAGTGTATTATATACACCCTGACCTCTATATACATCAAAATAAACAAAGAGGTATTTGCCTGTTTTCAACTTCATGATAGTAACATCTTGGTGAGGTTCCTTGAAGTTTAACCATTCAAGTTCATACTCAATGAAGGATTACCTGCCAAGTAAATATCCTAGTTACAGACCATGATATTTGCATGTAAGTAGAAGCTTTTTCCTTTTCTTTTTTTGTTTTAATGTTTTTATTGGAGTATAATTGTTTACAATAGTGTGTTAGTTTCTGCTTTATAACAAAGTGAATCTGTTATACATATACATATATCCCCATATCACTTCCCTCTTGCGACTCCCTCCCTCCCATCCTCCCTATCACACCCTACAAGCAGGTCACAAAGCACCGAGTTGATTTTTCTGTGCTATGCTACTGCTTCCCACTAGCTCTCTATTTTACATATGGTAGTGTTTATATGTCCATATATACACTACCACTATCACACTTTGTCCCAGCTTACTCTTCCCCCTCCCCGTGTCCTTAAGTCCATTCTCTAGTAGGTCTGCGTCTTTATTCCCATCTTGTCCCTAGGTTCTTCATGACCTTTTTTTTTACATTCCATATATATGTGTTAGCATACGGTACTTGTTTCTCTCTTTCTGACTTACTTCATTCTGTATGACAGACTCTAGGTCCATCCACCTCACTACAAATAACTCAATTTCATTTCTTTTTATGGCTGAGTAATATTCCATTCTATATATGTGCCACATCTTCTTTATCCATTCAACTGTAGATGAACACTTATGTTGCTTCCATGTCCTGGCTATTGTAAATAGAGCTGCAATGAACATTGTGGTACATGACTCTTTTTGAAATTATGGTTTTCTCAGGGTATATGCCCAGTAGGGGATTGCTAGGTCATATGGTACTTCTATTTTTATTTTTTAAAGGAACCTCCATACTGTTCTCCATAGTGGCTGTATCAATTTATATTCCCACCAACAGTTTATGAGGGTTCCCTTTTCTCCACACCCTCTCCAGCATTTATTGTTTGTAGATTTTCTGATGATGGCCATTCTGATAGGTATGAGATGATATCGCATTGTGGTTTTGATTTCCATTTCTCTGATGATTAATGATGTTGAGCATTCTTTCATGTGTTTGTTGGCAATCTGCATATCATCTTTGGAGAAATGTCTATTTAGGTCTTCTGCCCATTATTGGATTGGGTTGTTTGTTTTTTTGATATTGAGCTGCATGAGCTGCTTGTAAATTTTGGAGATTAATCCTTTGTCAGTTGCTGCATTTGCAAATATTTTCTCCCATTCTGAGGGTTGTCTTTTCGTCTCATTTACGGTTTCCTTTGCTGTGCAAAAGCTTTTAAATTTCATTAGGTCCAATTTGTTTATTTTTGTTTTTATTTCCATTTCTCTAAGAGGTGGGTCAAAAAAGATCTTGTTGTGAGTTATCTCATAGAGTGTTCAGCCTGTCTTTTCCATTAAGAGTTTTATAATGTCTGGCCTTACATTTAGGTCTTTAATCCATTTGAGTTTATTTTTGTTTATGGTGTTAAGGAGTGTTCTAATTTCATTCTTTTACATGTAGCTGTCCAGTTTTCCCAGAACTAATTATTGAAGAGGCTGTCTTTTCTCCACTGTATATTCTTGCCTCCTTTATCAAGGAAAAGGTGACCATATGTGCATGGGTTTATCTCTGGGCTTTCTATCCTGTTCCATTGATCTATATTTCTGTTTTTGTGCCAGTACCATGCTGTCTTGATTACTGCAGCTTTGTAATATAGTCTGAAGTCCGGGAGCCTGATTCCTCCAGCTCCATTTTTCTTTCTCAAGATTGCTTTGGCTATTTGGGGTCTTTTGTGTCTCCATACAAATTGTGAATTTTTTTGTTCTAGTTCTGTGAAAAATGCCAGTGGTTGTCTGATAGGGATTGCATTGAATCTGTAGATTGCTTTGGATAGTAGAGTCATTTTCACAATGTTGATTGTTCCAATCCAAGAACATAGTATATCTCTCCATCTATTTGTATCATCTTTAATTTCTTTCACCAGTGTCTTATAAATTTCTGCATACAGGTCTTTTGTCTCCTTAGTTAGGTTTATTCCTAGGTATTTTATTACTTTGGTGATAAATGGGAGTGTTTTGTGAATTTCACTTTCACATTTTCCATCATTAGTGTGTAGGAATGCAAGAGATTTCTGTGCATTAAGTTTTTATCCTGCTACTTTACCAAATTCGTTGATTAGCTCCAGTAGTTTTCTGGTAGCATCTTTAGGATTCTCTGTGCATAGTATCATGTCATATACAAACAGTGACAGCTTTAGTTCTTCTTTTCTGATTTGGATTCCTTGTATTTCTTTTTCATCTCTGACTGCTGTGGCTAAAACATACAAAACTATGTTGAATAAGATTGGTGAGAGTGGGAAACCTTGTCTTGTTCCTGATCTTAGTTGAAATGGTTTCAGCTTTTCACCATTGAGGAAGATGTTGGCTGTGGGTTTGACATATATGGCCTCTATGATGTTGAGGTAAGTTCCTTCTACGCCTACATTCTGGAGGGTTTTTATCATAAATGGGTGTTGAATTTCATCAAAAGCTTTCTCTGCATCTATTGAGATGATCATATGGTTTTTTCTCCTTCAATTTATTAATAAGGTGTATCACATTGATTGATTTGTGTATATTGAAGAATCCTTTCACCCCAGGGATAAACCCCACTTGATCTTGGTGTAGATATTTTTAATGTGCTGTTGGATTCTGTTTGCAAGTATTTTTGCATGTATGTTCATCAGTGATATTGGTCCCTACTTTTATTTTTTTGTCACAACTTTGTTGGTTTTGGTATCAGGGTGATGGTGGCCTTGTAGATTGAGTTTGGCAGCATTCTTCCCTCTGTTATATTTTGGAAGAGGTTGAGAAGGATAGGTGTTATCTCCTCTCTAAATGTTTGATAGAATTTCACCTGTGAAACCATCTGGTCCTGGGCTTTTGTTTGTTGGAAGACTTTTAATCACAGTTTCAAATTCAGTGTTTGTGACTGGTCTATTCATATTTTCTATTCCTTCCTGGTTCAGTCTCGGAACATTGTGCATTTCTAAGATTTCTCTATTTCTTCCAGGTTGTCAATTTTTTTGGCATATATTTGCTTGTAGTAATCTCTCATGATCCTTTGTATTTCTTCAGTGTCAGTTGTTACTTCCCTTATTTCATTCTAATTCTATTGATTTGAGTCTTCTCCCTTTTTTTTCTTGATGAATCTGGCTAATGGTTTATCAATTTTATTTGTCTTCTCACAGAACAAGTTTTTAGTTTTATTGATGCTTGCTATCCTTTCCTTCATTTCTTTTTCATTTATTTCTGATCTGATCATTATGATTTCTTTCCTTCTGCTAACTTTGGCGTATTTTTGTTCTCCTTTTTCTAATTGCTCTAGGTGTAAGGTTAGGTTGTTTATTTGAGATATTTCTTGTCTCTTGTGGTAGGATTGCATTGCTATAAACTTCCTTCTTAGAACTGCTTTTGCTGCATCCCATAGGCTTTGGGTTCTCGTGTTTTCATTGTCATTTGTTTCTGGGTATTTTTTACTTCCTCTTTGATTTCTTCAGTGGTCTCTTGGTTATTAAGTAGTGTATTGTTTAGCCTCCATGTGTTTGTATTTTTTACAGATTTTTTCCTGTAGTTGATATCTAGTCCCATTACGTTGTGGTCAGAAAAGATACTTGATTCAATTTCAATTTTCATAAATTTACCAAGACTTGACTTGTGACCCAAGATATGATCTATGCTGAAGATTGTTCCATGAGCACTTTAGAAGAAAGTGTATTCTGTTGTCTTTGGATGGAATGTCCTATAAATATCAGTTAAGTTCACCTAGTTTAATGTATCATTTAAAACTTGTGTTTCCTGATTTAATTTCATTTTGGATGATCTGTCCATTGGTGAAAGTGCGGTGTTAAAGGTCCCTCTATGACTGTGTTACTGTCGATTTCCCCTTTTATGGCTGCTAGCATTTGTCTTATGTATTGAGGTGCTCCTGTGTTAGGTGCATAAATATTTACAATTGTTATATCTTCTTCTTTGATTGACCCCTTGATCATTATGTAGTGTCCTTCTTTGTCTCTTGTAGTAGTCTTTGTTTTAAAGTCTATTTTGTCTGATATGAGAATTGCTACTCCAGTTTTTTTTTTTTTTGATTTCCATTTGCATTGAATATCATTTTCCATCCCCTCTCTTTCAGTCTGTATGTGTGCCTAGGTCTGAAGTGAGTCCGTTGTAGACAGCATATGTATAGGTCTTGTTTTTGTATCCATTTAGCCAGTTTATGTCTTTTGGTTGGAGCATTTAATACATTTACATTTAAGATAGTTATCGATATGTATGTTCCTATTACCATTTTCTTAATTGTTTTGGGTTTGTTATTGTAGATCTTTTCCTTCTCTTGTGTTTCCTGCCTAGAGAAGTTCCTTTAGCATTTGTTGTAAAGCTGATTTCATTGTGCTGAATTCTCTCAGCTTTTGCTTGTCTGTAAATGTTTTAATTTCTCCATCAAATTGGAATGAGATCCTTGCTGGATAGAGTAATCTTGGTAGTAGGTTTTTCCCTTTCATCACTTTAAATATGTCCTGCCACTCCCTTCTGGCTTGCAGAGTTTCTGCTAAAAGATTAGCTGTTAACCTTAAGGGGATTCCCTTGTATGGTATTTGTTGTTTTTCCCTTGCTGTTTTTAATATGTTTTCTTTTTATTTAATTGTTGATAGCTTGATTAATATATGTCTTGGAGTGTTTCTCCTTGGATTTATAGTGTATGGGACTCTCTGTGCTTCCTGGACTTGATTAACTATTTCCTTTCCCATATTAGGGAAGTTTTCAACTCTAATCTCTTCAAATATTTTCTCAGTCCCTTTCTTTTTCTCTTCTTCTTCTAGGACCCCTATAATTTGAATGTTGGTGCACTTAATATTGTAGCAGTGGTCTCTGAGACTGTCTTCAATTCTTTTCATTATTTTTTCTTTATTCTGCTCTGCAGTAGTTATTTCCACTATTTTATCTTCCAGGTCAGTTATCCATTCTTCTGCCTCAGTTATTCTGCTATTGATCCCTTCTAGATTATTTTTAATTTCATTTATTGTGTGCTCATGATTATTTGTTTGCTCTTTAGTTCTTCTAAGTCTTTGTTAATCATTTCTTGTATTTTCTCCATTTTACTTGCAAGATTTTGGATCATCTTCACTATCATTATTCTGAATTCTTTTTCAGGTAGACTGCCTATTTCCTCTTCATTTGTTAGGTCTGGTTGGTTTTTACCTTGCTCCTTCATCTGCTGTTTGCTTCTTTGTCTTCTCATTTTGCTTAACTTAATGAGTTTGGGGTCTCCTTTTTGCAGACTGCAGGTTTGTAGTTCACATTGTTTTGGTGTCTGCCCTCAGTAGTAAGGTTGGTTCAGTGGGTTGTGAAGGCTTCCTGGTGGAGGGGACTAGTGCCTGTGTTCTGGTGGATGAGGCTGGATCTTGTCTTTCTGGTGGGCAGGTCCACATCTGGTGGTGTGTTTTGGGGTGTCTGTGACCTTGTCATGATTTTAGGCATCCTCTCTTGCTAATGGGTGGTGTTGTGTTCGTCTCTTCCTAGTTGTTTGGCATAGGGTGGCCAGCACTGTAGATGGCTGGTCATTAAGTGAAACTGAGTCTTGGCTTGAGATAGAAATCACTGGGAGATTTTTACCGTTTGATAGTACATGGGGCTGGGAGATCTTGTGTGGACCAGTGTCCTGAACTTGGCTCTCCCACCTCAGAGACACAGCCCTGATGCCTGGCTGGAGCACTAACAACCTGTCATCTACACAGCTCAGTAAAAAAGGGAGAAAAAAGAAAGCAAGCAAGAAAAAAAAAGATAAAATAAAATAAAAACAAAAAATAATTATTAAAAAATTTAAAGTAATTTAAAAAAAAGAAATTAAGAAAGAAGAGAACAACCAAACCAAAGAACAAATCCAGCAATGATAACAAGCACTGGAAACTATATTAAAAAAAAAAAAAAGGGCAGACAGAACCCTAGGACAAATGGTAATAGCAAAGCTATACAGAGAAAATCACACACAGAAGCATACCCATATACCCTCAGAAAAAGAGAAAAAGGGAAAATATATATATATCATTGCTTCCAAAGTCTGCCTCCTCAATTTGGGATGATTCATTGTCTATTCAAGTATTCCACTTATGCAGGGTACATCAAGTCGATTGTGGAGAGTTAATCCACTGCTCCTGAGGCTGCTGGGAGAGACTTCCCTTTCTCTTCCTTGTTCGCACAGCTCCTGGGGTTCAGCTTTGGATTGGCCCCGCCTCTGCATGTAGTTCGCCCGAGGGCATCTGTTCTTCGCCCAAACAGGATGGGGTTAAAGGAGCAGCTGATTTGGGGGCTCTGGCTCACTCAGGCCAGGGGGAGGGAGGGGTACGGATGCAGAGCGAGCCTGCAGTGGCAGATGCCGGCGTTACGTTGCAGCAGACGGAGGCATGCCGTGAGTTCTCCCGGGGAAGTTGTCCATAGAGCACAGGGCCCTGGCAGTGGTGGGCTGCACAGGCTCCCAGAAGGGGCGGTGTGGATAGTGACCTTTGCTTATACACAGGCTTCTTGGTGGCTGCAGCAGCAGCCTTAGCGTCTCATGGCCGTCTCTGGGGTCCGCGCTGTTCACCACAGCTTGCGCCCATCTCTGGAGCTCCTTTAAGCAGCTCTCTTAATCCCCTCTCCTCATGCACCAGGAACAAAGATGCAAGAAAAAGTCTCTTGCCTCTTCGGCAGCTCCAGACTTTTTCCCGCACGACCTCCCAGCTAGCCGTGGTGCACTCACCCCCTTCAGGCTGTGTTCATGCAGCCAACCCCAGTCCTCTCCCTGGGATCCAACCTCTGAAGCCCAAGCCTCAGCTCCCAGCCCCCGCCCGTCCCGGCAAGTGAGCAGACAAGCCTCTCGGGCTGGTGAGTGCTGGTCAGCACCGATCCTCTGTGCAGGAATCTCTCTGCTTTGCCCTCTGCACCCCTGTTGCTGCACTATCCTCCATGGCTCCAAAGTTTCCCTCCTCCGCCACCCGTGGTCTCTGCTGGTGAAGGGGCTTCCTAGTGTGCGGATACTTTTCCTCCTTCACAGCTCCCTCCCACTGGTGAAGGTCCCATCCCTATCCTTTTGTTTCTGGTTTTTCTTTTTTATTTTGCCCTACCCAGGTAGGTGGGGAGTTCTTTGCCTTTTGGGAAGTCTGAGGTCTTCTGTCAGCATTCAATAGGTGTTCTGTAGGAGTTGTTCCACGTGTAGATGTATTTCTGATGTATCTGTGGGGAGGAAGGTGATCTCCACCTCTTACTCTTCCACCATCTTGAAGCTCCTAGCCTAGAAGCTTTTTCTTAAATCTGCTCTTTCTGTTACTTCTTTCCCACATAACTCTGATAAAACAAGACAATGTACACAACATAACTTTGTCACTTATTCCTCAACTCTCTGCTTGCCTGACTTCCAAGATGCTGCATATTCCATCTCAGGTAATAGGATATATCACTGCTGAACTTTATATAATTTTATTTAAAGTATTTACCTTACTTTTCCTAGACATATTTCATTCATCATGTTTAGATGATACAACTTGACTATATTATAATATTTTTCACTGAGAAAAGTAGGATTCACATGAGATGAATAAACAGTGATTAACACAAATTTTTCCCTGTACCACCATAACTTGGTGGCTTCTCTCAACTATCCATTTCCTCAAAAGAGTATCAAAACCACTTGAAAATAAAGCTAGACAAAGTAACTAACTTGTAGAGATTACTTCTTGCCAGACTAAGGGAGATCATTTCATTGGTAGACTCTTAATAGTGTCTGAAGTTGGGAGGGAACAAAGAGACATATTTATGATGTTTTTGGTGTCTGATATAAAGTAGGTCTTCTACAACATATACACACTACTATATATAAAATAGATAAACAACAAGGACCTACTGTATAGCACAGGGAACTGTACATAATATCTTGTAATAATCTACAAGGGAAAATAATCTGAAAAGGGATATATATATATATATATATATATATATATATATATATATATACATATATATGAATATATATGTATACCTGAATCACTTTGATTTACTCCTGAAACCAGCACAACATTATAAATGAACTATACTTTAATTTAAAAAAGAGAGAGGAAAAATAAAGTATCAATAGATCTTTTACTGTGAAGGTCTATTTGGGATTGGGCAAAATTCATGATATAATAATATAGGATTGTGGACACAGTGAGCCCAAGTTTCCAAATTAAGTCTTGAGAAGTGAACAGTCATTTGATGAGCCTGGTTGGGGTAGTTATTGTCCTGATTCCTTTCATGAGGGCTGGCTGAGTCTTCTAATGCTCAGAAAAATAGATTTTCAAAAACGTCTTGAAGCAACAAATAAATTTATTTGCATTTTCATCTTCCTATGCAAGAGAATTCTGGAATAGTCAAGTCATATTATTGTAGATAGTAGCTGAAAGAATCCAGATAATTTCTGTCTTACTTCCAGAGATCAGAAGGCATCAGTTTCCGGATATTAGAGATAAGTTGAAAATAGGTAAAAGCCTGTCTGAGAGTTATACTAATGTTTATTCCCTCTGAAACTTTTGGAGAAGCTCAGGAAAGGGCTTAAATTCAACATGGTCCAAACAAAACAAAACAGAACAAAATAAACACAGTATCAAGAGTGAAAGTGGGATCTTGAATTGAGGTGTTCTGAGCAGTGATCCCGCGCACTGTCCACTGAGCTGAAGGACCAGGAACAGCCACCTAGCACAGGAAACTCTGGTCTGAAGAGTGCAAGGTGCAAAGCCTCTGAACTCGACACCCTATGAGTAAGTGAAACTACACTAAGCACAAAGGAAGAAAAAAAGGCTCTGGCCTCCTTGGAGAACAAGAATCAAGTGCAGTCCCTCCCATCCAATTCTTGAACAGTGGACACATTGTTTCAAGGGCACTGATGACTTCTTGATCCTTCAATGGCTGGCCAGATATGTAGTTGGATCAAACCCTGAGATTACCTTGGCTTTCTGTACAGGCTCTTGGTGCTGGAGCCAGGAGTCAGTGCAGTGTCTCTGGGGTGGGAGAGCCAACTTCAGGTCACTGGTCCACAAGAGACGTCCCAGCTCCACATAATATGAAACGGCAAAAATCTCCCAGAGATCTCCATCTCAACACCAGCACCCAGCTTCACTCAACGACCAGCAAGCTACAGTGCTGGCCATCCTATGCCAAGCAACTAGCAAGACAGGAACACAACCACCTCGCCATTAGCAGAGAAGCTGCCTAAAAACGTAAGTCCACAGACATCCCAAAACACACCACCAGACGTGGACCTGTCCCCCAGAAATACAAGATTGAACCTCATCCACCAGAACACAGGCACTAGTCCCCTCCACCAGGAAGCCTACAAACCCACTGAAACAACCTTAGCCACTGAGGACAGACAACAAAAACAACGGGAACTATGAACCGGCAGCCTGCAAAAAGGAGACCCCAAACACAGTAAAATAAACAAAATGAGAAGACAGAAAAACACACAGCAG
Organism: Mesoplodon densirostris; assembly: GCF_025265405.1. Lineage (NCBI taxonomy): Eukaryota > Metazoa > Chordata > Mammalia > Artiodactyla > Ziphiidae > Mesoplodon > Mesoplodon densirostris. The sequence goes on from NC_082668.1 coordinate 26,616,772, forward strand.
GTGAAGGAGGAAGATAAAAACACACCAGACATAACAAATGAAGAGGAAATAGGCAGTCTACCTGAAAAAGAATTCAGAATAATGATAGTAAAGATGATCCAAAATCTTGGAAATAGAATAGACAAAATGCAAGAAACAGTTAAAAAAGACCTAGAAGAAATAAAGATGAATCAAGCAACAATTAAAAACATGATAAATGAAATGAAAAATACTCTAGATGGGATCAATAGCAGAATAACTGAGGCAGAAGAACGGATAAGTGATGTGGAAGATAAAATAGTGGAAGTAACTGCTGCAGAGCAGAATAAAGAAAAAAGAATGAAAAGAACTGAGGACAGTCTCAGAGACCTCTGGGACAACATTAAACTCACCAACATTCGAATTATAGGGGTTCCAGAAAAAGAAGAGTAAAAGAAAGGGACTGAGAACATATTTGAAGAGATGATAGTTGAAAACTTCCCTAATATGGGAAAGGAAATAGTTAATCAAGTCCAGGAGGCACAGAGAGTCCCATACAGAATAAATCCAAGGAGAAATATGCCAAGACACATATTAATCAAACTGTCAAAAATTAAACACAAAGAAAACATATTAAAAGCAGCAAGGGAATAACAACAAATAACACACGCAAGGGAATCCCCATCAGGTTAACAGCTGATCTCTCAGCAGAAACTCTACAAGCCAGAAGGGAGTGGCAGGACATATTTAAAGTGATGAAGGAGAAAAACCTGCAACCAAGATTACTCTACCCAGCAAGGATCTCATTCAGATTTGATGGAGAAATTAAAACCTTTACAGACAAGCAAAAGCTGAGAGAGTTCAGCACCACCAAACCAGCTTTACAACAAATACTAAAGGAACTTCTCTAAGTAAGAAACACAACAGAAGGAAGAGACCTACAATAACGAACCCAAAACAATTAAGGAAATGGGAATAGGAATATACATATCGATAATTACCTTAAATGTAAATGGACTAAATGCTCCCACCAAAAGACACAGATTGGCTGAATGGATACAAAAACAAGACCCATATATATGCTGTCTACAAGAAACCTACTGCAGACCTAGAGACACATACAGATTGAAAGTAAGGGGATGGAAAAAGATATTCCATGCAAATGGAAATCAAAAGAGAGCTGGAGTAGCAATTCTTATATCAGACAATATAGACTTCAAAATAAAGACTATTAGAAGAGACAAAGAAGGACACTACATAATGATCAAGGGACCGATCCAAGAAGAAGATATATCAATTGTAAATATTTATGCATCTAACACAGGAGCACCTCAATACATAAGGCAAATACTAACAGCCATAAAAGGGGAAATCGACAGTAACACACTCATAGTAGGGGACTTCAACAACCCGCTTTCACCAATGGACAGATCATCCAAAATGAAAATAAATAAGGAAACACAAGCTTTAAATGATACATTAAACAAGATGGACTTAATTGATATTTATAGGACATTCCATCCAAAAACAACAGAATACACATTTTTCTCAAGTGCTCATGGAACATTCTCCAGGATAGATCATATCTTGGGTCACAAATCAAGCCTTGGTAAATTTAAGAAAATTGAAATTGTATCAAGTATCTTTTCTGACCACAATGCTATGAGACTGGACATCAATTATAGGAAAAGATCTGTAAAAAATACAAACACATGGAGGCTAAACAATACAGTACTCAATAATGAAGTGATCACTGAAGAAATCAAAGAGGAAATAAAAAAATACCTAGAAACAAATGACAATTAAGACACGACGACCCAAAACCTATGGGACGCAGCAAAAGCAGTTCTAAGGGGGAAGTTTGTAGCAATACAATCCCACCTTAAGAAACAGGAAACATTTCAAGTAAACAACCTGACCCTACACCTAAAGCAATTAGAGAAAAAAGAACAAAAATCCCCCTAAGTTAGCAGAAGGAAAGAAATCATAAAAATCAGATCAGAAATAAATGAAAAAGAAATGAAGGAAACTATAGCAAAGATCAATAAAACTAAAAGCTGGTTCTTTGAGAAGATAAACAAAATTGATAACCCGTTAGCCAGACTCATCAAGAAAAAAAGGGAGAAGACTCAAATCAATAGAATTAGAAATGAAAAAGGAGAAGTAACAACTGACACTGCAGAAATACGAAAGATCATGAGAGATTACTACAACCAACTATATGCCAATAAAATGGACAACCTGAAAGAAATGGACAAATTCTTAGAAATACACAACATGCCAAGACTGAATCAGGAAGAAATAGAAAATATGAATAGACCAATCACAAGCACTGAAATCGAAACTGTGATTAAAAATCTTCCAACAAACAAAAGCCAAGGACCAGATGGATTCACAGGTGAATTCTATCAAACATTTAGAGAAGAGCTAACACCTATCCTTCTCAAACTCTTCCAAAATATAGCAGAGGGAGAAACACTACCAAACTCATTCTACGAGGCCACCATCACCTTGATACCAAAACCAGGCAAGGATGTCACAAAGAAAGAAAACTACAGGCCAATATCACTGATGAACATAGACGCAAAAATCCTCAACACAATACTAGCAAACAGAATCCAACAGCACATTAAAAGGATCATACACCATGATCAAGTGGGGTTTATTCCAGGAATGCAAGGATTCTTCAATATAAACAAATCAATCAACGTGATACACCATATTAACAAATTGAAGGAGAAAAACCATATGATCATCTCAATAGAGGCAGAGAAAGCTTTTGACAAAATTCAACACCGATTTATGATAAAAACCCTGCAGAAAGTAGGCATAGAGGGAACTTTCCTCAACATAATAAAGGCCATATATGACAAACCCACAGCCAACATCATCCTCAATGGTGAAAAACTGAAACCATTTCCAGTAAGATCAGGAACAAGATAAGGCTGCCCACTCTCACCACTCTTATTCAACATAGTTTTGGAGGTTTTACCCACAGCAATCAGAGAAGAAAAGGAAATAAAAGGAATCCAAATTGGGAAAGCAGAAGTAAAGCTGTCACTGTTTGCAGATAGCATGATACTATACATAGAGAATCCTAAAGATGCTACCAGAAAACTACTAGAGCTAATCAATGAATTTGGTAAAGTAACAAGATACAAAATTAATGCACAGAAATCTCTGGCATTCCTGTACACTACTGATGAAATATCTGAAAGTGAAATCAAGAAAACACTCCCATTTACCATTGCAACAAAAAGAATAAAATATCTAGGAATAAACCTACCTAAGAAGAAAAAAGACCTGTATGCAGAAAATTAGAAGACACTGATGAAAGAAATTAAAGATGATACAAATAGATGGAGAGATATACCATGTTCTTGGATTGGAAGAGTCAATATTGTGAAAATGACTCTACTACCCAAAGCAATCTACAGATTCAATGTAATCCCTATCAATCTACCACTGGCATTTTTCACAGAACTAGAACAAAAAAGTTTCAAAATTTGTTTGGAAAAACAAAAGACCCCCAATAGCCAAAGCAATCTTGAGAATGAAAAATGGAGCTGGAAGAATCAGGCTCCCTGACTTCAGACTATACTACAAAGCTACAGTAATCAAGACAGTGTGGTAATGGCACAAAAACAGAATGATAGATCAATGGAACAGGATAGAAAGCCCAGAGATAAATGCACGCACATATGGTCACCTTATCTTTGATAAAGGAGGCAGGAATGTACAGTGGAGAAAGGACAGTCTCTTCCATAAGTGGTGCTGGGAAAACTGGACAGGGATATGTAAAAGTATGAGATTAGATCACTCCCTAACACCATACACAAAAATAAGCTCAAAATGGATTAAAGACCTAAATGTAAGGCCAGAAACTATCAAACTCTTAGAGGAAAACATAGGCAGAACACTCTATGACATAAATCACAGCAAGATCCTTTTGGACCCCCCTCCTAGAGAAATGGAAATAAAAACAAATATAAACAAATGGGACCTAATGAAACTTCAAAGCTTTTGCACAGCAAAGAAACCATAAACAGGACCAAAAGATAAAGAAGATGTGGCACATATATTCAATGGAATATTACTCAGCCATAAAAAGAAACTAAATTGAGCTATTGGTAATGAGGTAGATAGACTTAGAGTCTGTCATACATAGTGAAGTAAGTCAGAAAGAGAAAGACAAATACCGTATGCTAACACATATATATGGAATTTAAGAAAAAAAAATGTCATGAAGAACCTAGGGGTAAAACAGGAATAAAGACACAGACCTACTTGAGAATGGACTTGAGGATATGGGGAGGGGGAAGGGTAAGCTGTGACAAAGCGTGAGAGAGTCATGGACATATATACATTACCAAACGTAAGGTAGATAGATGGTGGGAAGCAGCCGCATAGCACAGGGAGATCAGCTCAGTGCTTTGTGACCACCTGGAGGGGTGGGATAGGGAGGGAGGGAGGGAGGGAGATGCAAGAGGGAAGGGATGTGGGAACAGATGTATATGTATGACTGATTCACTTTGTTATAAAGCAGAAACTAACAACAACAAAAAAAAAGAGTGAAAGGGAAAGAAATGACTCAGCTATGAATACTCTTCAAAGGCCTATATCATTTGTTCACTGAACACTCAAGGCTATGTAACATTATTCATTCCTTACTCTGCAGACAAGGAAAATACAACAAAATGTTTTCTGAGGAGGCAGTTTGTTCCAAGGTAGATTGAGTTTAATAACCAACATTGTTCTTGGCCCAAATGTCAAAAGCTTTGCGTTCCTCTTCACTGTAATTGAACTAGTACTGAGACACATAAAAAGGGATAAAAAGAGACTTTGGAAACAAACACACACTTTTGCTTGAATTAAATTTAACTTAAAAAAAAGAAAACTCTTGAAATTCACAATTCATTGCTGGGAAGTCTCACTATAACTATGACCAGTTGTAACACAGAATTCATTTGAACACAGCTTCCCTTTCTTAAAAGATTTAATTATTGAAAATATTATAAGTATTTTATAGTAATGGCATCAATTGCAATGGAGTCATGAAATAATTAATCTTAAGTATAACGTTATAGTAAGTTTTACATGGTTCCAACACTTCTACTACTACTAACACTTCTCAAGGGGCATATTTAAGAAGTAACCAGTATCCATACTCTGCTAAACAAATATGTTTTTCTTTTGTTAAATGGGTGTTTTAACTGAGGAGAAATGTTGCAATGAAAACTAGAATTTTAGACTGCCTAAGAAGAAGAGAAGAATGAAAGAGATACTCTGGCTAAGACTATGAACTTTAGGGGATGAGGATGACAGGGATAGAAAAGTGAAATGTGACATAGGTTGTTTTAGATGGCCCGTGAAGTAGCCCCCAATGACCTCAGTCTCCTAATATTCACACCCTTTTGTAATCTCCTTTCCATGAGCATGGGCTGTTTTAGGAGACTCATTTCTAACAGACAGGCTAGAGTAGAGCAATAGGATGTCACTTTCAAGATTAGATTATGAAAAATGTGGCTTCCATTTCTCTCTAACTCATCCCTTGGTCTGAGGGAACCAGCTGCCATGTTGTGAATAGCCCTAAGGAGAGACCTACATGGAGCAGAACTAATGACTCTGGACATAGTCAGTGAGAACCTGCCAACAACCATATGAGTGTCTTGGAAGTGGATCCCTTCCCCAGTTCAGCATTGAGATGGCTATAATCCTAGCCAACACCTTGACTGTAGCCTTGTGAGAGACCTTGGAACAGACATACCCAACTAAGCCGTATCCAGATTCTTGGCCCACAGAAACTATGAGAAAACGACGTTAATCTTTTAAGCTAATAGGGTTTTGGAGTAATTTGTTACATTGCAATAGATAACTAATTCATAGGCCTTGGTTTTTTTTTGGTTTTTGGTTTTTGTTTTTTTTTTTTTTTTTTTTTTTTTTTTTTGCGGTACGCAGGCCCCTCACCGCTGCGGCCCCTCCCATTGCAGAGCACAGGCTCCGGACACACAGGCCCGGCGGCCATGGCTCATGGGCCCAGCCGCTCCGTGGCATGTGGGATCCTCCTGGACCGGGCCACGAACCCATGTCCCCTGCATCAGCAGGTGGACTCTCAATCACTGCGCCACCAGGGAAGCCCTCATAGGCCTTTGATTAGGTGTTTGCTATGTAATATTTGATGTGAATCCCCTTTTCCACTTCTCACAATTCCAAATTTTTAAATAAAAGATCCATCTCTCATGAATTGATTTTGGGGGTGTGCAATGAACAAAGTAATTCCTCCAAATGACTGTGACTGTTAAATAGCCTAATTGTATCTAGGATATACATTTCTAATTGGTTGTTATAAATCCCAAAGAGATCTTTTAGGGACACAAAGAATGTAGCAATGTTATTTTTGAATGAGTTGGCAGTAAGGTGTGGTCTTATCTTGCATAAATCTACTTCTGACCTTTATGTTCTAAAGTTTAATCAATGCTTTATAGAGGAGGAATTACGCTTACTAAATAAAATAAGTCACTGGAGCAGCAGTGACTTTTTCTTTCTTTGAATCTTGTAAGCAATGGTTCTAGAGTGTCACAAATCAAAGGGGAAAGATGACCAGCACCTTGCATTTTCAAAATATGGTAACTGAATTGTTATCTCAGTTAAAGAAATTAAAAGTACATATGTGAAGAGAAATAGAATAAGTTTTGCTCTTGTTCTGAAAATGACTTACAAACTTAGAAATAAAATTTATGGGTTTTGTTAGAAAAAAACCACAGTATAAAATTATGTGGAAGGAAAAGGTAAAAAGCCAGCCACCCACTTCCAAGAAGTAACCAGGGGAGATGAAGAATGTATCCTTCTAGACACATCCTATGTCAAGACCAGTGAGTAACACAAAGAAGGTATTCCATAAATATTTGTTAAATGAGCACAAAATTCATTTGCTGGATTTTAATTGACAGTTTGTATTTGAATGTGAATATTATCTGAGCCCAAAACCCATAGCACACGTAATTCACATTCTTAAGAGAGGTTCTGGATGACCTTCAGGACATGAGATATAAGGATGCTGCATGATTTAAGTCCAGAGGTTTGGGTATTCAGGAACAAGAGAACCCACTGCCTTTTTTAGGAAGGACTGTGCCATTGCCCCCTCTCATCACCTGGGGAGAGGATGGAGCTGCTTTCTCCCACCCACCACCTCACCTTCTATAGCCCCAATCCTCAACCTCACCTCAAGCCCCATGAGGGCTTCAAGAAAACCACTAATAGACACTGGAATTTTCTGCCAAAGGAGAAACTTGTACTTGCTGAGCCTTGTGGCTAGATGCCTGCTAAGTGTCAGGCCATGGGCCCAGAGCTGGAGGAGTTTTGGTCAAGTTTGAACTGTTTACCGTGCAGTTTGGGGGACCCCAAAAGGGGACCTCCCATGACTCTCACCTCACACGACTCTCTAAAGGAAAGTGCCTGATTAGAACTGCTTTAATAGCAAGAAGAAACTAAGAAGGTTGCTGCTGTAGAGGCCCAGGTGTTCAGATCATGGTCAACAACATGGGACAGAGTCGGGTTGAAGCCATCTTAAAGCATTCCCCTGTTGTGATGTCTATGTGACATGTTTACATTCGTTAGTTTAAGCTCTCAGTTTAGGGCCATTTTTCCCTGTCCAGGATGTGGGGAAGGAAGGCTGTTCAGAACTGGTGCATCCAGAGGAACCTAGTGCTGCAGGAGCATGCAGCTCGAGCAGAAGGGCAAGTCCCCGAGGTCGTTGATCAGGCAGCCAGGGGAGGCCTTGTAGAAGTTGGAAAAGGGCACGAGTCACTGTGAGAAGTAGGTGGAGTTGTAGAAGTTGTTGGAAGATACTCCCAAACTGAGCAGTGGACATGGCCTTGATGATGCACCTCAGCTCCTGCAACTCCTTCCTCCAGGCACCCTGTACCTGCCAGGCTCAAGTGAGCTCCTACTGCCACATGCAGGTGCTGCTCAGGTTGTTGTTGCAGATGTCACCCTGGATGAGCTCCCTTTGTCAGCCTACTGCAGCAGGAGATCCGATCTGCCGGGTCCCGGTAGAGGGGTCTCCCCAGGAGAGTGCGTGGGCCTTCATCATTCCATCAGGAGCAAGTCAAACAGGTTTCACAGCTTAGCAATTGTGCCCTTCTCCAAGTGGGTGTTGTCCCACCAGTATGAGCCCTTCTCACCGAATTTTCTGACAGCTTGTGCCAGTTGGTGAAAAAACTGGGCTTGTGGACCTGGATGATGTCCACATTGAAGAATTGTGGCAGTCGAGGCCCACTGTGTGGTAACACTTGTCTACAAAGCAGAAAAGACTGCTGGTGTTGAGAGACGGCTGTTTCCCATGGGCCACTGGCCCAGGAAGGTGAAGGTTTTGTGTCCTTCCAGAATGTATTCCATGCGCTATTCTATCTACTTCAGGGCACAAATCCACACTCTAGAAGTGTCTAGTACACCCCGTGGGCTGTGCCCGTCTCAACACCAGACACTTTGATAAGTAGCATAAGGAAGGGCAGAAATGGTTTTTTATTGGCAAAATTAACAACATCTTAGGTAGCATGAGAATGTTTAAGTGGATTTTCATAGATGAAATCAGTGCTAACCAAGCTATGTTGATTGGCTAAAATATTTTAGAAACATACTTAATAGTCAGATAATCAATGAGATACCTTTTTCATTTGTTCTAGGGATGGCTCTTAAGGCTTTATTCCCAACTAGTGCTATGTCCAGCCATTAGTTTAGGTAGATTTTTGGTTGTCTTATGTCCACTGCAAGGTAAAGAAAAACTGACTTCTTGAATGCTGTCTGGTCTGCCATGAATAAACCTTTCAAGAAAGGTGGCTTGGGGAACACTTAAAAGTTCAGAGAGCTGGGCCATCATCCAGCTTTCAGAGAACCTTGTAAGAACTGTCTGTGTTGCTTCTGAAAATTTCTGTAATAACTATCTCTGTGTAGCAGAGTTTGTCTAAGACTTATTTTCAATAACACCTAGTGGAAGGGTATAGCAAAGTAGCTAATTCTCAGATTTCTTCAAGAGGCTTCTTTACCAAAAGACTCTTGTTGTTTACCAAAAACAAGTTAAATATTGTGCCATTGGTTTGACTCCATTCTCAATGGTCCCTAAGATGATTTCCTGTCAGCCAGAGACCACATAGAAGAGAGAAGCTGTATGGGGTGTTCTGTCAGAGCAGCAGCTGAAGAGCAGGTTGCAGAGGTCAACTAATGAGTGAGCCCTCATACCAGAGGACAGTGATATTCAACATCCACAATGGAGAAGTCTTCAAAGAAGCCACAAAAGCATTCCTTGAGGAAAAGAGCCAATATTTGGACATAGGCCAGCATACGGAACACTGAAACCAAATTACAACAGGATCAGCCAGGGAGACTTTGTTAACTATTTTCCATCTCACGTCCACTCTGAAGGAACAAAAGCAGCAACTAGCTGTAGGGCAGAGATGGGAGAAAAATAGAAAAGACAAACCATGCCTCCTTGAGCAGCTGGGGACTAAGGAAGACGAGATATTTTTAATGAGATGTGAGATGAAAGTTCTGACTTGTATCACACTGAATATTTTAACCCTTGAAACTAAGCCTACTCTAATACCTCAATGGCTTATCAGTATTGACCAACATAATTTTTCACAATTGCACCCTGTCAAGTTCACCTAACTAAACCACATGTAGACACACAGTAAAGAAATTGCATTATAAATGCTATACTGCTGTGAGCTTTGTTCACCAAAAAATACCTTGGAGATCTTTCAATAACAAAACATATAGGATTTGCCTCTGCTCTCATCTCTGTAATATTCCATAGTATAAATATACCATACTCTGCAAATCAAATGCTATTTTTTCATATGCTATTTAAATAATCCTTAACTGATAGTTGCTTTATTATTGCAAACAATGTTGCAATGAAATTTGTGTGATTAATTCAACAAAGTATTGAATTCCATCACAGGAAATATAAGGAAAGTTCAATTTCTTGCAAGCTTGACTTTGTCACCTGATATTCATATCATGGGTATACACATTCATTTCATTATCCTGGGTTGATTTATATCAACTTGCTGTCTCCAATTTCTTTCTCTCATTCTTTTTGAAACCACTCCAATCAGGTTGTTGTCCAAACTACTCCCACTATAATGTTCTTATAATGATTATCTTTCATATTGCTAAATCTAACAGCCAATTCCTCATCTTTCTTGGCTTATCAGATGCATTTGACACAGTTAATCATTCTCTCTTCCTTGAAACATTTTCTTCTGGGATGCCACACTTACTTGAATTTCTTCATATCTTTCCGGCCTTTCCTTATCAATCCTGCTTTATGTCTCCAACCTCTTGGTGTTTTATTCTCCAGGGCTCAGTACTTGGACCTTCTCACTTTTCTACCTACACTTAATCACTGAGTAACATCATCCTGTCTCATAGATCTAGGTACCTTCTTTATAGTCATCACTTCTAAATTTATAACTCCAGCATAGACCTTTCCCCTTGAAACTTGAACTTTGCTCTTCCCATATTTGTCCCTCTCTTCCCAATAACATTGTCCATTCAACTTCTTATATAGCTTTTAGTCTCGTCAAGCTTATTATATCCAAATTGAACATCTGATCATCATCCACAACCATATTCCTCCTACAGTTGTCCCCCAAACATATTAACTTTTAAATAAATGTTACCTGTTAATTGCTATATTTATTATTTTTTTCTAGTTTAAAGAGAGAAGGATTTTTGTCTGTGTTGGTCACTGTTGCATTTCAATGTTTAATATAATGTCCAGCATGTTAATTCAAATATTTTTGGAATAAATGAAAGTTATTCATTTATTTCTTGCATATGCAAGGTACAAAGTTAACTTGTGGTAGATTAACTGAAGTGGTTATGACTTAAGGTAACGTTAATATTTTTTGTTTTCTTTCTTTGAGAATAATTTTAGTCATGATCACAAACTGTGTGCTGGTGCATGTGTGAGATACTTTGAGCTGAAAAAATAATGTATATTCCGCCTTGGCAGTTTGACTGTTTATATTAAAGAGATAGACATTACAAAAAGTCTAAGAAGAAGAAAAAGAAAACATGACAACCTGAGGCCTGAAACAAAAAGAAATTTAACTTCAGGGAAGAAAACTTTGCAAAAGATATTTGTAGGATGAAGTACAGGAGGAGAACTGCAACTACATTGATGGCAATTCTTTTATATATCAAATGTCTAATACACTTATTCAAAGTTCATTCCATCTTGCATCTCATCAAAGTGATGATAGGTGGGTCCAGTATTTTCACTGTAAACATCTTTGCCATAGACATCTTTTCCTCTAATATCTTCACCACATAACTAATAGGCTGTAGGGCAATTTTGTCATAAAGATAAAATAACTGGTTGACACTTTGATTTGACAATTTGATTTCAACTAGTTGACAGTTTTGTTTCATTTCCACATTGACACAATACATTCATTTTTAAGTTACTTAAATCATAGCCCTCATGATGGTCTATACAGTGAAGAGTAGACATGGCCTTAAAATAGTGGATGATAACAACTACATATATCAACTTGATAGAAAATATGGTGACAAAACTTACTGGAAGTGTGAAATAAGAATGTAAAGCCAGATTGCAAACTATTCTAGAAAATTATAAAGTATCAGTTGCAAATCCTTCACTGATTTGAAGGCACATTGTTTAACCCACATTTCCCATAGAACTTCTGAATTTCTATCAGTAGATATGAGTTGATATGCCAAGAATAAACAAGAGTGTATACATCTTTTACAATGCACCACAAAGCTCAGTTTACAGTTATGCATTCTAGTATTATAGTATTTGGAAACTGATACCTCTCTTAATGAGGGAAGAAATTTTAGCAAAAAAGAAAAAGTGGGGTGCTGAATGAGGAGACAAATCAACAAGCAAAAAAAACAAGTATAAAATACTATGAACTAGAAGCTTGGAAGACAAGAGCTTAGGTACAACCCACAAAGTAAAATCAGTTATTTGTGCAGTATTGCCATGAATCTACATGCATTTTAAATATATTCAAATTTTTGTATTTTGCAATAAAATGTTTTTAATTCTGTTATTCATTTCTCATGTTTCATTCTGTCCTTTTTAATGTCTCCCTTTTATTTTATTTTGTACTAATCTCTTTTTTTGGCAACATTGTTTTATGTCCAATTAGTTATGCCATGAAAATATTTGTGGCAAAAATGCTTGTGGCAAAGATGTCTACCTCAAAGGTGCTTATGATAAAAGTTCCTAGAACAGATGGTAGGATGCTAGTGTGTATTACCACTGACTGACTTTATTTGTATGAGTTGTATTTGGGATTATCCTGAATAATATTTTTCAGTTTGGGCCAATTATGTCCCTGCTGTGAGTGTCAAGAAATTTCTGACCTTTAGAATGTTGATACTACAAAAAGTCAAAGTTCATACTGCCTCACAATGGTTGGGATTGATAGCCTGCTTCTCACACTTGAAAAATTCTCAGAGGACAGAGAGGTAGTTGAGACTGAACTGCTCCAATTATTTTCCTACCTCTTCATATTACCCAGAAAGAAGAATATGCACTTTGGGGAATTTTTTTTTGCTCTAAAGGATAACTTAAAAAACCATCAGAGTAGAAAACAAACTTATGGTTTCCAGGGGATAAGAGTTGGGGGAGGGATAAATTGGGAGATTGGGTTTGACATATACACACTACTATATATAAAATAGGTAACTAACAAGCACCTGCTGTATAGCACAGGGAACTCTGCTCAATACTCTGTAATGGTCTATATGGGAAAATAATCTTTAAAAAAAAGAGTGGATATATGTATAACTGATTCACTTTGCTGTACACCTGAAACTAACACAACATTGTAAATCAACTATAAATATTAAAAAAACCTATCAAAGTCTAGACTTGGACACTATCCAATATTGTAGCCCATAGCCATATAAAACTACTTAAATTTAAATAATTTAAAAATAAACAAAGTTAAAAATTCAGGTATTCAGTTGTCTTAGCAATATTTCAAGTGCTCAGTAGCCACATGTGGCTAGTGGCTACTGTATTAAACAATGTAGATATAGAACATTTTCATCATCACAGGAAGTTCTATTGGACATTGCTGGTCTAGAGTATAATCACACAATGTCTGATTTTTGAAGAGCATAGACTGTAATGTTGAAAAATAGAGACTTGGGATCCATAGCTTGAATTCTTCTGTTTTAATTCCAGATTCGCTTCTTTATCAGTTTTGTGACCATAGGCAAGTAATAATTTTTCTATGCCTTACATTTCCTGTCTTTAAGATGGGTTTGGTAACAATAATCTACTTCATAAGGTAGTTTAGGAGCTTGAATATGTTTTATATGTAAAGTGTTTAGAACTGTGCCTAGCATATAGCAGTCACTTAAAAAAAATTGAGGTGAACAGCCACATTTCAAGTACTCAGACATGTGGCTAGTAACTACCATATTGGACCGTGTAGCACTAGAAGAAACAGCTATTATAATTTGGTGTGGAACCTTCTTGACCTTCTCTCTATGTACATCTATATATAAATGTATAATTAAACAAATATATGTATGTTACAAAAAATTGAGGTAAAATTCACACAAAATAAAATTAATTATTTTAAAGTATACAATTTAGTGGCATTTAGTGCATTCACATTGTTGTGAAAACAAACACCACCTCCATCTCATTTCAAAACAGTTTCATCACACTAAAATAAAACCCTATATCCATTAAGCAATCACTCTCTATTCTTCCTTTCCCCCAGCCCCTGAAAATCGTCAATCTTTCTGTCTCTATAAATTTGTCTATTCTAGATATTTCATATAGATGGAGTCATACAGTATGTGGCCTATTGTTCCTGACTTCTTTCTCTTAGCATCATGTTTTTAAGGTTTATCCACATTGTAAGATGTATCAGTACTTAATTCCTTTTTATGCCTGAATAATATTCCATTGTATGTATACAGCACTTCTTGTTTATCTGTTCACCCATTGATTGACATTTGAGTTGTTTCCACTTTTGACTATTGTGAACAGTGCTTCTATGAACATGCATGTACAAGAATCTGTTTGTGTCTCTGTTTTCAATTCTCTTGGGTGTATATCTAAGAGTCAAAAGTGTTAGAACATATGGTAACTCTGTGTTTAACTTTTTGAAGAGACACCAAATTGTTTTCCAAAACTACACTTTTAAACTGTGATTATTTTCTCTTACCACAATCTTAGATTTAAATACTATTTAGGTTCCTTTGTTGAAGTGAATCACAGGAGACTACTCTCCCCTAAATGGGGTCTGCCCCATTATTATACAGCCCAGCTAATTATATCCTTCTCCTAACCATGAGAAGAACCTGGCCATCAGGTTATCTTCATTTGTTCACATCAAAGCTTTGCTCTTGTTTTGAGAATCTCACTTATTGATATTTGTTTAGGTGAGCCAACAGTAAGATCTGTTACAGTATGAATGACCAGGACCAATGCTTGCAGTCTCTCAGGTTTCTAAAAACTGAATAGAATAGAATTTACTTTTTGCATCTATTACAAAGCCACTTCATCCAGAGCCCTGGTTTCATAAAATCAGAGGTAACTGGATTAAAATCCCAGCTCTTATTTGACAAAGAGTTTGACATTACACAATTTACTTAACCACAAGAACCACCAATTTTTTCATACATAAAAGAAGTTATCCTTTAGAAATTTTTGTTTCAATCAACAGCAACTGACTCGATGAAATTTTAAGCAGAAAATCATTTTGTGGGTTGGATATTGAGTAACTTAGAGAATCGAAGGAAAGGCTGGTGATTGAGTCTCAAAATAGGCAGGAATTAGTATGGATCTACTAGTCTAATAAATATTAAAATCTTGTCAGAATATTGTTGCTATTGAATCACTCCAATCAAGATTCAAAGTTCTAGGAGAAGGAGTTCAGTTGACTTAGTTTGGGTCATGTGCCCATCGTGTAGTTCTCTGAGGACAAAATCCCTTAATTAACAGCTCCTTCAAGCTTGAACTCTCCTATAGAAAGAGAAATCCTCAAAAAGCAAATCAAAACACTGCATCTAATGCAAGTAAGAATGGTTTCTTGTCTTTAATGAAAATTTAAAGAGATTATACACTTAAAGCATGTAGAATTATAGGTACAAAATAAGTACTCATGTACAGCGGTCATTACTACTACTACTATCACTACTATACACATTAAGTGGATAGTTTATTGATTGGTAGATGTCCTGGAGTGGGCTCCTTCAATGACTAAGATTTCAGTCCTCGAATATGTTGAAGGATTGTAATAATCAGATTCTGATGGGAACTTTGGATACATTTTAATGTTTACTTCCTATAAAATATATGAAATTTAGAACACACTACCCCTATATGCCTGATCTTAAGTCTCGTATCTGTTGGTTGTCAAGGAAAGGAATTTGGCCAAATATAAGGCAGGAACTTTCTCTTAAGATACTTCACTTTTTTCAAGTGTTGCTCTCTTCTCTAGTAAATCTGAAATTGATTATCTTAACCCTTACCTTCTCCTGGAAAAATACATTATTTCTGCTTGGACATTTGATATATTAACTTTAGCTTGTTCATGTAGGTCCCTCTGGGGACCTGAATGCTGGGATTGGTTACAGGTATGTTGGGATCCCATCTGCAGCTGTTATATAATGATCAATTAAGTTGCTGTTGGCCCGAGGATAATTGTAATAATCTAAAAGGAAAAATTCCTAACAAACTTACCTATAAACAGAAACGAGTGGTGAGGAATTCTAGCAAGTATACAAAATCTGAGTCCACACTGGCATTTCCATCTTGGATAATAACATCACAGATTAGTAGTTACTCCCACTGGTGTTTATTGCTACCTCTAGGAAAGATATTTTGGATGTTGTAGAAGGCAATCACTTCTGCTTACTTTTATTCCTGCATTAACTGCCCTGGAATCCATTAATACTCATTACTGGACTGGGAAGGTTAGTTGTTGAGAAGGTAACGTGGCCTGAGGGTTTTAAAAATTCAATTAGATAATTTATACTCGAAAAGAATATCTTCAAATTTCATGTAGTTGCCTCAAGAGAGACATTTCTTCTGAGTTATGGGCTCTATATTATTCAAGGCCCAGCCTTGAAAGCAGAAAACATCAGGTATTTGTAAAAGAGATGATTTGATACAAGGAATTGGTTATACAAGATGTTTAAAAATTGAAAGAGTAAAAAGAATGCTGAGGTAACCTTAATATTATTAATGGCAGGAAGAAGCTCCTACTCCTGTGACTGAAAGAACAAGAGGGAAGAGATGGAATTATCAAAATCCTGGAGCTTAAAGGAGGGGGCCTTACGGACCTGGGGTTGGAAATTCTGAGGAGGGCAACACACAGCTACTGCTTATGTCCAAAGAATCTGGAGACCATAGCAGTCCTTCACTGTCAGAGGGAAGCTGACAGGTCTTGGAAACAGAAATAGAGTCCCTTTGCCCTTTATCCAGGTTTACAGTATCATGTGATTGCCTCTCATTGGCAGAACCTAAAAGAAATCCAGCCAGCAAGAAAAGCTAGTAAATATATTTTGGAGACTCTAAATCCTAGCATCTCAGAAAAGAGTATAGAAAGACAAACTTGGGTCTAAGAAATGATAGCTATATAACTAGCACTGATTCTTAGCAATTTGATTTACAGGTATGGTAGTAATTGGTTGAATTGAGGGGATAGCCTATACTTTTTTTAAGACAACAAATTTTATTCTCAAATTATCAAGACAACAAATATTATTCTCAAATTATCATGCTCTTGCTTTATTAAAAATTTAACTTATGTATTTTCCTATTAAATTGTGCTGGTGTTTTTTGTTGTAAATCGAGAGGCTGTATATGTGTCGGTCCTTTTGTGGACTCTCTTCTGTTTTTTTCAAATATTTGTCTACCCTTATTCAAATATGACCCTGTTTCCATTACTTTAGCTTTAGGATTGGTCTTGACCTCTCTGTTTCTTTAAATTTTCATTTAAATCTTGGAATTGGCTTGTGTATGTCTACAGAAATTCTGCTGGGATTTTGATTGGGATTTCATCAATTCTATTTAGGTATAATTTACCTTTAGCAGTTTAGAGGCTTTCAATCCATAAACATGGAATATTTTTCTATTTATTTATATCTTTGAATATTTAAACAATGCTTCATCTATAATTTTCAGAAAAGTCTTGTATATAGTTTATTAATATTATTCTAGATATTATTTTTATACAATTATAAATGTTATTTAAAATTTTTATTGTCCAGTTATTTGTTGCTAGTTTATAAAAAGATAATTGACCATGTATCCCATGAACTTGTTAAATTCACTTATTAGCTCTTGTCGTTAGTAGGTGTATTTTTTTTTTCTAAATTCACAATCATGTTGTCTGTGTATAATGACAGCTATGCTTCTTACTTTTCACCTCACTTTTCTCTCTCCCAGACTCTATCTCTCTCCTTTTTCTCTTTCTTTCTTTACATTATTCCATGAGCTAGGACTTCTAATACAATGTCAAATAAAAATGGTGATCATGTACATCTTTGTTTTTTTTCCTTCACCTTAGGGGAAAAAATGTTCAATATTTCAGAGTTAAGTCTGATGTTACCCATAGGCTTTTTGTAAATACTATCAACTTGAAGAAGTTTCCTTCTATTTCTAGTTTGCTGAGAGATTTTTTATGAAAGTTATTAAACTTTATTAATACTCTTTACACAACTAAGAAAATCAATATTTTCTTCCTTTATTATGTCACTGAGTTGAATTATATTAATTATTTTTCTAATGTTAAACCAACCTTGTAATTCTGAAATACACTCTATTTGGTCATGAAAATGTATGCATTTAATACAGCACTAAATTCTACTTGCCAGTACTTTGATAATATTTGGCATATGTTCATATGGGACGTGGACCTGTAATTTTCTTTTCAGGTAATATCTTTGCAGGTATTGGTATTAATAATCTACTTGACATAAAAAAGGGGTTGAGGGACTTCCCTGGTGGTGCAGTGGTTGAGAGTCTGCTGCCGATGCAGGGGACACGGGTTTGTGCCCCAGCCCGGGAAGATCCCACATGCTGTGTAGTGGCTGGGCCCATGAGCCATGGCCACTGAGCCTGCGCATCCAGCGCCTGTGCTCTGCAACAGGAAAGGCCACAACAGTGAGAGGCCCACGTACCACAAAAAAAAGGGGTGGGGGGTGGTTGGGAAATATTTTCCCTTTCTATTTATTCTGAGTTTGTGATAAAGTGTTTTTCTTTTTGTTGTTGTTAAATATTTGGTAGAATTCACAAGTGAATTCATCTAGGTTTAGAGTTTTGTTTGTTTCGAGAGGGGAAGTTTTTGAACTACTGATGATATATAAATAAATGTAACATATATAAAATATTTAGGTTTTTCTTGGATGAGTTTTAGTGTATTGCATTTTTCAAGGAATTCACACATTTCAAATTTGTTGTCAAATTTATTGACATAATTTATTCGTAGTATCATCTTATTATCATTTTATGCCTGTAGGATCTATGGTGAGATTTTTCTTATCATTTCTGAAATTGCTATTTTTCACCCTTTTATCTTGATGCTTTCTAATAAGATTTTATTATTTTTTATAAGACTTTACAAAGAAAGAATTTTAGCTTGGTTGATGTTCTCTATTAAATGTCTCTTTTCTTTTTCATTCATTTCTGTTCTTATCTTTATTATTTCCTCCTTTGGTTTATTTGTATATCTTTGCTGTTATTTTTTAGTTTCTTGATATTAATGCTTACATAATTAAGTTTAAAAACTGCTTTTCTTCTTCTAATGTATGTATTTAAAGCTAAAAAAGAATCCCCTCTAAATATGGCACTGATTTAGTTACATACTACAAACATTGGTAAGTGTGTTTTTCTTATCATTTCATTCAAAACATTTTCTCTTTCCATTGTGATTCTTTCTTTGCAAAATAGATTATCTAGACATCTATTGCCTAATTTTCAAACATATTGGTATTTTTCTAACCATCTTGTTTGTGATTTATCCTTTAATTCTTGGTATTTGGAGAACATACTCCATGTAATGTCAATCTTTTAAAATTTATTGAGATTTGTATTGTAACCCAGCATACTGTTTATTTTGGTGAATGTTTTATAAGTACTTAAAAGCAATTCACATATTGCAGTTGCTTTATATATTATAAATGTGAATTTGGTCAACCTGGTTAATAGGGTTTTTCAGATATTCTGTAACTTCCTGATATTTTTGCCTGTTCATTCTTTTAATTTCTGAGAAAGATATATTAAAACTTCCACTATGATTGCAGATGTGTCTGTTTATCCCTTCAGTTCTATCATGTTGCCCTATATAATTTAAAGCTATGTTATCAGCTATAGACACATTTAAGATTATGTTTTTGTTTTTTTTAACTGACCCTTTTATCTCTATATAATGCTACTTTCTGTAATTGATAATTAAATTGAAATACCTTGAATTAAAGTAAACTTTGTCTGGTATTAATATAGCCACACCACCTTTCTTTTTTTGCATGGTGCATCTCTTTCTTTATTTTCCTTAATCAGTATTCTTACATTTATATAAGAATCTTTATTCTAAACAACACATTGTTTTTAACACAAACTGAACATTTCTACCTTGTACTTGGGAAATGTATGTGTTTTCTATTGCTACTGTAACAAACTGCCACTGGGTTAGAGGCTTAAACAACACAAATTTACTATTCTATGGTTCTGTGGGTTAGAAGTCCTATACAGGTCTTACTGAGCTAAAATCAATATGTCAGCACTCTTGTGTTCTTTTCAAGAGACTCCAAGGGAGAGCTGTTTCCTTGTCCTTTCCATATTCTAGAATCCACCTACAATACTTGCATCATAGTCTTATTTCTCCATTCTTAGAGTTAGCAATATAACATCTCTCTGACCCCAATTCCAGCATCACATCTTTTTTTCCAGCTCCAGCTAAAACAGGTTCTCCATTTTAAAGGCTCATGTGATTATATTGGTCCCATTCAGATAATCCAAATTAATTTTCACATCTCAAAATCCATAATCTTAACCACATCTACAAAATCCCTTTCGCTAAGTAAGGTAACATATACACAAGTTCCAGAGATTAGACATAGACATCTTTGGGACTATAATTCTGTCTACCACAGCATATTGATTTACCTTTTAGGTAATTATTGATATGGTTGAGTTTAAGTCATTTATTTTGATAAGTTTCACTATTCAGTTTCTGTCTTATTTAGTTTGTGCTGCTCTATCAAATAAACAATAAACTGGGTGGCTTAACCAACACACTTATTTCTCACAGTTCTAGAGGCTGGGAAGTCCAAGATCAGAGTGCCAGCACAGTTGTGTTCTGGTGAGAACCCATTTCCTGGTGTGCAGATGGTTATCTTCTCACTATATTCTCACATGGCAGAGAGCAGAGAAAGCGAGATTATCTTTCTAATACCTCTTTTTATAAGGTCACTAATCTTATTCATGAGGGGTCCATTCTCATGACCTAATTACCTGCTAAAGGCACCACCTGCAAGTACCATCACATTGGGGATTTAGGCTTTGACATATGAATTTTGAGGGGACACAAACATTCAGGCCATATCAATTTTCTAGTAACTGTTCTGTTTATATTTCCCTATGGTCAGATTTTAAAAAGTTATGTTGAATATTTTTAGAAAATAATTATTTTAATCAAGATTTTCATAATTCAAATTTTATATAGATGGGCCATATAAACTCTTAAATGTCCTTTACTTTTCTCTGTATCTTAAATGTATATTTGTCCATTTTTTTGAATTAAGTAATTAATTTGTTTCTTTGAGATTTCTTATAACTTTCTTGCTTTGATTAGATAAGAGGTTGTATAACTTAAGTGTGTATTCATTCCAAAGAGGAAGCTATTTCCCTGACTTCTCACTCTTACCATCATTTTCCCCCTAAGGCGTTACTTTTAATGCTGTCTTTATTCCTTCATTTAAAATCATCTGATACTTTCTTAAGCATAATTTTGTCTCTTCCCAGTGTATGCTTCTCCCTTACTCCAAGCAGAAATAGTTTTCTTTCTGTTTATGCTTCTGTCTTCAGTTCCTCCAATTTAACAATGGCCACATTAACCATCTGCTCCACCGTCAACATAGAATAGCTGCCCAGCAGTTAGTTGCTAGACAGTGTAACCTTAAACTCATTTCTCAGCAATACTTTAGGAAAACAATAGTTTTGGAGGAATTCTTGAATGTCAGTCACCTATCCATGCATCTAAATACTGTAAGATCTCTCTGTGGATGAAACAACAGATCTACAGAGAGTTACACACCTGGGTCATATAGTTTTTGTCCCCCACAGAACTACTTTCACTGAATTTCAGTTTGGCATGATGCTATTGACTTATGTTGAGCAAAATTTTTTAAAAACAGTCTGTGAACCATGCTGTAGTGTTTCCTCTAGAGGTGTGTTTGTAGATACTATTTACTGTACTTTGTACAGTTTCCACATGAGAACAAAAGACACCAGATTTTTTTTCTCTGGACTCAGAGTGATGTGTAATTTTCCTTCTGAGCAAGTTACAGGGTTTTAACTAAGGAATTTTCAGACATATGCAACTGACAATGTTTTCTGCTTGCTTAGACTTCCGGAAAGCTCTTAGTCAATGTCGAGGCACACTTTCAGTGAATTTATGGCATAAATGTTGTGTAGTAACTGTTCCTATCTCCATCTTATCTTTTTTATTCTCAGTTTTTCTTTCATTTTCCTCCAAGATTTTCAAACACAATGGGATTTTTTTTTCTTCTACTTGCAACTGAACCCACTCCTGATTACTATACCTGCTATACATTAAATATAAGACAATCACCTAATACAAAATGATTTACTTTCCTGTTTTCTCATTTATTTTTATTTTAATATTCATGGTTTACATTTTTTGAATGAGTTGAGGTAAGTGAATTAATTAATAGAGAGATTATTATATTAATTTGGATTCTTTAATTGCATAGAAATTGAATCTGGCTAACTTCAATAGTAAAAAGTTAAGCATAGTAGCAGTTTACCTTCACACAATCTAAGGGAAGTTTGTTGTTTGGAAACTGACAGAAACTAAAGCTGCAATGAAACAGGGACTACAGAAATAAGTTTTATAGCAGGAACAGTCTCATTGAATTACATCATCTCCAAATTGAACCTGTGACTTCATCCCTTGCTCAAAATTCAAAGCTCTAGAGGAAAGCATTTGATTAGCCAATTGTGAATCACATGTCCTCAGCTGTACTAGGCTGGGGAATGGAGTATTCTGTCACTTCCGCCTCCATAGCAGGGGGCAAACACCTGGTTTCAAAGTCCTGATAAGACTACACACAGAAAGAAAGAGGAAATCTTCTGAAAAGAAACTGATGTGCTGGTAGAAAGAAGGAATAGATGCTGGAGGACTGAAACAAACAAACAAAATTGTCATTCACAATAAAGTAAGATACAATATGATTTGCAACTTTGGCCTATTACCACTAGTGACAAATATGAAAAGAGATGCCCCAGAGAGAAAAGGTAGAGGCCTTGTTTATGAAGCATTTCCTCCTTTCCAATTTGAGAATCAGCCCTGGAGGCTGAAAGGACACGTGTGAGATAGAAAACAGTGCTATATACTCCTTTCTGAAAAACATAGAGAACTTTATTTGCTGGAAAATTCTATGACAGAGACAGAGAGATAAAGTAGGAGAAGCATACAGTTTGGAGTTAGAAGCTATAGATTTAAATTCTGGCTCTTTTACAAACAGTATGACTTTGTGTTAATTTTTCACCATCTCTGTCCTTCAACTACAATAGGTACAGAATGGGAATAATACTCATCCCACTGGCTTGTTGTGAGCACTTAATAAATTATGTAATCAAAATAACAAAGTGCACTATCAGAAAACAAGGTGTAAAGCTTACCAAAGTTTCAGGAGAAAACTTTAAACGTATAATGTGAAAGATAGAAACTGGCTCAGGCCCTTGTGAAAACCAAATCGTTGATACCTGTAGAGTATGAGAGGAATGCCACCTTAATTTTTACCTGGTTTAATTCTCAAACTTAAGTGTAAATAATATTTAGATACTACTGATAGTCTAGCTTTCTACCTAAAGCTGGATGTTTTTTTCCTTAAAATTTTAGATGTCAGATTTACTGTCATTACCTCAGGGATTGGATATGTGCTGTTTTTTCTGTGGTCATCTTGACCCCATCACCAGCCCCATCTATGATATGTCTGCATCACAGAGGAGAAGCCAGGAAGTACATTTAACAGAATCTCCTTCTCCATCTTGTTTCAATTTAAGAGTCAGGTAATGAGACATTTGCATGAATTCTGGAGTGGAAGACAGGGATAGACCTCTGTCTCCAGGGACAATTATGGACAGACATGTGGGCTGGTGTTGGAGGTAACATT
Source organism: Mesoplodon densirostris (assembly GCF_025265405.1). Lineage (NCBI taxonomy): Eukaryota > Metazoa > Chordata > Mammalia > Artiodactyla > Ziphiidae > Mesoplodon > Mesoplodon densirostris. Next base: position 26,640,160 of record NC_082668.1, read on the forward strand.
TGAAGCAAACTTCAGGTTAGCTTTTTAGTAATTAGTTGCTTAGATGCTGGTGACAACTTCTCTAACCTTTGTTCCCCTAGCACATAGTAGTTGGGCAATTTTTTATGTTTTTCTAACTTTACATCCAAATATAAACCTGTATAACAGGAGTACATAGAGTGGTTTCTTTTTCTTGACGGATCCCTGACTGCAAACCAAACTTTTTTTTCAATGAAATGAAGGACCTGACTGCTGATCTGACTTTGTTTTATAATCTCAGCAGTGGAAAACAACACTAAACAAAAAACAAACAAACAAAAATTGCAGTACGATGTAATTGTATTTACTTCTGCTCAGATTCTGTTCCTGATGTAGTAAGTCTGGGTAGGACCTAGCAACATACATTTTAGTCATTTCTGCAGGATGTTCTGATACAAGTGACCTAACATTACAATTTAAGAAAAAACAATGTAAGGCTTTGGGGCTCTGTTAAAATTCAACTCATTCCATAATGCATTTTCATTCATTTATTCCTCCATGTGAATGAAGTGAGTCAAGGATCTTAGAGCTAGTTGACAGAAAACTGTAATGAGAGGGCATATTTTCCCTGGGAACTTGGTGGGAAAAATAAATATAAAAGAAGTTCAGAATTCCAAACACAGACTTGATTTGTAACTATTTTTTCCTCTGGTAAAGTAAAGAAAAAGATTTTGGACAACTGGTAGAAAGAAAAGTGGAAAAATGTATAGCATATTTCCCTTGGGAACTTCTAGAAATTTTGAACTAGTTTCAAGGAAGGAAGTAGATACCTCAACCTACTGCCACTTTTCAGTACCCATTGGTTCACTGGAGTTGAAAAAGGAAGAAAAGTTCTAATTTAGAAACACCCCTATCTAAGTTATATTTTTTCCATGATAAGCCACCACAAAACCTTAGTAGCATACAGCAATAAACATTTATTTTAGCTCATGGGTGTATGGATCAGCTGAGAGGTCTTGCTGATTCAATCTGGCTCAACTGATCTTGAGCAATCAAGTTTATTATAAAACCGAGTTAGCTGGTGGGTTGCTCAGGGCCATTAAGACTAGGATAATCTCGGCTCTTTGGGTTCTGCTTTACATGATTTCTCATCCTCCACTAGGCGAGCTGGGGTTTATTTTCTTGACTGAGGTAACTGAGAGAGTGAGAGTTCACAAGGCCTTTTGAGGTCTGTGTTCAGAAGTGGAACACCTTCACTTCTGTCACGTTGTTTTGGCCAAATCAAGCTAAAAGGTCATCTCAAATTAAGTGGCAAAGAAATAATGCTTTAGATGAAAGAGGCTGTAAAGATGTCATAAAAGACACAAATACAGGGAAAAAGAATTGGGACCGGATGGGAGTTATAGTCTAGCAGGAGAAAGAATATTCTGTCAGTGCTACAGTCTTTCTTTGCTCTTTTTTTTTTTTTTTTTTTTTTTTTGCGGCACGCGGGCCTCTCACTGTTGTGGCCTCTCCCATAGCAGAGCACAGGCTCCGGACGCGCAGGCTCAGCGGCCATGGCTCACGGGCCCAGCTGCTCCGCGGCATGTGGGATCTTCCCAGACCTGGGCACGAACCCGTATCCCCTGCATCAGCAGGCGGACCCCCAACCCCTGCGACACCAGGGAAGCTCTTTCTCTGCTCTTTATGTTACAGTTCACTCCCAGTAATCCAGAAAAATTATTTTTGCCATCTGTGTGGCCATAATTCAGTAAAATTATTTTCTTGTTCAGCTAATAAAGAGATGAGAGAGAATAACAGTACTCCAATTCCTCTGAATATCTAGGAAAAGGAAAAGCATCACACTTCACACATAGGCTTCAGTGTCAAGTTAAAATTAGCTACAAATACCACTCTCTGGCAATAATTCATGTTGGGGTCTTGATATCCACAGAGTTTCTTATCAGTAGCTAAGAGAGAAGAGAATGAGTTTTGTTTTGATTTCTTCCCCCTATGTTTCAAGTTAAAAGAACGGGAGAACTTTATTGTCCTACATAAAATACAAAGGTTGAAAAGTGAGAGGAGAAAAAGGCAAAAAGAGAGGAAGAGTGGACACTTCTCCATAGTAATGGAAGGAGAAACCTGTGATTCTGCCCAAGACTGTGATTTTTCATTTACATAGAAGGTTGACCTTTAATATCATTTGCAGGTTGTTATAAGCCAGGTCCATAAAAGGAAAGTGAGTAATTTGGTGAAGATAGTTGAGCAATGCCATATTAATACACTAAATTAAACATATTAAGGAAGACATTGACAAGCATGTAATGAAGCAGGTAATGGAAATTATGTCTCCAGATCTCTTTTTGCACCACTTTATTCTGTCTCTAGACTCTGCCACTTCACCCCAAAGTTCTCAGTCTATTCTTCATCCTCCCATTATGTCATGATTCCCAACTGCCAGATGATAGACCCCTGAGCTACGTTACATTTCACAAACAAGTTTAGTAAAACATCCTTGTCTTCTAAGGAATCAAGGACATTTTCAGAGGAACTGGTTTACATAATACAGCAAAGAGTCACTAAACCATTGTAGCATGTAGCTCTATTAGCTTTAATTTAGTGGGGGTTTTTTACGATATAAATTCAGTCTATATTATTTTCTCTAGGGAATTTTCTAGAGTGAAATTCCCTCTCTTGAACTTCAACACCAATCTGGCAGTACAATTCATGCTAAACTAACACAGGTCTAATTTTTAAAATGTGATAATATTTATTGCTAGATTGTGTATATCCAATGTCCATAGCCACAGAATTTTTTTTTTCTTTTTTTTGCGGTACACGTGCCTCTCACTGTTGTGGCCTCTCCCATTGCGGAGCACAGGCTCCAGACGTGCAGGCCCAGGGACCATGGCTCACGGGCGTAGCCGCTCTGCGGCATGTGGGATCTTCCCAGACCGGGGCATGAACCTGTGTCCCCTGCACCGGCAGGTGGAGTCTCAACCACTGGGCCACCAGGGAAGCCCGCAACAGAATATTTTAAAATATTAGTCTCTGCTACCATCAGTGGCAAATCCTTCCACTTATGTATTTTTCTTCTTTTTTCTAGTTTTTATTATGTCCACCTATGTATGTCATTGATAACTTGTTCTTTTAACTTGCTAAATTAAACATATTAAGGAAGAAATTGATGAGCATGTAATAAAGCAGGTAATGGAAATTACGTTTCCAGTTCTCCTGTTTGCCCCACTTCATTCTGTCTCCAGATTCTCCCAGCCCACCTGAAAGTTCTCAGTCTATTCTTCATCCTGCCATTGTTGCTTTCCAAAAGATCTAAAAGGAAGAAGAAGAAATAGCTTTTGCACAAAGTGGCATGCAATGGATAAGATTTAATAAATGACACCTACACTTAGTGTTTGTGTGCCAAGAGTGCCGAAAGTCTTAATAGAAAATGCTGTCATCCCCAGAGGCTTCACTAGGCTGTTAGCCATCTTCAAATGATGCTACTCGAAAAAATATGGAGCCTATTTATGTTGACTCTCACCCCACATCTCCAGTCACTCTCAACACTTGCTTTGAGTATTTGGCATAAGTAACGTGAATACGGGGAGGTATAGTCACCTTGTGTTCTTGCTCCTGTCCTCAGGCACGCCTACACTCAAAACAGAATAAGAAGAGAGGAAATGGTCTGGTTCAGCTTCTGCTTAGTGTCCTAATATCTCAAACTAATAAATACCATAATTCATCTATCCATAGTGGTCCATAAAATAAAGGTGTATTTTATAACTAATGGCATACTAGATTCAATAAAATATAGTACTAAATCTATCATTTCTTGTTCTTCTCTCTCTCTCTACCAGTATTCTTCCAGTGACATTAATTGTGAGGTAAGATTGCCTCACATCAGACCGCAGAGCTGTGTAAGGGAGCTGTGTGCTAATTTAAGGAAAATGCGTGATGGAAAAAAAAAATACAGTGCTATTTAAATTATATGCTATAAATAAATGTCAGCTTTTATTTAAATAGTAAATATGATTGGACTCTAAGCTGTACTTCTTTATAAAGACTGAATTTGGAATGTTTCTCCAGGTTATATATTTTAAAGGGTTTCTGGAATATTCTTTCATCCCCTTCCTCCTTTACAGTGGCACTGCCTTTATATTTAGAGAACTTGAGGGTAAAAGATGAGTTATTCTAGATAGTTCCATAAACACAACTGGGAAAGATGCACATCAGCTATGAGTAACTGCCTGTTGGATCAATATAAGATGGAACTTTCTAGCTATCTAGACTCCTCAGTATAGAGTGATCTTGTGAAATTGTGAGGTCCCTATCTCTGCAGGCTTTTGAAGCAGAAGCTGTCTGTGATTCTGTCAGGGATGATGACGAGCTGATTCCTCCTTGGGTGATAAACGTAGGACTAGAGGAACTCTCCCCTCCAACCTCAGATTCAAAGATTCTATGGCATGACAATGTATAAAAAGTCATACATTCTATATTTAGAAAGCAACGCCTCACTATGAAAGCTATATATTTGCCATTTCTTGAAGGAAAACAAGAAAATACAATCAATGTTTCTTTTTTTACTATGATATCGCTCTGCTTTATATTCAAATGTGGCCTCATTTTTTCCCCTCCTTTAAAGCATCCTTAGTGCTAAAGTGTTAAAAAGTACACCATTGATGATGGATCTTTAAAAATAGCTTCAGGCTACTCTGTAGAAAATGCTGACTTCACTAAAATAAAAATAAAAGAAAAAACTATAACTCCTGATATAGTAGCAACTATTGTTCAGAATACTGCCTTGATGTGGTTGGGGAAAAAATTAAAGTGTGTATTACTCTGAAAAGAACGTAGAAATATCAAAATATAGAAGAGTCTAACTCTAGCGGGTAATAAAATTCTTCCAAATCCTGGCATGAATTTACAGCTTCATTCACAGTTTTCCTATTTCATTTCATACAATATAGTACATGAATTGAGCTCTGTTAAGTCCTACCTTTCTGGCTTCTGTCCTGTTTTATATTTTTAGGTACTCTTTCCCCACCTCTATGCCTTTAGTTCCTAGTTTCCTCTGTTTACCAATTACAGCCATGCAAACGCCTGCCATCAGATTTGCTCTCAGAAACTGTCTTATTGAACACTGATTGTTACACATTCAGATTTTAACCTGACGTATTCAAGTGGAAACTTGATCCTGTTCAGTGTGGGGAGATCCTGTTCAGTCCTGTTCAGTCCACCTGACTGAAGACAGCTGACCGCGCCCACAAGTGGCAGTGCTTGTCCCAGAAAATCATGTTGTCAGGATACGCCAGTCTGAATAGTGGAACTGAGTCACGCTGACTGACTGGGCAAAACCAGCACACACACACTAACGTGACTGTATTTACAATGTCATGCATAGTTGTAACCTAAAACCCTGCTAACAGATTAGAACATTCTATTCTGTTCCCTGTAGAATCACCAAAGGGAAAAAAACAACTACCATGAGGGGTTTTTGCTTGTTTACTTGTTGATTTTTCTTGATAGAATCCATTTAAAAATCTATAATATACCTATCACAAATTTGTAATGAGTGTAATCAGCCCATTTTATAGATCTCTAGATCCACTGTTCTTTTCCTTTTTTCTCCAGACGTTTTACTGCTTTCCCAACATCCTGTATTGAATCTGATTAATTACAGGGCTCTTTCTAGGGTATCTAAGTCCAAACTTCTCTGATTTTGCTGAAAGTACCAGCATAGGCAACCCACAAACTGATGCAAATAGCTGAATTCAACTAAATCCCTTCCACCCTACCCCAACCACTGGTTCATCCAAAACCTGGCTTCTCCATCTCAAACAAGTCCTCTAGAACCAGAATGATTTGCTTTCAAACTAGGATTACAAATATGTATGGGATGATTTACAAATTTATCTTGAAAATAAAGTATAGAATACCGGTTGCTTCGAATCCATTTAGGGAAGTTGCCAGAGGGTTATAAAACCACATAAAGTATAGCAGGCATCCCAGATGGGCTTAAACTGTGACTTAGGCCAGATATAGGGAATTAAGAGTTGTTCCCTTCTCTCAGGTCTGTTTATGTTCACTGATTCACATGTGGATTGAAACAAAACAAAAAACAAAGCAATGACCTCTCCCAACAAAAGAGTAACCTGGGCTTTCTACCAGCTTGGGGCTCTGGCAATAGAGCTCTGTTTGGTGTACTAGTCAGGGAAGTCCTCGAGAAAGAGTTTGCTCCAGAAAGAAAGGATCACACAGCACGAGGAACCACACTCAGCAGCAAGACCTACTGGCTGGAGAGCAGTGTGATTTGTTGAGTCAGGAGTAGAATGCAAAAGTATTCCCCACTTGACCATCCTTTGTCTTGTGTGGAATTCCTAGCCTTTGATAGAGTCTGTTGGAACAATGAGGGTATTTTTGGTGACTATGATGGTCTAAAGATTAGAGACATTTATCTCATTTTCTTTGCACTGTATACTTTCATGTTTTCTTTGAATGTAGAAGCAAGCTGGTAGTCCCTAAAATGACTAACATTGAAGCCACTGTCAATCTGTTGACATGACCCAAATTCTGATATAGTTTAACTTAAAAAATAAATAAATGTGACATTTATTGAAATAGTAAGGTTGAAAAATAAGATTATGCCCGTTATGTTTCTAATAATTTGAAGTCAAGAAATGCTTCCTATAAAACTCTTAACCATGTGCCGTAGTGGAAGGGAGTGTTACACTCTTGATTTTGCACTGAAATATCCTGAGCCCTGAACAAGTAGTGGTGACAGTAATTTTAGAAAAAAGGTCAGCAGACTATGGTCTTCAGGCCAAAGCCAGCCCACCATCTTGTTATGATTTAGTTAAATTAACATATGTTAAGTAGAACACAGATGGCAGATGGTTAGGCTCCATTCAACAGAATACCACCAGAGAAAGTGAAATAGAGAAGTTTATTACCCACATGTCCTGGAGGAAGTACACAGCATGCCTTAAGGGACCACATGGGGAGGGTCAAGGCAGGGTGCAGACAGAGAGAGAGCCAGGACCTGAAGCACATGCCTTTACTAGGATCTGTGGGTGGAGCACTTTGGGATTCCTGGCCTATGACTGAACTGGTCAATTTGAGCCAAAAATAGCAGGGTTTCTGCAAGCCCCATGGGGGTCTTATTTGTTACAGGAGGGGAAGAACCAAAGAGATGGGGGAGACTGTTGATCACAAATACTGCTGGGGGAGTCATATCAGGAACTCACATTTGCTTGGGACTCTGTGGACTGTTATCTAGTACATGTGCTTACCTCAGGGGGCTTGTGTCAATTTAAGGCCCCACAGACCGCTTGGCCAAACAAAATGGATGCCGAGGCAATAATACCATGGAATAGCTTAAATTCTTGAAACATCTGTTTCTGTAAATAAAGTTTTATTATAACACAGTTCTTTACATATTGCCTAGGGATGGTTTTGTGCTACCAAGCAGAATCATTCAAGTAGTTGGGATAGTATGGCATGGCCTACTGAGTCCACAATTATTTACTATGAAGCTTTTTCCAAAAACAGTTTACCAACTCTTGTTCTAAAGTAGGGCATATCACTCAATCCAGTTAGCGTCAAAATCCAGCCACAGCAGCCAATCTTGTGCAGAGCCAGTACCTAGTTGTCCTCCTGTCTATTTTTTACCCTTGATCTGCTGTGCAGCATTGTGTGTTTCCTTCTGCCATCTTCAATGTTGGCTAGTTTCTACCTGAGTTAGGACAATAAAAGGTATTATGGGGAGATTAGGAAGAGAGAAAGAAGCCTGGTTATCGGTCTACTGCCACGTGGCTTCTGGAAGCTTCTTGAGTGAAGATTGTACCTCTTCTATGAATTACATTCATGACAGATTCTCCTTCTGTGGTTGTAGCTTCCACTTCTTGGTTTCTGGTCACATCACTTCTTCCTCGTTCCTTCAGATTAGGGATAAACTGGCTTCCTGTTGTTGGTAATCTTAGGGTTGCACTTGATCCCCTGTTTGGATTCTCGGCCCTAATATCACTTAAGTAACTACTTCCCTGCCTTCAGTTCTCTCTGCTGTAAATAACTGAAGTGATTTCTACTTTTCTAGTAGACAAGGGTCAGAAGAGAGGAAGCAAAGCAGCTCTAATTAGGGGTCTCCTTTGTGGTGTTATGTGGGATGCTAGCAGCTCCAGAGATCCAACTCAGCTACCAGGGATAATGAGCAATAACTAGGCTTCATGTAGGATACATTTAAGTCACATCTCAAGGATTATCAGAAATATTTGTGGAGTAATTACATTCCTGTGAGCAGGTGGGAGCTTGGTATCAGTGAGACTCAGGCACAAATATGAATGTGACTTCAATTTTACTCATAGAGTGGTGAAAGTGGGACATGTAGGTTACCAAAAGATTCCATTTTGAACTGTAGTACTGTTGATTTGTCATTATTTGTCATTACACTAATGCCATTCAACATTTTCCCTGAAAAACTAATTAAAAGAGTTATCATCAAGTCCATTATCTAGTAAGTCTGTGTCTTTATTCCTGTCTTACCCCTAGGTTCTTCATGACATTTTTTTTTCTTAAATTCCATATATATGTGTTAGCATATGGTATTTGTCTTTCTCTTTCTGACTTATGATAGGGAGGGTGGGAGAGAGGGAGACGCAAGAGGGAAGAGTTATGGGAACATATGTATATGTATAACTGATTCATTGTTATAAAGCAGAAACTAACACACCATTTTAAAGCAATTATACTCAAATTAAAAAAAGAGTTATCATTTCTTCTACAGGAAACAAAAGATATAATTGAAGAGATTTCAATCTGTTCATATTTCCATTATTGTCATTAAAAGTACACAACTTTCAGACTTCAATGCCCATTGCCAGTTCTAGTCTGCTAAGGTCTAGGGGAGTTACAGAGGCCAATATAATTTAAACTCATAGTTTGATAGGAACAGTCAGCCCTAGTTAAATGTCATCAATAGCTAATGCAGTTTGGACAGTTTAATTATGTACTTGTCTGAACACTTGTCACACTTCTGGTGACTTCAAAGCTGTGTAGTTGTCTTTGGCACTAAAATTTGCAAAGTGTTTTATAATCATTTTTATTAGTGCTTTTTCATATTAGATCAGACAAAAAATGTGACATGAAGAGGTTAAGTAACTTGACCAAAGCTAGACTGAACTGACAAGAAAAATTGAGGCTGATACAATTAGCTAAATGGTTCAAGTAAAATTAAAAGCACATCTCTTAGTTTGGGCAGGGAGGGATGGGAGGAGTTTAAATTACTAAGCTAATTATCTGATAATCACTTAACTCTCTGATCTAAGATTAAAATCCATGGTCCGCAAGTCAGTGTCAAAATACTTAGTGTATTGCTTAATGCTATATTTTTATTGAAATTATGAACCTATGTATTTAAAGATTCTGATGCCTTGTTTTTGAAGTTACATATTGATATCACCACCTAGTGGACTGATTTGTAATGAAGGCAGGCGTAGGGCTTGGGGGAGGAAAAGATGAGATCAGATGTTACTAGAGTCATTCATCCCTTATGCACACCTTCTCTCTCAGTTGCTTCACGTCTAATGTTGAACCTGAAAATTTTGTTCTGAATAACAACTTTCAGAGAAAGAAATTCAGCATCATGCTATTAACAGACATATCTTGCCTCCTCAAGGAGAAACAGATGAATGAAGTTCCCAGTGGCCAGGAAAACATGAACATATGTTAAAGTCATTAATGGCTGCGTTGCTTCTGTTTAGCAGCAAGGTATAAAGACACAACTGATTTGCCTTTTCCTCATTATAGAGTGTTAACAAGGAGAGTAGTTATGAAAGAAAAGATGAGGATGGCAGCATTCTTTAAATTAGAAGTAAAGGGTAAATCTAATACACAATGTATTTCTTCTGCTAAAAACAATACATTTTATAGAAAATCTATTTGGTATTTCTATTGCGATATATATCTATTATGTCATGGGGATCAATTGGGACACCGTTTTTTTTTTAATTTTTTTTTAATTTATTTATTTATGTCTGTGTTGGGTCTTCATTTCTGTGTGAGGGCTTTCTCTAGTTGCAGCAAGTGGGGGCCACTCTTCATTGCAATGCGCAGGCCTCTCACTGTCGCGGTCTCTCTTGTTGCGGAGCACAGGCTCCAGACGCGCAGACTCAGTAATTGTGGCTCATGGGCCTAGTTGCTCCGTGGCATGTGGGATCTTCCCAGACCAGGGCTCGAACCCGTGTCCTCTGCATTGGTAGGCAGATTCTCAACCACTGCGCCACCAGGGAAGCCCCGGGACACTGTTTTTGTTCAGTCTTTCTCATTTGTCCACTTTAGGACAGAACTGTCTTACTTAAACAACTGACTTGTATTGGTAGGTTTCCATGTTAGACAATTTTTCAGGGTCATTTTTGTAGGATTTTTTTTTGAAATGTAATATTTTTCGCATGTCCAAAGTACTAAAAGTTTATGCCTTTCCCTTTAGAGACAATGGTGTGCATGTCATTGATGAGCATCTTTAAAAGAAACAAACTTCTTCCTGTTAAATCAATCCTTCTATATCTGTACCACTTCTTTAGGTTTGTGACAAGAAAGACTAGCAGAAATAATAACTGCAGACATTCTGCATAGCACCTAAACTTTTTTAGCAATTGTGAAATCCAATAAAGGAGCTAAATCCTCAACAGTCACTTTGTAATAGCAGCAATCTTCTGGCTATTACACAATCATGTCTTAAAAATGAGATATTTTGCTCCATTAAATTACCATCTTGCATTAAAATGTCCTCATACATTTTCCATTCCTTTTCTAATTATTATTAGTTGGTTAAGTATGTTTAAAAGTCCAAGCAAGAAGCACCTGATGATTATATTATATAAAATATTGAAAATTTTAAAAAAGTTTAGACATCAGGCAAACATTTCGTGACAAATTTTTCTTCAGTGTGTTAGCATGAAATAAATACAAAAAGTGTGCATTTGCATTTGGAACTACTGGGTAGGTGAGCGACTTTTTTTTAACTTTTTTAACATCTTTATTGGAGGATAATTGCTTTACAATATCATGTTAGTTTCTGCTGTATAACAAAGTGAATGAGCTATACGTATACATATATCGCCATATCCCTTCCCTCTTGCGTCTCCCTCCCACTCTCCCTATTGCACCCCTCTAGGTGGTCACAAAGCACTGAGCTTATCTCCCTATGTGATGCAGCTGCTTCCCACTAGCTATCTATTTCACATTTGGTAGTGTATATATGTAAGTGCTACTCTCTCATTTCATCCCAGCTTACCCTTCTCCCTCCTTGTGTCCTCAAGTCCATTCTCTACGTCTGCGTCTTTATTCCTGTCCTGCCCCTAGGATCTTTGGAACCTTTTGTTTTATTTTTTAGATTCCACATATATATGTTATCATAGGGTATTTGTTTTTCTCTTCCTGACTTACTTCACTCTGTATGACAGACTTTAGGTTTATCCATCTCACTACAAATAACTCAATTTCGTTTCCTTTTATGTCTAAGTAATATTCAATTGTATATATGTGCCACATTTTCTTTGTCCATTCATCTGTCGATGGACACTTAGGTTGCTTCCATGTCCTGGCTATTGTAAATAGAGCTGCAATAAACATTGTGGTGCATGACTCTTTTTGAAATTATGGTTTTCTAAGGGTATATGCCCAGTAGTGGGATTGCTGGGTCATATGGTAGTCCTATTTTTAGTTTTTAAGGAACCTTCATACTATTCTCCATAGTGGCTGTATCAATTTACATTTCCACCAACAGTGTATGAGGGTTCCCTTTTCTCCACACCCTCTCCAGCATTTATTGTTTGTAGATTTTTTGATGATGGCCATTCTGACTGGTGTGAGGTGATGCCTCATTGTACTTTCGATTTGCATTTCTCTAATGACGAGTGATGTTGAGCATCTTTTCATGTGTTTGTTGTCAATCTGTATATCTTCTTTGGAGAAATGTCTATTTAGGTCTTCTGCCCATTTATGGATTGGGTTGTTTGGTTTTCTGATATTGAACTGCATGAGCTGCTTGTAAGTTTTAGAGATTAATCCTTTGTCAGTTGCTTCATTTGCAAATATTTTCTCCCATTCTGAGAGTTGTCTTCATGTCTTGTTTATATTTTCCTTTGCTGTCCAAAAGTTTTTTAGGTCCCATTTGTTCAGTTTTGTTTTTATTTCCATTTTTATAGGAGGTGGGTCAAAAAGATCTTGCTGTGATTTATGTCATAGAGTGTTCTACCTATGTTTTCCTCTAAGAGTTTTATAGTGTCTGGCCTTACATTTAGGTCTTTAATCCATTTTCAGGAGATTTTTGTATATGGTGTTAGTAAGTATTCTGATTTCATTCTTTTACATGTAGCTGTCCAGTTTTCCCAGCACCATTTGTTGAAGAGGCTGTCTTTTATCCATTGTATATTCTTGCCTCCGTTATCAAAGATAAGGTGACCATATGTGCGTGGGTTTCTCTCTGTACCTCCTGTCATGTTACATTGATCTATATTCCTAGCTTTGTGCCAGTACCATATTGTCTTGATTACTGTAGCTTTGTAGTATAGTCCAAAGTCCAGGAGCCTAATTCCTCCAGCTTCGTTTTTCTTTCTCAAGATTGCTTTGGCTATTTGGGGTCTTTTGTGTTTCTATACAAATTGTGAAAATATTTGTTCTAGTTCTGTGAAAAATGTCAGTGGTAGTTTGATAGGGATTGCACTAAATCTGTAGATTGCTTTGGATAGTATAGTCATTTTCATAATGTTCATTCCTCCAATCCAAGAACATGGTGTATCTCTCCATCTATTTGTATCATCTTTAATTTCTTTCATCAGTGTCTTACAGTTTTCTGCATACAGATCTTCTGTCTCCTTAGGTAGGTTTTTTCCTAGGTATTTTATTCTTCTTGTTGCAGTGGTAAATGGAAATGTTTCCTTAATTTCTCTTTCAGATTTTTCATCATTAGTGTAGAGGAATGCAAGAGATTTCTGTGCATTAATTTTGTATCCTGCTACTTTACCAGATTCATTGATTAGCTCTAGTAGTTTTCTGGTAACATATTTAGGATTCTCTGTGTAGAGTATCATGTCATCTGCAAACAGTGACTTGTTTTACTTTTTCTTTTCCAATTTGTATTCCTTTTATTTCTTTCTCTGCTCTGATTGCTGTGGCTAAAACTTCCAAATCATTTTGAATAATAGTGGTGAGAGTGGGCAACCTTGTCTTGTTCCTGATCTTAAAGGAAATGTTTTCAGTTTTTCACCATTGAGAACTATGTTAGTTGCAAGTCTGTCATGTATGGCCTTTATTATGTTGAGGTAGATTCCCTGTATGCCTACTTTCTGGAGGGTTTTTATCATAAACGGGAGTTGAATTTTGTCAAAAGCTTTTGTCTGTATCTATCGAAATGATCATATGGTTTTTCTCCTTCAATTTGCTAATAAGATTTATCACATTGAATGATTTGCATATATTGAAGAATTCTTTCATTCCTGAGATAAACCCCACTTGATCATAGTGTATGCTCCTTTTAATGGATTCTGTTTGCAAGTATTTTGTGGAGGATTTTTGCATCTATGTTCATCAGTGATATTGCCTGTAGTTTTCTTTTTTTGTGACATCTTAGTCTAGTTTTTGTATCAGAATACTGGTGACCTCGTAGAATGAGTTTGGGAGTGTTCCTCCCTCTGCTTTATTTTGGAAGAGTTTAAGAAGGATAGGTGTTAGCTCTTCTCTAAATGTTTCATAGAATTTGTCTCTGAAGCCATCTGGTCCTGGGCTTTTGTTTGTTGGAAGATTTTTAATCACAGTTTTAATTTCAGTGTTTGTGATTTGTCTGTTTCTATTTTCTATTTCTTCCTGGTTCAGTCTTGGAATGTTATGTTTTTCTAAGAATTTGACAATTTCTTCCAGGTTGTCCATTTTATTGGTATATAGTTACTTGTAGTAATCTCTCATGATCCTTTGTATTCTTCAGTGTCAGTTGTTACTTCTTCTTTTTCATTTCTAATTCTGGTGATTTGAGTATTCCCCCTTTTTTTCTTGATGAGCCTGGCTAACGGGTTATCAATTTTGTTTATCTTCTCAAGGAACAAGCTTTTAGTTTTATTGATCTTTGCTATTGTTTCCTTATTTCTTTTCCATTTATTTCTGATCTGAGCTTTATGATTTCTTTCCTTCTGCTAACTTTGGGTGTTTTTTTGTTGTTGTTGTTGTTCTTCTTTCTCTAATTGCTTTAAGTGTAAGGTTAGGTTATTTATTTGAGATGTTTCTCATTTCTTGAGGTAGGAATGTATTACTATACACTTCACTCTTAGAACTATTTTTGCTGCATTTTATAGGCCCTGGGTCATCCTGTTTTCATTGTCACTTGTTGCTATGTATTTTTTGACTTTCTCTTTGATTTCTTCAGTGATATCTTGGTTATTAAGTAGCATATTATTTAGCCTCCATGTGTTTGTACTTTTTCCAGTTTTTTTCCTGTAATTGATATCTAGTCTCATAGTGTTGTTGTTGGAAAAGATACTTGATACGATTTCAACTTTCTTAAATTTAAGGCTTGATTTGTGACCCAAGATATGACCTATCTTGTAGAATGTTCCATGAGCACTTTAGAAGAAAGTGTATTCATTGTTTTTGGATGGAATGTCCTATAAGTATCAATTAAGTCCATCTTGTTTAAAGTATCATTTAAAGTTTGTGTTTCCTTGTTTATTTTCATTTTTGTTGATCTGTCCATTGATGAAAGTGGGGTGTTAAAGTCCCCTACTATTACTGTCGATTTCCCCTTTTATGGCTGTTAGCACTTGCCTTATGTATTGAAGTTCTCCTATGTTGGGTGCACAAATACTTACAATTGTTTTATCTTCTTCTTGGATTGATCCCTTGATCATTATGTAGTGTCCTTTTTTGTCTCTTGTAATAGTCTTCAATTTAAAGTCTATTTTGTCTTATATGAGAATTGCTACTCCACCTTTCTTTTGATTCCCATTTGCATGGAATATCTTTTACCATCCCCTCACTTTCAGTCTGTATGTTTTCCTAGGTCTGAAGTGGGTCTCTTGTAGACAGCATACATACAGGTCTTGTTTTTGTATCCATTTAGCCAGTCTATGTCTTTGTTTGGCGCACTTAATCCATTTACATTTAAGGTAATTATCAATATGTATGTTTCTATTACCATTTTCTTAATTGTTTTGGGTTTGTTTATGTAGGTCTTTTCCTTCTCTTGTGTTTCCTGCCTAGAGAAGTTCCTTTAGCATTTGTTGTAAAGTTGCTTTGGTGTTCCTAAATTCTCTTAACTTTATCTTGTCTGTAAAGGTTTTAATTTCTCCTTCAAATCTTAATGAGATCCCTGCTGGTTAGAGTAATCACTCTTGTAGGGTTTTTTTTCCCTTTCATCACTTAAATATGTCCTGCCACTCCCTTCTGTCTTGCAGAGCTTCTGCTGAACAATCAGCTGTTAACTTTATGGGGATTCCCTTGTTGCTTTTCCATTGCTGCTTTTAATATTTTTTCTTTGTATTTAATTTTTGATAGCTTGATTAATATGTGTCTTGGCGTGTTTCTCCTTGGATTTATCCTATATGGGACTCTCTGCCCTTCCTGGACTTGGGTTGCTATTTCCTTTCCCATGTTAGGAAAGTTTTCAACTATAATCTCTTCAAATATTTTCTCAGACCCTTTCTTTTTCTCTTCGTCTTCTGGGACCCCTATAATTCGAAGGTTGGTGCATTTAGTGTTGTCCAGAGTTCTTGTAGACTGTCCCCAATTATTTTCATTCTTTTTTCTTTATTTTGTTCTGCAGAACTTATTTCTACTATTTTATCTTCCAGGTCACTTATCCATTCTTCTGCCTCAGTTATTCTGTTATTGATTCCTTCTAGAGAATTTTTAATTTCATTTATTGTGTCATTCATCATTGTTTGTTTGCTCTTTAGTTCTTCTAGGTCCTTGTTAAATGTTTCTTGTATTTTCTCCATTCTATTTCCAAGATTTTGGATCAGGTTTACTATCATTACTCCTAATTCTTTTTCAGTTAGACTACCTATTTCATCTTCATTTATTTGGTCTGGTGGATTTTTACCTTGCTCCTTCATCTGCTGTGTATTTCTCTGTTTTCTCATTTTGTTTAACCTACTGTTTTGGGGGTACTTTTCATAGGCTGCATGTTCATTGTTCCCATTGTTTTTGGTGTCTGTGCCCAGTGGTGAGGTTGATTCAGTGGGTTGTGTAGGCTTCCTGGTAGAGGGGACTGTGACTGTGTTCTGGTGGATGGGGTTGTATCTTGTCTTTCTGGTGGGCAGTGCTGCGTACAGTGGTGTGTTTTGGCAAGTCTGAGAACTTAGTTTGATTTTAGGCAGACTCTCTGTTAATGTGTGGGGTTGTGTTCCTGTCTTGCTAGTTGTTTGGCCTGGGGCATCCAGCACTGGAGTTTGCTGTCTGTTGGATGGACCTTGGTCTTTGTATTCAGATGTAGTTCTCTGGGAGAGCTCTTGCTGATTGATATTACGTGGGTCCAGGAGGTCTCTGGTGGTCCAATGTCCTGAACTCAGCTTTCCCATCTCAGAGGCTCAGGCCTGACACCAGGCCAGAGCACCAAGATTCTGTCAGCCACACTGCTGAAGGCTCCACTGGGGGAGGATCTGTTTGCAAGTTTCTGTATGGTTGCAGGGAGGATTCAGTTCTTGAGGGCTGTGGGACTGAAGGTCTCAGTTCCTCAAGGAATGTGGATAAGAGGTCCCCTTCAGTTCTTTGCCATGTGTATCTCTCTTAAGGCAGCTCACATATGACAGCTCAGGTGTTTCAGGGGACTCAGCACGGGTCCAGCTATGAGGGGCTGGTAAGCCATGAGTGTCTGGAGCAGCTTAGAGAATGGCTGACTCAGACCTGTTTTTCTAAAATAAATTTATTTATTTTTGGCTGCATTGGGTCATCATTGCTGTGTGCAGGCTTTTCATTGCCATGGCTTCTCTTGTTGTGGATCACAGGCTCTAAGTACACAAGCTTCAGTCGTTGTGGCTTACAGGCTCTAGAGCGCAGGCTCAGTAGTTGTCACACACGAGCTTAGTTGCTCTGAGACATGTGGAATCTTCCTGGACCAGAGTTCAATCCCATGTCCCCAGCATTGGCAGGCAGATTCTTAACTACTGCACCATGAGGGAAGTCCGTGAGTAACTTTTTTAAACTCTTGAGATCTAATAATGCATCTACTTATAAACACCAAATGAGATACATATATTATTAATTTTGGTCTCATCCATAAAGACACATCTTGGATAATCTCATATTTACTATTCATATTGAAAGCAGTTATTTGGGCAATGTATTAAAAATATATATTTTTTTTACAAAGAATTCTACAGGATATGGGACATTTAAAAGAATCTTGGAATAAAAAAAATTCTTTAGTCCCTTTGGGCCTTCCAATAGGCTTTAGAATACATATGCATGCTTGTGTATGTATGTGTGTCTCTGTGTGTGTGTGTGTGTGTGTGTGTGTGTGTGTGTGAATATATATACTCAGTGATTAAGGAGTTATGGATATAATAAATATGTATTTTAGCTCAGTGTCTGATATTATTATTTGGCATCCTATTAAGCTGCACTCTGGTGATATGACTCATTTCCTCTTTCTATTTCTCCACCTAAAAATTTCAATTTTAGGTTTAATTTTTTTTTTTAGAAAAGTATAGATGTGCACAATTTAAAAGGTCAAAGGTCTTGTTTGTTTGGTATTTTTAATAACGGTTCCTACTTGCTCTTTTTCACCATTCCTCAGCAAGCAACCACTTTGATTTCTTGTAGATGATAATTTTGGTAATTATGTCAATGTCTTCAAATAATGTGGAATTGATATCCATTATGGAAGTGAGAAATCTGCTCTTTCCTTCCCTCACTTAACCCCAGAGCCTGAACTTCATTCACATACTCCCCACTCATATTCATAATATCCTAACATTGTCACCTTGTGTGGATCATTTTCTGAGTTTACATTATGCTATGGTAATTATAATCACCACTGAGCAATGTGGTAAGATATGATTACTTTTTCTTCCCTGAACAATTTTTTGCTCTCTCTCTAGAGATAGACTAGTGATTATATTATTTTTTATTAGCTTAGCTATGTTTTTTTTAATTCCACTTCAAAGCCTTTGGACACTTGCCATATTCTTTCAAAACATCCAAATGTGTCAGGTATTTATCTTCCTGAAGACTTCTCTCCCAGAACCTTCTGAACTGCCTCAATCTGAACTGATTGTCCCCTGTGCCTGGTGTGCAGTTAGCAACATGAAATTTCCCTTCACCAACTTCTTGGGTTTGGATCACATGCTTTCTCTAACTCTCGACTTTTTTTCCTTGAATTATTCCACTATTAAGTGAAGCACATCTTGAGAAAGAATACAAGGAAGGTAAAATTTTGAGACTGAAACCCAGCAGGACTCTGTGGGACTTTCCCAAGGACAGACCTTTGTGTTCCCCATCTCTTGTTTGTAGAAAAGCCTTAGCCTACTAGGCTTTTCTGACTTCCAAAGAGGAAATTTAATCAGAGAAGTAAGAAAATACAGAAACAGAGGAAAACAAACAAGACAAAGTAAAAATAGTTTAGCCATAAAACAAAGTCAATGACATTTAGTTCCTCCTCAAGAGCTATAGATAATCTCCTAAGCCACATCCTTGAGTTGTTTTGCTAAAACAAAATACTAAATACTAAAAACCCCACTGGATGGAAGACATTAGCTGCTGACCACCAGCACATAGACCCTAGACCTGCTGGAACCAGTAGGTTAATGATGTTGATTCCCCTAAACACTACAGTCACCTCATCACCAACCAATCAAAAGAATGTCCATCAGCAGATCACACACCCTGTGATACTCTCCCTCACCCTGTCTTTTGAAAGCTTTCTCTGAAAGCCTTTGGGGAATTACAGTCTTTTGAGTATGAGCTTCTCATCCTCCTTGCTTGGCCCCCATTGGGCACCTTGCAATAAACAATGCAGTTTTCTTCACCACAACCTGGTGTCAGTAGATTGACCTTGCTCAATAGTTTTCTGATATTTATCACTCTGGTCATTGAATTTACATTTTTAGCCAAAGTGTTTATTTCATGTCTATAACATTGAATGTGAAGAACACTACCACACACTTACCCTGTTACACAAATTAAATAAAAGCTTTTCTCAGAAAAATCCCTTTGTGAGATTGATATCTAGTTAATGGATGGTATAATTTTTTTCTATCAATACTTAACAGAAAAGAATTCGACTTTGCATTTTATTCCCCCATAATTAACACCCACATTGATATTGTAGATGAAAGAATTTTGTATTCATTTTGTTGACAGAATGATTTGAGACCAAGGAGGAAATGCCATTTGACAACCTCTGCATATTCTTCATTCTGGGGAGAAATGTATTCTGCTAGCTGTCCAATCAATTAGGTAGACAAAATGAATTTCATCATAATTCTGTCAACAAAATGCTAACTTGGTTAAATTATTCTCTCCACAAAATGAATTAACTGAAAAATCCTTTTGTCCACAAAATAGATTTAAGCATTTAGTGAAGCCTTGTAAATACTATCGTCTGTTAGTTTAGTATGAGTATTGTAAATATGTGGATTGGCTATGTCAGCATTTCTAGTTCTTTAGAGGTTATTGACCTGTCTGTTGTAGTTTTCCTTTCCATTTCAGGTCAAGTGGAGAATGAAGTCAATTATCCAGAGAATAGCATATGGTAGATAAATATAGCACTGTCCAAAACTACTGTAAGTTAGTTCCATTTGAGCATTATGCATTTTTACAAAGTATAATTTAACAAGCTTGCCAACTAATTGTCTTTAATTAGGGCTTCAAATGCAATAAGTCATTTCAGGGATAATTCTTCATAAAGAAAAGAGACTGATGGTTCAACTTCCTGACAAGGTGCTCTAAAGGAAATAAGCCTTTTAAACATACTACAATACATCATTTAAAAAATTATCCAGTATCACCTTCTATGATATTGTTCTTCCCTTTGAGCATATGAGCATTTTAAAATGGAAAATTTTGAGTTGCAGTGTAATATTTTTAATAAAAAAATTTTATTTGGGCCCAGCTTACAGTATTTGATAGAGATTTTTTTAAAGAATTGTTCATCAATGTGATGTCCAGGAACATATAGTTTGATGCACGTTTATTTTAAAGTATTTACTTGTTTATGAAAATATGGAATAGCTGTTTAACAATAAGTTTTTCTTTTAATTGTTATATTTAATCAATTGTATAAATTGACATTTCTCACCAAACCTAAATCCAGTAGGAATAGAGAATTTTTAGATTATTAAATAATGTTTTTATTTCTATGAATATTTCATTGGCTTTGGAGAGACACTATTATCTTCTGTTATTCCAGTAGTTGTCAAATTATTTAATTTGAAAGATGATTATGTTTCATATCAAATCTTTACATGATCACTCTTTTGTTTGATTGGAATAGAATAGACTAGGAAGAATAAGAGAGTTAATAGGAAAATTAATAAGATAGTTCTCTGCACAAAATATGCTCATGATTGAGAAGCATAGGTTTAAGGGAGTTTTAACTGGTGACAATATGGAAAGGTGACTTTCCCAATCAATTCTTACCTAAAAATGAAGTCATGTTATTTTTAAAAACAAAATATGGTGTGACAATTCTGTACCACTTAAAAAAATAATGTCTTCAATGGTATCACTTTCAGTAAAATAAATTTATCACTAATACATGTTGTAAGGACCAGAAAATCATTTTTTCTTACTAACTAAAATATGTGATAGACCATTTAAGCAGAAATATGAACTAAATTTTCCCACTGAGTTTAGATTAGGAACAAAATGAAAATCAATAAGGGAGATATTGCTGTGTCCCCAACATGAAAACAGTGACTGACACTTAGTAGATGCTCAGCAAATATTTGTTGAATAATTGAACAAACTATCATAAATTTCCCTTCTCACAAAGTATGCCAGATTTTATATAACCTAATCAACATGTATAATATTTTGCTTTCCTCCTAAAATTATTAATCCTTTGTCATACATAGAAGTAGTGTGTGAAGAAAAAGTAACATGGATAAACATGTTACTGGACTTGTCTATTTTTGACAGAAGTAGAAAAATCTTCATTTGCAGAAATAGAGAACAGAGTTCTGGTGTGATTTGTTCCTGTTTGGAACAAACACGTGCATAGGAATCAGGTTCTCATTCTGTTTTAGTGAGATCATTTTGTAATCTGTTTTGTCTTTCTCTTTGAAATTATTGAATTTAGAGAATTCCAGAGGATTACATAATTCAAGCCATATTACTAATGATAAGAAAGTTAAAGGACATTGATGGAGAAAAATATGCAAGTGGTTTGTCATGCACAGACTGTGAAATGGGCTAATTAAGTCCCATAACACGGTTCATAAATTCTAGCAAGAAATAATGACCAGCTGGAAGGTTATGGGAAAGATCTAAATGCACATGGAATGGTATCATCTTCAAACTTGAATACTTTGAAACATTGTCATTGAAAACTATTATCATGATTCTCCAAATCTCTGCTAGAGAGACCATATTCTCTTTTATGATTCTATAGTTACAGGTTAAGAATTAATAAATTATATGTATAAATATAATACAAATTAATATATAATTAAAACTTCAGTAATTAACACATAGTGTGCAATATAATCAGTGGTAATATAATATATATTAATTAATCTATAACATAATATTTTATTATGTATATTCTGCATATAATTTTATGTATACTGTGAAACTAGGCAAGACATAAGCAAGGCACAGATATATAACTACACAAATACATTTATAGGTATATTACTAAAGGAAGTCCATGAACTACTAATGATGAAATGTTAGTCACATAGGCTGATTCAAAACACATCACATACAAATGCATAGTATTTTATGTTAATTTTATACTACAGATGACTAACAAAGTGAGAATGATTTTATGATAATGTAGTTATCCTTGTTTCCTTTTTGTTTCATTTTGCTTATTTATATTTTGTGTTTCTTTACAGTAGAATGCTTTGTTTTTTAATTGAAAAGCAAGCAATTAAAATAAGATTATATATTTTAATAAACATAGTAATATATATACATAATATAATAATATATATTATGATAAACTACATTTGCAATAAATTATTTTTCCAGACTAATATAACACATATGAGATCGTGTATTTTTGTGGATGTGTTGCAGCACATGGAATCAGGAGACATTCTCATACTTCCATATTCCACAGAATACAAAACATTGATCACCATTTTATGTAGGAATAATATTGAAATGCTTGTAAATTTTAAGGGCCAAGTATGTTTAATTCACTGCTCTATTATCAGCCCCTAGCACAGGGTCTGGAATATAGTAGAATGAATGATCACAGAAGTTTCAGCCTCTTTTCCTTTCCACATATACAGAGTATCTGCCCCCTCTACCCCTGATTCACCTACCTGGCTGTTGCTTCTCCTGGTCACGTGCTTTGCTCCCCCCCATCCCATCCCTTCCAATTTCACTCTAGGTCAAACTCTTAATTTGCTTTTGGTCAACACCTGAAACTCAGGGACTAAGTCCCCTTTGGTGTGACTCATTATTACTCTGGCAGTGTTCAGCATATATGTGAAATTTTAAAAGTTACACTAATACCATCCTAGTCTCTTACTTCTTCTCAAATCACTTTCTGTAGCTGCTTGGGTAAAACAGAATTTACCACACCATGGGGTTACTGAAGATAACCATAATATATGAAAAACTATGCACAAGGGTAAGCTAAATATGACCATGACAATAGTCCAAGGAAATTGAACAAAAGACAAAGTTAGATTATCCCCAAGTCTTGTTCTTCTGTTTTGAGGACAATATTTTCTTTAAATTTCAATAGAGAAAAAAAAGAAAAGTCTTTGTTACAAAGCCCCTACTCTTCCTCAGGAATTCTTTCTAATCAGATGGCTTGGTCTTAATAAAGGATTGTTATGGGTTGGTTTCTGGGAAATCAGACTCAGAGGTGGAATTTTACATACAGGATGCTTATGAAGAGGTGCCGTAGAGAGAGGGAAGGAAGCAGGAGTGGGCAGAGGGAGAAGTCAATCTGCAAAGCCTGCCTGAAGCCTTTACCAATTCTACAGGAAGCTATGGAGCCAGAGTGGTGCATTGGTGTAGTGTCCAGGAAAAACTCCTCTGTAATCCTCCATCATACTTAGACCCTGCATCAATTAGTCACTGGAGATGAGTCTCCCAGGGTAGGAACATTAGCATGAGCAAGGTGGCTGTCTTAACCTGAAGTGATCCTTCAGGGGTTGGCTGCTGACAGAACACCCAGCAGCTGAGGAAACAAGATTGGGAAACATCATTGATTGGGGAAATAATTTTGATTGGGGACCTGGAAAGAGCATCACAACATCCACAATGGACCAACTCCAACCAATTTAATTTTGCAGCTCCAACAACATAGAGAAGTACATTTTCTAAGAGTTGAGTGACTTAGACTAAAATGACATATGAAGTTGTGTGTTTGTGTGCATATGAGAAACTGTGAAGAGCAAGAGGTAGGAGGTTGAGGTCTTTCGACGTACATTCTTGAACAGGTTTGAGCACTCCCAGACCCCTTAGTGTCTGAAGTCTCCCACTAAGTCTGAGGTGGAAAAGTTTCTCTTCATTTTTCCTAGGCTTCTGGGTTGTAATTACTGGATCAATGACACATTCACAAACAATTCCCCAACACAATAATTCCTAGAGATGGTAAAGTCTAAGTCCATACTGAGCAAAGGAAATATTTTTCCTAATTGTAATATTAGCTACACCAAAATCCACAAAAACTAATAAAGATTTATATTACAGTACTCAGCAGTGTTGGTCCCTTTTATTCACTCTTCTCCTTTCAGGCTACCTTTTACCCGATGCATAATAAATTATGTCTTCCCACTTTCATTTGCCTGGAAAAATATTTCTTTTCCAGGACCCAGCCAAGGTGCTATGCTCTCCAGTGAGTTTTCCCTAATTCTCAGCATGAATTTAAACTTTCTCCTTTGTGTTCATACAATATTCAATAAATAACACAAATAATTTACCTTACCATGCTAAAATTACCTGTTTGGATTTTTGTATACACTGAAATGAAAGAAAAGTCCTTGAATATAGCGGCTGTATTTTGTGTGTGTGTGTGGGTGTGGGTGTGTGTGTGATTTTTTTACTTTTTATTGGAGTATAGTTGATTTATAATGTTGTGTTAGTTTCAGGTGTACAGCCAAGTGAATGTTTTTGACTTAGTGACCAGACCACTAGTTGTCACAAAATAGGCAATAGATATTTGTTATTGAAGGGGAGGATGGCAACTCTGGCGCTACCTCATTCTTGCATAAAGAATATGTTCCTGAATAGATGATTTTGGGGGAAAATGAATTGATTAATATCCAGTTTCCATTATTTGAAAGGCTACTACCAATGCTGGGTTGGGAAATAGACAGTGTTATGTTATCACTTCACATCCACTGGTAAACTGAGGTTTAAAGAGGTTAATAAAAACACAAATCTCTTGAAAGTAATACTGCTAATGAAGAGCTGATATCAGAGCCAGATCATCTGACATTCTTTTCATTACACAAGGCAAGACCTCAAAGGAGCTGCTGGCTACCCTAGGTTAGTGAAATGCAGTGTTGATTTTTTAGCCAATCTGAGGGTCAAATGAACTATTGTATGTAAAACTGGTCGACAAGTGAAAATTTAGAGTTCTAAAACTCCTAGTTGTCATAATTATTTTTGCTGTTATTATTATTCTGTGAAGCTTTGCATGTAAGCCTTTTATTATTGAAATTGCTTACATAACTAATGTCCTGTTCTGTAGGAAGGCAAATCTTGATTAGAAAGCCTATTTCTATTATACTTTCTGTCTTCACTAGAAAAAGAAGCAAAAAAGTGCTTCTATACTGATGTTTCCTATTTTGTATTATAATTACATCCACTCCAGCAATTGCATCTTTGAAAGAAATAATAGAAAAGAATCATGCTATGGTAAGCAAAGAAGCGTATTGATGATAACTTCATGTGGATAGTGATAGTTTTCTCAGTTGCCAGCATTACACAATAAACAGTGTTTTGGAGCTAAAGTGATAACTTGGGATTGGCTATATTGTATCACTGAACACCATTTCCCATCTACATCATTTCTTGTATAAGCTGAGAAGTTAATGTTTAGCAGAAGTGAAAGTGAACAATAACAGGAGCAAAATGTTGCATTAATACTTAATGTAATGCTTTTTGAGAGTATAAAAGGAATAAAATAATTCAAATGCAAACGTTGTCTGCCAGGATACTTTCAATTTAAATGTTTTGCTAGGAATGCTTTTATTTTGCTGGAGTTTTGCTTGTGAGAAATAAGAACACTATAAATAACTGTATGCTTGCCTTCTAACATTTCAAATGAATCCATGATGATCCTCTCACTTTTTCCTATGGTTCTCTAAAATGGTAGTTCCTAGACTTTCAGATGTCACATAGCAATTAGAGGTTTGCAAACATTTTATTTTAACAAATAAAAACATTTGCTCAAGAGCTACTGTATGAATGCTAACCATAATTTTATTAAATAAAAGATTTAACCCAATAACTATAAAAATGTTAAATAAATTTTATTTTATGAATCACTATTGAAATAATCCTCTTTCTTCCCTTGTTATGAAAGAAGGACACAATATATAGGCTTGGCATATAGAATAGCTCTCATTTTTATCTCAGTTGAAAAAAAGATGCACAGATTGACCTTGTATTTGAAATGGTATGTTTATATTACCTAATTAATTTCCAGTAATACTTAATATTATTAGATTTTAATTTAAAAATTGAATGCTTGAGAAAATTCACTCTGCTTGGTGTTTCCCAGGCTTTATTAAATCAGAATGTATTCTATGCCCCAACTTTCTTGATTGCATACTTCAAAAAGTAGATTCTTATTGAAATGCTAAATTTCAATAAGAAACCAATGCCCTGTAAAAGAAATCAATTGAACAATTTATTCAATTGAACTCAGGAAAATGAACTATTCTTTTAAGCGTTTTGGACCAGAGGGTGCTTTTTAATGAGAAAATCATTTTATCTTTTTTCTTGTTATTTACAGAACTGAAGAAAAAAGCCTGCCTAATTTCCCAAGCTCTTATATCACAACGTCTGAATTTATGCATATGTTCAAAATGGCTTCACAAGCTTTCAGAGAAGGACATTAATGTCAGTGGGGGGTATGATTCACTACTTTAATATGTTCTCTTTATTGATTTCAAGACAAATAAAACATATATGATTTCCAGTAAGCAACTGGGTAAATAACGGTTGAAAGAAATGGACTAAGAGAGAATTTTGCCCTATTCTCCATGACTCTGATAAACTCATTGCTAGAAACTATGTTCATTCTGAGGATAATAAGAAACAAATGAGAAAAAATTTGAGAGATAAGCACAAATAATAATTAAGGGTTTCTCTGAGAAAAATAAATAAATGAAGTAAAACAATAAAACTTGGCCAAACAATAACCAAGCAAATGTATACATTAACAACTATGATTTTTTTGATAGGCACAAAAACCAAAGGGGCAAACATATTATTTAGCAGACTGCATGGAATCATAAATGGAAACAGCTGAATACCAAATGGTTTTCTAAAGTAATATTGAAAGATTAATTCTCCCTGAGACTTTAGAAGTAGATTGTGTTGGACACTAAATCTAGCATTTCTAAGTTCCAGGAAACTATGATTTCTCATTATTCATATAACTCCAGCCAGGAGTCAAAGAACAAGGGCTTGAACTTTTCCTATGCGGAGTTCTGAGCTTCAGTGTTCAAACATTTACTTGTAGGTTGCATACAAGGCAACTGTGGTGAGGAGTTAGATGTCTAGAAACCTCTCAGGGGAGCACCAAGCCCTGTTGTATTTTGAGAATAACTTCAGGACCAGGGCTTGTTTAGTAAGTGTGGTCAATAGCAGAGCTAACCTTTCCAGGAGTGGCTGAGATCCAGAGAGCAGACAACTGAAGGAAGAGGTCAGAAGTAACATATTTAGGAGGGTATCAGGATGTCAAGTTATAAGGAAAGGAAATCGTATAGTCAAGGTGGAGATCATTCATATTTAAGATGAGCAGTAAATAATGGCAGAAAACGTGTGAATTGTGCAGAGTATAGGATTATGAGTTTTTAGTCCAAGTAGAAGTAGACCTGGTGTCAGTAAAAATGAGATTCCTATAAGGACACCTGATCTTATAAGAGTGTAAGAAAGACCCAGGAACCAGAGGAGCTGAGACAGTTATTAGGGAATCAAAGCAGTGAACTGAGTACATAATTAGAGATTAGAACCCCATTGCTGGGGAAATAAGAAGGAAAAATCTGGCTTAGTCATAGGAGAATAATGCAAAAATAAGAGAACTAAAGTCACAGCAGATGCAATAGCAGCTACAAGAGATGAGGCTGATCACTAAACTATTAGCATATTATTCTGAGTTTTCTTACTTGATATCCTTCCTCTAATCTGAACCAAGCCCTGATCTGTGGCAAAGATGAACCACAAAATGGAACTTAATTGGTGCAGTCTTTGAAGATTCTAACCTTTATATGAGGAACCCATATAATTTGTAATATTCTCCCAAAATTCAGAGAGGGTCTTTCAGCTTTCAAGTTATCTCAAAACAAAGTAACTTAGACATTACATAATTATTCCCAAAGATCTATTGGGGAAAGGGAAGCTGGACATAGGTATCATCGGTAGTAACACAGAATGTACAAGGATATGGTATTAGTTTCTAAAGCTTCTCTACTAGCATGAATTGGTATACTGCCACAATTTACCTGACAAGTGTACTATTTATATTAGAAGTTTTCTTCAAACTTCAAAGAAACCTCCAAAGAAAGTGTTAAAGAGAGCTGAAATCAATTTATCTCATTTTATTCAATTCACAATTATTTATTTGGTTAAATTAATATGTGGCAAGCATTGTACTAGGGCTTGGAAATAGAGATGAATAAAACAAAATTATAATTCTCAAAAAGCTTGAGTCTAGTAAAGAAATATACATTAGCATACATTCCAAAGAAAATATTTATGATTCAGTTATAACTGTGTACAGTAAAAACTCACCAACAAAGAAACATAAAAGAGCATAATGGAAGTGATTAACTCTACCTGACTGTCTAAGGGTCAACAATGCACTTCATAATTTGACGTTAAAATTTTCCTAATTTCTTCAAAAGGCAAAATTGATCAGAGTCAAAATATCATGAGTTGTGTTAATAATTTTTTAATGGGGGCTGGTTGAGAAGAGAGGATGAGTTATTTTGTTAAATTTTAAAAGTTAAAAATAATTCACTGGCATTTCCAATTGCTTTCTTGTTCTCTTTTCCCATCTACTTTAGTGCCATAAATCATAATACCATTTCATTCAGAGCAAATGCACAAAAATCTCATAGTTCATTTGTAATGTCTGTTCATAGCCCTCAGCTGTAGGATGGGAAGTTTCTAGAACTAAGAGAGATATTTCACGGACAGAGAAGGTAAAGTAGGAAGAGGAATCCTGAAATCCCTCAATTCTTGAGCCAAAAAAAAATAGTTTAAAAACTGTTAACCAAAATTATGTTTTTCCTTTTTTTAATAAGTGTAATTAAGAACTGTATAAATAAATTTGAATTTATAAGAATTGTAAAATAAAGATATATAAATCTGACTAGAGCCAAATATAGTGTTTGGTATATAATATCTTTTAATAAATATTCATTGAATAAATTAATGAAAGAATGAGTTGGATAAAGAATTATTATGGATAACAGGAAAATTTGAGATCAAAAGAATTATTTTAATATTCCTAATCCATTCTAATGGGATTATTTTTGACCTTAGGAAGGCCATCAAAGTGGTATGTGACTACAGTATTTTTTTTTTTTTTTTTTTTTTTGCGGTATGCGGGCCTCTCACTGTTGTGGCCTCCCCCGTTGCGGAGCACAGGCTCCGGACGCGCAGGCTCCGGACGCGCAGGCTCAGCGGCTATGGCTCACGGGCCCAGCCGCTCCGCGGCATATGGGATCCTCCCAGACCGGGGCACGAACCCGTATCCCCTGCATCGGCAGGCGGACTCTCAACCACTTGCGCCACCAGGGAGGCCCAGACTACAGTATTTTTAATGCAACAGAAATAACCTTATCTAATTCAGCTAGGTAGTAGAACTGATTATGCTGGTCAAACTAAACAAATGAAGAGTGCTGAATTATACTCTCCGACCTGCTGCTACATTGTTTTTTGTTTTTTGTTTTTTTGGGTTTTTTTTAGTTTCTGCTTTATAACAAAGTGAATCAGTCATACATATACATCTGCTACATTGTTTTGCGAACTAGTGCAAATCACTTAATCCTGGCTTCCTCTCTAGGGAAAGTGCATGGAATTGATAAGCAGTTTAACATTTGGGTAGTTTTACACTTTAGTATCTTATGCCAATAGAAAAAAACTAGTTTTTAGGACTTAGGGAACATTTGATGGGAAGGTATTATGGCTAGCTATTTTTAATTCATTATCATTTTTTATTTACAAATATGGACTTTGTTTATAAATTCAGTATGAATGTGAAGTACTCCCAAACAACAGAACTGACATTACCATTTTGAAATTTTTCCCACAGAACTAGGAGGGTCTGTCATTTTAAGTTTTTGCAGAAGTGGTCTATTTCAACTCAAGTATACTGACATTTTGGGGATTCTGATTCAACTCTGGAGTGAAAAAGAAGCAAAATTAAGTCACTGATTACACACTGACATTAAAAGGTTATTTGCAGTTTCTGCAAATGGACAGTCATAAGGCAAAACACGTGCTCCACTGAAGCTACAGTGTTTGGTGATCAGGCACAGCAATTCTAATCTCATCTTGCACTCTGCTGTTGATTGCTGTTATTTATGTTATGGCTACAAAATCCCAGAATAGCAGTTACAGGATGAAGATGCCATCAGAGATTAGAAAACTGAATTTGACTTTATATAACATCCTTCATCTGCCCTGTGTTTTAAAAATGGAAAAGAGAACTCATGAAAAAGATTTTGAATGACAGAAACAGAAAAGAACAACACTATTTGCAGAACAAATATAGTCCAGACCAGTGGCAATGGAAACTTTTCCAACCAGGATGAGTGAAATACAGTCTACTACTCTAGAGTCACTTTATAGGCATTGAAGGATGACCTCTGTCTCTATAAAGAGACTTTGGCTACATTCTGAAACTACTAATAAGAATGTCGAGGGCTTCCCTGGTGGCGCAGTGGTTAAGAATCCACCTGCTGATGCAGGGGACACGGGTTCGTGCCCTAGTTGGGGAAGTTCCCACATACCATGGAGCGGCTGGGCCCATGAGCCATGGCCGCTGGGCCTGCGCGTCCGGAGCCTGTGTTCCGCAACGGGAGAGGCCACAACAGTGAGAGGCCCGCATACGGCAAAAAAAAATAATAAATAATAAATAAAAAAAGAATGTCGAGACCACTTCTGTTTTATTTTTATGTGGGCATGGTTTCATAGAACTGTTTATAAAACACTGTCTTATTGACTTCCTCATTTTTAATCAGTAGAGGAAAATAATATCAAAGCTAGTTTTTCTAGGACTCACAACATGAAAACAGGGAAAATAAGACAGTACTCAATGTAACTAATTCCAATGACATTCTTTAGGAGTTAAAGTTTAATTGCTTCTCATTGAGCCAATTATATTGATACTTTGTAATGCTCAACCATAACATTTAATTCTTCAGCAAGCTAAAGAGGGGATTGGAGAGTTCCAGTGTAAAGTGGTTTTGCTTGTCCTTGTCTTGTAACTAAGCACTTATTATTTAACCTATTCTAGAAGGTATTTTGAGAACAAAGAGAAACATAATTAGATGGCAAAATGACTTATGTTAAAAACAGTGAGATAATATTGACTTATATGTGTATTCTTCAGGGAAGCCTTCCCTAAAAACCACCACTCTTCCAATGAGATCAGGATGCCTGCTGTATACTCTCATAATACTGTACTTTTCCTTCTCCTTGAAGTGATTCTAATACTACATATGATTAAAGTCTGTCTTTACTACTAGACCATAACCTCCTGGTTTTGCTCGCTATTGTGTCACCAGTAGTTACTACAGAGTACATTTAGTTAATATTTATTGAAATGATGAATATTTTATTTCAGAAACAAGCAGGCTTATCTCCTAAAAGCCACAACTGTCATCTGGCTCCTATTCTTATAAATATATCCATTTCAAAAAGAAATTATCTTCATTTTAGGTTCTTGAGTTTAACCATGTTCATTGGAACAAACTCACTGGACAAAGGTATCTAAGGCTTTAAAAACAGAATTCTTTTAAGAACTTTATTGTCAATTTCTTCATACCCAACTCAAGAAAGGTCAAGTGCCCCTAATCCAGCTTCTCCCCAAAGGGAGACACACTGTTTCACTGAGAGACCATATTCAGCTCATTTAAAACACTTCTAGACAGAAGGAGAAGAAGCAGTGTAGCCAGGGGGATTCACCTAAAAAAGATTTACCTGTAAGTAACAAAAATTTTAGGACAGAACTGTGGTAATAATATTTAAAGATGTAATTATATGATGCTTTTCTGCCTAGGGGTTCAAGACATTATTACATTTGTCCTCCCAGGTAGCTTTTTTAAAATTACAAATGGCCCATTACACAAAAGACAAAGACAAAAAGAACAGTATTAACACTGAGGCCATTTTCTTGATTCATGCAGATTATTTATCTTCCCATTAAAGTTTCATCATCCAAAAGATACCAATTGAAAAATCACAATTATCCCTACTGTTTCTTAAATAAAAGTAATCAGAATCCGTAGCTCATTTATCCCAGTAGTGATTTTCCATCATTTTCTTTATTCTTAACCTCAGTTTCTCTGCAAATATGACACTGACAAAAATCAGCTAGGGATTTAAGTATATACATATTTTTTTCACCAATGTATATGGATAGGTTGAGAGAGAGGAAGAGATTGACGATAGATAGATAGATAGATAAATAGATCTTTTAGGATTAAATTTTAAGAAAGCTCCATCCATAATAGGGCTTAGTTAGAGCAGTGTGAAAAGGATCTCATTTTAATATGGTCCTCCGCATGATATTTAGGAAAGATTATGAGAGATCAGAATGTTTCCATTTGCAAATAAAAAAATTAGGAGTTTAAACCCCTCTTGGATTATTCACAAACAGCCCTTTTACCTAGATAAGACTTGACAGTCTAGTTTATTTATTACTTAGGTCCTGAATCTCCGTAACTAAAGTCATCAGTGTGTTCTGTAACACAATAGTTCTCAAGGGACCTTCTATTTCTGCATATTGTCTTATTGTTCCACTCTTCCATTTCTGCAGCCCTTACATACTTTATTCAAAAAGTCAAAATGTTTCAGAAAACTCTACTCACATGTTCTTGGAATAGAAATAGGAGGGTCATTTGCTAGGCCATACTTAGGAACATTTTGACTTACTACTTTTCAGTTGAAAATATTCAGTTCATTGCTGCCATTATAATGAATGCCCTTTGCCAAGATTTGAAAATTAATATATTGGCTTCTGATATCATTTTTCCTTCATGAACTTCATACCCATTTAGCTTTTCTATTACCATAATCATCAATGCACAAAGAATCTTGCTATTCCACAAATGAAGGAATAAGCAAATGTAACCAAAATTGAAAAGTAGACAATGTTACTTTGTTTCTACTGTATGCTTATTCAGCTGCCTTTCTGCATTTTGGGGGATCCCCACCAAATATCCCTAATTATGTCCTACTTGTGATCCTAACATTTTCTCCACTATCAAAATAAAGAAGTATACAAAACCCATCATCTCCCTTTGATTAAAATGCTGTCAAACATATTTGAAAGATTAATATTTGATTGTGTGATGAAAGCAAGAAGATAATCAAGAATGAGATAAAACAAAAGGGATCTTTGATTTAATGTCGATGAAAAAGAGTAATACTGCTTTAAGTGATAGCCACTGTGCCATGAACTTGACATTCATGATTATATCGCATACTTACTACAACCATGATTATCTGTATTTTGCAGATGAGAAACTGAACTCCAGTGAGGGTAAGTGAATTTCCTAGGATTACAAAGCTAGAAAATGGTGGTAAATGGTAGAGTTTGACAGAAACCTAGTGTTGTGATTTCAAAATTTGTAATTTTAGTCACTGCTTTATAATAGATGACCCAGAGAAAGAAGGACTCTTTGTTAACTATTTAGCTGCTACATTTTTAGTTAAAAAGAAAGCTCTTCAGGATATAAATCTCAAAACTACCTTGCAACAGGAGACCTGAAGCCTAGGATCAGAGGGTGGAACCTAAGAAGAGTGGGCTGCCTGACACAGACTTGTCTTCTAGGTCCAGACTATTTATGTTGTTAGGATACCACTAAACTTCAATCAAGATCACTGAATTAGTTTTTATAATAGTGGATAATTTAGGATACTGAGAGAGGCTAAAAATGTTTGGAGTTAGAAAACAGCTTTTGTATTTCAGAAAAGGCGTTTTCACAAACTATAACTTAGTGAACTTGATTTTGATACTAGGCAAGATTATCTCACCTAATAAAAGGATTATTGTGAACGGCAATGTGAGTAATCAGTAATTAGCAGAATGCAACAGAGGTCAAATTAATGTCTACTTTTTAAAAATTGGAGTATAATTGTTTTACAATGTTGTGTTAGTTTCTGTCATACAGTGAAGTGAATAAGCTATATATATATACATACATCCCCTCCTTCTTGGACATCCCTCCCACCACCCCCATCCCACCCATCTAGGTTCACAGTCCCCAACCTTTCTGGCACCAGGGACTGGTTTTGTGAAATACAATTTTTCGATGGACTGGGGCAGGGTGATGGTTTTGAAATGATTCAAGTGTATTCCATTTATTATGCACTTTATTTCTATTATTATTACTTTGTAACATATAATGAAATAATTATACAGCTCACCATAACAGAGAATCAGTGGGAGCCCTGAGCTTGTGAGTCTGCAAGCAATTGATTAACTATATTCTCTGTGCAGTCAAACCTCTCTGCTAATGATAATCTGTATTTGCAGCCACTCCCCAGTGCTAGCATCACCACCTCAGCCCTACCTCAGATCATCAGGCATTAGATTCTCATAAGGAAGCTGCAACCTGGATCCCTCACATGTGCAGTTCACAGTAGGGTTCCCATTCCTATGAGAAGCTAATGCCTCCACTGATCTGACAGGAGGTGGAGCTCAGGTGGTAATGCGAGCAATGGGGAGTGGTTGTAAATACAGATGAAGCTTTACTCTCTCACCTGCCGCTCACCTTCTGTTGTGCGTCCCGGTTCCTAACAGGCCATGGACCGGTACCCGTCCATGACCTGGGGATTTGGGACCCCAGATCTAGGTCATCAAAGAACACCAAGCTGAGCTCCCTGTGCAATACAGCAGCTTCTCACTAGCTATAGATTTCACACATAGTGGTGTATATATATGAATCCTAATATCCCAGTTCATCCCACCCTCCCCTTCACCCCTGCCCGTGTGCACTCATCCGTTTTCTACATCTGCATCTCTATTCCAGCCCTGCAAATATGTTCATCTGTACCATTTTTCTAGTTGCCACATATATGCGTTAATATATGATATTTGTTTTTCCCTTTCTGACTTACTTCACTCTGTATGACAGACTCTAGGTCCATCCACATCTCTACAAATGATGCAATTTTGTTCCTTTTTATGGCTGAGTAATATTCCATGCTATATATGTACCACATCTTCTTTATCCATTCATCTGCTGATGGACATTTAGGTTGCTTCCATGTCCTTTCTATTGTAAATAGAGCTGGGGTACATGTGTACAACCCGTACATGTGTCTTTCTGAATTATGGTTTTCTCTGGGTATATTCTCGGTAGTGGTATTGCTGGGTCATATGGTAGTTCTATTTTTAGTTTTTTAAAGAACCTCCATACTTTTCTCCATAATAGCTGTATCAATTTACATTCCCACCAACAGTGCAAGAGGGTACCCTTTTCTCCACACCCTCTCCAGCATTTATTGTTTGTAGATTTTTTGGTGATGGTCATTCTGACTAGTGTGAGGTGATACCTCATTGTAGATTTGATTTGTATTTTTCTAATAATTAGTGATGTTGAACATCTTTACACATGTGTCTTGGCCATCTGTATGTCTTCCTTGGAAAAATGTCTACTTAGGTTTTCCACCCATTTTAAGTTTAGTTGTTTTTTTTTTTTTTGACATTGAGCTGCCTGAGCTGTTTCTATATTTTGGATATTAATTCTTTGTCAGTTGCTTTGTTTGTAAATATTTTCTCCCATTCCGTGGGTTGTCTTTTCATCTTGTTTATGGTTTCCTTTGCTGTGCAAAAAGCTTTTAAGTTTAATTAGGTCCCATTTGTTTATTTTTGTTTTTATTTTCCTTACTCTAGGAGGTGGGTCAAAAAAGATCCTGCTGTGATTTATGTCAAAGAGGGTTATTCCTATGTTTTCCTCTAAGAGTTTTATAGGTGTCCAGTCTTACATTTAGGTCTTTAATACATTCTGAGTTTATTTTTATGTATGGTGTTAGGTAGTGTTCTAATTTCAGAGGGAAGAACACTCCCAAACTCATTCTATGAGGCTACCATCACCCTGATACCAAAACCAGACAAAGATACTACCAAAAAAAGAAAACTACAGACAAATATCACTGCTGAACATAGATACAAAAATCCTCAATGAAATACTAGCAAACAGAATCCAACAACACAGTAAAAGGATCATACACCATGATTAAGTGGGATTTACCTCAGGGATGCAGGGATTCTTCAATATACATAAATCAATCAATGTGATACACCATATTAACAAATTGAAGGAGAAAAACCATATGATCATCTCAATAGATGCAGAGAAAGCTTTTGACAAAATTCAACACCCATTTATGATAAAAACCCTCCAGAAAGTAGGCATTGAGGGAACTTACCTCAACATAATAAAGCTCATATATGATAAACCCACAGCCAACATTGTCCTCAATGGTGAAAACCTGAAACCATTTCCACTAAGATCAGGAACAAGACAAGGTTGCCCACTCTCACCACTATTATTCAATATAGTTTTGGAAGTTTTAGCCACAGCAATCAGAGAAGAAAAAGAAATAAAAGGAACCCAAATCAGAAAAGAAGAAGTAAAGCTGTCACTGTTTGCAGATGACATGATACTATACTTAGAAAATCCTGAAGATGCCACCAGAAAACAACTAGAGCTAATCAATGAATTTGGTAAAGTTCAGGATACAAAAATTAATGCACAGAAATCTCTTGCATTCATTTACACTGACAACAAAAGATCAGAAAGAGAAATTAAGGAAACAATTTTGTTGCAATTTACCATTGCAAGAAAAAGAATAAAATACCTAGGAATAAACCTAGCTAAGGAGGCAAAAGACCTGTACTTAGAAAACTATAATACACTGATGAAAGAAATCAAAGATGACACAAACAGATGGAGAGATATACCATGTTCTTGGATTGGAAGAATCAATATTGTGAAAATGACTATACTACTCAACATAATCTATAGATTCAATGCAGTCCCAATCAAATTACCAATGGCCTTTTTCACATAATTAGAACAAAATGTTTTACAATTTGTATGGAAAAACAGAAGACCCCAAATAGCCAAAGCCATCTTGAGAAAGAAAAGTGGATCTGGAGGAATCAGGCTCCCCGACTTCAGACTGTACTACAAAGCCACAGTAATCAAGACAGTATGGTACTGTCACAAAAACAGAAATATAGATCAATGGAAAAGGATAGAAAGCCCAGAGATAAACTCACATATCTCTGGTCACCTAATCTATGACAAAGGAGGTAAGAAGATACAGTGGAGAAAAGAAAGTCTCTTCAATAAGTGGTGCTGGGAACACTGGACAGCTACATGTAAAAGAATGAAATTAGAACACTACCTAACACCATACACAAAAATAAATGCAAAATGTCTACTCTTTTTTAAAACAGTTAAATTGTTAGACCTGGAAAAATATGGTGGGAAAGGTATTTTGGGAACCCTGCTGAATACTTGATAAACTATATAATATCTTTGTAGCCAAGATGGACTAATATAAGTCTTTGATGGGAAAATTCATTAGAGAAATGCTTGGATGAAATAGTAATTGTTTGTCAGTTGAAAGAGTCCTATGGCTTTTCATATGGCTCTGACTGGGCACTGCCATAATAAAAATTATCTGGTTTTTCATTGAAAAGACTGAAGGTATATACATCAAATTCAGAGATGAAATAATGTTGTAATAGCTTGAAAATAGACAATGAGAGAAAATTTTTACAGACTGGACTAATGAAAGAAATCCAATAACATAAGAATTACAAGAATAAAACTGGGTCCAGAAACCAAAATCTACAAGCATAGAATTGTGGAGATATGGCTTAGCAATAGGACATCTATGAGTAAAGAATAAAGGAGGGCTGCAAAAATTGATAAAGTGATAACAAGATGTATTAAAAGAACTCAAATACCTATAATTATCCAGGTGATATAGAATGATCTGGAATATATGATTCCAGCTTTGCCTGGAATATTTGGGTTAATTCAGAGCCCTACACTTTAAGTGTAATTTAGATAAACTAGAAAGTTTTAAGAAAAGACAAAAACAGAATGATCAGAATAGAATAAAATTATTAAAAATTGAAAGAATGGATTGCTTAGTTAGGAATAAAGAAGATTTAGATAGAAATATATAGCTATCTTTGAGTGACTTGATAATCTAAGTGGAAAAGAAAGATGCTGGAGCTTTTTAAACACAGTTCCATTTGACTATACACTTTCCACTCTGTGCTTGTACCTCATTCTAATAATCAGAACTCTCAAAGGAAGTAACAAGCATTGTCTTGGTCAAGCATGGTCTCCAACAGGAGAAGTGTTTACACCTAAGTGTATAAGATAGAAGACCACTTGACAGTGTTACTGTAGAAAGGATTTAAGTATTAAATTGGGATGGGATTACTCAAGTATTTCTCAAGGGGTATGCTTTTAGATTTTTGGAAGGACAAGCCTTTGTTGTTCAGGACTATCCTGCCCATTGTGACATGTGTGTATCTTTATTCCCTGGGGCATCAAATGTCAGTAGTATCCTCCAGTCATTGTTCCATCCAAAAAGGCCAATAACCATTTTCAAATGTGCCCCTGGGTGAGTGTTTCTCTCATGCTTGAGAACTACTGTACTACTAACCTTTGAAGATCTTTTCAATTTTGATTTTAACCAGATTATCTACTGAGTTATTAAATTTGTACCTTGTTATAAATACTTAAAAATACCGCCCTTTGTGTTTCTGAGTTTTGCCCATACTTCCTTTCTTCCTTCATTCTTTCTCCTCCTTTCTCCCTCCCTTCCTTTGGATATTAATCAAGAGCTGTCCTTGGTGCTGGAGACACAATACTGGACAAAACAGGGAAAATAAAAGCCGCCTAATGGAATATGCATTCTAGCTGGCT
This sequence comes from Mesoplodon densirostris, assembly GCF_025265405.1. NCBI lineage: Eukaryota > Metazoa > Chordata > Mammalia > Artiodactyla > Ziphiidae > Mesoplodon > Mesoplodon densirostris. Next base: position 26,678,640 of record NC_082668.1, read on the forward strand.
GTGGGATAATACTTCCCCTCATACCTCCATACCACCAACACTGAAAATTTTGCTTTGGAAGGTTAAACCTATCGAATTATTAATCTGATTACCCTGGAGAACAAAAGTTGTTGGTTTGGAAGAATGTAATTGGATCCAGGAGACTGAGAGTCAGTGGCAGGGATTGGAATGTGATTCAATTCTGAATCTCTGAAGAAGATGTGGGCATGGAAATAAGTGTATGGAGATAGCATGCTAACTGCTGGGGCTTCTAGAACTGCAAATCTCTCTTGAGTTTAGCATGGAGCTGGCTGGTGGAGTCAGGAAAATACCTGTTTTCAAATGGAATGTGCAAGTCTGAACCAAGTGAAGGAGTCTAAAAAGTTGCTTAATACCTGAAGACCAGAAGACCTGCTCACATTCTTGAACTATGTAAGCCCTGTGTTTCTTTATTTCCCCAAGAAAGCAAGGAGAGGCATGCCAAATGAGTGATATTGGACTTCCCACTAATCATCATTGGTGGAAATTAAGCCACATTTTATCTTGATTAAAATATATAATACTCTTGCATCTGATTATCTTGAAGAAATTGACTATCATTTTAAAATATGATTTTAAGCATGTGTTGTTTCCTATTAAATAAATTTCAGGTATCAGGTAAAACAAGCTGAAGAGGTATAGATGGAATAAAAGAATATTTTCCTTGCCTTTGAATCTTATAATGCTTAAGACTAGATCTGAAAGCTAACGTTCCTTAACTAATTTGGAGACCTTAACCAATTTTGGAGCTGATAAGGGCATAAAAGAGTGAATGATTTATAAAATGTCCCTATTTTCTTGCAGCATGTGTGTGTCGGGGGTAGATAAAGATTCACTCTATAATTTGATTATTTTCCTTAAAGATTTTAAATAAAAAAAAATATATATATATATATGTAATCAACATAGTTCTTATGTAAGTAAAAAGAAGATCAAATTCATAAAAATATGCAGAGACAATGATATCAGAAATTCTGAACTAAATGATGACTATGGTTAAACACTAAATTTAGCCCTGAGCTCCTTGGCAGTGAAGGGAAGAAGACAAGAGAAACAAAGATGCCAGTTCAATGAATAAAGATTTTTGGTGTTGTTCCTCCCTGAAATTATTGATTGTAACCAGATTATCTACTGAGATAAATAGATTTGTACCTTAAATTTTTAGGTGATTATGTAAAGAAGAGAGGGCAATATAATAAATATATACCCCAAAGCAGTTAAATATCTGGACATGTTTTATAGGGAGTTTCCTAAATCAACCTTCAAATAAATTATCCTACATAAAATATCAAAATAGTACAGTCATATTTAGATAGTATTTTTACATAGTATCTTTCCCTTGAAAAGCCTATAGTGATGTTCTTATTATTCATTTAATCTTCTTAGATTAGAACTTAAAAATGTCTCCCATACTGGATTCCCAATTCTGACAGTACACATCTTTATTCTTCTTTAGTTTAATGTCTGCACTACAGTGGATATGTCTTATTTACTTACTATTATTGTTATTATTAGATAGCACTCACTGTTAAGTATTTTATGAATAGCTAGTTCTCAATTCTTTTTATCTCTGAAAATAACTTTATATTTCCCCTCCCTTTGTCATGTTTAATATGAATAGCAACATCCCCCTTATGAATCTACTCCACTGCTTTCAAGACTGGATTCAAAGTTGCCTCTTCATGTAAGCTTCCTTGATTTGCCACAAATCCTTTAAATTCACAATTGTTTAGCCCTATATACGTATTCTCCTTACAAATTGTTTTGCATGTTTGATAAACACATAAGTGTGTTTGTGCACAAACTGGCCCCCTGCATTGAGGGCAAGAGGAGACCAAATAAAAAGGCAGACAATTCCATATTGAGAGGTGGCAGCTCTAATTAGCAAGGGAACTTACATGTGAGGTTTGTCTTGGGCAGCCTCAAGACTGCATAGAACTCTGCACCTTTCCACCAGAATCTTAGAAGTTTATATAGAGACCTTAGCTAGGTTCAGTCACATATACTACTCAGATGATCTCAACAGCACATTGTTCTATCAAAGCTCTGTCCTTAAAAAAGACTATGACCCTGGGAACAGTGAATGGAACATACATTCCAAGGATGGGAGGAGGTAAAAAGCCTCAGAATGCCTGAGTCTAACTGGAGGGTCAACACTCTCAATGACCTCCTCCAACAAAGGTCCTAATAGTAAAAATCATATGTGCATTTCTTGTGAACCCTGTTTCCCAGGTCTTTTCACAACAGAAGAAGACATCCAACATATGTTTGTTGATTAAAATTTACAGTAAGGAATTTTAACATATGCAGTGCAGTGCTGGACCTGACTCTTATGAGCTGACCAAAGCGCATTAATTGTGAGCCACCATTCGCAACTCACGTTCGGTGACAGCATGGTGGTAGGTTAAAATCAGTTGCAATGGGAGGATTTACAGCACAGATATGGGCAAACTCAACAAATCATGGTTACTTTATTTGGAAACATTTGTCATCATAACACTGTTTCTTAGGTACTTTTCCCCTGGACTAGGCAGGGGAAAAGACATATTTAGTGGATAAAGGTAAAACCATTCCCTCGCATATAGTAATTCTGTCATTTTCCTTAGCATCCTATAATATTTGATAATCATCAAACAAGTTGGAGGCTGTGTTGTAAATATGAATGAGGAAAAGGTCAATGGAGATGAAGCCTGTGATAACCGATATTAAAGGAATGAAGAAAAGTGTTCTTGTAGCATATTCATTCTGGTATATCATCCGTGTGACTCAATGCTGGCATGATTAAATAAACCCCTAGGCAAGCAACAGACAGTCCTTTCCTCATATGCCTCTTCTCCCACCAGCTGTCAGTGTCTGCTCTTTGCTTCAGGGTACAGAAGGAAAGAGAGCACACATGGAAAAGAAATATAACATCTTTGTGCTCTTCTCAGCACTTGGTCATGAAAACTGAGGCAGTCATTACTGCTGTTCACTCACTATTTCTGGCTTCTCACTGTTCCACTTCATGTTAGGATTGCATTTCCTTGTCCCTTTGTGATTAGGAGTAAGCAAGGCAACCCCCATGTGACAAGTTCTGGTCAATGAGTTAGGAAAAGAAGAAGCATATTTTACTTCCTTATTAGCACACATAATTATTAATCTGGTACTCTCTAAAGATTACTATCCCTCTGACAAAGTTCAAGATGGTGGATCTTCCATTACCCTGGATCCCTGAGGGGTTTGATGGGTTCAGTCCCTCTGCTGACTTGAGTGAGAATAAAACTTTGTTATGTTTGTTACTGATATTTCATGATAGTTTGTTACTGTCTGATAATCTAGCTTATTCTGATCTGTACTCTTGGCTAAAGATCTACTGTATACACAAAGATGGCAAGTTCAAGCACTGCTCTCTCTCAGTAGATCTGTTCAAGAGGAAAATGCTCAGTCCATGAAGAAACAAGCAATTAGTGAAGATAACCATGTGATAGATATAATTATGACTCCCACTCACTCATGCATGAAACTTTAAAATTACCTATTGTAGGCACTTGGTATTCTATTGTGAAAAGCCTCTCTTCCTAGTATTTAAAAAGTTACCAAAAAAGTCCAATATTTTTTACAGATAAAATGTAATACATTATTTGACTTCAGAAAATTAAATATACAGAAATAGCTTTGATATAAATAACTAGGGGGTAGCTCTCCACTGCCGGGCAGGGGAGATGCTGAGTCCAGTGTGGCGGTGGCTTTGCCTCAGACTGTGCAGCCTCCTTCTGGGACAGGTGGAGGCCCCGTGTCCCATGGAGCCGCCGGAGTGGAGCCGGCAGTACGCGGTGCTGCATGGGCAGAACCTGGTGTTGATGGGAACCATTTTCAGCATCCTGCTGGTGACCATGATCCTTTCAGCATTTTGCATCTACAAGCCCATTTGGCGCCGGTGACGGCCAAGCAATCAAGCCCTCCCATGAGCATTTGGGAACAGAAAAATTCGTGCTGCACGTGGGTCAGTGAAGTTGGAATAAGAACTTTACTACTTGTAAGTGGTCTTTGGTCTGGACAGTTGGTAAATGCTGAACGATTTAGAAAAGACATCTAGCCATTATCTTATCCTAACTGTAATGCAAGTATTTGGCCACTTGAGCCTGCTTCTCAGTGTTTCTCTTTATATCTGGCTGTACTTGTTGAAAGTAAGACCTGAAGCTCCAAGGTTCAGTGTAAAGATGGAGTGTTCACGAGAAAGAAAACATGGCTTTGTGAGTGATGTAAAAGCCACACTGGAAAGGAATAATCATTACTGCTTGAAAATATTAAGAAGAGTAAGACAACATGTAGACATTCCCTGTTTAAGAACCATTTGGTCACAACGGGTTAAGAATCACAAGTGTCCATCATCGGATGAATGGATAAAGAAGATGTGGCACATATATACAATGGGATATTACTCAGCCATAAAAATAAACGAAATTGAGTTATTTGTAACCAGGTGGATGGACCTAGAGTCTGTCATACAGAGTGAAGTAAGTCAGAAAGAGAAAGACAAATATTGTACGCTAACACATATATATGGAATTTAAGAGAAAAAAATGTCATGAAGAACCTCGGGGTAAGACAGGAATAAAGACACAGACCTACTAGAGAATGGACTTGAGGATATGGGGAGGGGGAAGGGTAAGTTGACAAAGCGAGAGAGTGGCATGGACATATATACAGTACAAAATGTAAAATAGATAGCTAGTGGGAAGCAGCCGCATAGCACAGGGAGATCAGCTCGGTGCTTTGTGACCACCTAGAGGGGTGGGATAGGGAGGGTGGGAGGGAGGGAGACTCAAGAGGGAAGAGATATGGGAACATATGTCTATGTATAACTGATTCACTTTGTTATAAAGCAGAAACTAACACACCATTGTAAAGCAATTATACTCCAATAAAGATGTAAAAAAAAAAAAAAAAGAATCACAAATGTTTTTATCCTGAGTTGGCCTAGATGCTCCGTTTGCAAAGCAGTGTCAGCTGTGGGGAACATAGACCACCACTCCTGCTCTGCAAGGAGCTCTGCACTCAGACGCCCACACTGAAGTCGGGGTCACACCAGCTAGGCCTGTGACCACGGGCACCCTTGGGTTGGGAGGCACTGGGGGTGGCTGGAAGTGTTAGCACTTGGCCCATCTGAAGAAGAATTGGTCCCATTCAAACATGTTGATCTCCTTGTCCTGCACTTAAGTCTCCCCAGCCCTTGGCCTAGAATTCAGGGCAGTTTTTCTGATTCGGAATCTAAAAGAGACTCAGCAGAAGCTCTTTTCTGCCCTGGGTGGGAAGGGTGCAACAGGAGGGCATGTTCACTGTGGCAGGTGGGTGTGTGATTACACAATTTAATTTCAACTTTGAAAATGCTGCTATTCATTTGCACTGTTGGTGAACTGGAATTTTCCCCCATGGAAATAATACTTTAGTACATACAGTATTTATTTTATTATAAGGGTGCTAGGTTTAACTTTGTTATTAAATTAAAATGCTTATCTTGTTTGTGCTCCATGCAAGCACAGCACTGATTTTTTTTTTTTAACAACCCGCACTTAATGTGAAATAACTGATGTGGGATATGGTAACAGACTTAAGGATTTTGTTTGTAACCCTAACACTGAGCCACTAAAACGTGCTTTTGAGCAAAATGTCCATTAAAACTAAAGTATAATCTTAAAAAATAAAATAAAATAAAATAACTAGAACAAACAGTATTCCCCATCTCCCAAATAAAACTGTAGAGTGAAATTTTGGTTTCACTTTCACTTCCAGTGACTTGACCATTTCATTTCATAAAGGTAAATATGAGATAATATAAAATAAGTGGAAATGTATGAGGAAATTAACAATTACATTCATAATAAAAAAGGAGTGGAGGGAAATATTTATTCACTTTTGTAGATGAAGCATCCTTATATACTAATTTATTTTATGGTAATGTATATTTTCTCTGTTGATTTGGTAATAGATAGGCTCCAAATTTGGGAAATATCTTGATAAAACACTGAAATTAAAAATATATAAATATATATATAAATATAACCCCAGTAGGTAAATGACAATTTCAGTTATGTATGAAAGTATCTAGACCTCGAAAATTTTCCAAAAGTCTAAATATTTGGTCTTCTGCAGCTCTGTTGGAAACACAAATGAACAAGACTGTTCTGATTGCATTTAATGGATATGAGGGCTTAGAGATTTCAGCAAGCAGAGTACATTTTTAAAAAGGGAATTATTTTCCAAGTGCTTTATAAAAACTCAAACCGGTTAAATAGTCTTAAATTATGCAGTTTATAACTGATTTTGAGACATCACGTAAGATTTTATTCTCAAAACCTCTAGTGTCAGCCTCCAAAAAACACAGCTTAAAAAAAATCACAAGTTAATAGCTAAGAGCCCCCCTAGAGTAAAAAAAGAATACAAAGTATATACACGGGTAAAACAGTTTAAGGACCCTTGGCTACAACTCTTAGATTTGAGAAAATCTTAATTAAGAAAATGACAAAATTGTTAAATAATAATAGTTTCTGCTTCTTCTAGGCCCCTGACTACAGGGAGTTCCCAGAATTTGACAGAATTTTTTTAGTTAAAAAACTACTGAGCAGGGCCTCCCTGGTGGCGCAAGTGGTTGAGAGTCCGCCTGCCGATGCAGGGGATACGGGTTCGTGCCCCGGTCTGGGAGGATCCCATATGCCGCGGAGCGGCTGGGCCCGTGAGCCATGGCCGCTGAGCCTGCGCGTCCGGAGCCTGCGCGTCCGGAGCCTGTGCTCCGCAACGGGGGAGGCCACAACAGTGAGAGGCCCGCATACCGCAAAAAAAAAAAAAAAAAAAAAAAAAAAAAAAAAAAAAAAAACTACTGAGCATTGTAAAGCAACTACACTCCAATAAGGATTAAAAAAAAAAAACTACTGTGAATTGTATCAAGGGCAACAACTATTTAGTTTATTTTAAATAAACCTATGTACTTGATAGAACCATATGTGTGCATGTGCGTATGTATGTGTGTATGTGTGCCTATACATAAATTTATTTTATAGTTACAAATGTATGTAGATAATAGATAGATAAGTTGATATGCTCATGAAGACTTGATTGTCTATACCTAGAAGACTTTTTTAAGGGTAGACACTTTTATTCTCATTTTATATGAAAGAAAACAGAGACAAAGACATAATATTCACCTAAGATTAAGCAATGAAGTAAATGGCAGTACCTGGGGTTGAATTAAAATCTTCTGTCTGCAAAGTAGAATGGAGGTTGTCAGGAGCTGGGGGTTGGGCGGTGGTTAATTAGGAGTTATTGGTTAACAGGTGCAGAATTTTGGTTTTGCAAGATGAAAAGAATTCTGGCGAAGGATGGTGACGATGGTTGCACAACAATGTGGATGCACTTAATGCCACTGATATGTGTACTTAAAAGTGATTAAAATGGTAATGTTATGTTCTGTATATTTCAAGACAATTTAAATAAATACAAAAATAGACAAACAACACACAGGTCTTCTTTCTCAGTTCCAGTGATTCACTGTATTCTAGAGAGAACCACTAACAGTTTTATTTTGCATATGATTCCAAGGCATCTAAATAGAAAAGTAAGTGATTGCCTTGCCCATGTACCCCCCATGCATGGGGACAGCACTTTGCTCTTGTATTTGGTGGTCATAACCAGATCCAGGTACACACACAGCTTGATGGGCTAGGCAGCCTTAGGGAGCACTGAGTTCCTATCTGCATGCTATCTCTGCATTTCCTTTTTTACCGAGATATGGAATGGAAATACGTGTACTTTGTGTTGACATTATTGTCAGGTTAATAAAGATGACAAGTGAAGGGGTAGAAGGAAAAAGGCATGCATCCCTAATTTAACATGATGACATACCAGTCCCTCCTCCTTGATGCATAGACCATGACAGCTGAAGGGAGATGTTGTTATCATTTAGTCCATTCCAAAGGAAACCTCTGAGTTCTGTAATTAAATATATTTGGAGAAATACCTGCATAATTTACCCACCTCTCATCTCTTGAAGATTCATATTAAAAAAGAGATTATCAAGGGCTTCCCTGGTGGCGCAGTGGTTAAGAATCTGCCTGCCAATGCAGGGGACAAGGGTTTGATCCTTGGTCCGGGAAGACCCCACATGCCACGGAACAACTAAGCCCGTGCGCCACAACTACTGGAGCCCATGCAACTAGAGCCCATGCTGCGCAACGAGAAGCCACCCCAATGAGAAACCTGTGTACCACAAAGAAGAGTAGCCCCCACTCTCTGCAACTAGAGAAAGACCGCAAGCAGCAACGAAGACCCAATGCAGCCAAAAATAAATAATTAAAAAAAAAAACCAGATTATCAAGTATTCTGGAAAATTCTCTGAACAAAAACAAAAACACAAAACAGTTTAAACTGGCATTTTCCAAACTTTTTTATCTTTTTATTTTCTAATGAATGCATGCTAAGTTTTGTGTAACACAGTTGTAAATGCTTTTTTAACACAATCCTCTTATTTTCTAAGTGAGGTTGATTAACAGAGATTGTCATTTATTCAAGGCAAAATATTCAGTTATATTAGAATCTAAATTCCTAAGTTATCATCCACACTATTTTTACTGGACAATATACAACATTACAGTTTAAACGTGATGTCAAGAATATCTAATTTTTGGCATAATTTAAGTAGATTTAGAAAACTTCCACTTTCAAAGAGTATATATAATGTATTACAGGTGTTTTATAAGATACATATCAAATAGTAATTTGGTAAAAGTTTTTTCATTGATAAAAATGTCTCCACATACTCAGTTTTATTTTCATTAAAATCATTAATAGAATGATCATTAACCACTCAAGACCATAAAGTCGGAATTTCCTTGGCAGTCCAGTGGTTGGGACTTTGTCTTCCAGTGCAGGGTGTGAGGGTTCAATCCCTAATCGGGGAGCTAAGATCCCACATGCCTTATGGCAAAAAAAAAAAAAACATAAAACAGAAGCAATATTATAACAAATTCGATAAAGACTAAAAAAATAGTCCACATCAAAAAAACTTTAAAAAAAAGACCATAAATTCACTAGTCATTTTATAGAGTTCCATTTTCATTACTTTATAACAGAGGTTAGAAGATTACATTTTATTAATTATTAATAAAATAATTATGAATGTCAATTATAAACATTTTTATTTCCATTTTTATTTATATTTAGTATATGATACACTAGAAAGCCATAAAAATAGGAAAGGGGCAAGAAAGCTTTCTTTAAGCAAAGACATTGCAAAACTGTTCAGTTCAACTTTAACCTCTGTGGGATGCATTCTTGTGGTAAAAAATAATAACTAACAAATGTATATATTGTTAAAAGTGCAAGCCTCCCTTGAATTATACAGCCCCACTGCCACTAAAGTAGAAAGTTCTGTTAGCAGCTTCGTGTGAAATTTTTCATTCTGTTTTCTTGCTTTTAAAAATGTACATTAAGACATACGCTTTTTGTTTTTAATACGTTTTTATATTTTAATGTATTTTATACATATTATACATATTTTATATATTTTCTGCAACTTATTTCTTAACTTATTTTGAAATAATTACAGACTCACAGTAAGTTGTAAACAACCTACTTTTTACACTCAATGATATGATCAGAGATTTTTCCATAAAATATATAAAATTCTACCTTATCCTTATAACTGCTGAATAGTGGTTAATAGTGTGAATTGGCTACGATGTACTTAATTGTTTTGTTGGTTATTTAGATTGTTTTCAATCCTTCATATGACAAAGGCCTGAGGAATATCCCTCCAAGTAGAATGAACCTTTAGGTATTTAGATACCTTGAGTTGGTGAAGGGTATGGAACAGCCTAGGAACTAACAGAAGAGACTGGAGAGTGAAATGTTGCAAGGGGCAGAGTGGCAAGAAGAGAAGGGAAGTTTGGGCAGGGGACAGGTCACTCAGAGCCTTGAAGATCATGGTCACAAATTTAGATCTTATTCTAAGGGCAATGGGAAACCATTAAAGAGTTTTAAGCAGTAGCATAACACAACCTCCCATAAATATTTTTAAAACATATAGTTTGAGTGTAGAAAATGGATAGGGGAAGGCAAGAGTAAGGGAGGAAATAGTAGTTAAGGAACCATTCTCGTGGACCAAACAATAGATAATGGTTTAGACTCAAGTGGTAGCAGTGGAGACATGGAAAAATTGGACATATATGTTTTGAAGGCACAGTTGGTATAAGTAAATGAAATATGAAGGGCCAAGAAAGGGAAAGGTTAAGAATTATTTACAAATTTCTAACATTAGTTATGGGTGGCAATGGGGACATTTATTTGAAATATGGAAACAATGCGAATAAGTAGTTCAGGTAGAGTGTGAATGAAATGGATGTGTCTTGTTTTCAGTGAGCAAATTTGGAATTTCCTCTGACATTCAAATAGGCAAGTTAGAGATATAAATTTAGAGCTCAGAAAAAAGTCTGGATAAGAAATATAAATCTGTGAGTCACCAGCCTATAAGTGATTTTGAAAGTCATAGAAATGAATGAGATCACCTAGCCAGAAGTGTAGTAGGAAAAGAAAAAGCAGCTGAGGACAAAGCTTAGAGGAACTTTATCCTGAATAGTCAAGTAGAGAAAACTGAAGAAAAAGCAAAGTGACAGGAAAGGAAAAATAAGAGAGCATGTTATTCCTAAAACAGAGAGAAGTGTTTCAAGGAGGAAATAGTCATCTGTGTGGATCATTGCTGAAAATCTAGCGAGGTGATATCAGAAAAGCATCCTTTGGATTTGTATGTCAGTTATCTCAACAGTAATGTTAGTTTAGATATGGTTTTGGAAGTCAATATTAAAGTAGGGTAAGAGAAAATTAGAAATAAAGAAGTGGAAATTGTGTGTGTGTGTGTGTGTGTGTGTGTGTGTGAGAGAGAGAGAGAGAGAGAGATTTTTAAAAAGAGTCTAGAAATAGCATTGTACTTGGAGGGGCTGAAGGGGCATGTTTTTTTTGTTTCTGCTTTTGTGTTTTTCAAACCAGGAAATGTATCAGAGCATGCATTGATGATGATAGGAATAGTATCGAGCGAGAAGGGGTAGGGATTGATGTTTCAGTAAAGTGGAAGGATATTTGGAGAAGTAAAGTCAATTAGTAAGTGAGAGGGAATGGTATCAAAGTTGGATGCTCATATATCTTCGTTTCCCAGGAATTGTTCTAGTTTCCATTTGCTGAACTGGAGTTATTACTGATAACCCCTCCCCACTTCCACAACACAACTGGAGAAATCAGGCTCCTCTGTTATGCAGGAGAAATGGGTGCAGAAGCAGGTCAGACCACAAATGAGGGAAGGTGGGAAGATGAGAATATCCCAATCATAAGACATAAAAAATCTGAATTTGAAGTCTGATGGCTAAGGATCTTCCCTTCACAACTTCCCACCCTGTGGAAACCTGTGGACTCTATGTATTCACAATTTGAAAACCAGTGGAAGCAAGCAAAACGCTGGCCACTAAATTCACTGATTATTGTGACCAGAGAAAACTTATTACTGTCTGTACTCTCTTGCCCTGGTGATATTTCCAAACATTGTGGTAGAAAAAGTCAAACACTTTTAGAGAAATAAGTACTCCAATGATTCTGTTGCTTTGTAGTCTCCCAGGAGTAATTTTTTTTTTTTTTTTTTTTTTTGCGGTATGCGGGCCTCTCACTGTTGTGGCCTCTCCCATTGCAGAGCACAGGCTCCGGACGCACAGGCTCAGTGGCCATGGCTCACGGGCCCAGACACTCCACGGCATGTGGGATCTTCCCGGACCGGGGCACGAACCCACGTCCGCTGCGTCGGCAGGTGGACTCTCAACCACTGCGCCACCAGGGAAGCCCAGGAGTAATCTTCAGTGCTGATCAGATCTATATTCTCGAGTTTGAATATATTTTCCCACATACGATGTCACAGTAGTTATTCTGAGTGAGTCATCATATGTCCTTGAATCTATAGTCAGAGCAAACATTTGACTCATTTGAGCTTTTGTCAGTATGTTGCTATTAATGTATAGACAGCATAGAGGGTACTCCTCCTGTATTAGCTTATCCCCCTTGGCAAGACTTCCTTACATATGATATAGAGATACAACTTTATTAATTGCTGCTACTTTAATTTTTGTAATATGTAGTGATATTCGTGCACTAAGTAGAGCCTTTTCCAATCCATTATAAATAATAAAGGTGCTTCATGAGACATATTACTGGGACACTTCATGAGGAATTCTGTCCACAAAGCATTCTCTCAACATGTCATCCAAAAGATCTTCAAATTACAATGTTGAGGCATTAAGGTTCAGTTCTATAGTGCAAGCAGATTTATATTTTCCAGGCTGTTGTTCCCATTAATGAAAGGTAAATCTCTAAACCACAACTGAGGACTTGAAAAAGCAGAATTTCAAAATTGCCAAAATTCTATAAGTTGTCTCAGGGTGGAAAGCTAAAGCAAAGGAAAGCTAAAACAAGTTTTCAGGACACCTTGGTAAGATATGTTCCAGTTATCTACTGCTGTGTAACAAAACCACCCCATAATATAGTGGGTTATAGTGACAATTGATTATTATCTCTCATAGTTCTGGGTGTTGACTCAGGTGGTTCTCGTGTTTGGCTTCCGATGCAGTAACTGTCACATAGCTAGATCTGGAGGTGACTGAAGTCTTGACTGGGCAGCTTGTCCAAGACACTCTTATGATGTACCAATTTATTGACTCAGTTCCAAATTCTCCCTTTTTGTCTGCTCTGTGAAATTGGATCTGGGTCCTTTAAATATATACATACTTTTTGTATGTCAGGTGGAATGAAAGCTTAGTCAGCAGAAGTCACTGGAGAGACATCGAAGGAGGAAAGGATTTTGCTTCCAGGTTCTGTGTGCTTATTTACTGGGATCCTGCAGTGCACGGAGGTCAGCAGCTCCCAGCAGAATCAGCTTCATCCAGCACACATCTTGGGTAATTTTATAGTAGAAGTATTTTCAGCAAGACATCTCCCTGTGATCACTTTTCCTTGATTCCCAAGAGCACAGATTTCTGGCAATTTCCAGAAATTCTCTGTTATTCACCTGTGTGCCTTCTCTAATGAGGCCTGGATCTCAGCCCAGGCCAGGGACAGGGCTGGGGAAGGGGAAACCAGCTCTATTTTGGGCACACCATCCCAACCCTAGTGGCAATGATTATTACATATCACATTATATAATACATCTGCTACTGTATCATATGTTGTAACTGTTGTAGTCCTATATCCTTTGTATTTTCTTTGTTTCATACTAGTCCATCCCTTATTACTCCAATTTGTTATAGTTACTAACTCTTTATATTAAACTTTCCCTGTTCAAATAATTGTATGGTTTGTCTCTTTTGATTGAATACATCCTGATACACATGACCACAATTGATGCTGGGTTTTTTTCTTTTTATTTTTTAAAGCTGAGGGTTCAGCTGGGGCTTCCAAAGACAACCAGCACATGGTATCTCCATGTGATTTGGGCTTCTCATGACATGGTGACTGGGCTCCAATAGAGAGTGTTCTGGGAGACCCAGGCAGTATATGCAAACCTTCTTATGACTCAGCCTGAGAAGTTCAGGAATATCACTTAGGAATCCTAGTAGTCAAGCCAATCAGTAAGATGAGAGCTTCATCACATTATCATAGTTTTGAAGGTAGTAAAGTAGCAAAGAATTTGTAGTCACTTTATTTGTATCTACCATTCCATATGAGATTACATATGGTAGATATCTTTACACAGAGACATCAAGTTAATAAAATAGTTCATTTGTTATTTTTCTTTCATTCATTTTTCTTCTGGTTCATTCATTCATTCAATAATTTTTATCAAGTATCTTTTCCAGGCTCAGATCTGGAGAGATCTTTCCTGATGTATTAATGCATTATGAAACCTGATCTACCCTCAGTGAGCTTTCAAGATTGTTGGGTGGGTAAAATTCTTGCCTAATTAGATCTAAAAATAATAAAGGGTACCAGAAAGTGTTAAATTGAATGCAATAAAGTGACAGATGCATAAAATTGCAGTGAGATGAAGAACAGATCCCAGAAGTCCTGACTTGCAGCCCAGCACTTGATTTACCAAAACAAAACAAAACAAAACAAAAAATACAGTGTCTAATTGAAAAGAAAAGGTCTGGTCACTGAAATATTTCAGGATGGGCATCCATCATTTCTGCATGTCACAACCATGTCAAGAAGTCCCAAGAGAAATTATTTCTATGGAAACATTGATTTTCTTTCCTTCATTAAAAATTGTGTTAACTCAATCAACAAATAAAAGAACTCTTGTGATTAGAAGATTCTCTTGTATACAACTGGCTACCAAACCATGTCCATTTTTGTCAGCCATATTTTATTGACTTTATCATTTTCAACTCAAAAGGCTGAAGGGAGTAAGAATCACTATACTAGAGCTCAGCAATTTTAGAAATGTAGGAAAAGCTAGCTGCAAACGATACCTAAAGACAGACTTCCAAGCATCAACAGGCTTTTTTTTTTTTGCGGCACGCGGGCCTCTCACCACCGCGGCCTCTCCCATTGCGGAGCACAGGCTCCGGACGCGCAGGCTCAGCAGCCATGGCTCACGGGCCCAGCCGCTCCACGGCACGTGGGATCCTCCCGGACCAGGGCACGAACCCACGTCCCCTGCATCGGCAGGCGGACTCCCAACCACTGCGCCACCAGGGAAGCCCAACAGGCATTTTTTTAAGTAACAAAGCTGGAACTAAAACTGACAAAGAAGCTATTTAGCTTTGCAAAAGCCATTATTTTCTATACATATATTCTAGAGAGTAATTAAATTCTAAGCAGCATTAGAGCTCTTTCTCACATCAATGATAAAAAGACTGGGAAAAAAAAATCCTATCGTCTGATTTGTTTCTAAGTGAGGAGATAAAAGTAAACTGAAATGAGAGCCTCACCTGAGACTCCTGCTAGAAATAAGATTTCTCTGAATGAAGATCAAGAAATCATCTTTTACTAAGGAAGCAACCTGAATTCCACTCAGGGAATTTGCTCTAGGAAACAGTTGTAAGAAAGACAGATTAGCATTTAAAGAAGTCCTTTTGAGTCAGAATGCAGAATGTCACCAAAGAAAGATTAAATTCTGCTACACGCTCCTGTGAGCCTGGGTGATAAAGAAAAGAATTTCCCAATAAACTAGGGTAACACAGTGAGCTCCCCAAATGTATCCTGAAACATTGGCCAACCTCACAATGCTACAAAGACTTGCTGTTCCTTCCATCTCTCTTCTTTCATCGCTATCTACTCCCTACCTCCTGAATGTCTTAAAATACCAAATTCATTTTGAAACATCACAACAGTCATTCATTATGTATTTTCCTTCATCATAAAGGACGGCACTATTTTCAGAAATAAAGTCTGAATGTTGGCTTCAAATAAGCATTCATTCAAATTCTAATTAAATTACTTTGCTGAAACCTATTTGAAACAGTTATTGGAGCCAGTCATAATCAGAGATTACATACACTGAATTTTCAGTGTAGCCCAGAATTTTGAATAGATTGTACAATATAATAAAGAGGACTACTTAGGAGGCATTACAAACAAGAGATTTGTTTCTCCTTTAAACTGGTATTAATAATGAATGTAACTTCAAATGTGTCCAAATCTGATGTATGTGGGGAGAGGCTGTATAGGTGGAAGAGGTTTAGGTGGGCAGAAAATACATAGAACCAATAGATAAACTATGTGATATGCTTAAGAAAGAATGGAAGTAGCATGAAACGTTGAAAGTAAGAATATGATTGTGATATAATGAGATTTGTCAAGAGGCAGTGCCTGGAGCAGGGATATATTTCCATACTCCCATCACAATTTAACCAGGAGGCTCCCTCAGGCTCACTTGGGGTCTTCCACGTTCTCAGTCATAATGGTTGCAAAACTGAATTGATGATTCAACTTTATTTTGATGATGAGGAGGAAAGTCATCCATTCTTTCCTTCCTTCATCCTCCATACTTGTCCAGCCCAGTGTTTTTAGTCACATCAGTTAATATAGGACAAATGGCTATATAAATATTGAGGGAATGAGAAAACGTTCTCTTATTAAGAATTTAAATATGCAGTTCTTCCTAGCCAGAATGAGTTTTAAACTAGATAATTGAATGAGTTGAGGAACATAGATAAAAATTTTAGAGGATGTTTTCAGGAAGGACATTAAAAATGAGTGAAGATGAAAAACACAGGCCGTTTGCCAAACTGTTACGATGTAATTAGCTCTTTCATTAAATATTTTTATTTTCAAATGTCTCCTCTTCTAAATCTAAGCTTCTCATTAGTAGAATATCCATAACAGAGTCAGCTTACATCTCTAATGGCAGGAATGCTTAATAACCACATTTGCAAATAGCCCATCTTCTTGTTCTTACTTATAGTCTCTGTACTTTTCTCCCACTGGATCATGACCTACAGCACTGTAATCCTCTGAAGTTACCTAGAAGGATGTAAATTTAATTGGGAAAAATTGAGGGTCACTTATTATGGTTTTAATGATATCTTATAATGATCAGGTGTCATAATATGAAATTTTATCATGAATTTTCCTCTATTTGTCACATTTTTATAAAAATCCTATATGTTAGCTAGCTACTTTGCTGTGTTATCTATATCTTTCTCTTAAGATAGATAGATGGAGAAAGAGAAGGAGGGAGGGAGGAAAAAAGAGAGAGAGAACCACTCTCTTACATATAAATTTATTCTTTAGATACATTTTATGCATTTCTATACATCTTCCATCCTGCTTGTTGTTACCTGTGTGATATTCTGAGTAACTTACCAAGTGGTCAAGTACCTCTTTGCTCTAAGTTATTTCCTTAAGTAAACTCCACTGACATTTTGATTACAAATACAGCTCCCTGCAATGCAGTTTGAGATTTTTTTTCTACCTCATTTCTCTGAATTATTCTTTGGTTGCAGACACCTTTGGCCTCTCTGAGAACTGCACTTCCTGAAATGGGCAACTATACACTAAAGGCTCCAGTCGAAGCTTCTGCCAACAATGTGAATAGAATACAAACTAAATATCATGAAAAGGTCAGAGGTGGTGAAAAATTACCACTCCAAAATTCATAGAGATTTTTCAGTTCGAGAACCCTTCCATAAACAAAGGTTTGAAGTCCATAAAATAATGGAGACAGTGATTGGGGGGATACTGAGGCCTCCAAGATACATATTTTCACTCATAACCATAAAAACGAGCTTCACCATTTTGTCTCCTCATTCACTGGTTATGTCTTTTCCTTCTTTTAGGCTCACAAGCTGGAAGGGAAAGCCAACTCAAAAGGCAGACTGTTTGAGCCTCAGTATCCCGGAAATACTCTGAGTAAGCAATTAGTAAATAGATTATGTAAATAAAACTCCTGAACCAAGTGTTGACATTCAAGTACTAAAGCTTACCCTAGCCTCAGGCTCTTCAATTAATTGTATCCAACTGAAAGGTAGACTGATGAATCATTCAATTTCAGAGTGTATCATGGGGTTATCCAGAGAATATATTAATTTGCCCATGAAAATATTTGTGTTTTCAATGTCATGCAGACAGGCAGAAAAAAAAGAGAGAAAGAGGAAAAAAGGAAAAGCCTTTCATTCAAACACTAAAATCAGAGGCTCCCTGTAGACATAAAAGAGAGAAAGAGGAAAAAAGGAAAAGTCTTTCATTCAAACACTAAAATCAGAGTGTCCGACATAAAAAAGAGAGAGAAAGAGGGAAAAAGGAAAAGGCTTTCATTCAAACACTAAAAATCAGAGGCTCCCTGTAGATATAGCATAAGAGCAGTACACCTTTTTCTTTCTTGCGCTTTTTTTTTTTTTGCAGTACACGGCCCTCTCACTGTCGTGGCCTCTCCCATTGCGGAGCACAGGCTCCGGATGCACAGGCTCAGTGACCATGGCTCACGGGCTCAGCCTATCTGCGACATGTGGGATCTTCCTGGACCGGGGCACGAACCCATGTCCCCTGCATAGGCAAGCGGACTTGCAACCACTGCGCCACCAGGGAAGCCCCAGCAGTATGCTTTTTAAAGGCAATTTAAAGGTGACCTATCTTTAAAACACTTTCTTTGCATATTTCACATAGATTTCAACTTCTTCCACCTCAGGAGTTACTTTTTCTGGGGTTATAGTATTCAGCTGTGACTATGTGTCATCTGGAGCATGCAAATCTCTTTCCTTAAAACTATTTTGGGGCCATGAATAATTATAAATCATCCACCAGGAGCCTGCATCATAGAGGAAAAAAAGACATTGCTTTACACCATGAAGAGTCCCCTCTTTGTCTTTTTGAAACCCTAGAACAGTCTATATTAAGATGGAAAACATATTCCTTAACTACAGAGGGAAGACCTATTTCTTAACAAATGATGATTTATCATTTTAGAACAGAAAGCTGCATTAGCAAACCAATGAAAATGGCTAAAAGTGTAACCACTTTGCCTAGCAATTATATATATGACAGATTCATTTATCTACCTGTATAGAGCCTTAATTTATACCAGCACTTAATAGTTAATTGTTGAAGTGGACTTTTCTGCAATGGGAATGGGATTATTTTTTAAGCATCCTGAAACAGAAAACACTTTTAAATAAACACCTATGCCATTAATTATCCTATCAAGACAACACTGAAAAATGCCAGAGAAAAGAGATAACAAAAAAAAGGTAAAATACCATTTGTGTAAAGAAATTAAAACATCAATTATTGAATGATTAAATGATATCATCATGTTTTTTCTGGACCAATGGATGAAGAAGTTTACAAACAGTCCTTATAAGAAACTTCTTAAAAATATCTCCATAACAGTGGTATTATTTTCACTTGCTTATACTAATTTAGAATTAAAACATTACTAAAAATCTTTAAATACAACCAAAACCAACCAACCAAATATCTCCAAATATTTGCAGTATTCTAGAGTCTTCTCTTCTTCAGTTTTCTGTCATATGTACATTTATTGTCATCCCTTTCTATATATTTTGTGTTTTCTTTAAACTGTTGCTTAATGAAACACTTTTATATAAATGGATTAGTGACAAGAAGGGTATTCCATCAATACTAGCAGTTTCCATGCTGCTTGCCTAGTGAACATAAAATGTGGGGCACGAATTTTGCAAATTCTAAAATTGTTTATATACCAAGTCAGTAAATATCATAATCAGAAGAATTTGAATAAGATTAATATTTAGAAGTTCCTCATCATATTTAGAAGTTTCGTTATGCATTTTCAAGGGCACATTTCCTGGGTGTTTAGTGAGTACCTTGGAGGAAGAGAAGGAACATTCAAGGAGATAATGGGATAGCCTGGTAAATCTGGGGCCAGCAAACCTTGAACATGAATACTTATTTCAACTTACTTTTTGAGTACCTGTAGGTAAATAACTTAAACCCTTCAAGCTTCAATTCCCTCAACTTTAAAAAGAAGATAATAATGCTTTTCTTACAGGTTGTATGTGTCTATGTGTGTGTGCGTGTGTGACAGAGAAAAGGAGAGAGAGATAACAAACGAGTTGTGATACTACAAACCACAAATTACAGTCCCTGATCTCCAGCTACCCCTTGGTACAGGCAATTCTCATGGCTTCCCTCTACCCTTATGCACCTCCCTCAGATTTCCTTCCTTAAAGATTATCATGAATTTAACCAACAGACAGAGAGTGGCTCTTATGAGCCAGGAGTCTATTAAGTCCTACAAAGATTAATAAACCATGTTTTCTGTAAACAAAAGACCCTCAAATTGTCTGTCCTTCTGTCTGTCTATCTTCTTTCCCACCTTCCTAACTACCACTTCAGATCTTTCCTAGATCTTTCCAAGAACTGCCAATTATCACTTATGGTTTTGCCTGTCAGTGAGTGAGAAACAGCCTCACTGCTTCCTCAAAGACTCCAGTTCCTCTTCTCTTGATCCAGCACTTTACAAGCACAGTCTCAACTCTCCCATTCAGTTGTTGCCCTTTGTGAGTCATGCTTAAGTCTGATCCCTCTTCCTCTAGGGGCAGATGGATGTACCAGGTGCCTCAAGGATCCTAGGTGCATTTTTTCTTGCCCAGAGCCATTATATCAAAAAGCAGAATCCAAAACCATAGTTAAGGAAGAGAGAGGGAGGCTGTGAATGGGCCACTCGAGGATTTAAAAGAGCACTAAATTTTCCTGCTATTGAATGTACCTCTTTCCCTAAAGTAAGCTTTTAATATGGGTCCTAAGAAAGCAATAGATTTGTATATCCACAAAGATCAAGCTCTCTCATTGATTTTATTCTACCACATCTTGATCTATAATATGTATATTGATTAAATTGTGCTGTCTTTTTAAAATCAGGATATTCAAACTGGATAAAACTTTGTATTGTCATCTGGAATAAATTCTCACTTTACAGGTTTAATTTTACTGTGAAGAAATTGAGCTAAAACAAACAAGCAAGAAAGAAACTAGTATTTCTTAAATATCTAATTTGTACAAGGCATTAAAAGTCTGGCCTATAGAAATCTTCATTTTACAGATGAGGAAACAGGGTCATAGTGCTTCTGAGACATCTTTAAGGTCATACAACTTTACAAGCTAGTAAGTAGAAGAACTGAAATTTGAACAATGTTGTACTATCATATTTTTGACATTACCTATTGACGTAGGAGAAATCTGCTACTTAGAGAAGTCATATGACTTGTCCTCAAATATTCTAACTAGTTAGGGGTAAATTTTTGAAGTTTAGTCTGCTGTTTTCATTCTAGTGCTTATTCCACCATGCCAAAGTGCCTGAAACTTTTAATTCTGAGATAATTCAAAAACCATGATCACCATAAAATAAACTTTAATAAATCTCTTGATTTTTTTTTTCTTTGGGGGATTTTCTTTACTTGACTTCTTTGATACAAGTTGTAGAGGGCATAATTTTTCAATGTTAATATGTTGTTAGGATTTGTGAAGTGAATTGCTTTAAAAATGCAGTTATAATTACTTTTTATTAGAGCTTAAGTTTTTGACATGGAGAAAGCTACACAGTATGCCAGCATTAGGAATGCATGGTTATTATGTATTCTTTGTTGAGGGTAGAGACATGTTACAATTGCATAAACAAAAATCTCTATTATAAGATATTCACATGCATTCCACTATCGTACATGTTTTAATTTAAATAGCTATAAGTAGCATAAGTTTTTAAAAAATTCTTTCTACTACAATGGAGAACTTTGAGGATTTTTAGCTCTGGTTTTCTACTCTTATTAGGTGCTTCATAGATTTATTTGAGGAATAAATGAGAATGTGTAAAGCTTTTAGAACAGTAGCATGTGTATGCGCTCAAATAAATTTTAGATTCATTCATTGGCATACATAATATATTTTCAGGATATTTAAATTATATTTAATTATAATAGCACAATTTATTGAAACTGAAACAAATGTCATAAATCAAACCGTATACCAAAGAAAGAAGCTACACCATCCCCACACACTATATACAAAAATTAAGAAGTCAAAATGGATTAAATACCTAAATATAAGAGCTAAAACTATAAAGCTCTTAGAAGAAAAGTTTTAGGCTCTTCATGATCTTGGATTTGGCAATGTCACCATTAAACACAAACAACAAATAGATACATGGAACTTCATCAAACTTAAAAACTGTGTGCATCTAAAGAGTAAAAAAAAACCAAAACACACACACTGAGTGAAAATCATTTGCAAATAATATATCTGAGAAAAAGATTTAGAAATTATATATATGATAAAACTGTAGTATCCAGAATATATAAAGAACTCTTATAATTCAACAATAAAATATAAAAGGAAGCCAATTTTAAAATGGGCATAGGACTTGAATACATATTTCTCCAAAAAAGATATACAAATGTCCAACAAGCACTGAAAAGATACTCAGTCATTAGTCATTAGGGAAATGCAAGTCAAAAATCACAATGAGATCACACTCACTAGGACGATTGTACACAAGCAAACAAACAAAAAGCAGAAAATAGCAAGTGCTGGCAAGGCTTTGGGGAAATTAGAAACTACCTCAGTGCTGGTGGGAATGTGAAATGCTGTAGCCAGTGTGGAAAATGGTTTGACAGTTCCTCAATAAGTAAAGCATAGAATTACCATATGACCTAGCAATTCCACTCTTAGGTATACTCCCCTAGGAATTGAAAACCAGTGTTGAAGCAAAACATTTTGCATAAATATTTATAGAAGAACTGTTCATAATAACCCAAAGGTGGAAACAACTGAAACGTACAAAATCTGGTATATCCATACAATAGAATATTACTCAGACACCAAAACCTGCACAGTGTGGATGAAACTTGAAAACATTCTATGAGTGAAAGAAGTCAGGCACAAAAGGCCACATTTGTACAATTCCATTTATATGAAATATCCAGAATAAGTAATTGCATAAAGACAGAAAGCAGATTACTGGTTTTCAGGGGCTGGGGGAGAGGGGAATGAGGTGTGACTGCTTAGTGGGTACAGGGTTTCCTTTTGGGGTGATGAAAATATTCTGGAATAGATAGCGATGATGGTTGCACAACACTGTGAGTGTATTAAATGCCACTGAATTTTACACTTTAAAATAGTTAAAATTATAAATTTTATGTTTTATATTTTACCACAGTTTAAAAAATACAAACATTCACATACACACATGCCCTTTTATGGATGTAATATAATAACGTATATATTATATATACTATCTATGTATGTGTATGTATATGATAGTATAAATTCAAGCTCCATGATAGTTACTGATAAGTTGATAAGAATGTTTTATCATAATACAGTTCATCATTTCTCCATTTAATTGATGACATGTTATGATTACTAATCTTTTCAGCATAGCTGATCTTAGGATTCAATAACAAATCATAAAATGTCATGTTAATATGCTTATTTACTTTTAAATACATGATTCACAACAAGCACCAAAGACAACAGCAGAGGTTTGAGAATTTTCCGTATTTTAAATGACTAATTTTCCCTGCCCCTTTGTTAACAGGGACACATAACATATGGTAGAATACTGATAAATTGAATACTCACAAATAAAACCTTGCTTTAATCTGCTCATTACCTGACATTTTTTTCTCTGATATTTTTATTTAATCTCTAGCATCTGCTAACATTCTGTTAGGAAGTTAATATATGTAACATAGTATCCTGCTTTAAAACACCTGAGTATTTTATAGCATAAAAGCACAGCTCACTATAGTTTTGTTAATTCAATCTTAAAAAGTTATATATGGAAAATCTGTAGGCACGTTGCTTCTGACACTCATCCAAATAAATATTTTTATTACTGGATTAAGAAAAAAACTATAGTAATACATACTTGAAAAATATTTTAAATACAAAAGTGTACATAGTAAACAGTGAAATGTACTTCCATAAACATGTACCCCCTCCATATATAACACTTTTAAACAATCATCTCAATAATAATAAATATATATCAGTCATTTACCATGTATCAAACACTATTCTAAGAACTTAATATAACTATATCTGATTTAACCTTTAAGACAATTCTATGAAGTATTTACCATTACATCACTTTATTTACAGGCAAACAGAGGCAAAGAAAAGTCATGATATAAATGTTTCTGAAAATTGCTTTTTTTTTTTTTTTTTTTTTTGCGGTATGCGGGCCTCTCACTGCTGTGGCCTCTCCCGTTACAGAGCACAGGCTCCAGACGTGCAGGCTCAGTGGCCATGGCTCACGGGCCTAGCCACTCTGCGGCATGTGGGATCTTCCCGGACCGGAGCACGAACCCGTGTCACCTGCATCGGCAGGCGGACTCTCAACAACTGCGCCACCAGGGAAGCCCTGAAAATTGCCTTTTTTTTCAACCCAATTATATTTTAAAATCATTCTTCCAAGTAGTACACCAGTAGCTAGTTTATTTATAGTCTTTTTGAGGGAGATTGTTAGTTTTTTTTTTTTTTTTTACCAGCATCAGTAATCTCTTTGCTTAAAGAAACATGATCTTTAGTTGGTCAAATGTCCAACAAGAATATACACTATACCCTTGCTATTAAGCTTGGCCATGTGACTAAGTTCTGATTAATAAGATGTGAGCAGACATATTTTCCTGCATCTTCTACATATTTCCTTAAGAAATGGCAAGTCTCCATTCCTTACCCTTTTATCTCTTCACACATAACTCCATTTTACACCTCAATTGTGGTTACTTTCAAGGTGGACTATTAGGATGAAGGGTTACAGCAAATGGATGATAGGGCAGTGAAATTGATAGACTTTGGGTCCTTAAGGTCCTCATGAAGTAGAGATGCCATGTAAACCCTATATTCATATGAGAGAGAAATCAATTTCTAACTTGTGCCAGCTATTTTATTTTTATTTTTGTTTTGTGTTTTGTTTGTCTCCTATTACTTGCAGCTGAATTCAATTTTAATTAAACAGTACAGATGTTACAGACTTTATCCAAACACCTTCCTATTGCCCTAGCTCTGGATATATTATCTTCAGTCTTTTTCCTTCTGCTAGAAAATATGTTGCAGTGAATTTTCTCATTTTTATACGAATATAATAGTATTCTAGTAGTCTACTTTTATTACTAGTCTAGTGGTCTACTGTTACTATTATTTAGTCTTCTACACTAGATTCTTAGAAGTGGAACTGCTATGGTAAATGGTATGCAACTTTTAAAATTTTGATAGTTCTGTTCTAAAGGTGGTACCAATTCCAGCAGTCTATGAGATAAACCTACTTTCCACAGACTAACACTGGTATATCTTTTTATGTTTTTTTAATAAACGAATTTATTTATTTTTGGCTGTGTTGGGTCTTCATTGCTGTGCACGGGCTTTCTCTAGTTGCAGCGAGTGGGGGCTACTCTTTGTTGCTGTGTGTAGGCTTCTCATTGCAGTGGCTTCTCTAGTTGCAGAGAACGGGCTCTAGGTGCATGGTCTTCAGTAGTTGTTGTGGGCAGGCTCAGTAGTTGTGGCTCGCGGGCTTAGTTGCTCCATGGCATGTGGGATCTTCCCGGACCAGGGCTTGAACCCATGGCCCCTGCATTGGCAGGCGGATTCTTAACCACTGCGCCACCAGGGAAGTCCGTGATACATCTTTTTAAAACTTGTTTTTATTTCCACAACACTAACAGATTAAAATGCATCTCATTTATTATTTTAAGATACTAGTAACAAAATAGAAATACTCTAGGGCCTCCCTGGTGGCGCAAGTGGTTGAGAGTCCGCCTGCCGATGCAGGGGATACGGGTTCGTGCCCCGGTCTGGGAGGATCCCATATGCCGCGGAGCGGCTGGGCCCGTGAGCCATGGCCGCTGAGCCTGCGCGTCCGGAGCCTGTGCTCCGCAACGGGGGAGGCCACAACAGTGAGAGGCCTGCATACAGCAAAAAAAAAAAAAAAAAAAAAAAAAAAAAAAGAAATACTCTAATTACTTCTAAAATTTAATTTAGTTTCTATGTTACAGAAATTTTTATTTCTTGGTCTATTAATTGCCTATTCACCTCTTTGGCTATTTTTATATGGCATTGATGGTAAGAAATTTTATGAGATAAATCTATTAACCTTTTATTTTTTTAATTTTGTGGGAAATTTTTATCTGTTTTTAAACTTTGTTTATATATCTCTTACCATGTTAATAACTTGAATTTGTAGTTAATGTTTTTTTCATTTATAGCCTTCTGTTAAGCTTAGTAGGAAGAGAATTACTAATACTGTTGTCCTATATTGTCTCTTAGTAAATTAAATTTATTTTCAAATGTAGACTTTATAGACTTTAATCTTTTTGTGTGTGTGTGTGTGTGTGTGTGTCTGTGTGTGTGAATAGTCAGACACACAAATAGTAAGACAAAGGTCCAGCTTTTTTCCTTGACTAGATAGACACTTGCTCCAGCACAATTTATTGACCAGTATGTCTTTCCTTACACATTTAAAAATCTCACCTTTATCACAAAAATTATACCACAATGACTTATTACTCAGAACAATGACATATTTATGGAGCTTGGTAATCTAACTAAAAAGTCCCTTTTGCATGAGTTTTCTTCAATTTTTTCTTGGCTATTCTTGAATAATAATACAATTCAAATATATTAATTATACTTTATGATCATCTAAATGTCTTATTTTTTAATTTAAAAAAGCACACACAAAAATATCTAATTACAATTCAGTAACTTTTAAAGATAGGGCATTGATAAATGAAGCAGATGCTTATGCAAGCATTGGTGCCATGTTAGTTGGTTTGTAAGAAACAAAGTGAAATCAGGCATCCTTGGGTCAACCACCAGAAAGTCTCCTAAAAAGAGATCTAATTCATAATATATCCAGAGTCTAGGGCTTAGTCCTCAGTCTCAAACTGTTGATCTTGCTGGTTCCCATCCCATGTGAGTACATTCTCTTAGATATGCTAAAATATATATAAAGGAAGACTCGCAATTTGATCTGACCATGGTAGTTTTCTCAAGAGGGAACACAAGTCTAATAAAGATGCATTTGATCAGGGATTCTCCTCTGCTGGGGCCTCTTTTCTCAGTTTCCACCTCCATCACCCTTATAGGGAGACTCCACCAGGGGCAAGCATGCTGGACAACTTCTCTGAGAAAACTTTCAGCTTTATGTGAACACTCCATTTCAGCAGTGTGTATCAGCCCAATATACTAATGCTTCCTATCACTCAATAATAGAACAGGTAGGTTTTCCACAGTGTAAAGAATAGTGTGCATCTGGGTTTGACTCCTGGTTCTGTTATTTGCTAGTTGAGTGGACTTGGAAATAATGATAACTCCTTAGAACTTAGTTTACTGAACTGTAAATGAGGGTGATAATGTCACTTTGCCAGGCTGTTGAGTGTATTAAATGAAACAATAAGCATAAGTGCCTACTATTGTTCCTGAAATGTATACCATACTTTTAACATATAGTACACACTGATATTATGTTCATTTGCTTACTTTCCATATTATAATTTTGGACATAGAATTCCAGAACTAATCTCCAGAAAATATCTTAAACCATTCTATTATCATAATAGAAAATATATGCATATAATGTGTAAATGGTATAAGCAAAAATGTGAACCTTTAGTAAGTATAATTTTGAGTCAAAATTTTGCAAATTTCTAAAGAAGACTTGAAAGTCTCAAGTTTTACAAAGATTTAAACATTTTAAATTCAATATCTAGTATCAAAGAATAAAACTTATTTACTTGCATAACTGATGATATTGGTATTGTACCAAATTTCACAGAAAAGAAGCAAAATATATATGTAATTTTTATTTTGATGGCAGAGTGTAGACTTGCCAGAAAGTGGTATTGATTTGGAAACAGCTTGAGATACTAAATTGAAAAATTTAGCTTCAAATAAGAATGTATAAGTTAGAACATATATACAGAAACCAAAAAAAAATGGTTATGAAGAAGTTAAGGGCAGGAAAGGAATAAAGACACAGATGTAGAGAGTGGACTTGAGGACATGGGGAGGGGGAAGGGTAAGCTGGGACGAAGTGAGAGATTGGTGTGGACTTATATATACTAACAAATGTAAAATAGATAGCTAGTGGGAAGCAGCCACATAGCACAGGGAGATCAGCTTGGTGCTTTGTGACCACCTAGAGGGGTGGGATAGGGCGGGTGGGAGGGAGACGCAAGAGGGAGGAGATATGGGGACATATGTATACATATAGCTGATTCACTTTGTTATAAAGCAGATACTAACACACTATTGCAAAGCAATTATACTCCAATAAAGATGTTTAAAAAAATGTACAGGTTAGAAAATTTGAAGCAACTGAATCTTTCAGAGATTCAAAAAAGTACACTTAAATGATTTACTTTTCATCATATAAAATGACTCTCTTAAGAATTTAAAGAGAAGAAATCTGGGACATCTTATCAAATTATGTATATAAGTGATTAAATAGTTATTCCAATTCTATTGTGATATTGAATAGAGAATACACACTGAAGAGGTTATAATATTAAAAACAAGTTTACAGAAACTAAATCAAGTACCTATGAAGAGTCTGCAATATTTCTTAAGAAGAAAACAACATTGGTGGTACATGCAGACAATGGAATCCTATTCAGTGCTAAAAAAAAAAAAAAAAGATCTATCAAACAACAAAAAGACATGGAGAAAACCAATGCATATTGCTAAGTGAAAGAAGCAATCTGAAAAGGATACATAATGCATGATTCTAACTATAAGACATTCTGGAAAAGATACAACAATAGAGACAATAAAAAGATCAGTGGTTGCCAGGGGTCGGAGGGATGGGAGATGAATTAGACAGAACATAGAGGAGTTCTAGGGCAGTGAAAATACTCTGTATGATATTAAAATAATGAGTACATGTCATTATACATTTGATCAAAACCATAGAATGCATGACACCAAGAACGAACCCTAAGGTAAACTCTGGACTCTGGGTGATTATGATGTATCAATGTAGGTTCATCTTTGGTAACAAATGTACCATTCTGGTAAAAGATGTTGACAGTGGGGAAAGCTATGCATATATGGGGGCAGGGGTTATATGGGAAAGCTCTGTAGCTTCTCTCAATTTCATTACAAACCTAAAACTGCTCTAAAAAATAAAGTATGAAAACACAAACTTTGAAAAAGTGCTATAGGAGTGGGAGAGAAAGGGAAAAATCACATTCATTTCTTCAATAAATCAGTGACAGTTTTTTGTATGTGGGAGATACAAACAACTTGGGTTTCCAGATTTTCACAGAAAAAGATAAAATATCCACAAACAAAAGAACCTTGAGAGATAAGAATCAAAGCGAATTTTTTCTTTTAGATATAGCATAATATAAAAAATTAGTGTATTCCTGAGGAAATGGGATTTTGTTTCTTCCTGTTTTGTCTTGTTCAATTTCCTTAGTTGAACAAAAAGCCTTCAAAAATCTTTTCATTTTAACTACCTACAAAAATAATAATCACCTATAATTTTTGTCCCTGTTCTTCTCCATAGTAAGGTTAAGTTCAATTCAAACTGCTTATGCAAGCAAAGCTGTTATTTCTTTGTCCAGCTTTTGCCCATAAAATTGACCTGTGTAAGGCCCTTTCGTAATGCATGTCAGAGAAAAACACTAACATTCCGTTGATACCATGACCAAGTTTGTACTTTCAATGAGCAAAATTTTTAACAAACATCTTCATTTTGCTTTGCAAAATCTGATATTTAGAATAATCCTATTGACATTTTATTATTTGATCCTAAAACACCCTTGAATATTCTCCATCTCTCCCCTCTTCACACCTTTGTTTTATTAGAGGCTTGCATTAGCCATTTTTCAAACTGTGCAACGAACACTAACGAGGGTTTGTTAGGCACACCTAAGATAGTGCCTGTTCCTTTCTCTTTCCATCTTCCCTCCCATTGCTGCCAGGTGATCTTAATACTGAGTTCAAACGTTCTCACTGGTGTGAAACAAAAACTTTTGATTCCTTTTCCTTCCCTAGTGATACACACACACACACGTACACACCCACTGTCTAAAATATGGAGTCAACAATTCTTAGGATGGCAGAAAATATACTTGCAGCCACATCTCCTATAACTGCCTCAGAGGCAAATCTGTGCTCCAATCAAGTTGATTTGCTCATTTTTCCCCAAACACAGCTGGTATTTTCATATCACTGTGCCTTTCTACTTGTCGTTCCTATTTCATTGACGTTTCCTTTTTCCTTATGAATATCACTTTTTCTATGAAAATATTACATTTTCTAGCAGGCGGTATAGTGTGTCCTTTCCTATCTTCTCTAACTGCATTTGCTGTTATTGTATTTATCATACACCATCGATGGTTTTATATCAAATCCACCTCTCCCTGATGAGATGGTTCCTGGGGGACTCTCTATTTCAGCGTTGACAGATTTGGCCACTAGATCTGCTTTATCCAGTGGAATGAAAGGGGCATAGCACTTACCACTTCTAAAGCAGAGCTTTGACAGAAGGCGGTAACTTTCTGTAGTTCTCAATTTCCCCATCAATTATATGGGACAAATAATGAAAGATAATACAGCTAAACTGCTTAACATAGTTCTCAGAACATAGTAGTTGCTTAAGAGCTCTTAAAATATTTCAATAATTGTATAATAATGATTGTTTTCCAAGTGTTCTAAAATAAAAAAGCACAAAAGCAGTATATTCAGCCAATAATAGAATAATAATTATCTGTGACCATTCATCATTTTGAATGCAAACGTTGTGCTTCTAATAGTTTTTAGTTAGGATATCTCATCGGCCTTTATAGGAACAATGGAAGCCCTAACTGGGCAGAAGTGTTAGTGGACTGTGCCTCCAGTGATTCTGTAAAATAACAGCATAAAAAAACAACCAAAGGGTCCTACTGTATAGCACGGGGAGCTATATTCAATATCCTGGGGTAAAGAATATGAAAAAGTATATGTGAATAACTAAGTCACTTTGCTGTATAGCAGAAAGTAACACAACATTGTGAATCAACTATACTTCAATAAGTTTTTTTTAAAAATCAGGTATCCTCCAGTACTGTACTCTAGTATTGAGTATATGATGATATATGGAATGACCCATCCCTAGGTAACAATACAATCTAGTATATACCTTTAACATTAATGACATTTGTTCACTGAAGCCAACATTTAGATAAGGTAGAAAACTGAAACCAATCCCAATTGATCAGCTCTCAAATCTACTGCTCAAAATAATTTTCAGCTTTAAGATGTGACAGGACATTCACACCATGACATGTTATTCAACATTTCCCGTAGAGCATGCATTGTCTACTCTTCTTTGAGCAAAAGAAGGAAGAGAAGGTTAAAAACAGACTTGTTTTGGTTCTCTAATAGAATCCATCTTCTGAACCAAGGTCATGCTTGGCAAGAACAATCATTGTCCAGAAAACAATAAAGCCAACTGAAGAAAAATATTTTTGAGTTCCAGCATACACAGAACTGTAAATCACTATTTATGAAGTACCAATTTCCACTGGTATTCTGTATGATCATCAGAGTCAATAACAAATAAAATAGTTTAAGAAACTAATTTAACTTTTTAGCACTAAGAGATGCAGTTCCTATTTTTTAATGGAAGAGTCACTGACAGAGTTTATTTATGTAATTAAGCTACAAGATGGAGATACATATTTTTGCGTTTTCATAGGATTGAAATTTATTTCATGCCTTCAAACAGGTGTTCAGAACTGATTAGAATATGGAATGAAAGATTAGCTTTAGTTACATTAGCTTTGTTTTCCTCCAAATTGAAAGGGAGTGTACATTGGTTATAATAATAAATTTATTGAAAAATCTATTAATCTATACTCCAAATTACATAGAGCATAGTGAAATCAAAAAAATATTCTTCTTTTTATTCTTCCTTCATGGGAATCAATAAACAGCATTTTATTTGTTTACATTTTTATCTTAACAGTATCTTATTGTATGTATTTGCTGGATCTTAGTCTTCCAATGGTATGAATAGTCTAAGGAATCTAGAAAAACTGGCTTTCTCTCTCTCTCTTTCTCCCTTTCTCTCTGTCTCCCCTGCTTTCATTTTAGAGATATTAGTGGGAAAATTAGGCTATCTGAGCAGAATAATTTAGGAAGACATGAGGCTGGTGGTAGTTGTGACTGTGATAAGAGAACCCTGTTAATGATATTACTCTGAATTTGGGTCTGAGAATGCCAGTAGAATAAGGTTATCCTGGACAAGATAATTCTCATAAAATCATTAGCATTCACTCTCTGCCCTCTCGTGGTAGGTATTGCCACTTGACTAACATGGGATGAAGTTTATGAATCAATGAGCAATATTGATAATATATAATGTTCCTAAACCAGTGCTTATTAAAATGAATGTGCATTTATATTAAATTTTTTTTCATTTTCTTTCAGTGATACTTTAATACAATTTTAAGTATAACTACTTTAATTTTGCGATTGTACTTTTCAAATCACTCGCACAAAAGTGCCTGATTGGAAATAAACCAGGAGAGCTAATTACAAGCCCCAGATGCTGAAACGGTCTTCCACTTTTCTGTTCTTTGTAATCAGATGGCTTTGTTGTGCTTATCCAGAAATACAAAGAATTTGAGAAAATCAGTGTGTTACATAATTGCTGCATTTATCTACATTTATTGGTTGTATTTTGGACTACTTTAAAGCTGGACAATTCTGCTTTGAGGGATAGATTTATTTTTTTGGACATTGCATTTGTTCTAACATTAATTGAATGTCTACACTTTTTTGTATAACACACATATAATTAGTAGCACTTTGCCACCCTCCCTTAAGGAAGGCTCTCTATGAGAGCTTTATGATGCTTCTTATGTGATATGATAATAAGATAGATAAGAACTATATTTTATAAGCTTCTGTCATAAAACATCTTTCTTACTTGCTTGTTGATAAGTGAAATGCCACCACTGTAGATTAATTTTTCTGATGTCCCACCATCATTTAAGTGCCTGTATTTTGGGAAGTGGCTGGGCAAGAATGTGGGTGAAATCATACACGCTCTCTCTTGCCCTCCCTCTTGTTCTCATTTTCTCTCATGCTCTTTTGCTCTCATTCTCCTTTTGCTTTTCTCCCCCTGAACAATGTATGATTTGCTTTGTACATGCAATCTGTGTATGAAATGACTCCTCTTTACAATAGACAGGACAGGCTGAGGTCTGTAAATATTATTGTCTGTGGCCTTTCCAGCAGCAAAGGGAGTAAAGAAGCTTTCCTTCTTCATATGGCAAAGAATGGATAACATTGCTTGCAATTTATCAAATATGGATAAATTAAAATCAGACTTAGCAGTTTATGATAAAGTTTGCTAGCTTAAATCAAGCCAGAAACTTAGTTCTTTTCTTCTTTTTTGTCCTTTGTATTGACCATCCCATGTTGTTTCTATTCACTTGGTTTCATTCAGGAGAAACCAGGATACAATGGGTTATGCTGTACTAACGAACATCTCCAAAATCTCGGCTGAAAACAGCAATGATTGATCTCTCTCTCACAGCACAAGCCCATTGGGTGTCTGCTAATCACAGTTACCCAGGCTGATGGAGCAGCCCCTTTCCCTCTCATTGCTAATGTCAGAATGAGAGAGTAGTAGAGGCTCGCATTCCTGCAATTAATTGCTCTGGCCTGAAAGTTACATATATAACTTCTGTTCACAACTCAGTGGCCAAAACCACAAGGTCCTTAGGAAATACAATCTTATCACATGCCTGCGAGGGGAGCAACCTAGAAGTGTTTAGTGAATAATAGTAATAACTACTTCATATGCTTTCTCCAGAAGGATCTTGTGTTCTGGAAGACAACTGCTATAGCTTGCTGCATTTATTAGAGTCTCTTAGCGCACGATATTTCTCTGCATTCTACTGTTCTGTTCGTTCTTTTTATTTTCCTAATTTACCAATGAGTTCATGTTCTTTTTTCTATTTCCTTGTGCTTCTATTACTCTCTGCTTTCCTGGAGCTAGCATTCTGGAGGAAGATGTGGACATGTAAGTGAGAAATAGCAGACAGAGATTTAAGTGCAATGACTATACAAATGGAGGGTGTTCATGTCAGTGTGGTGAAGTTAAGAAAACTTCCAAAAAGATAATATTTAACTTGAAGGGCTGAGATGAGAGATTATTCCACTAAGAGTCAAAACATGTTCAAATGCAAGGAGATATGATGAATGCAGGGACAGGCTGCTTAGCATAATTATCTGAAATTCAAATTTTCAGAAAGAGTTTGTTCAGGTCTATCTTGGGTCATGTGGCCATTATTTGGCTAAAGGAGAGCAGAACATCTTGATTGAAAATAATATCAATACTATTTGATGAAGAGAGTGGGCTGTTATCAAAGGAAGAGAGAGAGAGGTGGGGGAGAAAATGAGAATTAATGTTGGTTAGGGAAAAAGTATATATGTATATACTTGTCCACTATAGGAAAGCAATAACAAAAATGACTAAAGTGTTTTGTTTTTTAATTGAAGTATAGTTGATTTACAATGATGTGTTAGTTTCTGGTGTACAGCAAAAGTGATTCAGTCATACATATACATATTCTTTTTTATATTCTTTTCCATTGTGGTTCATCACAGGAGGTTGAATATAGTTTCCTGTGTTATACAGTAGGACCTTGGTTTTTATCCATTCTATATATGCTAGTTTGCATCTGCTAATCCTGAACTCCCAATCCATCCTTCCCCCACACCCCTCCACCTTGACAGCCACAAGACGATTCTCTATGAAAAATGACTAAGGTTTTGTATATCACATCAAAATATCTGGATATCATTCTCAAGGTGATGCAGGACCAGCTAAAGTAATCTAAGAAGTGAGTTACATGTTCAGACTACAGTTTAGAAAGATCTCTCTTTCTCCCACAACATTGCAGAGGATGAATTCAGCAGGACTTGAAGTAGAAAGTCTTATTAGGGGGTTATTGTTATAATTTAGTTGAAATATGAAGAAGCCATAAAGGAAATACGTAATAGAAGTAAAGACAAGGAGGGCAAGATGTGTAGAGAATGTATAATTCGCTGCATTTAAGGATCCGTAGTACCATCGGTGTCAGTAAGAAGGAGAAATGCAAGATGACTCATTTTCTGCCTTTGGAACATGGGTGGTGCCAGTGACTACAGTGGGCAAAGCAAAGGCGAGCGAGTTTCCATGAGATGGCGGGGTTGGCGTAAGCTCAGTCCCTTACAGCCAGCCCTCTCTCAGCTATCTTGGCATCCTGAAGGGAAATATCTCAAACAGCAAAATTATTTTATTAGTAGTAACATCTGACAAACGGGACACCAACCAGGACCACGTGATTCTTAGGGGTGAGTTCATTATTGCATGTTCAATTTGTGTTGATTAGTTTTTTAAGAATATACAGTTTAGGAAATTCCCTGGTGGTCCAGTGGTTAAGACTCCACACTTCCACTGCAGGGGGCACGGGTTCCATCCATGGTGGGTAATGAAGACCCTGCATGCAGTGTGGTGCAGCCAAAAAAAAAAAAAAAAAAGGAAAAAGATCCTATGAAATTTAGATAAATATTTTCAAAGAAATAACCTTTGGAAACAGCTTAAAATCACCAAATTACTAAGTGCTTATATATAAAACAGCAATTGATAATTAAAAAAAAAGTGTAATTTTCAAAATGAAAAGAAAAAATCCTTTCATCTGCATCCCTGCCTTGAAAGGTAGAACAACGTTTCAACCTTCACAGTGTTCACTGAAAGTACGTGCAGGCATCTCTGGTGTTAAACATCTTTGTTCTTTCCCTTAGCTAATTTCATAAATTAACATAAATCTCAAGTTAAGTGGGCTTCCTAAATTTCATAACTAATTTTCACCTTTCTCTTTTATAGTCATGTCTGGCCACACTATACAACTGGATTTAACTCTCTGACTGTGCTGGGAGACACTGAATGAGTTTCCTAAATTTTTCTATAAGCCATGGCCACATTCCTAATCCTCCAGCCACTTTAAATCCATTTTAAAGCACTGTAAGGTATTCAGAAATAATCATCTTAACAAATTCAAACATAACGTAATTAAATTTCATCTTGGATATGACTGTTCATTGTTATGTTTGAGCTGAAGTTAGAAAATTATTCATCATTCATTCCTTTATTCATGCATGCATTCTTTCAGAAAATATTAAGACCTTTTTATGTGCAAGACACTGGGCAATGAAAATATGAATCAGAAAGTGAAAGTCAGGGTATATACTTGAGTAATAAACATATGACATAAAATGTATATTGAGTAACAACAATTTAAGATAAAAATACACAGTAAATTCCATTACTCCCCACAAAGAGCAAGTCAGTCTTTCAACTTCCTTACTAAGAGACATGATATGATAAAATTTGGCTTTATTTTTAGAGAAAAATTAAAAGTAATGAAGGAAACAAGAAACTAATATAATTGTGGTGAGGCTGTGGAGAAAAAATAAATGTAAAAAATGCATGGTTTACATGAAGATGGGTATTGCTAGATTTTTAGTTTTTAATTAATTAACCTTGAATCTTAGTAACAATTTTGCATGTAGAAGAATGCTTTACATTGAATTCTAAGATTAAAACTTTCCGAAAATATCGAATGATTCCTGTCACTAGAACCAGCTCTTCATTATTTCACTCTTAGTAATATTCCTTCTAGGTGATTCTACTTAATAGACCACAAGCACACTTTCACCAGTACCTTATTTCAGTTAGAAAGTAATCAAGTTACCATAGCTCAGGAGCTATAAAAAAATATCATAGGCTGGGTGACACATTTCTCATAGATCTGCAAGCTGGGAAGTCCAAGATCAAGGTGCAAGCAGATTCGCTTCTTGGTAAGGATTCTCTTCCTGCAGTGCGGACAGCCAGGCCTTCTCACTCTGTGCTCACACAGTTTTTCCTAAGTGTGTGCACACGGCGAGAAAAAGGGCTCTGGACTCCTCTTCTTCTTATAGGAGCACTAATCCCATCTTGGAGGCTCAATCCTCATTACCTCATCTGTATCTTATTACTTCCCAAAGGTCCTACTTCCAAATAACATCACACTGGAGATTAGGACTTCAACGTATGAATTGAGGGTAGACGAACATTCAGTCCATAGTATAAGTCAACATAAATCATAAATCATCAAGAGAAAAGAATAAAAATGCAAAAGCGATTTAAGCATTTCCATAAGTCTTAATATGGAATATGCAAAAGTTTATTTTAGGATTCAAGGGAGCTTTGGTCAAGTGAGGTATAATTTATCATGTAACTCCATCTGAACACCACAAAACATTTTTAATACATTCTTATTTTGATGTAATTTCAAACTTACAGAAAACTTTGCAAGAATAATATAAGGACTCCCATATACACTCCACCCAGATTCCCCTATTGTTTTGATGTTACCCAATTTGCTATGTGCCTCTCTCTCTCTCGTCTTTGATTCTCTATATATCTATACACACTCACCTATATATGTATATATTCATTTTTTCTAATCCATTTAGAAAAGTTGGAAATATTATACTCTTTTATTCCTAAGTACTTGGGTATGTATTTCTTAAAACTAGACATTTTTTTTACCTAACCAGAATATAATTATAAAAATCAGACTATTTAAGATTGATACAATAATATCTAACCCACAGTCCATATTTCGTTTTAAATTTTTCTAATAATGTTTTATGCTATTTTATTTTCCAGTCAATACTCCAATTCAGATTGATACCCTGCATTTATTTGTTAAATTTCTTTAGTTTTCTTTAATCTGAAACATAGCCTCAGTCTTTTCTTGTCTATCTTGACCTTGGCATTTTTGAAGTATACAGTGCAGTTATTTTCGAGATGTGCAAGTGTGCCACAGAAGTGATGTTGTGTCTGTCTCAGTCCATTATATGACTACATAATATTAATTTGTCTGAATATTGATGATAACTCTGGTCACTTGATTAAAGAGGTATCTGTCAGATTTCCTCCCAATATATTTTTATACATCATTTTTAATATTCACTAAAGTGATTTCCAGTAATAAGTTATAGAAGATGGTTTCTTATTCTCAATTATTTAAGGATACATTAAACAAAAAACTAAACACATTCTACTCTGTGACCCTAACCTACATCCTAATAATTAGACAAAGCAGTCAAAAATAGACCACTTTGCGGTGGTTCAATTCAATTAGACAAATATTTACTGAGTGCCACTCTGAGAAAGACATTACAGTACTTAAAAGATACCTTAAGCTAGTATTAATTTTAGTGGAGCAAAACAGTTTTATGAATATCTACTCTGCCTGATGTGAGTACAAAGTGTGTCAGGAGGTAAACAAGTAATATGGGATACAAAAGGAAAGCATTTCCAATGGAGTAAAACCCAAAGCAAGAAAAAATAGATAGAAAGATGATAGATATAGATAGATAGATAGATAGATACAAAATAAACAGGTAAAACAAATTCTTGAAGATATTTAAGAAAGATATAATGCCGATTGAGAAGCATATATGTGATGTGTTTCATAGTAAATCTGAAAAGGTAGGCTGAGTGCAGTAGGTAGAGAAACTTGGCTGATCAAAACAGGAATTGACACTTTTTCATTAAGTAATGGAGAATCATTGAAAGCTTTTGATTAGAACACAGCTGTTATTGGTGTTGTGTTTAGAAACAGAAATGGGTGTAAAAGAAATCAATTAGTGGAGTATGACACAAGCTCAGGTGATATGTGATCATTAGTATGGTGGTAACAGTGTATATGATAAATATCATATCCATCTACCCATTGTAGAACTAGACAGTTGAGAAACAATATATGTGTAGGTGTAGTAGACACTGTGGTGCTCACCCACATCCTGCTTACATGGCCAGTACACCCATCCAATAGCTGCTATGTGTATTATCTCCTAAAGGCTCAAAGCTGCCTCATATCTCAGGAGGATTGTCTTCCACTAAATGAGAGTGAACTTGCATGGGAAGTTACCCACCTCATCTCTGGATATGCTTGTAATCGGTTACTGATTGACATTGGGACACAAAAGCCAGCTCTTTTGCTCAAGGGAAAATAATTCTATAGTTTGGTTTATGTCTTGCCCCTGCTCACACTCCACTCCCTTACCTAAGACCACACTTTTCTTACACTCCGTTCCATTCTCTATCCTTCTTCTCTCACTGCTTTACAGGTATTTCC
The DNA here is from genome assembly GCF_025265405.1 of Mesoplodon densirostris. Taxonomy (NCBI): domain Eukaryota; kingdom Metazoa; phylum Chordata; class Mammalia; order Artiodactyla; family Ziphiidae; genus Mesoplodon; species Mesoplodon densirostris. The sequence continues at coordinate 26,717,312 of NC_082668.1, forward strand.
TGAAGAGCTCTCCCTCAATAAATCACAGTATCAAATCCCTGTCTCAGTCTCTGCTTCTCAAGAGCCCATTCTCATGCAGTGGATGTGTCTTGTCTTTGGGCATAGAGAAACTGAAATGCTGAGCATGTGACACCAGAATAATATTGATGCTTTTAACAGAAGTAGAAATATAAGAAAGAGAACCTAGCTTTAAAGGAAAAATAATTTTGTAGGAGGCTTTTGCTTTTGAAGCACCAATTTTGTGATTTAAAAAAAAATGATACTTGGAAAATGAAGACCTAGGTCTTGCCTTAGTTTTGATACAGAGAGATGGTAAAAATAAATAAATTAATGAATAAAAGAAGAAAGGACCTCCAAAGAGAGAGATTACTGAGAAAACAGAGAGAAGTAGTCCATGGGCAGAATCTTAGGGAGAAACTAAACTTTGGAGATGTCAAGGAGAAAAGGAGTCCATGGAATTCAGAAGAATCAGTCTCCAAAGGAAATGGGATTTTCAGAGAAGAACAGCATAATATATCTTAAAGAGGAGTCAAAAGAATAAAACCTGAGAAAAGGTGAATCCTTTGGGCAATGAAGAGTACGCTGAGGTTGTCGCATTTACTTCTGTGGGTTGGCGGAGAAAGAAACCAAGGCTGCATGGGATCACATTCATTTGAAAGATGTAAGACAACCATGGTGATTGTTTTTGCCAGGAATTTACTGGGTTGCACAGTTTGGAAAACTCTGCTGTGTCTTTCTAGCACTCTAAGCAGAAGGTAACTTGAAGTTAAGCAGCAAATGGGCTGTTGATAGAGGTATTATAAGGCTCATACTGATTCATTCTCTTGGGCTTCAGAGAGAACATTTCAAAAAGCCTTTTAGTCCTGAGGGTTTACCTTTCTGATTTGTTTGTGCCATCTTGACTCCCAATATCTACTCTTAATTTTTCCTTGTCTTTGGACAGAATCAACAGAAGAAACCATAGAATTTTGCCCTGATAGACTCATTTGTTATACCCTTCATATGTAAGAAATTCAAATACTCTCATTTTTAATTCAAACTCCCTATAATACACTGTAATTTAAGAATGAGTAAAAAAAAAGGTTCATTTTAAAGCAGCCTATAACATGAACTTGAAACATTAAAATATAAACATTTTAGGGCTTCCCTGGTGGCGCAGTGGTTGAGAGTCCGCCTGCCGATGCTGGGGACACGGGTTCGAGCCCCGGTCCGGGAAGATCCCACATGCCGTGGAGCGGCTGGGCCCGTGAGCCATGGCCGCTGAGCCTACGCGTCCGGAGCCTGTGCTCCGCAACGGGAGAGGCCACAACAGTGAGAGGCCCGCGTACCGCAAAAAAAAAAAAAAAAATATATATATATATATATATATATAAACATTTTAAAGCATTAGTTCACCTTTTAACCAGCATAATTTCATAAAGGTCAAAGCAGTGAATGTCAACTGTTAAATTTTGCCAGCAACATAGAGGCTTTTTCAGATGAATACTTATTAAAAGTATCCAAAACATCTGTATATGATACAGAACTAAATTATTCTGCCTAATTTTTAAAATTTTTCAGTTCACACTATCTTCAGCCTCTTCTGTAATATTAATAGCTCTACAGTTTCTGTCATCCAGAACTTCCACAGCACTAGTATTTTCTTTAAACAACTGGTAAATATATCAAACTACCCAAAACTTCAGAAAAACCTTTTTTTTTTTTTTTTTAGTTTTGTTTTAAGAGCTGTAGTAGTAGTATGACTAAAATCCCATTCTCAGTTTTTGAGAATAAATGATGAAAGAGCAGAGTGCACTGGAGTGGCAGGTCTCATCATAGAACCTTACCTAGACTAACGTTTCACTCAGCATTTCCACCGAGAAGGCCCGGTAGAGAAAAAGTACAACATGAGTCTGAAACCATAGATTTGTTCATCTTTAAAAACTGATAGTTATAGTTAAAAAAAATAAATTTCTCTTTCACCCTGCAAACAAGAGCACTGTTAGTTTTATTCCCCCAGCATCAATACTAATCACGCTATATAACCAACCAAGTGCACTTGGTAACAAGCCAGGGATAGTGATTTCAATTCCATTTTTGTGAGAGGGCTGCAAGTCAATATGTTCTGAAGACAAATAAAAAAATCTAATTTTTAAGCAGGGCTATCATAAGGAACACATTCATAATACATCACTTTCAATATACAAAGATATTGCATGGGTCTAGTTAATGTTAAAATATTATACTCATCACTGTCAAGTGCAACTTATCTCTCACTTGAGGGTTATCGCTCCATTTGGCACATTATTTGAAAACATGTTTCCATTGCCTTCGTATGTGTGGAAGAATATTTGAGTTTAGAAAGTTTAAAGGGCTGAAAGATCTCTGAGTAAAACAGCGAGATCACATGTAGTTTGGAAAATGCAATAGAGAGAATAGTAGAGGGGGAAATAAATAAAATGCAACTTAGTAAGACAAACCCAGTGGAGTAGTGCAGCGGGTGAAAGCCAAATTGATTTTACAAAGAAGCATAGGTCTGCCCCCTATTCACACTTGCAGTATCAATGGATTCAGTGTTCATGGCTTTCCTTTCCATGTGGAATGTAGGAAGACACACCCATTAAACTGTATGAGCTTTTAGAAGAATTTCAGTTACACAACTCCAGCAAGCAAAAAACACTGTATGACTTGACCCAGAATTAATGTCCATTCTGCTTGTTGTTAAATTGGTGCATTTAAAAATTTTTTGTCACTCCTGTTAAATACAAACTGTACTTAAACTTATCATGTTGACCAAATGAGTCTCTCTTCACCAAGACCGTAAAAAAAAAAAAAAAAAAACTAAGAATAAATCATCTCCTGGTTCCACTGTGCTCAGAGGAAGCAATAAATCACAAATCTTTCAGTTTTTCTTCTACACTATAACAGTCCACGTCCTGTCTTAGTTCTAATCTCCTGTGCTATCACCACTTACTCATTTAAAAGTTCTTACCTTTTCCTTTGCTTCAGTAGGTTTAACTGGTTTCAACTCTAAGTATCACCTCCTAAAGTCATTGAAACTGACTTTTGGTTTGTTTTACATTAAAAGACACTAGTGGATGGTTGAAAAAAAAGAAAATGCCATCCATTTTATTATTTCCTGGTTTGTTTCAGACACTGATTCTGGATTTTCTTTAGGAGGTGATCTTTTGCCCAGTATACGAGCGTGGGGGTATGAGGAAAGGGTTCAATCTGTCTCCAGGGACTGATTGATGAGTTGGAAGTAATCATATAAAGGGTTCTTTATGGCATTCAGATCAGACCACAACAGTCATCACCAGCCACACCACCTTTAAGGTTTGCCCAAAGATGAGCCCCTGTAACTTATCTGGAAATAGCAGTATCATAAAATTTAGAACCAGAGTGAATATAAAGACGATGTATAAATAGAAACTTCCCTTAGGTTCATAAAAAATGAAAGAGAACAGAAAAGAAATTGCCTGTGAAAAGAAAGATATTGCTTAGTCTTCTTTAAAGGTTGGCATTGGGCTTCCCAGGTGGCGCAGTGGTTGAGAGTCTGCCTGCCAATGCAGGGGACACGGGTTCATGCCCTGGTCCGGGAAGATCCCACATGCCGTGGAGCTGTTGGGCCCGTGAGCCATGGCCGCTGAGCCTGCGCGTCCAGAGCCTGTGCTCCGCAACGGGAGAGGCCACAACAGTGAGAGGGCTGCGTACCGCAAAAATAAATAAATAAATAAATAAATAAAAGTTGGCATCATTTGCGAATATTATGAAATATATGCCAATCTGATTTGCTTTAGATAGTAATGTCATATTGTTTTGTATTAAGAACTCTTTTCTTCTGTGATCCAGAGCTCTAAAGAAATAGAAAATTATCTTCAATGTACATTGCATAAAACAAGTAATAGAGCACAACACAGCAGATCCATTTTCTGAAACTTTAACCTTACTCTGTTTTTCTAAATGACCTCCAAAAATTAAGGTTATCAGATCTATTCAATCCGAATGATGATCTAAGTGGAATTCACATCCCACTCAGATTTCTACCTCACATGTGTACATTATTATATCAAAAGGAAAGTAAAGATAAATTATGTTCATTCTCTTCCATTCACAAGAAAATAAATATATGCAGTTTATGAAGATCACCAACAGTAAGGAATGAAATAAAAAAGACTTCTGATTTAACCAGAAAGTAAACTTAATCAGAGCACTTGTTTCATGTACAGTCTAGTTAATTGATGTTGCTACCTGAGGTTTCAGGAGCTGCTTAGTAGATATAAGAACTACTGAAAACAAGCACTTCTAAAAGCAGAGCTTACAGATTATGTACTTGTTTTCAGAAAGAATTATAAAAATAAATTAGTTCATCTTTGAATTTTTCAAAATTGTGATTTTGTTACACAATAAAGCTTTTGTAAACCTGTACTAAGTTCACATAAATAGACTGAAACGTCATCTTTGCAAAGATCACCAGTGACCAATAATCACACCTGATTGGTGTCTCCTCATATATTTCTGTTTTCTGAGTGATCTTGTTGACTATCCTCTTCTTAAAATTGTATTCTATGAGAATACATTAACCTAACACTTCCTGAGTAAGTGTACCTGGCTCAGTATTTTGGTTCATCCATACAGGGACTAATTTTCTCATCGCCCCTCTTACCATCTTAATTCAAGGCTTAATTGTTCATTCTTGGATTACCAAAAAGTATTCTGTTTATTCTTTATTTTTATTCTCTCTCTAACTCCAGTTCATCCTGTAGTAGGTTTGCATTGTGAGTTTCTCTGGCCAAATGAATGTTGACAGAAGTGATGGAGTATTAGTTCTTAGGCCTTAGATGTCATGTATTTCTGCTGGTTCCTTGAGGAGCTTCTGTCCACTATAAGAAGGAAATGCCTCGACTAATTGATGTCGTTCAAGACTGCATCCCAGAATTAGAAACAGAGCAGTCCTGAGCATAATCCATAGCTGAAAAAGAACTGCCCCAGGTGCCCTGCAGACGTATGAGTGAGAAATGTATGCTTATCGTTGTAAGCCACTGAGATGTTTGGATTATTTCTTAAATTGCATTATTGCAATAAAGGCCTGGCTAATACAGTGTTACTCTTATTGTGCACATGAAGAAAGTCAGACTCACACAAATAAGTCACTTTTTCAATGTAAGCCCAGAGATGCAGACTCAGGTCTCTGACTCAAAATTCTGTGGTTATTTCACAATCTAACATGGCCTCTCAATATTTGTCTGTTGAAAGTTCAAGCTAAAATGTGTAATCATATACTTTTTCCTGCTTTTATTTATTAAACATTTATTGATTTATTACCATGTTCTATACACTATGATGGGAGCTACTTGTATACAATTTCATTGTATATAAACTATCTCCAGGTTCCTACATAGTTTCTCTGGATACGTCATAGCAGAAGAAGCACTGTGGATAGCAGAAATTACTTTACAAACATTCAGTGTCTCCCAGTTTCACCAGAATAAGTTCTGTTTAGTGACCTATAGAGACTTATATGATTCAGCCCTTGGTCATATTTCCTGTTTTTTCCCCCTCTTGCTCTGCTTCAGCCACTCTAGTCTTCAGTTTTTTGCATGTACCAGAGATGCTCCTGTCTTAGGGCTTTTGTCTTTGTTGATGGAGGTTTGTCAATATTATTTGTATTTTCAAAAAAAATTAATTTGGTAATCCTCTTTATTAATTTTTGTATATTAATGTATCCACTTTTATTTGTCTTATTTTGTTTGATTCTACACAATTATTACTTTTCTAACTTCTTGTATTGGGTGCTTAGCTTACTTCCTTTTTTTTCTAACTTATGGGTTTAAGGTTATAAATTCCTCCTAAGAACTGTAGACATTCCCTGACTCACAATGTTTGGACTTATGAGTTTTTGACTTTATGGTGATGCAAAAGCATTCAGTAGACATTGTACTTTGAATTTTTAGTTTTGATCTTTACCCAGGCTAACAATGTGCAGCATGGAACTCTCTGAAGATGCTGTGCAGAGGCAGCGATCATGAGGGTAAACCACTGACACACATCATTCTGTACCCATACAACCATTCTGTTTTTCACTTTCAGTACAGTATTCAATAAATTACATGAATAGACAACACTTTATTATAGAATAGATTTTGTGTTAGATGATTTTGCCCAAAGGTAGGCTAACGTAAATGTCCTGAGCCTGTTTAAGGTAGGCTAGGCTAAATTTAAGTGTACTAAATGCATTTTTGACTTAAAATATTTTCCATTTAGCATGGGTTTATCAGGACATAACCCCATCATTAGTAGAGGAAAATCTGTACTTTTGCATTTTATAAGTTAGCTAAGAAGTCTTCTTCTTTCATTTAAGACTTCCATTGAGATTTTTTTCTCTTCAATCTGTTAATATATTTAGAAGTATTTTTAATATAAAAATATGATTTTTTAAATGTTCTTTTGGTTTCTAACTTAATGTCATTGTGCTCAGAGAATGTGGCTTGCATTATCTGCATCTTGGAAATGTTTTTTTTGAAATTTGATTTATGCCTAAAATGTGATCAAATTTTATGAATATTCCATAAGTGCTTGAAAAGTTTTGGGATGCAATGTTCCTTAGATGTCCTATTCTACTAAGCTTGTTAATTGCATTGTTCAAATGTATATTCTCATTAATTTTTTTGTCTGCTTGATCAATCAGTAAAAGAGGCATGTTAAAAATCAATTTTTCTCAGTTTCTTTTAATTCATTCAATTTCACTTGACATGTTTTAAATCTATATTATTAGGTCCAAAGAACATTAAGATTGGAACATCATCCTGAAAAACTGAATATTTATCAAAACAGAGTGGACCTCTCTATCTAAATTAATTCTAGTTTGCCTAAAAAATCTATTTAGTCTGGTATTAAAATAGAAACATTGGATTTCTTTTAGTTCTTATTTACCTCTCACATATGTTTGCCCATATACATTTGCCTATCATATATATTTATTGGTTTGTTTCAAACATTCTATGTCCTTACACTTCTTTATGCCTCTCCTAAGGAACACATGGCTAATTTTTTAAAAACCTTATCCTTTTTCTTTTCAATAGGATACTTTTTATCTTTTAAGTGCAGTATTTATTTCATTTACATTATTCCACTAGAGCATAAGCTTCATTGAATCATGAAGTTTTGTTGCTTTATTTATTCAGGTCCCCCCAGCACCTAGAGTAACAGTACCTTGCACGGAGTAAGGGCTCAATACATATTGGTTGAGTGAATGAGTGAATGAATGGTTATGGTACACTTGGATTTATTTCTACCCTGCTGCATTTTTATAGAGAAGCAATGTTCTGATGATTAAGAACATGCTCAAATTCAATCATTGGTACATACCAATTCCACAACTTTGAGTCACTCTCTGCCTCAGTTACTTCATCTAATTGTGGGAATGACAACAGCTTCCTCTTCCTAATGATATGCTTAGGATTAAATAATTTAAACCATGTAAATCATTTAGAACAGTATTTTGCACGTAATAAGTGTCCTATAAGTGCTAGCTATTATCCCCCCTCCCTTCACTAAGTTGGAAATTATACAATTTGCAGACTTTAAAAAATTTTAACTTTCCCATTTAACCATACATTGTCTAAAGTTAATTAATGTAAAAGGATTATGAAAAACTTGAACTCTGATTACCATCTTTTAATATATCTAAAGTTTTAGTTCAAGAGTATAATTCTACCTTAATTTTTAATATTTTCATTGGACATAATTGGTAGTAATTTATACTGATACAGCTTATTTATATATGAACTTATTTTATTAATTTTAAAAGTAATCATTCTCTTTCTTCGCTTCCCTCTCTCTTCCTGACTTCTTTGAAAATCTTCTCAATTATTCTGTGCTTTGAATTTTTATTTCATCATCTATGTATGAATTTGATTTTAATTTTTTATGCTTGGCTTTCACTGTGCTTCTTAAAAGTGAAGATTCATGTATTTGTTTTGTTCTGGAAAACTCTAAGTCATTTTCTCTTTGAATATTGCCCCTCCTCCACCCTCTATTCTTTTCTTCCAGGACTCCAATTAAATGTATGTTTTATATTCTCACTCAGTTTTTCAACTTCCTTTACCCCACCTTTAATATGTACCTCTTAATAGTCTGTGCAACTTCCTTAGATTTTTTTTCTCATGTTCACTAGCTATGTTCAACACGTTCATGAATTTAATTTTGATTTATGTATTTTTTATTCCTAGGAATTCTGTTTTGTTTACAAATGTATGTACTTGTTTAGTTTTACACCTGTCTCCGATTGCTTCTTTGTATTATTTTTTACTTCTGTAATAAAGTGTCCTCACATCTCCCACTGCAGGGTAAACTTTCCCCACCTCCCTTAGTCTACTCAATACCATATTACCTTCTAGTATTTGAAGTGCCTCTGATTCAGCTCCTTAGTAGCTCCCAAGGTTTCTTTCCTGTCTCCTCTGCATATATCCATTCAAATCTAGGCTCTATGCATCGGCAGATGTCCTCAAGGAAATGCCAGTTTCACAGCTTGCTTAACGCTCTGAATCTGGCTTGGCTTACAAAAAGATTTTTTTTTTTTTTTTTTTTTTTGTGGTTTGCAGGCCTCTCACTGTTGTGGCCTCTCCCGTTGCGGAGCACAGGCTCCGGACGCGCAGGCTCAGTGACCATGGCTCACGGGCCCAGCCGCTCTGCGGCATGTGGGATCTTCCCGGACCGGGGCACGAACCCGTATCCCCTGCATCGGCAGGGGTTCTCTCAACCACTGCGCCACCAGGGAAGCCTGGAAGTTCAAAAAGAACTTTAACATATGTTTATTTATTATTTTTTTATTGGAGTATAGTTGCTTTACAATGGTGTGTTAGTTTCTGTTGTACAATGAAGTGAATCAGCTATATGTATACATATATCCCCTCCCTCTTGGACCTCCCTCTCATCCCCGCCCCCATTCTCCCCCATCTAGGTCATCACAGAGCACTGAGCTGAGCTCCCTGTTCTATCCAGCAGGTTCCCACTAGTTATCTATTTTACACATTCTGTATACTGGAAATAGTCTCCCTAGACATTTGTTCGCTTGTTTTCAGAAATAGACATTATATCCATTGTGTCCTCTATGGCTCTTGATTTCACACTCTGTGCCCTTAATTCTGTTGCCCTTCATAGTGCTTGTGACAGGAGCAACCGCATTATCCTCTGGCCTATGCAATGCCCACCTCCACCTCTGAATCCATGGTTCAAGCCTCTGCCTCTAGGCTCGTGGCCCTGACCTCTGCACCCAAGGCACTGCTTCATAGTTCTTACGTTTTTTTCCCTTGCAGGATAACAAATACTGGCAGCTGAGAAACCCTATCAGTCTGTTTCCTGCCTGTCGAATTCTGGCAGTATGACAACCTTCTTACATTTCATCCAGACTCTCACTTTTAGTTCAAGCTGGGAATGTTTCTGCTGGTATAACATTCTTAAAACTTTGCAAGCCTCCCGTGTATGTCATAGGAATCTACATGGTTAAACAAAAGGCTCTACACAGATTCCTCCTGGATAACCCTATCTCTATTCCTGGCTTCCTCTCAGAAGCATAATTGGTTTCATTAGTCACATATCTCATCTCTTCAGCAAAAGCTTACCCAGCCACAACCTTGGTTCTCTCTCTAGGGTACAATTTTCCAAGAGTGAATTTCCTAATTTTAGCATCCTTTGCAATCTGGATAGGCTGAGAATCTTCCAAATCACCAAATGTTGGTTCATCTTTGCTTAAATATTTCATCTTCAATTTATCTCATTTTACTACAAGCAACAACCTCTTTCTGCATCTTCAATACTTTGCTTGGAGATGTCCTCAGCTAAATATCCAAATTTATTATTTATAAGATCTGCTTTCTCTCCAAAAGTAGAATAAAATTCAGCCAAATTTTCTGCCACTGTGTAACAAGGTGTGCCTTTCCTCCAGTTTCCCGTAACATGTTCTTCATTTCATTCTGAGACCTCACCATAAGCATCTTTAATGTACGTATTTCTAACAACATTTTTTAATGAATATTATCTAAGATGACAGAAGTTTTCTGCCAGCCCTTCACATCCTTCTGAGGGCATACCAGAATACTCTTTTTTAAATTAATTTATGTATTTAAAAATGATTTTTATTGGAGTAAAATTGCTTTACAACGTTGTGTTAGTTTCTGCTGTACAATGAAGTGAGTCAGCTATATGTATACTTATATCCCCTCCCTCCTGGACCTCTCTCCCCCTTTCCCCCCAATCTGGATCATCATAGAGCACCAAGCTGAGCTCCCTGTGCTATCCAGCAGGTTCCCACTAGCTATATATTTTACATATGGTAGTGTATTTATGTCAAACCTAACCTCCCAGTTCATCCCACCCTGTGTCCACATGTCCATTCTCTATGTCTACTTCTCTATTCCTGCTCATATTTCTACCAACAGTCACTTCAAGACAATCTAGACTTCATTGCATGCCTCAAATTCTTCCATTACCCAATTCCAAGTCATTTTCACATTTTTAGGTATTATTACAGCATCATCCCATGTCCAGTAACAAAATCTGTGTTAGTTTCATAGGGATGACAAAACAAATAACTACAATGTGATGGCTGAAAACAACAGAAGTGTATTCTTTCAAAGTTCTGGAGACAAAGGCCTGAAATCAAGGTGTTGGCAGGCTCCCCTTACATCTGAAACCTCTACAGGAGAATCTTTCCTGCCTCTTCCAGCTTTTGGTGTCTCCAAAAGTTGTTTGGTTGTGACAGTATAGCTCCAGTCTCTGTCTCCATCTTCACACACCTTCTCTTGGTGCTTCCATATTCTCTCTTTTTGGCATTCTCTGTTTTTGGCCTTTTATAAAAACACTTGGATTTAGAACCCACCCTAATCCAAGATGATCTCATCTTGAGATTCTTGCCTTAATTATATCTGCAAAGGCCTTTATTCCAAATAAGATCGCATACTGAGGTTCTAGATAGACATATCTTTAGGGGAATACCATTTAATCTACTACAGATATTTTAAAATAATTATTCATAAAAATATATGTTAAGTAGACATCAGCTTACTGTTATTGAAAGTATTTAAGCCAGACTTATCTACAACACTTATTTCTACTTTTTCCCTTTAACATTACAACAGAAAGATCAAGGATTAAAATTTAATAACAACCAACATATGATACTTCAGACCTAAAAATTGAAAGTAAATAAAATAAAAAGTGAGGGGACTTCATGATTTTTGTTTTCTTTCTTACATTGCAATAACATTTTTAATTACATTCCTAGAGTCACAAGTAGAAAAATATTCTAACAATATGACAAGACATGATAAACACAAATGATTAAGCTCTAATAGTGTGACTGTTTGAGGACACTGAAAACAACAAACCCCATGTCACTTATTCACACTGAGTACAACCTTCTTGAAAATAACATTTTTTTTTAACATGCTGCTACTGCTTCATGGTACTCTAAAGGATTTCACAGTCAGGATAAAAAGGATGTTTTGGTTGTCTTTTCCTTGATATTATGAAAAGTAAAATGGAACTCCTTTTTACTCTCACTTCTGTGCCTATTAGGTGAATGTAAAATGGCTCTCGTAATGGCCTTCAATATTATGAACTCTTAAAGCTTTACCTGGCATGTGTCTATTAAATTCTTGCATTGTTGATAGACAGGGAACCCCTAATGGGAAATAACAATGTTGTTGATTCATGCAGAGCACAAAAAGTTAAGAGGGCTAAAGAACTTGTCCATAAATTGACTGTTTTCTTCCTCATTAGTACCTCTAAAATACAACCAGTGAATCACATGGAAAATAAATTATGACATGTTTCTCAATGGTAATAACTGTCGGTTATAATGAGCAAATGGCACACACCTGATTTTGACCATAACAATGTAGAGAATGCTACAGTCAGAGCCAGTCCTAGGAAAATGAGCGGTTTGTCTGATACTCTATATTTGATGATGGCCTCCTTTCCCCAACTCATGTCTATTTTACAGAAACTATAACCCTAACCCAGTCTTTTCATGTTATTACTCAGCAATCCACAGCTACTAGTACAATATATATTCAAATAAATATTCTTTATATTTGACTCCTATCATTATTCTTGCCTCCCACTATAGATTTCTCTTATTTCCCTTTGAACTAGAGAAACCTTATGTCAACTTTCAATGCCAATGACTAATTGACTTTTAAATAAGTAAATCCTTGCTAATTTAATAATTGTATAGTCAAAGCAGTGGTTTTTCTATCCTGGAGAGGGACAGGAGAAAAGGATTGCCATAGTCACAAGGATATTTTGAGGGATGGTGAATATGTCCATTATCTTGGTTATCATAACTGTTTCACATATTTAGACGTGCACCCAAACTTATCAAATTGCACACATTAAGTATGCAAATTTTATTATGTATCAATTATACCCCAATAAAAGGAAAAATAAATGTATATTAATTCAAACTATCAGAAGACAGTCAAATTAAAAATTTGATTCCTTAGTCACCCCAGCAATATTTCAAACGTTCAGATGTATGACTAGGATCAACTATGTTGTGCAACACAAAGAATCCATTATTGTTATCAGAGAAAGTGCTATTGGACCACATTGGTTTAAGCAGGACATAAGCCCCCAGATGATATATCAGCTTAGAAGGTGACTATCAGCCAAAAAATATAGACTATAATCTATAAATGTAACATAAGGAGGTGAACGAGGATGGGGGATGGACCGAAGACTGAGTTGGAAGAGAAGTGTAAAAGGAGACAGGTAAAGAAAGGAGAAGATGACATTACAAACAGAACTCTAACCATAGTTAGTTTCATTTTCTTTCCTTTGAATGCTCTGGAATATGAGTATACTTAGCTGTAGTAAATACTGAAAAACTGGTTTTCCAAAGGTGGTTCTTATTTCTAATTTACGTCACTATGAGAACTGCTTGAGTTTCTAGTTGATCCACATGCCCATCAACATTTACTTGTTTTGTCAATTTACCATTTTTAGTAGATGTATTGTAGTAAAATTGGCATTTCATTTTGTATTTACCTGATGACAAATCACATTAAACCTATTTTTATATGAGTTTTGTCCATTTGCACACAATTTTTTTGTTAGGTTCCTTTCAAGTATTTTACTCATTTTTTTAAAATGGGTTTTCTGTCATTTTGTTATGATTAACAAATTATCTATGTTTGTAACATGAGTCTTTTTTGTAACATCTTTATTAGAGTATAATTGCTTTACAATGGTGTGTCAGTTTCTGTTTTATAACAAATTAATCAGTTATACATATACATATGTCCCCATATCTCTTCCCTCTTGCGTCTCCCTGCACCCTACCCTCCCTATCCCACCCCTCCAGGCAGTCACAAAGTACTGAGCTGATCTCCCTGTGCTATGCGGCTGCTTCCCACTAGCTGTCTATTTTATGTTTGGTAGTGTATCCCAGCTTACCCTTCACCCTCCCTGTATCCTCAAGTCCATTCTCTAGTAGGTCTGCATATTTATTCCTGTCTTGCCCCTAGGTTCTTCTGACCATGTTCTCTCTCTCTTTTTTTTTTAGATTCCATATATATGTGTCAGCATACAGTATTTGTTTTTATCTTTCTGACTTACTTCACTCTGTATGACATTTTTTAGGTCCACTCATCTCACTACAAATAACTCAATTTCATTTATTTTTATGGCTGAGTAATATTCCATTGTATATATGTGCCACATCTTCTTTATCCATTCATCTGTTGATGGACACTTAGGTTGCTTCCATGTACTGGCTATTGTAAATAGAGCTGCAATGAACATTGTGGTACTTGACACTTTTTGAATTATGGTTTTCTCAGGGTATATGCCCAGTAGTGGGATTGCTGGGTCGTATGGTAGTCCTACTTTTCGTTTTTTAAGGAACCTCCATACTGTTCTCCATAGTGGCTGTACCAATTCACATTCCCACCAACAGTGCAAGAGGGTTCCCTTTTCTCCACACCCCCTCAAGAATTTATTGTCTGTAGATTTTTTATGATGGCCATTCTGACTGGTGTGAGATGATATCTCATTGAAATTTTGATTTGCATTTCTCTAATGATTAATGATATTGAGCATTCTTTCATGTGTTTGTTGGCAAACTGTATATCTTCTTTGGAGAAACGTCTATTTAAATCTTCTGCCCATTTTTGGATGGGGCTGTTTGTTTTTTTGATATTGACCTGCATGAGCTGCTTGTAAATTTCAGAGATTAATCCTTTGTCAGTTGCTTCATTTGCAAATATTTCTCCCATTCTGAGGGTTGTCTTTTCATCTTGTTTATGGTTTCCTTTGTTGTGCAAAAGCTTTTGTTTCATTAGGTCCCATTTGTAGTAAAGATGCTACCAGAAAACTACTAGAGCTAATCAATTAATTTGGTAATGTAGCAGGATACAAAATTAATGCACAGAAATCTCTTGCATTCCTATACACTAATGATGAAAAATCTGAAAGTGAAATTAAGAAAACACTCCCATTTACCACTGCAACAAAAAGAATAAAATATCTAGGAATAAATCTACCTAAGGAGACAAAAGACCTGTATGCAGAAAACTATAAGACACTGATGGAAGAAATTAAAGATGATACAAATAGATGGAGAGATATACCATGTTCTTGGATTGGAAGAATCAATATTATGAAAATGACTCTACTACCCAATGCAATCTACAGATTCAATGTAATCCCTATCAAACTACCACAGGCATTTTTCACAGAACTAGAACAAAAAATTTCACAATTTGTATGGAAACACAAAAGACCCCAAATAGCTAAAGCAATCTTCAGAAAGAAAAATGGAGCTGGAGGAATCAGGCTCCCTGACTTCAGACTATATTACAAAGCTACAGTCATCAAGACAGTATGGTACTGACACAAAAACAGAAATATAGACCAATAGAACAGGATAGAAAGCCCAGAGATAAACCCATGCACATATGGTTACCTTATCTTTGATAAAGGAGGCAAAAATATACAGTGGAGAAAAGACAGCCTCTTCAATAAGTGGTGCTGGGAAAACTGGACAGCTACATGTAAAAGAATGAAATTAGAACACTCCCTAACATCATACACAAAAATAAACTCAAAATGGATTAAAGACTTAAATGTAAGGCCAGACACTATCAAACTCTTAGAGGAAAACATAGGCAGAACACTCTATGACATAAATCACAGCAAGATCCTTTTTGACCCACCTCCTAGAGAAATGGAAATAAAAACAAAAATGTAACATGAGTCTTTTGTTGGCTATATGTATTGCTAATATCTTCTCCCATGGTAAGGACTTCACTGTTGATAAAGACTACTGAGGAACAGAAGTTTTAAATTTTAATATAGTCTAATTTATTATTTTTTCCTTTCTGGTAATATTTTTTTGCATTTTATTTAAAAATCTTTGTCTATTTCACATCGCCTGAAAACTTGTTGTTTCTAATTAAAACTTTCACATTTATAATTGTATAAATATACAATTAACCAAGAACTATTCATTTAGAGGACCATTATTTACACCCTTCTCATCAGCATCACTTTTTCCCAAATTAGGTGTGTGTATAAGTGCAGATTTGTGTGTGAACTATTTTTTTCATGAGGCCTCTTGTCTATACCTACAATACAACTCTAGCTAAAAAAAACTCTGTGATATGTTTCGATATACGATGGTGTGAGTGTTCCATTTTTGTTCTTCTCCAAGTTTATCTTAGTTATTCTTGGATATTTTCATTTCCATAAACATTTTAGAGTAATCTTGAATTTTTTGCAAAACTTCTGACATGTTCATTGAGATTGCTTGTAT
The DNA here is from genome assembly GCF_025265405.1 of Mesoplodon densirostris. Taxonomy (NCBI): domain Eukaryota; kingdom Metazoa; phylum Chordata; class Mammalia; order Artiodactyla; family Ziphiidae; genus Mesoplodon; species Mesoplodon densirostris. Next base: position 26,733,108 of record NC_082668.1, read on the forward strand.
CTATAAATCAATTTGGGGAAAATTATTTTTCAAAGTTGAAATTTTCCATCCATGGTTATATTATATCCCTCTACTTAATTAGGTACCCTCTAATTTATGTCATTAATGTCTTATAACTTTTAATCTAGCAGTCTTTGACACTTTTTTGGATTTACTCCCAGGTTGTTCTTGCTTTTTGATTCTATTTAAGCTATGTCATTTCATTTAAGTTATGTTTTCTATATTTATATGGAAATACAATTAATTTTCATATTAATTTTGTATCCAGACATCTTTCTAAATTTATTTATTAATTATAACAGTTTTCTGCATATTCTTTTGGGATTTCTCTAGCTTTCTTTAGGCTAGTTTTTGTGTGGTATATATTTTTCCATGCTTTTCATTTATACTACTTTATTATTAAAGTGGATCTCTCACAAGTTACATCTATATATTTGATTTAATGATGACTATTCAACTGGACAATACTTTTCACATTGCAGTCCATAGTTCTAATGTTCACAGGAATGATACCAGAATTAGGTGTGGTAAAGGGAACAAATTATTCCAATACCATTTTTTGAAACTAATTTCCTGAAAACTTCTCATGAGGGCATTGATATACTTGTTCTTTAAAATTCACAATTTTAAGAAATACATTCTTTAAAATATTTTAGTATAACATATTAAAAGTATTTTTAAAATCCCTTTCAAGAGATATTCTTTGATACCAAGAGTATTTCCATCTTAGTGTCAAATCAGAAAAATTTCTCTAATGGCTGATACTTTCAATTAAGAATGAATGATGACAAACTAGTTGCTAACGTATTTTGGTTTCTTGTGATTTTCCTAAAATTCTTACTCACACACGTAACCATGTAATGAAGTCAGATATACAAATCAACACAGGGATTCAGCTTCTGTCATATTTCAGAGTAGTGTCTATTGTCATATTTACAATTCAATGATCACTTTTTGAAGGAAAATCACAAGTGAATTAAAGTGTAAATGAAAGCAAATGTACCACAACAGCCCAATTTACTTGTCTCTCCCTTTGATAGCTAATTGTGAATGAAGAAAGGAACAACATGTTTTTTTTAAAAGTAGAGAGTTTTTTGTTTGTTTGTTTTACTGGGTTTATATACCCATCCTAGAAGAAACTTTCACATTTCAAATTCTTATTAAATTCTGTATTTGAAACTTGCTGCCTGTCTTCATAATCATTTTATACAAAATTTTTCCAAACTTCCAGCAATCTTCCTGAAAAAAAGAGCTTAAAAGATAGGTTGGGGTAATGCTGAAAGCTCAAATAACCGAGTTTTTAGTAGGAATGTAACATGACTTGAACTATACTTTATGGAAAATTGGCTTGGCAGTATTTTGTAGGATGAATAGAAATAAGTCTAGCCCAATGATAGAAAACCAGCTGAGAAATTATCACAAATATCCAGATGAGATGTAATGATGTGTAAACTATAATGACAGGTATATCAATAGGACAGAAGGGACAGAAAAAAGACACATTGTGGAAATAAAACTTGTGTGACAAGATTTGACAACAGACAAATTGGGGAAAAAGGAAAAGTCAAAAGTGATGTTTCAATCTGGGGAGTTTGGAGATATGATTGTACAATTAATGATAATAGGGAAATTGGAAGGAAGTTACCATCTGGAGTGGAAAATAATGACTTTTTCCCCTCATATATTAAGTACAATATTTTAGTATGTCATCCAGGAGTATAAGTTCAACTGCAGTTGGAGTTGTGGGACAGGAAAAGAGGCAGGGACATGGTTATTGGAATGAGTTTTGAATTCATGAAAGCCTAATTGAGATACAGAGGAGAAAGAGAATGAAAACAAACGTAAATTTTTGGAACATCCATCTTTAGGGTTAGAAGAAAGGAAGAAGAATGAGCAAAGTCCATAGAAACAAATAAGCATGATGAACTCCATTTAGAGTAAAAACTGTACAGAGTAATTTAATGCAAAACCAGTGATAAAGAGAAAATGTAATCAGAAAAATAAATTACATTACATAGGGCCATGATGATACAAATGATAACAGCCTTCCCATAGGAAACAATGCAAGATAGAATACAATGGAGTAACATCTCTAAAATTCTAAAAGAGAAAAACAGTCAGCACAGAATTCTATTCCCAACAAAAATATCTTTAAAAAATAGACGTGAATTAAGATTTTCCCAGACATTTAAAAGTACTAGAAATTTTCAATACTAGCAGACCAGAACTACATGAAATGTTAAAGGAAATTATTGAGGGAGAAGGAATATTATATGAGGGGGAAATATGTGTTCAATCAAAGAAATAAAAATAATTGAGAAAATCATGAAATTAAAAACTGGCTTTTTGAGAAGATCAATATACTGATTAACCATTAGGCTACCCAGGAAAAAAAGAAGAGAAAATACAAATTACCAATATCAGGAATGAGAGAAGAGATATTAGTATATAAACTTTAAAAATAAAAAGAGTATATTATGAACAGCTTTATGTCAGTACACTTGAAAACATTTGGAATTTACAAATTTTTTAAAGGTCACCTAAAAAAGAAATAAGTAACTTAAATGGCCCTATATCTTTTAAAGAAATTAAATTTGTAGTTAACAACCTTCCCAGACAGTTAATGCTAAGAGCAAATAGCTTCATTGGTGATTTCTACTGAACATTTAAAGAATAAATAACAGTTTAATACAAAATCTCTCAGAAAATAAAGGAGGAATGAAAACTTTCCAGTTACTTCTGGAGGCTAGCATTACTCTGATACAAAACCAGACAAAGACATTACAAAAAAAGAAAACTATAGACCAATATAATTCATGAACACACTAAAAATTCTTGATAGAATTTTAGCAAATTGAATTCAACAATGTGTAAAAAGGAAAATACATCATGCATTTGCGGGTCCATAGTCTCTTAGCCTAAAAAAACTGACCTTGGGGGAAAAGAAACATACTGGCCACTATAGTGTACTTGCTGAGAAATTTTTCTATAAAAATATTTTGTTATTTGTATATATTTAAGACCTCAATGTGTGAACTGTTAATTTTTTTCAATATTCAATTAGGAAAACAAATATGTGAAAGTGTGTCAAAAACCCAGATTTTGTGTGTGAGGAGTAAGAGTTGACATAATCTGGACACTTTTAAATTATTGGAACTGTCCACGTTATTTTTCTCAAGTATACAAAATTATTCTATCAAGAATATCATCAGGGCCTCCCTGGTGGCGCAAGTGGTTGAGAGTCTGCCTGCCGATGCAGGGGATACGGGTTCGTGCCCCGGTCTGGGAGGATCCCATATGCCGCGGAGCGGCTGGGCCCGTGAGCCATGGCCGCTGAGCCTGCGCGTCCGGAGCCTGCGCGTCCGGAGCCTGTGCTCCGCAACGGGGGAGGCCACAACAGTGAGAGGCCCGCATACCGCAAAAAAAAAAAAAAAAAAAAAAAGAATATCATCATATAAATCTGGTTTTGTAATTTAGAGTCAACTTTTGGCCAGAAAGTAAAATTTGGGAGAGAAAAAATGATGGCAGGAAAAAAAAAAGGTGGCAAGTGTGTCTTGTGTCTGAAGAGGCAAAAGAAGGCAGCCAAATATTTTTCTTTTCTTTCTTCTTCTCTTCCATTTTTTCCAGCTCTTTTGAAATATTATTGGCATGTAACATATGTAAGTTTAAGGTATACATACATCACATACAATGTGATGATTTTATGCACATATATATTGTGAAATGAATACCACTATTGGATTACTTCTCTTCTATGTTTAAATAACAGCAATGAATTGTGACATAGAGTTGCTGACAGGAAGGAAGTTTGTTTTTCTGACTCACTGCCTTTTCTATAATCCTACTCACTGTTAAACATTTGAACAGAGTGAACCAGAACATCTTATATCAGCTAACACTTCCTCATGGATCCAGCCCTGCGTGGGTTCAAATACTAGACTAGACCAATTCCTGTTAGTGTCAATAACCACTGCCAATAACTTCAAAAGGATACTATCCTTGCATGTTCTGGACTGAACTGCCTCACATTTTGTCACTTCAGAAAGGATCTCTGTTTCCAGATAGTGACAAATGCACATAAGGCTCAGGACTCCTGTTAACTGACATTTTGGCATTATAGGATTTCTTTTTAATCTGAGATGTAGCAAAAACATTTTCCTGTCCTTAACAAATATCAAACTCAAATAATTTTCTTATTTTTTTAAAATATATTCTTCTAAATGTTGAAAAATATTTTAAGTTATTGATTCTCTCCAGCATATGTTAAATGTTGAAATTTTCAAAAGTAAAGTTTGTACAAGAGAGTAAAAAGTAATGGAATCAAAAGAAGCATGGCAAAAATTTAAGTGTTTCCAAATTTTTTTCTTTGGATCACAAATATCAGAAGAGCCCATGTTTGTAAAGTACTTACTATATTTCAGGCACTGGGTTAAACACATTATATGTTGTACTTTTCTAGATCCTTAGACTGTAACCCACTGAAGAAGTTTTATTCTCATTTTGCTTATAAGAAATCTGAGCTTCAGTGAGCTTAAGTTCCTTGCCCATGGTTGCACAGCAGACAAGTGATAGACCTGGGATGCAGATCCTGTCTGGCTGGCTCTGAAGGCATGAATTTTAACCACTAGACTGTACTGCCTCATGAGAAGAAACTTAACCCAAGTACATCAAGCATTAAAAGTACAAATACAGGGCCTCCCTGGTGGCGCAGTGGTTGAGAGTCCGCTTGCCAATGCAGGGGATACGGGTTCGTGCCCCGGTCTGGGAGGATCCCATATGCCGCGGAGCGGCTGGGCCCGTGAGCCATGGCCGCTGAGCCTGCGCGTCCAGAGCCTGTGCTCCTCAACGGGAGAGACCACAACAGTGAGAGGCCCGCGTACCGCAAAAAAAAAAAAAAAAAAAAGTACAAATACAAAAGCAGATTGCCATGCCTGAAGACATACAAGATGATGGCAACTGAAATGATCTCCAACAATGAATTTTTTTTTCCTGTCACATGCAGATTAATCATTAATCAGCTTCCCAATTAAGTTGTATATAATTAATTTATAAAATGACATTATGAGTATTGTAAAAACAGTGATGTTCTGTTTTTCATTACTTTTGCATCATTTACTATTCACTATTTGATTTCTTCTCTACAGACGTTTCTATTACATTTGCTAAAATATTAATTTATTCACCTAAAAGTTTAATATTATTGCAGATTTTATCAAATTTTGCACACAATTTAAATAAAAATTCTGTTTGAACATCACCCTACACTTCTCTGCAACAAAATTAACCGTCTTGTTTCCCAGATTTTTTGTGGCCTGATTCTCATTTTTAAGTATTTGGGTATGTATGTGTTTGTGTGTGTGTTTTAGAGATTCTAATTTTTTTTTTTTTTTTTTTTTGTGGTACACAGGCCTCTCACTGTTGTGGCCTCTCCCACTGTGGAGCACAGGCTCCAGACGTACAGGCTCAGCAGCCATGGCTCATGGGCCCAGCCGCTCCGCGCCATGTGGGATCCTCCCGGACCGGGGCATGAACCCGTGTCCCCTGCATCGGCAGGCAGACTCTCAACCACTGCACCACCAGGAAAGCCCGAGATTCTATTTTAAATAAAACAATTTTTAAAACCCTATTCCATTCTGAAAATATGTACAAATGATTTATTTTACTTTGACCTATTGGATATGAAAGAAATATTATTTTTGTATCTAACAGGATTTCTGTTTGGCTGCAACTAACAGAGCTCTGACTAAGGGATGTAAGCAAATAGGTATTCATTTATCTCATGAAGTAAGAAGTCCATGGGTTCAGGCAATTATACTCAACAATGCCACTGAGAAATCAGGCTCCTTCTAGCTTCCTGCTCTGGCATCCTTAGCAATGGATTCTGCATCTCAAAGTATTGCATTTGTTCTAAGCAGAAGGAAGTAATTTGAAGAAACAGCACCAGATGCTTCCATCTCATTGGCCAAGATTAAGTAATATAGCCATGGCCACACCCAGCTGCAATAAGGCTGAAATATACAGTTTAGATTTTTGTCTTACTTAGCTTGCAGAAGTTTAAGTAGAGGAAAGCAGAAGAGAAGAAATGGATATTGAATGAACAAATCTACACCATTTGCTTGTTTTTAATAGCACTACAGTTTCAGACATCCCAGCTTGATAAGAAGCCCTGCCTATTCAAGTTTTCCTGACAGTAGCTGCTATGCTTGGAATTCCAGTTTCTGTCCAAGTGTCTTCATAAAATAAGTTAAAATGTAAACAGAAATTACAAATAAGTTACTTTTGGTGATATTCTGTACTCATCAACTTAGGACAAAAATGTCAATTATTTTATCACTTGATTTCACACCTTAACTCTATGCATGTATGTAGTTATCTATATTATTTTTATTGTGTGCTCTTATGGTATATTTTAAACCATTCTTAGATCTTTCCAAGATCCAGTCTAGACTGCACACATTTTCCAAAGGAATATTTTTTAAAATATTTAAAATGTGATTACTCATTTGTGATCCTTTTAACAAAACTAAAATTCTGTCTATGTTTATTTTGAATACAACATATCCTTAAAATCTTACACAGTATATATAACATGACTTATATATCTTAATTTATATCTGGAATATAATGAGTTATAAACATATCTTAATTTAACAATTAAAGTACAGCATTTAATATCTTCCATGAGCTCTTTCTTATCTCATTATTTTCCTCAAATGCCCATGTTAGTTTTGATTATAGGTCATGAACAAAAAAAGCGGTCTGAAGACTGAATCTTGGGGCATTTCAGTTTTAGAGATCTTAAATAAGGAAACATAAAAGGAAAATGTGAAGAAATGACCAGAAGAATACCACAGGAATTAGTTGTCAGGAAGCCAAGTGACAAAAGTGTTCCAAAAGGAAGAGTGATCAAACAGCATCAAATGCAACTGACAGATGAATTAAGATGATGACTGAAAATTGATGACTGGATTTAGCCACATAGTCAGTGTTGATGACTTTGATAATAAGAGCATTTCCAGTAAAGTAGTTGGGATGAAAGCCTGTGTGCAGCAAAAAATAAATGGAAAAGAATTAGAGTGTGTGAATATGAAAAACTCAATGAGTTTTTCTGTAACAAGGAGTAGAGATGGTGCCTAGAGAGAAATGTGGTCTCAAATAGAGTCACCAACCATCCTGTTTAGATAGGTCAGAAGGGTTTCCCAGGACATGGGACTTTCAATGTGGTTGATTGTGCATCACACTGAGTGGTACTGTTTAATATTTTTGTTTTATGAGATTGAATAAATTACAGATTTTTTGCATTTTGATGGGAAATAGGCAATAGAGAGGGGAAAACTGTTGTTGCTTGAGTGATAACCCTGAGAAAGGGAAAGGAGGTAAAATTTGGCACAGAGTGATTATCAAGAAGAGTTAAAACAGGAAGGAAGGCAATATACTCATGGCTACAGATGCAAACATGCTGGTGCAAATGTGGAAACTCCCTTCTGATGACTTTAATATTCACAATGACCTGGGCAGCACAGCATCAGAGTAAGGAAAGGATAATGTTGAAGACTGAGAGGAGAAGAAATGAAATCGTGGTTTAAGAGAATGGGAAAGTAAATTGTAAAGGCAAATGTAGCATGGCTGTGGCTCAGCATTAAAAGCCTCTTAAGAGAAGTTATGATTTTAAAGTGAGACTACTTCATTTTGTTCATTTGGTTATTGTCCATTTCCTACCCTCAAATGTAGATATGAGCAGAGACATTTTCTTTTGAATTTTATTTTATTTTTATACTGAAGGTTCTTATTAGTTATCCATTTTCTACATATTACTGTATACATGTCAATCCCAATCTCCCAATTCATCACACCACCACCACCACCTCACTGCCACGCCACTTTCCCCCCTTGGTGTCCATACATTTGTTCTCTACATCTGTATCTCTATTTCTGCCTTGCAAACCTGTTCATCTGTACCATTTTTTTAGGTTCCACATATATGCGTTAATATACATATTTGTTTTTCTCTTTCTGACTTACTTCACTCTGTATGACAGTCTTTAGATCCATCCACGTCTCTACAAATGACCCAATTTCATTCCTTTTTATGGCTAATATTCCATTGTATATATGTATCACATCTTCTTTATCCATTCATCTGTCAGTGGGCATTTAGGTTGCTTCCATGACGTGGCTATTGTAAATAGTGATGCAATGAACATGGAGGTGCATGTGTCTTTTTGAACTATGGTTTTCTCTGGGTATATGCCCAGTAGTGGGATTGCTGGGTCATATGGTAACTCTATTTTTAGATTTTTAAGGAACCTCCATACTGTTCTCAATAGTGGCTTTATCAATTTACATTCCCACCAACAGTGCAAGAGGGTACCCTTTTCTCCCCACCCTCTCCAGCATTTGTTGTTTGTAGATTTTCTGATAATGGCCATTCTGACCGGTGTGAGGTGATACCTCATTATAGTTTTGATTTGCATTTCTCTAATAGTTACTGATGTTGAGCAGCTTTTCATGTGATTCTTGGCAATCTGAGTGTATTCTTTGGAGAAATGTCTATTTAGGTCTACAACCCATTTTTTGATTGGGTTGTTTGTTTTTTTAATATCGAACTGCATGGGCTGTTCATATATTTTGGAGATTAATCCTTTGTCTGTTGATTCGTTTGCAAATATTTTCTCCCATTCTGAAGGTTGTATTTTCGTCTTGTGTGTAGTTTCCTTTGCTTTGAAAAATAAGTTAAATTAGGTCCCATTTGTTTATTTTTGTTTTGATTTCCATTACTCGAGGAGGTGGGTCAAAAAAGATCTTGCTGTGATTTATGTCAAAGTGTGTTCTCCCTATGTTTTCCTCTAAGAGTTTTACAGTGTACAATCTTACATTTAGGTCTCTAATCCATTTTGAGTTTATATTTGTGTATGGTGTTAGGGAGTGTTCTAATTTCATTCTTTTAAATGTAGCTGTCCAGGTTTCCCAGCACCACTTATTGAAGAGATTGTCTTTTCTCTATTGTATATCCTTGCCTTCTTTGTCATAGATTAGTTGACCATAAGCCTATGATTTATTTCTGGGCTTTCTAACCTCTTCATTGATCTATATTTCTGTTTTTGTGCCAGTACCATATTGTCTTGATTACTGTAGCTTTGTAGTATAGTCTGAAGTCAGGGAGTCTGATTCCTCCAGCTCCGTTTTTTTCCCTCAAGACTGCTTTGGCTATTCGGGGTCTTTTGTGTCTCCATACAAATATTGAGATTTTTGTTCTAGTTCTGTAAAAAATGCCATTGATAATTTGATATGGATTGCATTGAATCTGTAGATTGCTTTGAGTAGTATAGTCATTTTCACAATATTGATTCTTCCAATCCAAGAACATGGTATATCTCTCCATCTGTTGGTATCATCTTTAATTTCTTTCATCAGTGTCTTATAGCTTTCTGCATACACGTCTTTTGTCTCTCTAGGTAGGTTTATTCCTAGGTATTTTATTCTTTTTGTTACAATGGTAAATGGGAGTGTTTCCTTAATATCTCTTTCAGAATTTTCATCATTAGTGTATAGGAATGCAAGAGATTTCTGTGCATTAATTTTGTATCCTGAAACTTTACCAAATTCATTTATTAGCTCTAGTAGTTTTCTGGTGGCATTTTTGGATTCTCTCTATATAGTATCATGTCATCTGCAAACAGTGACAGCTTTACTTCCCCCTTTCCAATTTGTATTCCTTTTATTTCTTTTTCTTCTCTGATTGCTGTGTCTAGGACTTCCAAAACTATGTTGAATAATGATGGTGAGAGTGGACATCCTTGTCTTGTTCCTGATCTTAGTGGAAATGCTTTCAGGTTTTCACTATTGAGAAGAATGTTTCCTGTGGGTTTGTCATATATGGCCTTTATTATGTTGAGGTAGGTTCCCTCTTTGAAACTTTCTGGAGAGTTTTTATCATAAATGTCTATTGAATTGTGTCAAAAGCTTTTTCTCCATCTATTGAGATGATCATATGGTTTTTATTCTTCAATTTGTTAATATGGTGTATCACATTGATTGATTTTGGTATATTGAAGAATCCTTGCATCCCTGGGAATAATCCCACTTTATCATGGTGTATGATTCTTTTAATGTGTTGTTGGATTCTGTTTGCTAGTATTTTCTTGAGGATTTTTGCATCTATGTTCATCAGTGATATTGGTCTATAATTTTCTTTTCTTGTAGTGTATTTGTCTGGTTTTGGTATCAGGGTGATGGTGGCCTCATAGAATGAGTGTGGGAGTGTTCCTTCCGATGCAATTTTTGGAAGAGTTTGAGAAGGAGGGGTGTTAGCTCTTCTCTAAACGTTTGATAGAATTCACCTGTGAAGCCATCTGGTCCTGGACTTTTGTTTGTTGGAAGATTTTTCATCACAGTTTCAATTTCATTACTTGTGATTGGTGTGTTCATATTTTCTATTTCTTCCTGGTTCAGTCTTGGATGGTTACACCTTTGTAAGAATTTGTCCATTTCTTCCAGGTTGTCCATTTTATTGGCAAAAATTTGCTTGTAGTAGTCTCTTAGGATGGTTTGTATTTCTGCAGTGTCTTTTGTAACTTCTCCTTTTTCATTTCTAATTTTATAGATTTGAGTCCTCTCCCTCCTTTTCTTAATGAGTCTGGCTAGTGGCTTATCAATTTTCTTTATCTTCTCAAAGAACCAGCTTTTTTAATTTATTGATCTTTGCTGTTGTTTTCTTTGTTTCTATTTCATGTATTTCTTCTCTGATCTTTATGATTTCTTTCCTTCTACTAACTTTGTGTTTTGTTTCTTCTGATTCTCTAGTTCCTTTTGGTGTAAGTTTAGATTGTTTATTTGAGATTTTTCTTGTTTCTTGAGGTAGGCTTGTATTGTTTTAAACTTTCCTCTTAGAACTGCTTTTGCTGTGTCCCATAGGTTTCTGATGGTTGTGTTTTCATTGTCATTTGTCTATAGGTGTTTTTTTTATTTCCTCTTTGATTTCTTCAGTGATCTCTTGGTTATTTAGTAATGTATTGTTTAGCCTCCATGTGTTTGTGTTTTTTACATTTTTTTCCCTGTAATTGATTTCTAATCTCATAGCATTGTGGTCAGAAAAGATGCTTGATATGGTTTCAATTTTCTTAAATTTACTGAGGATTGATTTTTGACCCAAGATGTGATCTATCCTGGAGAATGTTCCATTTGCACTTGAGAAGAAAGGGTAATCTGATCTTTTTGGATGGAATGTCCTATATATACCAATTAAATCTATTTTGTCTATTATGTCATTTAATGCTTGTGTTTCCTTATTAATTTTCTGTTTGGATGATCTGCCCACTCGTGTAAATGAGGTGTTAAAGTCCCCCACTATTATTGTGCTACTGTCCATTTCCTTCTTTATAGTTGTTAACAGTTGCCTTGCTCCTATGTTGGGTGCAAATATATTTATAATTGTTATATCTTCTTCTTATATTGATCCCTTGATCATTATGTAGTGTCCTTTCTTGTCTCTTATAACATTCTTTATTTTAAAGTCTATTTTATCTGAAATGGGTATTGCTACTCCAGCTTTCTTTTAATTTCCATTTGCGTGGAATATCTTTTTCCATCCCCTCACTTTCAGTCTGCATGTGTCCTTAGGTCTGAAGTGGGTCTCTTGGAGACAGCATATATATGTGACTATTTTTTATCCATTTGGAAGCCTGTGTCTTTTGGTTGGAGCATTTAATCCATTCAAGTTTAAGGTAATTATTGATATGTATGTTCCTATTACCATGTTCTTAATTGTTATGGGTTTGTTTTTGTAGGCCCTTTTCTCCTCTTGTGTTTCCCACTTAGAGAAGTTCCTTAAGCATTCATTGTAGATCTGGTTTTGTGGTGCTTAATTCTCTTAGCTTTTGCTTCTCTGTAAAGCTTTTGATTTCTCCATTGAATCTGAGTGAGATCTTTGCTGGGTAGAGTAATCTTGGTTTTAGGTTCTTCCCTTTCATCACTTTAAATATATCATGCCACTCTCTTCTGCCTTGTAGTGTTTCCACTGAGAAATCAGCTGTTAACCTTATGGGAGTTCCCTTGTATGTTTGTTGTCATTTTTCCCTTGTTGCTTTCAATAATGTTTCTTTGTCTTTAATTTTTGTCAATTTGGTTACTATGTGTCTCAGTGTGTTTCTCCTTGGGTTTATCCTGCCTGGGACTCTCTGCACTTCCTGGACTTGGTTGGCTATTTCTTTTCCCATGTTAGGGAAGTTTTCAACTATAATCTCTTCAAATATTTTCTCGGGTCCATTTCCTCTCTCTACCCTTTTTGGAACCCCTATAATGCGAATGTTGTTGCCTTTAATGTTGTGTCAGAAGTTTCTTAGGCTTTCTGCATTTCTTTTCATTCTTTTTTCTTTATTCTGTTCTGCGGCAGTGAATTACACCATTCTGTGTTCCAGGTCACTTATCCATGCTTTCCCTCAGTTATTCTGCTACTGATTCCTTCTAGTGTATTTTTCATTTCAGTTATTGTATTATTCATCTCTGTTTGTTTGTTCTTTAATTCTTCTAGGTCTTTGTTAAACATTTTTTCATCTTCTTGATCTTTGCCTCCATTCTTTTTCCGAGGTCCTGGATCACCTTCACTATCATTATTCTGAATTCTTTTGCTGGAAGGTTTCCTATCTCCATTTCATTTAGTTGTTTTTCTGGGGTTTCATCTTGTTCCTTCATTTGGTACATAGCCCTCTGCCTTTTCATCTTGTCTATCTTTCTGTGAATGTGGTTTTAGTTCCACACACTGCAGGATTGTAGTTCTTGCTTCTGCTGTCTGCCCTCTGTTGGATGACGCTATCTAAGAGGCTTTTGCAAGTTTCCTGATGGGAGGGACTGGTGGTGGGTTGAGCTGGGTGTTGCTCTGGTGGGCAGAGCTCAGTACAACTTTAATCCTCTTGTCTGTTGGTGGGTGGGGCTGGGTTCCTTCCCTGGTAGTTGTTTGGCCTGAGGTGACCCAACACTGGAGCTCTTTGTTGGGTCTAATGGCAGACTCTGGGAGGACTCACACCAAGGAGTTCTTCCCAGAACTTCTGCTTCCAGTGACCTTGTCCTCATAGTGAGCCACAGCCACCCCCCGCCTCTGCAGGAGACCCTCCAACACTAGCATGTATGTCTGGTTCTGTCTCCTATGGGGCCCTGTTCCTTCCCCTCAGTCCCGATGCACACACTACTTTGTGTGTGCCCTCCAAGAGTGGAGTCTCTGTTTCCTCCTGTCCTGTCAAAGTCCTGCAATCAAATCCTGCTAGCCTGTAAAGTCTGATAATCTAGGAATTCCTCCTCCCATTGCTGAACCCTCAGGTTGGGAAGCCTGACAAGTGGCTCAGAACCTTTACTCCAGTGGGTGGACTTCTGTGGTATAAGTGTTCTCCAGTTTGTGAGTCACCCATCCAGCAGTTATGGGATTTGATTTTATTGCAATTGTGCCCCTCCTACCATCTCATTGTGGCTTCTCCTTTGTCATTGGATGTGGGGTATCTTTTTTGGTGGGTTCAAGTGTCTTCCTGTTGATTACTGTTTAGCAGTTAGTTGTGATTCCAGTGCTCTTGCAAGACGGAGTTGAGAAGAAAATTTTATGGGTATGTTTTTCTTATTATTTTAGGCTTGTTGCCTAAAAGAGTGTGCGGCAAAGTAAGAACTCAATAAATATTTGTGATATATTTTGTGATATAATTAATTTTTCATTATATAATTTTAACTTAAAAAGAATCTATCTGGGCTTCCCTGGTGGTGCAGTGGTTGAGAGTCTGCCTGCTGACGCAGGGGACATGGGTTCGTGCCCCAGTCCAGGAAGATCCCACGTGCCACAGAGCAGCTAGGCCTGTGAACCATGACTGCTGAGCCTGTGCATCCGGAGCCTGTGCTCCGCAACAGGAGAGGCCACAACAGTGAGAGGCCCACAAACCCAAAAAAAACCAAAAAACAAAAAATCCATCTTTTTGTATAATTTTCTCACAATGTATTGATATTTATTAAAAATTATAAAATTTAAAGTATAAGAGTCTGATAAAATAAAAATTTTACATACCATTACATTATCTCATATGTGTATCCTAGGTTGATACTGGGGAGTCCTTTGCTCTTAAAAAGCCTAATTATTCTGGAAAGATATTTTGTAACATTTCTCAGGTGACTAAGTTCATTGGAGGTCATTTTCGTACATGTATTAATCCTAAACGATTATTTAACTGACATATTGGCACACATAATGAACTTGACTGGAAAAGGGACATCTTTTGAGAAGGAACAATGGTGTAATCATTTTCAACTTTTGCTCCAGTTAAAACTTACTAGGATTCTTTAAGGAATATGAATTCAAAGACCTCACATAATATTAAGTCAGACTTCCTAGGTCTGGGATCCAGATATCAATGTTTTAAAAACATTCTAATGTTCAGCTAGAGGTAAGAATTTTCATAATTACTGTTGTTATGTTTCCTGATTCAAATGGAAATCATATATTTTATGTATTCAACTGGTTGTGGGAGATAGAATTAGAATTTAAAATATAAAATTAATTGACTCCCTCTATAGACCCAGGTGAATCATCTGCCCTAAAAGATAATGTAATGCACTAATCCCTTAGAATTTGCCTCTTTATTCTGGTAAATATTGAGATGGGATTGTGATCAAGCAGGCACCCAGTAACAGTGTTATTTTGCCTGAACAGCTGTGTCTGGTGATGTTCACGCTTTCCCTAGTCTAAACGACCCTGTAGGCATTTTGGAGCCCTAACTGCCAGGACACGTGTGTCTCAAATTTCTTTACCTCTTTGTACTGGCATTCTAACTATAAGAATGTGTGTGATGTTACGTGTTGTGTTAAAATCTTCTACCCTCTCTCTGAGGGTCTGAGTCTCAGATCCGGTGAGTGCCAACAATCAAAATATACATGTTTAAATTTCTGTCTATTTGGCATGAATTATTGCCTTGCAGTGCTGTATTCTGCAAGACAGAATGGTTGGGTTTGACAAAGATGGAGAACAACATGCATCTTCATTTCCTTTGGGAGAAGTTAAAACAACCTGCTTTGCTTAATAGATTTTTGAAAGATCATTTCTCCCTGGAATATCCTCATACAAGTCTACTTCTTTAGTGCCATATACTCCCCCAACTCCTAGTACAAATTAACAAATGCATGAGAACTTGATCATGTATGAAAGTGTTGGTGAAGTATAATCTGATAGAATTTATTGTGTTAACAGCTTGTACATGTATGGGCACTCCATGTTAAAAATCATCTCAATTAACAGCTAGCATTATACCAAATTCCAGACTAGTAACAACCATCTGATTTTAAGTCCATGGCACAAAATGTTAATTGAACACGGAACTGTTGGTGTTCAACCCCAGTTTTCTCAGAACAGAACTTCAGAAAACCAGTCACTACTATTTGATTGAAGTTAGCATATGTGATTTAAACTATTTGCTATTTTAATATCAGGAGTATTTACAAAAATAATTAGATTCAAGGAAAATATATCCATTATTGTCACAAACAGTATTATCCAGGCATTCCAGTTGATTTAATATATGAATTAAAAAGAGAGGTATAAATATTGGAAAAAAAATTTTAAACTGTTTCTGGAATAAGACAGGTTTTTCGAAAACAGAAGAGAATCAAATTAAAAATTTTAGAGTATGCAAGAAGTTTTTTCAAGTGATCAGATATGATCATACATATTTTCATTCTATCAGTATTTTTAGAACCAGAAATAAGTAGTAAGAAAATATAACTGAATAAGATACCATTCCATAGAAGCAATACAAATATAAATATTCTAGACTTAAATTTAATAATAAGTGTAGAGAAACTATGTAAAAAATACAATTCTTCCAAGAAAGACAAAATAACATTTGAATAAGGACAGAAAACTAGCATAAACTGCATGGGAATAAATAGTATTATTAACAGACCCCAAAAATCTATCTATAGATCGAATTCAATTACAAACAAAATCCTAATAGTATATTGAATTATATTAATATAATATAAAAGTATTTCCAAATATTATCTGGGAAAAATGCACAAAACCAGGCAAAACAGGTTTTTTTCAAAGACTAATGAAGGGAAAGTTGTCTGACTAAATAAAATATCATAAATCATTGATTATTAAACTGTGAGGTATAGGGGTAGACATAAGAGCAGTAAGACAGAATGCTGCATGATAGATGAACCAAGTATATATATTTGCAGTAGTTGAAGTGATCCTTTAAAAACCTAACTAGAACATATCACTATCTTCTCAGAAGCTTCTATTGACTTCCTAAATCACTCTGAGTAGATGCACATCTTCATAATGTCCTCATGGTACTATATAACCTGGTCCCTTTCCTACCATACTGCCCTGAACTCATTATTCCAGTTGAGCATAACTCTGCCTCAGGCATTTACACTGATTGTTGCTCTACCAAGAATGTTCTTCACCCAGAAAATCCCTTGGCTATCTCCCTTGTTTAGTCTTTGCTCAAAAGTCACCACAAGTGCATACATTTCCCTAACCATCTCTTATAAGATTGTACCCCCTATCCACCTCCCTTACTCTGTTTTATTTTTCATTGGCACTTATTGTTGAAAATATACATTTATTTATAAAATATCTGTCTCTGCTCACAAGAATGTAAGCTCCATGAGACAAGAATTTTGTCTTTTTTTTTTTTCTCACTGCTGTACATATGCACATAGAAGAGCACCTGGAGGATACTAGTCTCTTAATTCTTATTTGTGGAATAAGTAGATATATGAATAAATGAATGAACTGCAACTGCTGACCTAGAGCAAAAAGCAATTAGCTTCCTACCTTATAACTCAATCCAAACTAAATTTCAGACGAATGAGAATTTTAAATTTTAAATTTTAAAAAGAAATGAAGATATTAAAAGAAAGCAATACACACACAATATTGGAGGTGATGAAAATCTTTTAACGAAGAGATCAAAAGTAGAAACAATAAAGAAAAACACATAACATTGGTTAAAATTTTGACCCAATCCTCAAAACATTACAAGCAAAATATAAACACAAATCAAATAATAAATGTATAAAGAATTAAAAGTGAACTGTTCAATTAATATTCTTTTTTTTTTTTTTTTTTTTTTGCGGTACGCGGGCCTCTCACTGTTGTGGCCTCTCCCATTGCGGGGCACAGGCTCCGGACGCGCAGGCTCAGCGGCCATGGCTCACGGACCCAGCCGCTCTGCAACATGTGGGATCTTCCCAGACCGGGGCACGAACCCGTGTCCCCTGCATCAGCAGGCGGACTCTCAACCACTGAGCCACCAGGGAAGCCCCAATTAATATTCTTAATTGTTTAAAAAGTTATTAAAATCTATAATAAATAAATACTAAAATAGAAATCATGTATAAAGGGCACTTACAGACAATTCACAAGAGGAGAATAAATGTCAACAAACATATTACAAATTTTATCTTCAGGGATAATGAAAACGTTGTTAATTAAAAGAGAGAAATGCCATTTCTAGCTGCAAGACATTTCAAAAAATTAGAAAACACAGAACTAAGAAGCCAGGAAACAAATACTCCCCTGGCAGGAGTATAAAGTGACCCAACATTCTCAGATATCAATTTATAAAAAAGTATTAAAATATCTCTATACCTTTAGTCCAGGAGTACGACCTCTGGAAAAGCACTGGATGAGGGTCAGAGTCCCACTGACCAGTCTCTTAATGTCCCTAATGGATTCTAGACTAGCCCCAGCTCCAGCAGTGGGAAGAATTCAGCTGTTCCTTAAATACAGAGCTTTTTTTGTGGTAGTGTATTATGGCCTACTGAGCATTAATAAAAAGTAATCCCCAAAATCGTTAAATAGCTACATACCTCCATCAAGGTTTAACCCTGGTTTTATTTTAACTGTGATTTCTGCATGCATCCCTGCAAGATTTTTATCTCTAAATGTTAAATGTGACCCCCCCCCAGAGTAATGGTATTAAAGGTGACTTTTATTTGTTTTCCTCTTATTTCTATTTTCTACATCAAATGTGTTGTTGGCTTATACCAAGAATAAAATGAGAAGTTAAAAATTCAAAAATAATACAAGAATAAAATACTTTGAACCAAAGGAAGTATCATTTCAATATGAATCTCCTCATCACAAAGACCTTCCTTACTTTACATTATCTAGAGAGGAAGGACAGAACAGAGGTGACAGAGTGAGTTTACAGATGATACCACCAGGGCCGATACTGTGACAATAAGGACCAGAAAAGATGATTTGTTCATTTAGAAAACATAGTAAAATCATTTCATCTACTTTCTCACAGAATGTAGCATTGTAAGGCAATAAGTCATGTCAAATAGACAGAAATTTAACCATGTTCTTTTTGATTGTCAACAGCCACCATATCCATGGCTCAGACCCTCAAAGACAGGGTGGAGGATTTTAACACAGCATAAAACTTCACACATTTTATAGGTAGTGTGTAACAAGTGGCACATTCTTTTTATATATATATATATATATATATATATATATGACTATATTGAATATCTGTTTCTCACTTTTTCCTTTTGCCTTCTGTTAGAATGATTCTGCAGCTATCATTTTTGTAACAAATGACTCAGTAATATCAATATTATGTGTCTCCCCTGCAATCCCACCTTTTTAGAGTGGAAAATAGGAATGCAATGTAAGGAGGAACATAAAGGAACTTGCCTTTTACAAGAAAAAAGAAACAGAAACACCAGGCAAAAGATGAAAAGGATCAATAATGGAAACTTCACATTTGGAAAGAATTCCGGGTCATAGTTAAAGATATATCTCTAAAGTGAGAAGGAGATGCTAAGACAAACCAGTGAATAATTTGATCTTCAGGCCTATGAATACCAGAAAACAAACATTTTAATCATGTTGATTTCAGTTTGTTTTAGAAATTTTGTCTCATACGAAATACACTAGAAAATTCCATGAAAAGTGTGTGCTCTCTGGATGGAACTGAACAAAGAACAACAGTTAGGCATGTACTTTTCAACTATGGGACTGAGCTATATTCTCTAGTTTCCTGCATTACAATAGTAGCCTCTGCTTTGCATGATCTCTTCTTCCTTGGCCACCAAATAGAGATCATGTTTTCAAGGCTAGAGAAAGAGACGTTAGGTCTAGCAACTCAAGGAGGAATTCTAAATGGATTTCTAAGTAACAGTATGTTTTATCATCGTAAAAGTAATACATGTTCATACTGAAGTACTGGGGAATAAGTAATGGAGAAAAAAATACACTTGCAGTCTCAATATCCACAGAAAAACACTGTTAACATCTTAGTACAGCTTCTAATTTCTTTTCTTACAAGGACAGAGACATATTATACAATTAAGATATTATCACCACAATGATTCTAACATTTTCCACTTAATAATTTTATATTAACATTTTGATTAAATGTTTGATTTAGGTCCTGCCAAATTTAGCTATTACTCCCTTTTACAGTGGATCTTGATTTATTTTTCTTTCCTTTTTAAATAAAACTAAAAGAAAAATTGCAGGAAACCAAAAGACAGAGACCAATCAAAAGTTCCACTTTTCCTTGAATACATATGAAATACTCTGCTGGAGATGGAATTCTTAGCTAACCCAAATACTCCAACACTGGAACTGTAGGAATTTGTCTTTAGCCCACAGACAAGATCTTTCAAGGATGGCCAGACTCAGGATCAGGTTATTACTTTCCCTACAGAAAAAACTGGGCAATCATGTGACATCCAATCATAACTTTCCTTTAAGTTATTGGGAGTAAAAAAAAAAAAAAACAGTTTTAACCAAATTTTCTTATAAAGACATATAAATGTAAAGAATAAGCAAGGAAGGGCTTCCCTGGTGGTGCAGTGGTTGAGAGTCCACCTGCCGATGCAGGGGACACGGGTTCATGCCCCCGAATTAGTTATTTTTAAATGTTATGTAAACTTAGGTCCATATTACATAATTTGCCCCAAAATATTGGATAAAGTTGTAAGAAAATATATTTTATTCTACAAAGATACTATAATTGTATTTACAAAGTCTGAAAAAAAGAAAAGAATGGAAAACTTGTTTAATGTTCCTTATTATAAACATACAGGCAAAAAATACTAGATATAAGCAAATTGAATTCAACTCAGTAATCAGGAAACGTTTAACTGCTGGTTTACAAGGATGATTTAGGTTACTCTTTAAAAAAAGAAAAGAAAAAAAACCTAGTAGGTCATGCAGACTGCATAATTTATTTGGATAGGGTAATACATGTGTGATTACCCTCCCATGACATAAGCTATGTCCAGGTTTGTCTGATCTACACTTCTGTTCACAAACATTTCCTTAGCGGAAAGAGAATTGAAAATGCCCCTTTTTGTCCTCCCTCCCACCACCACCTGTTTATTCTAGGATTTGTCTCTGTTACATAAATAGAAAGTGAAAGAAAGGTGCCAAATTGATCTTAGATGAGTCTTGAGATGTGGCACCAAACTCTATTAAGCTTAGGACACTATCCCTAGGGAGGTAAATGATGGATAACATTTTGTTGTTGTTGGGTCTAATTTTCTTTTCTGTTATTTAACGTTTAACAATAAAATTGAGATACAAATTACTTATATAACTTTCACTAGTCCCTTTAGGTGGTTTCTTTGTATCAGAGCCCCTCTGAAAAAGAACCTAAAACTAAGTGTCTATGAAGATAGTTTATTGGGGGAATGATTTTAGGCAACAGTAGTGGGAGACTGGTGAGAGTAAAACAGAGAAGAAGGGAAAACCACTGTAAAGGTGCATTCTTTGTTAGTCCACTGGGGACAACTCAGACACCATCCCACCACCAGGACTCTTCAAGCAACGGTATAAAATATGCTTCACACTTGTTCACCTAAAGAACAAGAAAAGAATGTTTATCCACTAATTCTAGTACCCCATCAATCAATTAACCCTATGGGGAATTAAGATCTTTCACTTCCAGGCTGCACATGGATGAGGGTTAGGTACAGTCCTTCAAGGGTCCCCACTACAATTTGAGAAACTCTGGGGAAGAAAGGTAGAGATAGAAGATTTTCCAGGGACACATCTGCGCAAAAATCATTACCTCATTCATGGCTGGAATAGAAGGTGTGCCAAGTCAATGTGTCCGCACTTCAAAGTGTGATCTCATTTGTAGAATTAATCTCCTTACTACTCCACATTGTACCCTTTCATACACAACATAATCACTTCAGTACATATTTATTTAATGTGTTATATAACAGGCATTGTCATAAGTACTAGAATATAAAGGTGAACGTGATATAGCTCTGTCATTGAGTGGCTTGCAGTCTAGTGTAGAAGACAGACAAAAATGAAATTACAGTACAGTGGAACTGGTGCTACAGTAATTGTGAACTTCTAGATACTATGAAGGAACCTAGGAAGAGTAATCTAAATGTGCGGGAGTCAGGAAAGGGTCTTCAGTTCACACTGTCCACACAAATAACTTGCTATGTCATGTGCCATGTGTTCATAAGTATTTCTGAACCTTTGAAAATAGATAAAATACCACCTATTTTAATCTATTTTTGAAGAACATAAAACTCTGGTAGAATCATCTTCACCTGGAACACCTCTTCTCCAATGTATAGATTTTACAATTTGGACATGAAATACCTTTTTAAGAATAACTATCCCCCATTTCCTGATTATGTATATTTCAGATGAAAGAAAATGTTCTCATACCTTTGACATTTTAGTGATGTTATCTAATCCATTTCACTTTCAAAATCTAGTGATAAAAATTAGCCATTATATTTTTCTATAATTTTGGAATGCATTATTTATGCTGGAAAAATCTCTGGTGTAAAGTACCTTAGCCACATTCTAAGTCAAACATAGAAGTTATCAAGGAGTATCAAAATGATATCTTGGTTATCAAAATGACCATCCATGATAACTCAATCTGCTTTCTGAAAATCAACATCTCAACCTAATAAAAAAGAATATCAAAATTATTCATGAATAGGCAGTGTATTTAGGCTGAAAAACATATATATATAAACATTCTGTTCTTTCTGACAAATGCCTCTTTTTTTTTTTTTTTTTTTTTTGTGTGTGGTACATGGGCCTCTCACTGTTGTGGCCTCTCCCACTGTGGAGCACAGGATCCGGACACGCAGGCTCAGCAGTCATGGCTCACGGGCCCAGCCGCTCCGTGGTGTGTGGGATCCTCCCGGACCGGGGCACGAACCCGTGTCCCCTGCATTGGCAGGCGGACTCTCAACCACTGTGCCACCAGGGAAGCCCTAATTTATGGTTTTAAAACAGCTCTATTTAAAAAATTCTTTCTATGATTGTATCCAGAAAGGAAATTATTCTCAAAATTGCTCTAAATGAGAATGTTTTAGTGACAGCTGGGTGAATTTGGCTTTACTTGTCAGAACTCTGTAGCCCAAAGAGACACTAAGTTGAATAATTTGTAGGAATTCTGAGACATTAACAGAGGTTTCATAGTTAAAAAAACAAAAAAATAGTTGCTTCAGATTATCAAGTAGTACATGTTTTAGTCTTCCACCTGGACTCACATCTGGAAGATTCCATGTCTTACTCTGGCTTGTCCTGTAACCTTCTGTGGGCAGTGTGGTTTTGTACTATAATCCTCTGTGCCAGCACACAAAATAGGAAACCTTGAAAGGTGGAGCTCAGGATGCAGACTGTCAGGTTCTTGAGCTGAGGCACATGCAGAGGTGTTTGAACACAGATCGTCAAGAAGAAAGGTCAAGAGATATCATTTTAGGACTTGCTTCTCTCAGAGGTGGCAGCAGGAACTTGGAGGCTGAACACCTGCTCTCCCAATTGTTAGTTCAGAAATAGCTCCCAAGTACTGGAAAATTTGAATTCACCCGGCAGTCTGGTCCCTCTAATTTGTCCCTTTGTTCTATGCATTCTAGTCCCCATACCACAGTCAGAGTCATCCTTTTAAATGAATCATCTCATGAGCCTATTCTCCAAAACACCCTCTGATTTTTAAACAAGGAAACCCACAAAGTCTTTCTATAGATGACACAGTCCTGAGCTCCCTCTCTAAACCTCATTTTCTAAAATTTCACCCCTCATTCTCAACCACACTTAAAAAACAAATGCACAAAGAAATTTGTATTGTGTTTTCACTGTTGCTCTCTGATCTTAGAATATTTGTTTCCCAGATATCCTCATGCTTCTCCCTTAATTCATTTAATCTCTGCTCATATACTATCTGGTAACCATTGGGAATTTCCCTGCCCATGGATATGAAATACTTTCTATCCACCACTTTTTATGTCTTCCACTACTTTAGTCTTTATAGCACTTATCTCTTAACATGTTAATTCTGTGTTTATTTTGTTAGTGTCCTTTTTGCTTCATATGAATTGGAAGTGCCTTGAGAGTACTAAACTTATCTGCTTTGTTCAATGATATTTATACCCTTAACACCTACAACAGTGACTGCTACACAGTTGGCGCTCAATAAACAGCTGTTAAAATATAGAAAAGCATGGACGGCAGGGAGGGAGGGAGAAAGGGTGGCCAAATGAAGCCACTCAATTTTATTAGCAGTACCAGTAAATTTATATAGCAAATGCCATAATCATTATGAAGATTCCTGCAGTGGCAAATATAATCCACCAGAGTTGTTCCAGTATGAATTTCATTTGCCAAAGCCATTATCTCCTTTCAGAAGATAGCAGATTTTATTGAAGGATAATCAAGGAATCCTATTCCACATAAGCCTAGAAACAGCCATATTATGACTTCAGCATACTCTTAATCTCTTTCTGGGTCACTGGCTATGTTTGATGACGAGTGTAACACAATAAAACTTGGCTTTATGGAATTTTCTAGAACCATGCACCTCTGCCCAACTGGGACAATGCTGGTGATTAGAAATCCATTCATCAACAGACTATATGAGACAATGACAGGAAAATGCCCTTGATTGCAAGCCCACAGTTTCTCTCAAAGAATCTAGCAGCATAGATGAATCCTGTTTCCACTTCATCAAACATTCTTCCAGGAAGACAGAAATGGAATTCTTATTCTCGACCCTGTACTTTATTATCTGTTAATACTCTAACAGTTTGTGTCCTGCTAGAATTAGAATGATCGCTATACATGCAGGACTTGGTCAAATATTTAAATCACCATCCAGCTACCTCTACAGGATGAATTGGGTATTACAGAAAAATAATTTGCAAACTCGCCTTTCACTTTTATTGTTAATAATTCATACCAAGGAACTGAAAGCAGACACACTTTTTTCTACCTTTGGGCCAAAATTTTAATTGTGTAATCAACCAAATAAATAATCCCCAGTAAAAAGAGCACTCATCTTGCAATCAGAAGGCTCAGGTTTATATCTCTGTCCTGCCAATCTCCATAAAACCTGATTACAGTCTGGGGAGGACTAAACCCTTTTGGCCTATGAAATAACATCTACCTTGCAGGGTGGTTGAAGAGGTCAAATTAGTGATGTGTACATAAATGAAGTGCACATACCAGGCAAAATGCAAGCTACTCAAATAATATCAGCTAATTGTTTTTCTCATTATTTACCGTCACATTATAAATTATGGCATGGAGCCAGAAGGATTAAAAAAAATAGATGGTATAGATTTGAGCAAACCTCGCTCTCCTATTATGTTCTCAGGCCAGCATTAGTGATGTGCCTTCTCTTTACTAATGTTTTATATACCTGAGATTCATGGAGAAACTTGGTCTATGAATATGATACATGATGAGGACAAATGCATTGTGAAATGAGCTGTCAGTAGCACACAGTTATTCTGTGGCAGAGGTCTTCCTGAAACATATTTTTTATTGGTTTGAAAAGGTCTGCAATGCAATTTATTATCATTGTTGCAAAAAATAAAAGTATGGGAAAAAAATTCACTCTCTCACTCCCTCTATCCTCTTCTCATCTCCAGAAGCCATTGGGACAGAGTGAAGCTGTAAACCTCTGGCAGCCTGGCACTGATTTCTGAGGTGACCTGGCTTCTCTTCTCATTTTTCTTTGTGGTGATCTTGCAAGAAGTTTGAAATTATTTCCATGTTCAGATATATGCACTAGGTGACATGGAACTGTGAGAACTCTTCTGGCTTCTGTTGTCTTAGAAATAATCTTAGAAATTCATTGTTTAGGCATTGTAAAACCATGCCCTTTTCATGTTAAACAACTGATGTGAAATAATAATTATTAGTGAAATAGGCATCTATTACTTCTACTTGATATTTCCCAGGCAGTCATTTTTCTCATTTCAAGAGTCTTTTGCCCCTAAAGGGGAAGTTGGATTGGACATTACAGAAAATAATTTGCAAATTTGACTCTACTTTCATTGTTAATAAATCCTAATATGGGACTAAAGTATGGGTGCTTCAGGTGCCCTAACCACCACTCATCTTAACCTCAATTCATTTCCTATCTTATCTTTACTCATATATTTCACCTGATAAAGGAACTATGGTAACCAACTACTATTGATATTAATGGATGCTCATATTTATAAGAAAACTCATAAGTGTTAAACATATAAGCAAAACATAATCTAAATGTATTTATGTGTTAGACACACACACATATATAAACATTCCATTCCATTCAATAAATTACAAGTAAATTTTATTATCATAAATTATAACAGTATGCTAATATCTATATCTATCTATCTATATTCATACCAGGCTGCTGCCACCAGCCTCTATACTCAGTTGTGTACATTATTTCACCCTATACTTTTCTAGAGAATTACCCTGGTAATTCTAGAGGTTTTGTTTACATATCCTTCAAAGCAAAGTTCAGGCAGCCATCTGTTTCCATTGCTCAAACAAAGCCCCTTTAAGAGACAGATTGTGTAGTGCACATGGCTCAGCAGCTTGGAAAATGTACTTCTTGCAAAGATCTATTGGTTACATGTACCAGATCTATAGAACAAAAAATTCTCCATCCTGAGTCATCCAGAGAATAAGATGAGGGAAACTTGTAACCAGATGTTTTGCCCCTGGATGACTCAGGATGGAGATTTTTTTTCTTTTTTTTCCCCCTAGTTAAAATTAACCCTCATTCATTTATTATCTGATATAGTTTAATCTTTGCTATGGTGCAAATCACTATTAAGGTGCTTAAACAGTTACATCCTCCATACTCTCTAAAACAATTTCATCTTAACTAAACCCCAAAGAGTCTCCAAATGCTGAAATTTTAGATAGAATGAAAAGCCAGTGGAAAATGTATTTGCCAGGAGTGCTTTTGTTATAGCTAGATTTGTTGAAATAACTATTATTTCCATTTATTTGCAAGGATTTCCCTCCATGCCAGGTCAATAATGAGATTATATCTAACCATTCTGTCTTAGTCTGTTCAGGCTGCTATAACAAAACACCAGAGACTGGTTGGCTTATAAACAGCAGAAATCTATTCTCACAGTTCTGGAGCTGGCAGTCCAAAATCAGGGTGCTGGCATGGTCGGGTGAGGGCCCGCTTCCAGATCGCAGACTTTCTGCTGTATCCACATGTTGTGGAAGAAGCAAGGGATTTCTCTCAGGCCTCTTTTACAGTCATTAATCTCATTTATGAGGGTTCGGCCCTTGTGACTTAATCAACTCCCAAAGGCCTCCTAATACCATCACATTGGGCATTTAGGATTTTAACATATGGATTTGGCAGAGGCGGGGGGGAGGGACACAAATATTCAGACTATAGCACATTCTATCACTATCACTGTATCTATTCAAATTTGAAGTAGAGGTCCTGGATGGTACGGTGAAAAGTTAAATAAATAAACAATAGTTTGAGATTCCATTTATAACAGTATCCAAAATATAAGGTACCTAGAAACATGTCTATGAAAGACGTGAAAGATCTTTACTGATATAAATTATAAAGGCTTATTGAAAAGTTTAGGGAAGATATGAATAAATGAAGAGACATCTTTGCTCCTGGATAGAAAAACTCAGAGGTCATTCCTCTTTAGATTTATCTATAGATTCATTGCAATTCCAGTCAAAATTCCAATAGGAGTTTCTGTGGACTTTGACAAGCTGCTTCTAAATATTATATGAAACATCAAAGGGCCAAGCATAGACAAAGATCTTTGAAGAAGAGAAGTATTGTGGAGGAACAGCTAACACAGCTTATTTATAAAGCTATGAAAATTAAGGCAGTGTCCTATTTGTGCAGAACTTGACAATTGTACACATGAAGAAAACCTAATACGTACTAAATTTGACCAATATATAGGAAACTAGACTTACAGCCAAGTTGGCATGGCAGATCACAGGAGTAATGATCGATAATAAATGGCACTTAAACAACTGGTTTTCTACTTAGGAAAGAAAAATAAATCCACATCTCACACTGTGTATGAAAATTGATTCCAGGTCTATTAAAGATCAAAATATGAAAAATGAAACTTTTAAATATTTAGAAGAATGTTTACAAGAATATAGGAGGAAATGATTCCTTAAGTATGATACAAAAACACAAACCATACAGAAAAAATAAACTTCTCTTTACTAACAGACACCATGAAGACAGTAAAAGACAAGTCACAAACTGAGAGAAAACATCTGTAACATGTATGATCAAAAAGGCTTAGCATCTTTTGAATCAACAAGAAAAAGACTAATAACCCTATAGAAAATGGACCAAAGTATAGGCAACCACTTCATGGAAGAAGCCCACATGTCTAATAAACATAAAAAGATGTTCAAACTCATAGCTAATCAGAGAGTTGCAGACTATAACCATCACGAGACGGCATTTTACATACATCAGACTGGCACAAGTGAAGATGTTTGGCAACTCCAAACACTGGGGAGAAATGGAGCAATAAGTCTTCATAGCTAGTCAAAGTGTAAATTGATGCTGTCAATTAGGCAATTTGTCATCATCAGGTGAAACTCAGATTTAATACTCTAAGATTCTTGTTTACACATTAAGGTAAATCCCAAAGAGCAAATCATGTACCCATTCATGGCATCAGTTTTTTTTCTATTACAGAAAAAAAATTATATTCATCCAAATATCAATTAATAAGAAAATGAAATAAAATTAGATTCATGCATATAAGTAAAATAAGTCACATTCTTGAAAATAATACAACTGATGCTATAAGAATCAATATGCATGAATGTCAGAAACATAATGATGAATGAGAAAAGCAAATTGAAGAATACACAGAATATAATATCAGTCAAACAGAAAGTTAAAGGAATAAAAAGTAAATCATAGACTGTTAAGGATCCATACAAG
Organism: Mesoplodon densirostris; assembly: GCF_025265405.1. Taxonomy (NCBI): domain Eukaryota; kingdom Metazoa; phylum Chordata; class Mammalia; order Artiodactyla; family Ziphiidae; genus Mesoplodon; species Mesoplodon densirostris. The sequence continues at coordinate 26,761,343 of NC_082668.1, forward strand.
TGTAGCAAAACTATCATTCCAATGAAGATAATATTGAAGACAAAGTTCAGAAGTATGGAACACCAGGGATGGGGTGAGAGTGATGAAATCAGGAAGGGGCACACAGGTACCTACATGAAACTTTTCTACTCTGTAAGCTAGGCAGTGGCACATAGGTGTTAACTTTATTAGTATCTAGTTACATATGCCATACATACTGACTTATTTGTATTAATTGTTTCAGCGTGATAAAAGCTTTACAGAATTAAGACTCCAAGGGACCACTTAAAATCATTTAGAGAGGCTGTACAGCATTGAACTATTTCCTTAACACACCTGCCCTACACATTTTTCTTGGTCTGCTCTCCTTCTTTTTTGGAGGTTATGATAATACATAACATATCTGAAAGCAAACTTGGTATCTATTCCATTTTCATTTTAATGAGTGAGTTACCTTGTGGATTATATGAGTCTAACTTACTGAATACTATAACCTATTATAAGAATATTTTTCTTTTGAAAATTGTACAGTAATTATAATATTCAGTAATAATGTTCTTATTCAATTTACCTTTTTTACCAGTGTCATACATTTCCATTGTCCCAAATAACTCTTCTAAAGGAAAGGTTTTCATTTTACCAAGGTCAAGTATAAATTCTGACAATGTGGTATGTTTCAGTGTGGCTAGGTGGAGCCCTTTAATCCAGTCTGCCCTTCCTATCCATGGGTTCTTCATCTATGGATTCAGCCAACAATACTCCCATTTTACAGAAGGGACTCGAGCATCCCACATTTTGGTATCTGTGGGAGTCTTACAACCATTCCCCCTCAGACACCCATGGATGACTGTACTAAAGGCAATAGATTATTACAAAATATTGAGTATAGTTCCCTGTGCTATACAATAGGTCTTTGTTGGCTATCTATTTTATATATAGTTGTGTGTATTGTTAGTTCCAAACTCTATATAAGCTCATTTGTATCCTTTTTTTTTAGATTCCACATATAAGTGATATCATATGATATCTGTCTTTGTCTTATTTCACTTAACATGATAATCTCTAAGTCCATCCATGTTTCTGCAAATGGCACTATTTCACTCCTTTTTATGGCTGAGTAATATTCCATTGTATAAATACTACTGTATATCACAGGGAACTATACTCAATATTTTGTAATAACCAAAAGGAAAGGAATCAGAAACAAATAGACATATATGTATGTATAGCCGAATCACTTTGCTGTACACCTGAAACTAACACTACATTGTAAATCAACTATATTTTGATAAATAAAAAAATAAATAAAAGTAAACTCTATTCCTTGATGACCCAAAAAATAAAGGCACTAGATGACATTCATTGAGAAATGTCAAGAATAAAAAAGCAAATAATCTCACAAGTGAACAGAGTAGTAAAAACTTAATGACAGAATATACATAGTACATATTTTTCACTAATACAGCATATCACAATGTTGGAACTGTAATGCATAATTATTTAGGCTGTGTTAGGCTGGAGTTTGTCAATAACAAAGAGCTTAGAAAGATTCTGTGGCAAAATTGCATGGCACTGCATCTTTCTCTCGGAAAGGAAGATTCAAAGAGGTGGGATGAGTAAATGAATAAATGGCGATTGGCTGTGGTTGGGGTAATCCCAGGTAACTAAAACCTGAAGGAGGGTAAATCAAACCCACTTTAAACAATCAATCTGAGCATGACAAAAATACCTTGCTAGGACCGCTCTGGGTCCATATGGTTACTGACTCCAGAAATGCTTTTACTACTTTACCAAGCAACTCCTTAATACTGTTGCAGAGGCAGCAGGTAAGTTTTATGCAGAAAAGACTACTTCAACTGCAAGTTGCTGTTCTGTGTCTTTGAGATAAGGATTTGGATATACAGATAGAAGCAGAAAGATGTAAGTGCCCAAAATAAATACAGTCAAGGTGGTGTGGGAATTTACATGGGTATGTTCACGTGTATGTTTGTAGATGGAAGATTTTTTTTTAATTAAGTATTCTTAGGAGTCCCACACAAAAGATATTTATGAGAAATTTATATATGAACACTTCCAAAATATCAAAATATCTTTAATGTTTTAGAACATAAAATCACAAATGCATCACAGAGCTATCTCTTCCAGCACCTTCTTCTTTTTTAATTAATTAATTAATTAATTAATGGCTGCGCTGGATCATCATTGCCGCACATAGGCGTTCTCTAGTTGTGGTGAGCGGGGGCTACTCTTAGTTGCGGTGCGCGGGCTTCTCATTGCGGTGGCTTCTCTTGTTGCAGAGCAGAGCATGGGCTCTAGGCACTCGGGTTTCAGTAGTTGTGACACGTGGGCTTAGTAGCTGTGGCTCGCAGGCTCTAGAGCACAGGCTCAGTAGTTGCAGTGCACGGGCTTAGTTGCTCCGTGGCATGTGGGTTCTTCTTGGACCAGGGCTCGAACCCGTGTCCCCTGCATTGGCAGGCAGATTCTTAACCACTGCTTCACCAGGGAAGCCCTGCACCTTCTTCTTGAAGTGAGAATTTAGAAGCTCATTACCTTTGCTCATTTTCTATTGTTGTGTATCTGTGATATAAGTGGGATATTTCTTAACATTTATGATTTCAACATTCTTATCATGTTTAGTGTTAATTTTAAAGGAACAAGTCCTTATTTGTGACTATTTTCTATAACTAATATTTTCCATAGACCTTTATTCTACCCAAACATGTGTGTGTGTTTTCAATTATATTATATTAACGAGAGAATATACCCATGATCTGCTTGACTAGATTGGTCTTTGATTTTCTTTTGCCATGTAAAATAATATCTTCTATAAATTTTTTCTCCTATTTTTTTCTAGTGAGACATACAGTGTTTGATGCTAATTTGAGAAAATACGGAAAGTATTTAAATTTAATGTAACAATAATCTAGGTATCTACTTAATACTTTAGTTTCTGCTTCTGAATGGTTTTCAAATGTCTTCCCAACATGCCATTTTCTTCTAGTCAGCAGGCCAGAATAGCATAAATAATTATACTGAGGGAGTTACAGTATCAAGGGTAAAAATGAGGTCCAGAAATCAAGTATATTTAAACAAAATCACAATAGGGTAAACTCTGCAGACATAAGGACAGTACAGTCAGTTTAAAAGGCAAAGACTTTCAACTCTATATTAACTTTCATTTATATTCATTTCCATTTCATTCAACAAATGCTATACAGAAAACTGAGGACCTTGATTACAGCATTATTCATTATCAGGCAGGTATTTTTTACTGAAGGCAATGAAATTTGAGAAAAAAAATCAAACAGCAGCAAAAACAATATGAAAGAGGCTTTCGGAAAAATTTGCTCTCATAGATTTCTCAGTGTCACTTCTTCCACATAAGCAAGTCACTATTAAAATATGTTGTGATTCCCATAATAATTTCAGATGCTTTATGTCCTTAAGACAAAGTGTAATTCCCTGCAGTAATATCTACTGAATAAGAGGATTTTGTTTGTACACACAGTTCTGAATACTAAAAGATATATTTATATACAGAAGAGACTCTTTCCTGATTAGAGTGACTCAGATGTCACTCTGCTGAAGAAGAAAGAATTAGACTATATGATGTTTCAAGGTCACTTTTTAGACCCAAAGCTGTATGTGGACAAAACGGAATTCATTTTGAGAGAAAGACAATGGGTATAATATAGTGAACTATAAACTTTTGACAGGAGCCCTACATGTGACACGTGTCACTGTCATTTACTAGGATTGTGACCAAACACAAAAAGGCCTTCCCCGAGTGTCAAGTTCTTCATCTGTGCAGTGGATCTCAGACAGCAATTGAAATAACATTTGCAAACAGTCTTCATAATTACTAAGTGCTCGCAGAGAGTCAGGGATAAGCTAGGTTTTAGTTTGCTAACAAACAATCCCACACTATCAGCAATTAATATTATAAGGGGTTTATTTCTCACATGTGCAAAAATCTTTATGGACTTAGGTAACTTTCCAGGTTAACTCTCTTCCATGCAATACCTCAGGAAACCAGATCGCTTTTATTCTGTGTCTCCACCATCTCAACACAAAGTTTCCTTGTTTGTAGAGACAGGAGAAGAGAGAGTTGAAAGGTCACCATGCAACAGATGCCACTTCCACCAATAGTCTGAAGATCAGAACTAAATGCTACCCTACCAAACTGCCAGAGGGCTGGGAAATAAAGGAGTGAAAATGCAACTTTAGGAAGTACCAGTGTCTTTGATGCATTTCTAAAAATAATGCAATTAGTATTACTAGTTTCCACAGTATCACAAGTGAGACAATATATAGAAAATCCTAGAGAGTACACCAAAAATCATTTATATTTTGTAGAAATACATTTAAATTTAAATATGTGTCCCTTATATTTGAGGCAATTGACACATTTCAAAGCTAATAATAAAACTAAAATAATTTGACTGAGCTGAAGAGCTGGCTGTCACCCCAAATAGGACCCCTTCCTTGCGTGGTCACTGGGAAGCCTTTTTCTGTAGAAAAGAATACTGTCAAGAATGCAATATTATGAAGACTATGCTGCAACAGCCTAGTACAACATTAGATCCTATATTCAGGAATATTCTAGGCTTCCTTCTATAGTAGAAAGAGACAAACTTTTCATCTATTAAGGAAGGTAGATTTAGTACAACCCAAAAGATAGATATCATAGACCTAATGTTAGATATATATTGATTCTGTAATACGAGGATAGGTTAGCAAACCCCCTTATCAAGAGTGAAAAAAATTTAATTCAAGCAACAAAGCAAACAGAAAGAAAACTCAGCTGAATCATTGTAAACAAATCAACAACATCATGCCTTAAAAATGGTTTAGTCACCTTTGCTATTGTTTGGGGATTGCCAGGAAAAGAGTAAATACTTTGAAATAATCCAGAGGGTCAAAGAAGTTAGAAGCCTTTGCACTCTTGTCACATTAAGAAATAATATCCATTATTGACTCTTGGGTAATAAAACTAAAATCTCTCATATGCTGGGATTGATTCTCATAAGTTTGGTGTAGCTTTAGCTAATTTTTTTTTCTTCTTCTTTTTTTTTTTGCGGTACACGGGCCTTTCACTGTTGTGGCCTATTCCCATTGCGGAGCACAGGCTCCGGACGCACAGGCTCAGCATCCACGGCTCAAGGGCCCAGCCACTCCGCGGCATGTGGGATCCTCCCGGACCGGGGCACGAACCCATGTCCCCTGCATCGGCAGGCGGACTCTCAACCACTGCGCCACCAGGGAAGCCCTAGCTAATGGTTTATAGATTAAAATCGCCAGGTCTTGCTGAAAGAGCCTATTAAGCCTGGCAATGGAAACAGAAGGGGAATGGGCCAGGGCCAGGTGAATAGATTTCCTCAATCAGGTGGGAGAAAGCACTCCCTAACAAGATACCCTACTTCCTGAAACCAATATAAATAGAACCACCCAAAGATAAGACCTTAAAGAATCTGTAGTCATTTTATATCACTGGGCCTCTTGGACTAAGAAAATCTTACAGTACCCTGTGATGTGTTGCTCCTTGACTCATAAAACAGGACTTGCCCCAGTGAGTCAGGGCATTCTTTCATGGTTTCACACAGGAGCAGAGATGATAAATAAGCCTTGTACTTAGTTCTGTGTTTTTGTCATTTCCCTGCAACTACTCAGCTGGGAGGAACTGAGATATATATATATATATATATATATATATATATATATATATATATATATGATATATATCTATCATATATATGATGTATATATCCTATATATGATGTATATATCATATATATACATCATATATAGGATGTATACATCATATATATAATCTATACATATATATATAATCTATTTAGCTTAAGTGGTTAAATGTAAAGGAATAGAGAAAATGGGGAAAAATGTAAAATGTGTGTGTCTTTGTAATTTAGTCACCACACTAATATTAATAATACCAGATATTATTATTACAACATGCATATGAAGAATTTGGAATACCAGTCCCTATAAAAGAGAACATTTTTTTTCTCAAGACCACCTTGATAACAGATACTAGAATTCTCAGTTTAGCATTCTAAACATTGTTCCATAGAAGGGTTTTATAACAAGTTGCTATGATTTTAATTTGTGGATTAAAGAGCTGATCCAAATATAGCACCCAAAAGGCTCTATCTTCATTCTGGGCATATCTGTAATCATTAAAATATGGAGAACACTATGAAATGCACTAAGGCTCCAGGTTTTAAATGCTGCTATTGGCTCTCGGTGTTTGAATTGTCCACATGATAAACTCTCCTTCGTACCAATTTTAAGGAAGAAAATTCACTAGATCACAAAACTACTAAACACAGGGGGGAAAAAAGGTGCTATATCAATAATACACAGAAATCAATAAATATATTGTATTAAATTGTGCCTTACTAATGCAAAATTGATCTCTAGATGTTTATCACCTAAATGGCTAAATATATCCCTCACTTAGTAAGGCCCTGGTAATATTAGTTAAGCACTATTCAAAATTGATTCCAATGAAAACATGATGAACTCAAGACAAGATGAACTCAAAGAAAATGTATTTTTTGTAAGTTCTTGCATATTTATATAGTATTATTAAATGGTCCAAACAAATACCAAATGTAAATTTGTATAAAATTAGATGGCAAGTGATAACCCATCGTATCACTTATTAATTATTTGAGCTGATACCTTGATAATCTTATACCTCATCTTTTCAAGATTCCTCTTTTTTCTCTTTTCAAGATTCATAGGAGATTATATACCGTCAAATAGGGAGTCTAGAAAAATATTTAATATCCCCCACTGCAGGGATTTTCCGGCAAACTGTGCTCTATCACACAATTAAGTTTACTCATCTTCCTTTTTGGTATTGAAGAAAAGAGGATGGCTGATTTGCCTCAAGTTATCCAATATTTAATAATATAAAAAATATGTTCTATAAAATATCATAAAAGAGTAATTATTCATGCCCAACACATCTGGGCCTACAGATGAAACATAGTATTGCTTAAGAAAATAAATAATTTGTAGAAACATTTCTTAGATTTTGACATGTGGCTCTGAAAGAGATGCCGAATAAATGGAGAGCCCAAGGAATATCAAGGAAAACCAGTTATAACCTTGGTAATTGGTGTGATCTCACTTACATTGTCAAACAATATGGTCTTCCATCATACTTGGCACCATATCAGAAGGTGGTACTTCTGAGAGACACTTCAAGATTTCTATCTCAATAACAAATTATTGTACTGTACAGTAGTGCTTATTCTGTTATAAATAGAACCATAAACACATACAAGTTATTTAAAAATACTGAACAATAATATCAATGAGAGCAGGCCATTCTTGTACTTCCTTTGCTCAAGTATCTCATTAGGCAAAGGATAGACACTACCTTATAAAGTAGATGAAGTTTGTACCTAAAGTTCTATATAAAAAAAAAATGCTTACTCACAATTTCATATGAGAGTTTAGTGAATCCGAGTTGGCAGACCAAAACTCCTTAAAACCCTTTTTCTCAGTCAGGTTCACTACTCATGAGTTCTGATTTAATAATTAAGTGGAAAAATCTTATATGCTATTTAATTTAAATAAGGAAATGCTAGTATATAGATATATAAACATACACATACATATATATATATATATATATATATATTTACATAATATTATAAAATGGTCCAAACCAACACCAAATATAATCAAATGTAATTTTATTGCTCAATTCTAGGAGATTAAAAGATGTATAAAATATGTTTCTTGTACTTGGCAGTTTTTACTACATTTAATGAGACTCTGTGAGTTTGTAACGATCTCTATGAGTTAAAGAGAATGCCTTCGACAAGAGGGTAACAGAGACGTAGAGAACTAAGTGGGGTGATACCAGAGAGCCCAAGAAGGCAATCCCAGTCAGGAAGCGTGGCAGCAGGAGAAAGAGGGAACAGAAGGGATTTGTAGTCATCTAAGGCAGCACTTTTCAAATCATTCCTCCAAAACTAAGTCCAATGAACTGTACTAGATGTTCTACAAAGAAAGCATTTCACCAGCAATATATTTGGGAAACGTTACACGTTCACCCCTCTTGACTCATGTTTATCAGCTATTAAAGTTCTGAAATGTCATAAAGTGAATACATCACATATCTTTGGCCTAAAAGTTCACAAGTTATTTGACTACATTTTTTCTATGTCAGGACATTTATTTACATCTCAAGTGATGTTTCATGATACTTCACCCGAGAAATCTTGATCTAGGGTCTACTGTATGCCAGGTGCCTTTGCACATGATGGTTCACATACTCCTCCACATTACATTTTCTATATGAATAAACTAATGCTCACTGAGTTTTACTAATTTGTTCTAATTCTCAAAGTAGCTACACATTGGGATGAAATTTAGTGGGATTCCTGATTTGAGCATATGATTATAATCTCTGAGAGAGGTGTTAAAGGAAAATCCTCCAACAAACAAACAAAAGCAAGACAGAATTCCAAAGGGGCTAGGGTAATGCACAAGTCAAATGAAAAGGGAGTAACTCAGAGAGTCACACAGAAGCCCACTTATGGAACCTGGGACACATGTTTGGGACCAATTCTCATGGTCAAGGTATAATCAAATTATCAGCCTAGATATAAGATTAGGGATCAACTAGCAATTACAACCTCATTATATTGCAGTAGAGTCCCATACAATAAAGGTGCCTACATTCTGGATTAGTACAACACACTAAGATCAGAGTCAAGCCTATGAATCCTTATAAATGGCATTGGATGTTGGGAGATAAGGAAACCAAAGAAATCTCCATAGGAATGTACATTGAGGCTACGCAGTCTAAGGACAGTTATAAGGGTCTTGAGAACTTGTCAGAAGAAGCCAATCTGAAAGGCTAAATACTGTATAATTCCAACGACATGGCATTCTGGAAAAGGAGAATTATTGAGACAATAAAACTATCAGCATTGCCAGAGGTTGAGGTGGAGGAGGGATGAATAGATGGAATACAGAGGATTTTTAGGAAAGTGAAAATACTCTGTATGATATCATAATGATGGATACATGTCACTATACATTTGTCCAAACCCATAGAATGTATAACACCAAGAGTGAACCTTAATATAAACTATGGACTATGATTATGGTGGGTCAATGTGGGTTCATGAATTGTAACAAATATACAACTCTGATGGGGATGTCTATTAGGGGGGAGACATGGGGTATATGGAAAATCTCTATATCTTCTCAATTTTATTGTGAATTTAAATTGTTTTTAATAATTAAGTATTAGAAAAAATTCTCAGAGAACCTGGAACTTGTTTTAGGAAGTAGGCAATAGGGAATACAGTATATTCTTGAGTGATGAAGGAAGAGTCTTAGAAAAATTAGCAGGGCTCAGGAAGGGAGTGGGATTGGAATCAGTTGAGAAGTACAGTAACTCATGGTTAGAGTATGTGGGTTAGAGTAAAATTTATTCAGAAACAGAAGGGTCAGAATGAAGAGAAGCGAGTGAGTACTAGTGTATTTCATAAGAAGTGAAAAGATCTGCAAGAATACTGCATATGGGAAATGAGAGTAAATAATTATAAACAGTTCTCCTAAAGGGATATTAAATGAAATAACTCCAAGATTTCCTACAAAAAATTGGAATATTGCCATAGACACAGAAAACCCCATGTGAAGATAAGTAAGGGGAATTGAATTTGATCATGAGCATGTTAAATTTGAGGTAACACAAGAGATCCAAGTATTTTAAGTTTTCACTGAGGGGTAAGAGTTGAAGTGGGTGAATTCAGACTCAGCTCATAGAGAAATTACAAGAAGACAAATGGTCATTTTTTAAAATAGTTTTTAGTTATTCCACCAATAATTGTCAGTTAAATCAGGTTTAGTTAGAGGGAACAGATATTAAAAAGAGGCAGTATTTTGAGTGGAGTCTAGCTCACATTTATATCAATAAAGAGTGTAAACATATTTTGAGGCTGTCATCCCTGAAAATGAATCAAAATATATAATTTCACACCTGTCTTGTGTTATTTTTTGTAAGAGAACCAAAGGTTTTTAAATTCCCCCAAACAACAACAAAATGCAAAATGAAAGCATAACACCCAAAATCTCATGCTTTGAGTTAGAATTCAATGTACATATCTTCTAGTTGTAATTTTCTTGTCTATCATTGAGCAGATCCTAAATTAGACTTATTTGGCATCATGCCAGAGGCGGGTCTTTAAATCATAATGACACTCAGCTTTTACATACAGTGCTATTGATGATATGAACAGCAAAGCTGGGCAGTGCTAGAACGGAATGGACGACAGATGTAGTTCCAATTCTGGCAGAGTGACTTATAAAAACAACAACCTCGATTTACATACAGTTTAAAGAAATTAGATACACATTAACTATCAGTGTAGAGAGGAAGAGAGTGTGAGACAGATAACACCAAGTTAAAATATTGACAGGAACATCAAAATGGTGTCCTGTTAAAAAAAATTCTGTAAAATCAGCTTTATGTGGATAAATACTCCCAACACGTTTCATAAAGGAGCTAACAGTTGACCTTATACATTTGAATGCATTATATCAAGTTGTGGGCTAAGATATTACATGGGTTTAGCAATAAATATCTCATAGAACAACTCCACAGTCAAAAAAGAATCTTCCCCACCCCCCCAAAAAAACAAGGGGACAAAAAAAGAATCTTCCCCTCTGTTCAGATTAAACCAGATGTCAAGGTGAAATAAAGTACCCTTAAAACAAGACGTTGATATATGCTTGAGGCATCAGTTAGTACTGTAAAAAGGGAATATTAGAGACTGGCATCTCACTTTTTGAAAAACAAATTATTCGATTTAATGATTTTACGAAAAAGAGGATTTCAGATTTCAGAAGTCTTATAGCTAAATGATATTTAAATAACATCCATACTTTGGATTAGTCTATGTAAATCAATATTTTATTTGACATGAAAGTCATATCCATCTAGTTATATTTTTACAAGTTTAAAAAGCTAATATATGCAAATATGCATATTTATGGTGATATAAATCATCCCCTGAATGAATTTAGTGTGAGAGATTTTCTGTAGTATTGCTAAACATATGTGTGCTATTAAGTACAGAGCCAAGCTATAGGGACATTTACCATGAAAATAAATAGGGGAAAGGGGTTTTCACCATGGGTACATTGTGCCTTGATAACGAGTAAGATAGATTAAAAAAAGAAATCTTCTAAGGGCATCCCAGGAATGTTTACCATAATGATTAAAAGGTTGGTGTGGGTATCTCTAAGAAACCCAGCACTGAGAAAAGGGAATATTTGTAACCTTATTTTAAATTTATTTTAGGGAGTGCTATTTTCCATATAAATATGCCCAAGTCACTTAAGACCTGGAGTTCCAAAAAACAGCTTTTCGGGATTCAGTGGACAGTACATAATGTCATAATGATAAGTTCTTTGGTCCCCAAAACTTTTCATATGTTTTATTATTTGCCATTGAGAAGAAGACTTCAGAATCATTAAAAAATATTCAGGGGGCTTCCCTGGTGGCGCAGTGGTTGAGAGTCCGCCTGCCGATGCAGGGAACACGGGTTCGTGCCCTGGTCCGGGAAGATCCCACATGCCGTGGAGCGGCTAGGCCCGTTGAGCCATGGCCACTGAGCCTGCGCATCTGGAGCCTGTGCTCCGCAACGGGAGAGGCCACAACAGTGAGAGGCCCCCGTACTGCAAAAAAAAAAAAAAAAAAAAGAGAGAAGAAACATCAATGAAGACCTAAGTGGAATAAAATCAAATAAAGGCAGCTGGCATGGGAAATGGATATTAAAAAACAGGACTGTGAAGAATATAAGAGGAATAAACTCTACAGACAATATTTAAAAAAAAAATATTCAGGATCAAATAATATATCCATGTAACAATACAGCATGTACAAATATTAATTTGCATACAAATTACATTGTGAAGAATCAGGCACAATTTTTCCGTGTACCTTATCTATCCTGATCTGACTTCTAGGTTGTTTTAAAATTGTTTTCAAAATGCATACAATGATAACAGAAGACTGTTGCCTTATCCTGTGAGCACAATCGCTACAGAACCAACTAAAGATGTTTACTAAAGGCGATTCAAAAGTTGGAATAAATGGGGTGTAATGTGGATGCAAGCCAAGAAAGTATGCATCATTAAACTAGATGCCACCAAGGGTGAATAAATCTTAATTCTACAGGGAAATTCTGGAAAATGGTGCAAAACAAATGATTCAGACTTTCCCCACCCAAGAGACAAGGAAGCTGTGATATTTATACAACTCCCAAAGGTCATTTGAATAGGGTTGCTGGGAGAGATGTCAATTCCTTGGCACTTCAAACTTGCTGTGCACACGGGCAGTATGTCTCTTAGGTGTACAGATCTTGGCAATTGGAATGTGGTGGAATACACTAAAAAAGTCCAAAGTATACAAACAGAGCATTGACACCTTTACTAAATCTTTCCTCCAAAGGGAATAAATATTATCCCTATGCATTTTCTCAGTCTTTGCTACTCTTCAATTCTTGAGAAAATCATAAAACAGTTAGAAACCACACGTGAATAGAACCCAATTTAATTTAACTGAACTTTAAACATAAAATTCATGACACCAATTCTCTATTATACAATAAAAAAGAATATAGCATAATTTTTTTCTTGATTTCTTTCTGATGGAGCTTGAGATTCCATATTCAGATTGCTAATCCTTAGCCCAATAAATCTTATTTTAGATCATAACAATTGTCTTTTCCCAAGATCTTGAAAATACAAAACTAAATTGATGAGAAAAAAAGGAACAGTTCCATAACCTTATTCTAAAACTCATTATTTTTCTTTATTCTATTTTCAAGTTGAACATGCATAGAATTTAAATATAGAGTTTGTGTGTTTGGGCAAATATATAAATTAATGTAACCATCGCTCAAAACAGAACATAAAATATTTCTGCCATTTCAGAAAGGTTTTTGGTTTTTTCATATTACTTGCTAGTCAAAGCTCACCTACCCTGTACTCACTGTTCTGAGTTCTGTTAATTTTGCCTGTTCTAGGGTTTGATGTAAATGGGGTTATGTTTCAAGTACTCTTATGTGTATGATTTCTTTGTCTCATTGTTTTGAGACATCATGTTGTTGTATGTTTCAGTACTTTGTGCCTTTTATACTGCTCAGGAGAATTCAACTGAGTAAATATACCAGCATTAGCTTGTCTATTATCATGTTGATAACCACTTAGGATATTTACAGCTTTGGCTATTATGAGTAAAAACTGCTATGAATATTTTTGTCAAGTCTTTGATGGACATATTTCCTTCTCTTGGGTAAATATTTAGAAATGAAATGGCTGAGCCATAACATAGATTTGTACTGCTCCATTGATCTATTTGCCTATCCTTAAGAAATAATATTTTCTGGATTACCATAATCATCAGGTAGTATAAAACCTCCAACTGTGTTGTTGTTGTTGTTGTTTAATATTTATTTATTTTTGGCTGTGTCAGGTCTTAGTTGCACCTCGTGGGATCTTTCACTGCAGTGAGCAAGCTCTTCCTTGTGGTGTGTGGGCTTCTCTTTAGTTGTGGTGCACAGGCTTCAGAGTGTATGGGCTCTGTAGTTGCTGCACACGGATTCTTTAGTTGTGGTGCACAGGCTCAGTAATTCTGGCGCGTGGGCTTAGTTGCAATTATGATTGCAGCTAAGTGCGGGCTTAGTTATAATTATAAATCCTCTGTGTCTTGAAGTTGGCTGTGATATTCATATAGCCATAGCAACTTCCAAATGCTTTGTATTTGCCTGATATAGATTATTCTATTTTTTCTCTTAACCTGTCTTAATCTTTATATTTAAAAGTGTCTATAGTAAATGGTACATAGTTGGATCTTTTTATTCCATTTGATAAACTTTATCCTTAATTGTAGGTTTTGGCCATTTAATTTTATTTTTAAATTTTTATTTATTTATCTTAATCTTATTTATTTATTTATTTTGGCTGCATCAGGTCTTAGTTGCGGCACATGGGATCTTTGTTGCAGCGTGCAGGCTTCTCTCTAGTTCTGGTGCATGGGCTTCTCTCTAGTTGTGTTATGCAGGTTTTCTCCTCTCCAGTTGTGGTGTGCAAGCTCCAGGGCATATGGCCTCTGTAGTTGTGGTACACGAGCTCAGTAGTTGTGGCACATGGGCTTAGCTGTCCTGCGGCATGTGGGAACCTAGTTCCCTGACCAGGGATCATACTCGCGTCTCCTGCATTGCAAGGCAGATTCTTTAACACTGGACCACTAGGGAAGTCCTCTGTCCATTTTTTTTTTTTTTTTTGCAGTACGCGGGCCTCTCACTGTTGTGGCCTCTCCCGCCGTAGAGCACAGGCTCCGGACGTGCAGGCTCAGCAGCCATGGCTCACGGGCCCAGCCGCTCTGCGGCATGTGGGATCCTCCCAGACCGGGGCACGAACCCACGTCCCCTGCATCGGCAGGTGGACTCTCAACCACTGCGCCACCATGGAAGCCCCCATTTAATTTTAATGTAATGATTGATCTAGTTGAACTTAAAACTACCACCTTGTTATTTGTTTCTATTGTGTCTTCTGCTATTTGATCTTTGTGCTCCCTTTTTCTCTTTATCTGGAAAATTATTTGGTCACTCAGGACTTTTAGCATCATTTATCTTTAATCAACAGAACTCATTATGTTACTTCATTTTTCAGTTCTTGTTTATTTGAGAATATTCCTATTGTTTCTGCTTCACTTTTGAATGTTTCTTTTTACTTCTGGGGGTAGAATTTTAGGTTTAACAGGTTTTTTTTTTCTTCTTCTTCTTCTTTTCTTCCTGCATCACTTTGTAGATGCTCTTCTATTAACTGGTTTTTGCCCACCATTGCTTTAGATTTAAAAAAAAAGCTATCATTTATATCTTATATTTCTTTCAAATCTGGCTTCCTGTTAGGGTTTTTGTTTTAGGTTTTTTTTGTTTTCTTTAGCTTTGCTTTTTAACAATATGATGTGATTAAATTTGATTCCCTCTGTATTCATCCTACTAGGGGTTAACTGAGTCCCCTGTATCTGTTACTTGATGTGATTAATCAAATTTAGAATTCATTTCAGAAAATTTTTTTTCAAAATTTACTTTTTCTTATTTCCTTCAAAGAGTGAATTCCCTCCAGTTTCTGCTGATTTTGGCCACTCTCCAGTGCCCCTAAATAACTCTGTGTGTGTGTATGTGTGTTTTTTATATATTTTGTCCACAGTAGATCATTGTTTTTGATAGGAGAGTTAGTTCAATATAAGCTTTACTATAAGCCAGAATTTTGATGTTGTTGTTCTTTGCATTTTTGTTTTAGTTTTTGTTTGTCTGTGTTGTGTGTGTGTTTCACAGAATACATAACCACCATGGTAATAGTACTATTTGGATGGTACAGTAGAAAGGTTCTATACAACTATGTCTCAATCCAGCATTTGCTTATCTATTTACATTCACTAAATTATCAGTAGAACAGGTTAGTTTTCAGTAGAAGTTATTGCCACAATAAACAGCTTACAAATGAGTATGATTGTTGATGATAACAAGTATAGCAGAAGAGGCTCCTACCAAAAACTGACTTTTCTAACACAAAAGGCATATAAAAACATTCACTCATTTAGGATTCACACTAAAAGCAAATAGTAAGTGAATATAAATTATTGAATATCCATTTATTTGCTGATCAATGACTTATGTGTTCTAGATTTTTTTTAAAAAAAGGAAGTTTTTTACACACAGGAGTAGAGATAAGCATGTGCTCAACATGTTAGAGATTCATAACAATACAAGAGTACAAGCAGTTAAACTGCATGTGATCCAAACTTACTAATATTAGATATAAGAATGCAGTTGCTTCAATGATATATAAAGGTGAAATGAAGTATATAAATACTAGCACTGATGCATGGGCAGAAAAAACGTATGTGCATTAAGAAAACTATTCACAAAGGAAACAAAAAGATGAGGGACCAAACATGTCATTTACTTGGAGTCTAATCAGCATAGAGTTAGAAATCCTCCTATAGTCTAGGAGCCTTTAAATTAATATCTTCATAAAAATCCTGCCTATTTCCCAATTGCATTTGTCCCTAAAGAGTTATAGATTTCATTATACAAACTACAAAGAATATTAATTACAATGTCTATAGAATAAATATTCCTGAAGTTCATTCTCATTTAGGTCTTAAATTTAATTGTATCAAAAAGCTATTAGTTCTGACATCAACGCTATAAGACTAGATATCAATTACAGGAAAAAATCTGTAAAAAATACAAACACATAGAGGCTAAACATGAAACTACTTAATAACCAAGAGATCAATAAAGAAATCAAAGAGGAAATCAAAAAATATCTATAAAAATATGACAATGAAAACACGATGACCCAAAACCTATGGGATGCAGTAAAAGCAGTTCTAAGAGGAAAGTGTATAGCAATACAATCCTACCTCAAAAAACAAGAAATGTCTCAGATAAACAACCTAACCTTACACCTAAAGCAATTAGAGAAAGAAGAATAAAAAAACCCCAAAGTTAGCAGAAGGAAAGAAATCATAAAGAACAGATCAGAAATAAATGAAAAAGAAATGAAGGAAATGACAGTAAAGATCAATAAAACTAAAAGCTGTTTCTTTGAGAAGATAAACAAAATTGATAAACCATTAGCCAGACTCATTAAGAAAAAAAGGGAGAAGACTCAATTCAATAGAATTAGAAATGAAAAAGGAGAAGTAACAACTGACACTGCATAAATACAAAGGATCATGAGAGATTACTACAAGCAACTATATGCCAATAAAACGGACACGTGGAAGAAATAGAAAAATACATAGAAAAGCACAATCTACTGAGACTGACCCAGGGAGAAATAGAAAATATAAACAGACCAATCACAGCCACTGAAATTGAGACTGTGATTAAAAATCTTCCAACAAACAAAAGCACAGGGCCAGATGGCTTCACGGGTGAAATCTACCAAACGTGTAGAGAAGAGCTAACAATTCTCCATCTCAAGCTCTTTCAAAAAATTGCACAGGAAGGAACACTCCCAAACTCATTCTATGAGGCCACCATCACGCTGATACCAATACAAGACAAAGATGTCACAAAGAAAGAAAACTACAGGTCAATATCACTAATGAATATAAATGCAAAAATCCTCAACAGAATACTATCAAAAACAGAATCTGGCAGCACATTAAAAGGATCGTACACCATGATCAAGTGAGGTTTATCCCAGGAATGCAAGGATTCTTCAATATATGCAAAACAAACAATGTGATAAACCATATTAACAAATTGAAGGAGAAAAACCATATAATCATCTCAATAGATGCAGAAAAAGATTTTGACAAAATTCAACACCATTTATAATAAAGACCCTCCAGAAAGTAGGCAAAGAACTTACCTCAACATCATAAAGGCCATATATGACAAACCCACAGCCAACATCATTCTCAGTGGTGAAAAACTGAAACCATTTCCACTAAGATCAGGAACAAGACAAGGTTGTCCACTCTCACCACTATTATTCAACATAGTTTTGGAAGTTTTAGCCACAGCAATCAGAGAAGAAAAAGAAATAAAAGGAATACAAATTGGAAAAGGTGAAGTAAAGATGCAACTGTTTGCAGGTGACATGATACTATACAAAGAGAATCCTAAAGATGCTACCAGAAAACAACTAGAGCTAATCAATGAATTTAGTAAAGCAGCAGGAAACAAAATTAATGCACAGAAATCTCTTGCATTCCTATACATTAATGATGAAAATTCTTAAAGAGAAATTAAGGAAACACTCAAATTTACCATTGCAACAAAAAGAATAAAATATCTAGGAATAAACTTACCTAAGGAGACAAAAGACCTGTATGCAGAAATTTATAAGACACTGGTGAAAGAAATTAAAGATGATACAAATAGATGGAGAGATATACCATGTTCTTGGATTGGAACAATCAACATTGTGAAAATGACTCTACTACCCAAAGCAATCTACAGATTCAATGCAATCCCTATCAGACAACCACTGGCATTTTTCACAGAACTAGAACAAAAAAATTCACAATTTGTATGGAAACACAAAAGACACCGAATAGCCAAAGCAATCTTCAGAAAGAAAAACGGAGCTGGAGAAATCAGGCTCCCTGACTTCAGACTATACTACAAAGCTACAGTAATCAAGACAGTATGGTACTGGCACAAAAACAGAAATAGAGATCAATGGAACAGGGTAGAAAAAAAAGAGATAAACCCATGCACATATGTTCACCTTATTTTTGATAAAGGAGGCAAGAATATACAATGGAGAAAACACAGCCTCTTCAATAAGTGGTGTTGGGAAAACTGGACAGCTACATGTAAAAGAATGAAGTTAGAACACTCCCAAACACATAAATAAAATCAAAATACATTAAAGACCTAAATGTAAGGCCAGACACTATCAAACTCTCAGAGGAAAACATAGGCAGAACACTCTATGACATAAATCACAGCAAGATCCTTTAGGACCCACCTCCTAGAGAAATGGAAATAAAAACAAAAATAAACAAATGGGACCTAATGAAACTTAAAATCTTTTACACAGCAAAGGAAACCATAAACAAGATGAAAAGACAACCCTCAGAATGGGAGAAAACATTTGCAAATGAAGCAACTGATGAACGATTAATCTCCAAAATTTACAAGCGGCTCACACAGCTCAATATCAAAAAAACAAACAACCCCATCCAAAAGCGGGTAGAAGACCTAAATAGACATTTCTCCAAAGAAGATATACAGATTGCCAACAAACATATGAAAGGATGCTCAACATCACTAGTCATTAGAAAAATGCAAATCAAAACTACAACAAGGTATCACCTCACACCAGTTAGAATGACCATCATGAAAAAGTCTTCATACAATAAATGCTGGAGTTGTGTGGAGAAAGGGAACATTCTTGCACTGTAGGTGGGAATGTAAACTGATACATCCACTATGGAGAATAGTATGAAGGTTCCTCAAAAAACTAAAAATAGAACTACCATATGACCCAGCAATCCCACTACTTGGCATATACCCTATGAAAACCATAATTCAAAAAGTGTCATGTACCACAATGTTCACTGCAGCTCTATTTATAATAGCCAGAACATGGAAGCCACCTAAGTGTCCATCAACAGATGAATGGATAAAGAAGATGTGGCAGATATATACAGTGGAATATTACTCAGACATAAAAAGAAATGAAATTGAGTTATTTGTAGTGAGGTGGATGGACTAGAGTCTGTCATACAGAGTGAAGTAAGTCAGATAGAGAAAAACAAATACTGTATGTTAACACATATATATGGAATCTAAAAAAAAAAAAATGTGGTTTTGAAGAACCAGGGGCAGTACAGGAATAAAGACCTAGACATAGAGAATGAACTTGAGGAGTCAGGAAGGGGGAAGGGTAAGCTGGGACGAAGTAAGAGAGTGGCAGGGACATATATACACTACCAAATGTAAATTAGACATCTAGTGGCAAGCAGCCACATAGCACAAGGGAGATCAGCTCAGTGCTTTGTGACCACCTATAGGGGTGGGATAGGGAGGGTGGGAGGGAGACACAAGAGGGAGGAGATATGGGGATATATGTATATGTATAGCTGATTCACTTTGTTATAAAGCAGAAACTAACACACCACTATAAAGCAATTATACTCCAATAAAGATGTTAAAAAAACATGCTATTAGAAGGCAAAAGTTAATTTTATATATATATATATATATATATATATATATATATATATATATATATATATATATATATATATAATTTTCATATTATTTTTCAATCATCTACCTAAGAAGAAAATAGTAGAAATATTTTGAAGACAACAATCTCAGGAATGCACTGCCCAACCATTATTATTTTTAAAGTATATTTGTAGAGAAACCCTTATATTCTCATATCTATTTCAAGCTTGATGCTGGCAAAGGAGTATGTAATCTCAAAATACTCAGTACACATAGACCAGACACACTGGATCCAAAATGGAATTTCATGGATATTTCAAGATCCTTTCAGAGTGGCCAATATTCACAAAGCTTTAATTACAGTACTTTGTTTTCACTCCATGTCAATTTAAATTCCAAGCATCAGTGATGTCATTAACATAAATTTGCATAGAAGTAAGATTACATAAATGTCACTGCAAAGCTAGCACAGAGCAAACAGAGAGAAATATATGAGCTCTGGATTGAAACTCCTTCCTATACCTTTTTAAACATTAGCAAGTTTTAACCTGGCATGAATTTCAGTACAGTTGGCCCTCGGTATCAGTAGATGAAGAATTCCTGGATGCGGAGGGACCCTGGATGTGGAGAGCTGACTGCAGCAGGCCAGTTTTTTGTAAGGGACTTGAGCCATGTGGGGATCTGGGTATCAGTTAGGAGTCCTAGAACTTGTCACCCATGAATACCAAAGAAACAACTGTATTGGGAGTTTTCAACTAGATATTTTGTCTACTAGGACATGGAATGTACTTATGAACTTGGAACACTTCCAAGCACACTCACAGCATTTTAGGATCCCAAATGCCCTTTCCCAACCTGCATTCTATCCATTAACCAGTAAGGGGAATGTAATACTCTACTATGATTTCTGTGTATTGTCCTAATTGCACAAATAATTCACAGATTTATAGTGATGTAATTTCTACCCTGACATATCAGCATCTCCAAGATTTTTATTTATTAATCTTGCCAATAATGCTAGTACCACTGTTCACTTTCTTGCTTTCAGCTTTTTTTGAAGTACTTATTATTCTTGTCTTCATTCCCATGCAGAGAGAAGAATCCCAACTACAATATATCAAAACTCTTTCCTATATTTGCTGTTACTTAAAGCTATCCTAGAAGATATTTTAGTATTTTAAATATTTTCCTATATGATGCAATCCTTAGTATGGTTTCACTATCCAATTTGGATTTTCATAGCACTATTAAATTTTCAATTATACCTAGGGAAATGACTCAGCTTCCATCCCACAAGCTATTGAACTTAGTTTTGTCAATGTCACCAGAAACATCCAATTCAATGGCCTCTTCTTTTCTGAGAAGTGAATGGATTTAACTATTTTTGGAGGTTGATCTATCAAGACTTGCTTATATATTATACAACAGCAAGGGAAAGTCTACCGTAAGACTTAAATTTATGAATATAAAGCAGATTAATTGTTTTACTTAAAATTCTTCATTTGTTTTCTATTGCATGTAGTAATTTCTAACATCTTATAATGTTCCATAAAGCCATGGGTGGTCTGCTCCTTTCGTAGCTCTCTGAGCTCATTTCCATCTTCCCTTCTCTTGCTCTGTTCATTATTCTCCAGCCACACTGACCTTCTTTCTTCTTATCAAACATACCCAGGTTCCTTCCTACCTCAGGACATTTGTACTCAGTGTTCTTCCTCCTTGAATAATTTGCCTCAGATCTTTCCATGAATGGCACTTTCATGCTATTTGGATCCTACCCAAAATGTCAGGAGACCTTCCTTCATCACTGAATCTAAATTAATTGCATTAGACTCTCATTTCTCAAACTATCTAGAGAAGGTATATCATTATACCCTAATTTACTGTCTTTGTCAAACTTATAGATATATAAAATTATTGTACTTATTTTATTTTTACTTGTCTTATATTTGCCTTTCCCCACTGGAAAATATGCTCTGCAAATCAGTGATTTAGTGTCATAACTGCAGCACTTAGAACAGTGACTGACAATCAGTCGGGGTTTAATGAATAGTTGTTCACTAAATGGATGAATGCATTTTATGAATTAGAAAGCGTATATAAATTAAATTTCTCAAGATAAAATAGCTAATAAATAGCACAATCAAGACACTACCTATAGTGCCTACATGAGAATATTAAACTGGCCAAAATGTGTTTTTATAATGGGGAGAGCTGGGAGCTCAGACATGAGATAAGAAGTAATTTTGACAGGGAAGGAAAAATTCTATAACTCCTAGGATTAAGATGCAGCAAAAAGGATTGGAAAGTGAGAATGGATGCAAAAGCCATAGGAGAAGCAGGCCTATAAGAATTGTTCATTTATTTCATACAAAGACAGGTGAGGAAGCAAAGTTAAATCAAAGTTTTCAGTTTGAGTGAGAGTAGAAATACTAGTTTCATTAGAAAGAGACAAAGCCTAGACATAGCAGGTGTATATGAGATTCAGTATGGAGATGTATTTAAGTAACTTGCGGTATATCCAGGTGGATGGTCTTTAGTCAACTGAAAACACAAAAGGAGAGATTAACATTTCTACCAAAGAGAGATTAATATTTTCTTTGTTCATGTTTGAGTTAGTATTATTAAGATATAATTTAAATAAAATTCACTCTTTTAAAAATGATCTTGGAAAATGTATACATTTATGTAACCACGACCACAGTCAAGATATAGAATTGTTACCTCAGAAATGTCCTTCATAAACCTTGGTAGTCAATCTCCTTCCTGATATCCAAGCCACAGAAACCACCCATCAGATTTTGGGTCTTAGAATTTTGCCACTTCAGTAATGTCATATAAGGGAAATCAAATGATATATAGCTATTTATATCTGGATTCCTGAACTTAGAATAATGCCCTTAATTCAGCTATGTTGTTACATGTGCTAACATTTTTTATTGCTTAGTAGTATTTAATGATATGTCTGAATCACAATTTATTAATGACCACTTTGGTTGTTTACAATTTGTAGCTATGATCAATAAAACTTTAATAAATATTAATGTATGTCTTTGAGTAGACATATATTTTCACTTCTCTTGCATAAATACACATGAATGGGATTGCTGGGATGTATGGGAAGTAAAGCTTTCTAAGCAACTGCCAAACTTCTTCAAAACAGCTGTACAAGGAAATGTTTTCCTCAGTAACATATGAGAGTTCAAATTTCTCTACATCCTGCCGAGACTTGGTATTGTTACTTTAGCCATGCAAGTAGTTTGTGAAGTAGTTCATTGTGGTTTTAAGTTTTCCAGCTTTTTTTATTTGTCAAAGCTGTTTTGGCTATTTCAGGTCCTCTGCATTTGTATGTGAATTTTAGAATTAGTTTGCCACAGTTTATTAAAAAATTTGCTATTATTTGGATAGAGATTGAGTTGACTCTGTAGAACAGCTTGGGAATAAATGATACATTAACATTTTTGAATTTTTAGATCCATGGCACAGTATATCTCCTCATTATTAGGACTTTTTTAGTTGCTCAATGCTTTATCATTTTCATCTTAAACATATTGCATGTTTTGTCAGATTTATCCTTAAGCATTTCATGTTTTTATGATATTGTAAATGGCAGTTTTTACTTACATTTCTTTACATTTCCAATTTTTCACTGCACATGGGTCCAGAAATTTCTGACTGATAGTTTCAATATCTGTATCATCTCTTAATTTGATTCTGTTGATTTATCTCTTGACAATAAGTTGTTTTTTCCCTATTTTGTTCTTTTTCTATTATTATTATTATAGTTATTATTATAGTTATTATTATAGTTATTATTATTACTTTTTTGTATATATGGTGATATTTAACTAATATCATGTTTGGATTAACAGTAAAGACTAAGGTAAATAGGAATTATTCTTGCTAACATTACAGACCTTTACTTCTGTCAGGCCATTAGCTTAGGAGGTTAGATCAATCTAGACAGTAGTTGAGTGGAGTGTGTGTGTTGATGTTGCTATGGTCAACTTCAGTGTCCTATAGGCTTCAGATTTCTCCACGGTGGGCTGCCATGACCTTGTGTCTGGTAAGCAGTGTGTGGCACTGAAGGCTTTTCTTCAGTGTCCCTGCTCCACTTCATCCTTTGCTTTTAGAAGAACCATCAAATTGATGCCAGAGAGAAGGATGTCTATGCTCTTAACCTTTTGCCAGAAGGGAATTCCTGTTGCTTGTTACCCAGTGCTAGACTGGAGGTGGGATCAAGGTGTTTCCCTGTTCTCCTGCTCCAGTTTCTGTTTTAGGTAGCCTCTTGCATCCAGAATCATGGGGTGGGGATATCTCATGTTTCACACCCCACAGCCCCAGTAGCAGCCAATCTCTGCTCACATTCTGTGTTCCTGTAGAGGAGGGTTTCTTGCCCCTCCCTCATTGGTGGAAGACCTATACTTTGCAACAGCTCCCTATCCTGGACCCATAAATCTTTCCTGTCCTTTTCCCAGGGCCAAACATTTTGCTTCTACCGTCCCCCAGAAGCAACGGATCTTTACCTGCATCATGATGGCCAGAAAATATTATACCCCTTTCCAGAGATAGCTGGATTTTGTTTCTACTCCACTAAAAACAGTGGCTCTTTGCCTGGGTTATGGGGATGGGAGGGTTTCCTGTCCATCTCCAGAAGAGTAAGGTTTTGTATTATGAAAGAAATGTCCAGAGTAGGGTTTTGAGTCTGACCACAATGTCAACCAATTAGAAATAAAATTTTATTTAAAAAAAGACAAAACAGGGCTTCCCTGGTGGCGCAGTGGTTGAGAGTCCGCCTGCCGATGCAGGGGACACGGGTTCGTGCCCCGGTCCAGGAAGATCCCACATGCCGCGGAGCGGCTGGGCCAGTGAGCCGTGGCCGCTGAGCCTGCGCATCCGGAACCTGTGCTCCGCAACGGGAGAGGCTGCAACAGTGAGAGGCCACAAAAAAAAAAAAAAAAAAAAAAAAAAAAAAAAGCAAAGATTATTGATTCAAATTTAGGGTTGTTTTTCTACCTGAACACAGTCCATGAATTTTGATAATTTTAAGTGAAAAAGTGCAAATATGGTGAAAGGAAATGGTGAAATGATGAGAGTACTAACTCCTGGGGATGGAGAGGGTTGTCTCTACTAGGCAGAGTGTGAGGTATTTAGAAGGTGTTCAGTGAAGGTGTTGATTGATGGCAAAAAATCTTCTCTCTCGGGTATTTCTAATTATTTCATCTGGATTGTGCCAGTTGATGGGATAGAAAAGCAGGAAAAGCAAAAAAAAGGATGTTTCTGCTACAGTAACAATTGACAACACTGTTCGTTACTGACAAGAAAAGAATATGGGTAAAACCTGTCAAGTTCTTCAAATTTAGAAAATGTGTTCAATGTAAAGTGAGATGCATATTTTGCAAGGTGTTTTTGTATTTACTTTGAGCAATTCATGGTAAATAGATTCCAGCTTTTTCATTCTGCAACTCAAAATTCCAATTCCGATAAGGCTTTTTCTATTCCTAAGTGTTGTCATGTTTCCAGACCTTTCATTTTTCTTTTGTCTTATCTCAAGGCTGAAAGAAGTTTATCATATTATTAGACAACAGAGCAGAACAAAACAATATATCAAGCCCCAACACTTGGTATTGTTCTGCAGAGAAAATCGGGTGAATTCTCTTACTGTGTGATTAGAAAAAAAAAAAAATGTCCCAGGTACCATATTTCAAAAACAAGAAATAATTGATGCACCTAATTTATGGTAAAGGGAACAAAAGTATAGCAAATATTTAGAATCAAGTAATTAAAATAAATACTGAAAGTCTAAATCCTAAGAGAAAAGATTTAATAAACCAACCTCAGGAATATGTAGGGGAGAAAGTAATTCTGATGTGACACATGATAGAAAATTTTATTCAATGATTTAAAATTTGGACTTTGAGTGCAGTTGTCATTATTTTACATGAAAAATGCTGTCACTTTTTACTAACATAAAGATACGTTACAATCTAATCCCAGCAGCTGACCTATATTGATCATTAAATGGTACTATTAATTTATAAGAATGGTTCTTCTTGAAGATAGATACCTGAAATATTCATAACCACACATTTTTAAGGCATAGCTATAAAATATTAACCTTTGTCATCTTAGAATCTCTTCAATGTAAATAACACAGAGATAATTATTTTTTGTTATCAACCATTTAAGTAAGTATCAAGAAAAATTAGGATCAGTGTCACTAAGTCTTTGGGAATGAACACTGGGCTTGTTTCATCTTCAATTTCAGAAACAAATGTGTTTCAGCTATGCTCTGTGAGACTACTCTGAACTCAGTTTGCCACCCTGAGCCTAAAATGTGTGAGAAAGTTTATCCTGTGGTATTTCTAGTTATAAAACACAACTGATGTGATCACTCAGCTACATATTGTGGATGCTTATTGCATGCCTCAAGTGGGTAATATAAGGAACAAGAGGTGTAAATCCCATGAGAAATGTAGTCGTTTTCTCTCCATGCAGGATCTGAAGTACCATTCAATTATTAAATGCAACCTGCATATGACAGGAAAAGCACCACAGTCAAGAGCTAGGGGTCTGCAAACTAGCAAACCACCCCAGCAAGTGTCTCTGCTAATCACAAAGCTAGGCTTCGGGGCAACCCAACTTGCCTTAATTTTTACCTTTAAACTTATATTTTTGGTCAAGTGATAATAAATTCTTAGCTTTTATGCTTTTCATCAAAATTTTAAAAGCATCATCATAATTCTCTAAAGTATGCTCCTTTTTCCTTTTAGCTTAACTTTTTTCTTACATATACAATTTTAAGAAAATTTAAAGAGGAATTGCCTTTAACTAGACTCAATTTTTTGTGGATGGACTACATTAAACTCTGTAGAAAGTTACTCTTATGGAGCTTATTATAAGGAAAATGGAATGAATCTTGGTATTAACAGTAAAGTGAATTTAGATTAGCTATTGAAAATGTTTGAATTAATAAAATGTTAGATTTTAAAGTATTTATTAAAAGGTGATATAGTATTGTTACTGTGGAGCACAAACATTATCAGGAGGAAAAGAAACTTTTATTATTCTATAGGTGTTTTGATTTAATAAATAGAGATTAGTACATTATTCTCAGGCCAATTTTTTAATTTAAAAATGAACACTTCTGAAACACTTAAAGGAATTAAAAATTTTGTTCCGTTTATATTACTGGCATTAACCATTTAGCAAGTTGAAGCTATTTGAGAAATCATGTGTGCATTGCTAATGTACATAACCATTCTTTTCTAGCTCTTGAATTTGTGCATTTCCAGATAGCATAAAGAAAGGAGGCCAGAATGCAGAAATGGGAAAATATTTGGCATTTCCTGAGACCAAAAGATTCTTCTCAATTTGGTTGATATGAAGAATTCCTGAAAGAGAGAGGAGGAACAACAAGAAGTGGGCTACCTAGAGACCTCATCATAGATATAAAGATCTAAGGCAGGGGCACTGAGAATAAAGGAAGATACTGCAATGGCTAGAGAATTAGGAGTACTGTGTGTAACCCTTTAAATAATAAAGATTTTTTCATTCCCCCAGATACAAAGTTTTGTCCCATTTTCTTTGACACAAAGCTTACAGATTCAAGGCAAACTGCTTAAGACAACAAAAGCTTTGTGATACTCAAAGAAGCCAAAGTCCTTTAAAATGCTTTCAGTGTATAGAATACATTTCAGGGCTGCTTCCCCTGGAGTCAGTCAGCTTATGCATGCTAAGATTGTCCAGTTTTATTTTCCACACCAAATGCATTAGAAATCCTTGACCACTACTGTATACAACATTAAAGTAGAATAGAACACTAAAGTGGCCTTCTATTTTGTTCATATTGATCTTGAAGTTTAAATGATAAAAGTAAACGGAAAGTTTAAATCAATTTTTCATACGACAATTTTCAAAGGCACAAAATTCTATTGTTCTGTGGTGGGGTCCGTATGTTTAGACCAGATCTTTTAATGGGTCAGCCAGAAGACAATAGAATAGAAAGCCATAGTTTACTTTCTCAACTTTAAATTGTTTATTCCGGTGTTGCTTCTAGTTAACTACACTTACTGTAGAAAATAAATCATACCTATTGCTCATCTTACAATCTTTCTGAATTTCACGTAGAAGTTTCAGTTTCTATGGCAAATAATACCAAACTTAGATTTCTCATTGTAGTTAAATTAAACTCTACTACATAATAAGAGTTGACATATTAGCATCCATGTTCCATTTAATCCTGTCCTATATTTAATTAATCCATCCTTTAAAATTGATGTAGCAAGAGACATGTCCAAAAAGACTGTATCATTACTTCAAACATTGGAATTAGGACCTTTGAGTTAGAGGGTTTTTTGTTTGTTTGTTTTTTGTTTTTTTTTTAATGCCGTACGTGGGCCTCTCACTGTTGTGGCCTCTCCCATTGCGGAGCACAGGCTCCAGACGCGCAGGCTCAGCGGCCATGGCTCACGGGCCCAGCCGCTCCACGGCATGTGGGATCTTCCCGGACCAGGACATGAACCCGTGTCCCCTGAATCGGCAGGTGGACTCTCAACAACTGCGCCACCAGGGAAGCCCTGAGTTAGAGTTTTATATTTACTCCTTCCTCCCCAGGTTTTCACAGTAAAAATATCTCCTATGGCAGACCACATTGCTGAAACTTCTTCATACTTGAGGTAACCATAGGGAAAAGTTGGTCTCTTTCATCAGGGTTAAAAGTCTGATTTCCAGCCCTTTCAGAAAATGGCACTTGTACAAACTGAAAGGCACTAACTTTGAGACTTTCATGGAAGACACCAATATAGAAAATGGTCATAGGAAAATTTTCTGTCACTCTAACCAGTGAATAAAAGACTTTTGTAAAGTAAAAAGTTATCATTCTATCTCCTCTAGTAAAATATTACTGGGCTGTAGGTTTCTTTCCCTCTAATGTCTTTGTCTGATTTTAGTATCATAGTAATACTAGCCTCATAAAATAATTTGAAAACTATTCACTCTCTTTTCTGTTCTCTGCAAGAGATTGTACATAACTGATGTTATTTCTTTTGTTTTGGGAGAATTCAACAGCAAAACCATAAAGGCTGGAGTTTCCTTTGTGGGAAGATTTTTAACTATAAATTTAATTTCTTTAGTAGATATTAGGATATCCAGGTTATATATTTCTTCTTTAGTAAGCTTGGGTAGTTTGTGTGTCTAAGAAATTTTCTGACATAAAGCTGTTTATGATAATTCCTCATTATTATTTTATATCTGTAGAATCTACAATGTTTCACCTCTATTGTTCCTGATATGGATAATTTATGTTATTCTTGATCAGTCTGGCAAGAGTTTTATTGATCTTCTCAAAGAACTAACATTTAGATTCATGGATTTTGTGATTCTTTTTCTGTTTTCTATTTTGTTTATTTCTGCTCCTATTTTTTCTTTCTGAATTTGTTCTTTCTTAAATTTTTCCTTTCCTTTGTTTTCTTTGGGTATAATTTGCTCTTTTCCCTAGTGTATGCAAGGTGGAATACTGATTTTAGACTTTTATGCTTTTTTTAATATAGGATATAGATGTTATCAATTTCCCTCTAAATGTAAATTTAGTTAGCTCCATTACACAAATTTTGATATGACTCCATTTTCATATTCATTCAAGTACTTTCAGATTTTTCCTTTAAATTTCATTTGACCTATGCTAATATAGAAGAGTTATTAAGTTTCCAAAAATTGGAAGATTTTCCAGATATGTTTTGGTTATTAATTTCTAGTTATTGATTATTGAGCTTTAGAAGGATGTAGAAATCAGACCACATTGCTGAAATTCTTCACACCTAAGGTCACTATGGGGAAAGAGACTTATTATTAAGTTTTCAAAAGTTGGGAATTTTCCAGCTATCTTACAGTTATTGATTTCACAATTCCATGTGGTCAGAAAATATACCTTGTAATGCTTGAATTCTTTTAAATTTATTAAGACTGTTTTATAGTCCAAAATATAGGCTGTCTTGGTAAATGTTCTGTGTGTACTAGAAAAGAATGCATATTTTCTTACTTTTAGGTGGAATGATTTAAAAATGTAAGTTAGATAATTTGGATGATAGTCTATGTTCTGTATTTTTATTGATTTTCTGTTTGCTTGTCCTGTCAATTACTGAAATAGGCATATTAAAATATATGAATATAATCATGGATTTATCTATTTTTTATATCAATTTTGTTTCATCAGTTTTAAAGTTATCTTATTAGGTATATACATGTTTAAAGTTGTTTTGGCATCTTAAAACCTTGCTGGAAATTTCTTTTGCCAGATATTAATATAGCCATTCCTGCTTTATTTTGATGAGTGCTTTCATCGCTAATGTTTTCCCATTCTTTTACTTTGGACCGATTTATATATTTATATTTAAAGTACATTTCTTACAGAAAGCATATAGTTGAGTCTTACTGTTTAACTAATTGGGCAATCATTGTCTTTTCATTTGGGTCTTTAGAACATTTATATTTAGTAGAATTATTGATATAGTTTATATCTATGACATTATATTGTCATTTGTTTTCTATTTGTCCCTTCTGTTCTTTGTCCCCATTTATTCTTTTAGGTTGAGTATTTTTAGGGTTCTATTTTATTTCCTTTATTGGATTACTAGATGTTGTCCTTTGCTTTTGCTATTTTAGAGGTGCTATAGAATTTAGAGTATACATTCAAGTAATATTAATATAATAAAGAATAAAAAATTAAACATTTGACATAAAAAGTTAGAAAAATAATTTCAAAATAATGGAATAAAAATTTAAACAAAGAAAATACCAAATTAAAAAACTATAATATTGATAAATTTTAAAACCTTGTTCTTTGAAAAAATAAAATAAATAAATCACTAATCAATCTTATTAAGAGAAAAGTGAAAAAAATAAATAAATGCGGAAAATAAGGAAAAAATTACCAGAGAAAGAGAGAATTTTTTTTAAAGTCATATGAAACTATTTTCTCAACTCTGCTAATACCATTGAAAGCTTGGATAAAATGAATAATATTCTATTAACTTGTAATTTACCAAAGTTTCCTCAAGAGGTAAAAGACAATCTATATAGATTGGTTTTCATAGAAAAAGAAATAAAGTAAAATGTCCAAATTCCATAGAAGAAATACTGCAACTGTTTCCCAAATCTTCAATGTGGTTTCACAGAGAAACTCTTCCAAAATTTTGACATAATTCCAGTTCTATTTGTTTAAACCTTTTCAGGACATAGTATTTTTAATTTTTTTATTAATACAGAATAAAATTGCAAAAGAACAAAATTAGAAAAGTAAAGAAAGCAATAATCTAATTATATTAATGAATGTCAATGTGAAAAATAAAATCTAGCAGCATATAAAAAGGCTGATATACCATAGGAAAGTGTGGTTCATTATAGAATTCCAAGGATTGTTTATAATAGAAAAGTATCAGTATAATCTCTCACAATAGGATCACTAGGAAGAACTACAGATATGATCATATCTATAGGGAATGAAAGGTATTTGAAAAAAATTTAATATCTACTCTTTATAAACACATTCAATAAAATAAAATGACTGGATATTTTCTAACCATGGGATCATATATTTATATGATTTTGCCTTAGCGTCTAATCAATATAGAAAGCTTCATTTACCTAAGCACATTTTCTAATGAATTCCAGTATCTGAGATAAGACATACTCTCAGAATTTGGAACATATAAGATTTGTTAGTAGGTATTTTAAGACTGATCCAATTTTGACCCACTCTAAATTATTATTCAGAGAAGTAAGGTTAAAATGATAACATAAAAATGATAGTATTAAACACAAAGATATACAAAATTTGTGTTCCTGAAAAATGTAAATATCTAAATATACAACGTAAGAAACATTTCACCCTTGAAAAAGAAGATAAATTTACATATCAAAATGGTATACCATGTAGAAAACAAATTGGTTATGAACTATCAGCACCATAACCTCACAGATGATCTGCCCCCACAAATGTACTGAAGTATAAGAATAAAGAGTCTTTGGAGCAATGAAGTAAGAAATATAAATCACAGAGGAGACAAATTAATTTGGTTGCATCAGACATTTTTACAGCAATTTTCATTGCTATGAAATAGTGGAGCAATATGTATAAATTCAGAAAAAAATAAAACAATAATTAATACCTAAATTTTTCTTTCTGTATACAAGAAACAGACAAGATAATTTCCCTATGAGCACTTTCTGAAATAAAACTATTTTACTATAAAAATACTTTGCTGTAGGAAATATGTGTCTGTGGGTATTATATCGATTTACATACAGTATTTAGACTAACCAACTGTGGGAAGCATGGTTTCAAACAGAATGTAACTTTTACAAATGTGAAAATAATGATTAAAATAAGGAAGGGAAGAGATAGTAAAACTTTGAAGAAGTCATAGTGTGTTCATTTTCTCCTCTTTCATAACACAGTCAATAATGTTATACAAAGTTTAAATATTCCAGCTTATGGGCTGTTTCTCATCAACTTTTTAAACTTTAAGAAATGGATACTGCTTCTTGTAAAGTCATCTATTTGTCAACAGTCCAGTTTATATTAATTTCTAGTTCTTCTGTTGCAATATTGTCAGTAATCTCCTTCACTTTTAAATATGTATTCTTCTATCTGTTGATGTCTAGGATCATGTACCTCAAGGGGTTATGTCTGGAGAGCAGATTTTTGAGTGACTTTTAATTTCTTGCTCCTATTCTAAGTTATTTGAATTTTTAAACTGAGCATACATTGTATTATTTTAAAAATTTAATAGTTATTTGTCCAAATGAAGAAAAATACCTATATACATATCACCAGCCCCACATTCATTCTTAATCTAGCCAATGTGGTCATGTAAGATCAACCACAGAACTGTGACAGAATTGTGTAATCAGTATAGATTTACTCATCCTGAGTAGTACTGCTGAAGTTCAGAACACAAAGAATGGAAGACAAAAATCAATATCTGTTTCTCAAAGTATAAATGTATTGAATGGCCACAGCTTGTATGATACTAATGGAAGTTTATACACAAATAATACATTCATTAGTCATTGAAAACATAACTAAAATCTGTAACTAATATTGATTTTTAAAAATGTCTTGATATAAAAGAGGTATTTTTGTATCTTCATTTTATATAACAAACTACAGCATTGACATTCCAAGGACAAAATATTAATAATGTACAATGCAAATATTTATTATTTCTGAAATAGTCTTCTGCCAATATTAATAACAGCAATGCAAAATCCCCTTTTTTCCCAATGTGTGTGAGAAGCAAGAGAGTGGGGAGTGGATTTTTGTATGAATTTGTGACTATTCTGGATAATGTCTAATTACATGAAAGAATATTTGCAAATTTATGAATTATGAAGCTATATACTATGATACTAGGAGGAATGGCCATCAATTAAACAGAGATTGTCTCACAAAAATCATTATGTAAACCATTGACTAAAACTGACCCTCATTAAGAGGGAAATTCCTGTCGTGTACCAAAATAGTTTTACAGACCCAAGCACTTTAACACTAACTGAGAGGCACCAATAACTTTAATGAAGGGAGATAACCTGAATTCAAATGATTATTGTTGAAAAGAAAAGTTCAACAGTCAATTAATCAACTCACTTGTCACTGATAGCATTGGCCCATGTTTTAGTCCTAAAATATATTAAAAAATAAGTTGCAAAAAAGTTAGTACAGGTGGCTCTTAGTTATTTTATTATTGTTTCTGTAGTTTTAATAAGCATAACTTACTTTTAGCAACAGGCAAGGTCTAGGCTGTAAGTCTTCAATTTGAATGTATAGGTTATTAGACTCAGCTTCTGTTTATTTAAGTAATTAAAACTGACATACCACAATACCCTTAATTGTCCAGTAATCTCCATGTTATTCTAAAAATAATGAATCTGGGACTTTTCTGTCCAACGTTTAGGACTCCATGCTCTTACTGCCAAGGCCCCAGGTTCAATCCCTGGCTGGTCGGGGAACTGAGATCCTGCAAGCCATGCAACGCAACCAAAAAATTAAATTAAATTAAATTAATGAATCAAAAATAAGGAGTGTCTCAACAATTCAGTGAACTCAGACCATTGCCTTGTGCAAATCTGTACCTAAACCCCACAGGTCTATCAGCTCTGATCATTGCTTTATGTAGCTCTAAAGATATGTACTCATGTTTTTTCTGCTTTAAATAAAGAGAATAATTTTGCAATTATCATTTATAAGATGAACAATACCCTGGGTATTTGAATAAAACTTTATCTTTTCTCTTTTCATTTAGCTTCAAAACTGTAAATTTTAAGCCACTTGTGCCATTTTTCTGTATGTCACAGATGTGACATTTTCTTTGATCACCATTTTCATAAATGGAGAATATTTTCTTTATACTTCTTAGTATATATTGGGCACTTCATCTCCTTTACATTCCTAATTATTTTCCTACATAACTGTTGTTGTTGTTTAATCTACTCTGGAAAATAAAATGTTTTGCACATATGTTCTTTAAAAATCGTTTTAGAAGTTCTGAAAAAATCTAGAAAAAAATGCAATTTGTGGCAAATTTTTTATGCTAGTGAAAAAAGTTATTCTCCATTTTGTCCAATAAATGGTTACAGTTTACATGGTTTAATAAGACTACCTATGCATGACAGATGTTGTTAAATTATGTAAATCTCATACATTTATCTGGTAATATGATCAGAATAATAGACAATGGTTTGCATGAAGCCCCATGACAAATACCACAAAACGTGAGAAGAAGCATAAGTTTAACTATTTCCTTGTGGTAAGAAAATTAAAAGGAAAATTTAACATTATATATATGCATAACCCTTCCTTCTCAAAGCAGTGGGAAAATGATCAACCCACACTGGGTATTCAGATGTTTTTCCTCTTCTTTTCATTTGTGTCAGAAATAAATACTTCCTACTGAATCCATGGGGTTTGTCACCTGACTTTCGGACATTGTATTCAAAACAACACAATGCTTATGAAGGTGTATAAAAGAAATAAAAGAATTCTAGTTTAGTCAGAGTTAATGATCCAGTTATGAAGGCAATTATACTCTATCATAATCTAAATATATATTACATTACTATCCACATTGGTTTGATGGTTTAAGATATATATGTACTTACATATTTTAAGCCTTTCAAACCAACATATCAGGAATATAATTTAAAGCAGTGCTTACAAAGGGAAGATGCTGAAGGGAAGTAATTGAATGCAGTTCATCAGGAAAGCTTCCTGGAGGAGGTAAATTTTAAGATGTGTTTTAACCAAAAGAGAGTCATTTGTTAGCAAAGAAGAAAACAGAAATTTCTGCAACTGCTGAATCCAGAGCCAAGAGGAAAAACAGTCCTATCACAAAAAGCTAGGGATTTTCCCACAAACCAACATGAAGAAATAATGTAAGTGACACCTTTGTTGTTTAAGCTAGATACAGCAAATAGAAACTGAGTACACTTTAAACCCCATTACGGCTCCTTGTTTAACGGTAAGTGTGAAACACCCCTGCTAAATCATTCCTGGCATAATCAATGTAGTCACTCCCATGTCTAACTGCATTTTCATGGCTCTGCTGCCTTAGCATATTTCCAGAGTTATTGCTTCCTCTCATTCACCAGTGCTCTACTAAAACGCTCTGGTAATCATCCTGTACTGAAATTGAAGGCTGTGTCCTCTTCAGAATGTTCATCTATGCCAATGGCCCTTTGAGGTTAATGGCATGTAATTACTGTTCCCTCTTTAAACAGTGTAACTTCTGTAGCTGTAAAAGTAAGCAGTATTCTGCAAAAAAACCCTTCACTTTAGGAAAAACAGGAAAGTGAAGCAAGGTAATTGGTATCCATGCCAAACCGAAAGAGACTGACAAAGCTGATTCATCCACTTGTCTGCAGGATCAAATTAAAGGCACAAGCCAAGGCTTTCCTTGAGCCTTGACATGGCTGAGGCAATGTGAAATAACCTTATTCCTCTTCTGTGTCAGTTGAAACAGGGTTGTTTTAAGAGTGAGCCAAATTTGGGCTATTTATTTCTGTTAATACAATCAATTATTATGACAGTTCATCAGGGTTGGTTGGGAGTGAGTGAAATTTCTAAGGATGCTGGGTCTATAAGAATTCAGTTATGAGCGGTTCTTAGATTAGTGTCAGCACACTAATACTAAAAGATTCTTGACTTCATCACATATAAATACATTCAAGTGCAAATATCAATTAATCAGTCAATATATATAACATGTCAAGCTCCCACACAATTTTTATAACATTTCGGTAGCCTCTCTACTGACAAGTAAAATAAAACAAAACAAAATAAAATAAAATAAAATATTTGTAAAAACATTGACAAATATGGTTAGTGGTATTTTTGGTAGATGTTAACTGTCAATAAAATATGAAAATGCTAAAGAATATCCCCATAGCCCATATCACTAAATATGTTTAAAGTGAAAAAAAAATCTACAGAAGAGTAATATTTTATTCTAAATATTTACATTTGAATTTTGACTTTGATAATAAAATACTTTACACAAAGAGAATACAACTATTAATAAAGATAACTTTAGCACCCTCAGGCTGTCTCACACATTTTTATACATGTGTCTGACATAGAAGACCTTAACATCTTTTGCTTGCCAAGTGTATTTCAAAGCACAACCAACACAGTGGAGTAGGGATTAAAACTTCCAAGTTTAGAATCTTGTACAAAATGTGAATGTATCTCCAATTGTCTCCTTCCCTCTATCAGTCAAATTGTACATATTTAAGGACATTTTTCCTTCTTCTGGATTAACCCAGAATTTTTTGCAGCAGTCATCGAAGTAGACTGCTAGGATCTCCTTTTAAGAGAAGGTGCCTAAGTGGTTGAGAATCCGCCTGCCAATGCAGGACACACAGGTTCGAGACCTGGTCTGGGAAGATCCCACATGCCAGGGAGCAGCTGGCCCTGTGAGCCACAATTACTGAGCCTGCGCGTCTGGAGCCTGTGCTCCTCAACAAGAGAGGCCGTGACAGTGAGAGGCCCGTGCACCGCGATGAGGAGTGGCCCCCACTTGCCACAACTAGAGAAAGCCCTCGCACAGAAACTGAAGACCCAACACAGCCATAAATAAACAAACAAACAAACAAATAAATAAAGAAAGAAAGAAAAAAAAAAAGAGAGAAGGTGCCTAGGAAGCACAGGTTATCAACAGCCTCCAAATGCTACAATTTTGAACCCACCACAATGTTCAGGCCAGACCACTCCCAGTCAATGACTGAGCATTGGCAGGGGTGAAGGAGAGCAGTAGAACTCCCACTCACCTGAGAATTCCTACGGGATATAGGATTCATCTAACCCACAATTTTAGCTAGGGACCTTGTTATCAGCCTGCTTGAAATTCTTTGCTCAACACTGAATTCTGAGGCTCTTCCTATCGAAACCTTCCTGTGCTCACTTACTGCTGAGATGTGGGGTCTCACTTTGCCTACTTCTGCTCCTGTTCTCTTTATCTTCCACAGGGCTTTACCCCATAAATCTCCTGCAAATTTGATTCAGTCTTGGCATCTGCTTCTTGGAGAGCCCACAATGAAACAGGTGGTTCCAGGATTGGGGTGAAAGAAGGAGTGACCCCACTCATTATCACCTGCAGTGATCCATTGGGGGACACTGAGCCTCCCATCTCCATAAATCTAAGATTTGTATGGTTAGAAGTCTTGGTCTTCAAGAAGAATAAACTCTTGCTGTGGGATATAGCCAGAGTTTCATTGAATTACAGGTTAGAGCGGCTACCAGGGAACTTTGGACTTATACTCAGAGAGCCAGTTTGGGAACCAACATTGGCATGTAAATCTTGAATCTTTTTGGATGTTGTTAAGTTTCTATTCATGTTCTTACTGTTCCCTTTGAGGTGTGTGATTGTTAACTCAGAAACCCACAAGTCAGTGATTCTATCTAGTATTAAGCTTCATTAATAATATCAAGGATACAGGTAACTGCAAGGCACTGAAAAAGCACAAAGAAGTCTGGACTATCAATGCCACTCCTCAGGTCCCTCTTTGTTGTATTACATTGTGCTTTCAGCCAGATCTAACATATGACGTCTCTAAATTATGCCACCAGGACATTACTAACACTATGAGAAGCTATTCTGGCTCTGAAACACTGCCACTTTGATACTCAATTATATAACGTATGTGATATTTTCTAGAGAGTTGTGCCCCATAAGTGCATAGATTCTAGATTTGACTCCACTAATTATTCCTAGACTAAGTACATTCTGCTAAAACATTCCACAGACTCACTCACTGTAAATATCACCAATGTATTTGCCAGGAGATGTGTTATTATTTTTTTTACAAAAAGATTAGATAGGAATTAGATTTATTGCTGCTATTTTGATTTGTAAAACTTTTGATATAATAGGAAAAAATAGTCAACCCTTTTAATATATGTCACAACTATTTTTCCCACAGGATTTTATTTTCCTTAGAGTATTATTAGTAAAATTTTCTGATCAGTAAAAGTATTTGTTTACATAGTGCTATTTTTTAAGTCAATTATATCACTTCTTTTTTGTTTAAGAATTCAGCCTTGTGGGTTATAATTATATAGCCTTAGCCCCTTTTAAGCTGAAATGAACTTTAAACTTATTTTTAAGAACTTGTAGTATTAAAGTATCTAGAATTAATTTTGTTATAAGAAGTGAAGTTAGAATCCTTTTTGAAAAAAGTCATCTCAAAAAAGTTAACAATTATCTCAGCATCATTTAACATTATAAATATTCTTTGTTCTCATTTATGTTAAATAGTAAGACTATCAGATCATAAATATGTACAATATATGTAATTAACCTCTTTCTTGACTTTCTAGTCTATTTCCATGACCTCTCTTTCCTCACACCAGTTTTCTCATGCTCTTTTTATTGTAGAAATCTAGAATTTATTTAATAACTAGCAGAGTAATCATTCCTCTCCTCCCACTTAATTGTTCTTCAGTTGCATGATTTCCTTTGCTATTCTTTCCTATTTAGGCTAGTAGATGACTTTTTGATTCATGTTGTTCAGTAAACCCCAAAACCGTACTAGAATTTGATTAGAATTGTACTGTTTGAATATATTTTTTGGATAAAAGTAAGTGATCACTTGAAGAAGAGTATTTAAATCCTCAACTAAACTTGTAGATTTATTTATTTCTAATTTTAATTCATATTTTGCTTCATGAATTTAGAATATTTTCTATTAGGTGCATACACATTAAGGAATGTTAATGTATTTTCAGATAATTGAACCCCTTGTCACTGTGTAATGTTCTCTTTATTTCTAATATCTCCTATTTGAAGTCTACTTTGTCTGATACTAGTAGAGTATCAGACAAATTTCTTTTGTTTAATGTTGTCATGGTATATCTTTTTTCATACTTTCACTTCTAACTTATCTATGTCTCCATGTTTAAAGTGGGTTTTCTGTAGACAACTCCCCAGAATCAGCCAACCTGTGAAGTCTGAGGGCACAGTACTCCATAACACAGCCCTCACTTCTGATACCAACAGCAAGTTCAGGAGGTTCCCAATACCTCCCTCAAATTTAATAATTTACTAGAAGCATTCATAGAACTTACTGTTATTATACTTGTGGTTACAGCTTATTATAGGGAAAAGATATAGATCAAATTCAGCAAAGGAATAAATGCTCAGGGCAGAGTCTGGAAGGTTCCAAATACAGAGCATTCATTGCCTCTCCCATGGGGTGAACATGTGTTACCTTTCTGGCATCAATGTGTAACAATATACATGGAGTATTGCCAACCAAGGAAGTTCATCCTAGTTTCAATGTCTGGGGATTTAACTGGGGTGTCCTTACATAAACATGTTTGATTAATGATGTGATTGAACTCAGTCTCTAGGTCAACTGATATCAAATTACCAAAGCCCCTCACCTAAACCCCTGGTTGGCCTTTCTGTTGTGGCTAGCCCCTAATATAAACAAAGACACTCTTATCAAGTATGACAGAGATTATCTCTCAGAAACTGTGGGAAAGGCCAGACCATTTCTTGGGCAAGGCCAAATTCTTTACTAAAAAACAGCATGTAGTTGGGTCTTGTTTTTCATCCAA
The DNA here is from genome assembly GCF_025265405.1 of Mesoplodon densirostris. NCBI lineage: Eukaryota > Metazoa > Chordata > Mammalia > Artiodactyla > Ziphiidae > Mesoplodon > Mesoplodon densirostris. The sequence goes on from NC_082668.1 coordinate 26,801,204, forward strand.
TCAAACAATCCCTATATTTTAACTGGTGTGTTTAGACCAGTCACATTTATTGTGATTATTGATAAGATTAAAATCTACAAGCTTGTCATATCTTTTCATGATTTCATCTATTCTTCGTTTCTTTAACCTCTTTATCTGCTGCCTTTCTTAGATGGATTGAGCATTTCTATGATTCCATTTTACCTCTTCTATAGACTTAATATTTATACCTCTTTTTAAAAATTTTAAGAGTATACACCAGGATTTCAATGTACATCTTTAATTAATCAGAATCTACCTATAAATTATATTGTACTACTTTTTGCATAGCATAAGAATCATACAGCAGTATATTTCCAATTCCTTCCTGTCATCACTGTGCTATTTTTGCAATGTATCTAACTTCACATATGCTATAATCACATAATTAATTCCAACTATTTTTTATTTATGCATTTAGTTAACTTTTGAGCAATTAGAAATAGGAAAAAATGACTTTGTTTACCCCATTTATTTTATTTACAGCACTCTTTTATTTTTTTTGTATATATGTATATATATATATATAAGATTCTGGTGACATATTTCACTTTCTAAATAATCCCTTTAACGCCTCTTATAGAATAGATCTGCTGGCTTTAAAATACCACAACTTTTGTTTATCTGAAATTATTTCTACTTTATTTTGTAAAGAAAATTTTGCTGGGTATAAAATACTGAATTGACTTTTTTTTTTCTTTCTTTAGCACTTTAAAGACCTCACTCCACTGTCTTCCAACTTACATGTTTTCTAAAGAGAAATAGTTGTTATAATTCTCATCTGTGTTCCTCTGCATGTAATGTTCTTTTTTCTCTGGTTGCTTTTAAGATTTTCCCTGTGTTCTTTGTTTCCAGGTGTGGTTTCTTTTATCTTCTATTTATTTTATTTTACTTTACCTTTTAATTTAATTTAATTTAATTTTTTTTTATTTTAGTTCAGTGGTTATCCTGAGTGGCATTCTTTTAACAGTGGTTTGGGGTTTATTCATAATCTTGGGAAATTCTTAAACAAAAATTATTCAAATATTTCCTCTGTCTCATTCTCTTATAACATTCTAGAATTCTATTTATATGAATTACTGATCATCTGATATTATTCCAGAGCTCTTGGAGGCTCTGGTTTTGTTTTGTTGTGTTTTGTTTTGTCTTTCCTACTCTTTTTTCTCTTTGTTTCAGTTTGTGTCATTCCTATAGATTTGTCTTCCTATTCACTGATTTGTTCCTCAGCTGTGTGGAATCTGTTGATGAGCTCTTCGAAGGCACTGTTCACCATTGTTGATATATTTCTTATTTCTAGAACTTTCCTTTGATTTTTTCTTATAGTTTTTTATCTCTCTTCTGATTTTGCTTATTACCACCAGGGACTTTACCATATTATTCATAGTGAATCATAATTACCTTATATGACTTTTCAGATAGTTCCAATATCTTTCATATCTGGGCTTAGTGCCAATGGATGCTTTGTGTCTTGAATTGTGTTGTTTTCTTATTGTCATGTTTTGTGTCATATTTTTTATTGTTAGCTAGACATCTGTGAGGGGCAATAAAGACCAAGACAAGACTATTTTTTTTTCTGAAGAATGGGTTTACCTTTATTCCAGATAGGTCTTCAATGCAGGAATTTCATTTAATTGAATTAGAAGGTAGGCTGCCTATGTTTACATTCAACACTTTATAGATTTCAAATAATCTTAACAATACTTTATTTTAATTCTGGTGACTTATTTGTTTTGTTTTGTTTTCATTTGTTTGTTTTTTAAGTATCTGCTCCACACTCAGCTTTAATCTATCCTTTGCACTGTATTTCAGGGAGGGTCTGTTTCATCCAAGTCACTTGTTACTTGATGTTATCCTGGCAGAAGCAAATGGGAGAGAATTCTGTGTTGTTCTGATAAAACCTCAGGAAGCTATCATGTCCTATGGATCTTGAGGGTTTAGTTTTCTCAGTGTTCCTCTCCTCCACTGACCTAGCAGATATTCCTATCTGTTTTCCAGTGATAGGGAGTTTTTCTCCTATTCTCTTTTCCTAGTTGCAACAGATTTTCTCCAGTGCTCTTAGGACAACAGCATTTGTTTACCTCTCTCTGAACAGATTAAGAATTTTATTCCTTAGGGAAATAAAATTGAAACTGTTTCAGTGTGGTTCTGTGCCCTTTTCATGGCTGATCCCTTTTATCAACTTTTCACTATAAGGGAAACTTTCTTAGAACACTTTTCTGTGTGTGGTTGTGATCATCTGATGGATTTCATGCAGGAAAAGTCTGTAACAGGGTGTAAACAATTCCTTTTTTTGCAGCTATATTTGCAGTGGATGTTTGACTGTCCTCCATCAATTTGTCAGTCATCCTAGCTGAACTCTGCATACCAGTGTCTGACTGTGTCTTGCCCAGGTAAGCAAGAATTTATGCTTCACCTCTCCCTGCAAGTGGTTGTCTCTCTTTATATTTTGAACCAGTTGATTATGTTGTAACTTCAAACTCCATGGGTTCAAGAAAAGTCATGAACATATTTGTCAGCTTATTTTTTTTGTTGTATGGTTTGCAACCATGCCCTTTCTAACCCTCAACCTCCCTAAATGGAAACCAGAAGTCCAATATTTATCATTTTTAATTGTAACATCAAACTCTATAAAGAAAAGATTACAAAACAGTACACACCAATAGTTTTTGTTATTATAAGATTATTGTTTACCAAATATTTGTTTAGTGCCTGTTCTGAGCAAGGTTTGTCCTCAGCAAATCACTAGGCCATATAAGTAACTTCCTGTAAATCTGAGATGATAAGTATGAAAGTATTTTAAGAGTTATAACAAGAAGAGGAAAATAAGAACTTCAACAGTATTCTATTATTAAAATATGGACTTATGTGACTAAAATGATTCATTTGATTCAAATCTATGTTTGATAAACAAAATTGTTAGAATTAAGTATGCATTAAGTTTTATATATTCATTTATTATGAGGTTAGAAGGAGCAAGGACTCTGAGTTTTATTAATCTATTGTCTAAATGATACTTTGAGGAAAAGGACCATTAAAACTCTGGATAACTTGAGAGTTGTTAAAATAATAGTTCACCTTTACATTTGTAAATAGATTTGATCCTGGATAATAAAAGTAAAATTTTCCTGAAGTCATTTGCTAAATGAAAATTATTTTCCCATTCCAATCATAAAAGGTCATTGATCTGCCATTATCATTGGACAAAATTAAACATCCAGTGGGTCAGGACATGAAGTCAAATGTCACAGAAGAGTGTTGTTTAGTTCATGGAAGAAGAAAAAAATGGAGAGAAAAACACAAGTCATCAGTCATATTTAATCCAAGGAAATTATCTGAGTAAATTGGAAGTATCTACCAAAAACACCAAACATATACGTGTATTTTATCTTAAGTTTGGTGGAAAGCAAAAAGCTTTCCAAAAGCTACTAGGGCACTTCAAAAGAAGGAAACTTTATCAAAAACAAACTAAATCCTGAGAAAAAGCAGACATGAGTAATTTTCTCATGATATGTTTTCCTAAATAAATGTCTAACCTTATTGCTTAAAGGTGACCAAATATTCTTTACTTTATAAGCAAAACTAGGTCAGGACTCAGCCTGTAAAACTCTCATTTGGTCAAACCAAGAACAGAATGTGGCTTTATGTCTGAGCAGTGTATTTAATTTTGACAGCCCAACTTCTTAGGGCTTCACTAATCAAAAGCTCAGCACATAAACACACTGTCTTCAGCCTTGCATTGATTGTCAGCACACTTAATTGCCAGGAAAATTGCAGCTTTATTAAGTGTACAGTACTAACAATAAAAACATTACTATTTATAGCACAGAGCATGGTGGGATATCTATACAAATAAAATATAACAATAATAAAGAAAAGGCCAGCCTGTAGTCCTACAGAAGAACGTCAGTGAATTTGTTTTAATGCCAAGCCACAACAGGATACTCAAGTGTCCCTAGGCATAAGATACTGCAACCTCTACTAAAAGACAGGAGACTTTTGTGATCTCTGCAGTATGAAAATGAATGTCAACCAGTTTCTTCAGAATTGTTTCTTATAGTTTTAAGTCTCCATTGCCTCTATGCCCAATGAGAGAAATGCTGTCTGGGGAGGAGAGAGAAGAGAGACATCATAGAGTCCAGTTACCGTCAGTATTGAAGAATATCCTAGAAATTAATCAGTGATGGCATTTTAAAAGCAGATACAACTTGATACATTTGGGGGATATAAATAGCATATTGGTAACATTGAGGAAACTTCATTCTGGTCATAAAGACTGAATACTCTGCATTATAACTTCAGGTTAGGGTTTTGAAATGAAGGGGAAATAGCAACCTTGCAGTGCGAGTGGCATACATTTTAGAGAGGCTAACACATTTGAGAAAGGAAAGGAAGAGGAAGAAGAGTGTAGAGACTAGCATGTACTGAACATTGTATGAAACATTTGAGGACCAGTGGTTACCTCCAACACAACATTGGTTTGTTCCATCACACAAAGAAATGGTAATCACTGTGTCCAAAAAGTCCATGAAATAAAGTGCATATGGAAGCCTTTAAAAATAATATGTTCAGAACTTTAAGAAGAAAAATACAATTAGTTTTATTATAAACACCCATAATTTTATCATCATTCTTCAGATAGGTAGTATGAGGTTCATAGAAGTAATATGAGCAAAGTCATTGATCTTGGCAGTAGTGATGCTAAGAATCAAACCCCGTTCTGATATATTGGATCCAGTATCCCACAGTACCTTGTGTAACACACAGAGACAGATAAATTGCTTAAGACCACTTAATTAACTGAGTCAACCGACTTGAAATATAAGTCCTTTATTACATACGTAACAGGTACTTAGCTAAGTGCACCATGTACAATATACATTTAATTGCAGACCTCTGGTTCATGCACAGAAACAATTTAACATGAGAAACCTGAGACTCAGTAAAGTTAAAATAACCTGTGCGGTTCCCTTTGCTGATTGGTGACAGAAGCAGAGTAGATCTATCCTTATCCTTTTCTTCCTTAAGCTATATAGCATACAAGACATTATTGAACAAGTAACTGTTGTATCTGATTCCCCTACAAACTGTAACAGTAGAGATATTTTAGAAAGAGAAAAATAAAGGATTTCTAAAATGCAGAAATGAATTGAGGTTCAAAATTTTAAAAACTGCTTTACCTGGTCATATCACAATAACACAAAACTCCTTAAGTACGGAAAGCCATATCTTACTCATCTTTGTAGTCTTAGCACATGATAACATCTGCAAGCACCACATACTGACAGTTCTTTCTGGTAACATAGATCATGCGTTCATATTTGGCCTTTCAAACTGAGAAAATTTCAGTCTCTCTCCTCAAAATAAATCTTCTGGATGGTGTATTTCCTTTAAAAGAATTTGGAATGTAGTTTTGCGGTTATCATTCTGCTTGTTGGGAAGGTGGAGGAGGTAAGAAGCAGAAATTACCCTTAGTGTCTATGATAAAATGTTCATAACTCATTTTGGCAATCCTAAACTACTCTGTGTTCTACAAATAAACAAAACAAAATAAAATAAAACATAACTTTGACAAAAGAGAAGAAATACTGAGACAAAATAACACACACACATACACACACAAACCCTGATATTGGAGATATAGCTTATTAAGTCATCTGAACTCTGGGCACCTGATCTATTTTCCATTTTGGACAACAGCAAACTCCTGTGACAGAAGTGAGAATACAGTCGGTACTGATAGAGCCAAACTCTGAATATATTCATATTTTTTTCTTGGAAGACCATGGCTAAATTGATGTAGATACCATATGAGATACGTCTCAAAATGTTGAGCCACTAGCAAGTTTTAACACAGCTGCCTCCTCTGGTTGAACATCAGGAAAACGTTAATCAATGATAAACTCAATTTCTAAGCATTTTCCACTCAGTCAGACAATGATTGCCAATTGCGGGTTCACTTCTGGGCACTGGGCTGGGTGGAAAAGTACAAGGCATGGCTCATGCCCTAAGAAATTTAGATCTTCCAGCGAAAACACTTCTAATTTGGGCTAAATCTGAATGCTAGATTAGTCTATTACCTTAAATCAAATATATATATATATATTTATTATACATATTATACATACATATATATTTACATGTATATATGTTATATGTAATAGGTAAATTATATCTATTTAAAGATGTATATATAACATGTGTATATATGTTCATATGTACATATTTATTTTTGGCTTTGGAGTCAAGTTCAGGCATGAAACCATATCTTCACAGCTCTGTGATCTTGAGAACATGTTAATTACTCTTGACCTCGATTTTCTCATTTGTAAATTGTAACTAAGAGTTTTCAGAAAGCGTTTGTGGGAACTCAGTGAAACAGCACTCTTAAAGTGCCAGTCACATACAGAATACTCAACAAATTCTGGTACTTTTCTTGAGAATCATAATTTTGCAAGAGTTAAGCTTTCCAGAAGCACTAAGACCTCCTCTAAATTGTTGATTTCAATTGGTGAAATTTAAAACCCTTTTGGAAATGACTCTGCTGATGTTAAAAAAGTTACTTCAATTAATTTCACAACTTAAAAGAAATTTCTGCCGATAAAGAAAATATTGTAGTACATTTTGGGGTTCCAAAAAACTGTTGAAAGACCAACATATTTTATGGCTCTTTTTATTTGTTTTATTTTGTTTTTTCCTTAAGACAGAACAAAAAACTCACAGTAAATGAATCCTAGGAAGCAATATGCCTCCAGTAGACGTTTTAACAAAAAGCTACTCAATTTCTATGTACAAGACCATATCCAACAACTTGTAAGAAGTGACTTTTCTCCAACTACTGAGTCCAGCTCTCTCAACAACCATATTCTTGTTGCTGGAAGGGTCTTATACTGAGAAACAAGAAGCAAGCAGTGTAGTGACCTTACACAAGGTGGCCTTTATTGCTGCAATATTGCTCCACTAACCTCCTTCCTCTCTTCAATCATTATGGCAAGCAACTATGGAAACAAAACAGAATAAAATGCTGTAATTATGAAATGATAACATCGGGCAGAAACTCATCATCACACCTCTTTAAAAAAAAACAGATAAACGTTCATTTTGTGGGTGCTATTTTCTTATTTCAGAAAAAGAAAATAACACTTTTTAAATTCAAAACCTCATCTGTAGCCTCCCATAATGGATTCTCCATACTAATTTATAAGACCTGTGAAGTTCAAAATATACACAACAGACAGATGACTCATATTATGATCTCACTAAAGAAAAGACAGAACTTATCTGGAATTACACTAGCCTCCAAAAGGTGAATTTTTCATTCCCTTGGTTTGAGCATCGCAATGGCTTTCTTTTATCTTATATTGCCCTTTTTGGTTGTGTGTGTTGAAACAATCTTCTCATTTTTGGACTGTCCCTGGTGGACATTATTGGCAGACCAGAGGAACTGCTGTCTGGAATCTTTGTTGAGCACCACACTCTCCTTAATGCTGGAAGATATCTGAGTCGCACATCTGTTACTCATTTACACCCTTGAACCAGAAGCTGGGCCAGAAGAATGGGATTACGAAAACCAGGTCGCTAAGCCTTTTTTCCTTCTCTTTTCTCCTCGCTTCTTGCATCTTCCTAACAAGCAGATTTTTAACTACTAAATGACAGAAGACTTGTAAGCTGTAACCACTGTTGAAATTATGTTTGTCAAACATTTTCTCTTAATCTTTAAGTAGCATTTGTCTTTCTTTTTAACTTTGTTTTTTAAAATAAAATTTTAATTTTATAACAGTTTTAGATATACAGAAAAGTTATGAAATTAGTATGAAGATTTTCCATATGTCCATACCCAGTTTCCACTTTCATTAACATCTTCTGTTAGTATGGTATATCTCTTACAATTAAGGAACCAATATTGATAGATTATTTTAATTCAAGTCCATACGTAGTCAAATTTCCTTAGTTCTCTGTTCCAGGATCCCAACCAGGGTACCACATTATATTAATTAATCATACCTCCTTAGGCTCTTCTTGAGTTTCTCAATTTGTTTTGTTTTGTTTTTTGTTCTTTTTTTTTTTTTTTTTTTTTTTTGCTGTACGCGGGCCTCTCACTGCTGTGGCCTCTCCCGTTGCGGAGCACAGGCTCCGGACACACAGGGTCCGCGGCCATGGCTCGCGGGCCCAGCCGCTCCGCGGCATGTGGGATCTTCCGGGATCGGGGCACGAACCCGTGTCCCCTGCATCGGCAGGCGGACTCTCAACCACTGCGCCACCAGGGAAGCCCTGTTTTTTGTTCTTTGATAGTCCTAACAGTTTTGAGTACTGGTCAGGTTTTATACAGAATGTCCCTCAAAATTGGAACTCGTCTGACGTATTTCTCATGATTAGGCTGAGGTTTTTCATTTTTGTGAGGAAAACCTCAAAGGCAAAGTACTGTTTTCCTCACATTTTATCAAGAGCACATACTATAATATGACTTTTGACCTTTAGTCAACTTTGAGCCTCTGGCTGATGTAGTCTTTGTGCAGTTTCTCCACTGTCAGGTTACTCATTTCCCCCTTTCCACACAGTTCCTCTCAGAAGGAAGTTGCTGTACAAAACCTGTATTTAAAAAGTGGGGAGGTGCATTCCCGCTCCATGAGAGAGGAGTACCTCATAAATATTTTGGAATTCTTCTGCACAAGATATTTTTCAGTTCCCCTCCATTTATTTAATCACTCAATCATTTATATAAGCATGGGCTCATGGATATTTATTTTACACTTTGGAGTATAACCTAATACAATTTCATTCATTTTGTTATTCATTTTGTTCCACCTTTTGTCATTGGGAGCTTTCTCCTTTGACATGTCTCACTATTGTTTGTTGTTTGTCTTATTTACTTTTTAGCACTTTCTTACTTTCTGCCACTACAAGACACTTCAGGCTCATGTTGTATATTTTCTATCCCCAGCCCTAGTATCAGTCCCTTTTTCCAAGGAGCCCTGGTCCCTTTATTTTTCTTTTTTTTTCTTTTTTTTTCTTTTCTTTTTTTTTTTTTTTTTTTTTTTTTTTTTTTTTTTTTTTTTGCGATACGCAGACCTCTCACTGTTGTGGCCTCTCCCATTGCAGAGCACAGGCTCCGGACGTGCAGGCTCAGCAGCCATGGTTCACAGGCCCAGCCACTCTGTGGCATGTGGGATCTTCCCAGACCGGGGCACGAACCCGTGTCCGCTGCATCAGCAGGCGGACTCTCAACCACTGCACCACCAGGGAAGCCCCCTGGTCCCTTTTATTGGAGAATGATATTAGAAAATAAGATATGGATGGTACTAAGGAACCATTGTTTCTAGATCCTCCCACACAGAACAAGGATGTATTTGTATGTACTAACAAGTGTATATACACATATCTATAAATATTTCTATCTGTAACTATCTATCTATTGTAAACTAACTATGAATGCATACTAATCTGTTGCCACATGGATCATTCTAGCCTCTTCCTCTAGTTTATCTGTAACCAACAGTGAAAAACCTGACTCCCACCATCTGCCAGCATATGTGAGTAGTGGTATCAGAATTGCTAACCAATTCCAATGTGGGAGTAATAGAGTATGCAAAAATTTTGGACTGGTTTCTTTCACTTAGCAACATGCATTTAAGGTTCATCCATGTTTTGTGTAGCCTGAGACTTCTTATCACTGAATAATAATACATTGTATGGAATCTGAATATGTGGGAGTTTGTGGTATAATAACCTCTTTAACAAAGGTCCAGTGTTCTTGCGAAGGCTGTTGACTTGGCATAAGATGAAGACATGGTCTAACACACCACAGTGAAAATGGTTGTCTTCCCAGACACGTGGTTTATTTCCACTCATATTGACTTTTGAAATAAAGTTTTCCTGAAAACCAGGAAATATTGTTAACTTCCTCTTATATATCTATAATTTGGTCCCCTCTCCTCCCTTTGCCTTTTCTCTTCTTTCTCTTCACTCTCCACTTTCCCCAAACAGACTTTAGAAATGTAAACGTACGAGGAATTATGCTGCAAGCTTGTTCTTCATAAAGGAACATCTTTTAATTAAATTAGAAAAAAAAATACCGCCACAGGCAACACTTAAACTGACAAGGTATGTATTCTGTTAATCTTTGCAGAGAGGCACTGTACACTGCACTTAATTTAATTAAGTAGAGAAAAGGCCTGTTTAGTCCTAGGGGTATACTAGTGTCCTTTTAAACTGAGGACACAGCATTTATATAAAGTCATTTTGATATCAGGCAATACATTTTTAAACAGTAATTTAAAAATATTACTTGCTATTATTAAATGATACCTTGTTGTAACTTCTCACTTCATGACACAGCTTTCATATCACAGAGAAATTTCACCTGCCAACAGGCTTTTTGTTTCCCTCCAATAATTTATTGACTTTGAAAGTGTTAAATAATTAGGATTAGATTCCCTGGAAAACAACTGCACCCGGGAAATACACGTCAAAGCTATATTACAATAGATAATGTATTTGCATTATGTTTCTCTTCTGGGCCACGGTAGTGAATGATAACAAATAACTTTTATATTAAAAACTATATTACGGTTGAGAAGTAGGTTATGTTCTGATGTCACTCCTGGTACTACAGACACAGAAAAGAAATCTTTAGGATGTTTTAGTCATCTTTTATCTTTCCAACACTTCAAACATTTTCTGTACACTTTCCATACATACTTTCCAACACTTCAAAATCTTCACTGAATATTTCTACCTCTTTCCACCACCCTAAGAAGCTACATGGGTTATCACTTTGTCACGCTCAATTATAATAGAAAATCATCCAGGGATTATATACTAAGAAATGTTCCATTTCATGAAGATGTTTTTACCCAGAATCACAGAGAACACTGCTGCAGTCTCCCCAAGGTAGCATTATGAATCAAAACAAAGATACACATATTTTTTTTTAGTTCCTTGGATTTCATTTGTTAATTTATCTACTCATGTGAGTAGTTGAGAGTAGACACTAGCCTAAGTGATAGTGATCTGAACTAGTCAAACCCAGCCTGTGACAGCATAAAGCTTAGAATCCAACAGTCTGGGGGGTTGTTTCTGTCTGTGGTTTCAGGTTTAGTTGAAGGTTGGAGCAGTTTTTGAGTAATAAAGGAACTACTGAATAAGAGATGGATTGGAGGTATGTTAACCTCTCTTTTTTGTTATCTATCTGTACAACACAACATCTTTTGCAATCGCAAGGATGATATATGTTGATGTAATTAGTCCACAACAAGCGGGACAAATTCACTTTTGGTAATACCTCATCAGCATCTAATTTTATGTTCTGATCTGAAAACCTAGCAGACCTCTGATTTAAAATTACTGTTTGGGGACAAATTAAAAAGTTCATTTTCAGGCAGAATGATTCCTGGCATTTATTTGCACAGAGACTTATATAACTGGTCCAAATTCATGCCCCATTTATGTAAGAAGAATTCATTGTTAAATGCTTAAAAGTCAGTACCAAAGGAATAAGTGATGAGCATCCTAACAATTTGGGAAACACAATATCAGGGTTAGGAACATAGGCTTTGTTACCAGGTGGACCTGGATTTGAATCTCAGTTCTGTCACCTATTATCTGAATTATCTTAGGCTTATTCCTTAGACTCTGGAGGCTCAGATTCTCTGTGTTTAAAATAATAATAACAACCATGCAGGGTGGTTACTTAAGGATTAAATTTTTAAATGTACACAAAATATTTATTACTAAGCTTGCATATATGTACTAAATAAATGTTGGGTGTTATTGTGTTTGTTGGCAGTAAACAGGCCTTTAAAACTGTTCTGCATTCCTTGATGATTTAGAATAAATGCTTTTGCCAACAGTTAACAGAAAATCAGACTCAAATGATTTTAAAAATAGGCAAACTGTATCATTTCAACTAAAATGAACCTAGAGTAGAATAATTCCAAAAGTTATCATAGACTTATCTTCAATAACCCAAGTTCTCTCCATATATATTTTTTTGCTCTGCCCACACATAGTGTTGACTTTTGTCCTCAGATTTTAATCCTCATGATCATAAAGTGGCTGCCACAACCCTGCTCTCACAATTTCACAGGACACTGTGCAATGGCCAGAAGTGAGAAGGAGAATGCAGGCTAACAAATTAGTTTGTCACAGTTCCATGGATGTTGACAAAAGAGTGAGACTCCTTGGTGAGTCAGAGATGGAGAGTTTATTACTCATAATAAAAGCAATGGCCATAGCATCATCAATTTTTTGAACTATTTCCCAAAGTCACCATTCCCACAGGGCAATGTGACAAGGGCCTGGTGATGCCTGCATATACTGTGGATTGTTTAATAGGAGAGGAACCCTGATAGGAGGAAATTCTAATCTTTTATATGGGCTTTAAGCAAACCTGCTTGACTTTTGTGCTGGAAGGCGATGTTATATTTTTTATTCTGGACAGTAAGCAAACGCGTCCTTTACTCCAGACTATTTCTATTTTTGAAGGCTGTTTACTATACAAATTTCTTAAAATATAATTTGGAATAAAAGAGTAGTGAGTAGAGAAACACAAGAACTCCCATGCAGAGTGTACCCCATTCTCATGCCCCTTGTTAAAAGTAACAAAATCTGGACTTCCCTGGTGGTCCAGTGGTTAAGACTCCACGCTTCCACTACAGGAGGCAAGGTTCCATCCCTGGTCTGGAAACTAAGATTCCACATGCTTCAATGTGCAGCCCAAAAAAAGAAAAAAGTAACAAAATCTTTCTCAAAGTTTTCTGAGAGTCTTTATTTCACTCAGTATATTTGAGCCTCATTTGCATTCTTAGTTCCAATTCTAGGAAAGGATACAGGAGTGCCATAATTGACATTAATCAAGATTTAATTCCAGGACTAAGGAGGCTCCCAGCCTCCCCTACAGCATGCAGCTCCTCCATGTTACAAAAAAATGGAGTTTTCTTGAAAAGCGAAAATGGAGGATTATTATTAAGCAGGTGACCAACCAATGGGAACTGCCAAACCTGTTTTGTGTGTGTGTGTGTGTGTGTGTGTGTGTGTGTGTGTGTGTATACACATCCACATCAACCAGGATAAATTGTCCTTTAAACAAATTAAGAAAACTCTCTTAAATATAAGTGTAGCTTGCCTTATGGCAATTGCAACATGTGGACAAATAGGCTCTCTTTATTTTGGGGTGTTGAGAAACACATGTGTGTGTATGTGTACGAGAGAGAGAGAGATCATAATTTTAACAGTGGTATCTATGAATAATGATATAGTTTTGCTGTTGTAATGTTATCTGCATTCTCCAAATTTTCCACATTGAATATATATTATAGTATCTGATTTACAATAGGTGCTCATGAAAAAGTTATTAAAATAATAAATAATTAATTTTTAGCTTTATAATAAAAGTTATCTATATTATGATACACTCCCCCCAAAAATCTTAGAGTCTTAATTACAGTGACACTTTCTTTTGCTTTGTTTCTTTGTTCAACATTAATCATTTTTCTAAAAGCTTACATTGCTGTTAAAAGTCTAAGAAAACAATATCTGATATAGCTACCCTATGTCATATGGTACTTTCATCTTATACTTTGGTGCTTTATTCATCCTCTCAAGTTTTTTTTTTTTTTTTTGCGGTACGCAGGCCTCCCACTGTTGTGGCCCCTCCCGTTGCAGAGCACAGGCTCTGGATGCACAGGCCCAGCGGCCATGGCTCATGGGCCCAGCCGCTCCACGGCATGTGGGATCTTCCCGGGCCGGGGCACAAACCCGTGTCCCCTGCATCGGCAGGCGGACTCTCAACCACTGCACCACCAGGGAAGACCCCCAATTTCTTTTAATCAAGATCAAATGGATAGCACCTTGGATAAGCCCGTGTCTCAGTGTGGGTGCCAGTAAGAAAACTGTCTAAGGAGTTCTAAGGTTCCATCTACAAGCCAGAAATCTATGTTACCTGTATAATTTTTAGATATTTTTTAAGTGAAATATTTCTCTTATTACAGAAAGTGTTTAACATATTATCTTGGCTATTTTATATGCAAAAAATAAAGAATGATTCACATGAAAGAATCAGCTGGAAATCTACCCTTATGGCCTGGACAACTATGCTGTTGAGAAGTTGGGCAAGAATTATATAGTATATGCCAAGCTAATAGTCTCAGATATTTTTATTTCTCTGTGAACTCACCAAGATTCATGGTCAAGAAGCCATTCTGATTTGGGAAATGTTACTTCTAGTTGTGGAGACCCCTCAAAATGGTTTAAACCATAGTTCAACATCAACATCCTGCTACAAGTATCATAGGCTTGTGCAGATTCTTTACTGCTATTTCTTCTCACAATGCACGTGATTAGTTCCACAAACATACAAGGAGTGCTTATTATGTATTGTGGATACAAAGATGAGTAAGACATAATTTCTGACCTCAAGGGCATTCACACAGAAAACTGCAATTAAATGGGATTCTTCCTATAATAAAAGTATATGTAGGATGTGAAAAATAAAAGAGGGATTTAACTGCCTGATGGTCAAGGAAAGTTCCCCAAAGTTGCCTCCACCATATGAGTCTAAGTCAGTGAGATGGGAGATTAATGAAGAACCTCTAGTAAAGAACATCATGAGCAAAAGCATGAAGGATGGAGAATAATTAGTAAATGAGACTGCTATATGGTTACCCTGTAGGAATTCAGAAAGAGAGGAAATAAGTGTGTTCTTTAAGAGTCAGACTATAAAACTAAAACTTAAAGAGTTATATAAAGGTAAAGTAGTCAAGGAAAAACAGGATGATTCTCAAGAAAAACTGCCTGTGTTTTCCTTGAAATTACTAGAATCCATAAAGAAAGAAGGAAGGTTTTAGTTTTCCCTGGAAACGTGGGGCAAAGAAGCAGAGAAGAAACAGTGGACAGATACAATACTTCTTAGTACACAAAATCAGAATTCTATGCTTAAAAGGCTAAGGAGAGCTTCCCTGGTGGCGCAGTGGTTGAGAGTCCGCCTGCCGATGCAGGGGACATGGGTTCATGCCCCGGTCCGGGAAGATCCCACATGCCGCGGAGCAGCTGGGCCAGTGAGCCATGGCCACTGAGACTGCGCATCCGGAGCCTGTGCTCCACAATGGGAGAGGCCACAGCAGTGAGAGGCCCACATACCGCAAAAAAAAAAAAAAAAAAAAAAAAAGGCTAAGGAACAGAATTTTTACCAGAGGAAATTCATCAGAGTAATAACTATCTCCCTGTGAGTTCTCTTAAGAGAAAGCCCAAGAATCTTTTACTCTGTAGTCACACTTAACCCTTTCCCAACAAGCATGTGAACATTTTGAATATGAAGC
This sequence comes from Mesoplodon densirostris, assembly GCF_025265405.1. NCBI lineage: Eukaryota > Metazoa > Chordata > Mammalia > Artiodactyla > Ziphiidae > Mesoplodon > Mesoplodon densirostris. The sequence goes on from NC_082668.1 coordinate 26,816,533, forward strand.
TGATGTGTTTAAAGAATAGTGAGAGCTTCCCTGCCTTAGTTTGTGTCCCCCCAAAATCGGACCCTGAAGCAAGAATTTGGGAAGCACAAATGAACAATGGGGAAGATGGGATGGAAAAGAGAGAGAAACCAAAAAAAACAAACCAAAAAAAAAAAAAAAACCCAAAAAGGATGTGCTCATGAACAATTTGCTACATAGGTGACCAGTGTTAAATTCTATAGAGACCAGGTAAAACAGGTCTGAGGATTCTCACTGAATGGTGGGAGACAGGGTCATTTATCCAGGACCCTCATCTCCCATCATTGAGGGTTGCCTCCTGGGTGGTTATAACTCTTCCCATGCCATACATCCACACACTTCTTGGTCCCCTAAGTGCAGCAAACCATGCTCCTGATGAGTTTGAGAAAGCCCTGGAGCAAAGAAGTGAGAGTCAAGTACTTAAAGCAGGAAGCTACTGGCTTGACGGCCCCTGAGTCTGACAACTAGCTCAGGTCTGGAAACTCGTGCAGCAGGGACTACAAGCTCCTGCTTGTGCTATAACGAGATCGTACCCTAGCTATCAAGGCAATGAGGCCAGGCAGGTAACTCCTCTAGCTACACGACATGAGAGTCTTTTTAAATGCTGGCATCAAGGCCTTCTGGTTTTCACAACATGCTCTGAAAAGATAGTTTGCTAATCTAAGCTTTATATTCTCCTCCTTCAAGGATTCCAGAGCACTTAATAAATGTCAGCCACTATCCTTTTCATCATACTTGATTTCGTATGTTCCCAGTGCTGGTCCTCTTGCATAAGCCAGTGCTTGCCCTTCCATCTCCACATGCTCCCACTTTACTCCAGCAGCAAACGTCTTCACCATCCCACTCACCACTGGCCAAGCGATCCCTGTTTCCATCTCACTGGAAAGTGATCCCATTTCAGAATCCAGTGCTGAGAATCTGCTTTCAAGGGTCACACTCAGTACTAACTGCCTTCACTTCAGTTCCCCCAGAAAGCAGACCCTGAGTGAAGCACCTAGGTTCAAGGAGTTTTGCAAGGTGATTCCAAGAAGCAAGTGAGAGGAGTGGGGAATTGAAAAGAGAGAGAAGCCAAAACAAAGCATATTATTAAGCCAACTGTTTGAGCAACTGGAACTCAATTCCACTGGAGAAGCTTGGAGAAACCATTAGAAAACAATCTAAGGATTTTCCCATAAGAGAATAGTGAGACTGAAATATTTATCTCGAACTCTGACCCCCAGTTGTTTAAGGGTCACCCAGGGGGGCTAACTCTTAGCATTTCCAAGTTGCACCTGGTGAGGCACCCTGAACTCTGGTCTTGAGGAGAAAATCCTCGGGCAGAGAAGAAGAGAGACCCAGGAGATTGGAAGAGAAAGATTTCAGAGTGCTAAAAGGTGGACTCAGGTGGACTGAAAGGATATAGGGGAGCATCAGTAGCAGTTGCTATATTCACTTTGGTTATAATTTATAGGCTAGGGAGGTGATAAAATTCCTTAAATGCTCTACCAAGAATTTGTGTTTTCATCCTGAAAGTTATAAAGAGACATTAAAGGTTTTCATTATAGATAAGTCTGTCTAGGAGCCATGTGAAAAGTAATCTGAAAAGGCTAACACTGAAAGCACTGAGACTGGATAGGAAGCTGTTATTAGCATGTGTTAGAGATAACAAAGACCTCATATAGAGTAATAAGAATAGGTCTGCCTTCACCTCAAATAAACATAAAGGATCCAGAAACAAGATTATTATCTTTATAGTTAATGGTCAGGCTGAAAAGCCAGTACATATTTTCAGGATTACTGGAAGTATACAGCTGGAAGAAATTGAGAGAGAAAATATATCAAGTTTCTTATTGTTCACTGTATCCTTCAATTTTCAGCAGTAAGGAGAATATGATTAAATTACCCCAGCAGTGGTTTTTAAACTGTAATATTCATACACATCACCTGGAGATCATATTAATATGCCACTTTTCACTCAGTAGATCTGGGGAGGGGTCCACATTCCTAAGAAGACTCTAGACGATGCTAGTCTTTTGTTCTTTTCCACATTTTGAGTATCAAGATCACAGACTGTTTTATGATGGCCTCATCTGCTCTTATTCACACCTATGTGAGGACTTCAGTCCTTATCTATGCTCTATGTATTTATACTACAAAATTATCTATTAGTTATGGTATTCACAGCTGAAGCAAGGTGACTTCCTGCCAGTGTGATTGACATCAGGGGCCTTGTATTTATCAAAATTCCAGAAGCCAGAATTGTTCTGAGGCATTGCAACATTCACAGAACAAGATGTCACAGGCTGAATTGACAATAACAGACCTATTTAAAATATCTCCTGCAAGATCACAAAATAAAAACCTATGAGATACAGTTATAACAAGGGAAATGTACTACATTAAATGCATTCATTAAAAACAAGGAAAGTTGAAAGTAAATAAATGATGTTTTTAACTGAAAGTCTTAGGAAAAATACAGCCAAGAGAGAAATTGGTATTAACTATGAAAACAGATTTTAAAATGCAAGAGTAGCCAAGAATATTTTGAAAAAGAACAAAGAGAATGTAATTACCCTACTAGATATTTAAATATACTATAAGTCTTAAGTATTTAAAACATTGTATTGTTAGCACAACAGAAGACAAATAGATTATGGAAACAGAATAGCCATAGAACACATACAGGCATAAAATAAAAGATTAACACATTAGACTATACAAGTAGAACTCCAACATGTTTAAAAGTACCATAAAGATAACTAATAAGTGACTAAGAGAAGAAACTTCAATAAATGCAACAAGGGATTAATATTTCTTACGTATATTAGAAATTCTTACAAATAAAAACAACCCAGTAGAAAAAGCAAGAAAAGGTTATAGACAGGCAATTCCAAAAGAAGAAAATAAGAATGTCTTATAAACATATGAAAAGTGCTTGATCAAAGAAGAAATCTGCAAATGAAAAATAAAATAATGAGGTATAATTCTTCCTTATAAGCTTAGCCAAAGTTTGAAGGTTTGAGTTTCAAGTTTTGACAACCAGAGAGGGAGAACTTTTATACCACTGTGGAGGTAATATTGTTGTGTCTATTAAGTTTAAGTATAGTTTCTTTAAGACTATGCAATTGCAACTGTTGATGAGCAACCTAGAGAAACAGTGTTGCAAGTACAAAGAGTAATGTTAAAAATATGTTCATAATAGCACTGTTTTGAAAGCAAAAGTTTAGAGAAAACTTAAAGTCAAATACTAGAGAAAGAGTTAACTGTGACATTTAAAAAAAAAAGAACTATACTACAGATATTAACAAGGAAATGTCTCTAAGACTCCATATTGTTGAGTCAGATGAAGAAGAGAAAAATTAGTACAATGAGTTTCTCTCTCTCTCTTTCTATATATATATATTATATATATATATAATATAAATATATATTTACATATGTTACCTATATGTAACATATGTATATATGTATATAATAATATACATAATATAATATATACTTACAGATGTTACCTATGTTACATATATATGGGTGCATATATATGTATATACATATATTTATGTATAGTGTACACATATTTTATATAAATATTTTAAGCTTAATTGATATATATAATCATATTTTATGATTATAATTATATATTAAATAAGTTTAATCTAATATATTATATTATTATTCATATATAATATTTTCTATATAATTATACATAAATATATATAAATTTTAAGAAGAAACTTAACTGATAATAGTACATAGGATCTCTTAAATGATAACAATTCTTCTGGCTATAATTTAGAGTATCTGAGAAGATAGTGCCAGAAGTCAGGAAAGAAATGTTAGTTTATTTATCTTTCTTTATAGTTTTTTTTTAAATTTTTTTTCTTTTTTTTTTTTTTTTTTTTTTTGCAGTACACAGGCCTCTCACTGTTCTGGCCTCTCCCATTGTGAAGCACAGGCTCCACGGCCATGGCCCATGGGACTAGCTGCTCTGTGGCATGCGGGATCCTCCCGGACCGGGGCACAAACCCACGTCCCCTGCATCGGTAGGCAGACTCTCAACCACTGAATCACCAGGGAAGCCCAGAAAATGTTTTTAAATGTATAATTACCTTGATAATTCTTAGTATCACAATGCTAAAGGGATTGCCGGTCTTAGAAGGTATAGCATATTTCTTTAGTACTTGCACTATTTATTTTGTGTGTGCTTAATTACATGTCATAAATAGAGACCATTTGATTAGAAAAATCTTAGAGAACTTTATTGGCTAATGGAGTCACCTCCTCTCCTATGGTATGTTACTTGCCCCACACTCCCAACATACACTCCGTTGCCCTGGACCACTCTCGACTCCAAGCAAATATTTTGTAAATGCAAAGTCCTTTCACACTACATTCATTAATTCTTTAATGTAATTCCATGACTTTCTCACAAACAACTATATGGAAAAAGTAGAAGGTTAAAAGAACTTCATCAGCACCAGGAAGAGGCAATTTGCTACTAAGACCTTTCACTTTGGCTCAAGAGATGTGATCTTCTCCATTACTATTAAAAATAGGCTATGACCAAACTCATTGGGGACCTATGCCAAATTTCAAAAATCTTAAATATAGTACAATTTGGAAGAAATACATACCTATCACCATTCCATCCTTAAACTTTCTTTGCAGAGATGCTATAATTAACCACAAGGTTTGAAGGTATGCTTGACTAACACAGTTGTGCTAATTTGCTGGTAAGTCAAAAACATCATGACTTGTCATTTTCCCTAGCAATGAAACAGGAGAATAAGGATTACCTTAGACTTCTTATTAACTAACATTAGAGTTCTGTAAAATTATTACTATTGTTACCCAAAGATACATTGGTGACTATATACAGTGAGTTGAGGAAGATTTAAGTATTAAGCCAAAGGCTGAAACTAAGAAGTGAACAAATTTGATTATAAACAAAATCAAATATTTCTATAAGAAAAAAAAAACCCATTTCTAAAAAAATCACAAAATATATCCAAATCTTCATTTCTATATACCATTCTATAATAAAAAGAACTGGTACTCTTTGGAAAAATAGCTGATTCTAGTGCTGGAGCCAGGAGTAGTACAAGGTGAGCCTAGAGCATCTTGTTGTGCCAGGTGACAGGGAAGTTCTCAAAAAGGGGCAGGGCAGGGGGGAGTGGAGGTATGTTGAAAGATCAAAGGAGTCAACTTTAATAGTTACCAATAGCTAAATCTGGAGTAATTTGAACACTTTGATAAATAACCATATCATTGGATTGTAATTGAAAGGATACAATACATATTCATGAGTCTACTGGCAAAAATAAATGATTAAATAAATAAATAGAAAGTAAAGGGATAAGTCTTCCTTTCAGAAGAACTACAATAAATAACTTTAGAAGAAATGAAGGAATTAGAAAATCACCCGTAGACTGCCACCACACAGTAATAATTTCTGCAAGCAAGATACACCAATGAATACTAAAAATTAGTAGGCAAAACTTTAGGATAATTTGCATTGTTTCAAAATGTTTTTCCCAAAATACATTAATTAGTGTGGTCATTTTAACATATCACTACAAATTCCTTTATATCTTTCCTTCTGGATGGTGAAGATTAATTCCTTTCCCCTTGAGTGTGAGCTACACTTAGTGATTCCTTTCTAACAAACAGAATACTGAAGAGGAAAAATTATAACTTTACAGTGGAAAATCCTATCAAACATGAAATAATCAAGGTCAATACCACCAGTGATAAGTCGTGTTGACATCATGTGCTACCCATCATGTTGTAAAGAGAGTGGGTCTTGAAAGTTAGAAATCTGGGTCTTAAGCTACCTCTAAAATGAAGTAATGAGAAGAGTTAAGAGATAACTGCCGTAGTCTATATGAAAAATGATTGACCCTGAACAAGAAATTTAGGTCTCTATGTGAATCTGTAAAATGTAAATAATGCTCTTTTGTTTTTACCAGAACTTTTATATGAATAAAACATAGCATTAGGTATTAGAGAGATCAAATAGTTAGGTAAGTGTTTAGTATGCACTTCATAGTTATAAATAAAAACAAAACAAAACCAAACACTTAAACTAAGATAACCTATCTGAAGGTCATATGTGTGTGAGTGTGAGTGTGTGTGTGTGTGTGTGTGTGTGTGTGCACTCATGCATTGAGATTGGTGGAGTAGGAGGTCAGAGGGAGATGTGGAAATTAAATAATAGGACATCCCCAACTCTCTCTCTCTCTCTCTCTCTCTCTCTCTCTCTCTCTATATATATATATATATATATATATATATATATATATATATATATATATATATATATATGCAACATAAGAAATGATGAAATAGAATACTATAGTGTCACATGGCCCCCCTGGTTATGTAGCTTCAAGATCTCATACAGGTAAAATTCCTTCATTTATTAGATAAAGGTAGGTATATAACAGTATGCTTATAGGTTAAAAAATAGATGTAATTCTTATTTATCCATTTAAATATTGACCTTTATTCTGTGTGGCCATCCATTGTCTTTTGTAATCTTGGATCCAGTCAAATTCTGATAAACTACCTCAGGCAGGTCAAAGCCTCCCTTGAGAAAAATGTATTTCTATTGCCATAAACTGTCCTTCTGTTTGGACCACTTTGCTAATATTACTTCCTCTCCTTGATCTAAACTTATCCTCCCTCTTTCTAGAAACACACCATTATGATTTTATCTTTATATTTTATTATTACTCTAATTGGTTTTTCCAACTTGACAAAATCTCTTCTACTGTAAAGAAGCTTTTCCTTGAGGCTCAGTTTTAATATATGAGCCACAAGAGAACATTTACTATTAGCCACATGTTAAGCGAAGAAATCCTAAAATACATCATAAAACATGCTGATATTCAGATAAAGAAAGCTGAAGTGTAAAGGAAAGCATATATTGCCAAATAAAAAAATAATCAAAATAATCACTAATCATCCTACCAAAGAAAACCTTTGAATTCTTCTGTTGCTGATCCTCTACTGAACAGTCTTTGCTGTCTTCTTCCATTAAAGGTACATTTACAACAAAATAACATAAAAACAAAATACTTTAGATATTCATCATTGTAGGTAGGACAATTTACCTAGGTGTTTATAATATAGCCAGTAATATTTCAGTCAGGAAAGAAACCGTTAATAGGATAGGACCATTTTATCCTACCTAAAGGGTATTTCTGCCTCTGAATATGTTTTGGAAAAGCACTAGAAACAAATTATCACAATGCTACATATTGAGAATCAGTCAACAGGTGTGTATGAGCTCCATCTTTGATGAAAATAACTAGAAAATAATTTCCTCATTTTATTGATAATTTACCAGTAGAGTTTTTAAATTTCAGCAGTTTTTGTTTCCAAGGAAATGAAGAAGAATTGCAGAGAATGATTTCGGGAAACAGAGACAGTAAGCTCTCCCATACTGTTTTGATTACACAGTCATAGAAGTATAATTTATGGAGATATTGATTTGTCAGGCATTTCTGCTGTAATCCCTTCTGCTTCCTTTCTCCAGTAAGACAGCTGGGCCCTTCTTGGAGAAGTTTGTGTGCAGTAGCTCACTGAAGAGATTATGCTTGGTTTGTGCCATCAGGGGTAGGTAGGAAGAGCAGAAAGTAGAAAGAAGGAAAGGAAGAGATAATGTGAGAGAACTGAGGAAGATTCCCAAGTCTGAGAAAGAACAGAACTAGATAGAAAGTATTTTCTTAGCCCATCAGGGACAGCACTAAGGAAGTATCAGGACCAAAGAAGGAGATGGCTATGTGCAGAATCCAAGTAAGTTAGGCTCTAGTCTCAGGGCTCTGGATTTCTGCAAAGATACCCAGGCCAGTATAAAAACAGAGTTGCTGGATTGTGTAGAACTACAAGGGCTTAGAGATATTATCAGTAGGATGCACTGTATGTGAATGAGCTCACATACAATGAGCTTGCTTGTTAGTAATCATACTACCCTCATGAATTCTTATACAATCTGAAGGCATGAAACTACCTGAGCCTTCACCCCTGACTAATAAAGGACTGTGGCATCACTGAAGTACTTCAGTTTGGCAAATAAGACTCATGTTGTCTTCCCATGATTTTATGATCACAAATGAAGTTTCCAAGTTTTTCTTGTTTCTTATTCCTCATTGATTGGTGTACAAACACCTCAGAGAGCCCCACTCTTTCTGTACATAGACTATTGAATTTATTTTCCTTCCAATTAATGAAAGCTGACAATTATAGGCCAGTTTATGTGTTTGCAATGGTGTTTTCCAATCCATTTTAATGTTAGTGTTGTGTTTACAAAGGATTCTTTCCTTGTACTGGCACTTCCTGGTTTAAGAAACCAAATCACTTTTGGTAACCTTAACAGTGGTGCTACTTTCAAGAAGAAAGCTCTCAGTAGAGGATCTAGTAGATACACAAAAGACAAAGAGAAGGGAATCAAAGCATACCACTATGGAAAATCGTCACAAAGAAAAGCATCAAAAGAGGAAGAAAGAAACAAGGAAACTACAAAAGAGCCAGAAAACAATAAGATGGCATTAGTAAGTCCTTACCTTACCTGATTAATTTAAATGCAAATGGATTAAATTATGTAATCAAAAGGCATAGAGTGGCTGAATGGATAAAAAACAAGACCCAACTATTTTCTGCCTACTAGCGATTCACTTCAGCTTTAAGGACACACATAGGCTCAAAGTGAACAGATGGAGGAAGATATTTCACACACATGGAAACCGAAAGAGAGTAGGGGTGCTATACTTATATCAGACAAAATAAACTTTAAATCAAAAACTGAAACAAGAAACAAAGAAAGTCATTATATAATGATAAAGGGGCCAATTCATCAAGATGACATAAAAATTGTAAATGTATATGCACCCAGCATCACAGCACTTAAATACATTAAGCAAATACCAACAGATGTAAAGGGAGAAATAGACAACAATAATAAAAACATATGCTTGGGAGATATCTGAGTATAGGTCATATCTAAATCCATTAAGATAAATGCAATCACTAAATAGTTCCTGTAAATAGGCAAAGAAAGGAACTGAGGTCTGAGCTCCAAGAGCTCCAACATATAGAGGTAAGAGACATGAGGAGAAATGAGCAAATGAAACTACCAGAGTAGACAGAGTAACGAGAAAAATCTAGGGGAGTGTGGTGTTCTATAGGTCACATACAACAGAGTGTTTCAAGGAGAAGAATGCACTCATCCATGTGAAATGCTGCAGCTAAGTCAAGTGGGACAAAGACTGAAAGTTGACAACTGAATAAACCTGGAGGTCACACAGATGACTGTGAAAAGTGTGGTTTCAGTGGTGTGGTGTTGGCAAAAGCATGATTAGAATGTGTTGAGGAGAGAAGAGGACAGGAGAGACTGGAGTCTTTGCTTAAAGTATTGAGAAGTAAAGTCCAAAATTTAGGATTTTTTCCATTTACTAAAACACATGCACACAGGAAAGGGTCAAGGGAACATTCATCTTTCAGAAGCTTGTATTCATACATAAATGTGTATATATGTATATATATAGTTTATATATGTAATTATGTTATATATGAAATATATTTAAATGTTTCATATATTATATATCTATGTAATAAATTCTGTTTTATATAATATATTGTATGTTTTATATATTTATATAAATTTATATATTATATTTATATAAATTAATTAATTTGGGAAAATTATTTTCTTAAATAGAAAATTCATTTAGAGTTGTGCTGTAAAGAGTGGGCAGAGAAATGGGATGGTAACTTGAAGATTACTGAGGGCATGGAGAGTTTCTTGGTAATCTGGAAGAAACTGGATCATATTAACCTGACCATAATTTCTTCTGTATTAAAAAATATTGTGAGTAGAGAGTGGAAACCATTGCTTCAAGGGAGAATTGCAAGCTATTTACAAAATGCCTCCTTAAAATACATGCTTTGAGTAAATGTCTAAAGACTCCTGGATAAGAACAGATCTATTGCTATGTGCTTCAGTACTTCCTGCATTTCCCTTACTGTAGTCTTTATCACACTTAGTGGTTAATGTTTGTATCAATGACCTTCACACTAGATTTTAAATTCTGTAAAAGCAGACACAAAATTGATCTTGCTTACCAAAGTAGTCTTAGTAACGGTGCATAGTAGGTGCCTAAAAAATACTTTTGAATGAATAAATAAGTGAATGACAATTGCAGAAATACAGTAAGTCTGCATTATACAAGACTGGAAATATTTTGATAGCTAAAGTATTTAAAACTCAAAGTACCAAAGTTTAAATAGAATAAAAAACTATTGCACAAAGTAATAGAAAAAAATCATACAATGAATTCAGAGTGTTGATCAATAGTACAAAGTAATAAAATTTAAATTTTATTTAAATTTAAATTTAATTCACCTTAGAAAAGGGAAATTTATAGTTAGAAGAATTATTATATTTTTATAAAAGAAATAAGTGTGCTTTTGCAAATTATTTCTTCATATAATCAAAGAGGTAATTAATCATTTGCCCACTGGCCTATATTCAGTATTGAGAATTTTCCCCTCTAATATATAAATATATAATGAAAAGACAGCCTAGAGAAAGAATAAGGACACAGGTTCCAAAGTCACAACACCTGGGGCTAAATTCCAGCATTACCATTTACTAGCTATGTAAATGGCAAGTTGCTCTCTTCTGTAATCCTCTTTCTTCAACTGTACAGTGGAGTAACAGTAGTACCTGCCTCATAATGGGAGCAGTAAGTGCCTTAACAACTGTAACTCACAGAGAAAGACTAGCACATAGGAAAGCCACAGTAAACACTAGCTGTTATTATTTCAAATGATTTCTTCTCTACCTACTTTATCTGCTTTACTTAGGCTGCAAAAGAGATGAAACAGATACTAGGCACTATCGCCCCCGTTAAGGAAGACTCCTAGCTGTTTCCCAAAACCTGCCCTGCCCTTCCTCCACAGTAATGGAATTATTTGCTCACATGGCTACCATATACTCTCAATTTCCAGTTTCCAGTTTCCATTCAATTACATTCTCTTCATTCCGTATGAGTGGAAGTGACAGAAGACATTTCCAAGAAGATACCTTAAAAGAGCAGGGTTCCTGTTCCATTGTCACTTCTTTCCACTACCTGGAATGGCAACAACCAGAGCAACCGTGCAAGTTCTGAATTAACTTATACACTTATACACTGCTGTAATGGATTACCACAATTTAGAGGCTTTAAACAGCACAGATTTATCATCTTACAATTCTTCAGATCAGCAGGCTAAAATCAGCCCCATTTAACTAAACCAAGGTGTCCACAGGGCTGGTTCCTTCTAGATGCCCTTGGGTGGTATCCATTTCCTTGCCTTTCCCAGGTTCCAGAGGCAACCAGCTTTCTCTGGTTCATGGTCCCTTGCTCTGTTTTTGAAGTCAGCAGTATATCATCTTCAAACGTCTCTTTCAATCTTTGACCTATGCTTCCATTTTTCACTTCTTTCAGATTCTGCTTCTGTCATCACATTGCCTTTTCTGACTTGGACCTTCCCATCTCCCTTTTATAAAGACCCTGGAAATTATACTAGGTTCACCTGGATAAATCAGAATAATCTCCTTTCAGTCACATCTGTGAAGTTCTTTTTGCCATTAAGGCAACATATTCACAGGTTTCAGGGATTAGAATGTGGACATCTTTGGGGGTGGACATTATTTGGCCCAACATGCCAACTACCTGCCTAAGTCCCTAAATGTCCTGATGGAGCAGAGCCACTCAGCAATCTAAAAACACTCATCAGGTACTGTTTCTAAAAGACAAATTTCTTTGTTAGTCACTTTGTCCTGATTGACCACCATCAATCTAACCTACCCTAATACATCCATTTTGCAGTTCTGTATACATGTCATAGAATATTTAGAACTCTGTTAATGTGATTAACCACAGCAAATCATTATTCTGTAATGCAGCATGTACTCTGTGGTAGTTTGTAACTTATTCTCACTGTTCATTTTCTAATTTTTTGGTATAATGAGGACTTTTTTTTTAAAGAAAGTAACCTTAGAAATTAAATGTAAAGTGAGGCTGTGATCCTGTGTGTGTCAAAATTGATGACATTGACCCTTGGATTCCAGATGGATCATTATAAAAAATATCTTGCCAGTTATTCTCTAATTTCATACTGTGTACTCCATCTGTTAGCTGACTTGCTCTGGTTAGGGGCTGCTTATCTGACTTATTCTCTACTGCTCCACAGAGACAAAACTCAACTGACATACACATATTATGTGTAAGTATATGTACTTAAATATATATTGGAAGAATTCAAGGACAGAATATAAACAAGGACAATAAGACATTAAAATCTAGCTTACCAAGTCTGTGGAACATTAGAAAAAATAACTAGACCTAAGCTTTGGAGACAGGCACTGAATGTTTATTTATTCATTTTACATTTAGGTTAGAATTCAGACCCAAAGGATTTATGAACTTTAGCTTGAAATCTACTGAGTTTATAATAAAAGCTCTTAACAAGCATATAGTCAAAAGAAATGGCATCTGAAGTTACTAAGCCTGTTCCTAAAAGGCAGTCAGGTTTGTGCTTAAAACTATCGAATTTGGTGTGTCAGCTCAGTGTTCCATTCAAAACTGTGAGGTATGTGATGAAATCATTTTCAAGAACTTAAATTTCAAAAAATATATATTCTTTCATTTTTACTGACAAGGAAAATTATTAAGATGATAAAACAAAGGAAGTAAACTTTCATGATAGACAGTGACCCTTTGAATTGCTGCATGCTGCCCATTAGCTGGCACATAGGAAGTTCTACATTAATATACACTGAACTAGTGATCTTAACTTGAAATTATTTAGTCAAATCCATGATGTTGACTATGACCATGAATAAATCATAGGGTAGCAGATTAAAGGGTGACATATTTATTCATGCTCTTTACTACTTATGGGTTGGCCAAAATGTTCATTCTGGTTTTTCCATAACATCTTATTTTAGCAATGTCTACAGGGTTCTGGACCCATTCTATGTTCTGCTGTTTCATGTCAGATATGTGGTTGAAGTACAGATGGCAAGAATTAGAACAGCTAGAATCTGAACACAATTCAAAAGCAGAATTGAACAGAATTCAAAAGTTGTGTATTCTTATGTTACCATTCCAGAGTATGTTTTTTTTTAAGGACTACCCAAAGACAGTACCCATAGGACTGTAGTTTTTCTCCCTCCCCTAAAACATTCCTCCTCCAGTGTCAGTCTTCAGCTTACACATGCTTGGTGAGTCATTTAAAGTAAAAAATCTATTTTATTGAAGAAAGGAAATCTTTAGGTATAAAATATGTTCAGAAAGGAAATATTTTCATATAAAATATTACCAGACCAAGAGAGTGACAGGTATAGTGGGGATACAGGTAGTAGCTAGGCTTCGTCCTCTACTGGAATCCAGCAGTGGCATTTACAACAGGCACAGGTTAATGATGGGAGTAGAAGACAATAAGGAAGATAAAATTTTGACTCGGAGCTAATATGTTGGCTCAGGTCCAAGGATTCTCATTTGAACTCCACAGGGCTACAAGCAGAGATCTCTCTTCACCCTGGATACTTTGCTTTGCTGCCCAGGTAAAAATGTGTTGATTAACTACATGGCTTTGGTGCATAGAGGATATGTCAGGAGGTAATACTCTTACCAAAAATGTCAGTGACTTCTTAGAGAATACTAGCAGCATCAGTAGTAATCAGTGGACCACAGGTGACTTTGTTAATTGTGGTCAGGAATTGCAACTAGCGTGGAGGAAGCTGGTGGGTTCTATGATAATGGAAATACTCTTCATGAACCCAAGAGAGATATGCCTAAGGACACCCAGAAATAACAGAGTTTAAGAAGGACTTTCCATCAAAAATAGGCATTGAGGTAAGAACTGGTGACACACTGGTTAATATTAAATTAAGTTTAGAGATCAGGGGTTCAACAGGAGGACAGTCTAGAAAATCTGAGGGAAAATGGTCTTTGCTAAGAACTTTTCAGGTTGTGGCTTGAGAAAGAAAATAGAAAATGGAAAACCAGCAAAACTTTGACATTAGCTAATGGTAATACTCTGTTAAAAAATGATTGGAGAAATTAAAGCACTAAAATAATCAGAACTCAGCAACATATCTGATTCAAATGTTATCAGAAAACTTCAAATTGAAAAAAGTATAGAAAGTAAGAGGCAAAACAATTATAATTTTCTTAATCCTCATTTATGTTTCAATCAAGGTAATGGATTTATACTGAGGAAATCCCACCTGTGATTCTAGCATACAATGCAGAAAATAAAGGATTTGAGCCACGAAATGTTTCATTTTCTTTGAATTATAGCAGGCACTGCTTTCTCTGCTAGAAATCCTATATATTGAGGACATTCTCTGTGCTATTCTATTCGAATAACTGGACTGTGACGAATCATTCTTCTCTGGATAGTCTAGGATTCAGGCGTACTAGGCAGCAATGGTTTGTATGGTAATAAAAGAAATGAGCCTCCATGTACTGTTACAGTATACAGTCAGACTTCTGCCATGACATTCATTTAGTCTATTAAAGTGTGGAATCCAGGAGTCTTAATATTCACCATATTTCCTTAAAACTTCAAACAGATTTTAAAACATGTTATCACTGATTCAGTCCCTCCTGGCCACATATTGTGTTATTGAGTGTAACTGTTAGCACCCTTTCCTTCAAATAGATATGATATTCCTCATATCACTTTTTTGAAATAAAAAAGTTATTAAATAAGACAAAGCTTGTTTTTAGAGTATTTTTAGGTCCACAGCAAAATTAAAAGGAAGGTAAAGAGAGTTCCCATATATCCCATGTCCCCACACATGCACAGCTTCCTCCACTATCAACATTTCACTCCAGAATGGTACATTTGTTACAATCAATGAACCTCCACTGACACATCATTATCACCCAAAGTCTGCAATTTACATTAGGATTCACTCTTGGTGTTCTACACTCTATGAGTTTTGACAAAGGCATCATGACATGTATACACCATCGTAGTATCATACAGAGCAATTTCCCTGTCCTAAAAATCCTGTGTACTTTGCATATTCATCCCTCCCTCCCTACTAACTACTGGCAACCACCAATCTTTTCACTGTCTCCATATTTTTCCCTTTTTCAGAATCACATAGTACGTAACATCTCCAGATTGGCCTCTTTCACTTAGTGATACCCATTTAAGGTCCCTCCATATTTTTTCATGGCTTGAGAGCTTATTTCTTTGTAATGTTTCATTGTCTGGAAGTATCAGTTTATTTATCTATTCTTCTACTGAAGAACATCTTGGTTGCTTCCAAGTTCGGGCAATTATGAAAAAAATCTGCTATAAACATCCATATGCAGGTTTTTGTGTGACCATAAGTTTTCAATTCCTTAAATCTAGCACAGTTGCTAGAGCATATGATAAGACTATGTTTAGTTTTGTAAGGAACTACCAAACTGTCTTCCAAAATGGCTGTATGTATCACTTTGCATTCCCACCAGCAATGAATGAGGGTTCCTGTTGCTCCACACGCTCCTCAGTATTTGGTGTTGTCAGTATTTTAAATTTTAGCAATTCTAATAGACATGTATTGGCATCGTGTTGTTTTAGTTTGCAATTCCCTATTGACATATAATGTTGAGCACCTTTTCTATATGCTTATTTGTCATATGTATATCTTCTTTGTTGAGGCATCCATTCAGATTTCTTTTCCACCTTTTTATACTGGGTTGTTCATTTCCTTATTGTTGAGTTTTAAGGTTTCTTTGTATATTTTGGATAACAGTTCATTATCCAATAATGTGTTTTACAAATATTTTCTTCCAGTCTGTACTTGCTTTCTCATTCTCTTGACTCATCCCACTTTTTTTTTTTTTTTTTTTTTTTTTGCTGTACGTGGGCCTCTCACTGCTGTGGCCTCTCCCGTTGCGGAGCACAGGCTCCGGACACACAGGCTCCGCGGCCATGGCTCGCGGGCCCAGCCGCTCCGCGGCATGTGGGATCTTCCGGGATCGGGGCACGAACCCGTGTCCCCTGCATCGGCAGGCAGACTCTCAACCACTGCGCCACCCGGGAAGCCCTCATCCCACTTTTTGATAATCAAGTTTGTTTTGGAAATAGAGACAACAAAAAAATAAAAACAAAACACATCTCCTAACGTATCACTTTTCTCATCTTACAGAGATAATGACTTTCCATATTTTCTCAAATATCCAATGCCTGACATCAAATCCCCCAGCTTCTGTAAGGCCACTTATAAAACTGCAGTTTATTTTTCATTTTAGGTTAGCTTTCATTATTCCACTCAGGAAATTTTAGTTTCTTCAAAACCGTCTTGCCACCAAGAAAGATATGATGCAAATATAATGTGTTTGCTGTTGAACTTAAGTGAGGCCATGCAGATGGGCAGAAAGAACACAGACTGTGAAGTTAGAAGATTGGGGCTCATTCTCAACTGTGCACTCACTAATAGCAGCATTCTTGGGCAAATCACTCAGTATCTCCATACCCCTATTTCCTTATTCGAGTAGGAATTCAAATAACTGCTATGCCACCTCAAATTGCACTGCACAAATATGTGCCTATCCTAGAAGCTGTAACATGCCATCAAATTTTAAGTACGATTATTACAAATACATAATAATGTATCCTTAAAACATTCTCTGGTTAGCTGTTTTTGCATTATAACCCCTCCCCGCCCAATATGTAGGATTTCTTCTGTCATGTTTGTTGGCCTGTGACTGGCAAGCAATTACAGTGAGTAATTCCATTTTAGGAGAAGATAATAAAACGTGATATCATAACTACCCGCAGAGCCTCAAAAGTATTTATATTTCCTCTAATAACCTGGTGTGATGTTGTTAATCTTGACAAAGGCTGCCTGGCAGGTGCTGGGGAGCTGAATCTTCATATTCTCTCACTGTTTGCTAACTCTTCCACAGGGAAGAATCTAAGCTATTAAAATGCAATAGCTCTGCTCTATTTTTAATTACATTTAGTTTATTAGAGGAACAATCAGATGCATAACAAATACTGGGAACAGACTTTCCCCCATTACCTCAATAAAGGCCTAGAACACTTCATCATTTACAAAATGGGTCAGGGGAGCCATTCCTTCACTTCTTTTCACCAAGAGAAGTTAAAACACAATTTAAAGAAGAGAAATGTGTCACTTCCAAAGGGACCCAATTCTTTCTTGATGATTTCCCCTTTGATCCAGTTAACCTTTTTGTTCTACAGCTCATCAACATAACCTTTATGTAAATAAGTAGATACTTGCCAGGTAAGTATCAGGATGGAAACTACAAAATTTTTTCTTCCATATCAAGTACAGTCTCTCCATAAAACAAACCATAAATGCACAGTATATAATATTTCCTTTAGAAAAACTCTGCAGATTGTAAGTTACCAATAAGTATAATTCTCAGTTCTGAAGAAAACAGGCTGTGTTCCTTGGTTGACCAAATCAATCCAGTTCCTTTCAATACACAGCATTATAAAAGCCGTAATTTCATGCATTATTATGTGCAAATAGAATTTAAGAATGCTTTTCATTTTATATATAAAGAAAGGTATATACCATAGAAGAAGAACAATATATTTTCCACATTTATCATAAAGTTGTTTTCCAATCCCATTTGTGAACTGAGTCTATATTTTGGGCAAATGGCCATTATCATTAATCACCTAGAAAAGCCAGAACATGGCAGGGCATGAAATGTAGATTGCCTTTTTTTTTTCTCTCTTCTATTTTGAGAGTGGAATTGTGCTATAATTTTCAAACACTGTGTAGGACTATTACAACACAGAGCACAGATGCAAATGGGGCAAATGATTAAGAAAGTGTTAGAGAACGACCAAGTAGGAGTGCTTGATTTGAAAGTGTCAACCATCAGGGTTATGTGTTTATTTTCATTTTGTTAATATTAAATGCTACTCTGATAAATATTTTGGTTTCTCCTTAATGCCCATGAATTCCTATTTAAAAAATATTCAATGACCTCCCTGATAAGTTGAGTTGCACTTGAAAAGGGGGAAAAAATTTACTTATGATGGGCTTAATTCTACTTACCAACTTTAGAAAAAGCTAAAAAAATTTTACTGCATATACACAGATTTTTGGTTTACTTAAATATGATTTCTTCTAGAATTTATAGAAATGTTCTGTTTTTATTTACTTTATCATCCTCAATCTTTAAGAATAAAATGATAACAAATGATACGAAATTGAGGTAAGTAGAGAGAAATATGTAAAAGAATACATTTTCCATATACTATAATCCATCAAAATCAATTCAGAAACATTTCTTAAAAACCATTTAATACATTCAGTGAATATGTATGCAGCCCCCACCATGTATGAGATAACATGTCATCCACCAGAGATAAAGTAGGGAAGAAAATAGAGTCTCACTACCTGTGGAGCTTATAGATTCAGGGAAAAGAAACACAACAGAAATTAAGTACATTTTGATGAGTATTACAAAGGATAAATAAAAGGAACTATTGAAATTATAAAAGTTTGAGTGGGATGGGTAGGGAGAGAGTTAAGGAAAGACTCACCAAGAAAATTATGATTAAAATAAGACTTGAAAAATAGGTAGAGATTGCCCATGTGAAGAGAGATGGTGGGAAATGAGTTCTAGATTAGCCTGTGCAGAATATCTGAGGGGATAAAGCACATGGCACCTTGAGGAACTGAAAGATGGCAACTGTCTAGGGCTTCAGGGTGCATGGCATTAGGTGAGGCTGGAGAAGTAGGCAGTGACAGATCACACAAGGCTTTATGTTAAGTATTTGGGACTTTAATAAGGAAAATGGAAAGACAGTAAAGGACTTTAAGCAGGGGGGTAACTAAATTAAATTTTATAAAGATTACTCTGGCTTCATTATAGGATACAGAGGGAGGCCAGAGCTGTTACATAGATTCCTACTAATAAACAACAGTAAAATTCCCCCACTGTACAAGTATCAGGTGACGACTTCATGAAAATAAACAAGCCTCAACATTATAGTACTCTAAGCCTTATGCTACCTATATAAAGTAACAGTGGCTTTGACAAGGTTGTTGAGTGAAAACAGAGATAAGTGCACAGGATGGAAATACCTTACTGAAACTGAAAAATAAGACTTAGTGGCTATTAGAAGAGGGATGAAAGAGTGAGAAAAGCCAAGAAAAGTCCAGATTTCACACGGAGGACCCAAGAGACATTAGATCTTCCATTAGAGCTAGTTTGGGGGAATCAGTGTGTTTAGCTCTGTGATTAACACAAAAGAAAATAAGACATTTCCTGATCCTCAAAAAATTAGTTAAATGCCTAAATCCAAATTCCAAAAACAAAATAGAGACTATTTAAGTGGTACATGGTACAATACTGATTTTATGGGTAATATAAACCCTGAATGAACTGAAGCAGTCAGAAAAGAAACACTATGGAAATTATGTCACTTGACCTGTGCTTTGATGAAGTGGCTGTAAAACTGAGTGAAGGGGCAGTGGGTAGTTATAAAGGCTCCTGAGGAAGATACAGAGTTATAAGAATGAGCAGTCTTGGAGAATTCTGGATGGCCTTGAAAGCCAAAATAGAGGCTTGGACTTGGAATAGTGTAGATAGCATGGAATGACTGTAGCAGGAAATTTGAGGTTCCTGCTGATGGTAGTAAGTGATAGGCGAGAAATGACTGGCAGATCAGATTGAAGACAGAGAATGCAGATAGTATGGCTGTGGCAGAGTTTCAGGCATAAATCAACACAGCTCTGGGCCACAGACATGTTAGTGGAAATGGACAGGAAATGTATATTGTAAATTATTTCAAATAAACAGGTAAGAATAAAGAATTGAGATGATAAGCATCTGTGTATCCACTATTCAGCTTTATCAAATCTTACTAGTAGTTTTTATTTGCTTCTAATTTTTTTCAAAGAATGTTCAAAGAACATACATAACTGACATTCCCTGTTGCCTTTCTCAAGAGATAACTACTATTGTAATTTGAGTTTTATCAATTCCATGAATCTATATGTTTACTTCATAGTTAGATGTTATAATTTATGATTTTATTGGTTTTTATACTTTATATAACTGACAGAAAACAGCATATACTATTCAGCAACTTATTCTTTTCATGCAACAACATTTAACCATGTCAACAAATGATGTTTGTTCCTTTTAAAGGCTGTATAATTTTGTGCTACAACTATAACATAATTTAATATTTATATTCTTGATAGGCAGTTAGGATGTTTTTAGTTTGGGTGGTTAAAAACAAAGCCTCAACATTCTTGCATCTCCTTATGCATAAGTTCTTATGCATTTTCTCCCACTTATAAAACTGTCCCTCGGTATCAGCAGGGAATTGGTTCCAGGATCCCTGTGATACCGAAATCCACAGATGCTCAAGTCCCTTATATGAAATAGTATGTGCATATAACCTACACATATCCTCCTGTATTCTTTAAATCATCTTCAGATTACTTAGAAGACCTAGTATAATGTAAATACTATGTAAATAGCTGCCAAAGCAAGGCAAATTCAAGTTTTGCTTTTTGGAACTTTCTGGAAAAAAATTTGGAATATTTTCAATCTGCGGTTGGTTAAGTCCTCTGATGCAGAACCTGTGGATATGGAGGGCTGACTGTACACCATGAAGCAAAATTTGATGGCTGTATGGTAAAAGCATCTTCACATTTATTAGCTATTGTTAATTTATTCTCCAAAATGGTATTTTCTATTTTCACCTACTGCATTACATATGTGTTAGTGGATTTGCATATCTGTGTCAAAGCTTTGGCAATTTAATAGACACAAAATGGTTTCCAAGTTCTTTTTAAGTTTCATTTTCATGGTTACAATGGTATAGGCCTGTTTTCCTTATTGGGCTTCCTCCTTTGGAAATTGTTTATGTATTTCGTGTATTTTGTTTTGTGTTGTTTGTGTTCTTATTGATTTATAGGAATCCTTTATAGCTAGTATTTTGTTAGTTATTGTATTGCAAAAACTACTTATTCCAAAGTTTTTTCTTTTAGTCTTTATGGTATCTTTTATGGAGTATGTAAAAAAAAAAAAAAAAAAAGTGATCAAATGTATCTATATTTTCTTCATTGTTTGCAGTTTTCTTTATCTTATTTAAGAAATTCTGTCTTACTTAGAGGTCTTAAATTAATTTTATCTATACAAATTTAGGACCTTAATCTATCTGAAAATCATGTTTGTTTGTATGGTGAGGAAGACACCTGATTTTATTTTTCTATTTCCCCATCACTATGTATAAAGCGATTTATTATTTCCTCCTTTTATGTAATGCCAACTGTGTTACACATAAAATCATTCTTATATGTATGGGTCTCTTTGCAGATCCTTATTTTGTGCCAGTGGTATATTTTTGCTAATTCTACCACTCTAAATATTATCGTTCTATAGTAAGCCTATGTATCTGGTAGACCAAGCTCTTCTCATTACTCATCAAAATTTCTGTGCCTGTTCTGTTTATTTCTTCTTACGTGTGAATTTCATGGATGACATTTCTAATTCTACCTAAAAAATCTGCTGGCAATTACAGTTATATTAAATTTATATATTAATTTGAAAAAAACAATTATTTTAGTGCTACTGATATTTTCCAACCCATGCATAGGTACTGGTTTCTACATTTGTGTACAATCAGGCTTCTGGTTCCACATCAGTGGATTCGACCAAACACACATCAAAAATATTTGGGAAAAAATATTCCAAATAATTCCAAAAAGCAAAACTTGAATTTGCTGTGCACTGGTAACTATTTACATAGTATTTACATTGTATTAGGTATTCTAAGTAATCTAGAGATTACTTAAAGTATACGGAAGTATGTGTGTAGGTTATATGCAAATGCTATGCCATTTTATATAAAGGACTTGAGCATCCATGGATTTTGGTATCCATTATTTTGTAATTTTATCCCCAGAGGTTTGAACACTTTTAGTCACAATTATTCCTGGGAAACATTGCTTTTGTTGTTATTATAAACTGAAGTTTTATCCCCTATATTAATTAGCTTTGTCTCTGGCATATAGGATTTTGGTATATTCAATTTGTATATTAAAACCTAAATCCCATAAAACTTATTAGAGAGCATCAGCTCTCTAGTAAATTCAGAGCATGAAGATTATTTTGAATATTATCATATTATCTGCAAATAGATATAATCTGCAATCATATTATCTGCAAGTAATCATATTTATTATGAAAATAATCATATTATCTGCAAATAGTTATAGCTCTTCTTTTCCAGCTCTTTTTCTCCTCATATATGTATTTTATATTTTGAATATGATAATAATTTCTGTATTTAATAGCTCACTTTCGTGTTTATTTTCTTGTGGGTACTGATGCATCAGACTTACTTCTACTGTCTCACTTTGTGTTTTCTTCTTTTCCTTCACTTTCCTTCTTTTGGATGGGTCAATTTTTTAGTATCATTCTTTTCTCCCTCTGTAGTAGGTGGACACTAAGATGACCCCCAATTATCCTATCTTTTGTATTCATGCCTTTATGTAATCACTTCTCCTTGATTCTCTGTTAATGAATATAGTACAGAAGAAGTAATGTTTGCCACTTCCAAGGATAGGTTATATTAAGTCTATGGCCTCTGTCTTGGAAGTGTCCTCTCATTTTTTAATTTTTTTTTGAATGCTCACTTTGGGGAAACCAGCTGCCATGTCATGAAGCAACTTTGTGGAGAGGCCTGGTGAGTACACTTGAAAGCAGATCTGAGGCCAGCTAACAGCCATATGAGTGAGCTTAGAAGCAGGTAAGAATCATCAAAGATGTGTACAGACAGACAAAGGAGTGGAGACTACTGGCATAGAAATAGTTGAAATAATAATGATCTTTGGATGTGGACGGGGTAAGAAGGAAAATGATGACAGAATACTTCAGATAGACATGGAACTGGAATCTAAAAGACTCTTTGAAGAGAATGGGAAGTACAAAGTGAGCAAGAATAATAAAGACAATCCACACATGAAAGAAGGTTTAAAGATGGGAAAGCAGATAAGACATAGAAATATAACATAAAGAAGTTTAAGAACTTTCAACCAGGAGAAAGTATCTTGCTGCAGAGACAAAGAGAAAAGTTATATGATATGAAATGCAGTACTGGGCACTATGGATCAAAATTGACATAGTCAAAATGATTTAGCTCCTCTGCAAAGGCAGAAGACTTATTGGGATGTCTCCTCGAGCTTTGAGTTTTATGATAACTGAAAAATCAACAAAATGCTTTGCTTATTCTTTCTCTTACTTTTTAAGACCAAATCACTTCCACAGATTTTGAAGTAATTTAAGGAAGTTTACTTGTTCTTAATAATTATATTCTTAATTTGTTTTTTTAGAAAAGAGTCCAGAGGGGCTTCCCTGGTGGCTCAGTGGTTGAGAGTCCACCTGCCGATGCAGGGGACACAGGTTCGTGCCCCAGTCCGGGAGGATCCCACATGCCGTGGAGCGGCTGGGCTTGTGAGCCATGGCCGCTGAGCCTGTGTGTCCGGAGCCTGTGCTCTGCAATGGGAGAGACCACAACAGTGAGAGGCCCACGTACCACAAAAAAAAAAAAAAAAAAAGAAAAAGAAAAAGAAAAGAGTCCATACAGAATTAGGAAATATAAAAGGGGTGTGTGTGTGTGTATATACATAAAGACTTTGAAGAAAATATTTGCTCTGTTTGAAAGGAATTATAATAAACCAAATAATTATTTCTTGAAATATAACACTGTGCAATCAAATGAGATGTTTCATTGCTGCTAAAGTCAGCTTATCAAAGAATGGTGGTGACAGTGAAAAACAGTAAATTTTTAAATTAGAATCTTGCATAAATCATTTTAAACTAATCACTTATTTTAATTAAAACATTCAGTTCCCATTTAAATCATAAATTTTCATAAACAAATGCAATGCTTTGCTTTAGTGGTATTCTTTGTTAATTTAGCCTGTCCACTGTTTCTCTGTGAGGTTTGATTTTGGTTCATAGGTTTTTCTGTTTTTTTTTTTAAATAATAGCACAATTTCGCATAGAATAACTCCTTTCTGACTCTGAAAAAAATCATTATTCTTCAAAATACAAAAATAACATTTTAGTCCATAAATTTCATCATTATCTTTCATTTTGATTAACCATATCTTGGGTGTGTGCGTATGTGTGTGTTAGAACATTTGACATTATTTCCTTTGCCCAAGATCATGCTGTACACTCTAAATAAAACAGACTAACACCTGTCACATTAACAGTGATGGTCTTTAGCTTAGTAGCAGAATAAACAATATGATATCATGAAAAATCAGCTGACAACTCCCTTGTAGCAAAAGTAATTGTGTTGACTCTGAACAACCTGGAATGAAATATTCCTGACATAAAGCTGACATTCTGCATGTCCTTGGGTAAGTCAAATGACCTTCTGTATTCACAGGATATTAGCAGTTTCTTAATACAGCATAAAATTCTAACAGTAATAATAGTTTTGCCATTTTTACAATTTCCACTGGATACGTGTATCTTGGTAGATGTGATATGCAGTGCTTTTGTATCTCAAAATTTCTTTCTCTGCGGGCTTCCCTGGTGGTGCAGTGGTTGAGAGTCTGCTTGCTAATGCAGGAGACACAGGTTCGAGCCCTGGTCTGGGAGGATCCCACATGCCGCGGAACAGCTGGGCCCGTGAGCCACGGCTACTGAGCCTGCGCGTCTGGAGCCTGTGCTCCGCAACAAGAGAGGCCGCGATAGTGAGAGGCCCGCGCACCGTGATGAGGAGTGGCCCCCCGCTTGCCACAACTGGAGAAAGCCCTCGCACAGAAACGAAGACCCAACACAGCAAAAATTAATTAATTAATTAATTAATAAACTCCTACCCCCAACATCTTCTTTTAAAAAAAAAAAAAATTTCTTTCTCTGTAACTTATTAACTATATAATCTTTATGACAGGGCCCAGCATCATGTGTACAAATAAGGAGTAATAGATAAACTATTACTTTAGCTGGATAATATTTAGTAAAAATGGTTTTGAATACAATAGGTCCATAAACACAAGAATTTGTGTTTATTTACTGATGTGTCCCAAAAACCTATTGATAAAATAATGACTGGCAAGAGGTAGATGCTTAACAGGTATTTGTTGGATGAATTGTTGAATGGAAGACAGTTGACTAGTTTCTCATGCTAAGTTGTTATTTCTCTCAGATATACAATCATCACTCAAAGCCTGTACTATTAACTGTGTTTAAACGGTATCTCAAAAATGCGTTAAAACTCTCTAAAACTCCAGCTATTAACACTAACATGACAGTGTAGTCTATGTGTGTCTAGCACTATGAAAATTTGTCACGTTTATGTTGTGAGGGTGAAACTGCATTGTCATTTGTAATACAGGGAAAACAGTGTCCTCTAATACCACAAAAGACTATGTCCCGCACCACAGTTTAACACAATGGTAAGAATTCTTCATTGTTCACCTCCATCAGGACTCCTTGGGTAGGCAGGGGATATTTTTAATTGTGTATTTATAATCACTTAGCCAAAGGCAAGCACAGAAAATGTGTTAATTTACTGTGAAATTTGACCTAGATGATTTGTGCTTAAATACATAAAATGAAGATACTGACTTACATGCAGTTCTGTAACCTATAAAAATCCTCACTTAACCATTTCAGAGATAAAGCAGTTTTAGGGGTGTTAATTTACATATCTAAACTAAAATGTAAAAATTTGCATTACTATATTAAAAGGTAAAAATTTTTAAATACAGAAAGAACTAATGTATACTTAACATTTACTATGTGTATGGCACTCTGTTCTTAATGATATCTATCATCTATCTATGTTTAGAGGGAGAGAGAGAGAGAGACCCTACTTAACTGTGTTTTCCAAAAGTTAAAACACTTTTCTTCTGGTCACTAGCTAATCTACTGAAAGAGTAAGCATTCAGAGATGAAATGAAAATCACCCCTGCTCACTTACAAACAATTGTCTGGTGACAGACACAGAGTGACTATAGAATTACATGCATTTCTGAATGTTTATTTACTCAGTCAAAAGTCCAAACATTTTAGGAAGGGTAAACATAGCAGTACCTTGGAAAAAGAACTCCAAGTAATCAAAATCTTAATGAAACTTTAGAGAAGTCATCAATTTAACTACAGACTAAAATGAAATTCAGTGAAAACAAAGACAGAGAAGATTGAAGAAAGAAAAAGAATGGAAATGGGAAGAAGAGTAAAACTCAGTGAGCCTAATCAAATATGAGTCCCAGATGTGAGTAATCAACACACCCTAATCAGCATGGAAAGACATTACATAAGAAATGTGTTACAACTGCTGGCGCAGTGGGGCTGGATTCTCTTCTCATAGAGCCTAGACCTCGTTTCAGCTGATGCTAATACTCCTTTCAGAGTCAAAAGAAGGTGGTTCCCGGAGGCTTAGTCCTTTCAATTACTATCCATACGTAGTGGGCACAGACCTCGGGCAGAATCTGCTTATAATTTCTGAGACATGTATTTAGTCACAGACAACTACAGGCCACCCTTCTAAGAGTTTGATATTTAAAACTTTTCATTATGCTTGAAAATGAGAATTTTCATTGTGATTACATTGAATAAATGTATATGAATAATTAAATGTTAATAAATACCAGTTATTTAAAGTAAAAAACTATTTCCTAAAAAGAGACTTCAAGCAAGAAAATTTAAGATATTACTGAGCTGTCCTTAGTGCAACTATAGAAAAGACACAGTAGCCTTGACAAACATTGCTTAGTAACAATGATCATAAGTTATTAGCCTCAGGACTTTCTTGGTGGTCCAGTGGTTAAGGCTCCCAATGCAGGGGGCCAGGGTTCTATCCCTGGTCAGGAAATTAGATCCTACATTCTGCAACTACGACCCAGTGCAACCAAATAAATAAATATTTAAAAAAATAAGTTATTAGCCTCATCAGTTCTGCAGAAAAGGACACATTATTATGTAGCAGGGCCAGCAGAATAGAGAGCCGTTTTCCTGAGGTTCTACCATAAGATCCTATGACACAACGATTTCACTCATAAGAATATATCTTAAGGAAATATGAATGAAGTAAGCAAATGTATATGGGAAAAAAAATTCCAATGTTGTTTGTAGTAGGAAAAAAATGGAGACTAAATAGATTTCCTCTAAATAAACAAATGTGATAAATAAGTGATTATACATCCACATTATGAATGCAGCCACAAAAATGAGCTTTTCAAAAATCGTTAATGACACGGGAAAACACACATAATATTAAGTGAAAAGTTGATTATTCAAAATTCAATATAAGGTATAACTTAATGTTGTCAAAGGTATATATGTATACATAATAAAATGTAATATATATGTAATAAAAACCTTAATTTTTTTTGAAAATGTGATGTTATTTTTTTCTAGGAAATCCACTTGAGTGAGTTCTTTAGGTTCATAAGTGTAAAACAAGTCCCCAGTCATTACCTTGGAGAAACTGTGAAGATAATATTCACCTGACTGAATGATAATATTTAAGCTGAGAACATACTGTAAATTATGTACATTTTTTTAGCAGTTTTGTCTCTAAATGCTTTTTTTTTTTGCCTCCTTGGTAAAAGTGTTCTTTGTTGTTTAAAGATTTAGAATACTCAACACCTGTGTGTGTGTGTGTGTGTGTGTGTATGTGTTGTGTTTGTATGTGGGCATATCTTTGTCTAAACAGTTGCTCACAAAAAATCTGGAATTGAAATTCTGAAAACCAGAGGAAGGACATACATAAAGAGATGCAGGAATAACTATGCCATGTAGAAGATAAAACTAACTAAAAAAAAAAAAAAATCACACTAGGTACCAGGCTCTATGAATAGTCAGCTTTTATCTAAGACTAGATATCTCAATATATACTGGTATTAAGAGTGTTTTGATTGTCCAGTCTGGTCAGAGAACTAGATCCAATTATGTGTACAAGAGGAGTTACTCTTAAAGAAGGTTTTTACTTACACTATAGATCATCTTAGGATATGGCAAATCCTGGTGTAAGAAATTAAAATTGTGACTTATGGTTACTAGGGGGGAAGGGTGAGAGATGGGATAGTTAGGGAGTGTGGGATTGACATGTACACACTGCTGTATTTAAAATGGATAACCAACAAGGACCTACTGTATAACATAGAGAACTCTGCTCAATATTATGTAACAACCTAAATGGGAAAAGAATTTGAAAAAGAATAGATATGTGTATATGTATAACTAAATCACTTTGCTGTACACCTGAAACTATCATAACATTGTTAATCAACTATACTTCAATATAAAATAAAGAGTTAAAAAAATAAAATAAAAAAGAAATAAGAATTTGAAGATAAATCTGAGGCAGTGAGAAAGGAATTCCCTTTGCTTTCTGAGAGATTTTCTGGGCTTTGGAAGACATGCACAGGGACAATTTTACTAAAAGAAGGAGAGCTGCACTCTGGCATGGAGTAGCGAACAGAAGTTAGGCAGAGAGTAATCTGACCAGGGTTTCCTTGGTCTTAAGTCTGTAGACCCCAAGAGAAGCCAGATCTAACTTGATATTTTATTCTTCTGGCATGTATTCCTGAACCTACATAGAGTTCTGTTATGTATCAAGTCACTTTAGTGCCATAGGGAATTAAGGAAATGGTCTGCCCAGGTCTTGGGCTGGAGAAGCAAAGTAAAATATGCTACCCTTTCTCAAGAGCATATTTAGTTATGGTAGCAGAAGAGCCAGATGAAGAGATGGCATTTTAGGCAGTTGTTCAGGTTTCCAATCTCACAAGGCACCTAAAATATCAAGTAAAATGTAATGAGAGAGAAAGTAAACTAATAAGAACTCTTTTCAGGTAAAAAGGAATATTTCGACAAGTCACTAGTATTGAGTATAAAACCCACAAGAAACTTGTGTAACAATGGAATGCTAAGCTCCCTTTTAAAGATGATGTTCTGGGTAACTTCAGAGATTTATCGTATAGAGGAGGGTGTGCAATTCTAGGGCCAAAACTGAAACACCTGGAACAACATGTACACTCACCTTCCCCACCAGTGCTCAGCCTCTTCTCTACATAATGAAAGATACTTAGAAATGATCACCTGACACAAAATCACTAGCCTTCTCAGAGTGTCCAAGCCCAGACTGTCCCAGACAGCTACATGCAGAGTCTGGTTCTGGGAAACCATGATGGGTCCCGAGGACGGATGGGCCCAGTACAATGTTCATACCCAAAGTTCAAAGTGTGCACTCAAGAGGGTGTGAAGAAGAGACTGGAGTGGAAGAAGTACAGTAGTCGTCCTTGGTATCCACAGGGGGTGGGCTTCAGGACTCTCCACAGAGAGCAAAATCTTCAGGTGCTCAAGCCCTTTATGTAAAATGGCATAGTATTTGCATATAACCTATGCACATCCTCCTGTATACTTTAAACCATCTTTGACTACTTAAAATACCTAATACAATGTGAATGCTATGTAAATAGTTGTCAGCAAGCAGCAAATTCAAGCTTTGCTTTTGGGAACTTTCTGGAAATTTTTTTCCAAATATTTTAGATTCCTGGTTGGTTGACTCCCTGAATGTGAAACCTGTAGATAGAAAAGGCTGACTATATAATGATTGCATTCCTGAGCACAGGACAGACTTGAGGAAAAAGTTGTGAGGTCTTTGAAGAAAGAGAAAAATTAGGGCTTAAAGCACTGTAATCCCTGGCATTGAAAGTTACTGACTTTCTTTCCAGATGAACTACCTGAGGGAAGAGATTTTCGGGGTTTGTTTATTGTTAAATCCCTAGTGACTGAGACAGTGCTTTGCACATACTAGGTGCTGATTGTTATTTGAGTATAGAAAGTGACTTCATTTTTCACTCGTGTTAGAAAAAGCTTAGACATTTGGGCTTAATATATAAGTGAACATATACATTCTTACATACATATGTGCATATTTACTACACATATCTCTACAGTAGTATAAGGAAATTTGCTAACATGTCAACAGTGTTTATCCCTGGTTCAAGTTATTACAAGTTATGATTTTGTTTCCTTTCTTATATTTTTCTATATTTGTAAATTTCCTACCTAGTTGGAATTAAGCAAAGAATGCTACTAAAAGAAAGACAATTCAAAATCCATAGAAATACATCCTAATAATACAAACAAAAATACTTAATAGACAGTAGATTATAATTACAAATGTCTTACTTTTAAAATTGCCTGATATCTCAAACCCTATTCCATATTTCATCAACACAGGCCTTTTACATGTATGACTATCAAGTTCCATATCAGAAAAGAGCATTGCTAAAAGTGGAGATGCAATAGCTGGTGGGGGAAAAGAGCATACATTATCTCCCTTACCCTGCAGAGTGGAAGTTTAAAACAAATAATGGCCAAAGTACCCTAGCTGAAATTTAAGCCCTTGTAAATGATGTATTTTTCCCCACACAGCATTCGGATGGGCCATGAGATTCTATTCCTTTGTTTTTCCTACGTTCCAAAATAATCAACCACACCACTAATCGACATATTCCTTTTTTGCCTTGTTATATTTTCAGCCAGGAATAATTTTATAATTTTGGCTTGAAAATAATTTTATATTCCTATATACAATCTGTGTATTTTTGCTCTGTTGCTTTATCTATTGACATAAAACTGTCCTTTCTTTCTTCATAAATTCTCTTCTCATGTACTGATCAAAAAGACCTTCCACAGGGAAGAACAAAGAGATCTATGCAGATCGGCCATTTTAATGAAAAGGACTTTTATTCCCTAGTCTGATTCTGATTTGATATCTTTCACAAATGAGTTAAAGGGCAATAAAATGTCAAAAAAAGGAGGACAAATACCTTCCAGGATTAATGGCTGTTTCACCTTCCTCCAGACGTACATCTATCTTTTTTAGGAAGGCAGGAGGCGTACTCTCACTGATGAGTTCAGAGAAACAGTGCAAACATCAGGGTTGCTTTCGTGGGTCCTCATTTCAAATTAGCAATTAAAGTACTGGAAAAGGCACTCAGCCCAGAAATTTCTACTGCTCTAGATTCTGAATTCTTTAACTGGAAACACTTGACAGAGATTCCTAAGACTACTACTCTAAGTGACTTCTGAAGGTCACCCCAAAACTTCACCTAATACTGAAACAAGCTTAACTTACAACATCTTTCTAATTAAGCAAAGGTGAAAGGGGATAGGTAAATCTCCCAATCCTAAATTCTTCCCATAGAGGTCAATATTTGCACATCTATTCACACAACAAATGTACATTGATGGTCTACCCTAAGTCAGGCACTGGATCTTCAGTGGTTGACAATGGAGATGAGGTTTATATTCTAGTGTTGAGTACCTTCCAGAAGGACAAACAAAAAATAAAAGTAAACAAACAAGTGACAGGTAAAGGCAGACTGGACTTGGGGCCCTGGAGGACATGAGCTAGATGCCATGGCTAGGGTGGAGAAGAGCAGTGGAAATGTGGTTGATCAGCTAAGCTGCTCTAAGGTGATGACCTTCATGATCAAGGGCAGGATGGTGAGGGGTGGAAGTGGCCAGGAAGAAAGCGTTAGGAGTGGGATCATCTGGGAAACAAATAACTTATTATTTTGAATATTGTACTTTAAAATGTGCTTAAATATCATACATTTAATTCACCTGTGTGTATGGGTTTAATCAGAACATTTTCACAGCAACTCTCTGTGACAGAGCTTACAGGATAACAGGAGCAAAAAGGAGTAATTTAGGATATTTTACAGGTTTGTATACACCTCTAACCTCACAAAAGGTCCAAAATCAATGTGATATGTGTCTTTCTCCAGTCTTCAAAAAGATCACCAGGTCTTTAAAATCAGAGTCAAGCAAATGTTTCCCAAATCAGGTCTGTATCACAGGGACATCCCAGTGTCCCTATAGCAGTAGTTCGTAACGTGCATAAGAATGTCTTGATATACCTATAAAAGATTGAGGTCCTCATTCCTACTCCAACAGATATGAGTTCTTGACTTTCAGTGTGGGGTCCTAGAAATTGCCTTCTTGGGTGATTCTGATGCTTATAGTCTATGAATCATACCTTGAGAAAAACTACTCTCAAAATTTCTTCTCAGTAGTATGGTCCAGACTTTGCCTAAGACTTGACATCATATGTGGTCTAGACTAAAACTGAGATTGGTGGCACAACACACTTGATCCTGCCTGTCCTGAAGCCACTGCTAATTCACAAATACCTTTTTGTGTATTGGAAAAACTTTCTGCCATGTACGTAGGGGTTCAAAGAAAGGCTCCTTCCCTCCACAGAGATAACTGAACCAGGGTACACGGTTTGGCTAGAAGAAAATTGACTAGATTTCAGCAGCACTGACTCTCTAAACTGTGTTGGGCTTTTTAACAGAGGCTTCCCAGCAGCAGGCTGCAGTCCTGCCCTTATCCTAGAGCACATAAATCAAAATCAAAATGTGCATCAGAACCAGGAGTGCCAAATTATTTTACAATTAAGATGGAATTCATCACTTGCACAGATTCTTGTTTTGTTGTTTTTCTATTATTGTTCAGTACCCACAGCTAGTTTTACTGGTTTTGTGTTGCCAGTTGTGTGTTAGTGTTTCCTTTGGCAGTATAATTTGTAAAATTGGAGAGATACATGTTAGAGATAGTCTATATATTCTAGTTGTTTTACTAAACTGAATCCAGGAAATTATCAGCTCTTTGTTAATATCTTTTACAGGTTCTTTATCCACTAGCCAACTTCAAATTCTTTAGGGGTGTGTCCAAATCCCCTTTCTTTCATCTCTCTACATTTTCCCCTGGATAACCTATCCATTCCTATGACTATGAGCACTATCATCTAATGATCTAGAGCTTTATAACTCAGAATCTGGTATGAACTCTAGACCCCTTATATGTTTGCATTTGAATGTATCAAGAACAGTGTGTCCTCTTATATGTTTGCATTTGAATGTATCAAGAACAGTGTGTCCAAAATGAATTACTGACCCATCTCTTTCAAAGCTGTATCTGTTCCAATCTATAGGCCCAATCAATCAAAGTCAAAATATGGACAATATTCTTGATTCTTTACCTTCTGTTGCTCTGTGCATCTTTTAAGGTCTAAATGGTAAAGGAGAAATAATTTATGCACTTAACAGCAAAGGAAATCTGATGCAAGGAACTGGTTTCGTAGGTGATAGAAAAGCTAAACAGAAATTGGATGCAACCCAAAGATTAGCAAAAGAGCCAAGAGAGGATATGATGTTACTGGGGACTGGAGGCGAGGAGCATCTGGCAGAAGATGGAACAAAAGCATGCCAACCTGGAGTGAGCTGAAGCCATGGGCAAAATGCTACACCTGCAGAAATGAGCCTCCTCCAAACTCCAAGTTGTGTCTTATGTCAGTGGAAGCCACATAGAGTAGGGAAACACAGTCTAAATGCAAGAGGGAGGAGATATGGGGATATATGTATATGTATCGCTGATTCACTTTGTTATAAAGCAGAAACTAACACACCATTGTAAAGCAATTATACTCCAATAAAGATGTTAAAAAAATTTAAATAAAAAATGCAAAATGGAAAAGGGGGAGGATGAGCAATAGATTTGAGGGCATAACCACCAATACAAACAGAGATTGCTAAAATCTATCTATCACTTTTCTCCAAGCCATCTATTTTACTCCTGCAGGCTTCTAACATGTCTCTGTCCAATTTGTGCTCTATTCAGGAACCAGAATAATTCTAACTCAAATATAAATTGGCCCTATTTCAAATGTAATTTTTCACCTTCACTCCTTTCTCGCCTGCTAAAGCACATCAATGACTTCCTATTGTATTTCTAGTTACACTTAACCATGGCCTGTAAGACTCTCTATTCTAGGTCCTGCTGATCTTTCCAAACTCATCTCTGACCACTATCCATCTCACCCAATCCATTCCAGAGATACTAGCCTCCTTTTAGCTTCTGGAACATACCAAGGTTTTTTCTTCCTTAAAGCCTTAGAAGTCTTGTTTAGTTATTGAATGGCTGACTCTTCTCATCTTCCAAAGCTGATACAATGCCACTGACTTAGGTGGCCTGCCCAGATAACTGCATCTCGGTAACATCTGCCCCACAAACCTGCTGCCTTTACAGATCTTTTCTCTGTTTATACCTTTATTTTTTTTATTTGTTCCCATCTTCCACCATTAAACTATAGGTACAATGAGATAACTCATACTATGTCAATTTCCATTATATACTCAGAATATAGCAGAGTATTTGGCATATTATCAACATTCAAAATGATTATTGAGTAAAGGAATGAATGTATGAATCTAGAGAGGACTTGAAGATGAATTGGAAACAAAGTATGTTAAGAGAAAGTGCAAACATAACATAAAAATCTGCATGTACAGTATTTTTTCTAAATAATTATTATTGTAGAACATAGCAATTATAGTACTAAGGATATTGATTAGGTATATCATAAATATGCTGGAAGAAAAAGTTTCCTTTGTGTTGTGTTACAGAAATCCAATAATTACATGTACTTTTAGTGGTATAATGAGTCACTGTTTTTTTTTTTTTTTTTTTTACTTCCAATAGGGCAGTGTTTCTGAAGATTCTGATTAAAGTCCAAGTTGGATCTAAGATTCTGCATTTTTAACAAGCTCTGAGGTGATTCCCAAGCTACTGGCCCAGGGACCACATTTTTTTGTAGCAAGAGAGCCGTCAAGTTGATGAATTAGATTTACATGATGTTTTTCAGTGTTTACACCTTTTAGCTTCTCTGCCTTCTGAGCTGAAAAGCAGAAAGAAACTACAAAATCAATAATACACTATGTTCAATTAGTCTAATCAGTCTCTTGGCCACATTTTGTTCATCTGAAATTATGGTCTCAACCTCTATTTACTTTACAACAGCATTTCCTAGCAGATTTTGTAGTTCAAATTTTCATCACTAAAGCATTAACTAACTCATGTTTGAGAACTAACAATTAATGTACAAATCAATAATGGTAACCTTCATTTGTATAGTGCTTTCCAGCTTACACAGAACTTTCAGGTACATTATTGTGTTTAATCCTCACAGCAATCCAAGATGTAGCCAAGGCAAGAATCATTAACCTTATACTATAGAAAAGGAAGTTGATGTATAGAGACATTAACCATGATAATAATCAGTAATATGTTTATAACCTTAAGTTTATAAATGAGTTTAATATGCATTAGCTAATTTGATTTGCATAATGATCCTCAAAATTAGATAAATATCTGCTCTTGGTTATTGGTCATATGCAGCTACAGTGTCCCAAAACGCTTTTTTTTTTTTTACATCAGTTTTATTGTATCTGTCTCCTTGTTTATATTTAAAGAAAATAGACTATGGGAATCTGAAAATTTGGATTTGAGTCCTTGCTCTATTATTCATTCCCTGTGAGACTTGGTGCAAGTGACTTTACTACTTTGAGGCCCTGTGATCTTACCTGTAAATTGGAAGGAATAATAACTTCCATTAGAGGGAAAAACGTTCCTCTCTCCTCAGGTTTCTAGAAACGTGATATCCATTCTACTCCCTAGAAAGAAACAGTTTTGAAGAAATGCCTTGAAATTATCTCTTCCTACACCCCTTATGTTATACACACCTCCCTGAAGGATGCAGAAATTGATTTATCTAATTGGAGAGATAAGAAGAATCTGACACCATTGATCATATCCTTCTATTGGGAAGGGTTGTTACTCAAGTGACAATTCCCATCTCTTGTCCATGATATGTTGTGTGCAGAACTAAAGCATTCTCTTCCTGTATTTATGCATTAATGCTGCTGATTAGGTCTGAAGATTTTCTTCTGGAAGCAAGTTTGGAAGCGCAAATCAGTCAAAATTTAGAATCTGAAGGTTATCTGAGTTCAAAGTTATAGGAGGGACTGAGATTATTTCATGCAGCTGGCTAGGTGTCTTTTCTGAGAACTTTACCTACTTGAAGGTGGGGAAGTGGTCTAAGGTCAGGAGTAAAAGTACAATGACTGGAGGCCCATTTGTAGTTGCATTATCCAACCTGCTTTCCAACCGACAACCTGATATTTTAATCCCCCTCAGACAACTATGTGCATTCGTCAATTGGTTTAGTGCTTAGAAAGGAGATAGGGTGAGCTCTTTTACCAAGGACCCGCTGATATGGGCCACGTTTGGCCGTCAAGAAGGTGGCCCATATTGAGAATTATTATACACGCTTGGATATCGACTTCCACATCAACAAGCACATGTGAGAGGAAATCACCATTATTCCCAGAAAGAAGCTCCACAACAAGATCACAGGCTATGTCACACATCTGATGAAGTGGATTCAGAGAGACCCAGTGAGAGGTATTTCCATCGAGCTGCAGGAGGAGGAAAGAGAATTATGTGCCTGAGATCTCAGCCCTGCAGCAGACCACTGAAGTAGATTCTGACACTAAGGAAACACTGAAGCTCTTGGGCTTTGGCAGTCTGTCCAATCTACAGGTCACTCAGTCTACAGTTGGGATGAATTTCAAAACACCACTTGGAGCAGTTGAATATTTCTGCACTACTGTAATATTTTCAATAAACCTCGGACAACAAAAACAGAAAGAGCTATTATTGTTAATATCCCCATCATTGGCTCACGATAATAGGAATGATAAATCTGCATGTCAATACAAACAAATGAGGAGGAACAAAATAAGGGCAAGTGAGACTATATGAGAGGTATTTCATCATTCATGAAGATGTGAGTACTGATTCATAATTTTAGTTTAACAAATCAACAGAACAAATTCTTGAAGATTATCTTTAGCTCTATTTAAAAGTTTAGGACTGAGAAGCTCAAACAAGTGATTTTTCCAAGCCATATACATGATAAGTGTCAGGACTAAGACATAAAGCAATGATTTTTTTTTAATTTATAAGTGTGCTTCTTCCATTTGTGATTCATTGCCTCAATCTCAATAATTTCATTGTTTCCACTGACATGAAAAATAACCAAAGTATAATACACAAAACAAAAAAAGTATATACTCCCCAATTATATGCTTTGAGATTTTACTATTCATTAATATCACTTGTGGACACCATGAAATTTTTATTACATATACATTTAATTTTTAAAAATGTCTATTACCTTATAAATTACAACCAAACTTTACTACTTATTACAACAATTATTGTCTATATTTGCATTTATAAGTTTCATCTTGAGTCAGAGATTAAATAAAAGAAAAAATAGCCATAAGGATTATAACTCAGGCCCAGAAAATTGATAGACTTATAAGACATCCTGATGTGAGGGCCATCTGCTTTCAAGGAAAAAAAACAAAACAAAACAATGGGGATAGATGAATTGATGACCGGTTGCCATTAGCACTGATAAATGTCTCTGAAGAAGTGACCAAACATCCTTCAGGTCTGGATTGGTTGAGGGTCACATTAAGTAAAGAAATGTTCTGCTGAATCAGACATATGATTGATATCACACAACTGAAAAAAAATCCTGTTCTTAAATTAAAAAATATAAACAGATAAAAAAGAAAAAAGACCAAATACCTTTCCTCACTAAAGTCTAGATCAAGAACAAAAGAGCTTTGAAAACAGGTCAAGATTCATGAAAAAAATAATTTGGAAAAAAACTACCCAGGAATATTTAAGGTGCATATATCGAGTTTACATGTTACCTTTTACTTCATCTGTGAGCATTTATACAAAAAGGTATAATAACTTGGTTAATAATAGTACAAAATATAGATTTTCAACACCTCACCAAGTTGAGAACAGTCTCAAGTACTCAGAATTTAACAGACATGGCTTCCCTGGTGGCGCAGTGGTTGAGAGTCCGCCTACCGAGGCAGGGGACACGGGTTCGTGCCCCAGTCCGGGAAGATCCCACATGTCGCAGAGCGGCTAGGCCCGTGAGCCATGGCCACTAAGCCTGCGCGTCCGGAGCCTGTGCTCCGCAATAGGAGAGGCCACAACAGTGAGAAGCCTGCGTACTGAAGAAAAAAAAAAAGAATTTAACAGACATTTTAAATTCCCAATGTATCTCTCTGAGATGAGTCCTGGATATGAAAAAATAGGAGGGACAAATAATCACATGTAGTATTATGATTATTTTCTAAAGCACTCTACTGAACTGCCCCATGATTAGATTAATAAACGTCTCATTTAGTTCCTATTTTAATCAATTTCATGCAATTTTACAAATGTATGTTAAGTCTTTATAGGGTAAATAAAAATGAGCAAGACACTACACTGATTCTCAAGGGCACTCACATTTTAAGATGGGAGTTGAACCCTATAGCAATTTACTACAATCTTAATAATGATGGCATAATAGAGGTGTATATAAAGTATAATAGAATCTACCAGGAAGATGTATTATGGAGAAGGGGGCATGACATGGAAAGAAAGCACAGAAAGATAAAAATAACATAAACATGGTTAAGTGGACAAAATTCTCAAATGCTAGACTTTCTCTTGACTACTCATTGAATCACACAGTCTCATTCTCAAGAAATTTCAAATCACAGAATCGAGTGCTATGACCTAAATCTGGCTGGGAGTTGGGATGTTGCCTGGAGCTCCTACCACACAATGTGTCACACACTCAGAGGGTACTCAGCGGTTGGCTGTTGCTGATAATGATGTCTCTGATAGGTCATTTATACTTCAAATGCTTATAACTGTAGATCACTGATTATCAAAAATGATTAAGTGAATGTTCACAATAATTTACAGAAAAGGTAGCACACAAATAAGAACAGAAAGAAGAGAAACCTGTTAATCACACGGGATGACCTAGGAAATAGAGCAGAAAAGCATCAGTGTCATGAAAAGCATGAAGCAAGGTAACATGCTAGCTTCTGTGCAAGCACTTTCATTAAAACATGCTAGGTCTGGAAAATACTGAGGAAATTGTTATTTTTAGCCTGCAGAGAGCATATTCTCAGAGCTTAGAAAATGGTGTGAATGCAGTGGGCTTCACTGGAAAAATCCATTATATCACACAGAAAGGAAATGACAAGAGAGACAGTGTAAAAGCTTTCCATATTCAAAAATAAGAAAGAAAGAGAGGAAGAAAGAAATCCACATTTCCCATGACTTCACCATATTTATTCAATGGAATATAATGCAGATGTGAGGAATACTAGAAATTTCCCATATCTTTCTTTTTCAGGCTAAAAATCAAAATATATCACTTAAGAACTAAATGTAGGAAATGCTATTTTAAAATTCTACACTAAATTAAGAAAAATACACTCCAATAAGAGGTTGAACATGAAAAGAAAAAGTTTTAAAATAAAAAAAAGAATATGAATTCAAGGAGATAGTGACTTTGAATTTTCATGTTTCATAATATGCAAAATATATCACATTGTTTGAGGTAGGGTGAGCAGGTATTATTACCTTATTTTACAAAAGGGAAATGATAGAAATAAATTTAAATGTATTGAGCATCTTTTCTTTCTGGTAATATCCCTATGAGAACAAGTTGAGAAGCTGTGCAAAATTAAATTTAAAAGAAAAAAAATGTTTGAAGGCATCAAAAAGCTACTAAGGCAGCCAAGACTTAAGGGCCCAGGTTCCCTAAGAAAAAGGAACAGCATTGCAATGAGTCCAGTATTTGGTGGTGTGTTTTACCTCATGGCATTTGCTGATTGGTAAGTAGCATAAGATCAAGAGGCTAAAAAGTGGAGCAGAGATTAGTGGCTGAAAGCCTGGGAACCTGAGCCAATCTTCCAACATGAAAAGGTTATGGGGGCAAACACTGGAGTTTAGAATTTTCCAAACACCCCGGATTAGAGACCAAGACACTGGGCAAGAGAAAATACAATAAGGCAAGCCCAACATTCTGCAGCTATTTTCCCCTTGAGGCATTTGATAATTGATAACAACACATAATAAGAAGCTAGGAATTGAATAGTGATCTAGGAATCTGGGAGGACAGGAGTGGCTTTCTACAATCTCACAGAGCAAGGACACTCAAAAGGAAGTCTAGATCCCACAAAGGAAGAACATGCCTGAAACATACTCTAGATTTTGAGTTTGAATCATGAAAGAAAGAGAGCACCAATCTGTACCTTGCATTATTTGTACAGTATATAGTGTCTGACATTCAGTAAAAT
The DNA here is from genome assembly GCF_025265405.1 of Mesoplodon densirostris. Taxonomy (NCBI): domain Eukaryota; kingdom Metazoa; phylum Chordata; class Mammalia; order Artiodactyla; family Ziphiidae; genus Mesoplodon; species Mesoplodon densirostris. Next base: position 26,856,647 of record NC_082668.1, read on the forward strand.
TGCTAGGCATGCCAGAAGACAGGAAGAAAAGACCAAAATCAAGAGAAAAAAGGCCCTAGAATTGGTGATTTGGATACAGTATTGGAATTATCAGAAATGGACTTTAAAATAACTGTGATTAATAGTTTCAATAAAATAGGTAAAGAGAATTTCACCAGAGAACAGGAATCTATAAAAGACACCAAACAGAAATATGAACACTAAATATATATATATATAATATATATAATATATATATATAATATATATAATATATATATATTATATATATATATTATATATATTATATATAATATATATATGTATATATATATAAAACAGAAGTTAAGAATTCAGTACATGGGGGCTTCCCTGGTGGCACAGTGGTTGAGAGTCCGCCTGCCGATGCAGGGGACACGGGTTCGTGCCCCGGTCCGGGAAGGTCCCACATGCCACGGAACGGCTGGGCCCGTTAGCCATGGTCACTGAGCCTACGCATCCAGAGCCTGTGCTTCGCAACAGGAGAGGCCACAACAGTGAGAGGCCCACGTACCGCAAAAAAAAAAAAAAAAAAAAAGAATTCAGTACATGAATCTAACAGCAGAGTATACACAGCAGAAATGATCACTGTACCAACTGCTGAACACATACTCTTTTCAAGGGTCTTTGGTGCATTAAAAAAAAAAGACCATATGTTGGGTCTTAAAGTAGATTAAAACAGAATATGCTTTATGACAGTTGTGAAACTAAGCTAAAAATAAACAGCAAAAAATACAAAGGGAAAATCTCCAATTCTCTAGAAAGTAAGCAATAGACTTCTAAACAACCAACTTCAAACAAGGCATCACAATGGTAAAAGTGTTTTTAATGGAATAATTAATATTCAACATATCAAAATCTGTGGGATTGAGCTAAAACAATGTTTAATGGGAAATTCATTGCCCTAAATAAATATATTAGAAATAAAAGCTTGAGAATCAATAATTTTATTAACCATCCCAAAACATTTAAAAGAAGAGCAAAATAAGCTTAAAGAAAGTTTAAGAAAGAAAATCAAAAATTGCATAAATTGATAAATGAAAAAATGCTAACAAAATTGACCCCAAAATAAGTAAATAGATGATAGATAGATAGATAGATAGATAGATAAAGGAATAGAAAAATTAAGTAGTCTTATGACTGCTAAGGAAATAAAATCCATAATTAGAAATCTTCCCCAAAACAAAACCCTAGGCCAAGATAACACAAAGCTCACGCAAACTCTTCCAGAGATAGAAAAAGAGGGGATATTTCACAATTCATTTAATGAAATCAGTATAACATTAATTCTCAAAGCCAGACAAGAATATTACAAGATAGGAAAATTATAACCCAAACTCTTTTATGAACACAGATAAAACATTCCTGAACAAAATTTCAGCAAAAATCCACAGATATTTTAAAATGAGAATATATAACAATATATTTCACAAATTTAAGGTTGATTTATCAGTATAAAGTCAATCATTTAATATAAAGGCATTAACTGAACAACAGAGAAAAATCATATGACCATCCTTCTAAATTCAGAAGAAGCATTTGTTAAAATTGAATACCTGTTCAAGAAAAAAAGAAAACTTAATATATTAAGAGTAAAATAGAGCTTCCTTAATCTGACAAAGGGTATCTATTAAATGTCTAGAGCCAATATCATACTTGACAAAATATTGAAAACCTTCCCTCTACTATCAGTAATACAGCATTTCTTTGTCTTCTATTCAATATTTGACTTGAAAGTCTAGCCAGTACAATAAGTCAATGGAAAAAAGGAAAATATGGGATCAGCAAAAACAATACAAAGCAATAAATCTTATTATGTGCAGATTTGCAAAGTAACATGATTTTACACACAATGAGCCCAAAAGAATATTCAGAAACTATTGGAATAAATGAGTGTGTTCACTGAATTATTGCATATGAAGGCAACATAAAAATGTTAACATATCAATTGTAGTTATATATTCTAGAAAAAACTGAAGTTTAATAAATGATACAATGTACAGTAGCATCAAGAAACATCACTCAATAATAACTAACAATGATATAAATTATATATACAACTGCAAATCATTTTTGAGAAAATTAAAGACCTAATAAAAAGAGAGTAAATAAATGGCAGAGTATATAATGCACAAGAGTTGGAAAACTTAACATTGTAAATATATCAATTTTCCCTAAATGGATCAATTACTCAAGCAACAACAACAAGTTTTTTGGTGAAAATTGACATGCTGAACTTAAAATTTTGATAAAATAACAGATCTTAAAAATCAAAGTTGGATGACTTATACAACCAGCTATCAAGATTTATCATATATCTATAGCAGACAATTAGGCCAGTGGAATAGAATAGTGAATTCAGAAGCAAACTCACATCTATTTAGGCATTGATTATATTACAAAATTAGCCTTGCAGTGCAGTGTGGGTAGGATGCTCTTGTCAACAAATAGTGTTGGGTCAATTGGATATACGTATGGGAATGAATGATCATTATTTGTATGTCATATCATACATAAATTAATCCCTGATGAACTTTTGATCAAAATATAAATGGATACTATAGAGTTTCTTGAAAATAACAAAAAGGGATATCTTAGTGACCTTGGGCTATCCAAAGTTATCTTAAACAGGACACATACACACATACAAGAAAAGCACTAAACAATAAAGGAAAAATTGATAAATTGGAAAGCATTAAAATTAAGAACATATGTTTATCAAGAAATACCAGCAGAGAATATGAAAATAAGCCACTGAGTAGGAGAAAATATTTGAATACATGCAAAAGACAAAGGGACCAATTAAAAAAAAAATGAACAAGAGGCTTAACAAGCACTTTGCAAAGTTACCGGTAAACATATGAAATGTCCTCAACCACAATAATCATCAGGAAAATGTAAAGTGAAATTACAATGAAATAATACCACATACCCACTAGAAGAATTGACACTATCAAGTGTTTGTAAAAATGTAAAGACACTGGAGTTCTCAAACACTGCTTATGGGAGTATAAATTGATACAATAACTTTGGAATATTTCAGTATCTACTAAAGCTAAACATAAACCCTGTCACCCAGCAATTTAAATTTTGACATATATATATATATATATATATATATATATATATATGTATATTCACTAAAATATAAATACAAGAATGTTCATAACAAAATAGCCCCAAACTGGAAACAGTCTAAAAGCCCGTCAACAGTAGAATGAATAATTTGTACTACTTTTACACAATGCAATACAGTACATGATGAAAATGAATAAATTACATGGATGAACCCCATCGACATTGTGTTGAGTAAAAGAAATCAAGCACAGAAGAGTACATAATTTATGATTCCATTTATATGAAGTTCAAAATCAAGGCAAAACTAATCTCTGTTGTTAAATGTAAGAATAGTGATTACTTTTGGGGAGCAGTGTCTGGGAGTGTGCAAGAGTAGTTGTTCTGGCTGTAATCTTTACTTTTGGATCTGGCTGGTGGTTACATGAATGTGCTCAATAAAAATTCATTGAGCTATACAAATACGATATGCACAGTTTGCTAGATGCTTATTATTCATCAAAAATAAGTGTCTTTAAAAAATAAATATTAAGCACTTGTATGTGCCAGGTACTACGCACATGTGTCAGAGTGGCATTTTTTCAGAATGTTTTTATTCTACCACTAGAACCTGGGAAATACCACACCCCTCTCCCTTGGTCATGGTACAGATTGAAACCTAACTAATGAAAGGAGGCATTTGCAAATGCAGTTTCAAGTGAGGGAAGATACTGAGGATATTTTAGCATAATCAATACTGGAGACATGGAGAGAAACCACTCTAGCATGGAAAAGGTGTGATTGGCTCACAAATATTCCACCTACTGTGTCTGTGGGCTGTCAGCACCCAGTCCGTCTATAATAAAATTAGACAGAATTCGGTGATTGATAACTAATTTGGAGGATGAAAAGAAGAATTAGGCTCTATGGGAAACATATGGGGGAGAGGTTAAAAAGCAAAGAAAATGTATCAATTCAAAAGGAGAGGGATTTGTTTACAAGTGACTACAGACTCAGACTCCAAGAGCTGAGAGAGAAGGTCCGAGGTCAGTTGAGGGTCTTGGTGACATGGTAGAAGACAGCACTTTCTGTGGATGTACATGGGTGGATAGACACAATTTGAACCCTAGGTGAAGGTTACCTTGGCCTCTGTGTAGGTACTTGTTTGGCAGGCATGGGTATTGGACTCACTAACCTTCCCATCATGAAGGCATTGTACCAGGGCTGTACCAATGAGGTTGGGGGTACAGAGTTTATTACTATCATGTACCTTAGGAGGCTGTGCCTGAGTCAAGGCAAGCCACAGAAATGAGCCTAGAGCAAGCTGCTTACAGACAAAAGTAAGACACTGAATGAAGAGTAATTGTGTCTAGAATATCCTCACAGAAGGAGACGGGCATGCTGGAGACAGCCATGTTTTTGGCACTAGAGCTGCTGGGTAAGAATGACTTATAAGAGATGTTTCCACCATGCTGCTGGGACCATGCCTTTCGATGGAAATGTACAAAGACAGTTTCTGCAGATTTCCAAGGATAGATGCTCAGAGCAGAGGACCTAGAAGGGTGGTATACGTAGCTACATCACTTGTGACAGAATTTTATTTTATTTTTTAAAAATTTTTTTCAGCCAAACTGCACAGCTTGTGGGATCTTAGTTCCCCAGCCAGGGATCAAACCAGTGTCCACAACAGTGAAAACCCAAGTCTTAACCACTGGACTGCTAGGGAATTCCCTGTGACAGAATTTTAAACAAAATTATGCTGCTTTCTTAAAGGGAAGGAAGATCCATAATCAAGATAGAAGAGCTGGTAGGCAGACCCAAGGAAACCGTGATCTGCATCATACTCCTGGTCTTAGAGATTATAACAGAAGGTAGGGAAAAAAAATGCAGCCCATGTGGGATGCTATTAGGTACTATAGCTGAGGACTTCTAGAAGGTCCATTGTGAGTGTTGAGGATAGAAAGTCCACTGTGAGTGTAGGGGAGGAGGATACTGAATTGCATATTATACAAGGTAAAGAAATGTAGCAAAATACCGACTATCTTAGAAACTGGAAGCGGGTTATGGAACACCTTCAGGGCCCCACCTTAAGTGACATGAGGGTGAAAGACCCAGGATGTATCCGCCTTAATTTAGGACTCATTGTATGTTTTAACAGCAGTTTGGGGAGCATTAAGTGCCAAAGAGGCAAATACTAAATTTGTATACCCCAAGCAAAGAAGGTATACAAATAATTCTAGTTCTCATATGAGATTAGAGAAACTTTTATATAGCACTGTGGAGAAGAGCCAGGGATTTCATCAGGAAACTAGCACGGATCAAATAAATGTTAGCAGGAACCACTTGAGGGTGGAGGCAGATCTAGAAATTTATTTTTAGCCAATTTGGATATTAATGATACCTCAGGATCTAAGCAACAGGAGGGAAAATTAAAGGAAAGCTGTCAGTCAGAAATAACAAGTGTTTTCTTCTTGTTTTTTTTTTTTAACTATCTATTTCAGATTTATTTATTTATTTTTGGCTGTGTTGGGTCTTCGTTTCTGTGAGAGGGTTTTCTCTAGTTGCGGCGAGTGGGGGGGCCACTCTTCATCGTGGTGCGCGGGCCTCTCACTATCACGGCCTCTCTTGTTGCGGAGCGCAGGCTCAGTAGTTGTGGTTCACAAGCCCAGTTGCCACGCGGCATGTGGGATCCTCCCAGACCAGGGCTTGAACCCGTGTCCCCTGCACTGGCAGGCAGACTCCCAACCACTCTGCCACCAGGGAAGCCCTGTTTTCTTCTTGAAAAGAGCATGGAGTGTACATATAAAAGAGAAGCAGTACCAAGGAGATGTGTCAGGATACTTTACTGTAATAGGAAACAATGTTCTGTTCCTCTGGACTCCCCAGCTGCCTGCCCCATCTATGTTTTCATCTTCAATGGAGTTCCATGTTGTAGGGCAAAAACAGACTTCCCTGAGACAACTGTTTTTCTACCCTGGGGAAAGCCTAACTCACTGAGGAGATTGTGTTTATTGTTCCAGAGAAGGGAAAGGAAGGCAGAGGGAGAAGAGTGGAGTTTCTACAAACCCAAAAGGAGAAAATATCTACACATTCTTTCCCTACTCCTTCTCAGTGCCCCTGGGAGATGGCTGGATCTCTCTGGGAAATGGCTGCATAGGATACCTAGCAATGTTGGATTCCTGAGCCCTGGTGCACAGAAACAGTAGAGCAATGTGATTTCAGGGGGAATCTTGGGCTATAAATCAATGGCAATATATCAGACTATCGTCATGTTTATATATTCATAATATTGCATGAATACTGTCAACTGTGAAAAATGCTGAGCTCACTCAATCACAGGAGAAAAGAAAGGAAGGTTTCACTACCCTTAGGAAATACTTCAGGATGGTATGCCAACTATTTAATATCACAGAATCACATGCCTCTCCATATCAGGCACTGACCTTGACCCTGCATGGATATCAGCTGTAAGTAATCAGTGCAGCCAGAACGGTGTTCCAGCTGAATCTTAACCCTGGGCATGAATCTTACAAATATCCTATGTTTTTTAACTCTATGGGGAAATAGAAATGTGTTCCAATAAACATTTTATTCTTTGAAGTAAACTTTAACTCTCATCCATATATATTTTGTGGTTCATTACATAGGTATGTCCTAGATGCGTAATCATCTCTGGTGAAATAAATCTCTGACTTATTTAATTCTGGGAAAAAGCTTCTTCTAAAATAATATTCCATTAAAAAATAGTGTCAGAAATGTTCTGGTTAAGGCATACTAAGTTTCAGAGTTCCCAGCATAGCTTTCATTAATAGAGCCTAAGTCAACTTTGTAGCCCTGGGGCTAATATAGTAAGGCTACATGTGACTCATACTGTGATCCATGGACAAGTTGTGTCATCATGCAGAATATTAGCCCTACCCCTCATTTGCTTCCCACCCTCCCCCCCAACACACACACACATAGAAGTTTGAGAAGCACTGGCCTAAACAATGCCATGAGCTTGTCTTAGTTAAAGGAGTATATGCTTTAGCCACTATGCTCTCCAACTATACCAGATTTCAATTCATCTTGGGAAGTTTAATTTGGTCCCTTATAAGTGCACTGAAAAATCCTCTTTTCACAGAAATAGCTCAAGACAAGGTCTGATTCCCTGGGGTGGAGCACCACCATGACACTTAAGACTCACAAGCACACAGCCTCAGAGGCTGAAAACTTACATAGGCTTCAAGGGCATAAACTGCCAGTGACAAAAGATGGCATATTTGGGGTTTGTATTAATAATACGAAGGTAGCTTTATGTCCCTCGAGTTATCATCAATGCTTCCACAGACAGTAACATTTAAGGATCAAGCTAGGTGACTAGTACAAAGAATTCTTTTTCATTGCAAGCATGACCTCCCAGCCTGTGACATACATAGGGCCTTTATTTCTATGAATTCTACCTTCTAATTCCCACCTCACCCCTGTTTTCAAACTCTCTAGAACTCTTAGAAAGGGAAGAAAAACACATATCCATAAGTGTTGCTGTTAGTGAGAAATTCTGATAAGAGTATTGGCAATTCTAATTTTGGCAAAAGCTAAACAAATTGGCTGATCTAATTCCTGCTGACTAGCTTAATATACTGTTTTGGGCATTTCTGATATTAGACTAAGAGAAAGTAGGGAATCATTATCCTAATGAAGAAAAAAAAGTTTAAAAAAGACAAAAACAAAATCAAATCGAAGAAGTGACTAAATGTATTAATCATTTCAGGCATACAGGGAGAAAATAAGAAATTGAGTTATTCTTCAATAGACAAGAGGAAATTAATGCAAAATTATTTTAGCTTGATTTCCAAATAAATATTCACATATCCAGTGTCTAGGAGAATCTCCTGTGGCACATTCCCATTCTATTTTCTGCCATCAAATCCAAATATTATCATAAAATTATTTTGAGATTTTAAAAGGAATACTTTTATTTTGCCAGTGACAAAGGTAGATGCCAAACACATATTGAATTTGGGACATCTAGAAGTATAAAAGATCTGAGACTCTCCAAACCTTCAGATAGTAGAATGTATTAGATCTCTCCCCTCTACTTTTCCACCCTCCTTCTGAGCTCACTAGTTCTTACGTACACCATTACAACTAACTTCTAACTGGTTTGTCAATCTATAACCACCACACCTTTCACAGAACCATCCTACATACATTTGACAAAATAATTTTTATTTCAGTTCTGTCTCATTTTTCTGCTCAAAATAATTAATACATAAAATATTATTTTATGGTTTAAGGAGACTAACATTTCTTTCAATTCCCCTTTCAGCCCCTTGGTTTCTAAGCCAAAATTATGACTAACATTAATAGCCATTAATGTCTATTGATTGCTTACTCTGTTTCAGGCACTGTGCAAAGTACCTAATATGCTCTATACCTATACCATGCAATACCCCCTACAACCCAATGAAGTTTTCAGGAAAAGTATCACAGACATTGTGGAAGGCATATGTTGAAAATGGCAAAGCTGCTTTCAACCTAGGACCCTGTATGACTGCATGGAGCAGAGCAGGCCCACTACTTTGTTATGTGAACAACAACAAAAACAAAAACTTACTTTATTATGTGAACAAAAACAACAACAACAAAACTTCTATTTTATTTTAGTCGTTATATTTGTGCATCTATTTATTACAGCAGTTTAGCATACCCTACCTAACACAGGTAGGTACCATTGATTATTCCCTTTTATTATAGATGAGGAGATGGAGATTTAGGGAAGCTAGGGAATTTGCTCAACGTTTCACAGCTACTAAGTGGTAGAACTCAGATTGAATCAAGATTGGCTAAGTCTAGAGTAATTGTCCTTAACCACCATATCTCAGGGCCTCAAAGTTATAAGGTTCCCTAAAGAGTTCAAGCTCTTGAGTGACATTCATGATGTTACATTATTTAATCCCAATCTCACCCTCTAGCATTATCATTTTCTGGCTCTTTGCCTTTAGTGTTTTCCACCTAAAATGCCCTTTCTGTCATTGAAATACTACCAGTTTCTTATGGATCTGCTCATATGCTACTGCTTCAATGATTTTTTTTTCTGTGAAAGGTTATTTTTTAATATCAGATTTTGTTAAAGGGGCAAAGTGCCAAGCTCCAGAGGAAGAAAGGTGGCAAAGCCATGACAAGCTTCTAACCACCTACAGTTATTCTTTGCTCCCTTTCAGATACTCCTTTTCCTGGCTATCCTTGTAGGTAAGAGTTGCCAGATAACATGGTTCTGATTAATAAAAAAATAAGGGAAACTCTGATAGGAAAGCTGACTTGCTTCTTCTAGGGAAGATTTTCCTCCTGACTAAAAAGAGACAGAGATCAAGGAAGAAATATGTTCCTTCCTTTTTGATTTGGGAGCAGATGTGTAAGAATGTGATATGTATAGAAGTAGAAGCCTTACTGAAATCAAAAGTGGTCAGGCTAAGGACAAAAATCCATTATTCTGGGTTAGTAGAACAGAAATATGAAAAGGGCCTGATCCTTCACAGCAATCTTGAGCTCCCATGCCAACTCAGAGACTGCCTACCTACTCACTCTATTTATATGAAATAAATGAATGTCTTTATCAACTTCTCTTAGCCATGGACAACTGAAATTATTCCTGATACAGAATCACAGCTGAAACAGTGCCTGACTATGGTCACAAGACTGTTCACAAATATTTCAGTCCTCCTCCTTCCAAGTTCACAGTAGAATTATACTTCCTTACCTACTTTGCAGTTAGGCACATGGCCATGTAACTTGTGTTGGTTAACAAAACATGAGCAGAAATGGTGTGGGTCACCTCTGGATAGAAGCTTTAAGCAGCAGCATATACAACTCATTGTAAGTATTCTTTCTCCCGGCACAGTGATCATGCACATGCATGTAAATTGAGTCTCAATTAGCTTGGGTTACCGAATAACTACGATGAGCAGGGTTCCCATACTGACCCGTACTAGAAATGTAGACGAGCGAGAAACAAACCCTTGGTTTACTAAGCCACCAAGATTTTGTAGTTGTTTTATGTGTAGCATAACTTAGCCTGGCTTGGCTCATTCTGACATAATAGAATCAATGGTCACAGGAAGATGACACTGGCTTCCTTTCTCCAGGATCTGCTCTACTGATCTCATTAAAACATGTTAAATATTAGAAACATTGAAACATATGAATGAGAAGAACAGTTTAAAAATTATTCAATAGAATATTCTTGTACACATTAAGATATATTATTAGTAGCAATTCAATTCTTAAGGAGCTGATATGCATTGCCTACCAGCCAAAAGACAATGAAATATAAAGATTCAAAAATATAATGAATATTGTTCCAAACACAAAAAATGATGGTGACTTCATTAAAATAATCTCTAAATGAGAACATTTTAAATGAAAACTCAGGATGAGACTCCCAGAAATGTTATAAAATATTAAGTAACCCTTAACAAAGACTGTTTGTCTTTCTTATCATTGTGGAAGAATGCCAATAGTAAAAGTTAAGAAAAATTCTTGATTATGTTATAGGATCACTAACCCCAAAGAATTCAAGTATAGATTTTACCAAGGTAAAAAAGAGATTTAGGGACTTCCCTGGCAGTCCAGTGGTTAAGACTTCACCTTCCAGTGCAGGGGGTGCAGGTTTGATCCCTGGTCAGGGAGCTATGATCCCACATGCCTCGTGGCCAGAAAACCAAAACATAATATAGAAGCAATACTGTAACAAATTCAGTAAAGACTTTAAAAATTGTCCATATCAAAAAAATCTTTTTAAAAAAAGAAATTTAATTTCAAAATCAAAAGACTAATTTTATATTAAATTATATTAACTTGTGTATGTATCACAGAAGCCTTTGAAATTGTCATAGACCAGTGTCTTTAGAATTAAATGAAACTGACTGTTCAGAGAAAATCCACATAAGAAGTTAGAATCCAGTTGTGATGCTTAATTTTATGCGTCTACTTGGCTAGACTAGGGTCCCCAGACCTTTAGTCAAACACCAGTCTAAACGTTGCTGTGAAGAAAATGTTTAAATGTGATTAACATTTACATCAGTACACTTCAAGGAAAGATTATCCTCCATAATGTGAGTGGGCCTCATCCAATCAGTTGAAGGTCTTAAGAGAAAAAGAATGGAGTCCTCCAAAGTAAGAAAGTTTCTGCCTCGTACTGTTTTTAGGCTGGAGACTACAACCTCAGCTCTTCCCTGGGTCACCAACCTGTGTGCTTGGCCTACAGAGTTTGGGCTTAGCAGCCCCACAATCACAGTAGCCAAGTCCTTAAAATCAATCTCTATCTATCTGTCTATCTACTGATCAACTGCTCACTCTCTGTCATTGATTCTATTTCTCTGGAGATCCCTGACTAATAGAGCAGTTATTTTAAGCTTACTATCATATGTCTTCAAAAGTCCTCATAGTTAAAAAATATGCCAGCCAAACTTTGTAGATATATAAAATAGAAGCTTGGCAACAGATGGCCCACAAAGTATGAATTAGCCCTATCTTTGAAATCTCAGTGTTATAAGGCTGCCAGGTGGTAAAGTTTATATATACATAAAGACATTCACAACCAGAACTCTGCAGCATGTAAAACTTGCATAAAACCTTTCAACAGGCTCCTAGATCATGCTACCCTATTTGATGACTAAGTAAAGCATCACTCGCAAATCTGTTATAGGTAATTTATAAGCACTAAACCAAAGGTTGAAAGAAATGAATAAAAGAGATATCATGATATATTAAAGCATGCACTTTCTCTTCACAGCAGAGAAAGCATCAAACTGAAGAGATTGCTGTTACACCATAGCTTAGTTCCTGGAATGACACTGCTGGAAAATGTTATTCTTAACATTACTATCATTCAGAAACCATATTGTTATGTGTCTGGGCATATAAACAGCATTCTCCCAGGACTCAGTGACAGTGATAGGAGAGGTAGATTTTAATGGAAGTGTATGTTCAAAGTCAACCATTTCCTTTGAGACTTCGTAGACTTTAGTTCCGGCAACACAAATGTCACTTTTATGAGTTTAGTGTTGTCTAGTGGAAAGAGCAGTCTTTCAAATCAGTAGCCCTGAGTGTGAATATCTATTCTAAATATTTAGACTAGTCAATCTCAGACCAGAGACTACTGCACTTCTCTGTTCCTCAATTTCTTTATCTATGAAATTAGGGGGGGAAAGTATTTTCCTTGAAAGTTTACGAGAATTAATTATTTAATATGCAAGAAAGCAGAACCCATGAAAGGTGCAGATATTGAACAGAGTATTGAATAAAATCCCAGGATGCTGTCATTTATAGAGAAGTACCAAATATTGTATTTCTTGAAGCAATGTTTAAACTTCCTTTAGAAATAATAAAATAAAATGAAATTTTAATAGAAAAATATAGTCCAATTATATCATAAGAAAAAGAGTTTTATATTCCATGGTACAAAGAAAAGAAGAATCAGATGAGACTTAGTAACTGAGTAACTGGAATTTGGAAAATCACTTGAGTTGTCAAGACAATTATTTTTCAAGCTGAAATTGATAACACTGAACAAGGTGGTAATGTTATAAGAAAGGTATCTGGGGAAATAGCAGAGCAAAGGTAGATACCCTAAAAATAGACACAGAAGCTAATGTCCTACTGGAACAGTTCAGAGAATGTTCTGACCCCAAAAATAAATTTTATGAGAGTAAGAAATATTTTGGTCTTTATTGGCCATGTCACTAAGTTTGCACAGACACACCCCACAGAGGATATTAAGACTTGTGTTTTAAAAGGAGGCTTAATTTGGGTACAATCTTTGAATAAAAATTACTTAGAAAATTTAGCCAGGTAACTGAAATATAATTAAGAAAATTGTCACATCATTATATTCTAGGGGTATTTTTTGGAGGGTTTTGATAAAAACATCAACACACTGGATAATATAGATAATGGTTTACTAAAAAGGAGGAGAAAATATATGCAAGCTTTAATTCATGGTCATAAGTATAGCAAGAACAGAACCATTGAATCATCTGGGTTATCTTATGATCCATCAGCAACCTATCCTGACAAGGATCTCTGGGAATTTGATCCATTTCAAAGAGAACGGCAAAGGAATTAAGGCTCAAGATAAAATATGCCTTGCTAAGCAGGAAACTTTTAATTAACAAGCCAAACAAAGAAGGTAGTTACTAAAATAGTAGGCTATTCTAGACATTGGTGAGAGAGCTCTAGCAAATAAGACTCCAAAGAGAACAGAAGTAGCTGTTTTTAGTCTTTTCTTAGAAACAGGCAAGAAAATGAAGATGTTTGCTCTGAGACGTTTACAGAGGGAGGTTTAGACCATGAGGGCTAACTATCCCTCACACCCAAGAGCTCCATCCTAGGTAGTAGCCCTAGATGAGAACAACCATCTGCACTATATCAGTTAATTTGTAACCACCTGTTATCCCCCCTCACAGGAGTCTATCCTGAGAGTAATAAAAATGTCACAGCAAATAAGTGGTAGACCTCATACTCTACTCCTAGTTTTTAGTTTTTGTTTCTTAATTCCAAATCCTGAATTCTCAGCACTATGTAATCACTATATCATCTTGGTATAGAGAAATTATACAATCAATATGATTATAAAGATGATTATTATATATAAAGGGAGCTTAACATTATTTCGTATTTTTGTTGATGAAAACCTATCCCAAATTAAAGCAGCATTATGACATTTCCGTTATGCCATTAAATCACTGCCTGGCAAACAATAGCCTGAGATATTTCAGTTTAATTAGATCATGCTAATCACATGCATATTATCATCCCTCTTATAAACTGTGGATGTCTTCATCAAACCATTTTTCAGAGCACAGTATAATTTGCATAAACTTGAGAGAACTAACCAGAACATTGAATACATTCATACATACAAACTACAAACATATATGCATATATTCATGTACTAGAAATACATATGCATATACACATATTCATAGAAAACAAACCATGAAAATTTAGCAAGCTCAATCTTAGCTCACAAGGACACATAACAACACTATCAGTGTTTGTCTATTGTAATGGAACTGCTTCTTCTTAACTGTTTTCACAGAGGCAGGTAGAGGCCCACTTCCCACCGCTCCTGACACTGATGCTTTGTCTGAACACCGTGTTCTACATCGAAATGATTTAAGAGCATAGACAGCAACACTGAGAACTCAAGTTTAAAATATATTGAACCACACCCTTGCCCTGCTATAGTCAAAATATTGTAGAGCATGTTAGAGAGAAGCAAAGCCTTCTGCAAAAATCAATTTTCAGTTGTCAAAGTCTGTATTTTGTGAAAATTCATAAGCAAAATCTAAGACCTGGTAATAAGTCTGTGACACAAAAAGCTGACCTCCCAGTGAAATAAGATCACATCACAGTAGAACAAAGGATCCCAATTACAGCAAAGCCACTCCTTTAGTCACATTGACGAAGGGTTATGATGAGTTCCTTAGAAAAGGGGAATAGAAGACTACTTGGGTATCCTTTATAATTTATTATATAGATAAATATGCTTAGTAAATGCAGTATTGTTCTTATTACACACAGTGGGTCCAGTTGTTCTCAACAAATCTTATTGTCTTCCTGATAAAGTCCATAGGTAAAAATCATTATCACATAAGATTAAACAGATTGTTAAATCAGGAAGAAATACTCCTCTGATTCAGAATGGGCCAAACTTGGTACGTAACATTTCTTGCAGAAGGCAAGCTGGTTGTGTGTCACATGACAAAAGCCACCTGTGAGATGTGAACATGCCAAACGTTTTTAACCTGGAGTTCAGAAACCTTTATTTTGCCTTTAGGAAATCTGTAAATCTCTTACCACATCTTCAAAATTACTGTATCTGCAAAATGTGTTTGTGTGTGAATTTTTCTGGAAAATGATTCTTCAGCTTTCATCATTTTCTCATAGGGACCTATAACTCCCCAAAAATATTAAGCACTACTAAACTAGAGTATTATATGTAAGAAAAGCACATACGTATCACTTTAAAAAGCAACATTGAAAGGCAAAGATTCTCTCTCTTACTTACCATCTTGTGTAAAGAAAAAAACATGGTAAAATAAGCATTCATTGGGGTAGAAAGCAAAAGAGGATAAATATTCCAAGAATAAATAGACATAGAGAAAAGAATCTTTCACTCAACAATGTCCAGAGGCCAGGTTATATTATTCTCAGATTTTCTGGACTGTATTTAAAGGAAAATCAGTCACCTAAAAGACAAAGGCAAAAAAACAAACAGAAGTAATGGTGGGTAGTATTTGCTGCAACACGTTTTTATTTTAAATTTTTATTATGAATATATTTTTCTTTAAAAGCATGTGGCTGAATAGATTCTCATCTCAATTTTTCAAGAAAAATACAGAAATGATGTCTGATTAAAACATTTATAAAACATATAGTACAAAGTTGAAAGAATAAAGATGGGTTCAACTTCAAAAAAATTTTTTTAAAAAAGCAAAAAGAGAAAGGAAGAAAAAAGAACTGAGAAACCTTAGGCATGTTGATTGTAGTGTTAAACCAGATATAATTATACCCAACTTGGCCCTTATCCCAGAGTTCATAAACCCACACCAAGGAGCCCTCTAGGGAGTGATATAGTCAAATTGTGTCTTCCTTTAATGACTTATTTAATGACAAGCCCTGTCCTACCTGCTCTCAAATTTTTCTGTTTATACCATTCACCTTTCTTTTTAAGCATCTGACTGTTTGCCTGTGTCTGAAGTGTTTATTAGAGCAACTTGAAACTAAAGCAAAATAGATTCTAGAATGTCTTGGGTTTGCAAATAAAAAAACCTTGATTGTGATGTTAAGCTCTGCTACTGTTTGTCCATTTCAGTCCAGTTATAACTAAGACCCCATTTTATTTGATATAACTAATGATCAATAAAGAGAGAAAAACTACAAATATGAAAAAAAGCTATTTAAAAAATTTAACTGGAAAAATAAGTCATATTAATAGTGAGATTTTTTATTTTCAATAAATAAGCAGTACATAAGGGAAAAATCTGAACTTCCATGGTTTATGTCCCAGTCCTGAATACTTGTTTCAGCTTCCTCATGTAAAGAGATTAGAAATTGTCACTGTCATCTTTACAAAAAAGAAAAAAGAAAAAAAAGTGAACAAAGTGAAAATCAGTGACTTTCCTTGGACGCATCAGAGAACTGAAGTCTCAGGGAAAACTTGAAATCTGGAGAAACACATGAAATCTGCTTACCTGGTGGAAAAGCTTCTGGAGCCTTATACTGTACAACACTTAAATGGCTATGATGACAAGTTCATGAAGGCTTAGTGAGGCTATCTTGAGGCCGACAAGGTTAGGAGAGATCCCACACTTTCTTATTTTTTTCTTTTTTAACATCTTTATTGGAGTATAATTGCTTAACAATGGTATGTTAGTTTCTGCTGTATAACAAAGTGAATCAGCTATACATAGACATATATCCCCATATCTCATCCCTCTTATATCTCCCTCCCACCCTCCCTATCTCACCCCTCTAGGTAGACACAAATCACCCAGCTGATCTCCCTGAGCTATGCGGCTGCTTCCCACTAGCTAACTATGCTATATTTGGTAGTGTATATATGTCCATGCCACTCTCTCACTTCGTCCCAGATTACCCTGCCCCCTCCCCCTGTCCTGAAATCCATTCTCTACATCTGTCTCTTTATTCCAGTCCAGCCCCTAGGTACTGCAGAACCTTTTTTTTTTCTTAGATTGCATATATATGTGTTAGCATACAGTATGTTTTTTTCTCTTTCTGAATTACTTCACTCTGTATGCCAGCCTCTAGGTCCATCCACCTCATTATTAATAACTCAGTTTCATTTATATTTATGCCTGAGTAATATTCCATTGTATATATATGTCGCATCTTGTTTATCCATTCATCTGTCGATGGACACTTAGGTTGCTTCCATGTCCCGGCTATTGTAAGCAGAGCTGCAATGAACATTGTGGTACATGACTCTTTTTGGATTATGGTTTTCTGTGGGTATATGCCCAGTAGTTGGATTTCTGGGTTGTATGGTAGTTCTAGTTTTAGTTCTTTGAGAAACCCCCATACTGTTCTCCATACTGGCTGTATCAATTTACATTACCACCAACAGTGCAAGAGGGTTCCCTTTTCTTCACACCCTCTCCAGTATTTATTGTTTGTAGATTTTTTGATAATGACCATTCTAATTGGTGTGAGATGATATCTCATTGTAGTTTTGATTTGCATTTCTCTAATGATCAGTGATGTTGAGCATCCTTTCATGTGTTTGTGGGCAATCTTTATATCTTCTTTGAAGAAATGTCTATTTAGGTCGTCTGCCCATTTTTAGATTGGGTTATTTGTTTTTATAATATTGAGCTGCATGAGTTGCTTGTAAATTTTGGAGATTAATCCTTTGTCAGTTGCTTCACTTGCAAATATTTTCTCCCATTCTGAGGGTTGTCTTTCTGTCTTATGGTTTCCGTTGCTGTGCAAAAGCTTTTAAGTTTTGTTAGGTCCCATTTGTTTATTTTTGGTTTTGCTTCCATCTTTCTAGGAGGTGGGTCAAAAAGGATCTTGCTGAGAGTTATGTCATAGAGTGTTCTGCCTATCTTTTCCTCTAAGAGTTTTATAATGTCTGGCATTACATTTAGGTCTTTATGCATTTTGAATTTATTGTTCTGTATGGTATTAGGGAGTGTTCCAATTTCATTCTTTTACACGTAGCTGTCCACATTTCCCAGCACCACATATTGAAGCGGGTGTCTTTTCTCCATTGTATATTCTTGCCTCCTTTATCAAAAATAAGGTGAACATATGCGTATGGTTTTATCTCTGGGCTTTCTATCCTGTTCCATTGATCTATATTTCTGTTTTTGTACCAGTTCCATACCATCTTGATTATTGTAGTTTTGAAGTATAGTCTGAAGTCAGGTAGCCTGATTCCTCCAGCTCCGTTTTTCTTTCTCAAGATTGCTTTGGCTATTTGGGGTCTTTTATGTTTCCATACAAATGGTGAAATTTTTTGTTCTAGTTCTGTGAAAAATGCCTTTGGTTGTTTGATAGGGATTACAATGAATCTGTAGATTACTTTGGGTAGTATAGTCATTTTCACAATGTTGATTGTTCCAATCCAAGAACATGGTATATCTCTCCATCTATTTGTATCATCTTTAATTTCTTTCATCAGTGTCTTGTAATTTTCTTCACACAGGCTTTTGTCTCCCTAGGTAGGTTTATTCCTAGGTATTTTATTATTTTTCTTGCAATGGTAAACAGAAGTGTTTCCTTAATTTCTGTTTCAGAATTTTCATCACTGGTGTATAGGAATGCAAGACATGTCTGTGCATTAATTTTGTATCCTGCTACATTACCAAATTCATTGATTAGCTCTAGTAGTCTTCTAGTAGCATCTTGAGGATTATCTATGTATACTATCATTGCATCTGCAAACAGTGACAGTTTTGCTTCTTCTTTCCGTTTTGGATTCCTTTTATTTTTCTTCTCTGCTGTGGCTAAAACTTCCAAAACTATGTTGAATACTAATGGTGAGAGAGGGCAACCTTGTCTTGTTCCTGATTTTAGTGGAAATGGTTTCAGTTTTTCATCATTGAGAATGATGTTGGCTGTGGGTTTGTCATATATGGCCTTTATTATTTTCAGGTAACTTGCCCCTAAGCCTACTTTCTGGAGTGTATTTACCATAAATGTGTGTTGAATTTTGTCAAAAGTTTTTCTGCATCTATTGAGATGATCACATGGTTTTCCTCCTTCAGTTTATTAATATGGTGTATCACATTGATTGATTTGCATATATTGAAGAATCCTTGCATTCCTGGGATAAGCCCCACTTGATCATGGTATATGATCCTTTTAGTGTGCTGTTGGATTCTACTTGCTGGTATTTTGTTGAGGATTTTTGCATCCATGTTCATCAGTGATATGGCCTGTAGTTTTCTTTCTTTGTGACATCTTTTTCTGGTTTTGGTATCAGGGTAATGGTGGCCTCGTAGAATGAGTTTGGGAGTTTTGCTCCCTCTGTTATATTTTGGAAGAGTTTGAGAAGGATACGTGTTAACTTTCCTCTAAATGTTTGATAGAATTCCCCTGTGAAGCCATCTGGTCCTGGGCTTTTGTCTGTTGGAAGGTTTTTAACCAGTTTCAATTTCAGTGCTTGTGACTAGTCTGTTTATATTTTCTATTTCTTCCTGCTTCAGTCTTGGAAGGTTGTGCTTTTCTAAGAATTTGTCAATTTCTTCCAGATTGTCCACTTTATTGGCATATAGTTGCTTGTAGTAATCTCTCATGATCCTTTGTATTCTTCCATGTCAGTTGTTATTCCTTTTTCATTTCTAATTCTATTGATTTGAGTCATCTCCCTTTTTTTCTTGATGGGTCTGGTTAATGGTTTATCAATTTTGTTTATCTTCTCAAAGAACTAGTTTTTTGCTTTATTGATCTTTGCTATCATTTCCTTCATATCTTTTTCATTTATTTCTGATCTGAACTTTATGATTTCTTTCCTTCTGCTAACTTTGGGGTTTTTTTGTTTTTCTTTCTCTAATTGCTTTAGGTTAAGTTGTTTATTTGCAATGTTTCTTGTTCCTTGAGGTAGGATTGTATTGCTATAAACTTCCCTCTTAGAACTGCTTTTGCTGCATCCGATAGGTTTTGGATCCTCATGCTTTCATTGTCATTTGTCTCTAGGTATTTTTTGATTTCTTCTTAGACTTCTTCAGTGATCTCTTGGTTATTAAGTAGTGTATTGTTTAGCCTCCATGTGTTTGTATTTTTTACAGATTTTTTTCCTGTAAATGATATCTAGTCTCATAGTGTTGTGGTTGGAAAAGATACTTGATATGACTTCAATTTTCTTAAATTCACTGAGGCTTGATTTGTGACCCAAGATATAATCTGTCCTGGAGAATGTTCCGTGAGCACTTGAAAAGAAAGTGTATTCTGTTGTTTTTGGATGGAATGTCCTATAAATATCAATTAAGTCCATCTTGTGTAATGTATCATTTAAAGCTTGTGTTTCCTTATTTGTTTTCATTTTGGTTGATCTGTCCATTGGTGAAAGTGGGGTGTTAAAGTCCCCTAATATGACTGTGTTACTGTCAATTTCCCCTTTTATGGCTGTTAGCATTTGCCTTATATATTGAGGTGCTCTTATTTGGGGTGCATAAATATTTACAATTGTTATATCTTCTTCTGGATTGATCCCTTGATCATTATGCAGTGTCCTTCTTTGTCTCTTGTAATAGTCTTTATTTTAACATTTGTTTTGTCTGATATGAGAATTGCTACTCCAGCTTTCTTCTGATTTCCATTTGCATGGAATATCCTGTTCCATCCCCTCACTTTCAGTCTGTATGTGTCCTTAAGTCTGAAATGGGTCTCTTGTAGACAGCATATATATGGTCTTATTTTTGTATCCATTCAGCCAGTCTATGTCTTTGGCTTGGAGCATTTAATCCATTTACATTTAAGGTAATTATCGATATGTATGTTCCTATTACCATTTTCTTAATTGTTTTGGGTTTGTTATTGTAGGCCTTTACCTTTTCTTGTGTTTCCTGTCTAGTGAAGTTCCCTTAGCATTTGCTGTAAGCTGATTCAGTGGTGCTGAATTCTCTTAGCTTTTGCTTGTCTGTAAAGGTTTTAATTTCTCCACTGAATCTGAATGAGATCCTTGCTGAATAGAGTAATCTTGTATGTAGGTTTTTCCCTTTCATCACTTTAATTATGTCCTGCCACTCCCTTTTGGCTTGAAGAGTTTCTGCTGAAAGATCAGCTGTTAACCTTATGGGGATTCCCTTGTATGTTATTTGTTGCTTTTCTCTTGCTGCTTTTAATATTTTCCATTGTATTTAATTTTTATAGTTTGATTAATATGTTTCTTGGCTTGTTTCCCCTTGGATTTATCCTGTATGGGACTCTCTGTGCTTCCTGGACTTGATTGACTATTTGTTTTCCCATATTAGGGAAGTTTTCAACTATAGTCTCTTCAAATATTTTCTCATTCCCTTTCTTTTTCTCTTCCTCTTCTGGGACCCCTATAATTCGAATGTTGGTGCATTTAAAGTTGTCCCAGGAGTCTCTGAGACTGTCCTCAATTCTTTTCATTCTTTTTTCTTTATTCTGCTCTGCAGTAGTTATTTCCACTATTTTATCTTCCAGGTCAGTTATCCATTCTTCTGCCTCAGTTATTCTGCTATTGATACCTTCTAGAGAATTTTAAATTTCATTTATTGTGTTGTTCATCATTGATTGTTTGCTCTTTAGTTTCTCTAGGTCCTTGTTAAACATTTCTTCTATTTTCTCCATTCTATTTCCAAGATTTTGGATCATCTTTACCATCATTATTCTAAATTCCTTTTTAAGACAGACTGCCAATTTTCTCTTCATTTGTTTCATCTGGTGGGTTTTTACCTTGTTACTTCATCTGCTGAGCGTTTCTCTGTCTTCTCATTTTGCTTAACTTACTGCATTTGGAGTCTCCTTTTCACAGGCTGCATGTTCGTAGTTCCTGTTGATTTTGGTATCTGCTCCCAGTGGGCAAGGTTGGTTCATTTGGTTGTGTGGGCTTCCTGGTGAAGAGGAATCATGCCTGTGTTCTGGTGTATGAGGCTCGATCTTTTCTTTCTGTTGGGCAGGACCACATCTGGTGGTGTGTTTTGGGGTGTCTCTGAACTTATTATAATTTTAAGCAGCCTCTCTGCTAATGGGTGGGGTTGTGTTCCTGTCTTGCTAGTCATTTGGTGTTGGGTGTCCAGCACTGTAGATTTCTTGTCATTGAATGGAGCTGTGTCTTAGTTATGACATGGAGGTTTCTGGGACAACTTTTGCCATTTGATATTACCTGGGGCTGGGAGGTCTCTGGTGGACAAATATCCTGAACTCAGCTCTCCCACCTCAGAGGCTCAGGCCTGACACCCAGCCGAAGCACCAAGACCCTGTCAGCCACATGTCTCAGAAGGAAAGGGAGAAAATGAAAGAAAAATAAATAAATTAATTAAATAACTAAAATTATTAAAATAAAAAAATTTTTAATTAAACATAAAAAATAAAATTGTAATAAAAAAAGAAAGAAAGAAAGAAGAGAGCAACCAAACCAAAAATCAAATCCCCAGTGATAACAAGCACTAAAAACTATGCTAAAAACAAACAAACAAACAAAATAAAATGGACAGAGAGAACCCTAGGAGAAATGATAAAAGCAAATATATACAGAGAATATCACACAAAGAAACATACTTGTACACACTCATTAAAAGAGAAAAAGGAATATATATATATATATATATTTTTTTTTTTTTTAAAAAAGGAAGAGAGCAACCAAATAAATAAACAAATCTACCACATCGTACTATCAGTGATAATAAGCTCTAAATACTAAACTAAGATAAACTTAAAACCAGAAACAAATTGGAAGTAGAAAGCAAATCCCAAGTCCACACTTGCTCCCAAATTCCACCGCCTCAGTTTTAGGATTATTCTTTGTGTATTTAGGTATTCCACAAATGCAGGGTACATCAAGTTGATTGTGGAGATTTAATCCGCTGCTCCTGAGGCTGCTGGGAGAGATTTCCCTTTCTCTTCTCTGTTCACACAGCTCCTGGGTTCAGCTTTGGATTTGGTCCCACCTCTGCTTGTAGGTCTCTCTCTGGCATCTCTTCTTCACTCAGACAGGAGGGGGTTAAAAGAGTTGCTGATTAGAGGTCTCTGGCTCACTCAGTCCAGGGTCAGGGAAGGTTATGGAATGATGGGTGAGCCTGTGGTGGCAGAGGCCAGCATGACCTTGCAAGAGTCTGAGGCACACTCTGTGTTCTCCAGGGGAAGTTTTCCCTGGATCACAGGACCCTGGCAGTGGCAGGCTGCACAGGCTCCCCGGAGAGGAGGTGTGGATAGTGACCCTTGCTTGCACACAGGCTTCTTGGTGGCTGTAGCAGCAGCCTTACTGTTTCATGCCCATCTGTGGTGTCTATGCTGATATCCATGGCTCGTGCCTTTCTCTGGAGCTCGGTTAGGCATGCTCTGAATCTCCTCTCCTGGTGCACCCCAAAGCAATCATCTCTTGCTTCTTAGGCAGTTTCAGACTTTTTCCCAAACCCCCTCCCAGGTAGCTGTGATGCACTAGCCCCCTTCAGGCTGTGTTCACAAAGCCAACCCCTGTCCTCTCACTGGGGTCTGACCTCTGAAGCCTGAGTCTCAGCTCCCAGTCCCCACCTGACGTGGCTGGTGAGCAGACAAACCTCTCAGCCTGGTGAGTGCTGGTTGGCAGCAATCCTCTGTACGGGAATCTCTCCACTTTGCCCTCTGCACCCCTGTCACTGTGCTCTCCTCTGTGGCTCTGAAGATTCCCTCCCACCACTTTCTGTCTCTGCCAGTTAAGGGGCTTCCTAATGTGTGGAAACTTTTCCTCCTTCACAGCTCCCTCTCAGAGGTGCAGATCCTGTCCTTCTTTTGTCTCTGTTTTTTTCTTTTGCCCTACCCAGATACGTGGGGAGTTTCTTGCCTTTGGGGAAGTCTGAGATCTTCTGCCAGCATTCAGCAGGTGTTCTGTAGGAGTTGTTCCACATGTAGATGTATTTTTGATGTATCTGTGGGGAGGAATGTGATCTCCACATCTTACTCCTCTGCCATCTTGAAGGTCCCCCCAGATCCTACATTTTCATGGGTTCTTCCTCCAAGGACCTCACAAATTTCTCATGATGAAGATTTAAGAAAGATTTCCTTGTGGCTCATTGTGAAATAAGTCCAGAGGATTCCCCATAACATAGGTCTATGCTCCAGGAAATAATAAAAATAAAAAAGACTTTACCACAGCCTTATTCTAACTATGAGAAGAGAATTTATCCCATTCAAGGCCCTTTGGCCTCTCTGTCTCATTTAAGGGGGGTAGGGGAAATCTTTATCACTAAAAACAATTAAACATCACAGCCCAGAAACACAGACACACTACAGTCATAAGATTAGAGAATATTTTCCCTCCCCCAGACCTACCACCACAGGGTTTGAGTATAACAACAGTAGATTACAACTAAAAGAGCAGTGAAACAGAGACTCTCTTTGACGAGGTGTATTGAATGAAACTCAAGGTCAAAGAGGAAACAAAAACAAGGATGCTAGAAGCTGATACCTATAGCTACAGAAAACATTTTTAAAAACTCAACTCCTAGAAGATTAACATAAATATTTTAAATCACTTAAGCCCTTTTTACCTCAGTTCTTATTACCCAATACAATATGTCTGGTTTTCAACAAATAATTACAAGATATTCGAAAATTCAGGAAATAATCCCAGTCTGAAGAAACAAAGCAAACATGGAATTAGATTAAGATACACTACAGATGTTGGAAATATCAGACAGGGAAGTTAAAATAACTATGATTAGGGCTAAGGACTCTAGTGGAAAAAGTAAACAACATGCAAAAAGAGATGGGTAATGTAAGCAGAGAGATGGAAATTCAAAGAAACACTCAAAAGGAAATGCTAGAAATTAAAAACACTAACAGAAATGAATAGTACCTTTGATGGGCTCATTAGTGGACTAGACACAGTTGAGAAAAGAATTGGTGAGCTTGAAGATATATCACTAGAGACTTCTAAAACTGAAATGAAAAAAGTATGGAAAATCCAAGAACTGCTATGGAAAGTGTTCAAAATGTATGAGCATAAGTATAATTGGACTATCAGAAAGAAAACAAAGAGAAAATAAAACAGACGAATTATTTAAAGTAATAATAGCTGAGAACTTTCTAAATTTAATGGCACCACACCACAAATTAAGGAAGTTCCAAAAACAGCAAGAAAGCAGGATAAATAACGAAAAACAAAACAAATGAAAACTAAACTTAGACAATTTAAATTCAAACTGCAGAAAACCAAAGACAAAGAGAAAATTCTGAAAGAAGCCAAAGGGGGTTGGGGGGCGGGGGGAATGCCTTAGCTATATAGGAAAAAGAATAAGAATTACTGTGGACTTCTCATCAGAAACCATGCAAGAAAGAGAGTAGAGTGAACTACTTAAAGTGTTAAGAACACAAAACAAAACTCCACTAACCAAGAATTCTATATCTAGTAAAATTATCCCTAAAAGGAGAGGAAGAAATAAAGCCTTTCTCAGACAAAAATGAGGGAATTCACTGCCAGCAAAAGTACCCTTCAAGAAATGTTAAACAAAGTTCTTCAAGGGGAAGAAAAATAATATAGGTCAGAAACTCAGAACTACCTGAAGAAAGAATGTCAGAGAAGGAATAAATAAAATTAAAATAAAATTGTAGTTTTCTTATTCTTAATTGATCTAAAAGAAGACTTTGTTTAAGGTAAAAATAATGTAATGTATTAGGTGATCATAGCATAAGAATAAATAGAATGAATGGCAGCAATGGCATAAGGAAGGGGAGAGGAATACACTATTAAAAGATACCTGTATTACACATCCAGTGGCATGGTGTTATTTAAAGGTGGACTTACTTCCATCTATGAGGGATTCTGGACAACTGCCATGAATTAACACACATGCTGAAGCTGAAACCAAGAACGTCTTCCTATGCCTATTTTCTCCATTTCATCCCCATTCATCAAAAAGTCCACCCATGTCTCCTAAATAACAATAAACTTCCTACTTTGGCCTATGGTAGGAAACAAAATTGTAGACTTCAGTTATATGAGATAGGTTCTTGAAACATATTTTTTGCATTAGATAGGGGAATTAGTGCTTGGATTATAAAATGTTATGATTCCCAAGAAATTACATGCATTTTTTCTAAGTGTTATAATTGTGAGTTGTGTTACAGTTGTGCTCTGATATTTTCCTATTGACACATATTTCTTTGGAAAATTGGAGATGTGAGATATTTGAGACCGGATTAATATAACTTTAAGGGTTCTTGTGTATCTCTACCTTTTCCAGAGAAATGACTAGGTTACATTTGTTGGTGGAAAAAAAGAGAGCAATCAATCACCTGTGTAGGATTTCTCTGAGAATAAACACAAGAAATTAAGGAAGAAATGGTATCTGGATTCTAATTTCTTCAAAATAGAGAGATTTCATTTTGAAAGTTAACATTAGTTTAACAATAAGAGAGAAGAAATTTTATGGTTTGGATTTTAATTTCCCTTTTGGGAATTAATCATGTAAAGAGGATTTGCAATCTTTATTCTTCAGTTATGTTTTTAACATGATACCACATAATGCTTTTTATATAATCCTTTCTGATGATCTTGCTTAGACAACATAATTAGCCATAGTTTGAGATGAGAAATAAAATAGTGAGTGAATCTTTAACATAACATGTGATACACTTTTAGTTAATGTTAGTTATTACCTGCTGCTAACTCAAGCATTAGGGGACAACATTTGAATTGTTTATTTCTTTAGTATCATTTAGTAGATTGTAGCTATGGTCTGAATAGATACACTGAAACCTCAAGTATACTCAGTGACACAGAAAGAAAGAAATATGGGTAAATATAACTGATACAACAATATATTCCTTTTAAAGTGATGAGGTAGAGCCTTGAGGGTTGACACATTTTCACCACAACCTAAACTGGTATAAAGGCATTAAATCTAGAGTGTTGGGCTTCTCCGAGCTGGCTGATTCTTCACTTCATTAAACCTACCATGAGGGTCAAGAAATGAGCTGGGAGTTGTATCTTATTACCTGCACATATATTACTTGATCTTTCATTTGGCATAGGCTACTAGATAAAATGATGGTAAGAATAAAGTAAAATTAACTTCAGCCTGGTTTCAGTTACCATTTTTTACCAGTCTTCAAACCATCCTTTGGGTGAACCTAGTTCATAGATATACAAAAGTATTTGTAAATATAATATCAAGCTTCACAGATGCTGGAATAAGACTTTTCTGGAACTCTGTTAATATCAGCTCCCAATGGAGACAGCACATCTTTGAATCTTCAGAGTCTTGCTATTGGTCCAATAAACCATCAGAAAGCACTAAAACATAAATGGATGTAGGTAGGAGCAAAATCTCTTCTCCCATCACCCCTCCCATGAGGAGTAGACTCTAGTCTGGTTTTACTGTCTTTATTCTTGGTTGCAATACACAGAATTTCATATTGTAATGAATTAAGTAAAAAGAAGAAAATTATAAATAGGTAGGTAGGTAGGTAGTAGATAGGTAGAGAGAGATTATGTACTATACTATACAATGGTATATCTATATAAATACACACACACACACACACACACACACACACAAACACAGTTTATATAACTAGGAAACATAGGGATTGAGTTGGGCAGGGGGGGACTCCTGAACCCAAAACAGTGTCATTAGATTTTAGATTTTATTTCTCAATATGTTTTGCTTCTATTGCTTATTACAAATAGGAAAGAACAAGATCAAATCACAGAAAAAATAAAAACTCATGCCTACATATGGCTGTGGTAGAGAAAATCACAGACAAGTCTAGATTTGTATAATTCAAGTTTTGTCATCTCATAAGAATGCCTTTCTTTCTCCCTCTCCCTCCAAATGGCAATGTGGCAGAGAGGCAAGCTAAGCCAGGAATTTTCTACCAGATTGGCATGGACACTTCATTCTCTGTTCTTCTGTTTCCTGTCAGTAAGAGAGCCAGACTCAGCATGAAAGCTGATTTCATCATTTTCCTCCCCTCCCCAGTTATGTGCTCTGAGCCTTTTGGTTGAAAGTCACTGGTGATTTGGAGAACAAAACATACTTTTGCTGAGTCAAATGTCCCTGTTCTGTTTACCAGAAATTTCTGTATTTAGAGTCATGGACACTAATAATAAAATGGTGCACCTTCTTTGCCCTAAAGATTAGGCAAAGGACTAATGAATTTATAGTTTATCTTGAGAATAATAGGCTATTATATTTTGTGTTACATTGTGAATTTTTCTGTTTGTTAGTTAATAACACAGTAAAGAATAATCTACACATTCCATGTGTCTTTGACTATGTTAATATAGCAAAATAAGGTATAGGAATGAACCAATCTACTGTAACACTTTGGCAATTGAAATCGTGTTCAAGTTTTTCTTTCCCCAGCAGCCAGCAATTTAAGCATGAGCTATACAGAAAATTGATCATTCTTTATTAGAATAATTTTTAATCTGATTTGGTGTAAATTAGAAAAAATTAACTACTAATCAGGTAGAAAATATTAAATTTAGATAGCAGCTGTAATCCTAGAGAATTGAAGTGATGTGAAAGAGGACTTATGAGAGTAGATTAAATAGTATATTTTATCTGGGAAAGAGACTGTTCTCCAAGTAAATTAATAATAATTATTGCATACATGATATATTATGATATGCAAGATGTTGACCAGCTGTGGACTGGGGAAATGGGGATTTCCACCGAGAACTAGGAGGAAATATATTTTCAAGTTCAGCAGAATTTTTAAAAAATAGCAGAATTGTTTTAGGAAACGTTTTTTAAGGTGAAGAGTGATTGTTAACATCTAAAATATAATTGTAATGACTAGGAAACTTCCTTTCAGAAGAGATGTGTTATAAATCAGAATAGGGACTAAGTCTAATGTTCTTAACACTTGATGGACAGTGTAGTCCTTACCAAGGAGTAATCTCTCACATTAAAGTTTCTCCTATCAGACTAAATACATTGTAGTTTACAATGAAAAAGTAATTTATTTAATATTCAATTTTTTGAGCTGTGCTCTTCTCCTTGAGTGTTTCATTGTTGTTCGTACATCAACACGTTTCATTTTTTGAGGTTTACCTATTTTTTTGTAAATAAGTGGGGAAAAGATAAAGTCACACTAAGCCCTCCATTATTTGCTACCTTGTCCAGCTTACCTTTATAATCTCCTACTAGCTACATCTCATCCCCTTTAGTTAAAATGACCTTTGCCATGCCATGAGTATGCTAGCACTGGCTATTCCTACTATCTGGAACTCTCTTTCTTATATATTTTCATGGCTAGCCCTCTTTCTTTCAGGAGTTTTCTGAAGTGTGCCCTTCTCATGAGATGATCCCTGACAACTCTATTTTATTTTGAAGTCTGCCTCCTCCATCACAAATCTCTGGGTACCCGTATTCCTTGCCCTTTGTTCTTACAATATTTATCATCTTCTAACATATTTTATAATATTTTTATCTATCATCTTTATTATCTATTGCCTGCTTTTTCCCCACTAGAATGTAATGCAATCTCCACACATTTAGGAAACTTTACCTGTTTTGTTCATTGAAATGTAGGTATACCAAGTGCCTAAAATAGTACATGGTACTCATTATATATTCATTGAATGAATGAATACATGAATGAGTGAAAAAGATAAGCCCATCTGAGCACTTGTCCAAATTAAGTCACTGAATATCTGATTATATATAACTGTAAAATGTCTTGTCTACTGTTAAGCCACTGGGATTCTGTGGCTCAAGTGCTATGAATTGAAGGCATAAGAAACAGATGGATATACATATAGAAACACACAAAATAGGCATCCAAGGATCAAAAGATAATGGAAGGTACTGCTAATATATGTTTTATACAGACTTGTGAGCCCAATTACCTTAGAATGTTATGTTAGCCTTGATATACCATGCTATATTTAACTGGTTCTTAATACTATTAATCTCAACTCAGATATTATTATCGTTAATTGGCAAGTCAAGGCGGAAAATTATTTTAAAACTTGGAACTATTGATTCAAAGGGGAGGAAAAAGATTTGTGTGTCACATAGGCTTGATACTAAATTGGATGAACTTATCCACTGTTTGCCCTTTGTACCCATCCTTAAGACACACTATTTTTTAAGCCACACCATTTACTGAATTTATTTATAAACCAAGAACTAAACTAGGTGCTTTGTGTTTACTATCACTTTTCCTCTAATAATTATTGTAAAACAGATATCATTGTCCTATTTTACAGGGAAAAAAAAGATTCAAATAGGTTAGTTAAATTCTCCAGACTCACAGAGCTAAAGCAAAAAGAAGCCTAGATTCAAGTTGAGGTTGTCTGAGTTAAGACCCATCTCCTTTCTACTACAACAGGCTGTCCTCATGCTGTTTCTGTCACTATCTGAGAACAGAAGCCTTGCGACAGAACATCAGTTCAACAGTAATTCTGCTCCATGGCAGCTGCAATGGGCATGTGGGAAGGAACCTAAGAACCCTCAAACCCCTTTGCCCTTGTCACTTCATGAGTCTTGGCAAGATGCCAGACCATCAAATCAGTGTCTCCTTGACTCTGTCTCATCTGCACCTTGATCTTTCGGGCAGATTAGTCAGTATTACAAGCAAAAAATCCATAACCAACCATGAGATGTGTTCTGAGCAGATTTGGTGGATCAAGCCTCTGGGCAACAGCATAGCTCTGGGGTTTTAGCCCTACCAGGAAAACATTTTGTTTGTTTCGTTGAAAATTAACAATAAAGATTTCACTGGATAGAAATTGACATTTCACCTTATAAAAGCTGCCAAAACATCACATATTATCTCTACACATAAGTGTTCATGTGAGCTTTGTGCCTGTCCTTTCACTCTCTTATTCTCTCCTCTTCTTGCCTTCCTTTTACCTAAAACCTCTAACTGAGAGTTACTGGTGGAATTCAAGACCCAGGTAACAAAGGCCCCCTAACTAAACAAAATCATTCATTGGCTGCTCTTTTCTTACCTTGGAAAAACTGAGGCAAAATAAAGGATAAAAGCCAACAACCACTTGAATTTAAAGTAGAATACAGCAAATTAATCATACAATTTATTGAAAAACAACTATCACATCTACTGGTGAATGAAGACATAAGACACATGGTATCTACCTTCAAGGAGTTGACAGCCTGTGTATTGTGGGTCCTGCATCTAGTTGGGTGATGATGGAGAGGTCATTTCACCCATCCTCAACTATAAATATAATAATAATAGCAGTAATTATAAAATGGCAATAGAATTTAAAATGTACCTCTCAATGTTGTAGGGTTGCATCAATGAACTCACACATCTGAAAATGTGCAACAGAGACATTTATGGTCTAAACTCTAACCTGCGCCCCACTTTCCCAGCTACCCTGCAATTAGGCAGGACCATGTGATTATTTCCTCTTTTTTTCCTGGTAATGGATCTATAATTTATTTGAGGGATAACAGTATTCTGAGCTATAGACAAAAAGGAATAACACTGGGTCATTTGTAGAGACGTGGATGGACCTAGAGTCTCTCATACAGAGTGAAGTAAGTCAGAGAAAAACAAATATGGTATATTAATGCATATATGTGGAATCTAGAAAAATGGAACAGATGAACCTATTTGCAGGGCAGGAATAGAGACACAGACATAGAGAACGGACGTGTGCACATGGAGGGTGGGGAAGGCAGGTCGGATGAATTGAGAGATTGGGATTGATATATATATACACTACCATGTGTAAAATAGCTAGTGGGAACCTGCTGTATAGCACATGGAGCTCAGCTCGGTGCTTTGTGATGACCTAGATGGGTGGGGGGTTGGTGTGATAGGGAAGTCCAAGAGGGAGAGGATATATGTATACGTATAGCTGATTCACTTCTTTGTACAGCAGTAACTAACATGTGACTATTTCTTACCAATGGTTTATCAGAACTGTCATGAGTCATATCCAGACCAAACCATGCAAGAAGTGGAGTTTGACACCATTAGTGTTTTCCTTTTGGTGAAAGTGGAGGCTTTGCCTTAAGTCAGCAGAGCAATGAGATAGGAGCACCTAAATCACTGAGTCACCATATGGCAGACCTATAACAACGTTTTCATGTGTGAGAGATAAACTTTCATTTATTAAGCCATTAAGAATTTCAGTTTGTTTGTCATGAACAAAAGTATGGCCTTTCTAGAAGAACAGAAATGGTCTAATATCAGGAAACACTGTGGACAATCCATAAATCTTTGCCTTAAAAAAAATCCATGAATATTCCATTCCAATGGGCAGTTTGAAATTGAGTGCTAGGTTGTACAGCAAAACTCAACTGGGGTTTTAGCAGAGGGGCATAGAGGAGGTATGACTGATGTTGGATGGGATTTCATGATGTGAAGTAGACAGGAGAGAGCTATATATGAGGGTAAAGAAAATGACAAGAGGAAGGGCAACATGGGCTGGAATAAGCATGGTAAATTGTTGGTAGTGAGATCTGCATGCCTGGAGCAGATAATGTGAGTTGCAGAATGTTACCAAATCATGAGATAATGAACATGCTTGAAGACTGGGCAGAATTTAGACTTCACTCAAAAGCCAATGGAGATTTTTAGGAACGAAGATGGCAGAGTAGAAGCACGTGCTCCCACTCCCTCTTGCAAGAACACCAGAATCACAACTAGCTGCTGGACAATTATCTACAGGAAGACACTGGAACTCACCAAAAATGATGCCCCATATCCAAAGAAAAAGGAGAAGCAACAATGAGACTGTAGGAAGGGCACAATCACAGTAAAATCAAATCCCATAACTGCTGGGTGGGTGAATCACAGACTGGAGAACACTTATACCACAGAAGTCCAACCACTGGAGTGAAGGTTCTGAGCCCCACGTCAGGCTTCCCAACCTGGGGGTCCAGCAACAGGAGGAGGAATTCCTAGAGAATCAGACTTTGAAGGCTAGTGGGATTTGATTGCAGGACTTCGACAGGAATGGGGGAAACAGACACTCCAGTATTGGAGGGCACACACAAAGTAATGTGCACAATGGGACCCAGGAGAAGGAGCAGTGACCCCAGGGGAGACTGAATCAGACCTACCTGCTAGTGTTGGAGGGTCACTTGCAGACGTGGGTAGTGGCTGTGGCTCAACATGGTGACAAGGACACTGGCAGCAGAAGTTCTGGGAAGTACTCCGTGGCATGAGCCTTCCCAGAGTCCACCATTAGCCCCACCAAAGAGCCCAGGTAGGTTCCAGTGTTGGGTTGCTCAGGCCAAACAATCAACAGAGAGGGAACCCAGCCCCATCCATCAGCAGTCAAATGGACTAAAGTTTTACTGAGCTCTGCCAACCAGAGCAACAGTCAGTTCTACGCACCACCAGTCCCTCCTATCAGGAAACTTGCACAAACCTCTTAGATAGCCTCATGCATCAGAGGGCAGAGAGCAGAAGTATGAAGAACTACAATCCTGAAGCCTGTGGAACAAAATCCACATTCACAGAGAGACAAACAAGATGAAAAGGCAGAGGGCTATGTACCACATGAATGAACAAGATAAAACCCCAGAAAAACAACTAAATGATACAGAGATAGGCAACTGTACAGAAAAAGAATTTAGAACAATGATAGTGAAGATGATCCAGGATCTTGGAAAAAGAATGGAGCCAAAGATCGAGAAAATGCAAGAAATGTTTAATACAGACCTATAAGAATTAAAGAACAAACAAACAGAGATGAACAATAAAATAATTGAAATGAAAACTACACTAGAAGGAATCAATAGCAGAATAACTGAGGCAGAAGAATGGATAAGTGACCAGGAAGACAGAATGGTGGAATTCACTGCTCTGGAACAGAATAAAGAAAAAAGAATGAAAAGAAATGAAGACAGCCTAAGACACCTCTGGGACAACATGAAATGCAACAACATTCACATTATAGGGGTCCCAGAAGGAGAAGAGAGAGAGAAAGGACCACAGAAAATACTTGAAGAGATTATAGTCAAAAACTCCCCTAACATGGGAAAGGAAAGAGTCACCCAAATCCAAGAAGTACAGACAGTCCCATACAGGATAAAACCAAGGAGAAACACACTGAGACACATAGTAATGAAACTGGCAAAAATTAAAGACAAAGACAAATTATAGAAAGCAGCAAGGGAAAAATGACAAATAGCATACAAGGAAACTCCCATAAGCTTAACAGCTGATTTCTCAGCAGAAACTCTACAAGCCAGAAGGGAGTGGGATGATATACTTAAAGTGATGAAAGGGAAGAACCTACAACCAAGATTACTCTACTCAACAAGGATCTCAATCAGATTTGATGGAGAAATCAAAACCTTTATAGACAAGCAAAAACTAAGAGAATTCAGCACCACCAAATCAGCTCTACAACAAATGCTAAAGGAACTCTCTAAGTGGGAAACACAAGAGAAGAAAAGGACCTACAAAAGCAAACACAAAACAATTAAGAAAATGGTCATAGGAACATACATACTTATAATTACCTTAAACATGAATGGATTAAATGCTCCAACCAAAAGACACAGGCTTGTTGAATGGATACAAAAACAAGACCAATTTTATGCTGTCTACAAGAGACCCACTTCAGAACTGGGGACACATACAGAGTGAAAGTGAGGGGATGGAGAAAGATACTCCATGCAAATTGAAATCAAAAGGAAGCTGAAGGGGGCTTTCCTGGTGGCAGAGTTGTTGAGAGTCTGCCTGCCGATGCAGGGGACATGGGTTCATGCCCCACTCCGGGAAGTTCCTACATGCCGTGGAGTGGCTGGGCCCGTGATCCATGGCCGCCGAGCTTGCGTGTCCAGAGCCTGTGCTCCACAACGGGAGAGGCCACAACAGCGAGAGGTCCATGTACCAAAAAATAAAAAAAAAAAGAAAGAAAGCTGAAGTAGCAATACTCATATCAGATAAAATAGACTTTAAAATAAAGAATGTTACAAGAGACATGAAAGGACACTACATAATAATAATGGGATCAATCCAAGAAGAAGATATAACAATTATAAATATATATACACCCAACATAGGAGCACCTCAATACAGAAGGCAACTGTTAACAGCTATAAAAGAGGAAATCGACAGTAACACAATAATAGTGGGGGATTTTAACACCTCACTTACACCAATGGACATATCATCCAAACAGAAAATTAATAAGGAAACAGAAGCTTTAAATGACACAATAGACCAGATAGATTTAATTGATATTTATAGGACATTCCATCCAAAAAGAGCAGATTAGACTTTCTTCTCAAGTGCGCATGGAACATTCTCCAGGATAGATCACATTTGGGTCACAAATCAAGGCTCAGTAAATTTAAGAAAACTGAAGTCATATCAAGCAAATTTTCTGACCACAACAGCATGAGATGAGAAATGAATTACAGAGGGAAAAAAACGTATAAAAACACAAACACGTGTAGGCTAAACAGTACGTTACTGAATAAAAAAGAGATCACTGAAGAAATCAAATGGGAAATCAAAAATGCCTAGAAACAAATAACAATGAAAACACGATGATCCAAAACCTATGGGATGCAGCAAAGGCAGTTCTAAGAGGGAAGATTATAGCTATAAAAGCCTATGTCAAGAAACAAGAAAAATCTCAGATAAACAATCTAATCTTACATCTAAAGGAACTAGAGAAAGAAGAACAAACAAAACCCAAAGTTGGCAGAAGGAAAGAAATCATAATGATCAAAGCAGAAATAAATGAAATAGAAACAAAGAAAACAATAGCAAAGATCAATAAAACTAAAAGCTGGTTCTTTGAGAAGATAAACAAAATTGGAAAACTGCTAGCTAGACTCATCAAGAAAAAGAGGAACAGTAATCAAATCAATAAAATTAGAAATAAAAAAAGAGAAGTTACAACAGACACCACAGAAATACAAAGCACCCTAAGAGCCGACTACAAGCAACTCTAAGCCAATGAAATGGACAACCTGGAAGAAATGGACAAATTCTTAGATAGGTATAACCTTCCAAGACTGAATTAGGAAGGAACAGAAAATATGAACAGACCAATCACAAATAATGAAACTGAAAGTGTGATTAAAACTCTTCCAACAAACAAAAGTCCAGGACCAGATGGCTTCACAGGTGAATTCTATCAAACATTCAGAGAAGAGCTAACACCCATCCTTCACAAACTTCCAAAAAATTACAGAGGAAGCAACACTCCAAAATTCATTTTATGAGGCCACCATCACCCTGATACCAAAACCAGACAAAGATATTACCAAAAAAGAAAATTACAGACCAACATAACTGACGAATATAGATGCAAAAATCCTCAACAAAATACTAGTAAACAGAATCCTACAACACATTAAAAGGCTCATACACCATGATCAAGTGAGATTTATCCCAGGGATGCAAGGATTCTTCAGTATATGTAAATCAATCAATGTGATAAACCATATTAACAAACTGAAGAATAAAAACCATATGATCATCTCAATAGATGCAGAAAAAGCTTCTGACAAAATTCAACACTGATTTATGATAAAAACTCTCCAGAAAGTGGGCATAGAGGTAACCTACTTAAACATAATAAAGGCCATATACGAAAAACCCACAGCAAACATCATTCTCAATGGAGAGAAAATGAAAGCATTTCCTCTAAGATCAGGAACAAGACAAGGATGTCCACTCTTACTGCTGTTATTCAACACGGTTTTGGAAGTCCTAGCCATGGCAATCAATGAAGAAAAAGGAAAAAAAAAGGAATACAAATTGGAAAAGAAGAAGTAAAACTGTCACTGTTTGAGGATGACATGATACTATACATAGAGAATCCTAAAGATGCCACCAAAAAATTACTAGAGCTAATCAATGAATATGGTAAAGTAGCAGGATACAAAATTAATGCACAG
The DNA here is from genome assembly GCF_025265405.1 of Mesoplodon densirostris. Classification (NCBI taxonomy): domain Eukaryota; kingdom Metazoa; phylum Chordata; class Mammalia; order Artiodactyla; family Ziphiidae; genus Mesoplodon; species Mesoplodon densirostris. Next base: position 26,893,258 of record NC_082668.1, read on the forward strand.
AAATCTCTTGCATTCCTATACACTAATGATGAAAACTCTGAAAGAGAAATTAAGAAAACACTCCCACTTACCATTATAACAAAAAGAATAAAATATCTAGGAATAAACTTACCTAGTGAGACAGAAGACCTGTATGCAGAAAACTATAAGACACTGATGAAAGAAATTAAAGATGATACCACCAGATGGGGAAATATACCATGCTCTTGGATTAGAAGAATCAATACTGTGAAAATGACTATACTACCCAAAGCAATCTACAGATTCAATGCAAACCCTATCAAATTACCAATGACATTTTTTACAGAACTAGAACAAAAAATTTTAAAATCCGTATGGAGACACAAAAGACCCTGAATAGCCAAAGCAATCTTCAGAAAGAAAAACAGAGTGGAGGAATCAGGCTCCCTGACTTCAGACTATTCTACAAAGCTACAGTAATCAAGACGATATGGTACTGGCACAAAAACAGAAATATAACTCAATGGAACAAGTTAGAAAGCCCAGAGATAACCCCATGTACCTATGGTCAACTAATCTATGATAAAGGAGGCAAGGATATACAATGGAGAAAAGACAGTCTCTTCAATAAGTGGTGCTGGGAAAACTGGACATCTACATATAAAAGAATGAAATTAGAACACTCCCTAATACCATACACAGAAATAAACTGAAAATGGATTAAAGACCTAAATGTACGACGGGACACTATAAAACTCTTAGAGGAAAACATAGGAACAACACTCTTTGACATAAATCACAGCAAGATCTTTTTTGATCCACCTCCTAGAGTAATGGAAATAAAAACAAAAATAAACAAATGGCACCTAATGAAACTTAAAAGCTGTTGCACAGCAAAGGAAACCATAAACAAGACGAAAAATAACCCTAGAATGGGAGAAAATATTTGCAAATGAATCATTGGACAAAGGATTAATCTCCAAAATATATAAACAGCTCATGCAGCTCAATATTTAAAAAACAAACAACCCAATCAAAAAATGGGCAGAAGACCTAAATAGACATTTCTCCAAAGAAGACCTACAGATGTCCAAGAAGCATATGAAAAGCTGCTCAACATCACTAATTATTAGAGAAATGGAAATCAAAACTACAATGATATATCATCTCACACCAGTTAGAGTGGGCATCATCAGAAAATCCACAAACAACAAATGCTGGAGAGGGTGTGGAGAAAATGAACCCTCTTGCACTGTTTGTGGGAATGTAAATTGATACGGCCACTATGGAGAACAATATGGATGTTCCTTAAAAAAGTAAAAATAGAATTACCATATGATCCAGCAATCCCACTACTGGGCCTATACCCAGAGAAAACCATCATTCAAAAAGACACATGCACCCCAATGTTTATTACAGCACTATTTACAATAGCCACGTCATGGAAGCAACCTAAATGCCCATAGACAGAAAAATGGATAAAGAAGATGTGCTACATATATACAAAGGAATATTACTCAGCCATAAAAAGGAACGAAATTGGGGCATTTGTAGAGATGTGGATTAATCTATAGACTGTCATAGAGTGAAGTAAGTCAAAAAGTGAAAAACAAATATTGTATAGTAACGCATATATGTGGAACCTAGAAAAATGGTACAGATGAACTGGTTTGCAGGGCAGAAATTGAGACACAGATGTAGAGAACAAATGTATGGATGCCAAGTGGGGAAAGCGATGGGCAGGTGCGGATGGTGGTATGATGAATTGGACGATTGGGATTGACATGTATACACTGATGTGTATAAAACTCATGACTAATAAGGACCTGCTGTATAAATAAATAAATAAAATAAAAATAAAAAATTAACAACAACAACAAAAAAAGCCAATGGAAAAGCCAGAAAAGACTGGGTCACTGAAAAAAGGATTGTGATTAAGGAGACTGTTTGGCTTTAGCATTTATAAAACATCATGACTGCGGTTCTCAACTGTGGCTGCACATTAGAATCACATAAAGAACTTGTAAACATTGCAGATGCCTCTCTCCTATCCTGATTTAATTGGTAAGTCAGGGCATCAGCAAGATTTCCAAGCTGAGTAGGTAATTCTAATTACTCTAAACTGCAGTAAGCATTGAGCTAACTGGAAATCAGGGGGTCTTATCCTCTAGAAGGTTAGTTAGGAGGACACCCTTTCAGGTGTGATGACACCAAGAAAATTCTACTTATTTCATCTAGGGGTTGAGGTGGATGTGGTACAAGGAAATTGATACTCTGGATCTTGCTTTACTGTTTTTAACATTTTCCCCAACTTTGGAGCAAGAACAAACTCCACTGGGGGCTTTTGTTCTTTTCTCCACTTTTGTTTTCAGAAACCATACACTGACAATTCAGAGTTCCACATATAAGGTGAGAGGTAGGACCATAGAAATTCCTCTCTGTGTTCTATCTCACTCACCAACCCCACACTTTAAGCTCTGGATTTTACCACCATCTTAAAGACTGAAATTTTAAATAATTTGTCTCAGATACTTGTAAAACAGTTATCCAAACCTTGAAGTAGTTTGGCCAAGTTCCTGCTTCCTAAACTTTAATTATTCAACCCTGTAATGTACAAAAAATTAGCTGAATAGCTTCAATTACAGGTTATACATACACATTATAATGTACCAATATGGCAGTGTTTCTAGCCAATTACCACATCCTTTCTGATTCCCAACTCCCTTTCTCACACTCCCAGCAGGCACCCAAAGACATTCCAGAATATGCCCACAATATTTGAAGCTGAGTGAACTAAAAAAAAAAAAGAATTCCAGTCAGCTTTTCCAAAGCATAGACTTTGGCACAATGGAATATTTCCTCACCAGAGACTTTTCTGTTGGTGACGATCAATTTTTTAAAGGTTAACTGAACTCCCTTTATCTTTTTAACAAAATATCCCAGTCATCAGAAGTTGTGTAGGCCAGAAACTCTGCCGTGTTCAGCTTCATAATTTTAAAGAAAATTCCTAGTTTTTAAAAAGAACTGAGTATTTCTTACATGATGACACTTATTTATTTAGCCCCCACACTAACGTGGTTGTGTGTTTATTGAAGAGAGCTTTTTGTTCTATTCTTTCTGGTTTGTTGGTTTTAAAACACTCTCTGCCCCCACAGGAAGCCATTTCGATCTAGAGAAGCCACTCTCCAAAGAGCAGGGAACTGCTGCAATATTTATCAATTCTAAAACCTCTGCTCTTGATCTTTTTAACAAAGGTCTCAGAGGAAGGTGTTGAGGTTAGTAAAGAGGGAAGGGAGAAGGAAAAGCAGCTTATAAGAGAGTCTAACATTGTGCCCTCAGCAGACTGTAAAATGTAAACAGCGAGGTGATCAATGACAGACTCTGTTTCTAAATTAAGTCTTAAAATGCATACTAATGACTGCTTCTCGAAAAATAATATTATATTGAGAATGACACTTAAACAAATGGAAGCTATCTTAATTTTAGATTCATCTTCCCACTTAGCTGACTCTCCTGAGAAACACTTGCCTAGTTAGTGGGTAAAAGTGTATGGTCCACTTTTAAAGGAATCTGGAAAGAGGATTTGGAAAAAAACAAAACAAAACAACTTCCCAAGCATAAACAGGTCAAATATGGCTCTCAACTCATCCCTGAAGGGTCTCTTAGAAAGATTCACAGCTGCTCAGTTTTATAGGGCCACCTGCCATACTGATGAAATGGATGGGATCGTTTGAATGGCAAGGGAAGAAAGCCAGCCTCCTGGAAATGAGTATGAAAAACTGAAAAGATTAGAATTCAGAAGCTCAATTCTATGAAAACATTGTGCAATGTAAAGCAGATTCATTAGTTCAAGAAGAAACAAAATTAGAACAGGCCTAATTCAAAGGGAATATTTTTCTGAGGGCAGTAGCACAGTAAAACCCCATCTTTCCTTTAATAAGTAAGCGGCAAGATAAATGTGATGTAGCATAAGTTAAAAGGCAAGAGAGTTTTAAGAGATGAAGCTGGTGAACTGGTCAGAGGCTAGGTCATGCCATGGGTTGTCATCCTTGGATATTATGTAGGCTGATAGTTTTCAGACTTTGTAAAGTAGTCAGTTTCCTTCCTTTCTTTTACCACTTTCATTCTTTTACCTCAAATAAGATGCTATGTGGAACTACAATAAACAGAATATATAAAAGTAGAATTACTCTGCTTGTGAAAAGGAAAGTGTAACAGCGTAGTGAGGAGGCAGAACTGGACAGTCTCCATCTGCTCAAACTCCCCCACAAAGGCCCACGATCACCACATGGACCCTGTATACCTTCCAATTAAACTTGAGGCTTTTAGAGAAACATTTTGAAATTCTCTGATATAGACAATAAAAGACACTTAAAACTTTAAGCAGAAGATGGCATGCCCAGATTATGATTTACATGTTGAGCATCATTCTGAACTGGGTAAAGAAGATGGATTTGAGCTTGTGACCTTGAGGGAAAGGAAAGAGTTGGAGACTGTTGCAGTCGAGTGTAAAAAGAAGGTTAGTAGACAGCAGAAGCAAGAAGAACTACAGTCCTGCAGCCTGTGGGATGAAAACCACATTCACAGAAAGACAGACAAAATGAAAAGGAAGGAGAAGCGGGCAAACTTCCAGGGAAGATGGTGGAAGAGTAAGACATGGAGATCACCTTCCTCCACACAGATACACCAGAAATACAGCTACACGTGGAACAACTCCTACAGAACACCTACTGAACGCTGGCAGAAGACCTCAGACCTCCCAAAAGGCAAGAAACACCCCACGTACCTGGGTAGGGCAAAGCAGAGAGATTCCCTCACAGAGGATCGGTGCCAACCAGCACTCACCAGCCCGAGAGGCTTGTCTGCTCACCCACTGGGGTGGGCGGTGCCAGGAGCTGAGGCTCGGGCTTCAGTCGGAGCGCAAGGAGAGGACTGGCGCTGGCAGCATGAACACAGCCTGAAGGGGCTAATGCGCCACAGCTAGCCAGGAGAGAGTCCAAGAAAAAGTCTGTACCTGCTGAAGAGGCAAGAGACTTTTTCTTCCCTCTTTGTTTCCTGGTGCGCAAGGAGAGGGGATTAAGAGTGCTGTTTAAAAGAGCTCCAGAGACGGGCACGAGGCCCGGCTGAAAGCGCGGACCCCAGATACGGGCGTGGGATGCTGGGGCTGCTGCCGCCACCACGAGGCCTGTGTGAGAGTGCAGGTTACTGTCCATGCCCCCATTCCAGGGAGCCTGTGCAGCCTGTCACTGCCGGGGTCACGGGATCCAGGGACGGCTTCCCTGGGAGAATGCACGGCACGCCTCAGGCTGGTGCAACGTCACGCCAGCCTCTGCCACTGCAGGCTGGCCACACACTCCATTCCCCTCCCTTCCCCCCAGTCTGAGTGAGCCAGAGTGCCCGAAGCGGCTGCTCCTTTAACCCTGGCCTGTCAGAGTGAAGAACTGACGACCTCCGGCAACCTACATGGAGAGGCAGGGCCAAATCCAAAGCTGAGACCCTGGAGTTGTGAGAACAAAGAAGAGAAAGATAAATCTCTCCCAGCAGCCTCAGAAGCAGCGAATTAAAGCTCCACAATCAACTTGATGTACCCTGCAGCTGTGGAATATATGAATAGACAATGAATCATCCCAAATTGAGGAGGCAGGAGTCAGTGCTGTGCCTCTGAAGTGGGAGAGCCAACTTCAGGACACTGGTCCACAAGAGACCTCCCAGCTCCACATAATATCAAACGGCGAAAATCTTCCAGAGATCTCCATCTCAACATCAGCACACAGCTTCACTCAACGACCAGCAAGCTACAGTGCTGGTCACCCTATGCCAAACAACTAGCAAGACAGGAACACAACACCACCCATTAGAACAGAGGCTGCCTAAAATCATAAAAAGTCCACAGAAACCCCAAAACACACCACTAGACGTGGACCTACCCACCAGAAAGACAAGATCCAGCCTCATCCACCAGAACACAGGCACTAGTCCCCTCCACTAGGAAGCCTACACAACCCACTGAACCAACCTTCGACACTGGAGACAGACACCAAAAACAACGGGAACTACGAACCTGCAGCCTGCAAAAAGGAGACCCCAAACACAGTAACATAAGCAAAATGCAAAGACAGAAAAACACACAGCAGGAGAAGGAGCAAGATAAAAACCCACCAGACCTAACAAATGAAGAGGTAATAGGCAGTCTACCTGAAAAAGAATTCAGAATAATGATAGTAAAGATGATCCAAAATCTTGAAAATAGAATAGACAAAATGCAAGAAACAGTTAACAAGGACCTAGAAGAACTAAAGATGAATCAAGCAACGATTCAAAACACAATAAATGAAATGAAAAATACTCTAGATGGGATCAATAGCAGAATAACTGAGGCAGAAGAACGGATAAGTGACATGGAAGATAAAATAGTGGAAATAACTACTGCAGAGCAGAAGAAAAAAAAAGAATGAAAAGAACTGAGGACAGTCTCAGAGACGTCTGGGACAACATTAAATGCACCAACATTTGAATTATAGGGGTCCCAGAAGAAGAAGAGATAAAGAAAGGGACTGACAAAATATTTGAAGAGATTATAGTTGAAAACTTCCCTAATATGGGAAAGGAAATAGTCAGTCAAGTCCAGGAGGCACAGAAAGTCCCATACAGGATAAATCCAAGGAGAAATACACCAAGACACATATTAATCAAACTGTCAAAAATTAAATACAAAGAAAACATATTTAAAGCAGCAAGGGAAAAACAACAAATAACACACAAGGGAATCCCCATCAGGTTAAGAGCTGATCTTTCAGCAGAAACTCTGCTAGCCAAAAGGGAGTGGCAGGACATATTTAAAGTGATGAAGGAGAAAAACCTGCAGCCAAGATTACTCTAACCAGCAAGGATCTCATTCAGATTTGATGGAGAAATTAAAACGTTTACAGACAAGCAAAAGCTGAGAGAGTTCAGCACCACCAAACCAGCTTTACAACAAATGCTAAAGGAACTTCTCTAGGCAAGAAACACAACAGAAGGAAAAGACCTACAATAACGAACACAAAACAATTAAGAAAATGGGAATAGGAACATACATATCAATAATTACCTTAAATGTAAATGGACTAAATGCTCCCACCAAAAGACACAGATTAGCTGAATGGATACAAAAACAAGACCCATATATATGCTGTCTACAAGAGACCCACTTCAGACCTAGGGACACATACAGACTGAAAGTAAGGGGATGGAAAAAGATATTCCATGCAAATGGAAACCAAAAAAAAGCTGGTGTAGCAATTCTCATATTAGACAAAATTGACTTTAAAATAAAGACTACTAGAAGAGGAAAAGGAAATAAAAGGAATCCAAATCGGAAAAGAAGAACAAACATTTCTCCACAGAAGACATACAGACTGCCAACAAACACATGAAAGGATGCTCAACATCTTTAATCATTAGAGAAATGCAAATCAAAACTACAATGAGATATCATCTCACACCAGTCAGAATAGCCATCATCAAAAAATCTAGAAACAATAAATGCTGGAGAGGGTGTGGAAAAAAGGGAACACTCTTGCACTGCTGGTGGGAATGTGAATTCGTACAGCCACTATGGAGAACAGTATGGAGGTTCCTTAAAAAACTACAAATAGAACTACCATAAGACCCAGCAATCCCACTACTGGGCGTATACCCTGAGAAAACCATAATTTAAAGAGAGTCATGTACCAAAATATTCATAGCAGCCCTATTTACAATAGCCTGGAAATGGAAACAACCTAAGTGTCCATCATCAGATGAATGGATAAGGAAGATGTGGCACATATATACAATGGAATATTACTCAGCCATAAAAAGAAACGAAACTGAGCTATTTGTAATCAGGTGGATGGACCTAGAGTCTGTCCTACAGAGTGAAGTAAGTCAGAAAGAGAAAGACAAATACTGTATGCTGACACATATATATGGAATTTAAGAAAAAAATGTCATGAAGAACATAGGGGTAAGACAGGAATAAAGACACAGGCCTACTAGAGAATGGACTTGAGGATATGGGGAGGGGGAAGGGTAGGCTGTGACAAAGCGAAGGAGAGGCATGGACATATATACACTACCAAACATAAGGTAGATAGCTAGTGGGAAGCAGCCGCATAGCACAGGGAGATCAGCTCGGTGCTTTGTGACCACCTGGAGGGGTGGCACAGGGAGGGTGGGAGGGAGACGCAAGAGGGAGGGGATAATATGGGAACATATGTATATGTATAACTGATTAATTTTGTTATAAAGCAGAAACTAACACACCATTGTTAAGCAATTATACTCCAATAAAGATGTTAAAAAAAAAAGAAGAAAAGGCAGAGGACTATGTACCACATGAAGGAACAATATAAAACCCTAGAAAAAAACCTAAATGACAAGGAGATAGGCAAGCTTCCAGAAAAAGAATTCAGAATAATGAAAGTGAAGATGATCCAGTACCACAGAAAAAGAATGGAGACAATGATCGAGAAGATGCAAGAAATGTTTAACAAAGACCTAGAAGAATTAAAGAACAAACCCCTAGAAAAATTAAAGAACAAAGAAACAGAGATTAACAATACAAAAATTGAAATGTAAAATACACTAGAAGGAATCAATAGCAGAATAACTGAGGCAGAAGAACAGATAAGTGACCTGGAAGACAGAAAGGTGGAATTAACTGCTGTAGAACAGAATAAAGAGAAAAGAAATGAATAAAGCCTAAGAGACCTCTGGGAAAACATTAAACACACCAACATTCACATTATAGGGGTCTCAGAAGGAGAAGAGAGAGAGAAAGGACCCAAGAAAATATTTGAAGAGACTATAGTCAAAAACTTCCCTAACACAGGAAAGGAAATAGCCACCCAAGTCCAGGAAGTGCAGAGAGCCCCATACAGGATAAACCAAAGGAGAAACGTGTCAAGACACATAGTAATCAAATTGACAAAAATTAAAGACAAAGAAAAATTATTTAAAGCAATAAGGGAAAAATAACAAATAACATACAAGGGAACTCCCATAAGGTTAACAGCTGATTTCTCAGCAGAAACTCTACAAGTCAGAAAAGAGTGACATGATATATTTAAAGTGATGAAAGAGAAGAATGTATAACCAAGATTACTCTACCCAGCAAAGATCTCAATCAGATTTGACAGGGAAATTAAAACCTTTACAGACAAGCAAAAGCTAATAGAATTCAGCACCATCAAACCAGCTCTACAACAAATGCTAAAGAAACTTCTCTAAGTGGGAAACACAAGAGAGGAAAAGGACCTATAAAAAAAGCTCAGGGCTTCCCTGGTGGCACAGTGGTTGAGAGTCCGCCTGCCAATGCAGGGGACATGGGTTCATGCCCCGGTCTGGGAAGATCCCACATGCTGCAGAGCAACTGGGCCTATGAGCCATGGTCACTGGGCCTGTGAGTCTGGAGCCTGTGCTCTGCAATGGGAGAGGCCACAACAGTGCGAGGCCCACATACCGCAAAAAAAAAAAAAAAAAAAAAAAAGTCAAGTCAATTAAGAAAATGGTAATAGGGACATACGTATCAATAATTACCTTATACGCCAATGGAATAAATGTTCCAACCAAAAAACACAGGCTCACTGAATGGATACAGAAACAAGACCCAAATATATGCTGTCTACAAGAGGCCAACTTTAGACCTAGGGACACATACAGGCTGAAAGTGAGGGGATGGAAAACGATATTCCATGCAAATGGAAATCAAAAGAAATATGGAGTAGCAATACTCATATCAGATAAAATAGACTATAAAATAAAAAATATTATAAGAGACAAAGAAGGACACTACATAATGATCAAGGGATCGATCCAAGAAGAAGATATAACAATTGTAAATATTTATGCAACCAACATAGGAGCACCTCAATACATAAGGTAAATACTAACAGCCATAAAAGGGGAAATCGACAGTAACACATTCATAGTAGGGGACTTTAACACCTCACTTCAACCAATGGACAGATCATCCAGACAGAAAATTGATAATGAAACACAAGCTTTAAATGACACAACAGGCCAGATAGATTTGATATTTATAGGACATTCCATTAGAAAACAGCACATAACACTTTCTTCTCAAGCGCACATGGAACATTCTCCAGATAAATCATATCTTCGGTCACAAATTAAGCCTCAGTAAATTTAAGAAAATTGAAATCATATCAAACATCTATTCTGACCACAACACTATGAGATTAGAAATCAATTACATGGAAGAAAACATAAAAAACACAAACATGTGGAGGCTAAACAATACGTTACTAAATATCCAAGAGATCACTGAAGAAATCAAAGAGGAAATCAAAAAATACCTAGAGACAAATGACAATGAAAATATGACGATCAAAACCTATGGTATGCAGCAAAAGCAGTTCTAAGAGGGAAGTTTATAGCAATACAGTCCTACTTCAAGAAACAAGAAAATTCTCAATCTAACCTTACACTAAAGAAACTAGAGAAAGAAGAACAAACAAAATCCACAGTTAGTAGAAGGAAAGAAATCATAATGATCAGAGCAGAAATAAATGAAATAGCATCAAAGAAAACAATAGCAAAGATCAATAAAACTGAAAGCTGGTTCTCTGAGAAGATAAACAAAATTGATAAACCCTTAGCAAGATTCATCAAGAAAAAGAGGGGGAGGACTCAAATCAATTAAATTAGAAATGAAAATGGAGATGCTACAACAGACACTGCAGGAATACAAAGCATCCTAAGAGACTACTACAAGCAACTCTATGCCAATAAAATAGACAACCTAGAAGAAATGGACAAATTCTTAGAAAGGTATAACCTTCCAAGAATGGACCAGGAAGAAACAGACAATATGAACACACCAATCACAAATAAGGAAATTGTAACTGTGATTAAAAATCTTCCAACAGGGCTTCCCTGGTGGCGCAGAGGTTGGGAGTCCGCCTGCCGATGCAGGGGATACGGATTCGTGTCCCTGTCTGGGAAGATCCCACATGCCACAGAGTGGTTGGGCCTGTGAGCCGTGGCCGCTGAGCCTGCGTGTCTGGAGCCTGTGCTCCACAACGGGAGAGGGCACAGCAGTGAGAGGCACACGTACCGCAAAAAAAAAAAAAAATCTTCCAACAAACAAAAGTCAAGTACCAGATAGCTTCAAAGGGAATTCTATCAAACACTTAGAGAATAGTTAACACCTACCTTTCTCAAACTCTTCCAAAAAATTGCAGATTAAGGAAAACTCTCAAACTCATTCTATGAGGCTACCATCACCCTAATACCAAAACCAGACAAATATACTACAAAAAACAAATATTACAGAGCAATAACACTGATGAATACAGATGCAAAACTCCTCAACAAAATACTAGCAAACAGAATCCAACAGCACATTAAAAGGATCATACACCATAATCAAGTGGGGTTTATCCCAGGGATGCAAGGATTATTCAATTTATGCAAATCAATCAGTGTGATACACCACATTAACAAATTGAAGAATAAAAACCATATGATTAATTCAAAAAGAGTCATGTACCAAAATGTTCATTGCAGCTCTATTTACAATAGCCAGGACATGGAAGCAACCTAAGTGTCCATCGACAGATGAATGGATAAAGAAGATGTGGCACATATATACAATGAAATATTACTCAGCCATAAAAAGGAACAAAACTGAGTTATTTGTAGTGAGGTGGATGGACCTAGAGACAAGTCAGAAAGAGAAAAGCAAATACCATATGCTAACACATATATATGGAATCCAAAAGAAAAAAGAAGTGGTCAGAACAACATAGGGGCAAGACGAGAATAAAGATGCAGATCTACTAGAGAATGGACTTGAGGATACAGGGAGGGGGAAGGGTAAACTGGGACAAAGTGAGAGAGTGGCATGGACATATATACACTACCAAACGTAAAATATATAGCTAGTGAGAAGCAGCCGCATAGCACAGGGAGATCAGCTCAGTGCTTTGTGACCACCTAGAGGGGTAGGATAGGTAGGGTGGGAGGGAGGGAGATGCAAGAGGGAGTAGATATGGGGACACATGTATACATATAGCTGATTCACTTTGTTATAAAGCAGAAACTAACACACCATTGTAAAGCAATTATACTCCAATAAAGATGTTAAAAAAGAAAAAAAACATATGATCATCTCAATAGATGCAGAAAAAGATTTTGACAAAATTCAGCACACATTTATGATAATAACTCTCCAGAAAGTGGGCATAGAGGGAACCTACCTCAACATAATAAAGGCCATATATGACAAACACACAGCAAACATCATTCTCAATGGTGAAAAACAGAAAGCATTTCCTCTAAGATCAGGAATAAGACAAGGATGTCCACTCTCACCACTATTATTCAGCATAGTTTTGGAAGTCCTATCCACGGGAATCAGAGAAGAAAAAGAAATAAAAGGAATACAAATTGGAAAAGAAGAAGTAAAACTGTCACTGTTTGCAGAAGACATGATATTATACATAGATAATCATAAAGATGCTACCAGAAAACTGGTAGAGCTAATCAATGCATTTGGTAAAGTTGCAGAACACAAAATTAATGCACTGAAATCTCTTGCATTCCTATACATTAACAATGAAATAGCAGACAAAGAAATTAAGGACACAATCCCATTCACCATTTTAACAAAAAGAATAAAATACCTAGGAATAAACCTACCTAAGGAGGTAAAAGACCTGTACTCAGAAAACTGTAAGACACTGATGAAAGAAAACAAAGATGACACAAACTGATGGAGGGATATACCATGTTCCTGGATTGGAAGAATCAATATTGTGAAAAGAACTATACTACCCAAAGCAATGTGCAGATTCAATGAAGTCCCTGTCACATTACCAAAGGAATTTTTTACAGAACTAGAACAAAAAGTCTTAAAATTTGTATGGAGACACAAAAGACCCTGAATAGCCAAAGCAATCTTGAGGAAGAAAAACAGAGCTGGAGGAATCAGACTCCCTGACTTCACACTATACTACAAATCTACCAGTAATCAAGACAATATGGTACTGGCACAAAAACAGAAACATAGATCAATGGAACAGGATAGAAAGTCTAGAGATAAACCCACACACCTATGCTCAACCAATCTATGACAAGGGAGGCAACGATATACAATGGAGAAAAGACAATAAGTGGTGCTGGGAAAAGAGGACAGCTACATGTAAAAGAATGAAATTAGAACACTCCCTAATACCACACAGAAAAATAAACTCAAAATGGATTAAAGACCTAAATGTAAGACCGAACACTATAAAACTCTAAGAGAAAAACATAGGCAGAAAACTCTATGATATAAATCACAGCAAGATCTTTTTTGACCCACCTCCTAGAGTAATGGAAATAAAACAAAAATAAACAAATGGGATCTAATGAAACTTAAAAGCTATTGCACAGCAAAGGAAACCATAAACAAGACGAAAAGACAACCCTCAGAATGGGAGAAAATATGTGCAAACGAATCAATGGACAAAGGATTAATCTCCAAAATATATAAACAGATCATGCAGCTCAATATTAAAAAAACAAACAACCCAATCAAAAAATGGGCAGAAGACCTAAATAGACATTTCTCCAAAGAAGACATACAGATGGCCACGAGGCACATGAAAAGCTGCTCAACGTCATTAATTATTAGAGAAATACAAATCAAAACTACAATGAGGTATCACCTCACACCAGTCAGAATGGTCATCATCAGAAAATCTACAAACAACAAATGCTGGAGAGGGTGTGGAGAAAAGGGAATCCTCTTGCACTGTTGGTGGGAATGTAAATTGATACAGCCCCTATGGAGAACAGTATGGAGGTTCCTTAAAAAACTAAAAATAGAATTACCATATGACCCAGCAATCCCACTACTGGGCATATACCCAGAAAAAACCATAATTCAAAAAGACACATGCACCCCAATGTTCATTGCAGCACTATTTACAATAGCTAGGTCATGGAAGCAATCTAAATGCCCATCGACAGAAAAATGGGTAAAGAAGATGTGGTACATATATACAATGGAATATTCCTCAGCCATAAAAAAAAAAAAAAAAAAAACGAAATTGGGTCATTTGTAGAGACGTGGATGGACCTAGAGACTGTCATACAGAGTGACATAAGTCAGAAAGAGAAAAACAAATATCGTATATTAACACATATATGTGGAATCTAGAAAAATTGTACAGATGAAACAGTTTGCAGAGCAGAAATAGACACACAGATGTAGAGAACAAACATATGGACACCAAGCGGGGAAAGTGGGGATTGTTGTAGTTGGGGGGGGAGTTGTGGGATGAATTGGGAGATTGGGATTGACATGTATACATTAATATGTATAAAATAGATAACTAATAAGAACCTGCTGCATAAAAATAAAATAAAATAAAATTCAAAAAATAAAAGAAAGTTCAAACTAGATTGTTAAGAATAATAAAGCAAGTAGCAAAACACTAAAAAAAGAAGAAGAAGAAGGATAGTGATATAAACTAGGATGGAGGTCATCAGAAAGAAGTTGATTATTTGGGAGGCAGTATGAAAAGACTTGGTGATTGACTGGACATAGGAAATTCAGGGATAAGGAGGATTCAATAATACATTCTAGGTTGGTTCCGAGCATCATGACTGGGTGAAGGTACAGAGAATGTCATTGGAACAAATGTTTATTTGTGGAGGGGAATAAATTAACTTTTAGTTATTTTAGTTTGGGGTGATTGAAATGTTTAGTCAGCAATAATGTATATGAATTTGAATCTTGAAAGATAATTCTAGCTTGGGCATGTATATTTACTGTCATTAAAATATAGTTAACAAAAATCATAGAAAAGCAATAGACAGGAAAGAAGAATCTATTTAGACGAGCTCTTTAGGCCAACCATATTTAAGGAATACATGATGCAAAGAGGGTGTATGATGGAGTCAGAGTAGATACAGTATGAGAAATAAGAACAAGGAGAATGCCTAACCAAAAAACCACCAAAAATTTTTGAAAAGGAAGAAGAGGTCAACACTGTAAACTGCAATAGACAATAAAGAAAAAAAGAAAAATGCTTCTGTTGTGTCTAGCATTAAGAGAGTTATTTGGGGACAATAACAAAAAAGTCAGAAGTCAGGTTACAGATGGTTGACAAGTGAATGAAAGGTTAAAAAGAATGGCTGACTACTGCAAGGAGGGAGGGAGGAAGAAAGAACAATTGATCAATAGAAGAAATTTATACATAGGGCAGACTAGCTTTGCAAGACAGTGTCTGGCAAACAGTAGGTATGCAATCAATATTTCTTCAAGAAATAAATGACTGATCATCAGAATGAATGAATGAAATGAATGGGGAGAATAATGTAACAGGTAGGATAAAATGAGGGAAATGTAACAGGTTTACAATAATTATATTACTTTCATGTTCATTGAGCTGCTTCAAATCCTTTTGGGAATTAGATGAGATATTCATTACTTAATCAATCAGGAATCTTCACAGTATTCAAATTTGCCATGAGTCTTGCCACATTTCCTTATCCTGGGACTTGTAAGTAAAATCATGGGAAAGGAAGGAAATTGAGCTAACATTTATTCATTGTGAGTACTTTGCTGGCATTATTGCATTTGATCTTTGAACAATCCTGTGAGGCAAGTATTATTATTTCATCATCTTACAAAAGAGGAAACTGAAGTTCAGAGGGGTTAAGTGATTTGCCTGAGGTCTTACATCATTATTTATAGGGTACTATTCTAAGCTATCAGAATCACCACTATAAATACTGTATGAAAGAGGAAAATAGGCCTGTGAGTACAATTTAAAAACCTTTCCAACTGGAGAAATTGAGTGGCAATAGAATATGTTTAGAAAAACAGCATAGGAAGTAGGAAATTCTTCAAATACTAAAGTATACAGAAGATGAGAGTGTTGGTTTTAGAATCAGATTGTCTGTGTTCTATGACCTTGAGCAAGTTATACATCCCTCCTTATGCCCCAATGTCTTCAGATGATAAATGGGGATTCGAATTTTCCTCCCCGGTGCATTAAAATTTATGCAAAATATTTGACACAGTGCCTGCCACATGGTAAATGCTTAATTCATGACATTTATTTCTATCATTGGTATCATTATTTTTTACTAGAGTGACACAAAAAAGGAAAATCATAACAGTGATATTATCTTTTAAAGGTATTTGGAGACCCTATAATTAAAAAGTACAAAAGTTATATTACAAAACCTTGTCTCAGAGTAATTTCCGTCTAAAACAACTCTAGTGGTCTCATGGGTGAAACATATATGTTGGCTGCCAAAGGATATGAGAGTTGGGTCAGATTTCTCCAAAATCTATACCTGAAACTCATGAAAGAACAAAAAATAATTGCTCTGCTTACATTATAGAGATTGTGAAATGAAAATATCCTTGAGCTCTGTAGCTTAATGATAGGGTGACTTGCTTTGGAATGGTGGGTATGCATTATAGAACACATGTAGCCATGTTGACAGGGCAATGCTAATATGTCCACCCTGCTGTGGAATAAACCAACTTGAAAACTCCAAGAAAGAGAAGACAATTCTATTTTTCTGGCTGTTCTGAAAAATAACTATCCTTAAAATAGTGACATCCCATCACTCTAAAGTAAACCACTGAATCCTCTATCCTGACCATGATGCCAAGCCTCTTTGGTGCAGCCACCCATCTCTGGATGAATTTAGTATTGGAAAGGGAGTTTCATCAGTGAAGATGATACTTTTTCCTCATGATGGTCATAGCACTGGCTAAATGAATTGAAGGATATAATTTAAAAACAAATCCACATGAAAACAAAAATGAGATTCTGGAAGAAATCAGGATCACAAAGTAAAGTTATTTATTGAGCATGGAAACTTGACCTTTGAGCAGCAAAGTTTGCAGAGACCACGTCCTGTAATGGAAACAAATTCCTTATAGGGTGCCTATGGGAGTTCAACAGCACATAAAAGTAAAATATAGCTGAGGGCTAGAAATGATGAAAAGATGACCTGTGGTCCCTGGGCATAGCTTCAGCCTAAAGAAACATTTTACTAGCTTGGGATAATAAGAACAGCAAACTATTTTCTCTCCCTCATTTCTGTTCTCACTACCTTTGAGTATAAATATCATCTATGGACAGTGAATAGAAATACTACAGAGAAGCATAACTGACTGGAAGAATATGAATGAACTATGTGCAAAAACAGAATAAAAATGGATATACATGCAATGAATGTGTCCCTAGACAAAACTATCAGAGGAAATATACGATTGTGCTTAAGAGCCCAAGCACTAGCATCAAACTGTCTAGGACTGAATCCTATATCCATCAGGTGTTGACAGTGTGGCTTTTGGCAACTCATTTAACTTCTCTCAGCCTTGGTTTTCTTATATGTAAAATGGGGATCACATTGGTACCTATGTCATGGTAATACAATGAAGAAAAGTGTTTTTCCCATTTCTTAACTGTGAGTTTTTCTAGGTCTCAAAGTACATTTCAAGTATTCATCTTTATATATCCAATTCCTAATAGAGTGTCTGGTGCAAGTAGGCACTAAAATATTTGTTGAATAAATATGTAATAAATTATTCCTTTGATACAACCACTGAACTATATAAGAATTTTCCTATAATACACCCAGATTTATGTTTTATTTAATGCCAAACAAGATCAAGGATTGTTTACATGATCCTCAGCATGCATCTCTGAAAGATTATTTAATAAGAAGAATAAACATTGTAATCAAATCTTGGTAAGCCAAAAAATAGGGGGGTAGGAAAGAACTATTTATTAGAAATAGTTTAACATGGAAAAGTCTAATGGACATTCTAAAATCACATTGCTCCTAAGTGTTATTAGCCATATAAAATTAGGCTGTCAGATGCTGCTTTATGAATAGTCAGTAAGGAAGAAAAAGAATCACAAGGGACAAATCACTGTCATTCACAGAAGACTACCTGGCAGTCTCAGAATTAAGTTCACTCTTCAGGGCACGCTATCCTCAGCTGTTATAAATATGCTGGAATGCCTCTGTCAGCAGGCTCCATAAAGAGGCCACCTCCACCAATATGGTGCTTGTAAGATGCAGTCTGTTGCTCAGAGGGAAAGGGAAAAAAAGACATTTTGTTTCCAATTATTGTCACTTTGCCTTTTAGCTCAGCCAAGCAATTTCATGACCAGTAAGACAGAAAGGATTCTGAGCAGTAGAGTAACTAAACAAAATCCCTCTAATTAAATGACACTTGGCAAGGGCAGAGGATACCCAGAGTCTAGTTTAGAGCAAGTTGTCTCTACATGGGATGAGCAGCTACATTTGAGGGTTAGAAAACACTTTTATTTTTGCAGATTACTCCACTGCCTCTCTGTGAGCCACTTATAGACCATACCTATCTATGAATGTTCTCAGGGGTCCACTGATTTATTAATCTTCATTATATGACATAAAATAAATAGAGGTTTTGGAATGACTACAGTCTTTTATAAATGGTATATAATAGTAGTTCCCTAATCTATTTTTCTGTCTGATGCCCTAAGCAGATATTTTATTTACCAACATATCTGGCATCATTTGAGACTCTAAAGTTTACATATTTAGCCTAGAAGTTGTCAGAGGTCAGAAAGTGGTTTACAGACTGTATTCAGGAAAATCCCAGGATTTTCTTTGTCAAGTCATGGCAGTGGCAGACCTGTGTGATTGTAGTAGAGTTGATCTGTAGCTATCCTTTAAGTCCTAGTTCTGAAATCACAGAACCTCTGGAACTCTGAGATCTAAGAAGCCCCAGGGGCCAGGGCAGGAAGTGAATGCCAATACTTGGCCAAATGCTCTCCATGGCCCACTGAACAAATAGAGAGAACGCTGTTCTATAAATCAGAACACAGAATATCAATGATTATAGTCTTAACAGTCATTTGAGGTCTATATGGCTGTTGTTCTAGAATCTTTTAATGGGAATCACTGAGCTACCTCCTATCCTAGGAACCACGAACCTCTGGTGGACTCTGTGGAATAACCAAGGGTCTTCAAAATCCAAATGCAGAGGAAGCATTGTTAGTAGAATGGAAAAATATATTTTTTGCACCCAAATGTACTTTGCAAATATATATTGACACTGATAAATACAACAAATTTATTTAAAACATTTCCTGAAAGCATATCTATTGATTGCTACATTTTTTTTATTATTAAATGATTCTAAAAGTTGAACTGACAGCAAGACATTGTGGGACTGTAAAAAAAATGTTGATAATCAAGTGCATTCCTCTCTTTCAAAAGACTCTAGAAGCACCTCCACAGAGAAAATAATAAAGTTGATAAGCATAAAAATGGATAGGGAAATAAAGGAGAAATGTTTCAGCTACCAAATTTTCAACCCAAAGAAGAGATCTGGAGTGACTGAAGCTTATTCCAGGTGCACTAAAACTTGTCTATCTACCTCCATACAGGAAAAGCCTTCTGCTGTAAGATACATATTAACTTGGCTCTCTAATTAGTACTTAGATATTTTTCTCCTTATTCTTCCTTTGAATGACAGCAAGATCTAACACTAAATTTGCCAACCTTCTATTGCAGCATAAATTTTATGAGACTTTCAGTAAGCCATTATTCTATCATTTTCTATCTGTAGAGATCTTAGTCATAAATGGGTGGCTCATCCTGACATGCTGGGATTAAAAAAAAAAAAAAACTTTTATCTTCTGATACGTGAAACTGTCTACACGTTTTAATATCGAATATATCCTCCAAGTCAAACTCAATTCCCCAAGTAGTACAGAAGGTGCAATCTAAACATTTCAGGTAGGAATGAAACATTTACATAGAGAAATAGTTCTTTTTTTTTCTTTTCTTTTTTTTTTTTTTTTTTTTTTTTGCGGTACGCAGGCCTCTCACTCTTGTGGCCTCTCCTGTTGCAGAGCACAGGCTCGGGACACGCAGGCTCAGAGGCCATGGCTCACGGGCCCAGCCGCTCCGCGGCATGTGGGATCTTCCCGGACCGGGGCACGAACCTGTGTCCCCTGCATCGGCAGGCGGATTCTCAACCACTGCATCACCAGGGAAGCCCAGAGAAATAGTTCTTGCTAATAGTGTCTAAAATGATTTCTATTTTATTCACCAAGACATGAGATAGAATGCTTCCCCCTACTGATGACCTTCACATTATGACAGGTCATATAGAACCCCAAAGCTTAATTATTAACAATAAGTTTTCCAAAGACAGACATTTAGCCCTTTTTTTTTCTCATATCATGTTGGGTCATTACCGTCTAGCACAATAACTAGTACATTGTAGATATTTGTTAGTTTTTGAATGAATAAATGAATTAATGAGTAGATGAGTGAATTACTTCAGCAATTTAGTGACTCAATGAACTTACTTTAGCCTAAAATAATGAGCTCAGTAGTGGAGACAAGGTGTAGTTTGGGATGAGGGGATGGGGCTTTAGAATCCATAACTCCATAACCTTTTCCCCAAAGGTACTTCAAATAAATATGAAATCCAAGTTAAAATATTCTTTGTATTTCTATGTAAACTTCAATTTGAGAACAGTCAATTGGCACATCCTTCCAAGAAGACTATCCCCAACTCATG
Source organism: Mesoplodon densirostris (assembly GCF_025265405.1). Lineage (NCBI taxonomy): Eukaryota > Metazoa > Chordata > Mammalia > Artiodactyla > Ziphiidae > Mesoplodon > Mesoplodon densirostris. The sequence goes on from NC_082668.1 coordinate 26,913,809, forward strand.
CCTGTTTTACAAAGAAATTCAAGGTGGATAGACCTAGAGTCTGTCATACAGAGTGAAGTTAGTCAGAAAGAGAAAGACAAATACCGTATGCTAACACATATATACGGAATTTAAAAAAGAAAAATGTCATGAAGAACCTAGGGGCAAAACGGGAATAAAGACACAGACCTACTTGAGAATGGACTTGAGGATATGGGGAGGGGGAAGGGTAAGCTGTGACAAAGCGAAAGAGAGGCATGGACATATATACACTACCAAACGTAAGGTAGATAGCTAGTGGGAAGCAGCCGCAGAGCACAGGGAGATCAGCTCGGTGCTTTGTGACCGCCTGGAGGGGTGGGATGGGGAGGGTGGGAGGGAGGGAGATGCATGAGGGAAGGGATGTGGGAACAGATGTATATGTATGACTGATTCACTTTGTTATAAAGCAGAAACTAATAAAAAATAAAAAAATAAAAATAAAAATAAAAATAAAAATAAATAAAAAATAAAAAAAAGAAATTCTAGAACTGCAATTCAATCAATGATTAAGCCAAATACATATTTTTTTCATTCCATTTTCCTCCCAAATATTTTGTTAAAATTTCCAAAATTCTACACAAGTCTGCCCCCGCATTATCTTTCTCAATTACTCTGAATCATTAGAATATAAGGCCCACAAGGACAGGGATCTTGGCCTATTTTGTTCAATAATGTATGTGAAGCACCCAGAACAGTGCCCTGCTAAAACAGACACTAAATAAATATCTGTTGCATTTTTTAACGTTTCACCCACCATAGCCTTTGATGCTTCATATCACTGTGTAACACTCTGCATACATTCATCCCTTGTTATCTGACTTGATACCTTATTTTCCAAATTATTTTTCCTTAATCAAAACCAATTTTAAAAAAAAGAACACTATAACCAATATAGTGGAGACATTTAGTCATTAATTGGACTCCTACTTAGACACTGTTTCTTTGGGAGCTTAATAGTGCCTACTGGAAGACCCTTCCACTGAGTGAAACGACAGGAAGTTGCCAAAGCAAGGGGGTGAAATAATTATACTTACCCAGATCAGCAGTTATACTTTGGAAAGCACTGTTATATACACCATCTTATTCAATCTTCACACCTGTTTTGTAGAGTCAGAAAGACCTATTTTCTCAATATTTAGAAGAAGCAGCTGAAGCTCAGAGAGGCTGACTTGCCCGAGGTATACACAGCTAGTAAGTTTGACCCTTTTCCTCCCATTTCCCTTGGAAATTTGCTTTCTATCCAACACATTAGGTCCAAATACATTCTACAGAGTTAGGTACTTAGGAAGTTACAGACAAACCAACAAATAATAAATAGAGGCAAGGATATGTATCATATTCACCAGTTGGATTGTTGTGCAATAGCTTTAATAAAACTGATGTGTAAAATGAAATACTGAAGAACAAGCCTTAATCTCCTTGAAACCAGACCTCCAGTGGAACAAATCTATGTGCAATAAAAATTGGAAAACTGTACAGAAGGCAGAGAAGTACGTAAAGACACAGGTGGACAACTTTTCAAAGTGAAAGAGATAATTGTAATTCTGCAGGGATGCACACCCACCAGACCATGTGGCAGCTGCTTTCTAGACCTCTGTCACACTCTGCTCTGCATGCCCCTGAAGTCAGTGGGGGAGGAGGGCTTCCTTCCTTTCTCACTAATCATCCTTGACATCCAGTTGGCACACCCATCAGAGACAGTCTATTTGTGGCTTTCTAGGTCAGCCTGGCACTGTGGGAGGAGAGTGTCCATATTTATAGGTAGCATAGGGTTGTAATTAGTGTTACTCTACATTATTTGGGGGAGCTCTGGGTTACCTGTTCTGTTGCTGGGATTCAATTTGCAGGTGTGTTCCTGTGTCCTTTGAGGGAGGCATATTCAACTTAAAGACGCTTAAGCTATAGGGCCCCTCACTTGCATGGGCCCCTTCCAAGACCCTGGGAAAAGGTAGTACCTGCCCAGAGTCATGTTTTTGTAAAATGTATAAAAACTGCTATATTTTTCTATTCTATCTACTTCTTTGTTATCTTTTCCCTTGTGTCTGGTGCTATTGACATAGCTACTGGTACCTCTTGGAGCTGGCTAAAGGTGGATTACATTTGAGATACATTAATTTGGGTTTATAGGATATATTTGTACAGTTTACAGTCACTTCCCTGTATAGTTAAGTTACTACTAACAAGATTGCCCAGCTAGTAAGTGTAAGAGATGCCACTCAAATTGACCTTTGTCTGACTCCAATGCTAATGATCTTAACAGTGAACAATATGGTCCTTCATATGCTTAGTGATCCATCACAAGCATTTGATTCCTTAACCTAAAGGCAAGAGAAGAGAGTCTCAGTTACTTGCCAACATTTATACCAGATCGTGTTTCTTCACCTGGCCCTGACACACCTGTCTAGCTTTATTGCTGACTGCTCCATCCTTGTACGTACCACAATATGCTACAATTCCCTGTATCCTATCCATATACATCTTCTCGTACACGTTGTTTCCTTGGCCTGAAATGGTCTGACCCAACAATATGTCTACAGATTCTTATTAAATTCTTGTTGATTTAGTATGAAATACTGACATTCACAAATATAAAATTCATAATATGCTAATACTATGAGGACACCAATGACAATTGCCTAATAAGAGTTGTCAAATCAAACAGTATTTAAGAATACTCATGGTAAATAAAAATTTGTAATGCCCCAAAATCTTACAGTTCAAATGAGAAAGTTTTTTCATAAATGTAGCAGTTCCAAAAATTTACATGACAACACCAATAAATAGTTGTAAAGATGAACAATACTTTACATGTTGTCAATAATCAAGTATAATTTTTATCAACCCTGGTAAAGAAAGGACTTGGGCTTCCCTGGTGGCGCAGTGGTTGAGAGTCCGCCTGCCGATGCAGGGGACACGGGTTCGTGCCCCGATCCCGGAAGATCCCACATGCCGCGGAGCGGCTGGGCCCGCGAGCCATGGCCGCGGAGCCTGTGTGTCCGGAGCCTGTGCTCCGCAACGGGAGAGGCCACAGCAGTGAGAGGCCCGCGTACAGCAAAAAAAAAAAAAAAAAAAAAAAAAAAAAAAAAAAAAAAGAAAGGACTTAATTATGTTTCTCTTTTCTCTATAGAAAATGAGATTGCAGAATTGTTGTCACAAATCATGCAACCAAAATGTAGGTTAAAAGATATTACAGAGGTATGTTGAGCATTTAAATAATAAAAAATAGTGTGTTATATTTCTGGATTTTGTGCTTTGTAACATTTGGTGCCTCTTCAACATGTACACATCATTGTGATTTCTTTTTTTCACTCTACATATTTCTTTTGTTTTGGTAATTTTACATTCTTCTTCCTGAAGAATACCCCCAAATTGTATAAGCTTCAGGCACCGCAACACCTAACTTTGTTGGAGGAGGACTTTAAAAGAAAACACAGATTAATTATGTGTCTACAGATCTGAGTTTAGATGCTCTCAGGAAAGCACAAAGGGTCTCCCTGGCAATACAGAGAGGAGACAAGTCATCTGGAGCAAACGAAATAAACTCCTGCCCTGCTTCAGGACTCAGCAAAGGAAGCCCTGGGGAATCAGGAATGTGACACTCTGTATTGTTTCATGGATTTGCTTCTTCAGGCAATTATAAACCATACAGGGAGGATTCTTAGGAAAGTTGCTCTCAACAGACTTGCATTTTGGTGGTGCTGATGCTGGACAGCTCATTGGGGAGAAGGTTCTGCACATCTTCTAGTTGGGGGAAGGGCATAGAGGACAGCCTAAGGGAGTTACCAAGAAGGACTGCTGAGACCAGGATATCTGACCAGGTGGCAAAGGGGCCAAGAAGCGTTCTATTGAAGCAATTGATCCATAGGATGCTAAGTACAGGATAAGACCTAATGGAAAAAACAGCAATTCTCAGTGGGAGCCATACCACAAAGAGAGGGTGTTTTGGAAATTTATAGATATATTTTTGGTTGTCACAATGATTGTGGAGCACTGCCAGATTTAGTGGGCAGGTACCCTGGATGGTCTTCAATGTGCACAACAGTCAAGTCTAATAAAGGACTATTCTACACTCTGCACACATTTCAAATGTTCTGCTGGATAGTGATGTAGAATGGCTGACCACCTTATTGATAATCATTTGGGTCTTTTATATAAACACAAAATACTTTTGCATGATTGTAATATAAACTGAATTTTATACCATGTAAATAATGGGAATTTGTTTATAACTTCCCCCAGGTTTGTTCATCTTTTCCAAATATCATGACCCTCCTGGCAAAGCAGCGTATTTTATTCCCATTATTAATATACTGTACCTGAGTCATTCTTTATTTGTAGCTGTTGCATTTACAGAAATTGTACACATACATAGAAATGCAGTTATGTTTCACTGACTTCAAATTGTCAAATGGAAGGAAAAAGTTTTTTAAAAGTCTTACAACCTATTCACTATAAGTAGATACAAGAACCTATTTTATTATGTATTCTATTGTGGTGGTTCTTCAATGTGTTTATAGCATCAGCAGATAATTCAGAGATGTTCACAACATTATTTTTTATTTATTTATTTTTTTGCCCACTAAAATTGCCCACTAAACTTTGGTTTTTCAAATATGAACAGTAAGCCAGTCGGTTGAATCAAGTAATAAAGGCAAAAACAGAATTTACAAGTGAAGGAGGGAGGCTGTAGTCTGGGAACAGTGAATAATGTGTACATATTTTTAGCTAAGCCTATTGACTGGAAACTAGCATGGAAGCATTTTGACTTTGAATAGGACAAGTAGGATATAAAAGAAGACAATTTCAGTCATTTATGGATTCTCTAGAAAGCCTTGACTGTTTCAGATATAGGCATTCATGACAGGTTGTGTTATGTTCCCGTAGTTAGGCCTGCACCATATCCTTCATTAGAGTTTTTAAATATTGACATACATAATATTTTATTTTAAATTACTTTACTTATCTTTTATATTGCTATAAAGATACTATATTGAGCTTTTTGGAGTTAGGTAAATAGATGGGTTACATTATCTATGACTTTTATATCAGGTGAATAGATGAATGTTACAAAAATATTGGCTATAAAAAAGGAGTGTTGAGTCTGATAGAGCTGAGGACGAGAAATATTGTGTGAAGCAATGGAAGAAGCTCATGCTTAGAGGTTGGGACTCTCCCCTTGGTCTTAGGAGTCTCCCAACAAGCAGAAAGGGGTCTCTAGCAGAGTGTCTCCCATATTAGAGGAATTCAATTCATGTTTAACATCTGGATGGATGGACTTAAAATAAAATTAGGTTCCACAACCTCCATGTGCCTCTGGAAAGAGAATAAAGGTTTTTTGTTTTGTTTTGTTTTGTTTTGTTTTAAGGAAATGATCCACTGAATAGAAAGGTTATTTAAGTCGGCTGTTTCAGAGGAACTGTAGGTAGAGAAACAAGTAAAAGAAACTCAAAATTTACCCTCACAAACTCTTTCTATTTGGCCTGCAGAAGCTCAACTAAGCATCTTTTAAAAATCAATAATTTTTAATGTTACTAGACATAAAAACAGAAGCAGATTCATAGGCTATGATTAATAAAGGTAAAAATTTGTTCCTAATAACCAAAAACAGCTAGGCCATGTTAGATATGTTTGCAGCCAAAAACGTTTATGGCTTTACAAAGAAAATGGCCAATTCAATCTGGATATTGCATTATTTCAGAGAAAGTGTTTCACTTATCAGAGTGCACACATACCAGCATTTCACTCCATTACAGTCACATCATGATATTTCTCAAAATGATGGAGACTGTCATACGTATATATATGTGTGCATATGTGCATGTGTATAAATGTATACATACACATGCTTATCCATAGACTCTTGTTCCCCCTCCCAAAGTAATAAATTAATATCCATAGTGAGTTTGTCTTAGAACCACAATGCTGTTATCCTTGAAATGCTTCTCAAAAGGCTATTCATTTTGTTGCATTGATTAGGATTTCATCTTGCCAAGACCTATAGTAATCAAGCATTTATAGCTTATAGAAAAATTCCACTCAAATTGAGAATTTTGCTTATTAAAATATATCTTAATAAACATGACATAAGTCACGAACCAGAAAGAGATTTTTGCAAAGTACATAACCAACAAAGCATTTAAATCCCAAATTTAACTAAATTCAAAATATCAATAAGAAAATGACAGGAAGAAAAAAAAGAAAAACCCAGGGAAAAGAAAAAGAGCAAATTCCTGAACAGGAATGTCACAGATGAGCAAATATGAAGACTCATTACTAAAAAAAAAAAAAAAAAAAAAAAAAGCCAAACCCTTACATAATCATTGAAATACAAATTCAAACCAAAGAGAGATATTTTTTTAAGCCACTAGATTGGTAAAGATTTAAATTCTAAGAATATCAAGAATTGGCAAATATATAGAACAATGGGAGCTAGTAAGCATCAAACAATGACAAAAGATCTAGTGAGAGGATTTGGTAATGAGTTCCAATGAAATAAGCAGGGGTGGTTCGGCCCAGACAGGGTAATGGCAGATAGTCATATTTAGTTCCTGGAAACCAAGAAGCCCCAAGGCAGTTAGTGGTTCTGTAGCGAGGAATACAGCAGCAGGAAGGAGGTCTGAGAGTCAAAATCTGGGCCCCTACTGTGTATTGGGTTCTGGTGTGAAACTCCAGGGCTGAACACTGACAGGAACAAGGCAGAGCACAGATCTCAGAGGAACTGGCAATGAGAAGTCAAAGTAGAGACAGAAGTACAGGGAAATGAGGCTATCATCCATTCTCAGAAATTGAGGTACAAAGTACAAGATTGGTTAGAAGGAAGGGCCCTGCAGCTAATACAGGCCTGAACTTGCAGGTGGATGAAAAAGTACACAAGCTCTAAGGACTGAAGTGATGAAAAAGCTAGCAGCATAAAAGGCTCTTGTTTCATTCCTGCAGGTAACTTCCTACACACCTGAGTAGTATGACAGGAATTGCTTGACCAGAGTTGGGCTTTAAAGCTGACCATGGAGGACAGAGAATCAGAACAGCTGTGATCCCAGCTGTTTCCATCCACTCCTGGAGCACAGTCTTTGTATCCAGCAGCACCTAGAACACATAGTATAATAGTCTCCACTAAATACCGTTGAACGAATGAACAGACCCATGTGCGTATCCCCCATGAACACATGATTTGTCAATAGCCACACCAATGTTGCAGAGAAATCTCTTGGTGGGAAGCTTGAAATCTGTGGTAAAATCTATCTCTTTCAAAAATCTAACCAGGCTATTATATACACTACCAAATGTAAAATAGATAGTTAGTGGGAAGCAGCTGCATAGCACAGGGAGATCAGCTTGGTGCTTTGAGACCATCTAGAGGGGTGGGATAGGGAGGGTGGGAGGGAGATGCAAGAGGTGGGGGGGGATATGGGGATATATGTATACATATAGCTGATTCAACAGAAACTAACACAACATTGTAAAGCAATTATACTCCAATAAAGGTGTTTTAAAAAAAAAACAAAAAACTAACCAGGAGAGTAAATCAACCTGAGACTTAGGAATTCCCAATCCTCAGGTAACGTCATATTTTAGATCACCACCTCCCCCCATGACTCCTGTCATCTCATAGCTCCTTCACTCCAAGTAGCTCCTGTAGCTCATTCCCACACAAGAAGCACCTGCTAGAAACACACATACATATTTCTTATTCTCCCTTTCTAATTTGCACAAGATCGAGCTTCTTTTTTTTTTTTTTTTTTTTTTTTTTTGCAGTACGTGGGCCTCTCACTGTCGTGGCCTCTCCCGTCGCGGAGCACAGGCTCCGGATGTGCAGGCCCAGCGGCCATGGTTCACTGGCCCAGCCGCTCCGCGGCAAGTGGGATCCTCCCAGACCCGGGCACGAACCCGCGTCCCCTGCATCGGCAGGCGGACTCCCAACCACTACGCCACCAGGGAAACCCAGATCGAGCTTCTTAAGTAGAGTTTGAGCTCCTTCCCTAAGTTGTAAAATAACAGTATTCATACAAAGCAGCACATATTTTGTATATAACTGGATAGCAAAATAAGTGTTAGTAGAGCTTCTGATGTCTTTTCTATATATAGTCATCAATTTGAATGGCACGTTAATGGTCAAAATGCCTACTAGTACAACTCAAGAAATTCTCATTTTCCAAGTCACCTGTCCATATCAACACCTGTTAATACCCTCTCTTAATCATTGAAACTGAGCAGGACCCTATGGGGCCTTCCCAGGGACAGACCTCCCTCTTATGGCCCCCACCTCTTATTTACAGCAAAGCTTTAGCCTCCTAGGTCTTCCCCAAGTTCCAAAGAGCAAATTTAATCAGAGAAGTGAGAAAATGCAGAAAACAAAAGAAAACAGTCAAGCAAGACAGAATAATAATAGTTTATCCATAAAACAAAGCCAAGGACCTTTATTTCCTCCTCAAGGGCTACAGATAATATCCTGAACCATATCCTTGAGTTGTTTGGCAATTACTAAAACCCCCACAAGTGGAAGAATTTAACTGCATGTTGACCACCAGCATGCAGACCCCAGACCAGTTGAGCCAGAAAAGTGGTAACTGAGATTCCCTTAAACATCACCCTGTTACCCCACCATCAAGCAATCAGAGAATTATGCAGTATGAGCTGATCAGGCAGTCTGCAACCACACCTCTAACCTTGCCTTCAAAACCCCTTCCCTGAAAGCCATCTGGGAGTCTTTTGAGCATGAGCTTCCTGTTCACCTCGCTTGGCCTTGCAATAAACACTGTACTTTCCTTCACCACAACCCTGTGTCAGTAAATCGGCTTTACTGTATGTCAGGTGATCGGACCCAAGTTTGGTTTGGTTTGGTAACAATATTATATGTTCATCTTAAACTTCCTATTGGCATTATAAATGAAACTATATCCTAGGTAATATCTCATTCTAGCTTTTTTCTCTAATCTCAATTGTACCTCTATTGGAACAAAACTCAAAACCAATTTTCTTTTTCAGAGCTTCTCTTGCCAGTTCTTAGCTTCCTTTTTACTGGTGGTTGACTTCTGTCCATAAATACCAGCAGTTTCAATAATAGATATGGATAGATGGAAAAGACTTACCAGAAATCATTATATTTCTAGAGATCTCAAAAGTTTCTCAGCATTATTATACTCAGCTATACCATAGTATGCCATAATAATTACTTCATTCACTCATTCACTTACTCACTGTTGGATGAGTGGTTACCTTGTGTTTTAGGTGTTGAGAGTGATTTGAAGTCCTATACGGTATCAGCTAGTCTCAGAATGAACACAGTCCCATCAAGAGGCCAACTATTTTTCATCATTTGGCAGCCTGCTGCCAAGGTGGCAAAAATAACGTTGTGTCTCTGACCAAGTTCTTTTGCTGCACAAGCATTTCACATGAAACTCATCAATAATTAAGAGCCACTACAAATTCTCTTCAGCTTTTTGGAAGCTAATGAAAACACCTGTGATTTAAAAATTGGGCAATTTAAAAAATCTTTTCTGAGTCTCTTCATTAAGACATTGTTAAGGAGACTCCATGACTTAAAATCCTAAACCCCCCTTTCTGGAATACAAACTGTAGTGATTAAAGCTTAGAAATGCAACCAATATGAGACAACACCCTTGGCACTAAAGTGTATGTAAGCAGGGCATGAACAAAATATTTAACTCAGTAAAAAGCACTACCTGGTCTAGATGTTGTTTTCTGCTCATATGTTTTCAAGATTTTTTTTTTCTTTAGTCTAAACATGGTAACCCTGCTTAACAATAACCAGGCAGGATGTTGTTTGCTACTTACAAAATAATTAAAATAAAATATATGAATTAAATTGGATTATTTGACTTAAAGTACTTACACCACTGATCTTTCCTTTTCATCAGCAGCTGGAGAAATGCAGGGAAAACACCACGCTTCAGTTCAGCTATACTTTATAGCCTGACCGACACCAGATGCTAGGATTATTCTAGAAATGTAATTAGTTTCAATTAACTAACATCTGGCCAAACATAAACATCCTATTTGGGATTCAGGTAAAGGAAAACACATTCCTACAGAGCAAGCTGGTTTACTGAACAGTCTGAAAAAGTTTAAGAAATTCTATTTATGTCATTGAGAAAGAACTACTTTATTAGAACTGGTTTTTAAAATGTATTCCTAGAGATTTTCTCCATCTCTATGTTTCTGGATTAACCTCCGATATAATTGCATGAACCAAAATCTGTTTATATAATACCAGGTCAAATCCTATCCCATCAAATACCAAGTCAGCTGAAATCTCTGCATGTCTCAACTCCAGCCAAGAGCTCGTCTATTTCAAGAAAACATTTAAATCTATTTTCAGCATTGCAAAAGAAACATCCCCTTGGAATTGGCTGTGATAGGATTTGTGTGGCTCTTCCATGGGATAATATGTTTGAGGGAAGAATTTGGCTTTGTGATAGTTATAAGTGATTCTTTACTTGGGAGCTGTACATAACAATATAGATGATAAATCTGTAAGCTGATGAGCTGAATGTAGAGGTCAAACTAAATACCACCAGGCTTAGTAGGAATAAAATCACACTTTATTAAAGAGAACTTTTTCTATATATGGGTTTATTGGGCCACCTGCACGATACACTTCTATTCAAATTTGAGACTTTAGAGAATGTATATCCGCCAATGAGCTGAACACTGTCAACACAGAGAGCAGATTTCAATCTGTAACTAGAAAATGGTCAAGAACTTAAGTCTTGTAATATCTAACTGGGAAAACATTTGGTTTCTTGCTCATTTCCATATTTGTAATATTCAGATAAAATTACCTTTAATCATCATCCATACTAAAGACTCAAATCAAAAAGCATGTTCAAATTCAAGGGATTGAAAAAATTTGATGCTAATGTGGTCTCAAGCCTTCTACCAAATAAAGGTTTGTAAAGCACTTTGGCACTCTACACTTCTGTAACCATAGAAAGAGACAAATTGCAGAGGTCACATTTGACTTCTGGAAAATCCTTTCCTATTTTACCTGTTCTATGTGTAGAAGGAGATTGTCCTTGGTGACAAATTTCATTCTATTAGCACCAGTGCCATATTCCTCACAGCCCAGCTCAGACACACAGATCATACACGTGGGATAAAGAGCACACAAAACTAAGGCACATATGCAAGAGTGACAAGATATATTTAAGCAACTAAAAAACAACTTCAAATTTATTTCTTACTTTTGCATTCATCATACTAAATTTTCCCATTTAGAAAGGAAAACTCACACACAGGCACACACACACACACACCACAAGGACATTTCCTTAATACTATTTACCTCTTTCTAATTTGTGGCCAAAATTCTAGATGGAGTAATTTACATTAACTCTTCCATTTTTTCCTCACTCTCTCCCCCCTGAACCATGCTGTACTTTCATCCTTTTGCTGAAAAACAGGAATTTCTCAATGCTTCTCTTCCATTATCTCTATGTTGAGTTGAACACAATGAACTTTCCCCCTACTTGGAAATACTCTACCATGTTGGCTTTCAACACACTTGCTTCTATCCTCAGCTCCCCACCTATTCCTTTCCTATCTACTGGCTCCCCTTCCTCTGTATTCTCTTTAAATGTTGGTGTTGCCTTGGGTGTCCTCATGCTATGCAGTCTCCATAGCCAAGCCCATTTATTACTTCAACCACCACCTCTATGGTGACAACTAATGAATCTATATTTTTACCCCATATCTTCTTTTCAAGCTCCAGGCCTATATTTCAAACTGCCAACTACTTAATCAGCCTAACATGATTGTTCTCTAGATATCTCAAACTCACTGTGTCCAAAATGAACCTTCTCAACCCTACTCTTACTAGTTCCTCCTGCTGAATTCCCAGTGTAATGTCATCATCTACACTATCTCCCAAACCAGAAGCATGAGTATCATCCAATTTCCTCTGTCTTCTGGTACTACTGCTTTAGACATCTTCTCTCATTTGGATAAGTAAGAAGCCTCATATCAGCTCCTTGCTTTGAGACATGACGTTCCCACCTTCAACCCCAGGCTGTGACAATCCATCTTTCACAGTCTAGATGCAAATCTGATGTCACTCTCTTGATAACAATCTATAAATGTCTTCAGGATAAAAGTCAAATCCTCTCACTTAGGAAATGCCTTTTTTGATCAGATCTGTATCAACTTTTTCAAAACTTGTATGCCACCAACTCTGATGTGCTAGATGATCATTTGTCAGCTTGGTTACACTGGGAACTGTTTTCTAAAATCCCCTTTCCTATAGAATTCCAGGTTAGAATTAACCAAAAGTAAGATCATGAGAGATTTGGGAAGCAGAAGTGAAGCAACCAACAATACACTGTTAAGGTCATTGATGTTTAGAGGCTATGGGAGAGAGATACAGACATGCTGGAGAGTCTCAGCTTCGTCTCTTTCCTTCCACTTCCAGGTTTCATTCCTGATTGCTGACCACGCTGAGTGACAGAGGTTTCAGTCTGAAAAGAATGCACTTTACTGCAAGTTCACAGAGGTAGTAGCCATGAAGATTAACAAATGTCCATAACTCTTATACCAGCATTCCTTTGCATCTCTACCTCAGAAGCAGTTTCTACGTCACAGATTTCCTCTCCAGCTCCATACTAGGGCTGGTGAGTAATATATTTCTTGTCCTTTTGGACCTTTACTTCCCCAACTCCTATAATTGTGTAACATCTAATTCTTATGATAGATTCCTTATTCCATAACACCACCTGACAAAACCCTGACACGTCTGATGCACAATCTTTATGTACCACCTTGATATACTTGAGGTTCTCCATACATGCCCTGCTTTTAAGTGCTTGTGCCCATGCTGTTCCCTTGGCCTGCTATTCATTTTCCTCTACTAGTCTTCTCCCCATATCTTCCTGACTAATTTCTGTCAGTCACAGTCTTCACTACAGTATCACCTCCTGTTGGAAAGATTTCCCTGCTATCCATGCCCTGACATTATTATATCAATTACTATAACACAAAACAGTTACTAATTTATATAATTTTTCTAATTACTAAACTATTTATCTCCTGTCACCATCCCTAGATTGTGAGATCCCTGAAGGCAGGCATAATGTTTATCCTGTACCTTCAAAACCTGGCACAAAACTTATAAATGTGATCTGAAGTAGTACCCAGATAAGAAAAAACTCCAGCCAACCAAATCACCTGGCATCCAGATATATGGAACAATACTCTTCTTTATTTTCAAAGACTCTGACCTCAAAAGAACCCACGACAACTGAGGTAAGACCTTTGATAGCAAATAGAGATACTTTTTAGAGTTCAAAACTCAAGTTCAGTGCCCAAAGGGCTGCTATTACTATTTCCATTTCATTCGACAACCTGCTAAAAACTCTCCAGGTACACCTTATTCTCTGCAGCAGAGGTTTTCAAATTAGGTTCCTGAAATCCTGAGATCTCCTTGGAATTGCTTCAATGGTCCATGTAGAGAAGAAGGAGTTGGTATACCGTAGATGGGAGAATATGAGGTGTTATTTTACTCTCTATTCTTACTACATGAGGCTCCCTTTTAGACATATGTTTGGAAGAAAAAACAAAAACAAAAAAAGATGTCCCTTATTTAAGAAAAGTTGAAAAACACTAGCTTATGGAATAATGTCAAAGTTCCTTAGCAGAGCTGGTCAAGATCCCTGTGAACTATGCCCTGCCTAACTCTTCAGATCCTTCTCCTGCCATCCCCTCTCTTTGTATTCTAATAGTTCACAACGTAGAGCACCCTGGTTTATTCTGATTCTGCCTTGGTTCACACTATTCCCTCTGCCTGGAATGCCCCTCCTACTTCTTGCCTAAATACACTCGTGTCAAAAGTAAGCTGAGAGATAACCACCTCCAAGGAAGTTTCTTCTGAAACCACAAGAAAGTTTTCATCCTCTCCACTTGTGTGGTACCCCAAATACATCTCTACGGTAATACAGCATTGCACGGACATTTTTTCCACTGGCTGTTCCATATTCAACTGTGAATGTTGCAAGATGTGTCTTAATCATCCTTGTGCCTCCAGGGCTTAGCATAGGCATCTACACCATGTTCAATAAATCAGCATTGAATAAAACCCTCTCACATATAAAGATCTTAATTCATCAAAAAATTTTAGACTAAAGAAAGAAGAGAAGAAAATGAAATAGAAGGAAACTATTTAGATCCCAGAATGTGCTAGCTGGCTTCCATGTACAGCTTATTTGAGTCTCACAAGAACTCTGACACTGATACAATTGTTCTCATTTTACAGTTAGGAAATTGTGGCTCACAGAAGTTAAGTAAATCCTATGGGATGGGGTATCTAGGAAGAGAGTGAAAAGGATTTGATTTCAGGGTTGCCTGCCTTCAAAGTCTAAGTCTTTATGCCACTCTACATGTGTGATGGTTAATTTTCTGGGTCAACTTGACTGGGCTAAAAGGGATGCCCTGATAGCTGATAAAACATTATTTCTGGGTATGTCTGTAAGGGTGTCTCCAGAAAAGACTAGTATCTGAATCAGCAGATTGAGTAAGAAGATCTCCTTCACAGATATAGTTGGGCATCATTCAATCCATTGAAGACCTGAATAAAATATAAAGGTTGGCAAATTTGCTCTCTTGTTTGATCTGGGATGTTCATCTTCTCCTGCCTTGGACACTAGCACTCCTGGTACTTAGGCCTTTAGACTTGGACTGAAACTTCCACCATTGGTTCTACTGGTTCACAGGCTTTTGAGTTTGAACCAGAACTACACCATCAGGTTTCCTGGGTCTCAAATTTGTGGATGGTGGTAGATTAATACATATTCAAATATGACATCAAAGAAAACTGGCCAAGAGAGTGCACCTCTTCTACCAATGTCTGCATAATATTTCAGCCTGCTTATTTTTTCCAAATTTTCCTGGCAACCAAGATTTTAAAATAAAATATTCCTTTCAAAGAACAGCAGTCTATTTCTAAGTATACACCACTTACTCAGTCAATTTAATAAACACTTATTTAGCACCAACTAAATGCAAGTCACTGCATACAGCCTTATGGGAGACATAAAATGAGAAAGGCATGATCCTTGCCCTTCAGGAGCTCATAATCTAAAAATACACATTAATGACTCTGAATGGAGGCAGATGGTGATAAGTGCTCATGATAGAGGCAGTTACAACGTGCTAAGGAAGCATAAAGCAGGGAGAGATTAATTCCAACTGTGGAGTAATAAAACACCTTGGTAAATTTATCTTTTACTGCACACCAAGAAA
This sequence comes from Mesoplodon densirostris, assembly GCF_025265405.1. Lineage (NCBI taxonomy): Eukaryota > Metazoa > Chordata > Mammalia > Artiodactyla > Ziphiidae > Mesoplodon > Mesoplodon densirostris. The sequence goes on from NC_082668.1 coordinate 26,929,079, forward strand.
GTCTTTTATGACCCAAGCCAAAGAATGCATTTCTTTGTAAAATACCAGGGCTTATTCAAGAAACTAATAGACATGGGTTTTGTTAGCAAGAATAGAATTTAACAATAGAAGCAGCCCTACCTATATGTATTTTCCATACCAGCTGGAGGAAACCCATGGGTCGATTTATTTAAAGGGCTCTCAGTCATTTTGGAAGAGACTGTATGTGGTTCTCCCTACAAACCTATGTCCATTCATAGTATTTCTTTTCAGTTCACTTGTGCACTTAACATGAAACTGAACAGTCAGTCTTGACAAGGAAATGTAGATTTCAAAGGATATAGCTCAGGCCTAACCAATAAAGGATGAAAACAAATCAGATTTTTTTTTCTTTAATTTTAACAGAAAGCAACTACAGTAGCTTAGCTAGTTGAAACCTTGATTTAAAGTTCTTAAATGACTGTGAATGAGGCCAACAGTGCTAAATTACTTCCTCCATGTGCCAAGAAGATTTAGTAGGTGCTGGCACCACTGTACCAGACTAAAGTGGTTAGACTGGAATTAAAAGTAAAAACACAGACAATTCATACAGTTCCATCACTAAAAGATCAACTTACAGAATTTGTTCTGTTTAGGGATTGGTACAGTACACTGCATACACAAAGGAAAGCAGATCATTCACACTAAGTATGTTTTAAAATAAGGAAATCCTGATTTAAAGTAAAAATAAATGATACGTGTATTTTTATGTTTATTTTTTTAATTAACAGTTTTCCTAAAGAAGATACAGCCATAGAAAAAAATATAAACTAATAAAAGGCCAATATATTGTTATTTCTTAAAGCTGTCTCCCAGATAGGATGAAGAAGTGGGATTTGACAAACGCCAATGGGCCAATAAAAGGTTCTGTTTCTGTGAAATCTTCAACCTGCTTTAGATAGAAGAGGAAATTGATGGGGAATTATCCATGACCTTGTTGCCTTCCTACTCCACTGCTACCAATATATTATTCTATTGATATTATGATAGATACAGTTTCCCTTTCCTTTGATTGGAACAAGCTGTTTATAGCACCTGCTTCTACTTTTTTTACCAGTGTTTTGCTCCGTAATTTATTCAATATGACCTTTGTCCCAACTATTGCCATTGTACAAAAATATTCTCAATAGTTATCAATTACACCCTTCACATATGATCTTTGTCCTTATGAAGGTGAACTCTCTCTTTTACCTCATACAAGTTGTTAGGTGAGAACACTTCTCACCATGTTTAGAGTGAATGATCGGTGAAGACATGGTCTCTATTCTCAGGGAGCTTACATTTGAGAAGAGAAAATAAATATTTAAGATCCATAATTATAAAATGTGAGAAGTGGTATGGGGAAAGCTGCTATTATAACAGAAGGAGTTGATTTCCATTGGGAGGTGAGGGAATATCTTGCTGGGGAAATGGCATTTGACCTGAACTTGAAGAATGGTTGAGGTTAGATGAGAGTAGGAAGAAATTATAGTTCCTACAATGAGACCAGAGATATTTATTACACTTCATAAATGACATACATGTAACATAGATTTAAGTTTTAAAGGTTGCAAAATAAGAAGAAATTAAATATCATTGGAAGATGAGCTTTTTCTAGAATTATAGGATAGAAATTATTACAAGTATAAGGTTGTATAGGTACATATACACATACATACACATACATCTTTCTTACAAGAATCAAATGAGCTTAACAAATGGCTAGAAATGAATCAGACAAAAGCCCTTGGGATCTACTTTTAAAAAAAGCTGAATCTTTCCCACCTAAGACATTTTAAAATGGACTTGCATCAAGAGATATAATATATATGGCTTTCATATCACTCACATTACAGCAACTCCTTTGAAAATGGATTCAAAGTAGATTGACTCCCAAATTCATTGACTACAAATCCTATGACCCTCATAGCAAAAATGATGAAGATGAATATGAAAATTAACAATTCATAAGGCAGAACATGCACATTATATTGATAGTCCTAAAATCATATCTCAGATATGATTTCTCTTTCCTCATAAAATTCAACTCTAAGTTTAAAGAAATGTTTATAGTACTCTGGAAGCAGCCACTAGACAATATTCATATTATATCTTAGAACAGCACATTCCAACTTAATCTTGACATCGTCTGGCAGGTATACAGCATGGAGTCACAGGGGAATGCTTAGAGTTGTTACATGTAGCATTTTATGTGTTAAAGTAGAAGCTTAATTACTCATATTATTGTCACTGCTTCCCTCCAAGACTTTTTTTTTAATTTATGAAGGCTTTTGACAAATAACAAGATTATTATGTTAAACTAGTTCAAAAGCTATAATGATATTTGTTGCAGTTAAAATAAAAATTCAGAGAATGTGTAGTAAACAGACTATTAGATAAATATCAAGTTTCTTTTTTAGCTCAGGATATATTTTATAAAGTTAGCTTTCTAATGAATATGTGCAATTGTTCACAGACATGAAGTAAACACATTCTTCATATTTGTTAAATTGGTATTTCTAAATTTTAAACCAAGTAGTGATTTGGATTAATGTTGTTAAGGGATAAGCTGAGACATATTATAATTTTAAGAATTTGAGCAAAAATTGATTCAAATTGGGCAGCATCCAATCTAGCAGATAAGAAGGAGCTCCGAGTTGTTGTGCAACATGAAAGACTTTCACAGGCAGAAGAAAGTGGAAAAAAAGGAGGTAATACTGGACAAAAAAAGTGGATTGGTTATTATAAAGTTACTTCCTTTAGGGGATTACAGGGGTCTATCGAGCAGATTACCTAACTAGTGTTAATCAGGCAATTCCTGATTGACTGGTTTAAGATTCCATTTCTGGAAAACCTGAAACTGTAATTAAGTCTTGGTTTAGTGATGTGGGGCTTAGCATAAGGAACTCCATTTGGGGCCTGTTGTCTTGTTTTTAACAGCGTTTGGGCAATTTCCATGGTATTTGCGTAGGGACTTTTGTAGCCATTGAAATGTGCAGCCCAAGGTTTCCATCTAGATTTCACATGCCCTAGTACCCCAGACTACAGCTTGGTCCTAAAGGGGCTGGTGCTCAGAGAGTATGGCTCATTTTCCATAATACAGTTAAGGTTTCAAATACACAGTAAGAATGAAAAATGAATTAACAAATTGGATTTTCCAGAGCTTCCATCACCAGTCAGAAGCAGAAAAGGATAACAGAGAAAAAGCTAATGTGGCTTTTTCCCATTTTAGGCAATGCTGACGCATGCAGTTTAGGAAGAATCTCTTTGCCTCCATTTACCCAACATGGAGACTGATACTGTAGTTCTAAGTAGTGAGGGAAACACACAGTCATACAAGGAATCTGACAGTGAAGGGCTTCTATGAAAACATCCCTTGCCTCACTCTATTTTCTTCTAACGCAAGATCGCATAGAGATTGCTGACAATGTCACATACTAAATTCATTTTGTGCTTTGGTGGGCATGATTTGTTCTCCAGACAGAGAGAGAAATTCCCTAGGGACACAAATGAGACTGTCACACTCATTCCACTTGTGTGCTACAACAGATTGAAATGCCAGAGGTTGTGGGGTGAGGGTTGCATGAAGAAGTAGACGCTGGACCACTAAGCCTTCTTTCTCGGCTAAATCATGGGAGCATGGCTGATACAGGCATCTTTCCTGGCTCTTACTAGAGCGGAATCCTCAACAAACACCACCAAATACAAAGCAAAAAGGAAAGAAAACCCAGTACAATCCTTTTAAGTTTAACTTTAAAATGTTTTAGGGGACTGCAGGTTATCTTTTTTTTTTTCTTTTTCTTTTTCTTTTTCCTTCCTTTTTGCGGTACGCGGGCCTCTCACTGCTGTGGCCTCTCCTGTTGTGGAGCGCAGGCTCAGTGGCCATGGCTCACGGGCCCAGCTGCTCCGCGGCATGTGGGATCTTCCCGGACCAGGGCACGAACCCGTGTCCCCTGCATCGGCAGGCGGACTCTCAACCACTGCACCACCAGGGAAGCCCGACTGCACGTTACCTTAAACAGAACCATCCCACTCTGTAAATGAATATATAGTTTGATTCCTCCCCATCCACCCAACACCCCTTCATAAAATACCCTGCCACCCTTCACCCCCCAAGCATCGCCACAACCCCTCCCCCAAAGAGCAATTAACCCCATTAACCTTCAGCAGGGCAAGTCAGGCAGGACGGTCACTGACAGGCTGTGACACTGTCATCAGATAATCACTATCAAGGTGGCTCAGAGCTTCTGTCAAGAGCAGCCAGCAGAATTCAGCCTGGAGCTCTGAAAGATGCTCTAGCACTCTCTGGAATCCTACATACTCTCAGGGAATCTTCACTCCCGACTTTCCTTAATGATCAGTTGTTGCTGGAACAAAGTCTTCTGAGACTTCCCGGAAGGGAAGGCAGCTGCCTGTCTAGTCATTTTCCCACAGTATTTAACTGCCCCCGGAATGGGAGTTCTTAATGTGGACGACTCACAGGAACATGGAGGGAATAGGAATGTTACTGTCATTTACGTATCATTAAAGAAAAACCCATGGCAAACTGAAAGATGCTATCCAGTCACCTGAAATGTGAGCCATGAATGTCCTGTGGCAAATCCCAGCCTTGTTAGTCTTTCTGGTTTTGTTGACCCCCGCTGTACATACAGTACATTCTGCTCAGCACTCGTTTTCCGCCGCACTCTGTGAGGGGCAAGGGCAGTTTTCATAAGTCATGTCAGTCTATTAACATTTAAATATCGATATTTTCCAGTGTTGCAGGTTAATGAATCTTGTAAGGACTGGTGGTAGGTGATCCCCAGCGTGCAGCACAGAGAACAACATTTGAAGGCTCCTGGCCTGACTCAGAAAGGGCAACAGCCTAGAGCTCACCTCGGTAGACCCTTCAACAGGCAACCAACAGAAAGAAAAGCTGTTTTGCTGTTTCTCCTCATCTCAGAGAAGCACAGGAAGTAGATCAATGGGGTATAATTAACAAATATTCACTGCATGCTGGCTGGAGGTAAGTTTTCCATAGAAGAGGTGGAAGAGGGAAGTTATGAAGCAATCCCTCTTACAAAATTAAAGAGGAGGGAAAAAGAAACAGAAGCAAAAACATACTTGTTTGCATATTTATATTTAATGAAGTCCATGGCTTTTATATCAGCAATAAATTAATTTTACACTCATGGCTTATAAACATTTAGAGAAGAAACGTAAACATTCAGGTCATAGAGTAAAGAGCTGAAATGGACTCTAGAGATTACCTGGATTAATCTTCTCCGTTTACTTACAAGGGAAACAAGAGTTTTGGGAAGTAAGTGGCTGAGAGAGCGACCACACTGTAGGGTAAACACACTGAGCAACCACTTCTTCAGTAAACAAAGAGATTGTCTCCAAATTAACCAGAAAGTTAGTAGCAGACAAAGAATTAAAACGTCACTGGACTCCCAAACCTGTGTGTTTTCTTTCCCTATTTTTATATATGTTATTCAGCCCATTTATGCAGATAAAATATCAGGGAATCACTGTAGTGGCAAAACTATTTATTCACAGATGATAAAAGAACAATTAAAGAAAGGGCAGCAATAAACAGATATCATAAAATCTAAGTAATTCAAAATAAAGGGAAGATAGGCAGGGAGAATTGCCCCATTTGGGTGAAAAATTTTATGTATTTTATTTAATTTTAAGTAAATGCAGAAGTACAACTAATAAAACATCATCTTACGGGGCTACTTTCAGATCAACTTTTATGAAAAGAAGCATACTTTTCTTTATATGTGGATGTGCTTTCTAGAAAGGTATGTGATGGGGATGATATTTTGAAAATCCTCCAGACACATTTTATATATTTTTTTAAATACAGATTTTCCCTTCTCCTTAAACCTTGTACCATTAGTGGTGGCCTAAGAGACTTTTTGCCTAAAAGGGGGAAGAAGTAAGATGTAGTATAGAAAGTGATCCACTTCAAAGGGATAAAAAAGCTTCCTTTGGAGCGAATGGCTGTATGTGTTTTGGGAGAAGGGATGGTTGAGCCTGGAGATGAAAAGAATGGACAAATTAAGGAGTGAGATATAGCTGTTTTCACTGTCTTCCTTAAGCTCAAAGCGTGAAGAGAGGGGCTGGTAGAGGACGAAAAGCTACATGGGTAAATATAGCGTAGATAGTTGTGGGGATATCCAAGATCACAGAAACTGGGTCCCCACTGCTCTGCACACAGACTAGGGGAAACTGTCTTAGGGAAGGCTTGGTTTGGGAACAGTCCTGAATCCAACATGGTGTGATATTCTCTCCATAAAGTAGCTATAGCTGAGCAGGTACCTGAGTGCAGTCTCTTGAGCCATGCCCATTGCAGATGAGTATGCAGAGAAACAGTGAAGGATCCATGTGTGCATGTTTGGGGGAAAAGCATGCACTGGGCTCATGTGTACTGAGAGGCCCAATAGACTAGAGTTGGCCTGAAATAAAAACAAGGCATCAGGCATGGGTAGAGGTCTCTAAAACCCATGGCAATTCATATGCAAATCTCTTATACTCACAGATTTTTCTCTAAATCTCCTGTTAGTTACTTGCTTTGCCTTGAGCACACTACCTCTAAGGGGTGGTAGTTTTTCCTTCCATACTCTTCACATTACTGTCTTTGGAGGTGGAGTAAGTGCTCTCCTTGCTCGTCCAATTTTCTTAAAAACCCACTCCATCTCCTGTATCACCTAATTCCACCCCCTTATAACAGTAATCCACAGACTCTTGAAGGTGGGAGAGATGAACATCACTCCTTTTTATTTCACGAAACCTCAGACCCTGGTTCACTGACTCTCCCACAAATACTACTTGTGTCATAACTGGTGTTTCAATTTCCACATAGTTACATAGAGAAGCTTCCAATACCCTGGCTTTTTAATTCTTTGACTCGTTCCTTGATCTGTTCTTCACTGATATCATCTTCCAGTTGCTCCTGCAAATACAACTAGAAGTCATCTTTGACTCTTTTTTTTCACTCCCACTATCCTGTCAACTTGTTGGGCATCTACTTCACCTCCAAGTAGCCCATGTGCTTCAGAGGATGGCTTTTGGGGTGGGAAGGCAGGGGAAAGTCTTGATTTACTGAGCCCAACGGCATGCCCCTGACCACAGTGATTGGTTCACAGATGGGAACATGATCCACATGCCTCAATAGAGATGAGGAGATGTGTGGGGGGAAAGCATCTTTCTTGATCACCTGAGAGAATTACCTGAAGAAGTTCTTACTCTTTTTCTGGACAATGTGGTATAAAGATTTGCCATCTGGAACAGCTGTAACTAGCTCTGCTACAATACAGTACACTTCTGGATCAAACCATACCTGATATTAGATGGGCAAATAAATTCCATTCTCTATCGTACTGATGCACTAAGCTGAGGAATGGGCTGGGCAAAGGAGGGGCCAGCATCACTAAAATAAATAAGTACACATAGCTTTGATTGGCTGAGACACACCAGTAAATTTTTGGAAGAGGCTCATTATTCCTTGGATCAGGGTTGGTAAATTTAGTAAGAAAGAGAGAAATGACAATTTTTTTCAGTGGTACTCCTTTTGAAAACTTATGATCACCTGAACACTTTAACTGTGTCAACCCCTGGGGGGTTGTTTATTATAGTAGTTGTATCCTAACTAGCATACCCTTGTAAATGCTGGTAAGCAGTTTGAATTCTGTTCTTCATGCAACACGGGAAAGCCATAGTAAGGTTAAAAAAAACAAAAAAGGGATATAAGCATTTTTCTAACTTTTCTTAGATATTCTCTAAAAATTTCAAGTCTCAAAAAACAGATTCTTAATGAAAACTGGGCCTTAATACAGACAAATGTTTCATAAAAGGCTGGATTCACATAAAATGATCACAGCTCTCACTATGTACTTTGGTTTCCCTACATTGATTTCTTTTAGTTTTTCCCTGATAATCATTTAAGTCAATAATTGATCCAGAAACACAACTAAGGCAAATTTTAGGTAAATTCTACTTTTATAACTTTATCCAAATAATTGTATTTCTCTGGCTTTTTATTTAAAGTGGGTCTTCGTCCTGTCTAGTGCTCCTACCTTGGGCTAGCTTTATGGATCACAACCTGTGGAGTCACTCAGGCCACAGGCTTAGCCTGGACCAGTCTTGGTTTAATGCCATTTTGTTGCTATCTTCAAGTTCATAATAATTTTTGGACAAAAGGATCCATATTTTCCTTTGCCCTGGGACTCACCGCCACTGTACACACACATGCACACACACTGACAAAGACTCTTCTTGACCAAACTTTAGTCAGGCTCCTCTAAGCCCTCTTTTTGACTAGATCTTTACTCCCCCACCCCTCCTGTCTTCGGCCAACCCAACAGCCCAGTCTTAGCAAAGAATCCTGAGAGGTCAGTTTACAGAGAATCCTCCATCCCTGATAACTCATCAAGTTCTTCCTCTCCCACCTTTGATGTCTGAGTCCTTGGCCTGTCTTTAGCAAGACTCCTATGAGGACAGTTTAGCAAGAATCCCCCTACCCCTAATGTCTCCACATATTATTTTTGTTTGTTTGTTTGTTTTATTTTGTTTTGTTTTGTTTTTGTGGTATGCGGGCCTCTCACTGTTGTGACCTCTCCCGTTGTGGAGCACAGGCTCCGGGTGCACAAGCTCCGGACGCACAGGCTCCGGACGCACAGGCTCAGTGGTCATGGCTCACAGGGCCAGCCGCTCCACGCCATGTGGGATCTTCCTGGACTGGGGCACGAACCCGTGTCCCCTGCAGGGGGATTCTCTACCACTGCGCCACCAGGGAAGCCCTCCACATAGTAATTTTTTATCCACTGAACACCACATTGCTCATTGGCTATCAATCCCCAGCTACCTTTGCTTTATTTGGAGTTAAGCCCAATCTCTCCTATTGCAATGCCCTTATTACAGTAGTTTGAATAAAGTCTTCCTTACCATTAACAATGTTAGAATATTTTTCCTTTAACAAAACACACACACACTTTACTCCATTGCACGCCTCCTTGAATAATAACAGAAATAGCTAAGGCTCTCCCTGGTGGCGCAGTGGTTGAGAGTCCGCCTGCCGATGCAGGGGATACGGGTTGGTGACCCAGTCCACGAAAATCCCACATGCTGCGGAGCGGCTGGGGCCGTGAGCCATGGCCGCTGAGCCTGCGCGTCCAGAGCCTGTGTTCCGCAATGGGAGAGGCCACAACAGTGAGAGGCCGCGTACCGCAAAAAATAAAAAATAAAGCTAAGGTTCAATAGTTTTTATTTATATTACATACTAGATACTGTACTTCACACTATATAAACAATGTTTCATTTAGTTTTTATAACAACCCTGTGGGGGAAAGATATTTACTTCTATTTACAGTAGAGACAGGGAGAGATTACATATTTTCTTACCCAAATTTTGTCCAACTGTTTAGAGACTGGACTAGGATTTGAATTAAGGGAGTCTCTTTTAACTGCTGTATTATACTATAGAAACTTTTTAAGTAGACTTCAGATTCCTTGTTAATAAAAGGGGAGAGGGAGGAATACACACTACTCACTTAGTTCTGCTTTCTAGTTCAAATAAGCATTATTGTTTTGCATCAGGACCATATTATGTAGTCCCTATGAGTATTAAAGCCACAGGTAACAGTGATTTTTCTTGAGTGAAACACATGGTATGTGGCTTCAGTATGAGAAACAGATTTATTTCAAATTATACTCTCCTAATATTCTACAAGGCAGCTATGGAAACTAAAATATATGCACAATATTCCCCCTAATCTCCTTAAATATCAAATTTTGACTCATCCAGTTGTTTAACATTCAGAACATAATGTTATAGGAGTTGGGATGAATTATTAATCAGAATCTGAAAAAAATTCATAATTACATATTTATAAAAGTAATCCCTATCTTTGGTTCTACACTTACTGAAAAGAAAAGGCAGCTGAATATCTGCTGGAAGGATCCAGCTGCCAGCTCTTTTCACTGCAGCAAGAAACAATCGCAGATGTAATGTCTTTTAAATATGCTTAAGATGCATATTTAAAAAAATACTTTGGTATTTCTGAAAAATAAACTGGGAAGTATTAATACACTATGGTGTTGTTAATATCAATTCATTAGTAAGAAGCAAAGGCCATTTATCCATTTAAAAAAAAAAACAGGTTAATTCTGACAATGTCTCAGGTTGATTGCCCTTAACATAGTGTGCCTTTTTCTTCTCATTTTGGGTACTTGAGGCAAGACAAACCACTCTACCAATTAGAGATGAATGATCCCTGCCTTCTGTTCTGTTGTCTACTACTTTAGGATGTTCTTCTCAAATCACCACTTCACCCTCTCCTTACTTGCAGGGGATGAACCATACTTATTCCAGCAATAACTCATTTCTCTTTCCAGCTCAACGATATAAAGGCCGCATTGAGTTTCATTTTCCTACACTATAGGGTAGCAGTGAAAACTGTCACTGCATTTATCTTCAAACTGTTTGTGTTTCCTTTCCTTATAATCAGATTTGTCCTCTTTGGGGGTTATTTCTTTTCCATTTTTATTGCATTTTTCCCATTCACAATAAATCACATCAGAATTTTCAATTTTCCTGATATACCCATGTCTCTCATAACCTTGTGCCCTTAATCTTCCCTTATTTAAATTACATGGCAAATGAATCCCGTCCTTCCAAAATAATTTCAGAAGCACTTTCATAAGAAGTCTTCCCTGTTTCTATCTTTTCCCAACAAACACAGTGGGGATCAGTTGCCTCCCAGAAGCTTCCCTTTGTTATAGGTCTGATCATACCATATTGTATAACATTCATATGTTTTCCTGACTGGGTCTTTGATCTCAGTTTGGTAGAAGAGGAAAAATTATTTTGCTTCTACCCTTCTGAGTTCTTGGCTGAGATCTTGTAATAAAACACAGATTAACCAAGAGAAAGACAGAAGTTTACTACTATGCATACTTTATGTACACATAGGAGAGACTCCCAGAAAAAAAAAAAAAAAAAGTAACCCAACGAGGTGGCTTTAGAACTCAGGCTTAAATACCATTTCACTAGGGAATGAGAAAGATCCTTAAGAGGAAAATGAAGGCCTTTTAGGGGAAAGTAAATTAATTTTAGAAAAGGTGAGTAGGTCCTTCGAAGAGCAGATGGAAGATGTGATAGTTTGTGACAAAGTTTGTCTGAATGTGGTGTTGACATCTAGTCTCCCCCCCTGTGACAACAGTCTTTCCTGGTTGATGAAGCTCTTGGGGAGGGGCTTGATGACAATTGAGTTCCTTTTGGAGGAGCTGTTTTTAGGCAGGTAAGAGGGGTTCAGAGAAAGCCTCCCTCTGTTTTTGCTGATTTTCAGGTACTTACAGCTCAAAATAATGCATATACCAATGCAGCATATCTTGGGGTGGCATATTCTGCTGTCCTTCAGTTCCTGTCACAATCTAATACAGAATAACAAATGCTTATTTTAAGAGTGTTGAAGAAAATAGAAATTTTAAGAAATTACGGGGGATCATATTTGGGTTATTATATGAGGGATCTATCATTCACACAATGGGCTAAATCACTGCACAGTGTTAGTACACACTGTGTTTGATAAAGAACTCCTAATGATTATTTGAAGAATCTTATAAACAAATCTTACAATGATTTGAAGAATCAACAATCTGCCCATTCTTGGCTCTGGTTGAAAATTCTATTGTTGTCAGTCAGATGGAGCTGAAACCATTGTGACTCCTGGACAAAGTTTACATTTAACATCTGACAAAACATCCCTAATAACTTATTTTCTGAGTCCTCTCTTCATTTTAGAAAGAAGATATACTGGAAAAATTGCCAAAAAAATTCATTTTCAAATGGGTTGGATTTGTTACACAGTATGATTACTATAGTTTGATTCAAATAGGTCTTGCCCTGGAATAATTTAAGTTAACTTATGAACTATTTACTTATAACATCAACTATCAAATAAAAACATTACTGGTGTTCCTTCAGGAAAGAGAATCATTCCTGAATGCTGGCACTTATACTTCATCCCTGCAAAATGATCCATGTAATTACTACATGAACCATATATCTCGGACTAAGCATGAGAAACGTTTTCTCTTCAAAATATCCCTCATATAATGGAATGTGGGTTATCCTCATATTCTAAACTTCATCTAAGCCACCTAGAAATACTGAGTATTTATAGATTCACTAATAAAACTTTTAAAGAAAAAATTGGGGTAATAAATAATTTTACATAACTTTCAGTGCTCTGAATGTATATGTCCAATAATATAAGGGTCAGATATATAGTAAATTCTGAGTAAAGAAATAATATTTGATAAGAATAGTAAATATTAAGTCTTCCATTATTTGCTTATATGAAACAAGACATTTTTACAATAACAAAATGATATCTAAGATTTTGTGCATTTTGTCATTCTGCATCTCTAATAAGCAAATTTGTCCACATTCTTCCAGAATTCTTTGCTCATAGTGATTTTTTTTAACTCACTAAGTTTTATAAAAAGCTAAATTTCTGTTGGGCTATTATCACATTATGCAAAAATGGCCAAACATATTTGCACAGTTTAAGAGTATATGGTGTGGCTGAAAATACTGGCTATAAAACATTCTCAAAGTTCTGTGAGACCTGGAAAGAAGTCTCTTCAAAGATAAAAATAGCGCCCTCAAGAAAAGGTGAAACTCAGGTAACGTGAGAGACTCGTGAACTTCCAATCAGAAGAATTATGCCATATATATTAAAATTCCAAGAAAGAAAGAAGTGACTCCAAATATAAGCCTCAAAACTAAAGTTTCAAGGACAGATGTTTTAAAGTTTCAAGGACAGGTGCCAATTTTCTATCTAGCTGCTTCTCATATGGGCAACTGTAGGTTCCAAAATTAATATCAATAGGGATTGATTTATTTAACCATAGGTAACGATAATCTGCAATGCCAAGAGGACAGCTAGTATGGTATAAGTTTGGAGGAATGTCTAAACTTAAAAGCTAAATATTCAAATGAAGCATTTTACTTTGGAAAATAGATTCAAACAGGCTGAATATTCCACGTTAGGGGTGGTGTGAACTTTTATTAGTGAAAGAATTATTTCTCTTTCACATTCATTTAAAATTTAGGACATCATGTATTTATTGTTAAGTATTCTGAGTGGTGAAATGTGTTGACAAATCAGCACCTTTATTTAAATGACCTAATGATCTGTCATTTGTATTTTACAAAACGGAAAGAGAATTTAATGTCTTGCCATTTTATCCACTGATCTAGATTCTTTCATATGCCAGTAATTTTGATAATATTTGCTTACAGAAAACAAATATAAAGCTTGTCCTTGCAGGATCTATAAACTCATTTATATGAATAATCACCAACAGATTATGACTGTGATATAGCTTCACAAATCCCTGGAATGTAAAACTGAACAGGGGTATTAAATAAATCACAATAGCCCAAATCAAACTAAGCAAATCTCTCTTCTCACTGGATTTTACATTAAATTCCACAAGGTCATTTGATTTACCTGAGGTTGCCAGGATTACCCAAGTAATGACTACTAAATTCTCTGCCCCCTACTTTTTTTTTAGCAAAATTAGTTGCTGAAGTTGCCACTCTTGAGACATCCATTTGACTTTGAGTTAAAAGTCCCTGAACAAAACTGCAGAATGATGTGATATGACAGACCCACTGGTGGAGGAAGGACGGCCTATTGACAGTACCTGCTGGAGGAATGGCTTATATTTCATATTTATAACAGCACACAGCCAACCTCCAATATTCTTGCCAGACCCCATGTTTTTGGATATAGAAACAGAATTGTTATAACCCAAAGAATCCCTATGAATATGATCCAATTCTAGGTGCCTGCTATTTTGGACTCTAAGAAAGAGATGAATGTGTTTTATTTTTTATATACAACATGCTATAGTTCAGAGTTAGAGCTCTGATGCCTTTGGGGCATCTTGCATCACTCATGGCATGCTGTTGTTATGGAAAAGGATTAGCCAAGAGGAATTTGTATAGCAAAGAGGTCTGTTTCTGAAAGCTTGATCATCTCCTGCCTCTTACACTGTTCCAACACCAAACTATTCCTAACAACAAAGCAGAGCCTCTCTTCTCTTCACTGAAGAACTAGCACCCAGAATTCAGAACATATTGTAGCCCTTCCTTATTCAAGTCTTTTGAGAATTTTGTTAAACATGAAATGAATCTTTTAGTTAGTTTTACTTTCTAGCTCATTCACTTACAGTTTGTGTTTTTAATGATTACTAATCAGATCAAAAAAAAAAAGAGTAAACCTATTTTCTTTGCCAAGGTCATTCTCAAACTCTACATTTTATCTTAAGATTCTTAATCACTCCTTCAAATGTATTGGTTTCTCTAGGACGTTTATTCACACTGCTGTGAACAGTGTGGTCATATTGAATTATCTTCCTATTTATAGACAGACAGTAGTTTTAGCAACTATTTTTACCAAATTCCATGAAGTTTCTACTTTAGCCAGAGGAGTTTCAGCCACCACTAAACAAAGCAGTGGTGAATTGGCCAGTGCTAAAAGTGAGGGCACAGACAAGATATAGCCCTCAAGAAATAAAATAATCGTTTAAAAAATAAAAATTTAACAAATCCAAATTTGTAATTTAATCAGAAAATCCCATTACATCCTTTTCATTCATTTATTCATCCACTGATTATTCACTCAACAAATCCTTACTGAGCACCTACTTTGGATCATCTTATAGGTTCTGGGGACAGATTTTAAAAAAAAAAAAACAGTTAAACAATCAAACCTGTGCCTTCTTGAAATTTATATCTTGGCTGAAAAAGATGGAATATACTGACCAAATATATAGTACGTCAGATTGTAATCAGTGCCAGGGCAAAAGAAATGAATCAGAAAAGTGGGTTATGGAAAGTAGAATCAAGGAGGGGCAGGGGTTAGAAAGGATACGGAAGGTAACAAGGGAAGGACCCACTGAAAGGGAGTATGTGAACAAATGTTGAAAAGAAATGAAGGAACAAGCCATGTGAATATCCAGGAAACATTCCAGGCAGAGACAACAGACATGTCTGGAGCCAAATGAGCCAGAGCAAAAGGATTAGGAGATGAAGATGAGGAAAGAACAATAAGATCGATGTTTGTTGGGGATGGAGGAGCTTGATCATGCACAGCACTAGGGTCTGACAAGCCCTGGGGGGTGCTCTGGGTTTACTCTCAGTGAGGCCGATGACATTAAAGGGTTTTGAACAAAGGAATGACATGATCTGGCCTATGACTATTGCAATGAGAAAAGACAATGACAGAGCAAAGAAGCCTTCTTACTATCCTAGACTGTCAAGCAGAACTTTTCATGCATCCTTCTCTAATGAAAATTCTCAGCATCTGTTTCCTCATGTGGCAAAAAGAAAAGTGTACCCATCATGTCTTCCAATGAGAAACTCCTCAACAACCAACAAGACAACTTCTTGTATGTTAAGAGTCATTCTATCAACACAACCAAGAACACCCTCTGGGCTTAAATGCTTTGAGAGAGCTTCTTAATTGCACCTAATTAAAGAGCATGTAAACAATCTTAATTTGAGATGTCTATGTGAAGAAGGATTTTAATTATTTAATATTAAATTGAAAACCTCTCCTCTATAAGTGGAATTTTTCTCATTGATGTAGCTGCATTCCCTGGACTAGACATATGGTAAGGTAGTCTCATAGCCAAGTAAATATAAGCAATTTAAATCTGACATGTGCTTCGAATTCTATAATATTGATATTAAATAAGTTGTAAACCTTAAAATTCAGAATTATAGGAGGAGAAATTTTGAAACATCTTTGTGTTTCAGAAGGAGTTCTTTAATCCAGAAAATAAATCATTATAGGATTCCATTAAACAGAAAGCTCCCATAGTATATTATTAATATTTTGCTGTCAATGTATTTACAGAAATGTAGTTATTCTTTAAAAACTGAGACTTCTAACCGGGGCTACTGAGGTTCATTACTAGGTTTCCTGGAGTCTGTAAAAGCTCTGAAATTATGTGCAAAGCTGTGTGTGTGTATAATATGAATTTTTCTGGAGTGGTCATAGATTTCACCAGAGTTTCAAAGAGAATCTTTACTCAGTAAACTTAAGAACTATGGTATAGTCAGTATGAGGAAATGATTGTAGTCACAGGAAAAGTAAGAGTTTAACATATATTTTAGTATTTATCCTAAAAGTTTATTTTTAGGTCTTCTAAGTGCAGAGTACCATAGATCTCACAGAGAGCCTAAGGCAAGATCTAACACTCCTAAAATTTAAGCTCTTCTTTAAAAGATAAATAAAATCTACAGAAACGAATTCAGAGGAAAGGCAAGGATGTAACCTGAGCAAAGACAGAAACCCAATCACACTGAATTGAGTAAAACAGAATTTATTATAAGGAATCAGGAGAATTGCCCAGACCCCAAGTGCCAGAATTATGCCCAGCTGTCCTAGGAACCGAGACATTCTTTCTTGCTCTCCCTCCCTCTCTCTTCTCCTCTGCAATATATCTGATCCACTCTTCTGTCTGTCAACGATCTCTAACAGGTTCCTAATTTTTGCTCCTCCAAACATTGGGTTATGATTGGCTTTGTAAAGCCATGATGCTCATGCTGATTCCCCATTTACCAAGATACCTAGAATCTTGAATGAAATCTGATTCAGTCTGTTTCTCTTAAAAACATATTAATTCTTTAGAGAAAGGGAATCTGATATTCTCAGCTTGGATCTGAATCCATCTCAGGACCAATAAGGCATAAAATCATCTGACAGAAGCCTGGCCACATGGCCCCTCCTTCAGTAAGGGCAAGGAAGCACATCCGAAAATGGTGACATAGTACAGTCTGGTAGCCAAACCCACCTATCTCAGTGGTTTATGACTAATTGCCCAAACCAGTGAGTGACAAGTTTTATCTTGAACTTACAAAGCACCGAGGACATCACTTGGACTCACTAAACACTAGTGCTTTCACCAAACACTCCATCAGTCTCACACACACTCAACAAATACAACTACTTACAAGGTCTCTCTTTGTACTGAACCCCCAAAAGGATAAGGATAAACATAAGTTTCCTTTCTGTCTTCAGGGACCTTAAAATCTAGTGCAATATAAAATAGTAGGTGATAAATACCAAGTGGGTAATTCATACAATAGTACTATATCTAGAATATTTGACACTTGAGGCAGATCACTTTTCAACACACCTTTCCCTCTATATAACAAAATTAATTTCAGTAATAAGTTTCAAATTAGCTGTTGTATAGTAATAAACAACTTTAATAAACACCATATTTTACATAGATGTCAATTTGAAAAACTCCTGGTATATTTGTAATGGGTCATTAGTGTACAAGTTTGCACTGGGCACAGTTCTTGTTTTCAACTCACATGGTACCACATATATCTCCATCTAAGCAGTGCATTTTAAATAGACCATGAAAGCACAGTGATGGTAATGTTAAAAAAAAAAAAAAAAGAAGAACTTGATTTACTTCAAATCTCTCATTCTGTTATTCTGGAGTTTTTGTGGGATTTTAACCATGATCTAGAAACAAATTCTAGATTCGTAATCACTTAACTCTAGCTCCAAACGGAATGCCTGATTTAAGAGGTGCTCAATAAATATTTGTTGGAAAAAAATGTCCAGGAAGAATCCAAAATACTGTCTGAAACATATATTAAACATTTTTTAGCATCATAATAATTATAAAATAATATTACTGATAATAGTCTAATAAATAGAAACTAATAAAATCATAGTCTTTAAAGTTGCCAACAAACCTGATTTGATAAACAGTTGGAGGGCAGAAGGAGAAAGAGGAAAATTGCATGATAACCAAAGAAGAATTTTAAGTTTAATGTTCCATGTGGCTGTGCAATGTGAAAGATAAGGCTTGGTTTACCTTACCTTTTGCTAAACATGATAAAGGAAAATAGAAAAAACAAATAACAATTTTTTTAAAAAAGATCACTTTCTTGTAATATAGTTTTTCTCCCAACCTGCTGTTCTCACTTTTGATCTGTACATTAAATTTTGAAGAATATAAAAGTTTCTTGTTTGAAAGTTTAAGAACATAAATCTTCTTTCCTTACTCCACTTACAAATATTTTGGGAAAAACCCACCATGGACTCTTGACTCTGTCTTTATCTCTGTAAAACTAAGATGTAGGCAGTACACTTTCTTGACCAGAATTCCATCAAGATATTATATCATTAAATTCTGTTATAACAACTATGACAATGAAAAATAATCGGGCCACATTAAGTTACTGGTGAGATCTTTATCTCTAGCAAGTGAAGATTAAATAGATATGTAATCAATATTTGCCTGACTACAAAAGCAATTATACATTGGCAAACACATAATTGCCAGTATGTAAGATACAGCAGTATACCACAAGTTACCATAATACAGAGATGACGTATATTTAAATTCAAGATAAAAAGAAATGAGTGTGATTGCTTTCCACCCATTCTGAAACTTCATTTCTTTAGTGTTTACTAAATATATATACTACTAAATATTTATGTAATAAAATGAAGAATCTTTCTCATACAGTAATTTTCAGAAAAGTGAATAGAGTTACATGCATGCTTTTTGCGTTCTCATTTCTTCATTGTTTTCTAGTATTTTCCAGATATGAACACATATGGCCACTCCTAGTGTCTTGCTAAACCATCCAAATGATTTCTTAAAATTGTACCTGTCCTGGATGGAACATATTTTATGTTATCACTATTACTTATAAATTTGTTGGAAAATGTTCTATATTTGAAAATGTGTTGTATATATGTTCTATAAAATAAAGAAAAGAGAGTTTTACATTTGGCAGTTTGGGCAGTATTTGATGTGTGGGTTTATAAATGCTTTAATTTAAGCCAAAATGCCTACAATGAACAGGCAGTGAAGTAGGCAAGTATGAAGAAACACAGAAGGCAGAGACTTAAATTGGAAATGTAGTCCATGTGAAGGGGAATGAAGGCTCTGAATTCTAGTTGAGATTTGCCATGTGAGAAGTTAACCCCAGCACTGCCAACACCTTGAGTTTTCAAGAAAGCCAGAAATCCAAATTTCATATTATGTCAGTAAGGAACTTTTTAACATTCAAAACTGCCATGTGGGATGGCAAAATAGGTAAGTGACGGGAACCTGGAAATGCCCCATGGTCAGACCTCTGGCCACTAGCTTGTAATTTCTGATTCAAATGAGACTTAAAATGTTTAAGATAAATTTCATATCATACAGTGTTCCTTAACTAATGGGAACAGAGTCCTCTATTTCTCAGATGCTCAGATATAAAATTGTGAGCCATGTTTCACAAAACTAATTCAAAATATAAATCTGATTCCTGTTATAAAATTATGCAAACTAATTGAGCAATATTACCTTACACATGCAATAGGATTGGGGTGGGCTTATTTTCAATTAGGTAAACACACAGTGCTCTGACAGGCAGAACGTATTCTAAGAAGGAAAATATCAGGAAAAATCCCGTAAAAGGAATTTTGTTATGATCACAAACTGTTTCAAATCAACATCATCAATCTGTTTTAAATAAGCAATAAACAACTAATTAAATCCAGAATCATAACAGATTCAACAGTTAAAATTCTTGCTGCCAAACCAGCTATTTTTTATCTAGAAATAAATCTTGGGTTGACATACACATATATTATAGCTTCTAGGCTTCTATTACATACCTGCCTTCCTTTTAAAAAGGCAAAGATAACATCAGTTAATTATTTCACAAGTATTACAATTATAGGATGCAACCCAGTCTGAAGTCCTGTCAGCTCCCTAGCTCAAAAACACTGAGAAGCTTGGCTAGTGAAGTCAGCTTTACTGTCCAGTGCTGGTATCCTGCCTGTAGCGGTCTCTGATATTTATTGTTTCACTCTGGACATGAAAAGTCTACTCTCATAGGGAGGCTGGCATGACTGTTATCTGTTTTTAAATCAAAGTGTCAATATGCAAAGGAATTAGCATTTCCCAAGGCTTCTGAAAATGTCTCCCTGCTTGTAAAACTCCAGATGACACCCCAACACCTAACCTTCTTACATAGCTCTTTGCCTATATCTTTTTGCCCACACTTCAAATACAGCATTGTTATAGCCCTTATCACAAGTCTTGCCTTATTTTTAACTTGTGTATGTGTTTTTCTCCACTGATTTGTACCAGGTACCTGGAAAGTGGTGATTTGGTCTTCTTTATTGTTCATTGTTTATCCATAGAAGAACAACCCATCATAGAGCCTTACATTGAGCAGATACTCAACACGTGTGTACAAATTAATTAAAATATGAAAACCTGGAGGTTTAGAGATATAAATGCAACCATCATTTCCATGGTACTTTTTGTTTTTTGATTAGTATCCAAAACTGACCACAGCTGCCACCCAATAATTGTATAAGATATGTATCATCTTACTGTTGAATTATACAGGAGAGCTCTTGAGTTTCCCATTTGCCACAGAAGACATAAGTTAAGAATATGAGGGTGAGACATACACATACATTCACCCTTTAAATAGAGTGTAGAAAGTGATAAGACCAATTACCACATTATATGAAAATTACTGTTTATCTCTTCACTGAAATACAAACCCTTTAGAATATGGATCATGCCATAGTCTCTTCATACTTTTAGCATTAACACAACACAAAATTTGACACTTAAGATATACTTAATAAATATTGACTATGTGTTAATAATATAATAACAAGCAATGATAAGTCAGTCTGAATAAAAATGATGCCACGACCTTCATAATCATTCCCAATAAAATATATAGTAAAAGGACTTCTGGGTAGCCAAGATAATGGTGGCTCCCTAAATCCTTAACTCTTCATGCATCCTCCAAAAATTATACAGATCAATAACAAATAAAACTACACAAATTCCATGTTATCAGCAAAACTAGAAGAGAACACAGCAAACTTCAGAATACCTAAAAGTGGAAAAATAAATACCGATTTCCATCAGAACTGTTTCTTGGGTTCCTGCCACAACATTTTTATGGAGTTACCGACATTTGGAAAGAGAGTCCAAAAGAGAGAAGATGGGATTGAGATAAAATATGCTCCCACAAAAGAAGAAAAAAATCAAAACAAAACCAGAGTCCTACTACATCAGAACAATGACTTAAAACAGTAAAAATGGCAAAGTAGGTAGATCCAAAGGCCCATCCATCCACAAACATTTTTTTAAATTAAGCATAATTGTGAGAATCAACTTTGTAAGAATTCTGGAAAAAAATCAAGATTTTCAGGAACCAAGTGAACACTTACTCAAGATACATACAACTTAAAAATGATAGGAAAACTTTGAAGCATTTTTACTTGCTCTTGCCCCACTTACCTTCACTGCTCGTTGTGGTCTTGAGACTCAGCCCATGTTCTCACTGGAGGATCTTGTTTCTGGATTCTGGAAAAAAACAGAGCAGATCTTATTCTCAGAGAATTGTGTTTGTCTAACCTAGCCTACCGAGGAGCTAGCCCAAGGCATTTATTTTTGTTTGCTTAACTCAGAATGCACTCAGGGAAGAAAAGCAGCTGTGCAGAAGTCATTCCTAGAAACATTGTAAGGCAAATGAATAACTGAGGCAAAAGATAGATGAGTGGAAGGCCTGGGAGGAAAAGCTGGGGAGACAGTTCTAAGGGGAGAGTTCCTTTCAGAAATGAGAGCATTCAAAAGCACACATGTGAATGGAGCCCGTGTTTCCACAGAGCTGGAACTTCCAGCTGGGGGTCTCTTCCCTCCGTGGTCACGGAATTGCCCCAGAGCCCAAGGGGTGGGCGGCCTCACTGAGGCTGCCGGCTCTGGAGGGGTCCCGGCAGCTGAAGCCGTGAGAGTCATGGGGACGATGGGCCGGAATCATCGTACCTGGGGGGGACGAGGGGAAGTTGGTGGAAGAGTAAGATGCTGAGATCACCTTCCTCCCCACAGATACACCAGAAATACATCTACACGTGGAACAACTC
Source organism: Mesoplodon densirostris (assembly GCF_025265405.1). NCBI lineage: Eukaryota > Metazoa > Chordata > Mammalia > Artiodactyla > Ziphiidae > Mesoplodon > Mesoplodon densirostris. The sequence goes on from NC_082668.1 coordinate 26,951,059, forward strand.
CTACAGAACACCTACTGAATGCTGGCAGAAGACCTCAGACCCCCCAAAAGGCAAGAAACTCCCCACATACCTGGGTAGGGCAAAAGAAAAAAGAATAAACAGAGACAAAAGGATAGGGATGGGACCTGCACCAGTGGGAGGAAGCTGTGAAGGAGGAAAGGTTTCCACACACTAGAAGCTCCTTCGTGGGCGGAGACTGCAGGTGGCGGAGAGGGAAAGCTTCCAAGTCGCGGAGGAGAGCGCAGCAACAGGGGTGTGGAGGGCAAAGCGGAAAGGTTCCCACACAGAGGATTGGTGCCGACCAGCACTCATCAGCCTGAGAGGCCTGTCTGCTCACCCGCTGGGGCGGGCGGGGCTGGGAGCTGAGGCTCGGGCTTCAGTCGGAGCGCAGGGAAAGGACTGGGGTTGGCGGCGTGAACACAGCCTGAAGGGGTTAGTGCACCACGGCTGGCCGGGAGGGAGTCCGGGAAAGTTTGGAGCTGCTGAAGAGGCAAGAGATTTTTTCTTCCCTCTTTGTTTCTTGGTGCGCGAGGAGAGGGGATTAAGAGTGCTGCTTAAAGGAGCTCCAGAGACAGGCGTGAGCCGCGGCTGAAAGCGCGGACTCCAGAGACGGGCATAAGATGCTAAGGCTGCTGCTGCCGCCACCAAGAAGCCTGTGTGCAACACAGGTCACTATCCACACCCCCTTCCGGGAAGCCTGTGCAGCCTGCCACTGCCAGGGTCCCGGGATCCAGGGACAACTTCCCTGGGAGAACGCACAGTGCGCCTCAGGCTGGTGCAACGTCACGCCGGCCTCTGCCACTGCAAGCTCACCCCGGACTACGTACCCCTCCCTCCCCCCTGTCCTGAGTGAGCCAGAGTCCCCAAAGCAGCTGCTCCTTTAACGCAGTCCTGTCTGAGGGAAGAACAGATGCCCTCCAGTGACCTACACGAAGAGGCGGGGCCGAATCCAAAGCTGAGCCCCAGGAAATGTGAGAACAAAGACGAGAAAGGGAAACCTCTCCCAGCAGCCTCAAAAGCAGCAGATTAAAGCTCCACAATCGGGCTTCCCTGGTGGCGCAGTGGTTTAGAATCTGCCTGCCAATGCAGGGGACACGGGTTCGAGCCCTGGTCTGGGAAGATCCCACATGCCGCGGAGCAACTAAGCCCGTGCGCCACAGCTACTGAGCCTGCGCGTCCGGAACCTGTGCTCCGCAACAAGAGAGGCCGCGATAGTGAGAGGCCTGCGCACCGCGATGAAGAGTGGCCCCCGCTCGCCACAACTAGAGAAAGCCCTCGCACAGAAACGAAGGCCCAACGCAGCCAAAAATAAATAAATAAATTTAAAAAAAAAGCTCCACAATCAACTTGATGTACCCTGCATTTGTGGAATACGTGAATAGACAACGAATCATCCCAAATTGAGGAGGTGGACTTTGAGAGCAAGATTTATCATTTTTTCCCCTTTTCCTCTTTTTGTGAGTGTGTATGTGTACATTTCTGTGTGAGATATTGTCTGTATAGCATTCCTTCCACCATTTGTCCTAGGGTTCTATCCATCCGGGTTTTTTGTTTGTTTGTTTGTTTCTTTTGTTTTTAAAATTTTTTTCTTAATAATTATTTTTTCTTCTAATAACTTTATTTTACTTTATCTTTTTTCTTTCTTTCTTATTTCCTTCCTTCCTCCCTCCCTCCTTTCTTTCTTTCTTTCTTTCTTCATCTACTAATTCTTTCTTTCTACTTTTTCTCCCTTTTATTCTGAGCCATGTGGATGAAAGGCTCTTGGTGCTGCAGCCACAAGTCAGTGCTGTGTCTCTGAGGTGGGAGAGCCAACTTCAGGACACGGGTCCACAAGAGACCTCCCAGCTCCACATGATATCAAATGGTGAAAATCTCCCAGAGATCTCCATCTCAACATGAGCACCCAGCTTCACTCAATGACCAGCAAGCTACAGTGCTGGACACTCTATGGCAACCAACTAGCAAGACAGGAACACAACACCTCCCATTAGCAGAGAGGCTGCCTAAAATCATAATAAGTCCACAGACACCCCAAAACAAACTACTAGATGTTGACCTGCCCACCAGAAAGACAAGATCCAGCCTCATCCACCAGAACACAGGCACTAGTCCCCTCCACCAGGAAACCTACACAACCCAATGAACCAACCTTTGACACGGGGGACAGACACCAAAAACAATGGGATCTATGAACCTGCAGCCTGCAAAAAGGACACCCCAAACACAGTAAGATAAGCAAAATGAGAAGACAGAAAAACACACGGCAGTTGAAGGAGCAAGATAAAAACCCACCAGACCTAACAAATGAAGAGGAAATAGGCAGTCTATGTGAAAAAGAATTCGAAATAATGATAGTAAAGATGATCCAAAATCTTGGAAATAGAATAAACAAAATGCAAGAAACATTTAACAAGGACCTACAAGAACTAAAGATGAAACAAGCAATGATGAATACCACAATAAATGAAATTAAAAATACTCTAGATGGGATCAATGGCAGAATAACTGAGGCAGAAGAATGGATAACTGACCTGGAAGACAAAATAGTGGACATAACTACTGCAGAGCAGAATAAAGAAAAAACAATGAAAAGAACTGAGGACAGGGTCAGAGACATCTGGGACAACATTAAATGCACCAACATTTGAATTATAGGGGTTCAAAGAAGAAGAAGAGAAAAAGAAAGGGACTGAGAAAGTATTTGAAGAGATTATAGTTGAAAACTTCCCTAATATGGGAAAGGAAATAGTTAATCAAGTCCAGGAAGCACACAGAGTCCCATACATGATAAATCCAAGGAGAAATATGCCAAGACACATATTAATCAAACTATCAAAAATTAAATATACAGAAAACATATTAAAAGCAGCAAGGGAAAAATGACAAATAATGCACAAGGGAATCCCCATAAGGTTAACAGCTGACCTTTCAGCAGAAACTCTGCAAGCCAGAAGGGAATGGCAGGACATATTTAAAGAGATGAAGGAGAAAACCCTGCAACCAAGATTACTCTACCCAGCAAGGATCTCATTCAGATTAATGGAGAAATTAAAACCTTTACAGACAAGCAAAAGCTGAAAGAGTTCAGCACCACCAAACCAGCTTTAAAACAAATGCTAAAGGAACTTCTCTGGCAAGAAACAAAAGAGGAGGAAAAGACCTACAATAATGAACTCAAAACAATTAAGAAAATTGGAATAGGAACATACATATCGATAATTACCTTAAATGTAAATGGACTAAATGCTCCCACCAAAAGATACAGACTGGCTGAATGGATACAAAAACAAGACCCATATATATGCTGTCTACAAGAGACCCACTTCAGACCTAGAGACACATACAGATTGAAAGGAAGGGAATGGAAAAAGATATTCCATGCAAATGGAAACCAAAAGAAAGCTGGAGTAGCAATTCTCATATCAGACAAAATAGACTTTAAAATAAAGACGATTAGAAGAGACAAAGAAGGACACTACATAATGATCAAGGGATCGATCCAAGAAGAATATATAACAATTGTAAATATTTATGCACCCAACATAGGAACACCTCAATACATAAGGCAAATAATAAGAGCCATAAAAGGGGAAATCGACAGTAACACATTCATAGTAGGGGATTTTAACACCCCACTTTCACCAATGGACAGATCATCCAAAATAAAAATAAATAAACATAAGCTTTAAATGATACATTAAACAAGATGGACTTAATTGATATTTATAGGACACTTTACCCCAAAACAACAGAATACACATTTTGCTCAAGTGCTCATGGAACATTCTCCAGGATAGATCATATCTTGGGTCACAAATCAAGCCTTGGTAAATTTAAGAAAATTGAAATTGTATCAAGTATCTTTTCCAACCACAATGCTATGAGACCAGATATCACTTACAGGAAAATATCTGTAAAAAATACAAACACATGGAGGCTAAATAATACACGACTTAATAACGAAGTGATCACTGAAGAAATCAAAGAGGAAATCAAAAAATACCTAGAAACAAATGACAATGGAGATACGACGACCCAAAACCTATGGGATGCACAAAAGAAGTTCTAAGAGGGAAGTTTATAGCAATACAATCCCACCTTAAGAAACAGGAAACATCTCGAATAAACAACCTAACCTTGCACCTAAAGCAATTAGACAAAGAAGAACAAAAACACCCCAAAGTTAGCAGAAGGAAAGAAATCATAAAAATCAGATAGGAAATAAATGAAAAAGAAATGAAGGAAATGATAGCAAAGATCAATAAAACTAAAAGCTGGTTCTTTGAGAAGATAAACAAAATTGATAAACCATTAGCCAGACTCATCAAGAAAAAAAGGGAGAAGACTCAAATCAATAGAATTAGAAATGAAAAAGAAGTAACAACTGACACTGCAGAAATACAAAAGACCATGAGAGATTACTACAAGCAACTCTATGCCAATAAAATGGACAACCTGGAAGAAATGGACAAATTCTTAGAAATGCACACCCTGCCAAGACTGAATCAGGAAGAAATAGAAAATATGAACAGACGAATCACAAACACTGAAATTGAAACCGTGATTAAAAATCTTCCAACAGACAAAGGCCCAGGACCAGATGGCTTCGCAGGCGAACTCTATCAAACATTTAGAGAAGAGCCAACACCTATCCTCCTCAAACTCTTCCAAAATATAGCAGAGGGAGGAATACTTCCAAACTCATTCTACAAGGCTACCATTACCTTGATACCAAAACCAGACAAGGATGTCACAAAGAAAGAAATCTACAGGCCAATATCACTGATGTACAGAGATGTAAAAATCCTCAACAAAATACTGTCAAACAGAATCCAACAGCACATTAAAAGGATCATACACCATGATCAAGTGGGCTTTATTCCAGGAATGCAAGGATTCTTCAATATACGCAAATCAATCAATGTGATATACCATATTAACAAAGTGAAGGAGAAAAACCATGTGATCATCTCAATAGATCCAGAGAAAGTGTTCGACAACATTCAACACCCATTTATGATAAAAACCCTGCAGAAAGTAGGCATAGAGGGAACTTTCCTCAACATAATAATGACCAAATATGACAAACCCACAGCCAACATCGTCCTCAAAGGTGAAAAACTGAAACCATTTCCACTACGATCAGGAAAAGGACAAGGATGCGCACTCTCACCACTCTTATTCAACATAGTATTGGAAGTTTTAGCCACAGCAATCAGAGAAGAAAAGGAAATAAAAGGAATCCAAATTGGAAAAGCAGAAGCGTCACTGTTTACAGATGACATGATACTATGCATAGAGAATCCTAAAGATGCTACCAGAAAACTACTAGAGCTAATCAATGAATTTGGTAAAGTAGCAAGATACAAAATTAATGCATAGAAATCTCTGGCATTCCTATACACTAATGATGAAAAATTTGAAAGTGAAATCAAGAAACCACTCCCATTTACCATTGCAACAAAAAGAATAAAATACCTAGGAATAAACCTACCTAAGGAGAAAAAAGAACTGTATGCAGAAAATTATAAGACACTGATGACAGAGATTACAGATGAATCAAATAGATGGAGACATATACCATGTTCTTGGATTGGAAGAATCAACATTGTGAAAATACCTATACTACCCAAAGCAATCTACAGATTCAATGCAATCCCTATCAAACTACCACTGGCATTTTTCACAGAACTAGAACAAAAAATTTCACAATTTGTACGGAAACACAAAAGACCCTGAATAGCCAAAGCAATCTTGAGAACGAAAAACGGAGCTGGAGGAATCAGGCTCCCTGACTTCAGACTATACTACAAAGCTACAGTAATCAAGAAAGTATTGTACTGGCACAAAAACAGAAATATAGATCAATGGAACAGAATACAAAGCCCAGAGATAAACCCACGTACATATGGTCACCTTATCTTTGATAAAGGAGGCATGAATGTACAGTGGAGAAAGGACAGCCTCTTCAATAAGTGGTGCTGGGAAAACTGGACAGGGAAATGTAGAAGTATGAGATTAGATCATTCCCTAACACCATACACAAGAATAAGCTCAAAATGGATGAAAGACCTAAATGTAAGGCCAGAAACTATCAAACTCTTAGAGGAAGACATAGGCAGAACATTCTATGACATAAATCACAGCAAGATCCTTCTTGACCCACCTCCTAGAGAAATGGAAATAAAAACAAAAATAAACAAATGGGACATAATGAAACATCAAAGCTTTTGCACAACAAAGGAAACCATAAACAAGACCAAAAGACAACCCTCAGAATGGGAGAAAATATTTGAAAATGAAACAACTGACAAAGGATTAATCTCCAAAATTTATAATCAGCTCATGCAGTTCAATAACAAAAAAACCAAACAACCCAACCCAAAAATGGGCAGAAGACCTAAACAGACATTTCTCCAAAGAAGATATACAGACCACCAACAAACACATGAAAGAATGTTCAATGTCATTAATCATTAGAGAAATGCAAATCAAAACTACAATGACATATCATCTCACACCAGTCAGAATGGCCATCATCAAGAAATCTAGAAACAATAAATGCTGGAGAGGGTGTGGAGAAAAGGGAACACTCTTGCACTGCTGGTGGGAATGTGAATTGGTACAGCCACTATGGAGAACACTATGGAGGTTCCTTACAAAACTACAAATAGAACTACCATATGACCCAGCAATCCCACTACTGGGCATATACCCTGAGAAAACCATAATTCAAAAAGAGTCATGTACCACAATGTTCATTGCAGCTCTATTTACAATATCCCAGAGATGGAAACAACCTAAGTGTGTATCATCAGATGAATGGATAAAGAAGATGTGGCACATATATACAATGGAATATTACTCAGCCATAAAAAGAAATGAAATTGAGCTATTTGTAATGAGGTGGATAGACCTAGAGTCTGTCACACAGAGTGAAGTAAGTCAGAAAGAGAAAGACAAATACTGTATGCTAACACATATATATGGAATGCAAGGAAAAAATGTCATGAAGAACCTAAGGGTAAGATAGGAATAAAGACACAGACCTACTAGAGAATGGACTTGAGGATATGGGGATGGGGATGGGTAAGCTGTGACAAAGCGAGAGAAAGACATGGACATATATACACTACCAAACGTAAGGTAGATGGCTAGTGGGAAGCAGCCGCATAGCACAGGGATATCATCTCGGTGCTTTGTGACCGCCTGGAGGGGTGGGATAGGTAGCGTGGGAGGGAGGGAGACACAAGAAGGAAGAGATATGGGAACATATGTATATGTATAACTGATTCCTTTTGTTATAAAGCAGAAACTAACACAGCATTTTAAAGCAATTATACTCCAATAAAGGTGAAAAAAAAAGCACACATGTGTATACTGAGAAATTTAGAAAGCCATGTACACATGCAGGGGAAGATACATGCTCAGAAAAGACTTTAAGAGACCCTAAGCTTCCACTTCTAGCTATCCTCGACCCTCGGGGTGAACAGGAAGTTAAGGTTAAGTCTCCTTCGCCAAGCACTGAAGCCAATTTGCAAAAACTGGAAAAGTTTTATTTTCCTTTCTTTTTTTTCTTTTCTTTTTTTTTTCTCCTGGGCTTCAAGGAAATCCGTCTCAAAACATTAGCTGAACACATACTAAAATAACAGAAAAACAGACTTTAGTGCTCACATATGACAAAGAATACAGACTTTACAAAACTAGTTTAGAAAATCTCTAAACAAATAAACATGTACAGTCCACAGCAAGCAACATAAACAAACCCCGTGAAAAGGGAGAATAATCTGATTTCCAGAGTTATCACATGATTATATCCAAAATATCCAGTTTTTAATAAAAAATTAGTAAACATGCAAAGAAACAAGAAAGTATGTCCCATTCATAGAAGAAACTAAAAGAAACAGTCTTTAAGGAAGCAGTTTTTGAAGGAAGAAATAAAACTCTCTTTGTTCTCAGATGATATGATGATAGTCTATGGAGAAATTCCGAAAGAATTGACAAAAACACTCCTGAAGTTATCAAGCAATTATTGCAAGGTTGTAGGATACAAGGTTAGTATACAAAAGTCAATCACTTTCCAGCAATGAATAAGTGGAATTTGAAATTAAAAATACAATATCATTTCTATTAATACCAAAAAAATGAAATGCTTAGGCATAAATAGAACAAAATATGTACAAGATCTATATGAAGAAAATTAGAAAACCTTAATGAATGAAATCAAAGAGCCAAATAAATGGAGAGCTATTCCACTGTTGGTTTGCAACCTCAGGAGTTCCGCAGGTGAAATCTGAAACTGCCCCCATATACAGGGCAAGAAGAGAACAATGTAAGAGGCAGACCACTCCAGATTGGTAGGTGGCAGGTTAAATAAGCAAGGGAACTTATAGACAGGGCTTGCCTTGGGCAGCTGCAGTTTAAGTAGATCTTCACACATACCTGCCAGAATCTTGTTTATATAAAGGCCTTAATGGGGCTCAACCCCATATACAGTCCAGATGGTAACACATTATTCTTTCATGGTCGTATTCTTGAAATGGCTCTGTCTATGGGAATCATGGGCAAAACATCCATTCCAAGGACAGGGGAGAGGATAAGGAGCCTCCAATTGCCTAGGTCCAGCTCACGCATTAACCAGGGGTCACGGCCTTTCAATGATCTCCTTCAACATCCATGTTCATGGGAACAAAGATTCAATATTTACAAGATGTTAGTTTTCCCCAACTTGATCTGTAGATTCAACATAATCCCAATAAAAAAGTTGTTTTGTGGATATTAACAAGCTGAGTTTTAAAGTTTATATGGAATGGCAAAGTCCCAGAATAGCCAACATAATATTGAAGAAAAAGAACAAAGTCAGAGGACTTTAAGACTCCAAGACTTTTTATAAAGATACAGTAACTGACTGTGGTATTGGTGAAAGAATAAATAGATTAATGGAACATAATAGTACAGAAATGGACCCACACAAAAAAAGTAAACAGATCTTTGACAAAGGACCAAGACAATACAATGGAACAAAGATAGTCTTTTCAACAAATGGCATTGTAACAAACATCCACACATGAAAAAAAATGAATTTAGACACAGATATTAACATGCTTCACAAAAATTAACTCAAAATGGATCAGAGGTCTAAATATAAAATGCAAAACCTTAAAACCCCTAGAAGAAAACATAGGAGAAAACCTAGATGACTTTAGGTATGGCAATGACTTATTAGATATAACACCAAAGGCACAATTCATGAAGGAAACAATTGATAAGTTAGACTTCATTAAAATTAAAAACTTCTGCTTTGTGAAAGGTAATGTCAAGAGAATGAGAAGTACAGGCTGGGAGAAAATATTTCTAAGACACATTATCTGATAAAGAACTATTATCAAACTCTACAAACAACTCTAAAAATTCAAGAATGAGAAAAAGAATAACCCTATTAAAATATGACCAGAAGACCTGAACAGACACTTTACCAAAGAAGATATACAGATGACGAATAATATACACAGATGAAAAAATGCTCTACATCATATGTTGTTGTAGAATTGCAAATTAAAATAATGAAATACCATTATATACCTATTAGAGTGGTCAAAATTCAAAACACTTACACCACCAAATGTTAGCAAGCATGTGGATCAAGAGGACCCCTCATGCATCACTAGTGAGAATGCAAAGTGATACAGCCATTTTGGAAGACAGTTTGGTAGTTTCTTATAAAACTAAACATACACTTACCACATGATACAGCAATCATTTGTGTTTACCAGTATGAATCGAAAACTTAGGTCCACACAAAATCTTCATATAGAGGTTTATAGCAACTTTACTTGTAATTATCAAAAGTTGAAAGCAAACAAGATACCCTTCAGTAGGTGAATGGATAAATAAACTGTGGTACATCCAGACAATGGAATACCATTCAGCACTAAGAAGAAATGAGTAATCAAGCCATAAAAAGACATGGAGGAAACTTCAATGCATATTAAGAAGTGAAAGAAGGCAATCTGAAAAGATTTCATACTGTGTGATTTCAACTACATGACATTCTAAAAAAGGCAAAACTATAGAGACGATTAAAGGATCCAGAGTTGCCAGAGGTCAGTGGGGAGAGAGGGATGAATAGTAGGTGCACAGAGGATTTTTAGGGCAGTGAAACAACTCTGTATGATACCATAATGATGGATATATACCATTATACATTTGTCAAAATCCATAGAATGTACAACCCCAAGAGTGAACTCTAATGTAAACTATGGACTTTGAGTGCTGATGATGCATCAACATAGGTTCATCGACTGCAACAAAGGCACCACCCTCATGTGCTATGCTGATGGGAGGGGAGGCTATGCATATGTGAGGTCAAAGGTAAATGTGACATCTCTGTACTCACCACTCAATTTTGCTGTGAACTTAAAACTGTCCTAAAAATAAAGTCTATTATTTGTTTTTAAATGTGGGGATGAGAACAGAGGATAATATAAATGTTTTATATTCAGAAGAGTAGAAATAATGCAACTAAATGTCAGTCGAGCAAGCACATATAAAATGGAAAATATAATACACCAATGATTGGTATACAGGCAATAAATAGATGCCAAAACATATTTTTAAAAACTGACCAAAAAAGATATTAAAAGGTTAAATTATTGTGAAAAGCAGAGAAATAGGGCATAAAGATGTATAATTATAAAGGTAACCACTAGGAAAAAACATATAACCTTCTTAAATGCAAAAATATCATTCTTTTCAAAGAGAGGTTAAAATCTTCATGTCAAAGTACAACTCAAAACAAAAAGTAAATATAATTAAAAAGAACAATTTATAATCTAGAGTCACACTTCACAATAAAGTTGAAACAGTTATGACTATACATCAAATAACATAGTAACAACTGTTAAAAAGTAGAATCTATAGAAGACACAAGGGGACATACACTAATAATAGAAGATTTGAACATACTGTTTTCAATACAAGAATGAAGTGCACAGAAAAATAAGCATGGATTTAGAAAACTTAAAACATAATCAATAATGTAGACTGTGAGTGTGCATATACATATTTAAACTTTATACCTTAAGGTTATACAACAGACAAAAATTATTTTCAAGAATACAGGAAATATTCACAAAATTTTATTGCATATTTTGTAATAAGAAAGCACCAATGTTTTCTATAAACTAGAAATATTACAAAACAAAATAAAACTAGAAATTAATAAAATTTTAAGAGCCTTTCTATACAGAAATTTAGGAGAACATATTGAACAACTCACGTGAAAGAAAAATATAAGCCAAAATGATAAAATTTATGATTACTTTTGAGAACTTCTTTGCATAATAACCTCTGGATATGACAGTAATCAGATGAAAATTTACAAACGAAAACTCGTATCAATTAAAGTAGAAAAATGAACTAGATGAATCAAATTCCCCAATTAAAACAATAAAGGAAACCACAAGGAAGAAAATAATAAAAAAGCAAAAACGAATGAGTAAAAGTAGTACTGATCCCTAGAACTTTCAAGTGTCTATGCATATAAAATGTAATTTAAAAATAAATAAGAGCAAAGTACTGATACATATGCAACAATATGAATGAATGTCAAAAACATCAGGCTGCTTGAAAGAAGCCAGAAACAAAATAAAAGGGAACTCTAATCTATAGATATAGATAGCAGATCAGTGTTTGTACAGAAGATATGAATAGTATGCTAACCTCTGGGCTGAAAAATGTCTGGGGGTGGGGGATACACATATTTGTTTATATATGTTAAAAATGATGCAATACACGTATATAAAAAACTCAGTGGGAACCACACATATAGTAAATAGTCAAAAGAAAGATATTTTTTAAAATATAGTTTACTCTTAGAAAGTTTTTTTCCTAAACAAGTAACCCAGCATAATATGAAATCAATATATGATATATATATATATATAAAAAAGAGGGCTTCCCTGGTGGTGCAGTGGTTGAGTCTGCCTGCTGATGCAGGGGACACAGGTTCGTGCCCCGGTACAGGAAGATCCCACATGCCGTGGAGCAGCTGGGCCCGTGAGCCATGGCCGCTGAGCCTGCACGTCCGGAGCCTGTGTTCCACAACGGGAGAGGCCACAACAGTGAGAGGCCCACGTACAGAAAAAAAAAAAAAAAAAGAACTGAAAACTGATTATAAAACATTTCCCCAAATGATTTACAATGATGGTAGCACAGGTCCGTAGTCCTGAACTAAAACTCTAAGGCCAAATCTCAGAATTCAGAATTATTCAGACCTTAGAAAGATAATACACAATGAAACCTGCATGAATGATACCTCCAGTGAGGTCTGAGGCAGCACCCCATATTCAAACACATTAATATTCTGTGGCAAAATGTATGAATATTCAAATTGAGCATAGTTTTTAAAAGATTATAAGTCATCTCAGCTCAGTTGAGGTCAGATTTTGCAGCCAAATGACTTAAAAGAAAGCTTTTAGTTTTCTGAGATTTGGGATTTCAGAACTGTAGATAAGGAAGCCGGGATCTTTATTTGCATAGCAACTAACAGAACTGGGCATACAGAGAATTTTTTATGGACATGTTAACTGGGTGATTGCCCAATAGGAGAAAAAGTTCATCAGAACATTCTTATCTCTTTCCAAGAGTCAAATGTGCATATCACCCACATTAAATTCAGCAATTCAGCTAGGACACATGTAATTTTCAAGACAAGAAAGATCTGGTAAGACTAAGAAATGGGGCTACTATTTCAGCAGATTGCCTCATTAGAAGATATATAATAATTTCAAAGTCTGGATTGGATTCTTGTTAGGATATTCAGTAGTTTTGCTTCAGCTCTTCTCAGATTCTCAAAATACAAAGAAACAGAAATAAAAAGGATTTCATTAAAAAGAAGAGAAAAGGTGGAGAAAAGGGAGAAGAAAAAGGTTTTCATCTACCCAGTTTCATTGAAATTTTGCAATTCAGAGTTCACTCCTATAATAATGAACATTTTATAAAAGCTTTGTCTTATCTTCTATACTTCTTTTTAATACTATTAATATAATCCAAAGACTGTATAAACTTTATCATTTCCACACAAGTCCAAATAATTTTCTAGATGTTATCAATCTGAAGTCTTCAGAAAATGATTTTTTTAACAAAAGGACAATAAACTATACTTTTGTTTGTTGATTTGTTTCTCTGTAAACCTCTGAATTTACACTAATTATTTAATTTTCCATGTATTTAATAAATAGGAGAAATGAGTAGAATGCTTGGATTGTCTGAGTGAAAGGTTTTATAATTATGCTGACAATTATTATTAATAATTACAACAGTAATTCAGAATAAATTAATTTTGCATGTACTGAAATCAATAAGGAAAACCACATACTGAGCCTGCAAAACATTATTTATAATCAATTATAATTTCTTTCTCAGCAAATTTATTTTTCATATTTGGTATACATATGTCAAAAGCTATGGATATTTGAAACCCAGAAACCCAGAAGTGAAGTGAAATAAACCAACTGGCACTTTTAAAGTTAGAAGCTTTTCTACTTATAATTTGAAATCTCACCACTATCTCAAATTCCACATTCTATTTGACCAAAGTCACTTTTAGAAAGATAATAAAGGGAGATAAATATTAAAAAGACTTATTTTCCAAATATTAAAGAATTTCCCAGTTTCAAATGCCACATAGTACTCCTGTTGATTCATCTTTATGGGAATTTTACTATCACCTTCCAGGGTACAGAAATTAGCACTTAACATCAAGGCCAAGGAAGACTAGTAAATTTTAAATTTGACTATTCTTTGTCTCACTGATGTCTTAAAGATCCAGGAAAGGACTTTAACTGCTTAAAAAATAAAAAATAAAAAAAAGCAGCAGTTGTTTTCAAAGTATCTTTCTTTACCCACCACGTCTGATAAGAGAGATTACTAGGAACTGAGTTCCATTCCTTTAAATAGGTCCTTCCAGAGTAAAGTTTCAAACTCAGTGAGAGAACCACTACTCTCACGGACCAGGTTGGGAAGTGTTTCTTTATCGTGTGCAAAGCAGAGAAACAAAGCTTATCTTTTCCCAAACCAAAATAAATCACTCAATGTCCAGTTTGACACTAATACAAAAGAAGTCAAGGACCTCTTTGGGTTTGCTGAAGGAAAAGAATTGACATCTAGTTCTTGTGAGTGCCAGTTGCAAATGATTAATGAATCAACAGAAACTAACAGGAAGGCAAGTAAATCAACACAGGGTCAAGTGGTCCAGATGTCAAAAGGCAGGGCAAATAGGCAATTTGTTGTGATGTTTATGGAGGATTTTCCCAGCAAAGATCACAAAGTACTGTGACTGCAAATATGAGGTATGGAAACTCTTCCACAGACCTACAGGAAGGAAATGTCCGCAAACCCACTGGATACACATAAAAGCATTTCTTCTCACATGCTTACTGATCTTGTTAGAGGAGGTGAGGCAGTATCTTGAGAATGTCTTCTCTCTACTCTAGTGTATAGGAGCAGATGAACAGATCTTAGAGTGCACAAAGTGAATGTTCAGGGAAAGACGAGGGGAGCAGTAGGAGGAATCCCAGAAGCAGAAACAGAAAGAACAGAATATAAACCATCATATAGTAAAGGGGAGAAGATAAGAAAATCTGCATCTCTGTTTATCAAAGATTCAAAGTTTTGCAGAAATGTTGTTAATAAAAAAGTCATAGAAACATACTCTCTATTGAACATAAAGAGGAATTGCTTAGGCCCCAGCAGGCAAGAATCTCTGTTTTATACACATAGGTGAAACCCTTCTGAGGAAAAGAAAGATGACTATATTCACACCCATCATTATTAACCACTGTTATTGGTAGTGATAACCATGACTAACAGTAAAGACTTTTGTTCTGCACACACAGAGCAAAGAGTGTGTTAACACTTACCCAGCACACAACCTCTGTGTTCCTTTATCTCAGGAGAGTGAAAAATACCTCCAAAAGCAACTTGGATTGGCCTTTAATCCAAACATACTTCATCTGGTTTCCACAAACACTATTCAGGAAGTCCAAAAATTGAATTCCCCACCCCTGTCCCCCTCCAACACATAGTACACCAGTGAATCTGTGTGCATTGCTATGAGGATCTGACAGCTTCCAGCAAGTTCTCAAATGGTTCTTAAAGGGTT
Source organism: Mesoplodon densirostris (assembly GCF_025265405.1). Lineage (NCBI taxonomy): Eukaryota > Metazoa > Chordata > Mammalia > Artiodactyla > Ziphiidae > Mesoplodon > Mesoplodon densirostris. The sequence continues at coordinate 26,966,222 of NC_082668.1, forward strand.
GATAACTACCAATTTAATACCTTACCCATAAGGCCAGTAGGAGGTAGAACAGTACTAAAAGGAAGAGAAAGCAGTGACTATCCATTTAGTTAGCTAACCCAAGAAGAGGGTTCATTTCATGGAACCTGTGTGTGTGTGTGTGTGTGTGTGTGTGTGTGTATTGGAGAAAAGAAAAATTGAGTTAGAGTCCAACATCCTGGTACTTATTGTTAGTATGAATAATCCACAATTCTTATCAATTTTACATTAGAGTAAAGAATTTATCAAGTGACAGGAAAAATGCCAAAGAGAACTGGGGAAACGTGTTAGGTAGGATATCTGCTGACTAATCTAAATGTCTTTAAATTGAAATTTGAAGGAAAGAGAAAAATATTTTACAAGTCTATAAGCAGATACCAGACATGACATCAGAAGGGAAATTAAAAGACAGAACTGTGGTGACACAGAGTTGAGCAAATTCCCCTCAAATTTCACCAGTTTATATTTAAAAATAACATAATAAATAATTTAGTAAGGAAGGAGTACATATTTTGCATATTCTGCTCCTTTTTCATTTCAGTGGTGTACCATAAACTAAGTTACTCAAAAATCAAAGGTTTCCTTGTGAAATATTCATGTAAGATTCTTCTCTATGATAAGTGGATAATAACCCTTGCATTAAAAAACTTCCTGCATTTTAAAACTGCTTATAAAAATAGTATAGTATTCATATGAGAAAGTAAAATTAATATAATTTTATTGTGCTTTTATCTTTTAAAAATAAAAAAATGATTTTCAAAATGGAAAAAGTAGGAACATTATTAGGTGATAGCTGAAATTAAACATAATATGGATAAGATAATTAGCTTCCTTTTAGGAAAACAAAATTCAGGAGACAGAAAAAGCTTGCAGATGAGCTTAATCATTTTTTTTTCTAAAATGGATTTTAAAAACCTATACAGCTTTGATAAAAAATCATTTTTTAAATTGTCAAATTATGGAAACTTTTAAAAGAGGTATTATAACACTAAACTATCAAATATCATGATTTTCAGAAAGAAGAGATTATTAAATTCTGTACATTCCAATGGTTTACATTGGCACTGTTCCCTGGTCAGAGTTTAGTGTTAGTCATTAAACAAATGGATGATGAGTACATAGAAAAAGTGAAGTTACTAATGGCCATGATGTGTTCACTGGGAAAAGTTATGCCAAGTGAACACTTTTCCTTATAACATCTTCTAGTGCCAACTGGGAGGCTGAGGTCTAAATCTTCAAGAAGACTCTTGAAGGTGTTTTCCCCTGTGCTGTTCCATATTTCTTATCAGTGAATTTTAGTGAAGGTGTAAAAATTTAAGAAAAATGTCTGAATACATTGGAAGTAATAAGAGCAGTTACAGTAGTTGAAAGATTCAAAAGCACAAAGAGTTAAAACTGGGAGAACTTGGAAGCACCATAAACAAGATGAAACTGTTGCAAGCTCAAAATGATCCCCATAAGATGGGTGTCTGTCAGTTGCTTCTGGACATTAAAAAGGACAGTATGCCTCTGAGCAGCATCTTGGCAGGGATACCTTAATCGACATGAGACTGAAAAGTTGTGGCTGGCTGGCCTGGCTGAGTATTTAAAGGTTCATGAAGCAAGGATAAGATGCCTGGGAAAAACCCCAAGACAAATAACTCTGAAATGAAGACAAAGTTTTGATTTGTTGATTTGCTCTTATGACTTCTCTTGTCTTTTATGCCAAGGACCTTATTGCTTATCATGGAATGGGTGCTATTAGGATGATCAGAAGGAAATAAACCATGAAAAGGTCATTATAAATGATCATCCATAATATAGAGAGAGATATAGTCTAAATAAACTTGTCAAAGTTTATTCCTTTGAGTTATGTTTTTAAATGTTATCCCATATTTTCTTGATGTCACCATGCATCCTGTTTCATTTTTTGTTTTCTTTTTTGGCTGCACCATGTAGCTTGTGGGGTCTTAGTTCCCCAACCAGGGATCAAACCCAGGCCCTCAGCAGTGAAAGCATGGAGTCCTAACCACTGGACCACCAGGGAATTCCCTACCATGCATCCTGAATTCTATGGATCCTTCTAAAATTTCCACGGAGAGCATGTCTACTGTCTAAGGTATGAAGAAAGGGTAAAATGAATAAACTTTCAAGTCAACAGCTTCAGTCAGGGGTAAAACTAAACAAAAAAACAAACAACAAAACAACAGAGAAGGTTAGGTCAGAAGGGAGGAAGGTGGGAAGCCAAGCCAAAATGTCTGGCTGAACTTGACTAAACCAACTTTTGTTTCAAGTAAGGTGAGAGCATGGTCAATATCCAGCAACATTTAATCTTTACTCTCTTTAATGAGACTGTAAGTTTCCATGAGGATAAAGATCACAATTTTATACACTTTCTTCCAAACTTCCTGCAGTGCTAAGCTTCTACAGTCCTCACACAAAAATTACTTTTTTTTGTTCATTGAAGTATAGTTGATTTACAATGTTGTATTAGTTTCAGGTGTACAGCAAGTGATTCAGTTATATATATGTATTTTAGCTCAGAAAATCCAAGATCGAATATTTCTTATGTCATAATGACCACCCAATAACATATTTTACCCTTTTTTTTCTACTTTTCAGCAATTTGTGTAGTAGAGATGTATCCAATATAAAGTCAGTGCTTGTAATTGTAACATCTACATGAATGAGAAAAATTAGAAACAAAAGCACTAATTAAATTTAATTAGGTTAGGTGGAGTAGACTGATCATCTCACTTCATGTACTGAATTATTTAAGCCTGAGGAAATGGTAACTCATTAAACATTTCTCATCACACTTCTGTCATGCTAGCAGATACTATTCTCTCCATATCATGATTAAAACAAAAAGAAAAAAAATGTGAGATAGAACTGATAGTGAAACTCCAAAAAAAATTTATAGCATTAACAAAAGAGACCAAATGGCACTTACAGATAATCATAATGAACTTGGAGTGACATACTCTTCCCCTCTTTAGCATCTAGAGAATTTTATAGTCAGCAGTAGAAGAGACTAAGATATGGGTTTTTTTCCCCCTCAGGCTAGATTTATAAATTCAGCACAGAGGTTCTTCTCTGGAGTTCGGTAAAGAGGTCAAACATAACTGTATAATCCAGTAGTTTCCATCACTGTGTATATACCATTGTTTGGGTACAAGCAACAAAAAATCTACACTGGCTACATTAAGAAACCTCTGGAGACAGTTCAAAGTATATCAGAAGCCTTCAAAAACCAAATAAACAGTTAGGAAAAGAACAGGCTTAGAAATTGGCAGGACCAGACATATTCAGTGTTCTAGGAAGCAAGCAGTTCTTCACAGTCTCTTCTCAAAAGAATGAGCCCGAAATATTTTCTGTCTTTATGTCACTCAACTCAGATTCCAGGGAGGAAAGTCCCATGAACCTAGCTTAGTCCCATGGTGACAGGGGCCAAGACACCTTGAGTCAATTATGCTAAACTGTATACAATAAGAGAACAAGTAATTCCTCTCCCCCAAACTTGGGATTCTATGACTAAAAGAATGAACATCAAGTGATTCTAAAATGACAAACATCCACTACAACCACTAAAGCCTAACCCAGGTTTTATCCAATAAGAACAATGTTAATTTTACCATTCACCATGCTTAAGAAATATCAAATTTTGTTTTCTATCCTTGTTGAACAAAAAAGTACCTGTTAATCATTCATCAAAACAAAGAAAGATCCATGTACCTTTATATGTAAAGAAGTTAATGATTGCACTATAACCTAACATTAGGGTCCAAAATAGTTAGGTCTGCTTCAGAAAAGTCATTACTGGGGGAGACCTTCAAGATGGTGGAAGAGTAAGACATGGTGATCACCTTCCTCCCCACAAATATGTCAGAAATACATCTATATGTGGAACAACTCCAACAGAACACCTACTGAATGCTGACAGAAGACCTCAGACTTCCCAAAAGTCAAGAAACTCCACATACACCTGGGTAGAGCAAAAAAAAAAAAAAAAAAAACAGAGACAAAAGAAGGACAGGACCTGCACCTCTGGGAGGGAGCTGTGAAGGAGGAAAAGTTTTCCACACACTAGGAAACCCCTTCACTGGGGGAGATGGGGGGTGGCCAGAGGGGAAGCTTCAGAGCCATGGAGGAGAGTGCAGCAACAGGGCAAAGCAGAGAGACTCCCGCACACAGGATTGCTGCTGACCAGCACTCACCAGCCTGAGAGGCCTGTCTTCTCACCTGCTGGGGCAGATGGAGGATGAGAGCTGAGGTTCAGGCTTCAGAGGTCAGATCCCAGGGAGAGGACTGGGGTTGGCTGCATGGACACAGCCTGAAGGGGGCTAGTGCACCACAGCTAGCCAGGAGGGAGTCCAGGAAAAAGTCTGGAACTGCCTAAGAGACAAGAGACCATTGTTTCGGAGTGTGCGAGGAGAGGGGATTAAGAGCTCTGCTTAAAGGAGCTCCAGAGATGGGCGTGAGCCGTGGCTATCAACGCGGACCCCAGAGACGGGCATGAGACACTAAGGCTGCTGCTGCAGCCACCAAGAAGCCTGTGTGCGAGCACAGGTCACTATCCACACCTCCCCACCCTGGAGCCTGTGCAGCCAACCACTGCCAGGGTCCCATGATCCAGGGACAACATCCCCAGGAGAACACATGGCACGCCTCAGGCTCTTCCAATGTCATGCCAGCCTCTGCCACAACAGGCTCACCCCACATTCCGTACTCCTCTTTCCCACCGCCTGAGTTAGCCAGAGACGATAATCAGCTGCTACTTTAACCCCGTCCTCTCTGGGCAAAGAACAGATGCTCTCAGGTGACCTACATGCAGAGGCGGGGCCAAATCCAAAGCTGAACTCAAGGAGCTGTGCGAACAAAGAAGAGAAAAGGAAATTTCTCCCAGCAGCCTCAGGAGCAGCAGATTAAATCTCCACAATCAACTTGATGTACCGTGCATCTGTGGAATACCTGAATAGAAAACGAATCATCCCAAAATTCAGGCTGTGGATGTTAGGAGCAACTGTAGACTTGGGGTTTGCTATAGGCAACTGACTGATTTCTGATTTTACGTTTATCTTAGTTTAGAATCTAGGGGTTCTTATCATTGGCAGATTTGTTTATTGATTTGGTTGCTCTCTTCCTTTTTTTTTCTACATATACATATTTTTTTTTCCTTTTTCTCCTTTGGTGAGTGTGTATGTGTATGCTTCTTTTTGTGATTCTGTCTGTATAGCTTTGTTTTTATCATTTCTCCTAGGGTTCTGTCTGTCTGGGCGTTTTTTGTTTGTTTTTTCTTTTTTTTAAGTAAGGCTTTTAACACTTGTTATCATTCGTGGATTTGTTTTTTGGTTTGGTTGCTCTATTTTTTCTTTTTTTATTACATTTTAATTTTTCTATTTTTAATAATTTTTAATGTTTTATTTTAATAACTTTATTTCTTTTAATTTTCTTTTTTTCCTCCCTTTTCTTTTGAGCCATGTGGTTGACAGGGTCTTGGTGCTCTGGCCAGGTGTCAAGCTTGTGTCTCTGAGGTGGGAGAGCCGAGTTAAGGACATTGATCCACCAGAGACCTCCCTTCCATGCAATATCAAAAGGCGAAGGCTCTCCCAGAGATCTCCATCTCAATGCTAAACCCCAGCTCCACTCAACAACCAACAAGCTACAGTTCTGGACACCATATGCCAAAAACATAGCAAGACAGGAACACAAACCCACCCATTAGCAGAGAGACTACCTAAAATAATAATAATATCAGAGACACCCCAAAACACACCAAAGAACGCGGTCCTGCCCACCAAAAGACAAGATCCAGCATCATCCACCAGAACACAGGCACTAGTCCACTTTACCAGGAAGCCTACACAACCCACTGAACCAACTTTAGCCACTGGGGGCAGACACCAAAAACAACGGGAAGTATGAACCTGCACCCTGCAAAAAGGAGACCCCAAACACAGTAAGCTAAGAAAAATGAGAAGGCAGAGAAACACATAGCAGATAAAGGAGCAAGGGAGAAACCCACCAGACCAAATAAATGAAGAGGAAATAGGAAATTTAGGTGAAAAAGAATTCAGAGTAATGATAGTAAAGATGATCCAAAATCTTGAAAACAAAATGGAGAAAATGCAAGAAACGTTTAACAACAACCTAGAAGAACTAAAGAGCAAACAAACAATGATGAACAACACAATAAATGAAATTTTAAATTCTCTAGAAGGAATCAATTGCAGAATAACGGAGGCAGAAGAACGGATAAGTGATTTGGAAGATAAAATAGTGGAAATAACTACTGTGGAGCAGAATAAAGAAAAAAGAATGAAAAGAATTGAAGACAGTCTCAGAGACCTCTGGGACAACATTAAACACACAAACATTCGAATTATAGGGGTCCCAGAAGATAACAGAAAAAGTAAGGGACTGAGAAAATATTTGAAGAGATTATAGTTGAAAATTTCCCTAATATGGGAAAAGATATAGACAATCAAGTCTGGGAAGTGCAGAGTCCCTTACAGGGTACATCCAAGGAGAAACATGACAAAACACATATTAATCAAACTACCAAAAATTAAATGCAAAGAAAAAATATTAAAATCAGCAAGGGAAAAACAACAAATAACATACAAGGGAAACCCCATAAGGTTAAGAGCTGATCTTTCAGCAGAAACGTTGCAAAACAGAAGGGAATTGCACAACATATTAAAGTGACAAAAGGGAAAAACCTACAACCAAGATCACTCTGCAAGCAAGGATCTAATTCAGATTGGATGGAGAAATTAAAACCTTTATTGACAAGCAAATGCTAAGAGAACTCAGCACCACCCAACCAGCTTTGCAACAAATGCTAAAGGAACTTCTCTAGATAGGAAACACAAAAAAAGGAAAAGACCTACAATAACAAACTCAAAATACTTAAGAAAATGGTAGTAGGAACATACATATTGATAATTACCTTAAATGTAAATGGATTAAATCCTCCAACCAAAAGACATAGACTGGCATAATGGCTACAAAAACAAGACCTGTATATATGCTGTCTTCAAGAGACCCACCACAGACCTAGGGACACATACCTACTGAAAGTGAGGGGATGGAAAAAGATATTCCATGCACATGGAAATCAAAAGAAAGCTGGAGTAGCAATTTGCATATCAGAAAAAAATAGACATTAAAATAAAGACTATTACAAGAGACAAAGAAGGACACTACATAATGATCAAGTTATCAATCCAAGAAGATATAACAATTGTAAATATTTATGCACCCAAAATAAGAGCACCTCAATACATAAGGCAAATGGGAACAGCCATAAATGGGTAAGTCAACAGTATCAAAGTCATAGTAGGGGACTTTAACACCACACTTTCACCAATGGACAGATCAATCAAAATGATAATTAATAAGGAAAAACAAGCTTTAAATAATACGTTACACAAGATGCACTTAATAGATATGTACAGGACATTCCATACAAAAACAACAGAATACATATTCTTCTCAAGTGCTCACAAAACATTCTCCAGGATAGATCATATCTTGGGCCACAAACCAAGCCTCAGTGAATTTAACAAAATTGAAATAGTATCAAGTATCTTTTCCAACCACAACACTATGAGACTAGATAATCAATTACTGGAAAAAATTCATAAAAAATAGAAACACATGGAGGCTAAACAATACACTACTAAATAACGAAGAGATCACTAAAGAAATCAAAGAGGAAATCAAAAAATACCTAGAAACAAATGACAATGAAAACACGATGACCCAAAACCTATGGGATGAAGCAAAAGCAGTTCTAAGAGGGAAGGTTATGGCAATACAATCCTACCTCAAGAGACAAGAAACATCTCAAATAAACAACTTAACCATACACCTAAAGCAATTAAAGAAAGAAAAACATAAAAACCCAAATCTGGCAGAAGGAAAGAAATCATAAAGATCAGATTAGAAATAAATGAAAAAGAAATGAACAAAATTATAACAAAGATCAATAAAACTAAATGCTAGTTCTTTGAGAAGATAAACAAAATTGATAAACCATTAGCCAGACTCATCAAGAAAAAAAGGGAGAAGACTCAAATCAATATAATTTGAAATGAAAAAGGAGAAGTAACAACTGACACTGCAGAATACAAAGGATCATGAGAGATTACTACAATCAACCATATGCCAAGAAAATGGACAATCTGGAAGAATTGGACAAATTCTTAGAAAAGCACAACCTTCCGAGACTGAACCAGGAAGAAATAGAAAATATAAATAGACCAATCACAAGCACTGAAATTGAGACTGTGATAAAAATCTTCCAACAAACAGAAGCCCAGGACCAGATGGCTTCACAGGTCAATTCTATCAAACATTTAGAGAAGAGCTAATACCTATCCCTCTCAAACTCTTCCAAAATATAGCAGAGGGAGGAACATTCTCAAACACTGTATGAGGTCACCATCACCCTGATACCAAAACCAGACAAAGATGTCACAAAGAAAACTACAGCCCAATTATCACTGATGAACATAGATGCAAAAATTCTAAGCAAAATACTAGCAAACAGAATCCAACAGTACATTGAAAGGATCATACAACATGATCAAGTGTGGTTTATCCCAGGAATGCAAGGATTCTTTAATTCATGCAAATCAATCAATGTGATACACCATATTAACAAACTGAAAGATAAAAACCATACAATCATCTCAATAGATGCAGAAAAAGCTTTTGACAAAATTCAACATCGATTTATGATAAAAAACCTCCAGAAAGTAGGCATACAGGGAACTTACCTCAACCTAATAAAGGCCATATATTAAAAACCCACAGCCAGCATCATTCCCATGGTGAAAAACTGAAACCATTTTCCACTAAGATCAGGAACAAGACAAGGTCGTCCACTCTCTCCACTATTAGCCAACTTAGTTTTGGAAGTTTTAGCCAAAGCAATCAGAGAAGAAAAGGAAATAAAAGAATCCAAATTGGAAAAGAAGAAGTAAAGCTGTCACTGTTTGCAGATAACATGATACTATACATAGAGAATCCTAAACATGCTACCAGAAAACTACTAGAGCTAATTAATCAATTTGGTAAAGTAGCAGGATACAATATTCATGCATAGAAATCTCTTGCATTCCTGTAAACTAATGATGAAAAATTTGAAAGCCAAATTAAGGAAACACTCCCATTTACCACTGCAACAAAAAGAATAAAATACCTAAGAATAAACCTACCTAAGGAGACAAAAGACCTGTATGCAAAAAACTATAAGACACTGATGAAAGACATTAAAGATGATACAAACAGATGGAGAGATATACCATGTTCTTGGATTGGAAGAATCAACATTGTGAAAATGACTATACTATCCAAAGCAATGTACAGATTCAATGCAATCCCTATCAAACTACCAATGGCAGTTTTCACAGAACTAGAAGAAAAAACTTCACAATTTGTATGGAAACACAAAAGACCCCGAATAGCCAAAGCAATCTTGAGAAAGAAAAATGGAGCTGGAGGAATCAGGCTCCCGGACTTCAGACTATACTACAAAGCTACAGTAATCAAGACAGTATGGTACTGGCACAAAAACAGATAGATAGATCAATGGAAGAGGATGGAAAGCCCAGAGATAAACCCACGCACATATGGTCACCTTATCTTTGAAAAAGGTGGCAAGAATATACAGTGGAGAAAAGACAGCCTCTTCAATAAGTGGTGATGGGAAAACTGGACAGCTACATATAAAATAATAAAATTAGAACACTCCTTAACACCATACACAAAAATAAACTGAAACTGGATTAAAGACCTAAATGTAAGGCCAGACACTATAAACTCTTAGAGGAAAACATAGGTAGAACACTCTATGACATAAATCACAGCAAGATCCTTTTTGACCCATCACCTAGAGAAATGGATATAAAAACAAAAATAAACAAATGGGACCTACTGAAACTTAAAAGCTTTTGCACAGCAAAGGAAACCTTAAGATGAAAAGACAACCCTCAGAATGGGAGAATATATTTGCAAATGAAGCAACAGACAAAGGATTAATCTCCAAAACATACAAGCAGCTCATGCAGCTCAATATAAAAAAAAAAAAAAAAAAAACCAAAAAACCCAATCCAAAAATGGGCAGAAGACCTAAACAGACATTTCTCCAAAGAAGATATACAGATTGTCCACAAACACATGAAAGAATGCTCAACATCATTAATCATTAGAGAAATGGAAATCAAAACTACAATGGGATATCATCTTACACTGGTCAGAATGGCCATCATCAAAAAATCTACAAACAATAAATGCTGGAGAATGTGTGGAGAAAAGGGAACCCTCTTGCACTGTTGGTGGGAATGTAAACTGTCACAGCCACTATGGAGAACAGTATGGAGGTTCTTTAAAAAACTAAAAATAGTACTACCATACAACTTAGCAATCCCACTGCTGGGCATATACCCTCAGAAAACCATAATTCAAAAAGGGTCGTGTACTGAAATGTTCATTGCAGCTCTATTTACAATAGCCAGGACATGGAAGCAACCTAAGTGTCCATCAACAGATGAATGGATAAAGAAGATGTGGCACATATATACAATGGAATATTACTCAGCTATAAAAAGGAATGAAACTGAGTTATTTGTAGTGAGGTAGATGGACCTAGAGACTGTCATACAGAGTGAAGTAAGTCAGAAAGAGGAAAACAAATACTGTATGTTAACACATATATATGGAATCTAAAAAACAGGAAAATGCTCAGAAGAACCTAGGGGCAAGATGGGAATAAAGATGCAGACCTACTAGAGAATGGACTTGAGGATACAGGGAGGGGGAAGGGTAAGCTGGAATAAAGTGAGAGCATGGCATGGACATATATACACTACCAAACTTAGAATACATAGCTAGTGAGAAGCAGCCACATAGCACAGGGAGATCAGCTCAGTGCTTTGTGACCACCTAGAGGGGTGGGATAGGGCGGATGGGAGGGAGGGAGATGCAAGAGGGAAGAGATATGGGAACATATGTATATGTATAACTGATTCACTTTGTTATAAAGCAGAAACTGACACACCACTGTAAAGCAATTAAACTTTAATAAAGATGTTAAAAAATTAAAAAATAAAATAAAATAAAATTGATGGTTATCAAAAAAGAAATGAAATTGAGTTATTTGTAGTGAGGTGGATGGACCTAGAGTCTATCATACAGAGTGAAGTAAGTCAGAAATAAATAAATACCATATGCTAACACATATATATGGAATCTAAAAAAAAAAGTTCTAAAGAATCTAGGGGTAGGACAAGAATAAAGACAAAGACACAGACGCAGAGAATGGACTTGAGGACACGGGAAGGGGGAAGGTAAACTTGGACGAAGTGAGAGAGTGGCATAATGTATACTACCAAATGTAAAATAGATAGCTAGTGGGAAGCAGCCACATAGCACAGGGAGATCAGCTCAGTGTTTTCTGACCACCCCTCTAGGTGGATAGGGAGGGTGGGAGGGAGAAGCAAGAGGGAGAAGACACGGGGATATATGTATATTTATAGCTGATTCACTTTGTTATAAAGCAGAAACTAACACACCATTGTAAAGCAATTATACTCCAATAAAGCTGTTAAAAAAAATAAAATCATTACCAGTTCAACAAATGACACAATCTTACACCACCACTTTAACTTCAAATTTCTTACCATTCATGGATACAAGTCTCATTTTCAAACTTTTCCTGTGTAGACCAATGTGGATTAGGTGGTAAGTGCATAGATTTTATAATAGAAAGGTGGTGAGATTTACTATGAAACTATAAAATGAAAGGCTATTAATATGATATAAATCATTGAGGGAAATTTTCTAGCTTTCTTCAGGCCTTTACTGGAATGTTTATTTTTAGTAAGTGCTGTTATCTTCCCAGGAGGTGGTAGAACTAGCAGTCCTCATATGATATAGTAGCAGGAACTGTTAATTGTCTTCCAGGAGAATGTTTTTCTTTACCTCCATAATAATACAGCAAAATAATAGCCAGCTAGAAAAAAGACTATAATTCTCAGTTTTCTTTGTAAAGGTCATGTGTCTAAGGTTTAGCAGATGAGATAAAGCTTCCTGAGGCACCTTCACGAACACTCTTGAAAGACTTTGGCTAATGCTCTTTTTTTTTTCTATGACCCTTCTTTCCTGGTGGATGTAATATGAATTTGAAGGTCAAAGCTAGAACAGCAACCTTAGACTATGAGGTGATCCTGAGAATGGAGCCTTTTCACATCATAACAACATGAGAGAATAAACTTGAGCCCCTAAAAATTCCATGAAGCAGAAATGTCCCTGTATTTCCATCTTGTCTACGCCAGTGTTGTAGTTAGGATTTCATGTGAGTAACAGAGATCCTGACTCTACAACAACGAACCCACCCTTGTATGTGACTGCATGACCTGGACTGGCCCATTATAGGGCTCCCTATCCCCAAAGTGGTGGTTGGCCTAGCAATGAGCACAAACTCTAAGTTGGATCAATCAGTGGCCTTCACAGAAACTTTATCTATACAAGCCTCCTTCCTTTGAGCTGTTAGTCTGAATGATGTAAGTGTAGCAATGGTTGCAGCCTCTTAATTTCTCCTACCACATGGAGACACGTCCTACAGTAAAAAAAAGAAGGTGGAAAGAACACAGAGGGAAACAAAGATAGAAAAGAGGAGAAGAGACAGAAAAATATCTGACATTATGTGAGTTTCTGATACCAACCCTACCCATAGATTTCCCAGTTCTTTACAGTACTCATTTGGTGGTGGGGCAGAGGTGGATAGAATTAAGGTATTATACTTTGAGTTGAGTTTCTCTCACTTAATCCTATAAGAAATCTAACTAACAAGCCACTTTATAAAATGGCCATTCCAAAGACTAGTTGTTTCATGTGCCTTACCTACTTCCAATCCTCTTGATTTTTGTAGATGTTCGTACTACCTAAGTTATAATGGAAAAGAAAAGAGAGAGAATCCATCATGTGAAATTTCCCTTAACTTTTTAGACCACCCTAATAATATCATGTGATCAAACCCATTTTATCTACTGTTATCCTTCTATACTTTGGTGCAATCATGGGAAAAGTTGCCCAGCTTTGTTTTCCAAACTAATGTTCAGCCTCTTCTTTCATTAATTTCTTCACTAAACATTCACTGAGCATCTGAGCATGTTTATGCATCAGGTATTGGGTTTGGCTCTGGAGATATAAAGATGATTAAAACTCAGCTCTTGCTCTTAAGAAACTGACAGCCTAGTAGAGGACACAGACATAGAAATGCACAATCGATCATTATTGTGTTAAATGAACAGATAAAGGCATGCATAGAACTTTGGGGGAACAAAGAAAGCATTCTCTAACCAAGCACGCAAGGAAAGAAGAGGAATGAGAAAGAAATGATATCTGGGAAAGCCTAAGAGAAGAGAGGTACTCTAGATGTAAGTGTTAGTAGGTGTTAGGGAAATAGGGAGAAAGAATATTCCAGGCAGAGGAACCCATTGTAGAGGACACAAAGACAAGAAGCAGCACCGTGTATGCAGTAAGCCAAAGTCCTGAGTTGGTGACAAAACTGAACCAGAGAGCCAAGAAATGAAGCCCTTTATGGTCACTGTAATAAGTATAATGGAGGGTCCAGCCTGTAGAGTGGAATTACTGGAGAATTTTAAGCAAAAAAGTGACATGATAAAATTTATGTTTTATAAACTCACTCTGGATGCTCTGTGAAGATCATAGAGGGGGAAGGGCTGAAGCAGAGAAATCAGTTAGGAGCATATTTCTAGAGTCCACAGGATGAATAATGTGGCTTGGATAAGGGTGAATGTGGTTAAGAAATATTTCGAAGATGGAGCTAACCAGATTCATCAATGGTTAGAAATGTAAAGGAGAGGAAACTAGAATGATACCAACATTTTTGGCCTGAGCAACTGAGGAAGTAGAAATGCAACATATTAGGATGGAAAAGACTGGAAGAGAAAAGTTTCTAGAAGAAAACAGGGACGTTATTTATGATCATGGCATGATAGAGATGAAAAATAGACATTCAAATAGAAGTCTGGATGAAGAGGAGTAGTTAGGATTGAAGACATAACATTTAGAATGCATTGGCATGTATACATTATCTCAAGATACGAGGCTGTGTAAGATCACTCAGGGAATGAATAAAAACAGAACGGAGAACTGTAGACTATAAGGTGTTTCAACATTTAGAGGCTTGACAGGAGGATCCAACAAAGGAAACAGAAGGAAGAGTGGCCAATAGATCTAAAGAGTATCAGAAATGAATATGTGAGAATGTTTCTAGGAGGAAGAAGTAATCAAATGCTGCTGAGCACTTTATTTTCAAATTTAGTGTTGGAAAACGTTTCCAGCAATACCATCCTGTCATCATTCTGTGCCCCTCCAGCACCCCCCGACCTTAAGTCTTACTCTGTCTCCAGTGTAGTCCTGCCACCTGAAAACTAGTTCTCGCCTAGCATCTAGGAAAGTAGCCCTTTTAAGTTTTAGCAACTCTTCCCAAAGATAGGGTAACTAAATTATATTTAATATGTATCAGGGGGAGATAGTTTAATAGTGCACAAGACAGCAGAAGCAAAGAAAAACAGACTCAAAAAGCAATTACCTTGGACCTAAAATTAGAAGTTGTTTAAATCAGGTGAAAAATGTTGCAGTCCTTTATGCTTTTCTAATTTTCTTGCCTCTACAACTCACTGAGGCATCATTACATACAGCTCAGGGATTACCCCAATTTAGGAGCTCCAGTTCTTTCCATTTGGAAAGTGATCCTGATTGACAGTATTAATATTATAATACTGCATCAAAAAAGCTATCAAGTATTCATTTTTAAGTATTTGTAACACCAATTTTCATTACATAGAATGATAACAGACATCACCTAGGACAGAATTGGCAGTTTCACAAACAAATCCTAAAATTGATCTAAAGTTTTGTTGATTTAACCTGTGAAGCAGAGACCAGGTCATCATGTCAGTTAAAGAAGTGGCTCTTAATGTATGGTCCCTTGACAGGAAGCAGCAGCATCACCTGGAAATTGTTAGAAATGCAAATTCTCAGGTCCCAATGCAAACCTACTGAATCAGACACTCTGGTAGTAGAGGTCAGCACCTGGTGCTTTAATAAGTTCCCCAGGTGATTACAATGCACAGAAAAGTTTAATAATCACTGAGTTAAAGGATGGGAAAGGGAGAGACAAGGAATACAGAAGAGGAGGACCAGGAAGAAAAGAATAGGAGGGAGAGAGAGAAAGGAGAAAAGGAAGTGAAAGGGAGAGAAAGAAGAGGCGAGGACACAATGAAAGAACAAGGGATAAGGAAAGTGAGGAGAAGTCTGAGAAGAAAGAAGATGGCAAGGAACAGGAGCATGAAAGGTAGGGAGTATCAGAGGTGTCTTTTGATGGATATCTATGAGCACTTACATGGATATATGATCATCAATTAGGTGTCTATTAATTAGAAATGAATAATAATCACCTCACAGTATTGGAAGAATTAATCTGAGAAAATTAAAGTAAAACAGTTTTCAAGTGCCCTGGCACCTAATACTGGTAATATCTGTAAAAAATTACTGGCCACAAAAGAGCTCAATATTAGCTCAACACAGCCCCTTCAAAACCTTTATTTACCTCCAATATTAACAATTATTTTCATTTACTTTCTCCAAGGCCAACATCTCTTAGGAGGCCTATTCTCCGTCTAACTGGCCTCTTGGCTTACTTTAACTCTGCATTGATTCTAGATCCTGCACTACTTCCTTGAAACTCCCTTTACTGCCTATATTCTAACTCATCCAGCTGACTTCCAACTAATAAAAAAAGTTGAAAAAGATGCCATTTGGGGAGTGGTGAGACTTAGACCGCCACGTAAAGTCCACCAGTGTGAAACAATCTTGACCAAGAACTACAGATGAGATTAATGTTTGTTCACATGGAGACAGGAACACTTTCCATTTAAAAGAGAGCCAAAGAGAAGCAGTCATATTGTTTTTTAATATCCTTTGACTTCCTCATGGAGACCTAAGATTTCCCAGAGTTTTATTACCAACAGAAAGCACCTGAGAGGCCAACTATTTCCAAAGATTCAGCTCTTCTTCCTTGTTTAATAAAAATCATAAAATCCACCTAGCTAGGAAATTCCAAGATAAAAAACAACTAATTAAACTTAATTGGGTCAGTCTGGGCAGGCTGATTACTCTGTTTGATTGGCCTCAGGAGAATCTGATCATGGATTCACCAAGTGCAACTTGGCAAAGGAAAGCCTGAAATCAGGACAGGTGTTGTATTCCTAACTGGAGATGTAATTTTTAGTGAGAAATACACAAAAGAGGTTAAAGAGGAAACAGTGTATTGGGTATAGCACAATCAACCACAAACAAGTCATTTCAGGCCCATCCTAATTTCTCAGAGTGGAGCAGAGGGAATTATTATAATAATAAACAGGATTATTTTATAGGCCCTGGATTTCTTTCAACTGAATTGACCAAAATACATTTTATCAGGTTGTATTTTTTGGGTTTTGGTGGGGTTTTTTGTTTGTTTTTTAGGGTTTTGTGTGTGTGTGTGTGTGTGTGCAAGTTCTTTCTTGCTGGCAACCCAGAAGAGGAACTAAAGAGAGCCATGTGGAATGGCCATCAATGATGGTCAAGTTTGTCTGAGGGACCCAATCCACAATATACCACTGATAGGAGTACTGATTCCTAGAATTTGAGGACAATCTTATCCCACCAGCATACATGCTTGTGATAATCATTTACTCTGGGACCCCTTCGTCTGAATGTAGTACTAGTTAACCTGGTTAACTAAGATTAGTTTTAACTGCATCAAAATAAAAATGTTATAGCATATAAAAATGATGTTTGCTCCTAGAAAACAACTTGAGAATTTCAATCTTACATCTTATCTTATAGAAAAACTCAAAGGATTAAATGAGTTTTAAGGTTATACAGATCTATGCTTCTCAAAGTGACCTATGGAACACCTGCATTTAACTCATTACAATTATGGCTTAAAATACAAATTTTAATACAAATTAAAGAGAGAGAGAGAAGAATATGCTCTCACTCCCTCTTTCCAGAACACTGGAATCACAACTAGCTGCTGAACAATCATTGAAAGGAAAATGCTGGAACTCACCAAAAAAGAGACCCCACATGCAAAGACAAAGGAGAAGCTGCAAGGATATGGTAGGAGGGCCACTATCACAATAAAATCAAATCCCATAACTGCTGGGAGGGTGACTCACAAACTGGAGAACATTTATACCACAGAAGTCCACCCACTGGAGTGAAGTTTCTGAGCCCCACGTCAGGCTTCCCAACCTGGGGGTCTGGCAATGTGAGGAGGAATTCCTAGAGAATCAGACTTTGAAGGCTAGTGAGATTTGATTGCAGGACGTTGGCAGGATTGGGGGAAAGAGAGACTCCACCCTTGGAGGGTACACACAAAGTAGTGTACGCATTGGGGCCTAGGGGAAGGAACAGTGACCGCAAAGAGACTGAACCAGACCTACCTACTAGTGTAGAAGGGTCTCCTGCAGAGGCAGGGGACAGCTGTGGCTCACCAAGGGACAAGAACACTGACAGCAGAAGTTCTGGGAAGTACTCCTTGGCATGAGCCCTCCCAGAATCCGCCATTAGCTCTACAAAAGAGCATGGGTAGGCTCCAGTGTTGGGTCGCCTCAGGCCAAAAAACTGACAGGGAGGGAACCCAGCCCCACCCATCAGCACACAAGAGGATTAAAGTTTTACTGAGCTCTGCCCACCAGAGCAACAGCCAGCTCCATGCACCACCAGTCCCTCCCATCAGAAAACTTCCACAAGCCTCTTAGATAGCCTCATCCACCAGAGGGCAGACAACAGAAGCAAGAAGAACTACAATCCTTCAGCCTGTGGAACCAAAACCACATTTACAGAAAGATGGACAAGATGAAAAGGCAGAGGGCTATGTACCAGATGAAGGAACAAGATAAAACCCCAGAAAAACAACTAAATGAAATGGAGATAGGAAACCTTCCAGAAAAAGAATTCAAAATAATGATAGTGAAGATGATGCAGAACCTTGGAAAAAGAATGGAGGCAAATTTCAGGAAGATGCAAGACATGCTTAACAAAGACCTAGAAGAATCAAAGAACAAACAGAGATTAACAATACAATAACTGAAATGAAAACTACACTAGAAGGAATCAATAGCAGATTAACTGAGGCAGAAGAATGGAAAAATGACCTGGAAGACAAAATAGTGGAATTCACTACTATGGAACAGAATAAAGAAAAAAGTGAAAAGAAATGAAGACAGCCTAAGAGACCTCTGGGAAAGCATTAAAAACACCAACATTCACATTATTAGGGTCCAGGAGGGAGAAGAGAGAGAGAAAGGACCTGAGAAAATATTTGAAGAGATTATAGTCAAAAATTTCCCTAACATGGGAAAGGAAATAGCCACCCAAGTCTAGGAAGCACAGAGAGTCCCATACAGGATAAACCCAAGCAGAAACATGCCGAGACACATAGTAATCAAATTGGCAAAAATTAAAGACAGAGAAAAATTATTGAAAGCAGCAAGGGAAAAATGACAAATGACATACAAGGGAACTCCCATAAGGTTAACATGTGATTTCTCAGCAGAAACTCTACAAGCCAGAAGGGAGTGGCATGATATATTTAAAGTGATGAAAGGGAATAACCTACAACCAAGATTCCTCTAGCCAGCAAGGTTCTCCTTCACATTTGATGGAGAAATCAAAAGCTTTACAGACAAGCAAAAGCTAAGAGAGTTCAGCACCACCAAACCCACTCTACAACAAATGCTAAAGGAACTTCCCTAAGTGGGAAATACAAGAGAAGAAAAGGACCTACAAATACATACCAAAAACAATTAAGAAAATGGTAATAGGAACATACATATTGATAATTACCTTAAACATGAATGGATTAAATGCTCCAACCAAAAGACACAGGCTTGCTGAATGGATACAAAAACAAGACCCATATATATGCTGTCACCAAGAGACCTGCTTCAGACCTAGGGACACATACAGACTGAAAGTGAGGGCGTGGAAAGAGATATTCTATGCAAATGGAAATCAAAAGAAAGATGGAGTAGCTATATTCATATCAGATAAAGTACACTTTAAAATAAAGAATATTACAAGAGACAAGGAAGGACACTACATAATGATCAAGGGATCAATCCAAGAAGAAGATATAATAATTATAAATATATATGCACCCAACACAGGAGCACCTCAATAAATAAGGCAACTGCTAACAGCTCTAAAAGAGGAAATTGACAGTAACACAATAATAGTGGGAAGCTTTAACACCTCACTTACACCAATGGACAGATCATCCAAACAGAAAATTAATAAGGAAACACAAGCTTTAAATGACACAACAGACCAGATAGATTTTATTGAGATTTATAAGACACTCCATCCAAAAACAGCAGGTTACACTTTCTTCTCAAGTGCACATGGAACATTCTCCAGGATAGATCACATCCTGGGTCACAAATCAATCCTCAGTAAATTTAAGAAAATTGATATCATATTAAGCATCTTTTCTGACCACAACACTATGAGATTAGAAATCAATTACAGGAAGAAAACGTAAAAACACAAACACATGGACGCTAAACAATACGTTACTAAATAACCAAGAGATCACTGAAGAAATCACAGAGGAAATCAGAAAATACTAGAGACAAATGATAACGAAAACACGATAATCCAAAACCTGTAGATGCAGCAAAAGCATTCGGAGAGGGAAGTTTATAGCAATACAAGCCGACCTCAGAACCAAGGAAAATCTCAAATAAATAATCTATCCTTGTACGTAAATGAACTAGAGAAAGAAGAACAAACAAAATCCACAGTTAGTAGAAGGAAAGAAATCATAAAAGTCAGAGCACAAATAAATGAAATAGAAACAAAGAAAACAATAGCAAAGATCAATAAAACTAAAAGCTGGTTCTTTGAGAAGATAAACAAAATAGATAAACCATTAGCCAGACTCATCAAAAAAGAGAGAGAGAGGACTCAAATCAATAAAATTAGAAATGAAAAAGAAGTTACAACAGACACTGCAGAAATACAAAGCATCATAAGAGACTACTACAAGAAACACTATGCCAATAAAATGGACAACCTGGAACAAACGGACAAATTCTTAGAAAAGTATAACCTTCCAAGACTGAACCAGAAGAAATAGTAATTATGAACAGATCAATCACAAGTAATGAAATTGAAACTGTGATTAAAAATCTTCCAACTAACAAAAGTCCAGGACCACATGGCTTCACAAGTGAATTCTATCAAACATTTAGAGAAGAGCTAACAGCCATCCTTCTCAAACTCTTCCAAAATATTGCAGAGGAAGGAAAACTCCCATACTCATTCCATGAGGCCACCATCACCCTGATACCAAAACCAGACAAAGATACTACAAAAAAATTACAGAGCAATATAACTGATTAATATAGATGCAAAAATCCTCAACAAAATACTAGCAAACAGAATCCAACAACACATTAAAAGGATCATACACCACGATCAAGTGGGACTTATCCCAGAGATGCAAGGATTCTTCAATATACGCAAATCAATCAATGTGATACACCACATTAACAAATTGAAGAAGAAAAACCATATGATCATCTCAGTAGATGCAGAAAAAGCTTTTGACAAAATTCAACACCCATTTATGATAAAAACTCACCAGAAAATAGGCATAGAGGGAACCTACTTCAACATAATAAAGGCCATATACGACAAACCCACAGCAAACATCATTCTCAATGGTGAAAAACTGAAAGCATTTCCTCTAAGATCAGAAAGCAGACAAGGATGTACACTCTCACCACTATTATTCAACATAGTTTTGCAAGTCCTAGCCATGGCAATCAGAGAAGAAAAAGAAATAAAAGGAATAAATATTGGAAAAGAAGAAGTAAAACTGTCACTGTTTGCAGATGACATGATACTATACATAGAGAATCCTAAGATGCCACCGGAAGACTACTAGAGCTAATCAATGAATTTGGTAAAGTTGCAGGATACAAAATTAATGCACAGAAATGTCTTGCATTCCTATAAACTAATGATGAAAAATTTGAAAGAGAAATTAAGGAAACATTCCCATTTACCATTGCAACAAAAAGAATAAAATACTTAGGAATAAACCTACCTAGTGAGACCAAAGACCTGTATGCAAAAAACTATAAGACAGTGATGAAAGAAATTAAAGGTGATACCAACAGTTGTAGAGATAAACCATGTTATTTGATTGGAAGAATCAATATTATGAAAATGACTATATTACCCAAAGCAATCTACAGATTCAATGCAATCCCTATCAAATTACCAATGAATGGCATTTTTTTACAGAACTAGAACAAAAAATTTTAAAATTTGTATGGAGACACAAAAGACCTCGAAAAGCCAAAGTAGTCTTGAGAAAGAAAAACGGAGCTGGAGAAATCAGGCTCCCTGACTTTAGACTATAACTACAAAGCTACAGTAATCAAGACAGTATGGTACTGACACAAAAAGAGAACTATAGATCAATGGAACAGGATAGAAAGCCCAGAGATAAACCCATGCACCTATGGTCAACTAATCTATGACAAAGGAGGCAAGGATATACAGTGGAGGAAAGACAGTCTCTTCAATAAGTGGTGCTGGGAAAACAGGACAGCTACATGTAAAAGAATGAAATTAGAACACTCCCTAATACCATACACAAAAATAATCTCAAAATGGATTATAGCCCCAAATGTAAGACCGAACACTATAAAACTCTAAGAGAAAAACATAGGCAGAAAACACTGACATAAATCACAGCAAGATCTTTTTGACCCACCTCCTAGAGTAATGGAAATGAAAACAAAAATAAACAAATAGGACCTAATGAAACTTCAAAGCTTTTACACAGCAAAGGAAACCATAAACAAGACGAAAAAACAACCCTCAGAATGGGAGAAAATATGTACAAATGAATCAACAGACAAAGGATTAATCTCTAAAATATATAAACAGCTCATGCAGCTCAATATTAAAAAAACAAACAACCCAATCCAAAAATGGGCAGAAGACCTAAATAGACATTTCTCCAAAGAAGACATACAGTTGGCCAAGAAGCATATGAAAAGCTGCTCAACATCACTAATTATTAGAGAAATGCAAATCAAAACTACAATGAGGTATCACCTCACACCAGTTAGAATGGGCATCATCAGAAAATCTATAAACAACAAATGCTGGAGAGGGTGTGGAGAAAAGGGAACCCTCTTGCACTGTTGGTGGGAATGTAAATTGATGCAGCCACTATGGAGAACAATATGGAGGTTCCTTAAAGAACTAAAAATCGAACTACCATATGACCCACCAATCCTACTATGGGGCATATACCCAGAGAAAACCGTAATTCAAAAAGACACATGCACCCCAATGTTCACTACAGCACTGTTTACAATAGCCAGGACATGGAAGCAACCTAAATGCCCATTGACAGATGAATGCATAAAGAAGATGTGGTTCTTATATACAATGGAACGTTACTCAGCCATAAAAAGGAATGAAATTGGGTCATTTGTAGAGACGTGGATGGGTCTAGAGACTGTCATACTGACTGAAATAAGTCAGAAAGAGAAAAACAAATATGTATATTAACACATATATGTGGAACCTAGAAAATCGTACAGATGAACTGGTTTGCAGAGCAGAAATTGAGACACAGATGTAGAGAACAAACGTATGGACACCAAGGGGGGAAAGTGGTGAGGGTGGTGGGGTGGTATGATGAATTGGGAGATTGGGATTGATGTGTATACACTGATGTGTATAAAATGGATGACTAATAAGAAAATAAATAAATAAATAAATAAACATTTTTAAAAATACACATTTCTAAGCCCTAACCTAGGTTACTAAATCAGAGTCTCTGGTATTAGATCCAGGGAAATGTATTCTTTTGTTAATGCTTCTAGGTGGCTATGAGTCCCTCTAAAACCTGAGAAATATACTTCCTGAGTATGAGACAAGAAATGTCATGCTGAGTAGCAAAGTAGTAAAGGATTGAATGCCAGTTCCACTGTACCATATGATGGTATAATTTACCTTAGGCAAGTTGTTTTTACCTCTTTGTACCGTGTTCCTAATATAAGGATATTAAGAGTCTTTATCCAAAAATATTGTGACAAAGATTAATACATGGAAAGTGTTTAGTATGGTGCCTGGCTATGTAAATCTTGGCTCTTGCTGTTGTTAAAAGGAAAATTACCTACATAAAAATAGTAGGCCAATTAAAAAGAGTGTCTCAGTGAATCCATGTGGTGATCCTGTTTTACTATTGAGTTTTTGCAGTTCCTGCCACATGCTAGACACTTTTCATTAAAAGCTAATTTTTAGTTTTTGAACTTTCTTTTTTATATTTTACTGTATTCCTAACACTGTGAGTCTCCTGAAAAAGAATAAATCAACAGAGAAGGAAACTTTCTATGGCAGAAGGATAACACAAGAGAAAAAGAATAAATCAACAGAGAAGGAAACTTTCTATGGCAGAAGGATAACACAAGAGACCCACGTTGATGAAATGCCTACCACAGGGCAGAACTGTCCACACATGATTGTAGGAGGAAGTAGCTGTAGATCTTATGACCCGCAATTACCCAACACAAAGGCTGATGACCCAGAGAAAAAGAAAGCACCTCAGACACTAGCCACAAGTATCAAAAATACATTAAATTAGTTATGTGTATTGTGAAATATGTTTCTCCTTACTCTTGGATATGTACATTTTTCACCAAGAAATAAAAACAAAAAAAGATAATGAGGTGTGTGTCATGGAAAGGACACAACCAAGTTATCTTTGCTTCATCAACCATAGTTTTTATGCTGTTCCTACAGACTGATATGCATGATTTCATTTAATTTAATTGTCAGAAAACTATGCAAGGAAGATATTCTTTTTCACAGGGAAGGAACATAAGGTTAGCGAGTTTAAGTAGGCTGTTTATGGTGGCAGTCTGCATTCAACTCGTGACTGGCTGTTTCTGGCCCCAAATCCTTCTCTTCATCACTTGACCTGAGCAGTAGATACTAAGCAGCCTGCTGGGTGCCCAACACTACTAGCAGCTGAGGACACAGCAGCGACATGCCCTCAGGGAGCTCTCAGTCTAGCAGGGAAGCTAGAGAATGAATACATTCTGAGCAGCATTACAAGCATTATGGATCACAGAAGGTATAAGGAGTTCTAAGAGCATACATCAGGGAGACTAATTTTACTGCAAGGATGGGGAAAAGCCCCCTCAAGGAAGGGACATTTAACCTGAAAGATGAACACTAAGTAGGGTCAATAAAGGAGAGGGAAAGAAAGTATTGATAGCAGAGGGAACAGCATGTATGAAAAAACTCAAGCCAGAATGAGTCAGATACTTTGAAGGAAAACAATACCCAGGAAGGCTGGAGCCCTGGAAGCAATGGCTGAAAAGAGACTAAAGAAAAAATAATGGGAAGTCTTGCAGGTCACATAAGGTTCTGAGAATTCATCCTAAAATCAAATAATAATTTAAAATAAAAATTCAATGAACAGATTAACCAGATGAAAGGTAATGAGCAGATTTTCTGACTTATAATGTTCTCCCACATCAGTGACTGGCATAGACATATTAGAAGACTCTATACTTAGGAGTTGTCAGCCTCTGCCCAACGTATTTTTGAGCATCAGATCCATGGCTCTCTTTATACTGATGCACAAATTCAGCTGATGCACCTCAAATATTCAATACAATAAGTACTATAAATACACTGCAATTTCTACTAAACTATAGCTCCAAGCACCACCTCTTATCTTGATCTCAAGATGTACATCATCTGTTCCTCTCTCGGCTTATTGTCTGCAGCTGTGTAATAATGACACCCCATGTACCCATTAGAGTCAATTTTATTGGTAACTTCTGCTTACTTAGGAAGACTATCATTACTCAGCTTCTGGAAATCAAAGCCAACTACAGCCTCTGTGTTTACATATACCTGCAGCCCCCCAAGTACTAGAACCATGTGGAAAGACAGACAGAACAATGAAAAAAAAAAAAAAAAGACCAAAAATCTGTATAGAGAAATAGTCCTTTTGTGTCACACTGACAAGTCACTGGCTGCCTTAGTAGTTTTTCATTGGATTCACTGCTGACTATAGAATGAAATTCATCATGTAATCTTGACTAATGTCTTAGCCTTGAATTCTCCTCACATCTTCTAGACGTTTTTTAACATTTCATTAACTGATTTACCTGATTTAAAAACAGGTGTGAGTCAACAACCGAGCTGATTTTATTCCTCTTTTGATTTGCTACTGAACTATAAAGAAGATTACAAAGTCTGCCCTTTTGTTCCCTTGCTGTTCCTGTTCTTATCTCATGCATACATTTGTCTCCTAAAATCTTCCCCTTGGCTAATCTAGTCCTGATTCTTCACAACTTTCCTCTCCCAAAGTTCCCACTTTTAAGATTGTTTATTTATTAATAAATTTATTAATTTATTAATTTATTTATTTTTGGCTGTTTTGGGTCTTCGTGGCTGCGCGCAGGCTTTCTCTAGTTGTGGCAAGCGGGGGCCACTCTTTGTTGCAGTGCATGGGCTTCTCACTACGGTGGCTTCTCTTGTTGCGGAGCATGGGCTCTAGGCGCACAGGCTTTAGTAGTTTTAGCACACGGGCTCTAGAACACAAGGCTCAGTAGCTGTGGAGCACGGGCTCAGTTGCTCTAGGGCATGTGGGATCTTTCTGGCAGGGCTTGCACCCGTGTCCCCTGCATTGCCCGGCGGATTCTTAACCACTGCATCACCAGGGAAGTCCTAAGATTAAGTTTAGAACTAACAGTTTCCAAAGGATGTATGTACCCTGCTGCTTGGAGGCTGAAGCCACAAAATGTAAAATAGAAATGGAAAATAAATAATGTATATTGTAATCTGATGTTGTGATTCCCTTCAGAGCCTCCAGAGCGATACAGGAAGTTTGGGGCACTGCCCTGAGGGAAGAAATCCTGCATCAGGGAGGTCTGGAAGGAAGATGTTCAGCCAACTCTTCTCCGTGAACTGACTGTTCAACTAGAAACCCGCCACTGACTATCCTGAAATTAAGTAAAACCTTGTATGCTGGCATGTATTAAATATTCTTTTGAAATGTTACTAGTATAGAAATTTGGAGGACACCTTCTGAGGTGATCTCAGTGAGTCATGCCCTCATATAATTGCCGGCTCTTGAGTGCGGATGGAACCTGCTAGTGCTTCTAAATGATAGATTATGGCAAAAGTGATAAGATGTCAAGCCTTTGATGAAGTTGCTTTATATAGCAAAGGTGATGCAATGTCTCTCTTATGAATGTGTTATATAAGGCTCTGGCTTAGAAGATTGGAGAGAGAAGTTCTCCCCCTGGCCTTGAAGTAAGGCTGCCATGTTGTGAGACGGCCCATGAGGAAGCTCACATAGTAGGGAACTGGGGGGCCTCTACTAGATGAGAGCAGCCCCGCCCCCCAGATAACAGGGAACAATACAAGGGGGACTTCAGTTCCACAGCTGCAAGGAGATACACTGCTAACAACCAGAGGGAGCTGAGAAGCAGAACTTCCCTCAGCCAAGGCCCTGATGAATCTACAGCTTGGCTAGAACCGAGATAGCAGACTGAGACCCTGGGCAGAAACTCTAGCTAAGCTGAGCCTGTACTCCTGCCCTACAGACATTGTGAGAGAAAAAATAGCTGTTTTTTGGGGTTTTTTGTTTTTGTTTTTTTCCTTCAGTACTGCAATAATATTCCATGATCTCCTTGCAACCAGTTTTCTGTTGTAAAAAGTGTGACTTAAAACTGATTTGGGGGGCTTCCCTGGTGGCGCAGTGGTTGAGTGTCTGCCTGCCGATGCAGGGGACATGGGTTCGTGCCCTGGTCCGGGAAGATCCCACATGCCGTGGAGCGGCTGGGCCCGTGAGCCATGGCCGCTGAGCCTGCGCGTCCGGAGCCTGTGCTCCACAACGGGAGAGGCCACAGCAGTGAGAGGCCCGCGTACTGCAAAAAAAAAAAAAAAAAAAAAAAACTGATTTGGCACCCTTTGTAGGTGATTCCCCTTGTTCTTTTGCAGTTGTTAGAATTTTCTTTTTGTCTTAACCAAATTGAGATTTAAACGGATTGCACATTCTTCTCAAGAGAGCATAGATAGAGACATTTCGGGAATGGCACATAAGGAGCTCTGTTAACCCTATCACTGGTGAAACAGCCATAACTGGTGAAAATGAATGAAAGAAAAAAAATTTAGGTCTCTGGATATTGCCCTAAAGACATACAGCAAATGGAGAAACCATTAAGAAAATCTATGCAGTCTTGGTAAGGAAAGAGAGATTCTGTGGCATTTTGAGCCTTTACCTTCCCTTCCCCCAGCTCACCATGACCATAGCTCCACTACGGTAGGTTCAGCCAAGAACAGAGGGATCTCTTCTGCCGGCGTCATGCCATCTCCCGTTGCAGGGCAGGACGCCAGTATGTCTCGTGCTCCGGCTCCGTGTTGCAGAAGCCATACTCCAGGCAAGAGCGACTGAGTAGTCTTGCGCGCCCTTCTTCCACCCAGCTCTCACTCAATGGTGGAAGCCGTCTTCAGGTGCATCAGATCAAGAATACTGGTTCCCGATTGGCTTGTCTCTACTCGCTTGTAGTTAGGGCAGATTTTCTACACCTGAAGATGCTAGCCAAGACCAGAAGCTAATGCCCTACACAGTGGCCCACTTGTAAAGAAGGAATATCATCTCTTGAGAAGTGGGTTACTGTCCTTGCCACCAGCTCTGGAGCAGTGGTGCAGAGGTGTTTGTGGTAAGCAATTAAAAGGAGGCCCAGAGCGCCATGAAAGCAACAAGCTAAACCATAGACCAGGTAGAGTTTAACAAAGAGCACCAGGGAAAGAGACAACTAGGAGGATCCCTTCTGGGGTCAGAACAAACCTGAAAGGCAAGCTTCGAAAACTACCCCTGCAGAGAATGGACTTTAATTGGATTGGACTGTGGAGCGGTTTACACGTCAGGACATTGTTGAAAACGGTAGAACAATCAACCAGCAATTAGAGGAGGCTGGCAGCTGGGTGTGATACCATCAGAGGCAGACAGTTTAACAGAGATCAGAAAAACAGAGAGAGATCAGCTAAAGCCATTGTCATCCCAGGGAAACTGTGTGTAGCCAGAGGCTGCATCCTCTGAGGCAACATGCTGTGAGGAAACAGATTTCACTGAAATATCCAGCCAAGCAACTAAAAATATAAATAAACAAACATCAACAACCACAGCAAGTCCTGCAGGGACATATCAGTATCCAGAGTTGGAACCCACATAGAAGGCTGATGGAAATGCAAAATGGTGTAGTCACTTTGGAAAACAGTCTGATGGTTCCTCAAAAGATTAAACATGCAGCTACCATATGATCTAGCAACTCCACTCCTAGTTATATACTCCTCCCCCACAAAAGAAAGCATATGTCAACTGAAATAAAAGCATACAATGTGAGAGCCATGAGTTTCAGTTTTATTTGGTGACTTCCTGAGGACTGTAGCCCAGGAGACAGCCTCTCTGATCGTTCTGAGAAACTGCTCTAAAGAGGGGAGGGGTGGGGAGAGGCCAGTATATATGTGATTTTGGCCAAGGGGGTATGTGCAATCAAGCATACATCTCAGTTGAAGTGCCAAGGAACAGATATCAGTTAATGGTTTTAGTGCTTTTCTAAGTATGGGAAGATGCAAGAATCTGAGTTCATAAAATTTTCTCCTGAGAATGTCTAACTATCTGAGGTTCTGTTGTGACAGTTTTCCCAGAGCAGAGTGCCTTATTTCTGATCTCCCACTGAATTCCTTTCAGGGTGTGTTGTAGGTCAATGCCTGCAGTGGCTAGTGACTTAATTCTTGTAGAACTGGGTAGTGAGTGACATTCCCTAGTTGCCACATGTACGGTTAGGCCATTCAGGATGGCTGTTCTCTGGCTCTCTGTACATCCTCTGCTTGACCAGGCCCTGTTTCACTCACAGGACTATCCAATCCTCTTATATAGAGCTTAATTAGTAACTGCCCATGTGCTTGCCCCCTGCCTCAGCTGCTGGTTTCCTTGGTAACTGATGAGCCACCCTGACATCAATTCCCCCCATAAATGGTAGCTTCCTTCTCCCCCAAGTAGTGGAGATTGCTGCCATGTTCTGCTGCCCTCTGCCATCCACGGCAGTGTGTCATTTCAGGACCTTTGGTTCATACATATAAAATCCCCTGTCCAATAAACTGTTGATGTCTCTGTCACTGACTCCAGGATCTTTTTTCAGTCTCAGGACTGGGCAACTACCAGGCTTGCAGGCCTGTGGGGTGCAGCCCAACAGAACATACCCCCACTCAAAAGCACATACACAAATGTTCATAACATTAGTCAAAATAACCAAAAAAGTAGACACAACCCAAATGTCCATCACTGGTAAATTTATAAATAAAATGTTGTCCATATAGTCATATAATGGAATATTATTTGGCAATAAGAAAGGAATTAAATGCTGATACATGCTATAACATGAATGAACCTTGAAAACATTATGCTAATGAAAAAAGCTACTCACGAAAGACCACAATTTGTCCATAGACAGAGAAGGTGAGTGGCTGCCTACAGCTCAGGCTGTTGGAAAGAAATGGAAAGGGACTGCTAAGTGTTACAGGGTTTCTTTTTGGGGTTATTAAAATTTTCTCATATTGATTGTGGTAATGGTTGCACAAGCCTGTGAACTTACTAAGTATAATTTACTAAATATAATTGAATTGTACACTTTAAATGAGTGAATTGTATGGTAGGTAAATTATATTTCAGCTGTTTTTTAAGAACTGGCAATGCAACCAGTCACCTTCCTTAATGAACTAATATTATATTTACACTATTAGAATTTTACCTAAAATGATGTGCTTCTGCCAGAGAATTTTTAGAGTATTCCTTTAGTTGTGTTGTGGAGAGAGAGAAAAAATTTTAATTAGCCTCTTTGCAGATCTCTTTCAGTAATAAAGTATGTGTTGCTAGTTGAACACATGGTCAGGAATTGATAGGTTCAGCATTGCTCAGTGATGTGAGGTTTGCTTCTAAAGATTCTGAGGCTTAGTAAATAAAATCCATATTGTCCCTTCTGTTCCCAAATCAGTGGTTGGCCTAATTCATTATGAGTAATTCTATTCAGGCATACAACATGCTTCTATGCTGTGCTTTTAGTTTAGGAGAGTCAACTTTTAAAATTAGGCTATTTACCACTCAAAGACATTGGACCCACAATTTTTTCTCACCACACCATATCTGTGCTTTTTAAAAAGGCAGTGTAGGGGGCTTCCCTGGTGGCACAGTGGTTGAGAGTCCGCCTGCCGATGCAGGGGAAATGGGTTCACGCCCCAGTCTGGGAGGATCCCACATGCCACGGAGCGGCTGGGTCCGTGAGCCATGGCTGCTGAGCCTGAGCGTCCGGAGCCTGTGCTCCGCAATGGGAGAGGCCACAACAGTGAGAGGCCCATGTACTGCAAAAAAAAAAAAAAAAAAAAAAAAAGGCAGTGTAGGCATTTATATTTAAGAAAAGAGATTGGAATATATCTTTTGGTACTGAAACATAGCTCCTTATTAAAGCAAGTAAATATAAGAAATATTAGGCAATGAAACATAATTATTTTAGAGAAAGATTTCTTTCAGAAATAAAGACCTAGGATGTATTTCTTAGTAATTACTTTAAAGGGAAAACATTTAAAAAGACCTCAGACATTTCTTTTTTAACACACACACATTACACAACTTGTGCTTAAAAACCTCTCCAGAAGTTTACTCTCAACCATCTTCAGCGTTTGAATGTGCAGGGGTCTCTTAACTTCTGTCACAGCCACAGACACAGTGTCCACATTAATTAGGGAAAAAAAATTGGTTTACTTTTGTAAGCTACTTGCATGCAGAAAGTCTATGTTCTTTCCTGCACACAGAAGAAAAGAGAAACTTCTACACTTTCCTTATACCTTTCATGTGATTATGGTCATTCAGAAAGCCCACTTTCACAGGGAGCAGTGCGGTCCTTTCTTTGTTTACTCTTTTTAACTCCTCCCTCCCAGCAGTCATTCGTCATCTGACTCCTAAACTGGTGCCAGATATCACTTAATTGATATATATCTGTTTACATTTTGAAAATAACCTAAGGTAGGTCCCATCAAAAAACAAGGTTATAGAAACTCTTCTAAAGCACTGAGGTTCCTGAAATGATCATAATATTGTGAAAGCAACTTAAACAAGACTTTTAAATGGAAATAATGCTTGTCAAATATGGCAAAATACAGCAGCTGGGCCTGTGAGCCATGGCCGCTGGGCCTGCGCGTCCAGAGCCTGTGCTCCGCAACAGGAGAGACCACAACAGTGAGAGGCCCACGTACCGCAATAAAAAAAATACAAAAAATTTAAAAAATATGGCAAAATGCTGAACCTCACTGGGTATCAGTAAGAAGCCTGTGTTTAGCCAACCACTTTCAATTCCACAATCAGGCCCTCTCCTAGCTCATGGCAGCAGCAATAAATTGATGGCAAGGATGGATCATTAAATTCTGGTAATTAGTGGGATATTATTCCTTCTATCAAATTTGAAGTATAATTGATTAATCCCTTAACTTTGAGATATGTCACATCAATTTATTTTGCTTGTCTCAATAGCAATCTTTCTATGTTCTTAATACAGTTATTCCAAAATTATAGATCAAGCAATCAATACAAATTTATAAGTGACAAAAAGATGTGAGTTTTTATGCTGGACTTTATGAGAAATATGACATCAGATAAAATTTCTTTTGTCACTCAAGTTACTTAAATATTAGATGGAAAGTTAGGAACTGCTGGGGAGGGGGAAATTTCTGCCTCTACCTGTCTTGAGTTCTTGTGGCTGGACTAATAATAAAACTGATACAAAATAGATTAACAGGAGAAAAAAAACATTTTAATTCACATGGAGGTCTCAAACAAATGAGACCTAAGAAGTGTCCAAAACAGGCAGCTTTTGTACTTTTTAGACAAAAAAAAAAACAATAAACATGAGAAATTGACAGGACAAAGAAATTTAGGATTTGGATGCTCAATTAGTGAAGAAGCTAAGCAGAATTTGGGCTTGGGTGGTAAATTAAAGTAATAAGATTTGTTTATACAGTCTTCTGGGCCTGAATTCCCTATCTCTGGCATTAAAGGTGTCCTTCTACCTCCTTTCACATGAGAGATTTATTTCCTGCTTTCAGGGAGATAGAAAGAGGGGTCAGAGTGTCCCTCTTGCATTGGCCATTTCTTAAGTAACTTTAATTCAAAATAATCAATATGCCACTGTGGCATATTTGTGGGTGGCCTGCCTTGAGCCCCAACAGAGCTAAATAAATAAAAGAATTTTTTAAGTAAAAGAGGGAGGGTGAGACAGAGAGAGAATAAGACATATTAAGTATGCCAAATGAGTGGTTTGAATCTCTTTAAAGCAATGACCACCATATTGGTCTTCAGATTATCATACAGCAGGTTTATTACTCATAGTGTTCACACTAGTTGCCCAAAGCTTCTTGTACTTGGTGGTAGAAATAAGAATATTTTCACTTCCTTCAAAAATGAAAACTGTGAAACAGCCCGATTTCTAGCAACAAAAGTATTTTTGATTTGACTTGACATTACAAATTATTGGCCTTCAAATTACTCATGGAAATATTGCTTAAAGCATTTTGATAATCAATTATTACCGTCCACATTAGGCTCTCATTTTTGTTAGTGAATATTCTAGTTATGGTATAGACACATTTTTTAAAAAATTTAGTCTGCTAAACCAATAATCTACAAATTGCAGAGTTGCCTACACTTCACACCCTGGGGAAGCAAAACAGTGACAATTTGGAAGAGTTTTAAAACATATATATTAGGGAAACCATTGACTGTGTGTTCATGGCTCAGTTATTTTCATTTTCATTGCTCGTTTTTTAAAAAGGGAACTTTTCACACTGGATTATCTAATTAATGATGAATGTGTGACCCTGTGTACATTTCAGTCCACTGTGATTCCTGACTACACAAATAATTCATATCAAGGAAACTGCTCATATACAAGAAAGAGAAACACTGACCTGGAGCTCCATTATCAGTTTCATCTTTAGTAGGTGTCATATCATAATTCCTTCTTCCATTTCCTTTTAAATTTGATTAACAAAGAGCAAATATGTTACTGCTGTGCAAGAATGACGCATTCATTAATCACAGTACCATTTACAATTATGAGTACATTTGTTTTTTATATTAAAATAATAGCTGCCATAAGAGTAACTAATCTGACAATAATATTCTATTCAGAACGTTCAACGGTGCATTATAAATCTAAACTACAAAGAGAAATTAGAGTGATTGGAGAGTTACTGTGTTCCAAAATAGAAGGTATCATATGCCAACTATTGTCATGAGATGGTCAGTAGAAAATACATAAGATTCAAATTCCATGGTGAAGATACCTGTAAGTAAACACAGAGAAGAAATATTTCCTTTTATCCTTACAGCATCTTAACTTCAGTTATAAAAGCTGTTATTCAAAGAGTACACGAAGGCTTAGTGTTATTAAAGCAATTTGTTTAATGATATGTGCACAAAGATAAAGGTAACTACAAATGTCTGACTTCTAACTCATGCTGATAGTTTGGAATTTTCTCTTTTTCACGAATTCATGTTTCTTGTAGATAACAAGCTGCCCTGGGGAAAAGGGACCTGGAGAGAAAAGGGTAGTAGCTATTACTGGGAGTTTACAAAGTGCTGCACTCCATTAACATTTCTCACTCCCTGGGAGCCTGTTTCTGACAGCTCCCAAAGCTCAGCACTAACGCAAAACCTTAAGCAGGTGGATGGTGGGCTGTTACACAGGCGCCTCTGCATTTTGGAAATAACACAAGTTTAAAAATCACACAGATATGGGTTCAAAACATAACTCTGCCACCTACTAACTCTGTTGCCTTGGGCAGATGATAACCTCCTGAGTTTCAAGTTTCTCATATGTAAAATAAATAGAGAATTCTCCTCCATCAAGTTAAAATGATATTTTGGAGATTAATCCTTTGTCTGTTATTTCATTTGCAAATAGTTTCTCCCATTCTGAGGGTTGTCTTTTTGTCTTGTTTATGATAGCATCTACCGAATCTACTACCGAATGTAAAATACATAGCTAGTGGGAAGCACTAGCATAGCACAGGGAGATCAGCTCGGTGCTTTGTGACCATGTAGAGGGGTGGGATAGGGAGGATGGGAGGGAGACTCAAGAGTGAGGGGATATGGGGACATATGTATGCATATGGCTGATTCACATTGGTATTGTATTATACCAGTATTGTGTAGCAATTATAACACAGTATTGTGAAGCAATTATACTCTGATAAAGATCTATTTTAAAAAAGATAAAATGATATAATGCATACAAATATCTGGTAAATCTAAGTGTTCAATTAATTAAGCTAGTATCTATTTGAAATACTTAAGGTCTATCATGTGGCAGGTACTACGCTGGAAGACAGTGGTGACTAAGACAGACAGAGTGACTTAGCCTGACCAACTCTCCTCATTTGCCCAGGATTTTCCTGGTTTTAGCAAAGAAAGTCCTGCATCCCAGAAACCCCTCAGCCACAGACAAACAAGGACAAACTGGTCATCCTACCAGAGGCATTTAACCTAAAAGACTATATCTAGATGCCATCAAGGATATGACCACAGCATGAAACTGTAGTTTCAAAGAATTGTCAAAAGGGAAAGCAGGGCTTCCCTGGTGGTGCAGTGGTTGAGAGTTCGCCTGCCGGTGCCGGGGACACGAGTTCGTGCCCCAGTCCGGGAAGATCCCACATGCCGTGGAGCGGCTGGGCCCTGAGCCATGGCAGCTGAGCCTGCGCATCCGGAGCCTGCGCTCCGCAACGGGAGAGGCCACAGCAGTGAGAGGCCCGCGTGCCACACACACACACACACAAAAAAAAAAAAGGGGGGGGGAAGCAAAGTTGTCATCACTCATCCTGAATTGAAGTGAGCCTGAGAATTACAGGATTCTCAAGGGGCTGGCAGGAGAATAAAGAACTGGATTATGAACAGGGTGTGCTAGAGAAATTAGGTGAGTAAAGAGCTGACAGAGCCAAACAAGAGTCCTTGAAACTCCAACCTGTCCTTGAGGAAACTTTCTATAGTTTGTGACCTACCTCTAGACATCCAATTCAGAAAGAAGGTATAAAGGAAGCCAGCCATGTGGGTAGGTGACCACATCACTTGAGGAGGAGACAAAACAGAATATTTTGCAAGAAAGTCTCAGTGGACAAAGCCTGACTGGAGCACAGACTTGAAGCATCATATACTCTTGGATAATATCTCCGTGGTGCCTCCATCTAGTAGTGATAGAAACTGAAGCTCCGGACGTCACCCTCAGCCTCGTGTTCCTGAGCCACTGCTCCAGATGTAAGCTCCTCTGTGTTTTTTCTTCCTTTCCTGGACTTTTATTCCAATACTGCTCCAAGCTTTCTGCCTCCAGTGCCCCCTCCCTTGCCTGCCCTCCCAACCAAACCTTCCTACAGCCTCGGGAACCCACGATTTTTATTGGGAACTCCCATCAGATTCTATCTGCTAAGTCTGGAAAGAATTTTTTTTTCAGGGCTTCTAGCAGCATTAATATTCCTCAAAAGATATTTTGGAAAGTGTTACTCTAGCCTCACCTCCTACCTGCAGTAGCCTTTACCCACTGTGTATGGAACTTCTGGAATCCATCACACTCTTCACACCCTCTTATCTTTGCATGTGTTCTTTTCTCTTCCAGAAATGTTCCACTTTCACTCTTTCTCCTAGCTAATTTATACTGCACCTTCAAGACTAAGTTCAAATACACTGCTTAGACCCCTCCATCTGGTTTATAGTCCCTTCCCCATACCTCCAGGGCACCCAGTTCATTCCACTTAGCAGTTAGTTTCCCAAGGAAAGAGCTCCTCTTATTTACCTTTTTTACTTCAGGGATTACTACAGTATCTGACTTTTTTTTTTTTTAAACTGTTGAACGTTTATTGAAATTGGGTCATTTTCCACATCTCTCACAGCACAGATAACCAACCTGAGACCTAACTAATGTAACATCGATAATGGTTCCGTCTAAATACACACAGAGGAATGTGAAAGAGCGTCTCAGCGGCAGGACAGTTGTAGACGGGGAAAGCTCACACTCCCCAGGGCCCTTCGCAAGCCTCCACCCACGTGCCCGCACGCCCAGCCCCGCAGCCGACCATCACGCCCCGGCACCTGAAACCCTGCTGCGCCCGGAGCCTCTGGTCAGTGCAGGGTGAGGGTCATGTCTGTCCACAGGTTGGGGCTGGAAAGCACTTTCTGCTATTGGAGCTTTGTGAGCACGAGTCTGCGCCACCCGTTGGCTCTTCCTTGGAACCAAGCCTGGCGCCTCCCAGCAAGCGGTCGTTCACACCAAAGGTGACCTGTTCCCAGACGGTTAATTCTAGGGTGGATTGCCTCAGCTGAGAAGGGGTGACCCCTTTGAAAATGAAGGAGTGCTTCTACTGAGGACAGGCTTGCTTCTTCAGGACGGAGGACTTCAGTCTCGACCTCTGCTGGTCTGGCAAAGTGAGACAGCC
The DNA here is from genome assembly GCF_025265405.1 of Mesoplodon densirostris. Lineage (NCBI taxonomy): Eukaryota > Metazoa > Chordata > Mammalia > Artiodactyla > Ziphiidae > Mesoplodon > Mesoplodon densirostris. Next base: position 27,002,900 of record NC_082668.1, read on the forward strand.
CTTAACAAATGAGTTTAAGGTACCATCTGAGCGCACAGGTAAATTCGTGGCTCCCAGCACTACCAAACAAAGCTGACCGTTATGTGATGGCTGATCTCCCGTCCCTTCTTGAGCCTCCTGGGCCCTGCAGGGAGGACCAGTTTGGCCCGGACTACAAGTTCTCCGTTATTCGTGGGAACGCTGTCTTCGTCTTTCACTGCCTTGGCCTGGAGCGGATACCAATGGGCAGACTGGGTGGTGTGGTCCTCAAAGTCCCACGTGGCCAGAGGGATGATCACTTCTTCAAGAAGCACCCTCCGGACGAGCGTGCCCAGGTGCCACACAGACACCCGCAGCTGCCGGGTCGCCAGCTGGGTAAGGTCCACCTGGTACTTCAAGGTCTCCTGAAAGGTCGGCTCCACAGTGTTCTTTTGGACTCCAGTCTTGCGTTTTCCCTGGGAGGATGTGTCAGGCAGCAGCTAGGTCTTTACATACGGATTTCACTTTTTCTTCTTTTCCTCCCCATAGGCAAGATTCTTACAGGCCTTTATGCCTATGCTAGATTTTTGCTAATTGTTGAATAAATAAGATGTTGAAGACGATGGAGAATAAATCATTGAACCAAAATTTAATGGGGGAATTTGGACGAGCAGTATACCAACTGCCTCTCTGCAAAATTAGTAAGAAGAAACAAAGTTGTCTTTCTGGAGCTCTCTTAGAACAGGAAAATGAGCTGCATGAGTTCTGGGGTCTTCTTCTTGCCTTTGGAGTCTGTAAAGTTCTGGGAGAATAATACATATCGCTATGAGTTTGATCTAGCCCTTTCAAATGGATTTATTATTCTTTATTTAAATTATATATGACTTACACTTCCAGCTGAATATCAATAGGAGAAACCAGTCTGATCTTAGATTTCTTAACATCTCCAAGTTAGAATCTCATTCAAATTCAACGAGATTAAAAGATCTTAGATAAAAATTATTAGGGAGTTCTCCCCACTCTTTTAGCTGTCACCTGTATGATCTTTTTCACATCTATTTTGACTTTCTAAATCCTCTTGTAGAGATTTTAAATTATCCTTTCTTGACTTGTTTGGTGAAAACATTTGAATGTTCAGAGGAAATCTGTTGCATTTATAACCATCTTTTTTTCCCTTTTAGATTTTTTTCTCTTGCTCTTTGATAACTTCTTTTTTTCACTAATCTACTCTGCCAGGGATTTTGACAGCTGAAATATGTGATTAGTGTCATTTTATATCTCAATGTATGTATTTAAATCACTCACAGTGGTTCTAGGTGAAGTTTTGATCTGTCAAAATATTTTAGTCTTAAATGAAAGCTACCCACATGCCCTTTTTACAAAAGCAATTCTTGCACAAAAAGATTTATAGTATCTCTCTTTTTGAGTAATTCTGAATAGGTGACCTAAAGCATTCAAAAGTGACAGGTTTCATTTCACTTTCTGTATTTTGGGCTTAGATAGACACAGTAAAAATTTTCATGCACACCAGTACTTAAGATTCAATAAAGGAGTTAACTTTCTTCCCCCTGGAAATCATTGTCTGCTATCTTTTCTTCCACCATTTCCTGCTCACTCTTCAACACACTCAGGTGTGGCTTACAATCCATTACCTTATAAGAACATTATTTTAAATTATTTTTAAAATTTGTGACATTCCTCAGCATTGTATGAGAAGTAAGGGAAAATTAAGCAGTTCAAATTCTGATATAGATAAAAAAATAGAATTTGGGAAAATCTGAACTTAGTCTCTAATTTAAAAATGTATATCCATATAATAATGTCTTCAACTCTATAAAGGTAGTTTGTTACTCTTTTAAAGGAGAAATGTTACCAGAATACTAGCAAAGCCAGAAATTTCTGAGTCAAATGTATTACAGAAACAGTATATTTTAAAACGTATTGCTCTAGAAATAATTTAGATTTAGAGTTATACATATAAATTTAATATTTGAAGAGTTAAGACATTTTAAGTTTTGATGTGAATATTAAGAAAATAGTCTCTTAAAAAAAAGAAAAGAAAATAGTCTCTTAAAACTAAACTCTCAGAACATCATGAATTCCTTGAAGAACAGTCTATGCTTCATGTTTCTTTATCTATCGTGACTATCATGCAGCTAGGCACAATGTTAGTATGTAAAAAGCACTCCAAATCGAACTTGAAGTAGAGAATTGAGGCAAATGACTGAAAAATCAATGAAAGGCAGATTTTGATTTCTTACTTCAGAATCCACCTGTTGGCTTTACCAATCACTGTTCCAGGGGGAGATTTTATTTAAAAGAATAGAAATACTTTACATGGCGAATCTACCACATGACTTTCCTCAGTTAAGCAACAAAGGGAGTTTGTTCTACAGAGGTCAAACTAGCTTCTCTGTGGTCTAGTATTAAAGTACGTTGGAGAGAGACACACAGAAACTCTTTCGGCCAGGCTTGAGATGCCAGGGTCATTACCTTTAATCTTTCTTTTTCAGATGGTTCCAAATTGCTGGAGAAAAATAACACAGTGGGGCACATGTATGGTTTCCCAACCCAGCAAGGCCCTTAGGACTGCCTGACTAGCTTTCCTACTCTCCACAATGATAATTTGAAGTCTTCTGCTTTCTCCTTAAATTTTGATCCTTCCCTATCCTCTGGAATTTCAATGGATGACACTCTCTCTGATTTTGCTGATAAATTAGAAACATAATAAGGAAGTTTTCACAACACTCGTCACCAAATACACAGACCTACTCACATAGACACCTGGATTCACCTCTTTTTCTACTTTGAAAATAGAGGAAATATCCCTCCTCCTAAAAAGGGCCTTACCTGCCACCTTCTTATAACTCCACGGCTAGAGGCTATCTCCCCTGGCCTCTCTGCTATCTCTCTTAGACCCTACCCTTTAATGTTTAAACATGCTTTAATCATTCCCTTAAAAATTAAGAAAGATAAAGTGTCCTTGGACCCTACATTCTCCTAACCTATTCTTCTGTCTCTGTTCTCCCCTCTTGTAAAGAGCTCTCTGTCTTTAGTATCTCTACTCTCTATTGACTCTTCACACATTCCAGTATGGCTTCTATTATACCACCAATGAAAACATATTTTAATAATGCAAATAATCTTTGTGACTCAAAGAAAGTTTTAATTCTTGATTTTACAGGACTTCCTAAGAGCATTTCACATAATTGGCCTCTCTCTCCTTTTTAAAATACTTTCTTCCTTGAGTTCTGTGACCACAGATCCTCCAGGGTTTCCTTCTACTTTGCTGTGACTGGCCATCTCAGTTCCCTTTGATAGTTCATTCTCCTCTAACCAGCCTGCTGAGATACTGACTGATGTACATTATTTAGAACAATAGGAACAAAACAAATGGACTGGGAACTGGACTTTCCCAAGATTAGATTTGGTACTACAGAATGAGATGACACAGACATGCCATCTTTACAGAAAATATTCTGCAGGTGAGTCTAAGGAGAGTCTTAATTCCAGTCATTTTGGGCAACTGAAAAGACAATAGATTATATGGGAACAGGAGGGCAAATAAAGCCTAAACAACTCATATACAAATTAATCTCTGCCACTTATACTGTTGCCCACAAACATTCCCACATAGGCTCAGTGCAAATAGCTGACTCAAATGTGATAAAAAATGAATTATAATAATTTAAAAAGGATACAGCACAGACAAAATCATTTAAAAATACTTTTTAAGAAGAAAGGAACAGAAAAAGCAAAAGGCAGACCAAAAACAATAACTAGAAAAAATATTGCCACCAAGCAGATAAAAACGTAGGCCAAGCATATTGCCATGAATTCAATATAACCAAGTAAATTAATCAAAGAGCTCAAAGAAGAATTACAAAAACTCAGGAAAAAACATAGTGAAACAACAGAGAGAGATGAAACATAATCTTTCAGAGCTCAGGAAAGAAGTAAAAAGAATCATAAAAAATGAAATCCAGAGAGACCCCGGAGGAAGATGGCGGAAGAGTAAGACGCGGAGATCACCTTCCTCCCCACAGATACATCAGAAATTCATCTACACGTGGAACAACTCCTACAGAACACCTACTGAACGCTGACAGAAGACCTCAGACCCCCCAAAAGGCAAGAAACTCCCCACATACCTGGGTAGGGCAAAAGAAAAAAAGAATAAACAGAGACAATAGGATAGGGACAGGACCTGCACCAGTGGGAGGAAGCCGTGAAGGAGGAAAGGTTTCCACACACTACAAGCCCCTTTGCGGGCGGAGACTGCAGGTGGCGGAGGGGGAAAGCTTCGGAGTAGCGGAGGAGAGCACAGCAATAGGGGTGTGGAGGGCAAAGCGGAGAGATTCCGGCACAGAGGATCGGTGCCCTCAGTCACACACCAGCCCGAGAGGCTTGTCTGCTCGGCCGGCGGGGCGGGCGGGGCTGGGAGCTGAGGCTCGGGTATCGGCTTTCAGTCAGAGCGCAGGGAGAGGACTGGGGCTGGAAGAGAGACTGAAGGGGTTAGTGCACCACGGCTAGCCCGGACTGAGTCCGGGGAAAGGGTCTGGAGCTACCGAAGAGGCAAGAGACTTTTTTCCCTTTTGTTTCCTGGTGCACGAGGAGAGGGCATTAAGAGGGCTGCTTGGGGAAGCGCCGGAGACAGGCGCAAGCCGCGGCTAAAGGCGCGGACCTCAGAGACGGGCGTGGGACGCTGGGGCTGCTGCTGCCGCTGCTGCCGCGGGGCCTGTATGCGAGCGCGGGTCACTGTCCACCCCGCCTTCCAGGGGGCCTGTGCACCCCGCCACTGCCGGGGTCCCGGGACCCGGGGACGGCTTTCCCGGGAAAGCGCACGGAGCGCCTCGTGCTGGTGCAACGTCATGCCGGCCTCTGCCGCCGCAGGCCCGCCCCACACTGCGCGCCCCTCCCTCCCCTCTGCCTGAGTGAGCCAGAGCCCCCGAATCAGCTGCTCCTTTAAACCCGTCCTGTCTGAGCGAAGAACAGACGCCCTCCGCGACCTATGCGCGGAGGCGGGGCCAGGTCCAAGGCTGAGACCCGGGAGCTGTGAGAGCAGAGACAGGGAAATCTCTCTGTGCAGCCTCGGAGGCAGCGGATTAAAGCTCCACGGTCCATTTGATGTGCCCTGCGTCTGTGGAGTGCATAAATGGACAGCGAATCATCCCAAATTAAGGAAGTGGACTTTGAGGACAAGATTTAAGACTTTCCCCCCTTTTCCTCTTTTTACAATGAATTATCCCAAATTAAGGAGGTGGACTTAGAGAGCAAGATTTCAGACTTCTCGCCATTTTCCTCTTTTTACAACGAATTATCGCAAATTGAGGAGGTGGACTTGGAGAGCAAGATTTTTGATTTTTCCCCCTGCTCTCTTTTTGTGAATGTGTATGTGTAATCTTCTGTGTAAGATTCTCTCTGTATAGCTTTGCTTCCACCATATGTCCCAGGGTTCTATCTGTCCATTTTTTTTTCAATAATTACTTTTTAATTTTAATAATGCTACTATATTTCATACTTTATTCTATTTTACTTTACCTGCTATTTCTTTTTTTCCTACCTTCCCTTCCTCCCTCCCTCACTCTGCTCCTCCTTTCCTTCTTTCTTTTTCTTTCCTCCCACCCTCCCTCCCACCCTTCTTCTTTCCACTTTCTTTTTCTTTCCTTCCTTCCTCCCTCCTGTCTTTCTTTCTTTCTTTCCTTGCTCCCTCCCTCCCTCCCTTCTTCCATTCACTCTTCCTTTTGCTTTCATTCCTCCCTCCCTCCCTCCTTTCTTTCTTTCTTCCTTCATTCCTTCCTTTCTTTCCCTCTCTCTTTCTTTCTTCTACTAATTCTTTCTTTCTACTTTTTCTCCCTGTTATTCTGAGCCATGTGGATGAAAGGCTCTTGGTGCTGCAGCCAGGAGTCAGTGCTGTGCCTCTGAAGTGGGAGAGCCAAATTCAGGACATGGGTCCACAACAGACCTCCCAGCTCCACATAATATCAAGCAGCGAAAATCTCCCAGAGATCTCCATCTCAACACGAGCACCCAGCTTCACTCAACAACCAGCAAGCTACAGTGCTGGTCACCCTATGCCAAGCAACTAGCAAGGCAGGAGCACAACCCCACCCATTAGCAGAGAGGCTACCTAAAAACATAATAAGGCCATAGGCACCCCAAAACACACCACCAGACGTGGACCTGTCCACCAGAAAGACAAGATCGAGCCTCAACCACCAGAACACAGGCATTAGTCCCCCCCACCAGGAAGCCTACACAACCGACTGAAACAACCTTAGCCACTGGGGACAGACACCAAAAACAACGGGAACTACGAATCTGCAGCCTGCAAAAAGGAGTCCCCAAACACAGTAACAGAAGCAAAATGAGAAGACAGAAAAACACACAGCAGGTGAAGGAGCAAGATAAAAACCTACCAGACCTAACAAATGAAGAGGTAATAGGCAGTCTACCTGAAAAAGAATTCAGAATAATGAAAGTAAAGCTGATCCAAGATTCTATTTCCAAGATCCATAATCTTGGAAATAGAATAGACAAAATGCAAGAAACAGTTAACAAGGACCTAGAAGAACTAAAGAAGAATCAAGCATCGATTAAAAACACAATAAATGAAATGAAAAATACTCTAGATGGGATCAATAGCAGAATAACTGAGGCAGAAGAACGGATAAGTGAGGTGGAAGATAAAATAGTGGAAATAACTGATGCAGAGCAAAATAAAGAAAAAAGAATGAAAAGAACTGAGGACAGTCTCAGAGACCTCTGGGACAACATTAAATGCACCAACATTCGAATTATAGGGGTCCCAGAAGAAGAAGAGAAAAAGAAAGGGACTGAGAAAATATTTGAAGAGATTATAGTTGAAAACTTCCCTAATATGGGAAAGGAAATAGTTAATCAAGTCCAGGAGGCACAGAGAGTCCCATACATGATAAATCCAAGGAGAAATATGCCAAGACACATATTAATCAAACTGTCAAAAATTAAACACAAAGAAATCATATTAAAAGCAGCAAGGGAAAACCAACAAATAACACACAAGGGAATCCCCATCAGGTTAACAGCTGATCTCTCAGCAGAAACTCTACAAGCCAGAAGGGAGTGGCAGGACATAATTAAAGTGATGAAGGAGAGAAACCTGCAACCAAGATTACTCTACCCAGCAGATTTGATGGAGAAATTAAAACCTTTACAGACAAGCAAAAGCTGAGAGGGTTCAGCACCACCAAACCAGCTTTACAACAAATGCTAAAGGAACTTCTCTAGGCAAGAAACACAACAGAAGGAATATACCTACAATAACGAACCCAAAGCAATTAAGGAAATGGGAATAGGAACATACATATCAATAATTACCTTAAACGTAAATGGACTAAATACTCCCACAAAAGACAGAGTGGTTGAATGGATACAAAAACAAGACCCATATATATGCTGTCTACAAGAGACCCACTTCAGACCTAGAGACACATACAGATTGAAAATAAGGGGATGGAAAAAGATATTCCATGCAAATGGAAATCAAAAGAAAGCTGGAGTAGCAATTCTTATATCAGACAAAATAGACTTTAAAATAAAGACTATTAGAAGAAACAAAGAAGGACACTACATAATGATCAAGGGATCGATCCAAGAAGAAGATATAACAATTGTAAATATTTATGCACCCAACATAGGAGCACCTCAATACATAAGGCAAATACTAACAGCCATAAAAGGGGAAATCGACAGTAACACAATCATAGTAGGGGACTTTAACACCCCACTTTCACCAATGGACAGATCATCCAAAATGAAAATAAATAAGGAAACACAAGCTTTAAATGATACATTAAACAAGATGGACTTAGTTGATATTTATAGGACATTCCATCCAAAAACAACAGAATACACATTTTTCTCAAGTGCTCATGGAACATTCTCCAGGATAGATCATATCTTGGGTCACAAATCAAGCCTTGGGAAATTTAAGAAAATTGAAATTGTATCAAGTATCTTTTCCGACCACAATGCTATGAGACAAGACATCAATTACAGGAAAAGATCTGTAAAAAATATAAACACATGGAGGCTAAACAATACACTACTCAATAACAAAGTGACCACTGAAAAAATCAAAGAGGAAATTAAAAAATACCTAGAAACAAATGACAATGGAGACACGACAACCCAAAACCTATGGGACGCAGCAAAAGCAGTTCTAAGGGGGAAGTTTATGGCAATACAATCCCACCTTAAGAAACAGGAAACATCTCGAGTAAACAACCTGACCCTGCACCTAAAGCAATTAGAGAAAGAAGAACAAAAAAACCCCAAAGTTAGCAGAAGGAAAGAAATCATAAAGATCAGATCAGAAATACATGAAAAAGAAATGAAGGAAACGATAGCAAAGATCAACCAAACTAAAAGCTGGTTCTTTGAGAAGATAAACAAAATTGACAAACCATTAGCCAGACTCATCAAGTAAAGAAGGGAGAAGACTCAAATCAATAGAAGTAGAAATGAAAAGGAGAAGTAACAACTGACACTGCAGAAATACAAAAGATCATGAGAGATTACTACAAGAAACTCTATGCCAATAAAATGGACAACCTGGAAGAAATGGACAAATTCTTAGAAATGCACAACCTGCCAAGACTGAATCAGGAAGAAATAGAAAATATGAATAGACCAATCACAAGCACTGAAATTGAAACTGTGATTAAAAATCTTCCAACAAACAAAAGCCCAGGACCAGATGGCTTCACAGGCGAATTCTATCAAACATTTAAAGAAGAGCTAACATCCATCCTTCTCAAACTCTTCCAAACAATATCAGAGGAAGGAACACTCCCAAACTCATTCTACGAGGCCACGATCACCTTGATACCAAAACCAGGCAAGGATGTCACAAAGAAAGAAAACTACAGGCCAATATCACTGATGAACATACCTGCAAAAATCCTCAACAAAATACTAGCAAACAGAATCCAACAGTACATTAAAAGGATCATACACCATGATCAAGTGGGGTTTATTCCAGGAATGCAAGGATTCTTCAATATATGCAAATCAATCAATGTGATACACCATATTAACAAATTGAAGGAGAAAAACCATATGATCATCTCAATAGAGGCAGAGAAAGCTTTCGACAAAATTCAACACCCATTTATGATAAAAACCCTGCAGAAAGTAGGCATAGAGGGAACTTTCCTCAACATAATAAAGGCCATATATGACAAACCCACAGCCAACATTGTCCTCAATGGTGAAAAACGGAAACCATTTCCACTAAGATCAGGAACAAGACAAGGCTGCCCACTCTCACCACTCTTATTCAACCTAGTTTTGGAAGTTTTACCCACAGCAATCAGAGAAAGGAAATAAAAGGAATCCAAATTGGAATAGAAGAAGTAAAGCTGTCACTGTTTGCAGATGACATGATACTATACATAGAGAATCCTAAAGATGCTACCAGAAAACTACTAGAGCTAATCAATGAATTTGGTAAAGTAGCAGGATACAAAATTAATGCACAGAAATCTCTGGCATTACTGTACACTAATGATGAAAAATCTGAAAATGAAATCAAGAAAACACTCCCATTTACCATCACAAGAAAAAGAATAAAATATCTAGGAATAAACCTACCTAAGGAGACAAAAGACCTGTATGCAGAAAATTATAAGACACTGATGAAAGAAATTAAAGATGATACAAATAGATGGAGAGATATACCATGCTCATGGATTGGAAGAATCAATATTGTGAAAATGATTCTACAAGCCAAAGCAATCTACAGATTCAATGCAATCCCTATCAAACTACCACTGGCATTTTTCACAGAACTAGAACAAAAAATTTCACAATTTGTTTGGAAAAACAAAAGACCCCGAATAGCCAAAGCAATCTTGAGAACGAAAAACGGAGCTGGAGGAATCAGGCTCCCTGACTTCAGACTTTACTACAAAGCTCCAGTAATCAAGACAGCGTGGTACTGGCACAAAAACAGAAAGATAGATCAATGGAACAGGATAGAAAGCCCAGAGATAAACCCACGCACATATGGTCAACTTATCTTTGATAAAGGAGGCAGGAATGTACAGTGGAGAAAGGACAGTCTCTTCCATAAGTGGTGCTGGGAAAACTGGACAGAGACATGTAAAAGTATGAGATTAGATCATTCCCTAACACCATACACAAAAATAAGCTCAAAATGGATTAAAGACTTAAATGTAAGGCCAGAAACTATCAAACTCTTAGAGGAAAACATAGGCAGAACACTCTATGACATAAATCACAGCAAGATCCTTTTGGACCCACCTCCTAGAGAAATGGAAATAAAAACAAAGATAAACAAATGGGACCTAATGAAACTTCAAAGCTTTTGCACAGCAAAGGAAACCATAAACAAGACCAAAAGAGAACCCTCAGAATGGGAGAAAATATTTGCAAATGAAGCAACTGACAAAGGATTAATCTCCAAAATTTATAAACAACTCATTCAGCTCAATAACAAAAAAACAAACAACCCAATCCAAAAATGGGCAGAAGACTTAAATAGGCATTTCTCCAAAGAAGATATACAGACTACCAACAAACACATGAAAGAATGCTGAACATCATTAATCATTAGAGAAATGCAAATCAAAACTACAATGAGATATCATCTCACACTAGTCAGAATGGCCATCATCAAAAAATCTAGAAACAATAAATGCTGGAGAGGGTGTGGAGAAAAGGGAACACTCTTGCACTGCTTGTGGGAATGTGAATTGGTACAGCCACTATGGAGAACAGTATGGAGGTTCCTGAAAAAGCTACAAATAGAACTACCATATGACCCAGCAATCCCACTACTAGGCATATACCCTGAGAAAACCATAATTCAAAAAGAGACATGTACCAAAATGTTCATTGCAGCTCTATTCACAATAGCCCAGAGCTGGAAACCACCTAAGTGTCTATCATCAGATGAATGGATAAAGAAGATGTGGCGCATATATACAATGGAATATTACTCAGCCATTAAAAGAAACGAAACTGAGCTATTTGTAATGAGGTGGATAGACCTAGAGTCTGTCATACAGAGTGAAGTAAGTCAGAAAGAGAAAGACAAATACTAACAAATGCTAACACATATATATGGAATTAAAAAAAAATGTCATGAAGAACCTAGGGGTAAAACGGGAATAAAGACACAGACCTACTTGAGAATGGACCTGAGGATATTGGGAGGGGGAAGGGTAAGCTGTGACAAAGCGAAAGAGAGGCATGGACATATATACACTATGAAACGTAAGGTAGATAGATAGTGGGAAGCAGCCACAGAGCACAGGGAAATCAGCTCAGTGCTTTGTGACCGCCTGGAGGGGTGGGATGGGGAGGGTGGGAGGGAGGGAGATGCATGAGGGAAGGGATGTGGGAACAGATGTATATGTATGATTGATTCACTTTGTTATAAAGCAGAAACTAAAAAAAAAAAAAAAAATTGACCACATCCCCAGACATGGGGTAGGTCCTGATTAAAATAAGCGTTAAAAAAAAAAATGAAATCCATCAGAGAAGTAATGAAAAGAAAACAAGCTGGCTTAAACACAGTAGGAGTTATAGAGAAGAAGTTTGGGGAGAAGAATTTTTAGAACTGGAAATGATAGAAATGATAATTGGGAAAAGAAGGAGATAAAAGTGTGTAAGACTGATTCCCTCAAATTTCATATATAGAATATAAAATATATTATTGAAACAGAAAATTATATAAGTAGTATAAGTTTATTTAAAGGAGGTAAACAATAGATAACCTAAGAAAAATGATATAATCCATGGAAATCATTTCATTGAGAGAAGGGGCTAAAAAGATAGAAATATATACTAACTTCTTACTGTTCATTCTGAGAAGTAAAATGATATAGGTCATTAGATCATGAACTCAGAAAAGAGACAAATGTAGATAAAATAAAATATTTTGGGTTTGAACTCAGCTGCTCCCATGGACACAACAAATATACAGCTACATATGGAATGATTTTCCTCTGTAAAGGACCTGAAAACTAGATGAACAGTGTGTCTACAACAAAGGATAAGAGACACATGGAGACAGGTAGGAGAAACAGAGATATAGTCTCCCCACGGACGATACCCCAGGAGCAGTGACCTACAATCAAGAGATACACCAAAAATATATAGCTTTATCTCAAGGAGTGAAGGAATTGATCCCCACATCAGGCACCCTGACCCTTGAATCTAGCACCAGAAGACAAGCACCCAAAATATCCAGTTTTGAAAATCAATGTGGATTAATTCCAGGAGAACCATAGCATTGTAGGGAATGGAGACTCCTCTCTTAAAGGGCTCATGAACTGTCTCATTTGCACTGATATCCAGCACAAAAGCAACAGTTTGAAAATGCCTAGAACATAAGAAAAGGAAATCTACTTAGAGATTTAAAGCTGCTGCTGGAGAAACAGGAAACTGCTGGGACTTTCGCCAGGGATGGAAGCACTGGTGGGTGCCATTTTTGTAATCTCATCCTAACTAGCTCATGACAGAACTGGCAAGTGCCATTTTTGGTGCCATCTCTCTAACCGGCTAGCACCAGTGCATGTGCTCTGCCCACCCCATACCACAACGCAGCTGGGCAAGTGCCCCAAACCCGTATTCACCCCATGTAGCAGCCACACCACAACTAGGCCAGGCAAGCACTCTGTACCTCACCCACCCTACACAGAAGCTGCAGCCCGGCTATAGCTGGAAGGTACACACAGCCCATACAAGGGACACCTCTTTAGTGCCTGACTCTGGTGGGCAAGAGAGACTTCACTTCTAGGCCCCACAGATAATATCCTACATAAGGACACTCCTTCAAGACTGAGAGAGGTAGCCTGTTTCACCTATACATATAAATAGAGAGTTAGGAAAAATGAGGAGACAGACAAATCCCAAACTAAACTAAAGAACAAGACAACCCCCCAGAAAAAGATCTTAATGAAATGGAGATAAGCAACCTACTTGATAAAGAGTTCAAAGTAATGGTCATAAAGTTGTTCACTGAACTCAGGTGAAGAATGGATGAGCACAGTGAGCTTCAACATAGAGATAGAAAATATAATAAAATATAGAACAGAAGTTATAACTGAAGTGAAAAGTACACTTTAGGAATTCAACAGCAGACTGGATGAAGTAAAAGAACAAATCAGCAAGCTAGAAGACAGAGCAATGAAAATCACCCAGACAGAGCTGCAAAATGTAAAAAGAATTTTAAAAAGTGAAGATACTGTACGGGAACTCTGGGACAATATCAAGCAGAATAACATTCATATTATTAGCTTCCCAGAAGGACGAGAGAGAGAAAGGGACAGAAAAATTATTTGAGGAAATAATGGCTGAAAACTTCCCTAATCTGGAGAAGGAAACAGACATCCAGGCTCAGAAAGCCCAAAGAGTTCCAAAAGATGAACCCAAAGAGAAACACAACAAGACACATTATAATTAAAATGGTAAAAGTTAGGGGTAAAGAGAGAATTATAAAAGCAGCAAAAAAAAAAAAAAACCCAACTATTATGTACAAGAGAAACCCCATAAGACAATCACCAGATTTTTCAGCAGAAACTTTACAGATCAGAAAGTGTAACATGATATATCTAAGGTGCTGGAGGGAAAAAATTTCCAACGAAGAATTCTCTACCCAGCAAGGTTGTCATTCAGAATTGAAAGAGATTATGAGGTTTCCAGATAAGCAAAAGCTAAAAGAGTTCATCACCAATAAACCATCCTTACAAGAAAAGTTTAAAAGATTTCTCTAAGCTAAAAAGAAAAGGCACTAATTAATAATAAGAAAACATAAGAAAGAAAAAGCCTCACTGGAAAGGTAAATATATAATAAAGGTAGTAGATCAATCACTTATAAAACAAGTATAAAGGTTAAAAGACAAAGCTAGTAAAGTAATCATTTTAAATATAAATGATCTAAATATACCAATTAAATGACAGAGATTTTCAGAGTGGCTATTAAAACAAAACTGAAATATATGTTGTCTGCAAGAAACCCACTTTAAATATAAAGACTTAGGTTAAAAATAAAGATAGCTCATGATAATACAAACTTTTTAAGAAGCTGAAGCAGTATATTAATTTCAAACAAAGCAGATTTAAGAACAAGGAAAACTATCAGGGATGAAGCAGAGGAAGCACAACTGATTTAAAATTCTATATCCACAGAAAAACCTGCATGTGAATGTTTATAGCACCAAATGTTTATAATCACTAAAGACTCGAAGCAACCAAGATGTCTTTCAATAGGCCAATGAATAAACAAGCTGTGGTATGCCCATAAAATGGATATTCAGCAATAAATGAAATGAAGTATCTGTATTAGGTTGCTTAGATCACATAAAAAAATACCACAGACTAGGTGGCTTAAACAACAGAAGTTTATTTTCTCCCAGTTCTGGAGGCTAGAAGTCCAAGATCAAGGAGGCAGGAGGTCTGGTTTCTCCTAAGGCCTCTCTCCCTGGATGGCAGATGGCCACTTTATTGCTATGTCCTCACATCCCTGGTACCTCTCTGTTTCTCCAAATTTCCTCTTCTTATAAGAATATCAGTCAGATTGGATTAGAGCCTATGCCAAATGCCTTATTTTAAGTTAACCACCTCTTTAAAGGCCCTATCTCCAATTAGAGTCACATTCTGAGGTACTAGAGGTTAAGACTTCAACATATAGATTTTCAGGAGACACAACTTAACCCATAACAGTGTGAAACCATGAAAAGACTTGAACCCATATTTATGTAAATAAGTGATTAACTACATTCATAAATTCTGGAGAAGAGACAACTTATTGCAGAAGAATATCAAATAGTTTATATAAATATTCTGCTCTCAAAGCAATGGGGTATAACTCCCCACTCCTTAAATATGGGCTGCACATAGTGACTTTCTTCCAAAAAGTACAGCATAGAATGGGGGAAATAAAGAGTAATTTTACAACGGAGAAGACTGACAAGCCTTACCTCAGTCGGGGAACCAATATTAACATCAACAGTCATACCTAATACTGATAGTACGTACCCACCATATGATGTAATGAAAATGACACTTCACCTCTGTAGTATCTTTTCCCCAAAACACATAACTTCACTCTAACCATGAGGAAGATTTCAGATAAATCCCAACTGAAGAACTTTCAGTATTTGACCAGTGCTCCTCAAAACTGTCAAGGTCATCAAAAACAAGGGAAGTCAGAAAATCTCACAGCCAAGAAAAACCTAAGGAGACAAAGTAAATGTAACATGGTATCCTGGATGGGACTGTAAAAAATAAACAGAAGCCTCAATTAAACAGAGCTGAGAGACCAGAAGGGGGAACGCTCAAGCTCTGTGACAGCAGAGTCCAACAACAGGAAGAAATACTCCTTTTCTTTCCGGGCAACACTCAGCTGATAGCCCTGTAAATTTCCTTTTCTTCTTCATAAAAGAGTTCTTCCTTTGTTGTGCTTGGACTTGTGTGTGGCTTGCCGTGGTTGCAGACCCTGTATTACAATTCTCTGCTGATTCCAAATAAACCCTTCTTTGCAGGAGGAATAGCTGGCAGTTTATTTGTTTTAGGTCAACAGGATCCTGGAACAGGAAAAGAATATAAGGTAAAAACTAAGGAATTGAATAAAGTATGGACTTTAGTTGATAATAATATGTCACTATTGGTTCATTAATGAAATATAACATACTAGTATAAGATGATAATAATAGGGGAAACTGAGTATAAGTTATATGTCAAATTCCTGTACAACCTTTGCTATTTTTCTGTAACTCTAAAAGTGTTCTGAAAGAAAAGGTTGACTTATCAAAAAAAACAAAAAACAAAAAAACCCAAAACAACAACAACAAAAACAGGAGTGGACACATAAAAACCAAACCTAACTGTTGGCTACATAAAATAAATGCATGTGCATTTAAATAAATGTGACTTTGAAGACTGAAAACAAAATTACAAACACTTACCTGGCACATGCAAGTTTAAAATCAGTAAATAAATAAAAGTAAGAAAATCAAAATTTGGGCATAATCATAATAACTAACCAAGCTGAATACAAAGACAAAAGTAATAAAATAAGGTAGGGCATTTTTAATGATAATATGCCATATCAATACAATATGCCATATACAAAATATGATATACAATATGCAATAAAGATCATCCCACCCTGAATATTTTTGTACTAAATAGAGTATTAAAATTCAAAGCATAAAATCTATAAGGAAAATAAGTGAAATACACAAAAATAAATTTGCCTATCTCTAGCCATGATATATCAAGTGAAAAATATTAAAAAAATCAGGCACTATACACACCTTGTTTGTATATACTCTTGGAAATTCAATTATATTCACCATATGTAAAGACACAAAAAACCGTCCATTAAAATTTAAAAAGTACAAATATAGCAAACAATGTGATTTTTTTCAAGATGTAATAAGTCTAGGAATTAATAACAAAACTCAAAAACAGTTAAAATCCAAATACTTGGAAATGTAGGGCTTTTTTATTAGAGAATTATTTGATTTAAAAATCAGGACTCAAATTGCAGATTTGTTAGGAAATAACTAAAGTTAACACAATTGCAATAAGAACCTATGGGATTCAGATAAAATGGTGGCTTAAAGTAGTATTCTTAGCATTGGAGACATATTAATTATAGAGAAAGAATAAAAATAAATTAATAGATCAATCAGTAAATGATGTTACAAACAAAATATAACAAAATAACCTAAGAAAATTGGAGGAAATAATTAGTCAAGGGAATAGAAGAAATCAATGATAGGAAAAAAGGAACATTTAAAACTATGAATAAATCTGGGTAGGTTAATTGTGAATTGGAGGAAGAAAAAATGATACAACACATTAACTATTAGTTAATCTAATGAAGAAACAAAAGATGGGGGAAAGCACAAATACACAAAAGAATAGTAATGGGGATCCAACCACATATAAATTTTAAAACATGGAGGTATATTGCTTAACTCTAAACAAATTTATTCTAAGCCTAAGTTAAATGAATAACTTTTCTAGAAAAATATAAAGTTCCAAGAATAACCCAAAAAGAGATAGAAAACCTAAATAGAACAATTATTTTGGATTAAATGATGTTCAAAAGTCAACCCCTCCTCCACAAGAAAGTGCCAGTGCTGGACAACTTCACACTGGATTGATATCATGCCTTTAATTTTTAAGTTCTTAGTATATCAGAGATATTAAACCAGACTAAGATAAAACAGAAATGAACACCACAGTATAATTTCATTTATTAATATTGATATAAAAAGTCTAAATACAATAAGAGGTAACTGATATTTTTCTTAACATGATTATGCTTAATGGAAAAAGCCTAGAAGCATCTCCTTAAGATCAGAAACACAAATACATCAGCTATCACGATTATTATTTATAATTCTTTTGGAGAAATAACTAGAAGAAAGAGGAGTGAAAAAAAGTGAAAAGTGAACAGAAAGAGGAAAAATAATTATTTGCAGATGAAAACTTAGAAAACTCAAGCAACTAAAAATAACTATAAATAATGAAAAACTTCAGTTAAGATGGCTGGATACAAAATCAATATGTGAAAATAATAGCCTCAATATATACAAATAAAAGTCCATTAGAGGATGTAATGGAAGAGAACATGTTCTTTATGGAGGTGATCATGAAAAAAAAAATAACATAACTAGGAGCAATTTTAAGAAAAGTAAAAAATCCTTATATAGAAAACCTTAAAGTGTTACTTCAAGACCCAAAGAAGCCTAGGATAAATGGAAAAGCAATCCCTATTCTTGGATGTCAAAGCTTAATGAATTAATTTATAAATTTAAGATGACCTCATTAAATAAAAAAAGACAAGCAGTACACTGGAGAAAAGACAGTTTTTTCAAAGAGCAAGGCTGGGAAAACAATAAACCCTACCTCCTACTTCATACTCTATGCAAAAATAAATTTTAGATGGATTGTAAATGTAAACGTGAAAGAGAGAAATATAAAGTTCCTAAATTTAAAGCAAACACATCATGACATTTAGTTAGAAAAAAGAATTCTGAAATGGTGTACAAAATGTCTGATCAAAAATAAATAAAGATGTTTAAAAAAAGTAAAACTGTTAAATTTAATAGTTTGAACCTAAGATTTATCAAAATATTTCATTAAATTCTGAAAAAAGCAAACCACAGAATGGGAGAAATTTGTAATACAACACAAACACATACATTCAACTATAGTCACCCAAAGTCTCAAATCTAGAATATATAAAGTGCTCCTGTAAATCAGTAAGACAAAGAAGATGACCCAATAGAGAATAGATAAAAGATTTGAACAAGCAGTTACAATAAATGGTGTCCTAATGACCAAACATGAAGAGCTGTTCAGCTTCATTCATCATCACTGAAACACAAATTTAAACCATATTACAACATCACCACACGTCTACCAGGAGAGCTAAAATACAAAATAAATAAATAAATTTAAAAACATACAAGTGTTGATGAGGGTGTGGAGTGAATAAAACATTTACTGTTGGCGGGAGTGTAACAGTTTCAACAGCTTTGAAAAATTGCTTGGCAGTATCTACAGGAACTGACAATGTATGAACACTCTTTGACTCAGCAGTTCTCCTTTCAGATAAATGCCCAACATAACTCATATCCACCAAAAGATATGGACAAGGATGTTCACAGCAGTATAATTCAGAATAGCCAATAAAACAACTATTTCAATAACAATCCAAACACCCATTAATAGTAGAATGGATAAAAAAGAAATAGTATATTCACACCACAGACTATGATTTAACAATGAGAATGAACAACCTACAGCTACACAAAACAATGTGGATGAGTATTATTACCATATTTTTAGCCAAAGAAGCCAGACACAAAAGAATATATGTGTACAATTCTGTAAAGTCAAAAGCAGGCATAATGAATCTATGGTTTTAGTAGCAGGGTAATGGTTACCCTTGTGAGGAGGTAGACTGGAAGTGACATCTGGGGACTGGTTATATTTTGTCTCTTGGTTTGGGTGACGATTACATGCGTATGTTCACTTTGTGAAAAGTTGTCAATCTGTATATGTATGATATGTGCACTTCTCTCTATATATGTTATACTTCAAAAACAAAGTTACTAAAGCAATTTTTAGAACAAGATATGGTAAACTTTATATAGAAAAACTAACATTAAGAATTAGCTGGGAGATTATAATAGTTGAAGTATAACAAGAAGAGACAAGTCTTTTACGAAATCATATTTCAAAGTTACAATAATTAAAAGCATAAAAGGGTCAAGTAGTCATTGTCTGCTTTCTTCTGCAGATCTGTTATTGCTTTTGTCTACCCTGCTCTGGAGAAGATTAATGACTATCCTGGGGGATGGTTGTGGCCGGATGACATACTTTTTCATCATATGTACCATGTGCACAAACTACTTATCCTAAAAGTAAATTGATCACAGTATTTTGTTTAAATCAACATTTTCCCATTGCTCCTGGGATATAAGCTAAAATTCTATTATTGCCCAGCCTGATCTTCCTCTCAACTGGCTTGATGAGGCTGTCAACAGCTTGAGAATAATTATCAAACTCTAATTTCCAAGGCAACCCTCTCTATCAAGAAGACTCAAGGGCCCAGGTTATAGAAAGCAAACTGTCTACACTGGCTGACTTGACTGGTGAGAAAGATCCGTCTTCTCACTACCCCAAGAAAAGACCAGAAGTCTGGGAGAGGAAGTATCTGTATATACTGATCATGTGCTTTATTGTCATCAACTAAGAGTGGACTCAGTGGAAAACTGATTCTGTCACCTAATTACTGACAGAAAGTATGGCTTAATAACACCTACTTGAAAGCTTTAAAATCAATTGGCAGACTAGCAAAGTTTAACTGGCTTATAGTTAAGAAGTTTATATCATTGGTCAATTCATTTAGTTACCTAGGGGTATATATTTCTAACGAGTTTATCTTGGAGATATACCAGAAATTGTCTTTGATTAATATTAAGTATTCTATTGTTGCCTTATTGATATTTTTATGGCTACTGTAAACAACTGGGAACACCTGCTTTGGCTTTTCTTTTTTTCAGAATAAAATGGTTATGACCATGTTATATAGTTATCTGTCATAGAATTTGAGGAACTTGAATGCCCCTTTATTCATTTGTTGAAATAGACTTGACAGTAAAAAATGCTTTGAGATCATATGGCTTGTCAAATATTCTACCCAAATTCAGATAACAAGTAGAAGTGAGTTGTAGTCCTGACCTTAAGGGAATTTCTGATTTCCAGGGTTTGCCAGAGAAGATATGGTCAAATCATTCGATGTTCAATATTTTTTAATGTTTGACAGGAAATAAAACTCAAAGAGGATGTCAATTACCCATTTTTCTAGACATTCCAAATCCTATAACCTGTTTCCCACTGTCTTAGAATAAAACCCACATGTCTTACCACAGGTTACTATGCCTTCTAATCCCATCTCCACCCATTCACTATAGTCCAGCCACACCAGCTTCCTTGTTATCTCTCCAACTCACCAGAACTGTTTCCTTCTCTGAAACCTAAAAATTGTTGTTCTCTAATAACTTTCTTCCTAATCTTGTCATGACTGTTTCCTTCCCATCATTCAAATGTGCTTCAATTATTGTTCTTCAGAGAGGCTTCCTCATCCTCCCAGTTATTCTCCATCACATATTCCTGTTGTATCATTTTCATGACACTTACCACTATTTGAAATGAGTTTAGTGATTTGTTTGTTTTATCGGCTATTTTCAAACAGTACATCATCTCTGAGACCTTATCCATCTCAGAGTGCAGAGTCCAGCACATAGCAAATGCTCAGTATTTTAAGTATTTCCTAACTGAATAAATAAAGCTAGATTATCAGACTAATGACCTACATTGAGAGTAATGACCTACAAGCAGCCATAAAATCTAACGTTTATATCATATACAAGTTTGAGGATTTAATCCACTATACCTTACAGTATTCCCCTAAAGGATTTATAAGAGTTATTTATCTTACATATTTATATACAGGAGCAACTAGCAACTTGTGTGCTCTGATCTGGGATCATATATCTCTTGTACCTTATCTTGTTTCTATCCCTTGCTGCCAAGAAACACAGGACCAAATCTGAGACCCATCTCCAAAAGCCAGACTGAAATTTATGGTGCATATTTGGAGTCCTGAGCTCAACCCTAGAATCACTGCATAGTGTCGTTTTTTTCCATCTCTATTTTATTTTATTTTGTTTTATTTTTTAATTTATTTGATCATGTCCTGCATGCATTTCTGTAAGTTGTCTCAAATTCTATTTGGAATGAGACAAGTTAAAAATAAAAAAGAGAACTGTACAAAGTATGTGTGTCCATTCAGTGTCTGTAGGCAGCCTCGCTCAGGATGTCCTCCTCTGTAAATTTCTCAAGTGTTTACCCTTCTCAGAATTAAGGTGGCTCTGGTCCATTGGTTACAGTCAGGTCCATTGGTTACAGTCAAGTCCATTGGTTACAATTCAGCATTTGATCAAATACTCTCTTATAGTATGTTCTAGTTGTTTCATAATATAGATTCTATAAGAGTTTAAATCCTTACCTGTTTACGTATGTTCTCCATAGCACTAATAATAGTACTTACCACATAATAGGTATTCAATAGACCTTTATTAAGTTAGTAAATGAGCAAATGAGTAAATCAGTCCCATGGCTCAATGAAGGGATAAAATTGTTTTTAAAACCTCTAAAAAAAAGAGCAAAATCAGTTCAATCTTTCTAATATTCTGTAATCCTACCAATCAAAACAATGGGAAATTAGGGATTTTTTTTGTCTATAGGTTTTCTACAAGAACAAAGAAAGCATTGATGATGTTCAACTATATAAATAATAAGAGACAGTCTATGCCATGCTTTCAGGATACAGAATTTTACTATACACAGATGTGTCAACTCTGCAGTGCTTTTGTATTGATTCTAAAGTGCTTTTTGGATGAACTTTGGAAGCCATTTGCTGAGTGTGGGATTTTGTATGCTTGGGGTTGTCAATAAATAGGTTTTGCTGTAATTAATAACTGTATGTTCTTGCACCTGTGGGGAAGATGAAGCATCTTTCTAATTTCACATTCAGCAATAAACATGAACAACTGTCTGCAGGATTCCTCTTTTGATTCCAGCTGCCAACAGCTTGGGATGCTTCGAGTCCAGCTAACTCTACATCCCCACTCATTAGCTGGTGCCCCCATTTATTTTTCTGCCTAAATGGGTAGAAAAGTCATTTTGTTTAGCTCATTTGGATCTGTTGAGAAAGATACCAGCAAATCAACACCTGTCACTTTTCAGTAATTCCTAAGAGGAACTGGGGTTTTGTAGCAGATTTGCCTTGGCAGGAAACGAAATGCTGAGGATTGCAATAAATGACTGGATTCTATGAAACTGCCATCTCCTCCTTTAAAGTGGAGAATGAGCATCAGCCTATTATGGACATAATTAATCCAAATCACTTATAAGGTAATAAAACTTAATTATGTATTCTTAAAAGCTAAGGACCCACCAATTGTTGTTAAGCTTTTTCTTGATTGTAGCTAGTGAGTTAAATTTTTGAGGCTATTTTTCCAACAGTTAATTTTTTTTAATATCATTTTATTTTTAGTTAAGTAGCTTTGAAATAACACTGCTTTTAGTGGTAGATCAAATACATCCATTAACTTCAGCTTAGTTCCTGCATTTTGGGAAACATTAGTTAGGAACTAACTTCCTGGATGTGTCTTTATATAATTGTCATTTTCTGCACCTTAGAGACTTTCTCTCTTTATTATCCATTAAGAGAAGTATTTCCTTCTCATCCCTGAACAGCCAGATATCTGTCTTTTCATTGATATTTAGGTACCTCTGTGCTTGAGAGCACAAACATGACAAAACATTTCAAACTTCATTCTGATTTGGTCAGATCCTATTGTGAGTTGACTGTTGTAAATGAGTGAGATCATCCCTTGAATTGTACTAACAAGCGCATTATGGATTTAATGACGCTTCTATCCACAAAAGGTTAAGCTGACCCCAGAAATCAGCTGTTCATTCTTAAAAAATAATTATGAAAACTAACATTTATTAAACTTTTGCTTAATAAATGTACTTTTATTAAGTGTACCAGGTAATTTTCTATAGCAGTCTACATGGATTATCTTAGTTACCTGAACTACAATTCTATAAACTAGGTACTATTACAGCCCCCTCTTTAGTAATGTGGAAACTGAAGCACAAGGAGTTTAGACAGCTTGCCCAAAGGTATACAGCCAGTTAGCAGTGAAGACATACTTTAAGCCCAAGAAATCCAGATTTTAATCATGATACTCCAGTACCCTTGCTTGGCTAAAGGGTACAAAAGTAGGCACACATACATGTACACTCATTTCTCTAAAACCTTTCACATGCTTACTGGTGTGAGCACTGTGATCAATACCATAAAATCTCATATGTATGTATACTATATGTAGGTGTCTTTTTGGTAGATC
Organism: Mesoplodon densirostris; assembly: GCF_025265405.1. NCBI lineage: Eukaryota > Metazoa > Chordata > Mammalia > Artiodactyla > Ziphiidae > Mesoplodon > Mesoplodon densirostris. The sequence continues at coordinate 27,026,380 of NC_082668.1, forward strand.
ATGTCCAAAGGATGACAAGTCTGCTCCTAGTTGTAGCTACACAGCTGCTTCAGAACTTCCTGCCTATCTCTTTTCTAAACCTCATCCAAATAGATCTCTCTGGAAATGATTCTCTTTTTTCCTTTTGATTCAGTCAGAATTACTATTATTAAAGATCTTGACCTCGGTTGACTTTAAAGTACCACCTAGGCTTCAACAGCAAAGTATTACTTTGTGCCATGGGAGAGCCAGGTATGTCTTCAAAGAAGATAATGCTGTTCATACACTGCTGATGAGATTTGCACTGTGAATGGCGTTTACAGGCATGATGGTGATGATGCACAGAAGTCTTTAGGCTCTTGAATCAATTGAAATTATTTGCAAGTTATCTAATTGGAGTTAGGGATGTGTGATTAATTAAATACAGCTATAAATTCTTTGCTACTTCTCCCATTGATAGGTGGAGTTTCATTTCTCTGTCTCCTTGAATCTGACCTGGCTTTATTGGTGTATTTGACCAATTTCAATGTGGAGAAAGTGATATTCTGAGACTTCCAAGGATAGGTCATAAGACTTGCAGCTTCCACTTAGGTCTTTCAAATGCTTACTCTGGGAGGAAGCCAGCTGCCATGTAAGTTCAACTTCCCTGAGATCACCATGTTGGAGATGCCAAATGTAGGCACTCTGGTCGCCAGTCTCAACTGGAGCCATGCTTCCATTCATTCTTTCCAAGGCACTATATGTGAGTGAAGCCATGTTGGACCTTCAAAACAAACCCAACTACTGGCTGAGTATACACAATGACCCCACCAATGTCACAAAAGCAGATGAATCATACAGCCAAGTCTGGCCCAAATATCTAACCTACGTAACTGTGAGATGTAATAAAAAAGTTGTTTTAAGCCACTGAGTTTTGGGGTAGTTTGTTATACAGCAATGGATAAATAACCACAGCAGAAAATGATAGATGGCTCTGCCACAAAAAATCAAACCTGACATTCTGTCATCACATAACCTCAAAGTCCCCAGGCTCTAAAGAAGTCATTTCACATTTATAAGCAGATTTCACTTCCGTGTTGGGATCCAGATCAATAAACATGGATCTCTGACTCTCCCTTGTTATTGGCCCCTCAGAGTGCATCTCCTTTGTATTCATAAATGAGTCCATGCACACTGGCTGCTCACCTGGCAGAACTCTTTATCCCCTGGGTCCACTGAAAGCTTCCACAGCTTCTGATCATAATTCACATTTTTATTAACATCTTCACCTGGACCCCCAAATCAGTTCATGTGACCAAATAAGTATTCGGACAACACCCAACTCTTCCTTCATCTAGTTATCCACTCATCCTGACCTCCTCTCTCAACTTCTTTGATTTTCCCCTCTCGTTGACTCTCCCCTGCAGCTCCATCTCCTTCCCAGACCTACTGCTTCTTTCTACCTCCTCCTTTCACCTCTGTATGAACTTGGGCAGTCACTTTACCTCTCTTCACATCTGTAAATTAAGGATGCAATGAACATTAAAATTATGTCATATAATTTAAATGTTAGCATATCACAGAATACAGAGTAAGTGCTCAAAATATGTTCACCTTCATTAAGATCATTACTATTATCCTTCAGCCTAAAGCAATAGTGGCCCTGGCAGTCAACTCATGCCAATAAACACCTGTCTGACTACCAACTACTTCAACATGTTGTCACTCCTTCCCATAAAAATCTAAATTTCATTTGGGCTCATTCAGGACCACTTCAATCATAATCAAAACCTTCAAATCAAAGTGACTACACTTCCCAGAAAATCAGAGCTTGTCATGGTATGAATAAGTATAATGTCCAACCCCAGCATACAGAGAAACTATCTGTGAAACTGTCACAGAGGTCCTTCCAGAAACCCAAATTTGTGCAATCAAATTACTCCATATAATTTCATGGTTTTGTTCAATATGATTATACTATTTCTGATGGACATATCAAAGTTATTTCAGATTGGGTTAATCTGATTAGCAGAATATTAAAACTTGTTATTTTAGTCCAAGTAGTATAATATGACACTGAACTAAATTTTCTTATCAACCAAGAAAAATAACAATTTGCAATTTTGTCTTCCTAGAAGACATTTTTGTTCAGAAATCTCAAAACATTTTAATATTGCATGAATTTCATTTTTATATTGCAAAGAGGTTAATAATAATTATTAGAATTTCCTCTTTTAGGGCTCTTTTTCCCCCAGTATATGATAGATATTGAATAAGCTATGTACTTACTTATAAGCGATATCTTTCCAATCTTTAAAACTAAATATAGAGTTGCCAGCTAGATATCTCCATTTAGATGTTCCGTCACAATAACAACAACAACAATGATAATAATGGCTAACACTTACCATAGCACTTACTCTGTACCCAGCAGTATTTGAAGTACCTAATTTCATTTTTTCAATCTTACAATCATGACAAGCCTATGAATAGGGATTATTATTCCCATTTTATGGAGGAAACTGAAGTATGAAAAATGTAAATAACCTGCTCAGGGTCACACAGCTACTGAGTGTCAAGAGCCTGGATTCAAACCCAAGAAGACTGGTTCCAGAGTCTGGCTTTTAACCACTGACTACACACCATTTCCATTCTGCCTCTCATGGACACCTGAAACTCTCGTGATTAAAACAGAACTTATCATTTTTAACCAAAACCCAGTACTAACTCCTGTGTTTATTAATGCCAAAAATATCACATGATCTCTCACCTATTTGCTCAGGCAAACATGGAGCTCTGAATCTGAGTAACCCCTCTCACTCATCCAAACAAATCATGACAGTTCTTACTCCCAAATACATCATTCTTCAAATTGATTTCTCTTTCCTATTCCAGTCCAAATGATTCTTGTCTCTCCCTCTCTCTCTCTCTCTGTCTCTCTCTCTCTCTCTGTCCTGGATCAGATCACTGCATTAGCCTCTTAACTATTCTCTGCCTCCAATCCTCATTCATACAATCCATTCTCTGTTCTGCAGTCAAAGTGAGTTTTCCAAAATGCTAAAGTAATTATGTCACCTTTTAACTTTACTTCAACAGTTTCCTGCTATCCTTAGCAAAGTGTCCAAATTCCTTAACATGGCTTATAGGGTGCTTAGGGTTTAGTCTGTGCTATTTCCCAGCCTCACTATCAACCATGCATGAGTGATGCTCCAGTCACACTCAGCCTTCTTCAATTCTTCAAACGCAGTATGTTTTCTTTGCCTCGGGGTCTTCACACATGCTATTTTCACTGTGCATACACACTGTAGAACACACCACACTTCTTCACCTGGCAAATTCTTACTTAACCCTCGGGTTCCAGTTTATGGAAGCCTGTCCTGATCTGCCCCAGGCATGTGTTCACATAGCCCTTAAATTTCCCTTACCAAAGTATTAATCAAGTTCTATCATAATAGTTTTTTTTAAACTCTCTGCATCCACCCCTAAACTGTAAACTTCATAAGTCCAAATCTATTTTATTTATAGATGTTCAATAAATGTTTGTGAATTTAATGAATAAATATAAGACACAAACAGCTAAAGAAAAGTGATACAGAGATACTACATACAAGAAAGTACACACTCTTAAATTGTCTATTTTCTACCAAAAAGTAGATTTGCATGGCTATTCTGTGTGAACTGCTCTATAATAAGCAGTTATAAAGGTGAAAAAGGAATGGTAAGTGAGTGGCCATGAGCAAACTACAATGGAGAAAGAACAACTGAAGTTATAGATTAAACATAACTCTTGGAGGTTGATAAATATGTGCTTATTTAAAATCATGGTCACTGAGATATACACAAGTATTGATAAGATTACTGAAACAATAACTAAGGTTGAAGAGAATTTTGTTGATCTAGTCTTGAGGAGAAAGTTGATTGAAGATTTTGGAAAATTAGTGTTTACAGGGTTTCCTTTAAAAACTCTGCAACCCCCTAAATTTATGAAGAGTGGAATTAAGACTGGAGGTCTGGTGTAAACTGGATCAAGATCCGTTAGCCAAAGGACGAGATAGGAACTTATAACTAAAAGGGAGGACAGGAACACAATCATTCTGATCAAACACTTTGCACCACAATCATTTTTAAGAATAAAAATTTTGTGGATTCAATAGTTTTGAACACCTATTATAATTTAGGTTCCAGGAATGTAACAGGAAAATATGTCCTTACTTTCTGTAGATCTGTGTAAGTACCAGAGACTCATGATTTCAGCTCTAGGTTACAGGTTGAAGAAAATAAGTGCTGAGATGAACTGGAATTATTTATAGTGGAATAACCTCAATGGATCAAAGAAAACCATCATTGATTAAAAGCAACCCCTTCATATGGACATTAGTACAAATATGGTAATCAAAGAACCATGTGTTTCATGTACTTCTGAAACTATGTTTGAAATCACCCTTCCAGGGAGATTAGCATGGCAAAACCCAATTAGGGTAAGCCACCGTCCATTCCCTGATGAATCAGTCTACAAAGTACCATGTGTTTACATTTATAAGTCCCTGGGGCCCCAAAGATCCACAGATTTCAACAGAGTCAGACCCTAGAGTGAGTGAATTACTTCTGAAGAAAACGGGACTTCACACAGTACACCAAGGCAGGTAATGATAGATTTAGCACAAGGTAACTTTTTGCTCTGGAGGCCCCTCGACATGGGGAAAGTCAATTCAGTGTTGCTTTATCTTATTCTGATATAATGAATAAAGTATGAACCTAATTTACTTCAAATGCTTGTGCCTCATGGTTTTAAAACAATCTCTAAAAATTCCTATTCACTCACATCTTAACTGCAACAATACCATTTTCCCCCTGCAGCTCCCTATATATTTTAATTATGAATGGGAAGGAAAGCATATAAAACCTGGCAAATAATATGAAATTATGTCCTTAGTTTAATTAGAAAACATTCTTTAAAAAGGATCCATATGTAACTTCTCTTGAATGGAGAGATTAAAATAAATATTAGTCTAATTAAATTATTCCATATAAATTTCATTTGCAGCATTCTATGTGGAAATTTGTAAAGAGTTATGGGAAACAGCAGAATATTTCTGTTATGCTAATGACCTCAAAGCCATGCCATATTTCATCCTTCAGGACCTTGCATAGGCAGGTAGAAGAGAGACTATGAAGGAGATTACTAAATGTGCTTAAATTTCAGAAAGGAAAATATAGTTATCTAGACACTGGATATTAGAGTGTATTTTTATTAATAAAATACGTACATTTTCAAGTTATTTCTCTTTTTTAATAACATGTTTTGAGCTTTTGGATTCTCTCTCTTTTCTGCATGCTCATATCTCACCTGTCTTCATTGCAGCTGCCAACAGCACTTAGCTTTGTGTGGGAAATTATCACTTGGGAACACAGCATTTTTGAATTTTTTGTGAGACTGCTTGTGTTTCTTCCTTTGATGAACAAAAGCACTTCTCTGGAGTTTGTGTGTTTCTTCTAGGAAACACCTTAATGAAATAATTAGCTAGGCTGGTAGTTTCAGGAGAGAGAAAGTGAACCTTTAACGCTACCAGAAAAACCTATTTTTTTGTTTTGGTCAATAATCAATAGTTTTCTTTGTGAACACAAGTCCTTTATAAAATGAAAGTTGTAAAGACTTTAAAAATGATCTTAAAGCAACAAGGAGCACTCACAAATGGTGCTAATTTTGACTTGCTGAGGTTTATTTTTTGTCCTGTTTTTTATTCATTACTGCATTGATCTCAACAGCTGTAGGTACTTAAACTCTCTTTCTGGAACCCCTGCACCCTACGCTGTGCACAAGAGAAGTAGGGACAATTATTACCAATTTTTCAGAGCCCAGGGAGCCGCTTAGGAGGAGGATGGACGTTCTTTCTGCCACATTCCCCTCACACTCACCAATTGCTACAGAGTCTCATAAAATAGTACAGTAATATTCATTTTAAAAAATAGAATTTTTATACATAAGAACAAAGGGAAAAGAAGTGGTAAGAGAAAGACAGGAAATAAGGAAATTTAAGCTAGTCTTTTTCAAGCTAAGGGTGTCTCCAGTGGTATATAATGAAAGGTCTTTATGGATTTCATTGGGTGTATGTGAGCCTTTATGGCACCTGTGCCTGCAAGGGAGCTGCACCAGCATCCAAATGGTAATACTGGTGTGTAATTATAGAGCACTTAACTGCATTCAGCCTTGGTTTGTTTCTATGATAATTTCCACTTTCACTGTTCAAGAAGCTGTGGACACTGTAGAAGCTGAGGTTCAAGTACCTGCAGCTGTTGAGATACATGAATGTAGTACCTGTTTTTAAGTTTCCAGTAGGAATGCTGTTTAAGAGGAAAGTTTGACAAAAGTACAGTTAAAATACTCTACTTACCTTTCCAAAGCCATAAAATCCTACATCTCTAATTGGATCATTCTTTAGTCCTCTTTCTTCTTCATTTCACAAGCTGGCTGAGCTCCTTTTCACCCCACTCAGTGGGACTGGTCCTCCTTGCCCGCTGTTGAATTCTCAGTATGGAAAATGCTACTTTGATTTTTATTCAGCTCTACAGACAGACGTAGCCCGTATGTTGTCTGCACTCATGATATATAACAGATTCAGAGGTTTTAGAATGTGTTAACCTGTTTATATAAGAGTACAAATGTTCCAAAAGGACAAAGCCTTGCCAAATCTGAACACAAATCTGCTTTTTTTCCTGCATTTCCCTCCTCCAACCAAACTATGGAATGTATTATTTATTTGTGTTTAGGTCTTGTGAAAGTTTGGAACGTTAGAAAACCCAAAGGTAACAAAAACAAAAATTAATATAATTTCATTTTCAGCACCTTGGAGAGAGTGTGTAACATCTTCCGTTTCCTCAAAACCCTTTATTTCAGGAACAAAAATATAGGGATTATTTAGAAACAGTACTGCTTGATTATTACTACTCTTCTCATTTTATTGTATTTTACAAATAGTTTCTTCAAATTAATATAAAAATTGAAAGGCTTTATACTTAACTATTACTTTGACCTTTTGGTACTTTCAGCAAGCAATTCTGTTTGTTCCAAATTATGAGTTACTTTTCTAAATTGGTCACTAACACTCTGCTTACTTTTGGTTAAAGTGTAATTTTTCTCTTCCTCTGAGTGTGTATATACATATGTGTGTTTAGATAGATAGATGATAGATAGATGATAGATAGATGATTGATAGAGGATAGAGTAAGCAATACTAAATCAAATGGGATAAAATATTACCAATAGGTGAATCTGGGTAAAGGGTGTACTATTTTTATTTTTGCAAATTTTTAAGTGCAAAATTCTTTCCAAATAAAAAGTTTTAAAATTTCTATGTGGTTTAAACACACATAACTAAGAATTCATTCTCAACCTCTCCCCATAGCTCTTTCTCTCCACACATGCCTTGAGCTCCAGTTATACCAGGCTGCTTGTAATTTCTTCAAATGAATGTGCTTATCCTCTAGGTTACCTGGAGAACTACAACACACTGTACAAGACAACACCTGAGACCATCTCCCCAGAAAAGCCTTTCCCTGATCTCTGCAAGCATTTTCTTCAGTGTGAGAAATGATTTTTTTTAACATGTCTGTCTTCATTAAAATACAAGATATAAAAAAATGAAACTGCATTTTGTGTGACCCTGGGCATGTTACTTAACTTCTGGTGCTTCAGTTTATTTATAATATGGAGATGACAGCAGGTACTCATAGGGATATTTTGAGGATTAAATGGGTTAACTCGTGTAAAGGACTTAGAACTACCTGAGGAATAGCAGATACTCCATAGTGTTAGTTTCTTATTATGGTTGTGCTGGTGGTGTGATGGTGCAAATAATACAGCATCAGAAAAGTACTAGAATAATAGGTGTAGAAGGGATCATAGTATATTCTACACTAAAACTTGAAGAAACTCATTAAATATTTTTAGGTGAATGAATCGATGATCAGGGAATATATTAATATAATATTATGGGGAAGAAGTAAGGAAGGTCTTGGGCTTCCCTGGTGGTGCAGTGGTTGAGAGTCCGCCTGCTAATGCAGGCGACAGAGGTTCGTGCCCTGGTCCGGGAAGATCCCACATGCCCTGCAGAGCGGCTGGGCCCGTGAGTCATGGCCGCTGAGCCTGTGCGTCCGGAGCCTGTGCTCTGCAACGGGAGAGGCCACAGCAGTGAGAGGCCCGCGTACCACAAAAAAAAAAAAAAAAAAAAAAAAAATTAAGGAAGGTCTCAACCACAATGATAACAAGAGGGAAAGAAGGGGAAAATACATTTTAAAAGTCTTCTTGTAGATCTATATCAAGGGAAAGGATAAAAGCTATTATGTCCTCATTATCTTAGAAATTTCACAAAGCCACGTTTTAGTTGGTATTTCTGGGATATGGTATCACCACGGCCATTGGCACTATCTTTCAGACGATATGGATCATCCTCTGACTGGGTTCAAGTGCTTTTCTCTGTGTTATGCAAGACTTTTTTAAAAGTTTAGTTTATTATATATGTGTGGCAATCATTAGTCAGTGTGTGATTATAGCTGTATGTTTGAAAGGATCCAGATCAAGGGTAGTATATAACTACATAAAAAGATAATAAATTTTTAATGAGATTTATAAGCAAGGGATGGGAGGAGAAAAAAAAGAGAAATGTAACAGTTTAAGCTTCATTAATTTTAATATTAATTTGTTCATACCTTATAGGGCTTTGAATAGAAAAAGAAAAAAGATATAATCTTGGCCCAAAACCCTGTTTCATCAGAGAAATGAACAGATTTTGTGTATCAATGTAAAAATAAATGAACACATAATAGCAAGAATACAACTGTCTTGTTTGTTGATAGTATTTTATTTAAAAGTTCACAATTAGAGTGCTTGTAATAACACAAAAAGTTTAAAAGTGACAAAGGCTGCCTGTAGGAAGGACTTTTCTTATATGTAGAAGGAACAAGGACCTTGTGCTTAAAATGTGTAAAATGCTCATCGCAGTGTGGGACTCAGTAGATCAACAGAATCTATAATCTGAAGGGAATGAACATAACTTCCAAGTTATTCCAAAGTTGGCAGGAAGGAGGGGGGGTGCAGAGATGGCATAAATCTGAAGATTTCACTTGGCTCAGGTTACAAATCCAAAGGAAAACAAGAATAAACCACCTCAGCGGTATCCACCATCTGCTGACATACTACAAAACACAAAACTGCACACCAGTGTCCTTTAAAGAAATCCATACTTTAAAGACCTCTGCCACACTTCTCCAATTCAGCACTGTGGGAGGGGATAAGGATATTCCTGGTTAAGCCAGAGAGAATGATGATTAAAAAGAAGCAATACACAAACATCATGATGGAGGAGTTCATAAATTAAATCCATATTTCATTTTAACCATTTTTATAGGATTCTGCCTTTGTTAAAGTGTCCTGAGTACAGCAGATGGTATTTTAAAACATTGACAATAGTGTCCGTAAAGAGTTCAGAAGATAGAGCTGCAACTTTTTCGACGTTGATCATCGTTAATCAGCACCATAAAATGTTAGCTGCAAAGAAGCCTGTAGGTAAGCTTAGCCCACCAAAAATAAGGCATTAGTAAATGAAGGAATTCTCGTGAAGAACAGTTACTCAGGAAGGACCCTCTAAGTAAGGTTTTTAAAAAGTGACTGACAACAATTTAATTGTGAAAGAAGAGAATATTAAGGCATAACTAAGTAAACTGAAATAAACCTTGATATCAATATTCGTCTCTGGGAAAGAAAGTTGTGAATCAGTTCCTTTAGATAAAAAAGTGGCTTAGGTTGATTTAAGAATGGAGATGGGGCATCCGTTTCTCTATGCCGCTTTCCCAGCACCGTACTGCCTGTAGTGGAAGAGACTCTTGGCGTCCACATTGCGAGATTTCTTCACAGCTTCCGCAAAAAGTTTGGTCACCTGAAAATATAAGGGTAGGAATCTTAGCAACGCATACGAAATGAAAGCGAATGTTTAATGAAGCAGGAGCGAAAAGTCACAGTTTCTGTTCCCAATTTTCAAAGGGGCAGGAGATGGAAGACACAAACATTTTTATCTAATGGGGACTTTCTCCTGTATCTCAGACCTCAACATGAATAAGCTTATTTCCCCCCACCCCCCATGGGGATTAAAACTGACTGAGGGGGGAAAAATACAATGGGCAGAAAGTTAATGAGTCTTGACAAACATTTCTTCTCCCTGTGATAAATTTGGTGGGTCATGTCCAAGCAGAAGGGAACATACCTCCTGAAATCATTTCTTGTGAATTGGACAAGTGCTGGCACTGTATCTGGATCTTCAATGATCATTAACCTGTTGCTTTTATGTGGTGGCTTTCATTTAGACACGATGGAATAAAATTGTGTATCTTTATTCCATGCCACACCACATATGTTATTTAAAGGATAATTGTATGGGTAATGACAGAACCATGGCTATCCATGGCTTCTGATTATCTCAACTCCTTGATCAACTGTCTCAGATAGGCCATGACCTACCAAAATAGACCATTATTTTAGATTCTATTTAGAAATTCTTCTCCATTCTTAAAGTTACAAGAAAGGGAGAAGAGAGATGTGCACTCTTAAGGGAGGCACAGAAATAAAAACCCTCAGGCAGGTTATCTTTGAGAAAAAGAACATACCTGGAAATTAGTGAGGAGAGCAATTCCACTGTCAACAGCTGTCCTACGAATCACATAATTATCATGGACAAATTTAGTGTTGCTATTGGGGAGGTTAATCACCAGGTCAATGCTGCCGTCTCTAATCAACCTGGAGGAATAAATAAAATAAACACAAGTTTGCAGGAGACTATGTATGTTTTATAATTAGTTTTTTAAAATACTAATGTAAATTACTCTCTTAACCATTCAAGTCCATGCCATACTGAGTTGATTGACACCTGCCCTCCTTTATTCCTAAGCAGATGTACAAATTACACACATTTGGGGGTTATAAATTTTTGTTGTGTTCTTGAAAGAATTCTGGTGAATGCCTAACTAATCGAATGGAAATATTTGTTTCTCTTTAAAATGCTATCTATCCATAGCAAGAATTGGTAATTTGACAGACAATTATTTATTTTACAGGAGGTGGTTCCTCCAGCACTGAAGGCCATTCGGCCCCCATACTCCCCCCGCAGATCAACTTTACCTCATTGCCTCTTTCCCAGTGCCTTAGCTGATGGTGTGGAAATACAGGATGCCTGATTTTAAATTAAAACATTTCACATTTTGTTGCTGGGCTACTACACACACTAGGAGACATTTAATCAAAATGTCAAAAGCATGAAGTATTGTTTTACAAAGCCCTAAGGAGGGCATATAGCATCATTAGAAGTCTACTAAAGTCAGAACAATGTGCCCTTCTTTTATTAATTTGATAATAATTTTAGGTTACTTTCTTAAGAGCCCTATCAAATAGTATATCACATAGAATTTGGTATAACTTAGCCATTCAGTAGGCTGTAACATCCTGTAGCACCTGAGAATTATCTCCCATGTACTCGTGCCACATAGCTCCATAAGTGTTGATGTAATGGTGTTCCTGAAGGCTCACATAGTGTGCCGAAATAAGTGTCTTACAAAACCTAGTGATGTACAGAATCCTAAAGATGCTACCAGAAAACTACTAGAGCTAATCAACAAATTTGGTAAAGTAGCAGGATTCAAAATTAACGTACAGAAATCTCTTGCATTCCTATACACTAATGATGAAAAATCTGAAAGAAAAATTAAGGAAACACTCCCATTTACCACTGCAACAAAAAAAAATAAAATACCTAGGAATAAACCTACCTAAGGGGACAAAACACCTGTATGCAGAAAACTATGACACTGATGAAATAAATTAAAGATGATATAAACAGATGGAGAGATATACCATGTTCTTGGATTGGAAGAATCAACATTGTGAAAATGACTGTACTATCCAAAGCAATCAACAGATTTGATGCAATCTCTGTCAAACTACCAATGGCATTTTTCACAGAACTAGAACAAAAAATTTCACAATTTATACAGAAAAACAAAAGACCCCGAATAGCCAAAGTAATCTTGAGAAAGAAACACGGTGCTGGAGGAATCAGGCTCCCTGGCTTCAGAGTATACTACAAAGCTACAGTAATCAAGATAGTGTGGCACTGGCACAAAAACAGAAATATAGATCAATGAGACAGGACAGAAAGCCCAGATATAAACCCACACACCTATGGTCAGCATATCTTTGATAAAGGAGCAAAGAATATACAATGGAGAAAAGACAGCATCTTCAATAAGTGGTGCTGGGAAAACTGGACAGCTACATGTAAAAGAATGAAATTAGAACACTCCCTAACACCATACACAAAAATAAGCTCAAAATGGATTAAAGACCTAAATGTAAGGACAGACACTATAAACTTTTAGAGGAAAACATAGGCAGAACACTCTATGACATAAACCACAGCAAGATCCTTTTTGACCCACCTCCTAGAGAAATGGAAATAAGAACAAAAATAAACAAATGGGACCTAATGAAACTTAAAAGCTTTTGCACAGCAAAGGAAACCATAAACAAGATGAAAAGACAACCCTCAGAATGGGAGAAAATATTTGCAAACAAAGCAACTGACAAAGGATTAATCTCCAAAATTTACAAGCAGCTCATGAAGCTCAATATCAAAAACAAACAAGCCAATCCAAAATTGGGCAGAAGACCTAAACAGACATTTCTCCAAAGAAGACATACAGATGGCCAACAAGCACATGAAAGAATGCTCAACATCACTAATCATTAGAGAAATGCAAATCAAAACTACAATGAGGTATCACCTCACACCAGTCAGAATGGCCATCATCAAAATATCTACAAACAATAAATGCTGGACAGGGTGTGGAGAAAAGGGAACCCTCTTGAACTATTGGTGGGAATGTAAATTGATACAGCCACTATGGAGAACAGTATGGAGGTTCCTTAAAAAACTAAAAATATGATTACCATATGACCCAGCAATCTCACTACTGGGCATATACCCGAGAAAACCATAATTCAAAGAGTCATGCACCACAATGTTCATTGCAGCTCTATTTACAATAGCCAGGACATGGAAGCAACCTAAGTGTCCATCGACAGATGAATGGATAAAGAAGATGTGGCACATATATACAATGGAATATTACTCAGCCATAAAAAGAAAAGAAATTGAGTTATTTGTAGTGAGGTGGATAGACCTAGAGTTTGTCATACAGAGTGAAGTAAGTCAGAAAGAGGAAAATAAATACCGTATGCTAACACATATATATGGAATCTAAAAAAAAAAAAAGTTCTGAAGAACCTAGGGGCAGGACAGGAATAAAGACGCAGATATAGAGAATGGACCTGAGGACATGGGGAGGGGGAAGGTTAACCTGGGACGAAGTGAGAGAGTGGCATGGACTTATATACACTACCAAATGTAAAATAGGTAGCTAGTGGGAAGCAGCTGAATAGCACAGGGAGATCAGCTGGGTGCTTTGTGACCACCTAGAGGGGTGGGATAGGGAGGGTGGGAGGGAGAGGCAAGAGGGAGGAGATATGGGGATATATGTATATGTATAGCTGATTCACTTTGTTATAAAGCAGAAACTAACACACCACTGTAAAGCAATTATACGTCAATAAAGATGTTAAAAAAAACCCCAAAAACCTAATGATGACATAGCCTAAGGCATAACAACCAACCTGATCAAAGAATGGCAAATTAGGTAATACAATAGATGACATTACCATAGCACTCTCCCTAGTGTCCTGCATGCTGCAAGTCCTCAGTAAATTGACTGATTCATTGATGTACAACCTCAGTGAAATGCAGCTGAGCATTCTTGATATACACAATATAAGTATGATGTAAAATACAGAGTGCTGCATTACATTCTTCATGCCCATGATTCTCATCACTGAGATCTTGGTGTCAGTCAAGGAATGGATACTTACTAGGAGACATTTTGAGAGATGCTACATATCACCACGTACATATATGGAATTATGTGTTTTGTAGTAATAGCAAAGTTCATGAGAAGGAAGATTTACTATCATTCACCAATTTTGTCATTTTAAATTGGATGACTAAGAAGAGTTTTAGAAGACTTGCAATAGGGTCAGGTGATATATTTACATTACACTAGTTCCCAAAGTTAATCCTTCATCTGTTTTGCTATCTCAGAATATTCTGCCCAGTTCTTACTTTCTGATGGAAGAGAGGCTGGGATTCTGTCCTTCTTGAGACGGCCACGCCACTGGGGTGGCAGGGACATTGTTGGCATTGAGCCAGTCTGATGTGGCTTCCGTGGCAAAGAGCTGCATTTAAGATGGAAAAGTCGGTTACTGTATCACAGGGAAAGTTTTCACAGAACAAAGATGCCACTGGGACACATGTGTCATTTAAAGCATAGAGCAGAAAAAAACTGGTGAATATGAGATGCAAAATGATGTCAGAAATAGAGATTTAGACTCAGCATCTGGAGTCATGGGCACTTTAAATATTTTTAAAATATTTGCAGTAAGAAAAAAAATTAATAACCTCAATTGTAACTGCTTTTGTAGAGGAGAAAAATAAAGAGTTATTGATGGCTGAAAATTCATTGTTATTTGGCCAACAAACCCTCATGACCACAGGTCCAATGAGCCTTGGGACTCATTCTGTTTTACAGAACCAGGCTTTGTGTGGAGATATTCATGGCAAAGAATTTTTGCCTGTAACCGTAACACCTGGAAACTATGACTTTGTATGGAAACAGGAAAAGGAAAAATGGAAAATATATGGAAATACATTGAAACTTTATCCCAATTCTGTGTATGCAAAACTCTCTAAATTTTTAGCCAGCAAATTTTATTGAGTTTGTGGTAACTGTGTTAAAACTTAAAGCTAGTCTTTCTAATTAGTTTATTCCACTGAAGTTTTGAAACTATCAAGTTAGACATCTTTCAAGTGGAGAGGTTATATTTTGCGCTATTTTATTCGCTAATATTCTTCAGTATTCTTTTTTGCAGATAGAATGCTGACAGAAAACAACTTAAAAAAATAATATCACATACCTTGAAGCCTTCATTTTGTAATTGTTCAGCCACACCAAGGAATTGTGGACGGAATGATTGCTGAAATTAAAAGAATTTAACTGATTCACTTTCCAGATATACATGGTATTCATTTAGTCATGCAATATGGCATTCTCTCATGTCATAAAAGGCAATGCCATGTGTTGCCAGGTGCTTTATATTCAAAGATGACAAGTTTTATCCTTTTATTCTCCTTTAATGAGTATAAGCTCTTAGTTATTTTCTGATATAGATGAAATTCCATCCACATTGTCTTGCTTTCTACTGTCTTACTTCTTACCCCTCAAATTCCTTCACCCCCTATTTAATCCACTTAGTCTCTGCCTGTAGAATCAGATTCACCCCAGTTCTGGATGAACCCTTTTCCTGGTCAGGGAGAATTTAAAGTCACCTGGATTAGGTGCTCAGCACCAAGTCAGCCTTGTTGGATGTTTTGCTGTTCAACCCATTCTAATTGCTGAATTCTAACTTTGGACTGCACTTCAATAACTAGGCCCTGTCCTAGTAGTTCACACACCATTCCCTACAATAAGTCAACCATTTGGAACTCAGTTTGGCAAAGAGTAAAAGAATGGGCTCTGGAGTCACTAAGCTGCATTTCAAATCCTGTCTTACTATTCATTTGTATGAAAAGTTAATGTCTTTGACCGTCCATTTCCTCATTTATAAAACAGCATTAAGGATATTAATGTATCTGCTTCTTGGGGCTCCACAATAAATGGTGTAACCTTGGGCGACTTACTTAACCTCTCTATGATGTACTTTCCTCATCTGTTAAATGGGAATAGTAACTGTATCCACATCATAGGGTCACTGTGGGTATTCAATGAATAAGTCCTATGTAAGTGTTAGTACAGTAACTTAGCACAATTACTGGCTCATTAATAATTCTCATTAAATATTATTATTACTATTATTAAAAATAATTGCTTTTTCAGCCTCCCAGAGACTAGATTCTTGACGCTGCACCCTAGCTCCCAAGCCTGGGCTCCTCTACTGGCTGTCACACTTACAACACAAACAAATTTTCTTCTCACATATATTTTCCTTCCCGGTAGGCTTACTTAAGATTCAATCTCACTGTTTAGATATTTTCTTAGAGTCCATTGCTGTGCTCTTCCGAGAGCCCCAGCTAGACTCACCCAGTTTCTGGCCTGCATTCCCTGGACTGTCTATTGCCATCAGGGTTCCTCAGTTCTGAACATACCTCCTTCCTGTGACCAAAAGCCAGTATTTGGTCAGGGTAAAGACAGCGGTCAGGGTAAAAGAAAGCAAAGCTCAGTGGCCTACCCAATGTTCAACTTCTGACCTTGACCTCATTAACATGAGTGTCTGAGTAACCTAGCTAAACAGAGTATGCAAAATCATACAAAGTTAAAAACATATCCATTCTGCTTCAAATTAGAAGATTTTGGCTGTTTTCATTTATAAAAAGTTTGTAAACAGATGACATAATTTGGTTACTTTAGAAAATGTTTCATAATCTATTAGAAACCATATTAGTAATGGTTGAAAAAAATCATGGATATGGTCTTATTTCAGAGTTTCAGAGAAACTAAGAATTGTGATAAAATATATCAAGAGCCTTCCACAATTTTGATAATGTTTAATACACAAAACCTCCTAATATTTACTTGCAGAGGTTTTTTTGAGAAAAGATCTAAATCCTAGGAAAAGACCCCAAGACTATGTTCAAATATAAAATTATTTCAGGTTCTGGCCCTCTTAATCCCAGAACTGCAGTTTTATGAGAGGAGACTATTAGCAAATAGAAAAGATAAATGCAAATGGATGAATCTCAGCTAAGGCAGGCTCAGGGATTATTCATGGCAGTCTTCTAGAACACAAATTTTAACCATGCCCAAGATAGTAGCTTTTTATTCCCACTTAGGACTCGAGAGGAAGAAATGGGCTTAGATGCAAGAAGCTCAGGGCTAGACATAAAAAAAAAAAAAAGGTATAAAATCAGAGAGTAAGTCAATGACATCAGGGCAATTTACTGAGCTATGTGGCAGTCTCTTTAAGAATAGGTTAGGCAGAAAATTAGGATAATCATTTATTCAAGTTTGATTCTGCTTGGAAAGCAAGGGACTGACTGAAATGGCATTTTAGGTTTTCTTCATGTTTTAGTTACTTTGAATATAGCAAATATATGTGAAATATTCTAAATGAACCTCTGAATTCTGTCAAGCCCCCCTGATATGGAGCATCATATAGTGGCCTCCTGCTAAACAAAGAACAGACTTAAGGAAGTACCAAAGTACATTAGGAAGCTCACCATAAAGGTGACCAACAAACACTTATTGACCAATTGATACATTAATCATGTACTGAATGAAGTATTCTCAATCTCTAACATTTTCCCCTAGCAAAAAGTCACTGATATGGTCACCATGTGATAACATAACATTGAACCGGTTTCCTAAAATACTATTTCACAAGTATAGTAGTTCTCAAAATGTGGTCCCTAGGGAATCAGCATCACCTGGGTTTGTTTAAATTATGAAAATTTGGGCCCTACCCCAAATCTATGGAATCAGGAATTCTGGGAGTGGATCCCAGGAATCTGCATTTTAACAAATGCTCCAGGTGATTCTGATGTGCACTTACATTTAGGAATAGGAGGGAAGAGGGGATAGGAGGACCACTCTTCACTCATTTTGTAATTTGAGGTGAAGACGCATTAACCTTGGCCAAAGTCACTATGGAAAAGGTTAAAGGAGGAGTACTAGAATGTAATTTTTTTCTTTGTCATTTTAAAGTAAAATAAGTCAGCAAATCCTCTAAGACCTGCAGACACCAGTCGGAACCTCATTATGGAGCTGTTTCAGTGTTGTCCCCCAGGTGGAAAAGATAAATATCCGACATGACAGTATTGGCAGTTTCCAGCCAGGGAACTACTCTGCCTTCTGGTCTGGGGTGTTGGCTTTCATAGTCACATTATAAACTTCTATCAAACATGTATTGAACACTTGTGACACATAAAATAGGCTCTCTACAAAAAGAAATTACAGCTGTCAGCTTGCATCTGAGTAGCCCCAGATTTAATAGCTGATTGAAAATACCTGGGTAAGAAACCATTTGTTACTAAAGGTGAAAAGTGCAAGCTGATTTATGTCCTGGAAAACATTTATAAGGAAGAAAGTCTTTTAAAAATGAGAAAAATAAATATTTCCTCTAATTATCATTTTCACATTAATTCAACTTCTGGCTACAGAACCAAAAGCCAAGTTAAGGCTGTGTCATGCCTGTGGACTCTACAGGGACGTCTGGATTGACAATGCTGTGGTTGTTCCTAATGATTCTGTATTGAAGATAAAAGGTTATTCATGTCACTTGGAGTTGTCTTTTTCAAATAAAATGCTTGCTTTGTGTTTCTGGGCAATGCTGAAGCGCAGATGTCAGGATGGTGCTCTTCACTCCACAAGCATCACTGAATAGCCCAATCAGAGGGGAAAAAACAGTGAGGGCTCTTGATCTACTCTAGAGTAAATCATTTATTGTTAAAGGGTGTTCCAAAAAACTTCAAAACAAGGCAGACTGCCTACTCATAGCAACTAAAAATAAACCTTGATGGAAGTATTGCAGGAAAATCAAAGACGATTTTGTTGCCACATAAACCTACATTACGCCTTTCTTATATTAGGATTATGCTTATGGAAAGGGTTTTGGTAGAGACACAGTACATATAATAGTTGGCAAGGATCCTTCTTTTTTTTTTTTTTTTTTTTTTTTTTGCGGTATGCAGGCCTCTCACTGTTGTGGCCTCTCCCGTTGTGGAGCACAGGCTCAGTGGCCATGGCTCACAGGCCCAGCCGCTCCGCAGCATGTGGGATCCTCCTGGACCGGGGCACGAACCCGTGTCCCCAGCATCGGCAGGCAGACTCTCAACCACTGCACCACCAGGGAAGCCCGACAAGGATCCTTTGACAAAATCTAAATCTTGATTTTTTTTCCCTAAGTCCTAGTTACACAAGATTGATGTTAAGAATATTTCAAACTTCCCAAGTAATTTGACCATAGGATTAACTTTGAGAAGGCAGAAACAGAGGGTCTCTGTGTGCGAAGGAGTAGGGTAGGAAGGAGAAAAGAAAGAAAAATCAGGAACACTGAAATATAACCAATGAGCGTGTACACATGCACGGACACACACACACACACACACGATCTGTTTACTAAATGTTGAGTCGTGGTTGATACTTGCTAGTGATAAATTAAAATTTGAAATATGTGTTAAACTACCAACAATAAGAAAAAATGTTTCCCGGCTCAGCGTCCCTTTTGCCTTTCCTCCATATTTCTCTTTTCCCCCAATTTTCTCTTGCAACCTGCTGTGAAAAGTTAGAGGTAAGGTTTCTTCCATTAAATCTTTCTACTCATACCAGGTAGCTGGGTCAGGGTGGGGCAATGACGAGAAAAGAAGACCTTTACTTCAAATAAATGGTATAGATGTTGACCAATCTCCCCACTTATACATGAAGGAATAATAAAGCAAATTAACTGCAACAGTGCTGGCTACCAGGGCTCTTCTGTAATTGAAGTCTACTTAACATCATGGTAAATGAATGATAGTCTCAGGAAATCAAAATGGAATGGTGGACTTTCTTTCTTAGTGCTTCATTACATAACTCAACGAAATGCCTTCTCTTGTATTTACTGGCCTTAACCCCGTTTATATATTAGCAGTACTATTTTAGGTCCTTTTCAGTTCTGACTTTATGTATTTGGATGAATTTATATGAATTCTTCTGTCCAAGTGGAATCACGTTAAATAAAATGTGTTTTTTTAAGCATAATGTATCCTGAAATATGGAATTATAATTACTTTATCCACAGTTAATATGAAGCTTAGGTAGATTTGGTCCCATTCTGCCTAAGAAGATGTCCAGTGAGTTTTAGCTATTAACTCTAGGGTTAGTATATTCTGTCCTATTGTTCAGTTAAATTTATGATTATCCTTTTTAAAGAAATCACTATAAATGAAGATCCTCCATATAATAATGAAGAGATTATACACTGACTGTTGGTGCTGGCAGCTTTTCTTTGCCTCCCATATAAAGTAGGTTAGAAAATTATTTTTGCGTATCTCTAGAGGCTTAGAGTCTTAATGATCAATTTTACCACAGCTGCAAATACTTTATTAAATATAATTTTATTATTAAATATTTCTTTAAATATACTTTTTAAATTCTGTAATTAAAATACATATATATTTAAATTCCTTACATTATGCATGCATGCACAGGGAGAAAGTACTTTGAAAAAATTCATGTAGCTGCTGGAACACTGATTTATTTAAAAAAGAATACACTGAAAGGTAAAACTTCAATGGACAAAACCTCATTGCTTTAAGAAAACTTTTTTTCCCTATAAACCCCCTTTTTTCCCTACAAGGCAAAAATTCTGTTCACTGATGCCAAAATCACACTAGTACTTCATGGGGATCGAATTAATTTTTGCTTTACATTTCCCTGCAGCACTGGAACCAAACAAGGCACAATTTTATACATCACTGCCTTCTTAAAGTGGTATTTTAAAATGTTAGCACAATTATGATTAGTTGTGAGGACGGGGACTAAGGGCATGGTCTCCTCTGAATGCCCCCAGGTCTCACATTAAACTTTAAGCCATAATTAGAAGTTGGTGAAATACTCTTATACTTGTGACTTAATATTACTTAATACCCATTATAATGTGATGAGTCTCTCATACGGTGTGATGTGTCTCTGAACTGCCATTAAGCTTCGCAATTGCAATTCATTTTGTTAGCTTCTGTTCTAACTGTTCACTATCGCCCTTCTGGCACCTTTATGAAGCAAAATCCCAATTTAGTCTTTGCAGAAACTTCTCCAAAGCCGCTACCCATCCAGTCTCCAGAGTCTAATTTGCTGATATGAAGGCACTCTAATGCGACAGCATCTATAATAATTACCCACTGATTTGAAAATACCTGGTATTATTCTAATTATATTTTTATTGATTTGTATGTAACCATGCAGGATTTGAACTTATTAAAAGTATGGCAGGGGTGATATATAAAACCGTCTATTGTTATTATAGGTTCCAAGAATTACCTCAAATGAAAGTGAATGATCAGTTGGGAAACAACTAGTATTTTTCAGGAAACTTATAAACAAACAGTTTGTACACTCTTGCAATAATATTCCAAGTAGTAATAAGAGTTTCCTGGCTCCCATTTTGCCCTAAGATTTACATTTGACTTGCAATAATAAACCAATAATATCCTTCTCACTGTATGAAGATATTCATGTATAATTACTTCACCCTGCTTTGACTTAGAAGGTTTAGTAAGTAACAATATTTCAAGAACTTCCACAGTACATTGTGGGATGTGCTGACTTTCTTAAGCCCATTAAGTCACTGCTCTTTAAGAACTTTCAATTCGTCTTGGAGTGTCAGACTAAGAAAATTTCTCAAATAATGCCCATGTCTTCTTCAACTTTGAATCTTTGACATTTAGTAGAAATTGAAATGTGAATGAATGAATGTAAGAAAGGAAGGAACAGAGGTCAGGAGGGGATAATACTGACTTCAGTTTGGGATGTGTTGTGTTTGAGACATCCAGATAGAGGTATCCAGCAAATTGTTGGAAACAGGGGATGGCTGAGGATAAAGATTTAAAGTTGATAGTTTTAGATGGAGAGTGGATACCACAGACATGAATGAGCTGGAAAAGGGGAAAGTCAAGAGAAAGAACTAGACATAGACATAGACACAGACTCAGAAAAAGAGTTGAGACCCAACCTTATGGAAAGCCTAAGTTCAGAGGCTAAGGAGGTAGAACTAAGAATAAAAATATAGAAAAGATGTAACCAAAGAGTAGAATAGAATCCTTTTGAAGTTACCCTAAATCCTGTTCAGGATAAATATCACTTCACTAGAGACTTTTTCTGTTCTTTCTTTCTTTCTTTTTTTTTTTTTTTGGTTGTTTATTCACTTATTTGTGTTGGCTGCTGCAATGAGAAAAGGCAAAAATCAGGAAACAGACAGAGTACAAATGTCCATTCTTTCTACAAGTTGCTGGGTTTTTTTTAGTGGAACTTTAAACAAATCTCCCCTCTTCTATACCACCATTAAGGTCATTTCCCCCACCAACTCCCAGCATGTGCCCACAGGCATGCATACAACCACACACCACTTACCTGAATTCCAATCAGGATGCCTTTCTGGGGTAACTTAAATCCTGTGGAAAGCATTGCCTTTAGGAAAGCGGTATGAATACCTTCACCAAAGCAAGCCACCTGTTTAGAATAAATGAAAAAAAGAAAGTAAAAGAAAGCAAATAATAGTCACCCAACCTTACCAAAAAACAAACACAAATGAAAAGTCAGAGACTCCTATACTAGATTTTATTGAGTTGCCCAAGGACCGTGTAATCTGAATCCAGGGATTAAAAGTCTGGCTAGGGCAGACGTATCTTGTGTTTTTAATTAAGCATAATGAATAAATAAGCAATTCTTTCTCTATCCAACAACACTCCATGGAGCAACGTAACTGTATTCTACTGTGAGATATTTGGATACAAATTACAACTTCTGGCCCATAATATGGTGAGTTACCAAATGTTAATACGACTTAACGTTTAAATAACGGTATATGTCATGTGCTATGCAACAGGGCATGAATTCATGGGTCAGTAGCAAAAATGCATAACTGCTGATCAATCAGTTAGGAGTCATTTCATATGTATGAGAAAGCCTTCAGAGAAATTCAATAAATCTATGAAAATCTCAAAGGAACTTGTTCTTTTATTATAATAATAATAATAATAATAATTATTATTATTATTATTATTATTATTATTATTGTTGTTGTTGTTTTCATAAAATGAACCAAAGTACCTTGCTACTAGTCCTGAATACTATAGCCTAAAGTAAAAAAAAATTCCAAATTAACATATAATGTTGAGATATACAGAGGCTTCCCCTAGGGTAACTGTGCTACAATATAATTACAAGTCAAATGTCCACACTAACTACAGAACAAGTGGTATATCTGAGCATGATAGGAGTAGATTCTGCCATGCACGTCATCATTTGGCATGGGTAGAGAACCACCATTAGAGTAAATAACACTGATGGCTAAATTCATTCTTTAAGCAAATGACTACCTTACTGTCAAAGGAAAGTTCTCATGACTTTGATTTTCAGTTGATCACCAGTACATGCTGCTTTTTACTCCACAGTGAACATTTTCTTTGGTCAAGAACTGGCTAACCAAATTAGTAATGTCACCCTAAGCTAACAGAACCCAAACCATACTGAAAGAACCTGGGCAATTCCATCCTAAGTGCATATACAACCCACAAGAGGTTTCAGCAGTTTTCTACAAATAACATAAAAAGTAGTTAAATATGTAAGTAAAGATTAGGACTAACATTCCCACCTCACCACTAGGAAAGCTAAAGGTTTATTTAATCCCACAACAAGCCATTTTAACACTGAAAATGTCTCTGAAGCATAACTGAGATTTCACTAAGCTAGAATTATTATTATGATTTCAGTTATAAAACAGAACTTGTAATATTGTACTTAGTGACACTTGGAAATGTGACTCTAATGGAAGAAGAATTATCTCTCTGTACTTCTGAAACAGATACAAGAAAGGGGGAGCTGAATTTCTAATTCTCTCATATTTTCATATTTCAACAACTCTAATAACGTATGTCTGGAGGCAGAATGGACATAGATACAGTACTGAAAATAGATTTGCCACACTAGAGAAAACAGCATGAAGGAAAACAGATCTGTCCCTGATCTGAATCCCGGGCTGGCTGAAAACAGCCCTGCTACTGAGTGACCAAGGGATCACGATGAATATCAGAGTAGCTCCTTAAACAGCAGAGAAATGCAATGTAAGTCCCTTGTTTTCAAGTTAGGTTTTCTCATCTATTAAATTAACAGAAGCAGCAAAGGAGCTAAGAGAAGGCAATTATCAGTCCAAATACGAACAAGATAGCCATTTATTCCTCACTGCCTCCCTTCCTGTTTCACTTGGCTTCTCATCACAGATCTTGCTTGCAACCAGGCAACCATATAAAATATCACGTATATGTTGCAATTAGGTATTTTCCCCTTTCAGGTTTTCCTCAACACCAAGAGGAAACAATGACGCCTCCCAGTCTGATGTTGCCACCCCCGTGGGCACTGATGAGAATCTGAAGGCTGTACCTAGTAAGTCTGTCAAGGGCTAGGTGATTCATAAAATGTCCTGGCACTAACATGTAGGGAACTCTCTGGAATCTGACAGCTTTCTATAAGAAACACATTTCATATTCTTAAAGAAACCTTCAGGGCTTCCCTGGTGGCACAGTGGTTGACAGTCCGCCTGCCGATGCAGGGGACACGGGTTCGTGCCCTGGTCCGGGAAGATCCCACATGCCACGGAGCGGCTGGGCCCGTGAGCCATGGCCGCTGAGCCTGTGCGTCCGGAGCCTGTGCTCCACAACAGTGAGAGACCCGCGTACAGCCAAAAAAAAAAAAAAAGAAACCTTCAGCTGACAGAGTCCTCAACACAAGTGAAGAGGGACATCCAGTGGCCAGTCCCACTGTAGTTTTTAGATAATCCCCAGGAAGTTAAAGTTGCTTTGAAAGTGGTTCTGGGATTTTGCATATATCTGCCGATCCCACAATACTTTGGCCCCATTATCTTTTGCTGCTGTACATTCATTCCACATATTGCTAGTAAAATCTCGATGATCTAATTTCATAGCAGCAAGGAAAGTTAGAGGAAGCAAGAGGTGCTGTTACAGAGAGACCTGAGAACCTTAAAATAAAAATACCTGGCAGATATTTACCTAGACATCTAGAGGAATATTTGAAATATGTTCTCAATGTGTAATGTGGAAATGAATGACACATGTTGAAATATAAGTGAGAATTTAGACTCTGGGCCACAAAAGTCAAAGATTTTTCCTCAGCTCAAAATGCCTAAGTCCTTTCAGACTTACTCTGATAGCAAAAGAAGTATCCCACTAACTACTTACTAACTTGCTTTACTATATTCAGATCATAAAACCACAGATTTCAAAGTAGATTTAATGAAAGTGGTCATGGATCATTAACTAGTTACCTCTCCAGTAGAAGCCATCTCACAACGCAGAATGGGGTCAGCGTCTCTCAACCGGGGCCAAGAAAACATTGGAGCCTGTCAAAAATAACAGGTAGGAAAAATATGTGAGAGAAGGGTATAAAAGGGATAAACGAGGATAACAATACTTAGTGAACCATCTCTCACAGGGTTCATCTAGGCTACAGCAGACATGTAAAACATTTCTTTGGTCCAAGCATTTGACTTGAAAAGTGGCTTTAAACCTCTGTTCCAGGAATTTCTTGAGCTTTGGGCCCAAAATTGGGTTAAATAATCACAAATTATTCCTGTAAATAGGGCCCCAGTGACTCGTCTAGGCCAGTGTTTCTAATCTGGCTTACACATATTCTTACTGGAGTGATTTCAAACGAAGTATGTTGGGCATTGGTCTCCCCAGACACAGAGTTCAAACACACTTTTTCCTTGGTAGGCTTCTGAAACATTCCTCTTCTTGTTCTGATTATTTGGACTTGCAACAAGCCACATTGCCAGAAATGTCTGTCTGCAAGCTGACTTCTGAGACATTAAACTGCTGTTGATACCTCTTGAAAAGCTTTGAAAAACATTCTGCTTGGGAACACTTTTGCCCAGAACTTTCATATGAACTAGAACATAGATAGCAGTGCTTCCTTTTCATTTATTTTACCAATGAAATTCACTAAGAATCAAATTCTTGTTTCTTGCATATATCCATTTATCTAGCCTAGACTATTCCTCTTTGATTCTGGTACCCCTCTAAGTCATCACGGGAATTCTAGCTTGGGGTCATTTCACTGGGTCATCCTAGTCAAGTTATCTAGCCTCTAGCCTCTCTCTATCTCATCTGTTGATATCCACCCACCTCACTAGGACTATATTAAGATTGACTTTGAATAAGTAATTTGACAAAAAAGTCAAGATTCATGCACAAGGATAACTAGGAAAGAAGTAAACTGAAAGATACAGTGTATTTCGAAAAATTCGTATCTACCCCTCAGTATTGTTATTAGTTGGAAATTGTTTCATACACATACGTGTGTGTATGTGTATGTGTGTGTGTGTATTCCTGTGGTTAAGAATAAAGAAACATGAATTTGAAATTCATATATAGAATTTCCAGTGGAAAAATACTTTTCGGGGCCTTCTTCTTATTGGTCTCAAACAGTAAAATCCTACGTACATATATTCCTACTGAAAGCTTTAACAATTTATGTTATGTCACAGCTTCCAGGAATAAAATGTTACCCTCCCCCAACATAAGAGGTGACATTCCATCCCAGTGCACTATAAAATCCAAGGCATCCTAAATTATTAACTTAAATAAGATTAATAAATATTTTTTGATTTATAGTTTCAACTTAAAACTTCCACTGTAAAAGTCAGAAGTCAGAGTCTCAGCTGTAACACAATTATGGTTGAGGTCATAGTACCCATAAGAATGGAAACCTGCGAAGGCATCCAAAGTATGTAAATGTCACATAAATATATTATACAATATAAATTAATGTTTTGTATGCTTTTTCTAAAAAATTCAAATATATTTACATAATATCTCACTAATCCTCATACTGTCCAGTGATGTAGTTAAAGGTCATTATTATAAATACTCTGTTCATGGGCATACTGAGGCAGCTAGAGGAACACAATGGATTTATTATTAAGTTCTTATTCAAAATATACATATATACAGGCATATCTTGCTTTATGATGCTTTGCTTTATTGCACTTCACAGATACTGCAATTTTTACAAATTGAAGGTTTGTAGCAACCCTACATTGAGCAAGTCTATTGGCACCATTTTTCCAACAGCATTTACTCACTTCATGTCTCTGTGTCACATTTTGGTAGTTCTCACAGTATTTCAAATTTTTTCATTATTATTATATTTGTTATGGTGATCTGCAATCGGTGACCATTGATGTTACTATTGCAAAAAGATTATGACTCAGATGATGATTAGTATTTTTCAGCAATAGTTTTTCATTAAGGTATGTACATTGTTTCTTTAGACATAATGCTATTGCACACATAACAAACTACAGTACAGTGTGAATATAACTTTTATATGCACAGGGAAGCCAAAAAAATTGTGTGGTGGTCTGGAACCGAACCCACAATATCTCCAAGGCATACCTGTATTTTAAGTTAGTGAACAAACCTTAAATTTTCCTGGTCACTCTTCATAAAGGTGCCATCAATTTCACTGCCCTCACAGTACCACTGTGAAAAAATTCTGCCACTAAAGAGAATAGGAACTAAGCCAAGGCAGTAAACATTTAACCAACACCACAAGGTAACACTTTTACAAGATTCATGCATTCCTGAAGTCTTGGCACAACTGAAGCCTTATCCCAAGAAGATATGTTCAGAATTTCTGTCTACCAACTAAACTGGCAGCATTATGCATCAGCTTCATAAATGTAGTTTACAAGTCACTCAGCTAGTTGGTTTTGAAGTTATGTAATTCTAAATATTATTTTAATTTTTGAAATGCACAATAGTACACATAAAGTTGCCTGTATAGCAACTGCATTGCTATACATTACAATATGCTATACATGCATTGCAATGCCATACATTGCATTGCAACTGCATTCAAAGCAAACATCATAAACCCCTAGTCTAGCACTTGAGTTACAAGGTTCAGAACATATGAAGATTATTTTTGATGAAAAATTATTCCTTTCATTTCTTTGGGACTTAAAAAATGACTAAGATTTTTGAAAATATTACCTTAATTGCAACATAGTCAGCAGGAATTATGGGATGCTCCAATGTTGGAAGGGGTTTCTCATCAATGTTCTCTCCAATCATCACCTTGGTGGCCACATCAATGAAGTCTACCCCAAGGGTCTTGGAAACAAAGGGGAAGGATCGAGAAGCTCTCAGGTTACACTCAATCACCTGGAGAGATAACAAAATTCAAAAGAAGAGAAAGGATGGTGAGAGACAATGACAATATTAATATGCTCCTGGACACTTTGGTTCCAGCTGTTACTGGGGCCCAGTCTTGCTTTGCCAGCCTCTTCCTTTTCTCCCCACTGCTTGACTTTTGCTAACTGGTTTCCTTTCCGTCAGTATCCTTGAACTCTGACTTTTTCCCATCCCCGTTCCACACTTCCATCCCCACACACTCTTGACAGATTTGTTTTAATGCAGAGTTCAGATAATGCCACAGTCCTACTAGAAAGCCTTCAGTGGATTTCTACTGGCCATGAGATTAATGTCTAGCCCTTGAAAGACTTCTATCCTCTTGCCTCAGTATACCCCTCTATGTTATCTTGTACCAAGTTTACCTTCCATGATTTCCCTGGAAAAATAATAAACTGAACTAGTCATCATCAGCTGGTCATTGATAAACTGAAATAGTCACTATATCCTAAAATGCGCCAAATTTCCCCATAGATATTGTATGTGTACTGTCCTTTCTATCTTCCTTTACTTGTCAAAATTCCAGCTATTCTTTAAGACCCAGCTCAAATTACAAAATCTTCCTTGAAATCTTTTATGATCCACCCTAAATCAGGCATATGACAGTCAAATACATGCTCATACACATATGCGCAGGCACACATACATACATACATACATACAGACAGACAGACACAAACACACACACACACACAAATAGATAGGCTCTCTCTGTTCTGTGCCTCCAATACCACTTTACTTGTACATTCCTTCTAGCAGCTATTCTAACTTATGTTATAGTTATCTATAAATTCATCTTCTTCCCAGTTCTCACTAAATCGTGGATCTCTGAGAGCAGAGACTGGGCTCTATACGTCTCTGTAGCCACCTTATGACTTTGCATAGTAGGTGAGGAATCAATATTGGTTACTGATTAGTTACATTAAATAAACTAAATTAACTAAGACTAACCTAGTTGACTTAACATTTTTTATTTTTTTGGTAAATGGTATCCAAAACAGCTTTCTTCTCTGAGAAAGGAGTAAAGTAAACTTCAGTACATGTAATTTATGACTATTCTACAGTAACCTGGACAGATTACTTTATGATAGTTACTGCATCCATCTATAGTGTACTGAAGCTGGAAGTCAGTGATCTTCTTTCCAGTGGATCAGAGTGCTTTTCAAAGCTGTGACTGACATATCAGTGCCACCAAGAGCCAGTGCCTTCAAACAAGGCAGGCATTATATGCTGTGCAACTCCCATACTCAGACATAATCAGCTGCAGGGGTCTCAGCTGCTCTGTGGCAGTGTTCACAGAGAAAAGTACCAGAGGGACACAAACCAACATGACATAACACAGCAGTGGTGTCCTCTCAAACGCCTTGGCATTTCTTACCAAGACATCATTTCCTTTGACAAGAAACTGGACGTTGAATGGGCCAGAGATGGCAAAAGCCTTTGCTATCTTCCAGGTAGCATCCTTCACCTAGATAAAAAGGACAATGATATCATGCTAAAGAACATTCCTCAGTTTAAAAACAAACCAACAAAAAAGATACAGCACCTTAAATTTAGATTTCTTTCATTTCTCTTTACAAAGAACTACATCTCCACTGATAATAATAATAGTAATAGTAATCATAGAAGCCATTCTTAGGCTTCTATTAACAAAGTAATATTTGTACCAAATGTACTAAATATTCACAACAGGATAGCAGGGAAAAGAATGAATAATCTTACAGGATTATCTTTCTGCCAAATGCATCTATCTACCTACAGTCATATACTCTGGTTTTACTTTGAGGGCTAAATGGAATCCTTTCAGTCTAGTTGCTTCAGCACCAAAACTGCAGTCCAAACTCTGTATGAATCTAAAGACCTACCTGCTGAGAAGTGCAGGCCCTAAAATTACATGGTACTGCAAAAAGACCAGAGAGATTTCTTTTCTTTTCTTTTCTTTTTCTTTTTTTTCTTTTTTTTTTTTTTGTGGTACGCGGGCCTCTCACTGCTGTGGCCTCTCCCACTGTGGAGCACAGGCCCCGGATGAGCAGGCTCAGCAGCCATGGCTCACGGACCCAGCCGCTCTGCGACACGTGGGATCCCCCCGGACCAGGGCACGAACCTGCATCCCCTGCATCGGCAGGCGGACTCTCAACCACTGCGCCACCAGGGAAGCCCCAGAGAGATTTCTTTTATGTGCTTTTCTTTTGCCCTAGACTGCAAGGGTAGATATTATGGTCAGAAGGAAACATGTTCCCTTGCAGGGAGGCTCTGCATGTCACATATAGGAATTCCTGTATCCAACCAGAGATAGAAGGTACTCAAGCAAAGAGAGAGCACTGACTGCTGGAACCAAGAGCTCCTCATTCATTACTCTTACAAGAGTGGTTCAGCAACTCAGTCAGTTATAAAAGGAAGCACAGTCCATGACACGATGAGCTCTGAGAGATTTGGAAAAATCTGAGTTCTTGAGGTCATTTATCCTGATATAAAAAATTGAAGCACATTTGAAATCCCAGGATAGTGTTCCTTTATGTTGCTGCTGTTACAAAGCATCCTGCTACTTTCACATTTTAGAACAAAGTAAGATCTTCAGAATTCAGTCCAATGTACAACTAGCCAGACAGGCCTGCCTAGATTCTGATGGAAGGATTATTGGAAAGTCTCACTAAAAAAGCTAAGCCTAACCTCATATACCAGAAGACTAAAGGAACATCCCCAAGTTACTTAAGATGACAGAGAGGGACCTCCAAGATGGTGGAAGAGTAAGACGCGGAGATCACCTTCCTCCCGACAAATACATCAGAAATACATCTACGTGTGGAACAACTCCTACAGAACACCTACTGAACGCTGACAGAAGACCTCAGACCTCCCAAAAGGCAAGAAACTCCCCACGTACCTGGGTAGGGCAAAAGAAAAAAGAAAAAAATAGAGACGAAAGAATAGGGACAGGACCTGCACTTTTGGGAGGGAGCTGTGAAGGAGGAAAAGTTTCCACACACTAGGAAGCCCCTTCGTGGGCGGAGACAGGGGATGGTGGAGGGGGGAAGCTTCAGAGCCACAGAGGAGAGAGCAGCAACAGGGTTACAGAGGGCAAAGTGGAGAGATTCCCACACAGAGGATCGGTGCCGACCAGCACTCACCAGCCCGAGAATATTGTCTGCTCACCCGCCGGGGCGGGCGGGGCTGGGAGCTGAGGCTCGGGCTTTGGAGGTCAGATCCCGGGGAGAGGACTGGGGTTGGCTGCGTGAACACAGCCTGAAGGGGGCTAGTGCACAACAGCTAGCCGGGAGGGAATCCGGGAAAAACTCTGGAACTGCCTAAGAGGCAAGAGACCATTGTTTCGGGGTGTGCAAGGAGAGGAGATTCAGAGCACCACTTAAACAAGCTCCAGAGATGGGCATGAGCCCCGGCTATCAGCAAGGATGCCAGAGACGCACATGAAACGCTGAGGCTGCTGCTGCAGCCAGCAAGAAGCCTGTGTGCAAGCACAGGTCACTAACTACACTTCCCCGGAAAGCTGTGCAGCCCGCCACTGCTAGGGTCCCGTGATGCACAGACAACTTCCCTGGGAGAACACACGATGCGCCTTAGGCTGTTGCAATGTCACGCTGGCCTCTGCTGCCCCAGGCTCACCCCGCACTCCGTACCCCTCCCTCCCGCTGGCCTGAGTGAGCCAGAGCCCACTAATTAGCTGCTACTTTAACCCCGTCCTCACTGAGTGATGAACAGAAGCCCTCAGGTGACCTACACACAGAGGTGGAGCCAAATACAAAGCTGAACCCCGGGAGCTGTGCGAACAAAGAAGAGAAAGGGGAATCTCTCCCAGCAGCCTCAGGAGCAGCGGATTAAATCTCCACAACCAACTTGATGTACCCTGCATCTTTGGAATATCTCCATAGACAATGAATCATCCCAAAATTGAGGCGGTGGACTCTGGGAACAACTGTAGAGTTGGGGTTTACTATATGTGACTGACTAGTTTTGGATTTATACGGTTAACTTAGTTTAGTTTTTAGCGCATGTTAACGCTGGTAGATTTGTTTATTGGTTTGGTTGCTCTCTGTTTTTTAAGTATTTTTTTAATTTAATAATTTTTAAAATTTTTATTTTAATAGCATTTTACTATTTTTATTTTTTTAATTTTTTTTATTTCTTTCCTTTTCTTCTCCCTTTTCTTCTGAGCTGTGTGCCTGACAGGGTTGTGGTGCTCTGGCTGGGTGTCAGGCCTGAGCCTCTGAGCTGGGAGAGCCAAGTTCAGGACATTGGCCTACCAGAGAGCTCCCAGCCCCACGTAATATCAAATGGCAAGAGCTCTCCCACAGATCTCTGTCTAAACACTAAGACCCAGCTCCACTCAATGACCAGCAAGCACCAGTGCTGAACACCCCATGCCAAACAACTAACAAGACAGGAACGCAACCCCAACCATTAGTAGAGAGGCTGCCTAAAATCATAATAAGGTCACAGACACCACAAAACACACCACCGGAAGGGGTCCTGCCCACCAGAAAGACAAGATACAGTCTCATCCACCAGAACACAGGCACCAGTCACCTCCACCAGGAAGCCCACACAACCCACTGAATCAAACTTACCCACTGGGGGCAGACACCAAAAACAATGGGAACTACAAACCTGCAGCCTGTGAAAAGGAGACCCCAAACACAGTAAATTTAGCAAAATGAGAGGACAAAGAAATACACAGCAGATGAAGAAGCAAGGTAAAAACACACAGACCAAACAAATGAAGAGGAACTGGCAATTTACCTGGAAAAGATTCCAGAATAATGATAGTAAAGATGATCCAAAATCATGGAAAGAGAATGGAGAAAATACAAGAAATGCTTAACAAGGAACTAGAAGAACTAAAGAGCAAACAAACAATGATGAACAGCACAATAAATGAAATTAAAAATTCTCTAAAAGGAATCAATAGCAGAATAACTGAGGCAGAAGAACGGATAAGTGACTTGGAAGATAAAATAGTGGAAATAACTACCACAGAGCAGAATAAAGAAAAAAGAATGAAAAAAATTGAGGACACTCTCACAGACCACTGGGACAACATTAAATGCACCAACATTTGAAGTATAGGGGTGCCAGAAGAAGAAGAGAAAAAAAAGGGACTGAGAAAATATTTGAAGAGATTACAATTCATAACTTCACTAGTATGGGAAAGGAAATAGTCAAAGAAGTCCAGGAAGCACAGAGAGTCCCATACAGGATAAATCTAAAGAGAAACATGCCAAGACGCATATTACTCAAACTGTTAAAAATTAAATACAAAGAAAAAATATTAAAAGCAGCAAGGGAAAAGCAACAAATAATATACAAGGTAATCCCCATAAGGTTAACAGCTGACCTTTCAGCAGAAACTCTGCAAGCCAAAAGGGAGTGGCAGGACATATTTAAAATGATGGAAGGGAAAAACTTACAACCAAGATTACTCTACCCATCAAGGATCTCATACAGATTCAACAGAGAAATTAAAACCTTTACAGATGAGGAAAGCTAAGAGAATACAGGACCACCAAACCAGCTTTACAACAAATGCTAAAGGAACTTCTCTAGGCAAGAAAAAAAAAAAGAAGGAAAAGACTTACAATAATAAACTCAAAACAACTAAGAAAATGGTAGTAGGAACATACATATCGATAATTAACTTAAATGTAAATAGATTAAATGTTCCAACCAAAAGACACAGACTGGCTGAATGGATACAAAAACAAGAGCTGTAAAAATGCTGTCCACAAAAGACCCACTTCAAACCTGGGAAACATACAGGCTGATAGTGAGGGGATGGAAAAAGATATTCCATGCAAATGGAAAACAAAAGACAGCCGGAGTAGCAATTCTCATATCAGACAAAACATACTTTAAAATGAAGACTATTACAAGAGACAAAGAAGGACACTACATAATGATCAAGGGATCAACCCAAGAAGAAGATATAACAATTGTAAATATTTATGCATACAACATAGGAGCACCTCAATACATAAGGCAAATACTAACAGCCATAAAAGGGGAAATCGACAGTAACACAATCATAGTAGGGGAATTTAACACCCCACTTTCACCAATGGACAGATCAACCAAAATAAAAATAAATAAGGAAATAGAAGCTTTAAATGATACAGTAAACAAGACAGACTTAATTGATATTTATAGGACATTCCATCTAAAAACAAAAGAATACACTTTCTTCTCAAGTGCTTATGGAACATTCTCCAAGATAGATCATATCATGGGTCACAAATGAAGCCTTGGTAAATTTAAGAAAATTGAAACCGTATCAAGTACCTTTTCTGACCACAACACTATGATACTAGATACAAATTACAGGAAAAATATCTGTAAAAAATACAAACACATGGAGCCTAAACAATATGTTACTAAATAACCAAGAGATCACTGAAGAAATCAAAGAGGAAATAAAAAAAATACTTAGAAACAAATGACAATGAAAACACGGTGGCCCAAAACCTACGGGATGCAGCAAAAGCAGTTCTAAGAGCGAAGTTTACAGTAATACAGTCCTACCTCAAGAAACAAGAAACATCTCAAATAAACAAACTAATCTTACACCTAAAGCAATTAGAGGAAGATGAACAGAAAAAACCCCAAAGTTAGCAGAAGGAAAGAAATCATAAAGATCAGATCAGAAATAAATGAAAAAGAAAAATGAAGGAAACGATAGCAAAGATTAATAAAACAAAAAGCTGGTTCTTTGAGAAGATAAACAAAATTAATAAACCATTCACCAGACTCATCAAGAAAAAAACAGAGAAGATTCAAATCAATAGAATTGGAAATGAAAAAGGAGAAGTAACAACTGATATTGCAGAAATACAAAGGCTCATGAGAGATTACTACAAGCAACTCTATGCCAATAAAATGGACAACCTGGAAGAAATGGACAAATTCTAGAAAGGTATAACCTTCCAAGACTGAACCAGGAAGAAATAGAAAATATGAACAGACCAATCACAAGAACTGAAATTTAAACTGTGATTAGAAATCTTCCAACAAACAAAAGCCCAGGACCAGATGGATTCACAGGCAAATTCTATCAAGCATTTAGAGAAGAGTTAACACCTATCCTTCTCAAACTCTTCCAAATTATGGCAGAGGAAGGAACACTCCCAAACTCATTTTATGAGGCCACCATCCCTCTGTTACCAAAATCAGACAAAGATGTTAAAAAAAAAAAAAACAGGCCAATAGACGCAAAAATCCTCAACAAAATACTAGCAAACAGAATCCAGCAGCACATTAAAAGGATCATAAATCATGATCAAGTGGGGTTTAGCCAAGGAATGCAAGGATTCTTCAATATATGCAAATCAATCAATGTGATACACCATATTAAAAAACTGAAGGAGAAAAACCATATGATAATCTCAATAGATGCAGAAAGAACTTTTGACAAAATTCAACACCCATTTATGATAAAAACTCCCCAGAAAGTAGGCATAGAGTGAACCTCCCTCAACAAAATAAAGGCCATGTATGACAAACCCACAGCCAACATCATTCTCAATGGTGAAAAACTGAAACCATTTCCTCTAAGATCAGGAACAAGACAAGGTTGCCCACTCTCACCGCTTTTATTCAACATAGTTTTAGAAGTTTTAACCATAGCAATCAGAGAGGAAAAAGAAATAAAAGGAATCCAAATCAGAAAAGAAGAAGTAAAACTGTCACTGCTTGCAAATGACATTATACTATACATAGAGAATCCTAAAGCTGCTACCAGAAAACTACTAGAGCTAATCAATGAATTTGGTAAAGTAGCAGGATCCAAAATTAATGCACAGAAATCTCTTGCATTCCTATACATGATGAAAAATGTGAAGGAGAAATTAAGGAAACACTCCCATTTAGCATTGCAACAAAAAGAATAAAATACCTAGGAATAAACCTACCTAAGGAGACAAAACACCTGTATGCAGAAAATTATGACACTGAGGAAAGAAATTAAAGATGATACAAACAGATGGAGAGATATACCATGTTCTTGGATTGGAAGAATCAACATTTTGAAAATGACTATACTACCCAAAGCAATCTACAGATCCAATGCAATCCCTATCAAACTACCAATGGCATTTTTCACAGAACTAGGACAGAAATTTCACAATTTGTATGGAAGCACAAAAGATCCCAAATAGCCAAAACAATCTTGAAGAAGAAACATGGTACTGGAGG
Source organism: Mesoplodon densirostris (assembly GCF_025265405.1). Taxonomy (NCBI): domain Eukaryota; kingdom Metazoa; phylum Chordata; class Mammalia; order Artiodactyla; family Ziphiidae; genus Mesoplodon; species Mesoplodon densirostris. The sequence continues at coordinate 27,062,646 of NC_082668.1, forward strand.
AATCAGGCTCCCTGGCTTCAGAGTATACTACAAAGCTACAGTAATCAAGATAGTATGGTACTGGCACAAAAACAGAAATATAGATCAATTAGACAGGATAGAAAGCCCAGATATAAACCCACACACCTATGGTCAGCGTATCTTTGATAAAGGAGCAAAGAATATACAATGGAGAAAAGACAGCCTCTTCAATAAGTGGTGCTGGGAAAACTGGACAGCTACATGTAAAAGAATGAAATTAGAACACTCCCTAACACCATACACAAAAATAAGCTCAAAATGGATTAAAGACCTAAATGTAAGGACAGACACTATACACTCTTAGAGGAAAACATAGTCAGAACACTCTATGACATAAACAACAGCAAGATCCTTTTTGACCCACCTCCTAGGGAAATGGAAATAAAAAAAAAATAAACAAGTGGGACCTAATGAAACTTAATAGCTCTTGTACAGCCAAGGAAACCATAAACAAGATGAAAAGACAACCCTCAGAATGGGAGAAAATATTTGCAAACAAAGCAACTGACAAAGGATTAATCTCCAAAATATACAAGCAGCTCATGTAGCTCAATATTAAAAAAACAAACAACCCAATCCAAGAATGGGCAGAAGACCTAAATAGACATTTCTCCAAAGAAGACATACAGATGGCCAACAAACACATGAAAGGATGCTCAACATCACTAATCATTAGAGAAATGCAAATCAAAACTACAATGAGGTATCACCTCACACCAGTCAGAATGGCCATCATCAAAAATCTACAAATAATAAATGCTCGACAGGGTGTGGAGAAAAGGGAACCCTCTTGCACTGTTAGTGGGAATGTAAATTGACACAGCCACTATGGAGAACAGTATGTAGGTTCCTTAAAAAACTAAAAATGGAACTACCATATGACCCAGAAATCCCACTACTGGGCATATACTCTGAGAAAACCATAGTTCAAAAAGGGTCATGTACCACAACGTTCATTGCAGCTCTATTTACAATAGCCAGGACATGGAAGCAACCTAAGTGTCCATCGACAGATGAATGTATAAGGAATATGTGGCACATATATACAATGGAATATTACTCAGCTATTAAAAGAAATGAAATTGAGTTATTTGTAGTGAGGTGGATGTACCTACAGTCTTTAATACAGAGTGAAGTAAGTCAGAAAGAGAAAAACAAATACCGTATGCAAACACATATATATGGAATATAAAAAAAAAAAGTTCTTGAAGAACCTAGGGGCCAGACAGGAATAAAGACGCAGATGTAGAGAATGGACTTGAGGACACGGGGAAGGAGTAGGGTAAGCTGAGACGAAGTGAGATACACACTACCAAATATAAAATAGACAGCTAGTGAGAAGTAGCTGCATAGCACAGGGAGATCAGTTTGGTGCTTTGTGACCATCTAGAGGGGTGGGATAGGGAGGGTGGGAGGGAGATGCCAGAGGGAGGTGATATGGTGATATATGTATACGTACAGCTGATTCACTTTGTTATACAGCAGAGACTAACACAACAATGTAAAGCAATTATACTCCAATAAAGTTGTTAAAAAAATGTACGCAAATAAACATGTGTTGACTGATTAAAAAAAAAAAAAGAAAAAGACGACAGCCTCAAAGACAACACCTAGCATGCATATTGAGTACTGAGGCAGAGTCATCATTACTGGAAAGGTCTTTAAAGCAGTGGTTCCAAAAGAGGGTTTGAAAGAGACATATCATAAAGTACTGTTTGAGGTGAGTGTAAGGGCAGACAGTGAAAGCATAGGTTCTAGAAAGTTCTCACGTGACTGCTGCATACCTGCTTCTAACGGAGAAACATTGCTTTAGATGCTGCTCACCTGTAAGTGGCCCAAACATTAGACTCATCTGCAGCAGTAGTTATCCAAATGTGGTCCCCAGACCAGCAGCAATAGCATCACATGGGGACTTGATAAAAATACACATTCTGGGGGCCTGCTCAGAACTACAGATTTAGAAACTGGGGATGGAGTCCTGTAACCTGTATTTTAACAAGTCCCCCAGGTGGTTATGATGCATACAGTTAGAGAACCACTGCACTAGCATACAACCAAATGGGCTCTGAAGGGCAGTGAAGGAAATTGTCATCTTTAAAATACCTAGCAGACTCAGAGGAGGCAGTTCCCCTCAAAATTAAATTTTACCTGGGGCATGTCCTACTGCTACCTAGTTAAAAAAATATTTTTAATGGGCTTCCCTGGTGGCACAGTGGTTAAGAATCCGCCTGCAGGGGACACGGGTTTGAGCCCTGGTCCAGTAAGATCCCACATGCCACGGAGCAACTAAGCCCGTGCAGCACAACTACAAAGCCTGCGTTCTAGAGCCCATGTGCCACAACTACTGAAGCCCACATGCCTAGAGCCTGTGCTCCGCAGCAAGAGAAGCCACCACAATGAGAAGTCCGAGCACTGAAACAAAGAGTAGCCCCTGCTTGCTGCAACTAGAGAAAGCTTGCATACAGCAATGAAGACCCAACACAACCAAAAATAATAAATAAATAACATAAATTTATAAGCAAAAAAAGGAAATGCATAATAAAAAAAGACCCTTCACAATCCAGCCCCAATTAAAAAAAAATGTTTTTAATCGTTTTCCCCCTTCCAGTTTTATTTATAAATGATGACCTTTTCAATGGCTCCTTGGCTGATGGTTTGTGTGGGCAGCATCAGAGTAGCATCTCCTGAGTGGACACCTGCATCTTCCACGTGTTCAGAGATGGCATGGGAGATGACCTGGCCAAAAGAAGATTTGCAAAAGAAGTGTCAGCTCTTCTTCAATGAGGCTACTGCCTGACCCATCCCCCTAATTCTAACAGATGCCTCCAGCATTGAGCAGTTTCTTTGCTAAGTCTCTGATGAGAGGAGTAGAAAGAGCTGCAAATGTAGCCTCACCAAGCCTCCCTGTTCAGTGACAGATCACCTCTGAGGGCAGCTGAGAGTGTGTGAAAGCTTACCTCCCTCTTCCATTGATTAGAATAGGTATTAATACCAGGAAAAGAAGGCAACTAAGCCAACTCATAATGACTTTTAAAAATGGATAGGAAACTAAAGCATTTGGGGGGCACTGGAGATAGCTTTATCTTTTCCTTCCAGGTTAAGTTTTAAACACTGGAAAAGAAAAGATGGGAGAGGTCAATATCTAGCTTAGGTAAATGTCATCACTTAGGTGGATCAGAAAGAAAATGTAAGATCTAAAGATCAAGAGACCTTTATCAGCACCACACTCTAACCAACTGAGCTAACCAGCCACCTACAAGAGATCTTTAAACTGAAATTTGAGACAGGAAGGACGCAAGAGGAGAATATTCTTGTCCTCTTTTAGAGGTAAGAAAACCAAGGCAATATAAGAATAAATAACCCAAGTACATGTGACTGCTATGTGACCAAGTCAGGATTCTGAACACTTATCTGTCAGATTGCAAAGTTTATGGTCTCAACCACAATAACCTGAATGTTAACAGTATGTGTGTCTTTGGAAAATGATAAAGCTGAGAGTGGGGGAGAGTAATTGGGTGGTTGTAAAAGACTTAAATAAGTTACAGTGAAGATTTGTTTATCAGATTTATAGATGATTTAAAGTAGAGTGATATTTGAGTCCCAGTACTCCTGCTGTCACTTATGAGTTCTGTGACCTGGGTGAGATACTTTATCTCCTTAGCCTTGGTTTCTGATAAGATAGGAATAACAATGGTATCTGCCTCACAGAATGTTTGTAAGGATAAAGGAGAATACATAAACAGTGTCTGGCATGATATTTAGTGCAGAGTAAGCGCTCAAATTTTTTATACTATCTAGAAATGGGGAGGCAACACCTCACAGAACTCTGAAAAAAAGTTATATGTCTGAAGTACTAGGTCCATTTCTGAGTGTGACTGTTTAAAAGTTACGTGAATAACCTGGAACACTTCCAAAAGAAGGAGTCCAGGATGATAAGCAATGGTCAAGGTCTAAGAGAATCTTAGGGCAAGAGCATGTCCTAGCAAAATGGAACCAAATCAGGCCAACAGACCAGCATTACTTTACCAGCACAATATTTGAAAAAATATAAATGTCTGTAGGCCAGTCTTACATTCTCCACTTCCACATTGGTATGATCACATTCCTCTTGTTTTATACCTCAGTCTCAAATACATATGCTCCATAACTCTGGAGACCAGCAGGTCAGGGATGAAAATTCTAGGGAAGTAGATCTTAGTTCAAGAGAAGGAATATATTAGATGTCCAAGAAATAAAAGCAAAAGCAAAAAAATATATATGTCATCTCACAACTTTTTATGCTCTGTATAACCAAAAGAGTTAAACAGAAAGCAAATGACCACTTTCCAGGGTTGCTGTGAAGAAAATTCTCATCCTTGGGGAGTAAGGGGTTGAAATAAATGATATCTAAGGGTGTCTAAACTCTAGATTATAGGATAAGAGGTCATCCTTACTATATATATAGTATTTTTTTGAAACAACCTTGCTTTGAACTGTTAATCTGGAAGACCAAAAAAAAAGACCAAAACAAAGAAACAAAAGAAGCTTTAACATGCCTTATTAGTACAACTTGAAAACTAAAGGAAAGAATTCTTATACTTTCATTTCTCCCTGAAGTTGGAGGCATTCATTGTATTAGTGATACAAGATGTGATATGGTAAGCCAATTTCATGTTATTATCTTTATCCACCCTACTCTGTTTAGTTTTGCTTTTACTAACCCAATAAAAAGGAGAAGGATAGAAAAATCAAGAGAAGAAAAACTAGGGATTCAATTAGGAACTTCAGAAAGAAAAGTATTGGATGTTTTTCTAATATCCATTGAAACAAAAAAGGAAACACAAAGACAAAAGAAAATGAGAGAGAAAATCTATTCAAAAAGAACGAGTACAGGACGATAATTTTTAATATCATCAAAGAGGAATTCTAACAGTATGAAAAGCAGAAGATATGATACCCATGACACATCAACTGAATTGTCAGTGAAATGGAACAATTTTTTTGACTGAGCAGCTTGTCCATTATTTTTAGAGACCTGTTGTGTAGAAATCACGAACTCTAATCTGAGTTACGTTTCTAAATTGCCAAGAAAATAATTCTGATGGGAAGGCAGGAATCGGGGGTGGGACATAAAGCACTTACTCTTCCATCTCTGCCAACAGCATCCATTTCCACTTCCCGGGCCCCCTCAATAAATTTTGTCAGCACCACTGGGTGTTCCTGTCACCGAGGAAAACAGAAGGGCAGAAACTTTAGCTGAAATTACATGTATGGGGTCAAGTAAATCGTGTACCTTAAGTCAGTACCATGGCAATACTTGAAAAAAAAATGCTCAACATACGACACAAACTCATTAGCCAGTTTGTTTGGTAAGAACACAGTCATTCTCTGCTAAGAGTGAGGAAGAGGAACTCTTTCTCCGATTTTCAGTTCTCAGTGAATTGAACATAAGTTTTGAAATTTCAAACATCGACTTCTAGGTGAGTTCGAGAAAAGAGGAGGCTAAGGAGAGGGCAGAATGAGGTTCCTTTTCTGTCTCCAGAGTTATAAATATCTCTCTATTTTATTTATAATTATATATCAGCATTGGTTCAGGTTTTTTCTCTCTTCATACACTTATCTTTTCTAAGCACTACAATGTCCTCAGTTAGTTCTCTGTATGCGAATTGTGAATGAACTTAGGAGAGCAGCATTTTGTTTCAGTTTTATTAGGCCAAAGATGGAATTATTTATATGGAATTGACATGCTTTAAATCATTTCTAAAGTATGACATTTGTGACTGCAAAATCAAACATTTTTCTATATAAATCTTAAAATGTTCTCCCTCTCTCAGCTGTTTCAGACCCTTTATTATTCTTGATGTTCTTCCCACACTCAGTTCCTTCACGACAGTGCTGCAATGCCCTCCACAACTTGATCACTAGGTGCTTTTCCAGACTAAAAGAAGTGGTTGAATGAAGGCCTCCAGGGTTTAGGCATCTCTTCTCCCCTGCCCCAGGCACCAGCAACCAGCACCACTTGCTGTTTTCTTACCAGACCCTGCCTTTACCTGTCTCCATGCCTCTCTTCCACAAATGCACTCCACCTTCTCTCGTCAGCTTCATCTTTCAAATTTCAACCCATCCTTCAAGGCCTAGCTTCAATGCTACCTCCTCCCTGAAGGCTTCTCTGAACATGTCTTTTTGCTCTGAACACAAATTCCTTTTGGCCACTACCTTGGAGTTTATCATCTTATGCATATGTGATAAATATAATATATCTAAAATACAAGCAAAAATAAACAAATGGGACCTAATTAAATCCAAAAGCTTTTGCACAGCAAAGGAAACCATAAACAAAATGAAAAGAAAACCTACAGATTGGGAGAAAATATTTGCAAATGATGTGACTGACAAGGGATTAGTCTCCAAAATTTACACACTGCTCATGAGGCTCAATATCATCAAAAGAAGCATCCCAATCAAAAAATGGGCAGAAGACCTAAATAGACACTTCTCCAAAGAAGACATACAGATGGCCAAGAGGCACATGGAAAGATGTTCAACATCGCTAATTATTAGAGAAATGCAAATCAAAACTACAATGAGATATCACCTCACACCAGTCAAAATGGCTATCATCAAAAAATCCACAAACAATAAATACTGCAGAGGGTGTAGAGAGAAAGGAACCTTCTTACACTGTTGGTGGGAATGTAAATTTGTACAGCCACTATGGAGAACAGTATGGAGGTTCCTTAAAAAACTAAAAATAGAGCTACCATATGACCCTGCAATCCCACTCCTGGGCATATATCTGGAGAAAAATATGGCCCAAAAGGATACACGCACCCCAATGTTCACTGCAGCACTGTTTACAATAGCCAAGACATGGAAGCAACCTAAATGTCTATTGACAGCTGAATGGATAAAGGAGATGTGGTATGTTTATACAATGGAATATTACTCAGCCATTAAAAAGAATGGAATAATGCCATTTGCAGCAACATGGATGGACCATGAGACTGTCATACTGACTGAAGTAAGTCAGACAGAGAAAGAGGAATATTGTATGATATCCCTTACATGTGGAATCTAAAAAGAAATGATACAAATGAGCCTTTTTACAAAACAGAAACAGACTCACAGACTTACAGAGCGAACTTATGGTTACCAGGGGGGAAGGATTGGGGGAAGGGATAGTCAGGGAGTTTGGGATCCACATGTACACACTGCTGTATTTTAAATGGATAACCAAAAAGGACCTACTGTATAGCACAGGGAACTCTGCTCAATGTTATGTGGCAGCCTGGATGGGTGGGGAGTTTGGGGGAGAATGGATACATCCATATGTATGGCTGAGTCCCATTGCTGTGCACCTGAAACTATCACAACATTGTTAATCGATATCCAATATAAAATAAAAAGTTAAAAAAATGTAATATATCTTATCTCCTTTAATAGAACATTTTAAATAGAAGTGAATTTTGTAAAAAAATTCAAAATAACCAATGTCTCAAGCCATAAATAAGCTTCTCTCTTCTTAAATTTATTATTAAATGAAGAAACTTTCCCCACTTCCTTTTCTTCCAAGGCCAATCGGACATGGAAAATTTTTTTCATCTCTGTTTCCTCTTTTTTAAAATATTGGATGTTTACTGTTGGCAGGCCTGGTAGAGCTGTGTTGAGACTTACGTGGGAATTTTTCCATATATTATAATAACAATATAACTGCAAACAAAGATAAAGTTTAACAGCTGTCTTAGTCTCTCTAGCCAAGCCTAAGACAGGGGTTCTTGTTCAAGTGATTTATTGAGGGAGTGAGAAAAGCAGAATGGGGCAGCAGGAAAAAACTAGGAAGTTCATGGTCTCAGTGGGGACTGGATTTGGCCTTACCACAGAGGGAGCTCTGAGTTGCAGCACAGAGTAAGTCCCATCTTGAGGCAAAGGGCAGTCACTGTCCAGCATTTTGAGCGTGGGGTGGTAAGGTGAGGGATCTTGCCTACTGGTTGACAGAGGCTCCCATGTGACTGAGAATAGTTATCCTGAGAAGTATAGCTGGGAGGTATCATCAGCTACCACAGCAGTTGGGGAATGGGTGCTCTCACAGGTAAAGGGATCTGAGGTGGGCAACAACAGCATCCTCCATCCTGGCCAATTGAACACATTTATGAAATAGCCCTTAATATGTTGAGGAAGAAAATTTCTTAATAAATTTCAGTCTTTCAGCAACATTATACATTGTTGGCCCTTTTTTTTTTTTTTTTTTTTTTTTTTTTTGCGGTATGCGGGCCTCTCACTGTCGTGGCCTCCCCCGTTGCAGAGCACAGGCTCCAGACGCGCAGGCTCCGGACGCGCAGGCTCAGCGGCCATGGCCCACGGGCCCAGCCGCTCCGCGGCATATGGGATCCTCCCAGACCGGGGCACGAACCCGTATCCCCTGCATCGGCAGGCGGACTCCCAACCACTTGCGCCACCAGGGAGGCCCTGTTGGCCCTCTTAAAGCACTTCTTTCCTTAGGTGTCCATGATCACCTTTTCATACTTCTTTTTCAGGCTCCTTTGTGGTTCTTTCTTCCCTGCTCAGCCATTAAATGCCAATATTCCTTTCACCTCTGTCTTAACTGTTCCTTTTCCTCTATACTATCCCAGGTGATTGCTTCCAATCTCAAAACTTCAATTACAATGATATGCTATTGACTTCCAAATCTATATCTACATCTCTGTCTTTAGCCATGATCTTGATTTTCAATTCCAATTCTATATAACCCTCTGCTTTCAGAACATCTCTACTTGGACTTCTCACAGGCATCTCACATTCAAAGGGTCAAATATTACATATATGATTTCCCCCTCTAAAATTTCTCCCTTAAGTGTTCCTTGTTTCAATAAATGGTACCACTGTCCATCCAGCTAAGGCAGAAAATCAAGAATCATCTCTTATCCTCTCACACTCCACCTCCATCCATTCACAACCTCAATACACATTCTCAATATTTCTAGAACACTTGCACTTCTCTCCATCTTTACTACCATTACTCTGATCCAAGGCACTGTCATCTCTACCCTGAGCTACACAACACCCCCCTAACCTCCTTCCATGAATTCAGACTTGTCCCAGATTTTACTCTGTATACTATAGAAGAGTGATCTTTCTGTTTTTTAACTTTATTGCTCTTTTTGTTTTAGTTGAAGTATAGTTGATTTACACTATTGTGTTAGTTTCAGGTATACAGCATAGTGATTCAGTATTCAGAAAATATGACTAAAATCCACCTCAGTATATAACTGACAAGGTTCTTTTTATCTGCTCCTTGTTTTTCTGCTTTTCTACCATCGTTATAATCAACACTACCCACGAGGTTTGGCATCCTAGCCATATAAGTGAATGCTTTATCAGTTTCTAGAAACTTCATGCTCTTTCTCAGCTTCAGGCCTTTACATATGCTGTTCTTTCTTCCTACTCACACCCACAATGTAAACCTTTTAACTCTGAATCAACCATTTGGAATCAATTTAAAAGTCCCTTCTTCAGGGACTGGACCCCGATACTTTTACACTCTCCTTCAACATCATGTATTTTCTCTATTGCAATGCTCATCATATTTAATTATAATTATTTGATGTCTGACATCCCTAGTAAAGAGAGTCTTCTGTGAGACTATCTTTTCATGAATGTAACCCCTGATACTGAGAACAATGTCATTATATAGCAGGTGCTAAATATGAATGGATACATAAATAGATCAATGATTAATGGGGGCTAGTTTTACTCTAGATTCACTGAATTGAGAATCCCAGATTCTGCTGTAGTTTGATGGCGAGACTTGAACCAGAAGTACTCCATTAAGACATCTCTATTATAAAACTTTGGCCCTGTAAGGATTCTATCCACTTGCTAGCAGAAAAAAATATTTTTAAAATATTCTACCAAGTAGAAGCCCTATAAGATCCACTGTCCCAGACAGAGAACACCTGCCTCATCACTCACATGAGACCAACTGGGTCAGGCTGCTGGTTTCTCAAAAGATGAGTGTGGCAGGACCCCTTGCAGGGAGTGAGATAGAGAAGAGGACAGTATCTCACTCCAGAGCATGTTAATGAAAACTGGCCCTTTGGAGAGAGTCCCTCCTCAGTTATCTTTTACACAAAAGTGAATTCAAAATCCACTTGGTTTCTTCTTTATACTCTGTCTCTTCTCACTCTTTATCCTTATGCACTCTTTTCACTGACCAAGTTTCCTTGGGGAGCAACTGCCACACAGAAACGAAGCCCAGCTTCATGTGCGCAGGAAGAATCTGTGCTCTTTATTCCTCTTTCAAAGGCCTCTGATTTCACTCTTTGGCTCCCTCCCAACTCCACTTGCCTAACATCAAACTCTTCTCTATGAGTTGTGTTTTCTCTCTCTCTCTCTCTTTTTTTTTTTCCTTTTAGCCCTATCTAGCTTTTGAAAGCTTTTAAAAAGAAAGCATTACTTTTATCCTCTACAGTACAAGGTCTGCAGATCAATAACCCCACGGGGTAAATCTTAAATGGATTACACTGAGGTAATGCCGAAGGAGAAAGTAAAAGCTGGGGCAGTGGAGAAAGCTGGTTGAGTGAACACAGAATTATAAACATTTTTATTAACTTACAAATGGAATGTACCAAAATGAAAAAAATCAATAGGTGAGTGAGGGGATTTACTATTGAAGTTGCAGGATTGACTAAGGCAAAGAAAGTCTCTCCAGGTGTGAGAATTAAAAATCAGGGAAGCCTTCACTTGTTCATGACAATGGTTGGGCTGCCCTTGAGGCTGGGAATCCCATGGATAACTTGACCAGCATCTAACTCATTAACAGACAAGTTTGTGCTTATGCAGCCTTGCTCTTGGAGACTAAAATCATATAAATCACTGTTCTGATCAAATATTCACTGGTCTTCCTCTTCTTCCACTAACCCTAAGGATCCAAGTATAATTAAATGCATATGTGTTTTCTCATTTCTATATTTAGGACTATAATGGGTAGAAGAAAAAAGGAAAAACATCATAACAACATCCTGTGCAAAGGAAAACAACATAAAAACAAGGTAGCAATTAACAGAAAAGGTGAAAGTCACCAGAAGGAAATAGGACGCTACCTGAGAGACTCTAGTGGCCTCCTCTAGGAATTTTTTCATCTCATCCTCGGAGAATACCACATTCATGGCAGACCCACTGGGTAAGGAGGGGAAAAAAAGGAGGTCAGTTTCTTTTACCACTTCAGAAGTAAAGCATGCTAGAATTGATTGCTTCTCAGAACAGTTCCAGGCAGCCTCTAGTTCCAGACTAGGCTAAGTAAGAAGGTGTCTCTTTCTACATTGAGACTTTATGTAATCAACAGGACAATCAACCAAAGTAAAACGTCCCCAAAGTTGGGGACGAGGAGGGGGGGGTGAGACATGTGATAATGCCCAAAGGGAACCATGGTAGCTCTTAGCAATGGCACATCCCCAAGGTTCAGCCTTTCTGATTTATTGTTTTAACTCTCTTCTGGTTCCAGGTAACACTTATACTGTAACAGGATTCACCCCAGGATCTAGCTTTCTAAACTTGTGTCTTCAGAGTTCATTACCCATAGCTGATCTTAACCCACAAGTATGCTGTCAAAGCAAGTCATTCTACTATCTCAGCTGGGTTACTAAAGAATCAATTTTTTAGTAACATTTGCAAATATAATGTACGGTATCTGACTGAAATGTATTCAGCTGTGTCTTTTCAAATTCTTGAGAAAGAATACTATCTGAAATCAATTTACTCTGAATTTTGGCATTTTCGGAGTGGGATGGGGGGGAGGAAAGAAGGAAGACTAAGCAGAAGGGAAGAAATAAGGAAGAAAAATATCACTTTCCACTTCCTTTTAAAAGTAACTTTTTCTTTACCTTTTCTACCATATTGCAAATTTTATGCTTGAAGAGCTTTCAATTTCTTCACCTATTTAAGACATGAAGGCTAAGGTCCTAATGATGCTGATAATTCACAGTATAGGGAACTAAAAGAAAGATATGGATTGCAATGATGTGAGAGAGCACAGTAGTCAGAGCGATCCCCCCTTAAATGCCTGTGTTGTTTAAATTAACTTACATTAATACCTCAGAGAAGCAGTAGTATTGGACTGTGGTTTACACAAAATGCCACTTAAATAAAAAGGAAAGTCTCCCACGTCACTTGAAATTTTTCATTATTTTAAAGGATCCCATCTCTCATTCCATTTACTCGTTCAAATTGTGCACAACAAATTACGTTTCTCTTATTATCCCCTGTTCAGTGAAGCAGCTCTTTACATGTGGTAACATCTGAAGAGAGTGACAGTTGACGACTTCTCCTTTGATGACAGAACTTAGTTTCAAAGTTTATTATAAAAGACACTGTCCATGTACTCCAACATTGTAATTCATTCATTTAAAAAATCTGATCTCAAAAAAAAAAAAAAATTCAAACCATAGGCACCATCGGAAGGTGCTGACAACAGTCAAAGATAAGCTGTTGTTTCTGGGTATCAGAGAACAGATGCTGGTGAGAGATATCCCAAGCTTGTTTTGTTTTTGCTCTTTGGTTTTTTAAATTGTCCTCTTCTCTAATGTAAAGCTATCCTCCTCCATTTGGCAAGGAGATGCCCTAAGCCATGCTTCTAAGATGTAGGATTGGAGACACTGTGTTGTCACTCCCTGAAGGAAAAGCATTAGGCTGAAGAACTGTGCACAGGTCTTCACTCTGGCTGTGTTGGTATGGGGACTGTCGATGGATTTACAAATTACTACGCATCAAAGCCTAGTGCTGTTAGCATACAGAATGCAGTTCTGTGTCTCCTGACTTTTAAATAATAGTTTTAGAAAACAATATATTACCTCAAAACATAGGAAGGTCTCAACAAGCAGGGGTAGCCCACTGACTTCGCAAATTCCAATGCCTCATTCTAATTAATAGAAACAACAACAACAAAATGCATGAATAGTTTAAAATATTCAATAAAAATGCAGATTAGTATCGTTAGAACAAGTGGTAACCCAACTTCTTTCTCTCAAAAGACACCACTAAAATGTAAACTGGACACCAAAATACATAAAATTTCTAGTTTCTAATTCTAAATATCAAGTCTAGTTCAAAAATAGTTTGAACTTCTTTTCATTGTTGGAATCAGTGAGAATACTCCTATCAATTTATAACCAGCATATAACTGCAATCATGGAAATTCAGCAACTTTAAAGTAAATTCACTAAGCATAGTGCATCCTCTCTGCCCTGCAGTTAGCATCTTCAGTAGTTAACATTCAGGTTATGACTCTTCAAAATGGAACATTAAAAACAGACTCGTGTTTCTCTCCTTACCAAAGTGTTAACAGCTTTCCATGGCGCTTGAGACACCTTCAGCTCATCCAAGACAGCTGAGAAGATGGAGCGATCCTCAGCCCTGTCGATCTGCAGAGGGCTCGTGCCCATGATCTTGACACCGTTCTTGTACAGGGGGACTGCCAGGTTGTTTGGAATCTGGCCCCCGACTGATATGATACAGCCACCACATGCCTGAAAAATATGTCCTCGACATCAGCCACTGGATAATGAACAACTGTGCTAATACTGCCTCTGTCTCCTTCCCGAGAATGCTGAATGAACATGACTGTGATATTTTCATTATTCCCATCAATGGATATATTGTTATGCCACAAAGAGGTAAACGGATTTAGTCCTGACTTTCCAGGCACTTACCTGCTAAAATCTTTGTAAGACTCCCATAAAACTACACGCGATTACTGTGCACGACTTCCATACAACTGCATGTAAACATGTGACATTTACATGTGTGGCAATTAAAAGAAAATCAAGTCAATGAACATTTCCATCCTGTATTTTACATTATAATCAACTAATTCTTGAACTACTGTTGTAATTTCTTAAATGGATACAGATCTCTCCTTTTAACATTCCCCTCTGCTGTTCCTCTCCACCCCAGCACTTCACATTCAGATTAATCATTCAAAAGACTGCTTCACCAAGTTACTCCTATACTCAGAGTTCTCCAAAGGTTTCCTTTGCCTAAAGGATATAGTGTCAACTCATTACCACTGGGGCCATCAAGACTTTCCAATCTTATCTATGATCACTCCTGTCAGCCCCAGGAAAACTACCTACTCACTGTCCCCACCTTCGTGCATTCCCACCAGCAAGTTTTCTCACCTCCACGTAATCTTTCCCTGCCTGTTTCCTTTCTCCCTTCTCCTTTCCCCTATCAATTTTCTAACCATCCCTAAAGTCCAGTCTAAATCCTACCTCTCATTGTGACATCCTGTCTCCTTTATTGCTGCTTGGTACCTGTCTACAGTACCCAGAACTCATTTTAATTCCCATTTCCTTACTATTTGCCTTATAAGCAGTCCCTGAATCGTTAATCTCCTATGAGCAGTGAAAACTCCAAGATTTTTTTCTTAAAAGCGCACCAAATCTCAAATTTTCTTGAGACTAGTGGTATAGAGGTGAGGGTGAGCCAAAGAGGGATGGTGGGGAATTGGGTTTGGACTTAAGTCCCTCCTCTTCTTGGTTCCCTCTGTGAAACTCTCCCTGAGGTTCAATCTTCTTGTCTGTAAAATTAGGATAATACCTGCCTACTTCATAAGGTTCCTATGTATGTAGATCAAATAAGATAATAAACATTAAAGGTGTTACTATAAGTTATAAATAAGACATTATTATTTATATTAGAAAATATTACAATATCTGATAGGCCATTGATCTGGGCGTACTTTGTGTTTGCTTTAATGACCTACTAATGAAAGTTGCTGAAGTAATACATATGTGCCAAATGTATTTTGGCATTATTTGAAATTATTCTGAAATATTTTTTAGAGGGATGAAGCTCATTTCTCTCTGATAAGAGAAATTACGTACTGCCTAAGCAAACACCCTGCAATTGAGTGCTTAAATTCATTGTAAACATTATGGAAAACAACAGTCCACATTTCTGCATATTTATAAGTACACTTAAACTGCTTCTATCATCATTTTTTATGTTCAATATCCTTTTTTTGCAAAACCTTTAATAACTATTATTCTCTTAACTATAGTATTTTTATTTGCTTATTATTTTTAGTTTATTAGCAGCATTAATATTTTAGAAGCCTAGAAACTAATTCCTCAATTAAATATATAGAAAAGTCTCTATGTGAAAGACTTCAAAATAAATTCTAAAATTAAGGGAGAAGTAGCCAGTTAGCAAATATCAGAGTCAATTGGACTAAACAGGTACTTACAGTTGAATAAAAAGGCTCTAAGTAATAAATATATCAATATTTTCAAAAATAACTCTATGGAATTGATTTTTATTTTTCAATAAATCAACAAATTTAAAAACAATAATAATATGCACTGTTACTATTTATTAAGTACATTACTATATACCCTAGACGATGTTTTGACTTTCATGGTCATGGTTATCACTTTGAGGCAGTTATTACTATCCCCATTTTGCAGTTAAATAAACTGAGGCCTGATGAAGGTGAAATGACTTGCCCATTTTTCTTATCTAGCAAATACAGACTTACTTGAACTCAATTCTACATATTGTAAAGCAGTTATGCTTACCTAATATACCAAATCTTTGAATCTGAAGCTAACCCTGTTTTTCTGGCTGGCTTCAAAGTTAGTGAATGTTAGAAGTTAGTAGAAGAGCAATTTCTAAAACACTCTTTTTGGAAAGTGGTAGATAGAAAAACATTCACTGCAAAACCCTGTTCCCATCATTGACCTCCAGAAATAAAGAACATCATTTGGAAGACAAATCACATCCACAGGAATGTTTTAGAGTAATGGTGTGATGGTTTGTGCAGGTTTTGCCTGTACAGCAAAGAGAATTCAGTAGAAGAGAACATTTATGGCATGAAGTTAATAGATGAGAGTTTTGTGGAAGAATTTTATCTTAAATTGGCCCCAACTCCAAGCACAGAACTTGTAGGGACTTAGGGAAGAGAATCTGGTATCCCACACAGATAAATTATTATCATACATATTGATACAATCACACAAATAGTTTCAAGTAACTTTCTGAAATAAAACATTCTAAAATTCAGATTTGTTTCCCAAATTTCCAAATACTTCAGGCCTAAAGTAATTCCATTAGTGTCCCAAAGTTCTATCGATGTTACCTAGATTTGTTTGTAGTATTTTGCCCAGCTTAGTTTCTTAGTTTTTTAAACCTGATATCACAAAGCTAAGGTATCACTGCACAAAAACCTTTCTGAAATAATCTTTAACCTGAAATTTATTTTTAGCAGTGAGGAATGAAAAGAAAATTCTTCAAATTTATTTTAGAACATCTCAATTTCCCTTAGACACTAATCTCTTTGGTCAGTCCTTACTTTTATAAACAAATTAAATGCTGTATTATTGACAGAATACAATGTAAGAAAACTTGCCTTACTAACAGAAATAGCATTTACTGCATCAAAAAATAGCCTTGATTTTTGTAATTTAATGTATTATCTCTAATTTACAAGCCTCCACTATTTATATTCTGTCAGTGAGGTTGATCATGCATTATTTTTTAGTAATATGCATTTTAGTAAAACATTTTTAACATTTCAGACAGAATCTTAAGCTTATATTTAATTACAATTAAACCAAATGCTAGGAATGAACCCCAATCCTGGTTTAGAGTGATGCACTACCTGATGGGTTTTGCCTGTCACTAATTAATGTCTGTTGATCTTTCATTCACTTAACTCAAGCTGTAGCACAGAGGTACCATTGTCTACATATACATATGGTATTAGGTGTTAAAAATAGGAGAATTAAATCATTAAGCAGAGTACATATCTATGGGGTATGATCCAGTAACTTATACATCATAAAAGCAAGAAAAATTGTATAATCAGGACTCAAATCAGACAGGGACATCATAAGGTATCAAATATGTTGCCAGGTATTTTTGTTGTTGTTGTTTTGAATATTTGAATTTTATTTTATTTATTTTTTTATACATCAGGCTCTTATTAGTCATCCATTTTATACACATCAGTGTATACAAGTCAATCCCAATCGCCCAATTCATCACACCCCCACCCCCACCCCATGCAGCTTTCCCTCCTTGGTGTCCACACGTTTGTTCTCTACATCTGTGTCTCAACTTCTGGCTGCAAACTGGTTCATCTGTACCATTTTTCTAGGTTCCACATATATGCGTTAATATATGATATTTGTTTTTCTCTTTCTGACTTACTTCACTCTGTATGACAGTCTCTAGATGCATCCATGTCTCTACAAATGACCCAATTTCGTTCCTTTTTATGGCTGAGTAATATTCCATTGTATATATGTACCACACTCACACACCAAAACATAAAAGATAAAAATGCAAATCTCTTCTCAGGGAGCAGAACTCATGAGCACAATCATAAGGAATTAATGACTTCAGTTTAAAGGGTTACTCTTTATAAAGTTTAAAAAAAAATGCCTGCAGCCAAAGGGATATATCACTATAACATTTTCTCTTAAAAAAAAAAAAAAAAGAACAAGTGGGAAGGAGATTTTGGCATTTCTAGTATCTCCTCTCACTCAACTTATGATCAAGACCTCCCTCCAAAGCAGCCTGCTTTACTCACAGGCCATGTCACTTTTCTGACTTCCCCTTAATGTTTTCTTTAGAGGTGCTTCTTTGATTCCATGGAAACAGGCTTGGTCCTGTACTAGACCAAGAGACCTGGACCAAGGGACCTATCATACTTTCTATCATCCCATGTAGCTACATATCCTTGGGAAAGCCTATTGCCCTTCTAAGTGACTCAAATGTGTGCTTTTAAATAAGTTTAGACGTGCTTCCAATTTTCCATAAATTTACAGCTGAATGCCTCAGTGCCTTCAGAATCTCTAGGGGCATCCGAGGTCGAATAAGGGCAGCCTTCTGAAGGTTGAGGCACACCCGGTATGAGAGACAATGCTTGTAAGGCCTGCTGTGAGGAGACACACAACAACCTTATACAAGGAAACACATACACAAGTATATGTACATATGTGTATGATATGAGCATATGATACATAACATTTCTTGTGGGGTAGCTTAAAGGATACATCAATGGCATATTGTTCTTATGTTCTTCAACATAACATTTACAATTACCTTATTATATATAGTAGCACTATAAAAACCAATTAGCTTCAAATAAGGGCCAATTTATTTATTTCTATCATACTGAATTCAGTTATAATAAAAGGACCTCATTATCATCCATATGTAACTGCATCCAAAGGCAGTTGTAGAAGTTTTTCATCTTTCCTTAAACCATTTCATGGGGAAATAATTAATTATGTGTAAAATGCCTGCTGTTATTGCTTGTAATGCTTGTTAACGTTTTTAAAACAATTATGTAACTTTTCACATATTTCGTCATGGATTCCAGTTTTATTTTAATGTCTTAAAGGTAGGGACCTGGTTTTATAGCTCTCTATCCTGCTGAACCTGATTTTTAAAAGGTATTCAAGAAATATTTGCAGAATGTACTTGTTTTGATCCCCACTTATGTGTCTAAAATGAATAAAAAAATCATTAGAAAAATCATGTCAGAGAGAGAACTAAAAATTGTGTATATTCTACCTAATGGTTTAGTTTCATTATATTACAATATTAGTAGGCCAGGCCTAAATATTGATAGGAAAACATGATGGTGCATCAATCTTAAATTTGTCTCTATTTTTCTTCACAATAATAAAATCATCACATTGTTCTAGCACAATACTTTATACTTGACAATGTGATCTCAACTACAAATCTCATGTTGCCTTCACAGTACCTGCATGTAGAACATTTAAACACTCATATGATTCATAAACAAAAAAAAAGATGAAGCCCAGAGAATTTATATAACTGGCAAAAAAAAATGAATTTTCAAGTCAAGAATTTAAGTCCTGTGGCTCCAAGTTAGAATTTTTTTTCCTTAAGTGACCATATTTTGTACATAGGGATGATTCTCCATAGTAGGAAATGAATTACAATAACATCAAAAGGCACAACTATTGGACATCACTCTAAAATTTTCAAGTAGGTATTTTTTAATTGTAAGCTAACTTGTTCTACAGACTCACAGTAACCTGGGATCATATAAATCCACAGTGAAGATACACTCAATAATATTGGAGTGGAGATGGAAGAGCTACTTAAGAGCAAGCTATAAAGGCACCAAAATCATTCAGAATGAACTCATTGATTTTAAATTGAAGACTACTGGCTTCATCTGATAGCATAAAGAATTAACCAGTCCTCTGTGAATGACTGTCTCCTCTGAGAACTGGTCATCATTAAACTGCAACAGCACGTGAACTAGAGAGAGGCTGCTTATCATATGTCTACATGACTAATTAAATCATTTTGCAGAATATTTGTTGGGGCTGTCTTGTGCTAATTAATATGTATCGGGCACATGTTACCAAGAAGAATTTTCAGTAGAGCTAGAATGCTTAGAAAGAAAAAGTGAATTTTATATGAAAAATAATTACTCTGTGCCAGGGCCTCAAGAATCTAAGGCTAGGTGATTTTTTTAGTTTCACTATGAAATTAGACAATGGAAGACACCGGCAGTTCTTTCTCTTAAGGGGAATTACAATGTAAATCTACATACATGAATACACATATATAAAGTATGCACTGCATATATTTTTCCCTTTTTTTTTTTACCTCCTGATGGTAGATGTCTAGGATTCTCTCCAAAGACAACTCTTCAAAGTACAGTTTGTCACACTCATCAAAGTCTGTGCTCACGGTCTCAGGGTTACAGTTCACCACCACTGTCTTCTTGCCAAGTTGACGCAGCGTGCGGATACTGGAGACAGCACACCAATCAAATTCCACGCTGCTGCCTGCAGAGACCATGAGATTGGTGAAAGGGGGGAAGAGAAGCCTGAAGTTACCACACAAAGAGAAGCAGAAATATATTGCCAATCAGTCCAGGCTAAGGGAGCTAATACCCTTTCAATTCAATTTTTAAAACTCCAAAATATACATGTGAGATCTATTATGAACACTATATTATTAGTAGTAAAAACAGGGACTAATTAAACAATGACAGGTTGGCTTTCTTTGTATGCTAAGTTCTGCAAGAGGTAATCTCCATATTCAAAGCATTCAGAATCTGAAAGTTAATGGGAGATAACTGTAATAATAATTTTAAAAAACTCATTTACTGAAAAGAAACTCAAAGTGAACATATTGACCTCAGTACACAAAAGTAGTTAAGTTAGAGATTAAAATACTTGAGTTCTTATTTCAGTCCTTCCACTTACCCTGTTGTCTGAGGGCCAAACCCAATGATCCCTGAGGTGCCTTGCAGCTCTGACATATCTTGATTGATTGGAAAGCCCTGGCCTTTCCAAGCATATCCTTTTAAGCTTGGCAAGGCCACCCCATGCAGAGTGAGCGACCTTCTAGGAAGTAATTTGAAGTATAATAATGGCCTAAATGCCTCAAAATATCACCTCTACTGGGATGCCATAGAACTGAAAGTTCTGGGATTTGTACTAATCTTTGCATTAGGACTTTGTCTCCTAAAAATTCTTATCGGAATAGTAAGTTGTCCAAATACAGTAGCATGTTAAATCTCACTATCAATTAAGCATGTACTTGATTATCAGCTCAGCTAATCTTTCCTAGGCCCTAAAGTAATGTAGAATTGTTGCATAATTAGGTGAAAAAAGGTTTCGAGAAGAAAAGGGTAGATCCTGGTGAAGGCGTCCAGACCATTTAGCCATAAGATAACTGAAGTGGCAAAGGTATAAACACTTTTGACCTACCTTAAGATCTGGCCAAAAATTGGCAAACTACCATATCCTGAAGCAATTAGTTAATTGTAAAAACTATAATAAACTATGCTTAAAGTAACAAAACAAGACCACATACATTTAAATCATATATTTCATCATTTCCATATTAGAACACCTTGCAGAGACAAAATGTTAGATATACTTATTAAGAAACATCATTGTCTATTTAAATATATACTTTGTAACTGTAATAGATCTTGATTCACTATTAAATATTCAGTTTTAAGTGACTGGGAGAAATAGAACAATTTCTGGTGAGAATGTTTTAATTAAATTATGTAATACTCTTCCTGTGCCCCAAAGAGAAGAGCTCTTTGCATCTAATGTCAACACAAGTCATATGTTAGGTCAGACACTGGGTCTACATATATGATTACTGGCTGATGTATAAAGTTCTTGAGCAAATATAGCTCTTTGTGAAAAACTATGCGGGAAGAGAAAAAGTCAACGTGTAATTCATTCCCCAACCCCAGTAAGAGGCTGAATTTAGTTCATGAGGATGAAAATGATAAAGGGATGACATGATAAAATGAAAGAAGATGGAATCTGTGGTTGAGACCCACATTTGAGTCCTACTTCTACCACTTAATAGCTGTATAAGTTGGGCTACATGTCTCTGAACCTCTGTTTCCTAATTTGTAAAATTTGTATTATGACAGCATTTAGTTTACATAGTTCTTAGAATAATGGAATTAACATGGATGAAACTGAAAAGGCCTATGTAAATATAAGTTATCACTTTACCAATGTGATATGGACCACAGCCCAGTACCATCATTCCATGGTCATCAAAATTGATATCATGCTCCTGAGGGAAAAAAAAGTAAGATGTGGAAATTATTACATTATTCGTCCCTCTACTTAAACTGTGTCCTGTCTTTGAGTGTGTCTTTCCCATTCTTCCTCTTGCTGATATGCATCCTCTATTAGTCTTTGGGAATCCATAAGTACAACGTGTTATACAAGCCCTACTTATTCATAACAAAATTATTCAATATTTTTAATTAGCTAGTCATGAGAAAACAGCATAATTGTATGATCATGTAACCACTGTCTTTATCTCTTCACTTGTTTGATTTCATCATCTTAGGGCAGTTCTTAAAAGACTGAGTACGGAAGCACATCATCACATTCAACTCACATGATGTCATTGTTTGTTACTAGATAACTAAAGACACAGAAAACGTAGATTCCCCCATGTGGACCATTTACTAAATCTAGAGTTTTCTGCATTATAGAAGTTTGGCAGTTCCTACCTGACCATTGTAGGTAACATAGAGGTAGTTTGTTACTGATGGGTATTCTGCAGCCAGTGTATCAATCTGCAAGATAAAATAAATAAATACTTACATACATAGGGATTTTTACCCCCCTTTTTATAATTTTTTTTCAAGAATGCTGTGGACTTTTTTTTTTGTTCTGCATTCATATTCCTTTAACGTCCATTACTATCAAATATAAAGACAAGAAAAAGGTATGTACAATCCAATTGCTTTCTAATTCTAAAAGTGAGAGGGGAGAAAAAATAATGATACAATTTAGCTATCACTTGGGCAATGAATGACAATATGCACTCCAGAGCAACAGACCATTACATAGTACCTCTCAGAAACACAACAAGGTGGTCATATAGTCAACTGGTTATCAGGAAAACTTACCCAACCAGCTGTCTAAAGCAACTGCAAATAAAATCTAAAATCAAAGCAAAATGACCTATATATAAGGATGTCTTTGGTTTGCAAATTAATGCATAGGATTTAAGTTACCTATGGCACTGAGCAATGGGATGACATAAATACCACAAAGCATGAGGAAGAAGGGAAGGGGACAAGATCTCATTGAACATATTTGGAAAGAGTAAATCAATTCAGCTCTCAAGGGCCAGGAGCTCAGCTTAGTGAGCAAGAATTTGGGGCCGACAAGGCAAACTACTGTAAGGCAAGTGAGAAGGAAGAAAGATAATAATTGCTGAGTAGAAAATATTCAGCATCAAGCCTGAGACCTAAGGTTATGTGTGTGCCCCCTGAGCACATGGGGAAAAGCCAATGATTTTAAAGGACAAAAACCAGCTGGTGGTACTTTAAGCCAAAGCATCTCTTCTACTGAAGGCTCAAAAAAGATCACAACAGTACACCTATGAAAATTCTTGTGTGATTGTCATGAACAGTAGATGAGCTCATTATGCCCAGCACTAACACAATGAATACTAAATGAACCATAATGATGGGGCACTTAAAATAAAGTATTACCCTGTAAAAAGTCAGTGCCAAAAGAGATGACTATTCTTTTCAAGAGGGTCAGTCACTACACTAGGGCATTTCAAGTCCTTCTATTATGCTAAGGATTTCTCTTACTACAGATATGTTAGCATGTGGGTCAAAAAGCAGAGGAGAGGTCACTTTGATTTTTTTTTTTTCATTTAGGCCAAGAAAATCATGTACTCACTCTCCCCTTTATATCCCAGTGTCCCTTCATCCCTTCCCCTTTAAAGCATAAATCAATCCTGTGCTGAATAAAATAAGTGACATCATGGGCATCAATTGAAAAAGTAAAATCACTTTCGAATTCCACCCCTTTTTATTGAAAATGGCTCTATGAATTGGTGCCTACATTTCACCCAAGAAATCCTGGGAAGAAAGAAAAACTCCATTTCTCCTTTACCTGTTTAACCCAAGGATGAATGTTTTTCTTTAACCTCAGCTCCCTTGTCTGGGCCTCAGTCAGCCCGAGGCATTTTGAAATCTGCTTGTCTGAGAACCCAATCTCCTTTGCCTTTTTCAGGGTTTCTTCTGTAATGGACTCACTAGAATTTAATGAAAAAGAGGATTCAAGTTTAGACCAAACACAATAAGAAGCAGTGAACTATTCACTTTCAAAATCACCAAAGGCTCCTTATTTTCCAACTTCAACATACTTAGGTCTCCTGCCTTTTAAAAATACACGAATAACCAACTAAATGGTCTAGCCTCTAGGAAGTCTACTATTTGCAATACTGACTTTCTCAAACGTGTGGTTTCCTACTTTCACACCCTATGCACCCTCTTCTCTTCTTAATTCCTGAAAAGTGACTTCTGCACCAAGTGTCCTAATGAATTTGCTCTTTCAAAAATAATCAGAACCTCTTAAATCCAGGAGTCTTTCTTAATTTTCATTTTCTCAGTCTTTCAGCATATGTCCCTTTTGATGTTCCATTCTTTAAAAAGATATTTTTCTCTGGCAATAAGTTGCTTCTCACCCTACTTTATTACAACAACAATTTACTGTTTTTTTTTTTTTTTTTTCTCCAAGGCTCTATCCTCTGTTACCTGCTTACATCTGGCTACTTTCTCTCCCTTCCTAAATTTAGTCACTGTCATTGGCTCATAATGACTAGTTATCCTACATAACTAGTTGATGATTCCCAAATCCGTAGCCCCTTCTCCAGTGTCTGACCTGTGTTCCAGGTCTTTATGGGCTTTGAGAATTTCTTCATCTGTGCATCCCAGCATGGCATCAGACTGGGTATCCTCTCCATAAACTGTCTCTATTTACTAATGTTACATATCTGTCTGTGTTGAGAAGATAGTTCTGTGATTTTATGATTATTTTCCACTGAAGCCAGATTTGTCTCCTCACTTTCCCCATGCTCATTTCCACAGTGTAGACACCATTCACGTTATTTCCCTCACCTGTAATGCCTTTGACATTCCTGTCACCCACCCATCTCCTCTCCAGCTCCCAGCTTCATAGGTCAGCTAAAGCCAGGGCTCATCCTCAAAGCCTTCTTAGTTTGCCCTAACATACACAGATCTTCCTGGGTTCTTAACTGACTCTTTTACAGGAGCTAGGGGCATAGCTGGAATCATACTGTTTAGCATGTATCATCTCCTGATATTTTTAATGTTTGTTAGCTTTTATTCAGCAGCCAGACATTTTTCCTGCTAGATTCAAGTTCCATGAGGGCAAAGAATACATTTGGCTCATTTACCAGATTATTCCCAAAGCTTAGCACACTGTCTGGCTCACAGACGGCATTCAATAAATATTTATTACATGAATGAAGGAAACTGTAACCCTAGAGTTTTTTTACTTTATAGAAAAGACAAAGAAGTTATTGAAGTCAGTTTATAACTAGAATTCAAAATGTACACAAAATAATTTGCAAAGGGTCGAGGTACAGAAGAATTAAATACTACTATAAAAGCGTCTCTAACCAAACAGCTGTGGCCAAGCTGTTTCAAGCAATAGTCAAAATGATAAAATTCAGTTATAACAGTTTGATAGTCAATACAATGAAATTAAATATAACAGTGTGTTGCCAGAGATCTAATAATAAATAAAACATTTTCATTGAAATTCTGCTAATGGAATGCAGTTGAATTAAACCTACTGCATTTTGTTCATTCTATCCTTCAATCTTCTTAATTTAATTAACTCATATTCTGAGTTTACAGAAGAAGCAAGATGGTACATTTAGTAGCTACTTCTCTGGCTTTTTTATAGAAGTGTTAGTTTGGATTTCTGAAGCTACAGGTCTTCCTAATCAATTCACTTTCTCTATGGTACCTACTTTGTCTTGTCTCTCAAATCCATTATTTCTCCTAGTGAATTTAGTTTCTTTTTTCCTATTCCCATTTTGATTTCTCAGTCTTCTCAAGTATTTGATAAGCATTCTCTCAGAACGACACATTTTCCTGTCAAATTCCTGAACACAGTCTATTAAGTATTATTGGTCACATATTATGTGCCAAGCACTGTGCTACCTACATGCTATCAAATATGGTAGCCACTAACCAAACATGACTATTTAAATTTAGATGTTAATTAGTTTAAAATTTTTTAGATTATTCAGAGCCACATCTTCACTAGTCACATTTCAAGTGCTCAATAGCCATACAGACAAGTGGCTACTATATTGGACAGTGCAGGTTATGGAATATTTTATCATCACAGAAATTTCTACTAGACAGTGCTGCTCAAGACGATACAAAACAGTATTTGAGGCAATGCAGTGATAGAGAGTGATTCCAAACATTTTGTGAAGAGATAAGCTGTGTAGTGCAATGTGAGGTCAGAGAAAGGAGACAACAATATGAGTGGTTGCACTTGAGAAATACTATGGCAGTAGAGGGATGAGAACAGAACCATCAAATAAGTTCAGGTTTATACAGAAGAAAGGAGTTGACAAGGCAAGGGCAACTGCATTCGCAGTAATATGAGGAAGCAATGGGCATGGCAGGCATAGGAACATACTGAGGATTTGTAGCTGGAAAGAGTTAGTAGGACACTGTGGATGGTGAAGGCGGTGCAACACTCACTGTCATTTCCTTCATTAGTGCTTTAACATTTAGTGAACAAGTGCTCTGTGTGTCAGAGCACTGTCCTACGTATTTTGATGGAGAGATAAAATATCAAATCTCTACATTTAAGGAGATCAGAGTATATAAGAAGGCAAACAAATAGCCATTTCTCTGATAGCACAGTGAGAGGCGCTGTGAGGAAGTGCTCCCAACTTCTACTGGGGAAGTCTGGAAAGGCTTTACCCAGCAGGTGACTGCTGAGCTTCTGAGCTTCTTGAAACACTCAAATGTATGGTGTTTGCCTTTAGTTTAGCAAAAAAAAAATGTTTGAGACAAAAGCAGAGGAAGTATTTGTTGTTGTTGTTGTTGCTATTTGTTTTATAAAGGCATATTTCTACTCTCCTTGCCAACACTATATTCCTAAACCAATTGCTCATTTGCTTATGTGCAAGTGTGCATTCAGCCTCAAAGTGGAAGTGTTTGACAAATAAACAGTTTTCCTAAATTAAAACTTTGGATGATGTTCTTTTTAAATCATGTTTACCTGTATGAGGAAAGGCTACACATTTTCTCTGTGATCTGCAATCTTATTACAAACACAGGTATGAAGCTTGAGTTAGGTGGAGAAACACTGTGCATACAACATTGAGCCAATTCTTACCTGTAGATTTTTTTAGCTACCTGCCAGAGCATTTTCCCATCACTGTGGGATGGCAGTAAAAGGAAAAACAAGCAAAAATAAATAGATTTTCAATCAGACATTTCTTTATTCTTGCAAAAACTATCTGAGGCAAAACCTATATTATGTTTCTATATCAACAACCACACTAACTAAAATGACTAAATGCTAACGCTGAACAGCAATGGTCTGGACACACATAAGAAACATGCCTTGAAAAGAACAATCACACCTATAATTATGACTATGGACCAGCACAAATGCAAGTTCTTCAAGTCCAAAGATAACCAGAAGTAACATATTTATCTTTAACTCTTCTGGTGAGATTTTTTTTTTTTTTGCTTTGAATGATTTATTTTTTATTTCTTATTATATGGAGGATCAGTCAATTCTTCAAAGGCTGCTATATTGCTTTAAATAAAAATTATAAATAATGGTATTAAACAAACAAAAAAAGAAACCATTTAGATTCCTCAAATTTCTGTTAGGGATGCAGTAAATTTGCATTTGTTTTGTCCACATTCAGCAATGCAGTCTTTTCTATTGCTGAAATATGCATAATTCCTCTTATTCTTTTCCACCAAAAGAGTCCAGTAGAGCATATAAAGACATCTCCAGCAAATATACACAGTCTTCCTCCTCCACCCACCAAATAAAATTGGACTCTTACCAACAAACAAATAAAAAAAAAAGAAAAAGGAAGGCTGATAGAATTGGCCTTGTGCATACAAAAGTAAAGTGAAAAAAAAAAAAAAAGTAAAGTGAATTAACTTTGTGCTCAGCTCTATGGCAAAGAAATAGCTAAGACTAACTCAATCATTACTGCTCTCCATAGCATCCCCACCTCAGAGAGTTTTCATTATTTAAAGGGTATGCTGAGAAAAGCAACAGTAACACAAAATAATGAATGACTGAGTTTCAGAATGGGGGTGAAAACTACTTCTCCATAGGCACCTGCTCAGGTGAGAGTTCTAAAACAGATGCTTCAAGTTAGACCTACAAAGTGCATGTTTTAAGCTCACAAGCTGATTCTCAGAATATTTTCTTGGTAAGCCAAAAACTGATTTAAC
Organism: Mesoplodon densirostris; assembly: GCF_025265405.1. Lineage (NCBI taxonomy): Eukaryota > Metazoa > Chordata > Mammalia > Artiodactyla > Ziphiidae > Mesoplodon > Mesoplodon densirostris. The sequence continues at coordinate 27,090,469 of NC_082668.1, forward strand.
TTGCACTAGATATTCAAATAACTAGATCAATAGCATGATATGATATTTAAACATCTTAAAATTAGGGTGTATTAAATTGGAATGGCATATGAATATATTCATGTTCATCTATTTCAACTTGAATGCGAATATTGGGTAGATATGTTCCTATGAAGTTCCAAGTAATATATCTTCTACAGTATTTCATTCATGGCTTCTCTGGTTATTAATTTCTACTCTTTAGACATGTTTATGAAATAGTGCAAAGCACTTTGCAATCCTCCTCCCTGAGAAAAGAGATGTTGATTCTGACCCACCATGGCAGTTACAAAGACACAGACAAGTTAGATTCCTTCCCACATTGACCATGGTCCTAATTCTGTGTGTTACCCCTAACTCCAAGACAGGACGTAGGTGGCCGCTCTCCATTATTTCCCTCATTCACTCTCTCCACTGTTTCTGCATAACACAAGGTTGGTTGGCATGTCATTACACACAGAAGAAAATTCACTTCATTCCCTCCTTGTTCTGATACAAAATTTTATTCTGAGTTCCATTATAATAAAATAAGAGAAGAGACAGTTTGAAGACACGATTCATTAGCTTTGCGCCAGTGATTTAGATAAGGTTAAACCTCTTCAGAGTCAAATACAAGATGAATAATCTTAAGTGAACATAAAGCTCATTTTAACAATGTGATTTAGATATATGCTTCTCATCTTTATCTGCCCATATTGAGGTGCCCCCATTTTGTCTGCTAAAAGGAATTCCCACCAAAGTGAGACTTTTTTTTTTATATCAAGCTAGGTAAAAGCTTGTTTTAGGGACAGGGCTATAATATTTCTATTTTTTTCAAAGGAAAATGAAAACCTTAATTTGGAACAAACTCAAAACAGAATAATTACTAAAAGGAAGATAAACACTGAATTTGTAATTCAAAACTGTTTTTGAATCCTCAATAGGAAATGCTCCATTTATATTACATTGTAAATCGAGGAAGCATTATGCCAAGAGAGAAATGTGCTCAGCTGAATGGAACATATTGCACTAAAGAACACAGTGTTAAAATATGTATAATAAATAAATTACCCTTCTGTTATTCAATATGTATTTGAGTATAGTAGTATGTTTATCTTTACTCCTTTGAACATGAACACATTAAATCCATACTTCAGAACCATGTCCTCTAAAATATACTATGTATACAAATTTTCTTTCCCCTACCAGCTTTCCTTGCTTTCAGAGTTCAAGGGCAAACTCTAAAAAGGTTACACGTTCATCATTGCATAATAGATTCTAAACAATTAAACAAAGAAACCCAAATAGCTGTGAGCCTGGCCTTTTCATAATCTTCAGTTTCTCTCTACTTAACAGCACAAAATGACAGTCTGAAATTTCAGAGGGGGAAAAACGTCTTAAAAATAGACGATCAGACTTTTACACACACTGACATCACCTTTTAATGGTTAGACAGGATGGCTCAGCTTCTACAGCGACAAGTCTCTCATGTGTTCTCCCCATTTTATAAACAATACAAGCCTCTCTCTTTCTCCCCGACTTCCGATGTAGATTTTGTTGTTGTTGTTTAAAATTCTACCCGACCCTGTCATCTCTGAAGCTTCCGCCACTCACAGTTAGTCTTCAATAATAAATGATAAAAGGAAATGGAATAAATTCCCCTTAATGAGGAAATTTTCACCTGGCACACAGGAGCTGGGGAAATCTATTAACTGACTGGAGGAACGCCTGCAGCTTCGCAATTACCAGGGGAGCCCGCGTACTTCACTTGGTCCTCTCTTCCACTTGACTGGCTTTTATCTGATCCACCAACTCACAAGTAATACTAAACAAATTTCCCTCCAGATTGCACAAACTCTAATGTGAAAATGAACACTCCACTTGGCCTACAATTATGGGATGGACTTACAATTTTATTATTATCTTCTTTTAAAAAATCCCCCAAAAGGCAGAAGCTAAGAAAAACACTAGGCCTGATGTTCAGTTATGACACCAGTTTTAACAAGGAAAGAGAACTGAGAAAGATGTATGTGCTCTGTTCCAAGACCCCTCACCAGCCTCTCCCCTGAGTTTTACAGAGCTTCACTGATTATTTTTGGCATTTCACAGGTTCAAGACCATGCCACAATCACAATAATGCAATCAAGTGGAGAAGTTGTCTTCTCATTTTTTCTGTCAAGGAGACAGGCTGTTACCTCTTTCCTTGAGAGAAATGAAAAAGACATTTTTCAAAAGCAGCAGCAGCGTTTAGAAAAGCAAAGGATAAAACCCAGGAAATTGGGTAGGTACTACTATTTTCTCTTAATTTTTGAGAGCACCATGCCTTATTTCTGTACAGCAATGAGGTCTTTGGAAGAGTTAAAGAAAAGCTTGATCTGTATCTCTCATGTCTGGGACAAACAGTGATCCGATGTTCATGTGAAACCATGACAGTATGAAAAGTATTTATTAGGATCTGGGTTCACTTAGCACTATCACAATAATGCTATAAAATTGCAAGTGCTGATTTTCAAGGGATGACACACTTAAAATTATACTTCACCTTAAAGGCTACTACAAACAACAAAATCAAAACCTAGAAGAAAACCTTATGAGAAACTGATACAGTAGATATTTTTAAGTAGGCAATTTTTTAATTCCTGAATCCTATGTTCATTTTTTTTTTTTTTTTTTGCGGTACGCGGGCCTCTCACTGTTGTGGCCTCTCCCGTTGCAGAGCACAGGCTCCGGACACACAGGCCCAGCGGCCATAGCTCACGGGCCTAGCCGCTCCACGGCATGTGGGGTCTTCCCAGACCAGGGCACGAACCCGTGTCCCCTGCATCGGCAGGCGGACTCTCAACCACTGCGCCACCAGGGAAGCCCCCATGTTCATTTTTAACCAATCTTTAGTGATCCCAATAATCCAGAAATATTGTTATGTAACTTTTAATCTGGTAAGCTCATTTATATACATCATTAATATATGATGATTATAACATCATAATTATATTTTATGAATACCAAGTAATGAAAATGGGGAAAATAACCTAATATAGGTTAGGTTAATCATAATTTTTGAGCCTTAATAAATCACATTTTGTATCTCAGTGATCTCTAGTTGAGAATGCTGTGACTCTCTTTCTCTGCCCTTGATTGCTAATGATGGAAAACAAATGGAAACCACCTAATCACAGTAATAAGACTTGTCCATTAGTATATAAAAAAGTGTTCTGCTACATTAAAAAGAGCAGGCTTCTACTAAGAAAACAGCTTGCACCTGATCAGATTGAGCTAAAAGGCAAAGTCTATACTATGGCATATTGCTTCTGTTATTTCTGCTTAGAAAATTTATTTATAATTTTAAATACACTCAGTGTATTCTTTTTCAAAAATTAAGAGGATGTATTCAGTAAGCAAAATCCTGGATTTTTCCATGAATATAGGTTTGTTATACATCCAGAATTTAAATCCAGTGGATAAAAAGAAATATTGTATGAGGCCCCAGTAGAAAACTGACATTGAATGAGCATCCTTTGATGTCACAATAAGTTTATTTGGAAGTCCTATATTTTAAAACTTCTCCATCATCTTTGTTTAAAGCAAGTCACGTTTCCACAGAGTAGTTTTCCAAATACCACATATGTTGTCCCAAGCAACAAATGTATAATGTATAACAAATGTGTAACTTTCTTTGACTTTTAGAAACTATTACTTAGAATCTTATTAAAATTATTTACTTAAGTGAAGCCTATCTACTGATAACTACTGCATAGATTTCTTTTCTTGCTAAATGTAACTTATGAAGAAATAATTTTTCACCAAAGTTTTCTAGTTCTTAAATGAGAAAATGTAAGCCTTTTCTAGAAAGGGGAAAAATAAGAAGCCATTTCTAGAAAAATTGTAGAATTAAATGTAGAAAAATGTAGATGTAGAAAAATTCTAGAATTAAATTCCTGATGTCATGTCACACTAGATCTATGATAATTTGAGGATTACTATGTACATGGAAGTCAAAAATCTTTATCACTGAGGGTTTTTCAGAAGACATATAATACCCAGATAGCAAAAATTCTCATCTATTTCATACTAAAAACTATATACTCAAGAACTGAGTGAGTAGCTCCCTCTTCAAGTCACCTAGAGTTAAGTATGGTCAATTAAACCATACCATCTGCTAAAGATAGGTGGTAGGTAGGGTATGAGGCAGTATGGGCAATATCAACATAACCATGTGATGGCCATTATGTTATCATTACTATATTTACATAGGCAAATAGTGCCTAACTGCCTACTTCAACCCAAGATAGGCCAATATCACTGACTGAATCTAAAGTCAGGCTTCAACTATGCTGAGAAAAAAAAAAATCTCATCAATTAAATGAAATCATAAACGTGTCAAGTGTTTAGCACAGTGCAAAGTAGGTAATAAGTGCTTCATAAATGCAAATGCTAGAAGACAGGAAAAAGGGAAGGAGCAGACACAAGAGAGGAGAAAGAGGAAGAGAAGGAGAAGAAGCAAGATGAGGGGACTTCCTTAGTGGTGCAGTGGATAGGATTGCACACTCCCAATGCAGGGGGCCCGGGTTCGATCTCTGCCTGGTCAGGGAACTAGATCCCACATGCATGCTGCAACTAAGGAGCCCACGTGCTGAAACTAAGGAGCTGGTGAGCTGCAACTAAGGAGCCCTCCTGCCGCAACTAAGACCCGGTACAACCAAATAAAAAAATAAATATTAAAGAAAAAAAAAAAAAGAAGCACGAGGAGTTCAGCAGAACAAAACTGGCAAGCCACCTAAATGTGGTCTCAGCACCTCAGCTCTTCTAAATCTCTTCCCTCTCTCTGTAGCATTCCTGTATCCAGACCTTAAGGGGTGAGACCCACCACACTTTGTATCCCCTGCAAAGCATAAATGATCACCCAGACGTTTACTCCGCTGTTGGGAGGCAAGGCTACTGTCTCACTCCTCGAGATAGGCATCACCCACTTCAGCTCCCAGGGCACTAGCGGAGGTTCTGCGCCCATAAAGGCATCTCAGGTATGAATGAGAAGGTGAAAAATCCTGAGGGCCAGTGAGTGATTATCTAGTATCTGTAATTATAGCTCAGGCAGACTATTTTGTCTATATTTAATTTCCATTGTACACTTCAGGAGCTTTAAACTCACACCCGCATTAACATGGAAGATAAGGCATTTACATTTTATTTAAAGAAAAAATATATGTACATGTATGTATGTGTGCATATATACACGCACGTATATATACTGTCTCATAAATACAGAAAAATTTAAAAAGGAAATTCTTATGCTAGCTCTCCATACTCTTGAAAATTCTGTTTACATCTCTTAAAGGTGACTCACCAAGGCTTTCTGCGTTCCAGGCCCCCGCGTTTTCCTCACAAGAGTTTAGAGAAGGGCACATCTCTTACAAGGCTTCTGCTCTAAGTGGGGTCAACAATTCAGGCAGGGAAACACGCAGCTCACAACTTGACAGCTAAGGAGGAGCTGATCTCCAGCTGTCTGATTTAAAAGTCATATCTCTACAAAGAAGCTTTTGAAAAGGGTTAGCGACTAGAACTGAAGGCAGAAGCCCTGGGCTAGATTTCTTGCTTTCCTCTGACTGGTGTGACATAAAGTATGACACACACCTCTGTGTGACTCAGTTTCACCACCTACAAAAATAGAATAGTGATTATTTTCCACCTGTATTATAACAGAAATTCACCTTAAAGTCACCAGAGAAATACAAATCTCTGTATCATAAGTGTTATGATTATATACTTTTCACCTTAATCTTCTTTGCTGGTTAATTTAATCAGAGCCTGCACTACCACTGTACATATTTATGAATATTTCTCATAAAAAGTTTTCTAGAAATTTGAAATTTTGAAAACTTAGATAACTTTTAAAATCATAACTAGGTAGGGACTTCCCTGGTGGTTCAGCAGTTAAGACTCTGAACTTCCACTGCAGGGGGCGTGGGTTTGATCCCTGGTCAGGGAACCATGGTGTGGACAAAAAAAAAAAAAAAAAAAAAAAAAACTGTGTAAATTTTGGCTTGTTCTCAACAGGCAATAGAGTTTACAATGTCCATGTAAGTACTATAGTGCTCCCAGTATATATAATTTCTATTTGACTATAAAAAACAATTAGATATATCCCTTTTTATTAGAAAATAGTCATTCAGAGACTTCCTAGCTAATTAGTAAATATACAGTCACTTAAATAACGAAAACCTAGAGATGCTGATTTCCAGTGTCTTCCAACACAGAGTTTATATTCTGTTTATTTTATTTTATTTTATTTTATTTTTTTGGCCACACTGTACAGCATGTGAGACCTTATTTCCCCGACCAGGGATCGAACCCATGCCCCCGGCATTGGAAACACAGAGTCTTAACCACTAGAAAGTCCCCAGAGTTTATATTTTGGACTACACATTTTCCAATTAATAATTTTGTGGGTCCCTTGAGCAACCAGGAATTGTAATATATTTTCCTCCACTCCAATCTCCCTTCTTTGGCATGACTGAAAAATTCCGATTTTCATTTTCTACCAAAAATATTTTTTATTTATTTAATGGGAACATTATCATACAAATATTATTGAGATATTATTGAGATTTTACTCTATGCAAGGTCAATTTCCAAGAAAATAGATAGTATATAAAGAACTGAAAATCATTCTTATCTGTTTCAGAACTGACACTATTCTTTAGAATGGTGAAGTCCATTCTTCATTCACACAAATCAGCAAAAGCTTTTAAGAAAATCTTATAATAAAAGTATATTAAGACATGGTATTTGAAATTTGCCCTAATGGAATTTACAGATTAATTGGAGCATCCTCCTAGTATGTAGTAATTACAGAACCATGAGCGAAATTGTGTGGCTCCAACTATAACATACATTGAGCAAATAGGTAGAGAGTATTCACTTTAATTTCTGTTCACAGCCTTAATTTCCTTATAGTAAGATTCTCATTTTTATGAAATACAGCATAAATATAACAAAATAATAGCAAACACGATTTGTCACTTCCTGAGTACAATTCATCCATTTACCTACTTCTTTCTCATTGCACATTTGGTCCTTTCAGTCTAGCTCCTACTCTTTCCTCCCCATCATCAAATTTGGTGGACTTGCTCAGTTCTCTCTCTCTCTGCTCTCCCTAAACCATGACATATTGTTGACAGTGTCTTCCTATTTATTTATTTATAATTCTCTCTCCCCTTGGTTCCCATGGCATAGAGATATATTGAAGGAAAGATGCTATCCTTGGATTCCAAAAGTCCTGAACTCAAATCGTGGCTTCCGTGTGCACTTCCCCTGAAATCTTGAAAAATTTATTTAAATGTTCTGAGTCACTGTCTTGTTTATAAAATATGGGGTAGGGTTGCATACCTTCTAAGAACTCTTAAACCGTGACTTATATGAGATAACTTAGATACAAAGATCTTAGAGCTTCTTGGTCCATTAAAAGCATCCTGTCTTATGTATACCTAAGCATATACAAATCTTCAAAAATAGATTACAAACCCATTGAAGGCAACTAACAATACCATTTGGTCTAATAACAGCTCCTAATAAAGAGAAATGTCATCAAGTAAATACACAGCCTATCATGCTGAGATCACAGATGTTGACATATGGATAATCTATTAAATCCTGGCTATTAATAGATACATACATACATACAAATTATGAGTATATGTTATTTTAAACCAACTTAAGATTTTTGGAACTATCGAACATATAAGAATCAATAAGCAGAAAATATATAATGTTTATTTTATGAATGATGTGAACATCAGTCTGAAAACATTTTAGGTGAAACATGCATCTTGCCCATGCCAGACTCAAGTTCTCTCTCACTCTTTCAAAATGCATAATTATTTGTCAAAAGTATGAAAGCACTGTTTAAATAATTAATTCAATGAGGGTTCTCAGAACATTAAATATTTGTTGTAAAATTTTATTCACAATATACCTGATATAATAAATTATTAGTTAGAAAAATTAATAGAGGCTTGTCAAATCTGTGACATCGCCTAAAATATCACATGGAACATAAAAACAAATTAAAAACAAAATGTATTTTTGTCATTAGCTCACGGGCATGGAAATTCCCACAGTAATGCTCCTCTTTTCCAGAAGAAAAACTAACCTTTTTATGTAAGGTCCAATATTTAGTATTCTTGAAGAGGTTTATTAGATAAATGGTTTAGGGTATGAAGACAAACCATAGGATACTAATATGTAGTAACTAATAAAATTGTTTTCCTTTAGAGTCAATTACTTTATATATAATATATATTCATCTTAGCAGCATGGCTAACTAGTAAAATAAGAGAATATGTATTTTTTAAACTAGGGTGAAACTGAGAAATACAGTGTGAGTTGATAGTGAAGTCAGAGGACATAAACTGTTTTCTGCAAATCAGATCAATGGGTTCCACTAAAGTGTCCAACCATCTCTATTCTCATTCTACATTCAAAATAATAAACACCCAAATACTTTGTGTGTATATATATATATATATATACACACACACACATATATATATACACATTAGTGTGTGTATGTATGTGTGTGTATATATATATATGTATGTGTGTATATATATATATATGTATATATATATATATATATATACTTAGTGTGTTTATATATGTTCATATATATATGAAGGTCCACAGACTGGGGTGGAGAAAACAACACATAGTATCACAAGCATATATCATAGTAAAGGATCATAAAAATTATAACACGTGATTATACATTATATATAGTGAAATGTATATTTTTCTCTAAATTGCTTCTATATTAAATACCCTTTAAGGCTAATTGCTTACTGTTAATTTTTTCTACCAAAAAGTATAAATTATCATTAGAAAGTAAGGTACTGATCCTTCTCTGTCTTAAGCTTAGATTTTGTTTTTTTAATTTTTATTGGAGTATAGCTGCTTTACAATGTTGTGTTAGTTTCTGCTGTATAGCAAAGTGAATCAGCTATACATATACATACATCCACCCTTTTTTGATTTCCTTCCAGTTAGGTCACCACAGATTATTGAGTAGAGTTCCCTGTGCTAAACAATAGGTTCTCATTAGTTATCTTTTGTATACATAGTAGTTATGCCTAAGTTTTAATGACTTTTAGGTGACACTTTTCCCTAGAAAACTTCAATCAAATACAAGCACAAAACGCTCTTGTCTGGTTTTGCCACGCCTCCTGAACAAGTTAAATAAAAAGTCAATAGAAACTAACGTGTGTAGGAGAGAACATTCAAAGGGAGTGTTCCAGCTAAGGTGACACCTGCATTATTACATCTGCCAGAAGTTTGTGGCTGCAGGGAAATGGCCAACTTTACTGAGCTCAATTTAGCACTTGAATGCCCAAGTGGAACTCACCAGGCTTGCCCCAGATTGTTTTCCTAAGCTATAGCCACACCTATGACTTTTCAGCACTCACCAATAGATGTAGTTTATCACATTGAACATGGTGATGTTCAGATGAAAATTAGGTCCTTCAAAAGCACACTTTCCTCTTTTTTTACTACATTGTAGCAATAAGTGGCAGTGAAGGGGGAAGAGAATATTAATATTAATATTATCAGAATTAAAAGTTAAAAAAAACCCAACATATGAGCCTACAGAATAGTAGACAAAAGCAATTTCTGAATAACTTGCATATTAATCTATAGTAAATTGTTTATATCAATCATTAATAGAGAAATAAATCCAAAACTTAGCCACATATATGGTGCCCCAAAACTTAGCCACATATATGGTGTAAACTGTATCACAGTGATCATATCTCCTACTTTTGAACATCTAAAATGGATGAAAACAGAGTCCTTTTAAACAGTCAAGCATTATTTTGCTAACATAAATAGCAGCATTGTGCAAAAAAACACCAGAGAGCAAAATGGACCATACTGGGAAAATTGCCCAAATTGAATGAAATGCAAAAGAACAAGCAGTCATCATAAAGTGCGGAAACTTTCCATTTTAACATGGTACAGCACAAGCAGTAGATGGCTGCCTTCTTTAAGCTAATCACTGAAAGAAGGATTCAAAACTTAATTCAACTTAGTTCCAGTCAGTAAAAGAGCAAAATTATAGAACTTAGGCAGGTATAATAAAGTTCTTCAGCTACACATGTCAGTCAGAAATAGCAAAAGAAACTAAAAATTAAAATAAAGAAAAAGAATGTAAAAACAAGTTATAGGCAGAAGATAGGCAGGTGCTCAAAGCTGGTAATTAGCATATTCACATTTTTTCTTGTGTATTCAGGTTTTTTTTTTAAGTATCATAACTGTCTTTCAATCTAAAATTGTTAATCCAACTTGATATTATAAATAAAAAGGTTTGGGGTATAGTGTCTTGAAATAGTTTTTGCCCACAAAGAAGATTTACTACAGTTGACTAACTTCCTTACTTATAGTGAAAGGGGTTCAACTGTGATATTTTTGTACCTGTGCTTATCTATTTATTACTAATATTGTTGAAACCTTTATCAAATGTGCTAGTTCTATGATGATGGGACTATCATCCCTTTATTAAATACTGTCACTATGCTGGAAGTGTCTACTACATGTACTCTGATTTCCTCCAGATGTTATATAATTCACCTTTCCACATCCCTAAACATATATATATATATATATAAATATAATACATATATGTGTGTGTGTTTGTGTGTGCGTGTGTGTACACATATACACATACTTATATATAGCATAGGGGTTAAATATAAAACATCCTAGGCTCTGGAGTCCTGCTCAGGTTTGATCTCAATTCTGTCATTTATTAGCATGTGATATCAAGGACGATGCTAAATATCTCAGAACCTCAGTTTACTACCTATAAAATTGGGATAATTACTGACTTTCTTAGGTTGTGGTAAGGATTAAATGAAATAATGCAATTAGAACAGTGCCTGATATGTAGTCAATAAATTCGTTGATCATTACCTTACACTTGGAAGGCGTTTGACGGAATCAAAATTCAAGTTTCTGTATTAACACATAGAGTTCTAAATCCATTATTTTGCTACTTTAGAGAACCAGCTATATCAAGAGAACCTGCTGATAAAGACATCTGACATATTTATCTGTTTGACTTATACTACCTGTGCTTCTGTCCTCCAATCCAGTTTTATTTGCATGACTAGAATTGAATATGTCTACGTACTAATGGGGGAAAGGATTACAGGTGAGACTTCTGTAATTTTTAATAGATCAAAATAAATGCATTTTTCTTCTAGTGAAAATGCTGTATGGGAGGAGCATTATGTGTAAAAGAGTCAATGTTGGGGCTTCCCTGGTGGTGCAGTGGTTGAGAGTCCGCCTGCCGATGCAGGGGACACGGGTTCGTGCCCCGGTCTGGGAGGATCCCGCATGCCGCGGAGCGGCTGGGCCCGTGAGCCATGGCCGCTGAGCCTGCGCGTCTGGAGCCTGTGCTCCGCGGCGGGAGGGGCCACAGCAGTGAGAGGCCCGCGTACCGCAAAAAAAAAAAAAAAGAGTCAATGTTGGTAAGATGAGTGAGTATGGGGAAAATAGATACACTAAAGTCTGGAGAGCTTGGTAGTGAAAGCCAATGAAGAAAGCTTTTGAAAATGTTGCAACTACACTGAAAATTCTGACAAGCTCAATTTTCCTAAACTACTTGCAAAGTGATCTGGTAATGTGAAGTTAATAGATCAAACATATGAATCCCAATGCATATGCATAATAGGCATTGGAATCCTCCATGATACAACTCACATCACATTGAGTAAAGAGAAACTTTTCAAAACCTAAAGAAGTCCAATGTGAAGTATGTTATCACTCTAGATCGATTCATTCCACTACACTAGCTTATAAATTTGGGGAACTGCCTAGGACAGTCAACTTTCCTAGCATGCCCTCGGGAAGCAATACACAGCTTAAGAAGAAAAAGAGAAAGTCAGTGAACTGAAGTATAGAAGAGAAAGTTTTTGCTGAAGCTGTCTGAATAATGATTAACACCTAAGTTGGTAAGAATGGATATTGCTCTGGAAGTTTCCAGAGGGTTGCCATTGCTATAATCATGTACTGAAGATAACAAACTGAGTTCTGATGGAAGCAAGCACTCAGAGCTGGGATGCTGAGGGATACTGAGTTGATTATTCTAACACCTAACTTGGCCCATCACCCTGAAGAAGACTGGGATTTCATACTTCATCCTCAACATGATACATGTTTATCTCCACCCTTCAAGGAAGTAAGAAAACTGTAACTTCTACTTTCTCATAGACATGTAAAACTCATCCATTATTTCCATAATGCTAACCTTGTTACAATCATTGTTTTTTTTTTCTCTATTCCAGTCTGTGGACATTCACATATATACGTAATACGTGGGTATATTCTATTTGGAAGTCAAATTCTGGACTTCATTTCAGGTGACTATATATAAATGCAAGTAATAGAGTGTCATCAATTTAAGTGCTATTCTCATCTTCTGCTAGTGAATGTATTTATTGCATTTTAGAAGAATTTTAGCATGATTAACAACTGTAAAGTGGGAATTTTTGTTCATTATTATAACGGAGTGCTATTGATCTTTTGATAAGAATGGTATTTGTATCACTAGCTATCATTACTTCCTTATTTAAAAAAACAGGTCTGGTATTAAAATAAGTGACAATGCATCATAAAGAAAATTAAGAAATGGTACATTGCAAAATATATATGCAAATGCAAATCGTGACTCTGAAAATGAGTCTTAAAATGCATATATCAGTATAACAAGTAGCATTTTCATTTTCAGGGGGAATAAGAGAAAACTTTCTTGGACACTCATCATGTGCCAAGGGTCCTTTGCATTTATGTCATTTAAGCTCCACAACAAAACTATAAAGGAGACATTAGCAGGAAGCATGTGAGGTTGGAGAAGTGAGGGAGGTGATGTGCCCATGATGCTGCAGTTGGTAATACTGTGCACCCACGTATCTGACTGGCTCCATAGCCTGTGCTCCTTCCAGCGCACAGGAAGGAACCGGTGAAGCTTAACCCACGTCTAGCATTCTACACTTCATCCTCTCTTTAAGTTTCTCCTTTCTCCTAATTAAGATCCCCACTGCCCATTTTCCCAGGAACTTATATGAAAATTGCAAAGGGACCTGGGCACATTGGTACCAGAGACATGTTCAGGCAAGATAATTTGGGGGTCGGCCCAAATCAGACCAAATAAATAGCTACTTCCTGGGTCTACATCTAAAGTCAGCCTTTCGAACGTGGGAGCAGTTGAAATTTTGAAACAAATCACAGATAAAAATGAACGAGCTGACCTTAACCTTCCTCCAATATATAACTCAGCCATATAATGCCAACTGTTATTAGATAGCTATTACTGTTGGAACAGTATCTGCCTTGATGACCAAGCCTCTCTGGATATTAAGAGGCTGAAAAAAAGCAGACGATGTCATAATCCAGGCTAATCATGAAGATAATCAAAATAGGGCAAAAACAAACAAACAAAAAAATGTAAGTCCTGCACTCACCCACCATCAGTTGCAATATCCTTTCAACTTCAGATCCCAATGTGCCACAGAATGACTGAGACAGGTAGCTTCAGTAGCCATCTGTTCTTATTCTATTTATCCAACACCTCTAAATAACAGTCATTATTGAATTGCTATGTGTGCATCTAAGATACTCAAAAAAAAAGGACGTAAAGTGTCCATCAGATAATAATAAGTTCAGAGTTTAGGTTTACTAACACCATGAATCCTCTGTTGAGGTCTTGAAGCAAGAGACAATTTTAAGTATTATGTTTTAGAATCTTTTAAATTATTAAGTTGTATATAAAAAATTATTGTAGATGATTATGAACAATAGAAAAATCTCTATTTACAATTATACTTATGCCAGAAAATGGAGACTTTATTTTAAAATGTCAAATTAACAGCAAAAAATGCAATAGAATGTTGAAGTCAGAACGATGTTGTAAGTGACCTATGACTGTGAGTCATTCTAATAATCCTCCAAACAGCTTTTTCACTATCAATATACACTTATTTCTGCTTAGTTAGAGTTTCAACCTGCCTTCTGTTTGTAACAAAAACTATTCAATTAAAACATTGAATTTGTCCAAAAATCAGAATGTATATCAAGTGGAAATTTAAATCACCATAACATCTGCTGTTTTTCACCCCAGGACTCTTCCACTGCTATGGTTGGCATACTGTAAGTTTCTAGCACCCTCATGTGGTTTAATTGGAATGGTTTCACAGGCATTTGCAATCAGTTGTCTGAAACTGAAAACAGTGGAACAGACTATAATTCAACACAGAAGTTCTGCTGGCATCATAAACCAAGAAAGGAAACCTCAAGTCAGCAAAATTCTAAGATGAATGTATAGGCTCAATTCTTAACTTCTATCTACTGTTCATTTTATATGATCACTACAAAGGATGACTTACAAGCAACTACAGCTAGTTTCATTTTTGGCAGATTGGAGTCCCCCATTTTCAAAACTAAGCATTTGTTGTGGGTGATTGTTGAATAGATGAAAAAGAACCTCCTCTGCTCAATAAGAAAAGCAAGTGCCCAGTTTGTGTACATTTTTATTGCCCAGTTTGTGTACATTTTGATTAGGTAAACCCAGTAACCCGATTATATGTTGCAGTTTCTAAATAGTCGAGAAATCCAGGCTTTGAGAGCTTCCACTGTTTTCAACATTTCAAGCAATTAATTTTTCTACATTTACTAAAATCATTTGAGGATAATTTCTGCAAACAAAATTTTTCCCTCTCTAAACATGTGCCTAGGCTTGTAGGTGAGATTTCTTTACAGTAGTAGTGTATTTCAAAGCCCTCTTAAAGGGGAGAAGCTAAAGAGAATTACACTGTCTTTCTTAAACTGGTAATACATGTTCCTGTTATCACAGATCCAAGTTTAAAACCTATCTGTGACTTCATATGCCTGAGCTGCCTCAACAAACGATGTTCTCAGGAAATAGAAAAAAGCAGATTTTAAAACACTGACATTATCGGAATATTCTGAACATGAAATAAAATTTTAAAAATAATTGGCCATAAAGGAGATAAAAATGCAAATTAGTGAGAGGTAAAGAGTCTATTAACAAAAATTTAATGTGGCTTATTTGTATGCTGAACTGGATGTCCCAATGTTAAAAATATCAGTAGAATGCAAGAGGAATATGTTTGCTCAGCAATACACAGCAATACGTAGGTTGATATTAAAAGAGAAAAATAGACTTCAGAACTTGGAAAATGTATAGAAAACAGAAATAGTATTCATTTCATTATTGATTAATAAAATTTAAATCTAGGTAATGTCTGGTAATTAAATAGCACATCAATCCATAAATGTACACCAATTTTTGTAAATTCAGAAGACCTAATAAAAACATCACTATGTTTCATGTCAAGGGTAGGGCAGGGGTAAAAGACGATTAAAATTATTAATAGATGCCTTTAAAAAGGTAAATGTCTAAAAACTGCCATTTCTTCTGGTTATGGCTATTGCTTTGCAGCATTGGCACTATTTACTTCACAGAAGCAGAATTTTGGCCAAATGTGTAAGGGTAAGAGGAAGACAAAACTGCACAGAAGATACCTGGAGTGAATCAGAGCACTAGTGCCTTACCTGTTGAGCCCTTTTAGTGTCTTTTCCATGCTTAAAATGTCACGCATCTTATACAAAAACCACTTGTCAATGGATGTGAGCTTCATAATCTCATCCAGGGACACATTGTCTTCCAAGGCCTGCCAAAAGGAGAATAGATGCTTTCTTTGGCAAACATCTTATAAAGGTCTTATTTGGTTGAAAATATAGCAGCCATTCCTCTCCATGTTAAGAGAGCCTGAGGCTATAGACTGAGAATGAAATTGATATCACATCGTTGACGTTCCTCCCAATAAACCTACAGATACTGCCAACTCTATCCACAAATGGCACGCACAGGAGGTACTGTGAGTTCATCAGAGTAGTGTGTGCTCAGAAAAATCTCTGTAACAGGCTCTGCTTCCCTGCTTTTTATATGACTGTGTTACCAATTATATTCTAAATCTGGTATATCTTTTTGGCATTAAAGAGAATATCTTGAAACTATAGTTACTCCAACTTGGTAAGAAAATGTAGAATCAATATAATGATCATTTAGCTTGTATTTTGGATAATTACCCTTTAGCATATTTAGCACATTTTTATCACTTCATTCCATATTCACACAAACCAGTCATTGAGAATTTATGGATCACATTTGGCTTGGTGTTATTTCTCTCAAATATTTCCTCACAGAAGACTTCAAACAAAAAATTATTTTGAATCAGTTACTGTGCCTTTTGTGCTAAGACAGGCACTTTACAAAATCCTAATATATTCCAAAACAATGTAGTAATAACTTCTGTTCTGATAGGCAGCTCAGCTTTTTCCTCAAGCTTAGTTTAGCAATTTCTCAAAAGTAAAATTACAGCTATGGGTCATTAAGCTGAGTACAAAAGGCAGCTGAAAGAAGAGATAAACCCTCAAAACCAAAACTTTTATATTCAAAAGATGCCTACTCTTATTCTTTTCTATGTTTAGATACATATTTATACTCAATGAAAAATGATAATCAAATATTTCAAAACAACATATTTTATTATGGCACACTATATTTTTAAATCCCATTAGGAAATATATGAACTAATAACTGCTGTTATATTTCAACCAAGGGAGCTTAATTTTTCTAAAACTTTTACTTGTTTCTGGTATCAGAGAGACCATGATCATACATGTTGAGAAACAATATAGCTCATAATTCTATTCACTAGAATAAAATGACATCTAATGTGAATACTAAAAGACATATTCATTTCATAAGTCTATTTATGTTTTCTTGTTTAATTCTCCCTATAACTATAGCCAGGTTCCCAAGGACTTAATATTATGCCTTATTTGCCAAGGGATTAAGGGACAATTGGCTGTTTGACCATGAACACTGTGAGGGGAATAGAACCTTAAGGTAGTAGTGACACTTTTGATAGACCAAAGGACATTTTCACACAATCGCACACAGTAATCACCCTGCGACTGGTGAAGGACCTAGAATCTGCAGTCATTTTACTGTGAGGAAGGCCAACTAGAATCACATCCACAGCTCTGAACAGAAAGCAAGATCCTGCCGGTCTTTCAAGAGCTGCAGCTTTGCCATGTCACACAGCCGTAATGAAGTTCGTAATGACCCCAAACAAGTTTGAGGTTACTCTAATGTTCCCCAAATAAAAACAATGCCCTGTATTCTCCCCAAATCAAAAGAGGTGATGATCCAGTCATCCTGAAATAAGACTGCTGCAAAAATCAGACCTCAGAGCAAGTTGCCCTTTCTAAGAAGTATGAAAGCGAGCAAAGATTTACTCACTCCCTTCATTATTTTTCCCCTTCAGCCCACCACACTCCTTACACTCTTTGTCAAAATCACCAAGTTCCTGGTTGCTGTGGAAATGAACAGTAATGATGACCTCTAACAAACAGAAATCAGTTCCTTCTCCCAGCATGCTGGCAGGCAATAATTTATACCTCAGACCCTGCACTTCTTGCTCATACTCTGTGGAAGAGAGAATCTCCACACATTTTCCCCGAATTCTCATCCTTTATAAGTCTGTTAGGAAAGAATGAGAGATATGCTTGAGTTTTACAGCCTCACTGGGAACTTGGAAATACTTCCCTTGTTTATCCACCTCAAAATGGCAGAAGTATGATTACTAGACTCAAGGAAAAAATCTATTTACTGTCCTTTGTCTGGAAAAAAAAATGATATGTATACATACATACACACACATACACGTATATACACATGTATGAATGTTGTAGGTTGCTTTTTAAACAAAAGACTGAAATAAGAACAATAAAGAAGGTGAAACATCTTTCTAGAATGATGTCTCATTACTATTATCACTCCCACCACCATGGAAAAATGTTAATTCTCTATTCCCTTGAAAGTCAACTTTGAGAAATGTCCATCAAAAAATACTAGTATCTCTCAGACTACTTCAGAATTTCAATGGAAATGAAATATTCTGCATTTAGAAACCATAAAGGTGAGGAGAATATACATTAAATGCAATGAAGGAAACATTCCCTCTCCTCCTTCTATATATGAGCATAAAAGTTGCAGAGTTCAAAATCACTAAGCATTTTTCTGTTGCTACAAAGACAAGTCACAAAGACAGATTCCCTTTTTAAAGACAAAATTCATATTTTCATCAACTCATCCCACATGTACATACACACACATAAAATGGTCAGAGGACTTTGTAGCTCCAGTGTGGTTTGGTACTGTTGGAGGATTAATACCTAACCTTCCTTAAATGTCAAAAAGCAATTCAAGGATTTCTGACCAGACAGATCCCAGCTGCCCAAATCACCTTTTATAAAATCAGATGAACTAAAACTTCAAAACTCTAAGCATAGTAAACATGAAAGGAGATTAATATGGCATTTAATTTGCATTAAAGGGAACTAGTGGGTGGAAGTGAGAAATGTGGGGCTTTTTTGTTCTATAAGTAAGACCAATAAAATAATTACATAGAAAAGCCTATAATCATGGAAGTTCTTTAGAGTTTGTTGTTTAAACACAGAAGAAGAATCAAATAAATAAAGATTATTCTAGAGTCTTAGGTAGGACATACTAAGTGATACCATTTTACGCATCTTCCTTTCTAAAATATAATTTTACACATTTTCAATGAACAAGTAATGAGAGTGATGGGAAATCATAAGTCAATATTATCAAACATTTAAGAGTATTGATAATATACGTACTAAAGGGGAAGAATATTTTATCTATGTGATCATCCTTTAAAACTGCAGTGTTCCCTTTAAGTCCAGCCTTAAGGTGAAAATAAAAAAGGGTAATTTTTCATTAGCCATATAATAATCTGATGAAGTCCATAGAAATCTCCAGTTTAATACTATTAAAGAGAATTAAAGATTTTCCAAAAATTCCTGAATTCAAGACCACTTTGTGATTCAGTTTTACATTAAAGTCCAAGCTGACTGTATTCTGGGAAAGGAAAAAAAAAGGTAGCTCTCGGCCCCTTGTCACATATTACCTTGGCGATGGCATAGATGCGGATGCTGGATGGTTCAGCCAGCTCTCTTCTGAGATCAATGTTGGATGGCCACTCTTTGTTCATTGGGAGACGCGAAGTAAAACCAGCTATAGAAGGGTGGCACATCCGTAAAGCCTTCTGGAAACTCTCCTCAAAGGTGCGACCAATAGCCATGACCTGTAATACACATTTAAGACTCATATTTTTAAAAAGAGCTTGCATATTTTTAATTTGTAACAAAGCTAGAAGTTGACTATTTTTCAGAAAAGACTTAGTAACAAGACATATATCAGAAGAATGCTACTCAAATTTAAGTTATTTTTCTTTCTTGCCTTTTTACCATGGTTTTGATGTAATGAGTCTTTAACATCATTAGGTCACTCTTTTACCACTTAGGGAATTTAGCTTGATTTGCTAAGACTGATGAGGAAATCACCTGTACTTGCTCTGGACCATAGCATTAAAAGAAAGAATCTGTGGCCAGAGAACATAGACCCTTCCTTAATAAGATAATAAGATCTTGCTTTCATGCAGATGTCCTTTAGAATAAAAAAGCAAATGAAGAGAAACCAGACATATATTAACACAAAAACAGAACTATTTCTAAATGGGTATCAGTCAGTATCCCAGACAGGTTGGTTTTCTTTATAGCTAAGCATTAATATTAATAGAACCTTGAGAATCATAACAAATACTGACAGATTCAGATTTTGAATATAGGAGACTAAATTCCCCATGACAAATTCAACATGTCTTCCCACAATCTTTGCAGCTGATTGTATGCTAATCAATTAGGAAAACCATGTGGTGATTTAGTTTGGACAAGTTACAAGTGAGAACTAAAATTAACCTTGAAGCCTACCCAGTTATTTTCAGTGAATAAATACTGTCTTTGATTCTTTCCATGGAATAATAGATTGCCATGCATTTTTGGTCTACAATTTAAAATAATAACAGTCATAACACTGCCTTCAGTAAACTTCCGTGATGCCTCAAATAGACCTGAATTCTCATTAATGTCAGTTTAGTAAGTCTTCATGTCAACTACGTGACAAGCTACACATTCAAAGATCACTAAAGCCAAACAGATAACCTTTTCACACTGCTCCAAATTTAATTAGAAATAAGGGAAGAGTCTCAAGAGCAGGGATAAACAAAATATTAGTCCAATTCAGATATGTAATTTATGAGGCATAGTGGTATTTGAAGAGTTAGACAATATATTCATAGATTTGCTAGCCTAAGCATAGGAGAGGGTACCAGATATAAGATAGTTTATGGAATTATCAAATTAAGAAAATATTTTTGGAATATTTAAGAAAAATTTTAAGTATTATATATTTAAGAGTTGGCCCTAAAGTAACTAATTCTATAAATAATTCACCATGAATCTTCATTAAAGTACACTGTACATAATAGTATATGGAGTACATTCAATAAAAGAGAAGTAAACATAATAATAAAGGAATACATAACTGTGTTTGCTCAAAACATGTCCTTTTTAATACTTCATATTATTAAACTTCATATTCATTAAGTGACGATTTCGCCATTTTTCAGTGGAATATCTATTGTGGCTTTCCCTGACCCTATTCTACTACATTCTCACAGCACCTGCATATAAATACTGCATTCTAACTTTTATCACAGTTTAATTCATATTATACTTAGTTCTGTGAATATATTCTGAACTCACCAGCTGGAGATAATGTCACAATTATCTACATATTATTCACTGTTTTTATCATCCCAGGGTCTTGCATGTAGTAAGAACTCAGGAAATGTTTGCTAACTTGAGTTTAACTAAATGTAAAGTGTTAAATATTCACTGAAGACAAAAACCTTTCAGATAATAAACCCTAAATTAACACATTACAAAATTATCTCATATTCCTTGGCCTACAAATTTTCCCATGCACATTGTGAAAGGGGAACCTTTCCAGGAAATGTAAACTAGATAACAGTTGTTGATTTGGCAGAAACACCACCAACAAAACTTTTCCTGGCATTTGAGTTATAATTCTATTGTGCACCTTGAAGCATGATAAAAAAATTAAGATTTAAAACAGCTATGCCTTATGTGGAAACACTAGGGAGGAAATGAAATTCATATGTATCCTCCAATCAGTAACCCAGTATCCAAGGAAAGTGAAGACTTTCAATGACATTAGGGTTGGACAAAATAACTGAGAACAAGGATGAAAGAGAGGAATTAACCAAGGACTCACCTCTCCTACACTTTTCATAGAGCTACCAATTCGGCTAGAAGTGCCGTGAAAACGATCAAGGTCCCAGCGAGGAATCTTAGTAACCATGTAATCCAGGCTCGGTTCAAAGCAGGCTGATGTTTTCCCTGATACCACGTTCTTGATTTCTGGAAGTGGAATTCCTAGGGCAATCTTTGCAGCAATGAATGCCAATGGGTAGCTATAAAGGAGGAGACATTTTTTTTTTCTTTCAGCAGTAAGTATTAAAAACAGCTCAAAATATAAATGGGTTTTTCTTAGAAATTCTGGTATTATTTCACATCAAGGTATAAAACACACCTGATTCTCAGTTCTGTATGAAAATTTAAGAGCTCCTTATAAAATAAAGTCAGTCATGATAAAGTACAGAGGCACAGATCACAAAAGAGTTCACTGTCTATGCCTGACATGCAGTGCTACAACTCCCAACCTTCACGTCTTCAACCCAAAATCAATAGCTTCCTTGATAAATAAAGTACTTACTTGTGTATAATTTCCACTAAGATAAGAATCTGCAAAATATTCTTTTATAAAAATATATACATGTTTGCACCTAGGAAGATGGTGGAGTTAGCTGGTACTATGGGGTATGTAAAGGTCATAAAATGCAGTCCTTGAAAGTCTGAGTCCTTGCTCTGTTTCCAAATTATCTTTGAACTTTGGGCTCCTTACACAATTAACACTCTGGAAACTTGACCATACTCTTCTGGAATGTCAGTTTGGGTAGCTGTATTTGAAAAATTAATTCACAGAACTATAGAATTACATATGAGTCCTTTAGTACAACTTCCCCACCTAAGAGGTGAAGAAACTGACAGAGACATTAGTGATGTATCCAAAGTCCCAAAATTAGTAGAAGGACCAGAAGGAGAACTCAGGTCTCCTGACTCTTGTTTAGCTCATCACTCCTTCCACACTCCATATAGCACTGTCTAGCTACATAAAAATAGCTTTAGAGGTAATTTTTTTTTTTTTTTTTTTTTTTTTTTTGCAGTACGCGGGCCTCTCTCACTGTTGTGACCTCTCCCGTTGTGGAGCACAGTTTCCGGACGCACAGGCTCAGCGACCATGGCTCACGGGCCCAGCCGCTCCACGGCATGTGGGATCTTCCCGGACCGGGGCACGAACCCGTGTCCCCTGCATTGGCAGGCGGACTCTCAACCACTGCACCACCAGGGAAGCCCAGTAATATTTTTTAAATGTCATGTAATTTAAATACCAGATGTTAAAGATATTAATAGAAACAAAAGATATTAATTAGTGTTCCTTCCAGTCATGCTTACTAGCAATTGTTAAATAGATACAAATTTATTTATTTAGTTGCAAGATTTACCTATAGAAAAAACATACTGTTGTTTGGTCTTGTGAAGTTTTGCTAAAATAAAATAATGTGATTGCATTCTTGAGACAAGTGAACTCTATTATTTGTCCAAAATTTGTTATATACCTAAAAAAGTCAGTGAAGGACTAAAATTAAGGATTAATTTGTACTTTTTAACAACATCTGCAAAGTGCAATTAAGAAGCAGATTTTTCACAGCCTGCTTTGACCACTCAGATCTTGATTAGTTTATGATTAGCCAGCAAACAAAGCCAGCTAGCAATACCATTTGCCTCAATCTGGCAGCAGGCTCATTAATAACCATGTCCATAGGACATGACTGGGAGTCAGCATACAAAAATGGGGACTATAGTTTGCAAATGCAGCACAGTCTTCCACTAACTTTCAATTTTCCAGTTCAATCTGCAAACCCATGGTCAATCGTTCTGGCCTTACCCAGTAGCTTTTGAGGCCAGGGCAGAGCTTCGGGACAGTCTGGCATTCACTTCAATGATGCAGTATTCCATTGAGGTAGGATGAAGGGCAAACTGAATGTTGCATTCACCCACAATGCCCAAGTGGCGAACGACATTGATTGAAACACGTCTCAACAACTGAAACTCCACATTGGAGAGCGTCTGGGCAGGGGCCACAACAACTGAATCACCTGTACATCCAAGCAACACTTGTTATTTGGTAGCATATCTAAATAATCAACTTTAGTAACTTAACAAGAAACAGAATAGGCTGAGGGTTTGCTGGGAAAAGAATTATCTTAGGGAAATACATACAAGGCACATTCCCTCTGATGGTTTTACCTGTATTATTCTGACATTATTTACAGAAATCACTCTAAGCTTTCCCAAGATCATGAAGCTATCAAGGCTTAGTCATCTACTTACTGGATTGACATTAACTTCTTCAATTTCCCTTCTATGTCTCATAAATTAGCTCTCAAGTTCTTCCTTCCATAAAATATCAGCTCCTCTTCACCCAGACTGGCTCTCACCCATCCATTTTCTAAATCTCATCCTTTCCCATTTTCTCACTTCTCTCCAATTATAGGCCCCTGTATCTTCAATCTCTTAGTCCTTAGTCACCATCCCTTCTGCCTACAAACAAGCTCAGATCACTACAGGCTCAAGAAGTCCCTCTCTGAACTGCCAGATGGTTATAAGAACCAACTCTCTCATTCCTTACATGACTAAACCTTTTGAAAATTTACCAGTTCTTCTTATCACTCAGAGTCATATAATTCCTTTCCATACGGCTCACATAACCAACTTTGCACTGAAACTGTCCTCTTGAACATCCAAAAGCAAACATTAAATCTTCATTCTTGAACTTTCATAGTATTTTCTACAGTCAAAACCAAAGCTCTTTTATAAAATATTTTTGTGCATTGGCTTATATGGTAACTATCATTCCCTTCTTTTTCTTCAACACCAATCCGTCCTTTTTCTTCTGCCCTATAAATCTAAATGTTTCCCAGGGTTTGGTCCTTGACCCTATTCTCTTTCCTTCTACACCTATGCCCTTGAACTCTTAGTCTATGCTTTCAGCTTCCGCTATTTTCTTTATACCAAGACTTCCAATGACCTTGAATCAACTTCTTTATTTCTATCCTCTTTCCTGAATTCCAGCTCTACATTCTCTTCTTGAGATTTCCGCCCACTTTTAAACTTTAGCATTTCTAAATCCTAAGTCATCATCTTTGCCCTCTAGTCTAACTAGTTTCCCTTCCTGAGAAACCTATTTATTTCATCTATTTCTATTTATTGTGGCTATTTTCTCATTCACTTGGTGACTAACACCCAGTCTGCTTCAAGCCTTCTTAACCTCATGCCTTACTTCTCAACACCAAGTCTTACAGATTTTACCTTCACAGTATTGCTTATATTTAACCCCTTCCTCAAATTAAATCAGGATAATAATATCTGCCCTACTTCAGAGGGTTTCTGTGAAGATCAAATTAAATATGAGAGTATTTTCAATGCTGTAAAATACTATATATGTGTAAAATTTTATCACTAATGTGTATGCTAAGAATAGTAATTTAAAGAAAAGAACTTAATAAAGACTGCTATGAGCCATCAGAGATGTGAGCTGAAGCCATTACCATAATGCTTGAAGATTCCTTGCCTACCTGTATGAACGCCCATGGCATCAACATTTTCCATGCTACAGACAGTGACACAGTTGTCATCAGCATCTCGGACCACTTCATATTCTATTTCTTTCCAACCTGTCACTGACCTCTCCACCAGAATCTGGTTGGTCATAGCAAAGGCCTGGAAATTGGTGACAAAAGACATCAAAGAGTAAGGAAAGGCACTAGCATTAACATGGCTATTTGGCAAAGCGCCCTGGCCTAAATCCTGGTCTGCACTGAAGTCTCAAGCTTAGTCTCCATCCTCCTCTATGCTCCAGAAGGCACAATGTGTCGGAAAATCAGTGAGGTACTAGGAATAGCATTCTGCAGTGAATATGCTTGATTTACATTATTGAGGCTTGCCATTCAAAGTGCTGATATGACATTAAATCAAACTAATTTAGGAAAAAGAGAAAATAATTGAGCAATCAGGCAAAGGGAAATGAAATTATTTTTGCAGCTAGGCTTCTGTGAAAGCAGAGATGTGATAAGTGCAAATAAATATGGAAAAATAAGTCTAAAGATTCTGTCTTTCTCTAAAATAGCTGAGGGTGCTTTGTAAAGAACACACACAATAAAAGTCAGTTGATGTTGATGAGGAGAAGAAAGGAGATGATGATGGTTGTAAACAGTTAGCCAAGATGGCATATGAAACTTGGGAATTAAAAGAATCATACACGACTATTATTATGGGTAATCACTGCCTAAGTGCTTAAATACTGAATCGTGTATCATGCCTGCCTGATTAAACAGATATGAATTAGTATAATTATCATTCCTTATTTACTCTGTACCCACTGGTGGGTAGAATGCTGAACCCAAAATCTGAAAGAGGTGGTCTCCGACCTTAGGACATTTAGTGGCTGAAAATCCAAGACAGAAATGTCCCTTTGTCTCATAATATATATTTTTTTATGGCAATGAAACTAAAAGAAAGCAACTGGGGAAAGTAATTTGAATTTTTCAAATTATTAGCAGGTAGCATAATGAAATAATAACTCAATGTAAGTTATTCCATGATGTGTCTCAACACTGTTTTTTTAACCTCAGCAAACACTACAGGCTCCAGCATGTGCGCTTCAAAATGTAACACAGTTGTCCCCACAGCTACCCATGATGAGGTTTTCAAAGTGGTTAGGAAAATCTGTAGCCAGTGTGAACAATTTAATAATGATTTATTTGTCATTAGCATAGCCTGCTAATAGAAAAAAAAAATCTGGGAAACAAAGGAGATGAATCTGAGTAAGGCTTTTGCATTCTAATGGAGTAGACCGGACACAAGGACTATTGAGATCATCTTCACCTGTTGCCTCAGCTTCCTCTTTCTCTTTCAAGTCTCATATTTTATACAAAGATTAATTAAGGGACCTAGATCAGGTTAATGCAGTTTCTAATAATGCTAAATATAATCTCAAGAGAGTAAGCGGTAGCTTGGGATATAACAATACAAGTCATTATTCTCAAATGAAAAGCTAGGGTTTCAACAAAGAAAACCATTCAAC
This sequence comes from Mesoplodon densirostris, assembly GCF_025265405.1. Taxonomy (NCBI): domain Eukaryota; kingdom Metazoa; phylum Chordata; class Mammalia; order Artiodactyla; family Ziphiidae; genus Mesoplodon; species Mesoplodon densirostris. The sequence continues at coordinate 27,116,756 of NC_082668.1, forward strand.
AGCTTACTAACTATTTTAGAGGAATATAAATAATTTTAAAATATCCCATTCCAAAGTTGTCTTCATTGTAAATATTTTTAGAGAACTGAGTATTTAGAATGCTTTTTATACTGTAAAAAATACATTTTTAATTGAGAATAAGTATACATTGGTCACAACTGACAGTAATAATGAGGTTGTTAATACTAAAAACATTGGTTGGGGGAGACCTTCAAGATGGCGGAAGACTAAGACGCGAAGATCACCTTCCTCCCCACAGATACATCAGAAATACATCTACATGTGGAACAACTCCTACAGAACACCTAGAACGCTGGCAGAAGACCTCAGACCTCCCAAAAGGCAAGAAACTCCCCACGTACCTAGGTAGGGCAAAAGAAAAAAGAATAAACAGAGACAAAAGGATAGGGACGGGACCTGCACCAGTGGGAGGGAGCTGTGAAAGAGGAAAGGTTTCCACACACTAGGAAGCCCCTTCGCGGGCGGAGACTGCGGGTGGCGGAGCGGGTGAGCTTCGGAGCCACGGAGGAGAGCGCAGCAACAGGGATGCAGAGGGCAAAGTGGAGAGATTCCCGCACAGAGGATCGGTGCTGACCAGCACTCACCAGCCCGAGAGGCTTGTCTGCTCACCCGCGGTGGGTGGGAGGCTGGGAGCTGAGGCTCGGGCTTCGGAGGTCAGATCCCAGGGAGAGGACTGGGGTTGGCTGCGTGAACACAGCCTGAAGGGGCTAGTGCACCACGACTAGCCGGGAGGGAGTCCGGGAAAAAAGTCTGGACCTGCCTAAGAGGCAAGAAACCATTGTTTCGGGGTGCACGAGGAGAGGGGATTCAGAGCACCGCCTAAACGAGCTCCAGAGATGGGCGCGAGCTGCGGCTATCAGCGCAGACACCAGAGACAGGCATGGACATGAGACGCTAAGGATGCTTCTGCAGCCACTAAGAAGCCTGTGTGCGAGCACAGGTCACTATCCACACCTCCCCACCCGGGAGCCTGTGCAGCCCGCCACTGCCAGGGTCCCGGGATCCAGGGACAACTTCCCCAGGAGACTACATGTTGTGCCTCAGGCTGATGCAACATCACACCAGCCTCTGCCTGCACAGGCTCACCCTGCATTCTGTACCCCTCCCTCCCCCTGGCCTGAGTAAGCCAGAGCCCCCTAATCAGCTGCTATTTTAAACTTGTACTGTCTGAGCGAGAACAGATGCCCTCAGGTGACCTACATGCAGAGGGGGGGCCAAATCCAAAGCTGAACCCCAGGAGCTATGGGAACAAAGAGGAAGGGAAATCTCTCCCAGCAGCCTCAGGAGCAGTGGATTAAATATCCACAATCAACTTGATGTACCCTGAATCTGTGGAATACCTGAAGAAACAACGAATCATCATGAAATTGAGGCAATGGACTTTGGGAGCACAGATATATATATTTTTTTCCTTTGTCTCTTTTTGTGAGTGTGTATGTGTATGCTTCTTTGTGTGATTTTGTCCCTATAGCTTTGCTTTTACCATTTGTCCTAGGGTTCTGTCTGTCTGCTTTTTTTTTTTTTTTGGTATAAATTTAGTGCTTGTTATTATTGGTGGATTTGTTTTTTGGTTTGGTTGCCCTCTTCTTTCTTTTTTCCTTTTTTTATTACTTTTAAATATTACTATTTAAAAAAATTATTTTTTATTTTTTATTTTAATAACTTAATTTTGTTGGTTTTTTTCTTTCTTTCTTTCATTTTCTTTCCCATTTCTTCTGAGCTGTGTGGATGACTGGGTCTTGGTGCTCCAGCTGGGTGTCAGGACTGTGCTCTGAGGTGGGAGAGCTGAGTTCAGGACATTGGTCCTCAAGACATGTCCCAGCTCCACATAATATTAAACGGCGACAGTTCACCCAAAGATCTCCATCTCAACGCTAAGAACCAGCTCCACTCAACGACCAGCAAGCTACAGTGCTGGACACCCTATGCCAAACAACTAGCAAGACAGGAATGCAACCTAACCCATTAGAAGAGAGGCTGTCTAAAATCATAAGGACAAAGACAACACAAAACACACCACCGGACGCAGACCTGCCCACGAGAAACACAAGATCCCGCCGCATTCACCAGAACACAGGCACTAGTCCCGTACACCAGGAAGCCTACACAACCCACTGAACCAACCTTAGCATCTGGGGGCAGGCACCAAAAACAACAGGAACTATGAACCTTCAGCCAGCAAAAAGGAGACCCCAAAAACAGTAAGTTAAAAAAAAATGAGAAGACAGAGAAACACACAGCATATGAAGGAGCAAGATAAAAACCCACCAGACCTAACAAATGAAGAAGAAATAGGCAGTCGACCTGAAAAAGAATTCAGAGTAATGATAGTAAAGATGATCCAAAATCATGGAAATAGAATAGAGAAGATACAAGAAATGTTTAACAAGGACCTAGAAGAACTAAAGAGCAAACAAAAAATGATTAACAACACAATAAATGAAATTAAAAATTCTCCAGAAGGAATCAATAGCAGAATAACTGAGGCAGAAGAATGGATAAGTGACCTGGAAGATAAAATAGTGGAAATAACTACTGCAGAGCAAAATAAAGAAAAAAGAATGAAAAGAATAGAGGACAGTCTCAGAGACTTCTGGGACAACATTAAATGCACAAATGTTCAAATTATAGGGATCCCAGAAGAAGAATAGAAAAAGGAAGGGACTGACAAAATATTTGAAGAGATCATAGCTGAAAACTTCCCTAATATGGAAGAGGAAATAGTTAATCAAGTCCAGGGAGTGCAGAGAGTCCCATACAGGAAAAATCCAAGGAGAAACACACCAAGAAACATATTAATCAAACTATCAAAAATTAAATACAAAGAAAAAATATTAAAAGCAGAAAGGGAAAAGCAATGAATAACATACAAGGGAATCCCCATAAGGTTAACAGCTGATCTTTCAGCAGAAACTCTGCAAGACAGAAAGGAGTGGCAGGACATATTTAAAGTGATGAAAGGGAAAAACCTACAACCAAGATTATTACTCTACCTAGCAAGGAACTCATTGAGATTCGACGGAGAAATAAAAACCTTTAGAGACAAGCAAAAGCTAAGTAAATTCAGCACCAGCAAAACAGCTATACAACAAATGCTAAAGGAACTTCGCTAGCCAGGAAACACAAGAGAAGGAAAAGACCTACAATAACAAACCCAAAACAATTAAGAAAATGGTAATAGGAACATACATATTGATAACTACCTTGAAAGTAAATGGATTAAATGCTCCAATCAAAAGACACAGAATGGGGCCTCCCTGGTGGCGCAGTGGTTGAGAGTCCGCCTGCCGATGCGGGGGATGCGGGTTCGTGCCCCGGTCTGGGAGGATCCCATATGCCGCGGAGCGGCTGGGCCCGTGAGCCATGGCCGCTGGGCCTGCGCGTCCGGAGCCTGTGCTCCGCAACGGGAGAGGCCACAACAGTGAGAGGCCCGCATACCGCAAAAAAAAAAAAAAAAAAAAAAAAAAAGACACAGAATGGCTGAATGGATGCAAAAACAAGACCTATATACATGCTGTCTACAAGAGCCCTACTTCAGACCTAGGGACACAAAGAGACTGAAAGTGAGGGGATGGAGAAAGATACTCCATGCAAATGGAAACCAAAAGAAAGCTGGAGTAGCAATTTTCATATCAGGCAAAATAGACATTAAAATAAAGACTATTACAAGAGACAAAGAGGACACTACATATTGCTCAAGGGATCAATCCAAGAAGATATAGCTATTTAAAATATTTATGCACCCAAGGTAGGAGCACCTCAATACATAAGGAAAATGTTAACAACCAAAAAAGGGGAAATCGACAGTAACACAATCATAGTAGGGGACTTTGACACCCCACTTTCACCAATGAACAGGTCATCCAAAATTAAAATAAATAAGGCAACACAAGCTTTAAATGATACATTAAACAAGAAAGACTTAATTAATATTTATATGACATTCCATCCAAAAACAACAGAATACACTTTCTTCTCAAGTGCTCATGGAACATTCTCCATAATAGATCATATCTTGGGTCACAAATCAAGCACTGGTAAATATAAGAAAATTGAAATTTATCAAGTATCTTTTCTGACCACAACACTACGAGACTAGACATAAATTACAGGGAAAAATCTGTAAAAAATAGAAACACATGGTGGCTAAAAAATACACTACTTAGTAACCAAGAGATCACTGAAGAAATCAAAGAGAAAATCAAAAAATACCCAGAAACAAATGACAATAAAAACATGATGACCCAAAACCTATGGGATGCAGCAAAAGCACTTTTAAGAGGGAAGTATATAGCAATACAATCTTACCTCAAGAAACAAGAAACACCTCAAATAAACAAACTAACATTACACCTAAAGCGATTAGAGAAAGAAGAACAACAAAACACCAAAGTTAGCAAAACGAAAGAAATCATAAAGATCAGATCATAAATAAATGAAAAACAAAAGAAGCAAACAACAGCAAAGATCAATAAAACTAACAGCTGGTTCTTTGAGAAGATAAACAAAATTGATAAACCATTAGCCAGACACAGCAAGAAAAAAAGGGAAAAGACTCAAATCAATAGAATTAAAAATGAAAAAGAAGTAACAACTGACCCTGCAGAAATACAAAGGATCATGAGAGATTACTACAAGCAAATATATGCCAATAAAATGGGCAACCTAGAAGAAATGGACAAACTCTTAGAAATGCATACCTTTCTGAGACTGAACCAGGAAGAAACAGAAAATATAAACAGACCAATCACTAGCATTGAAATTGAGACTGTGATTAAAAATCTTCCAAGAAACAAAAGCTCAGGATGAGATGGCTTCTCAAACAAATTCTATAAAATATTCAGAGAAGAGCTAACATCTATCCTTCCAAAACTCTTCCATAATATAGCAGAGGGAGGAACTCTCCCCAACTCATTCTATGAGGCCACCATCATCCTGATACCAAAACCAGACAAAGATGTCACAAAGAAAGAAAACTACAGGCCAATATCACTGATGAACATAAATGCAAAAATCCTCAACAAAATACTAGCAAACAGAATCCAACAGGACATTAAAAGGATCATACACCATGATCAAGTGGGGTTTATCCAGGAATGCAAGGACTCTTCAATATATGCAAATCAATCAATGTGATACATAGTATTAAGAAACTGATGTTAAAAACCATATGATCATCTCAGTAGATGCAGAAAAAGCTTTCAACAAAATTCAACACCCATGTATGATAAAAACACTCCAGAAAGCAGGCATAGAGGGAATTTATCTCAACATAATAAATGCCATATATGACAAACCCAGAGCCAACATCTTTCTTAATGCTGAAAAACTGAAACCATTTCCACTAGGATCAGGAAAAAGACAAGGTCGCCCACACACACCACTATTATTCAACATAGTTTTGGAAGGTTTAGCCACAGCAATCAGAGAAGAAAAAGAAATGAAAGGAATCCAAATTGGAAAAGAAGAAGTAAAGCTGTCACTGTTTGCAGATGACATGTCACTATACATAGAGAATCCTAAAGACTCTACCAGAAAATTACTAGAGCTAATCTATGAATTTGGTAAAGTGGCAGGATACAAAAGTAATGCACAGAAATCTCTTACATTCCTATACACATATGATGAAAAATCTGAAAGAGAAGTTAAGGAAACACTCACATTTACCATTGAAAAAAGAATAAAATACCTGGAATTAAACCTACCTAAGGACACAAAAGACCTGTATGCAGAAAACTGTAAGACACTGATGAAAGAAATTAAAGTTGATACAAACAGATGGAGAGATATACCATGTTCTTGGATTGGAAGAATCAACTTTGTGAAAATGACTATACTGCCCAAAGGAATCTACAGGGTCAATGCAATCCCTATCAAACTAGCAATGACATTTTTCAGAGAACTAGAACAAAAGATTTCACAATTTGTATGGAAACAAAAAAGACCCCAAATAGCCAAAGCACTATTGAGAAAGAAAAACAGATCTGAAGGAATCGGGCTCCCTGACTTCAGACTACACTACAAAGCTACAGTAATCAAGACAGTATGGTACTGGCACAAAAACAGAAATAGAGATGAATGGAACAGGATAGAAAGCCCAGAGATAAACCCACACACATATGGCACCTTATCTTTGATAAAGGAGGCAGGAATGTACAGTGGAGAAAGGACAGCCTCTTCAATAAGTGGTGCTAGGAAAACTGTACAGGTACATGTAAAAGTATGACATTAGAACACTCCCTAACAGCATACACAAAAATAAGCACAAAATGGATTAAAGACCTAAATGTAAGGCTAGAAACTTTCAAACTCTTAGAGGAAATCATAGGCAGAACGCTCTGTGATGTAAATCACAGCAAGATCCTTTTTGACCCACCTCCTAGAGAAATGGAAATAAAAACAAAAATAAACAAATGGGACCTAATGAAACTTAAAAGTTTTTGCACAGCAATGGAAACCATAAACAAGACCAAAAGACAACCCACAGAATGGGAGAAAATATTTGCAAATGAAGCAACTGACAAAGGATTAATCTCCAAAATTTACAAGCAGCTCATGCAGCTCAATATCAAAAAAACAAAAAACCCAATTCAAAAATGGGCAGAAGATCTAAATAGACATTTCTCCAAAGAAGATATACAGACTGCCAACAAACACATGAAAGGATGCTCAACATCATTAATCAATCTTGCTAGGGGCAAGACAGGAATAAAGACACAGACCTACTAGAGAATGGACTTGAGGATATGGGGAGGGGGAAGGGTAAGCTGTGAGAAAGTGAGAGAGTGGCATGGACATATATACAGTACCAAACGTAAAATAGATAGCTAGTGGGAAGCAGCCGCATAGCACAGGGAGATCAGCTCAGTACTTTTTGACCACCTAGAGGGGTGGGATAAGGAGGGTGGGAGGGAGGGAGAGGCAAGAGGGAAGATATATGGGCACATATGTATATGTATAACTGATTCACTTTGTTATAAAGCAGAAACTAACACACCATTGTAAAGCAATTATAGTCCAATAAAGATGTAAAAAAAAAGAACACTCCCTAACACCATACACAATAATAAACTCAAAATTGATTAAAGACCTAAATGTAAGTCCAGACACTATAAAACTCTTAGAAGAAAACATAGGCAGAACATTCTATGACATAAATCACAGCAAGATTCTTTTTGACCCACCGCCTAGAGAAATGGAAATCAAAGCAAAAATAAACAAAAGGAACCTAATGAAACTTAAAAGCTTTTGCATAGCAAAGGAAATCATAAACAAGACGAAAAGACAACCGTCAGAATGGGAGAAAATATTTGCAAATGAAGCAACTGACAAAAGATTAATCTCCAAAATTTACAAGCAGCTCATGCAGCTCAATATCAAAAAACACAACAACCCAATCCAGTAATTGGCAGAAGACCTAAATAAACATTTCTCCAAAGAAGATATACAGATTGTCAACAAGCACATGAAAGAATGCTCAACATCACTAATCAGTAGAGAAATGCAACTCAAAACTACAATGTGATATCACCTCACACCAGTCAGAATGGCCATCATCAAAAAATCTAGAAACAATAAATGCTGGAGAGGGTGTGAAGAAAAGGGAATCCTCTTGCACTGTTGGTGGGAATGTAAACTGATGCAGCCACTATGGAGAACAGTATGGAGGTTCCTTAAAAAACTACAAATAGAACTACCATACAACCCAGCAATCCCACTACTGGGCATATACCCTGTGAAAACCATAATTTAAAAAGAGTCATGTACCACAATGTTCATTGCAGCTCTATTTACAATAGCCAGGACATGGAAACAACCTAAGTGTCCATCGACAGATGAATGGATATAGAAGTGGCTCATATATACAATGGAATATTACTCAGCCATAAAAAGAAACAAAATTGTTATTTGTAGTGAGGTGGATGGACATAGAATCTGTCATACAGAGTGAATTAAGTCAGAAAGAGAAAAACAAATACCATATGGTAACACGTATATATGGAATCTAAAAAAAAAAAGTTTCTGAAAAACCTAGGGGCAGGACAGTAATAAAGATGCAGACATAGAGAATGGCCCTGAGGACACAGGGAGGGGTAAAGGCAAGCTGGGACGAAGTGAGAGAGTGGCATGGACTTATATATACTACCAAATGTAAAATAGATAGCTAGTGGGAAGCAGCCACATAGCACAGGGAGATCAGCTCGGTGCTTTGTGACCACCTAGAGGGGTGGGATAGGGAGGGTGGGAGGGAGACGCAGGAGGGAGGAGATATGGGGATATATGTATATGTATAGCTGATTCAGTTTGTTATAAAGCAGAAATTAACACACCATTGTAAAGCAATTATACTCCAATAAAGATGTTAAAAAAATTAAAAAATTAAAAAAAATCAAAACATTGGGAACATCTAATATGCTAGAGGAAAAAAATGTATACCTCCATAAACATGTCTTTTCTTTAAATACATGATTCAGAAGTCCAGATGGAAACAAGGAACATTTATATTAGATATGTTTCCCTTTGGGTTTTTTTTTTTTTTTTGGCAACTTTAGAAAAACTCAATCCAATTTGTAGACATGTACGTTTGTCATTGCAGTTATTAAAATACATTTAATTTTATTTGTTTGTTCTCAAATCTTATGTCAACAATTCAAGGGCTCATTCTTTTTCACTCTAAAAAGTAAATAATGATAAAGGTATAAACTCTGCTTGATATTTATTCAGCACCCCTAAAAATAGCCGTCACAATAAATCTGTCAGCTTCATATCCATAATTGCTACATGGAAAGTTACATGAGCCTCTTTGCCTACACACATATTCATTCATTCAACAAGCATTTACTGAGCCCCAGTACTGCAAGACACTGCTCTATTCTGTGGGAGTAGAGTGTGGGCAAAAGTCGCTGATTTCATGAAGCATGATTTCTGTGTTAATTTCTAATTTATTTTTTGGAGCACATCTTAACTTTCAAGATCTTCCCTTTAATACTTAAGAAGAGGAGTATTCAGAAATAAAGTGATTTTTATGTAAATGGTAAGCACTCAGATTTCACTTTTGCTTATATAAGTGTGTGGCAGTTGGCAGAGTAATCACTCATAGTACTAAGAGGTTTATATTAAACATGTTAGGTTAAACACCTGAATTTGAGGTAAAGCTAAACTACTCAATGTGTTTTATTTCCCTTACCGGATGTCATCCATGTCTTATTGTTTCAAAGGATAATGGCAAAATAGGACATTATATTGTTTTTTTTTTTAAACCACTAAAATATATTTTAGCATGATGGGTGTTTTGGAGCAGATTTTGTAGCAGAGGGAGATGGAACTGGATTGACTGCCTATCAATGAAATCAATAGACAGTACAGTAAAGACGGACTTTGGGTTAATGCTATGTTCCAGTGTAAGTAATTGCACTGTATTTCCCTTTCAAAAGTGTCATCTCTTGGACAACAATTTAGAGATGTGGCAGTGATTTATAAACAGAGAAAAGGTTATTTCTTAGCTACATAACTTTCTCTAATTGAAAGACTATATATATCTCAGGGAGTTTTCTTGGCTGGTCAGAATTTGGTCTGCGAAAATACATACCTTTGTGCTGAGGTCCAGTAAGGTCTCCCTATTAGGACAGATGCCTGAGCCTAGCCCGCCCAGGGCATAGGCAGAACGGATCATCACCGGGTAGCCAATGGTGTCTGCCGCCTTTAGTGCATCCTCAACCTGTCAACAAGAACAAGGACTCAGAGTTTTAGAAGCTGACAGTAGAAAAGACCAACCAAGAGAGTCTGGTAATTCAGGTAAGTCAGTTTATTTGGAAAAAATGACTATGGAAATGTTCAATTATTCCCTCATCTCCTTCTGAAAAACAAGTGTTATTTTACAAATTTTACGTTAAATTTTAGAATTTTTTAATATACAGTGAAGGCTCTTTTTTAACACCTTTGGGGTAAATTTTATTTTGCAATATAAAAAATAAAACAATGGCCAGAGGTGAGATAGTTGCCATTAATTTGAAAATGGGAGCTACATTGAATTTTTAAGTTCAGTTTAAAAGTCTTCGTCTCTTAACAAAACAAGGTTTTCTAGTACAGAATCTAACTTGATATTACTGCAATAAGCCATTAGGAATATTACATAGAAAGAGATTGTTTATTTTTCAAGTTCAGTCAGAGAGTAGTCTCAGAAGCTTGGGATTTTTTTTTTTTTAAACTTACAGAATACAGCATATGTTGGCTATATTTTTCTGTCATGGAATATTATTACACTACCAATGGGAATGTAATTATACCTTTCCCGTATGCCTGTTTCTCATCCTAAGGAAGCAAGGACATAATTAAATCTGGCAATGAAAGAATAAATATACGGCAGGAGCTCTCCACATGTTCAGCAGAGCTATCCTGGGATTGTTCCTGATTGACAGCTTTGCAACACGCTATATACTTGATAGCATGCTTTTCTGAAAACATACATAGCCCACTTTTAGTTGTCACAGCAGTACTTGCCTTATCCCAGAGGATTTGCCTATTTCTACAATGAGGAAGTTGCATCAGAAACTGTCTCCAGTACCCCCATTTCACTGACTGAAACCTGGAATAAAGTCAGGAACAAAAAGAGATGTACAGGAAGCTGATCTTTTCCTGGCACCTGGTAATAGCCCATCAATGGTCACAGGATACGATGGAAAATGATTAAGAGAAATGCAAAACAATCTGTCCTCTTTAACCATCTAAGCCACAGGTTTCTCAGTCATAAATATTACTGATTAGATCCAATGGCTTTTTTTTCTAGATAATTTTATTGTAAAATGTTTATTCCATTCTAACAAAAAAAAATTATTTTTTGGCCATGATGCACAGCATGCAGGATCTTATTTCCCCACCCAGGGATAAAATCTGTGCCCCCTGCAGTGGAAACACAGAGACAACCACTGGACCACCAGGGAAGTCCCTAAAAAAAAATTTAAATTCAACCATTTCCCATTTGCATGACATTCGCACTTACAAAATGTGTGACTGATCCCAGGAAGAAGGTAAAAATTACTTTGGCATTGCAAGTTGATATGGTTCTTTGTTTTGATTCAGGAGATTTGATACTCAGGTCACTTCAACCATTGATAAACCACATCATCTTTGAGCTTATGCTTCCCTTTTCATAAAAATAAACTATTAATACCTGTCCCTAATGTTTTAGCATTGAATGCCACAATTAATACAGTGTCTCTGAAGTAATAACACATTTCTGGAAGATAACATATACAAATATAATACTTTATTATTTTTAGGCACGACAAATCATTCTCTCTACAACGCAAGACACATAATGGTCCTGTTTCTCCATAACGAAGATTTCTTACCGATTCCACTGCAAAGCTTGGAGCAATCTTTTCATTAATCTCATTTAGTTTGTCTGAGAACAGCTGTCTATCTTCTGTGGCCATAATGGATTCAACTGAGGTTCCCAGGACTTTCACGCCATATTCCTTGAGCACACCTCTCTTAAATAGTTCCACTCCTACAGAAAAACAAAATAAATCAGTTTTTAACATATCAAACTCTTATGTTTTCTATAACAGGTATCTGAATACAACTTTTAAAAAAAAATCTTACTCCAAAAAGCCACCAGAGTCCACAACAGAATTGCACTTAGAGTAAAAAAATTTTTGAAAGAAAAATTCTGAAGACATTTTAGTAAAACATTTTGCTGGTGCTACTATTATGTATATTATCACCTTCTCCAAATGATTTTTATTATTCTCATTAATAAAAATCGTAGGATTACAGTGAGCCTTAAGATTTTAGTATATTTCATTTCCTTCTGCGGAAGTTCTATTCCTATAATGAGCTTCTCTTATGTAAATAATCTCAGTGATGTGGGTATCTATCTAGGTTAAAAATTAACAAAATCGTTTGTGTTCCCACTAACTTAACATCTAACTTTGGCTGTTTCTTATAGTTGACATACAAATTATATCACCAACTGCTTACCCAAACTAGCCAATGAGATTCTCATTCATGATCTAATTCTAAAGGTATGAAATATTTTAAATAGGACAGAGCATTGGACTCAGCAGATGCATGAAGGGATGGTAGAGAGACTGATCTATGTAAACATGAAAATATATGTGAAAGTCAAATGCCACAGGGCTGATACATAAGAGCACAGAGCACTTAATCAATGTTAATTCCCCTTTTTCACTCATAATAGTTCTCAGAGTTTCACTGGTAACAGAGAAAAGCAGTATCCGGGGACGGAGGATGGGGACTCAAAAAACCTACTCAGTCACCCTGGAGCATTAAAGCAAAAGGTTTCTTTTTGTCCCCCAGCTGTTCTGTGAAATGAACTGGTAATGTTCATCATGTGACATTTTCAGGTGGCTGTTTACTAAGCTTCCTCACACAGTGGAAAACTTTTATGAACACACAGAGCACAACTGCTAAATAAATTCAAACAAAAAAATATTATATATAAGTGTGTGAACCAAAACTCTGCAATTAAACTTAAAAGAACTCACCACAGTTCAGAGCTGTCTGGCCACCCATGCCTAGAATTAATCCATCTGGCCGTTCTGCCTTGATAACCTCTGTGACAAACTGAGGGGTGATGGGGAGGAAGTAGACAGTATCTGCTTGCTTTAAGCCCACTTCATTGGTTTGCACCGATGCAATGTTTGGGTTCATCAGGACAGTTTTGACATTTTCTTCCTGAAAGAAACAAAAAGATCTAGAATCTTAATATATGGTCTAAAGAGAAAAATCATGTTCAAATGAAGGGTATTATCAGGTAACAAAACTTTTAGGTTATTCTGTGGGCTCTAGAGATCAGTAATGGGACCAGTGTGAATGGAAGTTAAAGGATGACAAACATTTGGTAAAAGGAAGGAAGAAAACTGCTTGAAAATAAAACTATCCAAAAAGAGCTGGCTACCTCATGAGGATCACCCTGAATTCCTTGTCACTGTAGGTATCAAGGAAAGCTGGAGATGTTTTCTATAGAATTTGACTGGAGGTCCACAAATACTACTCAATTTTACAGCTCAGTCGACCTTAAAAGAATAAAATATTCCAAATTTTTTTGAATGAGTAAAACATAAAATGGAAAAAAGGCAGCATCAAAGCTGCTTCCTTTTCTAACATTTATTGAAGAACTGCATTGAGCATACATTTTAAATGCAAGATAATGTGTTCCCTTCTAGCTGGAAGCACTGAGAGCCTTCTGCTGGTTTCCATTCTCTTTAGATTTTTATGCCTGCTGTAGTGCTTTGACAAAGACCATTATATAACTGTTTGTACATATTATATAAAAAGAAAATGACCATATGGCAAAAAATAAAAAATAAAAATTTGTGTGTGTGTGAAGATATTCATAGCCCTATCTCATTCCTGACATCTGGAGAGACCCCTAAAATAATTCTTCATATAGGCTACTAAGGATAATAGCGTTATAGACCAGGATGAGGGTGACATTTAGTAAAATAATTATTATGAAATCTGGCCAGATGGTTCTTGTTTTTTTACCTATTAGCATGTCAATTTTGAAGTCTTCTAAAAAGTCAACAAAATATTCATATGAAAGTATAGAAATCATCATTGAAAGCCCTACATATCCTTGGGGGTGCAGTGGATCCAAATGAAAAATTAAATATATTTCATACTATTTTAAATTCAAATAGTGCCTTAAAACTTGTAGTGTACTTTTTTGTTAATTTAGTTGATTTTTATAGCAAGACTATAAAAGAAATTTTCACCGTACAGATGAAGAAACTGAGATTCAATAAGGTTAAGTGACCTGCCAAAGATCATACAGCTGATAAATGACAAAATTAGGGCTCTAATCCAAGTCTTATGACTCAAGTTCTATGCCCTTTCCTCAATATGAGTCCTCTCTAAGATTGTAAGGAACTATTTTAAAGAGTATTGTTAACAAAATATTGAATAGATACATATAGATAAGCAAATGCATTTAAAATATGGGTTAGAATTTAAATAATTGAGTCCAAACAGAGAGCACATTATAAACAGAAGTTATAGAACGTCTCACTACTAGAGAAAAGTACCAATTGATAGGTATTTTGCTAAATATTTTCCTGAATGTGCTATACAATGAATATAGCTATTTTTATAAATCAAATTACATAGGAAAAGGTCCCATAAATTCATGTGATGAGTGTCTATTCAAACCATTTTAATAAATGTTACATCATTTTTTTCTAGTATAATTCCAGCTATAATTTATGCATAATCTAAGTTTTTAAAAATACTTAGTTTGTAAATTCATCTTTATTAACCTCTTAATCACAATACTATATCTAATAATTCCTATTCTTCAGTTCAAATCAATAACTTCACCTTTTGGATGTAATGCATATAAAAAATACAACCTATGAAAATATTAATTCTTTATAAAACTACCAAATAGGATAAAAAATTGCATGCTACTTAAATGTGTTCTAAACCCTTAACACACTTAGACTGTGTTCTAACCAATCTGAACCATTGGATACCCACTAATTATCTATCTAAAGATAAATTGAATCTTAATACAATGAAATAAAGCACACTTTGAAAATGTACACAAAAAACATGTGTGCATGGGGTAAACATCCATGCGTGTATGGAGAGGAGTATTAAAAATAAAAACAAATGGGAAGAAGAGTGAGGTAATTGGGGGGCTGTGTCTGTTTTCAACAGACATCTGTCAGGTGAAAATCTCTGTATATAGAATACTGAATAAAGCATAGAAAAAAAGGAAAATTTTGGCCAACTGTTTTTCTTGTTGGTTGTCCTAGTCTCCTGCTTCCTTCCCTATGTTGCTCTCTCCTAGCCAGGTCTCTTGGTAAGAGTGGCTTGACACCACAAAGCCTATGGCAAGGTCACAGAGAGCTCACATTGACTTTGGATGGCTTGATTAGCTCCAAAATGGGGAATATCCTGGAAAATAAGGACACCAAATAGAAGCCAAGTTAGCTCTTCAATAGAAATATCTTACACTTACAGTGTCAGTTTTCTAAAGGTTTATTTTACTATGATAAAGGTTGGGGATATTTTGAGAGACTCTGAAGAAATAGGGAGGATATTCTTCCCAACTTAGGTATCAAACCCTCTATTCCACTTGAAAATCCAGCCATACCTTCCTGGTAGGTCATCCAGTCCAAGTCACAGATGGGGGAATTAGGTGACCTGCAATAACTTCTAAAGCTTGAACAAAAGGCATTGTTTCCTTTGTTCCTCCAGCTGGATCTTCCCCCTTTCAACCAAAGAGATGCCTGAAGCATCCTGTAGAACATCTGAAGTACTCTAGAGTGCCAGGGATACCCAAATTCCCTCTTTCACACAAAAGACAAATATGTTTTAAAAACTCACTGCCTCATTGAGTAACATCTATAAGAGTAGATTTATGTTTTCAATATAAATAGGTGATAACATAGATAATTCTGGAGATCAATCCAACCTTCTTAATTTGCAGGTGTGCACATTTAAGTTAAAAATCTTTTCTGTGATCAAACGTCGTTTCATATAAGATGTAGAAGGAAATTAATTATAGTGACTTTGAAAAGAGGTAGTGTCATAAATCTAAATTATAAAATACTAATTAGACTCATTAAAGGGAGTGTCTATTAATTCCAGCAAAGATCAGAGTCTCTCACCTTCATGGCTTTTACAGCTTGCGATCCCGAGTAATCAAATTCACCTGCCTGACCAATGGACAGACCTCCGGATCCTAGGATAAGGACTTTGGAAACCTGTAAGCAATAAGAAGATAGCATTGCTTTTATTATTAAGATGGGGAAATTAGTCATTGTTAAGTATGGGAAAGATAAACTACATTGTCTGTGTTTATGTGGTTATTTAAAGTACAATGTTCTGAAATATACATAATATATGAGTAAAAAGACCAACAATTTAAATATCTCTAATTTCAAAAAGGAATTTCCAAAGATCATGTTTTTTTTCACTTAAGTAAAAACTTTTTGGAAGAGGTCTACATTTTAATTAAACATATATAAATATCTAAAAATAACAACATAAATATATATGGAAATGTATATCTATATGTGTATATATAATAAATATAATTTATATATATAATTTTTAGATAAAAATCTCCTTAAAATTTAATTGACTAAATGTATTACTATTCCATGGGTTTCTACTGGACAAAGAATAGGCATAAATACAAACAAGCCCTTCCTAACAAATGAAGAGAAAACACAGGAGGCAAAGGGACACAGGGACATGTTCATATTTACATTTTGCCGTTACTTTGCAGTTCAGTCCAGAAATATTTACAGAAAATACAGTAATGAAAAGATCATGTTTTGGCAGCATACTGAAATTCATACAAATTGTATATATGATTTCATTCAAATAATAATTCTGCTTATTTTTTAACCACGACTGCCAAGCCCTTCAGAGGAGAAAGATGTTCTAGGTCACTGCAAGAGACAAGGACTTGGGAAACTTGTTTTGTATTTATGGAGTATCTACTATGTGCAATGCAATGTAGAATCCCAAATTACACTTTTCCCTCACCATTTAAAAAAAGAAAAGCATCTGAAAAACATGAGTTGATATTTTGAGAAATACACTGTATGGTGGGGTGGCTTCTTTAGCTACCAAGAATCCACAGTTTGATTTCACATTGAGTGGCTGGATTACCTCCCATCTGTCCATCTCAGGAAAAAAGGCTGTCATAGAAATCTTTAAAACAAACCATCTAACTCAATTTATCATTTCATGTAAACATATAAATCAATTATTTTTGTTCATAAAAAGAGGATTTTATATATATTTATATATATATGTATGTATATACTTAAAAATATACATACACCCTTCTAAATTTTATGTAATAATGGTGTGGGTGTAGGTGTGCCTTAACTATGAAGGAAATGTGTAGAAACCTTTCCATATTAAATACATATTCAAACAAATAAGGAGTTGAGTCTTACACTATATTAATCCTTATCTATCTGCTCTTTAGAGGTACTGGGTTGTCCAAAAGTTTGTTTGGGTTTTTCGTTGAAACAAAAATTTCTATCATCTATAATGATTCTGTAGTCTGAACTGCATCTCAAGCTTACATAGGGCTATGGTTTATTGAGTAATGGAAAATATATCAAATTTGAAACTAAATTAAACCTTATTCTCTATTAAATTATTTTCATTACAAATGTTCTAGAAGAAGTGAACATTAAAAGATATGATTTTTAAATCAAAACAGGAAGATTCCAATGAACATCCAATGAATCATCTAGAACAGACCAAATAATTAGATGCTAAAATGATGGGTGACTTCAATATCACCAATCATTTTTCATAGACATCAAAAAGGTTTACATCATTCACTAAAAGAAGTCATCACACAATAGAGAAAATCCAAAATACATAAACCAAAAGGAAGCCCACATATACTGACCTCAACTCGAGATGCTACTAGGGCCGGCTTCGGTAGAACTGATGTAATTGTGGTACCTTTCTCCTTCTTTATCAGTGAGAAAAAGGAATCAAACAGGTACTAGAAAAAACATATAGCCAACTAGTTAGAAGTTTAAAAACTCACAAAATTCTCAGATAAAATACAGTATACCCAGTTCAAGTTGAACTTTAGATAAGCAACAAATAACTTTTTAGGATAAGTATTGCTATGCAGTATTTGTTTTTTGTTTGTTTTTTGTTTTTGTTTTGCCAAAGCTGGCAAAACTAAATATTTACTACTATAAGAATTAGATCAAATAAACACTTCTAACTGCTCATGTCAAATCCTATTAAAAGAAAGTTTTCAATATAGGTATACATATAGCTGATTCACTTTGTTGTACAGCAGAAACTAACACAACATTGTAAAGCAATTATAATCTAGTAAAGATGTAAAAAAAAAAAGTTTTCAGCAGAGAATGAACATTTCAAATAATGCCTTCTGAGAATGTCATTTTCAGCCCCTTAATTATGAAGCATTTTCTTCTTCTAAATAAAATTCTAACTATGCAAAAAAAAATGAAGCTATGTTACTTATGCACCCTAAAGTTAGAAATAACTGGATATTGAAATTTTCTATCAGGTCAAAAATATCTCTAAAGATTGTATTATGTATAAAAATATCTCTAAGGTTATTCTTAAACTTTATCAATGATTTACTTCCACTGTTGCACTAGAGGTGACAAATTTCAACAAAGATATTTATTTTGCAACTATTTGGCAGGACAGGAGAAAAAAAGAACTAAGTGATACTGGATATTACATATCTTAATTTCAGTGTTCCTAATCTGAAGTCCTACTATAGGCAAATAATTTAAATTTTAAGTTAAAAAACTATTAACATGCATTAGGCAATAGATATATGAAACTAAATTTTATTTTTGAGTGTCATCATGGGTAGGTAATGTTGTAGTGACTTTGGCTATTAAGAACCATTCTTTCCTAATAATATTAAAACAAGAACAGGGCCTCCCTGGTGGCGCAAGTGGTTGAGAGTCCGCCTGCCGATGCAGGGGATACGGGTTCGTGCCCCGGTCTGGGAGGATCCCATATGCCGCGGAGCGGCTGGGCCCGTGAGCCATGGCCGCTGAGCCTGCGCGTCCGGAGCCTGCGCGTCCGGAGCCTGTGCTCCGCAACGGGGGAGGCCACAACAGTGAGAGGCCCGCATACCGCAAAAAAAAAAAAAAAAAAAAAAACAAGAACAAAATACAAATATCCGAAAAGGCAACTCAGAGATGAGGAAGTAGAGTCTACAATGGGAAAATTTTTATTCTCCTCTTTGTTTTACCTAGGTGTCTTTTCTGAGAGCATCTGCTGACAAGGAAGAATTGTCAGCATTACTACTGGAGGCCCTAGTGTATAGGACAGGAAGAGTCACTTCAGACTTCCCAGACTTTTCTGAGTATCACTGCAAGCTCTTGTTTGGAAAGATGTTCTTGAACATTGAACCAGAAGCTTACACAAAAAAGTAAAAATATTTAAATTAAAAACAAAACTCCTCTAAGCATTCCTTATGGTTCTTTTCTTAAGCCATCTGACTCATGTGTATTTGCATGTATACCCTCCCCGACACCCCTGACCTCCTTCCTGCTCCTGCTGCTGTTTATTCTCCCTTCGTGGCTACACAAACAGTTGCCATAGGGATTTTTGTGAAGTCACAGATGGGGGATTAAAATTTCATTTCAGTTATGAGAATGAGATAGCGAGAGGGAATTCATTTGCATAGTACCACAATTGTAAATTTCAGGACTAAATATATTAGAATGATACTCATTTAAATAAAAATCACATTGCATCAGTTTCTTAAGCGCCTTCCCACTTTAACTGTTTAAAAAGATAGAAATTTCCTCCATGATATTCATGGGGAAATTTTCTTACAATACGGGCATTATCAAAGCACGCTTTTTTTTTTTTTTTTTTTTTTTTTTGCGGTATGCAGGCCTCTCACTGTTGTGGCCTCTCCCGTTATGGAGCACAGGCTCCGGACCCACAGGCTCAGCGGCCATGGCTCATGGGCCTAGCCACTCCGTGGCATGTGGAATCCTCCCGGACCGGGGCACGAACCCGTGTCCCCTGCATCGGCAGGCGGACTCTCAACCACTGCGCCACCAGGGAAGCCCCAAAGCGCTCTGTTTAAGAATGTTCTGTACTAAGACCACCCAGGTGATTATTTTGGTTTCTCAATTTTTCACATAAATATATTTCTGATTAAAAAAAATTTTTCATATATAATAGGCCTCATCTTTCTGACATACCTCAGTGTCTGTTGGCCCTGGGCTGACTTCTGGGTGGAACTGAACACCAAAGAAGGGTTTGCTCTCATGCATAATCCCCTAAAGGAAAAAGAAATGGGAAGAAATTCCTTCAGTAACAAAGAATGTCAACCAGGACTAGGTATGGTTCAGTGAACAATAAAGTCCAAACTTTAAAAACTAAGTTAAAAGTTTGAGAACATTCTAAAAACAAACAGTACTAATAAAAATAGGCCAATAAAGATTCAACTGGTGTCGTTCCCTTATTAAAAACAACTGATTTGGTCTATAGCCTTTGAGGCCCCTCTAGGCTCTGGTTCAGAATAAACTCAAATCCTCTTCTTTTCTCCAACTCCTAAATTACTTCTCCAAGGGTCTTCTCAAATGCTACTTCAGTGCTAAGTGAGTCCCAGAGACCCATGTAGACTAGGCTCAAACAGACCTCCACCAATCACCCATTAGCAATGAACATGTAAGACAGCCATTGATTAACCACTCAAATTGTGGATCTTAATGAGTCAACCAATAAGAGAATAAGACAGAGAGAAATGACTTTTTAAAAAGCAGAGGGCTGTGGGAAATAATCTGAAACAAGAATTCTTCCACATACACACCCCAGAAAAGCCCACATAAACAAGGGAAAGGTAATTGTAAAACAGAGTATTAAAAGTCCTGCACTTCTCATCACTCACTCAACAGGTTTACTGAGAGCACTTACCTCATTTGTTTGATCATTGATATTCACAAAAAGTGGTTTCCAACCAGCAGGAAGGGTGCTGTCCAGGGCATAGCCATGATTCTGAGCAGTAATGAAAGCCTGTCTGTTTGTGATATTCAAAACAGGCTGATTCTGCCCTCTGGAGGGAAAAGGGGAAAAAGAATATGGAAAAGGAAAAGTGAAGAAAAGAATATAAATGCATTAGTTGTAAAATAGTGAACAAGAGAAGCCTATTAAAATTCAAAAGTTTCAATTGCTTAGTGAAAATTACTCCATGAGAAAAGTCACAGATTGTTAATCCCAATAATTTTAGGGAAAAAATCAATTCAGGAAGCTTTGTTGTGTGTTAAATATCAGGTCTATTAAACTTCTGTAATCAGTTTTAGAAAAGGGGAATTGCACTCATAACAAAAAGCTAAGATTTGCTCACTAGCTTAACAGAGACAAATATAAGCCACTTATTTTAAGGGAGCTACAGTCATTTTAAAGCCAAAGAAGAGTTCTTGGGGGTAATAAAGAGATAACTACTCAGTCCTGAATTAATTTGAATTATACTTTATATGGAGGGTGGACTGTGAGGGAAAGTTCCATGTTGAATAGATTAACATCATTTGGGGTAAGGAAGTAAAACCAAGAGGAGCTGAAGATTTCTCGGTTCTTAAGTCACACTAGAGTTTTACAATGTTATCAGTGCTCTGAAATCAAGCTTAAAATCACAACAATTTCCCTTGGAATATTATTTGATTGAGTATTATAACTTCAATGTATGCCAAGGAAAGGAAAATAACTTTAAACTATAGCAAAGTTATCGTTAGAGAAGGCTGCCTTTCAAAAATGCAGTAAAAGTGGTATCAAGTAGTCAGACAACTGTGAACCATATAATAGTGTGCTCATCGATTTATTCTGAAGAAAATGGCACGTAAGTTCTCTAAGTCTTTTTGGTTTAGTTACTAACAGTATTTCAGAACCAGTCTGACATGTAAACAGAAGAATAACTGCCTTACCTGTTGGCCATAGACATTCTGTAGGTTTGTGCACCGGCTGCCAATCCTGTTATTAAATTTCCTGTACTGATTCCAAACAATGGTTCCTTGCGATCGCTCTCCAAGATCTAAATCAGGGAAAAATTTTATTACTCCAAAAGAACAATTCCAAAAAATGCAATCTCTGAAGGAATAAAATGAAACATTCTTTTTTTTTTCTTAATTTACAAGGTAAAGAGAATAGTAATTGAATAAAAAGTTAGACGATAAATAAGGACGGGATTGACAATTTGCAGCATTAAAGTTCAATAGAATTTACTTAACATCTAGACTAAACTACATCTAATTTAATATTTCTCTGGAAACTTGAAGGTCTTATAGGTCCCAAGTTGTCATTTTCCAGTTGTACAGACAATACATTTGGAGATTGGACTCCAGCTCTCGGCACTCAAGGACACAATCCCAGTCACTTTGTCTAAAGTTCTTTGTTCTGCTTCCTGTGGAACTCTCTCCTCATTGGTTCCCCCTATATACTATCTGTGCTGACATTGTCTCAGAGGTCACAAATAGGAGTACTAAAAAATTACTTGTATAAATAAAATATATTACAGCTTTTTCAGCCGTGCAGAGCAGACTCTCTCCACTTCACACACAGACACAGACTATCCCAGGTTCACTGCACCTTTTTGACATTCTGAATTAGTGGTTGTGCAAGAGCTGGGTTCCCAGGTCCTCCGGCAATTAAAAGCCCATCATACTCCATCTTGGTGAAATCATGATTCCAGGGCACTACATGCACTTCTGCTCCTCGCTGGAAAAGAAACACAAGAATGGTCAATTTAATAATATTTTTCTTCGCCAAAGTGGTGAAGGGCACTTTTCAATTCTGTGTTTTTTGTCTGTCCAAATTTTAGTGACTTCTTTCCTAGGGTTTTTTCATATTATCTATAATACCTATATTCCGATAGAAAAATTAGAACTTTTCTATACAAAAGTGGATGGGAAGATGTCTTTGATTATTTCCCTAGAAGCATTTCCTGATATAAGAATTTGAGAGAAAGAAGTTTCTTTGGAGGGGCTTCCAGGAAATACCAATAGAAAGCAACATGGGGAAAGACCCTAATAAGGTGTGCATTATCGGGCAGTTACCACAATGAAGAAAAGGAGCTTCAACCCACTGGGGAATTCTGAGAGCCAGTGTAGCATATTTCACCTAACAACAGCTTAGCAATGTGGCAAAGGAGCTGGGGAATTTATACTCTGTCATTGATTGGGGCTGCTCCAGGGATCATTAATTCTATGTCATTTCCTGCCTGCCAGCAGCCTCCAACCAACCAAAGAGAGCCCTCAGGCAATAAGATGCAGAAACTTGCAACTAGAAGATGAACAAAATGCCTTAAAATGATAAAATGAGAGGGAGATATGGCTAGGCCAACCACAGCATCTACTATTTAAGGGTCCATGCACATTTTTGTTAATAAAATTGATCAGCATTCAAAATCATGATTTGGATGTTGCTGATATTCTATAACAAAAAGAGTGAATTGAAGAATTCTCCTTTACCCACGCTAATTTGGTGTTATGCAAATATATCTAGGGGTGGGGTGCATGTGTATAAGAGAAATAGAAAGACAAAGAGACAGAGGGAGACAGAGAGAGAAAGAGAAGGAGAAATCCCAAAAAAACAATGTTTAAGAAAACATTGTAATAATGGTTACGTTCTCCTCAAGTACTTTTAAGGTCTAATTTAAATTGGTTCTTTAAGAGTTGATATAAAGCAATGTGAAAGTTTGTACTATATCAGGGCATAACCCCTACAAACATGTGGTACATAATAACTGTAATCCAAAGGGGGAGTTCTCCTACTGACTACTTTTTTGGTTATCTCTAAACCCCAAGAAACTGAGTGTGTCATGTCTCAGAATGTCTGTCAGTAAGTGAAAAGAACAGTCTTCATTTCCTTCTGTGTTTTTGTGGCCTTTGAGGTTTTTTGGGTTTTTTTAACAGAAATCTACATGTCTAATTTTAACAGGAATAAATGTGTTATCTAATAGATCAAAGG
This sequence comes from Mesoplodon densirostris, assembly GCF_025265405.1. Taxonomy (NCBI): domain Eukaryota; kingdom Metazoa; phylum Chordata; class Mammalia; order Artiodactyla; family Ziphiidae; genus Mesoplodon; species Mesoplodon densirostris. The sequence continues at coordinate 27,140,264 of NC_082668.1, forward strand.
CAACAAGAAAAGAGTATATCCCCTGACATTCTGACAGAATACACAAGCTTTCTCTGAAACAGATAGAGGAAATCAGATTAACACTAATGATCAATATTAGAAACGCCCATCCTTGAGATGGAACAAATTACTTACCTTTACTAGTAAGCGGATTACATTGTTTTTTATCCCACAGTCTACAGCTACCACTTTCGTGGGATTTCCTTTGCCATACACCTTGACATCCTGCCATTTTAAAAACCAGAGAGTAAGAGAGAAGGTCCAGCTATGAGTAACACACCAATATCATAAACACATCTCAGGATGCTCCGCACTTGGTAACAGATTGACTGCTAACTACTAGGGAGTGGCTGGCAGTTTACAATCAATTTGTAAGAAAGGCACAGCAAATGCCACAAACTCTATCTTCTTCATGAGAACAAAGTACCTTGCTGTTTTGTATAAAATGTTGATTACAGTAATAACAGTTATCCCTAAGAAACTGGTTGCTTCCATAATTAACAAATATCTTTCCCATGTTTTGTCTCATTAACAACCAGTAGCAATGGAATTTCCAAGTATTATTGCCTGATTCAGCACTAAACAGATGTAGTAATAGATATATCATGCTTTAAATACCACTTGATCCTCAACTTGCAATAAAGTTTGGATGAGGTAGAGCTGTTGTGCATTAGGCTTATGCAGTGGGGCTAATGGATAAAATCAGTCTGAGTCAGAGGACTTGCTAAGCTAGTGTAGACCCCTGGTCCCTTTAGGTTACTGTGCAATCATTTGCATTTAAATGGTAGACTTCATAAAAGGATCCCAGAGCATATCATAATCATTACTTATGTTTTAAGCACTGCTTGGAGTCAGATCCATTTTCACAGGCATTTACCCAAGAAGTAGTTCCTTCCCCAAAGTCATAAAAGAAGAAATAATAGAGAGAGAGAGAAAGCCTAGAGGGCTGGGTGCCCACACTGGTCCTAGTTTTGAGAGTCCGCTAGCACATTCTGAATTTAGAATGATTTCGAAGTTTGTTAAAGGTTTTAGATGAAATTTGCAATCTGGTTTCTACACAAACACACCATATACTCTCTGTACAGAATGACAGAAGTAAGCAAGATCTCACAGAAACTGGGATATATGAATTTGCTAGAAATCTCCAAGAGAAGAATATATTATGCAGTATTTTTCAAACTTATTTGAACACAGAATTTTTTTAAGGTGACTTTCTCCAGGCCAATACTTCTCACATTTGGAAAATCTAGACTAGATCCCCAAGGTAGTTCTAAACTCTAAAATTCTACAAAAATAGCCCTCTATCATGCTGTGTCTCAAACAAAATCACTTCATAGGAAAATATGTTAAAACCTCTTTCTCTTATTTGTCTAAGCCACCCTGCTGTCTCTCTTCCTGCTGTTACTGCTCAGGCTAGGCTTTTCACGAGTTTTGTCCTAATTAGTTGCAATAACTTTCTAGTTATCTGCTCTTTTGTCCAGTTTACTTTGCTCCAAAATTATGCCAAATGGGTTCCCAGTAGTCTCCAAGTTGGTTGATTTATTTAGCCAACGATACTAAACCATCTAGCTCTAGCCCCGTCCATCTCCACTCATCTTTGGCCAAATACGAGAACCTATATGTGTGAACCCTTAGGTCATCCACACCAAACTACACATAACTCTTCAAAGACACCATATCGTCTCACACCTCTGTGCCTTTCAACACATGCCATTTCCTCTGCCGCAAACGAAGTTCTCCTAGTTCTCCATCTACCGAGTTGCTCCTTATGTCTCAGAACAAGCCTAATTCCTCTGGAGAACCTCCCCTGATCCACCCATTTCATTGGATGTTTCCCCACACATGTCTTTATGGTACCTCATGCACATTCCAAGGACAGCATTAATCACAGTATTCTCTACATGGTGCCTACTTGCTTGCCTACCCCACTAATCTCTATGGTCCCCAAGGACAGAGGCTGTAGCCCAAGAGACTCACAACTACATTAACAGATATTCAATCAAAATCAACACATCTTTCTAAGATGTATTCTACACCTTCCTGTAAATATACAATAAACATATCTAACTTTGGGGTGATACAGTCATCATCCTGAACACTACTCTTTTTTTTTTTTTTTGGCGGTACATGGGCCTCTCACTGTCGTGGCCTCTCCCGTTGTGGAGCACAGGATCTGGACACGCAGGTTCAGTGGCCATGGCTCACGGGCCCAGCTGCTCCGCGGCACATGGGAACCTCCCGGACAGGGGCACGAACCCGTGTCCCCTGCATCGGCAGGCAGACTCTCAACCACTGCGCCACCAAGGAAGCCCTGAACACTACTCTTTGAACTGAGCTATAATACACTAAATCTTCAGTGTGCTCAGGAATACTTTTCCCTGCACAAAATGACCCCAGATTCTGATTACTGTACTGGGTCTGATTTCTATAAAGTGTTCCTGACTCTCTGGCAGACCATTCGCTCTGACTCCTGATATTCAATTGAACAGCACTTTTATTTGACATTGTTAAAGTCTTGAACTAAGGAACCACAAGAGGAGAGAAGAAAAATTAAAACAACAGTAAACAGCCTCTAAATCAGGCCATGAAGATCACTCTGTAAGTAAAAGTTATAACTTTAAATGCACTGATTTTGTAATATATCAATTTTAACTGCTATGGGGCCCTTTTTTCCCTCAACTCTGATGCTTCTGGAAGATGACCTCTACCTAAAAGAAGATTTTGATATTACAAAAGAGGAAGACCTAGGGCTTCGCTGCTGGTGCAGTGGTTGAGAGTCCGCCTGCCCATGCAGGGGACACCGGTTCGCACCCCGGTCCGAGAAGATCCCACATGCCGTGGAGCGGCTGGGCCCATGAGCCATGGCCGCTGAGCCTGTGCATCCAGAGCCTGTGCTCCGCAACGGGAGAGGCCACAACAGTGAGAGGCCCACGTACTGCAAAAAAAAAAAAAAAAAAAAAAGAGGAAGGTCTAAAGGGAATAAAATAAAACTACAAAACATGAAGGAAAATTTCTCACCTTGGTTGAAACCTCAGCAATCAAATTCTGCTTATTTGGATCCACAAAGTCCACAGACTGACCTTCAAATTCAATCTTCCCAAGCATGGTACCCTATCAAATTAAAAAATTAGACAGTTAACAGGGAGCACTGATGCAGGTGCTGACAGGTTAAATTCACAGGGACTTACACATCTGCTCCATTATTTAGATGTCTTTATAATATACTCATAACCATTAGCAAGAGATCTTTATCTTCTCAACTAGGAAAGATGAAGCAGTTTGCATGGTACATTTTGGGAAACACTGTGAGAAGGTACAAGCTAGTAAGGTTAATTTGTGAAAACTTTACCTTAGTTCTTTTAGGGCTGAGACAGTCACCTGGGGTAAGCAAAGTCAAAAGGCAACAGAATTCAGGTCTCCAGTAGAGGCAAATCAGAGTATTCAGAGTACTTATGACCTAAAGCTATTTCGTGGGTGACGTCGACAAAATAATCGATTGAGAAGAAAAAAAGAAATCTAAAAATAGCTGAAAATTGAAAAAGAATGCAAACTTATTAGAGAGTAAAATTCACAAACAAAAAATTGTGAAATGCTGTATAAGTCACAAACTTTGAGAAGTTGCAATGAAAGGGTTCACGTGCTAATAAGGGCCTGAACTTTAGAGTATGCTTAACCCTCTGTAAAGTTTTCACAAATTAACCTTGCTAGCTTGAACGTGGCAAATGTTATATATTATTCCTAGCTGTCTTGAGATTTACTTATTTGTTAGTAAGTCTACTTTGACCTATTTAGAAAATGGTATATTTCGTAATCAAGACTTTATTGAGGGAGGGAACAAGTCAAAATAATTCATTGATTTGCTTTTCTCCAATGAAATTGTTGCATTGAAGGAAATAGAGGAAAGCCTTTATTTCCCTTTGAAACGCATTCCTTAGGAGAAGTAACTTGGGAGTGAGTGAGTACCAGCAACATGGTTAGAGGGTCAAATGGTTATTTCAGTGTGATTATTAAAACCAGAGTACTACCTCACACTCTGGGAAAAATAGTAAAAATCACGTTTCACTTCCATACTGGATTATTAAGTTTCATAGTGATCTCCACTTATTTTTATAATCCAAATCACAGAAGTCCTTGACCATATTTATGGATCCCTAATTTTGAAATTCCGTTTTCAGTTCTCATTCCCTTTTTCTTAAAGCATGCTGAATGACAAATAACCTTACTTTTCAACCTAAGACTAAATGAAAAGCAACTAATAATTTTCTTAATATGAGCCCATATCACTCATAATCAAATATAATAGGCAATACCACTATTTTGTCTGTGCTAATCTATTCAGCCAAACTTTGAAAACCTAACTGACGCAGGGTTCACCTTAAACTAACCTATCACATCAAGAACATGATATGGTCTTGTAAAGTGTTTTCCCCAATACTAGGACTGATTATATTCTATTCAACCTCCCAAATCTACAGCTTGAATTGAATTTCCCAATTTTATTCCCTTCCCATTCTGGTATCCTCATCATTGTTTACTGCTCCCACAACATCACTGGGCTACGAAAACACAAAAATCTACCTGGGATATATAATCTCACTAACATCTATTCTCAGGAATATCATGGAGGACGGAATAAAATCAGAGATAGAGTATAAGGATTGCATAAATTCTCAGTGTCCTTCTTCTGGTCATGGGTATGTGGCCATGTTCTTATTTTCAAAGCTGTTCTTTCTGTTTACAGAGATCCTGTGTCTATACATATTCCAACAATCTACAACAGATTTTCCTGAAGAATCCTTTTCACTTTGAAATTGTATCATTTTTTTTTCTTTTTTAAGAAAAAATATATAATTTAATGAGAAAACTTTGGTGGCATTAAGAGAATTTAGTTAACATTCATGAGATAAAGTTTCTTTCTGTTCTGGGATATGAAGGTTTCATGTAAGAAAAAAACAAGTGTTCACCTCTTATAACAAGAAGAAGGAAGTAGATGGGGCTGAGATATTCTCAGAGGAAGGGTCAAATATTTCAGCTAGCAGATATGAAAGCAAAAGATAAACTTACCTTCATCTTGGTCCTTGGAACAATTTCAAGAAAGACTACATAACTGAGGTAATACACGCAGGGTTCATTTAATATACCCACGAACTATAACTCACTAAATTCAAAACTCCTCCAAGAGGACTAAACAAATAATGGCCCCAGTGCTGTACACTTCCTGGTTTTCCTTTTTCAGCAGGTAGGTATTCAATTTAAGCAAAATTCTTATGCACCTAGTTACTTTCTCCACTTGTTTACTAGCCCTATCACATGAGCTGAATTACAAAGGCTTTAACTTGTCACTTGGAATAGTGAACATAGAGTGGGCACTCAATAAACTACTGCTGAGTGAATTAATCTCAAAACTACTCAGTAACAAACATCTCAATCAAGTATTCAGTCTTGAAAATTACATCAAAAACAGTAAAACAGGATGGCAGAGACCCAAACGACAGAAATTGATCAGATCTGTTCTTTTACACACCAATGGATTCCTTGGGCAAAGGGAAAAAAACATATATATATATATATATATAAATATATATATATATATATATATATATAAACATAGATTTGGCTAAATATGATTATCATACCTTATCTCGAATTATTTTAGTCAGCATTCTTGTATCCACTCCATAAATTGCAGGGACCTGTAAGGAAAATAATTGTAGTGACAGTAAAATTGGAGGAAATTTGGTCTAGCAGAGTGTTTTCAAGTGACAAACTTAACATCATCTATCTTCTTGAGCAGTAAATAATTTCCCTACTCCTTCTTTTCTCTGATCCAGGGTGTCTGTGTCACAAGAACAAGGTAAATTGCTGTTCAATTGGGCACAGGACTCTTAATACCCAGACCCTTCCTCAGAGTGAAAAGTGAGAAATTCTGAACGTCAGTCTTCTGCTACAGCTCTTTTGCTTTTAATCCAGGATGTTAAATAAGTAATATAATTTTATAGATACATATATCTGGTTAGAAAATAATACTTAAAGTAAGGAAGATATAAGGTTAGTAACTTATTTATTACTTCAAATGAAGTGATATCTAATTATACGTCATAGTCATAACCTTTAAGCCCAAAGAGACTTGACGGCAATCGGTTTATACTAATTAAGAATTAAAATTAAGAATGTATGGTATGATTACATGACCTGAGCAAGGTCATACAGCTCGTTAATGGTAGAGCTGGTACTAGAATCCATGACACAAGTTACATATCTAGATCCTCGTTAAAAGGGGGAGGTTATGTTGCTCCGGAGAGTAGAAAATTCTAAAATTTTCTCTAACCCCTTTCCAGAATGAGAGAGTCTGTCTACCAAGCATGTATGAGTGCCACCTAGTGGATAAACTGAAAATATAGGTCCTCAGTGTATATATAAAGAGTGCGTTCTGAACAGTTCTGGACAGTAGTAACAGTTCAGCCTGAAGGAATCACGCTCTGAAACAAAAGGGTCCCAAACTGCCTGATCTGCTATATCTGTTTGGCCCTTTTCAATTACATACACCTTTCCAACTTTCCACGGGCCCCACCAATTGTCCTTAGGTGATGCTGGATGACCTATCATATTTCTCACCTTTTCTTCCTGTAGCCATTGCCCTAGACTCTTGGCAGCCAGCCAGTGGTGGTAGTCATCACTATAATTCAGCACCAGCAAACCTGCAACCTAGAAAGACAGGCAGTCATTTTAAAAAAGTGATCACAAAATACTACCCAATTCTTGTGACTTGTCTTCTTTTTAATTAATAAATTTATTTTTTTCCATTCTTTTTCAAATTCTTTTCCCATTTAGGTTATTACAGAATATTGAGCAGAGTTCCCTGTGCTATACAGTAGGTCCTTGTTGGTTATCTATATATTTTAAATATAGCAGTGTGTACATGTGAATCCCAAACTCCCAGTCTATCCCCTCTGTTATGACTTAAGAGTCAGTTTGCATTCTTCAAGCTTTTTTATATTCGCTGATACAACACTTAAAATTTTGAAACTTGAAAAAAATGTGATAAAAAGTTTTCTCGTAAAATATAATAATTGTTACCTTAACTACCATGTGGGGAACAGTCTTACTTGGTTTGTCAAATCCTGAGAGTAAACTAGGTCCCTTTTCTCAGTACCCTGTACTTTTCCACTATGGCATTTATCGATAATCTAATTAATAATTATTTGCTTAATGTACGTAGAGAATAAAACAATTTTTAAATTTACATTTAAAAGAAACTAAATATTTGGGGGAAATGGTGAGATATAAAACTAAATTAAATGATTAGTCCAAGTCATTCAAAAACAGAGTGGTGAATTTAGAGTATAAATTTGTGAATCGTTTATATGGTTCACATCCCTAAGATATTATTCAAATTTGCCTCGAATACGAAATTTTAATTGTGTTTACTTTTCGGCTGGCATACAAGTTATTTTTACTCATCTCCCAAAGAGGATAAGATTTAAAAGGTAAATAAGTGATACAGAGTTGATTCTTAAAATCCATTTAAAAGGTGATTCAACTCAAATTCTTGCAGCATAGTTGTTATCTGAACTTATAACAACATTTTTCCAAATGAAGCCAGTTTTATCCACGGCATTAAAAATAAATCCAGGGTGCCCTGAGAAATGAAACTCAGAATAATGTCATGTTAAAGATTATTTTCATATACCTAGGAGTAAGATTGAGAATATAAATTTAATGATTTGTACTATAGGATTCAGGCCGAAATTTTGTCCAGCTTAGATTCTTAATAAATCAACTATGCTTTTTAAATAGTCATCACTGGTACTACCTTAATTCCATCGGACTCCAAATATTTGCTAAGTCCCAGTTCATCCAGTGCAGTAGTGTCAGGGGCTCCACCATTCCCAACAATAGGATTGGCCATAGTGAGAATCTGTCCCTTGTAAGCAGGGTCAGTAAGAGCTTCCGGGTACCTAGGTAAAGATGCCAAGAAATTACCAACAAAAAAATGTATTCTACATACATGATCTTAATTATTGAACCCTTGAAAATTAGAGAACATGAGAATAAAATCCTACAAGCTCGTCTCTAGATTTTGCCAAACCTAGGGAAATTTTATGATAGAATATGGAAATTTATCCCATGATATTACTGATATGAAAAGTAATGTGGCATATTCTCATTTAATTTTCATTCCCTCAATTTCTTAATTTTTTTAATTCCTTGAAAAATTCTTCACAGGGTCTTAATTTTTAACATATTGCTCTATTTAAACTTTGCAGATATCCTCAAGAATCCCCTAGCCTACCAGACATGAGTGGGTCCAAAATGATATTTACTACTGAGGGCTGACAGTTTCATCAAAATATTAACTGTCAAAAATTGAAAAGTTTTTTTAAAAATATCTTTGAGGATACTGAAGAGCATACTGATTACGTCAGTGATGGTCGTCTGGGTATATATGTTTATTAAAATTCACTGAACATTTAAAACTCTGATTTATTTTCTATGAAAGAAGTACTTAATAAAGTTGATTTTTAAAATATTTTAGTTGTATAGAGAGGTGTATGTTTGATAGTTATTATCAAGTTATCATTGATAGTATATGTTTGATAGTTTTATTTTATTACAGAAAAAAATCAATCCCCAAAAAATTGACCCAAAGCATTTCTGTCTTCTAAATTAAAAGATTCCAAATAACTATTTTAAAGTACTGATGTGGAATTAAGAAGAAATGCAGAAGAGCTTTATTTTAAAGTGTGGGGAGGAAAAAATAAGAATACATGTATTCTTGTTTTTATTCTATATATAAATAAAATTATATATAAAATTTCTATTCTTAATAATAAGAAACATTATTCCCATAAATACCAGGATCTATCTATAGCTATTCCATGCACTGGAATGTATTGCAATGAGATTTTTTTCCCACCCTCTTAACATTTTCACTTCCCACAGAGACAGTTAAACTTTATCTTTCTTGTGGATTACTACTGAAAGTGAATTTAGGTGCTGAGGGGGACAGACTGACAACCTCGAAAGCAATAAAATTCAGCTCCGGCAGTAGTCAACACGAATTCTTCAACCCTCATCCAGACTAACTTCTCCCAGAACTCCCTTTGCCAACAGAATACTTAGTCTCTCAGCTCAGCAACCTCTAAAGTGACTAAGATGCTGTGATATTTACCCACACCTCCATCAGCTAATTTCTCAGATCCCTCTCACTTGTCAGGAACTAATAATTTTTTAACCAAGGCTTACACATAATATAAATGAATTTCTTGAAGATGAAAAACAAAATAACTCCCTTAATTATCAACCACCTTACTGAGTGAGCCACGCATGAATGAAAGCAGCATTTCTCAATGGAAAATAGGATGTGTGGACTAATCTTATTAATGAATGCATTTTTCTACATCAAAAAAGTCTTTAATTAATTTAATTTTACTTCTTTTCTTCTTTCTTCCCATGAAAGAACTGGCCATTCCCTTTAAACATATGCCTACAATGCTCTCTCCAGAAAATGAATAAATATAGCTTGTCCTAGAGAACTGCAGTGTTGGAAGAAAATTAATCCATCAGGTCCTGTTTGACTTTTGTGATGTGACAAGATTTATTACCCATAATCTATCACAGAGAAGAAAACTCGAGTGCCCTCCATCATTCTGATCTATACTAAACAGTTGTTTGTTGGCAGGTATATTAACACAGCTAGTAATTAGTGCTGTCAAAAGGCTTAAATAATTGCCTGGTGAAGCAAAACTTTGCAAACACTTTTCATACACTGTAATTTAATGTTCTCACCAGTGGAACTATTTTAAAAACCATCTAATATTCTTTATTTCAAACAGAGAGCTAAGAGTTTAGAGGATAATGCACATTAATAATATAATGGAAGTTTGGTCAATCAATATCTTCAATACCAGTTAACCCAATGCCTCCTTGTCTTTAAAAGGCTAACTGAATTTCCCTAAAGAATTCATCAAATATTTTACAGTTTAGTCTATTGAATCTCTAATGGAAACCTTTTGAAACCATCTAATTTTTTAAGACATAATTTTTGAAATTCCTAGCCATAAATTACTATCTAATCCAATCCCCTCTTACTTTACATGTGGAAACTAAGATTCAGAAAGGTTAAGTGATTTTCTCAATATCACATAATCAGTTACCATTAGAACTGAGACCAGAACTTCAGCCACCTGGTTCCCAGATGAACATTTGTTGGCTAGATAAGAACAGCTACATGATTTCTGTAGCAACTCTTACCTTCGTTGTTCTACACCTATTAGCAGAACTTAAATATTAATTCAGTCTCAGGTGATAAATCTTGAAAATATCTGATCTATGAACCTGCTCTCCTGTGTATTACTTTAAGATAATAAATGTATCTGTTATTTTACCTTTCTTATTAGAGTGCAAATTATATATTGTATTTTATATAATTTTGCACTATAATACCTAAGGAATTTCTTAGCTCCTTATAATAGTTCATATTAGATGTGCAAAGTTGATTCTTAACTTCACTAATGGAATGGCAATAGAGAGTCCAACCCATCCTTTTCCCTATTCGATTTTCACCTTAAATCAGATTGATACTGACCCCCGCCTTACAGAAGCCACTTGGTAATCTCACATAACTTGGGTCTTTGTACCCTAAGTTTCTAGAATTAATTTTGTTCTTTTTTAGCAGGGGAACACCAGTGTCTGTATTCTCTTCCATTTACAGCCACAGGGAGGAGTTTGTGTCTATGGCCCTTTTCAGGGTTGGCTTGAGCAAGCTATGTACGAGCACAGGGCAACGTCAGGACAATGTGTAGTATTATGATGATGATGTGGTGATTTCAATTTCCCATCATGAATAAGATCATCCAGTTATTCCTCTATATAGAGGAAGAATAAAGCCTTGGAATAGAAGGATTACTCACCCTGCTAGGCCAGTATTGAAAACCACTTCACCAGCAACAGAGGATGGATGGCCAAAGGAGTAACCTTTCATCTTAGTTCCATCTTCCAGGACAATGTGCGCTGTCTGTGCCTAAAGAAACAGATTCATGAATCACAGCCGAATACAAAATATAATGTACAACTAGTTGAAAAACTCCAAAAGTACACTACATAAATGTATTAAATAAATGAACAGTATATTTGATGAAACCATACTATCTAGATTCGGAGTCACTCTCCTGTTACTTACCACTTTTCTTCAAACGTATGGCTCTTGTCACAGGCAGGTGTTTTATTTTGTTTTGCTTGAAAGAGGAACTGAAGCATGTTGATACATTGTCTATCCTAAGTCTACTTGTAGAGTTATTGACAATCCAGAAATACTTCAGTTTAGCTGTAATGCTATGTGTCTGTATTTTCCCTCTTAATATTCCCTAGCTTTGTCAAGTATAGCTTAAGGGAAATTCATGAGTTTGCAAAAACTTTGTGAATTTTACCGTACAGCTCCTCATTACTCTGAGGCTTAGAGCTAGAAGGAATCTTCAAAGTTATACATCAAATTGCGTTCCACAGAGCTCTTGTGTTTGATGGAGTTGTCTCAGGGGCTGCCCCCTCCCCGAGCTTTAGGATCATAAAGAAACTGAAACTTCATCATTCTATTAATACTGATACAAAAGCAAGCACTGTGGAACTTCTGAAAATATATCGCATTTTGCTTTTTAGTAGAGTTAGTTATATACATGTCTGGTTCTCCCTTTAGACTACAAGGCATTCTGAATTTGACTACTTCACCATACTAATCTTTGAACCAGCTTCTATAAAATCCTTGGCTAAGAAGAGGGACAATTAGAGAAACTTATCTCAGAAGCAGGCATCATCTACTCTTCAAAAATACTCTAAATTCTATTGTTGAAACAATTTGGGTCTAAGTCTCAATTTCCATACAATTCAGGGGGGAGAGAAGTGTGTTAAACCACACTTTGGGGTGCAAAATCTAGACTCCGTAAAAAAACTCTATGGGACAAAATAATGGGAACATTTTGATTTTATTAAAAATAAACTATAGGGCTTCCCTGGTGGCGCAGTGGTTGAGAGTCCGCCTGCCGATGCAGGGGACACGGGTTCGTGCCCCGGTCCGGGAAGATCCCACGTGCCGCGGAGCGGCTAGGCCCATGAGCCATGGCCGCTGAGCCTGCGCGTCCGGAGCCTGTGCTCCACAACGGGAGAGGCCACAACAGTGAGAGGCCCGCGTACCGCAAAAAAAAAAAAAAAAAAAAAAAACAACTATAAAGGAAAACATCTCTGCAATAATTTAGAAAATTTGAAAATAAATTGATATTTTATTGTATTCAGTGTAATTTTTAAGATCGATGATGGCATTATGGTTATATTTTTAAGAATTTTCATTTTTTTAAAGATATACACTGAAATACTTAAGCATAGACTAATATGATATCTGAGATTGGCTCCAAAATAATCAGAGGTTAGGGGGAATGAATAGGAATATGAATGAAACAAATCTGGCCATGAGTTGAAATTGCTGAAGTAAGGAAGATCATTGTGCTGTTCTCTCTGCAAGCGTTAAGTGCAGCCATTAAAGATAGAAACATACTAATTCACTACCTTCCTTTCCTTACTTTTTTAGCTCTGGATCCCATAGCGTCTAATCCTTTTCTATCCTATCACCCACCTCCAGTCTTACCACACACACGCACACACACGCACACACACACACACCAATCTCAGTAAATAGCAGGAAGGCAATACATGATTTCTAGACCTCTGTCTCTATGTTCCTCTAGCTTTACAAGCACTCAGCTTTTCAAGAGTTAAAATGGTAAAACCTCATTATTTTTCTATAGTAACCTTCTCTTTAGAAATACGATGCCTCTTTTACTTGTAAAGTGTCAAGTCCCTTGACACTGGAATGACTGCTTTTCAATGTAGTGTTTATCTTTAAACCAATAGACCATGTGCCTATGTATTGTTTATGTGTAGTGCATACACATTAGTTTATATTTACACCCAAAGCTATTTTAGTATTTCCTATTAAAATTGATATGTTTATGGTACTCCTCTCAACAGTAAGCTTAGTTTTTAATTGGAGGTACAATGCATGGATTTCAATTTATATTTTGAAGAAAGTTGAACAAAGTACTGTCCGGCACATTTTACATGTGTTTGTGTATGTGAGTTTGTATGTGAGTGTCCATGGGCAGAGTTAGCCAAAAGAATGTTGTCCTTCACCCAGCTTATCAAATAATCTTTGAGATAAAGTTTTGTTTTATCTACAGCCTTGGAACCAGTGTTCTAGATCTCAAGCTTGACACTTTCTCTTTAAATAGTCATGGTTTACCTTCTCAGACACTAAACTAAAAAAAAGTTTTTGGAATTACTCAGCACAGAGGAAAGCACAATAAGTAATTAATGTAATACGCATGATGACAAGAGTTCCCTGACAGAGACTGGCTTAACACACAAGTTCTGAATTCTGCCTCTGCATCCAGGAAGTCACCTTTGCACGTCATTTCTTCTAATAACACAATTTTCTTATTTTATATTTTATTTTAATTTGTCAATCATTCTTTACTTATAATTCAAGACAGAGGTTGTTGATTTTAGGAAGTAAGTGTGATTATGTTCAGTGTATTTCCAAAGAACATTATAAACGAGTCAAATGTCTATGGTGATAGTTCTAAGTAGGGGTAAGTTTACTGGGAAAATTTCCTAGGTATCTCTGACATGTTTCACTACGTGAAAACCTTTGGTCCAAGTAAAGGAAATTCACTGTCAAAAAATATTTTCTACTGAAAGTATTATTTTCTGTTCTTGAGGAAGTCATGTGTAGCCTACATGCTTTCACCAAATGGAGGTAAGGTAGGAAACATTTTCTTAAATAATATTTAACTTTGATAGAACCTAAAATAACTGTACTTAGTTGGCAAAACTTGGCGTGTGAACTGCAAATTTCAATTGTCTTCTATATACCAATTTATCTACCCTACTCTGAGCCATACCTGCCTAAAATATCACCTCTGTTCATTTTGTTCCTTTTGCTTTTCTCTATCCTATTCTCATCTAAGAATTTCAAATTCTCTGATCTGTCTGACAACATCTAATTATTTTAAAGAAAGGTAAAAATTAGCATAAGCAATCTGACTCTTGTTAGCCTATTCGTACAATTCTATTTGGTATTTTTCTTCCTCTCTCCATGGGACTAGTTTTCTACTTTGCTTTCTGTCCTTTAAAGATATATTTGAGGAGACATTTACTGTTGCCCGAAATAGTACCTGAGATTGTGTTCAATATGTCTTTTTTGCTCCTTTAATTATATTTTTTGTTCTTTTCGGCAGCTTTTATAGATTTTCCAATGCTTTTTTCCACTGCACATTATATTGTTACAAGGCTTCTGTTTACTGCCTATAGTACCCTTTATATTTCACTTAACTACATTGGCCTCCAATGAGTCTAAAATGATGGGTTCCAATTGACTTATCTATGAATTGATGGAGAAACTCTGAACAAAGAGCTATTATCTGGAATCCCCTCTTCTAGCTAATAAGTTCCCAAATGCTATTTCATTCCAATGAGTCTAAAAGAAATCACCTCGCTACCAGCGTAAGATATTTTAGTAGCCTCAGTCCTAGTAGAAAGAGGACCATAGTCTCGGAATTATACTATAACCTTAAGGGTTCATTTAAGTGCCTACTGCCAGAGCACTTTGGTAGTTTGAATGCTGAAAGTGCAAAGAAAACCTTAATGAGAAGTCTGTACACTCATAGAATGTCAGGAAAAGTAACCAAAGGCTATATAAATGTAAGTTCTACAAAATAAATGACCTATATCATGACATGGTCCCTAACTGTTTAACAAAAAATGTATATGCCAATAAGACAGTTTAGACCTTCAGGTCACAACATCATTTAGCTCCCATCATGTGCCAAGTTTCATCCTAGGCTTTGGAGCTACATGGATAAATATCCCCAGTCCCCCCACCCCTCCCACCCTCAATTTAGTAAAAGGGCCAGCTATGTGCTTGGATGGTAAAATAGAGGAAACTCAAGAAGATCCCCTTTGAAACACCTAGAAACACAAAGATAAATAAAATATCCTTTCCTTTCAGAGATTTCTCTTTAAAAAAATAATTCACCCTTTCCTTCCCGTTCATGATTTCAGTAATAAAGTTAAAATTTTAAGAGAGAAACTCATCAAATTTTGAATCTAAAGTTTAAAGATTCCTTCAAGTCTTTACTCAAATGTCATCCATCTTCTTGGCAAAACCTATTTAAAATTGCAATATTCCTAAATGTCCATCAACAGGAATGGATAAAGATGTGGTACATATATACAATGGAATATTACTCAGTCATAAAAAAGAACAAAATAATGCCATTTACAGCAACATGGATGGACCTATCGATTGTCATACTGAATGAAGTAAGTCAGAAAAAGACAAATATCATATGATATCACTTATAAGTGGAATCTAAAAAAATGATACAAATGAACCTATTTATAAAACAGAAATAGAATCACAGATGTAGAAAACAAACTTATGATTACCAGGGGGAGAAAGGGGTGGGGAAGGATAAACTGGGAGATTATATTAGATATATTATACTAGATATAAAATAGATAACTAATGAGAAGCTATTGTATAGTACAGGGAACTCTACTGAATACTCTGTAATGAACTATACAGGAATAGAATCTGAAAAACAGTGGAAATAAATAAATAAATAAAATTATAATATACCCCTCAGCACCCTATCTACTTAGTTTACTCTTTCTTCACAGCACTTATTGCCTTCTAACGTATCATCCAGTGTCTTACTTAAAACATCTGTCTTGTCCCACTAGAAAGTGAACTTTATGTGGGCAGAGTATTTGGGTTTGCTTTGTTCACTTATGTGCCTGCCTCCAGGGCCAACATCAGTGCCTGGTACAGAGTAGGTAGTCATTGAATTTTTGTTGGATGAATAAAGCATCACTAAGTGACAATCTAAAGAAAAATACTGGGACTTCCCTAGTGGCGCAGTGGTTAAGAACCCACCTGCCAATGCAGGGGACACAGGTTAGATCCCTGGTCTGGGAAGGTCTCACATGTCGTGAACCAACTAAGCCCATGCATCACAATCACTGAGCCTGTGCTCTAGAGCCCACACGCCACAACAACTGAAGCCCACGTGCCACAACAACTGAGCCCACCCACCGCAACTACTGAAGCCCACGCGACTAGAGCTCATGCTCCACAATGAAGAGTAGCCCCTGCTCACCACAACTGGAGAAAGCCCACGCACAGCAAGGAAGACCCAAAGCAGCCAACAATAAATAAAATTTAAAAAATAAAGAAAGAAAATACTATTTTAAAAATACTGAAAGACATAATTATCCATTCGGTTTTTAGTTTATTCTAGATATATATTTAAAATAGCAAATATCTGTTTTGAGTTGCCTTTTCACCGTTTAACAGTGTCTTCCTACAATTCCTTAAGTGTAGTCAATGTGGAGATATTATGGTGGGAAAGAGACGTGAGCGACATTGAGGGAGAAAGGTTAGTGGATGGTTAGCCCGGGATATGCATATTGAGTATGCTGCATGTGAGTGTTCAAATACATCTTATGCAGAGTTAAAACAAATATCATGGTAATTCAAAACAAAAGGATCATTCATATCAATTTCCTAGAGATTTCACATGAAAGAGGATGACAGTGCTTGAATTAACATAACAAACTATTTCAGTCCCTTTTTCACTTTGAAAATATGGAAAAAACGAGAAAGCTCTCCTTACCCAGTGTATTCTAAAATACAGGAGTATGGAAAGAAAATCCTGTATTCTTCTACTTAGTTTTAGAATAGCTTATACAAATGAATTTCGCAGAAAAAACATTTTACATTTCTCATATTATTCTCACATATTTTTGCCATAGCAAATTCAAGTGACAGGTCTAAGTCAAATTCAAAGAGATCAAAAGTTATTTTGAACAGTGAAAGCTATTAACTTTTTAATCGCTGAAATTAGTTGAATAAGCATGGACTATTATTCACCCAGTTCAATTTGAAATTTGAGTCTAACTAGCTGCTGCCTCTCTCTAGGTCAATCACTACAGGGCAATACAAGCAAGCAATAAATTCTAAGGTGAGTTTAATCTGACTCCCTCTTAGTGGAATTGAGAAGGATTTTGTTCGGTTTGCTCTCACTAGACACGGAGAACAAATTTTCTCTTTCCGAAATATGAATATGTATACAAGCCTTATTGGCAGATGACTACTTTGGGTTTTTTTTTTCTTTGTTTTACTTTTTTCCCTGATCTGGAATAAGCAGTCTCAATTCTTTTAATATGTCCTTACAGCTCTTCATTTCACTTTTTCCCCTCTGGGTCTCTTACTAATATTCCAATAACTTTTCTAAGTAAAACCTTCATGTAAATTAAATTCCATGTGTGACAGGATCCACTTAGTGGCTTAATTTTAACTGGGTACTCATTTTCATTATAGTATAATTCTTCATCATTATTTAAGTGCATATGAAGTTATAAGAATATTCTTCAACTCTCAAGGTCAGAGCCAATTAGAAAAATTTAACTTTTAGTTCATTACCTAATTTTAGATCTAAGCGCCTCAGAGTCAAAGGACTAGTTAGATGTTGTTGATGTTGCTACCTTTTATTCATACTGACTCAACCAAATAGACACAAAATGCTGAAATATAACAAAGAAGTTTTGAGTTCCATCCTACTAGTCTTCAACTTAGAAGTTAAGAGATATTTAAACTGATTTCATTAATCAAATATAAATAAATCCTTCACTCAATGTTATTTATCAACCCAAATATACATAGTCCAATAAAGATAATAAGAGAAACCTTACCACAAGGGGCAGCAGAAACATTAAGCTTCTATCTGGAAATCTCATTTCAATAAGATCAAGCACATTGGGTTTGGCAAATGCTTAGATCATAGATTTTGAAAGATAAAATAACTATCCATTATATATATGTATATATATCTCACTATTCCCTAAATAACTATTGCCCAAATTTGCTTATATATTCACAATCTAAATTGCAAACCAGTTTAGAAAGACATTTCCACATAAGAATAGAGTATAATTTTCTATCCAACCAGGGAGGAATTATGTTAAGTATAAAGAGGGCAGACTTCTGGAGAAAAGCACTGAGAAGAGCAGATGCTTTAGGGGAAAAGAATATTCATACACTATGGCAATCACTTCCTCTACCCTGGCCCTATTATTCCAATCTATATGTAGCCCTATCCATTAGGAACTGTTTGAAATCGTGCTCTGTGTAAGGGAAGAAAAGGGGGTATGAATGAGGTTGGGCTGGAGACAGCACTTTTGATAATCTCTTCCACCTTTCACCATCTGGGTTTCTCTTTCCCTCCCATACCCTGCCTGTTGAAATACGGATTTCACTCGTTTTGGGTTTGTTTCTTTGTTTGCTTAGTTTGTGTTTTTGGTTTTATACTCTTGATCAATTGTTGTATATTAAAGGTCAGCTCTGCAAATGTCTTTGGAGACTTTGTCAGAAAAACAAACCTTGAAGACCACTAGGCATAATGACTTAGATATACCTAGGTCCTTACCCTCATTCCTGCCCTCTCTTCTTCCCACATATCCAAATTCTACCTCTTGCTAGGAACTCAAGCTGATCATCTTTGTACACTAACTAAACAGGTATTGAAGGATTTGTCACTTCTAAATTTAAGGTTAAGTAAAATTGGCTCTTAGAATTTACTGCCGTATACCCAACTATTTGACTAATTTCTCCAATAAGATTATAGTCAACACCAAACAACATCAAGGAGAGAGAGACCCTGCCTTTTCTGTCCAACACAGTATCACTAGCACATAACACAGCATCTGGCACTTAGTGGGTGACTGGGGAAACAACTTTGCATCTCTCTGAATTCATACTTTGGCCCATGAAGTTAACTTTCAGGGATTTGGGAAAGATCATTTAACCCCGGGTCCACAAGGGAGAGTAACAGGTATGATTGGTGACTTTGGGAAATAGAACTGGGCAAGACTGGATCAACTCTTCTCAACAATCTTTTCAAAGAAGGCTGTTTTCAGGTGCACATCAAGGTGGGAGACTTGCAGTTGTGAGCAAATACATTTGACTCAGGGAATGGGGATTTCTAAGAAGTCCATTTGGTTACAGATCTAGACCCTGTTTTCCAAATAGCTTTAACAGTAATCAAGCTGATATTCAGATCTCTATCTCTTTGAATTCTATGTCTTGTTTCTCAGTTGATTCTAAATTTAGAGGCTGAGAAGGAGGTGTGATTAATTATCACTCCTAGAATCTTACCTGTAGTAGATACCTAGCAAATACTGATTGGTTGAATGAATGAATGAATGAATGGCTATCAGGTGGCAAAGATGCATCATAATTCTACTTTCCTTCCTCTGAGACATGACTGGCTTGCAAATTGCACTCCTGCTTTACTCCAGTCGTATTTTAACTATTCCTCTTAGGCTTTGCTCACAAACATGAGAAGCAATGGGCAATTTATAGCTGTATTTAATTCTATGTGATTTATCTCCTGGGAATAGATAAGGAAATAAAGAATACCCACTTTAATAGTATTTTCTCTTCCACAGTCCACCAAGTAGGGATGTAAGTGGGTACAGCAATTCCTTTTTATAAAGCCATTATATAATAATTAAGCTTTATTCACACCTTAGTAAAGTTACTTTAGTTAGATAATCTACTAACTATTTAGCAGAGTACAGCTAAATGATTAGATAATGAACTCAGTGAAAGAGGGGAAATTACAACAGAAAACAGTAAAAGTATATACTCTCTTACCCTACATGCATCTTCCCCATTATTACTTTTCATACTTAAAATATTAAACATTTATTTTTTTAATTTCATACTTGATATAATATTTATTTGTAACCACATTTAAAATTAAACAATTGTTTTATGTTTGGTTGAACTCTTTTCTAAAACATAGATTTCTAATTCAACATTTTTCTAGTAGTGGTTAGTCTTACAAATCTTTCGAACCTACAGATATTAATTCTAATAGTAAGATATTAGAGTTACAGTCTCTCTCCCTTTGACATCTTTTCCTAACATTTCTTGGAAGTGAAATTTTCAAATCATATCTGGGCCTATAGGCTAGGTAATAAAGTTACTTAAATAATTACTACTCTAGTTAAAAATAATTCCACTGTTGATGGAAATACAAAATGGTACAGCCACTGTGGAAAACAGTATGTAAGTTCCTCAAAAAAATGAAAACTGGAACTATTTGATCCAGGAACCCTACTTCTGGATATTTATCCAAAGAATTGAAATCAGGATCTCAAAGAGATATCAGCACTCCAATGTTCATCACAGCACTCTCCACAATAGCCAAGATAGTGAAGCAAACTAAATGTCTATCAATGGATGAATGGATAAAGAAAATGTGGCATATACACAAAATGGAATATTACTCAGTCTTTAAAAAGGAAGGAAATCCTGCCATATATGACAACATGAATGGCCCTTGAGGGTATTATGCTAAGTGAAATAAGCCAATCATAGAAGGACAAATACTGCATGATTTCACTAATCTGATGTATCTAAAATGGTCAAACTCATAGAATCAGAGAGAAGAATTATAGTTGTCAGGGGCTAAGGGAAGGAGGTAATAGGGAGTTGCTAACCAATGGACATAAAATCTCAATTGTTCTCAACATGAATAAGTTCTAGTGATTTGCTGTACAGCATTGTACCTATAGTTAGACTGCATATATCGTATACTTAAAAGTTTGTTAAGAGGATGGATCTCATCTTAAGTGCTCTTACCACAATAAAATAAAATTTTATTACATTATGTTAACAGAAATTTAATCTTCTATCACTGGGGAAAAGAAAGAAAATTGAATTCAGCATACATAACCCAATTATTCTATTTCCTCTCTTTACTTTTTATCTAAAGTGCTTGCCAATTTTACTGTATGTCAGTAGCAAATTTGTTTGTTTTCCTTTACTGATGCAGTCTCATAATATTCCATCTCTATGCCAAATTCCCAAATAGTTTTCAACTGATAATTAGTCCATTTTTATCCCCCACTAAAAAAAACCTGAGGCTGCTATATTTCTATTGTTATTGTTACTGAGGTTTACATATGGTATTGATGCAGACTTGACACCCAATAAATATTTGTATAATTTTGAGGAGAGTAACTAAGGACATGTATACTTCAATTTTCTCTTGTTTGAGTTCATGTGTTAAAGCACATCCCGTTTTGTTTTGTTTTGTTTTATTTTTTAATTCTGGAATAATCCTTATGTTTGAAAAAAAGTAAAGCATTAACATTTCTTAAGCATGCCTTATAGAAGTAGATTGACCTATCACTGTCCTATTTCTACCCTTTGGCATTTGGCATTTGGCATTGCTTTGGCACTGCTTTAATGAGACCCTATTAAGACATTAACCAGATTGTATACATAGTCACCAATGCTTATTAAAGTCTATATGTAGTTGAACAAATAAATTGTTTATATATATTTGAATGAGAAATTTCTACTGTTCTGAGAAAGCTATCTTACTTCAAATAAAACCATGAAGTTATGTTGGAAAAATATGTTTTGGGAGCACTTTGCCCTCACTGAAAACCCCACCCTGATCCCTTCCTTAAGACATCATTAATAATAGTTAACATCAATGTACTAGGCACTGTCTCTCAAGCTATTGATGGATTTTCTCTAATCCTTACAACCCTCCCCCGCCCCCCACTGAGGTAGATTAAATTAAGCTTTCCATTTTACAGTTGAGCTAACTGAGGCTTAGACTAGTCAAGATCATTTCACAGGTAAATGCAGGAGTAGTGGTTTCTAAACCCAATCAGTGTGACTCAGAATCCACAAGCCTCCATCACTCTACGGAACCATGGAACCATCATGTCGAAAATTTCAGCCTAAACTGACTTACATATTACCCCTCTTTTTCTTTTTCTAAGCTTACTTCTATTTCTGTTTTCTAATCTTTTAAAAATGGGGATAAAAAGCAATTCAGTCATAGACGTACTTAAATTTATTTATAAGAATTTTAATTCAAAACTGCCACAGATAAGCTGCAACATGCCCAGGTCAACCAAGAATGACTTATCTGTAAATCTGTAAATCATCAGAGTGAAAATGTCAAGTCATTAATTACATCCTATAATCTGAAGAGAACTAGCAGGTTTTAAGAACTCTTCACTCTGATTCCAGGCCCTTGAATTTTCAAGCTCTCAAGACTGTTAGGACCAAAGATGCTGTAAACATGGAGATGCTCTTCTCAGTCCCCTTCCAGGAAGGACCTGCCATCCTGCTGCAAAGAGTGAGGTCAGTGGATGGTCACCAGCTGTCAATTCCTTCAGGATCTACCTCAGTTGCAGAGAGCTGCCTTGCCCTTCCTGGAGTAGCCCACACCAGGTAACCTACCATATTAGACTTTTGTATATGTGGAGTTTACAGGACTATATAAGAAAGAAATAAATTAAAAATTGAAAAACAGCATGTTTTGTTACAAACACATGACAATATTTTGGTTGAAGTGGAAGAAACATGTCAACAAAACAGCACTGCTCTAAAATATTGTATTTATAGAATTACTAACGTCCATATAAAGCAGGAATCCTCACTGATTCTTTGATTTAAACAACCTGTTCTCAAAATGGAATCAAAAAAAGGAAAAAAGGAAAGGAAAAGGAAAATCAGATTTATTTTGTATTGAGATAAAGTACAGTGCATAAATGGGCTCTTGAGTAAGAAGTAAAATTCAGCAGGAGAAATTGTTTAGCTCATTCTGAAGCCAGGTTAAACACAAATATGGCTTCAGATATACACATAAGCACACTAACAAAATGCCAAATTAAAAAGATCCATATGATGTTTGAGGCCTAATTAAAATTCTACCCAGAGTTACTACATGTATATTCACTTTGTGTGCAGAAACAGACATCCATGTGTCCTTGTATTAACTACAGCACTTACACATCTATGAAATGGGAAGAACAACATTGTTTCTTCCCCTGAGTGTGAGAATTCACCAGCAAAATGTTCTGGATGTAAAGCTTCAAGCTAATTTAGCAATAAGTTCCATAAAAGATTTGAATAAAACATTATAGCTACAATAATCCCCTTAAGCTAGTAATGGGAATGAAAATTATTTATTCTGGGAATCTGACTGTATTGCTGTTAAATCATTTGTCTATGTAAATTATTTGTATATCAGAAAAGATAGAAGCCCCATGTGTTTACCTCCATTTTCACCCAGGCCTAAAGCTATATAAAATATTTGATTTCTGGTGCACCTGAGGTTTCTCAGCTATTAGTTGACATCAGTACTCATCCTCTTAAGAAATAAAATAAATCTGAACCAACCTTTGGAAGGTAGGAAGCTTACAGCCAGAATTTTAGTTTATTATTGCACAGATAATATGGTAAAAAGTTAAAATCTTGAAGTGTTCTTTATTGGTAAATGAAATCTTATTTTTCATTCTTAGAGTTACTACTTTCAAAATATGGATACTTAAGATTCAGTATTACAGCACAATTTGCTATGTCTAGAATATTTAATGAGACTTCTCTGCAGTTAACAATGCCTAACACTTCAGGATTTCAAAGTACTGTAACAGCAGTAATCAATTAAGCCTTACAACATCTTAAGTTAATAGCCTTACAACATCCTAAGTTAATATTAAGTCATCTGCCTTTGGTTAAATATAAACCAATGTTGGGGGAAAAAATTACAAGGTTAATTTACTTGAATACTTCTATGTTCTGAACATTTATAAACAAATGAGTCAGATTCATAAGTAATTTTTATTCTAGTTATGTTTCTTATTATAAATAAAACATTCAGAAAAGTTCTACCACAAAATACATGTATAAAGTATAGGTTTACTAACAAGCACTTAATGGGCATCTGCCATGTGGTAAATCGTTCTGAATCTGGGAGGAATCTTCAATATTGTTAGCTAATGCTTACTTTTTGGTTATAAATTATTATGGATCTTCTACATCATAGAAGAAATTTATTCAGTTAAATTCTTAGTGATACAGCAACTCTATTGATTCATTTATAAGAACCTCACATTAACCAATAACCTCCTTGTGAAATTTAGAAGATCAATATATGGCATTTATTGAGTTGAAAAAAAAAGAAAAAGAAGAGAGGGGCCTTGAAAATATTTTCATGAATTGAACTCATTTAGACCAGATGAAGGAAATTAAGTGTAAGATAGGGATTGCTAGGGCCGAGCAGTCCAACACCAGGCCTGACCTTGGCCCATGTAGCTTTCTTCAACCTTCAGTCATTGAAAAGACCCTAGGAAATACTGGTCACATCAAGGACATTCAGTTTTGCATAGCAAATTCCAGAAGCCTTGAAATGAGCTCTGGTATGACCACTGCCCAAGAGATATTGGAAACTCTCTACTACACCCTCCAACCTTTGGTACTAGTCAGAAATATGAAGAAAGTCTAATGAAGACCTGAAAGCAGAGGAATGTTCTTTATTTCCACAGCAGTAGGATCTAAATTTGCATTTAAACTATCAGTAAGTCTGGCCACACATGGTCAAATAGAAACTCAAGGTGCCATCAACAGGAGAAGGTTGCCTGAGGACAAGATTAGTGCCAGTTTTTTTGGCATTTCCCCAGCCAGAATTCTTAGCTTCCTACCCAGGGCTGGGACCAGGGTGAGGCGAGTGAGGTGCTCAAGGCACAACATCAAACGAGGCACATTGTGGGCCTGGTAGTGAGAGCCTCCTTCAATGTTGTACAATAGACGTCCCACTCGCCTACCTCAGTCTAGGTCCTGTCCGACTATAGCTTTTTATGGCAAGGGTTTTATGGCAAGAAGCTCAAAATGTCAAGACACTGTTGATGACAAACAAATGAGTCTATACCTTAGAAAGGGAGTTTATGAATGGTAGAGTACATAAGACAAGAATGTTCAAAAGAGAGGCCCCCTCCCAATTAATGAAATATTGTCCAGCAAATATATGTAAAGTTGCTAAATCATCTGAACTAATTCTACAACATCTCATTTGGGATTGGAACACAATTTATTATTTCAAATATTTGGATTATCATGGATAAAATCCATCCTTAAAATGTATCTAGGGACTTCCCTGGTGGTGCAGTACTTAAGAATCTGCCTGTCAGTGCAGGGGACACGGGTTGAAGCCCTAGTCCGGGAAGATCCCACATGCCGCAGAGCAGCTAAGCCCGTGCGCCACAACTACTGAGCCTGCGCTCTAGAGCCTGTGAGCCACAACTACTGAGCCTGCGTGCCTAGAGCCTGTGCAACGCAACAGAGAAGCCTCTGCAATGAGAAGCCCGCACACCACAACAAAGAGTAGCCCCTGCTCACCGCAACTAGAGAAAGCCCACGCACAGCAACAAAGACCCAACGCAGCCAATAAATGAATAAATAAATGTATCTATATGTGGTAAAAGTCTAATACAATAATTAGTCTTGAAAATGCATAATAAATTTACCCCTACTCCCACCTCTAATATGTATAAAGAGGATCCTATATAATAATGAATTTTATTTCCTATGAATGTCTTTAAAGCTACTACAATATAATTAAATGATTCTAATTGTAGGAGTTTTTGTAGTTTCCAATTTCTAATCAAATGACAACAGCTCCTCAAAGGTTGAGCTAAATAGCTATTTCTATGTTACAAACAGAATATAATATCTTACAAAATGAAAACGTTTCAAAAGGAATAGTGATTCTGGGGGTTCATTCATATCTGAAGTACCAGAGTGAAGGACACTTGGACTGTTAGGTTCCTGGCTTAATTGTAACAGAGGTCACCATTTTTATAAATGAGTGGATTAATGTTAAAAGCAGTACTTATTGAATCCTTTTCTATTCATAAGGAACTTAACCTTTTCAACTTAATACCTTTCATTCCCAAATTCATTTGCAAGTAAAAATAAAACTATTTAGTCTTAGTGACTTTCTAAGACTTGTGAACTCATAATTTTTTAATTTGTAAGTTTCCTGCAGTCAGAGACTATCCACTTATTATCCATTTATTTCAATGTATTATTCTCCCTGTATACTCCCAGGGTACAAGTTTCATGTTTATTTGTTAAATAAATAAATAAATAGGATATTAAGATGCACATCCTAACTTTTGGAATTGAATTCAACATAGTGAAGAAATAATATCTGCTTCATAGTCCTTGAGTCTAATTCATTATAAGCAATATCTTCCTAGAGATAGGTTTGCTATTAAGGCAAAGGTGAAAAAATCATCAAAGATATTTGAGAACTTTTATCAGATATCTTGTCATTGTAATAATTTGTAGCCCACAAAAACATGAAGAAACGCTGATCTAACTTTCTATTAAGTCCTTCTACTAAAATGTATAGAATAGAATGTTTTTTAAGTATCAAGTTTTTACTTTTTGGAAATCAAGCCCTTGTCAGCTGCATCATTTGCATATATTTTCTCCCAGTCCATAGGTTGTCTTTTCATTTTGTTTATGGTTTCTTTCGCTGTGCAAAAGCTTATAAAATTGATTAGGTCCCATTTGTTTATTTTTGTTTTTATTTCTATTGCCTTGGGAGACTGACCTAAGAAAACTTTGGTACGATTATGTCAGAGAATGTTTTGCCTATGTTCTCTTCTAGAAGTTTTATGGTGTCTTGTCTTGTATTGAAGTCTTTAAGCCATTTTGAGTTTATTTTTGTGTATGCTGTGAGGGTGTGTTCTAGCTTCATTGATTTACATGTGGCTGTCCAACTTTCCCAATACCACTTGCTGAAGAGACTGTCTTTTCTCCATTGTATATTCTTGCCTCCTTTCTCGAAGATTAATTGTCCATAGGTGTGTGGGTTTACTTCTGGGCTCTCTCTTCTGTTCCATTGATCCATATGTCTGTTTTTGTGCCAATATCACATTGTTTTGAATACTGTAGCTTTGTAGTATTGTCTGAACTCTGAGAGGTTTATGCCTCCTGCTTTGTTCTTTTTCCTCAGGATTGCTTTGGCAATTCTGGGTTTTTTATGATGCCATATAAATTTTAGGATTATCTGTTCTAGTTCTGTGAAAAATGTCATGGGTATTTTGATACATATTGCATTAAATCTGTAAATTGCTTTAGGTAGTATGGCCATTTAAAAATATTAATTCTTCCAATTCAAGAGCATGGGGATATCTTTCCATTTCTTTGAGGGATGACTCAATTTCCATTATTAATATTTTGTAGTTCTCAGTTATATAGGTCTTTCACCTCCTTGGTGAGGTTTGTTCCTAAGTATTTTATTTTTTTGATGTGATTTTAAAAAGAATTGTTTGTTTACTTTCCTTTCTGATATTTCATTGTTATTGTAAAGAAATGCAACCGATTTCTGTATCTTAATCTTGTATCCTGCTACCTTGCTGAACAGTTTTTACTTTTAAAGTATTTTATAGATTTTTAAGCACTGATCATGTGTGATGGTCACACAATTCTTGGAGTAAATCAAGAATTGTTTCCACACTATGGATGACAAAATTTGGGTTCAGAGAGAATATGTGACTTGACTAAATTCAGAACATTGAAAAATGCATAAGAAAGGTTAGAATCTAGGTCCTTTTATTCCTATCCAGTGTGTTTTCCACTACAAGGTACAACTGGCTGAATGTAAGAATGAGCACTGAGAATTTTAGATACTAATAGAAAAAGATTACTGTCTCTAGAGATTTCGTATTTTATGGTGGTTGATCATTTATACCCTTGATATCAAATTCCTTTAAAATGTAGAGTACCTTGAAATTCTTTCTTCTTCCTTATACGTGAAATATAACTGTGCCTATTAACAAGGTACACGCTATAAATATTAGCTACAAACAAGCGCATGAGGAAGGACCACATAAAAGTACAAGTGCGTCACTGCTGTCGTCAAACCCACTCTCCTTGTCCCTCACCAAGGGGAAAGTGACCTCCAAAGACATTGAAAAGGCAACCCATTTACACTGCAGTGCTTATATATCTGATCCCAGGGTATCTTCCACAATCCATTTACTATCTATAACTGGGTATAATGTTATTAACCTTTAGTGACTAGTCTCATTGCCCTTCACTGACCATATATAACTATATTCTAATGATTTTAACTATCTTTAAAATAGGATACTCATATAAAAAGAGTAAGTTTAAATATATCTTTCTAAGAGAATTGAGTTTTAAAAGTGAAGGCATGAAGAAAAGTTGGTAGAGGGCTGTTTCAAAATAAGTGAATAGTAACACAAGTTCCCTTGGATTGCTGTATAGAATTTTAATTCACTACTGTGAAGTTCAAGAACTTCTATTTTTCATGCCTGGCATTCCTCCAAACCTTTGGCCAGAAATGATTGAGTATGAGTAATGGCTTTTACACTGTGAAATGATGGCTTATTCCTCCTACAAACTTGTCATTCTTAGCTGTGTACTTTGGCAGACCCTTAAAACAGATCTGCCACCATGAACTAGAACTACTTTCACAGTGGACCATCCAAGTAATTAAACCATTTTGTTGTAGTTGTGGTTGTATAGAGCACTTATTATGATAGTGGAGAATTGACTTCTAGTATCAGTCACATCTATGCCATTTTAAGTAGTTACTCAATTTCTTTGTTTCTGATGTCTGATGGAGATACACCTAACTCTATCTACCAATTTTTGTGAGAAGAAAAAGATATTCCAAGGGACACAACTTCAAAGTCTTAAAAGACATGTCTAACTTTAGGCAATGCAATTCATTACTATTTATTCTCTCTGAAGTGATATAGGAGTACCCTTGAGATATTACTAACACTAAACTGAAACCAAATACTCACTCTCATAGCTTACATGTAGTCACTCTATCTTTGATGATGGTTTAGAACATATCTCCTTTCTGGCTCTCTTGGTACAATTAAACTGAACCCAAGAAAATGGCTGTTCCTGGGTTTCTTAATTTAGAATGGTAGTATCTTATACTTTCTCTTGAGATCTTGAGATCTCTTTTTCTTTCTCTCTCTCTCTCCCCACCATACCTACTCCTTCAGACCTCCTTTCTCTTTCTGTCTCCCTTTTCTTTCTGCTTTTTTTTTCACCCCTATTTCTTTCCCACTCTGGTCAGTGGAGGTCAGGAGAATCTATGGGTGTTGCTTAGCCCTGCAGATATCATTTGGGCTAAAATCATACTGAATCCTTCCTTGAGCAATCTAAGCAATAGAAGCTGGGGAAGTATTTGGAGGATTTTTAGCCAACCCCCTGAGCACACAAAGTATAAGCAGTACACTCAAAACTATTACAACCTATTTTTACATCAACAGCTAGAGGTTGTTTGGGGTTTTTTTTCCTACTTCACTTTTTACAGCTTTTACTACTATAGAAGCAATATATTTAAAGCTACTGTGATTACTTAAATTTTATATTCACTAAAGATGATTTTCATTAGCAAAGTTCCCTTGTAGTAATTTCAGATTTCTCTGGGAATAAATGTCTTCAGAAAGGTATAGGAAGGAACAGAAGTTCCTACAGGAATTTCATAACTCACTGGTGGGGGCGGGGGAAGAGCTCTTAATGTTCTCTTCCTGAACCTACTCCTCAGTTACAGATACATTCAGAGAGATAGGCTCATCAGCTGATAATTGCCTTAGTGTCTTAATCTGCAAAATAAATATAATAAATTTGTCCTTCTAAAAGAAGAGCTAAGAGGGAAAAGGAAAAAGCAAAGGAAGTGTCTACATGATGATCTGTAAATATCAAAATTATGCAGATATTTTCCTCTCAACATTTTTTCCCAGAAAACTTTACAGTGAGCCAACACAGAATAGGGGTTAAACACACTACCTACAGCCATGTGGCTCATGTACATATAAACAACTCCATGCTTGAACCCAAAGTGTGAGCAATAGTGTCTGGGCACAAGCAGAGCCCTGATAGCTTTTTGAAAAATTTGTTTTCTAAACAGAACACTTACATTTTTACATATTCACAGGAATTGTGATCCTTCTTTATGTTGGGTGAAAATTAGTAAGTTAGTAGTTCAGAACTATGTTTTTCCTTTGTAAGTGACACCTTTACTTCATGATAAACTACACCCCATACAATCTTATTGGAAACAATGAATACGGGAATAATACCTTGACAGAAAGGAGCCTGATGCCAGGTCTTGAAAATTTCCATGGATGGTGTGCAGTCACATTGTTTAAGCCAAAACCTGTCTTCAGGGTCTTCACCACTTTGCAAGCTGTCAAAATCCTCATCATTTTGAAGACGTTGATTTGTGACTAAAAATAAATGAAATTGCATATACTTTATGAGAATTTTGCTATAAGATTTTTAAATTAATGTGAAGAAAGCTGGGGGTGTGCAATCTGGTGTTTAAGGCTGACTGCACAGTGATCTTTGAAATTCCATTCATTCTGTCATTAAATGTCTTCGGCCATAGCTCCTCCTTCTCTTAAGCCCTCCTCCTGAGGTAATGTCCAGAGATGTTCCATGAACATGTAATACAAATTGCAACACATCAAACACTACCTTCTCCTGCTGAAATAATGCTAGTGTTGTGGAAAAACAGTCATCTGTCAAAGGAATTGCTTATGCAGCTGAATAGAATGATCTGGAAGCAGTGGACACCCTCAGGAATATCACTTGCCCTAAAGAGTAGCAACTTTCTAATAATGCTAAGGGTCAAAGGTTCTTGCTTGTGTGAGATGTAATGCCTAATTTGCCTTAAAAGACATTTTGAATTCCCAAAGAAACTGAAGACTTGCGACTTTCTGCTTGGAAAAGACAATGGAAATCACATAGAGTAAAAAGGACATCAGAATAAGTTTTTCTCCACAAATATAGAACAAACCTTTCTACATTGTTTTTTTTTTTTCAATTTGTAAAAAGTCTATGAAATAATGGTAAACATTGATTTTAATGAGTACACATTCCTAAGTCAAGATTTTTTTAGTTGTTGAATTGTTACATATAAAATTCTCAAAACGTGAATATTTGTGTTTCAACCTGAGTTGAAATTGATTCACTTAGCCCTCAATCCCATGTTTAATCAGGCAGTCAAAGGGTCTCATTGGCTGGAGGAAGCTCTCACTTAAGTCATGTGTTTATGTAGATTAGGAAGCTCTGAAGTATTATCCTGATATATTTGCAAAGGAGGCCAAGAAATAAAGGCTTTTTCCTAGCACTTTTTACAATGGAAAAGATGACATAGAATGGCACAGAGATTGTAAACTTCATGATGTAGGATGAGTGCTAGAATTAAGTTGGGGGGGTTGAGGATTTTTTGTTTTTAAGGAACAAAGTTTAAACTCCATCTTCTTCTGCCTTACTTAATGTATTCATGTATAAACATTCTCTGAAGCCAAACTGCTTCACAGCTCCTGGTGCTAGAAAACTGAAAAAACAGTCTCAATCTAGTGTATATAATTAATAAAATAAGTAATGTATGTTAGTGTGTCCAAATACAATGGAGAAAGAGAAAGAAAGAAAGAAAGAAAGAAAGAAAGAAAGAAAGAAAGAAAGAAAGAAAGAAAAAGAAAGAGAAAGAAAGAAAGAAAGAAAGAAAGAAAGAAAGAAAAAGAAAGAGAAAGAAAGAAAGAAAGAAAGGGACAGAAAGGGACAGAAAGGAAGAGAGAGAAAGGGAGAGAGAAAGGAAGAAAGGAAGGAAGGAAAAGATCAACTCCCTTGTGCATGTTCAGTAAAATTTAAATATGTGATTACGTTGAACCATATTATCTTGAAGGATTCAAAGAGTATACCAAGTAGATGGAGGGGAAAAAAGCAGAAGGGACAGCATGAGCAATAGCACAGATACAGGAAACCATATGGCATATTAAAAAAAAAAAAAGCGAAAACAGTCTGCTAAAGCCTAGGTGCACAGTACAGGTTGGGGAAATGAAGAGGAACCATAACAAGGAAGATTATGTGTGCTTTAAAATGGTTGGTCTTAATCCATAAATAGTGTTCATGGTAGTCATGAAAGTGTTTTGAACAAAGGTGAAATTACTGTGAAAGAAAGACTATGGAAAATGAACTGAAGGAGGATGAAACTAACAGAAGAAAAACTCCCAACTCAAAGAACTAAGAGCTCAGAAACAGAGCTAACTGGTTTAGACCAGTAAGTATGTTAGGCCGTGGACTCATCCTTGTCTATATACATAAAAAATATATATAGTGAGGATTTGTCTTTCTCTAATAAGAAAAATAACATGTACTTATCACAAAACAAATTTAAGATACACAATAAATTTAAATCAGTCATAGTCCCATTACCCAGAGGTACCCATGCAGTGAACACTGTGGTATCGTTCCTCCCTTTATTCTCTACGCTTTGGGGTACTAAGGAGTCCAGAACTTAAAGAAGGAAAGACATTAGTAAGTGACTTCATAACCACTTTTAACAGTTGACCAAAAAGCATGGTGAACTGAACATGGTTTTCCAAAAAGATGTCAACAACTTTAGGGTACAATTCCATAACTCTAGAACCTAAAGAAAAATATAAGCCTGAGAGTTGTAATGGGCTTTCACTTTTTTCAGTAAAAGGTCCTGGATGTAGTCTATGGTCCATGTTTCTAGTCACCATAATAAAAGAGGAAAGGGCAGAAGATTTGGAGAGTTTGGTTAAATATTCTGAAAATTCATCCATCATGATTCTACAATCATCTCAGGAATTGGAAAGACCAATAAATTAAATGGTGGGTAGTTTCAGATTTGAGTGTTCAGGGTGGACTGAAATCTACAACCAAACTGAAAAAGAAAATTATGTTGGTTAGTGAGGGAGTTTACATTTGGATAGATCAAAGGGGTGAGGTGATAAGAGTTGATTAGTAGTGAATATGAAAGACATAAAGATAGTAGAAATATTACACTTTTGTGAAAGACATTTTTTCAGCACACTTTAAAAGAAAGTATTTTTCAGTTTGGAACGATTTTTTTCTCTGATCCCTATTACATGGTCCTCCTCTCACATAAGCTATCTGTATACAACTAAGCAGGGTAAAAGCATGCACACATGTATTCCCCCACAGAAGGTTGGGGGAATCTGTATTTGAAATATATTTTGTATGAGCCAGGCCATTAAGGGTTCTCTAATCTTATAAGTCACTCACTCAAAACAGCAAAATACTGTTTATGAATTTAGCCCTTCTTTTCTTCTGATACACTTATTATAGTTATCACAGTTTATAGCATTAGGCTATTTTCCTCTGTACACCCCCATATGGAAAATTAAGAATTATTGAAACTAAACATTTCTCAGTTTTGATGGAGTAAGCAACATTCTAGTACATTTTAATCTAGTGCTAATAAAGCGCTTTATTTCTTCCATAAATTGGAAAATGCATTATATATATATGAATAAATACGTATTTATGTGTATGCAGAAAGATTAAAATATGTATGTATATATAAAGAGACAGCAATAAAAGTATCCTTAACTAATACAATTATTTATCATTTCTTAAGAGAAATGGAAGCATTCAGCCTCCCAAATCCCTGAGAAGACTTAATTTGATGAATTTGTCATTAGGATATCTGGTATTGAAAATGGTGCTATATCCAGCACTAAGTGGTAGTTATTTTCTTCTGTTACTTAAAGAAACTTGGAAAACACTGAAAAATAGATAATAGCCTACCCCCAAAACATAACCTCTGTTAATATTTTAGCATATCTTCCTCTAGCATTTATTTCTATATACAAGTCATAATTTTGAAAACAGTGATCAACTTGCATTACGCTTTTGTGAGGTAATATTATATTTAAGGTATGTTCAATGTTATTATATGTTTTTTTCAAGCCTTAATTGAAATGGCTACAAAATATTTCATTTTCATTGCTTCTATTGTTGCTACAAAGCATATCAATATTGCAATTTTTTATAAACATTGCCAAATTTCTCTTCGAAAAGAATGTACCCATCTACATACCGATCACAATGTGAATGTCCCTTTCAATACACCCTTGCCAACCCTAGGTGTTATCTTTCATTTGCTTATTTGAGCACAGGAAATGATATTTTGTTTTCATTTGAATATTAAATAACTAGTGAAGTCGAACACTTCCATATACCTTTACTTAGTACTATTTCTCCTTTTTTTCTTACATCTTTTTGTTCCCATTAATCCATTCCCATTAATGATCAAGAAAGCCTCTTAAAAGGAAATGTAAAGCAACACTGATTGATAGCCTGTATTTGTACTAATTTCAAGTGTCCTCTTCATTTGGACGATCCATTGATATAAGTAAGGGAGACCTGCTACCATTTGGGAAAAATGAGACCAGCTCATCCTGGATAATAAAGGCTTTAGGTTTTGGAATAAAGAGAAAATAATGGCATTAGTAATTCCTTCTTAAAAAGTACAGAAACTGCCAACAGCTTTCTTGAAGTGTGTCTTATTCAGGAATGAATAGAGACAACTCTAAGAAAGTGATGCATCTTTCAAAAAGTCTCTAATATAGCAAGCATGCAAGAGGTGCTTCTGAAAAATGATTGAATGAATGAATTGGTTCCTGTGTACCAAGTTCCTGCCTGATCAATGACGTTTATTTAAGCAGAGACAAATAAAATTAGGTCAGATGAACATAAGAGGAAGTAAAGATGCTTTGGAATAGGAAAAGAGACCTGTCAATTAAGAATTACACAAAAGATGATAAATTTAAGGCAAGAAGCAAGGTATGTCTGGAGAGCAAATAAACTCAGAGTAGAAGAAAATAAAGAACCACCCCCTCAAAAAAAAGTTCTATTTTGTGTTTGAGCAGGGATGCATGAAGACAGAATAGAAAAGATAGAAGTGATTATTATGGTTCAATTCTGATTTTTATTAGCCTAATATAACAAGGAACACTGTCACAAGTGAGGATATGGACAAAAAAGGGCTACTCTTTGAAGAAAAGTGGTGTGGATTTGTACCTACATAAAAAAGCATATACTTTCTCTCATCATAGAAACTAGGATAAGCTGGTAGAAAGATTCCTCAAATAAAGTTTGGCCAGGGAGAAGATATGTCAATAATGACAATAGATGTTAGGTTGTTAGATGATGAGGTTTTTAAATAACCAGATGTCTTTGAAAATCCAATCAAGTAAGACACATTCATTAAGGTCCAATTGGTATTTTGAGGAATAGAAGGTGAAGAACCAAGTTCATGAATGTGCTTATCAATCTAACATTCGATAGCATAAAGGTTGAAGTGATTCAAAGGAAGGTGAAAAAATGAAGCTGGAAAAGAGACCTTGAAAAAATGATTTCACACATTAAAATCCAAGGCACAAGTGATTATATTCTAGGATAATAAAAAAAGCAATCATTTATAAGACCCCATTTGTAAAAAAAACTTAAAGAGAACAGGTTAGTTGGTACAAGCAGCATGTGTTTGTAAAGAATAAATCTTATCATACCAATTTCCTGCCTTTAAAACAGAGACATTATTACCAGACTATGTAGAAACGTTAGACGTAACCTACTTTAATTCAAGAGCATTGAGTATATATTCTAGACCATTATTAGGTGCATATACATTTGCTGGAGAATGTATATAAATGTAGGAGGGTGTAGTGAATTACCCAGTGAGTAAAACAAGCTTTCTATGATTTGTGGGATTAGAAGAACAGAGTGGACAATGCCTTAGAAAGTTGATTCAGAATTCACAGTGACCTTGGCAAACTGAAGACATAGTCAAACACAAACAGATTAAAGTACAAGCAAAGGGAGGTCAAGTGTAAGTTAGTCCAAAAAGAGGAAGAAAAACAAGCTACAAATACAAGTTGTAGAGGACTGATTATATAGAAGTAGGTCAAAAAGCATATGTAGCAGTCATACAGTATAGCAACTGCCCAAAATTAGTCATAATAAGCTATAATCATTAAAGTTGTAAATCATTGAATCATAAATTATACAAAGAAGGAAGAATTTAGAGTGAAATTTAAGAAAGAAAACTCAAAGTCACTAGAAAGTTAAATATTAAATAACTTGAAACACAAAAAATAAAATTTTGACATTGAGATAACTATAAATTTAAAATCATGTCATGTAGGATTCCTAATCAAAAGCTTTCAATCTTCCTAAAAGTCTAAAAAATTTTTAAAGAGGAATTTCTTGGGTATAAATTTAAAAATCCTACAATAGAAGCTAAAACATTGGAATTTATAACCACAATATATTAGCATATACCTATATCTATATATAGAGATATATACACCACTTACTATTATGCCAGTAAGTGTAAATAAGTATTTAAATAAATCTATTTTAATGAGTCCAATGATGATAAATATGATCCTGCTTGACAGTTGAGGTACTTGTCATTTTTTGATCACCTACTAAGTGCCATCCCTTGAGCTAGGCACTTGGAATGCCTTTTTTGCTAATCTTAAAAGCAATCGCTGTACTAAATGTAGCTAATAATATCCCTATGTCATAGATGAAGATGGTGAGTGTGTCCCAGAGAGTTTAGCTTGCCCATGATCACACAGCTAATAAGTTGCAAAGCCAAGATCAGAACTCAGGTCTCAGCCAACGTCCATTCTTTTTCCAGCATGTCAAGTATACCTGGGAAAAACAGAGGCAACAACATGAAATGACTTAGAAAGAGTAGGCTGGTTAAGATGAATTTTGCAGAAAGAATACATGATTGTAGAAGTTGCAATGCTCAGAAATACTATGACATTACCTGGAAATGGATAAAATGTAACTTCAATAAAAATCAAAGAATGAGAAAGAAGAAAGTATCCATAACTTCTCTGATTTATTGTTATGTTTAAGATTAAAATAATATAAAAAATGAAGAAGGTAATATAGAAATAAAACTATAAATTTTTCCTAGTAATCTATCTAGTAGAACTAATTGGCCTGGGAGTCTAGTTGGCTAACTGATTCAGCCCAACTTACCTAAAATAGCAAAGGAAATTTTATATTTTTCTGTGTTACATCCTATTGCTTTAAGTTACTTATTTCAGAATCTGAATAATTTAATGCCATTGAATTTTCATGATTGCTCATAAAGTTAGAATTGCTAAAAGAATAACCTATTCAGGAACTATTTATTGAGTGCTTTCTATGTATCAGATGCTGTATAAAAGGAAAAAGGACTGTTTTCAACTAAAAGATACTTTGTAGGAAATTAATCTCTTTTTAAATGTATTGCCTAAAGTATCATCAAACAGAGAACATAATAATTATGTAATAGATAGTTTTATATAGTTGAAAGTGATTTTTAAAATCATCTTTTCTAATTGCTCTGTTTTATAGATATAAGAAATAGATATCTAAATAAGCCAATGTTATCTCATTATTTCTGAGTTAATACCAAATTTAAAGCCTTTAGTAAAAATCGCTGTAGAAAAGTAAGTTCCTAACAATTACTACCTTTCAAATAGAAATAATTTTGTAAATGATGGAACAGTTAGTGAAAGAAATTAACAACTACATAAATCAAACTCTACACTTAATTTTGGCCTAAGCATTTTCTTAAATTTTGGCCTAAACATGCCTACAACATAAATTTCATAAAATAGAATGACTAAATAATTAGGCAATTGTCACTCTAAAGAGTAAAATATTTCTAAGGAAAATTTAAAAATTTAATTCATCACCAGCCTTTTTTGCACAATGATTATCATTGCAACAAAATCATCTTTTGCTGAACAGAACAGCTCTGATGGGCTTGTTAATTCTTAACTTTTGCCAAGAGTAAACACAAAAGATTTTGCAAGGCTCTAAAGAGCAACGCTAGCCATGAGGAAGGGTTACCCATGGTACTCCAGGTCATGTGCTGGGAGAGTACTGGATCCTCTTTAAATGAAATATATTTGAGGATCACAAAGAAGCAAGTTGTGCAACGTGTCTTGAAATTTCTGACCTCGTGAAGTAAGGGGCGGCAGGTTACATGGGAATGACGTAGAAGACTTTTTTTTCTAAACTAAAAACAGGTCACCCACGCACATTCCTACTCTACCCCCTTTATAGTATATTTGAAGTTGGGTGATTGAAAGGTGGGGTGCCTTTTTTTATTTTATCGAGGTTAAAAAATTGGGGGGGGAAAGAAATGCTGTAGAGGGAAAAAAGAAAAACAAGAAGGAGACACAGAAGGGGAGAAAGAAGAGGAGGAAAAAAAAATCCTCATCCTTCAATGCTACAAACTGCTAACAGTCAAAAATGCCTATTTGGATTTTAACTGCTGACATTCCCTGGGGTGTTGAAGAATTAAGTGTTTTATTCTGGTATTGTTTACTTGATGTTATTTATTTTTAACCTCTACTTGACTTAATCAAGATCATCCTCAGCTGAAAGGAAGAGGGAAATATATAATGTTTTTGCTATTGGACTCAAGGGATTGATTATTTCAAGAGAACATTCTTGAAAGCTTTGCAGACCGAAAAAGAAAGGGATTGAGCATTAAAAAGTTGCAGACTGTGTCAAGGTTTCAAAAATTTGTTTTTAAAAGCTAATTGACTGGGATTAGAAGTTGAAGTTAATCAGTAATAATAAAAATCCGACAAAAGAAATGATTAGACATTTTGTAAAAAACAGTAAGACAAATGAAAGAAATAAAGTTTTATAAAGGAAGAGGTATTATCACCATGTTACTTACTATGGATGGGACACCAATATGTAACTTGGAAAAAAAAGGGTTGTCAAGTTAGAAAATATTTGTACTAAAATTGGTGACTGCACTCCTCAAATTATTAAAGACCCTGACTTAAAAAGTCACTTGTCTGTACATGTCTGTTTTTCTACCATTAATTAACTGGATTAATTGGTACTTGATTAATTAATCAATACTTATTATAACAAGACAAAGAGAGTTTTTAGGGACATAGATTAGTTATAAATTATTGCTACTCCCAACATGAACCAAGGATTCTCTCAAAAATACATCTCATTCACCAAGTTTGCAAATAGTAAAATTATACATCCTCTAGATAAATTGATTGTGTGATAAAACTTTAAATAAAAGACAGGGCTTTTATTAGGACATAATTTTTTTTCTTATTTTTCTATTCATGTAAGTTTTGAAGAATTAATAGCTAATGAAAATTACTGAAACCTTCAACTAAAGTTCTTTTAGGGGTGTCATTTAATTTCCCCGTTCACATGCAAATCAGAGCACCTGTGATCTAATGACCATTCTGTTAACATTATATGAAAAGAATTGCTATCCACTAGACTACATAACTCTCATCTTTCATTTTTAATGTACAGGGTAAGAAAAATTGGAAATTTCTTTATTGTGAAGATATCCCGATACATATCTTGCTAATACCTAAAAGCAATTGAAATATCACAGTGAACTGAGAAAACAGAACTCAAATCCAAGAATAAACTTTTTTAATGATTCAAAATTAAACTCCTGAATTGGCTGCATATTTTGCAAATTGATTTTGCCTTTAACTTTCTGTTTAGAGACTAGAATCAATTTCAATAAAAATCAGTCTTTTAAAGAGAAAATACTTCCTTTAAAATAATGTTTACCTTTAAATAAAAATTGTTTATCATGTTAACTGACAAAAAATGACCAAATACGTCTATGAAGCACCATCATTTTTTTAGCTGTTATTTTCAGTCCTTGCAGTTTATAAGCAGAGTCTTTGGCTCAGTTCCTGGGCAGACACAAGGATGTAGGGCAGGGACGGTAACAGGCACAGATGGCTCTTGAACATTGAAGGTAGGACATACAGCTATTTCACAATGGTACTATAAGAAATAAAAGCAAAATCCTATGCAAAAGAGGGGTGGGATAGGGAGGCTGGGAGGGATAGGCAAGAGGGAGGAGATATGGGGATATATGTATATGTATAGCTGATTCACTTTGTTATAAAGCAGAAACTAACACACCATAGTAAAGCAATTATACTCCAATAAAGGTGTTAAAACAAATTAACACTGAAGGCTAAGACTGACTCCTGGCAGAGACTAGAGCCATTCAGTAATAGGAGGGTCCAGTTCTACTGATGTTCATTTACCACCTTCAGCTATGGCCACCAGCTAGAATCCAAGGCATCTTAGTATTCCCCATGTCTGATTACCTTTTTCTCTTCTTTCCTCATCCTGCCACACAAATTTCACCAGAGAAAATGCTTAGGACATGACAGAACGAGTACAAGGAACAAGAAAAAAAGAAGAGTCAAAAGAAGAATGTGTGATTATAAGAGTATACATTTAAAATATGTAAATGAATCTCACAGTGACTTGACATACTTGCCAATGGTGTCAAAGACCACACAACTTCTGTCAACTGAAGTTTTCTCTTTATAAAGTTGAGTTGATAAAGAAAACTATGAGGAATAATTAACAAAACAGATTGTGAATCATTTAGCCAACATAAGATGGTGCAGTATTTTACTTGATGAAGAAACGTGGAGCTGTACATTTGTTAGATTAATTTTCTCAACTTGTCTATATCCTGTCAATCCTTCAAAGCCATGTGAAATCCTACTTCACGAACTTTATCTATATCTTGTTTGTACCATAGTTAAGTTGCTATTTACATACTCTTATTTCATATATTTTCCTGATTAAAATCATTAAATATCTCCACATTGCTTCTTGACTACAGTATAAAGCTAAAAATACAATATATACTCTTTTCCGCTATCTTAGGCTCTTTTATACATCATTCATGTTGTGTGATCCAAAGTAGTTTCTTTATTGTCTCCGATTTATATGAACAAATTGGAAATAGTAGCAACTGTGACCTCTCATAGGCCATAACTCTTTCCTTCAATATTTATTGAAGGCCATTTATATGCCAAGGACAATGCTAAATCTTAGAACAGAAATAAGACTTGAACACAGACTTGTCCCCCAAAAGCTCACTCTTGAAAAGCCTTTCAGGTTTATTCTTAAAAAGAGATATGACATCTATTTTCTACTCTCAAGACTGACCAATAAAGAATAACAAAAAGAACTGAAGACCTAAGAAACTCAAGACCTGTGAGACCCAAGCGTAACATTCCAAATCAATATTCCTCTCCAGCAGCACTCCCAGGATGAAATGGGATCACCTGTTAATGCACTTTATGATGTAAAAACCCCTCATATCATCTTTCACTTTCCAAAGGAGTTGACCCACACCTTAAAAGCCACTTCAGATCCAACAACTTCTCAAGAAAATGAAAAGAATAACGCTTCTTCACCAGCCAATTTTGGATAAAGGGTGTAGTGATCAACACTGAACTAATTAACGAGAAAAAACTGAATATCCACTCCACATGTAACTACAAAGAACAAGGAATAAACCATGAACTCTCACAGTAATGTCTTTAAGAAACCAAATGCTTTCTGAAAAACACACGAAAGGGAAATGCATTTTAAATAAGTTTAGGTTAATATTGAATTACAAACACTTAAGGCCTAATATTTAAAAACAGCAAATTTTTAAATAAATAAAATCCCAAACACCCATGAAATTATAAATGTATAGCTACTATAACACTCAATAGGAATACCAAAATATATTTAATTACTAAGTAGTAGAGAAAAAAGTAAAGGCTCATACCCAATTTATATTAAAGTAACAAGGGTTTAAAACTCAGGAATAATAAAATTTCTCAAGAGCGCCTCATCAGAATCCAATGAATTACTCAGCTCACCACTGTTCCTTCTTTTCCAAATCTTGAATATGAGCAGCTAAGAAAAGATGAGCCACATCAAAATCAAAACAAACAAACTTTTGACTACTAAAGCTTATACACAGGATGGCTGGAAACAGGATTGCCATGTCCAGGCCCAAGTCAGCAAAGTCCTTTTTTAAGGAGATTAATCTCTTTCTTCAGGCTTGAAAACCTTGTGCTATGTCTGGGAAAATAACTACTCCACTACCTTGATACTGGACTCTGTGCTTCTTCCAGACCTAAGATAAGAGACTTTTCCTTATCTCCTCTGAAGAAAATACATGGCTCCAAAGTCCAGCAGACAGGTTATATTCTAGTACCAATAGAATTAGAGGCCTTGCCAGATCACCTGACTTAGAATTAGTAGGGAGGGCGAAAAAAATAAAAAGTACTAGACACTTTAATTCAATTAAAAAAATCTTCAAATTAACATATTTCTTCAGTAAATACATTCCTAAATATCTTGATAAATTTCAAGGTGAAATATGACAACCATTCTTTTACATACTTAATATATTATACTTCAAAATATCACACCACACTTTGACTTAACCAGCAGAAATTCACTCCAATTTTATTTGCAATTATATTTCAAGCCTGATGTCATTTTTTTTTCTACTTCAAGGATTATCTATACACTCAAACTAATGTGAGGAAAATTCTTGTTAAAGCCAGTTGAAAATAATTTATGGCTTTAAACATATTTTAAGTAAGATTTACATGTATGAATGGTACCTAAAGAGTTAAGTAAAAGGTTACACAAA
This sequence comes from Mesoplodon densirostris, assembly GCF_025265405.1. Lineage (NCBI taxonomy): Eukaryota > Metazoa > Chordata > Mammalia > Artiodactyla > Ziphiidae > Mesoplodon > Mesoplodon densirostris. The sequence goes on from NC_082668.1 coordinate 27,182,566, forward strand.
ATGTTTCCCTAGAAGGACTCAAAGCATTCTGGTTCCTATTAATCTTCCTTCCATATGTTAAAGTCTTAGCAATCAGGAGACTTAGGATTTTTAATATTAAGTGTATAAACCTTTCTTCAAATGAGGATGAAAAACATAACTGAGTGTTTATGCAAGTCAACTCAAAGCCCCAGAATGAAGCTTTAACATGAATTAATTCTACCACAGTGACTGAGTTATTTAACCTTTGTCCTTATCATTTTCTCATAAGGAAATTTAGAAAGATTAATGACCATGAAAAAAAGAGTTCTCGGCCTAAAGGTGTATCTCATCAAATGCGCTATGTACAGAGAAGGAATATTTATAATACTACATTTCAGAAGGAATTTTCCAGTTTTACAAACCTACTGATGTGTATATATTCCCAATATGTTTTCTTTAACCACTAACAAGTGTGCAAAATGCTAAACTAGTTAAGAAGTAGAGGCAAATTCTATCCCTGGCTCTGTTGTAAACTTGTTCTATTCTTAGCCAAGTCAATTAACCTTTCAATATCCCAGTTTCTTTAAAAACTGGGCAAGTCAATGCCACATAAGTGACAGAGACGTGTGAGTTAATGAGAGAATATCTACCAAGGCTATGATCTCAGAAGAGAGCACAAAAGAACATCAATTTGATTAAACATCAAATGACCTTATATTAATAGCCTTAATAGAATTGTTAAGGGATAACCAGAGAACAATTGAGTGTTTCTTGATCCTCTGATGTTGTATGTCTAATTTATCCATCATTTATCATCCACTCATTCATATATTCATTCAACAAGTTGAGTATATTTTACCATATACCCAATGCTCCATTAGGCAATGATGAAGTGAACTGACATGGCCCCAAACCTCATGATACCTCATAGGAGATGGGTGCAAATATGAATGAATCAGGGCCTTCAGTGTATTAAGACAGTTTAGTAGTTAATCACATAGCATATAATTACAAATTATATTACAATGTATAATTACAACTCTACAGGAGAAAAGCAGGGTATTCAGCTAGAAAATAATAGTGGAGAACAAAATTTAGATTGGATGGTTAGAAACAGTCTGAGGAAGTGATATTTAAGCTGAAATGGAATGATTCATATTAATTAAATGGGTAATGTTGAGGAAAAGTATTCTAGCCAGAGGGAACACCATTCATGAAGACTCTGAGTTGGGAATTGATGATACCTTCCAGGGACTGATTGGTGGGATAAAAGGATGCTGAACAAGGGAGGAGTATGACATGAAGAGATCTGAGAGATAGTCAGACTCCAGCTCCTGTAGGGGTTGTTAGGACATGTTAAGGTGTAGATTTATCATTCATAGTACAGTAGGAAGCCACCGAAGGATTTTAACATGGTGTCAGTCTGCTCAGGCTGCTAAACTAAATATTATGGACGGGTGGCTTGAACAACACACATTGATTTCTCACAGTTCTGGAGGCTAGAAGTTCTGATATCAGGGTGTCAGCATGCTCAGGTTCTGGTGAGAGCCCTCTTCCTATTTTTCCCACAATGCAGAAAGAAGGAGGAAGCAAGTTCTCTTGTGTCTCTTCTTACAAGGGCACTAATCCCATCTGGAAAGATCCACCCTCATGACATAATTACTTCCCAAGGGCCGCATCTCCAAATACCATGGCATTGGGGATTAGAGCTTCAACACATGAATTTGGGTGGGTTTGCAGGGGGGTGAGGGGGACATAAAAATTCAGCCTGTAGCACAAAGAAAGTTAAATTATCTTGTTTATGTTATAAAAAGATCAATCAGATTGCTTTAGAGAGGATGCATTGCATATGAGGTAAGTCCACACAAAAAGCTAACTGTGGCAAACTTGTTTGTGTGCCCTGCCCAGAGACCCTCTACCAGGCCAGCATATCCATCTCCCAGGAACTGTGGGCTGCCTGCTTATCAGTCACATCTGACACCTTTTCCAGAGAATTGCCCTGGATGATAATGTTGCCTTGCTCCATCATAGGGTCATGAAAGACCAAACTCCTTTCCCTCAAGAGCGGACAACTCTGCCATGTGATTTGTGCTCCACAGCCCTCCCCTGTGGATCCAGCCAAGGCTAGAATTTATCTAAGAACACATATTTAATTTAATTTTAGTGGTGAAGGGAGAAGCCAGATTGAAGTGCATAGAGTGAATGGGACATAAAGAAGTGGAGACAACATGGGAAGAAAAGCAGTTAAGTAAAATAATAGAAACTGGATGAGAACGTGAAGCAAGGGAGAGTTTATTTGCTGTGTGTGTGTGTAAATAGAAAGTGACTAGGGCATATCTGCACATGATGAGACTGCTCTGCTCTATCTGAAAGGGAGGGGTAAATTTGCATCAGAGTATAACTAAAAGGTGATGACTTTGGGAGAGTCAAGATGAAATCTAGAGAACATGGAAAAGGACTCATAGGAAGGGGCACATTTCCACCATTGTAACAGGAGGGCACTAGGAGTAGATGTATGAAATATCCCTTCTCTAGCTGAAGATGGGTAGACTTGGTGGTATAAAGATGAGAGCATGGTCACTTGATAGTTCCTACTTTACAATGAAGTAAGATGCATGGTTTTTAACTGAGGATGGAAAGGTTTAAAATAATTCCTGTGAAGAGTCAGATCATGTTCTCATTAAAGAACCACTGCAGGAGATCCAGTAGTATTAGATTCCCATTTGAGGTTGGTGATCATGAATTTATAGTGACACCAGAATGTCCATGTATGTGGTTTTCTCCAGCCATGTTCAAATATATGAGTACAGGCATGGAGATGGAGGATTGTTCACCAAAGGTCTGAGTTTTGCCAGTTCAGTTAGAGAGAAACAAGGGTGGGGAAGTTGAGAATATCTGCAAAGGAACGATTATAATGGTAGACCCTAGTCTAAGCTACATTTAAAAAAAAAAAAGAGATGCTCAAGAAACTGTTAACATTGGGAATACTTGAGTGCATGAGGTCAAAGAATAAGGAAGGGGTATGTAGAAAGAGGGATGTTTGAATTTTGGAGGTGGTTCAATTTCTGGTAAAGAGAGGTCTAAATGTGGCCACAGGAGTTGGTGGCTGAAGTCAAAGTTAAGGCATAGGAATGGGATGGTTTGCTAAAATTGATTTTCATTATACCCTTCAGTTCATGCAACTCCAGTACTCTGTGGTCAACCAACATCTGCCAAATAACATGAATTCCCTTTACAAAAATAATTAACCATCATTACCTTACAAAGCAATCTGGATGAGTAAATTATGCTAAGCAAAGCACAAATATTTTCCCATTTTTCCCTTTGGGGAAATTTATAACTTTTTAGCTCAAAAATATTGGTTCAAAGAAAGTTCTAAAAACTTTTTTGTTGTTGTTTTTCAGGGGTTAATAGTACTAATGCGGCCTTGAACTTCTCTAAGTCAGCACAACTGATCAATCAGCGTTTCACTGATTGCTTAATTCCTCCTTCTCTACATAAGAGGGGGAAAAAGCCCTTGCAAAATGTGTTTGTTCTGTTTGTTATTCTGGACAAAGCCGATAACGAGTTGCAGCTGCTGTACAGAGTGTACTGCTTGCCGAGGCCATTGCTTTAACTTATAGATAGAAATGGAGCAGCCAGAGACGTGCCTCGGGCTGAAGTGGGTGCTGTAAATAGGACAGCACTTTCCAATTACAGTATATATGTTTCATTGTCCAACAGTTTGTTCTGCGAGGAGAGTTTGGCCAGGCAAGAGACCAAAAGAGAGATTTTTAAATATCATGACGCAGCTGAAAGAGTTCTGTTTTCTGACCTGAGGAATTCTGTCAGTCTCAATAAAGATGCTTGTAATAGCAGGTGATATAGACTCTGAAGGTGTGTGTCCCTCTGCACCAGTGCACCCCTGATGATTAGAGTCTTGGGGCTATGCCTCAGGCCTCACAATTCCTAGTGCTAAACCTACTTGCAGATCAGCCCTTCATCCAACTGAGTTGTGTTCTTCTGTATCACTAATGACTGCAAGTCAAAATTGCCTTTGACCAGTAAATAGGTGTTTAAACTGAGCTAACTAAGGAAATAGCATCATTTGTCTGTCCTTGCATATCCTTTTTCATTTTATCATAGATTATTAACTAGGACATGAGAAAATAATTGTAATCAGTATCATAAAGTTTAACCCAAAATAGAGACAGATTTCTGGAATGGAGGGATTAAATAGTAGATGTCTTATGCTTTGCTTAAAAAGGTTCCCAATTAGCCACTTACTATCTGTGTGACCTTGAACAGGTTGCTTTAACTCTTTGAACCTCCGTGTTTTCATATATAAAGTGGGAATAAGAATCCCTCCTGTGGAGGATTGTTGAGAGAATGTAAGTGGAATAAGTTATGTAAAATGTCTGGTACTGGTGAGTAAAGGATCCTCTCAAGTCATTCATAATGTGAGTGTATGTCGGTCTAGCCACTTTGTAGCATAATTTGTCATTATATAGTAAAATATATAATGTAAAATGTGCATACTCTATGGTAATTATTTTTCACAGTATGTAATCTAGAGAAATACTAAAACATGAGCAAAATGATAGACAGCACAGAGAGCAGACCAGCTCAGTCCCTCTGTAGATATCAACAAGGGTCCAGAGACACTACATCAATCCGGGCCCCCTTCCTTTCTCCACCATCAAATCATGTAAGCCAAACAACCAGATGCCACCTTGAAGAGGAGCAGGGTGAGCAGATGGGATGTGGAAAAACTGAGCATCTACATAGGTCAACCAGGCAGGGACAGAGTTATCTATAAGGAGTGTTTGAATTGCAGCATTGGACTCAATACAACATTTAGCAGATTAAACTTAAAGTTTCATTTTTAGCAGGTGAAACAGATCAGATCAGTCATAAAAACAAAAAAATGTTACTTTTTTTGGTAAAGTTCAGCGTTCTGTAATTCCAAACCTTACTTCAAAATATCTAATGGAGATATGACAGAGTGTGCCAATTTTGTGGAATATTCTGCAGCAGGTGAAAAGATTAAAGTAGATCTTTATGCACAAAGAGCAAACACTGACACAGCATTGACTCTGTGTATTGGCTCTGTTCTAAGTGCTTCATGTGTGTTAATCCACTTCATCCTTCAACAAGCCTGACATGCTGATTCCGTTGTTATTCTCACTTTATGTGTGAGGAAACTGAGGCAAAAATATTAAGCTGTCATCTCAAGTTTCCCCTACTAATTAGTACTGAGGCCTAGATAGAAAGATTTCTGAGCCATACTAGGGAGTGAGAAAGGCAATTTACAGAACAATACCTACCGTATAACATTAATAAAACACACAGAGGCAAAAACGAACACCATGTGATTTTTGTCTGTAAACAACTGGAAAAAGGTCTGAAAGGATATAATCAAACTGGTAATAATATTCTTCTCTGCAGCAGGAAGAGTTTTTGCATAGCGAGGAGTGTTGTCAAAGAAGATTTTAGCCTTATCCATAATGTTTTAATTTTCACATTGAGGCTACAGCAATGCACTCCTCATGTTGCTAAGTTGACAAAATATATGACACTAAAAATGCTGGTATGAGAGTATGAGGATATGTAATGTTTTTATTTTCTACTTTATCTGCAATATTCATATATTATAATAAATTATAAGAGAATGCAAGCATATGTATTGGGTAATGTTGAAAGTTAATAAATTGCACAACATTCATCCTACCATCCTCACCAGATGTCACTGGACTGATTTTTAATCATGCAGTAGTAATTAAACAGGGATCAATAGCATTCTCCCAAGAACACTAACACAACCAAAAATAGTTCCTCGAGACAAGATCATTTCTATTAAAAAATAAAAGAATGTGAAGTTAATTATTGAAATATCAACAAATAATAAGAAGAGATAGAATGTCTTCCAGATCCATAATATTTTGTTATAACATAATTGATACTTTTGACACAAAAAAATCATGAATGTTAAGTGGAAGCCAGTGTTGAAACATTTAAGGGGACTAAAGTAGCACTGTGTACATCAGAGAGACTGTAGTCAGGTAAAACAACCCACATAAAATAGGCCTCAAAATCATCACCTCTCTTTTCTCCACTAAACAATCAGCTGAATATGATTTCAAGTCCCCACATACCTCAGCACTGGCAACAGGGTGACCTAACCTGTGTTGAGGATGTAAGCACTTTAAAGGGACAGCTCCTATTTTAAATGAACGCTGCCTCTATGCATTTGGTTACTGTGAGTCTCTAAGAGTCAAATTATTTCTCAGTGGACCAATAAAGACTAGCAAAATATCAGTCTCTGAGTCTTTGATGCAACCTTCTTGTCATTGACTCTCATCCCTCACTTCTGCTCTGCTGCATCAAATTTCAACGTCTGTATAACTGCCACCCCTGCAAAAATTCCCCTGCTCATTCATTCATTTCTGAGTCTTTTTTTTTTCTTTTTAACCCACACATTTGTTTATTTATTTATTTTTGGCTGTGTTGGGTCTTCGTTTCTGTGCGAGGGCTTTCTCTAGTTGTGGCAAGCAGGGGCCACTCTTCATCACAGTGCACGGGCCTCTCACTATCACGGCCTCTCTCGTTGCAGAGCACAGGCTCCAGATGCGCAGGCTCAGCAGTTGTAGCTCACGGGCCCAGTCGCTCCGCGGCATGCGGGATCCTCCCAGACCAGGGCTCGAACCCGTGTCCCCTGCATTAGCAGGCAGAATCTCAACCACTGCGCCACCAAGGAAGCCCTCTGAGTCTTTTTTTAATCTTTTAAGCACTGTATTAAGTAATGAATATATAACGGGCATAAAAGATAGACAGTAAGTAGTTTATTAATAACTAATAATTTACTAATATTATGCAACAAATAACAAATAGAAATTCTATTTGGACGTATAAGAGGGTGACTTATCTTAGTCAGGGTTATCAGGAAACACTTCCCCAAGGGAAATACCATTAGAGTTGTGTCCTGAAAGATGGTCTCAGATTCATCCCTTCAAACTGTTTTTCCTCACCACTGCCAGAGTAATCTCTAACAGAGGTTTCAATGCTTCTCTTATGTTCAAAATCTCTGCCCACTAGGAAAGTAATTAAACTGGGGAGACATATCTTTGGGAGTTACTAAGCTAGGTGATCTCTAAGGTCTATTACAGATCTGAAGATTCTATAAGTATTTTTCAATATGTGCATAATGTTCCATATTATGGGAGTCCTGCCATTAACTGGATGTCTCTGATGTATTTTTATGTAATAAAAGTAAGTTACAAGGAAATGTATATTGTTGTTCCATTTTTAGGAAAATAAACAACAGTTTAGTATAGTTGTTTTTGTTTGTATACAGTTTTATGAAAATAGAGAAATATATGGGAGGGAAATACATCAAGTTGTTACCAATCATTTCCTAAGGAGAAGAAAGAAAGTAGGAAAAAATAAAGAAGAAAAAATGGCTGTCGAGTAACTGAAAAATATCATGGCTTAATTTTAAGTAGAACTTCAAATGTAAATATCCCATCTATATTATTTGTACAAAAGAGTAAAAGTTGAAAATAGTAGAGATTTTGGTCTTTGCCAAATAGAAATATCAGGGATAAATCACAGTATTGATTGATTAGCTGACAAGATTGTAGCAATTTGTATCATTGGTTTCTGTTTTCATTTTTAATACTAAGCTTGCAATTAAGTAATGTTTAAGCTTGTGACTTTAACTCACAAAAGCTTCTACCCAGCTTCAAAGGCTCTCTTTAAGCCAGCTTCATCCTCTCTCTTCAATGAATTTTTCACTACTTCCCAAATGCATCCACCAAGCACTTTTTATCAGTAACCTTCAGCTGTTATGGCTTTTGTGATAAATTTCAAGGTGGGTGGGGGGTGGGTGAGAAAGAAAGATTTCTTGAATTCTGCTACGTGGTAGACAACATTCTAAGTACTTTACATTCATGAATCCATGTAATCCCTACAACAATGTTAAAAAAGAGGTACTGATACCTTCTCCCTTTTACAGATAAGGACTCTAGGTTAAGTGACTTTATTGATTTGACAGCATCAAAGGGGCAGAACTTGAATTTCCACATAGGTATCTTAATTATAAAACTCATCTTTTACACACTATGCTTTGTCATCTGCCTACCTTTCCAGGCTCATTTTCCACGAGTCCCCCAGTGAATTCTTCACTCCCGTCATATCAGTCATATTAGACTACCTGCATTTTCTAGCACAGGCTACTTTTCCTTTCACCCCATCTCCCCTTCCCAATCTCCTCCTCCTCCTCCTTCTCCTCTTCCTCCTCCTCCATCTCTCTTTCTCTCTCTCTCTCTCTCTCTCCTTCTCTCTCTTTTACTTTGCTTGGAATGTACTACTCCTATTCTACCTGTATATTAATAAAACTTCTATTTGCTCCCTGAGAATCAGCCCAGTTATTCTCTCTTTCTGCACACCATCCTTGGACATCTCCAGTCAGATTCAAGAGCTTCCTTTGTGTTCCCATCATGTCTATTTTTATACCTCTATTGTGGCACTTATCACTGCCATAATTATTTGCTTATTTAGCCACCACGCCACTGCTAACCAACTTCCCTTCCCCTGACTGTGAGTCATTGTCAAGCAGAAACTGTAATAAATTATTCTTTGTAATTCCAGAGCCTCATACAGGGCCTGGGACAGAGCAGAAACTTAATAAATGCATGCTAAATGAATACATAATTGAATTGTTCCCTAGAGTTCAGTACACAAGCTCAAGGTCATTTAAAGAAGACAGGTGAGTGAACAAGACAGAATGGACATGATAGCTTGCCCTCTGTTCTTAGAAGATTGCATAGACTCTCAGATAAGTTAACTGTCTGAGGGAGGTTTTCAACCAGAATAATTAGCTTTAGAGTACAAAGTTTCAGAAAAAATATATATATTTACATATACTAAGTTTTACATGGGGCACCTATAGAAACTGAACCCTAACTCAAGGTGACCAGCCACATCAAAGATTTTCTTATCCCTGGTATGGCACAGATGCTGGGATAGTGGATATTTCAACAGTGACCCATGCAGACAAGTGACTGAAGAAAACAGGAACCTCCTGAGTTCTTATCCCTAAAGGGAAGGAGGACCCATTAATAAAAATTAATTTCCTGCCAACACAGTGGATGAGACAGAGTTGAACTTAAGTTAATAAAGAGAGGTAAATAAATGTAATACTTCTTACTTAACCAACTTAGTATAGTTAGGCTTACAGGGTTCCAAGCAACACAAAACTCAATAACTTAAACAAGAAATATTGAAGGAGAATTGCACGGAAGGAACAGTCAAAAAATAAGGCCTTTGCAACCAACAGGAATTAGTCAAGCTCTGAAGTTCTAGATAACAGGAAACAATGGCCTTTGTCAGAGTGCCATCTTTGAGCTGAGCTCACTCCAGTAATTTTCAGTCCTTTTGTTACTCAATCTGATGGAGCATCTGATTGGTCCAACATTGTCATGTATCCACAAATTGGCTAAGAGAGACTGCAGTAACTTGAGAGTCAGTTCCACTAAGATTTTAATCAAAGGAAGATGACAAGTTTTCCATAGAAAGATTGGGGTGCAGTTACCATGAAATAAGAAAATAGATAAATGGACATGGGGACAGCAAAAGTGACATATCTATTACTGATTCATATCCCTACTATTCACTGTTTAGAATGTAAGCTCCATGGAGACATAAACTGTTATTTGCATTGTTCCCAAAGGTATCTTCATCACTAGAATATTACCTACCATATAGTAAGCACTCAATAAGTATGTGTTAAATTAATACCTTTTCTCTAAATAAATTGCCCTTTGGTTCTATCAGCTAGTTACCTAGTGTGTCCAAGAAGCAAAAATATGTACAGTGGTAAATTTGGAGTAAAAGCAAAAGTTTAAAAAAGAATCAAAGCCTGAGGCAGATTTTAATTGAGAAACATGGATAAACAGAGAACAATATTTATTAAAGATAAATAGCATAGTACATGTTGTGGGACAAGGCATAGGAAAGATGAGGTAGGAAAGCAATATGCATTGAATGCCTACTTTCTGACAGCTATTGTGGCAGGCAGTTTTACATATGTGTCTCACTAAATATGATGACCAAAACGTTAGGGAACATACAAATAATAACCACTGCAGAATGCAAATTCAGTTACTTCATAATTGTGTGCATGGCTAGCTTTTGGCCTCCACTAAGCACATATTTGTTTTGTACAATGGGGCCCCTGTCTCCAATAAACAGCAAAGGATCAACATCACAGGTTAGAACAACAGCAGTTTTCCAGCCCATCTCTGCCCCATTCTCAAGCACACCCACTGCAGGAAATAACACCAAGCACATGATACCCATGTTTACATAAGCATCGCTTCTTAAATGTGTGCAGACATTAGTCAGCTCACATTTTTAGGAACTTCCTTCTACTCTAGGACCTGAAGTGGAAAAAAATCCAGGTCACTCTGTCTTAAAATAAAGACTGCTGTTTGAGGTAGAAAAGAAAATGTTTCCAGATGATTATCCATAGACAGTTATAAGCCTAAAGAACTCTGCAATATCTAGTCCATGCTGAAGATGACAAAACAGAGGCTCAGATAAGAAAAGTGAGTTGTTCAATATCTCAAAGCTAGTTAGCCTTGGGTTGAGGCCTTGAACGTGGGTCTCCCATCTCATAATGCAGTTCTTATCTTACTTCACTGAAGTTTGCTCAGACGTTGAGATTCCGTGGTGGCTTTAAGTTGTTTACAATAAAAAGTAGTAGATTAACTACCTTAATTGTTTATTAAACAGTATTTTTACACTTGATTAAATTATTCACCTCTGTCTCTCAGAACTGTTTTTCTCAATCCAAATTTTACCCAAAAAAACAGAGCACTAGCTTCTCCTAAGAACCATGGAGACAAAAATCATGGGTTTATCATAAGAGGTTTTAACTTTAAGGTGCTGTTTTTTTCCATTTGAGGCCTCACCAACATGATATGCTCTTTCTTCCTAATTATCTAAGAATATGATGAGATCCATGGATCCAAGAAGCAACATAAAATGTCCACTATGATCTCTAGAGTGTTTTAGATCAAAACAACTTCAACCATTTAGATAAAAATATCCCTTGGTAAGGCTATCTACAGATTCAATGTAATCCCTACCAAATTATTAATGGCATTTTTCACAGAACTAGAACAGAAAATTTTAAAATTTGTATGGAAAAACAAAAGACCCTGGGTAGCCAAAGTAATCTTGAGAAAGAAAAACAGAGCTGGAGGAATCAGAGTCTCTGACTTCAGACTATACTACAAATCAACAGTAATCAAGACAGTATGGTACTGCAGAAAACAGAAATATAGATCAGTGGAACAGGATATAAAGCTCAGAAATAAACCCATGCACCTATGGTCAATTAATTTATGACAAAGGAGGCAAGAATATAAAATGGGGAAAAGAGAGTCTTTTCAGTAAGTGGTGCTGAGAAAACTGGACAGCCACATGTAAAGGAGTGAAATTAGAACATTCTCTAATACCACACACAAAAATAAACTCAAAATGGATTAAAGACCTAAATGTAAGACAGGATACTATAAAACTCCTAGAGAAAAACATGGGCAGAACACTCTTTGACACAAATCTCAGCAATATCTCTTTGGATCGGTCTCCTAGAGTAATGGAAATGAAAACAAAAGTAAACCAATAGGAGCTAATGAAACTTAAAAGCTTTTACACAACAAAGAAACCATAAACAAAACGAGAAGACAATCTACAAAATGGGAGAAAATATTTGCCAATGATGTAACTGACAAGGGATTAATCTTCAAAATACACAAACAGCTCATACAGTTCAATATCCAAAAAAAAAAAAAAACCCAAACAAAAAATGGGCCGAAGAATTAAATAGACATTTCTCCAAAGAAGACATACAGATGGCCAAGAGGCACATGAAAAGATGCTCAACATCGCTAATTATTAGAGAAATGTAAATCTAAAATACAATGAGGTATCACCTCACACCAGTCAGAATGACCAATATAAAAAGTCTGCAAATAATAAATGCTGGAGAAAATGAAACCCTCCTACACTGTCAGTGGGAATGTAAATTTGGACAGCCACTATGGAGAACAGTACGGAGGTTCCTTTAAAAACTAAAATTAGAGATACCATATAATCCTGCAATCCCACTCCTTGGTTATATCTGGAGAAAACCATGGTTTGAAAAGATACATGCACCCTGATGTTCATTACAGTACTGTTTACAATAGCCAAGACATGGAAGAAACCCAAATGTCTAATGACACATGAATGGATAAAGAAAATGTGGTATATTTATATAATGGAATATTACCCAGTCACAAAAAAAAGAATGAAATAATGCCATATGCAGCAACATAGATGCACCTAGATATTAGCATACTAAATGAAGTAAGCCAGAGAGAGAAAGACAATATTATACGATATTGCTTATATGTGGAATCTAAAAGAAAAAAATGATACAAATGAATGTATATACAAAACAGAAATAGACCCACAGATATAGAAAACAAACTGATGGTGACCAAAGGGGCAAGAAGGGGGGAGGGATAAATTAGGAGTTTGGGATTAACATATACACACTACTATATATGAAATAGATAACCAACAAGGACCTACTGTATAGCAGAGAAAACTATACACAATATTCTGTAATAACCTATAAAGGAAAAGAATCTGAAAAAATAGATATATATGTTTGTATAACTGAATCACTACTATACATCTGAAACTAACACAACATTGTAAATCAGCTATAGTTCAATTAAAAAAAAATTTTTAACTACCCCTTGGTAGATGAGCCTATAGCTCTCTGTGGTTGACAGCAGCAAAGGCAAGCAAGAAAAATTATAACTGTCCAAATTAAAGTTTTATGATTCCACATTAGCTTGCTCCCTGGAAGCAAAATCTCTGGATTAGGAATATAATTCTTTTGGTCTCCTTTCTAAATTATCATGTCAGTCAGTTTTCTTAGATGTAAACAATAAAATCTACTCTGACTAGTTTAAATAGAAACTAATTTCTTAAAATGACACCACCCTCAGCTACACCAAAACATGATGATAAAACTTTAACATGATTAATTGGACTTCATCAAAATTAAAAACATTTGCACTACAAAATTACCATTAATTATAGTAGCTTTGTAGTAAAATAGATAGCCAGTGGGAAGCAGTCACATAGCACAGGGAGATCAGCTCAATGCTTTGTGACCACCTAGAGGGGTGCGATAAGGGACAGTGGGAGGGAGATGCAAGAGGGAGGAGATATGCGGATATATGTATATATATAGCTGATTCACTTTGTTATAAAGCAGAAAGTAACACACCATTGTAAAGCAATTATACTCCAATAAAGATGTCAAACATAAGTAAATAAATAAATAAAAATAAAAATTGGTCAGAGCCAAAAATTAAAAAAAAAAATAAAAGTACACTTAAAAAGAATAAAACATGAAAAAAAAAGTTACCATTAAGAAAGTGAAAAGATAAGACACAGACTGGTGGAAAATATTTGTAAATCATATTATTGGTAAAGGCCTTGTACCCAGAAAATATTAAGAACAGCTACACCTCAATAATAAGACAAATAATCTGGTTTAAAATGGATAAAAATAGTTGTATAGATGTTTCACCAAAGAGGATATACAATGACTAATATGCACATGAAAAAATGCTCAACATCTGTGGTCACTAGGAAAATGCAAATTAAAACCACAATGAGATACCATTTGATGCACACTAGATAAGATATAAACAAAAAGACAGAAAATAAGAGTGTTGATGAAAATGCAGAGAATGCAGAGAAGACAGAGACCTTCAAGATGGCAGAGGAGTAAGAGGTGTAGATCACCTTCCTCCCTACAAATACATCAGAAATGCATCTACATGTGGAACAACGCATACAGAAGACCTATTGAATGCTGGCAGAAGACCTCAGACATCCCCAAAGGCAAGAAACTCCCCAAGTACCTGGGTAGGGCAAAAGAAAAAAAAAAAAAAAAAAAACAGAGACAAAAGAATAGGGAAGGGGGCTTCCCTAGTGGCGCAGTGGTTGCGAGTCCGTCTGCAGATGCAGGGGACGCGGGTTCATGCCCCGGTTCAGGAAGATCCCACGTGCCGCGCAGCGGCTGGGCCTGTGAGCCATGGCCGCTGAGCCTGCACGTCCGGAGCCTGTGCTCCGCAGCGGGAGAGGTCACAGCGGTGAGAGGCCCGCGTACCGCAGGAAAAAAAAAAAAAAAAAAAAAAGAAACGGGAAGGGACCAAAACCTCAGGGAGGGAGCTGTGAAGGAGGAAAAGTTTCCACACACTAGGAATCCCCTTCACTGGTGGAGACGGGGGTGGTGGGGGGTGGGAAGATTCGGAACCACAGAGGAGAGCACAGCAACAGGGGTGCAGAAGGCACAGCATAGAGATTCCTGCACAGAGCAAGGGTGCAGACCAGCACTAACCAGACTGAGAGGCTTGTCTACTAATGCACCAGGGCGGGTGGGGGCTGGGAGCTGAGGCTCCAGCTTCGGAGGTCAAATCCCAGGGAAAGGACTGGGGTTGGCTGTGTGAACACAGCCTGAAGGGGGCTGGTGTGCCACACCTAGCTGGAAAAGAGTCCAGGAAAATGTCTGGAATGGACTAAGAGGCAAAAGACCATTGTTTCAGGGTGCACGAGGATAGGGGATTCAGAGCGCCGCCTAAGTGACCTCCAGAGACGGGCGTGAGCCCTGGCTAACAGCAGGGACACCACAGACGGGCATGAGATGCTAAGGCTGCTTCTGCAGCCAACAAGAAGCCTGTTGGCAAGCACAGGTCACTATACACACTTCCCCTCCCAGAAGACTGTGCAGCGCACCACTGCCAGGGTCCTGTGATCCAGGGACAACTTCCCCAGGAGAACACACGGCATGCGTCAGGCTGTTGCAACATCATGCTGGCTTCTGCTGCTGTAGGCTTGCCCTGCATTCTGTACCCCTTCCTCCCTCAGGCCTGAGTGAGCCAGAGCCCCCCAATCAGCTGCTACTTTAACCCTGTCCTGTCTGACAATGAACAGATGCCCTCAAGTGACCTACATGCACAGGCAGAGCCAAATCCAAGGCTGAACCCCTGAAGCTGTGTGAACAAAGAAGAGAAAGGGAAATCTCTCCCAGCAGCCTCAGGAACAGCGGATTAAATATCCACAATCAACTTGACGTACCCGGCATCTGTGAAATACCTGAATAGACAACGAATCATCCCAAAACTGAGGTGGAGACATTGGGAACAACTGTAGAGTTGGGGTTTCCTTTCTGCATCTAATTTCTTATTGGTTTTATGTTTATTTAAGTTTAGTATTTAGAAATTATTATCATTGGTAGATCTGTTTACTGATTTGGTTGCTCTTCTCCTTCTTTTTTCTTTATATATAGATATACATTTTTTTTCCTTTTTCTCTTTTTGTGAGTGTGTATCGGTATGCTTCTTTGTGTGATTTTGTCTTCATAGCTTTGCTTTTACCATTTGACCTAGGGCCCTCTCTGTCCATTTTTTTATTTTTTTAGTATCATTTTTAGTGCTTGTTATCATTGGTGGATTTCTTTATTTCATTTGGTTGCTGTCTTCTTTTTTTTTACTATTTTTTAATTTTTAATAATTTTTTTATTTTAATAACTTTATCTTATTTTTTTCTTTCTATCTTTCTTTTTTTCTCCTTTTCCTTCTGACCCATGCGGCTCACTGGGTCTTGGTGCTCTGGCTGCATCTCAGGCCTGTGGCTCTGAGGTGGGAGAGCCAAGTTCAGGACACTGGTCCACGAGAGACCTCGTGGCTCCACGTAATATCAGATGGCAAAGCTCTCCCAGGTATCTCCATCTCAATGCTAAGACAAAGCTCCACTCAACGACCAGCAAGCTACAGTGCTGGACACTCTACGCCAAACAACTAGGAAGGCAGGAACACAACCCAACCCATTAGCAGAGAGGCTGCCTAAAATCATACTGAGGTCACAGACATCGTAAAACACACCACCGGACACGGTCCTGCCCACCAGAAAGACAGGATCCAGCCTCATCCACGAGAACACAGGCACAAGTCCCATCCAAGAAGAAGCCAACCAACCCACTGAACCAACCTTAGCTACTGGGGGAAGACACTGCAGGGAACTGTGATCCAACAGGCTGTGAAAAGGAGACACAAAGCACAGTAACATAAGCAAAATGAGAAGATAGAGAAACATACAGCAGATGAAGGAGCAAGGTAAAAACCCATCAGAAGAAACAAATGAAGAGGAACTAGGCAGTCTAAAAAAGAATTCAGACTAATGATAGTAAAGAAGATCAAAAATCTTGGAAACAGTAAGCAGAAAATACAATAAACATTTAACAAGGACCTGGAAGAACTAAAGAACAAACAAACAATGATGAACAACACAATAAATGAAATTAAAACTTCTCTAGAAGGAATCAATAGCAGAATAACTGAGGCAGAAGAACAGATAAGTGACCTGGAAGATAAAATAGTGGAAATAACTACTGCAGAGCAGAATAAAGGGAAGAGAATGAAAAGCATAGAGTAGAGTCTCAGAGACCTCTGGGACAACATTAAATGCACCAACATTTGAATTATAGGGGTACCAGAAGAAGAAGAGAAAAAGAAAGGTACTGAGAAAATATTTGAAGAGATTATGGTTGAAAACTTCCCTAATATGGGAAAGGAAATAGTCAATCAAGTCCAGGAAGCACAGAGAGTCCCATACAGGATAAATCCAAGGAGAAACACGCCAAGACAATATCAATCAAACTGTCAACAATTAAATACAAAGAAAAAATATTAAAAGAAGAAAGTGAAAAACAACAAATAATATACAAGGTAATCCCCATAAGGTTAACAGCTGATCTTTCAGCAGAAACTCTGCAAGCCAGAAGGGAGTGGCAGGACATATTTAAAGCGATGAAAGGGAAAAACCTACAACCAAGATTACTCTACCAGCCAGGACCGCATTCAGATTCAAAGGAGAAATTAAAACCTTTATAAACAAGTAAAAGCTAAGAGAATTCAGCACCACTGAACCAGCTTCACAACAAATATTAAAGTAACTTCTCTAGGCAGGAAACATAAGAGAAGGAAAAGATCTACAATAACAAACCCAAAACAATTAAGAAAATAGTAATAGGAACATACATATTGATAGCTACCTTAAATGTAAATGGATTCAATGCTCCAACCAAAAGATGTACACTGGCTGAATGGATACAAAAACAAGACCCATATATATGCTGTCTATAAGAGACCAAATTCAAACCTAAGGAGACATACACACTGAAAGTGAGGCAATTGAAAAAGATACTCTATGCAAATGGAAATCAAACAAAAGCTGGAGTAGCAATACTCATATCAGACAAAATAGACTTAAAAATAAAGACTATTACAAGAGACAAAGAAGGATATTACATACTGATCAAGGGATCAATCCAAGAAGAACAAATAACAATTGTAAATATTTATGCACCCAACATAGGAGCACTTCAATACATAAGGCAAATCCTAACAGCCATAAAAGGGGAAATCGACAGTAACACAATCATAGTAGGGGACTTTAACACCCCACATTCACCAATGGACAGATGAACAAAAATGAAAATAAATAAGGAAACAAAAGTTTTAAATGATACATTAAACAAGATGGACTTGATATTTACAGGATATTCCATTGAAAAACAACATAATATACTTTCTCCTCAAGAGCCATTGAACATTCTCAGGATAGATCATATCTTGGGTCAATAAATATGTCTTGGTAAATTTAAGAAAATACCTCATATCAACTATCTTTTCTGACGATAATGCTATGAAACTAGATACCAATTACAGAACATTATCTGTAAAAAATACAAATTCATGTAGGCTAAACAATACACTACTAAATAATGAAGAGATCACGGAAGAAATCAAAGAGGAAATTAAAAAATACCTGGAAACACATGACAATGAAAAAACGATGACCCAAAACCTATGGGATGCAGCAAAAGCAGTTCTAAGAGGGAAGATTATAGCAATACAATCCTACCTCAAGAAACATCTCAAATAAGCAAACTAACCTTACACCTAAAGCAATTAGAGAAATAAAACCAAAAAACCCTCAAAGTTAGCAGAAGAAGAGAAATCAAAAGTTCAGATCAGAAATAAATGAAAAGGAAAAGAAGGAAACAATAGCAAAGATCAATAAAACTAGAAGCTGCTTCTCTGAGAAGATAAACAAAATTGATAATCTATTAGCGAGACTCATTAAGAAAAACAATGGAGAAAACTCATATCAATAGAAATAGAAATAAATAAGAAGTAACAGCTGACACTGCAGAAATACAAAAGATCAGGAGAGATTACTACAAGCAACTATATGCCAATAAAATGGACAACCTGGAAGAAATGAAAAATTCTTAGAAAAGCACAATCTTGACAGACTGAACCGGGAAGAAATAGGAAATATAAACAGGCCAACCACAAGCAATGAAATTGAGACTGTGACTAAAAATCTTCCAACACACAAAAGTCCAGGACTGGATGGCTTGACAGGTGAAATCTATCAAACATTTAGAGAATAGCTAACACCTATTCTTCTCAAACTCTTCCAAAACATAGCAGAGAGAGGAACACTCCCAAACTCATTCTAGGAGGCCACCATCATTCTGACACCAAAACCAGACAAAGATGTCATGAAGAAAGAAAACTACAGGCCAATATCACTGATGAACATAGATGCAAAAATCCTCAACAAAATACTAGCCAACAAAATCCAACAACACATTAAAAGGATCATACATTATGATCAAGTGGGGTTTATCCCAGGAATATAAGGATTCTTCAATATATGCAAATCAATCAATGTGACAAAACATATTAACAATCTGAAGGAGAAAAAACCATATGATCATCTCAAAAGATGCAGAAAAAGATTTCAACAAAATTCAACACCCATTTATGATGAAAACCCTCCAGAAAGTAGGCATAGAGGGAACTTACCTCAACATAATAAAGGCCATATATGACAAACCCACAGCCAACTTCACCAACTAAGTGGTGAGAAACTGAAAACATTTCCTCTAAGATCAGCAACATGACAATTCTTTCCACTCTCACCAATATTATTCAACATAGCTTTGGAAGTTTTAGCCACAGCAATCAGAGAAGAAAAAGAAATAAAAGAATACAAATCAGAAAAGAAGAAGTAAAGTTGTCACTGTTTGCAGATGACATACTAGTATACATAGAGAATCCTAAAGATGCTACCAGAAAACTACTGGAGCTAATCAACGAATTTGGTAAAGTAACAAGAGACAAAATTAATGCACAGAAGTCTCTTGCATTCCTATACACTAATGATGAAAATCTGAAAGTGAAATTAAGGAAACACTCCCATTTACCATTGTACCAAAAAAAAAAATAAAACACCTAGGAGTAAACCTACCTAAGGAGACAAAAGCTGTATGCAGAAAAGTATAAGACGCTGATGAAAGAAATTAAAGATGATACAAACAAATGGGGAGATATACCATGTTCTTGGATTGGAAAAATCAACATTGTGAAAATGACTATACTATGCAAAGCAATCTACAGATTCAATGCAATCCCTGTCAAATTACCAATGGCATTTTTCATAGAACTAGAACAAAAAAGTTCACAATTTGTATGGAGAATCAAAAGACCCTGAATAGCCAAAGCAATCTTCAGAAAGAAAAACAGAGCTGGAGGAATCTGGCTCCCAGACTTCATACTATACTACAAAGCTACAGTAATGAAGACAGTATGGTACTGGCATAAAAACAGAAATATAGATCAATGGAACAGGATAGGAAGCCCAGAGATAAACCCATGCACGTATGGTCACTTTATTTTTGATAATGGAGGCAAGAATATAGAATGGAGAAAACACAGCCTCTTCAATAAGTGGTGCTGGGAAAACTGGACAGATACATGTAAAAGAATGAAAGTAGAACCACTCCCTAACACCATACACAAAAATAAACTGAAAATGTATTAAAGACCTAAATGTAAGGCCAGACACGATAAAACCCTCAGAGGAAAACATAGGCAGAACACTCTATGACATAAATCACAGCAAGATCCTTTTTGACCCACTTCCTAGAGAAATGGGAATAAAAGCAAAAATAAACAAATGGGACATAATGAAACTTAAAATCTTTTGCAAAGGAAACCATAAACAAGACGAAAAGACAACCCTCAGAATGGAAGAAAACATTTGCAAATGAAGCAACTGACAAAGGATTAATCTCCAAAATTTACAAGCAGCTCATTCAGCTCAATGTCAAAAAAACACACAACCCAATCCAAAAAAGGGCTGAAGACCTAAACAGACATTTCTCCAAAGAAGATACACAGATTGCCAACAAACACATGAAAGAATGCTCAACATCACTAATCATTAGAGAAATGCAAATCAAAACTACAATGAAGCATCACTTCACACCAGTCAGAATGGCCATCATCAAAAAATCTACAAACAATAAATGCTGGAGAGGGTGTGGAGTAAAGGAACCCTTTACACTGTTGGTGGGAATGTATATTGATACAGCCACTATGGAGAACAGTATGGAGGTTCCTTAAAAAACTAAAAATAGAACTACCATACGACCCAACAATCCCACTACTGGGCATAAACCCTGAGAAAACCATAATTCAAAAAGAATCATGTACTGCAATGTTCCTTGCAGCTCTATTTACAAGAGCCAGGACATGGAAGCCACCTAAGTGTCCATCGGCAGATGAATGGATAAAGAAGATGTGGCACATATATACAATGGAATATTACTCAGCCTTTAATAGAAACGAAATTGAGTTATTTGTAGTTAGGAGGATGGACCTTGAGTCTGTCATACAGAGTGAAGTAAGTCAGAAAAGGAAAAACAAATACTGTATGCTAACACATAAATATGGAATCTAAAAAAAAGAAGAGAAAAATTAGTTCTGAAGAACCTAGGGACAGGGCAGGAATAAAGATGCAGACATAGAGAATGGACCTGAGGACATCGTGAGTGGGAAGGGTAAGCTGGGACGAAGTGAGAGAGTGGCACGGACATATATACACTATCAAATATAAAATAAATAGCTAGTGGGAAGCAGCTGCATAGCACAGGGAGATCAGCTCGGTGGTTTATGACCACCTAGAGGGGTGGGATATGGAGGGTGAGAGGGAGATGCAAGAGAGATGTGATATGGGGATATATGTATATGTATAGCTGATTCACTTTGTTATAAAGTGGAAACTAACACACAATTGTAAAGCAATTATACTCCAATAAAGATGTTAAAAAAAAAAGTAAATGCAGAGAAACTAGAAACTTCACATATTGCCTGTGGGAATGTGCAATAGTACAGTGGCTTTGAAATCATTTTACCGATTTCTTAGACACTTAAAGACAAATTTAGTATAAGACTCAACAATAACCCTCCTAAATATAAACTCAGGAAAAATGAAACGAAAACATTTGCCCACACAAAAACATGTTGATAGTCATAGAAACATTATTCACAATAGCATAAAAGTGGAGACAATCCAAGTGTCCATTAACTGAATAAATAAGATGTGCTATATCCACCCAAGGATATACTATTCAGTCATTAAAAAAGAACAAACTGGGCTTCCCTGGTGGTGCAGTGGTTGAGAATCTGCCTGCCAGTGCAGGGGACACGGGTTCGAGCCCTGGCCTCGGAAGATCCAACACGCCGCAGAGCAACTGGGCCTGGGAGCCACAACTACTGACCCTGCGCATCTGGAGCCTATGCTCCACGACAAGAGAGGCCCGTGCACTGCGATGAAGTGTGGCCCCGCTCACTGCAACTAGAGAACGCCCTCACACAGAAACGAAGACCCAACACAGCCATAAATAAATACATTAATTAATTAATTTAAAAAAGAAAAAAAAGAACAAACTACTGATAAATGCTATTATATGGCTATGCCTCAAACCCCTCATTTTAACTAAAGGAAACCAATGCAAATATTGTCTAATTCCATTATGTAAACATCCAGAAAAGGTAATACTTTGAGACAGAATAAAGATTAGTAGTTTTCTGCACTGGTGGTGGAAACAAAGATGATTGATTGCAAATGGATACAATATCTTTTTGAAGTGATGGAAAAGTTCTAAAAATCGATATTGATGATAATTGTACACCATTTAAAATGGTGAACTTTAAGGAAATTAAATTATAACTTATAGAACTGCTGAACAATCATTGAGAGGAAGATACTGGAACTCACCAAAAATGATATGCTACATCGAAAGACAAAGGAGAAACTACAGTGAGATGGTATGAGGGGCACAATCACAATAAAATCAAATCCCATAACCACTGGGTGGGTGACTCACAAATTGGAGAACAATTATACCACAGATGTCCACCCACTGAAATGAAGGTTCTGAGCCCCACATCAGGCTTCCCAACCTGGGGATTCAGCAACGGGAGGGGGATTTCCCAGAGAATCAGACTTTGAAGGCTAGCGGTAAAGGATTGCAGGACTTTGACAGGACTGGAAGAAACAGAGACTCCACTCTTGGAGGGCATACACAAAGTAGTGTTCATATAAGGACCCAGGGGAAAGGAACAGTGACCCCATGGCAGACTGAACCATATCTACCTGCTAGTGTTAGCGGGACTCCTTCAAAGGCAGGGGGTGGCTGTGGCTCACCGCGGGGACATGGACACTGACAGCAGAAGTTCTGGGAAGTACTCCTTGGCATGAGCCATTCAGGAGTCCATCATTAGCCCCACAAAGAGTCTATAGATTCCAATTCTGGGTCACCACAGGCCAAACAACCAACAGGGAGGGAACTCAGCCTCACACACCAGCAGAAAGCCAGATTAAAATTTTACTGAGCTCTGCGCACCAGAGAAACACTCAGCTCTACCCACCACCAATCCCTCCCATCAGGAAGCTGGCACAAGCATTTAGATAGCCTCATCAACCAGAAGGCAGCCAGAACAAGCAAGAAGAACTACAGTCCTGCAGCCTGTGGAATGAAAACCACATTCACAGAAAGATAGACAAAATGAAAAGGCAGAGGACTATGTCCCAGATGAAGGAACAAGATAAAACCCCAGAAAAACAACTAAATGAAGTGGAGATAGGCAAACTTCCAGAAAAAGAGTGCAGAATAATGATAGTGAAGATGATCCAGGACCTTGATAAAGAATGGAGGCAAAGAACGAGAAGATGCAAGAAATATTTAAAAAACACCTAAGGAATTAAAGAACAAACAAACAGACATGAACAATACAATAACTGAAAGGTAAAATACGCTAGAAGAAATCAATAGCAGAATAACTGAGGCAGAAGAATGGATAAGAGACCTGGAAGGCAGAATGGTGGAATTCACTGCCACCGAACAGAATAAAGAAAAAAGAATGAAAAGAAATGAAGACAGCCTAAGAGACCTCTGGGACAACATTAAAAGCACAAACATTTGCATTATAGTGATCATGAAGAGTGGCATGATATAATTAAAGTGATGAAAGTGAAAAACCTACAGCCAAGACTACTCTACACGGAAAGGAGCTCATTCACATTTGACAGAGAAATCAAAAGCTTTACAGACAAGCAAAAGCGGAGAATATTCAGCACCACCAAACCAGCTTTACAACAAATGCTAAAGGAACTTCTCTAGGCAGGAAAGAAAAGAGAAGAAAAGGACCTACAAAAACAAATGCAAAACAATTAAGAAAATGGTAATAGGAACACACATATCGATAATTACCTTAAATGTGAATGCATTAATGCTCCAACCAAAAGACACAGGCACACTGAATGGATACAAAAACAAGACCCATATATATACTATCTACAAGAGACCCACTTCAGACCTAGAGACACAAACAGACTGAAAGTGAGAGGATGGAAGAAGATATTCCATGAAAATGAAAATCAAAACAAAGCTGGAGTAGCAATACTCATATCAGACAAAATAGAGTTTAAAGAATGTTGTGAAAGACAAGGAAGGACATGGCATAATGATGAAGGAATCAATTCAAGAAGAAGATATAACAATTACACATATATATGCACCCAACATAGGAGCACCTCAATACATAAGTCAACTGCTAACAGCTATAAAAGAGGAAATCGACATTAACACACTAATACTGGGGGACTTTAAAACCTCACTTACACCAACGGACAGATCATCCAGACAGAAAACTAATAAGGAAACACAAGCTTTAAATGACACAATAGACCAAATAGATTTCCTTGATATTTATAGGACAGTACATCTGAAAACAGCAGATTATACTTTCTTCTCAAGTGCACATGGAACATTCTCCAGGGTAGATCACACCTTGGGTCAAAAACCAAGCCTTAGTGAATTTAAGAAAATTGAAATCATATGAAGCATCTTTTCTGACCACAACATTATGAGATTAGAAATCAATTATAGGGAAAAAAACATAAAAAAACACAAACACATGAAGGCTAAACAATACATTAATAAATAACCAAGAGATCACTGAAGAAATCAAAGATTAAATCAAAAAATACCTAGAGACAAATGACAATGAAAACATGATGAACCAAAAGCTATGGGATGAAGCAAAAGCAGCTCTAAGAGGGAAGTTTACAGCAATATAATCCTACCTCAAAAAACAAGAAAAATCTCAAATAAACAACCTAAGCTTAAATCTAAAGGAACTAGAGAAAAAAGAACAAGCAAAACCCAAAGTTAGTAGAAAGAAAGAAATCCTAAAGATCAGAGCATAAATCAATGAAATAGAAACAAAGAAAACCATAGCAAAGATCAATAAAACTAAAAGCTGGTTCTTTGAGAAGATAAAAAAAAATTGATAAACCTTTAGTGAGACTCATTAAGAAAAAGAGGGAGAGGACTCAAATCAATAAAATTAGAAAGAAAAAGGAGAAGTTACAATGGACACTGTAGAAATAAAAAGCATCATAAGAGTCTACTACAGAGAGCAACAGCCAGCTCTACCATCCACCAATCCCTCCCATCACGAAATTTCCACAAGCCTCTTAGATAGCCTCATCCACCAGAGGGCAGACAGCAGAAGCAAGAAGAAATACAATCCTGCAGCCTGTGGAACAAAAACCACATTCACAGAAATGTAGACAAGATGAAAAGGCAGAGGGCTATGTATCAGATGAAGGAACAAGGTAAAAGCCCAGAGAAACAACTAAATGAAATGGAAATAGGCAATTTTCCAGGAAAACAATTCAGAATAATGATAGTGAAGATGATCTAGGAACTCAGAAAAAGAATGGAGGCAAATAAGGAGAAGTGGCAAGAAATGTTTAACAAAGACCTAGAAAAATTAAAAAACAAACAACAAGAAAAATTAAAGAATAAACAAACAGAGATGAACAATACAATAACGGAAAGGTAAAATACACAAGAAGGAATCAATAGCAGAATAACTGAGGCAGAAGAACGGATAAGGGACCTGGAAGACAGATGGTGGAATTGACTGCTGCAGAACAGAATAAAGAAAAAAGGATGAAAAGAAATGAAGACAGCCTAAGAGACCTCTAGGACAACAATAAACGCAACAACATTTTAATTATAGCGGTCCGAGAAGGAGAAGAGAGAGAAAAAAGTCCCGAGAAAATACCTGAAGAGATTACAGTTGAAAAATTCCCTAACATGGGAAAGGAAATAGCGACCCAAGTCCAGTAAGCACAGAGAGTCCCATACAGGAAAAACCCAAGGAGAAACATGCTGAGACACATAGTAGTCAAATGGGCAAAAATTAAACACAAGGAAAAATTATTGAAAACAGCAAGAGAAAAATGACAAATAACAAGGGAACTCCCATAAGTTTAACAGTTGATTTCTCAGAAGAAACTCTACAAGCCAGAAGGCAATGGAATGATATACTTAAAGTGATGAAAGGGAAGAACATACAACCAAGATTACTCTACCCAGTAAGGATCTCTGTCAGATTCGATGGAGAAATCAAAAGCGTTACAGACAAGCAAAAGCTAGGAGAATTCAGCACCACCAAACCAGCTCTACAACAAATGCTAAAGGAACTTCCCTAAGTGGGAAACACAAGAGAAGAAAAGGACCTACAAAAACAAACCCCCCAAAATTAAGAAAATGGTAATAGGAACATACATATAATTACCTTAAATGTGAATGGATTAAATGCTCCAACCAAAGACACAGGCACACTGAATGGATACAAAAACAAGACCCATGTATATATACTATCTACAAGAGACCCACCTCAGACGTAAGGACACATACAGACTGAAAGTTAGGGGATGGAAAAAGATATTCCATGAAAATGGAAATGAAAAGAAACCTGGAGAACCAATACTCATAACAGATAAAATAGATTTTAACATAAAGAATGTTACAAGAGACAAGGAAGGTCACTATGTAATGATCAAGGGATCAATCGAATAAGATATAACAATTATAAATATATATGCACCTAACATAGGAGCACCTCGTTACATAAGTCAACTGCTAACAGCTAAAAAAGAGGAAATCGACAGTAACACAGTAATAGTGGGGGACTTTAACACCTTACTTACACCAATGGACAGATCATCCAAACAGAAAATTAATAAGGAAACACAAGCTTTAAATGACACAACAGACCAGATAGATTGAATTGATATTTATAAGACACTCCATCCACAAACAGCAGATTACACTTTCTATCAAGTGCACACGGAACATTCTCCAGGATGGATCACATGCTGGGTCACAAATCAAGCCTCAGTAAATTTCAGAAACTTGAAATCTTACCAAGCGTCTTTTCTGACCACAAAGATGTGACACTGGAAATCAATTACAGGGAAAAAAAACATGAAAAACACAAACACATGGAGGTTAAATAATATTTTACTAAACAACCGAGAGATCACTAAAGATATCAGAGGAAATCAGAAAATACCTAGGGACAAATGACAATGAAAACACGACCATCCAAAACCTATAGGATGCAGCAAAAGAAGATAAAGAGGGAAGTTTATAGCTATACAAGCCTACCTAAAGAAACAAGAAAAATCTCAAATAAATCATCTAACCTTACACCTAAAGGAACTAGAAAATGTAGAAGAAATAAAACCCATAGTTAGCAGAAGGAAAGAAATCATAAAGATCAGAGAAGAAAGAAATGAAATAGAAACAAAGAAAACAATAGCAAAGATCAATAAAACTACAAGCTAGTTCTTTGAGAAGATAAACAAAATTGATAAACCATTAGCCAGACTCATCAAGTAAAAGAGGAAAAGAACTCAGATCAATAAAATTAGAAATAAAAAAGGAGAAGTTACAACAGGCACCTCAAATACAAAGCATCCTAAGAGACCAGTACAAGCAACTTTATGCCAATAAAATGGACAACCTGGAAGAAATGGACTAATTCATAGAAAGGTATAACATTCCAAGACAGAACCAGGAAGAAATAGAAAATATGAACAGCCCAATCACAAGTAATGAAATTGAAACTGTGATTAAAATTCTTCCAACAAACCAAATTCCAGGACCAGATGCCTTCACACGTGAATTCTATCAAACATTTATTTATTTTTTTTTTAAATTTTTATTTTTATTTTTATTTTACAAATTTAATCAGTTATACATATACATATGTTCCCATATCCCCTCCCTTTTGCGTCTCCCTCCCACCCTCCCTATCCCACCCCTCCAGGCGGTCACAAAGAACCGAGCTGATCTCCCTGTGCTATGCGGCTGCTTCCCACTAGCTATCTACCTTACGTTTGGTAGTGTATATATGTCCATGCTGCTCTTTCACTTTGTCACAGCTTACCCTTCCCCCTCCCCATATCCTCAAGTCCATGCTCTAGTAGGTCTGTGTCTTTATTCCTGTCTTACCCCTATGTTCTTCATGACATTTTTTTTTCTTAAATTCCATATATATGTGTCAGCATAGAGAAGAGCTAACACCCATCCTTCTCAATCTCTTCCAAAAAATTTCAGAGGAAGGAAAACTCACGAACTCATTCTATGAGGCCACCATCACCCTGATAACAAAACCAGAAAAAGCTACTATAAAAAACGAAAATTACAGACCAATATCGCTGATGAATGTAGATACAAATATCCTCAACAAAATACTAGCAAACAGAATCCAACAATACATTAAAAGGATCATACACATTGATCAAGTAGGATTTAAGCCAGGGATGCAAGGATTCTTCAATATATGCAAATCAATAAATGTGATGCACCTAATTAACAAATTGAAGAATAAAAACCATATGATCATCTCAATAGACACAGAAAAAGCTTCTGACAAAATTCAACACCCATATATGATAAAAACCCTCCAGAAAGTGGGCACAGAGGGAACCTACCTCAACATAATACAGACCATATATTACAAACTCCCACAAAACATCATTCTCAAAGGTGAAAAACTGAAAGCATTTCCTCTAAGATCAGGAACAGACAAGGATGTACACTCTCACCACTATTATTCAACATAGTTTTGGAAGTCTTAGCCACGGCAGTCACAGAAGAAAAAGGAATAAAAGCAATACAAATTGGAAGGGAAGAAGTAAATTGTCACTGTTTGCAGATCACATGATACTATACATAGAGAATCCTAAAGATGCCATCAGAAAACTACTGAAGCTAATCAATGAATTTGGTCAAGTTGAGGATACAAAATTAATGCACAGAAATCTCTTGCATTCCTATACACTAATGATGAAAACTCTGAAAGAGAAATTAAAGAAACGCTCCTATTTACAATTGCAACAAAAAGAATAAAATACCTAGGAATAAACCTACCTAGGAAGACAAAAGACCTGTATGCAGAAAACTATAAAACACTGATGAAAGAAATTAAAGATGATACCAACAGATGGAGAGATATACCATGTTCTTGGATTGGAAGAATCAATATTGTGAAAATGACTATACTACCCAAAGCAATCTACAGATTCAATGCAATCCCTATCAAATTACCAATGGCATTTTTTACAGAAACAGAACAAAAAATCTTAAAATGTGTATGGAGACACAATAGACCCCGTATAGCCAAAACAGTCTTGAGGGAAAAAAACGGAGCTGGAGGAATCAGACTCCCTGACTTCAGACTATACTACAAAGCTACAGTAATCAAGACAGTATGGTACTGGTACAAAAACAGAAACATAGATCAATGGAACAAGATAGAAAGCCTGGAGATAAACCCACACACCTATGGCCAACTAATCTATGACAAGTGAGGCAAGGATATACAAGGAGAAAAGACACACTCTTCAGTAAGTGGTGCTGGGACAACTGAGCAGCTACATGCAAAAGAATGAAATTAGAACACTTCCTAACACCATACACAAAAATAAACTCAAAATGGATTAGAGGCCTAAATATAAGACCGAACACTATAAAAGTCTTAGAGGAAAACATAAGAAGAACACTCTATGACATAAATCACAGCAAGATATTTTTTGATCCACCTCAGAGTAACGGAAATAAAAACAAAAACAAACAAATGGGACCTAATGAAACTTTAAAGTTTTTGAACAACGAAGGAAACTATAAACAACACGAAAAGACAACCCTCAGAATGGGAGAAAATATTTGCAAATGAATCATCAGACAAAGGATTTAACTCCAAAGTATATAAACAGTTCAATATTAAAAAAAACAAACAACCCAATCAAAAAATGGGCAGAAGACCTAAATAGACATTTCTCCAAATAAGACATACAGATGGCCAAGAAGCACATGAAAAGCTGCTCAACATCACTAATTATTAGAGAAATGCAAATCAAAACTACAATGAGGTATCACCTCACACCAGTTAGAATGGGCATCATCAGAAAATCTAGAAACAACAAATGCTGGAGAGGGTGTGGAGAAAAGGGAACCCTCTTGCCCTGTTGGTGGGAATGTAAATAGATACAACCACTATGGAGAACAGTATGGTTATTCCTTAAAGAACTAAAAATAGAATTAACATATAATCCAGCAATCCCACTACTGAGCCTATACCCAGAGAAAACTATAATTCAAAAAGACACATGCAGGCTTCCCTGGTGGCTCAGTGGTTGAGAGTCCACCTGCCAATGCAGAGGACATGGGTTCGTGCCCTGGTCCAGGAAGATCCCCCATGCCACGAAGCGGCTAGCCCTTGAGCCATGGCCACTGAGTCTGCGCATCCAGAGCCTGTGCTCTGCAACGGGAGAGGCCAAAACAGTGAGAGGCCTGCGTATCAAAAAAAAAAAAAAAAACAACAGATACATGAACCCCAATATTCACTGCAGCACAATTTACAATAGCCAGGTCATGGAAGCAGCCTAAAGGCCCATCAAGAGACGAATGGATAAAGAAGATATGGTACATATATACAATGGAATATTACTCAGCCATAAAAAGGAACGAAATTGGGTCATTTGTAGATACGTGGATGCATCTAGAGACTGTCATACAGAGTGGAGTAAGTCATAAAGAGAAAAACAAATATCGTATATTAACGTATATATGTGAACCTTGAAAATGGTACAGATGAACCAGTTTGCAGAGCAGAAATTGAGACACAGAAGTAGAGAACAAACGTATGGACACCAAGGGGGGAATGCGGCGCGGGTTGGGGGTTGTGGTGTGATGAACTGGGAGATTGGGATTGACATGTATCCACTGATGTGAATAAAATGGATGACTAATAAGAAAATAAATATATAAACATTTTTAAAAAAAGAATCTACTACAAGCAGTTCTGTGCCAATAAACTGGACAATCTGGAATACATGGACAAATTCTTAGAAAGGTATAACATTCCAAGACTGAACCAGGAAGAAATAGAAAATATGCACAGACCAATCACAAGTAATGAAATTGAGACTGTGATTAAAAATCTTCCAACAAACAAAAGTCCAGGACCCGATGGCTTCACACGTGAATTCTATCAAACATTTAGAGAAGAGCTAACACCCATCCTTCTCAATCTCTTCCAAAAAATTGCAGAAGAAGGAAAACTCCCAAACTCATTCTACAAGGCCACCATCACCCTGATACCAAAACCAGACAAAGATACTATAAAAAAAGAAAATTACAGACAAATATCACTGATGAACATAGATGCAAAAAATCTTCAACAAATGCTAGCAAACAGAATCCAAAAACACATTAAAAGGATCATACACTATTATCAAGTGGGATGTATCCCAGGGATGCAAGGATTCTTCAATATATGCAAATCAATCAATGTGATACACCATATTAAAAAACTGAAGGAGAAAAACCATATGATCATCTCAATAGATGCAGAAAAAGCTTTTGACAAAATTCAACACCCATTTATGATAAAAACTCTCCAGAAAGTGGGCATGGAGGGAGTAGTTTCCTCAACATAGCAATGGTTGTATACAACAAACCCACAGCAAACAGCATTCCCAATGGTGAAAAACTGAAATGATTTCCTCTAACATCAGGAACATGACAAGAATGTCCACTCTCACCACTATCATTCAACATAGTTCTGGAAGTCCTAGCCACAGCCGTCAGAGGTGAAAAAGAAATAAAAGGAATACAAATTGGAAAAGAAGTATAACTGTCACTGTTTGCAGATGACATGATACTATACATAGAAAATCATAAACATGCCACCATAAAACTACTAGAGCTAATCAAAGAATCTGGTAAAATTGCAAAATACAAAATTAACACACAGAAATCTCGTGCATTCCTATACACTGACAATGAAAGACCAGAAAGAGAAATTAAAGAAACAACCCCATTCATCATTACAACAAAAAGAATAAAGTACCTAGGATTAAACCTACCTAAGGAGGTAAAAGACCTGTACTCAGAAAACTGTAAGACACAGAATGAAAGAAATCAAAGATGACACAAACAGATGGAGAGATATACCATGATCTTGGATTGGAAGAATCAATATTGTGAAAATGACTATACTACCCAATGCAATCTACAGATTCAATACAATCCCTACCAAATTACCAATGGCATTTTTTATAGAACTAGAACAAAGAAATTTTTAATTTTTATGGAGACACAAAAGACCCCGCATAGTCAAAGCAATCCTGAGGGGA
Organism: Mesoplodon densirostris; assembly: GCF_025265405.1. Taxonomy (NCBI): domain Eukaryota; kingdom Metazoa; phylum Chordata; class Mammalia; order Artiodactyla; family Ziphiidae; genus Mesoplodon; species Mesoplodon densirostris. The sequence continues at coordinate 27,214,564 of NC_082668.1, forward strand.
AAAAACAGATCTGGAGGAATCAGACTCACTGACATCAGATTATACTACAAAGGTACCATCATCAAAACAATATAGTACTGGCACCAAAACAGAAATATAGATGAATGGAACAGGATAGCAAGCCCAGAGATAAACCCATGTACCTATGGTCAACTAATCTATGACAAAGGAGGCAAGGATATACAATGGATAAAAGACAGTCACTGGAGAAAATACGTGGTGCTGGGAAAAGCGTACAGCTACATGTAAAAGAATGAGACTAGAACACTCCCTAACACCATACACAAAAAGAAGCTCAAAATGGATTAAAGACCTAAATGTAAGGCCAGACACTGTAAAACTCTTAGAGGAAAACATAGGCAGAAACTCTATGACATAAATCACAGCAAGATCTTTTTCGACCCACCTCCTAGAGTAGTGGAAATAAAAACAAAAACAACTGGGACCTAATGAAACTTAAAAGCTTTTGCACAGCAAAGGAAACCATAAACCAGACGAAAAAACAACCCTCAAAATGGGAGAAAATATTTGCAAATGAATCAACAGACAAAGGATTAATCTCCAAAATATATAAACAGCTAATGCATCTCAATATCAAAAAAACAAACAACCCAATCCAAAAATGGGCAGAAGACCTATATAGACATTTCTCCAAAGAAGATATACAGCTTGCTAGCAAACACATGAAAGGATGCTCAACATCACTAATTATTAGAGAAATGCAAATCAAAACTACAATGAGGTATCACCTCACACTGGTCAGAATGGCCATCATCAGAAAATCTACAAACTATAAATGCTGGAGAGGGTGTGCAGAAAAGGGAACCCTCTTGCACTGTTGGTGGGAATGTAAATTGATACAGCCACTATTGATACAGCCAGTAAGGAAGTTCCTTAAAAAACTAAAAATAGAATTACCATATGACCCAGCAATTTCACTACTGTGCATATACCCAGAGATAACTATAATTCAAAATGACACATGCACCCCAATGTTCATTGCAGTTCTATTTACAATAGCCAGGTCATGGAAGCAACCTAAATGCCCATCAACAGATGGATGGATAAAGAAGATGTGGTACATATATACAATGGAATATTACTCAGCCACAAAAAGCAATGAATTTGAGTCATTTGTAGAGATGTGGATGGACCTAGAGACTGTCATACAGAGTGAAATAAGTCAGAGAGAGAAAAACAAATATCATATATTAACACATATATGTGGAATCTAGAAAAATGGTACAGATAAACCAGTTTGCAAGGCAGAATTAGAGATACAAATGTAGAGAATAAACATATGAACACCAAGGGGGAAAAGTTGGGGGGTGGGCGGATGAACTGGGAGTTTGGGATTGACATATATACACTAATATGTATAAAATGGGTAACTAATAAGAACCTGCTGCATTAAATAAAATAAAATAAAATTCAAAAATAATTATAACTAAAATTTCCTTTGAAGACTTTCTTTTTTCATTAAGATGGAGTAAGAGGAACTGGATACACCCTTCCACATGAAACAATCAAAAACAAACAGTATATATGAAACAACTCTTTCACGATCAAGGAAAAAAGCAGTCAAGATCAGGGGGTCTCAGACAGACTGGATAAAAATGAGCCCTGTGATTGCCTTAGCTTACTGTCTTGAAGTCTTTTCAGGTTTTGGTTTAGGGAGTCCAGTGGACTCCCTGTCTCTAAGGACATGAAGCTGAGTCTGGGGAGATAAATACAGCTATAGTTCTCAGTATGGAGTGTCAGAGAGGAGTGAGACATACAAAGAGAGAACTTTGGAGCTCTACAAAGGGTTTCTCTCTAGTACTCAGCATGGGCATGCAAAGAAATTACCTAAGGCCAGGAAAAGAACAACCTGAAAAGATCAGAGAGAATAGCCAGACCAAAAAAATTCAGAATCCACAGTGCATTGGGTAGTGTCATAAGGATCTTGCTTTAATGGGGTTCGGAGGGGAGGGGATAATTAGCCCTAGACTAAACACAGGTCTGGTTCCACCTAAGAAATCATAAGAGCAAGAGCCAAAAGTATCAAACTGTTACCAAGTACCTTAGCTGTGTTCTAGAACAAAGCTCAGGAATATTTATAGGAATTATAAGATCTCCTGAACCCAATAAGGTAAAATTACAATGTCGGCTATCCAATCAAAAATCAGCAGGCATACTAAGAGGCATGAAAATATGACCCATAATGTGGAGAAAAAAAATGAATCAACTAAAATTGACCCAGGACTCACATAGGTATTAGAATTAGCAGTAAAGAAATTAAAACAATTATCATAACTATATTTCATATGTTCAAATAGTTAAGTAGAGACATGAGAGATATTTTTAAAAAACAGAAATCGACTTATCGAGATGAAAATCACAATGTCTGGGGTTTCCCTGGTGGCGCAGTGGTTGACAGTCCGCCTGCCAATGCAGGGGACAAGGGTTTGTGCCCTGGTCCAGGAAGATCCCACATGCCGCGGAGCGGCTGGAACCGTGAGCCATGGCCGCTGAGCCTGCACATCTGGAGCCTGTGCTCTGCAACGGGAGAGGCCACAACAGTGAGAGGCCCGCGTACCGCAAAAAAAAAAAAAAACCTAGGACAAATGGCTCTAGCAATATTTCTTCCACTAAAAAAAGTGGCAGTAATAGTATCATTATAAGAATCACTGTGGGAGATCCGGAGGAAGATGGTGGAAGAGTAAGACACGGAGATCACCTTCCTCCCCACGGATACATCGGAAATTCATCTACACGTGGAGCAACTCCTACAGAACACCTACTGAACGCTGACAGAAGACCTCAGACCCCCCAAAAGGCAAGAAACTCCCCACATACCTGGGTAGGGCAAAAGAAAAAAGAATAAACAGAGACAAAAGGATAGGGACGGGACTTGCACCAGTGGAAGGGAGCCGTGAAGGAGGAAAGGTTTCCACACACTAGAAGCCCCTTCACGGGCGGAGACTGCGGGTGGCGGAGGGGGAAAGCTTCGGAGTAGCCGAGGAGAGCGCAGCAACAGGGGTGCGGAGGGCAAAGCGGAGAGATTCCCGCACAGAGGATCGGTGCCCTCAGGCACTCACCAGCCCGAGAGGCTTGTCTGCTCAGCCGCCGGGGCAGGCGGGGCTGGGAGCTGAGGCTCGGGAATCGGGTTTCCGTTGGAGCACAGGGAGAGGACCAGGGCTGGCGGCAGGAAGAGAGCCTGAAGGGGTTGGTGCTCCGCGGCTGGCCCGGAGGGAGTCCGGGGAAAAAGTCTGGAGCTGCCGAAGAGGCAAGAGACTTTTTCTTCCCTTTTGTTTCCTGGTGCCCGAGGAGAGGGCATTGGGAGCGCTACTTGGAGAAGCTCCAGAGACGGGCGTGAGCCACGGCTGAAGTCGCGGACCCCGGAGACGGGCGTGGGACGCTGGGGCTGCTGCTGCCGCTGCCACAAGGCCTGTGTGCAAGCGCAGGTCACTGTCCACACCCCCTTCTGGGGAGCCTGTGCAGCCTGCCACTGCCGGGGTCCCGGGACCGAGGGACGGCTTCCCCGGGAAAGCGCACGGAGCACCTCGGGCTGGTGCAACGTCACGCCGGCCTCTGCCGCCGCAGGCCCGCCTCGCACTGCGTGCCCCTCCCTCCCCTCGGCTTGAGTGAGCCAGAACCCCCGAATCAGCGACTCCTTTAAACCCGTCCTGTCTGAGCGAAGAACGGACGCCCTCCAGCGACCTACGCGCTGAGGCGGGGCCAGGTCCAAGGCTGAGACACGGGAGCTGTGAGAGCAGAGACAGGGAAATCTCTCTGTGCAGCCTCGGAGGCAGCGGATTAAAGCTCCACGGTCCACTTGATGTGCCCTGCGTCTGTGGAGTGCATGAATGGACAGCGAATCATCCCAAATTGAGGAGGTGGACTTTGAGGACAAGATTTAAGATTTTTTCCCCTTTTCCTCTTTTTATAATGAATTATCCCAAATTAAGGAGGTAGACTTTGAGAGCAAGATTTCAGTCTTTTTCCCCTTTTCCTCTTTTTACAACGAATTAACCCAAATTGAGGAGGTGGACTTTGAGAGCAAGATTTTAGATTTTTTCCCCCTGTTCTCTTTTTGTGAACGTGTATGTGTATGCTTCTGTGTGAGATTTTCTCTGTATAGCTTTGCTTCCACCATAGGTCCCAGGGTTCAATCCATCCGTTTTTGTTTTTTTGTTTCTTTTTCAATAATTACTTTTTTATTTTTAATAACGCTACTATATTTTATACTTTATTCTATTTTACTTTATCTTCTCTCTTTCTTTTTTTCTACCTTCCCTTCCTCCCTCCCTCTGCCCCTTTCTTTCTTTCTTTCTTTCTTTCTTTCCTCCCTCCCTCCCTCCTGTCTGTCTTTCTCTCTTTCTTTCTTTCTTTCCTTCCTCCCTCCCTCCGTCCTTTCTTCCTTTCACTCTTTCCTTTTCTTCCCTTCCTCCTTCCCTCCCTCCATCCTTTCTTTCTTTCTTTCTTTCCATCCTTCCTCCCTCCCTCCCTCCGTTCCTTCTTCATTCCCTCCTCCCCCCTTCCTTTCTTTCCTTCTTCCTTTCTCTCTCTTGCTTTCTTCTACTAATTCTTTCTTTCTACTTTTTCTCCCTTTTATTCTGAGCCGGCTAGATGAAAGGCTCTTGGTGCTGCAGCCAGGAGTCAGTGCTGTGCCTCTGAAGTGGGAAAGCCAACTTCAGGACACGGGTCCACAAGAGACCTCCCAGCTCCACATAATATCAAGCAGCGAAAATCTCCCAGAGATCTCCATCTCAACACCAGCACCCAGCTTCACTCAATGACCAGCAAGCTACAGTGCTGGTCACCCTATGCCAAGCAACTAGCAAGACAGGAACACAAACCCACCCATTAGCAGAGAGGCTGCCTAAAAACATAATAAGGCCACAGGGACCCCAAAACACACCACCAGACGTGGACCTGTCCGCCAGAAAGACAAGATCAAGCCTCAACCACCAGAACACAGGCACTAGTCCCCCCCACCAGGAAGCCTACACAACCTACTGAAACAACCTTAGCCACTGGGGACAGACACCAAAAACAACGGGAACTACGAACCTGCAGCCTGCAAAAAGGAGACCCCAAACACAGGAAGATAAGCACAATGAGAAGACAGAAAAACACACAGCAGGTGAAGGAGCAAGATAAAAACCCACCAGACCTAACAAATGAAGAGGTAATAGGCAGTCTACCTGAAAAAGAATTCAGAATAATGATAGTAAAGATGATCCAAGATTCTATTTCTATGATCCAAAATCTTGGAAATAGAATAGACAAAATGCAAGAAACATTTAACAAGGACCTAGAAGAACTAAAGAAGAATCAAGCATCGATTAAAAACACAATAAATGAAATGAAAAATACTCTAGATGGGATCAATACCAGAATAACTGAGGCAGAAGAACGGATAAGTGAGGTGGAAGATAAAATAGTGGAAATAACTGATGCAGAGCAAAATAAAGAAAAAAGAATGAAAAGAACAGAGGACAGTCTCGGAGACGTCTGGGAAAACATTAAATGCACCAACATTCGAATTATAGGGGTTCCAGAAGAAGAAGAGAAAAATAAAGGGACTGAGAAAATATTTGAAGAGATTATAGTTGAAAACTTCCCTAATATGGGAAAGGAAATAGTTAATCAAGTCCAGGAGGCACAGAGAGTCCCATACAGAATAAATCCAAGGAGAAATATGCCAAGACACATATTAATCAAACTGTCAAAATTAAACACAAAGAAATCATATTAAAAGCAGCAAGGGAAAAACAACAAATAACACACAAGGGAATCCCCATCAGGATAACAGCTGATCTCTCAGCAGAACCTCTACAAGCCAGAAGGGAGTGGCAGGACATAATTAAAGTGATGAAGGAGAAAAACCTGCAACCAAGATTACTCTACCCAGCAAGGATCTCATTCAGATTTGATGGAGAAATTAAAACCTTTACAGACAAGCAAAAGCTGAGAGAGTTCAGCACCACCAAACCAGCTTTACAACAAATGCTAAAGGAACTTCTCTAGGCAAGAAACACAACAGAAGGAAAAGACCTACAATAACGAACCCAAAACAATTAAGGAAATGGGAATAGGAACATACATATCAATAATTACCTTCAATGTAAATGGACTAAATGCTCCCACCAAAAGACACAGATTGGCTGAAAGGATAAAAAAACAAGACCCATATATATGTTGTCTACAAGAGACCCACTTCAGACCTAGAGACACATACAGATTGAAAGTAAGGGGATGGAAAAAGATATTCCATGCAAATGGAAATCAAAAGAAAGCTGGAGTAGCAATTCTTATATCAGACAAAATAGACTTTAAAATAAAGACTATTAGAAGAGACAAAGAAGGACACTACATAATGATCAAGGGACCGATCCAAGAAGAAGATATAACAATTGTAAATATTTATGCCCCAACATAGGAGCACCTCAATACATAAGGCAAATACTAACAGCCATAAAAGAGGAAATCGACAGTAACACACTCATAGTAGGGGACTTTAACACCCCACTTTCACCAATAGACAGATCACCCAAAATGAAAATAAATAAGGAAACACAAGCTTTAAATGATACATTAAACAAGATGGACTTAACTGATATTTATAGGACATTCCATCCAAAAAGAACAGAATACACATTTTTCTCAAGTGCTCATGGAACATTCTCCAGCATAGATCATATCTTGGGTCACAGATCAAGCCTTGGTAAATTTAAGAAAACTGAAATTGTATCAAGTATATTTTCTGACCACAATGCTATGAGACTAGACATCAATTACAGGAAAAGATTTGTAAAAAATACAAACACATGGAGGCTAAATAATACACTACTCAATAATGAAGTGACCACTGAAGAAATCAAAGAGGAAATAAAAAAATACCTAGAAACAAATGACAATGGAGACACGACGACCCAAAACCTATGGGACGCAGCAAAAGCAGTTCTAAGAGGGAAGATTATAGCAATACAATCCCACCTTAAGAAACAGGAAACATCTCGAGTAAACAACCTGACCCTCCACCTAAAGCAATTAGAGAAAGAAGAACAAAAAAAACCCAAAGTTAGCAGAAGGAAAGAAATCATACAGATCAGATCAGAAATAAATGAAAAAGAAATGAAGGAAACGATAGCAAAGATCAATAAAACTAAAAGCTGGCTCTTTGAGAAGAAAAACAAAATTGATAAACCATTAGCCAGACTCATCAAGAAAAAAAGGGAGAAGTCACAAATCAATAGAATTAGAAATGAAAAAGGAGAAGTAACAACTGACACTGCAGAAATACAAAAGATCATGAGAGATCACTACAAGAAACTCTATGCCAATAAAATGGACAACCTGGAAGAAATGGACAAATTCTTAGAAATGCACAACCTGCCAAGACTGAATCAGAAAGAAATAGAAAATATGAATAGACCAATCACAAGCACTGAAACTGAAACTGTGATTAAAAATCTTCCAACAAACAAAAGCCCAGGACCAGATGGCTTCACAGGCGAATTCTATCAAACATTTAGAGAAGAGCTAACACCTATCCTTCTCAAACTCTTCCAAAATATAGCAGAGGGAGGAACACTCCCAAACTCATTCTACGAGGCCACCATCACCTTGATACCAAAACCAGGCAAGGATGTCACAAAGAATGAAAACTACAGGCCAATATCACTGATGAACATAGATGCAAAATCCTCAACAAAATACTGGCAAACAGAATCCAACAGCACATTTAAAGGATCATACACCATGATGGAGTGGGGTTTATTCCAGGAATGCAAGGATTCTTCAATATAAGCAAATCAATCAATGTGATACACCATATTAACAAACTGAAGAAGAAAAACCATATGATCGTCTCAATAGATGCAGAGAAAGTTTTCCACAAAATACAACACCCATTTATGATAAAAAACCCTGCAGAAAGTAGGCATAGAGGGAACTTCCTCAACATAATAAAGGCCATATATGACAAACCCACAGCCAACATTGTCCTCAATGGTGAAAAACTGAAACCATTTCCACTAAGATCAGGAACAAGACAAGGCTGCCCACTCTCACCACTCTTATTCAACCTAGTTTTGGAAGTTTTAGCCACAGCAATCAGAGAAGAAAAGGAAATAAAAGGAATCCAAATTGGAAAAGAAGAAGTAGAGCTGTCACTGTTTGCAGATGACATGATACTATACATAGAGAATCCTAAAGATGCTATCAGAAAACTACTAGAGCTAATCAATGAATTTGGTAAAGTAGCAGGATACAAAATTAATGCATGGAAATCTCTGGCATTCCTGTACACTAATGATGAAAAATCTGAAAGTGAAATCAAGAAAAGACTCCCATTTGCCACTGCAACAAAAAGAATAAAATATCTAGTAATAAACCTACCTAAGGAGACAAAAGACCTGTATGCAGAAAATTATAAGACACTGATGAAAGAAATTAAAGATGATACAAATAGATGGAGAGATATACCATGCTCCTGGATTGGAAGAATCAATATTGTGAAAATGACTCTACTACCCAAAGCAATCTACAGATTCAATTCAATCCCTATCAAACTACCACTGGCATTTTTCACAGAACTAAAACAAAAAATTTCAAAAGTTGTTTGGAAAAACAAAAGACCCCAAATAGCCAAAGCAATCTTGAGAACGAAAAATGGAGCTGGAAGAATCAGGCTCCCTGACTTCAGACTATACTACAAAGCTACAGTAATCAAGACAGTGTGGTACTGGCACAAAAACAGAAAGATAGATCAATGGAACAGGATAGAAAGCCCAGAGATAAACCCACGCACATATGGTCACCTTATCTTTGATAAAGGAGGCAGGAATGTACAGTGGAGAAAGGACAGCCTCTTCAATAAGTGGTGCTGGGAAAACTGGACAGGGACATGTAAAAGTATGAGATTAGCTCATTCCCTAACACCATACACAAAAATAAGCTCAAAATGGATTAAAGACCTAAATGTAAGGCCAGACACTATCAAACTCTTAGAGGAAAACATAGGCAGAACACTCTATGACATAAATAATAGCAAGATCCTTTTGGACCCACCTCCTAGAGAAATGGAAATAAAAACAAAGATAAACAAATGGGACCTAATGAAACTTCAAAGCTTTTGCACAGCAAAGGAAACCATAAACAAGACCAAAAGAGAACCCTCAGAATGGGAGAAAATATTTGCAAATGAAGCAACTGAAAAAGGATTAATCTCCAAAATTTATAAGCAGCTCATGCAGCTCAATAGCAAAAAAACAAACAACCCAATCCAAAAATGGGCAGAAGACTTAAATAGGTATTTCTCCAAAGAAGATATACAGACTGCCAACAAACACATGAAAGAATGCTCAACATCATTAATCATTAGAGAAATGCAAATCAAAACTACAATGAGATATCATCTCACACCCGTCAGAATGGCCATCATCAAAAAATCTAGAAACAATAAATGCTGGAGAGGGTGTGGAGAAAAGGGAACACTCTTGCACTGCTTGTGGGAATGTGAATTGGTACAGCCACTATGGAGAACAGTATGGAGGTTCCTTAAAATACTCAAAATAGAACTACCATATGACCCAGCAATCCCACTACTAGGCATATACCCTGAGAAAACCATAATTCAAAAAGAGACATGTACCAAAATGTTCATTACAGTTCTATTCACAATAGCCCGGAGATGGAAACAACCCAAGTGTCCATCATTGGATGAATGGATAAAGAAGATGTGGCACATATATACAATGGAATATTACTCAGCCATAAAAAGAAACGAAACTGAGTTATTTGTAATGAGGTGGATAGACCTAGAGTCTGTCATACAGAGTGAAGTAAGTCAGAAAGAGAAAGACAAATACCATATGCTAACACATATATATGGAATTTAAGAAAAAAAATGTCCTGAAGAACCTAGGGGTAAAACAGGGATAAAGACACAGACCTACTCTGGGTGGGCTTGGGGATATTGGGGGGGGGGTGCTGTGACGGGGCGGGGGAGAGGCATGGACGTGTATACACTGCCGGGAGTGGGGTGGATGGATGGTGGGGGGTGGCCGCATGGCGCGGGGGGATCGGCTCAGTGCTTTGTGGCCACCTGGAGGGGTGGGATGGGGAGGGGGGGAGGGAGGGAGATGCAGAAGGGAGGGGATGTGGGAACAGATGTATATGTATGACTGATTCACTTTGTTGTAAAGCAGAGACTAATTTAAAAAAAAAGAATCACTGTGAATCCAATCTAATTATAAAACAAAATCATTCACAATCTTGGGTATCTTAACAATCCTTAGTGACCAATTACTTGTAAGACACAACAGATCTCAACATATCAACTTGTCAGGGCGTCACGAGTACACAGAAACTCATTGATGGTGATTAAACTATCACAGCACAACCATATGAAGTTACTAATCACTTTGTATAGTGGCAAATGAACAAATCCCATGGATAGCATGTATAATGTTCTGAGTCTGATATCTAATTATGATACAAAATTGCAAAAGAAGGCTTGCAATTATCAAAACTGAAAAACTCTCATTTTGGATAATCACTTGGTGGACCAGTTCAAAATGAAGCACAGGCAGAATGAGTTTCAACAAATAAAATTATTTAAGACATCCCTCTGAACTATGTGCTGTTTTGTATCACACAGTCCTCTAGAAAAAATTCAAAATCTACATGCTCTTATCAGTCAGATTAAAAAAAAAAAGGAAAGAAAATTAGAAAGAAACATCAATGAGAAAGAAAAAAGGCTAAACTGTGCAAGTGTAATAACTGCTATCATTTTTCTTTGCCGTTACTTTGACAATAAAAGTTTTGTATGGAAGCTCCTGATTTATGGTCCTTTCAGGCAGTCTCTGCTGAACAAAGCCACATTGATTTCCCAGGATCCGAGGTGGGGCAGTTCAAGGCCACAAAAAATTGCAACTCATACTTTTGTTGGTTGAATATCTATGAACTGGATTTGACCCAGACCAAATTTATGAAAGGGGCTGCTCTTGGCCTACCCGTCTTATCACTGACAAATGGAAACCTTTACCATGCCATAAGTCACACACATGAGTGCACCCTGGACTTCTGACCCATCCTCGCTCTACTCTTAAGGTTTGTAGACCTTAAGACTCTCTTTGAAGATTATACAACAATAAACTGTATTAATGTTTGACACAGACAAACCTTTAACTGCTGGGAACAGTATTATTACAGTAAGAAGACTAATTTAAAGGAATTAGGTAGAAAAGTTCAATGTGTTTCTTCCTGGGTTTTCCCTAGGCTAATGTCATTGATAAAGCAGGACTAAAAATTTCTTTGTAAAATAGTTCCTTTTTCACAAAAGATTATAGGGCAAATATGTACAGAAATAAAGTAAGGACACAGAAAAGAGTAGACCAAAACTTAGTATACATTAATCTATGCATAAATGTAAAGAAGAGAGAGATCAATAAAAGAATAGTAGAAAGAAAGGAAGTTAATATTTTAATAAGTAACTGAAAAAAAGAAGAAAAGCCTGACACCAAGGAAATGATCAAGAAAGGAATGAAAAATATTGGAGGAACAAAGAAAAATTGAAGTCTTAACTGTACAGATGAGGTCTATCATTTAAAGACTTTCTGGAGGACGAGCCATGAGCTGACTTCTGAGGGAAAAGTAGGCGTTGATAGAGGGAAAGCATGTGTGAAGACAGATGTGCCATAGAAACTTATCTGACAAACTGCATGCAAGGGTGAGGCGGGGGTATAAAGGTAGAGAGGGGGCCAGGGTTCAAATCTTCAAGGGCTCCATGTACTAAGGAAGAGTTTACTTTATGCTGAAAGCTCTATGGAACTGCTGAAGGAGTTTAAGCAGGGAAGTAACATGATCAGATATGCATTTTTTTTAAAGTCATTAAACCAAAAAGGATACATAGGAATGTGGTCAGAAAGGAAAAACAAAGACCAATAATACAAATGAGAAGCGATGAGATTTTGAACTTAAAGGCACTTAAAGAGGAAAAGAAGATAGATTCAAGAGGCATTAAGAGATGGAAACTACAGGACTTGTAGATTGATTGGATGAAGGGGTGAGAGTAGCGTAAGAAGCTACCAACCACATTTTGGGTTTGAGCAACAAGGTAACTGGTTTTGTCATTCTCTGAAATATGGTTTCCAGGAAAATTAAGAGGCCTAGAGGAAAGATGGTGAGTTTAGTTTTGATTAGGGTGGTCAGGGGACAATTGATTGTGAATCGGAAACAGTATAATTCATGATGCAGTGACTCACACAGAACAAAACTGAGAGAAATTTTTTAACTAGAGAATTATACTGACATGAATAAGTTTGTTGAGAAGCATCAAAACTACAACATATAAATGAAAAACATGCCCCAAACAGTAAAAGTGTCAGTCACTTTTGAGTTTCGTCTAGTCCTTTCTAACTAAGGAATTGGTATTGACCCTCAATCAGTGTGGCTCAGGTAACAGCCTCTCTAAAAGCCTTTCCATGTTGTTCTAGACATGCACCATATTGCCCTTGTCCCATGTGGCTGAACTAGCAGTGTGACGTAAGCTTATTTCTAAGCCTCGATCTTTGCTTATGGAGTCATGATAGTCCTTGAATACTGAGTCTCTATCAGCTCTCTTGGATGTCTGCACAGTGATGCTGACTCTTGGATTCTTCTATTGAGACCATTATTATTCTATAGCAGGGACTGTGCTCTTTTCCTCTTTTTAGTAGCTAGTTTCTTCATGATATGTTGATTGAAGGGATTTCAAAACCCCAAAGATTATGAGTTTCTTCCTTCTAGATTCTCCATTCATAATACTATTATATGCCCCCAAAAGTCACTCATTCAGAGAAGTACTACTGTCTGCTCTCTTCATGCCCCAAATCACATGAATTACACTAAGAATGCACTCTCCTAGGTTGTGGTTGTGTCTCTCCTCTTGACTTCTTCTGACCTAAAGCAGTTAGTGTATGGCTAGCAGGGAAAGCTTCCAAATGCCATCTGTTAGAGTTTTATATATATTGTCCCTATCTCTGCCCCCTCTCAGGTAATGCAAAAGTCAGTCAGCAAAAACCAAACAAGGATCACCTTCCCAGTTGCTTGTTTCTCAAACTTATTTAAGATTGTGTAGACACACTGAATGATGCCAATCACAATTAAGAAAGAAGTTTCCACCCTTTTGATTGACCAACCAATAAGAAGTGGGAATACCAGAATGCACTTAGTTCCTCCAGAATGGGGAAAGACTGGGTTTGGAGCCTCTATTCAATCTTACACCAAAGAAAATATAGTTATGTTAACAGGAAATACACCCTTTCCTAATGACTATTCAATTGGAGAACGTATCCTTTATTTCTGTGGGACTCTAATACCCAACCCTTCAGAGTCTACATGTAGGGTTAAGTGACCATAACCTCTGGTGTCACGTTGCCTGGGCTCAGAGTTTGGATCATCTATGTAACAGCTGTGTGGCATTGAGCAATTTCTTTACCCCTGCTTTTACTCAGTTTCCTTATCTGTAAATTGGCGATAATAATAGACCCTAGATCATGACATTGATGTGAGGATTAAATGATAGGTTATATGTCAAGTGTTTAAAACAGTACCTGGCATAGAGTAAGCATTCAATAAACATTAACTAGTAATTTAAAGAAAGGATTTTTAAAGTATTCTTTGTTTTTTGCACTGTTTGGTGTTTTTTTTTTTTTTTAGTTTGTTGGTTGGTTGTTTTGTTTTGTTTTTTTAATGAAGATTGGTATCTGATGCTGCCAGAAGGAAATAAGAGAATAGTAAACAACAAGAGTTCTTCACAGATGGACACACACCATGCTTTGCTCCACTGTTCCAGGCAGTGACCCATCAGTATATGTCACTCAGGGAAGAAGAAAGCTCAGTGGTATATTGGCACCAACAGCACAGCATCTCCCTGAACAACAAGCAGCTGGGCTGGAACAAAGCCGGGGAAGGAATGCAATCTCTTTGGGGGAAAAAAAATCACAGCACATCTTCCTATTTTGACAGCCCAGGGAAAACAGGCAGCTATACAGAATAAAGCAGCAAGTGCACTTTGAGATCTTGGGATGAAAAGCATTGGAGAAGCACACCCTATTATTGTACAAAACCCCTACTTATATGTACACCCAGAGCTTTGGCCCTCACCCGAATTGTGCTGTAAAAAGAAGAGGATTTTGACTGTTTTTCTCTGATAGGGCACGTAAAATTCTTCCTTTCTTCCTAGATTTGGCTAGTGCTGCCACAGCTGTTACAGAAGAAGTCCCCTGAATAAGAATTTCCCCCATTGTAACCTGAATATGTTCACCCTTCTAAGAATGCTGGGTCTAAATCATTTTCAGATTCCTGAAATTTTTATCAACCACAAAGGTAGCAAAATAAAATGTATTCTCTCATTAGTTATATAACCAAATTATACATAGGGGTTAGAGGTAGAAACCAAGAAAAAAGAGAAAAAAAGGAAAAGAGAGGCCATTGACAGAAAAAGAGAGAGAAGAATACAGAGAACAAGGAAGGAGCATACACCTGCTGGAAATAATAAGAAAAAATGTGAGCTACTATCTATGCAGGGGTTCACTTTCTCCCTTCAGATGATAGAAGGTTTATTTAATGAGTCTCTCTCTATCAGCTTGTCAAGAAAAACAGCTGCACTTCTGGGCCTCTGGCTCAGGGAAAGGAACTAAATTGTCAAGTCCCCACAAAGCTTCCTAAGCTAGGTGTCTCAAGTACATTACACAGGGAAAAAGCCCAAATAAATAGAATCTCCTCCATCCCAGGAGTTGCCAGTACCATCTAGTGGCAGCATGTAAAATAACCTCCAAGAAGTTATCACAGGAAATCACTAGTGATTCTGACTTTATTTTCCATAGAATTAGAAAGACCTAAATTATCCACCCAGTCACAAGACGTCAATGCTGGGAGGGACATTAGCAAGACCAATGGTCTACGCTCTGGCTGCACAAAAGAACATATGGAGAGCTTTATAAAAGTATATTAGTGTTTGGCTGATGAAAGAAATTAAAGATGATACAAATAGATGGAGAGATATACCACGTTCTTGGATTGGAAGAATCAACATTGTGAAAATGACTCTACTACCCAAAGCAATCTACAGATTCAATGCAATCCCTATCAAACAACCACTGGCATTTTTCACAGAATTAGAACAAAAAATTTCACAATTTGTATGGAAACACAAAAGACCCCGAATAGCCAAAGCAATCTTGAGAAAGAAAAACAGAGCTGGAGGAACCAGGCTCCCTGACTTCACACTACACTACAAAGCTACAGTAAACAAGGCAGTATGGTACTGGCACAAAAACAGAAAGAGATGAATGGAACAGGATAGAAAGCCCAAAGATAAACTCATGCACATATGGTCGCCTTATTTTTGATAAAGGAGGCAAGAATATAGAATGGAGAAAAGACAGTCTCTTCAATAAGTGGTGCTGGGAAAACTGGACAGCTACATGTAAAAGAATCAAACTAGAACACTCCCTAACATCATATACAAAAATAAACTCAAAATGGATGAAAGACCTAAATGTGAGGCCAGACACTATAAACTCTTAGAGGAAAACATAGGCAGAACATTCTATGACATAAATCACAGCAAGATCCTTTTTGACCTGCCTCCTAGAGAAATGGAAATAAAAACAAAAATAAACAAATGGGACATAATGAAACTTAAAAGTTCTTGTACAGTCAAGGAAACCATAAAAAAGACAAAAAGACAACCCTCAGAATGGGAGAAGATACTTGCAAATGAAGGCACTGACAAAGGATTAATCTCCAAAATTTACAGGCAGCTCATGCAGCTCAATATCAAAAAAAACAAAAAACCCAACCCCAAAATGGGTAGAAGACTTAAATAGACATTTCTCCAAAGAAGGTATACAGATTGCCAACAAACACATGAAAGAATGCTCAACATCATTAATCATTAAAGAAATGCAAATCAAAACTACAATGAGATATCATCTCACACCAGTCAGAATGGCCATCATCAAAAAATCTACAAACAACAGATGCTGGAGAGGGTGTGGAGAAAAGGGAACCCTCTTGCACTGTTGGTGGGAATGTAAATTGATACAGCCACTATGGAGAACAGTATGGAGGTTCCCTAAAAAACTAAAAATAGAACTACCATACAACCCAGCAATCCCACTACTGGGCATACACCCTGAGAAAACCATAATTCAACAAGAGTCATGTACCACAATGTTCATTGCAGCTCTATTTACAATAGACAGGTCATGGAAGCAACCTATGTGTCCATCAACAGATGAGTGGATAAAGAAGATGTGGCACATATATACAATGGAATATTACTCAGCCATAAAAAGAAATGAAATTGAGTTATTTGAAGTTAGGTGGATGGACCTAGAGTCTGTCATACAGAGTGAAGTAAGTCAGAAATAGAAAAACAAATACCGTACGCTAACACATATATATGGAATCTAAGAAAAAAATAAACAGTCATGAAGAACCTAGCGGCAAGACAGGAATAAAGACACAGACCTCCTAGAGAACGGACTTGAGGATATGGGGAGGCGGAAGGGTAAGCTGGGAGAAAGTGAGAGAATGGCATGGACATATATACGCTACCAAACATAAAATAGACAGCTTTTGGGAAGCAGCCGCATAGCACAGGGAGATCAGCTCGGTGCTTTGTGACCACCTAGAGGGGTGGGATAGGGAGGGTGGGAGGGAGGGAGATGCAAGAGGGAAGAGATATGGGAACATATGTATATGTATAACTGATTCACTTTGTTATAAAGCAGAAACTAACACACCATTGTAAAGCAATTATACTCCAATAAAGATGTTAAAAAATGTATATTAGTCTTTGGTTCTCATGCCCAAATGTGAATTGCAATAAAAAATAATTTTTAAATAAAGCAATTCATTTTGTTCAAATAAAATGAGTCAGAATTTCTAGGAGTATAGCATAGGGAATGGGTATTTTAAAAAGCTTTTCAGGTCACTTAAACTGAATACAGCCTTGAGAACCACTGAACTAATCCAACCCCTCCTTCTTTTGAAGTGTGGAAAGGAGGAAAGAATTTCCCTTCGTCATTAGGTTGCTGGAGGAGCTGAGTTGGGAATCGAGGCCCTCAGTCAAATTGTGAGGTCTCATTAGACCAACATGAATGTCATGAGACTACGGAGGTTGAAGGGTCGGGGCAAAGGGGAGGCAAGAAGCACTATCCAGCCTGAAACAATTACTTCCTTTTAGAGTGGACTAGGCTTTGCTCTTTTATTTTTTCTCTCCCCTGTCCTGAAATATGCCCCCAAAATGTTCAAACCAAATCAACACCTGCTGATATAAATTAACATTGCATTCATTTGGAAAGGTGTTCTTTATAATAAAAAGTGTAAACCTCCCAAAATAAATAGAATGTGAGTTTTTTTAAACCATTAAACCACTTAATTACATTTATTAAACTTCTTTTTAACAACTTTTAGGTGCACAAACTTTGCTGGTATTTACAAGTATAAAGATAAATTCCTCATCTACAACTTGTTCCACTTCAAAAAAGATTTGGAACAAAAGTAGATATAAAACAGTATTTTTTAAATCAGAATGAAAGGTAATGAAGGCTAAATAATAAGACAAAATCAGGAAGAGTTAATACACAGCCCCTTAATCAGATCTTACACAAATTCTACTGAGCTTATTAGAGCTAATTTTTAAAAAGAGTGGGGAGGAGATTGATCAGTTAAAAAGATTCCCCTTCACTATCTGATAAAAACAGACCAGTTGTTCCATATTCTTTAACGGAAAAAAAAGTAAATCAATAACGTAGTATTAGATGGTGATAAGTGCTAGGAAGAAAAATAGGGGAGAGAAGAAGGATAGGAGTTAAGCATTAAATTAAATGGCAAGAGAGACCTTCAAGATGGTGGAGGAGTAAGACGTGGAGATAAACTTCCTCCCCACAAATACATGAAAAATACATCTGCAGGTGGAATAACTTCTACAAAACAACTACCGAACGCTGGCGGAAGACCTCAGACTTCCCAAAATGCAAAAAACTCCCCATGTGCCTGGGTAGGGCAGAAGAAAAAACAGAGACAAAAGAATAGGGACAGGACATGCACCTCCGGGAGGGAGCTGTGAAGGAGGAAAAGTTTCCACACACTAGGAAGCCCCTTCACAGGCAGAGATGGGGGGTGGGCGGGGGGGAAGCTTCAGAGCCATAGAGGAGAGCGCAGCAACAAGGGTTCAGAGGGCAAAGCAGAGAGATTCCCGCAAAGAGGATCGGTGCCGACCAGCACTCACCAGCCCAAGAGGCTTGTCTGCTCACCCGCCAGGGCGGGTGGGGGCTGGGAGCTGAGGCTTGAGCTTCGGAGGTCAGATTCTAGGGAGAGGACTGGGGTTGGCTGCGTGAGCACAGCCTGAAGGGTGGTTGTGCACCACAGCTAGCCGGCAGGGAGTCTGGGAAAAAGTCTGGAACTGCCTAAGAGGCAAGAAACAATTGTTTTGGGGTGCGTGAGGAGAGGGGATTCAGAGCACCACCTAAATGATCTCCACAGATGGGTGCGAGCCACAGCTATCAGTGCGGACCCCAGAGACGGGCATGGGAGGCTAAGGCTGCTGCTGCAGCCACCAAGAAGCCTGTGTGCGAGCACAGGTCACTATCCACACCTCCCTCCCGGGAGCCTGTGCAGCCCGCCACTGTCAGGGTCCCGTGATCCAGGGACAACTTCCCTGGGACAACACACGGCGGCTTCAGGCTGGTGCAACGTCACGCCGGCCTCTGTGGGTGCAGGCTCGCCCCACATCCGTACCCCTCCCTCCACCCGGCCTGAGTGAGCCAGAGCCCCCGAATCAGCTGTTCCTTTAACCCTGTCCTGTCTGAGCTAAGAACAGATGCCCTCAAGTGACCTACATGCAGAGGCGGGGCCAAATCCAAAGCCGAACCCCAAGAGCTGTGTGAACAAAGAAGAGAAAGGGAAATCTCTCCCAGCAGCCTCAGGAGCAGTGGAATAAATCTCCACAATCAACTTGATGTACCCTGCATCTCTGGAATACCTGAATAGACAAGTCACCCCAAAATTGAGGCAGTGGAATTTGGGAGCAACTGTAGACTTGGGGTTTGCTTTCTGCGTCTAATTATTTTCTGGTCTTATGTTTATCTTAGTTTAGTATTTAGAGTTTATTATCATTGGTAGATTTGTTTATTGATTTGGATGCTCTCTTCCTTTTTTTATATATAGATATATATTTTTTCCCCTTTTTCTCTTTATTGTGTGTGTATGTTTATGCTTCTTTGTGTGATTTTGTCTGTATAGCTTATCTTTTACCATTTGTCCTAGGGTTCTGTCTGTCCGTTTTGGGGTTTTTTTTGTATACTTTTTAGTGCTTGTTATCATTGGTGGATTTGTTTTTTGGTTTCTTGCTCTCTTCTTTCTTTTTTTTTATTACTTTTTAATTTTTTATTTTTAGTATTTTTTATTTTAATAACTTTTAATTTTATTTTACTTTATTTTATTTTATTCTTTATTTCTGCCTTTTCTTCTGAGCCGTGTGTCAGGCCTGTGCCTCTGAATTGGGAGAGCCGAGTTCAGGACATTGGTCCACCAGAGACCTCACGCTCAACGTAATATCAAAAGGCAAAAGCTCTCCCAGAGACCTCCACCTCAATGCTAGACCCAGCTCCACTCAACAACCAAAAAGCTACAGTACTGGACACCCTATACAAAACAACTAGCAAGACAGGACCACAACCCCACCTATTAGCAGAGAGGATGCCTAAAATCATAATAAGATCACAGACACCCCAAAACACACCACTGGATGCAGTCTTGCTCACGAAAAAGACAAGATCCAGCCTCATCCACCAGAACACAGGCAACAGTCCCCTCCACCAGGAAGCCTAAACAACCCACTGAACCAACCTTAGCCACTGGGGACAGACACTAAAAACAACAGGAACTATGAACCTGCAGCCTGCGAAAAGGACACAACAAACACAGTAAGTTAAGCAAAATGGGAAGACAGAGAAACACACAGCAGATGAAGGAGCAAGATAAAAACACACCAGAGCAAACAAATGCAGAGGAAATAGGCAGTCTACCTGAACCTATGGGATGCAGCAGAAACAGTTATATGAGGGAAGTTTATAACAATACAATCCTACCTCAAGAAATAAGAAACATCTCAAATAAATAACCTTACACCTAAAGCAATTATAGAAAGAAGAACAAAAAAACCCCAAAGTTAGCAGAAGGAAAGAAATCATAAAGATCAGATCAGAAATAAATGAAAAAGAAATGAAGAAAACAATGGCAAAGTTCAATAAAAATAAAGCTGGTTCTTTGAGAAGATAAAAAAATTGATAAAACATTAGCCAGACTCATCAAGGAAAAAAGGGAGAAGACTCAAATTAATAGAATTAGAAATGAAAAAGGAGAAGTAACAACTGACACTGCAGAAATACAAAAGATCAGGAGAGATTACTACAAGCAACTCTATGCCAATAAAATGGACAACCTGGAAGAAATGGACAAATTCATAGAGAAACACAACCTTCCAAGACTGAACCAGGAAGAAATAGAGAATATAAACAGACTAAACACAAGCACTGAAATTGAAACTGTGATTAAAAATCTTCCAACAAACAAAAGCCCAGGACCAGATGGCTTCACAGGCGAATTCTATCAAACATTTAGAGAAGAGCTAACACCTATCCTTCTCAAACTCTTCCAAAATATAGAAGAGGGAGGAACGCTCCCCAAATTATTCTACGAGGCCACAATAACCCCTATACCAAAACAAAAGATGTCCCAAAGAAAGAAAACTACAGGCCAACACAACTGATGAACATAGATGCAAAAATCCTCAACAAAATACTAGCAAACAGAATCCAACAGCACATTAAAAGGATCATACACCATGATCAAGTGGGGTTTATGCCAGGGATGCAAGGATTCTTCAATATGTGCAAATCAATCAATGTGATAAACCATATTAACAAATTGAAGGCGGAAAACCATATGATCATCTCAATAGATGCAGAAAAAGCTTTTGACAAAATTCAACACCCATTTATGATAAAAACACTCCAGAAAGTAGGCATAGAGGGAACTTACCTCAACATAATAAAGGCCATATATGACCAACCCACAGCCAACATCATTCTCAATGGTGAAAAACTGAAACCATTTCCTCTAAGATAAGGAACAAAATAAGGTTGTCCACTTTCTCCACTATTATTCAACATAGTTTTGGAAGTTTTAGCCACAGCAATCAGAAAAGTAAAAGAAATAAAAGGTAAGCAAATTGGAAAAGAAGTAAAACTGTCACTGTTTGCAGATGACATGATACTATACGTAGAGAATCCTAAAGATGCTACCAGAAAACTACTAGAGCTAATCAATGAATTTGGTAAAGTAGCAGGATACAAAATTAATGCACAGAAATCTCTTGCATTCCTATGTACTTATGATAAAAAAATCTGAAAGAGAAATTAAGGAAACACTCCCATTTACCATTGCAACAAGAAGAATAAAATAACTAGGAATAAATCTACCTAAGAAGACAAAAGACCTGTATGCAGAAAACTATAAGACACTGATGAAAGAAATTAAACATGATACAAATAGATGGAGAGATATACCATGGTCTTGGATTAGAAGAATCAACATTGTGAAAATGACTCTACTACCCAAAGCAATCTACAGATTCAATGCAATCCCTATCAAACTACCAATGGCATTTTTCACAGAACTAGAACAAAAAATTTCACAGTTTGTATGGAAACACAAAAGACCCCGAATAGCCAAAGCAATCTTGAGAAAGAAAAACGGAGTGGGAGGAATCAGGCTCCCGGATTTCAGACTATACTACAAAGCTACAGTAATCAACACTGTATGGAACTGGCCCAAAAATAGAACTATAGATCAATGGAACAGGATAGAAAGCCCAGAGATAAACCCATGCACATATGGTCACCTTATTTTTGATAAAGGAGGGAAGAATATACAATGGAGAAAAGACAGCCTCTTCAATAAGTAGTGCTGCAAAAACTGAACAGCTACATGTAAAAGAATGAAATTAGAACGCTCCCTAACACCATACACAAAAATAAACTCAAAATGGATTAAAGACCTAAATGTAAGGCCAGACACTATCAAACTCTTAGAGGAAAACATAGGCAGAACACTCTATGACATAAATCACAGTAAGATCCTTTTGGACCCACCACCTAGAGAAATGGAAAGAAAAAGAAAAATAAACAAATGGGACATAAGGAAACTTAAAAGCTTTTGCACAGCAAGGGAAACCATAAACAAGACAAAAAGACAACCCTCAGAATGGGAGAAAATATTTGCAAATGAAGCAACTGACAAAGGGTTAATCTCCAAAATTTACAAGTAGCTTATGCAGCTCAATATCAAAAAAACAAACAACCCAATAAAAAATGGGCAGAAGACCTAAATAGACATTTCTCCAAAGAAGATATACAGATTGCCAACAAACACATGAAAGGATGCTCAACATCAATTATCATTAGAGAAATGCAAAACTACAATGGGGTATATCACCTCACACCAGTCAGAATGGCCATCATCAAAAAATCTACAAAGAATAAATGCTGGAGAGGGTGTGGAGAAAAGGGAACACTCTTGCACTGTTGGTGGGAATGTAAATTGATACAGCCACTATGGAGAACAGTATGGAGGTTCCTTAAAAAATTAAAAATAGAACTACCATATGACCCAACAATCCCACTACTGGGCATGTAACCTGAGAAAACCATAATTCAAAAAGAGTCATGTACCACAGTGTTCATTGCAGCTCTATTTACAATAGCCAGGTCATGGAAGCAACCTATGTGTCCATCAGCAGATGAATGGATAAAGAAGATGTGGCTCATATATACAATGGAATATTACTTACCCATAAATAGAAACGAAATTGAGTTATTTGTAGTGAGGTGGATGGACCTAGAGTCTGTCATACAGAGTGAAGTAAGTCAGAAAGAGAAAAACAAAAACCGTATGCTAACACATATATATGGAATCTAAAAAAAAAATGGTTCTGAAGAACCTGGGGGCAGGACAGGAATAAAGATGCAGACATAGAGAATGGACTTGAGAATATGGGGAGGGGGAAGGGTAAGCTGAGACGAAGTGAGAGAGTGGCATGGACATATATACACTACCAAATGTAAAACAGATAGCTAGTGGGAAGCAGCCACATAGCACAGGGAGATCAGCTCGGTGCTCTGTGTCTACCTAGAGGGGTGGGATAGGGAGGGTGGGAGGGAGATGCAAGAGGGAGGAGATATGGGGATATATATATATATATATATATATATATATATATATATATATATATATATATATATCTGACTCACTTTGTTATAAAGCAGAAACTAACACACCATTGTAAAGCAATTATACTCCAATAAAAATGTTAAAAAAAGATAACCAAGTAAACAAAATAAAAAATAAATAAATTACATAAATTAAATGGGCTGGTCAGGAATGGTGTTGCTGAGAAGACAAGGCATGGAGTCAACCATCTGTCAGCACAATAGGTTTATTTTTTACTCACATGATGATTCTGATCCATATAGTAATTCAGGGTCTTTTCCATCTTGTCGTCCAGCTCTCCCCCAGGTCCTCAGTGTTCTCTGCATTTAGCTGGAGAATGTGGAAGGAGAAAGAGTGTGGGGAGGGCACACACTCCTCCACCTGAGGAGGCTGGCCACATCTAGTTTCATACCCATGATGAAAACCAGTTGTAGAGCTCTCCCTGGATGCCAATTTGACAAGTGCTGTGCCAACCAAGAAAGGAAGAATATGCACCTACATAAGCATTAGCAGCTCCTGCCCACAACCAGTTAGGAAGCTACTGCAGTTATCCAGGGGGAAGATCATGCTGACTGGGACCAGGACCATGACAGTTGAGCTGGTGAAACCCGAAAGGATTCTGGATATATCCTGAGTTAGAGTTAAGTTTTCTGGAGGAGGTGGAGGTGGAGTGCATGAGAATGAGAAGAGTGAAACTTAAAGCCGAGATAGATGAGCTTCTGATATTTGGACATTCCTGCCCAGGGGCTCCTTGAGAGGACTCAGTTTGCCTGAGTTAACTCCTGTGTGGTTCTTAATTCCCATGTGGCCAGAGGAGGAGGAACATTTTATTCACAAACACCTGGGGAACAGAGGCAGGAACCACAAAATTCTTCTGAGAGATGGATGGAGGACTTGTTTCCCCAAACTGCCCTGGAGACAGAGACATACACAGGTTTTTTAATTCTTCAAATACTAAAATGTGGAGCGGGAAAGTTGAGTATTCTCTCATGTACATCATAGCATCTAAGGGGGCAGCAGATGCCATAGACACTTCTAGTGCATTGGCAGTGCCCTTCTTGGTTGAAATTTTTGGTGAGGAACCCATATAAGACATACTCAAAGAAATACTCGGTATCAGAGACAGGGTATTTTGGTGACAAGGATCTGAAGTTTTGAAAAATAAATGTTTGGTGTTCCCCATCAAATAGCCTGAAAGAAGAAAGAAAGAAAGAAAAGAAAGAAAGAAAAAGAAAGAAAGAAAGAAAGAGAGAGACAGAGAGGGAGGGAGGGAGGAAGAAAGAAAGGAAAATTAACTTATGGTACCCTATTCCCCCATATACACATGTACACACACACAAACTACACATACACACTCACACATACCTTAGGTAGTAAATTCACTGCTCAGTGACAGAGAGAGGTGTGGCAAATGGAAGAAAATTCACAGTTGTCCACTAAATACCTTTCTTCATATATTTTGCTTCCATAAGTCTAAGCCCATTTTGGGGATAGGGGTAAGAGGAAATACTCCTGAAGAGATCAAATATGCAATCGTGATGGCAAAAGGAGTTTCCTTGGATTAAATGAGATTTCTTCCACTAGAAGGCAGGAAGAAAATCCTGTGTTGCTAGAGAGGCTGTATTTCCCACAAAAAGAATGCTTGATGATGAAGGATATACAGATCCTATCTTTCTTTAAAATTTTGATATTGTTCATCGTGAATTTTTTGCATTAATTTAGAATTTATGAATTTTGCATTAAAATATGACTTGTGTGGTAACTGAATTTTGTGGCACCCCCTTAGCCCTAGTCCTGGTGACTTCATGAAGCACAACACAGAAAGACACAAGTGCTCCAAGCGTCCTACACCACTAGACCCCAAGTGCTATCCTAATGGGAGGGTGGACACACAATGGTAACCTCAGAGGGCAGATTACCTACAAATAAAGAGGCACCTCTGATCCCCCAAATTTTGCATTATGTAGCAACTTTGAACTATCGGGGGGTGGTTAAGTAAACCATAAGAAAGATGGAGGTTAATAGCGAACTTGAGGTTAGGAATAAAAAATAGTTTGAGTTCAGTTTCTTGCTGATTCCCGTTCGTAGACTGATATTCACATCCATTTTACCAATAATTCTCAACTATGGCTGCACATTAGAATCGCCTGGCGTGTTTTAATACATACCAAAGACAGAGCCCCACCACCAGGGGTTCTGACTTAATTGGTATGTTTTAAAAGCTCCTCACATTATTCTAACATGTGGCCAGGACTGAAAACCTCTGCCTTATGCTATTCAGCATCAATGGTGCCTGCAGTGTACACTCTCGACAGTTGAGCCTAGCAGAGGTCCAGCAGAACGGCGGCTTGCCCACCCCCGTCTTCCCTATCTTCCCTCTTACACGGCTTCAAAACAAGTCTCAGTGCATACTGCAGCGAACCATAAAACAAAACCAAGCTCACTACAAAAAGTAGGAGAGCTTGAGAACATAATTAAAACAACAAATTTAAAAGAATGCCTTCATCTAAGGCTCATAAAGCGTCAATTCTTTAAAAAATGTGCTTGCACTTATGTGATCATTTCTTTTAAGATGCCAAAGTCATTTTATAGTTAGAGAAGTTAGACAATAAAGAAAACACATTTAGAATAAAATAGCACAAAACTCATTTTAGTTCTCTTTTATGAAGTTAATGTATTGTCAGAGCTGAAATATTTTCTCTGTGCTACATGACAGCAACATACACCACACCACCTTTACCTCTTAAAGCCTAGAGGTGAAGCTTATCTCTCTACCGTGTTGATATGGGCCTGGTTTACATGAGGTTTAACCCTGGTTTTCAAGGTGCTTTTAATCTAATAGACTATAGGTGGTTCAAAATTCAGGGTCATGACACCATGATGCCCTGAAAATAGCTTGTAAACCAGGCTACAGCCTCAGACAGCTTTATTAACCCACCTGTTCACTCATAGGAATGAAATCATTCCTCTACAAACTACAAATGACTATCACCTCAAATGACAGCACTGCAAATGAGACGTTCAACTAGAAGAAGTATTTGCCTGCCCCTAGGGAAATGCTACTGCCAGCATAAGTAGATTCAAGAGCAAACTGCAAAAGAACTACTTCCTTCTGTTTGCCAAAGTGTGCCTGGCTTATGAGTAGGCGAGAGAAATAGTCAAGCAGGAAGCGACTGAAAGGTATCAGTAACAGCCAAAAATATCCCTTTACCCACCTCCCCAGGTGCCAAAGAATCCAAAAATCCATCACTGGCACTGGATTCCTCTGGAATAAATAGTGCCTTCTCCCTGTAGACCAAATGTAAATATACGTACTTAATATGTCCGTGTAAAAGCTAAAGCACTGCCACTAACAATTACGTCTAACTGAGTGGTTCATATCACTCAGAAGCACGGAGCACCTGAATTGGAGGAAGATTATGTAGAAAGAACAGTGAATAGGCAGAAAAAAAAAACCTTATTACTTTATAGTTCGATCTAGGATTCATCTAGCATATGCTCTTACTGCAATCCTCTGCTAACTCCACTCAGTTCTCCTCCAGTGAAGCCACCAGTATGCCCCCTATTTGAAAACTTATTGGGAATCCCTATTTGAACACCATCCCAGAGAAGCAGGTGAAAAAAGATGACTTGGAAACCCAGAGGTTCTTCATTTTCACCCCCAGAGAAGGGCCCAGGGATGGAAATCAAAGGATCCATGAACTTGAATTTCTTAAATTAAATGACATCATTTATTTTCACTAACATCTAACTGAAATTTACTGTTTCATTCAAATATAAATGCAGGGGGCTTCCCTGGTAGCGCAGTGGTTGGGAGTCTGCCTACCAATGCAGGGGACACGGGTTCGTGCCCTGGTCTGGGAAGATCCCACGTGCCGCAGAGCAGCTGGGCCCATGAGCCATGGCCCGAGCCTGCGCGTCTGGAGCCTCCGCAACGGGAGAGGCTGCAACGGTGAGAGGCCCGCGTACCGCCAAAAAAATATATATATATATATATATACAGGTACCAAACCACCGTAGTATCAGCAGTACATGTAACTTTGTTATAGATAGAATATACTGATATTTCTATTTTTTGTTACAGACTTTACAGATATACTAAAATACTGTATATGTCACTACCTTGGATTTATGATGATTACTAGGCCAGCCATTAAATTGTTACATAATGCATAAATAAGAAGCACACATATTACTCTATGACAATTTTAAAATTATTTTGATAACTATTTCAGTGTGATGTGTTTTCCTTGAAGCCTTTGTATTTTATATTGTGCATTTCAAAATTATTCTGAGGAGTGACAAGCTTCACCAGACTGCCAAAGCAGTCACAACACAAAAAAATTTAAGAACCCCTGAAATAAACCTCTCCTTTCATTGTAATTAGACTTTTGTGTACTCTTACCATGTATCCCAAGTGTGTAATCCTAAAATTCATATCAGCAAGGCAGACAAGAAACAAAATATTCTCTACTAGATTCTTTGCTACCCTCTGGGCTAGCCCTCTTGGCTTCATGGTGGGGTAAAGAAGGCAGAAAACCTCTGTGCTCCATTCCAAATATCACATTAAAGTTATTTTTTTGCAGATGACCAAAGTTCGATGATATGAAGTGCTCTTCCTTGCATTTCTTATAAAAGAAAAGAAATTGTCCACTACCCATTCATGGTAGTTATCCTATTTCTGAATTCTATAGTGACTTGCTAGAGGACTACATCAATTAATTTAACCTTTTGGAACTTCTACTTCTCTATGTGTACAAAGCAAAAAGCTGTAGGTCATTAAACTATATAACTATGTCTAAAGGTTCTCTAGCCATCAAATGCTGCTATTGCTTATGACATATTTTGAGAATTCCAGATGATGAATGTTCTACAATCATAACGTGCTATAGCACAGAAAAAGAATTCTGGAAGGATAGTGAAGCCTAACTCTTGTCAATTGGCATGTTGGGTTGGCTTCAACCTAAATTTGTAGCAGTCAACTTTGTTGGCTTCAGTCCTACCACAAGGTTCTTCATTACCAGCAACTCCTGATACCATAGTGTTGGTTGCTGCCAATGGCTCCATTGCACTGTCACCAGCTCTGCTACTACCACTGCTAAATCTCCACTGAAGCCCCTGCTAAGTTAAGGAGGAAGAACTGAGTGGAATGACATGACTATTCCTCAGGTTAATAGGCTTGAGGGAAGGCCCGGTCCTCCAAGAGGAAAAGGCCCCCCAGCACAGAAGATTCCTCTTAGGAGTGAGCCATCCACAACTCCTCAGAGCTGTTAGATCTGCTAGAGGTGATCCCACATCTCTTTTTATGAGGGAATTGGTGGATACCTGGTGTCTTAATGGTGGTGGCGAGACAGTAACTGCCTACTGTCACAGGACACTCAGAACACCAAGGGGAACTAAATAAACCTGCAGATATCAAATGCACACTTGTACAACCGATGCAATTCAAATACATCCAACATTTAAATCATTCCTGCAGGAACTCAACACAGGCAGTAATTACATCATCCGAAGAAACAAAACACTCTCTTATAACCAATTAAACTCATTCAAGTCAATTATTCAAACAATTGCTGCCAATACACAATTTAAACCTTCACATCAAAAGAATTTGTTTATAAACCAACTAATCGCCTCTAGAAATAGCTCTCTGGAAGCACTGTAAGGTGTACCAGTCCAGAGCATCACAGCCCTCAAGGGGGGTTTCCAACTTTGCCCCACAATATTCTGCATCCTATAGATGAGCAATCCAGGGACCAAGGAGTTTTAAGGGACTCCTCTGAGACCACAGACTCTTGAGGTAGAAATATAACTGGAATCTCAAGTTGGGCTCTGTGGATTATATTGCTATTTCAGACACACAGGAAAAAATATAAACTGAGCTTTTTAAGAATTACATTAACAGACCAAGAAGTTCACTGGGCACACATGTATTGTGTGGCCCGCATTTTAGATGATAGTTTGATGGTACAAGAATTGGACTATCCCACTTTTACTTTTCCAAGAAATCCAGCTTTTGTTGATTATAGCCATGGCTCACCACTGAAAGAAGAGAGCCTTTCTTCTCACTTTTGATATACCCTGTCACCATTAATTAGGCCAGTAAATGCCCTAATCCCCACTACCTTCCACAAGTACTCTGAAACCCAATCTCTGTAGAAACAGTGCGCCTAACTCCACAAGCAGAAGAGGAGTTCAAGTTGCAGTGGCAAATTCAGATGTTAACATGCATCATTTAAAATTTTTCAATTCTGCAATAAAAATGCTATTGTACAATCACTTAGGACGTAATTCTCCATTTACTTATTAAAGTCATATGCATGTATTAGGTGCAAGATTATTTTTTACAACCAATGCTAAGACTGATCTACCAAAGTCACATAAACCCATATAGAGAAACCCATCATGGCTGCACAGGAAAGGAGAGAAGGGTTTATGCACAATTATAATCTATACTGGGGACAGTTTGTGGGTCAGAGGTAAGTCTATATATATCTCTGAGAATATTACTGCTAGCAATAAGGCTCCAGTTCTAAGAGATTTCCTAAATGCTTTTCAGAGCAGAACAATGCTGCTAAGACTGTTATGTGCTGATAACACAGTTATGTGCTGATAACACAACCCAGAGAATGCTGATAACAGCTGAACCACTCTCTAACTGAAGCAAGGCTATATATAAAGTTAAACTTTCTTTCTCTCTTTCTCCTTCTTCTTCCTTTCTTGCTATCTTCCTTCCTCCCTTCCCTTTCCTTCCTTCCTCTCTTTCACTCTTAGGATAGCATAAGGAAAAGAAAGTATGACCAAGGTTCTGTGATTGGTTTACGGCTCTGTCTCGACACTTTATGATGTTTGACTTAAGCTAGATTTCCACATCTTTGGTTGCTCCTTATCTAACATTTATTTACTTGCTCCTATGACCTCCACATTGGAAATATCAAAGCGCTAGCAGATAAGTGTGCCAGGGAAGGGAAGTTTCTCTCCTGCTCACACGTGAAGTGAAGCAGCCTTCTTTCTGGGTCGCTCCACTGGTGTGGAGTCCATGTGCAGGGAGGAAAGTGTTCATTCCTGAGATACCCCGAGAGTGAACCAGTGCCGACACACACTCACCTATACTGCACCCAACAAGAGATGTACTCTGTCCTCTGAAAGTTCTGTAGCCAGAAATTCAAAGCAAAGTCAACAGCAGTTGAATACCTCACCCCTCAAGTCAAACCAACCCTGGGTGCAAAGAGGGAAAGGAGGAGCCCTTTCCTTTTAAATCCTGGAATAAATATTCTTCAGTCCTAAAAGGTAAATCAAACTAAAGATTTTCTTCTAGGGCTGCTTGCACGGATCCAGGCCTCCTCCAAACTTTCCCATCATTCTATAAATTTGCACTCTAGACCACACAATTGGTCAAATGTTAAAATAATAAGTTTCTTACCAAGCTCTCTAATGAAAAAATAGCAATATTTCTTAATAATCTGTTGTATCTTTAATTTCCTAGATTTGTATGAAAGTAAGGATTAGAGGGATATACATGAAAAGTGTGAACCTGCAGTCCACTAAGATTTCTTCTAGATTTGCTAGGAAAATCTCAGTAAACGTACTTGGGCAAATTTTTTCACCTTTTTTTTTTTCTATAGAACATAAAAAATAATTAAACTTTCCATGATTTTTCTGGCTATTAATTGCAATTATAAATAAAAAAGTAAAAGGGATGAAGGAGTGGGAAAGGGGATGTAGGCACAGTTGTAAACACAAGTTTTAACTCCCAATTCCCAAAGGAAACTTTACTTTCCCAAGAAGAGATCTTTCAGTTATTGTCCGAAAGGTGGGTAGAATTTGTACAGTCACTAATAGATCCGTTGGTTTATTTCTGCTCACAATGCACCCTTAATCTCTGAGGGCAATAGTACCTATACACACAAAACAATCACTACCAGAGCAGGGCAGCAGGAGTGGATAGAAGGAACAGGCAGCATGCTAATAAGACTGTTAGAAAAAGCACAATTTGTCAAGCCCTGGAAAAGAAATGTGGTCATGAGCAATTCAGCCTGCAATCAGAGGCAGGGTTTTTATGGTAAGGGTCTGAATGAGGATGATGGACCCAGACATATGTTGTCATCCTTCCTCACTTTTCAGATAGAAAGGATGTTTTTGCTTCCACTATGGCACTGGAGACATTATAATAACGCTTTGTATTGAAAACTAGTTCGTCTCCCATCTAAACCAGAGGAGGTGTGTCTTTTCCTCCAACACGAAAGGAAAGGTTCTACTGTGATCTAACAAACAGTATGATTTAACCCCAATTTTTTCTTTTCTTTTTCTTTCTTCTCTTTCAACCTTGGAGAATAGCCAACTTGTGCAGCCAAAAACGAATAATGCAAGCAAGCCAAAGTAAAAGGTTGTCGAGCAAATCAGATATTTAATAAAGAAAAAGGCCAGTTCAATGTAGATTCACTTAGTTTCAAGTCCAAAGGTTTCCCAGAGGTCCCCTGTAAGGACCCATGAGTTATACTGAGTGAGTTTCAGTTGCTCCTTTTTTTTTTTTTTAAAGAACTAGGACATATCCCTATGGTCCCTGACACAGGCACAAAAACTGATTAAATGGCCTAATTCCATTCTCAAAATTTGAAACTCCAGTATTGCATTGGTGCCTTCTGGGCATTTTCCTGACATTAAACTGGTGCTAAACTGTTCTCTATTTGGCTTTTTACAAATTGATATGTATGGCTGGGAGCACAGACACGTGTAAAGGTAAATTTACTCGCCAAACACTTGAATGAGGAAATACAAACTGTGGGGAAAAGAAAACAAAAAAAGAGAAACCAGACTTTGCTTTTAAAAAGGGGGTGTGAAGGTGGGGTGGTGCATCTCAATGTCCTAAACAACACCTAAGATAAACATAAAGACAGCAAGTCATTCAAAGAATGCCAGTGCCAAGAGGTGGCTTGGAGGAACATTAATATAATTTCCATCAACTTCTTCATCGTTCATTCCTTCATACACACAATAGACTCTTCTTCTTTCTTAGGTAAAGTTTTTTGCAAATGCAGGTTCAGACAACCCCATTCTGTGTTCCACCCCATGAGACAGCTGCCTGAGCCACTCCCACGTACAAATTATGGAGCTGCCACAAAATTCCAATGACTCAGATTGAATCTGTTGTATATTAGGGTCCATGCATGATTTGTACAGCTAGTTGTAAGTCACAAGAATGCATATCCCTCTGCTGAATATCTAAATGGCTAAGGTCAGAAAGGTGACAATAGGCTAGCAGGAAGGAGGTTTGGAGGTTGAGGCACTACACCTAGAGCCACATGAAAGACAAGTGGAGTGGCATGTGGTTCAGTAGATCCTTCTGAGAAAGTAACGTACAGCTTCTTTAAGGAAAAAAGAGGGTAGAAGAAGGTTATGTATATTCTTGAGTTAAACTTGATTTCTAGAAATTTTAACTAGGGACAAACAAAGATGTGCTTCAGTGTACATTTTTGTGTGTGTATAGGGTAGGATTCAGTTAGAGAGTAAGGATTTAAAGCAAGCAAAAAGAGTCACAGGCCCTGTTTTAGGCATGGTTCCTGGAAAGTGACTCAGAGAGAAACTTGCATGTAAGAGGTTATTGTAGAGTATCCTTTGGAATAAGAGCTGTGAAGAAGACAGAAGGCAGATTGCAGACGGAGAAGCTGACCCATAATGTAGTCACAATAGAAGCCCTCGCCCATCCCATGGGGTGCTCTGGATCTAAGATGTCCCTTCAGAGTCATCCCAGATTGAAGCAAGGGTTCTGGGCACTTATACTCCCCCAAATGACCCCAGTCATTAGATGCTCTTCAAAGACAGTGTTAAGAAAATGAGAACACAAGACACAGCCTGAGATAAAACATCTGCAAATCACATATCTGATAAAGGACTTGTGTACAGAATATATAAAGAACTTTCAAAGCTACTAAGAAAATAAACACCCTAATAAAAAGAGGGGCAAAGGAACTGAACAGACACATCACCAAAATAGACATATGGTTTGCAAGTAAGCATATGAAAAGATGTTTAACAGTGTTAGTAACTGGAAGAATGAAAACTAAAAGTATAATGAGATACTACTGCAAATCCACTAGGACGGCTAAAATTAAAGGACTGAACACACCGTGTGTCAATGAATATGTGAAGGAACTGGAACTCTCATACACTGATGGTGGGAATGAGAAATGGTACAGCCACTTTGGTGAACAGTTCATTCATTTCTTAACGTCAAACATACACTTTACATACTACCCAGCCATTCCATTCTTAGGTTTTTACCCAAGAGAAGCAAAAGCGTATACCCTTACAAAGACTTGTACATGCTTCTAGCACTTTTATTTGTACACAGCCAATAACTGGAGATAACCCAAATGTTTATGAAGAGGTGAATGAAGAAGCAAATTGTGGTATATCCACAGAATAGAATAAAACTGGACAATAAAAAGGATATCGATATATTCAATATGGATAAATCTCAAAATAATTATGCCAGGTGAAAAGAAGGCAGAGTACATACCATATAATTTCATATATATATAATCTAGAAAATGAAATCATTCTAGTACAGAATGATCACCCCTGCTCACTTTTATTTAGCTCACTGCTACACTTCCTTCTAGACTCGTCTCAGGTGTCACCTGTGAGGAAACCTTCCAGGCTCCCCCAGGTTGGGTTAGGTGCTCCTGCTATGATTTCCCACAGTTTCCTGCACATCTTATAGCATAACTTTTATGTAGGGTGTACTCATCTATTTACTTGTTCATCTTCTTACTAGACTGAGATTCTTTAGATCAAACACAACACCTTTTAGCTTTGTATTCCCAAAACCTAGAACACAATAGATGTTCCACAAACATCTACTTGAAATACCTATTTGAAAAGTGAAAGGATGAATAATGAACAAAAAAACCAACAAATGAATCAGAGAGTATAATTTGGAGGCATGTTAGAGGCCCAGCCCTTATACATCCAGGCAGGCCCAAACTTGTGTATAAACCAAATATATGGAAACAGATAATAGGTGATTTTTGCAGGCAAGTGTAAAATTTTACCTCCCACACATACATCTGCGTCAGGTTATTTGAACTCTTATTATTCAGAGTGAGAGAAACACAGATTTGGAGCAGGAAGAATAAATAGGAATTTACAAGGAATGGTGGGGGTTATGAGAGGGTCTGAGTAACTGACAGGCAGCACTGGGGCCCTAATGTTAGCGGGGGGGCAGGGACAGAGGCACTGAGGGCTGGAGCTGTCTGGGTTGAAGGAGGGGGATAATGTGTGAGCATGCTGGCTCTCCAGTTGGAAGGTCTAGGGCCACCTTGGAAAAGTGTCTTAACTTTGTAACTCTTGGTTTCCTTACCTGCAAAAGCAGGATGTTAATAGTAGTGACTACTCGCAAGACTGTTCCGAGTATCAAAGCAAATATCTCAAGTAAACTTCCCAGCACACGCTAAAGGCCCTGTATACAGTAGATGTTGTTATTAGGAAGGGGCTGTGGACCAATCTGTCCTTCTTGGCCTTTTTGTAGCCCCGTCAACAACACCAAATGCTCTGGCAGGTTTATGAGTGACAGCAACCTCCTGGTCCCCTCAGCACTATCTGCCTGGTTCTCGGCTTGATGATTTGGGGTTTTATTAAAGAAAAACAGTAAAATAAATAAATAAAAAGAAACTAAAGGTAAAAAAAAAATGGGCAGAGGTGAAAAACAGACATTTTTTCAAAGAAGTCATCAAGATGGACAACCGATGCATGAAAAGATTCTCAACATCACTAATTACAAATGATTATAAATAATCACTAATTATAAATGAGATTCCATTTTCCAGTATATTTTCTTGCTAGTTTGTATATTTTGTATATTTCCTTGCTAGTTTGTAGATATAAAGGAAAGCTCCCATTTTTTTCTTCATATTTTTCTTTTCCTCACCAGTCAGCTCGTAAAATCTCATTAAAATTTTGTCACTTTCATGTAGAAATCTTTTTCACTTACTTTTCTTGAGAATTTTCGCTGGAAAAACAAAACAGAAACAACTATTCAACCAGCCAATTAGCAAATAAAAACAAACGTTAAAAAAAAGAAAAAATAAAAATAAATTTGGGTGCCCTCCATGCACAAGTACAAACTGATCCTCTAACCATCAGCTTCTTACAATCCAATAAAATCCATGGGATTGACACTTAGGCTGGAAAAAGCTCTGCTGACTCTGCAGACCCCAGAAAGCAGTTTGGAAGTTGCCAATTGTCAGTTGGTCTCTTTAGACCTCTTGCGAATGACACCTTTGGAAAGTCAAGAGGTGGATTGAAAATCTTAAGGGAACTCTCCACTTGTTACACGTTGACCTGTGTCCTTCACAAAACTCATATGTAGAAGGCTTAACTCTCAGTACCTCAGAATATGAGATTGCTGTATTTGGAAACATTTGTTGTTGTGGATATAATTAATTACGATCAGGTCATACTGGAATAGGGTGGGCCCCTAATCCAACATGACTGGTGTCATTTAACAAAGGGAAAATTTGGACACAGAGGCAGGCCAGGGAGATGCCATGTGAAGACTGGAATTATGCTGCCACAAGCCAAGGAACTACCAGAAGCCAGGAGAAACCTGGAACAGACCTTTCCCTAGAGCCTTCAGAGGGAGCATGGTCCTGCAAACAACTTAAGCTCAGACTGCCAGCCTATATAACTGTGAGACAATACATTTCTGTTGTTTAAGTCATTCAGTTTGTGGAACTTTATTATGGGATCCCTAGATCACGAATATACCATTTTTCTTACTTTAAAATATCTTATCAGTTTCTTATTTTCCCTCTCCTCAATCTTTCCATTACTTATGGCAGCAAAATTGCCTGAATCTTACAGGCACATACATAAGATTTATTTCTTTATTATATTTTCAAAGAGAATCTTTAACTCTATGGGATCTTCCTAACATTATTCCTTCACTGGCCATTTCATTTGTTTCCCTTTTATATCCCAGGCTCTTATGGATTTGAGGATCATGAAATACCACCATGAAGGCAGGTAGGATGTGCTGTCACAACAGAGCTAATTATCATCCCTTCATCACTAAACTATCAATGAGAACAGGGCAGAGGGGATTTTTGCAGTCTAGACTGGAACTCACAATGGATAGAAATGACCTTGCCACTCATGAAGGCAGCGGCCCAAGACGGAAGTATCCCAGGCAAGGCTCAGCCTTCCCAGTGATCTGGGAACCACTAGGTGTTTTGTATTTCTTACCCAAAGATCCAAAGCACACAGTCCCTCCCAGGGGATGGTTAGAAGGTTTACTCACTTATTTTCCACATTGTGGATCGTGTCAGGCAAAGGCAGATTTCTGGTTTCAGGTAGCAAAAGGAGAACAGGGCCAGCAATGATGGGAAAATCTCCATAGATGATCCAGGGCAAGGTGGGTAGATATACCACTCGGGTCATCAAGAGTGGAGCCAGTGCTGCCCCACACCTACTAGCCATCATATCTAATCTTGAAGCTTTTGCCCTGAGGGGTAAACAACAAGACATAACAATTCAGTAAAGATCCACACATGTAACTTATGATCTAATGTTGTGATGTGATTATGGAAGGCATAAAACACAATTATTACATAGATGGGTTTGATGAAAAAATTAAAAATTTAAAACAATTAAAAAAATAATAAAGAGTTCTTAGATAGCCCCATGATGAAAAGGTGTAAAATGCAATTATCCTGCCTGAAGAAAATCAAGCTAAAGTTTCAAAAAGACTTGTCCTGACCAGTTGTTCTCCACCTTGCTCAAAAGATGTTAAACTTCTGTTTGAGAGATATGTAGGTTAGATCTAAGACAGAACTCCTGGAAATATAAGGATGTTAAAAACACTAATTGGCTGTCAAAAGAAGTTATGAATGCTCCTTTTCTGGAAGGATCTAGGGTGAAATAGCAGCCTGTAAGTGCAGGTTGTATTAGCTTAGAGTGAACTAACATTTCTTTTTCCTTTCTCTTCTTTTTTTCTGGGGGCTGGGGGTTGTTTTTTTGTTTTTAACAGTAGTCCCAGGAAATATTTAAGGGCTATGATGCATCAAATATAAATTGGAGAGTATGATAATTCACAAAAGTTCAGTCTACTTTTTAGCACCATAGTTTTTATATTCTCTCCCTCTCTCTCTCTCTCTCTCTCTCTCTCTCACTCTCTCTCTCCAGCATTTTTCAAATTTTAGTCTGCAAGAGAATCCTACAGAGAACTTTTTTTAAAAATGCAGATTCAACCCCAAACTCCTGAATCAAAATCTCTGGCAGTGAAGTTAGAAAATCTGTATTTTTAATAAGTTCCAAGGTGACACAATACATTGATTGCTCTAGAACTTGCAATTACCTGGGGGGAAAGTTCTGTATAACTCCTTAGACTCCAAGTCCTATCTCTCAGGGGTAAGGAAATCAGCCTGAGACTTTGCTCCTGGCTTTCTCAGCCGCCTCCAACAGCAGCTCTGGATCCAGGCTTTGAGGTTCAACACAGAGGATGAGGATGGCAAAGGAGCCAGCTCCTCCCTGGGTCTGCGGGCCCTCTCCTCTGTACCAAAGCCACTGGCTGACCAGTAATGTGGTCAGTTCCAGATAATCTCATGTGGCAGTAGGAGAGTGAACCAGCTGAATTCTTGAAGTTTCCTTCTAAGTCTGTAAGTGGCATAGCAAAGTTCATAGTGCCCTGAAGTAGCAGTTCCTCCCACATTTTGTGTTTGTTTGTTTTCTTTTTTTTTAACATTTTTATTAGAGTATAATTGCTTTACAATGGTGTGTTAGCTTCTGCTGTACAATGAAGTGAATCAGCTATATGTATACAAATATCCCCTCCCTCTTGGACCTCCCTCCTCCTCCCTTCCCCCCCCCATCTAGGTCATCACAGAGCACCGAGCTGAGCTCCCTGTTCTATCCAGCAGGTTCCCACTAGCTATCCATTTTACACATGGTACTGTATTTATGTCAAACCTAATCTCCCAATTCATCCCACCCTCCCCTTCCCCCGCCTGTGTCCACATGGTCCATTCTCTATGTCTGTGTTTCTATTCCTGCCCTGCAAATAGGTGTATCTGTACCATTTTTCTAGATTCTACATATATGCATTAATATACGATATCTTTCTCTTTCTGACTTACTTCACTCTGTATGACAGACTCTAGGTTATAAACTAATCTACTCACGTAGTTACTCCCCGATCCATTTGAACTCTCTCCTCTTATGGCAAATAGAAAGGAAAAACGAGGTACAAATAACGTGGCTACCAGGCAAGTCAGGAAATTTTAAAGTTTCTCTTTTAAATGATTGAAAAATATCTGCTGTGAGGCAATTCTGAAGCTTAAAAGAAGGACTATATGGGCCATAATTCTCTCTGTTGGTTACTTCCCCCTACCAGGAAATAGAACCGCCAGATATGCCAAAAGAACACCTTGAAACGGGGAAATATTTTGCAAGGCTTTGATAATAAATCATCTCATTCCATGAGTGGGTTCTGTATGGTTGAGCAGTGAAGGAAGCAAACGTAATCCGCCTCATTAATGATTCATTGTCGTGAGAAGGTTGCTCTGCTTAGGGACACTTTCCATTGCTACCTTCATTAGGCATCTAAAGCATGTAGAGAAATGGGGAGCTGCATAATTTTAACAACTAGTACAGGTACATATGTTCAGCAATAAAGGGCGAAGCCTCTTTTTTATTTTGCTGGTAAAGACATGGACTAACACTGTTGATCAAGATCCCTTCTCAAATGTTAAGTGTAGAGAGGAAAAGACAGTTTAAATGTTTGTACACTTTTTACCAATTTTCTGTACTCACAGTCCTTAATATCCCAAGAAAACCCCAGTGCACCTGTCTCACATAATAGAGGCTCTCACCCAGCAGGTACATTTAGAGAAAGGAATCTGTCAGCACACTAATAACAGTCCTGACAAGGGAGGGAGGAAATGTTATCAGTACCTTAGGAAATACTGTCTCTGGGAAATTAAAATTGTACCATGGTGCATGTGGTGTACATCTGTTTAGGTTCTTGCTTCCTCCACTGGCAATAGCTCCTGTCAATCCATGAATTCTGTACTGTAAATGAAATAGAAAATTGCTTCAATATTACACAGCCCCAGATGGATGTTAAACCAATAGCGTGGCAATATTAAGCTCAAACTTAGATAATGTTTGCTTTATACTTCTTTGAGCTGAAACGGAAATAGGGTACTCTCCACAAAGATGTAATACTTAAGAGAAAAGTGAAAAAAAGTCATAGCCATATGCCTGATTTTGTGCATGCATTTCATTTTGTTTTGTTTTGAGAGGGGAGAATTTTTGAGAAAAAAGAAAGAATATGGAGTCTTACAATCTATCTTCTACCTTAAGTCAATGACCCAGAAAGTTCAAGGGAATATGCAGGAGGAAACAGAGATGATGTGGTTGCTAGGAAGTCAGAGGAAAAGGGAACACCACAGAAATTTAAGCATGTTGCCCCTTTGATGGGAGACACAGTATCAGTTACTAGAGCTACCATTCTGCATTAGAGACCAGTAACTGTCCACCACAGTGAGTCTTCCCTTTCTTTCATTATAGCTGGGCACTTCATTCCACAGCCTCCCAGGCAGCTGGAGGTGGCCATGTGCTGGATTGTTACCAATGGAATAATGTTGGAAGTGATGGATTCCACTTCCTGCTCTGAGGTTGAAGGCATCAGATGTGTACCTCTCTGTATTTTCCTAACCTTCCTACAAGCTGGAAGAAACATGCCTAGGACCAGCATGGATCTTGCAGACGAGGATAGCACACTAATGGAGGGAAAAACAACAAGATGGAAGTAACCTGTGATCATGAATGGCTGCATGGAGCAAAGTTATGTTCGAGTAAGAGAAAAATAAATTTCTATTTACGTCAGTGATCGTGTTTTTGAGC
Source organism: Mesoplodon densirostris (assembly GCF_025265405.1). Taxonomy (NCBI): domain Eukaryota; kingdom Metazoa; phylum Chordata; class Mammalia; order Artiodactyla; family Ziphiidae; genus Mesoplodon; species Mesoplodon densirostris. The sequence goes on from NC_082668.1 coordinate 27,254,788, forward strand.
CTCTTTATAACTGTAACTTAGCCTTCATCCTAATACACATTATAGCATTTTGAAATTAAGGTCTTAGAAGAGAACTAAGGAGCTCACAGATGGTACATGTTTTCTTAGTTTAATATAAACCTTCCCAGATTTCTAGAGGTATTCTTTTTTTTTTTTTTTTTTTTTGCGGTATGCGGGCCTCTCACTGTTGTGGCCTCCCCCGTTGCGGAGCACAGGCTCCGGACGCGCAGGCTCCGGACGCGCAGGCTCAGCGGCCATGGCTCACGGGCCCAGCCGCTCTGCGGCACATGGGATCCTCCCAGACCGGGGCACGAACCCGTATCCCCTGCATCGGCAGGCGGACTCTCAACCACTTGCGCCACCAGGGAGGCCCGTATTCTTTTTTAAAGGCAATAATACAATGACTGTTTCCTAAGAGTTCACACAAATCAGATTCACAAATTAAGGGAAAGAACATTAGAATGCTTTTCAAAAAAATTCTAAATTTATCAAAAGTGGAATGGTCCTTGAAAAATAATCAACAATCAAACTTATATTAGCCACAAATGTGTGCAGACACCACAGCCATACATGAAAACATAAGCACTATTATGGGCTGCACTGTGTTCCTGAAAATTCATTTGTTGAAACCCAACTCCCAGTACCTCAGCACATGGCTAAATTTGAAGATGTAGGTTTTTCAAGGAGCTAATTACAGTGAAATGAGGTCAGTAGGGTAGGCCCTAATCCAATATGACTGGTGTCCTTATAAGAAGAGATTAGGTAGCAGACACATACAAAGAGAAGACCATGTTAGGATACAGGAGAAGACAACCATGTGCAAGCAAAGGAGAGAGGCTTCAGAAGAGATCAAGACTGCCGGCACCTTATCTTGGATTTCCAACCTCAGAATTGTGAGACAATAATTTCTGTTGTTTAAGCCACCCAATCTGGTGGTACTTTGTTATGGCTGCCCTAGAAGGCTAATACAAGTATGTCAGTGTCAATCACTTTTCTTCTGAGTCAGAACCAAGGAGAAATTCTTTGGGTTGCTTCTAAAGCAAAACAAAACAAAATGAATGAAAGAAATGAAATCTATATGATTTCCAGTCTTTCAAATCTTCGGGTTTTTCTGATTAACAGAGAGAGGACTTATCATGCTTTGACTATATCTGAACTTTCAAAACAACTCTATACCCTTCCAAAATAAGTGTGGATCCATGTCTTACACTATATTCATAAGCGAACTCCAGATAAAGAACTAAACATAAAAAGTAAAAAGCTAATAAAACAAAATGTAAGTCATCTTTGTAGCCTAGGAATGGATAAAGACTTTTTGAACATGAAGCTAAATCCATAAATTGCAATGTTAAAATTGGATGGGTTTTCCTTCAACAAAATGAAGAATTGTGGTTCAACGAGGGTTACCTTAGAAAAAGTTAACAGATGAGAAGATATGTACAACATCTAAAGCCAAAGGAGATTAATAGCTAGAATATCCTCTCCCTCCAAAAAAACAAAAACAAAAAAACTGCTACAAATCAACAAGAAAATAATATAATCCCAAAACAAAAATGGGTAAAATATATGAGTAGGTAAATCTTAGGGAAAGGTCAGATATCTAATGAGTATATGAAGAAAAACTCAACACTATTAGCTACAAAAATACTTAAAGTTTAACAATGAGATTCCATGTTGTCCATTAGAATTGCAAAAAATAGAACACTAGATAATATCAAGTACTGGAGAGGACATGGGAATGACAGAAACTATTAGGTATTATTGGAGAGAATATAAACTTGTCTAGTAGTTCTGGAAAGCAATCTAACAGTACTGGGGAAATTAAGTATGAGGATGTCCTGTGATCCAGCAATCCACTTCTGGTATATATCTCAGATACAGTCACATCCAGATCCTTCTTAGAACATGTACTTGGATATTCCTGGCTGTATTATTTGTGATGTGGAAGTTAGAAACCATGCCTATCCTTGGGGGAAAGGATAAGTAAAATGAGGTGGAGACATACTATGAAAATATTAAGTATGCAATTATCTAAAACAACCAAGGGTACATAGAGCAACACAAATAGATATAAAACACAAATTATTTATAGCACTACTCCACTTATTAAAAATGCATACCTACACAACCCATGACATATTTTCCAAAGATTATGTGAATTATACATATTGTGGTGTTTGCCTCCTGGAGGAGAGGAATGGGTGGGAAATGGGAATTAAGGGAAAAATTGAGATAGAATATGGTCTTCCATGTATCTCAGTGGTTCACAACCAGAGTCAATTTTGTCCCTTTCTCCTCCCAGGGATATTTGGTATTTGGCAATGTATGGAAACATTTTTAGTTGTCACCACTTAGGGGGGCAAGGTGCTACTGGCATCTAGTGGGCAGGAGCCAGGGATGCTGCTAAACACACACAATGAACAGGACAGCTTCCACAACAAAGAAGCATCCCTTCCAGTATCACTCTGATTTTAATTGCTCAAAGATTGTGAATAGCATAAACTGATAGTAAGCCTTTAATAATTAAAGAAAAATAATTAAAAATGCCTCTCACTCATCCTTTTCTCTCTTATGAGTTTCTCCTCCACATACCCATCTATTAAAATAGGAAGCGTGTCCAACTTAAGATGCACTGAGGGCTTCCACTAAACCTTCATGAATTTGGTGAAGGAGGTAAAAAGTATCCTAGGAGGGCAGCAGTTCAAAAGAACAAATTGAGCCAGAGCAGGGTCAGAAGGAGACTTTGGGATGGCAGCCACAGAGGGACAAGCTTGGGCCAAGGTGGGGTTGGGGTAGGGATTGAGCTTCAACAAGAGGTTTGGGGCTAGGGTCCTTCCTTGAAGCAAGAGAGAAGGAAAGAAAGAGAACTTGACTCTTTCTGACCATTTAACAGAACTTCAAAATTCTCTGAGCAACAGAATGGGCCTAATGTGTACCAGGTGGGATTTAAATTTAAATGAAAGCAAAACTTTTCAAATACTAGAGACTGTTAAACACTGAAATTGATTGCTTTGGTTATCCTGCTCTATTGGACGTTGTTATCTTTTTAAAGGGCTTGTGTATACAGTATTATAGTCTAGTTTAGACTAAGGAGGAGCTTAACGTTCTTAAGAGCTGTGATTTGTGTTTTCATGTTATTTTCCTTAAAGTTTTGGCAATTGCTATTTGATACCTTGCCCTTGCCCACTCACATCCACCGAGAGCCTTTGAGGTTAAATTATCATGGATTATTTTCAAAGGTTTTTGTCACTGTTGTTGCTGATGGTAGTGGTGGTGTTTTGTTTCGTTTGTTTGTTTTTTAAGAAATGAAAGAAAAAGTTTGACAAGTCTCTGGAGAAACATAATCCTCCCCAATTTTATTCAGTTCTAGCGGTAGGACTATGAATATATTCAGATCTCAAAGCAGTCTTTTTTTCTCCTCCAGATTAAAAAAAAATTGAATTGAATTCTTATGAATCATCTGGACTAATATTAGATTACTTAACTGCTTTTTTAGAAAATTTAAAAGAGAAGAAAGGTAGGAAATATTGGGTACAGCTGCGCATTATTCTAAGCTATGTTCCCACTCCAGCCCTCCAAGAATTGTATCACCCTGTATCATCCTTTGGAAACCACACTTCTGTCTCTTTAACAAGTGAAAATGAGAAGGGGGCGGGCCTCCGGAGTGGCGAAGGCTCTGATTGGTCCAGCTGGCAGGAAGTGGGCCGTGAAAGTATCCCTTCTGTTTTTGTCCGGAGGCTGCAGGGTGAGTGGCCCGAGACCGTGCAGGGCTTAGGGACCCTGGACTGGTAGTTATTCTGAATCTCGAGAGTGCGAACGTGGGGTGCGAAACGGGTCCCATTCATCGCTGTGGGTTCGGGGCCCTGGCAGCCTTCTTGCGGAGGTGCCACGCCCTAGCGGCTGGGCCGCGGTGGGCCCGGGGTCCGCTCGGACCGCCAGGACCACGCAGTGGTCCGGGAACTGGAAGGAAGGTGTTGCCGGGGTGCTGGCCGCCGCCTTTGCAACTCGGCCGAGGGCCGTATCTCAACGTACATTTTCTTTTTCCCCTGTTCTGCAGGCTCGTTTCTGGCATCATGGCGCAAAGGGCCTTCCCGAATCCTTATGCCGATTATAACAAATCCCTGGCCGAAGGCTACTTTGATTCTGCTGGGAGGGTGAGTTTGGGAAATATCTGCCTGCATCCCCACCTCCAGCCCCGAGTGTTTGGAAAGTTCAGTTTTGCCTGAAAGAAAGGGATGAGCATCCTTTTTTTAAAAAAATATAATAGAGTTTCACTATAAACATACAAAATATATTTTCAATATATAAAGTATATGTGAAAATATACAATTTGAGCTCTAACATATTGAACTTCTGTAAGGAGTCACTGTTAATATTATCAACAATAATTAATAATTGAAACAGTCTCAAACATTGATATTTAAATTATAAAAGTTCGCGGCTCTGCAATTTTCTGTGTAATCTTGCATTTTTTGATCACTTTTGGTTTGCGTTTTGAAGAGAGGTGAGAAATCCTGATGGTATTTCATGGGTGCCGTGTTACTGTTTTATGATTGAACAGGAGTACGGACAGGGTAAGGACGAGAGTCAACCAGAATGTGGTGAAGACATCTTTAAACTGAAAGTGCTAAGAGAGATTTGGAACATAGTCCTGAAATCTTTGTATCATTTCCACTCTTCCCAGGACATCCCCACAACTGGAAAGTAAATAAATACATAAAACTGGTCAATTTAACTGGTGAGCACCTCACAAGTCAGTGTAAGAAAGAGAACCTGGATGTGAGATACCAGAAGCCTGTGTTTTCTTATGCCTCTGCATAGAATTGTTAAGAGGGAATACGGTTCTTTTTAAGAATACCTAGTTGAGAAATCCTAAGAGTGAGTTAGGTTGGAAGAGTGATATCTTTAAATGTGCACACATTTTTTTTTTAATTTTACCAGTTTATTTCTTCTAAGCTTATCAGCCATATGAAAAGCATTTTTCATGTGATGTAAGGGCCTTAGAGATTTCATATCTGCCAAGTGAACTTTCAGTGATTCTGCTGGTTCTTTCCTTAAAACATTTGTCATTATAAATTAACTGGACTGAGTAATGCAGGTAGGAGGAATGAAAGAGATGGAGAAGAGCTGTAAGATAGAAGGCTGCCAAAGTGTGTATGGAGCTAGAATCAACCTGATTCTTTTAAGACCAGAATTGAACTCCCTAAACAAAGCCAGTAATCATTACCTTGAAGTCAGATGGCTTCCTTTTGGCTATTTGGACTTGCATTCTGCCCAGCTCTGCAGATCCTGAAGCTGAAGCATTTGTCTTGTCTTGTTGGAGGAAGACCTGCTGCTTCATGCTTACTTGGCAAAGAGAACACTTGAGGATGGATCCTAATGACAGCAGCCTTCAACAAAATGTATCTCACTATTTAGGCTGTTTATAAAGTAAATGCTTTTTATAAATTTAACTCTGTTTCTAAGGGAGAAAAAAAATGTTCATAAATTTGAACCCTGGCCCCAAAATAATAGTGTAATTTATTGCCTAACACATGGTTTTTGGACCCATCCCAGAAAGAAATTAACCTACCAGTTTTAAAATTGTTTAATGTTGAACATCAAGGATCGGACCCTGAAGATCTGTCATCCTTAATTTGTTAACGCAAAGATTTCAATAAGGAACTGCTCCATTTCCTGGCATCTATCAGAAAAAAGCGTTTTTACACTCTTCAAATTATTCCTAGGTTTGAATAATTTTGTGGTCTGCTACAAGTAATCAGTATTCTTAGGCAGCTCACTTTTCTTAAATGCAATTATGTGCCAAATAGAAAGTGACTTCCCTTCTTGAGGCTGAGGCATTCTCATTATTCTTGGCTGCTTACAGTAAGGCCAGGCAAGGTGATAAATTATCCATGATCTATGAACAGAATATGACGTGTTCTTATGTAGATGCACTCTTCTATCTAGTTGAGATTTATAGACCTTTTATATCAATACTGAAGTATATTTTACCTTACAAAATGTATTTTTAAGGCTTTTTGAAATCTTAACCCCTTGGCAGACATTGTTAAATAAAGGGAGTGTGTCCATCAAACACTGGTTTCTTCTTCAGATAGTGAAATAATGGATCATAGTGGTGTCTAGAATAAATAACCCAGGTATGGTTAATCGTCTGATTTGCCTTATCAGAGATACTCTTCAGAGTATCAGTAAACCTTAATGTCTTTTATTATTATTAATAATTCTGATACCACCTTTTTTTCTACTTTTTTCGGTTTTTAAATGCCCTTTTTAAAAAATGAGGTTATGATGCTAACAGGTAGTAGTTAGGTTTGTTTTTACAGTCCTTGTGTGATGAAACGTCTGTATCCTTGTAATGTTCCCCAACATTGTTTCACAGTTGTACTGCTTTGTGAAATCCAAGTCTGGGAATCACAGCAGATTCCTAAAAATATTGAAGGATACATTAAAATGCTCTTTTAAGACACTTCATGATTCAGTGTATACAGAACTTTCAAAATATTTTTCAGTTACTTTTACAACAAATAACAATTATTCGGTATGCCTCACCGTTTGTGCCACATCTGTGGGCCTTTATATGGATGTCACTAACCCCACATCCCAGCCTCAGTGTGCTTTCAATCTATATCCAAATTATTACATTTTATAGACCATTGGACTGCTTAAAATAGTAAAAATATCAACATTTACATCCCTGAATGCAAAAGACATGAGAGACACAATCTCATTTGATCCTCAATGCATCTTTTGAAATTCGTGGGACAGGTATTATTATCCTGACTTTACAGAGACAACTGAAGCATAAAGGAGTTATGGGTTGAGCATGGTCACTCAGCTAATAGTGGATAAGGATGTAGCCGGGCTCATTCACTGAGCAGTACTTATGAGGCCCCAAGCCTTCTGGGCACTGTGCTGGGCCTGGGTTTTTGATACTTGGTCTGATGTTCTTTCCATTCTGCTGAAGGCTCCTGATATCTGTGAATTTATTTTGCTTTTCTTATGCTACTTCTACAATTTTTTTAAATGTTTATAATTTTTTATAAATGGATATTTTATAAATGTTTATCCTCATTTTTCAAATAACAGAAGCAATCAGAATGTTTCTTTAGGGTATTAACATTGCTGCTGCTTGAATACTAAAACTCCAGTGGCTTGAAAACAGCAAACATTTTCTGATTTGTGCTTAGTTTAATAAAATGACTTTTATTATAATAAAAAATGTTGGTTTAAATAATAGATGATTCTTAGTAGGTGGAAATTACTATGATCCAGTTTATCACTGGCAGCCTTTTTTAGTATTTAACTAAAAATTTTATGTAAAACATTTAAGTTACATCAAAACTATTTCCCAACTTGAGTAAGAAAACACAGTAGTACTTTTAAGTTTTGTTAATTTGTTCTTGTTTAAGAATAAAGTAATTGTCCAGTTCTCTTAGGCAAACAAATTGTAGCTTAAGTGGAAATGAAGTACCCTCCTATTTTTAATAGCCTATAGTCCAGGACACCCAGTGCCCCATATTTTTTGATATTTGTTTTCCCTTTAATACCTACAGCTGACTACTGAGTTCTCACAACGCCTGAACAATAAGATTCGAGAGCTTCTTCAGCGAATGGAGAGAGGCCTAAAGTCAGCAGACCCTCGGGATAGCACTGTTTACACTGGCTGGGCAGGTATGAAGTGCTGACTGTGAACTGGCATAAGCGTGGTAGAAGAGAGCTGTCTGGCTGAATGCTGCACCCTTAAATGCTTCCTGCGTCTGCATAGGAGTAATTGCTTCTGGGGAGAATGCTGTGTTCTCAGCCTAACCTGGGTATCTTCTGGATCTTTAACAGGGCTCAGAATTTAGGGCAGGGTAAGCATATTCCTGTAATTCACACCTGACACAAATTTGGATGGCTGCCATACTTGGGAGAAAAATTGATGTTCAGCATTACGTAGTTAATTCAGAGATGGAATTTCAGTGGGAAGAGTTGGGAAGATTCCCAAAATGCAGTGCATGAAACAGAGGAATTTGCCCATGGAAAATAAAACATGTCCAGAATTGCCTTTTTTTTTGTTAACGTTACCACATGACAGGGATCCATACAGGAACTCAGGGTAGAGTATAGATTCCGCGAACTAATCCTCCAGTATAGTTGTTGCTGGTTGGTATACGTTCACTGTTTTACTGGTCATTGAGAGGTTGAGAAAGTTTGGGAGGAAATAGTACATAAATGTCAAAAAAGTGAGAGCGAGAGAAACCAAAGAAGGAAAGCTGAATAACTGCAGCTAGCTTACTAATAGAGATAGACAGCTTTCTAATCTTGAAGAAAGCACAATTTAGAGACTTAGGGTTTCCCAGTTACTCTGAAAAGCAGACAAGGAGGAATGGGTTTTCACCTTAAGGAGTTTGGATTTGATTTTAAGGCAATGATGCTTATCATAAACATGCAGGTTCCTGGGCTTCACAGCAAGATTCTGCTTCAGTAGTCTTGAACAGGCCAGGAATCTGCAGTTTGCAAGCCTCAGTGGTCTTGATGTAGATGGTCATCCTTAGAGCATACTCTGAGAGCTTTTCTGAGAGGAATTTACTAATAGCAGTCTCTTAGCAATCCTCTCAGTTATGGCAAGTGATTTCTTTCTTACGAGGATGGGGAAGGCAGATAAAATCAGTAAAATGATAATCTCTCAGGGACGTTTAAGGTCAGTATTTTATAAAATAAAAGGAATAGACTAAATAGTGTTGGACCCTCCCTTTTATAGTTTAGTTTTATGATTTTTGTAGATTTTAGAAGCTTAATACAAGAAATGTTAAGGTGAGAATAAAATGAAAGTATTTTGCTTCAAGAGACATTATAGCAACAGCTGTCATTTATTGAGTAGCTGCTGTTTCCAACTGTGCAGTAATTGGTAGATGAATCTCATTAATGAGCATTACTGTTCTTTATTTTAAATTATGAGGATTTGAACAAAACAGGACAACTGAGACAGATGGCTAGATTTAATTCCATAACTGATTGTTAAACGAATGACTTAAATCTCTAACTCACCCGCTTCAGGTGGGCTTATATTATTTATTATATATTATAAGGTACCTTGCTTTAGGAGAAAAAGAAGTGGTTGGTGATTGATTTCAAGTTTGAATTGATAGTTTGGCAGTGTAAGGAAAAGCTCCTCTATTGGCAGGGCTAGTTGAGAAACAAAGTTAAAACTTACTTGGAAATAGAAAAAATAAATGTTACTCCAAAGTAAGATGCAAGTTTGTTTACATTTCTTTGGCACTATGGGGTTTTCTGGCATCATCTTCTTTGAATTGCCCATGTCCTTTAACTTTTTATGCTTCAGTATCTATGACACTCATTGCCGTCTCCTGAAAGCACCTCATAGGGGCAATTGGCATATTAAGCAGTTTACGATGTCTTCAGTTGCTGGTTAGTTTATGATGTAGCATAAAATTTTCTAGATAAATTTGCTAATGGCTTTCAAGGCAAGGTTCCTAATGTCTCCCCATCAAGCACTGTTAAAAAGCCATTGTTCCCACGTAAAATGGAGTGTCCTCCAGTGTTTTGATAAGTAAAATGCTTTCCTGTGCAGTGTTCCATCTGAATAGCATAAAACTCTGAGTTGCATGAGAAACTAAAGCTGATTCAACCGCAGAAAATCGTAATACCTTTTCCTCCCATTATATTATGTCTTATCAAGTATCATCTATTCATAACTGCTATTTTATGACCAAAAATACATTCACAAACATCTTAACACAATAAAAATACTTGGTGTTATGTCTCAAAGCAGTGTTTACATAATTATGTGTGGCTTTGTATGTTACTTTTTGTGCCTCATTATCTTTTTTTTTTTTTTTAAATTAATTAGTTATTTATTTTTGGCCACATTGGGTCTTCGTTGCTGCGCCTGGGCTTTCTCTGGTTGCGGCGAGCAGGAGCTACTCTTCGTTGTAGTGTGTAGGCTTCTCATTGTGGTGGCTTCTCTTGTTGCGGAGCACGGGCTTTAGGCCCACAGGCTTCAGTAGTTGTGGCACGCGGGCTCAGTAGTTGTGGCACACAGGCTTAGTTGCTCCGCGGCATGTGGGATCTTCCCGGACTAGGGCTCGAACCCGTGTCCCCTGCATTGGCAGGTGGATCCTTAACCTCTGCGCCACCAGGGAAGTCCCTTCGTTATCTTTCAAAAAGTAATACTTTTGAGGAAAAGGGGATTATATATTTTTAACTTCACCAAATTTAGGGTCATATTTCTATAAATATTAACTTATTTGCTCTTGTTATTAACTTGTCCAAAATAATATTACTTTGGGAAATACTAATTGTAGAAATCCTTTAAAACTTTATTTTCTTCTTCAGCATTCATGTTTATTAAGCATTTGTTGTCAGTACGCAATGAAAGCTTTTGCATACAACACATAGTTTATTTGAGAAACTACATGATTGTTACAACTAGAACCTTAAATTGCCATCTTATTTTGTTAAGTTTCATTCCCCAGTGGAAGTATGGTCTCATATTTGTGCTGATTCAGATAGGCTTGGTTTTGGAATAGGATTGGGTTCAGTTGCATATAACCAAAATAATCAAAATTGCAGTGACTTAAATAAGATAGAAGTTTTTGTTTTGTTTTTTTTCTTCTCTAATGTAAAAGAAAGCCAGAGGGAGGGGGTCCAGGGCTGCTATGATGGCCTCAGGATGTCAAAAGGAACCCAGGCTCCTTTCTGCTACATCATCCCTCAGCCACTAGCTTCTAACCCTCCTCCAAATAGCGACTGAATATCCAGCCATTACACCGGCTTTTCAAGGCTGCAGGGAGTAAAAAGAGGCAAAGACGAATGCATTTCTTCCCTTTAAAAAGACTTCCTGGAAGTCCCACTCAGCATTTCAATTCTACTTTATTTGCATTGGCTGGAGCATAGTCACATATTGGTACCCCTTAGCAGGAAAGGATGGTGAATGTAGTCTTACCTGAGGTTGTGTTACTAAAGGAAAGAGGAGCATGGATTTGGGGGTAAGACCTAGCAATCTCTGCTGTAAGTCCTGTATAACAAAAAAAAAGATCCTTTTTTGTTCCTGTGTTTGCACAGATTATTTAGACAGCAAGACACAATTTTTTCGTCTGCAAAAGGATCTCTAGCTTCTGCCCACTTCGGGGAAATTTTTATAAGGATAAATTTACCAATGTCTATAAATATTTGAAGTTTGCTAAGCAATATTATGTCTGCTCGGGCTTCCCTGGTGGCGCAGTGGTTGAGAGTCCACCTGCTGATGCAGGGGACACGGGTTCATGCCTCAGTCCAGGAAGATCCCACATGCCGCGGAGCGGCTGGGCCCATGAGCCATGGCTGCTGAGCCTGCGGGTCCGGAGCCTGTGCTCCGCAATAGGAGAGGCCACAATAGTGAGAGGCCCGCATATCGCAAAAAAATTTAAAAATAAAAATAAAAAAATATTATGTCTGCTCTATATTTCTAGGGAAATTGATATTTGATTTTGATTGAAAATTTCTTGTTCATTTTTAAGTTCATTTGCTTATTGCAGTAAGTAATAGTCTTTTCATAAAGCCTGCCATAGAAAGGAAGTGTTATAGAAATGCCAAATCATAAATAATTTTTGAAGAGCCAAGTGTAATTTCAATTTAGAAAGGGGCTACAACAGTTTCTAAATTTGATACTGGGAAACATTATTGTTTTCTCAGCTTCATTAAAGAGCTCTCTGCTTCCCCTTTCTGCTTCCTCTCAAGTCTTGTTTGCTTCTTTCAGGGATATAAAGTCCCTAATTTGGTTTTTTTTTTTTTTTTTGGTTATTTCTGAGATATACATTTTAAAGTAATAACTAGAATTATGACTTATAACATTATACCAGAACATATAAGATTTTTAGAAATTTCATATAATATCTGAAACACTTATATTAACATATTTCCATACAATAACCCAAAGAAAGTTTAGTATTAGTTGTTTTTTTTTTTATACTGCAGGTTCTTATTAGTCATCAGTTTTATACACATCAGTGTATACATGTCAATCCCAATCGCCCAATTCAGCACACCACCATCCGCACCCCACCGCGGTTTTCCCCCCTTGGTGTCCATACGTTTGTTCTCTACATCTGTGTCTCAACTTCTGCCCTGCAAACCGGTTCATCTGCACCATTTTTCTAGGTTCCACATACATGCATTAATATATGATATTTGTTTCTCCCTTTCTGACTTACTTCACTCTGTATGACAGTCTCTAGGTCCATCCACGACTCAACAAATGACTCAATTTCATTCCTTTTTCTGGCTGGGTAATATTCCATTGTATGTATGTACCACAACTTCTTTATCCATTCATCTGTTGATGGGCATTTAGGTTGCTTCCATGACCTGGCTATTGTAAATAGTGCTGCAGTGAACACTGGGGTGCATGTGTCTTTTTGAATTATGGTTTTCTCTGGGTATATGCCCAGTAGTGGGATTGCTGGATCATACGGTAATTCGATTTTTACGTTTTTAAGGAACCTCCATGCTGTTCTCCATAGTGGCTGTATCAATTTACATTCCCACCAACAGTGCAAGAGGATTCCCTTTTCTCCACACCCTCTCCAGCATTTGTTGTTTGTAGATTTTCTGATGATGCCCATTCTAACTGGTGTGAGGTGATACCTCATTGTAGTTTTGAATTGCATTTCTCTAATAATTAGTGATGTTGAGCAGCTTTTCATGTGCTTCTTGGCCATCTGTATGTCTTCTTTGGAGAAATGTCTATTTAGGTCTTCTGCCCATTTTTGGATTGGGTTGGTTGTTTCTTTAATATTGAGCTGCATGAGCTGTTTATATATTTTGGAGATTAATCCTTTGTCTGTTGATTCATTTGCAAATATTTTCTCCCATTCTGAGGGTTGTCTTTTTGTCTTGTTTATGGTTTCCTTTGTTGTGCAAAAGCTTTGAAGTTTCATTAGATCCCATTTGTTTTTTTTTTGTTTGTTTTTATTTCCATTACTCTAGGAGGTGGATCAAAAAAGATCTTGCTGTGATTTATGTCAAAGAGTGTTCTTCCTATGTTTTCCTCAAAGAGTTTTAAAGTGTCCAGTCTTACATTTAGGTCTCGAATCCATTTTGAGTTTATTTTTGTGTATGGTGTTAGGGAGTGTTCTAATTTCATTCTTTTACATGTAGCTGCCCAGTTTTCCAAGCACCACTTATTGAAGAGACTGTCTTTTCTCCATTGTATATCTTTGCCTCCTTTGTCATAGATTAGTTGACCATAGGTGTGCGGGTTTACCTCTGGGCTTCTATCTTGTTCCATTGATCTATGTTTCTGTTTTTGTGCCAGTACCTTATTGTCTTGATTACTGCAGCTTTGTAATATAGTCTGAAGTCAGGGAGTCTGATTCATCCAGCTCCATTTTGTTCCCTCAAGACTGCTTTGGCTATTCGGGGTCTTTTGTGTCTCCATACAAATTTTAAGATGATTTGTTCTAGTTCTGTAAAAAATGCCATTGGTAATTTGATAGGGATTGCATTGAATCTGTAGATTGCTTTGGGTAGTATGGTCATTTTCACAATATTGATTCTTCCAATCCAAGAACGTGGTATATCTCTCCATCTGTTGGTATCATCTTTAATTTCTTTCATTAGTGTCTTAGAGTTTTCTGCATACAGGTCTTTTACCTCCCTAGGTAGGTTTTTCCTAGGTATTTTACTCTTTTTGTTGCAATGGTAAATGGGAGTGTTTCCTTAAGTTCTCTTTCAGAATTTTCATCATGAGTTTATAGGAATGCAAGAGATTTCTGTGCATTACTTTTGTATCTTCAACTTGACCAAATTCATTGATTAGCTCTAGTAGTTTTCGGTGGCACTTTTGGCATTCTCTATGTATAGTATCATGTCATCTGCAAACAGTGACAGTTTTACTTCTTCTTTTCCAATTTGTATTCCTTTTATTTCTTTTTCTTCTCTGATTGCTGTGGCTAGGACTTCCAAAACTATGTTGAATAATAGTGGTGAAAGTGGACATCCTTGTCTCGTTCCTGATCTTAGAGGAAGTGCTTTCAGTTTTTCACCATTGAGAATGATGTTTGCTGTGGGTTTGTTGTATATGGCCTTTATTATGTTGAGGTAGGTTCCCTCTATGCCCACTTTCTGGAGAGTTTTTATCAAATGTGTGTTGACTTTTGTCAAAATCTTTTTCTTTATCTGTTGAGATGATCATATGGTTTTTCTTCTTCAGTTTCTTAATATGGTGTATCACATTGATTGATTTGCGTATATTGAAGAATCCTTGCATCCCAGGAACAAATCCCACTTGATCAATGCATATGATCCTTTTAATGTGTTGTTGGATTCTGTTTGCTAGTATTTTGTTGAGGATTTTTGCATCTATATTCATCAGTGATATTGGTCTGTAATTTTCTTTTTTTGTAGTATCTTTGTCTGGTTTTGGTATCAGGGTGATGGTGGCCTCACAGAATGAGTTTGGGAGTGTTACTTCCCCTGCAATTTTTTGGAAGAGTTTGAGAAGGATGGGTGTTAGCTCTTCTCTAAATGTTTGATAGAATTCACCTGTGAAGCCATCGGGTCCTGGACTTTTGTTTGTTGGAAGATTTTTAATCACAGTTTCAGTTTCATTACTTGTGATTGGTCTGTTCATATTTTCTGGTTCTTCCTGGTTCAGTCTTGGAAGGTTATACCTTTCTAAGAATGTGTCCATTTCTTACAGGTTGTCCATTTTATTGGCATAGAGTTGCTTGTAGTAGTCTCTTAGGATGCTTTGTATTTCTGGGTGTCTGTTGTTAACTTCTCCGTTTTCATTTCTAATTTTATTGATTTGAGTCCTCTCCCTCTTTTTCTTGATGAGTCTGGCTGATGGTTTATCAATTTTGTTTATCTTCTCAAAGAACCAGCTTTTAGTTTTATTGATCTTTGCTATTGTTTTCTTTGTTTCTATTTCATTTCTTTCTGCTCTGATCTTTATGAATTCTTTCCTTCTGCTAACTTTGGGTTTTGTTTGTTCTTTCTCTAGTTCCTTTTGGTGTAAGTTTAGATTGTTTACTTGAGATTTTTCTTGTTTCTTGAGGTAGGCTTTTATAGCTATAAACTTCCCTCTTAGAACTGCTTTTGCTGCATCCCATAGGTTTTGGATCATTGTGTTTTCATTGTCATTTGTCTCTAGGTATTTTTTGATTTCCTCTTTGATTTTTTCAGTGATCTCTTGGTTGTTTAGTAACGTATTGTTTAGCCTCCATGTATTTGTGTTTTTTACATTTTTTTCCTTGTCATTCATTTCTAATCTCATAGCATTGTGGTCAGAAAAGATGCTTAATATGATTTCAATTTTCTTAAATTTACTGAGGCTTGATTTGTGACCCAAGATGTGATCTATCCTGGAGAATGTTCCATGTGCACTTGAAAGTGTAATCTGCTGTTCTCGGATGGAATATCCTGTAAATATCAATTAAATCTATCTGGTCTGTTGTGTCATTTAAAGCTTCTGTTTCCTTATTTATTTTCATTTTGGATGATCTGTCCATTGGTGTAAGTGAGGTGTTAAAGTCCCCCACTATTATTGTGTGACTGTCGATTTCCTCTTTTAGAGCTGTTAGCAGTTGCCTTATGTATTGAGATGCTCCTATGTTGGGTGCATATATATTTATAATTGTTATATTTTCTTCTTGGATTGATCCCTTGATCATTATGTAGTGTCCCTCCTTGTCTCTTGTAACATTCTTTATTTTAAAGTCTATTTATCTGATATGAGTATAGCTACTCCAGCTTTCTTTTGATTTCCATTTGCATGGAATATCTTTTTCCATCCCCTCACTTTCAGTCTGTATGTGTCCCTAGGTCTGAAGTGGGTCTCTTGTAGACAGCATATATATGGGTCTTGTTTTCGTATCCATTCAGGAAGCCTGTGTCTTTTGGTTGGAGCATTTAATCCATTCACGTTTAAGGTAATTATCGATATGTATGTTCCTATGACCATTTTCTGAATTGTTTTTGGTTTGTTTTTGTAGATCGTTTTCTTCTCTTGTGTTTCCCACTTAGAGAAGTTCCTTTAGCATTTGTTGTAGATCTGGTTTGGTGGTGCTGAATTCTCTTAGCTTTTGCTTGTCTGTAAAGCTTTTGATTTCTCCATCAAATCTGAATGAGATCCTTGCTGGGTAGAGTAATCTTGGTTGTAGGTTCTTCCCTTTCATTACTTTAAGTATATTATGCCACTCCCTTCTGGCTTGTAGCGTTTCTGCTGAGAAAGCAGCTGTTAAACTCATGGGAGTTCCCTTGTGTTATTTTTCGTTTTTCCCTTGCTGCTTTGAATAATTTTTCTTTGTCTTTAATTTTTGCTAATTTGATTACTATGTGTCTCAGCATGTTTCTGCTTGGGTTTATCCTGTATGGAACTCGCTGTGCTTCCTGGACTTGGGTGGCTATTTCCTTTCCCATGTTAGGGAAGTTTCCGACTATAATCTGTTCAAATATTTTCTCGGGTCCTTTCTCTCTCTTTTCTCCTTCTGAGACCCTTATAATGTGAATGTTGTTGCGTTTGATGTTGTCCCAGAGGTCTTTTAGGCTGTCTTCATTTCTTTTCATTCTTTTTTCTTTATTCTGTTCCCCAGCAGTGAATTCCACTATTTTGTCTTCCAGGTCTCTTTTCCGTTCTTCTGCCTCAGTTATTCTGCTATTGGTTCCTTCTAGTGTATTTTTCATTTCAGTTATTGTATTGTTCATCTCTGTTTGTTCTTTAATTCTTCTTGGTCTTTGTTACACATTTCTTGCATCTTCTCGATCTTTGCCTCCATTCTTTTTCCGAGGTCCTGGATCATCTTCACTATTATTATTCTGAATTCTTTTTCTGGAAGGTTGCCTATCTCCACTTCATTTAGTTGTTTTTCTGGGGTTTTATCTTGTTCTTTCATCTGGTACATAGACGTCTGCCTTGTCATCTTGTCTGTGTTTCTGTGAATGTGGTTTTTGTTCCACGGACTGCAGGATTATAGTTCAAAGTCCTTAATGTGTTTGAAACATGTATCAATCCATAGTACACCCCATAATAATGTGTCTGTGTTTCTGGTTCATGACTCTAAAGAAAACTACAGAGCTAGGCTGCCCAACTTCATCGTACCTCATTCATGCTATGCCTAGATTTGTCTCAGTTACTCACTTGATTTTGAAAGAGTTTTAGTGAAGAGAAGAAGCACCCATATGTTTTTAATGTTACATATGTACTTCAAACTGAAAAACTGGACTCATGTCATTTTTTCCCATTTTCTGGTTTTTTTTTTCCATCAAAAATTGAGATAATTAGTGACAGGGTACTTATTGGAATGTCTGCTAGAGCACCTCTGTGTGTTGTATGTGCTTTAGAAAACATTATAATGTTTTATTGGTAAGGGTGATACATACAAGTTTAAGTTGAAATTTAAAAGAAGCAAATCATTGCTTTAGAAAGTTAACATTCATTTCACAAACTTTTACAGCTGAAATTATGTTGGCTTTTATTTTTAAATGAAGCACAGGATATAATACAGTGATGAGAGTGGTTAACATAAGCTTTTAATAGGATTCAGACATCATCTTCTCCAAAGCCTGCATATTTATTTATACATGTGGGTTGTCATAGTGCAGTTTTATAAGCTGTATTCTTGTCTTTTACCTTTTTTTTTATTCACAGCAGAGGTAAAATGCCTTGACCCTTAGGAAGGAAAGGATGGAAGAATTTTTAAAACCCCACAGCTGTCTCATATTGGCAAATGAAGCAGTTATTACCGTAAATCCTCTCTGTTACGTATTCAGGAATGAAGTGTCATGAATAATCAATTTTTTCAGTTAGTAATTGAGAGTTAACAAATTATTACTATACATTAATGTTCAAAAAACAAGAATTCAATACTTTAATAATAAAATACATTGATTGAATGAATTTTGGTTCCTAAAGGCATGAGGATCATCGGTATGCAGTTTTGTGATCATTTGACTGTGGAAAGACAGGAGTAAAGATTAAAACATGATTCTTGTTAATAAAAAGTTAACAGGATTGACATTTGAATGACGGGAGCTAGAGTGTGTGCGCATGTATGCCAGTAACTAATGTTAATGCCAGGCACTGATGTAAGTGCTTTGCATTAAATAACACATCTACATCTCAAAACAACCCTGTGGTGTGGATACTATTCACATGCTGATTTCACAGATGAGATAACTGAAGCAAAGTGAAGCTGAGTACCTTTTTCAAGGTTACACAGCTAGTAAGTGCCAAAGATAAGACTCGAGGCAGCAAGCCTGGCTTTAGAGCCCTGCTCTTTACCTCATGAGAGTGAGTGTGTGTGTATGTGTGTTGTTTACTTTCCACTCCTACATTCTGGTTTACTCCATGTGTTTTATAAGTGAAGAAGATCTACACATAAGCTGTAAGATGGAATAATTTGAGTGATACCTACATGATGATACTCATGCTGTACAAACTTTTTAGAAATGGCTAATGACTAGTCAGTTTTAAGTGGTTTAGGAAAAAAAAATCAGAGTAAGCCCTGCTCTAACATGACGGGAATTTGGAAAGCTAGAGGGAAACATGGCTTGTTAGACAGGCAACAGTAATTACTATTAAAATGTCTACTGGAAAAAGTTGTTTGGGACTGGACATAGAGGAAACCCTAGAAAGATTTATGGGCATTGGCAGCTAGAAAAGTGTGATCTCCAGCATTGTTCCATAGAATCTGTTTTTCCCCTTCCTAATCCTGAATTAATATATTCAGTGTGGTTTCAGGATAGAAAATTAACTTGGCCAAAACAGAAGCTTTTCCTCATAATTGCTTGTATTTGAAAAGGCATGTTGAGGATCCTCTTGAGTAAAATATTACCCCTAGTCTGAAAGCAATCAGTAGCTCTTGCAACTGTTTATAAGCGATATTTGAAATGAACAGCCTCAGTTCTTTTCACCGAAATCCTCCTTTATAAAATTTAATATACTGAAGTGCAGTGCATCATGATATTGATGTATGACATACACCAGCAGTAAGCATTGAGTTGTTATTTTTTAGCCTTAATCCTATCCTGGTAGATTTTCAAGAATTTTTTGCTGTGTGATCCCAGTTTGGGGGCTAAGGGAAACCATTTGGTTCTTTATGCCTGTGCATATAGCAGGCAGTGTAGAAAAATAGCAGGCATGGAAGCCCCTTAAGATCAAATCTAAAGGCCAGCTATTAAGTGATGGTAGATGGTGTCCAGGGATCTCTGGGGACTCACCATAGAGCATGATGCCCCCTGCTACCTGGGTTTTGTTTGAAGTATATCTGTTCTAGGGTGGAGAAGATTTTAAAGTGCTTTATAAAATGGAAAACATGAAACACTGTTGAGGAATTGCTGTTATAAAGGATTAAATGAGCAGATGAAGTATTCTCGTGTTTGAAGTAAGCATTTAGTAGGAAAGATTGCTTCCCTCACAGATAACAAAGTAGGAAATTTAAGTAAACCCAAGGAATGGCTGATCTCACTAGTATCTTTAAGAGAGAATGAGGGAAACTGCTAGCCCTCATTTAATTGCATTTTTCCCACTCTTAACTATGATAATTCCCAAGGGAAATGATGATCAGCTCACACTTAAAAATATACACAGGACTCTAGGAACTTTAGTTCTAGAAGACATGACCCAATCTTCTATAACCAACTCACAAAGTTAATGAGGCTAAGATTGGCATATATTTCCTCTTTTCAAGTATTAGATAACATTTTAAATAAGAGGATATGCAGCATAATCCCGAGAGTAATATTAACTCACGCTCTAAATGCAAGTTATTAAAGTGTTTCAAGATGCTGTTCCTCTGATCTGCCAAATGTATAGCCTCTGAGCTACAGCTTTAGCATGTGGCTCTTAGTTTCTGCAGATACCAGACTTGTTTGAAAGGAATTGCACTGGCCAGGTGTATTTTCTTTGCAATTTGATATTCTTATAAGTAGCTCTTCATCAGAGCCAGCATTTCATTGTCTAATTTGAGCCCTGACCAAGTGTCCTTCGCCTTCATGAGAAGCACTAAACTGTTAGGACAAACAGAAGGCATCAGTGGCGTGGATCTACACCGGGTCTATTAGAGCCCTTCACAGTGACTGCTAGACAGATGAAAGCACCAAGAATGTCACCTGCTTTCTTTGCGCCTGCACTTTATATGGTGCTGATATCATTGTGCTTCAGTAATCTTAAACGGCTCAGACACAAGCTTGAAACAGCTGGAGGGTTTCGATATCACCAGTGTGCTTGGGTGAAGCACAGAGCAGGATGAGAGTGTTTGTAGACAGATCAGAAGTAGGAGGAGGTAAAGAAAGAAGACACATCTAAGCATTTGATTTTTACGGACGGCACCAGGAGGCTGAGGCCAGGTCTTGTCATTTTCATTCCATTAACTTCAGCAGTTAATACAATGCCAGGTCCATAGTTGGTGCTTAATAAATATTTGTTGAATGAACAAATGAATGAATGAATGGAGAGTAGCCTCCTGTTACTACTCTAGCTACCATCTAAGCAAACTAAAAATAATAACAAACATAACTAGGTGGAATGGGGAAAGGCTGGGAATCCAACTCATTTCATGTCCTTTAGGATGTAAAAGAGTCAGTCACATCTCTTTCCCTTCAACCTCTGATGCAATTGAACATGAACTCAGAAATGAGACAGGGCTCATAATATTCACTTTACACCCAGTAAAGCTGAATAAAGAGCATACTGTTTAGAACTGGACATAAAGTGGGCTTCCTTCTTGCATCCGATTTGAATTTACCTCCCTAGACTCAAAGAATATCTGGACAGCCAAAGAATGGATTATGACATGAGAAACAGTATTGAGAAGAGAGAGCGCCTGATGCGGGAAGACTCCCAGAAAGCTCAAGATGGTACATATATAGGGAACACTTTGCTAGTCCTCCCCAGTTTGAGGAGCCCGTGAGGGAGGAGAGAGGCAGGAAATGGGAAGAGGAAGAATATGGTTCCCTCTGTACTTTCTGTCCCTTTAGATCAGGCATCAGTGATGAGAAAAAGTGACTCATTCAACACTCATGGAGATTCACAGTCCAATGGGGTTTGGACATTTATTGAGTAGTTACTATGTGCTAGGGACTATTGTACTGATCAGAATGACTTACAGTAACTGTGGAGCAGCTACTGTTATTTTCATTTTATAGATAAAGATGCTCAGGCACAGAAAGGTTTAGTAAGTGGGGTAAGATCACACAGCTGGGAAGTGGCAGAGCTAGGCTTCAATCCCAGGCAGTGATTCCTGAACCCGTGCTTCTTAATGACTACTATGCTGAAGGAGTTATCACCTATTATGGTAGTCTGAATAAAAGACTAGAAGCTCTTCCTAATTTGACAGTTACAAAGCAGTACACTGTAGGGCACTGAGGGAAGGAAGGAGGAAAGTATATATCTCCTTTTTTTAAAATTTTAATCTCTTTTCCTATTTAGCTCTGGAAATAGATAACAGAGAAAAGAAGACACATCTTCAGAGTGCTCATTTGCCTTTCTTAATTTACATTTCCACTTCTTTGTTTGGGCCAATATTATTAAATTAAGGGTGTGGAGTCACAACTAGTTTCCTCCCCACATTACCTGTATTAAAAGTACTGGAGTATTTGGAAAGCCAGCACTGTGCCCAGCTTTAATCTGAAGACTGACTGGGTGCACTAGTCAGTGTAGTGTTTACACCCAGGCTTTGTGGAGAGTAACTACAGTGACTAGGAATGAGAATCCTGCCCTGAAGACCCTGTCATTTAGTTGAAGAAATGGAAACACACACTCAACACACACACTCAAAACACAAACAAAATTTAGACAGTTACAGAATAGCACATTGGAAAGTACCAACCTGCTTTAAAAGCAGGTGATCATGATGTATGGGGTTAATCAGAGAAAACTTTCATTTCTTATATTTCCACTAATCTGAAAGGAAAAAAATATTAAGTAATTGATGAGCCTTTAAAGTTTCAACTAGGTAATAATTTATTTGAAACTTAGGTTGGAACAACCCATGCCCCCGCCTATAGGAAGTTCTTGTCTCCGTATCACTCAAAACTATTAAGACCCATTCTTGGGCATTAGCTGAACATCTCTAGTGGCTCCAGCAGTACCCGTAATCTGAACATGATTTTTCCCACCAGAGTACATGAAGAGAGTCTTCAAAAGCACCTAACCTACAAGGAAATAACTTGCAGATCTGAAGTACCATGGCAAAGGTTTTTACATCAGTGTAGGCTGGTGGTAAAATAAGTGAATAATGTTAAGGAATAATCTCTAAAATGCAGAATTACAGAGAAGTGCTTTGAGAGCTTCATACATCTGTGGAGATTTGTATCAACTCCATAGACATTTGAGATGCATCGAGGTCTTGATTGGTCAAGATGAATAGGACTAATGATCCCTCAGAAATCCAAAGGCTTAGTATTAATTACTTCTCAACAGCTGGCTACATTTATAGTACTACTGGGGATAAGTAGCTGAGTAAGGAAACTGCAGATTTAGAAGTGTCCCTAAACAGTTTACCCTCCCTTCCCAGAGTTGTAGCTACAGAAGGAAACAGAATAGAAAAAATCTGGTTCAGAGCTTCCATACTGAAAGCCAGGACATATTCCTGTTACAGCAAAGTTTTATTTGTTTTTGTCTTTCAAGTAAATTAGTTTTCAACATTTCAAAACCAAGAGATTTATAGGATGAGCTGTGAGGCAGTGCCAGACATCCTGAACTTCTTATGAAGAATGACATCTGTCCCTGGTGTTCAAAACAGTGCTGTCCTTAGACCATTCTGCTGTGATGGATAATTTCTTTCCTGTCCATACAACAGCCACTAGCCACATGTGGCTATCAAGCATTTGAAATGCGGCTAGTGTGACTGAGAAACTGAATTTTAAATTTGTTTACCTTTAACTAACTTAAGTTTCTATAGATACTTATGGTTAGAATCTGTCACATTGGACACTGCAGTTCTGAGCATCCAAACAGGCTCCAGGAGTTATAAGGTCAAAGTAATAGATATCTGGGTTTCTACCGGCCTCTGAGATCACAGGAGATAAGTAGGTTCTTTTCTTATTTTTTGGAGGACATTTGTCCAGCCTCTCTTCCCCGAACTCAGACTCATATATCCAGCTGCCTACTTGACAATTTCACTTGGATGTGAATAAACATCTCAAACCTAACCTGTCCAAGGTTTGGCTCCCTCTTTCTGCCACCTCCCTGCCAGGCCCTGTGTTAGACACTTCTAGTGCTCGTCCATATCAGGTTGTCCCTCTCCTTCTGGGGTCCCGGGAGGATTAGACCTCTCAACTTCATTGTAGTTAGGTGAGGCCACCTCTTCTGGTCCAGGGGCTCCGGGTGGAACCCCTGGACCAGAAGAGGTCACTTCCAAGCCAAAGAATGCAATTGCTGGTATGGTGCCCTGCAGTACTCTTCATGTTATGTATGTCCCTAATAAAGTCCTATATATTCAGTCCCATCTTAGAGGACCTGGACTAACACATATAGCCAAACTTATCTTTGAAAAATGCTGTTTTTGAATACTCCTCCTCTACATAAACTGACAGTAGATTAACATCAGATCTAAATTTGTGTCTAGTTTTTAATAATTTGAACCCCCAAGGAGTCCAGCCTTACTAATCAGGTCATCCCCTAGTCTTGTCCACGTGGATTTGCTCAGATAATTCCACGTGCTGGGAGTACTCTCTGCATTTGCTCCATTTCGGGCTTCCCACAAATGAAGCTCCCCTTTCAGTCCACACCCCACCCATAACTACTTCCTGATGGTGTTTTTTTTTTCCCCTGGGATAGAGCGGATACTCTGCCCACTTGTCTGTTCCTTCTCCACTAAGTCAGCTTCCAAGGCTCTGAATAACTACGGAATTAACATACCATTTCTAAAACAATTACTGACTTCACATGCTTAATTCTAAATGGTACTTTACTGATATTACTTAAATTTGTCTGGTTTTGCATGTAAAATAGAGATGATATCCCTATAACAACTTTCCTGTACCCTCTGGGAAATAAAGTAAGACATCATCCAGAGTAGGAATAATCTCTTGTTCCTGAAGGAAAGTACTCATTACTTAACAGAATTAGGATATTATCCTAAATATTTATTGTAAAGTCACCTTTAATGACTTGAGAATTAATGGGAAAATAATGGATTCGATTTTGCTTTACTGATTTCTCAGCATATCTCTCTTCAGGTGGATTATTTTCTTTTTTAAATATGTCAGAATGTTTAAGTCATATATATGAGCAAATCTAACAAGATAGTAAAATTAAGACCAAAAAGCATTAGTTTTCATGGCTTTGTGACAGTCATTATCATGGAGTGGACCAGCTAAAACAAAGAATATTTAACTTAAATTTTATATCAATGAAAATGTCAAACTTCATCCAGATTCATAAAAAGGTAGGGTGGTCTTCCATTTTTGTAACAAAATAATTCTAAAGTCTAAAACAATTCAGAGCATGTTTTTACAATTAAATTCAATCAATTTTAAATCTCATTTCAATATTTTCTGGTCTAGAAGAAGAGGTGAAAGGGGTAGAAGAGGAAGCAAATCTTGATTAGTCTACCTTTTGCTTAGCAAACAGTATAGAAGGACATTTTATCTGCTGCTCAAATTTAAGCCCAAGAATATTCTTGATTAAGTAACATATTCTGTGATTAAAGGAAAAAAACATTAAAAAGTTTAAACTCCATTCATCATCCTGTATTGAGCCTCATGACCAGTTTTGATGGTTGTTATCCTAGAAGCCAGTAAGAAACATTCTTTCTCATTATATTAAATGTCCTTTAGGGACTGGAATCGTATTTGGCGATGAGTTTATGAATGGATACAACTGTAATCTTCACCCCCAAACCTGGCCCTCCCCTAGAGGTGTTTGCCATCTCAGAGGATGGCACCATTGCCCATCTAGCTGTTGAAGTTAGGCATCTGGGAGTCATCTTGATATTTCCCTCTC
The DNA here is from genome assembly GCF_025265405.1 of Mesoplodon densirostris. Lineage (NCBI taxonomy): Eukaryota > Metazoa > Chordata > Mammalia > Artiodactyla > Ziphiidae > Mesoplodon > Mesoplodon densirostris. Next base: position 27,279,722 of record NC_082668.1, read on the forward strand.
AGTCGTTCCCCACCAGGTTCTGTTGACTTTTACCTTCCAAGACAAGTATCTTTCCAGTTCAGTCTCACGTCATCTTTGCTGCAGCTACTCTTGTCTCTCACTTGTGCTCCTGAACTATCCTCCTGAAATTGCTCCTCCTGCATCCACTGTGCCATATACTCTTTTCCAAACCCTACAGTTCAATTACAGTGAACTTTTAAAAACATGATTTAATTATGCTCTTGAATGGTGCTTTTCAAATAAAACCCAAAATCCTGAGCTGGTTTATAAGACCCTATGTGGTCTACCTTCAGCCTACCTCCCCAGCTTTGAAGACAGCTGTATTCTTTAGGAGTAGGCTTACTAGCATAAGGGGAATGCACCTAAAATAACAGTCGCTTTAACACAACAGAATTTTTGTCTTGTGTAAAGCAATCGGTGTGTGGCAGCTTCACAGTCCTTCGGGTTCTAAGCTTCTTTGATCTTGATGCTTTACCCTCCTCATCACAGAGCTGCCACTTCATGGTCTAAAATGGCTGCTCCAGCTACACCATCACATCTGCATTCCAGCCAGGAAGGAAGAAATGGCAGGTCCCCTCCCTTCAAGAACATTTTCTGAATTTACCCCCATTATTCCCACTATGTCTTATTGGTCAGAACTTACCCATGCACATGGCCATACCCATCTGCAAAGGAGACTGTTCTGGGCCGCCATGCGCCTAGCTAAAATCCAGGGCAGTATTGTTTAGAGAAGAGGGAGATAGATTTGGGGGGACCACTTAGCAGTGTCTATTATAAGAGCTAAATCCTTATCTTCCAGAGTGGAGTGTGAATCAAAAATAACTGATAAAGAAAAATCAAGAGAAAGTACATAGCATATTATTAGAAATATGGAGGCAGATATTAGAGGAAATAGATAAAATGATTGCAAGTGGTTGCTTCTGGGAGACAGGAGTAGATTGGGGCAGGAGACTGCAAATGCATATTAAGCCTTATAGTACTGTTTGACTTCTTCCATGAAGAACAAATTTATTTTGATAAAAAGTACATTTTGAAAAGAGTTTTTAAAAGCATGGACTGAGGCCAGGGTTGTGAGTACACATAAGGACTGGATGAGTTTACCCTGCAGAGCCCTTGAAGTTGTGTTTTTATTTCCCACCTTGCCAATTACCGCTCAGCCTTCAGTATTTATGCAAAGGTGTTGTTATATGCGTGAATATTGTCAAAGGTTAGAAGATCATAAGAATCAAGTTCAAGATACTTGGTCACAGGCAAGTCCCCCATTTTTTCTATTATTAAATTAGGCCACCTGGGGTATAAAATATTGATGAGGCATTAAATGTCTCTGACTTAGGCATTTTGTCTTATTTTCCTGACCTAGACTGATTTGTAATAAGGTTGTCCAGGAGGATTTTTCTGATTGGCAGCAGCACTCCTCACTTCAAACCCTTTTCATCCTTTAGTGTCTTGTAGCAGGGAAGAAGGTAGGCACTGTAAACTGCAACCTACAGAAGATTGCTTAATCAAAATATGCAGACACAGAGGCCCAGAATGAAAAGACAGAGAGAAACAGAACCTGAGGTGATGGAAAGCTAATTGTCTGCTGATCAAAAAGAAAAAAAAAAATTTTTCATCTAAATGAAATATTGTGAGACTTGAGAAATGATTACCTGTTTTTCATGAGAAATGCATCAAACCTTAAAATTACACACCTTAATGGGTTTTGTTTGTTAAATGTTTAGGCCAAGAGGAATTGTTGATAATAAGAGACAAAGGTCTGTAAAGGAAAACCATCACTGGGCTTGTATTTAATCACTTTTTATTTTCTCAGATCTCAGTCATGTCATTATCTGGCCTCGGTCCCTACATAACTTAATTAGGGGAGTACAGGCAGTGATGGGAACAGGAGGGCAAAATGAAAGGGTAACAATTTAAATGGATTGCCTGCAGATGCCTGGTATGGATGGAGATGAAGCCTATTAAGGACCTAATTCTAGAAGAAGCTCTTGACATTGATCATTTGTGAAAAGGAGAATTTTTTTTCTTACCCACGTACAGGTTTTGTACACTTACGTCTACAAAGCTTAAGTATTGGTACATCTGATCAGCAGCTTGTAGAATTACTAACACCAAGTCACTTTGAAAGAGTAGACAAGGTTATTAACTTTGGCAGAAAATGAATATTTGGCCTTAATATACATGTGAAATTGAATTGTCTGTAGCACAAAGCTTTGGAAATTACCCATGCAAGATAAGAAAACTATCTAAATTTAAAATTGTCCTCAGTACAGTGAAAAGTAATTTTGCAAACTGCATTTTTACTGCATTGAAATCCATAAAGAGATTGGCTCTGTTAATTTAGATTTAAACAGAGGTTCTGTGTCTTCTAAAAATGGTAAATGAGATGGAAAATGCACTTTAAGGGGAGAAATGAGTTTCTGGAAATGCTGCAGGCAGGCAGGCTCCCTACCCCACATCTTTGAGTCTGCCCTGAGACTAGTCAGCTTCAGAGGAAAGGCTCTATCTACTGTGACAGGCATTTGGAATGAGGACATGCAGACAAGGCCTCAATTACATATAGCAGGCTTCAAGAGTAGGATAAGAAGCAAATCAAGTAAAGCCCAAAGCAAAAGGCATTGGCAGCTTTTCTAGTATAGTTCCTAAAGTGGCTGGGTCCTTGACAGTGAAAAAAAAAACAAAACTGGGAAACTGAATATATGTTCTTAGATCTCAAATAACTTAATGGTTTTCTTATAATCCCCTGCCTGGAACAATACTGGGATAGAGGATTTGGTTACTCTACCTGTCTTCTCATGCAAAAAATGATCTTCTATATAAAGAAAAAATCTAGTTTTTCATTCCCTAGTCTTTGAATCTCTTTAGCTCTTAAGAACAAACATTTCTTGTTTGAGTAAATTATTATTTGTAAAATAAATAGGTTTTTTTTTACCTATTTACCAAAGGTTGATTACCTATTATTTTAACCATCAAAAAGAATACATAAGCACAATAACCAGAGTGCAACAAGGATTAATATTAAACTTTAGGTTTAGAGTTCTTAGAGTTCCTATTTTAATTTAGAGTTGTAATGATGAGGAAACTGAGAACAAGGAACTGTCTGCCTACTGTTCTTAGAGCTGCTTAGTAATAAAGCTGAGTCTAGACTGAGGTCATCTAAACTTCCAGATAATTTACGTATTTGTTATAGCTTATCAAAAATCAACACTGCTGAGTAAACAGTACACCAAAATAATACAGTCAACTGCTCTTTCCTCATCTGTACATGATTTTCTTTTTGCTTTTCAGGTATTGCTGTGCTTTACTTACACCTCTATGATGTGTTTGGGGACCCTACCTACCTACAGATGGCACATGGCTATGTAAAGCAAAGTCTGAACTGTTTGACCAAGCATTCCATCACCTTCCTTTGTGGGGATGGGGGTCCCCTGGCAGTGGCTGCTGTGGTGCATCACAAGATGAACAATGAGAAGCGGGCAGAAGACTGCATCACCCGGTAATGATGTTTCTGAGAATTATTATCTAAACATTATGCCTTAATTCTGTGTGTGTTAGCAAAAGAACACTTTATTGAATTTACTTTTCTCTCAGAAGTACATCTTACTGCTGTCATTTGATCAATCACATTATTCCTGAGTTGTAGTTAAGAAACAACCATTATAATCCTTATTTTATTGCAAGGTATAATGACACTGGGCTTCCCTGGTGGCGCAGTGGTTAAGAATTCGCCTGCCAAGGCAGGGGACACGGGTTTGAGCCCTGGTCCGGGAAGATCCCACATGCCGCGGAGCAACTAAGCCCATGTGCCACAACTACTGAGCCTGCGCTCTAGAGCCTGCATGCCACAACTACTGAAGCCCGCACACCCTAGAGCCCATGCTCCGCAACAAGAGAAGCCACCGCAATGAGAAGCCCGTGCACTGCAACCAAGAGTAGTCCCCACTCGCCACAACTAGAGAAAGCCCACATGCAGCAAGGAATACCCAACGCAGCCAAAACACAAGTAAATTAAATAAATTTTAAAAAAAAAGATATAATGACATTGACATGTTCCAGATCAAACATCAGTTCCTTAGCATAAATGAGATCAAAAGCCTAATCATGTGATTACTAATCCAATGTGCTATCCAGGATCAATAATTTGAAGAAACATGGTGCACGTGCTGCAGTGGGCTGGGAGAGGCCTCTGAAGGGAACACAGAGTCAAAACTGCTTTGCTTACAGGCAAATGACATGCAAATCCAGATTTTGATTTTTAATGTAAATCAGGGCAACCCACTAGAATTTTGTGAATCATGAAGAATTATGAAACTTTTATACAAATAAACTACAGTTTTTGCTTTAGTAGAGTTTATTGAACACTCTTTCAGAATTCTACTAAGAAATCTGGCTGCCATGCAACTCTTCATGCCGTGCTGTTAGGCTCCCCATAAGTATGCTAACACGCACATAGTTGCAATTACAGCAGAGGTTTCCTTGGTTTGTTGTTTAATAGACTTGACTTTTTAGAGCAGTTTTCAATTCACAGCAGAATTGAGAGGAAGGTACAGAGATTTCCCATACACCCCCTGACCCACACATGCATAGCCTCCCCTGTTATCAACATCCTCCACCAGAGTACACTTGCTGCAATCAATAAACCTGCATTGACAGATCATAATCACCCAAAGTCTGTAGTTCAGTCTTGGCATTGTACATTTCATGGGTTTGGATAAATGTGTAATGACATGTATCCAACATTATAGTATCATACAGATTAGTTTCACTGCCCTAAAAATCTTCTGCACTCTGCCTATTAATCCCTCCTCTCTTCTTCCTAACCCCTGGCAACTATTGGTCTTTTTACTGTCTCCACAGTTTTGCCTTTTCCAGAATGTCACAGAGTTGGAATCGTATAGTATGTAGCCTTTTCAGATTGGCTTCTTTCACTTAGTAATATGCATTTAGATTTTTCCATGTCTTTTCATGGCTTGATAGCTCATTTTTTTTTAGAGCTGAATAATATTCCATTGTCTGGATGTACCACAGTTTATGTATTCATTCACCTACTGAAGGACACCTTAGTTTCTTCCAAGTTTCAGCAATTATAAACAAAGCTGTTAAAAACATCCATTTGCAGGTTTTTGTGTGGACATAAGTTTCCAGCTCTTTCTGGTAAATACCAAGGACCATGATTGCTGGATTGTATGGTAAGACTATGTTTAGTTTTAGGAGAAACTTATAAACTGTCTTCAAAAGTGGCTGTACTATTTTGCATTCCCACCAGCAGTGAATGAGAGTTCCTGTTGCTCCACATCTTTGTCAGCATTTGGTGTTGTCAGTGTTCCAGATTTTGGCCATTTTAATAGATGTGTACTCGTATCTCATTGTTAGCTTAATTTGCATTTCTCTGAGGACATATGTCTCGGGGCGTCTTTTCATATACTTATTTGCCATTTGTATATCTTCTTTGGTGAAGTGTCTGTTAAAGTTTAGCCCATTTTTTAAGTGGGCCTGGCAACATTTTAATTAGTGATCATCTCTGAGTTGACCATGGTTTTTGGTTCCCACTATTCATTCTTATAAATTACTGTTAGAATAGCATTATCATTTCTGATTTTATTTGTTGAGGATCCCTCTGCTTTAGAGGTTCACAAGCAAGTCTCATTCAATGAATCACCCTTAACTTTCATAAAAATAAATTGTAGTGGCCTTTATAGTCTATATATAATGCCAGCCTCTCTCAAAATATGTACAGCCAAATAGTAATAGTTTGGTATGTGAAGAATGTTAATAGGTATTAAATGAAAACAAGAGTTGTGTATTCAGACACAGTGAGGAAACACTAATTAAACAAAGTTACATATGTGCCTTTACTGACTGCTCAGAGTGTTCAGTAGCTTTTATATTTGGGGGAAACCCAGGGGACTCTAGGGAACAGAACTTGCCATGCTTGTCACGTAGGCAGCCCTTTTTCCTCAGGACATCTTCAGGCCTGTGGTTCTAACACTCTTTGGGGAACAATACCATATATTAATACTGGTTTATTGTAAAACACTCTTAAGAAAGTAAACTAAAATTTCTTTTTTTTTGATACCTTGGTATTGACGGTGTTTTTGTTATTTATATCTTTGTTTTATTACACTTCAACAGTATTTTATTTATAGACTTGCTAAGGTTAAAAATATAAAATGTGGATATATGATAGGAAATAGCCTGTTTGTGGATGCAGATTTAATTTTTTAGATTTCTAGAGTTCATGGCAGACCAGAAAGAAAAAAAGAATTATTTGTAAATTACTTTCACATCTCCTCCCTTTTAAGGGAAAAATTTCTAAGTCTTTTCAGTTCAACTTCAGGAAATCCAACATTACTTGATGTCATCAATTATTTAATAAACCTAGTGGGCTTCCCTGGTGGCGCAGTGGTTGGGAGTCCGCCTGCCGGTGCAGGGGACATGGGTTCGTGCCCCGGTCTAGGAGGATCCCACATGCCGTGGAGCGGCTGAGCCCATGAGCCATGGCCGCTGAGCCTGCGCGTCCGGAGTCTGTGCTCTGCAACGGGAGAGGCCACAGCAGTGACAGGCCCGTGTACCAACCGCAAAAAGGAAAGAAAAAAAAAAAAACTGCTTACTTGTTTTACTTTTTACCTCACCTTTTTCCTCACATCACACAGCCCTTTTATATCACAGACACTCATATTCTCCGTGTGGTGTCTGTGTTGTGCTCTACTGCCAGCAGAGTATTTCAGCTTACCATTCCTTACCATTCATCTGCTTAATATAGTGGTCTTTCAGAATCATAATCTTGAGTTTTAGAAACCAAAAGGACCTTTGGGATTAATGAAAGTCTAATCCTTAGACAAACTGAAATCCAAAGAAATCAGTTTCCCTAAGGTAGGGGTTCTTCGCTTTGGAATTTTGAGAATCTTAGGGCTTCCAGAGGTATATAGAAAACCCCCAAATTGTATTCAACATGGAGAGAACATTTATTACACTTTTCTTGGAGGGGTCTGTGACTCCCCAAAGGGAGTGTGTGTGCACGTGTGTGCGTTCATGTCCAAATTGTCCACAGTTGTCTGAAGCAAGTGTTGGGGAAGATAATAAATAGCACTAGTTCTTCCTACTGCTTGATTTATACTGTCTGTTTTCTCCCTTCCTTCTATACAGAGATAGTTGGTGTCACTACACAAATAAAGAGCATTGCCTGTTTTGTGCCCAATTAAGTGACTATAGCATATAGCGTGCTTTGGGGCCAGCACTTACAGTGATGAAGCACTTTGGCTTTCTGGTCAGAAAATGTTATACCCTGTCTCTTTTGTAGTGTGATGAGTAAGAAAAGGACTTCTTTTTAAAAAGTTACAAACTTTTGATGACAAAAGGCAAAAACTCTCCCAGTAACACCCTGGAGAAATATTGGTAGGAGTGGAACAGAATTATCCTGTTTTTATATGTCTTTTTTCTTCCTTCAGTGACTTGCCTCTTCTAAAGATCAGTTGCTATTAATATCAACATAGCAAAACAAATAAATGGAGCTGCAATGATATGGGTTTGAGGGTTTCTGAAAACATATAAAATAATCATTTGATTGATAAATGCTGTCATTTGCATGTAAAACATGGATTTAAAGTCCTGCTTTTAGTAATTGTCAGATCCAACTAATAAGTTTTATTTTTTATTTTTTTAGGGAACGTACCAACAGTTTTTTTCCTTTGTCTTTCTCTTTCTGACTTTGTTTTTAACTTTTATTGAAATACAGTTGATTTACAATATTGTGTTTCAGGTGTACAATAAAATGATTCAGTTATATATATAGTATATATATATTCTTTTTAAGAATCTTTTCTATTATAGGTTATTATAAGATATTGGGTACAGTTCCCTGTGCTACACAGTAGGTCCCTGTTGATTATCTATTTTATATATAGTAGGGTGTATATTTTAATCCCAAACTCCTAATTAATCCCTCCCCCCACCCTTTCCCCTTTGGTAACCATAAGTTTGTTTTCTCTGTCTGTGAGACTGTTTCTGTTTTGTAAATAAGTTCATTTTATCATTTTTTAAATTCCATATATAAGTGATATCATATGATATTTGTCCTTCTCTCCCTGACTTACTTCATTTATAATAATCATCTCTAGGTCCAGCCATGTTGCTGCAAATGGCATTATTTCGTTCTTTTTTATGGCTAAGTAGTATTCCATTGTATATATATATACCACATCTTCTTTATCCATTCATCTGTTACTGGACTCTTAGGTTGCTTGTTTGCTTCCATGTCTTGGGTATTGTAAATAGTGCACTATGAACACTGGGTTAGATACATGCAACTAATCAGTTTTAATGAATTGAATTTAAATCCAGAAAAAATGGAATACTTCCTTCTTAAGTATTATTATAATGAGATGCACTGAACAATACTTTATTTTCGAGTATTTGAAAGGTACTTGCCATCAACTTCCCAGATGCAAATGTGTTTGGTTGCAAAATAATTGGTATGCTAATTATATATCGCCACCTAGTGGTAATGCAGGTCATAGCATTGGCAAATAAAGGAATGGTGTTTTCTAATTCAGTGGTTCAAACACATTTTATTTAAATGAGGATATCATTGGAGTTAATGCAATATGCAATAATTGTTTTTAGTAACTCCCATAGAGCAGTATTTGTTTAAAAAATTGATAGTCATTTCCCTCTTTGAATAGTTCTTTCAATACCCTTTACAAAAATCAAGAGTGCTTTTCTATCTCTAAATTCTATACAGTTTGATACATTTATATTAATAATAATAAATTCTTATGAAGACTCTGAGATGTTCATTCTGTTTACTACAACAGTTGAGTTTGTATCTAGTAACAGATTTTATTAAGTTCTCAACATTACTGAGCTGCCAGTTCTGGTGTGAGAAAAAAATAGAATTTTTGTTAATAAATGTTTTTAAGTTATTTAAAAATATTAGGGGTATTGTGTGTGTGTGTGTGTGTGTGTGTGTGTGTGTGTGTGGTATTGAAGTAGAAAAAAATGGTCCATAACCACCCAGATAACTCTGTTGGCACTGGGGGGAAAAAAGTCCATCAAGGTATTCCAAGAAAATTGAAAGCAACCTCTGACCACTGTGTCCCTATTCCTAACATAACCACTGTTCCACTGTGAGTTAAATGCCTGTGTTTGTAATAGAGAAAAATGCATGAGCCAACATTTGCATATTTAACCAGTTTGATTGAGATGCCTCCATTTGTTGAGGTATAATATGGACAGATTTAACTTTGTCAGTAACTGCAACCAGCCAAGCTTTTTCAAACCCCTCTCTCTTGTTGGGGGATAAGTTCCCTTAAGGATGCTTTCATAACTTTTTCTCAGTCATTGTTTCATAACTGTCAGACCTTTTTACTCACTAAAATCATCTCATTCTGCTTATTTAAACATGTCTTCTTCATTTTTAAGCCTAAGTATTCCCCGCCCACCACAGGCTTGTGGAAGTGGGGAGGGAGGGGTTGGGAGAGGAGGATTGTTTTCTCTTTCACAAGTATCTTCCTTTCAGAGTTAGGGCTCTCTACCTACTGATGTATAGCCTGGTGGTAGCAGTTTTTGTTTTCTTGGTTGTAGATACTGGTTGCCTCCAGAGATTAGAGGTAGGGGCTATATACCCTCTCAGCTATCACCTTACCACTGAGTAAATGAAGGCACAAGCAGTTAACCAAACTCTACCAAATGTACAAACATTTATTAGGAAGAAGACACACACACACACACACACACACACACACACACACACACACACACGATTAGTCCTCTGCCCTGTTCTTGTGGCTCAGAGAAAGCCACGTCATCCTTTGACCCTTCTTAGATCTTACTCATCAAACGGTGCCAGAGCCCGTACCATCTCCCAGATGTCCCACCCATCTTCACCACTCATTCCACCAATGAAATCCATTTTCTAACATTCTTTACTACACTTATTATCAAATCCTCTGGTGTAAATTTTGATAAAGTTATTTGAAGTGCCAAGTCTCTCTGAATGTTGATTCCTTACTAGAATACTTCAAATATAACCAATCACTCCAGGGATATGATTTCTGATACTTCAAATGCTTATTAACCATTCTTAGTATATAAAGTTAAATAATATACATACACAGGCATTGTTTATACGTAACTACTTTAAAAATACGTTTTTAAATCAGAAGGGACCATTCATTTTATAGATGAGAAATTTAAAGTATAGAGATTAAATAGCATGTTTAGTGTCATAAGCTACCTGGTGACAAGGTCATTTTTTTTGGTAAGGCTAATGTCCTCTCATTACTACTCTTCTCCAGAAATTCCCTGACTCTACCCCCCATACTTTTTTAGTATACCAATATCATTTTGTCCAGTTCCACAAAAAATTAAATTGTTTTAATAATTTAAATGGTCTCACATTGAATTTATAGAATAATTTAAGGATAATTGGGGAGTGCTTTCAAAATTTCATGAAAAATGTATGTGATGAAAAATGTGATGAAAATGTGATGAAAAATGTAGAATAGCAAGGACATTTTCCCTACCTATCATATTTCCTGCCCCCACCACCAAAAAAAAAGGTTCATTCTCAGAGTTCAGACTACAAGTACAGGTGCGTCCCTGAGCTCTTATCCCTCTGTGAGCTCCACCTACTTTCTGGTTCCCTGGTACTTCCCTTGTTGGTTCCCTGGAAAGAAATCTGAGGCTTTGGTTATCCTACTCAGGCACACACTTCCCACGAATGTGCCTGCATCTTGGGGGTCAAGTGATGGGGAGGCTAGAAGGAGAAGTGAGGCAATGGGCCTTCCCTCACCCCCTCACCCCTGGGACCACAGCCCCTCCAGTCAATGAGGACAGGTCCCCCCCTCAGAGTTTTGGCTCCTATTGCCTTGGCTTCTGCTGCCACCATGAGATTGTGGCCTAGGGAGTGAAAGAACAGAAAAATGAAAATAAAGAAAAATGAGGTGTTTTACCCACTCTCTCTGATATTAAGAGTTCCCCTTCCTGGTCTTTCTTGAGATAAAACTAAAGGGCTCTTTCCGGGACGGTCTCTGTCAGCACTTTGATGCCCACTTCCAGGTTTCAGGCGGCACTGAGTTCAGGCCAGGGAAATACCAGAGGGGAAAATGTGGTAAACTCACCACGGATTTGGCAGTACTTCAGGTTCTGGTCATCCCCATTCTGCCGGCTACTGTTTAGTTTTCAGGGCTCTCAGTAGCAGCTTCACACATTCTCTCTAGGTTTTGGAGCTACATATACTGACTGGGAGAGGCAGGTTGGCATATGCTTACTCCACCTGACCTGGAACCAGAACCGAAAACAACTTTTTTTTTAGTTTTTTGAGAAGCTGAACTGAGTCTATCAATAGGGAGCTAATAAATTATAATACATTCATTCAGTGGAATACTGTACAACTGTGATAAAGAATGAGATCACTCTGTATGTGATGATAAGGAATGGTTGTCAAGATGTACTGTTCAATAACAAAGCCACAAAACACTTGGGGAAATATGTTTATAAATAAGTATATGTACTCTTATATGTGCATACAATAGTTCTAGGAATATACAAGATATTGGTAATCATGGTTATTTCTAAAGAGAAGGAGTAGGAGCTGGGAGACTGACTGATCCCTTTGTGCTGTCGGCATGTGCTACCGTTTGTGGTAACTCAGGCTGCTATACAAACACTTCAGCTAGGCCAGATGACACATTTAAGAAATAAATCAAGCAAGGAGATAACTGGGGTGCAGCAGGCATTTCATTTTATGGAAATAGGCCCTTTGAGTGTTGACTTAGTCCTTTCCTCAGACTGAATGTTATAATAGCCAGTAGTCCTTGGCTTCTCTGACCCCAACTGGTGGTCTCAGAGCATGCTGCCATGAGGGGCTAGGGAGGCTGCAGGTGGTCCCAGCCACACTCATGTATTCCTTCATTCTTTAGACTTCTTATTTGTCAGTTCCATTGTGAGCTGAAGAAAAGAAATGTAGTTGATGGTTCATCTTTGAACCCTGATTATTACCCTTTGTGGTCTGGCCCAGCCCTCTTAGTATTTAAAGTATAACAATATATAGGTTATAATATGTAAGTATATTTAAATATTTATATTTTATATATTTTATTATTATATACTTAAAATAATATAAATAATTTCATATATGTGTATATATAAAACTATATATATATATTTGTGTGTGTTGTTTTAAACATATCATTTTTTAAGTATATATCTCTACCTGGTCCCTTTTACATTATCTTAAGCATGTATTTTTATTCCCAGGCTAATTCACCTACATAAGATTGATCCCCACGCTCCAAATGAAATGCTCTATGGACGAATGGGCTACATCTGTGCTCTTCTCTTTGTGAACAAGAACTTTGGAGTGGAAAAGATTCCTCAAAGCCATATTCAGCAGGTACCACGTTTTTGTGCTTTTTGGAGTCTTTTTAGGATTCCACCTACCACCTGCCTAAACTATTGGTTTTGTTTCCCTGTTTGGCACATCCCAGGTAGCTGGAAGGTAAGGTATATCTTAACCTCTGAAGGTCAGGCATGATCAGAGAACCAGCAGCTTCACTTGGAGTGCTGTTGGAAACTGTATAGAGAGTGACTTGGACTAAGAAGTCCAGCTGCTCCATTTGAGAGTTTAGAGGCCATTCAGAGGAAAATAAGGGCCAGATTTCACCTCCAAGGTGCAGGTGTTCCTCTCGTATCTGAAGGAGTTTTGCTTCCCTTTGACAGGTGAATTCTTGTGAGCTGTAGTAGAAAGAGTTCAAAATCTTCCAGACTCTCCCTCTTTTAGGCAGAATCATCCCACGTGCTTCTCTGAGTACAGAATCAAATTGTGCCTGTCCATGGCCATCAGGTGGTGTCTCCAGTACCTCTTAGCAAAAAAGTTCCTTGGCGCCATTCTGATTCTTTCCTTATTTCGATCGATTTCTCCCTGCAGATTTGTGAAACAGTCTTAACCTCTGGAGAAGACCTAGCTAGAAAGAGAAACTTCACAGCAAAGACTCCACTGTTGTATGAATGGTACCAAGAATATTACGTGGGGGCCGCTCATGGCCTGGCAGGAATTTATTACTACCTGATGCAGGTAAGAGGGGATGATGATGGAGTTAGCATGTGATTCCTGACTGTACTATCTAGGGTGAGAAGACAGGTGCTCCCGCTCTAATTTTTCATTCTGCCAACCACTGCGTCACTGTCCTGGTAATCACCTGGCCTAGGTAAACAGGGACAGTGCTTGTGAAAGTGCATTTAAAGTGTGTAAACATAAAAGCCACTGTGCTTTGAGATGATTGATTCGTAGGTGAGCACACTTGCCCACCTCATGCCGTTTGTGCAGACTGAAGTGTTTTGACCTATTCTTTTAGATGAAGTGCCTTCTGCTCTGCTCTTCTCTTTCAGCAGATGCCTTGAATTAGTATTATTCCACACTATAAGGCACAACCCATTGAAACAAATTTCAGGAGTAAGAACAAAATCAGTAGAAAACAAAGGAGAATATGCTGCCTAAAGCTCAGTTAGAGAGCAAAACTAAGGAGCCTTTTCAGTGGATTTTGTGTAACTTACCTGACATAGCTGAATATGCCATGCTCAATGGTTCTTCGGATCTAAAACTATTGGGGGATATCAGCCAAAGCCAAATAGACTAAGGGCAAATAGAGTTTATTGCATCAAGCATAACCTAGAAAGGGAGGTCAGAAGAGGGCTTCTCATGACAGCATCATTTCTAGGGGCTTGTTTAACTCTCCTTAAGGAGAAATCGGCACTTTGTGTAAGAATAAGAATTGATGGTAAAAGAATATTGAATTTTTAATGACGGTAAAGGTGCCCCCCTCAACTTCCCAAAGTACAATGTGGCATAAAGAAAAGTGTTTCATTGATATGTTCTACAAGAGTGGTTGGATATAAATACCAATAGCTGGTTGAGTAGCTGGTTATAATAATGCAAAATCAACATCAGACCTATCCTCTCCCTATAACTAAACAAGGACAACAAAGCTGAAAAACAAGGTTATTATTGCTTTTCAATGCAGAGTCACTCTTTGAATGTTAGTGGCAGTAGGAGACCAACTCTTGTATTTATTCTGCACTTCTCAATTCAGAGTTTTATAATTAGGGGTTTTGACAATTCAGACTTAAATTCCTTTACTTTTCTGGCACACTCCCTCGTTGGCTCTCTATTTCCAGAAGTAAATATAGATTCTTGAAAGTTTTCAGGGAAGAAGAAAAACCTTGAAGTTTCAAGGTGAATTAGAATCATACATGTTAATGACTGGATGGCCTCATGACCTTTCTTTGAAGCAGATCATCAGGTGTCTTACCCTCTGCCTCCATGTGTTGGTTGTAGTAAGAAACCTGGAAACCCAAGTATTGAATTTTCCATTTGCACATAATTATCTGTTTGAAATGATTTAATTTTTAATCCTAAAAGTGCATTCTGGTAAGTGCCTATGTATCAACATAAAACATTATTTTTAGGCCATTTTGGATAACTTCTGCAAGTTTGAGGAGAATCCAGTCATTCAACTCTAGCATTTTAAACTGAGCTTGAACAATCTTCTTTGGGTAAAGTGAAATCTAAATGTGCCCTAAAGGACTTCGTTGCGTGTTCAGTACCTGTGAGCGCCTTATGGCCGGTATCTCCTCGTTCCCTGCTGCCTCTGCCTGTGCTTCACAGCACTGCCTCCCTCTCATTCCAGGTGCTCACCCCCTGCCTGGCAAAGACAAGACTGAATTTGGTGTTTAAAGAAGTGTGAGGTGCATTGAATTCAGACCAGGACCAAAAGGAGAAACTAAAAATTGTATCAAAAATGAAGGCTCATATGCCATATGGCAACGAGTCCTATAAATCCATACATTGTTATATCAAAATAACCCTTCATAAGTATCAGTCCCAAATCTTTTGCAGAAAGGCTTAATCTAGAGTCACACCAATTTGGGATCTAGATCCCAGGTCTCCCAACTTGTTAGCATCCTCTCCTATTGGAAATATCACCTATCTCTTCTCTAAATGCAAGTTGTGCCTGGTTTGCCTAATGCATCTCTTTGTGGTCTTTAAAGTGTATTAAAACCTTAGGAAACTTCTCATACACTCACGTTCTTAAGCATTGGCTTTGGAAAATTATTTATATGTGTATAGATAACAATAAATATCGAAAAATAATATGTACATAAGGCTCCAAGTATTAACGGATAGCCTAATTTTAGTTAGGACCAGTAGGTGAAAAAATTGGATGGAATCCAGAACCTCTTAATGACTTTCAGTTCATTTTGGTCATGTTTTCCTTCTTATTTAAAACTCATCCCTGAGCCTTAGTAAGATCTGTTTGTTTCCGCAGAACTGATAATTCCCTTTCTTGTTTTTAGCCCAGCCTTCAGGTGAGCCATGGGAAGTTACATAGTTTGGTCAAGCCCAGTGTAGACTATGTCTGCCAGCTGAAATTCCCTTCCGGCAATTACCCTCCTTGTGTGGACGATGCTCGGGATCTGCTGGTCCACTGGTGCCACGGTTCTCCTGGGGTCATCTACATGCTCATTCAGGCCTATAAGGTACTGTGAGTTTTCTCATTTTTAGAAATAAATTGGAAAACATAAAATTCTATAATTTAAAATTAGTTTTCTGTATAATTCTTGAACAATATATAGACAAACCAATTGTTGTACCTAAAATCACTTTGCTATATGGATTATAATTCATTTTCACAGTATCCATCTGTACCACAGCACACATTATTTCGTAGAACAGGGGACTGCTTCACGGACAGGTAGAGTAGCCAAGATTAGCATCAGTGGCAGAGCCAAGATAAATATCCCAGGAGCTCAATTAAAAATAGAAAGAATCTCCTTGGGCATTGTTGGTGGGAATGTAAAATGGTAAAGCTACTGTAGAAAGCAGTTTGGCGGTTCCTCAAAAAATGAAACGCAATTAACATATGATCCAGCAATTCCACTCCTAGGTATATATACCCAAAAGAAGTAAAAACAAGGTTTCAAACAGATACTTGTACACCAGTGTTCCACAGCAGCATTATTCACAGTAGCCAAAGTAGAAACAATCCAAGTGTCCATCAACAGATGAATGGATGGACAAAATATGGTGTATACATACAATGGAATATTATTTAGCCATAAAAAAGAATTAACTTCTGATCCATACTACAACATGCATGAACCTTGTAAACATTATGCCAAGCGAAGTAAGCCAGATCCAAAAGGACAAATACTGTAGGATTCCACTTATATGGTGTGATGGTTAATATGAGGTATCTAGAATAGGCAAATTCATAGAGAGTAGAATAAAAGTTACTAGGGGCTGGGAGGGTGAGACTTATTGCTTAATGGGTATGAAGTTTCTGTTTGGAATGTTGAAAAAGTTTTGGAAATAGATAATGGTGATGGTTATACAACATTGGGAATGTAATTAATACCACTGAATGGTCCACTTTAAATGATTAAGATGGTAACTTTTATATATGTATTTTACCATAATTAAAAAAATTCAAATATCACTTCTAAAAAGCATGCTATGACAGAGCCATAATCAAAGAAGAAAAGTTTTTTCTTTGAGGGGAAAAAAATGGAAGTAAACCAAGATATCTATGTTCATTGGTGCCCGTTCTACCAATTACAAATCTATAGACTCTAAATAGGGACTGGCATCTCATGGTCTAAATAAGCATTTAGTATATCATATTTTGCCTTCAGGAAGTTAAATATAATGCACAAACTTTTAAAACTGTCTTATTCTACTTCTGTACTGCAATGAGATATTAAAAATGTCAGGAATTCCCAGGCAGTCCAGTGGTTGGGACTCCATGCTTCCACTCTTGGGGGCACAGGTTCCATCCCTGGTGAGGGAACTAAGATCCCACAAGCCATGCAGTGTGGCCAAAAATAATAATAATAATAATAATAATAATATTTTTAAACCTTTGATCAAGATATAGGAGGCCACAATCGATTGTAAAGATGTATCTCTATTTTTCTGAAAAGTATAGTGTTTTATAATCAAATCAGTTTTTGTAATCAATTTGATAAACAGTTTCTTCTCCAGTGTATAAAGAAACTTTCTAGTAGTGAAGGGTATCATTGTTACAGAAAAGACAGTGTTTATTCTTTGGAAATTGACTAATGATAACAGCAAGTTGCAAGTAAATAAGGCTACTTCACCAATAACACCCGCATACACAAACATACATACATATAAAATTTACACCATGCAGACAAGGTCATGCCCAGTTATGTATTTAAAAACAAAAAAAAGCTAGTGAATTCTTGTAATTTGTCCCCACCGATATAACACATCTCTCTGTCTCTGAATTCCTACCCTTTCTTGCCGAGGCAACTCCCTGTCTCCTCCCTTATCCTGTCTCCCTTTCTCTCCTATCAGGAAGGAAGGTCAGTGGAGGTTTCTTTTCTATCCCTTGTAATAAAACTATGTCCCTTGACTCTGCAGGTGTTCAAAGAGGAACGGTATCTCAATGATGCCTATCAGTGTGCTGATGTGATCTGGCAGTATGGCTTGCTGAAGAAGGGGTACGGGCTGTGCCACGGCGCTGCAGGGAATGCCTACGCCTTCCTGTCACTGTACAACCTCACGCAGGATGCGAAGTACCTGTACAGGGCCTGTAAGGTAGGAGTCAGAACCGCCGAACAGAACACACCTTTGCCCAGGAGGCTGTAGAAGTGTCTCTAGTTAATCTGATTTAATTCATTTATTGTTTTAAACCATAAGTCTATAGAACAAACACAGTTTAAGAAGAACCTTCAAAACCTATTCAGTTGGTCATTTGTAGAGATGTGGATGGACCTAGAGAGTGTCATACAGAGTGAAGTAAGTCAGAAAGAGAAAAGCAAATATCATATAATAACGCATATATGTGGAATCTAGAAAAATGGTACAGATGATCGTATTTGCAAGGCAGAAACAGAGACACGGACATAGAGAATAAATGTATGGGTACCAAGGGGGGAAGAGGTGGGGTGGGAGGAATTGGGAGACTGGGATTGACACATATACATTATTGATACTATGCATAAAATAGACAACTGATGGGAACATGCTGTATAGCACAGGGAACTCACCTAATGCACTGTAGTAACCTAAATCGGAGGGAAGTCCAAAAGGGAGGGAATGTCTGTATGTGTATGGCTGATACATTTTGTTGTGCAGTGGAGGCTAACACGACATTGTAAAGCAACCATACTCCAATAAAATTTTTTAAAAAAGGAAAAGAAAAGAAAATGAGAGAAGAGGGCATTGGTGGGGCAGTTCTATAAACAGGACTGCCTTAGTTGGTTATTTAGAACTTTGGACTACCCATGTGTCATTAAATGTTTTGCTGTGGAAGAAAAAATTTTTTAATTAAAAAATAAAATAAAAATTTAAAAAGCTATTCAGTTGAATTAGCTTTTTTTTTTTTTTAAAGGACATATATCTACTCAGCAGCATTTGTGGTGGGGTTGGGAGAGTGCTGGGAGATGTAAGGTGGTTTTGTTCCTTTCTTTCTTCTTTGATAACCTTGGAGATGAGGCTCAGACAGCTCATTAAATTCCTCCCATGCTTCATTCGTACTCTCTTTTAGACCATCCATTTCTCTGCATCAGCCCCTTTCTCTGCCTTGAAGATAGTTTTTGACTTTTCAGAGTAAATGTTAGAGACAATCTCTGTCAACTTTTAGGGGTCTCTAGAAGAAATCAGTTCAGTAATTTAACTTGGTCTCATTTTCAGTTTGCTGAATGGTGCTTGGATTATGGAGAACACGGATGCAGAACACCAGACACCCCCTTCTCCCTCTTTGAAGGTATTGTTCACACGTTACTTATTTGCCTTATAATATCAGCATCTGCTTCTCTGCTTGGTAATTAATGTTTCTTAATTTGAGTTTTGTCAACAAATTAATTTCATAGTTATTTCTTAAACTGCTTCTTTATTTCCTAATACAGTAACTCAGTATTAAAAATCAGTTAGCACACAGACCACCACGGACCCAATAGGAGTAGTTATTATGGTGACTACTGTTTATGGAGCCAGGCACATGCTGGGCATTTTGCAGATGTTATCATGAATCATCGCAGCAAAAATATACATTATTATCCTCGTATCACAGATGAAGTTCCTGAGGCTCAGACAGGTAAATGGGGCCACAGTGAAGGAGCTCACATACGGTAAATGGCAGGGCCGTGCCTTGAACTTGTCTGGCTCCGCTCTCCCTCCTGGCTTCCACCTGGGTGAAGAGGCTGAGCCTCTCACTCGTGATCTTGTCTAATGAGCTGCAACATACATCAACAGGTGCCCACTTCATTTAAATCATTTAAATTAATATCATAATGTTGTTTATGCTACAAAATGAAGCCAGTCTATAATACATCGTCATTTGGTGTAATAACTTGTGCCCCTTTCTTTTCCTTCAGGAATGGCTGGAACGATTTATTTCTTGGCTGACCTCCTAGTGCCCACGAAAGCCAGGTTTCCTGCATTTGAACTGTAAGAGCAAAGTCCCCCCAGTGCAACTCACTGCATGAGCCTTTCTGTGTATCATACCTGGGCTAAAGCAACAATAGAGTCAAACTGTGTACCTGATTTAGCTGATTTTTTTTTCAGAATATGTCTTTAATTCAGTTCCTTTTTATTATTTACTTTTATTTTAAAATACCCAGGGAAATATAAATTAACTTCAGTTTATCCTAAAGGGAGGACAGGTGATATGTACAGTATTTTGAGGGCATATATGCATATATTTCAGAACTTGGAGGCAGTCGTATTCTTACTAAAGTTTATGAATATAACCATCTGTTACAGTTCTAAAAATGTTTAAAAAAAACTAAATGTAGATAAATACATGCTTATAGCTGGATATTGACCTCCACCTCTTCTCTTTAGTATTTTTTTATGACAGTTTTATGACTTTACTTTTCTCTAAGTGGTTGATTATGAAAGGGGACAAAAATATAACTATATGATTCCAGGACAGAAATTGCAAGAGTTGCCAACTGGGCTAGGGACCTAAACACCCTTTTTCAAATTCACAATGCTTATTTAAACTAGAGATAAACATACTTTCAAATTTGCCTCTTTTTGTTAGTAGAGCATCCAGGCTCTATAATCCAACATCTTTATCGAAAACTTCTGAAATATGATAGTTGTTATATGAAAATTCTGATTTGAAAGTTATTTCAAGATAAGCTAACAGGGCCTCCCTGGTGGCGCAAGTGGTTGAGAGTCCGCCTGCCGATGCAGGGGATACGGGTTCGTGCCCCGGTCTGGGAGGATCCCATATGCCGCGGAGCGGCTGGGCCCGTGGGCCATGGCCGCTGAGCCTGCGCGTCCGGAGCCTGCGCGTCCGGAGCCTGTGCTCCGCAACGGGGGAGGCCACAACAGTGAGAGGCCCGCATACCGCAAAAAAAAAAAAAAAAAAAAAAAAAAAAAAAAGATAAGCTAACAAAAAGTTTGTTTTCTCCAAATAAGCTAGTATGTTTTGGAACTACTTATGTATATTTGTTTCTTCTTTGGAATTAGTGTAAGATCGGGAAATGAGATTTCTGTGTGTAAATATATTATGACCTAGGATTTGAGTCCACCCTTTCTGACTGACCTTCTAAATTTTGATTTGTGTTTTACTTACTTTGCAATGACTATGCTTTATAAAGCGTTGGCTGCTTGGTACAAGCCATAAGGTATTTTCCTTCCTATCTAACTAGATGTTGATCTTTTCACTAAATAGTAGAGCATTCTACTTGTTTAAAAAGGGGGAGAGGGCTGCTATATTGCCAAATCGCTAAGCTTTCCATAGAAATGCTGGTTTCTGAGAAGGTATTGTCCAGTGATTATTCTTAGAACAAATGGCTTTTGTCTCTTTGCATAGCCTAGGCTTTAACACTCATCCATTTCTGAGCCCTCAGGATCGGGTACTGATATGGTAGGTGAAGGATCCCTGGTGCTTCAAATTCTGTATAAATTGTTTTGACTCATCAGCTCCCATTCCTCCTCCTTCCATTGCTGACTTTCCCAGGCTTGTTTTGTCTTTTCTATGTATTTTGACTGATTTTGAAACATTTTGCAGCTTTTAAGAAAACAGGCTCTAAGAATTTTTAATGTGCCTATTTCACAGCTTTCTCGGTCACAAAAACATGCTATTTTTATTGGAACTTTGAACCAAATCCCCACTGAGTATATGTTGGTTCCTGTGTATAGCAATCCCCTATTATTTTCCATTTAGCACCAAAATAGCTAATATTATTGGCAATTGCCTGACCCTTTAAAGGCTACTGACAGTAGGATCTAAAACACAGCCCACTGCTCAGTTCCCAGGATTAGCTTATTCCTCTGTGATTCATGCTAGTCAGGGACAACCCTGTGCCTCTCAGATTTTGAAGTGCTGCTGGCAAGCTGTGTGCAAGCCGTGCCTTTCTCGTGAACATTTCACATGAACAGTGTCAGCATCCACAGGAAAGCTAATCTGCCTTTGGATGGGTGTCCAGCTTGAAAGAATAGACCCCGTTTGGTTTAGTTAAATGTCTTACTAAACTGTACCTGCACTTTTAGCTACTGTAGTTACTAACCAAGGGAAAAAGAACAAAACACTTTCTCTTAACCAGAGGAGACTGATCACAGTGCTTCACAAACAAACAGCTTAATTAATTTAACCCCAGGAAGACATCAAGGCAGGGAGAAGAACATTTTGAATAAGATTCTTATTCCTATTTGGATTGCTGTTTAGCTACTGCCATCCCTTAACAAATTTATCAGTGCAAACACAATTCAGTTTTCATTTTTTTCTTTAGCTTTTTAAGTTATTAAACTGGCAGGATTTTATATTTGTGCCATTGTTTGTTTTATTTATGTTTAAGAGCTCAGAACGTTTGATAGGATTTTAAACTCAAAGGCTATAAAACTCAGACTAATACCCTAACACCATTGTAGAAACTGAAACTTTTACACTAGTTTCTTAGTTTTGAAAGGAAGAGGCATCATTTCAGTTCTATTTCTGTTACATCATTTTTCCCTCAGATATTTTTCTTTTTGTTAGAAAACAAAACAAGACGAAAAACTGCGCAAAACTGCTTCCCAGAAAACTCAGAAGTATCTTTTATCTCCATGTAAAGACTAGGTAGTGAAACCTTAAAACCTTGTCAAGCAGTATTCATTTATCCTGTCGTGTGTTTCTGTGAACGTCACGATCAGTTATTTACATCAATCCTGTTGGTCCCATCAAGAAATCAGTCTTTAATCCTTAGAGGCATTTGACCCTCTTTCATCTTTGATGTCACTTCCAATTATTTGGCATCAAAAGCCTTCACGGTAGGTAGAGTTATAGGTAAAAGCGGCCATTTTCTCTCTTATTACAACTTCCCCGCATAACTTGAGAGGTATACTTTGCTCATAAGTCCTCAGGTTAATTGGTGTCTAATCTAATAATGCCCTGCCTTCTCTTGACTGAGTTTGAAATACAAAACGTGAAGAGTAAACATTAATTCATCTACTCCTTTGGCTACTTGAACTCATCTATAATCTTTTGTTATCCATACTCAATTCTGACTTCACCGCTGCTCCCCCTAAATAGGTCAGAGCACCCTACTTCTGTATTGTTAAGCTGTAGAAGAACTGTTTCTCTCCTACAGGTACAAAACAAAGTGGGATATTCAGGGATCCTACGCCAATGTTATGTTGCCATTTATTGGAAAGGGCTGGAATTGTATTTATTTCTGTGTTCCGTAAAGGATTTGACTTAACTGGTTCTCAATAAAATTTTATTAGGACTATTATATATTGTCATGTGCTTCTTGTTTGCTTTGGTTTAAACTTAAGAAATATATTTCTTCAATGGCTTTTTCTTTATGCACTCATTCCCTAGGGTTTGTCCCTGACTTTTTCTTCATTGTTGGGTCAAACAAGGTTTGAAGTACTTCATGAAGGTAAAAATTTATTAGAGGAAAATATTTAAAAATCTGATCATTATAGAATTAGGAAGAATCTACTAGGCTTCAAGCAAAGCAGTATATCAACCAGCTCATACATATGAGAATCCACTCTGAGGTTAGTAACTAAAGGTCTCATTCTAAAAATCGATTTCCCTGCTGACCAGTTCTGAAAGGAACTTTGACTAGAGGGGGAGATTAAATGGGGCATATTTATAAAGTGTATGTGCAGATGTTGGAAATGAGTTCTGCTGAATCACCTGGCATGACTGTACTACTTCTTTTCATGACACAGCTATTTAGTGTCACTTAGCACACCAAAATTCGCCAAATTATAAAATACTTGTTTCCATCCCCATATTACATTTTGTCCCCTGGTACATATGATTAAAATGCCTTTCATTCCCCTTGTCTATTGTTTGAATGACTCACAGTACTAAGGATAAATGCACAGTTATTTTGCTCCTTTGAGTAAAGGTATAGATGATGGCATCACATCTCTAGACGTGGGCAAGGGGGTGTGGAGAGGACAGTGCTCTGTAGAGGCCACCCAGAAACTCCAAAGTGATGCTTGCAGCATTCCCCCTAACTCTCCACAAGATTACATTTCAATTGGTAAGGACAGCTAGCTCTGTTCTCAGGTTTACCATTCCCTGGCTCATCTTCCTACCAGAAGAAAAATAATGACAGGCACTTTAAGTTGCACCACAGTTGTAACCTCATGAGCAAACAAAACTTGAAGAAGTAATTCATCTCCTGCAACTCACCTATAGTAATTTATTTTTTCCTAAACTTTGCATTAGAAAAGGCCTTTGCCTCCCTGCTTCTCATACTCTCTGAATAGAATAATAATTGTTGTGTCATTTCTTCTTTCCCAAGACAGTTCCCACTGTGGATTCAGTGTCATTAAAAGACTCATGTATTCTCTACTCTCATAAGCATCAAAGTGAGAAAAATCTACAAGTCAGTCCCCTGATAATTTGCTTTCGCATTGCGTTTCCCATTCAAATTTGCCCTCTTACTTCTGAAGCTGAGGGTCAACTAACAAGGAGGAGAACACTGGGCTTTTTTTACAGTGGAGAGCATGTTGGCTTCATTGGTCCCATTATGTAAGCTTTCCAAACACTATTTTCTAGAAGCCGTGTGCTAGCGCATCCTCTGGGACTTACTTGACGGTTCTGTGAGTAATGGAAGCAAGCAGCAAACACAATAAGCCAAGAGGTGAAATAACGAGGACAGATGAATGGATGGTAGCAGGACTGCCGCTGATAGTCAACCAGTTTAATTTCTCATTTCTACATTATGTTAACTCTTCATCCACATGCCAATTACAACCATGGTGACGTTAAATCTGCAGCTAACGTTCTGTGGGGCACTTAGTCATTATGCAGGGAAAGGCAGGACTCTTGATAAATCAGTTTATAAAGTAGTGGCACAGTTACCTAATGTCTCTTCTCTAATGGAGCTGGGATATTAAGAAAGGTATTTGTAACCAGAAAAACCCTGATATGGCTCACGGTGAAAGTTGATGGTTAATATTGATTGTTCTCTGAGGATTTGGCATTCAGGAATTAACATCACCCCCTTGCTGGTATTATAATCCGAACTGCTGGCACTGTTTATATGCTGCAGACATGCCATTTTGTTTAATAATGCCATGAGCAATGCCTTAAAACCATATTATCCCCCAAATTCAATGAACGTGTATGTTGCATGCAAGACGCCTGGCAGGGGATTCTGTGTGCGTAAGATACAGCTCAGAGTCTGGTGAAGAAGACAGGTAAAGAGACAAGCAATTACAAGGAAATGTTTTCTAATATTCCTGTTAACTCCCCAGTTAACTCCCCAGCTAGTCTTTCCCTTGTTCCACAAATTTCAAGTACATCCAAGTCTCTCCTGTGACCCATGTTTTCTGGCTGTATTTGTAGATACTGGAGTTCAGTACTCCTTCAGAGAGAAGACACTTAAAAGCCACTCAGGCAGTGCAGAAGCACTCAGGAGTTCTTTCATGTGGACCACCTTGGTGATGAGCAAGGTGGAGGGAAATGTGAGAACAAAAAGTCACCTGCCCCCAAAATTACTTGTGTTTAGTTGAACGACTTCTCAAAAACTCCCAGCATTCGGTTAGTTAATGATTTAGGTTAAATCGATTTCCTTTAGGAATCCTATAAAGATGGAATTTTTTTTTTACAATTGTATTATGCTTTATTGCTAATTTTGGAGCATAAACGTAGCTGTCTTATTTACCACCCTCTTGGAAATCACTTTATTTTTATTATTTTTTTTGTAGGTTTTTTTTTTGACATCTTTATTGGAGTATAATTGCTTTACAATGGTGTGTTAGTTTCTGCTTTATAACAAAGTGAATCAGTTATACATATACATATGTTCCCATATCTCTTTCCTCTTGCATCTCCCTCCCTCCCACCCTCCCTATCCCACCCCTCTAGGTGGTCACAAAGCACCGAGCTGATCTCCCTGTGCTATGCAGCTGCTGACAAAGCGAGAGAGAGGCATGGACATATATACATTACCAAACGTAAAACGCAAATATTTTTGAAGAGATAGTTCATCCATCTGCGATAGCACCTTAGTAAATGGTTCATGACCTACGTAGCAATTAACTTGAAGAACTTTAATCCAAACAATGTTAGTTGCACTGCCAGAATATGATAGGTACTGTCATTTAGCGAGGATTAGGAAGATAAGGTGATGCATGCTTTCAACAAAAGACTCAAGCAAAAGACTGCTGAAATCGGGAGATAAATATAAACAAGTGATTTCAGTGAGATTCGAACCTCATCAGGACTGGCTTTTAGTGAGTAATCAAAGGGGAAAGATAGTGTGTGAGAGTCACGTAAACTTGTTTAAAGAAACACTGCGGTCAGGGCTTCACCACCATCTATGCATACAAATCATTGGGAATCTTGTTAAAATGATTCTAAAATGACAGTGTGATGGGGCCTAGGAGTCTGCATTTCTAACAAGCTCCCAGACGATGCCCATGCTGCTGGCCATAGAGCCTCTGAGTACCACGGGACTAGATAATGCATCATGGAATCCCGACTCAGTAGAGAAGAAGGAAGTAAATTCAGGAGTTGGCTGATGAGTTGAGAGAATGGACGTTTGTGATCAAACAGCACATGCACTGGTAGCAAGAGCATGAAAGAGCTGGAATGACTGGAGTCTGATTTCTGATGTGACATGATTCCAAATAACGTCAAGGCAAAGAGTACGGTCTTGAGGTGATCAATATTCTGTGATGGTGACTGTAGCAAGTGAAAGAAATGGACTTGGAACAAGTATGTGTTTATAATTTTAATGGAAAAATTGCCAAGGATTTGGAATCTTTCAATCCAAAGAGTCATAAGCTTCTGGTGATATGAGAATCATGTGGAAGATAATCTGGACTAAATAATTACTTTGAGTCATCTGGAATCAATGCTTGTATGAGGAAAATTAGACCCTTCGGCCCTTTTTAGAATTTAGAAGGAGCCATGATTAGCCAGCCAATTGTTAAAGGTGTTTGAATACAAAAGCAGATCAATCACATTCCTTTCTCCAATTCTTTTTCTTAGCATGTTCTGAGTAGTAAATGTACACCAGAGGTGTCATTTACCCTTACTTGCCATCATCTGTCATTTGCCATGTTTCCTAAATGAGAATTTCATAAAGTGATGGGTCTATGGTGCCGCAGAGGTCATCTATACAGGGATACTTCAGTGCATAAGAACAGGGCTCAACCAGGAAGCTTAGAAACATCATTAGAAATAGGAAAAACCCATTAATCCTCAACTCCTAAACTGAAAGGCTTATACAAGTGAGTCTGGTCAGATACTCTTGTTCACATAATCGTATTCCCTGCATGTTCTTTACTAGGAATTGATCCAAGATTAGATGACTCACATAACCAATGCATTTTCTACCACTTATTTCAGTGACTGGACAGCATGTTTTATCTTTCACCAGTTCTCACCTGCCCAGTTAAAAATTAGTTTCATTCACACATTATTGAAATGTGTTAAAAGAACCTCTGTAGGTCTGGCTTTGATGGTCTTTTCTTCCGTTTCCTTGAAAAAGCCAAATTTATCATCTTTCTACCTGTCATTTCTTCAAGTTGACCCTTCTGCTGAGTTCCCTAATTCAGTTAATGATGTTACTAACTACCAGGGTGCTCAAGTCAAAAAACGTGAATTAACATTCTCAGACTGTTGGTTTCCAAAGTGCAGTCTCTGGCCCAGCAATGTTAATTAGCATTACCTGGAACTTGTTAGAAATGCAAATTCTAGGACCCAGCAAAGACCAACTAAGTCAGATGTGCTGGTATAGAAAGCAATCTGCTTTAACAACCCCAGGTGATTCTAATCACAGTCAGGTTTGAGAAAAATTAAATTTAAAAATAATGAGGTTAACATTATACTGTAGACATTTAATTTAAAATTTAGTGGTTTTGGTGCTTTGTGACCACCTAGAGGGGTGGGATAGGGAGGGTTGAAGGGAGGGAGATGCAAGAGGTAAGAGATATGGGAACATATGTATAACTGATTCACTTTGTTATAAAGCAGAAACTAACACACCATTGTAAAGCAATTATACTCCAATAAAGATGTTAAAAAAAAATTAGTGGTTTCAATTTTCTATTTTCTTGTATTTTAGAACACACACAACTACTGTAGGCCCATGAAAAATACCTAGGCCCAAGGCACTGTGTTATTACCTAATGGGCAAAATGATACTGCTCTGGTTGATTCCCTCCACAAAGATGTTCTTGGAACAATGGGTACCCCATGATTGTCTTGCTGCTGAGAAAGGAAGCACTCTGGATAGAATACTTTCTGAAATAACCTGTTTAGATATATGTCTTCCCCCACCAGACCCTCCACTCCTTCCAAAGGGCCCCGTCCAAGTACTGAACCCACTGTGCATATAAAGAAGGTGACACATAGAGGGCACTCAGAAAGTGCGTGTTTATCAAACTGAATATGGCTCGACCAGCAGGAGAAATGGACTTAGAAGCCTTTTCTTAGGTTTATTACATGCTGATTAATGATCTTATGTTTAACTTAGTTCTGTTTTCTGTTTTGTTTAGTACAGCTTTGCTAGATTGATTTAATAGTTAACAGTCTAGTTAGTAAAACCTGAGTATTAATGAGCTGATAATATAATGAAAAACAAGATTTTGTCCAGCAGATGTCAGTAGAGCTCAGTTTAATAATTTCAACTGTTAATGAACTTAAAAAATTAATGGAGATGATGGGAGGGAGAAAATACTTGCAGCCAGAATAGGATTTTTTTTTGTTGACATTTGAGGAAATGGTGTCTACGTCAAAAAATCCACACAGTATTTCAGGCATCTTGGAAATGCTGCAAGTATTAACTTTAAAACAAACATGGCCTTAATGGTAAATTTCTTCTACTTCAAAGTTCAAAGCAGTTTAAATTGGACATTAAGTTATTGGGTTTTTTTGTGGGTTTTTTTGTTTGTTTTTTTTTGCAGTACGCGCGCCTCTCCCTGTTGTGGCCTCTCCTGCTGCGGAGCACAGGCTCCGGACGCACAGGCTCAGCGGCCATGGCTCACGGGCCCAGCCGCTCCACGGCATGTGGGATCTTCCCAGACCAGGGCACGAACCCGTGTCCCCTGCATCGGCAGGTGGACTCTCAACCACTGCGCCACCAGGGAAGCCCCTAAGTTATTGTTAACCAGAGCCAAAATCGTGAGACACGAAGAGAGTGCAAGGCTGTATATTTAAGATTATATAAATGTGGGTTATGGTGCTGGTTGAGACTCTAAAGGTCAGACTTTATTTCACTTCACTAGTTATGTGGATCACTCTTCTTTCTTGAGAGCAATATTAAGCCATACTCTTATACTTTAAGAAATATAAAGGTCTTTCCATGACTTTACTTAAAAGGAGAGAGGGCAAGGTAAAAGGGAGCCAGAAGTATTGTAGTTTTTTTAATTGAAGGAAAATTCACTTAAAATTCATCAAACCCAAAAGAGACTGATGAAGCCGTGACACTGAAAAATTATTATAATTATCATTTGTATTATTAGGCTTTTCTTAGCTCTGAACGTCTAATTTGTTTATACCTAAGAAAGATCTTTCGAGTGAGCCTTAGAAGGCCTATCTCTAACTAGCATTGTGGCTGGGAATCAGGCCTTCTATCTTTTGGCCTCTCTCTTTCCAGGCTCCTATCCCCTTCCAGCCTCCAGTGTTCTTCTCTCCCCGCTCCAACCACACCTTCCTTTCAGTGCCTTGAGGGCAGATACATGAAATCCTGACGAAGGACTTCTTTGGTGGTCATTACTTAGATGTCTGTCAGGGCTGCCACAGGGATGGGGCAGAGGTATTAGGAGAAGGTGGAGTGAGAGTCCTTCAGGCAGCCTGCCTCACTTTAACTAGGACAGGTCCATTCTAATCCACTGGATGTTATGGTAGCTATTCCTATTTTATTGGCTTATTCTCAGCCAGAAGTAAATGAAATGGATTTCTTGATGCTCAGTCCCCTCCAATACGCATACACACACACACACACACACACACAGTCAAACTCAGAGCTCTGTCACGATTTTCTTCATAACCCCCTTTACTCTCTCCCACCCACAGTCCCACCAAGCCTCAAATTGCCCTAAGAGTCCCTAATGTACCATGCACGACAGATAGGTAATTTTATAAAAATCAACTTCCTCTGCAGCAGCCTAGTTACTGTACTTTTAAATTACCATATCTTAATGGGGAGAAAGGAAGTTTATATTCTCAGCAATATTAGAGGATAAAGAAAGGCAGGAAGCAACTGACTTTTGTTAATAACTTTGCTGGAAAGTGACAAGGCAACATCTGGAATACTTATTACCTATTTGGCATGCCGTTCATCTCCATGGATAAGATTCAACATGACAAGCTCTGTCAAAAGGAAATAAGCTCTATCTAGTTAAATTAGAATGATTAGGGTCATTTAGACAGAGGAAGTTTAATTTGTATGGGTCCAGAAAATTTATACAAACTGGAATAAATACCTAAGCATTTAATCTTCCCTGAAGCTCAATTTAAATTGAAAGAGACGATAACACAAGTCTATAATGAGATGAGACATATTAGAAATTAATCTAACTGTTACTGCACTGTGAGCAATTGGCCCAAGAAATCAAAGAATGTTTCACTTGCAGTTTGTACACACTAATAGAAGAAAACGTTCCGCTACAACTCATTAACCGTTCTATTCTTTTATGAAGCCCTTGAATGGAAACGTGAGCATCCAGAGTGTACTTGAATATTTTTTTGCTGCTTTTTAAAAATTCTCCTACCAAATTGATGCTGCAAAGTAAATGTCAACAGAATTCAATCCTAACCTTACCTTCTACAACGGGGGCATTAACCTTTCTGGTGTCATGGACACCTTTCACAGTCTGTTGAAAGCTATGGATTCCTTCTCAGAATAACATTTTAAATATACAAAATAAAATACATAAGTGTTTTGTTTTAAATATTTAAATAATATTTTGATATGTAGGATTACAAAGGAAATCAACTACATTGAAATACAGATAACAAAGTCATTTTAAATGGGATGTAGTACATGTGCTTCTTTATTAGGACATCTAATAACAAAATCTGGTGATTCATCTAAAAACTAATGTAATATTAAAGCACTGATGAATAGAAATAGCTGCTATCATGTCATATAAAAATATGGGTGATTACTATCAATGATAAAGCCTCAGGTAGTGCAAACACAACTGTTTGTTGCCTACATTAACAACTGAGGGAAATGCATAATTTCACCTAGAACTTAGTGAAAATTAATATGTGATTGTTTTCCATCCATGTTTTTAGACCACCAAATCTATTTAACGACCACCAAGGGTTGGTTAAGAACTCTGTTTCTATAGTTAAGTAGATGGGTTATGATGCAGTTAAGAGGACTAAGGGGTGCTCACCGGCACGTGTTGACAGCAAAAACAGGACGCAAAGCGGGATTGGCAATTTCTTAGCTAATTAACAGCCTGGTCAGATATGAAGGCTAAATTACCCGTCTTGATCACAGAAGAACTGCCAAATCTCTGTTTCACTCCGTGCCATGTAGCCCAGCCTAGACTGATTCTCATTACCTGTTTTAAAGAACTGCTCAGAGCCTAAGTCATTTAGCTAATTCTATATCTTAGGGTACTCTCTTATTTACAATACCCTTTTCACCTGTAATGTAGCAGTAATAAATCTTGAAGTGTTCTTATAAACTCTTTATCACCTTCTTTATTGTAAACAGCATAATACCATCCTCGAAAAGGTCGTGTTTCATTCAACAACATTTATTCACTGCCTAGTCTATGCTAATGCTGTGAGAGCTCAGTGCTAGAGAGTAAGAGCTGACTTTGGCACTGTCTTGCCTTTAGAGAACTCATAAACTACTGGGAGAATCAAATGAGTAAACAGGGCTGCCCTGGTGGCACAGTGGTTGAGAGTCTGCCTGCCGATGCAAGGGACACGGGTTCGTGCCCCGGTCCGGGAAGATCCCACATGCCATGGAGCGGCTGGGCCCATGAGCCATGGCCGCTGAGCCTGTGCGTCTGGAGCCTGTGCTCCGCAACGGGAGAGGCCACAAAAGTGAGAGGCCCGCGTACTGCAAAAAAAAAAAAATGAGTAAACAACCAAATCCAACACTAAGTTGTAATTCTCACAGTAAATATTATCAAGTACCATCAGACTGCAGAAGAGACACAGTCCTTCTGAGGCTGGAGGAATAAAGACAACTGCAGAAAGGGAAGCCAGGATAGTTGTCGCAAAATGTGGAGAATTATGGAAGACAAGGAAGCATGGGCACACCAGGCAGGGGGATTAGGATCTTCAGGGGCCATGCAAAGATGTGAAAAGGAACGGCATGTTTAAGGAAAGGGTGAGGTGGGAGGTAAGTCCAAGGATGTAACTGTGAAAGGGTCTTGGGTTTCTTGTTCGCAGCTTGGATATTATTTTGTTGGCCAGTGGTTATCTGAACTGGCATCACCAGCATCACCTGGGAATCTGTTGGAAGTGCACATTCTCGGACCCCATCACAGGCCGACTAACTCTGAAATCTAGGGAGTGAAACCTATCAATCTGTAGTTTAACAAGCCCTCCAGCTGATTCTGATTTACACTAAAGTTTGAAAACCACTGCCATCAATATTAGGGGGCCATATCACCAGTGAAAGTTTCAGAAAAACCATCCTCTTTTATCTTCAGCATAGTGAAAGAAAAGGCTGGATTTGCCAGTGGAAAGATGCTTTATGCTCCACATGGAAGAGGAGTGGTAGAAAGGAAAGGCTGGAGGCAGGAAGGTCATGAGGAGGCTCCAAGGAAAGCCCCAGGGAAGGACCAGGACCCAAGAAGCAGCAGTGAGGTGGAGCAGAAGGGATGGACTTGTGAGAATGATGGGTGGCAGCCAGCTGGACATGGGAGATGAGGGGAGGAAAATGTAAAGGATGACCTATTTTTTTTAGTAACTGCCTTAAGAGTCTTGTTAGGAAGTCCCTGTGGAGACTAGCACACTGGCTTTTGATAATGTGGTCAGAAGTCACATTCCAGGTTCTTTTACAATTACAGCTTAGAAAAGGAATACATAGGCCCACTCTTAGTGATTGATAATGCATATATTTGCGCTGCTTTAGGAAACAGCCTATCCAAGACCCGGGACTTTAAGAACAAAAAGAAGAACATACTAATCAAAAAAACCTGATATTGGCCTTCTTGTGGAAGTGACTGATTCCAGGGTCAGGGGAGGGGAAATACAAGAGGAGCCTGGAACATCTTTTGGTGCCACAAAGCAAGAAATGCTTGAAAAAAGGTTGAGGAATGTTGACATGACAGGAGCCTCAGCTCCTAAGGGCCACATGCTGAAACAATTTAGCAAGAAAATAATAGTACAGGTATAACTCGGAGATATTTTGGGTTTGGTTCCAGGCCACTGCAATAAGGCGAATATCACAATAAAGAAAATCACACGACTTTTTTGGTGTTCCAGTGCATATAAAAGTTATGTTTACACCATACTCTAGTCTATTAAGTGCAGTAGCATTGTGTCTAAAAAAACAATGTACGTACCTTAATTAAAAAACACTTTATTGCTGAAAAATGCTAACCACCATCTGAGCCTTCAGCAAGTCATAGTAGTAACATCAAAGTTCACTGACCACAGATCACCATAACAATGATAATAATAAAACTTAAAAGTGTGAAATATTATGAGGATTACCAATAGAAGTGAGCAAATGCTGTTGGAAAAATGGCACCAATAGACTTGATGCAGGGTTGACACAAACCTTCAATTTGTAAAAAATTCGATATCTGCAAATCACAATAAAGCAAAAGCACAATAAAATGAGGTATGCCTGTATTGGATGATGACCCAGAAGCACATCACTTTTGTAGTATTCTTGCCAAAAATATATATATAACCTCAATCTTATTATGAGAAAACATCAGACAATACAAATTGAGAACATTCTACAAAATACCTGAGCAGTACTCTTCAAAAGTGTCAAGGTCATGAAAGTAAAGGAGAGACTGAGGGACCGTCACAAATAGGAAGAGACTAAAGGGACAGGACAACTAAATGTGTGGGATCCTGAACTGCATCCTAAAACAGAAATAGACTAGCGGTGAAAATTTGGTGAAAAATAGGTAAATTTTAAGGAAAGTCTGTACTTTAGTTAATAGTATTGTAAGAGTGTTAATTTCCTGGTGTTAATAACTGTATATTGTAAGGTTCAATATTAAGGTAAGGTGGATGAAGGCTAGATGGGGGGCTCTACATACTATTTTTACAATCTTCCTAAAAGTCTAAATTTATTTCAAAATCAAATTTTTTATTTATTTATTTATTTTTTGTGGTACGTGGGCCTCTCACTGTTGTGGCCTCTCCCATTGCGGAGCACAGGCTCCGGACACGCAGGCTCAGCGGCCATGGCTCACGGGCCCAGCCGCTCCGCAGCATGTGGGATCTTCCCGGACCGGGACATGAACCCGTGTCCCCTGCATCGGCAGGCGGACTCTCAACCACTGCGCCACCAGGGAAGCCCCAAAATCAAATTTTTAAATAAAATAAATAACTGCCATCATTTGAATCCTCTCACTGACCTGCGGAACTGATCCAGTTAGACAAATAACACTAGATAGCCCTTTTCTTGGAAGGTCTAATGGCTACAACCCACTGCAATTATCTTGAGGCTGGGAACTCTACCCTTTGTTTCTTCATTCCCTAAAGAACTAGAGGCAGATTTACTTTGAAGCTTCATGAAGATTAAACTTCAGAGTTGCTCACTGGCACAGGCCCCACTGAGCACTAAGAGTGGCTGGGAGCTGTTGAATGTTCTATCTAGGTTAGGGGGAAAGCCGGGTTTCATTCAGAAGCATTTCTATGTAAGCAGTTCTGGTAAATTGCCTATAGAGAGCTCAGAAGAAAGGGGCTTAAATCTCTAAGCTTCAGTAACTTGTTATGATTTCTTTTCTCACTCGAAATAAATATTCACTTTCACACCGAAGTTTGTATTTATAATTGCCTT
This sequence comes from Mesoplodon densirostris, assembly GCF_025265405.1. Classification (NCBI taxonomy): domain Eukaryota; kingdom Metazoa; phylum Chordata; class Mammalia; order Artiodactyla; family Ziphiidae; genus Mesoplodon; species Mesoplodon densirostris. The sequence continues at coordinate 27,314,159 of NC_082668.1, forward strand.
TTTGTAAAGTGGGTCCCCCAAATTATAGAAAATCCAGTTCCAACAAACCTGGATAAGCTTCTGTACCTAGCATAGGTGCTCAATAAACATTTCAATTAAATTATTAGAAAAATAACCCCCACTTCTGTAAAATGGAGTTGATGATATTGATTAGTCACCTAACAGCAGACTTGGAAAGGACTAATTTGGGAAAGATTTTTATACAATAACAATTCTCTATACAAAACCTTTAATCTTTAAAGGTACTTTTACGTTTACACTCATAGCATGTTAGCACTTTCAAAATCCTTAGAGATTTTTGAACATTTCCTTTTGCAAATGTGTGAACAGTCAGTCCCAAAGAGGTTAGGCAACTCAAGGACACACAGCTAGTGGCAGATTGATTGGGGGTGGAGGTGTACAAAGTACTGATTTTAGTACTTTGAAGGTTAGAGGAGGGTTGTCAGGATTTCTATACATTCCCTAGAACAAAGTCTTCTACTTTTTCCTCTTACTGGTAACTATTATCCCAGAATAGTAAAAGATAGCTTTGCCCCTTTTTGTACCCTTTACACAACATAGTGCAATTTTAAAGGACAATTAAATATTAAGCTAGCCTAGTATACCAAACTAGCCTAGTAACCAAACTCTTTGCAAAACTCTAAAGTCTAAGCAACCATGCAGCTGTATTAAGAGAATAAAGCAGAGTAATATAGGGTAGGAGTTGGAGTTGGGTTGAGATTAGAGTTAAGAGGAATGTTCCTTAGGGGCTGCAGAATCTCCTGCAGGCAGGTATGTGCTCCAGGGAACACTTGATGCCCACAGACTTTTGCAGTGACTGCAGTCTGTCGCCATTTCACAGTGACTCCAGGCTGAAACCAAAATCCACTGTTAGTTAATCCCCCATCAATCTGAAGCCAAGCCTAGAAATAGTTCCACTGCTGCTTTAATGGCATTTGGGATGGGAGCAAATGTTCTACACGGTGGCGCCTGTTGGCTCTAATCAGATAAATTAAGGAGTTGAGCGTGTTTCCACCATTTGGTTTAGTTTTATTTTAGTCCCTAAGTCCCCTTGCTCCCATTTTAAGGCCTGGCACTTTCTCACTGGCGAAGCCCATACTGCCTTATCACTGAGAGAAGCTTCCTTAAGTAGAAGCACCACATGCCATACTCATCCTGAGGGACAGCCAGTGTCCAGCAAACCAATTGTGCAGCTGTTCTGCAAGATGACAGAGGCCATCTCATTGTTTGGACATGCTTAAAATCATCACCCTTCAAAAATAAACTGTGAAGTCTTCTTGAGAGAGAACACTGGGTGCATTTTTAGAGTTAAAGGGTGTTTCTCAAGATTGGGATGTAAAGTTTGGGCAAATTGACTCTGGCTCTGTTTATAGAGAGAGTATAAGGTTAGAGTTTAAGAGTAATACCTAATTTCATCTTTGAAGAGAGTTACTACACAAATCACAGTTTTTCCTCCATTGCAGTAATATTCAGATGAATCACATTACTTTGACGATAACTACTGGTTTGGACCTACAAAAAACTACAATTTTATATAGTCCACATAAATATGTATTTGTATCTTCAGATAATTGGTTCAGCTCTCTCCTTTTACTTCCCTGTGTAGATACCTCTTGGAATTCCTAATAGCAGGAAAAATCCCCAAATCACAAAAAAACTGCAAATGACATTGTTCTGGGGTTACTAGGAACCTTCTTCTATAGTTATAGTTGATTCAGTGCTGACATGAAACAGCTTCTCTTTGTAAGTTCATATATTGCCCTCAAATATATATAAAGAAAGTAGGGACTTCCCTGGTTGCACAGTGGTTAAGAATCCGCCCGCCAATGCAGGGAACATGGGTTCAAGCTCTGGTCCAAGAAGATCCCACATGCCGCGGAGCAAGTGGGCCCCTGTGCTACAACTACTGAGCCTGCGCTCTAGAGCCTGGGAACCACAACTATTGAACCCATGTGCCACAACTACTGAGCCCACATGTTGCAACTACTGAAGCTCACATGCCTAGAACCTGTGCTCCACAACAAGAGAAGCCACCGCAATGAGAAGCCCACACACCGCAACGAAGAGTGGCCCCTGCTTGCCACAACTAGAGAAAGCCTGCGCGCAGCAATGAAGACCCAACACAGCCTAAATAAATAAATAAATAAATAAATAAATAAATAAAATACAAGCAGGTGAATATGGAATAAAAGAAAACAGTACTAATTGCCATTAGTTTTGTTTTCTCCCTCTTCCTATCTGCCTAGTTAGCTATAAACTGTGAACCCATGCTATTGACTATAGAAAGTCTTATGCCAGTCAAGTCATTTCACCAATGATAAGTCTATCTTTTATTTTAGAGATGAACTATTGGCATTGGAATAGCATTTACATTCCTAGCAGAAGATTGGTATAATGGCAGAAAAGATTTCAATCCTGGTTCCAATACTTACAAGTTGTGTGATTTGGGACAAACTGCTTAACATTTCTGGGACTTCAGATTCCCCAAATGCAAAATGGGGACAATGACATGGATTTCCATTTTATAGGGCAGTTGTAAGTGTTCCACAAGATAATGTATGATGCCTGGCCCCCAGGCTCCTGGTGAGCACTCCGTGAATTTTCTTTCTTTCTTTTTCTCTTCCTTCCTTCCTTCTTTCCTTCCTTCCCTCCTCCCTTCCCTCCTTCCTTCCTTCCTTCCTTCCTTTCTTCCTTCCTTTTAGAGCATGATGTTAAAGGAACAGACAGACAGCTGTTTATCCTTTCTGGAAGGAGTGAGGAGAAAGAAAAGCTGAGCAGTGCTTATTCTTCTATGTTTATCCCACTATCTTTCTGTTTGTGCCTTTCACATTCTGCTTCTTTTCTACCTTCCTTGGAGTAACGGCAAGAAATTACCAATCCCTGCTGCTATAGCAGTTTCATGAGCCTTTGAATTCAAAGGATTTGAGACCAGATAGAAAACTTGACAACAAATCTTGAAAATCAGCTTTACCTGAAAATCATTCAAAATGGCTTTCCAAGGAGGCATAAGGAGGCCTTCTGGGATGTTGAGAGTATTCTATAACGTGATCTAGGTGGTAGTAAAAATTTATTGTGCACTTTAAGTAAATTGCTCCTCAATAAAAAAGAAAATTAGGAAAACAAAAGCCAATTTAAGTTTCACAATTGGTTGGTCCTTTCGGTAGATATCAGTCTAACAGTGAAAGAGAGAGGTGAGAGCCAAATCTCCTGGTAACCTGGCTACTAGGTTGGAATATTATCTAAGAAGCAAATCTCAGACAGAATTCTGTCATTCATACATGCATCAATTGATCAGCAGTCACAAAGACATCCATACAGGCATACAGCCTGTTCTGGGAAGCTTTGTGAAGTCCAGCTCACTGGACTTTAGACACACAAATGAGCACCTTGCACAAAACGGTGTCCCAAGGCAGATACAGTGATGCTCTAGAGGATCATCAACTTGGTGATCAGGGCCGTCAACTGAATTCCTGGTTAAGTTGTAGGAACCAGCAAAAAATCAGTCCTTGGAATAGAGCACCTTCCAAAGGGTGTGGTATTGTTGATGTTTCCATATTTATAAATCCCTTTCTAGAGATGCCTGTTCTATATTTCCAGCCAAACCACATATCTTTTTTTTTTTTTTTTTTTTTGGTACGTGGGCCTCTCACTGTTGTGGCCTCTCTCGTCGTGGAGCACAGGCTCCGGAAGAGCAGGCTCAGCGGCCATGGCTCACGGGCCCAACCGCTCCGCGGCATGTGGGATCTTCCCGGACCGGGGCACGAACCTGTGTTCCCTGCATCGGCAGGTGGACTCTCAACCACTGCGCCACCAGGGAAGCCCCGAACCACATATCTTTAACACCACTCAATTCACCACTGAAAACGCATCTCTAACTCCCCTCGTGCAAGTTAATGAACTCTCTTAACGTGGATTCAGAGAGCAACATTTGAAGGACTTATTGTCTTTGGAGTCCACACTCTTTGGAGTTTCGAATGCTAACGAATCACTGATGTAAGGAGCATTCCTGCTCCTAGGGAACATATTAAAATAAATTATATACATATATATCATATTCTCTGTTTTAATGTATTTAAAATTAAATTACAGACAATATGCTTGATATGCGTTCTGCATTACACATTCAAGTACACAGCCTGGACTGTTGAAACAGCAATAAAAGTTACCCTCCAAGGATCAACACTGACATCCCATTCTCCCCTCCTCCACCCTTCTCCCCAGGAGCAGAAGCTTAGATATAAGCCTTGGGCAAAATGGAGTCATAAAACACATATACATGAACCCGTAAATCATAAAGATTTAGTGGAAAGGCACTAGAGCAAACACTTTGTAGTAGACCTGTGTTCCTCCTGGAATTCTCCTTTATACGGTGTTCTTTCTATCTCTCCCCTCTCTCCCTTGCAGCCGACTGGTATGGTAAATGGGGCCTGGAAGTGTCCCCCATCCCACTTTGGATGTCAGACAAGGCCTGGTAGAACCAGATGAAGGAAAACTTAAGGTTCAGGCCAGTTCTGTTTGGGGAGTTAAGGATATTGCTCTGGTTTTTCTGTATGTTTCCTTACCTCCTTCTCTAGCAATTAAAGGTAAGCTACAAAGCCTCATAAAGACCTAGGCAAAAGGAAAATAGAAGCAGGTCCTTTACACGTGCATCAAATCTTAAAAGAGTAAAAGGAGTACTTTTTTTTTACTTGAGTAAAACTCACACTGATCTGACAAAGTAAAAGACCAGGGGGATTCAGAGGGAGTCAGAATCAAATCCCTAGAGACTAATAAGTTGTATGTATGCTTGGAGCATTTCTCAGTATTCTAGCAAGAGTGGCCATGCAGTATCATCAAGACCCAAGTTTGCATCTGCAGCCTAGAGCTGTGCCACACAAACCCTAGACACTCATTCCTGTCAAATATTTATAGTTTCTGCTGTTTAAAATCTGTCTGAGCAAGAGTTACAAGAAAGAAGAGAGAAAAAAAATAAACTGGTATATCTGCTGATAAAACTCATACTCAAACTTGCCAGGGCAAGTACAAAATGTTACAAATTCTACAATTATATTACCATTACATTTGTTAAAACAATGAAAAAATATGTGACATCAGCTTTCAAAAGATATTCCACTGAGATCAGGCACTTAATAGCCTCCACACTGAAGAGTGCTTAAGATAAAACATTTTATTTTTGAGCCATCTAGATTTCTAGTTGGAAAGCCTTCCTGGTTCCAGATGTCTTATTGCTATGAACATTTCCCAGCATCATTTTCTTGGACTTTTTCCCCATTCATTTTATTCTGAGCTGCTTAGGAGAAAAGAATATTGTTCACATAATCTCTGGGAATGGAGAATAAAAAGACTAAGAGAAGAGAGTTCAGAAATATTCTGCTGGTGTTCATTTTAATACCATAGCTGAAGCTTTGTCCCTTTCCCTTTGAATCCTTCACACAATCAACAAGATGTGTTTCAGGACTAATTACACAAATACCAGCTTAAGCCCCATTATATTCTACAATAGCCTCAATTAAATGCAACCGTTCTGAATTTCAAAGAGAACTTTGCACTGCCTCAAAAGCTCCAATTGAAAAGAAAACATGCGCGTCCAGAGAATTCCATGCAAAATGTTAAGTATTAACGATTTCAAAGAGACCCTCAGACTTTTAGAAACGTTTGTCATTAAATTTAGTTACTAAGAGCACTAAATTTTAAAAACATTTAAACCATTCTGGGTACATATTAATTCTTATTATGAGTTACTTATTTGATTTGCAACATTTACTAAATAAACTGATATTTATATTTTAATTAAAGAAAAACCCTGCAACTGTTGACTATAAAACCATTATGAAATTAATTAAGAAAACACTAAAATCAGAAACCCATCAAGGAAAGCAGCAAAGGTGAATTGAGGACTTCTCATGAGATGGCATTTTCTCAGTGTAGGAAACCCTAGGATGTGGTTTAGCCCTCTTCCCCTCCTCTAATTGGAACTCATGTATTATTTATTCAAAAAGTATTCATTAAACATTTCTGCCAGGTCTATCCAAGTTCTGACACCCATAATCCAGTTTGACAACAGCTTTACCCAAAACTGGAAACATCTGAGGCATTTCTTTACTATATGAGTGACACTTATGACCTCTGAGGGAAGTCCCACCAAAAACATGACATTCTGAGTAAATTCCATGGGAAATATAGCAACTGTGGGTAAGCAACACTGGTCACTATTTATCACAGTCATGGAGGAAGCCAACCAGAAGAAAAAATTGAATTTTCTCCTGTCCCTGACGTTTTCATTAAAATTCCCTCAATCAGAAGATGAAATGGAATGAAAAGAAGCAGAGCGAGCAGTAACTGTGGGAAGAATCCTGATCTTGCCTGAATCTCCAGGTTGTTACTGGAGTCTACCTTGAATGGGGATCCATGAACTTTCTATAACCCACATGTTAAGGCTGTATGGTTACGTAAAATTGCTAGAAATCTTGTTTTGAAATTTTCATTCAAGGACATGAGCCATTCAAATCCTAATAAAGATTTGAGGGGGCATGAAGAAACTTAGGTGTGATGGATATGTTTATTAAATTGATTGAGGTGATGGTGTCACAGATACAGATATAGGTAGATATATCCATATAAACAAACTGTACACTTTAAACACATTCAGTCTCTTGTATACCAGTTAAGCCTGTTAAAGCTGTTTTAAAAAGTAAACTAAAATAGATCAATAATGAAAAATAATTTGAGAAAGAGGAAGACAAAATTTTAAATGAGTTTTAGAATTAGGCAAATAATTATTGTTAATATCAAAATGTTTTTTGAAGAAGATTCATAATCGAAAAAATAATACTCTGAGTCTACAATTCCAGATTACATCAACAAATTCTAGGAAATGAGAAGGTAAATGCATACTTAAATGTTCATCTTTCTTAGGGGGAAGCTAGTAGAAACTGCTTAATTGCTAAAATTCATAGTGAAGTATATTTGTAAGTATCTTTAATGTAAAGTTATCCAACAGTGGGTGTAAAACTCCTAAGTAGTAAAAAAAAAAAAAAAGGCAAAAAATTAAATAAAGAAAATGTGATCAACCTTTAAAGACAGAAAGGTTTATGTACACTAGATTCATTTTTAAATAAAATTATAGTGAGAAGATGAAATATACAAAGTTGATACTAGTGACACTAATTTCCCTTCTTTAATGGGATTTTATTGCAAACACTTAATGCCACCAGAAAGCACTTACAGGGTTGGCTTCCAGAATATTTTACAATCATGTCACTTAGCACAGGCCTGTTCTGTGAATATTAATAGCCTGATTTCAAGCTGTTCATCAACAGTGAACTTCAAGCATGCTAAGAACTCTTTGCAAAGCTTGAATTTAGAGAAAGAGATCTTATAGCTGAGAGTCTAATTTCTTCTTTAAAATATAAAAATGAGAGAACTGGAGAAAATAGGGAGGTGCTTGGTTTCTTCTATTGATCATACAATTAGCACTAAATGTATTTTAATTTAAACATAACCATCAACATACTTGAATATGATATTTCTCCAAAATGGACTCAGTGGGAAAATCATCCTTCTGTATTGCATGGTTATTGTGCAACTATAGTGATTGTCCCTTGAGATTTTAGCACAGGCATAGAGAAATAGACCAAAAGGGCACAGTAGAAACTCCAGAAACAGATTATCAGGTATATGGACATGTTGTTTATAGGAAGTGTTACAAACCAGTAGGGGGAAAGAAGAACTGTTCAATACATAGCCTTGAGACATTTTATTATTCCTATGTTTAAAAAAAGTCACTATTTTACGTCATACTCAAAAGCACAGAAATATGGAAGACAATATGGGAAAATACCTTAAAGAACTTGGATTAGGAAAAAATTTCTTTAGAATGATTTCTTAAACAAAAAGCACAAGCCCTAAAAGAAAAGATTAATAAAATTGACAACTTTAAAATTTAAAACCTGTATATAACAATATATAAATAAACAGATATATTAGAGAGAGAGAGAGCATATTTACAAACCATATAAAAATTATTTGTATTCAGAATAAAGAGCTCATTCAAATGAATAAGAAAAAGACAAAAAACCTAGTCATAAAATGGGCAAAGGTTATATACAGGCAGTTCACAACAGGTAACTCTAAATGGCCAATAAGCATATCAGTAGCCATGCTCAACCTCATTAATAACTAAAATGCTAATTAAAGTAAGGATATTAATTTATTCCATTCAGATTAACATATATTTTTAAAGCCTAATTTTTTTTCAAGTTTTAGTGAGAACTTGTAGCATCAGGAATTCTCAAATATGATAGGAATGTTCAATTAAGTTCTGTCTTTGGAGATCAATCCAATAATATGTAGCAAAGTTAATACCTGTATCCTATGGACTAGCAAGTCCATTCTATATACCTTAAAGAAACTCTTGCAGGTACACAAAGACATACATACAAGAATGCTCAAATGGCACCAACAGGAGAATGGATAAATAAATTCTGTTGTATTTGTACAGTGAAATATTATACAGTCATGAAAAACGACTGATTAGAGCAACAAGTATCAGTATGGATAAATCTCAAAAACAATTTTGAATGTATGAAGTGAAATACAGAAGTATATGTATAATTTAAGTCCCTATATTTTTATATGGATTAAATACTTTATAATTTTTATAGGCAAGGAAACAGAATAAAGAGTTTCATTATGAGTACCAGTAAACAGACAATTGGTATCCCTTTTCAGTGTGCCCCATGGCAGCTATATTAGGCATAGGGTTAACTCAAAGTCCACAATGGGTCTTATGTTAACCAAAATTTCTTGAGAGGGCATTTATATTTACACGTGGTTATCCATTAAAAAAAAAAAAAGGTTAGAGTTTGACAACATTAAAGGCAGGCAAGTAATGCAGAAGCCTCAGTAACATCCCTTTAAATTTGCACAGTGAATCTCAGTATCTCCTGGCACATCTAAACTGTTAGAGGCTGCATCTAGAAGTGTTAAAGAAAAAGCAAAAGAAAGGAAAAGAAGATAATCAGCTGGACTAACTGGAGAAGGCTAACTATATGTGAGTAGGGTTACAAGATTTAGCAAATAAAAATACTGGGTGCTTAGTTAAGATTGAATTTCAGATAAACAACAAATAATTTTCTAGTATAAGTATATTCTAACATAAAGGCACTCTCATAACTCAGAAATTCACTCTGAGCATGGGAACCAGATCCCACATGACACAACTAAGAGCCCGGGTGCTACAACTAAGACCCAGTGCAGCCAAATAAATAAATAAATAAATATTTTTTTAAGAAAACAATTTAACGATTATGAATGCTTAATACAACAGTCCCTTTACCAGGTATTGGGGCTATAAAGGTGAATAAAAAATGATCTCTTGTTCCAGAAGGGCTCATTTTTTGTGTGTGGAAGATAGTGACAAACCATATAAGCAAACAATCACAGCACAACCTGGAAAGTTCTGTAACTGAGCTGTGTGTGAAAGATGTAGTCAACCACCTGATCAGAGATCATCAGCGGACCTACAATTCCTTTTCTGTCAAATGCCAGATGCCTTAGCCTTCCATTTAAGGACCTCCATGATCTAGTCTGGAGATGTCTTTGTAGCTTTATATTTTACCCCTCCCTCTGCATATGTACTTTATTCTCACATTTCCTTGAAACTTAGGTACTTCTTTTTGGTCTAATCCTCTTCGATGTTAGTTGAAAACAATTTTTTCTCTCATACTAACACAATGAGTCAAGTGAAAACCAGTCAAGTGCAGTACTGTTTAGCAGAGGGTTAAGGGAAGCACTTCAGTCATGTCCTTCAGGATTAAATGCTTTAGGTCACACTGTTCTGGCCAGGCCTCTTCCTTATCCACTCTCCAAAATCCAATACAACCTTTGAGGTCTAATGCAAAATAAACTTCCTTCCCAAATTTTCACCATTCCCCTCAGTCAGAATTAGTTTCTCCCTCCTCTATTCTACCAAGAAAGCTTACTTAGACCACTGTTAGGGAAACTAAACTCAGTGGCTTTAAACAATAATTACCCATCTGTCACCTGCAGTAGACGGGAACACAGTTTATTCATTTTCATCACCCCTACACATAACATACGGTACATGTTCAGTAAATGCTTGTACTACCTTTCCAAATGGAGCTAGGCTATTATTTCTATAATGCAAATAAACAATCATGATGACAAAATCCCTTCTCAGGCATGTGCCTGAGGATAAGGTTTTGAATCCAGTTGAGACATGAAAACTTGACACATATTTTTTGAATTAAGTGACCCAAAATTGGCAATACAACATAGCCCAGATGAAAAGATAACTAGGATATATTGTGAAACAAAACAAAAAAAGTTGCACAACAATATGTAAAATATAATCTTGTTTTTATAAAAAAAAACATGTTATTATTAATGTTAGGCTATGTATAGAAAAAATGCGAAAAATATATACTAAACCATTATTGCTTAGAGTGGAATTATGGAAAATTTATCTTTTCTAAATTATGGACTTCTGCAGTATTTAAATGGTTTACAATGAGCAGGTATTAGTTTTACAAACAGAAAAGCAATAAAATTTTTATTAACCTACATTAACCAACCCAAAGAGTCTTGAGTTATGGAGTCTTTTGCCCACTATTGTTTTCATGTTAAAATTTTTACTTTTGCCTAGCATAAAAAATAAGACTTTCCCGAAGGTAAATGACTGGCAGCAAATCTATTGTTAAAGTAAATAAACCCAAACACTTCCCATGCCTTTCTTCTCTTTTGTATTGGAGTCCCCAAGAAAACAGCAACCTGGAATCAGGACATTAGGACTCATATAAAAGGCAAAAATAGTCAACCAAAATTATTTCCTGGTTTGTTTGTTTTTTCTGTCCTTATTAGTCTGACAAACTTAGGTACTTCTTTTTGGTCTAATCCTCTTCAATGTTAGTTGAAAAATTTTTTTTCTCTCATACTAACATAATGAGTCAAGTGGAAACCAGTCAAGTGCAGTACTGATTTAGCAGAGGGTTAAGGGAAGCACTTCAGTATTTTCCTGCCTCCTTTGGGAAGGTTAAGGAGAACTAAATTCAACCTGAAGTGGTGTAAATATCCTGAGATGAAGCCCCTTTAACAGAATTGATGGAAGGGAGCTAGCCGCTGTCTCAAAGCGAAAGTCCATCTTCTATGAACCAGTTTACAGCAGTTTGGTGCAGAGGGCAGAGGCACAAGCCTGGGGGAGTGGGAAGCCTAACAGGCTTCTTGAGCTGGTAAGGAAATTAAAAAGCCCCAGAACAATCATTCATCAAATGTTCTTTTCAATACTTAAGGTACTGCTGAGAAAGTAAAAAAAAAGAAGCATATCTCATCAGGAAATGTCCTTGAATGTTCAGTGTTTAATTTTATTTTGGGAGCCTCTTGATCTTGGGACACCTGTGAAGAGTTTCCCTTTTCTAGTGTCCTGGGAGAGAACTGAATAATAGGTGAACTCAAACCAGAACTGAGATGAGCAGCAATCTCCATCCTGTTTAGGATTAGAGAGAATCAACATTACAAAGATACAGTTCCTTTCAACAAATGCCAAGGGAATAAACAGAATAGAGATGTGGGACTTTCAACTTTGTTTCAGAAATGTTATAGAATCGCTAGGTAATTTTAGTTCTCACCAGCGTGATGCCTTCACTGAGTATTCCTTGTATTTAAAGTTCCCTTCTTTTATTCATGTATTCATCCGTTTATTCAATGAATACGTATTCAATGCTCACTATGTCTAAAGCATTGCTAAGTACTCATGATACCATTTCACAGGTGCTTAACACCCAGGGACTCTAATAATAAGTTTCTGCTTCCACTCACATAAGAGGGAAAAATGGACATTACTTCTCCTTACGTGCATCCTGGCTGCCAGCTCTAATTTCTGTGTGCATTGGGCCTGGCTCTTAATAGCATTCATTTAATAAGTTACCTTTAATTTGCATAAACTGATTAAGTGGTGGTTAGTAATATATGTGAATTGAAAGTCAATAAGTTTTGAATCACACTTTCAGGCCCTCTCATAGAGAAAAAAAAATTAATTTAATGCAGTAGTTCATAAACTTTACATTAGAACCACTTGGAAGGTTCTTTAAAATCCTGTTGCCCAGGCTGCATCCATACTACATAAATCATAATCTCTGGGAAAGAGACCAAGCATCAGTGTTTTTTTTTTTTACAACTCCCCAAGTAATTCCAATGTGCAGTCAAGGTTGAAAACCAATTGTTTAATGAAACTTGGGACAACTATGTCTTTGCATTCCAGGATTTATTTTTCCTTATTCCCTAGGTTTTTCATTTGTGGGGTTTTGGTTTTTGTTTTGATTGTTTGTTTGCCATATTGCTGACAGCTAGGATGCTGGAAATTTCAGTTCATGATACTGAGGTGCTGTTTTTTTTAAGATCATAGAGATTTAATAAATATGATTATTAGAACTTAGAATAGTACAGCCATTCCAGGATAGCCAATGCCACGTGTCAAAACCCATATTTCTCCAACTAAGGGTAGAATGCTCAGAGACTGTATGAGGGAATTTCCAAAGCACTTGCAGAAAGTTAATCTGCAAGTCTGAGCACTTGCCAGGTGACAGAAGTGCAACTCTACCACATACAGAAAAAAAAGCTAGCAACCCTCGGAGTGTCCCTTCCTTCATTGTTTCCTCCCTTTTTTTCCTGAGCCCTCTTGCAACCCTAGAAAGGCAAACAGAAAGAGCAGAAGCACAAATAATTGTTAAATGTTTATATTTTAAAGATTATTTAGAATATGTGGGGCAAACAGTTTAAAAAATTGTAAGAGGCTAATTCTCCCTTTTACGAACCTAGATTTATTTCTTAAGGTCTTTATTTTTAATATTCAAATTTTTATACTTAAACCAAGCATTACAGCCGAACTATACATTAGGCCAAAAATGACTTAATGCAACCAACACACTTTTACAGATGAAAGTGAGAAAGAGGTACATTTGATTTTACAAAAAGTAATCAGTTGGACAAAAGGAGAAATCAACATTGGCAGCAGCAGAGGTATATATAAAAATATGGAAATTCCAATTTAAAAAATCACATAAAATATTGTTTGCACACATGTTGACCATTGTTATAACTCTATCTCAATTTTCACCATTAATCAACCAAGCTTATGGTTCTCAGAATATTTCAGCACTTCTTGAATATTTTAAATTATGAATTATTTTGCAAAATACAAATAATAAAACAAAAATTCATTCACCTACCATCTAGCTCAAGAAATAAAACATTACAACTACTATTAAATCCCTCTATCTACCCACCCCAGATCCTATTTACCCTCCCCTCCTTCTTAGAAGGAAAATTTCTATATTAAATTTGAGGTTTGTAATTTTCATTAATACTATTGTATTTTTATTGTCTGTTTAGACCATAAATAATATAATATTGGTTTACATGTTTTAGGCTGTATAAATGGAATCATATACTATGTATGCTGGTACAACCTGCTTTTTATCTTTCAGTGTAATGTTTCTGAGATTCACTTAAGTTGACGTGTGTACTATTTTATTGATTTTTGCTTCTGTAGTATATTTTGTTGTATGAATTATATCAATATTTCATATTTGTAATGGTTTCTGTTGTCATCCATTTGTGCTTTTACCTTTTACACTTTCCAAATTTTCACTCTAACAATGTTGCCATGCACATTTTCACGCTTATGTGGTTGAGTGTTACTAATGTATATACTCAGGACTGGAATTACTGGTCCATAGAAAATATATAATTTCAACTCCACTAGATATTGTTAAATTGATCTACAAGTAGTTATCCCATAAATGTATACTCCCACAAGCACTGGATGTGAGTTCCTAATTTAATTTTCTGGCAGTGCTCTAAAATTATCTTTAGCAAAGCCTAGCCACCAAATCACTTAAATGAGAATCATAATAAATGGTATTCTTATGATATAAAATGTCACTTGATGCTCCATTGCTAAAGAAGGATCTTATAGTCTCTGAGCCTTTTAAGGAAAAATAACTTGGGTAGGTATTATTGGAATGTAGATATTTTTTTTAATCCCCAAAACATTTTATAAATAAGTAGGATGTAAATTTAATGACAGTAGTCGGGTCCATAGGGGTAACATTTACAGAAGAGTTTTGGTGATTGATTATAACTCAGGCAAGTAGGTAAAGGATTAAAAATACGCATTCTGTGTATTAGTCATTACATTTAATGGTCAGAAAAACTCCACAAAATGCAATTTTTTTTAAAACCAGAGAAGAACAGGATAAAACTGCTCATGAGTGAAAGTGAAATTGTCTGGTTTGTGTTGAATGGGTTTCAAGTCAGATGGGCATCTACCCAGACTCTGAAAATTAAAAGTTTAAAAGCAGGTTTAATTCTTTTTGATTAAAATTTATGGTATTTCTGAAGGCTGGAAACTGTGTATGTAAGTCACAGCACAAAACCAGACCTCAGGTTCATGAGCGAAAAAAACAGATCCCTTTGTTTTTTCAGTCTCTCATTCAAAAGAATTATATTAGTGGAGAACCTTCTATGTATTTTTTCTTTCTGCAGGCACAGTGAGATCTCTGTGCATACAGAAATTGATTTTAGTAAGCACAAACAATGTTATTTTCTTGCATACAGATGTCTATTATGTTATCTCTGGGCCCTGAGGTATCTCCTTATTAGAGGGTCGACGTTGCTATTAGCTGACTGAGGGAGAAAAATAGGATGAAAAACCCCAGAAACCCAAGAACACAACCACATAGGGATCTGAGGAAGACAGCATCCAAAATGGCCTCCAGTGATTCTTGCCTTCTGGTATTCACACTTTATGTAGTCCCCTCCCATATCAAATAATAATAGACTAACATGAGTAACAAATAATATATTGAGAATAAAAGTGTGTGACACCTGAGGCTAAGCCATGAAAGACATTGCAACTTCAGTTTGCTGTCTTGGATCACTTGCTCTACTGAAAGCCAGCAGTCATTTTGTGAAAAACACTCATTCAGCCATACAGAAAAACCTACATACCAGGGAACTGAGTCCTCCTGTCAACATCCAGCCCCTACCAGCTAGCCACCTGCATGGACCACGAGCCCCTTTGCAGATGACTGCAGCCCTGAATGACATCTTAATTACAACCTCATGAGAGTCTCTGAGCCAGAATCACTCATTTCACCTGGCCCTGAGTTCCTGATCCATGGAAACTATGCTAGATAAATGTTTATTGTTGCTTTAGGCTGTTACATTTTGGGGTAGTTTGTGATGCAGCAATAGATGACTAATACAGGGTTGGAAAGAGAAAATAAGACCAACTCTCTTTCTTCCTTTCTCCAAAACTGTAATAAATGTTTCTGTTTACTTTTTCTATTTAAAGGACTTTAATACTCTCTAAGAGAGAAAAACATCTAAGACACTTGTCTCAGGAAAACCCTGTACAGTAAAAAGAAAACTGTATCACCTAAAATGAGTTTATTCATTTATTTATTCAACAAATACTGAGAGAGGAACCAAGACGGCAGAGTAGAAGGACGTGCTCCCACTCCCTCTTGTGAGAACACCAGAATCACAACTAGCTGCTGGACAATCATCGACAGGAAGACACTGGAACTCACCAAAAAAGATACCCCACATCCAAAGGCAAAGAGGAAGCCACAATGAGATGGTAGGAGGGGTACAATCACAGTAAAATCAAATTCCATAACTAGTGGGTGGATGACTCACAGACTGGAGAACACTTATACCACAGACGTCCACCCACTGGAGTGAAGGTTCTGCGCCCCAAGTCAGGCTCCCCAACCTGGGGGTCTGGCAATGGGAGGAGAAATTCCTAGAGAATCAGACTTTGAAGCCTAGTGGGAATTGATTGCAGGACTTCGACAGGACTGGGGGAAACAGAGACTCCACTCTTGTAGGGCACACATAAAGTAGTGTGTGCGTCAGGACTCAGGGGGAAGGAGCAGTGACCCCAGGGGAGACTGAACCAGACCTACCTGCTAGTGTTGGAGGGTCTCCTGTAGAGGTGGGGGGTGGGGGGCTATGGCTCACTGTGGGGACAAGGACACTGGCAGCAGAAGATCTGGGAAGTACTCCTTGGCGTGAGCCCTCCCACAGTCTGTCATTAGCCCCACCAAAGAGCCCAGGTAGGCTCCAGTGTTGGGTTGCCTCACGCCAAACAACCAACAGGGAGGGAACCCAGCCCCACCCATCAACAGTCAAGTGGATTAAAGTTTTACTGAGCTCTGAACACTAGAGCAACAGTCAGCTCTACCCACCACCAGTACCTCCCATCAAGCCTCTTAGATAGCCTCATCCACCAGAGGGCAAACAGCAGAAGCAAGAAGAACTACAATCCTGCAACCTCTGAAACAAAAACCACATTCACAGAAAGGCAGACAAGATGAAAAGGCAGAGGACTATATACCAGATGAAGGAACAAGACAAAATCCCAGAAAAACAACTAAATGAAGTGGAGATAGGCAACCTTCCAGAAAAAGAATTCAGAATAATGATAGTGAAGATGATCCAGGACCTCAGAAAAAGAATGCAGGCAAAGATTGAGAATATGCAAGAAATGTTTAACAAAGACCTAAAAGAATTAAAGAACAAACAAACAGAGATGAACAATAAAATAACTGAAATGAAAACTACACTAGAAGGAATCAATAGCAGAATAACTGAGGCAGAAGAACGGATAAGTGACCTGGAAGACAGAATGGTGGAATTCACTGTTGCAGAACGGACTAAAGAAAAAATAATGAAAAGAAATGAAGACGGCCTAAGAGACCTCTGGGACATTAAATGCAAAAACATTAGCATTATAGGGGTCCCAGAAGGAGAAGAGAGAGAGAACGGACCGGAGAAAATATTTGAAGAGATTATAGTTGAAAATGTCCCTAACATGGGAAAGGAAATAGCCATCCAAGTCCTGGAAGCGCAGCGAGTCCCATACATGATAAACCCAAGGAGAAGCATGCAGAGATACATAGTAATCAAATTGGCAAAAATTAAAGACAAAGAAAAATTATTGAAAGCAGCAAGGGAAAAATGACAAATAACATACAAGGGAACTCCCATAAGGTTAACAACTGATTTCTCAGCAGAAACATTGCAAGCCAGAAGGGAGTGGCATGATATATTTAAAGTGATGAAAGGGAAGAAACTACAACCAAGATTACTCTACCCAGCAAGGATCTCATTCAGAATTCGATGGAGAAATCAAAAGCTTTACAGACAAGCAAAAGCCAAGAGAATTAAGCACCACCAAACCAGCTTTACAACAAATGCTAAAGGAACTTCTCTAAGTGGGAAACACAAGAGAAGAAAAGGACCTACAAAAACAATCCCAAAACAATTGGGAGATTGAACATAGGAACATACATATTGATAATTACCTTAAATGTGAAAGGATTAAATGCTCCAACCAAAAGACACAGGCTTGCTGAATGGATACAAAAACAAGACCCATATATCTGCTGTCTACAAGAGACCCACTTCAGACCTAGGGACACATACAGACTGAAAGTGAGGGGATGGAAAAAGATATTCCATGCAGATGGAAATCAGAAGAAAGCTGGAGTAGCTATACTCATATCAGATAAAATAGACTTTAAAATAAAGAATGTTACAAGAGATAAGGAAGGACACTACATAATGATCAAGGGATCAATCCAAGAAGAAGATATAACAATTATAAATATATATACACCCAACACAGGAGCACCTCAATACATAAGGCAACTGCTAACAGCTATTAAAGAGGAAATCGACAGTAACATAATAATAGTGGGGGACATTAAAACCTCACTTACACCAATGGACAGATCATCCAAAATGAAAATAAATAAGAAAACAGAAGTTTTAAATGACACAACTGACCAGATAGATTTAATTGATATTTATAGGACAGTCCATCCAAAAACAGCAGATTACACATTCTTCTCAAGTGTGCACGGAACATTCTCCAGGATAGATCACATCTTGGGTCACAAATCAAACCTCAGTAAATTTAAGAAAATTGAAATCATATCAAGCATCTTTTCTGACCACAACGCTATGAGGTTAGAAATGAATTACAGTGAAAAAAACGTAAAAAACACAAACACGTGGAGGCTAAACAATACGTTACTAAATAACCAAGAGAGCACTGAAGATATCAAAGAGGAAATCAAAACATACCTAGAGACAAATGACAATGAAAACACGACGATCCAAAACTATGGGATGCAGCAAAAGCAGTTCTAAGAGGGAAGTTTATAGCTATAAAAGCCTACCTCAAGAAACAAGAGAAATCTCAAGTAAACAATCTAACCTTACACCTAAAGGAACTAGAGAAAGAAGAACAAATAAACCCAAAGTTAGCAGAAGGAAAGAAATCATAAAGATCAGAGCAGAAATAAAAGAAATAGAAACAAAGAAAACAATAGCAAAGATCAATAAAACTAAAAGCTGGTTCTTTGGGAAGATAAACAAAATTGATAAACCATTAGACAGACTCATCAAGAAAAAGAGGGAGAGGACTCAAATCAATAAAATTAGAAATGAAAAAGGAGAAGTTACAACAGACACTGCAGAAGTACAAAGAATCCTAAGAGACTACTACAAGCAACTCTATGCCAATAAAATGGACAACCTGGAAGAAATGGACAAATTCTTAGAAAGGTATAACCTTCCAAGACTGAACCAAGAAGAAACAAAAAATATGAACAGACCAATCACAAGTAATGAAATTGAAACTGTGATTAAAAATCTTCCAACAAACAAAAGTCTAGGACCACATGGCTTCACAGGTGAATTCTATCAAACATTTAGAGAAGAGCTAACACCCATCCTTCTCAAACTCTTCCAAGAAATTGCAGAGGAAGATACACTCCCAAACCCATTCTATGAGGCCACCATCACCCTGATACCAAAACCAGACAAAGATACTACAAAAAAACAAAATTACAGACCAATATCACTGATGAATATAGATGCAAAAATCCTCAACAAAATACTAGCAAACAGAATCCAACAACACATTAAAAGGATCATACACAAAGATTAAGTGGGATTTGTCCCAGGGATGCAAGGATTCTTCAGTATATGCAAATCAATCAATGTGATACCCCATATTAACAAATTAAAGAATAAAAGCCATATGATCGGGCTTCCCTGGTGGCACAGTGGTTGAGAGTCCGCCTGCCGATGCGGGGAACATGGGTTCGTGCCCTGGTCTGGGAAGATCCCACATGCCACACAGCGGCTAGGCCCATGAGCCGTGGCTGCTAGCCTGCACGTCCGGAGCCTGTGCTCTGCAATGGGAGAGGCCACAACAGTGAGAGGCCCGCGAACCGCAAAAAAAAAAAAAAAAAAAAAAAAATATGATCATCTCAATAGATGCAGAAAAAGCTTTGGACAACCTTCAACACCCATTTATGACAAAAACCTCTCCAGAAAGTGGGCATAGAGGGAACCTACCTCCACATAATAAAGGCCATATATGACAAACCCACAGCAAACATCATTCTCAATGGTGAAAAATTAAATGCATTTCCTCTAAGATCAAGAACAAGACAAGGATGTCCACTCTCACCACTATTATTCAACATAATTTTGGAAGTCCTAGCCATGGCAATCAGAGAAGAAAAAGAAATAAAAGGTATGCAAATAGGAAAACAAGGAGTAAAACTGTCACTGTTTGCAGATGACATTATACTATACACAGAGAATCCTAAAGATGCCACCAGAAAACTACTAGAGCTAATCAATGAATTTGGTAAAGTTGCAGGATACAAAATTAATGCACAGAAATCTCTTGCATTCCTATACACTAGTGATGAAAAATCTGAAAGAGAAGTTATGGAAACACTCCCATTTACCATTGCAACAAAAAGAATAAAATACCTAGGAATAAACCTACCTAGGGAGACAAAAGACCCATATGCAGAAAACTATAAGACACTGATGAAAGAAATTAAACATGATACCAACACATGGAGAGATATACCATGTTCTTGGATTGGAAAAATGAATATTACAAAAATGACTATACTACCCAAAGCAATCTACAGATTCAATGCAATCCCTATCAAATTACCAATGGCATTTTTTAAGGAACTAGAAGAAATCATCTTAAAATTTGCATGGAGGCACGAAAGACCACGAATAGCCAAAGCAGTCTTGAGGGAAAAAAACGGAGCTGGAGGAATCAGACTCCCTGACTTCAGACGATGCTACAAAGCCACAGTAATCAAGACAATATGGTACTGGCACAAAAACAGAAACATAGATCAATGGAATAAGACAGAAAGCCCAGAGATAAACCCATGCAGCTATAGTCAACTAATCTATGACAAAGGAGGCAAAGATATACAATGGAGAAAAGACAGTCTCTTCAATAAGTGGTGCTGGGAAAAGTGGACAGCTACATATAAAAGAATGAAATTAGAACACTCCCTAACACCATACACAAAAATAAACTCAAAATGGATTTGAGACCTAAATGTAAGACCGGACACTACAAAACTCTTAGAGGAAAACATAGGAAAAAAACTCTTTGACATAAATAACAGCAAGATCTTTTTTGATCCACCTCCTAGAGTAATGGAAATAAAAACAAAAATAAACAAATGGGACCTAATGAAACTTCAAAGTTTTGGCACAGCAAAGGAAATCATAAACAAGACGAAAAGACAACCCTCTGAATGGGAGAAAATACTTGCAAATGAATCAACAGAGGAAGGATTAATCTCCAAAATATATAAATATCTCATGCATCTCAATATTAAAGAAACAACCAACCCAATCCAAAAATGGGCAGAAGGCCTAAATAGACATTTCTCCAAAGAAGACATACAGATGGCCAAGAAGCACATGAAAACCTGCTCAACATCACTAATTATTAGAGAAATGCAAATCAAAACTACAATGAGGTACCACCTCACACCAGTTAGAATGGGCATCATCAGAAAATCTACAAACAACAAATTCTGGAGAGGGTGCAGAGAAAAGGGAACCCTCTTGCACTATTGGTGGGAATGTAAATTGATATAGCCATTTTGGAGAACAGTATGGAGGTTCCTTATAAAACTAAGAATAAAATTACCATCTGATCCAGCAATCCCACTACTGGGCATATACCCAGAAAAAAACATAATTCAAAAAGACACATGCACCCCAATGTTCATTGCAGCACTATTTACAAAAGCCAGGTCATGGAAGCAAACTAAATGCCCATCGACAGACGAATGGATAAAGAAGAGTGGTACATATATACAATGGAATATTACTCAGCCATAAAAATGAACGAAATTGAGTCATTTGTTGAAACGTGGACGGATCTAGAGACTGTCATACAGAGTGAAGTAAGTCAGAAAGAGAAAAACAAATATCGTATATTAACGCATGTATGTGGAACCTAGAAAAGTGGTACAGAGGAGCCAGTTTGCAGGGCAGAAGTTGAGACACAGATGTAGAGAACAAACATATGGACACCAAGGGGGGAAAACCACGGTGGGGTGGGCATGGTGGTGTGCTGAATTGGGCGATTGGGACTGACATGTACACAGTGATGTGTATAAAACTGATGACTAACAAGAACCTGCAGTATAAACAAACAAACAAACAAACAAACAAAACAACTAATACTAAACTTTCTTTGAGTTATTTGTATGGAAATATGTTAATATAAATGTTTCAGACATTACATGAAATTTCTAAAAATTTTATATGTTCTGGTATAATGTTATAAGTCATAATTCTACTTATTACTTTAAAATGTATATCTTAGAAATAACTAAATTTCCTTGTCAATTGCATTATTATGAACTTTCATCAAATCTTTAACCATGGTCATTTTTAAGTCTTTTGTCATTTACAGATAGTTCTGGGTGCACTCTGATGCTTTTGCAAAAATGTTCCTATAAAAGGGTTTCATCTTCAAGGATTTCATGGAAAAGATTCTGACAAGTGGAGAGAGGGGGAAGATGGCGGAAGAGTAAGACGCGGAGATCATCTTCCTCCCCACAGATACATCAGAAATACATCTACATGTGGAACAGCTCCTACAGAACACTGGCAGAAGACCTCAGACCTCCCAAAAGGCAAGAAACTCCCCACGTACCTGCGTAGGGCAAAAGAAAAAAGAATAAACAGAGACAAAGAATAGGAACAGGACCTGCACCAGTGGGAGGGAGCCGTGAAGGAGGAAAGGTTTCCACACACTAGGAAGCCCCTTTGTGGGTGGAGACTGTGGGTGGCGGACGGGGGAAGTTTCAGAGCCACGGAGGAGAGCACAGCAACAGGGTTGTGGAGGGCAAAGTGGAGAGATTCCCGCACGGAGGATAAGTTCCGACCGGCACTCACCATCCCAAGAGGCTTGTCTGCTCACCCGCTGGGGCGGGCGGGGGCTGGGAGCTGAGGCTCAGGCTTCGGTTGGATCGCAGGGAGAGGACTGGCGGCGTGAACACAGCCTGAAGGGTCTAGTGCGCCACGACTAGCCGGGAGGGAGTCCGGGAAAAGGTAAGGAACTGCCGAAGAGGCAAGAGTCTTTTTCTTGCCTCTTTGTTTCCCGGTGCGCGAGGAGAAGGGATTCAGAGCGCCGCTTAAAGGAGCTCCAGAGACAGGCGCGAGCCGCGGCTATCAGCGCGGACCCCAGAGACGGGCATGAGATGCTAAGGCCGCTGCTGCCACCACCAAGAAGCCTGTGCGCAAGCACAGGTCACTATCTACACCTCCCCTCCCGGGAGCCTGTGCAGCCCGCCACTGCCAGGGTCCCATGATCAAGGGACAACTTTCCCAGGAGAACACAGGGCAAGCCTCAGGCTGGTGCAACGTCCCGCCGGCCTCTGCCGCTGCAGGCTCACCCCGCATCCATACCCCTCCCTCCCCTGGTGTGAGTGAGCCAGAGCCCCCGAATCAGCGAATCCTTTAACCCTGTTCTGTCTGAGCAAAGCACACACGCCCTGCCCTCCAGCGACCTACATGCAGAGGTGGGGCCAAATCCAAAGCTGAAACCTGGGAGCTGTGCAAACAAAGAAGAGAAAGGGAAATCTCTCCCAGCAGCCTCAGGAGCAGTGGATTAAATCTCCACAATCAACTTGATGTACCCTGCATCGGTGGAATACCTGAATAGGCAACAAATCATCCCAAATTGAGGAGGTGGACTTTGAGAGCAAGATATATTATTTGCTCCCCTTTTCCTCTTTTTCTGAGTGTATATGTGTATGATTCTGTGTGAGATTTTGTCTGTATAGGTTTGCTTTCACCATTTGTCCTAGGGTTCTGTCCGTCCGTTTTTTTTTTTTTTTTTTGGTTTTGGTTTTTTTTTTTTACTTACAAAAAATTCTTTTTTCTTAATAATTATTTTTTTAATAACTTTATTTCATTTTATCTTACTTTATTTTATTTTATCTTATCCTCTTTCCTTCTTTCTTTCTACTTTTTCTCCCTTTTATTCTGAGCCGTGTGGATGAAAGGCTCTTGGTGCTGCAGCCAGGAGTCAGTGCTGTGCCTCTGATGTGGGAGAGCCATCTTCAGGACACTGGTCCACAAGAGACCTTCCAGCTCCACATAATATAAAACGGTGAAAATCTCCCAGAGATCTCCATCTCAACACCAACACCCAGCTTCACTCAACGAAGAGCAAGCTACAGTGCTGGCCACCCTATGCCAAACAACTAACAAGACAGGAAAACAACCGCACCCAATAGCAGAGAGGCTGCTTAAAATCATAATAAAGCCACAGACATCCCAAAACACACAACCAGATGTGGACTTGCCCACCAGAAAGACAAGATCCAGCCTCATCCACCAGAACACAGGCACCAGTTACCTCCACCAGGAAGCCTACACAACCCACTGAACCAAATTTAGCCACTGGGGACAGACACCAAAAAAACGGGAACTACGAACCTGCAGCCTGCAAAAAGGAGACCCCAAACACAGTAAGATAAGCAAAATGAGAAGACGGAAAAACACACAGCAGTTGAAGGAGCAAGATAAAAACCCACCAGACCTAAAAAATGAAGAGGAAATAGGCAGTCTACCTGAAAAAAAATTCAGAATAATGATAGTAAAGATGATCCAAAATCTTGGAAATAGAATAGACAAAATGCAAGAAACATTTAACAAGGACCTAGAAGAACTAAAGAGGAAACAAGCAATGATGAACAACACAATAAATGAAAATAAAAATACTCTAGAAGGAATCAATAGCAGAAAAACTGAGGCAGAAGAACGGATAAGTGACCTGGAAGATAAAAGAGTGGAAATAACTACGGCAGAGCAGAATAAAGAAAAAAGAATGAAAAGAACTGAGGACAGTCTCAGAGATGTCTGGGACAACATTAAACGCACCAACATTCGAATTATAGGGGTCCCAGAAGAAGAAGAGAAAAAGAAAGGGACTGAGAAAATATTTGAAGAGATAATAGTTGAAAACTTCCCTAATATAGGAAAGGAAATAGTTAATCAAGTCCAGGAAGCACAGAGAGTCCCATACAGGATAAATCCAAGGAGAAACACACCAAGACACATATTAAACAAACTGTCACAAATTACATACAAAGAAAACATATTAAAAACAGCAAGGGAAAAACAACAAATAACACACAAGGGAATCCCCATAAGGTTAACAGCTGATGTTTCAGCAGAAACTCTGCAAGCCAGAATGGACTGGCAGGACATATTTCAAGTGATGAAGGAGAAAAACCTGCAGCCAAGATTACTCTACCCATCAAGGATCTCATTCAGATTTGATGGAGAAATTAAAACCTTTACAGACAAGCAAAAGCTGAGAGAGTTCAGCACCACCAAACCAGCTTTACAACAATGCTAAAGGAACTTCTCTAGGCAAGAAACACAAGAGAAGTAAAACACCTACAATAACAAACCCAAAACAATTAAGAAAATGGGAATAGGAACATACATATCAATAATTACCTTAAATGTAAATGGATTAAGTGCTCCCACCAAAAGACACAGACTGGCTGAATGGATACAAAAACAAGACACATATATATGCTCTCTACAAGAGACCCACTTCAGACCTAGGGACACATACAGACTGAAAGGGAGGGGATGGAAAAAGATATTCCATGCAAATGGAAATCAAAAGAAAGCTGGAGTAGCAATTCTCATATCAGACAAAATAGACTTTAAAATAAAGATGATTAGAAGAGACAAAGAAGGACACTACATAATGATCAAGTGATCGATCCAAGAAGAAGATATAACAATTGTAAATATTTATGCACCCAACATAGGAGTACCTCAATACATTAGGCAAATACTGACAA
Source organism: Mesoplodon densirostris (assembly GCF_025265405.1). Lineage (NCBI taxonomy): Eukaryota > Metazoa > Chordata > Mammalia > Artiodactyla > Ziphiidae > Mesoplodon > Mesoplodon densirostris. Next base: position 27,339,433 of record NC_082668.1, read on the forward strand.
ACATAAAAGGGGAAATCGACAGTAACACATTCATAGTAGGGGACTTTAACAACCCACTGTCACCAATGGACAGATCATCCAAAATGAAAATAAATAAGGAAACACAAGCTTTAAATGGTACATTAAAAAAGATGGACTTAATTGATATTTATAGGACATTCCATCCAAAAACAACAGAATACACATTTTTCTCAAGTGCTCATGGAACATTCTCCAGGATAGATCATATCTTGGGTCACAAATCAAGCCTTGGGAAATTTAAGAAAATTGAAATTGTATCAAGTATCCTTTCCAACCACAACACTATGAGACTAGATATCAATTACAGGAAAAGATCTATAAAAAATAAAAACACATGGAGGCTAAACAACACACTACTTAATAACGAAGTGATCACTGAAGAAATCAAAGAGGAAATCAAAAAATGCCTAGAATCAAATAACAATGGAGACACGATTACCCAAAACCTATAGGATGCAACAAAAGCAGTTTTAAGATGGAAGTTTATAGCAATACAATCCTACCTTAAGAAACAGGAAACATCTCAAATAAACAACCTAACTTTACACCTAAAGCAATTAGAGAAAGAAGAACAAAAACTCCCAAAAGTTAGCAGAAGGAAAGAAATCATAAAGATCAGATCAGAAATAAATGTAAAAGAAATGAAGGTAATGATAGCAAAGATCAATAAAACTAAAAGCTGGTTCTTTGAGAAGATATACAAAATTGATAAACCATTAGCCACACTCATCAAGAAAAAAAGGGAGGGCTTCACTGGTGGCGCAGTGGTTGAGAGTCCGCCTGCCGATGCAGGGGACATGGGTTCGTGCCCCGGTCCGGGAAGATCCCACATGCCGTGGAGTGGCTGCGACCGTGAGCCATGGCCGCTGAGCCTGTGCATCCGGAGCCTGTGCTCCATAATGGGAGAGGCCACAACAGTGAGAGGCCCACATACCCCCCCCCAAAAAAAGAAAGAAAATAAGGGAGAAGACTCAAATCAATAGAATTAGAAATGAAAAAGGAGAAGTAACAACTGACACTGCAGTAATACAAAAGATCATGAAAGATTACTACAAGCAACTCTATGCCAATAAAATGGACAACCTGGAAGAAATGGACAAATTCTTAGAAATGCACAACCTGCCAAGACTGAATCAGGAAGAAATAGAAAATATGAATAGACCAATCACAAGCACTGAAATTGAAACTGTGATTAAAAATCTTCCAACAAACAAAAGCCCAGGACCAGATGGCTTCACAGGCAAATTCTATCAAACATTTAGAGAAGATCTAACACCTATACTTCTCAAACTCTTCCAAAATATAGCAGAGGGAGGAACACTCCCAAACTCATTCTACAAGGCCACCATCACCTTGATACCAAAACCAAAGATGTCACAAGAAAGAAAAATACAGGCCAATATCACTGATGAACATACATGCAAATATCCTCAACAAAATACTAGCAAACAGAATCCAACAGCACATTAAAAGGATCATACACCATGATCAAGTGGGGTTTATTCCAGGAATGCAAGGATTCTTCAATATATGCAAATCAGTCAACGTGATACACCATATTAACAAATTGAAGGAGAAAAACCATATGATCATCTCAATAGATGGAGAGAAAGCTTTCGACAAAATTCAACACCCATTTATGATAAAAACCCTGCAGAAAGTAGGCATAGAGGGAACTTTCCTCAACATAATAAAGGCCATATATGACATATCCACAGCCAACATCGTCCTCAATGGTGAAAAACGGAAACCATTTCCACTAAGATCAGGAACAAGACAAGGTTGCCCACTCTCACCACTCTTATTCAACATAGTTTTGGAAGTTTTAGCCACAGCAATCAGAGAAAAAAAGGAAATAAAAGGAATCCAAATCGGAAAAGAAGAAGTAAAGCTGTCACTGTTTGCAGATGACATGATACTATACATAGAGAATCCTAAAGATGCTACCAGAAAACTACTAGAAAACTACTAGAGCTAATCAATGAATTTGGTAATGTGGCAGGATACAAAATTAATGCACAGAAATCTCTGGCATTCCTATACACTCTTAATGAAAAATCTGAAAGTGAAAATAAGAAAACACTCCCATTTACCATTGCAACAAATGGAATAAAATATCTAGGAATAAACCTACTTGAGGAGACAAAAGACCTGTATGCAGAAAATTATAAGACACTGATGAAAGAAATTAAAGATGATACAAATAGATGGAGAGATATACCATGTTCTTGGATTGGAAGAATCAACATTGTGAAAATGACTACACTACCCAAAGCAATCTACAGATTCAATGCAATACCTATCAAACTACCACTGGCATTTTTCACAGAACTAGAACAAAAAATTTCACAATTTGTATGGAAACACAAAAGACCCCAAATAGCCAAAGCAATCTTGAGAATGAAAAACGGAGCTGGAGGAATAAGGCTCCCTGACTTCAGACTATACTACAAAGCTACAGTAATCAAGACAGTATGGTACTGGCACAAAAACAGAAATATAGATCAATGGAACAGGATAGAAAGCCCAGATATAAACCCACGCACATATGGTCACCTTAGCTTTGATAAAGGAGACAAGAATGTACAATGGAGAAAGGACAGCCTCTTCAATAAGTGGTGCTGGGAAAACTGGACAGCTACATGTAAAAGTATGAGATTAGAACACTCCCTAACACCATACACAAAAATAAGCTCAAAATGGATTAAAGACCTAAATGTAAGGCCAGAAACTATCAAACTCTTAGAGGAAAACATAGGCAGAACACTCTATGACATAAATCACAGCAAGTTCCTTTTTGACCCACCTCCTAGAGAAATGGAAATAAAAACAGAAATACAAAAATAAATGGGACCTAATGAAACTTCAAAGCTTTTGCACAGCAAAGGAAACCATAAACAAGACCAAAAGACAACCATCAGAATAGGAGAAAATATTTGCAAATGAAGCAACTGACAAAGGATTAATCTCCAAAATTTACAAGCAGCTCATGCAGCTCAATATCAAAAAAACAAACAACCCAACTCAAAAATGGGCAGAAGACCTAAATGGACACTTCTCCAAAGAAGATATACAGATTGCCAACAAACACATGAAAGAATGCTCAACATCATTAATCATTAGAGAAATGCAAATCAAAACTACAAAGAGATATCATCACACACCGGTCAGAATGGCCATCATCAAAAAATCTAGAAAAAGTAAATGCTGGAGAGGGTGTGGAGAAAAGGGAACACTCTTGCACTGCTGGTGGGAATGTGATTTGGTCCAGCCACTATGGAGAACAGTATGAAGGTTCCTTACAAAACTACAAATAGAACTACCATATGACCCAGCAATCCCACTACTGGGCATATACCCTGAGAAAACCATAATTCAAAAAGAGTCATGTACCACAATGTTCATTGCAGCTCTATTTACAATAGCCAGAAGATGGAAGCAACCTAAGTGTGCATCATCAGATGAATGGATAAAGAAGATGTGGCACATATATACAATGGAATATTACTCAGCCATAAAAAGAAATGAAACTGAGTTATTTGTAGTGAGGTGGATGGACCTAGAGTCTGTCATACAGAGTGAAGTAAGTCAGAAAGAGAAAGACAAATACTGTATGCTAACACATACATATGGAATCTAAGAAAAAAAATGTCATGAAGAACCTAGGGGTAAGACAGGAATAAAGACACAGACTTACTAGAGAATGGACTTGAGGATATGGGGAGGGGGAAGGGTAAGCTGTGACAAAGTGAGAGAGTGGCATGGACATATACCAAATGTAAAATAGAGAGCTAGTGGGAAGCAGCCGCATAGCACAGGGAGATCCGTTCGGTGCTTTGTGAACACCTAGAGGGGTGGGAGGAAGGGAGATGCAAGAGGGAAGAGATATGGGAACATATGTATATGTATAACTGATTCACTTTGTTATAAAGCAGAAACTAACGCACCACTGTAAAGCAATTATACTCCAATAAAGATGTTAAAAAAAAAGACTCTGACAAGTACCGGTTTCTGGTAACTGACTATACTGCTGAACTGAATGAATAAGCATTTTCGGGACTCTAATGGAAAACTGATGAATTCATATAAGTTCTAACAAAAGATCAAGATAAAAAAATTAATTACATGGGACTGAGTGAACTGATGATGATGATTATAATTTTTGTGACTTTCTGTTTGAATAAAAAAAAATCCCACAAGGACTCAGAGGCAAAAAATATACAAATCAATTTTCACTGCAAAGTAAAGGAGCTGTTACAGTGGAGGATTACTGGACTGAATGTCAATATTATGACACAGTATGAGTGTGTTTCATGTTTGGTAATTGCAATCATTGTTGCTTTTGTTGTGATCATCCATTTACAATGCTTGGTGTCAGTTTATCTCTTGTAAGAATAAAATACAGTGTGTGTGTGTAAAAAAAAAAACTTATTGAGCATAATATTATATATGTCAGACACTATGCTAAGTTAGAGAAGTACAACACTAAATAAGAGAGCCATGAATGCTGCCTCATGGAATTTACATTGTAATAGGTAAAATGCACAGTAATCAAGTAAATAAATAACTCAAATTCTTATAAGTGACATGAGTCCATCAAATGGAGTGTTGCAATGTGGAATGGGGGAAATAAAATACTTCAGATAGTGCGATAGGTAAGGCCTCTCTGAGGAGATGACATCTAACACTTAAAGGACAGGAAAACATAGTCACTGAAAGAAAGCTGGGAAGGTCAATCCAGAAAGACAGAATAGCATACCCAAAGGTCCTGAGGTACAGAGACATAATGAATGAACTGAAAAGCCAAAATGACCAGAGTCCAATGTGTGAGGAGGAGAGTAGCATGAGATAAGGTAGGAGCTCGTCCATTTTTCTTCAACTATGAAAATAATTCCACTCACACACAAGGCCTGCTTTAGATGGTCCCTCTCCTTCACACCTAAAGAAATATAAACTGAGGTAAGACATGGGACCAAACCACACATCAAACTTGAACACTCAGATTTCCCACTCCTCCAAGCCCCAACCAAAGGTCTTGGTCCCTCTGCCAGGATATCTTGGGTTTCTAGCCTTGCAATATCAATGCACGTCCCTATAGAAGGTCTCCATACCCCTATGAAGGTGGAGTCCAGTCTTAATGCTGGAGAAATGTACAGGAATATGTATACAGCTCAAAAGACTAAATTTGAGGGGAAACCTAAGGCATGTTGGATTTAACAATTATTGGAGACATAAAAAGTTTAGTTGGAAAGTTCTTGACACTTCTCAGGGGATTGTGTGACAGCTTTGGAGTTTGAAGATCAATTTTCCTGAGTGTTCAGACTTAAAATTCTGTCTCTCTGTAAGACCTTTCAGACTCTGTTTGCTGAAGAAAGAGGCTGTGAAATGTAAAGGCTGGAAGTCACATTGTAGCACTGCTTGCTGGCCAGGTGCTGAGGGGCCTCATGCTATTTATCTAGCCACATAGTAATGCCCTTTCCAATCCCAAATTCATTCTCATCTCTTGAAGATTATTGAAATGGGACTTGTGAGAATATACAGTCTATTTCAACAAACAGAAATCTAATTCTTCCTTTACACATTCCAGGGAAGGATAAAAAAAAAAAAAAATCACCTTGCCAGCTCGTACACAAGCTACAGTGCACTGAAGCTTACAAGCATCCTAACTGCCAAAAGGACACTGAGGGGATTTTAATATATACAGTGTGGATGTGTCAGAAGAAGCATCTTATGAGGAGTTTAATCTGTTCATCTGAAAGAGTGCAGCAGGAACGGTCCCATGGGGCTCACCTCCAGGGTAGGCGACGCTTTCACTCTAAAGAATCTCACTTGATGAGAATCAATACGTGCGTGCTTGGTCTTGACTACAAATAGTTCATTACAAGCTGAGAAAGAAGCTGGCAGCTCCATTTTGCCTTCTTCCCAGCTTTCATGGTCCTAACTTCCCCCATATCAGAAAAGCCCACAATTATTTGACATACAAGAATGTATGAGGTAATTAAAAAGCCAGAAATCTCACATTGAAATTTCTAATTACAGGGGAACAGGTGTCTGGCATTTTTTAGACCCTGGTGCCTGTTTACAGTGGGACCAGCATGCCCTTTGTGCTGTCCCCTCTTCCAGAACTCCTCCAAATGCACGGGCTGAGGCTGCCAGTCCCTAGAGAATGCTTAACGTGCCACAGTGTGGCCTCCTAGAGATACGGATACTCTCCTGGACACGAATTAGAAAACCTTGACCAGGATGAGAAGTAGCAAATGCACCGTCAGCCACGGGCTATTCCTGTCCCTGAAGTTGCTGGCCATCCTCAAAATGGAGACAGCCACACACATGCCACCTGAAGCCTCTAAAACACACTTGAAAACAGGGTCCCTCAATCCCTTTGATTCCATCTACTGTCACTTTACTTTGGAGGGCAGTATTACTTCTTTTCCTTATTGAGCCTTTTATTAAGTTATAACATACATCTGGGACAGTGCAAAAATCTTAAGTGTACAGGTGGATGAATAACCACAAAGTGAACATAGTCATGTAACCACTGGCCTCTTTACTCATCATCGCTACCCCACTCTCTTCTCAGAGTTAACCACCACCCTATCTTCTAATGCATCAGTTACTTTCACTTGGTTTTGAACTTTATATAAATGGAATCGTATTATACATACTGTTTTTTAATCTGGGTTCTTTAACTCAACACTATGTGAGACTGATCTGCGTTATTATACGTACCTGTAGTTTGTTCCTTCTTACTGCTGTGTAATGTATCATTATATGAATATACCGCACTCTACTTATCCTTCCTACTGTTGATAGACATCTGAATTGTTTTCGGCTTTGTGCTATTTTGATAATGTTGCTAAGAATGTTTACGCACATATGTAGACATTGTTGTAAGGCATGTGCATAGGAGTAGAATTACTGGCTTTTAAGGTATGCACATAATTAGAATTTCTTCTTAATATTTTTTCCCTAGAAGATACTTTGCACTTTATTTCCCAGAAAAACATCAACTCTCAAATGCCTCCTCTTTGGCCAGTTTGTTCTTGGAGCTATGCTCAATATTACAGAATGATAGTGAGCTAACAGACAGTCATTGTCCTTGGGCATTTGTGCTCTCAGCTGTCCTTCTCAGGAGATAACCACGAGGCATTTCTGACCGGGAGTCTGACCAATCAGCGAGTGCTCTCCTGCTGCCACAGCCCCTTTGCTTAAGGTAGCATCCATACCACGTGCCCTTCCATGAACTTACCCTCTGGGATTTTCTGTCCCTTTCATACTCCCCTCTTACCTAAATCACATACTACAGTATCAGAATTACACAACGAAGCAAGCTCTGAGCAATTTTAATCATTATAAATGTCCTCCCTTAAGAAACATTACACCCCACCTCCACGGGAAGCAGCATGCTAACCACGTAAAGAATCACGCTGACTCCGTTTCCACACGGCTCACCATCTTCCTCTGAAGACAGGATTCCTAAGCACTGACCCCAGCTTGCCCTGGATGTGGCATGACCTCTAAGAAGGTAACTCTAAGAGCAGAAGGAGAAAAAAACACCAGCTTCTACTTACACAAGGGTGGGATTTACTGACTTAAATAAATAACACTGGTTAAAAACAGTGTAAATATCAAAAAAAATTTATCTTTATTATCCACCCCTAATCCCTTAGCAAACTTGCACTTAAATACCTATTTACTCTTAAGAAGAAACAGTTTACAACATCTCAGAACACTTTTAGAATATCTCATAATCCCCAGTTGGTAAATTACTCATTGTTAACAGAAAATCTCTTCACTCATCCCACTTAGTCTCATACTAGTAATATTTTACATAATTAAAATTGCTTTTAAGCCACTGTTTTCCCTTCCTTCCACTAAATAATGCCAAAGCCTTTATCATCTCAGAATGGGTTCTCATACTCAATTATCTACTCATTGCCATTCTTCTAATCTAGCTATCCAAGTTCTTCCTAGCTCTCCAAATCAGAGCTCCAAATGGTCTTGAGTCATTTAATTATAATTAACCAACACCAGAACCCATACCACTCATTTATTTATTCATTCATTCAATAAATAAATGAAATGTTTTCGGACTTCCCTGGTGGTGCAGTGGTTAAGAATCCGCCTGCCAATGCAGGGGACACGGGTTCAAGCCCTGGTCCGGGAAATCCCACATGCCGCGGAGCAACTAAGCCCGTGCGTCACAACTACTGAGCCTGCGCTCTAGAGCCCACGTGCCACAACTACTGAAACCCACACACCTAGAGCTCGCGTGCTCCGCAGTAAGAGAAGGCACTGCAGTGAGAAGCCCACGCATCCCAACAAAGAGTAGCCCCCACTCACTGCAACTAGAGAAAGCCTATCCGCAGCAATGAAGACCCAACGCAGGCATAAATAAATAAACAAACAAACAAATAAATAAATGTTTTGAACTTACTATGAGTTGAGAGCTTGAGATTCACAGTAGAACCAGACAGATGAGTCCCTCATCGCATGGGGCACATTTCCTAAAATATATTAGAAGACAAATTTAAATGTGAAACTTATAAAGGCTATGAGGAAAATAAAACCAAATGCTGGCCTAAATAATGGACTGGGATAGGGATTGCTTAAGATAACATGACTGGGGAAAGTCTTTCTGAAGAGGTAACACTTAGACTGAACTCTAAATCATCTCAGGAGGCAGACATGAAAAGGTGTGTGGAAAAGTATTCCAGGCAAAGGATACAGCCTACGTACAACAGGATACAGCCCTGAGATGGGAAGGTCAGTGTGACTACAGCTTGATCTGCAAAGATAAGAGAGCAGTGAGGGGAGGCAGATGGGAACCAGATCAGATCCACCTTGTTGAACATTGTTAGGAGTTCATCTTGCAAGTTCCATAGGGTAATGATTCCATTAATGAAAGATCGTATATATGTTTTTCCCTGGATAGTAAATGCCAAGAGTATGATCCTATCTGATCCTATCACTATTGTGTACTCTCTACCACTTTGTGGTTTCCAGTATTCCCAAGGTTTCTCTGCCATTGGCATCTCTAGCCCCCTGGTAGTTCTCTTCCATCTTTGAGCTCCTCTTCTGAAACATAATGTTCAAATCAATCACTTTTTACAAGGCAAGATTTAATTCTAACATAACTGAACAGCCGAGGTGCAATCCACATAGTTTTTCACATGTAATTATTCTTCTCTTGGCCAATAGGAAGCAACAGTTAAGAGCTTAGGCTTTAGATTATCAAAACCATGTTCTAGGGCCTCCCTGGTGGCGCAAGTGGTTGAGAGTCCGCCTGCCGATGCAGGGGATACGGGTTCGTGCCCCGGTCTGGGAGGATCCCATATGCCGCGGAGCGGCTGGGCCCGTGAGCCATGGCCGCTGAGCCTGCGCGTCCGGAGCCTGTGCTCTGCAATGGGGGAGGCCACAACAGTGAGAGGCCCGCATACCGCAAAAAAAAAAAAAAAAAAAACCATGTTCTATTTCTGTTTTTGACACTTTTACTGTGTGTACCTAGTGCATTACTTTATCTGTCTGAGTTTTTTGGTCTGAAAAATGGATAGTAGGATATATCCCTACCTCAGAATTGTAAGTTTTGATGGAGATAATACATAGTAATCCTCAACAGATGCTCACTAATAATAATGCTGTTCAACAAGCAAAAACCATAGAACTTTGCAGTAAAAAGAGATGATGGATCTTACCTTATCAATCTCTCTCATTTTGTATTTAAGCCTTTCTGAAACTAAAATAACTGTCAGTGGTAACTTCCTTCCTTCTTTCCTTCCTTCCTTCCTTAGAAGTAAACCAGATTCCCCTAGCCAATATTCTCATGGAGAAATAATTCAACTATTCACTGCTGGCTTTAGCTTTGAGGTTGGGCTATATGAACTACACAGTCATTACTTAAGTAAATCAGATACAGTCTTATTCCTGATGGGGCAAATTGTGATTGGAGTAGTGTATGATTTAATAAATGCTACTCATTAAAGCTTATGAGACTCAGAAACATGAAATCTACTTTTTTTTTTTTTTTTTTTTTTTTTTTTTTTGCGGTATGCGGGCCTCTCACTGTTGTGGCCTCCCCCGTTGCGGAGCACAGGCTCCGGACGCGCAGGCTCCGGACGCGCAGGCTCAGCGGCCATGGCCCACGGGCCCAGCCGTTCCGCGGCATATGGGATCCTCCCAGACCGGGGCACGAACCCGTATCCCCTGCACCGGCAGGCGGACTCTCAACCACTTGCGCCACCAGGGAGGCCCTGAAATCTACTTTTTATTCAATTTGTTAAGTGGGAAAAGACAATAAGAAGATGTGATTTCCATACAGATCTCACCCACCAAATGTGGATTGTAATTTATAGACAAAACTCAGACAAGGAAATAAATTGTAGGAGATAGAAGACCTGTAGTAAGCAAACACTGGGGCTTCGTGGATATGTCAACTAAGGGCTAACATCTAGAGAAGTAGCTGTTGGGGCATGGAATTGTGTGAAGCCTACTTATTCCAAGTGCCTGTCACTGGCAAGTTTTCACATAGTTATCATACAGACATGAATTTAGCTATATAAGCATTAAGGGAAAAAATCCTGAACCTTTAATGAAAGTTTAACAAGTGGGCTTTTACATGAACTCTGCATATTGTACCCATATCTAATCCTTATTGCTGGCTTTTTAAATTATTTTATTATTTATTTATTACATAAGCATTAGCAAAAGGAAATTCATTCATAATTTTACCACTCAGAAATAATGATTATTAACATCATGCTCTTTACCCACACACATATACACATTAATTCTTCACACATTTAAGTTAACTCTTATTTTACCTAAAGAGATATATCAAAGGAAACTGAGACAAATTTCTAAACCTAATACTTTGTTACACCAAAAAAAAATAATTATCACAAATGAAAAACACATTTCATACGGAGAACTTCAAATTTTCACAGTTATTGTTTACTACATAGTCATCCCTCATCTCCCTCTCCAAGGGAGACTGGTTCAGGAACCCCTCCTTCTCCAAAGATACCAAAATCTGCAGATGCTCAATCCCCTCTATAAAATGATGTAGTATTTGCCTGTAATCTATGTGCATGCTCTTGTATACTTTAAATCATCTCTAGATTACTTATAATACCTAATTCAATGTAAATGCTATGTAAATTGTTGCTGGCATGCAGCAAATTCAACTTTTCCTTTTTGGAACTTTCTGGAATTTTTTTTCAAACATATTTGATCCACGGTTGAATCCAAGGATTCAGAACCCATGGATATGGAGAGCCAACTGTACTCAATTGATGAACAACTCCTTTTCTTCAGGAATGTATAAAGGGGTTATGACAACAAATCCCATTCTAATTCAGTAAGACTTTACTAAAAACTTTTAATGATCCCAATATGTGAGGAAATACAAAATAAGTGTCTATGCTTTTGAGGAAGTATATCTGCAGGGAACACACACACACACACACACAAACCTCAATTATTTGGACAGAATAATTGGTAAGGGGCAAGAAAAACACTTGAGTTTCTGGAGCTGACGAGGTCAATGTCCATCTTTTTCAAAGTCTTAGCTATGAAGTTGGAATAATACTACCTTCTCCTCCTTTCCTCACAAGAGGAAAGATAGTGTGTAAAATCCATGACACACTTTGCATTCTCAAGATTTTTCTGAGTTTTCTATCACCTACTTTTTATTCCAGTTTGCTGGACAGATGGGATTTCTAAGTTATTTTGCAGATACAGACTCAACCAAGAAGGCAAATATTTAAATTTTAAATGTCTTTTTGATTTGTCATGAAGGGCAATTGATGCAGCCACTTTCAATCTCTTTTTAATTTTAAACTCCGTTTAATTTTTTCTAATTTGCTTTAATATGTATTTGTTTTATTGTGTATGGCAACCCTTGTTAAGATGTCCTATGCACTGCTGCTCCCATTGGCTAGAATTCTCATCCCCTCTCCTTCACCTTTTACCTCCTGTCTTCCTGTTCTGAACCCAATTATCCTTTCCTCAGGGAGAACTTCGTTGATGCCCTCAAGATTTTCCAACTTCATGGTCTCATAGCCCCATTTATATACTCTCTCAAATTCTCAGCTCGGTGTAATTTTAGATTTATTTGGGTGATGATTCACTAGTGCTTTTCTCCCTCACCAGACTATAAGCTCAAGTTTTTGGTCACAACTGTATTCGCAGTGCCCAGCGCAGTGCACAGGATATGGAAATATTTAACAAATGTTTGTTTGATAAAATTTCCTAAGACAATAGATACTTTTTTTTTTTACCTAATTTGATTGCATCCCCAATCTTTATTCAGTGCTGTCTATAAGGTAGATGTAGCATATGCTAAATGCATGGCTTTCAGTAAGTCTACACTGGGCTTCCCTGGTGGTGCAGTGGTTGAGAGTCCACCTGCCGATGCAGGGGACACGGGTTCGTGCCCCGGTCCGGGAAGATCCCACATGCTGCGGAGCGGCTGGGCCCATGAGCCATGGCTGCTGAGCCTGCGCGTCCGGAGCCTGTGCTCTGCAACGAGAGAGGCCACAACAGTGAGAGGCCCGTGTACCGCAAAAAAAAAAAAAAAAAAGAACACACAAACAAAAATAAGTCGACACTAAGGAACTACTACACATTTGCATTACTATAATTTTTCAAGATTCATAAGTAATATCTTTTTACCCATTCTACATCTAAAGCGAGTAATCCCTTTTTTTACAAGAACAGCTTGCTCTAAACCTGGTTCAGTCATAGCAGTACATACAATAGGCTCTGTATCCTGTATTATCACCAAAACAGGAATATAGAGTAAATCTTTACTCTCTGTCCATGGCTTATGGAAAGATCTGACTCTGAATTTAGCAACGATTTATCTTATACCTAAGAAACAGGAGTACCAAATTAGCTCACGGCCCTGATATAAAAGAGGAATCTAAAAATTCTATTAAATGTTGTTGCCATTTATCCACTTGCTAGTTGACACATTTTAAATTTAAACTGACTTTATAAAAATCATCTTGCTTTTCCTTGTGGTTTCAAATAAAACTCATTTAATTAATACAATTACATGTCATTATCCAAAATTATCTATTCATCATAAACTTTGAGCATCTAATGTAAATCAGCCACAACACTGAGTGTTGGCACAATTAAAGAAATCCAGCCTAGACAACAGTTTCTACATTTTATTCACTTTTTTTTCTCTAAAACATCAAAAGAGTCCAAGAACTTAGTTCACTACAACCTTTATTACAATTTTTTTATCATCTCATTCTCTAGTACTTCAAAATTCCCAAGTCTCTCCCTCTCTCTCTTTCACTCATAGAGAATATTATAGTTTATAAGCACTCAAAACTCATCTCCTTTGATAAATAGTAAGAAGCTCTTAGCATGATCTAATTCTTCAGTAACTTGGTTACTGAAAAAAAGGTGTGTGTGTGTGTATGTGTGTGTGTCAGTGAGTCTGTGTGTCATTACAGAGGTGCATGCGTGTGTGTGTGTGTGTGTGTGTGTGTGTGTGTGTGTTGGGTATGTGTCCCAGAGATCCACAGCTCGGGCACAAATAAGAAAGAGTGGAGAGGAAGAGACAGTGCCATCAGAGAGAGAGCATCACAAGTGAGAATGTGAAAGTGAGTCCTAATAGCTTCTTTTTCCAAATCCCAGGCCCCTTTACACTATCACCTTTCTGTTGCAACATACACAGCCATGAGCATTTTGAGAAGCACAGTAACATTATCTTTCAAATTCATATCCTAAATCATGATATCATGCTTCCGTGTTCTGAGGCAGCATGGGAGGTAGTCTTCCTAATCTTTCCCTATGATCTCTTGATCGACACTCAGCTTGGATCTTTCTGAAGTTCCCATAACTCCTTTCTCGCTTGTCTGAACAGTAGCCAACTTAGACTTGTATTCATACATGCATATGGAATTATGTAGATTTTTGTGGGTATATTTATATACATGGTGTCATACTATATATCATATTCTGCAACTTGCTGTTTTCATGTCTTACAGATCTTTCCATATCAATGTATTTTTACCTACCTCATTATTCCATGGAATTGCATAGAAAAAACACATGTACCTTGTCATTTTAACCAGCATTCATTGATAGAAAAAAGATCACAACAAAAAATGCCTATTAGAAAAAATGCTGTAGTAACACCCTTGTACAGGATCCTGTCTCATAGGCATGAGTGTTTCATTATGGCTAATGTTTCTCAAAACTGGCTTTACGTAAGAATCATCTGTGGAGCTTTTAAAAATACTGCTGCCCATGCTCCCCAGCCCCTCCCCAACCAGACCAGTTAGATCAGAATTTCTGAAAGTGGAACCCAAGCATGGGGATTTAGTAAAATCTCCCTACGTAATTTTAATATCCAACCAGGGTAGAGAGTCATTACTAACGGTCAAGAATTAGAATTGCTGACTTGAAGGATATATACATTTTACATTTTGAACTCATTTTACAAATGGCTAAATTCCATATAATTGAAAGATTTGTACTATCATTACTTCTTCTGCTCTAAGTCTCAGAAAATCTAAAAGTACAAACCAAGTACTAGGAAAGGGTCTCCTTTTCAACTAAAATGGTAGCTCCCCAGAGATCTAAAGTGGGTGTCCACCCCATCTCAAATAAATATTTTCACAGCACTTGGTTTGCTTTACCACTTGTGACAATTTGCCATCATTTCACTTAGTTGATTACTGTCTTTCACAGCCCCCAATCTTCAGCAGAACCCCAAGAGAACAGGAACCAAATCCATATTGTTCACCCAGTAAGCCTAATGCTATTATAACAGGGCCTAGCGTATTATAGGTGGTCAATATGTGTGATAAATAAATCCCTGTGGTTGCCTGGTCAGTGGATAAGCATGTTAGGTTGTGATAAGGAAGTGAAGGGGAAATACTGTCTGCTCTCATTTTCCAGGCTCAAACTTTCAAAATAGAAAACAAATATTTTATTTTAGCCAAAAAGAACCTAAAAACCTACACAATCATTTAAGAAAAAGATTGATGTGTGTTGAATCTTGACCATGTAGTAAAAAAAAAAAAATACAAAGGGATTAGAAGGTAAAATGTGATGAACCACCTTCAGTGGTGAATTTGTCCTTTCTCTGCCATTCCCCTGCACTTTGGTAAGACTCTAAAAATGTATACAGTAAATGGTACAGTTAAGCATGAGAAATACTTGGAGATCTGAGCACAGGGCAAATCAGCTGTCACTAAGAACATGATTCCTCAGCTGTTATCCTTCTTTCTCCTCACAAGTAAGACTTGTCACATGGGCTTATAAAAAGGAAGGGTCAAGAGAGAAATTTCACTTTGATTCTGATTATTATATTAAATTACTTAGGATCGGGCTTCCCTGGTGGCGCAGTGGTTGGGAGCCCGCCTGCCGATGCAGGGGACACGGGTTCGTGCCCCGGTCTGGGAGGATCCCACATGCCATGGAGCGGCTGGGCCCGTGAGCCATGGCCGCTGAGCCTGCACGTCCGGAGCCTGTGCTCCCCAAAGGGAGAGGCCACAACAGTCAGAGACCCGTGTACCGAAAAAAAAAAAAAAAAAAAAAAATTACTTAGGATCGTAGTTGCAGATAGGCTCTAAATTCTTCTTTCTCTGCATATAATTTCTGTGTGTAACTAGTAACACCTAACAAAGTAACATATAGTGATATACTGTGTCCAACAGGAGTAACCATTTCAAAAAAGGCCTCAGTGCTATAAATTGTGTACACCTTTAGACTTTCCTTCTATAATATGCCTGGCCAAAACATAAAGATTGTTGACTAAGTAGGAATGAGATCTTACACCTCCTTTCTCTGAAGTTTCAGGGTGAATTAGTTTTACTTTTTTTAGTTCTTGGGCTTTTTAAATAAAATATTTATTTTAGGATAGTTGTAGATTTATAGAAAAGTTGAGGGGAGATCCCATGTACTCCACACCCAGTTTCCTCTATTCTTATCATCTTACTTTAATAGGGTACATTTGTCATAATTAATGAACCAATATTGATACACTAATATTAGCTAAAGTCCATGCTTTATTCAAATTTCCTTAGTTTCTGCCTAATGTCCCTTTTCTATTCTAGGATTCCAACTCGGATACCACATTTACTCGTCATGTTTCCCTAGGCTCCTCTAGGCTGTGAAAGTTTCTTAGACTTTCCTTGTTTTTGATAATCTTGACTATTTTTTAAAGTGCTCCTCAGGAATTTTGTAAAATGTCCCTCAATTTCAGTTTGGTGTTTTTCACATGATTAGACTATGTTGTGGGTTTTGAGGAGGAGCCTGTCAAACACCACCTCAGCCTCGTGGTCAAGGTTAATATCAAGAGTAATGTCATGTTGGTAGCATGTACCCTCGATAAGATATGAATGGCATTGTACCTTTGTGATTTCCACTTTTCAAGAAGAAAACTCTACACCAACATATTTTTCCTGTGAATTTATAAATCCATGATACATATTTCGTAACACAAAGGATTTAGACTTATAGTGAGATCAAGCCATTCCTCCCTTAATATGAAATAAAGTGTTCCAATTTCAAATCGTTTTGCTCAGAAGACATAAAGCTCTTTTACTTGTAAGCCTGTCATAGATATAAAGGGATGTCTGCACATGGAGCAAAGTATTAATATAGGCTGTGAGTTAAGGTTAGAGCATAGCCATCACTCAGTAATTCCTTTGATAATCCAAAGGAAAACAAACTGGTGGACAAATTTCTGCTATTTACAAAAACAGAGTTTCTATTATAAAACACGGCATTATTTTTTTAATTCTGATTATTTAAACTTGAGACAAGGAATATGCTTCGGTGAAATATGTTCTGATTCTCTTGACTGTCTTACATGTCAGAAATGAGTATCAGCAGCTAATTTAGGTAATGATTGAGCCCTTGATGTGGGGTAGCGTGGGGGAGGGAGCTAATAAAAAAGCTTCTCCTGAACCTATGTGGATAACATAATCCAGTAGATCAGGCCACCATGTGAGATCAGGCTAACTGCGGGTCCGTGGTGACTTAATGAATGATTGCTCATATGAGTCTTAATCCCTCTTAGCTATAATATATGGAGAGGAAGAGTGACCTTCCCCAAGTTGGGGAATGCTTTTATATCAGACCAAAAGAAAATGGCTAATAAATCTATAGCTTTAAACACAATTATATTCAACAATTAGAATATATAATGTGTGTTTACACATATACACTTATGTATGTATACTTTATATGTATAAGTAAACACACATATAATGTTTATATATTCTTATATATGTAATGTGTAAATATGCTCTTCTAAAATCCCAAACTTGCTACTGGGTTTTTTTGGTTTTGTTTTTGTTTGTTGGTTTTTTACTGATTAACGACTACTCAGTAATTATATATCTCACAAGTTAACAGAAGTGAGGGTGGTGCATTGGTTAATCACATGTTTCTTCATATGAGAGTCTAGTCTTGAAAACTGAGAAAGCCAAGGACAGAAAAGGAAAAACTTTCAAGTTACTCACCAAAATTTCCACCTACTGATAAAGTCCTCTTCTCTCTTTATCTCTCTGGCCACTTAGGTAAATTTAAAATTTTATCTTATCTCCCTAGTATGGATAAAAAATTTAGGTGATAAATAATTAGACTTAGTTCCATTTAGGAAGTAAAATGGATAAATATCTACTGTGATTGAAAGTTACTTAACTCTTAGAAAAAGTGTTTGGCAAGAGGGTAAATCTTCCTGTTATTTCCATCCCATTTGATATTTTTCATTATAGAAAAAGTTAAGTGACAGGAAGGAGTTTTTAATTATTTTTCTTAGCATACAATTCACCACAATTTAAGAGAGAGAGAGAGTCAGAGTTTGTACTCCCTAGAAGGAAAGCCACCTTAAGACTTAATGGGCTTTCCTTATACGTCTGCTTTTTATTTTTAAACACCACCACCTTTTTGCTGACAAACATTTTCTTGCAAATTATGGCAAGGGAGGAGGAGCATGAGCAAATAAGCTGTGTGAAAGCTGGTGATACTCCCTCTGCCAAAATTCCAAGTTGAAATCAAATCCTTCAGTAAAGTTTCTTAGGCATGGGGGGGGGGAAGTTTTACAACTTCAGCAGAACTGTCATTCTACCAAGAGAAAGGATCAGTCAATCTACTTTACTTTCACCAAAGGATCTGAATCTGGCTGGCTTTGTCATACTTCTTTCTCCTTTATACATGGAGGTAGAGGGAGGGGGGAAAAAAAGCACACGAGGAGTTAAAAAAATTGATGAAGCCCTGACCCTTTAGTTTCCATTTATAGTCTGAGCCGGAATGCCATCCCCCTGGACCAGCAAACTGTCCAATCCAGCCTCAAGTGTCAAGATGCTGTTAGGCACTAAGTGAAATATATATGCATGCCCTTATACCATTTAATGCTCTGGGTCCACCTTCAAGACACTGGTCTGTGGATCAGGCGAACCACCACTTCTCTTCCAAGAATCAGTCTGACAGGTTCTTTAGGAGGTTCTCCCTTTCTTTTTCTTTAACCCATCCTTTTAAACACAATGGCACCAAAGAAGGACGTGAAGAAACATGCTGCCGCTCCTGCCCCAGCCCCTGCACCTGCACCTGCACCTGCCCCAGCACCTGAACCTGCACCTGCACCTGCCCCACCCAAAGAAGCAAAGATTGACCTCTCTGCCATTAAGGTAATGAAAAGGGTGAACTGTTTGGTCACTGAAACATCTTTCAACAGTAGGGAACACTAGGAACTTTCAGAGGGGCATATTTTTCATTAAGAGGAATGGAATTACTAAGCAAACTGGTGGATTTGGGTAGAAGAGAATCTTGATTTAAAAAGTAAATGAACTGTAGCATATAATTTCACTAAAATTATTATGAGTATGGCATTATATTTGGAACCTGTATTTGCTCTACTTTTTGTTTTCTGTTTCCTTTTTTCCCTAAATTGTCAAAGTGCAACATGTATAATTTTACAAACATTTAAACCAGTGGGGTTTTTTTAAATAAAATCTCTATGGAAACTGGATCTCTTCCTTAAAGCTACATCAAAAGGAAAGTTTTAGTCCCTACTTGCTTCCAAAAGTTTAAAAACAGCTGATGACCCAGTGGTCCGAGATGTATTTATTTGACAGCTGCTTTATTTCATCTGAAAAAGAGATTTTTGCAATCCAATTCCCCCTCCAGCTTTGCTTAATATAATTTGATACCACACTAAATGATATCCCAGTGTAGACAACTACTCACTCAAGTGTTTCAGTGACTATAACTGTCATCTTGTTTATTTATATATACATTATTTAATTCAGAATGTGAGTTGCTTCTAAATGAAACTAACCCCCCCAAATATTGTAAAACTTGTTACTTATATGGCTTTGAGCTTATGTCTTTGAGCTCTTGCATACTGATCTTGAACTAAAGAGAATATGATTGATTTTCATGTCAACACTTTGCTGCGATCAAAGTTCTCCACTGCCAAAAGATTATCTGCTTTTGGAAGAATGACGCTATGGATGTGCCTGTTTCCTCTTGGCAAGGTGACCCATCAAATGTGCACCATCTCCTCATTCATTGGGCTCTGATTGGTCCGAATGACAGTTTGAAAATCTTCATCTAGGGAACCCTGCCTTATATGGAAAACTAGTGGGTGAAAGTGCCTAGGAGGTGATCATTTCACTTAAGCCCATAGTTCTGTACTTAATAAATCTGAATTTTGCTAACTTAATACTTGCTGACATTTAATATGCTGTTTACTTGCAACAGCCAAGCTAACCTATAAGTAAATAATTCATTGACTATTTTAGTATAACTGTAGATTCTTAAAAATATTCCTGACATAAATATTGAATCAGATCACCCTTAGATGTACATGATGATATTAAGTAAATATATTCCAAATTTTTATAGTATTCCAATTAAACATGAAATTTTATGTTTCAGAGTAGAAGTAGATCATGACAGACATTTTCTCTTGAGTTAGTAGGTAACTGAAGTCATATTTGGAAAATAGTTGGTCGTAGAATCTAATATTGGTCAGGAACTATTCTTAATTTATATCCACTTGGGAGAAAAAAATGAATGTCATATCTTCCAGTAAATGTTTTTCTGTCTTGAGGACTGCATGCATACAGTTCATTATGAGGAAATCAATTTTTTCATCTCCAGCAATACTAGTTAATATATCTTATAGATGCACACTGACTACATTATACAATAAGCATGATTATAGCCACTGCAATAATTCCAATTGCCTCTATTCTTTGACTCCCCATTTTACATTAACACTAGAGATATGAATCAGTGTCAAAGCTATTCCTCTTTATATTTACTGTGATTTATAAGACAATATCGTCCCTTTGTATCTGGGACTACAGCATTTGGAAAGGAAAAAAATGTGTCTTCTTAAGGAGAAAAAGAAGTATCCCACTAATGAAAAGAGGCATTAATTTTCTTCCCCAAGGAACAGAATAAGTAAATAAATAAAAATTTAGTTTGGCAGGTAAGAAGTCTCCAAGAAAAGACAAAAAATCACTTTTTAAATCCAAAAAATAAACTGATTGTTTCTTCATAGCAAAGAAGTGATGCTTTTCTGTATCTTGAAAACTGGTTTATCCTTTCATCTATATCTTGAATTAATGCTAGTGTGAACTAGTACAGCTAAGCAAAAGAAGGAAATACTCCTACAGAGTCTCTGTAATGATGGGATATGCTCCATCTTCACTATTTCATTGTAGAATGAAAGATGTGATGGATGTTGATAAGGGACACAAACCAAAAAGGGAGAAGTTAAATGAATCTAGAAGAAAAGATTATATTTCATTCAGAGAGCCCGTTCCTAATGGAAAGAGAACAAAGAAAAGAATTGAAGCATATTTTTGCAAAAGAATTTAAATGGCTTTAATGATATGCATTCAACAATATGAAATCAGTGCATATTTATAGATATTATAACATAGCCAAAGAATGTGATGCAACTTGAGAACCTTATAAAATCTAATTTCATCCCAATAGGTAAGAAGACTAATTAAAATGTGCATGAAAACATTTCATATTATGATGCTTTTAATCATGTAATGATATTTCTAGATATATTACCTCATATAAGTTATAAACTTTTTTCAAGCAGAGAAAATGAACTTTAAAGAAATTAATCGAGCTATTATATGTGTTCATTAACTTTCTGAAAACTCGATAAAGAACAAAACTTAATTGAATTTTACACTTTCTTTCATAAATCATATAAGATTAGAAATCTAGCTGTTCTTTACACTTTGAGTAGGGCTGAAGTTTAAGTGGAACTATTTTAGTGTAGTATTATAGTCATTACAATCATAGTATTTAAGCCCTCAATACTATCCCAGTTAATATCTATGTTTCATATTATAATATACTATGTTACTAGCCATATATGTGACTCTGCATAAACTCTGAACAATATGAATGAGTTTTATCAATTTTTTAAATGTGTTTTCCAACCTGATTTCCTTTATTGGTTATTTCTTTAGAACATTTCTTTGGTTGTTCTGACATAAAACCTTTTATATTTTCTGAGGGAATGTTTACCTGATGTCCTAGCCCCATGGATTTTCTATGAATATCTTTTTCAAAAACACAAATACTGCTGATATCTGAACATTAAAGCTACTGTCCTGGGTGGTTCTAAGCACTCTTTGCTTTCAGAGAGCTGATACTTCCAGCAACAATGCGCAGACTAAAGAACACTGCCTGACGGAATCACCAAGTGTGGGAAGTAAAACCCACCATAAGTTTAGTTTCAAGTACAAGCACAAGAATTAACACCTGTTGCCCAAAACTGCAACCAAATGAAATAACAAAAGTAAATAAGTATGAGATGACCACGTGCCTAGATTTTAAAAGATCTTCAATGTTTAAGCAAATTTTTTGCATGATGCATGCCTTAGCTGATATGTCAGGATTGCTCTGAAGTGATGGGACTTTGAATCATGTCTGTCATTGTGCTGCTTAAATTTTAATTCTCGTTGTATTCACCACTCAATCAGGTCATCCCTGACCAGGTACTGCGGGCGACATTACAAAAAGTGGTAAAGGTACAGAATGCATTGACAGAAACTCATCAAATAACAAATCTCACAGCAACAATTGACCATATGCTTGGGAAGATTTAAACTTTCAGGTAATAAGGTGGAAATATAGTATTCCCAATAAATACATCTACTTACTGATGAGTATTCAGTGGAGGCAAATATTATGTATTCATTGCAACACCTGACTTGTTCTTGTCCAGGTATAGGACCTTTTGTGTTAATCTATAAATTATTTTTTCTCATCTCTAACAAAGCTAATACAAACCCAGTCCTACTTAGAAAGATTGTTGGAAAAATCAAATGAGGTCATGGCTCATGAAAGGCTTTGAAAATTATAAAGCTTTTTGTAATATAGTAATCAATATTTATTATGAATTTACTCTGTGCCTTATTATCTTATTTAATGCACAAAACATTACACTAAGGTTGTTGTTAGCCTCATTTTGCAAGAAAAGAAGCTGAGCCTAAATGAGGTTCAACGTCAGGCCCATGATCAAATAACAAGTATGAGACAGAGCTAGGATATAACCTAGCAGGCCAAATCCAGAGTCAACTGTGTTAACCATATCCTAAACTACCTCCTGTTTATAAAGGGGAAGTTGCTGTTTCCAAGAATGTGAAAAGGAACCTTTTTTGCTCTTAAGGATATGAGGTTAAGAGTGGTCAATATAAGGGTGATTCTCCTATTGCCCTTCACCGCGCTTCAGTAGCCAGAAGAGGGGGTGAGAGGCACACATCAGAGCTAGTTCATCAAGACTTTTGACCTTGGCAGTTCATTACTGTTTTGTTTTCCTCAGCTTTCCCCTATCTTAGCACCTGTTGCTGACGGGTTAGGTGTTCTCATTTACAGATGGAAGGTGAGATATTCAGAAACTAGAAAGACTTTGCTCCAGTCACTTTGCTCCAGCTTCCTGTAAAAAGTTGTAAATGGAACATGGATGTTAAAAACGCTATTATGAGAGTAGACTGGTAGTTGCTAGGGTCGGGTGGGGATGGGAGAAAAGAGTGAAGGTGAACGGAGGGTACAAACTTGCAGTTATAAGATTAATAAGTTCTGGGATCTAAAATACAACATAGTGACTATAGTTAACAGTACCATATTGTATACTTGACAGTTGCTAAGAGAATAAATTTTAAAAGTTTTCACCACACACAAAAAAATATAACTGTGTAGTATGATGGTTATGTTAACCAACTAACCTTATTGTGGTAATCATTTCACATATCAAAATTATCATGTGTTAAATCATCATGTTGTACACCTTAAACTTATACAATATTATATGTAAATTATATCTCAATAAAGCTTGAAAAAAACTATACCAAAGTATTTTTTAATATTGTTAAATGTAGTGAAACTTATTGTATTTTTAAATAATTTTGCTTTTGTTTAATTGAACATACACGTATTTCAAACATGACCTCCAAATTTTTCCATCAGGTTAATATTCTAAGAATGGGATGGGTTTCTATTTTGTTTACAAATAAGTAGCATGATTTAAACTGGAAATCTCAACAAATATTCTTTGGAGTCATATATAGAAATATAATGCCACATGTATAATGTTTAAATCTTAACTAATCTGAGGAAAAGAAATAGAAGACATATAGTCAATTTCTAATTAGAAGGAATAAGTGAAGACATAAGTTGTTTCTAAGTTTTCTTTATATAATTTTAAGAGTTTGTCTTCTTTTACTCTGGCCTTTTAATACAGACTAATTTTTAATACAACTAAAATGTCAACCAATTGAGATATTCATCCATTTGTGGCATGATCATAACCTCAGAAGCAAACCAAAATTTATGTGAGATTATCACTAGGTATCAGTAACAAGTTTCCACTTTGAAACATCTACTCTGTAAAAGAAGAGAACAGGTGGAGTGGAGTGGGAAGATATTAAAGGGCATTCTGTAACTCTGTCTAAAATTATATTTTAAGTAATATGTAACTGGATAATGTCTTTGGAAAGTATAAGGTAGTTTGGAAAGGAATAGGTATGTTCACCAATTAATAGTGAATAGCACTTTTAATTCTAAAGATAATGAAATTTGTGCAAGACAAGGAGACCACAAAGTGACAGTGCCAAATTTAGCCTCTCGACATTTTAGTGCTGCAAATGAACCCCCTGGCAAGTTGTCTTTAGAAGCCTTTCCATAATTACCCGGCATTAAGCACCATCTGACTCATGGAAATTGTGGAAAGGATTATATTTAGTCTGCTGATACTACACTTTCTTCTGCTTCTCTTCATACTGGAATACTTTTTTTATGAAAATAAGATTTTCCGTAGTTTGTTTCTGCATCAACTTCTACGGTTTGTTTCTCCCCGCAAATCAGAACCTGGAGGGCAAAAACTGCAATATACTAGTAGTAATGGCTTCAGTTATATTGGCTAAAATGTAAATTATATGGATGATAAATCTTTGTTATTCTGATCATAAATTAATAATAGTGAGTTGAAGCCAGAGCAGAAAATTTTTCCTAAAGATAAAACCACATCTTATTCAACTTTATCTTCTTCCTTCCACTGTGGCAAGTGAGGTTCTTTGTACCTAGTAAGTACCCAATGATATACCATCTCCTGATATAAGTGAGATATAAAATACTCATCTGAACACAGTGTTATAAAATTTTATTTTGCTTAACTCCTCTTTATCTAAACTACTTCAAAATAATATCATTTACCAAATTTTTAGGCAACTTGCCCTTTTCCATTAAAAAAAAAGTGAGTTGCTGTAGATACTACTGACAAAAGGATGGAAAACTCACAACATTATAGAACCATAAGCAACCACAGAAATCATGCAGTTTAATATTTCATATTTGAGGAAGCTATAACCCCGATAAAAGAAGTTATTTAATCAAAAGACACATGATTTGTTACAGGAGAGCCAGAACAAAATTCTGAATACCTCAAACCCCATCTAAGTCTCTTTCCACCATATCAAAGACCTGAAATCACCAAAACAGTAATATCAATATTCATATATCCCTGTTGTCACAAACAGAACTTCTACTCCAGATATGGAGGAAAAAGCAGATACTTATAATTTCTTAAAACACATACACAAAGCATTTTTCAAAGCATTTTTCACAAATGCTTTTATTTTAAAAATAAAAAGAGGAAGGAAAGAATGTAAACACCACTTGGATTTTTTAATTAAATTGCATACAAACAAATGCACAAAGTAAAACAGGTGCAACTCTCACGGGAAAGCTGATGAGAAATCCAAAGTAGTATAGACTTAGGTCATATTTTTACATTTTTATTAAAATTCACTTAAACCTCTTTGTTAATTCCTGTAGGTCTAAACTGTATTATTTTAATAATTCAGCCTTTGCTCTAATGTGACTGAATTCAGTTGACTAGTCTAGGCATCCTAAGCATAGAATTACTCATTTCCTCTTCTATTCAGATCAGTTTATCCAATATAACCATCTATTCTCTCTTATATTAGACAACCTGGGCTGCTACTGTATTCTCATTGATCTTAATTTCTCCTTTTTATACCATATTAGAGTCACCAGCCTAAATATATCCTTTGTTGAAATAAAAAAATGCAATAAAAATATCTATTTCCTTTAAATTAAGTAAATTGTTCTGAAGCACAAAACTCTCAGAGTTCCAAAATAGTACTTCTGCTAGCCTTTTACAATGATTCCTCATAACTCTAAGACTGGAGTGAAAATTATTAAGTTTTTGTTAGGGTTTGCATACATCCAGGTCTTTGTTCTCCCTGCCAGGCATTAAATCAAAGAACATGCAGCAATGTTTTCTTGATTGAAAACTGGCCCTGGTTAGATTAAGGTCTTTACTTAGCCTCACCAGTCATTAGCCCTATTGTAATATCTAGCAGTGATGATGAAGTTTTTTAAAGACTGTAGTCTATGTTCCTTCCTAGGGCATTAGCCCTCAGTATTCAACATCACATATCTTCCAGATCGTCTTTAATTACAGCTCTTCTTGTTATGCTAAAGCTTAAGATACATCAATTCCAGAGCCTGTTTAATTAAATGCATTTTAATATTTTTCTATAAATCAAGTCCTTCTATATACCAGAAATTTTATCTTATCTTTAATCAGTTAACCAAACCTCATGATTACTATTAGAAAAATACTTCACAAAGTGAAAAATAATCTGAAAACATTGCAGTAAAAATCTTTTTTAGTACCAGTACCTTGTTGATTACTACTTACCTAAATCCAATACTAAATAGTACATAAATCGTAAAAATGTGGAAGGTAGTTATTTTACCAACAGTCTAAGATAAGTATTTAGGCTAAAATGGAAACACCCTTTAAAAAAACAAATTGGGGGCTGGCAAATTAGAAGTCCTGATCATAACATTTATATAAAATCTAAGGAAAGATTCTGGAAATATAAAGGTATATACATCAATAACTTAAAATGAGCATGCCTACTATATGCATGGCAGTTCTAGGTGCTGGAGATACAGCCCCAAAGGAGAATGTGTGCCCCTACTCTAGAATGTAAGCTCTTTGAAGGAACTGACAAGGTCCATTCTCTCAAGGAAGATAATATCCTATGGACCTAGAGTCTGTCATACAGAGTGAAGTAAGTCAGAAAAACAAATACTGTATGCTAACACATATATATGGAATCTAAAAAACAAAAACAAAAAAAAAAAGAAAAAAACTGGTTCTGAAGAACCTAGGGGCAGGACTGGAATAAAGACGCAGAAGTAGAGAATGGACTTGAGGACACAGGGAGGGGGAAGGGTAAGCTGGGACAAAGTGAGAGAGTGGCATGGACATATATACACTACCAAATGTAAAACAGATAGCTAGTGGGAAGCAGCCTCATGGCACAGGGAGATGAGCTCGGTGCTTTGTGACCACCTAGAGGGGTGGGATAGGGAGGGTGGGAGGGAGACGCAAGAGGGAGGAGATATGGGGATATATATATATGTATAGCTGATTCACTCTGTTATACAGCAGAAACTAACACACCATTGTAAAGCAATTATACTCCAAAAAAGATGTTAAATAAATAAATAAATAAAATTTTAATAAATCTTCAGAAAAAAATAAAATTAAAATTAAAAATTTTTTAAAAGATAATATCCTAGAGGAGGAGACTTGTTTGAAGGAGGAACTTACTATACATCTGTTCTAAAGATTTTAATTTAATTAAAATTCTGCTGAGCATATAATATAGGCAAGGTATTTTATAGAGTTATGGGGGATACAATCTAAGTATAAGGCAGGGGTAGCATTCCAGGAGGGAGAGGCTCACACTTGGGTTCACATCATGGACCAAGGGAAATGGTCTCCAGTAACAGCCTGTGCTTCCCAAAAGTTTACAGTCAGGAAGGTTAAAATATATTTCAGTGGCAGAAAGGAGCTAGGCAAATAGAAAAGGTTCTTTCAAGGGCTTTGAAGGATAGTTAATTTCTAAGAAGCAGAAATAACAGGAGAACATTCCAGATAGAAGAGACTTAAATCTAATTTTCAAAACAAACCAAATGATGACATAGCAAACTGAGTCCAAAATCAGCTGACATTTTGTATTCATATCACGCCTTTCTTCAAAGGGTTGATTACTTCATCATTATAACACCCAGGAAGAGATACAAGAGAATGTTTTGGCCATTTGTAAAAGTGTACCAGAGAATAAACAGCATCTCCCACTTATTCTATGGGCATAATATCTAGGTCTTCTAACTTTTAAACTATAGTTTATTGTCTAGACTAGACTAAACTGTAGCCTTCTCTACCATTGTCAATAGCTTGCTTACATGTTTACTTTGATCCTCAGTAAACACAAAAAAATCTACACTCTCATTCTCTATGTGATAAAGATACAGATGAAAACTAGAGTGAAATAGTTTAACTGCCTCCATTCTATTGTAAAAAATAATAAACCTTTACATAATAGGCAAGTGGTTATGAATAACTTATTTATAATGTAAATACAGCTATTAAAATGACTTTCCAGTTTACTTGACAGATTTGACACAAATTGATTGTATTTTATATGTATTCAAGGACACATTTTTCTGTCTGAAAAAAAATGAAAATGAGCATTATGTAGGTTATATGATGGGATGGGCATTATGTAAGACAGCTTTGATGAATTTGTTTTGTATTATCTATAGTTATTAATTCTACCAAAGATATATGCTGGTGCTCAATACTGATCATAGGGCAATTCAAATTTAATGACACAATACCTAAATACAAGAGTAAAACACAAAGAAACATGGTCTGCTCTAATGGCTTTAATTTTTGCATCAGAAATCATGAGACTCCAAATTACACAACTATCAAAGGTGACAAATTTCTACCTTTGTCCCTCCCTTTCATTTTCCCCTAATGATTCAAAGGATTTAAATGTTTTCTATTAACTTCCATTTCCCAACAACCTCTCAAAATGTCAATCTATTCATGAAGATATGTTTACCTGGCTACTAATATTTTTTAAGTTATATTTTCAATTCTAATTTTGGGACTCAGACTCCATGAGATCTTTTTCACTACTTACAAACTTTGGACAAAAAATGATATGCATTTAAGTGCTGATTTCTTTCCAAATGGCATGGGGAAAAGCTGCAAAGTATACATCTGTCTAGCAGAGGGAGATTATCCTTTTTGTGACCATTCCCTTAAAAATAGTTGCTGAAACAATACTTAAATTAGAATTTATCTCTAACATTCTTTGTCTTTGAGCTGCTTTAAATATGTAGAAAACTGATAAACATGTCTGAACTTTAGTTCTGACTAGACTTGTCACTTCTCAGTACCATTCTAGGAAGGGAGTTGTCCCCTATTTTCAGGTAAGCTGTCATGAAAACTTACTACCAGCCAATCCCATGGATACCTTTAAAATTCGAAAGTACAACTTTGCATTTCACAACACCTGCTTTGTATTCTTTTGGTTCTCAGTCTGGTGACTGAGTCATAAAATGTTTGACATGGCAGAAAGGGAATAAGCACATTCTGGTAAGAACATAAGGAACATTTTTAAATTTTAAAAGAACATGTACAGAATGAGAGAAAAAGAACACAAAATGGTCCATCAGCTTTCCCTCCTAGAAGAACTTCATAAATTAAAAAAATATGACTAGTCAGCCACCATAAAGATAACAGGTAGGGAAGCAAATACCCAGCCCTAATGTAAGAAAACTGAGGGAGACTGCTGAAAATGGAGATTAAAACAATTCCTGGCTTAGATAAACTCTATACTCCTGAGAATACAATGTACAAGGAGTGGTCTTTAATTGGAGATTTCACAAACTGACCAGATTTTCACTTGGGCAGACCCAAGAAACACACAAAATGTATGTACCCCTTTCAAGTCCTCTGAACTTTACCACAAGGGACAGAGCTGCAGAGAGTGTTCCTTCTATATCAGTTGCCATTTGAAACCCCAAACCAGTCCCATCCAGAAAGTTCCATTTATACCAAAACTGCTGACTTGAAGTTTGCAAAGTCCATAATTCACCGAGAAGGGATCAGCTGTAGTCTTTAGAGAAATTCTAAGCTCCTCTGCCACTGAACAAATAGGAAGCTTCTTAAAGGAAGACGCTCAAGAAAACATCTTAGGGATAAAGACCATAAAAGTACTGATAGGCATGGGCCTCACCATGGCTGTCCACTCTTAGGTTCTGATTTCCTAAAAATAGACCTCAGGGTACAGATCCCTCTTTCCCTTTGCCCTAAGAAAGCTAAAAAACTCTCCTAGGGGAGTGGCTACTTCTCTCTGAAACCTGATGCTAGCTGTGAGGTCACAGCTTCTCCAGAAATAAAAGGCAGCCTGGCAAGGGAGGTCCCCACTCAGGGATTGGAGCAGCCCTCAACTCACTCTTCAGCTTCGCCGCTATTTGCAGCCCAGAAGCTCCATCATGGTGGGTCCTGTGAGAAAACTACTTGTAATTTATAGACAGATATAGACAGTAGATAGGAATAAAATTGAGGAGAGAACATATTCAGTGTGTGTGTAGAATCTACTTTTGGTTTTTATTAAGGTGGGTTGAGGATAGGAGAGATTAATTCAAGGTATTATGCCAACTGGAAAAATATGTCTTACTCCCAAAAACAGTACTTTGTGCTTCACCAACTTTCTATATCACATAAGGTTTATTATATCTAAATTTAGGGAAAACCCTGCAACTATAGCAAAATACTATACCTTAAAAAAAATCCAATGATGCTGATAACTAAAATTAAATAAACTACTTCCCATGCATTGGGTAAAAATATACTGGTTAAATAGAAGAAAGACTTCAAATGACCTTTTTAATGCAGTGTGTCTGTATTAGACATATGTTAAATACACCGTAGGTTATTATATTATTCCAGAAAGAATTTGATTTAGCATTTGTTAAATCATTGACTCATGGATTAAGATATAGAAAGATGTTCCCTAACTATCTTTTGCAATAGCTTTTTATTTTTCCTAGATTCAAAAGTATCCTACGGCAACCTTCTTATTCTATGACACCTACATAGCTTCCTAAAAATCTCAGAGCAGACAGCACTCTCTTCTGTCAATGCATTTGAAAGAGTACTAGTTGTTTCTTTCTTTCTTCCTCTCTCTCGCCATTGCAGTCCTTCAGTGCTGACCAGATTGCTGGTAAGTGAATTGAGCTTCTCTATTCCAGAGGTAGGCAGAGCACCTCTTAGTCTCTGAAATATCACTCATCTCCAAGACGTGTTACTGCATGGCTCAACCTCTTAGTATCCAAGCTATGCCTGAACTCTGAAAAGTAGGCGTACTTTTTCAGCTTACTTTGAAGACTACTCAGGGAATGAGCTTGGATACATTTAAAAATCAGGACATTTTTGTTTGGTTAAAATATTCTTTGTGGTTAATTTCTTTCTAACAGATCGAGTTCTCTCAGCAACAGCAGGAAGGTAAGTTTAAACGATATAATGTGTGCACACTCATAAAGATGGCATGTGAGAAAACCAACTCTCTTGAGGTGAGATTAGCTCTTTCTGATTATCCCCACTGATGTTGTCACTCTAAATATAAATGCTCTCAATCACTCTAAACATAAATTCTCTCAACATGAACCCTTCACGTATAATCAGTAATCAAAAGTTTAGGCAAACTAAAGCTAAACACCACAAAATAATTTCTTGTATTCACTGATTTCTAAATAGAACCAATTTGATACAGTAGGTAATACCATACATATACCCCCCAAAAATATGTGGATTTTGGATGGCTAATTTGTTAATCAAATCCCTAAAGAGTGATTTGGCAGGTCTAAATTATTCAATTTAGAAAACAAAATTGATTCTAAAACTGCCCAATTACCAAATACACATAATTTCAGTGGGCACCATAGTGAGTTGAGAGAAATAGCAGGTGAAGTGGATATAGAAAAAATGTGCATTCAGAGAAAAAGAGGGGGAAATAATTTATCAAAAAACTGTGGAAGGAGCCTTAGCCATCTCCTGGTCCATCTTTAGAGATGCAGGACAGGCTCCCAGAGAGGTGTTGAGACTGACTCAAAGATCCAAAGAATTAATGATAGGGTCAAAATCTAATATTACTTTAAATTAATTAGATATTTATTTCATAGAAACAGTTTCTAACTAGAAGACTTCAAATTCTGGAGATTCAAAAGAATATGAATAGTTGCCCTAAGACTTCCACTTTTTCTTCTTCAGGTCTTTGGATCCAAGAGATCCTATGCCCTAAGACTCTTGTTGTTTCACTGTAAAGTGTAGGGCAGAAGGTCTTATGAAGTAAAAGAGTCACATATTTAAATAAACTGAGACAAAAATACAGCTATAGAAGGGATGGAAGAAAATTTTAGTTATACAATATTGTATAAATTGGATATTGGTCATAATGATAAGTATGTATATATGTTATGATTTATAATATATAAATAATTGTGATAATACTCATAGGTATATAATTATAATTATACTCAGTTCTTTATCTAAAGGATTCAACATTTTTCAGCCTGTTTCAGTGTCTGGAATATCTCATGTTTGGAAATCAGTTAAGAAAAAAAAGGATATTTGCTATAGTACAGACTCATATATATCTACATCATGGTTAATGCCCTCATGTAGACAAATTAGATGATCTGATGACTCAGAACCCATGATCATTTGAAATTATACTACAAAGGACTAATTTTTCTTATTGAAAACAGTTGGTAATTCTACTCTAATTTGTTTGATTTTTAATTTTAACTAATGATGCTGCTACATTATCTGCTACTGTACCCAAGTCCTCTTAAATATCTAATTTATGTGTCATTATGACTGCCAAACTATGGTAGAACCAAGCAACAGAAGACTTAAAAACCCTTTCAGAGACAGAGGACTTGGTGTTGAACATTAACCATATTACTCCATATGTAAAATAGGTTTTAGATATAGAGGTTCAGTGAACATCAGTGTTGTGGACTGGTTTTCTCCTGTGCCAGGAAAACAAATGTAAGCATTTTAAATTAAAAAGAAATATTATATTTTAAGAAATAAATAAAGACATACTTTGTTTGCTTCCTTCTTCAATGATCAGAGTTTTTCTCATGGCTGCTCTACTTGAATGTATCACAAGTTTGGGGTAAAGAAAAAAACACTAGAAAATTATAGCATTCTAAAGGTGTAAGTCCTGTGCTGTCCAGTAGAGTTGCCACTAGCCACATGTGGCTATTTAAATTTAACCTGTAATTAAGTAAAAATAAATGCATTTAAAAGTCTACTTTCTCCTTTGCACTAGTCATATTTTAGTGCTCAAGAGCCACAGGTGGTAGGTAACTACTACCCTTTTGGGCAGCCCAGATACAGAACATTTCAATCATCACAAAATGCCCTAGAACAGTGTTGTTCTAGACTAGGGGCTGGCAATTTTTTTCTTAGAGAGCTAAATAGTAAATATGTTAGGCTTTGTTGGCAGAACAGTCTCTGTAAAAACAACTCAGTTCTGTCATTGAGGCATGAAAACAGCCATAGACAATACATAAATGAATGGGCATGTCTGTATTCCAATAAAACTTTATTTACAAAAACAGGCAGCCAGCCCGTAGGCAGTCATTTGCTAACCCATGTTTTAGACTCTTCAAGAGAATAACTAAGCCTTAAAAATCTGGTGTAGGAAGAGCAATATTTTTCTGGCCTTGGCCTTTAAATCAACAAAAGGGTTCATGTCAGAGAGATTCTATTACAGCTCATAAAACCCAATTTCTACATCAAGATCTGACCAGGGTAATAGTGAGCCCACTGAGCAATCTGCATGAAAGCCTGGAGCCAGTAATAAGAATAGTTCAGTTTCACATGTCCCATAGAAAGATAAAATATAATATTTGACTAATGACCCCACAGTGCCTGCCGCCTGTCTTTTAGGTTGGGGAAATGATCTATGATGTCAACTTGCATAGAATTTGAGAAGGAAATTTCAGCAAAGAATGATAACATGATCTATAGTTGATTGTTAACATAATGTCTGGTGCAATCTTAGATTAGGGGATGAAGGGATAGTTAAATAGGATGTTTTGCTGAGTAACCTATCTAGATAGCATCTCTTGATCTGAGACCACTAATGGACTAAAAAGAATGTTTTCACCTCTACCAGTTCATTCACAAATGGGTTTTTGGGTGTTGCTGGTATTAACTCCAACAAGTTGCCATCAGTACTTTTAGGTTCTCCAGAAAATTTAATTTAGTTAAGTTTCAAAAGTTCAATTAAAATATCTTTACTTGCCCCTAAATCCATAGTAGCATTTCTTTCTGTCTTTTTGGTGTATACTTCTTAATTCTTTGTTAATGTAATCTTGAAAGGCAAAACCAATTCTATCAAAGGAGAATGACAAAATTTAGGGAAAGTAAACAATAGAGTGATTGTGATAAAAATAGACAACGCTTTTAAAATATGTGCTTACATACACACATGAATACAAGTAAAACTAGGGAAATCTGAGTAAAATAGATGGAGTCTATCAATGTGAATATTCTGGTTGTGATAGTGTACTATAATCCTGTAAAATGGTACTATTGGGGGAAACTAGACAGAGTATTTAAGAGATCTCTTTGTATTTTTTCTTAAAATTGCATGTGAATCTATACTTATCTGCATAAAATTTTAATTTAAAACGTTTAATTTAATTTAATTATAAAGCTAATACAGCAACATGTTATCATATGTTATTATATGAAAAAAGAGTAAAGTTTAAAGTGATCACCATAGCAATAGATTCAAACAAATAATTCTCCTTCAGAATCAGTTACACTAGAAGCCTATTAGAGTCATACACTGAAGTGGTTAAATGACACTATAGAACTTAGAAATTGGCCACATCTACTTTTCCTGAAAAATGAAGTTACTCCTAAAGAAAACTAGTTAAGAGAAGAGCCTAGGAAATTTGTACCTCAAGAGCAGGTTTTTCTGTATAAGTTAAGAAGTTTGGTTTAACCTCACATGACACAACCCCGACTGAAAATTTGTTTTCTTGAAATTTTATTAACATTGTTAATTACATGAGGGATTTTATGAGGAATTCTTAAGATTTCTCAAGGCCTCAGAATTTCTTAACCCAGTCCTGTGTCCAAGGCAGATGAAGGAGATATGAATAAATATGACTAGCAGTTTCAATTTCCATATCTGATGAATAAGAACATATGACTTGAAATTGGAAATCCTTCTTTAAAACAGACCCAAAAAGAAATGTCCAAAGGGAGCTGTCAGTTGAGCTTAGAAAAGGGAGAGTCCAAAGATAAAAACTTAAGTGACTGGCAAAAGCTGTGAAGTAGAGGAGAGTTTGAACTGGATCCCTGATGAAGTTTGGATTAATTTATAGGTCTGAAGTAGAAAAAAAGCATCCTAATGTTTCTTGCTTCTTTCAGAATTCAAGGAGGCATTTCTCCTATATGACAAAAAAGGCGATAACAAGATCACCTTAAACCAGGTTGGTGATGTCCTTCGGGCTCTGGGCACAAATCCCACCAATGCAGAGGTCAAGGCGGTTCTGGGAAACCCCAGCAAGGAAGGTAAACGCATGTTTTTCCAAGAAGTTGGGAAGTGTGTGTGTGTGTGTGTGTGTGTGTGTATGTGTGTGTGTGTGTTTATGTAAGAGAGAGAGATTTATAGAGAAATAAGTTCCACAGAATAGGGTTTAATTTACTTTTTATGGTAAGTGTGCCTCTTGGCCATCTAGAGTCTTAGTTTTTACCCTCATAAAATAAGTTAACCTTCCTTTGAAAATTTGTAAGCATGATATAATTTCATGTTAGTGAAAGGAAATGATATCTAATGCTAACATCATCATCATCACCATGTTATCTAAACATACCCTACAGTACTTCCCTGGTGGTCCAGTGGTTAAGACTGCACGTTTCCAATGCAGGGGAAATGGGTTCGATCCCTGGTCGGGGAACTAAGATCCCATATGCCTGCCACGGGGTGTGGCCAAAAAAAAAAAACCATCTTAAAGGAAACTCAGCTTTCTAATTTAAGAACACACAGATGACACCTTAATAAAACTATTTTCTGTTTCCAAGAACTGTAGAAAGACTTAAAAACCTAAGCCAAAATCTGCATTCAGTCCCCCAAGGTAAATCCTAAGGCAAAAGTCAGTGAGATACATAAGAGGCAAAATTGAAGAAGTCATTGCTGGATACAGTAATCCAGTCATTAGTCTGGAACATGGAAATTTTTTCCAATCCCATGATTCATGGCAAGTATAATAGTCTATTGAAAAATATCACTCTGAACAAAAAAAAAGGAGACAAAACTGAAGTTTTTTCAAGTAGATATTTGGGCTATTTATCTTTGCCATAAGGAAAATAAGGAGGGGAAAGCAAATAATCTTTTTTTTTCCAGAAAAGACCATTTTTCTTTATTACAAAAGAAAAAAAAATTTGATTTCAAAAAAACCTACCTCTAAATCAGTCTGCAGGAATTTTCCTCAAACTTCATTTTCTTCAGAGGAAAATGTCCAAGTAAATCATGCAAAAAGTAGCTGGGAGCATGAGATAAAGGAAGAGTGTAATAAGCCAAATTCATTTTTAAATGCCATTTTCTAACTTATCAAACATTCACCTTTAATGGAATTATTAGGTAAATGTTCATTTTTTCAGCATTCAAATTTAATCTTCTTAATATTACTCAATGTACTAGATTTCTACACTATAAGGAAAGACTGGTGAATGGGAATTTTGATTTTAGGGGTACATAACTTTATCCATTTGTATACATCTGGATAGTCTGTTTATACTTTTGCTGTGAATACTGTTCATCTTGTCAGAAGATACTAAAAAAATTCCTATCATCTCCAGGCCTCTAAAACTGCAGAGAAATCAGGAGATCGCAAAGTATTTAACACACACACTCTCCTCACAGGCTTCTTTTCTGAATTACTTAAAATTTAAAGAAATTGAAGGCTCTACAAAAGCTCAGACAAAAGTGGAATATATATTAAATTTCAGTTAGGTTTTGCTACATTTATATGTTAATGGATTTGTTATGAGTATATTTCTATATTGCTTCCCTAGTGTTTATAGAAAATATTAAATTGACAATACTAATAAAATCAGTAGCTAACACTGACTAAGCACTCAGTTTGTCCCAGATATTGTAATAGACTTTGCATGTATTATCTCATTTAATGCTCACACTACCACTACAAGGTATCTCTTTTGAGAGATGAAGAAGTTGAGGCACAAAGAAGTTAAGAAACTTGCCCATGGGGCTTCCCTGGTGGCACAGTGGTTAAGAATCCTCCTGCCAATGCAGGGGACACAGGTTCAAGCCCTGCTCCAGGAAGATCCCACGTGTTGCGGAGCAACCAAGCCAGTGCGCCACAACTTAAGCCTGTGCTCTAGAGTCCGTGAGCCACAAATACTGAGCCCCCGTGATGCAACTACTGAAGCTCCCATGCCTAGAGCCCATGCTCTGCAACAAAAGAAGCCACTGGGATGAGAAGCCCACATACCACACGAAGAGTAGTCCCCGCTCACTGCAACTAGAGAAAGCCCATACACAGCAACCGAAGACCCAAGGCAGCCAAAAATAAATAAATTAAATAAATAAAGAGCTCACTTAATAAAAAGAAACTTGCCCATGATCACACAGTTGTAAATGGTGGGCTGGGGATAAAAGCCTAAGCACTAGGACTCCAGAGCTCATGCTATTTTCTATTACAAACATTTTGTCATCAGTCATTTACCAACTGAAATTTAAGCTGTATGAAGATTTTTTAGATGATCTAGAATGAACTCTCAAGCTTAATTTGTGACTCAGAGATGGCATTTAATGATAGATAATAACTCTCCAAATTGCAATTTCTTCCAGAGATGAATGCCAAGAAAATTGAGTTTGAACAATTTCTGCCCATGTTGCAATCTATTTCCAACAACAAGGACCAGGGCACCTATGAAGACTTTGTTGAGGGTCTGCGTGTCTTTGACAAGGAAGGCAATGGCACCGTTATGGGTGCTGAACTTCGTCATGTACTAGCTACACTAGGTAAGAAATATTCATTTCAGTGGACTTAATAGGACAGAATATATAGGAAAGAGCATGACTTAGGGCAATCATGTTATAACCAAAATAAGTAGGGGGAAAGACTACAAAGGGAAAATGAAAAAGATAGTCAAAAGTTAATGACCATATCAATTAGCCTCAATGTCAATGAGTTTATTTTGGGGAAATGATAAATTATTGGTAGTGAATAAGTAATGTGCAGCATTGTAGTTCTTACAGGATAGAGTTTGGATGATCAGGTATAGTGTGCATTTAAGTCATTTATTCAAAAAAATTTATTGATAACCTTCCAGTTAGAGAACAGGAAGGACTTGGTTTCTATCCTCCAAGAGGTTATAGTCTCCAGGAGTCCAAAACTGATCACTTACAGTGGAATTTTGAAAATATTCTCTGGTTTTCTTTTTGAAGAAAGAGTTTTGTTTCATCAGGTGAAAAGATGAAAGAGGAAGAAGTGGAAGCCCTGATGAAAGGTCAAGAAGACTCAAATGGCTGCATCAACTATGAAGGTACAATCTCACATGCTCTGGTGGTTACAGCAAATCTGAACTGATTGGGTTGACGATGGACAACCTTTTTTTTTTTTTTTTTTTTGTGGTACGCGGGCCTCTCACTGTTGTGGCCTCTCCCGTTGCGGAGCACAGGCTCCGGACGCGCAGGCTCAGCGGCCATGGCTCACAGGCCCAGCCGCTCCGCGGCATGTAGGATCTTCCCGGACCAGGGCACGAACTCGTGGCCCCTGCATCGGCAGGCGGACTCTCAAGCACTGCACCACCAGGGAAGCCCAGACGATGGACAACTTTTGAGCTTAAAATAACTTATACTCTCTACCTCTCTTATTCAATAAGAGAACATACAAATGTTACTTATTATTGATCAGTTATATAATAACTCTAAAAAGATATCTTGTAAGGACCTGACTATATACATAAGATTTACTCCAGTGGGTTTTAACATTCCTGTGCATTATTATACAGGTTAAAATGTGTTTTCACTTTTATCTTTTCTTGTTAGATCTTCACAACATCTCTGTAAGATGGGGTTTGTGTCAGAATAAATTTTAATATTAAATGCTAATATTCTTTAATATTACAGTTGGAGAGATCTCAAAATCCTTTACAGCAAGCAGTTATGAAAATGAGGAATCCGAAGGCCAAAGATGTTTAGCTATTTAGTGAAGGTCACATCATTAATGGCAAAGCTGGTGCTAAAATTTAGTTCTCCTTTTCTAATGTTCTTGCTTAAATGAAATTTATCTCATAGTGGCCAATTATCTATTTCCTGCCACCAATTTTTTTTAACGTCTTTATTGGAGTATAATTGCTTTACAATGGTGTGTTAGTTTCTGCTTTATAACAAAGTCTATCAGCTATACATATACATATATCCCCATATCTCCTCCCTCTTGTGTCTCCCTCTCACCCTCCCTA
Source organism: Mesoplodon densirostris (assembly GCF_025265405.1). Classification (NCBI taxonomy): domain Eukaryota; kingdom Metazoa; phylum Chordata; class Mammalia; order Artiodactyla; family Ziphiidae; genus Mesoplodon; species Mesoplodon densirostris. The sequence continues at coordinate 27,378,392 of NC_082668.1, forward strand.
TCCCACCCCTCTAGGTGGTCACAAAGCACTGAACTGATCTCCCTGTGCTATGCGGCTGCTTCCCACTAGCTATCTATTTTACATTTGGTAGTGTATATATGTCCATGCTATTCTCTCACTTTGTCCCAGCTTACCCTTCCCACTCCCCGTGTCCTCAAGTCCATTCTCTATGTCTGCGTCTTTATTCCTGTCCTGCCCCTAGGTTCTTCAGAACCTTTTTTTTTTTTACGATTCCATATATATGTGTTAGCATATGGTATTTGTTTTTCTCTTTCTGACTTACTTCACTCTGTATGACAGACCCTAAGTCCATTCATCTCACTACAAATAACTCAATTTCGCTTCTTTTTATGGCTGAGTAATATTCCACTGTATATATGTGCCACATCTTCTTTATCCTTTCATCTGTTGAAGTACACTTAGGTTGCTTCCATGTCCTGGCTATTGTAAATAGAGCTGCAATGAACATTGTGGTACGTCTTTCTGCCACCAATTTATAGCAGCTTCACCCAGAGGGTCTGAAAAGCAACACACCACACAAAATAAAGATGCAAGATAAAGTTGTATGATATAACTTGTAAATTTAAAATTTTGCAGCAAAATAGAAAAAATTATCCAACCCCCCAAAAAACTAATCTAACCACATCTCAGTAAAGCTATGTTGATAGCTTTGATGTCAACATGGACTTATAAAGTCTAACAACTTGGAAAAAAGTAAGACAAGAAAAGCAGAGGGGAGAAGAGGGGAGGGAAGAGAAGTGGAAAGGAGAGAAAAAAAGAGAACAGGACAAAAGAAAAAACTAAGCCAAGCATATCTTCACTGACAACCATGGTTGAACTTTACTTTTTTCCTATAAACTATGTTTTACATTCAGTTACTGCCATAAGTACATTAGATAAAAGAAGAATCATTCAATAAATATTGTTTGGACAAGGGTATAGTCATTTAGAAAATAAAGGCAGATCTCGATCTCCTACTAGGATAAATTTCACACAAGTCAAACATTTGAATGTAAAAGCTAAAAGTATAAAACCCATGGAAAATTATTTATAACTTTTGGAATGGGAAGGCATTTCCAACACTGATACACAAAACCCAGAAGGTATTACAAATTTCAATAAATTCAACCACATTATTTTTTTTATCTAAGTGGCAAAAGCCACCAGAAACAAAGTCAAAAGACAAATAGCAAACCAGAAAAAAAAAATTTGCAATCAACATTAGAAAGAGTTCATTTGCCTAATTTTTAAAAAGTTACAAATTAATAAAAAGACCACAACCCAATAGAAAAATTAACAAGTACATGAATAGACAATTCATAGAAAAGGGAATAAAAATATATATGAATGTAGTATGCTGAACTTCACTAATAATAAAAGAAATGCAGATTAACACTACACTTAGATATACTGATTGCCAAAATTAAAAGTTTAACCACACTTTAGGTTGAGGACAGTGTATGGAAACAGGTGATCTCATGCATTCTTGTTGGGAATATAAATCATTAAAATCCCTATGTGGTGATGTGGTATTAATTATTAATTCTAGCAAATCTACTTCAAGGGATGTAGTCTTCAGACATACTTGCACTCAAGTAAAATGAGTGATATATGATTATTCATATTCATTATTATGTTGCTTGCAATAGCCAAATATTTGAACAACTTAATGTCCATCAATGTACAATGTATCGAATAGATTTTGGTACATCTCCACAGTGAAATTCCCTACAGACCTAAAAAAAGAACAAGGACACCCTTATTTATGGTTATGGTAATATCTCTAAGATACATTAGGAAGTGAGAAAAGCAAGTGCAAAAGAGTTTGTAGAACATGCCACCATTTGTGTAAAAAAGATTTTTAGAAACATATATTTGTATTTTCTTATACATGCATAATAGCTCTACCAACTTAGTTATAAAGAGAGGAACTAGATAGCTGGGAGACAGTGGTGAAGAACATTTTTTTTAATAAACTCTTTCATACTTTCAAGAAAAAATTTTAACCATGTGAACATAACACATAATCAAAAAGTTAAACTTACAAAATCAGGGGAAAAGCCATAAATCCAGTATTAAGAATAGTGAGCTATACAGAGTTTAAATAAACTCTAGAGTTATAACTAGGAATAATTAGAATTGAGTTAACTTACTATACTGCTCTCTTATTAAATTTGACTGTTTTCTAACTCTAAACTGTCTGTATTATCCCTACAGCTTTTGTCAAGCACATCATGTCTGTCTAAATGGAGCTTTCAAGGTATCTATCTGTTTCCTTTTTAATATATAAAGGTTTCTCAATATTGTATTTTTTTAATGTAACAGCCTCACTTATATGGTGTAGATATAATTAGTATTGCTTCTTAATGAAGAGTTATTTATATTAACCAGAACACATTAATATAATTAATATTAATGAGTTATTTATATTAACCCATCTCCTTGATATGGGTTATTTAGAAATACAGCATTTTTTAAAAGTGTACAAGCAAAAACTTCTGAGGTTTTTGCTTTCATGTAGAGATCCTATCTTTGTCTGTACTATAATTAAGCAGTGGAGATTCAACAAACCAGAGAACAGCTTATTAATTTAGTTGGAACGTAACAATAATAAAAGCATTAGCCTAAATTCTTTGAAAAATTGAAGTAGTTTTTAACAATTACTGCTCTAGAAAACCATACTATCACAGTCCAAAGTGCAGCACTTGAAACCAGGTTCTTGCAACAAGGAAATGCCTTACCTTGGAAGTGATGGTTCATTTTGTGCTTTTTCTTCTTTTTCACTTTACACTATTTCCTTCCCCATCTCCTTTCTGAAAAGATGCAATCAACATCTAACTCTTTTCCCTTTTTCCTTTACAGATCAAGCATTGTTTATAAAGACTGGCTGGAACCTTATTCTAAGAACACCCATGCCTAACTGTCCAAATCTGTTTACCATCATTCAGAAAAACAAAACAATTTGGACCATCTTAGACTGAAGGACTCCCTGAATTTTTATACACCTTATGTTTCTATCTGAATTATATTCATATCACACAAACCAAGTGTCTGCTGCTCTAGACAAGAAGGATAAAATACTGACAACCTCAAATCCAAGCACTGCTCTTTATTTTCTACCATGGGTCAAAGAACATCCTTAAAATAATAAATCAATAAATAATTTTGGTCAGTCTGGAATGTTCAAGTTGCACTGTGTTTTTATCTTCTTGCTTAGAGAAACTTATTTTTTTTTTTTTTTTTTTTTTTGCGGTATGCGGGCCTCTCACTATTGTGGCCTCCCCCGTTGCGGAGCACAGGCTCCGGACGCGCAGGCTCCGGACGCGCAGGCTCAGCGGCCATGGCTCACGGGCCCAGCCGCTCCGCGGCATATGGGATCCTCCCAGACCGGGGCACGAACCCGTATCCCCTGCATCGGCAGGCGGACTCTCAACCACTTGCGCCACCAGGGAGGCCCGAGAAACTTATTTTTAAAACCACAATTCTTTTGTTAATGTACAGAATATTGATGAATTATAAAATTTTAAGAGAATAAATAATTATAGTCTACACAACAATAACTGAATAATAATGATAATCATATATTATTGAAAATGCAAAATAGAAAACTGAGGAAATTCAGATAGGATCAGAGATGGTTTAATATAAGCTATCCGGCAATTTAAGATGAAAGCAGGTTTCTTCAGTTTTGTGTAAATCATTGTATACATAGCTTGACCTATTTCACTTCTAGTGACAGTCTGGCCTATTAGAAAATTCTAATAAGCCCTTGATATGTCTCACTGAACGTATTCAAGGATAAAATTTAAAGTGACCTTTAAGCTGTTACTTTAAAAAATGTCTCTGGGGATGATACTCTTACTCAAGAACTCAAGATCCTGTCTGTTAAAATTCTCTCTCCTGCTATGATTTCTTCTACTTTGCATGTCCATGTCCCCAAAATCTTGGTTCGATCTTTTTTTTTTTTTAACATCTTTATTGGAGTATAATTGCTTTACATTGTTGTGTTAGTTTCTGCTGTATAACAAAGTGAATTAGCTATACGTATACATATATCCCCATATCCCCTCCCTCTGCATCTCCTTCCTACCCTCCCTATCCTACCTCTCTAGGTGGTCACAAAGCACCGATCTTTTAATACATGCTCTAAATGATAAGATTAATTGATAGACAAGTTTATAGTATAAATTTACTTCATCATATCATATTGCTATCATGTATCACTTTTTCTTTAGAACAGAAGCAGATTTTGCAAGTTCGTAGTTGGATATTTAGAAGAGATGAAATGATAAATAGTTCTCCCACTCTCTAAAAAGATATCCCTAAAATATATGGGATTTCAAAATCTCTGAAAATTACCTGCCTGCCTATACATTTTTGGAACCTGAAACAATTTTGTCCTGATGTTGGGCACTTCAGGTCATCATGCTCCTATCTTTAGCAAGGGTCACTCATATTTCAGTAGCCAACAGCTTTAACTTTGACCTAAGTTTCTGTAGCCAAGATGATGTTGGGACATCACAATCATTCTTTTAAGGAGAATTTACTATGGCCTCAAGATCTTTAAGGCTAAGTTTGCCTAAGACCAGAAATTGGATATTTCACACAGCACTATGCAATAGAACCTTCAGTAAAAATGGAAATTTCTATCTACATTGTTCTGTATGGTAATCACTAACCACATTTGTTGACTGAAATGTGGCTAGTGTGACTGCAGAATTGAATTTTTAATTGTATCTCATTTTAATTAATATAAATAGCCACATGTGGCTCATGCATACCATACTGAACAGAGTAGCTCTCAATACATATTTATATTTGGTTGTTACATCAGGAAATAATATGTGTTTTTAAAAATTATAAATGTCAGCATGTACAGAAGTTGACTGGTACAAACAGTCCAATCATAAAAGGGTCATTTTTGCTTTGGAATATGTGGCTAAATTTCCCATCTTCTACACTTCTTTAACACTTTTCATTTAGAAAAACGTGATGTCTACAAGGCACTACATTTTTTGTTCTCAAGCTTCATATTTAATATTTTTCTCTCAAGACCTCATAAAACTGCTTTAACTCCCCATGGGATAACAATCTAGTACACTGTCATGGGACCTACCCTTATTAAATTACCATGTGTGAGATGCCCATAACTCAAGTTGTAGCAGGTGCAAAATAGAGTAGCAGGCGGAAGAGTGACAGTAATTTTTAACATCTACACCAGCTGGCAAGAATGACAGGTGCTTAATTCCTCAGTCTTTAAAAATAACTGTTGAAAAGTCTACACAGCAAAGCAAATATTTTCAAGTTTGTTTTTTAACTATCTTCAAGTTACCTTCCTGACATATATTAATATAATGTAATATTATACATTATTTTTTTGCCTTAAAGTATATTTAAACTTAGCACACAAGAACTTAATTTTTTCTTCTCTATGAATGAAATAAACAATGATTATTAAATTAGAGAAATAAAATTTTATTTTTCTCTATCAACATAATATCCAAAATAACTCTTGATGTATTTTTCTGTAACTGTATTTACATGTCTTTTTCCATGGTGGCAAATATACCTTGAAACTTAAAAAAGTGGAGAAAGAATATCTTCCTTTAAATTCTAAGTCTAGAGAAAATCATGAATCCAAAGATTTATTCAATAAACCAAGTCAAAAAAAAATATAGAGGAGATTGAACAGCAAGTATCTGAAATCTAGATTAAAGAGTTACATCCTCTTGAATTATCAAGATAACTGACGCTAACGAAGAGCAAAACAATGGAATAATTCAGGCAATAATCTCAATTTCACAGTTTGATGAGTGAGCTCCAGGCTAAGAGAGTAAGTGTGAAGGAAGAGTGATGAGGTTCCAAACACCTGCTGAGAATTTTTCCAGAAACTTCATATCGAGATATTTTTTTTTTAGTTATTCAGTAATATATGGGAGGAAAAAGTACTAGCTATACCCTACTTTGTCCTTCACCTGCCAGCATCTGTGATTGGCCAGAGTCTGCTTCTACCATGGCCATGCAAAACTGAGAGGCAGAACCACTCTTTGGCCAGGGCAGATGTGGCCCATGACCTGGACCTCACACTGTAGAACTCACACTCTGGTTCTCCTCCAGAGCCAAGGAATCTACCCAAAAATAGAGTATGCCCCTTCTGGAACCCATGTCCCCACTCTTACACACTCTGGATACCCAGAGCCCCAGATTTCCTTGCCCAAATGACCCCAAGCTCTCTTCCAGAACGTGGGTGGGATTCTTCCTAGGTCTATCCTCCTAAAGGAAGACTACAAACCAAAGACCAACAGATGGCCAAAGCCAGCTATTTTTGTTTTGTTTTGTTTAATCTAAGTATAGAATTAACCACAAGGTCCCTGCAGTGCAGGATGGAACTGGACGTGGGAACTGAAGGAGGGCAGGCCACAATATCACCAAGGAGTCCAAGAATTATAACCTGGCCTTCCAAACTATTATGAAGCTATATTTGTCAAGGGAGTTACAGAGTATATATTATGTAACAGTGTATTAGTTTGATAACTTTTAAGTATTTAAACTTGTGATTAGTGGACATCAATTTGAACTCTTGCCCCAGGCCTGCAAACATAGGGGTAGAACTGCTGAGAAAGGAAAGAGCTCAGACTTTTCAGGGACAGATCTTTAAGTTGCCCATAAATACTCCAACAAACACCAGAAATCCCTTGAACTTTTAAAAAATAACAACAGTTACAGCAGTCAAGATGGCAGAGTAGGAAGACCCTGAGCACACCTTCTCCCACAGACACACCAAAATTACAACTTACAAAGCAACTATCTATGAAAACAACCTGAAAGCTAACAGAAAAGATTTTCCACAACAAAAGACATAGTCACAATGAGATGAATAGGAGGGGCAGAGATGTGGTATAGTCAGGACCCCAGTCAGCAACCCACAAATGGGAGGAATATCACAATTGTAAAGTCCTCCCCAAGGGGCAAGAGCTCCAAGCCCCAGATCAGAATCCCCAGCTTAAGGGTCCTTCACCATGAAGACAAGCCCCCAAGACATCTGGCTTTGAAAACCAGTGAGGTTTATGTTCAGGAGAGCTAGAAAGCTACAGGAAACAAAAGACTGCTCTAGAAGGGTATGCACAAAATTTCACATGTTCTGAATCCTGGTCCAGGGGAAGTAGTTTGAAAGGAGCCTCAATCAGACCCATTTGTTCATCTTGGAGACCCTCCCAAAGAGAGGAGCCACCTGGGACGCCCCCTGAGGATGGAGATGCAGGCAGCAGTCAATTTGGGAAGCTCGTTCTACAGCAATAACACTGGTATTGGCAAGAGCCATTCTGGAATCCTCCCTCTAGCCTAATTAGCACCAGGAGCTTACCTACCCCACCAGCAAGTGGGCACCAGCCCAGAGCACTCTGGGCCATGTAGACAGTTATGCAGGGGCCCAACCCCACCCATCAGTTAGCTAGCACCAGCTCCATGTACCCCTCCCAGGTCACACGGGGACCTGGCCCAAACTTCTAGCAGGCTGGCACCAACATGCGCCTCCTACCCCCTGCCCATCCATTCAGCCAATCACATGGAAAGCCTACCTCACCTTCTAATGGACCTGCAGCCACAATAAAGTCACGTTCTTGTAGTCAACTGGGCTGGGAGCCAGGCCTGCCAACCAGTGTGCCTACAGTAGTTGGCCCCACCACAAGAGAAGGGCACGTGCAGCCCACATAAGTAGCAGTCTTAGAGCATATAACTCTGGTGACCAGAGGGGAGCATGCTGCTGGGTCCCATAGGACCTCTCCTACATAAGGCCACTTCTCCATGATCAGGAAATGTAACCCACTGACCTAACACTTAGAAATAGATACAAAGAATTGGGCAAAATAAGGAGACAGAGGAATATGTTCCAAATGAAGAAATAAGATATGACCTCAGAAAAAGAACTAAATAAACAAAGGGGAAATAAGCAATCTATCCAATAAAGAGTTCAAGGTAATAATCAAAAAGATGCTCACTGAACTCAGGAGAAGAATAGAGGAACACAGTGAAAAGTTTAACAAAAAGTTAGAAAATACTGATACAAAGAAGAACCAAACAGAGATGAAAAATACAATAACTGAATACAATGGAAAGAATAAACAGTAAATTAGATGATACAAAGGAACTGATCAGTGATCTAGAAGACAGAGTAGTGGAAATCACCCAAGCTGAACAGAAAAGAGTAAAAAGAATTTTTTTTAAATGAGGATAGTTTAAGAGACCTCTGGGACAACATCAAGTGTACTAACATTCACATTACAGGCGTCCCAGAAGGAGAAGAGAGAGAAAAAGTGGCAGAGAACTTATATGAAGAAATAATAACTGAAAACATCTCTAACCTGGGCAAGAAAACAGACATCCAAGTCCAGGAAGCACAAAGAGTCCCAAACAGGATGAAAACAAACAGGTCCACACCAAGATATATTATAATTAAAATGGTGAAAATGAAAGATAGAGGAGCTTAAAATCAGCAAGGGAAAAACATTTACATATAAGGAAACTCCCATACGGTTATTAACTGATTTTTCAGCATAAACTTTGCAGGTCATAAGGAAATGGAACAATATATTCAAAATGGTGAAAGAAAAAACTACAACTAAGAATACTCTATCTGGCAAGATTATTATTCAGATTTGAAGGAGAGACAGTTACACAGACAAGCAAAAGGTAAAAATGTTCAGCATCGCTAAACTGGTTTTATAAGAAACGTTAAAGGGAGTTCTCTAAGCATAAAAGAAAAGACCACAATTTGAAATATAAAAATTATGAAAGGAAAAATCTCACTGGTAAAGGCAAACATACAGTAAACATAATAGATCAACCACTTATAAAGCAAGTAAAAAGAACAGTTAAAAGAAAAAAAGTAGGGCTTCCCTGGTGGCACAGTGGTTGAGAGTCCACCTGCCGATGCAGGGGACGCGGGTTCGTGCCCCGGTCCGGGAAGATCCCACGTGCCGTGGAGCAGCTGGGCCCGTGAGCCATGGCCGCTGAGCCTGCGCGTCTGGAGCCTGTGCTCCGCAACGGGAGAGGCCACAACAGTGAGAGGCCCGCGTACCGCAAAAAAAAAAAAAAAAAAAAAAGAAAAAAAGTAGTAAAATCATCTATATCCACAATAACTAGTTAAGGGATACACAAAACAAAAAAAATGTAAAACATGACATCAGAAACATTAAACATAAAGGGGAAGGTAAATTGTAGGGTTGTTGTAATGTGTTTGAACTTTAAAGGTATTCAACCTAAATATACATATACATATATATATATGTATATATATATATATATGTGTTGTTATATGTAAATCTTATGGTAATCAAAAAACAAAAACCTATACATAGATTTTGGCATCTACTCCTCATAGCTCAAAGGCCAGATACATTCAATTATTCCCCAATCTACACAAAGGAAGAATTAGACAAAGACCCAAAAGGGGACTTCACTAGAAATTTAGGGAGCTATGGGTGGCTAGTTAATGAACATGGACAACACTTCTTTCCCCAAACTGTAGCTTGCCAAGCCATCAGGGAGACCCATCAAGGAATTCACTATAGAAGGAAAGCCCTATAAAATTAGTTAGTAGAGGTCATGGTAACTCCTGGCATGAAAAGTATAATCAGTCAGATAGCAGAGACATGCCCTATATGCACAAGGAACAACCCCAAAACCACACCTCCCAGAGGCCCCCAAATAAGGTCCATGCAGACCAGAGGGACATATCCTGGAGAAGACTGGCAGACTGATTTCACTGTCATGCTGAGAGTACTGGGCAATTTCAGGTATCTCTTGGTGCTAGTAGACACGTTTCTGGATGAATAGAAGCATTCCCTGCTAGAACTGAAATGGCAGCTGAAGTGGTTAAGGCATTACTGAAAGAAATAAACCCCAGGTTTGGGTTCTCTGGATCCTTAGAAAGTGATAATGGTCCAGCATTTGTGTCTCAAGTGAGGAAGGGGATAACGAGTGCCCTGAGCATAAAATGGACCTTGTACTCAGCCTGGAGACCCCAATCCTCGGGGAAACTGGAGAGATCAATCAGAACTTGAAATAGGCCTTAACCAAGCTATGTCAGGAAACTCAAGAAAACTGGATTACGTTGCTTCTGATTGCCCTGCTCTGCATGCGCTTGGCCCCAAGGGTAAGCGCATTAAAGGTAAAGTTAAAGGTAAGTGCATTTGAATTCATGTATGATAGACCCATTCCCCAAGCCGGAGAGGAGGGACACCTTAACCTCCTTGAAATGGAACAACTCAAATATGCCCTTCACATAGGAGAAACCATGAAATCTCTCACGGAATATGGTAACCAGGTGCTGCCTACACCCACTGACCTGGCTGCACACCCCCTTCTGGCCAGGAGACTGAGGGAACCTAAAAACCTAGAAAACCAGCAGCCCGCAAGATCAGCTCACTCCTAAGGAGAACGGACCCCACTTGGTGATCCTAACCACCCATGCTGCCCTAAAGTTGCAGGGGACCACTCCATGGGTATATCATACTTGAGTGAGGAGGGCATCCAGGCCCCAACCTTTGGAGAGACAACGTGGGGCAATGGACATCCCACCCCACCCCCACCCCGGTTACTCTTGTGAACCTCTTTTGGACCTAAAACTCCTTTTCCGAAAAACAACAAAAGATAAGTAACCCTCTATGCCTTGCCAAGCAGTAGAGATTTTGGGATAAACGAATTGCTCTAGATGATCTATTAGCTGACCAGGGAGGGATCTGTGCACTGGCCAAAAATACATCATGTTGCTTTTACATCAGTGCAAGTGGCCTGATTGGAGAAAGTGCAGACAGGCTTCTGGAAAAAGCAACTTGGCTAACAGAAGCAGCCAGCCCAACCTGGCCGAAACATGTGGAGCAGGGTAAAACAGGCCCTCCCCTGTGTCACTTAGTTTCTACCTTTCCTGGGATGCTTAATAACCATTGTTCTCTTGCTGATATGTGGGCCCATGTACCATAAATTGCGTGGTGTCCTTTTCTCCAAAAGGTTAGAATCTATAAAACTACCAATGGTGCGTGCTCAGGGATACGAACCATCCGGGCTCAGGCCCGGGGACAATCAAACATGTCTAAAGCCAGTTGGGGAGAAGTTCTGCTCCTCTCCCTGGGGTTATGACAGTGCCCACACTCAGCAGGAAGCAGTTACAGAAGATGAAACTGCACCCTCAGGGCCCCTCAAGAACGAGGCGCAGGACAAAAGGCAGAAGAGGGATTTGTCACCAGCAAAGCCCATTAACAATTCCCAGGAAACATAAGACGGAATCTAGGTGATAAGATAAGGTCTAATCTCTTCTTTTGTGCATGGTCTGGTTTCACTTGCCTGTGCAGAGGCCTTGCACCTCACACGTTGGATTAAAGTTCCCAGCACGGAGCCACTGCGCCTGACGCCTCCGCTTGGCGCCCCTGCACGGCTACTGCAATTCAAGATGGCGGCCGCGGGCTGCGTGCAGAGGCGTGGTGCTTGGCGCTGCCGTCTAGAAGGTGAGCAGCGCAGCTGTGCCCGCCCTGCAAGAACCCCGCCCCCTCCCACCTCCCCACCCCCGGCCACGAGATCCGTATAAAGCAGCCCTGCCCATGGCCTGTTGGGAAGAGAAAGTGCTCTAGAGCGTGACCTCACACCTCTCCATTTTCTGATCACAGAACAAGGCTTTCCTTTGCTTCTGAACTGAACTTGGTCTCCATCTATTGGCACGAACGACACCAGGTAGGAGGACCCTTGTTGGGGCCTGACTGAAAGTTCGGTAACAAACAGACTCAGATACAGAGAACAAACAATTGGTTGCTAGAGCAGAGTGTGTGTGTGTGTGTGGGGGGGGGGTGCTTAATAGGTAAAAGGGCTTAAGAGGTACAAACCTCCAATTACAAAATAAATAAATTACAGGGATGTAATATACAGCATAAGGAATATGGTCAATAATATTGTAATAACTTTGTATGGGGACAGATGATTACTAGATTTATGGTGGTGATTATTTCATAATGGATGTAAATGTCAAGTCACTATGTAGTACATCTGAAGCTACATAATATTGTTATGTCAACTATATTTCAGTAAAGAAATTTTAAAATTATAATAACAAATTCCTTTGTCAATAATCACATAGGTAACAAAGAAGAATTCAAGTAGCAAATAGGTTAGGCTTTTCTTTCTATCCTTGAAAAGACAAAAATAGGTTTTTCTTTTCCTATTTTACTTCTCCAACCTGTGAAGGAGAAAATCAACTCATCTTGTAATAGTGGTTGTATAGGGTGAGAAAAATGTACTGCTATAAGAATAGGAGTAGATAATCAATAATGTTTGGTGGTAAAATTTAAAAAATCAATTTAAAAGCAATAAGTAAAAATATATTTGGGGAAAATACTTTATACTTTTAAAAAGTATATTAATGACAACTCATCTATAAAAGCATACTTAGTGGCAATCATTTAATACCAACTGGGAAAGTTTAATTGGAACTATAATTCAGCAGAAATGGCCAAATGGCAAACAAATACTCACTCTTGCTTATTTTTCCACCTTCATCAGTTAGACTTTCTTAGGAAGAATCAGAGCATACCTTAAAGAGCAGGTGCTTTAAAGTCAGGCTTAGGTTTGAATCCTACTGCTACCACTTCTGAGCTGTGTGACCATGGGGCAATTATTTGATCTTTGCAAGTCTCAAGTTCATCTTCTATAAAATGGCATTTACAAGGGCTGTTTTGTGAATTAAAATAAACTAAGAATGTGAATTATTTGGCATGTAGCAAGCACTCAAATATTTTTCTTCTCGGTTTCTTTACTACTCTCCTCTGGGTTTTTAATTAAGTATCGGATCAAATCTTTAATAACTCCCCACTGCCTAGGGGGTAAAGTTCAAAGATTATCAAGACACGTAAGGCCTTTTAGGAAATTTTTCAGTTTTTTATCCTGCTATTTCTTCTTAATTACTCTTCTGCTGAATGGTACAGTGGGTAAGAGCAGACTTGGGTTTCAGTCTGTTCTGTCACATCCTAGATGGGTAACTGATTATACTATATATAAAATAGAATACTTAGGGAGCCCTGATGTAAGAATTAAATGAGACAACACAGATAAAGTGCCTATGTAAGGCTTGTTTATTGTAAGGACTAAATAAGTGAAATCATGACTTTTATTTTATCACCTCTTGAAATTGTTGTGAAAATGCCTATTCGGAAAAATTATTTTACATCTTCCAAGACTTTGCTCAAGTATCATTTCTTCCACTGACATTTCCTCACTTCATCTACCCACAAACACCCACCAATGTGTGCCTATAGCACCTTGTACCTATTATTATATTTATAATATAGCATAATTATTTGTTTACATCACAACATAGCCATATCCCCAGAACCTAGAACAGTGCCTGACACATGGTTGGCACTAAATAAATATTAACACTTGTATCCTGAATATTTAAGTGAGCAATAAAACCAGTAGGTACCCAATAAAATTTTGCAAATGTATTAATAAATTAATGAACTAGGAATGTATTAATAAATGAAAACTCCCACAATTATAGGTAAGATAACCCTGAAATATGTATCTTCCTTCTAGAACTAGATGGCAAACGGGTACAAACTCTTTTCAATTGGTAGTGTTTTTCTAAAACACTTTTTTAGTCAGCATTACGTAGCTATGCCCAAGCTTAATAGGAAAGAATGTTGTGCTTGATTAGAACTGAAAGAATTTTGTGAATGTTATGAAGCCTGCCATAAGGTAGGATGGGGGAGCAGTGGCGTACATGCCACGGACTTGCTGCTCCTGAGGGTCTAGGGGATTTTCTTCATCAAATGAGTCTATTTCAATAATGTTAAATATTATAAAGACAATATTGGCCTGATCACTTTTTTAAATTATTCATTTGGGCTCTGCTCTATCTAGACACATCAGTTAACAAAATATTTTTAAAAACCAGCAGTCCTCATGGATTTACATTCTGTTGATAGGGAAAAAATAAGTAACCAAATAGATAAGTAGCATAGGAAGTTAGAAAGTGATAATGCTAGAAAGAAATATAAATTAAGGAAGATGGAATAGGGAGCCCAAAGGGAAGAGGAGGACTAGGGGCAGGAAAACCAGGGAAAGCCAGAGAAAGTTGAGAAAAAAACTCAGAATAATTTAACCCCGTAATTGCATGTCTTTTAATTCCAAAAAGTTTCTTCTCTGTAGCTAAGTAATCTAAATTATTCCTTTATTTCCCCTTACTAATATATGAGTTCAAAGTTTATCTGTCAAATTCCTTAAGCTGTAGTCCCTGAACAGCACATGGCAAATAAAATCTACCAGTATTAATCCAGTAAAATTAGTGCATTTCTGCAGTTGATTTTTGTATCAATATTCAAAATTTAAGTTCCATTAGTTTTAACAAATAAAACACAATAAAACTTTATGCTATAAAATATGCACACATACTCAAAGGGTTGAGAAAGATACCAAGATGTCATTAATGGTTATGTATAGACAGGTATAATTATGAGATTTTCCTCTGTTTGCATGTTTTCTTTATGTAGGCATTCTTGACTTTGCATAATTGGGGATGTATTGCTTTTGTAATTAGCAACTAGAAACAAAATTAAAGTTTCTTTTGATTTTAAAATCACATAATAGTAGTACAACTAAAGGAAGACGCAGTAAAAAAAAAAAAAAACATTTTTTAAAGACCAGTGTTGCTTGCAAAAAAAAAAAAAGAAGTTTGCAAAGAAGTCTAGGTTTTAAAACAAATCTGTATCCAAATAAAAATTAAATAGATACTTAATGAAAACTTTCATACCATTACCAAATAACCCAGTTTTCATTCAGTTTGTTTATGGTAAAAAAAAAAAAAATTATCCCATGATTTCAAACAACAGAATTTAAACTACTTCTGTTAAGAAGTACTTTATAAGAAGGCTCAAGTTTTCATTTATTTTGGAAACTATTGCTAAACAAGGGGGTCCTGGTTTGTTGGTTTCTTTGCTTAGCTTTTGCTCTCATGATGTTTGTGCTATCCAAGATGAAGATAGAGCCAACTGTCAGATTTCTTCCAAGTAAAATGATTTGATTTGCCTTTTGCTTCTATTGAAAATGCTTTTATTGTGAGCCATATCAAATCTGTTTGGAAAAAATGGTGATATAAACTATAATAAGTGTATTGATAGACTTTGTGGTTTCATCTTTCCAGATATAAACTTTATTTACTACCCATGAAAATCAATTTCCTGAATCAAATTTTAAAAAGGTGATAAAATGGTTCATAAGGTTTCTGGACATCAAGCATTTTCTACCAAATAATATTTGAATGAGTAATATATAACTAAATCAGAAAGATTTAATTTCCCTTGAAATTCACATGGTTTCAGACTAACAGTTTAACTCATTATTTGCTGAGTTTGCTAAACACAGATAAAAAGAGAATTAGCTAAACTTTTCTAAACAGTCAAAATTCTCATTTTTTTCCTGTTCCAAATGAAAAAAAAAAACATCAAAAGTGAGAAGTGTCATAATAATATAATAGAAAATATGAAGACCCTCAAGGGTGTAATGACGATAAAATTGACCTCTTATCATGAGTTTCCTTCCTTTAGAGAAAAAACTGACATTTGAAAGTTCCTTCATAATAACCTGTAAGTAACCGGAATTGAAATTAAAATCCTATGACACTTCTTTCCTTGACTGTGGCACCATCACTTCCTCACGTATGTTATTTTTCTCTTGAACTTCTCTAAGCTTGAATATAACCAAACATAACTTGTACCTAACATAAACTTGTTTCCAGAGTCTTGGATAGGCTTAGAGGTCAATCTTGGCATTTGATGAATTTCTGTACTTTATTAGAGAGGTTGTGGAGAACAAAGATCAGTTACACACATTGAAGACATTTTTCCAAACGGCAAACTCTTGATTCTTAAAGGAAGAGAAATTAAGTATTCATATCACATAGGTTTTCCCTTTGAAGAAAGGCTCTCTCCAAACCAGGAGAAGTTGTCTTGGACTATGGATATTTTTTTCCAACTTATTGTAAAACCTGTAACTAATGTTTTTTTCTCTTTGCTGTGATCTTTTGGACACATTTGCAACCCACCTCTAGCATCTGTGTAGGAAGGATTCTACGCCATGCGTGTCTATGTATGAGTCTTTGAGGTTTGACTTTTGTACATCTTATTCTTTTGGACACTATTTAGTGACGTTCTTTAACCAATTCTCATATACTAACTTTTTTTTTTTGCCTCCAGTCAAATTGCTGCTTCCAACACTTCTTGTGCTGTTACACATACCAACTAACAGTTCCCCTTTGTCCAGCAATACTATCTGGGTTTGTGCAATGGATTGCACCTGTCTTTCTGAAATTATTTGAATATTTATTGCATTTTGTGCATATTCTATAAAAATGAATTCAAAACTGAAAACTGAAAGTGTTTATGATATTGATAAGAAACATAGTTTCCATAAATTCAAAACAAATCAACAAGGATGAAAACTATTAAGTATACCAAAGCAGCAAATCAGCCTCAATTCTTTACTCATGTGTTGGTTCACTAGCTATTTAATTATGAAGTAAAAGAACAAAATTAAAGAACTTTTATGAAATACTGGGAATGTATAATTAAATACTGTGACTAAAAGGTGAGGAGGATTTCCCTTATTGTGTAAGTCTTTAGGTCCACACTTGCAATACAGCTTTTCTACATACTTTATTACGATGAAGTATTATCTCTCTTGATTCACCTATTTTGCTTTCATTTTTCCTGTACCAAGTTTTCTTTTCTCTTTTATAGCCTATTGAGTTTACTCTATTTGCTTTGATAAGCTTCCTCATCCTTTTGGAGTGAGATGGAATATACAATTATAAATTAAATATTTATTGAATAAATGATGGCTCACTTACCACTTTATAAAGTACTGAGGAAAGTAATTTACATTTGTTTTGCTCTTTGAGAAGAATGTTTTGATAGAAGGTTATGGGCTAAAAAGCCAGGAAGATTTGGATATGAGATTATAGGCAAGCCACTTAATCTTGCTGAATTTCTTTTTCCTTTTCTATAAAAATGGGGATAAAAACACCTTCCCAGGTATGGTGGGGATTAGACAGCCTGCACTCTAGGTGGCCTTGCCTGAATTTGCCATATTTAGTAGTTATTCTCTGTGTATATAGAGATAGATAGATAGATGTATATATAGATATAGGTATATGAAATATATAATAATTTTCAGTAATTATATATCAAATAATTGTCAGTAATTAATATAAGCTTCTATGATGTGTGTGTGTATATATATAGATAGATAGATAGATCACAGCAAATATCTCTGATTTCTTCAGTTAACTTTTCTTTAAATATTTGTGGTGAGTTCTTTCTAAAAGTTGCTTTCGGAATCTAATATAAAAGACATTAGGGAGTGAACTATCATAGCTTTGACCCTGGCTTTTATTTGTTGTCTGTCATCCTAAAGATGCATGTCACTATATTGACAGGGCTAAAATGATTATGGAAAAGAAAATATAAGAACTGGCCTCTTAACAAATACCTAGAAAGTCATGAAAATGGCCTGCCTCAAAGGAGAAATTCAAGTTGGTCTCTAGTGACTCCCTGTGGAAAGAGAGCAGAGCTGATGTGCAGGAAGCAGCAGGCAGCTCGCGGAGAATGTCATTGCAATGACCCAAGCCTTTGAAGTGGAGGAGAGTGGAAGTGGGATTAATGTGTTTCCAAAAGTAGGATAAAAGCGCCCCTCCAAGAATAAAGCCCCAATTTACGTAATTACTGACACTTATTATCTCACCTTGCAAGCTCTAATTATCTAAAGCAAAGGCATTGGTGTTTCCCTTTAATAAGTGCTATTTTACAAAGTGACAGCCATTAAATCACTTAATTACTGTAGATGTTCTCTGTCAGGAAGACTCCTCTAATCCAATGCATATTCCATCAGACAGGGGACAAAGTCAACAAACTAAAGGCTCATTTTTCACAACTTCCAATCTCCTTGTCCATTTGACTCTACCACTCATGTTTTATGTGATGAGATGGAGAGAACTATATTGAGTAGAACTTTTCTGGGGAAGAATGTTGTATGTGCTTTTAAGAAATGCTTTAATAGGCTGACTAAAAGTAACAAGAATGTTTTTACTACATAAGAGTGACTGGAAAATTCATTGTAAATGATGGAAGATTTGATCCAGGAAGGAAGATATTCAACAGAGAGACTCTCCAAAGGAGAGTGGTGAGACTGAATCAAGCTGTTTCCTGCTTGCATCCCACCAATGCCAGCCCACTTAAAACACAGTTATTTTTGGACTATAATTCCTTGTTATCCTGCCTCCATCATATAAAAAGATAACGATGCCTATGCAGCTCTACCACTGCCTCTATATTGTGGCATGCTATCTTTCTGCAAAATTAATCAGTAAATCAAATACCAAAAAAACTTTTCTAAGGGGTTTTCTCACCTCCCCAAAAGTCATTTTCTTCTTCATTGAAACTGACCAGCCAGTTAATTTCTAAAATCTATTTGTGCATCACTTACTCAGTGACCCCTCCCCGCATCACTTCCTTGTCATTTTCACCTGTTCAGCTAGAACACTTTTATTAAAGTTATTTATGGAGTGTGGAGGATCATTTCTTCTTATATTAAGAATTTATTGTAGGATTATTTGGATGTGGCTTGTACAAAAGTACAAAAGCCTATCAAATTTTCTTTCTCAGAAAAAAGTTAAAACATTCCTATAGGAATAATACCAGGTCACATTTTTTTAATGTTTACCTCTAGCCAAATATTAAGGATGGGCTTCATTATGTAGTGTATCTCTAATGTTTTATGTGTGTAATCTGAGTTACTCCAGGCTTCCTACCAGTTTGTGGGAACAGATGGACAGACAATAACAGCAAAAAGCCAGATCTCACTAATGTTTCTCTACCACCACCGTAAGATAAAACCTCCAGGCTCCTACATAGGGTACTCCCCTCACTCTGCCCTCAGCAAGTGTTCTGGGGGTCCTCAGGGTTGTTTTGCAGATGCACGTGCATGTACTTCCTGCCAAGCTTCACAACGGCCTTACTGAGCACCCAGTACAAACCGCCCTACACCTCAGCTTGGTGGCACCTGCTGGATGCTACCAAATCTGCTGTGCACTTGCTGTTTTCCACAAGTACCCATCGGGCCCCAGCATGTCTGGTGGACACTCACAGTTTGTCACTATGCATCTGCTGCATTTGGCCATGTCAGCTGGGCACCATCACCTCCTGCCCCTGTTGAGTCATTGAAGTCTCTTAAGTTGTCAAAGCAACACATTTTTCTTTTTAAAAGTAGGAGTCAGTGTCATTCTTCCCTTATATTAAATGCTATTGAAGAGTTCCTACACACTGCTACTGATATGGTCAATACTTTACAGTTTAAATGAAACTAAGTTTTGTTAAGGTATGATTTTATACCAGCCCCAAAACAGGGCACACATGAGGCACTGCCTGACTGTAAAATTTGTGCCCAAATGAAGAGGTGAGTAGTTGTTAGCCCATGCACTGTGGGCCAGCCCATTGGTGAGGGACTTCATCTCCTTGGAGGAGGAAGAGCCTTTTTCTTCCCACAAAGGCTACATCATCTTGCTGAGCCACCAAGCCCTGTGCTCCTGAGACTGCATCGGCCCAAAGGAGGTGATTTTCCTAGTTGTACTAGCTTACATAACAGTGCCACAAGGGTGGACAGCACCCTAGGGCACATGCATTCACTTAGCGGGGCTAGAGTGAGGAACCAAATCAAATGACAGGCACCATGCAGGATACAGAACCATCCTTATCTCCATCCCCTGAACCAAAACCCAAGGCCTTCTTACTTAGCCAAATGTATGGTGCACAACTCCATTTTTTCTCAATGAGTTACCCCAGAAGCTTCTAGGCCTTCATGCAAAGAAGCTTCTGGTGAGCCCTCTCACCTAACTTAAAGATATGACAAAAGCTAAAATCCTACTGTCATTTAATAGTCCTGTGCAGTATCTGAATGTTTGAGGTAATTTTTCATAAAATCCTTTCTGAAATAATTTATATTTTGAATAACACCTTTCTCCATAATTGAATTAAGAATAAATAATAAATATTGCCAGGTATGAACTATACTTCCAGGGTCCACATTCAACTTGGGTTGTATTCCCCTACCCCTAAGATGTGCCAGTCCTGATGCAGGGGTGGCAAAAAGCATGGAGATACAACCTGTTTCTTTACAGGTAGTTAAGCAACATTTGCTGACTTAAAAAGCACTTTGATTTAGTCAGAGGAACACTAAATTCAACACCAGAAAACGTGGGTTCTAATTGCCACTGGTTCTGGCCATGGCCAGTTTTCTAAGTCACAAAATGATGGCCAAACCAATTCTTCTTATTTCAGTTGGCTTTTGTGAACATTGAATGAAAATATTTGAGAAACTATAAAAGCACTGGATACATTTAAATTATTGTTATCATCTGCTATACACAAGGACATAGAAAATATTTTATAATGAAAGATTCTTCATATAGTGATGCTTAATTAAATGGGATATTTTAAAGTATACAAATAGAAAAAAATAGATATTTATAATAACATAGATTTAGATTTACATATAATCTCCCCATTATTGCAACATATTTTCAAGAAGTACTTTTACTACAATTAAATTTTTAAGTATAATTATTCCTTTCATTAAAAAATTATAACACAACTTGCTAGTGTTGACAGTGTGTATGTATATGAGCAATTCATCTCCCAACCTCATGAAATATTTGAAAAAAGCACTAAAGGAGGGGTTTGGCTGCCTGGATCCATTCCTGACCAGCTGCATGAATTTGAGCAGAGTCTGTCTCTTCAGATCTTTCCTTCTGAATCCTATGATTGTGAGAATTTAAATAAATAAATTCACCCAAACACTAGCACATAGTCTTGTGAACATATTAGCAATACATTGCCTTAAGAAAAGCTGGGCTCGGGCTTCCCTGGTGGCGCAGTGGTTGAGAGTCCGCCTGCCGATGCAGGAGACATGGGTTCGTGCCCCCGTCCGGGAAGATCCCACATGCCATGGAGCAGCTGGGCCCGTGAGCCATGACCGCTGAGCCTGAGCATCCGGAGCAACGGGAGAGGCCACAACAGTGAGAGGCCCGCGTAGAGGCAAAAAAAAAAAAAAAAAAGAAAAGAAAAAGAAATCCTGGGCTCTTTCTTAGGACCTGCTGTAGATATCTTTCCCCATTTCTCCTTTAGGTGATTAATGAAACTAAAGAGACAGAAATTATTCTATGAAAGAGATACCCTGAGTTGGAAGAGAGTTGAGCAGAGGTAGCCTGCTCTGGAAACAAGAAATAAGCTGACTCCAGTCAAATGCACATTAGAGGTGGTAAAAAGATAAAGTTAATTACTGAAAAACCTAAACCAAGAGGGCCACAGAAGAACCAAAGTCAGGGTAAGTGACAGAGTACTCCTCATTTACCTCTAATAACATTTCAAAATCTGTATCTTATTTATGTACTTATGTATGAAAGTAATTCCTTTTGCTCTTGCACATAAATCTTTTTGTATATCTTATGTATTAGCTCTGAACTTCCAAAGAGTCAAGGCAAAAACAGAAACAATGGAGCACACCGCTATCATCATCTGCCAAAAGAAGCATTAGCAATTCTTCTGCATAGAAACATATATTTTATGGAAACCATTTCTAAGGAAGATCATGTCAAGAGCATAGCAAAAAGGCTGGATAATGATGGGTTGATAAGACAATTTGTGGAAAGTTTTAAAAGTAATTTCCTAGCCTGTTAAATATCGGAAAGTCAATTGGAATACCTGTCAGTTGTTTGTGTTAAACAAGGCATGAAAATAGGAAGTCGTCCTTAAGTATTACTTTTAAATTTCATACCATTCTTCCCCCACAACCCGCTATTTTATTTCTAAATTATGCGTCCATCGATTCCTGCAGTATTTTCGTTTGTTTTTTTGTGTTTTTTGGAGAGCTAGCAGGACTTTTGTAAACTTTTAATTTCTGTATTTGCACATGAGGTTGCACATAAATATACAGGGAAGTGCCATGAATCCTTCATTCTTCCTCACCTGATACTGACATCTTGCATAACTACTGTACAATAACAAAACAAGGAAGTTGACATCAGTGCCATCCACAGAGCTTATTCAGCTGTTACCAGTTATACATGCAGTCGTGTGTGTGTGTGTGTGTGTGTGCATGTGTGTATGCATGGTTCTATGCAATTTTATCACGTGTAGCTTCATGTAACTACCACCACAATCAGAGAACTATTTCATAACCACAAGTTTCCCTCTTGCTACCCTTTATAGCCATACTCACCCTTTCCCCCCAAACCCCTAACTCTTAATCTGTTCTCCATCTCTGTAATTGTGTTATTTTAAGAATGTCATAAAAATTGAATTTTTCACTCAAAATATTTTTTCACTCAAAATGATTCCCTTGAGATCCCTCCAAGTTGTTGTGTGTATGAAATTGAGTTTTTAAAATCTAAGTGAAGTCATCATTCTTCAGAAGTCTTATTTGAAAGTCAATCCATGTAGTTACAAGTGCTTAACCTCATTTGGAAGAAAAATAACTGATTTACTTTTAGGTGAGGCAACTATTTATCCAGAGTCATCCTACTATTCCTGTCTTATCTTAAGTAATACTGTTCCTTATCTGTCCAGATAATTATGCTGAGAACATTTGACTAGCTACCAAAAAAATCTTGTTCTTATATCAGCCTTCTAGATTAATTAGTCCATGTCTTACATTACAGTTCATTAGAGCATTCAACTGCAATTTCTATTACTAAAAATCGATGCTTCATAAGGAAAATATAGACTACTTCATAAACATTTCATCTCCAGTTAATATAGCAATGATGGGCAGCAACATTCTTAAGACAGACAGCTTGTGGTAGAAGGAACACTTCTTAATCTCTTAAAGGAAAATGCACTGAACAGAGAGACAGAGAAAGTGTATATCCTCAATCTCTTCAAGTTCCCGTCATCTTCTTACTCTAACTGAAATATGGCCTTTCCCTGCAAACTCTGCTTCTCCTGCAAGTGGGACCTGTTTACTTTCCACACCTCCTATACACAAGGTCTGGAGATGAGATGAGTCACTTCCAGAACATTCTTCTCCTCCGCCCTAGAACACTCCAGCTTTGAAGTTCCTGCCATCAAGCCATGGCAACTGCTGTCTCTCCTTGCTGTAATCATCTACGGATCCCCAGATCACTCACCCTCACAAGTACTGAGGATTCAAATATCCATGCAAATGATCTTCCAACATTCAGACCTCACAGTACCATGGCCTTTTCTACTCCAATGATCATGTCCTCTAATCTTACCTCAGCCACCTACTTACGCAGACATGCCCCTGGACATTGCCATTCTCAGTAACTGCACACCCTCCAAATTCTCAAATTCAGACATCATAGCATTTCCTAATTTTCTACCTCACCCTCTTTAGCAGCTTGATCCGACATCTCTGCCAACCTCTGATCCCAGTTCCATTTGATTCCCCACTGCCCTTACATGCCCTTACTTCACATTTTATCTGGCTTAGCTTCCATAGTCCATAATGATAATCACACTTCTATATACCTTTCCCCTTTTATCATCTGTAGTACTCACACGCCAACCTCAATTTTGGTGAAATTCATTGTTCAGTCTATTGCGTGACACCTGCCCAGCTGACAGTGGCTGAAAAAACGGTGACTGATCTCAATTTAAATGTATGACCTCACACACCCTTAATCTAGTAACACTATTACATTTCCCTCAGACATTGACTTTTTCACTCTAGTGGATGATTACTTCACACTTTCTCTTCTTTCAAATCTCTAATACTTCCTGCCTCATCTCACTTTCAGAGGATGTCCTTGCTTTCTATTTCACTGAAAGAATAGAAGAAATTAGAAGAGAGTTTTCATAAGTGCTCCCCTCATCTCTACCGGCTTACATGCCTCTGTGCTCATATACTCCACCTTTCCTCCAGTTACTATGGAAAAGCTGGTTGTGGCCACCTTGCTCACTTGTGCATGGATTCCATTCCCCCTTGCCTCCTCAAGGACATAGCTTCTACAATTCCTCCACCCCCAGCACTGTTAATTTTCCCTCTCTACTTGGTCCTTTCCATCAATATACACCCTTGTAATTTCTCCTGTGTATTAAAAAAAAAAAAAACACTCTTGACCTCACTGCCCACTCTAGCTCTTCCCCAATCCTCTGCTCCCCTTCTCAGAGAAACTCTTTGAAAGCATTGTTTCCACTCACCATCTTCAATTCCTCTCCTCTAATTCTTTTTCTTGAGCCCACTGGCCTTTCACTTTCATCACTCCACCAAAACTCCTCTGATCAAAGCAACAATTCACCCCCATTTCACAATTAAATTCTCAGTCCTTAAATTAACTGACCTATCAGTTGCATTTGACAAAATTGATCATTCTCTCCTCAAACACTTTCTTCAGAACTCTACATTCTCCTGTTGTTGTTTCTTTATCTCCTGAAAGTTCTTTTATTTTCTAAATCTTAGATATCTGTTTTTCTCTTCATTCATTTCCTAGAGGATCCCATCCAGTCTGATTACTTTAAATACCATCTATATACTGATAACTCTCAGATCTATTCTCTAGCATAGTTCTCTCCCCTGAACTCCAAGCTCATATATCTAAGTTCCTGGTGAACCTATTCTTTTGTATGTCTCATAGTTAGCTCAAACATAACATATCCAAAAATGAAATTCTGATTTCCCTTTCCAAAGCCTCTTCCTCACACAGTATTCCCCATCTCAGTGAAAAACCGTGGAATCTTCCTTGATTTACCACTTCTTCTCACTCCCAACATGCAGCCTATTAACAAATCCTGCCTCCTCTATCTTCAGCAGAGTCTCAAATTCTAACCACTCCTCATTCCACTTGTACAGCTAGCAACCTGGTTTTCAAGCTACTCAACTATATTATAGCAATAGCCTCAGAATTCACCTCCCAGGTTTCAGCCTTATCCATCTTACAGTCTGTTTTCTACAACATAGCCACAGTTATCCTCATAAATGAGATTATCTCACTCCCTGATCAAAACCCTCCATTTCTAGTTCACTTGGAGTAAAAGCCAACGAGCTTATAAAGTCCTATAAGGTCTCATATTATCTGGCATCCACTACATCTTTCACTTTATCCCTTAATCATTCTCTCTCTTTCACATTCTCTTCTAGCTATTCCAGTCCCTTTGCTGCTTCCTAAACATGCTAAGCACATAAGGCCTTTACACCTGTTATTCCCCCACCTAGACAACTCTTCCACTGACTACATTCTTCGCTCACTCCTTTACTTTCCCTGATTCTCTCCTCAGATGAACGCTATCACCAACCCTAACCACCTGTCATTTTTGCTTCATGTGTCCCGTTAGACCTTATCATCTTCAGATATGCCATCCTTTGCTTGTCTATTCTCAGCACTTTCCTTCCCTCACAGCTTATAAGCTCCATAAGGGCAGGAGCTATGTTCAGCACCTTGAACAGTGCCTAGTACAAAATAGGTTCTCAGTATTTGTTGGAAAATATTTATTTCTGATACAAAAATATAATAGTTAGCTATCCAAATAATTTTTAAAGATGAATAAATATTTTTATTGTTCTTTTTTTTTTTTTTTTTTTTTTTTTGCCGCACCAAGCGGCTTGTGGCATCTTAGTTCCCCAACCAGGGATTGAACCAGGGCCCTCAGCAGTGAGAGCACAGAATCCTAACCACTGGACAATCAGGGAATTCCCTAGGCATTATTTTCAACACAAAGAGTTGAAGGAAAGATTTTTAATTTTAAAAAAATTTATCATTAAACAATTTCACTCTTACAGAAAAGTTGCAAGATTAGTACACATAACTCCCATCTATCCTTCACTATGCTCATAACCATTAACGTTTTCTGTATTTACTTTATCATTCTGTCTCATGCACACACACAAGGCAATATGTTGCAGACATCATGCTCCTTTATTCCTGAACACTGTCATACAGTGCTCTCTACATACTGGCTTCTTAATATCTTCCAATTTCAAATGGAAATAATAAGTAAACTTGAAAAACCATAAGCTGATTAACATGGAACATTATAAGCCCACAATGCAATTCTTTCTGGCTGTATGAATAATTAATATTATTAAAAGACTTTATATACTGAGTTCTGACTCAGTTATTTGATGAGCAACCTGTATTCTTTATATCACTCCTCTCATAAGAGTGTATAGCAAAACCTAATAGTATAAAATAACTAGGTGAGCTTGGGCAATAGAAAAGATATGTTGTATGGAAAAAGTAACTTGAATTGGAGCTGTTTGTCTTATGCCTTAATATTGCCACCAGAAAAAAGTAAGTGCAGATAATATGTAACAAGTATAACAGGAGATGATCACAAAGCTCTAGGAAAAAAATTTCAGTGATAGCAAGTCCTAATAGCAATTCCCAAGTAGAAGAGATTATGCTGAGTAGAGATAAAAGGGCTCAGAAAGGAAGAGGTATTTGAGCTAAGTGTTAAGGGTAGCTTGGCTTCCAATGAATAAGAAAAGAAAAGGAGGGAATACCTCCCCAGAACACAAGGCAAGGGCAAAGCCCCAGAGGTAAGAAAGGGAAATGTGTGCTCAGTGAGCAGGAAGAAAACCAGTCTGGATGGAGTGAGAATATATATGAAAGAGAGCAGCACAAGAGAATGGTGGCAAGAGAGGTGGGTGGGACCTGATGGAGAAGGACCCCGCATATTGGCTTATGGGTTCTGAACACACTGAAAGTGTCCCAGCAGAGAAATGAAATGGAAAACACTGAAGATATGTCAGCAGAAATTTACAGTGCTTAGAGTGGGACTCTAGGAATATGTTTAAAACAAGAGAAATTGAAAAATACTTGGGAGAATATCACAGAGACCCCGTTGTACTAGAGCCATTGGGAAGGTAAGCTATTAAGAACTTATTCAATGAATGAGAAGTCATTTATTATTTTAACCTTTTAGGCCTAGATATTGAAAAAATGGAAACAATATTGTAATTAGGAACTGCCTTAGAGGGAAATCTGATAAAAAAGTGAACCACAGCATCTTTGTTCACCAATGTATGTATCCCTAGTGGCTAGTATGGTACCTGGTGGTCATTCAGTACATATTTGTTGAAAAAATGAATAGATTCAGATAATGAATTAAAAGATCAGTTTAGGACAAATTAAATTTTTGAGAATGTGATAACCAGCAGATAACCAGCAGACAATAAGAAAGAAAGAACTGAACCTTGGGGGATTGTCAAATTGATTGTGAGAATCAATCTGTGAGATTGTTTTCAATTGATCTAACACTTATTGGATCTTTTTAAATATACTAGCACTCAATATTTTTAAAAAAGAATAATAAGATACTGTTCCTACCCTCGAGGTGCTAATGGTTTATTAGACTGGAAATTCATTTTTAGATTGTTTTTCTAGATGGAAGTGATCATTTGATTAGATCTTCAAGGAAGGGAGTGCACAGGAAAAAGACAGAAGTTTGATATCAGATTATTTAAGAGCACCTAATTAATGGGTGAGAGGAAGAATAGCTAAATAAGAGAAAGACAGAGACTTCTCAGAGAGGTCAGGGGAGAATGGAGGGGATGTAATGTCACAAAAGCCAGCAGAAGTGAAGGTATCAGTGCATGTGATAGTGTTGAGAAATCAGGTTATTGAAAAGCAGGTTATTGGTGAGCCAGAAAGTGTTAGCAGTAAAAACAGATGCTACAATGGAAAAAGGTTAAGAAATACATCGGGAACTAGTGGCATGAATGTCAGTTACCCTTTGAAGAAACTTGGCACTGTAAGAAAAGACAGGAAAAGAAGGGCAATTAACTTAAGAACAAAGGAAAATCCATTGCCATTTAGGATATATAAAACTGACTTTTTTTTTTGGCATAGGAGGAACTGGGTACAGAAAAATTGACAATCACCTTCTTTTTTGCTACTTCCATGTTCTTTACATATTTCCCCATTGTCCAAATCACACCACAGTATAATTAGGTCTATGTTTCTGTTTCCCCTTCTTGACTGAACTCCTTGAGTGTCTCTTTCCTTTGAAGACCTAGCACCTGACACATAGGAGACATTCAAGAGTTTGTAGAGCTTGAAGTGAAAATTCAAGACAGTAAAAGATAATTGAAGGAGCATGGTCCTGAAGGAAGTAGGCGAGTTTAAGGTGGAGGAGAAAGCTTTGAAAACAAAGCATAAAGACACTTCTGCCTTTGAGGCAAGGGATGAAAACTGGACCTGTGAAGTAGAGGCACATTGGGGTGTAGAGAGATGGAAAGCCGAGGAAATCCTGTCAGATGTACTAGATCTGGTTAAGAAGGAGGTCAGTGCAGGAAGGAATACATTTGCAAGAGGGTTAGAGAAAATGGGATAGGGAATTGTTCAGAGCCAAGCTAGAAGTGCTAACTTCATAGTATTTAGCTCAGTTGTTCCCAACCCTGGATGCATATTAGAATCAACTGGGAAACTTTAAAAAAATAATAATTTATGGGGGACTTCCCTGGTGGTCCAGTGGTTAAGACTCTGTGCTGCCAATGCAGAGGGCACGAGTTCGATCCCTGGTCGGGGAACTAAGATCCCGCACACCACACGGCACAGCCAAAAAATAAATAAATAAAAAATTAAAAATAATTTATGTTCTTGCTTACAGACATTTTGATTTAAGAGATCTGGAATGAGACCCTGGATTTGTCATTTTTAAAACACCCATGTATTGCTAATGTGAAATAAGAACTTCTGACTTTGGTATTTAAACAGAAAGTGCTTAGCGTCAATTATCGGTGCTGTCTGGATTTCAAAGAGGGAAAAAATGACAGTAGACAGGTAACATCATGTCTATAAAGACAGTGAGTGGGATAATTCTATATATTACAGTTCCCTGACTCTCATCTCTGCTCTAACTACTTTGAAAGAAATTATCAATTATGGTGCTGGTTTTTCTCTACAGGCTCACTTCACTTTGTAAAGTGGTATCTTAATGGGATCTCTCTGTCTCTCTCTCTCCTTGAGAGAGGTTGGGGCCCCTCTGCTAGCCTGAATGCAGTTTGTTATTTTATGCAACTTAAAATGCAAAACATCATATGTTCCTGTTGAGTACCAGATAGCTCAAAGAGAACAATGGAAAGAGCTTGGTTTATTATTATATTTTTACTATCATCACTGGCACAAATAAGATCACTTCACATAGTCCTGCTCGATAAAGCTATAATTCACATCATCAGTGAATGGAAATGAGCCTGTATTTACTGATTAGAGGAGACTGAATGTAGTATTAAGGATAATGCATCTGTGGCCAAAAAAATAAAAAAATAAAGAGAAACACTCTAAATAAAACACCAATCTCGGGCTTCCCTGCTGGCGCAGTGGTTGAGAGTCCGCCTGCCGATGCAGGGAACACGGGTTCGTGCCCCGGTCCAGGAAGATCCCACATGCCGCAGAGTGGCTGGGCCCATGAGCCATGGCCACTGAGTGCGCGTCTGGAGCCTGTGCTCCACAACGGGAGAGGCCACAGCAGTGAGAGGCCCGTGTACCACAAAAAAACAAAACAAAACACCAATCTCTACTTAGCTCTGACATAATGGCAGAAGTCAGTCCACTATAAATAGAAACTTACAACGTTTAAGGAAATTTTTATTTCTCTTTTATTTTGTTTCAATTGCATACTTAACAAGCAATAAAAAAAATCTGATACAATCCAATTGTTAGTATTCTTTGAAAACTAATTATTAATACAAAGCACATTTCTTTCATCCACATTTAGTAGGAAGAATAATTTTTAGCTTCCTATTACATGTCAGACACTAAGCTAAATGTATAATTTCATCTAATC
Organism: Mesoplodon densirostris; assembly: GCF_025265405.1. Taxonomy (NCBI): domain Eukaryota; kingdom Metazoa; phylum Chordata; class Mammalia; order Artiodactyla; family Ziphiidae; genus Mesoplodon; species Mesoplodon densirostris. Next base: position 27,408,232 of record NC_082668.1, read on the forward strand.
CTTATAATATCACAAGATAACAGCTATTATTACTCCTATTTTACAGAAGAGGAAATTAACTTGCAGGAAAGAAAAACTTGCCCATGATCACAGAGCCTGTAAATGATAAAATCAGGGTTGAACCCAAATCTTTCAGCAAGCCCAAGTACTTACCCATGATGCTTTCAGAAATTAAGGCTAAAAGCAATTACTACGTGCAAGTCTCTTGATTATTCTAGGGTGTGGTTCTTTCTCTGGACAGTCTTGCTGAGAAAGAGTTCTGGATATTCTTTTGTACAGAGCAAGAGAATGCTGATACTATGTGGGGTTTTGTTGTTGTTGGCTTTTAAAAAAAATTTTTTTAAGTATGCTTTCCAGCCCACTGTCAAAACAAGCTATTTGTAGGAATTATGAGACAAAAGGTTAAAGAAGTAGTCAATACAAGTATATTGAAGGACAAAGGTTACATAAAACTACACAAAGTGCCTCTAGTGTTTAGATTTATGTTACTCTATTGCCATCTTCTGGTTTTGTTCTAAAATGCATTTCATAAATGTTAATCTGGTTGTGCAGATAGGTGAGAAATATTTTTATAACATTATGTATCACAGAATGTGAATTCTGAAGGTTGCAACAGACAGCATAATTTTAGACTAAGCTCTTCATTTTTATTTACTAGTTTACTTATTTGTTAATGCATTTATGAATTAAAGAAATATTAATGAATCTGGGACTCTGTGATAGGGATGGCCAAGATATGGTTCATTCCATCAGGAAAAACTAGAGCCTTAGTGAAAGTAAAAGACTTATTCAAAGTCACCCAGATGTTCCACAGGCATATGGTAGCCAGAGTTTAACATCACACAGATAAATGTATACATGTTATATGAAGCACTTCAGTACTCTTTGAATAGTCATATAAAAGCAATACATGAAAACACCATCTTGCCCTTGTCTACACCCTTCCACTCTTATAGCCCACCATTCTTCCCTTTGAAATTAATGCCCAGCACTACTGAAACAACATAGTCAGCTGCACACAAGCTGGAGAACACTGTCCATTATCATACTTAAAACATACTGAAAACTATGGCTATAATGCCATCTAATATACTTGAATGTATATATAGGGTAACAAGACAAATCTGAAATCAAAACTTTTTTTTTTTTTTTTTTTTTTTTTTTGGCGGTATGCGGGCCTCTCACTGTTGTGGCCTCCCCCGTTGCGGAGCACAGGCTCCGGACGCGCAGGCTCCGGACGCGCAGGCTCAGCGGCCATGGCTCACGGGCCCAGCCGCTCCGCGGCATATGGGATCCTCCCAGACCGGGGCACGAACCCGTATCCCCTGCATCGGCAGGCGGACTCTCAACCACTTGCGCCACCAGGGAGGCCCATGAAATCAAAACTTTTAATGCCTTAGAGTTAGCATATGTATACTATAGAAGAGGAAGTAAATTAGTAACCCGCTAACTACGGTCCTACTTTGTTAGATATGTAGAGTGGGTTTCTTTTCAATTACTTACAAATATTCAAATATTAGGGCATTTCACATAAAAATTCTAATTTTTAACAATGTTTGAAAAATTGGAAGATCTGCAGTGGGGTGTATGTTACTGCATGGTAACAAGGAGCTAGGCTTGAGTAGAGGCTGTCCCATTTGGATGGGAATGGATTCCCAGTTTGCCTCAGCCACTACCATATCTCCCCATATAATCCATTTTATATGTAAAATTATTCTCTCTTCAATATAATGTTAAGACATACAAATATATATAATTCTAGTTCATCCTTTTAACTCTAGCATTGTATTCTATTATAGGACTATGACAGAATATTTATATGCTCTTACATTATTTATCCTTTAAAATATTACATTATTTATTCATTATTTTATACTAATGAACATTTAGGATACTTCTAATTTTTCTACTATTATACAGAATTCTGCAATAAACATTCTTGTAGAAGTCTCTTTACAGGCATAAGTGATTTTTCTCTAGGGTAGTGATTTCCAACGTTAGTGTGCATCAGAATTACGTGGAGGGCTGTTTAAAAAAATGTTGATGGGTCCCAACTGCAGGGTTTCTCCTAAGAGATGGGGACCGATCATTTTCATTTCTAACAGTTCCTACAGTTACACTGAAGCTGCCGGTCACTTTGAGCACCCCTCCTTTACAATCTATACTAAGGAGTGGAATTGCTTCAAGGTAAATGTATTTTATTTATTTATTTTTCTAACTAGTTATCCATTTTATACATATTAGTGTATATATGTCAATCCCAACCGCCCAATTCATCCCACCACCACCCCACCACCACCACTTTCCCCCTTGGAGTCCATACGTTTGTTCTCTACATCCATGTCGCAATATCTGCCCTGCAAACCGGTTCATCTGTACAATTTTTCTAGGTTCCACATACACGTGTTAATGTATGATATTTGTTTTTCTCTTTCCGACATACTTCACTCTGTATGACAGTCTCTAGATCCATCCACGTCTCTACAAATGACCCAATTTTGTTCCTTTTTATGGCTGAGTAAAATTCCATTGTATATATGGACCACATCTTCTTTATCCATTCGTCAGTCGATGGGCACTTAGGTTGCTTCCATGTCCTGGCTATTGTAAATAGTGCTGCAATGAATATTGGGGTGCATGTGTCTTTTTGAATTATAGTTTTCTCTGGGTATATGCCCAGTAGTGGCATTGCTGGGTCAAATGTTAATTTTATTTTTAGTTTTTTAAGGAACCTCCATACTGTTCTCCATAGTAGCTGTATCAATTTACATTCCAACCAACAGTGCAGGAGGGTTCCCTTTTCTCCACCCCCTCTCCAGCATTTGTTGTTTGTAGATTTTCTGATGATGCCCACTCTAACTGGTGGGAGGTGATATCTCATTGTAGTTTTGACTTGTATTTCTCTAATAATTAGTGATGTTGAGCAGCTTTTCATGTGCTTCTTGGCCATCTGTATGTCTTCTTTGGAGAAATGTCTGTTTAGGTCTTCTGCCCATTTTTGGATTGGGTTGATTGTTTTTTAATACTGAGCTACATGAGCTGATTATATATTTTGGAGATTAATCCTTTGTCCGTTGATTCATTTGCAAATATTTTCTCCCATTCTGAAGGTTGTCTTTTCATCATTTGTAGTTTCCTTTGCTGTGCAAAAGCTTTGAAGTTTCATTAGGTTTCATTTGTTTATTTTTGTTTTTATTTCCATTACTCTAGGAGATGGACAAAAAAAGATCTTGCTGTGATTTATGTCAAAGAGTGTTCTGCCTATGTTTTCCTCTAAGAGTTTTATAGTGTCTGGTCTTACATTTAGGTCTCTAACCGATTTTGAGTTTATTTTTGTTTATGGTGTTAGGGAGTGTTCCAATTTCATTCCTTTCCATTTAGCTGTCCAGTTTTCCCAGCACCACTTATTGAAGAGACTGTCTTTTCGCCATTGTATATCCTTGCCTCCTTTGTCACAGATTAGTTGACCATAGGTGCGGGGGTTTATCTCTGGGCTTTCTATCCTGTACCACTGATCTATATTTCTGTTTCTGTGCCAGACCATACTGTCTTGATTACTGTAACTTTGCAGTATAGTCTGAAGTCAGGGAGCCTGATTGCTCCAGCTCTGTTTTTTTCCTTCAAGACTGCTTTGGCTATTCGGGGTCTTTTGTGTCTCCATACAAATTTTCAGACTTTTTGTTCTAGTTCTCTAAAAAATGCCATTGGTAATTTGATAGGGATTGCATTGAATCTGTAGATTGCTTTGGGTTGTATAGTCATTTTCACAGTATTGATTCTTCCAACCCAAGAACATGGTGTATTTCTCCATCTGTTTGTATCAAGTTTAATTTCTTTCATCAGTGTCTTATAGTTTTCTGCATACAGGTCTTTTGTCTGCCTACGTAGGTTTATTCCTAGGTATTTTATTCTTTTTGTTGCAATGGTATATGGGAGTGTTTCCTTAATTTCTCTTTCAGATTTTTCATCATTAGTGTATAGGAATGCAAGAGATTTCTATGCATTAATTTTCTATCCTGCTACTTTACCAAATTCATTGATTAGCACTAGAAGTTTTCTGGTGACATCTTTAGGTTTCTCTATGTATAGTATCATGTCATCTGCAAACACTAACAGTTTTACTTCTTCTTTTCCAATTTGTATTCATTTTATTTCTTTCTCTTCTCTGATTCCCGTGGCTAGGACTTCCAAAACTGTGTTGAATAATAGTGGTGAGAGTGGACATCCTTGTCTTGTTCCTGATCTTACAGGAAATGCTTTCAATTTTTCACCTTTGAGAATGATGTTTGCTGTATGTTTGTCATATATGGCCTTTATTATGTTGAGGTAGTTTCCCTGAAGGCCGACTTTCTGGAGACTTTTTATCACAAATTCTGTTGAATTTTGTCAAAAGGATTTTCCTCAATCTACTGAGATGATCATGTGGTTTTTATTCTTCACTTTATTAATATGGTGTATCACATTGATTGATTTGTGTATATTGAAGAATCCTTGCATCCCTGGGATAAATCCCACTTAATCTTTGTGTATGATCCTTTTAATGTGTTGTTGGATTCTGTTTGCTAGTATTTTGTTGAGGATTTTTGCATCTATATTCATCACTGATATTGGTCTGTAATTTTCTTTATTTGTAGTATCTTTGTCTGGTTTTGGTATCAGGGTGATGGTGGCCTCAATGAATGAGTTTGGAAGTGTTTCTTTCTCTGCAATTTCTTGCAAAAGTTTGAGAAGGATGGGTGTTAGCTCTTCTCTAAATGTTTGAGAGAATTCACCTGTGAAGCCATCTGGTCCTGGACTTCTGTTTGTTGGAAGATTTTTAATCACAGTTTCAATTTCATTGCTTGTGATTCGTCTGTTCATATATTCTATTTCATCCTGGTTCAGGCTTGGAAAGTTACAGCTTTCTGGGAATTTGTCCATTTCTTCCAGGTTGTCCATTTTATTGGCATAGAGTTGCTTGTAGTAGTCTCTTAGGATGCCTTGTACTTCTGCGGTGTCTGTTGTAACTTCTCCTTTGTTATTTCTAATTTTATTGATTTGAGTCCTCTCCCTCTTTTTTCTTGATGAGTCTGCCTAATGGTTTATCAATTTTTTTTATCTTCTCAAAGAACCAGCTTTTAGTTTTATTGATCTTTGCTATCGTTTTCTTTGTTTCTATTTCATTTATTTCTGCTCCAGTCTTTGTGATCTCTTTCCTTCTACTAACTTTGGGTTTAATTTGTTCTTCTTTCTCTAGTTTCTTTAGGTGTAAGGTTAGATTTTTTATTTGAGATATTTGTTGTTTCTTGAGGTAGGATTTTATTGCTATAACCTTCCCTCTTAGACCTGCTTTTGCTGCATCCCATAGGTTTTGGATCATCGTGTTTTCATTGTCATTTGTGTCTAGGTATTTTTTGGTTTCCTCTTGATTTCTTCAGTGATCTCTTGGTTATTTAGTAACGTATTGTTTAGCCTCCATGTGTTTGTGTTTTTTACAGGGTTTTTTTTTTCCTGTAATTGATTTCTAATCTCAGTCCGTTGTGGTCAGAAATGAGAAATGATGCTTGATATGATTCAAATTTTCTTACATTTTCCGAGGCTTGATTTGTGACCCAAGATATGATCTATCCTGGAGACTGTTCCATGAGCACTTGAGAAGAAAGTGTATTCTGTTGTGTTTGGATGGAATGTCCTATAAATATCAATTAAATCTATCTGGTCTATTGTGTCTTTTAAAGCTTGTGTTTCCTTATTAATTTTCTGTTTGGGTGATCTGTGCATTGCTGTAAGTGAGGTGTTAAAGTCCCCCACTACTATTGTTGCTGTTGATTTCCTCTTTTATAGCCATTAGCAGTTGCCATATATATTGAGGTGCTCCTATGTTGGGTGCATATATATTTTTAATTGTCATATTTTCTTCTTGGATTGATCCCTTGATCATTATGTAGTGTCCTTCCTTGTCTCTTGTAACATTCTTTATTTTAAAGTGTATTTTATCTGATATGAGTATTGCTACTCCAGCTTTCTTTTGATTTCCATTTGCATGGAATAACTTTTTCCATCCCCTCACTTTCAGTCTGTATGTGACCCTAGGTCTGAAGTGGGTATCCTGTAGACAGCATATATATGGGTCTTGTTTTTGTATCCATTCAGCAAGCCTGTGTCTTTTGGTTGGAGCATTTAATGCATTACATTTAAGGTAATTATTGATATGTATGTTCCTATTACCATTGTCTTAGTTGTTTGGGGTTTGTTTTTGTAGGTCCTTTTCTTCTCTTATGTTTCGCACTTAGAGAAGTTCCTTTAGCATTTGTTGTAGAGTGCGTTTGTTGGTGCTGAATTTTCTTAGCTTTTGCTTTTCTGTAAAGCTTTTGATTTGTCCATCAAATCTGAATGAGATCCTTACTGGGTAGAGTAATCTTGGTTGTAGCTTCTTCCCTTTCATCACTTTAAGTATATCATGCCACTCCCTTCCTGCTTGTAGATTTTCTGATGAGAAATCAGCTGTTAACCTTATGGCAGTTCCCTTGTATGTTATTTGTCATTATTCCCTTGCTGCTTTCAATAATTTTTCTTTGTCTTTAATTTTTGGCAATTTGATTACTCTGTGTCTTGGTATATTTTACCTTCGGTTTATCCTGCCTGGAACTCTGCACTTCCTTGACTTGGGTGGCTATTTCCTTTCCCATGTTAGGGAAATTTTCGACTATAATCTCTTCAACTATTTTCTCGAGCCCTTTCTCTCTCTCTTCTCCTTCTGGGACCCCTATAATGTGAATGTTGTTGCATTTAATGTTGTCCCAGAGATCTCTTAGGCTGTCTTCATTTCTTTTCATTCTTTTTTCTTTACTCTGTTCTGCAGCAGTGAATTCCACCATTCAGTCTTCCAGGTCACTTTTCCATTCTTCTGCCTCAGTTATTCTGCTATTGATTCCTTCTTGTGTATTTTTCATTTCAGTAATTGTATTGTTCATCTCTGTTTTTTTGTCCTTTAATTCTTCTAAGTGTTTGTTTTTTAATTCTTCTGGGTCTTTGTTAAACATTTCTTGCGTCTTCTCAGTCTTAGCCTACATTCTTTTTCCCAGGTCCTGGATCATTTTCACTATCATTATTCTGCATTCTTTTTCTGGAAGGTTGCCTATCTCCGCTTCATTTAGTTGTTTTTCTGGGGTTTTATCTTGTTCCTTCATCTGGTACAAAGCCCTCTGCCTTTTCATCTTGTCTATCTTTCTGTGAATGTGGTTTCTGTTCCACAAGCTACTTAAACTCAAGTATTGCCACTTTGCACTTCCAAAGACAGTGTAACAATTGAAATCTCACTATCAATTTTTGTAAATTATCTTTGTTCGGCATTTGGAATTGTCCTATTTATAATATTTGCCAATTTGTATGGTTTTAAATATTATCACATTACTGTTTTAATTAGTAATTTTCTCATTACCAAAGAGTTTGATCATTTTTCAAATATTTTATTGGTCATTTGGTTTTCTCTCTTATAAATTTCCTATTCATACCATTGTCTATTTTGGGGAGGGTTTTTTGACATTTTCTTAGTGATTTGGGGGAGTATTTTTAATATTTTGTATAATAATCCAATATGTCTTTTAATACATAGAATATTTCAATTTTAACTTAATAAAATTTATCAATCCTTTCCTTTAAGTGTTTTTTTTTAATTTTTTTATTAGTTTGTGCTTTATAACAAAGTGAATCAGTCAGACATATACATCTGTTCCCACATCCCTTCCCTCATGTATCTCCCTCCCTCCCACCCTCCCCATCCCACCCCTCCAGGCGGTCATAAAGCACCAAGCTGATCTCCCTGTGCTCTGCAGCTGCTTCCCACTATCTATCTAGCTTACGTTTTGTAGTGTATATATGTCCATGCCTCTCTTTCGCTTTGTCACAGCTTACCCTTCCCCCTCCCCATATCCTCAAGTCCATTCTCAAGTAGGACTGTGTCTTTATTCCCGTTTTACCCCTAGGTTCTTCATGACATTTTTTTTAATTCCATATATATGTGTTAGCATACGGTATTTGTCTTTCTCTTTCTGACTTACTTCACTCTGTATGACAGACTCTAGGTCTATCCACCTCATTACAAATAGCTCAGTTTCGTTTCTTTTTATGGCTGAGTAATATTCCATTGTATATATGTGCCACATCTTCTTTATCCATTCATCCGATGATGGACACTTAGGATGTTTCCATCTCCGGGCTATTGTGAATAGAGCTGCAATGAACATTTTGGTACATGTCTCTTTTTGAATTATGATTTTCTCAGGGTATATGCCTAGTAATGGGATTGCTGGGTCATATGGTAGTTCTATTTTTAGTTTTTTAAGGAACCTCCATACTGTTCTCCATAGTGGCTGTACCAATTCACATTCCCACCAGCAGTACAAGAGTGTTCCCTTTTCTCCTCACCCTCTCCAGCATTTATTGTTTCTAGATTTCTTGATGATGGCCATTCTGACTGGTGTGAGATGATATCTCATTGTAGTTTTGATTTGCATTTCTCTAATGATTAATGATGTTGAGCATTCTTTCATGTGTTTGTTGGCAGTCTGTATATCTTCTTTGGAGAAATGCCTATTTAAGTCTTCTGCCCATTTTTGGATTGGGTTGTTTGGTTTTTGGTATTGAGCTGCATGAGCTGTTTATAAATTTTGGAGATTAATCCTTTGTCAGTTGCTTCATTTGCAAATATTTTCTCCCATTTTGAGGCTTGTCTTTTGGTCTTGTTTATGGTTTCCTTTGCTGTGCAAAAGCTTTGAAGTTTCATTAGGTCCCATTTGTTTATCTTTCTTTTTATTTCCATTTCTCTAGGAGGTGGGTCCAAAAGGATCTTGCTGTGATTTTTGTCATAGAGTGTTCTGCCTATGTCTTCCTCTAAGAGTTTGAGAGTTTCTGGCCTTACATTTAGGTCTTTAATCCATTTTGAGCTTCTTTTTGTGTATGGTGTTAGGGAATGATCTAATCTCATACTTTTACGTGTCCCAGTCCAGTTTTCCCAGCACCACTTACTGAAGAGGCTGTCCTTTCTCCACTGTACATTCCTGCCTCCTTTATCAAAGATAAGGTGACCATAGGTGCATGGGTTTATCTCTGGGCTTTCTATCCTGTTCCATTGATCTATCTTTCTGTTTTTGTGCCAGTACCACACTGTCTTGATTACTGTAGCTTTGTAGTATAGTCTGAAGTCAGGGAGCCTGATTCCTCCAGCTCCGTTTTTCATTCTCAAGATTGCTTTGGCTATTCGGGGTCTTTTGTTTTTCCAAACAAATTGTGAAATTTTTTGTTCTAGTTCTGTGAAAAATGCCAGTGGTAGTTTGATAGGTATTGCATTGAATCTGTAGATTGCTTTGGGTAGTAGATTCATTTTCACAATATTGATTCTTCCAATCCAGGAGCATGGTATATCTCTCCATCTATTTGTATCATCTTTAATTTCTTTCATCAGTGTCTTATAATTTTCTGCAAACCGGTCTTTTGTCTCCTTAGATAGGTTTATTCCTAGATATTTTATTCTTTTTGTTGCAATGGTAAATGGGAGTGTTTTCTTGATTTCATTTTCAGATTTTTCATCATTAGTGTACAGGAGTGCCAGAGATTTCTGTGCATTAATTTTGTATCCTGCTACTTTACCAAATTCATTGACTAGCTCTAGTAGTTTTCTGGTAGCATCTTTAGGATTCTCTATGTATAGTATCATGTCATCTGCAAACAGTGACAGCTTTACCTCTTCTTTTCCAATTTGGATTCCTTTTATTTCCTTTTCTTCTCTGATTGCTGTGGCTAAAACTTCCAAAACTAGGTTGAATAAGAGTGGTGAGAGTGGGCAACCTTGTCTTGTTCCTGATCTTAGTGGAAATGGTTTCCGTTTTTCACCATTGAGGACAATGTTGGCTGTGGGTTTGTCATATATGGCCTTTATTATGTTGAGGAAAGTTCCCTCTATGCCTACTTTCTGCAGGGTTTTTATCATAAATGGGTGTTGAATTTTGTCGAAAGCTTTCTCTTCATCTATTGAGATGACCATATGGTTTTTCTCCTTCAATTTGTTAATATGGTATATCACATTGATTGATTTGCATATACTGAAGAATCCTTGAATTCCTGGAATAAACCCCACTTGATCATGGTGTATGATCCTTTTAATGTGCTGTTGGATTCTGTTTGCTAGTATTTTGTTGAGGATATTTGCATGTATGTTCATCAGTGATATTGGCCTGTAGTTTTCTTTCTTTGTGACATCCTTGCCTGGTTTTGGTATCAAGGTGATGGTGGCCTCATAGAATGAGTTTGGGAGTGTTCCTTCCTCTGAAATTGTTTGGAAGAGTTTGAGAAGGATGGGTGTTAGCTCTTCTCTAAATGTTTGATAGAATTCGCCTGTGAAGTCATCTGGTCCTGGGCTTTTGTGTGTTGGAAGATTTTTAATCACAGTTTCAATTTCAGTGCTTGTGATTGGTCTATTCATATTTTCTATTTCTTCCTGATTCAGTCTTGGCAGGTTGTGCATTTCTAAGAATTTGTCCATTTCTTCCAGGTTGTCCATTTTATGGGCATAGAGTTTCTTGTAGTAATCTCTCATGATCTTTTGTATTTCTGCAGTGTCAGTTGTTACTTCTCCTTTTTCATTTCTAATTCTATTGATTTGAATCTTCTCCCTTTTTTTCTTGATGAGTCTGGCTAATGGTTTGTCAATTTTGTTTATCTTCTCAAAGAACCAGCTATTAGTTTTATTGATCTTTGCTATCGTTTCCTTCATTTCTTTTTCATTGATTTCTGATCTGATCTTTATGATTTCTTTCCTTCTGCTAACTTTGGGGGGGTTTTGTTCTTCTTTCTCTAATTGATTTAGGGGCAGGGTTAGGTTGTTTACTCGAGATGTTTCCTGTTTCTTAAGGTGGGATTATATTGCTATAAACTTCCCTCTTAGAACTGCTTTTGCTGCGTCCCATAGGTTTTGGGTCGTCGTGTCTCCATTGTCATTTGTTTCTAGGTATTTTTTGATTTCCTCTTTGATTTCTTCAGTGATCACTTCGTTATTGAGTACTGTATTGTTTAGCCTCCATGTGTTTGTATTTTTTACAGATCTTTTCCTGTAATTGATATCTAGTCTCATAGCACTGTGGTCAGAAAAGATACTTGATACAATTTCAATTTTCTTAAATTTACCAAGGCTTGATTTGTGACCCAAGATATGATCTATCCTGGAGGATGTTCCATGAGCACTTGAGAAAAATGTGTATTCTGTTGTTTTTGGATGGAATGTCCTATAAATATCAATTAAGTCCATCTTGTTTAATGTATCATTTAAAGCTTGTGTTTCCTTATTTATTTTCATTTTGGATGATCTGTCCATTGGTGACGGTGGGTTGTTAAAGTCCCCTACTATGAATGTGTTACTGTCGATTTCCCCTTTTATATTTGTCAGTATTTGCCTATTGTATTGAGGTGCTCCTATGTTGGGTGCATAAATATTTACAGTTGTTGGACCTGGCCGCGCCTCTGCGTGTAGGTCGCCGGAGGGCGTCCGTTCTTCGCTCAAACAGAACGGGTTTAAAGGAGCCACTGATTCGGGGGCTCTGGCTCACTCAGGCAGAGGGGCGGGAGGGGCGCGCAGTGTGGGGCGGGCCTGCGGCGGCAGAGGCCGGCGTGACGTTGCACCAACCCGAGGCGCTCCGTGCACTTTCCCGGGAAAGCCGTCCCTGGGTCCCGGGACCCCAGCAGTGGCGGGGTGCACAGGCTCCCCGGAAAGCGGGGTGGACAGTGACCTACGCCCGCACACAGGCCTTGTGGCGGCGGCAGCAGCAGCCCCAGCGTCCCACGCCCGTCTCCGGGGTCCGCGGCGCTCGCGCCCGTCTCTGGTGCTTCTTTATGCAGCTCTCTTAATGCCCTCTCCTCGCGCACCAGGAAACAAAAGGGAAAAAATTCTCTTGCCTCTTCGGCAGCTCCAGACTTTTTCCCTGGCCTCCCTCCGGGCTAGCCGTGGTGCACTAACCCCTTCAGGCTCTCTTCCTGCCGCCAGCCCCAGTCCTCTCCCTGTGCTCCCACTGAAACCCGTTACCCGAGCCTCAGCTCCCAGCCCCGCCCACCCCAGCGGCAGAGCAGACAAGCCTCTCGGGCTGGTGTGTGCCTGAGGGCACCGATCCTCTGTGCCGGAATCTCTCCGCTTTGCCCTCCACACCCCTGTTGCTGCGTTCTCCTCCGCTACTCCGAAGCTTTCCCCCTCCGCCACCTGCAGTCTCCGCCCGCGAAGGGGCTTGTAGTGTGTGGAAACCTTTCCTCCTTCACGGCTCCCTCCCACTGGTGCAGGTCCCGTCCCTATCCTTTTGTCTCTGTTTATTCTTGTTTATTTTGTCCTACCCAGGTATGTGGGGAGTTTCTTGCCTTTTGGGGGGGTCTGAGGTCTTCTGTCAGCGTTCAGTAGGTGTTCTGTAGGAGTTGTTCCACGTGTAGATGAATTTCTGATGTATCTGTGGGGAGGAAGGTGATCTCCGCGTTTTACTTTTCCGCCATCTTCCTCTGGGACTCCTTTAAGTGTTTTTTTAAAATGTTTTAAGAGAATCTACTTTGAGACCATAAAGGTATTCTTCTCGTCTCTTCTAAATGTTTTCTAGCTTTTATGTACACCTGAAATTGATTTGGGAATGCTATGAGCTAAGAATTTATTTTATTTTTCCATATAGATAAGGAATTGTCCCAGCAGCACTTATGGAACAATTCAGCCATTTTCACACTACTTTTTAATGCCATGTCTCTCATATATTAAGTTTCTATAAATAGGGGTATGTTTTGAATCTCTATAAGTTATTCTATTGGCCAATGGATTGATCTCCTCATTAATAATTCACTTTCTTAATTTTTTTAGCATTTTTATTCAAAAATACAAATTTATATTTTTTATTTTTTTAACATCTTTATTGTAGTATAATGGCTTTAGAGCGGTGTGTAAGTTTCTGCTTTATAACAAAATGAATCAGTTATGCATATACATATATCCCCATATCTCTTCCCTCTTGCGTCTCCCTCCCTCCCACCCTCCCTATCGCACCCCTCTAGGTGGTAACACAACACAGAGCTGCTCTCCCTGTGCTATGTGGCTGCTTCCCACTAGCTATCTGTTTTACATTTGGTAGTGTATATATGTCCATGACACTCTGTCACTTTGTCCCGGCTTACACTACGACCTCCCCATATCCTCAAGTCCATTCTCTAGTAGGGCTGCATCTTTATTCCCGGTTACCTTCAGGTTCTTTATGACCATTTTTTTCTTCTAGGATTCCATATATATGTGTTAGCACACAGTATTTGTTTTTCTCTTTCTGACTTACTTTCTCTGTATGACAGACTCTAGGTCCATCCACCTTACTACAAATAACTCAATTTCGTTTCTTTTTATGGCTGAGTAATATTCCATTGTATATATGTGCCACATCTTCTTTATCCATTCATCTGATGATGGACACTTAGGTTGCTTCCATGTCCTGGCTATTGTAAATAGAGCTGCAATGAACATTGTGGTACATTACTCTTTTTAATTATGGTTTTCTCAGGGTATATGCCCAGTAGTGGGATTGCTTGGTCGTATTGTAGTCCGAATTTTAGTTATTTAAGGAAACTCCATAATTTTTTCCATACTGGCTGTATCAATTTACATTCCCACCAACAGTAAAAGAGGGTTCCCTTTTCTCCACACCCTCTCCAGCATTTATTGTTTGTAGATTTTTTTGATGATGGCCATTCTGGCTGGTGAGAGATGATATCTCATTGTAGTTTTGATTTGCATTTCTCTAATGATTATTGATGTTGAGCATTCTTTCATGTGTTTGTTAGCAATATGTATATGTTCTTTGGAGAAATATCTATTTAGGTCTTCTGCCCATTTTTGGATTGAGTTGTTTGTTTTTTTGATGTTGACCTGCATGAGCTGCTTGTAAATTTTGGAGATTCATCCTTTGTCAGTTGCTTCAATTGCAAATATTTTCTTCCATTCTGAGGGTTGTCTTTTCATCTTGTATATGGTTTCCTTTGCTGTTCAAAAGCTTTTAAGCCTCATTACGTCCCATTTGTTTATTTTTGTTTTTATTTCCATTTCTCTAGGAGGTGGGTAAAAAAGGATCTTATTGTGATTTATGTCATTGAATGTTCTGCCTATGTTTTTCTCTAAGGGTTTTATAGTGTCTGGTCTTACATTTAGGTCTTTAATCCATTTTGAGTTTATTTTTGTGTATGGTTTTAGGGAGTGTTCTAACTTCATTCTTTTACATGTAGCTGTCCAGTTTTCCCAGCACCACTTATTGAAGAGACTGTCTTTTCTCCATGGTATATTCTTTCCTCCTTTATCAAAGATAAGGTGACCATATGTGCATGGGTTTATCTCTGGGCTTTCTATCCTGTTCCATTGATCTATATTTCTGTTTTTGTGCCAGTACCATACTGTCTTGATTACTGGAGCTTTGTATTTTAGACTGAAGTAAGGGAGCCTAATTCCTCCAGATCCATTTTTCTTTGTCAAGATTGCTTTTGCTATTTGGGGTCTTTTGAGTTTCCATACAAATTGTGATTTTTCTTGTTCTAGTTCTGTGAAAAATGCCATTGGTAGTTTGATAGGGGTTGCACTGAATCTGTAGATTGCTTTGGGTAGTAGATTCATTTTCACAATGTTGATTCTTCCAATCCAAGGACATGGTTTCTCTCTCCATCTCTTTGTAACATCTTTAATTTCTTTCATCAGCGTCTTATAATTTTCTACCTACAGGTCTTCTGTCTCCATAAGTAGGTTTATTCCTAGATATTTTATTCTTTTTGTTTCAGTCATAAATGGGAGTGTTTTCTTAATTTCACTTTCAGATTTTTCATCACTAGTGTATAAGAATGCAAAAGATTTCTGTGCATTAATTTTGTATCCTGCTACTTTACCAAATTCATTGATTAGCTCTAGTAGTTTTCTGGTAGCATCTTTAGGATTCTCTATGTATAGTATCATGTCATATGCAAACAGTTACAGCTTTACTTCTTCTTTTCTGATTAGGAATCCTTATTTCTTTTTCTCCTCTGATTGCTGTGGCTAAAACTTCCAAAACTATGTTGAATAATAATGGTGTGAGTGCGCAACCTTGTCTTATTCCTGATCTTAGTGGCAATGATTTCAGGTTTTCACCATTGAGGATGATGTTGGCTGTGGGTTTGTCACATGTGGCCTTTATTATATTAAGGAAAGTTCCCTCTATGCATACTTTCTGTAGGGTTTTTATCGAAAATTTGTGTTGAATTTTGTCAAAAGCTTTCTCTGCATCTATTGAGATTATCATATGGTTTTTCTCCTTCAATTTGTTAATATGGTGTATCACGTTGTTTGATTTGCATATATTGAAGAATCCTTGCATTCCTGAGATAAGCCCCACTTGATCGTGGTGTATTATCCTTTGAATGTGCTGTTGGATTCTGTGTGCCAGTATTTTGTTGAGGATTTTTGCATCTATGTTCATCAGTGATATTGGCCTGTAGTTTTCTTTCTTCGTGACATCTTTGTCTAGTTTTGGTATCAGGGTGATGGTGGCCTCGTAGAATGAGTTTGGGAGTGTTCCTCCCCCTGCTATATTTTGGAAGAGTTTGAGAAGGATAGGTGTTAGCTCTTCTCTAAATGTTTGAGAGAATTCACCTGTGAAGCCATCTCGTCCTGGGCTTTTGTTTGTTGGAAAATTTTAAATCACAGTTTCAATTTCAGGGCTTGTGATTGGTCTGTTCATATTTTCTATTTCTTCCTGGGTCAGTCTCGGAAGGTTGTGCATTTCTAAGAATTTGTCCATTTCTTCCAGGTTGTCCATTTTATTGGCATATAGTTGCTTGTACTAATCTCTCATGATCCTTTGTATTTCTTCAGTGTCAGTTGTTACATCTCCTTTTTCATTTCTAATTCTATTGATTTGAGTCTTCTCCTTTTTCTTGATGAGTCTGGCTAACGGTTTATCAATTTTCTTTAACTTCTCAAAGAACCAGATTTTAGTTTTATTGATGTTTGCTCTCATTTCCTTCATTTCTTTTTCATTTATTTTTGATCTGATCTTTATGAGTTCTTTCCTTCTGCTAACTTCGACGTTTTTTTGTTCTTCTTTCTCTACTTGCTTTAAGTGTAAGTTAAGGTTGTTTATTTGAGATGTTTCTTGTTTCTGAAGGTAGGATTGTGTTGCTATAAATTTCCCTCTTAGAACTCCTTTTGCTGCATTCCATAAGCTTTGGGTCGTGGTGATTTCATTGTCATTTTTTTCTAGGTATTTTTTGATTTCCTCTTTGATTTCTTCAGTGATATCTTGGTTATTAAGTAGTGTATTGTTTAGCCTCCATGTGTTTGTATTTTTTACAGTTTTTTTTCCCGTAATTTATATCTAGTCTCACAGCATTGTGGTCAGAAAAGATACTTGAAACGATTTCAATTTTCATAAATTTACCAAGGCTTGATTTGTGACCCAAGATATGATCTATTCTGGAGAATGTTCCATGAGCACTTGACAAGTAAATTTATTCTGTGGTTTTGGGATGGAATGTCCCTTAAATATCAATTAGGTCCATCTTGTTTAATGTCTCATTTAAAGATTCTGTTTCCTTATTTATTTTCATTCTGGGTGATCTGTCCATTGTTGAAAGTGGGATGTGAAAGTCCCCTACTATGAGTGTGTTACTGTCGATTTCCCCTTTTATGGCTGTCAGTATTTGCCTTATGTATTGAGGTGCTCCTATGTTGAGTGCATAAATATTTACAACTGTTATGTCTTCTTCTTGGATCGATCCCTTGATCATTATGTAGTGTCCTTCCTTGTCTCTTGTAACATTCTTTATTTTAAAGTGTATTTTATCTGATATGAGTATTGCTACTCCAGCTTTCTTTTGATTTCCATTTGCATGGAATAACTTTTTCCATCCCCTCACTTTCAGTCTGTATGTGACCCTAGGTCTGAAGTGGGTATCCTGTAGACAGCATATATATGGGTCTTGTTTTTGTATCCATTCAGCAAGCCTGTGTCTTTTGGTTGGAGCATTTAATGCATTACATTTAAGGTAATTATTGATATGTATGTTCCTATTACCATTGTCTTAGTTGTTTGGGGTTTGTTTTTGTAGGTCCTTTTCTTCTCTTATGTTTCGCACTTAGAGAAGTTCCTTTAGCATTTGTTGTAGAGTGCGTTTGTTGGTGCTGAATTTTCTTAGCTTTTGCTTTTCTGTAAAGCTTTTGATTTGTCCATCAAATCTGAATGAGATCCTTACTGGGTAGAGTAATCTTGGTTGTAGCTTCTTCCCTTTCATCACTTTAAGTATATCATGCCACTCCCTTCCTGCTTGTAGATTTTCTGATGAGAAATCAGCTGTTAACCTTATGGCAGTTCCCTTGTATGTTATTTGTCATTATTCCCTTGCTGCTTTCAATAATTTTTCTTTGTCTTTAATTTTTGGCAATTTGATTACTCTGTGTCTTGGTATATTTTACCTTCGGTTTATCCTGCCTGGAACTCTGCACTTCCTTGACTTGGGTGGCTATTTCCTTTCCCATGTTAGGGAAATTTTCGACTATAATCTCTTCAACTATTTTCTCGAGCCCTTTCTCTCTCTCTTCTCCTTCTGGGACCCCTATAATGTGAATGTTGTTGCATTTAATGTTGTCCCAGAGATCTCTTAGGCTGTCTTCATTTCTTTTCATTCTTTTTTCTTTACTCTGTTCTGCAGCAGTGAATTCCACCATTCAGTCTTCCAGGTCACTTTTCCATTCTTCTGCCTCAGTTATTCTGCTATTGATTCCTTCTTGTGTATTTTTCATTTCAGTAATTGTATTGTTCATCTCTGTTTTTTTGTCCTTTAATTCTTCTAAGTGTTTGTTTTTTAATTCTTCTGGGTCTTTGTTAAACATTTCTTGCGTCTTCTCAGTCTTAGCCTACATTCTTTTTCCCAGGTCCTGGATCATTTTCACTATCATTATTCTGCATTCTTTTTCTGGAAGGTTGCCTATCTCCGCTTCATTTAGTTGTTTTTCTGGGGTTTTATCTTGTTCCTTCATCTGGTACAAAGCCCTCTGCCTTTTCATCTTGTCTATCTTTCTGTGAATGTGGTTTCTGTTCCACAAGCTACTTAAACTCAAGTATTGCCACTTTGCACTTCCAAAGACAGTGTAACAATTGAAATCTCACTATCAATTTTTGTAAATTATCTTTGTTCGGCATTTGGAATTGTCCTATTTATAATATTTGCCAATTTGTATGGTTTTAAATATTATCACATTACTGTTTTAATTAGTAATTTTCTCATTACCAAAGAGTTTGATCATTTTTCAAATATTTTATTGGTCATTTGGTTTTCTCTCTTATAAATTTCCTATTCATACCATTGTCTATTTTGGGGAGGGTTTTTTGACATTTTCTTAGTGATTTGGGGGAGTATTTTTAATATTTTGTATAATAATCCAATATGTCTTTTAATACATAGAATATTTCAATTTTAACTTAATAAAATTTATCAATCCTTTCCTTTAAGTGTTTTTTTTTAATTTTTTTATTAGTTTGTGCTTTATAACAAAGTGAATCAGTCAGACATATACATCTGTTCCCACATCCCTTCCCTCATGTATCTCCCTCCCTCCCACCCTCCCCATCCCACCCCTCCAGGCGGTCATAAAGCACCAAGCTGATCTCCCTGTGCTCTGCAGCTGCTTCCCACTATCTATCTAGCTTACGTTTGGTAGTGTATATATGTCCATGCCTCTCTTTCGCTTTGTCACAGCTTACCCTTCCCCCTCCCCATATCCTCAAGTCCATTCTCAAGTAGGACTGTGTCTTTATTCCCGTTTTACCCCTAGGTTCTTCATGACATTTTTTTTAATTCCATATATATGTGTTAGCATACGGTATTTGTCTTTCTCTTTCTGACTTACTTCACTCTGTATGACAGACTCTAGGTCTATCCACCTCATTACAAATAGCTCAGTTTCGTTTCTTTTTATGGCTGAGTAATATTCCATTGTATATATGTGCCACATCTTCTTTATCCATTCATCCGATGATGGACACTTAGGATGTTTCCATCTCCGGGCTATTGTGAATAGAGCTGCAATGAACATTTTGGTACATGTCTCTTTTTGAATTATGATTTTCTCAGGGTATATGCCTAGTAATGGGATTGCTGGGTCATATGGTAGTTCTATTTTTAGTTTTTTAAGGAACCTCCATACTGTTCTCCATAGTGGCTGTACCAATTCACATTCCCACCAGCAGTACAAGAGTGTTCCCTTTTCTCCTCACCCTCTCCAGCATTTATTGTTTCTAGATTTCTTGATGATGGCCATTCTGACTGGTGTGAGATGATATCTCATTGTAGTTTTGATTTGCATTTCTCTAATGATTAATGATGTTGAGCATTCTTTCATGTGTTTGTTGGCAGTCTGTATATCTTCTTTGGAGAAATGCCTATTTAAGTCTTCTGCCCATTTTTGGATTGGGTTGTTTGGTTTTTGGTATTGAGCTGCATGAGCTGTTTATAAATTTTGGAGATTAATCCTTTGTCAGTTGCTTCATTTGCAAATATTTTCTCCCATTTTGAGGCTTGTCTTTTGGTCTTGTTTATGGTTTCCTTTGCTGTGCAAAAGCTTTGAAGTTTCATTAGGTCCCATTTGTTTATCTTTCTTTTTATTTCCATTTCTCTAGGAGGTGGGTCCAAAAGGATCTTGCTGTGATTTTTGTCATAGAGTGTTCTGCCTATGTCTTCCTCTAAGAGTTTGAGAGTTTCTGGCCTTACATTTAGGTCTTTAATCCATTTTGAGCTTCTTTTTGTGTATGGTGTTAGGGAATGATCTAATCTCATACTTTTACGTGTCCCAGTCCAGTTTTCCCAGCACCACTTACTGAAGAGGCTGTCCTTTCTCCACTGTACATTCCTGCCTCCTTTATCAAAGATAAGGTGACCATAGGTGCATGGGTTTATCTCTGGGCTTTCTATCCTGTTCCATTGATCTATCTTTCTGTTTTTGTGCCAGTACCACACTGTCTTGATTACTGTAGCTTTGTAGTATAGTCTGAAGTCAGGGAGCCTGATTCCTCCAGCTCCGTTTTTCATTCTCAAGATTGCTTTGGCTATTCGGGGTCTTTTGTTTTTCCAAACAAATTGTGAAATTTTTTGTTCTAGTTCTGTGAAAAATGCCAGTGGTAGTTTGATAGGTATTGCATTGAATCTGTAGATTGCTTTGGGTAGTAGATTCATTTTCACAATATTGATTCTTCCAATCCAGGAGCATGGTATATCTCTCCATCTATTTGTATCATCTTTAATTTCTTTCATCAGTGTCTTATAATTTTCTGCAAACCGGTCTTTTGTCTCCTTAGATAGGTTTATTCCTAGATATTTTATTCTTTTTGTTGCAATGGTAAATGGGAGTGTTTTCTTGATTTCATTTTCAGATTTTTCATCATTAGTGTACAGGAGTGCCAGAGATTTCTGTGCATTAATTTTGTATCCTGCTACTTTACCAAATTCATTGACTAGCTCTAGTAGTTTTCTGGTAGCATCTTTAGGATTCTCTATGTATAGTATCATGTCATCTGCAAACAGTGACAGCTTTACCTCTTCTTTTCCAATTTGGATTCCTTTTATTTCCTTTTCTTCTCTGATTGCTGTGGCTAAAACTTCCAAAACTAGGTTGAATAAGAGTGGTGAGAGTGGGCAACCTTGTCTTGTTCCTGATCTTAGTGGAAATGGTTTCCGTTTTTCACCATTGAGGACAATGTTGGCTGTGGGTTTGTCATATATGGCCTTTATTATGTTGAGGAAAGTTCCCTCTATGCCTACTTTCTGCAGGGTTTTTATCATAAATGGGTGTTGAATTTTGTCGAAAGCTTTCTCTTCATCTATTGAGATGACCATATGGTTTTTCTCCTTCAATTTGTTAATATGGTATATCACATTGATTGATTTGCATATACTGAAGAATCCTTGAATTCCTGGAATAAACCCCACTTGATCATGGTGTATGATCCTTTTAATGTGCTGTTGGATTCTGTTTGCTAGTATTTTGTTGAGGATATTTGCATGTATGTTCATCAGTGATATTGGCCTGTAGTTTTCTTTCTTTGTGACATCCTTGCCTGGTTTTGGTATCAAGGTGATGGTGGCCTCATAGAATGAGTTTGGGAGTGTTCCTTCCTCTGAAATTGTTTGGAAGAGTTTGAGAAGGATGGGTGTTAGCTCTTCTCTAAATGTTTGATAGAATTCGCCTGTGAAGTCATCTGGTCCTGGGCTTTTGTGTGTTGGAAGATTTTTAATCACAGTTTCAATTTCAGTGCTTGTGATTGGTCTATTCATATTTTCTATTTCTTCCTGATTCAGTCTTGGCAGGTTGTGCATTTCTAAGAATTTGTCCATTTCTTCCAGGTTGTC
Organism: Mesoplodon densirostris; assembly: GCF_025265405.1. Taxonomy (NCBI): domain Eukaryota; kingdom Metazoa; phylum Chordata; class Mammalia; order Artiodactyla; family Ziphiidae; genus Mesoplodon; species Mesoplodon densirostris. Next base: position 27,429,631 of record NC_082668.1, read on the forward strand.
CATTTTATGGGCATAGAGTTTCTTGTAGTAATCTCTCATGATCTTTTGTATTTCTGCAGTGTCAGTTGTTACTTCTCCTTTTTCATTTCTAATTCTATTGATTTGAATCTTCTCCCTTTTTTTCTTGATGAGTCTGGCTAATGGTTTGTCAATTTTGTTTATCTTCTCAAAGAACCAGCTATTAGTTTTATTGATCTTTGCTATCGTTTCCTTCATTTCTTTTTCATTGATTTCTGATCTGATCTTTATGATTTCTTTCCTTCTGCTAACTTTGGGGGGGTTTTGTTCTTCTTTCTCTAATTGATTTAGGGGCAGGGTTAGGTTGTTTACTCGAGATGTTTCCTGTTTCTTAAGGTGGGATTATATTGCTATAAACTTCCCTCTTAGAACTGCTTTTGCTGCGTCCCATAGGTTTTGGGTCGTCGTGTCTCCATTGTCATTTGTTTCTAGGTATTTTTTGATTTCCTCTTTGATTTCTTCAGTGATCACTTCGTTATTGAGTACTGTATTGTTTAGCCTCCATGTGTTTGTATTTTTTACAGATCTTTTCCTGTAATTGATATCTAGTCTCATAGCACTGTGGTCAGAAAAGATACTTGATACAATTTCAATTTTCTTAAATTTACCAAGGCTTGATTTGTGACCCAAGATATGATCTATCCTGGAGGATGTTCCATGAGCACTTGAGAAAAATGTGTATTCTGTTGTTTTTGGATGGAATGTCCTATAAATATCAATTAAGTCCATCTTGTTTAATGTATCATTTAAAGCTTGTGTTTCCTTATTTATTTTCATTTTGGATGATCTGTCCATTGGTGACGGTGGGTTGTTAAAGTCCCCTACTATGAATGTGTTACTGTCGATTTCCCCTTTTATATTTGTCAGTATTTGCCTATTGTATTGAGGTGCTCCTATGTTGGGTGCATAAATATTTACAGTTGTTGGACCTGGCCGCGCCTCTGCGTGTAGGTCGCCGGAGGGCGTCCGTTCTTCGCTCAAACAGAACGGGTTTAAAGGAGCCACTGATTCGGGGGCTCTGGCTCACTCAGGCAGAGGGGCGGGAGGGGCGCGCAGTGTGGGGCGGGCCTGCGGCGGCAGAGGCCGGCGTGACGTTGCACCAACCCGAGGCGCTCCGTGCACTTTCCCGGGAAAGCCGTCCCTGGGTCCCGGGACCCCAGCAGTGGCGGGGTGCACAGGCTCCCCGGAAAGCGGGGTGGACAGTGACCTACGCCCGCACACAGGCCTTGTGGCGGCGGCAGCAGCAGCCCCAGCGTCCCACGCCCGTCTCCGGGGTCCGCGGCGCTCGCGCCCGTCTCTGGTGCTTCTTTATGCAGCTCTCTTAATGCCCTCTCCTCGCGCACCAGGAAACAAAAGGGAAAAAATTCTCTTGCCTCTTCGGCAGCTCCAGACTTTTTCCCTGGCCTCCCTCCGGGCTAGCCGTGGTGCACTAACCCCTTCAGGCTCTCTTCCTGCCGCCAGCCCCAGTCCTCTCCCTGTGCTCCCACTGAAACCCGTTACCCGAGCCTCAGCTCCCAGCCCCGCCCACCCCAGCGGCAGAGCAGACAAGCCTCTCGGGCTGGTGTGTGCCTGAGGGCACCGATCCTCTGTGCCGGAATCTCTCCGCTTTGCCCTCCACACCCCTGTTGCTGCGTTCTCCTCCGCTACTCCGAAGCTTTCCCCCTCCGCCACCTGCAGTCTCCGCCCGCGAAGGGGCTTGTAGTGTGTGGAAACCTTTCCTCCTTCACGGCTCCCTCCCACTGGTGCAGGTCCCGTCCCTATCCTTTTGTCTCTGTTTATTCTTGTTTATTTTGTCCTACCCAGGTATGTGGGGAGTTTCTTGCCTTTTGGGGGGGTCTGAGGTCTTCTGTCAGCGTTCAGTAGGTGTTCTGTAGGAGTTGTTCCACGTGTAGATGAATTTCTGATGTATCTGTGGGGAGGAAGGTGATCTCCGCGTTTTACTTTTCCGCCATCTTCCTCTGGGACTCCTTTAAGTGTTTTTTTAAAATGTTTTAAGAGAATCTACTTTGAGACCATAAAGGTATTCTTCTCGTCTCTTCTAAATGTTTTCTAGCTTTTATGTACACCTGAAATTGATTTGGGAATGCTATGAGCTAAGAATTTATTTTATTTTTCCATATAGATAAGGAATTGTCCCAGCAGCACTTATGGAACAATTCAGCCATTTTCACACTACTTTTTAATGCCATGTCTCTCATATATTAAGTTTCTATAAATAGGGGTATGTTTTGAATCTCTATAAGTTATTCTATTGGCCAATGGATTGATCTCCTCATTAATAATTCACTTTCTTAATTTTTTTAGCATTTTTATTCAAAAATACAAATTTATATTTTTTATTTTTTTAACATCTTTATTGTAGTATAATGGCTTTAGAGCGGTGTGTAAGTTTCTGCTTTATAACAAAATGAATCAGTTATGCATATACATATATCCCCATATCTCTTCCCTCTTGCGTCTCCCTCCCTCCCACCCTCCCTATCGCACCCCTCTAGGTGGTAACACAACACAGAGCTGCTCTCCCTGTGCTATGTGGCTGCTTCCCACTAGCTATCTGTTTTACATTTGGTAGTGTATATATGTCCATGACACTCTGTCACTTTGTCCCGGCTTACACTACGACCTCCCCATATCCTCAAGTCCATTCTCTAGTAGGGCTGCATCTTTATTCCCGGTTACCTTCAGGTTCTTTATGACCATTTTTTTCTTCTAGGATTCCATATATATGTGTTAGCACACAGTATTTGTTTTTCTCTTTCTGACTTACTTTCTCTGTATGACAGACTCTAGGTCCATCCACCTTACTACAAATAACTCAATTTCGTTTCTTTTTATGGCTGAGTAATATTCCATTGTATATATGTGCCACATCTTCTTTATCCATTCATCTGATGATGGACACTTAGGTTGCTTCCATGTCCTGGCTATTGTAAATAGAGCTGCAATGAACATTGTGGTACATTACTCTTTTTAATTATGGTTTTCTCAGGGTATATGCCCAGTAGTGGGATTGCTTGGTCGTATTGTAGTCCGAATTTTAGTTATTTAAGGAAACTCCATAATTTTTTCCATACTGGCTGTATCAATTTACATTCCCACCAACAGTAAAAGAGGGTTCCCTTTTCTCCACACCCTCTCCAGCATTTATTGTTTGTAGATTTTTTTGATGATGGCCATTCTGGCTGGTGAGAGATGATATCTCATTGTAGTTTTGATTTGCATTTCTCTAATGATTATTGATGTTGAGCATTCTTTCATGTGTTTGTTAGCAATATGTATATGTTCTTTGGAGAAATATCTATTTAGGTCTTCTGCCCATTTTTGGATTGAGTTGTTTGTTTTTTTGATGTTGACCTGCATGAGCTGCTTGTAAATTTTGGAGATTCATCCTTTGTCAGTTGCTTCAATTGCAAATATTTTCTTCCATTCTGAGGGTTGTCTTTTCATCTTGTATATGGTTTCCTTTGCTGTTCAAAAGCTTTTAAGCCTCATTACGTCCCATTTGTTTATTTTTGTTTTTATTTCCATTTCTCTAGGAGGTGGGTAAAAAAGGATCTTATTGTGATTTATGTCATTGAATGTTCTGCCTATGTTTTTCTCTAAGGGTTTTATAGTGTCTGGTCTTACATTTAGGTCTTTAATCCATTTTGAGTTTATTTTTGTGTATGGTTTTAGGGAGTGTTCTAACTTCATTCTTTTACATGTAGCTGTCCAGTTTTCCCAGCACCACTTATTGAAGAGACTGTCTTTTCTCCATGGTATATTCTTTCCTCCTTTATCAAAGATAAGGTGACCATATGTGCATGGGTTTATCTCTGGGCTTTCTATCCTGTTCCATTGATCTATATTTCTGTTTTTGTGCCAGTACCATACTGTCTTGATTACTGGAGCTTTGTATTTTAGACTGAAGTAAGGGAGCCTAATTCCTCCAGATCCATTTTTCTTTGTCAAGATTGCTTTTGCTATTTGGGGTCTTTTGAGTTTCCATACAAATTGTGATTTTTCTTGTTCTAGTTCTGTGAAAAATGCCATTGGTAGTTTGATAGGGGTTGCACTGAATCTGTAGATTGCTTTGGGTAGTAGATTCATTTTCACAATGTTGATTCTTCCAATCCAAGGACATGGTTTCTCTCTCCATCTCTTTGTAACATCTTTAATTTCTTTCATCAGCGTCTTATAATTTTCTACCTACAGGTCTTCTGTCTCCATAAGTAGGTTTATTCCTAGATATTTTATTCTTTTTGTTTCAGTCATAAATGGGAGTGTTTTCTTAATTTCACTTTCAGATTTTTCATCACTAGTGTATAAGAATGCAAAAGATTTCTGTGCATTAATTTTGTATCCTGCTACTTTACCAAATTCATTGATTAGCTCTAGTAGTTTTCTGGTAGCATCTTTAGGATTCTCTATGTATAGTATCATGTCATATGCAAACAGTTACAGCTTTACTTCTTCTTTTCTGATTAGGAATCCTTATTTCTTTTTCTCCTCTGATTGCTGTGGCTAAAACTTCCAAAACTATGTTGAATAATAATGGTGTGAGTGCGCAACCTTGTCTTATTCCTGATCTTAGTGGCAATGATTTCAGGTTTTCACCATTGAGGATGATGTTGGCTGTGGGTTTGTCACATGTGGCCTTTATTATATTAAGGAAAGTTCCCTCTATGCATACTTTCTGTAGGGTTTTTATCGAAAATTTGTGTTGAATTTTGTCAAAAGCTTTCTCTGCATCTATTGAGATTATCATATGGTTTTTCTCCTTCAATTTGTTAATATGGTGTATCACGTTGTTTGATTTGCATATATTGAAGAATCCTTGCATTCCTGAGATAAGCCCCACTTGATCGTGGTGTATTATCCTTTGAATGTGCTGTTGGATTCTGTGTGCCAGTATTTTGTTGAGGATTTTTGCATCTATGTTCATCAGTGATATTGGCCTGTAGTTTTCTTTCTTCGTGACATCTTTGTCTAGTTTTGGTATCAGGGTGATGGTGGCCTCGTAGAATGAGTTTGGGAGTGTTCCTCCCCCTGCTATATTTTGGAAGAGTTTGAGAAGGATAGGTGTTAGCTCTTCTCTAAATGTTTGAGAGAATTCACCTGTGAAGCCATCTCGTCCTGGGCTTTTGTTTGTTGGAAAATTTTAAATCACAGTTTCAATTTCAGGGCTTGTGATTGGTCTGTTCATATTTTCTATTTCTTCCTGGGTCAGTCTCGGAAGGTTGTGCATTTCTAAGAATTTGTCCATTTCTTCCAGGTTGTCCATTTTATTGGCATATAGTTGCTTGTACTAATCTCTCATGATCCTTTGTATTTCTTCAGTGTCAGTTGTTACATCTCCTTTTTCATTTCTAATTCTATTGATTTGAGTCTTCTCCTTTTTCTTGATGAGTCTGGCTAACGGTTTATCAATTTTCTTTAACTTCTCAAAGAACCAGATTTTAGTTTTATTGATGTTTGCTCTCATTTCCTTCATTTCTTTTTCATTTATTTTTGATCTGATCTTTATGAGTTCTTTCCTTCTGCTAACTTCGACGTTTTTTTGTTCTTCTTTCTCTACTTGCTTTAAGTGTAAGTTAAGGTTGTTTATTTGAGATGTTTCTTGTTTCTGAAGGTAGGATTGTGTTGCTATAAATTTCCCTCTTAGAACTCCTTTTGCTGCATTCCATAAGCTTTGGGTCGTGGTGATTTCATTGTCATTTTTTTCTAGGTATTTTTTGATTTCCTCTTTGATTTCTTCAGTGATATCTTGGTTATTAAGTAGTGTATTGTTTAGCCTCCATGTGTTTGTATTTTTTACAGTTTTTTTTCCCGTAATTTATATCTAGTCTCACAGCATTGTGGTCAGAAAAGATACTTGAAACGATTTCAATTTTCATAAATTTACCAAGGCTTGATTTGTGACCCAAGATATGATCTATTCTGGAGAATGTTCCATGAGCACTTGACAAGTAAATTTATTCTGTGGTTTTGGGATGGAATGTCCCTTAAATATCAATTAGGTCCATCTTGTTTAATGTCTCATTTAAAGATTCTGTTTCCTTATTTATTTTCATTCTGGGTGATCTGTCCATTGTTGAAAGTGGGATGTGAAAGTCCCCTACTATGAGTGTGTTACTGTCGATTTCCCCTTTTATGGCTGTCAGTATTTGCCTTATGTATTGAGGTGCTCCTATGTTGAGTGCATAAATATTTACAACTGTTATGTCTTCTTCTTGGATCGATCCCTTGATCATTATGTAGTGTCCTTCTTTGTCTTTGTAATAGTCTATGTTTTAAAGTCTATTTTTTCTGATTTGAGAATTGCTACTCGAGTTTTCTTTTGATTTCCATTTGCATGGAATATCTTTTTCCATCCCCTCAGTTTCAGTCTGTATGTGTCCCTAGGTCTGAAGTGGTTCTCTTCTAGACAGCATATATACGGATCTTGTTTTTGTATCCCTTCAGCCAGTCTATGTGTTTTGGTTGGATCATTTAATCCATTACATTTAAGGTAATTTTCAATATGTATGTTCTTATTACCATTTTCTTAATTGTTTTTGGTTGGTTTTTTTTAGGTCTTTTCCTTCTCTTGTGTTTCCTGGCTAGAGAAGTTCCTTTAGCATTTTTTGTAAAGCTGGTTTGGTGGTGCTGATTTCTCTTAGCTTTTGCTTCTCTGTAAAGGTTTTAATTTCTCCATCAAATCTGAATGAGATCCTTCCTGGGTAGAGTAATCTTGGTTGTATGTTTTTCCCTTCATCACTTTAAATATTTCCTACCACTCCCTTCTGCTTGGAGAGTTTCTGCTGAAAGGTCAGTTGCTAACCTTATGGGGATTCCCTTGAACATTATTTGTTGTTTTTCCCTTGCTGCTTTTAATATTTTTTCTCTGTATTTAATTTTTTTAACATCTTTATTGGAGTATAATTGCTTTAAAATGGTGTATTAGTTTCTGCTTTATAACAAAGTGAATCAGCTATACATATACATATGTTCCCGCATCTCTTCCCTCTTGCATCTCCCTCCCTCCCACCCTCCCTATCCCACCCCTCCAGGTGGTCACAAAGCACTGAGCTGTTCTCCCTGTGCCATGTGGCTGCTTCCCACCAGCTATCCACTTCACGTTTGGCAGTGTATATATGTCCATGCCACTCTCTCACCTTATCACACCTTCCCCTTCCCCTCCCCATATCCCCAAGTCTATTTTCTAGTACGTCTGTCTTTATTCCCATCTTACCCCTAGGTTCTTCATGACATTTTTTTTCTTAGATTCCATATATATGTTAGCATACGGTATTTGTCTTTCTCTTTCTGACTTACCTCACTCTGTATGACAGAATCGAGGTCCATCCACCTCACTACAAATAACTCAATTTTGTTTCTTTTTATGTCTGAGTAATATTCCATTGTATATATGTGCCACATCTTCTTTATCCATCCATCCAATGATGGACACATAGGTTGCTTCCATCTCCTGGCTATTGTAAATAGAGCTGCAATGAATATTTTGGTACATGACTCTTTTTGAATTATGGTTTTCTCAGGGTATGTGCCTAGTAGTGGGATTGCTGGGTCATATGGTAGTTCTATTTGGAGTTTTGTAAGGAACCTCCATACGGTTCTCCATAGTAGCTGGACCAAATCACATTCCCACCAGGAGTGCAAGAGTGTTCCCTTTTCTCCACACCCTCTCCAGCCTTTATTGTTTCTAGATTTTTTGATAATGGCCATTCTGACTGGTGTGAGATGATATCTCATTGTAGATTTGATTTGCATTTCTCTAATGATTAATGATGTTGAACATTCCTTCATGTGTTTCTTGGCAATCTGTATATCTTCTTTGGAGAAATATCCATTTAGGTCTTCTGCCCATTTTTGTGTTGGGTTGTTTTTTGTTTGTTTGTTTGTTATTGAGCTGCACGAGCTGCTTGTATATTTTGGAGATTCATCCTTTGTCAGTTGCTTCATTTAAAAATATTTTATCCCATTCTGAGGGTTGTCTTTTGGTCTTGTTTATGGTTTCCTTTGCTGTGCAAAAGCTTTGAAGTTTCATTAGGTCCCATTTGTTTATTTTTGTTATGATTTCCATTTCTCTAGCAGGTGGGTCAAAAAGGATCTTGCTGTGATTTATGTCATAGAGTGTTCTGCCTATGTTTTCCTCGAAGAGTTTGATAGTTTCTGGCCTTACATTTAGGTCTTTAATCCAATTTGAGCTTATTTTTTATATGGTGTTAGGGAGTGTTCTAATCTCATACTTTTACATGTACCTGTCCAGTTTTCACAGCACCACTTATTGAAGAGGCTGTCCTTTCTCCACTGTACATTCCAGCATCCTTTATCAAAGATAAGGTGACCATATGTTTGTGGGTTTATCTCTGGGCTTTCTGTCCTGTTCCATTGATCTATGTTTCTGTTTTTGTGTCAGTACCATACTGTCTTGATTACAGTATCTTTATAGTATAGTCTGAAGTCAGGGAGCCTGATTCCTCCAGTTCCATTTTTCGTTCTCAAGATTGCTTTGGCTATTAGGGGTCTTTTGTGTTTTCAGACAAATTGTGAAATTTTTTGTTCTAGTTCTGTGAAAAATGCCAGTGGTAGTTTGATAGGGATTGCATTGAATCTGTAGATTGCTTTTGGGAGTAGTGTCATTTTCACAATGTTGATTCTTCCAATCCAAGAACATGGTATACCTCTCCATCTATTTGTAACATCTTTAATTTCTTTCATCAGTGTCTTATAATTTTCTGCATACAGGTCTTTTGTCTCCTTAAGTAGGTTTATTCCAAGATATTTTATCCCTTTTTTTCAGTTTTAAATGGGAGTGTTTTCTTAATTTTACTTTCAGATTTTTCGTCATTAGTGTATAGGAATGCCAGAGATTTCTGTGCATTTAATTGTGTATCCTGCTATTTTACCAAATTCATTGTTTAGCTCTAGTAGTTTTCTGGTAGCATCTTTAGCATTCTCTATATATAGTATCATGTCATATGCAAACAGTGACAACTTTACTTCTTCTTTTCCGATTTGGACTCCTTTTATTTCCTTTTTTTCTCTGATTGCTGTGGCTAAAACTTCCAAAACTAGGTTTAATAAGAGTGGTGAGAGTGGGCAACCTTGTCTTGTTCCTGATCTTAGTGGAAATGATTTCATTTTTTCACCATTGAGGATGATGTTGGCTGTGGGTTTGTCATATATGGCCTTTATTATGTTGAGGAAAGTTCCCTCTATGCCTACTTTCTGCAGGGTTTTTATCATAAATGGGTGTTGAATTTTGTTGAAATCTTTCTCAGCATCTATTGAGATGATCAAATTGTTTTTCTCCTTCAATTTGTTAATATGGTGTATAAAGTTGATTGATTTGCGTATATTGAAGAATCTTTGCAATCCTGGAATAAACGCCACTTGATCATGGTGTATTATCCTTTGAATGTGCTGTTGGATTCTGTTTGCTAGTATTTTGTTGAGGATTTTTGCATCTATGTTCATCAGTGATATTGGCCTGTAGTTTTCTTTCTTTGTGACATCTTTGTCTAGTTTTGGTATCATGGTGATGGTGGCCTCATAGAATGAGTTTGGGAGTTTTCCTCCCTCTGCTATATTTTGGAAGAGTTTGAGAAGGATAGGTGTTAGCTCTTCTCTAAATGTTTGATAGAATTTGCCTGTGAAGCCATCTGGTCCTGGGCTTTTGTTTGTTGGAAGATTTTTAATCACAGTTTCAATTTCAGTGCTTGTGATTGGTCTCTTCATATTTTCTATTTTTTCCTGATTCAGTCTTGGCAGGTTGTGCATTTCTAAGAATTTGTCCATTTCTTCTAGGTTGTCCATTTTATTGGCATAGAGTTTCTTGTAGTAATCTCTCATGATCCTTTTTATTTCTGCCGTGTCAGTTGTTACTTCTCCTTTTTCATTTCTAATTCTATTGATTTGCATCTTCTCCCTTTTTTCTTGATGAGTCTGGCTAATTGTTTATCAGGTTTGTTTATCTTCTCAAAGAACCAACTTTTAGGTTTATTGATCTTTACTATTGTTTCCTTTATTTCTTTTTCATTAATTTCTTATGTGATCTTTATGATTTCTTTCCTTCTGCTAACTTTGGGGGTTTTTTGTTCTTCTTTCTCTGATTGCTTTAGGTGCAAGGTTAGGTTGTTTATTCGAGATGTTTCCTGTTCCTTAAGGTAGGATTGTATTGCTATAAACTTCCCTCTTAGAACTGCTTTTGCTGCATCTCATAGGTTTTGGGTCATTGTGTCTCCATTGTCATTTGTTTCTAGGTATTTTTTGATTTCCTCTTTGATTTCTTCAGTGATCACTTCGTTATTAAGTAGTGTATTGTTTAGCCTCCATGTGTTCATATTTTGTACAGATCTTTTCCTGTAATTGTATCTAGTCTCATAGCGTTGTGGTCGGAAAAGATACTTGATACAATTTCAATTTACTTATATTTACCTAGGCTTCATTTGTGACTCAAGATATGATCTATCCTGGAGAATGTTCCATGAGCACTTGAGAAAAATGTGTATTCTGTTGTTTTTAGATGGAATGTCCTGTAAATATCAGTTAAGTCTATCTTGTTTAATGTATCATTTAAAGCTTGTGTTTCCTTATTTATTTTCATTTTGGATGATCTGTCCATTGGTGAAAGTGGGTTGTTGAAGTCCCCTACTATGAGTGTGTTACTGTCGATTTCCCCTTTTATGGCTATTAGTATTTACCTTATGTATTGAGGTGCTCCTATGTTAGGTGCATAAATATTTACAATTGTTATATCTTCTTCTTGGATTGATCCCTTGATCATTATGTAGTGTCCTTCTTTGTCTCTTGTAATAGTCTTTATTTTAAACTCTATTTTGTCTGATATGAGAAGTGCTACTCCAGCTTTTTTTTGATTTCCTTCTACATGGAATATCTTTTTCCATCCCTTCACTTTCAGTCTGTATGTGTCCCTAGGTCTGAAGTGGGTCTGTTGTAGACAGCATATATATGGGTCTTGTTTTTGTATCCATTCAGCCAGTCTGTGTCTTTTGGTGGGAGCATTTAATCCATTTACATTTAAGGTAATTATCAATATGTATGTTCCTATTCCCACTTTCTTAATTGTTTTGTGTTTGTTATTGTAAGTCTTTTCCTTCTCTTTTGTTTCTTGCCTAGAGATGTTCCTTTAGCATTTGTTGTAAAGTTGGTTTGGTGGTGCTGAACTCTTTCAGCTTTTCCGTGTCTGTAAAGGTTTTAATTTCTCCATCAAATCTGAATGAGATCCTTGATGGGTAGAGTAATCTTGGTTGTAGGTTTTTCTCCTTCATCACTTTAAATATGTCCTGCCACTCCCTTCTGGCTTGCAGAGTTTCTGCTGAAAGATCAGCTGTTGACCTTATGGGGATTCCCTTGTGTGTTATTTTTCCCTAGGTGCTTTTAATTATATTTTCTTTGTATTTAATTTTTGATAGTTTGATTAATATGTGTCTTGGCGTGTTTCTCCTTGGATTTATCCTGTATGGGACTCTCTTTTTCCTTTCCGTGTTAGGGAAGTTTTCAACTATAATCTCTTCAAATATCTTCTCAGTCCTTTTGTTTTTCTCTCTTTCTTCTGGGACCCCTATAATTCGAATATTGGTGCGTTTAATGTTGTCCCAGAAGTCTCTGAGACTGTCCTCAGTTCGTTTCATTTTTTTTTCTTTATTCTGCTCTGCAGTAGTTATTTCCACTATATTATCTTCCTAGTCATTTATCCGTTCTTCTGCCTCAGTTATCCTGCTATTGATCCCTTCCAGAGTATTTTTATTTTCATTTATTGTGTTGTTCATCATTGCTTGTTTCCTCTTTAGTTCTTCTAGGACCTTGTTAAATGTTTCTTTTATTTCTTTTATCTGGTTCCAAGATTTTGGATCATCTTCAGTATCATTATTCTGAATTGTTTTTCAGGTAGACTGCCTATTTCCTCTTCATTTGTTAGGTCTGGTGGGGTTTTTGTTTTTTGTTTTTTTTTTCGGTATGCCGACCTCTCACTATTGTGGCCTCTCCCATTGCGGAGCACAGGCTCCAGACGCGCAGGCTCAGCGGCATGGTTTACGGGCCCAGCCGCTCTGCAGCATGTGTGATCTTCCCAGACCGGGGCACAGACCTGTGTCCCCTGCATTGGCAGGTGGACTCTCAACCACTGCGCCACCAGGGAAGCCCAGGTCTGGTGGGTTTTTACCTTGTTCCTTCATCTGCTCTGTGTTTCTCTGTCTTCTCATTTTGCTTAACTTACTGAGTTTGGTGTGTCCTTTTTGCAGGCTGCAGGTTTGTAATTCCCGTTGTTTTTGGTGTCTGTCCCCAGTGGCTAAGGTTGTTTCGGTGGGTTGAGTAGGCTTCCTGGTGGAGGGGACTAGTTCCTGTGTTCTGGTGGATGAGGCTGAATCTTGTCTTTCTGGTGGGGAGGTCCCCATCTGGTAGTGTGTTTTGGGTTGTCTATGGCCTTATTATGATTTTAGGCAGCCTCTCTGCTAATGGGTGGGGTTGTGTTCCTGTCTTGGTTGTTGTTTGGCATAGGGTGTCCAGCACTGTCGCTTGCTACTCATTGAGTGGAGCTGGATCTTGGCGTTGAGATGGAGAACTCTGGGAGATTTTCACTGTTTGATATTACATGGAGCTGGGAGGTCTCTTTGGACCAATGTCCTGAACTTGGCTCTCCCAGCTCAGAGCCACAGCCCTGATGCCTAGCTGGAGCTCCAAGAACCTGTCATCCACATGGCTCAGAATAAGAGGGGTGGGGGGAAGAAAGAAAGGAAGAAGGTAAAGTAAAATAAAATAAAATAAAGTTATTAAAAAAACATTTTTAAGTAATAAAAAAAGAAAGAACAGAGCAACCAAACCAAAAAACAAATCCACCAATGATAACAAGCACTAAAAACTATACTAATAAAAAAATAATATGGACAGACAGAACCCTAGGACAAATGGTAAAAGCAAAGCTATACAGACAAAATCAAACACAGAAGCATACACATACACACTCACAAAAAAAGAAAAAGGGAAATATATATATATATATCATTGCTCCCAATGTCCACCTCCTCAATTTGGGATGATTCGTTGTCTATTCAAGTATTCCACAGATTCAGGGTACATCAAGTTCTTTATGGAGATTTAATCCACTGCTCCTGAGGGTGCTGGGAGAGATTTTCCTTTCTCTTCCTTGTTCGCTCAGCTCCTGGGAGTCAGCTTTGGATTTGAACCCACCTCTGCGTGTAGGTCGCCTGCGGGAGTCTGTTCTTTGCTCAGACAGGACAGGGTTAAAGGAGCAGCTGCTTCGGGGACTCTGGCCCACTCAGGTCGGGGGGAGTGCTGGGCATGTTGCACAGGGTGAGCCTGTGGCGGCAGAGTCCGGCGTGACTTTTCAGCAGCCTGAGGCGCGCCGTGCGTTCTCCTGGGGAAGTTGTCCCTGGATCCCGGGACCCTGGCAGTGGCGGGCTGCACAGGCTCCCAGGAGGGGCAGTGTGGATAGTGACCTGTGCTCGCACACAGGCTTCTCGGTGGCAGCAGCAGCAGCCTTAGCGTTTCATGCCTGTCTCTGGGGTCTGCGCTGATAGCCGCCATTGGCGCCCATCTCTGGAGCTCCTTTAAGCGACACTCTTAATCCCCTCTCCTCGCGCACCAGGAAACAAAGAGGCAAGAAAAAGTCTCTTGTCTCTTAGGCAGGTCCAGACATTTTCCTAGACTCCCTCCCGGCTAGCCGTGGCACACTAACCCCCTGCAGGCTGTGTTCATGCAGCCAACCCCAGTCCTCTCCCTGGTATCCGACCTCTGAATCCCGAGCCTCAGCTCCCAGCCCCCGCCCGCCCCAGTGGGTGAGCAGACAAGCCTCTTGGAGTGGTGAGTGCCGGTCGGCACCGATCCTCTGTGCCGGAATCTCTCCACTTTGCCCTCTGCACCCCCATTGCTGCGCTCTCCTCCATGGCTCTGAAGCTTCCCCCCTCCACCACCCGCAGTCTCCGCCTGTGAAGGGCCTTCCTAGTGTGTGGAAACCTTTCCTCCTTCACGGCTCCCTCCCACTGGTGCAAGTCCCATCCCTATTCTTTTGTCTCTGTTTTTTTCTTTTTTCTTCCGCCCTACCCAGGTACGTTGGGAGTTTCTTGCCTTTTGGGATGTCTGAGGTCTTCTGCCAGCGTTCAGTAGGTGATTTGTAGTAGTTGTTCCACTTGTAGATGTATTTCTGATGTATTTGTGGGGAGGAAGGTGATCTCCACGTCTTACTCTAACGCCATCTTGAAGCTCCTCCCACTTTCTTAATTAATATGATTTTTAAAGTCCCTCTCTCCATCTTGTCCTTCTTCAGAACTCTCCTGGTTTTTCTTGGTCCTTTTCTACCTCGTATGTATTACAGAATTTTTGCTTTGATGGGAATTTTATTAAATTTACAAAATAATTTTGGAAAAAGAAACATTTTCTCTTCTCAACCAGCAGTAGTAGTCTTAGGTATGGACTGGCAATTAAATTCAGAAGACATAATTGCCTTAATCTAGCACCAAGTTTACTTAACTGAAGAAAGAATATACAATAACCAACAATACAGCATACATGACAACAGCATAGAGAAGTTTGGTGACTGCCAGGTCTGGCTTCCTACTTTCCAAAAATCACCACAGGGGAGCCAAGTGGTCATGAAAGACAAAAGGGTGTATGCAAGAACAGTTCAGTCAAGCCATCAGCGCTGGAGTCCTTCAGGTTTCACTTGCTCTGGAAACCTCAGGGGTATGTAACTAGCATCTGTTCAGTGAAACTGCATCTCATCAACACTGGTTACTCATCAGTTGCAGGTTACATAACAATGTCTTGACAATGAAGACCAGGGCTTGGTCTGGTACACAGTCACCTCTTCCACATTCACATTTTCTGACTGTTGTTGATGTATAAGAAAGCAATTGAGTTTTTAATGTTGATCTCATATACAGTAAACTTTATGAGATCTTATGTCTAATAATTTGCCCCAGTATTCTTTTGAATTTTTCCATATAGGCAATCTTTAGCTGTTAATAAAACAACTTTTGTACTTCCTATTCAGTCTTTATAACTTTTATTTATTTTCCCAATTTTATCATTCTAATAACTGGAATTTAATTTTAGATAGAGTTAGAAAGGAAATTAAAGGAAATACTTGTGAGGTTTAGACATTTGTTGTAGTATTTGGTGCAGATTATATTGTATACACCCTTCATTGGGTTTAAGATTTCATCTCCTACTTCTGGGTTGCTAAAAGTTTTTTATCATGATTGGAATTGGATTCTATCAAATGAGCTTTTCATTCTTTATCATTTTTTCCATTAATCTACTTTGTCTCATCTTGATATAGCTACATTGGCTTTCTACAGGTTTTTAGATATAGAATAATATTATCTGAAATTATTTTTCTTTCTTTTCAATTTTTATATACAGTTTATATTTATTTTTCTCTTGACTCCAGTAAAATGTTAAATAATATGGTGATAATGGACAACCTGGCCTTATTCTTTTAAATTATTGCCATTCTTCTGGGTGCACATTTGAAACCTAACCCAAGTGAAGTCAGGCCAATAGTTATGAATCCTTAGGAGAGTATTTTTCCTGTACCCAGAGCCAAGGTTGAGATATATAAGCTTCCTGATCACCTACCTGCTTGTACTTGTGGGCAAACTTTTATTCTTTTCTTTTTTTAATTGAGATGTAATTACCATATAACATTGTATTAGTTTCAGGTGTACAACATAATGATTTGTTGTATGTATATATTGCAAAATGATCACCACAGTAAGCCTAGTTAACATCATCATCACACAGTTACAAGTTCTTTTTTCCTGTGATAAGTTCTAAGATCTACTCTCTTAACAACAGCAGGCTTTTTCTTTGCCTTTTCACTTAGCATGTAGCCCCTTAAGGGTTCCAATTTAATGCAGGATCTTAGTTTCTGCTCCCCACCTTTTGGATAATCACTTAAACTCAAGCCCTAAATTGCCAAATCAGGGATGCTCCCTTCCTGCTTCCAAAGGCAATGCAATTTCCAAGTCCTACTTATTGTTTGTTTCCCCTTCATTTTTGACAGCTGGCCTTTCACTGACTCTTTTGTAATCTCAATTATGAATTTTAACTTAACTTCGAAAATGTAATACATTGCTATAGCGTAACAAAATTTAAGTAAAAAATGAAAATTCTCTCTTACCCCAGTCCATCATTCACACAGTTTCCAACACTACCCTCTCCCCAGAAAAACCCACAGGTAACAACTATTGCTTCTTGTATATCTTGCCAGATTTTCTTCATACCTTCAATCAAATATAAAATATATTCTAGGGCTTCCCTGGTGGTGCAGTGGTTGGGAGTCTGCCTGCTAATGCAGGGGACACGGGTTCGAGCCCTGGTCTGGGAGGATCCCACATGCCGTGGAGTGGCTGGGCCCGTGAGCCACAACTACTGAGCCTGCGCGTCTGGAGCCTGTGCTCCACAACAAGAGAGGCCGCGATAGTGAGAGGCCCACGCACCGCGATGAAGAGTGGCCCCCGCTTGCCACAACTAGAGAAAGCCCTCGCACAGAAACGAAGACCCAACACAGCAAAATAAATTAATTAATTTAAAATATATATATATATATTCTAATTATCTCCCCCCTTGTTACTCAAAAGGTAGCATACCACACACATTATCCCGTACCTTGCTTTTCTTTTTCACATAACAATATATCTTAGAGATCTTTCCATACGTACATAGAGTGTATCCTCATTTTTATACAGCCATGTCATATTAACTTGTATGACTGTACATAGCTTAGCTAATCAATTCCCTATATTTTTAATATTTACATTTTCTTTTACTACAAACTATGTTGCAAAGAATAATTTATATATAGATCACTTACCAGGTATGCAAGTGTAGCTACAGGATAAATTCCCCAAAATTGCATTACTGGGTCCAAAGGTATAGGCACTTGTGATTTTGATAGTTATTACTAAATTTTATTCCTTAGAGGTTGTAACAATTTGCACTTCCCACCAACAATGTATAATCTGCTCAGTGTTACTTCTGCTTACTTAGCAAAAGTTCATGGTAGAAAATTAACAGGAATAATTCGCTCTGAGTTTGGGCTCCTACAGATTTCAGTGCTCCTTACCAGTTTATGTACAACCATTAAAAGTTCAGCTGGTTTCTCCTACTGCTGGTTCTGTAGATTTTCTCTGCCTATGGTTGCTCCTCAGCTACCTGCCCCACCTGTTGCTCAACTTCCCCTTAGGGTGGAAATGGCTGCAGTTCTCACTGATGTGCCACCCAGATCCCCTATCAGGTTCATCCCTCTCTGAAGTTCAGTTTACTTGTTCTTCTTTGTGTCTACAGCTCTTCAAAAGCTCTAAAGATAAATGGTATTGTTTACTTGTTTGTTTGTTTGTTTATCCAGGTTTTCTCATTAGAGATGTAGAAAGGGCATTGCCCTTACACAGCTTACTTGAAAACTTTCTTGTCTTATTTTTAACATGAAATGCCCCTAGTGTTTCCCAATAATCATGATACTGATTTGGGAGCTGAAATAGAATATTTTATTATTTTGAGGAAGTAGTCATCAATTCCCATGTTACTGAGAATTTTTTTATTTATCAACTTTGTTGCATTTTGTGAAAAAATTATTAGTACATACAGAGAAAATAAGAAGAAATTTTAATATATGATATTAAGCATTCTTACAACCTTATATATTAATAAATTTCATCAGTGTTTCATGGACACTCAAAGAATGTATGCACTATAGTACAAGATTTAATTTTGCTTTGTAAAGTATTCTGAAAATGTTTTTTCTAATTAGTAGATGAGGTAAGCCGATTTAAATATATGGATCAATTTATTTTTTTTCTAAGTTCTTTACTGTGTAGAAGTGATTTTTCTATACAGTTACTTTGTTATCTAGGAAGTTTTATTTTTTGTTCTAGTGACTATCATTATAATTACACTACTGTGTAGGGAATTCCCTGGCAGTCCAGTGGTTAGGACTCCGTGCTCTCACTGCTGAGGGCCCAGGTTCGATCCCTAGTCGGGGAGCTAAAATCCCATAAGCCACACGGTGTGGCATAAAATGAATAAAATAAAATTAAATTAAATTAAAATTAAAATTAAATAAAACCATTAATCCTCTAGTAAGTCTCTTACAATGAAAAAAATTAGCCTGTTTTCTCCACTTGTCCCCTAACCTCCTTCTTTCACCACTCAATTTTGGTCAATAATTTTATATTTCTAATTGTTTTCCTTTGTACTATTAAATATGATTCTCCAATCAAGATTTTATACAGTACAACAACCATTCATTACAAAAACTCTCCATAAACTAAGAGTGTAGTTGAATTTTCTCAACCAGATAAAGAACATCTACCAAAAATCTACAACTAACATCATGCTTAACAGTGAGAAACTCAAAGCATTCCCACTAAGATCAAGAACAAGACAAGGGTGTCCCCTCTTATCAGTCCTTTTCAACATTATACTGGAAGTCCTAGCTATAAGAAAAGGAAATAAAAGGTATAGAGATTGGGAAAGAAGAAATAAAACTGTGTTGTTCACAGACACCTTGGTCATCTATATATAATATCCAAAAGAATCAACAAAGAAAGTCCTTGAACAATAAGCAATTACAGCAAGATACAAGATTAATGTACAAAAGTCAATTACAATGAACGTGAAAGACATGGAGGAACCCTATACATATATCACTAAGTAAAAGGAGCTAATCTGCAAAGGCCCTATACGATAAGACAATATGACATTCTGGAAAAGGAATGGTTGCCAGGGGTCAGGACATAGAGAGGAATGAATAGGCAGAGCACAGAGACTTTTAGAGTGGTGAAAATACTCTGTATGATACTGTAATGATGGATATGTGTCATTAAACATTTGTCAAAATCCACAGAATGTACATCAAGAGTGAATCCTAAGGTACACTCTGAACTTTGGGCGATAATGATGTATTAAAGTAGATTGATCAGTTGTAAAAAAATACGCCATTCTGTTGCAGGATGCTGATAGTAGGGGAGGCTGTGTGTGGGAGTAGGACATAAGTGGGGACTCTGTATTGCTTGCTCAATTTTTCTATAAACCTAAAACTGCTCTAAAAAATAAAGTCCATTTTTAATGCAAATAAATAAATTGATTGATTGATTAAATATTTCATTCAGGCCTTCTGCCAACAGCCCAGCTGCCAATCCATTTTTGCAAGCAAAGAATATTGCCTTTGCAGTTCAGAGTGAATCCCTCACCTTAGGAAGTGTATTTTTCCTGGGACTTTCTGAAATCTGCCACTGGGTACTCTATCTTCTATGCTTTTTTCCACTATTTCCCATAAGCTTCCACTTGATTTCAACCTTACTCACACCATTTCCCACTCTATTTTTGCAAACAGAGGAGGGAGCTTTTACACTCAAGAGTGAGTTCCTTACTTTCAGGAAGCATACCTGTATGGCTTTTGCCCAATTACATCCTGCACTTGGTTGGTACCCATTTAGAAATATCTTTCTGCAAGCAGCTACTTAGAGCCATCACTACTGAGCCCTCTCACCACTCTATGTACTTTTTTCATTTCTTTTTTTGAGGTTTCTATCAGATCACAGATGCTTTATAGAAGTTTTGGGGACTTCCCTGGTGGTCCAGTGGTTAAGACTCAGTGCTTCCATTGCAGGAGGCACGGGTTTCATCTCTGGTAGAGGAACTAAGATCCCACATGCTACGTGACACAGCCAAAAAAAAAAAATTATGAAGTCTGTAAAATATCCCCATCTCCTAATTTATGAAATGAGTTTGTGGGTAGTTGTTCTCTTTGTGTGTTTGCATGATTTTCATGAGGGGAGAGAGATGCTGACTTATGTAGCCAGGTACGTACCAAGTATCTTACTATGAATGCTGAGGATATTTGCAATACTTTATCTAGTATTTCTACATGCTTTATAATGGAAAGAGTAATGCATGCTGTGTCCTGGCAAGATCTCCCCCTTTAAGATGGAGGCTCTCATTCTCCAGCTTCTGAGAGTGTATAGATCTGACACCTTTCTGCCCCAATTTCAGTGGCAGCCCACATCCAACACCAGGTCGATGCTGCTCTATAAAGACCTGGCATCCTGGTCTCAATTCAGAACAACTCTGAAAGGTTGTCTCCACTGCAGATTTCCCCATGGGATTGACTAAGGCCTTTGTTGCAACTGCATTATAGTTTTAACTCCTACCTCTGCCCAGTCTTATTTTCTTCATTCCTCACAGGTATTAATCCTAAAAACACCCCAAAAAACCTCCTACATGCTAATCTCCATCTCAAAATCTTTTCTAAGATATTCAACCTAAGACCTTTGGTTCCAGGTGTAGACTACAAAAACAATGTAAAATGAGATTTTGAAGCTGGATCCCATGCCATCCAAGTGGCAATGAGGATCCATCACTGGAAGTAGGAGAAGAATGAATATTCCCTGGCATGCTGTACCAGTGCAGTTGTTTAAAATGTCATGAGTGGTGAACAAGGATGGAATATTGATTAAAGGGAGTATAATGCAAAGGACAAAATCTGAGGCATTTGTGGAATTCATGGGAAGTAGTAAATATTAAGCCTGTAGACTTAGATGGTTTAGGGGGATGTATTCATTTGCTAGGGCTCCTTTAACAAAGTACCACAAGCAAGAGAAATTTACCATCTCAGTTCTAGAGGCTAGAAGTCCAAGATCAAGGTATCACCAGGATTGGTTCTTTCTGAGGGCTGTGAGAGAAGACTTGTCCCATACCTCTGTCTAACTTTTGGCGGTTTGCTAGCAATCTTTGGTGTCCCCTGGCTTGTAGAAGCAGCACCTTGAACTCTGCCTTCATCTTCACGTGGTGTGAAGTGTTTTTGTGTCCAAATTTCCCCTTCTTAAAAGGACACCAGTCTTAGTGAATTAGGGACCCACTCTATTCTTAACTAATTACATCAGCAAGGACCCTATTGACCCTATTTACAAATAAGGTAACATTCTGAAGTACTAGAGGTTAAGACTTCGAAATATGGATTTTGGAGGGAAGAGGGACACCATTCACCCTACAATAGTGGGGGATACCAAGTAGAAGCCTCTGAAATTGCCCCATCATGGTCCAGCAAAGATAGTAAATCAAAAACAATATACATCCCAGAGCAATGACATGCCACCTTTAAAGACCTAAAGGGAATGAGAGTAGTGGTCCTGTTACCCTTTCGAGTCTGGCCCAAGCAAGCATCCTCCCAGTGTCATTCGAGCCAATAGAATGAGACCGAGTTTGGTTCAGAAGCAAAGGAAACCTTCATTCTTTGATCAGAGAATGGACAGGTGTGCGCTCATGCTCTAGAGCAGGGGTCCCCAACCCCTGGGCCGTGGACCGGTACCGGCCCTCAGCCTGTTAGGAACCGGGCCACACAGCAGGAGGTGAGTGGCGGGCGAGTGAGCAAAGCTTCATCTGCTGCTCCCCATTGCTCCCCATCACCACGTTACCACCTGAACCATCCCCTCTCAACCTCCACCCCCCGTCCGTGGAAAAATTGTCTTCCATAAATCTGGTTCCTGGTGCCAAAAAGGTTGGGGACTGCTGCTCTAGAGGACTCAGTCTCCCCCAAAAGGCCCTCAACAGGGCTGCTTTACAGGGATCTCGTCAGCGGGGAGGGGACAGGGTTCTTGCGGGGTGGGCGGGGCTGCACTGTTCATGCTCCAGATCGAAGTGCCGGGGACAGTGTCTCTGTACACCGCCCGCTGTCTTCATTTTATTTATTTTTTTTTTGTTTTCATAAATTTATTTATTTTTGGCTGCGTTGGGTCTTTGTTGCTGCATGCAGGCTTTCTCTAGTTGCAGCGAGCGGGAGGTACTCTTCCTTGCAGTGCACGGGCTTCTCATTGCAGTGGCTTCTCTTGTTGCGGAGCACAGGCTCTAGGCACACGGGCTCAGTAGTTGTGGCATGTGGGCTCAGTAGTTGTGGCGCATGGGCTCAGTTGCTCTGCGGCATGTGGGATCCTCCTGGACCAGGGCCTGAACCCATGTCCCATGCATTGGCAGGTGGATTCTTAAACACTGCACCACCAGGGAAGCCCCGTCTTCATTTTAAATTGCATTGTCAAGCCCAGTGGCCTACCCAGCTTAGGTGTCATTGGTGTAGCCATTTCACACAAGGATCTCTGGGCTGAATTGCTGGCTGCAAGGCCTCTGCATGTATCCCCCTATGAGCAAGTGAAACTAGACTAAGCGCCAAAAAAAAGAAAAAAGGTTAGACTTTATTTTATTACCCAGCTTTTATTTAATTGTTAATGGTCTTTGCCGGTGACAGACCCAGGCGTATCTCCATTTAATTTGCCAGTTTGGCCTGTACAAAATTCAGAAGAATGCTAGAGAATGGCAGTGAACTACCACAAACTTGGCACATTGCAGTAGCCTCAGGTGTATTGTACACAGCCAATGATCTGGCCAATGTACTGTTTTTCATTCCTATCCAGGATGATAATCAACAGTTTTCTTTCTCTTGGAACAGAATAGTACACATTTTTGGTCTTACCTCAAGGCTATGTTAAGTCTCTCTTCTCTATCATAAGAGAGTCTGAAGGAACTTAGACAATCTGGATATTCCACACTGCACTTTACTCTATAAAAATGACAGAATGTTAATCAGTCAGATGAGCAAGAAATGGCAAGTAAAACACATATGTCCCAGAGGGTGAGAGATAAAACTCTCCAAAGAGACAGTGCATTCCATACCCAGCAATAGTGTTCTGACCCATATACCAGTGACCAAAATAGCTGCCAACTTTGAGAGAGGCTAGAGAAAAAGGCTCTGTTGTAGGTCCAGACTGTGGTGCAAACAGCTCTGCCACTTAGGCTATATGACTTAGAAGATCGAATGTTATTAGAAGTTTCAGTTTTGAGAAAAGATGCCATGTGGAGTTCATGGCAAGCCCCAATGGAGAATTGCACTGAATACTCCTGGAGTGTGAATCCCAAGGGCATTCCCCCATAAACTTCCTTCACACAATTCTCTGTCCCAAAATTAAAGTCTTCAGATGATGTAATCTCTAGAAGATCCTAAATACCTCCATCTGAAATTGTTCTCTAAATTGCTTACACTTAGGCAATATTTTTAAAAGATATATGTTTTTCTGTAATGAGACCATCACCCCACCCCTTAGCCCTAGGTTCATAGTCAGCAATCACTTTACTATACTGGGTGCCTGTATGACTTAATGAAAAGGCTGAACTTCTGGACTGACCTACTGTCTCATGCAGTCTCTCCCCAGGTTCCCTCCCTCCTTACTCTATCCTTTATGTCTACCATCCCTGCATTAAATCCCTGGGGAGTTTATAACACAAGAGAATGGTCTCCTTCCTGTGTGAAGAGAATGCTAATCCCAATAGCTGTTGTTTAAATAATGTCACATGTTATTTAAAAGAGTAGAATGATTCATTGAACCAGTCTCAAAAATGACAGACTTTTCCATATACTACTTCATTACTATGAAGTGACCATATTTCCAACCCGCTAATGAGCCATATCTTCTATCAATATTCAGGTGAAATTGTTACTCCCACATCCAATCTGTTGATGCTATGGTCTAAATGTTCATGTCCCCCATCCACAATTCATATGTTGAAATCCTAATGCCCAATGTGATGGTATTAGGAGGTGGGGCCTTTGGGAGGTGCTTCGGTCATGAGGGTGGAACCCTAATGAATGGGCTTAGTGCCTTCATAATAGAGGCTCCAGAAAGATCACTCATCCCTTCCACCATGTGAGGATACAATGAGAAGTCTACAACCTGGAAGAAAGACCTCACCTGGCCATGCTGGCAACCTGATCTTGGATTTCCAACCTCCAGAACTGTGAGAAATAAATTTCTTCTGTGTATAAGCTACTCAGTCTATGGTATTTTGTGACAGCAACATGAATGGACTAAAACAGTTGGGAAGCCCTGTCTATTCTATCTCAAAATATATATATGTATTGAGAATATATTCACTTCCTTCCATCTCCACTACCACATCTGTTTCCAGGGACCACATCTCTCACCTAGAAAGCACAGTAATCTCCTAAATGGGCTCCATAGAACCACTCACCAACCTCTTCTCCACAAACGTAAATAATCATCCCACTCCGCTGCTTACAACACCTTCGTGGCTCCTTTTCAATGCTAAAATGAAATCGAAAAGCTTTATCCTGGGCTCCCGCACCCTGCATGGCCTGGCACCACATGCATGCCTCCCTCCCATCCCAACGTCTCAGGCCACTCTCACACTCACTTGCTACAGTACACTGCAAACATGCCAAACTTTCGACCTGTTCTCCTTCCAGGACTTCCTTCCAGGTTTTGCACCTGCTCTTCTCTCTACCTGAAAGATAGAGATGATCCACAAAACAAAAAAAAAATCTACTCCATTTTGAGGTCTCATACATCTTTTTACTTTAGCCAAGAAATAGTATATACATTAAGAAATGACTCCTCAAAACTAATGGAGTAGGTAAGAAAGAAAATGGGGGGAAGTAATAGAGACAGTACTATATCACAGAATCCTAATGAGTATGTATTTAACATTGGCTGGGGGGTATGAGGAAAAAGTGAATAAGCCTCCACTCTAGCCTCCTAATTTCCCCACTTGTGAGAGAATTAAGAGCCATAAACAACAAGGAAGTTCTCTCTGAACTAAAGTATTAATCAGTACGTGACTGTGCTTCCTCATTTACAAATTTAGACATTTAGAGCTGTCATATTTAATGCCACTTTCCTGTTAATATCAATAATTAGGCCATTGATGGGACTTCTCTGGAGGTCTAGTGGTTAAGACTCCAAGCTTCCATTGCAGGGGGCACGGGTTCCATCCCTGGTTAGGGAACTAAGATCCCACATGCTGCGCAGCATGGTCACACACACACACACACACACAAAATAGACCATTGGTATAATTGCAATGATTCTAGATGGAACAGGAAAACTGAATTACACATGAATGGGTTTCTTCAAGATCATCCACCCTCCCTAAAAATATGTTTCAGGGAATTGAACTACTTAACCTTAATCTTTATAAGCCTGACAGCTTTCAAAACAGGAATTCTCTAGGACCGTATTCAGGAACAAAATTTATGTTATTTGCTTTCTACAGTCCTAACTGCTGCTTTACTCCCTTTTGTTTAATTTATTTTTGTCAAGTATAGTGGATTTACAATGTTGTGTTAATTTCTGCTGTACAGCAAAGTGATTCCATTATACATATATATACATTATTGTTCATATTCTTTTCCATTATGTTTTATCACAGGATATTGAATATAATTCCCTATGCTATACAGTAGGACCTTGTTTATCCATTCTACATATAATATTGTGCATCTGTTAATTCCTAACTCCCAATCCATCCCTCCCCCACCCCCTCCCCCTTGACAACCACAAGTCTGTTCTGTATGTCTGTGAGTCTGTTTCGTAGATAGCTGCTTTACTCTTGATTGAAGTCAAAAGAAAGGCCATACAAGTGGGGCATATGAAATAAGAGGGCACACTCTTAGCCTGGCCAGCTCATTAGTTAAGTTCCAACTGACCATAAATGAAGAAAGTACCACCAGGATTCCAACAGAATTCTAAATTTTCAATATGTATTAGTCAGGATACTCCAGAGAAACAGAAAAATACATATATGTATGTGTATATATATATATATATATATCATATATATATATATATATCATATATATATATATGGCTCATATGATTATAGAATATAAGGAAACAATGGACTATAAGGAAAAGTTAATATGCACCCACTGTAGATAATCCATATTCATTCACTCATGTAATAACTATTCATTGAACACTTACCATACACAAGACAAATGTGGCAGTGAATAAGACAAGAGGATGCAGCACTCATCAAAATTCTATTTAAAAACATATATTAAAAGTGCAATAGCTAGCATTCCTTTGCTACTGATTGTGTCAGAGCCTATGCTAAATGTTTTATTCACATGCATTTCTCATTTATTCCCCAAAATCTAAATTAAACTTCATATTTTAAAAGTTATACATGAGGAAAATGTGGTAGGCTAAATAATAGCTTTCCAAATATGTCTATGTCCTAATTCAGAGAACCTGTGAATATGTTGATTTACATGATTTACGAGGGACCTTGATGACATGATTAAATTAAGGATTGTGGATTATGGATTCCAGGTGGGTGAACATAATCATAAAGATCCTTATAAGAAAGAGGTAGGCAGATCAGAGTCATTAACAGATGTGAAGACAGAAGCAGAGGTTGGAGTGATTGAAGAAGGGGCCGTGAGCCAAGAAATGCAGGCCACCTTTAGAAGATGAAAAAGGCAAAGAAGGGTCTCAGGGGTTCTGCAGGCTGGTGTGGAGAAGTGCCCTTCTGGGGGCTTTTCTGCCCCCCAACAGGCTTTTGGAGTTGGAGTCACAGGAGCCAATAACTCATCACGCCAGCACTTTGGAAGTTGCTGCTCTGCTGGGGACTCTGAGGAATGCTTCATCTCCCAAGCACTCAAAGTTGAGCAGGGCAATTTGGTTTTGATGCTGTGCCAGAAATCTTCTGACAATGAGCTATTGGAACTTGGAGAAAAGGAATTTTGTGCAGTATAATCTTGTATCACAGAAATTGTAGTCATAAAAGTACAATTTTGTGAAGAGCATTTTACCTCTTCAAATATTTACCCCCTTCATAAATTACAGATGGAAGCACTTTGCCAATGTTCTTTAAGACTTTTCAGCAATTTACCTTCGTACATGCATAAAACTGTCATTTAAACTTTTTGTATATTTTTTGTTTGATATTTAATTATGAAAAAACAAAACCCCTTTCTGTATAGGTCCCTCTACACCCTACCTCTATATACCTCAAATGTATTCATCCTTTCCTTTTTAGCTCACTTACTTATTGGTATTCACTCATCAAATTGAATTATAAGACTCCCTTATACATTCCTTGTACTTGTGGAGATACACAGACAAATAAGTTATAGTCCCCACCATCAAGAAACTATTTCCTCTACTTTATTAACAATTTGTAAGTACCTTTATAGCTGTGCCTTTTACATAAGATTATGGTTGTTTATGTCTATGTCTCTCCCACGACGGTGAGTTCTTGTAAGCAGTGAGCAGGTCGTGTTCACCTTTGTGTCTGTGGAATTCAATAAATGTATGTTTACACTTAAAGGAGAATAAAGTAAACACACAGAAAATTCACTCTACAAATCAAATTTTTAAAATGAGAATATGGAAAATCACATTCTTTAGGGGGGGTTTTACCAGATGGAGATGGCAGATATGGCAGAGTCAGTGCTATATGATCACCAATTATTTCTTTTTCCTCCTGAGCACAAAGGAAAAACATATTTTCCAGCCTCCTCAATCTAGCCAAGTAAGGCCACCTGGGATCATGTGACTAGTTATGACCCATGGAATGTGGGTCAAAAGAATGTTGGCTACTTCCAGCCCTGGCCCCTAAAGTCAGTCTCCCTTTAGACTTTCCCCTAAAGTCTTTAGACTTTCCTATCTTTTCTTCTTTTTTGACAACCCTAGAGGCCACAAGTCAAGGATATTAGTGTTATAAAATAGAAAAAGTCTGGCTACCTAAAAATCTTCATGTAGTCAACCCCCTCCCCCACTACCAATTGCAAGAAGTGTGATAAAAGCAAACAATGAACGTTTATTGTATGAAGTCCCTAAAATGTTGGGGTTGTTTATTACAGCACTTATGCCCTGGCTAATATAGAAGAAGATGGCTTTCCAGGCAAAGAGGGCCACATGAACAAAAGCAGAAAGTCAGGAAAACACATTGAATGGATAGAAAGCATAAGGGAGATGAGAATCAGAAATCAACCCTGATGAAAAACTGAGAGCCAGATGCCAGGAAAGCCTTGATTGATGAACTAATCTGAAGGAAAATGAAGAACAATAATTTTCTAAAAGTGACACAATCAAAATATTTTTGAATATTTTAGGAATTTAATTTTAGTATATTAGGAAATATAGCTTGGCAGAAATGTGATCTGGATAAAAATTTAAGTTCTTTTAATGGGATGAAATCCCAACCTACGTTAGGTTATTCAAAAAAGATTTTTTTATCACTGACTCACATAAGTAAAAAGTCAGGCGTAGTTGAATCCAGAGGTTCAACTCAGGACTCAGGACTCATGACTCAGTCGCTCTCTCAGTTACTCAGCTTTCCCCTGTAATGGTTTTATTATCAAGCCATGGTGATCCCAAGCAACTCTGATCTTGCTTTCCATTAGCATCAAGCCCAGCAGAAAGAGATTCTTTCCCAACTCTCAGAATTGAGTTTATTTTCATAGGACATGATTAACATGTGCAGCTCTGAAATAATCACTCTGCTCAGGTCCAAGTCACATGCTCTTGGATGCAAGAGAATAGTAAACCTATTGTATTCATTACCCATTGCTGTAACAAACAACCACAGAGCTTCAAGGGCCTATAATGATAAGTATTTATTGCTCACAGGCCTGGGGTCTGTAGGGAATTGGCTAGGAAGTCTCTAGTCCCTCTCATGGCTTTCCATGGATAGCAGGAATGCAAAAGAGGAAAGCTTCTTGAGGCCTTGATTCACTTTCACACAATTCTATTGGCCAAAGAAATCACATCAGTCAGGGAAATAAATTCCAACTTTAAAAGAGAAACCCCAAAGGTACATACTAAAGCGTGTGATGCAGAGAGGGATGAAGAAATGGGACCATTGATGCAAACAATCTACCACACCCATCAAAACTCCATGGGCAGAGTGGGAGAGGGATGTTTCTTCAAAGAAAACACACATCCTGTTAACAGAAAAAGTGATGAATAGATTCTGTTTGGCAAAGTCAACAGATGGCTACTTCTAACAGACACATTGCAGTGGAAAACAGAGTGTCAAAATAGATGCGATATTAGTTTCGTAGGGCTACTGTAACAAATTACTATAAGCTGGTTGGCTTTAAACAACAGAAATGTATTCTCTTATAGTTTTAAAGGCCAGAAGTCTGAAATCAAGGTGTCAGCAGGGCAATGCTCTCTTCAAAGGCTCTAGGGAGAATCCATTCTTTGCCTCTTCCAGTTCCTGGTGGTTCCTGGCATTTCTTGGCTTGGGACTGCAGAACTCCAATGTATGCTTCCGTCTTCTCATGGTTTTCTCCTTTGTATGTCTTCTCCTTTTCTTATACAGTAAGCCCCCTACATATGAACCTTCAAGTTGCAAACTTTCAAATATGCAAACGTGTTCACATGTCCAATCGTGTTATTTCACGTGTCTGGCATGCATTTTCACATGCATGCATCCTCTACAAGTAATTGTGCTTTTGTGTACTGTACAGAACTGTATAGTGTACAGCAAATCGGTAACTTTATTTCAAGCCCAGGATGTCGGGAAGCAAGTGTAAAAGCAGTGGTGGTGATGTAGCTGGTACTGCTAAGAAGTGCCAAGAGATAACAGTGGAAACAAAAGTGAAAATAATTGAGAGGGTGGAGCGAGGCGAAAAGATGGTAGACATCACTCATTCTTGTAACATGAATCATTCAACCATTGGCACAATTCTAAAGAACAAGGACAAGATCATGGAACATGTGAAGTCTGCTGTGCTGATGATTGTGATAATAATATCAAAGAAGCATGGAAAAGTGATGGAGGAGATGGAGAAACTTCTCAGTGTACAGATGCAGGATCAGCATCAGCATCGAGTCTGGCTCAGCTTAATGCTGATGGAAGAGAAAGCCAAAAGCCTTTATGAAGACTTGAAGAAGAACCATGGTGAAGAATCAGAGGGCACTTCTTTTAATGCCAGCCATGGCTGGTTTCATCATTTCAAGGCTAGAGCCGACCTTCACAACATAAAAGGAAGTGGCGAGGCAGCAGATATGGTAGCTGCCTGGGAATTTCCTGAAATTCTTCGAGAAATTATTGATGAAGGTGCATATTTACCCAAGCAGGTTTTTAATGTGGATGAGACAGGACTGTATTGGAAGAGGATGCCAGACCAAAGTTACATCAGTAAGGAGGAAAAGTTGATGCCAGACTATAAAGCAGCAAAGGGTAGGCTAACTCTCTTGTTTCATGGCAATGCTTCCAGTGATATGACCCTGAAGCCTCTCTTAGTTTATCATTCAGAGAACCCAAGACCCCTTAAAAACATAGCCAAGGGCTCTCTGCCTGTTGTGTGGAAGAGTAACCCTGAGTTACACAGGCCATTTTCCAGGACTGGTTTTTCCACCACGTTATCCCATAGGTAGAGAAATACTGCTCGGAGAAGGACATCCCATTCAACATTCTTTTGTTGGTCGACAATGCTCCGGGCCACCCCCATTCATGGATGACTTTCATCCCAGCGTCAAAGTAGTGCATCTGCCACTGAATACTACGTTGCGCATCCAACCAATGGACCAGGGAGTTATAGCTACTTTCAAGAAATATTATTTACATCACACTTTTCATCAGGCAGTAAAGGTGAGTGACGAATCAGGAACAACCTTGTGACAATTTTGGAAGGACTATAACATCTACAAGACCATAAAAAACATTGACTTTGCTTGCCATGAGGTTATGGCCGTCACCACGAATGGGGTTTGGAAGAACCTTTGCCCGCAGTTTGTTCATGATTTTCGTGGATTTGAGAAGGTGGATGAGGAGTCCAAAGAGGTCTTCAGCAACTCCGTGAGAAGCTGGAGCTAGATCCACACGAGGACGACTTCATTGAACTCTTTGCTGTGCAACACAAGGAGCTTACTAATGAAGACCTGATGGAATTGGAGGCTCAGAGAAAGGACAAAGAGAGACAAGAGGAGGAAGAAATAACTGAAGAACAAAAGAGATTCACGACGCGGGAAATGGCAAGGGGATTTTCTTTATTTGAGGAGGCAC
Source organism: Mesoplodon densirostris (assembly GCF_025265405.1). Lineage (NCBI taxonomy): Eukaryota > Metazoa > Chordata > Mammalia > Artiodactyla > Ziphiidae > Mesoplodon > Mesoplodon densirostris. The sequence continues at coordinate 27,460,483 of NC_082668.1, forward strand.
TGTTAGTTTCTGAGGCACAGGACCCAAACGTAGAATGGTACATGAAGTTCGCAGCAGTTGTTCAGAATGCAATCCAGTGCTACTGTGTCATCTATGATGAGAAAAAAAGGGCTACTACCCAGACGTCACTGGATCATTTTTTAAAGAGGATAGATAGAATTGAATCCAGCAAGGAACCAGAACCAGTGTCATCAACGTGAGGTGTGAGTGAAATTACAGCCTGCCCTCCATCTCATTGCTGATGAACCTTCAACTCTACCATCTCCCACCTCGTATCCCTCTTCCAGTCAGTAACTCTTCTTGCCTGTTCACTCAATGCCAGCCCCTATATGCCAGCTAGTGTACTGTACTACTGTACTTTTCAAGGTACTGTATTGTGAGATTAAAACTGTTTTCTATATTCTTTGTGTTTGTTTTTATGTACTATTTGTGTGAAAAGTATTATAAACCTATTACAGTACAGTACTCTATAGCCAATTGTGTTAGTTGGGTACCTAGACTAACTTTGTTGGACTTACAAACAAATTGGACTTACAGATGTGCTCTCAGAATGGAGCTCGTTTGTGTGTAGGGGACTTACTGTACAGACACCTTTTTGAAAAATGAAAACATAAACAATTCTTTAGAGCAGGTTTTAGGCTCACACAAAACTGAGAGAAAGGTACAAAGAAAAGTACATGTACCCACTGCCCCCGCACATGCATACCCTCCTGCATTATCAACAACATGCACCAAAACAGTACATTTGACAAACACATATTGACACATAATTACCCAAAATCCATAGTTTACATTAGGGTTCACTCTTTTTTTTAAATTTTATTGGATTATAGTTGATTTACAATGTTGCATTAGTTTCAGGTGTACAGCAAAGTGATTCAGTTATACATATACATATATTCATTCTTTTTCAGATTCTTTTCTCATATAGGTTATCACAGAATACTGAGTAGAGTTCCCTGTGCTATACAGTAGGTCCTTCTTGGTTATCTGTCTTATGTATAGTAGTGTGTGTATGTTAATCCCAAGCTCCTGATTTATTGCCCCCCCACACATTACTCCTTTGGTAACCATAAGTTTGTTTTTGATATCTGTAAGTCTGTTTCTGTTTTGTAAATAAGTTAATTTGTATCATTTTTTAAAAATTAGATTCCACATATGAGTGATATCATATATTTGTCTTTCTCTGTCAGACTTACTTCACTTAGTATGATAATCTCTAGGTCAATCCATGTTGCTGCAAATAGCATTATTTCATTCTTTTTTATGGCTGAGTAATATTCCATTGATTGTATATATATGTACTACATCTTTATCCATTCCTCTGTCAATAGGCATTTAGGTTGCTTCCCTGTCTTGGCTATTGTAAATAGTGCTATTCTAAATAGTGCTGCAATGAACATTGGGGTGCATGTATCTTTTCAAATTATGGTTTTCTCCAGATGTATGCCCAGGAGTGGGATTGCTGGATCATATGGTAGTTTATTTTTAGTTTTTCAAGGAACCTCCATACTCTTCTCCATAGTGGTTATACCACTTTACACTCTCACTGAAGGGTTCCCTTTTCTCCACACCTTCTCCAGCATTTACTGTTTGTAGATTTTTTGATGATGACCATTCAGACCGGTGTGAGGTGATACCTCATTGTAGTTTTGATTTGCATTTCTCTAATAATTAGTAATGTTGAGCATCTTTTCATGTACTTTTTGCCCATCTGTATGTGTTCTTTGGAAAAATGTCTATTTAGATCTTCTGCCCATATTCTGATTGCATTGTTTGTTTGGTATTTTTGACGTAGAGCTGCATGACCTGTTTGTATATTTTGGAGATTAATCTCTTGTCGGTCACTTTGCAAATATTTTCTCCCATTCTGTGGCTTGTCTTTTCGTTTTGTTTATGGTTTCCTTTGCTATGCAGAAGATTTTAAGTTTAATTAGGTCCCATTTGTTTACTTTTGTTTTTACTTTCATTACTCTAGGAGGTGGATTAAAAAAGATATTGCTGCAATTTATGTCAAAGTGTGTTCTGCCTATGTTTCTTTCTGAGTTTTACAGTGTCCAGCCTTACATTTACGTACTTGATCCATTTTGAGTTTATTTTTGTGTATGGTGTGGGAGAATGTTCTAATTTCACTCTTTTACATGTAGCTGTCCAGCTTTCCCAGTACCACTTATTGAAGAGATTGTCTTTTCTCCATTGTGTATTATTGCTTCATTTATCACAGATTAATTGACCATAGGTGCATGGATTTATTTCTGGGCTTTCTATCCTCTTCCATTGATCTATATTTCTGTTTTTGTGCCAGTACCATACTGTTTTGATTACTGTAGCTTTGTAGTATAGTCTGAAGTCAGGGAGTCTAATTCCTCTAGCTCCATTTTTCTTTCTCAGGATTGCTTTGGCTAGGGTTCACTCTTTAAAAATATAAATAAATAAATAAATTATTTATTTATTTGTTTACTTGGCTGCACTGGGTCGTAGTTGCGGCATGCAGGATCTTCATTGCTGCATGCAGGATCTTTGCTGTGGCATACAGGGTCTTTTTTTAGTTGTGGCATGCAGGATCTTTAGTTGCAGCAAGTGGAATCATAGCTGTGGCAAGTGGGATCTAGTTCCCTGACCAGGGATCGCACCTGGGCCCCCTCCGTTGGGAGCACAGACTCTTAACCTCTGGACCACCAGGGAAGTCCCTAGGGTTTGTTCTTGATGTTAAACATTCCATGGGTTTGGACAAATGTATAATGACGTGTTCATCATTACAATATCATACAGAATATTTTCACTGTCCTAAAAATCCTCTGTGCTCCACCTATTCATCTCTGCTTCCTACCAGTAATTACTTTTCTTGAGATCATATACTAGAAGAAAATGTTTTAAGGATAACATGAGCCAAGGGGTTTACAAACATTACATTTAGCTTCACAACAATCCTCTGCAGCATCCCTGTTTCACAGTAGAGAAATATGTAATCTGAGATAAGCAACTTGCCCAGGGTTGTACAAATAGTATTTGGTAGAGTAGATAGAGCCCATTCACTCTTCTGTAGTAGCTGTTTATTTAACATACTCTCTGTCTCTTTCTCCCCAAGTTCCTCCCTCTGTCTTCCCCTCCCTACCCCTGCTCATCTTCTTTTCAAGATCAAAATTCAAAATAATTGGAACAGTGGATAATTAGCTCATGAACAGACACATGACTTATCTTCATTGCACTATCAGCTCCTGACTTATGTTTATTTATCTATTGTCTGCTTCCACAGACAAGCTCCACAGGGTCGAAAGACACATTTTGTTCATTTTTGTCTACAGCACCTGGAAAAGTGTCTGGCATGTAGGCAAATATAAGGCTTCCCCAAAATATCTGCTGAATAAATGAATGAATGGATAAGCAGATGAATGGAACAGAAAGTCTAGAAATAGGTCCAGATATATTGGGTTGGCCAAAAGGTTCGTTCAGTTTTTTCCATAAGATGGCTCTAGTAGCATTTAGTTGTCTTTAACTTTATTTGAAACAATTTTGTTAGACTGTGACAGATTTCATATCAGTGTGCATTTAAAAAAAGACATCAAAATTGGTGAATTTTTTGCAGCCATTTTAATATTGAAGACGGAAGAAAAAAAGCAACATTTTTGGCATATTATGCTTTATTATTTCATGAAAGGTAAAAACACAACTGAAACGCAAAAACAAAAGATTTGTGCAGTGTATGGAGAAGGTGCTGTGACTGATCAAACATGTCAAAAGTGGTTTGCGAAATTTCGTGCTGGAGATTTCTCACTGGACTATGCTCCATGGTTGGGTAGACCAGTTGAAGTTGATAGCGATCAAATGGAGACATTAATTGAGAATAATAAATGTTATGCTACGTGGGAGATAGCCAACATACTCAAAACATCCAAATCAAGTGCTGAAAATCATTTGCATCAGCTTGCTTATGGTAATTGCTCTGATGTTTGGGTTCCACATAAGTTAAATGATAAAAACCTTCTTGATCATATTTCTGCTTGTGATTCTCCACTGAAATATAATGAAAACATTCCATTTTTAAAACAAATTATGATGGGCAATGAAAATGTATTATGCCATTTATATATTGTATTATACTGTACAATAATATAGAACATGAGATCGTGGGGCCAGTGAAATGAACCAACACCAACCACACCAAGGCTGGTTTTCATCCAAAGAAGGTGATGTTGTGTATACAGTGGGATTGGAAAGGAGTCATCTATAATGACCTCCTCCCAGAAAAACAAACGATTAATTCCAACAAGTACTGCTCCTAATTAGACTAACTGAAAGCAGCATTCGACGAAAAGCGTCCGGAATTAGTCAACAAAAAAATACATAATCTTCCATCAGGATAACACAAGGCCGCGTGTTTCTTTGATGACCAGGCAAAAACTGCCACAGCTTGGCTGGGAAGTTCTGATTCATCCTCCGTATTCACCAGACATTGCACCTTTGGATTTCCATTTATTTAAGTCTTTACAAAATTCTCTTAATGGAAAAAATTTCAATTCCCTGGAAGACTGTAAAAGGCACCTGGAACAGTTCTTTGCTCAAAAAGATAAAAAGTTTTGGGAAGATGGAATTATGAAGTTGCCTGAAAAATGGCAGAAGGTAGTGGAACAACAGGGTGAATACATTGTTCAATAAGGTTCCTGGCGAAAATGAAAAATGTGTCATTTATTTTTACTTAAAAACAGAAGGCACGTTTTGGCCAATCCAGTAATACATAGGGAATGCAAATGATAGAAGTGGCATTTTAAATCAGTAGAACAAATGGATTATTCAATAAAATGTTGCTGGGAAAAATGGTTAGTCACCTGGAAAAAAGATGTATCACTATACCAAAATAAGTTTCAGAGAGATCAAAGATTTATATATAAAAAAAATGAATGGAAAAAAGCATCTGGACAGGCTGACGAGCCCCAAGACCAAGTAATTCCAGCAGTGTGCACTGGGCAAACCTCTCTTTTGAGCATGAAGTGCTATTTGGGCATTTTGCCAATTGGTTCTGAGGTAGGAGATAGATGGGCCCCTGGGCCGGACAGCTGGTGTTTGTCAAGTAGAGTAAAACTGAAGCTTTGTTCTCACTCCAAGGGCAAAGCTACTGGCAGAAGCTTAGCTCTACTGAAGTAAAGAGATAAGATACCCTCTCCTGAGGTCAAGGAAAACTTCCCTGTCTGCACATGTGTAGGAAGGCTCCTTGGGGGTCAAAGAGGGAGGGGGTGCTACCCCATAATAAGTGTGGACATACACCCACAGGCCTGGGCGATGGAATCCATCTTAGCAAAAATTACGCACACATGTTGGGGAGGGTCCTAGGACCAGTCAGGTGTGAAAACAGAAACAAGATAATGGCCAAAGGTAAACAAAAAGCCAGAGGGACTATCCTATATAAGGGATTTAAATCACCTCTTTACTGTGCTCCTCCTCATTAGGGGGGATGCCCATACCCCTTCTCTCTGGGTGTGTATTTCTGCCTTGCTTCTGTCTTAAATAAACAAACTGTTTCTCTGTGTGCTCTGCCATGTGTTGTGCCTGTTTTTTTTTACAGTGTTTGCCTCCTTGGAACATTCTTGCTTTCAAATAGGGGAAGGAGCCAGGGCCACTTTGCTTCTAGCCTCTAGCCCCTGATGGTCTAGTGGCTAGGATTCCTGGCTTTCATCAGGCTACCCAAGTTCAATTCCTGGATAGGGAACTAAGATCTCTCTTCAGGACCACTCACTGCTCTCTCTCCGAGATCAGTTCTGATGTGTGTCTGCCAGTTGCCGGCATCCAAAATAAAGAAAAGTTTCCTTACCACCAGCCTTGCCTCTTTAATGGCTTTTGAGCAGCAAACAGCTAGACCCCACTTTCAGTTACAAGAGGACATATACACTTCTAATGAGCTGTATACAAAATAGATATAAAAAGCACAGCAACCCTAGAATATAAGTTTTATAATCCCCTTTACATTTAAGTGATGATTTATTGTTTAAAAATGTGTACAACTAATATTTTTATTATGAGTATGGCCTAGAGGAAAGCAAGTTAAAAGTAGGTCAGTGTTCAAAGCAAGGTTTAAACAAATCCATTTTTAATCCTGACAATTAGATTTTCTATAAAAATTATGTTCGTTAAAATACTTAAATTGCTTTTTTTTAGGAAAAATGTTATGAAACATAAAACATCAACTAGTTTTGAAACTATTGTCCTCTGTAAGGAAAAAAAATTCAGACAAATTTAGAAAAACAAATTCCAGATTAAGTTTTCTTAATGTGTCATCAAGATATTCTTCAAATCAAATAGCAAATAATAAAATAATAGTTCCCAATCACTCAGTTTTTGCACATTTATAAACAAATACCTAGTGGCTACAGTTAGAGAAGCTGGCATTTTCATCAGTAAATAACACTTATTAACATGTATCAGAGGAGAAGCATAAGCAGTCCCTATCTTCAAACATTTACCCTCTAATTAAGAGGCATGACATACACAGACAACAGTTGTTAAACACAGAAGGTAGTGTATCTTTGTATAATATAAAATAAGTACTATAAGAGTCAGAGAGGGAGTGCGAAATATGGTTAGAAGCTGTTTATTCCTTCACATACTCCAATGTGTTACTCCAAGGATATTGATATTTCAGTTGGGGAACTAGGGGTAATTTATTTTCTTTTTTGAACTTGAAGCGTTTTTTAAAATGTTTTTTTAAAAGTTGCTCTTCCTTTTTTGTACTCCAAAATAGGGATATTTCTGGGAATTCCCTGGTGGTCCAGTCGTTAGGACTTTGTACTTTCACTGCCAAGGGCGCAGGTTCAATCGCTGGTCGGGGAACTAAGATCCTGCAAGCGCAATGCGTGGCCAAAAAAAAAAAAAAAATGGTGTGTGTGTGGGGATATTTCTCAATGATAACAATAATAATTACTATTTATTGAGTGCTTATTATAATCTTGTCATTGCTCTAACCATTTGACCCCCATTATCTGAAAAAATCCTCACAACAACGCCATGATATGAAACTTCTTCATTTACAAGTGAATAAATGGAGGTTCAGAGAGCTTATGTTGTAGCTATGAAGTCTGTACCTCCTAGTAGTTGGCCTGTTCCAATCAGTCTGTTGTGTACAAAGGGACCTTCAGAATATTCAGACGTAGTTTCCCAACATTTGGCAGATTCCAGCTGAGCCCCGCCCTTGCCTCACCTTCCCTTTTCTTTGTCTTTTAATTATGAGATAATCTCTTAACTTTAGCTCACTTCTTGGCTCTATTTTCCTTAACATTCCTGTTGTCTGACATGTGACCCTGTGACACTGCCCTATTCATCATCATAGCTGGATGAATGTTAAAGCTTCCAAAGAGTTGGACAGCTCTGTCCCTTCACGGTCTGGAATCCTGTGTTCTCCTTTGAAGAAAGAGTGCTCTGCCCTCACAAAGGTAGAGAAAGCTTAAAGTCAAACATTCGCAGAGATTGCTTATACTAGACCAGAACATTTAGCCAGAATTAATACTTAATGTTAGAATCTGGACAAATAAACTCATTTGCACCTTAGCTTTTATTGGTATTAGTTTAAAACATCCCTAATGTTGATTACAAACTCCTTGGAATGAAGGACAAGCAAGGGCAACATTTTCTTAAAAAATATTAATCAAGTGTCTTTGCTTTCTCTAAAATGGGAAGAACGAGCTATTGAAAGAAATGAACAGAGAAGAGAGTTAAAGCTAACACTGGTAACCCTTCCTCACCCTGGGGGAAAACCACAACACAAGGATATAAAGTGTCCAATAAAGATATTGGCATAAATATTGGGACCTAGAATGAGCAACTGCTGCAAATCCTTTTTTGAATAAATGACAGTTAACTAAATCTGTAGGATGGGTCAGGTTCTATGGGTTTTATTTGTTTCCCTGGCAATTCGGGAAGCATATGGCCTCTCCTAAGAGTTAAGGTAAGGAAAAATATTGAATGGTAGTAATGATGTTACTATATACTGGGCTCCTGTTGCTGCCAGACTGGATGCTTTACATATTTTGCCTTGTTTTAGCCTCACAATAACCCTGTGAGGTAGATCCTGTTAATATCTCCATTTTACAAATAAGGGAACAGAGACATGGAGAGATTTAGTAACTCAGAGAGACGTTTCCAACCTTGGTCTTGGTCTATGGAATTCTATAGCCCATGTTTTTTCCACTATTCCCTAAAAATAAAGTGGGAAAAAGAAGTAAATCAAGTTGGTCACCCGAAGTGTCACTTCCCTTCCTGGAGCTGCTCCTACATTTATCATACTCTGTCTTATATTTTAAATCACCTCATACAAGTCTCATTTTCATAACTATATTTCAATCCCTTTGAAAGTAGGGATTTTATCTTGTATGACATTATATCCCCAATTTTAGGAGGAACACAATAGGTATTTAAGAGATAAGAGAATGAATGAATGAATGAGTGAATGAATGAATTTCACTCTCCTAGGCTTTAAGAACTAAAAGAGTACTTTTATCTCTTACTATATCAAATCTAAATTCCCTCGTGTAATTTTTTTTTTTTTTTTTTTTTTTTTTGCCACTCTGTGTGGCTTGTGGGATCTTAGCTCCCTGACCAGGGACTGAACCCTGGGCCTTGGCAGTGAAAGCATGGAGTCCTAGCCACTGGACCGCCACGGAATTCCCTCCCTGGTGTGATATTTAATAATAATAAAAATATTGGCCAATAATAACTGAATAGTTCCTAATTTTGTTTTACGCTCTTCTAGATCCAAGTTCAAGATATATGCATCAACTGGATAGGGCCCCGACTATTCTGGCCCTGATTGACCTTTCAGTTAATAATAGCATGCCTTGTAGAACTCTCAGGTAAAAGATGTGACTTATTCCTGCCAGGGAGATATAAATGGCTCAAAGAATTTGTGAAATTCTGGGTAATTTGCCTGAATTATCTCGGTAGTTTGTTTAACCTTTCATTTCATTTTAGCCCAGATCATTCTACATTCAGAAGCATATTTGTTCTTATTTCACAAAAGGAAACATAGTAACTTTACAACAGACAAATCTGGTGGACACCATCGTAATGAAATTAAGAAATTAAAACTAAGGCGGTTCAAATTTACCTCCCCAAGAACGGGATGATCCAGCATGAGGGGCAGTCCGATGCGATGTACTGAGAGGGACATCATGTTACTGAAATACCAATTCTCCCGTGAGGAAACCTCAAAAAACCCAAACTAAGTTATTCCTACAAAATACCTGGCTTTTACTCCAAACAATGTCAACGCTACGAATGATAAAGTCAGAAGGAACTGTGCCAGGTTAAAGTATACTAGAGCGACATGGTAACAAAAATCCTAGACTGGATTTGTCAAAAGTTCAGAAACAGCCAAAGTAAAACCAGTTAATCACCAAAGCAGTAATTAGTAAAAGTTTATTGTGCACATACCAAAAAGACAGTTCTCGAACCAGGAGCATTCCAACCAAAATGGGGTATGTTGTTATAAGGCATCTCATATGGTTGTTACGGAATGTAAGTTTGTGTGCCCGACGCACGATGAAGCCAAACCCAAAACATCGGAGTTTGGAGCAGAGAAAGGTTTATTGTCCTGCTCGGTTTCACCATTCCTGCCCGCAGAGGCACTGGCATCATCTCAACCCCTGGGCCCCAGAAGCTGCTGAGGATGACTGCTATGGACTACTGCCACATAGGTCAGAGGCTGCACTGAAATCATAGGCAACTTCACCAAGGCCAGCTTTGATGCCATCTCCAAGATCTACAGTTATCTCACCTCACCACCTCTAGAAAGAGATCCTGTTCACCAAGTCTTCCTATCAGGAATTCACTGATGTTCTAGGAAAGTGCAGAGGACCCAGAGGACCCAGGCTCCTGCTGTGGCCACCACAGAGTATTTTTATATGAGAAAAGTAAAGTGAATTAAGCCTAATTAAAAAAAAATCACTGGTGAGACATGTTAAGAATACAGAACCCTGGACCTCATCATCAGATATTCTGATTCAACAATCAGAATATTGTTGAAGTGCTGCTGTAGTGATACTCAGACCACACTGAGGCACACTGAAGTAGTGTTGTATTATTATCCTCACTTTTCAGAGGCTCAGCAAGACCATGCAGAAAAGGGTCTCATGGCTCCATACTAGCAGGTTACTTGATCAGCTAATTATCATCTTGAAAAAACAAGTTTGGTCCCATGAAGCAAGTAAATACCCTGGCACAGACGGCTAATGGTTGAGGTGGCTTAAGAAGGCTGGCAAGTCCAGAATTCTAGCAAGTCTACATGGAGTCCTGTGCTTCCCTGGCCAACTAATAATATTCACATGCTTCTGTATGGAATTAAAACTTTCTTTTTTTAAAACTTCTTTATGCTGCGTTCAGTTAGTTAGTTCTTGATTTCTAACACAAATATCTCTTTCACTTGTACCATTTCAGTCCCTTGATAACTGGCCTCGACTATTAGAATGGCCTTAATGTTTTGCTTTGCCTCCTTAGAAATCCATTCTGCAAACTCTTTAGAGTTCAAAAACTTTCACAGATTTCCTATTACCAAAAAACCAAATCCATAAATTTCAAAAGCTCAGACTTCATTAAATTGAAATGTAGATTATTAAACAGTATTTGATGACTTGAGGTGAAAGGAAATGGCAAGACATGAATTCAAATAAAATACTATTGGAAAACTGAACTAAAGTTTTTTATTTGCATACTGAATATATTTTAATTTTTTCCAGGAAGTGGCTACTAATTTTTGCAAGAAAAAAATGATAATGCCACACTTCTTTGAAAATAGTATTTGCATAGTCATATATATGAAGTAAATCAATCTCCAGTGTTAGAAAATAAACTTCATGGAACAGTATGGAAGTTCCTTTAAAAACTAAAAGTAGAGCTGCCATATGATCCAGCAATCCCACTCCTAGGCATATACCCAGAGAAAATCATAATTAGAAGAGATTCGTGCACCCCAACGTTCATTGCAGCACTGTTTACAATAGCCAAGACATGGAAACAACCTAAATGACCATCGACAGAAGAATGGATAAAGGTGATGCAGTACATATATACAATGGAATATTACTCAGCCATAAAGAAAGAATGAAATAATGCCATTTGCAGCAATATGGATGGACCTAGAGATTATCATACTAAGTGAAGTCAAAGACAAATATCATATGATATCACATATATGTGGAATCTAAAAAAATGGTACAAATGAACTTATTTACAAAACAGAAATAGAGTCACAGATGTAGAAAACAAACTTACCAGGGGGAAAGGGGAAAGGAAGGATAAATTGGGAGATTGGGGTTGACATATACACACCACTATATATAAAATAGATAACTAAAGAGAACCTGCTGTATAGCACAGGGAACTCTACTCAATACTCTGTAATTACCTATATGGGAAATGAATCTAAAAAAAGAGTGGACATGTATATGTATAACTGATTCACTTTGCTATACAGCAGAAACTAACACAACATTGTAAATCAACTATACTCCAATACAATTTTTTTTTTAAATGGAGTACAAGCTATACAACTTTTGAATTGGTATGTTTTTCACCTGAAACTAATATTGTAAATCAACTATACTTCAATTTTAAAAAATAAAGAACTCCCCCCCCCCAAAAAAAAAGGAAAAGAAAAGAAAAGAGACTTCATGTAAGTTTGTGCGTTTGTGTTTGGGTCCATTTTTGAGGCTCCATAGCTTAAACTCGTTCCTCAAAGCGGTTCAGAATTCTGAAAAGAGCAGAGTTACCAGACCCTTATCACTCTGTCATGCAGCAACCATTGCAACATCTCTGAGCTTTCCCAAGCAGCATGCCTTGCTCCTTTTCCATACCATATACAGAAAGGTATTCATCCCACTGGCAACATGCAGATCCTACCCAATCAGCGGGTGACAGAAGTCCCTTTGTTCTCTGGCTATAAAAACAGACAAGCAGGGTATATGCCCAGTAGTGGGATTGCTGGCTTGGATCAGCTCGCTGCTTTGTGACCACCTAGAGGGGTGGGATAGGGAGGGTGGGAGGGACGGAGACGCAAGAGGGAGGGGATATATGTATATGTATAGCTGATTCACTTTGTTATAAAGCAGAAACTAACACACCATTGTAAAACAGTTATACTCCAATAAAGATGTTAAAACAAACAAACAAACAAACCAGACAAGCAGCCCATGCTCAGGGTCGGCTTTCGCTGGCCACCAGGAAGTCGGCCAGCTGTTCTTGCAGCGACCCTTCTCTTTAATAAACTCTTATCTTCCTCACAAAAAAAAAAAAAAAAAAAAAAAAGCTTAAAACGCCTCAGGGAAAAGTTGAACCTTCTTGCGTTTAGAATCTTTCCATTGGTAAGATTCTAGAGAGGGGCGTGTCCCAACGCTCGGCAACACGCCACCCGCTGGACCGCAGGGGATCGCGGCTCGGGGCTCCGGAAGGGCGCCCAGGGCGCATTTACCAGGGCGGCTGCGCGACGTTTTTCCGGCGGGACTGCACTGAGGAAGGTCCTGGGGACAGTCTGCTGGCCCGGCGCCTGGCCTTGCGCGCTCGGAGTCACCGAGAAGACGAGTCCGTCGCCCCTGCCGCCCCTCGCTGTCCCAGCCATGGCCACACGCCTCCTCCGCGGGGCCCTACGCTTGTGGAGCGGCCGCTGTGCGCCGAGCGTCCCGCCGGCCTCGAGGTGAGTGCCCGCCCCGCTCCAGCTGCGCCGGCCGGGAGGCTGCAGGGCCGGGCCGCGACAAGCACACAGCTCCTAGGGGCTGGGAACCAGCCGGCGCGCGCTCGAGGGTCCGGCTGCATCGGCACCCGGGACTTGGGCTGAGTTGTTGGGGCGAGAGAGGGTGGGAGAAGGGGCTGGGCCTCGCCCCTTGGCTCCCAGAACCTGGGTCGGACCCACTGGGGCGAGCTCGGGGGCGCCGGCCTAGCAGCTTCAACGCGGGGACAGCCGAAGGGGGGGTGCGTCCCTAAATTCTCCCTCTCTGGCCCCAATCCAACCCGTCTGGTTCTGAGGGCTGCGGTGGGCACCGTGAGTCTGCATTTCGAAGAATTCCTGCGAGGCGAGGGAGGGGAGTCACCCCTTGGCCACAGTTGCACGAGTTCGAGCTATGACCTTTGGCCCAGTTAGATCTGTGGCAAAAAGGCACCGCCCCATAGTGAACTTGGGAGCTGGACTTCCACCACCTCCCAGATCTTGAGAAAAGCAGTTGCAGCGACGCTGACCTAGAGAAGTGCCATGGAGAAGGCATCGTGGAATAGGAAAGACCTGGCGACGGCCCGTTAGACAATGAAATTAACTTGAGATTTAACAAATCCTTTAAGTAAATGCAGAGGAGTTAATGGAGAGAGTTTCTAAGTGGCTCAGTGACTATTAAGGCAGTGTTTATAAGATCAAAAGCTTCCTGTACCGTCTGACACCTCAAATACAGTCATTGGATAAACAAACTGGAAGCACCGAGGATTCCCTATTTAATGAGAGTGACAGGATGGATAAATTAGCTCATGGCGGCCTTATGGTAACTCTAAGATGCTATGGGAGCGGGAAACAAAACTGCTGCTTGTGAGGAGGGCTGGGAAGGCCTTACCGAGGAGTGACTTTACATTCGGATACACATACTTTTCTAAGCTCTTCCCCGACCTTCATAAGACAGTGATGCTCAAATTTTTTGGTATCAGGACTCCTGTTAAAATTAGAGGACCTCCAAGATCTTTTGTTTATGTGAGTTTTATTTATGGACATTGATGTCAATAGATATCTACAAAACTGAGAAATTTTACAAATATTTGGTTTACGTAAAAGTAACTCATTACATGTTAACATAAATAACATCTTTATGAAAAATAACTTTTCCAAAAAGAAAAAGTGAGATGAGTGACATTGTTTTACATTTTTGTAGATCCCTTGATGTCTGGCTTAATAGAAGACAGTCTGATTTTCATACCTGCTTCTGCATTGTCAATTGTGATAAGTTATTTTGGTTGAAGTATAGGAAGAATATTGGAAAAAGGAAGGACCTGAGGGACCCTCTGAATAGGTCAGAGACTCTAGTTTTATTATAACAGGCTTCTTAAACTTTAATGTGCATATGAATCACTTAGGAATGTTATTAAAATACAGTCGACCGTTGAACAGCATGTATTTGAATTGCGAGGGTCCACTTACATGGGAATTTTTTTCCATCGTAAATACTACAGTACTATACAATCCATGGTTGGTTGAATCTGAGGATGCAGAGCCGTGCTCTGGAGGAAGCACAAATATGGAGGGCTGACGGTGGGGTATACATGGATTTTTCAACTGCATGGAGGTTGGGCGTCCCTAACCCCTGTGTGTTTCAAGTGTCAAATGTGCAGACTGATTCATTTGGCCTGGGATGAGGCCCGAAATTGTGTATTTATAACCAGCTCCCTACCTGAAGGTGCTGGCAGAGACTGTCTCCCTTTTATAATGTAAATGAGGCTTTAAAAATAATGATAATAATAATAATTAGAGCCTAGCCTGTTAGATGAGTAGCAGTTTAATGCTTTAGGAAAACAATGGACAATTTATTCAGTACAGATTTCCTGGTTTTTATGGGGAGAGAAAGGGCTGATTTATTTTGTACGGGTTCCTTAGTCTTGGCAAAAAATGGATATTCCAACAAACTTACTGCCAAGTGTTTTGATTTTCTTCCCTCTACATGTTCTCTCTTGAACACTTTTGACAGATCTGAAAACCTGTGTTCTTTCTGGCACTTCTTTCACTTTCCTGTGTCTTGGTGTGTTTTACCTAGAAATGTTCCAAAGATTTCTTTAATGTTACATGGGATATAAAATTTTAAGATCCAGGCAGACTTGGATATAAGTTCCACTCTATTATTTACTAATTATGTTGACAAATGATTCAGTGTCTTAGATCTCCAGTTCCCTAGTCTCAGCATATTTTTTCCTTGAGGAAAAGTCCCAAGTATGGACCAGTGTGTGCATTATAAAGAAATTGGAACGAGTCATTTCAATATAGGATGAAGTAGATTTTAGTCTGTTTTACTGTAACATTACAGTGGTGTGCAAGGCCTTTGCTTACTGTTGCATCCCAAGTTACCCGAATGGTTCCTAGTACATATTAGGCACTCAGAAAGTATTTGTTGGCTAAATGAATAAATAAGTTATTAAAAATTATGATTTGGCTGACAGAGTAGCAAACCGGAAAAATGTGAAGATAAAAGGCAGACCAGGTATAAAAAATGTAGTATTAAAAGTTCTCAGCTAAAGGTTACCACTTGAAAGACATTTCAGATTGTATTAACAAATAAAACTCAACCAAAAGTTGTATATAAAAGATAAGCCTAAAGCAAAATGACACAAAATACATATTAAGTGTATTAATCAGCTCAGGCTTCCATACCCAAATACTATAGACTGGATGGTTTAACAACAGAAATCTATTCCTCATAATTCTAGTGGCTGGATAGCCCAAGAACAAGGTGCTGGCCAGTTCATTTGCTGGTGAGAGCTCTCTTCCTGGCTTGTAGATGGCCCCGTTCTCCCTATGTCCTCACTAGGCCTTTCCTTGTTGTGTGCACACAGAGCTATATCTCTCTCTTCCCCTTCTCATAAAGTAAGCCAAGCCTCTCGGTTTAGGACTCCACACTTATGACCTCATTTAACTGTAATTACCTCCTCAAAGCCATATCTCCAAATACCATTACATTGGGAGTTTGAGCTTCAACATGAATTGGGTTGGAGGAGGGGGCAGGCACAATTCAGTCCATTGCATTAAGGAAAGATATATAAACTGGAAAAAAATCCATTTCAGGGGAAAAAAGATTGAAATAGCCTAATTGCCAATAAACAAGACTGGGTCTTTTCTGGACTAAGAAGAAGAAGAGGAAGAGAAAGAAAAGGGAAGGAAAGGACAGGATAGGATCAGATCAGGTCAGGGTCCAAATAAGGAAGACAGAAACCCAAAACAATATGATGCAAAACAGAAAAACATCTTTTGGAGATATTTATATATATGATAAAACGTTTTTTTAGATGTGAGCTTAAAAATGTACAAAGTGGTACAGAGTTTCAAAATCTTTTCAGGCATACCCCCGGCCAGGGCAGGGGGCGATCTGAAGACCATTGAACAAAAGGAACTACAGAGCAGTCTCTTTTTAAGCTTAATATGGGGGGTGGGGGGGTGGGGGGAGAGGAAAGGTCAGTTTTCAAAGATTTTGAATAATTATGGACTAATCCCTACAGAGATTCTTGGGCACTTTGATTTTGCTTTACACCCAGATTGTAATGTGGCAATAAAAGTCAACACAGTTTGCATCCTATACACCTGCCATTTGAAATTGTATGATTCTGGATAAACTATTAATGGGGGGGTTACATTATTTTAAAAATTGTACATTACATGAAAACTTATCAGTATTATTCTATTGTACTACTTGAATTTTACATTATTTAATTGACATCACCATACAGTACTATTCTACTTCAGCTCAAACATGTGACTAGTTCTAGGCATGACATCCTCTTTAGGGATTTGGAAGTGAAGACTGAGTTGAATAAGGGTAAACTACTTCTTAGTCTCATCCAATCGAGATAGATCCTAAATTGCTGCTGCTCAAATTTGAACTGGTTTCTCAAATTTCAGACTCTTTCTTTCATGTTGCTCAGTGACTTTAATTTGGATGTGAAGAGTAACAATTCACTTAATTTTCTTAATGTATGTATATTTTTAAGGTGTTCTCATTCTGGAGGGGAGGAACGTCTAGAAACTCCTTCTGCTAAAAAATTAACAGATATAGGAATTAGAAGAATCTTCTCTTCAGAACATGACATTTTCCGGGAAAGTGTAAGGAAGTTTTTTCAAGAAGAAGTGATTCCTCATCACGCAGAGTAAGTAGCACATTTTCTCTTAAA
The DNA here is from genome assembly GCF_025265405.1 of Mesoplodon densirostris. Lineage (NCBI taxonomy): Eukaryota > Metazoa > Chordata > Mammalia > Artiodactyla > Ziphiidae > Mesoplodon > Mesoplodon densirostris. The sequence continues at coordinate 27,477,364 of NC_082668.1, forward strand.
GTAATGCACATTAGAAGTCCAAGAAGGACCATTTCCTAGAATGCTCTTCATTGCTCTCTAGAAAAAGTACTGTGTTCAGAGCTTTATTAACATTTTTACCACTCTTCAGTATAATACTGTAAGATTATGGGATTCTTAAACTAGTTCAAAGCTTCTTAAATGAGTTTTAAAATATACAATTAAAAAATATGTTGACCTAATCGACTGCCAGTTTTTTCTCCCACAAAAAATGGGTTTATGGTCCACAACCATGGTGATCTATGTGCAAGTCGCTGCTCAGCAAGAGAAGGAGAGCACTTTCATAGAGAGGAAAAGGAAGTTGGGAGGGCTAGAGTAAACAAAGAGTCCAGGGCTTTTCAATGACTGAGTCTTTGCTGGGAAAGAGGAATCTTTCTTTTTCTTGTTGGGCCCTGCTATTGTCACAGGGTGTGAGAGCACCCCCTTTTTAATTACCTTAAATTAAGAGACCACTCCTGAACAAAATCATTCATAAATTCAAAATGTGGCCATTTAAATAATATGAAAAACATTTTTCTGATTTTAAAATGTTTGTTATTTGCAGATGGGAGAAAGCTGGAGAAGTGAGTAGGGAGCTTTGGGAAAAAGCTGGAAAACAAGGACTGCTTGGTGTCAATATTACAGAGCGTCATGGTGGCATTGGGGGGGACTTGTACTCATCAGCTGTTGTTTGGGAGGAGCAGTAAGTATGGAAGCATTTGAAGTTGAGTCTTGTTTCGTCAGTTCACTTTTCTGAGTGAGGATTTTAAAATATTTCCTAATCTTATAAGATTGAAAATCCTCTTTTAAGTTGTTAAAATAGGTGCTTCATTTCTAATTGACCCATGTGTCTGTTTCATACATAAGAACAAATGAAGATTTCAGTTGATAAATGGGCAAAAGATTTGAACCAGCAATTCATCAAAAAAGAAATGAAAATAGGTTTTTTAAATGAAAAAAGTTTATCCTTACTACCAAGCAGATGCAAATTAAATTGATCTGGAGATATCATTTTGAGTACAAAAGTTAGTGAAAATGAAAAATCATAATAATCAGTGCTGACAAGGTTGCAGTGAAAGTGACACATTCATATACTCTTGGTGACGTTATATATTGGAACAATAAATGCCTTGGAGATTAAAAGCATGGATACATAAAAAATGAAAGTATTTCTGCTCTTAAATATTGGGTTGGCCAAAAAGTTTGTTTGGTTTTTTCCATAAGATGGCTCTAGTAGCACTTAGTTGTCTTCAACTTCATTCAAAACAATTTTCTTAGATTATATTGTGACAGCTGTCGTATTAGCATGCATTGAAAAAAGACATTAAAATTGGTGAATTTTTGTGTAGCCATTTTAATATTGAACATGGAAGAAAAGAAGCAACATTTTTGGCATATTATGCTTTATTATTTCATGAAAGGTAGAAATGCAGCTAAAGAGCAAAAAACAAGATTGTGCAGTGTATAGAGAAGGTGTTGTGACTGATCGAATGTGTCAAAAGTGGTTTGCAAAGTTTCGTACTGGAGATTTCTCGCTGGACGATGCTCCACAGTCGGATAGACCAGTTGAAGTTGATAGCGATCAAATTGAGACATTAGTTGAGAACAATCAATGTTACACCACCTGGGAGATAGCCGACATACTCAAAACATCCAAATCAAGGTTTGAAAATCATTTGCACCAAATAGACTCATCCACCAGAGGACAGACAGCAGAAGCAAGAAGAACTACAATCCTGCAGCCTGTGGATCAAAAACCACATTCACAGAAAGATAGACAAGATGAAAAGGCAGAGGACTATATACCAGATGAAGGAACAAGATAAAACCCCAGATAAACAACTACATGAAGTGGAGATAGGCAACCTTCCAGAAAAAGAATTCAGAATAATGATAGTGAAGATGATCCAGGACCTCAGAAAAAGAATGCAGGCAAAGATCGAGAATATGCAAGAAATGTTTAACAAAGACCTAAAAGAATTAAAGAACAAACAAACAGAGATGAACAATACAATAACTGAAATGAAAACTACACTAGAAGGAATCAATAGCAGAATAACTGAGGCAGAAGAATGGAAAAGTGACCTGGAAGAAAAAATAGTGGAATTCACTGCTGCAGAACAGAATAAAGAAAAAAGAATGAAGAGAAATGAAGAGAGCTTAATAGACCTCTGGGACAACATTAAACGCAACAACATTTGCATTATAGGGGTCCCAGAAGGAGAAGAGAGAGAGAACGGACCGGAGAAAATATTTGAAGAGATTATAGTTGAAAACTTCCCTAACATGGGAAAAGAAATAGCCACCCAAGTCCAGGAAGAGCAGAGTCCCACACAGGATAAACCCAAGTAGAAACATGCCGAGACACATAGTAATCAAATTGGCAAAAATTAAAGACAAAGAAAAATTATTGAAAGCAGCAAGAGAATAACAACAAATAACATACAAGGGAACTCCCATAAGGTTAACACTGATTTCTCAGCAGAAACTCTACAAGCCAGAAGGGAGTAGCATGATATACTTAAAGTGATGAAAGGGAAGAAGCTACAACCAAGATTACTCTACCCGCCAAGGATCTCATTCAGATTCGATGGAGAAATCAAAAGCTTTACAGACAAGCAAAAGCTAAGAAAATTCAGCACCAACAAACGCACTCTACAACAAATGCTAAAGGAACTTCTCTAAGTGGGAACCACAAGAGAGGAAAAGGACCTACAAAAACAAACCCCAAACAATTAAGAAAATGGTAATAGGAACATACATATTGATAATTACCTTAAACGTGAATGGGTTAAATGCTCCAACCAAAAGACACAGGCTTACTGAATGGATACAAAAACAAGACCCATATATATGTTGTCTATAAGAGACCCACTTCAGGCCTAGAGACACCTACAGACTGAAAGTGAGGGAATGGAAAAAGATATTCATTGCAAATGGAAATCAAAAGAAAGCTGGAGTAGCAATACTCATATCAGATAAAATAGACTTTAAAATAAAGACTAATACAAGGGTCAAAGAAAGATACTACATAATGATCAAGGGATCAATCCAAGAAGAAGATATAACAGTTGTAAATATTTATGCACCCAACGTAAGAGCACCTCAATACATAAGGCAACTGCTAAGAGCTCTAAAATAGGAAATCGACAGTAACACAATACTAGTGGGGGACTTTAACACCTCACTTACACCAATACACAGATCATCCAAACAGAAAAGTAATAAGGAAACACAAGCTTTAAGTGACACAACAGGCCAGATAGATTTGATATTTATAGGACATTCCATTAGAAAACAGCACATAACACTTTCTTCTCAAGTGCACATGGAACATTCTCCAGGATAAATCATATCTTGGTTCACAAATCAAGCCTCAGTAAATTTAAGAAAATTGAAATCATATCAAGCATCTATTCTGACCTCAACACTATGAGATTAGAAATCAATTACGTGGAAGAAAACATACAAAGCACAAACACGTGGAGGCTAAACAATACGTTACTAAATATCCAAGAGATCACTGAAGAAATCAAAGAGGAAATCAAAGAATACCTAGAGACAAATGACAATGAAAACATGAGGATCAAAAACCTATTGGATGGGCTTCCCTGGTGGCGCAGTGGTTGAGAGTCCGCCTGCCGATGCAGGGGATACGGGTTCGTGCCCCGGTCTGGGAAGATCCCACATGCCACGGAGAGGCTGGGCCCGTGAGCCATGGCCGCTGGGCCTGTGCGTCCGGAGCCTGTGCTCCGCAATGGGGGAGGCCACAACAGTGAGAGGCCCGCGTACAGCAAAAAAAAAAAAAAAAAACCTATTGGATGCAGCAAAAGCAGTTCTAAGAGAGAAGTTTATAGCAATACAGTCCTATCTCAAGAAACAAGAAAAATCTCAAATAAACAATCTAACCTTACACCTAAAGGAACTAGAGAAAGAAGAACAAACAAAACCCAAAATTAATAGAAGGAAAGAAATCATAAAGATCAGAGCAGAAATAAATGAAATAGAAACAAAGAAAACAATAGCAAAGATCAATAAAACTAAAAGCTGGTTCTTTGAGAAGATAAACAAAATTGATAAACCATTAGCCAGACTCATCAAGAAAAAGAGGGAGAGGACTCAAATCAATAAAATTAGAAATGAAAAAGGAGAAGTTACGACGGACACCCCAGAAATATAAAGCATCCTAAGAGACTACTACAAGCAACTCTGTGCCAATAAAATGAACAACCTGGAAGACATGGACAAATTCTTAGAAAGGTATAACCTTCCAATACTGAATCAGGAAGAAATAGAAAATATGAACAGACCAATCACAAGTAATGAAATCGAAACTGTGATTAAAAATCTTCCAACAAAAAAAAAAGTCCAGGACCAGATGGCTTCACAGGTGAATTCTATCAAACATTTAGAGAAGAGCTAACACCCATCCTTCTCAAACTCTTCCAAAAAATTGTAGAGGAAGGAAAACCCCCAAACTCATTCTACGAGGCCACCATCACCCTGATACCAAAACCAGACAAAGATACTACAGAAAAAGAAAATTACAGACCAATATCACTGATGAATATAGATGCAAAAATCCTCAACAAGATACTAGCAAACAGAATCCAACAGCACATTAAAAGGATCATACACCAAGATCAAGTGGGATTTGTCCCATGGATGCAAGTATTCTTCAATATACGCAAATCAATCAATGTGGTACACCATATTAACAAACTGAAGAAGAAAAACCATAAGATCATCTCAATAGATGCAGAAAAAGCTTTTGACAAAGTTCAACACCGATTTATGATAAAAACTCTCCAGAAAGTGGGCATAGAGGGAACCTCGACATAATAAAGGCCATATATGACAAACACACAGCAAACATCATTCTCAATGGTGGAAAACTGAAGACATTTTCTCTAAGATCAGGAACAAGAGAAGGATGTCCACACTCGCCACTATTATTCAACATAGTTTTGGAAGTCCTAGCTATGGCAATCAGAGAAAAAAAGAAATAAAAGGAATCCAAATTGGAAAAGAAGAAGTAAAACTGTTTTTACTGTTTGCAGGTGTCATGATACTATTCATAGAGAATCCAAAAGAGGCCACCAGAAAACTACTAGAGCTAATCAATGAATTTGGTAAAGTAGCAGGATACAAAATTAATGCACAGAAATCTCTTGTATTCCTATACACTATGAAACATCTGAAAGAGAAATTAAGGAAACACTCCCATATACCGTTGCAACAAGAAGAATAAAATACCTAGGAATAAACCTAACTAGGCAGACAAAAGACCTGTATGCAGAAAACTATAAAACACTGATGAAAGAAATTAAAGATGATACCAACAGATGGCGAGATATACCATGTTCTTAGATTGGAAGAATCAATATTGTGAAAATGACTGTACTACCCAAAGCAATCTAGAGATTCAATGCAATCCCTATCAAATTACCAATGGCATTTTTAACAGAACTAGAATAAAATATCTTAAAATTTGTATGGAGATACAAAAGACCCCGAATAGCCACAGCAGTCTTGAGGGAAAAAAACGGAGTTGGAGGAATCAGACTCCCTGACTTCAGACTATACTAGAAAGCTACAGTAATTAAGACCATATGGTACTGGCACAAAAACAGAAACATAGATCAATGGAACAAGATAGAAAGCCCAGAGATAAACCCCCACAGCTATGGTCAACTAATCTATGACAAAGGAGGCAAGGATATAAAATGGAGAAAAGACAGTCTCTTCAATAAGTGGTGCTGGGAAAATTGGGCAGCTACATGTAAAAGAATGAAATTAGAACACCACAGACAAAAATAAACTCAAAATGGATTAGAGACCTAAATGTAAGACCGGGCACTGTAAAACTCCTAGAGGAAAACATAGGAAGAACACTCTTTGACATAAATCACAGCAAGATCTTTTTTGATCCACCTCCTAGAGTAATGGAAATAAAAACAAAAATAAACAAATGGGCCCTAATGAAACTTCAAAGCTTTTGCACAGCAAAGGAAACCATAAGCAAGACGAAAAGACAACGCTCAGAATGGGAGAAAATATTTGCAAATGAATCATCGGACAAAGGATTAATCTCCAAAATATATAAACAGCTCATGCAGCTCAATATTAAAAAAACAAACAACCCAATCCAAAAAATGGGCAGAAGACCTAGATAGACATTTCTCCAAAGAAGACATACAGATGGCCAAGAAGCACATGAAAAGCTGCTCAACATCACTAATTATTAGAGCAATGCAAATCAAAACTACAATGAGGTATGACCTCACACCAGTTAGAATGGGCATCATCAGAAAATCTACAAACAACAAATTCTGGAGAGGGTGTGGAGAAAAGGGAACCTTCTTGCACTATTGGTGGGAATGTAAATTGATACAGCCACTATGGAGAACAGTATTTAGATTCCTTAAAGAACTAAAAATAAAATTACCATATGACCCAGCAATCCCACTACTGGGGTAGTGGGATGAATTTGGCGATTGGGATTGACATGTATACACTGATGTGTATAAAATGGATGACTAATAAGAAAAAAATGGATAAAAGTCGAGTGGAAATGTAAAGAAAATTCCTAGAAAAAAGAAAAATCATTTGCAGCAGCTTGCTTATGTTAATCACTTTGATGTTTGGATTCCACATAAGTTAAGCGAAAAAAACCTTCTTGACCATATTTCTGCATGTGATTCTCTACCTAGACGTAATGAAAACATTCCGTTTTCAAAACAAATTGTGACGGACGATGAAAAGTGGACACTGTACAATAATGTGGAACGGAAGTGATCATGGGGCAAGCTAAATGAACCACCACGAACCACACCAAAGGCCAGTCTTCATCCCAGGAAGGTGATGTGTATATGGTTGGATTAGAAGGGAGTCATCTATTATGAGCTCCTCCCAGAAAACCAAACAATTAATTCCAACAAGTACTGCTCCCAATTAGACCAACTGAAAGCAGCAATTGACAAAAAGTGTCCGGAATTAGTTAAGAGAAAACACATAATCTTCCATCAGGATAACACAAGACCACGTGTTTCTTTGATGACCAGGCAAAAACTTTTACAGATTGGCTGGGAAGTTCTGATTCCTCCGCCATATTCACCAGACATTTCACCTTCGTTTTCCATTTATTTAGGTCTTTACAAAATTCTCTTAATGGAAAAAAAATTCAATTCCTTGGAAAACTGTAAAAGGCACCTGGAACAGTTCTTTGCTCAAAAAGATAAAAAGTTTTGGGAAGATGGAATTATGAAGTTGCCTGAAAAATGGCAGAAGGTAATGGAACAAAAGGGTGAATACGTTGTTCAATAGAGTTCATGGTGAAAATGAAAAATTTATCTTTTAGTTTTACTTAAAAACCAAAGGAACCTTTTGCCAACCCAATATAAAAAATAATATCTATGTACAAACATCATTGCCATGTTAGATCATAATCCCCCAAGTTTGGAAGCAATCTAAATGTACAGCAGTAGGACAATGAAAAAGTATATTGTAGTACATAAGCAGTTTGTAATATTTTGCAGCTATTTATTGTGATAAATTTTGTAAGTACAAAATTTATACCATGACTGCAGTTATATTAGAATATGTATATCCTTATGGCAAAGGTCATTTGCTAAAATGAAAATGGTTACTATGTTAGGGTAATACCATTATAGGTGGTAAATTTCTTAAAACGTTTTATCTTTTATTTCATTACATAAGTGATCATTGAGCTCTGCTAGAGCACTATTACTATGTTACAGCCAGAAATTAAAAGGTTAGTAAAAAAAAAAAAGAGAGAGAAAACCTTCAGAAACTTCATAGGTTTGCGGGGAGACAATCTATTACCACATAATGAGATAGGACCTTTAGTACTTTGTTGTTGTTTTCTAATTGAGAAGTCAAAGAACTAAAAAGAGAGCAAAATAACTACGTTGTGCCTTAAACTGTCTTCTCTTTTTTCTTTCTAAGAGCATATTCGAATTGCACAGGCCCAGGTTTTAGTCTTCACTCGGATATTGTCATGCCCTATATTGCAAACTATGGCTCAGAAGAACAGATTAAGCACTTCATCCCCCAGATGACTGCAGGGAAGTGTATTGGTGCCATAGCAATGACAGAGCCTGGAGCTGGAAGGTAAATCAACATTTGGTTGGTTTTGAAATGCTGGAAGCAATGCCTTAACAGGAAATGTTTTCTCAGTACCTGCTTTATACAACACTCTGAGTGATATTCTAAGGAGGATACAAAGATGAACACATTGTCATTTCCAACCTTAGGTAACTTCAAATTCCAGTAGGAAAATAAGGCCTTATCATATACAAATAACAACACAGCAGAATGTAATTTATGTTGTATTTGAGATATTAACATAGTGTGATGTAAATAAAATGTTAGAATATGTGTTGAATTTGGGGCATGTTGAATTTTAGATGTGGTGTGACATTTCACATGGAAATGTCCAGCAGGCTATTAAAAATATGGATTTGGAAGTCTGGATACAGGCTGGGGGTGGCAATAGGCTTTAAAACCATTCATAGATAAGAAAGAATTGAAGCAATGGAAATGAATAAATAATTTAGCCATTTGATATTTACTTAATAAGTGCCTTCCATGTGCCAGGTATACAGTGGTAATCAAACCAGATGTGGTCTCTGTGCTTATTGAGGAGAAAGACAAGAAACACGTAAACAAATATATTTAAATTATGATAAGTACTGTGAAGGAAACAAGGTGCTGTGTTAGAGACTCATGGTGCATGTGTGTTTGGTGGAGAAGGGAAAAACTCATATTTAGATATGACTGCTAGGGAAGACCTATAAAAAGTGGTTATATTTAAACTGAGATCTGACAGTTGAGAAATTTGCAAGAGCAGCCATGTGGTGGGACTTGATCCTCAAAGGGTAAAGTGAAAGGATGAAAGGAGACCAAGAAGGAAACCTTGGGCATTGCATTCCATTTGGAACTGTACAGAAGATGTAGCAACAAAGACAGAAGGATTGAGTTTGAAGGAAATCTAGACAACTGCTATTTCATGAGCTCAAGGGGAAGTGAGTTTGAAAAGGCAGTAGGAGAGGAGTGAGAAGTTAGTAATGTCAAGGCCACAGAGATGTTGAGAACTGAGAAAGAGTCATGGAAGCCAGTGGTGATCTTTTGATTGTGATTTCAGGAGAGGAGAGGCAGAAGTTATTTTCGAAGGGAGTGAGATGGGTATTGAGAAAACAGAGGCAGAAAAGACAGACTGATTTTTTTCAGAGTTGTGAAAGAAAGTGTAGAGAGGGGACAGTAATTTGACAAGCCAGCATGGTCAGGGAAATGGCTTATGTTGAAGAGAGCAGTGACTAACAGGCCAATGGGAAACAGGCAGTGCAGAGGAAGAACTTACAGATGTGGCAGAAGCAGTAATTGAAAATTCAAGACTTGTTTCTGCAAGGTCAGGCCCTGATATTTTAAATTTTTTGTCAGTGCTGTTTATTTATTTATTTATATGGCTGCGGTGCGGTGTGCAGCATCTTAGTTCCCTGACCAGGAATCGAACCTGCACCCCCTGCAGTGGAAGTGCAGAGTCTTAACCACTAGACAGCCAGGGAAGTCCCAGTGCTGCTTATTATTAAATGTCTTAGTATGCCATAGTGTTACTTGGCAATTTGCTTAAATTGTACTTATCTTTCCCAGATATAAATCTATAATTAAAGGCCAATATAGAATTTTAATTTTGCCAAGATAAAAAGGTTTTGTTGGGAATTCCCAGTGGTTAGGACTTGGAGCCCTCACTGCCAGCAGCCTGGGTTCAATCCCTGGTCAGGGAATTAAGATCCCACAAGCTGCACAGTGAGGCCAAAAAAAAAAAGTTGTGTTTACTTTTTTGCCTAAAAATGTGACCTAATAGAAGTAGGAACTTAATCTTCTTCCTTTGCTTTTAAGATCACTCTCTAAGATAACTGGCCTAATGCCCAATATTCTGATTGCATCTTATTAGCTCACAATCAGTATGTTTTAGTTCCAACCCACTGTATGTCAGCTCTCATCTAGAGGCAAAAGTATCAGTGAGAGATCTTGATTTATCCCCAACTTAAACACATACCCACAAAGGCTTGCTTGATTTGTGTTTTCTTGAAAATTCTCTGTGCTTCTGTAACAAATTACACAAACTGGGTGGCTTAAAACAACAGAACTTTATTCTCTCACGGTTCTGAAGGCCGGAAGTCCAAACTTGGTATCAGTGGTCCCAAATCAAGGTATCAGCAGCCCCAAATCAAGGTATCAGCAAGGCCACAGTCCCTCCAGAGGTTCTAGGGGAGAATCCATTCCTTGATTCTTCCATCTCCCAGGGGCTGCCAACATTCCTTGCTTTGTGGCCTCATGACTCCAATCTCTGCCTCTGTGGCCATGTTGTAATGTCCCTCTTTAGTCTGTATAATCTCCCTCTGCCTCTCTCTCACAAGGACACTTGTGATTGCATTTAGGACCCATCTAGGTAATCCAAAATTATCTTCCCATCTCAAAGTCCTAAATTAATCACATCTGCAAGACCCTTTTTCCATATAAGGTAACACTTAACAGCTTCCAGAGGTTAGGACCTGCTATCTCTAAGGGTCATTATTTAGCATGATACAGAGAGTGATAAAGTGCCATGGGATATATAACACAAAGTCCATGTACAAAAAGGAGAATCAGAAAATTTTCACAAAATAAGTGATGTGGACTATTTAATATATGACGCTGTTCATTGTAGGATATCTTTGAAAATTGGAAGTGGAAACCACCTAAGTTTTCAACAATGGCAGATTGCTTTAAAAGATTCATGATGAATCCAATGCATTTGGTTTCAGGTCCCTTCCCTGATCTTTGGTCATGATTGAGTTTGTCAATGTCCCCCTTAATTTCTAGTTTTAGAAATCATACTTTATTACTTTACAGTGTATAAGAGAAGGATATCAGATATCTACCCCCTTGAGTTCTAAGTGGTTGTATCACCATGGCATGAGGTCTAGAAAGGCATGAGGCAGTAGTCAGTAATGGGGCAGTTCATGGGACCTATGGAAGCCCTGGAACGTGTTTAATTTGGTTAATCTATTTAATTTAAAAAGAAACCTTGAATCAACTTTAAAAGCCAGAAAAATGTACATGAACATCCATATTCTTGGCTTTTCTTGAAAATTTGGAACATCTGACAATACTATGTTTTTCTTATTTCTGACTCCTTATTCCTATTGGCTGGGACATAGCCCTTTAGATGGGATATGAGTTCTCCAGTCTTTTAGATGCACCACCACTTGCAGTTGTCTCCCTGAAACCATCTATTATTGAATCCTACCTGCTGGATTTCCTACTGTAAAGAAATCTCTCTTAAATCTCTCTTAAAAGATAAATGAAGAAAGCTGTCAATGTTTCCAAAAAGTAAGATGGAATACTTGTTTGTGGAAATAAAGAATATTCTTGTGTGTTTAAAAATATATATCATAACAATAATTCATATGATGAAATTCTATGCCACTAATAAAAGTTTTCTTATAGAAAAACATTAGATATTATTAAAAGACCAGGATAATATGTATGGTTCCAATTTTATAAAAATACATATATGTGTGTATCTGTTTCCATAGAAAAATACTGGAAGGTTGTATTTTTTAAATGTTTATTACAGAAGGTAAAATGTTTTTTTTATTTTTTTTCATTTTTCTCCTTTGTCTTGAATATTGCCTGTATTTTTCATATTTAAATTATGAATATTTGTTTAATTTATATCCAGAAAAATAACCATTCTACTTGTAGAGCAGGCTCTTTAGAGGATGTGGCATTTGAGACATAGTCTTTTTTTATTTTTTTTGGCCGTGCTGCTGCGTGGCTTGTGGGATCTTAGTTCCCTGACTAGGGATTGAACCTGGACCCTCAGCAATGAAAGCATGAAGTCTTAACCACTGGACCACCAGGGAATTTCCGACATAGTCTTTTAAATAGCTAAGCTTTTGAACAGTAGAGATAGGGGAAGGAACCAAAGTGAACAGAGGCAGGAAATGTACATGGGCAAATAATCTGAGGTATATAGTAGGCATTGAAATGTCTTCTGAGTCCAGTTTGAGGATCTTGGATGCGAGTTGGGCCTTGTTATGCTCTATAAAATCTAGTTAGTCTATGTAATCTCAATCAAATATTCATTTGTATAAATAGTTTAGCATTTGTCAGACATGACTTTTCAGTGCATTTGTGTGAATGTTCCTAATATTAGTTAAATGTCAATTTTTATAATGGTGTAAACAGTTTGAATTATCACTATAGATACATACTTACATAACATTTGCATAGTTCATTTATTACCAATTAATGAATTTTTTATTCTCTCAATTATAGTGATTTGCAAGGAGTGAAAACAAATGCCAAAAAGGATGGAAGTGACTGGATTCTCAATGGAAGCAAGGTGTGTAAAGATGGGCTTCCATAGCCCTCCTCCCCAGAGTCATGCTGTGGGTAACAAAGCCTCAAAGGCTACGCATCATTGAGTCTCTCAGATCTAGGGACTCACACAGGAATTGAGTTTACTTGAGTTGGCACAGGAATTGAACTGCTTTGTTTTGGAGACAGTAAGAATTGTACAACATTTATATTATGTGAGATCTATTCCTCTTCTATGTTCCTTTTGCATGCCCCCTCACTAATATGAAAAACGTTTTAGCTTCCAAACAGCCCTTATCAAACCAGAAAAGGAAAAGGTGAGGTTCACATTGTCCAAATAGGGGACAAACAATAGTTAATAGTTAATGAATTTTTTTTTTTTTTTTTTTTTTTTTTTTTTTTTTGTGGTACACGGGCCTCTCACTGCTGTGGCCTCTCCCGTTGCGGAGCACAGGCTCCGGACGCGCAGGCTCAGCGGCCATGGCTCACGGGCCCAGCCACTCCGCGGCATGTGGGATCTTCCCAGACCAGGGCACGAACCCGTGTCCCCTGCATCGGCAGGCGGACTCTCAACTGCTGTGCCACCAAGGAAGCCCAATAATTAATGAATTTGATGTTGATAAGAAGTGGAGGAAAAGACTTATAAATAAATATCAAGAAGAGTTTCAAAAGATTTTAGGAAAGATATTTCTGATGGAATTTGAGAGCCCTTCAACCTTCCTGAGCCTCACATCAACCCACTGATAAGATTGGAGAGCACCTCTGATTAAGGTTACAGACAGGCTCAGAAGTAAATATATCCTTCAAAATCTAATATCACTGATGGCAGAGATTTTTGTTTACCTAAAACTGTGTCTACTATACACTCAGTAACTATTTGTTGTTGACTGAATATTAAGTGAAGAAAAGATATTCATTGTCTACACTAAGGAAATCTTGCAAAAAATGTTTCAAAGCCTGGTGAAGAACTAATTTTTGTTTTTTTTCCTTCAACGTTTAAAAAAATTTCTTATTAGTTTTAGACTAATACCTTTGCATTTGCAAAATCACAAGCTTGAATATTGTGACACTTAAATTGCTATGAAATTTTCTAAACAGTCACTTTCCGTACTTACATTGTTAAGGACTAATAACAGTTTGTGGACTGGCAAACTGTTCATCAGTCTGATGAATACGTTTTGAGTAGCCAGTTCTAAAGATCATTCCATTATCTAGTTTCATAGTTATTATACAGAAAAACAATGTCTGTGGTGTCAAATAAATTTGGAAAACATGCTCTACTTCTCACTTTCTGAGAGGCTGATATGCATCATGAACTTATAAGAGTTGGATATAGTATGTCTTTTGCCCTAGGAAATTCTCTTTTTATAGACTATCTTGAGTCACTGTTGTTTTTCAAATATACTTTATGAAATATCCATCTACATTATTCATACTAAGGATAATAAAGCACTAACTGTGATATATAGTCAATTAACTCTTTGCACACAGAAAGCTTGTTTTGACAGAAGAATAGGGTATTTGGTCAAAAGTGAAATGGGAACCACGCTCTTCTATGACTCCAGCTTTCTAAGCAGGCCCAGTCTGCTCAATTAGACTCTTTGGTGGGAACCACCCAGGAAAGTACCTCTGATTTTCAAAAATTCCATTAGGAAAAACAAAAACTTTAGAGGAAGCAAAAGTAAAAGAATGAGTAAGTAAATATACTACATCAATAAGATGATCTAATATGCACCCATTAAAGCATCAACACAAAATTTTTAGTGGTATAGGAAAATAATTATATTAAGTGAAAAGATTATACTAACATTTAAGTGAAGTATGCATATAAAATGTAAATATAGAATAATTTCAACTATATTAAAAGAAAAAAAAGGCCAGAAAGGAAGTTCACAATGATATTTATATGATGGACTCATGGAAGATTTTTTTCCCTTTTTCTTTATAACACTTTTTCTTTATGTACTATCTATACAACATCTACAAACAGCGTATGGTATAGGCATTCAATACCAAAAAATAAAATAAAAATAAAAAAATAATGACCTCACTAGGGTTAATCTCAGCCCTATTAAAAGTTTTGACTTTCATAATTAGGAAAGAAATCAAGAAAGCCCTTGCTTACAAAGAGAATTCTCTTATAATTTTATTAGGAAAGAGGATCAGTCATGGTAGAAATACTCACATTAGATATTAGTAACATAAAGGTACTAATTCCTGGGTGCTCTGTGATTAAAAACAAACAAAAAAGCACTATTTCAGCAATTCAACTGTGGCAACTACACAAATGGTCATTATTATCTTAGACAGGAAATTTGGAGGCCTGAATGGTTTTTGAGGAAGGGAATGGTGTAATGGAGAAACACTGTAGAAAAATTTTTTACCATGATTTTTTTTTTTGGGGGGGCCCACTGTGTTGCATGCGGGATCTTAGTTCCCTGATCAGGGATCAAACTTGTGCCCCTGAAGTGGAAGTGCAGAGTCTTACCAACTGGACCACCAGGGAATTTCCTAGAATTATTTTTTTATTATTATTTTTTTTTCGGTATGCGGGCCTCTCACTGCCGTGGCCTCCCCCGTTGCGGAGCACAGGCTCCAGACGCGCAGGCCCAGCGGCCATGGCTCACGGGCCCAGCCGCTCCGCGGCATATGGGATCCTCCCAGACCGGGGCACGAACCCGTATCCCCTGCATCGGCAGGCGGACTCTCAACCACTGCGCCACCAGGGAGGCCCTAGAATTATTTTTGAGGAATATATTTTTCTCATTTATTCAACAAACATCCTTGAAGGCCTCCTATATGCCAAATACTATACTAAGCACTGAGGATAGATATATGAATAGGAAATAGTCCCCGCCCTCAAGGAGCTCCTAGTACAGAGAGATGTTGAGGGTCTTTTATTATTGTGTCACTTACAACCATACCATCATCATTGCCTTCATTTGCTGTCATGTAGATAACACTAACATCATTGGCCCACTTCCCATTATTTGTAAGAATCAGTGCTCTGGATTTTAGAGCATAAATCTTATTATAAAGGACATGGATGGTAGGTGATGAGGGTAACCAACACCATTTTATACCTGTACTATTTCAAAGAGACAGAGACAAAATTAGATCATTTGAATATAGCTTGGAAAATGCTAAGATGATGGTAAATTCAGGATGCTATGGGAGCACTTAACCCAGCTTGGGGAATTTGGAAAGACTTTTTGTTTTTGTTTTTTTCAGCCACGCTGTGTGGCTTGCAGGATCTTAGTTCCCTGACCAGGGATTAACCTGCGCCCTCGGCAGTGAAAGCGTGGAGTCCTAACCACTGGACCGCCAGGGAATTCCCTGGAAAGACTTTTTGGAAGAGGTGATGTCTGAACTTTGTCCAGGATGAGTAGGATTCATTGTAGCAGAGTTAGGAAGGAGCCCCCCAAGTAGAGGAAACAAGATTTCCAAAGACCCATAGATGAGGAAGACCTTAGAATATGGGGGACAGCAAGTAATGCAGTAGAGCTAACCTACAGAAAAGAAGTGAGGGGAAAATTGGATAAGAGATAAGGCAGGAATGTAAGCTAGTGCCAATATGTGATGAGTTTTATATGCCCTGCTAAGATTTAGAATTTATCCTGAAGCTATGAGGAGGTATTCAAAAAGTTTCAGATGTGAAAGTAGTATGATTAGATTGCATTTTTGAAAGATCCCTCTGACATCATAATGGATAATAGAGTTGCACAGAGATCAGTTGTAGGAACTTAACCAGGAAATGATGAGGCCCAAAATAAGGTAATGGCAATAGAAGTGAAAGGAAGTGAATGGATTTAAAAAGTGTTGAAATGGGTTAGAGAGAACTAGATGTCAAATTGAATATGAAGCAGGATAATAATGTGATTTACTGACACCATTCACTGACACAGGGAAAATAGATTGATACTCAAGATTAAATAGGAGTAGGGGTGAGAAGGTATGTATTCCTTGAGTCATCAGGTGGAACTATCCAGAAGCAGGTGTGTATACAGGTCTGGAACCTAGCAAGAAATTTGGCTTAGATAAAGATTTGGAGTCATCAGCATATGGATAGCAACTAAAACAATGGAAAGTGGCTGAGAGGACCCAGGAAAGATACAGAGTGAAAAGATAATTATTCATATTTGCTCTGTGTATATTTGTTTTCTGAATAAATATTATCTGATAAACTAATATCTCTTTTTTATTTTATCCCTTCTTAATCAGCATCTTCCTTATTTAGGCCATTTGGAAAGAGGTAGGCCATCCATCATGAAATCGAAACTATGCCTTTTCAGAAACTGATAAATCTGAAAGTACAAATACTTTAATAGTATCGTGCCATTCAAAGGAGATTCCGTTTTCTCACCTGAAACTTCTTTCTAAAATATGGTTTATCATTTTTATAGACAATTTTGTTTTAATTGGAAAAAAACATAATAATGTTAATTATTATTATTATTTACAATACTAATAGTGGGAAGAAAATGAATAGAGTTCATTTTTGAAGCATTGGATAATTTCCCCCTACTCTTTAATAACCTCATGTATGAATAATCAACACTGCAGATATTCAGAGAGAGTACAGAGAGAGGTATTAAGCATGTTTTGTCCGCTTTAGTCTTCTTGAGTATTCTTTCCCCTGATCATGACTTACACGTGGACCTGAGTTATTGTGGAGCATCACAGTATACTTGGGGTTTTTCAGGTATTCATCACTAATGGGTGGCTAAGTGACGTTGTGATCGTAGTGGCAGTCACAAATCGTGAAGCTCGCTCTCCTGCCCATGGCATTAGCCTTTTTCTGGTGGAAAATGGAATGAAAGGATTTGTCAAGGGACGAAAGCTACATAAAATGGGACTAAAAGCCCAGGTAAGTCATAATGTAAATTTGTTTTCATAATATAAATCATTTATAAATATAATTCATATTTATTATTTATAAATAATTGAGTTTACTCAATTATGCTTTATATATAGAACTACATATAGCACAATCATATCTTCCTTCCTATGCTGGATTCTTAAAATATGCTTTTCAGAAATGATTATGGTAATTTATTCCACTGTTTATGCAACTGTGGTCAGCAATGGAAGTGAATCAGGGTATTTTGAAAATCTGCTTTAGAAAATTAACTGCGTGATAATACCCTCTATTTTTGAAATTGTAGAAAATTATGAAATAAGAACAGAAAATATTTTCTCTACTATTTGATAATTATTTGGTAATTTTTCATTACCAAAAAGAAAAACATGTTTTACTTGATATGCATTAGAAATCCTTAGTCCTCAGTACCTGCAAGACTGGACAGTATTAGAGCTAGAATGACAGTGTACTGCAGTGGGAAAGCCGCTTTTGGAATCAGATAGACCTGGGTTTGAATCCCTGGTTTACCACTTACCAGTTGTGATCATTAACCACTCCAACTTGGCTTCCAGTTTGTTTTGTTTTTGTTTTTTCAATGGAAATAATAATCACCTCATCAGGTTATTAGGAGATTTCAGTGAGATAATTCTGTACTCAATTGTATGATCTCTTAGGATACTGCAGAATTATTCTTTGAAGATGTACGTTTGCCAGCGCGTGCCCTACTTGGAGAAGAGAATAAAGGCTTCTATTACCTCATGCAAGAGCTTCCACAGGTCAGAAGTATTAAAGAGTCCGTCTTTTGATTAGATAATGGATTGGAATAGAATAATATAGAACTATATAAATCCATGCATACAAAACTTGTGATATAGCCAGTCGTTTGAGTATAACTTGAAGTTTTAAAAATATATATATGACTTTTGTAGTCTGGACATGTGAATAACTGAACTCAGGGGTATCCAATCAAAGCTTATAAGTGAATCAGGAAAATAAGATTTTCAGTTCTATGATTCCTTCTTGGAATGATTTTAGTGTCTTAACTACAAATCAAGAATTTTTAGCTCTTTGTAACGAAATATCAGCCAAAATATTTACCAGTTTTTTTTTTTTTAATAATACCTGGGAATCAAAGAAAGCTGTTAAGTTCAGACTAAAAAGTTTTAGCCACATAGGGTCAGCCCTCACTTCTGTGTTTTTTGGAGTATGGTTGCTGAGTGATTATTGAGCCTCGCATGTCAGCATAAGAGGATGCATCTGTCTGGTGACAACCACAGCATGCACTAAACATGAAATGGGACAAGGACTAGGAACACTGGCACAGAATAGAATATGAAAATCACCAACAAGATGGAATTAAACTGACTATGGATACTTTGCACTAGTTCAACCTATGCCCTTTAAAATGTTGATTTCCTCAGGTATATTAGATGTGTGGTATGCAGAGATCAATAAATAAAAATCGACAACTTTGGAATTTCTTTTCCCATAGATGAGTAAAGAGAAGAGGAAAATAAATTACTTATATACCTATATAAAGACAGTCATTCATAAAAATAAAATATTTTTAGAGACATATATGTGTCAAAATAGTCTTAGAAATCTCAGTGGGAGACTTTCCTTATAGTTAAGAAATAATCTTTAGGAGTTTTATAAAGACTATGCAATTTATTTTCATTGAAATCATGTGAAAATCACTTGTGTAATTAGAATAATGTTCAAGACCTAATTTTGGGGTTATAGGAAAGGCTACTGATTGCTGAGTTGGCAGTTTCAGCCAGTGAATTCATGTTTGAAGAAACCAGGAACTACGTTAAACAAAGAAAAGCTTTTGGAAAAACAGTCGCACATATACAGGTAAGCTTGTCATTAGTATTAGATAGTATCAATTTACTCATCTGAAATGGGTCTAGGCTAAACATGAATATGGAGTAATTTTCATACAGGTGGTATCGACTGAAAAAATATGCACAACTTAAAAGTTGAGAATTATGTTTTATTTGGTGCACAACACTAAGCATGTAAGCACGAAATACAGACTCTCAGATAGCTCTGAGGGACTGTTCCAAAGAGGTAACAAAGAGGCGGAGCCAGGGTATATAGGAGTCTTGCAACAGAAACCAGGTGGTCGGAACATCAAAAGATCACTGTTAATTAAAGAAAACCAGGCTTCTCAAAGTAATGATTTATCACTTTTCTATGTATGGGAAGATCCAAGAGTCTGGGCTCATTGAAATTACTCCTCTGATATGCACCTTAACTATCTAGGGCCAGTAGTATCCTGCTTTTCTCCATCCTGACTCCCCTCAGGGTGCACATTTGGGGGCTGCTGCAGTGGCTTCTGGCTTGATGGCTGCAACATCCATTGTTTATCTATGTGGCAGGCAACATTTTTCATCCACAGTGACATTAGAATCCATGGAAGTGGATGAGATCACTTAGGGACAGAGTAGAGATTAAGACAAAAGAGATCCTAGGACAGAGTCCTGAGAAAAAAAAATTACAAGATTTAAAGGTTGAGTAGGAAACTAAGAGCCTGCAAGGAAAACTGAGACAGCTAGAAAGGAGAAAGCAAATCAGGCAAGTATTGTTGTAGAAGCCAAGAGAAAAGAGGATTTCAAGTGGATGGAAGCTACTTAGAGGGAAAATAAGATGAAGGTCAAAGAGTGCCCATTGGACATAATGATATGGAGGTTATTTCATAAGAGCCATTAATGGACTGGTGTGGTGCCAGACCCCAGTGAGTAGAGCAGTGAATGGAAATGAGGAAGTCAAGATACTGATGACTGGCAACTCTTTCCTGAGTTTGGCTGTGAAGTAGCTGAGAGAAAGGATGGTAACTAGAGGGCAAGAAGAGGAGGGTGGGGAGGGAGTGAGGGAAATATTTGGAGATCAAGTGAAATATTTGGAGATCATTAATTTTTGTTATTATTATTAGGATGAGAATGCTAGAGCATATTTTAATACCTAGACAAAGGATTTAGTAAAGAGGGAAAGATTGTAGGTATGGAGAGCATAATTAACTGCATATGATCTTTGAGACAGTGTGAAGGTGTGGATGCCAAAGTTTCAATACATGGAAAGATAGGCCTTCCCATCCCGACAGGAGAGGAGTTTCCTCCACTGAAACAGGAAGGAAAGAGGAAAGGATGAGCAAGGGTTCAGCTCCCTTGGTAGAAATTGCAAAAGCTCTCTTCCAGAGACTTCCGTATCTTTCCTTATCAATAGGGAAGAAAGAGATGTGAGTGAATGGGGCATGGAGGTAAGGAAGGTTTGAAATACCTTCTTCAGAGTGAGGGACTGAACTAACTAGAGACACTTACAGCAAGCTTCCTGGCAGTACTGAGGACCCAAGTCAGGTTAATGATCATGCACTTATAGCGGAACATTCTGCTTTTTTGTATATTAGCTTTACTAAAAGGGTTTTGCTCCCCAGGTTCAAGCACAGAGAAGGTGGATGATTGTGTTTAAACTTCCTGGGTTTTGCCAAGAAGTTTAAGTTTATTTGCAGAAGAACTCAGTATATGGTAGCCATAATCACTAAAATATCAATCAAATTTTAGACCCTCTAGTCTCTCCTTAAAATGAAGGAAGTTTTTAAGTAATGCAGTCATCAAAAAAACTGGAGTTGGAAGTTTAATTGAAAATTTATAAGTGGAATGTCTTGGCTGAAAGGTGTTGTGAAGGGAAAGGGAAAGATGAAATACTTTGGTAACTTTTTAGGACAGCATTATAGAAGTTAAGTTTAGGTGTGGTTTAAACCCTGGTACAGCTACTTAAGTCTCTGTGGTCTATGCAAGTTGTATTATCTCTCTCAGAAGTACTTTCTTACTGTTAAGATGTGAGTAATATGAGTAGCTACCTCATAGAGTTGTTATGAAGATTAGGTGAGATAATACCCTTCTAATAAAGTGCTTAGAGTATTTCCTGGAAAAGCGAGCTTTCATTAAAGTTAACTATTACAGTTGACCCTTAAACAACACAGGTTTGAACTGCACAGGTCCATTTACATGTGGATTTTTTTCAATAAATATATTGGAAAAACTTTTGGAGATTTGTGGCAACTTAAAATGTGCAAACGAACTGTATAGCCTAGAAATCTCGAAAAAAATTAAGAATAAAGGTATGGCACGAATGCATAAAATATGTGTAGATACTAGTCAATTTTAGCATTTACTACCATAAAATATACAGAAATTTATTGTGAAAAGTTAAATTTATCAAAACTTATGCACACAAACACTTATAAATCATACGCAGTACAACTGATTACACTAGGCTACCATAAAGCAATCATATTGCTGTTTCTTTGTTATTGATGCACGAATCTTTTTACCGATAAATAAATTACATTTCTTTTTCATGTAATCTTTTCATTTTGAGAAATGTTGATATACATGATTTGTTTCACTGAGCAAGTATGTATTGATTGCCTTCTGAAGGTTGTGTGTTCAAATGTAATTTGATAGGCATGACTCCGGAAATACACACTATAACCTCCTAGCAACACAAAGAGAGTGATACTACTCGGTATCACTCTGACTTTCCCAACTGTATCCGAAGTGGAATTAATGTCATTTGCTTCTCAAAATGTTTATTAAAATACTCATGCCTTTAGCCCTATTCTGGATACTATAAAAAGTGAACCAAACAGACATATTTTTCCATCCCCTTGGTAATCTACACTTCCTGTGTTTATGAACTTCATATAAAATTACAACAAAAATGACTATAATATTACCGAGATTGCCTGTATAGCTCAGAACATTAAATGTTATTTGACATTTAACCATGAAAAAACTAGAAAATCGGTATAATATTTACCCATAGGAGAAAAAATTTCTTCCAAAATATTTATTTAATAATATATATGTGTATATATGTATTTTGATAGCAAAAAGAAAAGAAATATTCTTAATCTTTTTCAAAGCAAGTGCCATTTTATTGCTGCCTTCTTTCAAAGGTAGTTTACTAAAATTTCACTAGGTGGCAGTAGCATTCTGCTTCCACACATATCTATAGCATTGATGGGAGCCATATTGTTTTCCAAGTATATATGTGGTTCTGAGATTTCTGAGATATTTCTTCTAATCTTCTTTTTTATATAAATAAGTATCTTTGAATAATATTTTCATATTCAATCTAGATATGTATTCAGAGAAGATAAATAACCAATAAGTGCTTATACCTCCTGTTACAGAGCTGGATATACAATGGTTCCAGTATTAAATTGAAATAAGAGACCTTTAAATGTTATGTTATATTTGGCCACATCTCATTTTTATGGCCATATAACGATTCAGTTTCCTTTCTCTTTGATATTCTTGAATTTTGAGCCTTTCTGACCACTTGGATGCGTTTCACGAAATTTATTTTCTTTTTAAAATTTTTTTTAGTAGATCTTGAGTTTTTAACTTAATTGTGATGCTATTTATTTATTTGTGGCTGCATTGGGTCTTCATTGCTGTGCGTGGGCTTTCTCTAGTTGTAGCGAGCGGGGGCTACTCTTCATTGCGGTGTGCGGGCTTCTCGTTGTGGTGGCTTCTCTTATTGCGGAGCACGGACTCTAGGCACGTGGGCTTCAGTAGTTGTGGCACACGGGCTCCAGTAGTTGTGGCTAGTGGGCTCTAGAGCGCAAGCTCAGTAGTTGTGGTGCGTGGGCTCTAGAACACAGGCTCAGTAGTTGTGGGCCACGGACTTAGTTGCTCCGCGGCATGTGGGGTCTCCCGGACGGGGGATCAAACCTGTGTCCCCTGTATTGGGAGGCAGATTCTTAACCACTGCACCACCAGGGAAGTCCCTAAAATTTACTTGCTTTTTAGAATGGAGACCTACCATACTTAAGTTGTGATAGTTATAGGATTTTCATGTTGTCTCATCCATACTCTCCATAGCTGCTGTCAAGTCTCATGATTTTCTATGGAATGGACAATACAATAGTAAAATTCAGATATTAAATAATGATAATGTCTGTCATTGATTGATGTTCTCTATATGCCAGGCACTGTGCCAAATGGATTGTCTTTTTTTTTCTTCACAACTCCATATAATAAATATTATATTTGTCCTTATTTTACAGATAAGGATATTGAGGCATGAAGTGGTTAAATAACATGCCCGAGATTAAAAAAGTATTTGAGCTCTGGAACCTACACTCTTAACCCATTCACTAGTTTTACTACCCAGAAATCTAAGGTAGATAGACTTTTTCTTTTCTCACCTCTTTCACCCAGGGACAATGAAGTGAAAATTCAGTGTTCTTTTCTAACACAAGCTTTAGTTATTTCTTGTGTGGTATGTGCTCTCGATTCTAAGGGGACAAAATATTAGGAAAAAAATAGGAGAGGTAACAAATAACACTTCTTCTTTACATTTTTCCAAAAAGGGAATATTTAGTTCTTAGACCTTGAGTGTGGGGTTAATTAACTATAAAATCAGGTAGCAAACCTAAGTTGTTATAGTTTATACTTGAGTCGTAATATATTACAGTACATCTAAGGGTGATGTTTAAATGGAATACTGGGCTCAATAACTTCTCCAAGGGGTCTTCCAATTCCATAATTCTATGATTCTAAGAACTGTGTTATTCAGAACTCTTAAAGAGATGCCATCTGATCCACTTTGCAACTTTAGGGAAATTTTTTTAAATAAAATGCTAGCTGCAGTATTATCTATGAGTGACTATTAATGAATGTTAAAAAATATTGCTGTGAGCATGCTGATCATTCACCAAAAGCACCTGCTAATAATGTGTGGTACAATTATTACCTACCATTCATTAGAGAACAATTTCTGAAAGCATGATGCAGTGTTTGCCATGAAGAGCAAAGACTAACTCTGTTTGGTAACACCCAACTCAATGCCAAGAGTATGTAAATATTTTATCTCTTATCCCCCCCGAGAGTAACTTATGCACTCTTGCTGGCACTAATTCTGTCAAACCTGTGGACCTGAATGCCCTGAAGCAAGAATTTTCTAAATGAGCCCATTCTGGTCTGAAATTTAACTTCAGCTTCTAGAACCTCCTAGCATTTCCATAGAAACAGCTCTCTTATGAGGTAATTGGTCTTAGAGATCTTGATTCTCTCATATTGTAAATAGTGAGTAAGTTCTCAAATGTGCCATCACAGGGTGGGGAGGTGGTGTGCAATAGTATCTTGAGACTTGTCAGATTCCCCCTTATGTTCCAAATGAAGTGTCATGGGCAGTGTCATTGACCTACACCAAAAGTAAGCTAAGACCTCAGTTTCAGGGATTTTCATGGAATATATAGTCATCTGTGTTCAATATATGGAAGGGTATTCCCCCACTTTTTCATTTCCTGTTGCATCTTCAGATTCTTCTGTGAGTACACTTGGATGTGTGGGGTGGGGGTGGGAAACTTTGTGCTGATTAAAGGTTAGAGATTTGGCCTCATTAAATAGAAATGGATAGAAAGGGAGGTAGAAAAAGTAAGAGAAAGTATGAGAGAGGAAGAAAGTTTTGGTAAACCTGGCATGTTCTAAATTAGAGGCCAGGATACAAGAGGTGGAAAAGTGTAGTGCCAGCCTCCCCACTGCTTGGCTTTAGAATCATTAGATGCCAGTCATATTGTCTATTTCTAGAACAGGATGGAGTAAGCCCAAGCGAAAGGCAGTCAGTTTGAGTTTTCCATCAGTGTAGTAGTTATGTTGATACACATATGAGGAGTCTGTCCCTCAGAGCTCCTTTTCCAGCTGAAAACACCCTGGTCTTGCCTGGTCCTGGGTCTTATTATACTCCTTTTCTACTCTTTTCCAGAAATGGTAAGAACCCAAACTGTCTCCACTACAATGATGCTTTTAAGGGTTTTGTTTTGTGGTTTGAGATTGCTGTAACAAGTAGCAAAGGCAGGTCAACATCCTCTGAATATCTGGTCCAGGAAGCCTTCTTTTGAGAATTCAGTCATGGCTTTGAACTTGCCATTGCATACGTTGGGTGCATTCATAATTTCTAGTTTGAGTTTCACTGTGCCACCAAGTTAGTGCCATTGTCATTAACTTCCATGCCTTTTATTAGCCACAGTGAAGGTCTCACTCATAAATTCCAAGCAGAATGATCAAAACTCTGTTCCTATCTGAATTTCCACAAGGAAGATAGAGCCAGCTGACCATAGCTGAGCCTTGAACTTGAGATCAACTAGAACGGGGTGTATTTTTGGAGGTTACCCAAAATGGAAAGCCAGCAGTATTTCAAATTCAAGCCAGTTTCCTGAAGGTGGTTCAAGAGTTGGTGCCAAAGAGACCACATGAAAACTCAGAGTTCAAGGTGTGAGAGCCAAGAGTCAGGAATGCAAGAAAATTTGATTGAAGTTAGAGCAATCAAGAACAATTGAGGATGGTCTAGATAGAATGATTTCCAAGAATACTATTGGTTGTCTGTGGCCAACAGGAGGAGGTATATATGTATGTTATCGTTGACAATTCCAGACCATTCAGTTCAAGTTAGAGACTGTGCAAGCTATTGAGAGAGATAAGAGGGAGGGTGGGGAAAGGTGGAAGAGGTTGGGGGGTACTGGACTTTGATGTCATGAGTGTTCTGATTCTGTTATTCTCCCATTGCATTCTACAGATCTAGATTAAATACTTTGCAATATAAAATAATAATGTCTAATAAATATTTTTGATGTTGTCTCTCCAGCTTGTTATTTTATTACTTTCCTCCAAGACAAAAAAGCAGAAAATGTGTATACTTAATTTCATTAATAGAGAAAAATTCTTCATGGATTTAGATTCTGGACAAAAATAAGTGTTTTCAACAGCTGTACCTAAAGGACTGTACCTCAAAATGGTGTTCACCCATTAAAGTCATGCTGTTTTTTGAAAAGTTCCCTAGATGGTCTAAATTTTTTAACCTAAAACATGAAATGTTATTTATCTGTTTATCTACTTTTGCATCTTATCTTTTAGTACAAGTTTTCTTAGCAATGAAATGTAGTGAGTTTTTAATTTGAGCTGTTTAGTTAACATATGCCTCTTTTTTGGAGAAAAAAAACAGTAATTCCACTTTTGTTTTGCTCTAAAGATATTTTACTGTATAATTTTTGATATGCTAAGTGACTCAACATATGCTCTTCTCCTATGCTCATCTTTTCCTTTCATTTCCTTTAAACTCAAGACGGTGCAGCATAAGCTAGCAGAATTAAAAACACACATTTGTGTAACCAGAGCTTTTGTGGATAGCTGTCTCCAGCTGCATGAAACGAAACGTCTGGACTCTGCCACTGCTTCCATGGCAAAATATTGGTATGCATGCTATGGTAATTAAAATGTGGTGTTTGCACAGATTGTTATGGAATTCTTCCAACTTGAAACTCAGCCTTGAGGGTCTTAAAGGAAGAAGGCTAAGTAAATGAAAACTAGCAATAAGAACCACCTTTTTAAAAAATGCTGAAGGGCCCCATTAAACATATAAATTTATAATGTGCTACAACTTACTCAAGTTGGTTTTTAACTTTTAGCTTGCCATTGAAAGTAAAATATTAAGAGACTAAAATAGGATGACTGATTAGTTCATTCAAGTAGTAGTTTAATCTCAAATTATCTGAAGAGTGACAGTATAGTGAGATCACAAAATTACAGTAATACTTAGAGTCCTGAGATAGAGTCCCAATTCTTTCATTAAATAGCTGCAATTAAATTAAATTATTTCTGGGCCAACATTTTGATATCTGTGAAATGAGTAGGTTGGGCAGGATTTTTCTATTTAAGATGTTTTCCAGATCTAAGAAAATTTTCTGAAGATTTGACTGTCCAATCAAAAGTTGTACATGCTCTATTAAGCAAAAGGAAAAAAATGTCCTATAGAATGAATTTCATTTGTATTAAAGGTGATTAGCAATGGTATCAAAGATGTGTTAATGAAAAAAGACCCCTATAAGGCTTTTGTATATTTTAAGATTTAAGAACATAGTTTAAATCAAATTCTGGAAATGGGTTTTGTTTCCTCTTTGAAAAACAAACATTCTCACATCTCATTAACCCAAAAATAACCTGGAAAAAATTCCTGTCATTATTCATTAACTTGTGTTCAGTTCAGTCAGAAGTAGAATGGGGAAATATGCAGAATAGTGGTTTATGTAATGATTCCAAAATAATAAAGTTGCCAGGTTGAAAAGTCATGTGGAATTACTAGAAACTTGCACTTTTGTGGGGGACATTTTACACTTACATTTAGAGCAAGTTTTTTGACTAGTGGGAAAAAGAGTAAAAATATTTTAGATAAGATATTTTTGGAAAAAGAGATATTTGGATAGCTGTTGGCCTTATTGTTTTTTGAAAACACCACGTTTATAGACATACTGGTATTTCATATTGGAGCAGAGGGAGCAAGTAGTTTTAACCCAGCAAATATTTTACTAAAATACTCGCCAAATACAAAAATGTATAGAATTCCAAATATCATTGCCCCCTGAATCTTGTCTGTTAATCATTATATTGTTACTGTATTTCTCAGGAACATCCTGACCTGTCCTATGGCTTGAGTTAAAAATTATTTTTTATAGGAAAATGTGTCTATGCTTACCTTTTCTTTATATTTCCCACTGTTGAAAGTAATTTGAAAAGATTTTGAACTAACTTGTATTTTATGTTAAGATGAATAAAGTTCCTACCAGTCATCTCATGGATTTTAACAATAGTTAAAATTGTTGTGATAAGATCAGAAAAGGGTATTTCTCAAGCATCTCATGTTAATATACATATACTTCAGGAATAATAATTCCCAAATAATCTTTAATAAGTTTCCTATATGATAGTAGGTACTTTAATAGAGGTCTGCCCTCTTAGGTTTTCACTTTTACTTTCAGTTTATTTCTGAAAAAAATTTTTTTTCAGTTACTAAAATTCAGAATTGCAACCTTTAGGTAGGAAGTGACACATTTGAAGAAAAAAACACATATTACACAAGGCAAAAGAAAATAGATGACTGTATAATTATTCAGTTAACTTAGATCACATAGAGAATCTGCATAAATTAGACCAAATTCAAGTTTTTACTATATTCTTTTCAGGCTTAAGGTAGCCAACACCTAATAAATAGTCTAAGCTTTCTATATTTTGTTTCTAGACTTAACAAAAACCCAGCCAGAAGTATAATTGATGAAGAAAGTATTTGTTATATGAAAATTCTCTTGAGATTTATTTCACGTGGAATTTATATCAATCTTCTCTGGTTGGCTAATATGCCTAATTTTAATTGTTTGATAAATATAAGCATTTAAATAATCATAAATAATTTTTTTCCTGATTGTAAAGCAGCTCATGAAAATCATTTCAAATGTTCCTTTTCTGCTTTTTATTTTGGTCATCTAGGGCATCTGAGTTACAGAACAGTGTAGCTTATGACTGCGTGCAGCTGCATGGAGGTTGGGGATACATGTGGGAGTACCCAATTGCAAAGTGAGTATGCCTGTTGTGTTACACTCTTCTGGGTGGTGTGAAGAGAAAGGAAAATTTCTTTAACTGTCCTTTGTCCATTGAGTACAAAGGGAAAGGAGGTGCAAAATCTTTGTATTTTTCAACTGACTATGGAGTGTGTTCAAGTAGATAGAAACAGCTTCACGTTATCAGCTCACCACTAGGATTTTGTCATATTTTTAAAAAGTGAAGATGTACTGCATTATACAATATACTAAATATAAATGTAAATAAATATAAATATATAATATACTAAAGCTTTATTTGAATCATAATACAGAGGGATTAATATCACTTTTTTATTGTTGAATAATATTTTATTATAATTGATTATGGTTAATTATTCAGGTTTTTTCTAGTTTTTTACTGTGACAGTGCCACAATAAACGCCTTCATACATTTATCTTAGATACATGTGTGTTTGATTACAACAGGACAAAGTCCCAAAAGTAGTACTGCTAGTTCAAAAGTATGCATATTTTAAATTTTAATGCATTTCCAGATCATTTCCTCCAGTTTGAAGCAACTCATACTCAAATGAACAAAGTCTAAGGATGACTTCTCCTAAGCTATGAATGTTATTGCCCTTTAAACTTTAAGTGAATCTAATGGGTAAAGAATAGGTTATTATTCTTCCTTTAATTTACATTGACTATTAATTATTTTATTTTGTTTTATTTTATTTTATTTTATTTTACTGTATTAAGAGCACTTAACATGAGATCTACCCTCTTCACAAAATTTTAAGTGTTCCATACAGTATTGTTAGCTGTAGGCACAGTGCTGTACAGCAGGTCTCTAGAACTTATTCATCTTGCTTAACTGAAACTTTATGCCCATTGATTAGTAACTCCCCATTTCCCCCTCCTCTTAGCCCCTGGCAGCCACCATTCCTCTTTGAGTCTATGAATTTGACTATTTTAGATACCTAATATAGGTGGGATCATGTAGTATTTGTCTTTCTGTGACTGGCTTATTTCACTTAGAAGAATGTCCTCAAGGTTCATCCAGGTGGTGACATATTGCAGAATTTCCTTCTTTTTAAGGTTGAATAGTATTCCATTATATGGTATACTACAGTTTCTTTATCCATTCATCTGTCCATGGACATACAGGTTGTTTCCACATCTCGGCTGTTGTGAGTAATACTGTATTGAACATGTGAGCGCTAGCATCACTTGGAGGTCTTGATTTCAATTCTTTCAAATAAATACCTAGAAGTGGGATTTCTGGATCATATGGTAGTTTTATTTCATTTTTTGATGAATTTCCATACTATTTTTCGTAGCAGCTGAGATGCACCACTTTGCATTCCCTCTAACAGTGTGCCAGTATTGCAGTTTCTCCATATCCTCGACAACACTTGTCTTTAGGCTTTTTTGTTAATAGCCATCCTGACAGGTGTGAGATGATATTTCGTTGTGGCTTTGATTTACATTTCCCTCGTGATTAGTGACATTGAGCATTTTTTCATATACCTTTTGGTTGTTTGTATGTCTTCTTTCAAAATATCACTTTTTTAAAACTAAAAAAAAAAGACAATATAGAAAAATTAACCTGCATATAAAAAGGATCTAAGTTGTCATGTCTTAAATTTTTTATTGTGTATTTTGCTCTAAAAATAAATCAAAAGTATTATTTTTTTCTAAGTAGAATTTGTACTTCCTTCAACTTTAAAATAAATTAAATATAGCCTTTTTATTGTATTACATATGAATATTCTTATCATTTCGAAGCAGTACTTGTTTGTCAGTAGGCAGCATCCTCTTCCGTATTTCTTCCTCCATCTCCATAATTTCTTCTTTCCCTCTTCCTATAGTCTTTTGCCTCAGTAATCTCTCCAGGGCATTTCTCCTCCTCATAGCAGAAGATATATTTTTCCTCTTATTTGGAAATATTTTCAGTTTATAAAATTTTCTCAGGGAAGTTTTTGCTATATAGAGAGAAGTCCAATTTAGTTTTGAATCTGAGAATGAGAATGCTATGAGCTTCCAAAAACTTCTTATAATTTTAATCTAAATACAGAGTATCTAAAAGAGAAAAATTATCAAACTAGTATTCAAACTTACTTTCAAATTTATCATTTTGGCAAGCATAATTGAAAACATTTGATTTGCTTATAGTCCTTAATGAGGAAAATAAACATTTATTCAAGTTACATTAAAAACAGAAGCTCCAGCATAGAGCTTCTGTTAGGTATAATTTACTAATTTTCTGTAGCCACTAGGCAGCTCAGAAAGCTTTAATCACAGGGTGTATATAATTTATAACCTTTTATAAAAACTCAGCAACAAGTAGGGTTTTTCCTTCCTTCAGAATGTAGACATGAAGTAGCTAAATGATCTCCTTTTCTTTATCAATCCTTGGACTTGGATTTTGGTATATCCTTCCAGAACTACTTCAAACAGGCCTTAATCAAAAGCAGATTTTTTTTTATCTTTGTATAGTCATGAAATCAAAGTAAACACTGAGTTATGCTAGCACAAATTAAATCATCTCTGGAATTTTTCCTGTGTGTTTTCATGTTTTATTCATAATATTAATTAATCCACCTTATTGACAATATTCAAAATGCTAAGAAAGTAAAATAATAATGGGTGTTTATATTTTTCTACTTAACTGTGCTATTATAACTGCTGCAGGGTATGTAGACATGTCATGGCTCAGTGCTTGTCTAGTTTGGTTCGGTTCTTAAGAAAGGCACGTTAGGTGAAGAGGAGTCAACCATCTACATGGTCCAAGATTAGAGCATAGCATAAATCTTGGTCTCTGTTTTCTCAGAGGCAATTCCATCAGGTCAATAGCAAGCAAAAATTGTAACTTGATGGCTTATTTGAAATCCCTAGTTTCAATTTGAGAGACTGACATTTCCTTTCAGGAATAATAATCCCCTTCTTGGCCAGCTTGTTGGTTTGAAGACTGTATGAACTTTTAAACTAGACTGCTATTTATCTCCCCAAAGACATAGGGAAGGAACTTTTCATAAGATAACGAGAGAGAGTAGTAGGATAATATCAAAAAAGCTAATTAGATACATTAGGCAGTATGTGGATGAAGTGTACAGACTTTGATGAGATAGAAAAAAAATCATTCTAATTGTGTTTTTATATCCTAAGATTAAGCTATATTATTTGTGTGTGTGTGTGTTGCTGAGCCTTGGTTTCACAGATCAAAGAGGTGCTCTTTGCTTTTTGGTTTTGTTTTATTTTTGTTTTCTGTTTGTTTAAAAATAACCAGTCTTAAGCATGTGAGTTTACTTCAGTCTTACTCATTAGGTTTGGGCCTATGATAAGTGAGGCTTAAGTTTTGCCATTTCAAGACCTGTCTGCAGTGCTAGGAAGAGCAGCCTGAGATAGAGAGCTTCATCACTGTGGGGTTAAACATTCCTTCTGCTGCCATTCTCTGTTAATTTTAGTTGATGACTGAATTTAATTAGTAACCTATAAAAGGGCTACTGATCTCTGTCAATTACCTACTCCATTGGAACTTCTTTAATGTGAAAAAAAATATGCCCAACCTGATCCAAAAATGTCTAAAAGCATTGAGATTGCTGAAGTAGGCTGAAATGCCAGTAAGTCCTCTAAATGAAAGTGCTAGATTTTGTGGGCAACAATGGAATCTGTTCAAAAGAAAAAATATATTTGAAAACACATATGTCTCTAGATTTCAAGTTTCATAAGAAAGTAGCTGTTGAGACTCTAAAATTCCTTTGTAATACAGGAAATCAAATCAATAAGTATTTACTGAGCGCTCACTGTTTGTAAGGTACCATGGTGAACGTGGACAAGGAAAAGTTCAGAATTGGTCATGTTCCTAGAGAGCTTGCACATTTAATTTGTCTCAAATTAAATTTAAAAAAAAATTTAATGCTTGAAAAAAATGCCTTTGCATTTGTCTACTAGAAAAGTCCAAAGCTCAGTAACTAATCTTACATTTCTGGGCCAATGAAAATGATGAGGTATAATAAAAAAGATACTTGCGGGCCTCCCTGGTGGCGCAGTGGTTGAGAGTCCGCCTGCCGATGCAGGGGACGCGGGTTCGTGCCCCGATCCCGGAGGATCCCACATGCCGCGGAGCGGCTGGGCCCGCGAGCCATGGCCGCGGGGCCTGTGTGTCCGGAGCCTGTGCTCCGCAACGGGAGAGGCCACAGTAGTGAGAGGCCCGCGTACAGCCAAAAAAAAAAAAAAAAAAGATACTTGCCAAAGTGGCAAGATACCTACCTTTTCATTCCAGGCTGCCAATGATCTGTTATGTGACCATTAAATAGCAACCATTAATTAGTATATGTATTAGCTTTTCAGCATCTCAGTTCCTTTACCTGCAAAACAATAATAATATTTATCCTCCCTAATTCCAGAGCTGAGAGGATAAAATGAGATGAGAAAAGGTAAAACCAACTATATAGTGTTATGGTTGCTGTCATCACTACCAAAAGTGAATTCCTTCTTGTTTTTTTATGGCAGTATACTCAGCCACTCAGTATTTCAACCTCATACATTACTGGAGTGACTGTTAATCATTTCTAAAAAATAAGTTACTTGTTAACTTTGTGAAGTAATATTTTCTGAAGCATCAGTTTATACTGCTGATGGCAGCAGTAGTGATGGGAATCTAAAGGATGTTAGAAAATATGTATCTTCTTTTCTCTTTTGTTTTTTTATAAAACCAGTAGATTTCAGCTTTTGGGGGGAAACATTAAAGGTAACAAGATAGTAAGACATTCCATCCATTTCTAAGTTTACAATTGCCCTTTTTGGAATGTTATTATATGTGCTGAATTTTACAAAATTAAATCAAAAGAAACATACTTAGAAATGTTATTTTGAATTTGTAATCTCTTCAAGCAGGCTAAAACAAAACTATACAAATGATCAATATCTTAATAGAATTTTATAATTATACCAATCTAGGGTTGATGCCATACGGAAAAAAAAGTAATTTATGAAGAACTTTTATTGTTTGGATTTCATTAAATGAACACTTTAAAGTAATTAATAGTTACCTGGTGAGACAAAATTTATAATTTCTAATATCTTTTATTTATTCATTCAATCATCTTCTTATTTATCCAGAGCTTATGTGGATGCCCGAGTTCAGCCAATCTATGGTGGTACCAATGAAATAATGAAGGAGCTAATTGCAAGAGAGATCGTCAGTGACAAGTAGACATCTGCCCACATCCTGGAATCCTATTACAACTAATCTGGTTTTAAATCTACTCAAGATAAAATACAACCTGGAAAGGGAGGGAACACTAAACATGTTTTTATATGTTCTCTCTACAGAGATAGAAATCAAATACAAATACAAGATTAACACAGTGGGAGGAGAAATCTTTGAATCCAAAGATCCTAAAGTTTTCCAATATAAAAGTTGGTAGGATCCTAAACCTTTCCAATTAAAAGGTTTAAGTTTTAATTTTTTATATAGCTAAAAGGCAAAGATTTTCTGATTCTAGAAGTCTTAATGTTTCATTTATCCTTAAAATTCTAAAAGAGCGTAGTCACTTAGATCTTTAAAATTGAGGCAGAAATAATTTTGTTGTTATATTATAAAAATGGGATTAATAATATTTACAGCACATTGACTTTAAAAAGGAAAAATAAATATAATTTACAATGCAAAATACGTTTAGCTATCTCTTGGTCCAAATTCCCCTGAACAGTGGTTTCTACCACCCTATCCTAAGCCTCTGTTTTTAAGTAATGAAACACTTTCTTCAAGCCAAAGCTTATGCCGAGTCCTTGTGAAATCCTGTTGTGTGAAGAGCTGCTCTGGCTGAAGCACGAAGCCTTCCTACCTTATGGCCTTAGAATCACTAGACTCAGCTAAGCAAACCCCCACTAGAGAATGCCACTGGTTGCGTCAACCACTGACCCCTGGGCTTTCAACTGATTTCCATCCCAGTTTAATTTCTAGGAGAACACAGAATAATCCATCATCCTTTAGTTTCAAGATATTGGTGTATTTATAGGTATCAAAACAGTGACTTTTATTTTGAAGCAGTGTAATTTTTTAATTAAGTTAACAGATTTATACTTTGTGTCATCTATAAGCCAGGCTGACGAGAAATATGATTTTAAAAATTGGCAAGATCCCTGCTAATAAGTGAATAAATAAGTTGTAATAAATAAGGTAAGAAGCAAGTAAATAAACAAAATAATTTCAAATAATGATAAAGGCAGTAAAGGAAATAAAGTAAGCATTTAAAGTAGGAAAGTGAGGAAACAACATTTGGTTTAAGACTATTATCAAAAAATAAGCCATTTAAACTGCTAGCATCATTTTTGTACTTGTTTTTCTTTGCATATATTGCTCAGACAGTGAATAAAGTAGTTTTTAAATGGAAATAAATAGGTGTATTCTTGTTTAACTTAGAGAACCTAAACATTTTATTTGGTGTTGTGGGTATTAAGCATTATTTTTTGGGTTTTTTTTTTTTTTTTTTTTTTTTTTGCAGTACACGGGCCTCTCACTGTTGTGGCCTTTCCCGTTGTGGAGCACAGGCTCAGCGGGCATGGCTCACGGGCCCAGCCGCTTCGGGGCATGTGGGATCTTCCCGGACCAGGGCACGAACCCGTGTCCCCTGCATCGCCAGGCGGACTCTCAACCACTGCGCCACCAGGGAAGCCCCTAAGCATTGTTTTTTAATGCAGTCTTTACAACTGGATAGAGCAGAGAGTAGAGAAAATACTTTGATACCATTCTATCCTAGTCTTATATACCTTCAATTTGCTCTTGAGTCGAAGTTTGTATGATTGCCAACTTGAGTCCTTGCTCAGTAAATATCACACAAAATTGGTTAAAATAAATTCTTATTAGATATTACTGTATTTGCCACTTTCACCTCACTCCTACTACCAGGAAACAGTAGAGAATTAGACCAACCGCCCCAGCCCCAGCCCCAGCCCCTTTCCCAGGCTTAAAGGAAACTAGATTTTAGGAATTAAACATCTGTAAGATAAACAGTAAAGTAACACAGTAGGAAATGCCTGCTATATAGAGGTGGACAAACCTAGGTTTGAATGATGACTGTACCATTTAGTAGCCATCGGACCTTGGGCAAATTATTTAACTTCTCAGGATTCTTTCAGGTGCAAATGACAAAGAAACCCAATTCAGACCATCCTAGGCAAAAACTTTGAGTGTGCTAGCTAAAATGAATTGTAGAGTAGCTCATACAATCTAAAGAACTGTAGGAACTCGTGTCTCAAGGGCCTGATTGAGGTTCAGGACTGTCAGCACTTACACTATATCCGTTTATTTCTACTTTTCTTTGCAAATTGGCCTAATGCACAGTGCAGAGAAATTTCATCATAGGGCCTGTAAAAATGACCTTGGGCTGCTCCAGACCTACATCCTTCAGCACAATATCATTATAAGGTGGGGAAAGGTGCACTATAATTGACAGTCTCACCAGGAGCACACAGACTGGGGGAAGCAGTTCCTGAAGCAGAAAGTGGTATTATCAGAAGAAAGGGAAAAGAAAGTCTGCTGGGCAGCCCTTAATCACACTCACACACACGCACAAAGTTATTACAGTCCACTAGAGCTAGGAATAGGTTCTTGTAATTTTTCTATATCAGAAAGTGAAAGGATTTCTAAGGTAGGATATTTTCTTGGAATGATCCCTGAGATCTGTTTTCTATCTCTTCTAAGCTAGTTGTTTACCTTGCAAATTCAGTCTTCTTTTGCACCCCCAAAAGAAGCAAGTGTTGTAGCATGAGCTTACAGCAAAAAGCAAAACAGGGAACTCAGAATGTGTTCCTTAACCTTCTATTTAGTTTTCATTTCTTAAATAGCTAATCTTCATGTTTTGCTTGTATGGCTTTGATAGTTGTCCCCTAGGGAAGGAATTTATCATCTGTATCTCACGCAGTGCTAAGTGCTCAAGAAATGATAAATAATAATAATGCTCAAAGGAACAGACTGGACCAACACAGCAAGAAAGCCACACTGTGTAAATAATTAATAAGAATCAAAAAGCCTGAGTAATTTTGGGTTTTGGCTGAGATTTTTAGAATCATAATTATTGCCTTAAAATTATTTTTGCCCTTTATTCTTTGATGTTGTCATTGAAAATGACAGTATGTAGAAGAAGCTGTTTTGATTTGCTGTTTTAAAAATCTAACTGCAAATCCTTACTAATCTAGTAATTTTAGTAGTTTATTGCTCAAGGTATAAGATTTCTAGGAGACTGTTTTTTTTCATATGTCAGTATTATTTTTGGCACACACAGCATTTATTTATTTGGAGTCTTTGAAAAGATTTGACATTGAGATGGAAACCAACTGTAGGCCTATCATGTCTACTGCTTTATAATAAATGTCGAAAAGGAGTTTTACGCTATTTTTGAAATCTCATTATCATGAGAAACATTTTTTTTTAGATGTTGGGGGTAGGAGTTTATTAATTTATTTATTTTTGCTGTGTTGGGTCTTCGTTTCTGTGTGAGGGCTTTCTCTAGTTGTGGCAAGCGGGGCCCACTCTTCATTGCGGTGTGTGGGCCTCTCACTATTGCAGCCTCTCTTGTTGCAGAGCACAGGCTCCAGACGCGCAGGCTCAGTAGTTGTGGCTCACAGGCCTAGTTGCTCCGCGGCATGTGGGATCCTCCCAGACCAGGGCTCGAACCCGTGTCCCCTGCATTAGCAGGCAGATTCTCAACCACTGCGCCACCAGGGAAGCCCCATGAGAAACTTTTTAAAAAATTACAGAAAAATTCAAACACACTCAAAAATAGTGAAGATACTGTAATGAGCCTCTAGCTTCAACATTTGCCAGTGATCTCCCTCACGTTTTTTTCTCAATAATTTTTTTTTTTCGTTACGCGGGCCTCTCACTGCTGTGGCCTCTCCCGTTGCGGAGCACAGGCTCCGGATGCGCAGGCCCAGCGGCCATGGCTCACGGACCCAGCCGCTCCACGGCATGTGGGATCTTCCCGGACCGGGGCACGAACCCGTGTCCCCTGCCTCGGCAGGCGGACTCTCAACCACTGTGCCACCAGGGAAGCCCCTTTTCTCAATAATTTTGAAGCAAATCCCAATCATGATCCTATTTCATACACATATATATTTCAGAATATGTATCTAACTGATATATCTAACTGATGAAGTTTTTTTTTTTGTAACCACAAGGCCATTATCATAATTTTAAAACTTAAATTTAAAATACAGTTCCAAATTAACAGTAAAGTCTTCTCAGTTGCGTCAAGAATGCCTTTTGTAGTTGGTTTGTTCAAATCAGGATCCAAGCAAGGTCCACAAATTGCATTTTTTGGTATTGTCTTCTATATCTTTTATAACAGTCAGTCTTCCCTTCTCTCTTTTTCCTTCTCCCTTTATTTTAAATTTTATTTTTTAAATGAACATACAGCAAATTTGCTTCTTTGGGGTATATATACATATAATAAAATTGCCTTTTTTGGTACTCTGAATTTTAGCGCATATATAGATTAGTGCAACCACCACAGTCAGGATACAGAACAGTTTCATTAACCCCAAAAACTACCTCATGCCCTTTATAGTCACATCATTTCTGCTTCTCTAACCACTGGCAACTACTGATATGTTCTCTGTTATTATATTTTTATCATTTTGGAACTCATATAAATGGAATCATATAGTATGTAACCTTTTAAGAGTAGCTTTCTCTTAGCAAAGTGCATTTAAGATTCATTCACGTTGTGTGAATTAATAGCTCGTTCCTTTTTCAGTGCTAAATAGAGTCCAGTGTATGGGTGTACCACAGTTTATTCATTCATCTGCTTAAGGACATTTTGATTGCTGAAATTAAATACCCAGGCAAGAAATTTTGCGGTCATAAAGGTAAATGTATGTTTAACTTTATAAGAAACTTTCAGGCTGTTTTTCCAGAATTCCTGTGCCATTTTGCCTTCCCACCAGCAATATGAGTTCCAACTGTTCTGCATCTTCTCTAGCACTTGTATTTTTTTATTTTAGCCATTCTAATAGATATGTAGTGGTATCTCACTGCAGTTTTAATTTGCATTTCCCTAATGTCTAATGATATTGAACAGCTTCTCATGTGATTATTTGCCTTTCACATATCATCTTTGGTGAATTATCTGTTCAGATCTTTTGCCTACTTTTAGTTGGGTTGCTTGTTTTCTTAATATCGAGTTTTGAGGGTTCTTTATATATTTTAAACTGTTGAGCACAAGGCATATTCAGGTTGACAGATTCAGCCAGTAAAGAAACAATGAGACCTTTATAGACTCAGTTTTTTGCTTACATAGGGAGTGCAAAGATGAGTAGCCAAAGGTGCCAGTCCTCTGTGGCCTTTGCACAAGATGACACAAACAAAAGAGGCCAGATGACTGCAACGAGAATGATGGGATGGATATTCCTGCTGAGGTTTCCATTCCATGATACTGCTAATCAGTTTTATAGCTGCAGATTTGCCTTAAGGATGGTGAGGCAGAAAGCCTCATACCCCACCAGAACCTGAAAACAATTGAGAAACTGCCTAATGACAGCCCCCTGGGTAGGTAGGGAAGCGAGTGAGAAATAACATCGTAGCAGCACCTCGCGGGTCTCCCATGCTCTCCTGTTCCAGGAGGGTCACAAGGCATTCTGTCATTCTGTCAAGTTCAGCCGCTGTCCAAGCCTTGCCTATGTGGCCTGTGTGGAAACATGCAAGGTCGTCAGGCTCTGGCTGTTCCCCTAGAGATACAAGTCCTTTCTCAGATATGTGATTTGTAAATATTTTCTCCCTATCTGTAGCTAGTACCTTCATTCTTGTAACAGTGGGTTTCATAGAGCAAAAGTTTTTAATTTTGATGAAGTTTGATTTATCAATTTTTTCTTTTATGTAGTACATTTTTGGTATATCTAAGAACTCTTGGCTCAAACTCAAATCATAAAGTTTTTCTCCTGTTTTCTTTTAGGCATCTTATATTTTGTGTTGTTCACTTAGATCTGTGTTCCATTTAGTAATTTTTTTAGGGGTGAGATTTAGGTCAAGGTGCATTTTTTTTTTGCATATAGATGTATAGATGTCTAATTCTTCTTATAGCATTTGTTGAAAAGAGTATCTTTTTTTCATTGAATTGCCTTTGTACTTTTGTCAAAAATCAATTGACCATATTGTGTGGATCTACTTCTGGACTCAGTTCTGTTTCATTGTGTATCTTCCTCTTTATCTTAGTTACAGAAAGTTTTAGTTATAGAAAGTTTTAAAATCAGATAATGGGACTCCTCTAACTTTATTCTTTTTCGAAATTGTTTTTGCCATTCTGATTTCTTTAGCTTTCCATGCAAGTTTTAAAATCAACTTATCTATATCTACAAAAAGAAAAACAAATCCTGCTGGGTTTTGATTGGAATTGCAGTAAATCTATAAATTTGGAGAGAATTGCCATTTTTGCTATGTCGAATCTTCCAATCCTGGAATGGGAATGTCTGTTTATTTAGATCTTTGGTTTATTTCTTCAGCATTTTGTAGTCTTCAACATAGAGATCCTATATGTGTTTTGTTATATTTATAATTAAGTATTTCATTTTGGGGGGGCAGCTACTGTAAATTGTATTAATGCTTAATTCTGGTTTACAATTGTTTATTGTCAATATAATTTACTGTTCTTTGTTGACCTTGAGTCCTATTGTCTACTAAACTCACTTATAAATTCTAGGAGTTTTTTTGTAGATTCCTTGGGATTTTCTACATAGACAATAATGTCATCCATGAATACGGACAGTTTTATTTCTTTTTAACCTGTATACCCTTCATTTCTTTTCTCCTTCTTTCCTTCCTCCCTTCCTTGTTTCCTTCCTTCCTCCCTCCCTTCTTCTCTCTCTTCCTTTCTTTCTTTCTTTCTTTCTTTCCCTTCCTTCCTCCCTTCCCTGTTTCCTTCCTTCCTCCCTCCCTCCCTCCCTCTCTCTTCCTCTTTCATTCTCTTTCTTCCTTCCTTTCTTCCTTTCTTCCTTTCTTCCTTCCTTCCTTCCTTTCTTTCTTTCCCTTCCTTCCTTCCTCCCTTTCTTCCTTTCTTCTTTCTTTCTTTCTTTCTTTCTTTCCCTTCTTCCTTCCTTCCTTCCTTCCTCCCTCCCTTCCTTGTTTCCTTCCTTCCTCCCTCCCTCCTTCTCTCTATTCCTCTTTCATTCTATTCCTTCCTTCCTTTCTTTCCTTCTTTTTTTCTTCCTTTCTTCCTTCCTGTCTTTCTTTCTTTCTCTTTCTTTCCCTTCCTTCCTTCCTCCCTCCCTTTCTTCCTTCCTTCCTCCTTTTCTTCCTTCCTTTCTTTTTCTTTCTTTCTCCATTCCTCCCTCTATTCCTTTCTTCCTTCCTTCCTTTCTTTCTTTCTTTCTTTCTTTCTCTCTTATTGTACTTACTAGGACTTCCACTACAGTGTTGCATAGGAATGATAAGAATGGACATGCTTGTTTGCTTCTGATCTTAGAAGGAAAACATTCAGGCTTTCACATTAAAAATGATTTCTTTATAGTAGATTTTTAGTAGAAGATTAGATTAGATTGAAGAGATTCCATTCTGTTCCTAATTTGATGAGAGTTTTTATCATTAATGGATATTGAATTCTGTCAAATATTTTCTACATCAATCAATATGAACATGTGGTTTTTTTCCTTTGGATTATTAATTTAGTGAATTACATTGATTGCATTTTGAATATTGATCCAACCTTGCATTCCTGGGATAAACCCCACTTGGTCATCATGTGTCCTAATTTTTACATATTACTTGGTTCTATTTGATATAGTTTATTGGGAATTTTTACATCTATCTTCATAAGAGATATTTGCCTGTAATTTTCTTTTCTTGCACTGTCTCTGCCTGGTTTTGTTATCCTGGTAATGCTGACCTCATAAAATGAGTTGGGGATTATTACTTTCTTTTTCCTCCATGCCATTGATTTGTTGGAAAAAACCTGGTCATTTATTTTATAGAATGTCCACCATTATTGATCTGACTGATTTCTCATGGTGATTTCTAATTTAATCCTCTATTCCCTATGTTTCCTGTAAACTGATAGTTAATGATAGAGGCTTGATTACACTCAGGCTCAATATTTTTTGCCCTGGAAACTTAATATGCAGTGCTGTGAATATTCTATTGCATCACACTATGAGATATAATATCTAGTTGTCTCACTTTTAGACACACTGAGATTGATCAGTAGATTCAGACAGTATTAGTCTTATATCTTTGTAAAATTCCCTATCAACATTTTACCTAATGGTTTTAACATCCATTGATAGTTATTTACAAGATCTATTATTTAATTAGGAGTTGTAAAGGATGACTTTCTAATTTTCTAACTCCTTTTTGCATTTATCAACTTTCATGAAAAAGAACAATCATCAACTTTTTGAATAACTGGGTACTCTGGGTATCAGAAGAAGACACAGAAGTGCAAGAGGTTTGTTGAGAGGTAACATCTATCAAAGATGGACAAGGAAGGAAGTCATATTGGGCAGAGATAAATAAAAGAGTCTTAGGTCATGAAGCAGATCTGACAAAATCTTGTCCAATCCAAGGAGGAGCTCTGGAGTAAAGGCTGCCCATTAGAGGATTCCCACATTTGGCAGAAATGATTAGTCCCTGGTTCTGTGCTGCTCAGTCATTGTCCAAGGACTGCCTGGGGAGGGGATGGCCTTGGTTCAAAAGCTCATGTGAATCCTAAAGGTACTAACAGCTGGAGGCAAGTTGTTTCCTGAAGGGAGATCTGGGTGTTGCACCTACATGGCTGCCACATGCTGACATAGAATTTATAAATAAAAGGCAGAATAAATTCTTGATTTTTTTTCCTTTTATCAATTTTTAGAGTAATGCATAGGTGCCCTAAGAACTTCTGATGGTAGTGATTTTTTGGTATAAATAAGAACTCTTGGATTTTGGAGATGTTGATACATTTTAATTATTACAGTCATTATTCTTTTGGGTACATAGATAGTTTCATCTTAGGCCAATAAGAATCTCTTCAAGTTTTTATTATGGAAAATGTCAAACATACACAAAAGTACAGAAAATCGTATAATGAACCACAATGTATACATCACCAAGCTTTGATGATAATCAATTCATGACTAATCTTTAGTCATCTATATCCCTATATACCCTCTACTCTCATGGATTATTGTAAAACAAATGCCAGACGTCATGTAATCCTGAATCATTTCAACATGACGCCTTTTTTTTATGAT
Organism: Mesoplodon densirostris; assembly: GCF_025265405.1. Lineage (NCBI taxonomy): Eukaryota > Metazoa > Chordata > Mammalia > Artiodactyla > Ziphiidae > Mesoplodon > Mesoplodon densirostris. Next base: position 27,520,221 of record NC_082668.1, read on the forward strand.
AGTGTCCTTGGTCTCTGGCACAACAAAAATTTCCATACCCATTGTATACAATTTCTGCCCTAGAGTTGAAATCAGCCATTTTCCCAAAGATCCCTAGTTTATTTTAGTTGGATTTTTCTAGTTTCAAGCTATTACCAAATTTATTTGTTTACTTTACATTCTGTTTCATGAAATTCCTCTTGAAATTATTTTGATTACTAAAAACTGTATTTCTTATTCAGTCTTTTTCTTAAATTTAAACTCACCAGAAGTTTATATTACTATATCCCAAGAGAAGTTATGTTCCACTTTACAGTAGAAAAGTATATAGATAGAATGTTTTCTGGTGTAAGAAACAGAAAGCCTAAATCAAATTTGGCTTTAAAAATTGATGAAAGGGCTCACAAAACTAGAAAGCTCAGAGATAGGGCAGACTCAAAGCTGGTTGACTGCATAGCTTAGCTTTTCACTAAAGACCCACCTTACCAGTTTATTTTCATCTTTGTGTTCTGTCATTTAGAGTGTAGGGCTAATTTTAAAACTGGCTTCTCTGATGGTGATGGGATGGACTTTCTTATTCATATCTAAAGTGACAAAATGCACTCCTGCCCAGTATTTTGGGCATAAGAGCTGAAATTCACTCTCATGGGGTTCGTTAGTTAGTCCCATGTCCATCTCTGAACCAATGATTGTGCGAAAGGAAATGGAATGCCTTAATTGGCTTAAGGCAACTGGGGTCCACTTTAGGACATGGATTCACTCAAAGCACATGAGCTGGGTGGAGAGCTGCATAACAGCATGAAAAACAGGAAAAATGTTAGGAAAGGGAAATTGTGGAATAGAAACTAAATTAGGCAACTAACAAATACCTACTATAACAACTACAAACTAGACCTGGTTGTTAGGATCAGTGCCTGAAGACTGTCACATCTTTTGACATGACTTTTGTAGTAGAGTTTTAATATTAGTCCATGCACAGATCTCCTTTTTGGGCACGTAAGAAGTTTATATTTCCTGGTTCCCTTGTAATTTTGTGACTAGTCCTTGCCAATGGATTGTGGGTGGAAGTGTTGTACCCTGTGGCAGGAATTGTAGAGGTGTTATGGGTGTCACATATGATCAAAGTATAGAATGTAGATTCAACTTATGGAAGACAAGCACTCTGGAAAGTTACCTGGACCTGCAACAGACTTTGTGTGAGAAAGAAAGTTTTTTTGTGTGTTAATTCACTGTAATTTGGGGGGTTGTTTGTTACTGCATCATAACTTGACCCATCATGACTGATAAAACTTCCATATGTTCTTATACATGGTAAGTAATTGAGGAAATAGAACCAGTGTTACAATATATATGTAACACCTTCAGCGACCCCAAGAAATTGCCCTGATATGCATACTTCATATGAAATGAATCAGAATATTGGGACAGTTTTTCAATTGTAGTGAGTTCTGACCAGTATTTCTGGATATGCTTGTTTAGGGTAAAGCCCTATAGGAGTAGTGTCTGAAAACACTACTTCCTTAATGCAAAACTCTTCAATGGTTCCACTATTACCTACAGAATAAACTTTACATTCCTTACTTAAACTTCCATATTTTGGTCCTAATCTACCTTTGTAGACTGCACACCGTTATTCTTTTTAATTGCATCAGTATGTTCAGCAATCGTAACACCCATGGGCACAGCCACAGAACCTGAAAAGGGGAATGTAGTTCAAGAATCTCTTTTATGGGTCTTTTCGTTTGATGCCCTACCCCGACACTGGGCTCCCCACCCGAACCAGTGTGCTACATTTAGCTGACTCTGATTTTAGACATTTTGCTTTGGAAACTGAAGACCATTGCCTAACATTTATTTTCCCCTCCTCAATAATAATAATTCCTATATAGCAGAGGTGACAAGGTGTTCAAGTTTAGCTGTATTTCCTAGTCTCCCTTGCAACTAGATGTATACACATAATCAAGTTGTAGGCTTGTTGAGAGGGACCTCAGGAGAGGAACCTTAAAGGCCCTATTTGCCTAGTATCCCTTTCTTGCCTGCTGCTTGGGAAGTGGATATGATGGCTGGAGTTCCAGTAGCCCTCTGGCAACATGAAGTCACTTTGAGAATGGAAGCCAGGGCTGAGAATGGCAGAAGAGAATAATAGGAAGGAGCCTGCATTCCTGGTTACCTTGTGGAGCTGATATATCAGCTGTGGGCTGTCTCTCAATTTTTTTTTTTAAACCACATTTCATTAACTCTTAAGATGCACCATTATTTATATATTATTAAGAAAAAAAACCCCACTGCCAATCAAACTGGTACAATGCTTCCTTATTGCATCCACACTGAGGTCACTCTGATGTCAGAAATGTTAAACTGTGAAAAAATGTGTCTTAGAATCAATAAAATATGTTATAGTGGAGAGCATTAACCCCTGTGTTTTTAAGCCATCATTATTTGGGGCTTTCAAGTGCATTTCACACAGACTATGTGCATTGTAACTGATGCAGACTAGTTTTTAATTTTTCTGGCTGTCTTCATTTTGTACTTAAAACTCCTTGAGATTTCTGAGTCACAACCTTCATCAGGGAGCCCTTGTTTTTTTTTTGTTTTTTTTTTTTGCGGTATGCGGGCCTCTCACTGTTGTGGCCTCCCCCGCTGTGGAGCACAGGCTCCGGACGCGCAGGCTCAGCGGCCATGGCTCACGGGCCCAGCCGCTCCGCGGCATATGGGATCCCCCCAGACCGGGGCACGAACCCATATCCCCTGCATCGGCAGGCGGACTCCCAACCACCTGCGCCACCAGGGAGGCCCAGGGAGCCCTTGTTTTAAACAACAACTTCATTGAAGTATAATTCTCATACAATAACATGTAGCTGTTTTAAGTATACATTTTGATGAGTTTTGGCAAATGCATGTACCCATTTGACTTCCACCATGATCAAGATAGAGAGTATTTCCATTACCCTATATACCCTTCCCCCTCAATTCCCCGTACTCCAAGCCTAAGCAACTGCTGGTCTCCTTTCTGTCATTATGGGTTGAATTTGTCTTTTGTAGAGTTTTATATAAATGGAATCATAAAATATTTCTTTTGTGTCTGGCTTCTTTCACTCAGCATACTGTTTGAGACTCAACTATGTTGTCCTATGTACCAACAGTTTGTTTCTTTTTATTGCTGAGTAGCATTCCATTATATGGATGTACCACAACTGGTTTTTCACCATTTAATGGATCTTGGGTTGTTTCCAGTTTGGGGCTATAGTGAATAAAGGTGCTATGTATATTTGTATACACAGGGAGTCATTTTTTGGTCCCTCTAAAGTCATGGGCCTGTTCTGACTACTCTTGTATCCTGCCCTTGTTCTAAGAATCCTATAGCTCTTGCTGTGTATCCGTACCTTTTGTCTGCTTGTCTGTTGATCCTGGCTAGTTAAAGCTAAATCTGTCCTGAATAGGAATTATCACCTTTAGCCCTGCTACTTTTCCTATTCCACTTTTTAAACATGATTATAAAGAGAAAGAATTAAATATACTAGAATATGACAGGGGAGGACAGTTGCCCTGGGTACGGAAATATAGAGGAATAATAGTTCAGGCTTCCAAACTAGCTTTCTTTTCTATGAGAGGTAGTGGGGAAAGAACTCTGGCTTTGGAGCCAGGCAGGTCTGTTTTTCAAATCCCAAATTTGGCCATTTTGTAGTGTGAGAATCGATATATATTACCTTATCTAACCTCACTGAGTTTTTTTTTTCCACCTGGAAAATGAATATAACACTCACTTTGCAGAATGTGAGAATTAAATGCATATATTCATTTAACAAATATGTGTTGAAAACCTACATCTGCCAGGTCCTGTCCTTGGCTCTGGGGATACAGCAGTAAGCAAAACAGCAAAAATGCCTGACCTCATGGAGCTTACATTCTGCTTAGAAAGGCAAGATAAAAAAAACAAAAGAATCAAAATCTATGTTACATTAGATGGTCATAAATCCCATAGAGAAAAACAGAGCAGAGAAGGGCGATAGAAAAGGCTGTAATTGTAACCTCTTCTTGGCTGTGAGCTACTTAAGACTAGGTATGATCTTTCTTCTGTATCACTAGCATTTATCATAATGTCAGCTGTATATTAAGTGCTGCACACGTTTCCTGAGTGAAAGGAGTGACTGAATAAAAACCAGTGTTGAGGAGAGAGATTATCTCATGAAATCACTATAATACTGCTTACCTGGACACTTTTAAATGCTTCCAGATAGGTAATAATTCTGTCAGCAAGAATGGTGCCCTTCCCTTCTCCTTGTTCTTGCTGGTTCTGGAAGTCTCCTAGCCAGTGTTATATTTTTTCTTGGAAATCAGAATGCTTTGAATGTACCTTCTGAATAACAATATATCCTTGATGTTTAAAATTAACTACATGCATTTTTGAGACTTTTGCTGAATGAATAATACAGAAAACAATTTGACAAAGTTCAGTATGTCAATTTTTCTATTAAGGAGCTTTGGTGTTCTACAGTCTCTGGAAAACTGGCATGCATCTGCTATAAATATTAAAGTCATGCTTTAGAATAATATTCAGTGTCAAGGGACAATGTCCTTAATATGTGGTTAAATGGGGTAAAAAATATAAGAGTATGCAGTGGCATCTCTTAAACCTCTACTCAAACTCAAAGATACTATCTTCTGAACTATTGATGCCTTCCTTCTTTCACTGCCTAAAGTTCTTTAAATTACCCAGACCAAATACAAAATCTTTCTTTGAACTATCATAACACTTGCTTGACTTCTCAGATTGTTCATTAAAAAAAAATTTTAATGCCTTATTCATTTTTGTATTTCTGACCGCAGGGATACGACAGCCCTTCCTTTGAATATCCAATAAATATTTGTTGATTTAATTATTTTCACAACACATCATTCATTCACTTACAATTTTTATTCCAATGATGGTAAATCGATTTCTGAAACACTTCCCTTACCCCATATGAAGGTGCGATTATTGTTTTGAGCAATTTTTAAAAAGTATTCTCTCCTATAAATGCAGCTTGTCATAAGAATCATTGCAGTTATGTCACAGTCTACTAAAAAGACCAAAAACAAGCCGGTTATTTTCCAATTCCAGTAATTTGCATCATGTCTTATGTTTTGCTAAAACTCCAATTCCTTGTTTTCCACGCCCCCCCCCCCCGATCTTATCCTATTAATAAGGTAGAAATAAGGGCATTTGTCTTCGTGGATCTAAAATTTTAGTGCGCTTCATTCCCTAAATGATTCCATGTGTAAATTAGTTGTTTAGGAAAGCCTGTAATCCGTCTACAGCCTAAGGAGCTATATTTAGTGCTCAGTTATTTAAACACACACACACAAATTGAGTGCGTGGCTGGGTAAATGCCTGGGTGTAGTTTCGTGGTGAGCGGAGCGCTGGGCCAGGTGCAAAACTCCCAGCGATGTTTTTCTGTGTCCCTGGCCAACTATCTCCGCGTAAAACTCCATCAATTTATTTGACTGCGCTACTGCAGAACGGAGTTAACTCCGACGCCACTCAAACCAGCTTTGTACAGATTTTTTAAATGTTTGAGCTGACCCTTACTGATTTTTTTTTTGCTATAAAACGACCCAGCTAGATCCAAGGCAGATTTGCCATCCTCTTTCAGGGCCCCTCGGGGGTGGTACAGAATTACGACTTTGGATTTGAGCGCAGAGCCCAAAGAAATGCAAACGCACGGACACGTAGAGACTTGGCAACAGTGACAAAGCTTTGTTAAAACTTGCCCCTCCAGCGGCGAGGCGGGATGGTCTGGCCGCCAACGAGCCGGCGCGGGCGGCAGGGCGTTAAGGCAACCTGACTTTCCTCTCGCTTTGTTTTTGCTGTCAGGGTGGTACAGAAATAGCAAAGCAGGGGCGGGAAGTCGCCCGGGTGTGTGTGTTTTTCCCCGCTGGCACGGGGACCGCAGAAGGAGGAAGCAGGAGCAGCGCGGAACCCGCCCGCCCCTTATGCAGCAGCGTTCGGGCGCCGACCTCCAGCCGCTTGCAGAACGCTCAGAGCCGCTTCTGCGGGCCCCGCCCCTTGCCGGGGTTTCCCCGCCACCCGAGCTCATTTGCATGGCGCTGCCCCTCCCCCGCTGCCATTGGCCGGCGCCGCGCCCCGCCCACTGCCCCTCCATCACGGCAGGGTTCCGTCCCCCTAGCCGCCCGGAGCTGCGGGCAGCTGGCTGACTGTTAAACCGCGGCGGCGGCGGCGGCCGGGGCGGGAGCGGGACGCGCTCTGGAAACGAGTCAGCGGCGCCCCGGGTTGGGGGAGGCGGGCGGGCAGCTAGAGATCACCTCAGCAGCCCCCACCACAGCCGGACCGAAGGTGCGGCGGCGGAGGGGAGCCAGGGCGCCCCAGCAGGCGAGTGGCCGGCGTCTTAGCGGCGGGCTGAGCGGGGTGGGTCTCCTCAGCCGGGGACTGCGGCAGCGCGGGAGGGGAGAGCAGAGGAGACCGCTGAGTGGACTTGCGGGCCAGGCCACCGGTCGGCAGCCCTTTCGCTCCCCGACGAATCCTCTGAGCTGTTGGATTCTACGTCCCGGCACCGGATCGCGCTCTACGGCAGGGGTCGGACCGCAGCCAAATTTAAACGGCTAAACCTAACAGCTTTGGCAGAAGCTGAGGGGAGGGAAGGGGTGGAGGGAGGGGTGGGGGCGGATCTAATCGCGGTCACGTGGGACAGGGGAGGGGTTTGGCAAGCCTCCCTTTTGTTTTGGCTGGCGCGTGCGCAGACGGCAGGACACGTGGTCTTCTGGGCCCGCCCATTGCCTCGCTGGCCGCGCCTTGCTGGCTGTGTTTGTGGTGTCGGCTGTTTTGGGGGAGTCTCTGAGGCGGGGTTGTTTGCGTTATTGGGGACCTTTGTTTTACTTAATTATCTTCACTTTATTTCAGGCAAACGTTGATTTGGCCTTTAGAATTACGTGGGATGGAGGAGAATCTAGAGAATTGTTGAGGAATGGTGTTGCCACGTTTGTGCCGTTTCTCTGCGTGCTGAAGGGATTGATGTTGCCGGAAAATTTGAGGATACGTGGTGTTTGGTAGCAAGAAATACAAGACTATGTTCTGGTTATTAAAGAAACTACTGGAAAGGAAGAGGCTAGCTTTACAGCCGAGGGGGAAGGCACTGGCTGGATCTTGTGATGTTTTCTTACTCCGAGAGAATTAGTATTTGGTTCGTTCGCTGCCCGCTCTGCTCCGGGCAGGACCCACTTGTCCCTTACCCTCGGATCAGCGGTCTGCGGGGATGGATTTTTTTTTTTTCTTTCTTTCTTTTTAAACTGTGGGGAGCACGTTACTTTTTGATAACCCAAACTTTAGTCAGCTGGCGAGATTTAAGAGGATTATTTTCTTCGTCTTTCCTTAACCAGTTTGCTTAACTTCGTGCTGAGTTTGGGTCAGTAGGATGTTATTTTAAATTCCGACCGGATGGGGCAGGTTTATCAACAATAAAAGCTAAGTGAGATATTTACCAATATTGCAGGCAAAACCGACAGTGTTTTAGACTAGGAAAAAGTGGCTCAAAAAATAATTAAACAGCGAAAAACCTGGTGTTCTGGAATGCTGATTGCTTGAGAAAGGCTTAGCAGTGAGTGGTCTCGGCTGTTTCCAATTCTTACTAGCTGTTCTCTTGGACAGGTTACAACCTCTCCGATCTCAATCTGTTTCCTCTTGTAAATAGTTTCATAATGCTGTCCTTGCCTTAAGAGGTTGTTATGAGAATCACATGTTTTGTGTTAGTAAAAGTGATTTATAATCTTTACCAGCACTACAAATACAGAAGTTGACAGGTAATACGGTTTTATAACAAAAGTCAGTTGTTTTTTTAAGCCAGCATGCTGGAAGAATATAAACGATGAATGAATCATGAAATAGGATATATTTGAATATCTGCAAAATCCGTTGTAACTATTATCTTTGATTCTCTGTCATTTTCCACTTTCTTAATCAGATCAATGTCATGTTTGCTACTATTTCCTCATAGTTTTAATCTAGATAGATTATCATTACTTCTCTTACCCAGCCCTTCTGGGTTAATTTTTTACATGAAATTTTTCTTAATCCAGGCCGATTTTGTCACTGATTTTTTATTTATTTTTTTTTACATTTACTGTGTGTGTGTGATATATGCCTTTTCAAATAACAATTGCTTATTTTTAAATCTTATAATTTGGAAAATGAAGACGGGTGCAAATAAGAAAAACACAAATAATTTGTATTTTTAACTACTTTCCTATGCATATTTGTGTATTTTTCCTGAAAGTGGTATCATTTTAACTTTACCTCATAAACAGCCCCATGTCCTTAGTCATTGAAAAAATTATTTTTGGCAGCTTGATGTTATATCATGTAACTTTCATATTTAAAATTGTTCCTGTTGGCAGATGTTTGGGATGTTTCTAATGTTTTGCTGATGTAAATTTCACTACAGAAAATAGCCTTTTACATAAATCTTTGGAATATTTTCCCCTAGATTTGTAAAAGAGGAATTACTCTGTGTGTGTGTGTGTGTGTGTGTGTTTTAAGGCTCTTGCAACATCGCCAAATTACCTTCCAGAGTATTTTATTGTTTAATACTCATCTAATGTATGAGCATGCCTCACATTACATCTTTATTCATCATATGGGTTTAGCAATAAAACAAAAAAAACCCTTGCTTTCGTTAGCATAAATTTTTTTTTTTCACGTGTGTCTATGATACATGTGTTTTATTGTCTTAGAAGATGCTTGAGGAAGATGAATATATTTCATATTTGATGTGCTGCAAATCACATAGTGGGTGCTCAATAAATACTTGCAACTTGACTATTAATATTTATCGTTTTGGGGCCTCCCTGGTGGCGCAAGTGGTTGAGAGTCCGCCTGCCGATGCAGGGGATACGGGTTCGTGCCCCGGTCTGGGAGGATCCCATATGCCGCGGAGCGGCTGGGCCCGTGAGCCATGGCCGCTGAGCCTGCGCGTCCGGAGCCTGTGCTCCGCAGTGGGGGAGGCCACAACAGTGAGAGGCCCGCATACCACAAAAAAAAAAAAAAAAAAAAATATTTATCGTTTTGACCTCTGAAAGGTCAGGAAATTATATCTTGCGTTTTTGTCTTACTTAATTTAGGAGTACATTGTTGGCAGTATACGATTATTGTTTGATTCATTACTTTGAGTACTTCTCCGTTCAGGTGGGGCCTCACTGATCTTACCACAGTTGTCTTCTAGTGACTTCCCATTGTCCAACTGCTGCATTATCCAAGAACTCCATCCAGTTTTGATGCCATTTATCATAATAAGTTGGATGAATGAATAAAAGAAATTGTCTTGTGTGGAATTCACTTACAAATTTCACTTTAATTGTTCCATATTCACTTGTAGCCTTTTCTGTGTTTGAAGGAAAAAAAGCCTACTGTCTAAAGTTACTTTGTTTCATTATTCAGATTGTTCTTGATGGCACAACTATTAATTACCTTTAACATCTTTTACTGCCTTTAACCTTGCTGGTCATATGTAATTTTTACTTGTTCAGTTATTTATCGCTCTTCCTGTCCTTTTACATTTGTCTGTGCTGTATTAGTAGTTGAAGGAAGCCGAAAGCTGTCTCTTTCAGGTTTAGAAGATTGTTTACTGATTGGGTTCCTCAAGTTATAAACAGCAAAGAATGAGACTGCTTGCACCTGAAGTGTCAGCTAATAGGAAATTAGCAACCCGTTTACTGACTTTAAAGCATATTGTCTATTATACCTCTATCGTTAAAGTCCTTACTATATCACAGGACTATAATGGCATACTGTACATAATGATGACCCTCAGTCATCAATACAATCCTACATTACTTTCAGTATGTTTGATTTAGAAAGGCAAGGAAGGTGTATTCATTTCCAAAAACTTTACTTTTTTTTCCCCTTTAAATGTTCTGAAGAGATTACACTGAACTGTGCTTGTTACTCTGTGTGGGATAAATAAACCAGCAAGTGTTAATAAAAACGGTAATATTGTACTTGCCTGTAGACAGTCTGTAATGAAAATCTGAAAACGATTCATAATGAAAGTTTTTAATACTTGGAAATATTTTTAGGTTTTCAGGAACACTTTATTTCTATATGGATGTGACGGTTCTCTTGCAGAATTGGGAGAAAATGCAATCATTTGTAATATTAAGGCTTTGTTAATACCTCTAATGAATTTTTAATTGTTTATTTCTAATCCTATAAGATCAAGAATCTTCAAGCATGTTGTTTAAAGTAATTAAAAAAATTTTTTTACTTGGTAGTAGATCATTAATCAGTGTTTAACCACGTGAAATTAATTTGGAGCCTAAATGTATATAACGAGCAAATGTGATAGTGCTAAATCTAAACGTAAATTTCTGGATCTAAGTTGATGTACGCAGAAAAAAAAATGACTCATTTATATTCCTATGAGTCATGCATTTATAATTGAATAGTAATGATTCTGCTTGAAGTTTGAAGTATGATCTGTTTGATGTGTTATGTGGCCACCCAAGTGGCTTTATCTTTAATTAAATTCCTTTAGTCTTCAAAGAGAATTCCTTTTTAGGCATAGTTTTCAAAGTGGAAGGAGTTCTAGCTATAAACATTATTGAATAGAAAGTACTGAGCTAACTGTACCTTGGTCATGCCAATTACTACAGTGTTTTCTGCTGTAATTTGAGAATGCCCATTTGTGGCATAAAGAGATCTTGAAAACACAAGTGTATTTAGTATCTTCCAGTAATTCCTATATTTTTGAGGAATAAAATTATACCAATGTAAACTCTTTCTCATTACTTTTATTGACTTAATTGGTTTAATTGACTTAATTTAACTTTATGAGTTACAAATTAGAAACTTTTAGTCCCCTTATATTTCAGTAATGTTTGGAAGAGCTGCTCAAATTTTGCTAAAAGAATTTTTTTCCTGCTCCTCCTCTTTTATTATAATGGATCAGCTGTCTGAAACACATCAAAGTTGTAAGTGCAGAAATAATTTAATATTTGTCTCTGCTTCAGGGTTCTCCCCTCTCTCAAAATGCTGTTGGTAGTCTTTTCACTTTCTTTTAACTTAAGGATGAATCTGCCTTCTTTGTGATACTTTTATTCCTAGTTTATGTTACTGCATTGAAGAGAATTGGGATTATCCAGATTTCAATTGAAAGAGTAAATTTAATGTTCAGAGGGTAGGTATTGATTTGATATTCCCCATGGACTATATGGAATATACATGTGTGTGCTTGAATGTAAGTCGTAGTCAAATCTGAAGTAGTATTTTAGGGGATGGAAAATCAGGTTTGGTTTTTAATTTTTAATGTTCATTCTCAGGAGGAAGGGTGGTTCTTATTTATAATTGTCTAGATTCTTAGTTTCAGCTCTGAGGATAGACTAGATTAGCTAACTTTTGATTTTCTTTAGACCGTATGCCAAAAATTATTTGGTATATGTGATCTGAATAGTAATTGTAAAGACCTGGTTACTAGTGTTGGGATCAATTCAATAATTATTGGTATCATAATTATCTCACTGTACATGCAGCTTTTGAGGGATGACATGATGGTACTTACTATATCTCATGATGTCCAAGGGACCAGATTGCATTTAATTAATGCTAAATTCATAAATACATATGATTTATAAATCTTAAAGATTAAGTCACTAGTGGAAGCATTTTGGAGACAACAGGGCAAGACTCCTTATTTTTATTAAGGTGATAGCAGAACAACTAATTTCTTCCTTAATTCACAATGAATGTTCTTTGGATTAAATTAATCGTAGACCCCAAATTAGAATTTGTAGTATAGACTTGACTTTACAATTCCCCCATTTTTCTGAATTTGATTTTTATTTATAATAATGAATTTAATATAGCCAAAAAGAAAAAAACTGTTTTGATTCTTTGTAGCTTTTAAATGCTTGTAATTTAAATGAATAAACTTTGGCTTGTGTTACTGAAATTTTCTCTCTGGTTGGTAGTTTTTTAAGATACTTCTAAGAAAATGTATATATATTGAAATCTGGACTTTTTGCTATAGGGTTGTTTACTTGGTGGATTATCTGTAGTAGTTTTACAATGGATTGGTTTTGGGTTTTGGTTGTTTTTTTTGTTGTTGTTGTTGTTTTTTGGCCACCCCTAAAATTTCTGGGTTGTGGATGTGCAAGGAATTATTATTATTTATTTATTTTTACTTAAATTGGAATGCAGGTTGAAAACTCTGTTGTACAACATGAAAGTGAAGTTCGTGCCCAGAAAATATAATTGATTTTTGGGTTATCTAGAACTATTGCCTCTTAACAGATAATCAGAATAATCTGTCTGGTTGCTTTCTTTGAAAGGGTGATATGATTTCTTGCAGTTTTGCTTCTTAAATTCTGTTAGCTTACTATTTTAGTTTCTGTATGTTGTGGTTAAGGAAGTTTAGTTTTTTTTTTCTCAGTTTTACTCTTTCCAGTTTCTTTAAAGTCCTATATCATAGACTGACTAAATTCTTTTTAGAGAAAGGACCTATTTTCCTTGAGTATGTTGGGTGTATATAAAATAAATAATCATCAAAGATGATAGTGGTGCCGAGAGTAAATAGAATACAGTGTTTTAGCAGCTAGAAAGAAATTTCTTAGATTTAGGTAAGATCCAAATACTTTTTTTCGACCCAATATGTGCATAATTAGAAACCGAATAGAAACCAGAATAATTGGAAACTGAATATTCATAAGAAGAACAAGATGCTTAGAAAACTGTTTGAGTATTTGCTTTTTTCACATTCTTTTTGTATAACCTAAGCATAGGTGTCTAAAAATACTAAACAGTATGTTTGGCTAAGAACTTTGGGACTGAAATATTTTAGTTAATGGTTGATTACTGTTTACTTTAGGGGTACAATATACTTTATACTGTCCAGTACAGTAATACTTAACCACATATGACTATTGAGCACTTGAAATGCAACTAGTCCAAATTGACTTGTGCTAAATGTAGAATAAACACTGTATTTTGAGACTTTAGCACACATAAAAAAACATATCTCATAAAGATATTTTTATCCTGATTACAGGTTGGAGTCATATTTTCTATATAATGGGTACAATGAAATTCAAATTTCTTGCTTCTTTTTACTTTTTAAAATATGTCTAGTAGCAAATTTAAAATTACGTATTTAGCTCGCATCATATTTCTATTGGACAGCAATGTTCTATACTAATATTTCCTAGCCTTAAGACTCCTTTCACAATAAAATATCTTATGAATCCTTTTCCTTGAAATTTTTAAATGATTTTATTATTTTGGATGGTATTTATTGAGGAAATATTTATTAAGGGCCTACTATGTGCCCAACAATATTTTAGGATACAGCAGTGAATGAAAACATTCAGATCCTGCCTTCATGCAGCTTTCATTCTAATGGGAAACATGTATGATAAATAATTTTTAGTAAAAAAAAATTTAATGAACTATTATTTGTTCTAAGCATACTATTGGCTATTATATATAATTTCATGTAATATAATTTTAATACAGAACTTAATTTATTGAATGACATATGCTATTTAATTTGGCATTTATCTTGCTTTGTGTTCTCTGCATTTCCTGGATCTGTGGCTTGATGTCTGACATTAATTTGGAGGAATTCTCAGTCATTATTTCTTCAAATATTTCTTCTCTCTTCACCTTCAGTATTCACATTACATGTATGTTAACACCTTTTGTAGTTGACCCACAATTCTTGGATATTCTGTTCCTTTTTTTTTTCTTTTTTTCAGTCTCTTTCCTCTTCGCTTTTCATTTTGGAAGTTTCTATTGACATATTCTCAAGCTCAGAGATTCTTTTCTCAGCCATGTCCAGTCTACTAATGAACCTATCAAAGGCATTCTCATTTCAATTATGGTGTTATTGGCCTCCAGCATTTCTTCTTGATTCTTTTTTAGAATTTCCATCTATTTCCATATCTTTGCTTACATTATGCATCTGTTATTGCATGTTGTCTACTTTTTCCATTAGAGCCCTTAGAAAATCATAATTTGTTGTTTAAGTTCTTTTAAAGTCACAGTCTGATAATTCCAACATTCCTCTCATATCTGAATCTGGTTCTGATGCTTGCTCTGTCTCTTCAAACTGTTTTTTGTCTTTTAGTATGCCTTGTAATTTCCTGTTGAAAGAGGGGACATGATATACCTAGTAAAAGGAACTTTAGTAAATAGGTCTTTAGTAAGATGTGAGGTATAGAGGAAGCATTCTATAGTCTGATGATTAAGTCTGTCTTTTAGGGAGGCTGTGCCCCAACTTCACAAATGCTTCACAGATTTTTCCACCTCTTAGGTGGGATAGGATGGCTACATGGGGCTGGGGTTAGTTATTTCCCTTCCCCCACATGGAAGGCTAGTAAAAGCTGGAGTGGGGTATTTCTTTAATTTACTTTTAAGAAAAAGCAAGACTCTTCAACAGATTTCTTAGAAAGTAATATATCATTTGTCACTTCTTTATCTTCATTTTATTTGACCTCACTATGGCATTTGATAGAGCTGCCCATGTCTTTTTAACATACTTTTGAACACTTTGGAATCTCAGTTACCTACACTCTGGAATTTCCTTTTCTCTCACTAACTGGACTTTATTTTTTCTTTCTTTCTTTCCCTTTTTTTTTTTTTTTTTTTTTTGGTTTTTGGGTGTTTTTTTTAACGTTTTAATGAATGGGAGTGTGCATGTTAAAAAATTATTTATTTTTTGGCCACACCGTGCAGCATGCAGGATCTTAGTTCCCTGACCGGGGATCAAACCTGTGCCCCCTGCATTGGGAGCTCAGAGTCTTAACCACTGGACTGCCGGGGAAGTCCCACTAACTGGACTTTCTAAGTCTCCTCTTAGGGCTCTTCCTCCTTCGTAACACCTCTTCCTTTGTTCACATAAATGTGAGTGAACCCCCTGGCTTGATCCTGAGCTCCTTTCTCTCTCTGGCTCATTATGTCTAGACAAGTTTGTAATTTTTGTTCCACAAACATACCTAATTTATTCCTGCTTTACAGCTTTCTATTAATTGTCTTTTTTCCTTGGAAAGCTCTTACCCCAAACCTTGGTTAGCTTGTTATTGTCATTTCAAGTCTCAGAGCAGATGTCACCAACACAGAGGTCTTCCTTCATCTACAAATCTAAATTAGCTCCTACTGCAGTGTAGTTATGCTCTATTACTCGACTTTGTTTAATTTTTGAAAAAACACTATGAGACCCCTATTTACTTCTGATCTTTTTGTTTTCTTGTTTGTGTATTCTCTATCTACCATTTGCTAGATAGAATGTAGGCTCTGAGAATAGAAACCTTATTTGTCATGCTCTCTACAATCTTTCTGGTACCTAGGGTAGTGTCTCTTACATACTTCTCAATAAATATGTGTTAACTGAACTGTTGAACATTTGATCTTAGATCAAATATATATTAAATGGAGGTTAAAATCCAGCTTCTGCCAAAAATAGACAAAACTACATTTATGACTTAATGTTGGCCATTTCTTCATTTTCTGCTTTTAAAAAGTCAACTGGTTAATTAATTTCCATATTTTTTGGAAATTTTTATTTGTTTTGTTTTTAAAAGATGAAATAGGTTTACAGCTGTCATTCACAAGCACTTCTCTATAAATAACTTGTTGTGGTATGGATGGATTTATACCCAAATGAAAACCAGATGGTCTTACTTGTGGTTAGTTATTCTCACTGTCTTAAATTGGCTTCTGAAATACTGGAGATACCTTTTAGATGCTATAAAATAATTTTGATCATTAGTTATGGACTAATAGAGATATCTTCAGGTGAATTTGCAGAATTATTATTTTATGCTCTCAAATCAGTATTCCTTATGCATTCTGCCTCTAACCAGTTGTCTATTATGTGTAAAAATGAAATAATATACCATTGAAAATAATGACAATTTAAAACTGTATAATGGTCAAAACCATTATTCAGAGTTAACCTGAATGGTAAATTCAGTGACTTTCAGGAGTTTGCACATCTGATTTCCACTAATTCCTAGACATATTATCTTCTGTATGTTTATGTCAAAGGCTCCTCAGTTGTTATGTTTTAAATAGTTGTTAAATGTTTATTTTATTGTTTATTTTAATTTTGAGGAAGTGCAAGTTAATCAATTTTTTTCTCTTATGATGTTTTTTGTGTCATAGCTAAATAAAAATCTTTGCCCAACCCAGTATCACAAAGATCTCCTATTTTTTTCTAAACATTTTATGGTTTTAAGTTTTACATTTAGGTCTGTGATCCATTCTGATGGATGTGACTATTTTTGTATAAGGTATGAGGTGTGGGTTAAGGCTCAGAATTTTGCATATGGATGCCTTATTGTTCCAAAATCATTTGTTTTAAAAAAAAAACTAAGTCTTTCTGCATTGAATTGCCATTACATCTTTGCCAAAAATCAATTGACCATAGACGGGTCAGTCTATTTCAGAGCTCTCTATTTTTTCCCATTGATCTATCTGTCCATTCTTTTGCCAATCCATGTTTATTTTGACTACTGTAAATAGACAGGTAGTATGAGTCCTTCAGCTTTGTTCTTTTTCTTGTTTGGGCTATTCTAGTTGCTTTCCCTTTCCATATAAATTTATGAATCAACTTGTTGATATTAGCAAAAATTCTGCCAAGATTTTGATTGGGATTGTGTTGAATCTATAGATCAGTTTAAGGAGAATTAACATTGTAACAGTATTGAATAATCCATGAACACAATGTGTCAGTCCATTTATTTAGATCTTAGTTGATTGTTTTTCATTGGTGGTTGTTTTTTTCAGTGTGTAGATCCTGCACGTTTTTTGTTAGATTTATACCTAAGTATTTCATATTTTAAAGCTATTGGAATTAATACTATTTTAAAAATTTCTATTTCTGTTTTTTTCTTTTCCAGTATCTAGAAATATAAATGATTTTTGTATCTGACCTTATGTCTGATACCCTAGTAAACTCATTAGATCTAGGAGCTTTTTAAATAGATCTCTTGGGATTTTCTATGTAGAAAACCATGTCATCAATGAATAGACACAGTTTTACTTTTTATTTTCCAGATTTCTATGCGTTTTGTTTCTTTTTCTTCTGTTCCACTAGCTAGGACCTCTAATGTGATGATGAACTGGAGTGATGAGGACACCTTCTCTCATTCCCAGTCTTATAATAAAAGCATTCAGTCTTTCATCATTAACCATGAAGCGGTCTCTAGGCTTTTGTGTAGATACTCTTTTTCAGGTTAAGCAATTTCCCTCCTTTTCCTAATTTACTGAGTTCTTTTTTTTTTTTTTCTAATTATGAACAGATAATGGATTTTTTTTCAGATGCTTTTTATTTGTTTTTTTTTTCTTTAGTCTTTTGATATGGTGACTTTCAATAATTTATTTCTTTTAAATGTTGAACCAGTCTTACATTCATGGAATAAGCCATACTTGGTTGTGATTTATTATTCTTTTTATATATTGCTGTGTTTGTAACAGTTATTTTAAAAATAATAACTGAAATAGGTGTTGTTACTACTTAAATTCTGGAATACCCTTAAAAATCATGACTCTCTTCTCTGTTTATTAATTCAGCCAACAAATATCTGACAATTATTGTGTGCTAGACATTGTTTTAAGTGCTGCAGATTAGAACATTGAACAAAATTGAGTTCTGCCCTTAGACTATATTACTTTCTAGAATGTAATATAAAGTCAGGTTCTGACATTAGCACCCTGAGGAACAATAAAACAGTGTAGGGGAGTGGAGAATCATGAAGTGAGGGGCTAAAGCTATTTTAAATAATTAGTCAAGGCAGGACTCTCTGAGAAGGTGACTGTAGAGCAGAAACATGAATTAAGTGAGGGAGCTAGCTATCTTATTTGTGGAAAATTGTTCCAGCAAATACGAAGTCCTGAAGCAAGGACTTGTTTGGTGTGTTTCAAGAATAACACAGAGGTTAGTGTTTATGGAGTGCAAGTAACCCATAGAGATAGTTACAGGAAGTAAGTAGTCAGGGACTTGATAGTGTAGAACTTTGTAGGCCATGGTAAGAAAAACTTTGGATTTTAAGTATAATGGCAACCACTTATTTTCCACCAAATATTAATTCAGTATCTGCTATATGTCAGATACTTTTGCATCTTGACAACATAGTAGTTAACAAAATAGTGAAAAATCCAAGCAGTTGTAGCTCTTAGAAATGTTAGTAATAAGTGTAGTTGTTTATGTTAATATGGAGATAGTCAGAAATGGTAGAGTTTAGAATGATCAGTTAGTAAGCATTGTTTATACACAGTGATTACATATTTAGGTATTTTAAAAAATTGGAATAAATGGACTTGAGTTTTATGCTAAAACTATATGAACATAATTTAACCTTTTTTAATAATAGGAGACAGTTATTTTCATGAGTTTCTTTTGGTTGCAAAGTAGAGAGACTTTCAGGCTAGGGTTTTTTAAATAAGGTTAGAGTCGGGAGTAGAATACAGAAGAACTTCATGGAAATCCTAGAATAGGAACTGTGTTATGGCTGGGCCTTCCAGAGTCCAGAATCCCCAAATCTTTATATCCAAGTGTGTTAATTATCTATTGCTATGTAACACATTACTCCAAAATTTAAAACATTTATTTCACAGCTTCTGGGGGTCAGGAATTTAGGCATGGCCTAGCTGGGTTCCTCTGGCTCAAGGTTTCTCACAAGGCTGCAGTCAAAGTGTTGGTTGGAGCTGCAGGCATCTGAAGGCTTGACTGAGGAAGGATCTGCTTCTCAGATCACTCACATGGCTGGTTGGCAGGCTTTAGGTCATTGCTGTCTGTTGTCTGAAGACAATAGTTCTTTGCCGTGAGGGTCTTCCCAGCTCACAACATGGCAGCTGGTGCTCCTGAATGAGAGGGGTGACAAGATGGAAGCCACAGTATCTTTGTAACCTAATGTTGAAAGTGGCATCCCATTATCTCTGCTGTATTCTGTTTGCTAGAAGCAAATCACTAAATCCAGTCCACACTCTAGAGGAGAGGATTACACAAAGGCATGAATACCAGGAGATGGGTATTATTAAGATCACTTTAGAAGCTGCCTATCATACCAAGTAAGCCCTAGAGATCTTACCAGATTTTTTGTGTGTATGTTTTATTCTAGTTCTCTACCATAAAGGTTCCTTAGCCACTCTCAATGTCTACATTTCTTTCCCTTCTCTTTTTTCTACCAACTCCATTTCTTATCTATTAATCTATGTATCTTTTTTTCTGCTTCTTATATTTAGTTTCCCCTTATCTTTAGTTTATCCAGGGCCTAAGATGAACTCCACTGCTTCTTCTTATTTCACCTTGTGCCCCTGCTGCTAGCCATTTTGATTATATCCTTAGCACCCTGTTCAAATTTTTGAAAGAGAGAAGGTGGGTAAGGAGGGGATACAGTATAGTATCTTTTGAATATGATTACCTCAGAGAGAACTGTGATTAGGGCAGTTTGCCTCAGAGAGCAATGTAGTTATTTAAATACTATTGTAGATGTTTATAAATTAGAAGTTATAGGTCATTGAGTTGATCAAGTGACAGACTGAATCTTAAAAAAAAATTTCCCAATGCTAGCTTGCTTTATAATTATTTTTCTATTTCTCATAAAAGTAGAGTACAAGATATATTTTTAAAAAGAAAACCCAATATTATGGTTATTTTTGTTTTCCTATTTGTTTTGGATTTAGAATAAATGAAAAGCTGTTATATATAGATTTATTATTTTTGAGGCACTATATAAAAGTGTATAAATTTTGAGATAGAAAATTATACAGAAATCTACATTTTTTGGAGATATTATACAGTAAAATATAAAAAAGGCAAACATTTTTATCACACAGAATTAACAACGATTAACATTTGCTCATATTTCATTTAATCTTTTTCCCCCAAGTAATAAAATATTGTAGTTAAAATTCAGCTCCTCTTAAAACACCACTCTTAGTTCTTTTTCATGGAACTTACCTGATGCAACTACTGTTACAACTTTGGTGGGTATTTTTGTGGTTCGTCTTTTATTCTTGTAAACACATAAACACACATGTATATGTACATAAATATGGTATGGTTTTGTGTTTGTGTTTTATTTATATGGTACCATACTATATATATTCTGCACCATTTCTTTTTTTTAAACTTTATTCTGTTTTTGAGGTTTGTCCATATTGATACATATAGATCTAGGTCATTTTTTTTAACTGCTATTCTAGTATTCCATCATGTTTTAATATCTATTCTCTCACTGTTAGATGTCTAGGTTGCTTTGAAAGAGTGTTTTGCTCATACAGACACTGATCTCTTGTGCACCTGTGACAAACAGATTTTCCACATTATTGTCAAATTATAGAATCAATTTATAGTTCAAATAGATGTGAGAAATCTTATTTACCCATGTTCCCATGGTAAGTGATATTTTCAGACTTAAAACCCTCTTTTCAATTTGGTGATTAGAAAACTGGTCTCTTGCATTATTAATCTGCATTTCATTTATTACTGGTAAAGTTGAGTATATGTTTAATGACCATTTGGATGTCATCATCTCTGAAGTGTCTGACTGTTGTAACCTTTGCCCGTTTCTAGGAGTTCTTAATATATTCTGGATACTAATCCTTTGTCTATTGATATATGTTGCAGTTACCTTCTCCAAGTCTATCACTTGCTTTTAACCCTGTGTGTAGATTTTTATTTTAATTGCATAGAAGTTTTTGTGCCTTTTTTTCCTTTTGATCATTCTTATTAGGCTTTGCAAAGAATCAGCTTTTGGTTCTGTGTTTTTAAACAAGAATGAAGGGTCTAGAGGTACAGCTACCTCCTGGGGACATACAGTATGGGAGTGTGGCCATTAAAATGGCTATTAACTGTCATGTGCATTGAAACAAAAATTATGGAGTGTCATAGTTCCAAAGTGTCTTCAAAAACTTGTAATTGTTAATGAAGAAAATTTTTTTCACTAACTCTTCAATCTTCATAATTTTTAATAGTACTAGATTAACTTTTTTATGAGTCAGAATATATGGTTTTATACTTTTTCTTTTGATAAACTACAATAAAATTTGTTTAATTATGGGATTAATCTTTAGTGTCATCGGTTATATTCCCCCCTATTTTTCAGGCAGGAGTAAGAGCTTCTATAATGATAATTGATGGCTATCCATTTGTGAAAAGGAAAATAATAATTGCAGATGCGTTTTCAGAAAAAAAAATTGCACATTGCAGTTTAGGCTAGTTTTTACTACTACATTATTTTTAGCACCTGTGAAATTATATACTTTTTTTTTTTTTTTTTTTTTTTGCTGTGCTGTGAGGCTTGTGGGATCTTAGTTTCCTGACCAGGGATTGAACCCTTACCCTGACAATGAAAGTGCAGAGTCCTAACCATTGGACCGCCAGGGAATTCCCAATTATATACTTCTTTTGTAGTTCAGTTCACTTATATCTTATTACCTTATTTCCTACATTTTAGTTATTATATGGTTATTATATATTATATATATATATATTATATATATTATATTAATACGGTTCAGATTGTGAAGTTTAAATTGAGAAATGAAGGTTTTGAGCAATTTATTATATTTTATAAAAATAATACTTTGGGCTGAAAGTGTGGGATTGAGTCACATTTTCAAGTATGAATCCCAGGTTGGATTTTTTCTTTTAACTCTCGCCAAACATTGTCCAAAAAATGGAATCCTGAGATGTAATTGCATTCATAAATATTTGTCTAACTCTTAAATACTAGGCACTGTGCAACTTTCATTGGAGTTTTGGGTATTAGGCCCACAGTCAGAATGAAGAATAGTCCTTATTGAATTCCTTATGAGCTAGCAAAGAGCAGAGATAATGTTAGGAGTTGGGAAATAGAGGAGGAATTTAGTTCTATTCACCTTTTAATCAGAGACATTGAAAGAGTTGCCCTTGGGGAAAGTATAAGCATAAAACTTTTTTCTTGATATTTGATCATTTATTTTTACATTATTTTAGGTTTGCAGTAATTATCTGCAGGATTCGCCATGACCCCAGCTCTGAGGGAGGCAGCAACAAAGGGTATCTGCTTTTCATCTTTACCAAGTACCATGGAGTCGGACAAGATGCTATGCATGGAAGGTCCAAGAACTGTAGATGAAAAGCTAAAAGGAGACACTTTCTCTCAGATGCTGGGATTTCCAACTCCTGAACCTACTCTTAGCACTAATTTTGTGAATTTAAAACATTTTGGCTCCTCTCAGTCTTCAAAACATTACCAGACTGTTCTTTTAATGAGTTCTAATGCTACATTAAATAAATACAGTGAGAATTATAAACAAAAGAAATTAGGGGAACCCCACTGCAATAAGCTGAAAAACATACTGTGTAATGGTAGCAACATTCAGCTCAGTAAAATCTGTCATTCTCATTCTGAAGAGTTCATCAAAAAGGAACCTCTGTCAGATACCACAAGTCAGTGCGTGACAGATGTACAAATTATTTTGGATTCAAATATAACCAAAGACACTAATGTAGATAAAGGACAACTGAAAAACTGTAAGTGGTACCAAAAGAATGCACTTTTGGATAAAGATAGTGATGCTGAGATTAAAAAGGGTTTATTGCACTGTGCTCAAAACAAAATTGGGCGTGACCACTCAAACGTGCCTATTAGCTCCTCAACTGCTGAAAAAGAGGAGGAAGTGAATGCTCGTTTACTTCATTGTGTAAGCAAACAGAAAATTTTACTTAGCCAGGCTAGAAGGACTCAGAAACATTTGCAGATGCTCTTGGCAAAGCATGTTGTTAAGCACTATGGTCAGCAAATGAAATTTTCTATGGAACATCAGCTCCCCAAAATGAAGATTTTTCATGAACCTACCACAATTTTGGATAACAGTTTACCTAAATGCACTGAAATTAAACCAGACATCAACTTATTGACTGCAGAGAATAAATTGTGGAATGATACAAAAAATGGCTTTGCACGGTGTACAGCTGCAGAAATCCAAAGATTTGCACTCTCTGCTACAGGGCTGTTGTCTCATGTTGAAGAGGGTCTGGATTCTGATGCAACTGATAGCAGCTCTGATGAAGATTTGGATGAATATACCATTAGAAAAAACGTGTCAGTGTAAGTGCAAAATTATTATTAGAACTTTTACTGTTCTGTATATAGCAGCAATTTTGTCTTGATTTCAAGATATGTTGAAAAGAAATAGATTTTCTAAAATCTTAATGGCATAATCTTTAAGTTATAAAACTTTGGTGAATTTTTAAGATGTTTCTTTTGTTAAAAATGACAGTCTGTGAGTATATACATACTATTTAAAAATAAGTTACCCAACTGCTCTACCTAGGAAAAAAACCCAGATAGGAATAATGAAAAATAATTAGCTATAAATATGTATTTTTCCTGTTCTTGAATAGAATAGGCTGTGGACAGGACTTAAAATTTTGCTTAAGTTATCTAGCCAAAATGTATAGCTAAAAAAATTTAAAGTCTGTGTAGGTAGCCCTCACTGGCTTCAGGAGTTTATCAGTTGGCAGTACATATAAATTGACCTGCTACTTAAAAAATTTTTTTTTAACTATTTATATGCTCGTATTCACAGCTTTCAGCTCTGGTCTTTACCAATTTAGTCAATTTTTGGTAGATTAATATAACCAAAACAAAATTATAATGTCAGCTCTTAGATACCTATTGAATGCTTATTATGTGCTGGACCCTAGAGATTCAGTAATAGGCAAAATATTCACAGCCTCTACCCTCTTGGGAATCTGCTTCAAAGAGAGATAGCTAGATATTTTATAAAACAAAACAAAACAGGAGCACAGAGAAAAATAGTTTTACTTATCATACCATTTTAATACTCCAGAGCAGTTCTGATAGAAGTTTCTGGGATGATGAAAATGTTCTATATCTGTGTTATCCAGTAGGCACTAGCCTCATGTGGCTATTGAGCACTTGAAATGTGGCCAGTACAACTTAAGAACTGAATTTATTTATTTATTATTTATTTATTTATTTATTTATTTATTTATTTATTTATTTATGGTTGCGTTGGGTCTTCGTTGCTGCGTGCAGTCTTTCTCTAGTTGCGGCGAGCGGGGGCTACTCTTTCGTTGTGGTGCACGGGCTTCTCATTGTGGTGGCTTCTGTTGTTGCAGAGCACAGGCTCTAGGCACGTGGGCTTCAGTAGTTGTGGCTCACGGGCTCTAGAGCGCAGGCTCAGTAGTTGTGATGCATGGGCTCAGTTACTCTGCAGCATGTGGGATCTTCCCGGACCAGGGCCTGAACCCATGTCCCTTGCATTGGCAGGCAGATTCTTAACCACTGTGCCACCAGGGAAGCCCAGAACTGAGTTTTAAATTTTATTTAATTTGAATTAATTTTATTTTAAACAGCTAGCTAGAATATAGTTTCTAATCTAGCTTTCAGAGAATCTGTTAATGTCCCTAAATTGAGGCGAAATACTGTGTATATATGTGGTATTTAGGGAGGAAGAAGTTCATCATTTTTATCAAATTCTCAAAGATAAGTGAGAATCATTATAGAATTAGAAGTGGAATACATTAATTTTTACTAATAAATAGAAGGTCAGTATATTAATTTTTATAGTAAGGAGTAAAATATAAAACAAAGTGAGCATTCCAGGCTTTTGGTGTTCTGTTATCACTGTATTTGAAATGGATTTGAATGAGAGCTAATAGTTATTGAGGACATATTTTTCTAACTGGCATTGTGCTATTTACTTTACATTTGATATATTATTTAATCCTTTCAACAACCATGGGAGGTAATTGTTGTTATCTTTATTTCGCTTAATAAGAAAAAGGCTCAGCATGGCTAAGTGACTTGCCTATGGTCAAAAAGCCAGATAAGTGGTAGAGCTAGGCTTCTTGCCCATGTATGTGAAACTTTAAACCTATGCACTTTCTGTTGGACCATCCAACTTTGTCAACATTATATCAATGATGCTTACATACTATTAAGCAAATGTGTTCTATAAGAAGTCCAGAAATTTATCAGGTTTTCTATTTATAATGCTTTTGAAATAATTCAATTTAATAACATTTAATAGGTAAATGCTGTAAATTATTTACATTTTGTTGTTGAGAAGAGCTAATGGGCAGGGCTTTTTTATTCTTGAAATATAATTGATGCACAATATTATATTGGTTTTGGATATGCTGTGTAGTGATTTGACATTTACATGCATTTTGAAGTGATCACCACAATAAGTCTAGTAACCATCTGTCTCCATTCAAAGTTATTACAATATTATCAACCATATTCCTTATGCTGTATATTACATCTCTGTGCCTTATTTGTTTTATAAATGGAGGTATATACCTCTTTAATCCCCTTCACTTCTTCCCCGCACCACTCCACACCCTCCCCCTCTGGCAACCACCTTTTTATTTTCTGTATTTATTAGTCTGTTTTTGTTTTGTTCTGCTTGTCTTGTTTTTGAGATTCCATATATGAGTCTGACTTATTTCACTTAGTATAATACCCTCTAGAGTCATCCATATTGTTGCAAATGGCAAGATTTCATTTTTTTATGGCTGAATAATATTCCATTGTATGTATGTGTATATATATAAAAAAAGCTTCTCCATTCACCTATGGATGGACACTTAGGTTGCTTCTGTGTCTTGGCTCTTATAAATAATGCTGCAATGAACATGGGGGTGCACATATCTTTTTGAGTTAGTGTTTTCATTTTCTTTGGATAAATACTAGGGAATGGATTGCTGGATCATAAGGTAGTTCTATCATTAATTTTTTGAGGAACCTCCATACTGTTTTCCATAGTGGCTGCACAAATTTACGTTCCTAATAACAGAGCACAAGGGTCCTTTTTCTCTGCATCCTCATCAACACTTGTCATTTCTTGTCTTTTTGATAATAACTATTCTAATGGTGTGAGGTGATAGCTCATTGTGGTTTTGGTTTGCAGTTCTCTGATGATTAGTGATGCTGAGCACTTTTTCATGTGCCTATTGGCTATCTGTATGTCTTTTTTGGGAAAATGTCTATTCAGGTCCTCTGCTTAGTTTTTAATCAGGTTGTCTGTTTTTGATGTTGAGTTGTATGAGTTCTTTGTATATTTTGGATATTAACCCTTTATCAGATGTATCATTTGCAAGTATATTTTCCCATTTAGTATTCAGCCTTTTGATTTTTTGATAGCTTCCTTTGCTATGCAACTTAATTTTAAGCAACTTAAAGGCAAGTACTACTTTTTCTGTCATTGTATACCCAGTTCCTAGTACCGTCTGCTTTTTAGTGGTTGTTTGGTGTTTATTGAGTGAATGAATGAATTTTTCTGTGTTTGTATATGTAGCTGTAAAGGTACAAAAATCGAGGTTGGCAGTCTGTAAAATTTTCTCTTTCTATATGTTTTATTTTTTCTTCTTCCATTCTGCAGTATATCTTTACTTGATTTTTCACTCCTTTCTTCCTTGGTCTCTAGTAACAAACTGGTCACAAGGTGTATCTTATACATCTTAGAACCTGCATGAGTGTGTGTTGAATGAATGAATAAAATATGCCAAAATATGGACATTTGAAAGTCATTATTTTATTCTAATATTTAAAATTTTAATTTTGATAAGTAAAATTGATACATGTATTATGTTTATCTTAAAAATCTTAGATTATATGATAACTAATGTCTTTTTTTTTTTTTTTTAGTTTATAGCCCATATAAGAAAACAAATTCCTTCACTCCATCACTCTCTTCAGGAAATTTACCTGTGAAAGAATATGATGGTTTTAAGAAATTGGAAAGTACTCACATTAGCCATTACCAGTTATTTAAAATATATATTTATATATAGACAGTAGATTAATTTATAATGACATTAATGATACACTTTAAAGATAACTTTTGGTTGAAAGACTAGTGTGCATTAGGCACTTTTTTAAAAAGTCAATTTACTTTGCAAAGCAAAACAGGAGGACTTTATATTTTTTGTAAGTTTGAGATATAATCCTTAAAACATGAATGGAATCTCCCCCCTCCATGTTCTGTCCCTTTGGTGAAGAAGCACAAGTTCTGGACATACTTGTCTTACAGTCGTGGCTTGCTCTGTGACTCTGAGCAATGGTTAGGTTATTCTTAACCCACTGAATCAGATTCCTCTTTTTTGGTCTACCTTAAAGTGTTCTGGAGATGATTAGATGAAATAATAAATATAAAGTACCTATTCTTAATAAGGCACTGATTTGATAGCCAATAAAGAGTGTCTTGTTAAGCAGTTTATGGTTGTGGAAGACTGGAGCTTAATATCCCATGGAAAACTTGGGGAGCCAGTGTAAAATACATGCCTGAGTTAACCATTTGAGAGTTGAAGAAGCTGGAGTATTTGTACATCAAATCCCATCAGTTACTGGGTGAAGACTATTCCTGGTTTTATTAATTCCCTGGCAGTTCTGTTCTGCCACTTGAGTGACAAAGACCGCTTAAGCACCACCAACAAAAAGCCCTCAAAGATATGCGGGTGCTGGCAGTTGGAAGTCAGGTCTGTGTCTGCTGAACTGGTATGTGAGAAGGGATGTGGGTGGGTTCGACACACTGTGCTACAATTATGTTACCTCTCCTCGGGTGGTAAGGCCTTAGAGTTCTAGCTTTTATTTATTTATTTTTTCTTCTCTTCTGGGAAATGATGATTAGTTACTTTCTTCCAGGATGCATGTGGGAAAACTCATAGATTTTAATACAGACATGTTCTGATCCTTCAATGTTGTAAAAAAAAAAAAAAAGGAAGAAACAGATTCTTGTCTTATTTGAGGAAATCTGCCAGTATCTTCCAA
This sequence comes from Mesoplodon densirostris, assembly GCF_025265405.1. Lineage (NCBI taxonomy): Eukaryota > Metazoa > Chordata > Mammalia > Artiodactyla > Ziphiidae > Mesoplodon > Mesoplodon densirostris. Next base: position 27,547,971 of record NC_082668.1, read on the forward strand.
ATCACTCAACCATCTTGGATGTTTGGAGAAAAATATCTTCGTTTTTCCATATTAGTTTCCATGTATTCAAATTTTCTTTTTAGTTTTTACTTCAGTATGTAAATTGGCTGTCTTGATAAGGAAATTCTTTTAAACAAAATCAGATATTTACTAAGAAAGAAGGGAGAGTTGTTTAATTATAAGCTGTGAGGTGACTCTTTCTAGATTGAAAGACAGGAAAGAGCTAAGTAAATAGTTTCTTGCAGAGCTGCAGAAATGAATACTCAGTTTTCTATATAAACACTTCCTATTTTGCCAGTAGAAAGAAAAAAACCAGGTGATGAATTTCCCTTTGAGAAATTTGATAAATAGGAGTATGAGCTCAGTGTGACATTCAGAGAGTAAAGAGACGAATAACATTATATTAATAAATTGCAAATAAGAGTACTTTTATACTTGTATAATATCAAGTTGACAAATTGTTTTGTATTTATCACTTTTTTTTTTTTTTTTTTTTTGTGGTATGCGGGCCTCTCACTGTTGTGGCCTCTCCCGTGGTGGAGCACAGGCTCCAGATGCGCAGGCTCAGCGGCCATGGCTCACGGGCCTAGCTGCTCTGCGGCATGTGGGATCTTCCCGGACTGGGGCATGAACCCCTGTGCCCTGCATCGCCAGGTGGACTCTCAACCACTGCGCCACCAGGGAAGCCCTGTATTTATCACCTTTTAAATTCTCTACACTTCATAACTAGATGGGGGAAGTGTTATTTTATTTGTTTTATTTTACTTGTTGGGAAACAGGAAAAGGTGAATGGAAAACAATCCTAGAGAAATTGCAATGATAGTTGAGTGACAATTTGTGACAAAATAGAAGTGAAGAGCAGAAATTCAAAAATGTTATTATGAAACAGATTAATAGCTACAAAATGGTAAAGAAATATTTTATATTGTGACATAGGTACATCGCTGAGAAAAGTAATACTTCGATTAAAATAAGCTCATTGTTTTATATTATTTTTTTAACTAGTAAAATTTATTTTAGAGCAGTTTTAGGTTCACAGCAATATTAAGCAGAAAGTACAGAGAGTTCCCATATACCCCTTTCCCCCTCCACTCATACAAACTCCTCCCACTATCAACATCCCCCACCATAGTGGTACTATTTCTTTCAATCAGTGAACCTCCATAGACACATCATTATTACCCAAAGTCCATAGTTTACATTAGGGTTTACTCTTGGTATTGTACATTCTATGGGTTTGGACAAATGTACAATGACATGTACCTACCATTGTAGTATCACACAGAATAGTTTCACTTCCTTATAAGTCCTCTGTGTTCTGCCTATTCATCCTTTCCTCCCTCATAACCCCTGACAACCACTAATCTTACTATCTCCTTAGTTTGTTTTTTGTTTGTTTTTTTGTTTTGCGGTAGGTGGGCCTCTCACTGTTGTGGCCTCTCGTGTTGCGGAGCACAGGCTCTGGACGCGCAGGCTCAGCGGCCATGGCTCATGGGCCTAGCCGCTCCGTGGCATGTGGGATCTTCCCGGACCGGGGCACGAACCCGAGTCCCCTGCATCAGCAGGCAAACTCTCAACCACTGCGCCACCAGGGAAGCCCCTTAGTTTTATCTTTTACAGAAAGTCATATAGTTGGAATCATACAGTATGTAGCCTTTTCAGATTGGCTTCTTTACTTAGTATTGTGCATTTAAGTTTTCCCTTGTCTTTTCCTGGCTTGATAGCTCATTTCTTTCTAGCACTGAATAATATTCCATTGTCTGCCTATAACCACAGTTTATCCATTCACTTGTTGAAAGGTGTCTTGGTTGCTTCTAGGTTTTGGAAATTATGAATAAAGCTACTATAAATATCTGCATGCTGGTTTTTGTGTGGACATACATTTTCAGTTCATTTGGGTAGATGCCAAGGAGTCCAATTGCTGGATTATATGGTAAGAGTATGTTTAGTTTTGTAAGAAACTGCCAAACTGTCTTCCAAAGTAGCTATACTATTTTGCATTCCAGGCAAAAATGAATGACAATTCCTATTGCTCCACATCTTTGCCAGCATTTGGTGTTGTCAGTGTTTCGGATTTTGGCTATTATAACAGATGTGTAGAGGTATCTTATTGTTGTTTTAATTTGCAATTCCCAAATGACATATGATGTTGAGCATCTTTTCATATGCTTACTTGCCATATATATATATATATATATATATCTTCTTTGATGAGGTGTCTGTTCAAGTCTTTTGCCTATTTTTTAATTGGGTTGAGTTTTAAGAGTTCTTTGTATATTTCAGATAATAGTTCTTTATTATATATATCTTTTGCAAGTGTTTTCTCCCAGTCTGTGGCTTGCCTTCTCTTTCTCTTTCAAGTGTCCTTTACAGAGGAGAAGTTTTTAATTTTAATAAAAGTCTAGCTTATCAATTATTTCTTTCATGGATCATGCCTTTGTTTTGTCTAAAGTGTCATCACCATATGCAAGGTCACCTAGATTTTCTCCTATGTTATCTTTTTTGGAATTTTATAGTTTTGTGTTTTACATTTAGTTCTATGATCATTTTTGAGTTAATTCTTGGGAAGAGTTAAAGTCTACGTCTAGATTCTTTTTTTTTTTTACATGTGGATGTCTAGTTTTTCCAACACTATATATTGAAAAGACTGCCCTTTCTCCACTGTATTGCTTTCACATCTTTGTCAAAAACCAGTTGACCATATTTTTGTGGATTTATTTGGGGGCTCTATATCTGTTTCAGTTAATCTATTTGTTCTTTTGCCCATACCACATTGTCTTGATTACTGTAGCTTTATACTAAGTCTTGAATATGGATAGTGTCAATCCTCTGACTTTGCTGTTCTCCTTCAATATTGTGTTGGCTATCATGGGTCTTTTGCCTCTCCATATAAACTTTAGAATCATTTTGTTTATTTCCACAAAATAACTTGCTGGCATTTTGATTGGCATTGCATTGAATCTATAGATCCAGTTGGGAAAAACTGGTATCCTGACAATATTGAATCTTCCTATCCATGAACATGGAATATCTCTCTAATTTTTTAGTTCTTCTTTGGTATCTTTAATCATAGTTTTGTTGTTTTCCTCATATAGATCTTATACATATTTTTAAGATTTATACCTAAGTATTTCATTCTTGGGTGTAGTAATGTGCTTTTAATTCAAATTCTGCTTTTTTACTGCTGGTATATGAGAAAGCAGTTGACTTTTGTATATCAACTTTGTATCCTGCAACCTTGTTGTAATTGCTTATTAGTTGTAGGCTTTTTAAAAATGATTCTTTTGGATTCTTCCCATAGATAATCATGTCATCTGTGAACAGAGTTTTATTTCTTCCTTACAAACTTGTATATCTTTTATTTCCTTTTCTTGTCTTGTTGCTTTAGCTACGATTTCCAGTACAATGTTGAAAAGGAGAGATGAGGGGTTATCTTGTCTTGTTCCTGATCTTAGTGGGAAAGGTTCTAATCTCTTACAATTAAGTATGATGTAGTTGTAAGTTTGGGGTAGATAATCTTTATCAGGTTGAGGAAATTCCCTCTTTTTCTAGTTTACTAAGAGTTTTTATTGTAAGTGTGTGTTGTACTTTGTAAAATGCTATTTGTGCACCTATTGGTATGGTCATGTGATTGTTTTCTCTTTGATGTGATATGATGTAATGATAATGTAACGTAATGTAATGATATAATGTAATGTGATATGATGTAATGATGTGTGATGTGATATTGATATGATAATATGATGCCTGTTGATATGATGGATCACAATTATTGATTTTGAATGTTGAACCAGCTTTGCATACCTAGGATAAATCCCACTTGGTTATGGTATGTAAGTCTTTTTATACATTTTTAAATTCAATTTGCTAATGTTTTGTGGTTCTTTGTGTCTATCTTCATGAGATTGTAGTTTTCTTGTAATAGCTTTATCTGGTTTTGGTATTAGGGTAATGCTGACCTCATAGGTGAGTTAGGAAGTAGTCCCTCTCCTTCTATCTTCTGAAAGAGATTGTAGAGAGTTCATAAAATTTCTTCTTTAAATTTTTGGTAGAATTTATCAGTGAACCCATTTGGGCCTGCTGCTTTCTGTTTTGGAAGTTTATTAATTATTGATTTAATTTCTTTAACAGACACAGGCCTATTCAGATTGTTTATTTCTTCTTGTTTGAGGTTTGGCAGATTGTACCTTTCAAGGAATTGGCCCATTTCCTCTACATTATCAAATTAGTGGACTTAGAGTTGTTCATGTTACTCCTTTATTATCCATTTAGGGTTCGTAGGATCTGTGGTGAAGTCTCCTCTTCCATTTCTGATATTGGTAATTTCTGTCATCTCTCTTTAATTCTAGTTATCTTGGACAAAGGCTTATTGACTTCACTGATCTTTTCAAAGAACCATTTTTTGGTTTTGTTGATTTTTCTCAGTTGATTTCATGTTTTCAGTCTCATTGATTTCTGCTCAGATTTTTATTATTTCTTTTCTTTTACTTATTTTGGATTTAACTTGCTCTTCTTTTTCTAGTTTGTTAAAGTGGAGCTTAGATGGTTGATTTTTAGATCTCTCTTATTTTCTAATGTATGAATTTAATGCTGTAAATTCTGTTTTTTCTCTTATGCTTTTCCCTGTAAGCCGTGTTTCCACTGTATCCCACAAATTTTGAGACTTGTATTTGCATTTTCCTTTTATTCATAGTATTTTAAAATTTCTACTGAGATTTCTTCTTCACCCCATGTATTAATTAAAAGTGTGTTGTTTAATCTCCAAGTACTTGGGGATTTTCCAGTTAACCTTTCTGTTAATGATTTCTAATTTAATTCCATTGTGGCCTGAGAGCAGACATTATATAATTTCTGTTTTTTAAAACTTGTTGAAGTGTGTTTTATGGCACAGAATATGGTCTCTTTTGGTGAATGTTTAATGTTAGCTTGAGAAAAATGTGTAATCTGCTGTTGTTGGATGAAGTAGGCTATAGGTGTCAATTATATCCAGCTGATTACTGGTGCTGTTGAGTTCATCTCTGTCTTTACTGATTTTCTGCCTGTTGGATCTGTACATTTCTGATAGAGGGAATGTTAAAGTCTCCAATATAATAGTGGATTTATCTATTTCTTCTTGCAGTCATCTATCAGTTTTGCCTTACATAGTTTGATGCTCTTTGTTAGATGCATACACATTAAGGATTGTTATCTTCTTGAAGTGTTGACCCTTTTATTATTATGTAATACCCCTCTTTATCCATGATAACTTTTCTTGCTGTGAAGTTTGCTCTGTCTGAAATTAACATACCTACTCCCACTTTCTTTTGATTAGTGTTAGCATGGCCTAACTTTCTCTGTCTCTTCAGTTTAGTTTTTTTTTTCTTTTTTTTTTTAAAAACAGCAGTTATTTATTAGTGAGATTAATGGTTACAATTCTCCCTCTGGACCTGTTAGCCTTGTACATAAAAAAATTATTTTTTTTAATTGAAGTATAGTTAATTTACAATGTTGTATTACTTTCAAGTGTACAACAAAGTGATTGAGTCATATATATATTTATATATATATATATATATATATATATATAAGATTATTTTCCATTATATGTTATTACAAGATATTGAGTATAGTTCCCTGTGCTATACAGTAGGTCCTTGTTGTTTACCTATTTTGTATATAGTAGTGTGTATATGTTAATCCCAAACTCCTAATTTATCTCTCCCCCTCCCTTTTGGTAACCATAAAATTGTTTTCTGTGTCTGTGAGTCTATTTCTGTTTTGTAAATAAGTTCATTTGTATCATATTTTAAGATTCCACATATAAGTGATATCATATGATATTTTTCTTAACTCTGTCTGACTTACTTCACTTAATATGATAATCTCTAGGTCCATTCACGTTGCTGCAAATGGCATTATTTTATTCTTTTTTATGGCTGGGTAATATTCCATTGTGTATATATATATATATATATATATATACACCATATCTTCTTTATCCATTCATAGCCATTCTGACTGATGTGAGGTGATACTTCATTGTAGTTTTGGTTCGCATTAATATAATAATTAGTGTTATTGAGCATCTTTTTGTGTTCCTGTTAGCCATCTGTATGTCTTCTTTGGAGAAATGTTTATTTAGGTCTTTTGCCTATTTTTCAATTGAGTCATTTGTTTTACTGACATTAAGCTGTATGAGCTGTTTGTATATTTTGGAAATTAATCCCTTGTTGGTAGCATCATTTGCAAATATTTTCTGCCAGTCCGTAGGTTGTCTTTTTGTTTTGTTTATGGTTTCCTTTGGTATGCAAAAGCTTTTAAGTTTCATTAGGTCCCATTTGTTTATTTTGTTTCTATTTCCATTACTCTAGGAGACAGACTGAAAAAGATATTGCTGCGATTTATGTCAAATGGTGTTCTGCCTATATTTTCCTCGAAGAGTTTTATAGTATCTGGTCTTACATTTAGGTCTTTAATCCATTTTGAATTTATTTTTGTATATGGTGTTAGAGAATTTTCTGATTTCATTCTTTTATGTGTAGCTGTCCAGTTTTCCCAGCATCACTTATTGAAGGGACTGTCTTTTCCCCATTGTATATTTTTGCCTCCTTTGTTGTTGATTAATTGACCATAAGTGTGTGGGTTCATTTCTGTGCTTTCTATCCTGTTCCATTGATCTATGTGTCTGTTTTTGTGCCAGTACTATACTATTTTGATTACTGTAGCTTTGTAGTTTAGTCTGAAGTCAGAGTGCCTGATTCCTTCAGCTCCATTCTTCTTTCTCAAGATAGTTTTGGCTATTTGGGGTCTTTGTGTTTCCATACAAATTTCTAAGTTTTTTTGCTCTAGTTCTGTGAAAAGTGCCGTTGGTAATTTGCTAAGGATTGCATTGAATCTGTAGATTGTCTTGTAGTATGGTCATTTTAACAGTATTGATTCTTCCAATCCAAGAACATGGTATATCTTTCCATCTGTTTGTGTCATCTTCAGTTTCTTTCATCATAGTATTATGGTTCTTTCCTTACTTTCTCTTTTTGAGTATAAAAATGCAACAGATTTCTGTATATTAATTTTGTATCCTGCAGCTTTACCAGATTCATTGATGAGCTCTACTAGTTTTCTGGTAATGTCTTTAGAATTTTCTGTGTATAGCATCATGTCATCTGCAAACAGCGACAGTTTTATTTCTTCCTTTCCAATTTGGATTCCTTTCATTTCTTTTTCTTCTCTGATTGCTGTGGCTAGGACTTCCAAAACTATGTTAAATAAAAGTGGTGAGAGTGGGCAGTCTAGTCTTGTTCCCAATCTTAGAGAAAATGCTTTCAGTTTTTCATCATTGAGTATGATGTTTGCTGTGGGTTTGTCATATATGGCCTTTATTATGTTGAAGTCAGTTGCCTCTTTGCCTGGTTACTGAAGAGTTTTTATCATAAATGAATGTTGAATTTTGTCAAAAACTTTTTCTGCATCTATTGAAATGATCATATGGTTCTTATGCTTCAACTTGTTAATATGGTGTATCAGATTCAGTTATTTGCAGATATTGAAAAATCCTTGCATCACTGGGGTAAATCCCACTGGATTATGGTGTATGATCCTTTTAATGTATTGCTGGATTTCGTTTGCTAGTATTTTGCTGAGGATTTTTCATCTATTTTTATAAGTGATACTGGCCTATAATTTTCTTTTTTTGTGACATCTTTGTCTAGGTTTGGTGTCAGGGTGATAGTGGCCTCATAGAGTGAGTTTGGAAGTGTTCCTTGCTTTGCAGTTTCAGGAATAGTTTGAGAACGATAGATGTTAACTCTTCTCTAAATATTTGGGATTCACCTGTGAAGCGATCTGTTCCTGGACTTTTGCTTGCTGGGAGGTTTTTTTGTGTGTGTGTGGTACACGGACCTCTCACTGTTGTGGCCTCTCCCGTTGCAGAGCACAGGCTCCAGACGTGCAGGCTCAGTGGCCATGGCTCACGGGCCCAGCCGCTCCACGGCATGTGGGATCTTCCTGGACTGGGGCACAAACCCGTGTCCCCTGCATCAGCAGGTGGACTCTCAACCACTGTGCAACCAGGGAAGCCCCTGGGAGTTTTTAATTACTGATTCAATTTCATTACTGGTAATTGGTCTGTTCATATTTTCTGTGTATTTCTGGTTCAGTCTTGGGGGCTTGTACCTTTCTAAGAATTTATCCATTTCTTCTAGGTTGTCCATTTTATTAGTGTATAGTTGTTTATTGTAGTATCTTATGATCCGATCTATTTCTGTGGTGTCAGTTGTAACTTCTTCTTTTTTCATTTCTGATTTTATTAATTTGGACCCTCTCTCTTTTTTTCCTGATGAGTCTGGTTAACAGTTTATCAATTTTGTTTATCTTTTCAAAGAACCAGCTTTTAGGTTCATTGATCTTTTCTGTTTTTTATTTTAGTATCTATTTCATTTATTTCTGCTCTGATCTTTATGATTTCTTCTACTAATTTTGGGTTTTGTTCTTCTTTCTCTCATTGCTTCAGGCATAAGATTAGGTTGTTTATTTGAGATTTTTCTTGTTTCCCGAGGTACGGTTGTATTGCTATAAACTACCCTCTTAGAACTGCTTTTGCTGTATCCCATAGGTTTTAGATTGTCGTATTTTCATTTGTCTCTAAGTGTTTTTTGATTTCCTCTTTGATTTCTTCAATGATCCATTGATTGCTTAAACATATTGTTTAGCCTCCATGTGTTTGTGATTTTTGCAGTTTTTTTTCTTCTAGTTGATTACTAGCCTCATAGTGTTGTGGTCCAAAAAGATGTTGGATGTGATTTTAGTTTCCTTAAATTTACCAAGGCTTGCTTTCTGGCCCAGGGTGTTATCTGTCCTGGAGAATGTTCCATGTGCACTTGAAAAGAATGTGTATTCTGCTGCTTTCAGATGCAATGCTCTATAAATATCAATTAAGTCCATCTAGTCTAATGGGTCATTTAAGGCTTGCCTTTCCTTATTGAGTTTCTGTGTGGATGATCTGTCCATTGATGTTAGTGAGGTGTTACTGTCACCTCACTATTAATGTGTTACTATAAATTTCTCCTTTTATATCCATTAACATTTACCTTATCTATTGAGGTGCTCTTATGTTGGGTGCATATATATATATTTCCAACTGTTATATCTTCTTCTTGGATTGATCCTTTTATCATTATGTAGTGTCCTTCTTTGTCTTGTGACAGTCTTTATTTTAAAGTCAACTTTTTATGATATAAGTATTGCTACTCTGGCTTTCCTTTGATTTCCATTTGCATGGAATACCTTTTCCCGTGCCCTCACTTTCATTCTGTATGTGTCTCTAGATCTGAAATGAGTCTCTTGTAGGCAGCAAATATATGGGCCTTGATTTGTATCCATTCAGCCAGTCTGTGTCTTTTGGTTGGAGCATTTAGTCCATTTACATTTAAGGTAATTAATAATGTGTATGTTCCTATTCCCATTTTGTTAATTGTTTTGGATTTGTCTTTGTAGGTCTTTTCCCCACCTTTCTTCTTTTACTCTCTCCTCTTGTGATTTGATGATTGTCTTTACTGTTATGTTTGGATTCCTTTTTCTTTTTTGTGACTAAATCTATTACATATTTTGTTTTGTGGTTATCATGACGTTTTTGTATAGGAGTGTATATATATATATATATATATATTTTTTTTGGTACGTGGGCCTCTCACTGTTGTGGCCTCTCCCATTGTGGAGCACAGGCTCCAGACGCACAGGCTCAGTGGGCATGGCTCATGGGTCCAGCCACTCCGCGGCATGTGGGATCTTCCCAAACCATGGCACGAACCTGTGTCCCCTGCATCGGCAGGCAGACTCTCAACCGCTGTGCCACCAGGGAAGCCCAAGGAGTGTATATTTTTATGTGCTTGTTTTAAGTTGCTGATCTCTTAATTTCAAACACATTTTAGATACCCTGCATTTGAACTGTTCTCCTTTTATGATTATTGTTTTCGATATATTTTACATCTAATTGTTTGGTGTATACCTTAACTGCTTATTGTGTATACAAATAATTTGACTACTTATGGCTTTTAACTTCCCAACTGTCTTTGTGTGTGGATTATTTCCTACCTTTATTCTATGTTGGTCTTTACCAGTGAGCTTTTTCAGTTTGTAATTTTCTTGTTTTTAGTTGTGGCCTTTTCTTTTTTGCTTAGAGAAGTTCCTTTAGCATTTGCTATAAACTTGGTTTGGTGGTCCTGAATTCTTTTAGCTTTTGATTGTTTGTAAACCTTTTGATTTCTCCATCAAATATGAATTAGAGTCTTGTTGGGTAGAGTATTCTTTTTTTTTTTTTCTTCTCTTTGAGAACAGGGGCTCTGCTTTATTAATTTTTTATTTTACATCTTTATTGGAGTATAATTGCTTTACAATTGTGTGCTAGTTTCTGCTTTATAACAAAGTGAATCAGTTATACATATACATATGTTCCCATATCTCTTCCCTCTTGCGTCTCCCTCCCTCCCACTCTGTGGATCCCACACCTCTAGGTGGTCACAAAGCACCGAGCTAATTTCCCTGTGCTATGCAGCTGCTTCCCACTAGCTATCTATTTTACGTTTGTAGTGTATATATGTCCATGCCACTCTCTCGCTTTGTCACAGCTTACCCTTCCCCTCCCAATATCCTCAAGTCCATTCTCTAGTAGGTCTGTGTCTTTACTCCTGTCTTACCCTAGGTCCTTCATAACATTTTTTTTCTTAAATTCGATATATATGTGTTAGCATACAGTATTTGTCTTTCTCTTTCTGACTTACTTCACTCTGTATGACAGACTCTAGGTCCACCCACCTCATTACAAATAGCTCAATTTCATTTCTTTTTATGGCTGAGTAATATTCCATTGTATATATGTGCCACATCTTCTTTATCCATTCATCCGATGATGGACACTTAGATTGCTTCCATCTACTGGCTATTGTAAATAGAGCTGCAATGAACATTTTGGTACATGACTCTTTTTGAATTATGGTTTTCTCAGGGTATATGCCCAGTAGTGGGATTGCTGGGTCATATGGTAGTTCTATTTGTAGTTTTTTAAGGAACCTCCATACTGTTCTCCATAGTGGCTGTACCAATTCACATTCCCACAAGCAGTGCAAGAGGGTTCTCTTTTCTCCACACCCTCTCCAGCATTTATTTTTTTCTAGGTTTTTTGATGATGGCCATTCTAACCAGTGTGAGATGATATCTCATTGTAGTTTTGATTTGCATTTCTCTAATTATTAATGATGTTGAGCATTCTTTCATGTGTTTGTTGGCAGTCTGTATATCTTTGGAGAAATATCTATTTAGGTCTTCTGCCCATTTTTCGGTTGGGTTGTTTATTTTTTTGTTATTGAGCTGCATGAGCTGCTTATAAATTTTGGAGATTATTCCTTTGTCAGTTGCTTCATTTGCAAACATTTTCTCCCATTCTGAGGGATGTCTTTTGGTCTTGATTATGGTTTCCTTTGCTGTGCAAAAGCTTTGAAGTTTCATTAGGTCCCACTTGTTTATTTTTGTTTTTATTTCCATTTCTCTGGGAGGTGGGTCAAAAAGGATCTTGCTGTGATTTATGTCATAGAGTGTTCTGCCTATGTTTTCCTCTAAGAGTTTGATAGTTTCTGGGCTTATATTTAGATCTTTAATCCATTTTGAGGTTATTTTTGTGTATGGTGTTAGGGAGTGATCTAATCTCATACTTTTACATGTCCCTGTCCAGTTTTCCCAGCACCACTTATTGAAGAGGCTGTCCTTTCTCCACTGTACATTCGTGCCTCCTTTATCAAAGATAAGGTGACCATAGGTGCGTGTGTTTATCTCTGGGCTTTCTATCCTTTTCCATTGATGTATATTTGTGTTTTTGTGCCAGTACCATGCTGTCTTGTTTACTGTAGCTTTGTAGTATAGTCTGAAGTCAGGGAGCCTGATTCCTGCAGCTCCATTTTTCTTTCTCAAGATTGCTTTGTCTATTCGGGGTCTTTTGTGTTTCCATAGAAATTGTGAAATTTTTTGTTCTAGTTCTGTGAAAAATGCCAGTGGTAGTTTGATAGGTATTGCATTGAATCTGTAGATTGCTTTGGGTAGTGTAGTCATTTTCACAATGTTGATTCTTGCAATCCACGAACATGGTATATCTCTCCATCTATTTGTATCATCTTTAATTTTTTTCATCACTGCTTATAATTTTCTGCATACAGGTCTTTTGTCTCCTTAGGTAGGTTTATTCCTAAATATTTTATTCTTTTTGTTGCAATGGTAAATGGGAGTGTTTTCTTGATTTCACTTTCAGATTTTTCATCATTAGTGTACAGGAATGCCAGAGATTTCTGTGCATTAATTTTGTATCCTGCTACTTTACCAAATTCATTGATTAGCTCTAGTAGTTTTCTGCTAGCATCTTCAGGATTCTCTATGTATAGTATCATGTCATCTGCAAACAGTGACAGCTTCACTTCTTCTTTTCTGATTTGGATTCCTTTTACTTCCTTTTCTTCTCTGATTGCTGTGCCTAAAACTTCCAAAACTATGTTGAATAAGAGAGGTGAGAGTGGGCAACCTTGTCTTGTTCGTGATCTTAGTGGACATGCTTTCAGTTTTTCACCATTGAGGACAATATTGGCTGTGGGTTTGTCATATATGGTCTTTATTATGTTGAGGAAAGTTCCCTCTATGACTACTTTCTGCAGGGTTTTTATCATAAATGGGTGTTGAATTTTGTCGAAAGCTTTCTCTGCATCTATTGAGATAATCATATGGTTTTTCTCCTTCAATTTGTTAATATGGTGTATCACATTGATTGATTTGTGTATATTGAAGAATTCTTGCATTCCTGGAATAAACCCCACTTGATCATGGTGTATGATCCTTTTATTGTGCTGTTGGATTCTGTTTGCTAGTATTTTGTTGAGGATTTTTGCATCTATGTTCATCAGTGATATTGGCCTGTAGATTTCTTTCTTTGTGGCATCCTTGTCTGGTTTTGGTATCAGGGTGATCGTGGCCTCATAGAATGAGTTTGAGAGTGTTCCTCCCTCTGCTATATTTTGGAAGAGTTTGAGAAGGATTGGTGTTAGCTCTTCTCTAAATGTCTGATAGAATTCGCCTGTGAAGCTATCTTGTCCTGGGCTTTTGTTTGTTGGAAGATTTTTAATCACAGTTTCAATTTCAGTGCTTGTGATTGGTCTGTTCATATTTTCTATTTCTTCTTGATTCAGTCTTGGCAGGTTGTGCTTTTCTAAGAATTTGTCCATTACTTTCAGGTTGTCCATTTTATTGGCGTAGAGTTGCTTATAGTAATCTCACATGATCTTTTGTATTTCTGCAGTGTCAGTTGTTATTTCTCTTTCATTTCTAATTCTATTGATTTGAGTCTTCTCCCTTTTCTTCTTGATGAGTCTGGCTAATGGTGTATCAATTTTGTTTATCTTCTCAGAGAACCAGGTTTTAGTTTTATTGATCTTTGCTGTCATTTCCTTCATTTCTTTTTCATTTATATCTGATCTGATCTTTATGATTTCTTTCCTTCTGCTAACTTTGGGTTTTTTTTTTTTTTTTTTTTTTTGTGGTATGCGGGCCTCTCACTGTTGTGGCCTCCCCCGTTGCGGAGCACAGGCTCCGGACGCGCAGGCTCCGGACGCGCAGGCTCAGCGGCCATGGCTCACGGGCCCAGCCGCTCCGCGGCATATGAGATCCTCCCAGACCGGGGCACGAACCCGCATCCCCTGCATCGGCAGGCGGACTCTCAACCACTTGCGCCACCAGGGAGGCCCGGGTTTTTTTAATTCTTCTTTCTCTAATTGCTTTAGGTGCAAAGTTAGGTTGTTTATTTGAGATGTTTCCTGTTTCTTAAGGTAGGATTGTATTGCTGTAAACTACCCTTTTAGAACTGCTTTTGCTGCATCCCATAGGTTTGGGGTCGTCGTGTCTCCATTGTCGTTTGTTTCTAGGTATTTTTAAAATTTCCTCTTTGATTTCCTCAGTGTTCACTTCCTTATTAAGTAGTGTATTGTGTAGCCTCCAGGTGTTTGTATTTTTTACAGATCTTTTCCTGTAATTGATATCTAGTCTCATAGTGTTGTGGTCAGAAAAGATACTTGATACAATTTCAGTTTTCTTAAATTTACCAAGGCTTGATTTGTGACCCAAGATATGATCTATCCTGGAGAATATTCCATGATCACTTGAGAAAAATGTGTATTCTGTTGTTTTTGGATGGAATGTCCTATAAATATCAATTAAGTCCATCTTGTTTAATGTATCATTTAAAGCTTGTGTTTCCTTATTTATTTTCGTTTTGGATGATCTGTCCATTGGTGAAAGTGGGGTGTTAAAGTTCCCTACTATGAATGTGTTACTGTTGATTTCCCCTTTTATGGCTCTTAGTATTTGCCTTATGTATTGAGGTGCTCCTATGTTGGGTGCATAAATATTTACAATTGTTATATCTTCTTCTTGGATCGATCCCTTGATCATTATGTAGTGTCCTTCTTTGTCTCTTCTAATCATCTTTATTTTAAAATCTATTTTGTCTGATATATGAGAATTGCTACTCCAGCTTTCTTTTGATTTCCATTTGCATGGAATATCTTTTTCCATCCCCTCACTTTCAGTCTCTATGTGTCTCTAGTTCTGAAGTGGGTCTCTTGTAGACAGCATATATATGGGTCTTGTTTTTGTATCCATTCAGCCAGGCTGTGTCTTTTGGTGGGTACATATAATCCATTTACATTTAAGGTAATTATCGATATGTATGTTCCTATTCCCATTTCATTAATTGTTTTGTGTTTGTTATTGTAGGTCTTTTCCTTCTCTTGTGTTTCTTGCCTAGAGAATTTCCTTTAGCATTCATTATAAAGTTGGTTTGGTGGTGCTGAACTCTCTCTGCTTTTGCTTGTCTGTAAAGGTTTTAATTTCTCCATCAAATCTGAATGAGATCCTTGCTGTGTACAGTAATCTTGGTCGTAGGTTTTTCTCCTTCATCACTTTAAATATGTCCTCCAGTCCCTTCTGGCTTGCAGAGTTTCTGCTGAGAGATCAGCTGTTAACCTGATGGGGATTCCCTTGTGTGTTATTTGTTGTTTTTCCCTTGATGCTTTTAATATGATTTCTTTGTGTTTAATTTTTGACAGTTTGATTAATATGTGTCTTGGTATGTTTCTCCTTGGATTTATCCTGTATGGGACTCTCTGTGCTTCTTGGAGTTGATTAACTATTTCCTCTCTCATATTAGGGAAGTTTACAACTATAATCTCTTCAAATATTTTCTCAGTCCCTTTCTTTTTCTCTTCTTCTTCTGGAACCCCTATAATTCGAATGTTGGTGCATTTAATGTTGTCCCAGAGGTCTCTGAGACTGTCTTCAGTTCTTTTCATTCTTTTTTCTTTATTCTGTTCTCCAGTACTTATTTCTACTATTTTATCTTCCAGGTCACTTATACGTTCTTCTGCCTCATTTTTCTGCTATTGATCCCATCTAGAATATTTTTAATTTCATTTATTGTGTTGTTTATCATTGTTTGCTCTTTAGTTCTTCTAGATCCTTGTTAAATCTTTCTTGCATTTTGTCTATTCTATTTCCAAGATTTTGATTCCCCTTTACTATCATTATTCTGAATTCTTTTTCAGGTAGACTGCCTATTTCCTCTTCATTTTTTAGGTCTGGTGGGTTTTTATCTTGCTCCCTCATCTGCTGTGTGTTTTTCTGTCTTCTCATTTTGCTTATCTTACTGTGTTTGGGGTCTCTTTTTTGCAGGCTGTAGGTTAGTTGTTCCCGTTGCTTTGGTGTCTCTTCCCATTGACTAAATTTGGTTCTGTCAGTTGTGTAGGCTTCCTGTTGGAGGGGACTAGTGCCTGTATTCTGGTGGATGAGGCTGGATCTTGTCTTTCTGGTGGGCAGGTCCACGTCTGGTGGTGTGTTTTGTCGTGTCTGTGGACTTATTATGATTTTAGGCAGCCTCTCTGCTAATGGGTGGGGTTTTGTTCCTGTCTTGTTAGTTGTTTGGCATAAGGTGTCCAGCACTGTAGCTTGCTGGTCGTTGAGTGAATCTGGGTGCAGGTGTTGAGATGGAGATCTCTGGGAGATTTTCACCATTTGATATTGTGTGGAGCTGGGAAGTCTCTTGTGGACCAGTGACCTGAAGTTGGCTCTCCCACCTCAGAGTCACAGTACTGACTCCTGGCTGCAGCATCAAGAGACTTTCATCCACACGGCTCAGAATAAGAGGGAGAAAAAGTAGGAAGAAAAGAAAGAAAGAAAGAAAGAGGAAACAGGATAAAATAAAATAACATAAGATAAAATAAATTTATTAAAATAAAAAATAATTGTTATGAAAAAAAATTTTTTTAAGAAAAAAAAAGACGTATAGAACTCTAGGAGAAATGGTGAAAGCAAAGCTATACTGACAAAATCTCACACAGGAGCCTACCCATACACACTCACAAAAAGAGGAAAAGGGAACAAAATAATAAATCTTGCTCTCAAAGTCCACCTCCTCAGTTTGGGATGATTCGTTGTCTATTCATGTATTCCACAGATGCAGGGTACATCAAGTTGATTGTGGAGCTTTAATCCGCTGCTTCTGAGGCTGCTGGGATAGATTTCCCTTTCTCTTCTTTGTTCTCACTGCTCCCAGAGCTCAGCTTTGGATTTGGCCCCGCCTCTGTGTGTAGGTTGCTGCAGGGCATCTATTCTTCTGCTCAGACAAGACGGGGTTAAAGGAGCAGCTGCTGCGGGGTCTCTGGCTCACTCAGGCCTGGGGGAGGGAGGGGTGCGAATGCGGGGCGAGCCTGCGGCAGCAGAGGCCAGCGGGACGTTGTACCAGCCTGATGCACGCCATGCGTTCTCCCACGGGTGTTGTCCCTGCGTCCTTGGACCCTGGCAGTGGCGGGCTGCACAGCCTTCCCAGAAGGGAAGTATGGATAGTGACCTGTGCTCATACACAGGCTTTTTGGTGGCAGCAGCAGCAGACTTAGCGTTTCATGCCTGTCTCTGGTGTCCACGCTGTTAGCCATGGCTCACACCCATCTCTGGAGCTCCTTTAAGCAGCGCTCTTAATCCCCTCTCCTCGCGCACCAGGTAACAAATAGGGAACAAAAAGTCTCTTGCCTCTTTGTCATGTCCAGACTTTTCCATGCACTCCTTTCCAGCTAGCTGTTGTGCACTAACCCCCTGCAGGGTGTGTTCACGCCACCAACCCCAGTCCGCTCCCTGAGCTCTGACCAAAGCTGGAGCCTCACACCCGCCCAGGTGGGTGAGCAGACTAGCCTCTTGGGCTGGTGAGTGCCTGTTGGCACCGATCCTCTGTGTGGCAATCTCTCTGCTTTGCCCTCCACACCTCTGTTGCTGTGCTCTCCTCCGTAGCTCTGAAGCTTTCCGCCTCCACCACCCGCAGTCTCCGCCCACGAAGGGGCTTCCTAGTGTGTGGAAACTTTTCCTCCTTCACAGCTCCCTCCCACTGGTGCAGGTCCCATCCCTATTCTTTTGTCTCTGTTTATTCTTTTTTGTTTTGCCCTACTCAGGTACGTGGGGAGTTTCTTGCCTTTTGGGAGGTCTGAACACTGATCTTCTGCGAGCGTTCAGTAGGTGTTTTGTAGGAGTTGTTCCATGTGTAGATGTGTTTCTGGTGTATCTGTGGGGAGGAAGTTGCTCTCCCCGTCTTACTCTTCTGCCATCTTCCCGATTCCCTCCTGATTTATTCTGGGTAGAGTATTCTTGGTCATAGGTTTTTCTCTTTCATTACTTTAAGTAATATCATGTCACTCCTTTCTGGCCTGCAGAGTTTTTCAGAAAAATCAGCTGATAGCCTTATTGGAGTTCCCTTGTATGTTATTTGTTGCTTTTCCATCGTTGCTTTTAATATCCTCTCTTTATCTTTAATTTTTGTCATTTTGATTACAATGTGCTGTGGTGTATTCCTCTGTGGGTTATTTCTGCATGGGACACTGCACTTCCTAGACTTGGGTGATTGTTTCCATACCCAGCATAGGGAAGTTTACAGCTATTATCTCTTCAAATAGTTTCTGAGGCCCTTTCTCTTTCTCTTCACCTTCTAGAATCCCTATAATGCGAATATTAGCATGCTTCATGTTTTTTCAGAAGTTTCTTAAACTGTCCTCATTTCTTTCCATTCTTTTTTATTTCTGTTCAGCAGCAGTGATTTCCACTACTCTGTCTTCCATCTCTACTCTGTCTTCCATCTCACTGATCTGTCCTTCTGCCTCATTTAGTCTACTCTTGATTCCTTCTAGTGTATTTTTCAATTCAGTTATTCTTTAATTTTTTTTTCCACTCTGTGCAGCATGCGGGAATTTTTGTTCCCTGACCAGGGGTTGAACCCATGCCCCCTGCATTGGGAGCACACAGTCTTAACCACTGGACCACCAGGGAAGTCCCATATTTTACAATTCTGTTTCGTTTTTTATATTTTCTAACTCTTTGTTAAAAACTTCTAATTTCTTGCTCTATGCATCCATTCTCCTCCCAAGTTCTTTGATCATATTTATGATCATTACTGTCAACAGTTTCTCAGGGAGACTGCCTATCTCCATGTCACTTTGTTCTTCTTTTGTGGTTTAATCTTATTCTTTTGTCTGAAACATATTACTCTGTTGCCTAATTTTGTGTAACTTGCTATTTGTATTTTTATGTATGTGGTAGGTTGGTTACATTTCTTGACCGTGGAGAAGAGGCCCTCTATAGGAAACATTCTATGCATCCCAGGAGTGCACTTCCCGCTCAACACCCAAGGTCCAGGAGCCAGCTGGTCCCAGGGTAGTGTCTGGCCTGCATTTGGGTGGAGCTGGGTTTTGGTCCTCTGGTGGGCAGGGCTGTATTTAGGGGCATATCTCGATGTGGCTATGAGCTTAGGAAGTCTTTAGGTAGCCTGACTGCTGATTGGTGGGGCTGTGTTCCCACCCAGTTTGTTTGGTCTGAGGCATCCCAACACTGGAGCCTGAAGGCTGTTGGGTGTGGTCAGGTCTTGGTGCCAAAATGCCAGCCTCCTAGAGAGCTCACTTGCTGATGAATGCTCCGTGATATATCCACCACCAGTGTCTATGACCCTGGAGTGGGCCACAGCCACCCCCTACCTCCCCAAGATACCCTCCAAAACCAACAGGTAGGTCTGGCCCAGGCTCCCATCAAATTACTGCTTTTGCCCTTAGTCCTGGTGTGTGAGATTTTGTGTGTGCCCTTTAAGAGTGAAGTCTTTATTTCCCCCAAGCCTGTGGAGCTCCTGCAATCAAGCCTACTGCCCTTCAAAACTAAATGCTCTTTGGGCTCCTTTTCCTGGTGCCAGGCCCCTAGAAAGGGGGGACTCACATGGGACTCAGAACTCTCCTGTGGGAGCACCTCTGTAATATAGTTATTCTCCAGTTTGTGGGTCACCCTCCGGTGGTATGGGATTTGATGATATCACGAGTCTGCCCCTCCTACAAGTCTTGTTGTGTTTCCATCTTTATGTCTTTAGTTGTGGAGGGTGACTGTTCTGCAGATTGTTCTGATTTTGGTGTTCTCATGTTGTGATTTTGGTGTTCTCTTATCTCAGGAGATAAGCTTAAGGTCCTTCTATTTTGCCCTCTTACTTTTAACCTATATGTGTCTTTATATGTAAAGTGGGCTTCTTGTAGACAACATTTAGTTGGGTCTTGTGTTTTGATGCACTCTGACAATCTTTGTCTTTTAACGAGTGTATTAAACCATTGATGTTTAAAATGATTATTGATGTAGTAACTTAATATCTACCATACTTGTCACTGTTTTCTATTTGTTGCTCATGTTCTTTTCTCCCATTTTGGTCTTCCATATATTTTCTGGCTTTTGTAGTTTTTTGCCTTTTGCAATTTTAATTGAACATTTTATATAATTCTACTTTCTTTCCTGTCTTTGCATATCAGTTATACTTCTTATTTATTTCTTTTAGTTGTTACCCTAAAGTTTGCAATGTATTTTTATAGCTAATCCACCTTTACTTTCAAATAATACTATAACTCTTCCCAGTTACTGCAAGTACCTTATAATTACAAAAAACCTGTTGTCTTTGTCCCTTGTATCACTCCTGTCATTCATTTCATTTATACATATAAGCATATGTAGGCATTTATAAGCACACACACATGTGCATACCTAATTGGTTACATTTTTGCCATTGTTATTTTGAACAAACAAATCCATTATCTGTTAGATCCATTAAGAATAAGAAAAATAAAACTTATTTTACCCTTAGTTATTCTCCAGTGTACTTCTTCTCTTTATGTATATCTAAGTCTCTGACTTAATTTTTCAGAGAAGGAAAATTGTTTTCTTTTAACATTTGGCATACAGGGGAATGATGTCAATAATATGTGGAATTCGGCTTGGATTTTTTTCCCCAAAACAAGTTCAAATCTGTTATTGTTTTGGAAAGATCAGGGGCAAGCTTTTTCACAACTAAAGAGAAAGTGTTAGTAGTATAAGAAAAATGCTGAATATTCTGTAAAAGTAACCTTCTATAATACAGTTAGGTGCTGGTTTATTGGCACCTTAACAATTTTAACAAAAAATTGGTGTATACTATATTAAAAGATCTGAGGAAGTTGCAAGTTTCGTTGAAGAAGTTGTAAATATAGCCTTTATCAATCAATTTCTTTTTAATACAAAGGAACTATCTCCAGGTGATATTTTTAATTTTTATTAAACTGGTCTCTATTAGAAGTGAATGTCCTGAAGGACCCACATCAAAGGAAAAAACGAGCTCCAGGAAATGAAGATTTAAAGGATGGACTCTTAATACTCTTAATACAAATGCCATTAGAAACTCAACTGTACTCATATTTTTATACGGCTTGTTATTGTTTTGTTTGGACTCCATAGTCCTTAATTCCATAGATTTTGAGTCCTGTCACTCCAATTCTACTTTTTCCATAGGTTTAGCTCTTTTTATTTTACAGAACATGGAGTTATTTAGGAATGCATATATGCTGTTATAGCAGAAATGCCTGCACTCAATTCTGTGTTAGTGGTAGCCACCTTTTTGAGTAACAAGGGTAGTCTAATCCTCTTTTATCTCATTTATTTTCAGTGCTCATCATAGTGGCTGGCAGGGCTATCCCAAGCCCTTTTCTGTGCAGTAGAAAAAAATGCTCCTTCCTCTGAGTAGATTTAGATTTTTAATTGCAGAGCTTGGAGTACAAAACTCTTGCTGAATTAGTCCTGCTTGCCCTTTCAGCCAGGCCCTTATGCAGTGTATAGTTTGGAAGCACTATACCATGTCCTGGCTTCCTGAACAAAAGAGTCATGCACACATATAAACACATGCATGTACACACATACACACACACACACACACACACATGCACACAGTGCTTGTTGAACTGATGGTGTGCATGACTTCACACTTCTTTTAGCAAATATATTTTGATTAGTTTAGAAAACATTTATTTCCTTTATTTGTATGTCCCTAATTGTTAATTTTGATGTTATGTGAGGATTTTAAAAATACAGGTAAGACAATTTAACAGACTATTAACTTTCAAAATTCTTTTCATACAAGAGAAAGGGGGGAGGGTTATATTGATAGAATGTATAAGTATTTCTCAACCTCTCCATTTTTTCTTTCTCTCTTCCTTTCTTTGAAGGGGAGGGGGTGATAGATGGTAGGAGAGCAAGACCAAATATGCCAACCTAATATATGAATTCTTTAAACTAATACTGAAAATTTCAGTTTAGATAGATGACAAATTGGGTTTTGCCAGATTTCTAGGCAGAATTGCACAATATATTAAGATTGTGACTGAAAGCCACATTCAACATGTGGAGTAAAAGTCCTCTCTTTCGGTTCCAGATGTGGTTCCTTATATGCAGTAACCTATAAACCCACAGACAACTTTTCTAATGCTCTTGCCTTGTTTCTTGTATGTATGTTGAAGTAGGGACGGGAAAGCTACAATAAAACTCCTACTGGGAAGACAGAAGGATGGGATACACATGAAAGTTCCTGGTCCTTACAATAATTAATAAGACTTCTTGCTTTGGAGGTGGAGTAAGGTCTTGATAGGATCCTAATTCTGCTTTCTGAGAGAAGTTCCTTTGTCCTTTGTTTTCCATAGTCCCTGGCTTTGCTTTTTTGGGAATTCCTTATCTATCATCCTTTGTGTCTATATCGGAAATGGGTGTTGGAGAACATACCCTTATTTTAGGCTGCACTGGATTCTCACCCTGTGTCCTGTCAGTGCAAACTTGGACTCCCTGGGTAGAGCATGCTAGGCTTGTGGTGTTTTTTGCCAATAGAATTGCCTCAAAAATGTAGGTTTCAATTCTGTTTGCCTCCAGTCAGCCATATGTGAAAATACCAGTACCAAAGATCTCACTTGCTCATAATTGCTAAGCCTACAAACTAGTTACTTTACTAGTTATTTTCCTCAGACCATCCAACTCTCCCTAAACTTAACAACTGATACCTTGTGGCCACCTGAAACAGTACATTTGGGTAGGGGTTAATCTGACTTTTGCTCCTAGGCAGGCTCTTGTTATGTGGCTTAGAACTCTTAAGAGAGATTGTTGGAATACATTTTTTTGTTGTTAGCTGTAGAGAAGCAACTGGCTTTTCTATTCCTTCAAGGTACCCTGTGTTATTGGATTATCCATTAAGTTAGAAGTAGGCTGTAGTCAGAGAGCCTTCCTAAGCAGAGTTGTATTCTTTTTTTTCTCTGCTTATAAATGAACTAATTCTTGCCTAAATTCATTCATTTATCAGGCTTAAAACAACAAGTAATAGTCAATTCATTACAACATTATGACTTTTTCTAGCTGCTTCTGCTAGAACTATAGTCTTGGTAGGCACTTGGTTTCTCTTTTAAATGGTCATATTTTGCTAGTATAGTATATATAGTATAGTGTAGTATAGAAAGGATCACCAACCTATGTCTCTTTCCTATCTGCTTTCTGTCCTACCTCTAAGTTCATAGAAATGATTTGGATTTATCTTATAACCCACTCTGTTGGTCCTAAGAATTTCTATAACATTTAGCATAAAGGCTAAGTTGTAAAAAAGAGACTTAAAACTGTAGTGGCTCAAACATAAATTAACTGTTTTTCTTATAGAACAGTTGAAAGGTAGATAGATGTGTTATATAAGATGGATAAACATCTCTGCTTTCATGAAATAGTCCAGGAACACCCAAAAAAGGAATCCATGAAGCACTTTCAATTTTTGTTGTTGTTGTTGTTGTTAAGATTTTGGTCTTAAACTGCAACTGTAGTTTTTTTTTTAAAGGCAGTGAAATTTTGAATATGAAATATTTGAAACAAAATAGAAACATTTTAGAGATATCACACACACACACAAACACATATAAAAGTTCTTTGTTTTCTAACCATAATGGAGTGGATTCACTGGTGCTATTCTTTCTCTTTGGCTGTAAATATCTAGACAAAAATATATGAAACAGTCATTATTTTCAGAAAATGGCAGCAGAGGTCAGAGGTTCAGTGATTCCTGAAAAAGAGAAACAGATGAGGTGAGCCCTGTGATTGCCCTGGTTTTCTGCCTGGAGGCACTTTCAGATATCTGGTGCAGGGAGAGGAAAGCCAAGTAGAGCACAATGGTCCTGCTTGATTGAAATAAAGATTAGATTTGGGGAGGAGGAGATAGCTGGAATCGTTAGATCAGAATACTAAAGAGTAGGGACCTATGTATGCAAAGAAAGAGCATCATAAATCTTCATGTGGTTGCCTTGAGACCTTTGTTAAATACTAAGCTCTGTGTGTGTAGGTGAAACTCCATAAGGGCACACAAAAAGTTATTAGGAAATGTAATCTGAACAACTTCCAATGCTCATACAAGGTTAAGAGATGTTTGAGTTATGAATATGTAGAGTGGAGAGACTTTGTTGAACATCTGGGGTATTCACTAGAGACCACAGATTGGTCACACATCAAAGAGTAAGGCTGAGTCTGACCTGATGACAAATGGCTACTCTATACGTGCTCTAACAAATCTTAGAAGGAATCTGAAAAGAATGAGGTTTAACATTAAGTAATTTAATAACCTATTGAAACAAAATTTATCACTCTTTAAAGGAAGACCATAAAATCCAGAAATTTAACAATATCATATTCATAGCATCCATAATAAATGTGTGTGTATTTACATACATACATACACATATGTATACATACACATGAACTACTAGACATACAAAGGAGGAGAAAAATCATCAATAGAAACAGACAGGAATGACAGAGATGAGATTAGTTGTCAAAGACTTTAAAATATCTCAAATATGGTAAGTATGCTCAAGGACTTAAAAGGAAAAATCATAAAACTACAGATCTAAGAATCCCAATAAATCACAAGCAGGATTACAAACAAAACCACACCACGGGGCCTCCCTGGTGGCGCAGTGGTTGAGAGTCCGCCTGCCGATGCAGGGGATACGGGTTCGTGCCCCGGTCTGGGAGGATCCCATATGCCGCGGAGCGGCTGGGCCCGTGAGCCATGGCCGCTGGGCCTGCGCGTCCGGAGCCTGTGCTCCGCAACGGGAGAGGCCACAACAGTGAGAGGCCCACATACCGCAAAAAGAAAAAAAAAAAAAAAAAAAAAAAAAAAAAAAAAAAAAACCACACCACGGTGTATTGTAGTCAAATCACCAAGTTCTAGTGATATAGAAAAAAATCTTAAAAGCATTAAGAGGTGGAAAAAAAACATTTTATATAGGGAAGCAAAAAAAAAAAAAATGACTGCTGACTTCTCATCAGAAGGTAAGCAAGCTAGAAAACAGTGGAATGATATGTTTAAAGGGCTGAAAGGAAAAAAAGAAATCAACCTAAAATTATTTTTAAAAACAAAAGCAAAATAATATTTCCAAATAAGCAAAGTGAGAAAATTTCCTGTCAATATACCTATATTATAAGAAATCGTAAAATCATCTTCAGGCTGAAAGAAAATAATACTGAGTGAAAACTCAGTTCTGCACAATGGAAAGAAGTAGTAGGAAATGGCAAATATTTATGTCTAAAAATATATGGAAATTAAACTCTACATTTCCAAGTAAAGCTTAGATCAAAGAAAAAATCACAAGAGAATCTATAAAGTGTTCTTAATGGAATGATAATGAAAATACAGCATATCAAATTTTGTGGGATGCAATGCTTACATGAAAATTTATGGTTATAAATGCTTATATTAGAAAAGAAGGAAGGTGTAAAGTTTATGGCATAAGCCTCCCTCTTAAGAAGCTGCAAAAAATGAGCAACTTAAATCCAAAGCAAGAAGGAAAAACTGATAAAAAGTGAAATCAATTAATGTAAAACACAAAAGCAACAGAGAAGAATCAGTGAAACCAAAGCTGGTTCGAAAAGATTAAGTTGATAAATATCCAGCTAGATCAATCAGGAAAAAAAATACCAATAGCAGGAAAGAAAAGCATCACTGTAGATATTATAGTCATTAATAGAATAATTAGGGAATAGTATGAGCAATTGCATGCCAGTAAGTTCAATAACTTAGATGGACTAAGTGCTTGAAAGACACAAATTACCAAAACTGACAGAAGAAGAAATAGAAAGCTTGAAAAACCTTATGTCAATTAGATAAATTAATAATGTAAAACTTTCCCTATAGGAAACTCCAAGCCAAGATGGCTTCACTGATTAATTTTATTGAAACTTAAGGAGTAAACAATTACAATCTTATAAAAACTCCTTCAAAAAATAGAAGAGGGAACACTTCTTGACTCATTTTATGAGGTCAGCATTAGCTTGATTTTAAAATCAGATAAAGACATTACAGGAAAATAGATCAATATCTCTTTTGACTGTAGATGCAAAATATCCCTAATGAAATAACAAACAGAATCTAGCAAAACATATTACAAAATGCATCATGACCAAAGGGGTTTATGCCAGGAAGCAAGGTTGATTTTATTGCTTAAAACCAATTAAAGAAAAAAGGAGAAACAGCATATGATAATTTCCAGAGATACCAAAAAACTATTTGACAAAATTTGAACCTACTCATGATAAAAATTCACAAGAAACCCAGAATAGACAGAAACTTCTTCAGTCTGATGAAGGACATTTATAAAAAGTATACAGCTAACATTACATTTAATGATGAAAGACTGAATGCTTTCTCTGTAAGATTAGGAAGAAGGTAAGGATGTCCATTCACACAGCTTATAATTAATGTTATACTGGAATTCATAGCCAGTGCAGTAAGATAAGAAAAATAAAAAAAGTATTCCAGATTAAAAATAAATCAAACTGTCTTTATTTGCAGTTGACATGATAATATATATAGAAAATCCTAAGGACTTTGTTATGAGGAAGATACTAAAACTCGTAAGTGAATTTAACAAGGTCAAAGTATATAAGGTCACCACATAAAAATCAACTGTATTTTTATATACTATCATCCAAACAATTTATGAATGCTATATACTAGCTTCCATAAACATGAAATACATAGAGATAAAATTTTAAAACTCTACAAAGCATAGCTGAGAGAAATTACCAGTACATAAATACACAGAGAAATAATACCTTATACATTGATTAGGAGATTCAGTGTTGTGTTAATTCTCCACCAGTAGATCCATGGATGCAATGAAATCCTTATCAAAATGCTGCTCTTTTTTTTTAAGAGATTGACAAGCTGATTCTCAAATTTAGAATTGTCAAAACAGTATTGAGAAATAACAAAGTTGAAGAATTTACTGGATTTTAAGAATTACTCTAAACTGCAATAATAGTGTCATATTGGGTCATGGTGTTGACATAGGTAGGTAGATAGATGATAGATATCCTAAGTGCTCTCTGTGTGTATATAAGTGTATATACAACATGTAGTATTCATATAGATAGTCTTTTATCTAGTCAAGGATAGTTTTTTGGGGTTTTTTTTTCTATTAAAGGATTATAGAATCTTTTCAACAAATGGTTCAGGAACTAGATATCCTATAGAAAATAATGAATCTGGACCCTTACCTGGACCAATACACAGAGCTTGACTTGAATTGGATTATAGATCTAAAAGTAAAAACACTAAAACTTTTTGGTATTTTAGAAACATGAATAAATCTTTATGACTTCATGTTAAGTAAATATTTCTTAGGACATAAAAAAGAACTATCTATAAAAGGGAGGTTTGAAAAATTGGGCTTCATCAAAATTAGAATCTTTTGCTGCTCAAAAGATACCTTTAGGAAAATGAAAGGCCAGCTATAGATTGGGAGCTATAAGTATTTCCAATACATACAGTCTGACAGTCTTATATGAACAAGAAGTTAGCCAATTAAATATGAGCAAAAGATTTAAAAAGACACTTCATTAAAGGAAGTCATAATCCCTTGGGAAGCATAGGAAGCATATGAAAACATGTTCCACATCAGGAATTGAAAAACTATGGCCCATGGACCAAATCTGGCCTATTGTCTGTTTTTGTAGACAAAGTTTTATTGAAACATCATTACACCCATTCATTTATGATTGCTCTCATGCTATAACAGGAGAGTTGAGTAGTTATTAAAGAGACCCTGTGGCCACAAAACAAATATTTCCTGTCTGCCTCCTGACAGAAAAATTTGCTATCCCTTGGTCTAAAGGAATCAAATTCCAGGGAAGGCTAAGCTCTTCCTAGGTGAGCAAACACCAGTGGAGAAATTTGGCCTAATTTAATGTAATTTTCCCCAGGATAAAACTCATTTTTCTTGGAATTATAATTTTTTACAGTTGGATCTTATTTTTTTATTTTTTAAATCATAGTTAATTCATTTTTATTACTAAGCTAACAAACTCTATTAAAGGCAAAATTATACAAGTTTTTCTTTAAGTCTTGGTAACTTAAGGTATAATATTAGAAAGCTCTGTCTTATTCTGAGGAACAAACTACACTTCAAGGTTAAAACAGTGATCTAGAGAGAGAACAGAACAAACAAAACAACAACAAAACAGTGATGTAGATTCAAGATGTTGACCAGAAGTTAATACCAAGAGAAATTGTACTGAAAACCACTTGGTTTAAACAACTTGTGCTTATTTCCATCAGTAAGTTAAGTTGTGACTGCAAACAAGTAAGGATGAGGAATGAAGGCATGTGCTGCCTTTCTGAGGACTGACTAGTCTCACTGCCCAGGTGGTCTCCACTCATGGATGTATTTGCCCTGATCTTCACTAGAAGTAGGGGCTCCTATTTCCAGTGAAGATTAGGGCATGTGTTGGTCTTTGATCATTTCAACACACTCCAGAGAGATGTAAGGAGTAAATCTTCTTAGTGGCCTGGCAGACCAGGCTTATATGCTGACTGAGGAGTCTAGACACTCTGGGTTTGCCTCACATTCTTATTAGTTTGTTGTTGCATCAGCTGTGTTCTGATTGGTTACACTCTAAGATATAAGCCATTACATCATTGGTTATATAAATTGTTTACATAAAACGTTTTGTGTTTGAGGTACAACAGGTGTCAATCTCCTTTGAATGAGCCATATACATATCTGTAACATGTTTACAACCATAGTTATTTTTTAGAAAGACATATTTTCAAGCAAGAGAACATTTTTGATGGGAAAGATTGGTTACCATTTTTAAGCATAGCAAACAGATTTTACTCCTGTTAAAATGTAGAATAAGGTATCCTTTACAGAAAATTCATTTCACTTATTACAAAGCCCCAGTATTATTTAGTTTACTTAAATCTGATATTACTACTTTTTCTATGTTAGGATAATTTAATGTCACATATGAACATAAAAATGATTTTTTTAAACTTAGTTTCAGTATCAGTATTTTTATTAGAAGTACAATAACATTAACTCCATAAACTTTTATTTTTCTCTATTTCCATGAGCTAATAATCAGTTTGACAACCCAGCAAAGTTGCATGTTATAGGGAAATTTTCTGACTGGAGCAAAATTTAATGAAACAATGTTTAAGGTCATCTTTGATTTCCGCATGCTTACTTCCACATCATACTTCTTCAAGTCCTATCTACTTTAAAATCAACCTTGAATCCATCCTCTTATCTTCATCTCTTCTTTATCTCCCACCCCATTTCCAGTCCAGGCCATTTTCATCTTCTATTCATTGTTTTAATCACAGTAAGCTCTAGAGTAACACATTAACCTTCTAATCTCAGTAATTTTGCACAACAAAGGTTTACTGTGGCTTACGTAAAGTCCAGTGTGGTTTGAGCTGTGATCCTCTTCCATCTTGTAGCAATAATATCTGCACAGTGTCTTTGAAGTTGGTCAGATGGACTAGAAATGACTTTATCACTTTTGCTCACAACCTGTTGGTCAGAGCTAGTCACATGGCTCCAACTTAAGTGCAGTGAAGGCTGGGAAATGTAGGACAGTACACGAAATATTTAGAGATCACAATTATCTGTACCACATTTAGATTATTATAGTTGCATCCTAATTGGTTTCCTTATTTACTCTTATGTTCCACTACAATGCTTTCTCTACCTAGTAGCTAGAGTGCTTGGAAAAAAAAATTTTGTTACTATCTCACCAATAACTTCCTTTTTGCATAAAATCCAACACTTTGCCCTTACCTGTGCAACTACTGCATGATATGGTCCTTGCCTTCTTCACTAATTTCATAATTGGCAGTTAGTATTGTTATCTGTGAATAGTGTATTTTGAATAGGCATTTTTTATTTTGTCCATAGTTATGAAAATGTGATTTAAAATAGTGTCACATTTGCAAAATCACAATAATAACTATAAACTGAATAATAATACCAAGAGAAGTCCTAATTTATATGGCAGTCTCTGCAGTCACATTGTATGTAATTAGAATCTGAAAAAAAAAAAAGCTTTTTGAGAACATTGACATAAAGTCTGTTATAATTAATAAATTATGTGTAGTAGAGTTACAATAATTCTATTTCTCTGACAACAAATGATTTCTTAGCATAAATGTTTTCTTTGGCTAAAGTTTATATGAAAGATATTTCATTATGGTTAAATGTGTAAAAATTAATAAAGTTTATTTTTTAGAGCAGTTTTAGGTTTACAACAAACTTGAGTGGAAAATACAGACTTCCTATATATCCCCTGTCCTTACACAGATGACTTCCCCCACTATCAACATACTGCACAAAGGTAGTGAATTTGTAACAATCTATGAACCTACATTGACACATCATTATCACTCAAAGTCCATAGTTTACATTAGGTAGGGTTCACTTTCAGCGTTGTGCATTATATGGGTTTTGACAATAAATGCAATTTTTAGACAAGTTTTTCATGAAGTTTGTGTTTTGCCATTAAGTAGTTACTTCCCTTCAGTTATACTTTCAATTTCTTCTGTTATGCCTTCTTCAATTTCTTCCTTGGCAGTATGAAGCTCCTAATTAATTATTCCAAACACCACACACACACAAACTCCCCCTCCCTCCCTCCCTCCCTCCCTCCCTCCCTCCCTCTCTCTCTCTCTCTCTCTCTCTCTCTCTCTCTCTCTCTCTCTCTCTCTCCTCTGTGTCTGTCTCTCTCTCCGTCTGCTCCCCCCTCACTCTAAGTGATTGTTTTCTAGTTGGAGTGGTTGAAATATTTTCTTAAGGTAATTAATTTGTAATCTCACAAACTGTGGATTAGAACAGTGCCCTTGCCAAAAGATAGAGGAGCTAATTAAGTAAGGTTCAACCCTTATTTTCAAATGTGCATGGAAGAAAGGCTGTATATAAATTCTTTCTCATCTCTGAGCTGTGAATCCTAGGAATAAAGTTTTTAACAAGCTTTTTATCTTAATAAACATCTGAGAATTTGTATATTTGATATGTTTATTGAAATGTAGCAGAGCATTCATATTTTTGATAATTTTTGACATTAAAAAATTGATTCCTGTTCTAGCAAATGAAAATTACATTTAGTAAAATTGAGTACTCTATGGTTTGTTACATGGATTTAGATCTAGCACAGTTCAAATGACTTGTCCTATACTTGACATCTACTTACATATAAAAGGCTCATGTAACAGTTTTTACATGGTGTTAGTATTGTCATTCTTGTTTCTTTTCCTTTGCTGGCCTACTTCTGTTTCAGCCCTTGACCATTAATAAAGTATTAAATAGCAAGGAGATTATCCTACTACTGGGTACACAATATTGAATAAAAACAGATGTTTGTGGGATAGAAAGATAAGGAAATCAAATCTTTGAGAAGTTGATATACCATTCTTTCATATAATTAGATGTTTTATAAAGTAATTTGGGATTGTATGACAAGAGTCAAGGAAGCTATTAAGCAATCTCTGTGAAAACTTATTGTCTTTGTGCTTTGACTAACTGTGTTTGTCTTGTTCACAGTAACTGTAGTACTGAATGGAAGTGGCTTGTAGACAGAGCAAGAGTTGGCAGCCGTTGGACGTGGCTTCAAGCCCAGATTTCAGAGCTAGAATACAAAATCCAACAACTAACGGATGTTCACAGGCAGATTCGTGCCTCCAAGGTATTGTGTGTGCTCTTCTATTTAAAAAAATATTATTAGTTTTAGTTTCTTCTCATCTCTCCACACAAAATAATTGTTATTAGGCTTTATAAAAATGTAGTTAATGTTAAGATTTTTGATATATTAATTCTGTAAGTTGAAACTATTTTTGTAACTTATCACAAACATTTTATCATATTGAGCAGTTAAGAATTTCTTTATTGGATTCCAGTTAATAGAAATGATAAACATTTTTTATAAACCTCTACTTTGTTGGCATTTATTTTAACATATGTGAGAAATTCTGAGTGTATCTTATTGGAATCTCTTTAGAGTTTTTTGTTTGTTTTAAGAAAAATTATAAACACATAAAAATGTTCTAGAAAGCAATATAATGAATACCTGTGTACCCACCCCCAAATTTATCAAATATTAAATTTTTACTAGTTTGGGTTTTGTTTTTAGAATAATAAAGCATTACCTTACAATTGAAGTACTTGTATAATCCTTCCTGATCCCGTTCCCTTTCCCTATGTCACTGATACCAACATATTTTAAAAGATTTTTATTTTATATTGGTGTATATTTGATTAACAATGCTGTGTTAGTTTCAGGTGTATAACAAAGTGATTCAGTTATATATATACATTTATCTATTCTTTTTCAAATTCTTTTCCCATTTAGGTAATTACACAGTATTAAGTAGAGTTCCCTGTGCTATACAGTAGGTCCTTGTTGGTTATATATTTTAAATATAGCAGTGTGTACATATCATTCCCAAACTCCCAACCTATTTCTCCCCCTCCCCCTTCCCCCCTGGTAACCATAATTTTGTTCTCTAAGTCTGTGAGTCTGTTTCTGTTTTGTAAATAGGTTTATTTGTATCTCTTTTTTTTTTTTTGTATTCCTCACATAAGTGATATCATAGGATATTTGTCTTTCTCTGTCTGACTTACTTCACTTAGTATGGTAATTTCCAAGTCCATCCATGTTGCTGCAAATGGCATTATTTCATTCTTTTTAATGGCTGAGTAATATTCCATCATATATATGTTCCACATATTTATCCATTCCTCTGTTGGTGGACATTTTGGTTGCTTCCATATCTTGGCCATTGTAAACAGTGCTGCAGTGAACACTGGGGTGCATGTGTACTTTTGGTTTATGGTTTTCTCCAGATATATGCCCAGGAGTGTGATTGCTGGATCATATGGTAGTTCTATTTTTACTTTTTTAAGGAACCTCCATGCTGTTCCGTGAAGTTTATGTTTGTTCTTATTGCCATTTTGTTGTTTTGGATTTGTTTTTGTAGGTGTTTTTTCTTCCCTTCATCTTTTTTTCTCTTCTCTTGAGATTTAATGACTAACTTTAGTGTTGTGTTTGGATTCGTTTTTCTTTTTTCCGTGTGTATCTATTGTAGATTTTCAGTTTGCAATTCCCATGAGATTTTGATATAGCAGTCTGTATATAAACAAGATTGTTTTAAGTTGCTGGTCTTTTAATTTCAAATGCATTTCCAATATCCTGCATTTGTGCTCTCCTCTTACAGTTGCTGGTTTTGATTTGTGTGCAGGTAATTTCCTACCTTTACTGTATGTTTGCCTTTATTGGTGAGCTTTTCCATTTGTAACTTTCTTGTTCCTAGTTGCAGCCTTTTCTTTTCCACTTAGAGAAATTCCTTTAGCATTTGTTGCAAAGCTGATCTGGTGGTGCTGAATTCTCTTAGCTTTTGCTTATCTGTAAAGCTTTTGATTTCTCCATTGAATCTGAATGAGAGCCTTGCTGGGTAGAGTATTCTTGGTTGTAGGTTCTTCCCTTCATCACTTTAAATATATCATTCCACTCCCTTCTGGCCTGCTGAGAAATCAGCTGATAACCTTATGGGAGTTTCCTTGTAAGTTATTTGTTGCTTTTCCCTTGTTGCTTTTAATATTTTTTCTTTGTCTTTAATTTTTGTCAATTTGATTACTATGTGTCTCAGCATTTTCCTCCTTGGGACTCTCTGTGCTTCCTGGACTTGGGTGACACTTTCCTTTCCCATGTTAGGGAAGTCCTCTTCTTTTCATTCTTTTTATCTTTATTCTGTTCTGCAGCAGTGATTTCCACCATTCTCTCTTCCAGTTCACTTATCTGTTCTTCCACCTCAGTTATTCTGCTATTGATTCCTTCTAGTGTGTTTTTCATGTCATTTATTGTATTGTTCATCTCTGTTTGTTTGTTCTTTAGTTCTTCTAGGTCTTTGTTAAACATTTCTTGTATCTTCTTGATCTTTGCCTCCATCTTTTTTCCAAGATCCTGGATCGTCTTCATTCTCATTATTCTGAACTTTTTTTCCAGAAGGTTGCTTATCTCCCCTTCATTCAGTTGTTTTTTCTGGGGTTTTATGTTTTTCCTTCATCTGAGACATAATCCTCTGCCATCTCATTTTGTGTAACTTTCTGTGATTGTGGTTTCTGTTCTTCAGGCTGCAGGTTTGTAGTTCTTCTTGCTTCTGCTGTCTGCCCCCTAGTGGATGAGGCTGTCTAAGAAGCTTGTGCAGGCTCCCTGATGGGAGAGACTGGTAGCTGCCCACTGGTGGATGGAGCTGGGTCTTGTCCCTCTGGTGGGCAGGGCTGTGTCAGGGGGTGTGTTTATTGGGCAGCTGTTTACTCAGGAAAACTTTAAGCAGCCTGTCTGCTGATGGGTGGAGCTGTGTTCCCATCCTGTTGGTTGTTTGTCCTGAGGCATCCCAGAACTGGAGGCTCCAGGCTGTTGGGTGGGTCCAGGTCTTGGTGAGAAAATTGTGGCCTCCAAAAGGGCTCATGCCAATGAGTACTCCCCAAAACTGCTGCCCACAGTATCCTTATCACTGCAGTGAGCCACAGCTGCCCCCCACCTCCACAGGAGACCCTCCAATACTAGCAGGTAAGTCTGGCCCAGTCTCTTATGAAGTCACCGCTTTTCCCCCCGGGTCCTAGTGTGCTTGAGGCCCTGTGTGCACCCTCCATGAGTAAAGTTTCTGTTTCCCCCAGGCCTGTAGCATTTCTATGATCAAACCCTGCTGGCATTCAAAGCCAGATTCTCTGGGGGATCCTCCTCCCATTGCCAGACCGCCAGGCTGGGGAGCTAGATGTGGAGCTCAGAACTTTCACTCCTGTGGAAGAACTTTTGTGGTATAATTATTTTCCTGTTTGTGGGTAGCCCACCTGGTGTGTATGGGATTTGATTTTATCATTATTGCTCCCCTCCTACTGTCTCCTTGTGCTTCTTCTTTGTCTTTGGATGTAGGGTATCTTTTTTGATAGGTTCCAGCATTTTTTTTGTCAGTGGTTGTTCAGCAGTTAATTGTGATTTTGGTGTTTCCATAAGAAGGGGTGAGCTCAGATCTTTCTACTCTGCCATCTTGTCTTCTCCTCCTCCCTGACTCCAACATGTATTGATAGGTAATATTTTTATGAATATTTATTGGCCCATAGGTATTATCTGTATCTATAAATAAAATTTGTTTTTCATGCTTCTAAAATCTATATAAGTTATATTTATACTACAAACTCTTTTGCAACTTGCTTGTTTTTGCTCAGCATAATTTTTATACATATTTATACTTCCTGTATGACACTTAATTGTACGAATGGAATGAAATTTTATAAATACAATGGATGTTTATCTCTTCTCCTATTTTCTATTAATAGACATGTACATTGTTTCAGTTTTTATGCCAGTAAAAACAATACATCAGTGACTGTCTTTTATGTGTTTTTTGGTGAACCTATGGAGAGCTTTTCTTGGGTATATGCCTAAAAGTGGAAATGCTTGATCTTAGGCATGGCTGTATATGCTTTCCTATACCACTTATGTGATTGGATAATTAATATTCCCACTGGCAGTTCATGAGAGCTCCTGGTTTTCCACATCCTTGTGAACTTTTTGAATTTTTTGGTCTCTTAATTTTTGCAGTTTAATGAGTGAAATATTATTACTGTTTTAATTTAATTATTCCCAAATATAATGAGATTGGGCCTCAGTGTAATTGACCATCAAATTTTGTTGTTTTATTTTTTAGATTCCACATATAAGTGATATCAAACAGTATTTGTCTTTCTCTGTGTGACTTATTTCACTTAGTCTAACATCCTCCAAATCCATCCACGTTGTTGCAAGTGGCAAAATTTTATTCTGTTTTATGGATAAGTAGTATTCCATTGTGTGTTTGTATGTGTGTGTGTGTGTGTGTGTGTGTGTGTGTGTATCTTACATCTTCTTTATCCATTCCTCTGTTGCTGGACACTTAGTTTGCTTCCATATCTTGGCAATTGTAAACAATGCTGCTATGAACATTGAGGTGTATGTATCTTTCTGAATTATTTTTTTTCAGATATATACCCAGGAGTGGAATTCCTGGGTCATATGGTAGCTCTATTTTTAGTTTTTTGAGAAACCTTCATAATGTTTTCCACAGTGGCTGCACCAAAAATACATACATATACATTCCCACCAAAAATGTACGAGGGTTCCCTTTTCTCCACATCCTTGACAACATTTATTATTTGGATTCTTTTTGATGATGGCCATTCAGACAGGTGTGAGGTGATATCTTATTGTGGTTTTAATTTACATTCTCTGATGATTAATAGTGTTGAATATTTCTTCATGTGCCTATTGGCCACATGTAAGTCTTCTTTGGAAAAATTTCTCTTTAGGTCTTCTGCCCATTTTTTGATTGGGTTGTTTGGGTTTTTTTGCTGTTGAGTTGTATGAGCTGTTTATAAATTTTGGATATTAACCCCTTACTGGTCATATCATTTGCAAATATTTTCTCCCATTCAGTCGGTTGTCTTTTCATTTTGTTGATGGTTTCCTTTGCTGTACAAAAGACTGTAAGTTTAATTAGGTCCTATTTGTTTATTTTTGCTTTTATTTCCTTTGCTTTTGGAGACAGATCCAAAAAAATATTGCTACAATTTATTTCAAAGGGTGTTTTGCCTATGTTTTCTTCTAGGAGTTTTATTGTTTCCAGTCTTACATTTAAATCTTTAATCCATTTTGAGTTTATTTTTGTATATGATGTTAGAGAATTTTCTAATATCATTCTTTTACATGTAGTTGTCTAGTTTTCCCAGCACCACTTAATAAAGAGCCTGTCTTTTCTCCATTGTATATTTTTGCCTCCTTTTTTATAGATTAATTGACCATAGCTGCATGTATTTATTTCTGGGCTGTCTATTCTATTCCATTGATCTATGTGTCTATTTTTGTGCCAGTACCATACTGTTTGATTACCGTAGCTTTGTAGTATAGTCTGAAGTCAGGGAGTGTCATTCCTCTAGCTCTGTTACTCTTTTTCAAGATTGTTTTGGCTATTTGGGGTCTTTTTTATTTCCATACAAATTTTAAAAGTTTTCATTCTAGTTCTGTGAAAAATGCCTTAGTATTGTATTTTGATAGGGATTGCATTGAATCTGTAGATTGTCCTGGATAATATGGTCATTTTAACAATATTAATTCTTCTTTTCTTTTTCTTTCTTTTTTTTTTTTTTTTGGCTGCACTGCATGGCATGCAGGATCTTAGTTCCTTGACCAGGGATTGAACCTGTGTCCCCTGCAGTGGGAGTGCAGATTCTTAATCTTAACCACTGGACTGCCAGAGAAGTCCCACAATATTAATTCTTCTAATCCATAAACACCATATATCTTTCCATCTGTTTGTATTGCTTTCAGTTTCTTTCATCAGCATCTTATACTTTTCCAAGTACACCTCTTTTAACACCTTAGGTAAATTTATTCCTAGGTATTTTATTCTTTTTGATGTGATTGTAATTGGGATTGTTTCCTTGATTTCTTTTTCTGCTAGTTTGTTGTTAGTGTATAGAAATGGAACAGATTTCTGTATATTAATTTTGTATCCTGCAACTTTACTGAATTCATTGATGAACTCTGGTAGTTTTTTCATGGTATCTATAGGATTTTCTTAGTATCATGTCAACTGCAAACAGTGATAGTTTTATGCTTTCCAGTTTGGATTCCTTTTATTTCTTTTTCTTTCCTGCTTGCTATGGGTAGGACTTCCATACCATGCTGAATAAAAGTGGCAAGAGTGGATGTCTTTGTCTTGCTCCTGATCTTAGAGGAAATGCTTTCAGCTTTTCCCCACTGAGTGTGATGGGTTTGTCATATATGGCCTTTATTATGTTCAGGTATGTTCCCTCTATGCCCACTTTCTAGAGAGTATCATAAATGGCTGTTGAATTTTGTTAAAAGCTTCTTCTGCATCTATTGAGGTGACATTTGGTTTTTATTCTTCAAGTTGTTAATGTGGTGTATCACATTGATTGATTTGCATATGTTGAAAATACTTGCAAAAATCTTGAGAAAAATCCCACTTGATCATGGTATATGATCCTTTTAATGTATCTTTGGATTTGGTTTCCTAATATTTTATTGAGGATTTTGGTATCTATGTTCATTAGTAATATTGGCCTGTAATTTCTTTTTCATGTGATATCTTTGTCTGGTTTTGTTATCAGGGTGATGCTGGCCTTGTAGAATGAGTTTAAAAGTGTTCCCTTCTCTACAATTTTTTGGAATTGTTTGAGAAGAATAGGTGTTAACTCTTTTGTAAATGTTTGGTTGAATTCACCTGTAAAGCCAACTGGTCTTGGACTTTTGCTTGTTGGGCACTTTTTTTTTTTTAAATTACTGATTCAGTATTATTACTGGTTATTGGTCTGTTCATACTTTCTGTTTCTTCCTGGTTCAGTCTTGGGAGATTGTACCTTTCTAAGAAGTTTCTTCATTTCTTCTAGGTTGTCCACTATATTTGTATATAGTTGTTTATTGTAGTCTCTTATGATCGTTTGTATTTATGTGCTCTTGGTTGTAACTTCTCCTTTTTCATTTCTGATTTTCCTGATTTGGACCCTCTTTTTTTCTTGATGAGTATGGTTAACAGTTTATCAATTTTATCTTTTCAAATAACCATCTCTTAGTTTCATTGATCTTCTCTATTTTTGTTTTTGTATATATTTCATTTATGTCTGCCCTGCTCTTTGTGATTTCTTTCCTTCTACTAAGTTTAGGTTTTCTTTGCTCTTTTCGGTGTGAGGTTAGGTTGTTTATTGGAAATTTTTCTTGTTTCATTAGATAAGCTTGTATAGCTATGAACTTGTCTCTTAGAACTGCTTTTGCTGCATCCCTTAGATTTTGGATCATTGTATTTTTGTTTTCATTTGTCTCCATGTATTTTTTTGATTTCTCCTTTGATTTCTTCAGTGATCCAGTGGTTGTTTAGTATCCTATTGTTTAGCTTCCATGTGTTTGTGGTTTTCTTCTTGTAATTGATTTCTAGTCTTATTGCGTTGTCGTCGGGAAAGATGCTTCATATGATTTAAATTTTCTTAAATTTACCACGGCTTGTTTTGTGGCCTAGCATGTTATCTATCCTGGAGAATGTTCCATGTGCACTTGAAAATCATGTGTATTCTGTTGCTTTTGGATGGAATGTTCTATCTATCTATCTATCTATATTAAGTTTCTCTGGTCTAATATGTCATTTAAGGCTAGTGTTTCCTTACTGATTTTCTGTCTTGATGATTTGTCCATTTATATAAGTGGGATGTTAAAGTGTCCTACTGTTATTGTGTTACTGTTGAGGTCTCCTTTTATGTTTGTTAGTATTTGCTTTATGTATTTAGATGCTACTATTTTGGGTGCATATATATTTACAATTGTTATATC
The DNA here is from genome assembly GCF_025265405.1 of Mesoplodon densirostris. Taxonomy (NCBI): domain Eukaryota; kingdom Metazoa; phylum Chordata; class Mammalia; order Artiodactyla; family Ziphiidae; genus Mesoplodon; species Mesoplodon densirostris. Next base: position 27,587,070 of record NC_082668.1, read on the forward strand.
TTCTTCTTGGATTGATCCCTTGATCATTATGTAATGTCCTTCTTTGTCTCTTGTAACAGTCTTTATTTTAAAGTCTATTTTGTCTGATATAAGTATTCCTACCCCAGCTCTTTTTGATGTCCAGTTGTATAGAATACTTTTTTCTATAACCTCACTTTCAGTATGTTTGTCTTTAGATCCGAAGTGAGTGTCTTTTAGACAGCATATATACAGGTCTTCTTTTTGTATCCATTCAGCCACTCTGTGTCTTTTAATTGGCCTTATAACTCTTATTTTCAGCTCATATTTAAGTATTACTTTGAGTGCATAGCATGTATTTCATTCTCTCATTGTTCTGTTTTTAATATGTTTTAATTTCCAATGTGATTACCTTTTTAACCTGAGTTTTTTAATAATACATCTTTATGTTCCTGAACTTATGAATCCTTTTTTTTTTTTTTGGTGTTTTGTCATTTAAATGCATTGTAATCTGTGAACTGATTACCTTGTATGGATTTCATTCTACTAATCAAATTTTGTAAATGCTCAGTGTGTAGTAGAAATAATGTATATTCTTTATTTGTTGATTATAGAATTCTCTATTAAACTGGTTGACTTTGTTGTATACATCTTTTATACCTTCATATATCTAGATCTTTCAATTCTAACATATATATTTGATATATATTTATTAATATTTGTCATCATTTTGAATTTTTCAGTTTCTCCTAGTAATTCTGTCAGTTTTTGCTTCTTACACTTTGAAATACTAATGCTATTAGGTAGATACAATTTTTTTTCTTCCAGGTGTTTGTTTTATAAGGTACATTTAGCTAGGTTTTTAAAATCCAGTCTGAGTAGTTTTAATTTTATTTTTCTTTTATTTTCCTCTCTTTGTGTTTGTTTTTCACTTGTCTTTCGTTGGATTGATGGAACTTGCTTTATTCCTTTCTTCGCTCTCTGCTCTTCTGAAAGCTATACATTATAGTCTTATTCTTTGTCATTACTCCTAGTTTGTAACATACTTCCATAAGAGCAAGTAATTCTAACAATGACTAAAAGTACTCAGTATTTTTATATTATTTTTTTCTTAAGATATGGATCTTAATGCTATTTAACTATGCATTATATATATCTGCTTCAATCTAGTTACTTATTTGACAGTCAGTAATTAATTACATTTCTAACAGATTTCATTAAAAATATGCTATTTTTTGTATTCTGTCTATAAAATTAGGTTACAGTAAGCTTCTGTAACAAAGTAACTCACAAATATAATGGCTTTATAAAGATACATAATGCTTCAAAAATAAAGAGTGAGTACATGCTGGTAGAGCAACTTGGTTGAACAGGGTCATTCAGGGACTCGGGTTCCTTCTGTCTTGCTTCTTTGACATACTCTCAGGTGTGTTGACTGCACTGTTGGACAGGGTTGTGGTCTTCTCATTTGTGCTCTCGGGAAGTGCGAAGAGAAGTGTGGTATAGTTTGTCTTTAAGTTGGATGTGACTTGGAAGTTGCAGTATGTTGTTTCACACTCCATTAGTCCAAACTTAGCCACATGAGTACAGCATGAGTACACTCCATGTGTAGGAGTGAAAGCTGAATAATACTGTCTTTCACTGAGAAGTTGTATGCATAGCTAAAGCTCTGGTAGGGATGGGGTCTTGAAAAGAAGAGGAAAATGGGTACTTTGAAGAATATGCAATATCTGCTACTTTATCTTTTCTCTCTTGGTTTGCTTCTTGCTGAAGTAAATTCTTTGATATTAATCTCTGAACATTTAAACTCTCTTTGTAGTTGTATGTCTCAAAATACTTTTATACTATCCTCACTCTTCAATGATATTTTAGGTTGATAGAAAATTCTGATTTGATAGTTATTTTCCCTTAGGCCTTTAAAGATAGTATTTCATTGTTTTCTTTATAATGATGAGCAGTTTACTATCAATGTAATTGTTTTTCCTATGTAAGTACTCTGTCCTTTCTAGCTGGTAACTTAAAATTTTTCTTATTTGATTTTCTACATTTTTTAAACTAACAGGTGTTTAATTATGGATTTATCTTTCTTTATCTTGTTTTCAGAGTACAGCTTTTTAACTGTACAATTTGCTGAATTTTGACAAATATATAGTTGTGTAAACATCACCATGATCTCCCCTCTTAATTATTGAACTGCTGTCCAGGAAAGGACAAAAAGTGCTTATTTTATAGGGAATTTGACAAAAACAAGCTAACTTTCTCACACATTGATTTGCAAGTTCTGTCAGATGTTCATGCTGAGATGTCCTGATAGAGTTAGAAATATGAGATTTGGAGAAGGCAGGTTTATAAGAAGATGTAGATGTAGAAATGGCAATTAAAGCTATGTTATTATATTATAGCAATTTTTTAAATAAAATTTATTCATCTCTCTTTCCTTCCTTGTTTTCTACCTTTCCTCCTCCTTTCCTTCATTCTTTTCCTTCACACACAGTTATTAGGTGCCTAATATGTGCTTAGGGTATACAGTGATGAATAAATCAACAGAGTTCTTATATTTTTAGGGTTTAGTTTAATGGGGGAAAAGTTGAGCAAATGATTACAGAAATAAATACTGTTTTATTTCCCATCAGGGGAAATTTAACACGGAATTTCCCTAGCTTAAGCATATATTGTTTCCCCCAAATTATAGGCTGTTTACTTGGAACTTGAAGTATATTTTCCCATAGAAGTAACAATATAAAGAGTTCTGATGCAATCCCATAAGTCCTATTTAATCTAAATATTGCTAAATATCTCTTTCTATCTTTTTTTTGACTGTTAATGCAATTTTTATTTGAAGTATAGTTGATTTTAGTATTGTGTTAGTGTCAGGTGTACAGCATAGTGATTTAGTATTTTTGCAGATTATATTCTATTACAGGTTATTACAAGATATTGGGTATAATTCCCTGTGTTATATAGTAAATCCTTTCTGCTTATCTATTTTATGTATAGTAGTTTGTATCTACTAATCCTATACCCCGAATCTGTCCCTCCCCACACCCTCTTCCCTGTGGTAACCATAGGTTGGTTTTCTATGTCTGTGAGTCTGTTTCTGTTTTGTATATACATTCATCTGTATTATTTTTTAGATTCTACATATAAGGGATATCATATGTCTTTGTCTGACTTCACTAAGCATAATATTCTCTAGATTCATCTACGTTTTCGCAAATGGCAATATTTCATTCTTTTTTATGGCTGAGTAGTATTCCATTGTGTATATATACATATATATGTATATATACACTGCATTTTCTTTATTCAATCATTTGTTGATGGGCTCTTGGTTTGCTTCCATGTCTTAGCTATTGTAAATAATGCTTCTATGAACATTGGTGTGAATGTATCTTTTAAAATTAGTGGTTTTGCTTTTTATGGACATATACCCAGGAGTGTGATTGTTGGATGATATGGTAACTCTATTTTTAGTCGTTTAAGGAACCTCCATGCTGTTTTCCACAGTGGCTGCACCAATTTAGATTCCCACCAACAGTGTACCAGGGCTCCCTTTTTTCCACATTCTCTCCAACACTTATTTGTTATTTATAGACTTTTTGATGGTAACAATTCTGACAGGTGTGAGGTCATATTTCATTGTGGTTTTGATTTTCATTTCTCTAATAATTAGTGATGTTGAGCATCTTTTCATGTGCCTGTTAACAATCTTTATGTCTTCTTTGGGAAAATGTCTATTCAAGTCTTCTGCCAATTTTTTGATTGGATTATTTGTTTGATATTGAGCTTTATGAGCTGTGTGTGTGTGTATTTATACACACATATATATTTTATTCAAGTATAGTTCATTTATAATGTGTTATTTTCAGGTGTACAACAAAGTGATTCAGTTATACATAAATATATATCTAGTTTTTTCAGATTCTTTTTCCTTATAGGTTATTACAAAATATTCAGTGTAGTTCCCTGTGCTATACAGTAGGTCCTTGTTTGTTATCTATTTTATATATAGTAGTGTGTATATGTTAATCCTAAACTCTTAATTTATCCTTCCCCCTCTTTCCCCTTTGGTAACCATAAGTTTGTTTTCTTTGTCTGTGGGTCTGTTTCTGTTTTGTATATAAGTTCATTTGTATCATTTTGATGAATGATAATGAAAAAATGCCATTTGCAGCAAGATGGATGGACCTAGAGATTCTCATACTAAGTGAAGCAAGCCAAATATCATATGATATCACTTATATGTGGAATCTAAAAACAAAAAAAATTCTACCTTTGTTTTTGTGAGAAACTGTATTCTACATGGTGAAACTGTGGACACAATGGAGATAATATTATAAGGTTGATGGTGACTGGTCTGAAACGAAATAGCTGAGAAGGGAAGGAATTAGAGTCCTCAAACCATGTAGTTAGCCAAACCACACATAGGGTCTGCACATCCATAAAGATTGGTGAATTTTAAATTCTGTCTATCATGAGTTTATCTTCTGGTAGGGGAGCTAGAGCATGTAAATAACATTGATTAAAATATAATACAATATGTGGAATGATATGTGTTTTTAATAAGATATAGATGTGGCATAGAGAGAATGTTTCACTCTGTCATTAGGGGTTTGCAGGTCAGAGAATATATCAGTAAAGAGGTGATGCCTCAGTATGACTTTGGAGGAAAAATAGTAGTTTGCTTAATGAACCTATAGAACTGGAAAAGGGATTCCTTAAATTTTGAAGGCATACGACATGATCTGTTTTAGGAATGACAAATTAGTATGTATTCAAAGGAGCAGAAACTTTGAGCTGTGCAGGGATGGGAGAGGAGGTTAGGAAGTCATGAATATTGTTTAATGCTTTGTAAAATTTGGTGGTGATGTCTGTAGGAAGGTGGATAGAAGCATAGATATAGAACCTTAGGCTTACCCATACTGTCTGTTGGATTTGAGGCAACTGTGTTCAGGAATAGTTTCCTGATGGAAGTTTTCTATTCAGTTACTCTTTCTCCTTTTTAACTGTCTTCACCTGGGCCTTAAGTTGTAGTGATCTCCCAGTCTTCTCAAGATCACCAGATAGTTTTCTTTGATGATTTTCTTTGAAAGATGTCACAAGTAGTTTTTATAGCCAGTAGAGTTCTAAGAACAAATCAAGTTTAAAGCAATTTGGAAATTTCCAAGAAAGTGGGTTCCTAGTTGAATTGATAACTAAGTTTTATATTTGAATCTAGGCAGTCTGGTTCATTTTGCTTTGACTTGAGAAAGGGTATTTTAATATTCTCTGTGTTCTAAGCAATGCTTTCTACTTGTTGTTTAAACATTTTTTGAAGTTTGATTATATGTTTATATAATATCTATTTGTAATAAATTATTTTAAGGAAATAAATCTTTCCAGCAATAATTTATGTAGCCTTACATTTTTTCTTGGTTCAGGCTAGATGTGATTCTGGCCCTTTGTTCCCTTAAGAGTTACATTATGTTTATTTTATGGAAGATATCATTATAATTATGCTATCAAAATACAATATTTCTTTACTTTGATAGCTTCTGCTTACCTTTCTTAGAAATTAATCAAGATGTTTAATTGCTTATTTATGCGCAGTTTAGTTATTATTGTATTGAATAGGGAAAACAACACTTTTTTGCTCTAATACCTTCTTGAATTATTATAATTAAAAAATTGAGAAGAGTGGTTTAATGCATTTTAAGTGAGACAGAACTTTTTATTTAATGTATCTTGAAAGGAAAAAAGAGGCCTTTCCTCTTAGTTAAATTAGAGATAAGGAAAGGGGAAAGAAATTGAGATGCTCTTTTATAAACAGCCTTTTTAAATAAGTGCTACTTTTGTGTCTCTGGTCGGGAAACATACAGTGTTTTAGTAGTGTAAAATAAGGGATAAATGCCCTAAAATGTGTCATTTGCCCCTTCTTTGGCACACTCCAGGTGGTCTAAATTTTGCTTAAATTCTTAGAGAGAAGAAAGCAGGTATTAGCAACATCCCTTCCTTGTTCTTGCAACAGCTTTTTCAACACACTACAACTGCCATATTTCTCTTTTTCTCTGCTCCAGCTGTTACTGAGACAACAGCTTCTTCTCACTTTCAGAAAAAAATTTATAATAATTTTTCTTAGTTGGAGAGGCTGGCTATCCTATATTAAATGATTTCTCCTTTAGATTTCTTTTGTTATCCTATAATAGGATCTTCCACATCTTAAATTGTACATTTTGTTTGTTTTAAAGTTTTCATTTAAGTTTTTGCTTAAAATTAGTTTTGATGACTTTATATAAATAATAAATATGTTGCTGATGAAACCGTGCACCTCAGATGGGACTTGAACCCATTGGCCAGGACTTGAACCCAGCCAGAACCCAGATTGGGACTTGAACTCACATGCTGGGACTTGCACCCAGCTAGAACCCAGACTGGGACTTGAACCCACGGGCTGGAACTCGAACCCAGACAGAACCCAGATTAGGACTTGAACCCATGGGCTGGGACTCAAACCTGGCCAGAACCCAGATTGGGACTTGAATCCATGATCTTTTAATTGAGAGCACACTTGGTCTCAGGACTTAGTGAACCTCAGGTTCTTGATGTCTCATTGAAGAAAGAATTCAGTGAGAGACAAAGTGATAGATAAGAAGTGGATTTATTTAGAGAGAAACACACTCCACAGACAGAGTGTGGGCCATCTCAGAAGGTGAGAGTCCCCGAAATACAGCGTGGTTAGTTTTTATGGGCTGGGTAATTTCATAGGCTAATGAGTGGGTGGATTATTCCAACTATTTCAGGGAAGGGGCGGAGATTTCCAGGAATAGGGCCACTGTCCACTTTTTGACCTTTTATGGTTGGCCTCAAAACTGTCATGGCGCTGGTGGGTGTGTCATTTAACATGCTAATGTATTAAAAAGAGCTATGATGAGGCTCAAGTTCCACTGGAAGTCAAATATTCTACCATCTTGGACCTAGCTGGTTCTAACCAGTTTTTGTCATGTCCTATGGCTATGTCATTCTTTTAAAGGTTGTGCCTTTCCCCCTTACCTCCTGTTTCACTGAGGCAATTGTATTTTTTCACACTATGTCATCTCTGTGAGGACCCTGGGAGTGGAGGTGGGGATCTCTCTAGTGCTATTATTGGGAATAGTTGTCTTCTCTGAGCAGCTGATTTGTTTTCATCTTCATCTATGCTAAGGTTTTCACTTGTTTCAGTTAACACAACTCATCCTTCTAAAAAAATTTTATCTTTGTTATTTACCTTATTTTATCTATCATTAGACTACTTTCCTGATCTTTTAAAGAATTCAGATTAATTTAGTTATAATTAACAAACAAAACTGTAAAATATACATCATGGTGACCCAACACATGTATATTCTTTTCCTGATTTTTAAGAAGAGGAATTATTTCTGCAGTGTCTCCAGAGGATTTAATCTTCTTCCCTTTCTTCTCTATTCTTGGTTATGGCAGAGAAAAATCATGGGCCATTCTTACATTGTGAGAGTTTTGTCCAGGGCAACAGTTTAAGAGAACAAAATAGGTTATGAAGTTGACTATGAGTGTCTCCCCTGTTGAATCTTTAAAATATTATTCTTCAATGAATTAACTATAGCAGCCCTCCTACTTATAAAAAGGTGGTATTCTTATACTACCTTTTTGAAATTCAGAATCAATTTTTGCATAGAAACAATATTGTAAGTAGGGATTATGAAATCAGGGTAATTCACAGAAGCCTGGCCCATAATATAAACTGTAATCAAACCAAATAGAATTATAATTAATTTAATATAGTGAAAACTTATATTCTTTTGTATATAGATACTTGTGAAAAACCTACTAGAGACTTGTACAAATTTTGGGTAGACATTTCAGATACTTTCAAGAGCTTTTGGACTGATGATACTGTCTGTCAAGTCTAATTTAATTTTTAAAATATCAAGTGAAACAGAAACTTCTTTTAAATATATTTCTTCAGATTTCTTGACAGCCATATTTGTGCATTCTATGAAAACAGTCATTGAGATGGGATCAACAGTTGGGTCCTTTTATCTTTGTATAATTTAGTAGCACTGTTACAAGTATAGGTAAAAAAGAAAATGTTACTTTTACCAAGCATCATTTGTAATATATTACTATAAAATAATAAAATGTATGTTTAATACAATATCTGAATATGTTAATTCTAAAGTGATATATTCTCTAAATTATAGTGTAAACTAAGACTACTTATATATAACATATAATCTATAGGTGGTTTCCATCCTATGTAAAGTACTTATACAAGATATAATCTAGCCCACAGCAATTATTTAATTTGTCCCATCTTGAAATACTCTATCTTTATATTAGTGTTTTAGTCTATTTTTCTTTCCAAGAATATAATATTTTAGCCACATTAAGCATTTAATACCTTTCCAACTAGCCTATAGGAACTTATTGATATTTTGTCCCCCAAAAAGTGTGTATATATGTGTGTGTATATGTGTGTATATATATATATACACACATATATATATACACACATATACACACACATATATTTAATAATAATATTAATTATTCTATGCAGGGGGAAGTGTAGTAAAAGGGGTAGGAAGGGAAAAAATTTTATGACAAGAACTGTGAAACCATTAAGATCATATCTGTGCAATCCTCTTTCCCCTTTCTCTCCTGTCTTCATTACTTCTGAGGGACTTAAGGGTGAGGACAGTTGGAGTGAAGAAGCTAGGGAATGTGGGGAAAGTTCAGCAAGCCAGTTGAGGAATGTGTATGTATGAATGGTAGGCAGGGAGTACAGAGGCAGCTAGATCCCTATTCATTTCTCCAGTTACTTACATTTCAGAAAATACTCCATCAAAGTTGAAAACCTGTGTCTTTATTAATAACTCGTCTACTCTGTAAGCAATAAGAACTTTGGCCTAGAGAGTACTTTTTCTCAGTGGTGCAGTCCTGCCAACCCTGGCTGGCAGCAACAGGGTTGGGGTTCTTTAGAGTGCTCTGAAAGAAGTTAATATAAAGTTAGATTATTGTTTGGATGTTTGTAACTTTGATATTTTGGTTTATGAAATTAGGAGTGCTTAAATACAGAACTCAAGTGGAAATGCTAGTGACCAAAATATCAGAAGGTTATATCTGAAAATGTTCTAAATTTTAGTCAGAAATGTTCATATTCTGCATATAAGCCTTTTACTTTATTCTAAATGTATCATGCTTTTAATGCTAATAACTAAAACCAATAAGAAAAATAGCTTCTTGTATGTAATTTATGACAATATTTTGCAAGCCTAACCCATCAAATATGTTATTTTAGCCACACGTTTTAAATCAGTGACTTCTTTACAGAGTTAAACTGTACTTCCAAATGTCTATTTTCTGATTTCCAAGGAATAATAAAAAGCATGGTTCGAGAGCATTGTAATGTTAAAGTTGATCTAGCAGTCAATTTGTTTTTATTGCAACTCTTTAATTGTTATTTGTCTAGGGGATAGTGATCCTAGAAGAATGTCGACTTCCAAAAGACATTTTGAAAAAGCAAATCCAATTTGCAGACCAAGCTGCTTCATTAAACACTACAGGGAATCCCCAGATTCCTCAGGAGAGTCAAGATCCTTTACCAGAGCAAGATTTTGAAATGTCACCAAGTAGCCCTACACTACTTCTTCGCAATATAGAAAAACAGGTAATGTGAAGTAAGAGTAAAGTGTGAGTGGCATCAAAATGACTTTCAATTGATTTTATAAACTTTTCAAATAAACGTGTGTCTCTGCTTAAGATATTGGTTATTAAAGTTGGCCGTTTGACATTAAATACAATTAAAATATTTAGTATATATAGTCTCTTATATTGATATAATTAAGGTTATTTAAATATAATATGTGGAACTTCCCCAGTGATGCAGTGGTTGAGACTCCACACTCCCAATGTGGGGGGCCTGGGTTTGATCCCTGGTCAGGGAACTATATCCCACATGCATGCCACAACTGGGGAGCCCACATGCCACAACTAAGGAGCCCACCAGCCACAGCTAAGACCCTACAAAACCAAATAATTTTAAAAAATAAATAAATAAATATAATATGTAAAGTGTTGGTACATAGCTATAGGGTGATAACTCATTTATACTAGGGTTGGAAAATCTTGTTTTCTAACAAAATAGCTCATCATTGGACTTTTCTCATGGGGAAAGAACGGTGGTACCACTTAATAGATCTGAATGGGGTGTTTGATTAAGTTATTGATAGAAAGTTTTAGTGAAAGATAACATTAGAATATGGATTCTTTCATTAAAAAATGATCATGGAAATAGAGTCTAATAAACTCCTAATAAATTACTTTGACTCCAAAGCTTTTCCTGGTATTTAAATCCTCTTATAGATGACTCCAGAAGTTTAATTATTCTGTCCTATATTTATCCTTTGAAATCAAAACATTTTTTGCAAGATTAATATTTAAATTTTATTTCATATTATTTATAAAATTTAAATGAAGAGGAGGTTACATATATAATAGCCAAAATATCAAATGTATAGAAATAGACAAGAAATATGAAGGTATTTTATTAAAAAAATATCAACTGCATTACATAAAATAAGAATAATTGAGTCATAACTTGTACTTGAATAGGAAAACACATCACTGCAAATCACAGTAAATTTATTAGCCCAATGTGAACTTAATAAAAAATAGCAGTAAGACTTTTTTGAAAGTTGATTGTTGATACTAATATCTACAAAATAGTAAATGTGCAAAAACTGAGATACATTTAAAATACCAAATGTAATATAAATCAAATATTTTATTTGGTAAGCAGATTAATCAAAAAACTAAGAAAATAGAAAAAAATATTAGCCATTTATTTTAATGTAGACTTTGGTGGCTCTTAAACAAACCTGGCTTTCTAAGAGTTTGTTAACTTGCAACCAGATTGAATCTGCCAGAATATACTCAGTTGGGACCACAGCTGCATGATTACATTATTCCAGTGCATAATATGTATTCTCATCCCTGCCCACATTTAATTTTTCTGTTGTTTTTTTTTTCTGACATACATTGTGAAATAATTTAGTACCAGATTACTACTGTCTTAATCCTGGTAAGTCAGAATGTGGAGTAACTTCTCCCACCCCATATTTGTTAAGTTTGCAATTACCTAGAGTTTTTCTTAATTTTCCAATTTCCAATGCATTGTCAAAATACTATTATGAATATTTTAAAATTCAGAAAGTTATTTTGTAATTATCTGGTGTTAAACTGGAATGCACTTTACCATATAAGTGCTGTTTTAAATCAATACTGATTATATTCCTCTTCCCTCTTTTTTTTCCCCTCCCCTCATCCCTTAGGATCAGTACCTTTTCAGTTTGATCCTAGTTATTTCACACGAATAACGTGAGCACTTGATCAGTCAGACCTTTGACTCTTTTTACCTGTAGGTCACTACTTATCCTTAGGAAAGAGTTTTCTTGTATTTTTTCTTTCTTTTTGTTTAATATTTATTTATTTATTTATTTATTTTTTTTTTTGGCTGTGTCGGGTCCTAGTTGCGGCTTGCGGGGTCTTCATTGAGGCACACAGGATCTTTCGATGTGGCGCGGAGTCTCTTCCTTGCGGTGCTCGGGCTTCTTTCTAGTTGTGGCATGCAGGTTTTTTTTTTTTTTTTCTGTAGTTGCAGGGCATGGGCTCCAGGGTGCATGGGCTCTGTAGTTGTGGCCCGTGGGCTCCAGAGTGCATGGGCTCTGTAGCTTGTGGCAGGTGGTCTCTCTCGTTGAGGTATGCGAGCTCAGTAGTTGTGGCACGTGGGCTTAGTTACCCCCCAACATGTGGGATCTTAGTTCCCCCACCAGAGATCGAACCCGCTTCCCCTGCATTGTAAGGCAGATTCTTTACCACTGGACCGCCAGGGGAGTCCCTCTTGTATTTTTTCTTTCTCCTTGGTAGCACCAGTTTGTTTGGTTAGATCTGAGTTCACATCAGAACTGGCTAGTTTGCTGGACCCAGGGCAAAATGAAATCACACAGCCCTTTGTTAAAAAGTTTTAAATTTTAAGCCAGTGACAGCAGAGCATTAACCAAACATGGGATCCTTCTGAGTGCAGCCCCATGTTACTGCACAGGTTGCTCACCTATGAAGGTGGCCTTGGGTATCATGTTCATTTTAAGTCCCATTGCTGACAGGAGTGTCAGAGGCTTTGGGAGGGAAAGGAACCAGGAGTTGTGAGAATACTAATGGCTCTAGACATGGAGAGGAAAAGGATGCAGAAAGGGGCAGCACCAATCACTTGTAGAGGTCATTTATAAATTACCTGTGAATAGGTAATATGCTCTTGAAACATATGCTAATAATGTTTTTATAGGCCAATTAAAAATTAAGTTGTTTTCAAATACTCATTGAAGAAGACAGTCTAGGGGTGAGTAAATGGAAGAAGGGGTGGCAAGCCTGGTATTACACATATTTTTAAAAATATAATCTATTGGTATATAACTGTTTCCTTGCCATGGTGGAACTTGTGTATAGATCAGGTAATCCTTTGACTTGATTAAATTTACTGTTAGAGGAATGTTTTGCTTACCAAACTTATTTATGTTCCTCAAAAACAACTAAAGAGTTGGCAGTTAAGATATAAAAGCACTATTGGGTTGTAGACTGAAATGTGTTTTAAAAAATAACATTGATTCATAGTATTAATGCATACTTCCATTATTAGATAATACATTTTGTTCATAACTTGAAAGGTGACATTATTTTAGAACTTCAGATAATTTAAAATAAATTTCACACTGGTCTGTTTACATTAGAAACCTCATTATAAATAGCTAGTAAGTGTTTTGACTTTTAAAATTGATTTTTTTTTCAGAGTTCAAATTATGCCTCTCCTAATTTTACTTTCATATTCATTTCTACCGTGAATTTTCTATCCCAAATATGGACTCAAGTATATGAGGTTTTATTGGGCAGGAGTGGGGTGATTGTTAGGGTAAAGCTGGAGGTTGGTTGTGACGCTGTCACTCTGGATCAATTATTCACACATACTGATTAGCGACCTCCAATGGCTAAGAAGATTTTTAGATATTTTTGGAGGTGGAACAATGAGAAGAGTGTACTCTATAAATTTCTTTGTATGACCAAATTAATGAATACTTGATAGATAGATAAAGAATGTATTAGTGATTTTGAAAACTAACTTTAATCTAAAAAGTATAATAATTTAAAAAGTAAAGTCATTAGATATGTATTACTTTTTAAGAAAATAAGTGGTGAAAACATTTCAGGGTCTTTTTCATGGAAGACTTTTTGAAGAGTTCAAATATTATATTTAGCTCTACCATATTCTTTAGTCTCATTTCTAATAGCATGTTATTTGTTTCATACAAATAAAGAGTTGCAAAATAATTATTTCATACGCCCTTGTATTTTAGAATAGAATATCTTTCAGTTAATAAAACAGTGAAATATGTCTATATATTTTTAAAATATAGTTACACTATATTAAGTAAGAAAACCAGATTTTAGAAAATTGATGCAGCATAATTTACTTAAAAGGATGTGTGTGTGCATGTTGTACATACACTCATGCTCACATATATTCAAAATAAAAATTTTTTCCTTGGGGTATGGATATATACCAAGATATTAGCAATGGTTTTCTCTGTGAAATATGATTACAGGTTATTTTCTCTTCATTTTTGAAACCTCTTCATACTTTCCCTTTTTTTTTTTTACAATGAACTACGATGGATTACATGTGTAATGAAAAATGTTGTTATTCTTTTGTAAAAGTGTACTGTTTTCCATTGATGTGGATTATGCTTATTATAATTGTTGTATGTGACTATTTTGAGAATAATATAATATTTATTGTATATTACAAATATTACAAATATACATATAAGTTTGGGATAAGGGTCAATGAAAATTGGGGTACCTGAAAAAACTAGTATATTTGAATTAGGAAAAATATTGAGAAGCAGTATGGTATAGGATTCAAGCCTAAGTTTGAATCCTAGCTCCATTTCTTACCAATTTTATAATCCATGATCGAGCTGCTTAATCTGTCTTTGCTTCAGCTTCCTCATCTGTAATTGATTTTAATAATAGTAGTATCAGTAGTTCTAATATTATCTACTTTGCAGGTTAGTTGTAAAGATTAGAAATATTCTATGTTTAGTGCTTAGTATAGTACCTGGCACATAGTGAGCACTTAATAAATTATAGCTATGAGTTTTTTATTATTAATTTGACTGCCTCAAGGAAAATATTTATGTAGATTCTATCAGCTGAGCTTAAATGTTATAGAGGATAGGATGAGTAGACAAAAGAACTGAAGCAAAAAACGATATGGAAAAAAAAGAGTACTTTAAAATGTAGGTTTATTTATAATAATGGAAAAATCAGTAATGGTGTAAATTGTCTTTGTAGAGTGAAATGTTTACTAAAACATAAACATTTACTTGTTTCATGAGAAGTTAAACTTTAATAGGCACTAAAGGTCTGAGATTTAACTATATTCCTTGCTTAGCAGTAGTAAAAGATTTACTGTTTTCTTGCAGAGCGCACAGTTGACTGAGATCATCAGCAGTTTGATTGCCCCTCTCAACTTGTCCCCAACATCATCACCCCTCTCCTCTAAATCCTGTAGCCGTAAATGTCTGGCTAATGGCACTTCCAGGAGGTAGGTGTCAGTGGGATAGTTTTGCTTTTAAATTTGGCTTTGCTTATTTTGTTTTTATTTTGTTTAGATCTTTTAAGTATTATAGCTTATTTTTTCTTCTTACTTAAGCATTATTAGAGTACAATCAATAAATCATGGATACATTTTTAGATAACATCAAAGTTTTATAACTAAGGGAACTATAAACCTGAGAATGAGGGAAAAAGCTTTCCAGGAAGTTTCTAAATTTTTATAATGTTTCTAAAAATGAAAAACGGTGATACCATTTGCTACAGAAGTACTGCCATATTTAATATACCTTCCATTTTATACATTTTATAGTCTTCAGCTCCATACTGCCCTTGAAATACATATTAAGAGTGAAAGATCCTACATAGAGTTTGGGCACGGAAGATTGATTGGTAGATATCATCCATAAAATTCAGCTTAAGTTTTACTCATGTTGTGAATGAGTCATTTTGGTGGTTTTATTTTTGTGTTTTTTTTTTTTTTAATTTTGGCCATGCTGCACAGCATGTGGAATCTTAGTTCCCTGACCAGGAATCGAACCCGTGCCCCCTACAGTGGGAGCAGGGACTCTCACCCACTGGACCGCTAGGGAAGTTCCCCTAAATGAGTCATTTTGTATCTCAGCTTTTATAAGGTAAATTTTTTATGAAATGTAATTAATATAATAATTCCTATAATCTTAGCAATTTATTATGTCATGTTAGCAAAAACAGATGTTATGAATCCTCTTTTGCAAACAGCATTTGTTTTCTTTATTTCACTTACATTTCTCTTTGAATCTTTCCTTTTAAAGATGCAGTTAGAATTAAAAAGCTACTAGAATATTATTTTGTGTGTGCATCTAATTTTTTTTCAAATAAAATTGCAGTGAGGGCTTCTTTGCTTTAAGTACCATAAAAGGACTAAGTGTAATTTAGAATCAGAAATATTTATATTAATAATTATATGATTTATTATTAAATTTAAAAATAAAACAAGAAAGGAAGATTCATACCATGGTGAAAATTATGCAAAGTAGCTATCAGCTTCTTAATGAGACGAGTGGATATAAACTAAGTCTTAAAATAAAAATGCTGTTATTTTCTTTTTATTTCTAATTTATTATTTCAAAAGTCTAATTTTTAATACTTTTACACTTTTGTTTGTGCTGGGTCATGTTTACATTGTTCTATTATGGAAACAGTTATTCTACTGGTTTTGCTTTATTTTTGTTAACTTTATATTCGTTCCTTATAACACTGATGATTCACTTTGAAATGAAAGATTCTCATATGTTATACAGGATAACTATAATATCTTCATTTATGAGAACATTTCCTCATTAAGAAAGTCATAATTACAAGTTGAGCCATTAAACACCATCAGATTGTGATTTGGGGCTAAGTCAAATTTAGGTAATATCTTGTTTACCTAACTAGGCATTACACTATTATACATATACGTGTACGTGTGTGTGTGTGTGTGTGTGTGTGTGTGTGTGTGTACTAATTTTCATTTTAATGTACTTACCTATATTTTTTGGTCATTTATTCACAAAGTATTTATGGCATAACTGTTTGCTGTATGCCATATATTAAAGTCCTAGGAATACAATGATGAACACAAAATCTCCACTTTAAAATAACTTACAGTCTAGTAGATGAAACATGTCATTGTTTAAACTAACATATAATAATAATAGAATTGTATGCAGTTGTTTGAATATTGGTTTAAATAACTGTCATAGTTGAAAAACATACCTCATAAAGATATATAAATCCAAATGAGAGACCAGAACCAAGATGGCAGGGTAGAAGGACGTGCTCTCACTCCCTCTTGTGAGAACACCAGAATCACAACTAGCTGCTGGACAATCATTGACAGGAAGACACTGGAACTCACCAAAAAAGATACCCCACATCCAAGGACAAAGGAGAAGCCACAATGAGATGGTAGGAGGGGTACAATCACAGTAAAATCAAATCCCATAACTGGTGGGTGGGTGACTCACAGACTGGAGAACACTTATACCACAGAAGTCCACCCACTGGAGTGAAGGTTCTGAGCCCCACGTCAGGCTTCCCAACCTGCGGGTCTGGCAACAGGAGGAGGAATTCCTAGAGAATCAGACTTTGAAGCCTAGTGGGATTTGATTGAAGGACTTTGACAGGACTTGGGGAAACAGAGACCCCACTCTTGGAGGGCACATACAAAGTAGAGTGCACATCGGGACCCAGAGGAAGGAGCAGTGACCCCAGGGGAGACTGAACCAGACCTACCTGCTAGTGTTGGAGGGTCTCCTGCAGAAGTGGGTGGTGGCTGTGGCTCACCGTGGGGACAAGGACACTGGCAGCAGAAGATCTAGGATGTACTCCTTGGCGTGAGTCCTCCCAGAGTCTGCCATTAGCCCCAGCAAAGAGCCCAGGTAGGCTCCAGTGTTGGGTTGCCTCATGCCAAACAACCAAGAGGGAGGGAACCCAGCCCCACCCATCAGCACTCAAGCAGATTAAAGTTTTACTGAGCTCTGCCCACCAGAGCAACAGTCAGCTCTACCCACCACCAGTCCCTCCCATCAGGAAACCTATACAAACCTCTTAGATAGCCTCATCCATCAGAGGGAAGACAGCAGAAGCAAGAAGAACTACAATCCTGCAACCTCTGAAACAAAAACCACATTCACAGAAAGGCAGACAAGATGAAAAGGCAGAGGGCTATGTACCAGATGAAGGAACAAGATAAAACCCCAGAAAAACAATGAAACCAGATAGATTTAATTGATATTTATAGGACATTCCATCCAAAACCAGCAGGATTACACTTTCTTCTCAAGTGCACATGGAACATTCTCCAGGATAGATCACATCTTGGGTCACAAATCAAGCCTCAGTAAATTTAAGAAAATTGAAATCATATCAAGCATCTTTTCTGACCAAAATGCTATGAGATTAGAAATCAATTACAGGGAAAAAAAAAACATAAAAAACACAAACACATGGAGGCTAAACAATACGTTACTAAATAAGCAAAAGATCACTGAAGAAATCAAAGAGGAAATCAAAAAATACCTGGAGACAAATGACAATGAAAACACGATGATCCAAAACCTATGGGATGCAGCAAAAGCAGTTCTAAGAGGGAAGTTTGTAGCTATACAAGCCTACCTCAAGAAACAAGAAAAATCTCAAACAATCTAACCTTACACCTAAAGGAACTAGAGAAAGAAGGACTAACAAAACCCAAAGTTAGCAGAAGGAAAGAAGTCACAAAGATCAGAGCAGAAACAAATGAAATAGAAACAAAGAAAACAGTAGCAAAGATCAACAAAACTAAAAGCTGATTCTTTGAGAAGATAAACAAAATTGATAAACCATTAGCCAGACTCATCAAGAAAAAGAGGGAGAGGACTCAAATCAATAAAATTAGAAATGAAAAACGAGAAGTTACAACGGACACCACAGAAATGCAAAGCATCCTAAGAGACTACTACAAACAACTCTGTGCCAATAAAACGGACAACCTGGAAGAAATGGACAAATTATTCTTAGAAAGGTATAACCTTCCAATACTGAATCAGGAAGAAATAGAAAATATGAACAGACCAATCACAAGTAATGAAATTAAAAATGTGATTAAAAATCTTCCAACAAACAGAAGTCCAGGACCAGATGGCTTCACAGGTGAATTTTGTCAAACATTTAGAGAAGAGCTAAGACCCATCCTTCTCAAACTCTTCCAAAAAATTGTAGAGGAAGTGAAACTCCCAAACTCATTCTATGAGGCCACCATCACCTTGATATCAAAACCAGACAAAGATACAACAAAGAAAGAAAATTACACACCAATATCACTGATGAATGTAGATGCAAAAATCCTCAACAAAATACTAGCAAACAGAATCCAACAACATATTAAAAGTATCATACACCATGATCAAGTGGGTTTTATCCCAGGGATGCAAGGATTCTTCAATATATGCAAATCAATCAATGTGATACATCATATTAACAAATTGAAGAATAAAAAGCATATGATCATCTCAATAGATGCAGGAAAAGCTTTGACAAAATTCAACACCCACTTATGATAAAAACTCTCTAGAAAGTGGGCATAGAAGGAACCTACCTCAACAGAATAAAGGCCATATATGACAAACCCACAGCAAACATCATTCTCAATGGTGAAAAACTGAAAGCATTTCCTCTAAGATCACGAACAAGACAAGGATGTCCACTCTCACCACTATTATTCAGCATAGTTTTGGAAGTCCTAGCCACAGCAATCAGAGAAGAAAAAGAAATAAAAGGAATACAAATTGGAAAAGAAGAAGTAAAACTGTCACTGTTTGCAGATGACATGATACTATACATAGAGAATCCTAAAAGTGCCACCAGAAAACTACTAGAGCTAATCAATGAATTTGGTAAAGTTGCAGGATACAAAATTAATGCACAGAAATCTCTTGCATTCCTTCACACTAATGAAGAAAAATCTTAAAGATAAATTAAGGAAACACTCCCGTTTACTACTGCAACAAAAAGAATAAAATACTTCGGAATAAACCTACCTAGGGAGACAAAAGACCTGTATGCAGAAAACTATAAGACACCGATGAAAGAAATTAAAGATGATACCAACAGATGGAGAGATATACCATGTTGTTGGATTGGAAGAATCAATATTGTGAAAATGACTGTACTACCCAAGGCAATCTACAGATTCAATGCAATCCCTGTCAAATTACCAATGACATTTTTTACGTAACTAGAACAAAAAATCTTAAAATTTGTATGGAGACACAAAAGACCCCGAGTAGTCAAAGCAATCTTGAGGGAAATAAATGCAGCTGGAGGAATCAGACTCCCTGACTTTAGAGTATACTACAAAGCTACAGTAATCAAGACAGTATGGTACTGTCACAGAAGCAGAAACACAGATAAATGGAACAAGATAGAAAGCCCAGAGATAAACCCATGCACCTATGGTCAACTAACCTATGACAAAGGAGGCAAGGATATATAATGGGCAAAAGACGGTCTCTTCAATAAGTGGTGCTGGGAAAACTAGACAGCTACATGTAAAAGAATGAAATTGGAACACTCCCTAACACCATACACAATAATAAACAAAATGGATTCAAGACCTAAATGTAAGACTGAACACTATAAAACTCTTAGAGGAAAATGTAGGAAGAACACTTTTTGACATAAATCACATTAAGATCTTCTTTGATCCACCTCCTAGAGTAATGGAAATAAAAACAAAAATAAACAAATGGGACCTAATGAAACTTCAAAGCTTTTGCACAGCAAAGGAAACCATACACAAGACCAAAAGACAACCCTCAGGATGGGAGGAAATAGTTGCAAACAAATCAACAGACAAAGGATTAATCTCCAAAATATATAAACAGCTCATGCAGCTCAATATTAAAGAAACAACCAAATGCAAAAATGGGCAGAATACCTAAATAGACATTTCTCCAAGGAAGACATACAGATGGGCAAGAAGTACATGAAAAGCTGCTCAACATCACTAATTATTAGAGCAATGCAAATCAAAACTTCAATGAGGTATCACGTCACACCAGTTAGAATGGGTATCATCAGAAAATCTACAAACAACAAATGCTGGAGAGGATGTGGAAAAAAGGGAACCCTCTTGCACTGTTGGTGGGAATGTAAATTGATACAGCCACTATGGAGAACAGTATGGAGGTACTTTCAAAAACCAAAAATAGAATTACCATATGATCCAGCAATCCCACTACTGGGCATATACCCAGAGAAAACTATAATTCAAAAAGACACATGCACCCCATTGTTCACTGCAGCACTATTTACAATAGCCAGATCATGGAAACAACCTAAATGCCCATCAGATGAATGGATAAAGACAGACGAATGGGTAAAGAAGATGTGGTACATATATACAATGGAATATTACTCAGCCATAAAAGGGAATGAAATTGGGTCATTTGTTGAGACGTGGATGGATCTAGAGTCTGTTATACAGAGTGAAGTAAGTCAGAAAGAGATAAACAAATATCATATATTAACACATGTATGTGGCACCTAGAGAAATGGTATAGATGAACTGGTTTTCAGGGCAGAAGTTGAGACACAGATGTAGAAAACAAATGTGTGGACACCAAGAGGGGAAAGCCATGGGGGGAGGGGTGTTGGTGGTGTGATGAATTGGGCAATTAGAATTGACATATATACACTGATGTGTTTAAAATTGATGAGTAATAAGAACCTGCTGTATAAGAATAAATTAAATTAAAAAAAAATTTTTTAAATTCCAAATGAAAGAAATGTACCATTGGCTGTATTTACTAAATCATGATACTTTTTCAGTCCTATCTACTAATAGTCAAAGGTTCTTGTTGAAATCAGCTAGTAACTGCCTTCTTTCCTGGTGTTAAGTAGTCGTTCGTACAAACTAATTTGGAAGTTTATAACAGGTTCAAAACCTACTAAAATTCTTTGATAGATTTAAGAGCAGATAAAAATTCATCCTCCAGTTTTCTGAAGTGTGCTGACATATGTGTTTTAATTAATTTTATTCATTTCACTAATGTATTTATTTTTGACAACTGTCAACATTTTTTCCAAATCCTTTGTACATAACATGAATTTTTTTCAAAAAGCACTTATTTTCACATTTGCTATCAAAATATAATATTTCCCTTGAAGGAAAGATTGTATTTATTTTCTAATATTTGCTAGAAAATGTAATACAGCTACCTTTCATCAACTTGGAGAGGTGAGATAATGTAGAATGTTAGAGTTTTTTAAATGTATCATTGATCTTTAAGTTTAATAAGTCTTAGTACCAGATAATAAGCAAACTGTTATGTGTAACAAAAGATTTGGGGGATATTCCAGGTCTCATTAAAATTTTTGTAAAAAATTCTATTTATGATAATATATACCATAATATACAAATATATTTAACCAGGAACCTAGAAACTGGAATATATTACAGATAAGAGAGTAATAACACTGAAGAAAAAGTAGAAAATTTTGAAGATATGTGGTCATTGTGTCCTATGTCAAAGAGAGGTACTAAAAAATATCTCTTGGTTTTGTCAATTATAAATTGAGACCTTAGCAAGAATGTGTAGTTGCATGACAGAGAGAGAAATGAGAGTGGGTTAGGGGAATGGGAGATGAAATAGAGAGGAGTCAAGATTATATTTTTAAGGCTGCTGACTGTAAAGGCTGTAATAAAATGTATGTACAACGTCAAGGAAGGTATTTTTTGTTTTTAAGATGAAAGAAATGTAAGCATCTTTATTAAAATAAAGAGAAGGGAAAGAGCTAGAGATGGGAAATGTAGAGATACATACCACAAAATTATGGAGTGACCTTATGACAGGAGAAATCTATTTGTTCCTTGAAAGTGGAGTGAAAGATATTAAAATAGATGTAGAGGCAGTTGTTTATAAAGTGACTATAGCTAAATTAAAAGTAGGAAAGGGGACTGAAGGAGTTTGGTAGAGGTTCGGATAGACATTGACAAGTAAAACACAGCCCCTTCCCTGTGTTTTCCTCTATTGCCTTCCTTATTCAGTAGCAGAGAAGCCTACCCCTGAAGAAGGATGGTATGTGATTTCTAAAGGGTTTTTTTTTTGTTTGTTTTTTTAGTATCTTAACTATATTGTGAAAAGTATGTGATATTTGTAAAACTATTAAAGTATTATTTAATTGAATTTTTAATAAAATAAATGCATAGTAGTGAAATTCTATAAATTTAACAGATTATTTTATATTACTCATATTTAAGAATGTTACCATAGATTTTGAAAATTAATAGGATATATAATTTCACATTATAGTAATATATGAAAAAGTTTTGATTTAGGGATATCTGTATTGAAGCAGTGTGAAATTTATTTATTTATGAACCTTTTGACTCTGGAAGTAAAATGGCAAATGAGGCCTAGTTTTATTTCTTGTATCTTTCTGTTTTTCCAATATTATTTATTTTTTCTTTACATATAGTTTTATATGAACGAAACATCTTTCAAACTTAAAGCTTTTCAGGAGTAAGGGCTTAGTCTAATTAATGTTATTCAAGCTTGACACTTAACCACAAAGCACTTTCTGAAGATATCCTATTAAGCATATAAATAGTATTCATTTTATGTATTTAAGTAAATGTGAAGGTAAGAAAATTCATCATTTGAGTGAGAATTTTTAAAATTCTGGTAAAATGTACATACCATAAAATTTACCATTTTAACCATTTTTAAGTTTAGTGGCATTAAGTAATTCACATTTTTGTCAATAGTTGCCATCATCCATCTCCAGAACTTTTTTCATCTTCCTGAATTGAAACTCTATATCCATTACATAATACCTCCACATTCTTCCTTCTTCACAGTTCTTAGCAACCACCATTCTACTTTATATCTCTATGAATTCGACTACTCTAGGTACCTCATATAAGTGAAATCATACAGTATTTATCCTTTTGTGACTGCCTTATTTCACTTAGCATAAAGTTGTCAAGGTTCATCCATATTGTAGCTTGTGTCAACATTCCCTTTTTAAAGGAATAAAATTCTGTTTTATGTGTAGACCTTTTTTTTAAACTTTAAATCAGTTGATTGACATAGTAACACAACACACTTGCCTCCCTGACCCCCCCAATCCCCTTCACCCAATCTAGATCTCTCCCACTTCCTTCTCCCTTCTAACAAGCTGTTCAGTGAAAACAGAAACGGGCAGACCACTTCTGCATCCCCAGTCCCATGCCTAAGCCCTGTGAAGCAGGTCTCAGGCACTACTCAGAACTTGTTAGGGAGGGAGGGGGAAAGTTAACACTAGACTCAGCTAGGCAGAGGTATCCAATCCCTAAGAACAGATTCCCCCACAGCACCCAGGCTCTGAGTTTCTATTTTATTGGGACCGATTTTGTTTATCCATTGATCCTTGTATGAACATTTGGGTTGCTTCCTCCACCTTTTGGCTAGTGTGAATAATGCTTCTATGAACATGGGTATACAAATATTTGTTTGAGTTCCAACTTTTTATTTTTTGGATATGTACCCAGAAGGGGAATTGGGGGATCGAATAAGAGTTTTTTTAATTGTTTACTTAGAAAATGAGAAATTATTGAATGTCGTTAATGATATTTCTAAGCCAAAAGCTAAAAAAAAGCAAGAACCCAGAAAAGTAAACAAGGCACAGCAATCTACTTTGTCTGAGGCCAAATTCCGTCAAAATTAAGTTGAGGTTTTGATAGCTTTCTGGGGAAAGAGAAAAATCAAAGCCAAATCCAAGAAAATCAAGTGAAGTTTTAATAGCTTTTGGGGTTAGAGGATGATAAATCAAAGCCCATGGCCTTGCCTATAGTAGGGCGATACAATGAAATCCTGCCTTTATTTAGCTGAGATCACCTTCCTCCAGGAGCTACACCTTCACAGTAGATGTAAATAAGAAAGAAAACTGATTCCCTTTCCTGAACCCTCCTACACTGTTGGTGGGAATATAAATTGGTGCAGCCACTATGGAAAACAGTACGGAGTTTCCTTAAAAAACTAAAAATAGAGTTGCCATATAATCCAGCAATCCCACTCCTGGGCATATATCCAGAGAAAAACTCTAATCTGAAAAGATTCATGCACCCCAGCATTCATAGCAGCACTATTAACAATACATGTAATACAAATACAAGCCAAAACATGGAAGCAACTTAAATGCCCATCAGTAGATGAATGGATATGTTTACAATAGCCAGGACATGGAAGCAACCTAAGTGTCCACCAACAGATGAATAGATAAAGAAGATGTGGCATGTATACAATGGAATATTACTCGGCCATAAAAAGAAATGAAATTGAGTTATTAGTGGTGAGGTGGATGAATGTAGAGTCTGTCATACAGAGTGAAGTAAGTCAGAAAGAGAAAAACAAATACCATATGCTAACACATATATATGGAATCTAAAAAAAAGTCATGAAGAACCTAGGGGCAAGATGGGAATAAAGACACAGACCTACTAGAGAATGGACTTGGGATATGGGGAGGGGGAAGGGTAAGCTGGGACAAAGTGAGAGAGTGGCATGGACATATATACACTACCAAACGTAAAATAGATAGCTAGTGGGAAGCAGCCACATAGCACAGGGCGATCAGCTCGGTGCTTTGTGACCACCTAGAGGGGTGGGATAGGGAGGGTGGGAGGGAGGGAGACACAAAAAGGAAGAAATATGGGGACATATGTATACGTATAAGTGATTCACTTTGTTATAAAGCAGAAGCTAACACACCATTGTAAAGCAATTATACTCCAATAGAAATGTTAAAAAAAATAGACGAATGGATAAAGAAGATGTTGTTTGTATATATATATATATATATATATACACACACACACACACACACACACACACACACACACACACAGTGGAATGCTACTCAGCCATTAAAGAATGAAATAATGCTATTTACAGCAACATGGATGGACCTAGAGATTATTATTCTAAGTGAAGTAAGTCAGACAGAAAGACAAATACCGTATGTCATCACTTTTATGTGGGATCTAAAATATGATACAAATGAACTTATTTACAAAACAGAAGCAGACTCACAAACACAGAAAACAAACTTATGGTTACCAAAGGGGAAAGGGGCAGGAAAGAGCTAAATTAGGAGTTTGGGATTAGTAGATACAAACTACTATATGTAAAATAGATAAACAACAATATCCTACTGTATAGCCCAGGGAACTATATTCAATATCCTGTAATAAATCATAATAGAAAAGAATATGGAAAAGAATATATATTCATATTCTTTTTCATATCCTTTGCTGTACACCAGAAGCTAACACAACCTTGTAAATCAATTTAAAAAAAAAACTGTTTCCCTTTTCCCATTCCTAGGGCACCATGGGGAGAGTTGCCTTGGTGCTGAGCACAGCAGAAGATAAAATTAAAAAAGCAAACCTAGGGCTTCCCTGGTGGCGCAGTGGTTGAGAGTCCTCCTGCCGATGCAGGGGACGTGGGTTCGTGCCCCGGTCCGGGAGGATCCCACATGCCGCAGAGCAGCTAGGCCCGTGAGCCATGGCTGCTGAGCCTGCGCGTCTGGAGCCTGTGCTCCGCAATGGGAGAGGCCACAACAGTGAGAGGGCCTCAAAAAAAAAAACAAAAAACAAAAAAAACCTACTTTGAGATATTGTGACAGTGGTGGGGACTTTTTTTTTTTTTTAGTTTCTGCTTTATAACAAAGTGAATCAGTCATACATATAAATCTGTTCCCACATCGCTTCCCTCATGCATCTCCCTCCCACCCACCCTCCCCATCCCACCCCTCCAGGCGGTCACAAAGCACCAAGCTGATCTCCCTGTGCTCTGCGGCTGCTTCCCACTATCTATCTACCTTACGTTTGGTAGTGTATATATGTCCATGCCTCTCTTTCGCTTTGTCACAGCTTACCCTTCCCCCTCCCCATATCCTCAAGTCCATTCTCAAGTAGGTCTGTGTCTTTATTCCCATTTTACCCCTAGGTTCTTCATGACATTTTTTTTAATTCCATATATATGTGTTAGCATACGGTATTTGTATTTCTCTTTCTCACTTCACTCTGTATGACAGACTCTAGGTCTATCCACCTCATTACAAATGGCTCAGTTTCGTTTCTTTTTATGGCTGAGTAATATTCCATTGTATATATGTGCCACATCTTCTTTATCCATTCATCCGATGATGGACACTTAGGTTGTTTCCAGCTCCGGGCTATTGTGAATAGAGCTGCAATGAACATTTTGGTACATGTCTCTTTTTGAATTATGGTTTTCTCAGGGTATATGCCTAGTAGTGGGATTGCTGGGTCATATGGTAGTTCTATTTGTAGTTTTTTAAGGAACCTCCATACTGTTCTCCATAGTGGCTGAGTGGTGGGGACTTTGACATGGATTTTCAATCCAAATTTGTATCTATGAGTCATCCAAGGAATGCCTAGTTTAAAATGGTTCTAGAATGGATCACACTACAAGGTAGATGGCAGAGGCAAATGCAGATTCTCTCTAGAGGAAGGCACCTTCTTTCTTAGGCCCAGGAGATCCTCGTGAATAATTTTTCAAGAGCAGTGATCAGCACACGGTCAAATATAATCAAACATGAGGACACAGGGCAATGACAGTAAGAATAAGGAGAAAATAACAACAAAAACAGATCATAAAGTTTTCAGATATCCGAATTATCAAATGCTGATTATTTAAAAAAACAGTGCTTATTCTGATTTTAGAAATAAAAGAGGCTTAAAAATACCTGCAGGGAAGAATCTATAAAAGTGACTAGCACATTTGAAAAAGGTCCAAAACTTCTGAAAAATGCTGAAATTAAAAACCAAGTGAGTTTGGCAGCACTGTGGACACAATTGGAGACAGAATTCATAATGTAAAAGATAGATTAGTAGAAAAGTTCCAGAATGTAGGAAAAGAGACAAAACAATGGAAAATACAAGAGTCATTTAAAAATGTGGAGAACATGGACTTCCCTCATGGTTCCGTGGTTAAGACTCAATGTTTCCACTGCAGGGGGCATGGGTTCAATTCCTGGTCGGGGAACTAAGGTCCCACATGCCACCAGGTGCAGCCCAAAAAAACAAAATGTGGAGAATATATTGAGCAGGTCTAATATGAGACTTAATTAGAGACCTGGAAGGTGAGATAGAGATTGGAGCAGAAGCAGTAGTTGAGGAGGTATTGGATGAAAAGTTACCTGATCTGATGAAAGACATCAAATTCAGGAAGTCAAACACAGATTCCTGAACAGGACAAATAAAAAGAAGTATACCCCTAGAAATAGAGAGGAAATGTGGGGAAAAAAAGCAAAAACAGAAACAAATGGAATATCTAAAAGCAACAGTCGGGGCAGGAAAGGAGGAAGACATTACCTTAACTGAAGCCAGAGTTCAGCTGACAGCTGACTTCTCAAGAGTAATAATAGGAGCCAGAGTACAGTGAAATGATATCTTCATTGTGTTGAAAGAAAATAACTGTCTATCTAGAAATTCTATACCCAGAGAAAACATCTTTCAAGTCTGATCTTGAAGCACAAATGTTTTCAGACAAAGCAAAACTGAGAGTTTGTCACCAGTAGACTCTAATTAATGATAACCATAAAGGGAGTGTTTCAGGCAGTGGAAAGTGATGATCCTTTTGAAAGATGCAAGAAGGGATGAAGAACAAATAAAATGGTAATAACTGTATGGTTATATGTGAACAAACAGTAGAAAATATGTCTAGTAGGGTTAAAAAAATTCCATGGCAACAACAGCATATAGGTCAGGAGGAAGGTAAATGGATTTAAATTGTTCTCAGGAGGCTGGTAAAGGTACAGAAGTTCCTTGACTTACAATGGTTAGACTTACAGTTTTTCAACTTTATGATGGTGCAAAAGTGATATGCATTCAGTAGAAATTGTATGTCAAATTTTGAATTTGGATCTTTTCCTGGTCTAGTGATATGTGGCATGATAATCTCTTGTGATGCTGGGCAGTGGCGACAAGCTGCAGCTCCCAGGCAGCCTCAGAATCATGAGGGTAAACAGCCAGTATACTTACTTTCTGCACCCATGCAATTATTCCATTTTTCACTTTCAGTACAGTATTCAATAAATTACATGAGGTATTCAACATTTTATTGTAAAATAGGCTTTGTGTTAGGTGATTTTACCTCACTGTAGGCTAATATCAGTATTCTGAGCATGTTTAAGGTAGTCTAGGCTAAGCTATGATGTTCGGGATTATATGTATTTTTGACTTAAAATATTTTCAATTTACAATGGGTTTATCAGGATGTAACCCCATCGTAAGTTGAGAAAGATCTGTACTGATTTAACTTTTGATGTTTCTACTTTAAGTATGATGGAGAGGTCCACATGCGGCAGGGGTTTCTTAGGTGCTGATAATATTCCTTTTCTTGACCTGAGTGGTAATTATGGGACAGTGGAGGAGTTGGTCAGGTATTGCTTCATATTTACAAGTTACACATACCTTCTCAAAAGATAAATGTTTTATGTACTTAACTATAGGTATCTTATATTTTACAATAAAAAAAGTTAAAATAAGATAAAAATTGTGCACTTCAAAAAGGATAAATAGAAAATACAATTTTTAGTCCCACGTTGTTAAAATTATAACCATAAAATACCAAAATTTTAAGGTAGAAGTAGAAATGTGATATTTAATTCGTTGAAAGTGAAACAAAGAGAAGTAAATCTCACTTCAATGTTACCTTAAAATGTGCTGGTAGAGACTGATCCAGTTATTCATTTCATTATGGTATCTAAATATTGATATTCTCTTCTAAAAATTTTGTAAAGTCTTAACCAACATTTGACAGTCATTAAGTCTACACTCTAACCCAGTTTCTACAATTCTGTCATCTTAAATGACATATGTTTTATCTACTAAAATGTAGTATATCACTCAACAGGTCATCAACTAAGAGTTTTAAGTATGTCTTGCAGTAAACATACCAGCTACTGGGAGACAGTATATAATATATATTAAAATTGTGGATATATTTCTTTCAAATCCTTAGCAGAGTACTGGTCATTGATTTAGAACTACTCTTACTCTTTTAAAGAAGTACTTCAAAGTGGCCTAAGTTATGATAAGTATTTGAGGGCATATGTAGAGCCTTATAGGCCAGCTATTACTGAAGACACCTCTCACATAGGTACTAGGACTCACTGAGGTACCATCTATTTTTCCATCATATCTCTTGGGAAGATAAAAAGTTGCTGACTTGTTTTTGGTCTACCTAATTTGTTTGGGACTCTGTAAATAAACCAAGTACTCTTAAACCCAGGTAAACACATTGTGGATTTTATTCTCATTACACTAAACATAACTTCTCAAAAGACCATCTTGGGACATTTAATCTCCTTCTTCCCCCCCAGAAGGTTTTAACTTTTGTTAATTCTTAATTATAGTGGTTTTTAATTTAGTGGTTTGTGGGTTACTTGAGATTTTGGAAGTATACCCTTTTTACATATACTTTTTGTTTTGACATTTTGTGACCTTGGGCAAGTCTGTTAATCTCTTTACATCTCACTTTTTTTTTATCCTAAATTTACTGGAATACAAATATTTTCTAAAGTAGTTTCTAATGCTAATATTTTTCAATTAAATGCTTATTTGTAAGGAATCCCATTTTTTCAAACAAATTAAAAACAAAAAGGTTTCAATACAGCCTAAAATGTATATCTTTTTGTAACATCACTATTGTGCTTTGCTTTTGATGTTTTATGTTAGCTTAAATCTAGAGATTTAGTGAATAAAGAGAAATTACTATACTCAACATATCTTAGGAACTTTAAAGGATAATCTAGAAGTTATTATGGAAAGAAGTACCCAAGACAGTAGGAGAAATGATAATTCTATTCAAATGTTCAAAACTTTCAAATAAGCCATTTGGGAAGAATTGTTTAAGTAAAATTTATTACACATTGCCTTTCTTGGATGATACTGAACTTAATTCAGTTTTTCTTTGATAACTCAAGCTCATCACTATGACCACATCCTCAGAGGCTATTGAGATTAATAATTGTTTATCTATAAAAGAATTCACTTAATAGTCAACAAATACCTACTGAGTGATGACAGTGCGCCAGGCTTTGGATTGGATTGGGATATGATGTTGAACAAAACCAGGTGTGATCTCTGACCTTATGGTATAGAGTCTAATTGGGTAAAAATGACATCAACCAAATAATCACACAAATAAATGTGAAATTTAAAATCCTGATCAAATGCTATGAAGAAAACTCGCTGCATTGTTAAAATCGTTTTGGAATCAGATGGGTCTGAGATCAGTCCTAACTCTGCAACTTGGTAGCATTCTGATTTTAGGCAATTTTCTAAATCACAGTTGAAATGAGAATAGTTTGCTTCCTGGGTTGTTGTGAGAATCAAATGAGATGACAAGTGTGATACAATTTTGTTATTATTTTTTACTTGTTTATTATCTGTCTCCTCCTGGATGAGAATGTAAGCTCCATGAGAGTAGGAATTTTTTTGGTCTGTCTTATTAACTGCTATATTCCTAGCATTAGATCAGTGAGTCATAACATGGACATGAATAAATATTTTTTGAATGAATGGAATGACTTTTAAGATTTCTTTCAGGTAATCAGCATTCCAAAAAAAAATATTTTGTACTTATTCGTTTTTTCTCTCCCATAGTCAGATTGGTATTTCAGTTGTTGGTCTCATGGCTGTCTTCTGAAATTCTGCTTCCTCTCATCAAATTTAACTCTGGACTAGAAAATCAGATAACCATAGTTAGAGTGGTAGAAGTACCTGTACTATAATTAGAGACATTCTGTAGTAAGAGAGAAGTCCTCTCTCTTAACAGTAACAGGAGTGAGCTTTCATACATGGACTTACTAAGATCTTTTTTGGTTATTTAAAAGGGTTTTGCGGGCCTCCCTGGTGGCGCAAGTGGTTGAGAGTCCGCCTGCCGATGCAGGGGATACGGGTTCGTGCCCCGGTCTGGGAGGATCCCATATGCCGCGGAGCGGCTGGGCCCGTGGGCCATGGCCGCTGGGCCTGCGCGTCCGGAGCCTGCGCGTCCGGAGCCTGTGCTCCGCGACGGGGGAGGCCACAGCAGTGAGAGGCCCGCATACCGCAAAAAAAAAAAAAAAAAAAAAAAAAAAAAAAAAAAGGGTTTTGCAATTTCAGCTGTATTCTGTATATTTGGACTTACCAGATAAGTAAACTCATAAGTGCTTCTAATAAAGCATTCTCATTCTAACTTTATATCACATTATATCATAAGTTTGGTATATAGTTAGGTTGGAAGAAATTTAAATTTTGAATTTTTAAAGTTTGGTTTCCTATTCTATGTATTAATTTTTAGTGGACCATGTAGAACTTAATGCTTGATATAATTTTTTTAATAAGGTAATTTTTATAATATCCTAATGATCTTTTTCTTTCAATGTCTAAAGTAAATTCACTTAGTTAATTATTTTTCAGGGCAGCTGTTTTGTCCACTTTTTATTCATTGATGCCCAACCCCCATCTCTTATTTAATGGCAGTATCTCCCAGAACTCAGAATTGTTTTCTTAGCTTTATTAATCTCAGCAGCAGGGTTTAAGATGAGTCACCAGGAATTGAGCAGCTGAAAAGATTGAGTCTTCAAACAAATGAAGCATTACATTTTACCATCATAGAGACAGTTATTGGTTTTTAGATCTCATACTCTAAAATGAAGATAAAATGTTGTAAATGCATCCTTATTTACCCCATGGGGTATTATCTCTGGTAAAGTGAATTTCTACTTGAAATAATGGCTAGATTTTTGTTGGTTGTTTGTTTTTGCTTTAATGAGTCCCAGAATATGATATGAAATTAAATTCCAATTAATCATTGTCATGCTATTTAATTCCACTAATGATAATTATCTCACAAAATGCAATGATTCTTTCTATTTGGGCATCACAATTGAAAAACTGCCACTAAACTGGTAAACTAATAACATATAAAGTAATTCTTTTACCCTCATAATATTTTCAATAGTCATTTCTCAGTTATGAGAAAGCATTTTTAGCAGCAAATTCCAGGCTGAAGTTTTCAACATAATTTTGGGTTTCTATGAGTGTCATTAACTATTGTATTAGCTAGATGTACAACATCAATAAGGAACTAAAACTTCTCCTGCTGTGTTTTTAAAATAATACCAGTAGGAATTATTTTCTTTTGTAAAAACTTTACTTTTCCCTTTTAACCTCTATTAATATAAGTCTAAAACTTAATGTTATAGGAAATGTTTAAATAAATTGTGATGCAACCACTGGAAGGCATATCATATAACTATTAAAAAATTATGTGTATAGAAGGGATGTAGTCATATAGGAGCATACTTCCTTTGGAATGTTAGGTGGAAAAATCAAGATGCCAAAATCATTGTACAGTATGATTTCATAGGAAAAAAAAAAGATTGAAGGATAAAATTAAAATTTTTATTAAAGCTATATTTGTGTTTGGATGATGAGATTTTGAAAAATATTTTAGCTTTTATTTTTTTGAACTTTTTTCTATTTGCAAATTTTCCTTTAAAATGAAAAATAATTAGTAAAATAGAAAGTCTCAATTTCAAACTGTATCTTATATGTCAGAAAAACAGCTCACAGATTATATTGAAGAATCTGAACTGTACTCCCAAACTATAGATTAGCTAGAAATGTTTGGCAAATTTTATGTCACAATACTCAGAACAATATAGCTATAATATTGGCTTCCTAGTCCCTTTGCCTTTATACTTTATAATTTCAGGTCCCACTTGAAATTAAGAGCCAGAAATAAGAATGGCAAATAACACTGCAATAGTCGGTCTCTTTTTCTCTCAACCTTTATTATGAAAAGCTTTAACATATAGAAAGCATAGCAAAGTGAATCAGCTTATTCCCAACTTTAACAGTTGTCAAGATTTTGCTACTCATTTCAGCTATTTCCCTTCCTGACACATTTTTTTCCTATGCTTTTAAAAAATAAATTCTATTGATTGTTATTTTAACTGTAAATACTTCTGTATATTTCTCTGTTAAGCTTTTTTTAACATACCCACCATGTTGTTATCATCTGCTTTTTTTATTATTCTTATATTAGTCATAATTTATCACTATCATGAAATTCTCTATATTCATATTTTCCCAGTTGTCTCAAAATCATCTTTTTATGATTTTGTTAGAATAATTTGTTATTCTAACAAATTTGTTTGTTAGAATTTTGTTAGGATAATTTGTTAGAATCAGGACCAAAACAAAATCCATATTACATTTGGTTGTTATGTTACATTTTAAAATGTAAATATTAGAAATTCCTAAGGCCAAAAAAGAAAGACTGCAATTTTGGATGACATTTTTATTTTCTTCTTATAAAATTATATAAGTTCATTGTGTGAAAAGTTAAAAATTCATAAAATACGAAGAAGAAAGTGGAAATCACTTATATTGCTCAGAGTATATTTCCTTCCTATCATTTTTTACATTATTTTCATAGTTGAGATCTATTGGAAGCAGTTTTATATCTTATTTCAAAGTATATCTGAAGCTTTCTATACTTAAAATATTTTTTTCCATTTTAATGGCTGCATTAAGATGTACCTTAATTTTTTAGAACAGGTAGGTACCTTAATTTTTTTTAGGAGCCATATCTAATTTAGAATGCCATTTTACAGTGTACTCCAACACATTTTCTTGTTGCTACTGTTGAAGAAACTCGTATTTTTGAGTAAGGGGTCTAATTTTCCTACTTAATTCCTAGAGTAGGTGAAATGGGCTGGTCGATGCACTGTTTTCTCTATATGTAGCAGATAATGCCTGGATCTTGGTCCATTGGCCATTTGAGAGAAATGTTTATTTTTGCCATGTGGAGGACAAGTAATGCCCCTAGTGGGCCATTTCAGTAAGTTTATATAAATTCCAATTTTATATAATTTCTTTAAAATATCATTGAATATATATGAATATATGATGCATTAATTTCTCCAAACATTATCAAGGGAAAGAAAGGTATTAAATTCAACTATTGGCAAGACTTTAGGCATCAGGGAAAGTTTGGAAAAGGTTGCACCTACCTTAGCTGCTATAGGTTGAAGTCATCAAAGAACTCCAAAAGATCAAAGTAGACTTGAAATAGACATAAGTTATGCAAAAATAATGATTCTTAGGTGTGTACT
This sequence comes from Mesoplodon densirostris, assembly GCF_025265405.1. Lineage (NCBI taxonomy): Eukaryota > Metazoa > Chordata > Mammalia > Artiodactyla > Ziphiidae > Mesoplodon > Mesoplodon densirostris. The sequence goes on from NC_082668.1 coordinate 27,621,375, forward strand.
TTTATGAATATATCCATTTCGTAGGGGTGTTATAACAAATCACCACTAAGTGTGTGGCTTAATAACAGATATTTATTCTTTCACAATTCTGGAGGCTAGATGTTTTTAAAATCATGGTGTCAGGCAGGGCCATGCTCTCTCTGAAGGTTTCTGGGAAGAATCCATCCTTGCCTTTTCCTGGCTTCTGGCAGTTCCTGGCAGTCCTTGGCGTTTTTGGCTTCTCTCCTCTCTTCACATGGCATTATTCCCTGGGTGGATCTCTTGCTTAATTCTGTGTCTCTTCTTATAAGGACATCGGTGATTGGATATAGGACCCACCCTAATTCAGTATGACCTCATTTTACCTAATTACATCTGCAAAGACTGTATTTCCAAGTAAGGTCACAATCTGAGGTTCCTGGTGGATGTAAATATTGTGAGGACACTGTTCAGCCCAGTATAGCAGGTGTGGGTATTTGTGTATATGAGTAGATTGGGAACTGGGGGGCTCTCATAAGTTCTTAGATAATACACATTATAATTCTCTTCTCCAATGTTGATTTCTGCTTTCTCTTAAGTGTGTTTAGTATAAGAATACATATATGTGGGGGAAATATTGAAAACAGTACTAAAACAGTAATTTAAAATTCTGTGTTGAATAATTATTCTATGCTGCTGTTCCTTGAGATTAAAAGATAAAAACAATTTCATGAAGTCTTGTCTATTTTTTTATGGTTTTAGAATCCTAAATTTATAACCAGGACCCAAAGTTTCTTGTTTACTAAAGGCATTTGAGCAGAGCATTATAATGATTATTCCAGTCCTTCTAAGAAAATAATTTGGCTTAGGTAAAAGGTTATGAAATACTTGAATAATTTACTAAAAATTCTAGGCTATCTTTCACTGAGTTTATTAAAAAATAGATTGAAATTAGACTGTCCTTCTATATTCATCCACCATTATCACCACCCCCAAGATGACACCAAGAAGTTAGCTAATATATGTCCCTATAAACCCATATCTTTAGATTGTTTTATTAATTTTGATACAAGCACATAATGTTTGCAGAAATTGATTTTTGTAGGGATTTATAATAAAATATCAGTTAAAAGATTAATTGCCTCACTTCTGGGCCTTTGGTTTCTGTAGTAATCAGTATAGTAAAATTTTTATTTAAAAAATTCACTTGAAATTTTCCATTTATACTCTGTAAAAGCAAATTGAATGCCTGTTGTTATCCATAAATATCTTAACTGCTAAGGTTTTCTAAGATTGTAATAGAAAACCAATTATATCAGAAAGTCATTAAGTAACTGTTAGTGAAATTTAACAATGTTAATAAAGCATGAATTTATGACTTTTGGCTTATTTTCTTAGATAAAGCTCTCGGTCATTTTGTGCTTTTTTTTTTTTTTTTTTTTTTTTTTTTTGCGGTACGCGGGCCTCTCACTGTTGTGGCCTCTCCCGTTGCGGAGCACAGGCTCCAGATGCGCAGGCTCAGCGGCCATGGCTCACGGGCCCAGCCGCTCCGCGGCATGTGGGATCTTCCTAGACCGGGGCACAAACCTGCGTCCCTTACATCGGCAGGCGGACTCTCAACCACTGCGCCACCAGGGAAGCCCCCATTTTGCACTTTTTAAATTAGAAGAAAAATTTTAAACTTTATCCATGCCTTCTCTTTTACAAATCAAAACACCTTATAGGGCCTCCCTGGTGGCGCAGTGGTTGAGAGTCCGCCTGCCGATGCAGGGGATACGGGTTCGTGCCCCGGTCTGGGAGGATCCCATATGCCGCGGAGCGGCTGGGCCCGTGAGCCATGGCCGCTGGGCCTGCGCATCCGGAGCCTGTGCTCCGCAACGGGGGAGGCCACAACAGTGAGAGGCCCGCATACCACAAAAAAAAAAAAAAAAAAAAAAAAAAAAAAAAAAAGCCTTATAGCTCTCATCTGCTTATTATTCTTATAAATTTATAATGGGCATATATGATTATAGATAAAATAAGGTACATCATATCTTACTATCAGAAACTAACTTTTTAAACCAAAGTTAGAGATTTAGAATGGAACTCAAGGCAGTGTAAATATGTAACTTATTTTTCTAAAAGGTCTCTTGTAGCCTTCTGTTTAGAGCTTCTTTTGGGTCTTAAACTAGAATGTTCCATGTTTACTCATTCACTAAACTAATTATTTAGGTGTAGTATGTGGTGTTATACATGCACTTTGCAAAGCACTGAGCTGGAGTGGGTAAATCTGCAAATATATATGTTTATATTTCTCCGCTCATTCAATAAATATTTATTGAGTATTTGCTGTATGCAAGGTACAATATCAGGAACTTCTGATACAAAGTTAAACAAAACAGACACAGTCTTTGTACTACTTACAGTCTTAGAAAAGGGGAGAGACATTAATCAGATAATAATACAAATGTAAACTTATCACCATGAAAAATACTATGAAGAAAAGGTGAATGGTACTATCAGAGCTCATAAGGGAATTTAACTTAGTCTTTGGAGGGGCTATGCAAGGGCTCAAAGACTTACCTGAGGAAATGACTTTTGAACTGAGAGCCAGATGATTATTGGAAATTATGTAAGTGAAGGAGGATGTGAGAAAATTCCAGGAAGCAGAAATTATATATAATAGTGAGTAGTGAGTGCAAGTTATTTGAAATGAAAGGAGGCAGTGCAGCTGTAGCACAGGGAACCAGACGGAGTGTGATTCACAATGCAGCAGGAGAGCCAGCGGCAGGGGCCAGACCAATTTCACTATACTGGTCTGACCAGTAGTACATACTCAATTTTATTTATATGTAGTCACCAAATTCTATATTTTATTTTGGTTTCACCAACACAAGCCATTCAGGTACTTTTATTTCTGGTTTCTTATTACTATGTAAAGTGTTTTTGAATTACTTGCTTTATCTACAAGATAATAGAATATCTTATAGCAGCTGTAAATATTCAAAACCAATGATACTGCTATAGAAAAACCATATCTTATGCTTACCATTAAGCACTGATTCTACTTGAACCAAATAGCACATTTAGAATTCATATGTTGATTAGCAGTATCACGTACAGCAGTTTCACTTGTTGATCTTAGAATGCTAAGTTGACTAGCTTTTGTCTTATATAAATAAGGTTGAAACTGGTATATTATAGTGCCCAAAAAGTCGAATATTTTATATATAATATACTGGTATAAATGAATTTAAATTTATGTGGTGACAAGAATTAACTTCCTCCTGATGTTCTGATGTTTTAAAATATTTAAATAAATGTTTAAAAATTAATATGAAGAATGATTATAAAATTATGCTTATTTCATGTGTAGTTTGTGGCTTCTGTGTCATCAGAAGTTTAAAAAGATTCTTAAAACGTAACTAGATTGCATCTTTGTTTCAGAATTCACTGAAACGATATGTAATGCTTATGTAAGAGCAGCTAATGATGTAGTGATGAGATTTTAGACCTTTTAAAACCTGTAATCCTGTATAATTTCACCCTTATTCAAAAAGAATTTTATGTAAATTGTTTCAAAACTGTGTAATATTCATGAATTATTGATTTACAGTGAACATTTACATTGTACTAGTGAACTCATGTAAGCATCTCTAACCTATGGGATATTTGTTTTGCAGGAGAAAATAGAAATTCTGTATTCACAACTTGAAATGTAATTTCCATTAATATTAATTCTTTCATCGATTGTTGCTACAAAATTGGCTAAAATTAATACTCTTCTGTCATAATAGATCAAGGTGATTTACATTTAGTTTTCTTTGTCTTTTTTGTTTGTTTGTTTTGTTTTATTCCCTCCACTCCCATTTATTTCATGGCATATCAGTGCTTCAGAGAATTTAGATGAGCTCTCTTCCTCCAGTAGCTGGTTACTTAACCAGAAGCACAGTAAGAAAAGGAGAAAAGACAGGACAAGATTGAAATCTCCATCCTTGACTATCATGAGTACAGCAGCTCGAACAAGGCCACTTCAGAGTTTCCACAAACGAAAACTCTACAGATTGAGCCGTACTTTTTATTGGACTCCGCAGGTAAGGTTGCCTTTGGGAAAACATGAACAAAGATTTTACTGTCAATATATTTCACAAGTTAGAGGATATGAACTGTACACAGTTGTTTAGAATAAGTGGGATTTAATAATTTTTAAACATAGCAGTGTATTCTGAAACTTCTCACATTTCCATTTTTTAAATCACTATTATGCTTAAACTAGTTTGAAAGAAATGTACATATCAAGTTGATTTTAAAATTTTACTGGTAAGGGTAACAAGGAAAACACAAGTGTATTATATATTTGCCTTTTGCTTAATAAAGAAAAAAGTAACAATCTGCAGGGCTGTCAGTTATTTTGGAGGAAGTGACATTGCTCTCCCTTTTATGTTTGGTATTTGTTAAACCTGGTGAGCACTCCTTTTTCATATAAGCAATGAAGTTTTAGATGACCATGCTTACCCTTTTTGCAAATAAAATATACTTCATTAAAAGCGTTCATTTTGAAAAGCATATTTTTCATTTGTTAGCAACATGTTAGGTTTACATCTTTCAGTGCATATCTAAATAAGCTGTGACGGAGGGCAAAATTATCTTTAGTTCTCATGGTATAACGTGCTTTTTTTCTATTTTATTTTTTATATGCCAATATTAAATATTTATTGTGGGAATGAATAATAATGGTGATGATTTGGGAAAATCTGGGAAATGTTTGATCAAGTTTATTTATTTATTTATTTATGCCTTATTTTACTATATATATATATATATTTTAACATCTTTATTGGAGTATAATTGCTTTACAATGGTGTGTTTCTGCTTTATAACAAAGTGAATCAGTTATACATATACATATGTTCCCATATCTCTTCCCTCTTGCATCTCCCTCCCTCCCACCCCACCATCCCACACCTCTAGGTGGTCACAAACCACCTAGCTGATCTCCCTGTGCTATGCGGCTACTTCCTACTAGCTATCTATTTTAAATAATACGTCAAAGGAAAGACATTATCCTTGATTTAATATTGTTTTTGATTATTACTATATTAACTATTTTTAAATATATTTCTATAAAAAATCAAGATGCTTTGTTTCATTAGGAACCAATTTCAAATTTGGTTTCATAGGATCCTTTTGTAAATAGGAACGTGAATTCTGACAAATTAGTTTTTATTAATAGATTGATTTTTGCCATTTAGTAGTTCAGGTATTAGTAGTATGCTTTCCCAACTTGAAATTTTTAAGCAAGTTTTATTTCAGAATTTTAAGAAATTTTACATATTTAATTAACCTAATAGGAAAATATTTTATTTAAAGTTTTTATATAAGGAATTATATTTTATTTAGTAATTTTTATTTAATGTTACTACAAGCAATAAAGAAATAATATATTTGAAAATTATTTCATAATTTCATAGTTATAAATAGAATTGCCTATCAAAAATATCTCACATATGAATATGCCTTAATATTCTGACTGGAAGGAATCTATCTGAATAATTTAGGGGATTTGCTCAATATTACTAAAGTACTGCATATGTCTTGATAATATAAAGATTGGCCTGGAAAAGTGTGAACAAATTTAAAACTTTCAGCAAAGGAAGAAACAAGTCTAACATTGTTACTAGTAGACCATATAATTTACCATATTCCAGTCATAATGCTAAGCATTTTCAGTACATTATTTTATTTAGTCCTCAAACATAAAGCTATGAGGCATTATCAATCCCACCTTTAGATGCAGAAATTGAAGTTTAGGGAGATTAAGTAACTTTCCCAAGGTCATACAGCTAGTAAACAATAAGTCTGATTCCGAAGCCATGTTCTTATCCATTAGTACATTGATAACAACAAAAATAAACCAAATCTTTTTTAATCAATATTTTTATTGAAGTTGATCTACAGTATTGTGTTAATTTCTGCTGTACAGCAGAGTGATTCAGTTATATATATATAACTGTACTGTACTGTAGATATATATATATATATATATATATATATATATATACATTCTTTTTTTAAATATTCTTTTCCATTATGGTTATCATAGGATATTAAATATAGTTCTCTGTGCTATATACTAGGACTTTGTTGTTTATCCATTTTCTATATAAAAGCTTACATCTGCTAACCCCAACCTCCCACTCCATCCCTCCCCCAACCCCCTCCCCCTTGGCAACAACCAGTCTGTTCTCTATGTCCATGATTCCATTTCTGTTTTCATAGATAGGTTCATCTGTGTCATATTTTAGATACCACATGTAAGTGATATCATATGGTATTTGTCTTTCTCTTTCTGACTTACTTCACTTAGTATGATTATCTCTAGTTGCACCCATGTTGCTGCAAATGGCATTATTTCATTCTTTTTTATGTATGAGTAGTATTCCATTGTATATATGTACCACATCTTCTTTAGCCATTCATCTGTTGACAGATATTTAGGTTGTTTACATTTCTTGGCTATTGTGAATAGCGCTGCTGTGAACACAAGGGTGCATGTATCTTTTTGAATTATAGTTTTGTCTGGATATATGCCCATGAGTGGGATTGCTGGATCATATGGTAATTCTATTTTTAGTTTTCTGAGGAATCTCCATACTGTTTTCCACAGTGGCTAAACCAAAACTTTTATGTGCTTGAAGTCAGTAGACTGTCTATTTGGGAATTGGGGAAGGGGCTTTATCTGGTTAGAGGCATTTAGAAATGCACCATAAAATATGGGTTTTGAAGGATAAACAGAATATTGAAAGGGTTTAGGGGGAGATTTAAAAAAAGCACTTTAGGGCTTCCCTGGTGGCGCAGTGGTTGAGAGTCTGCCTGCCGATGCAGGGGACACGGGTTCGTGCCCTAGTCCGGGAAGATCCCACATGCCGCAGAGCGGCTGGGCCCGTGAGCCATGATCGCTGAGCCTGCGCGTCCGGAGCCTGTGCTCAGCAACAGGAGAGGCCACAACAGTGAGAGGCCTGCATAACGCAAAAAACAAACAAACAAACAAAAAGCACTTTAGTCATTGTAACAGAGGTGGAAAAAATTATGGAGAACAGTAAATGGCCCCACCCCCAACTTATTGCCCAAATTTCCAGGGTAATAGTTATTTACCTTTCTAAATTTAATAAATGTCATTTCTCTCAGGAAGCCTTCCTTGATATTCCCACTATGGGGTATATAATGATGTAGCACCCTGTGTTATAATAATAATCCATTATTTTATAATAATGTTCCATTTATTTTTCTGTCTTCTCATTACATTGTAAGTTTTTTGAGAACAGGAACTGTATATTTCTGAACCTATAGGGCCTTGAACAGTAACTGTCCAATAGTATATGCTCAATAAATAATTAATATGTGAAAGAATTATTGTAGTGGAATGTAGAAAGATATTTAAAAGGCAATGGAGAGTGAGAATTTGTGTGTGTATGTGTGTGTGTGTGTTTCCTTGATTTGCTTTTTGAAAGGGTCTAGAACTGTAATGTCTAATAGAACTTTCTGTAATGATGAAAATGCTCTAAATATCTGTGCTGTCCAATATGGTAACTACTAAATACATGTAACTATTGACCACATGAAATGTGACTAGTGCAGCTGAGGAACTGAATTTTTATTTTTATTAATTTTGATTTAAATGGCCACATTTGGATAATGGCTACCAAATTGGATATAACCAGTCTAGACTCAAACTTACCATGATAGCAGTGAGAACACATGGCACTCATTCTTGTTTTCTAATACTATTCCTTACTGAAAGGAAATATAGATCTTTGGAGAAGTGTCTGATCTCCAGGGTTGGAGAAAAGGGGCTATAAAATGGGCCTGGAACGTCTTATTGTTACCAGAAGGCAAGGAAGTGTTTAAAAAAATGATGGGGGCATGTCAAAAAAAAAACAACCCAAGACCTTTTTTGAAGAGGCTTCCACTGGCCAAATCTGGGGCTCTTTGAGCATTGAAATAGCTAAGGACAGTAATGAACCCAGTGAAAAGATAGGTAGCCGTGAATGTATCCTGATGAGAGAGAGAGAGAGAGAGAGAGAGAGAGAGAGAGATTAAAAAGGGAAAGGGAAGACTTTTGCATAGAGTAGGATACTGATTAATAAATGTGGAGTGAGCAGTCAAATTAGAGAATCATTGCAATAATCATAGTAAAGATTGACTGGGTAAGAATCATCAATGCATGAAAAGTCTGGGGTCAGGATTGGGGAAAAGTTTGATGAGGAGCAGGATACTGATATTGTCTTAACTGTATGGTAGAGAACCAGACAATAATCTTGCCTGAGTGATCAAAACTAACATAGCCTATGTCTGTTCAGAGAAAGGAACAGCTGAGAACAGTGACCTCCAGGTCCCAGGGTCCCTGTGGCACAGGCCATGCTGTGCAGGGGCTGGAGGAGAGGGCCCTAGTTGTGTGAGTTTGCCCTGGATTCAGCCGGAGGTAGTAGAGGTCAGTGCCAAACAGGCTGGGCTAGAGCAGCAGAAAGACAGGGGAGGAGCCAGCACTCCTGAGACCCACCAAGGCCCTGAATGACACTGATGTGAGAAACACAGCAACCAAAGACAGTGTGTGGACTTGGTTTGTGTCTTGATTTGAACAAGAACCCTGAAAAGACATTTTTGAGATCATTGGGAAAAATTGACCACAGCTGATGATTAGATGTTGTTCAGGAATAATTGATAATTTTGTTGGTGTGATAATGATATTGTGGTTATGTAAGGAAAAGACCTTATTTTTAAGAGATACATTCAGTAGTGAAATGGGTAACATGACAATGCTAAGAATTTGCTTGAAAATATCAGAGCAAAGCAATGAAGTGATGGAAAGAAAGGGAGAAGAGGATGGACGAAGTGAGAGCAGTAAAAGGTTAATTTGGAGAGGTGGGTACACAAGGGATCGCTATATTATTCTCCGTGCTTTTGCATATGTTTAAAAACTTGAACAATAAGAAAAATAAAAAAATAAAAAAAACTAATGTAGCCTATTAGAAGGATACAATATCACTATGTAGTATTCTGACCAGACATACATAACCTGAATTTAATCATGAGGAAACATCAGACAAAGCCAAAATCAGAAACATGCTATTAAGAAATGAAAACTGGCCTGTATACTTAAAAAAAAACAACAAAAACAAACAAACAAAACCCAATGTAATAAAAGCCAAGAAATCCTGAGGAACTGCTTCAGATTGAAAGAGAGACTAAGATATATGACAACTGAATGAATTTATGATCCAGATCACAGTTCTTTTAGAAGGAAAATATGGGGACAATTGACAAAACTGGACTATTGATGCTAGATTATATTAAAATATTGTATCAATGTTGAATTTCCTGAGTGTGATATTTTACAGTTATGTAAGAAAATATACTTATTCTAGGAAATACACATTGAAATATTAAGGGGTAATATGACTAAGGCATCCATTTTATGTAATAAACTAACTCCTATGCATCTAGAATGGTACTAGCTATGTAACATCCTTGGCAGAATTTAGAAAATAATTATTTAAATCATTTTCTATAGTGTTTAACTCTCTAGGGTACTGGTTGAGAACAGCTTATATAAGGGCAATGGAGAGAGGTAGCAGTGTTCTGCTACTAGGTAGCGTATAGTATAGATAGATGGCCGATCAATATTCTCACTGCAATAACTACATGTATAAGTTACCAAAAAAAATCATACTATTAAAGACATTAGGGGGATTCTGGTTTCAGCTCCAACATGTAAAGAACTTGGAAGTTGTCACTACTGTCCTTACAGCGAGAAAAAGGTGAACAGACTGAAAATCAGTGCCTTTTCATGAACCCATCAGATAATTGAGGTTGCAGAGCAAACCGCCAACCCGAAATATGGAGAGACAGGCAAATCCAAGGAGTCACAGCCAAGATCTGCTTACCTGGAGCAGAAACCATAGCAATCCTAAACTAACTGGTAGGAACACTTAAATGGTAATTTTGATGAATTGCTTGAGGCTGAGTGTGGACTAGTCTGAGAGTGAAAAACTCCTGGGGACTACAGCCTAAGGGAACCCCACACCTCACACGTCCATGGACTTTACCTCTAGGCACCCAACTAAGTTCTCAGAATGAAGAGCCAAAAAGGGTCCCTAGTGTCTCTGGAATGGAAGGGAAGGGTAACCTTTATGAAATAAGCCTAGAGCACTATCTATTACAAGGTTTACTCTTCAGGGAAAATAAACTTTCCAGAGCCTTATTCCACCTGAGAGAAGAGCATTTCTCCCACTCCTGCCCTCTGTAGCCTTTCTGTCTCACCTAAGAGAGAATGGGGGTGGAAAATAAGAAACACTTGTTAAAGTCACAGACCAGGGACACAGACCCACCAAAAGACTGAGATTTAATTGTAAGATTATAGTAGGTTATGCTACTATAGTAGATATACTCTCTCCCCCATTCTTTACCACAGCACCAACAGAACTCCAGTATAGTAACAGTGGGTTACAGCTGCAAAATATATAGTCTCTCTGAGGAGAACTATTTAACAGGGGAGACAAAAACAAGGACACTGGAAGAATTCGAGGCCTCTGGCACCTACAACTATAACTGGTATTAAATACAGTCCCACTCAGACTCTTAGATTAACATAACATCTCACAATAAAGGCCTGTTTACCTCAGATCCTATGACATTATGTTCAGCTTTCAACAAAAAATTACAGGCCATGTTAGGGAAAAAAAAATCTCTGAAAAGACAAAGAATTCATCAGAACCAGGCTCAAATATGACAAAGGTATTGGAATTCTCTTAAATAACTAATATGTTAAAGTCTTTAATGGGTAAAGTAGAAAACATGCAAGAACAGATAGGTAATGTAAGCAGAGAGATGGAAACTCTTAAGAAGAATCAAAAGTAAATGCTAGAACAAAAAAAAAATAACTGTAACCTAAATGAAGCATGCTTTTCATGGGCTCATCAGTAGATTGGACATGGCTGAGGAAACAATCAGCAAGCTTATGTAGGTCAATAGAAACTTCACAAACTGAAATGCAAAAAAAAAAAAGGGAATGAATAACACAGAACAGCACATCCAAGAATTTGAGGGCAATCTCAGGTGGTGTTTCAGATAAGTGATTGGAATACCAAGAAGAGAAAGAGAACAGAGCAAAAACAAATATTTGAAGTAATAATACATGAGAATTTTCCAAAGTTAATGACAAGCACCAAACCACACATTCACAAAACTGAAGCAGGAGAACATCAAGCAGGATAAATACCAAAAAATAAATACTTAGGCGTAATATTCAAAATGCAGAAGACCAAAGATATAGAAAATCTTGAAAAATAGCAGAAAAACAGCTGTAGAAGAACAAGGATAAGAATTACAGCTAACTTCTCAGAAACCATGCAAGCAAAAAGAGTGGAATGAAATATTCAAAGTGTTGAAAGAAAAAAAAAAAGCAAACAACTATACTGGGCAAAATATTTACACCCCCCCACCAAAAAAGGTTATGTCTGTGGTCTAACTCCTGGTACTTATGAGTGTGACTGTTCTGAGTTGAATTGTGTTCCCAAGAACTCATATATTGAAGTCCTAACCCCTAGTACCTTAGAATGTGAGCTTACTTGGATATAAGTTTGAGGGAGATGTAATTAGTTAAAATGAGGTGATTAGGGTAGACCCTAACCCAATATGGCTGGTGTCCTTATAAAAAGGGAAATTTGAACACAGATGCATACATACAGAGTGAATGCCATGTGAAGATGACCCAATATGGCTGGTGTCCTTATAAAAAGGGAAATCTGAACACAGATGCATACATACAGAGTGAATGCCATGTGAAGATGAAGATTGAGATCAGACTTATACTTTTACAGACCAAGGAACACCAAAGATTGGCAGCAAAAACAGAAGCTGGAGAGAGGGATGAAATAGGTTCTTCCTCACAGTCTTTAAAACAAACCAATCTTGCTGAAACATTGATCTGACCTCTAGCCTCCAAAACTATGAAAGAGTAAATTTCTGTTGTTTAAACCCTCAGCTGTGGTACTTAGTTGTGATAGACCTAGCACACTAATACAGTGACCTTATTTGGAAATAGTCTTTGTAGATATAATTAAGTTAAGGATCTGGAGTTAAGATGATTTGGGGGTTAGGATAGGCCCTAAATCCTGTGACTGGTCTGCTTATAGGAGAAGAGAGAGAGAGATCTGAGACACAGAGATACAACAAAGAAGGCTTTGTGAAGACGGAAGCAGAGAGTACACTTATGCTACTACAAGCCAGGGAACATCAGGAACCATCAGAAGTGGAAAGATGCAAGGAACGGTTCTCCCTAGAGCCTTCAAAGGAAGCTCAGCCCTACTAACACCTCAGTTTTGGATTTTGGGCCTCCAGAACTATGAGAAAATTAATTTCTGTGATTTTAAGCCACCTAATATATGGCAGTTTGTTATGGCAGCCCTAGAAAACGAATACAGACTTTGGTACCAGGAAGTAGGGTACTGTTTTAATAGATAACTTAAAATTGTGGAATTGATTTGGAGTTGGGTAATTGGGTACAGTCTGGAAGAATTTTGAGATGTGTGATTAAAAAAAGCCTAAATTCCAATGAAAGCTAAGAAGGAAGTGAGGAGGATAGAAGACAAAGGTGCTGTCATCTTAGAGAATAGATATATTGTCTTGAACAGGATGTTACTAGAAAGAAATATGAATATCTAAGGTGATTCTGGTAAGATTTCAGAAGGAAAAGTTAAAAACTGGAAGAAAAGTGATCTTTATTATAAAGTGGTAGAAAAATTGGCTGAATAATATTCTACTGCTGAGTGGAAAATAGAACTTGTAAGCATTGAACTCTTGGATATGTAGCTGAGCAGATTAACTAGCAAAGTGTGGAATTTCGGTCTGGTTTCTCCTTACTGTTTATTTTTTTATTTTATTTTTTTAAACATCTTTATTGGGGTGTAATTGTTTTACAATGGTGTGTTAATTTCTGCTTTATAACAAAGTGAATCAGCTATACATATACATATATCCCCATATCTCCTCCCTCTTGTGTCTTCCTCCCACCATCCCTATCCCACCCCTCCAGATGGTCACAAAGCACCGAGTGGATCTCCCTGTGCTATGTGGCTTCTTCCCACTAGCTATCTATTTTACATTTGGTAGTTTATGTATGTCGAGACCACTCTCTCACTTCGTCCCAGCATACCCTTCCCCCTCCCCATTTCTTCAAGTCCATTCTCTACGTCTGCATCTTTATTCCTTTCCTGCCCTTAGGTTTTCCAGAACCATTATTATTATTATTATTATTATTTAGATTCCATACATATGTGTTAGCATACGGTTTTTGTTTTTCTCTTTCTAACTTACTACACTGTCTATGACAGACTCTGGGTCCATCCGCCTGACTACAAATAACTCAATTTCATTTCCTTTTATGGCTGAGTAATATTCCATTGTATATATGTGCCACATCTTCTTTATCTATTCATCTGTTGATGGACTCTTAGGTTGCCTCCATGTCCTGGCTATTGTAAATAGAGCTGCAATGAACATTGTGGTACATGACTCTTTTTGAATTATTGTTTTCTCAGAGTGCATGCCCAGTAGTGGGATTGCTGCATTGTATGGTAGTTCTATTTTTAGTTTTTTAAGGCACCTCCATACTGTTCTCCACAGTGGCTGTATCAGTTTACATTCCCACCAACAGTGCAAGAGGGTTCCCTTTTCTCCACACCTTCTCCAGCATTTATTGTTTGTAGATTTTTTGACGGTGGACATTCTGACTGGTGTGAGGTGATACCTCATTGTAGTTTTGATTTGCATTTCTCTAATGATTAGTGATGTTGAGCATCCTTTCATGTGTTTGTTGGCAAACTGTATATCTTTGGAGAACTGTCTATTTAGGTCTTCTGCCCATTTTTGGATTGGGTTGTTTTTTCATATCAAGCTGCATGAGCTGCTTGTAAATTTGGGGGATTAATCCTTTGTCAGTTGCTTCATTTACAAATATTTTCTTCCATTCTGAGGGTTGTTTTTTCATCTTGCTTATGGTTTCCTTTGCTATCCAAAAGCTTTTAAGTTTCATTAGGTCCCATTTGTTTATTTTTGTTTTTATTTCCATTTGTCTAGAAGGTGGGTCAAAAAGGATCTTTCTGTGATTTATGTCATAGAGTGTTCTGCCTATGTTTTCCTCTAAGAATTTTATAGTGTCTGGCCTTACATTTAGGTCTTTAATCCATTTTAAGTTTATTTTTGTGTATGGTGTTAAGGAATGTTCTAATTTCATTCTTTTACATGTAGCTGTCCAGTTTTACCAACACCACTTATTGAAGAGGCTGTCTTTTCTCCATTGTATATTCTTGCATCATTTATCAAAAATAAGATAAACATATGTGTGTGGGTTTATCTCTGGGCTTTCTATACTGTTCCATTGATCTCTATTTCTGTTTTTGTGCCAGTACCATACTGTCTTGATTACTGTAGCTTTGTAGTGTAGTCTGAAGTCAGGAAGCCTGATTCCTTCAGCTCTGTTTTTCTTTCTCAAGATTGCATGGGCTATTTTGGGTCTTTTGTGTTTCCATACAAATTGTGAAATTTTTTGTTCTAGTTCTGTGAAAAATGCCATTGGTAGTATGATAGGGATTGCATTGAATCTGTACATTGCTTTGGGTAGTATAGTCATTTTCACAATGTTGATTCTTCCAATCCAGGGAAATGGTATATCTCTCCATCTATTTGTATCATCTTTAATTTCTTCCATCAGTGTCTTATAGTTTTCTGCATACAGGTCTTTTGTCTCCTTAGGTAGGTTTATTCCTAGGTATTTTATTTTTTTTGTTGCAGTGGTAAATGGGAGTGTTTCCTTAATTTCTCTTTCAGATTTTTCATCATTAGTGTATAGGAATGCAAGAGATTTCTGTGCATTAATTTTGTATCCTGCAACTTTACCAAATTCATTGATTGCCTCTAGCAGGTTTCTGGTAGAGGCTTTAGGATTCTCTGTGTACAGTATCTTGTCATCTGCAGACAGTGACAGCATTACTCCTTCTTTACCTATTTGGATTCCTTTTATTTCTTTTTCTTCTCTGATTGCTGTGGCTAAAACTTCCAAAACTATGTTGAATAATAGTGGTGAGAGTGGACAACCTTGTCTTGTTCCTGATCTTAGTGGAAATGGTTTCAGTTTTTAACCATTGAAAATGATGTAGGCTGTGGGTTTGTCATATATGTCCTTTATTATGTTGAGGTAAGTTTCATCTATGCCTACTTTCTGGAGGGTTTTTTCATAAATGGGTGTTGAATTTTGTCAAAGCTTTTTCTGCATCTATTGAGATGATCATATGGTTATTCTCCTTCAATTTGTTAATGTGATGTATCACTTTGATTGATTTGCATATATTGAAGAATCCTTGCATTCCTGGGATAAACCCCACTTGATCATGGTGTATACTCCTTTTAATGTGCTGTTGGATTCTATTTGTTAGTATTCTGTTGAGGATTTTTGCATCTATGTTCATCAGTGATATCTGCCTGTAGTTTCTTTCTTTGTGACATCTTTGTCTGGTTTTGGTATCAGGGTGATGGTGGCCTCATAGAATGAGTTTGGGAGTGTTCCTCCCCCTGCTATATTTTGGAACAGTTTAAGAAGGATAGGTGTTAGCTCTTCTGTAATGTTTGATAGAATTCGCCTGACAAGCCATCTGGTCCTGGGCTTTTGTTTGTTGGAAGATTTTTAACCACAGTTTCAATTTCAGTGCTTGTGATTGGTCTGTGTATATTTTCTATTTCTTCCTGGTTCAATCTCAGAAGGTTGTGCTTTTCTAAAAATGTGTCCATTTTTTCCAGGTTGTCCATTTTATTGGCATATAATTGCTTGTAGTAATCTTTCATGATCCTTTGTATTTCTGCAGTCTCAGTTGTTACTTCTCCTTTTTGCATTTCTAATCCTATTGATTTGCATCTTCTCCCTTTTTTCTTGATGAGTCTGACTTATGGTTTACCAATTTTGTTTATCTTCTCATAGAACCAGCTTTTAATTTTATTGATCTTTGCTGTTGTTTCCTTCATTTCCTTTTCATTTATTTCTGATCTGATCTTTATGATTTCTTTCCTTCTGCTAACTTTGGAGTTTTTTTGTTCTTTCTCTAATTGCTTTAGGTGTAAGGTTAGGTTGTTTATTTGAGATGTTTCTTGTTTCTTGATGTAGGTTTGTATTGCTTTAAACTTCCCTCTTAGAATTGCTTTTGCTGCATCCCATAGGTTTTGCGTCATCCTGTTTTCATTGTCTTTTGTTTCTAGGTTATTTTTTATTTTCTCTTTGATTTCTTCAGTGATCTCTTCATTATTAATTTGTGTATTGTTTAGCCTCCATGTGTTTGTATTTTTTACAGATTATTTTCTGTAATTGATATCTAATCTCACAGCGTTGTGATCAGAAAAGGTACTTGATACTATTTCAAGGTCTTAAATTTACCTAGGCTTGATTTGTGACCCAAGATATGATCTCTCCGGGAGAATGGTCCATGAGCACTTGAGAAGAAAGTGTATTCTGTTGTTTTTGGATGGAATGTCTTATACATATCGATTAAGTCCATCTTGTTTAATGTATCATTTAAATCTTGTGTTTCCTTATTTATTTTCATTTTGGATGATCTGTCCATTGGTGAAAGTGAGGTGTTAAAGTCCCCTACTGTGACTGTGTTACTGTCAATTTCCCCTTTTATAGCTGTTAGCATTTGCCTCATTTATTGAGGTGTTCTATGTTGGGTGTATAAATATTTACAATTGTTATATCTTCTTCTTGGATTAATCCCTTGATCATTATGTAGTGTCCTTCCTTGTCTCTTGTAACATTCTTTATTTTACAGTCTACTTTATCTGATATGAGTATTGCTACTCCAGCTTTCTTTTGATTTCCATTTGCATGGAATACCTTTTTCCATCCCCTCACTTTCAGTCTGTATGTGTCCCTAGGTCTGAAGTGTGTCTCTTGTAGACAGCATATATACAGGTCTTGTTTTTGTATCCATTCAGCCAGTCTATGTCTTTTGGTTTGAGCATTTAATCCATTTACATTTAATGTAATTATTGAGATGTATGTTCCTACTACCATTTTCTTAATTGTTTTGGGTTTGTTATTGTAGGTCTTTTCCTTCTCTTGTGTTTCCTGTCTAGAGAATTTCCTTTAGCATTTGTTGTAAAGGTGGTTTGGTGGTGCTGAATTCTCTTAGCTTTTTCTTGTCTGTAAAGGTTTTAATTTCTCCATCACATCTGAATGAGATCCTTGCTGGGTAGAGTAATCTTGGTTGCAGGTTTTTCTCCTTCATCACTTTAAATATGTCCTGCCACTTCCTTCTGGCTTGCAGAGTTTCTGCTGAAAGATCAACTGTTAACCTTATGGGGATTCCCTTGTACGTTATTTGTTGTTTTTCCCTTGCTGCTTTTAATATTTTTTCTCTGTATTTAATTTTTGATAATTTGAGTAATATGTATCTTGATGTGTTTCTCTTTGGATTTATCCTTTATGGGACTATCTGTGCTTCCTGGACTTGATTAACTATGTCCCTTCCCATATTAAGGAAGTTTTCAATTATAATCTCTTCAAATATTGTCTCAGTCCCTTTTTTCTTCTCTTCTTCTTTTGGGACCCCTATAATTCAAATGTTGGTGCATTTAATGTTTTCCAGAGGTCTCTGAGACTGTCCTCAATTCTTTTCATTCTTTTTTCTTTATTCTGCTCTGTGTTATTTATTTCCACTGTTTTATCTTTCAGGTCACTTATCCGTTCTTCTGCCTCAGTCATTCTGCTATTGATTCCTTCTAGAGAATTTTTAATTTCATTTATTGTGTTGTTTATCATTGTTTGTTTGCTCTTTAGTTTTCTAGGTCCTTGTTAAACGTTTCTTGTATTTTCTCCATTCTATTTCCAAGATTCTGGATCATCTTTACTATCATTACTCTGAATTCTTTTTCAAGTAGACTGCCTATTTCCTCTTCATTTGTTTAATCTGGTGGGTTTTTACCTTGCTCCTTCATCTGTTGTGTGTTTCTCTGTCTTCTCATTTTCTTAACTTACTGTGTTTGTGGTGTCCTTTTCACAGGCTGCAGGTTCGTACTTCCCATTGTTTTTGTTGTCTGTTGACAGTGGCTAAGGTTGGTTCAGTGGGTTTTGTAGCCTTCCTGGTGGAGGGGACTAGTGCCTGTTTTCTGGTGGATGAGGCTGGCTCTTGTCTTTCTGGTGGGCAGGACTGTGCCTGGTGGTGTGTTTTGGTGTGTCTGTGAACTTATTATGATTGTAGGCAGCCTGTCTGCTAATGAGTGGGGTTTGTTCTTGTCTTGCTAGTTTTTTGGCATAGGGTGTGCTGCACTGTAGCTTATTGGTCATTGACTGGTGCTGGATCTTAGCATTGAGATGGAGACCTCTAGAGAGCTTTCGCTGTTTGATATTACATGGAGTCTGGAGATCTCTGGTGGACCAATGTCCTGAGCTCAGCTTTCCCACCTCAGAGGCAGAGGCCTGATATCTGGCTGGAGCACCAAGACCCTGTCAGCCACACGGCTCAGAAGAAGTGGGAGAGGGAGAGGGAGGGAGAGGGAGGGAGGGAGGGGGAGAGAGAGAGAGAGAGAGAGAGAGAGAGAGAGAGAAGAAAGAAAGAGAGAAAGAAAGAGAAAAAGAAAGAAGGAAGGAAAGGAAAGAAAGAAAGAAAGAAGAGCAGCCAAACCAAAAAACCAATCCACTAATGATGACAAGCACTAAAAGTTATACTAAAAAAATAAATAAATAAATAAAGCAGACAGAACTCTAGGACAAATGGTAAAAACAAAACAATATGGACAAACTCACACAAAGAAGCATACACATACACACTCACAAAAAGAGAAAAAGGAAAATATATATATATATATATATATATATATATATCATTGCTCCCAAAGTCCACCACCTCAGTTTTGTGATGATTCATTGTCTATTCAGGTATTCCACAGATGCGGGGTACATCACGTTGATTGTGGAGATTTAATTCGCTGCTCCTGAGGCTGCTGGGAGACATTTCCCTTTCTCTTCTTTGTTCGCGCAGGTCCTGGGGTTCAGCTTCGGATTTGTCCCCACCTCTACATGTAGGTCGCCTGAGGGCATCTGTTCATTGCTCAGAGAGGATGGGGTTAAAGTAGCAGCTGATTCAGGGGCTCTGGCTCACTCAGGCTGTGAGGGGAGAGTAGTATGGTATGAGGGGCGAGCCTGCAGCAGCAGAGGCCAACATGACGTTGCAACAGCCTGAGGTGCGCTCTGTGTTCTCCCGGGGAAGTTGTCCCTGGATCACGGGACCCTGGCAGTGGTGCGCTGCACAGGCTCCCAGGAGGGGACGTGTGGCTAGCGACCTGGGCTTGCACACAGGCGTCTTAGTGGCTGCAGCAGCAGGCTTAGCGTTTCATGCCCATCTCTGGGGTCCTCGCTGATAGCCGCGGCTCGCGCCCGTCTCTGGAGCTCGTTTAGGTGGTGCTCTGAATCCCCTCTCCTCATGCACCCTGAAGTAATGGTCTCGTTTCTTAGGCAGGTCCAGACTTTTTCCTGGACTCCTTTCTGGCTAGCTGTGGCACACTAGCCCCCTTCAGGCTGTGTTCACATAGCCAATCTCAATCCTCTTCCTGAGGTCTGACCTCCAAAGCCCGAGCCTCAGCTCCCAGCCCACACCTGCCCCGGAGGGTGAGCTGACAAGCCTCTCAGGCTGTTGAGTGCTGGTCGGCACCCATCCTCTGTGCAGGAATCTCTCCACTTTGCCCTCTGCACCCCTGTTGCTGCACTCTCCTCCGTGGCTCTGAAGCTTCCCCCCCCCCACCATCCCTCATCTCCGCCAGTGAAGAGCCTTCCTAGTGTGTGGAAACTTTTCCTCCTTCACAGCTCCCTGCCAGATGTGCAGGTCCCGTCCCTATTCTTTTGTTTTTTCTTTTTTCTTTTGCCCTACCCAGGTAGGTGGGGAGTTTCTTGCCTTTGGGGAAGTCTGAGGTCTTCTGCCAGTGTTCAGTAGGTGTTCTGTAGGAGTTGTTCCACATGTATATGTATTTCTGATGTATTTGTGGGGAGGAAGGTGATCTCCACGTCTTACTCTTCTGCCATCTTAAAGGTCTCTCTCCTCTCTTTACTGGTTATAATAAAAATATGGGAGGATATAGATAACTTGAGGAAGAAATTGTTAAGCAAAAAGGAGCCAGAACTTGATAATTTGGGAAATTCTCATCCTGCTGCTAAAAATTATATAGCATGCTCTGGAGAGAAACCAAGGATGTGGCTGGACAAATTTTTGCTGTAGAGATTAAGTATGTGACTCAGGGATTCAATCAACCATCTTAGCTGAAGCCAGGAAATAGAGATGAGGTTATCTAGAAAAGATCTAGGGAGAATCCTCTTGTCTAATGACATGGATCTGCTTGACATACAGGGGAGACCCACCAGGTTTTTTAGAGTGTTTTATCAACAGAAGCACTACCAGCTTAGACTGAAAGGGGCAGAACTGCACAAAATGAAAGAAAGTTGACTGACCCTCAAAATTTTACAGTCAGGCAATGCACTGATAGAGCTACTCAGCTACAAACATGTACTAACCTTCAAAAAAAGGGAAGGTGAATCATAGACCTAAATGCGAAAGTAGAACAGTAAAGCTAGATGAAAACATAGGAAAATACCTTCATGTCTTTGGCGGTAGTCAACTTCTTAAACAGAATACAAACAATACTAATCATAAAAGAAAAACTGTTAATTTGGGCTTTGTTAAAATTATGAACCTATTTCCATTAAAGACAGCATTAAGAATGTCAATAAAGTATATACACTAAGTCAAGACATTTGCTATATGTATATATTTGTATGTATATATACATATATATCCAAAAAAGATGTATCCTATATATATATATATTCCTACATGTATATATATATATATATATATATATTCCTACATGTGTGTATATATATATATATCCCTAAGAAAAACAAGAAAATAGCAAACAATCCAATTAAAAATAGGCATAACACAGAGTTGCACCCTTTATTTTTATTTATTTATTTGTTTGTTTGTTTGTTTGTTTAATTTTGGCTGCATCAGGTCTTAGTTGCGGCATACGGGATCTTCGTTGCAGCATGTGTGATCTTTTAATTGTGGCATGTGGACTTCTTAGCTGCAGCATGTGGGCTTCTTAGTTGTGGCATGTGGACTCCTAGTTGCAGCATGCAAACTCATAGTTGTGGCATGTATGCATGATCTAGTTCCCCAACCAGGGATTGAACCCAGGCCCCTGCATTGAGAGTGTGGAGTCTTACCCACTGGACCACCAGGGAAGTCCCAAGAACTTCTTTTAAATAAAAAAATAGACATAAGATTTGAACAGATCTTTCATAAAGGAAGTTATCCAAATGGACAATAAGTATATGAAAATGTGTTTAAAATTATTACTCATCAAGGAAATACAATTAAAACTACAATAAAATACACTGCATACATCTATCCTTATAATTCAGCAGTTCCACTCTTAGGAACGTTCCCAGGAGAAATGAATACATCTGTACACAAAAAGACTTGTGTAAGAATTATTATAATAGCTTTATTTGTTAAAGTTGGAAACATAAAGCAGTCTAAATGTCTATCAGAAGGAGAATTGTGGTATATAATACAGCAGTAAAAAGGATAGACTACTGATACAATAACTTAGATATATCTCCCAGAGTTATGTTGACTTAAAGAAAAGAATACATATTCTATAATAAATATAGATAAAATTTGGAAGTGTCAGAAGTTAGAATTGTGGTTACTTCAGTGAAAGTGGTGGGAGTTGACCAGGAAAGGGTACAACCAGGGTTTCTGGGTTGTTGGAACTGCTTTGTATCTTGGTCGTGGTGGTGGATACTACGTGTATACATATGCAAAGATTCGTCATATATATATATCTTCTTTGCCATAGAAGTAGGTATGGGTACATGCTACACAGTCAGACTTAGCCCATCCTTCTTATTTTGGTCATCTATTTTTACATAATAAACCATCCCAAATTTTAGTGGTTTAAAAACAATTTATTATTATCTTTCATGATTCTGTGAATTACCTGAGTGGTTCTTCTTCCAGTCTTGCCTAAGATCTCTCATACAGCTACAATAAGATGGTAACTGGGACTGGAGTCATCTGAGGTCTTGAATGGTTTAGAATACTTGGGTTTCATTCTCTCTCCTTGTAGTCTAAGAGTCTTTCTATGGAGCTTCTCCACAGGGTTTCTTTAGCAGGGTAGTTTTACATGGTGACCCAGATTCTCAAAAATGTAAACATGAAAGCTTCCAGTGCTTCTTAAGACATAGGTGTAGACTTATTGCCGTGCCTTTCTGTTGAATTTATTGGTTAAAATGAATCAATGTAGGATTTAATGTGGGAGGGACAATTCAAGGGCAAGAATACTGGGAGATGTGGTTCATTGGAAGCCATCAGTGGGGACTACCACAGACCATCCTCTGATTGCCAATTATTGACATCGCTCTCATATGTAAGAACAACCTAATCTTTTCCCCTAAACACCTCTAATTTCTCCTCTCATTACCTCATTAGGTTCAGGCTTAAAGTATTAAATTTCATTTTCTTAAACCATGACCAGGTACCTGAACTGCAACTTTTTATGTGTGGCTCCTCAGATGTGATTCTTTAGGTGTAGCTCCTCAAGTATGATTTCCCTGGATGGAAAGATTTGTGAACTAATGTTATTAGTCATTTGCTCTAGACATATCCAACATATAATAGTGAGACAGGGATAATCAGAATAAACACTGCTCAGACAGGGGGAAATGGGAAGAATATAGCAGTTCTGAAATACACAATCAGGCACAAGTTGCACGTTTGTTAATGTGGGCCTGTTCCTCTGGAAGCGGTTCTTTGTAGCTGTTAGCTCTGCCTGGTGGACTCTTGGCTGCATTCTCTGAGTCACCTTTCCTTTTCCATAAAAAAAGCACCTTTTAAAATATGTGTGGGTTTTCTCAGCATGCTTTCTGTCTGTAAAAGGCTGAAGGCCCATAGGTCTTGTCATTTTGAGCTATTTCTGTCTTAGTCCAAGTTCAAGTCTTTAAATCTTTGTGGACTTCCTATGTATCACATTGAAATAAACTCCATTAGACAAAAGTCATATCTGCACATCTCTTCAACACAGACCCTTCTTGATTTTGGACTTTGTGTGAGGCTGCTGTGGGACAATACCCTGAAGATACTTAATGGCATTTTTTGTGTAGCAGAGAACATCAGAGCACGCCTTTAATATTCTTAGAAGCCGTCTTGTCTAGATGTGAGGATCTACCAACATGTCTCAAATCTTTCTGAGGTCTTAATAAAGGGTTTTCCAGTCTCACCCCTGAGATCTTGACACTGAGGCCACAGTTTTACTGGCAGTTCCCTGGATTTGATCTTTGTACTAATGTCATTTCTTACTGTGTGAACCTTTTGCTATCTGGAGTGGCTGGAAACGAGAAACAGTCTTATTTTTGAACCCAGCAAGCCTTGGTTCCATATTTCCTCTAAATTCTGCTTGAAAACTTATTACCTCCTTTTGAAGCTCATTACTCTATCCATACTTTATCATAGGCAATTAAGTGAACAATTGGCACTTTAAAAATTCTGCCTAGAAACCTCCTTAGCCAGATCTATGAATTCATTATGTACCTTTTTTATCTTCCACGTTTCTACAGGCAATTGTTAACACTAGTGGTTCTGTCCGAGCAATAAGATAAAAGAAATAGAGGTAAAAGGATTAGAATAATTATTTAGAATCATCATTTGCAGAGGTTATAATCCCTTTGCTAGGCAAAATTAATAAAAACATAAATTAGTATGCACTTTTACTTGATTTTGCCCTTTTTACAATACTAATCTCTAACAAGAATGTCAAATAATAATAGCTAATATTTATTAAGCAATTATGTACTAGGGACTGTTTCAACTTATGAATAATTTATATGTGTTTCTCATTTAATATTCATGCCCCATTTTATATGGGAAACTGAAGCACAAAGTGGGATGAAAAGATACACTCTTTACATAAATGTAAGTAAGCACGAGTTTGTAGTTTTCTTTTAAGTGTTAATGCTGAGTCTTAACACTACTTCTTTGATGAGCTTGTGTAAAACATCTGATTTGAATGTTGTGTGAATTGTTTCAGACTGTTTCTCCCTATGAAATTTCAGCCCATGTCAACAATTGTTAAAACTCCAGGTAATTTCTAAAGCTATTTTAATTTTTTGGCTTTCTTATCTTCTAGCTGAATTATATATTTTGCTGTCTTATTCATTACTATTCATACATACATTACTTATTCATTACTAAAATACTTTAGTTTATTCATGGACAGTCTATGCCTTCTTTATGCTTGGTATAATATTGCTTAATCTACTGAACTATAGAGTTATCTTTAGAATCAGGAAAACACATTGGCAGACATAGATAAGATATGAATATGTTTTCCAGAATAGTATTCTACTATAAGTCTTAAAATGTAAATGTGGCTAATACCTTTTTTGAAAGCACAATTTCATTTGCAATTAAGAATTAAAGCAAAAGTCTGTATTTGGCCATAATATACCTCTTCAGCTCTTGCTTGATAGGAGTATAAACCACTATGCAATCTTAGGCCCTACCCTGTTCATGTCTCAGCTTAGATAACAGGAGCCAACCTGACTACCTACTGGCAGAGGGAGTTCTCTGTCCCACTAGGACAAGAGGACAGAGGCTTCTGGCATCCAAGGATAGAATTCTGGATAGTTTTCTAGAGAAACACGTTGTGGGTAATTGGGCATGCCCAATTAGGATGCTAATCATAACAATAATTCTATTTTAAGTTAGAGTAGTGATTTTATTTTAAGATTTTTAGTTAATTAACATAAGTGTTTGAGCAAGAATAAGCCAAGAAATTTATTCAGTGAGTAAGACCAGAGATCAGAATATTTAATATTTTATATGAAATTGATAAAAGTATAGATGGTTTGGCTATGAGTGGGGAAAGGAAGTGGGAAAAAGCCCAGAGTCTCATTTGGTCATGCTCCCAACCACCTTCCTCCATAATGGGGGGGTGGCCATCATGGTGATTATTTCTTCCCTATTAATACTTGCAGTCCCTGAATATAAGTTTTAAATCACCTGTACCATAAATATCAAGACTTAACACAGGCAAAATTTTTAAATTAAAGAAACTTTATTTGCAGGACCCTAACTTGTCTTTTATTGTCCTTCTTCCTCATGATGTCTCGCATCCTCTCTGCTATCTAGTGTTTTTATGCAAGCTTTCTGCTTTCCCATAGTATTCTTTAAGTTCCCTAACTTATTTTTTTTCTTTTCCTCTCCTTGCTTTTATGTAAACATACAACCTGTGTTGTCTCTAGGAGACCCTGCTAATCTCTGATAAACTATTTACCAATGATACTGTCACTCTGAAGAATGCTATTTGCATTTTGTAAAGTCCTACAGAAGTAGTAAATGAAATATAAAATAGTCACATTAGACTATTCACTATGGAATGCTGGATAGGAAACTATTTTGAGCAGGAGAAAATTTTCATTCATAAGTTTTAGCATGTAATCCAAGAGCCATTTTATATATATTGATAACAGTTGTTATATCACATATTTTAAATTAAAATTTACAACTAAGAATAAATATTATAACCCTTATAAAATAAGGTAGAATTATTCCTGTTTTAAACTCTGTTC
Organism: Mesoplodon densirostris; assembly: GCF_025265405.1. Lineage (NCBI taxonomy): Eukaryota > Metazoa > Chordata > Mammalia > Artiodactyla > Ziphiidae > Mesoplodon > Mesoplodon densirostris. The sequence goes on from NC_082668.1 coordinate 27,647,041, forward strand.
TGTGTTGTTTTTATATCTCTGAAGACAAATTTGCAAAAGTAGTGTTTTTTAGTGTTCGGTAGTCAATCTCATCATTGTTATTTCATAGATTATTAAATCATAAGGCTGGCTGGTTTAATAAAATAATCCAGTTATGGAAGTTAAGTTATATATTAAAAAATTCCATTTTAAGTTTTTCACTTACTTTTTCAAATGTAAAATTATTACATTTGTATACTTTATGTGCATGCATGCTACTTTTGTGAGCAAATAATTTAAGAATTTTAAAGAAAAATAAAGACATGCATGGCCTTACAGAAATTTAAATTCCTCTTGGGGAAACAAGGCAGAAGCATGTGCAAATTTAATTGCAACACAAGAGATAAATATTGGCAGTCACAGATAATATTCTCTTCTACGCTGAGTGCTAGGAGAAGAAATATCTGAATTGAGCTAACAAATAATGACTCTGAAATAAAAAATAGGTTAATTCCATGGTATAGGAGGTGTCTGATTAAATGGAGAAGGGGAGATGACTTAAGAGCCTGTATGTATTCTTATTCTACTGGGAAGCCAACTCTCTTTTCCATGCCACACCGACTTCAGCTCCACCAGTTGGAGAATCTGCTCTAGAGAGTGGAAGTGTCTTGGTTGAAGGTTTTCTCACTTTGCTGCAACAATTCTGTACTGCAGGGACTTTTATGGGTTGACTAGTAGAGACAAATTTATAGTATGTATAACATTTCATTGAGAAATTATGCTTTATGTAATTATAGATAAATCTGGAAGTTAGCAAATTTCTAAGCCTAAAAAATCATTTCCTGTTGGGGTCTGTTTGAATAAAGACTTGATTGAAGTAAGGAGGGAGCAAACCCATACAAAGATCTAGAGGTGAAACACTGCAGTATATCCAGATCATTAAACATAGGAGGAAAAGACAGCAATGAGAAAGGCCAAAAGAGCAGCTAACATTGGTGAAAATAGATAATTCAAAGGACAGAAAATAACTTCAAGAATAGCCTGTTGTAATAAAGAAGCAATTGTAGAACAAAAAACTGCCTTTAGAAATTATAAATAAATTTGCTGGAATTAAAATTTCATATAAGAATTAGGATATAAAGTGAAGAAATCTCCCATAACACAGAAAAAAATTATACATGAACATTTCCCATAGTTTAAAAAAAGACAAGGTGTTTTCAGTTTAAGATACTGTTGGGCTTCCCTGGTGGCGCAGTGGTTGAGAGTTCGCCTGCCGATGCAGGGGACACGGGTTCGTGCCCCAATCCCGGAAGATCCCACATGCCACGGAGCGGCTGGGCCCGCGAGCCATGGCCGCGGAGCCTGTGTGTCCGGAGCCTGTGCTCCGCAACGGGAGAGGCCACAGCAGTGAGAGGCCCGCGTACAGCAAAAAAAAAAAAAAAAAAAAAAAAAAAAAAGATACTGTTGAGCATTAAAAATTAAAATAAATAGCCCACACCTAAACATATTCTTTGAAATTTTGGAATATCTAGAACACAAGATCTGAAAGCTTTTGAAAGGGAAATAAAACTAACAACAAAAGCAACATGTAATCTATAATGGATAAGAATGGAACTGCCATTGAAATTCTCATTAGCAACTCTAGATGCTGAAATACAATGGAACAGTGTCTCCAAAGTTCCAAAAGAAGATTATTTTGAGCCTAGAGATGAGATAAAACTGTCATTTTCAGATGGAATAATTACATAGAAAATCCAATAGAATCAATAAATTATTAGAATGAATACCATTTCTGCACATAAATAATAACCAATTAAAAATACAATAGAAAACAAGATACATCCCCACAAGCAGACTGTCAATCATCTAAGAATTAACACAGAATATGACATAAAAATGCTGTAACAACAGGTTTAAAGCTCTTATTACAGGATATAAAATATCTTAGTAAAGACTTTCAAGTTTCTTGAATTAAAGGTGATTGCAATCAATTTTAGCTGCATTTTTGAAAGGTAATAACTTTTTCAAAAATGTATATCCATAAATAGCTAAGTGTACTTCAAAAAAAGAAGGGGGTGGGGGGTGGAGAGGTGGTAGGACTACTAGATCCTGATTTACAGTAATACAGTTTATGGGCTGGCACAAGTATAGATAAATGGATCCAGAGTAAGATCTCTAGCACAATACTATTTATGTACACTTAAATATTAAAATTAACAATGTGTTCTATAGTAATGCATACAAAAAAAAAGATCCAGATCAAATACATTAGAATGGAGATGAGAGGAAATAACAGTGGGGAATGAGTATTAAAAGGGAATATAAAACATAATAGTACTTCCTTGTGTGTCTGTATCACAATTTTTTATCCATTCATCAGCTCTTAGACACTTGGGCTATTTTTGGTTTTGGCTACTATTAATAAATCTGCTATAAACACACAACTTTTGTGTCATTGTTTTTGGATAGTATCATTTTACATTACTACCAGCAATGTATGAGAATTCCAGTTGTTCCCCATTCTTGCTATAACAATATTATCAGTCCTTATAATTTTAGCTATTCCACTGAGTGTGTGGTGGTATCCTAAGTAAATGATACCTACTTTGGATTTAATTTGCCTCCCTCTCTTTTTTTAACTTCTTAAGGTAGAAATTTTAAAAATCGATTTTCAGTCTTCTAATATAACCATAGAAGCTATAATTTTCCTTTTGAGCACTGTTTAACATCCCACAAATTTTAACATATTGTGTTTTCAGTTCAGAATATTTTCTGATTTGTCATATGATTTCTTCTTTGACCCTGGGTGATTTAGAATTATGTTTAATTTCCAAATATATGGGGATATTCCAAATATCACTCTAATTTCTAATTTAATTCCATTGTGATTATTAAACATACTTTGTATGATTTTAGTCCTTTTAATTTATTGAGATTTGTTTTATGGCCCATCATAGAGTCTATCTAGATGCATACTTGAAAAGAGTGTATATTTTCCTGTTTTTTTGATGGGGTTTTCTATAAGTGTTTTTTAGTTTCATTTGGTTGATAATACTGATCAAGACTTTTATATCCTTATTGATTTCCATCCTACTTGTATTAAAATCTCTGTAAGTGTGGATTTTTCCATTTCTCTTTATATGTATTTCAATTTTTGCTTCATGTATTTTGAATTTTGGTTAGTACCTGCATAGATGTTTAGTTTTCTTTTTATATCTCTATGACTTGACCCTTTTATCATTATAATATGTTGGTTCCTATCCCTGAAATCTACTTTCACTGATGCTAATAATATCTACTCCAGCAATTTAATGATTACTGCTTAGGTGGTATATCTGCTTTCATACTTTTATTTGTATCTTATCTATGATTTTATATTTAGTGCTTTACTTGTAGACATTATATATTTAGGTCTTGCTTTTTTATTCAGTCTGAAAGTTTCTTTTAATTGGAGTATTTAGACCATTTATATTTAAAGTAATTATGATATAATTAGGGTTTTTTTCACTTTTTGTCTAGTTTATTTCACTTACCATAATGTCTTCAAGGTTCATAGTCTTGTAGCATATACCAGAATTTCATTCCTTTTTACTGTTGAATAATAATACATTGTTTTTATATGTCACAGTTTATTTATCCATTCCATTGTTTATGGACATGGGTCTTTTTGACCTTTTGGCTATTGTGAGTAATGCTTATTTAGTATACGAATATCTGTTTGTGTCTCTGTTCTCAGTTCTTTTGGGGCATAAACATAGAAGTGGAATTGCTGGATCACATAGTAATTCAATGTTTAATTTTTTAAGGAACCATCATACTGTTTTATACAGTAGCTACACCATTTTACATTCCTACCAGTAATGTACAACAGTTCTAATTTCTCCTTATCCTCTCCAACACTTGTTATTTTCTGTTTTTTTAAACTTTTTGTTTTATACTATAGTATAGTTGATTAACAATGTTTAGGTGATATTTCAGGTGTACATCAAAGTGATTCAGTTATACATATACATGTATCTATTCTTTATCAAATTCTTTTTCCATTTAGGTTGTTACATAATATTGAGTAGAGTTCCCTGTGCTATATAGTAGGTCCTTGTTGGTTATCCATTTTAAATATAGCAGTGTGTACATGTCAATCCCAAACTCCCTAACTATCCCTTTCCCCCATCCTCCCCCCCAGTAACCATAAGTTCATTCTCTAAGTCTGTGAGTCTGTTTCTGTTTTGTAAATAAGTTCATTTGTATCATTTCTTGTTAGATTCTGCATATAAGCAATATCGTATGATATTTCTCTTTCTCTGTCTGACTTCACTCAGTATGACAATCTCTAGGTCCATCCATGTTGCTGCAAATGGCATTATTTCATTCTTTTTAATGGCTGCGTAATATTCCATTGTATATATGTACCACATCTTCTTTATCCATTCCTCTGTTGATGGACATTGACATTGCTTCTGTGTCTTGGCTATTGTAAATAGTGCTGCAGTGAACATTGGGGTGCATGTATCCTTTCAGACCATGTTTTTCTCCAGATATATGCTCAGGAGTGGGATTGCAGGATCATATGGTAGCTCTGTTTTTAGTATTTTAAGAAACCTCCCTATGTTCTCCATAGTGGCTGTACCAATTACATTCCCACCAACAGCATAGGAGGGTTCCCTTCTCTCCACACCCTCTCCAACATTTATTTTGTGGATTTTTTTGATGATAGCCATTTTGACTGGTGTGAGATGATATTTCATTATATTTTGATTTGCATTTATCTAATAATTAACAATGTTGAACATCTTTTCATGGGCCTCTTGGCCATTTGTGTGTCTTCTTTGGAGAAATGTATATTTAGGTTTTCTGCCCATTTTTTGATTGGATTGTTTGTTTTGATGATATTAAGCTGCATGAGCTGTTTGTAAATTTTGGAAATTAATCCCTTTTTGGTCACATCATTTGCAAATATTTTCTCCCAATCTGTGGGTTGTCTTTTCATTTTGTTTATGGTTTCCTTTGCTGTGCAACAGGCTTTTTTTTTTTTTTTTTTTTTTTTTTTTTTTTTTTTTTTTTGCGGTACACGGACCTCTCTCACTGTTGTGGCTTCTCCCATTGCAGAGCACAGGCTCTGGACGCGCAGGCTCAGCAGCCATGGCTCACATGCCTAGCCACTCCGTGGCATGTGGGATCTTTCTGGACCGGGGCATGAACCCATGTCCCCTGCATCGGCAGGCAGACTCTCAACCACTGTGCCACCAGGGAAGCCCAACAGCTTTTGAGTTTAATTAGGTTGCATTTGTTTATTTTTGTTTTTATTTCCATTACTCTGGGAGATGGGTCGAAAAAAGATATAGCTGTGATTTATGTCAGAGAGTGTTTTTCCTATGTTTTCCTCTAGGAATTTTATAGTGTCTGGTCTCACATTTAGGTCTTTAATACATTTTGAGTTTATTTTTTTGTATGGTGTTATGTAGTGTTCCAATTTCATTCTTTTACATGTAGCTGTCCAGTTGTCCCAGCACCACTTACTGAAGAGGCTGTCTTTTCTCCATTGTATATTCTTGCCTGCTTTATCAAAGGTAAGGTGACCATATGTGCGTGGGTTTATCTCTGGACTTCCTATCCTGTTCCATCGATCTCTATTTCTGTTTTTGTGCCAGTACCATACTGTCTTGATTATTATAGCTTTGTAGTATAGTGTGAAGTCAGGGAGACTGATTCCTCCAGCTCCGTTTTTCTTTCTCAAGATTGCTTTGACTATTCAGGGTCTTTTTTGTCTCCATACAAATTTTAAGATTTTTTTTGTTCTAGTTCTGTGAAAAATGCCATTTGTAATTTGTAAGGATTGCATTGAATCTGTAGATTGCCTTGGGTAGTATAGTCATTTTGACAATATTGCTTCTTCTAATCCAAAAACATAGTATATCTTTTCATCTCTATGTGTCATCTTTGATTTCTTTCATCAGCATCTTATAGTTTTTGGAGTACAGGTCTTTTGCGTCCTTAGGGAGATTTATTCCTAGGTATTTTATTCTTTTTGATGTGATGGTAAATGGGATTGTTTCTTGAATTTCTCTTCCTGATAGTTCATTGTTAGTGTATAAAAATGGAACAGATTTCTATATATTAATTTTGTGTCCTGCAACTTTACTGAATTCATTGATGAGCTCTGGTAGTTTTCTGGTATCATTTGCATTTGTCTCTAGGTATTTTTTTATTTCCTCTTTGATTTCTTCAGTGATCCATTGGTTGTTTAGTAGCATAGCATTTAGCCTCCACCTGTTTGTGTTTTTTACAGTATTTTTCTCGTAGTTTATTTCTAATCTCATAGTGTTGTGGTCAGAAAAGATGCTTGATATGATTTCAGTTTTCTTAAATTTACTGAGTCTCCCTTTGTGACCCAGCATGTGGTCAATCCTGGAGAATGTTCCTTGTGCACTTGAGAGGAATGTGAATTCTGCTGCTTTTGGATGGAATGCTCTATAAATATCAATTAAGTCCATCTGGTCTAATATGTTATTTAAGGCCTATGTTTCCTTATTGATTTTCTGTCTGGATGATTTGTCCATTGAAGAAAATGGGGTGTTAAAGTCCCCCACTATTATAGTGTTACTGTTGATTTCTCGCTTTAAGGCTCTAAGTATTTACCTTATACATTGAGGTGGTCCTATGTGGGTGCATAAATATTTACAATTGTTATGTCTTCTTCTTGGATTGATCCCTTGATCACTATGTAGTGTCCTTCTTTGTCTCTTATAACAGACTTTATTTAAAAGCCTATTTTGTCTGATATGAGTATTGCTGCTCCAGCTTTCTTTTGATTTCCATTTGCATGGAATACCTTCATCTATACCCTCACTTTCAGTCAGTATGTGTCCCTGGGTCTGGAGTGTGTCTCTTGTAGGCAGCATATATACAGATCTTGTTTTTGTATCCATTCAGCTAGTCTATGTCTTTTGGTTGGAGCAGTTAATCCATTTACATTTAAGGTAATTATCAATATGTATGTTCCTACTTCCATTTTCTCAATTGCTTTGGGTTTGTTTTGTAGGTCTTTTATCCTCCCTACCTCTTTTGTTCTCTTCTCTTGTGGTTTGATGACCACATTTAGTGTTGTGTTTGGGTTGCTTTTTCTTTTCTGTGTGTGTATCTGTTGTAGTTTTTGGGTTTGCTGTTCCCATGAGATTTTGATATAGCAGTCTATATATGTACAAGGTAGTTTTAAGTTGCTGGTCTCTTTCGCACCTAGAGGAGTTCCTGTAACATTTGTTGCAAAGCTGGTCTGGTGGTGCTGAATTCTCTTAGCTTTTGTTTTTCTGTAAAGATTTTGATTTTTCTGTCAAATCTGAAGGAGAGTCTTGCTGGGTAGAGTATTCTTGGTTGTAGGTTCCTCCCTTTCATCACTTTAAATATATCGTGCCACTCCCTTCATGCAGGCAGAGTTTCTGCTGAGAAATCAGCTGATAACATTATGGGAGTTCCCTTGTAGGTTAATTGTCATTTTTCCCTTGTTGCTTATTTTTTTTAATTTAATTTAATTTATTTTTTATACAGTAGGTTCTTATTAGTCATCATTTTTATACACATCAGTGTATACATGTCAATCCCAATCGCCCAATTCATCACACCACCACCACCACCCCCCGCTGCTTTCCCCCCTTGGTGTCCATACGTTTGTTCTCTACATCTGTGTCTCAACTTCTGCCCTGCAAACCGGTTCTTCTGTACCATTTTTCTAGGTTCCACATATATGCATTAATATACGATATTTGTTTTTCTCTTTCTGATTTACTTCACTCTTTATGACAGTCTTTAGATCCATCCACATCTCAACAAATGACCCAATTTCGTTCCTTTTTATGGCTGAGTAATATTCCATTGTATATATGTACCACAACTTCTTTTTCTTTTTAACATCTTTATTGGAGTATAATTGCTTTACAATCATGTGTTAGTTTCTGCTTTATAACAAAGTGAATCAGTTATACATATACATGTATCCCCATATCTCTTCCCTCTTGCGTCTCCCTCCCTCCCACCCTCCCTGTCCAACCCCTCTAGGTGGGTGCATAAATATTTACAATTGATGGTCTAGGTGGTCACAAAGGTGGTGGTCACAAAGCACTGAGCTGATCTCCCTGTGCTATGCAGCTGCTTCCCACTAGCTATCTATTTTACATTTGGTAGTGCATATATGTCCATGCCACTCTCTCACTTTGTCCCAGCTTGCCCTTCCCCTTCCCCATATCCTCAAGTCCATTCTCTATTAGGTCTGTGTCTTTATTCCCGTCTTGCCCCTAGGTTCTTCGTGACCATTTTTTTTTTTTTGGATTCCATATATATTTGTTAGCATACAGTATATCTTTTTCTCTTTCTGACTTACTTCACTCTGTATGACAGACTCTGGGTCCATCCACCTCACTACAAATAACTTAATTTCATTTCTTTTTATGGCTGAGTAATATTCCATTATATATATGTGCCATATCTTCTTTATCCATTCATCTGTTGATGGACACTTAGGTTGCTTCCATGTCCTGGCTATTGTAAATAGAGCTGCAATGAACATTGTGGTACATGTCTCTTTTTGAATTATGGTTTTCTCAGGGTATATGCCCAGTAGTGGGATTGCTGCATCATATGGTAGTTCTATTTTTAGTTTTTTAAGGAACCTCCATACTGTTCTCCATAGTGGCTGTATCAGTTTACATTCCCACCAACAGTGCAAGAGGGTTCCCTTTTCTCCACACCCTCTCCAACATTTATTGTTTGTAGATTTTTTGATGATGGCCATTCTGACCATTGTGAGATGATATCTCATTGTAGTTTTGATTTGCATTTCTCTAATGATTAATGATGTTGAGCATTCTTTCATGTGTTTGTTGGCAGTCTGTATATCTTCTTTGGAGAAATGTCTATTTAGGTCTTCTGCCCATTTTTGGATTGTGTGTTTTCTTTTTTAATATTGAGCTGCATAAGCTGTATATATATTTTGGAGATTAATGCTTTGTCCGTTGATTTGTTTGCAAATATTTTAATATTTTTTCTTTGTCTTTAATTTTTGTCAATTTGATTACTCTGTCTTGGCATGTTCCTCCTTGGCTTAACCTACCTGGCAGTCTGTGCTTCCTGGACTTGGGTGACTCTTTCCTTTCCCATGTTAGGCAAGTTTTCAGCTATTATCTCTTCAAATATTTTCTCAGGTCCTTTCTCTCACTCTTTTCCTTCTGGGGCCTCTATAATGTGAATGTTGCTGTGTTTAATGTTGTCCCAGTGGTCTCTTAGACTGTCTTCATTTATTTCCATTCTTTTCTCTTTATTCTGTTCTGCAGCAGCGATTTCCACCATTCTGTTTTCCAGGTCACTTATCCATTCTTCTGCTTCAGTTATTCTGCTATTGTTACCTTCTAGTGTATTTTTTGTGTAAGTTATTGTATTGTTCATTTCTGTTTGTTTGTTCTTTAGTTCTTCTAGGTCTTTGTTAAACATTGCTTGCATCTTCTTGATTCTTGCCTCCATTCTTTTCCTGAGATCCTGGATTATCTTCACTATCATTATTCTGATTTTTTTTTCCAGAAGGTTTCCTATCTCCACTTCACTTAGTTGTTTTTCTAGGGTTTTATGTTGTTCCTTCATCTGGGACATAATCCTCTGCCATTTCATCTTGTCTAACTTTCTGTGATTGTGGTTTTCATTCCGCAGGTTGTAGGATTGTAGTTCTTCTTGCATCTGCTGTCTGCCCTCTCCTGGATGAGACTATCTAAGAGGCTTGTGCAATCTTCGTGATGGGAAGGACTGGTAGTAGGGAGAGCTAGGTCTTGTCCCTCTGGTGGGCAGGGCCATGCTCAGTAAAACTTTAATTCACTTGTCTTGTCTGCTGATGGATGGGGCTGTGTTCTCTCCCTGTTGGTTGTTTGGCCTGAGCCTACAGCACTGGAGCCTACAGGCTGTTTGGTGTGGTTAATGGTGGCCGCTGGAAGGGCTTACACTAATTAGTACTTCCCAGAACTGCTGCTGCCAGTGTCTTTGTCCCCACAGTGAGCCACAGCCACCCCCGACCTCTGCAGGGGGCCCTCCCATACTAGCAGATAGGTCTGGCCCAGTCTCTTATGGGGTCACTGCTTTTTTCCCCTGGGTCCTGGTACACACAGGACTTTTTGTGTGGCCTCCAAGAGTGGAGTTTCTGTTTCTCCCAGACCTGTGGAAGTCCTGCAATCAAATTCCACTGGCCTTCAAAGCCAGATTCTCTGTGGTCTCCTTGTCCCATTGCTGGACCCCCAGGTTCAGAAGCCTGATGTGGGGTTCAGAACTTTCACTCCAGTGGGGGAGCTTCTGTGGTATAATTGTTTTCCAGTTTGTGGGTCACCCACCTGGCGGGTATGAGATTTGCTTTTATTGCAGTTGCATCCCTCCTACTCTCTCTTTGTGGCTTCTCCTTTGTCTTTGGATGTAGGGTATCTTTTTGGTATGTTCCAGAGTTTTTTGTTAATGGTTGTTCAGCAGTTAGTTGTGATTCCAGTGCTCTTGTAAAAAGGGGTGAACACACATCCTTCTACTCTGCCATTTTGAGCTAATCCCCTATAGTTAGGTTTAAATCTATCATTTTGATTTTATTTGTTTTTTTATTTCTCTCATATATTATTTGTTCTTTTTTTCCTGCCTTTTTTCTTTCCCTTGAAATTAAATGACCTTAGACTGGCCTTTGTTGTTTCATTCTATACATGTGTAGATTGTTATTTGACAAAAGAATGAAATGTGCCCTATGGAATTTCTGGAGCCCTTTCTCCTAAAAGCTTCCTTTTTTTATGGCAGTCTCCTCTATAAGTTGTAGCCATCTTTTTCTCCCCAAAGTTTAACATCTGTGTCTTAAAATCCTCTAGACTGACACACTCTACTTGGACCCCCATCCTTGTGCAAAAAGCTGGTAGATTTATCGGATCATCTCATTTGTTTTTCTTCTCTCAGGGATAAGTCATATGCTACCTGTTGTCCAAGTTCTGAAAACAGTTGTTTGATATATAAGTCCCATAGGTGTACTTCTTTTTTTAAATTGAAGTATAGTTGATTTGCAATATTATATTAGTTTCTGGTGTACAAGATAGTTATTCAATATTTTTATAGATTATACTCCATTCAAAATTATTACAAGATAATGGCTATATTTCCCTGTACTGTACATTATATCATTGTTGCTTATTTATTCTATACATAGTAGTTTATCTCTTAATCCCATACCCCTATCCCACCCCTACTTCCTTCCCTCTCCCCACTGGTAACCACTAGTGGAATTGCTGGATCATATGGTAGTTGTATCTTTAGTTTTTTGAAGAAACACCATACCATTTTCCATAGTGGCTGTACCAGTTTACAGTCCAACCAACAGTGTGCAAGTGTTCCATTTCCTCCACATCCTCACCAACATTTGTTATTTGTAGACTCTTTGATAATAGCCTTTCTGACAGGTGTGAGGGGATACCTCATTGTGGTTTTGATTTGCATTTCTATGATGATTAGTGATGTTGAGCATATTTTCATGTGCCTATAGACCATCTGTATGTCTTCTTTAGAAAAATGTCTATTTAGGTCTCCTGCCCATTTTTAATTGGGTTGTTTATTTTTTTGCTGTTGCATTGTATGAGTGGTTTATAAATTTTGGCTATTAACCCCTTATCAGTCATATCATTTGCAAACATTTTCTCCTATTCACTGGTAGGTTATCTTTTCATTTTTTCAGTGGTTTCCTTTGCTGTGCAAAAGCTTTTAAGTTTAATTAGGTCCCATTTGTTTATTACATCATGGATAGAAATGGAATTGCTTTTTCTACTTTTAAAACTGATTTCTTAATAACATATCCCATTTAGCTATTGCTTAATCTCTTCTCCACAACAAATTTGAAAGTGTCTGTATTTACCTCTGTTACATGTTGTGTTCCCTGAGAAGCACTGCAATGTCATAATGTTATTTTACTCTTCACCCTTCTGTAGTATGATGTTCATTAAAAGAATTTTATTGAAACAGTTTTTTAAAGGTCAAAGTTACTTTTTAATTAGGTCACTTAGCCAGATCCAATGCTGAACTTTTGATTCCAGTAATATGGTGGGATAATTATCTTAGGAAAGCTTCTGTATACAAAGTATTAGAATGTAAAGTATCAAGAATATTTTTTTTGAATTTTAAATAACTTTATTATCATTTGTTAAAGTATGCAAGACATTTTTGTATAAAGTAAAAATATATTGCTTATGAAAAAGTGAACAATTTAATGAAAGGTATTGACTACATCATGAATTGAAAAAATGCTACACAAATTTCTTTGTTGTAAATGATACAATGTATATTATGACTACTCCTTTAACCAATTTTAATGGAAAAATTCATTGCTGCTATAAAACTATAGAAAAAGGGTTACCTAACTTTTGCTGGGCTCTTAGAGAATCTAAAAGTTTATTTTAAAAACCATCTTTCCCATTGAGAAATTACATTTGAGGAAATTGCTTTAAACTTTTTGCTAAGCTTAGTGAAATTAAATTCACAATTAAGTTGGTCTTTTGAATTAAGTTTGCTTATTATTCCTTCCTTCTTTCAACCAATAATTTCTGAATGTCTACTGTGTGTAAAGGTACTGTGTTAAGGGCTGTGAAGGAAGCAGAGGTGATTATGTCATAAGAATATTTTTTACAGTGGATGCCTAACCTGGCTCAAAAAATGGAAATCCTCAGAATTAAATAGGAAGGAAAGAAAGGAGAAAGAGAAGTAGAAATTTTTGTTTAATAGTCTTGAAAGAGACTGGAGGCCAAGCCTAGAATCTAGGAGATGTGAGGAGACATATTAAGAGATCCTGCATAAAGCCAAGAGCCTTCAATGCTACTCACTTTATGAGTGCATGAACTGGAACTCAGACCTGCTGAACAACGATGCAAAGAACTTGCCTTTCTTTGCCTTGGGCTCTGGCTGAAAAATGGAAAATAGATTTTCTGCATAGAATGTGTAATAACATGTCAGGCCTTTTACATCTTTAAAGTCTGAAATCATTCTACCTAAGAGTTTTACTTAAAAAGACAAGAATTGTGGGCTTCCCTGGTGGTGCAGTGGTTAAGAATCTGCCTGCCAATGTGGGGGCCATGGGTTCAAGCCCTGGCCTGGGAAGATTCCCACATGGTGCAGAGTGGCTGAACCTGTGTGCCACAGCTACTGAGCCTGCCCTTTAGAGCCTGCGAGCCACATCTACTAAGCCCACGTGCCACAACTACTGAAGCCCATGCTCCTGGAGCCTGTGCTCCACAACAGGAGAGGCCACGACAATGAGAAGCCCATGCACCACAACGAAGAGTAGCCCCTGCTTGCAGCAACTAGAGAAAGCCCATGCACAGCAATGAAGACCCAACACAGCCAGAAATAAACAAACAAATTAATTAATTAATTAATTTTAAAAAGACAAGAATTGCATTTTAAAATGGTTAGCTGGTGTTCCAGATGGCTGGCAGAAATAAATGTATATCCTTTCTAGGGCAATGAACTCTCAATAGAAACTTTCCAGGATTCCCCTGAATAAAATTCCAATAAATGTGAATTCCTAATTTAAAAAATATATGAAAACAGACACAGCAATGAAGCAACATCAGGAAAGTCAGCAAAAACAAACTCCCACCCCCCAATACACACACGCATCCTTACAAAAATAACTTCAGCTACTGCAGTTATCATATACAGAATGCAAAATTAAGTTTATATGTTTAAGGAAAATAAATCAGAAAATTAGTAATATGATTAAGAAATAGGTAGATAAAACTAAAGAGAGAATTGGCGGTTAGAAAATAGATCTGTATAAATGAAATTATACAAAATGAAATACAGAGAGAAAAAAGAATTGGAAGATATGAAGAGAAATGAATAAATATGAAGGTTAGAGGAGAAGATGTAGCATATGTCTTCAGAGAGGAAAACACCTAGGATAGCTGGCTTCTGCAACCACTTTTGCCCTGGAGCTTTGGCAGAAACTATTTGGTCTGAATGATCAGGGGAAATTCTGTAAAATACACCAAACACTTAGCTGAAAACCTTGAAGGGCCAGGAACAAATCAGATACAGAAAACCATAGTAGGGTGGTAACCCAAGCTTAACTGAGTGCACTCCCTGAATAGATGAAAGGAGAGAAACCTGCAGTTTCTCTGCTTAGCAGTAGGGAAAGAGAACCCTCTATGGAGAAAGACTACATCATTTGGAGCCTTTATGATTTTTTAAAAATATATATTTCAATCAAAAATTACTAGGCATCCCAAAAGACAGGACCATATGACCAGCCTTCAAGAGAGAAAAACAGACAATAGTGACAAACCATCAAGTGATTCTGATAATTGGATTTAATAACCAAGATCTTTAAAATGGCTGTGATTAATATGTTGAAAAAATAGAGAACAAGTGGAAAAAACAGATTATTTTACCAGATTTTTGGAATCTATTTTTTAAAAATAGAGTCATATGAACATTCTCAAACTCAAAATATAACATGTGAAATTAATACTTTGCCAGATGATGAGTTTAACTACAAATTAGGTGGAGCATAAGATATGATTAATGAACTAAGAGACTTATTAATATAAAATACTCAAATAGAAGCACAGAGATAAAACATAATTTTAAAAATGCAGAAACAGAATTAGAGAACTGTAAATCAGTGAAAAAAATTAACCATATATGTTATTAGACTCTAGAAGAAAGGAGAGAGAATAGGACAGAAATAACATTTGAACAGATAATAATAGAGAGTATTTCCTAAACTAAAACAGGACATCAACCCATAGATTCTAGATGTTCTATGAACCTCAAAAATAACAAATACATAGAAATTACATCAAGACATATTATAGCAAGCCTGCTAAAAAGTGAAGACACAGAAAATATTAAAAGCAGTCAGGGTAAAAAAGACACACTACCTTCAAATGAGGGCAACCAAAGACTTAACTACTCAATAGAAGCAATGGAAGCCAGATAAAAATGCAAATATTCTTAAAATGCTGAAAGAAAAAAAAATGCTAGAATTCTATATCCACAAAACTATCCTTCAAAAATGATGATATACAAAGGTTTCAGATAAATAAAAATGGAAAGAATTTGTTGACAGCAAATCTACACTAATAATAATAGCAAAGGGAGAAGGAACATGATCCCAGATGGAAACAGAATTGTAGAAAGAAGTTAAGAACAATGGAAAAGATAAATATAAGGGTAATTTAAATGTTGACAATGAAAATAATAACAGTAATATAATGTAGAGCTTTATATATGGAATTAAAATGCCTTACAACAATAACAAAGAAAGAGGAGAGTAAATGGAGTTAAAGTCTTCTAATGTCCCATTGTTTTCAGGGAAGTGGTAAAAGGAATAATTTGTTTTATAATCTAAAAGCCATAAGTTAAGGATTCATTGTAATCTCTAGGAAAACCACTAAAAGAAAAGAAAAGAATGTATAAGTTTAAGTTAACTGAGGGGAAAAATATGACAAAATATTTTATAGATCCTAATAAACAATAGGAATCAGTGAAACATAGAAACATACATATGCAATAAATTTCCATATATTGATACAATATAGAAAATAAATCTAGTTGCTGGTTCTTTGCAAAGAAATTGATAAACCCCTAGCATTTTCCTCAAGAAGAATCGAAGGTTGCTTTGACATTTAAAAATCTGTTAATGTAATAACCACATAATTAGATTAAAGAAGAAAAGCCAAGTAATCATTTCAATAGGTTCACAAAAAGTGTATGATTAAGTTCAACATTAATATACTTAAAAGAATACTTTTGGCAAAGTAGGCATACATCCTGATAAAGAATATACCAAAAAAAACTACAATCATTCTTAACCCTTATTATTCATAATTATAAAAAATTAAAAGCATTTCCTTTATAATGAGGGACAAAACAATATGTCCTTTGGTCATTTCTGTTCATTATTGAACTGGTGAGCCTATCTAGCATGGCTGGAACCTTATAAATAATAATAAATAAAGGTTTTAGGACTGAATGAAAGAAACTAAACTGTCATGACTTTTAGATAATACGTTTGGTTAATAGAAAACTAAAAGAAACAACAAGTAATATTATTTGAATAAGAAAGTTTAGCAGAGTTGTGGGACATGTTCAGTATATGTCAATTGTATTTTTCAACTCCTCTTACATGAAACAATAAATATTATGGTACCTAGGAATACATCTAACAAAATATGTAAAGACTTTTAGAGAAGAAATTTACAAAGCTTTATTGAAAGAAATTAAAGACCTAAATACATGAAGAGATACACCATATTCATGGATGGATGACTTTTAATCATGATACCAAAATTTTTTAAATCTCAAAAATCTTCCAATTGATTTACAAATTCAGTGTATTTTTAAACAAAATTCTACAGGTTTTTTATGGAAATTAAGCTGTTTTTAAAAATTATTCAGAAGATGGAGTACAGCCTTTAAAAACTGAATCACTAGGTTGTACATCTGAAACTTATATAATATTATAAATCAACTATACCTCAATACAGAGGAGTGAAAACCAAGAATAACAGCCAAGACACCCCTGAGGAACAAGGTGGAAAAACTTACACTATCAAATGTTAAGATTTATTTAAAAGATGCATGGGCTTCCCTGGTGGCGCAGTGGTTGAGAGTCCGCCTGCCGATGCAGGGGACGCGGGTTCGTGCCCCGGTCCCGGAGGATCCCACGTGCCGCGGAGCGGCTGGGCCCGCGAGCCGTGGCCGCGGAGCCTGTGTGTCCGGAGCCTGTGCTCCGTGACGGGGGAGGCCACAGCAGTGAGAGGCCCGCGTACAGCAAAAAAAAAAAAAAAAAAAAAGATGCAGTAATTTAGGCATTGGTTATTAGCACAGACACAAATGGTAGAGTGTTACAGATCCCTGAAACAGTCCCAGACATGTATGGAATGTGGTATATAACAGGCAGCATTGTAGATTGGTTGGGAGAGGATGAACTAACTGTTCAGTAAAAGGCGTTAAGTCAATTGGTGATCCATTTAGAGAAAAAAAAAATGAGTTTGGATCCCTATCTCACATCTTGCCCAAAGAAATCAATTTTAAACAAAGACCTAATTGCAAAAGGCAAAACAATAAAACTCTTATAAAAAAAGTGGAAGAATATCTTTATGACTTAAAGGTAGGGTTTCCTCATCAAGATTCAAAAGATTTCCTCATCAAGATACAAAGAAGCGCAAACTATATATAAAGGAAACATTTAAGTTAAGAATGTCTGTTGATCAAAAGACACAAAAAAAGTGCAAAGAGAAGCTCAGACAGGGAGCAATACACAGAACCTACAAAGGATTTGTAACTTTCAAGAGTGTATAAAGAGAACTTAAAAAATCAATAAGAAAAAGACATCTTAATAGAAAAATCATCAAAACATGTATTCCCCAAAAGAAGGAAAGTTGACTGGCCAATTATAGTTATGAAAATGAGGGCAACTTAAACAGTAAACAGAACAATACAAATTTCAACCATGAGATATTTGTATGGTCTAAAATTGACAAAAATAAGAATTCCGACAGTACCCTTGTTGATATGAATCTGAAGCAGTGAGAACTAAAGTCTGCTCTGTTGGAGTGTAAATTAGTTGTAACTACTTGGTAATACAACATATTACCTAGTGAAGTTGAGTATGTGTGTTCATGCATTTGTATAACCCAGCAATTCCATTTCTAGCAGTGTACTCTAGAGAATATCTTACACCCATGTGCCAGGAGACAAATATAATAATATCCATACTATCATTGTTCATAATGGTAAAACACTAGAAACAATCTAGATATTTATATACAGTAGAATGATTAACTACATGCACATAATATTGAGTAATAAAGCAGGAAAACACATCTACCATTATTCTGTGTATTCACATTTTTAAAGCATATGAATTTAAATAGTAAATTATTTAGGATTACATATACTTTTGTAGAAAAACGATAAAGAAAAACCAAGGAAATGATAAAATTAAAATCCAGGATAGCAGTTACTCCTGGAAATGTGAGAGAAAAATATGACCGAGGAGACACATTGTATTAGTTAAGGTATAGGTTTAGCTGCATTTGACAGAAATCCCAAATAGTGATGTAAGCAAGATGTAAGTTTATTTCTTTGTTTTGAAACAGATTGAAAATATTCTAGGCATGACAACCATTCTCTACATGGTTAATCTAGGAACGAGGCTCCTGCTGCCTTTTTGTTTAATCTTTTGAGCATTACTTACCACCTGTGATGGCTCACCATCACAGGTGGAAGTATGGAGGGCTAAGTGACCTTCTTAAGGTCAGTTTCTAAATGTTGCACACATGACTTCTCCTCATGGTGTTCTGGCTAGAATTTAGTAATTTTTAGATGCAAGGAAGCTTGAGAAATGTGCCCAGCTGAAAATCAGGAGTTTTAGAACAGGGAGTAGGAGAGCACAGATATTGGGAGGAAAGTAGCAAGCAATCTCTGCCACAGGCTCATGGGGCCGGGATAGCAAGAGAAGTCATCAAAGGTATTGATTGGTATTGTTCTGTTTCTTAAAGTAGGATGGTGAGTATAGGTGCTTTTTAAACATAATTTTATACCCTCCTTATAAATTATATACTCTTTTGTATATATGAAATGTTTCATTATTAAAGTTACATGTAATGGATACTTTTCAGGCTTTACTTTGCTTGAATCTTATGCACCATATGGTATTGTTGATCACACCCTCTAGACATTTGAATTTTTATTGGCAAGAATCTCCAGGTTTTTCTCTTATTTCTCCATCCATTCCTTTTCAGCCTCCTGGGCTTCACTTTCTCTGTAGGGGAAAAAAGGCCTTTTCCTAGATGCCCCTCACTTGTCTCCATAATTATTTAGGATAGTTTCAAATTGGCTAATGGGTTTCCTGGATTTGGAAAAATTGCAAGAGAAAACTAATTATATGGTAACTATTCAGATATTATCAACGTTTATCCCTAATGTTCTAGCCATACATGAGAAAAGAGAGGTTAGCACATTTTCTTCTTTGTAATTTTATATACTTGTTCCTTATATCTTTTTGAACTACATCACAAAAGAACAAATAATTCTAGAGTGAGTCAAAAGTACCAGTGCATCTTGTAAAGGTAATAAACAGCAACTGTTCCCATAGATATATACATATAACATCATTATATATATATATATATATATATATATATATACATATACACACACACACATACATATAACATCATTAGAATAAATCCTGGAAATAACTCACATCTTTATAATCATGTACTACATGTTATATCTTCTTATAAAAATCATCAATTTACTTGACTACCCGGCACAATGACCGCATTTCCTAGCCTTCCTTGCATCTGGGTATGACTAGCTGACATAAGTCTTGGCCAGTGGAATATAAAAAGAAGTCATTACATGATCAATTTTAGCATATATTAACAGGGACTATTTTTTCCCCAATGAAATAGTCTCAGGCACACATGTATTTGAAAAGTTCTATTCACTTAAATTTGTTAAAAGCAAATGAGATAAAATTCATTTGGTCAGCATTCAAGTTTCAACCATATGTTAGGGACTGTGTCAGGTTCCGGGAATACAGGATTGAACAAATTATAGTCCAGCCTTCAAGGAGCTCACGGTCCAGAGGAAATCTAGTTAAATTCTATGGCAGATGTGGCTATGCCCAAGGTGCTGTGGAAACACAGAAAATGCCAGTTAGCCAGGAAACTCAAATTCAAGAAAGTGATAAACTTAATGTAAGTTTATAAAATAATTTTTTTAAAATAACATCCAAAATTCTTATTCTTATAAGCATTTAAAATATAATTTCCATTAAAAAAAAATGAGTCCTAATGTTATTGTAGTAGGTGGAGGTAAGAATGACAGAAGGAACACAAGTGAACTCCATTAACTTTTAAAATATTTTCTCTATTTTATAGATTTTTTATATTAGTTGTATACTAATCTTATAGCCAGAAAAAAATAATTTAAAAATCCAACATTTAAACAGAATATGTATTTTTTAAATGTAGCAACATAATTTTTTGATTTAGCAACATGGTTTTCATGAGATTTCTGCATTGAAATCTTTATCTTAAACTCAAACTCATGTAACATATTACATATTTTATACATATCTTTTTTAATATTTTAAATTCAATTTTACTTAATGTAAATATGTGATACATATGTCTTCATAGTACTTCACTGTTATTGCAGTGTAGATATTGTCTCACATTATAATTTAAGGCAGACTCTAGTTTCACTCATTGGTTATAACAGATTAGAAGGAGGAAAACAGTACAGTTGACCCTGGAACAAGGTGAGGGTTAGGGGCGTCAACCCCTACTCAGTAAAAAATCTATGTATAACTTTACAGTCAGTTGGCCTTCCTCCCTATCTGTGGTTCAGCATCCGAGGATTCGGCCAACCACAGATCATGTAATACTATAGTACCTACTTAGTGAAAGAAACCCGCTTATAAGTGGACCTGCACAGTTCAAACCTCTGTTTAAGGGTCAACTGTATGCACAGTTCTTAATCATAACATAGTACCCGATCACTGTCATATTTTTCACTAATCTGGAGTGTAACCATTTTCTTGTGACCTAAAGTTGTTCAAAATCATTTCTCTTTTTTGTGATTTCTTAAGATGGGAGAAAGACCCATTTTCACAGACTTTGCTCTTCATTTTGAAGAACTGAAAAGGGACTAGTCAAATCTCATCACACTCATGGCCTTCTATATCTTTGCTTCTATCACTTAGTCTAGGTCATTGTAAAGCACTCTCCCCAAGGTGATTTAGTAATCCAGGACTTCTTGCTGGTGTCATTCAGATACTGTACTATAACTGTTATATTCTCTCTGATTCGCTTTTCAACAAAAATGAAGTCTTTATTTTTTTTTCCTTGCAGACTTTGCCTTCAAAAGAAACAAGGTTTTTAAATACTACACAAATGCCTTGCCTGCAATCATCTTCAATTTGGAGCAGCTGTGAACACAATTCAAAGTCTCAAATATTAACAGAACATGTATCAGAGTTAGATTCTTCTTTCCATTCCATTCTATCATTGCCATCAGGTAAGATTCCTTTTAAAAAATTTCTAAGTAACTGAATTTTTTATGGTGAAATCTAATCCTGTAAATACAAGGAATCTGATAAACTTTTATCAGTTGCCACTGGATATTAGAGCTAAACAGTTTTCATAGAGAAATTAATCTAGTCACATGCTGAATTAATGTTCTATCTTTAGGTTGATTTTTTTTTTTTTTTTTTTTTTTTTTTTTTTTTTTTTTTTTTGCGGTACGCGGGCCTCTCACTGCTGCGGCCTCTCCCGCTGTGGAGCACAGGCTCCAGACGCGCAGGCTCAGCGGCCATGGCTCACCGGCCCAGCCGCTCTGCGGCATGTGGGATCCTCCTAGACCGGGGCACGAACCCACGTCGCCTGCATTGGCAGGCGGACTCTTGACCACTGTGCCACCAGGGAAGCCTTAGGTTGATTTTTTAATTCCTTGGAAACCATTTTGACTTACTTTGGGAAACTCTTTGCTTTTGATCTCCTTTTGATGTTAAATTTTTAGCATTTTATTGATAACATGGCTATGCTGTTGAAATGTTTCTCAGTAAGTCAGAGTTCTTTTTCTAATGTGTTGTTTTGCATGGAGTTTTCCCTGCCATGTAGTATTCCTCCATCTATAATCAGCATTGAATTTCTCTGAGAGAAGAATATTGTCCATCTTTAGACATAGTCAACTTTTGAGCCTCAAAAATACCTGTAATATACAACCGAGCAGATGAGGCATTGCATCCCTATATCCCTAAGATGGCTTTAAGTTTCTTTCCAGTTCTTGTTTTCTGTTTGAATGTTTCCAATCTTACCTACATTGGAACTGAAGTAAATATTTAGGGTAAAAAAGGAAACATTCTTCACACTGGTTATCTCAGTTTCCTATCTTTATGGGAAGATATCTCAAATGGGCTTTTGTTTCCTTTTCAGCTTTTGGTTCTAATCATCCAGGGACTGCTCCTCTTTGTAAAGCACTATTTCTTGTACCTAGTCCTGCCCTGAATCTTAGTTTGGTTTTTACCAGTATTATAATGGTTTCTTAGCTACACACCATACTTTGAAGTAAGTTCCTGGTAGGAACTATTTTACTCCATCCTTGAGGAAACCTTAATAATAGAAAGAAAAAATAATATATATAACAATAACACAGCTAACATTTGGTCTTAGCATACACTGGGTCCTATAAGCACATTACATTTTCTTGTTTGACGCTTGCAACAATCCCATGAGGATAGATATTGTTGTCCTCTTTATCTTACATATAAGAACATTGAGGCTTAGAGATGTTAAATTACTCATCCATAGTACACAGGTAGTAAATGATGGAGACAGGATTTGATCTGAGGTGGCCATTCTCCAGAGCCACACTCCTAACCATACTCTTTACTGCCTTTCTGTTTTCTTATTAGTAAATTTGTCTCTCTGATAACAAAAATCTAAGAGCTGGCATAAATAATCTTTCATCCTACTATGTCACATCTAATAAGTTAAGATTAGCTTCCTTACCTACTACTTAGGGTTATCCATTTCTTCTTGTGTTCATTTAATAAAAATCTGAATACCTGCTGTATACTAGGTACTAAGTAGGTGGTAGGAGTATAAATACAAATAAATCCCTCAAGGTACTTGCATTCTAGTTTGACAACTGAAATATAAACTAATAAGTGTAATAAAGTGTTAGGAAATTTTAATAAAAAGCCCACAGGTCACAGTGTGGGTTCTAAGGAAGGTATATGGGTAGACCAAGCACCTTCCCTAGTTATGTCATGTTTTCCCACAACTCAAGAAGAACAGTGGTAGAATAGGCGATACTCCATATAAAAGTTAAGTGATATTTCTTTGGAAAAACTTATGTTTTGATAATTGGAAATATCAGAATCCTGAAATGTTTAAGTCGCATATTTAATTTGTATTCTTATTGTCATTTTGTCTGTCATAGTATAGTGATAGCATTGAAATTCATCTTACATCTGACCCTTGGGAGAGTCTCCAAGTGATACTTATGAACCCATTTTTTTGTGTGCATATTTTTCCACACTTGAGTATGGATCTGCCATTAAAATACATCTTTTGATGGAGAGATACTTGTTTAAAATTGAGACCCTTCCTGGGTCTATCCTGATTTATGCATTCATAATTAGTTTTCTTAAAAATGAATACCTTCTTTCTGTAGCAAAACTTTGAATAAATCAACTGCTTTATAAAATATTTCTTTATGTTTCTTAGGAAAAAGTTTAGGTGTCTGTTGGATGCTTTTTAAAATGATTGTTTTTGCATTCTTGACTGAAGAAAATACCCTTTAGTTAATAAATGTGAAGCACATCTATTTTATTTATTTAGCTCCTGTTTTGGTTGTGAGTATGGAATATAAACATAGTGAATTGAACGACTCTCCTAAGTCTCTGTTTAAAAGAAGAGAACTAGTTTGTCAATATGTTTTGATCTTTGTAAAAGTAGATTCCATTTTGTGATTCATAATACTAGTAAACTAAGGGAATGTGAAACAGCATTTTCATAAAAGGTTGCATCTGAATTATAGTGGTTTTCCCTCAAGTAATTAAAATTGTGTAATTATGTCTTTTGGAAACTTTATTTCAAATGCAGAGTTTGTAGGCGCGGGGTGGAATGGATTTAGAGTCAGGCAGGTTTGGCTGTATATTTTATTTAAGACCTTTGGGGAGCATTTGTTTCATCTGCAAATAGTATTTAATATTTATATTTGTTCATCTTATTTTAGTTTATGAAATTGTTCATTGTTAGTGTTGTTTATTTTACATATAATCAGTAATTTCCAAAATACTGCTAACAACACGCTTGGAAAGAATAGTTTACCACTTCTAATAGTTATGACTTTTCAAGCTTTGGCTTATTTTTCTAAGTCTTAATATTGGAGTCTGTAAAGAGTGATTTCACTGAAAATACTTTTTTTTACTTTATTTTTCTAGATGCGCCTCTTCATTTTCACTTTGAAACATTGTTAAAAAAGACTGAAATAAAAGGAGATCTTTCTGAAAATAAATTTGTAGGAGACTGTATCATATCTCCATCACCTGGTATGTCATTTGCAAATCTTGGTACTTTATATACCTTTTACATCTTTCATATACTTATTACTTTTGCTAAGGAAGTAAAATTTAACAAAGGAATGAATGTTAATCCTTAATTTTTAATAGTTACTTTTCACAAATCACACACACACATACAAATAGAAAATACACAGGAGTAATCCTAACAGGATACTTATTGAATGAGAATTATGAAATGTTATTGATAAATATAAAAGGAAATTTAAATAAACATGGGGAAACAGCACTGCTGGATGGTAAGAATAATTAGGATATCAGTTCTGCCTTTTGGTTTATGTTTAATGCAACGTTCAATGTAACTTGAAGTTCTAAAACAATTTGGTTAACATAAAATAATTGTAAAGCCCATTGGGAAGAATTAATGAGAAAATATAAAAGGAATTGCTGGAAAAAATATTTAATCTAGCCCAACCACATATGGAAACATGACAAAAGTCTATAATCATTAGCACAGATTCTATTTTGCTTACATTTAGGAAAGTAGATCCATGAAACAGACTACATAGCTTATTCTTTATTATATAAAGGAAGAACTGTAAATCAATAAGAAAGTGGAGAATGAACAGTAATGTTAGTCCTTTGGGGGAAAATTTGTTTATACACTCATTTCATATCATGTATCAGAATAAATTCTACTTGGTTCCAAGAATTTTAAATAAAACACTAAAATTACAAAATAAAACTTGAAAAATTATAATGAAACTCTGAATGGGGGGTGGAGACATTGTCTATGCTTGGAAGAAATCAGAAAAAGAAAAAAATACATCAGCATATT
The DNA here is from genome assembly GCF_025265405.1 of Mesoplodon densirostris. Lineage (NCBI taxonomy): Eukaryota > Metazoa > Chordata > Mammalia > Artiodactyla > Ziphiidae > Mesoplodon > Mesoplodon densirostris. The sequence continues at coordinate 27,671,925 of NC_082668.1, forward strand.
TTCACTATCTACAAAGCTAAAATCACAACATCAAAACGTCACACAAGATAAATTATTTCCAGATGAAATCATCATCTCCCTAAAAATTCAAGAATCAACTGAATGCCTGTTAGAATTAGAGTTCTGAAAGGTAGCAGATTTTTAAATAAACTTATAAAAATAGGTAGCCTTTACAAATGCCAGTTATAACCTATTAGAATTTGTAAAAGAATAAATTATCCTAGACATATTGACAATGAAAATATAAGTATCTAGGATTAAACCTAACAAGGAATTACATGAAGAAAACTTCAAAAGGTTTACAGAGGAACATGAGTATATGCATATTTGGAGAGAAATACCCTGTTCCTGGCAGAATATGGTAGCTTAAGATGTCATTTTTTCCAAATTAACTTATAATTCTTTTTTCTAAATTTTATTTATTTATTTATTTTTATACAGCAGGTTCTTATTAGTTATCAATTTTATACATATTAGTGTATAAATGTGAATCCCAATCTCCCAATCATCACACCACCCCACCCCCCAATTTTCCCACCTTGGTGTCCATACATTTGTTCTCTACATCTGTGTCTCTATTTCTGCCTTGCAAACTGGTTCATCTGTACCATTTTTCTAGATTCCACATATATGTGTTAATATACGATATTTCCTTTTCTCTTTCCAACTTACTTCACTCTGTATGACAGACTCTAGGTCTATCCACCTCATTACAAATAGCTCAATTTCGTTTCTTTTTATGGCTGAGTAATATTCCATTGTATATACGTACCACATCTTCTTTATCCATTCATCTGTCAATGGGCATTTAGGTTGCTTCCATGACCTGGCTATTGTAAATAGTTCTGCAATGAATATTGGGATGCCTGCTTTTTGAATTATGGTTTTCTCAGGGTATATGCCTAGTACTTAAAATGTAATTTTTTATTTTTTACAGCTTTATCGGAGTATAATTGCTTCACAATTGTGTATTAGTTTCTGCTTTATAACAAAGTGAATCAGTTATACATCTGTTCCCATATCCCTTCCCTCTTGCGTCTCCCTCCCTCCCACCCTCCCTATCCCACCCCTCCAGGTGGTCACAAAACACTGAGATTATCTCCCTGTGCTATGCGGCTGCTTCCCACTAGCTATCTACCTTACGTTTGCGAGTGTATATATGTCCATGACTCTCTCTCGCTTTGTCACAGCTTACCCATACCCCTCCCCATATCCTCAAGTCCATTCTCTAGTAGGTCTGTGTCTTTATTCCTGTTTTATACCTAGGTTCTTCATGACATTTTTTTTTCTTATATTCCATATATATGTGTTAGCATATGGTATTTCTCTTTCTCTTTCTGACTTACTTCACTCTGTATGACAGAGTCTAGGTCTATCCACCTCATTACAAATGGCTCAATTTCGTTTCTTTTTATGGCTGAGTAATATTCCATTGTATATATGTGCCACATCTGCTTTATCCATTCATCCGATGATGGACACTTATGTTGTTTCCATCTCTGGGCTATTGTAAATAGGGCTGCTATGAACATTTTGGTACATGGCTCTTTTTGAATTACGGTTTTCTCAGGGTATATGCCCAGTAGTGGGATTGCTGGGTCATATGGTAGTTCTATTTTTAGGTTTTTAAGGAACCTCCATACTGTTCTCCATAGTGGCTGTACCAATTCACATTCCCACCAGCAGTGCAAGAGTGTTCCCTTTTTTCCACACCCTCTCCAGCATTTATTTTTTCTAGATTTTTTGATGATGGCCATTCTGACTGGTGTGAGATGATATCTCATTGTAGTTTTGATTTGCATTTCTCTTCTGATTAATGATGTTGAGCATTCCTTCATGTGTTTGCTGGCAGTCTGTATATCTGATCTTTGGAAAAATGTCTATTTAGGTCTTTTGCCCATTTTTGGATTGGGTTGTTTGTTTTTTTTTGTCATTGAGCTGCATGAGCTGCTTATAAAATTTGGAGGTTAATCCTTTGTCAGTTGCTTCGTTTGCAAATGTTTTCTCCCATTTTGAGGGTTGTCTTTTGGTCTTGTTTATGGTTTCCTTTGCTGTGCAAAAGCTTTGAAGTTTCATTAGGTGCCATTTGTTTATTTTTGTCTTTATTTCCATTTCTCTAGGAGGTGGGTCAAAAAGGATCTTGCTGTGATTTATGTCATAGAGTGTTCTGCCTATGTTTTCCTCTAAGAGTTTGATAGTTTCTGGACTTACATCTAGGTCATTAATCCATTTTGAGCTTATTTTTTATATGGTGTTAGGGAATGATCTAATCTCATACTTTTACATGCACCTGTCCAGTTTTCCCAGCACCACTTATTGAAGAGGCTGTCCTTTCTCCACTGCACATTCCTGCCTCCTTTATCAAAGATAAGGTGACCATATGTGTGTGGGTTTATCTCTGGGCTTTCTATCCTGTTCCATTGATCTGTATTTCTGTTTTTGTGCCAGTACCATACTGCCTTGATTATTGTAGCTTTGTAGTATAGTCTGAAGACAGGGAGCCTGATTCCGCCAGCTCTGTTTTTCTTTCTCAATATTGCTTTGTCTATTCGGGGTCTTTTGTGTTTCCATAGAAATTGTGAAAATTTTTGTTCTAGTTCTGTGAAAAATGCCAGTGGTATTTTGATAGGGATTACAGTGAATCTGTAGATTGCTTTGGGTAGTAGAATCATTTTCACAATATTGATTCTTCCAATCCAGGAACATGGTATATCTCTCCATCTATTTGTATCATCTTTAAATTCTTTCATCAGTGTCTTATAATTTTCTGCATACAGGTCTTTTGTCTCCTTAGGTAAGTTTATTCCTGGATAATTTATTCTTTTTGTTGCAATGGTAAATGGGAGTGTTTTCTTGATTTCACTTTCAGATTTTTCATCATTAATGTACAGGAATGCCAGAAATTTCTGTGCATTAATTTTGTACCCTGCTACTTTACCAAATTCATTGATTAGCTCTAGTAGTTTTCTGGTAGCATCTTTAGGATTCTCTATGTATAGTATCATTTCATCTGCAAACAGTGACAGCTTTACTCCTTCTTTTTCATTTTGGATTCCTTTTATTTCCTTTTCTTCTCTGATTGCTGTGACTAAAACTTCCAAAGCTATGTTGAATAAGAGTGGTGGGAGTGGGCAACCTTCTCTTCTTCCTGATCTTAGTGGAAATGGTTTCCGTTTTTCACCATTGAGGACGATGTTGGCTGTGGGTTTGTCATATATGACCTTTATTATGTTGAGGAAAGTTGTCTCTGTGCCTACTTTCTGTAGGGTTTTTATCATAAATGGGTGTTGAATTTTGTCGAAAGCTTTCTCTGCATCTATTGAGATGACCATATGGTTTTTCTCCTTCAATTTGTTAATATGGTGTATCATGTTGTTTGATTTGCAAATATTCAAGAATCCTTGCATTCCAGAATAAACCCCACTTGATCATGGTGTATGATCCTTTTAATGTGCTGCTGGATTCTGTTTGCTAGTATTTTGTTGAGGAATTTTGAATCTATGTTCATCAGTGATATTGGTCTGTAGGTTTCTTTCTTTGTGACATCCTTGTCTGGTTTTGGTATCAAGGTGATGGTGGCCTCGTAGAATGAGTTTGGGAGTGTTCCTCCCTCTGCTATATTTTGGAAGAGTTTGAGAAGGATAGGTGTTAGCTCTTCTCTAAATGTTTGATAGAATTCGCCTGTGAAGCCATCTGGTCCTGGGCTTTTGTTTGTTGGAAGATTTTTAATCACAGTTTCAATTTCAGTGCTTGTGATTGGTCTGTTCATATTTTCTATTTCTTCCTGATTCAGTCTTGTCACGTTGTGTATTTCTAAGAATTTGTCCGTTTCTTCCAGGTTGTCCATTTTATTGGCATAGAGTTGCTTGTAGTAATCTCTCATTATCTTTTGTATTTCTGCAGTGTCAGTTGTTACTTCTTTTTCATTTCTAATTCTATTGATTTGAGTCTTCTCCCTTTTTTTCTTGATGAGTCTGGCTAATGGTTTATCAGTTTTGTTTATCTTCTCAAAGAACCAGCTTTTAGTTTTATTGATCTTTGCTATCATTTCCTTCATTTCTTTTTCATTTATTTCTGATCTGATTTTTATGTTTTCTCTCCTTCCGCCTACTTTGGGGTTTTGTTGTTCTTCTTTCTCTAATTTTTTAGGTGCAAGGTCAGGTTGTTTACTCGAGATGTTTCCTGTTTCTTAAGGTGGGATTGTATTGCTATAAACTTCCCTCTTAGAACTGCTTTTGCTGCATCCCATAGGTTTTGGGTCATCATGTCTCCATTGTCATTTGTTTCTAGGTATTTTTTAATTTCCTCTTTGATTTCTTCAGTGATCACTTCGTTATTAAGTAGTGTATTCTTTAGCTTCCATGTGTTTGTATATTTTACAGATCTCTTCCTGTAATTGATATCAAGTCTCATAGCATTGTGGTCGGAAAAGTTACTTGATTCAATTTCAGTTTTCTTAAATTTACCAAGGCTTGATTTGTGACCCAAGATATGATCTACCCTGGAGAATGTTCCATGAGCACTTGAGAAAAATGTGTACTCTGTTGTTTTTGGATGGAATGTCCTATAAATATCAATTAAGTCCATCTTGTTTAATTTATCATTTAAAGCTTGTGTTTCCTTATTTATTTTCATTTTGGATGATCTGTCCATTGGTGAAAGTGGGGTGTTGAAGTCCCCTACTATGAATGTGTTACTGTCGATTTCCCCTTTGATGGCTGTTACTATTTGCCTTATGTATTGAGGTGCTCCTATGTTGGGTGCATAAATATTTACAATTGTTATATCTTCTTCTTGGATCAATCCCTTGATCATTATGTAGTGTCCTTCTTTGTCTCTTCTAATAGTCTTTATTTTAAAGTCTATTTTGTCTGATATGAGAATTGCTACTCCAGCTTTCTTTTGGTTTCCATTTGCATGGAATATCTTTTTCCATCCCCTCACTTTCAGTCTGTATGTTTCTCTACGTCTGAAGTGTGTCTCTTGTAGACGGCATATATATGGGCCTTGTTTTTGTATCCATTCAGCCACTCTGTGTCTTTTGATGGGAGCAGTTTGTCCATTTACATTTAAGGTAATTATCGATATGTATGTTCCTATTCCCATTTTCTTAATTGTTTTGGGTTCGTTATTGTAGGTATTTTCCTTCTGTTGAGTTTCCTCCCTTGAGAAGTTCCTTTAACATTTGTTGTAAAGCTGGTTTGGTGGTGCTGAACTCTCTCAGCTTTTGCTTGTCTGTAAAGGTTTTAATTTCTCCATCAAATCTGAATGAGATCCTTGCTGGGTAAAGTAATCTTGGTTGCAGGGTTTTCTCCTTCATCACTTTAAATATGTCCTGCCAGTCCCTTCTGGCTTGCAGAGTTTCTGCTGAAATATCAGCTGTTAACCTTATGGGGATTCCCTTGTGTGTTGTTTGTTGTTTTTCCCTTGCTGCTTTTAATATGATTTCTTTGTGTTTAATTTTTGACAGTTTGATTAATATGTGTCTTGGTGTGTTTCTCCTTGGATTTATCCTGTATGGGACTCTGTGCCTCCTGGACTTGATTAACTATTTCCTTTCCCATATTAGGGAAGTTTTCAACTATAATCTCTTCAAATATTTTCTCAGTCCCTTTCTTTTTCTCTTCTTCTTCTAGAACCCGTATAATTCAAATGTTGGTGCGTTTAATGTTGTCCCAGAGGTCTCTGAGACTGCTCTCTGTTATTTTCATTCTTTTTTCTTTATTCTGCTCTGCAGCAGTTATTTCCACTATTTTATCTTCCACCTCACTTATGGGTTCTTCTGCCTGTTATTCTGCTATTGATCCCATCTAAAGTATTTTTAATTTCATTTATTGTATTGCTCATCATTGCTTGATTCCTCTTTAGTTCTTCTAGGTCCTTGTTAACTGTTTCTTGCATTTTGTCTATTCTATTTCCAAGATTTTGGATCATCTTTACTATCATTATTCTGAATTCTTTTTCAGCTAGACTGCCTCTTTCCTCTTCATTTGTTAGGTCTGGTGGGTTTTTATCTTGCTCATTCACCTGCTGTGTGTTTTTCTGTCTTCTCATTTTGCTTATCTTACTGTGTTTGCAGTCTGCTTTTTGCAGGGTGCAGGTTCGTAGTTCCCGTTGTTTTTGGTGTCTGTCCCCAGTGGCTAAGGTTGTTTCAGTGGGTTATGTAGGCTTCCTGGTGGAGGGGACTCGTGCCTGTGTTCTGCTGGATGATCCTCGATCTTGTCTTTCTGTTGGACAGGTCCACATCTGGTGGTGTGTTTTGGGGTGGCTGTGGCCTTATTATGATTTTAGGCAGCCTCTCTGCTAATGGGTGGCGTTGTGTTCCTTTCTTGCTAGTTGTTTGGCATAGGGTGTCCAGCACTGTAGCTTGCTGGTCGTTGAGTGAAGCTGGCTGCTGGTGTTGAGTTGGAGATCTCTGGGAGATTTTCGCCATTTGATATTATGTGGAGTTGTGAGGTCTCTTGTGGACCAGTGTACTGAAGTTGGCTCTCCCACCTCAGAGGCACAGCACTGACTCCTGGCTGCAGCACCAAGAGCCTTTCATCCACACGGCTCAGACTATGTATTATTCTTTTCTGATCATTCTTTCATTGTATCCCTTCTTGCTTTGTGCAAAGCGATTCTTTGTTTTGTACCTGGCCCGCCAGCCCCACGAATTTCGTGGCTTCAGCCACCAGGACCCCTCCAGAGCCGGCAGCCTCAGTGAGGCTGGCTGCCCTTCCCTCGGGCTCCAGGCACTTCCATGACGGTGGAGGGAAGAGTGTAATATTTTTTAACGTCTTTATTGGAGTATTATTGCTTTACATTATTGTATTAGCTGCTGCTGTTTAACAAAGTGAATCAGCTATACGTATACGTATATCCCCATATCTCCTCCCTCTTGCGTCTCCCTCCCACCCTCCCTATCCCACCACTCCAGGTGGTCACAATGCACTGAGCTGATCTCCCTGTGCTATGTGGCTGCTTCCCACTAGCTATCTATTTTACATTTGCTAGTGTATATATGTCAGTGCCACTCTCTCACTTAGTCTCAGCTTACCCTTCCCCCTCCCCATGTCCTCAAGTCCATTTTGTACATCTGCATCTTTATTCCTGTCCTGCTCCTAGGTTCTTCAGAACCATTTTTTTTTAGATTCCATATATATGTGTTAGCATATGGTATTAATTTTTCTCTTTCTGACTTACTTCTCTGTATGACAGTCTCTAGGTCCATCCACCTCACTACAGATAACTCAATTTCATTTCTTTTTATGGCTGAGTGATAGTCCCTTGTATATATGTGCCACGTCTTCTTTATCTATTCATCTGTTGATAGACACTTAGGTTGCTTCCATGTCTTGGCTATTGTATATAGTGCTGCAATGAACATTGTGGTACATGTCTCTTTTTGAATTATGGTTTTCTCCGAGTATATGCCCAGTAGTGGGATTGCTGGGTCATATGGTAGTTCTTTTTTTAGTTTTTTAAGGAACCTCCTTACTGTTCTCTATAGTGGCTGTATCAATTTATACTCCCACAAAGAGTGCAAGAGTGTTCCCTTTTCTCCACACCCTCTCCAGCATTTATTGTTTGTAGATTTTTTGATGATGACCATTCTGACCCATGTGAGGTGATACCTCATTGTAGTTTTGATTTGCATTTATTTAATGATTAGTGATTTTGAGCATCCTTTCATGTGTTTATTGGCAATCTGTATATCTTCTTTGGAGAACTTATAATGTAATTCTAATCTGAATCCCAGAATCATTCTTCTTTTGGTACAAAGTTATTCTAAAGTTTATCTCAGAATGAAAATGTTGAATAGCCAATAAAATTTTTTAAAGATCAATAAGATTTCAGATATCGAAATATAAAGGTATAATCATTAAAACATTGTGATGCCCATGGAATCCAAGGGAACTAAATAAAAAAAGCCTAGAGACAAACCCAAGGATTCATTATACAGTAAGAGTGATATTTCCTGTTAGTGTGGAAAAGATAGCCTAGGCAATAAATAACAATAAACAATTCTTATGAAGCATTCCTTATATGCCAGTACAGTACTAGTTGAAAGGCTTTGTATGTGTAAATTGTTTTAATCTGTACAACCCTGTAAGGTAGGTATTATGATTATTTTCTCCTGGACTAGCTTTTCCCAAATCACATTTGAGTAGTAGTAGAGGCAGGATTCAAATCCAATCAGTCTCTCTTAGAGTTAATGCTTTAAACAACTAAGTTTGTCCTGTAGTCAGTGGCATTAAGTAATGACTTTTTGGAAAAATAAAATGAGATCTGTACCTCATACAGCACATTAAAACAAATTTAAGATGGATGAACATAAATACATTCCAGATAGAGTAAAGAGGTAAATGTTAAAAATGGTATCTTAAAAGAATTAGGAGAAAAACTAGGTGTAGTCAATGATAATAATGAAAATGATAACAATCACTAACATGTACTTGAGCACTTATGTGCCAGTCACTGTGCTAAATGTTTCTCCTTTTTCCAAGTACATTAATATTAGACATTTTAATCATCAGTTCTGGCAAGACTGTGTATTAAAAACAGGACCCTAAAATATTTCAGGTGCAATTAATTGATACAGGCCTTTTGGGAAGTACTGTGAAATGTATTACAAAGCCTTTACGTATTTTTTTATAAGCTCATTGAGGAAAAAAAAAAACTTGTGTACTTGTTCACAGTAAGTGTTTGCTAAACTGTTAACTCTGTGCTCTGATCCAACAGATCCAGTTCCAAGAACCTAGTCTAATCCTAAATATGAAACCACCTTTATTCACAAATACATTTATCTTAACATTATTTGTGGTAATGAAAAATTAAAGACAACTTGAAGAGGACAGTAGGAATGTGGTTAACTTTATCACAGTGGAATATACAGCTTTTTAAAGGATCATAAAAGTTCATCTAAGGATGGAAACATTTATCAAAAAATGTTAAGTGATATTAAAGGACAAATGTTTTACTTCTATGGATGGTACAATTATAACCATGTAAAAATGTTTATACTTGTATCAGCCAAATGCAATGTACAGGCCTCTTGGGGATCCTGATTTGAACAACTCGGCTGTACACACACACACACACACACACACACACACACAATTTTTGAGACAGAAATTTGAACATGGACTGGCTGTTGCATATTAATTATTGTGTTAGATGTAATGCATGTGGTTACGTAAATACACGTTTTATCTGTTAGTTTATTAGAGATTTGAGCTGACACATAATGTAGATAAGATATGATGTCTGGGATGTGCTTTAAAATACTACAGCAAACAAAAAAAAAGCTTGTGGGAGAGAGAGAAAACAAGATTGGTCACCAGCATTCGTGATGCTGAATGATAGGTACAGGGGAGTTAATTATTCCATTTTCCATTTGTGTTTCTTGAAAATTTTCCACAGTCAAAAGTTAGAGAAAGAAAAAAATCAAAGCACTAAGGCAAGAAAAAATTGCCTATGCTTAGGATAAAACACTAAAGAAATACAGGAAAATATAGGTTATGTTTACTTTTCATGATTTAATTCTACTTGGAAGTTATCCTGAGACTAAAATTGTTTGATTTAAAAAATGTGTGCATGAAGATGATTATTTTAAGAATGTCCATAATACAAATAATATCATGATGATAACAAGTAGTGCCAACAGCTAGGGAATAGTTAAATGATACTGTCTCTAATCAGGAATGTTAGGTGACCATCTGAAAACATAACAATGATGAGTGAGTTACCAGATTAAAAAAAATAGTTATACATATATCCAAATAAAATCATTACATTTGAAATATTAATATGAAATATATGTATATGACTGAAAGGGAATATGCAAAAACAAAGGTAATTATATTTCTTCTAATGTTGCTCTATTATTTATCTGACTGTAAAAACTGGGGCAGTGTACGGGAGTTCCCTGGTGGGCTAGTGGTTATGATTCCAGTCTTTCACTGCCGTGGCCTGGGTTCAATCCCTGGTCAAGGAACTGAGATCCCACAGGCTCAACCAAAAAAAAAAGGGGGGGGCAGTGTAAATGCTAGGCACAAAATTATTAGTGTTGTATCAATAATGTAGTGACATGTTAGTAATGGGAAATTAAAAGCTAGGAAATGGAAGACATTTGAATTGAATGCTACAGTAACATTAGGCACATCAATGAAGTACTTTTTTGTATACCAGTCTCTCCTCCCCTATTTTCTTCATTCCCTACCACTCCCAATCCAAATAATAAAGTATTAATTAGGTTTCATTCCATATCCATCTTAAACAGCTGGCCATTAATTTTTCTTTCCTACAGAATTAAGTAAAACTAGAGTCCAACATTTATTGAGCACCTACTCTGTGCCAGGTAGACGATTAGTTGCTGAAAAATCAAAGGCGAGTCACAGGAAATGAAAGAAATTATAATGTGATGGGGAAGCAGACACACAAATGACTATTAAATGATGTTAAGGGTACAGACATGATAAAAATATTCTTAGAAAGGGGGAAGGGGAGTGTATAACTCTGCCTAGCAGAAGGTAGAGGAAGAGAAGTTAAAGGTGATGGGAAAAGAGCAAAAAGAGGAACTTCAGGAAGATGGTGATGCCAAGTATAGCTTTAAATACTTAACTGGAATTTAGAGGAAGAGTCAAATTTTCCAAATCATTGTTTCTCAAGTTTTTTTTTTTTTTTTTTTTTTTTTTTTTTGTGCTGTACGCGGGCCTCTCACTGTTGTGGCCTCTCCCGTTGCGAAGCACAGGCTCCGGACACGCAGGCTCAGCAGCCATGGCTCACGGGCCCAGCCGCTCCGCGGCATGTGGGATCTTCCCAGACTGGGGCACGAACCCATGTCCCCTGCATCGGCAGGCGGACTCTCAACCACTGCGCCACCAGGGAAGCCCTCAAGTTTTAATGTGCAAATTACTTTGGTGATATGGTTAGAATGCAGATTCTGATTCAGAAAGTTTGGAATGGGGTCTGAGATTTTATATTTCTAATAAGATCCCTGATGGTTCAAATACTGTTGACCCATATTAAGTAACAAGCTTTTAAAATGGAAAAAAATCACATATCTTGTCATGGAGCCATGAAACAATGTGATGTGTTCAAGTATATACAAATAGCCTGGTATTCCTGTAGGGCAAATTGTATGAAAGTAAATAGATGTTTTTGTGCTTTACCTCAGAGCTTGGATTTATCCTATACTGTCCTTTAGAGTTAGCGATTATGACAGACTGCTGACTTCAGGTAACAAGAAAGTAGGGAAAAGACAAACTGAAGAATTGATTAGTTGCCAATTGTGAGGAGATACCAAAGCCAACGTAAGGGCCTATACTCATCAAAATATTCAAAGTCATGAAAGACAAGATAATGGAACTATTTCAGATATGAGATTACTTTAAAGAGACCTGCCAACTGAATGGAGAGTGATCAGGATTTTCTGTAAAGAACATTATAGGACTAATTGGTGAAATTTGAATGAAGTCTATAGTTAGCTAATAGTTAATTATTAACTTCTTGGTTTTGATAGTTGTGTGGCTATGTAAGAGAATGCCCTTGTTTTTGAAAAATACATATTGACATATTTAGAGTAGAGAAGCATCATGTCAGGATTTCACTGGCATTCAGAAAGATGAAGCCAACGTGATAAAATGTTAACATTTGGGGGATCTGAGTAAAAAATATATGGGACTTCTTTGTATTACTCCAAGTTTTCTGTAAGTCTGAAATTATGTCAAAATAAAGTTTTATTTTCTAGAGTGCACAGAGAGAGGAACAATAGCACAACCCACACAAGTCAGAACGCTAAGGCTCAGCCTTCTTCACCCACACTTCCTCGTATCTAAACCCCATTATCTGTGTGAACTTATGCTTCAAACCAGCTTCTCTATATTTCTACCAATTTCAGTCTAACTTAATGATCCCTTATCTATACTGCTGAAATAGCCTAATCAACTTTTATTTCCCTTCAATCTCTGCAGCAATTTATATTTTCAAAAAGTAAATCTAATTATGTCACACCTGCTTCCCATCCCCATCCTTTAAAATATTTGACAGAGGGAATATTCTTTAACAGAGTACCCCTAAAGCCCTACTTACATAGGCTGTTTCCTACCTGTTCGTGGTTTTCACCATGCTTCCTTACTCTATGCTACCTGGCTGCTGTTCCCTGGTGTTCCCTGTTCCCAAATTTTTCCTGTTCCCTGGTGCCTTGGGCCTTTCTACCATTCTCTCTTCCTTGCCCTTACTATCCATCAGCTGTTTCTGTTCATATTTTGTAATCTAACACTTTATCTGGGAAGCCTTTCCTAGAGCTCTCTTACTAGTTATACTCAGTATCTCTTATCAATAGTACTTCTGTTTTCTATCACACATTACTTGCAGTTTTTGAGAATGCCTATAAACTACATCAGGGGCATGGTCCATGCCTGTTCTTGCTCACCACTGTGTCCCCAAGGTATAACACAGTGCCTGGCATATAACTGGCTCTCTATAAAGTTATCAAATGTATAAATGAAAGGGAAGGCAGGAGACAGGAGAGATGCTGGGCCAAGATGTACCTTAAAATGGAATTCAGGAGAAGATTTGGGTAAGTGAGAACTGAAAGACTGGGAGGGTTATCATCAGGACAGGTGAAGAGAAGGTGTGAGTTACACTCTAAATTGCCATGCATCAAGAGTCCACTACAACCTTACAGACACCAAAGAGTAAAAGGAGGAAAGTGTAAAGAAAACTTTTGAGTAAAATTAAATTAAAAGCATCACTTTAGTGAAGGTTAAGGTTTCCCATGTGCTTTTACAAGACAAGGGGGGTGGTGAGTTCCTTTTAGAAGAGATGTGTTGAAATTTGCCTGGTATTTGCTTTAAAATACTCTAGAAAACGAGTGGACACTATTGGAACACCAACACATGCCAGGTATATATACATTTTAAAACCTAACAATTCTAGCTACCCCATTGTAGAAATGAGTTTAGAATTGTCTGCCATCTTATTTTGCTATTTAACGTCTTTCTCTGCATTCTTTTTTTTTTTTCTTTTTTTTTGCGGTACGCGGGCCTCTCACTGTTGTGACCTCTCCCGTTGCAGAGCACAGGCTCAGCGGCCATGGCTCACAGGCCTAGCCACAGCATGTGGGATCCTCCTGGACCGAGGCACGAACCCATGTCCCCTGCATTGGCAGGCAGACTCTCAACCACTGCGCCACCAGGGAAGCCCCTTTCTCTGCATTCTTTATCTTGGATGGCAAGAAATCTTGAGGGCTACCTTAGAATTCTGTTTACTGTTTTTCATGAGGGCTTTAAAAAGTTGCCATTGTTTTTTCCTGCATCTGCTTTTGCTTTCTAGCAATCTGATTCTCATTCCTTTGCAGTAATTTTCCCCTTCTCTGGTAACTTTTAGGATGTCTTCATACTTATGTGCTATATATTTCTTTTTTCATTTGCTTTGATGCTCAAGTGAGTTATTGAAATATTAGAGTTAATATCATTGTGTAAAATATTTTGGCTATCATTTCTTCAAATATTACATCCCATTCATTCTATTCAATCCTTTGTTAACCTATTTTGGTTTGTCCTTTTTTTCTTTTTTTCATATTTCCATCACTCTATTCCTTTGAGTTGTGGAATTACTCTTCCAAGCCAATGATCTTGACTTTTAGATATGACCATTCTGTTATTCAGGGCAGTGAGCAATGATTTTCTCAATTTCAACAATTATACTTCCCATTTCTGAGGTCTCTTGGCCTTTTGCCTCTTTCTCTTGGCAATATTAGTTATTTTGAAGACCTGTAAATCTGTATTCTGTGAACCCATTAACTTTCTTGAGATGGTTCTTCCATTTGTTGTTTGTACCTTTTCTTTGTTTTATGCTACTGATATTCAGATTTTTGGAGTTTTGTGTTCTCATCTTTAAAGTTGATATTCACCATTACAACTTCTGCCTGCTTTTTATGGGATCCTTCTCATGGAAGAGGTAGAAATTTGCACTCTCTACTGTTTTCAGAGGCAGTTATGGATGGGCAGGACATGTTTCAAACAAAGTGGGGCACCTGGGTGTTGCCTTATCTACCCACCCATCCATTTCTCTACTGAAGCCTCAAGGACCCTGATGAGGTGTTGGCAGGTTGGCAAGTGTAGTCATTCTATTAGTTACTGCAGGTAATTCTTTCTTTCCTCCAGGTCTGGAGCTCCTTCGATTTTGATCACATTTTTGTGGCAGTACTTTCCCATGTGCTTTTGCAGTTTGCTTTTCAAATTTCCTAAGGTATTAGGCTTTCAGAGATTGCTCACAAATTCCACTCTACTTAAAAGTCCCTTTTTTTGCATGCTAATATGGATGTAAATGTGCCGATCTGTGCATCTATGTATAAAAATTTTGACTATCATTTTTAGGGTGCTTTGCCATCTTGAAATCTGAGTCCCAGTCACTGTTGGTAGGCCATACTCTTTTTTTCTCAGTGTTGGTGAGAATTTGGCACTTAGGCCTTCATAGATTTTCCCTATCCTTTCCACATCTCCAAACATTTCAAAAAAAGAAGCCAATTTAGTTATTAATCCAGTAGTGGAAATATGGCGTTCAGATAGAGCAACACTCATGGTGAAACTAACATTTATTGCATACTTATGCCAGATATCCTTCTAATGACTATTACAGGAATTTATTTATTTATTTTTACATCTTTATTGGAGAATAATTGCTTAACAATGGTGTGTTAGTTTCTGCTTTATAACAAAATGACACACTTATACATATACTTATGCTCCCATATCCGCCCCCTCTTGCATCTCCCTCCCATCCTCCCTATCCCACCCCTCCAGGCAGTCAAAAAGCACCAAGATTATCTCCCTGTGCCACGCGGCTGCTTCCCACTATCTATCTACCTTACTTTTGGTAGTGTATATATGTCCATGCCTCTCTTTCACTTTGTCACAGCTTACCCTTCCCCCTCCCCATATCCTCAAGTCCATTCTCTAGTAGGTCTGTGTCTTTATTCCTGTCTTACCCCTAGGTTCTTCATGACATTTTTTTCTTCTTAAATTCCATATATATGTGTTAGTATATGGTATTTGTCTTTCTCTTTCTGACTTACTTCACTCTGTATGACAGACTCTAGGTCTATCCACCTCATTACAAATAGCTCAGTTTCGTTTCTTTTTATGGCTGAGTAATATTCCATTGTATATACGTGCCACATCTTCTTTATCCATTCATCCGATGACGGACACTTACGTTGTTTCCATCTCTGGGCTATTGTAAATAGGGCTGCTATGAACATTTTGGTACATGACTCTATTTGAATTATGGTTTTCTCAGGGTATATGCCCAGTAGTGGGATTGCTGGGTCATATGGTAGTTCTATTTTTAGGTTTTTAAGGAACCTCCATACTGTTCTCCATAGTGGTTGTACCAATTCACATTCCCACCAGCAGTGCAAGAGTGTTCCCTTTTTTCCACACCCTCTCCAGCATTTATTGTTTCTAGATTTTTTGATGATGGCCATTCTGACTGGTGTGAGATGATATCTCATTGTAGTTTTGATTTCATTTCTCTAATGATTAAAGATGTTGAGCATTCTTTCATGTGTTTGTTGGCAGTCTGTATATCTTCTGTGGAGAAATGTCTATTTAGGTCTTTTGCCCATTTTTGGATTGGGTTGTTTGTTTGTTTTTGTTATTGAGCTGCATGAGCTGCTTATAAATTTTGGAGATTAATCCTTTGTCAGTTGCTTCATTTGCAAATATTTTCTCTCATTTTGAGGGTTGTCTTTTGGTCTTGTTTATGGTTTCCTTTGTTGCGCAAAAGCTTTGAAGTTTCATTAGGTCCCATGTGTTTATTTTTGTCTTTATTTCCATTTCTCTAGGAGGTGGGTCAAAAAGGATCTTGCTGTGATTTATGTCATAGAGTGTTCTGCCTATGCTTTCCTCTAAGAGTTTGATAGTTTCTGGACTTACATTTAAGTCTTTAATCCATTTTGAGATGATTTTTGTGTACGGTGTTAGGGAGTGATCTAATCTCATACATTTATATGTCCCTGTCCAGTTTTCCCAGCACCACTTATTGAAGAGGCTGTCCTTTCTCCACTGTTCATTCCTGCCTCCTTTATCAAAGATAAGGTAACCATATGTGTGGATTTATCTATGGGCTTTCCGTTCTGTTCCATTGATCTATCTTTCTGTTTTCATGCCAGTACCATACTGTCTTGATTACTGTAGCTTTGTAGTATAGTCTGAAGTCAGGGAGCCTGATTCCTCCAACTCCATTTTTCGTTCTCAAGATTGCTTTGGCTATTCAGGGTCTTTTGTGTTTCCATACAAATTGTGAAATTTTTTGTTCTAGTTCTGTAAAAAATGCCAGTGGTAGTTGGATAGGGATTGCATTGAATCTGTAGATTGCTTTGGGTAGTAAAGTCACTTTCACAATGTTAATTCTTCCAATCCAAGAATATGGTATATCTCTCCATCTATTTGTATCATCTTTAATTTCTTTCATCAGTGTCTTATAATTTTCTGCATATAGGTCTTTTGTCTCCTTAGGTAGGTTTATTCCTAGATATTTTATTCTTTTTTTGCAATGGTAAATGGGAGTGTTTCCTTGATTTCACTTTCACATTTTTCATCATTAGTATATAGGAATGCCAGAGATTTCTGCGCATTAATTTTGTATCCTGCTACTTTACCAAATTCATTGATTAGCTCTAGTAGTTTTCTGGTAGCATCTTTAGGATTCTCTATGTATAGTATCATGTCATCTGCAAACAGTGACAGCTTTACTTCTTTTCCGATTTGGATTCCTTTTATTTCCTTTTCTTCTCTGATTTCTGTGGCTAAAACTTCCAAAACTATGTTGAATAAGAGTGGTGAGAGTGGGCAACCTTGTCTTGTTCCTGATCTTAGTGGAAATGGTTTCAGTTTTTCACCATTGAGGGCGATGTTGGCTGTGGGTTTGTCATATATGGTCTTTATTATGTTGAGGAAAGTTCCCTCTATGCCTACTTTCTGCAGAGTTTTTATCATAAATGGGTGTTGAATTTTGTCGAAAGGCTTCTCTGCATTTATTGAGATGACCATATGGTTTTTCTCCTTCTATTTGTAAATATGGTGTATCATGTTGATTGATTTGCGTGTGTTGAAGAATCCTTGCATTCCTGGAATAAACTGCAGTTGATCATGGTGTATGATCCTTTTAATCTGCTGCTGGATTCTGTTTGCTAGTATTTTGTTGAGGATTTTTGCATCTATGTTCATCAGTGATATTGGCCTGTAGTTTTCTTTCTTTGTGACACACTTGTCTGGCTTTGGTATCAAGGTGATGGTGGCCCTGTAGAATGAGTTTGGGAGTGTTCCTCCCTCTGCTACATTTTGGAAGTGTTTGAGAAGGATAGGTGTTATCTCTTCTGTAAATGTTTGATAGAATTCGCCTGTGAAGCCATCTGATCCTGGGCTTTTGTTTGGTGGAAGATTTTTAATCACAGTTTCAATTTCAGTGCTTGTGATTGGTCTGTTCATATTTTCTATTTCTTCCTGATTCAGTCTTGGCAGGTTATGCATTTCTAAGAATTTGTCCGTTTTTTTCCAGTGTGTCCATTTTATTGACATAGAGGTGCTTATAGTAATCTCTCATGATCTTTTGTATTTCTGCAGTGTCAGTTGTTACTTCTTTTTCATTTGTAATTCTACTGAGTCTTCTCCCTTTTTTTCTTGATGAGTCTGGCTAATGGTTTATCAATTTTGTTTATCTTCTCAAAGAACCAGCTTTTAGTTTTATTGATTTTTGCTATCGTTTCCTTTATTTCTTTTTAATTTATTTCTGATCTGATGTTTATGATTTGTTTCCTTCTCCTAACTTTGGGGTTTGTTGTTCTTCTTTCTCTAATTGCTTTAGGTGCAAAGTTAGGTTGTTTATTCGAGATGTTTGCTGTTTCTTAAGTTGGGATTGTATTGCTATAAACTACCCTCTTAGAACTGCTTTTGCTGCATCCCATAGGTTTTGGGTCATCATGTCTCCATTGTCATTTGTTTCTAGGTATTTTTTAATTTCCTCTTTGATTTCTTCAGTGATCACTTCGTTATTAAGTAGTGTATTGTTTAGCTTCCATGTGTTTGTAGTTTTTACAGATCTTTTCCTGTCATTGATATCTAGTCTCATAGCATTGTGGTCGGAAAAGATACTTGATACAATTTCAATTTTCTTAAATTTACCAAGGCTTGATTTGTGACCCAAGATATGATCTATCCTGGAGAATGTTTCATGAGCACTTGAGAAAAATGTGTATTCTGTTGTTTCTGGATGGAATGTCCTATAAATATCAATTAAGTCCATCTTGTTTAATGTATCATTTAAAGCTTGTGTTTCCTTATTTATTTTCATTTTGGATGACCTGTCCATTGGTGAAAGTGGGGTGTTAAAGTCCCCTACTATGACTGTGTTACTGTCGATTTCCCCTTTTATGGCTGTTAATATTTCCCTTATGTATTGAGGTGCTCCTATGTTTGGTGCATAAATATTTACAATTGTTATATCTTCTTCTTGGATTGATCCCTTGATCATTATGTAGTGTCCTTCTTTGTCTCTTCTAATAGTCTTTATTTTAAAGTCTATTTTGTCTGATATGATTATTGCTACTCTAGCTTTCTTTTTGTTTCCATTTGCATGGAATATCTTTTTCCATCCCCTTTCAGTCTGTATGTTTCTCTAGGTCTGAAGTGTGTCTCTTGTAGACAGCATATATATGGGTCTTGTTTTTGTATCCATTCAGCCAATCTGTGTCATTTGGTGGGAGCATTTAGTCCATTTACATTTAAGGTAATTATCGATATGTATGTTCCTATTCCCATTTTCTTAATTGTTTTGGGGTTGTTTGTTTGTTTTTTTTTTTTTTTGGTCTTTTCCTTCTCTTGTGTTTCCTGCCTAGAGAAGTTCCTTTAGCATTTGTTGTACAGCTGGTTTGGTGGTGCTGATTTCTCTTAGCTTTTGCTTCTCTGTAAAGCTTTTAATTTCTTCATCAAATCTGAATGAGATCCTTGCTGGGTAAGTAATCTTGGTTTCAGGTTTTCTGCTGAAAGATCAGCTGTTAACCTTATGGGGATTCCCTTGTGTGTTATTTGTTGTTTTTACCTTGCTGCTTTTAATATGTTTTCTTTGTATTTAATTTTTGACAGTTTGATTAATATGTGTCTTGGCATATTTCTCCTTGGATTTATCCTGTATGGGACTCTCTGTGCCTCCTGGACTTGATTAACTATTTCCTTTCCCATATTAGGGAAGTTTTCTACTATAATCTCTTCAAATATTTTCTCAGTCCCTTTTTTTTTTCTCTTCTTCTTCTGGAACCCCTATAATTCGAACGTTGGTGCATTTAATGTTGTCCTAGAGGTTTCTGAGACTGTCCTCAGTTCTTTTCATTCGTTTTTTCTTTCTTCTGCTCTGCAGTAGTTATTTCCACTATTTTATCCTCCATGTCACTTATGCGTTCTTCTGCCTCAGTTTTTCTGCTATTGATCCCATCTAGAGTATTTTTAATTTCATGTATTGTGTTTGTAATCTTTGCTTGATTCCTCTTTAGTTCTTCTAGGTCCTTGTTAACTGTTTCTTGCATTTTGTCTATTCTATTTCCAAGATTTTGGGTCATCTTTACTATCATTATTCTGAATTCTTTTTCAGCTACACTGCCTATTTCCTCTTCATTTGTTAGGTCTGGTGGGTTTTTATCTTGCTCCTTCTCCTGCTGTGTGTTTTTCTGTCTTCTCATTTTGCTTATTTTACTGTGTTTGGGGGTCTCCTTTTTGCAGGCTGCAGGTTCATAGTTCCCGTTGCTTTTATTGTCTGTCCCCAGTGGCTAAGGTTGGTTCAGTGGGTTGTGTAGGCTTCCTGGAGGAGGGGACTAGTGCCTGTGTTCTGGTGGGTGAGGCTGAATCTTTTCTTTCTGGTGGGGAGGTCACCGTCTGGTAGTGTGTTTTGGGGTGTTTGTGGCCTTATTATGATTTTAGGCAGCCTCTCTGCTAATGGGTGGCATTGTGTTCCTGTCTTGCTAGTTGTTTGGCATAGGGTGTCCAGCACTGTGGCTTGCTGGTCTTTGAGTGAAGGTGGGTGCTGGTGTTGAGATGGAGATCTCTGGAAGTTTTTCACTGTTTGATATTATGTGGAGCTGGGAGGTCTTTTGTTGACCGGTGTCCTGAAGTTGGCTCTGCCACCTCAGAGGCACAGCTCTGACTCCTGGCTGCAGCACCAAGAACCTCCTCAATTTAGGATGATTCGTTGTCTGTTCATGTATTCCACAGATGCAGGGTACATCAAGTTGATTGTGGATCTTTAATCCACTGCTTCTGAGGCTGCTGGGAGAGATTTCCCTTTCTCTTCTTTGTTCTCAGAGCTCTGGGTCTCAGCTTTGGATTTGGCCCCGCCTCTGTGTATAGGTCACCGGAGGGCATCTCTTCTTCGCTTAGACAGGACAGGGTTCAATGAGCAGCCGCTTCGGGGAGTCTGGCTCACTCAGGCCAGGGGGAGGGAGGGGCACGGAGTGCGGGGCGAGCCTGCAGCAGAGGCTGGCTTGACGTTGCACCAGCCCGAGACATGCTGTGCACTCTCCCAGGGAAGCCATCCCTGGATCCTGGGACCGTGGCAGTGACGGGCTGCACAGGCTCCCCGGAAGGGGGCCGTGTACAGTGACCTGCACTCCAACACAGGACTCTTGGCGGCGGTAGCAGCAGCCCCAGCATCCCACACCCGTCTCTGGGGTCCGCGCTTTCAGTCGCGGCTTGCACCCATCTCTGGAGCTCCTTTAAGCAGCGCTCTTAATTCCCTCTCCTTGCTCACCAGGAAACAAAGAGGGAAGAAAAAGTCTCTTGCCTCTTTGGCAGGTCCAGACTTTTTCCCAGACTCCCTCCCAGCTAGCTGTGGTGCATTAGCCCCTTCAGGCTGTGTTCACGCCGCCAGCCCCAGTCCTCTCCCTGCGCTCTGTCCGAAGCCCGAGCCTCAGCTCCCAGCCCCGCCTGCCCCGGTGGGCGAGCAGAAAAGCCTCTTGGGCTGATGAGTGACAGTCAGCACCGATCTTCTTTGTGGAAATCTCTCTGCTTTGCCCTCCGCACCCGTTGCTGTGCTCTCCTCCGTGACTCGGAAGCTTTTCCCCTCCACCACCCATGGTCTCCGCCTGCGAAGGGGCTCCTAGTGTGTGGAAACGTTTACTCCTTCACAGCTCCCTCCCACTGGTGCAGGTCTCATCCTTATTCTTTTGTCTCTGTTTATTCTTTTTTCTTTTGCCCTACCCAGGTATGTGGGGAGTTTCTTGCCTTTTGGGGGGTCTGAGGTCTTCTGCCAGCGTTCAGTAGGTGTTCTGTAGTTGTTCCACGTGTAGATGTATTTCTCATGTATCTGTGGTGAGGAAGGTGATCTCCGCGTCTTACTCTTCCGCCATCTTCCCCGGAAGTTGACCACAGGAATTCATTTAATCCTCACAATCTGACAATAGCTCCTATTATCCCTATTTTACAGATAAGGCAACTTAGGCACAGAGATATTAAGTGACTTAAAGTTTTAAAAAAATTCATTGCTTTAAAAAAGTGAAAGAATGGTGCTAGGCACTGTCAGATTGATGAAATCTGGTCACTGCTCTCAAGAGATCCCAGTCTGTTGTATTCTATAATCTTACTTAGTCCTGAGTTGTTCCCAGATTTAAGGCAAGCAGGAACTAACTTAAGTATTCAGATCATATTCAGTCAAGATTTAGAGATCTGAACAAATCTTCTCTGTAAAATTCTGTAATTTAGAAGACTGTGAGATCACCTTTCCTCTTTATCCTCTTCAAATAATGGAGCAACTATAGGAACTTGGGCACTTCCTGAAGATGTTTTTATGAATCTTAGTTTGGTTAGTTTCAGCTTAGGAGTATTTCATCTTCCTATGTAAGTATTTACTTCATTATATATAATTTTGAACTGGTATATTAATATTCTGCAATGTTACAAAGTAAAAAGAGGTTAACATGCTCATTATATTTGTGTTAAGGAACTAAAACTTCACATTTTTCTTTCCTTTTCAGTACATAATACTTCTCTGAATCAATGGAGAAATGGATATTCTCCTATATGCAAGCCTCAAATGAGGTCAGAATCTTCTGAACAGCTGTTACAGGGAAGAAAGAAAAGACACTTGAGTGAAACAGCATTAGGTAGGTTAAAATGAGGACAGGAGCACTAGTACTAAAAACTGAAAATAAAAAATTCTGATCTCCAAAGAACCTCTGCCTCATGGGATTTATAATCTAGAACAGTCACTAATTACACAAAACATCCATGGTTCTATGAACATTAAACAGCATATTCATGTAGTCAATTCAGAATTATTTGTGGCCTGGGAATCCATCCACTTTATAAGTTAAGGATTTCCTTCCTCTGTTTCCTAACTAGAGTTATCTTCTACTAACTGTCCTCCTGGACAGTAGTCTCCAACATTGTGTTCTAGACTCAAAATATGTCAGTACAAGGTTGCCTTTTAGGTATTTATTACCATTTCTGGTACCTATTGTGGAGATGTTGATTTCACTAAAGCTTCCTCAGAATTTTGATAAACTGGGTGAGATTCATCTAAGGTAACTCAACCGCCTGACTGAATTCCCCTTAGGAACGTACAGTTCCAAGATGAATAGAGATATCTCTGAAACTAGAACTCTGCTAGTAATACAAAGTGGGTTTGTTATGGGGATTTGGGACAAGATAGTTTCAACAGTTATTGCAAATAATGATAAAAAATAAAACTGGAAAGATGTGTATTAAATAACAAATTATCTGTATACTCTATTTGTTCTTATTCATTGTTCCAGTGGATCTAACACTATATACATTAGTCAAGTATGTCTGAGGTATAGTATGTCAATACACCCAGTAAATTAGAAACTATTTACATCCAAGATGTACTTAACTGTAATTATACATGGTGGCTTTAACATATTTATCAGTATGGCCTCTAGAAATCCCACCATAACAGACCAAAGTCATACCTAATATCACACTATCTGATCAACTAGTGTGGAACAAAATTAAACTCCCACCCACATTCAGAGATATCACTATGCTTTTTTGGTGCCTTAACCTTAAGATAACCAACAGTCATCTAGCTTTTGAGGAACTTTCATACATCTTTGCCAAAATATAGGAAAACCTGTATCTCTTAATATAAAAATGCATTATGAAAAAATACACATTACCTAAGATGTAAACTGTTTTACTTGAATTGATAGAACTTTGAGCTAGATGGGAACACAGGAATAGAATGAGTAAAATGCTATACTACAAAGAAGTAACTAGACAGCTCTCTAGACAACAACCATTTTCAATATATGGATATTGATTTGAAGAAACAACTAGCCAGAAAGGACATTTTTAAACAACTGGAATAATATAAATATGAACTGTGTATTAAATTTTACATTACACAGGAAAATATTTTTCAAGATCTGTACTAAAGTAAAATAAACAAGGGCAGTAAGAAAATAAACATATACTCACTAATAGACACAAAACAAATGGAGAAAAGGAACATGGAAGAGACATCTAACAAAGTTGGAAGTAAACTTAACTTTGTTATCAATATTCTGAAAAGAGAAATTTCATTCCTGAAACAGCATGTTATAATAGGAGAAACATTTTCAGAAATCAGTAGTCAGGAGATCAAGTTAAGGAAATCTCCCAAAAAGTAGAACGATATGAAAAAAAATGAGAATAGACAAGAAAATTAAGAGGTAAGTCTTAGAAATTCAACCTCTGAATAAGTTACAGAAAACATGAACAGAGTAAAGGGAGATTAAGATTAAAGAAAGATATGCTGGATAAAAACTGTCAAGACCCCAGAAAATGGAAATTGTGGAAGGACTGTGCCTAAGATTTTTATTAAATTTCCTTAATTTTTTCATTTTTGATACATGAATTTAAAAAAATAAAATCTAAACAGATCAAGAAACACATGTTACCAAACTAGGAAAACAGAAATTCTAATACCTACCAGTTACACTTAATGTATGACATTCTCAATGGTTTTTTCCATGGCAGGAGAAAGTAGATTTGAAGAATTTGCTATTCAACACACAGAACCAGGATCCCAGAGCAATTTTACTGCAGTTACTAATGTCAATGTTATATCAAGAACCCAGAATTCATCATCACAAGTAGGTTTTTGTACAGTGAACTTTAAAGTAGCTTTATGACCTTTAAACCTGGCAGATCTGGTGGGGGGAGGGGAACTTGCTATAGATATTTTGTTAATCTATAACAGCCTTACTTACTAGCACATAATTAGCATATTCAGAATTATCTTATTAAGAAGCAATAAATTTGATTAAACTTTTTTTTTTTTTACTAGGGAAGCTAATTGTACATTAATCCTTGGTTATGGCTTTTTTCGTATGTTAAAAACTTTAAACTTTATCATAACCATCCCTACTTCTTGACATGATGCTAAGTATAATCTTGCTAATAAGAATCCAGCACTGTGTTCTTACTTTGTTCTGTTTCATTACCTGGTAGGGAGTAGAGGTGAAAACGTGGGAGGATTTAGAGAAAACAGCATGAAGCTCAGGGACCCAGGAACACATAAATGAAGATTGTAAAAATGATCTTTATTAAATGGCTCACCAAACATTTCATAGCCTTTCCTAATAAAAAATGAGTTAAAAGATCATTTAACTGACATTTAGGGTGCTTTATGGTACACTTTTCTGATAAGTTTTGTATTTTAAGGCATTCATACTTTAATGGTCTTAAAAATAGGCCTGAAGGTGTCCACACACAAATGTATTGGTTCATAAAAGATACATATACTTTGTTTTTCTTAACATTTTATACTCAGATTTCATAACAATGTATAAAACTTAAAGGCACTGCCATGTTATCTTTATATAACTCGTAAAAAGAGAGTATCATTACAGGTAACCAAATACTATTGTAAAACTACAATCCTATCTTGCAGAATACTGCACGACGACGATTGCGAAGTGAGAGCTCTTATGATATAGATAATATTGTGATTCCCATGTCATTAGTGGCCCCAGCTAAATTAGAGAAACTCCAATATAAGGAAATAGTTACTCCAAGGTATGTATACTGACATTCTTTAATTTTCCTTTTTTTGAATAAACTTAAATTTTCAGTGGACTTAAAATTTTATTTAATGAAAGAAAGATGCTCCTTTCTGCCTTCCTCCCAGTTATGGTTACATGGAGGGAAAATGGTGAAAGAAACTTTAACATTACTCATGCTGAAAAACAGTGCCATATAGTAGCACTACTTTCTCAGGTTTTAAGAAATGGAAATTCCCAATACTTTAGCACTTTTAGAGTGTTTTTTCATTCAATATTTAGTTTTCTATTGTAGATATGGTACTAAAAGGTACTTTAGGGATGTAAATAATTACACTAACAGATAATCTTTGCTCTTTAAAATGGAGATATGCACAAGGCTACAGAGATCAAAGAAAGCAACTACCTTTGCATAGAGTATTCGCAGTGTAAGATGATAACACCTGTGACAACCTGTGCAAGGCTAAGCCAGAGACTGAGGTTTTGTGAAGGGTGATAAAGGAAATGAAGGCTCGAAAAGTTGTCACGAGACTGTGGATGTCCTTGAATGCCATACACAGATCTGTTTCCTGCTGGCAGCAAAGGCAAATTTTTTAGTCATGATGAAAGAGGTTTAAGATTATTAATCTGGCACCAAGTAGTAATAGAAAAGGATGGAAACAGAGACAAGAGCTGGTTGACAATTATAGTAATTCCTACCCATCTCTATTCTAACTAATTTGATTATTTTATTCGTAATTGCTTTGAGGCACTGAGAGAACTCTTTAATACTCTAGGAAGTATTATGAGAATTTCTGCAAGGAATCTGTTGACATATTCTACATTAAGTAAAGAAATAACATTTGTGGTTAGATGTTCTATAGCAACAGTGTTTTCAATTTACACTGGTAGGCTGGAGCCGGCTGGCTGACCGGGTTGTTTAGTACGTAGGGATTCTGTGATACGGCTGTTAAACTCACAAGAGGCCATGATGGGAATCTTCACACAAAGAAATTGGCAAATGCTAAAAATCAGAGCTTTTTTCCTCTTTATTTTCTGAGCCAGTTTGTCAGCATACCACTAACTTATTTCAAAATTAGTACATTCTTAGGTATAAAACGCAACTATGTAGAAGAGACTGTTTATTGTAAGGCCAAAAGTAAAGCCTCATCTTCTCCTGTCCTCTTCTCATAATGCAAATATGTTGTCTCTTTTAAAAGATAAAGTACTAAGATACAACCATTTGAATTACGGAAATCCCAAAGAAAGAAAACACTAGTATAATAGCTGTGCTTACAGACTAAAATTGCTACATTTATATAGATTAACAAAAGCTGTTTGAGATTTGTTTGTATCTTCAACAGCTGGAGGACGGTTGTTCTTCAGCCTCTGGATGAATATAATTTGGGTGAAGAAGAGGTAAGCTGCCTTTCACTTACTGCACTTAATATATTATGAAGCCTGCTTCATTTTTTTCCCCATGTGCTTAATTTGGTATTTGAGGAACATACACTGATTTTTTTTAATTTTCAAAACTTATGAAAAGAAAGTTCCCCTTTAAGGATATTAATTTGATTAGGAAAGTGTTTTGTGCAAATTTGGCTACAAAGATAAAATGTATAAATAAAGAAAAGCAAAAACAAAACATACCATTTCCTTACATGAGTTGTTGAAATATTGAATTTATGTGAATATATTCAATTCCCAGTATTAGTCATATTTTTCTGCATGGTATTTAGTTTAATAGTCAAGCCTACAATTCCATATGCAAAATCTTGCGAACAATTGCTTTTGAATTTGGAAAATTTTGGATTTTAGAAAGTAATGTGGTACATATATCATGTAATACATGTAGGGAGTCTAGGACAGTTCTCATAATCAAATATTAATGTTTCTATAGTGAAATATTAATAGAAAGTAGAATAGCCCCACATCATTTCAGATAAGATTGTGTCACCAAATGAATTATGAAAACTTGGTTTTTTCAGATTTTTTGAATTACAGGAAAGGGATTGTGGACCTGTATGGATAAAACTTATAGTAAGACAAGAAAAATTAAAGGGAAAGATACTGTATAACCAAACTAATTCAAAGTGATAGTCTGAAGCAGATATTATATAAGACACTGTTTCCATTACAGTCTTTCTGTGCCAACTGATCATGTTTTTCAACTACCAAAATTTACTTTTTAATGCCCTTCCCTCTTTTCATGCACCCTTCCCTAGTTCAGAATGACCCTAGCCAGAAACACAACGGAGCCTTAGAACTCCAGATAAGTAACTCATTAAACTAATTCTCATTTACCTCAGACAGTTTTACTTTCTTTGATATTAATATGTTCCACGAACAGTATACTCCGTAAGGGGCAATCAATACAAAGTTTTGGATGAATAAAGCATTAAGGATTTTTTACATAAGTGGAAAGCACTGTGAACCTATATGTACTCAAGGTACTATAAGTATTCTAGGTAAGTCTTCAAACATGACCCAACAGTAAAAAAGTTTTAAACTCCCTCTTTTTAGGAATTTGAACCTCCTCTCATAACATTTGTTCTCTGACTTAGACTGCATTTATTTTAGTTTTCTTCTTGTTGTTCTCCTGATGAGGAACTCTGACACCTGTTCTCATATTTCAAAATGTTTCTGATAAAAGCAAAACTTTTCATTTCTAATTCCAGATAGAAGACCTCTCTGATGCAGTCTTCTCCCTAAGACACAAAAAATATGAAGAGAAAGAGCAAGCCAGATGGTCACTATGGGAGCAAAGCAAGTGGCATAGAAGAAACAGCAGGCAAGTGTTGTAAATTTAAACCCCAAAACCATGGAATCCATGTGAAATCTCCAATAATTCTGCATAATAACGAGGGAGACCACTGAAAATGAAGAAAACATACTATATAACATCTGCTGTTTGTGCCCTAGAAGTGAAACACTGCTTATACTGAGTTTACATTCAAAATATATTCAGGCTAATTACATAATGATGAAAGGAGTTTTATATTTTACTCCACTCAATTTCTCATGCTAATTGTCAGCCTCAGTAATAGATTTAACTGAGCAAACAATATGAAAAATTCTCCATAAATAGGTCATTTCAGTGTACTGTAATGGTGGACCTAACACTAGGGATTAGAATCTGGGTAATCTGTAACAAAGCCACTTCAGAAATGTTTTTCTTAAAAAGAAACAAACCAAAAAACCCTCAAGAAACCTATCCAGGGTAAAAAAGCAAATCGCCTAAAATACTTGGAACATGACTTTGAGGGAAGGGGGGATAAATCCTAACAATATAATCAGTAGTCATGTATTTGAGAAAATACCTGGTATTTATATTTAATTGGACTATTTTTAATATAGCCAAAACTCAAAATGCAAGATCATGTTGAAATCTGACAGTCACTTTAGTGTGGAGCATCTCTCATTTATTATTTGTAAAACACATTTCTCTGTTTAGGTCTCAAGATACCCAGATTTGTTACAGAGCCTTATTCTAAGAGTTACCCTAACATACATGAGATTCTGTTCTCAACTTTCTCCACATTCCAGAGGTACAGTTTTCCAGAAGGACAGAGGAAAATGGGAATCGAGTCCTTCATAGACGACATTACGATAATCATAGATACTCTGGGAACTCAGACTGTAAGAGTCAAGTAACTGTCTTTTCCTGTTTTCTGGAAAAAAACAAACAAACAAAAAAAAAACCCAAACTGTAACAAAACAAAATCACTATAATAATTTGGCAAGAGATTTCATAAAATACTATTCAAGTCTTTGAGATGTGAGGATAATAACATCGGGAAGACCAGCAGATGAATTTTTTAAAATCTTTTGGGCAGAGCTGTTTGAAAAAAGCTACCAAGTTCAATTGACTTTATGAACGATACCTTAGGTTGTTCATAAAATGTTAAGACATCAACAAATAATTACATATTTTCTTGATTTTCTTGCTAGAGCTTACAGTAAAAATGTTGAAGGACAGGACTTGCTTTTGAAAGAATACCCTAACTACTTCAGTGGTGGGCAGCACTGTGCTGCTGAGAGTCCCGCCGGGCCTCCTTCAGAGAGCCAGGACCCCAGTGCACACACCTCACCTTCAGTAAGTCAGAGTCCAGAGATCAAGGTAGGAGTGTTATACGTAACTAGTTAAACCTCCTTTTAATTGACTTTTAAAAACTTGTTTATAGAATTGCTTATTGATAATTAAGGAGTCATCATTACATAACAGATTCAGTATGACAGTCCAGTACAGAATGCTGGGTGTAGGAATCAGAGGCTCTGTGTTCCAGCATTCTAGTTCCATCACTAACTACAGATACTTCCCTGACCTTTTATGTAACACGTCAGTACCTAATTCCACCTGTTCACTTATGTGTTAGAAAATGGGAATTCTATCAGTTTCATTACAAACCAAATCGGATTAAACAGAATGACACCTGGCACATAGTAAATGTTAGATATTTCTCTTCCCCTTAGAAAAGATTTTTACTTGTCTCCCCATTTGTCCAGTTTTAACCCCAATGGGAGCGTTTTCTAACACTGCATCTATAAAGTTCTTGTACTTTTCTTCATCAGTAGGTGTTGGAAAAGAAGAACCATATCTAGAAACAAGAGAGTAGAGACAATAGAAATTAACAGGCAAGTCATAGAAAGCACAGGGAAAGAAAAGTCAATAGGCGTCTGTAATAATGATGGGATGAAAATGGAGATACTGAGGAAGACGATCCAAACACTTTTAAAGGGCCTTCCCCAAAGTGCTCCTAGGCTGAAAATGAAGACCAGTGCCCTAATGGCAGCGTTTCCCTCTCCGTGAAAGAGGCAAAGTGAAAAAAATGATTCCCAAAGGTCCCTAAGTAATCCTCAGTACGTTCCACTTTGAGTTGCTAGATACTCAGGACCAAATGAGAATTTGTACTTTTATGTGCTAAAGAACAGAACTATGGTTACTACAAAACGGACAGCTACAGATTGAGACATGAACTTAAACAAATTAGTTGAAACTTAACTGAAAACGTTTTCTCTTTCAGTCTTTGGGGTGGGAACGACGGGCTTTTCCGCTGAAAGATGAAGACACAGCAGCCTTATTATGCCAAGATGAAAAAAATGATCAGATGGAAAGATCAAGCCCAGCTTTCCATGGTGAAGTCTTCTGTCCCAGCGCACCAGAGAACGGCCACCATCCACAAAGGCAGGCGGACGGAATGGAGGAACACAAAACCCTTGGTCTAGGACTTACTCAACTCACGTTAAGAAAAATCAGTGACAGGGAACAGGTTAAGAAAACGATGTAACTGAATGGGAAAACAGGAGAAAAAATAAGCCCTGTTCCCCCACCCCCTCCACAGTCACAATTCCAGAGTAACAGCATGTAGTGCAGATGCATGTATTAATCTTTTGTGCTGTTTATGAAACAGGCAAGTTATGTCTCATTTTCCTTCCTGAACCACAGGAGTAACTAGCTTTTCACCTACAGACAATTGCTAGTCATTTGTGTTTGATGCAGATCACAAGCACCAGAAAATTAACTGCTGCAATTTGATGTCAAATCACATTACTGGGTAAATAATAATTTTTAAACAACTTATACCCACACCCACATATACCTATGCATCAAATGACAGCTCTTCTTTTTCTATACACGTGGTTATTCTTTAAATTGCCTCAGAAATATATTAAGAATATAAAATACATGTGTATAGAGTATACATGCATACATATACACACATATAAGTAGTTTTAAAAAACACTGCCAAGTGACCACTCCACTTGAAAATGCACGTATGAACTACCCCATGAAATATCAGCTGAACCATAAAGAAACACAGATTTCCAATGGTGTTGAACATCTGTAAGCCTTGACTATGGAGAAGGAATTTTTTTAAAAAAACACATTTAACCAATAGAAGTTATTTATGGAAATTTCTATACCAGATAACACAATACTCCTTCATTTGAAATCACTGATATCTGTTGGGTTAAACACAGGTTATTTTCTATTCACTCCTAACAGAGTAAGAAAAGCAAAGTAGTTAAATATTGTTGTATTTTAAAACTATCACACCTTTAAAAACTCAACTTGAGTTTTATCTATTTTATGTATCTCATGAAGAGAAAACACCCAACTTAAAATGAGCAACAGACAGGAAATTCCTGTTAGTATATTATTGTACTTTTAGTTATTTTGGTCATTCCCTACCACTTCTTACTCTATTCAAATAAGCATCTATCCTAGAGTGAGAAATAAAATTCTTAAAAGGTTAATGCTTCAATATTGGATACTGGAGTGTACATTAAGTAAAATTCCTTTTGACACTATTACATCATTTTGTTATATGTAAAAATTGAGGACAATTTATATGAATCACTTTTTCTCATGTAAAAAAGATTTATTCAAGTTGTAGTACCCATATAACTGACAATCCTAGCCAACTGGCCTAATCTGGGGGATCTGACACTAAGTTTTTGTTAGGGATTAGAAATTGTACTAGTCCCTTTAAAGAAGAAAAAAATTTCAAGTTCAGTGCTGAAAAATTTTGCTTGTAGTTTTACTGTACATTTATATTTTAAAAAAGAAAACAAAAGCCAGAACAACCCAAGTTGTCCAGACAAATAAACTGAATTTTTTTTTGTCATGACTGATGTTATAATCTTCTATGTAAGTTTTTTTAATTAAAGTTATTTCTATATGCCTTGTGTTGTCTGATTTGATTAAATGTCACCTATGCGTGTGGCACAAGCCTTTCCTAAGCCAAAATAAAGAAAAAAAAAACAGTAAGAAATAAGTTTTTACCTTGTAACACAGAAGAAACCAGGCAAGCTCTATTCTATGCTTAAGTGTTAACATTCTTATTTTCCAAACCTTATTTCTCAAAACTCACTCATAGTAGCCTGAAAAATATTTAATGACACTGGTCCTGTTATCTCTTGCCATGTGTATTACACAGCAAGATTATTTACAAGAACGAAGTAGCTAATATGTATCTATTGTCAAAGTGTAATTTGGGACACAATCATAAATATTTAGTTTACAGATTAACCCTGTACCTTGCCATATATTAGCCTACCTGGTCTTTCTTGGATTAATAAAATATATATCCTTGGAGTCAAAATCCATAGTTGCAGAATATTCTCAGCCATCTGGTTTTGCTACAGGGTAAAGCTAGACTGGAAATAAGAGAACGTTAAGTAAAAGAAGCTTCCTTTGCTTAATCCACCTCCCAAGGGCTCCATCTGTAAAAAGAGTACAGAAATACTATTCTTTACTGGATCCTTTCCACGGTACCAGCCTATTGAGCTTTATTTAGTATCTTCATTTTTTAAATGGGGACAAACATACCTGTCTTACCATTCATAGGACTGATTTGTGGGTTTAATGAGATTATATCATCAACATACTTTATAATCTACAAAGCATACATTTATATAATGATAGCTACTTTGTATTGAGCATCCTCAAATTCTACTACCCTACAATTCTAGGAATAGTAGTGGAAGATTTACGTATATAATTAATAGTATCTCTTAATCCTCAACACAACCCCCCACTGTTGTTATGATTACATTCAATACATAAATCAGTTAATAATCAGCTCAAAGAGGTTGGTTGGATTGGTTTGCTAAGGTCAAACAAATAGAAAGGGGAAGAGAGTCAGGATTCAACTTAATATTACTTCCAAATAGAGGCCTTCCTTTCCTTTTAGCATAGAGCTAGGAAAACATTTTATGTCCTTCAGAACAGCAGGTGTGATTAAGAAAAAGGGGAAATGGGGTTGGTGGAGGGTGGGTAGGGGGTGGGGGAAGCACCACTGAATAACCTGCCGCTATAGCAAAGTTAACAAAGAAAACACCCTGATAAAACTTGTGCTTGCTTTTTACAACAGACCACCTGAAAATCCCTGGACTTCATAATACACTGTTTTTTTTATGTATCAAATATAAGGTGCAAAGTAAAAAATAGATGTTTTCAAAGCTAGAAGAGCCATCCATCCCAGCCAGATCCAAACTTAGTTGTTATCATGCAAATACACAAATCAAAAATGACACGAAACAGGAAAAACAGGACTTCCTTTGCTTTCAGAAAAGCCAAGAAGCGAAGAAAACTCTTCTTAGAAATTCAGAAAAAAAATTTTTTTCATAGTAGCTAGTATGCCTTCCTTAGTCATTAAGACACATTTCTGTTCATAACCTTGATACAGCCATATTTTTTACTCTTTATAAAAATCAAGTCTCCCAGTAAAAATGGAATTTTGCCACACTAATCTTTAAATTCCTCACTGAAAACGTAATACACACCAATTTCTAACCTCTTGGAACATTCTGCAAAATGGATTTTAGTCACTGGAATGAATAATTGCTTGGAAAAGCAGCACTGCCTCAACTGTGGTACGATTTGGTAGTCAATATTCTTGTTTTCCAATAAAAAGGAGATCTCATAAGCAGAAACACTGGACTCCTTGTGGTTTCATCGATCGAGAGAACGTTTCTGAGCAGCTTCTGAGCAAACATTTCTTAACAGGTTGATCACAGATCTGGGGTCTTCACTCCTCATAATGGCACTGCCAGACACAATCATGTTAGCTCCTGCCTGGAAGAAGTAAACACTTAAGGTTATGCCTCAAAGGAAGATGCAGAAAAACCTAAAACAATTCCTGGACTAGAGTTTCTTCTACGCTTGCAGCTGGCAGTCAGCACTTTAATTGTACAAAAGCCACTTCAAGATGAACATACTTAAGCAGCTAGTTCAATGAAAACAGAAAATGCTTAAATGAGGATGTGAAATTATTCTTAAATGTGTCTAAGAAATCACTGACTTTTTGGTAACCCCCTCTAAATAAACTACACTGCATCTTTGCTAATAAACCTTTAATTCTTAAATCTATTAAGGTCTTCCCCTATATACCAATCCCTCACAGCTCCTAAAAAATCAACCTTTTCATCTCTGAATTATGTATAAGAATTGGTAGGTAGTCTAAAAGGACAATTATTGCTAAAATGTGAAAGAATCCATAAAACAGGGCAACATTAAATTATTTCTCATGTGAGGCCAGAAGGAACAGAACTTCTTATATATGCTTCATTGCATTCCAGAATGCTTTTGAGGTGGCTTCAAAAAGATTTTCAAGATGTTTTTCAATATGAAAGCAAAGAAGTCAGAGTAAAACCAAGTAAGATGAGTTCAAATTTATCTCTGAGATTCCTAGGATTTGCCTCAAGGAGGGAAACCCAATCTATTATGTAATTCAGTGCTAAAAGAAAGGGAGGACTGTCAGGAGAACCACTGAAACTAAGGAAAATTTCTCCAATTA
Source organism: Mesoplodon densirostris (assembly GCF_025265405.1). Classification (NCBI taxonomy): domain Eukaryota; kingdom Metazoa; phylum Chordata; class Mammalia; order Artiodactyla; family Ziphiidae; genus Mesoplodon; species Mesoplodon densirostris. The sequence continues at coordinate 27,706,245 of NC_082668.1, forward strand.
GAGACACTCACCCTATGATACAGCACACTACATCTTTAACAACGTTCCTCATAAAAAAAGAAAAAATACTAGTTTTATAGGGTTACAACCTAACATGCCTCGTAACGTAAGCAAGAACTGCATTAATGACAAAGCACAGTTCAGTAAAAAAGAATTCCACAAGGGGTCAAAGGATACATGCTCACTAATCGTCTGGCCAGCACCTCCTCCCTATTGATCACAGTCAAGCTTTTGATAAGTATCAAGCAGGAAAGTGTGGCATTTATACAAAACACTGAAAGTGCAGATTAGACCATGCTGTTTAATAAAAGCAGGTCACATAAACTTTAATCACCTGCAATGCTACAGGGAGGGCTGGTATCCTTTTACGGAGTTCAGGAGCCTAACTCAGCCTAGCTAGCCACTTGGAAAAAAAAAGTCATCCCACTTCTATAGAGGGACAGATTTAGTAGCTTGCAAGGGACAAATAGTAGCTAATACACCTAAGTTCTGCAGAATAACATTCTTTTTCCCCTTTACAAGCAGGTATGTTTTCTTTCCCTATTTTGGAAAACTGTCTCAAAGGCCCTGGAATGTTTCAGTGATATTCCACAGGCTGGCATTCAGCTTATTCCTTTCCAAAGAATTTTTTCATCATTACTGAGATAACCAGGACTTACTATTTAATGATTATGTGGTTTCAGAATATTCACTTATCGCTCTTTATTTTCCTGGTTTTACATTTAAACCAAAAAATACTTTTCTAAGAAAGAAAGCCTATTTAGGAAGTCTCTTTGGCAGACAAGACCTGTCCTGGCATTACATTTGATAGGAAATTGGTCTTGGTTGCAGCCAAGCAGTCTCACCTCTGCACATTTATGGATGGTGTCAGGACCTACTCCACCATCAACCTCAATGTCCAAAGACGGGAACTGGGTCCTCAACCAGTGAACCTAGTTATACACAAGGAAATAAGTGACTAAGTGGATAGACAAAGGGAAAAACACCAAATAAAAAAATCACATAGCTGATATTAGCTACTAAAATATGACTCCAAATGTCTCAGACAATAACGTTATATCAATACAAATTATGATTGGGGAAAACCACCTTTTAATGTACTGTAACAAACTAAGTTTTATAAAAGCAAGCTTTGTTCTGTTTGGCAAATGGCATTCAATTTGTCATGGCTTTGCAGAAAATATACTTCACAGAAACAAGACAAAGACAAAACCCTCAATATTCAATGAAAACTCCCAAGAGATCTCAAGGTTACAGAGATAACGGTTTTGAAAAAAATTTTCAAGACTAAGATGTAGTATCTTTTATGATCTCCAAACGTAAATCTCTTGGGGCATTTCTCATACTGTATTCCAATGATATATAGGCATCCTCATCTCCCCACCTTCAGAACAGTACAGGTCTAAACATACAAGTAGTCCAATAAATGCTTACTGAATGAACTTACAGAATAAAAGCCTTACCCCAGAACCAAATACTTCTTTTACCTTTGGCATCATATCTTCCATGAATTTCTGCCCTCCAAACCCAGGTTCCACTGTCATAACCAAGGCCATATCTATCTGATGAGCCCATGGTGCCAAATACTCAACTGTAGTTCCTGGTTTGATAGCAAGGCCAACCTGTAACAGAGACAAATTTGCTATATCACATCAATAATTATTTCCGTATTACATTACTGTTGCATATCAGGCACAGTAGAAAGGTCTATTCTTAAAGTATAGAATACATACATAAATGGAATACATAAACTGTGCAGACTGTAATTACTTTTTAAAAAAAAGTCAACAAGACTGTCAAAAGTAAATGTTTCTAAAAGGTAGAAACTTTCAGAAAACATTAGTGGAATGTATTAATCTTATCTGACAAACAAGTTATACTTAAACTCTATCTTCAAACCTGACGAATAGCTGCCTAAGTCCAGTCTTCTCCACCTATCATTTCAGGTCTTCCACCAAATCTTCCCAACTCTGAGAATAAATAGTATAAAACGTTACCATTGGGCTTCCCTGGTGGCGCAGTGGTTAAGAATCCACCTGCTGATGCAGGGGACACAGGTTTGAGCCCTGGTCCGGGAAGATCCCACATGCCTCGGGGCAACCAAGCCCATGCGCCACAACTACTGAGCCTGTGCTCTAGAGCCTGCGAGCTACAATGAGTGAGCCCGCATGCCTGTGTTCTGCAACAACAGAAGCCACGGCAATGAGAAGCCCGTGCACCACAATGAAGAGTAGCCCCTGCTCGCCACAAGTAGAGAAAGCCCACACACAGCAACGAAGACCCAACACAGCTAAAAATAAATAAATAAATAAATTTATTTTAAAAAGAAAAACATTACCATCACTGTTGAGCTCTCACCTTCATTCCATTCTCCCGAATGTCTTTGATCAAAGCCCCCGGGTTCTCGGTAGCCTCGAGATGAAAAGTATATTGATTGGCTCCTGCTACAGCCATTGGTTTTACCCACTGTTCTGGCCTGGACACCATCATATGCATGTCTGGAAAGAAAAGACGTATCCCCTAAGTATTACTATAAGGAAAACAGCTGGCTCATATTATTGAAGCCAGCCTGGAGTTTTTGCTGTTTCAGATATGAACTCTTCTGGTATCATGGTAATTGTTAAATATACAGAAGTTACACTTCTGTATAGATAACCTCCCTTCACCCTGAAGATAAGGCTTTGGTTAAACTCATTTACCAAAAAAAAACTCAATTTTTCCACAAAAAGCATATGGCGCAGTTTATGAAAATAACTAGATACCAGGAAACCTAGGTCCTGGGCCAGGAAATCCCATTCTAAAAAACTTAAAGAAGTCGTGTTATCTATGTGGACTGGCTTCCTCGTTTATAAAATAAGAAGCTAAATTAAGTGGTTCTCCCCAACAATATTTTATTGAGCACTCGCCACACCATTAACTTTTCTAGGCCACAGGGGTACAGCAAACAACAGACAAAAATCTCTGCTGTCACAGGGATTACATTCTTAGTGGGAGAGACAAATAAAAGTAGTGAAGACAATGCACACTAGGTTGGTAGTAAATAAGGCCAGTGTGGCTGCGGCCGGGGGTGCACTAGGGGGAGAAGGTGAGGTCAGAGAAGCACTGGCTGAGAGGACAGAGCTCTGCAGCCCACCAGGTTTTATTCTGAATGACGCGAAACAAACACTACAGGATTTTGAGTCAAGTGACAAGATCCGACTTAGAAGGCCAAGGCAAAAAACCCAGCAATTGAGGATGGTGAGCAATGGTAGGGATTCTGGGTATGTTCGGGAGGCAGGGACAACAGAGGCTGCTGTGGGTCAGAAGTGCAGAGTGAAAGTGTTCATTGACAGATGAATGGATAAAGAAGATGTGGCTCATATATACAATGGAATATTACTGCGCCATAAAAAGGAACGAAACTGAGTTATTTGTAGTGAGGTGGATGGACCTAGTCTGTCATACAGAGTGAAGTAAGTCAGAAAGAGAAAAACAAATACCATATGTTAACACATATATATGGAATCTAAAAAAAAAAAACAAAAAGGTTCTGAAGAACCTAGGGGCAGGACAGGAATAAAGATGCAGATGTAGAGAATGGACTTGAGGACACAGGGAGGAGGAAGGGTAAGCTGGGACAAAGCGAGAGAGTGGCATGGACATATATACACTACCACACGTAAAATAGATAGCTAAGGGGAAGCAGCTGCATAGCACAGGGAGATCAGCTCTGTGCTTTGTGACCACCTAGAGGGGTGGTGTAGGGAGGGTGGGAGGGAGACACAAGAGGGAGGGGATATGGGGATATATGTATGCATATGGCTGATTCACTTTGTTATACAGCAGAAACTAACATACCATTGTAAAGCAATTACTCTCCAATAAAGATGTTTTTAAAAAAAAATAAAAAGAAGTGCAGAGTGAGAGGAGAGTCAGATGGTGCAACGATTTGGCCTGAGGAGCTAGAAGAGAAGTGCCATCAATTGAGAGGCAGACAACTGCAAGAAAAGGAACAGACTGAGAGGGAAGAACACGTTAACCTGAGAAGCCTGCCACGTGTCCTGATCCTAAAGCTCAAATCATATGAGTATATGTTTGGGAAGAAATGAGCATGGCCTTCTTAAAGATCTTGACTTAAAACATAATAGCATTTCATGAGAAGGAGAGGGCAGCTTAAAAGAAGTGAAAACAAGAAATAACGCTGGGAAGAAGAAAGCAGTAAACACTCCTGCGCCAGACAGATGGCAGTGAGGAGAGTTTTGAGCTTTTTCTTTTGTTAGAGGGAGCACATTGCTGATACAGCAAAGCTATATTAAAGAAAAAAATTCTAGTATTCCAGAACTCAGTAACTAAGATTATAAAAAGGAACAAGGCTTTGAAAATGTCAGGAAAACAGAGTATACAGCGTGATTAATGAAGCCAAGACTAACATTTATATTTCTAAACTCATAAAAGTAACAAAAATAGAACATATTTTAATAGGCAAAATCTTGTCTTTAAAAGATAAACTCAATTTGGTGTTTTTTCCCCTTCGTATTATAAACAAGAAAAAAAAAATTCAATCTGGTTTAAAAGATCAAGTTTACTCTTTCTTCCCTAAGTTACCAGACTGCTACGTCATCCCTGTTCAATCTCTGGCACGTAGTCACTACTAGCAACCCTCACTGCACATCCTCTAGTATTTGGGGAATTGATGGCTCAGCTAATCTGCCTATAATTAAGATACAGTTCTCAAATGTTCTATTATTAGACTCCCTCTGCATTCTTAAAAATTACTGAAGCCCTCTCCCCAAAATATTGTTGATGTGGGTTATATTTATCAATATTTAATGTATTAGAAATGCAAACTAAAAAAATTTTAGTGTCTACTTATTAATTCATTAAAAAATAATAATGATAATAAAAATAAATCCATTACACGTTAATGTAAGAGTGGCACTGTTTTACATTTCTGCGAGTTGCTAATGTCTGCCTTAAGAGAAGACATCTATATTCTCACACCTGCTCTGCATTCAATCTCCTGCAATCTGTTGTTTTATATGAAGGGAAAAAAGTGCATAGAAAAGGGAGGAGTACCTACATCCACAGCCTTTTCACTCAAGTGTGGATATTCTATTTCTACCCCGAAACTCAACAAGTGGTACTTTTTTTAGAAAGGTTAGTGGCAACGTGGAATCCATAAACCCCACCAGTGACCTTTTTGTACTTTGTTACACTCAAACCCATTAGTCTACATTTTGAATGGCTCTTTTAAGTACTATTGGTTCACTGAGTTACACAGATCTTCCAAGTAGTGACACATTTCATTATATACTATCTAAACCCCGCATCTGTTAATGATATTACAGATCTGGTCAGAAAAGCTGTGAGTACTGGGAAGCTGTCAAGCTCAGAGAGGCAGATATCAGTTTTCTAAAATTCCAACTTTCACTTGCAAACTCTAACTTTATCAGTGGCAATGAAAACTGATGAGCCGCTCTCCTTGAAGTGACAGGTTCACTTAGTCAATTTTAAAGAAAATGTCAGTAAAATATCCAAGTCTGATAACCACAGTTCATCTGTCAGTTGTTCTTTCAAGGGAAAATGGTATTCATGACTAGCACTTTCAGTTCACAGCTTAAAACAATGGCACAAGTGGTCTTCTTCAAGGAAACTATCATCCTCCAGGATTTATTAGAAGTGCTTTATATGTACTTTCTTTCCACTTTGTCACACAAAATCCTAATAAGACATGCACTCAAGGATCAAGATTTACTAAATCAATCACTTGTACCAATTCATCAAGGATACTTGTTACAAAGGATACTATGAATGTATGGAAATAAGAATATCGCGACTACCTGTATAGTTCAGTATCACTGCCTTGTCTCAGGCTAAGGCATCAGCAGAAATTCACCACTGCTTTTGCACCATCAGCATAAATAATGGCAAATAATATCAGTACAAGTAATTTACAAATCAAACTTCAAATAGTTTTGATGTCATGGACCATCTGAAAAGGACTCCCACGGGTCCTCAGACCATACTTGAAGACCAGTGATTTAGCTAAGAACAAAAATGACTTTTCCCTACCACTTTACTTCTTACATGGTAAATTCTACTCAATACTGAGATTGAAGAGTTAAAAGCTTTAGCAGTTATACATAAAACTTGAGATCTAACCCCTAGGATATATCATGTATCAATTATCCAACAACCAGTATCCAAGAATTAAACAAACAAAAACATATAATATAAAAAACAAAGGTTCCAAAACCCAAACACTAGGGCTTCCCTGGTGGCGCAGTGGTTGAGAGTCTGCCTGCCAATGCAGGGGATGCGGGTTCGTGTCCCGGGTCCGGGAAGATTCCACATGCCACGGAGCGGCTGGGCCCATGAGCCATGGCCGCTGAGCCTGCGCTGCGCGTCCAGAGCCTGTGCTCCGCAACAGGAGAGGCCACAACAGTGAGAGGCCCGCGTACAGCAAAAAAAAAAAAAAAAAAAAAAAAAAAAAAACCCAAACACTAAAGCATATTAAGTCCTTTCATCTTTTTTTTTTTTTTTTTTGCCGTACGCGGGCCTCTCACTGTTGTGGCCTCTCCCGTTGCGGAGCACAGGCTCCGGATGCGCAGGCCCAGCGGCCATGGCTCACGGGCCCAGCCGCTCCGCGGCATATGGGATCCTCCCAGACCGGGGTACGAACCCATATCCCCTACATCGGCAGGCGGACTCTTAACCACTGCGCCACCAGGGAGGCCCAAGTCCTTTCATCTTTACTTGAGATTCACCTCTGGAAAGACTGATTAGCAAGTTTACCAGCAAATAACAAACTAAAAACAGAAAGGAAAAGCAGATTGTGTGGGGTGGTGGCAGTTGAGTTGGTAAGAGAAGAGGCACAGATAGAGGTAGGAGGGGAGTCAAACAGCAGTGAGAAGTAACACTTGGAGACGAACTAAAAGGGAGAGAAACGGAAAAATACATACATATTTTCAATCCACACAAAGCCACAGTGGGGAATTCTGTGGTCACTGTACAAGCCAGGGAAGGTGGGGGGGCAAAGAATGCTACTTATTTCATCCAACTCTGACAGTCATAAGAACGAATTTACCCTGCAAAATTCATTTTCCAAAATGTAGTTAAAAAAAAAGTTCAGATATCAAGAGGATTATATTCCATTATTTGGAAATTTCAAAATAGTGAACATGTTGGTGGAACATTGTTTCCCTCATGCCACATAAATTAGGTGATAATGTACATTTCCTTTGGTACATTCGAAGTGGATGGAGCCTACAGAGGCTCTGACAGCCTCCTGCGATGCTTGCAGTGTTCCATAACTGCACTGGATGGTACAGTAGTCACAAGCCACACGTGGCTACTGAGCACTTGCAATGTGGTTAATGCCACTAAGAAACTAGTTTTAATTTTATTTTATTTTAACTAATTTAAATAGCTACATGTGGCTAGTGGCTACCATACCTTCATAAAACTGGCCCACAGGGACTTCCCTGGTGGTGCAGTGGTTAAGAATCCGCCTGCCAATCGAACCAGGGACAGGGGTTCGATCCCTGGTCTGGGAAGATACCACATGCCAAGGAGCAACTAAGCCCATGGGGCACACCTACTAAGCCTACGCTCTAGAGCCTGTGAGCCACAACTACTGAGCCTGTGTGCCACAACTACTGAAGCCTGCATGCCTAGAGCCCGTGCTCCGCAACAAGAGAAGCCACCACAATGAGAAGCCCGCGCACCAGAACGAAGAGTAGCCCCCGCTTACTGCAACTAGAGAAAGTCTGCGCAGCAACAGAGACCCAACGCAGCCAAAAAAATAAAATAAAATAAATAAATTTATTTAAAAAATTTTAAAAAGTAGCCCCCAATATTCCAATTAAAAAATCTAAGTTTTACGAAATTTATGTAATGAGCTACATAAAAACACATATTTACAAGAACTCACCAAATGTCTTATTACCAGAGATCTGGCAAGTGAGTCACTGCTAACTTAGTTTAAAACAGCAGCAGCAGCAGCAACAAGGATATGTGGACTGAATCTATATTCCACAAAAAGTAACTTCTAGGTCACTGATCTTAAAAATCCTTAATTCACATTATCCTACAATGTTGGAGTGGAGCATACATAGACCCCACTTGTAGAAAGTTCCGATTTCCATGAATTGGCTTCAAATATAGATCAAAAGTCAATCAATTCATAAATTCATTTAACAATTACATTGAGCCCCAGTTGTGTCTATGCTAAGCTCTAGGAAAACTGCAGCAAACTAAGTCGACGAAATCCTGCCCTTACGGAGTTTAGAGTCTGATAAAAGTAATCTCAGATTGAAAGAAATTCTAAGAAGAAAATCAACAAGGTGATGTATCGGGGAAAAGGTTAATTTAAGACAGGGCTCTCTGAAGAAACAACAAAGGCTCTGAGGTGGAAAGGTGAGGCAGCAGGGGTCAAGAGAACACAGCTTTCTTCTAGGCAAAGAGATTAGCCAAAGTGCCCAGGCCCTGAAGCGGGTAAGAGTTTGGCTTCTTACAGGCAGTCAGTGAAACCCCAGCACAGGGAGGAGGGAAAAGGGTACAAGATGAAACTGGAGGTCGAGAAATCAACCAGCTACTTTTCCCTTTACTTGAGCAAACACATCCAGCTTCAGACGGTGTAACACCCACTTACCAAAGAAAGGGTCCTGGCCTAGCTGCTTTCGGAGGCTTTCTACCACAGGGTGACCAAAGGTGATGTTGGGAACAAAATGCCTACAAGACAAACAAAATCTTGCTCTGAAAAATGTTTTCGATTCAGGTTCTGTATTTTTCTCAATATGTATTCTGATGGGAGTACAGGAGACTATCTGTGATTGCAATTATTTTTCAATAACATCATCAGTATTAAACAACACTAAAAATATCTGTATAATTTCAGTTTTACAGAGCAGTTATCTCCTTGATATTTCAGCAAATCGTAATAATGTCACATGATTTACTCTAGTTAACTCTGTAATTCAAAATCCCTGACAAGTAGAAATGCAAGGATGACAAAACCAAAACCCCAAAAGTTATATGACTTGCCCAAGTCACACACTAGTTAGGAAGTTCAGGACTCTGATATGGGTCTCAAATCAACCCATCACAGGCTGCCTGTGGCTACTTCTAATCCACCTCTATCACAGGGCACAAAATGACAGTTTATCAAAACTTTCTTAAAGATTATCAATAAAGACACTTAACGTATACTAATAACCACCACTTACTGAGAGTTTACAACATACCAGATATTGTACCTTAATTCATTTCATCTTCACAACAGCCCTATGAAGTAGATGTTGTTATTATCCCCATTTGAAGAGCCCAGGAGACATAACTTCTTTAAGTCATCCAGCTAATAATTTGTTGGGGCAGGATTCAAATTAAGGCTTCTGATATCAGACCCAAAGCAGTTAACCATTATCCTACTCTGGTTAGTCCTTTTGTTCTACCACCAGCTCACTTCAATATTTAAAAAAACCTCCTATACGTAAGTCCCAGGCTGAGGGCTTCAGAGAGTACTGTATTTTATAAAGAAATATGTGAGGGACATCCCAGGTGGCGCAGTGGATAGGACTCCACGCCCCCAATGCAGAGGGCCTGGGTTCGGTCCCTGGTCAGGGAACTAGATCCCACATGCATGCTGCAACTAAGAGTTCGCATGCCACAACAAAGGAGCCCATGAGACGCAACTAAGGAGCCCACCTGCTGCAACTAAGACCCAGTGCAACCAAATAAATAAATAAATAAATATTTAAAAAAAAAAGAAATATGTGAGTGTTCCTGCTCACCCCAGAAAAGTTTACAGTCTCACTGGTAAGAGATGGCTAATGACTCACCAGAATTCATGACTGACTGTTACAGCACAGTTGTTGGTAGGAAGCCAGCTCAGCCGAGGACCACACTTCCCAACTCCCTTTACATCGAGTGGCCCACGTACTAGTTCTCACCAATGGACTGTTGAGTTTAAGTGATGTGCGCCACTGCAGAGCCCAGGAGGTTGGGTAGTTTTCCTGTTCTGCTCTCACTTTATCCTTCTGCCAGTAAAGAGGCCCTTAAGGAACGGCAGAGCCACAGGATGGAAGGGGACTAGGTCCCTCAATTTCTGCATGGATAGACATTTCACACCAAACTATTACATGAATGAGAAACGTTATAACATTAAGCCACTGAAGTCTGGGCTTTCTCTGTTAAAGTAGTAGGCATTACCCTGTATGAGGACTGTTAAGAAAAGCTACATAATAACAAGTAGGCAATATTCAGTTAAAATAGTTCCAGAGGCAAGTAGAATAGCACTTTTTAAAAAGGGGTAAGATCGTGAGATTTACAGAACAAATAGAATTTGTAAAAATGGGGAAGGAAATGAAGCAAAGGCAGAAATAACTAAGTTAAGTTCAAAGAAGGGGGAGATGGCATTGCCCACCCTGGCTGGTATGAAAAAGGCAGGAGGCAGACTGTGTCACATGAAGTGCATCAAATGCCAGGCTCACTGTTTTGACTTTATCCTGATCAAGTGAGATTTTAAAAGAGAGACACAAATGAAAAATAAGATGGAAATAACACAGTAGGCAGACAGACTGGGCAGTAAGTTGGAAGAAGAGAGGCAAGCGGTGCTGCTAAATGGCAAGAAACAGCAGGAATGGAAACAAGGAGAGCAGGTGATCGGATCTCCTACGTGATAAGATGCGGGGGAGGGGAAAGGCTGAAGAGAGAGTATATAAACCATGTCCAAAGTCTTGAGCTTAAGATGACAGGCAGGCAGAAGGAGTGTTAATAAAAAATTAAAACATATACAGGCCAAGCACCATTCTAAACCATTCCAATATATTAACTCATTAAAACCTCACAACAGGGACTTCCCGGGCAATCCAGTGGTTAAGACTCCGCGCTTCCAATGCAAAGGATGCGGGTTCGATCCCTGGTCAGGGAACTAAGATACTACGTGCTGCGCAGCCAAAAAACAAAACCAAAAGCAACCAACCAACCCTCTCAACAATTCAGTGAGACAGGTACCACTATTACCTGTATTTTACAGATGAGAAAATAAGAGGCCCAAGCTCACAGAACCAGTAAGTGCTGGAGGCAGGAGTTAAACACAGACAATCTAGCTCCAAAGTTCAGGCTCTTAACTACCAGGCTTGTCTGCTCCTCCACTGACAGCTAATAACTAACAGAAGAAGAAAGTCCAAGGGAGGAGGAGAGCCTTAAGACAGAGAGGTCAGGACACACCTGAGAGGGATGGGTACGGTGGATGGGTACAGACACTTTTACTCTCCAGCACCCTGGTCCTTGGAGGTTGGATTTCTAGTATTTTGGAAATCATTCTACCATTTGCCTAAGAGCAGTAACTGCCAGGGTTATGGATAAGATGCTTTTTTATATTTACTTAGAACTTGGAGGTAAGAGTCACATAAGCAGGCAGCAAGGACTACTGAATACTACACAAATCTGAGATTGAAATATCTGGATTTCATTCACTGTTTTTTCTGTGTGCCCTCAGAAGTATTTTTGTTGTCTCAACCTTAGGCTTCGTTTATCATGAAAATAAACACAATAACCACATCTTGAGAAAACATGAGAATAAAACAAATACACTTTTACTTCACTGGGAAACAGAAGCTATAATGCCATTTTGGAGTAAAGACTGCCAAAATTAAAATGCAACTAAAAAGTGTCCTTTTCTCCCAAAGAACTTACGAGATTAAGCTATAATCACTTAGAATGTCGGAATAAGGGATCCGATTATTTTGATCCCCCATCACATGTATAATTTTCACACAAAGCAAACCTTTACCAGATCTCCCAACGAGGCAAAGAGGAAGATCAAGGCTGATATAAAATTCAGCAAGACTGTAACCAAACAACACTTCCTGTGAATAAGGAATCACACCTATGCCTACGGTGGGGGGTAGGCTGGCAGGTAACATGGAGGAGTGAGATGGCAGATGGAGACGGGAAAAATGAACATCTGGCCCGGCTAATGGTGGCCTTGTGACACTGTGGGCCCAGTACTGAAGTCAGCCAGGTCTAGTAGTAACGTGAAATCTCCCTGGTTTCTAAATCTTCCTAATATAGAAACTGAATATCTGCTCAGTTCCTACACTTTACGACCAACACATTTCCAGTCACTGTCATGACACATTTATATTTACATGCTTTCCAATTTTCTTTTCCAGAAAATCCACTTGTTCTTTATTTCAAATATCCAACCATACTAGTGCTCCACCCACCAGTGTTTCCAGAACTTGTTCCTGAATTTCAAAATGAAGACGTTCAGATTTAATCAGAAGCGTGGGCTTCAAGGGAAGAGAGGGGACCAGAAAACAAGGGCATGCAAGCTCAGTGTAATGCTGGAGATTTTTCAGGGGACCAGGAAAAGAAGCATGGGGGCACTACCTGGAGGGAAGGTAAACTGGGGCTGGCTGCCTTGGGAAAGGGAGTCCCCAGCCCCCCTTTCATACCCTGGGCCTCGGAGGCACTGCAGCTCAGCCAGGCGCTGCCTCTTTGGTGGGTCACTGGGAAGGGGCTGAACCTCCCCAATCTGGTTTCCTCCTTTGCAAAAGGGGAATAAAAATAGCTCTTAGCTCAGAAGGTTGTGAAGCTTAACAGAGAAAGGGTTTTTAAAATGGTGTATGCAGAATTTAGTTTTTTCAAACCAAGATGTTTCCTGTTAAAGGGGGAAAGGAGTCAATAAAAAACAAATACTTTATCTTCATAAGCTCAGGGTCTGCCATAGGGCTGGGAGGGGCCAAAGAGATTCCTTAGAGATCCCTCCCTTATGATAAAGCCATTCATCCAACCAATTATAATGAAGCTTGCCATGGTGCTTTTCCTGCAGAGAATACAGAGGTGAGCCAAAGAAACAGTCTCTGCTTTCAGGGAGCTTACGGTGCAGCAGGAGAGATATGAAATAAATATCAAAAAATATAGTCGTTCTTTGAAAACAGAGAATATCTTAATCATTCTCTGTAAGCCTAATACCCACAGAAGACAGTTTCAGAGACAAAACAAGCTGCTGCATACTTCCAATCCTGGCTCCGCCATTTCTTAGCTATGAGGTGACTTTAATCTCTTTCTGTTGATGCCGATAACAGCACCAAGCTCATAGTGTCGTGTGAAATAATTCACAAAAAGTATCAGACCAGAAATAGTCAAGTGCTTGTAAATATTACCTATTGTTGTTGTCATTGATATTCTGATTGGTAAACTGGAACAAATTATTTTCTCCATTCGCTCACTCAAACATTGGACGAGACTTATTTACAACCAAGCTGCTGTGACAAACACAGTACACACATATACTCGTAGTCTGTTCTATCCTGAGACCCTCAAGTGTCTCAGAAACAAAATTTTGTCTCATTTCGTGTCTCAGACACAAAAATGTAGCTACCCATCTGTGAGGTACACACTCCAGTAATATTACCTGTGAAAGTTCTGGGCTTTCAAGCAAAGGTATCAAAAAAATATACAGAAGTAGAAATGTATGTGATACCAAACTAAAAATCAAGGTTTTGTAAGAGGTAATATTTACTCATCTTCTTTGCCATTATCAGTTAGGCACGGTGTTCAGGTAACTGAGTGGAATACAAAAGAGAAACAGCAGATTTAACCAGCCAGAACAAAGAAGACAAAGCTGTCATAAGAGGAGTGACATTAAAAAGACAAGGAAGTGACTGGTCATCTTTCGTAAAAAACATGAATTGGCAGATTTGCCTGAGAGTACACAGAGGTTTTACCTATTTCCAATAAATTTACTTTTCTACCCCAAGCCAAGGTAATGGCTGTTGTGATCTTATGGCCTGTGATCAGTGGGGCTCGGAGAACCATTTGGCAAACCCAAGATCCAAGCTGCAACTCTGTCACAATGTGTGTAACGTTGAGAGAGTCTTAACTGTTCTATGATTTTTTCCTCATTTTATAAGCAACTTAAGAAACTAGCATCATTCTGATTTCAAACAATATTGATTATGGGCTGTAACTACAGTGCTTAAAAATTACTTACAAAAAACTGACCTCCCTGAAGAGCAGGGTGCCTGAAGAGAAAATAGACAGGAAAATCATAACTTGAACAATGATACAACAACTAACAATTACAGAGAATTTACTATATGCCAGGCACTGTAAACTACGTGTATGAGGTCATTTCATCTTCCAAAGATGCCGAAGCGGTAGTGTTATTACTCCCATTTTTCACATAATGAAACTGAAGCTCAATGAGGTTAAATGGCTTGTCCCAAGTAACCCAGCAAGTGGCAGAAGCCGGGCGTTCTCACTCCAGGTGCCAAGCTCGTCATCCTTACACAAGTCTTTCTCCCCAGCTTTGCCACTAACTAGCTATATGAGCTTGGGCAAGTCATGCCTATCCCCTTGGGCCTCAGTTTCTCCAACTGAAAATGAGACGGATCCTAGAGATTTAAGGTCGCTTCCAGGCGCTAAGTGCTAGAAGACCACACGTTACGTGGGGGGGAGGGGAGATGGTTGAGGTTTGGAACGCGGTCGCAGCCCAGGATGCCGACTCAGGTCCCCTCCAAGCAGGGCCTCCAGGGCTCCCACCGCAGGCCCCTTCTCAGTACCGCGTTCAGAGCGAGGCGCTCCGCGGTACAGGGACGCCGTGCACCCAACAGGCACTCAATAAAGGTGCGCCTATCCCGCCCCGCGCGGCAACCCAGACACGAGCCCCGCGGAGAGTTACCCGTCCATTACATCCAGGTGCAGATAATCGGCCCCAGAGTCCAGCATCCGAACGCACTCCGCCCCTAAACTGGCCAGGTCGCTGTTGAGGATGGACGGGCCAATCTTGCAGCCGGACGCCATGGTGCTAGTTGTCTGAAGCAAGTTACCCAGCGAGATCCCCGGCAAGATGAAGGCGTCGCGCCCCGATTGGCCGCACAGTTTTGGCTCCGCCTCTTCCCAGTAGAGTCTTCCGGACTCCACGGGCAGCAGCTGCCTTGAGGGGGGAAGTCCCGCCTCCCCTAGCGGGGGGGGTGCCACTCTAAGGGCTTAGGGGCGGGGCCTCGCCGTGAGGCACCTTCCTCCTTCCTCTGACCTTTGTTTTTAAAACAAGCCTTGCAGGTCTCCCAGTCCTCTGAGGAGTTTCTTAATCTTTTTTAGTTTTACTTCCCGGGCAGTTCCCTCTCAGCTCTTGCCCTCTTATCACTTTTTTGTTTCTCCATCGTTTGCATATGCGTTCCTTTCCTCTCCGTCCCTGTACTTGTCCAAGAACAACAACAAAAAACACCCTTCTTCCTATTTCTCTTTGAATCCCTCTCAAGAGCGGTGGGAGTCTGATTTAGGGCGGAATCCTGGCTCTACCAGATACTAGCTGGGTGACCTGGCAAGTCACTTCTCCCTGCCTCCAATTTTCTCATCTATTAAGACAATGCTCAACGTTTAAGATTTGTGAATCCAAGTCTGTGCCCAGGACCGGATGCCTGGTACTCAGTATAAAATGGTGGTGGTTATTATTACTCTCCTCTGCTTCTGGCCCTCATCCTTCTTACCTTCTCTCACAGGAATGCTTATTGACAAATTGCAATACATTTATTTACTGTTAAGACAAAATCCAGAACAGGGTAAGAGTGGCTATTTCTTTGCCAAATGTGTCTAGGATCATTGGGTGGAGAAAATAACTAGTAAAACTTTAAGCAGATAAGGTAGGGGAGGAGGGGTCTCTGGAGAAAGAATACCAGGCATGGCTTTCTTGACATAAGAGAAGGCATTTTTGGCCTAAGCTATTTTGTCATCTAAGCCTGGCCACAATGTTTGCCCTTGAACAGGTCTCAGTAATTAATTTTTTTTTCTTTTTTTTTTTTACAGTTCACAATGATCAATATTCACTTCTTTATTTTCATTTAAAAATTAAAATTTCAAAGGATTGAGAATTCTAAGTAATATATGTGGTTAAAGGTACCAGATATAATAATAGAAATGCGCTATGTATTGGGGTAAGAAAAGGTATAAGCTATGGAGATGTCTTTGTTAAGGAAGAAGAAAGTGATTTTGTCCTATAGGTGGTCATTTTTTTTTTTATTGAAGTATAGTTCACTTACAATGTTGTGTTACTTCCTGGTGTACAGCAAAGTGATTCAGTTATATGTATATATATATATAGTTATATGGTTATATAGTTATATATAGTTCTATATTCGGGTGTATATATACATATATGTATTCTTTTTCAGATTCTTTTGTATAGTAATTAATGATCTTAAGGGGACAAAGAATGCAGAAACAAATGCCTGTTATCAGGCAAGAGAAGTAACAATTACGAAGATAGTGTATCAGTTGTAAATTCAACCAGTTCTTTTCAATGGAAATGATTAGCCTAAAGCCTCAACCACCAGATCAACAGGAACTTAAGAGATGATATGTTGACCTTTTCTGACCCTCATGACTTCAATCCACTAAATCTTGGACTCTGTCCACAGCCCAAGCCCCTTCACCAATACGCATGTACCCTTAGCATAAAACTTACCCAATTCTGCTGTTGGGAAGACACTGCTTTGGGAGAGATCCCCCGTGTTCTCCTTTCTTGCTGCAAGTAGCAGGTCCTTCTCCGGATCTTTGGCTTGGTTGTGTCTTTTGGGTCGACTCCCACCAAGAGGGGAACACAGTTTTTCAGGTAACAGATTCACGGGAGGGAAAGAAAAAAAAAAGGGGGATTTAGCAAGAGCATAACTTAGAGGGTAAGGATAGAGCACTTTGTATAAAAGAACTGGTGGTAAACGTGTATTCCATAGTGGTTCTGGCCACATTCAGCGCATAACCTGGTCCTTAACATTCCTTCCGGGAAATCTACCAGTCATTCCAGATGGTCATACCTGGGCAGAGAAGTCACACTGGGGAAGTTGTCTCCCAATATGCCCATTCTGCTTTATTTTGAAAGTTAGGGAAGGAAAGCATGAGTAGAATGGAGCTCATTTGGAATAGGAGGAAGGAATTGGAGGTGTCCAATTGAAGGGTGACCTCAGGCCGTACTATGAGGGTTGAGGAGAGATGTCAAAGCGAGCTCCAGTGATCCAAAACAAAAGCACATCCCAGGGATCTAAAATGAACACTTCCCTGAATGAGTTAACCTATTCCCTATGTTGAAAAATGAGAAACAAAACTCAATCAGGCATCTTAAATGTTTTTAGATTTATTTTATTATATGTGCATATTCAAACACAGAAGTCTTATCTTTCATAAATATCTTTCATAAACATTTCAGTATTTATTCATATGCATTTTTTCCATGCTCTTTGGTCATTCAGTATTCATAACAAACTTTATAGTCATCTGAGGGACGTTGGCTGTGTAGTCAATCTTTTGTTTTTACCTATAAAATGGCTAATAAAGGATTTTCATCCTGCAGTCACAGTGACTTTTGAAAAATATGGAGGTACATTGATCTGTAATCCTAAATGATCCTAAAATAACATAAGAAAATTTGTCTTAAGTTTTTCCAGATACATTCTGCCCTAAACTTGTTTTTATTCTCCTGAGTGTCAAACCAAACTTTGTTTCTGAAATGCTGCAGTTAGGACCCACTGAAGTAAATGAGGAGGTGGGACTTTCTATTCACTGCCAAGACAAGGCCGTGGAATTGGAAGTGTGAGGTCACAGGGCAACAGCATGACTCGGTGTGATAGCAGCAAATTCCGGAGGCTATTAATCTTATGTACAACTTGAGGAAGGATATTTAATTTCTATTTTGGACTGTCATTCTATTTATGACCCTTTCTTCCCTGTAGGTCCCTATATACACTCTATTCCTGTCTCAGATACTCTCAGAGCTGGACAGCAGACTGGAGAATGTTTTTCATTGACTAGAGGGACAGATAACTAAAGAAGGAGGAGATATCATCCTGCCTAAGGTACTCTTGGAGGCTTGAAATAGCAAATCAGTTACTTCCAGCCTACTCAACAGGCCCTAATCAGACCCTGAAACTCCACAGATTTTTTTTTCCTCTAGCATTGCTATGCCCATTTATGCCTTTTGACACCGTAGTTCTCAGTGCCTTGCCCCAGTGCACTCAACAACTCAGTTTCCTTTTTGGAAAAAAACAACTTATCTAATAGAATTACAGAAAGCAGCAAACACTGAAAAATGAAAGTAAAATGTTTTGCTGTATAAAATGCTGTATCGAGAATTTGAACTGCTTTAATTGAATCTGAGTAAATCTACACCCACTATTGTGGATGATACATGCTTATTCTAAGGTCTCTCAAAAGTTAATTTCAGAAGAAGCAACCTCTTGGTTGAGTCCAATTTTTTATACATGGGAAGTAGGTGTCTGTTTTAATTTTCCTCTGAACAAGATAAATATTAAGAATCATAGCTTAATAAATGATCTATTACCAATACTATATTTATCATATGTAATAATTAACTTTTAGTCATATACTCAATAATATTTTGAATTACAAAATATTGTTACTTATCTTGAACTTTTTCTAATCTTGCCCGACTTTTTTTTGTTTTTTTAAATAATTATTCCTTCAAACTCCAGGTAACAGTATTCCTGAGAATACATCTTGTGACAATCTTATGCACATACATATAGATATTTTATCAATTACACATAAACATTTAACACATTACATTCAACACGTTTAAGGGCACCTTAAATGGAACAGATGTACACATCTGCAAAATCTCCATAGTCCCAGTATGAAACCACTCCCACTCTATAAGGCCCTGTTTGTCAGAGTGGAGGCTTTTTTGCAAGGTACAACATTACTTAGCTTATTGGAAAAGTTTCCAGTAGACTTCCATAACACTAGAGTGAAGGAATCAGGGTAAAAGGCAGACAGGCCAGCATAGTCATGTTCAAAACATCCCAATACTTTTTAAATATATGTAAAGGTATATAGGATTCTGGTCAGGTATTTAACAATCTTCTTTGACCCTTTTACTTTTTAAATATTTGATACGATCATACATAGAGAATTTGAGTCAAGAATCAAGAAACTGGAACGAAACACGCACATACATAGAGACTCATATAGCACAGACACTTGTAATTACCAAGCATAAGGCCTCTAACACTAAGGGAGCAGCATAATTTTTAACAGGTGAAATATATCAGCTTAGAAAGCATCATAAAACCACTTATATATGTATATTTCTGCATTTGAGAATTCAGCATTAAGTGTAAATATCCTGAAAATATTGTAAAACATAGATGAGGCCATTTACCACCTCTTCTTTCTGAAGTTTTAGATTTGAAATTTTTAGTTTTGTCCTTTAACTCACAGATATCTTTCACTCTATTAGTGAATGAGACCAAAACCCCAAATTATATTTGAAAGTATATATCACATTAAAAACAATGCCTGTTTAGTAAGCAATTCTAAGATAAAAATAAGTTTCCTTTGTGATTTGGGTGGGTTTAGTAGGTCTCCTTTATATATACATATACCATATCATAGCCAATGTAGTCAAAGTTTAAGTGTACAGAATGGGTTCCAAATTCATTGCAATGTAATCACAATCTAAACTTTAGCTTGAGGACTAGAAAACACACACACACCCTCACCACCATACCAATTTACATATATATATATGAGCTTTTATACACTTAGAAGTTATGTAACAGTTTTCTAATGTAAACTGTTAAAGTTTTGAAATTTAATCTTGAACTACATGATGCCAAGCCCTGCTATAGGATCAATAACACACTAGATATAGCCTCACAAGCCAAGTTTTATACTTTTCTTGAAGTAACTGAACTTCAAGTTAAAATAAAATATACAAGCTCTGTTTATAGAGAATCATAAACTTAATATCTGAAGGATATGAATATTGTTAACACTGAGAAAGAGTTATTTCATTGAACCAATTCTAACAACACTAACCTTAATATAATATCTGAAAATATGCCATCAAGGGCAGGCACAGGACACTGTAAGGGAAAGTAATCACATTTCCCAATATCTCCCAATCTTGGAATTGATGTAGTCAGGACTAGAAGTAGGAATACCATCTCTTTCTAGCTATTATATTTACATTTAATTTTTATTGTAGTATAGGCTATTTAGGTTCTTCTTAGTTCAGAATTATGTCTGATAATTTCTAGAATATTCTCTAATGTGTTATGAAATGGAATGATCTTATGGCATTAGCATTTTGATTTACAATATGCAATGAAAATGACAGTTAAAAAATAAATATTGAAAAATCCACAGCTCTAAAAATAGTATTTTTTCTTCTTCTAAATGGCTGTATTGTTGATCAAAAAAAAATGGCTGCAGGCTTATTTGCTATCAAGTTTCTCCAAACTAATATTTTCCTTATTGATTACTTTTATGTAAATTGCTACTTGTACAGCCACCTGATTTAATGATTTTGAAATTAGAAAAATAAACATTTGCATGAGATGTATACTGTAACCTCAAAAAATTGCTTTCTCTTTTTAGAACACATTATTTGTTAATATTCCTAGGTAAGCAGCTCTGTAACAGTATACATTTTCAACTGCTCAAGGCTTCTTGAATCATAAACAATGTGCAGTGAAATGGCTTTTTCCCTTTATTCCTCCCTAGATTTTATGGTCTTCACAAAACCAAACCATCTTAGCCATTGATTTTTAAAAGATGTTTATGAAACAATACGCACATCGACAGCAAAATCCACTGGGATTTGTGCTACCCATTGAGTGTAAAGTGCTATGTTTCCATCTTTTCCAAGCGCAAGTTTTCAACTTTTAGCAAAGTGATCCCTTCCACATCTCGTCTACACCTACAACTCTTAAAAGGTACAGAATTAAACATGAGACTCATCTAGGTCTACCTCAGTCTCCCCTAGCTCAGTGGGAGTAAAAGGGAACTGACTGGACAGGAGGGGGTTCTCCATGCCATTTTCCTCACTGATGTGAAGGACAGTGTCTCCATGCTGTAGGAGGATGGATGTCTCAAGGCCTGTGAAGTCATCAGGGTCTGAGAGTTGAGTAGAGAGGGGGCTATGTGCTGTAGCACCTTGTATTTCTGTGTCCTCCTTCTTTTCTCCTTCTTCAGCTGGGAGGCTTTCACCCTGTGACCAAAAGGATCATAACATCATGGAAATATAGGATGGGTACTAGGGAAAAGGATCAAAGAATGTTTGTTGTACACCTGTAACTGGACAAGGAATCCCAAGGGTGCACCCAGTTTTAGCCTTTGGTATATGTGAGACCTCATATAGGCCCTTCCAACTTTCTAAGCCTCAGTTTTCTAACCTGTTGCATGAGCATAATATTTTGCCCCACTTATCCTGTAGACTGTGAGGATAAAAATGAGACAATGGTATTACAATGCTTTTTAACCATTAAAGACTTTACAAACATATATAGTATATTGCCCCTTAGCTTTCTTTAAACAACCCATGAGAAGAATGTGGGACCTATGGGAATTTAATGATAAAAATCAAAAGCATTTTTATCATTAAATGGGAAAAAGGGACTTCTCTGGTGGCACAGTGGTTAAGAATCCACCTGCCAATGCAGGGGACATGGGTTCGAGCCCTGGTCCAGGAAGATCCCACATGCCGCCGAGCAACTAAACCTGTGTGCCACAACTACTGAGCCTGCTCTCTAGAGCCCATGAGCCACAACTACTGAGCCTGTGTGCCACAACTACTGAAGCCCATGCATGCCTAGAGCCCATGCTCCACAACAAGAGCAGCCACCGCAATGAGAAGCCTGCACACCTCAATGAAGAGTAGCCCCCGCTCACCGCAACTAGAGAAAGCCTGCACAGCAACAAAGACCCAACACAACCAAAAATAAATAAATAAGATAAATAAATTTTTAAAAAGCAGGGGGCTTCCCTGGTGGCGCAGTGGTTGAGAGTCTGCCTGGCGATGCAGGGGACATGGGTTCGTGCCCCAGTCCAGGAAGATTCCACATGCCACGGAGCGGCTGGGCCCGTGAGCCATGGCCACTGAGTCTGCACGTCTGGAGCATGTGCTCCGCAACGGGAGAGGCCACAACAGTGAGAGGCCCGTGTACCGCAAAAAATAATAATAATAATAATAATAATAATAAATAAATAAATAAAAATTAAAAAAAATTTAAAAAGCAGGGAAAAAATCAAAACCAACAAGAAAGTATCAAAACAACAACGAAAAAGATCAAAACAACAATGAAAAAGATCAAAACAAAAGTTCCTCTCACGGGATTCAGAAGGTTCTATATTTAAAAGTTTCATCTAAATTGGTAACTTTATCTATATATTTTTTTGAATTGAACTGTCAATCATGTATTATATACTGGTTTTCAGTGGTTATTTTAACTATGAAATATTTCTTCTTAGGATTTTCATAACAAAGAGTATGAAGATTTCTCTTATGCCTTCTTAAGTAGATGTATTCTTGGCCATATACTTTACAGTTGTTGTTTCTTTTCATGATGACGGGACCAGTGTCTGTCTAACAAAACATTACAGACCCAGACTTAAGTCATATGGATGACATCTGCATATCCCAATGGTTCCCAGACAGAAGTATGCAAGGAGCAAGACTTGCCTGTTTCTCCAGTGCCCTCACCTGCTTCGGAGACAGGCTGTAAAGGTCAGCAACAACAGTGGCGGGGGAAGACGTGAGCACTGGTTTGTCCATTCCGTCTGGTTTCCTGGATGGGGCTGGGCTGCAGCCCTGTGGCTGGCCTGTGGCAGGAAGCATGTCTGTTGGGGCTCCGGCTGGCTCCGTCTGAGCCTCAATGAAGGTCACAGATCGTTTCTGATCCGCTGTAGGTCAGAAGTAGAGCAGTAAATAGGAATAGGAGGAAAGTAGGTTGGCAGTGCTTAATAATTAGTTTTAACAAGTGTCTCCTGACTTGACTTTTCTTGGTAAAGACATTGCTGGTTTATCAGTAAATGAGAGCATATTAGACTATTATGTATATATATTGATTTCACCTTCTTACAAAGACTAGGACTTGAGTACAAAAATCATTTTTGCATAAACTAGCCTTTTCAGGGACTTCCCTGGTGGCACAGCAGTCAAGAATCCGCCTGCCAACATAGGGGACACGGGTTTGAGCCCTGGTCCAGGAAGACCCCACATGCCGTGGAGCAACTAAGCCCATGCGCCACAACTACTGAGCCCATGTGCCACAACTACTGAAGCCCACGCACCTAGGGCCCGTGCTCCGCAACAAGAGAAGCCACTACAATGAGAAGCCCATGCACCACAACGAAGAGTAGCCCCCACTTGCCGCAACTAGAGAAAGCCTGCGTGCAGCAACGAAGACCCAACACAGCCAAAAATAAATAGTATAAATAAAAAAATTAATTTATTAAAAAAAATTTTTAAATAGCCTTTTCACATAAATAGTTTTTACGTAAAAACAAAATTGGCATAGATCATTAAGTGAACTTGATCATTGCTCATAACAACTGCCAACAAGATTTAAAAGTCCCTATTATTCATCATTCCTTTGTCTTCCTGGCTTGGGTAAATGAAACACAACCTTCTATCATCAAATTTCATAACATTTGTGGTTTACCTTGGACTGTTCCATTTCCTAGGTGCATGAGGGGAGGGATGGAATTGGGAAAGGTGAGCAAAAAAAAGGCACTCAAGTTTCCTGGGAAATTTTGTCCCTTTCCCTAGTGGCTCCCCAAGGTGTGCTTATCTGCATGAGCTCAGTCTCTGCAGGCCTTCCTGGCTGTGTGGCAGGGCAACGTGTCAATGTGTAGTCAGAAGGGACACAGGAGGCCTCACCCGATGGCTTCGTTTTAGGTTGAATGCTCCTGCGGGTGGTTGACAGCCGAGCCCCATGGCGGTTTCTGGGTTCAGTCTGAGTCTTCTGACGTGATAGTAGAGGACGTCTTAGCTAAAGAGAACAGGCAGAAGAAAACTAGCAAGAAGGAACTAACTGCCTGGGAGGAAAGACTGAGCTCAGAGGATTCTGACTATGGTTTGTTCCCTTCTTTGTGGGTCTCTGTGGAGTCTTATGGTTGTTCCTTAACATTCATAGCCAATAAAATAAACTTCTTTCTGCATATTTAAATACAAGTGTGTATTTGATTCTGGCATCCCCTTAGCCACTTCTATCTTAACGATTATTACTCCTTTATATATCCTAAGAACATTAACATAATTTGAAATAGTCACAGTGAGAATTTCAGTGAATTTAAGGATACAAAACTAACAATGATTGCTTATCAATCAGCCTTTGCTCATCTAAAAGCTGTAGCTGAACATATGCTAACTCTCAAGGGGAGGTTGATGAAAAACACCTCAGGTACTGGGAAAATGTCTGGTCTCCAAATCAGTGCTGGGATGCTCCCATCAAAGCAACAGCACAAAGCCTCATTTAGATTTTTATTTAGACAGTAACGTAAAGGAACCCCACCTAGGGAAATTTATAAAGATGATCTTTACTTCGATTTCAGTTTTAAATTGAATTATTAATCTTGAAACGAGGAGGAAAGGATGACTGTCTCTGCCTCTCTACAGAAACAGGCCTTAAATCAACCTTATCACGAATCTTCAGTAGTTTGGCTGGCAAAGGTTTCTGGATAGGGAGCAAATAAAAATATAGGCCCACTTATTTTACCAAGTAATCAGCTTTGCTAATAAGAAGATTAAGAGCTAAAAATAGAAGAAGCCACAAACTCTCCGCTTGCCCAAGCACTCACCATGTTTTAAAGTTGCTCTGTACTGCTTAGTTCAGGTGGGGAGAAGGTAAAATATAGTCTTAATATACATGGGCATTAAAAACTGAGTAGACCTTCCATTTCGCAGGATGACTCTCCTGCCCTTCCAGGGTCTGCTTACCTGCCTCAGGCCCCTCTTCCTCCCCAGTGGCTGCTGAGTGTGGAGGTTCTGCTGGCCAGGTTCACTCTGCACACTTGCCACCCTGTTGAGAGCATCAGCAGTGTTAGTGTGCCCTGGAGCAAGCACACAAGACCACTGTCTGGTGGGTGTTAGTCAAAATCACTTACAGGAAACAGTCACTTCAAAGATACCATTATCTTTGAAGGAAGGTTGGGAAAGAATCCCCGGGATGGGAGTTTTCAAAGGTTTAGGAGGGAAGACGAGGCCTCGTAGCCCCAAGCTGCCAAAATTGAGATTCTGTTTTCAATCACTGATGCCAGATCTATCATTCAGCAAAACATCACACCCCTGGTTTTGAAGCCACCAAAAGGCTTAAGATGTTATATGCTAATCTCAATTTTTTTTTTCAAGGGTAAGGAGAAAGGTGGTGACGAACAAACATGTACAACTCTATCACATGGATGGGAACACCTTTTAAAAATTTTCAGTTTAAATGAAAATAAGATGAACGAATATCAAACACATCAGACACAGAATCCATTTGGGTGAAGCGTCACATTCAACACATGTTTGCAGCCTGAAGTCTCTGTGACTGAGTAAACGAATAGTCACATGGATAGACAATTAAATGTCTTGTAAAAACGATTTTTGATTTAAAAGGCTGGCAAAGTAATTAAGCTGTCATTACAACTTAGAGGTTTAATATCGAATAGCTGCACCCAAACATAATACACAGTTTATAAAAGCAACAACCTGCTCCCCCCAAATTTACTGTGTATGTGTCTTTTTTATATGCAAAAATGACTGCTGGCAGTGGTCCCTATTTTAGTGTTGGGTGGAGCTGAAATCACTGTCATGGACCCATGATCCTTTTTCATTCTGCATGCATGTATAATAGGAATTTATAATGAGAGTGGAGGTGAAAAAAAGAAATGTATTGTGCCCCAGAGAACACTGTAATCCTGTGGATGATGCCAATGTGATTATTTGGTTAATGGGTAAATTAATTTCTGCTTTGCCTTTGCAAAAGGAGAGTCATCTGCAAATAGTTTTGACAGTAAAATATTCCACAGAGGAATGCAGAGTCAGCAACTGTCCATGAAAAGGAAAGACTGTATGCATTCATTCCTATTTTAAAAGAATGAGCTACCTAAATACAGTCTCCGTGCAGGTGGCAGGATGGACAATCAGACATTTCCCCTGTTTTATTAACAACTAGTTAATCATCACATGGTTGACACAGTCACATGTGTCATTTTTTAAAAGTCTTACACTTCCACTAGAAGAGAATCAATGATTCCCAAATGGAGTTTATCATAGTTCTTCTGAAATAAGAATGTAATTATATGTAATTAGGCCATTTGGGATACACAATACAAAATTCCATAAAGAGTTTTAAAAACAGATGTTTTTTAAACTTTCTTGTTCTCCTGAATATCAAGTTCAAAGGATCACTGTATCTTATTTTTATACATATATGGCTTTGTACCACAGATGATCTTTCTATGAAGATCGAAAATTACCCCAAAGGAACAGTGCAATAAATTCTGATAAGCAATCCAGACTAAGTTGCTGGCATGTTTGAAATGACATCTCCTTATTAATTATACATTTTAACGTGTCTTAAATTGGAAAGAGTATTCAATTACCATATGCACAAAAGTAGAAACAAGTTTCTCCCAAATACCAAGCAAAGCTTTCACTGGAATGGATTCTTCATTGACATCTAAATGTTACCTCAGTTCCCTTGGCCGTAAAGGGAGGTTAATACTTACCACCTACCTCCCATTAAGGTAGAGAAAAGAAGTTAGTTGATGTAAAATGATTTGAATATGAAAAGTGATGTAACAGTATGCTTCCTTGTTTTACACTTGCAATGAATTTATTGCTTCTAGACCACTAGAAGGAAGTAGGTAATAAAATGTCTTAAAAATATTTGGACAGAGAAAATGAAATAGAGGCAGTCCGCTTGTCTCATTTTATTCAGTAATCTGAGATTGTGAGAAAAAAATGGTGCAAGAAAAGAAATACACATCTCTCAGGGAGTGTTAAATGTCAAAACAATGGTAATTTCATCATGATTATTCCAAGGGAGGATCAAAAGCATCAAAATTTTCTCTATGGATAGAGAGGCTTATATCTAAGAAATGGATCAAGTTTATAGCTTTAGTAATTAGCTGTTCTATGTAAATGATATAATATTTCATCAATGGAATGCACATATAAATGATTAAATTATAGGATATGTCCTTGGAAATACAGCTCAGTTAATATATATATATTCTCCCTGAGAATGTGATGTTAACATGTTTATATTTGGAACATCAAAGTCTGGCTTAACTGCATGCAGAGGATATGTTAATAATAAACAGCCAGAGAAATTAATAACTGAAGTTATTTATGCAGA
Source organism: Mesoplodon densirostris (assembly GCF_025265405.1). Lineage (NCBI taxonomy): Eukaryota > Metazoa > Chordata > Mammalia > Artiodactyla > Ziphiidae > Mesoplodon > Mesoplodon densirostris. Next base: position 27,733,373 of record NC_082668.1, read on the forward strand.
AGTAATTTCGGGTCTATATCAAATTAGAGTTGCATATAAAAAGTGGTCTCAATTTACCTTCTCCCCACATCATGTAGTATTTCCATCATGTGTAGGATTTGTGATGTGTGGACCATCAGGTGTGCAATATAACACCAACCAGAAGACCATGGTGTTTGCCTAAAGCATCTCTCTGGGGAAAACTGATTCCCTAAAAATGTGAATCTTGGGAATGAGAATGGCTGATTTCCAATGTTTTGCCAAATAAAAAGGCAAAACCATAAGTATAAAAGCAAATAAAACTTTCTAAATGGAAGTTAAAATCATCCTTTGTATTTTTGAGTCACTACACAACATTAGCATGGCAAACGATCTGGATTTTAGAGGAGTAAATATACTTGGGTCTTGGCAGAACTGATGTGACTCAACCTTCTGGAAAAACCAAAAACACCTTACTCAAAATGCAAGGAAGTAATTTACAAGCTAGGGAAATTTAGACAATGTTAGAAGACAATTCGGGCACAAATGACCTCTTTCTTCTTTCAGCATGAAGACTTGGATTGGAGTGTATAAACACATATGTATCTCCTAATGGAATATATAACTAATGGTATTGCTTAAAGGATAGGGGAACAAAGGGCCATTCAGTAATACAACAAAAATTTATATCACTCATCTCAAAGTACAAAAAAAGTGTATTTCAATCTAGAAATAGATTTCATAAATAAAAATTTTAAGTAGAAGTACTGGGTGAGACGAGTATAGAGAAAATGAATTTGTATTTTCATGGCTTTTATCTGTACTTTTAGTTTCAATTTTAACATGGTTAGAGAAATCTGTAGGGGGAGTACAAAGCACACAGTGTAGCCATTTTCCCTGAGTGCTTGCTTGCCTTGGGATGGGAATGCATAAAGCCAGCACTGAAGGAGCCATAAAGCATTTATAGAGTACAGAGATATAAACAGTGGACAAAATCCTACTGTTCCCTTTCCCAGTAAAAGATTATTGTTTAAAATTTACTTAGCCTCCACAACATCCAAGAAAATGTATTTTAAATGCCACAGAATTTAGAGATTAGGGACTGGAATCAGATAAAAAGGGGGAATAATCTGGATCTCAGTTATCCTATAAGAACTGATTTAGCATTGGCAAAGTACACTTCTCTGGGTATCACAACACACATTTTCTTAGCTATTAATTCTCAGCTACATAAAAAGTTTGTTTTAATCTTTTGTTTGTAATTTGGGAGTACTTGCCAAGTTTGCATACTTTGAAAATGTGGATGATCATGAGATGGATAGGTTATTTTTATTTTGTTTCACCCAGACTGTATATCTTGTTCAAACTTGAGCCACATTCTTATTTCCCACTGCAATTAAAATTACCCTTACAGAATCAAATAGCATTGTAATCTCTTTTTTTTTTTAAAGCTAGATTTGGTTGTCAGTTCCTGCCTTTCAAAATGTTCTAACGTGTCCAAACAAAATTTAACTCTCAAGTATAAACTTCTAGGCTTAAGTGCTTGAATAACTTTTTGTATGTCTATATTCTTCTGGAGAGAAAATATGGTCCATGGTGTGTGTACTTGGGGGTGGGTACAGGGAGGGAAGAACTACGATGAAGTTTCTGTACTTCTAAGAGCAACACTGTTAAAGAAGAGAATTCTTCCATGAAATATTACTGTAGTTTATTAATTTCCAAAAGACAAAATTTTTTTCTCAGCATAGTGATTCTAACAGGCTTATACTTCTTGCCATGAATCTTTATAAGAAAACAGTTAGCACAGGTTAAAGAAAAATCCTAGAAGAAATTTTCTGAAGGTCTGCAAAATTTTTATTGGTTTCCACCTATTCATCAGGTTATACTATTATCCTGGTCTCTTCCTCATTTAGCCCTTACACCAACTTGCCCATTTTGCCTAAAACAAGTGCTCTTTCAAAAGCAAATCCCCAGAAAGTTTATCAAAATGTGGGGTTGGGAGGAGGAACAGGATTTATTACTTTCCGTTAGGCATGCTTGCTTGCTGATGTTCTTTAAGCCTTGGAGTCAGGTTTTCCTTAGGATTACTTTGGGTGTCTTTTAGGTCCTGAGTGCTCAGGTATGTGTTAAATGTAATTTACATTGTTAACGTCTTACTGCTTCTTTAGGATGGATGTTAAGAGTCTGCAGCACAAAGAAGTTTCATGCCAAAAATAAGAAAGCCTGGAAACCAAATATAAAAAATATATATCCTATTTTATAAACCCACCTCTTAGTAAATGCCAAAAGTTCCTCTCCTCCAAAGAGAACTTGGTGACATGATGGAATTCAAGAGATATGATTTGCAGTGTATGGCAAAGGTGGACGTGCTACGGCTCTTGGAACGCCTCTGCATTTACAGAATTATTTAGAATCCAAAGTGAGTGCCTCATTTTCTGGTTTCTTAATGACCACAAATGAATCCAGGTGACTGATGCCCAGAACTAAAACACACCAGTTACAGGAGTAACAGATCAACAACAGTTGACCTAAAACAGTCATCAGTATCCTCCCATGAGCGACTAATTCAACTGTAGATAAAACCTATAGCTTTGGCTCTGAACCACCCTCAGATAGCAAGAACTTAGGGTTTATTCCTATCAACACTGGACCCAGAGCAGATTGGATTGGTTTAGACAATTCCAGATCAGTCATTTGAACCCTTAAGCCTGCCAGAGAGGGCCAAGTCCTTGGGAGAATTTATAAAAATCAACTCAAACTCCTGCCTTCTCTCACCAACCCCAGACTAGCATTTTACTCAGCAAGAATAGAATTTGGCCTAATTAGAAAAGACCTGGGACAAAGTTAGCCAAATGGAAGTCTGATTTAATACTTTCCACTCTCAACAGGACATTGAAATCATCTTCCTAACTAGGTTCTCCTGTCTTGTATGTAATATTCAGCATTAAACAAATGAATGCTTTGAAACCAGTGGTCACGGTGTTAGGCTTGGTTCAGAGCTCTTCCAACACTGTGAACAATGAAGGGAAACCTCCCTAAGGACTGCTCCATTCTTCCTCATCCCCAAAGCTGTCCGTAATGGAATTAAGCCTGCACTCTGCAGCACTTCCACATTTACCACCAATAAGAGACTGACCTGCCCAGGCAGGGGCTCGCAAACACAAATGAATGTCATGAATTATGGGGCCAGTTAAAAAAAAGATACACCGGATGATGGAATAAATTTCCCATTTTCAATTGTGGAAGAAAATGTGAAATCTGAACAAGATGCAAAGAAAACAAAGGACAACCTTTCACAGGAACGGCCTCTCAACATTTCCTCGTCTTTGTGATAAAGCAATAAACACGGGTACAACTCACTATATAATGCAAACCTGAAAGGGAATATTTTATCTTGAGATGGAACAAAGGCACTCTTAGCATGAACAAGAAGCATTACCCCTAATGAGGATTAGTTGAGAGGTGTGAATCAACAGCACAAAATTAGGAATGTTTGCCGTGGTTTAACTGAGTGTTAAAGGTGCAGTCCCCCTTTCTGAAGCTTTAAACCAATAGCTAAGCCATTATATTGTTTGCATCGTAAGACTTCTCTCACCAAGAAATGTTTGTGTCTGATATTTCATGGCAAATTTGGTGGTCATCTTCGTGGTGGGACAGACATTCTTTATGTAAATGTTGTTTGAACAAGCTACTATAATAGCCTGTCATGCTGCATGCATCAAAGAGAGGGAATTATATAAATCGTACTGACATTGGTATTCTTATTATAGCATCACTGTTTTCTTATCATCCATGGTATTAGCTGAAAGACCTGTCTGGACTGAGGCTTCCTAATGAGGGGGAGTTGTATTAAAAGGCTTCTGAAAAAAATGTTTCTTAAGGAATATCAGCATGGGAGAAAATGATTAGGTGGGATAAATTTAACATTTTGCATATCAAACTCCTGAGACAGTCCATGGGTAAGTCCCTAGGAGAACTCCAGGAAGTTTTTTTTTTTTTTAAGTTAACTTTTTAGACCATCTCTGATTGAGCTCTGAAGCTGAAAATAAAGGAGGCTACACCTTTGACTTCCAGGCTCGTGTGTTTATGAGTAACAAAGGGCAAGGAATGGAAATTGATATCAAGACGGGGCGAGAGGAGACAGAGAGACAGAGGAGACAGGGAACAGCTCGTTTTCCAGCACAGACACCAATACACGGTAGCGTTGACACTGTACCTAGAGAGGCTGCCCTCGGCGGCCAGGCCCTGGGAGTCATCGAGGACATTAGGTTCACTGCAGGAGGGGTAGGGAGATGAAGCATTTAGGGAAAGAAAATGCCAACAAATAAAAGAAAAAGAAAAAAAACATGCACTCTTCTGCTTCCAAGAACCAAAAATAAATAAATAAACTTAACAGAATAAGGAAAGAAAAGGAGACAGTCAACCATTTCACCTTGTGCTGGGTTTGTCAAGACCTAGGACTCAAGGCAACGGGGAGGAGGGGCTTTGGGTGGATACGACTCTCAGAGGAGTGAGTGATCTATTTATTGGTCAAGAGTTGGGACTTAAAACGAGCTCCGAATGGACATGGGGGCTCTGGAACGCACTGCAGAACGAATCTGTAGAAGACAAAACTATCATTCCTTTGGTAACCATCTGGTTGGGTGGTTATGATTTTTCACCTGTCATATGTACAGATGTTTCATTGATTAGGATCCTGCTTCTTTCTTGTGTGTTATGACATGATCACACAGAAACCACTTACCATGAACGGCCACAACCCAACTCTTGGAACTGATGCCATTAAGAAAAGCAAAGAAAGAACCCAACTTCATCTGCTAATTTTGCAGTGAAAATGCAAGTAAACAAATGGAAGGAAGATAACCCTGGAAAATTCACATGGAACTTGCATTTACGTCCTCACTCCATCCTCTAGTGACTGAATTGTAAATGTCAAAAGAAGAAACCTGTCAGGTTGGTGAAAGAATAATTAAACAGTTTATCGATTTATTTGGATCACACTGATTTGGGAATTTGTGAACAGAAACTGCGTTATACTTTCTCTCCCTTTCCTTCAGTGCCTAGCATTGAGCTAAGTACTCACGAGGCACTCAATAAATAGTTGTTAAAATGGATGGAATTAAACAATTTAGAAAATTGGAGTGCCTGCCTCTAGAGAATTGTTGTTCACCTAATTGTATACTGTAAAAATAGCAACCATCTCCAGAAAGAGGCTTTCCCTAACACACATAATTACCTTCCTTAGCCCAGAGGGTTTAACTATATTATTTTTCTGGATTTCTAGTATATCCGTAATAGAACAAATTTTCTCCCCAGAAATGAGATAACTCCTTAATGGATATGTACAAAGGGAATTGCTGGCCTAGTTATTTTAGGTAAATAACCAAAAGACTCTTTACTTAAAATTCCCTAATTTAAACTTTTAGACAGACTGCTAGATAGTTTTCGTTTATTCTTGGTAGAAGTTTGCACATTTCTAGCAATTAAAAATAAATCACTACTTACCAGTATTAACTGCTTGTATGACTTTACATCATTTTTTGGATATTTTATAGTTTGGCTCTGATTTTGTTCATATATTTTATTTATAAGACTTCCTTTTCAAAGATAAATTACCAAATGGTAGGTAAAGCAATCTCTTACAATGATAGTAATCCTTATATACTACCAATTTTTGTAATAACTCAGTAGTACATAAATAATGCTTTCTTTTTAAGTATGCAATTTACTTATTAATCTTTTATCATTTCCCCCTATTTTTTGAATATTCTCCAAAGTTTGGCTTTATTTCACAAATTTTATTTCATCTGTACAGTTCAGGAATGATTTGCTAAAGGATATAGGTCTAGGGTAATTATTTCTGCATGTAAACTAATTTTATCTGAGCATTAGAATGTGCCCTGATTGTTCTTATTCTCCATGTATAAGTTATACCACAATGACTCTATAGGTAATAAGAATAAACAACAAACTAGATAAAAACACATAAGACTGATTCTTTGAAAGAATTCAGTTTCTGAAGTAAAAATACTACCTCTGAAATAGATAATGTTTTATTTCTTATGTCAGATCATTTCCTATATAACCATATATATGGTAAACTATATATATAAAGTTTTAAGTCTATATTCTTAGAGGGCAGAGAACACCAAATAAAATGTTTTAAAGAGTTTAGCTATGGAAACATAAAACTCTCTAGGTAGAGAAGTTACCTTAAAGACCAACTTTAGCTAACCTCTCATTTCACAGAGGAGAAAACAGTGGGTTCCTGTTAAATGACCTGCCCAACGTCACACACAGTGGCACTGGTCTTTTTCTGCTTGGTTAAGCATCACTACCTCCAACTAAATACTGACGATACACCAGAAGTCTAAACTACCACATATATCAAGCTAGTCCTATACACTTGCCAGGTACTCATTATTAGCTTAGCTGATGTTATAGCTGAAATACAAGAATGTCATCTGAAAGAAGACCATGAAAGAAGACCATATATCTGTTTATAGAAAAATTTTAAGGAGAAACAATGTTTGGATCAGAAATTGAGATCCCTTCTACTGGCCTGGCTTAGAAAACTCTCTGCAAGTTGTTGCCTGTGCAACCCTCGTTGAAAAGTTGTTTGAATGGTCTACTTAACAACATTGATTGTTTGCTTCTCTTTAGTCCTTTTTTAGAATAACAGGAGTGAGTTTTCAGAATTTCTACCTTTGGCCCTAAAGGCAGAGTATAACATATCCGTGGCTCTTTACCTTTGGCTGGGTAACATGCCCACCTCAGCCTGAGGTGCAGACATGCTGGAGACATGGCTGGAGAACCGCCTCCTTCCAATGGCACTCAGGAGGTAAGCTTCTTGTTCACTTACCACACTGGGCATGCTGACAGAGTCATCTGAAAGGGCCAGAGAAGGGAGTGTTAGGAAACTGGGATGTGGACCAGAAAACCCAGACCAGCTTTGTACTTGGGTTCCATCCTTGGCTTGTATGCAAACTTAGGGCAGTATCTAAAGCTAAATTATCATTCATCCCTTTGTACAGATTCAAAACTAAGACCTTTGGGGCCTTAAGAAACATCTTCACTACTTTTATAAAACCAGAGACTTTAACAGCTGAGCCTCTAGGGTTACTGAACAGTGTCATTTTGAGAATATGAACAGAACTTTGAGTTAAAGTGACTGGTTACTTCATTTGGGTGAGGGAAACAGCTTCAGTAAAACTTCATGAATGTATCTCCATCTTGGAAAAAAAAAAGACCTTTGGGGGCTTGGTTCTTAATCTGCATAAAGGGATGAAGGATAATTCTTCCCATCTACACATCTCCCACCCTCAAACAGCCTTCATGAAATATATGTAAACTTTTTGTCCATTTCTACAAGTAGGTTAATCTGCAAATTAAAGATTTCAGAAAAGCTAGAATAAAATTTTTAAACATTACAGAAATAGTTCAGTAAGGGACTTTGTTATTGAACAAATCAAGCATTTTTGACATTCAAACACTACATTCAGTACATTTCATGATTTTTAGACTGTTGAGGGAAAGACTATTTCAGGTATTTTTGGAAAAATATTTAAAAGCCTATAAAGTTCAGAAACAAGTGCTTATTTTAACCTAAATTTAAAGTTTGAAGCAATCTTGCTTTCTCCATAGAAGTTGAAATTAATGTATTCAAATCCATATGAAAATTAACTTTAGCACAATATTTGTGACAAGGAGACCTCATTCTAAGTGAGCAAATATTGTTTGTAACTGAACAGAAAACACATCTTGACTGATACAGAATTTTGGTGAACTTATGCTACCATGTAAGGTTGTCTGACATCATTTATTTAAAATATCCCAAGTGGTCATATTTCTAGTGAAATTTATTTCAAACCAAAGAGGTGAATACGAAAAGTGCTAAAAATTTTAATTTGCTATATAACCGACTTGAAGTTGATTCTTGTTATAGAATGGTATTTCCTTTTTAGATGTGTTCATAAAGAAGAGAATAATCAAATGTGCCCTAAAAAACATGAAAAAAATGTGGTAGGGTAGATTGAGCTATTTCTACTAAGACCTTTCTGAAATTCCATTGCCTTTTTTCTCTCTTATCCAAACTCATATATCACTTAACACTTACTCCTTTGATATTGGTGATTAATCATGTGCTGTGTCATTCACTCCTTTTTTTAAAGACTTTTTTGATGTGGATCATTTTTAAAGTCTTTATTGAATTTGTTACAATATTGCTTCTGTTTTTTTTTTTTTTTTTTTTTTTTTGTGGTACACGGGACTCTCACTGTTGTGGCCTCTCCTGTTGCGGAGCACAGGCTCCGGACGCGCAGGCTCAGCGGCCATCGCTCACGGGCCTAGCCGCTCCGCAGCATGCGGGATCTTCCCGGACTGGGGCACGAACCCGTGTCCCCTGCATTGGCAGGCAGACTCTCAACCACTGCGCCACCAGGGAAGCCCTGCTTCTGTTTTATGATTTGGTTTTTTTGGCCATGAGGCATGTGGGATTTTAGCTCCCTGACCAGGGATTGAACCCACATCCCCTGCATTGGAAGGCGAAGTCTTAACCACTGGACCACCAGGGAAGTCCCTCATTTACACTTTTGTTAAGTGTTCTTTATCAAAAAGGTCTGTCCTCTCCTCTACAAGACTATATCTAAGATTTTAGAGAGCAGAGAATATATCTTTCTCATCCTTTCTTATTCCTCATCTTGTTCCTGCTAGGTCTTAATACAGGTTTGATGATTGAATGGAAAAATTTTTTAATTCAAAGGTGTCAACGCTCTAGCTTTCATACCCCACCTTATAAATTAATACACACCCACATCACAATCACACCACATTGTGTGTTAGCAACCCTGTTGTCATTGGATGGTTGTGATGTTTGAGAGCAGAGATATTAGCAAAAACTTGCATACTTGTAAGTGTATGAGTGTTGGCCTTTGGTCATTGCTATCTCTGTTTGTGTCTTCTCTACTTTTCTTCTCTACTTCCTTCCTACTGGCTTGGTCATCCTCTAATTCATAAGGTTACTTGCAAAATATATTTAGCTCTATTAAAGAGAGGTTGTTATCATTTGCCATATTTAAACATTTTTCTGGGAGAGACTACTTCAACCGTTAAAGAAAAATAGATATTACTTTAAGTTCTGCACTATTACTAGGACTTATATTGAATATTCGAACTGCTGATCCTTATTTCTCTCTCTTTTTTTTTTTTTTTTCCGGTACGCGGGCCTCTCACTGTTGTGGCCTCTCCCGTTGCGGAGCACAGGCTCCGGACGCGCAGGCCCAGCGGCCATGGCTCACGGGCCCAGCCGCTCCGCGGCATGTAGGATCTTCCCGGACCGGGGCACGAACCCGTGTCCCCTGCATCAGCAGGCGGACTCTCAACCACTGCACCACCAGGGAAGCCCTCTCATTTTTTTTTTTTTTGGTCAAGGTCTGTCATGATTTCCCTAATTATAATTTTAGGATTATTTCCATGAGCAATGATTTCAAAACAAATATGTCTGTAGGTCTGGTGCAGAACAGTATGATTATCACTTTGTTATCTACTTAACCCTGAAACTAAATCTGGAAATATTACTGATGTGTGCTTTTAAAAAAAATTTTTTTTTTTTTTTTTTTTGCTGTACGCGGGCCTCTCACTGTTGTGGCCTCTCCCGTTGCGGAGCACAGGCTCCGGACGCGCAGGCTCAGCGGCCACGGCTCACGGGCCCAGCCGCTCCGCGGCATATGGGATCCTCCCAGACCGGGGCACGAACCCGTATCCCCTGCATCGGCAGGCGGACTCTCAACCACTGCGCCACCAGGGAGGCCCCCCAAAATTTTTTTTTAATTAATGAATTTTTATTTTTGGCTGCCCTGGGTCTTTGTTGCTGCACGCCAGCTTTTCTCTAGTTGCCGCGAGCGGGACTACTCTTTGTTGCGATTCGCAGGCTTCTCCTCGGGTGGCTTCTCTTGTTGCAGAGCACAGGCTCTAGGCACGTGGGCTTCAGTAATTGTGGCACTCGGGCTCAGTAGTTGTGGCTCACGGGCTCTAGAGCGCAGGCTCAGTAGTTGTGGCACACGAGCTTAGTTGCTCGGCGGCATTTGGGATTTTCCAGGACCAGGGCTCGAACCCGTGTCCTCTGAACTGGCAGGCAGATTCTTAACCACTGCACCACCAGGGAAGTCCACTGATGCATGCTTTGACAAAGCAGTTATTTCTTTCCTTCTCCTACACATCCAACTGTAGTAGGGTATTAAAATACTTTCATTCATCTTAATTAAAATTCTAACCTCAACTCTATTTAATTTAGTTCAGAGTGAAGCTTTTTTAAAAAAATGTATTTATTTATTTTTGACTGTGTTGGGTCTTCGTTGCTGCACACGGGTTTTTTCTGGTTGTGGTGAGCGGGGGCTACTCTTTGTTGCAGTGTGCGGGCTTTTCCTTGCAGTGGCTTCTCTTGTTGCGGAGCATGGGCTCTAGGCACACGGGATTCGGTAGTTGCAGCACGTAGGCTCAGTAGTTGTGGCTCGTGGGCTCTAGAGCACAGGCTCAGTCGTTGTGGCACACGGGCTTAGTTGCTCCGTGGCATGTGGGATTTTCCCTGACCTGGGCTCGAACCCGTGTCCCCTGAATTGGCAGGCAGATTCTTAACCACTGAGCCACCAGGGACATCCCAGAGTGCGGCTTTTTGTTGTTGTTTGGTACAGAGGGGCTCTGAGTGAAGATCTAGATTTTGTTTTCATAAGGCATTGACAGTACACTTTGCTCTAAATGTTGTATCAGAGTGTCTTTGAAACACAACTGGAAGATAATCAATACAGTTAAAAAAACATTTAATGACAGGGGTATTTATGAAAACTTTCACCTTTTACTTTTTAAAACTATTATGCATATATATGGAAGCATGTTCTTAACTGGATTTTCCCTCATTTCACCAAATCTTTAGAAGCTCCTGGCTGCCTCAGTTACTGGGGATACTCTTAACTCAAATTGGGTTGTATGCCCTCAAGACAGTGTGCTGTTTTACACTCTAGATAATATAGCTGGCTGGTCTTTTCTGAGTCATAAGCATATGTAGTGCTCACTTTTCCTTGCCCAATCGGGTCATGTAAGTACTGACTGACCTAAGCAAGATGGCCAGGAGAAAGGGGAATAAACGCTCCCCTTGGTTACTTAACCACAATTTAAATAAGTTAGTGAAAAGTTTGAATACATAAGCTCAAAGAAAACTTAGGGGTCACTAAAGATTTACTGTTTGCCTGAACTCCTACCAAATGACCAAGGATATCAAGGAACTTATAGAAAAGCAGGCATTAGAAGTCATGGGATCAGTCACAATTCCATTTTAAATCCTTTTTGTAAAAACGACCAGAGGATCAGAACTGAAAAAGGTCAGGAAGGTAGAAATCCTTCACAAGCCCTCATGCACATGGCCAAGCTGTGTCACACATGACCTCCCACCTCCCACTGCCCCGGATCCTGCAGGGTGACCTACTTTCCTCATCCTCCTCATCAGTTCGACTCAGGGTGTCCTGTGAAGCCTGCTGGGACGGCTCACTCTCCTGCTCCCAGACGGTGCCGGTGCCTGTGTTGGAGCGTGACATGGTGGCCAGGCTCAGGCGGTAAGCAGAGGTGGAGGTACCCACGGTGCTGATGGATGTCTTCCCTTGGTAGGCTAGTGGGGTTGAGAGACCAAAGAAAATCCATGGTGAGGATCTTGAAAGAAAACAAATGCTAGCTTCAAACTCCTCCCAGACAACTTATATTTTTTTAAGGAAAGGTCATTGAAATAGTATGTCCCAGATAGATGATCTTTAGGACAAAGTAGCAAATGGAACTGAAAATGGTGGGAAGAAAAAAAAAAAGAGAATTGGCCACGGATGTACTTATAATTGAGTAATTTTCTTGGGGGAGCATAATACCTCTAACAATATAAAATATTTTGATGTTGCTCCCTCTGTCATTGTTTTTCAGTTTTATTTTCCAAGGCTGGCAGAATGCAAATTCATTTTTTCACTGAGAAATGTACATTACCTGACACAAGCATATAGAAGTAATAAATACATTGTCTGAAAGGAACCTTACAATCAAAATGAGAATACATAATTAAAACTGTGTTCTTATTCCCCTTTTCTGGAGATTACAATTTATAAAACACCTCATTGGTGCTATGTCATATTATTCTATTATAAAGCAGAACATGTGAATGGCCCTGAGTAGATTTCACCAAGATTGTATTTGTCATTTTTTTGGTCTTTAATACATTGAGAACAACACTAAAAGTTTTAGAAAGAAAAAAAAGCCACATGGATGATAGTCTTCTACTTATGGGTGATGACTGCCCTCTAATGGCAGATAATGATTTATTTTCCTTCCTTAGTGACCTGCAATTAATATAATTATAAAAGTAAACAATGCATTCCCAAAGAAAATCTTTTGAATAATGTAAACTAGCCTGCCAGTTTTTATTCAACCCTCTCTCCCTCCAATTTGTGAATTTTATCATCAATCATACACACCCAGTTTTAAGTCCCCTCACTGGAGTCACTGTCTTTGTGTGTAGGTTATTTAACCTCTATTGAGTCTCAGTTTCTTCATTCTATAAGCAGACTTTCAGTTATGCATCTTGCAGGTATTTGTGTGGATTAAATGAAATAACAGCTATGAAATAATCTATCATATAACAGATGCTCAATGAATGTGAGTTCCCTTCTTTTCAAAATGGAAATGAAGGAATTTAAATAGGTTTTTTTTTTCCCCAGCTAAATATTCAAGAAAAAGCTGAACTACTGAAATAAAGATCGAAAATAAAATATTCAGAAAAGGGGGCTTCCCTGGTGGTGCAGTGGTTGAGAGTCCGCCTGCCGATGCAGGGGACACGGGTCCGTGCCCCCGTCCGGGAAGATCCTACATGCCGCGGAGCGGCTGGGCCCGTGAGCCATGGCCGCTGAGCCTGTGCGTCCGGAGTCTGTGCTCCGCAACGGGAGAGGCCACAGCAGTGAGAGGCCCGCGTACCGCAAAAAGAAAAAAAAAAATCAGAAAAGGAATAAAATTAAACTCTTATGATACCCCCCCTTGATTTGTTTTGTTGTTGACAAGGATCACAGGGTCAAATCTACCAGTTGTACCGAAATGGCTAATGCATACTTGGCTCCAAAAAGAGCAGTGACCTGGAAAAAGAGGCATGCTTTGTAGGTTGTAAGTTCCATGAGTAAAACAAATTGAAAATACCCTTTGCATACTTACCTGATCCACTGTGAACTGCCTCTTTTAGAATTTTTAGTTCATTGTTGAACTCAGCAATGAGGGAACTCTTACACAGAGGGCGTGGAATGAAACGCCGTTCCAGCTGGTCAGCGATATGTTGTCGGGCAGAAAGCTCTTCATGGTTCTCTGCTGGTTGGGCCAGAAGCTGAAAGGAAGGCACAGATTCTCAGGTCCTCAATTTTCTCATCTGTAAAACGAGCTAATTATTGTATCTATTTCATAGTTGGTGGTGAAGATTAAATAAGGTAATGCATACAAAATTCTTAGAACAGTGTTTAGGAAGTGCTTAATCAATATGTTATTTTGAATCACAGCGCCCAGAAATCGAGGCATGAAAAGAATAAAAGAGTAGATGAATACTGAGGGTCTCAGGAAAAACATGCTTTAACTATCTCATTTTTCCCATGTTTATTTAAAATCAGATCTCAGTCATGCCCCTGAAGAAAAGAGACCATTCTTCAGATCACTCTATCTGGTCAATCTTTGTTTCTTGGGGGGTTGGTAAATGGGGAGAGGGCAAAGTTTCACTGACATTAATTAAGCTCTTACTGTGAAGGTACTTCTAACATGAAATTTTATCCTCTGGGATACCTGTTTGGGCTGATTTCTCGTCAAGCATGGTATTAGCACGTCCTCCTGACTAGCTATATAGCACATGCGCCGAGACTGCTGCTGTCATCCTGCCCTACTCTGGAAAGCAGCACGTTGACGGGGTTTGTCACTTCCTGGAAGAGGAGCACACCTTGCACTGGATGAAAGGGCGCAAGAGCACGAAGATGGGGATGCGGGTCCGCACGATGAAGTCTAGGAAGTCCCACAGGGCCAGGCCGCCGACCTTCCGCAGGGCCATCTCCTTCACCTGGAGGCTCAGCCAGTACCACTGGCTGCCGAGCTGCCTCTCAAAGCAGACGAGAATCACCTTCAGCGCTTCACACCAGGAAAAGACACAAGTGAGCCTGCAGACTTGTGCTTCGGAGGAACCCTGCCCACATCCAGCTGCCCACATCCACAGCCTTTTTACGCATCGAATTTCTAAATGTCTAAACTCTATGTTTCCAAAGGCTTCAGCGTACTCCTGAGTGACAGTGTTCTGACATCAAGGCAGAAATTTCTACAGTAAACATGCTTTGATTCTGATTAAGAGAACACATATATCTTTCTTAAGTGCATTTAACTACTATTTTGGAAAATACAAACCAAAGCTGTTCACAGAATTGAAAGGGAAATGTGGTATAAACATGATGTGTGGCTAATATTTCACTTTCTAAAAGTTTTGTCATAGTGGCTTCATGGTAATACCAGCATATTACTCACGTCTGAAACTAAAACATGGGTGTTTTAAAATATTTTTCTTTTAAGCTTAGAAATAATATATTCTTGCTAATAGAAGCAAAATCAAAACCGTGCAGAAATGCATAAAGTTAAAAAAAGTAGTCCTTCCCCTTTCTACTCCCTTCCTGATGCCACCCTAAACTGTTCCCCAGAGTAACCGGTAAATCCGTCCAGAAAAGAAAACACTATCCTCCCTCCTCCACCTCTTATGATGTCTCTTGCTAAACCGTATTGGATTTCTTTAACAATATCTCTTTTCTTCCAGATTCTGGCAGCCTTGTCACAATCTACATTTTTAAATTTATCTTCAGAAAGCAGATTTCCCAAACAGTGTGTCAGGACAAACCAGAATATTGTAAAAATGTCAGAGATTATGGTGAGGGCTTCCTCTATCACCCGGCTCTCCCCACAGGGTCTCCCATGGGGCAGTCAAGGGAACCTGGGCCTTCTTCATCACGTCTTAAGGTCAATCTCAGCATCTAGAAGACACATAGAAATCCAATTCCCTAAAGCCCTCGGGAGTCACCTACACCTTTAGCATCTATTTAGGGCACTTCCAGGGGAAAACCAGGTCATATAACACAGAGAGAGATGTAAGATTCTTCCTTCCACATCTATTCACTTCTATTCCTCTCCCTCATCATAACAAACATATGAACAAAAAGCAACACTCCTCTAACCCTACACTGATCCTGGTGACATTTCTACCTGTTATGTGCCTGTTGGCCTTCTTTGGGCTTCTGTCTTTCTGCTTTCCACCTTTACCAGCAACAGCCCAACACACAAACAGGATAGCAAAGGGCTCAGGGATTCTGGCGCTGGATGGATTCAATTTGAAATTTGGCTCTGCCACTTACTGACAGTGTGACTTTAGGTAAGTTATTCAACCTCTTCCTTCCTAAAGTGAGAATATGTACTTCTTGGAGTTGTTGTGAGGGTTCAAAGTGATGATAATGTAAAGTATAGAAAACACTCGTTAGTGCACACTAAATGCTCAAAATAAAGGTAAAAGTAAATTTAAAATAGAGGTCCAGTAGCCTGGCCAAGTAACCAAAGGATTCACCTTCATTAAAAAAGCAGAAAATAGAAAAAAAAAAACCCGCCCCATTAAAAAATGGGCAGAAGATCTAAATAGACATTTCTCCAAAGAAGACATACAGATGACCAAAAGGTACATGAAAAGATGCTCAACATCGCTAATTAGTGAAATGCAAATCAAAACTACGAGGTGTCACCTCACACCAGCTGGAATGTCTATCATCAAAAAGTCTACAAATAAATGCTGGAGAGGGTGTGGAAAAAAAGGAACCCTCTTACATTGTTGGTGGGAATGTTAGCTGGTACCCCCACTATGGAGAACAGTACAGAGTTTCCTTAAAAAACTAAAAATAGAGCTACCATATGATCCTGCAATCCCACTACTGGACATATATCTGGAGAAAACCATAATTTGAAAAGATACATGCACCCCAATGTTCATAGTAGCACTATTTACAATAGCCAAGACATAGAAGCAGCCTAAATGTCCATCGACAGATGAATGGATAAAGAAGATGAGATATATTTATACAATGGAATACTACTCAGCCATAAAAAGAATGAAATAATGCCATTTGCAACAACATGGATGGACCTAGAGATTATCATACTAAGTGAAGTAAGTCAGACAAAGACAAATATCATATAATATCACTTATATGTGTGGAATCTAAAAAAATGATACAAATAAACTTATATACAAAACAGATAGACCCAAGGACATAGAAAACAAACTTATGGTTACCAGAGGGGAAGGGGGGAGAGATGAATTAGGAGTTTGGGGTTAACCTATACAAATTACTATACATAAAGTAGATAACAAGGAAGGACCCACTGTATAGCACAAGGAACTATACTTAATATTTCATAATAACCTATAAGGGAAAAGAATCTGAAACAAAAGTTATGTATGTATGTATGATTGGATAACTTTGCTACACACTTGAAACCAACACAACACTGTAAATCAACTATACTTCAATTTTTAAGAAAAGGCAGAAAGTGGAGAGAACTGAAGATAGTTACCCGTTAAGTGTTTTCTCCTATCCCTGTCTTACATGCCAAGGCCTCTTTTCCCACCATCCTCTGTACAGTCCTAAACCTCATGCAGGGCTCTGTGCCAGAATCTAGGTTTTATCTGAACCCTACAACCTCATGTCTCTGGCAACCATGACCCACACAGGCAAGTCCTATGTACATGCAGCCTTGTTTCTTTTTTTCCTTTTTCATTCTCATTGTCAATCACATCATTTTCAAATACATTCCTCAGTAATGCAGTACAAACACCCCACTGCCACACACACACACACACACACACACACACACTCCAAACTCCAAGGACCTGAAGGACCTGTTTTTACCACTGAGTCTGCTTTCACCTTATACTCCCCACCAAGGTCTACTTTAGTGAATTGAAAAATGTCAGGCAAGATTTTTTCAGCTTCCTCCTTTTGAGATTTTCTGTTGCCAGTGCTCCTTAGTCTCAGTGCTGTGGCAACGGTGGTCATTTCTCCCCAGCTTAGTTCATTCTAGTCAAGGAGTAGCTGTTAGTATTCCATGGGTCACGTGGAATGGTCGAATACTTGTTAGTATTCCACCAAGTCACAGCAGGTATAGGGTAATGGGAAGGTAGAAGTCAAGGGTGATGCTTTGTACTTGCTGAAGTGGCTTCTCTAAATACTTTCTGGATTGAGGTCTTTTAAAATACTTTTTGTAGAGAATGGACTTGAGGATATGGG
Source organism: Mesoplodon densirostris (assembly GCF_025265405.1). Taxonomy (NCBI): domain Eukaryota; kingdom Metazoa; phylum Chordata; class Mammalia; order Artiodactyla; family Ziphiidae; genus Mesoplodon; species Mesoplodon densirostris. Next base: position 27,750,688 of record NC_082668.1, read on the forward strand.
GAGGGGGAAGGGTAAGCTGTGACAAAGCGAGAGAGTGGCATGGACATATATACACTACCAAACGTAAGGTAGATAGCTAGTGGGAAGCAGCTGCATAGCACAGGGAGATCAGCTCGGTGCTTTGTGACCACCTAGAGGGTTGGGATAGGGAGGATGGGAGGGAGGGAGACGCAAGAGGGAAGAGATAAGGGGATATACGTATCTGTATAGCTCATTCACTTTGTTATACAGCAGAAACTAATTCCAGTAAAGATGTTAAAAAAATAAAATAAAATTCTTTTTGAGTCAAGGTGGAACATAACTAAATAAGTACATATATATATACATATATACATGTATACATATACATATGTGTGTGTATATATCTATATCTTTCTATTTCTTTCTCCATCTATCTACCTACCTACCTACCTATCTAGAGAGAACTACCCACTATCTATCTATCTATCTATCTATCTATCTATCTATCTATCTATCTATCTATCTACCTATATATCTACCTATCTACCTACCTATCTAGAGAGAAGTACCCACTATCTATCTATCTATCTATCTATCTACCTATCTATCTATCCATCTACCTACCTACCTACCTACCTACCTATCTAGAGAGAAGTACCCACTATCTATCTATCTATCTATCTATCTATCATCTATCTACCTACCTACTACCTACCTACCTATCTAGAGAGAAGTACCCACCCAAGTATGCTGCTTGGCTGGTGGACTCTGCCAGCCCTTCCCTGCGCAAGTCTTTGCCTGCATCCCCAGGGGTGGAGCAGTGGGCGGGGGAGCTCTCCAGCATGAAGCTCTTGCTTCTGGACGTGCTGATGATCCGTGGAGGCAGGAGCACATTGATGACTGTCTGCAGTAGCAGCTGCACCTCAGGCTGCTCCAGCCATGGGCTATCTGCCGGGCAGAGTTTGTAAGGAGGAAGTGGAAAGAAAAGCAAGTCACAAGGTAGACAACATTTCCACATTAGACACAGAAAAATTCAGCTCTTTCTCCAATTCCAAACTAGAACACCCTAGAAATTCGAGCGCCTTCCCCACCAAGTACAGCTTCTCCTATGGACAGAAGCAGCGCTCCTGGTACTGGGTTTCTCCTCCATAGTCAGCACCCAAGTATCCCTGCTCTTAGCGAAATCTCCTGCTTACCATTTCAATCTCCTTTCTTTTTTTTTTTTTTCTGCTCAAATACTCATAATGCACTGTCTTTATGTTTGAGATAAACTTTTCCTAAAAGAAAAAATCCCCCAAGAAGTAAGAGTAATGAAAACATATTGGAATTTAGTGACAGTGGCAGGATTTACACTAAACCTAGTGTCAGTAGGTTATCCAGTCCATTCTCTGTCAATTCACATCACCCTGTACTTCAGTGAATACCATTTTCTTAATTGAAACAATGCTCTCCTGATTTTTGCTGTACTGAAATGCTTTTAAATAGGATGCATCTTCTAGGTGGAGCAGAGATAGTCTTGACCAAGGGCAGCTAAACTGAAAAGAAAGAAAAACTCTTATTTCCTAAGATAACCTTGTTTAAATCATTCAGATCAACTTCAATGACGGCCTTCATGGGAAAAGGAAGAAATAACAGCCTGACACTTAAGAAAACACAACAACAATGATAAATTTCCTTTAGTTAAATTAATCAGACCTTTGCTTCCAGATCCTACTGTGAGCACAAATGGGATGAGCAGATTTAAAAGCATCCCCTCCCTTCGCTCTTGATTGGTGAATGGGGAGATCACATGGCTTAAAGGAAAATCTTCTTTTAAAGCCTGTACAGCAATAATAGAAAAAAAAGATTAATTGACCCCCTCACCCATTCAGTCTGTTTGTTTTTACACAGCATGGAGGAGATGGGGACTCCCTGATGGCTGCACCTGCAAACTAGGAGTTCAGTTGTCATCTGTGCAGCATACAAGATTCACCCCAAACTGATACTTTACCATTTGTTTGACATAATTGAGAGCTATATACCTAAAACACAGCAACATCTTGAATATCAAATGAAAAATCATGATACTTATAGTCTGGTACAAAAACAACTGCAGTTCCCCATTCATTTTATCCATGTGTCCACCAATAAATATTTTAGCGACCAAAGAAAAGGAAGAAAAGGAGATCTTGCCACCTGCTCCATTGGGGAGTTATTTAAAAATCCTCTCCCCTGTATAAGACCTTCTTCAAGCCAGAAAGCAATAGACAATATAAAAAGAAATAAATGATCTCTGTATACGTGTTGTCAAAATGTATCACTTTAGGGATGTCTTTATTTCCCTTCTGCCTGGTAGCCACAGTGCTTGCTTAATCTCTTTTCCATCATCTAACCATTCTCTGGATGATGGACCATCAAGCTTGGTTGTCAGATAATGGATGGGTCGGTTATCCATTTACAGCCATTGTATACTTCCCGTTGGTCAGAAAGCTTTCTGGTGATTTATCACTCTTTAAAGTTAGGTGACACACAGAAATAGGCAGGGAAATTGGCATTCTATCCTTTTTTGCTTTGGGAATGATTATTTTAATTTTAGGAAATAAAAGAAGTGGGAGAAAAATGATTAAAAAAAGCACCCTCAATATTCAGCCCACAACCATTAAAGAAAATTAAGATATTCAAAGTCTAGTAATAATATTTGAATTTTTTTTACTGCAATTCTTTCTGCAGATAATTTAAAACCAGACTTTGAACATTACTGCCTCTTTTAATTAACAATTGTGAGCTGATTATCTGTGAACCATTATTTTCCTAAGGTACTGACACACGTTTTAAACGACAGAAGCGGCTCCTGAGGTTGTGGCAGGACTAAATGACTCTGCTATTTTTGAGATCTCAAGAAGAATTACAGAAGCACAACTTTAGGACCAAGCTCAGGGCTGAAGCTCCAAAACTGTAAAAGTCTGGAGATGTTTACACTTCTGTTTCACAGATTTTGCCCAGCCTTCGCAGAAAAATAAAAGAGAACACCATGATCAGGTGCCTCAACCAGCAACGTAATGAGCGTGACAAACAGGTAAGGCAGTCACACCTGTATCTGCAATGCTACAAGCCGGACAACAGCTGTGCTGAAGGGCAGAGGTGGTGAGAGATAAGGGCTGAGATGAAGAAGGGGTAATCCATCAGCAACACTGGAGGGTCCTACCACTCCCATCACCTGAAATACAAACAGAGCACATGACCAGCCTTGACTATTGCAATTTCATGCAACTGTAGTAAGGGAGTCTCAGTCAATAATAATAATAATAATGATAATAAAAAATTTGAAGGTTGGGCATGTTACTTTCAATCTGTTCGTGTTGCCTTCTTTTGAAGGCATGTAATGTCTGGAGTCAGATCAAACGATTACACTGGATTCAGCCAAGGTTTTGTAGAATGTTGCTTATAACTAACTATGTAAATAATGAGAGATGAACCCAAAATTATTCTAAGCAGGAGACTGGACATACTTACTTGTGGACTCAAAGGAATGCAGTCAACATTCTTTGATGGAGTAAATGCTGACAACAATGATGATGGCAAGAGCTCTACTTGTGCTAGGCATTCCAGTGACAGATTTATTGCTCAACTAGCTAAGCAGCGGATTCTGTTCAATGAAATGCTCTACCACAGTTTCCACATTGTACAAAACCTTGTCACAACCAGACTCTAGATATTACATAACTGATAAAAAATTTTTTGTTTTCATGTAAATCCTAGACTGGCCAACCCATAATGTGATTTTTCACTAAAAAAGAAGAAAAAAATCCTCTTTGCATTTTAATCTCCCCCACCCCAGACTACTTCAACTTCTAGCCAATTGTGCAGTCTCCCGCCACCCCACTCTCCAACTGGCAGCCCTCAACTCTCAGCGCAACTTGAAGAGGTCAATTGTCAAAGTAGTGCATGGGAAGCAGCACACCAAAATCCCATCTGTAGAGGGACGGGCCCCTTGATCTCCCCACACACTACCTTGAAATGTACCTCACTATTTTCAGTGTCACCTGAGCCGTCTGTTTTCATGGGTAGGTGTGTAGGTAGGTTGACCTGTAAATCTTCAGTTCAGAGAAGTCAATAGCAGAGTTAAATTTTGTAAAGTTTCATAAGATTGCCACTTGGCTACTCACCAGATTGACACAGACATTGATCAGTGACCTAAGGTGAGGCAGGAAGGATATGATTGGCTGCCTCTGAAGTGTCAAACAAACCCCTTCAATCAAATTGCTGGCAGGCTCCCACTCAACCTGTCGCCTGGAATACAATATAGGAGCCATTAGCAGCGTGGCTCCCTTCTGGAGACTGTCTGAAACGAGTGAATGAGACAGTGATTCTGACGCCATCTAAGACAGGATGGGTGTCTGAGACAACAAAATGCTTCAGAGGGGAGGAAGTTTACCCACGTTGTTCCAAAAGTACAGAGCACATTAGGAAGGGAAGAGGATACTGAAAACGTAGCAGAGGCACTCCTGCCCCACTCGACTAATGAGACAAAATCTATTGAAGAAAAAACAGAGATGATGAATGGGTGGCATTTCAAGTTTCCTGGTTTTAACTATGAGAGAGGGTATGAGACTACCATTTTAGGAAACCCATCATAGGAGTGATTACTCCCAGTAGAATTAATTTGACTATAGGCTGTGTTTCTGAAATGTTTTTATCAGACTACAGTTGATCTCATCAGCTTTTATACCAGACTGCAACTAATTAGATTTATATGGCTTAACTCTTGCCAAAAAGATGGCATTAGAGGAAAACCATCTATTTAAAAAGTGTTCTTTCTTTGCCACCTAAAAAATGATATTTTGGGGCTACATTCTATGGTAGTATAAATGGTGGTATATATAACCCAATTAGATGAATATGAGATTTTCTGTAATAGAAAACAATCTGGTCTGTAATTATCTCAGTACTGAAGAGTCGTTTCTGTGGCCCCCTAAATAAACACGTTGGGCTTTACTGAGATCAATGCTATTTCCTGGAAATAATTTCTAAGCTTATATTTCCTACCAAATTGAAATCTCTACAATGACAAAATGGAAATGTTCATACATGAGGATATGTTGACATTCCTGATGCTCAAGTAACCCACAGGTTAAGTTCAGTCAACATTTCTCTTGTTGAACTGAGATCACCTGAAGAAATTAAATCCAAGGCAACCCCAAATTCATAGCATGCACACCAAGAAAATTGCCTACAATTAATCAAGTCTATGAATTAATCCAGAAGTCTACTTTTAGGAAACTGCTGTTCTTTATAATGGGTTTACTTATATGACAAATGAGTTAGCCTATGTAGATGTTAACATCTTTAGAAGGAAAGTTATTTTAACACACCCTTGTGAGATTTATAAGACTGGCCATTTGCCAATAGGCATGGATGCTCCACTGGGACCACTAAAGAAAATAGGAGTGCTTTAAGGATACTCATTTCTATGCTACTAAAATAAATAACCTTGAAATAACATATAGGCATCCATCATCACGGTAGAAAAGAATATAGGATCAAACTGTACATTATTAGAATAAAATATTTCAATTTCTTTTTAATAAGTTCAACAGCTTCTGATGGCTGCATAAATGAAGAAGAGCACAGGATAAAACCTGGAAAAGGGGCTTCCCTGGTGGCGCAGTGGTTGAGGGTCCGCCTGCCAATGCAGGGGACGCTGGTTCGTGCCCCGCTCCGGGAAGATCCCACATGCCGCGGAGCTGCTGGGCCCGTGAGCCATGGCCGCTGAGCCTGCGCGTCCGGAGCCTGTGCTCCACAACGGGAGAGGCCACAGCAGGGAGAGGCCCACGTACCGCAAAAAAAAAAAAAAAAAAAAAAGAAAAAAAAAAACCTGGAAAAGTTCTGACAAATTGAACAATAAGTGCTACAGATTCTTGGGCAAGAGTTGCATTGATTTGGGGTTTAGTTTAATAGGACAGAAAATGGTCTCACTAACCCAAACTGGAAATTTCCAAACTAGTGGGTTTATTAGCATTTATCAATTGATCTATCTGCTCACTGTGGCTATAGATTTCCAAACTGGGCTCAGAACTCCAGGTAGCCTGGTTCGGAGGCATCTGCTCACATAAAGGCTACCAACTGATATTTCAGGCCACTGAGTGGAGGACAAGTGGCAATAACATTGATTTAATACCACCTGAATTAGGTGAAAAGGTGAAAATTAGGTATTTTTTATCAACCCTGAGAGCTCTTTAGCTGCTGCTTCGCTGATTATTATAAAGCTTGGCATTTCTATAAACTGGTACCTAAAATACTATGTTAAATACACATTTTTGAACATCAGGTTAACTTTTCTTCTCTCCTTAGTTGTTTAATTTATAAGGCATACCTTGCCTTACTTTAAAAGGAATTGAAGGATACACATTGAATTTCTTATGTGTGTCAGATAAGGAATGTGATAGCTAAGAAATGAATAGATTTTTCAAGATAAATATATATTTTTGAAGAATATGTTATTTCCTCAAAATATAGACCCTGCTACTTATGCATTCATATACCTGATTAGCTCTGCACATATAACCAACCGAACACTTTTGAGCCATTCATTCAACTCCGGATTGATCCACCACCTTCAGAAATGACAAACTTGAAGTTTGAAGCTTGTAATACCAACAGCTGACTAGGAGGCCTCCTCACCTCAAAGTGGGCATCTTATGAATTTTGTTGAACATCCTATCCAATCTCTTTAAAATGAGGATAAGGGCCGGCCTCACTGCCTCGGCTGTCCAGTCGGTGATGGGGAGCATCTCCATGATGTAGCGTCGAAGCCCACGGCTCTCCATTGTCTGGGTGTCATATGGTGCCAACTTCAGAAGGGAGTGTGCAATTTCTGCCAACCTAAAATATTTTTAAAGAATAAGCTTAGAAAGCCACCATGAGAATTTTCCCACACAGCGTCATGCTAATCACCCTCCTTCCAGCACACTGACTCCCTAAACTATGAACATTCTGGCACATTATCTCATAACTTGTAAATAAACATTTAAAAAAACAAATCTGGACAAAATAAGGCCCATACATTTCAGTTGGTTGATATATCTCTTAAGTCTTTTCAATTTGTAGGTTCCCCCCTCTTCTGCTCTTGTTTTGACATCTAGTAATTTATTTGTTGGAGAAATTAGCTGTTGGTCCCGTAGCATTTCCTGCACTCTGGATTTTGCTGATTGAATCTCCATGGTGTCATTTAATTTATCCTATTTCTCCTGTATTTAATTCAATTGGTACTTAGATCCAGGGTCTAGATCAGATTAGGTTTTGTTTTGGGTTTTTTTTGCGGTACGTGGACCTCTCACTGTTGTGGCCTCTCCCGTTGCGGAGCACAGGCTCCGGACGTGCAGGCTCAGTGGCCATGGTTCACGGGTCCAGCTGCTCCGCGGCATGTGGGATCTTCCTGGACGGGGGCACGAACCCGTGTCCCCTGCATCGGCAGGTGGACTCTCAATCACTGCACCACCAGGGAAGCCCTCAGATTAGGTTTTGATTTTCTGGTATGTGTCCTTCACAGGCGATGCGCACTTTCCTCAGGACATACATGATTCCTAGCTGTCACTCTTCATGAGGTCAGTGGCTACTAGTGATCACTGCACAGATTCCTCAACTCATTAGAAGTAGCACAATGGTAATATTGAATCGTTCCTTTTTTTCCATGTATTAACTATAGCATTTTAATAAGAAGTCCTTTTGATTACTCCAAGAGAGACAGGACAAATGCTTAAAAAGAACTACAGTTTAAGAGCACCCCAGGTGATTCTGACAGGCACTCTGGTATAGGAATCAGAGCTAGGCCCTTGCCCGTCTACCACGTGGATTGCTCTACAATTGCTCCGTCTGACTAGTGCCATGGATGGAGGATTCACCACTGCATAAGGCAGCTCATTCCATCTTTGGACATCCACACTGTGAAAAGCTCTCCTCATATTAGGTCCCCAAATTCCCTCAATGTTTTCCTACGAGGCTTCATCTGGAAACATGAATTCAATCCATCTTCTCCATGGCAACCCCTCACTATCAACAGTCATTGTCTCTTCATCCCCACTCATACTGTCTCCGGACGGAACATACACATTGTCCTTCTGGAAATTGTGTGTGAGTGTGTGTGTTTTAAAGAAATCGTTTTAAACAGTCTTCACACTCTTTTGTTTGTCTCTTTCTCACAAATGTGCCATGCAGAAAATAATTCTTTACTTTTCAGGTCGTTTGATTGACAGATAAAAGTATATCTATATACACATATTTCTTTTTTAAATGGATTTTTTCTTTTTCTCCCAGTGTTATTGAGATATAATTGACATACAGCACTGTATAAGTCCAAGGTGTACAGTGCAATGATTTGACTCACATACATCATGAAGTGACCACCACAACAAATCTAGTATATACACATATTTCTTTTCCCTTGTTATCTTGTAGGTAACCTTAAGAAATGCTAGAGAAATAACTGATCTATTTCAAGCTTGAAAACAATACTTAAAGTTGGATTTGTGTCATTTTATGGATTATTAACTGAATTTCTCTCATCTCTGGTCATGTTACAAAATGAATATGCTTTGAGCATAAAACAAAAATTTCCTTTAATACAGTCTTTGCTGTACTATCACATGAATAATCTTGAGAACACAAGGGAGAGACGGAAGGGGAGAAAGGAAAGAGGGAGAGTTGGAGAGAGGTGGGAGAGGGGGGAGAGAGAGAAAAATTAGTTTGCAGAGCTCACTATCCTGCTATTCTGCTGCTTTGGCAGCTTTGGTCTGGGAAAATGAGGTAATAAATTCCTTTAGGGTAGAAACTTTATCTAATCAAGAATGTTTTACTTGAGAGCCTTGCAGCCAATCATAACTTCTGCAAATGCAGGGGTACAGATTGCCTCAACACTCCTTCTTGTCTCTTTGATTCAAATCGAGTACTTCTTGCAATTACCTCCTCTATCTTTTATATCATCCCCTTTCTTTTTTTTAAAAAAAATCAATCTTCTCTCCTTGATGGATACTATCTATTCTTAGGATTTTAAATACTACCTATAGGTCCCCAATTCTAAACTTTATATATTTAGCTCTGACTTTGACATACAGCCAAATGTGTACTTAATTTACAAAAGAAAACCTTAACTATACCCTTTGCTTTGGTGTAGGGTCAAAACATGTGGAACTCAGCAAACTCTGTTTGGCCAGAGAACACGACAGGTCCATTTTTATTGAGAGCTGGTGTGAAATAGCATGAACAGAGGGGATGTCATCTAAATAGTCCCTGGCATTAAAAAATTCTGCCTACCTTCCTATAGATCCAGGCCATGAAATAACTGTGCTCATACAGGTTACTCTTGCTGAATTGCATTGTGACGTTGTGCAGCTTTCAGTACCGCCAGGCATCAGTCCCGTGAGGCTGGCTCTTTACTTGTGATGGGATGTTGGTGAGGTTGTTGCCCATCACTCTGCTCTTTCCTTTAAGACGCCTCAACCAGGAGATACTTCTTGTTCTTCATATTTTAAAAGGGGGATTTTGCTTTACCAAAAAAAACTAGTTGTGCGTTTTATCTTATTGACACTATAATTTTATAATCAGCCATTTTTTCCCTGTTGTTTTGATAACTCAGAGGCCCAAAGTCAAATTTACAGTTCATCAATAGTATCTAATATGATAAAATCACGTAGATTTCCCATGCTAATCTTATCATAAGCTAAATTGTTTCCCTGCTAATTTTTCACATTGTTTCGACTCTCTAATTTGTAAATTGTATCCCTTTGCATCATAGAATTTTCTGAGTTGCCTCAAGTACTTGGTAAAATAATAAACACATAAATACATGTGATATACAGTGCTTGCAACGCCGCATTCTGTATTCTTATGTGTGCCTCACTTATTGAACTGTGATCATGTTGAGGACTAGGGCTTTATTTTACATCCCCAGTGTCTAGGATAGCATGTGGATCTTTCTCATTAGCGTTAGCATCTACTGAGCCCTAGATCTGTGCCAGGCACAGAGTAAATTTGAACTCCTAGAGCTCATTTAACCTTTAATAGGGTTTGACCTCTAGAGGGAGCTCCGGGCCTCTCTAACTCATGCTCTCCCCTCTCTCCAAATGCCTTGAGTGTAGATACAGATATACGTAGGACAGTTACTAACCCATTATCATGATCTCTCCCCTCCCCCCCCTTTTCACTCGCTCTCCCATCTTTTAGGAATCTTTTCCCCTTTCTCCCACAAAATGTCTGTCGATAGTAGTGATTCTCTGACTCTGGGAATGTGATGTACAATTACTCAGGTCAGCTAGCCATTATCAGTAGGAAAGGAGGGGAGATGGCCTGAACGGAGCACGGAGTTACTATGGCAACAGAAGCCTAACACTTCAAACTTTCCCCGCCTTTCCCAGTGCAGGAGCTGAAATTCTTAGTGCAAAATAAGTTCTTCCCCATCACAGCACAGCAGGGAGTGTGAACACATGTGACGCTCTAGAGTTCTGGGTGTGTGCCAGCAACTCAGAGAATGTGAAATCAGTCTGGAGGATAAAGAGCCTGTGTTCTCCATACATTTCTGGCTTCTCATTTTCCCTCACTTAGTACTTTCTAAATTTTTTGAGGAATCATTTTAAGAAAAAAAAGAGACGATAATCAGGAAATTGGTGTGTGTTGCCAAATTGCAATGTTATTTCTGAAAGGCTAGAATTTAAGCCTACCTTTAGTTTTACAGACATACTAAACTTTCCAAGTGAGTATTTTGTTACCAATGGAATTTTCCTTTCAAGGAATTTTTATGATGCTTTAAAAACTGTTACAAATCTAAATAGAAAATCATCTGGAATCATGTTCCTTTTAAGAATCTGAAAACACAGACACAGCCTTTATAGTTTGAAGCAACAAGTGAAATGACATCTCCTTAGGAAGAAGGAAACAGGAGTGCACAGAGATATAATTCTGGGGGCTCTCCCTGACATACCAGGAGTACAAATTTTTAAATGATGACTGGCTTCATCTAGTGCAGAATTTTTACCAGGACACTTTTTCGAAAATCATGCACAATATGTGTAAAAGGGATCTCAGACTCCACCAAAGTGTGGCTCCAAGTTAAAACTGCTCCTTCCGGGCTTCCCTGGTGGCGCAGTGGTTGAGAGTCCGCCTGCCGATGCAGGGAACGTGGGTTCGTGCCCCGGTCTGGGAAGATCCCACATGCCGCGGAGCAGCTGGGCCCGTGAGCCATGGCCGCTGACCCTGCGCATCTGGAGCCTGTGCTCCGCAACAGGAGAGGCCGCAGCAGCGAGAGGCCCACGTACCGCAAAAAAAAAAAAAAAACAAACAAACAAAAAAAAAACTGCTCCTTCCCTGCAGGCCCCTTACTGAATCCTCAGATAGTGGAGCGGCAGAGCAAGTCCTCAAGCAGAAAGTAGCTGTGCATTTTTTTGTGTCAAATAAGAGAGAGGAGACATTGGATTCTTGTGAAAAATTAGAATTGGGGCAGTAAAGAGCATGTGGAAGAAAGCTACTTCCCTAGGAATTCAGGTGATGCAATCTCCCTTTCACTCTCTTTTATTAAGGAGCAAATACATCAACTGGGCTTTTCTGTCTTTAAGAACATTTCCCCCTGTCCATGCTAAGATCCTTTTCCACGGACTTAACATCTATTTTCCCAGAGGGCCCTGTTTGATGTGCATCCAAGCTACAGGAGACCAATCCATTTCAGCCAGTTTCAAGTTTTTATCCTGCCCCACATTTATCCCCCCGCATACACCCCCCCAAACCCCCTCCAGACATCCAGCCCAAGCCGTGTGCACACTCGGGGGCAGAGAAAATGAGGACAGTACCTCATGTGGGACTTCACGTCCAACAACTCCAGGGCAGTGACCCGCGGTTCTCCGGCCAGGTTTTGCAGGATCTTCAGCCTGGGCCCGCAGTGCTTGTAGAACTCGGTGCAGATGTTAAGCAGGGACTCCCGGGGTCTTCTGAACTCTTCCCGAGCAAGCCGTTCATCTAGCTCCTCTCTGGGAAGGCCCTGCCCCTCCTCCAGTAAGTGCAGGTTTTCTCTGGGGAATTATAAAAGTTTAACTGCGGGTCTGGGAAGGTGTATGGGGGGGCAACTATGAGAGGAAGGTATCACACTGAAGAAAACTAGGATGCCTTATATTACATGCAAGTTAATGAAGCAGCAGGGCGGGGCCTGGGAGAACCTTATCGGAAGGATGAAGAAAGTTAATCATCCTGCAAGAGACTGTCATCCCAAACTGTAGTGGCTTCCCATTAGCCACTTCCTGAGGATTTATGCAGAAGTAGGATGCCATGCCTGAATGAAAAGAAAGCTGACGGAACCATAACCCAGCTCCCAAGGCAAATTATCACAAGATGACAGAATTAGTACAAAATGAGGTTGTCTTTCTGTACCTGATAAAGTGCAGTTTGGCACCTTGGTCCTGGTACCTGGGAGTCAGAAAAACAGTCTGCGTAACTATCAGAGTAAGAACAGGGGCCCTGCGGTGGGGCCTCTTAACGACTTTTTCTTATGAGAAGACTTTGAAGTTGCACATTTTGGTAAGCTCCCTCATACACACATTAATTATATTAATCCTAAAATATAAACTCTTGATGTAAATCCTAAAATATAAATCTTGATATTAATCCTAAACTATAAAGTCTTGATCTTTCATTTGCCTACCACATATGCTGCAATTATAGCTGCCATGAAAGCTGTTCCATTGTCAGATAATTTGTAGAAAGACAGATACTCTAAAAACACACACAAACTCATGGAATGTGGTCAAATGAAGGAAATTTTTGAAAACTTTCAAGGTGAGGTGAATCTAAGTTGCAGTTCTAATGTCATGTGCTATATTTTAGGAAGAAATATGGCTGACTTCCTTTCAGTTCTAGAGACTTCTTGCTTTATGAGTGATGGGTAACAGGACTTTAGAAGCCCTCTTTCTCTGGGCACCTTTCATCTAGCGTTGAACATAGCTCAGTAAGCTTAGAGAAACCCTTAAATATCACTTAAACTCATTACTCAAAACCCATATAATCATTTTCCCCTAATGTGAGAAATTGAGTTAACACTATCACATCAGATAATTTATATCTGATGTGATAGTTTGGAACTTATTTCATTTTTAACATAAATATATGATAAGCAGAGAATTTACATAAATAATTATGTACACTTAAAAATGTGCTTCAGAGAAAGTAGAAAATTATTCAGTTTTTCCTTATAATCTCTGCTAATTATTCCATACTGAGAAAAGATAACTTTCTCCCTAGCTGATTTTGGGTTTGCTCTGTCTTAAATCTTCCTTGGAGGAGGAAGCTAATTAAACTTTTATTTTTGTCTCAGAGTATTTAGAGGTTAACCCAGGCAGAATGAAGTAAAGTATTAACTAGTGCAGCCAGTGTCTGAGTTGCACCAAAAGAGGGAAGGTGATTAATTCAACAACCGTGAAAGCATCAGTTAAGGGACTAAGTCAAAGCTTGGATGAAATGTCTGTAGAAAATCTGTCCAGATGAAAGAAAGGTGACTGCACAACTGCCCTGGAATGAGAAGCCACCTCCTGATTATTACTGTTTCCTTTGCCTTTTTCTTGGAGGCAAGTGAAACAACACTGGAATAGTTCAAAGACCACCCAGGAGGCAGAGAACATCTTGCATGTTCACACAAACAAATGGACATAAATGCCAGTTTCTGAAGGTGGCTTACTTCTCTTCATTTACAAAGGTGACAGTTGCAAAAAAAAAAAAAAAAAAAAAAAAAAGCCTAGGTGTTATCGTGTAAGTCTCAACTCTCACCTTCTTCTCTTTTCCTTGGAGATTTTCACGCTCAATATCGACTATTTTCAGGATTCCTTTAACTCGCAACAGCTGAGATTCAGGTTGTACGACATTGAGAGACCACAGAAGAATAAAGCCAGTGAATTACCTGGTAGTCACCCCAGACGACATGGTGTGGTTGGCTGTGGTGGCCCCTTTGTGACCCTGGTCACACCTGCTCATCTGGGGGGCTGTCATGGGCCTGCAACAACAGTAACAAAACCACAGAAGTGGAGACACTTATGAAACTCTCAAGTTACTGCAGCTCACACAAGCTTGAAGCTAGAAGCTTATAAAGACTTTGGCTTTTTCTGTCACACTCCTCTGCTGAGTCTCTCCTGGAAGGCACTTTAAAGGGAACACGGATTCCCAAGGGTCTATAAGCTCACCACGATTTAAGGTCTTTCATTTCTTGGTCCTGAGTAATAAACAAGTACTCTTCAAACCAGACATTCATGAAATCAGACTTCTAAGTCTGTGCCGATTAAGTGAGAGTTAAGAATTCATTTTTTAATTCCACAGGTACCAGGAAGTTAGCCATTCTAGACAGTAAGAAAAAGATAGGGGTGTACATATCATTTAGGCCACCTGCTCCATAATCAACCACACTGTTTTTCTGAGAAACTATCAAACAAGGAAAGAATCTTTCTAGTCAAAGTTAGACCTAAGTCTGTGTGTTTATTCCTGTCATAGAGAATGGACTTGAGGACACGGGGTCGGGGAAGGGTAAGCTGGGACGAAGTGAGAGAGTGGCATGGACATGTATACACTACCAAATGTAAAATAGATAGCTAGTGGGAAGCAGCCGCATAGCACAGGGAGATCAGCTCGGTGCTTTGTGACCACCTAGAGGGGTGGGGTAGGGAGGGTGGGAGAGAGACACAAGAGGGAGGGGATATGGGGATATATGTATATGTATAGCTGATTCACTTTGTAATAAAGCAGAAACTAAGACACCATTGTAAAGCAGTTATACTCCAATAAAGATGTTAAAAAAATTATACCTAAGACTACCCAGGAAAGTGAGTAAATTAGTATCTATTGTTAAGTCAATAATTTATTATAGATGCTAAGAAATAGGTTCCAATCAGCTCATATATAGGTAAACTGCCTCTGTGTCATTTGTGACATGGAAAGGAAGAAAAGGCTTTTCCAAGCAATTGCTTACATGAACTCTTTAAAGCTTGCTTTTGTTATGCTCGTTTTCTGTATGCTGGCTGTGGCTGGAGAGTAACCCTTTAAAAATCGCCCCAGACCGTCTCTTTGGTGCCTTTGCTGTAGGGGGCAGAATTTAAAGCTAGCCTCAAGGCCTTCCCCCTACTGCCCCACTGGTGTTACTCCCGTTATCACGCTACATCATATGGCAAAAGGGAAATGATCTGGGTAGGCCTAATCTCATCACCGGCCCTTAAAAAGCAGACAGCTTCTCTTGGGAGAGGCAGACAAATTTGAAGCCTGAGAAGGACTCAAGGCATCACTGCTGGCTGGATGACTGGGGGCTGTGTAAGAGGGAATACAGGTGTCTTCCAACAGCAGAGAGTGGCCCCTGGCTGACGGTCAGGAAGGAAAGGGGACCTCAGACCTAAAGCTGCCTGGTGCTGGATTCTGCCAAAACCCTGAATGAGCTGAGAAGTGGATTTGTCCCCAGATGGTTCCAGTAAGAGCCCAGACCAACTGATATCTTGATTTTGGCCTTGCAAGACCCTGAGCGGACAGATCAGCTGAGCCTGCCCAGATTTCCGGCCTACAGGACCATGCGATGATAATAAATGTGTTCAGCTTTAAGCCTCTCAGTTTGTGGTAATGTGTTATGCAACAATGGAAAACGAACACTGATACACTTGTAATATACTTGTTTCTGTGTTACTACCTATAGAACGGTTAATTTTTTTCATGAGCAACGTACATTAGGACTGTGGAAGTGAACCGGTATTCTTCTTGTTTTCTTTTTGTAAAAAACAATGAAGCCAATTTTGTTGTGAATAATTACAGCCAACCAATGAGGCTAGTCTTCCACTCCATCAAAAGAATATTAAATACACTGGAATATTTAAGGCCACAGAATTTCAAATGTCAGAGCTCCATCCATAACTCTTTGTGAAATTTTTGTAAGTCAGTTTTGGAGAAGTTAATTGACTTATCCTTATAAAAGGGAACAGAAGGCATCAACATTGTGTACTGTAAAGAGAAAGAATCTTGAAGGAACTTGACTGCTCTTCTCTCCTCAAGTCACAGGACTAGTGACATAACCAGGTGGGTGCAGAAGGAAGGGTGTATGTCATGTATTTCTCCTTGCAATGTTCTAGCCCCACAGACTTTCAGGAAACCATCATCAAAGCACTGGGGGCTGCTTCTCACTGGAGGTTTGTCACTGCTCTCTATTCCACTGCTCTCTATTCCACTGCTTCCCATCCCCTCAGATTAGATGCATGCGGGCACTTCAGCAGAGAGTCTACCCGAGGCTTTGGGCTATGTTCTGCTTGCCTCAGTTGGCAATGTAGTGCAAGATTAGGAACTAAACATAGATTGAACTTAATGAATAACAATCTCACTCCCCCTCTGACTTGTTGGTGCATGCTGGAAAAGTCCTCCCCGGACTGAGGGGTTGCAGCGAGTCCCCTCACCAACTGAGCAAGATGGGGCTGGAGAAGTTGGTGCCTGTGATGGGAGTAAACCATAGAATTTTAGGCTAATGATATGGCCAAATGGGATGGAGGAGAAAAGACATCGATGCAGAAAGAAGGCTTCTCCACCTCCACCCATGGGGAGGAACGTCTCCTTCCAGCTGATTTTAGATGACAATGGAAAAGTAAAGCCTATCACTATATAGTGTCCTGCATCTACCACCCCCACTCGCTCTATCCTTGGTACACAGACATCCCTCCAGCCCCGCTAATGCTCCCACCTGCCAACGCCCGCCCAGGCCTCATCAATCCAGCCCTTCCCTGACACAGGGCAGCTCAATTCCTCTGCTTCTGTACCCAAGAATCTGGTGACAGGGCTAACTTCTTGGAACTTTGTTTAGGGCTGAACCCTGGTGTCAACTGACCTTTCCATTCCTAAATCCCTCAGTCCCCTCTCTCAGCACTCTTGAGTCCTGTCCGACAGAGAATCTATCAATTCTAGCATTAGAATAAAATTTTGTAGTTTATGTTTGTTATGTAGCTTCTGAAATTATAGTAAAAATAAATCCAGCTCTTTACAAACAGGAAAATAATAAAAGAATGCTTAGTTGAAATTGCAGTCATTCCATGTCTCATAAAATAAGAGCTAATAAAAACATGGATCACATTTTCATATTCACTAAATTAGCCCTTTTACAAAAGATTTGTTTACTGCTGGGTTAAAACTGCCACAGAAGCTCGGCAAGCTACACGTAAATGTGTGCTTAACAATCATGGTAGAATACTACTACTAACAATTATTATTATTATTGTCGTCATCATTATTATTACTTAGAGTACTAAGCACTATTTATCTAAACAACTTAGGGAATGTTTGCAGTTTTAGCTGAGTTTGGATACGTTATCTGTAAATAAAAACTGGGTTTTAGAGATTTTCATTTTTTTGGCGGATACATAGAGTTTATGGCTGTGGCTATTTCTGCCGATGGGATTACCTGGTGAGGACCTCTACACTGTATAAAAGGGCCTGCAGGGATGTTGCAAGAGCAGCCATGGCGGCGATCTCCTCTCGGGCAGCGGGTCCTGTCTCCACTTGTGACGTTTGCCTCTTTAGCTTTTGTAGGTAACATGGCACCAAAGCTTCCAAGACCATCAGCATCTGAAGACTTTAATCAACAGATAGAAAACCAAATCACGTTTTTACATCCTACTTGATATTTTGGAGCATGGAGAAATGAAAAGCCTTTAGAGAGTTGGAAAATTCTGAATCCCCTTCCCACTCCACCCAAGTCAAGAGTAATTAAAGCTGATGGAAATATCTACCAACACTAATTAATTAGTTAATTAAGCACTGGATAAAAGGTGATAAAATTCTGCATTTAGGAAGAATATTATCTACTTGGGAGAGTTAGCATTTATACAATTGGTTGAAAGAACAATAGAATGGTAACAGGTAGAGCTATTCAGTCAATCAGAGAAACAAACTTCACAATCATCAACAAAGCTTCCATTCAGTAATTTGCAACAAATTTGAGACAAAATAAAACCCTTCTTTAGGAGGCTGGCTTCTTAAAGCTTAAGCAATTTTACAGCAAGAGTCTGGTCTGGAAACAGTCACTGTGATGCAGGTATGAAAATGGCTGCTTACTAGTGTGAATAATTTAAAAATTCAGCTATATTTTGCTATCAAGAGACATTAAATATAAGTATATAGAAATGTTGAAGGTGAAAGAGAAAACACCAAAAGAATGCTGATGTAACTATTATGTCAGACAAAACAGACTTCAAGGTAAGTTAAAGATGGAAATTTCATAATTGTAAAGAGACATATTACCAGACATCAGACTTTTTATAAAACTATCATAATTAAGACAGTATAATATTGGTGCCAGGATAGACAAATAGATATATGAAACAGAATAAGGAGTCCAAAACAAATCCACAGATACTTGATTTATAACAAAGATGACACTGCAATGCAATGGGGAAAGGCTAGTCTTTTCTATAAATGGTGCTGGGTCTATTGCCTATTATATATCTCTATGGGAAAAATAAACTTTGACTCTTTACTTTACACCATACCAAAATTAATTCCAGATGGCTTGTTAATCTAAATGTTACAATAAAAATAAAAAAGCATCTAGCATATAAGGGGATATATTCATAACCTTGGGTTAGCCAAGATTTCATAAGAGGACACAGAAAGCACTAAAAAATAGGAAAAAGGTGATACATTGGACTATATTAAAATGAAGAGCTCTGTTCATCAAAAGACAACCTTAGGGGAGTAAAATTATAAGCTACAGAGTAAGAGATGTTATTTGAAATACAAGTAGCCAGTGGTATGCTGGAATGGCTAAATAACCAGTCAAGAAGGCCTACTGGACAACACTCAGGATGGGAGAAAATATTTGCAACTGAAGCAACTAACAAAGGATTAATCTCCAAAATATACAAACAGCTCATGCAGCTCAAGAACAAAAAAACAAACAACCCAATCAAAAACTGGGTGGAACACCTAAACAGACATTTCTCCAAAGAAGACATACATATGGCCAACAAACACATGAAAAGATGCTCAACATCACTAATTATTAGAGAAATGCAAATCAAAGCTACAATGCAGTATCACCTCACACCTGTCAGAATGGCCATCATCAAAATATCCACAAACAACAAATGCTGGAGAGGGTGTGGAGAAAAGGGAACCCTCTTGAACTGTTGGTGGGAATGTAAACTGATGCAGCCACTATGGAGAACAGTATGGAGGTTCCTTAAAAAACTAAAAATAAAACTACCATATGGCCCAGCAATCCCACTACTGGGCATATACCCAAAGAAAACCATAATTCAAAAAGATACATGCACCCCAAGGTTCACTGCAGAACTATTTACAGTAGTCAGGACATGGAAGCAACCTAATTGCCCATCAACAGAGGAATGGATAAAGATGATGTGGTACATATATACATTGAAATATTTTTCAGCCATAAAAAGGAACGAAATTGGATCATTTGCAGAGATGTGGACGGACTTAGAGACTGTAAGACTTCACTTCATACAGAGTGAAGTAAGAGAGAGAGAGAAAAACAAATATTGTATATTAACGCATATGTGGAATCTAGGAAAATGGTATAGATGATCTTATTTGCAAAGCAGAAATAGGCACACAGACATAGAGAACAAACGTATGGATACCAAGGGGGAAGGGGGGGATGGGATGAACTTGGAGATTGGGATGGGATTAACATATCTACACTATTGATATTATGTGTAAAATAGAGAACAAATGAGGACCTACTGTATAGCACAGGAAACTCTACTCAATGCTCTGTGGTGACCTAAATGGGAAGGCAATCCAAAAAAGAGGAGGTATATGTATAGCTTTACAGCAGAAACTAACACAACATCATAAAGCAACTGTACTCCAATAAAACTTAATTTAAAGAAAAAGGCCTACCATAAGCATCTCTTTCCAACACCACATTCAATGATGTCATTCTGGTATTTTGTATTCAGCAATTGCTACATATTGGCAAATTGGCAATGCTACATATCAGAAACTCTTTCCCCCAGAGAGTTGGTTGTTAAATGTTTACCAGCACACCACTCTATATAAGTTAAAATGTATTTATATCAGACTCTTTAAAAAAATTCTATATATCAAATAAAAATTACTGATAATCTCATTTAAAAATGGGTAGAATACTTCAATAGGCCCTTTGCAAAAGTAGATATCCAAATTCCAGTAAACAATCTGAAAGGCTTCCAAACCTTTTAATTTGCTGGAGGGAAATGGAAATTAAAACCACAATGAGATATCACTATAAGCCAACAAAAACAGCTAAAATAAAAAAAGACTGACAATACAAAGTGTTGATGAGGCTGTAGAGTACTGGATCACTTATACACTGCTGGTGGGAGTGAAAACTGATACAAGCACTCTGGAAAACTTTTTGGTAGTATCTACTACAGCAAAACATATACATACTCCATGATCTAGCAGAGCATTTCTACCCACAGAGACGCATATATATGTGCACACAAAGACATATACAAAAATGTTCACTGCAGCATTATTGGTAATAGCTTCAAACTGGACACAACACAAATGTCTGTCAACAAAAGAAGAAATACACAAATTTCAGCATAGCCATACAATAGAATATTATAGACAAACTAAGAACTATTGTTATACATGATTGCGTGGATGAATCTCATGAAATAATACTGAATAACAGAAGTCAGACATTAAAAAATACCTACCATATTATTTCATTGTAGTTGAGTTCAGAAACAGACAAAGCTGATTTGTGATGTTGGAAATCAGGATAGTGGTTCTTTTATCTGATTTTCCAATTTAAGTGGTAGTTACACTGATGTGTTATCTTTGTATACATTCATTAAACTATAAAATTACAATTTGTAAAAACTTTCTTGTATGAATATTTAAATAAAATACATTATTTAAAAAAAATTTAAGCACAACAGGGACTTGGTATTACAAATGTTGAAGTCTTGTAAGAATTGAATTTATTCCCGTGAAACATATCCTAGGGAACAACTACTTAAGAGATCCTGGCTCCACCCAGGAATTCAGAACAGTTCTGGCTTAAACAGAGCAGAATAAGGTATTAGGGAGGTTTTCTAAAAAAATTTTAATTTAGCTTAACAGTATTGGACTCTGGCTTTTAACTCACAATGACAAGAGAATTTGATTGTGAACTCTAATTCCTTTTGATTTCAATGTGTTTGGATTTTAACTTGAAAGTGTCTTTCATATCTCATTGGGAATTTGATAATGCGAGGATTTTTTAGTGAAATTTAGGGCTTCTCTATGCTGTTAGCATTTTAATATTAGAGAATCTTTATACATTTTATCATTGCAGTGTCTTTATGTTATTACTTAATCGCACTGCAGAATCTCTGATACACCCTAATAACATGGTACTGGATATGCTTGGAGTGGAAAATAGAAGAGGGGATATTTTGACACTTAGGAATCGAGTGGACTTGGAGTTAAGCTAATGCAAGGTTTTGATCCATTTTTGAACCTTTTATGGAGCTGTGATATTGTAGGAGGAGCCTAAGGAAAGTAAGATGAGGACTGGCTTGATAGAGGGTATATTTGCCCCCCTGAGGCAGGGTTGACCAGGGGCATAGTGTTTAATCCCCATTGCTTAAGACAGAATAAGGTGGGAGTGTGGGGATGGGGGTGGCATATTTTACTCATTCCTCATGTTTCCTTCCAGCAGAGAGAGTTCAGTCAATATCAATCCGGGTTCCTCTTTGCCCTTTTACTCATTCAGTTCTGGAGAAGACAAAGACTTACCTGAGGGGCAAATTGATACAGACATACTGGGCAAAATCAGCTCAGCTCTTTTCCTTTTCCTGGAAAAGCCTGCCAACAGGGCTTCTATCCTCTGCTGGGAGTTCTCAGGGCAGTCCTGTTTCAAGCCTGAATCCCCTACTTAATCTTTCTCAGTAGTAAAGGTGATAATTCAACCTCCCTTCTGCCTTCCTCCTTGCCTTCCTTCATTTATTTAGAACATGGGCAAGAAAGAAGTCACTCTTCACTGGATCCTTCCAGAAACCTCAAATCTTATGACCGACACCGTTTCAGGAGTTTCTGAGAAAGGATAAAGAGGACCCTCAAGATGGCTGTGATATTCAGCTCAGGCAAGGAGGGATTTACACCAGAGGCTGTGGTAAGAATAGACTGTATGCATTTTCTTCAGGTGGTTCCTTATGTTTACAGACTTGGTTGGTAAGAGGCAGGATGAGGTAAGGTGACTTGGCTCAGCGCCTCGAGATGGCTGAGCAACAAATTTCACAAGGGAAAACTTCAAAATAAATTGCTCTGGGACCGGAGGCAGGAGAGATTATTTGCAGTGGGGGGACTGGGAAATGCACTGTGGAGATGGGGTGGAGGTCACCCTGCTTGTCAGCGGGATGTTCTGACCCTACCATTTGCTCTCTCTCTGTCCCAGCGGTGTGTGAGGAGATAGTACATAATGAACAAACTGATGGAAGAATATGAAATAATGGTATTACACTCTAAGATTAATCCTGAATTATAAAGCAGTCTGGGAATATCTGACCAGCTGCCTGTTGCTTTTTTCATTGATTACTTTAAAAATACAAATTCCCAGTCTTTTATCCAATTCATAATAACTATTCTGAAAGAATTTTTGACATAAAATAAAACTGACAATTGTTAAAACACCACTGAGTAGAATTTGTTATTTAATAAACATCTTGCTTCAGATGTTTATTCTACATTAAGAAACTACATCTTATGGGCACCACTGAAATTTGACTTGGGGAAACTATGCAGTAAAACCTGAAACACAAAAGCTCAAAATGACAGAAACTCTAATAAGCAAAGTTTGATACAGACCAAGATAAAATGAGTCCTCCCCCAAAACTTAATCAATGAATGTAAACTTTATTATAAATTTTACATAGAAAGAAAAGAATTTCAATGAAAAGAACTTTGATAAAATAAAAATGAAAAGTTGAAAGTGGCTTATTTGCAACATAAAATGACTGATTGAGGAATTAAACGGGCATAAATAAATTAGGAAATAATCCTTTAATGAAAACTTATAGGTATAATTATGATTAAGATGTTTGTATTTATAAAGTCATAGTCAAAATATCCTTGGGGTCAAAATATCCACTGGGTTAAAATAGTAGAATTGCAATAGTTGGGTCAATATTTTTCTACACTAATTGAAAACCAGAAGTAGATTTAAGGAGGAATATGAGAAATTGCTAAGGAGATTTGATCAAACAGAGAGAATTAAGAATTTTAAGTAATGTGGAAATCTGTAAGCCCCAAGCAATCTTTACAACCCAAGTAGATCACTATGCTTTACTTTCAGATCAGTTATACATTTCTATCTAGTGTCCCATAAATCACCTGATATATAGATGTTTCAGGATAGGCTTGACTAGTAGGTTAGAACTGTACTGGTATGAATGGACAAGTGCTAGTTCTCTGTTTGTTTCACCAGGA
This sequence comes from Mesoplodon densirostris, assembly GCF_025265405.1. NCBI lineage: Eukaryota > Metazoa > Chordata > Mammalia > Artiodactyla > Ziphiidae > Mesoplodon > Mesoplodon densirostris. Next base: position 27,774,091 of record NC_082668.1, read on the forward strand.
GAATCACTAGTCATCTTCCCTTTCACTTCAAACCTGAGTCAGAGTCACAGTTCACCCTGAGCACATGAACTCAACAGCTGGTTCGAGGAGGTAGGACCAATGCGGGTGACTCTGGGTTAGATCAGAGCCAACATCCTTGAGTTAACACTCAGATAAGATTTATATTTTATTCCTTGTGTGACAGCAGTTTGTAGTCTCAGTTCTTTGAATTTACATCAGAAAGGTGATAACCTATCTAGATCTGGCAGTCTTAACAGAGGAGCAATACCCTGGAATAATTTATTAGCCCATCCTTCTCTCAAAAGAAAGAAAGTTGAGGCAAAAACTGTGATATGTTTATGAATAATCCATATTTTTACTTTCAAACTATTTTCTCACCACAAAGGCCTATGCAAGAAGAATTACAAATGAGAGAAATAGGAACATGGAAACAGTTGACTGTTATCTGATTCATTCATTTTATAAATTTATATTGTTATATCATCTATGGAATACAGCACTATATTGGGCATTGGAAGATATATCACATATACTAAGAATATGGTAGAATACAACCTAATGCTTTGTTTATGGGTTAGATATTACAAGAAAAAATCAAAGTAGATTGAGAAATTAAGAGGGAGAGATTTCCTAATGTTGAATTGAGGAAGAGGAGGGAAGGCCATAGGGTTGTTTAAGCCAGAATTATGGAACATATGGAAGGAATGCAGCTCTTATCTTTAAGCATGTACATTACATAAAAAGGGGCTATCCATAATTCATTTGAATTATTGTCTCTGCCTTTAGAATAGCTATTTTAATAGAGAGATGAGGCTGATTTTCATTTCACATATTATATATAATATATATTATATATATATGTAAATAAAATCAGGTCAGAGCCAACATCCTAGAACTGGAAATCACACTCGACATGGTGAGTCCTTTGGATTCCTTGCATCGGCAAAATGACAGGCAAGATTTCTCTTCCTGCTCTTTGTGTGACACAAGTTCTTATTGCTCCTTGAAAGGAGTTTTCTTAAATAGCTTAAATGTCTTTTTTGAAATTTTATTTGCTATTAATTTCTGTTACATGTGAGGATATTTCCTAAACAAGACTAAAACATCTGAGCCACTTCACAATTTCCAAATTAGGGGATTTCAAATTGATGAAGATTTACTATATTTTTTATAACCTCTACTATGACAAGTTCCTTAAATTTAGTTTTTGAAAATGCACTTGCCAGAACATTACAGGCTAATGTTAGCAAACATAACCTTTGTAGTCACTCAATTTTATTTCCTTTGCCATAATTACTTATTACAAGGCACAGAATAAAAGGCTGCAGTTACCTTCTGAATGACTCAGGAGCATATGCCACCACAGTAACACAGAGCTTAATGGCTTCACTTATAGAGAAAGTCAGGTCTTCGTTTCCATAGCAGAAATCTGAAGGGACAGAAGGTCAAGGCACACAATCAGAGTGGATTCCACCAGGGATAAAGAAGAATTTATTACTCCTAACACTTTCTTTCCAGTTATATTTTGTAGTCATTTCTTTGTTAGACTTTATTCCTAAACTGTGAACACTTAATATCCTCATCTAAAGGGACTAAAAATTCTGTTCTATTTTTGAATAATCAGATGACAAATAAAAGTGCTTTTTTTTGGGTAGTTAAAAAAAACTCATGTAATAGAAGGATATTTGGATGCTCTAAGGTAAGACATGAGACTTCATCTTTGAATACCTCTAATTGTACACAGTCCATGATAATAAAAGCCTGTCTTAAAGAGTTATTCACTTAGAATTGCCCATGAAAACCCAATTTTCTGAAAACTAAAGTGGTCTATTGAGCCCCCCTTTTAATATAATTTTCATGGCAGAGAATCCTTTACATTTTAAGATTTATAAGAAATTTAAGAAAAACAGGAGATAGGAAAATGTACTCATTTAATTTATACCACTGTTCCACTTATTTTTGCTGTTTTGATTTAGTTCAAAATATTCAGTAAAAGGTCGTTTAAAAAAAGAAAGATTACAAAAAGAAAATGAATGTCAAGGCAAGTTTTGCTTTTACCTAATGACTTAAGAGGCTTCTCAGCTTTGACCAGCTCTAAGATGTCTAGGATGTCAGTGGTCTCCCCCTCCAGCGACTGCAGCAAGTCAAACAGGCACTGAGCTGATACACCTTTGCTGGACCCAGTATTGGCAGCATCCTGTACAAAGAAAAGCCATTTTAGGCCATCATTAAAAAGTCTACAAATAACAAATTCTGGAGAGGGTGTGGAGAAAAGGGAACCCTCATACCCTGTTGGTGGGAATGTAAGTTGGTGCACCCACTGTGGAAAACAGAATGGAGGTTCCTAAAAAAAACTAAAAATAGAGTTGTCATATGATCCAGCAATCCCACTCGTGAGCATATATCCAGAGAAAACTCTAACTCAAAATGACACATGAACCCATATGTTCATAGCATCACTATTCACAGTAGCCAAAACATGGAAACAACCTAAATGTCAATCGACAGATGAATGGATAAAGAAGATGTGGTATATATATATACAGTGGAATCCTACTCAGCCATAAAAATAATGAAATAATGCCGTTTGCAGCAACATGGATGGACCTAGAGATTATCATACTAAGTGAAGTTAGAAAGAGAAAGACAAATACCATATGATATCACTTATATGTGGAATCTAAAATATGACACAAATGAACTTATCTGTGAAATAGACTCACAGACACAGAACAGAATTGTGGTTGCCAAGGGGGGTGAGGGGGGATGGACTGGGAGTTTGGGATTAGCAGATGCAAACTATTATATATAGAATGGATAAACAACAAGGTCCTACTGTATAGCATAGGGAACTATATTCAATATCCTGTGATAAACCATAATGGAAAAGAATATTAAAAAGATGTATATATGTATGTATAACTGAATCATTTTGCTGTACAGCAGAAATTAACACAACATTGTAAATTAACTATACTTCAATTAAAAACAAAAGAAAAGCCATTTTAGTTTATTAATTCCTACATCAGTACTAACATGGTTTGATCAGGAATACAAGTTTCATAAACACTGCCATTGATAACAATATCTAGGCAGTATTCAGCTTACAGAATTCTGCATCCAACCATGCTACTGTATGGAGTGAACACTTGACTTTTAAGGGATCTATTAAATGCTAATCTAGTACAAAAGAGATATTTGTGGAAACTCATAAAAATACAGCAACATGTGAACTGCCAGCAAAGTTCATGCCTATGTTTTCTCTGGTCTATGATAGTGGGACTCAGCATTCCCCCCCAAATTTCCATAATGGATTGGTTGAATACATCAAATATGTTTGAGAAACAGATGAATTTTTTGACAACCCTGGGAATTTTACAGGTCTTAGTTGATAATCTATCTACAGAATGGAGATACTTACCATCTCAAACCTCTGTAAAATGACTTTGATTCATTCATTAAAACAACAAATCCTCCTGGGCATATATCCAGAGAAAACTCTAAGTCAAAAAGATACATGCACCCCAATGTTCATTGCAGCACTATTTACAATAGCCAGGACATGGAAGCAACCTAAATGTCCATCGACAAAGAAATGAATAAAGAAGACGTGGTATATATATACAATGGAATATTACTCAGTCATAAAAAGAATGAAATAATGCCATTTGCAGCAACATGGATGGACCCTAGAGATTATCATACTAAGTGAAGTAAGTCAGAAAGAGAAAAACAAATATTGTATATTAATGTATATATGTGGAATCTAGAAAAATGGTATAGATGATCTTATTTGCAAAGCAGAAATAGAAACACAGATATAGAGAACAAATGTATGGATACCAAGGGGGAAGGGGTGGTGGTGGGATGACTTGGGAGATTGGGATTGGCATATATACACTACTATGTATAAAATAGATAACTAATGAGAATCTACTATATAGCACAGGGAACTCTACTCAGTGCTCTGTGGTGACCTAAATGGGAAGGAAATCCAAAAAAGAAGGGACATATGTATACATATAGCTGATTCACTTTGCTCTACAACAGAAACTAACACAACATTGTAAAGCAACTATACTCCAATAAAAATTAATTAAAAAAAAAACCTCATTAAATTCCTACTATGTGCCAGGCACCATTCTGTGCACTGCAGTTACAGCAAAACAAAACAAAACAAAACAAAACAAAACAACTAAAAACAAGCAAAAGGCAAGCAAAAACCAGAAAAATGTCTCATTTTGACGGAGCTCAAATTCTATTGTGGGGTGTGGTAAAGATACATATTAGTGAAACAAATACATATATTACATGTGATATGGTATAAATGCTCTGCAGAAAAATAAAAATAAAGCAGGGTAAGTGCTAGAGAGTGATAGAAAAAAATGAGAGTCAGGAACTCTTCCTTTCATCATTTTCCATTTTCTGTCCTTTCATTAACTGAGTACAAAAAAACAGAGAGTTGATCTATTTACATCCTAGGGGCCGAAATGAGGGTTGAAGAGAAACGTTGAAGAGAGAAGATTTTCTTGTTGAAAGAGAAATAATTTTTGGTATTTATATTCCATTGCTTGAATAAAGAGAGCTGAGAGATTGATTATACAAATGGACAATGACCAGGCCATACATAAATATAGAACTCTGATCTACAATCTGTAGTAACCAGCCCAAGAATCCCTTGCTGTAGTAAGCTCTGAATAAAGAGACTTTGCTTTCCTCATTGGGTTGGTCTTCCTTTATTTCCACAGAGCTTACTCACAGGAAACTCCAGGAGAGGGGCCACACTTGCAAACAGCTGGAGCACAAAGGGTTTCCGGTGTAGAATGTAGAACTGATGGCAGGCGAATTCAATGGCTTGACGCAACTGGGGATTGCTTTCATAGTCAGAATACACCTATGGAAAAATGTCACCATATTCAGAAAATTCCTTAACAGCCTACTAGAGTTGTGTTTGCTTTTAAAACTCATAGCCATGGGAAGCATGGACGGAAATGACTAATTTCATAAACTGATGGAGGGGAGTGTAAAATGGTATATATCTTCTTGAGAGAGATCTGGCAATATACATAAAAATCCTAAAAATATAAATATGTTTTATATATATATATTTATATACTTATATACTTATATAGTATGTTTATATTTAATCCTAAAAATATAAATATACATTTTTGGGGGAAGTTTGTGACTAGTGATTTATCTTAAGAAAACAGTTAGACAAATGTACAAAGCTATAATATATACAATAATGACTGCTGCAAGGTTGCTTAAAATAGTAGAAAATTTGAAACAACTTAAATTATTCATAAATTGGGGTTAAGTGTATTATGTATATGTATTCAACAGAATACTATTAGTTATATTTTAAAAGATGCTATATAGTGCTACAGGGAAAATTCCCACAATATTCTTAGTGTCACATTAAAAAGGTAGGTAACAAACTTGAATATATGGTATGATTCAACTTCTGTTTTAGAAAAAGTAGAAGAGAGTACCAAGATTTTCAAGATGTGTAAATGATGGTTATCTAGGAGGAGGATTATGGGTGATCTTTATTTTCTTCTTTAAACTTTTCTTTATCTTTTGAATTTTATGAGCATTTATTGTTTTTGATAATTATTTAAAAAGTTATAGAGGAAATTCCAACTATCTAAAAATAGGACAGAGTGCCCTGATGATATTAAAAGTCAATTTCTTGGGCTTCCCTGGTGGCGCAGTGGTTGAGAGTCCGCCTGCCAATGCAGGGGACATGGGTTCGTGCCCCAGTCCGGGAAGATCCCACATGCTGTGGAGCGGCTGGGCCCGTGAGCCATGGCCGCTAAGCCTACGCACCCGGAACCTGTGCTCCGCAACGGGAGAGGCCCGCATACCACACACACACACAAAAAAAGTCAATTTATTGCCCCTGTAGGTTGAGCAAACGCCACTTTACACAAGCATGTATTACTTCCATAATTTTATTAAAATTTCCATTAAAATGAGAAGTAGGATGAGCCCTCCAGGCCCCTTCTGAACTTTATTCAGTTCTCCTAACTGTAGCCACGTACACACTAGACAAGACTAAGTGAAAACTCTTCCTGCTACATTCACCTCCTCTAACCTTGTCATACCAAATTTAATGGCAATGAAAATCTCTATTCAGATAGAGGTTGGAGACTTTCTTGGGAGAAACATCAACTGAAAGCTTGCCATACATTTGAATAATGGTTCTGAAGCTTCCTAGGGCATCAAAACCACCTGGAGGTCTTGTAAAAACACAGATTACTGGGCCCTGACTCCAGACTTTCTGATCAAGTAGCACTGGGATGGAACCCAAGAATGTGCATTTCTAACAAATCCCCAGGTGATGCTGCTGCTTCTGCTGCTGTTGCTCCAGAGATTGCACTTTGAGAACCACTGGTCCAGAAGAAATGGGAAAGCATAGCCCAGGTCTGGGAAATCTCAGAATAGAATGGAATATTATGACCTTTTGGAAGTTTCTAGAGGGGGTTTCATTTGGTGCCTTCTGAGGTCATAAAAGAAGATAATTCCATCATTAAAAGTTTTGGTACAGATCTTGTTGACCTGTTCCATGGGCAGGAGAGGAGAGCCTGTGCACCTGCAGCATGGTGGGCAGAATCCACTGGTAGCCGCTGAGGGAGAAGAGGTGATTGAAGTGCACAGCGCTGTTGATGACGGTGGCCGCGTACTGCCTGAGCAGGGCACTGTCTTCTGGGTGTAGGATCAGAGCTCCGTTAAAAACGTTGAGGAAAAGCATGATTTCATCTCCCCAGGGAAACTCGCTCGGCATGCCCAGGAACATCTCCTCCAGAAGCTGGATCCACAAGCTTTTCTGAAGAGTGTCGAGGCCAAACAGCTCCTTCCCAGCTGTGAAACATGAAACAGCAGAGACAGAATTAGCCCCACGCCAATCCTGTCAGTGTGGAGGGCAATCAAACCCCAGGGCGCTGCTGTTTCCAGCTCAGGGACATGAAGATCTACTGTTGATATGCTTCCCAAAACAATATTGCAGCCACTGCTGTGACACCTCCTAGCCCTCCAAGTACTTTCTTCATCACCTCTTTGATTCAACTCTGTGGGCAAGACAGGGCAAGCAGGTGCAGTGTGTTGCTGCTGCATAAGCTGTAGCTTTGAGAAAAAAATAAGTTATTAAGAAAATGGCAGGGCTGAGACTTATTCTTGGTCTTTGAACTCATGGTCAGACTAGAGCTCTGTCTACTATTTCTCTGGAGCTTCTGGATGAAGATGTAGACCATAGGGATGCTGATTTAAGTAACTGTCCCAAATTAGCAACTGAGTAACAGAGCGTGGTTTCAAAATGGGTCTTTTTCAATTTCTCTGTCTCAGTCTCTCTCTCTCTATTTGAATAATGGTTCTCAAGCTTCCTAGGGCATCAAAACCACCTGGAGGTCTTGTAAAAACACAGATTACTGGGCCCTGACTCCAGACTTTCTAATTAAGGTATAATTTAGATAGAGTAAAAGGCACAGATCATAAATGTAGAATTCAATGAATTTTGACCAAAATACCCACTCATGTAACCAACACTCCAATCAATATATAGACCATTTTCATCACCTGAGAAAGTTCTCTCATACCCCTTTCTGGGAAATCCATTCCCCCAATCCAGAGGTAACTACTGTTCTGATTTCTGTCACTGTAGATTCGTTTTGCCTCCTCTTGAATTTCATATAAATACCTGTTCTTCACTTAGTCAAGTACTCTCCTAACAATACCACACTACTTCCTCCAATTGCTTACGATTAGCTTAGAGCAGTGGTCCTTGGAACAGAAGCACCAGCCTCACCTGGGAGCTTGTCAGAAATTCAAGCTCCCAAGCCCCATTCCAGAGCTACTGAATCAGAAACTCGGGGCTGGAGGGTGGGACCCAGCAATCTGTGTTTTATCAAGTTCTCCAGGTGATTCTGGTGCCCACTCAAGAGCTGAGAGCCACTAGCTTAGAGAACTGTCTGCCGATTAAGATAGAGATGTCCCCTAGCTGAGGACAAAAGAAGGTCAGGAGAAGAAGCCCAAGAGAGGAAATGCTTCTTTCTTGATACCTTGAGGATCACTGAAGAGTGAAAACTCCGCATCAATAGCACTTCGAGGAAATGAGGGCAGTCGGAGGAGGTCTTCCTGGAGCATGGAGACGTGGGACTGCTTGTGGGCTGTGGGGATCTTCTGGGTGAGGGAGATGAGAAACAAAACCCTCCCCACTTCCTCCAGCTTCCGAGTGAATACCTACCGGCAGACAAAGGCAGGAGCAGATGAAAAGTAGAATTGGAAACTCTGAAATTACCAACAGTGTAGAAACTGAAGTGAAAACCTTAATGGCAAACCAGGTTGATTAAAAATTGAAAGATGGGGGAAGTGAAATGAGAAAGAAATATTTTTTCTTTACCACATAGAAAGAGCAAACAATACTTAATTGACTCTCACTTCCTGCATCTGTCTGTTCTACAGAAGGAAGTGTTTCTTATGGAGTCTGCCAGCTACAGGAGGAGCACAAGGCAAGCATTGTCAAGAACAGTTCAGTATTAAATACAGCCCATTTGTTTGGATGTCATAATGTAGAAGACCTTCTCCAACAGGAGCCAGTCAGTTCCAATTGCTTCTATCATTTCTACTGACGCCTTATGCTGTTTCTGGGTTTGCCTCTTTTTTTTTTTCTTTTGTGGTACGCGGGCCTCTCACTGTTGTGGCCTCTCCCGTTGTGGAGCACAGGCTCAGCGGCCATGGCTCACAGGCCCAGCTGCTCCGAGGCATGTGGGATCTTCCTGGACCGGGGCACGAACCCGTGTCCCCTGCATCGGCAGGTGGACTTTCAACCACTGCGCCACCAGGAAAGCCCTGGGTTTGCCTCTTAAAGACTGAAATGGGCTCCAGGAAAAACCTATCTTGGGACAAAAGCTAATAGGACCTAGATTGGTGGTCCTTTAGCCCTTAGTTTAGATGACGTGAACATGGGTCTTTTGGTCCTTCTCTTAGTGCCTTTTCTGTTGCTGATCAGTGGGCAGGGGGATGTGACCAGGAAGATGATAAGCCATGAGCAGCTGTTGAGGAGACTTCAGAGCCAGAACCACAGGTCTGTCTATTATTATCTCCCTGAGGAAATTAGAAAGAAGTCTTAAAATCCCAACTTGGAGTATAAATAGAGTAAGGGCCCCGTTTTATGTTATTCTCTTAAAACGTGTTCTTAAACATGATTAAAAAAACACACTTGTGAAGTGCGGTTATTGATTATGGTTTTCATTATTTTGCTGCCAAAATCAGAGGCTGGGATAATTTGTGGGGAATTGTTTTAGAAATTATTTATATTTAAGGTCTTACATTTTTGCCCAACACCTCACACTTTGTAATACATTCACTATTTTCTTTCTTCTAAATGCAATTTAGGTAGTTAATACTATGTTTTTAATTACTTAAGTGGTCAGATTCTATGCCATCTCCTGAAGATATTTTTGAATAGCATCCTTGCTACATGCAGAAAACTTGAAATAATAGTTTGTTTCAACATTTTATTAAAAATAAATGAATATAACACATAGACCACATTAAAATTGTATCATTATTAGAATTGTGTACTACAGCTATATTTCGCTTGCAAAATAGTGAATTTCCTTAAGCTCAAAGTCTGATTTATGATGAGATGTGTAAATGTTATTCTGTTCTTCAATCTTAAATCTAAGTACAGCTGCTTGATTCTGTTTCCTCCTATTTTAAGAGAAGTTAGTAACATGTCCAAGGTCAGATCACTGGTCAGTGGCAGAGCTGGGACTGAGTCCAAATCTCTGGACCTTGGTGCAGGGCCTTTTTCAGGCACACTACATTGACCCCTTTTATTCTTTTCCAGCTAGCATAAATTTCTGGGACAACCTTCTTATAGCTACACTATGTGTACTTCCAATCCCGCTTTACAAAAATGTGGAGTGAAAATCCAAACTTAGAAACTAGTAGGTAAATAAATTAGAAGATTTCTGCTATTTATACCCCAATGATTTCTCATAGCATTCTCCAAGTGAGTGTTTCTTAATACCTTTACATTATTCATCCAATTTATAAAACTTGGTTAACACACTATTTGGGGGAACTATCTATTGACCAAGGGCCCATCATTCTCTCTCTAGAGAGGATCACAACAGAATCTCAGGGCTGGCAACCATTTACAGATCATCTATCCCAATGACATGACAAAATAGAATAAAACTGTGGTGGTCAGGCACCTGTTTCTGAATGAGTTCCTGTCCTTTCTCTGGATGCATATGTACAAGGTTCAGCTGTGGAGACACGGATCTCCTAAAAGGGTAAATATCCCGAACATAGGTCTGTGGTGGGATTACACAAAGACAAAAAAAGAGTTCAAATAATTAAACTCGGACTCTCATTTCCTCTTTCCCCAAAGGTCAGACAAACATGTTATGTATTTTCTGATGGTTTAGATTCTTACTACTTTACGCTCCCCAATTCTACAAAATCCTAGGGAAGATAAACACCCTCCTCGGGAAAGCTTCAATCTCCCCAGGCCGAGTATGCTTTCCAAAGTCCAGGATGCTCTGTCAGGAGCAAAGGAGCCAGAGGCCATTTACTAAAGCGAGAGAGTGGCATGGACATATACACACTACCAAACGTAAAATAGATAGCTAGTGGGAAGCAGGTGCTTTGTGACCACCTAGAGGGGTGGGATAGGGAGGGTGGGAGGGAGGGAGACACAAGAGGGAAGAGATATGGGAACATATGTATGTGTATAACTGATTCACTTTGTTATAAAGCAGAAACTAGCACACCATTGTAAAGCAATTATACTCCAATAAAGATGTAAAAAAATAATAAATTAAAAAAAAAGCATTCTGAAGAAGAAAAGAAAAGCCCTGAAAAGTGATGTCAGTGGTCTTCCTGAGGTTTCTTTTGTTCATTAGATCACGTTACCACAATCATGCTTAATGTAGTAGAAAGTGGCACGAGAACAACATTAACATTCCAAATAAACACATGTACTTACAATACGGGCAACTTAAATGTTCTAGATGTAATAATGATGAGTGACGAAGTGCCTTACTTATCTCCTTTAATTATTACAACGACCCTAAAGTAGCTATTATCATCACCTTCCCTTTACAGACAAGGAAACTGAAGGGTACAAAGGTAAAGTGGCCAGTCCAAAGCTAATACATCAACAGTGAGGTGGTGTGAACCAAGCGGCCATATGCCTCACCTCTAAACAGTGACGCCCCCCTGAGTGAAGCTGCCCTCGGGAAAGGCATAATGGGCTTTTGACACAGCTCTCCATGAGCATCATCACTGCAGTCTCACCTTATTGTAGTGGATAAGGTTCCATCGTTTATCCATGAGAAAGTAATGTGTAGACTGGGATTCTGGGATATTAAAAAACTCCAGACACTCCTAGAACAAAAGCAATTTTTAATAAACATTTATTGAGATCATATTATGAGCCAAACAGTAAGCTGAAAGGTAAAAATGTCATAAAACAAGGTAGCTTCCTATAAGGAATATATATGTATTTATATCTTACACACATTTTATATATTATGTGTGCATATATATACATATATATATTATATACACACACATATATATGAACATTTACATGCACACAGCTATCCAAAAAAATGACAGCATAAAGACTGACTGTGTAAGGTAGTGTAAGACAGGGGTAGGGGATTAAGACGTGCAAACTACTATGCATAAAATAAATAAGCTACAAAGATATATTGTACAACACAGAATATAGGCAATATTTTAGAATAACTATAAATGGAATATGACCTTTAAAAATTGTGAATCACTATGCTCTATACCTGAAATGTATATAATATTATACATCAACTATATCTCAATTTAGAAAAAGACTAATAGTGTAATACAAACTATCTGCTCTGTTCTCATAGAGCTAAAAGAGGTACAATTACAATGTAGACTTGAGTGATGAACTGTGAAGGCACAGGGGCATCTACTGGTCTCAATATCAGGAAGAAAGCATGTTTAGTAGCAACATTAAGAATAATATGAACCACAGTGATTGAGCACTTATTATCTACTATATTCTACGAGCACTTATTATCTACTACATTCTATGCTCAGTGCTTTCAATGTAGAGAACTTGTATAACCTGCACTAATAATCGAGCACTGTTGAAAAAGAAACTGACACTAGAGAGAGCCTGTCGTTTGACTTATTTAGATGACACTGGTTGTGGTGGAGCCTGGGTTTGAACTCACTGTCTGCCTTCACGCTATCCTACCATCCAAAGTGAGTAGGAAAATGAAGTGGCTGTTGAAATTTGCTTCACTGGGCCTGAGAGAATCTCTGGAGATGAAGGAGTGAGGCCTGGAGGAGGCTTAACAACCCTTTCTACTGAAATAAAATACACAGGCTTGCAAAACTGAATTTCTCAGAGGTGTTTTCTGGGCCAAAAGTTTGGGCTTCAGATAAACAGGGAATCACTGCACTAGTGTACTTACTACTTTCTCTTAACAGCCCTACAGGCATGAGTAACAATGGACTGCATATCTCTTAAGGGGTGTAATTGTCATAACCATTAAAGATACTTTCTTGATTCACTTAGTTGATTCTAAGGTATATATTTTCTGCCTCTCCAATCATTTCTGTCAGTGGCAAATCAAGACTGTGTATTGTTCAACTCGATGCCACAAAAAGCATCTCTGGCATGGACTGTCACCTGACCCCTAGAGTTTGTCCCAGTCCCCTTGGTGTGCAAACCCAGGGTGGCTCCAGAACTGCCACAAGTGATGCCAGGATACCCCTAAGCAGGATTCACTGCATCTCAAGAGGAGTGTCACGTGGTTGCTGTAGCTGAGAGGGAGCCGACATGAGCTTGCCTACATCCATATGGGGAAAATTATACAAGGAAATAGAGGAAGTACACAAGAGTGGGGCAGATTCTAGAGGAGGTAAATAAATGCATATATTCATTTGAAGATAGAGGAAGGCCATTTAATTCAAAACTGGATGATCCGTGAAGTGGCCATAGCCATTGTGCATTAAAAAAAAAAAATCACTTCTGTCAAAAGACATCCCTACCTTTAACAGGGCTTCAAATTGAGTATCTTCATGGACTGGTAACTGGGTTGGGATATCACATTCATTCTGTCCATGAACTACCAAGGTTTTCGTACCTACAGAAGGTAAAAATCATAATAAACTGACTTCTACTATAAGAAAGTTTATAGATAAACCACAAATTATTAAAATATTATCAATAAGCTGATGTTTTTATTATTATGATGATTACTACCAGTGAGGGTTTAATGCGACTTGTGCATTGTACTAACTGCACAACTATGTTTCTAGTTATATATATATATATATATATATATATATATATATATATATATATATATATATATATATATATATTTTTTTTTTTTTTTTTTGCAGTACGCAGGCCTCTCACTGTTGTGGCCTCTCCCACCGCGGAGCACAGGCTCCGGATGCGCAGGCTCAGCGGCCATGGCTCACGGGCCCAGCCACTCCATGGCATGTGGGATCTTCCCGGACCGGGGCACGAACCCATGTCCCCTATATCGGCAGGCGGACTCTCAACCACTGTGCCACCAGGGAAGCCCTAAATATATATTTTAAATATATTTACTTATTATTTAAAAAATCATAGCTACCGTTTATGGAGTTCCCCATACTTTTAAATGGTTTTATGTGCATAATCATATTTAAATCTCATAGCAACCTATGATATGGGTATTATTATTTTCATACTACAAATGAAGAAAAAGAGAGAACTTACTCTTATAAATAAGAACTTATAAGTAACTTAGTCAAAGACACATTTATTTAATGGAAGAGTCAGAATTCAAACCTTAAGCATTCCAACAAATAATCTATTCCTTTTTTTTAAATGAGATGATGAGGTAATAATGGTTGAGAAGATACAAGCAGAGCTATTAGCAAAAGCTAAACAAGTACCTGAAAGGTAGTTTAAATTTACATTTTCTGTATTCTGCTTGGCTGGTGAGACAGTGAACATTATGATATACCTTGATTTATAATGAGTTGTTTTTAAGTATATGCCTGACAATATGCTTCTTTGCTGTAATAAAAGCTGATCTCTTGTTGAGTAACCTATAGACACATAAATATACCATTACAACTTACTGAATGCTTACCATGTGTCAGGTACAGCAGCTAGTATTTTACAAACCTAAACTCATTTATTCCTCACAATTATGAAGTATGAATCATACTCCCATTGTACATGTGAGTAAAGAAAGCTGTAAAAGTGATGTACTTTTTCATAGCTAATATTAATTATACAGATCATAAATGGCAGTGCTCTGATTTTAACATAGGCCTCTTTGCTGCCAGAACCTGTGTTCTTATTTATACATAATTTTGTCTTTTTATTTCAATACATGTATTATCTCACATTTTCTTAGACATTGCACAAGGATAAAGGCTTGGCAAAATTTTATCTCCAAGAAAGGCAAGCTATCCAAAGTGAAAAGGAATTGTATCTAGAGTTTATATCACACTGCATGTTTTTTTGTAATTTTCCTTCCTGCTTTTCCCTTTTCCAATTTTTCATAAAGCCATCTCTCAGTGAGTTTACAAAAGCCTGGGGTCCCTGCCATGCAAACAATAGTATTCTCCTTGCAGTGCCAAAAATTCATTCAAAAAGGCTCTCAGTTCAGCTGGCCCTCTGCAATAGACTTAAATAAATCTTTAACCTTGGCAGTCCTTCAACTACTGATTCACATGGATCTCAGTTCTGATGTCTCCCTTTTCATCTGGCAATTACTGACTTTTAAAGGGTCTATTGTATTTCTTCAGATTGTATTCAACAAAAATTCTTTGAAGCACTCAATCCCAGGGTCAGAAAACTTTCTCATGAATGAAAGAGACACTTGGTTTGTAAAAGCCTTTTTTATACTCCTAAAAAAGTTATGTCTTCCAAAAGCAGTACCTGGCATTGAAGCCGTCACCAGAAGCTTGACCTCACATTGTTCCTTCTTCATGGTCTGCTTCAGATCCTTGAAGAACAGGCCTTCTACGTAACCGACCACCTCCCACAGGAAAGTCAGAGTGGCTGAAATGGCATCCATCCCCCACTCGCAGGGGGTTCGCACAAAGTACATGATTAATCCTACCTATAAGTCAGAACAGGAAATGGTCACAAAGTCACAGTAATTCTGAGCTTACATTCTCCTTTCCTTGGCTTTTCATTTTCTTAATTAAATATTGTTTTTTTGCTTTTGATTCTCTGTTCAAATGCTTCTCTAACACTTTCAGTGGCAGTAAGCAGAAGAAGGGATAACTGGAAAACTGGCCTGAACAGGTTGCCATATATTTTTATGTTATCACTAAAATACTTACTACTACTTTTTTTTTTTAACATCTTTACTGGAGTACGATGCTTTACAATGTTGTGTTGGTTTCTGCTGTATAACAAAGTGAATCAGCTACATGCCTACGTATATCCTCATATCCCCTCCCTCTTGTATCTCCCTCCCACCCTCCCTATCCCACCCCTCTAGGTCATCACAAAGCACCGAGCTGATCTCCCTGTGTGATGCAGCTGCTTCCCACTAGCTATCTATTTTACATTTGCTAGTGTATATATGTCAATGCTACTCTCTCACTTCATCCCAGCTTACCTTCCCCCTCTCCATGTTCTCAAGTCGATTCTCTACATCTGTGTCTTTATTCCTGTCCTGCCCCTAGGTTCATCAGAACCATTTTTTTTTAAGATTCCATATATATGTGTTAGCATACCCTGAGAAAATCATAATTCAAAAAGAGTCATGTACCACAATGTTCACTGCAGCACATTTACAATAGCCAGGACATGGAAGCAACCTAAATGTCCATCAACAGATGAATGGATAAAGAAGATGTGGCACATATATACAATGGACTATTACTCAGCCATAAAAAGAAATGAAATTGAGTTATTTAGAGTGAGGTGGATGGACCTAGAATTTGTCATACAGAGTGAAATAAGTCAGAAAGAGAAAAACAAATACTGTATGCTAACACACATATGTGGAATCTAAAAAAAAAAAAAAAAAAAAAAAGGTTCTGAAGAACCTAGGGGCAGGACAGGAATAAAGACGCAGACGTAAAGAATGGACTTGAGGACATGGGGAGGGGGAAGGGTAAGCTGGGACAAAGTGAGAGAGTAGCTTTGACATATATACACTAGCAAATGTAAAACAGATAGCTAGTGTGAAGCAGCTGCATCACACAGGGAGATCAGTTCCGTGCTTTGTGACCACCTAGAGGGGTGGGATAGGGAGGGTTGGAGGGAGATGCAAGAGGGAGGAGATATGGGGATATATGTATATGTATAGCTGATTCACTTTGTTATAAAGCAGAAACTAACTTACCATTGTAAAGCAATTATAATCCAATAAAGGTGTTAAAAGAAAAAATAATTTTTAAAAAAGGACATATACATTTTTTCAACAGAAAACTAAAATTAAGGACCGACATGAGGAAGTTCTATAATGCCAAAGGGAG
The DNA here is from genome assembly GCF_025265405.1 of Mesoplodon densirostris. Taxonomy (NCBI): domain Eukaryota; kingdom Metazoa; phylum Chordata; class Mammalia; order Artiodactyla; family Ziphiidae; genus Mesoplodon; species Mesoplodon densirostris. The sequence goes on from NC_082668.1 coordinate 27,790,603, forward strand.
ACAGAGAGGAAAGAGACATTTATTGAGTGTCCATCACATGCCAAGATTGTGCTAGGAGGGGCTTCCCCATACAAATAGTGGTGAATTCAGCTGACCATGATTCACCTTCAGTCATATAATTAATGGGAATTTATTGAAAAAAAAATCTCCTAACATCTTTTTCTCTTATTATTTCTTCTTACTTGGAAATGAACATTTATAACCTACTGGAGGTGAAACTCACCAAGTAGTTGAATAGGATGTGAGAGGTCTGAGCAGGAAAGTCTCCGATATTCAGGAGAAGTTTGCGCAGCATGTACATTAACTCATCCTGAAAGAACAACAGAATTTCTAGGTGTCATTCAGCTGCCATGCTGTAGGAAATAAAATTAACTTCTTGAAAAGCAAGGTGGGGGGATTTTTCTTACTTTTGCCCACATGTTGATTTCTCTTATGTTCAGAATTTTAATATAGTATCTGTGATACTTGTTAAATAGCATTTAAACCAACTGTAACACCGTCTCCTAGAAGCTAATATATGAAATTACTAAGCAATAGTCAAATTTTTAAATAAAAATTTAGACTATGTCTATAGGTCACAGGCTAATCACAGGAAAGCTGTACATTTAGTCATCTCTATTTGCTGTGGCTTCCAGGTGTGATGGAAATGTGAGGAGGATCTATCTTAAGAAACCATTAAACAAACTAGGTTTATTGAACTTCATACTTCTGCTTCCTACGTTTCAAGTCAAAGAGATAAAGCTGGGCCAAGAGAGGATAAATGGAGGTGTTTATAATTAACCTTCCTTTCAGAAACTTAATCTTCCAGTGAACAGGACCATAACACAGAAATGAAGAAGTAATTTGTAATCATCAGGGTATTTTGCCATTGCTCAGAAAATGACTTTTATTTGGCATAATCTTCTCACAGGGTGACCTGATAAATTAGATGTTTTGATTAATGGAGAGTTTCAACATACTCTAATAATACTACCTGCACCACATACTACCAGCCAGTCAGAATTCAGTAAATGTACCAAACGCTGAAAACATTAAACTGAATTTAATCATTGTTTAAAAGACTGAGAATCTTTCAGTATCTTAGGGTCATTACTAGCAGTTTAACATATACATACGGAGACATCAGTTAATGGAGAAATTCAAAAGAAAACAGCCAAGTTTAATTTGTTCATCATTATCATCATCCAAAGTACTTCTCGGCTATGTGTCAGAGGACACCAATGTTGCATGCATGTCACTATAAAGTCCACTGCTTGTTTTTAACCATGTTCACACACATAGCTACATAGCTACACTATAAAGAAAGAGGAATTTACTTGTCTATTGCTGATGGTCAGTTTTTCCAGGAAATGTCGAAGAACTGTTGATGGATCTTCAATTAGACAATTCCATAAGACTTGCTGGGCCACAGCACTCACTTTAGAAGAGAAAGGAAATTGAATATTCATCTTAAATGGAGATAAATCTATTAGATAAAGTATTCGAATAATTTACTAAACTTTAATAGGTCTCTCTCAAATTATTGCCTTACAGAGGTTCTGTGAACTCTTTTTCTATTGAAAGGCAGGTATCTGTTCTTTTTGTTGTTGTTTCTGAACATTTTAGCCTATAAGGAAAATATGACAAAAGAGTATAGGATGCCCTTTAAATATTAGCATTGCTTTTGTTAAAAATGCATTTGTGATATACAATGGAATATCATTTAGCCATAAAAAAGGAAATCCTCCCATTTGTGACAATATGGATGGACTTTGAGGGTGTTATGCAAAGTGAAAGAAGTCAGACAGAGAAAGAAAAATGTATGATCTCACTTACATGTGGAATCTAAGAAAAACCCAAACTCATATATACATAGGACAGATTGGTTACTAGAGGTGGCGGGGTGGGTACTGGGGGGAGGGAAGGTGGTCAAAGATTACAAACTTCCAGTTATAAGATAAATAGATCCTGGGGATATAATGTACAGCATGGTGACTATCGTTAACAATACTGTATTGTATACTTGAAAGCTGTTAAGACAGTAGTTATTAAAAGTCCTCATCAGGACTTCCCTGGTGGCACAGTGGTTAAGAATCTGCCTGCCAATGCAGGGGACAAAGGTTTGAGCCTTGCTCCGAGAAGACCCCACATGCCGCGAAGCAACTAAGCCCGAGCACCACAGCTACTGAGTTTGCACTCTAGAGCACACAGGCTACAACTACCGAGCCCATGTGCCACAGCTACTGAAGCCTGCGCACCTAGAGCTCGTGCTCCACAAGAGAAGCCAATGCAATTCGATGTCCACACACTGCGACAAAGAATAGCCCCCGCTCGCCGCAACTAGAGAAAGCCTACGTGCAGCCACGAAGACCCAAAGCAGCCAAAAATTAAAAAAAAAAAAAAAAGTTCCCATCATAATAAAAACTGTAGCTATGTATGGTGATGGATGTTAACTAAACTTATTGTGGTAATCATTTTGTAATGCATACATATATCAAATGTTTATGTTGTATACCTAAAACTAGCACAATGTTATATGTCAATTATATTAAAAAAAAGAATACATTTATGAATCTTTGATTTGGAAATTACCCTAATGTTAACAGTGGTAAGTATTTATTAAAGTCCCACTTCATTGTTTACTGTATGCAGAAAATCCTAAAGTAATTATTTGGTTTAGAAAATATGCTTTGTTTAGGATGCACATGAATTAGATATGACCTTTTACGGTTCACATGAATGTTTTAAATAATAACTCCCACAGCAAGATGACACAGTTGAGCCAGTAACAGTTAGGGTCCCCACTTCTAATGAGGGTGTCTTAGGAATAAATAATTATTCCTAATGTGAAAGAAGGTGCTACTTCTTTGGGAAAAGTGGTCAGGCTAAGACTGCCTGGAAGTGCCCAGGCTAAGAAAGCAGATGGGTAAAAGTGAGTAGGGGGTAAGCATTAGATGATCTTCAGTTTAAATGGTTTAGTTTAGTTTTCTAAACTAGGAATATAGAGTTTAGCATAAATTTATTTTTCAGCCTATATTTAAAATAAATTATACCAATTCTTTTTGCTTCAGAAGCTAACCATCCAATTAAAATTGAGCTATATAAATAATTTAACAAGAGATATGTAAATATAAGCTTTAGCTTTCATGTATCTTTATAAATAATTAAAATAGATGTGGGTTTTTTTTAAGTTGAAATTGGTTGCAAAACTATCTTTATAACACTATTTTTATTCTAATTGCTAAGTACGGTAGTTTAATGCTTAAAACATGAGAAATACAGAAAAAGACAAAGAGGAGAATAAGACTGATAAGTCTACCAACCATCAAAACAACTATAAACATTTTGGAGTATATTCTTTCATATACATGAAATATATATATTTACATGTCTCTTTAAATAATATCATATAGAAAATACTCTCCGGTACTCACATTTTTAATTATAAATTGAACACTTTTATGTTAATATTTTTCTAATGTGCACAGAATGCTGTCATATGGAGGTACCATGATTAACTAATTGCCTATTGGTGGATATTTAAACTCTTTTCAAATATTTGTTATTCTAAAAATGCACAAGGGGGATTCCCTGGTGGCGCAGTGGTTGAGAGTCCGTCCACCTGCCAATACAGGGGACACGGGTTCGTGCCCGGGTCCGGGAAGATCCGACATGCCGCGGAGCGGCTGGGCCCATGAGCCATGGTCGCTGATCCTGCGCGTCCGGAGCCTGTGCTCCGCAACGGGAGAGGCCACAACAGTGAGAGGCCCGTGTACCGCAAAACAAAAACAAACAAACAAAAAAACTGTACCTGCTACTCCATCTTCCCGCACCTCACCATCCTCCATCAGGTGGACAATGGGGAGCACTGCTGCACAGATGCATGCCGGGAACACAGCCTGAGGGGGCTGAGGCACGTGGGGGCTGGGCGTGTGTTCGGTGGCATGCTCCTCATCTAAAGAGGGAGACAGAATCGGCGTGCTTTTCTCAGTTCAAGACCTACTTATGGAACATTTTTTTTCTGTGCAGATACCTAGTTGTGCCAGCATCACCTGTTGGAAAGACTATTCTTTCCCCCATTGACGTTTTATGGCACCCTTTTCAAACTTGAAATCAACATACATGTAATGGTTTACTTCTGGTTCCAATCTTGTCCATTGATGTGTATATCAACCCTCAAGTCCATACTGCACAATCTTGGTTACTGCAGCTCTGTAGTCAGTTTTGAAATGGGGAAATGTAAGTTTTCCAACTTTGGTCTTCATTTCCAAGATTACTGTGCCTATGCAAGGGTGTGGAACAATTGGAACCCTTATGCTTTTTGGTCGGAATGTAAAACGATACAGACACTTTTGAAAATAGCTCGGCAGTTTTCCTCACAAAAGTTATACATAATGGTTCATAAGAGTGTAATTCATAATAACCAAAGGGTGGAAACAACCCAAAAGTCCGCTCTAACTGGTGAACGGATAAACAAAATGTGGCGTATCCATATAATGGAACATTATCTTGTAATAAGAAGGAATGAAGAACTGATACACGTGGCAGCATGGACTGACCTTGAAAGTATGCTGAGTGAAAGGATCCAGTCACAAAAGGCCACATATTATATGATTCCATTCATATGAGATGTGCAGAATAGGCAAATCCATAGAAATAGAAAGTATATTATTTCTTGTCAGGGTTGGGGGGAGTGGTGGATGAGGCATGACTACTAATGGGTATAGGGTCTCTTTGGGGGATAATGAAAATATCCTAACATTAAGTAGGGTTGATGGTTGAACACTCTACAAACACACTAACAACCACTGCATTATGCACTTCAAAAGGGTGAATTTTAGTATATGAATTATATCTCAATAAAGGTGTTAGAAAAAATATAGATATGCCTTGGACTGCTGTGATTAATTAGCATTGGTAATTTTTGGAGTTTTCCAGGGTTGTGCAGTGAAGGGTTGAGAACCACTAGTTTCCGTACAACTTTTTGATGACTTTATAAATCGTGATGAAATCTGTATAATCATGAAGGAGCGAGTCCCCAGACAGTTATTTATCATTAGAGAAGCATAGTTTTTAAATTCTTAGAACTGAAGAGTATCACATTTCTCCCCTGGAATCAGATTTCATTACAGGACTGGCACGAGCTTTGTTCTTCCTTTGATAAATTATTCCAGAACAGCATCCTAAAGCATCCTACTGAGTCTTAGCTATGCACTGGAATCACCTGAGAAGATTTTAAAAACACTGAGGTGCTTGAGTCCCACCCTTAGAGATTCTGATTCGGTCTTGGGTAGGACCTGGGCATTTTTAAAAGCTCCCTGGTTGATTGAAATGTGTAGCCAGTGTTGAAAACTGTTAACTGCCTAGAATGATGTTTTATTGAACCCTCAGCAATATGATGACATGTAATATAATTAAACTAGAACCAACTTATCAAGGACATTTGCTGGATTAAATCAACAATTTTTTTTAGAATACCACTCATCTAATATACATTTTTAAACTTTAAGATCATGAGACAGGTTATTTAATGAAGACATGTAATGAAGTGAGATAATCATATCAAATAAAAATTGTTTCAAAACACACAAGTCATGAGGAATAAAGGACACATTTGTAAGAGGACACACCTTCAGCACTGACGGCTGAACGCACTGACCAGACTGACCCTCTGCGGAAGGAATAATTCCTGTGGGAAGTGCTGGAGGTACAGGATGGACTCACAGACAGTCGACGGGATGCCAGATTGGTGACTTCTTCTACTGGCAAAGAAAATGGGGAACGTGAACTTTGGTTTTGTAACAGAAAAGTTATCATCACTATTATAGTTGTACTTACATCAAAGTGTATATAGCTCTCATAGCATAAGGCTTAAGTAATTTAGAGTGTACTTTGGTGAGGAAAAAACACCTACAGAAAGGGAGATAGAAAATTCCTCCCAAAGATTTCACAGAAGTGGGGCAGAGAATCACTGAATTTAGAATGGTTCAGAAATCATTTTTCTGATACCAACCAAAAAACTGTCTGCACTTGTGAAGGCTGAAAGTAGTTAATGGACTAACCCCATTTTTAATGATGAAAGACTGATTGCGTGTTTTAGCACACACTCTGGATTCAGCTGTTGCCTGAATCACAGTCACTGCTTGGTCCATTATCATATTAGTTCATTCAATGTGGCTAATGTCCTCCTCTGTAAACAAGCCAGCTCTAAACACTTAGAAAAAGACAACTTTTTTCTCTTTCTTTAGATAGTGTAAGGAGGTAAGAGAGAGAGATAGAGGGAGCATCTCACCTCATGTCACATAAAATCGTCAATGTTTATTTCAAAGCAAGTCCTTTCCCTTTTGTGTGACTCAGCGCACCCCACCCCCCACAAAGAAGTCCAGTGTGTGGAGGGCACCTTCTTCTTCTGGCTCTGAGTTGGGTGTGCAGGTGGGCTCATAACAAGCCTCCTGGGTGATGGGGATGGCGGTGATGAGGCTGGCTTCTCGACCAAGACGTTTCTTCTCTTCCTCCTGTTGCAAGTTCTTTAAGATGTGTTCTGCCCTTTGATGGGAGCGGGACACAGCCCGGGCTGAAAAGGATTTCTACGGAGACATGAAGGCAAGTTTATTTACTAGCAACTCTTCTGCAAGGTCACATGTATAAAGAGTGTTCTACTAAATGTAGACACAGATGTGGTACTTTGTTCTCAGGAAATGTTAGGGCATCCGTGATCTAGTTTCATGGAGATTTATTTGTTTGCTTCTTTTCTACCAAGTTTCCAGGCTATGTACAACTAAGACATTCTTTTTCATTCAATCTAGATAATTCTTCAAGGATGTTTGTAATTTTGGGAAAGAAAAAATGTTATTTTACCTAATCTTATTTTAGGATAAAATATCAATGATCCACTCTTTAAACACATCGAATAAACATTTTTAATGCTCTGTTTCCTTCCAAAATTTCTTGAACTGGTTCTAAATGAAGGACATTTACTTCATAAGGTTAATGAAAGGGAAAGTCAGAACCATGGGAAGGAGGAGGAAAGATCTCTTTCATGTAAAACAATTAATTATGTGATTTATTTCATTTTTGTATCTTAAATATCTACCACACTGCAAATACTTAATATTTAGAAATATTAATGTTAAATAATAATAAATATAAATAATAGAAAATACAGTGGCACACTGTAAATACTTAACAATATTTATAGAAACAAAGCTACTGAAAGGAAATTATGAGAGTTGGTAGTGTTACTATGGTTGAATGTAAAATCTGACTCTGTTTACCAGCAGCAAAAGCATAACAGATAAGAAACAATAAAGGAGAAAAGATTCACTTTGCAAAGGGGCCATTCTATTTTTGCTTAATCATGATGCTTATGCTGAGATAAATTCCAAGAGCTCTGGGGATGAAGTCATTGGTCTCAGAGCAGGGAAGTGATCACTGATGTTCTTCACTACCAATTTGAAGTAATGTCTATGTATAGTAGAAACTCCACATCTTTGTTGGCCAGTGGTCACATAGGATTAAAGAGACAGACAAGGGGTGTTGGTTACTCTTCTAAAGGACAGCAGTCATCGAAGCTCCCTTTATGCAGGGTCTTAACATAAGACTAAAGGTTTCCAATAGTGGATGACACAACAGCAATTAAGGGCATTTGATGGGCCACATGGCAATTCATTTTCAGAGCCAGGGGTTAAGCTGGTTTATTATAATAAGATAAGGGAAAGATAACTGGATATAGAATTAGGGGCTTTGGCTTGAAATTCACTGTGAAATTGGGAAGAGAATGAACTTGACTCAAATGAATCTATCCCATGTATGAGAAAAAAGCCAATGATCTTTATACCAGTGGTTCAGATGCTGGAGGGAAGAACCAAGCGTGCCTTTGTCTGGCACAAAACCATCAGATATGAAAGTGGTGTTGGCAGAAGAATTAAAAGAAAAATATTCTGATGGGTAAAGAGTTCAAACAAACAGTTCAAAGAAAACTACAAATGCCTAGAAAATATATGTATGACATGCAAAAATGTTCAACCTCACTTCATATATTCAACCAACTTTTTAAAGATGTGTGAATAAAAAAGCCAATAACTTTGTTTTTTGCCATTCAATGTGGCATTAAAAAATAATACTAGTTAATTTGACTAAAGAAGACATTTTCCTATTGTGTTGTATAAGGGTAAAATGGTACAATCATCCTGGGGATATTTTGTGAGATATATCAGAAATCTTTAATATTCACATACCAATTACCCTAAATCCTGTGGGAAATTATGCAAGCAAATAATCATGAATTTGTGTATAGAGATGTGTTCTTTTTCTATATTTGCTTTATCTTCCAAATTTTCTACATTATCTTGTAATCTAGGAAAATGCTATGCAATAGGTGAAAAAGGCATATTTTGAAGATTCATTTTTTCAAAAGGTACATATTCTTGGTTCTTGTTTATAAATAGACTGGGTTCTAAACTTAACTGTTTATAAATTATATTACATAGAGCAGTAATGTATTAGAATAGCATAAGACTTGAGCTCTCAGAGTGATGTTTCTGATGATGATACTGATGATCAATAAGGTAAAGGACAGACTAAGGTCCAAACAAGGACAGCAAGAACAGGCAACTCAATTCTTTTTTATTCATCCAGAGTCAACTCAGTTCTCTTTCTTATTCATCCAGAGTCAATCTCATTAACTTTTGGGTAGCTTATGTAGGTTAAATGAATTGTTTGTTTTATAATAAAGAGAGGCAAAAGCACTACCTTTGGGTAAGAAATCAATGCCTAATGCTTTTAGTAGCTTTTATTATAAGGTGGCTGCTTCTATGATTATGGAACAAAACTGTTTTGGCTTTTAGAGGTCTGCAAATGCTCACCCCAGATGTTAGCTCCTTCTATCTCACAAGAACTAAAGGCCTTTTGTGGTTGATTTTCTGTGCTGTTATTACATTCTTATGACAACTGTCTCACACATCCATTGTTCTCTCTTACATGTATACCATGGAGCCTGAAGATATTAGAAAGAAAGTGCCTGTTACTCACAGACTGGTCTTCATTAATGGGATCCTGGACACTCCCGCTGCACTGAGGGACCCAAGGGGGGTCAAACATCGGGATAGATGGCATTCCAAGCACTGGGGAGGGCAGGGTGAAGTTTATACTGGGAGGCGGGATCTGTTAGTTGATATCAGAAGAATGAAGTAAGATGGAAAATAAGCTAGAATGATTCTGAAGCAAAATTATGACATAATCTTTTAGAGCAGAGGATGTTATAAAGCACATGAAGAACGTCTCTGGGCCTCAGTTTACTCATTAATAAAATGAAGAGTTTCAACTATATGATCTCTATTTGTGTTAATCACCCCATCCTCAAAAGAACATCTGTGTTTATATAGCAAAATGTATGGAAGACTACACCCCAAACTTCTATGTGCTTACCTCTGGGTATGGTGCTGAAATCTTTAGGTTTATAGAAAGTTGATTTTCTTACTCTACATTCTTATATTTCAATTTGTTTTAAGGACAAGAATTCACTCATATATGAGTTAGGTTTACTTATGTAATCAGAGAGGGAAAAAAAGAAGCATCTCTTGAGACATACACTGTGGATTTGAGGTTCAAGGACTGAAATGAATCTTGGGTTAGGATTCCTAATCTAATACCCATGTTGGATGTATCCCTCACCTTAAAAATCTGCTGTGCTCCCTCCTCCATCCGGGGCCACACCTGATAGCGAAACCTCCAAAGCGTGTGGAACTTAAGGACAGCGTTCAGCCGCTGCACGGTCTCCGGGTGGTGGAACTCTGATGTCAGCATATCAGACACGGCCTCAGGGACTTTCACCGCACACAACAGGAACATGGCCGCTAAAGACAGTCAACAATTCATCAGCTACACATCTCTTAATTTTGCATGATTCCTGGGGATAGGGAGAAGGGGAAAACTGCTTCTGTCTTTTGAAAATGACTACTGAGCTACAGAGCCAAGCCCCCAGCACTGGCAAAAGCAAAGCCTGTTTCAGCACCTGGAAAGCAGACTTCACCCTTTGTGCCTCCCCCAGTCTTCCAATATCTGATGCGAGGGCAGTGACAGCATGACATTTCAGTAGAAAAACTCACTCTAAGCAAAGTTTCCTTTGGCTCACAGTGAAAAGTGAATGCCAGAGGAAGCAAATGAAGAAAGGAAATTACAAGCTGAAATGTCCTTTTTAGGAAATGGCTAGAGTCATCTCAGAGTAACCCTAGGACAGTACATACAAATGTCCATTTAAAACTGTCTCAGTTCCATTAGTTATATTAAAAATAACATTCATCATCCGGTGAGTGGGCACCACTGGGAAACTCTGAGGGCACGCAAGTGGCTGACGTGTGGTGGCTTGAGGAAAGGAAGATGAGGGACAAAAAGAGCCTGCCATGTGGCTGAAAGGGTCTCGGTGCTCCGTCCAGGTGTCAGGCCTGAGCCAAGTAGGTGGGACAGCCGAGTTCAGGACACTGGACCACCAGAGACCTCCCAGCCCCACGTAATATCAAACGGCGAAAGCTCTCCCAGAGATCTAAATCTCAACGCTAAGATCCAGCTCCACTCAATGACCAGCAAGCTACAGTGCTGGACACTCTACGCCAAACAACTAGCAAGATAGGAACACAACACCACCCATTAGCAGAGAGGCTGCCTATAATCATAATGAGTTCACAGACATCCCAAAACACACCACCAGAATGACAAGATCCAGCCTCATCCACCGGAACACAGGCACCAGTCCCCCCCACCAGGAAGCCTACACAACCCACTAAACCAACCTTACCCACAGTGGACAGATGCCAAAAACAACGGGAACTACGAACTTGAAGCCTGCAAACAAGAGACGCCAAATGCAGTAGGTGAAGCAAAATGAGAACACAGAGAAAGGCACAGCACATGAAGGAGCAAAGTAAAAACCCACCAGACAAAACGAATGAAGAGGAAATAGGCAGTCTACCTGAAAAAGAATTCAGAGTAATGATAGTAAAGATGATCCAGAATCTCGGAAATACAATGGAGAAAATACAAGAAACGTTTAACAAGAACCTAGAAGAACTAAAGAGCAAACAAACAATGAGGAACAACACAATAAATAAACTTAAAAATTCTCCAGAAGCAATCAACAGCAGAATAACTAAAGCAGAAGAACGGATAAGTGATGGGAAGATAAAATAGTGGAAATAACTACTGCAGAGCAGAATAAAGAAAAAAGAACAAAAAGAATTGAGGAGAGTCTCAGAGACCTCTAGGACAACATTAAATGCAACAACATTCGAATTATATGGGTCGCAGAAGAAGAGAAACAGAAAGGGACTGAGAAATATTTGAAGAAATTAGAGTTGAAAACTTCCACAATATGGGAAAGGAAATAGTCACTCAAGTCCAGGAGGCACAGAGAGTCCCATACAGGATAAATCCAAGGAGAAACATGACACAACACATATTAATCAAACTATCAAAAATTAAATACAAAGAAAAAATATTAAAAGCAGCAAGGGAAAAACAACAAATAACATATAAGGGAATCCCCATAAGGTTAAGAGCTGATCTTTCAGTAGAAACTCAGCAAGCCAGAAGGGAGTGGCAGGACATATTTAAAGTGATAAAGGAGAAAAACCTGCAACCAAGATTACTCTACCCAGCAAGGATCTCATTCAGATTTGATGGAATAATTAAAACCATTACAGACAAGCAAAAGCTAAGAGAATTCAGCACCACCAAACCAGCTTTACAACAAATGCTAAAGGAACTTCTCTAGGTAGGAAACACAAGAGAAGAAGACCTACAATAACAAACCCAAAACAATTAAGAAAATGGTATTAGGAACATACATATCGATAATTACCTTAAATGTAAATGGATTAAATGCTCCAACCAAAAGACATAGACTGGCTGAATGGATACAAAAACAAGACCCGTATATATGTTGTCTACAAGAGACCCACTTCAGACCTAGGGACACATACAGACTGAAAGTGAGGGGATGGAATAAGGTATTCCATGCAAATTGAAATCAAAAGAAACCTGGAGTAGCAATTCTCATATCAGACAAAATACACTTTAAAACTAAGACTTACAAGAGACAAAGAAGGACACTACATAATGACCAAGGGATCAATGCAAGAAGAAGATATAATAATTGTACATATTTATGCACACAACATAGGAGCACCTCAATACATAAGGCAAATGCTAACAGCCATAAAAGGAGAAGTCGACAGTAATACAATCATAGTAGGGGACTTTAACACATCACTTTCATCAATGGACAGATCATGCAAAATGAAAATAAATAAGGAAACACAAGCTTTAAATGATACATTAAACAAGATGGACTTAATTGATATTTATAGGACATTCCATCCAAAAACAACAGAATACACATTTTTCTCAAGTGCTCATGGAACATTCACCAGGATAGATCATATCTTGGGTCACAAAGCAAGCCTTGGTAAATTTAAGAAAACTGAAATCGTATCACATATCTTTTCTGGCCACAACACTATGAGACTAGATATCAATTTCAGGAAAAAATCTGTAAAAAAGAAAAACACATGGAGGCTACTACTAAATACTAAATACACTACTGAATAATCAAGAGATCACTGAAGAAATCAAAGAGGAAATCAAAAAACACCTAGAAGCAAGTGACAATGAAAACACGATGACCAAAAACCTAGGATGCAGAAAAGCAGTTTTAAGAGGGAAGATTACAGCAATACAATCCTATATCAAGAAACAAGAACCATCTCAAATAAACCACCTAACCTTACATCTAAAGCAGTTAGAGAAAGAACAACAAAAAAAGCCCAAAGTTAGCAGAAGGAAAGAAATCATAAAGATGAGATCAGAAATAACTGAAAAAGAAATGAAGGAAATGATAGCAAAGATCAATGAAACTAAAAGCTGGTTCTTTGAGAAGAGAAACAAAATTGATAAACCATTAGCCAGACTCATCAAGAAAAAAAGGGAGAAGACTCAAATTAATAGAATTAGAAATGAAAAAGGAGAAGTAACAACTGACACTGCAGAAATACAAAGGATAATGAGAGACTACTACAAGCAACTATATGCCAATAAAATGGACAAGCTGGAAGAAATGGACAAATTCTTAGAAAAGCACAACCTTCTGAGACTGAACCAGGAAGAAATAGAAAATATAAACAGACTAATCACAAGCACTGAAATTGAGACTCTGATTAAATTCTTCCAACAAACAAAAGTCCAGGATCAGATGGCTTGTCAGGCGAACTCTATCAAACATTTAGAGAAGCGCTAACACCTATTCTTCTCAAACTCTTCCAAAATATAGCAGAGGGAGGAACACTCCCAAACTCATTCTACGAGGCCACCATCATCCTGATACCAAAACCAGACAAAGATGTCACAAAAAAAGAAAACTACCAGCCAATATCATTGATGAACAAAGATGCAAAAATCCTCAACAAAATACTAGCAAACAGAATCCAACAGCACATTAAAAGGATCATACACCATGATCAAGTGGGGTTTATCCCAGGAATGCAAGGATTCTTCAATATATACAAATCAATCCATGTGATAAATCATATTTACAAACTGAAGGAGAAAAAAACATATGATCATCTCAACAGATGCAGAAAAAGCTTTTAACAAAATTCAACACCCAGTTATAGTAAACACCCTGCAGAAAGTAGGCATAGATGGAACTTACCTCAACATAATAAAGGCCATAAATGACAAACCCACAGCCACCATTGTTCTCAATGGTGAAAAACTGAAACCATTTCCACTAAGATCAGGAAAAAGACAAGGTTGCCCACTCTCACCACTCTTATTCAACCTAGTTTTGGAAGTTTTAGCCACAGCAATCAGAGAAGATAAGGAAATAAAAGGAATCCAAATTGGAAAAGAAGAGGTAAAGCTGTCACTGTTTGCAGATGACATGATACTATACATAGAGAATCCTAAAGATGCTACCAGAAAACTACTAGAGCTAATCAATGAATGTGGCAAAGTAGCAGGACACAAAATTAATGCACAGAAATCTCTTGCATTCCTGTACAGTAATGATGAAAAATCTAAAAGAGAAATTAGGCAACACTCCCATTTACCACTGAAACAAAAAAAATAAAATACCTAGGAATAAATCTACCTAAGGAGAAAAAAGACTTGTATGCAGAAAACTATAAGACACTGATGAAGGAAGTTAAAGATGATACAAACAGATGGAGAGAAATATCATGTTCTTAGATTGGAAGAATCAACATTGTGAAAATGACCTTACTACCCAAAGCAATCTACAGATTCAATGCAATCCCTATCAAACTACCAATGGCATTTTTCAGAGAACTAGAAAAAAAAATTCACAATTTGTATGGAAACACAAAAGACCCCAAATGGCCAAAGCAATCTTGAGAAAGAAAAACAGAGCTGGAGGAATGAGGCTCCCTGACTTCAGACTATACTACAAAGTACAGTAATGAAGACAATGTGTACTTGTACAAAAACAGAAATATAGATCAATGGAACAGGATAGAAAGCCCAGAGATAAACCCACGCACATATGGTCACCTTATCTTTGATGAAGGAGGCAAGAATATACAATGGAGAAAAGACAGCCTCTTCAATAAGTGGTGCTGGGAAAACTGGACAGCTACTTGTAAAAGAATGAAATTAGAACACTCCCTAACACCATACACAAAAATAAACTCAAAATGGATGAAAGACCTAAATGTAAGGCCAGACACTATCAAACTCTTAGAGGAAAACATAGGCAGAACACTCTATGGCATAACTCACAGCAAGATCCTTTTGGACCCACCTCCTAGAGAAATGGAAATAAAAACAAAAATAAACAAATGGGACCTAATGAAACTTCAAGCTACTTCACAGCAAAGGAAACCATAAAAAAGATGAAAAAACAACCCTCAGAATGGGAGAAAATATTTATAAATGAACCAACTGACAAAGGATTAATCTCCAAAATATACATGCAGCTCATCAGCTCAATTGCAAAAAAAAAAAAAAAAAAACCCAATCCAAAAATGGGCAGAAGACCTAAATAGACATTTCTCCAAAGAAGACATACAGATTGCCAACAAACACATGAAAGGATGCTCAACATCACTAATCATTAGAGAAATGCAAATGAAAACTACAATGAGGTATCACCTCACACCAGTCAGAAGGGCCATCATCAAAAATCTACAAACAATAAATGCTGGAGAGGGTGTGGAGAAAAGAGAACCCTCTTGCACTGTTGGTGGGAATGTAAACTGATTCAGCCACTATGGTGGTTCCTTAAAAAAACTAAAGATAGAACTACCATACGACCCAGCAATCCCACTAATGGGCATATACCCTGAGAAAACCATAATTCAAAAAGAGTCATGTGCCACAGTGTTCATTGCAGCTTTATTTACAATAGCTAGGACATGGAAGCAACCTAAGTGTCCATCAACAGATGTATGGATAAAGAAGATGTGGCAAATATATACAATGGAATAGTACTCAGTCATAAAAAGAAACAAAACTGAGTTATTTGTAGTAAGGTGGATGGACCTAGAGTCTGTCATACACAGTGAAGTAAGTCAGAAAGAGTATAACAAATACCGTATGCTAACACATATATATGGAATCTAAGAAAAAGAAACTGGTTCTGATGAACCTAGGGGCAGGACAGGAATAAAGACGCAGACATAGAGAATGGACTTGAGGGCACAGGGAGGGGGAAGGTTAAGCTCGGACGAAGTGTGAGAGTGGCATGGACATATATACACTACGAAATGTAAAATAGAGAGCTAGTGGGAAGCTGCTGCATAGCACAGGGAGATCAGCTCAGTGCTTTGTGTCCACCTAGATGGGTGGGATAGGGAGGATGGGATGGAGACACAAGAGGGAGGAGATATGGGCATATATGTATACGTATAGCTGATCAATTTGTTACACAGCAGCAACTAAAACAACATTGTAAAGAAATTACAGTCCAATAAAGACGATAAAATATTTTTAAATAATAAAAATAACATTCATAAGGTAGACTCTATTAGAAACATCTACCCTTCCAAGAGGTAGAAGAGATTGAGAAACCAAAAGAGATTTCATGAACCATAATACCATTGTTGTTTTTTTGGGGGAAAGCCAAATATGAATAAGAGAAAGATCAATGCTATGATAAGTTACGAAGTCAATGAATAATGAGGAAAAGAAATACATTCGGTAGCACAGATGGAGGAGCCAGTGTTGATCATAAAAATGTAATTTAAAAACTCTCTTGTACTTTTTCTCAGATCCTCAAAACATGCTCAGGCAAATGTTAGAACAACTGGGGTTGAATCCCAGCTCTGAAACTTCTCTCCTATTGATCTTGGCCAAGCCTCTTAACTTCTTAACCTTTGTTTCTCTATTGGTAAAATGTCAATGATGATGATGAGAATGAGGATGAGGATGCTGCTGATAGCTGCCTCCAAATTTGTTGTTAGAATAAAATAATGTATGAGAAAGTGCTTTGTGACATGAAAAGTACTACAGAATTCTAAAGCATATTTTATTTTTTAGAGGGAATGTGGTGTATGGAAAGGGCATCTATTTGTAGTCAAAAGATCTGGGTTTGATTTCCTGGCTCTGCTAATTCTGAGCTGTGTGCACTTGGTTAAAAGTCCTTTCAACCTTCTGAGTTGGATTTTGCTCATTTATAAAATCACTGTTATGAGGATCAAGTAAGATAGTGTGTATGATATAGTTCTGTAACAAATGTGAGCCTCTGTCATCAGTAGCTTTTGATAATCTGTTTCTTAATCCTACCACCTCCTTAAATTTCCACTTTTCTCCTTTCTTTACTTTTCTTTAAAGTGTACTCTGTCTCAATTTTTAAACACCCTCGTCACTCTCTAAGTCATTGCAGTTGGAGTTCTACCTCAATCTCTTTACTGAAACAGTTTTCTTGTAATGCTCACTAATCAGCAGATCCAGTGGTATTTTTACAGCATCTCTTTTCTTTAGTTTTTAACACTTTCATAACAATCTCCTTGAAAAGGATCTTCCTCTACTTCCATGGTTTGAGATTACTTAAGTTCTACTTTTCTGGTCGTTTTTCTGGGTTTTGCTGGTCAGCTCTTCTTCCTGTCCTTTGAAGGTAGAGAAGGCCAATGGCTTAGTGTTCATTCCTCAGCCCTCTCCTCTATACCAAGAAATCATCCTCCCCCGGAATCATTTCTCCCCTGGAAATAATCCTCTCTCATTGCTTCAGCTGCCACATACATCAAGTTTTCCCAAGTTTCTCTCTAGCTATGGCCTTTCTCATTAGCTTTAGTGTCATATCACCACTGATATGTCTCCTTGTCATCTAAAAATCTCTGTTTCTAAAACCAAGCCACTCCACTCATTGCTGCCACATTAAACTTGGTAATAATTCAACACTATATGCAACATTACTCTTTGGCTCAGAACCCCTGAGTGGTTTCCCACAGTTCAGTGGAAAGTCCACACTCCTAACCCTGTTGTTCAAGGTCTGTTACAATGTGAGACCTGCTCACTTGCCTAATATTACAGACTAGCAACCTCTTTACAAAAGCCACTCCAGTCTCAATTCCTCCTCAGGCCTTCCAAATCAACCCAGTGCATTTCCACACCCCATGTGGCTTTGCATACACCATTTCCTCTTCCTTCTAGCATTTCTTAAAGCTCAGTCCCCCTGTTCATAACTTCCATGAAAATGTCCATGGCTGTCCCATATTTAGGGAGCATGCCCTTCTCTCTGAAAAATACTTGGTAGAGAAGCAAAAATCTGATACTTAATGTGAACAAAGATATTTTACAAAGACATTTGATGCAGCATAGTATAAAAAAAGCAAAAGGCAAGAATCAACTAAAATTTCCAGGTTAAATAAATTATGTTATATCCATTCATTCAATGGAATATTTGGTAGCCATTAAAAAGATAGGTAGGGCTTCCCTGGTGGCGCAGTGGTTGAGAGTCCACCTGCCGATGCAGGGAACACGGGTTCGTGCCCCAGTCCAGGAAGATCCCACGTGTCACAGAGCGGCTGGGCCCGTGAGCCATGGCCACTGAGCCTGCGCGTCCGGAGCCTGTGCTCTGCAACGGGAGAGGCCACAACAGTGAGAGGCCCATGTACCGCAAAAAAAAAAAAAAAAAAAAAAAAAAAAAGAAAAGGAAAAAGAATAGGTAAACTTATAGACTGATGTTAAAAATGGTCTCCTAGGGGCTTCCCTGGTGGCGCAGTGGTTGAGAATCTGCCTGCTGATGCAGGGGACACGGGTTCGAGCCCTGGTCTGGGAAGATCCCTCATGCCACGGAGCAACTAGGCCCGTGAGCCACAACTACTGAGCCTGCGCGTCTGGAGCCTGTGTTCCGCAACAAGAGAGGCCACAATAGTGAGAGGCCCGCGCACCACGACGAAGAGTGGCCCCTGCTCACCGCAACTAGAGAAAGCCCTCGCAAAGAAACGAAGACCCAACACAGCCAAAAATAAATAAATTAATTTTTTTAAAAAATGGTCTCCTAGAGAGAACTCTTAACCCCTTCTTGTTTGGCATTTCTTAATTCAAATTTATTTTTGTTCAAATTTTTAATATGCCTCAGTTTACCTTTTAACAGTCCTGGTGTCAGAAGAGGGAACCAAAGGAGAACCCACCCCGCCAAGAGCCCACAGGAGGAATGAGCAACCCGGCATAGGTATCTGTTGAGACCTTGAGCTTGCTGCTTTCTTGCTGCCTCTGGAGGTCATGGGTAAGACCCTCTCAAATCCTAGCACTGAAGTTTTTGTGTTATGAGCTTGCAGACTTTATTTGAGCCTTTCTTTTTCATGCTGGGTCCAGAAACCGGCTGGAGTTGGAATGAGTCAGACTTAAAAACCAGACTGGGCTCAGGAATGGACTGGTTCCAATTTAGAAACCAGACTGGATCCAGGGTCAGACTGGGTCTGACTTAAAACTGGACTGAGTCTAGTGTGAGGTCTCAGGTGAACAGAATTTTTATTTTTATTTTTTTTAAGGCTGAACAAGTAGGTTAACTATACCAAAGGTAATCTTGAATTACATTGGCCACAGTGGAGAACTTTAAACCATCTTAAATAAGCCTATCTGTTTATGAGTTATCCTAGAGGAAAAAGTATTTCAGCCAGGCACTCACTATTAAGGGTCGAGGGAAAATTATTTTTCCTCCTTACAGTTACTGGTGACCAGGATGAGACCCACTGGAATGCCTCCCTCACTCTGGAGCCTGCAGACATCATCCTGGGAAAACTGGCAGAAGCCGGCAAAGAGTAAGAATTTTTACTAATGTCAGCTCCCCCAGACCTCTACCTGTGGTGCCTGGTTGAGAGAAGAAGGTAAAATTTCACATTGCCACTTCCTTTCCAAATTACCAAAAAAAAAAAAAAAAAAAAAAAGGTTATTGATCCTTTCTCTCCCAGGGACAGCTATTGCCTTCTTGTCCATCTCATTTTTTGTCCTGAGAACTTAGCTTGGCAATCATCAGGTTGGGGAACTCAAAAATATAGCCAGGCAGAAATGTGGGTTACATTCCATTTGTGGCTAGGGTCCTACCATTGCCAGCTCTCAGGGGAATTGTCTAAGTCCTTCTTTCTTTTGGCTATCTTTGGGAGTGGCTCTGGATGTCGTGCTCATGGGGTAGTTCAATACTGCCAGGAATATTTACTGTTTGTCTCGCTCAAACCTGACAAGATATTTGAAAAAAAAATTTTTTTTAAATTAGCTCTATAGTCAGAAGTTGACCAAATTGGAAGCTGATATTCAGAGCCTGATAGGAACTATTTTTTAGGCCTTCTCCCCTAACCTAAAATAAAATATGTACCCAGAGGGAACAAAATACGTCCTGAAGCCATTGTAGAAGGATTTACTGAAGCTTTCCAAAGACACACAGCTCTAGAATGCAGGAATCTTCTGATTTCCATCTTAAAGCTCTTCTCCCTGATATAAAGAAGTAAACTAAGAATAATGTAGTTGGATGGTTGGGTCAGCATCTTGATATTCAGGCTGCAACCCAATCTTTCAAGGAATTAAAAACAACTGTCTAACACACTAAGTCTTTGTAAGAACAGAAATGTGGCTCTAGAAACAACTCAAAGCCCACCTATCCTTTTTACCTATCCCTAAATTTCCCCTATTTACCTCAAAAGGCTTGCAGATATTGTTAAAAAAAAAAAAAAAAAATTGGATTTAGGAAACAAAAGCCTTTTTTGGAGAAATTTATATCTTTTCTCTGTGCCTTTGAGATATAAACGTTCTACCTGGTCTTCTCTAGGAACCCAAAGCCATCTCTGGAAATGTAAACTTCAGGGAAGTAATTCTTATCAGAAAAAGAAGGGAGCTGTTTTGGAAATTAAGTGAATGAAAAATCTTAAAAGTCTTTTCCACAAATATTAGTAAAAGTTTTAGCTATCTGAGCAGGTAACCTTAACTTATTTTATCTGCCAGAAACACAATTTAGATCCAACTGTTCTTTTATAAACTAGTCAGTTTTGCATTATCATACCTGTCTCATGGCTAAAATTTTAAAACTAAAGCTATAAGATCTCTGCATCTGTCTGTATGTTTATGTATATCTCTGTTCATATGTTGTAGATCTGTGATATTTTTCTACCTTTGGATGGTATTGCCAAAATTAATGTGTAAAGAGCTCTATTAATTGGCTTAAAGACAAAACAAGCATTTACATAAATCAAGTATACTCTCAGAAATCCAGAAACTAACAGAAATTTTTTTCAAGTTCATTTGATCTAGGATAATCTTCAGTAAATAAAAGGTGGTTTAAGTTTGTTGGTTTAATCAAAATAGGTACATCTTTAGAGTTATTAGCATTAAATATAATACTTTTATCCTACCTAGGTTTCCTAAAAGTCAAATAAACTCATGTTATAGAATTTGTCAGAAAGAAAAATAACTTAAAATGATGGTTATCTATTTAATGTCTCACGAAATTTTCGTGAATATTCTAAACATAATTGTTAAGAACAAATAAATTAAATAGATGTAAATAAAAGTTTACTTTTTAAAAAAGTAAAAAGTTTATAAATTTTCAACATTATGCTTATGGTATGTCTACTTAAAAATAGTTTCTAAAATCTTTTTGGTAACTTGAAACAAAGTTATGCTGAGATAAGTTAAATGATGGATATTCACTGAATATCTAGACCATTTCCAAATAAGATACAATACTGAAATATTAATTACTGAACATAGCTTTATCTACTTTTGGCTTCCTTTTCAGAGGCACTAAAGATATTTGGGTTTATTACTAAACAAGTTTTGTGCCACAATGAAAAATTTACTGAGAAACAATATACTTCCAGAAATCGTGAAATGTATTTATAAATTTGCCAATCCACAGAATGCTAGTATAACAGACACTCCACAATTGCTTACATCTTAGTTTCACTAGGAAAAAACAGTTCTAAGTATTAAGAATCCTAATCAATATATACAATTAAAACTACTTAGAAAACTTCATGGAATTGAACCTTGGGTCCATATCCCTCAGTTAAAAAGGGCTTCTCCAAACTCTTGGAACTGCATACCAGCTGGAGACCTAAAATTAAAATTGACTAAGGAGGTCCTTACTCAGAGGCAGATGGCATCTTGTGGTAGACAGCTGTCTCCCAAGATTGCAGATCAAGGTCTTTAACACCAATATGAAATGTTTATTCCTTTTGCCTTTTCACTACTTGCATTTTTTCTCTGTTAATGCATAGGAAGATAATGTTCCTTAACTCTGGCAACTGTTGATGAATCTACTGCTAAGGCCGTAGCTGAACAACCAATGTCCCAAGATTTTCTTGCTAAGGTAAATTTAAATAATCGAATTGCTTTAGATTAGTTATTGGCTGAACATGTGCCATAGCAAATGTCTCCTGCTGCGCCTTGATCAACATCTCTAGTATTGTAGCAAATACAGAAAATTAACAAACAAGCCACTTGGTTAAACAGGTACATCCTTTGATTTATTTGATACCAGCTAGTTTGGTTCACTGGGGCCCTGGCTAAGGAGTACACTTTAGTCTCTTGATATTATCCTCCTAATAGTTATCACTGTAGTCTCTGTGGTGTGTTATATTCTCTCAAAGGTCTTAAATGCATGTTCACAGCCATCAGCAGTACATTAGCTGGTCTTACTGTGCTTGGAGAAACAGAAACAAGTGAACAACGAGATGAACAGCAAAACAATTCTTCCACGGACATGACATCATAACCTATGAGTTTCACAATGAGACAAGAGAAACTTAACTCTGATGGCGACAAAGAGTGGCATTAATACTAAATTTTTGGTCAATTTTTCACATAGGAGAGGATGACCAAAAGGGGGAAATTGTTAAGTTGTTTTAAAAGGAGACCATTAGACTGAGGTGGCTCTAATGCCATGGCAGCTTACATAAGCAAACCAAAATCTATGCCTATAAACACCTCAAGGTTACAAAGCAAAATGCTAAGGGTAACCTATCACAAACAGCCAACTAGGCTTTACGTTACAGACAATCAATAATTGCCTTTCTTTGCTTCTGCCTTTTCTCTATAAAAGTCTCTCCCTGAGCTACTCTTGGTGGAGTGCTCCTAACCACTTCTAGCTTGGCACTGCCTGATTGGAATCAATTTTCGCTCAAATAAACTCTTAAAAAAGTCTCCTAGATAAAAATGCAAAATGCAGAAGTCTTTATGGTATGTCCTATTTGTGTGAAAAAGGAAATGTTATATATATATATATATATATATATATATATATATATATATATATATATATATATATATGCATAGTTTACCCTAGAGGTTTCCTGGGAAATTTAAAAATTGTCACCTCTGAGAAAGAGGACTGGGAGTCATGGGAAAGAGGGTGATACTTTTAAACTTCATACACTTTTATATTATTTGAATTTTAACCATGTGCATTTTCAATTAAAATAACTATAAAATAAAGGAATATGCACAAAAAGTGGAAAACGATGAAGAATCCAGATTTTACCTCTACCATTTGTTAGCTATGTGGCTTTGGACACGTCACTTAAATTTCACAAATTTATTTTGATATTGTGATTTAAACACAGACTATTACTCACATAAAATTTAATAAAATTAATGATGGTCGTTCATGGTCAATCTGGGAAGTCACAACGCACAAAAAGAATTTTATCTTTTGTGAAACATAGTGAAAATGTAGGTTCTGGGGGAAATCATTCTCTATAATTTGGTAACATCTTGGGAGAGACATGCTGCCCTTGTGCAAACTATACAGTGACATGAAAAGGGTGCACACAGAACCTAGGCCTGTTTCTGTTTAGTGCACAGCTCTGTCGAGAGGTCCAGCCATTGCTAGCAATCTGACCTAAGGGTGAAAATAGAATGAATGTGCCTCTCTCGTTTAAACGCTGGGATTAGTGGCAGCAGGACCAGAGTTCCAGGTAGTTTTTCTTTACCTGCTGCCCCCGCCATGTGCTCATCCATGCTGAGCAGGAGCTCCCAGGCAGCTGGCTGGATGTCTCCATACATCTCCTCCGTCAGAATTGGTGCTGCCTTGATTAGCAGAGATAAGGGAGCAGGCGACAGGCTCATCACCTGGGAAAAGATGGAAATGATGTCATAAAATCTTTGAAGACACTGATTGCTGTACTCCTCTAGAGTGTTAAGTGTCACTTCCCCTCTCTCTGCTTTCCTTAAATGACCTTAAAATACGTTCTAAAGTGGGAGCGTATTTATTGGCATGATGTATAATAAGCTTTATACCCTATTAGTTGATGTATAATTACTCCCAAATTGTATTAATTTTATAATACTTTCACCACAAAAATTAATTTGCAAACACCTAGGGAATAAACTGTAGAATAAGTATAGCTCTGTGAGAAAGAAGGACTCCAGCCAATATATCTTTGTGTTTAAAGTCCTGGTGGACTTTCATAGCATCTTATCTTCCTTCCTGTTAGAAGTTGATTTCCACTGGAACCTGTGATCAGCCTCTAATTTATAAAGGAGTTCCATTCAGAAAGTTAGTTTTCTAAGCCAGTGAACTTGGATGGCATTTTCCCTTCAAAACATTATACACTGCAGTTATTGCTCCAGGTTAGCCAACAAAATCCCATTTAATCCATTATTTCAAATAATTTTGGTGATAAATGTAGGTTTGTGGCAAGTCTAGGTCTTTAACCATCATTTAAAACACTTTCTAGAAAAACATGGAACTTTTTTTTCTCTTCCCCTGGGAAATTTATTATGATTTAGAGTTTAGGTTGTAATAACAATATAACTGTGTCAAGCACTGGATAAGTAGCTAAATATACTATATTTTTTAATCCATGCAATAATTCTTTGAGATGGGTCTAGTGTTAAAATCCCCATTTTAGAGATTAGGCAACTAAAACTGAGAAAAATTAAGTTAACTTGCCCAAGGTCCCAGAGCCAGAGCAGCAGGTATAGGATTTGAATCCCGACTGTCTCATTCCAAGACCTATGAGCGTCGCTACCACACATTGGTGGGAAGCTGGCTCCATTAGAGTGGAGAGAGTGGGAAGAGGCATGGTTCTAGCCAAGCTCCCCAAGCCTTGTCTCTGTGGAAGTTGGTTGTCCAGCAAGAAGGGATTTTTCCTTGCATACTTGGTAGCACTCTTGCTCACCAAATTAGAGGGGCCTTTATGCCAACATTGTGCCAGTTGTCATTGTATGTCCCAAACATTAGTAAACAGGATATCTGGAGTTCCCTCCTTATTACTGCTCCGTGAACATTTCTGATCCATGCATCAGTACCTGTAGTCTGATGTATTTCAGCATCCCGGAGTCCTTTTTCCCCTCTAGGTTGGCATCTGAAACTCTCTTTTTCAGAGAAGGTGTCCTCAGGCATGATTTATCTGAGCACTGGAAAGAATATAAGATAAGTGACGAAGAGCGTTGTGTTCTCTCAAAACCCAACGGTGCTGTTCTCCTCCAAATTCTCCAAACAACCAACTGGTTCTAATGCAACAGATAATTTCAGTAAGGACTTTTTATGGGCCTGCACTTTCTGAAAGTGATAAAAGCAGTTAATTTTGTAATGAAAAGGTAGCTTAGGAGTATTTAGCAACAAACTCCTCTTTTACCACTGAGGAGACCAGGACCCAGAGAGGTGGAGTAGCTTGACCAAATTGCAAAGCTGGTTATTAGTAGAATAAGGAAAGGACAGGATCTCCTGATTTCCATTTCAGGGCTAATTATATTCCACCAAGCTGTTAAAAACACAAATCTTTTTAAATATTGCCAGTTAAAAGCCACTCTCTCTGATAATCCCTTTAAAGGGTTGGATGTTACAAGTTAATTATTTGGAAGAGAAAATGTTTCACAGAGGAGTGTTAGGAAGTGAAAGAAAAGATTCATCAACGAAGTATGAGTTCATAGCATCCATCATCCAGGTAAAGTGTTTTTTTTTTTTTTTTTTTTAAACCCATACTTGTCTATTGGAGGCAGCAGCTCTTCTTTCAAATTGTCCCCTCAACCAGGGTCCAGAATAGGCCTGACATCTGCATACACACGGAGGAGACATTTTCTTCCCCTAACTCTCTAAGTGCCAAGGAATGGAGTGGACAGAGCAGCTGGGAGAATGATTGCTCCAGTGGTGGCAGGCCCTTGTTTATTTATCCTGAGTCCTGATGCCTCCAGTTTTGCACTCCAGGCTGTGCAAACAGGGAATCCATCCCTTTGCACAGTATAAATGCTCATCTGTTTTTCCAGTGACATGTCAATGAAACACTCTCTCCCTCAGTGCCAAGGGAAAACAACTGAACTCCTTAAGAATTTCTGAACAGAGCTTCACAGTGTTATAGATGGAGATATTTTGAAAGAAAAGGCAAATCTCAAAAGTACATGCATGTTCCAAGAAAGTCTTTCAAAACTCTGACAGAAAGACCCAAGACAATGCATCTGTTATGTGACCAGTATGGAATGAACTTTTAAACGAATCTACTTGGAAACAAATGAATCAGAGCTCTTGCTGTGTTTTCTAAAGATTAAAAAAAAAAAAAAAAAAAAGCGGAGGCACATACTTGGGAACACATATCATTTGGGGAGAGAAATCCTGCTTGGGAATAAATATCATCTGGGGAGAGAAATCCTGCAATGCTTTATTTCCCCCCTGAGAATGTAGAAGCAAAATATAGCATAAATATCATGCTTATTTTATATAATTTGAAAACTTCTAAAATCATATATGGCAATCATTTTCCATATAAATATAGGGGTGTATCTGACTTTGTAAAAAATCAAGGTATTTAAAAAGTGGCATCTTTCTTCTTTTATTCTATTTATTTTAAAAAATGTAAATTGCAGAATACCTGGAAAATACAAAAAATACTATGAAGAAGAAAATAAAAATCCTTATAATCCTCAACTCAGTGATGGCCATTATTTGGTTCCTTTCAGCCCTTTGTCCCCCTATGCATCTTAGCAAAGCTGTGACGATGCTATATATGTGGTACACAGTTTTAAACATTTCATTCCACTGTGATTTTATGATGAATATTCCCCAGGTCGTTAGAGTTATTTTAAAATTGATTTTTAAATTTTTAAAATATTATATTGCTTTCTCCTTTGGCTGGACATTTTATCTTTTCAGGGTTACCTTTGAACAATACTTTTGATTAATTTATAGGAATTTTAAGCAAGCAGATACAGAAAAATACTCAGAGGAAAAAGGACAAACATTTATGCCTGTTTCTCACATTCTGTGAAATGTAGGCTTCTTTTTAATCCTGTCTGCTGGGGACAGAAGGTATAAGTCAAGCTTCTCAAATATCAAATATTTAATATCCTGGCATGCTTCCTTAGGAAGCCTGGTGTGTTCTGCTGGCTTCAAGATAATTAGGATGTTTGTTTTAGTGGAAAGGGAAGGGAATTGGAAAGCCTTTTACACTAGGGTGATGGGCTAGGAACTCTTCTTGAGTGACTTGTTCAGGCCTGAAAACAGGTATTAAAGATGGGTACACATGTGATGGGCACTTGGGTACCCTATGTGAGGTCCCTAAAGTCCTCTACTGGTGTGACCCTGACTCAGACTAACAACATTATCATCAGTTGCTTTTTGCTTTGGTAATGTGGTGTAAAACTTGGCTAGAAGAGAGTAAGGAAATGGATGGAGTAGGAGGCTGGTTCTGAAGGCATTTATTGGTTATTAGTGGTTCCTGAAGAGTTAGACATTTCACTGGACTGTGAGATGTAGGTGGTGGTTGGAAACACACATCAATCAGGGACTGCAAAGAAACCCAAAACTAGTAACCAAAGACTGAAGGACAGAATTGATCACTAACACAGGATGTCATTCATTGTTGAGTCGATCTACCAGAGGCAGCTATGGTCAGTGGGAGGACGTTATACAGTCCCAAGAGCTGGCAGGGATACTGGGACATGCTTGCTATGGGATGGTGTAGAACTTGGACTACTGTAATTTTCTTCTATTTATATATCTTGGACATATTCATTATAATTGGCTCCCTCTTTCTTGTCCTCATCCTGACCACTACGGATAAAATCTGTGTGCAAAACCAATCCTTTAACTGTCCAGGGAATTATCACTTGTGGTGTTTGGATCAGAAAGAGGAGGGGTTGGTCCCATCAAATTCCTGTCCTAGGGAATTAGGGGACCGAGTCTGATTCATTTAGTGATGGTAACTGGGGCTGAGAAATGATGATGCAACCTTGAGACTTCAGTCTAAGTACAAGATGAATAAAGCAGGGGTTGCTGGTCAGGGGACAGAGATGAGTCAGCAGACAGAGATGATGCAGAAAGAAGCAGGGATGAGAGACTCTGTCCACCCTGAGATGGACAGCAGCTTTGGACCTCATTCCTTTGAGGCTTGACTGTGTTTCCCACCTGTCCTTGGTTTCATGAGATTCTGCTAATCCTTTGAAGAAACTCTAATTATTTGAACAAATTTCGATAGGTTTCTATTACTCACAACAAAATATTTTTCACAACAGAGGCATAATACATAATTAGTTTAAGTAAAAATTTTGCTTATTCATTTAGTAATTCAAGTATGTTTATTAAGAATTAACCATACGCCAGGAGCAGGGCTAAATTCTGAGGATATGCTGAGGAGCAAAACCCCCATGATACTGGCCCTGCTGGAGAGTGTATCTTACTAGGAGAGACAGCTAGCAAACAAATGAAAATTCAAGATAAGTAGAAAAGGAGATACATGTGATAAATGATGATAACACTGTGAAAATAATGAGGTATTTAAAATTTGGGACAATTGGAGTCAGCCTACTGGGTTCTTTGGGAAAGGGATTGCCTCATGTTTCTGGAAAGAAACATGCCCATAGAAGCATAGTATTTCCCCAGAGGTAACCCAGACCCTTTGTGTCTCATACATCTTTGACATAGGAGTTATGTATGTCATAGTGAAGAGTAATTCTGACCAATGAAATCAAGACCTAGGGCTTGGGCTTGGCCTCACAGCTGTGTTTTCCATAGTTTTAGAAAAATATTAGTCCTGCGGGAAATCAGGTGGCTTCTTGCCATTTACACTGGCTTCACAAAATTTATGGACACTATGCTCTTTCTTTTTTTGGGTACATATAACCTTTTAGTTACCTCTCCTTTCTGGCTGAAAGGAAAAAATGTTTTATCTACCCATTTCCATCAGCAAGCACTAATTGCACATTACTATGTTTAGAACATAGCATTAGACAAGGTACAGATATACAGGAAAAATCAAAGAATTCTTTGGTGAATTCACCTTTTGGTGAAGGTGATATATATAATGACAGCTTATCTAAACCTCTCAAATTTGGAAGTGCACTAAAACAGACTAACAGAATGTACAGTGAGTCTCTGAGCACTGAAATGTAGATTAGCAGACTGATCAGAGTTAGAGGGGTTACAAAATGTACTAGCTGCCACAAATATATTCTGCCATAAAAACCAATTAAAAAGGAAACACGAATGAAATACCAATTGCTCATAAGTCTCGATTTTAATCAGAATCACTGTTTTTATTCTTGATTTATTGCCTACTCTGTTTTCATTTGGGCTCTGAAAATGTGGGCATTGTTCATTTATGTGACAGATAACAAACAGGCAAATGGAAACATCATGAGAGAATAAAAAAGAAGCTTGAACAGGAGGCTTGCATTTTGGAAATAAAATGTTTATCACAGAAGACTCTAAACATCTTTTCAGCTCTCCACCTGCATGACTAATTTAAATGTGTGAGGGTTAGGGAACACTTATACTCTTGCTTTACTTTCCCTTTCAAAAATGTAAGCAACATGTAAGGTTGGTAACTTTTTCTGCTGCTTCAGGCCAGTGTCCTGGATGGGCCAGAGGTGAAAGGCACTCATGAAATACCACAGAACTCTATAGCCCACTCACTCATTCAATATTATAGTCTCTCTGCCATAGTGAGGTGCTCTGTTAGGTATCACACACGATACAAAATGTGTAAGACTGCCTCAGTTCTCAAGAAGCTCTATAATTGAGAAGAGAAATAGGGATGTAAGTAGCCCCACTTTGCAGGCAGAGCGATCTTAAAAACCTCTCAGTGCTTGTCACTATTCACAGGATAAAGACTAAAATCCTTCCCAAGGCCTCAGAGGCTCAACCTGGTCTGCTCTCTACCTGCTTGTGCAGCCTCATCAGGCACCACGGTCCTCCGTGCTCCAACCACCATCCTTGGCTCAAAGTCTTATTCATAAGATCTCTCAGCACAGAGTGCTTCTCCTTCATTGTGCTTGTCATTGTTGCAATTTTACATCAACTTGGGATGTTTATTTGATTAATTTCTGTCTCTAGACTAGACTGTGTGCATCTTACAAGGGTAGGGCCATATCTCTTTGGCCATTATTATACCCAACACAGTATGGACTCAGCATGGTCCAGAATCTCTTTAAAATTTGCTGAATAGATGCATGGATGGATGGATCAATGAATGAATGAATAATTGAATGAAGGATGTGAAAAGCACAAGTAAACCATCATTGTAGTTTAGAGGACGAAGGAATAGAAAATGTCATTAATCATCCACCTGCAGTATGCCCTGTGGTAAACGCTAGGGAGATCAGAAAAGAAGGAGGTAGCACTCGAGTTGGATCTTGAAGGATGTTTGGGTTCAGCCACGTGTAGATTACAGGTGAAGATACAGATGGAGCAAAGGTATGGAAGTAAGAAATCTCAGCGTGTGTATGATGAACAATGAACACTAGGTTGGCGTATTTTTACAATTTTCAACATATATGGTTTTCTTCTAAAGTTAAGGGAATTTTTATGTGAAGGAGAACTTACTTAAATAAAAATAGGTTTTCTTTGTATGTAATGTCCTTTATATTTGAGATACATGTATGTACATACATGTATCTCAAACATAAATGCATGTCTATGTACATGCATACACATACAAACATATATACTCATACATATTTTTCTTTTTATGTCATCATTTAGCAGTTCATGTAGTTTCCCCACCTGATTTCCCCTCAGAATTTGTGTAGTTTGAATACCAGGAGACGCAATAGAGTCTAGTTGAAAAAGCCCTGACTTTGAAATTCCATGTTTATAAATTAAAGTCTAGCTGTTCTAGATGTGAACTGTGGACAATCCCATCTTTCTGAACCTCAACATTTTCATCTGTAAAATGTGATGAAGAGTATCCCCTGCACAAGATTTGCAAGAATCAAAAAGTACTTTGTCAATGATGTATACCTACCTTATACTCTCATACATATGCTTTGAAGAAAATACTAAAAGGTCATATTCCAGAAGGCAAATTAGCACACTTATGATATGCATGAGACACATTTTTTTTTCTTTAGGATCTCTTTAGGAGCTCTTGTATTAGCCAAAATTTCTTCCATATACCCATATTGCTTGCATAATTTAAAAAATCATAATTAAATAAATCCCCTTTGTGAGTGCTAAAGCATTACAGATTGATATACAACTCAACTGTGCATTTTTTGTTATTGTTTATATTCTCTAGTTTGATTTGTATTTTATTGCCATCCTCCCACCCCACCAAACCTGGTTCACAAACTCTTTAGTATCAACAGAAATATCCTCTACTCCTGCTTAATTATTTT
The DNA here is from genome assembly GCF_025265405.1 of Mesoplodon densirostris. Lineage (NCBI taxonomy): Eukaryota > Metazoa > Chordata > Mammalia > Artiodactyla > Ziphiidae > Mesoplodon > Mesoplodon densirostris. Next base: position 27,821,638 of record NC_082668.1, read on the forward strand.
TTTATTTCTCCAAGAATATCTGACCTCATATTGTGCCAATAGCAGGTGCACAATGAATGTTTATCGAAATGAATAGGGGTTATATAAAAATCTCTTGGCAGATGCTCTTGTGAGAAGCAGCTGCAGGGGCGGCCAGCAGCATGCAGTGGAGCATCTTGGCCATCATGCCTGTTCAGGGGCAGATGGGTAACTCAGGGCTTCCCTGGCAGAAGCATGGCAGCCCTGGTTACTGTCTTCATCTTCTGCCAGCTCAGCTGTTCAGTTTTCAGGGAAGTGCAGCTGAATGCTTAGAAAATGTAATAGTTTCTTGAAGAAGTTTCCTTTAGTCTGATTTGACTCTATTATTTATCAGTGAACAGTTGGGCCATTTATTGCTTATTTCTTAAGCTATAACTGTATCAGTCTCCTATTACTGCTGTAACAAATCAGTAAAATCTTCCTGGCAAAAAAATAACACAAATTTATTATCTTAACAGTTCTCTAGGTCAGAAGTCTAAAATGAATTGGCAGGGCTATGTTCCTTCTGGAGGTTCTGGGGAATCATCCATTTCCTTGCCCTTTCTAGCTTCTAGAGGCTGCCTGTGCTCACTGCCCTACATCATTCTGACCTCTGCTTCTGTCATCACATCTCCATCTCTACCTCTGAGTACGTTCAGCACACTTGGCTAATCCAGGATAATCTCCCCATTATAAGCTACTTAATTTACTCACATAGGCAAAATCCCTTTTGCCAGGTGAGGTAGCATATTCACAGGTTCCAGGGATTAGAAATCGGACATCTTTGGGGGGACATTATTCTTCCTACCACAGCAACCTACTTATCACCAGTGCCCCTTTGAGTTCATAGTTATTTGTAGAAATAAGTCTGGGAAAAGAGTTGAGCCCATGTTTGCTCATGGACACGAAGACAAAGCACTTGTCTTTTTTTTTTTTTTTGGCACTTGTCTTTTTTGTACCCATCTTCTAATTTTGCTCGAAATCACACAGATCTGTAGCCTGGTTTATGAAACTGCAGTGGGCTGAAGTTTGCATTTCCAGAGAAAAGATTGTTAGGACATCATTTGCCCTATCATTGGTATATTATCATGTGGTCATTTGCTCACCTCTTTCTGCTTCTTGCCCCGGAGAGCCACGTTGCTGACGCTGCTGCTTTCTCGGAGGGAGTCCACGGAGTCTCCGTAGAGCAGCTTAATGGCCCTGACAAGCCGGGCACAGGAGCGGCTGTGGTGCAGGTAGCAGTGAGGGTGGCAGTAGTCAACGTGGGTGCAGATGAAGCTTTGCTGATTGCACAGCAAGATCATGACCTGGAACACAGACATCACTGAAGCTCAACCAGGCAACCAGGGTACAGATCAACTGTGAACAATGATGTGGGGTGGAAGATGAAAAGTCAGAATGTCAACTTTCCTTAATGGGTCTTAAAATCACAATAATTCCACAGAGAATAATAATTCCCACAAGAGAACAAAGAGTTACAAGCCTTTATGTACTTGGCTTCTTTTGCTCCCTGTATGAACTGTAAACCTTCCCTTGTTATTCTTGAATCTGGCCAAAAAATGGTTCTTTGACTAATAAAACTGACAAACATCTAGCAAGACTGATCAAAAAAAGAGAAAGAAAAGATAAAACCTACCAATATCAGAAATGATAAAGGCACATTACTGTAGATCTCATGAAATTTAAGATGATCTTAAGAAAATATTATAAAGCATCTCCCCACAACTAGGGCACCTGCCGCCCACTGGTGGGGGACCCTGACGCCCAAGGAGACAGGAGGAACCCCCAAGTGAACTGGTAGGATGTGGGGGGACAGAGTCGGGGAGGAGAGGTGGAGGCCAGACAGGATAGGCATCCCTGAGGCCAGGGAGATCAGGAGAGGCAGATGGGAGGGGCCCTCCAAGAGGAGGGGAGAGGAGCAGAAGGTGACTGTTCCACCCACTTGGGTCTGGGGAAACTGCTGAGCTCCCAGGCCAGTCCTCTGCCCTTCAAGGCCCCCTCCAGGCCACGTGGGTGCTTGGGGGCATAGGAGGGAGCCTGGGGAGATCAGGAGAGGCAGGCGGGAGGGGCCCTCCAGGACAGGAGGAACAGCAGCAGCAGGAGAGGAGAGGAGGGCATTTCCCCCATGCACTCGAGCCCAGAAAGCCTGCTGGGCTCCCAGGTGAGGTCCTCCACCCTCTGAGAGTGAGATGGGGGCATGCCCGGCCCCTTCTCTTCCTTGAGCCTAAGCACCACCCCCCACAGCTCCCAGTGCCTTTTCCAGCCCTGTGGGTCCTAAGCATAGGCCCTGCCCCCCACCCAAACCTCACCCTTACTTAGGCCCAGCCCCCCACAGCCAAGCCTTTTCCCCTTTTTTTCTTTTTTCTTTTCTTTTTTGTTTTTGTCTTTTCCCTCCTCCTCCTTCTTACTATTGTGGTACTGTTGTACCTTCTGGTTGTTGATTCATCTATATTTTTATTTTTATATTCTTTCTAACATATCTGTTAGTTTCTTAGTCTAATTTTTTTTTTTTTTTTTTCTTTTTGCGGTATGTGGGTCTCTCACTGTTGTGGCCTCTCCCGTTGCGGAGCACAGGCTCCAGATGCGCAGGCCCAGCGGCCATGGCTCATGGGCCCAGCCGCTCCGCGGCATATGGGATCCTCCCAGACCAGGGCACGAACCCGTATCCCCTGCATCGGCAGGCGGACTCTTAACCACTTGCGCCACCAGGGAGGCCCTAATTTTATTTTTTACTTCGTAATTGTTCTCTCTTTTTTTTTTTTGCCATCCCACATGGCTTGTGGGATCTTGGTTCAGAAGCCGGGGGTTGGGCCAAAGCTCCTGCTGTGGGAGCTCTGAGTCTGAACCACTGGACTAACAGAGAACCTCATACCCCAGGGAATATTCATCAGAGTGAGGTCTCACGAAGGTCCTCATCTCAGCACCAAGACCCAGTTCTACCCAACAACCTACAAACTCCAGTGCTGGAAGCCTCAGGCCAAACAACCAGTAAGACAGGAACACAATCCCACTCATTAAAAAAAAAAGAAAAAAAAAGAGATGGCAAAAAAATATGTCACAGATGAAGGAGCAATATAAAAACCTGCAAGACCAAGAAAATAAAGAGGAAATAGGTAATCTACCTGAAAAAGAATTCAGAGTAATGATTGTAAAGATGATCCAGAATCTCAGAAAGAGAAGGGAAGCACACATTGAGAATATACAAGTGTTTAACAAAGATCTAGAAGAACTAAAGAACAAACAAATGGAAATGAACAACACAATAACTGAATGAAAAATACACTAAAAGGAATCAATAACAGAATAAGTGAGGCAGAAGAATGAATAAGTGAGCTGGAAGACAAAAGGGTGGAAATAACCACCAAGGAGCACAATAAAGAAAAAAGTATGAAAAGAATTGAAGACAAACTCAGAGACCTCTGGGATAACACTAAACACACCAACATTCAAATTATAGGGGTCCCAGAAGAAGCAGAGAAAAAGAAAGCGTCTGAGAAAATATTTGAAGAGATTAGAGCTGCAAACCTCCCTAACATGGGAAAAGAAATAGTCACCCAAGTCCAGGAAGCACAGGGAGTCCCGTACAGGATAAACCCTAGGAAAAACACACCAAGACACATAGTAATCAAACTAAAAAAATTAAATTCAAACTACAAATATTAAAAGTAGCAAGGGAAAAACAAATATAACATATAAAGGAAACCCCATAAGGCTATCAACTGATTTTTCAGCAGAAACTCTGCAGGCCAGAAGGGAGTGGCAGGATATACTTAAAGTGATGAAAGAAAAAACCTACAACCAAGATTACTCTACCCAGCAAGGATCTCATTCAGATTTGATGGAGAAATCAAAAGCTTTTCAGACAAGCAAAACCTAAGAGAATTCAGCACCAACAAACCAGCTTTACAACAAATGCTAAAGAAACTTCTATAGGTGGGAAACACAAGAGAAGAAAAAGACCCACAAAAACAAACCCAAAACAATTAAGAAAAGGGTAATAGGAACATACATGTTGATAATAACCTTGAATGTAAATGGATTAAAGGCCCCAACCAAAAGACACAGACTGGCTGAATGGATAAAAAACAAGATCCAGATATACGCTGTCTACAAGAGATTCACTTCAGACCTAGGGACGTATACAAACTGAAAGTGAAGGAATGGAAAAAGATATTCCATGCAAATGGAAGCGAAAAGAAAGCTGGAGGAGCAATACTCGTATCAGATAAAATAGACTTTAAAATAAAGACTACTACAAGAGACAAAGAAGGACACTACATAATGATCAAAGGATCAATCCAAGAAGAAGATATAACAATTATAAATGTTTATGTACCCAGCATAGGAGCACCTCAATAAATAAGGCAAATGCTAACAACCATGAAAGGAGAAATCAACAGTAACACAATAATAGTGGGGATTTTAACACGCCACTTACATGAATGGACAGATCATCCAAACAGAAAATAAATAAGGAAACACAATCTTTAAATGACACAATATACCAGATAGATTTAATTGATATTTACAGAACATTCCACCTAAAAGAGGAAGAATACAATTTCTACTCAAGTGCACGTGGAACATTCTCCCAGATAGATCATATCTTGGGTCACAAATCAAGCCTTGGAAAATTTAAGACAATTGAAATCATGTCAAGCATCTTTTTGGAACACAACGCTATGTTATTGGAAATCAATTACAGGAAAAAAAAACTGTACAAAACAGAAATATAGGAGGCTAAACAGTGCACTACTAAATAACCAAGAGATCAGTGAAGAAATCAAAGAAGAAATTAAAAAATACATAGAAACAAATAACAATGAAAACACAATGATCCAAAATCTATGGGATGAAGCAAAGGCTGTTCTAATAGGGAAGTTTATAGAAATTCAATCTCACCTCAAGAAACAAGAAAAAATTCAAATAAAAAATCTAATCCTACACTTAAAACAACTAGAGAAAGAAGAACAAAAATACCCAAAGTCAGTAGAAGGAAAGAAAGCATAAATATCAGAGCAGAAATAAATGAAACAGAAACAAAGAAAACAATAGCAAAGGTCAATAAAACTAAAAGCTACTTCTTCGAGAAGATAAACAAAATTGATAAACTCTTAGCCAGACTCATAGAGAAAAAAAGGGAGAGGACATCAATCAATAAAATTAGAAACTAAAAAGGAGAAATCACAACTGACACCACAGAAATACAAAGGATTATAAGAGACTACTACAGATAACTATATGAAAATAAAATGGACAACCACAAAGAAATGGACAAATTCTTGGAAAGGTACCATTTTCCCAGACTGAACCAGGAAGAATTAGAAAATATAAACAGAACTATCACAGTAATGAAATTGAAACTGCAATTAAAAATCTTCCAACAAACAAAAGTCCAGGACCAGATGGCTTCACAGGCGAACTCTATCAAAAATTAAGAGAAGAGCTAACACCTCTCAAACTCTTCCAAAAATTGCAGAGGGAGAAACACTCCCAAATTCATTCTACGAAGGCACCATCACCCTGATACAAAAACCAGAAAAAGATATCACAGAAAAAGGAAATCATAGACCAATATCACTGATGAACATACATGCAAAAATCCTGAACAAAATACTAGCTAACAGAATCCAGCGACACATTAAAAGGATCATACACCACTATCTAATGGGATTTATCCCAGGGATACAAGGATTCTTCAAAATATGCAAATCAATCAATGTGATACACCACATTAACTAATTAAGGAATTAAAACCATATGATCATCTCAACAGATGCAGAAAAAACTTTGGACAAAATTCAACACTTACTTATGATTAAAAATCTCCAGAAAATGGGCAAAGAGGGAACCTACCTCAACATAATAAAGGCCATATATGACAAACCCACAGCAAGCAGCATAATCAACTGTGAAAAACTGAAAGCATTTCCACTAAGATCAAGAACAAGACAAGGATGTCCACTCTCACCACTATTATTCAACATAGTTTTGGAAGTCCTAGCCACGGCAATCAGAGAAGAAAAAGAAATAAAGGAATACAAATTGGAAAAGAAGAAGTAAAACCGTCACTGTTTGCAGATGACATGATACTATACATAGAAAATCCTAAAAGATGCCACCAGAAAACTACTAGAACTAATCAATGAATTTGGTAAGGTTGCAGGATACAAAATTAATGCACAGAAATATCTGGCATTCCTATACACCACCACCAAGAAATCAGAAAGAGAAATTAAGGAAACAATCCCATTCACCATCGCAATAAAAAGAATAAAATACCTAGGAATAAACCTGCCTAAGGAGGTGAAAGACTTGTACTAAAAAAACTGTAAGACACTGATGAAAGAAATCAAAGATGACATAAAGAGATGGAGAAACATACCATGTTCTTGTATTGGAAGAACCAGTATTGTGAAAATGACTCTACTACCTAAAGCAATCTACAGATTCAAGGCAATACCTATCAAACTACCAATGGCATTCTTCACAGAATTAGAACAAAAAATTTTACAATTCGTATGTAAATACAAAAGACCCCGAATAGCCACAGCAACCTTGAGAAAGAAAAATGGAGTTGGAAGAATCAGGCTCCCTGATTTCAAACTATACCACAAAGCTACAGTAACCAAGACAGTAAGGTACTGGCACAAAAACAGAAATATAGATCAATGGTACAGCATAGAATGCCCAGAGATAAACTCACACACATATGGTCATCTAATTTACAACAAGGGAGGCAAGAAAATACCGTGGAGAAAGGACAGCCTCTTCAATAAGTGGTGCTGGGAAAACTGGACAGATACATGTAAAAGAATGAAATTAGAACACTAACACCAAACACAAAAATAAACTCAAAATGGATTAAAGACCTAAATGTAAGACCAGACACTATAAAACTCTTAGAGGAAAACATAGGAAAAGCACTCTTTGACATAAACCACAGCAAGATCTTTTTTGACCCACCTCCTAGAATAACGGAAATAAAAACAAAAATAAAGGAATGGGACTTAATTAAACTTGAAAGATTTTTCACAGCAAAGGAAACCCATAAACATGACAAAAAGACAACCCTCAGAATGGGAGAAAATATTTGCAAATGAAAGAACAAAGGATTAATTTCCAAAATATACAAGCAGCTCATGGAGCTCAATATCAAAAGAGCAAACAATCCAATTAAAAAATGGGCAGAAGACCTAAATAGACATTTCACCAAGGAAGATATACAGATGGGCTAGAAGTACATGAAAAGATGCTCAACAGTAATCATCAGGGAAATGCAAATCAAAACTATAATGAGGTATCACCTCACAGTGGTCAGAATGGCTATTATGAAAAAATCTAGAAACAATAAACGCTGGAAAGGATGTGGTGAAAAGGGAACCCTCCTGCACTGTTGGTGGGAATGTAAATTGATACAACCACTATGGAAAACGGTAGGGAGGTTCCTTAAAAAACTAAAAATAGAACTATCATATGACCCAGCAATCCCACTACTGGGCATATACCCTGAGAAAACCGTAATTCAACAAGAGACATGTATCCCAATGTTCACTGCAGCACTATTTACAGTAGCCAAGGCATGGAAGCAACCTAAATGTCCATCGACAGATGAATGGATAAAGAAGATGTGGCACATATATACAATGGACTATTACTCAGCCATAAAAAGAAATGAAATTGAGTTATTTGTAGTCAGGTGGATGGACCTAGACTCTGTCATACAGAGTGAAGTAAGTCAGAAAGAGGAAAACAAATACTGTATGCTAACACATATATATGGAATCTAAAAAAAAAATTGGTACTGATGAACCTAGTTTCAGGGCAGGAATAAAGAGGTAGACACAGAAAATGGACTTGAGGACATGGGGAGGGGGAAGGGTAAGCTGGGACGAAGTGAGAGAGTGGTGTGGACATATATACACTACTGAATGTAAAATAGATAGCTAGTGGGAAGCAGCAGCATAGCACAGGGAGATCAGCTCAGTACTTTGCAATGACCTAGAGAGGTGGGATAGAGAGGATGGGAGGGAGGCTCAAGAGGGAGGGGATATGGGGATATATGTATTCACATGGCTGATTCACTTTGTTGTACAGCAGAAATTAACACAGTATTGTGAAGCAGTTATATGCCAATAAAGATCTATTAAAATAAATAAATAAATAAAATGTTTGCGATCAGCAATATTCAGGGGAAGCATATGACAGCTGACCAAGCAGAAAGGACTTTGGAAATCTCTCTGCCTCTGCTCTGTGATCCCATTGTCCAATTCTCCTCTCGTGAAGAAAGAATTTAACCTTCATGAAGGACGTTCTGGAAATTTTCTCTGCATCTTACTGGTGATTTCACCAGATGCGGTCTTGCCTCCCTTACTTGCTAAATGGCAGGATATACAGTTTTTACGTGTATCTGAAGGCTCCAAGGAGGGTCTTGAATACTCTCAATGTAAGTAAAGAATAGACAGTGATGGACCCCTCGTTCTGGGTGAGGAGAGCTGCCCCAAGATGCTCTCATCACTGATCTAATTTGCATGGCTGCCTCCTGCCTCTTAGGAGAAGTACCTAAAGGCCTCCTGGGCTGTCAGTGAGATAATTTGATCATGAACTCTCTGGTGACTTGAGAGATTGAACTGTTTGTATACTTATTGGCTAATGGCACATTATCTTCCACGTAGTGGCTGTTCAGATCTTGCCTATTTTTTGACTGGTTTGTGTTTTTCAGAGAGCGTCTCTTGAACAAGGGTCAGAAAGCCTGCTGACCAGCTGCCTATTTTTGTAAGTAATGTTGAATCAAAAGGTGCCTGTTAAGAACCCTCCTACACTGTTGGTGGGAATGTAATTTCGTGCAGCCACTATGGAAAACAGTATGGAGATTCCTTAAAAAACTACAAATAGAGCTGCCATACGATCCAGCAATCCCGTTTCTGTGCATGTATCTGGATAAAACTATAATTCAAGAAGATTCATGAGGGCTTCGCTGATGGTGCAGTGGTTGAGAGTCCGCCTGCTGATGCAGGGGACACGGGTTCGTCACCCGGTCCAGGAAGATCCCACATGCTGCAGAGCGGCTAGGCCCCATGAGCCATGGCCGCTAAGCCTGAGCGTCCAGAGCCTGTGCTCCACAACGGGAGAGGCCACAACATTGAGAGGCCTGCATACCGCAAAAAAAAAAAAAAAAAAAAAAAAAAAGACTCATGCACCTCAGTGTTCATAGCAGAACTATTTACAATAGCTAAGACATGGGAAAAACCTAAATGTCCACTGACAGATGAATGGATAAAGATGTAGTGTATATATGTGTATATATATATATATATATATATATATATATATATATATATATATATACACACACACACACACACACACATACACAATGGAATATTGCTCAGCCATAAAAAGAATGAAATAATGCCACTTGCAGCAACATAGATGGGCCTCAAGATTTTCATACAAAGTGAAGTAAGCCAGACAGAGAAAGACAAATACCATATGATATCACTTATATGTGGAATCTAAAGCATGACAAAAATGAACTTATCTACGAAACACACTCACAGACACAGAGAACAGACTTGTCATTGCCAAAGGGTAGGGGATGTGGGGGAGGGATGGACTGGGAGTTTGGGATTAACACATGCAAACTATTATAAATAGAACAGATAAACAACAAGGTTCTACTGTATAGCACAGGGAACTATAGTCAATATCCTGTGATAAACCATGGTGGAAAAGAATATGAAAAAGAAAATATATGTATATATGTATGACTGAATCACTGCTGTAGAGTAGAAATTAACACAACATTGTAAATCAGCTATACTTCAATAAATTAAAAAAGAGAATATTATAAACATCTTTTTGTTAATAAATGTGAATATTTGGATTAAATGAACAAATTCCTAGGGAAAAAAAATCAATTTGCCCAATCTGCTCCCTGGAGAAATCTTAATTATATTACATAAATTAAATCTGTAATTAAAAACCTTCCTACAAAGAAATTTTTAGATCTAGAAAGTTCTACCAGTTATCCCTTCTAAATATTTAAAGAATAAATAACTCCGGTCTTACACAAACACTTCCAGAGGGTTAACGCTACACAAAACTAAAAAGCATTATTGAATAAAATTGAAGAGATCCTAAATGAATGATGGGACACAAATTAATGGAGGATAGACCATTTTATACATTAGAAGACTTATTAAAGATTTTAATTCCTCAGTTTTAACGACCTTTTTATTCAAAGTAAGACTGCTGTGGAAGCTTTCTTATGGAAATTAACAAGGTGATTCTAATAGAAATGAATATAGCCAAGAACAGAACAGGCCATCCTGAAGAAGAAGAACAAAGCTGGAGGATTTACACTTATGTGAAAAAAAGAAATCAGACACAATAGAGTAGCCAGCATATGTCACCAATTATATGCATTTCAAAAACAGACAAAATAATTTTTGGCTTTAGAAGTTTAAATGGCAGTGACCAATAGGGGAGAGTAGTGGCTGGTCAAGGGCCCAGGTAGGGCTTCTAAGGTACTGCTAATGTTCTTCTTGAACTGGTGGTGGTTACACAGATGTGTCCACTCTGTGAAAATTTACTGAGCAGTACACATAGGTTTTGTATGCTTTTTAATATGTAGGTGGGACTTCACTAAAAAGTTTACTTTAAAAATAGCTGCCTCAGAGATTCTCAAAATCAGCCAGTCCTGGGGATCAACCAGTTCCAAGGGCATAGCACTGTAAACACTGAGTGTGATGTACCAGCCAGCCCTTTATCTGACCCTATCAGGAAGTCAGATTAAAATCAGTGGAGATGGAGACATTCCATATCTAAGATCAATAATAGTGCTGGCCTCTTCAATAAGTAGTGCTGGGAAAACTGGACAGCTACATGTAAAAGAATGAAATTAGAACACTCCCTAATATGATACACAAAAATAAACTCAAAATGGATTAAAGACCTAAATGTAAGGCCAGACACTATAAAACTCTTAGAGGAAAACATAGGCAGAACGCTTATGACATAAATCACAGCAAGATCCTTTTTGACCCAACTCCTAGAGAAATGGAAACAAAAACAAAAATAAACAAATGAGACCTAATGAAACGTAAAAGCTTTTGCACAGCAAAGGAACCCATAAACAAGACGAAAAGACAACCCTCAGAATGGGAGAAAATATTTGCTAATGAAGCGACTGACAAAGGATTAATCTCCAAAACTTACAGGCAGCTCATGCAGCTCAATATCAAAAAACCAAACAACCCAATCCAAAAATGGGCAGGAGACCTAAACAGGCATTTCTCCAAAGAAGATATACAGATTGCCAACAAACATACGAAAGGATGCTCAACATCACTAATCATTAGAGAAATGCAAATCAAAACTACAATGAGGTATCACCTCACACCAGTCAGAATGGCCATCACCAAAAAATCTAGAAACAATAAATGCTGGAGAAGGTGTGGAGAAAAGGGAACCCTCTTGCACTGTTGGTGGGAATGTAAATTGATACAGCCACTATGGAGAACCGTATGGAGGTTCCTTAAAAAACTAAAAATAGAACAACCATATGACCCAGCAATCCCACTACTGGGCATATACCCTGAGAAAACCATAATTCAACAAGAGACATGTACCACAATGTTCATTGCAGCTCTATTTACAATAGCCAGGACATGGAAGCAACCTAAGTGTCCATCAACAGATGAATGGATAAAGAAGATGTGGCACATATATACAATGGACTATTACTCAGCCATAAAAAGAAATGAAATTGAGTTATTTAGAGTGAGGTGGATGGACCTAGAATTTGTCATACAGAGTGAAGTAAGTCAGAAAGAGAAAAACAAATACCATATTTAACATATATATATGGAATCTAAAAAAAAAAAAAAAAGGTTCTGAAGAACCTAGGGGCAGGACAGGAATAAAGATGCAGACGTAGAGAATGGACTTGAGGACACGGGGAGGGGGAAGGGTAAGCTGGGACGAAGTGAGAGAGTGGCATGGACATATATACACTACCAAATGTAAAACAGATAGCTAGTGGGAAGCAGCCGCATAGCACAGGGAGATCAGCTCCGTGCTTTGTGACCACCTAGAGGGATGGGATAGGGAGGGTGGGAGGGAAATGCAAGAGGGTGGAGATATGGGTATATATGCATATGTATAGCTGATTCACGTTGTTATAAAACAGAAACTAACACATCATTGTAAAGCAATTATACTCCAATAAAGATGTTAAAAAAATAATAATAATAGTGCTGGCAGTACCCTGCCAACTGTGGATCTCACATCATGCTTCCCACCTTTCTTTTCCTTTCTTTACACCCAGGTCAAACCTTGAACTGTAATCTTTGCCTGGGTTTCTCTCCTGCCTGTGCCCTCTGGAGAGCCCTTTGAGGTGTGACCTTCATCATCTTAGAATCTCCACGTCCTAGTTTACAATTTGATCTAATACAGACTCAAGACTGACACCATGACCTTGCTCTCAGCATTTGTGGTGACCTGTATAAAACTGATCGTGATGCCTTGCCTTGTGTCACTCAGGCTCTCTTGACCACCAACCTGGCCTGATCCTTCAGGGTTTTTTTCCCTGACTTATATTGACTCACAAGCCAACTATAACAAAGCACCCTTGGGCTTAGATAAGCTTCAAATGAATATAATCCAGCAGAAGACCAATCTTAGTGAGTATCCAGAGGTTCAGCTGAAATAAAAGCCTATAATTTTTCTAATAGGCTGAAATGATGGATGTTTTTAGTATAGTCTTTCATCCTACCTCCACAGGTCTTACCCAGTGCCAAAAGAAATTGATCTCAGCGTTCTTTCTGAGATTCCTACTTACATGAAGCCATGACATGTTCCTGTGGTAATTCTCCTCCGTGCTGGCTGTACTCATTCCCTCTGGCTCAATGCTGGGCTCACTTGCACTCCAAGGACTCCCTTCTTCAAAAGAAAAATACCAAGAAAGGTTATATTGTTCTGTCTCCCTGGAGAGCATGTTGCTGTGGTATAGTGGTCCATGCTTTTGAATCCTAGGGCAGACTACCATGGCCAATGGGTTACAGGGCATAGCATCGGCTTTAGTGGAGTAATATTAATAGGAGCTGCTCCCTTCACCACCAGCTGAACTGGCAATTACAGAGACATTTATGATCTCTGTTATGGTGGCTTCCATTTTGAGATATGGGAGCAGAGAAAAAGAACAGAGTCAAGTCCTTTAATTGCTGAGATGAGCAAGTTATTGGTTGAGTGTGCCCAAATCCATTCCAGACTGCACAGACCTCGCAGGTGTAGTTAAGTAGGGACACCAACCAACCTGCAGTGGCCACAAAGGGTGCTGCTACCTCCACTGCTGCTGTGACTACGGCTAGTGCTACTGCTCTTAACACCACCTGGCTTTGCTATCAGAGCTATTTCAAAGATGGGTGGTGCCTTGGAAAAACTAAGGGAATTTGGAAGTAACTGTGACCAACTGTGGACAAGCCTTTGTCCAAACTCGTCTCTGTAGGAAACTGTGAAGGAGACGTGTCACAGGAATTCTCTACTTAGTATACTAGATAACAAAGCTTTGTCCTCAAATCTACAAGCTTTTCTGGGTATTTTCTATGACAAAACTATGCTTCTAGCTTGGATAGTTTGACTTAACTGGCTAGGCTACATTGATCAATTTAAATAATTAATTCAAATAGTATTTTCCCCCAAACTGACTGATGATACTCTTACAGCTCAGACCTGTAACAAAAGATGTCATAAGGTTTTTTCTATTGTCTCCTTAAAAAAATAAGCTGAATCTTAACTAATGCATAAATTAGCTATTTTCAAAGGCAAGGGTGGGTAGGTGTAGAAACATTTTCTATTTTAAACTCTCTTTGATTAAATATACTCAGCTTCTGTTTCAGCAGGCTAGATTGATAACTTATCCACATTTCCTGACTGACTTCTGAAACAACTTACTTAGAAAGAAGAGCTTTACACTTTGGTTTTCATACAGGGACTGAAAGGCAAAGAATATGCACTTCAATTTTTAACCTAGCAATTAAATTCTAGGCAGCTGGTGAGACCTATCGGAAGCCTGCTTAATCTTTTTCTTGTCTACTAAGATGATGATGAGAGCCCATAGGACTAACACATTTTGGGATTCAGAGTCTCTTTGGGTCCTATAGTGACAATCTACAGCTCTGATTGTATATAAAGCTTATTCTCAGGAGTTTAATATACTTTACAATCATCCCTAATTTATCTTTAGAGCATCCTTTCCCAGTAGGCAAGGAGTACACAGAATTACTCTCATTGGGTAGCTGGGAAAACAAATCCCTGAGAAGTTAAGTGACTTACTGAAGGTCACTAATTGTTAGATGTAGACAATCTTTCCTTTCTGAAATTTTGGTTATTTTTACTGGGAAATAGAGACTTTATAGAAGGCTTTAAGCCAGCTATTCCCAAGGGAATATCTACATTTTGCTTTAAAGGTCTTGACCAGAAGAATAAAGGCAAAAAGATCTAGATTTCAAAAAACTGTCCTTGTCATTAAAATGCTTTCTTTCCCTACTGTAGCCTCCATATGCTCCCTGCTCAAGCTGTGGTCCTTGAACCAGCAGCATCAACTTTACCAGGAAGCTTGTTGAAAGTGCAGAATCTCAGGCTCCCATCCCAGAGATGCTGAATCAGGATCTGCGTTTTAACAAGCTCCCAGCTGACCCCGTGCACAATAAGGCTGGAGCAGCCCTGCTCTGGAGGGCAACATAGCTTATGGACTAAACGAGTACTCTAACCTATGACTCTGCCTTCCATCTACTGATGTACAAGAAGATGGACTTGAGCTGTTTGGGGATTCTGGCTCTGTCTTCCTACCCGCCACGTCCCTGTACAGCCCACTCCTCTATGTTACCTAGGTCAGTGACAGTGTCCCTGCTCTGGGACAGCTGCAGCTTCTCAGCCTCAGACTCTGAGTCCTGCCGTGATAACTTGCTGCTCTTTAAGCTGCCGACCCGGCGAATGCTGGACAAGGAACCCCCCTTCTTCACCTGGAAACTGCGGGTTCCTTTAATCTGGAGCAGGCGGGAACCTCCTATCCTGATCTTCCTGCTGGGAACTGTATTAAAAGAATAAAATAGGGCTTTTTCCCCCTTAGTTCTCCCCAGCCAGCGTTAGAGCCAAGCTCTCCCCAACTTGTCCCTGAACAGCCTCCTCTCTGATGGCCGGAATGAGCAGCATGTCTGGACAAGGAGCTTCTCCCAAGCCCCAAGTCAGGCGGCTTTGTTAGGTGGGCAGGAGGCTGGGTCCACCACGAAGGGCTGGTGCAGCTTCTTTCTTGGACACACAGCTCATCAGTGCTGGGAACAACCTGCTCTCTCTTTGGCCCAGAATTCACAAGCATGAGCGCGCCCTCGCCACGGAGTCCTCCGGGACTGTTAGTACGTTCACACAGCATCATTGCTTGATTCAGCAGAACCACCAACCATTTGTTTTTGTTTTTCTTTTGAAATGGGACTGACAGACTTATGTGAGTCAGGGAAAACCCTTCATGGAAAATTCCTTCATTTGGGAATACCTCATTAAGAAATAAAAACAAGAGGCGCTTCTCTCTCCAACAGTCAGCAGTGGGTTCCACTCAGCTCCTCAGCAAAGTCACTAAAAGATGTTTGCAATGGGGTGCTTTGGGTGAACGTGAGTGTGAAATGGTTCCATTTTCAATGCACCTAATGATTTCATAGCATCCTCCTCTCAGTCAAAAGGTTGGGTGAGATACGAGTCCAAAAGTTGCAACACCCTGAATCAACCTTACAGTCTACATGAACCAAGAAGAACATACATTACTCCTCTTTTGTGTGCTGGAAGAAACAGTCATCAGTGAGGAAAATAAAAGGGTAAAAGAAACACGTTCAACTTGAAACCTACATTTTAACCAAAAGCATCCATATTTCCCATAGTCATATCCACACCTCCTTCTTTTTCTTTTGAGGACTTGGTGTTGTCACACATTGATATGGTAAGGGTGATTTTGAAAGTTTTTGGGGCTTCAAGTGATTATCAGGAAGGGGCTGTTTTTGTAAGGTTTCCTTCTTAAGACATCAACAAGATTTCTTACTAATCATTTAAGGCACAGCTATTAATATTTTAGTGCCAATCAGGAAGATTGCATTTTAGTCTCAAGTTTCTCACTCACAGGAGAGTTAGTCTGTGATGGAACTCATACAGCTCCATAAAATGTTAATTAGTGCCATATAAAGGAGACTAGATTCCTGTTGAATAATGTGAAATGTTTAATCTCTGATTTACTCATATGACTGAGAAAGACTAAAATTATCACCACTCAGCTGGCAAAGGCTTCATGGAGCTCCGTGAGCACATCTGGATAGAATTTCACATTTAGACAGAAATTCTCACAGCACAGTTGAATACATCCCCCAAAGACCATAATGCTCTATTTTAGTTACAGCACAAAACTCATCCACTGTATTTTTCAGTGTTATTTTTAGGTACAATTGAGACTTTATGACTTATCTGAAATGCATTTGAAACCGAATATACTTATCATTTTTAATGACTATTAATACAATTTATGTCAAAATAGATTGGGAAGTAGAGAAAAAGATTAAAGAAATAATTTAAAATTTTTACAGAGGCACACTTTGGCATTCTTTGCCTGATTTCATGATATTTTTCAGCCTACAAGTACAGCAAAATAACCCCAGATTAATATGACATTAAAAAAATTTAATTTTGAGAAACTTTTCTGTCATCACCAAAGATAATTGGAGACATTTTATAGCACTGAAAAAAAATAATGTTCAGAATTATGGCATTGGTTATTTACAAAGGACACAATATAGTTAGAATTCAGATTTGGTAAAGTACATGAAAGACATCAGTCGAGATTCTACACCACTGAAGTTTAGCCTTTATCTCCATGACAACGAGAACTAGTATGAAAGTAAAACAAATTCATCTAAATTAGATAAAACATCTCTTTTCCCTTTTCTCTTACACCGCATATATCCATCAGCAAGTCCTGCTGATTCAACACTTCAAAATAGCATAGGATTTTGAAAGCCCTGTCACCTATTCCCTAGACTAATATAACTACCAAACTGCTTGCTCTTACCCCTACTCCAACAGCTTGACTCATCTTTTAAATACATAAATCATAAATCCAAATATTATGTCACTTTTCTGGTCAAAACCTGACAACAACTCTCAGACACATTTAAATAGAATTAAATTTCTAACCATATCTACAGACCCTATTTATTTGCCCTTTGCCTGACCCTCTCTGCTACCGCTCTTCCCCCAACTCATTCTGTTTCAACCTTGTTGTCCTTTTTGCCCTTCTTCACATGCTCCAAGTTCATTCCTGCATCGGAGCCTTGTTCTCACTGTTGTCTCTGTTTGGAAGACTCTTCTCTCAGCCCTTCACATGACTGGATCCTTAACATCACGCAAGTCTCAGCTCAATGTCACTTAGGACTACAATCCTTCCTACTCCAGGTCACTACCAATTCTCTGACCCTAACTTGTTTTCTTCATACTACTTATCTCTACCTGAAAGTCCAGAATTTAACGTTATTCACTATTAAGTTATTAACTATTAGCTAATATAAACTACAATACATGTGGGAAAATTTCCCTGTTCATTGCTGTATTCTAGGAACCTGTAATAGCACCTGGTATACAACAGGTGCTCAGTATATGACTGTTGAGTGATCACACATGTCTCGGTGTCTGTATTCTGGAATGCCAGTCTTAGTTTGTATCTGGAATATGGATAAAATGATCTGACAGATCTTGCTTGGAGATTTTAGGCAGACATTTTTAGTTCTAAGGATTATTTCATGTTAGTTTTCCTTTGTAGAATCCAAATTGTCCTCAAGTTGTTTATTTCAAGAACTCACATTTTTAGATGTTATACAAAACAGATGGTATGAAATTTTAAATAAAATTTTAATAATCTGAGTTAGCAGGGTCCCTGTGGTCCCCATTTTCACATCAGCTTTAGCATCTGGTATCAGCTTATTAAAAGGATTAAGGAATATTTAGGAATCTTCAGGAAGTTTCTTGCCAACTGGTAAAGGACATTTTATGAATATGTTCTCATTTTATCTATACTTTTAGTTTTCTGCTCCTAATTTATTAAATAACTTTCATGTAATTACATAGCCATTCTATGAGGAGAAAAATTATTAAGTATTTGTGTGTTTGAATATTAAAGGCAATTTACATAAATGATAATCATGAAATTAAAGTGTTCTTAAAAATTAATCTGAGGCTTTATTTTTTTAAATGGTGTAGAATTTACTCTGCTGAAATTTGACCATGTCAGTATTAGCAATTTTTATTTCAACTACTTTAAATAATAACTAACATAATAATTTTGAATGGGAAAAAATCCCTGTGGGATATGTTTAAAAGATGGGAGTTTCACAGAATCATGGACATTGAGAACAGAATGGTGGTTGCCAAGGGGGAGAGGGTTGGAGGAGGCATGGAGTGGGAGGCTGGGGTTAGCAGATGTAAGCTATTATATATAGAATGGATAAACAAGGCCCTACTGTATAGCACATAGAACTATACTCAATATCCTATAATAGACCATAGTGGAAAAGAATATAAAAAAAGAATGTACATATATGTATAACTGAACCACTTCGCTGTACAGCAGAAATTAACACATTGTAAATCAACTATACTTCAATTTAAAAAAATATTGATAAAAAAGAATCATATCATATCATATGCAGTCATCCTTGTCGGAAGTAGTAGTATTTGAACAAACCTTGACTTGATACCTCTTCATACTCAGAAACTGCTAAAATCTGGCTAATCCTTCCCACAACATGGTTTCTGTTCACCATAAATTCAACACAATATAATAATTATTTGCATTTTTTAAATGTTGTGACAACAATCTGGTCTTGAAATATTAAAAAGTTTTTTTTTCAGAATATATCCACTCCTTACAACATTTTAAATATTTTAAATATGTTGTGTTTTCTTTATCTAGGGCTATTCCTTTTTTAAAAACATATATATATTCTTTTTCACATTATTTTCCATTATTGGTTATTACAAGATATTGAGTTTCTTCCCTGTGCTATATAGTAAGTCCTTGTTGTTTACCTCTTTTATATACAGTAGTATGTATATATTAATCCCAAACTCTTAATTTGTCTCTCCCCCCCCACCATCCCCTGTGGTAACCACAAGTTTGTTTTTCTATGTCTGTGAGTCTATTTCTGCTTTGTAAATAAGTTCATTTGTATCATATTTTAAGATTCCACATATAAGTGATATCATATGATATTTGTCTTTCTCTGTTTTCACTTAATATGATAATCTCTAGGTCCATCTATGTTGCTGCAAAAAGCATTTCATTCTTTTTTATGGCCAAGTAATATTCCATTGCTTGTATATGTATATATATACACATGGATACACACACACACACACACACACACACACACACACACACACCACATCTTCTTTATCCATTCATCTGTTGATGAACATTTATGTTGCTTCCATGTCTTGGCTATTGTAAATAGTGCTGCTATGAACATTGGGTGCGTGTATCTTTTCTAATTAGTTTTCTCCAGATATATGCCCAGGAATAGGATTGCTGGATCACATGGTAATTATTTTTAGTTTTTCAAGGAACCTCCATACTGTTCTTCATAGTGGCTGCACCAATTTACATTCCCACCAACAATGTAGGAAGGTTCCTTTTCCTCCACACCCTCTTCGGCATTTATTATTTGTAGACTTTTTAACGATGGCCATTCTGACCGGTGTGAGGTAATACCTCACTGCAGTTTTGATATGCATTTATCTAATAATTAGTGATATTGAGCATCCTTTTATGTGCCTGTTGGCCATGCCTTCTTTGGAGAAATGTCTATATAAGTCTTCTGTAGGGCTATGTCTTTTGAGAATCATGCATTCCTTAAATTACCAAACATTTATGGAGTCACTGTCTGCAGAAAATATGCCAATAGATAAAACTGTCTTTGACTCTTTTTACAAATATGCTGTTTTCTAGTGGAATTCATTAGAAAAACATTGAAGGGTAATGAAACTTAAGAAAATAGAAAAATCAGATAGAGAAGTTAACAGTTTAAAGGAGCCTTTAAAGAGCAACTTAAAACTTTGCAATCTGGAACTCATATTTAGGATTTTCTGCATGGATTTTAATCTATATGCTCATGATACAAATAAAAAAAAACAATGATGACAATTATTTATTGTGTCCTTATTAGGTATCTGGTACTGAGTTTATGTTTTACTTGCATTGTCTCTTTTAAAGCTTTCAACATTCCAATGTGGTAGGTGTTATTAATCTAATTTTACACGGAAGAAAACTGGCTTAGAAGGTAAGCAACTTGGACAAGGTCACATAACTACACCATTTTAAGATGCACATTTTTTTTACATTTGAACATCTCTGAAATTGAGATTTGGCTGACAACTGATGACATCTTAAGATCACTAGAGCCAGGTGGCAGTTGTGACACATTTGCTATTGCTTGTGTTCATGTGAATATCTAAAGCACCAGCAACAAAATGTACAAAACGGGTGCCAGTGTCTTTTAAGTCCCAGGAACCAAATGATAGTTGGGTGGAGGAGTGGGTGGGATGGTAAGTCAGACGTGTTTGGGAACATTCCTGAAGCAGGGACTGAAGGTAGGCTAGCTTCATACAGTTGCACGTTGGCTTGTGTAACTATCACCAATAGCTTTACTTCTTTTACAGATTCATTTAAGAAATGATGCGTTACTAACACAGAGGACATTATCATATATAAAAACACAGCCACTGACAATTCTGAGTTGAAAAGTGATTAAGAATTTGAACTCTGAATTGAAGATGGTTTAGAAAACCTTTAACCAGTTTACCTGGCTGCACAAAGAATGATATAGACCGATAATAAAAATCTACATCTAATTACGTCTGAAAGTCCTCTTTCAGTAAGAATAAAGCACAAATTAAGTGATAAGAAAGTACTGCATAAGAGCTGAAGGGGAAGTATTTTTCCTTTCTTATTGGTATATAAGATAATGGTTCATCTTACAACTGATGCCATCTTAGATTCAATGGGATATGGAGAATTGCTGAGCTGGAATTAGAGTCTCTCTGACTGCAGAGTCCAACTCCTAACTAGCATGATTGCCTACCTCATTGAGTCAACACTGTTAATACTGTACAGAGCCAACAGTTTTGGACTTCTTTCAGTGCACAATTCTGCAGTTTAGACCCTAGACCAAATATCCCATGAGAAACCCTGAAACGTGAATTAATTTTTGCTTATCCATACCTTTCTTCTCCTCAACACCTGCGTCTGATTTGAGGGTGTGGCTACTACTGTGAAGGGAATCTTTTGAGTCTTCATTTTCATCCAGGACACCAGCAAAGCTGATCTTCCTCTCATATCTGTGCCGGTCCAACTCAGGATCCAAACGAAGTCTGCAGCTTTCCAAGTCCTGAAATGTCAGTGAGGAGCACATGGATGCTGGCATCTCCCCAGCACTGCAGTGGTCTTCTGGCAAACCTCCCTCCATTTTAAGTTGCACACAACAGCATTTAAACAGCCAAATTTCCCTTTATCTAATGCCAGGTTTAGACTGGGGTCATGAAAATGTTTTCCTTAATCCACAGGTTAAGGATTCAGTCTCACAAGACTGTCCCCACTTCAGACCTCAGTTGTAAGCCCAAGTTGTTACCTGTGCTTCTAACCAGCTGGTTATAAATTGAAGGTTCCAACAACACCCCTCCTCAGGTTCAATTAATTTGCTAGGGGGGCTCATAGAACTCGAGAAATATTTTGCTTACTAGATCACTGGTTTATCATAAAAGGATATAATCAGCAACAGCTAGATGGAAGAAATGCACAGGCCAAGGTATGGGGTAGTGGTGCCAAGCTTCCACGCTTTCTTCAAGGGCAGCACACTCCCCAGTCTTCACGTGTTCACCAACCAGAAGCTCTCCAAACCCTGTTCTTTTGGGTCTTTATGGAGGCTTCATTACATAGGCATGATTGATTAAATTGTTGTCACCTGGAGGTGAGGGGGGTGGGACTGAAAGTTTCAATTTTCTAATTATTTGGTTGGTTCATCTGGTGACCAGCTGATCCTTAAGTAATCTAGAGGCATTCTACAAGTCACCTCTTAACATAACAAAAGACACCTTGGTCACCCTCCATACTTAAGAAATTCCAAGGATTTTAGGAGCACTGTGCCAGAAACAGGGATGAAGACCAAACACATATTTTTATCATAAATCACACTACCACACAACAGAAGTAGAAAACGAATACCAAGGTGATGTTGGAGTTAAATTCTGAGGATTAAGTAAAGTTAGCTCTGCAAACTGGTAGGGAAAGGCAGTTCAGGCTTAAGAAACCTCAGGTGTAATGGCCAGAGGCTCAAAACAGGATCATGCATTGGAGGAATCTCTCACTCTCTCTTCATGATCCCATAACTGAAAATAAGCCTTGGGGAGTGTAAGTATTTAGTAGGAGTTTGGCCTGTGAGGCCCCAGTGTGGACATTTGACCTGTTCTGTAAATGTAGACTCGCTCACGCTGAAGATCATAATTAATCATTAATCTATGAAGCACTTTCAGACTTGATAAATGAAAAATATATAAAATGCTAACTTTATTTTTATACAGCATCTTTTCTAATTATGACATAATAATCCCTCAGATTCAAGTAATTTGAAAAACAAAAAATAGTTTGAAAAACCCAGTTTGTACCAAGATTAAAATCTCATGCTTTTAACTATTATTAATAAATGAAACTTTAGACTCTACATATTGTTTCTTCTTTTCCCTTTGAATTAAGAACAGAAGTTATACTTTGGTACTCAGAAAATTATATCACATTTAGAAAAATAAGGAACCACATGGAGTCTATTTAACATTGTCAAAAAATATTCTAGGAATATAATTGTTTCTCTGAAATTAATCCCTTTTAGGAAAAAAAGTAACCTAACTACTTTCCATTTTGGTAGCCAAATTTAATTGGATAAGTTTCTTAGGTGGGACAAAAAGTAATAAAATAACAATTCTGATTCTCAAAAGTAGTTCTCTCTTCCAACTTCTTGTATCTGCTAGTCAAAATCCTACTTATCTTTCAAAGTTACATTCAAATGTGATCTCATCCAGGAAGCCTCTTCAGATTTTTCCAGTCCCTTCTTTGGCCAATCCTGGCCCTCTGCTCCTTTCTTAAATGTGTTGTTTATGTGTTGGTTCTCCTGTTACAACACAGTCATCTCTGCATCACCCCCACGCCCACCTCTGCATCCATCACACCACCTTACTCACAGCCTTACTCTCAAATATTCATCAGTCTACTCTTCACATATGTGAACTGTGCTTTGCTTCTGATTCTTTAACTTTAGGAGCATTTGGAATCCAGCAGTGTATTCTTTATAACCTTACTTGTTAAATCCAGTTGATACAGTTGGTACAGCTTCTAGCACAATCTTTTACAAAAACATCCAATATGTTGTTTTCCCTAATGAGTGAATATAGATGCACAGAGACTTCCTTACTGCCTTTTACTTTATTATTATGGACTCGTCTTGGCGTTGGATGGTAATTAATTTGTTTAATTCCATGTTGCTTGGTCATCAGTTATTGGTTTTACTAATTCAACAGGAAAACATTTTAATAGACCAGCAATTTTGTAGACAAAATTCTCTAAAAAATATTTGTTTTCATGTTTGGAAGTTAACAATCAGAGAAAAGTTGATTGTTATGCTTTTTATGATAAATCTTGTAAAAATGCTTTTTCCTTTTTTAGATATTATTTATCTGTATGGTTCACAAAAAGAGTGAATAAAAACGCTACCAGAAGTTGTTTTTTTGGGGGGAAAAACACATTAATTAAGTTGCATCTAGGGATCTATCTGGGAAACAATTTGTTAAGTTGGTAAAAATATGTTTTTAGCAACATTTTAAACCCTTTTGATATCATTTTTCCTTTTCTCTTACTGTCATTCCTCACCAAACCAGTGAGTGGTCTCCTGAGATTTCCTGACCCTATCAAATTAACCTTTAATTATTGTATTTTAGGCTCTTTTGTTTTCTCTTCCACACTTTGGATATAACTAGGACTTTTTTTCTTTTTTCTTTTTTTTTTTTCGGTATGTAGGCCTCGCACTGTTGTGGCCTCTCCCGTTGCGGAGCACAGGCTCCGGACGCGCAGGCTCAGCAGCCATGGCTCACGGGCCCAGCCGCTCCGCAGCATGTGGGATCTTCCCAGACCGGGGCACGAACCCGTGTCCCCTGCATCGGCAGGCAGACTCTCAACCACTGCACCACCAGGGAAGCCCATAACTAGGACTTTTTTAAGCAAACAAATATTTCACAGGGAAATCTCTTTTATCTTGGAAATGGCCTTATGACATTTCTATCAGAAAGACTTTTTCTTGGTAGAAAGTTTATGTTCCCTATCTTCTCCCATCCTCAAATCTCAGATCCCAGAATATTTATAGCTTCTAATGTGATTTTTCTGGCTTATACTTTTATTATTCTGTACATTAGGGTAGCTATTTACTTTTACTGCTGTTAAAAATGTTACTGAATAAAACATCCCAAATATTTATAAATACTCTTACAGCAAGTGCTTTGTTAAAACTTTAGAATATTTCATTTTGATGGTATTTATGCTTAGCCTGTTAGATTCACCATTGAGTACAATTTCTTAAAAAAACTATTTCAAGCATTTATAGCTTCTGTCTTGGTAAAACAGTTTTATGATACTGTTTTTTCTACAATAGTTAAAAAAATGTGATTTGAGTTTTCTTTATCATCAACTGTAGTTAGATAGGTTAAACATGAGAAAGCATCTTTCCCATTTATTTTATAAAGGTCATATCCCAATACAATATATGAACCTATACTTGACAATGAAAATCGTAGCTTAATGAATAAAAGATTTGTGAGACCTAGGTAAAGGCAATGAAAAATTTCCTCTTATTAACTGAATGACTGCAGCCTCTGTTTTAGTTTAATTTCTTGGCATTTTCTCCTAGACAGCCAGTTGATTATACAGTCATTTTAAAAAGATTTGACTAATTTTTTAAAAAAATGAAATTTGTTACAATAATAAGGAATATTAAACTATAGCTTTATAGTGTTGAAAGAAAGAACAAAAATAAGTGACTCAAACTTCAAGATTCTTATGTTTTTAAATCATAATAGGTCAAAATGGTGACCATTAAAAATCTGTAAATTTAAAAGTAGATGTGTTTCTGTGCTTTTATGAAGACTTTGATACAATTAGAATGTTGATAGAATAACACCGACAGAGGCCTACAGATCATACTTGACTTTAAACGAAACATGTGTTAAGTGGCAGCCTTGATTTGATTTTATAGAATAGTCTCAATATAATAGGGAAGGTGATAATTCAGAAAAATCAAAGTTCAGGATAACATGCAATTAAACAAGGGCAGTAAGAAGAACTCTCTTTTTCAGTATTTAAAGGGTGCAGTTTCACAGCCCACATGTCGGTATGTTTCTCTTGAAAACATATTTTACCTATAAATATTTCCATTTTATGTTTTAGAGTGTGAGGAAACAGGCTGTCCAGACATTGGAAAATCAGAGTTAGAGGCACTGCTCAGGAATACCAGAGCACTGACTTTTTTGTCCCGTTCCCTCCCCTACCTGCCCTCTGGAACTAGGTTATGGCCTTGTTTGTGCTGAGTTTGGTCAAAAAAGCAGGAGAGCTGGTGGATTGTAAAATTCACCTAAATGGAACCACACAGATTGTTAGCATACCAATTTTTCTGGTATAATAGTGTAAATCTGGGTAAAGGGGGAAAAAAGAGAATTTGGTTCCTCAGCTCTAGTTGGATAATGCCTGTGAAAAAAGAACCACCGGAAACTTGGTGCCTGTTAGGGAACAAAGGGCCAAGGAAAATGGGCTCTGAGGTGCGCCTCTGTCCCAAATGCTCTGTGATGACTCCTGGCTCGTTAGAATCTGTATCCTAAGTTAAATAAATCAGACCCTGATGGAACAGGTGTGTGTGTGTATGTGTGTGTGCCTGTGTGTCTGTGTGTTTCCATGTGCACGTACGTGTGTGCATGCACACATGTTCTTTCTCTGCCTATCCTTATCCACAAGAAATGCTGCAGAAATAAAATATATGTTCAGAGGCATTTACATGCTAAAGACTTGAGTCTTTTTGCCCTTAGTTTAAATGAGAAAATTCATTGGAGGCACATGAATTTATGAGTTGTTAGTATGAAAAATAAATCTATCAGTGATTCCTAGAAAATGCTGGCCATAAAACTTGTAGTTTGCAGAGTAAAGGAACCTGGAGGTTCTCAGACATTCCTAGGTTAACTGACAGTGATCAATCAAACATTTTACCCAGTGGTACCATCTTTAGTGATTTCAAGGTCAATTTCAGTTCTTTTTTTTAATAGATAAGAGATTTTCTTTTTATATATGAAAATCCCTTGGTTGAATTTTTAAACTATCTGATACATTTGGTCATTTGGTATTTGAGGAAACTCTGAATACTCAAAATCTAGCCACATGGTTGGACTCTCCAAGTAGCCTCATTATTAATATGTTTTACGTACCATCAGAGGCTCAGTGCGTGGTCTGGGCAGGCAAGAAAAGGTCTCTCGCAGGAAGGTGGTAATCTCCAGGAGAAGCTGGCATGCTGCCATCTTCAAGGCAAAGGGGCAGCCACATTTAGAGGGGTTCACAGTACCTATGGAATGAAAGAGTTCTTTTACAAGCAAACAAACCAATAAAAAATAGAGAGGCACAGTTTGATGGACATAGCTACACATGTGTAAAATCAAATTGCATATGAGAATGTTACCTATACATGTCCAAAATGAAACTGCAAATGAGGATGTTTCCTATACACGTTCAATTTACCTGGTCCCTTTAGCATAATCTATGCATTACAATACACCTCCCTTTTTCTCCATTTTGCAACTCTATAATGAATGCCTCAGTATTAAAATGTCAATCAATAAGAATTAAATTATTCTCCTCAAGGCATCATAGGGTAACAAAATGCAGCTCCACTAGACTGGAAAGCCTTTTAATGAAAACAGAAACAGAAAGCAGTCCTGCCAGATTTTCATATCGTTATTCAATCAGATTTAGACAAGGTACAGAGCCGTGAACTAGATTTGGAACTACAAAAATCCTGTCAGCTCACTTTGTGAAAGACATCTGTCTTGATGTTCTTAGAGCAGTGAAGTTGTTTCAGCTTTAGCCCAGATGTGTTTCTGTAGCATAAACTAGGATCACTTACTTGGTCACCTCTATTATACTGTTTATACAAGTTAGCCTGTCATATTAAGAAACAGCTACACTAGAATATGCAAATATTCTCCTTTGCTTTGAAGAACACCAGTCTTTGAATGAGTAAAACACTGCATCCACCATAGACCAACAAATGGATTTTGCTCTAAAGGCAGATAATGGCCAAGGTGACACCAGAGACTTTTAAATCCTCAGGTATAGGTCTCAGATACACGACATCACAAATCATGGAGAAATATATTGATTACTTATCAGTGTTTAGAAAAGAAGACCAAAGTCATGCCTCTCATAAAAGAAACAAAATAGTTATCTATTTCCAATGAATCAACTTATCACCAATCACTATATCATTACATATTAAACTTCCTAAAAATATCTCTAAAATACTTCCTGTGTGTTTGGCTTTCTTAATTGAATATAATATATAATTCATGGTTTATATTGATAGTAGGTAGAATTATGATCTTTCTGAAGATATCTGGCTATTTCTTCTCCATGAAAACCATTATATTTTCTACAGAGGTACCATGTGGCTGGGAACATTGCCTCTTATTAAGAATGAAAACAACAAACTCCTCTAGAATTTCCAGACTGATACTTGCTTCTACCATAATTATTTTTAAAATGCAAAATGAGCTATGTATTGAAATGAAAGTGGAACTAAAGCAGACATTCCAATCTTATATTCAGTGGAGGCTACATGACTCTAGAAATTGCCTAGATTGCAACTGTTTTTAATAAATAATTGAACACTAGATATTTAGTATAAACTTCCAGATCTGTCCTTGTAATCCTGAGGATATCATTTAGATTCTTCTTGTCAGTCCTATAGACGATGAGCTTGGTTTTAGTCCAGTCTCTCTCATAACTATCATCTGAAATATTCTGTTACAATGAACAAGTATTGACTTATAGATAACCTCACCAAAAAACTAATATACCATGCATACCATATTGGCCAATGATACTTATGTGGTCTCATGGAGATTTGAGATCATTTTGGCCTATGAAGATACATCCCTCTAAGGTTGCTTTGGCTCTTCTCTGTTCTGAAGGACCCCTAGGAGATCCAGGGCAGTTTGGGGATATCTCCTGGCAGGCCTAAACTAGGTTCTGTGATTTCTGGATAATCTTCAAGTCCTCTTACAAATCAGACCCAATACTATGAGTCATTCTAGGATAGCCTAGACTCTTGTGAACTTGAGGGAATCTTTGGGGCCAACTTTCATCATTACGCTAAAAGACTAATGTCAGAATTTGGTATTTTGTCAACAGCTAAGTCAGGAAGATTTCTCTGATTTGATATGGGCTGAGGAAGAGCAAAATGATGAAAAAATGCAAAAAAATATTACTGGTATGAAAGTGGAAAAGAAGACAATATGTTTTCTGTTAGTATTATTTAGTTCTGTCCAATGTTATATTCTAGCCATCCTTTTACATTTCATGCCTATAAGGATGAAGTAGGTTTGGCATCACTTAACTAAGGACAATCCATAAGACATCATCAGGGAGTCTGAACTTCAAACCACTAAGGAAGGTCAAAAGGAAGAGGCTTCAATGTCTTCATCAGATAACAATACTAATTCCAAAACTGTCCTGACATTTGATATTCCCTAAAAGGCAGTGGTACACATACACACAAGCTTGTATGGTACAGAACACACATATGCACAAAATGGTGTTGAGAAGGATGTTCAGGAATCTCTTTGTCTCTATTCTTCTACGATGGGACTCAATTATACTTTTAATAAGTACAATACATCAAAGATTCACAGTTCTAATAATCTGAATCCTAATATTTTAATTTCATGTTAAATATTATAATATACTCTGATTAAATATTTCAATATTTTAGCGATTTGAGAGGCTTTTCATGTTTAATTTTATTTGCTCTACCACTTTTTAACTTTTATTTGTTTGTTTGTTTATTTTAACATCTTTATTGGAGTATAATTGCTTTAAATGGTGTGTTGTTTCTGCTTTATAACAAAGTGAATCAGCTATACATATACATATATACCCATATCTCCTCCCTCTTATGTCTCCCTCCCACCCTTCTAGGTGGTCACAAAGCACCGAGCTGATCTCCCTGTGCTATGCGGCTCCTTCCCACTAGCTATCTATTTTACATTTGGTAGTGTATATATGTCCATGCCACTCTCTCACTTCATACCAGCTCACACTTCCCCTCACCCCATGACCTCAAGTCCATTCTCTACGTCTGCATATTTATTCCTACCCTGCCCCTAGGTTCTTCAGAACTTTTTTTTTTTTTTTTTTTTTTTTTTAGATTCCGTTGTGTTAACATATGGTATTTGTTCTTCTCTTTCCGACTTACTTCACTCTGTATGACAGACTCCAGGTCCATCCACCTCACTACAAATAACTCAATTTCGTTTCTTTTTATGGCTGAGTAATATTCCATTGTATATATGTGCCATATCTTCTTTATCCACTCATCTGTTGAAGGACACTTAGGTTGCTTCCATGACCTGGTTATTGTAAATAGAGCTGCAATGAACACTGTCGTACATGACTCTTTTTGAATTATGGTTTTCTCAGGATATATGCCCCGTAGTGGCATTGCTGGGTCCTGTGGTAGTTATATTTTTAGTTTTTTAAGGAACCTCCATATTGTTCTCTATACTGGTTGTATCAATTTACATTCCCACCAACAGTGCAAGAGGGTTCCCTTTTCTCCACACCCTCTCCAGCATTTATTGTTTCTAGAT
Source organism: Mesoplodon densirostris (assembly GCF_025265405.1). Classification (NCBI taxonomy): domain Eukaryota; kingdom Metazoa; phylum Chordata; class Mammalia; order Artiodactyla; family Ziphiidae; genus Mesoplodon; species Mesoplodon densirostris. The sequence continues at coordinate 27,851,665 of NC_082668.1, forward strand.
TTTTTGATGAGGCCATTCTGACTGGTGTAAGGTGATACCTCATTGTAGTTTTGATTTGCTTTTCTCTAATGATTAGTGATATTGAGCATCCTTTCATGTGTTTGCTGGCAATCTGTATATCTTCTTTGGAGAAATGTCTATTTAGGTCTTCTGCCCATTTTTGGATACAGTTGTTTGTTTTTTGGATATAGAGCTGCATGAGCTGCTTGTAAATTTTGGAGATTAATCCTTTGTCAGTTGCTTCATTTACAAATATTTTCTCCCAATCTGAGGGTTGTCTTATCGTCTTGTTTATGGTTTCCTTTGCTGTGCAAAAGCTTTTAAGTTTCATGAGTTCCCATTTGTTTATTTGTTTTTATTTCCATTTCTCTAGGAGTTGGGTCAAAAAGGATCTTGCTGTGATTTATGTCATAGAGCGTTCTGCCTATGTTTTCCTCTAAGAGTTTTACAGTGTCTGGCCTTACTTTTAGGTATTTCATCCATTTTGAGTTTACTTTTGTGTATGGTGTTACGGAGTATTCCAAATTCATTCTTTTACATGTAGCTGTCCAGTTTTCCCAGCACCACTTATTGAAGAGGCTGTCCTTTCTCCGCAATGTGTTCTTGCCTGACTTGTCATAAATTAGATGACCATATGTGTGTGGATTTATCTGTGGGCATTCTATCCTGTACCATTGATCTATATTTCTGTATTTGTGCCAGTAGCATACTGTCTTGATTACTGTAGCTTTGTGGTACAGTTTGAAGTTGAGGAGCCTGATTCTTCCAACTCCATTTTTCTTTCTCAAGGTTGCTTTGGCTATTCGAGGTCTTTTGTGTTTCCATACGAACTGTAAACATTTTTGTTCTAATTCTGTGAAGAATGCCATTGGTAGTTTGACAGGGATTGCCTTGAATCTGTAGATTGCTTTGGGTAGTATAGTCATTTTCAAAATGTTGATTCTTCCAATCCAAGAATATGGTATATCTCTCCATCTGTTTGTATAATCTTTAATTTCTTTCATCCATATCTTATAGTTCTGTGCATACAGGTCTTTTGTCTCCTTAGGTAGGTTTATCCTTAGATATTTTATTCTATTAGTTGCAATGGTAAATGGGAGTGTTTCCTTAATTTCCCTTTCAGATTTTTCATCATTAGCGTACAGGAATGCAAGACATTTCTGTGCATTAATTTTGTATGCTGCTACTTTACCAAATTCCTTGATTAGATCTAGTAGTTTTCTGTTGGCATCTTTAGGATTCTCTATGTATAGTATCATGTCATCTGCAAACAGTGACAGCTTTACTTCTTCTTTTCTGATTTGGATTCCTTTTATTTCCTTTTCTTCTCTGATTGCTGTGGCTAAAACTTCCAAAATGATGTTGAATAGTACTGGTGAGAGTGGACAACCTTGTGTTGTTCCTGACCTTAGAGGAAATGGTTTCAGTTTTTCACCATCGAGAATGATGTTAACTGTGGATTTGTTACTTATGGCCTTTATTATATTGAGGTAAGTTTCCTCTGTGCCTACTTTCTGGAGGGTTTTTGTCATAAATGGGTGTTGAATTTTGTTGAAAGCTTTTTCTGCATCTATTGAGATGATCATATGGTTTTTCTCCTTCAATTTGTTAATATGGTTTATCACATTGATTGATTTGAGTATACTGAAGAATCCTTGCATTCCTGGGATAAACCTCACTTGATCACAGTGTAGTATCCTTTCAGTGTGCTGTTGGATTCTGTTTGCTAGTATTTTGTCAAGGATTTTTGCATCTATGTTCATCAGAGATATTGGTCTGTAGTTTTATTTCTTTGTGACATCTTTGTCTGGTTTTGGTATCAGGGTGATGGTGGCCTCATTGAATGAGTTTGGGAGTGTCCCTACCTTTGCTATATTTTGGAAGAGTTTGAGAAGAATAGGTGTTAGCTCTTCTCTAAATGTTTGATAGAATTCACCTGACAAGCCATCTCATCCTGGACTTTTGTTTGTTGGAAGAGTTTTAATCAGAGTCTCAATTTCAGTGCTTGTGATTGGTCTGTTCATATTCTATTTCTTCCTGCTTCAGTAGTGGAGGGTTGTGCTTTTCTAAGTATTTGTCCATTTCTTCCAGCTTGTCCATTTTATTAGCATATAGTTGCTTGTAGTAATCTCTCATGATCCTTTGTATTTATTCAGTGTCAGGTGTTACTTATCTTTTTTGCCTTTCTAATTCTGTTGATTTGAGTCTTCTCCCTTTTTTCTTGATGAGTCTGGCTAATGGTTTATCAATTTTGCTTATCTTCTCAGGGAACCAGCTTTTAGTTTTATTGATCTTTGCTATCATTTCCTTCATTTCTTTTTCATTTATTTCTGATCAGATCTTCATGATTTCTTTCCTTCTGCTAACTTTGGGGGTTTTTTGCTCTTCTTTCTCTAATTGCTCTAGGTGTAAGCTTAGGTTGTTTATTTGAAATGTTTCTTGTTTCTTGAGGTAGGATTGTATTACTGTAAACTTCCTTCTTAGAACTGCTTTTGCTGCATCCCATAGGTTTTGGGTCATTGTGTTTTCATTGTCATTTGCTTCTACGTATTTCTTGATTTCCTCTTTGATTTCTTCAGTGATCTCTTTGTTATTAAGTAGTGTATTGTTTAGCCTCCCTGTATTTGTATTTTTTACAGATTTTTTCCTCTAATTGATATCTAGTCTCACAGAGTTGTGGTTGGAAAAGATATGTGATACTATTTCAATTTTCTTATATTTACCAAGGCTTGTTTTGTGACCCACGATATGATCTATCCTGGAGAATGTTCCATGAGTACTTGAGCAGAAAGTGTATTCTGTTGTTTTTGATGGAATGTCCTATAAATATCAATTAAGTCCATCTTCTTTAATGTACCATTTAAAGCTTGTTTTTCCTTACTTATTTTCATTTTGGATGATCTGTCCATTGGTGAAAATGGGGTGTTAAAAGTCCCCTAATATGATTATGTTACTGTCAATTTCCCCTTTTGATGGCTGTTAGCATTTCTCTTATGTACTGAGGTGCTCATATGTTGGGTGCATAAGTATTTACAATTGTTATATGTTCTCCTTGGATTGATCCCTTGATCATTATGTAGTGTCCTCCTTTATCTTTTGTAATAGTCTTTATTTTAAAGTCTATTTTGTCTTATATGAGAATTGCTCCTCCAGCTTTCTTTTGATTTCCAGTTGCATTGAATACCTTTTGCCATCCCCTCACATTCAGTCTGTATGTGTCCTTAGGTCTGAAGTGGGTGTCTTGTAGACATCATATATACAGGTCTTGTTTTTGTATCCATTCAGCCAGTCTATATCTTTTGGTTGGAGAATTTAATCCATTTACATTTAAGGTAGTTATCAGTATGTATGTTCCTATTACCATTTTCTTAATTATTTTGAGTTTGTTCTTGTAGGTCTTTTCCTTTTCTTGTGTTTCCTGCCTAGAAAAGTTCCTTTAGCATTTGTTGTAAAGCTGGTTTGGTGGTGCTACATTCTCTTAGCTTTTCTTGTCTGTAAAGGTTTTAATTTCTCTGTCGAAACTGAATGAGATCCTTGCTGGGTAGAGTACTCTTGGTTGTAGGTTTTTTCCTTTCATCACATTAAATATGTCCTGCCACTCCCTTGTGGCTTGCAGAGTTTCTGCTGAAAGATCAGCTGTTAACCTTATGGGGATTCCCTTGTATATATTTTGTTGTTTTTCCCTTACTGCTTTTAATATTTTTTGTATTTAATTTTTCATAGTTTGATTAATATGTGTCTTGGCATGTTTCTCCTTGTTTTTATCCTGTACGGGACTCTCTGTGCTTCCTGGACTTGATTCACTTTTTCCTTTTTCATATTAGGGAACTTTTCAACTATCATCTCTTCAAATATTTTCTCAGTCCCTTTCTTTTTCTCTTCTTCTTCTGTGACTCCTATAATTCAAATATTGTTGCATTTAATGTTGTCCCAGAGATCTCTGAGACATCCTCAATTCTTTTCATTCTTTTTTTCTTTATTCTCCTCTGCAGTAGTTATTTCCACTATTTTATCTTCCAGTTCACTTATCCATTCTTCTGCTTCAGTTATTCTGCTATTGATTCCTTCTAGAGAATTTTTAAGTTCATTTATTGTGTTGTTCATCATTGTTTGTTTGCTCTTTAGTCCTTCTAGGTCCTTTTTAAATGTTTCTTGTATTTTCTCCATTCTATTTCCAATATTTTGTATCATCTTTACTATCATTACTTTGAATTCTTTTTCATGTAGACTGCCTATTTCCTCTTCTTTTTTTTGGTCTGGTGGGTTTTTACCTTGCTCCTTCATCTGCTGTGTGTTTCTCTGTCTTCTCATTTTGCTTAACTTACTGTGTTAGGGGTCTCCTTTTCACAGGCTGCAGGTTCCTATTTCCCGTTATTTTGGTGTCTGTCCCCAGTGGCTAAGTTGGTTCACTGGGTTGTGTAGGCTTCCTGGTGGAGGGGACCTGGCCTGTGTTCTGGTGGATGAGGCTGCATCTTGTCTTTCTGGTGGGCAGGTCTGTGTCCAGTGGTTTGTTTTGGGGTGTCTGAGACCTTATTATGATTTTAAGCATCCTTTCTGCTAATGGGTGGGGTTGTGTTCCTGTCTTGCTAGTTGTTTGGCATAGGGTGTCCAGCACCATAGCTTGCTGGTCGTTGAGTGGAGCTGGGTCTTAGCATTGAGATGGAGATCTCTGGGAAAGCTTTCACTGTTTGATATTATGTGGAGCCGGGAGGTCTCTTGTGGACCAGTGCCCTGAACTTTATTCAGGTATTTCAGAGATGCAGGGTACATCAAGTTGACTGTGGAGATTTAATCTGCTGCTCCTGAGGCTGCACAGAGAAATTTCCCTTTCTCTTCTTTGTTCACACAGCTCCTGGGGTTCAGCTTTGGGTTTGACCCTGCCTCTGCATGTAGCTCGCCTGAGGACATCTGTTCTTCACTCAGACAGGACCGGGTTAATGTACCAGCTGATTATGGGCCTCTGGCTCACTCAGGCAAGGGGGAGGGAGGGGTACGGAATGCAGGGTGAGCCTGCAGCAGCAGAGGTTGACATGACATTGCAACAGTCTGAGGCACACCATATGTTCTCCCAGGGAAGTTGTCCCTGTATCACAGAACCCTGGCAGGGGCGGGCTGCACAGGCTCCCAGGAGGGGAGATGTGGATAGTGACCTATGCTTGCACACAGGCTTCTTGGTGGCTGCAGCAGCAGCGTTAGTGTTTCATGCCCATCTCTGGGGTCTGTGCTGATAGCCATGGCTCACACCCATCTCTGGAGCTCATTTAGGCAGTGCTCTGAATCCCCTCTCCTCACACACCCCAAAACAATGGTGTCTTGTTTCTTAGGCAGTTCCAGACTTTTTCCCGAATTCCCTCCCAGCTAGCTGTAGTACACTATCCCCCTTCAGGCTGTGTTCACACAGCCAACCCCAGTCCTCTCCCTCGGATCTGACCTCTGAAGCCCAAGCTTCAGCTCCCAGCTCCCACCCATCCCAGCAGGTGAGCAGACAAGCCTCTCAGTCTGGTGAGTGCTGGTCGGCACTGATCTTCTGTGCAGGAATCTCTCTGCTTTGCCCTCTGCACCCCTGTTGCTGTGCTCTCCTCTGTGGGTCTGAAGCTTCCCTCCCTCCCACCCCTGCCTCCACCAGTGAAGGGGTTTCCTAGTGTGTGGAAACTTTTCCTCCTTCACAGCTCCCTCCCAGAGGGGCAGGTTCCATCCCTATTCTTTTGTCTCTCTTTTTTCTTCTGCGCTACCCAGGTAGCTGGGGAGTTTCTTGCCTTTTCGGAAGTCTGAGGTCTTCTGCCAGCGTTCAGTAGATGTTCTATAGGAGTTGTTCCACATGTAGATGTATTTCTGATGTACTTATGGGGAGGAAGGTGATCTCTATGTCTTACTCCTCCACCATCTTGAAGGTCTCCCTCAGGTCTAACCCTTTTTTAAAACTCCAAGAGCAGTAATAAAATACAAACCCTGACCAGCCCTCTTCTGGGGCAGCACAACTATGTTTTCTCAAGTAAGACTAAAACTGATCTTTGTATTTACAATATTAAGAGTCAGAGACTACAAAGCAATGAGTTTTCCATATTGCCAACTCTTTGCCCCTGTCTACAGTCTTCTCCTTCTGGTTCCTGCTCTCTCTTTGTGTGGCTTTATGCACATGCTCACATCCATGCAGAGGGAATAGGGGAGAAGGTGTAGTGGGAGACATGGGAATGTGGTAAGAAGGTGAAAGAGGAAAGAGAAATATTACGTGCTCCTAAAGCAGAGGTTCTTACAAGCAGGGGTTCTTGTAGTAAAGGGAGTCTCCTTACTGTCATCTAAAAAGTCTTCCTCCTCATCCTCCTTTCTCAGTCTCCTCTTGGTCTCCTCATCATAAATGAGACCCAGCAGGTTGGCTGGGCTCTCACTTTCCCCATGGCACAGCTCATTCAACCGGACGCCAATTGCCTACCATGAAGAGAAGAAGAATGAAACAGCATGAGATACGTCAGACTGTAAAATAGGCTCTCACATTACAGAGGTCACCAGAAACCAATTAATGGGAACATTTTCAGTATAGGCCTCCTCTGTCTGCCACAGTGTTGTTATCACCATGTTTCATTTCCCAATGTGGGAACCCAGAGAGGGAAGGCACTGATGCTATCTCTAAGGTCACTATGTCTAAAGACTTTTAGGAAATGGAATAGCTTTTTTTATTCTCATACAAAACATTTTCTGAAAATATTTCTATTTCCTCAAAGGTCATCTATTTTATAGGTTTCACATGAGGGAGTATGCAGTTGTTTTTTGTTGTTGTTTTTTGTCATTTTTTGTTTGTTTTGTTTTGCAGTTGTTTCTAATGAAGGATTTTGCTGTAGTAAAAAATAAGAAGTCACAGTTCTTCAGAGTGTTTCTGATTATGCTATTTTATGAGAAAGGCACTATCATGCTAATGAGCTTGGAGATGGGCATGAATTCTGGAACTGCAATTTTATTTGTATCTGTCATCATATATGCAATCAATGACTTTCTTATAGACTTTGTTCCCCACCTCCATGATACACTATGAATGAGAAAGAAATACTATTCTTTTGATAGTGTACCCAACATCAACATTAGAAATATGATTTTTAATAAGTCAGCACATGGGCAATACTGGCTCTTACAAGGTATTCATAAAACCAACACTTAGTATCTGTTCTTCTGAATCATCATGTACTATTGTCTGATTTACCAAAAGGAATTTTCCAAAAGAAAAGACAAAATATGCTACCTCAATCTAATTCCTTTTACATTCCAATGAGAAATTGTTTGCAACAAAAGAGGAGATGCATGCTTAAGAAAGAGAGTCAAAAAGCTAAAATGAGCACTGAACGTAGAATTTGACAGTTTGGTTACCCTGTGCATTAATAAGAACAAAATTCCAGCTACTTTTATTTTTTCTTCCTATATCATCCTTTTCAAATATTTAGAAAAGTTACTACATTCTGGGCATTCAAGAGATTAGATTCACTACTGGAAACTGACAAAGATATGTCCAGAACACTTTAAATAAAAACACAAGTTGTTTGAACGTCTTGGCTATCTGAAAACAAAGGGGTCTGCTTAAACTCTGGAATTAAGTGGGGAGTAACAAAAACCACAAAAAAGAGAAAGAAAGCAGTGTAGAAAAATATCACAGCATCCTAAAATTTTAGCTGCTAACCTGAGAAGTTTTAAGCAAATAAAACAAAACATAAAAGCAAAAACCACCACCTCAACAAAAAGCCTTGTCCTGATGCTACTCTTTTGGAAATCCTCTCTAAGGAAGGAGATGTGGAATTATGAGTCTGGAGTGGAGCCAGCAGACTTAATAGTGAGATTCACAGGGGGGAAAAATCTACATCGAACCTCCCAGGACGCTGAAACCAAGCAATTTAAGTTAAACCCACAGTTCATAAAGCTTAAAAGGTTGCTCAAAAAATGAACTTGTCTGGGATAATACTAAATACCTAAATAATAATTTAGCACTCTGTCTCTTCTAAGATCAGAAAAGTGCCTTGGGAATATGTTTATTCCTTTTTCATTCATCAAATATTTATTAGGTGAGGTAATTTGTTATGTATTAAGTAAAAATAAAGTTGAATAAATTGTTACAGTACATCAGTATCTTTGTTTAATATGCCCTGGTAGATTATAAACCTTCATAAAGAAGGATCATTGTTAGGCACTTAGGAAAGTTAGGTTGAAAGACTTGCTCTAGGTTGCTCAGCAACCTTGAACACGGAGTCAAATAGGGTATCTGACTCTGTGTCTTGCTCTTTACTTCAAGGAGCTTACAGTCTATTGGGGAGGTAATAACATACCAAAATAACAGTGGTGTAAAAGACTGAAAGCACGTTATTTATTAGAACATGGAGAAATCAGATTCATTTCAGAGAATCATACAAAGTTTCATTCCTGTAGATTCTGAAGAATTGCTGTGTAGGCTAATGGGGAAGGGGAAAAGTGGATATTCCGGATGGAGAGCTTCAAAAGATCCATATTCAGGGAAATGCACTGACATGTTCAGAGACTGACAAATAAGCCAATTGGTTGAAGCACCATTTTATGAGAGGAAATAACGTGCCCGAGGGCTTGGAAAGGTAGATTGTGACTAGATCCTACAGTTCATGAAGCTGGACTTCATTTTGCATTCTGAAGAAGGATGGAAGGTACTTTCTGAGTGAGGGAGAGCCTTATCACTCATTCGAGGAACACTGTGATAGCTGCCTAACAATGCACAGAAAAATCATATACCCTTTCAAGAATTAATATAATAACATTACTATTGAACACCACTTAGATGCAAAGCATTGAGATAAATGTTCTTTAGATACATTAGCTCATTTGCCTTACCATCCGTAATCTTGGTGTGATTTGAACAAAGGTTGTGGAGAGAGCAGCAATGCCAGGCTAAGCAATTTGGGCTTTATCCCAAGGGAAAAGGAGGGCCACTGAAGCACTATAATGTGATTTGCATTTTAGCCTAATCACTCCGACAGCAGTTTGAAGAATGAATTGGAGGGAGGAAGTCTGGAGGCTGGGAGATAAGTATGAATGTTCTGTTTTAGATGGGCTATGCCAAAGAGAGATGATTTTACTGGCAGTGTGTAGGATGGGTCAGATGAGGGGAGATTGTGGGAGGAGACTAAATAGGAAAATACTTTAGTCATATAGATGAGAAGTAATGAAGTTCTGACCTAAAACGGCATCAGTAACATGGAAGAGGTGGAATCAATAAGAGAAGAAGGTTTGGAATATGTTCAAGGCTGTCATCTTAGATGATGGTGGTACTATTAATAAGAGTAGAAAATTCAAGAGGGGTTACAGATGGGGGTGTGTTTAAGTGGAGAGAAGGGTTTTATTTTGGTCAGATTGAGTTTCAGGGCATTGAGTGAATGCCTCCAAAGTACAGTTGGTGATGCTGGTCGGGGATCCAAAGAGTGCTATGGATAGAGGAGTGTGTGCCCCTGGCATACAGCTAACAGTTGTAAATACAGGAATAAATGTAATCCTGGTGCAGATTATACAGGAAGAAATTATAAGAGATGCTGAGAATGTTTGCATTTATAAGAAGGAAAGAGGCAGAGGACCAGGAAAAGAGACAGAAGAGATAATAATGTCTAACTTTGTAGATTAACTGGGAAGATTAAATGAATTATATTTATTTTCCCCTGAAATGTTTTGTTCAGTGCCTGGTACATAACGGATACTCAATAAATTGTCTCCCAAACAAATGAACAAACATAAACACAAAACTTCTTCACTTCCCTCAGCCTAATTTTTATAGAAGAAAATCAAAAGCTCACGTCTCCCCATTGGTAGAAGAGCTTGGCAGCGTTCCACTGCAGCTTCTGGTTCCGCTTGTTGCCCACAATGGGAGACCGTCCCCTGGAAAGGCCTTTCTTGGTGATATTCACATGATGCCCTTTCATCCACTCTGGCCAGTTGCCACGGTTGCAGCGGTAAACAAAACGGGCACATTCCAGGAACAGCGCTGCTCTGGCTACTACAGGCGCTTCCTGAGTAGGGTTGTTAAGGAAAGAGTAATGTAGGATTAACAAACAATGAAGTTGAACCTAAATTAAATGACTATGTACTCTTAGTTTGTTTTCGTCTCCGTATTTTGATTTAGTTTAGCCATATTTCCCAGCATAGTGTTAGCATGGTTACAATAGTAGTGGGAAATCTGGAAAATGAATCCATGAAGGCAAATTTGGGTATTGAAAAATTAGACATTTTAAGTAGGTTTCTGAGTTTTTCTCCTTTTGGAGAATATCAAGTAATTTCATGACTCTTTGCATATTTCAGAGACAGCTGGGATTTAAGTGTGAAATAATTTTTAATCAGAAGGTTTTAAATATGATGCTTTTTTTAAATCTAAAATTAACATGATGCAAACACATATTCAATTTCTAGAACTAGTCGTATGTTAACCAAGGGGGTCAGTAGGGATTTTGTTATGTAGGACCATCCACAAGCTCCAAGCAAGTGCAACTGCTCCCTTATTTTGGCTAGTAAGAAAAGGAAGAGCTTACTACATTAGGCTGAGTTGTGAGAGAAAACAGAGAATAAAATAGGGCCTGAAATGGAAAATAAACAAACAAATAAATAAATAAATTAGATTTAGTTAGTCTCTTTCCCCAATTTTTCATAAACAACAGACCAAATTCTGCTTAAATAGGCATGGTTTCAATTGAAAATGTTTGACAAAGAGGAAATTGCTTAACTGATAAGTGAAAAATAGAGCATTTCTTCAGGAAAATAAAAATATGGCTCCATCTTGTCAAGACGTGCTTGAAAAAATAAACAGCTTTTAGTTGATACCCAGAAACTGGTAAGAGTGAGATATCTACTGAACTCTTTATAAAAAAAAAAAAAAGATAATAATAAGGGAAGGAGTGTGAAGTTTCCCATAGGTCAACAGGTCGCAAAAAGGACATACATAAAAAATTCAGGGGCTTCCCTGGTGGCGCAGTGGTTGGGAGTCCGCCTGCCGATGCAGGACACAGGGGTTTGAGCCCTGGTCTGGGAAGATCCCACATGCCACGGAGCAGCTGGCCCCATGAGCCACAATTACTGAGCCTGCACGTCTGGAGCCTGTGCTCTGCAACAAGAGAGGCCGCGATAGTGAGAGGCCCGCGCACCGCGATGAGGAGTGGCCCCCACTTGCCACAACTAGAGAAAGCCCTCACACAGAAACGAAGACCCAACACAGCCATAAATAAAAAAATAAATAAAAATTAAAAAAAAATTCATTCATGCCAGTTAAAAAAATATACATCACAATATTAGCTATCACCTCAGTTACCTAATAACCATAGGTTGCTTAGTAAGCACACGTTTTCAAGTTGAAACCGTTTTCGTCATTCAAGCAATAGCATTTTTAACAATCCATCAATCCATAATGTTAAAATAGGGGTTAATATACAGAGAATATCAATACGTGCCAATAAGTTTTTATAAATTGTAATTCTTAATTATCATAACAACCCTGTGAAACAATATCTTCATTTTAATATTTTTTTTAAATGAGGTATAATTTTTCCACTATTGTATAGCTGGGAAGAAGTCGACACAGGATTCAATCTCAGGTCTCTCTCATGCCCAGATCTGTAGTAGTTCCTCTTTGGTATCTACGTTGTCTTAATTTATACTCATATAAGCCTTGGGAAAAGGTGATTTCTAGAATGCATGTAGAAAGTCACTGTTTACAAATGGGACAATTGGGACTTCCCTGGCGGTCCAGTGGTTAAGACTCCACGCTCCCATTGTAGGGGGTTCAGGTTCGATCCCTGGTTGTGAACTAAGATGCCACAGGCCGTGCAGCACAGCCAAAAATTTTTTTTAAAAAGGGGGGACAATAATGTCATATAATGTTATTTACTAAAACACAAATGTATAATCACATCATTTTCGCATTTATAATATATTATAGGCTCAATCTACCTCAGTCATCAATGAATAAAGATAACTGACATTCGTTATTTGGTTCACCTCTCTCTCTATCCCCATCTCAAGTGCTCTGTGGTCCAATTATGTCAAAGTGGTTAGTCTCCCAGATATGACATCTCATACATTTCCATGTGTTGTTTCCATGACTTGCAGAGCCTTTAAGCCCCTTTTCCATCTGGCAAATTTCCACTTTAAGCTTCAGTTTAGTTACCTCCTCCAAGAAGCCTTCCTTAATCCCTTCCTTCTTCAGGCAGAGTTGGCTACTTCATACTGTTGAGTACCACACTATCTCAAATACCCTGGATGATTCAAGTAAGTTAGCCCATTAAGCATTTTCTCATTGTCTAAAACTTAAATGAAACCATCAAGAATTCTAATAAGAAATTTATTTATGTTGGGACTTGATTTTACAAAGCATATGTTGTATTGTCATGACAAAGTTAATTTATGTGAAAAGGCAGAATACAAGATAAACTCAATGGTGAGACTCTATCATTAATAAAAGATGGACACTGGTGATGAGAAACTATCATCAACTGCACTGGTGCCAAGACTTGGCAGCAAGTCACAGGGATAGAAAGACTTTAGATTGCAAAGGGTCAGATGACTTTCTGTATCAAACCTATCATTACTGTGGTGCCATAATATACTGACTAAATATCTATACTCTCTTCTTGTATTAAATATTCATTTTACTAAACATCTCAGATATGCGAATCTGCATCTGGAAAGGCTGGAACATCTATCTCTAAAAACGAATGCCAGTCTGGAGGGCAAGGTGAGTGATGAAAATTTATTTTTAGCCTGTCACATTTGGACACATTTCCAATAAAAAACAATGGGATTCATTGCTTAATGATGGGAAGACAGAAACAACACTGCTGGAATAGCATTATGTTATGAACCCTGGCTCCTTCACAATGAACAAGGGTAAAACTTAACCTAACTCCAATGTATGGGGCAGAGGTGGGTTTTTTTTTCTTTTAATTGCTCTTAACTACTAGATGGCACTGAGAGGACTAACAGAAGATGAATAAAAAACCCAAATTGTGTTATGTAAGGTTTCCTATGTCGATTGGCTTGCCTTCTTTAGAAAATATGTTTTTATTTGGTTAGGAAGCTCAAGGCATTTTGAATGAAAAGTAATTTTAATTCTCTTCTCTGAAAAGCTTCTTATGATAAAACCCAGACATCATCAGTTATCGGCCCTAAGAAATCCTAATCTAAGTTGGGAAATAGCATTGAGATCATTATCAAAATAATTCCCATTAATTAACCATACAGCACAACATTAAAGGGAGGGTTGGTTATTATCTGATAAATTTGATCCATGTAAATTGGATCAAACCAGTAACTTTTGGAAATGTCACTGTTTGAATCAAGGGATGATGACATAGCGTGACTTAAATATTGCCTTCTTATTATAAGCCTCATAAATCTGGTGGGTGAAAGCACACTTGAGATGGCACTGAGTACTACCAATTTCTGGGGTATTGTAGTGTGTATGTTACTGTACAGAAAACAGAGGATACTGCTGCGGTACAAAGCTAAGTACTCAACTATGAATCCTAGTAGAAGATACTTAGCAACAAGTGTCAACTTCACACTGTGTGTGAAAGTATTCAAGGCAGTCTACTGTGGGTGTGGCTATGGGGAATTATCTTCCTTATTAAGTTCCTTTCAAAGCGTAAGTTAGAAAGTATTGATTTTAGGAGCAGGGTTATAGAATACCTTAGACAAAGGATTCTTCCTGGACTTAAAAGAAATTCAATTTTCCCTCTTTTGATGGAGCTTACCTCTTACAGCTCAGTCTTTCAAGTGCAATCTGAAGAAGCAGTGAAAAATGGAAGCAGGACAGAAGGGATAGGGATGAATTCACATCACAGAGAAAGACAGCACAAATGGAGAAAAAGGAATCAGAAGAATGCTGCATGGATGAAAAGAACCGCAGAGTATCAGAGGCATAGTTAAAAGTGAACATCTAAACAAAATTTAATACCATTGGTATACCAATTTTGCTGGTGGTCCTAAATGAAAAGTAGGCATATTTAAATTCTTTTTTATTAATATGTCTGCCAGATCACCTTTTTATGTTCCATAACACCACAGAGTGGCTTCAATTCTATTATGTCATAACTTCATAGTTCCCAGACAAGCAAGAATCAATTTTAACTAGGAAGATAAAGTGTTAGGTTGAACCTTATGGAATTTCTAAGTTTGAAGGTCAAAAATAGTAGAATATCATCAATTTCATATAGTTCAATTTTATATAAGGTGTTCTCTGCAATGGCTACAGAGCTGTCTAGTTAAAATTACAAAATGTCATGCATTATGCAGCATGGATTTCTCTAACATTCTACAGCTAGAAAACGTCAAGCATCAAGCTATTTTTCCTTGACTTCCTTTGGCATTTTCCTGTGTTATATAAGATCGTTATGTATATTGAATGTTTCCTTTATGAAAGTAAAGAAGAGAACTAGAATACTAATTCAAACAGCTGTGCTTTATTTTGCCTGGGGACCTAGAAAATATTGTTACCAAGGTATGATGGTTAATTGAAGGTTATAATTGCAATACATTCCTCTCCCTGAAGGACTGTATCTAAGCTTATTATGTGAGAAGAAACACTGACTGATCCTGAAAACTCATAACACAGGACAGGAACTAACTGGTTTTAAAAACTGAATATTTTATGTTGGTCCCTGGGGAATTACATAATATTTGTATTGCCTTAAAATAAAATATAAAACTCTTGCTGGTGCAAGATACCTATTTATTTAAAAACACTGGGAATAAGCAGTTATCTTGGTTCTTTGTATACAATGGAACCTCGTTTGCTAGAGGGCATGTGCTTGTGACTCAGTATTTATTACTTAGCTTGTATTGAATTCTCTGCCTGACTGAGATCATTAAGCAACTGACAGGCTGTCTCTGCCCCTGCCCATTTCTGCAGTAGCTGAGGGCAACAGAAATGATTCAGATGTCAGGCTAGAGGCAGGCATCATTGTTTAGTACACAGTCTGGCGGGGTAGTCATTTTAACACTTACTCAGATCATGCTAATATCTTGGGTAAGTGTTTTAAAAACCAAATGAGGACTCCTGTTTCTGACAATATGATGGATTAGGTGTGAAGACAAATAGCTTTTGGTTTAGACACCTAAAAATGCTAGATAAAATACCGCAATTTTTTTCACTTTGTTTTTGCTTTTGTTTCTAACATGAGATGATAGACCACTGGAGAACAGAAATTACAAGAAAGTGCAATTCTGGGGTGAAGGTAGGGAGAAAGGTGTGAACTAGTGTAGGAATATATGCCCCAAGGGTTTCTACTGACTGTGGCAAGACCAGAGTATGTGTTTTCAATGGGCCACATATTAAATGTCTGGGTCCAAAGTGGAGTGTGAGATCAGGCCATACACTCCTATATAAAACCAATATCCCAGGTGTGTGTCACTTTCATTGCATGAAAAATAAAATGATCTACCCCACAGAAGTAAGCTTGCATGACTAGTCTTGGCCCTGGGTAGAAAAGAAAAAAAAAAGAAAAAGAAAAAGTCTTAAATGAGAACTTCTAATCAAAATTCCACATTTTCATATAAGTTTGGAGTAGAATGGGCACTACTTTCATGCTCCTTGCACCCAAAAAGTAGTTAAAAAATGATCTTAGGTTGGTGATATTTTGAGGTGCCTGAGGAAAAGAAATGGAAATTCTCTCTGGAGGAATACTTTAAACTAGTGCTTCTCAAATCTTCAAATTTGAGTATGCATAAGAGTCACTTGAGTATGCATAAGAGAATATGGTTAAAATAGATTCTTTGGGCCCACTCCCAGAGGTTCTGATGCAGATGTTGCAGGGCCTGAAAATCTGCATTTCTAACATACTCACAGATGTTGCTAAAACTGCTGGTCCACTGAATAACACTGCTTCTAACACAGGTCTTAAAGAATCAGCACAGATAAAGTTTCAAGGAGTTAAGCTTATTAAAAATATGTTTTAAAAAATTCACCATGAATAAGAGTAGGAAGAAACAGCAAAGTGTAGAATCAGACCCTTTACAAAGACTGTGGCTATAGGAATCATAATGTATCAAATACATCTACAGATTAATGTGGGTATTGAAAGTAGAAGGAATTAGATTATCAAAGTTGACCATGTAGTTTTAAAACAAGAAATAGAACTTTTACAAGTAAAAAATGTTGTGCTTGAAATTTAAAACTCAACGGATAGATTAAAACAAAAATTGGATCAGTTTTTTCACCTTCAGCATTATTGGCCATTTTGGCCAGATAATTCTTTTTTGTGAAGTGTGCACTATGTATTATGAGATGTTTATCAGAATCTTTATTAACTACCAACTAGATGCAAATAGCAATTCCCAAGTCATGACAACCAAAAATTCCTCCAAACATTGCCAAATGTTCCCTGGTGGGCAAAGTTATCCCTGGTTAAGAACCATGAAATTAGATACAGGTGAAAAAAGAAAAAGTGAAATGGAAGAGAATTAGCCAGAATACAGCATAGAAAGAGATGAAGAAATGAAAAATATGAAAGAAGTTGTCAAAAACAAAGGATAAACTGAGAGGCTCTATCATGCATCTTTTCAGTTTACAGAAGGAAAAATTAGAGAAAATGTGAAAGACACAATCTTTGAAGAAATAACATTTGGAAACTTTCCAGAATAGACATAATATGCCAATTACATGATTCACAGGCTTAATGAAATATGAAATATAGGCTAGAAACTTTTTAGTGAAAGTGCAAAAGATCAACAATAAAGAGAAGGTATTAAAAGCAACTGGGAGAAGGAATTGGGGGAGACACATTACCTATAAAAGAATGTCAATTAAGCCAGAAGAGAAGGGGATAATATATTTGAAGTACAGAAAGAAAATGTTAGCCTATGATTCTAATTCTATCAAAGTATCTTTCAAGAATGAGACCAAAATAAAGACATTTTCAGTTAAACTGTGGCTGAGAGAGCTACTGCCAGTTGATCATCACCAAAGAAATGTCTGAAAGGTTTCCTTCAGGAGGATATAGATCTTAGAAAGGAATGTCTGAGATGCAAGGAGAAATGGTGAGCAAAGACTATGCTAAGATTTTGGGCAAATTTAAAAATCATTTTCCTAACAATCAATAAAAATAATGTCTACTTTATCAATGTTAAAACAAAAATAAGAGAGAACTAAATCCTGAACAATAATTGGGGTTAAAACCCTCTACAGTCTTTTACTGTTTGAAAGAAGAATAAAGATATTCATTAAATTTAGACTTTGTTGAGTTAAATATGCATGCAATTTTAAAAAACATAAATAGAATAATTTTAAAACTGATAAAGAAAAATGAATAAAACAAAGCTAAATCAAACCAAAGCAAGAGAAATAAAACAAAATTCAACACTATTTGAAAGAAGGCATGAAATAATGAATATACAATGAAATAATGAAAAATGAAATAATGAAAAAATGAAATAATGAAACATATAAAATGAAATAATGAAAAAATGTGGTAAGTAGGCAGAAGAAGACAGAAGTGAATCTATATAAGTAATCATAATCTGTGCAAATGTACTAAATTTTCTAGGGAAAAAAAGTGACTAAAATGTTATAAAAATTCAAATACTTGCTTTTTACAAGACACATACCTAAAACACAAAGATGTAGAAAAGTTGAAAGGAAAGGACTGGCAAAAAGACCAGACCAATGCTAATAAAACTGTTTCAGCTGTATTATTATCAAAGAAAAATATATCTTACATACGCTAGAAATAAACTGGGTCACTAGATAGTGATAAAAGGTTCATAGCACCAGATACTTGTCATACTTCTAAACGATCTGCCTCTAAATCAATAAAACAGAAATTGCTGGAACTACGAAATAAATGGACAAGTTTGTCATCACAGAGGAGATTTTTAACACAACTTAGTGTTTGACAGATCAAGTAGTGAGGGGTAAAAATAATAATATAGAAGACTTGAATATAAAACACTGCACCCTGATGGACCTACAGGGTATTATGCTAAGTGAAATAAGATGGAAAAATCTGTATGATTTTACTGATATGTGGAACCTAAAAAACAAAAAAAATGAACAAACAAAGTGAAACAGACTCACAGATACAGAGAATAAGCTAGTGGTTGCCAGAGGTGGGGATGGGAGGTTGAGGGGGGAACAGGGTTTGGGTAAAATACGTGAAGGGCATTTAAGGTTTCATACTTCCAGTTATAAAATAAATAAGTCACTGGGATATAATATACAGTAAAGGGAATACAGTCAATAATATTATAATAACTTTGTATGACAAAGTTGACAGATAGTTACTAGACTTACCGTGATCAATTCATAATGTATATAAATGCCAAATCACTGTGTTGTACACCTGAAATTAATATAATATTGTATGTCAACTATACTTCAATTAAAAAAAAAAGGAAAGAAAAGCCTCTGTGTTGTGCCCAACAACTGGAGAATGCACATTCTTTTCAACTACACATGGAACATTTACAAAAATTAATAATGCTCTAGTTCATGAAGCAAGTTTAAATTAATTCCAAAGAATCTATCTGAAAATGAAGTTAGAAATCAATAACAAATGGATACCTAACAAAACTCTGAAATTTATAAAATTGAACCACACACACTCGTACATATTTCATAACCCATGGAAAAGGAAACCATTAAATAAATTAAAAAGGACTTAAAAATAAATTGTAACATAAATACTACTTATCAAAATTTATGATGTAATTGAAGGAGTACTTAGAGGGAAATGAATAGCTAAATGCTCAGTTTTTGAGCAGAAAAAAATAAAAGTATGAGCTAAGCAATCAACTAATAAGTTAAAATAATAAGACAATGAATTCAAAGCAAGAAGGAGGAAAGAATAAAAATAAGGGCAGGATATACTCAATATTTTGTAATAACCTATAAGGGAAAAGAATCTGAAAAAGAATATTATATATGTATGTGTATTTATAACTGAATCACTTTGCTGTACACCTAAAACTACCACAACATTGTAAATCAACTATACTTCAATAAAAACAACAAGGGCAGGAATTAATGAATTAGAGAACGAGATACAATAGAGAGAATCTCTATTGTACCATTAAAAAAGACTAATGAAATTGACATATCTGGCAAGCCTAATCAAGAAAAGAAAAGGAAATAATTTTAGGAATAAAAACAGAAAAAATAATTACAGATGCTGCAAAGATCAAAAACTAATAAGAAAATGTTATGATCAATTTTAATTCAACAAATATGAAAATGGAGGTAAAACTGACAAATTACTAAAAATATTAAAATTACTTAAATGGACTCAAAGAAATAGAACTATTGAATTATCAATTCAGATCTGAATTTCAATTTGAATTTTAATTATATCTAAATTTATCTGTGGACTTAATGTAATTCCAATAATAAATCAAAAGATTTTCATAGAAACTGACAAGCTAATTATAAAATTCACATGGAAGAGCAAAAAGCCAAGAACAACCTAGGTGATGTTCAAAGTTCAAGCTATTAAGACAGAGTAGATTAACTCAGAGCACATGGAATGCAACAGAAAAAAAACTCAGACTTACACCCATGCATGCATAGAAACCTGACACATGATTAAGATGGTATTGCACATCAGATAATAAAGTATAAATTAGTCAATATATTATGCTAGGATTTTTTTTTCATGTGAAAAGAAAAGAAAGAAAAAAAAATCCTGTTTTATACATACAATAAATTCTAGTTAAAGACCTAAATGTGAAATGCAGACTTTAAAATTTTTAGAGGAAAATTTAATATGTATTTATTACTACCTTGGGATTTCTTTAAAAAGACATAAAAATGCTAACCATTAAAGAAAATTTTTATAAATTAAATTACATTAAAATTTTCATTAACATACAGCATAAGGAAACAAAACAAAATGATATATTCTCTAGGTATACAAACTCATGTGGTAAAATAAAGCAAGCACAGGGAAGATTAAAACAAAGTTCAAGACAGCAGTGTCTTCTAGGAAATAGGGGTGAGTAATTAGGGAAGGAGATACAGGGGACTTTAAAGAAAGTGGAAATGCCCTATTTTTTAAGATATGTAGTGGATATGTGACATTCAAATTTTTTCTTTAAACTCTACATATTCATGAAATACATCCTTTTTATGCTACATTTCATAGAATGTTTTCAAACATTCAGTATAGAATACCACTAGAATAAAGTGAATAATTTGACCATTTAGTTTTGGTTGTTACTGGATTATTTCAACTTTCCTTATGATTCAAAAGAGGACACAATATTATTTTGCTTTGATAGTTCCTAGTCTGCATATATTCCTAACTCCCTGAAAAAAGCTAATATCCTTTCATCATCAAGTAGTTTTATGATGGTAAACCCCAATGTGGATTACATTTGTTGCAGTGAACCTGAAAGTATGACTATATGGTAACCAAATGTTTCATTTTCCACAAGAGTTCTAGTTTATGTCTAACTGGTATAATTATTGATAGCACTCCATTTCACTCACAAAAGTGTCCCAATTTGGATAAAAATTATATAACCAGTCCTCCTAAAACTATCTATTTATGAAGCTATTATAATTTAATATGAATTAGGTTTTCTCTGTCCACAGACTAAGGAGAAAACTATGATCCCATTGACTCTCTTATATTCATGAAACTGTTCCTAAAGCAAACTGACATTATTATGTGTTATTTATGCTAATAAATTACCAGTAAATTAGAAATCACTATGTCTGTACATGTTATATATTCAACTGGGTATAAAAGGATAGATAACTTCACCTGAAATATACATAAAATAGACAGAAGTGCCTTTTGTTTGAACGATTTTTGTGCTTGTAGATTATATGAACCTAAAGATAAAATGAATCCTTTATAAAACATATCTTTTTAAAAATGCCTTACAGTTGCATTTATTAAATTTACACTAAAGAGGAAGAGTGTGAGGAGGAGCTGTGCTGGACTAAAAACGTATCCAATTATCCCTTTGTAGTCATAGCAATAATGACAAGAGGACTCTAAAACAAAAACCTTCAGATTGGCAAGACTTTGAACACTGACAATTCTAGTACTTCTTTCATTTAATAATACTTTTTAATTCTGAAGAAAATTGGAAACTTGAAAAAAATCACATTTAAATTCTATGATGAAGGCAACGAAACAATGAAAACTGTTCCGAAATAAAATTACATCATAATATAAACACTGTATTTAAGCTGCACTTAAAAAAATGAATGCGACATCCAACAAAAGCAAACAATAAAAGAGAGATGGGAGAAAGTGAAGGACTGGAAAGTGATGATGAACTGAACACATTCATTTCCCCTCCTCTCCCAAATCCTATCTGATGAAATGGTAGAATCTATACCTATGTATAAATCTGTATATTTATACCTATATCTGCATCTGCATATCTATCTGACATCTATATCTATCTGTCTATCATCAATCTATCCATCTGTGTCATTTATATCTACATCTATATATATTTCTATATTTCTATTTCTATCTATATTTATACACATACATATATGTATATGACTAAAACCACAAATGCATTGGAAAACATAGAATATAATTTTTAAATATCTTTATTGGAGTATAATTGCTTTACAGTGTTGTGTTAGTTTCTGCTGTATAACAAAGTGAATCAGTCATGTGAATACATATATCCCCATATCCCCTCCCTCTTGTGTCTCCCTCCCACTCTCCCTATCCCACCCCTCTAGGTGGTCACAAAGCACTGAGCTGATCTCCCTATGCGAAGCAGCTGCTTCGCACTAGCCATCTACTTTACATTTGGTAGTGTATATATGTTAATGTTGCTCTCTCACTTCGTCCCAGCTTACCCTTTCCCCTCCCCGTGACCTCAAGTCCATTCTCTATGTCTAGGTCTTTATTCCTGTCCTGCCACTAGGTTCATCTACCATTTTTTTTTTAGATTCCATATATATGTGTTCACATACAGTATTTGTTTTTCTCTTTCTGACTTACTTCACTCTGTATGACAGACTCTATGTCCATCCACCTCACTACAAATAACTCAATTTCACTTCTTTTTATGTTTGTCTGAGTAATAGTCCATTGTATATATGTGCCACATCTTCTTTATCCATTCATGTTGATGGACATTTAGGTTGCTTCCATGGCCTGGCTATTGTATACAGTGCTGCAATGAACATTGAGTACATGTCTCTTTTTTTTTTGCAGTAGGTGGACCTCTCACTGTTGTGGCCTCTCCCATTGTGGAGCACAGGCTCCGAATGCACAGGCTCAGTGGCCATGGCTCACAGGCCCAGCCTCTCTGCAGCATATGGGATCTTCCCGGACCAGGGCACAAACCCATGTCCCCTGCATTGGCAGGTGGACTCTCAACCACTGTGCCACCAGGGAAGCCCACATGTCTCTTTTTGAATTATTGTTTTCTCAGGCTATTTGGGGGTCCTTTGTATTTCCATACGAATTGTAAAATTTTTTGTTCTAATACCGTGAAGAATGCCATTGGTAGTTTGATAGGTATTGCCTTGAATCTGTAGATTGCTTTAGGTAGTAGAGTCATTTTCACAATACTGGTTCTTCCAATACAAGAACATGGTATATTTCTCCATCTGTTTATGTCATCTTTGATTTCTTTCATCAGTGTCTTACAGGTTTCTGAGTACAGGTCTTTCACCTCCTTAGGCAGGTTTATTCCTAGGTATTTTATTCTTTTTGTTACGATGGTGAATGGGATTGTTTCCTTAATTTCTCTTTCTGATTTCTTGGTGGTGGTATATAGGAATGCCAGATATTTCTGTGCATTAATTTTGTATCCTGCAACCTTACCAAATTCATTGATTAGTTCTAGTAGTTTTCTGGTGGCATCTTTAGGATTTTCTATGTATAGTATCATGTCATCTGCAAACAGTGATGGTTTTACTTCTTCTTTTCCAATTTGTATTCCTTTATTTCTTTTTCTTCTCTGATTGCCGTGGCTAGGACTTCCAAAACTATGTTGAATAATAGTGGCGAGAGTGGACATCCTTGTCGTTTTCCTGATCTTAGTGGAAATGCTTTCAATTTTTCACCATTGGGTATGATGTTTGCTGTGGGTTTGTCATATATGGCCTTTATTATGTTGAGGTAGGTTCCCTCTATGCCCATTTTCTGGAGAGTTTTTATCATAAATGAATGTTGGATTTTGTCAAAAGCTCTTTTGGCATCTATTGAGCTGACCATATGTCCTTTATTCCTTAATTTGTTAATATGGTTTATCACATCGATTGATTTGCATATATTGAAGAATCCTTGCATCCCTGGGATAACCCCACTTGATCATGGTGTATGATCCTTTTAATATGTTGTTAGATTCTGTTTGCTAGTATTTTGTTCAGGATTTTTTCATGTATGTTCATCAGTGATATTGGTCTATAATTTCCTTTTTTTGTGATAGCTTTTTCTGGCTTTGGTATCAGGGTGATGGTGGCCTACAATCAAGATTACTCTACCCAGCAAGGATCTCATTCAGATTTAACAGAGAAATCAAAAGCTTTTCAGAGAAGCAAAAGATAAGAGAATTCAGCACCACCAAACCAGCTTTACAACAAATACTAAAGAAATTTCTCTAGGCAAGAAACACAAGAGAAGAAAAAGATCCACAAAAACAAACCCAAAACAATTAAGGGTAATAGGAACATACATGTCGATAATAATCTTGAATGTGAATGGATTAAATGACACAAACAAAAGACACAGACTGGCTGAATGGATACAAAAATAAGACCCATATATATGCTGTCTACAAGAGAACCTCTTCAGACCTAGGGATACATACAGATTGAAGGTGAATAGATGGAAAAAGATATTCCATGCAAATGGAAATCAAAAGAAAGCTGGCATAGCAATACTCATAACAGATAAAATAGACTTTAAACTAAAGACTGTTACAAGAGGTAAGGAAAGGCACTACATAATGATCAAGGGATCAATCCAAGAAGAAGATATAACAATTATAAATGTTTATGCACCCAACATAGGAACACCTCAATACATAAGGCAAATGCTAACAACAATGAAAGAGGAAATCAACAGTAACACAATAATAGTAGGGGACCTTTACACCCCACTTACACCAATGGATAGATCATCCAAACAGAAAATAAATAAGGAAACACAGTCTTTAAATGACACAATAGACCAGATAGATTTAACTGATATTTATAGGACATGCCACTGGAAAGTGGCACAATACACTTTCTGCTCAAGTGCACATGGAACATTGTCCAGGATAGATCACATCTTGGGTCACAAATCAAGCCTTGGAAAATTTAAGAAAACTGAAGTCATATCAAGCATCCTTTCTGTCCACAACACTATGAGATTGGAAATCAATTACAGGAAAAAAAACTGTAAAAAACACAAATACATGGAGGTTAACCACTGTGCTACTAAATAACCAAGAGATCACTGAAGAAATCAAAGTAGAAATAAAAAAGTACATAGAAACAAATGACAATGAAAACACGATGACCCAAAACCTATAGGATGCAACATAAGCAGTTCTAAGAGGGAAGTTTATAGCAATTCAATCTCACCTCAAGAAATAAGAAAAATCTCAAATAAACAATCTAAACTTACAGCTAAAGCAACTAGAGAAAGAACAAAAAAACCCAAATTCAGTAGAAGGAAAGAAATCATAAAAATCAGAGCAGAAATTAATGAAAGAGAAATGAAGAAAACAATAGCAAAGATCCATAAAACTAAAAGCTGGTTCTTTGAGAAGATAAACAAAATTGATAAACCCTTAGCCAGACTCATCAAGAAAAAAAGGGAGAGGATGCAAATCAATAAAATTAGAAATGAAAAAGGAGGAATCACAACAGACACCACAGAAATACAAAGGATTATAAAAGACTACTACAAATAACTATATGCCAATAAAGTGGACAACCACGAAGAACTGGACAAATTCTTGGAAATGTACAATTTTCCCAGACTGAACCAGGAAGAATTAGAAAATATAAACAGACCTATCACAAGTAGTGAAATTGAAACTGTAATTAAAATCTTCCAACAAAGAAAAGTCCAGGACCAGATGGCTTCACAGATGAATTCTATCAAACATTTAGAGAATAGCTAACACTGATCCTTCTCAAACTCTACCAAAAGATTGCAGAGGGAGGAACATTCCCAAATTCATTCTAGAACATATTTAAAAGTGAAGCATTTCTGAAAGTCAGGAAGCAGATGAGATCAGATATTAAGTGAAACCAAACACTGAGGATACAAAATTAATAATACATTTAATAGAAGACAACTTGTGAATGTTAGAGTAATCTCAAGGGTCTCCTAACCCAAAGAGACAGGTATGAACAACTGCAATTGCCACACTTGCACAATGATGGTAAAAACAGGATGTTACTATGATTCAAACATATTGGACATGCAGCTATATTTTCCTTCCTCTCAGTTCTCTTGCCAGTATTCACCAGTGACTTCAATTCCTTCACTTTTCTATACCTGAGAAACTGAAGTTGAATGTACCCTCATTTGGGGACCATGTCCTGGCTTAACCCTTTCCTCTAATATCAACAAATAAGACAATGAATGTGAAGGTGCTTTATTAACTATGACATACAATGAAAATGTTACTTTTCTTATCTTCTACCACCACCTCTCTCACCACTGCCGCCACCACCACACCACCACCATGACTACCATCACCACCAACATTACCACCACAATGAGTACCATCACCACCATCATCACCTATCCCTTTTTGTTTCAACCAACCAGGTCTACCTGGGTTCTGTCTCTGTTTCCTTTAAACCGTGACTGATTCTGACCTCTGGACACTCCTTGGCCTTGACCTAGAATCAAAGATTCTCAGATACGAAAGAAACTCATACTAACTACCCTCTTCTTGAGTCTCCCTGTACTTCCCCATTGAGTCCAGTGTAGTGACAAAGAGCTAATTACTTCTCAATGTTCTACTTCATCACTGGACATCTATAGTGATCAGAAAATGCTTCTTTACTTTGAAGCTTGAAGACACCACTTATAAGTATCAAACCCCCCTTATTTTATTTATTACCATGAGATTAATAAGATTGAGAAGGTCAAGCAGGGCCAGAGTTGGTCCAACAGAAAGGGAAGAAAGGAGAATCTAGTGATCTGGTAACTACCTGGCCATAGTCTTATTTGGAGGAAGTAAAATAAATTTTAAACGTTTTCTGGAATTCAGCCATGAATTAAATCTCCTTGAACCTCTAAGCATTATAGCAGTTGGAAATCATATAGGTATGGAACCATCTGATGAGAGGGAATGAAATTCCAGCATCCAAGGGACTGATTATTTTAAGAAGAATATTGATCAATACTTTTATAATCTCCATTCAGAAGCCAGTATTAATTTGTTTGATTGGGATTATTTTGTTTAAAGAGCCTATTGATAACACGATTTTATTTATTACTTTTAAAATATATTTATTTATTTTTGGCTGCTTCGGGTCTTCACTGCTGCATGTGGGCTTTCTCTAGTTGCAGTAAGCAGGAGCTACTCTTTGTTGCAGTGCACGGGCTTCTCATTGCGGTAGATTCTCTTGTTACAGAGCACAGGCTCTAGGTGCGTGGGCTTCAGTTGTTGTGGCTTGCAGGCTCTAGAGCACAGGCTCAGTAGTTGTGGTGCATGGGCTTAGTTGTTCCAGGGCATGTGGGATCGTCCTGGACCAGGGCTCAAACCCATGTCCCCTGAATTGGCAGGAGGATTCTTAACCTCTGCGCCATCAGGGAAAGCCCTCGACTGGGATTATTTTTTAAACTTTCAAATGTATCACTCTCTGTGACAAGCCTCCTGTTTCTCCCATGACCACATATCTTATAAAGCTTAAAAGCTTGTTATGTAGGAAGCAGTTATTCCTTCTGTTTTTACACCATCAATGTTAATAAAATCATTCCAACTACTTTATTAAAGAGACTCTCTTTGCCAATGATAATACATTGAGATTGTGTTCTTCCCATTTTTTGTTTCAAGGGTGGGTTTTGGGGGAGTTCATGAACCTTCTGATATTACAGGCTGAATTTTGTCTGTAAGTGTAATTCTCTCCATAACTCTCCATAGCTTTCATTCAGTTCTTAAAGATTTTGTCTCCAAAATGTTAAGAATCACTGGTTTAGTGGGTGAATGTGTAGTGTGAATCTTTAAAGTTGAAAATCTCCTATATGTTCCTATTATAAATTCATCATGTATTCACGATCTTTTTTTTTTTTTAAAGATTCAATTGCTTTTGGACCATTAGAAATCATTTGCCGTCTTCTTTATTATGGAGACCATATACATTTAAGTACATTTTCAGTGTATCAAGAGACACTCTTTCTGATTTACCTAAATAACTTTTTTTTTCTTTTTTACAGAGAAAGTATACGGTATTGCTAAAAGAGTCCTGAATAGAATCAGAAGGTTCTGCTCTGAGCCCAGTTTTCACTTCGACTGGCTTATATGACCTTGAGTAAAGTCACCTTAGCTCTTGGGGCTTTTGTTCTCTCATGTGGAAAATGCGTGAATGAAAAGAGTGGCTTGGAGTCCAGTACATGATATGCATTCATGTGGAGACTTCACTCAGGATCTCTGAAAGAGTTGTGGGTGTGGGGCTGAGGCTTTCCAGAAGAGGGAAGGACAATCCATTCTCTCTGTCATCAGGTGCTTATTTTACTGACTGTTGTCCAAATGCTATTATCCTAACATTGTCCAATTTGTATGGGCAGCTGTGCCTCTGTCTTTCTCTTTCATCAGTAAGTTGAAGTAACATGATTCATTATTATCATTTTCTTTACACTCAGACAGTTGCTGGAGAAATTTGATGTCTCACTTGTCTAAAAATTTTCCAAAGTATCTGTGACTTTAGGATTGAAACAAAGATGGACATAATAGTACATCTGGAACACTGTAGCATAAACTACTCATAAAGTTCTAATGCACCATTGTTATTGTGTATTTAACCATTGTTCAACTAGTTTGTGTCATCTTCACTTTCTTAATCACATTTAAACTATCAGGTTTAAAACACAGAATTTCTTATTTTTCACATTTTAAAGTTCCTATAGTGATCTCACATAATTTTTTTAATGAGAGAGTCAACATGGTATTGTACCAAATATAAGGTCTGTTCTAATCTGGCTCTATCCTTTCCTGGATTTGAACCCTGGCCAGTTGGTGATTAAAAAGAACCATGCATGACTCAAAAGAGTGACAGGCTGGTTTCCTCTCTCGCACTTAGAAAACAAGAAATTGGCTCTTTGCCTTGTCAGCTCTCTTGCTTTAGACAGGCATCTCATTGTTCTTTGACTGTTTGATTGCCACCTGCCTCAGCTCTCCTGGAGACCTGTGACTGGCTGCATTTTACAGTCATCATAGCATATGTACACATTAAACACTTTGGAATTAAAAAAAAATACTTTCAAAGACCAATGTCCAGGAATCGGAAACTGACTGAAAAATCTTAAATAACCACAGGTCATCATTCTGGGTGATTACAGTGGTATTTGTATTTTCAGCTTAAGTGAAGCTACATACCTTGCTGGTCACTAAATATCATGAGAGCAAAAGCTATTAATGTCACAGAAAAATGTCATGAATTATATTAAAAGGTTTGGACTATTTTCCAAGGTAAAATATGAGTGGCAATTGGTTACATATTCATGTGTTATAAAAAGGGATCATTTATAGGCAGGCTAAAGGGTTTTTGTTGTAAAAATGTCTATCTTAGTTTTTCTTTTTAAAATGTAAATACGGAAGACTTTTATTTCTTGATATTTACTTGGAATTTTGTACCTAGTATTTATATAGCATATGAAGAATTTATTAAAGCAGAAGATAAATAAAGGAAATTGAAAGAATGTGTTCAAAACTCATATCTGGGTCTCGTTTATTTGACAAAAATACTTTCTAAACACGATCAACATTATACTCTTGAATCTCTTACATGTGTATAAGGCTACACAATGTTCAAGGTGCTTCTGTGCAATTAATTTCAATTGATCCTTGCTTCATATTTTCCCTCAATTAATATGCAATTAAACCAAGACAGAGTTTAAAGGACTAATACATGACAGACATGACTAATAATGTAATAATAATAATGACCTAACTTTATTGGCAAATGCTATATTTCAGGCATTATGATGAGAACTTTACATCTAATATCTCATTTAATCCTCACACTAACCCTAGGAGGTAGGCATAATATTATTATTACTCTTAATCTTATTTTACAGGGTTTAGCTAATAAATGTCAGAGTGATTTTAACCCAGGCAGTCTCATTCCAGAACCCTCATACACTTTTAATCATGATGCTGTACAGAATATATTTACTAAGATTTTTTTCTCCTTTCTTTTCTTCTTTCACCTTACTACCTTTTCCCCTCCTCTTGCCACTAATGCTGAGGGAAAAAAAAAAAAGACGAAAAATGTAACCCCATAGCTAGGCTTTGGAGTAGGGATTCATGCTTTCCTCCATTAGCAGAATTAACTGGAATGGGATACAGAGTGAGAAAATTCTTCCAACAACTTACAAGATCCAAGGCGGCTGCCAAGATCGAAGCATCAGGAATTGTGCCTGGCTCACAGCAGTTTAACAGAAATTGAAAGCGCTTCATGCCTTGTCGGATTGCTCCAAGATTCACCACATTTTTGCTTTTTCCACCATCTTGGTTGGAAGACAGATGGTCATCAAAACTGTGGCAACCTGTAGGGGTTTTCCCATGTTGGAGGAATGAAGGAGAGAGAGTGTAATGGTTGTAGATTAAAAAAGAGCTTTGAAGTTTCAACAATGCAGAATTTTCTGTAGTGTTGGCCTAAGAACTTTTTCTGAACTACACTTCCCTCCTCTCTATCTAATGCTTGATTTGGACACCTTGACTTTTAGGAATCTGATGACACATAGCATATGTAAATAAGGGGTCTTATATAACTATTTTAATATAGGGTCTGATCCATAGAGAACAGACTTGTGGTTGCCAAGGGGGAGGGGTGGGTGAGGGAGGGATGGATTGGGAGTTAGGGATTAGCAGATGCAAACTATTATATATAGAATGGATAAACAACAAGGTCCTACTGTATAGCACAGGGAACTATATTCAATATCCTGTGATAATCCATAATGGAAAAGAATGTGAAAAAGAATGTATATATATATATATATATATATACACATATGTATACATATATGTATATATGTATGAATGTATATATATATGAATCACTTTGCTGTATAACAGAAGTTAACACAACATTGTAAATCAACTATGCAGCAACAAATTTTAAAAATTAAAAATTAAAAAAATAGATAAATATAGGGTCTGATCATTTTGCTTTCAGGTCTCTTCTCTAATACTGCTAAGAGGATTATTTAAGATGATTCTGCCTGTAACTAACTTCTGTTTTTATGGAAGATGCAAAATCACTGTGCAATTTCAGATCTGTTACAAAAAACTGATATCAAAGACAGTATCTTGATATCTTAGTTACAATGCAAAGAATCACTTATTATTAGAGTTGTAAAGGACTTGAGAGGTTGGTCATTTAATGCCAGGATTTCCAAACCTGCCTGTGCATCAGAATTATCTGGGCAGTTTTTGAATCTTATTCAGAAGTTCAGAACCAGAGTCTCTGAAAGAGGAGTATAAGAATGTGTGCTTTGTAAAGACTCACAGATGATAAGGATGCAGCCAGCCTGACCCCACACGGTGGTCAGAGGTTTAGGAACCACTGATTCATTCTCACTTATTTTTCCATAGTTAAACTGCATACGAATGAGAATCAGTCTAGAGCTTCTTAAAATGCAGATTATCAGATCTCATCACTAGAGATTTGGATTCCATAGGTCTGCAGGCTATGTATATTTTTAACAAACATGCCACATGATTTTAATACAGAAAGTCTAAGGATCACACATTAAGGAAGAATAATACAAAGCATTGTTTTTCATTTCTTTTAACCCCAGGTACGTTTTTAAAAACCTACGTATCTCATAACTTTTCTATAGTTTCTAGTATGTATATATATATATACACATATACATATATAATATTTAGTTTATCTTATATAATGTTATAATATTGAATATAGTTTTAAACACCAAGCCCAAATTACTTCCCATGACTCTGAAATGTACTTTCAGCACCTAAGAATATAACCCTTGATTTAGTGCTTGGCTTAATGTGTGCTGACACCATTCATTTGCGATGTTGCCAACTCCAGGTCCTCACTAAGTCACAGATCCCATTACAGGAGACGGCTTTCTCACCTCTTCTGACAAAAATACCTTGATACCTCCCACCCACTGTCCCACTTTCCCACTTGCTGCCTAAACACAGAAAAAGTGGCCCTCTTAGCCTTTGCTCTCAACTAAGGTGCCCTATACGCAAGCAGGTCATGATTGGTGGTTGCAGATGTATGGTGAATAATTTGCTCCTATTAATAAACACTAATGTTCACAAATTTGTATTTAAAAATCAGATCCAGAGTTGGATGTACCCCTTTAATAATTTGCATTCTTTGTAAATAAAAGGGTGATATTTACAATTATGAGCTTGGTTTACCATGAGAGTGTGTACTAGTGGAACAAGGTGAGCACCTGTTCTTTTAGAAAACACATCCTTTGGAAGCAGTTCAAGCTTGGGGAAAATATTCCTTTGGACTTTATTACCACAAGATAAAAAATTATGGCATGAGGCCTAAACCAAGATGGCGGAGGAGAAAGACTTGCTCTCACTCCCTCTTGTGAGAACACCAGAATCACAACTAGCTGTTGGACAATCATCGACAGGAAGACACTGGAACTCACCAAAAAAGATACCCCACATCCAAAGACAAAGGAGAAGCCACAATGATACAATAGGAGGGGCACAATCACAGCAAAATCAAATCCCAGAACTGCTGGGTGGGTGACTCACAGACTGGGCAACACTTACACCACAGAAGTCCACTCACTGGAGTGAAGGTTCTGAGCCCCACATCAGGTTTCCCAACCTGGGGGTCCAGCAACGGGAGGAGGAATTCCTAGAGAA
The DNA here is from genome assembly GCF_025265405.1 of Mesoplodon densirostris. NCBI lineage: Eukaryota > Metazoa > Chordata > Mammalia > Artiodactyla > Ziphiidae > Mesoplodon > Mesoplodon densirostris. The sequence continues at coordinate 27,883,663 of NC_082668.1, forward strand.
TCAGACTTTGAAACCTAGTGGGATATGATTACAGAACTTTGACCGGACTGGGGGAAACAGAGACTCCACTCTTGGAGGGCACACACAAAGTAGTGTGTGCATCGGGACCCAGGGGAAGGAGCAGTGACCCCAGGGGAGACTGAACCAGACCTACCTGCTAGTGTTGGAGGGTGTCCTGCAGAGGCGAGGGGTGGCTGTGGCTCACCGTGGGGACAAGAACACTGTCAGCAGAAGTTCTGGAAAGTACTCCTTGGTGTGAGCCCTCCCAGAGGCTGCCATTAGCACACTAAAGAGCCCAAATAGGCTCCAGTGTTGGGTTGCCTCAGGCCAAACAACCAACAGGGAGGGAACACAGCCCCACCCATCAGCACTCAAGCGGATTAAAGTTTTACTGAGCTCTGCCCACCAGAGTAACACCCAGCTCTACCCACCACCAGTCCCTCCCATCAGGAAACCTGCACAGGCCTCTTAGATAGCCTCATCCACCAGAGGGCAGAGAGCAGAAGCAAGAAGAACTACAATCCTGCAGCCTGTGGAACAAAAACCACATTCACAGAAAGATAGACAAGATGAAAAGGCAGAGGGCTATGTATCAGATGAAGGAACAAGATAAAACCCCAGAAAAACAACTAAATGAAGTGGAGATAGGCAACCTTCCAGAAAAAGAATTCAGAATAATGATAGTGAAGATGATCCAGGACCTCGGACAAACAATGGAGGCAAAGATCGAGAAGATGCAAGAAATGTTTAACAAAAGCCTAGAAGAATTAAAGAACAAACAAACAGAGATGAACAATACAATAACTGAAATGAAAACTACACTAGAAGGAATGAATAACAGAATAACTGAGGCAGAAGAATGGATAAGTGACCTGGAAGACAGAATGGTGGAATTCACTGCTGCAGAAGAGAATAAAGAAAAAAGAATGAAAAGAAATGAAGACAGCCTAAGAGACCTCTGGGACAACATTAAACGCAACAACATTCGCATTATAAGAGTCCCAGAAGGAGAAGAGAGACAGAAAGGACCCAAGAAAATATTTGAAGAGATTATAGTTGAAAACTTCCTTAACATGGGAAACAAAAAAGCCACCCAAGTCCAGGAAGCGCAGTGAGTCCCACACAGGATAAACCCAAGGAGAAACACGCCCAGACACATAGTAATCAAATGAGCAAAAATTAAAGACAAAGAAAGATTACTGAAAGCAGCAAGGGAAAAATGACAGATAACATACAAGGGAACTCCCATAAGGTTAACAGCTGATTTCTCAGCAGAAATTCTACAACCCAGAACGTAAACTGATGAAAAGGAAGAACCTACAACCAAGATTACTCTACCCGGCAAGGATCTCATTCAGATTCGATGGAGAAATCAAAAGTTTTACAGACAATCAAAAGCTAAGAGAATTCAGCACCACTAAACCAGCTCTACAACAAATGCTAAAGGAACTTCTCTAAGTGGTAAACACAAGAGAAGAAAAGGGCCTACAAAAACAAACCCAAAACAATTAAGAAAATGGTCATAGGAACATACATATAGATAATTACCTTAAACATGAATGGATTAAATGCTCGAACCAAAAGACACAGGCTTGCTGAATGGATACAAAAACAAGATCCATATATATGCTGTCTACAAGAGATCCACTTCAGACCTAGGGATGCATACAGACTGAAAGTGAAGGGTTGGAAAAAGATATTCCATGCAAAAGGAAGCTGGAGGGCTTCCCTGGTGGCGCAGTGGTTGACAGTCCGCCTGCCAATGCAGGCGACACGGGTTCGTGCCCTGGACCGGGAAGATCCCACATGCCGTGGAGCGGCTGGGCCCGTGAGCCATGGCCGCTGAGCCTGTGCGTCCGGAGCCTGTGCTCCGCAACGGGAGGGGCCCCAGCAGTGAGAGGCCCGTGTACAGCAAAAAAAAAGGAAGCTGGAGTAGCAATACTCATATCGGATAAAACAGACCTTAAAATAAAGAATGTTAGGGTTTCCCTGCTGGCGCAGTGGTTGAGAATCCGCCTGCCGAAGCAAGGGACACGGGTTTGTGCCCTGGTCCAGGAAGATCCTACATGCCACAGAGCGGCTGGGCCTGTGAGCCATGGCAGCTGAGCCTGTGCATCTGGAACCTGTGCTCCGCAAGGGGAGAGGTCACAACAGTGAGAGGCCTGCATACCGCAAGAAAAAATAAATAAATAAATAAAGAATGTTATAAGAGACAAGGAAGGACACTACATAATGATCAAGGGATCAAACCAAGAAGAAGATATAACAATTATAAATATATATGCACCCAACACAGGAGCACCTCAATACATAAGGCAACTGTTAACAGCTGTAAAAGAGGTAATAGACAGTAACACAATAATAGTGGGCCAGACTTTCACACCTCACTTACACCAATGGACAGATCATCCAAAATGAAAATAAATAAGGAAACAGAAGCTTTAAATGACACAATAGACCAGATAGATTTAATTGATATTTATAGGACATTCCATCCAAAAACAGCAGATTACACTTTCTTCTCAAGTGCACATGGAACATTCTCCAGGACAGATCACATCTTGGGTCACAGATCAAGCCTCAGTAAATTTAAGAAAACTGAAATCATATTAAGCATCTTTTCTGACCACAACGCTATGAGACTAGATATCAATTACAGGGGAAAAAAGTAAAAAACACAAACACATTGAGGCTAAACAATACATTACTAAATTACCAAGAGATCACTGAAGAAGTCAAAGAGGAAATCAAAAAATACCTAGAGACAAATGACAATGAAAACTCGACAATCCAAAACCTATGGGATGCAGCAAAAGCAGTTCTAAGAGGGAAGTTTATAGCTGTACAAGCCTACCTCAAGAAACAAGAGAAGTCTCAAGTAAACAATCTCACCTTACAACTAAAGGAACTGGAGAAAGAAGAACAAACAAAACCCAAAGTTAGCAGAAGGAAAGAAATCATAAAGATCAGAGCAGAAATAAATGAAATAGAAACAAAGAAAACAGTAGCAAATATTAATAAAACCAAAAGCTGGCTCACTGAGAAGATAAACAACACTGATAAACCATTAGCCAGACTCATCAAGAAAAAGAGGGAGAGGACTCAAATCAATAAAATTAGAAATGAAAAAGGAGAAGTTACAGCAGACACTGCAGAAGTACAAGGCATCCTAAGAGACTACTACAAGCAACTCTATGCCAATAAAATGGACAACCTGGAAGAAATGGACAAATTCTTAGAAAGGTATAACCTTCCAAGACTGAACCAGGAATAGAAAATATGAACAGACCAATCACAAGTAATGAAATTAATACTGTAATTAAAAATCTTCCAACAAACAAAAGTCCAGGACCAGATGGCTTCACAGGTGAATTTTATCAAACACATAGTGAAGAGCTAACACCCATCCTTCTCAAACTCTTCCAAAAATTGCAGAGAAAGGAACACTCCTACACTAATTCTATGAGGCCACCATCACCCTGACACCAAAACCAGACAAATATACTACAAAAAAGAAAATTACAGACCAATATCACTGATGAATATAGATGCAAAAATCCTCAACAAAATACTAGCAAACAGAATCCAACAACACATTAAAAGTATCATACAACTTAATCAAGTGGGATTTATCCCGGGGATGCAAGGATGCTTCAATATACACAAATCAATCAATGTGATACACCATATTAAGAAACTGAAGAATAAAAACCATATGATCATCTCAATAGATGCAGAAAAAGCTTCTGACAAAATTGAACACCCATTTATGATAAAAACTCTCCAGAAAGTGGGCATAGAGGGAAATGACCTCAACATAATAAAGGCCATATATGACAATCCCACAGCAAGCATCATTCTCAATGGTGAAAAACTGAAAGCATTTCCTCTAAGATCAGGAATGAGACAAGGATGTCCACTCTCACTGCTATTATTCAACATAGTTGTGGAAGGCCTAGGCATGGCAATCAGAGAAGAAAAAGAAATAAAAGGAATACAAATTGGAAAAGAAGAAGTAAAACTGTCACTGTTTGCAGATGACATGATACTACACATAGAGAATCCTAAAGATGCCAACAGAAAACTACTAGAGTTAATCAATGAATTTGGTAAAGTTTCAGGATACAAAATTAATGCACAGAAATCTCTTGCATTCCTATACACTAATGATGAAAAATCTTAAAGAGAAATTAAGGAAACACTCCCATTTACCACTGCAACAAAAAGGATAAAATACCTAGGAATAAACCTACCTAGGGAGACAAAAGACCTGTATGCAGAAAACTATAAGACACTGATGAAAGAAATTAAAGATGATACCAACAGTTGGAGAGATACACCATGTTCTTGAATTGGAAGAATCAATATTGTGAAAATGACTCTACTACCCAAAGCAATCTACAGATTCAATGTAATCCCTATTAAATTACCAATGGCAATTTTTACAGAACTAGAACAAAAAATCTTAAAATTTGTATGGCAACACAAAAGACCCCAAATAGTCAAAGCAGTCTTGAGGGGAAAAAAAACAGAGCTGGAGGAATCAGACTCCCTGACTTCAGACTATACTACAAAGCTACAGTAATCAAGACAATATGGTACTGGCACAAAAACAGAAACATAGATCAATGGAACAAGACAGAAAGCCCAGAGGTAAACCCATGCACCTATGGTCAACTAAGCTATGACAAAGGAGGCAAGGATATACAATGGAGAAAAAACAGTCTCTTCAATAAGTGGTGCTTGGAAAACTGGACAGCTACATGTAAAAGAATGAAATTAGAACACTCCTAACACCATACACAAGAATAAACTCAAAATGGATTAGAGACCTAAATGTAAGACCAGACACTGTAAAACTCTTAGAGGAAAACATAGGAAGCACACTCTTTGACATAAATCACAGCAAGATCTTTTTTGATCCACCTCCTAGAGTAATGGAAATAAAAACAAAAATAAACAAATGGGACCTAATGAAACTTAAAAGCTTTTGCACAGCAAAGGAAACCATAAACAAGATGAAAAGATAACCCTTAGAATGGGAGAAAATATTTACAAATGAATCAATGGACAAAGGATTAATCTCCAAAATATATAAATAGCTCATGCACTTCAATATTAAAAAAACAAACAACCCAATCCAAAAATGGGCAGAAGACCTAAATAGACATTTCTCCAAAGAAGATATACAGATGGCCAAGAAGCACATGAAAAGCTGCTCAACATCACTAATTATTAGAGAAATGCAAATCAAAAGTAAAATGAGGTATCACCTCACACCAGTTAGAATGGGCTTCATCAGAAAATCTACAAACAACAAATGCTGGAGAGGGTGTGGAGAAAAGCGAACCCTCTTGCACTGTTGGTGGGACTGTAAATTGATACAGCCACTATGGAGAAAAACATGGAGGTTCCTTAAAAAACTAAAAATAGAATTACCATATGATCTGGCAATCCCACTACTCAGCCTATACCCAGAGAAAACCACAATTCAAAAAGACACATGCACCTCAATGTTCATTGCAGCACTATTTACAATAGCCAGGTCATGGAAGCAACCTAAATGCCCATCGACAGACAAATGGATAAAGAAGATGTGGTACATATATACAATGGAATATTACTAAGCCATAAAAAGGAACGAAACTGGGTCATTTGTTGAGACGTGGATGGATCTAGAGAATGTCATACAGAGTGAAGTAAGTCAGAAAGAGAAAAACAAATATCGTATATTAACACATATATGTGGAAACTAGAAAAATGGTACAGATGAACCCGTTTGCAGGGCAGAAATTGAGACACAGATGTCGAGAACAAATGTATGGACACCAAGGGTGGAAAGCCGCCGGGGTGTGGGGGTGGTGGTGTGATGAATTGGGAGATTGGGATTGACATGTATACAGTGATGTGTATAAAACTGATGACTAATAAGAATCTGTTGTATAAAAAAAAAATAGAGAAAACCTATTTATTAGGTTTATAGACACGTGTGTAATTAAAAAAAAACCACTACTGTTACCTTGAAAAAAAATAAGACTATACATTTTCCTGTAAACACAGCTTTAGTCACATCCAAGTTTTGGTATGTAATATTTTTATTATCATTCTGTTCAAATTATTTTTTAACTCCAAATTGTGATTTGTTTTTTGGGGGGTTACTTAGAAGTAGTGTATTTCATAACTTCTAGTTACTTTTTTGTTACTGATTTGTAGCTTAACCACAAGTCAAGAGACACACTTTGTATAATTTTAATACTTTGAAATTTGTTAAAATTTGCCTTATAGCACAATATGGTCAGTTTTAAAAATGTTCCCAGTGTGCTTGAAAAATAATTTGTAATTTAAAGTTTTGGAGTATAGTGACTATATATCTGCTTGTTGAATCAAATTTGCTGCTTACATTATTTTTTTTATATCCTTACTAACTTTTTTGGGGGGAGTGTCTACTGGTTCTGAAAGAGGTATCCTCTATCAGTGAATGACAGCAGTATGTTAAATCTCCTATTATGATAGTGAATTTGTCTATTTTTTCCTTGTAGCTCTGTTGCTCTACATAATTTGAAGTTAAGTGCATACAAATTTAAAATTTCCTGGTAAATTGAAAAAGAAATATATGGCATGAAAATAATTACCAATTCCTGGTGAACAACTTTTCAAATGTCTCAGCATCATACTGAAATATGTAGGTGTGAAATGGTATGGTGTCTGGAATTTGTTCCATAACACATTAAAAAAAAATAAGATGAAGCAAGTTGGAAAAATGTTTATCATTATTCCAAGTGGGCAATGGATATTTGGTATCCCTTGGGTCCTTTTTACTCTTTGTCTATGTTTGAAAATTTTCATAAGCACAAAAATGGCTCAGAGGGGCTTCCCTGGTGGCACAGTGGTTGAGAGTCCGCCTGCCGATGCAGGGGACATGGGTTCGTGCCCCTGTCCGGGAAGATCCCACGTGCCGCGGAGCGGCTGGGCCCGTGAGCCATGGCTGCTGAGCCTGCGCGTCGGGAGCCTGTGCTCCGCAACGGGAGAGGCCACAACAGTGAGAGGCCCGCGTACAGCAAAAAAAAAAAAAAAAAAAAAAAAAAAAAAATGGCTCAGAGGCTTCCCTGGTGGCGCAGTGGTTAGGAATCTGCCTGCCACTGCAGCGGACTTGAGTTCGAACCCTGGTCCGGGAAGATCCCACATGCCGCGGAGCAACTAATCCCCTGTGCCACAACCACTGAGCCTGTGCTCTAGAGCCTGTAAGCCACAGCTACTGAAGCCCGCGCGCCTAGAGCCCGTGCTGTGCAACAAGAGAAGCCACCACAATGAGAAGCCCACACACCGCAATGAAGCGTAGCCCCTGCTCGCCACAACTAGAGAAAGCCCATGTGCAGCAACAAAGACCCAACGCAGCCAAAAATGAAATAAACTAAGTAATTAAAAAAAAACCAACAAGGTCCTACTCTATAGCACAGGGAACTATATTCAATATCCTGTGACAAACCCATAATGGAAAAGAATATGAAAAAGAATGTATATATATATGTATAACTGAATCACTTTGCTGTACAGCAGAAATTAATACAACATTGTAAATCAACTATACTTCAACAAAATAAAATTTTTTTAAAAGCTCAGATTATAATTAAAATATTATTAACAACATTTCCCATATTTCATTCCTTATGGGTACATTTCCTTTTCAGGTACAAATATTCCATATTGAAAATTCCATATTCAACAACTTCAGTATTTTTTTTCCATTTAGTATAGCGTATTTTGTATTAAATGCAAAAGGAAGTAGCACAAGAAGAATCTAAAGGTGGAAAAAATTCATAAGACAGAACTTCAAATGGTATACAGAAGGTAAAGCTAGAAACTACAAATAAGGAACAAATGTTTCTTGGACAATGCTGTTTCCAGACAGCTGCCTTTCAAAATACTACTCTATTTACTCACTGGACATTACCAAAGCTATCAGAACAGGTAACTCTTGTTATTTTTCCTATCTATATATCACTTTATTAATCATTTATGTACAGCCCTTTGATAGATACACATATCACAGGAAATCTCATCCATTAAAAAAAATTATAACCTTAATAGTACCTAAACTTAAACCTTGAATTTAAGATAGATCCCAAGTAATATTTTTCTTTTTAGTGAATCCAGTTGTTTTATTATTTCATACTATAATTAAGATTTAAGATACATTAAGTGATAACTAAAATTTGTAATAGAACTAATACATAAGACAGGATGAATGGTAAAAAAAATTTATTCTTATTTAACCAATTTATTAAAAACAGTTGTCATCATTTTATTAAAGGAAGCATTAAGAATAAGTATCCCACCATTTTTCCAATATTTTTGACAAGCTAATTAATTCTAAAAGAAATGTATTCAATATTACTAAAGAAAGTGTCACTTTGACTGAAAGAACTTCAGAAACAATGCAGTTAAAGAGTATAAATAAAATAATTAAGAGAAAAGTGATCAAAATAATCTTTGTCAGCAAGAACCTCTTCTGTGAAGAATCATTCACAGAATGATGTACACTTATTACAGGTAAGAAGATCAGCAGAATCCTACGAGCCCAGGACATAAGGATCACGTTGTAAGTAAAAGCTATTTACAATGGAAAATTTCCATTGTATCTATAAAGCATTAATAGATAACAATATATTTACTAACTTTTTGAGCACTTAGTATGTGCCAAGTACTATATGAAATATTTTATAATTTATTTAAAAAAAATTTGTAACGGTCATGTAAGATAGATCTTTAAAGATAATTAAAAAGAGAGAGAGAGAGAATGAGAGAGAATAGAGACAGAAAGATAAAGAGAAAAGGGACAGGTTAAGTAGCCTAGTCTAAGTTCATGCAACAGAAAGTGATAAACTCAGAATTCAAATCCAAACCTAGTGACAACCAGCCTGTACTCTTACCACTCTGCTACACTGTGTCTCTAGAATACCTGAATGTTTATGTTGAAAGAGTTCAGACCTTTACATACTGCTGAAGGTAGTGATTATGTCAGGAAAACTACTGTAATAAATAAATCAACACTGTACATGTTACAAACTGATTGTCAAGTTGTACCCTGCTGACATTTCACATTGTAATACTGAAAGAAATGTTGAAAAGTAATTTGCCTATAAAAGGTACCTCTTCTATATCAATCTTTTATATAAACTTACTAGAATGTAAGGATGCCTCTTGGCTTCCTTGGCCATGATTAATTTTTTAGTCTCAGTACGTTTTAGTTGCATTTATTTACTATTTTTTTAACATTAAATTTACTGAGGTATGATTTACTTAGAATGCATTTTTAAAAAGCTGTTAAATCCCAAAGGAGCATTTCAAAATCTAGTATTTCTTTAAGCAGCATTTTCCATACAGTTTATGGCAGAGCTGAGCACAAAGATATTCAGTAAGTTTTGCTGATCAGCTGAAAAAAAAAAAACAAAAAACATTGCTTTACTGAAATATCTTCCCTCATATAGAGATATCATGATTTCTAAAATAAAATATTCTTAGTGAATAGAAAAATATAGAAGAAAAAGATAGCTGGTCTGTGAATGTAATTTCAGTTCTGTGTAAGAAAACGATAGCTGGTCTGTGATTGTAATTTCAGTTCTGTTAAATGTTCAGCAGATGTATTTTTCATTTGTTGAATAATTTTTTAGATTGAAAAATTTCTATCACCTATTGCATTTTATCTTAGCTTAGTGAAGTTCAGGTACTACATTGAAATTGAGGGTAAGAACGTTGCATATTTGCTTTCTTTAACAACTTTAAAGAAGGAAACAAAGTATGCAATTAAATGAAAATAATTTAAATTTGAAGGAAAAAAGACAATGCATCTATAATGGATGCATGGGGATCATTTATTCACAGATTGCAAAGTAAAAAAGAAAGAAAGAAGCAAAAGCAGGCTCAAAGTTAGAAAGATATTCACAAGGTCAAGGATGGTAGTTGTTGCAAAATACAATGTTCTTAGATTAGCAGATAATGTTCTTTTGGTTTTTTAGAATAGCTGGGGATACCTGTCTTTTGCGAGAGATTCTGAAAGAGTTAACTCACAGAATACCTTTTATAATTTTTAACAAGCCAGAGATCGTGGACAAAGAATGATGATGTACAAGCCATCTTCTTTTGCCAGTCCAAAGCACAAAAAATATTCCAAAATCAGTCCTAGATTTTATCATTTTGTCTTCTAGACACACAGGAGGAAACTGCCTGTATTATAGGTATTGTTGACACAAACTCATCCTAGACTCAAGCTGTATGAATATTCTGTATCAGGGTCTTTTCTATTTGTGAATGGAATATAAAAACTATGTGAAACAATAGTTGAAATCTGTAAGAACAGTGGATGAGGAAAACTCAAAATCCAGAATGAACTAAGTGTTATGAAACAATAATGATAACGTATTTGGAACAAGAGTAAGAGTAAAAATATTGACCTATTACTTGAAGAAGGGAGTGTAAGGAAATCAAAGGAGGGTAAACAACTCAATTATGCTTTCATCCTTTCTACTAAGGAGAAAAATTCACAGATGGGAGAGTACAGAAAAGCTTCATTAAAAAGGCACCAAATGCGGGCTTCCCTGGTGGCACAGTGGTTAAGAATCTGCCTGCCAATGCACGGTAAACAGGTTTGAGCCCTGGTCCGGGAAGATCCCACATGCCGTGGAGCAACTAAGCCCATATGCCACAACTATTGAGCCTGCGCTCTAGAGCCCGTGAGCCACAACTACTAAGCCCACGTGCCACAACTACTGAAGCCCACGTGCCTAGAGCCCGTGCTCCACAACAAGAGAAGCCACCGTAATGAGAAGCCTGCTCACTGCAAGGAAGAGTAGCCCCCGCTCACAGCAACTAGAGAATGCCCGTGCACAGCAACGAAGACGCAACACAGCCAAAAATAAACAAACAAACAAACAAACAAACAAATAAAGGCACCAAATGTGAAAGACCTTAGTTTCTGAGTTTAAGCCCCAGTTCCATTAAATTACACTCCAGTGCACAGAAATGACCTGGAGATGCTATCACAGTACTAGTCAAATGACATCCAGCTAACACAGCACATACCTAGAGAACATACTTTAGTTCCATACTTCATTCTTAAAGAACCACCACAAAAATGTCTTTATAACACCGACAGTTTTGAACACTAGATATATCTCTAAAATATCATGAGTGGAAAGAGTGCAAGAGGATTGAAAATGACAAAGGTCCCAATTATTAGGAAGATTCTTGAAACCATAGACTAATAAGCCTGATGTGTGTCCTAGCCAAATTCTGTAAGAGAGAATTGGATAGGGAAGAACATTAAAAAAAACAACACAGAAGTAATCATAGACACCACTGTAGTTTACTGAAGAAGACAGCGTGTTGAACTGTTACATTCCTCCTTTTGACAGAGTTATAAAGATATCAGTGAGATAATTTTTTAGTAAAGTCTAACGATGTTTTTTGTATAAAGTAGGAAAGTGCTTGCTGATCACTAGTAAATGAAATGTATGGTTGGCTGAAAAACTGTACCCACAAATTGTTAATCAATAAAAGTCAACTACATGTGCTCTAGGAGCTATTTCTTTGTATTTGTCCTGCTTTGTGAGAATATCAACAACTTGGATGAAAATAGGGAAATGTGTATGTCTCTGATGATGGATTTTTATAGCACAATTGTAGAGAAGAAAAGATTCAGAATTCCTGGACAAGTGGCTTAACTACCCCCAAGTTAATGAAACAATACATTTTATTTATTTTGAGATGAAGAATGAATAAGGGCTACATCAAAGTAATGCATGATATTTGTTCATGTGAAGGACAGGTGGCAAAAGTTAATCCAAAATTCAATACAAACCAACTCTGTGATGTGAAAACAGATAATTCAGTCTTAAATTGTGTTCATCCACTGGCTGTATCCCTGGGAGCTTAACAGTTACACTATCTATTACACTGATTAAAGTCAAATAGTGCATTGCATTCCATCTGAAGCACCATATTCTGTAAAGCACATCATCTAATGAGAATACATAGTAAAATGAAATCAGGTTGGTGATGGATCTAGAGACTCTTCTATGTAAGGGAAACAAAAGGAATCAACAATATTTAATGACCAGAAGTGAGATCAAAAGAGAGAACAGGAAATAGATAATAGGTGAAACTGGCATTATGTGGGTATGAGTGTGCGTGTGTGTGTGGCTACAGATGTCATGACTAGGACTAGTGAGTCAAATTTATGGATAAGTATATTTTCAGCACATAAGGAAAGACTTTCTCACAATGAAAGCTGTCTAGTTCTGGAACAGGTTGCTTTGTAAAGTAATAAACTTGCCCTTGGTGGAAGTGTTCAGAGGGTGGCCGGCCACCCATCTGGGATACAATGTGCAGAATTCCTAAGTAGATAGGTGGGTGGATAAAAGGATACCTGGAGGTTTTTTTTTTTAGAACTCTCAGATTTTAATAAAGGACAGAAGAGCAGAAGAAAAGGCTGTGTCTTATTCCTTGCACACCCAGGGCCCACTAGGGAATGAGGAACATGGTAGGACTTCCATAAATGTTGCACCAAATTGATAACAAATAGAGAAGCTATAAATAGTAGTACAAACAACACACATGAGAAAGAAATGAGTAAGAAATCAATGCAAATAGAAAGTAGATCATTTTATCTAATCAAATGTTTGTTCTGTGTAATGAAAGTTTCATGTAATTCTTAGGCCAAGTGACATTTACCAAGACGCTTGAAGAAATTCTCCTCTTCGTCTCTCCCATTTTCTATTCCACTCCCTGGTCCACCTTCAGAAAGCTTTACAGCACTAGTGAATTTGACCTGAGAAAAAAAAGGACAGTAGTCAGATAACTCAATTCAAAGGAAATTCTTTGTGTTTATACTAACCTTTACCTTGAAAAATAAGTTGTTTAGAATATAAAGGTCACTTCATTTCTTTTGGCTTCCACATCTGGTTAGTTAGTCTGTATAGTTTATTCCGATGTGACAAAAAAGACATCACTTATAACTATAATTTGAAGGAGAGTCTTGGTCAGAGATTGAAAGTAAAATAATCAGGCCCTATGAAAATAATTTAGTGAACAATTGAGATATTCTTAGAGTTTAATTCTGATAAAGTCCAAACTCAAATTTATGAACAAGTCATATTCATCCTTTACAACCAACACCACAACTGAGAATCAGATGAAAGTAAAAGATAGCCAAATAGAAGATTTAAAATCTCTATGAAAGAACCAGTATAAATGAATTTATAATGTGTACTATAACTAAAGTGCAATAACATGTTCTTTTCCTAACACTTAAAATGTGCTTGTTTACAGCAAAGCAAGGAAGCTATGGACCTCACAGACTCTCAAATACTTGGCCAAATTTTAGTAAAAAGAATATGAAGGAGGAATTATAAATATATCTTCTAAATGTCTTATAAGGTTGCTATAATCTTTTTATAATTCCAAAATATTACTTTAAAAAGAGATAGAAGAAAACTGGTTTTAGTGAGATTCAAAGAAGAAAGAGTATAAGCAAATAATTTGTATATAAAGAAATGTAACTCCTATTACATGCTGAAAATTACAGCAACCAGGCCATGAATCAGCCACAGGGAAGACTCTTATCAGAAACGGATTTCACTAAGAATCACGACCTTTTCCAAACTCCATGCTACTACAATGCTTAACAGTAGAAGCACTTAGTGGGAAAAATCATCCTGAGCTTCTTTATCCTTTTCAAAGGGGAGAATGGTTCAGATGGTAGGAAAATTAGGGAAGGAAAATAAATGGTGTGTGTGTGTGTAAAAGAAATCACTATACAACTATGTGTCCTTGGATAGGAGCCTGAGATGTTAGGATTTCATACATGTATTAAAAGTAGCTGAGAATTAATACCTATATACTTCTCTATATCTGCATTACATTTTTATTTATAGTTTTTGTCACTTTTTTCCTTTCTATGACTGCCTCATACTAAGACATCTTAGTTTCCATAGTTCACTTAAGTTTCCAAAACTTACTTACCTTGAAGAGAATTTCTTCAGCTCCTCCTTATTTGGCCCCTCCAGGTGTTAAGAAGTTCTCAGCCCTGACATTTTTCTATCAGCGACTCCAACATTCTCTTATGTAAGTAATGTCCTGTTTACCTTGGAGCTTTGCCTGATGAAAGAGAGGCGGTCCACAGAGCTGATGTCCAGGAGGTCCTCCACACCATCTGCCAGGCCTGAGAGGGAGGATCGTTTCAGCCAGTTTCCTAGTTAATAATTTTTTAAAAATTAGACCATTATAGCATTTTCTCCCAAATGGATTAAACAAAAAAGTTGGCATGTGCCCAACAAGCAATGAAAGTTACATGACTTGATGTAAATAAAAGTGAAAACAAATTGTCTTCGAAATGTACATGCTTTGAATAAAAACATTCAGTGTTGGACTATAAAATTACATGACTAAATCAGAACAAAAAGAACCCAGGCCTCTTGCATGATTAAAACCGTAATCCATACAGTTCTCTTTGACAGCTTTCACATCTTCCGTTAAGTCCTGTTGATTTTACCTCCTAAGTATCTTTCAAATATGTCTACTTCTCTCCACCTACACGGTCACCACACAGCCATTACTTATACCTGGCGTACAAGGGCAGCTTTCTATCTGGTCCCCCATATCCACTCATGCTCCCTCCAATGTGTTTTCCATGCAGTGATCTTTTAGAAAAAAAGTTTACTTTCTCATGTTATCCCCCTGTTCAACATCCCACCTCGGCTCTGTAGGACTGTAGGATGAAGAGCCAAACTGACCTGCAAGCCCCACACGCTCTGGTCCCTATGGCTTCACCATAGTCATGCAGCCACTCGTCTCAGTTCTTCCATGTCCCTCCCTCCTAATACCTCTGCACATTGTACTGCTACCACCTGGAGTGCTCTCCTTCCTCCTTCTCGAAAGTACCCTGCAGATCTTAATATCTCTTCCTTCAGGAAGCCTTCCCTGATTCCTGCCTCTCCTCCCCCTCATTTAGGTTAGGTCTCATCCTTGCATGCTTTTAGGGCACTATATATACTGCCCTCATAAAATTGATAGTTTGGGGACTTCCCTGGTGGCACAGTGGTTAAGAATCGCCTGCCAATGCAGGGGACACAGGTTCGATCCCTGGCCCGGGAAGATCCCACATGCCACAGAGCAACTAAGCCCATGCGCCGCAACCACTAAGCCTGTGCTCTAGGGCCCAGTGCCACAACTACTGAGCCCGCATGCTGCAACTACTGAAGCCCATGCACCTAGAGCCTGTGCTCCACAACAGGAGAAGCCACCGCAGTGAGAAGCCTGAGCACTGCAACGAAGACCCAATGCAACCAAAAAAATTCATAGTTTGCAACTCTATTTAGTTGTATGATTATCTGCTTTAGTGACTGTCACCCCTAATAGATTGTAAATTCAGCAAAGTCAGGCATTGTGAAATTCTGCTCACCATTTAATCCCTGAATCCTAGCACAGTGTTTGCACACCACAGAAGCTCATAGGAAAGGTTTGAGAAATATCTGCTGAAAAAAATGAATGAATGAATGAGTAAATGAAGGAGTCAGCCGAGGCTTTGTGACTTGAAAGCTTTCCCTTTCTCTACCTTCCCATGAGTTGCTCTGTTTTGATTGTGAGTTGGTTTGAGGACATTGCAGGGAATAAGAGAATCCATAAGATAAATACAGACATACTTTTACCTATGGGGAGTTTAAGCTTCTTTCGGAGGGAAATTCTACGTGACCGAGAGCGGGTACGCCGGTCAGAGGTGGTCCCCGAGTGAGCAGTGGTGCATTCTGAAGTGTCCTGCTCAGACTGGCTGCTGGTGTCACTCGCCGCACTCTGGGATTTGAACATCTTACGCCAGAAATCTTTCCGCCCCATGTTGCCCCCTTGCATTTGTTCATCGCTGAAAGCAAGCAGAGGAGAGGGTTAAACGTCTGAACACATGTGAAATTCTCTTAAATTTCTTTCAACCTCCTGCCAATGACACTGTGGCAAATCGTGCAGGATGATCTTTGATGCGCTGGGATTTAGGAAGAGGCAGAGTGGGAGTGGAAGGAAGGAGGTCAAGCTTGACTCTCTGAGCTCTTCTTGAAAATAGCCATGTCTCAGCTGTCAAGTTGAGGAAATCATTTTTTTCAGCCAGGATATAAGACTAAATATTATTGCAGGTAATTGTCTGCGAGTGTGAGTCATAAAAGCTGAAGCACTTACAGTGTCAGTAAATAATTAACTTTTTTTTTTAAGTTCCCTGGGGGGTGTGCAGTACCGTATCTTATTCCTCCCCCCAACCCCAGGACAGTATAATTCTTGGCCCTAAATAAACTCACAAAAATACTTGAACGAATGAATAAATAAAATGCAATCACCACACCCAGGGGATGCATCATCCCACAATTTTTCACTAAGTAATTTTCATAATGCCTGATTATTTAGCTGTCTTAAGTCAAAGAAACTTAAGGTTTAAAAGTAAAAAACGGTTTCCCTGGTGGCGCAGTGGTTGAGAGTCCGCCTGCCGATGCAGGGGACACAGGTTCGTGCCCCGATCTGGGAGGATCCCACATGCCGCAGAGCAGCTGGGCCCGTGAGCCATGGCCGCTGAGCCTGCGCGTCCGGAGCCTGTGCTCCTCTACACGAGAGGCCACAACAGTGAGAGGCCCGCGTACCGCAAGAAAAAAAAAAAAAAAAATTAGCCTGACTCAATAAGACAAATGGGAACATCTCCAAAGGGATTTTTGACTAGGGCATTCCACAAGAGGAAAAAGACAAGTGGCCAATGGTATGCAGAGTTTAATCTCACTAGGAATTTAAAAAAAAAAAAAAAAAAAAAAAAGGCCAGTTGAAATGAGATCCCTATTTTCACTCATTAACTAGGCAAAGATTAAGGTGGGGTGGGCTGGGAGGGGAAGAAAGCAATGATACTATCATACCGCCATGATGAGAGAATGATTCAACTTTTCTAGAGGGTAATTTTGTAAGATGTTATCTAAAGGCCATGTCTATACCCATGACAAAGAACTTCAATTTCCAGGACGTTATACCAAGGAAATGATGGGACAATATACTAAGATGTAGATACAAGAAGGTCAAATGCTCACTGAGGTTTTTGGTTCAATGTTAAAAAATTGGAAATAATCTAAATGTTTACCTCTAGGGAAAGAGCTGAATAAATTATGCAACTTCCATATGATGGCATCCTCTGTAGTCATTAAAATCCTATTTTCAGAAGACTAGTGATATGGGGTATGTTGATGATATATTGCAAAGTTAAAAGGCACTGATAAAATGGATTAAGCAGGATATCACCAGGTTAATAAAAAAGTACACATGTATGTGTCTTTGTGTAAGCTTGTGTGTACACATGCTCAAATATGTACCCAACATAATACACCAAAATTTACTGTGGTTATCTCTAATTGAAGGTATTTAAACATTTTTTTTCTCTATGCTTTTCCGTGTTTTCCACATTGGACAACTTGAAGAACACATATTATTATACTTTAGTAATTTGGAAAGAAAAGGTTATAGAGAATACTCTAGTAACATGTGATGAAATTTTTTGTGGGGGGGGTGGGTAATGATCTGTTTATAAGCTTTGGGGTTAAATCTGGGATCTACCTAAAATTTGACAGTACTGTGCAAAGCAGTCATTTTGAGGGGATATTTACATGGGGATGCAGATTTTTTCTCTCAAAATCTCATTAGAGTACTAAATACCTTTAATTATTATTTTAATTCAGGACATTCTGTTTATCAAATACGGTGTGAATTTAAATCAGTGTTTTAGAATTTGAATTCCTTGTTATTTTTATCAAATGATCACAGTGTTTGAAGCATTTCTTACCTTTGGGGAATGTGCAACACAGTGATGAATATATATGTGATGACTATAATTGATCAGCTTTACAATAAAATGCCACATCAGCGTTGTCCAATGGGTGTGTATCAATCATGAGTTTCAGAGATATGGGCATAAAAAACTGCTTTTAATATTACTCAGTTAATGTGATTTTTATTTAAAAGGGAAAAAGGAGACACAAAGGGCATGAGGGGGGTAGGGGGAAGAGAAAGTTCTCTGTCTTCTGGCAGAGGAGGAGCCATAATCACCCACCCACCTTTCTCCAGTGCTAAACAGAGGACAAGTGGTGTGCTCATCTCCTGGGCCCACTTGGACCAGGGAAAAGTCCCATGTTTGACATTCTATGACATCCCTCCAAGTGGAAATTTTTATGTAGAGGCATATTAATACACGTATCTTCATTCAAGGGAAAGAACAGATGTGCTAAATGCTGAGAAATCAGGTGGTGTTTACAGAACACTACAGAGAAAGAATCTTTTGCAATCTAGAAAACTTAATCACCTATCAAGGTAGACAGTTTTATGTTTAAATCTAGTTTACCTATTAAATCATTCTTATTATTCAGATTAGCTCAATAGTTATTAGTGTTATTTTGGGAAAAGTCCTCTCTCCTTTTTTGGACAGATTCTGTATGTAAGGACCTTTAACTAGTCTTGTGGTTGGTTATTCAGCTACAGACAGACCTTTACCTTTCACATTAATTTTTTTTCCCCTTAGAGCTTATGTTTGGATTTTTACTATGTCTTTAAAGACGTCCTGAAAGGAAAAACTAAACCTCAGTTTTGAGAATGGAAAATAAAGAAGACAAAGGCTAAATGGTAATTGGGCAAGTCCATTGTTTCATTGACTGACTGTCATTTATTCATTCTTAAAATTAAGTGCCTACATGGGCCAAGCCCCGTCTAGGCATTGGGTCTGTAATGGTAAGTAAAAACTCATGTGGTCCCTGCACCCATGGGGTTGATTTACCTTCTCCTTACTTTTCTCCACCCATTTGAGGGGCAGTTTCTAAGATTTTGAAGGCCTACAAAAACTGTGCAGGCTTTTTGTTCCTTAAAGGTTTTGTTTGCTTGTTGTGGATTACCAAGGTCCTATTTCATGATGGTGATTTCCATGACTATAGAGAGGGCATACTATAAAATCTGGAATACCCTGCAGAATTTCTGGAAGGATAATCATTTAATACTAATTCAGGGTTTGGGGAAGTAGAATGGTATACCTAAAATGATCATATTTTAAATACTGATCACACCACTTGTGGGTAAATAGGTCTCAAAAGAAGAATGAATACAAGTGAGCCTTGCATCGAACTAGACTGTATATTTGGTGTCTACAGTAATCCTCACATTTTCTGAGGGCACTATTTTCATGATGCTTTTGATTTTGTTATTATGAAAAGTAGAGATAAACTGATATCAGAGGGCATTGGAAAGGATCTCAGGAGAGAACCAAGGTGAAAAGGAGAAGAGTCGATGTTCTAGCTAACGCTGGACAGGAGAGTAGATTATCTTCCTTATTTTTGGAAAAGCTTCATTGATTACATTGACAGTCGTAAGTGATTTATAAGTGATTTTAAGCAAGAAAGTGGATGCCATCCCCAGCTCACCTAATACACATGCTAGTTTTCAAGATTAATCTGCAGGACTGTGCATGAAAGGCAGAAGTGGGGTAGAGACTGGCAATGGGAAAGGCAGTGAGGGAGGCTTCCTGGAAGCACGAGGTTGGTTATTTGTGATTTGGGCCCGTAGAGATTAGTGGCTTTGGGAGTGAAAAATAAAGGGCAGAAGCAAGGAGAAGTTCAACAGAAATGAAAAACAAACAGCAACTTGGAAAACAGAATTTCTTCCAGTGGGAGGTGCTCAACCCACTCCATAGGAGACAAAACCAATGCTACTTACTGCTCTGGAGTCT
The DNA here is from genome assembly GCF_025265405.1 of Mesoplodon densirostris. Taxonomy (NCBI): domain Eukaryota; kingdom Metazoa; phylum Chordata; class Mammalia; order Artiodactyla; family Ziphiidae; genus Mesoplodon; species Mesoplodon densirostris. The sequence continues at coordinate 27,903,440 of NC_082668.1, forward strand.
GTGAGGGGCGACCGGACATGAAGCTGCGACATTCCTCAGGTGCAGAGGTCACCTGGCCTTTATCCACAATGCTTCCTGCCTCTGACCTATGCAAATGGTACATTCCACCAATCACAACATAGCAGGACACCACCTCCCAATACTTCATATACTTCATAAAGCAAAACACTTTGTTATAGACAACTCAAATGCCCTGCAAACCCTATACCATCATGAGTCTATGTCGGTATGGAATATATCCTCCCATTTGAGTCATGACCTAGCTACCTTATTGCCTAAGGATACCACCATCATTGCAGACAGAGCCATTAACTACTGGCAAGATTTTAAGTTTAGGTATTTCTTTTAATCTTCATAAGTGGCATTTCTTATATAACAGCCATACAATACATTCATATTTATTAGAAGAAAAAATAATTGGGCATTGCTCAGCAATTTGTCTTTTGCCATGTTAAAAATATTACTTGCTGAACAGGATGATACAGTATCAGTAACTGCTTTTCCTTTCTGGATAAGAATGTAAGTTAGCTATAGAAGGGACCAAAACACAGATAACATTTTACCATGTAATTAAGAGCTATGAAGTGTGGTTCAAGTGTATGAAAGTTTGGGATCAACTGAGCTCTGATTCATACAAAGGCAGCATTTATTTGATGGTAAACTCATTCCTTTTCTAATCTGTTGCTGGGCCACCACCAGTGATATCACTTGTACAAAAAATTATAGTTCCCCCATCCCTGTACTGGAGTTACACACCATGTAGGAACCACATGGACAGTACAATAGAAGATTATATTCTACAGACATAGGCAAACCCTCATATTCAGAGAGCTCAAGCTTCCAACCTTTTACCACCTCCAGGCTTATATTCCGGTTCATTTTCCTCCACCTTTTTCCCTGGTGCCAACTTCTCAGCACTATCAAGCAAAGCACTGAGGGCCACTCTCCTGAAGACATTCCCATGAGCCTCTTTGATAAACTGGACCAGCTGACGGATGTCACAATACAGGCCCTGTTTGGAGGCCAGAAAGAAAGTGCAGGGAAAGATAGCTGTGATTGAATAGTATTCACAGAAAGAGGGCTAGAAGGTAATTCCTTGGATTTAGATGAGCATTGGAATCATAAAAAGAAAGCATATTACTACAGTGAAACCAACGGTATCCTGTCCCTCCATTGTTCCTATGGTAACATTACCAAGAACCTTGCCCATCATCCTTAGTATGGAAAAAGATGGTTACCATGCTTCATATTCAGAAAGTTGGCTGTATCATTAGAAAGACATCAATTTACACTTTTAACCACTGGATTCCAAAGCTTTTAATTTTCTCTCTTAATTGTGACTTCTGAAGAGATATGCCTGCAAAAAAAAGGCAATCAGAATTTTGTCTAGACTAGAGATTTCAGACTCTGTTCAGCTTCTCCAAATTTTCTGCATCATTGTGATAAAATATGCTAAGTCCTCTAGATACTTCCAACAGAGCCTGATATTCAAGGATGATCCATTTTGCTTCACAGACTTAACAAATTATATGTATGTTGTAGCCCATCTGAACATGAGCTTGACTATGGACTTAAGATGACACTATTAAAACCAACATATTAGCGATTCAACTTTTAATGCAGGACTTTTATTTTATTTTTAAGGTATTAAGCTTTGCATTCAGCATTTCCCCCACTCTCTTCTCTCTTTAAGAAGGTAGTTACTGGGCTTCCCTGGTGGCGCAGTGGTTGAGTGTCCGCCTGCTGATGCAGGGGACATGGGTTCGTGACCCGGTCCGGGAAGATCCCACATGCCACAGAGCGGCTGGGCCGTGAGCCATGGCCCCTGAGACTGCACGTCCGGAGCCTGTGCTCCGCAATGGGAGAGGCCACAACAGTGAGAGGCCCGCATACCAAAAAAAAAAAAAAAAAAAAAAAAAGAAGGTAGTTACTATATTCTTTGCCTTAGGAAAAGTTCATGCCAAAGAGGAACACAGAAGCCTACAAAACACTTACCTTATAACCCTTTTGGGTTTCAAAATCTAAGACCACTGGGACAATTATGCCTATGATGTTTAGAAAAGCAGAAGGAAGAACTACTAAGGAAAACATAGAATGTCCTTTGGGTCCTGTGGGCAGCAAGGCCCTAGCCTCTCACTCTGCAATTTGGTGGCTCCTCCATGGAAGGCAAGGCCCCAGAAAGCAAGGGTTCCAAACTCACCAGAGAGCCCATCCCTAAGCAGCAGAGAGTACTACGTGAACTAATAGGCATGACTGATGACTGAAACCCACGGAGCCTCACCAGGCATTGGGTCCTACCTAAGATTTGGGGATCTTTGTGCTACTCTGTGAGGTGGGGAGACCCATGAATGACTGAAGTTCAACTTCCAGCCATTCTGGTGGAATGGGGGTCCAAAGCCAAACTTAAGTTGATTTAAATAAAATTAAGAAATATAGTATTTCTTCTATACACGAGTTTGTAGGTTAAGACTTATAAGAGCTTGCATATACTATAATCAACTTGTCAAATTACTTCTTGCCATGACCAAATTGAATGCATGGATGGTACCCAGGTTATTCACAAACTCCGAGAACCTTGCTAGGATGGCTTCAACAATCAGCAAAATTAAATTCCTTTTCATTTGGGGTTTTGTTCTGTTTATCTCAAGTTAAGTGAATACATAGTTTCAGTGGTTTAGAGTAGCTTAAGACCATTTCTTTGATTTAGGTAGATTAGCAGATAGTGTCCATATGTGTAAATGGGCTGATTTCTGCATAGGAGTCATTGTATCTAACAGATTGGTAAGATAGAGAAATGCTTCTTTATTCCTGGGAGAGACCTGAATTCATCTAGTCATATCAGATGTCTCAGTCTTCATCCACATTTTACTATCCCAAACCACAATCTCCTTAGTAGCAATTAAACACTAACCTTTTATAGCCTGGCTCTCTGTACCTGTGGCTTCAGTGGTTTAATTAACAGACTTTTTGAAGAGTAGCTAAAAGATTACAGTGTTCAATAAAAGAAGACAAAACCCATTTCAGCAGCATATTTGCATTAATTTTTAAAGTAAGCATGGTTTCAAACAAAAGCTTGGTATAACTTTCTTTAATATTTCATGAGCCAACACGCTGGGCTCTAGCACCTTCTCTCTGAAGGGCTCTAAGTACCTAGCAACTATCTCAGCAACTACCACAGAACCTCTGAGATGGAAGAGATAAGCCACTTTGCAGGTAGGATAACAAGTAACAGAGGAGGAGAAATGTGTTGCTGAGTTTCTACTGTGAGTTACTGGTGACACTGAGAAAATACATATTTTAACTCTAAAAGTTTTAGATTTCAACTTCTCTTTCTCAAGGCCACGGCATGAGACTGAGAACTCCTGTGGGAAGAAGAGGTGAGCTTCTCACCAGATTCTCAGGGCTGTGCAATTCATGCGTAGTTGAAGCGCAGTGTGTGATGAGGGACTTAAACATGGCGCTGACGATGATGCTTTCCACATTTTGGGCTGTGGATTTGTTGTCCACAGTGGTGAAGTTATTTCCAAACCCAGCCTTGTCTGGAATGCAAAGGCACCAATTAAAGGCAGTGTTTCCATTCAGCTACATAGTTTAAAGAAGTAATGAAGTACTCCAGGAGTTACTGAAGGACTACACAACATACAGAAACAGAGGATTGAGGATACTTCCGGTTTGATCATCTCTATGAGGACTTAAAGATAAACAACTCATAGTCTCCTTCAGAGTCTTTACTATGACGTATTCCATCACTTTGAGAAATGTTTTAATTGATAAATCTTAGCTACAAAAAGAGGATCAACTGTTGACCCTATGAAAGTCTTTTAAACCTAAGTAGTTTTAAAATAGGTGATCACTTAAAAAAATACATGATTTACCAAATGGTCCCTCAGTGGAGACAGACTTAATTTGATTTGGCTTTTTTGGTGGTGAAGAATGCTGGCTTCTCAGTGGAAATTGTTCAGTCTGTGAGAAGCGGAGTGAGGTTGGACTGACCAGGTGAGCCGGCAGGGGGAGGAGAGCGGGGACAGGGCCCTGCAGGGGAATTCATGCCAGCACTGGAAACAGAAAAGATTGCGTCTGGCCAAGAGCTGCACGAGACTTCTAGCAGCTTCTGCTTCCAGAGACTCCATAGCCACATGAATTGGAAAAATCTGCAACTTCCCTTGGATCCACCTCCTTATAACTCATTCACACATGAAATGCCAGTGAACTGAGGGCATCACCCTATGTGGCATTTTATGCCAGTTTTTCACATTTCCATTGACACATTCGGTGGCCTTGCCAGAGTATTCCTCATAGCTTGCGAGCCACCTGTGGACTGTAGGGGCAGGATATGTGCAGCTCCAAGACTGATCAGAAAGGACGTGTGTCTCTGGCTGGCTGATTCATTGTGAGCCACTTTAACTTCTCAAGAATTCCAGGGGGAATTCATCACTTTAAAGTAACAGACTTTATTACCAACCTCTCACTGTCTGTGTCAATGGGCTGCAGATTATCTTTAGATTTTACACTACAGAAAGAAATGTTTTAGTCTATTCTTATAGTTTCTATCTCAAATAGGTTAAAAAAGAGAAAAAAAAAGTTTGTAATCAAGAATTTCTCTTGCAATATCTCACTTCATTGTTTTATAGATTTGTTATGTGCTTGGCTTAAAACAACTTCAATAACATAGATTATTTCAGGGATTCTATAGGGAACAATATTTTCCTTTAATGTGAAAACCAAACAATAAAGCCTGGGGTAAAAACAGAAAAACTGTTTCTAAATCCATCACAAATAAAAGGGGGAGTGGGATGAATTGGGAGGTTGGGATTGACATATATACACGACTATGTATAAAAGAGATAACTAATGAGAACCTACTGTACAGCACAGGGAACTCTACTCAGTGCTCTGTGGTGACCTAACTGGGAAAGAAATCCAAAAAAGAGGGGATATCTGTATACATATATCTGATTCACTTTGCTGTACAGTGGAAATTAATACAACATTGTAAAGCAACTATACTTCAATAAAAATTTAACAGAAAAAAGAAAAAAAGATTATGAAAGCAGGAAAAAAAATAAATCCATCAAATATAGCTCCATTATAAATTAATCAAACACTCTCACACATATACTATATAAATAATAAAAGCCTATACTAAGAAGTTATTTCTTCCCAGGTTCTAATTAAAATGTATATTTTACTCAGTCAGGCTTCATACATCACCTTCATTTTATTACTGTATTTGCATTCAAGTGGTATTGGTGATGTTCATTTATTATGGATGCCATTTGTGTTCACTGGTTGTGCCCTGTAATATAGGTCTCTATACTGGAGTTTTCCTAAAGCCATGAAGCTATAGTTCATGAACCTATCTATAGATCCCTTTGCCCATTCTTTTTAAAATTCAGTATATGTGTATATCAAAATTATGTTACAACTATGTTTAATGTAGTTTTTTTTTTTTTCCTTTCCTATTCTATTTTGTGAAAAAATCACCAAGTACTATGCCTGGCTCATTTCGTATTTGTTGAACTAATGAATATATTCCTTTGTTCCTTGATCCTTGCCTCAGCAGTCATACAACAGAAAGTTACGTGAGAGAGAGGAGTGCCATGAGTAGAGTGTAAGGATAGAGGGGCTACAGGTGAAGATGCCACAGCTTTACCAAATTCCCATCTGCTGAGCTAAGTTGTCCTCAGAAAGCCTCTAAAATGTGTCAAAGATGATGTACAAGCTTCTCGTGTTTATATTTTATTACACACACGATGCACACACAAACAGATATCTTTTCCTCTCCATTCTATCCCTAGAAATTTAGGGTGTCTCTGAAACACTACCTGCTTCACCTCCCAGCGAGTTCTCCTAGAACTCGGCGCAGCTTTACTTACTGTCAGTGACCGGCTCCATACAGAATCCTAGCAAAGCATGCAAGAAGTCCACTACGTTATTGAGAGAGTCCTTGTTCACATAGTCCCTCATGGTTTGTCGGAACTGCATCTTATCTAGCTTGTATAACTTAGTGAGGCAGTTCTGGGCCTGCAAGGAAGGAAGAAAAGTGAAGAAGTCACAAGTACCAGCTTAAGCTAGGGATACCAGTGGTCTGCGACAGAAGCCCCTAAAAGGCAAAAATTTCCATCCATCCCTGCTGGCTGGTGCCCACCAACCCTGCCAGCCCCTCTTGTCTGAGAATGCAGTGGGCAGAGACAGGCTGAGCAGTACTAGGTAGATGACTTTGAGAAGGGCTGTTCCTTAGGAAAAACCCCAAACTAGGAGCTAATGCTGTCCCAGAAAGAGCTCAGTATTTTTGCCAAGATCAAGATTTTAAGATCTCAATGAAAAAACTTAAAGCGTAAAATTTAGGTAGGTGATAGGATTGGTCACCAAGGTTTAGAAAACCTCAAAGGGTTTGTGCCATGGGAAGGAGCAGGACACTCCCATGCTCAGCTGTCTTGAATTTAAGTAGATTTAATGGATGGTGTGAGGGGCTGTAGGAAGTGCTTGTCCAGAGTCCTCTTATATGGCCAGGAGGGAAGGATCTTTGAAACATGAAAGAGGCATAAAATAAAGGCAAGTCTAGTTTGTTGATTTTTGAGTCTGAATGTGGAAGCTTGGTATTTAAATAGAAGTTGGACTTCAGGATATGAAAAGCAATTGACCATTCACTAGGCCCTGCTACTCAAAAATATATTTCTTATGATCCAGCAAATAATTTTGCCATCTAGCAAAGAAAAAGGAAGTAATCCCCACCATCAGAACAAATAAAATCACATCCATTGGCTGGAGAAGGCCACAGACAGAATGAATGAATACTATCTGAAACCCTTAGAGGGCTCCCTAACCCTCTCTTACTATTGAGAGAAAAATCACATTTGTGCAGTGCTTTGCTGTTTAAAATGTGTTTCTTGTTTGTAAGTGCATAACGACATTTGACTTTCACACCTTCTCTGTGATTTGAAGAGTTTCCCTATATTACAGTGGAAGAAACTGAGACTCAAAGAAGTCAAGGACTTTGCCCAAGTTGATACACCAAGTTTCACAGCAGAGCCAAAATTAGAAGCCAGGGTCTTACCTCCTCATAGTGGTTATTTCTCCTATGATATAATAGTCACAAGAATAGTTTAGATAGTGATTGTTGGGGAAAATGTATCTAGATAACACCTACTTTGAAAAAAGATTTAAGATGACCAATAATAGAGATTAGTTGATATCTTGTGGAGAACAAGATCATCATAAAAAAGAAAGTCCTTAACAATGGAATAAAATGGGAAAATGATAAGAGAGAACTCTGGGTTGAGGGGAAAAAGCTAAAGATCAAATGGGAGGGGACTTCCCTGGTGGCACAGTGGTTAAGAATCTGCTTGCCAATGCAGGGGACACGGGTTCAAACCCTGGTCTGGGAAGATTCCACATACCATGGAGCAACTAAGCCCATGCGCCACAACTACTGAGCCTGCGCTCTAGAGCCTGCGAGCCACAACTACTGAGCCTGCACGCCACAACTACTGAAGCCTGTGCGCCTAGAGTCTGTGCTCTGCAACAAGAGAAGCCACCGCAATGAGAAGCCTGTGCACCACAACGAAGAGTAGCCCCTGCTCGCCGCAACTAGAGAAAGCCCTCGGGCAGCAACGAAGACCCAACGCAGACAAAAATAAATAAAATAAATTTAAAAAAAGAAAGAAGGGAGAGGTGGCTGGGTGAGGACAACCTTAAAGGAGGATAGAGAAATTTGGACAATCAGACAGAAGCAAGGAAGTTAGATCCCTGAGAATTAGGACTTATTGGTGGGCCTTAATGGTGGCCCAGAAGAAAATTTGTTACATGACCATTTTGACAAATCAAGGCCCAGAGAAAGATTCTTGGAAAAATCGAGAGGAAAAAGGAAGATTATAAAAGGTTGAAAATTGTAATTAGCAATAGGCATCCTGGTGTGACCTTGTTATAGTCTCTCCATCTGTATCACAAAGTCAGGTGGATTGATTTTTTTTTTCCATTTTTCCTTTACTCGGTCATAGAAGATTGGGAAATTAGGTGTTAACCAGAGGTTACTGGTTGCTAGCTCTAAAGCAAGCTCCTTTTCTTATAAAATAAATGATTCTTGCTATAAAATGAAGTCTGTAAAGTACTTCTTGCTTCTCTGTAAAACACACCAAAAAAGGCATTGTTCCAAATCTGCTCTTTAGAGGCTATTAGGACGTCTGAATGAGTTCAATCAGTTCAAGCAAGAATCAGAATATCAAACCATAAGTATTTTGATTCTGAATGAACATTTTAAACTTCTCCAAGAGATATAAAAAGTGAATTCCCTTTCAATAATTTGGGACCACAAGCTAATGATTAGACTATTCCAGGAAACATGCTGGAATTGCTAGGCACTTTGATGAACATCATTGCAGTACTTATCTGTTTATTAAAAAAATAAAAGTATAGAGGACCTGATCTGGTAGAGGTAAGAAATATCTTTAATATATTAAAAGTTAAGTAACTTCTGACAACCCAATGCCAGAGAAATCTGGAAATATCTAGCTTCTTGAATTAGACATTCCCAGGGAAAATTGCTCAAATTTCTCTCTCGGGGCTTCCCTGGTGGCGCAGTGGTTGAGAGTCCGCCTGCCGATGCAGGGGACACGGGTTCGTGTCCTGGTCCGGGAAGATCCCACATGCCGCAGAGCAGCTGGGCCCGTGAGCCATGGCCGCTGAGCCTGCGCATCCGGAGCCTGTGCTCCACAACGGGAGAGGGCGCAACAGTGTGAGGCCTGCGTACCGCAAAAAAAAAAAAAAAAAAAAATTTCTCTCTCGGACAATGTGTTTACTAAGCATGGACAAGTAAGTGTAATCCCTATAGTGAGTACTGAACTGGGCTACTAGAGAATGGAGGTATTGTCACGTAAATCAACAAAGTTGAGAAGGCAGGTAGAAAACTGGACATCCTGACAGGAAATATTCAGTACTCTTGAGAAAAGAGCACATGGTGATTAAGCAGTAACAACAGCTTCTCAAGTGGTTTCTGATCCAACTAGCCCTACCTTCTCCAATTCTAGAAAGACAGGTTCTGATGTCAAAATGAGTTTATACCTACAACTATAGCATGACACTTCCTTTTATATTTTGATGTTTGATTTCATAGAATTAGTTTTCTGCATGAGTGATGTGGTTTTAGCCTTGAAGGCATTTATTCATACTGTGATAGAATAAAAGTCAAAGATCAAAAATCACATACACATGTGCAGAGATGGGGGCAATGTCAGCTTTCTACTGCCTTATTACTTATTATTTTGATTTCCTAAAATTTGGGGCTTCAAAATCTAGATCTTGGTCAAAGTTTTCAAGTTTCAGAATTTAGAAGTTAATTACTATGAATAAAACTTCCACATGCAAATAATTAATATAATACAACACAATAGAATATAAATGAAAGAGAATGATATACAGATGGATAGATAAGTAGATGATACATTAGGAAAGTAACCCAGCATGCTAAGGCTGTGTGAACATTTCACGACAAAACCTAATACCAAGGAAAAATGGGCTGGCATTAGACTTTGACATGATCCTAAAACTCTGCTAAGATATGCCAAAAGGTTTCCTGGTCTCAAATTTGCATCAACCTCTTATTTTTAAGGGAATATTTTCTTATTATTTCAGTTCAAGAGTATGTATGAGGGCAACTGTTGCAGTTTGGACTTGTTGTGGAGGTGGGTTATTGCTCAAGTCTTAAGTGAAGAGTAGTCATCAGTGGAGGCAAATGAAAATGAGCTGGAATTACATTTCCATGTTCCATTACAGAATTATGCTTTGCAAGCCTGAGCACAGAGTTTCAAGTTTCACACAGTTCAAAGAGATATGATCTCAAATATTTAGTAGTCAAGGTTCATTCTCAAACAAAGCAGCCAGAAAGTGACTGGCTACTTTTGTAGTCCTATTTTGTCCCAATAAGGGCCATTTTCCATATTTAAGAACAACAAACCAAGTCCTAAACTTTGATCCCTTTTTCTAATATAACATATGCTTCCACAGTACCCAGGCAGGTGATTAAAAAGTTATTTGCCACGGACTATCAGAAGCTTGCTAAATGTATTCATCTTTGCAATGTTCTTTCAAACTCTAATTCACATGTTCCAATTATACACTCTTTTGCCAGTTGGGCGTTGGCCTGCCCAGGCAGGAGGCAGAAGTGGTTTTCCCAATTAAACTTTCCTAAGCCCGGGTTTTAGATGTCTTGAGATATCTTGTGGGAATCCTCCCACCTTAAGACAGCATTAATTACCCTTACAAAATAAAGTATTCTTCAGGGAACACTGACCCTCATTGTCAAAGGACTCATTCTTAATTTGGAGGGAGGGAAGAGGAAGAGGAAATGGAATCTACTTAGTTCTCTTACATTCTCCCGGAATACCTGGTGTCTCAGGCGATCCCCAGAGAGCCCTCGGTGTCCTTCTCCGCAACCATAGGCACATCCCAGAGACTTCACTATTTTGATGAGCATGGTTAGAGCAAGCCTATGGTTGCTTACAGGAGTACTTTCATCCTAGTACCCATGAACGAGAAAGAAAGAAGATTCGGTTCATTTAGTCACTAGGATTCTTTTGGTGCTAAGACTCTATTTTATTATTAAACCAAGTTTATATGTTTTGCAGCAAGCCCCTGCAATTTGGGAAATAGAATTGTCAAGGGCTCAACAGGCAAGCTAACTTTTCAAAACTCTAGAACGGACTTACAAGAAAGAAAATGTTTATGCATTCTGAACACCCTCTAGTGCCACAGGATATGAAGGCAGACCTCTTTATTAGAAGACATGCTTTCATATCCTCATTAGACTATCAGAATAACTGTCTAGAGAGAGACAGTGTGGACTCTCAGTGATGAAGGCAAGTAGCTTTTTCCAGAAGGTACCCTCATCAGCAGGCTTCTGTTACTATCACTAAGCAAGGATTATTGCTAACTTTCTGGAACTGATCAAAGTCTGAAACTATGAAATCATGTGGCAATTTCTGACATTTTCAAAGGACTTTTCTAATTTTATACCTTCGCTATATTGTAATATTCATGCACAAGCAAAGAGAGAATATGTAAAAAAAAATTGTAAATATTCAGCATGGTTCTTTGTTTGAGGCTAAATCGGAAGCCCTCCCGAGGTGAACTGTGAGAAGTGTTATCATCCTCTCTCGACTCATTTAATCCTTGTTCTTAGTGAAGAACATAGCTTCCAGAAAAATGAACTTTCTTGAATTATTTCCAAAGAAGCATAAGGAAGCTGTTGCTAAGGAATGAGGCAGATCCCAGCGTGGGAGTGCCATTACCTTCAGGAAGCTCCAACATTCCTCAGTCCTTCTGGCTACTTTCTGCTGTCAGCACAGTCACTGCAGACCTGAGAGTCCAGCTCCCGTTCCTTAATTGCATATGACATTAGGTAAATGAACTAATCCCTCTGTGCTTTAGTTTTCTCACCTGTGAATCGAGGATGCTAATAGCTTCCCTTCCTACTTCATCAGCTTACTGTGCCAAACAAATGAAATAATGAATAAGAATTGCTCTGTAAATTGTGAAGGCCTTTTCCATCTTCATATGCTCAGGTTGATACATAAACTTTGGGGGGCCACCCACGTAGAAAGCATACTCAAATGCAGGGAGGGTGTGAAAGGGATGGGGGTTATCTAGACATCATGTGCTGTTCATTCTGTGATGGGGTAGGCTCTCTGGTCCCCTAATGTTATATAATTGGTCCTCTTTTTCTAACCAAATGCTCATGTAGTGGATGTGGTGCTGGACTCCAGAGATGCCCCCTTCAGAACTGAACATTCATTCTCTGAGCTACTGGGAACATTGATGGATGATAACTCTCAGGTGAGCCCCTCTCCAGGCATTGCCCTTAGCTAAAGAGACCTGCCATGACCCAGGTTATGCTCTCCTCCTGGAAGCAGTCTGCCTCCAATGGCTGGTCAAGAGCATACAGAGTGTGTGTGGGGAGGTGTGTGGAGTAAAGTGGGCTCCCTTACTTCACCCGGGGATTACTTTGAAGAGCCATCCCATCTCTGGAGCTCCCTGTGTGATGGGCTGAAGTCTCTGTTACAACTACATTGCAATTCAACTTCTCTCTCTGGCCCATCCTGCTTCTTTTACACCCCACAGATGTTGATCCTCAGCAGACACCCCAGGAAACCTCCTTTGCATATATCTCCTCGTCTGAGTCTGTTTCTTGCGAACTCTACAGCTCAGATGCTTGTAAATGGAAGACTCAAACATACATACGTACAAACATACACACACACACAGATACATACATTTATTTATTTATACATACATACATACATACATATCAAATTCAGAAACATTTTAAATTCAAATCTTAGTTCCATAACCTTGGGCAAGCTACTTAACCACTCTGTGCCCTACAAAATAGGAATCATAAAAATATGTATTTCACAGAGTTTGTGAGGTAAAACATGGAAAGCACGTAATAATAGCAAAACCAGTGTTAAGTATTATTTCTAGGTGTGGGGCACTGCTATCCATTGGGGGCAACATTGTGCAAATTAGAAAAGGCACTCCTCTGGGTGGATGAATTAGAAAAAGGTGAATCCTCTCAGAAGATGCAGCCCTTGGGTAAACAGCTTGGTGAGCAGAGCTCAGACTGGATTTCAGTCCTGTCTGGACTCCTTAGGCGAGAGCCCTTGTGGAGTACACAGCCTGCACAGCCAAAGGTCACCCTGGGTAAGGGCTGATTTGGAAGACTGACTTACATACATTTAAAAACTATTGATATCATATGATCCTTTAAAGCAAATTCCTAGCTCCAAAAGCTTTTTGTAAATATCTATTTGTATTTTTTTGGACCTTCAGATGTCCTTGGGATTTTGGCTCCTCTAGTAGAAGACATTGAGAAAGTTGTATCCAGCTACAGGCAGAAATCAGGACAGATATTAAATAACATTTCAAGCTCTCAGTACCAGTTAGTGGCAAATACAGAAATAGAAATTAGATCTTCCTTTCTGAATTAATCAATTCCCGCATGCTCCTGGCATTACTAGGTTGCAAAATTAGATAAACCTCCTGATTCCACTGAAAATAACAGATGGGATAGAGGCAGAACAGACCTGTGCGACTCCCAAGTACAATGCATCTGACCTACGGTCAGGTATGATTTTATAAATTCTCTGTACTACAAAGAATATTATTTTGTAGAACTAACTACAAAACATTTGTATCTTTGGTGGCTGTTTTGGAAAACACATTATCTGACTCTGTAAAATCCCATCCTGATCAAGTGATAGTTTTGGTTAAAGTAGCATTTATATTATCAAGTTTCTAGTATGATAGCTAGATTTTAAATAGGCAAGAGACTTGCAGTTCTTTAATAAGGAAGTAGATGAAAACACTACTTGGGGGACTTCCCTGGTAGCGCAGTGGATAAGAATCCGTGCTCCCAATGAAGGGGGCTTGGGTTCAATCCCTGGTTGGGGAACTAGATCCCACATGCATGCTGCAACTAAGAGTTTGTATGCCACAACTAAGGAGCCCATGTGCTACAACTAAGGAGCCCAGGAGCTGCAACTAAGGAGCATGCCTGCCACAACTAAGATCTGGTGCAACCAAATAAATAAATATTAAAAAAAAAACAAAACCCAAAAAAATCCCCACTACTTGGTTGAAATTTTTGAACTAAAAACAGAAACAAAACAGAAACAAAATTCTAATAATGAACTTCAGAGATCCTCATAAACATAACAATCAATTTAGGGAGTATCTAAGTTTTACTGATAAGAGCTTATCAAAATTTCACAACTTTAATTTTTTTCTTTCTATTTTCCCCTGAATATTATGACATAATGACATAGCACTATTCTCTCTTTGAGTGGCCACCTAAATTGACAGGTAAAAAAATTGAAAATTTAAGAATCTCACTGTTTGCTGTGTTTATAAGTTTGGTCCTTATAACTTGTATTTGTTTTCTAATTCCTACATAACTGTTGAATGAATAACTCTTTAGATCTTAGGATTCAATAGCAAATCCCTTGTGATCTATATCATCATTTAGGTAATTTTCTTCTACAGTGAGATCTGAGGATCCTTGGATTGTCCTCAGTGATGTTTGGGAAAGTAAGAAGTTGGGGACCTTAAGTACCAAAAGATTCTATTAGAACTGGAAAACATATACATGATTGAGGCAGGAGAAGAAATCCTAGAGAAAAGCTTAGGTTCAGGAACCTAAGAATATTGGGGCAGGAATAATTAGATGAGTCCACAAATATTGGGAAAAATGAGAGTAGACAATCAGGGAAGAAACAGAGATGATTAAATGCACATTAAACATGCATCAGGTAGGACTGGAAAGAGATGGAGAAAAAAATATAAAAGAGGAAACAGCACTGGAACACTTACTCAGATGTAAAAACCTGATAGCCTACAAGAAAATAGCAATTTATATTCTAGATAATATGTAGGTGGTAGAACTCTGTACAGTGAAATCTTATACTTCTAAACACTTGGCCTGATGTGTAGATTGTCACCTGTTCGAGATTCAAATCTCTTGTTGATTTCAATTCCTTAATAGCATTTTCCAACTAAAACCCCAAATTGAAATCAGCATAAATTATATGAGTTTAAGCTGCTGTAGTTCTTATTTAAAATTCAAATTAAAAGAGAAAACTAATTGTTGACGTTAAGCACTGAGATCATAAATCAGGTGTTGTCAAGTCAAAGGGAATTAAATTCAGGAACAATCAGTAATAAGAAAGCTAAAGACACCTGGAAGTGACACACTGAGACATAAGAGAACCAAGGCTAGTCTTCCAAACTAACACCAAAAAACCAACTAACTAAACAAAAATTTTCCCTTTCTTTCCCTTTAACTGTGATTTAAGTAGGCTACCTAAAAATGTGTTCCTTAAATCAAGAGAAAGAACTTTATTTAAATTTTTTCAGGAAAATTATACTGCTTATTATGGACTAAATGTTTGTGTCTCACCCAAATTCATATGTTGAAGCCCTAACCCCCCAGAGTGATGGCATTTGGAGATGTGGCCTTTGGGAAGTAAATTTTAGGGTTAAATGAGGTCATGAGAGTGGAGTCCTGGTACAATAGGATTAGTGCCCTTATAAGAAGAGACACTGGAGAGCTTGCTCTCTCTTTCTCTGCATTTACATAGAAAAAAGATGTCATGGGAGCACATAGCAAAATGACAGCCACCTACAAGCCAAGAGAAGATGCTTCAGAATGAAATCTACCTTTCTGGCACCTTGATCTTGGACTTCTCAGCGTCCAGAACTGTGAGAAATAAATTTCTGTAGTTTAAGTCACCCAATCTATTGTATTTTGTTTTGGCAGCCTGAGAAGACTAGAATGCCACTCCATTAGGTCAGACCCTGAAAGTTTTGAGAGAGAGACTGTTGTTGGCAGACTGAGAATTATGGCAATGTAGTGTATCTGAGATATTCTCTTGAAGAATTAACATGACCAGGGAATTAGTTCTAACATTGCTTGGATGGCAATGGCTTTTGAATGTAGGATACAATTTCACATAACTGTTTTTATTAATGCCTGCTGAGAACCTAATGAAGAGATTTCTAGACTCACCACTTTCTTGCTCTAGTGACTAGCTGCTATTCTGAGTCAACAAATTGCTGGCAAGCAAGAATTGGAAAGAAATCAGGAACATTTCAAGAGGACACAAAAGGTGGTCCAGTCATACCTTCTCTTGGTTCTTATCGTTCTTCTCATAGGGGCCTCCTCCACCTCCATCACCTCCTCCACCTCCTCCATTACCACCTCTTCCTTCTTCTCCTCCTCCATCTCCAGCTCCACTAACTGAAGGGGCCCCAAATCCACAGGTGGAACTTCCAGATACTCCTTTGAACTGGAACATTCCCTCACTTGGTCTTTTTTCCACAGTCACATTTTCCTTGTTTTCACTCTTCTTTCTGTTCTTTTCTACACAGGGCACCACACCAAGTTGAAGCAAGCATTCCACAATGTTCAGTGCCACATCGCAGATGCGAGAACTGATGTCATGGTTAAGGACAAGATAAACAGCCTTCAGAACCACCTGGGGGAAGACAAAAGTAAACTGAGAGTGATTAAGTTACTTGAATTACCTCTATTACATCTTCCTAAATAGATTTGGTTATTCCATTTAATACATTTCCTTTAGGCTGTTCTATGCACTTAAACATAAATAATTCAGGTAATTTTCAGATGATCTTATTAAGCTGCATTGGGACCTTGTGTATGTGCTTAATATAGAGTACAAATCACCCAAGGAATTAAAAATGTATAAGTGTGTTATCTCACTTAAGGACTCTAAGACTTGCCATAATATAGAGAGTTAATGGAGATAACAAAACATAATGAATTAATGGGAGAGTAATTATTTGTCCAAATGGAAACCTGTTCAACTGATTTTTAAAATCAAAGTGTTTTAATTCCCCGCCAATAATGCTTTCTACCAATAATGGGTGAAGAGAAATGGTTTCCTTAAGCACATAAGAGAGGAACATTTGCACACTCGCAATTGCATCATTATCTACATTCAATTTTAAAAGCAAAAGATTTGCATGCTTAAATTATGTCCTTTTATTGATTTTAATATTTTAAATTATTTGCTGAGCCAGGTTCCCTAATGTGAAATAAGAAATTGTGTGACATATATTTGTAAAATATAACAACCCTTTCATTTGCTAATAACCATAATCAAGACAGGCATTCTTGAGAATGCAGGTTTAAATGTTTTAATGGACTTCTATTCATTTTCTCCTGCTATATTGGTGGTTTATAGTCATGCTGCTTATATAACAAAGGAAACAAACAGAATTTTTTACTTCCATTCTAGGAAAGAAGGACTTAGTGCGTGCACACACACACACACACATATTTACTACATGTATTCAGGATTCACTAATGTTTTTAGATTATAAAAATATTCTGAGATCAGATCAAATCTAATGTAATGCTTAAGAAAAAAAGAAAAGAAAAGGTGCATCTAAGATGGGTGATACACTTGTGAAATTTTTTTAAAAAGGGTAGCTTTTTCAGGGACTTCCCTGGTTGCACAGTGGTTAAGACTCCACACTCCCAATGCAGGGGGCCGGGGTTCGATCCCTAGTCAGGGAACTAGATCCCACATGTATGCCAAAACTAAGGAGGCCATGTGCCTCAACTAAGGAGCTGGCGAGCCACAACTAAGGAGCCTGCCTGCCGCAACTAAGACCCAGCATAACCAAATAAACAAACATATTTTTTAAAAGGGTAGATTTTTCATTTAAAGGCTCAACATTTCTAAGATTTTTTTTTTTTTTGCGGTACGCGGACCTCTCACTGTTGTGGCCTCTCCCGTTGCGGAGCACAGGCTCCGGATGCGCAGGCTCAGCGGCCATGGCTCACGGGCCCAGCCGCTCCACGGCATGTGGGATCTTCCCGGACCAGGGCACAAACCCATGTCCCCTGCATCGGTAGGCGGACTCTCGACCACTGTGCCACCAGGGAAGCCCTCTAAGAATTTATATGCACATTTTATCCAACATTGTAAAAAGTGGGCCAAAGATTCAATATCTTTCAAGCTTCAGTAAGAAAAATTCTTGCTCCTTACAGAAAGATCAAGCATGCCATTCTTGTGGACAAAGTTATTGGTCCCATCAATATGTTCTGTGTCTTCCAAGTAGCTGTAGTTTATGCAGGAGTCTGTGAGGCTTCGAGGCAGGTTTGCACATGCCAGGGGTTCATGTGGCATCTCAGGTATAGGCACCTGGTTGCAGAGCTTCCTCATATGCTCACTGAAAAAGTCTGCATAGCCTACGTTGAATGATGCCAATGTGGTATTGAAGGTTGCAACTGTGATAGTGGAGATCTGGGATCGCACTAAAAAAAGGAAAGCAATGTCTTAGTTTTCCCCATATTAACCTACAACATCATGTTAGACAGTTATACTACTATTTAAATCATGACCATGATCACAGCATTAGCAGATATTTGACTAATAGTCTCAAAGCTATTCTCAACTCCCATGATGTTAAGTCATGTAATATCTGATAAACAATGAAGGCTATAGAAAATGTGAATTCTTAACTGGCTTCCTTGAGACCCAGCCTAGAATTTTTTGTCTAACAGGTGCATTTTACTCACTGTTAGATGACAGACCCTATTGGTATAGTTAAACTAGTTTGGTTGAAGTATTCTCCACAAGTAAATAGCTATTAAAATATCTGGTTTTATCTAGTATATTTAGGTAACAGCAAACAAGAAATATTCTTTTTCTCCTTTGCTTAAGAATAATGGAACATAAATTTGTGGTGGTAACTAAGAGATGTCATCAAATACTTGAAGAGCAGTCCAGGGAAAAGAGGGACTAAATTTATGCTCATAGGTTAAGAGCACAGAATAAGAAACCCCATCTTGGATCCCATCCAGAGACACACATCTGCTCCACATAAAGCACAAAATAGCAGCTGTCTGGAAAGGGAATAGGTGGCCTTGGAAGGCAGGGACTTTCCTCCCACAGAAAGTGGACAAGCCCTTCAGAGGGACATCACAGATGCCCTCAATTTTCTCCAAGCCCTGTAGGTCTATGCTCTTTTGAAAACAACCATGAATGGCTTGCCCTTGCTTTCCCTGAGAGGCATGGTGTTCATAGTGTGCTATCCAATAGCTCTTGCTACTAAGGAAATTTTAAGAATGGCTCACAAGTAAATTATCAAGCAATATAATACATGAATGCAATTTTTCAAAAAGCACACGGAGCCAGATTACAATGAAAATGGAACATGGAGTAAAAACAGGAAACGGAACCTGGACGCCCACCTGCAGCGGCCGCCTCCAACCCACCTTCCTTGACGGTGTTTTCCCCATGGCTGTTGGAGTGGTCCGGCAGGTCGCTCACCAGCGTGTGATGAGAGTGGGAGTGCCTGCCACTCAGGCTCTCCATCTCAGTGGCCGCGTCCGAGCTGCCCCGCCGGGTAAATTTCCCTGAGATGGACAAGAGCACCACAAGAGGGTTTGAAAATCTGAAAGATTCTCTGCCAAGATTTTGTCTGTCCAAAGGACAGCAGTGATAGTGAGGGGATATTAGGCTGTATGTGAGGCAGAGACAACTGACTAGCTTGCCTTGGGAACATTCAGGGTCAAGATGATTGATGACGCTGCCTGTGATAAGGTCAGCCCCAATCTAAGCCAAATGTCAGAAACCATCTGTTAGGCCCCCACTAGCTGTCAGCTCTTGCTTTTAAGCTGGCCTTCTTAATATGACAGCCAGAAAGAAAAAAAAAAAAAGCTCCTTTTTCTTTTCGTTACATCTTCCTTTTTTAATATCTGAGTTAAAGGGAAGTCTGTCTTTGGATTCACAATGGAAGTTAATGCACAGAACCCTCTAGAGCCATGTGTCCACATCAAGAATGATCTAATATAGAGAACAAACTTGTGGTTGCCAAGGTGGAGGTGGGTGGGGTAGGGGAAAGAAGGAATGGGACTTGGGGATGAGCAGAGGCAAACTATTATATATAGGAAGGATTAACAACATCCTACTGTACAGCACAGGAAACTATAGTCAATATCCTGTGACAAATCATAATGGAAAAGAATATGAAAAAGAATATATATATATATATATATATATATATATATATATATATATATATGAGTCACTTTGCTGTACAGAAGAAATTAACACAATATTGTATATCAACTATACTTCAATAAAATAAAATCATTGAACTATAGAATGATCTAAGAAATAGGGCTATGACCTGTCTAATTATACAGGATTGCTGCATCATTCAATTATCTGCATTTCTTTGGCTATGAAGACACAGCATTATTTTGGTCCTGGGGAGCCTGTATTTGGGCCCAAATTCCTTGACTAAACTGTTCAAGAAAGATCCAGATTTCCCTGGGAGCCCTAGATCCAGATTTCTAAACAGGTCACTGAAGCTCTGCCCTACTTTGGAAGGTCCTTGTGGTCACCTAAAATGGTGGTTTGCCAGCCTCCTTTTTCCATGCCTCGCCTGTCTTCTCCAAGCCCAGAGAAACTTCCAAAGGAAAACGCACTGCAGGTGGGGGACACATCCAGGTGGTCCTCGTGAAGCAGGAATGGCACTCCCATTCTCCGAGGTCGCCTCTTCCCCGCGTGGTGGAATGGGATGGAACCTTTTCTCTCTCTGTCTTCTTTGCGGCTCTTGAACTACAGAAATGAGAGATGAAGGGTCAGGCACAGGGCAAAGGCAAGGTTACAGTTTGCTTCCCAAAGGGCTCCATGACCTGGGGTAAAATACAGGAAATGTTTCAGGAAAAGGAGACCTGGAAAGTCACTGAATGTCATCCAACAGAGATGGAAGAAATTTCTACAATGTGTCAAAAGAGCGAAAGAAACTAAGGAAAAGATAATGTATTTCCTGGGGGATTTTTGGCTGGGTTGGTTTGAGGAGTGTTTCTCAAAGTGTAGTTCCTAGACCAGCAGCATCAGTGCCTGGGAAACTGTCAGAAATGCAAATTTTCAGGTTCAACCCCAGACATACTGGACCAGAAACCCAAAAGAGGAAACCAGCAATGTGTTTTAATAAGCCCTGTTGGTGATTCTGATGCTTGGTAAAACTTGAGAAACCCTGGGTTAGAGTATAGGATCCCTGAGTCATCACTTGGATCAGCCAGTCTTTTTTTGTTCCATTTCTCCAGACTGAGATACATTGTTTCAGCCAAACAACTTCAAATGTGTGCCTCTGCCCATAAGGAGAGGCAACTCTATTACTCTTACCAGTCAAATAAGTTCAAGGTCCAGTATAACTAAGAGTTTAGAATTGATTGGAAATCTTCTAAAATATATCGATGTCTGGTCCTAACCTTCAGCAATTGTGACTTAATAGGTGTGGGGTCAGGCCTGGGCACTTGAATTTTTTAAAGTTCTGCAGAGATTCTCATGTGAAGCCAGTATGGAAAACCTCTTTTGCCCCCACTGAATGACATTTTTAGAAAAACTACAGCCATTGCTTATTACTACATCATCAATGAAGGCAGAGGACTACTTGTGTAGCAACACTCTGAGTTCATAGATAGGTTGTTAATTCTGTGTTATTCATTGACATAAACCAGTCATTTTGCAAAAGAGAAAAATAAGCCATCACACATATATTATTCTACATGTATTATTTTCTATTTGATTAGCTCCATTCACTTATAAAATAGAGAGGTGAAGTGTGGATTCATAAGACCATGAATTATTTAGTTAGAAGACCTAGTTTTGAGTTTGGACTCAACCTTTCAAAAACTACATAAAGTTTTTAGGGCTCAGTCTCATTTCATTTCATTTTTTTTTGAGAATAATAATTAACATTTATTGACTACTTGTTAAGTACCAGGCACAATAAAGACTTTACATGCATTATCTCAATCCTCATAACATTTTGAGGTAAGTATATTATGTACCCATTTATAGATGAAGAAACCAATATCATTTTGCCAGTATCACATGGGTAGAAAGTGGTAGGGCTGGAATTTGAACCCCAGTCAACTGACTCCCAAATCAGTTTATTTGCACAAAAACTCCACCTTTAATTTCCCACCTTTATGGTTCTAGCTTCTTATGGATGTTCAATAAATGTTTGTTGAATGGAAACCTACACCATCATTCACAAAGAGAAGTGATGGCTGTAAACCTAGGGGTCAGTTATAAGGATTTACTACTTTATCAACAAAACTTGGTTTATCCGTTGCCTTTAAAACAGAGATGACTTCAAGAATAAATGTTCCATGATGATCCCATCACTTTAAGAACTGCAGTAAGGCCCAGTTTCTTAGGTGTAAACTGTGGAAAATAAAAATCTCATTGGAGGACTTCCCTGGTGGCACAGTGGTTAAGTATCCGCCTGCCAATGCAGGGGACACGGGTTCGAGCCCTGGTCCGGGAAGATCCCACATGCCGTGGAGCACCTAAGCCCGTGCACCACAACTACTTAGCCTGCACTCTAGAGCCCATGACCCACAACGACTGAGCCTGCGTGCCACAACTACTGAAGCCCATGCACCTAGAGCCCGTGCTCCGCAACAAGAGAAGCCACCGCAATGAGAAGTCTACACACCGCAACAAAGAGTAGCCCCCGCTCGCCACAACTAGAGAAAGCCCGCACGCAGCAACAAAGACCCAACGCAGCCAAAAGTAAATAAATAAATAATACATAAATTTTAAAAAAAACCCAACAAAACAGACCTTAGGGAAAAAAAAAATCTCATTGGATTAAATGAGAATTATTTATATAAAATGCTAGGTAAAATGAGAATGAGCCATACAAATGTAAGTTACCATTACTGCTACAACCACCACGTCCACAACCACTACTAAAAGCACTTTACACACATCATCAGGATTGAGTTCTGTAACAACCCCACATAACATGTAGAATGGGAAGTACTCACACACAAGGAGGGACTTGCCCAAGGTCATGCTGCCCAAGGTCATGCTGCCAGCCAGTTCTATAATTGGGAGTGGACCTCTGCTCTGAAGTCCCTTCCCCATCCCACCCAACTCTGCAGCATGACCAGAAGCACCTCATGCCCCACTGTGTATTTTTTTTTATTACCAAAATGCAAAGAACATAAATGGTTCTACTCACCTTCTTAAAAATGTTCATGCCAAGGTCTGAAGAAAGATCCGGGACTGCAGACCTACGTAGGTTGGTCAATGAAACTTTGGAAAAAGCCTCAGCGCTGAGAGATCTTTCCTCTTCATTACACTTCATGGTGAGATCCTTAATAGACAATAAAGGTAGATTAATGATCAAGGACTTAGAGATATATTTCATGTTAATTGTAACTTCTGTTTGAAGTTTCAACAGTGAGACTACGAAGTTCCGGATTTAGGAAAGCTAAGAAAATTAGGAGGGGACAGGTATCTCTTTTTCTCTTTCTATTAAAAAAAAAAAAAGTGTTTTTACATTTAATGATTCACCAGTGAAGATATTCACTTTGGGCAGAATCGTCTATTACTAAAACAGAGCACATTTCCTTTTCATTCTGATATTGTTCCTGTTTATTTTCAGAATATGCAGACGTCTTTTAGACACAGCCAAATCACATTTCAGTAAGCCCAAACAACTGGAACACACAGTGAATCGTACTTTTCTCTACATATTCAATATGTGGTATTGATGAAAAGGATGAAAAGAACAAGTATTCAAGCTGGTATTAGGACTTCCATTGATCAGAAAGTGATTTTCAGGGGGATGTCATCAGTGCACATTCAGTTTATTCCTCCAAACATCTATAATAAAGAGCAAGACTATATATCAAAAAATGATATTGCTAATGATGACATTGAGGCACTGGAAAATGTTGAGCTATGCAAAAGGAGGTTAAATCACGTTCAGTAAAATGTTAGTGTCATGCATTTTATAATATCATTAACTGGCACTTATATGTGAAAACTCTCAATTAACTAGCATTTTGATTAGCCAGAGGATCCATTTTCCATTATCCTGGATCAACAGAGGCTTACTCTAGATAACTGTGTGTAAGAGGCATTTAGATAGCACCTCTTTGAATGGTCAATTAAATGCTAAAGAACAGCAAAAGGGTCCAGCAGTAAAAGATGGAAAATAGCATCAGAATAACCCACCAATCCAACAGTCAGCACTGGGATAAATAAGAGCTGGATGCACAGAAGAAAAAAAGAATCTGTTATGGCTGAAGTTGTTGGTTCAAATGATGATGGACCAAGTTTCTCTTACTTGGGTTTTGTGTGTGTTCACTAGTGAGGGAGCTGCCGCCACCATGGAGCTACTTCTGGGTCTGGGCAGGAGAGGAATATCCGGCTCTGTGGGCTTTTCTGGCTTCTCTTCCAACATGTGTCTCAGCCTTTGTAGATAGTACATCAGAGACCACTGAGTGCCCTCCTCAGACCAATGGGGCTGGAGTAGGCAGCGAAGAACAGCAACGTCAAAGTAGGTGGCATAGCGGGACCTTTGGCATGGAGGAATCACGAGAGAGACCCTGTTCCCAATGGCAGAAAGAACATGATTATCCTGGCAGTCATACATTCCAAGGGGAGGCACAATGTAGCTTATAGCTCTGCTTTTCTCATTTGGTCATTTATTCATTCACTTATCTCTTGTCTGGTTTACTCTACTGTCCTCCTAACTGGTCTCACTCATTTTGCTTTTGCTAGATACTACCTAGAAGTAGAGACATTTGAGAGAGTTTTGAAGGATAGGTAGCAACTATACAGGCAAAGTTGAGGATGGGTGGGTCAGGAGAGTGGATCAGCATTTCAGTCAGAGGGAACAATGCCTACAAAGGCACGGACTTTTTAAAAAATCATGAGTTTTAAGTTGGTGGGGGAGAATCATGCAGTTGGTATAGTTGGTGAGTAATTTGGGTGGTGGACACTGATGAGAGTCTATAAAAACAGATGAGGTTCAGATCATGATGTTTCTTTTATGCTAAGCTATCAGGTTGACCTGTACCTTGATAGAAATGGGCATAATATTTGTGTACTTCACTGGGATATTTTAATTTCAGTTTGATAATATTATGTAAAGGAGCCAAGGAAACTGCAAAGTACTAACAAACAGAAGTTATACTCTGAGGAAAATGAAATCATTTTGAAAATTCTAAAGTCATATCCATATAAGACAGGAAAACTAATTTTTAAAATATCTCAGAATTCTGGAATTCTATTATTCAGTTTAAACACACAATATATTCATTATTTAATGTTCAACTTACTTGCACTACAAATTAGTTTTAAGCAATTGCTCAGCATTTCAGGTATCTTAGGGGATATGAAGGTAAGTAAGTTCAACTTCCTCACCTTGAGGAACGTATGGTCTGGTGAGAATGATAGACAATACATGACAAATTATAAACTGAGAACTTCTGGAATCCAAAGATGGAATCTTAAATCTAAAATCTGAAATTAACCCCTGGCATAATTTCTCCCTGAATTAAATGATGCAAAAGAGAAAATTTTATACCCTGCTATCAACTAGCAAATGGTGCCACCTACACATGAAGAGCTTCAGGAAAAAAAAAAAAATGCAGCCACTTGAGAGTGAGAAAGAGAGGTCCTCCTTAATTTACTAGGCACATATTTTTTGAATTGGAGGTTATGACTCATTACTGGTTCAAGAAATTAATTCAAAAGGATATGACTATTATTAAAATGTTAACTAGAATAAAAACTATGAAAATGCAACAAATGGAGTAAGAATTTGTATGGTTGGTGATACTTCTGTTTCACTTTACATACTTGCCGTGAGTCATGAGTAAAATATATTTCTTACTGTGTGTGCAGTAAAGTTCAGATATATAAACCCCGACCAGGTCTGGTGCCCTGTGAATCATTTTCATGGCCTTTCTACTCCCCTACCAAAGCACGTGATGCCCTATCTCCTCTCTACTCTCATTAGCATTGTCTGGCATGTGGAGGGGTGACTGTCTATGTACACGATGGTTGTGACCGTTGATGCTATCTTGTAGTCTAATATTCTTGCATATTTTAATGGAAGTAGCAAACTAAGTATAAGTTACAATTCAACCACATAAGTTGCTACGATATTAATTATTTAATCGAGTGGGCAGTCAACTGATTGTAGAAAGCGTTTCTTCATATAAGTTCCTATGTATGGAATGTTGGAGTTTATCCCTCTTATAGGGAGCTAGAATATGCTTTGGACATCAACAGCATGGCAACTTTTAATCCATCAGGAAGTCCCATAGATTCTCCTTCCAACCACTCTGCATCAGTTGCACAGACCCCAACATGTCCCATTAGGCTTTACTGCAATTACTTCTTCCTAGTCTTATTGCGTCTTTTTTTTTTTTTTTTTTTTTTTTTTTTTGCGGTACGCGGGCCTCTCACTGCTGTGGTCTCTCCCATTGCGGAGCACAGGCTCCAGACGCACAGGCTCAGTGGCCATGGCTCACGGGCCCAGCCGCTCCGCGGCATGTGGGATCTTCCCGGACCGGGGCACAAACCCGTATCCCCTGCATCGGCAGGCAGACTCTCAACCACTGCACCACCAGGGAAGCCCTCTTATTGCGTCTTCTCTTGTTTCTTCACTCCTCTGCTCAAATCCCTCCAATAGATTTTTTTTTTTCTTTGCGGTACGCGGGCCTCTCACTATTGTGGCCTCTCCCGTTGTGGAGCACAGGCTCCGGACGCGCAGGCTCAGCAGCCATGGCTCACGGGCCCAGCCGCTCCGCGGCATGTGGGATCTTCCCGGACCGGGGCACGAATCCGTGTCCCCTGCATCGTTAGGCGGACTCTCAACCACTGCGCCACCAGGGAAGCCCCTCCTCCAATAGATTTTTAAATAAAGATCTTAAAATAAAATGCAAGCTGTTTACAGTGGCCAACATGGCCTGCATAATCTGGCTGTGTCTATCACTCTAACCTCATTATCATGCTTGCACTGGTATGCCATTTATTTATTTTTCCCTCTCAACTCCAAATTCATCTTTTTTGCTTGCTCTGTGAAAATGGATTCGAGTCCTTTAAATACGTTTCTGTTGACAGCTGGCACGATGTTAAGCGTTGTCTGTAGAGGGAATGGAAGAGGTATTGCAAGAGGAAAGAATTTTGCTTCCTGGTTCTGATGGACTAGCTTGGCATATCCCTGCACTATGTGCAGCTTCTCCAGTACCAGGCTCCCGTCGCATCTGTGTGTGTCCAGTGCTGAGCTCCTGCAGTGCACACGGCTTCCCCAGTGTGCAGCGTCTGCAGCCTGGGTGTTTTTTCTAGCACTGGGCTCACAGCTCTTCCTGTGCCCAGCTCCTACCATGATCAGTGGCTAGCAGGACCCAGTGGTCAACAGCTCCCCCGGCACATCCCATTTCAGGAAGGTCTGTAGCAAAGTGCCTCTACTAAGAGGCCCCCCATGAACAGCTTTCCCTAGCACCCTAGAGAGTGGATTTCTGACAAGTTCCAGAGGGCAGATTTCCAGCATGTTCCCCTGATACAGCACCACACTGACTTCTCTGCCATTCAGTGAGGTGTGACTCTGTCCTCTCCAACAAGGTCTGGATCTCAGTCCTGGAGGGGCTTCTTCCTTGGGTGTTGTGTCTGAGCTTCAAAGTTGGTGACTGCTCCATTATATCTGCTATTTCTATATGCTTTAGAATTCTCTTTACTTCTTACTAGCTGGTCTCTCATTACCCCAACACCCCAATCCTCTGTTATACTTAATAATTCACTATATTAAACTTGCCCTGTTCAAATTACTGTGTGGTTTCTCCTTCCTGATTGGACCCATCTGGATACATCTGGTAGTTGTGCTCCACTCACACAGACCTCCTTACTACCCCTGAATACATCAAGTTTTTGCCTGCTTCAGAGCTTTTCTCTATGTGGAAGTTTCTATCCTTATGACCTAAGCTTTATCTGGGTTCTGTTCCAATGTGATCTTTTCAGAGAGGTCTTTCCTAACCATTATGGGAAATGGCTTCACTCTCCCACTATTCATCTCTTCATCTTGTTCTAATTTTCTTCATAGCACGTGGCATGACTTGAAATTATATTCTATTTTGTTTACATGCTTATTGCCTGTCTTCACTTATTTGAATAAACTGATAAACTTCAGAAAAGGATTCAAAACAAAGATGGTGAAATCAATGGCTTTTGTAACTACAAGCAATAAACATTTTGAAAATGTAAATAAGAAAGGCCTTCTCAGGATTCCCCTGGTGGCACAGTGGTTAAGAATCTGCCTGAAAATTCAGGGGAAATGGGTTTGATCCCTGGTTCGGGAAGATCCCACATGCCGTGGAGCAACTAAGCCTATAAGTCACAACTACTGAGCCTGCATGCCACAACTACTGAAGCTTGCACGCTCTAGGGCCCACGTGCCACAACTACTGAGCCCACATGCTGCAACTACTCAAGCCTGCTCACCTAGAGCCCATGTTCCACAACAAGAGAAGCCACTGCAATGAGAAGCCCACGTACGTAACTTATTAATACTTTCAAATTTAAATAATATTTGACCTAACAAACTGAAGATAAACATCCACTCCAAAAAGTAAGGGAAAGAAAGATCAATTTAACATCAATTGGTATCAGGTTAGTCAGGGAATATCTAACACTCAACATAAGATTTGATCATTGTCCTATATTATGGTTTAAAAACCACTGAAAAAACATAATCAGTATCAGGTTATATTAGGAAAGATTGCACAGGCACTAAACAAGTTAGCCTAGAACATCAACCCACAAACTAAAAGAGAATGGTAATACAAGAAGCTGGTGACACTTGGAAACCACTATAGACAGTACTATAGAACATTAAAAAAATCTTAATAAACAAAAACACAAACTATAATCATTGGAATAAATACTCAATTCTATAAAGATTTCCACTCTTCATAGGTGGAATCCATAAGTTTAATGTAATTCTCTTTTGTGTTCTGTGCCCAGTTTCGATGTGTGGAGGTAGGAAGGGAGTGTTTCCCATATCACCAACAATTCTCTGGACACCGACTGGATGTCCTACAATATAACTCAATTCTGACACCTACCTGGAGACAATGTCAGATTCTACAGGTTAAGGGTTCAGTGCTACAAGACTGCTCCCACTCCACTGCAGACACCAGTCACAAGTCCAGGTTGTTACCAGCACTTCTGACCTACTAGCTATAGATCGGAGGTTCCCACAACCCCTGCCCCAGGACTTCAGCTTCCAGCTGCAAGTCCAGGTTGTTACCTGTACTTCTGAATGACTGGCTATGAATCAGATGTTCCCATGGTCCCCTCCTTGGGTTTAATTAATTCACTAGAGAGGCTAACAGCATTCAGGAAACTCATGTACTCACTAGATTATCAGTTTATTATAAAAGGATATAACTCAAGAACAGCCAGACAGAAGAGATGCATAAGGGAAGGTATGGGGAAAGGGCACGGAGCTTTTATGCCTTCTCCAGGCTCACCACTGTCCCAGCATTTCCGTGTGATCACCAGCCTGGAAGCTCTCTGAACCCTCTCTTTTGGGTTTTTATGGAGGCTTCACTACATAGGTACAATTGATTAAATCACTGGCCATTGGCAACTAATTCAACCTCCAGTCTGTCTCCCCTTCTGGGAGGTCAGGAGTGAGGCTAAAATTTCTAACCCTCTAATCACATGATTAGTTCTCCTGGCAGCCAGCCCTTAACCTTAGGTGCTGTCCAAAAGTCACCTCATTAACATAACAAAAGACACCTTTGCTCCTCTCATCACTTAGGAAACTCTAAGGGTTGTAGGATCTTTGTACCAGAAACAAGGACAAAGACCAAATATCATATATTTCTTTTTATAAATCACAGTATCACAAATTCTAACCAAAATTCTAAAGGGATTTATCTTTTATAAATCAATAAGACTGTTCTGAAATTTAACTGGATGGATGAAAAAAAGTTTGGGAGTAATCAAGAAAGGTTTAACAGGAAGTATAAAGAGTATAAGTTGCCAGATATTAATCTGTGTTTTACAACAATAATATTTAGCCAAGAGTTTAAACAAAAGTTCAGTGGTATAAAATATGGAGCTACAAAAGATTCAAATATTTACAAGAATTTAATATATAAAAAAGGTCATGAATCAAATTAGTTCAAAGAATATATTAGTCAATAATATTGGCATAATTGACTTACTACTCAGAAAAAAATTTAATTTAACCTTTCTTAATTAGCATGTTTTATCACCAAATAAAATCAAGATAGATTAAGATTTAAATGCAAAAATATAAAACTATAATAATACTAGAAAAAATTTTGGCTATTTGTTTTTATAATCTTGGAGTGGAGAAGGACTTTATAAGAATGGAATTGCCCCAAACTTAAAACAACACAAATGCACATCAACAGGTGAGTGGATAAGCAAACTGTGGTATATCCATTTGACAGAATATTACTCAGCAATAAAAAGAAGAGAACTATTAATATATTCAATAATTACACTGAGTAAAAAGAGTATGTTTTCACTTATATGAAATTCTGGAAAACTGCAAACTAATCTATAGTGACAGAAAGCAGATCAGTGGTTACCTATGAATGAGGAAAGAGTGGGATGCAGAAGGGGAAAAATTATAAAAGGCACACAGAAACCTTAAAGGGTGAGGGGTATGTTCATTATCTTGATTTTGGTGATGTTTTCACAAGTGTATATAACAATATATAATAAGGCAGAGCTGAAACATTGGGATTTTATTTAATTCTGACTTTCAATAGATAAATATCCATGTTACACTTTCAATGGTAGCCATATAATAGAAAATTTCCTTCCAATAGAAGAAAAAAGGAGATTAGAGAAAACTCAATCAGTTAACAGGCAGAGGAGAAGAGAAAAAAGAAACATAAAAAGCAGAGTATATAAAAAGCACAAATTAAAATAAAATGGAAAATATAAATCCAAAATGGCAGTTATCAAAATAAATACTGAATACATTCATGGGATAGAAGACAAGAATGTTCACATTGGATTTAAAAAACAAGGTTTAGTCACATGCTAATTACAAAAGAAAATCCTAAAAATTGAGGGCACAGAAATTTAGGAAGGAAGAGAATGGGTATAGATATGCAAATATAACTAAAAGGAAGTTGGTGTAGCAATAATAAAAAAGAAACTTTGAGGTAAAAGTATTATTAGATATAAAGATTGTCACCATAATGTTAAAAGAAAAGCTTAGGAAGCTATGCTAATTCTAAACATGTATTGTACATACCTAACAAGAATGCTACCAAATGCTTAAAGCAAAACTTGAGAGACTTGTAAGGGGAAAATAGACAATAATAGTAGTAGTATTTTAACACACATTTTCTAGCAAATAGTAGATCAAGCATACAAAGATTAGTAAGAATATAGGAGATCTGAATAACACACTCAACATTATTTTCTTGTACCTTGCAGTGTTTACAAATGAAGTCTCAAAAGAAACTGAAAACTCAACATCTCACATAAACCTAGTACTCTAACCATAGTTGAATTCCAGTAGAAACTAATAGCAAAAAGAAAAGCTCTAATCAGTTAGCTAATTTAGAAATACACTTTGAAATAACTCATGGGTCAAATAAAAAGTTACAATTAGAATTTTTAAAATATTACATGGAATGATAATGATTCCACATATGAAAATGTGTGAGATACAGATAAAGTGGAATGAGAAGAACATTTAGAGATCTACATGC
Organism: Mesoplodon densirostris; assembly: GCF_025265405.1. Classification (NCBI taxonomy): domain Eukaryota; kingdom Metazoa; phylum Chordata; class Mammalia; order Artiodactyla; family Ziphiidae; genus Mesoplodon; species Mesoplodon densirostris. The sequence continues at coordinate 27,934,554 of NC_082668.1, forward strand.
TTATAGCAGGATAAAGGAAACATAATGAAGTGAAAAATAATGAAGTAAGCATCTACTTCAATAGGTTAAAAAAAAAGTAAATAAACCCCCAAATAGTACAGAATAAAAAAAGATAATATAGGATCATATACTAATGAAATATTAAACAAAGATAGATAGGATTAACAAAAACAAATGTTATTTCTTTGATAAAACTAATAAAAATTAATCAAGAAATGTAGTAGAAAGTATGATCAAAATACTATCACTGAAAAAGCAGACATAACTAGATATGGTGATGGTTTCAGAAATGAGGGAAAACACTGTGAACAATGGAATTAAAAGTTTGAATACCTAGATGAACACATATTTATCCAACCAAACTGATTCAAGAAGAAATTAAAACCTAAATAGACTCACCACCTTTAAAAACTGAACTGTGGTAAATAAAATTTATTTTAAAAATATTTCAAGCCCAGAAGGTTTACAGCCAAATTTCATTAAACATTAAGGAAACAGGTATTTCTAGTTTTATACAAAGTGTTCCAAAGACAGAAAAAAGAGGGAACATTCTTTTCATGAGGCTATTATAAATTTGCTATTGAAACCAGACAAGAACAGAACAGGAAAGGAAAACCAAAAGCCACAGTCATTTATGAGCACAATGTAAAAATAATAAAATATTAACAAACTACATCCAGCTATGTACAAACTGGGTTTTCCCCAGGAATTTAAGGATGATTTATTATTAGAAAATCTATTAATTTACTACCTAAAAAGATTATAGGAGAACATGTCCACATGATTTTCTTAATAGATGCACAAAACATTTATAAAATTTATTATTAATTTATTAAAGTCAATAACAAAAATGAGGAAAGAGCTATAATAATAAGACTGTAGAATATGGGTAGAGTCAGGCAAATAGGGAGATGCAACAGAATGGAGAGCCCCCAAATCATACACTTACATATGTGGATACGGACACTGATACTCAATAAAGTTACAAATCTGCAGGAAAACAACTGTTTAAGAAATGCTGAGGGAAAAAATGAGTCATTCATGTGGAGAAACCAAATCCCTATTTCATACCACCATGTATCAAAAAAAGCCAACTTTAGATGAACTGGAGACATAGAAAAGGCAAAACAGAAGAAAACTATGGAGAAAATATTTATAACTAATATGAAAGGATTCTTAAAGAAGATAACATCCCCAACTATTTTAAGAGAGTATTGATAAATTTGACTATTTCAAATGTAAAACTTCTATTAAAAAACATAAACAAAGTGATAAGTCTACAAAATATAAAAGATAATTGCAATGTATTTAGTCTACAAAGGATTATTCTTCTCATTAATAAAGAATGCTTATAAATCAGTAAGAAAAAGACAAATAGTTCAAATGGAGTAAAGGGTATGGAAGGAAATTTCACCAGAAAGAAAACCTAAAGAGAGAATAAACATAAAGAGATACTCTACTTCATGAATAATCAGGGAAATGTAGACTTAGATCACAATGAGATATCACCTCACACCCATCAGATCTGTGAGAGTACAGAAGCCTGAAGACAGTAAGAAATGCTGAGGGTGCAAATACACAGGAACGCTCATACACTGCTGGTAAACCCTTTCAGGGTGCAATTTGGTGATATCTAGTAAATTTTACAGTGTCCCTGCCTTATGATCCAGAAATTCTACCTTAGAGAAACCCTTGTACACAAGGAGACATGCACAAGAATGTTTATTGTAGCAATTTTGTTACAGTAAAAACCTAGAGAACATTCTCAAAGTCAGCCAAAGGAGAATAGGCAAATAAATGCTAGTACGTATATTCATTTAACAAAAATTAATTAGGTGTTATATGATCTACCAGGCTGGGGTGCTTGTAGTGTTCTATTTTATCTGGGTGCTGATTACTCTAGTGTATTCACCTGTGAAAAGACATAAAACTAACCACCTGGGTGTTGTGTACTTTTCTCTGTGTTTCTTTAGAGAATTTTAGCCAACTAAGATCTTAAACTTTATCAATATAGACTAAATATCCACTATTTATATATACAGAAACTCTATCCTTATGCACACTATATTTTATATAATATACATACATATTGATACACATTTATACAGAACTCTGTACATCCATTATATATAACATAAATGTATAATAAATGTATAATGTAAATATTTATATAATTTATATGATTTATATATATAGCTTTACACAAATGTCTCATCATCCTCTGGGTGATGTGTTAGACTGTTCTTTAAAAATACTTTATTATCTAACTTTTCATTATGTAATCATTTTATTTAAAAGGCTGAGTCTCAGAATTGTGAATTGCTGAGTTTTCATAAGAAGTATGAGGGTTAGATTCAAAATTAAGGCTCTCCTCTTGGGCAGGATAGCTCTTATTTGCCTCCAACCGCTGCTCTCCAACCCCATCCACTTTCCACCCTTCTCTACCTCCATGTCCAGAAAGACTGGTCTGTATAGGCTCTATAGAAGGCTCCCATGCCTTTGGCTCCAGGGTGAATTCTGCAAAAGGAGGCTCCCACAGGAGATGGGAAGGAAGAAGGACAATGATTTTCTCCCCAAGACTCCTCCCTCCCAGAGATCTGCTGAGGGCTCACACTATGGCCTAGGACCGATGTGACCACGGTAGGTCACAGATCTTATTAATCACTCTCTCCCTACAGTTCTCCACAGCTGTTCCCTCCCATTGCCCACTCAGACTTGGAGCCTCCTGGTGGGCCTCCTGATGGCACTCTCCCTGCAGTACTGCACTAGCTCATGTGGTTTCACTACATCCTATCTAAACCTTTGTAAATAGCCCTTTTTAATCTCTTCTCAAATTACCAGTCTATCACTTGTTTCCTCCTGAGACCCTGACTGGTTATGTCCCCAAGCCCAGTTTGAGGGAAAGTAACAACCTTGATTCTCATTTCTACCATTTTCCTAAGAGGCCTTCACCACCCTTCCCTCCCACCCGCCCCACTCCATTTCTCGTTTTTTAAAAGGCATGGACTAACCCACTCTTCTCAGCCTATCATTCATACCTAGAATAAGAGAATTTTTTTTTCAGTGCTGTACTCTTGGATTTATAAAGAAAAGACAAAGTATGAAGTTGGCTTGGCTACCAGCTGGGTAATGTTAGGTCCTCAAGCATTTGTGACAGTCAATTGACTGAGCCTGTTGTTTTCTTGACTAGGCTGCGGTGATGAAGGCAGACATTAGTAGTTCAACAGATTTCCATCCCCCCCCATTGGACTAGCTATCTTTACCCTTTACCTTTTGCCCCACACCACAGTGTCCCCAAATATTTCTAGTTAGTAAATTAGTTTAGGAAGTTCCATAAATAATTTCAAGTCCCTAGAGCAGTGTTCTATATAGTGATATGTCAATGTACTGCTTCTGTGAGAATTTGCACACTCCCAAGTCTTATCCCAAACTTAACTAAACCAGAATTGCTGGTGATAGAACCCAGGAATCTTTATTTTAAACAATATCTCCAGGTAATCTTTTTTTTTTCTTATTGAAGTATAGTTGATTTACAACATTGCATTAGTTTCAGGTGTATAGCAAAGTGATTCAGTTTTGTATATCTATATATTTTTTCAGATTATTTTTTGTTAGAGGTTATTACAAGATATTGAATATAATTCTCTGTGCTATATAGTAAATCCTTGTCACTTACCTATTGTATATATAGTAATTTGGATCTGTTCATCCCATATTCCTAATTTCTCCAGGTAATTCTTTAACATTCTTAATAAGATTGGAGGGCAACTGCCCTAGAGAACAAATAATGCATGACTTTTGTACTTTTAAACAACATCCAAAACAATTCCTATATGGAAACACTAACTGCAATGATATGTTGGTAGTTTTGTCCCTGAGGGTGCCAGATGACTATATTTCTGTCTTTACAGACAAAATTTGACTGAAAGTAATTGCTACTGTACAGTTGAGTCTCATAGTCATTAACTACTTACTAACAGATCAGTTCTGCTGATAATCAGATTTTCAACAGCAAGACTCCACCAATATACGGCCGCAATCAGAGACTAAAAACGAGTCTATAACTTAGGCAATCAAAATTTGTTAAGCAAATTCACATTTCAGTTGCTTAATATTTAAAGAGACTCTGAAACAAGAATGAAGTTAACAGGCCATTCTATAGCAAATATTTATAACGTGAAGTACCTTCATTTTATCAAGTACAAATTTATTTGGTTTAAAAGTGTGAGCTACACTGGGGTGAGTAGTCAATAAAAAGAATAATCAATCATGTTCTTTTCATTTAGGACAGGATTATCAGACAATCAACTTGTCACTAAGTAACCAATAAGTCATTTTACCTAACTAATCAACTATCTACTTAATTAAATGTAAGAAAAATTTACATAAGTGAATAAAGATGGTATGTGGACAGCTCATTGTATGATATGATAGGAGAGTTATTTCCAACTCTAATATTCTATGATTCTGTAAGTTATTTTGCAGAAAAAAGTGAAAATTTTATGAAAGTATGAATACAAGTTTTATTCTAAATGGTATATGTAAAAGTAATGAAGAGAAGTATATATATTAAAAAAATGCTTATAACTACCTGATGAGCTCATGGATAATTTTCAATTTTTTAAAGATATTTTATACCATTAAATTTTTTTCTATAATTAACACATACTTCTTTGGTATGTGTAGAATACATTATGACCAAAAAAGACTGTTAGAAAAAGGTAGGAATTGCTTTAGTGAATTTTCCAAGCAACTATGGCTTTAAGGAAACCAAGTTATTATTAATTAGGGTCGGGAGATCCTAGTAGAATGCATCTGAAGCAAAAAAACACTTTGCAAATAACAGACAATCTATGGAGGAAGAGAACTGTAGAAATTAGTCCTGACCCTATGCAGTATTTAATGAAGCAGAAATTAAGTCTATGCATATGGTAATTAAAGATGAAATCTGACATTAATTTTAAAAAACTAGCTACCTGTTCTCTGATTGCAGAGTTCCAGGAAGAGTGATGCTCGGTTCAGTCAAGGTCAGGGCAAAAGAGATGGTAAATTGGATTTCTTTGATATAAGAGGACAGCTTTTGTTCCTAGGATATTTGCATTGTTTTGTTATTAAAGTTCTCTTTATTTCTGATTAATACATGAACTCCTCCAATGCAGACACATTAACATTAGCATTTTCTGAAAGGTCTACCTTGTGCCTCATTTCCATGGCAACCAGTCCCTGCAGCTAGGCAAAGAGAAGACATAATTCATTTTTTCTGAAGCGCCACTGAGTTCATATCTAATTCACACGTGTAGGTTTATGTGTGCTATGGGTGACTGTGTGCATATATGCGTCGATGAATGCATATACACATAGATGATTGACTGTGGCAATATCAGAGAATGGGAAAAACGATGTCCTTCCACAAAGAGGAAGCCTTGGACATTATAGCTGGCTTTGTCTTTACAGGCAAATCAGAATAAAGCCATTAACACTGAGTTTTGGCAGAGGAAAGAAAGATCATCTGTTATTTATATTTGCAAATTTCCAATGCTTACTATGGTTGAGAAAAATTATGTAAGAAATATAAGTTCCTGGGTATTTTATGACCTCAATATTTCACCATAACATTGTTTTTCACAATTACTTAAAGTCAGGCAGAAGCATAGTATTTGAGGTAAGAAATCACTTACATTTAAATTAAATTAAACTCCTTGGAATGTGTGTAGAACAGAATTAGTAAAGAAGAAATATGAGGATACTTAATGACTGATATAAAGAAAATACAGATATACAGTCATAATAATTATATATAAAATGATGGTGACATTGTAATCATTATTATTTATTGTAATTAGCCTCCAAAATAGCCCCCAATGATCCCTGCCTCCTGGTATTCACACCCTTGTGGAATCTCCTCTCACACTGTACTAGGGTTGGTTCTTGTGATACACAGAATATAGCAGAAGTGATGGCATGTCACCTCGGTGATTAGGTTATAAAAGACACTGAAGATTCCATCTGGATATTAGGTCATAATAGACAGCATGACTTCCATCTTGGTTACTCACCCTCTTCCTTGTTTTGGGGGAAGTCAACTGCCAGGTCATGAGGAACTCTATGAGGAGGCCCAGATGTTGAAGAACTGAACCCTTTGGTCAACAGCCATATGAGTGACCTTGAAAGTAGACACTCCAGCCCATTCAAGTCTTCAGATGACTGCAGCTCTGGTCAGTATCTTGAGAGACCCTGAGCCACAACCACTTAGCTAAGCTGTTTCTGGACTCGTGATTCTCAGAAACTATGTGAGATAGTAAATTTCTTTCATTTTAAGCTGCTAAGAAATTTGGGTAACTTGTTGTACAGCAATTGTAGTGAATACAGATTTTGGTACTAAAAATAAACATGAAAAAGAAGTGGCAAGAGAGAAGTGGGGAAAGGTAAGCTTGGTCATGAATGATCAGGAAGACTTAACGTATGCTGACCAAGGAGTTTGAAATGTATCCTAAAAACTATGGGTAGCCACTGAAGATTTTTTAGCAAGGGAATAGAATGATCAGATATGTATTTTAAATCACTTTTGTAACATTATATAGATAATGGTTTAGAAGGAGGCAACACTGAATGTAGAGATACCAGTTAGGATCACTTGCAGAAATCCAAATAAGAGATGATAAGCATCTGAACTAAGGCAGTGACTATGAGGTTGGAGAGAAGGAGAGGATTTGAGAGACATTAATAAGGCAGAATGTAAAGGACTTGGAGTGGAGTAAACCTCACATTTTTGACTGAGATGCATGGGTTGATAGTAGTGCCATCTACTGAAATAGGGAAGATAGGAGAATGCATTTGGTTTTAGACAGGCTGAGTTTGAGGTACAGAAAGCTTTCTATCAGTCTCTTGATTACATGGGTTTGGAGCCTAAAAGAGTTGTCTAGATGGGATATCTTTTGAGGGTCATCATCACTTTGCGAGTCATTGAAACTATGGCAGTGAATAAGACCACTCAGAGGGAGAATGTGGGAGGAGAGGGAAACAGCAACAGTAAGAGGAGGGCCATGGAGAAGAAGGCAAAGAAAAAGTCTATAAAGGTTCCATTTGAAAGGTAAGGAAAACAACAACAGAGTATAACGTGAAAAAAGTCAAGGAGGAAGTGTCAGGAAGTGTAGAGTGGCCACCGGGGTTAAAGTGTTAAAAGATCCAATTAGATAAGGACCAAATAGGAGCTGAGTTTCAGACCTGTTGGGAGAGGTCAGGGGAAGGTGATGCTAAGCATCTGTTCCTGAAAATGACTAATTCTGGCAAACAACCACAACCCTTTCTCCTTTAATGAGGGATGAAGAAGAAAAGAGGCTTCCATAAAAACATAATTAAGGAGATGGGTAACTTGCTATAGGAACTCCACTGTGCTCCCCCTAAAGGCCTACCTTCTCATGAAAGAGGAGTGAAGAGTGTGGACCATGTAACTGTCTAGATTGGGCTCAGATCTAGCTCTTCTACTTTCTAGCCATGTGTCCTTGAGTGAGTCATTTAATCTCTCTCAGCTTCAGTTCCTCATCTTTAAAAGAGAAACAATGTCTTCTTTGTATGGATGTTATGAAGATTAAACTCATCCTCTTATTCAGTGCCCTTCACTAGGCCATGTGCCAGGCACTAGAGATAGAGCAATGAGTAAAAGAGATTTGGTCCCTCTGCTCATGGATTTTACAGTCTAGTGAAGGAGATAGCTAATCACACAGGTCTTTAAATTACAATTGCCATTTGTACCATAAGAGAAAACAGGGAGTTCTGTGATTGTATTTAAAAATCTGCCAAAGTCTCCCTAGGAAGTAAGGAAATGCTTTTTAAATTGAGTCTTGAAGAATGAGGAGCTGGTTAAGTAAAGAGAGATGGAAGAACCATCCAGGCAGATGGAATAACATACTCCAAATCTCAGAGCTAAGAGGAAGTACGATGCATGTGAAGAACTCAGAAGATGTTGGAATCTAGTGACGCAAATGTGAGTAATTACACAATGTTAGACAGGAGAACTAGACAGCAGCTAGATAATGTGGAGCTTTGAGGGGTATTTCAAGGATTTTGAATTTTATCTTGATAGCAGTGGGCAGACTTTGAAAAAGTTAAAGCGTAGGAGTGGCATGATTAATTGTTTTCATGACTCTGTATGTCCTCTATTGGGTGGTGACAAGAGTGAATAAGAGAAGATTAATAAGTAGGCTGTTGCAGGACTCCAGGCAGGAGGTGACGAATGGCTTGAATAATGGTGGTGGCCATAGAGGTAGGTGGAAGTAAGCAGATTCAGAATATTTTTATATGTGATTTTTCTCAGTCTTCCTTATATCATAAATTTAATAACTACTCATAGAGTTGCTCAAGCCCAAAACCTAAGTTATGCTTGATTCCTTTCTTTTTCTCACTCTTCATATCCAGTCATGTCAGCTCTACCTTAAATATATCTCAACTGCAACCTCATCTCAGCCTTTCCACCCCTGCTACCACCATCCTAACCAAGCCACATCCTCTCTCACCTGGACCATTGCAAATGTCTGCTAACTAATCTCTGTATCTACTTCTGCTTTCCAAGCCTATTTTCATAAACCATCTGGAGTGATATTTAAAAAGTATAATTTAGTTAATGTCACTCCACTGCTCAAACAACTCCAATGACTTTTCATCACACCTGGAACGAAATTCAAACTTCTTACCATGGCTTCCTGGCTCCTCCGTGATCTGACCCCTAATAACCACTTTGTTTTGATTCCCTATACCTTACCCCCCTGCTCACCACTAGCCCCTGGTCACACTGGCCTCTCTTCCATTCCTGGAACACACTGAGCTTATTCCCACTTCAAAGCCTTTAGACTTGTTCCCTCTGCCTGGATTGCTCTTCCCAGATCTTCCTGAGGCTGTCGCCTTCATATCATTTAGGTCTCTATGAAAAAGAGCCCATTTCCCATCCCTTTGCTTTGGTTTTACCTTCTTAGTCCTAGAGTAACCTGAAAATATTTTTACTTATTTATGCATTTACTCTCTTTTATCTGTCTATCTTTTCAGAAAATGAGCTCTTTGAGGATAAGAATTTTGCCACTGAAACAACCCTAGTGTCTAGAATACACTTAAAAGATATAGAAATGAATGAATAAATGAAAATTTAGACAAAACTATGAATGTAAAGACCCTAGTTCTGTTTTTTGGCACACAGGAGATGTCCAACAACAGGTAGTTCCTGTTGTTATTCTCTTTAGTCTGTGTAGTAAGGAGCTACTTTTTCCCCAGATATGATTAAATCATACCGTTGATAAATTTGTTAGTGAGTTATTGTCACCAAATAAAATGAGAGTCTTGGTGTGTGGAGGGGTCATCATAGTGGTTACTTTTGAATAAGTGGAACAGTAATATGAGAAGAGTCTGTACATACTCAAAAGGACTGTGATGGATACACTTTGGGGAGCCACCCCTGCTTCCCACCTGATGGTGGTCACACCCTTTATAATCCTCTTTTCTTGAGTTTGGGCAGGGCCTGTGACTTTCATATAACTTATAGAATAGGGCAAAAGTAATAGCATGTCACTCTTGTGATTAGGTTATTTTATATGACACTGATAATGAGATGTCACTCCTGTGATTATGTTATATTATAAAGACTGTATAGGCAGACTGGAATTAGAGAGGACTTCTCTCCCTTGCTGGTTTTAAAGAAGTAAGCTGCCATGTTGTGAGGTAGCCTGTGGAGAGGCCACATAGCAATGAACTGTGGGTGGCCTCTAGGAATGGAGAGCAGCCCCGAAATAATAGCCAGCAAGGAAACAGGGCCCTCAGTCCTACACCCACAGGAAATGAATTCTGTCAACAACCTGAAAAGGCTTGTAAGTGGATCTTTCCTGAGTCAAGCCTGTGATGAGACTGTAGTCCATCCTGACACCTGGATTTCAGTCTGGTAAGACCCTGAAGCAGAGAGTCCAGCTAAACTGTGCCTGGATTTCTGACGTACAGAAATTTTGAAATAATAAATGTGTTGTTTTAAGCCAGTAAGTTTGTTGTAATTTGTTACATAGCAATAGAAAACTACTACAAGAACCATATACAGAAACTAAAGAAAAGCAAAATTTAGTCAAATATAAAAAGGACATGCCAAATGCATATATATGTATGTATAACAATCACTTTGCTGTAAATCAACTATACTTCAATTCTTTAAAAAGGCCATTAAATAGTTAACTAAAAATGAAATGAGTTTCATCTGAGAGTACTAACTTTCTCATTGCTGAAAGTGTTCAAGTGGTTAAAATGTAGTTAGTTTATCAGCAAGGAGACAGGAGATTGGATTGGTTATCCTCACAGGGTTCCTACCACATTAAAAATGATATGATTTTAAGAATGAATTATCACCATTGACCTGGCACAGTAAATCCTGTGGATAAACACAAACAACCCCTGCTTACACAACTAAAGTTGCTGTCAAAATTTCATATTCCCAACCAGCAAAAGCTTATTCAACGGAGCCACTTGCTTTTAAAGTCCAAAATAAAGACACAAAAATAAACTCTTTTCATTTTGCTTTTTGAAAGCACAACATAGTGTTTTGGTTAAAAAGCAATTAGAGTCATTTGGTTCCATGCTTTCAACAATTCTAAGAAATCTTAAAAAAAAAAAACCACTATACACAGGGAGGGGGAAGGGTAAGCTGGGACGAAGTGAGAGAGTGTCAAGGACATACATTCACTACCAAATGTAACACAGATAGCTAGTGGGAAGCAGCCGCATAGCACAGGGAGATCAGCTCAGTGCTTTGTGACCACCTGGAGGAGTGGGATAGGGAGGTGGGAGGGAGATGCAAGAGCGGGGAGGATATGGGGATATATGTAGAGAATGGACTTGAGGACACGGGGAGGAGGAAGGGTAAGCTGGGATGAAGTGAGAGAGTTGCATGGACATATATACACTACCAAATGTAACATCGATAGCTAGTGGGAAGCAGCCGCATAGCACAGGGAGATCAGCTCAGTGCTTTGTGACCACCTAGAGGGGTGGGATAGAGAGGGTGGGAGGGAGATGCAAGAGCGGGGGGGATGTGGGGAATGTATGTATACGTATAGCTGATTAACTTTGTTATAAAGCAGAAACTAACACACCATTGTAAAGCAATTACACTCCAATAAAGATGTTAAAAAAATAAAAATAAAACACTATACTCATGTGGCCTAGTTCTGGTGCCAAAAGGAGGTAGATCATTTTAAAATTACCTACAAAAAGGCAAGTTAATACTGAGAGGAAATATCTGTGAATCTTTTCTCTGGGGGTGAGGGAGGTATAAGGACTTGTATCCAGAATACATGAAAAACTCCTACAATTCAATAATAAGAAGACAAACAACTCAGTTAAAACTTGAGCAACCGTTTGAATAGGTATTTCACCAAAGAAGATATTCAGATAGCTAACAAAGACATGAAAATATACTTAACATCATTAGGTATTAGGGAAATGTAAATTAAAGCCACAATCAGATCCCACGTCACACCCACTAGAGTGGCTATAATAAAAAGACAACAACGAATTCTGCCAAAGATATAGAGCAAAATGAACCCTCATACATTTATGGTGGGAATGTAAAATGGTGCAGCCATTTTGGAAAACAGTTTGATAGTTCTTTAAAAAATTAAACATAAATTTACCATAAAACCCAGCAATTCCACTCCTAGGTATCTACCCAACAGAAAGAAAAACATTTGCCCATCCAAAAACTTATACGTGAATGTTCATCGAAGCATTATTCACAACAGGCAAAGAGTTAGAAACAATCTAAACATCCATCAACTAATGAATGGATAAACAAAATGTAATACATCCATACAACAGAATACTATTCAGCAACAAATAGGAATGAACTAATGAACTGTTTGTACATAATATGATCTAAAACACTGTGCTGAAGGAAAGAAGTCAGATGCAAAAGACTGCAGATGGTATGATTCCACTTATTTGAAGTATCCAGAATTGCAACTATATACAGATAAAAAGCATATTAAGCAATCAGTGTTTGAAATGGGCAGAGGGGATGTTTTTGGGTGATAGAAAATATTCTGAAATTGAATTGTGTTGATAATTGTACAATTTTGTAAATTTGCTAAAAATCATTAAATTGTACACTTAAAATGGGTTAATTTTATGGTATGCAAATTAAACCACAATAAAACTATTTTAAAAATATGTCCTTTTAAAATACTATCTACTAGACAATAACGTCATTTGAAAACAGGGATATACAAATGGTCTCAGGGACCCTCCCCTCTTAGGTGGAGTTTATAGATGGGTACAAAGGCAAACCTCCTGAATCCAGGCTTTCATCATTTTATCAGGGAGTAGGAAGAAATGGATCAATGTTTGTCCCTAGGGAAGGCGTCGGTAAGTAAAGTCACTATGACACAAACTAACAGAGGCAGCCTTGGAATATTTACAAAGAACAGACTTTGGAATTCCCTGTGAGTACTTTAGAAGCACTCATTTTTTAATACAAGGATCTGCTGGTATAAAGTATTTTTATACACTAGAGCAGATCATTTCACACTCCTGCAACACAATCTTTTGATAGCATCATTTGTTTCTGCATCGAAATATTTAAAATATTATTCAGTTCAGACATCTCATTGAAGCAGACATGTCTTTCCATGTCTACCCGAGTGTGTTTAAATGAGCTATTCATAGCTCATTTCTGGAATTATTAATCTAATTATACTTTGACCAAGAATATGTACATACATATCATGCACTTACACATTTTAAGGGACAGAGGCTATATAAGTAGCTAGAAATGTATATTTAACTTTGGGGAGCTGGGGATACATTTTTGACCCTAACATTGCAATTGTGTACCTGGAATGCGATGGTCCTCTTTCCTGGGAAGTCAGGGAAGACAGACTTCCATCAAGGGAGTTTCCTCTGTGGCAGCCTGAAATGGTGGCCTTGGGTGAGATGGAATCTGACTGGAACATTTCAGAGACCACCTGAAGTCCCTTTTGGGGGTGGAGATAGTAGATTAGTGCTTTTTTTTCCTTCAGGCATATCTTCTAGAATTATCTATCATATTATATACATTGTTTTTTAAATTAAAAAAATTTGCAGCAGAGTTAAATATCATGTCATAGACAAAGGGATTTTGCCTTCATTTAAGAGGGAATGGAAACTGGCTTCTAGAGAGCATCTGTGTCATTCTAAGCCTTGGGCTAAGTACTTTCATGTCCTTTATTTCACTTTGCCCTTGATTCCTTTCTTTTTCACCTCCATGTCCAGTATCTACAGAAGAAGAGCTACAAACCAACAATTCATCAAAGATAGACCAATACTGAGGTGAACTGAATAGAGACAAGAGGCAGAAAACAAGGGTCAGGTTAGAAAGAGCTAATCAAATCAAAGGCAAAACATAAGAATGAAAGTGCAAGGTTCAGGTTTTTCCATTATGCATCAGGGGGGCATGTAATACATTTTTCCAATTGGATACAATTACCTTTACTTGTAAGTACAAATTCATTTCACTTTATTTACAGAGTAGTTTAATTACATTTAGCTGATAAATGTAATTTTGCCCAGGTAATGTGAGCTGTTTTTCTATCAGTATTACAGATAAAATTCTTTGCTAAAAGATAAAGACCCTCAAAAACGGATCATAGATTTTAGCCCTTACAATTTATATTTTCATATGTAAAATAAGAAAGCATTGTTCAAACATGATGCATAGAGAGACAAATACAGCTAGAAATTTGATGAAATAAATCATCTGAATTTGACCAAAGAATCCTTCCACATGAACATATTATGTGTGTTTCATGTTAGATTTTTGGAGATAAAAAAAAGATTGGATGAACCTGAACCCTGAAATCCAGAGCTTACAGTTTAGTTTTAAGAGAGGTAAATACAGGTTACAACAGCACATCTGATAGAAGTATAATGCAAGCCACATATAGGAGACACACACCTAATTTTAAAGTAGTAAAAAGAAATAGGCAAGATAAAAATTTTAATAATATAGTCTGTTTAATCCCAAATTTTCATTTCAACATGTCATCAATATAAGTGTTACTAATAAGTATTTACATTTTTTATACTAAGTTTTCAAAATCTGGTATACATTTTATACTTAACACCAATTCAGACTATTCAATCAATTCAAACTAATCATATTTCAAGTGCTCAATAGCAAAATGGGCCTGGTGGCTATCATATTGGACAGTGTAGATTTAGAGTAATTAGACAAGAATTCATGGGGAGCCAAGATCTAAATTCATCCCTAAAAGAAAGATACAATTTAGATAGACAACAGGGAGGAGGAAACAGTCTGAGGAAAGACCCAGAGGCTAAAACTGCATGCTCTGCCCCCTGGGAGCAGTGCTTAACTAACTGAAGGAATAATCAGGGTCACCTAAGAAAGATGATGTCAAGTGGTGGAATGCACAGAGAGCCACGGAGAGGAGTGTGGTCTTGACGTGATGGTTGATGGGATCCACTAAAGTTTCCTAAGGAGGAAGGGATATAATAAAAGGATGGCACCTTGTATATAATGAGCCTCTGTGGAATGATGAGTTAATAAATAAATGATACATTAGGAAGATTAGTCAGGCATTATGAACTGATATTTATGTGAAGCAGGAGAGGCTAGAGGTAGAAAATCCAATCTGTGGTTCCAGCTGCAATCTAGTTACGAGGACCTGGATTTAGCAGGTTAACAGTTCACACCTGAGCAACAGGATGAAAAGAAAACAATATGACTCAAGAAATCAAATGGAAAGGATTAAAGAGACTGAAATATGGAATTTATGTATTTCATTGTATCTAAGATGTCTTTAAGTTATAAGATGCACCATTATTTTATGTATGATTAAGAAAAGATTTCTGTTAATTAAATAAGGACACTTCTTATCAGTGAGGACTTTTTAATTTTATACTTATTAAAAAGGTCTAATTTAGCCTTATTTATGCAGAGCTTTTGATTATATATCAATCCCATGTATAAGTAAAAAGGCAAATATAAGTGAAATAAATTTGGTATTCCTAAAATTCTTTCACATTTAGCAATTTCAACTCAGAGCTGTTGATATATATTTTTTCATAGAATAATTTCCTCTGTGTCAAGAGTGTTATTTCTTAAAAGAGTGCTTCACTATCCCCTCTGACATACTCTTCTAAGGCACTGACCCTGATTCTGCAAACCTAGATGCTGAAAATGACCAAATTTATGCTGCAAGAATGACAATCATATCAAGACTTCTACCAGGCAGGTAGATGGTAAGAGGCCAAAGATCATGAAATACACTAGATTTCAAATATGTTAAAAGTGAAAAAAATGTACATCTTAGAATAGATGAAGTACAGCATATAAATCACAGTGTCTATACTTAGCAATTGCTCAGTAGGAGATATACTAGGACTCCAAAATTTCTAGTTTTGAGGGTGAAAAGGATGATGCTACTCCTGGCAATAAGGCATGAGTTGGAAAGAGGATCCAATTTTGATGGAAAGCAGTAAACTGTATTTTTCACATGCTGAACTGGAAGTGAAAGCAGGTCACCTAACATGTATTAAGTTAATGACAGTATACATTTCTATGTGGCTTTGAACTACCCTGGTCTTCATTTCACTTCTGAATCAAACAGTGCATGATGAATTTACATTAAATTATATTCTGTTTTATTACGCATCTTCTGTTTTATGTGGATTGGTCTTGATTCCTCAATTAAACTTTAGTTTCCTTAAAGGATGCTGTATCTTAAGCCTCCTTTCCTTCCCCACTGCTGCAGTACTATTGTACCTATATTAGGTTTGCCTAGCGAACATTAGGAGATTCAATAATTGAGAACGAGATGATACTTGAGTTAATGCAGGATGAATGATAACTAACATTTATTGTTACATGCTAGCCATTGAGATAAAGCACTGATCAAGTCTTACCCTTCACATTACACTATGTTCAAGGAATGACCACCCTTCTTCTCATGATTATAATATACTCACCTCTCGGTGTCTTGTGTCTTGATTTGGTGATTCACAGGTCTGACTTTGACTGTTGATGGGAGAGCTTCTCTTAGCTGCAAAGATGGATGAAATCCCACCACAAATTTTATAAGTTTATATGTTATATAAGGTATTTTATTTCCTAAGTTCATTCCACTTTCAAATCAAAAACCTATTTTAATAGATCATTAAAACCTTGAAAGAAGACATTTAATAGCATATGTTGTAAGAGAAATCACATAACATATTCAAAAATCTTAGCATTTCTAGGTTATCAATATAGATTTCTTCATTTATTCAGTACGACTCAATAGGTTAAAGTGCTAAAAATTGGCCATATTAAAAATTATAACAGTTAACATCTACATAATACCTAATATCTGTCAAGTCCTGTTCTAAGCGTTTTACATATATCAACTGATTTAACACTTACAATAACCCTGTAATAACTTATGGTATACTTCCAGACCCATTTTACAGATGAAGATACTAAGGAACAGGGAATTTAACTTGCCCAAGGTCACTGACCCTTACAAAAAGGTTCCAGCCCAGGCTACCTGGCTCCAGGTGCTTTATTGAATATATTAAGCTGCCCCTGAGGTAAGCTTCAAACCAGTCACATCTTTACCGGAGGATCAATGGGAAGCCAAAACGACAGGCCCCATTTGAATTGGAATACTTTGGTGCTGAGAGGCAAAGTGATTTACCAAATCACAAAGCAAGAGATCAGAGGAGTGCCACTCATGTGCCATTGTTTTTCTTCTGGTCATGCTAAGTTGAGTTTAATTTACCCTCAGTGGACACCATTTCAAGTCCACAGGCATCAAGCAGAGGGTAAGGAACCTGCTGTGAATATCACTGAGAAGCATAGGGAGGGGGGAAGTGAATAGCTCAGGTGCTTTCATGGAGGGACATGATTCCTTAGTTTTTATACAAGTGTTAACCTCACTCCATCCATGGATTCTGAAGTAGATCACTTCTGACTATGGCATCTTTACTTAGTTCCTTGATATCTAAATATTATGATAGACTGTTACTCTTTAATTTACAATTTATTTCAATAGTTAATGGATTATATACATGTAAATTGAGGGATTAGTCTACTTTTACTGTATGAAAATTTTCATCTTTTGAATGGCTATAATAAGCATGATTTGTCACTATAAGCATCTTATCACGTATATGAATACTATGCAACTCCTTAGTTTACAAAATTCCTTAACATGCTATGATCCTTGCAAGTTTGTGTTAAGTTATAGGAGAAAATAAAGCATGTAAGAACTTGTTTATGGTTTCCCTCCCTTTACAAAGCTCTTTTCCATTCATAATCCTCCCCTGTCTGCAGAGAAACCTTATAAAGTTAACTATATATATGTATATATGTATACATATATATACTTCTGTATATACTTCAGTGTGTGTATACACACACATACACACACACACACACACACACACTTCTGTAGGTTTCCCACATAATTTATCTCTTTTTAAATTTTGTTACTGATGCTAAAAGTTGGGCTGGGAATAGAAGTATGTAATTAAGTACTCTATAAAATGGGCACTTTATATGCATTCTCATTGACTCCTCACTATGAAGCCATATAAGGTGGTATTTTTATCTCCATTTTAAAGAAATAGAAATGCTCAGGGAGGTTAGGTTACATACATGGTAAGAGATAGATCTGGGGTGGAGCATGAACTTTTCAGGCACTTTTCAAGCTATCATGTTGTACTCTTTCTACAATTCGACAGTAGGACTATTGCATTGGACAATTCCTGTAGTGAAATGCCTTGATAAAAAAAAAAAAAAAAAAAAAACCCACTAAGGCAAGATCGTTAAGGAGCTGCTACTCCATCTACCATAATGATGAAATAATAACAGCTACCACTTATTCACTTACTATGTGCCTGGCATTCTTCTAAGTAATGTTACATATATTAACTCATTTATTCCTCATAACAACCCTGTAAGTACTTGTAATACTGTGTTTTAACCCCTACCCTATTTTACAGATGAGGAAACACAGGCACAGGAAGTTTAAATGACTTACCCAAAGTCATACAACTCAGCAGCATGTGCTCCTGGTTTAGAATTTCTCATCATGTAAATGAGCCCTGTACCTGGGGCACCTAGATAACTCCCTGAAGTTTTCTTCCTCTTGGTTTCTTAAGAGCAAATCATCCCATCGCCCTCACTCCTACGGATGCTGACACTGTCCCACTGGGTGTCTGAGTCACAAACCTGTAATGATGCTCCTGATGGGTTTCACCAGTGCTGTGAAGCCAGAGACTTCGGGCTGTCTGTGCTCCCACATGGGCTGCCATATAACAAGCCCACTCGCCAGTCGGAACGTGAGGTCAGATTCCTGGGAGAAGAGAAGATCTATATCCAAGAACTGGCTGAAGAGACCAGTCAATGCAATGGTTAACATCATTCACCCAATAGTTTGTGGCACAAACTATTGGGTGTAAGATAGGCTCAAGGATGTATTGTACAACATGGGGAATATAGCCAATATTTTGTAATAACTATAAATGGAAAGTAACCTTCTAAAATTGTATAAAAAAAGAACATCATTCACACGATTATTTTCAATGTAGGCTGATTTTCAAGACCTTCCTTCATCACTCTGATGCGTGTTTCTAGGGTAAACCAATAGCCTTAAATTATCATCATAATTACGATAGAAATCACCGTGGTCTGCTTTAGGCAAAATGAATAATTAATTAAGATGCAGCTTTGGGCATGAAACACACAATTATTGTTTTCTGTTAGCAATGATTGAGGCCTTTTTATTTCAAGGGTCTTGGCAGATCTCTTTACTTGTGGTTATTGTTATTATTCTTCTTAATGATTTGTCCTTCTTTCTCCCTCATAAGGCAATATCCTCAGATGCTATTTTGACTTTCTATTCTCCAGTCTATCTTTTATTCTTGCATTTCATGGAATCAGGAACATATAGTTAGACCCTTCTTAGCATGTTATTTTATATTGTTGCCTTCTCAACAATCTTTAATTCCCTGAGGGCAGCGATGTAGCCACAGCCCCTGTCATCATCACAATGCTAAATACAGCATTAGGAATTGGGTTCATGATACTTCAGGTACTTGTTGAATTGTACTTTACAACCCATACTCATACGGTTATCTACAATTGAAGGTCTCTTCCAGGGAGTACATTCTCTGCTTCATCATTACATCATTTTGAGTGGCTGAGATGTTTAAAATGCAATTGTATAAGTACAAATGTATGACATTCTGAGGTTACATTTTCAACACCTCAGCCTCTCAAAACAATGTAGAGATGGAAGCAGAGAGAGTGACTGCAGATTAATGAACATAAGTGAGACCAGGAATTCACAGGGTGGTGATTTGCAACCTGGCTTGTATATTATAATCACCTGGGGAGCTTTTAAAACCTAGGAGGCCCAGGCCCTGCTTCCTCCCCTAACCAGACCAATTAAATTAGAATTGCTGTGAGGTTTTCTTGAGTTGCCCCTGGTGACTCTCATGTGTAGCTACGGTTGAAAATCACTGATCTAGAGGAGGAGAGCTGGAAAGAAATTGAAAAAAAGGAAAAACAAATTATTCTGCAAATGGTGAATCAATGTAGCTCAAAGGAAGCTTCAACTGGAAAGGCTAGATGAAATCCCTGAATACATCTCCATGTTGGTAAAGAGGGGACTCTTCTGTAAGCTACAGACCAAGATCCTGGCACCACAGCAGTACCCATGAAGGAAAAGCATCTAGTGTCAGTATTGGAAAAGCATTTGGTCAAATTCATGCCACTTTCATTCTACAAATATTTACAGACCACCTACTGTGTACCTGGTCCTATTCTAGGTTCTGGGATACAACAGTGAACAAAGCATACAAAAATCCCTGCTCTGCAGTGCAAAGGAGAAGTAAAGCAGGGAAAGGGAAGTATCAGACAAGGTGCTGATGTTTTAGACAGGAAGGCCAGGGAAGCCCTTCTTGTGCAGGTGACTTTTGAATAAGGATCTGAATGAAATGAAGGAGCTGCCAAGTAGATATTTCCAGAAAAAGCATTTTGTGAAAAGGGATCAGCAAGTGCAAAGGTCCTAAGTATACCTTGTGTGTCAAGAAACAGCCAAGAACTGTGCGCCTGGAGTCAAGTGAATGACAGAAGAGTAGGAAAAAATAAGATTGGAGACGTTTTCGAATTCCAAATAATATAGGGCCTGATACGTCATAGTAAGGACTTCAATTACTGAGTAACATGAGAAGTCACTGGAGGGTTTTGAATAGTGGAATGACATGACTCGATGTATGTTTTGAGGATCACTCAGGCTATTGAGAATAGTTTGAGAAAGGGCAAGGGAGGAAAGAGACTAGGGAGCTATTATTATCAACTAGGTGAAAGATCATTAGACTAGGGTATTAGTAGAGGGCAAAATGAGAAGCTGTAGATTCTGGATACATTTTGAAGATACAGTTTATAGAATTTGTTAATTGACTAGAGGTAGAGTGTAGGAAAAAGAGATGTCAAAGATTTTTTGGCTTTGCCACTGATAAAGATGGGCAAGATAAAGGAGGAACAGGTTTGGGATATCAGGAGCCTAGTTTTAGACGTGTTAAGTTTGAGAGGCCTGTTAGACATTCAACTAGATATACTGAGTAAACAACTAGATAGACAGATCCGACGTTAAGGGGAAAGCAACCGCTTTCCCTTGAAATGGACATGGGGAAGTCTGCATGGTATCATGTGTGGTATTAGATCCAGCAATCAGGGAATTAACCATGTGCAAAGTATATCAGATCTGTCTCCAGAAATGCAGAATGCTAAATCACAATTGATCTGGTTTTGACAATTTCTTAGTTTCAGAGATTGGTCCTTTTCCACATTTCTTCTAAGTAATCTTGGCACAAATAAAACTCCAATGGACATTGCAACAGGAAGTGGACTCTCTTAAACTGACATCCTGGCCTTTAAACTCTGTTCTATCCACTCAGTGACAGTTACTGTCATGATTTTGTTTTGTTTGATATACCCCCAACTAGACTGTATATTTCTTGAAGACAAGTTGAGTTCTCCTTCTGTGCATTTTTCCTTGAACATCAATACATAATTGTTGATTAATTGAGCATATGTTACAGTCTCCAAATAACACCAAATAAATCTGATCATTCTTTAGACCTGAACACCTGCAGAACGGATGGCCAGTTCTTATGTTGATATGCTCCTTTGTAAGTCCTCTTAAGTTGGATGAATGGATAAACTCTGGGTCACTAATTCCTCTTATAGAATCCCCTTTCATGGGCCACCCAGTGGGATATATACACCTATGCACACATGAACAGAAACTCTGAAGTTGGAGAAGGTACTCTATCATTCAAACAGCTGTGGGGTGGGTGGTCTAGAAAGGTTCTGAGAAAAACCAGAAGGTGTAAAAATTCAAAGAATCAACATTTCCACAATGTTGCTTGCAATGAAAGCCTGTTTCCATGATGACATGAAGCAATTCTAAATGTGTTTACTAGTAGCTTAGAGACATCTACTTAAACAACTATTATTTTAAATTCTGTTTTAAAATTGTTTACTTCAGACATAAGAATTTTATAAAAATCTCCTTGAGGGCTTGGATTTTGTTTTATCCCCTGCTGTTTCTCCAGCACTCTGAACAGTGCCTAGCATGTAGTACGCACTCAGTAAATATTTATGGAAGGAATAAATGATTAGGCTCAAATCAAGAAAATGTTGGCAGCACACTTAAAGTAGATTCCTTAGTTGTAACAAATGTTCATCATTTAATAATATATTTGACAGAATTTTCAGATTATTGATTTCATGTAAAATATTTGAGCTAGTTGTAAAAGCATAAAAATGCATTGAATTATACACTGTCTTACAAAAGGATGAGTCACTTAGATTATTTGCTAATTAGTAAACTAATTCATTCAATAAATATCAATTAAATGCCTACAAAACACAGACACTATATTAGCTACCCAAGATACAATGATAATTCCTATTCTCAAACCATCTGGAATCTAGTAGAAGAGATGGACAGATAAAGAGATAATGATAATAAGAAGCTAAAAATAATAATAAAAATAGTCTAATATATTATAGAGATAGAGAAGGAGGGAGGATAGATCTGGAGTGAAGTCATAAATGATGAGTAAGAATTTTCTAGGCAGAAGGGTAGGGTAGGAGGGTATTCCAGGTGACATGACTGGCATGAAATAGGCCTGGAACAAAGCATGTTATGTTTTTAGGGAGACTCCAAGCATTTGGAGCTCATAGGCAGGAGAGGTAACCATGCAGGTCATGGAGGTCCCATTTACCACACTGGAGAGCTAGAGTTTCATCCTCTGTATAATAAGAAATCAACAAATTACTTTAAGTATGTTAGTGATATGTTCAGATCTGCATTTTAGAGAGATCACTTTGGTGTTGAGGTTGGATTTTATGAGACAAGCCATGAGACTGTAAATCCAGTTAGAAAGTGGTCCAAGTAAGAGGCCCAAGCAATGGATGATGAAATCTTGGGTTAAGGAGGATAATAGGGATGAAGAAAATTAGGTAAATTTGAGAAATATTTAAGAGACAAAATGAGTAGAACTCTGTGATTAGTGGAATGTGTAGGTAAGGATGAAGGAGTAATCAAAGGAAGCGCCTAGGTTTTGAATTTATATAAATGGGTCCATCACCTGAAATACAGAACATCAGGACAATGGTTCATTCCAGGGGAAATCTGAAATGCCCTTAGATGATCTATCTAGAGAAGCTAGTTGACAAGTTGGTCTAGAGGTTAGGAAAGGAGACTACTTTAGACATATAAAATTAGGTGACCTCAGCCTATTAGGATACAAATGGTAAATGAAGCAGGAGAGGAGGTCTCCAAAGAGAAGACAAAGTGAGAAGTGCAAAGGGTCTAGGTTGCATCCCTGGAGAACCACAATGTTAGAGGAGCAGGCAAAGAAGATGAGCTCTCAAAGGAGATAGAGCAGAAATAGCCAGGGATGCAAGGAGAACTAGCAGAGTGTGGTGCTACCAAAGGAATAAAAAACTTCAAGAAGAAAGGATTGTAAGTTCAAATGCAGCTAAATTTTAGTGAAATGAAGACAGCAAAATAAAGATTAGGTTCAATAGCTCAAGGTTGTTCATGACCTTGATGAGAAGAGTTCCAGCACAGAAACAAAAGAAACAGTATAGTTTTGTAGAAAGTCAGATGGAATTGGGTTTGAATCCCACCTCGGTTACTTAATGAGCTTGATTATTACCTCTCTGGACCTCAGTTTCCTCTTTGGTAAAGTGAAGACAAAGATATCCACCTTCCTGTGGGTGTTTGTAAGAATTAGAAATGATACGTGAAAACTTCTGTTACCTAATAGAGGAAAGCAGAGCACGTGGAAGGGATTGAGGAGGGGTGGAAGTGGAGGCGCAGGCTCATGCCTAGGCTGGATTTCAGCCCTTCATGCCTCCTCAGTACTATGTCCTGTAAGAGCCTCAACGTAAAACACTGTCTATGTGAGCACAGAGTGGGGACTCGAGGGAATCAAGACAAGGACTGACAAGGGGGGCGGCACACGGAGCTTGAGACCACAATTTGTAGAAACAACAGGCTGGACTGTCGTCTGGTTTTACCCCAGGAGCATGCAGATCTCTGGGGCTGGGATAGAAGAGGTGGCTTTCGGTCTTGATCTGGGGCTGGAGTTCTGAAGGACAAATGCAAAGGAAGAATAGGGAGAAAAGGCCATTAAAGGTGCTGGTGAGGAGAAGTGGACATGGGTACAGTACGGAGAAGGACGGTAGGGCCTGATAACTAGCAGGCAAATAAAAGATCTAGGTCAGTGGATCTCAATCAGGAGCACTCTTACCCCTCCCCACCCCTTAAAGACATCTGTCAATGTCTAGAATCATTTGTGGTTGTAACAGTTCGGAGGAAGGAGGTACTACTGGCATCTAGTGGGTAGAAGCCAGAGATGTCAGTAAATATCCTACAAAGCACAGGACAAAGAATTATCTGGCCCCAAATGCCAATGGTGCCAAGATTAAGAAACCCTGATCAAGGGACTGTTCATTCCTCACTACACTGATAAAAGCAAAGCCCTTGCTCAGATGAAAAAAGCCTTGTGGTGAAATTTATTGACTCATTAATATTTTTTGTTCCCTATGGCATCTAGAACAATATTTCTCTCATAGCAATAATAAAATGATAAAACAATAATACTAGTAATAATAGCCAACAGTAATTGTTACAATACTATGTATTAATTGCTGTACAGTGTTTCATAGGCATTGTTTTACTTCCTTATAAATACCCCAATCCCAGGCCATAGGTAAAACTTGGGGATGCTGAGCCAGCTTTCCTCACTATCTGTGTGGTCTCCCCTGAAGGAAGATCTGGCTCCCCTTCTACTAATAATCCATAATGTCAATAGCAATAAAATGCCAACACTAAAAACTACCATTTGTTAATGCCTTTTTGTGTGTCAGGTTGAGCACTTTAATTTGTTTAATCCTCACAATGTTCCATAAAATTTTTCTTATGTTCAATTTATACTTGAGAAAACTGAGGCTTAAAGAAGTTAATTGTTCGATGTCTTTCCTACATAGAATAGGAAGCAGCAAGCACTGGATTCTAACACAGGCCTATCTGTTTCCAAATCTTGGACTCTCAACATGTTTTCAAATAAAATTATAGCCATTCCAGCCACTCCTATACTTCCACATTTTTTTTTTTTTTTTTTTTTTTTTTTTTTTGCTGTACACAGGCCTCTCACTGTTGTGGCCTCTCCCGTTGTGGAGCACAGGCTCCAGACGCGCAGGCTCAGCGGACATGGCTCACGAGCCCAGCCGCTCTGCGGCATGTGGGATCTTCCCAGACTGGGGCACGAACCCATGTCCCCTGCATCGGCAGGCAGACTCTCAACCACTGCACCACCAGGGAAGCCCCCCTTTCACATCTTTTAATCCAGAGGATCTCTCTCTACAAATAGACATGTTACAGACTATCTTTTTTTTTTTTTTTTAAGGAGCTTTCTTTCTTGCCCTTTCTGTTTTGGGGACTATGTACCTACATATAATTGCTACTTTTAGCATCTGGATCAGCTTCTGATAATAACTTGGGTTTATTTAGTGACAGTCATTACATATTTATTGATTGCCTCATATATGCCAGACATTATTTTAGACACTATCAGATAGGGTTGTGACCTGGACAGGCAGTGTCCCTTTGCTCGAGAACCTCTGTTCTGGTGGGGGTGATGGGCAACAAACATGTAAACAAACACATAAAATAATTTCAGGTACTGAGAGGTGCTAAGAAGGAAACAACAAAAAATGTAGAGTCATGTCCTAGTGGCACTAAAGTAACCAGGGAAATACTTTGAGTTGGTAACACTTGAGTTGTGAGTAAATTGATGAAAAGAACATGGCCATGTGAAAATCTAGGGTGGAAGGTGGCAGTAAATGTTTCAGATAGAAGAAAAAACCAGTGCAAAGGCCTGAAAGCAAAAACAAATGTGTTGAGTTTGATGATAAGTCTCTGGGGAGCCTGCAACTTAGTGAACAAGAGAGAGGCTAGTGAGATGGAGGGAGATGAGGCCAGGTAGCAGGGCATGAGCCAGATCCTGCAGATCCCACAGGTCAGGGGGACCATCTCAGTTAAAGTAATGCTTCCCATTAAGTATAACCTTTATCAAAGACTTTTAAAAATAGAAAGTGTAATGCTTTTAAAGCAGCAATTTAATTTAACATTTAATATCTTTTGATAATTTTGATAGACAATGTGGCCAGTGCATGCGAAGCATTTTGGGGATTTACAGGTAGTTTCAATTCTAGTCCTACCAGCCATGGAACAGAGTCAATCAGATTAAGATCCTAATATTCTATTAAAGAACAGTTGAGCATATTAATTCCTTCTTATCTCTTATCCGAGCACTTAGATGGAATATTGTAATTTATTCATTCACAGAAGTAACAAATAGTTCTTGATTTCTTTCCATGTACTTGATCTTTTTTTCTATGTACTTTCCATGCATTATGTCTTCATATATATTCACCCTGTGTTTGAATATCCACGATTTTATGCAATGGAGGATCCCAGAGGTTAAGTAATATCAACAAGATCACACAGCTAGAAAGTGGTAGCACTATGATTTAAAATAATATTGTCTCTTTCAGATCCAAGGGGTACATGTATAGAATTGTATTTTAATACAATTTGTTTCCATGTAATATTATGTTTTGTACTTTATGCATTTAGAAGTATTTTGAAAAGCAATTCTTAGGCTGTATACCAAAATATCAAAAAGTCCACAGTAAAAACTTCTGTTCCAGATCTTGCACTATAATAGAAGTAGCTACAACATACTGTAGAAATTCAAAGGAGATGGTGACTAAACCTACATGGGGAAGGTCAGAGGAAAAGCTTCATGCAAATGATGACACTAAAGTTGAAGTTTGAAGAACCATGAAAGGAACAGAGGAGGGAAAGGGGGGGCAGAGCAAACAGCAGGGGCATATTCAGGGAATGGTTCACAGGGCTCCCAGAACTGGACCATGAGGTGGCCAGCAGGGATCGGCAATTCATCAGTTAAGTCAGGATTTAAGCCCCAGATCACAGTTGACTCTATATGCCACGTTTAATATATTGGGTATTACCTTGGGGCAGATGGAGAACCATTGAAGACTTTTGAGTAGGACAATTGTGGTTTTGAAATAACGTTCAATAGTTTAGAATAAAAACAAAGCTCTCCATGTCTTGGCTTTTGCTATAAGATCACACAAAGACATGGATGCCAAATACAGAAATACCATTTGAAGCAAACCCTCATCTGACTTCTAGTTCCCCTTAGCCCTCACCAGCTTCCTGCTTACCTTGATCCTGTGTACCAGCGGAGCAAACAGAAACACAAAGAGCTCCACAGTAGCCATGGAGTTCTGGAAGATCTTCCGTCGGTTGTTTTCTTCTTCATCATTGGAATTGTTTTGGCAAGGCTGCCCTGGAGAACCCTGGTTTTCAACCTGGTGGATGAAAGCACTGCTGCTGCCACCCCAGCTGGAGCCTCGGTCTGTGCCCCCAAAACGCTCGCTGTTGCAGTCCTGGGGGGCCTCCAGGAGCATCCAGTGCAGGGTATGAAGGAGTTTTGTCTCAGCGACACCCAGTTTATCCTGGTGGCCTGCATGGGACAACAACACAGCTAGGTTAAGGCAAACTCTGTGACCAGAACAACGGGTGTCAACCTTGGGTGTGGGAAGAACATCCTTGTTTTGTTCTGTGGCTTGATTTCCTGGGAGAAACTAGCATTTCTCTACACCACTTACAGCCACTACTGAAAGGGTTCACTCTTGCTTTGGGACTTTCTAACTGGCTGCAATCCCTGCAGAATGATATGCTGACACAGGGCAAGAAACTGCGTGCATCACATCTTTTCAGTCAGATACCCACATATATAACCAAATAAGCAGCACAGTAGTTAAGAGTATGGGCTTTGAGGATAACAGCTACTCCATTTTAGACAGTGTGATTAGGAAAGGCCCCTCTCTAAAGGTAACATTTGAGAAGAGACCCAAATGAGGGGAAGGAACTGGATGGAGAAGATCTTGGGGCAGATGGCTAGGACATAATGCCATGTGGGAAAAGCAATCTGCAAAATAATCTAAACAAGAAAAATAATATGTATGTGCATGCATGCACACATACACATAATACCACGAAGTTGGGAAGAGATCTGGAGGGGAATATGACAAATTCATGAAGGTGGTTGCTTTAGGCGCTGGGAGGACAAAGGGACAACTCTGATTAGAACTCATCTTGAACAGGTGAGAGAGAGTCTTTAGCTTCTCTATAACATTCTAATGTTTAAAAGGAGAACACATTCACATATTCTTGTAAAGTTAAAAAGTTAAAAGAAAGAGAGCGAGTTCCCTCATTGGTAAAATGGAGATAACAATGACGCCAACGTGAGGGAGATTTTGTCAGAATTAAATGAGAATGTGTGCCCAGTGCCTGGAAAAATAGTCAGTTATACAGGTTGTTATTGTGAGTGTTACTATGAGTTACCATGAGTGAGGACAATGGTATGTCATGAAGAAGGAATGTAGGAGCACCAACCTAGCTTGTTTCTGTTTGACAGCAGGGTTGCAGTGCAGTGCAGGACATGCGGCAAAGCAGCTTGTACCAGTTCCCATCTGGAAATGCTCTGGATGGCTTCAGAGAGGGCCGGAGAGAGGCCATGCAGCTTGTTTTCTACCAACACTCGTTCAAAGGACTGTAGATAACAACAACAACAACAAAAAAAGTAAAATAAGAAATTAGAGATTCTGATGGGTGAAAAAATAGACAACACGGTACTGTATACCCAAAAAGATACGTATCACTAGACCAAATCCTTTAGAGTGCCCTCAGGTTGCATTTCATTGTGTATGTTGACATGAAATGAGTCAGTGATAATTTCCTATTATCTACCCATTTTCACGTTTTTGATCCAAAGTATGTGGCTTGAATTATTAAATGATTTTTATTTCCACCAAAATAATCTCCCGTCAAAAAGAGTACAACAACACATTTAGCTGTATGAAGGTTTTGGATGTAATATTTTATAAAAATGATGCTGGGTCATTGAAAGGAGCTATCACAACTGCAGTCCAAGGTGAAATGTCTTTTGTGAAAGTGTCTTCAGGTACAGAATTTATGTGAATGGGCAACAAGTGTTAAATAAGATCCAACTGTTTCAAGAGATCTGATTTTGGGGTCTCTGAGCTATTCCATGTCCCTAGCAATGATCTGGCACAGGGCACTCCTTACATAATGCCAAGAACCATAAAGATTGTTCATCTAACTGTTGAATAAAGAGAGAAAAGGAGGCAAAGAAGAAAGGAGGGAGGGAGGAGGGAAATAAGCCATTTTTGCTTTGGTGGTTTATTAAATCTTCTATCCTGGCCAGGGATACTTTCAGCAAGTGAAGCACCCCACCCCCAAGCCCCAGAACAAGTTGACCTACTGAGTTGTTTTTTCTCTTTGAAGGTGGAGGAGGATATTACTATAAGGTGTTGGGGAAAGTGCAGCTACCAAATATCAGAATAAATTTAATAAACATTTGACTTGTATGAACAGAACCTGCTTGCTACTTGATGTCCCAAATGGTCTAGAGAACTGTGTTCTCCCCGAGTGGTCATAATACCAGTCCCAAGTGCTCAAACTGTGCTATTGGAATTATTAGGATATCTGAGAAAAAATATGGCTTAATACAGAGATTCTCCAAAGAAAGCTATTTACCTTTGATTCAAGAAAAGAAAATACATTCACCTTCATAATGAAAGGCATGCTGAGGTTTGGCAAGGAGCTCAATCAGAGATGTAGTCTTTGGGGTTTTCTTAAAGAAACCAGATAAAGGCAGATCCAAATACTTTTAAATTCCTCAGCCCTCAGGTATCTAAGTATTCATTAAGTAAAGGGTGAGTATGTTAGACATTAAAAGATTATAAAGAATTTATACAGTCTTGATGAATATACTTTCAGAGGATGAGTTATATATTTTATAATCTCAGGAAGCTTTAGATACTTAATGCCATTTTCATCTTAAATGTTACTAATATAACTTTTTGTAATTTTAAACCCTGGAAGTTGTTTTCTATGCTTACATCACTCTCTATCTATCTATCTGTATCTATGAATGGGACTTACTTGATATCGTGAGACAACATTAAAATGTCAGACATATCTTTGCCAAGAACAGAAAAGCAGGGTTATTTTAAGCTAGTATAACTGTAAGCATGATTTGAGGAAGGCTCAGAGATTTCAGGTGTCAAATTACTTTAACTTGAGCTAAGTACAACAAATCCCATTAAAAGGTCCTTATTAAAAAGTTAGTTAGATTTAAAAAAATATCTATGACAATTTTGAAGGGCAGGAAATGCAACAGAAAAAATTCTTATTTGAGCGTGTGCTGTGCACGTATGTGTGTGTATGGGGAGAGGTGTTTAACTTTCCAATTGGCTTCCATAATAGTGTGTGGCCCTAACACATTTCAGAGCTCCTTAGTAGAAGGTCATTTGTCATCTATAAAGTCATTTGCAAATATCATGGCAATATCCAAATGAGTAGGTTTCAACTTTTAGGTTATAATATATGCAGTGTAAAGACCTTTATGTGAGCTCCAAGTTTTAATGAAGTCTTTGAAAAGCCCATTTTAATTTTGCTTCACGTTTTTGCATCCTCTCAATTTGTAAAAAGACAATCTGTAAGTCATGGGATTCCCTTAGAATCTCAGGACAAGTGCACTGTATTTTGCATAAATATTAATAGCATTATTTTCATAATTATTTCATATCATCCATTTCAGACTTGCACAAAAAATGGAAGACATAAAAGTTCAGAACTGCATATTACTTTGAGTAGGTCATAGGCTCTCATTTTATGAGCTTCCACTATATAACTGTTTTGATTTTGTTGATTAAGGATTTGACTTATTACACTTGTCCTCATTCTGTTATCTTTCCACACTCTCTTCTACTGCTCTACCCCTCCCCACTTAGGGCCTTTAGACTTGCTTTCCCTCTGCTCTGCCCTCAGCTATTTCTCCCTCCCTTCCTTCAAATCTTTGTCCAAGGGTCACGTTAGCAGGCAAACCTTATCTATCTCCTACTTCTAACATGAAACCTCCACCCTAGTGCTCCTTAATGCCCTTTCTTGCTTAATTTTTCTCCATAGCGCATATCACCACCTGGCTGGCTATATATTTTACTCATTTATGAGTGGCCTATCCCCCTCCCAGTAGAATGCAAACTCTATATTTGTTTTGATTATTGCTCTATCTCATCATCTAGAACTTGTGCCTGGCACATAGTAGGTGCTCAACAATATTTTCTGAGTGAATTAATATATACAGTACAATTTAAATTCTTTCTTTCAAATTACCACACAATATATGCAAATAGTCATTAAATGGTGAATATCACATACCACACAAGAGGCTTCATATTGCTTCCCCAGTTTAGGCCTCAAAAATGCACTGAAAAATTAATAGAAATAATTGTTTTAAACACAAGTAAAATTATTATTAGAGCATCCTTCTGACATATTTTCAACGAATAAGACAGTGCTATGAAACAAATTTCATGCCTCCCTATGGCTTGTTAAAGAGCGGATATTAAACAGCTGACGACATTTGCTTTTATATGTGTGATTACATATATGAAAAAGCTGTGGATTTCTACGTTTTCTGTATCCAGTCTTATTCTGAAGACTTTTTACCTAATCGGATTCTAAATCACCAATGGTCAGAAGCGTTGCATTACTCATGTGTACCGTCATTTCAAAAACTGAAAACTGAACACAGCTTGTGGCATATGAT
This sequence comes from Mesoplodon densirostris, assembly GCF_025265405.1. NCBI lineage: Eukaryota > Metazoa > Chordata > Mammalia > Artiodactyla > Ziphiidae > Mesoplodon > Mesoplodon densirostris. Next base: position 27,965,871 of record NC_082668.1, read on the forward strand.
TTTTCACAATCTAATTTCTTATCTGATAAATCTCTAAAATAATAATAATTAATAATAATAATAATGGAAACCTTGTTTCCTGTTTATGGAAATAGGTTTCAGGTTTTTCCAAGAAAAAAAAATTCTTATCAAAAATGATTCTTCTCAGAGGCTTTAACCAGGAAGATTACACTAGCTGAATCCGAGCAAAAATGGTTAACAAGTGGGCATAGCAGACATTCAACAAACAGGAGCTGGAAAAACAACAGGTCACCGGGCCGGAATTACAGCAGGAGATGGAGGGGGAATTGGACACAGGAGCACAACCAGTCATAATTATCTTCCCTAATCCCCCGCCCCCTCTCCCTAGGCTCTCTGCCCTCTCACCCCCTAAATAATGCATATATTTATTCTACAGCTGCCAACCTGCTTGCCGTCAAACTTCACTGAAATATTTTTTAAATGCGTGTTTTTACGCGGGTGCAGAAGGCTCGATTTCCAGCCCCAGAGAGGGAGCTGCAGGCTGTGGCGCGGCCTCGGCGGCAGCGGCAGCGGCGACGACGACGACCCAGGCGGCCCCAGGAGCGCTCCCAGCCCAGGGCGGCCCGCGGTGCGCCCTCTGCGCCCCTCACCTGGTTTGCCGCCACAGGAAGGTCTGGATGGGCAGGGGGATGCCGCGGCCGCTGTCTTGCTCTTGGCCCTCGGAGCTCTTCCTCTTCACCATGATGGTGGCTCCTGGGAGTTCCACTGCAGGACCCAGCGCTGGCTTCTCGCTAGCCGCCGCCGCTTCCTCCCGCTGCTCTCCCCAACTCTCATCCCCTCCTTCCCTGAGGCAGAGCAGACGCTCTCCGCCCTGATCCTCCGTCCCTCTCCCCTTCCCCAGCCCCTCCCCGCGCGTGGAACATGGCTGCGGGAGGAGGGGAGGGCTGGAGGAACCGAGGAGCGCGGACGGAGGCGCTCGGAGAAGCTGTCCGCCTCGCCGCCCCCGCGCCCTCTCCTTGCTTTCAGCACCTCCCACTGTGGACAGCGGCCCGCGCCGGACAGGGGTCAGGTTGTTGCGCAGCCCTGGGATGGCCAAAAGGGTCCCAGCTCGGCACCGCGCGCAGGTCCCCCGCGTGGCCTCTTTAGCCCCCAGAATTCGGCTTCCTCCCCTCGGAGCTGCACCCCAGGAGTGTCCCCTGTCCTGCTTCCCAACCTTGGCAGCTGAAGAAGTGTCACGTTCCGGGGAGGAGGAGCTTTGGGGAACCGCAGAGCAGTCGCTAACCCTGGCATCCTTCGTACCTCCAGCAAGGAGGTCAGGAGTCCACCCTCGGGATTCAGCCGAAGGAGCACATGAAAATTATTAGAAGTCTAAACCAGGAAGGAAGTTTGGCAAAACAGAAAGCTTGAAAGTTCTCTGATGTGAGAATTTATTGTAAAAGGGTAACCACAAGAAAGTAACCATGCTTGTTTTGCCAAAGCAGAAATATTGCCAAACTAACCATTTGTGGGTATCAGTTCATTACAACTTGAGAGAGAACATTTGAATCGTGCTGTTGGAAAAGGAAGTTTATTATAGGCCATTAGCACACTTGGATGATCCTGTTCATTCCATTGATGCCTGCCATTTTACTTGAGTTGTCATAGTCAAAGCCCTGTACTATAGTTTATAAGTAGATTATTGTTAGATGTTTTATCTGGCAGTAAAACAAGGAGGGGATGGGGTCAACAGTGAAGCAGTGTGAGTAAAAAACCATTGCTGTGGATCGAAATACTTGCAAACGAACATAGTCATACACCATTTTGAGCAAAGGTATTGGTGTAATCTACAAAATGGAGAATCAGACACCCCAGGGCCTAATCTCAACAGATGGAAATATCTTCTATTAACTACATGTGAGTCTACACCATATAGAGAGAACTATATGGTATGTATTGGTATTTTCAGTCACAGAAATAAATTCTTTAAAGTTTTTTTTTTCCTTTTTAACCATTGGACAAAGAATCTTATAATTAGTATCAGCAGCTCTGTGAGGAGGAAAAAAGATAACAATGATGTTTTATAACATCAATGAGTAACTTCATTTCTTAGAATTATGTGATAGTCATGTTTTTTTCAGTTATTCATAGATACTTTCCATTACTTAAGATTATAAATATCTAGGGCTAGGACACACAAAGGAAACTTAGAGACAGTCCACTCCTATTTCCAAATTGTACTGATAAGGGTGATGAGGCCTAGGGTTATAAAGTGACTTCCTAGCTGGTTAATGCTTAGGACCCAAAGGAGAAGCAAGTCCTTATGATTCTCATCACAGAGCTCTTTTCTTTTATAGGCTATATGGTAAATAGGTTTTCTCTCTCATGCCAACTCAGATCAATTGGTAGGGGCTGGCTGTTGAGAAAGACTGTGGAGATAAGGCCCAGGTACTTCAAGAAAAGACTGCTGTTATTGATTAGTGCTGACTGCTATGTGAACAGCATAGGAGAAATACACACATTTGTTACTTCTCAAAGGTATTCTTTATACACGATCTCTGAGTGCGCTAATGGCCTATAATAAACTTCCTTTTCCAACAGCACGATTCAAATGTTCTCTCTCAAGTTGTAATGAACTGATACCCACAAATGGTTAGTTTGGCAATATTTCTGCTTTGGCAAAACAAGCATAGTTACTTTCTTGTGGTTACCCTTTTACAATAAATTCTCACATCAGAGAACTTTCAAGCTTTCTGTTTTGCCAAACTTCCTTCCTGGTTTAGACTTCTAATAATATTTCTTCTTCCTCGCTTGTAGCTGCCATCACTCACAATGTTACTTAATGTCGTCAAAGGTATTCTACCCTAAGAAAGGTAATATGTCTGTGTACCAGACTTAGATTTGATCATTAGGAAATATGTCATTCTTAGTTTGGATCTTCACTGGGTTTACTTGAGCTGTTTCTCATTTCTCATGTTGCTAAATGTCTTGGGCTTCTGCATTATTATGATGTGATCTGTCTGACTAGGATCTCAAAGCTGCCAGGGCAGGGCTAAAGCTCTGAGTACAGGCTGACTCCAGTTTTGCTCCTCTTGAAGTCATCTTTTAATATGAATTTTGAAACAAAGAAAGATAGATTCTAAATAGCTTATTCATATTTACTGAGTCCATTTTATATGCCAAGCACTAATCTATATAGATTCCTGCTCATAAGAAACTCACAGTATTGAAGGGAAGACAGATAGGTAAAGAAAAGGGTACGATGGGAGACATGATACCAATTTACTTATGAACAAAGGGACAAAGCAGAAAATGTGGGCAAGAATCAGATGGAGAAAGATTTTGTATGGCAGGCTACAAAGTTTGGATAGGAAGATTTTAAGCAGGGCAGTAAACACTTCATTTCCATTCGAAAGTGATTGATATGACTGGAATGTAGAGGTTATTTGAAATAGGCAAGAGTTGTATGTGGGAACCCAAGTCTGGAGATTAGAAAAATATCTTATGAGATCCTGAACTAAGGACATGACAACAGAGCTAGAGATAAGGAGATGAGTTTGAGTGGACTTGCAGAGGCAGAATAGATAGGACTTGATAACAAAGTGGGCATGGGGAAAGAAAAATAGCACAGTGGTTAAAAGCTTAGGTGTTGAGCCAGACAGTTTTGACTCTAGCCCTACCTCATATTAGATATAACACCCTGGGAAAGGTTCTTCACTATGGTTTTCAAGTAATAGTATTGATACTTTCTCCATAGAGATGTTGTGAAGATTAATGTTAATACTTGTAAAGAATTTAAGAGAGTCCCTGATCTATACTAAGCCTTCAGTAAATATCGGCTGAAGCTCTAAATGTTCTATTTTGAGCAACTGAGTAATGATGATCTCATTCAAAGAGAGAAAAAGTTGGCAAGGAGAATCATGTTCTTATTTTATGAGTGTGTATGGGAGAATTAATTAGTTTTCCTTGAGTAGCTATTGGAAATTCCTATGGATACCATGAAGAGGCAGCTAGTAATATGGATGTGGAGCCCAGAAGAGTTAACGGGGTAGGATAGATTGATTAACACTGTATAAAAGATAGTGAAACCATGGAAGTAGATAAAGTAATTCAGGTGAACATACGGGAAGAGGAAAAAAAGAGCCCAATTTGGAAGTATAGGGGACAACAAATTTAGTCTTTTGTCACAAAAGATGTTTTTGAGAGGTGACAGCATAGGATAGGATAGTGGGGTAGGCAAAATTCTAAGATGGCCCCCAAGATTCCTGCTCCTTGCTAAACATACACATCTTCTCCAAGTTATTAATAAAAACCATACTAACCTAGGTGCTGTGGTGAAACAATTTATATAAACTTTAAGATTTTTTTTAAAATTATTATTAATAGACTTTATTTCTAAAAGCAGTTTTGGTTTAAAGAAAGAATACACAGACAGTTCTCATATATTCTCTCTTTTCCAGCCCACAATTTCTCCTTTTAACAACTTGCATTGGTATGGTACATGTTATTATTGATGAGCCAATTTGATACATTATTAACTAAATCCATAGTTTACATTAGTGTTCACTCTTTATGTTGTAGAGTTGTATAGGTTTTTCCAAATAATGTCATTTATCCATCATTATTATATACAGAGTAGTTTCATGATTTAAAATTTTTCTCTGCTCCACCTAATTCCTCCCTGCTCCTCCCCAGCCCCTGGCAACCACTAATCTTTTCACTGTCTCTATAGTTTTACCTTTTCCAGAATGCAATATAGTTCGAATAATACAGTACGTAGTTTTTTCAGACTGGCTTCTTTCACTTAGCACTTAAGTTTCCTTCATGTCTTTTTGTAACTTGATAGCTTATTTTTTTTTATCGCTAAGTAATATTCCATTTGTATGGCTGTACCACAGTTTATTTATCCATTCATCTTTTTTTTTTTTTTTTTTTGGCTGTGCCGCCTGGCTTGTGGGATCTCAGTCACCCCACCAGGGTTCAAACCTGGGAGCTTGGCAGTGAAAGTGTGGAGTCCTAACCACTGAACCGCCAGGGAATTCCCTATCCATGCATCTATTGAAGGACATCTTTGTTGCTTCCAATCCTTGGCAATTATGAGTAAAGATGCTACAAACATTTTGTGTGCAGGTTTTTGTGTAGATGTAAGTTTTCAACACATTTGGTAAAATACCTAGGAGTGCAATTGCTGGATGATTTTTTAAGACTGATTAGCTTTGTAAGAAACTGTCAAACTGTCATCCAAAGTGTCTGTACTATAGAATTTTTTTTTTTAGATAAGAGATTTGGAAATATTTATGGGCCAGAATTAAAGGGTTATTTTAGAAGGAAATGTTGAGCATATTTAAGAGAGAGAATAATTAATTAACCAAGTTCTGGAGCACAGCTGGATTTATCATTCTTTGGTGGAAAAATAGTTCCTAGGATGGGAGATAAAAAGGAAGAATGGTAGAATTTAATTTAGAAGGAAAAGAAGAAGAATGAGAATATGAGAGTGTTCAGGCCTGATGGCCTATGTAATCTGTGTAGTAATCAATAAAGTCATTTTTAATGAGTGATATTTAATAGATAAAATAGGGTATTTGTCAGAAAAATATTAATAGCAGGTAGCATATATTGAGTACTCGTTATATGTCAAGGTCTGTTTTAATTGTATCAATCAATTGATCCAAAAAACTCTGTTGTCAAAACTTAAAGTAGAGAAAACTGAGCCACAGAAAGGTTACATAACCTGCCTAAGGTTACACAGTAAGTGCTAAAAGAAACTGTGAAGTCTGACTTCAAAGTTATACCCTAACTTTCTATTACAATAATGAGTATTGTGAAGTTGTGAGGGTTTGGAAGAAGTGCTATGAATCATGTAAATGAGAGATACTGAAGGACATACGAAAGAACTTCTGTTAATGGTCCTTTCCATTTCCAAATCCCCTTAAGGCAATGAGTCATATGGAGGTGGCAAAAAATCTATAATAAGCACTGTAAAGATCTGTTTTCAAAATAACATTTTAGTGGAGAATTAAGATTACCATGATGGTTCACTTCTCATACCTCACTGAAAACCTTCAAATACTTTTTGCCTTTGGGGAAGAAACCTGCCTTCCCTAAATGCTTTCGTCTACACTGCCTACTTTAATACCTTTCTTTTTCAATTCAGATGAACACTGTTGGAGGAAAGCTAAGAACTGAGTTAATCTGTCAATCATAGCACCAGGGTTAATAAACCAGTCCATGATAATCACTGCATATCATCATCTCACTGTGCAACACACTGAATTGGATGTGGAGCTTTCCCAATGATGGCACTCAGTGATGAAGTGGCTTTGGGTCAGAAGAGGAAACTGGCTACTGGGCTTTAGGAAGCATGTGAAAGGCAGTTGCAAGAAGATCCACACAGATGTAGCTAAATATATGTCAGCTTTGAAGGTTATCCTCTCTTTTAAATGGAAGGGTGAATTTTGATGGTGGCCAGGAGCCAAGTTGCCAGATGAGTATATAAATAAACATTCTTTGCAAATAAACAGAGCAGAGGAGAACTCTGTCTGGATTTTGGAAAAGATTGCTTTAGTAAGCAGAATCCAGAATGCTGTGTTAGTATATGAAGAGTTTGTAGTAATATAAACACTCATAGTAATTAATAAAAACAGTTTTGGCAAGAGCCCACTGTTACTCTACAGCAACCCACTAGAATTTGAAGAGAAGCATGATTGCTGTTGTCATGTGTCTATTAGTCAAAGTGTACAATGAAAACATTGATGCTGTAGTTTTGGAGTTTGAGGGGAGAGGCCACACCCATTATGCAGCCGTGGATATATCCCATGTGTCTTGGGTATCCTTAGCCCAAATAGCTGATAGCTCTAAGGACAGCAGTCTCAGAGGTCTCTCAGTGAGAAGAACAAAGCTCTAAATCCCAAGTCCATACTCATCTGAGCTCCTTACTCTGGTTTGCAAGGTTCTCCATGATTGATTTCATTACATACAACTCTTACCACTCTACTTTGCTCTAGATATGGTCTTCCTCCATATCTTTACAAAGCTGGTACCTTTTCACCATTCAGGTCTCAGTCCAAATATAACCTTGTCATATAAGCCTGGTTATTAACCTGCCTGAAATTGTCTTCCCTATCCTGTTCCAGAAATGTTATTATTTCCTCCTGTTTTATACTTCATAAAATTTATCATTCTCTGAAAATCATATTTACTTGTTTTAATGTTTGTTCAGTCTAGAGAATAGCAAGAGAATCTATAAAATATTCAAGAATAAATCTAAGAAAACATTTAATACCATTGTGGAAACAACACCATAAATTGTTTAAATTCATAGAGACTGGCAAAAGTACCATGTTCCTAGGTAGGGAGAGTCATTTTCTTAAAGTTATCTTGCATTTAATGAACAAAGTATTAGGATCCATAATATATTAAGATTTATTGCAAAATCAATAAGCAAAGACAAAAAATTTGAAAAATGAGAATATGCTTATATCTCATCAGTGGTCCCAACAGTCAATATGCTCAGTCTCATGAATAACCTGGGAAATGTAAATAAAAACAATTTTATTTCTCTCCAAATCCATAAAGTTAAAAAACTTTAAAAGTCTGATAACTTTTAGCTAATGTAATGAAACAAGAAAAGGAAATAAAATGTATACACATTGAGAAGGAAGAAAAAAATAAAAATTTTGTTCACAAATGACATGATCATCTGTAGAGAAATTTCAAAAGAATTGACCAAAAAATAGTCCTCTGGAAAAAATGATTATAGCAAGGCTGCAGGACGCAAGGTCAATATACAAAAGTCAATCACTTCCCTATACACTAGCAATGAGCAAGTGGAATTTGAAATTAAAAACACAATACCAAGTATGTTAACACCCCTCAAAATGAAATACTCAGGTATAAATCTAAAAGAATATGTACAAGAACTATATGAAAAAAAGTACAAAACTCTAATAAATGAAATCAAAGAGGAACTAAAAAATGGAGAGATATTCCATATTCATGGATAGGAAGACTCAATATTATCAGGACGTCTGTTCTTCCCAAATTGATCTATAGATTCAATGTAATCCCAATAAAAACACCAGCAAGTTACTTTATGGATAATGACAACCTGACTTTAAAGTTTGTATGGAGACCCACAATAGCCATCACAATATTAAAGAGAAACAAAGTTGGAGGACTGACACTACCCAACTTTAAGACTTACTATAAAGCTACAGTAATCAAGACAATGTGGTATTGGAGAATCAACAGACAAATAGATTAATGGAACAGAATAAAGATCCTAGAAATACTCACATAAATATAGTTACTGATCTTTGAAAATGAGTAAAGGCAATACAAGGAACAAAGATAATTCATTCAGCAAATGGACTTGCACATGCAAAGAAACAAATCTTGACACAGACCTTACGTCTTCTAAAAAAATTAGTTCAAAATGGATCAAAGACCTAAATGTAAAACACAAAAGTATAAAACTCTTAGAAAATAACATAGAGGAAAACCTTGATAACCTGTAGCATAGCAATAAAACCCATTTTTTGTGTGTGGCATAAAATGATGTTTTAGATAAAACACCAAAGGCACAATCCATGAAAGAAATAAGCTGGACTTCGTCAAAATTAAAAACTTCTGCTCTGTGAAATGCAATGTCAAGAGAATGAGAAGATGAGTCACAAACTGGAAGGAAATATTTGCAAAATACACATCTGATAGAGGACTGTTATCCAAAACATACAAAGAACTGTTAAAATTCAACAATAAGACAACAAACAACCCCATTTAAAAATGTGTCAATGACCTTAACAGAACCTCACCTAAAAGACAGACAGATGTCAAATAATATATTAAAAGATGTTTCACATCATATGTCATCACGGAAATGTAAATTAAAATGTCACTACACACCTTAATAAGCCCAGACCCAGAACACCGGTAACACTAAATGCTGGTGAGGATGTAGAGCAACAGAAACTTGATACATTGCTGGTGGGAATGCAAAATGATACAGCCACTTTGGAAGACAGATTGGCAATTTCTTAGAAAATGAAACCTATTCTTACCATAAGATTCAGCAGTCACACTCCTTGGTATTTAACACAGATGAACTGAAAATCTGTGCCCACACAGAAATCTGCATGTAGATAATTTTGGCAGTTTTGTTCATAATTTCCAAAACCTGGAAGCAACTGAGTTTTCTTTCAACAGGTGAATGGATAAATAAACTACAGTACATCCAGAAAATGAAGTACTATTCAGCATTAAAAAAAATGAGCTAACAAGCTATGAAAAGACATGGAAGAGCTTAGATACATATTACTAATTGAAAGAAGCCAATCTGAAAAGGCTATAAACTGTAAGATTCCAACTATATGACATTCTGGAAAAGGCAAGACTATGGAGACAGTAAAATAGATCAGCTACTGCCAGAGGTTGGTGAGGGAGGAGAGGAGAATAGGTAGAAAAGAGAGGATTTTTCAAACAGTGAAAATACTCCATATGATACTATAATGATGAATGTATGTCATTACACATTTATCCAAACCCATAGAATGTACAACAGCAAGAGTGAACTGTGGGGATTCCCTGGTGGCGCAGTGGATAAGAATCAGCCTGCCAATGCAGGGGGACAGGTTCAAGCCCTGGTCTGGGAAGATCCCACATGCCACAGAGCAGCTAAGCTGGTGCACCACAACTACTGAGGCTGTGCTCTACACCCGTGAGCCACAACTACTGAAGCATGCATGCCTAGAGCCTGTGCTCCGCAACAAGAGAAGCCACCACAATGAGACACCTGTGCACCGCAATAGAGAGTAGCCCCCACACACGGCAACTAGAGGTAAACCCCGCATGTAGCAACAAAGACCCAACTAAGATAAAAATAAATAAATAAATAAATAAATAAATAAATAAATAATTTTATTTAAAAAAAAAAAAAAAGAGTGACCCGTAAGATAAACTATGGATTTTGGGTGATTGTTAAGTGTCAATGTACTTTCATTACCTTAACAAATGTCCCACTCTAGTGGGATAATATAGGGGATACAGATAATGGGAAAGCTATGCTGGTGTGTGGGCAGGGGATAAATGAGAAATCTCTGTACCTTTCTCTCAATTTTGTTGTAAACCTAAAACTGCTCTAAAAATAAAGTCTTCTAAAAAGTCTGGTCATACAAAGTTTTGTCAAGAATAGAACTTCCAGCAAGAACTTAATTTATAAAATAATTTTGGAGACTAATGTAGCAATACCTAGGAAAACTGAAATATGTGTACACTTCAACAATTCCCAAAGTAGACTTTGGAGGATTTATCACATATATGCACAAAAAGATAAGAACGATAATTACTCATAACAACATTTTAGTGAATTCTAAGCATCCTGCATCTGATGCATATCCATATATAGGAGAACAGATAAATTATATATGACACATTCACAGGTTGGAATAATATACAGCAACTACCATGTATGAATTAGAGCTCCATGTATCAACATGGGAAATTTTCCAAAATACAGTGTTGATTGAACAAAACAACTTGCAGAATTATCTTATGGTAAAAATAACATTTACTTTAAAAGTTTAAATACACAAAACAATGCTATATATGTTATGTATATTTAAGCATAATAATGTAATGAAAATATGTTTGGCTATTATCCTGACCTGAGTTTCCCAGGAAATGTGGGCTTGAAACAATGGTTTACATGTTACTTCTCATTAGGGAGTGCAATTCCAGGGGGTGGAAGTGAACTAAAGATAGATTAGGTAGGGAAGGAGGCAAAGCTAATAGGATGGTGCATTACCAAGCTGAGTACTACTCTGTATCAAAAGAAACTGCTTAACACCTATCCCTCTCAAACTCTTCCAAAATATAGCAGAGGGAGGAACACTCCCAAACTCATTCTACGAGGCCACCATCACCCTGATACCAAAACCAGACAAAGATGTCAGAAAGAAAGAAAACTACAGGCCAATATCACTGATGAACATAGACGCAAAAATCTTCAACACGATACTAGCAAACAGAATCCAACAGCACATTAAAAGGATCATACACCATGATGAAGTGGGGTTTATCCCAGGAGTGCAAGGATTCTTCAATATATGCAAATCAATCAATGTAATACACCATATTAACAACTTGAAGGAGAAAAACCAGATGATCATCTCAATAGATGCAGAGAAAGCTTTTGAAAAAATTCAACATCCATTCATGATAAAAACCCTCCAGAAAGTAGGCATAGAGGGAACTTACCTCAACATAATAAAGGCCATATATGAGAAACCCACAGCCAACATCATGCTCAATGGTGAAAAACTGAAACCATTTCCACTAACATCAGGAACAAGACAAGGTTGCCCACTCTCACAACTATTACTCAAAATAGTTTTGGAAGTTTTAGCTACAGCTGTCAGAGAAGAAAAAGAAATAAAAGGAATACAAATCGGAAAAGAAGAAGTAAAGCTGTCACTGTTTGCAGATGACATGATACTATACATAGAGAATCCTAAAGATGCTACCAGAAAACTACTAGAGCTAATCAATGAATTTGGTAAAGTAGCAGGATACAAAATTAATGCACAGAAATCTCTTGCATTCCTATACACTAATGATGAAAAATCTGAAAGTGAAATTAAGAAAACACTCCCATTGCAACAAAAAGAATAAAATACCTAGGAATAAGCCAACCTAGGAGACAAAAGGCCAGTATGCAGAAAATTATAAGACACTGAAGAAAGAAATTAAAGATGATACAAATAGATAGAGAGATATACCATGTACTTGGATTGGAAGAATCAACATTGTGAAAATGACTATACTACCCAAAGCAATCTACAGGTTCAATGCAATCCTTATCAAACTACCACTGGCATTTTTCACAGAATTAGAACAAAAAAATTCACAATTTGTATGGAAACACAAAAGACCCTGAATAGCCAAAGCAATCTTGAGAAAGAAAAACTGAGCTGGAGGAATCAAGCTCCCTGACTTCAGACTATACTACAAAGCTACAGTAATCAAGACAATATCGTACTGGCACAAAAACAGAAATATAGATCAATGGAACAGGATAGAAAGCCCGGAGATAAACCCATGCACATATAGTCACCTTATCTTTGATAAAGGAGTCAAGAATATACAATGGAGAAAAGACAGCCTCTTCAATAAGTGTGCTGGGAAAACTGGACAGCTACATGCAAAAGAATGATATTAGAACACTCCCTAACACCATACACAAAAGTAAACTCAAAATGGATTAAAGATCTAAATGTAAGGCCAGACACTATCAAACTCTTAGAGGAAAACATAAGCAGAACACTCTATGACATAAATCACAGCAAGATCCTTTTTGACCCACCTCTTAGAGTAATGTAAATAAAAACAAAAATAAACTAATGAAACTTAAAAGCTTTTGCACAGCAAAGGAAACCGCAAAGGAAATAAACAAGATGAAAAGACAACCCTCAGAATGAGAGAAAATATTTGCAAATGAAGCAAATGACAAAGGATTAATCTCCAAAATATACAAGCAGCTCATGCAGCTCAATATCAAAAAAAAAAACCCAATCCAAAAATGGGCAGAAGACCTAAATAGACATTTCTCCAAAGAAGATATAGAGATCACCAACAAACACATGAAAGAATGCTCAACATCACTAATCATTAGAGAAATGCAAATCAAAACTCCAATGAGATACCATCTCACACAGATCAGAATGGCCATCATCAAAAATCTACAAACAATAAATGCTGGAGAGGGTGTGGAGAAAAGGGAACCCTCTGGCACTGGGAAGTGGTGGGAATGTAAATTGATACAGCCACCATGGAGGTTCCTTAAAAAACTAAAAATAGGGCTTCCCTGATGGCGCAGTGGTTGAGAGTCCACCTGCTGATGCAGGGGACATGGGTTCGTGCCCCGTTCCGGGAAGATCCCACATGCCGTGGAGTGGCTGGGCCCGTGAGCCATGGCTGCTGAGCCTGCGTGTCCGGAGCCTGTGCTCCACAACGGGAGAGGCCACAACAGTGAGAGGTCCACGTACCGCAAAAAAATAAAAATAAATAAATAAATAAAAATATAACTACCATACCACCCAGCAATCCCACCACCACAATGTTCATTGCAACTCTATTTACAATAGTCAGAACATGGACGCAACCTAAGTATCTATTGACAGACGAATGGATAAAGAAGATGTGGCATATATATACAATGGAATATTACTCAGCCATAAAAAGAAACGAAATTGAGTTATTTGTAGTGAGGTGGATGGACATAGAATCTGTCATACAGAGTGAAGTAAATCAGAAAGAGAAAAACAAATACGATATGCTAACAGGTATATATGGAATCTAAAAAAAAAAAAAAAAAGTCATGAAGAACCTAGGGGCAAGATGGGAATAAAGATGCAGACCTACTAGAGAATGGACTTGAGTACATGGGGAGGGGGAAGGGCAAGCTGTGACAAAGCGAGAGAGTGACATTGACATATATACACTATCAAACGTAAAATAGATAGCTAGTGGGAAGGAGCCGCATAGCACAGGGAGATCAGCTTGGTGCTTTGTGACCACCTAGAGAGGTGGGATAGGGAGGGTGGGAGGGAGGGAGATGCAAGAGGGAAGAGATATGGAGATATATGTATATGTATAACTGATTCATTTTGTTATAAAGCAGAAACTAACACACCATTGTAAAGGAATTATACTCCAATAAAGATGTTAAAAAAATTTTTTTTTTAATTTAAAAAAAGCAATTGCTTGCTTGATCTGGGAACTGTTCTTTCAGAACTTGCTTCTCTGAATAACTGCTTCTCCAGGGAATGTATCTACAGAAGGAAGCGAGAAAAGTGTACCTGGAGGTTTGTTTTGCTCTATGGAGTATTAGTTCCTTTGTAATAGGGAAGAACAAATCTGACTCCATACTAGATCTGTTTTTTTTAGTTTAACCTTTGTATTCTATTTCTTTTGCTTCAAGTTAAGAATGACACCTATAGCCTGAAATATACATGATAGCCATTCTCAAGGCTCTGACCTTTAAGGGTATAACACTTCTCTGTTCAGATAGAGATAAAAAGTTGCAGAACAGAGAATAACATTTGTCTTGTTGGAGATTTACAGGAGCATCGTGACCCGACCTACATGGACAGCTGCAAGAATGAAGGATTCCGACACTAAGAAGTTTGCACCAACCAACCATGCCCCTCCCTCAGCTTGCCTTTAAAAATGCTTTGCTGAAATCCTTCAGAAAGTTCAGGGTTTTCTGGGCATGAGCCACCTATCTCATTGCATGGCCCTGTAAGAAAACTTTCTCTGCTCCAGACTCCAGTGTTTCAGGTTGTTTGGCCTCATTGTGTGTTGGGCACACAAATTTGCATTCGGTAACACATTCCCACACTCCCTGGACACATATGTGTGGGTGCAGAGAGGGTCCTGCAGCATCTCATCTCAAAACGGATTTCTGGGTTCCTAGTAGCGTATGTGGCAGAGGCATCAGGCAAGGTAAAGTTGGCAAGAGTCCGCACAGTACTGGTCTCTGTAGAAGTGCTGGAGGTTGAACAAGTGGTCACTGACTCCAGAAACAGGTGAGGCCAAGAGGATTTGAAATGGCACATAAGAAGTTCAAATATGATAACCACCATTCATCCTTAAAAACAAAGACCCTGGAACCTGGGTCCTTCCTGGGTTCAAACACCAGCACTGTGGCTCACAAGCCATGTAACATTGAAAATGCCACTTAGCATCTCTGGGAGTCAGTATCTTCATCTGAAAAATGAGAATAGCAAGCATAGCTATTTTGTAAGGCTGTTGTGAGGATTAAGTGAATCAATATATTTTCTGGTTCCAAGTGTTGTATAACAATGATTAGTCTAAATCTTTGTGGCATAAAACAACCATTTTATTGGTCTTATGATTCATGAGTCAGGAATTTGAGAAGTATCAGCAGGGTAGTTTTCATTTATACTCTCTCATGCAGTTACAGTTAGTCGTGAGTTGGGACTGTAGTTATTTGAAGATGTGAATGATCTGTATGCCCAAGACGGCTCACTTACACTGCTGACAGTTGATACTGCCTGACAGCTGGGAGTTCAGCTCAGGCTGTCAACTGTAGCAAGTATACACAGCCTCTCCTGAGTGTCAGTCTCTGGGCAGTTGGATTTTTTTTTTTTTTTTACAGCTCACTTCACCCAGAGAGCATCCCAAGAGAACTAGGTGGAAGCTGCCTCGTCTTTTCAGATCTAGCCTCAAAAGCCATGTAGCAGCACTTCTGCTGCAGTCTATTGGTTGTAAGTAAGTCACTAAGGTTCCTCCAGAGTCAAGAGGTAGCAACATAGATTCCACCTCTCAATGGGAGGAGTGTCAAAGAATTTGCAGACATCTTTTAAAATAACCACACTATAGGTAAAGCACTTGGAACAGTGCCTGTTGTACTCTATCATTAGTACTATTCTTTGGACATGATGCCATAGCCTTTTAGCCTTTTAAATGAACTCTTCTGTAGCTTAGTCATTTTTATTTTGTCTTGATGTTACAATCCATGATGTTTCTTTATGGAGTGACACTGGGGAAGATGGACAAACAACAGTTCTGGTAATTCTCAGAGCTGATGTTATATAAACCTTGCAGTTATATGGAGAAGATGGCTAGAGCATTTTCATTTAATTTTTTTTTGCCACTTGGTATCTTGTTAGGGCTTGTTAGTCAACACATCCCTGAAGCACAGGGTGAAATGACACATTGTTGCTCACTGATGCCTGCAGAGGATGGGGGTGGATGCTAGCTCCTGACATCACTTTAGGATCCACTTATTTAAAATCATGACACATGAATGGTCAGTCCCTTAATAGGTCAGATCTGTTTTAGCTTTAATTCATGCCAGTTCTCTGATTCCTATCAATTGTCCAACAGCTCTGTTTCTGGAGTAAAAAAACTTTTTCTTCTATAGATTTAAGAAGACAGGAAGAAATAGGTATACTGTACTTCAGGTAGACTCCAATATCATAAAGCCTATTTTTGTTTGTTTCTAGTTTTATAAATAATCACATGTATTTTGGTTGAAAGACTAGGAAAGCTTCCTGATGCTGGAAGCCATATTTGCTGAGTCACTGGTTCAATGGTTTCATTTAACACTGGTATGTTGAATATTTGAAATATTTTAAATTCTCAGGCTTCATTATTATGCATAGTCTGTCATATTATGATGAAGATGTATATATTTCCACTTTATATCATGCTGTAATGTTGTAATGAAGGAAGCTTTATTTTATTAAGGTGGAAATGCTGAGCAGCCCCTTAGAAAACTATCTTTCAATTTAATTTTCCTTTTGAAGTATAGGAAAAAAAGAGATTTAAAAAAAAATCTTCTTTTATATCAGCACTATTAAAAGAATGAAGAGACTCATGTTTTCCTAGAGTCTAAACGATTTTTGCACAGGGGCCAATTTAGAAAAAATAAAATTGTTTATTTTAGAAAGTGTGTCCTTTTAAAATGTGGAAAATGCAATATCTGCACTTAATATTCTACTGACCTTTCTTATTAATGAAAGGTTTGTTGGTGTGTAACTGGCCGAAATTTCAGAAATACTGTAATGCTGGTATGCAATATGCAATGTAATAATGCAATATGTAATAATGAGCATTGGTGTGAGAGGAGACCTGGTGATGCTGGGCTCCTTAGGAAATAACCAGGGAGAAACCGTCTCACTGTTAACACTTCTCCCTGCTGCTGTATCACTGCTTTTACTCCTCCTTCCTTCTGTTCTCTAGTGCATGTAGGGTGGGAGTCTGTCCACGACTCAGTCATGTGGCAGCAGCACAAACCCCAGACCCTGACCTGCCCCTGCAGAGAGAGCTTTCCCTGTTCCACAGTGAATACAACAACTATTTCTTGCACACCAACTGCATCTGGGAGTCTGCTTGCAATGAAAACAACAGTGCGACCTTGGGCAGCACTTCCTCCCCAGAGGAAGGGAATTTGATATGCAGAAACACTTGCAATTTGATTAAAAATATGATCAAACTCTGACAGCTCATAGTTTTCTCTTCTAAAAGGCAAGCAATAACCACAGATCAAATAACTTTTATTTTCAGCATAATCATTCTTATCGATGGAACCAAGATCAAGCAAGCCTGCCCAAGACCCTCTTGGGGATTTATTTCACACTGTACTTCTGAGCTACAGGCGTAGCAAAACTCAGCTCCTCTCGTTTCCTGATCCAAAGTGTTGTGCATCTGGATCAATATCGTTTCACCTGATCAAGAAATAAACTACACATTTATCAACCCTAGTGCTGACTAACTGGATTCTAGAAGAAGTTGATAGATTTCTTGAAACCATCTGTTTTCAATCTTGGTGATTAGAATCTTATCAGAGGAGATTAAAAAATATTAATATCTAGGTTCCATCCCTGATCAATTAAATCAGAATCATTGGAGACAGAAAAGTTTCTGAATATTTTTACAGAGCTTTGCAGGTAACTCTAAAGTGCAAACTGGATGAAGAACAACTGTGCTCTAATCCGGCTAAAGTCAAAATACACATATATTAGACCACACACAAAAATAAACTCAAAATGGCTTAAAGACTTAAATAAAAGACATGACACCTTAAAACTCCTAGAAGAGAACATATGCAAAACATTCTCTGACATAAATTGTAACAATGTTTTCTTAGGTCAGTCTCCCAAGACAATAGAAATAAAAGCAAAAATAAACAAATGGGACCTAATCAAACTTACAAGCTTTCGTACAGCAAAGGCAACCATAAACAAAATGAAAAGACAACCTACAGACAGGGAGAAAATATTTGCAAATGATTCAACTGCCAAGGGCTTAATTTCCAAAATATACAACTGGCTCATACAACTCAATAACAAAAGGCCAAACAATCCAATTGAAAAATGGGCAGAAGACCTAAATAGATACTTCTCCAAAGAAGACATACAGATGGCCAACAGGCATGTGAAAAGATGCTCAACATCAAAACCACAATGAGGTATCACTTCACACCAATCAGAATGGCTATCATTAAAAAGCCTACAAATAGCAAAAGCTGGAGAGGGTGTGGGGAAAAGTAACCCTCCTACACTGTTGGTGGGAATGTAAATTGGTGAAACCACTATTGAAAACATTACAGAGGTTCCTCAAAAAACTAAAAATAGAGTTGCCATAAGATCCAGCAATCCCTCTTCTGGGCATATATCCAGACAAACTATAATGCAAAAAGATACATGCACCCCTATGGTCATAGCAATATTATTTACAATAGCCAAGACATGGAAACAACCTAAATGTCCATCGACAGATGAATGGATAAAGAAGATGTGGTACATGTATACAATGGAATATTACTCAGCCATAAAAAAGAATGAAATAATGCCATTTGCAGCAACATGGATGGACCTAGAGATTGTCATACTAAGTGCAGTGAGTCAGAAAGAAAAAAACAAATACCATGTGATACCATTTATATGTGGAATCTAAAATAGGACACAAATAAACTTAATCTATGAAACAGAAACAGACTCACAGACAGAGAACAGACTTGTGGTTGCCAAGGGGGAGGAGGATGGGGGAGGGATGGCTTGGGAGTTTGGGATTAGCAGATGCAAACTGTTATATATAGAATGGATAAACAACAAGGTCCTCCTGTATAGCACAGGGAACTATATTTGATATCCTGTGATAAACCATAATGGAAAAGAATATGAAAAAGAATGTATATATACATATAACTGAATCACTTTGCCGTGCAGCAGAAATTAACCCAACAGTGTATCGATAAATCAACTATACTTCAATAAAATAAAATTAAAAAAATACACATATATTAGAAAAAGCAGGTAAGTAGCTCAGGCCAGAAGGGAAAACTGAATACATTAAAGGCACAGATAACAATTATTTAACTTTTATTATTTTAATATAGAAAAGGTGACTACACAAAAAACTGAAAAACAGAAGTAAACACCTCCAATTGTACGAATAGGATTAACCAAGAAAGTAGTGTTTTAATCACCAGGAAAAGCAGAAACGAATACTATAAAAGGAAACACAATCCTCTAACTTCTACCTTCAATCTTTTTTTTTTTTTTTTTTTTTTTTTTCGGTACGCGGGCCTCTCACTGTTGTGGCCTCTCCCGTTGCGGAGCACAGGCTCCGGACGCGCAGTCTCAGCGGCCATGGCTCACGGGCCCAGCCGCTCCGCGCCATGTGGGATCTTCCCGGACCGGGGCACGAACCCGTGTCCCCTGCATCGGCAGGCGGACTCTCAACCACTGCGCCACCAGGGAAGCCCTACCTTCAATCTTTGATCAACATTTTTTCATGCAATAGGCCTCATCCAAAATAAATTTCATGGTTAGCAATAATAAATATTCTTTACCTCCCACGAGAAATAATTCAAAACCCAGTTTGCCTACTTTGATCGTATTTTTTAAACGTGCCCAACATTACATAGATATGTAGCTTTTAATGTGGGTTTTGACTGAAAATACCATGGATTTATATAGGTCTTTAAATAAAAATGCACCATGGACAAACCAGTGTGTTTTATTTTGAGCTTATTTGGTTGAAATAAAGAGACCTATTCAGACTAGCTTAAACAGAGGTGGATATGATAAGGAGGGAATTTTCACAGACACAGAAGTTGCGCTTAAGCCTCACTGAGAGGGAACTAGGTGGGGACGAGGATGTGACAAGGACCAGACCATCAGTTCAGGCTATAGCTCCCTAGTTAGTGAGACTTGGCTATGCTCTGTGGGCCTGCCCCTCCCTGTCCCCTTGCCAGGGTTTAGCTGTCTTTGTTTGACTCAGTGTCCTTAGTCCTTCCATAAACTGTGGTGGAGTTGGGAGGAGAAAGGTCACGTTCTAAACCGTGACTAAGACAGCAGGAACTGTGGGCAGAGGGGCAGACCGTCTTTGAATCTCTGTGCGAGTCAGGCCATGAGTGACAGCTTCAGGATAAGGGGACAGCAGAAAAGGCAGCTGCTTAGTCTTTCCAAATATGAGAGGATCCATCTGGATGTGAAAAAGAGAAGCCTGAACTTGGGGTTAGAAGACCTGGGTTCAACCATAGCTCTTTCATTAACTAGCTGTCTTCTGTATAATCTTGCAACATTACTTCATGTCAGTTTTCACTACAGAAAATGTGGCAAGAGGGGCTTCCCTGGTGGCGCAGTGGTTGAGAATCTGCCTGCCAATGCAGGGGACACGGGTTCGAGCCCTGGTCTGGGAAGATCCCACATGCCGTGGAGCAACTGGGCCCGTGAGCCACAACTACTGAGCCTGTGCGTCTGGAGCCTGTGCTCCGCAACAAGCAAGGCTGCGATAGTGAGAGGCCCGCGCACCGCGATGAAGAGTGGCCCCTGCTTGCCACAACTAGAGAAAGCCCTCACACAGAAACGAAGACCCAACACAGCAAAAATAAATAAAATAAATTAATAAACTCCTACCCCCAACATCTTCTTTAAAAAAAAAAAAAAGAAAGAAAAAGAAAATATGGCAAGAATATATACCCCACAGGATTGACTTAAGGATTCAATAAATTAAAGGTTGAAAATGCTTCGTAAATCTGAAAGCATCAGACAAATGCAAAGGAATAATTACTTCAATGGACCAGAATGTCAGGTTAATTACTACTGTAAGGAAGGCAGTGCAAGGCGACGGCTTATGAATAAATATCAGCTTGGCTGTCTATTTTAACTCATGTATCCAATATATTAATGTAATACCTCATGTGTGAATTTTCCAAAACACTGAAGAATGAATACTGGCCATTACTTAACTTCTTTCACATGAATTAAGGGCATGATGTGGATGATTCCAACTTCATTATAAGTGAGGAAAAGCTGACGTTCAGAGATGCTAAGTTGCTTAAGTCCACACTGGTGGTAAATTACAGAGCAGGATTTGAAGTCATTTTGGACTGTGGGAGGGGGCAGCTCTTTCCTTAAGACTAAAGGGCACCAGTCTCTTCAACCAGTTGACCTCCGATCTATGTTGTCTCCGCCCTTGTCTTTGTTACATGAAAATCAGGCAGCATGAATCACATGTAATCACATTATATCTATTCAAATTGGGGTCTGCAAACGACAGCCTAGGCCAAAT
This sequence comes from Mesoplodon densirostris, assembly GCF_025265405.1. Classification (NCBI taxonomy): domain Eukaryota; kingdom Metazoa; phylum Chordata; class Mammalia; order Artiodactyla; family Ziphiidae; genus Mesoplodon; species Mesoplodon densirostris. Next base: position 27,986,910 of record NC_082668.1, read on the forward strand.
CCAGTCCTCTGTGTGGGCTAATAATGGTTTTTACATTTTTAAATGAAAAGAAAATTGAAATAAGAATAAAATTATGATAAGTGAAAATTATATGAAATTCAAATTTCCAAGTTGATCATTTGTGTACATGTTGTTCGTGGCTGTTTTCACATTACCAAGCAGAGTTGAGGGGACAGAGAAGGTATGGCTTGCAAAAACCTAAAATATTTATTATCTGGCTCTCTACAGAACAAGTTTACAGACTCCTGATCTCAATTGCTGGTTGCTTTTCATTTGCTTTCTTGTTAATAAGAAAATAGTGTCTCATCAATTGTTATCAAAAGCATTTAAAGTGAAAAACTAATGGATGTAAAATAAATTGGCAAAGATAAAAAAATTACAGTGGGGAAAATCCCTCTATTGTGGGAATAAAAAGTAGCACATGATTTCTGGAGACAATTTTGCTACATGTGTAAAAAGTTCTTATAAATCTGGATACCCTTTGACTCAATAATTCCATTTCTATAAAATTTTGCTAAGGAAATAGATATCTGTACAGAGATGTAGGAAAGGAGAATCATTTATAATAGTGAAAATTTATAAACAGACCAAGTGTCCAAACATGTATAATTAGCTAAGTAACTTATAGTATATCCATCGAATGGAATGTAATGAAGTCATTAAAAAGAATAATGCAAACCTACATTTACTGGGTTGAAACATGTGCATAATACATGTTTAGGGGAAAACATCATGGTACACATAGTACCATGTATGTTCTTTTAGTAAAATTATATGTTGTGGTATTTCATTAAGTGTGATCTTTAAAAATATAAAAGGTAGAACAGCAGAAAATATAGCATTTACTGAGTTTTAAGTACCCTATTAGACAAACCTAAACATTACTTCATTTAAAATTCCCTACAATCCTGTAAGCTATTCACTCATTTTTAATTTAATTATATTTTTAATGTACTTAAAATTGTCTCCATTTTATGAGTGTTGAAACTGAGGCACAAAAAATTAATTGCCCAAAGTTACATAACCAGTAAGCAGTAAGGCCAGGATTAGAAAGCTCATATTCTTGATACCCTACACCACAGTTTCCTATCAGGGATCAGGTTGAATATTTTATTTTAATAAAAATCAAACAGTAAACTTTAGTATGTTCTTTTACTATAAATGGCTGAGGCCCTTCCTGAGATACAGTCATGTTTCACGGGAAAACTGGGAATTCCAATCAGAGAGATCCATGTAATTCACTGCTTAACCATTTACTGTCTGTGTGATACTGGATGAGTTATTTAGCCCTATGAGTTCTTCTTTCCTTAAAATAAAATGGACATAATGATATTTATCTCATAGAGTTATTGTGAAGATCAAAAGAAGCAATATAAGCACATAAAAAAGCATATTAAAAAAGCATGTAAGACATACTTGAAAAGCAATAAACTGATTCCCTTAAGAATGTAATAAACAATGAGTACCATAATTTACCCCTGTGTGTCTACATATGGATTTCTAAAATACTAAGCAGTGACCATGTAATTTAATTTTGCACCTTAAGACTGGTTGTCATCACTTTAGAGCTACTAATTTAGAAATCATTAGTTTGTCTTTTTGAAGGAAACGATGCTAAAGGAAGAGACTGACTTATCACAGACATAGCAATCGTTCTCTGAGTCCTTGATGTAAAATTTATACAGCCCTTCCATTACAAACAAGCATACTTTACATCTAGAGATATTACTTAGCATGCCTAAGAATGACATTCGTCTGCTCAAAAAAATATGTTAGCTGGCAAGAAAAATATCTAATTCTTCAAAAGAATGACTTGGGGAATTTCCTTTCTGATAGTGTTAGGACTACAACTTAGCAAGTTAGAAAAATACCAAAAATCGAGGAATGGTTGCTATGGGATCCTCTTGTAGGTGTCATGGCTGGGGTACAGAAATAGCTGAGTACAGTCCTAGCCATTGGTTCAAACACAAGAAAACAGATTCAGTCAAGTGTCTTGAATAGGGAAAGTGGCACCTGTGATTGATACACCTTTAAAACAACAAGGGAGTTTCATCTTGTTCCATGATTTGTGCTGTGCCACATCTGGTAATTTTCATCTCTATTTTTCTAGCATTTTTTAAAACAAGCCAAAAGACTTCTCTTGATGTTTACTTCTTTTACTGATATCACACCTAGAATCTTCCTCTCCAGTGTATGAAACTGATTCTGTGAAACTTTGATGTCTCTGTAGAAAATTGGTGAGAAATTTCACTATAAAAATGGAATGACATTGGATGTGGCTGTGAAATTCAGGAGGAAGTATTCTATTTCCTCTCTTATATTTAATACATGTTCCATAAAGAGTGGAAGGCCCATTTATGCTCTGATATTTAATATGATTTCATTTTTTATTGGTAAAATTTTTCCTTACAAAGCATAGATAAATGCCCCATCTCCTCTTGGATTTTTCTTGAAGTTGTGTTGCTGCTAATGTGCTTCTCCAATTAAGCACCATGGTGCTTGATCCAGATGATTCCTCTGACATCAGGAATGAAAGAAAGCACAGGCAACATAATTGGGAAGAACTGCAACCCTGCTGTAAGAGCTGGCTGCAGACTGAGCCCCCTTTTTATTCCAGAGTCATCAGAAATTCTTCTCATTTCCCAAGAAATTGAAAACTAACTTAATTTTAGAATGGGCATGTCATAGAATATTTAAAGTGTGCTCACATACATATATGTGCAAAACCAGGAATGAGATCAAAATATCAATAGAATATAATTCAAAGGCGATTATGTACAAATGATTTCATGATTGTATAATGCAGTCAAGTCTATCTAGAGAAGAAATCACAATAAATTATATAGCCAAAATTAATCTAGTGTGGTTTTCCAGACTGGCCCTGAAAGCAGAGGTTTTTAAATTCATCAACTCATCATCTATTACAGTTCTAATGTTTAAATGAGAAAACTCAGTAATCTTCATCTGAGAATCACAAATCACTCTGCAAATCTAATTGGCTAAAACACAAGGACATAAAGAATTATTATCTTAATTTTTGTGGCTGAAAGGTTTGGTTAAAAGATTTAATCTAAGACCAACAAATGAAGCAGTTATGAAACAGACATTAATCTCTTCCTTTTAACCCCTGAGATCCTACTGAGATGCTTCATATACTTACAAAGTCTGTTTACTCTTTTAAAAAATTTTATTCATGCTATTATATAAGAAATAAATCTACTTATATTCATTTAGAAGCCAGTATAGAGTGAGTAGTCATGTGCCAGCAAGATAAGAAATGCAAGTGTTTGTGAATCAGGGGAAATACAAACTAGTTTTCAAAAATAGTCATCGGGACTGATAGGGTGAGTTGCCAAAGTGAAGAGAGATTGCCTTTTCACCCTTGACAATGCTGACAAATACTGTGTGCCCTGGATGAAGGGTGTTTCCAGAAGAAAACATTTATATTCAAAGTTCCCCGAGCTACGAGTGGGAAATGCATTGCAGATTGCCCTTTCCGAGCTGGAGAAGATATTTCTTTGCCAATGGTTCAGTTATGTAATTTGCCCCAGGTCATATGTAAGTGAAATGAAGAAGTACAGCCCAAGAAGCCTGTTCTATCTTCAGCATCCACCATCATTCTGCAAAGTCACTGATCTATTCTAGAATTCAACAGCTTCTCATTTCTCACGTTTGGCAGCCTCCCTGCAGATTTTAACCCTATGCAACATCTACTCCTGTGGTTTCTGTGACATTTTCTCTTAGTCCCATCCCTCAAATGGCTGGTCCTCAGTTTTTATGATTACCCCCCTTTTTTTTCCTCTCTGCTTGTCCCTTAAGTATAGGAATTACACTGTTTCATTTTGGATTTTTTAACTCCTGTCTTTTGTGAGCCCATCCTACATGAGCTCATCCATTCTCCAGGACTAATATCATCATTCGTATGTTAGGAATTTTTCAAAGCCCTGTTTCAGATTATGAGGAAAGGAGAACAAATGTCAAGCATTATGGCAACGCAGCAAAATTAATAACACTGCACTGGTCCTTGCTGACATGAAGAATGTTATTTCTAGATGACTTGATGTTTCATCCCTAACAAAATAAATGGAGCCAAGGTAACTGATGTTTAATGAGTGGATGTTAAGAACAAATAAAGAAGTGGAAAAAAAGACCTTTTCTCTGCTTAAGATCAAACAGTCTTAGGATCAATGGACAAAATAAGAATTAGCATTGATGAAGACACAGGAAAAGTATAAAATCACTGAACCAAGGAGGGACTGTTGCAGCCTGCATCCTACCGACTCATGATGTTTTGAAACTTAGCGTCTCTAACTTTCCTTAAAACTAGGAACATCTTCAGAGATTTACAACAGGGAAGTTGTGGACCTAGGGTGGTCACCAACACTGCATTCGTGTCAACGAAATTCACTCACCCTAAGGGATGATGCCTGAACTAAGAGAGAATCACACTCTGGGATGAATGGCGAGAGCATTGCTCATTATTGAGCAGTAAGGTCGGGTTAGAAATGATTGGGGCAAGCCACCCCCTTCCTCTTATTTACTCCCCCTGGTTTGGAACCATCTGGAATCGGGGGGGGGGGTACTCATACACCCATCTTTGGTCATGATTCTACTTCTAAGATCCAGATATGAATTGACAAATTTCTGAGACTTCCTAATGACTACTCCACTGACACCACGTCTTCTCCACCTGCCTACTTCATTTTTGTTAATGGCGTTATCATCCACTTGGTTACCCAAGTTATAAACCTCAAGTTTATTTCTCCTTCTCTATTAACCAATTCACATCCTGTGGTCTCCAAGTTCTGTCCCTTTTATGTTGAGGGTCTTAAGCAGCTTTCTTCCTCTAGATCTTCACTGCTGCTCTCCTAGCTCAGGCTCTTAGTCACCTCTCCCTGGTTTTCCCAGCTCTAGCCCCTTCTTTCCAGTCCAATCTCCACACTGCTGCCAAAATTACTCTTCTAAAACTCAGATCTGATCACATGATTTCTCCTCCTTACCTGTAATGACTGCTCTAGCTTACACAATAGAATCCCCAAGCTTGTGAATAGGATAGAAGACCCAATATCTATCTCCAAGCTTTTTTTTTTTTTTCTTGGCCTCATTTCCTCTGACCCACCTTATGCTCCAGGTACACCAAACAGTTTCATGTTCTCAGAATGTGTCCTCCACTCATGCCTTTATGCATTGCTTTAGAAATCCCCTTCTATTCCCTGCCCCTGCTGGACTCCTTTTTCCCCATAGGTTTTGTGTAAAGTTGAGTTTCTACCACTTATCACTGTTTATCCTGGGCTGTGGTGTGTCGTATATGATCTGCCTCCCTCACTTGACTCTCAATGCCTTGAGGCCATTGGACCAGATGAGGATGTAGCATTCAGTAAGTGTTTGTGGCATTTATTCATTTTCTATTTAAAAAGGTATACACATTTTGAGACTACTCTAGCCAAAAGTGCAGAAAAGACAGAAGAATGTTAGAATTGGATTTTTTTTTTTTTTTTTTTTTTTTGGCCTGAGAATCTACAGCGGGGCTGGCCTGACTGACAGCAGGACACAAAAGTGAGAGTGAAAAATTGTCCCTGCCCATGTGCAGATTTATAAAGGAAATGGTCTCCAGGACTTTGTTTCTGTCTGATTAAGGACACAAAAAGGGGATAGAGAGATGGATTGGATACAGGAGGTTGATGAGGGGATTTCTTTGGACAGAGATGCCATGCTGTCTGTCACACTTCTGGGGGAGGTCTGGGGAGCTGTTGCCTTCTAACCCTAAGTTTAATAAAAAGAGGATTTAAATGCTTGCAGAGCATTGAAATGTGTTCCCTGATGTTGGGAGACACAGATGTTGGGAGACACTAGATTTCTACAGGCTGGAGAAATCCAGCAGCCAGAGAAGGGCTGATGGCTCTGGTTCTGGTACCCTTCAGCGTTTTTGTTTTTTTTTAACCCTATGCAACATCTACCTTATGTGATCCCACCTCGTGGCCTGTGGGATCCTACTTCCCCGACCAGGGATTGAACCTGGGCACTGGGCAGTGAAAGCATGGAGTCCTAACCACTGGACCACCAGGGAATTCCCTAGAAGTGCTTCTGAGTTGGGATTTGCCTCGATTCCCAGAGTAAGGAGGGCTGGTAATACAAGAGGGCCAGGCGAGGGCTGGGCGGGAGAGGGAGCTGGAGAAAGTTGTCTTAGGTCCTGTCCAGTAAGGCTGCCTGGATGGGAGAGAAGCCTCAGCAGAAAGAGGCTGGAGGTACACCACTGGAAGCCCACAGAGAAAGAGAAAAAAATCCGCTAAACCACCTGCCTGTCATGGGATGCCCAGTCTCCAATCAAGTAAGACATCTCCTATTCCCATATTTTTCCTTATTCCCCCAGCTTTATCCCTAGAGGGAGCAAAAGCAGCTTTGTCAGGAAGAAGAGAAAGTGAGTCCACAGAGAAGAAAGCAGGCTTGATGCCTGAGGCAAATCTGTGCTATAAATCTTGTAACATCAGCTTCAGAGTTTTGACTATTCCATGGGCTGTGTATTTAATTCCTGAATTGAGACTTTTTAAAAATTGAGATTCTTTTTATAGCCAGAAGAATGTTATTATCTGAGAGTGACTAAAACGTCACGAGTATGTCCAAGTCTCCAGCTTGAGGCAGGGGAAGATTTCTTTCACTGCATAATGTTTAAAGGAATGGCGAGAGACAAAACTAAATTTGTGTTTTGATCACAACTTACATGCGTCATGCTTGTTCAACACATTGGTTACATAGGAAAAGACAAAATATTAATACTTGGGTGTCCACATAATGAATGCTTTCTGATTTTTCTACAGTTGAAGAAAACAAAATGGCTGAGGAGTTCCTCTTAGTATCTATTTGTGTCTTAGTTTTCTGATGTTAATGAAAATAATTTTTTTGCTTACTCATATTAAAAGTCAGACTATCAGAAGTGTGTATTACACATCTAAAGCTTGATCAGGCATTCTTACATTTTATGCTATGAATTGTAGGTACTTGTTTCATAAGGAAAATCTAAGTGACGTGCCATGCTTGCAATGAAAGCAAGAAATTTAATTCAGTTATTGGTGTCATAATAGAGAAAGAAAAACAGCCTTTAAGAAAGCTGCACGGCGCTGGAAGCAAGAGTAATGTTAAAATACAGTCATCCCGGGCTTCCCTGGTGGCGCAGTGGTTGAGAGTCTGCCTGCCGATGCAGGAGAAACGGGTTCGTGCCCTGGTCCGGGAAGATCCCACATCCCGCGGAGCGGCTGGGCTGGTGAGCCGTGGCCTCTAGCCTGCGCGTCCGGAGCCTGTGCTCCGCAACGGGAGAGGCCACAACAGTGAGAGGCTTGTGTACTGCAAAAAAAAAAAAAAAAAAAAAAAAAATACAGTCATCCCTCAGTATCTGCTGGGGACTGGTTCCAGGACTGGCCTCGCTGCAGATATAAAAATCTGGAGATGGGCTTCCCTGGTGGCGCAGTGGTTGGGAGTCCACCTGCTGATGCAGGGAACACGGGTTCGTGCCCCGGTCCGGGAGGATCCCACATGCTACGGAGCGGCTGAGCCCATGAGCCATGGCCGCTGAGCCTGCGCGTCCGGAGCCTCCGCAACGGGAGAGGCCACAACAGTGAGAGGCCCACGTACCACACACACACAAAAAAAACTCAAAAAAAAAAATCTGGGGATGCTTAAATCCTCTATGTAAAATGTTCTGGTACAGTCGGCCCTCTGCATCTGCAGATTCTGAATCTGCGGGTTCTGTGGTTGGTTGGATCCAGGGATGCAGGACACATGGAAACGAAGAGCCAACAGTATTTAGCGCCTGGCACATCATGATAAATTAATATATACAATAGAAAAAATGCTTTTATTCCCTAAACAATATGAATTATGAAATTGCTTGTCAAGTGATGTATGTTTTGGCACAAATAGCTCATCCAATTTTCCTAATAATTTCCAAATATATTGGTGATTTTCAGAAATGTCTGGTTGAACTTTGCTTGGCATAGGAGTCACTCGCTAAATGATGCCTTTGTACAAGCCATGACTTGACATAGAGAAGGGCAGAAAATTGTTCCAATAGTTCCCATTTAATTGTCATTGAATGACTTGCATTTATTTTTTTTAAAAAAGAAAATTTCTCTTTACATGCATGATATTGTTTAAGATCCACAATCCTGTCATTGTTTGCTGAATTAACAGCAAAATACAAACATTTTTATAGCCCTCATAATGCTGAGATTTTTACATAATATCTATTTGGTATCTTTATCATTGTCAGGAAAATTGTTTATTAGAATATTTAATTGGATCAAACCTAATCCATTAGACCAGATGAGACATCTTGGGCTGCTTAGGTTCAAATTCCAGCTTTGCCCATTAACTTTTAAACAACCTCTCTATTTTTCTCATCTGTTAAATGGGGACGCTGATAATTACAGTACTCATAGGAGTTAACATATGTTTATAAGGATGCCTGTAAGAGGCAATCACTAAATAAGTATAAAATTAATGTTAAGGCCTACTCCATTTGGGCTTTTGGTGGGGTTTAGATGGAGATGAATTTCAACAGGGACCCTAAAAGGCTTTCCCTTAGGCACTGTTAACCCTGCATGGTCCCATGGGGCCTAAATGTTGCTCACAACCTCCTGTTGTTGGCCTCAGGAGCCCCCATCACCTCCTCAGTGCCTGTTGTCCGCCCCTATACTCTGGTGAGAGTTAGAAGTCTTGCGGTGACTGCAGTTCCTACAGGCAACTGTAGGAGAGGAGTCTGGGGAAAAATGAAGACTGGTACCAGCTGGCCATAGCCGAAGTATGGTTATATGAGCACCAGGTAGTCGCCTACCAGGAAGTCCAAAAGTGCTGTCTCCCCTGTAGGGTTCCAGTCTTCTTCTGACTTGGAGGACAATGCATGCATAGCAGTAGTTGAGAAAAAGCTGTGGCAGGCTGGCTGGCAGCCAGCAGGTTGGTAGAAACCAGCGTAGACAATCTGGACTTCCTTGAACTGGCGTGCACAGGCCAGTCCTCCAGAGGCCCTGAGGGGATCATAGCAACTGGTGATGCCTGGAAGGCAGGACTTTTGGGGGCACTGGAACAGGATCTTGGAAGCTCTCTGCTGTACCAAGCATTAACTTCATAGAGGCTAGGAACTGGAGGTGTCTATGACATGTGTGGGAATAGGCCTGGGTGGCAAAGGGCAGGCACTGATGAGGAGGAGGCTTGGAAAGCAAGTCCTTTAATATTATAACAACTTATTCAACTGAATAAGGTGTATGTTGACTGAAGATCAGCCCTGGGTTTAAGAACATGTCACTCGCTTGACTAGGTTAGAACATCTTTCCACTATGCCTTTCTTCTACTTCTAAAAGTAATAGGCAAGTATCCCATAAGTTCAGGCCTACTAAGTAAGATGATCATTTTTGCCATTTCTCACTTGACAAGGAGATTTTTATTTATCATAGCGTGGGGAAACAAATATACTCCACTGCATTCTTCTTTTTTCTCTGTTTTATGATAAAGGTGGGAGCAGGATCTTAAATGTGTTTATTACGAACATGAAATTACCAGTTTATTTGATGGTAAATAATTACCAATTAGTTATTGTCAAATAAACATACTAGTTAAAAGGGTGTTTTTTATCTTTTTTCTTGAGACAGGGCAAAATCTATTAAATATTGATTTCTCAGGCTCCCAGTCTCCCTGAGGATTCTGATCTGACCTACCCACCTGACCTTTTCCTTCTCCCACTCTAGGATTGGGGCTTATGCTTTTGGGTTTTTGTTTCACAGAATGAGGAAGAAATTGGTAGGGAGAAACAAGTGAGTTTAGGCCAGAGGTTACAAACTCTAAATCCCACAGTAATAAGTGAAAGGGAATAATGTGGGCTGGGAGGAATAATAGGCACAGATGGGTGCTGTGGCCAAGTGGAGGCCACACGATTTTAGCTCATCGTTCATGGACCAGCTCCAGCTAATTACCATGAATGCGGGCCTACTGTTGCCAAATCTTTTAACTTTTCAAAGATCCAAATCTGGGATTTTGTGTGTATGTGTGTGTGTGAACCTTCTTTAGTTTGAAAACGCCAAGCGAACCAAACAAAGCACAGCTGGAGGCCACAGGTCTATTACCTCAAGGAGGCCTGGGGGTAGGAGATTTTAATGGAATTTGAGGGCAAAGTGGGAACAGCTGTGGTGTGTTTGGGATGGAAAAGGCATGAGAGGAAAAAAGGCGGCTTTAAGGGTGTGTCTGTGATGTTTCTTTAAGGTACTTAAGAAAACCTAGCGAAGGACAGTATTTTGAAACAATTTTAGGTTGCTGGAAAAAGTACTTTTGACAGGGACAACATTCTAACCTTGAATTATTTGGGTCATAGTTCTACAAGAAGGGCCACATCACAAAAGAGGAAAATTTCCCCCCCATAAGCTACATAGAGGGTTATCCTGCCCTCCTACATTATATCTGAGTTAATTTGTCTCTTCTTTGCCTTGTTAATTAATAATAAAAAAAGACTTTCATTGTGTCACATAGCTAATTATTAGAGAAATGCAAATCAAAACCTCAATGAGGTATCACCTCACACCTGTCAGAATGGCCGTCATTAAAAAGTCTACAAACAGCAAACGTTGGAGAGGACGTTGGGAAAAGGGAACCCTTGTACACTGTTGGTAGGAATGTAAATTGGTGCAGCCACTCTGAAAGACAGTATGGAGGTTCCTTAAAAACTAAAAATAGAACCACCATATGACCCAGCAATCTCACTCCTGGGTATATATCTGAAAAAATTGAAAACACTAATTCAAAAAGATACATGCACCCCAAATGTTCATAGCAGCACTAGTTATAATAGCCAAGACATGGAAGAAATCCCAGCGCCTATCAACAGATGACTGGATTAAAAAGCTGTGGTATATATACAATGGAATATTCCTCAGCCACAAAAAAGAATAAGATATTGCCATTTGCAGCAACATGATTGGACCTAGAGTTCTATGCTTAGTGGAATAAGTTGGACAGAGAAAGACAAATACTGTATCATATCGCTTATATGTGGAATCTAAAATATGCTACAAATGAATATATTTACAAGACAGCAAAAGACTCACAGACATAGAAAACAAACTTACGGTTACCAAAGGGGAGAAGGAGGTGGGGAGGGACAAATTAGAACTACAGTATTAACAGATATGAACTACTATACCTAAAATAGATAAGCAACAAGGATTTACTGTATGGCACAGGGAATTATATCCAATATTTTATAATAACCTATAATGGAATATAATCTGCAAAAATACTTAATTATACTGTACACCTGAAACACAATATTGTAAATCTACTTCAATTAGCAAAAAAAAAAAAAAAAGACTTTTATCGTGATTCCTGTTATCAGACAGATGTCTTAATCCCTTGTGGTTAAAAGACTTCCTTTAGGAAGTATAACACAGATGCTAATCTGAAAAAATTATTAAAGAAAAACTCTAATGTTTTTGGCTACATTGCTCCCAATCTGTATTATTACCAAAGGAAGAGTAAATAGAAGGTGATGACACTACCAGTAGAAGAAGTAGGTTTCAGTCAAGTGAGAACATGAGCCTGGAAAACCTTCAGTACAAAAGTAATTCTTCCACCAGTCCCACGTTTCTACCACTTGAAAACTAACCTCTTCGACGTCAGAGCTGGCGACATTGTCTGAACAGTTTTAGGGGTGATTTTTACCTGTAAGTGGTCTCTGCCATAGAGCTCTTTCTCCTTAGACATGTTAGCAGCGACTGGAGGAGCTGACGCTTCTCAAGCTTTAACATGCGGATGAAATCACCTAGGGGAATGTTGTAAATTGGCCTGGGTGGAGCCTGAGGATTTGCATTTTGAACAAGCTCCCAGGTGAAGCTGGGCACAATCTAAGCAGCAAGGAGCTAAAGGATGAATAAAGATAGAGAGTGGGGCTTGGGGATGTCGAGGATGGCTGTTTTCACGGCCTGCACAGCACTGATTTCTCTCTCTTCTGGCAGTAGCAGACTGACTTGACTTTGGAGGAAATAGTTTCTCTCCATGGTTAGTTTATGGAGTTCAGATGAGGCCACTTCTCCCTTTACTCTCCACCTACCCCAACCACCTGCGATAGAGGTAGGTCTGTGACCCACCCTCGCCAATCAGCATAAGTGAGCAGGTGACCCATGTAATGAAATGATTTCCAGAGCCTGGATTTTGGCTAATGCTGTTGGGAGAGAGGCTTCCTTTGGGAGGCTGTGAAACCTGGAGCTCCCAGTAATCATAGGGAGAGAGGTGCTTGCCTGAGGATGAAGACAACATAGAGGAAGCAGAATGAAAATTTGGAAAAAGAAAAATTCCTGATGACATCTTTTGAGAGCCTAGATCCAGAGTTGAAAAAAGAAAGAGTCTTTTATATTTTATATATTTTTTTAATTTTCTTTTATTTATTTTTTGCTGCATTGGGTCTTCATTGCTGCGCGCAGGCCCCCTCCAGCTGCCGCGAGCAGTGGCCTCTCCCGCCGCAGAGCACAGGCTCCAGGTGCGCGGGCTTCAGCAGTCGTAGCACGCCGGCTCAGTGCTCGTGGTTCGTGGGCTCCAGAGCACAGGCTCAGTAGTCATGGCGCAGGGGCCCAGTTGCTCCACGGCACGTGGGATCTTCCCTGACCAGGGCTCAAACCCGTGTCCCCTGCATTGGCAGACGGGCTCCCAACCACTGAGCCACCAGGGAAGCCCCGAGAAAGAGTCTAAACGACATTTTTTGAGTGCCTGGATACATCCTTGCCTGAGGCAGATACTCCTGCCTAGTTGGATACTTGAGCCAGTAAATTTGCTTTTATGCTTAGGCCAATTCGAGTTTCTGTCACTTGCAACAGATAGCATCCTGCTAATACAGTAGTGGTAGGGCCTGACACATAGTAGGCATTCAGCAGATAACTGTAGCCTTCTCTTCATAATTTTTCTTTGGTTGGATTGAGCAATTTGTATTAGATTAGATTAGATCATATTATATTATATATTATGTTTTTTTCCAGAGAAGAAGAAACAATCTGAAACTATCAGTTAGGTGACAAGCAACTTTATTTTGCAAAACAATCACTATACAGCAACAAATACATTTGCAAATTTTGCTTGAAAAACATGAACTAACTACAATCAGCCATTGAAGAAATGCCTTTCTATGGTAACAGGCTCTAGAATTATCAGAAGAAAGAAACCCCCCACAGATTTGTAGCGGCATGTTGGAACCTTGGGATCCCAGCATACAGAGTATACTTTTTGTTGATTTTTTTTTCTTTTTGCTAAAGTTGAAGTAGATCTTCATGATTGACATTTTAGGAGTCTAAAAATAAGGTTTTTCCTGCTAGGGACTTGGCCTCAACCTACATACCCAGGCTAAAAATCCTAGGTGTTAAAAAACAAACATCAAAGCTGATTTTAGCACATCAGTCTTTGAAGGAATGTCTAGAATTTGCCTTTCCAAGCCATGGATCTATCTTTTCTGGCCACTTAGACCATGAATAGTTTATTTTCCTCCTTTCTGTGGCATGAAAAATAGGAGAAAATACTACACTTGCAGCTATGTCAGAATCAACCACATTGAGATTATTTCTTTAATAATATTGACATGATATTATATTTTGGCTGATGATCCCATTTCCTGCTCTATAACTATATGAGTGTGTGGAGAAGGTCAGCTACCATCAGTACATTTTTCCATTTAACCAAGTTCTCTCTTCAGCCTTCTTCAGCTATACCTAGTTAGTGTTACACAGGTGTCTTGCTTGTGGGTGGGAATTTAGCCCATCACCCTGCTGGAACTCAGCAGGAGAATCCAGAGAGAGTTGGTTCCTAAATGAACATGGCCTTGGAGACTCATCATGAACTCGGATCTCTCCTGCATCATTGTAACGTACCCAATTATTGGTTGCAGGTGACCCAGAGAGAGTGAGTGGGCCTTTTAACTCTTCACAGCTCTGGATTACTTATGTTTGCTTAAACAGGTTCTCAAAGGCTAAAGCCAGAGAGAAACTGGCATTAATAGATCTAGAATTGGAACTATGAAGCCTTAATTTCTAGATCAGCGTATGGATGTCCCCACAAGAGTGGTGTTCAAAAAGCTTAATTTGTGTCGTTAATCTTGAGTGTAAAGGCAAGATGGGTTCCACCCCTTATCCCCATAAGAAGACATTTAGCCTGTGTTTCTTTCTTTTACTTGTACAAATTATCAGGTTCATTTTGTTAACTTTTTATAAAGAATTGTATTTCCATACAAAGCAAGGGCATTTATTCATTATAATTTTGCTGTGATTTGAAGTAAACTTTTGTTTTAATGCCAAATCTAATAACTTGGTACTTTATATAATCTTTATTTTAGACATGTATTTGTAAGAAACAATTTTAATATGTAGATCATGTTTACTTATTCTTAATGCTTATAAAAAGTTTAAACCAGGTTGAAAAAAAATACTTGTTTCACAGGTTAAAACTGTTCTAACCAACTGTTAACTTCAGCTTTAATCACTATCTAACACTACCAAACACATAAGAAAATACCATAAGTCTCCACACTCCTATTCTTTCTTCTCCTATTTCTGGTGCAATTCAAGGGAAGCTGATGAATAAAATGCCCAGATGGGACAAATGAAACCTCACAGCAATAATTAGGCAGAAAACAGACACATCCACAGTCCTAATCAGTCATTTCTAAATCTTTGTCCTATAAAATAAGTGATCTATAAATAGTTTCAGAAATGTTTGCCTATGTAAAAACCTCTTAGTTGAGAATGAATGGTGCACTTTTGCTCCTAGAGTTTCTTTTATGGAAGTCGCATTGGTTGTAATTTCCAACGGGTCACAAAATGGCACCCGCATCTCTGTCTTTGCATCCCTTGGCTTCTTTCTTAGATGCTACTATACTAGCTTGTTGCCTCAGTCCATGTTCATCATTTCCTCCTTTATATTCAAGAACTGATTTGGCTCAAAGGAATCAAATGCCTACTGGACCATTTGCCTTTAACTGTTCAGATCCAGCCTACCATCCCTGAGCAAGAAAAAGAACATATAAAATACTAAAAAGCATCCATCTAGCCTGGCAACCCACTGCCTTATTCAGGCTATTGACTATTTCATTGCTTATTCATAAATCTAAGATGAATGATTTGTAAAGTGAATTAATTAACAGATTTGTGATTTCTAGACCGTATCTAAAGTCAGAATGGTATTATCTACTGACAAACAATAGTGTTCCTTTACAGAGTACAATGTTGGAGTTATGAAAAAACTGATTTAGATATCTGCACCTCCAATGTTTTATAGCTATAGCTTCTCAAAATACCATATTTTCCCCTTCTGATCAAGGGATCTTTGCGTATGGAGGTCAAACATTTTCTATCAGATAATTTAATAAACAGGTACTATTTGGAAGAATGGGATAACATGCCCCCAAATCCCACTGTTAGTTTCAACTTTAGCAAATGGAAAAAAAAAAAAAGAAAAAGAAATCTTAAGAAGTCTGTTTCATGAATGATTACAGGAATAAAACCCAAACTATCCTGTGATTCAAAATAAGATAAATCCATAATCTTACACCAACAATCTGTAAACCCTTTTATGTATAACTGGACCCACCCCCACAAACTCCATGTTGGTGAAAGCAAAGAAAAACAAATTTTTTCTAGCATCACGGGAGAGACTTGTATCTGGCACTAAAACAGGGTTACAGCTTTGAGTTGTTACAGAAAGCAACTTCATGCTAAAACTTTTTGTGTTTTTAAACTTTTTTTTAATAGGGAAAGAACCCTGCTAACACCTACTTTCACATACCTAAAACTGCAACACCAAAGGGTGCAGGAGACACAGATGCTGTGAATAAGGAAGTATAATATTCAAGTATATGAGGAAGTATCACAAATGGCCACAGAGAAATATATATATATTTATATCTATAATACTGTATCAAACAGATGGAAAGGGGGTGTGAAACTGGTAGTGTGTACACAAATCTAGCTGATCAACCAACGTTCTAATCAGACACGAGTCCACCCTAATGAAAGTGCTTCATTCCTAAGAGATGCACTTTATACCACTTCCTCAACCACAGCTCAAATGCGTCGTAACTATTTCTTAATTAGTTAAATAATTTATTGGATTGACTTATACTCTGATATAATTATCCAGGTCCCAAATGTTAATAACTTAATTGAATCTTTCTTCCCATTTATACAAAATAACGCTTTTAAAAAAACTTATTTCTTACATGCTCTTCCCTTCCTGCAATCAGACTCCTTGATTTAATTTAACCTGTAATAAGTTACAATGGGCAGCTTTTTACCTTTTCACCCAGCAACAAAATAGTGAAATGAGCAGCTTGGATTTTAACAAGGCCTTTCAGGATGTAGTGGATAGCCTTCAGGCACATGAAAGGTAGAAATGCAATTTTTAAAATAATATTACTCCATGCAAAACAGAGCAGAGCAAAAATAATTGTCCAATTGTACTCATGTAAAGCCAGTATCTTCCTGTTACAAATGGAAATCAAGTCAATTTCTGCGTATACTATTCTTTTTTTTAATATAAAATTGTAACAATTACTACAGTTTGGGAATGAGATTATTTATTTTATGGTTTGTAAAGAATGAATATAACACCTGCTCAGAGCCCACTCCTGCCAAGAGCTCATGCCTAAATAGTATTACTTCAATGCTAAACGAGAAATATTCACAAGCCCTGCTTAGCGAGTGCGGCAGTGACGTCCTCGGCCAGGGTGGCAAGCTGGGGGGATTCGAGCAGGTTGATGCTTCCAGAAGAGGAGACGTTGCTGAGTCGTCGGGGGGATGCCACGCTGGATCTGCCTGGGGACTGCGTAATGATCTCAGCCCCGTGGTCCACACGGGCCTTAGCATGCTCTCTGAAGTTCAACTTTTGGCTGTCAATCTGTTTAAGACAAGCATCAGTCCTCGTTAACTCAAGCATCTTAACTGTCGCTTAGCTCCTCTATATCCCAGAGCTGACACTCATGTCACTTCTATTCAGCTCTTACCATCCCTACTTCTAGATGTCCAGGCCTTCAATTTGGGACCCATTTTGATGAAGAGTATTTCAGAAGGATTTTTTAAAAAGGCAAGATCGGCTCACGATCTTGTTTCTTACCTTGACATTACCACCTCCAGGTACGTGGTGAGCATTGTCAAGTGAACCAACTTTAGCTTGGGCCTTTTCTTTGAAATCCAGTTTCACACTCTCAATTTTCACACGCCCACCACCTACGTAGGAGAGGAGAAAGGCTTTTAAATGCCTTGCTAAAATTAAATCTTATATTTGTGGTGACTAGTTCCCCAAAATGATTATAGTAGGTAGACCATGGCAAACGACAAACTTAATGACCTCTACTACCCCTCCGACCATGGATGTGAAAGGAATCTTTTAGAATTTCTAGTCTATACCATTTTCCCCACACCATCTACGGTAGTGACATCCTTTTTGTACCATTACGTGGATTGCTCTACATGTTAATTCCTTTCTCCTCTACTCATGTCTAACCTAAAATATCAGAGGGGTTGTTCTTGTCTGTGAGATAAAAACTCTAAAAATAACACAATGTAAGTATCTTATGTATCCTTTCTCAAACTTGGCACATTTAGTCTCTTATTTCTAAGGGAGCAAATTAAATTGCAATGAAACTCTTCTTTATTTTTCTTAATGGTAATAGGTCACTTGTTCAAAGAACTATTAGGCTAGCAATGGAGTGCATGTGGGTAATATTACCATTTGTCAATTTTCAGCATTGATAGCTTGACTGATGAAACTGGAGTCAGGGGCTAAGTTGCTTAAGAGCTTCCATTTTAATTAGCAGATGGAGTGACAGGAAGAGACTCTTAGGAGATCCCATTCTTTTCCAGATGCCATAGGACCAATGTGACTCTGACTTTGATCTGATAATACTGAGACAGAGTTTTGACCATGCCATTTCCTTAAATGCTAATTAGTCTGAAACTCAAGGATCTGCTGATAGATGAGAGTGCCATGAGCCACACATCTGTGGCACTCCCCATTTCTGCACACCTTTCTCAGGCTTATGAATGTAAGGAGTTCTACATTGAGTAGGTATCTGTTGTCCTTTAGCCTGTTCTTGAGCCTGTCTGCTGATGTCTTTGACCTGGAAGGAAGCTGGATTAGACACCTTTACCTGTCTCCACCTAAGAGATTAGCTTTGACTTGCATTATTAACTTGGTTTTGGCTCTATGCATTTTTTTGTAAGGCCAGTGGTAAGCAATGTGACCCTCTACTATCATTGCATCTCTCTTGGGATTTTGATTTGGGAAAAATACCTGAGGGACTCTATGGAAACATGGAAGAGATTTTTCAGTTTTGGACTCTTGCTGCTTATTTATCTCTGTAGACGAGAGAAAGGTCTGTTAAAACTTTACAGGTCTCTTAGGCCTGTGGTGTTTTTCTCATGTGATACCTGGACATTTATATTAACACCCAATTACCTGGCCAGGGGCCCCTTGAAATTGTATGGTGTTACTGGATTAAATTTTGAAGATTCATTCATTCTCCTCCTGAAGGCTTAGGATGTGCATGATGTTATTTAACTCATGCTTACAGAAGACATGTAGTTGTCCTTCCCTCAAAAGATGCATAACTGCAGGAGTGTTATCCTTCCAACATTTTACTTGGCCCCATGGGTCTCACTTGTTGGTTGTTACAGGATTAGTGTGAGTCATAAGACATAATTATATTGGTTAGAGTCTAGAAGATGTTGAGCTTTCAGCTACATGAGATCAACTTTCTTAGGATCTTACTTTTCAAGTTTTCTTTTATGGTTATATACTGTGTCTATGTAACCTTGTTAAAAGTTTTTTGAACTGTATTTTGAGAGAGAGAAAAAAAAAATAACAATGTAACATTGACCCAAAATATATTCAGAAAAGGAAGATTGAGGAGTCTATTTCTGTTGAAGTCCTACTAGGTATTTTTACGTAACTCTTAGAGAAGTCCATTTGAATTCAGACATCTCTGCCTTTGGTTCTGAAAAATTCTGGCCCCATCAGGAGCAGTAACTGCAGAAGACTATAATCCCCATCAAGCTTCATATGTCCCGAAGTGAAGTCCACAAGACTGGATATTTCAATTTGTGGCTCCAGGTGTCAAATTGTTTCCTTTATTTTCTCCTTAGATATTCCACAATCCAAAGTAACTTTGTGAAAAGCTTGCTATTGTCAAGGATCATTGTGCTAATACATCTTTATGAACTTAGTCATCTGGTTCATTTATTACGAAGTAAGAGCTAGATTTAGAAAAAGGTGGGAGTCCATGACAGTAGCCTTTTATGACCAGTAAAACATACACAGAATATTTTCTTATCTATATAAGATTTTTCTGTGCATCAAGACCCCAGGTTAATTTAACTAAATGTATACTTACTGTCTGGAATGAAAGAATCCAATATTGTCTTTTGTATTCTGGAAGAAAGTAGGCAGTGTAGCCAAATACTTCTATCATACTGTTGACACAGTACAAAGTCAACTAAATGTTTGTAGACTTAAGTAATAGATGGGGGGTTGTGAAGATACCCACATGGGAACATATCCCTGCTGTTTCCTAAATGACAGAGAGCTAATTCCAGGGTAGCAATTCTGAAACCAGGAATGGAGATTCCTTACTCATAGTTTCTAACTCCTTGACTTGCCTTATGAACACCCTTTGCCAAAGAGAAGCCTGATCTCTAGATATGTTTCCAATTCATTTATCTATTTTGAAACATATCCTATCTACCTTTGTTTTTCAACTAATAAATTCTTCTTAACAATCTCCTGGTCAGAAATCTCATTGGGCTCAATTGTTTTTATACCTTGTTTTGATAACATTTGAGACAATGATTAATAGGAATAACGTATTACCTGGTTTAATTAAGATGCCAAGCATAGATGGTTAAAACCAATTGCTTCCTCTTGTTCTTCAATGGTATATATAAATTGTCAAAATATTCTCAAGAAAATTTACAAATTTGACAGTTGTCCATTATTTACATATGCACAAAGGTGGAATTTAGTGAAAACATAATACATGATACTCAGAAAAAGTGACTCATAATACATTAGAGGGAATTAAGGAGGGAAAAATCCCCAGCAAGATGAGTAGAAATTCTACCTTAGTGCATCAGTCTTATGAGATATTCTAGAAAAACAAGAAGTCCATGGTCAAATAAGTTGGGGGAAACATTGCACTCTGAGGATTCACAATACTTATTGATCTGGATCTGAGAAATTCAGCAGAAAAGTTAACTTTTTCAGCTTTGCTTAAGCACAATCTTTTTTTCACATAATGTAGAAAAACAATTTCTTGAAAACTCTTTGGAAATGCTTCTTTCAGTGCATGTATTATGTATAAATACATGGCTCAATGTATTTTATAGACTATATATTTCCAACGAGCTCCAACATGCATGTTGAGTACATAGAGATAAACGCATCTCATGTACCTTTTAATTTTTATTTATTTATTAATTTTTATTTTTTTGTCTTTTTCTCTTTTTTTTTGTACCTTTTAATTTTTAACATGTCCTATGATACGTGGCCTGTTTGTGGTAACTAAGTTTACTTGTCCAAGTGAAGATGCCTTGAAATTTCTAATGTAAATTTCTATTAATAAAAGCATGAAGTATCAGGATTTGGAAAAGTCCTTCCAATTAGATATTTCACAGCAACACAAATCTTGCTTGTCAATTTCTTGAATCCAATCTAATATCTCTCAGACTACTAAAAAGTACTGATTTACCTGGCCTGTGGCGGATGTTTTTCAGAGAGCCGCATTTGGATGTCACGTGGCTTAGGTCTATCTTCTTGGTGACAATCTGTACCTGTGTGAACCACATAAAATGTGCTTAAAATAGTTTAGACATAAACAACCCCCAAGATCATACGTCAAATCTAGAAATCCAAACTCACAACATACAACAACATATGCACACAAATGGGAAAACACAATCTTCCATAGATCCTCCCACATGTTTGGTTGGAAAGAAAAACCAAAGTGAAGGAAAATCCTAGAATAGAAGATTTTATTAGCAGAAAACAGATCATGCCACAAGGGGATAGAAACACCTGGATTCATAAGGCAAGCTTCCACCCAGAGAACAAAGCCACATCGTGTCAAACCTTTCCATAAGCAAAGAGCCAAGTGAAGAGAGAAATTATTCTTTAAAAAGTGATTTTTACATAAAAGTGACCAACTTTGCTCATAGAAACAAGAAGCCCAACACTGCTTTAAGATAACAAGAAGAAGAAAGCTCTAAACATGCTTTTCTAAAATACTATTGTCATGTCTTGGCTAAATGGAATTTTTATTGCACACCAGATTATCAATATAAAATGACAGCATTTTTTCTTCTTTGTGTCTTACTGAAATTATTTCATCTCCCAATATTTGAAACAGTGCTTTCCAAGTGTGATTCCTGGTCCATTTGCATCAGAAATACATGGGAATTACTTAATTGAACACTGGAAATGGCGTCAGGGAATCTGCACATTTGAACAAGTGATTCTTCTCTAGAGGGAAATTTCAGGTTACTGTTTTGGAGGTTGGAAGCTCCCTTACTTACTTTAGAGATCATCAGTTATCTCAATTTATCCTTTTCCATGTAGGCGTTTTGACCAGCAGCACCCGTAGTAGAGGGCAGCTGGGTCTACCCTCTGATACCCTCAAATTATTTACTAGGACCAAGATTGCTTCTGTGAGAGTACCACAGGGTGTGAGCTTACAGTCAGGGCAACAGGAAGGAGGGCAACCTTGTCAGTGTAAATGCTGAGCCTGAGGCTTAGCCCTGCACCCTGGAAAGAGCCCAGAAAACCTTGCTGTGGTCCTCCCACATGGCATATTTTCACGCCCAGTGGAGCTACTTTGAACATCAGGTGACAGCTCCTGCTAGAAGGCACTTGCTTGTCTCTCCTTTCACTGCTTGACTCCATCTCTGCCCGGTTGAGGAGCAAGGAATCAAGAGTTATTAGATAGGTGAGAATTCTGGATTTGATAATCTATAAATTACTTGAGTCACAGATGGCCAGAATCTGAAGTTTAGGTGACAGGATCTGTAGTATAGAGAGTCACCCAGTTTGTCTTTTTTGTTATTCTAATTTTACAAAGAACCATGCTTTCTTTAGCTTGAGTTTGCCTGTTTCAACTCTTCCTCAACTACATTTGAGAAACATGGATTCATCTTTCCCTTTCTCTCATAGGATGTTATTTTCACTCAATTTAAGAGACAGGAAAAAAATTCCATCATGACAGAGTATACCGGGACTTGAATCTTTTCACTGAATTACAGGTGAGCCATGCTTCACCAGTTTTGTATTATTCCAAATGATAACCCAACTCTCGTGAATAATGAAGCACAAAATATTGACATTATACAGTTTGGGTACTTTCAAGTACATCAGTCTTTGCCTCAAGAGTAACTTAAATGGAGCTAGAAAAGTGTGTGCACAGCTGACTTTTGCAGGGGAGTAGAGACAGCATGAGAAAATACCTTGAAGCCAAAGGCCAGCAAACAAATTGGCAAGTGAAGTGGGTTTTCCATCTCCCCGAAAACCATGGTGTACCCCATTAGGAAAGCAAGAAATTCGCCAGTGATCTTAGAGGGAAGGATGGGAAGGCCATCACCAAAAATGCAAGGCTAACAAGCCCCCAAACCAGGGGGACGTGTGGAGCAGCAACAAGAAGGGGGGAGTGGGTTGGGAGGGAGGCAGGAAAGGAGACCAAGTGCCTGCTGTGCAGATGGCTCCACACAGTCAGGACGGCTCCTAACAGAAGCTTCTACTTACATTTCCGCCCCCAGCAGAATGTTTGATGTTATCCTTGGAACCACATCTGGACTGAACCTTGCTAAAATCAATCTTCTTGTTTAAAATCCTAACCTAAAAGGAATTGGAAGTAACTTCACTGTGCATTTTTCTTTCAGTATGCTGGGTATAGGGAACCAGAAATGGGCAGCACCAAAGAGGCTCCAAACTCCCTTCCACCTACGTAATCATTTAAGAGAAAAAACTAACACTGAAACTGAAGAGCAGATCTATCATATGAATATGAGCCCCTTTTCTCCTGCACCCTCCCCCACAAGGGCCAAATGCTTGAGAGCCTTAGATATCCCAGCTGTAGGCTGCTATAATCTGGAAACAATATAGGAAAAGAATAAAACTTGAATTATCTGTGAGGAGGAGGCTTCTGATATTGTGGGCAATGCTGAGACTCAGGTCCACTCTATGGAAGGGCCAATAGTGTAGTGCAGCCCAGGATCCTGAAGGATACACCAGTGCCCCCTCCTCCCCCTTAACCCCTAAAGTGTCACCCATCACAATTGTGAATCACCTGGTACACTTGACTTGACTATGACTGGTCCACATAGAACAGGTGAGGTTCACATTGGTCTGGCTGAATGCTGCAGGTGAGGGTCCTCATTCATCCAGGGGAAGAAGCCCTGGTTTCCCAAGATGGTCAACAAGGAGGCTCTGGGCCTCCTCTGCTGAAAGGATTTATGACTCCCTTGCTGGTTTGGCTTGGTAGCCTTTTGAAAGGCCTCTCCCTGACAACTGCTCATAAATAGCCATTATTCTTGGATTTGGTGTGAAAGCATTATTTCCATTTTTAGAGGGGAGAAGACCAAGGACTACTAGCTAGCTGACTTGTACTGAGTCATGAACAGTTAGTCCAGGCCTTGGTTGGGCCCAACAGATATGAGGTTAGGTGTTCTATTTCTATTTTCAGCAAGTCCAGTACTCACCTTGAAGGTAATAGCAAATCCAGGTAATAGCAACTCCAGATCTGTAAAGATATTACTCTGGTGTAATGTAATGTGCAAAGTAATAACTCTTGTAGCTTCTTTCATGTGTTTTTGAATTGTGCATGTTTTGGAGGGCCAACAAGCAATGTAAGAATGGAAGGAAAGGTTTATTTTTGTTTGTTTTATCTTACTTTGGCTACAACTACCCCCCAATAGCTAAAGGGAAATCATGTATTTAGTGCTTTAGTGGACAATTTATCCTCTTATATATGATAAAAAAAGCTTAATAAAATTATCCTAGGGGCTTCCCTGGTGGCGCAGTGGTGGAGAGTCCTCCTGCCGATGCAGGGGACACAGGTTCGTGCCCAGGTTCGGGAGGATCCCACATGCCGCGGAGCGGCTGGGCCCGTGAGCCATGGCCACTGAGACTGCGCGTCCGGAGCCTGTGCTCCGCAGCGGGAGAGGCCACAGCAGTGAGAGGCCCGAGTACAGCAAAAAAAAAAAAAAAAAAAAAAAAAAAAAAAAAATATATATATATATATATATATATATATATATATATATCTAAGAATGGTATCACATCTCCTTGTATTCTCAAAAAAAAGTAAAAAATTCAAGAGCACGTTGAATCCTGACTATTTTTAACTAGACAAAGCTTAAATTGCAGCATCTGCCTAACATTGACAAGATAGCTTGCTCCTTACAGGGAAGTATCATCAACAGCTCTCATCGGCAGCCCAAGGGAAGGGCCTCTCGTCAAAATCTGAATTCAGAAGACATGATGATTGCGCCACTCTTTAGGGCATAATAAAAATTCCTATTAAAAAAACGGGGGCTATCACAGAGTCTGTATCTAGCCATATGTGTAGTTGCACTATAAGAGTTTCACATAAATTGTAGATGCAGATAATGAAGTCAATAAGGGCCACTACATTTCAAACCTCACAGGTAAGTTAATTTTAGAAAGCAAATAATTTTGATTTGTTATTTCTAATAATAATACTTTAAATTATTCTCCATAAGGATCTATTTATTTTGGCAATGAAATAGAATTCATCTAAGCCATTTTTCTAATCCTTGGGGATATACAGAGTCTCATATTTCATTTACAAATTTTAATTTAGAGATCATAAGAGTACCAATCAAGTGACATTACCAAGTGATCAAAAGCCAAATGTTAAATCTGACTCATTTGTTGCAAAAATGGAAATTCCAAATTCAGTTACATAAATTTGTTTGACTCTAACTTTTAATCAATTGTTTGACAATTTTTATGATTTCCAAAACAAATGATTCAAACCCAAAGGGGACACATTGCTTGCATTATCTAGAGATGATTCAAATCTTAAATTCTAAAACTTCAAGGCCAACTTCAAAGTTGATTTTCCTGAGAATCATAGATTTTCTACTGAAAAAATTAGCTGGCTTTTTTTTTTTTTTTTTTTTTTTTTTGCGGTACACGGGCCTCTTACTGTTGTGGCCTCTCCCGTTGCGGAGCACAGGCCCCGGACGTGCAGGTTCAACGGCCATGGCTCACGGGCCCAGCCGCTCCATGGCATGTGGGATCTTCCCGGACCGGAGCACGAACCCGTGTCCCCTGCATCGGCAGGAAGACTCTCAACCACTGCCCCACCAGGGAAGCCCCTAGCTGGCCTTTTTTGATGGTAGACTATATTAACATTAACCCACGTTTGCTCAATTTGACATGCATTAATAGCACATTCTTTACATATTTCCATAATTGCAAAAACATTTTTTTAAGAAGATGTTGGGGGTAGGAGTTTTAATTAATTAATTTATTTATTTTTGCTTTGTTGGGTCTTCATTTCTGTACGAGGGCTTTCTCTAGTTGTGGCAAGCGGGAGCCACTCTTCACCGCGGTGCGTGGGCCTCTCACTGTCGCGGCCTCTCTTGTTGCAGAGCACAGGCTCCACACGCGCAGGCTCATGCACAGGCTCCAGACGCGTGAGTTGTGGCTCACGGGCCTAGTTGCTCCGCAGCATGTGGGATCCTCCCAGACCAGGGCTCAAACCCGTGTCCCTTGCATTAGCAGGCAGATTCTCAACCACTGCGCCACCAGGGAAGCCCCATGGTATATTGCTTTTGTCTAAAATGAGGCAAAGTATGACATTCATCATGCTTAATGGTTGAGTGGACAGAAATAAAACCACTCTGGGCAGTGAATGTTTGATGTTCAGTAAGTTTTACACTCTAGCTTGACAACTTGTATCTGAGCCATGTGACTCACATTTATGCCTTAGCAAAATTACAAAATACTTCATGCCAAATATCTCTAGGATCATTGGCAAATAACATCTTAGAGAGTTAATTCCACAAATACAGGCAGTCCTCAGAAACCATCCCATAAAATAGAAAAATAGATGACTGCTCTGAAGGATAAGGCTTTATTTCAGATTATTATTTTTTTTTTATCAGAGTTGAGTTTAACTTTCTGTTCTCTGTGGATAGACGAAATAAAAACTACTTTCGTTGGGAAGAAATTTTCATTGGACTTTTGTTTTCCTTAAAGCCTATGCCAAGAAAAATTATTTTAACATCTTAGAGACTGTCTAGAAAAAATATAATGAACTTCTATTTTACAAATGAACTAATTTTCTATTTGAATGATATGAAGGAAAAATTATTTCAATAACCATTATCCAACATTAACTCTAAATCACATTTTAATCTTTGTTAATTTCTTTCAATCAAAATTTTTACTTGCTCTATTAATGCAAAGAACATGACAACCTTTCCTTCTGCATACTCCATAGTGGAAGTGAAATGTATTATTGTATCAATCAACTGGATCATCTTCCTAAAATTCTGCCTTATTCAAAATTCTACCAAACTCCCTATTTCCTATTAAATACAACAAAACTTTTAGCCAGGCAACCAGGGTTTGTAGCAATTCTGATTTTTGAGTCCTCTCTTAATACTTTACATTTCATCCAGACTGTATTCTAGTCCATATTAAGGGCCTTGTTACATTTTCAGGTTCACCCCCATGCTTTCTTCATGTTATTATCTCTTGACAGAATGTCCTCTTTCCAAGTTTAGTCTGTCACAGTTCATCCTTCAAGGCTCAGCCAAATGAGTCCCTAGAAGTGGGAGGCTGGCAAAAAAGGATTTTATTCTCATGCGCATACATTGATTACTTGTATGCACACACCACTGATTTTTCATTCATATAAGGGTCCTATAAGCATGAAGAGTTATAAAGCATAGGTTAATGTAATTGAATAATTAATCAGAATTATTTAATTTTAATTTAAATTAATTCTATGTATTCCTCCACAATGCTAGGAAAGAACAGAATAGTTACTTTCTGGATATTCTTGATGCGACTCTAGTTGAATTTTACCATAATGGTTCAATTGAAGTGATCTGCCACTGTACTCTCTCTGCATATACGTTTAATTGCTCCTTTAGAGAAATGAGCTTTTTGTTCCCCCCCCCCAATATGGGGTTACTCTAAGAAAGGGCAGGAATGCAAAATGCAGGCTATGCCTGTAGACAGGAAAAGATCTCTCTTACTAGAGATTAGCTGGAAATATGAAACATGAAAAATGAAAGAAAATACAATCCTAACATAGTTTTTAGTAAAACAGTTTATAAACCAGAGGCATTAATCACAGTGTCAACTTGGATTTCTTGAGCAACAGAAACTTGATTTTTTTGACACTCTCTGCTGCTGCTTATTTAAGTAAAAATATCCCCATGTCAGCTCAAGATAGCAAGATATGGAAAGTAACTGGGAGTCCAAAAGTTTGGATTCTGTTCTCAGCTTCTTTATAATCTGGTCTTTCAGGTATCTTCTAGGTATGAACCTCAATTACAAGAAATTTCTTTCTTTCTCCATCCAAGGTTGTCTTAGAAAGAAATTCTTTTTGAAAGGTAGTGGACAGTGACACTCAATTGACTTCCCTTCAACTTTATGGGGAATTAAGCTTTTCCTTTGGGTTTGCATCATTTCTCAGGAAGGCTTATTAAGCTTTTCTTTATACTTGCATTATAAAAACACTCCTCTGTCTTTCTCAAAAGTACTTCCTATTCCATAACATTCAATTTTAATGAAAACTATTTAGCCTCTACCGAGTCCAGAGGTATCATATATTAAAACAAAAATGTTATTATATCATATATTCCTGAAGATTGAAAGTTCTCTGGAACAGATGATGTTCATCAAATATTCATCTGTTAACAACACTGTGCTCTGGTCAAAATGCATACAGGTATACAAACATTATAGTCCATTCTGAATTTTAATTAAATCTACCGACACTGATCAATAACTTCTTCAAAACTAAGTATATAAATATAAACAATAAGTATACTTCAATACACATTAATAGAAATAATAGTTTATGTCAAAACATACAATTCCACAGATCTCTAAGGAAAATAATATGGAAGAGGACCTATTAAGGCATCAGCCCAATTTTCCTGTGCAGACTGTCAAAAAGCACAGAAGGTAAAACCTTGTTGAGAAACCCTGGGGTGAATGCATAATGCTGAAAATTTTAGAAAGAACTTTTTGGTGAAACAGACATTGAGTTTAGCCATTAGAACCACTGTTAAATATTTTAAGTGGTCTGTCCATGGGCACTGGAAGGAAAGTTATGAATATAGCAGTCATTGTGACTCATGAAAATTAACAGATAATGAGCTTTATCTAGTTCATATGCCAAAATCTTGACATTACATTTTTTTCTTTAGTTTAAAATTTTAAGATATTTTTAAGGAATACTGGACCAAGTTGGTAAGAAAGTAACTTTTTGAGAGTCTGTTCAGTTGTTTGAAAACAACCCGAGATTCAATGCTGTTCCCATGTCCCTTCTTGGTTTGTAAATGAACAGCAAACAAAAACAGACTCTACAGGCCGCAACTTTGTAAACCCAAAGTAATAATTTTTCCATAGTTTTTAATAATTAATATTTATGAAGCTTAGCTCAATAACTTTTCATTACCTTAGAAAAGATACCTGAATTACAGTTATAAAATTCTATTGCATAAAGACAGGGTCCCTGATCTCAAGGAGCTTTCATTTTGAGATAATGATGAATTTGATAGCAAAAAAATGCCTTGTAATGTATTTTGGTGAACAGTTTTTCTTCATGCTGGGTTGTAATTTACAGTTAATGGGGTATTTTATTACACTTCTTATTTAGCATTTATTTGGAGGCCTAAGGAGATGGAAAGAATGGCTTGGAAAAAACTTAAAATTAAATAAAGGCAGGGCACTAGGGGAGGACAAGAAAAAACAAACAAACAAACAAACAAACAAACACTTTTTTTCTGCCTAGATTGTAGAGGCCAGTGGATATTATTGTCATCCATTCCCCCTTTATCGTATAGTGCCCAGCATAGTCTTTGTAAATGATGAAAGAATAAATATACAAATGAGAAAAAACATCTAAATAAGCTTCAGTCTTTCTCTTTTTTTTTTTTTTTTTTTGCAGTAGGCGGGCCTCTCACTGTTGTGGCCTCTCCCATTGCGGAGCGCAGGCTCCGGATGCGCAGGCTCTGCGGCCATGGCTCACGGGCCCAGCTGCTCTGCAGCATGTGGGACCCTCCCGGACTGGGGCACGAACCCGTGTCCCCTGTATCGGCAGGCAGACTCTCAACCACTGCACCACCAGGGAAGCCCAGTCTTTCTCTTTTTTTAATAAAATTTATAATTTGTAAATTTGACTATATATTAATAGCACTCAGTAGACCTTCACAGTGGTTACCATCATAATTTTATATAATGAGAAAAAAATCCTGTTTTACTATAACTTATCAGTTGCCTCCAGAATTAATTCCATTTTTTCATTTGAACATAAAATTGAAAGCAACTCATTCAAGTTAGCATGTGAAAGGCCAAAAAAGTCTCAGAATAATGCCTAAAACTTTATAAGAAAATATAAAAAAAGATTCCACTCTACGTTTTGCACATTTCATTCTCTCCTTCCTCCTTCCCATTGCTCCCCCTTCCTCAATTACACTCCTATTTCAGAAACACTGCTTTTTCACTCAACTTCAGCTGGCCCTTTGTGGCACAAATATTTATGGAGTCTATTAGAGTACCTAAATGAATGTTTTTTGATGAGCTGCAATGCAAAAACACTGTAGAATCATGGATTTGAGAGCTTAATGTATCAACATAGTCTATTTAAATGAGGTGGTACTATATACAGAAACAAGTATTATTTTGTTGTTTCTATCCTACAGATAAGAAAGTCGAGGGCTTCCCTGGTGGTGCAGTGGTTAAGAATCCGCCTGCCAACGCAGGGGACACGGGTTCAAGCCCTGGTCCGGGAAGATCCCACAAGATCCCACATGCCGCGGTGCAGCTAAGCCTGTGCACCACAACTACTGAGCCTGCGTGTGCTCTAGAACCCACGAGCCACAACTACTGAAGCCCGTGTGCCTAGAGCCTGTGCTCCACGACAAGAGAAGCCACCACAATGAGAAGCCTGTGCACTGCAACTAGAGAAAGCCCATGCACAGCAACGAAGACCCAACACAGCCAAAAATAAATAAATAAATAATTTTAAAAAATAATAATAAACTATAAAAAAAAAAAGTCGAGGACTAGAGAGGTTAGTATCTAAGGCCACACAATAATTTAGCAAAAAAGCTGGACCAAGAACTCAGCTCTTACATTCTGATCCAATATTCTCTCAGCCAAAATTCACTGTGGTCTCAGCGTGGGGTGTTTCTTTGGGAAATAACTGTAACAGCTTTAGGCAGTCACACTCATTCAACAAGTCACTAGAAAGAATGCATCTCTCGATGCATATAGTATACTACATTCATTCAACTTTCACTCAACAAATATGCCAAATACCTACCATATACTGAACACTGAGGACAAAACAGACCTCATCCCTGATTTTATGGAGCTTATGGTCTAGTAGGTGAGACAAGATAGACATTAAATAATCAATTATACAATGGAATTTATAAATACGGTGAGAAGCCCTGGATACAGTATCGAGAGTATATCAGATAGAGAAAAGAACAGAAATATTCTACTCAATATTCTGTAATAACCTATATGGGAAAAGAATCTGAAAAATATGGATATATGTATATGTATAACTGAGTCACTTTGCTGTACACCTGCTACTAGGACAACATTTTAAATCAACTATACTCCAATATAAAATAAAAATTAAAAAAAAGAGAAAAGAACAGACGAAGGGAGACTAGTTAACAACTATTGCAGTGATATCAACAAGATATAACATATCCTGTGCTAGGGTGGTGGAGAGTGGACTGCAAGAAATGGGTAGAATAAGTGCTGTTTGGGGCACAAAATCATTAGCACCTAAAGATGGCCAGGATATGGAATGAAGGAAAGGGAGATGAAAAGAAAACTCTTTGTTCTGATTTGTGAAACCACCTCATTAGTATCTTTCAACTATCACAAGGTGCTTTGTATACTGATCTTCATAAAGCTGACGGAGAAAAAACAAGAAACCTGTCAAAACATGTAGGAGTATTCCATATAAATCAAAGTACCTATAAAAAAAACATCTGATCCACAGATAGAAAAAGTACCATTCATTGAGTTGTTGCTTAAATTTTTTATGCCTCACATTTAGAGAAATTGTTTATTTTCTTATCTTTGTTTAAATCAAGCAGCCTAGTCCTTAAAAAGCTAACACTATTTATTCTAAAATTTAGCTTTAGATTTAATGTAGATTAGGGAGCTAGGTACATTGAGATAGTTTTAAATTAATACACTTAATAAGATAGCTTTGGGCCTCCCTGGTGGCGCAAGTGGTTGAGAGTCCGCCTGCCGATGCAGGGGATACGGGTTCGTGCCCCGGTCTGGGAGGATCCCATATACCGCGGAGCGGCTGGGCCCTTGAGCCATGGCCGCTGAGCCTGCGCGTCTGGAGCCTGCGCGTCCGGAGCCTGTGCCCCGCAACGGGGGAGGCCACAACAGTGAGAGGCCCGCATACCGCAAAAAAAAAAAAAAAAAAAAAAAAAAAAAAAAAAAAAAAAAAAAAAAAATAAGATAGCTTTACCTATGCCTTGAGTTAAATCAACCAAGCTTACTATCTATAGTAAATCCGAGATTGCATATGTTCTTTACAGTAGAATGAATTTATATTTTAGCTGAAAAGATTAACTTTATTGCTTTCTGTAAAGCTCCTAATATCTTCAGCTAGCTTATCTATTCCATTAGGCATTGATTTGCCTCACTGAACTGAGACCTGAGCTGAGCCTCTTTGCCAATAGAAAATTGGACTTCAACAGAAGAGATAATAGCCATAAGCACAAAACTTATACATATGGAAGAGCAATAAATGTTCAAAATGGGGCAAATAATAAAGCTTCCCAACTTGGAAAGTTGTTGAATTCCTAAGACACTATATCTTTCATTATACATTTCCTCTCCCTAATATTAGTGATTGCACAAACTTTAAAACAACAATAATAAATCTTTTAAAATTAAATTATTTACATACAATTAAACCACTCTGAATTTTATGACAATAGAGTCTGTGCAGATGGTTTGAATTAATTAAATTAAGGTTACATCTACCAATTTACTCCCATCTTCACCAATAAGAGTTGTGTGACTTTTTTTCTCAATAACTATAGATGACATATGTCTATTACAAAACAGGGCTCCTACAGAAGGTATAATATTGTTTTGGTCCTCTTCAGTGATTCTGGGTTGGTCACTGTCCATTCAAATATCCTAGTATATACAATTACTATTGGGGACAACATGCCACTGGCTTCAATTTCCCCAACAGGGTGCATTTATGGATTCTCTGTCAGATAACAAGGGTCTTTAGCATATCATCTTGACAATTTCTAAGAAGCTTTAACATAAAAATTTCTCTTAGTCATTTTATAAGGTTGAACCTTTAAAATCCAATCAAAATCCCCAGTTTAACATGTACAGAAAAAGACCCTTTCCTCACTCCCTGTATTTGAGAAGATCATACACTATAAGGAGGCTTTTACGGGGATAAAGTGTTGAGTGAAATACTTTTCCTACAAAAACAGTTCAACTGTAGTGCATCTCAATTTCCCAATTCATTTTCCTGTCCAATTTAAATGCACTGATGCCATCTATCACAAAATAGAAGGCAAATATATTCCCTCCATCTATTTCTTATCTTGGTGAGGAAATACCTCCTGCTTCTCCAACGAAAGTCACTTCATAACTCCACTGTTGTAGATTTTTTCCAAGTCATCTGAAGATGCAATAGGATAATTTTGCATCAGGTTACCACTTGCCTCACGGAACAAGAGATTTTCTTCAAATGACATGCTGATTTGAGGCTATTTTTGTTCCTTCTGTAATTTTTTGTGTCATATCTTTACTAACCCTTAATTACCATAATCTCTAGGGCAGCATTAGTTCAGCTCAAACGAGTGAGACATCTTTATATCAACTTTATCAATTAACAAATATAGTAGAAGTCAATTAAAATTAGACATAGAAATATTCACAGCCAGATATCATAATGAAGTAGAAAGAAAAAATAAATAAGTCTTCATATTTTGGGCTTCGTTTAACTTAATGATTCTAGCAAAGCTGAGGCCAAAACAACTTTTTGTCTGTCTTGAAAAGTCCTTTGAATAAAATCATTTATTGTCAAGTTATATCAATAATTATTCCCTTATTAGATTTTCTTTTTAGTTTCAATAAAATATCTTTGAGGTACTTAATATTCACTTGTGATACTAAGAAGAAACAGGTTCTTTTAAGTATCAATATTTTCCAGAAGATAAGCAAGTAAACCTTGCATTTAGTTAAGGACAATACCAGGACACTGGAATAGTTATAAAAAGAGAATTGATTTTAAATACACATGATAATTACCCTATTTTAGGGGGTAGCTCAAAAGAGCTAAAATAATAAACTTGCAAATTGGTACTAAATTTATTTTATTCAACTACTCTTTTCAATTATTTATGTATAAATATAAAAATAATATGACATTTGGATATTTCCAAAAGGCTCAAAATATTTCCCTCTCTTGGATGTGAAAAACTGTGATAAAGGCAAGAGTATGAGATTTTTCGAATTACAGGCTTAAACTTGGTAGAACTATTTTTGTTTTATGCTTAAAAAGGGTTTCTTGTAGCTCATATTTTAATGACATTTTTCTATGAAAAAGCATCTTTCTGTGACTATATTATTATAGAATGTTACAGTTGTTCTGAAAATGGCATACTGAGTCCTTCGTCCTTTCTTTGGTTGATTTTTGCTTAACTCTTTGGACTTCCTTGAACAGAATCACAATGAGAAAGCAAAGAAGTCTGTTGCTAAAGGAAGAAGCAATATTTTTTGTTTCATCACTGAGTAGGAGTCTTCGACAGCCTCACGTTTTGGCAAGACGTTTCTTCTAAACCTGCTGAAAATACATTTTCTGTGGCATGAGAGAGGGATACCAGAAATCAGTGGCAGGAAATATAAGAGATAAGAAAAAGAGTCAAAGAAAATAATATTGAGGTTAAAAAGAAAAGCTTTTTTGGTATATTGAAAGGGCATTACAAGTTTGCTAATGTATAAAGGAAATTATTGCTTTCTCTCTTCTTTCACTAATGGATGGGTGTTTTATCTCTTCATTGACAATACAAGTCAAACTATGGGTATATCAATATCACAAGGGAAATATTAAATGATATTTGTATTTGTATTGTATTAGCCCTAATTGCTTTGTCCAAACACACAGTGTAAAAGCAAGGTTCAGGTTAAGGTAGAACTCAAAGCCCTCTGGTTGGAAAAAAAATGTGAATGTTTGCTCTGAAGCTGAAGTTAAGAGTTAGTAGTTAGAATTTTACTAAGAACCCTATTCAATACAATTAATCTGAAATAGATTTTCCAATAGAACCATATAGAACTGTCTATTAATTATCAACATGAATATTTGCCCTTTGCAATGTTTAGGCAATAGCAGCCAGAGAAGAAACTTGGGGACCCATGCTCTGATTTGGAAGGAACATGGGAAAATGGTAGAAGATGTCATAGGAAATCCTTGGGGAGAAGGAAAGAGATAAAAGTGGAATTACTAAAAGATGGTCAAAGGAACTCACAGTCAGGATCTAAAATAGATCACTCAAATTCATATCAGAAATGTAACTTTAATCTCTTAAGTTAAAATCCACAAGGCAACAGAGATACATTTAGAAAAGATCTGTTAGGTAGTCAACTAAAAGATTCTCTTATATGGTTAAATCAATTTTTATCTAGTAATAACCACAAGGAATGGACATGCCATATGATTTCCATCATATTTCATAAGCTATCTTTCTCAGATAAGATCCATACTCTCAGCAATAAATCATAACCTGTAACGCTTTAAAACCTCCATCTCCCTTTTGTTTTAAGAACCGTTAGCCTATAATATGAGGATGACAACATAATAAGTAATGGGATTTTACTTTGGCAGCAAATACGTGTGTTCATGTGATTCTTACCTGCCCCCCTTTAGGTTGGTATTTGATGTTGTCTGTCGATCCAATTTTGGATTTGACGTTCTTCAGATCTGGCAGTGGTTGGTTGATAAGCCGAAGTTGCTTGGGAGTAGCAGGAGATTTTGGAGGCGTACGTATAATGGCAACTTTCTTCTCACCGGGCACCAAGATGGCAGACTTGGGGGTTCCTGGTGTGTGAGGGGTCCTGGGGTAGCTAGGGGTTCCAGGAGTGCCTGGTGTGCGTGAAGAATAGCTTGGTGGGGTCCCAGGAGTGATGGCGGTTGATCCGGGGGTAGTGGGTGTTGAAGTGCCACTCTTTCCTGGTCTGCGAATTGGCTCTGACCCTATATTAACAGACAAAACAGAACCCAAACCACAGTGTCAGAAAGTTCTCCTGGAGACATTCCCCTTCCCATCCATTGTTAGAACTCATAATTCATTAAATTTCTAAAGGGTTTAGAATATTTATGAATTACAACAATGCTCAAAAAGGTGAGAACCTCCTATTTTTAGGCCCATAAACTGGTGACATTCTTTTGATTCTATCAATGTGAAGATAATACTTGGGTTTTCCTGATTT
Organism: Mesoplodon densirostris; assembly: GCF_025265405.1. Classification (NCBI taxonomy): domain Eukaryota; kingdom Metazoa; phylum Chordata; class Mammalia; order Artiodactyla; family Ziphiidae; genus Mesoplodon; species Mesoplodon densirostris. The sequence goes on from NC_082668.1 coordinate 28,022,679, forward strand.
ATTCTTTTTTTTTTTTTTTTTTTTGCAGTACGCAGGCCTCTCACTGTTTTGGCCTCTCCAGTTGCGGAGCACAGGCTCCGGACGCACAGGCTCAGCGGCCATGGCTCACGGGCCCAGGCGCTCCGCGGCATGTGGGATCCTCCCGGACCGGGACACAAACCCGCGTCCCCTGCATTGGCAGGCGGACTCTCAACCACTGTGCCACCAGGGAAGCCCCTGATTTATTCTTAATTCTCATTATGAATGTGTCAAAAGTGTTTTCTTCTTGTGTGATCATTTAGGTATATGGATCTGCCTTTAGTTGGAAAAAGAGTCTGCACTTAACGTTCTTTGTGGACTCATATTTACTGAAGAGTCCTTAAATGACATGCAGACCACGCGTTCTTTTGTGTAGTAAGTTTATTCCGAGATCCAGGTGGATACACAACATAAAATTGTATATTTAGATCACATGCTTTTGGCCTGCATAGAAAATTATTTAACTCTAAAAAAAAAATCTAGTTCTCTCCTTAGAAAAGTGGGATGTTATAAAAATTTATTCACATTGAATCTTGTACCTGACTGTGTTTGCAATTATTTCCTTTATAAGGAAATATATCTTAGCTCTTATTAGAAAAAAAACAAAACAAAACAATTTCTTTCCTTAGAAAAGTAGGGTGTTGTAGCAATATGTTCACAGTGAATCTTGTACCAGATTGTGTTTTCTCCCATACGTTCATTATTAGTTTGCAGTTTGGAGTCAAATCAATAATCCTTCACTGTCTATTAATAATAAAGATATTGTGAGGTGTATTTCTTTGCCTCAACTTGATGTTAACCTCATTTTATCACTTAACTCATTTCCCCTCATTTTCCTATGCTATGTTTCTCACATTATTTTTTTAATGTGGGTTTAAATGCCATTTCAAATGCTTTTTTGAAAGAATAATGATATAAATGAGTATATACACCTTAACAGATTTCAAAGCACTTTTGTGAATACCGAACATTTGATAACCAAACATACACACATGCAGTAGAGGCAGCTCTTATTATGTCTAATTTAACAGTAAGGACATTGAGGTTCATTTACCCAGATGATACTAAATGCTAAGCCAGATATGATATTTAGCTTCTTAATAGTTGTTGAACTTTCTCTTAACTCTAAAAATCTTTCGTCTAAAATAATACATTGATTCCAATAATAGAACACTGATTTACATTGTTTACATTTATTATACAAATTGTTTCACTTTTTAAAATATTTTATAGAAGGGCATGATTTTTATTTTTTACTACTGAGTATGTAACTTTGTAAAATCAATGAATCTTCTGGAAATTTTGTAGAGGATAAAGATATAACTCATTAATTTTAAAATCAATGAAGTAAAAGGGATCGTAGAGTCATCTGATGTAATTCATCATCAGTGCAGAAAGTTCTTCCTGAGAAAGGAGACAATTAATCTTTGCTTAAATATTTACAAGGAGTGAGCTCAAGAGCGCTTCTGAGATAATTGTAGTCTGCAGACAAAGTAAATCTACCCATTGGTCTAGACTCAGTCTCCTGGATAACCAGAATAATTTTACTTCCTCTCTCAGTGAACAGTTTTCACATATCAAGGCAAAGTTGCCCTGTGTCCTTTTGGTCTTTTAGTAGAAGGGCAAGACATGGGTAGACTATTCAACTGGCAATATGAAATGGGATTTGAGAAGAGTAAAGTGATAAATTAGTGATTTTTATTGCTTTCCACAAATATGACATTTCAAGACCAGGATAATACAACCACATTCAACTTGTCTTTTTGTAGATTCCTGGCTATAACATTTGTTTATGGCAAGGTTTTGATGTTGGTTTGAGTCAGTCACTATGTCCTGAAAAATCTCTTCAGAAACTTTATTTCTTCTTCAAATGTATTCTCCATCACGTCATCACTTTTAAATAGCTCAGGTCTTTTGGGGAGAGAGATCATCTCTGTATTATTTGCCACTCTACCTAACACTGGTGTCTTTTATGGGGCCTGAACACAGCAGGAGATCAACATATTTTTTTTAATGGTATGAATTTGATTCAGAATTTATCCAAGTGTGCTGAGGTATTTTTCACTTCATGGAGACTGAGTTAAAGCAATAATCTGGATGTGCATAACAATATTTACTAAAAGAAACATTTGTGTAAAAGTAAGAGTTATTTCTATACCCCTAGAAAATGGCTTTAAGTTTTGAAAAAGTAAAGGAGGAAGGTTCTGTGTTATATCTGGAGAATGAGAAAAAAACACAAGTATTAAGAAGCTCTTAATGCTGCTGTTCAATAGATACTATCAATTTTTATTGTAATAAATTATGTTCTAGTCATCAAAAATGACAAATTTGAGTGTTTCTTATTAGTTCTGAAATAGAAAAGATTAAATCTAAATTACTAAAATGATTTAAAAAAGATTTATGAGTTACTCTATGACACTATGTTCTTATTTATCTTGTCAACTCTTCAGTGACAATGTCTTTCCCTCCTCTTGGGCTGAATGAACTTCCTGCATAGCACTTTCTTTCAAATCTTTTCAATAGCTGTACAAAATACTAGAATATTCCTGTGTGCAGTTAAGGAGATGATAGGCAAATGGGAGGAGGCAAACTGCTTGTTCTGCTAATTGTCCCTATGCCTTTTAGCTATTGCTATGTAGAGCTAAAATAGACCCTATGTCCTAGATTATCAGAGTATCCATTATGTTCATTACCAAATAATACAATGTCATATGCTTATGAGCATAAGTAAAGGTAAAAAGTCAAAACAGAATTGGCTCAGAACATAAAAAGCAATTTGTATACAGATACATTTTAAAAGGCAGAGTACAGTGACTCAAAGATGTGGATTTATGTAAGAAAGTGTCATTTTGCTTCCATGGCAACAAATACAAGCATAATTCAAGGTGTGCCTTTGGGAAGCACTGGGGCCTTTGTGTTGGCTCAACATCCCTGGGGTAATTGCTGATGCCCAATTCCAACTCCAGGTATTTGGAGTTAAATTCTCTTCTCTGGAGATTACTAACTCTTAAGCGTCTTCTTTGCTAGTTTGCATACTTTACATGTGTTAAGGTGAAAAAGAGTTTTAGTCATTTCAAAGTGTTCCTAGCATGTATTTCAAAGGATGTTAATGCTTTATGAATCCAAACGGTGTGAGACACAATGGCTTTAATTATAATAAACACTTTCACCGTAGGCAAAAAACACTGTTTAAGTGTCACACAAAATAGTCACATTTGAAGTGGGGCAATTATTATTAAATACTTAGAAAATAAGTGGTGAAATCAACTATAATGTGATAGTAGTAGCAATTTCCAACACTTTTGTAATGGATTTTAAATGACAGAGATGTTATTCTCCAAATGTTTCCACCATTTTGTAATAGTTTTTAAATGACAGGGATACTATTCTCTGAGTGATTCTACAGAACAGTTCCCTAATACTATTTCTTCTAAATAAATATAGAGAAGACATTAAGAGGACAGGTTGTGAACTTATCAGTGGGCTGAAAACCAAATTCAACCATTTACTAGCTGTGTAGTATTGAACAAGTTACTGTCTTTAAAAGGTCAGTTTTCTCATCGGTAGATTTAATGAGGTTATTAATACCTAACCATCAGCATTGTTAATTAAACTGATTGAAAAATGTGTCTTAAGATTTTAGCACATATATGTGATTAATAAATGGTAGTATTTTTGTGGTAATAGAAACACGTTTATGAAAATAATTTAAATTACTAGATAGTCTTGGTAGCAACATAGCACATAAGTGGGTAATGATTGGAACTTTTTATATTCTTTACATAAACTGTGATAATTGCTGACCATTACATTATGAAATCAAAAGAAACTGAAGCTATTGCACAGAACATGCTATGTTTACAGCCTCATTGGAACACAAATTCTTACCAAATTGAGCAGGATCCTTAATTTTGATTGTTGATTTTCTAGTTAGATTTTAGGACTTGGAATTCTAATAAAGGTTAAGCTTTTATATTTAAAAAGTCCCTGGACTTCCCTGGTGGTCCAGTGGTTAAGACTCCGAGCTTTCACTGCAGACGGCGCGGGTTCCATCCCTGATCGGGGAAGTTCGGTACGCCGTGCGGTGTGGCCAAAAAAAAAAAATCCCTGACTATGGGTTTTCTCTACTAATTAGTTCTTTCGAATTTTCTTTTTTTTCTTTTTTTTTTTTTTTTTTGCGGTACGCGGGCCTCTTACTGTTGTGGCCTCTCCCATTGCGGAGCACAAGCTCCGGACGCGCAGGCCCCGCAGCCATGGCTCACGGGCCTAGCTGCTCCGCGGCATGTGGGATCTTCCCGGACCGGGGCATGAACCCGTGTCCCCTAGCATTGGCAGGCGGACTCTCAACCACTGCACCACCAGGGAAGCCCTCGAGTTTTCTTTTTTACTTTAAACTTGAAGAGAGAAAATATATTCTGAAAATGACTTTATTTCAATCCTATTTAATGGATAATGAGGTAGTATGTACTCATCTCCTCCATCAGTTGTTTTGACTCAAATAATTGTTTTGGACCCATTGATAGCCTGGGTCTCTGATTCTTAGGACAAATATAATCTGACTTTAATGCATATTTTATTGGCAAATGTAAAATATAAGTACATTATAAGCTACTCCACTTAAGGGATTTTTAAAAAATGAATGAACACGAAGCCAAAGCAAAATAAACCTACTAGTGGTCCGCCGTGCAGAAGAGGAGATAGAACTGTTGAGAGAGAAGGAGTTCTCATCTCTGTCTCCTGATACGCCTCGTCGAGGAGGGAGAATGGAGGACGGTCTCGGCAGAGAAGAGCGCTTTTCTGGGCTCTTGGTTACTCCATCCTGATTGGGGAAAATAAAACGACGTTGCGTTCCTGTGAATCTTCGTTTTAATTATGCAAAGTAATTACATTGCTCTGGCTAAGTTTCCTCCTGTGCTGATAGATGAATTTCTTTTAATCCACACTACTGACTTTTATATACTTATAAGAATTTCTGCTTCAAAACTTAGAAAGAATTCAGATTTGCCTAGAGGTTTTATAAAAATATATTATTTTGGAGTTAGTGCTAAAAATCGATTGTGAAATTCAAACTCTAAATGATAACATGGATAAAAATAATGTGCTCAAGTAGTCTCCAGGAAATTAATAATTTTAACTGAGAAGTCTTCATCAGCATGATAATGTATTAATCAGAAAGGACTGGCAGAAAGGCACTGCATGCGCAGTATTTAGCAATTATCACCACCATATACTGTGCACTTACGTGACAGGAATGCTAAGTACTTTACATCAATTTATGATTTAATTTTTACAAAAAATGTTATATGCATTTTAGAGCTGAGGAAACAGCTTTCATCAGTTTATGTAATTTTTTCAAAAATCACTGAGTTGAGAGGTAGCAGAGTTAGTATTAAATCTTGATGTGTCTGATACTGAGCCCATACTATTATATTATATATAATATAATTTGGTACAATATTATATATAATATGTCACATGTAACATCATATATAGTATATTTTGTATTTGAAATTTTATTAAATATCAAATAAATAATAAATTAATTATGCATCTATCTTACAAAAAGACATCTATTTTTTAATGATTAGACTATTTATAACTACAAAACACTTAATTTGTACTTGTTTTTAATAAGGTCTATTGTTTATATGTCAAACACTTCAGAACTGAAAGTCTTTGCTTTTATACATTTACTGAATTGTGTCCTTCTCCCAAATTATGTTCCTTTCTGCACCTTTGATTGGCTTGCTGCCTTACCTTGTTCCCTGATTCTGAGTATGGTAAACGGTCTGTGGAGCCCGCTGAGGTGGGCTGTATGAATAAACTGTCAGAAAATGTAGCCCTTTTAGTCGTACTAGGGCAGGCTGAGCTGCATCGTGGGGACTTTGTGCTACCCTGTAAGGCAGGAATCTTTGACAAGGTAGAATTCTAGCCATGAAAGAAAACAAACAAAAGCACAAAATAAACCAAACTATGAAGTAAAAGGAAAATTAAAAAAAAAACATGTAAACGTATAAGAAATTAAATGTCTGCTTTTAATAAGAACACATGATAAATGGTTTAATCAATGATAGAGATGTATATTATGTGAGAACGAGAGATTTTCATTGAACACATCTTTTTAACTGGAACTAACTTAAGAATACATATATAATGAGAATATAGATTAAAATATTATTTATAAATTCTATGTATAAGGTCTCTGATTAAGCCATAAACCTTATAATGTTACCATATTTGGAAAATATCTTGAGAGTCTGTTGGAATTGTTCCTTTAATAAACACAGCCCTTAAATGGTATATATAATCAACATTTTGATCACATTTCACGAACTTTAGAACAAAGTATATTTAAGGCCTAATAATGGAAAATAGTTCTTTTTTAAGTTGAGAAAATGTATTTTCAGATTATCTACACTGATTTCATCAGAAAATTGCAGATTTTATATATAATGAGTTCATTTCATGAGTCAAATGCATACCAGGGACCAAGTTATACCATAGAATTAATAACATTTTTATGCAGAGACCACAGTTTGTATGATGTGCTATAAATTCTAAAAATGAAAGTCAACACTGACTAGATTGCCCATAAAAATCACAAGACTTATTTCACAGGTGTTGATAATCCCTGGGAAGATTGTCAGAAAGAGCAAGTGTAAGTGGTTGTACATATATATACAGCTTTTGGAGAAAGCTATGCTGGCATGCCACATGTCTCAGGGGAGACTGTTAAAGATACAGACAAGTATGACAAAGCCGAGGAGATTTTTATCTTCAAATAATTAATATGATTTAGCCGATAAAAAAACAGCAGTTGAAACTAAGATTTTTATCTCAAGTTGTAACCTCGGTAGACACTTCGAAGAGGCATAAGTATTCACAGATTGCACGAATCACTTCTTGTTTTAAAGACCCAGCACCTTGAGTGGGAAGTATAACTGGGTCAGCACAAGTCATTCTGTTTTGACTGATGCTACCCACAAATCAGTGAATTTCAAAAGTGTGGAATAGGAAAGAAAATGGAGTAATTGGATTGCCTCAAATTATGAAAGACATCTACTAATCTCCTGCTAAAAACAAAAACAAAATAAAATGAACAAACAAACAAAAAAACTCAAATGAAATGAAAGATTATAGGTTAGGTTCACAATAAAGATCAATTGAAAAATCGTAGAGAACTGTTCTGATGGATGTACTGAGTTAATCTTGAGGTTTTAGGAAACATAGGAAGAGGATGAGGTTACAAGGAAAAAGGAGGATTTTAAATGAGAAAAAGTTAGAAAGAATGGTGGTCTAATCTCCCTTCTTCAGAAGGATGAGATGGGCATTTACAAGGAAAAAGGTTAGTTTTTGTGTCAGATGTGTATGTTCTCTGTCCAAGTGTAAGCATTGAATGCTAATTCTTGTTGAGTTACTTGAAGACCAACGGACTTGAAAATTTCTGAAAGATTTTGCAAACAATGTAATCTTAAAAATTATTTTCGTAATTATTCATAATATTTCATAAATATTATGAAATTAATAATTTCATAATAATTATTTACATAATAATTTCATAATAATTATTTACATAATTATTTTATGTAATCTTAAAATTATTTTATAATCTTAAAAAATATTTTACCAAGAGAAAGCTCAGACTTACTTTCTGTATCTGCTCCTAAAGACTTCCACTTTTAAAATAATAATAATAATAATAATAATAATTGCTGTTTATTGAATAAATACTATGTTCTAAGCACTATAGAATGTATTATTTCATAAAATTACTTACTTAGTGTTTACAACTCACTTATGATATAGGAATTTTTACTCCTCCCTTTATTTTTGGAAAATTAAGACACAGGAAGAAAAAGACCATATAGTTAATAAACATTCAAAACTTGGATCTGGCCTGTTTCATGGTCCTGCTCTTAACCAACATAACCCACTAGTTCCCCATCAGAAACAAGGTAAAGAGATACAAATCTTGAAATAGCAGTGTGTTCAAAATAAGGACTAAAATTACCAAAGTGCTAAATGGATTCTATTGCTTGCCATAAGTTCAGGAATATGTCTGAAAACATTTATATAATAATCAATATACATATATTTTTTAATCAACATAAAGTCCCTTGGCTTCAACTTCAATATGATATAAAACGTTTGGCTGTCATTGAAAATGAATTCCTATTTTTCACAATAAATAAAAAGAAGTCTAAAATTTTATTAGTTTTTAGAAAGCTAAACTAAGAATTGTGATTTACATATCATACATGATGGCTAAGACCCAGAACATTGTGATACATTACTAATTATCATCACTCAAATTATTTGTTGTAATTTTAGGATTCCATGATAAGTCTTTTAACTTTTTTCTTTCAATAAGAAAGAAGTAAAATACTTTGTGTTGGTTTTGGTCTTTTGAAAATTTAAAAAACATGATTAATAATATAAAAATAAAATTTGCAAAATAAGAAATATAAAAGATTTATAAACATAGAAGAAGCTAAACATCATTAATACAACCAAATTAAAACAACAAAATATTTCATCTCCATAACTTGGTAAATATAGAAAAAGTATAGAGATATCTAGTAATAACAAATACAAGCATGTTCATATACAGCTGGAGGACATATAAGCTGTAGAACCTTTCTGGAGGACAATTTGACAATATGCAGCAAAAAGTTTAAATGTGGACTTTCTTTTTGAAACAATGATTTTGCTACTACAAAATTATCCTAAGGACATGCATATGGATACATTCATAGATGTAGCCAAAAAGATTTCTACAGTAATACTGCTAAAATAAAAGAAAACTGGTTTGAATGTCAAGTAATGGGAAATTGATTAAGAACATCACAGTAAAAATACAAAATGAAATATTATGTAGTCATTAAAATGATGTACAAGAATGTTTAATGACATGGAAATCTGTTTATTGTTTAATTAAAAAACTGATATGTGGTGTTTCCATCTTTGTTATTAAACATATAAATGTGTAAAAAAAATTAAGATTTTATGTCAAAATGGTAACTGCAGTTATCTTTAGATAAGGAGATAATATATTTTTACTTATTTTTCTCATCTACATTAATTTTCTCATATTCTTATTTTGTAAAACAATAATGAAAATGTGTTGTAAAATACAGTTTAGTGTTGATTATAATGGTTTATCTTGATTCTGTGAAAAGTAAATAAACTGGGCTCCCCCACTTTTGCCAGATCATTATGGTGTTTCACATGTTTTTGTCTTACTAAAAAAGAGGCAGCCTAAATGCCAGCTCTGCCCTCACCAGCTACCATCACATTCCAGAAGACATTCGGACATGCTTGAATGCCATCAAGAATCAATCTGGGTGAGTTGAATGATCTAAAATGTTTTAAAAGAGTAAACATCTAAAGTCTAAATTTTATCTAAAATTATTGAAACATTGCCACTAATACCAAAGGGAATGTTGAATGAAGAGCAAGGAAGAAGCTATTTTACTCACAGACACTTTGTCCTTTGTCTGTTTAAATACACTGGGAGCCTGAGCTGATTCAGCACCTGCTGCTGTTGAGAGAGGAGACAAAAACAACCACACACTTAGTGGCTAAAGACCACGTAAATGCATTTTTAATGCCTTTTGGATATTCAGTTGTGTCAACAGACAATGCAAAGTGAATTTTGTTTATATTGAGACTCAAATTCAGTAACTGAAGAAACCCGAATAATAAGAACATTATAGCATGTGGCTCCCACTATAGAGTGTGCTAATTACTATAACCCAGTGTTTACCAAAGCACAGGTAAGCACACCAAGTAATTTTCTATCTGTTACCAATGTACCCTTAAATTACAATTGATCCTTCAGAATGGAAATCATAGGACAGTAATCCGAATGCTGCAGAATTTAAGGAAAAGGGGAGTGACTGGTTTCTAAGGTGGGCATCACATAAGAATATTCACAGAGATTCCCAAACCTTCTTTATGTAGCCACTGTCATATCTACAGACATTTCTGCATTTTATATTTTAAACTGTCATGCTCTGCCAACCCCTTTCCCTCTGCACCCCTTCATTTCACAATATGAATGACACACTTGTTTGACGTGAAACGGACCACATGAGAAGGGAAGGGAAGAAAAATGGCTTGTCAAGAAGAGAAAACATGAGAAGAAATTTAAGTTCAGTAAAATAGACCATGTTCTACACATGCACTTCCTGTATGAAATTATTACCACATCTGTTACTGTTGTTTCTCTTGCTGCTGTTTTATACTTCTGGTTTCAATTTTAAACTCCATCATCTCTAGCATAATTTCTGCTGATGACTTACCTGACTTGACTTAAATATCTTTCATGATTGAACACAACCCTTTGTGTTTGGGGAAACTGTCCCTATTTAACAATTGGGCTAAGAAAATAAAAGGCATAAACTTGTGTGTTTACTTCCACCTTAATTTTCTTTCACAAGAGAGAAATCCTCTGGAAAAAAAAATACTTATCCTTATAAGCGCTCCAAATGAGTTTCAAAAAGGTTTCTTGTGCCATGTGCAGTTCTAAGACAAAAACAGTAACGGCCTACAATATGTTCCATGCTATTTAGGACTGGCTAGTAAGATTATTCGCAGACTCTGAAACTATTTTTTTTTAAAAGAATCAGTGCAAATTATGCCTCTTTACTATTTCTACAATATAGCTCATTTTTTCTGTGACATATATACTTTGCTTTAAGTCAATGAAACTCATGTTTGGTATATGCTTTCTGTTTGAGTATCTTAATATTTGAATAAAAAAGGAAGATCCTAATGAGTCCAAAGATCTTAAATTTCCTTTAATGAATGAAATAAAAAGGTAAGTTATTCTCAGTGTGGCATATTGAATACTAATGACATGCAGGTACTTCACCAAACCATTTGACATTTCCTCTGAAATTGTACGATCCTAATATATTTTTCATCTTTTTAGGTGGCATATAGGGCTTTTATGCCCCAACCAAGAGATTCTGCCTGTGCAAGCATTTTTCTAACTAGAAGAAAAATTCCAAGTTTAATGAAAATGTACTAAGTAAGATGCACTATAAGATTTAGAGATGTCATGTTAATTCCTAACTCTTAACTTAGAGGAACCCCTCATTCTAAACCTTCATCATCAAGGTGTGTGTATAATTATGTCTTCTACTTTCAAATCCTGACTTACATACTAGTTATTGAAGGATGCTCATGAGATATTTTCTATATGAAGAACACAAATTAAAAATACTTGAAATTTTTAGTGGTTATCATGAAACCATTAACCTTGATTTTTTTTTCTTACAAGGGTTAATGCTGCTCCTAACCCTTTAAAGCCATCCGAAGAGTCATATAAAGGCACTTCTAATGTATAATGGATTGGGAAATATTCCTTTCTGACTTAAGAACTCTGATGTCTTCTTTTGTAGACTGCAAGTGTGCCATTTAATCAATGCTAAAATAAAATATATTCTAAATGAAGAGTATCCTAATACAATTATACATTTAAAATAAATACTTTGCACTGAAATTTAGGAATAGAGTTTACATTATAGATATTATGTATGGTCTTTTGTGATGATTTGTAACATGTTTCACTCCTTCATGTTCACTCTTTCACTCCTTTTTAAACAGTAAAAAACAAGTATATCTGAAGGAGACAGAACAATAAGAAGGTAGGAAAATAGAAATAAACCTAAATTCTAAGATATTGGGAGGGAAGGGGTTCATTAAATTTTAAATTTATTAAATTTTTGAATGCTACCTTATGTAGGGGAATTTAGCAGTTTGGATCCAACACATTTAAGAAAATCCCAAGGACAAAATGTCAGCTAAGAGATGTAGTATCACCAGAAAGCCTGGCTAATTTTGGATATGAAAAATAAAATCTGATAGGATTACCAGACAATTTCCTTCTCCATTTTTTCTTCCATCCAAAAGCAAAGTAATTTTTCAACCACAATTTCACCCCAGATTTGCCTTTCATTTTCCATCTCAAAATCACTATGCATTCTTGGTGGTTCTCAGTAAATTCATCAACATCAGTAACAGATTTGGCAATAACAATATAGAAAATAGGACAAATACATATGGGTTTTTAAGCATGAGGGAGATAAATAAGCAAAATAATGAGAATGCATACCACGGTTATATTCATTGCCATCGTCTAACCAAAAACACAGAATGAAAATAGGAATCCCCAGAACGTGACACTAGAGCACAATGCCAAGATACAATCACTGTTAAGTCTGAGCATGACAAAGAAACAGATGGTCATGACCTCTTCTGCAGGGAGGGAAAAAAAAAAGAATAATGATACAAGACACTTAATAGCGAAATTGTTCATGACTGCTGAGATTCTTGGAAGAAAAACAAAACGAAGCTGCTACGGTAATGAGATAAAAAAAATACATGTCCATGTTTGCCAGCCACATTGCAGAATTGAACAGTCACCTGTCGTTTTCCGCTTAACACAGGAGAGATGAGTTGGTCTAGTATATTTGATAGCAGGTTTTAAAATGAATTTCCTGGAGGGAGAGTGGGCCTGAACTTCTGTTTTTTTAGCAAGTTCAGCCTTCTTATAAACTGCTATGAATAAGAAAACACAAAAAGCACACCATCAGGAAAAAATAAACACTTGGAGCAAAACCGAATGAAATTTCATCAATAATTAGTTACCATGGTTAGGCAGTTTCTTCTACAAAAGAGTAATAATGAATTACTTCAAAAACATTTTTAAAGAAGTGATTGTTAAATGAACCTTTTTTCCTTCTCACTTCATCTCTGGAGACTGTGCTAGGTTCCTTTTTAGCTATTTTTCTTTCAGGAGTGGAAATTCTGCCTCTCCCGGTTTTAAAAGGCTTTTCTTTTCTATGTTTCTCAAGAGATGGTCTCCGAGCTTCCTTTTCAGCTTTCTCCTCTTTAGGAATAGTTTCTAACTGTTCTGTCATGATGCTCCTATCATCATCTGTGGATCAAAGCAAACCATGACAACAACAACAACGAAAACATTAGTAACAAATGTACAAAATCCTTCATCTATTAAAAAAATGCAAAATCAAGAGATAAAGGGTCATTTTAAAATGTTTAAAAATGAAAAAAAATTCCACTAGGTTACTGGATTTTATTTGGGAGTAGAAAATTAAAAAAAAAAAAATGCACACCTTGAGTGTCCACCCAGAGGCTGTCAGCATCCATGATGGAGTCATCAATGGTGGTCTCGTCTTTGTAATCATCATAGGTTTCTGTCTTATATTCTGAGAGTCCAACCTCTTCTCTCTCAGGGGAAGCCGGAGCTTCTGGGGAGCCATCCTTGGGTTCAGCCTGGGCTTCAGCTGCTTCTTCTACTTCAAGCTCTTCTTCAGCACGGGGGGATGGTCTCCTTTCTACCTCAGGCTGCTCTAAGGCTGCAAAACGCACACTGTGGGAACCCGACTCCCCTTCATCAGTTGTGGTTTGCACGACAGTGATGAAATCATCCTCGATAGTTACAACGGACTCAATCACTCCCTTGTGTTCACCAGGGCAGGTCTCCACATATTCCTCCCTGACACCTGGGACACCCAGGTCAGTAATCTGAAGGGTGTCTGAGCGGAAGAGCAGTTTATCATAATCTCCCTGGGCTTCTATCTCTTCTTCCTCATCCTCAGCCTCTGCTGGTTCAGCTCCAGTGGCTTCAGGCAATGGTTCTGTAACATCAGAGGGCGTGATAGATATATCTGGGGTCTCCTTGTTTTCTTCTTTTGGCAGCTGAATAAATTCCATCTGGACGTCAGCTCTCTCATCTGCGGCTAAATCAGCCTCTGAAACAGCAGGTGCACAGGGTATTTCCACAGACAATTTGATGGCAATCTCGTCTTGAATTAGAGAAGATTCTGGGGAAATTTCCTTCTTGCCCTCATCAGCTTTCAAGGACTCCATAGTGAGGCTTTCATGCTCACCGCTGGACTCATAGGACTCCTCTTTGTCTACAGCCTCCTGGTGCACCAGGTCAGGCTTGGCCACCTTCTCCTTGACTTCTGTTTCACTAACTTTTGTGCCTTCTTTCACGTGGCCAGACTCAACACCCATAAACGCATCTGCCTCCTGAGGTGCTGTGGATGAAGGGGCGAGGTCCTGGGTAGCCTTGAGTTTAAGCTCTGCTGCGTTTCCAGCATCTATGTGTAGCCCTGAAGCCATCTGTCCAAAGTCACTGATTTTAATATCTAACTGACCCTGGTCAGCTTTCTTTGCAGCAAAATCGAGTTCCGGTTCAGCTTTTTGGGATGGTTCTACTTCAGCTACCTCTGGCACGGAACTAAGACCTTTCTCTGCTTTCTCAGCCATGAGAGGTGATGCATCTTTTGAGACTGTCAGTTCTTTGGCTGAAGCTTGCTCATGGGTTACTCCTAATCCAAAAGTTTCAACTTTATCACCAGCCTCTTCTGTTTCCTCAGCATGTTCTTTTGAATCGGCATGTTCTTCACTTTTTTCTAGTAAAGTATCCAGCTTATCATTCGCTTTCTTCTCCTGATCAAACTCCCTACTCAGTCCTGATTTGTCACCAGAGATAGGCGGGGATACTTCTTTCTCAGCACTGAGTTCATCTTTGACTCTTCCAGCAGCTGCCAGTTTGACTTCAATCAATGAAAGATCCGTGACCAAATCTCTTCGTGCTTTATCATCAGTGCCTTCATAAAAGGAACCACTCTCCCCAGATAAATTTTCACTGTCTTGAACAGGTGATGGGAGTGGGACTGTGTATTTATTGAACACACAGTAGCCCAGGTCTTCGAGTTGACTGTCAGTTTTAACAATGACATGGTTTTCATCAGTGACAGGGGGGAAGCCAGTACTACTCTCCTCCACCAGAGTCTCTGATGTGACTGATTTTCTCCTGGCAACCTCAGCATCTGCACTCACGGAAGCTAATCTTGACCTTGTGCCTGCCAGGTCTAGCATCTCAGGCAGGTCAGGTGCCATGACAGTACCATTTTTGTAATAATCTTTGGCTAGGAAAGGTGACTCACACGATGTCTCGACTTGGGTGTTTTCCTCTCCAGTAGCTTTTTCCCCCTTGATCTGTTCTTTTTCTTCTTTGCTTTCTGTTGGGAAGCAAGGGGCTTTGTCCACTGCAGGTGTTGTGGCTGGAAGGTAATCATCTCCTTCGTCCATACTTCCACTAGTGTTGGTTAGAATATCAGAAGCAAGGGGAGAAAGATCATGCCCCCGGCCAAAGTTAAATCCAAGGGCTATGGAATCCAGGCAAGACATGGGCAAATTGATTGACATGCTTCTTTGCTCTATTGCAGACCTACCACCAAGTCCTAAACTCCTGCTTAGTGTCAAATCATCCTTATTCTTACTGTGGAGATCCCTTTTCTCCCCATACACTTTTGGATCAATAGTGAACATTCTTTCTTGAGGAGAACTGGGCTCTTCAGGTAAGTCAGACGGATAACTCTGTGCGAGAGTGCTATACCCTGCTTCTTGTGCTGGAGCACTGGGCTGGGAGTCTTTCTCTGCCATAAGTGCCTTGTCGCCGTTTTTATACATGGAAGATACAGTATCAAAAGACTCTTGGGCACTTTCTCTTGTGTCACTCAGTTCATAGTAATCACTGCCTGGCTGGATACTTTTTGTCACTTCTTCTTTCAAGGCAGATGTTTCAAAGTACTTGGACATTCCTGACTTATCTTCATAAAATGGCATGTCAAGCTCAGCTGACGTTACAGCTCCAACTCCTTCAACCTTATTATCTTTGTCAGCAACTTTTTCTTCAAAAAGCTCCTGGGTGGCACTCTTTTCACTTAGTGCAGCTGGTTCAGTCATGACTTTTTCTGGTGTCTTAGAGGTCACGGCTGAATCAGTAACTGCTTGCTCCAAACTTACAGGGAATGAGTCCTGTTTTAATATATCTGTGGGAAGCTCCTGGCCTTTCGGTTCTTCTTTGGAGTAAGCGTGCTCTGTGGAGGGCTGAATTACACCAGTTTCTTCATCTGTCAATTTTGGGGCTTCACTCTCTTTTGACACAGCTTCTTCATCAGAAATGGTTGTTTGTTCTTCAAGCTTTAGGTGAGGTTCCTTTTCAGTAAGCATAGACTCCTGTTCACTGAAGGTGGGAGTCTCTTTTATCTGCACACTCTCTTGCTTTATTGCCCCTTTCTCTTCTCCTAAACCTTTCTCCGGAACATATTCTTCCACAATCGAAATGTGAGCATCTTTGGGTGATGTAACTGCCTCTGAGGCTGGTGCTTCTGCCATTTTGTCAGGTTGATCCTTATGGGGCTCTTCAACTTTAGAACTATCTTTGGCAGTCGCTGGGCTACCAGTTTCTTCCAAAGATTTTTTGTCATCTGGCTGTAGTAGGGCAGGGGCAAAGGGTGATGTTGCTGCAACAATGTCATTCTTTGTGATATCTAAAGGAAGAGTGAAGCTTCCACCCTGAAAGGGACTTGGCATGGGAGAATCAAATTGTTTCCCTTCCCATTTTGGGATGTCCTCAAGTACGTCTTTTTCCTTCATGGGTGTTAGGGGGCCAGGAGATACTGGAGCAACTAAACCCCACTCATCCTTTTTTGCTTCCATTGGCATTTGGATGAACCAGTCCTTTTGCTCTTTTGCAGCTGAGGGCTCTGCGGGAAGGCCAATATCAGGTACCACTAGGCTCGGTTCTATCTTCTGTTTTGTGTCTTCTAGGCTGGCACCCAGAGTATGCCCAAACAGAGTGGGAGGTACTTTTTCTTCTTCTGTGTCTTGCATATCCTTTTTATCAGGGGAAGTTTTAGTTGTCTCAGGCTGAGAAACTAAGGCAGCATGTTTAAGGTCTTCACCAGGCTTACTTTCTTTCTCTGACTCCTTTTCCTTCTTGTCTAATGGCTCGGCTGGAGAGGGAGTCAATTCCTGTTGATCATGAAACTCCATCTTCGAGGCTGTAAGCAAACCTGAAGTAATTGGGTTGATTTTTAAACAAATAATAGGCAAGTGCTTTCAGGCAGTAAGCTTAAAATTATATTTTGAAATGGCAAATGAATGGTAGGGTATAAAGAAAAACTATGAAACATGCAAGCATGCTACTCATTTAAAAATCAATATGAAAATGTCAGGACTGAGATATATTTGTACGATTGCTAAAATGAACTCCCATTGTGAATTAATATGTACATAAATTGTAATAAGAGTATATTTTGAATACTCTTTTTTCCTTTGTTTGGTCTCTCTAAACAGTATGTGATGTGTACTGAAGTAGAAAAAAATTTTCATGTGCCTTCTACAGATAAAATTACAAATTAAAGAATATTGAATAAGTAACTAACATTAAGGTACAAAAGAATCTATATAGTAATCTAAATATGGGAAAGAATTGATTTCTACTGACCTTTTTCTTTGTTTTCTAATTTGTAAGTGAATTGGCAGGCCATGGGCAGAAGGCCAATTAAGTTATAGTTATATGTGTTAAATAAATTCAGTTAACTGGATTGACAAGTTCCAGGACCAATTTTGGGGGCACTGAAAGGTTACTAGAATAAATTTTTAGAAGTCATCTGAGAATAAATTTTGGTAATACAAATAAATGATTACTACTGACTTTATATGATATGACCTAAATATTGACAAGTCAATTTCTACCACATATCAAAATTCTTAAGTTCTAATCATTACTTACTCTGTATGGTAGAGGTAAGAAAATCTGAATTATACTGATAATACTGGGAAGTCATGTGACTAACAAAATTTTAAAGAGTCAACTATTAAAATTCTTTCTCTCCTTGGTCATGACCTCATTCTCTGGAATGTGACCAACGGGCAAAGCACTGACCAGTATTGGCTTTAGAGATGCTTCACAGAGATTAAATGACTCTTTTTAATTTTTATTTGTTCAGCATTCCAAAAGGTTTCAGAGTTTCAATTGTATTTTAAGGTCAAAGTTATTCACTGTGGTGAATAGGGCTAAATGTAATTATCTGGAAAATAAAACTGTCATCTCCTGAAGAGCAAGTGTATGGATCATTATTACCTTATATACTTGTGTGTCTTGTTGTCACAATAGAAAAGAAATACTACACGAACCTTTCTAATAAAGGTTAGATGAATGAAAACTCAAGAGATATGGTGATTATCAAAGGGGTTGGCTGCCATGGAAAGGAAATGATATGAGAAGCATCAGCAGGCGCTTTTAAGGAAACCAAACCAGTATTCACTGAAGCATAAAAAAATATAGCACACTGCGGTTGCAAACAAAAACGATTCTACCATTTAAGCCTGTATGTGCCAAAATCCATCTCTACAGTTTGAAAGAAAAGCATATGAATTGCTGTCCCCCAAAATAAAAATAAAAATATACATGTATTAGCAATGTGACTGGCAAACATTTGAGATGAAGAGCGGGGGCGGAAAAAAGCTCACATAGTGTCATCAGCCTGGCTGCAAAGCGTATTGTATCATGGCAAAGTAAAACCAGGAATCAGCTGCAGCAGTGGAAAATCAAGCTGCCACACAGCACCTGCACAAGCCACACTCTCTGCTCATTAAGTCTCAAACAGTGGTTTTGGGATCATGAGAAGACCCAGCGATGGGATAGCATTGGAAAGGCATCAGGTTGGTAAGCTGCTGGAGAGATCTATCTTTTGCAACAAAACACATGCAAATCCTAAGAAAGACACACCTTCCCCGGCAGAGGAAGGGGTTTTTACTTCTGGAGACACCTCCGCGACCTCTTTTATACTTTTCTCCTGTGGGGTCCCTGCTGGGGCGCTCTCTTCAGGAGCTATTTGGGCCTCCGCACTAGACTCCACTTGGCCTTCACTGAGGCCCTTGGGCTGGTCTGAGGCCTTGGCAGCCTCACACTCTTTCCCAGGAAGAGTGGCAGGTTTCTCTTCCTCAGCCATTGGACTCGCTAGCATTTCTTCTTCTTAGGGAGGAAAAAGATGTTGACATCATGACCACAGAAACATACATGAAACAACAGAAATATTATTCAAGGAACACTTTCAGCTCGATTATATTGACCTCACAAGAACCTCTTTTACCATTTGGATGAGCAAATTAATATCCTAATGCAATGGACATTATGTATTGCTTGGAAAATTATTATGCATAATCTGCAAATCATGATGCCTTTTACAGTCTCATGAAAAGGCTCTTTATTTTAAAACTTGAGAGCTGAAAGGGTTTTATTGCTCTATTACCCTCAGTGGAAATGGCAGTAAGTTGTACACAATGTGGAAAGCTGGCTGGAAATAAGAGATGGTACTGCCAGATAACAGATGGCTGTGAAAAGATAGAAGCATTGATGTGCTGAAACAAACCTTTAAATTTGTTAGACATGTGCTGTTTTCTCCAATGCAGGAAGCCCCTACATACGAATTTCTGATTACTTAATTTAAAACACACAAACTTTGCTAAAAAAATCTTTGGGAATAAAAAGCCTGGTCTCAAAATAATATCCAATCAACTACCTTATTATCAGCTTTATCATGAAATCCATCAAAACTCTTTAAAATATAATTTATTTAGTATTTTTAAGGCCAAAGACTACCAAACTTAATTTTACATTCATTGCATTATATGATTGGAGAATGTAAAAGTTTTCAAGAAGTAAGTAAAATATTTTGAAAAACAAGGTCCAGGTAAGAGTTAATTTCACTACTATTTAGAAAAGTCTACCTCTGGGACATGACTGTTATCAGATTGTTCAAACCACTGAAATATCAGTAATATAGTTCTTGTATAGTCCTCTTTGACACTGAAGAAAGAAAATGTGCATATTATAAAGCCTCATTTCTGCAATTCAAAACAAAACCACCAAGGAAAGATAATTGAGTGGCAACAAAACTGCCAAAATATCCTCCCCAAAGATGTATATCACACAGAAAAATGTTAACAAGTAAAATGTAAAAAACAAATTTATGAAGGCCATGAATTATCGTGTTCATTTGTTTCTCATTTACACTTCAAATGTCAGTAAAATAAATCCCATTTTATTGCTTAAGAAATTACAGGGAGGGATTTCCTTGGTGGCGCAGTGGTTAAGAATCCGCCTGCCGATGCAGGGGACACGGGTTCGAGCCCTGGTCCGGGAAGATCCCACATGCCGTGGAGCAACTAAGCCCATGCACCACAACTACTGAGCCTGCTATCTAGAACCTGCGAGCCACAACTACCAAGCCAAGGGGCTCTCTAGAGCCCATGGGCCACAACTACTGAGCCCATGTGCCATAACTACTGCAGCCTGCACGCCTAGAACCTGTGCTTCACAAGAGAAGCCACCACAATGAGAAGCCTGCGCACTGCATAGAAGAGTAGCCCCCACTCGCCACAACAAGAAAAAGCCTACACGCAGCAACGGAGACCCAATGCAGCCAAAAATAATAAATAAATAAATTTATATATACAAAAAAAAGAAAGTAGAGGGAAATATATAAGCTGTTTTCTAGTTCTGCAAATGAATGTCTCTTATGAAATTCCTAGGAAATTCTTATGAGATTCCTATAATTTAAACAATTATACACTGTTTAAACGGACTTGTGAGAAAGACTACAGATGGAAAGAAATTTTTTGAGAAATATTAAAATCTTTAGAGGGGGGAAAAAAGAGGACTACTTCTATTTTCTCACATTTAGCACTCAGAAACTTTCATTGTTGTAATTTAATTATGTCAGTAACATTTTAAGCATTCAGATTCTAACTCATTATTAAGGCAATTTTTATAATGCCATAGAATTAGAGATTTTGATTAAAGCTAAGAGACTTTTAATATAGCTGCTTTAATATAGCACCTTATTGGATGAAATCTTATCAAATTAATTTACATGTTTTCCAAATCCATGTAATTTTTTAGCTTTCCATTTTCTCATTTTGTCTAAATCATGTTTATTTCCACACCTGTTCTTTATTCAAAAATTCACATAGTTTTCTGAATTGTTTTAAGTTCACTTAGTTGTACTCAATATGGGTTATATTTCTCCATCAGAGTGTCTGAGCCACTGGTGCTCTTGCCTTGGAACTATCTGCCCTTACATTAAATATTGTGCCATATAAAAATAAACTCTTCATTTAAGCAAGTTATTTTTCCTCATTTGAAAATAACTTCTTCACCTAAGCAAAAAAAAAAAAAAAAATTGAGCTCTATTTTTTTTCCTTATAAAACTACCTTGTTAGAATGAGACAAATTGCAGCCCACTGCCCACTTATTTTATCCTCACCAATGCCAACTATACATAGGGTCTCCACCTTCATGAGACTGGAATGACAAAAGCTTTGGAGCATTTCCCTCATTTTAGCCCACTTCTACTTATTTGAAGCAAGATTTAGGTCACCTGGGGAAGCCTCTGTAGTTTCTGTAGATGATTAAGTGATTTGGAGAAATAAATTCATTCCATAACATTTATTCTACCCTAAACAGACCTTTCTCTTTTAAAGAGCTATCACATTAACATAGCACTAAAAAGAAGCCTAACTCTATTGAAGTCTGGTCCTAGAAATATTACGTATCCAAGAGGATAAAATTATATTAAAGTTCATCTTCTTTGGTTTGGGTAAGAGAATATATTCTTCCCCCACTGATTTATTTGCAAGGGGCAGAAAGAAGTCATACTTTATTTGAACTTTTTTTGCTTCCTTCTCAGAAGCCGTGAAAAAAAAAAGGAAGTACTCACATGTCTCAAATAAGGCTTCTTAGATATAAATTGTTAAGGCGTTTGGATGGACTGAGCTATATAGGGACTTCACTTTCATATGGAGAAAGCAGGCTCCTGTCTCTCCCACTCCACACATGAAGGCACACTTAGTATGATGCATGTGGTCAAAGCTGCAGGCAGGGGAGGGGGATCAAAAGGGGACCATGCTCGGTTCACCTTTCTCCTGGTCTAAGTGGGCCTCTGCACTCTGCGCTGGGACACTGGGGAGCACACTAGAGGTAGTCCACTGTGAACTGAACAAAGGATGCTTATAGTACTCCTCATCGGAATTGGAAGAGTCATCATCAGGCACAGACACCGAGATGGTGGAGGGGGCTAGGAGTCTACGCCTCTCCTCACTGGTGGCAGGTTTGTGGTTGGGCAAACTGTGTAGAGGACCCACTTGATCCTCAGCCCCTTCATCTACAAACAGACACACAGGAAGAAACTGCAGGGAGAACTGGACAAGACAGACACAAGATCAGACAGACGAGACAGACACCTGCGCGAGGACATGGGGCCATGGAAGCAGCAGAGCAGGATGGAGGATGGGAGACAGTGACGTCTCATGCTTCAGTAGCCGCTGCATTTCAGCTATCCCTTCAGTAATCTTGCCATTGATCTAAATGAACCAAATGCTCTGACACCCCCACTGCATAATAGAAATTATCTTTACATTCTCCTCAAACAAGTTAAAACAACAACAGGACACTGGAATAGAAACAAAGCACTATCAAACAAATACACTTGTTAGAAGAAATTCTTTCAAGTACATAAATTTTCCTCATGCTTTTATCAATATATTTATAAGTTAAAAAAGAGGAAAGCTGTTAGGATCTGATGCCTGCACAATTATGGGGGAAATCAGTCCTGATGAAGTACAACCTTAATTATCTAGTATGCTCACATGGTTAGCATTTTGGTTGATTTAATTTTTAGTTAATGACTTCAACCAGAAAGTAATTTTTAATTTCAATCCTGTTAAGAAAAATCTACAATGCATTATCTTTCTTTCCTGTCTTGCTTAGGGGAGCACAGTTGGCACAGTTTTTACTTTGGATGCAGACTCCTAGGCATCTTTTTAAACCCTGGTCCTCATTTGCATGACTGTGAAAATATTAGAAAGTTTTAGAAAGTACCTAGAAATATACAGTTGTTTTCCCGTGTTCTGCTTCTCTTCTGAAAGCTTAATAGATTACAGTTAGCTGAGAATTTCTATTGAGTTGGCTTCAGACTCATCAGTATTTTATTCAATGCAGTTTCACTTGCACTACTGGCTTCTGACTGTTTTTATATCTCAAACACCTCATTGCATATTTCTCATTGAAATGCCAAAGGAACTGCTCTCATTTCTCTTCTTTCCTGTGTCTTGGCTTAGAAATCTGCATTATTTAAATATACTTCCTTAGTTACACGAGTGTAGATCAATCAGTTTGCTTAGCATTTGGATTCTTGCATATTTCAATGAGCCTTAAGGATGATGACAAAGAACAATATCTGGCTGCTGATGTAGTACAGACACTACACCTCAGGCCTACATGGCAGGTTACTAAATTTGCTAATCACTATTTACTTACTTATATAGAGAATAATTTTAAATTTTTGTAATTTTCAAAATGTGTACTATCTATATAATTTTTATTTCTATCAAAATTTAAGTTGACAAAATTACAGCAATAATTTGAAAATGCATGATATTTTTAGGGCAATAACTTATTTTTAGCAAACTGAGTGCTGACAACTGGAAATGAACCTGAAATCATAAGGATGCTAAAATAACATTTTGAAAGGAGAATACTTTTAATCTTTTGAGCACATTATTTACTGATTGTTCCATGGAAGTTGTTTCTGGATGGGTGCTCAGAATTTTCTCAGCCAGGATGCTTATTATAACATGGGATAGAAGAAACCTAAGATTACATCTGATATTCTTAGTTCAACTCAGCATGATTTCTCAGCTGAGCAGACAACTGGCTGAGATGTGGCCTACAATGCTGGCTGAATCCTAAGTCCTGGGCTTGTCACAAGTCCCAGCCATTCATATTTCCTCTAGTGACTCCTGAGGCTGTAGACTCCCTATGGACACAAGTTCCTCTTAAAACTTCTAATACTTTCAACAAATTGCATGGACAATCAATTAGTGAAAATGACATATTTGCCTCTCTGTTTTTCAACATGTTCTGGGGAGTAGACCAGACTACAGTTCAAAACTAAAGAATTTAAAGCTGAGAGCTGATAGTTTAAAGGCAATATCCTGTGGATGTTTTAACCTTTTGAAGATTTTGGCTTCCTCTTTCTTGTTGCTTGTTGCTCTTTTTTGCAAGTGCCAAAATGTGAAAACAGCCCAGAGTCTTGCTTCTGATCTATAATATTTCAAAGAAACAGTACTTTCTATTCTGAAAACTTTGACTAATCAGAGAACAACAAAAACAACAAAAACTTTAAGTGCTTCAGTGGAAAAATAGCTTCTCTGTAGTATTTGTCTGGCCCTTAGCCAGGCAACGCCAAAAAGAATGTCTGGCAAAGCCCAGTCCTGTCTGGGTACTGTGAGCTGTATGCACTCCAAGTCTCTGTTTAGGACCTATGAGCCTGCAGTCCATCTACATTACAAGTCCCAGAGATGTGCCAGGCAAGTGACACTTAGAGCATCATGGCTGGCTAAGTTCAGATAGTGTACCAGTGCATGGGCTTCCAGTGATAATGCTAGAAGACAAGAGATCCTCATTTGCTACAGAACTGTGTATGGCAGGTGGTCTCAGTTCATACCCAAATAGAGGTGGACACATAATAAATTGTAAATGAGTGAATTATAAATACATAATAATTATAAATAAATACATTATAAAAGAATGAATTATTTACATGGGAGTAGTTTGGATAAAAAGGAAATCAGTCCAGTGGCTTGTAACCAATAAACTCTCATTAGAAGATCATTTCACTTTCATTGTCCCACAGTAAAAGCCTAAATAACATACAACTTTAGGGATGCAGTGAGGCTGTGTTTGTAGGGAGTTAGATTTGGATTTAAATTCTGGATA
This sequence comes from Mesoplodon densirostris, assembly GCF_025265405.1. NCBI lineage: Eukaryota > Metazoa > Chordata > Mammalia > Artiodactyla > Ziphiidae > Mesoplodon > Mesoplodon densirostris. Next base: position 28,047,370 of record NC_082668.1, read on the forward strand.
AGCCACTTACTAGCCATGACATCCTGGGCAAGAGTGGAAGTGAGTATTATCTGTGTGGGTTGCTTGGAGGATTAAATGGGAAGGTATTTGAGAAAGCACCAAGTATCATGCTCAATTCCATATACATTAGCATCTCTGTCTTCAGTATATCAGACAAGTTGTCGTGTACCTTTGCTCTTTACTTTCATTTGACACATCAAAGCTAGACTTGAGAGATTTATGAAAAATGAATTCATAACAGTTTTGTTCTTTAAGGCCAGGATTGAATGTCTCCTTTTAACTATAAGGACACTTGCTTATGGAGTCTCTGCTTCTGCCACAAAATAGTCTGTTTCATTTAATAATGTGATATTTTAAAGGACAGGGTAGCCTTATGAACCTTGGACTTTTACATAAATTTCTTTGCATAATGATAATCTTTAAAAATGAAGTTTACCTGGTTTCAGTGGAAGAATACATTTTCCCTAATTGGCTTTCACACAAACCTTTTTTTTTTTTTTTTAAAGCATTTGAAAATTTATATTGGGTAAAGTTTGCCACACAAAATTCAGTCTTGGTATGTCAGTGCCCTTTGGTACAAATGATAGTCACTTTTACGAGAGACTGAGTCTCTTGGGGTATCAATGACTCAGTGATTTTGCCTGTCCTGGCATCACAGCTTCTGCCCCATGCCCTGGGGCAGCTGGCTCCACTAATATTGTTTCTTACCATCTCTAAGCCCTTTCCATTCTACAAGCTTTTGATGAGGACTCCTCAGTTGGCCCGCTGTATCTGCTGCCCCAGAATGTTATGGAGGGAAACTGTTTCAAATCAGCAGTTATAATGTGGCCAAATCATTGACTCAGGAAATCATCACCCTAGGATTTGGAGCAAACCTAAGAGGGCAGAAGCATTCCTGGTTCTGTTTTCAGATGTTTCCACTGTTCGTGCACGGGTTTCCAAATTCTAACAGTTCAGTCCAAATGACAGCTATTATGGTTAGGCCAAAAAGAAAAAGGAGGTTAATTTGAAAATATCATAAATAGTACAGTATTGGTTCACTGTACCTGGGTTTCCTTTCTAAATGTGCTACTAATATAATTTTTTCATTAAAATCCCTTTGTTTCCCAGAATAAGCAAGAATTCTGGGAATTATGAATATTAAATCAGTTATAATAAATGGATATTCATAAATGACAGTAAATAACATCTTAAATTATTTTTAGTGAGAGCTTTCATGCTTCCCCTTTGGGAAAGAACAGCTTTTAAAATGTTTGATAATTAATAAAAAGTAAGTATATCCTCAAAATCATTGAATTACTCAATTTACGAACTCTTTTACGTTTGTATAAAAGGACTGAATTGTGACATTCACTGTGCCTTTAGAGTAAAGTTGCTTTGAGAGTGTTTTGAGGAGGGTAAAAAATCTCCCAGATGAAAAAATCCACGTGCTTTCTTTCCACCCAGCATACTATGAGCAGTATATCAATGGAATTTTGGCTTGGTCTTTACAAACCGATTGGTTTGAATAATTGAAAAGCTGAATCCTGTCTTGCAGTTTTTCACTAATTTTTTCTGATAAAACAAAACAAATAAGTTATTATACGTACTTTAAAAGCAGTTTAAAATAAAAGAGAGGGACTAGTTTGATTCCCTAGATCACATATCTTTCATATATTTAAGGTGAGAATATCTGATCTTTTAAATGAATGAGGTAGAGTTTGTAAAATACATACTTTTTTTCTATATAACTCAAAAATATGGTTATCCTTTTAAAAGCAAGTCATTAGGCCTTTGTATAGGTTAATGCTTTCGTTTGAAAAAAATAAAAAATAATAATTCAATAAAAATACAGGTTTGGTTTGAAAAATGTTAAAAATATGTTCCAATTACTTTCAGTAGGAAGTAAGTTGACATTTTCCCTAAATATACTGAAACGGCTCGAAGAAAACAATCCCGAAATGTGAAGGAACAGTTACTTTGGAAAGTGACACCTAAGTTACCAAAATGTGAAAGTGATTCTATATTTTATTTATATTTTCATTATATCCACTGTACCACCCTCCAGAAACAGACTGGGTGAATCTCGGATGGGAGGACCCTGCTGCCCTTTCGGCTCCAACTCCCATAAAAGAGTAAGAAGAATAAATTACGTGACCTCTAGCTGACTTTGGAGTCAACATCATACCCTTCTCTGGGCTAAGAGGATTCTCTGACACTTGGAAGGTTTTAAGTACGGGTTCAGAAACATTTTCAGTGACCTGAGGGAGGCACAGCTGTCACGGAAGGCTTTCTACTGCATTCAGAGTAAAATCCAGGTCCCCGAACCAAGTCGGCTGCCGCTTACTCCCAAGCTCCTTCAGTCCTCTACCCTTTCTCACACATTAGTCATAGGACTCCTTCAGTTCCTAGAGCACTTCATGCGCTTGCCCACCTGAGAGCCCTTGCACATCCTGGACCCCCTGTCCAAAATGCCCCTTTCCTCCTTCTTTGCTTGGCCAACACCTCCTCAGGCTTCTGAGATCAGCTCCCAAGTTGTCTTTTCCCCATCCAACAAACTAAGATTACTCTTCTATCTTAAAGCTCCCTGTTCTTTTCCTTCCTAGTGCTAAGCTTATTTATTGGATATCTGTTCTCCACCAGACTGCATGCTTCTTATAAGCAGAGATCATGTCTGTTTGTTCACTAGTGTATACCTAGAATGTGAAGACTGCAAGAACCTTGGGCTTCATAGGTATGTGCTGAATGAACAGAAGAACATAAGGCCAAGAAGGATCTTTCAGATCTGTGAATTAAAAGATCAAGTCACATTTTCAGGGAGTTAACTAATAATCAGTGGCTATAATGACACTGATTATATGCACTGCTTATAGTCCTCAAATTTTTGTTTACTCCTTAGACTAATTTAGTTTAACATTATATCAGGCAGCAAAATGAGAAAAAAAGGCCTCAAGTTAAGAAAAAAAGATCTTGCTAAAAAAAGGTTTAAGTTTATAAATCTGTGACAAAAATAAATTATATTTATTGATAGTTTATAGTTCAGTAATTTAGAATAATCTCCATTAAGGAATTCAGAAAGTATTTTAAACAAACCTAATTACAGATTATAAAAAGACAGTGGGTCTTTTGTGACATTATTCCATTTTTAGCACAACAAAATGAGCTCTAAAAGGGAAAACAGAAGGAAAAATAAGTGAAGAAATAAATGAATAAAATGGAGAAGTATCAACATTCTGATTTTAGTATACAAAAACTAAATTATATTGAAACAAGTAAGCTTTCAATATATTTTAAAAGCTTTCTTCTGCCTTCTCCTGTAACTCTCAAACAATAGACAAAAGTTACCTGATCTAAGTCAGAGAACCAATAATAGTTTGCTTTTAAATAGTGCCTTTCATCTCAGATTCTAAATGAATATTCTTCAAAGGCATCTGTCTGCTTCATCACTGAGAACTGAAAAGCTGACATGGCATTCCATGTTGAGTAAATGCATTAAAAAATTCATGGACAATAACAGGTCTCAGCAGGAAAGAAGCCATGATCTCAGTTTCCAGTTCACTACTCTCAATATCACATTCATTCACTGACTTCTTCATTTATTCATTAATATTTATTGAGAGTTTGCTACAGGCCATGCCCTGGGGAAGCCCTTGGCAATACAATAGTGAGCACAACAGAGACAGTTCCTGCCAACCCTTCCATAAAAATGTGTTGATTTCATCAATAAATGTATTTTGGTTCAGTCACTTATAAAATTAAATTGTATCTTCTCTGTCAAAACATTCTACATGAAGTAAACTGGTTCTCTGTAGTTATTCTAGTTAGCAATTTAAACACAAAGTTATCTTTTCCTTTATCGAGCAGATTTTTCCTTTTTTATTTTACCGTATTCATCTACTTTTGATTTTGTATAGAGACATGATAATACATTTAATTAAAGTCTTTGTTTCTTCTTGACTATTTGAAACAGAGCTCCCAAACTGGGTCACATACTAACCCATACAGAAGTCCAGCACTTATGGGTTGAGGTTTATTTACCCTTATTAGAAGACAAACCTCAAAGAGTCCAGCAAGCCTTACCTTCCTCCACTGTCACAGTCTGTTCTGAGGCTGGTGATGGGGGTGGAGAAGGAGGCAGATTAGCTGTCTCTTCAGCTGCTGAAGAGCAAACAAACAAAAAAATGAGATACAACAATTAATCCGATTAGGCCAGTAGATGTGTAGGCAGTTCTGCTATCTGTAAAAAGGACTCTTTATTAAATTCAGGGAAAGACTCAATAGCAAGCTGCATTTGACTTATTTTTAGCCCCATTACCTGGTTCACGTATTTCTGAAAGCCTAAAAAAAAGAAGAGCATTTGATATTAAAAAAAACATTTTGTCCTCTCCATAAAAATGGATTAGAGATGGCTGCTAAAATTCTATCATTAATCCCATTAATTTGTGTCTGCTTGTTCAATTAACAAAATATTTCATTCTGGTCCTAATTTACTAAATTCAAACCTACGCAGGCAAGCATTTTAGTTTGGATTTGGCTTGACTGATTAAAAAAATGTTAGAGCTCTCTATTGTTCATTGTGATCTGGAAACTAATCACAGTTATTTTAGGAGATGTATTTTTTAAATAACATTTTGTCCACTGATGATAATGTTGAAACCCATCCTCTGTATGTATTCTTAGAAAAGAAAAATGAAGCTGTCACAGCTTGAGGCAACCTTAGATAGAAACATCTACTAGTAGGAGCTGAGAAATATTCTAGCCTCGGCACTACACATGAAGAAGGACCAAAGAGAGAAAGGTTCTAAAAGATGGAATTCATTCACATTTAACTCCAACGTTTCCTCTTCAAGACCCTTACCTTCTTTATGACCACTCATATGAAGGTAAGGGATTTTAAAAGGAAATATTTATCAGTCAAGGGCAGTGGTAAAATTTATTTTAAATAAGCCCTGTGGGCTTCTAAGCCATATTTTAAAGTTTTTTAAAAAATTTATTTAATTTATTTTTGGCTGCGTTGGGTCTTCATTGCTGTGTGCAGGCTTTCTCTAGTTGAGGCAAGTGGGGGCTTCTCTTCTTTGCGGTGCACGGGCTTCTCATTGCAGTGGCTTCTCTTGTTGCAGAGCATGGGATCTAGGCACGCAGGCTTAGTAGTTGTGGCATGCGGGCTCAGTAGTTGTGGCGCACAGGCTTAGTTGCTCCGCGGCATGTGGGATCTTCCCAGACTAGGGCTGGAACCCGTGTCCCCTGCATTGGCAGGTGGATTCTTAACCACTGCGCCACCAGGGAAGCCCTCAATCTTTTTTTTAAAAGGGAGATTTTTCTTTTAAAAAAGAATGAAATTTTGTCATTTGTAGCACCATGGGTGGACTTGGAGGGCATTATGCTAAGTGAAAGAAGTCAGAGAAAGACAAATGGTGTATATCACTTACACGTGGAATCTAAATAATATAGCAAACTAGTGAATGTAACAAAAAAGAAGCGACTCACAGATACAGAGGACAAACTGGTGGTTACCAGTGAGGAGGGGGAAGGGGCAACATAGGGGTGAGGGTGTGGGAGCTATAAACTACTGGGTGTAAGATAGGCTCAAGGATGTATTGTACAGTTCGGGGAATATAGCCCATATTTTGTAATAACTGTAAATGGAAAGTAACCTTTAAATTGTATTAAAAATTAAAAAAAATTAAAAAGGGGGTTTTGTTTTATTTGAAAGAATACAAGTAAACCACAGAAAGAAGGTTAATTTTTTAGATAAGATTTTCCCTCTCTGTTTTAGAAGAAAATAATCCGTGATAATCAAAGAATATTTTACTGACTATAATGAGATTATTTTTAATTATTATTCTGGGAGAGGAGAAATTTTTATTGTTTAATTTTTAGTAGACAATGGAGTGCTAATCAGAAGATCAAATATTAAGGATACATTAGGGGCTTCCCTGGTGGTGCAGTGGTTGAGAGTCTGCCTGCCGATGCAGGGGACACTGGTTTGTGCCCCGGTCTGGGAAGACCTCACATGCCGCGGAGCGGCTGGGCCCATGAGCCATGGCCACTGAGCCTGCGCGTCTGGAGCCTGTGCTCCACAACGGGAGAGGCCACAGCAGTGAGAGAACCACATACCGCAAAAAAAAAGAAAAAAGGATACATTAGATTGAAAGACAGAAAAAATAGATATGTACTATTTTTAGGCTTTAAAAACCATACCTTTCAATGTGTTAGTTATATGCACCTGTGAAATAAACATATATGTTGAACATAAGAGAATTTCCTTTTTTATGCATCTCTGCATGTACATACATCTACATTTAGCATATATCTATTTATCATCTATCTATCTATCTATCTGTCTATCCAGAGTAGGGATAGGGAGCCTTTGGCTGAGAGTGTTTTCCTTGGTGAGCACCATTATTACCTGTTTGGCCCTGCAGGGCATTTGACTTGTGATGGAGCGAGAGGGCAAATGCTATCTCATTTTCCTTAAATGAACCAAGTGAAGACCAGTACCATATATGAGATACTATGTCACTGATGATTCTAACAATCTCTGGCTATAGGTTTTGTGTAGCCTGTTCAGGGAGACCAAAAAGAGACTATAGTATAGACAATAATTAACGAAAACCTATAACAGGAAAAAATCATTTCTAATTAAAGCATTAGAACATTTTCCTTATGAGTAGGGGCCATGACATCAAAACGAACTGGCTTTATTTTTATAATAACTATCTCCAGTGGTCTGGAAAAGGAAAATTAAGGGCAATTTAGGGGCAAAGTCTAATTATAAGTTGACTGTCCTAAAGACTACCGAAATACCATGAGTCTGTTGAGAAAGGTGAAAATAGATCCCAGTGCATCCCAACAAAGATGTTTGATGAATGTCACAGTTAGGGATGAAGTATGAGATATGGCCTATCTTTGAATGCGAAGACTTGATTCTGTGATCAGGGTGCAGCAGACACAGCCCCTGACCTGAGGCTCTTTCTCATTTACCTAAAGGCAGAGCTGCAGGCTGATCTTTATGCTGAGCTTCTTTCTCTTGTTCACCTTTCAGAACTGCTACAGCTTCTGCCGTGACTACTTGAACTATCCTTGCAGACACCTCCTCTGTAATAAATAGTAACAAAAGAATATAAAATGATGAGCCATCCAAAACAGGTAGCAACGAGGAAAAATAATCAAACAATATAGTCAATTAGGATTTTATTTTCATTGTCTTTCTCCCAAAGAAGTATAACAATTTATTAAATTGCAGATAAATACACACACACACACACACACACACACACACACCACATATAAACAAACAAACAAGAAAAAAAGTGAGAGAGAGAGAAAATAAAAGGAGTTGGCATTCTGGGAGCTAAGCAAAATTAACACAGAACTAAAGAAAAATAATTAACCTGTATGGCAGCTTAAATTTTAAAAACTTTATACAAACAGAAACAATGTAATATTTTGTACCTAGTAAAACAAATTCTAAGAGAAGAGAGGATTCATTTTAGATTTAACTTAAAATACTGTTTTATAGTTTTCTTACAGTTTTATAGAAAAGTATATTAAAATAATCTTCTATGCTAATTTGCAGAAATACCATGATTTAAAATCGAAAGATGCTTCAAAATGTGAATTTATGATTAAACAGCACTATCTGGGATTAGTTTGAACACGAGAGATTAAGAAAAATCTGGGAAGATAAAATCTGAGTGAAATACATGGAAATGATATATCAGATGGTCTCTTTCTAAAGAGCTACTACTTTTCTAGACAGTGGATGGTTTAAAGATCTTTAAGGCCATATGATATATATTCAACCTAGTCAGTGCAATAGTTTCATTAAAAAAAAGCCAGGGTGGGAGGGAGGGTCATCATTAAAATGATCAGTCTATGAGATGCCTGATAACTAGTTTTTGGCCTGAAATGGCATCTGCTGAACCATTAACAATGCTAACTTCATATAACCTAGTCAGAAAAAATTCAGGAAATGATGTTCCATATATCATCAACTAAAAAGGAAAGATGCCTTTTGAGATTAAAAATATTTTCTAAATTAGAAATAAATTCTACAGAATTTAACTTTTCATCATCTTTATATAAAAACATCTTCCATACTAGGAAATAAACCTTAAACTTATAGCCTTAATAGAAACAAGTTGTCCTGGATAAGGGGATGGGTAGGGACTTGTTCTCATAATTTTAATCAAGATTTTAGAATAAATATTTCATTGAAATTATGGTTCCTGATTGGAATTTACACATTCACAAGCAGGTTGGGGAAGATCTGCCTGTTTTTTCCTGGCTGGTTCATTTAAACACAGCCTCCTCTAGAAAGGCTTCATCACCCCACCCAGGATGACAGAGACCATAGTGCTTGAGAAGCAGGCTTCTGGATAAGCAATCCACTTGGACAACATTTATCTGAATTTTAAAAGCTGGATTACCTGATTGAATACATTTGCGTCTATATGTTTAACTTCCTGATTTTTTAAATAGCCACTTGACACTATACCCTATGTATATAGTCTTAAGGGATGCACTGTAAACACTCTTATCTACAGCCAGTAGCAGTAATAGTAGGAGAAGCAGTATTTTAAAAATATTATAGTGCTCACTACGTGCCAAACACTTTGCTAAGGTGGTTGCTCTCATCATTCTAATGCATTATTTACTATTATTACTCCCATCTTTCAGATGATGAAACAGAGGACAATAGGATTAGATCATATAATCAGACATTCTTATAAATATCATAGTTAGAATACCAATTTTCAAGTAATTAGTATATTATAAAATGCCTTAAATACTAAAACTAAACTAAGCGTGATTTAATATATTTTTAAAATGATCTATTTTGTTTATTTTTATTTTTGGCTGTGTTGAGTCTTCATTGCTGCGCATGGGCTTTCTCTAGTTGCAGCGAGCAGGGGCTACTCTTCGTTGCGGTGCGCGGGCTTCTCATTGCGGTGGCTTCTCTTGTTGCAGAGCACGGGCTCTAGGTGCGCGGGCTTCAGCAGTTGCGGCTCGTGAGCTCAGTAGTTGTGTCTCGCGGGCTCTAGAGCACAGGCTCCGTAATTGTGGCACATGGGCTTAGTTGTTCCGCAGCATGTGGGATCTTCCTGGACCAGGGCACAAACCCGTGTCCCCGGCATTGGCAGGCAGATTCTTAACCACTGCACCACCAGGAAAGCCCTGATTTAATATTTTTTTATGTTCGAAGTATAATTTTAAGAAGCTGGAGTCCTAATTTAAATTTCAAGTATCCAAAGAGCAAGTATAGATAGGCTACTTAAAATTATTTCTGAAAAAGCTTTAATTTCTAAGCAAGGCTCCAGCAAATTCATTTCATACATTTATATACCAAGTATTTTTCATAAAGCAATTTTTTAGACAATACACTTTGCACTCAATTTAGTTTCAACAAGGAAGGACCTTTTTTCTTTACTATTGCAAACATGTACAGAATAATTACAATATCAAACAGTATTGATACAATTCATCCTTATAAGGATGTTTTAAACTATACAATTTAATTCATAGCATCACATAATTTTAGAGCTAAAAGAGCTCTGAGAGAAGATTTTGTCTAAATCCTCTCATTTTGCAGATGAGGAAACAAAGGCTGGGTATACTGATGAGATTTGCTCAAGTTCAGACAGCTGATAGAGGTAAACAGACTAGAACACAGGTTTCCTATTATGATGTTTTTTCTCTTAAATAGACGAACAGAAGGACTAATGGAGAAACAACCAGAAAATTCTCTAGCAGTCATGTGAATGGCTAATGGAAATATATGAACTTTAAAGGTATGAACCAAGGAAACATTCTCTCAGACCTGCTTGTCTATTCATCTATCTAATGTACACTATTACCATTCCTGATTATATTTTGAGACTATGTAACAAGTGATTGACCATGATTGAGTAATTACCTATCTATCTGTAATTATCTATCTATCTATTTATCTATCTAATCATCTACCTATCTACCTATATATCTTGTAGACCATGTTAGATACTGTAATAGATAATTTAACTCAAGAAGATGAATACTTTATTTCTGAGACAGTACTATTTTATTAGAATTTTTGTTCTATTTTAGTGTTTGAGCAGAAATTTTCATAGTTGTTCCAGGTAAATAAATGACAATAACAATCATCAAGGCATTGTAAGGAATACTAACTGCTGTGCTATTTGGTGGGGGGGCGGGGGCAGAAGAGGAGGAAGGGCTGTGTGTTTTCATGAAGCCAGGCTGTTGGGGAGGGTTTCTCTGAAAAATCCCTGAAAGGCTAGTCTCCCAAAGTGACATTTTCAATGGGAAAGAATACTGCAAAAAGGGCTACAGAAAGTTAAATCCACTTTGAGACACCTCTTTGTTGTTTACACTGCTTAATAATATTGCAAAAAGAATTATTTCATGTTTTGCGAATTGCCACTTGCATATATTAATTTTCAATGCAATTCAGACCTTTAAAAATCAAGAGTGATTTTTAGCACTTCTAACATCCAGGTGTTTTATGGAAAACTGGATATAATGGAGAGGTGGAGCAAGAATTGCAGAAAATGGGACATATATAGAACCCATGCATCTTCTGGATCATTCCTGCATCTCCTTGTTGGCATGTATGCAAAATTTAGTATCTCTCTATGGCATATAGTAAATACATCTTGCATGGAATTGTGTCAGTACACAAGCCTTATCTCCACTACTATGTAAAGTTTCCCAAGTCAAGGACTTTCTGTCATTGCTGCAATTCTCGAAGCTTCTCTCATTGAACTTGACCCAGATTGAATGCTTAATACAAGTTTTTGAAAGGATGAAAAATTAACATGAAAGGCTTATGATGCTTACACAAATTCAGAAATAATCTGTGCTTGTTACTATATTTACTAACTTAACTTCCCCAATTTATATCATTTATTGTATTCTTGTTTAAGTTTTTGATGCATTTTAGAATACTACTTCTTAAATGGGTGTTCCAAATTCTTCTGTACCTACTGAAGAATTTTCCAGGATCTAAGAGTAGTTTACATAAATTAAATTTGTTTAAATTGGGAAAATAATCCAATAAAAATAAGTATTACTAGTTTATGTGAACAAATTACAACTGAGCTATACCACATTATTCCAGTCTTTTTGTTTGAGATTGTATTTAGAATAATTTTGAAACCATGGAGAATTAGTTTATATGCTGTTGGCTAATGAGAACAGAGGTGAACTTAATAAAGAATGCATTAGCATGAGGTGTAGGCCAAATGACATCATTAGGCACTGTACAGACTTTCAAAATATTCTAAACAGAGATAAGTAAAGGGAAAATTGAATCATTACTTATCTCCAGTCAGTATAGACACGTCCAACCTAAATAAAGTGCACTGTATCAGCCGGTACCACATATTTTGTGAGTGATAATTTAGTCTTAGCAAAACAATATTATTTTTTTAGATGGGAAGAGGCAGGACATTTGAATTTTATTGGTTTTGTTGTTTCAGAGAACATTAATTTATAAATGTGTTTGAGTTTCATAGTTGAATAAGCTGATTTTGTATTTGTATGTATTTAATCAAAACTAGTAAGAAAATAATTTAGCCCATTCTTGGGATAATTGATCATTTTTTTCTTTAAAAGAATTTAACAGATTATAAGAAATGTTACTTTAGAATAATCAAACGGGCTGTATGGGAGTCAAGTTCATGACATGTTATCTTCCGTTTGGGGGAAAAATAATACTGTTAAAACTTTAAAAATAGAAAAATAACTATTTTTTAATATTAATTTCATAGTGTATTTAGGAAAACATGAGTATAGGATTGCTCTGGGTGTTTCAATTGGTCCAGTCAATTCAAAAATCTTCCTCTAAGAAAGGGCTGTCATCAGTGCAGAGATGGTAGCTTCTCCCACGGAGGATGGCCTTTTTGCAATGGAGGCCTAATCAGCAGATCTCCTGAGTGAGGCTCACCATTATAGCCTGGCTCCTGGAACAGGAGCAAATTCACTCAGGGTTCAGGTGAAGTTCAGGGAAGATTAATGGTAAACGTGTCAAACATATACAAAAGATAAAGGAAGGCAGTCACAAAATCAGACCTATAAAAATGATAACATAAGAGTTACAATGTGTGTGTGATTATATATGTATATATATATATGTACTTAATTTTATAATTATATATATAATTTCTTTATTCATTCTACAAGTATTTATTAAACGCCTCCATCCATCCTCCCATCCATCCATACACCCATCTATCGTATCTTTCTATCTAGGGGATTACTGTCATTTATAGTGTGCATTAGACAAAGTCACATGGACTTTAATTCAGAGAAATGTGGGTATAAACTCTAGCATTACTACTTTCTAGTTACTTCATCCTAGGAATTTTACACAAACTCACATGGACTTTAATTCAGAGAAATGTGGGTATAAACTCTAGCATTACTACTTTCTAGTTACTTCATCCTAGGAATTTTACTCAAACTCACTGAGTTTCAATTCTTCAATCAAAAAATGGAAATGATAATAGTACCCATCTCACAGGTTTTTGTGAGGAACTCAATTACAAAAATATATAACAGGCCTGGCACATCAAGGAACTCAAATAAAAAGAAGATCTCCCGCTAGTTCTTTACCAAGATGTTTTCATTTTCTCTCAGCCATATATTGTTCTGAGTCTTCTACTTTTATATTTCTACTTTAAAGAAAGAGCAACAGTGATATGCCCTAAGGGTCCAGCCCAACTAGGCTATCATTATGATGAATATCAGATAATATGGTTAGTCTGCAATCATCTATGTTGATGGCTAAGGGCAGATTTTTGTTTTTTTCTAGACAGAGCTAGAGGGATGTTATTATTTATTCTCTGGCTTTATACCCACTTCTTTGGCTGTGTAGGTTCTGGTCTACCATCTGCTCTAGATTCCAGCCAGTAAGTCCCAATTTAGGACTGTCTTCTAGACAGCATTCTTAAAGGCATGATAACCCCTATCTACTGCTGAGGACAATTAGCAACATGAAACATTCTTTTTGTAATTAAGAGATTAGACATTTTAATTTTTCATTGCTCACTTGTTCTACCTCCTTATTGCCTTTCCTAATTTCTAGTCTAATTCTTTGTTATTTTTTCTTCCAAACATTACACGTATAAAATTTTGAATAGAACTTAGCTGTTCAGAAGATTAAAGATGAATACAGATTATGCATAGATTGAAAAAGTACTATTCATTATACTTCATTGAAAGTTAGCATTGATCTTCACAGCTGTAAACATGACACATCTTACTGTAATCTGAAATTCTGAAAGGCTCGGTTATGTTTCTTTTGAACGTCTAAAATTTTCTGGAAGTGGACATTTTTAGTCTATGTTAGAAATTGTCTTAGTTAAGGAGTTTGTATAATATGTGTTTTATTCTCTCTTTTGTTAATGTCAAGGATTTCGAATTTCAGTGAAAACCTTACAACCAGTATTGGAGTATTAACTTGGTGTTACTTTATTAGCAGTGTCATTATGGTAATGAGACAGTTTTTATAAATAATACAAAAATGGCTCATGATGTGGCTGTAAAGCCCCATCATGCCTAAGCAAATGAATAACTTGGAATTGATCTGATAAATGATCTTGCTATAAATCAGTTGGAATAAAAACAATAAAAGCCTAATTTTTTAAAAACAAATTCATCTTATAACCTCTAAATAATGTTATTGATTATCAGCTGATATAAAACAAGGGATTTAAAGACACAGCACAGGGAATAGAGCAACAGGTGATATCATATCATCACTATATAGATAAACAGCTACAGGTAAAAAGTGAAGTCTGTCTTGTAAATGTATTCTGGATAACAGATATGGGGTCAGTATTCACAAGAGGATCAAAGCAGTCCTCAGTAGACTGAATTGAATTCTGGAAAGAAGAATGTTTTTTCTTGTTGTTGGATAAATATATTGGTGTTAACGTATACCACCAATAGGAGTAAATAGATGTAAGAAACGAATTGAGGGACTTCCCTGTTGACTCAGTGGTTAAGAATCCCCTGCATCGGATTCGAGCCCTGGTCCGGGAAGATCCCACGTGCTGCTAAGCGACTAAGCCCGTGCGCCACAATTACTGAGCCTGCACTGTAGAGTCCGTGAGCCACAAATACTGAGCCCGCGCGCCTAGAGCTTGTGCTCCGCAACAACAGAAGCCACCGCAGTGAGAAGCCTGCGCACTGCAACGAAGAGTAGCCCCGGCTCGCTGCAACTAGAGAAAGTCCAACGAAGACCCAATGCAGCCAAAAATAAATAAATAAATTTATTTAAAAAAAGAAGCAACTAATTGAGACATGCTCTCATCCACAGAAACCTACTTGATAATACCTCAAAGATATGATGCTAAGATACTTACATTATCATAAATAATGAATGAGCATCATACTGCAATACAAGGTTATTAAACAAGTTGCTACACTAGGCACTTTTATTTCCTGTCAATATTATTTAATTCACACAGTAACACATTTTCCAGGTTGGAAAACTGGCAAAATAATGGATAAAGGCAATTTACTGTCTCATTTGAATATCACTTTGATTTACATCAGTGCAGTACAAATATTTTATATCATAGTAGATTCTGGTGTCAGAAAATCTGGAATAAAATTCTCTCTTTATCTCTTACCATCTGCAAATAAGTGACAATCTCTCTAACCCTCAGTTTCCCTATCTGTGAAGGGGAATAGAAGTGATATTCATCTTTTGGTATGTTGTGACAATTAAATGAAATTTATATATCAAGTGCTTATTTAAATTACATATTACTGTTTTAATCACTTTTACAGTCTTGTTATCACCAAGTCTACTATCATCATTTGATTGCAAAATGTAGGTAAAGACCTGAGAGTTTTTGTTATACATTAGGACGATTCTCTCATTTTTCCCAGTGAGTACCTTCTTGCCTGAATCTTGGGTCACTATCTAACAGACTCTATCAGGCTCCTGCCACTTATTATTTAAACTAAAATGTTAAAGTAAATTTTACTCTACCCTTGTACCATACTATTCAGCATTTACAGTTGGGTTGCAGCCCTCTGTTTTCTTCCATGATGCTGATTCATGCTACACCACTGCTATGCTCTGCTGGTCACATTATTTTATCATGTCAAATTTTGTTGCCAGTCTCAGAACCAGTTTTTAGCACTTATTTTAAATTTAGTTATTTTGTTATATTAATCTATCAATATTGTTTCATTGATTTATAATAAAAACAATGGAGTTGAAAGTTTCTAAGTGGTCCTGAGAATTCCAACTTTGTCCTGAGCAACACAGGATATTGTTGGTATGCACAGAAGTCTGATTTTGAATGTGTACCTTTTGGGTTTTCATCAGAACCAGCTGTGATTACTTGAACATGTAAAGCCTCATCAATTAGACTGTGAACAAAAAAATCCAAGCAAGTTGGCATATGCCTGAGAACATATTTTTGTTGATTTCTTTCAGGTTGTTTAAGAGAAAAGTAAGAGACATCGACAATAAATTCAACCACATGGAATATAAAAGCCAGCAAGTGTTTCTGCATTTAAGAATAATGAGCATAATAGTGCTGTGTTAAAATAAATGACAAGTGAGCCTACCGTACACTTGTGAAAGAAGGAAAACAAAACAATTTTAGAACGCTCCTGTCAAGAAAAGGTTTTTCTCAGTACGGTACAGAATGGTTGCCTAGGAAACTGATGCTAATTGCTGCTGCTGATGGAAACTAGTCAACAAGGAAAGCACTGTGTTGGAAGCGCCCTGCCAAACAAATACCTTAGATAAATTCATAAAAGCAGGGAAAGAAGGAAAGTTCCTTGCTTCTACTCCTTGCTTAATTTGGAGAGTAAATATTCTCTCTGAAGCTATTTCCTGTAATCAACTGGTGATGAAGGAAATTAAAAGAGCAGATTGGATTTTTGTTGTTGTTTTGTTTGTTTCTCTGGCACCTTAGCACTTATTAAAGAGGCCAGTGTTGGCATATCCTTCGCTAGTCAGACTCCCATTGATTCCAAAGGGTCACCCTGGCCAACACTACAGCTGTAGATCTCTGCATACCAGCTTTTTCAAAGATTTCTTCCTAAAATTTATTGACTAAACCTAGGATAAATTTAATCTATGGGGGGAAATGCTTTTGCAATAAAGTTAGTCTATGGAGATAAATGCATTTAAGATACACGATCATGATTGCACAAAGTTCATTCTGATGGGTACTTAAATTTAAGAGAATTTATATCACATCCACTATAGATGATGGAACTATGCTTAGTCATTACGGGGGCTACAAACATGAGTAAGACATGGTGTTCCTACATTTTAATTGTGCTTGAAAGCGGGGCAATCTCATTGAAGGGCATGGTTTTGTTTTTTAAGATTTTTCTAGTAATGGCCACCGATTTTAGCTGATCTCACCACAGTCACTCATATGGTCCTCTTCTGAAATGCATTTGGGCTAGGATTAGGAGTACGGTGTACGATTATAGGAGAATTTTCCCTCTTTCGCTCTTTTTCCCTATTTCAACCTGTGTGCTTAAATCCATAATCTTGTTTAGACTGACAATTTAATTTACTCAAATGAAATTTTTAGAACTTGGATAGAATTGGCCTAACATTTAAATTTAGTCAAAGGGAAAGGCTTAGTAAATTAAGATGGTTATCAGTGAAAGGATACTGCAGGTTAAGGATATTATAGTATGGAATCAAAAGTAATTAGAAAAGCAAAGCATGGATCAAAAATAGTACCTACTGGAAAATTTTACTTGTAATTTTAAGGGTACAGCAGAAGAAATATAGTAAGCAAATATGGTCTAGCTTTATACTTACATATTCTAGTTAAAGATTTGTGCTGTTGTTGGTATTGGGGGATCCCAGTATAGTAATGTGTGTATATTTTTATTGTTGTTTGTACTTCATATATTAA
The DNA here is from genome assembly GCF_025265405.1 of Mesoplodon densirostris. Lineage (NCBI taxonomy): Eukaryota > Metazoa > Chordata > Mammalia > Artiodactyla > Ziphiidae > Mesoplodon > Mesoplodon densirostris. The sequence continues at coordinate 28,064,259 of NC_082668.1, forward strand.
ACATTTACTAATTAAATCAGCTTGTAATATTTTATTGATCTTAAATTAATTTGAGAAAGAAATGTCTTGGGGAATATGTCCCTCTGAAAATTTCAAAAAGCTTAATATTAATAAATTGAATACAATAATTAAGGCACTGAGGGAATTGATAAAATGCTTTTAGAGCTTTGAAATACTCAGTTTTGCATTTTGTCAAAACCATTACAAAGGTACTACTTCTTGTAGACATTGAGAATTTGGATTGTCTTCTGCATTGTCTTGAACACATCACACTCTTGAAGGAATGTAGCATAAGACATTATTAATAACATTAATGAAAAGGTGAAATATCAATAAAACTAAGAGAGCTTGAAAAAATTCATCCTTAGAGTAACTGTGGGATAAACAATACAAAATGTATTGTGTGTGCAGAACAGCACTTGCGCACACACGTGCTTATGTGAGTGTGTGTGTGTGAATTTACGTATGTGCCATCATTCATGCACATAGGGTCTCTCCATGTCTTCAAAGCTTCACCTGTATTTGGGTACCTCAAAGGACTTGGGCACCAGGCGCAAGTCTAAGATTTCACATGGGGAAATCATTGCTTCTACAGTTGCAAAACCTAGGAATGTCCAAGGCAGAGGATACAACGGAAAAATGGAAAAACATTCTAGATTCCAAAAGAAGTCACTGGGGTGAACTTTTAAAGTATAAGTGCTCCATACACCAGGAAGAGTCTTTACTAGTTACCTCCATTAATTTAAATATTTCATCTAGGGAAAAACTGTTACAATAAAATGGTAAAAATCACCAGCTTAGCTACCTTTTGTTTGCTCCTTCTAACTCATCCCCAGCATAATAACTTAAGTAAATCTTTGGAGGCCTTGTGACCTAGAAGCATATGGAATTTAGGAACTATGTGATGAGAAAATCACTTTGTTCACAATACATCACAGGGTACATTCAATCAGCAAACAGATAAACCAACGTGATTTCTGTGTAATTACAGTTTGCTTAAGCCTCTAGTCCTAACATCATTCTGAAAATGAATGTGCAAATAGCAACATAACAGCATCTACCTTATGTGCTTTCTTCTTAGCCAGTCTCTCGTGAACTGTAAATATTTTAAATAAGTGATTCTCCATCTGCTACAACTGCCTATTTTATTTTTGCCATTGGAGCTATAAAAAATATTGTCCACAAATATTCTCTTTATATCAGTCCTAAAAGAACTTGGCAGACTTTAAGTCACTAAGTGCACATGGTAATTCTTTATAATTTTCAAATTATAACTGAATATATATAACCTGAGAACAATGTTTCAATTATACTGTGGGTAAAGGGACAATGGAATTAATTACATTGTGAAATTCTGAAAACTAAAATGCTATGGTGAAAAAGAAAACAAAAAAAATGAGAAGAAAGATAATTTTCAGTCATCCTTCTTTTATCCTTTACTAACGTTTGTTAAATTAAGCTCAGTCACAACCTGAGAGAAGGAGGACCGCTTCTCTGGAAAAATTCCAAACAAGCAAAGCTGTTGATAGTTAAAGACGTTTCTCCATGGTCTCTGAGTAGCAAAATCAATAGACTTTGCAAGTGAGAAAATAATTTTTTAAAGTAAGAAAATAAGTGTTAGGTCCAATGTTATATTTGTACTATTATGATAGTATTTAAAAAGTAAAGACTTTAATATAATTTTAAAATTTCTTTATGCCAAAAATTATTCTAGAATAAAATTTTCTTTTGTGTTCTGGATTAATACATCCTATGGAAAATACTATTAAATGAATTTCTCTCCAATCATGGGATACAAAAGTTCATTATGTTAAGACAAACAAGAACAATAATAGTAATTTCAAAGTTATGTTCAGAAATTTTAAAATAACATACAAATCCTACTTTAGAAAATGTCCCTTAGGGATCTGTTGAAATAAAATTTTACATTGATGATTTTGCTTCAATGTTGTTTACTTATTTCAGTCTATACCTCTTCTCTGTGTAGTGGGTCTCATTGTTACCAAGCACATCTCTAGAAATACTTGCCAATTGTGGGTGCCAAGGGTGATATATCACACTTAAAACTGTCAAAATATTCATTCTTTATTTGAAGACACTGACACTTTATATCAGAAAGCAAATGATATCTAGGAAGCATAAAATTGTAACTCATTATGGCAATAGCTCTGGTTGTTCTACTGTAGGAATGCAGCAGAAAGAGAAAGGTAGATCAATTTTGATGGAGTGGCAGTGTTGAGAAAAATGCAAGAATGTAATGCTAGCTAGGTAGGTAGCCTAACATGGGGCAAGGCAACTGCGCTTTGCAAATGGCATTGAGAGTGGGATCCTGGGCATATGTGGTATCTGCAGGTGACTGCTAACAACCTGAAGAAAATGAAGAAATAGGATTCAGGAAGCAAATGGAAAGGTGCTCAAGGCAAGTTCTATTTACTTCATAATTTAGCTTCGGATTGGCAGATGCTACTGTAATCATATGCTATGCACAGTCAAAAAACACAGAGCTTCATTTGGCATAAAAAACACAGTTCTAGGGAAGAGTTATAAGGGGCTTCCTGATGATATGAAAATTCAAATTTCCTAAAAAGGTCCTGAATTTTTCTTAGTAAAATATGGCAATGAAAATTCAATTTACTATGAAAATATCTATTATTTTCTTCCTGACATATAAAAAAGAATTCTAAATCAGGACTTTTATGTTTTCAAAATGAAATTACAATTTCAATATTTCATATACAATAGCCCTGATTATGAAGAGGCTGACCAAGTTTTGGTTCTAAGAATATGACCAAAAATAACTTGGTTTCTCTGATTCATTTTCATTCCCCTGCTACATTATCAGTCACTCCTTCCCAACTTTTACAGAGGTCCTCCACCCTTAAAAAATGTTTTATTTGAGCTTGTATTTGGGTCTGATTTCCTAAAGAGCAATTTGTTGTATAAGTAAGAACTCTTATGAAACCAGGGAACTTTGTGGTTTCTGCTCTTTTTTTTTCTTGGATAATTCTGAAATGCAACATGAAATGCAGAAGCAGGGCTGACTTGGTCTGACAGTAACAAGGTGATCAAAAGCTATGGGAAGAGAAGTTCAGTTTTAATGCAATCATTATATTATTTGAAGCATTATAGTTAAAATTTTATAGGAAAAAATAAAAGAAACACCTTGACATTTTAATCAAATAGATATTAAAAATACTTTCTAAAATTTTCCACAGACCTAATGAAGAAAGGCATTTTGTATTTATAGTTTTTTTCACACCCATTTGCATCAGAGAACATAAGGGAGAGTTGAAACACCATTATTTGAGCATAGGAGACTCAAGCATTTCTAGTTAGAATTGAAGAAATGCTCATTATTTTAAAATTTACTTTAAAAAAGTTAAACATAATTTGGGAGGTTTTTATTCCTTCACTTAAAAAAAATAAATCAACCTTCTCTGGTGATTCCAGTCCTAAGACACTAAATTATCAGCTAGGGTAGCTTCAATTCACTCATAAACAGTGAAATCCAACTAGAAAGGAAACGTGTGTCACCGAAACAGCCAAACCCTTGAGCAGTGTTTTCAATACAGCATTCAGATCATATGTGCAAGTTCACTGTGGTCCAAAAGCATTTCAAGTACTAAATTTTTCTTAGGTCAGAGAGCAGATATTTTCACGAGGTCAGAAATCACTGTTACCTTGATTGAATGAACTTCCTCTCCTAAAATGTGACTTTTGAAAGTGGCATCTGTATTTGCTTCAAACCCATTTCTCTGTTTCTTGTTTTACTACGATCAAGACATAAGAATTGGGTGAGAACTGGCCTGGAGGAACTATCTTACATGCTTTGTGACTTAGGCCAAATTAGTGCAATTTTTTTTTGAGAAAAGGCAATTCTGGTAAAGCTCTCAGGGGAGGTTTATTCCAATCTTTTCAGTGCATTAGTCACAAACCTTGGTTTTTCAAGCTGATGAGAAAAACAGCCAATAGGTAATTTTTAAAGAAAGAGAAAAATATAATTTGGCTTTAAGAAAAAGAATAGCAACATGCAAAATGCAACAAGGAGAAAAAGTATCCAATGAATTGATTCATTTCAAAAATTGCTTATAAAAGTAAGAGTAGTTGTTTTTCTTGTCATTTTATTATTTTCCTCCTTGGAGAAAAAGAAAGTCCTTTAAATACTGAAAAACTTAATGATCAGAATTAGAAAGTGTAAATGGGAGCATCTTTGATTTTAATATGTCAAAAAGAAAAAAAAATTATCGATTACAAACAGCTTTTATCATTTTTAAAAATAACAAAACTAGAGAGGTATCTCTAATTGAAATTGAAACATTTTCCCTAAAGTTAGTGAATAAATATCCCTGTTATTCAATAGGGAAATGCTGTTTATTACCTAAGAACTTATCATTTTCAAATAATTTATAGACTCACAGATGAAGTAGAGTAAAAAAGAACATTGGTGATATTTTATTCAGGTTAACCTTCAAAAGCAGGATACATAACATCTCTCCAAGCCAATACTGGTATATTCCTTTACAGAAGTATAATTAAGTCTATGATTTAGAACATCAATTTGCTTTAAGATTCAGTTTGTCCATTTGTCAGAAATGAAATTTATGTGACCTCCTGATCTACAGCAGTGAGGCAATCCTTACCTTACAGCCAGAGGATAGGATCAACAAAGACGTTCATTTTAGAGTTCTGTTTGCAGGATATTTCGTTTCTATCGTTTTCTATCGAGGCCAACTCTATTACATGAGGCTCAATTTTGCAGGCATGAACAAGAAAAGTTGTTCAATATCTGTATACTTCTTAGCTGTTAGATTATTGATGTCTCTTAGAAAGGTCATTTATCCTGTTTTTTCATATTCTTCCCAGTTCAGCTGTTTTCATCATGAAGACAATATTTCTAATCAAATGTCTTACTGCTATCTTAAGTCAAAGATATATTATCTTTCTTTGCTTCAAACCTTCACTCTTATTTTCAGAACATATCAGAACATATCAAGTCTTCTTCTATATCCCTCCATGACATTCCCTTTATAACCATATTTCAGAGTTCCTACTTGATTGTCCTAATCAAGTTCTATAGTCTTTACTTTTTTTTTTTTTAAGATGTTGGGGGTAGGAGTTTATTAATTAATTTATTTATTTTTGCTGTGTTGGGTCTTCATTTCTGTGCGAGGGCTTTCTCTAGTTGTGGCAAGCGGGGGCCACTCTTCATTGCGGTGTGCGGGCCTCTCACTATCGCGTCCTCTCCTGTTGTGGAGCACAGGCTCCAGACACGCAGGCTCAGTAGTTGTGGCTCATGGGCCTAGTTGTTCTGCGGCATGTGGGATCCTCCCAGACCAGGGCTCGAACCCATGTCCCCTGCATTAGCAGGCAGATTCTCAACCACTGCACCACCAGGGAAGCCCCTATAGTCTTTACTTTGAATCTAGTCTCCTCCATGGATGTTCCTCCATCTGCCTCTTTAGTTCCAGTATTCCTTTCTAACATCATCTTTTCCAAAAATGTATTGCTTGCACTGTGGTGTAATTTTTGTAGCCCCATTTTGTTGATGTGATTTCCATTCTCAAAACCGAACATGGATACTAACGCTCTCTTTCTTTATCTCACTTCAAAAAATGTTTATTAGCACCTACTATGGAACGTAAGCCTTGCATTATATAACAGAAGGAACACAAAGATGAATGAAGCACAGCTTCTACCTCAAAACACTTAGAACCTAGTGATGGGGATTAAAACAAGTAACAAGTAACCTCAGTAAAATGTTTTGATATGATCAGTGTTATTATTAGCAAGATATAAACATGGTACATGGGGATGTTTGAAAGAAGAAGAGATTCATTTGAGAGAATAAAATGAATCAGCTCTGGATCTTTGATCATGGACTTCTGATCATCTCTTCTGTTGTATGTACCCTTTCAAAATATTTTTCCATCACTTGTTTCATGATGCTGCACACGAATGAAACCATAACAGATTGCTTGGGCAAATTATCTTTGCTTGCAAAAGAGAAGATTGTTAGTTCAATCAAAGGACCGACCATTCATGCTAGAGTCACTTATGCAAGAATCAGAGGTGCTCAGCTCCCAGCACCGCTTTGACCTATGTTTCCAAATACAAACTCTGGACTGAAAATATTGAGTCTAATTTTCAGGCTGCTGAGGTTGAATCATCTCTATTACACATGATTTTTCTCTGAACCTTGATTCCTCCCTTGGTATCCATTTTGCCTAATATCTTCTGAAGTTTGAGTTTTGCTGAAATCAACTGTAAAAGTGGATATTTAACTCTCATTTCTGTGTTCTAATAACCACCTACCATTTGCATATTTGTTAAAAGTTGCCATGAGAGCCTAGGACATATGCTCTCTTCTTTCTCTGCTTATCAGCTTGGCTGGTTTTAGAACTGTATTTTCTCGGATGGTTGTTGAACAGTGACTCATCCTGTGAGGCGAGTAACACAGTGAGAGGGCAGCGAGCGTTCAGTGTCCTTTTCCCCCGGGGACTCATGATGCCAAGTCAGATCATGCTTAAACTACCAGGTCTGCAATGCAGCACCAGTTGTTCTGTTCACTGCTCCTGGTATGAATTTCCAGGCTCCCCAGACAGTCAAAGCAGTGTTTTACGTAACATGCTAAGGTGCAGTGAAGTGTGAGAGAGCAAGAGGGCTTGATACACTGAAGCAGAAAGTCAGTTCATCTCAAGTAGCTCGGAGAGAAAAGAGGGAGGTGTGATGACTGTTAGGTACTCCCCGGCCTACTAACCTCCCAACAGCAATAAAATCAAACCTGAAGCCAACCCTCAAGGGGGTATTTGGTATACAGAGACAGATATTTTTCTCAGGTATATACAAGCAATATAATCAATTTATATATACATCATACATTTCAAAAAACACATTATTGATTGATGATGAATATATTCCCCAGATATTAGGGAAATTTATTTGTTCCAAATTAGTATTAAAGTTTTTCTCATCTTTTTTTTTTTTCTTTTCTCTTTTGTGAGGAGAGAATGCTTAGAAATTGAACAAGGGACAGATAAAGGCTGTGCATAACCCTAACCAAAACACGGGCTTAGAGGGTTGAAAAATGAATCAAGGAAAACTTGTTTCCATGACTGATTAGTGTCATCTACTCACGGCAAATAAAAAAGATTTTATGAACTGCTTAGAGATCTTCTCTTAGTGGAGATTTTAAAAACCTCAAATAATTGGAATATATTAAAAGAAAAATATGATGACCCACCATGACAGCAAATTAGGAGAAAATTTGATAAGGTCTGAAAAATACAGGATTAGGAGAAAGGCTCAAGTAAAAACTACAATGGTATTAAATTATATCTACATCTAGAAACAAGCGAGACAATAATTTTTACAAGTAGTTCTGAATTATTCTTAGCTCAAATCTGTTGCATTGATTAAGATTCAAAGTCAACACAATTTTTCAAAGTGCCAGTAGACCAAACAAAATGATAAAATAGGTTTTTTTTTGCTTGTGATTCTGACATTTAACACAAAACAAGACAATAAAGAAAAGAGAATGATTTCTGCAAGTGCATGGGAGGAATTTTCTGGAGGACCATACATGGGAGTAAATGTGTATGCAAATTAATCTTAATTTTAAAATATCATATTATATTGTGTTACACCGAGCCTTGCTTTTCACAACTCGAAGTGTTTGTAGGCAATTAAAATTCCAAGGAATAAAATCATGTTTTATTTGTTGCATCATTGGGGTTAGTTAAAAGGAGTCTAGAGAAACCAAGTTTTCCTTAAATTTTGATACATAATTACCGGCTTAAGACAATCACATTCTACTCTAAGACTTCAGCTGAAGAGCAAAGAAAGATATAAGGTAATTTTTTATAGGAAGAACTACCCTCTAACTGCACATTTAAATAAACAACTGTATCTGGTACCTGTCTTTTCTTCTAATTTGTAAAACATTATAAGCTCTAGTTAGCAATACCTGCTATAAACAAGCTCATACCTTACCAAGATTAAGAGAGGCAGTTCTTTATTACAATGTCCACGCAAGCTAGCCCCCAGTTAGGTTCAGATCCTTCTATTTACCAACAAGACAAGTCACATATGATTGAAGCCAATTCTCCAAACTTGCCTTCAAATAGTATAGAGACCACATAGGACAAAGCAAACGTGACAAATACAAACCTCATGTCTTTTCTATCAGTCCTTGTCTTTCTCACTCTTTCTAGCCCCCGATGCCTAACCTTTCGAAGGAAAACATTGAAAAGATCCCCATTCTCTGTCCTCATCCATCGGCGCCGCCAGGCCAGACACTCTGCAGCGAGGCTGTGTGCTTTTCTGCAGATCCGCCCTGAATGCTAAATAACTGCTCAGCACACTCCTCTCTGTGGAGCTCAGGGAAATGGCAGCCAGAGCAATGAGTGGTTGGCATGACAACAAGGAAAGGAAAATCTGCAACCTCTTGTATTGTTAGGCCAGCTTGTTTATTTGCCTTGGGGGTCGTACGGATGGCTTCAGTCATTTCACAGGAGAAATGGTCCTGTACTATTTCGCTCTGCCTACATTAATATATATTATATACCATATGCCACAATTTAAATGGGATGGTGACTCCTACCAGTAACTCTCAAATCTGGGGATGGAGGAGGGGAGAATGGGGAGGTAAGAAAACGCTGAATTTTCCAAGATCGAAAAGGGAAAGAGAGAAGTTTAAAGGTATGTTCAGATTTTTGCTTGTGAGTGATGACAACATTTTTCTCCACTGTGCATTTTCAAGCTTAAATTTATAATTTCAGCAACAATAAACTTAGATATCTGACTATGTTCATGACTTGGCTGCTTCAGTCGTGCAGATGTGAAAGGGCAGGCCAGGCTTTAGAAGGCGCATCTCCATTAGAAAGCTCTAGAAAAACTGACCATGGATAACCCAGAAGAGCTTTTACAGATCTCACTGCCTTGACAGGGAGTAGACCTGGAAAGAATCCAGGGAAATGTTGGGGAAACACAGCAGCCCTGGGAAATCAAGGGGCAGTTACTGAAGGAATGCCCTTTAATCTTTAAATTTACTCAAAGAGATACCTGATGCTGGCTTTTGATGATCACGAAGGCACTTTATACTGTGACTGGTGTTTTTACTAGTATTCAAAGCACTGTACCTTAAAACAGTCAAAATCACGAAAGCATGATTTTAAATACTTCAAAGTTTTGGTATCTGTAAACTTCTCAGAATTGCCTCCTTTCTTTCTCCATTCACGCTGAAAACTGGGAATAAAGGTCTCATTTTCTGTCATGCTTCAAGGTACATGGACATGACCGTTCTGCAATGGAAGAAGAATTGCCTTCTTTGGCTATGACTGGTAACAGCCACAGCTGGGCGTGTGGCTATGAATCAGGCTGCGTGGGGCAGTGGAAAGAGCACTTGTCTATAAAGCAGGAGACCTGCATGTTGGCTGTAGCCATGTGATCTTGGATGGGTCGCTAAACCCATAAAGAGGAGTGTGAAAGGTCATCTTACAAGCTAACATCCAGTTATCTTGATGTTATCATGATATAAATTCTCATATGAGTTTGGGCCCCACCCACGAATAAGAAGCTTAAAGATGAGGCTTCTAATTTTCACTCAGAGTTCAAACTCTATAGGGACCAAAATGCATTCTGCTTGCTTTCTTCAATGAAGATAAGGTGGAAAAGAGAGGAAGTGTTTATTACAAGACTTTACTCTTATTATTCATGTAGGGAAAACAATTTAAAAATGACTGCTTTAGTCACATGTTTTATTCACTTATCAATAATAATAACTTTACTAAATGGCCTGATTCTCAATGTTTTCTCACTTCTTTTGTTAGGCTTCTGTGGCATGGCTTCTAAAAAGGAAACGTCAAAAAACAAATGTAAGAAACATTCTTAAAGTAATAGGTGAGCATTTAATACTATCTACCTTTCTATGGATTAGCTTTAAATTGGAAGGAAAGAGACAAAAATCTAGAAGGGTAAGCTGTAAAGAAATATAATGTAAAGTACAATTTCCTTCCAGCTTTTCCTGTGCAACTCCTACTCTCCTGCTGCCTCCCCCACCACCTCAGGGCATAAGATCAAAGATAAGCTGACTATGGCCTTGCACCTTTAAAAATTAAAAGTTATTATGGCCCAGAAATGAAGGTGCACATTGAAAAGGGCAGATGAGAGACAATGAGGTAGACCTTTGGGTGAAGTAAGCCCACTCTGATAAAGGAAGGAAGAAGGAGGGAGAACTGATGATTACAATTCATTTGTTATGTGATCTTGTTTATAGAGATAAATAAAAATAAACAATGTTGAGGAAAAGATTTATTTGTAAGAATGAAGAGAAGACTACAGCAAAGAAGGAAAGTAGAAGAAAGATCTTCGGCTTTAACCAGGAATGGTCTGGACACTATAGCACAGAGCTGAAGATGTCACTGGGAAATGTTTCATGTTCACAATGTCCTGAGAAATATCCATTATAGGGGAAATTGCAATATACCAATACATTATATGGAATGATAAAAGAGTGGGCTAATATATAGCCTGGTCCTCTTCCAAATAATCACCTCAAATTATTGATATAATGCCAGCTCGTATCAATGGTCTCCATCATCAGAAGATAGCATTTTTAAAGAACATATCTAAGATTTGAGAACATTTCTTTTTACTGGGGATAACTTTTGTTTGTGATTTGTGAAACAGTTATATATAAACCATCAATAATATAATTTATTCTTTTATTAAGCTAAAATTTGGAGAGAAATTTAATTGCACATTAACTTATCACTGGGAAATCCTCTGTAGGTATGAGAAGACAATATTTTACACTTTTTCCTCTCCTACTGCTTTCCACATGTGGATAATTGATGGATTCAATACTTGGCCTGTTCTTTCTGGAGGGACATTGATTTAAAATCACATCATAATTTGGACTGAAACATCACTCTGGTAACCTAGAGCAGACTGTTTACACAGCCTTTGTCACTTTGAATATACATATAAAACTTACATAATTAGTCTCCCAAAGGTAATGTAATATTTATTTGATATATATTAAGCTGAATTCAAACTTGTCTCTGGATGGTCCTGAACCCACAATTTAAAGAAACATCTGGGGCCTCCCTGGTGGCGCAGTGGTTGAGAGTCCGCCTGCCGATGCAGGGGATACGGGTTCGTGCCCCGGTCTGGGAGGATCCCATATGCCACGGAGCGGCTGGGCCCGTGAGCCATGGCCGCTGGGCCTGCGCATCCGGAGCCTGTGCTCCGCAACGGGAGAGGCCACAACAGTGAGAGGCCCGCATACCGCAAAAAAAAGAAAAAAAAAAAAAGAAACATCTGTTAGTCTTTTTTTCATTTATATTATTTTCTCAAAGAAGCTGGCAAGGACACACTGACCTGGCAAATAGATTTTTCTGATGCTCTTAAATAATTAAGACCATTGAAAAAATGAAATAGTGAATGATGTTGGTTCTCTACTGCTTGACCAAGCATGCTACAGTGATTTTTTACTTGAGTATGTAATAAGCCTCCATAATAGTCAGTGAGAGTCAACTAGGGAGAGTTCAAGAGACAAAATAAGACTTTCCAATAGTTTTCACCATAAATTTGAAAAGGACTTTCTTCTTTTTGCATCATTCATTCAACCACTCACTCAACACACATTTATTGAGTCCTCGAGGTATAATGTCAAGTGCTGCAGGGGACTATGATGAGAAAAGTCTTGGTCTCACGTTATCTCTTTCCTTCCCACAACCATTTTGTTCTAACATGTCCTCAACTCTTGATGCCTCAGTCCCTTCAAAAGTTTCCCAGTTAGTGCTCCTGACACCCAAGTCCCACCCTCTTCAAGTTGAATTACACTCAGCTGTAGAAAAATATTCCTAGACCCAGAGTGCCCTGTTGTCCATATAGATACAACTACCACCACTGATAATCCTAATAACAATAATGGTAATTAATAGACTATTTCTTAAGTCATTCATTTTACATACTCTACTATCTCTTTCAATCCTCCTTGTAACCATGAAAAGTAAAAATAATATTTTTATTTCATTCTTAACCACAATTTCTTCCTAATGTGACATTTGTGCCTATAGGGCATTGCACAGCTTTTCAAATCTTTGAATTAGATTGGACACTGCCACCCTCTTTTTCCATTCCACATACATCTCTGCAGGGTATTTGTTTTTTACACAGCAACTGCCAACATGCAGCTTCACAAAGACAGGGCATCTTGAAAAGGAATGTGGTGTGATCTAGTACTGAAATGGAACTATCTTGAACTAATAGTTCATGTAGTATTTGAAAGCTATTGAGTATCACAGTGTTCCTTCTGAGTATTTTGAACACTCTGCCATACTCTTGTGCCTTTGCTGTGGCACCTCAAGATGCTTCTGTGCACAACTTGGGAATTTTGTTTGGAAACAATCCCTCTTTAGCTTTGTCCTCCTATACTGCTTATTTGATACTTAACACGCTGTGCTCTGTATCTGAATTAATTGTACGCACATGTCTAATGTCTGCTACTAGATCATCCGCTCTGTGAAGTTCAGAGTCCATTCCTTGCACACACCCTGGCACAGCTTGTACATAGAAAATGCCCAATAGTAGTTTGTTGAATGAGTGGATTTTAAAAAAAAATCATAGTATATTTGAAATGCCTTTCATACTTGCCCATTAAAATTTAAATATATTTTTTGAACTGAGCGTACAGTGCACATGTTGTTAACTAATTGAGTATAGAAAACCAATCTTTGAATAAGTAAGGGATGATTTTGAAGGCGGTATAGCCTTTCTAACTAGTAGTTTACTTACTCTCTTTGGAGTAGCATGTCAGCAAGTTGCTGTGTTCAAATGCATTAAATTCTGAATTATGGAAAAAAGGGAAATAATGGTGTAGAATATTATAGGGCAGGCTAGTGTTTCTCTAAGCCATTAATGACAATATCATCAACAGTAAAGAGGACTATTGGTAGAAATTACACTTTGAAAGGAAGTACTTAAGATTAAATTACATTATGTTCTCCTTTAAGCATCTGTATATTAGTTCTTAAAAAGCTATCTGAGGAAGTATTAAATGGTTCCTGTGTATGTATGTGTGTGTTTGTTTTCTTTGCTTTTTCTCTTTTATTTTTTAAAGGCTGGGAGATAGACTCTACATTCCTTTCTGCCCTAAAAAGTAAATATGCTTCTTATCAATTAATCGATTTAAGTCCAGTATCATTCAAGAGTATCAATAAGAAACTATTCGTGAAGTTTTCTTTCAGTAAGTTACAGTGCTGACAGTTACTAGCAAAACATGCATATATCAAGCCATTTGTCTACTAAAATTAAAGTGGTAAAAACTAAATAGGGAGATGAGATTGAGCATACAACTAATTTGGGGGAAATGTCAGGCTAGTTCCCATGATTTTTCTCTCCTTTTGGTGTCCATTTCCCCTGACCGACTGGAATTTCAGTCCTAGCACTAGTGAAAGAAGATCAGTGCTGTAAATTAATTCACTTTCAGCCTAAACAGACTTCAAAGCACAAAGCAAGCCCTGGTGACAGAAGAGCCGTTAGTTACCTGCTGTTTCTCTGTCAGCTGAGGTCAGCTCTCCATTGATCCCATTCTCTTTGGTATTTGAGTAGGTGTCCTGTGACCCATGTTCTCCAAAGGCACCCTCTTCATCCTCCCTGTATGGGAATCCATTGGCGCTTCTGACAAGTCCTTCCCCTGCCCCACCTTGATCCTTGATCTCAGGTGGATGTGGGTGGGCGGATGCCTCTGTTAGTTGAGCTGAGGTCCAGTGAGGCGCCTTTGCTTCATCTTTCCGATCATCTGCCATTCTTCAACGTCCTGTGACTTCTCCTGTGATTGGAAGAGGAAAAACGGCAGCCATGACTTTGGAGAAAGCTTATCAGATATTAGTAGTACTAAGATAGGGAAAATTTATAGCAAGCTCACTAGTTAGCTATGGTCAAAAAACATATTCGACAACCCACTTTTAATATCAAGAGGTAGCTATTGTTAACACCTTGGTTTTTACAGATCTTTTCTGGAATATCTATTCTTTTAATATAAGATCACCATCAGTTTACATATCCTCTTTGTTTTTTTTAAACCAGTGCTTGGCATTTAAGGACATACTTGAGCTAACTTTCATTGACATGTGACATTGTACAGTAAAGGAATTCTTTAGTATAGGGAAAATCTGTAGGGTGACAAAACTGGATAGAAAAGAGTGGGGAAAATAATGGCTGAGGGGAAATGCTGGATTATGGCAAATTATCCCAAATACTCTTTTAAACCACAACTCTCTGTGAAACCTAGAAAAGACAACGGCCAATATATTAGCCCTTTCAGTTTCAAAGATGATCAATTCAAACCAGGTAGATATGTTCTTCTGGATACTGTGTATTAAGAGAAAGATAGTTTTGACAATTTTTCAGCAAACTTTTCTAAGCCCTATGTATAGATTACAAGGGAATGAAATTTTCTCAGTATAAATCTTACATAGAGAATAAAAATTATAATATCAGGCCTATGTCATAACTTACAGTTTTATTTCACAATTAAGTCAATTAAGTTAAATCACTAACATATACTAGGTGGCTGTAAATTATAGTAAAGTTTGAATAAGTCGTGGAGTAGGTGTTCTGTACGTGTTAAGCAAATGGCAGATACTGCACAGCCTTTACTTATATGCCGATGCCACTAAATTTAGAGATGTAGTTGATGAGAGGTGATAAATCACTCAGTTTTGAAAAGCTGTTGCCGGCAATGTAGCTTTGTTGATGGTCTATTGTCCCCACACTCATGATGACACAAACAATGAGAGTCTCTGATGGAAACTAAGAACACTTTCCTTTCTTTCAAAAACAGTAACTCAAGCAAAACCCTCGAAACAAGGAAACAAAAACTGTATTAAAACAAATCTACTTTTGGCTACCAAGCTCTGTTTAGAGACATCAAAAATAAATTAAGCTGTAAAGAAAGTAAGCTTCCTATCAGATTCCTAGTAAGGATCTGTCTGTTTTTTACTGAATTTCAATCTATTCTCAGGTCCCTATTCTAATTTTCTGTTCATACCAGGAAGAACTAGATGAATCAACTCATTTAAACTAATTTGATAATAACACGCCCCTAACCCCAGCAATTGTTTCCCATAAGGATTCTGTTTATTGTCTCTATGAGCATATTTAAATAGAAGATAAGAAGTTTAACTTCTAAAACATTGATTGAGGGGCTTGTGAATAAACCAAAGAGCATCCGCACAGCCCTGATGATGTACAAAGAACTGTATGCACGGAAGAGTTTCCTCATATATAAAATGAGGACAAGGCTGCCTAGTTTATTGGTTTGTTGCGAAGTTTAAACAGAATAAAATAAAGGACTCAGCACAAGTCCCTGGCAAGCTCAATAAATAGTAGTTACTACCTTTGTTATTATTATTATAATTATACTAACAGTCATCATACCACCAGTCATTACATATAAAATATTTTCAGTAGTTTTTCTGGAATTGCTGGCATAGGAAGAAGAGCCTGAAAACTTGCTAAGTCCAATAATAAAGGGTTACTTGCAAATCTGCTCCCAGATATCACAGAGAACTGAATGAACGTTCCAAGACAGACACGGCAAGTATCTGGGACATGAGAACCTGATGGGAGGAGTGTGTCCTCAGAACTAACTGCTCCATATGTACACCTGAAAACTCAGCTACATCTTTTATAAAGACAGTTCTAGACTCCACTCTGCCATTGTCTTCTAGTCAACTATCAAAGGACCTAAATTGGGAGTCTGAAGATTATGTTTCTTCTGAGAAACATAATCTTGTTTCGGCATCTTCATATATCTAATGGGCTGAATAAATTATTTACATTCAAAGCGTGACTTTGATCATAATATTTTATTGCTAGCGAGGCTGTTGGCTCAGCACCCTTATCTTTTTCTTTTTCTTTTTCTTTTTTTTTTTTTTTTGCGGTACCCGGGCCTCTCACTGTTGTGGCCTCTCCCGTTGCGGAGCACAGGCTCTGGACGCGCAGGCTCAGCGGCCATGGCTCACGGGCCCAGCCGCTCCGCGGCATGTGGGATCTTCCCGGTCTGGGGCACGAACCCGTGTCCCCTGCATAAGCAGGCGGACTCTCAACCACTGCGCCACCAGGGAAGCCCAGCATCCTTATCTTTACATGCCTTGATTTCTTTACTTTTCCTTTACCAGAACAGCTTAAATAAAATTTCCATATTCTTATACGGTCCAAAATAATTTTTGTGCAGAGTGAACACCTGTAAATAGAAAGAGTTTTCCACAAAAAAAGCACATGCCTGGCTAATACTGTTTTTAAAAAATTTTATATTTTTAGAACAGTTTTAGATTTACAGAAAAATTGAGCAGACAGTACAGAGATTTCCTATGTATCCCCTGCACGCAATTCTCTGTTATTAATATCTTACATTAGTATGAATACATTTGTTATAATTAATGAAACAATACTGATGCATTATTATTAACTAAAGTCCATAGTTTATTTAGATTATCTTAGTTTTTTCCTAATGTCCTCTTTTGCTTCTAGAACCCCCATCCAGGATTTTACATTACATTTAGTTTTCCTGTCTCTTCAGGTTCTTCTTGGCTGTGAGAAGTTCTCAGACTTCTCTTGTTTTTGATGACCTTGAGAAATACTGGTCAGGTAAATTATAGATGCCCCTCTACTGAAATTTGTCTGATATTTTTTCATGAATAGTCTTTGATTATGTGCTTTGGGGAGGAAGATCATCAGCAGTAAAGTGCTCAAATAAGCTTGAGAGATGCTGAGTTACATGGGCATGTATAACACAAGCTTTCTGAGAGCTTTTGCTATTCTACTGCACATGGGAATCTCAGGGAAGGCAAGTGGTGTGCAAAGCATCTCAAGCAATTGGCTATAGAACCTTCATCTGATGCCATGTTTATTAACATCTCCAAAAGGATTTGGAAAGTACTTAGGTTTGCACTTTAGCCCATGTTTAACTCTGGGCATTCTAGCCATAGATATTCAAAGGAAATAAAATAATATGAGCACCCATAACTCCCAGCTAAAATTGGCAATTCTTCCCCTAGGGCTACCTGGAAAAGATTTTTCAATGACTAAAAATCTTCATTTTGAACCTAAAAATCCAACATGAAAATGAGCAGTGTGTTACTTGGTAATCATCCATTTAAAAATGTTATGATAGGGCTTCCCAGGTGGCGCAGTGGTTGAGAGTCTGCCTGCCGATGCAAGGGACACGGGTTCGTGCCCCGGTCTGGGAAGGTCCCACATGCTGTGGAGCAGCTGGGCCCGTGAGCCATGGCCGCTGAGCCTGCACGTCCGGAGCCTGTGCTCCGCAACGGGAGAGGCCTCAACAGTGAGAGGCCCGCATACCGCAAAAAAAAAAAAAAAAAGTTAATAATAATTTGATAATTTGTTTTCAAGAGACCAGGCATTCAAAAAGTGAATTCCTTAGTGTTTAATACTTTAGAGTTTTTAATTCTTTCTTTTTAAGTAATCAATAAAAACTAATGTTGGAAGAAGAAAGGGCAGGCTGGCTACACTGATTTCACTTACTATCAGAGGCACAAATAAAGTGAATTTATTATCTAAAATGTATCATCTGGCTTCCTGATAAGACTACTCAGATAATACTCCTTAAAATGTATACAGATCAGTCAGATATCACTTTCTAATTTGTTGGACTTTTGAAATGTATATAGTTTAACTCTCTATTAAGTGACAATCATTTTAGGAGATTTCAAGCTAGAACTGGACTGCTGACAAGACTACTTTGACAGAAAATATGATTTGGAAAGATTTCCTTAGGTTTTACTGAGAAGCAGCTGGAAACAGAGGAGACACTATTTAGCTTCTCTCACTTAAAATCACAACATGGTATTATTAAAATACCACTCATTCATGGTAAATTTCACTTAAACTCCCAATCAATGTTTTGGGGTCACAGATTATCTCTACTCTTCAAAATGGTGTTAAAACATAGTTAAAAGTGATCACAGCTTCCTTTAATTTCTTCTTCCTGATGTATAATATTACTTTTACCTGAATCTCTCTGAAAATTGTGCTTGTGGAATTAAAGAAGATAAGAAAACTGAGATAAAGGCAAATTCTCTCCAACTCTATTAAAGAAAACTTGTGAGGTACCAGGAATTGTAGCATTCCATTCCTACTGTGTAATGGAAAAGACTCCTCTGTCCATATTGCAAAAGATCACATATCCTCTTTGCTCCTAACTGCTGGACAGCTGGGCATCTGCCATACAATCTTCTGGATGGATAAAGCAAGCTGAGAAGCTACCTACACTCTTCTCCTTCCCAAAAGCCTAGCTTGATAATGTGAGCAAGGAAATTCCTGAGTTTTTAAAAAAAGGTACTAAGTCCAAGACATTGACCTACAATTCATAATAAGTTGCAATGGAATCTTAGCTGTTAGGGCTAAACACAAATGCCAGCATGAATGAGGATACAGATACCTGTAATATGGATTTTTAAAAAGAAATCCAAGAAGTTCAAATTTCTATTTATTTGATTTGAGAATGAGATATTTCACTTGACTCTATCATGTCATGGCTATTATGCTACATAAAACAGGGCCCCAGTCTTCTTCCCAATTAAGATATACAGTTGGAAAGAAAAGCTAAGAGAAGGTCTTGTGACACAACAAACGTTAGTTATAGACTTGAGTGGTGAGCTTCAATCTTTGCCACCATTTGATATTAAACAATTTCCTTTTGATATTTGAAAGTTCTCTAAGGACAGACATTTCTTCTTTCATCAAAATCCCAGCTTCTAAAATTTCAGTTCTTCCAGTTTTTCCCTTAATAAGCCTTAGAACTGGCTCTCTCCATCTACTGCTCCTTGGTAAGAGCATGCAGGTTTTTTTCACACCAGCTGTTGAACCTACTGATCATGGCTACACTCTGATTCATATCACTGATGGATAATTATGAAAAAATGTAAGATTCTTTAGTGTTTGGCAACCTGTCATTATCCTTTGATTACAATGACATGAGCCAGACATTATGACATGGCATTGATCAGATTTCTAACTTGCTGAAGATTCAACCTGTATCCTCTTGTATCATAATAAAACTGCTATAACCTGAATGAAAACAGTCTTTCTACAGAGTAATTTCTAAGTTGAAATGGTATACAAACTAATTTCTTGTCTATTTAATATATGTAAAATTCATCAGTTTTGTTTTTAGGTAGATTTAATGCATACATGTTTAATGTTGCAGAGTAAAAAATAAGTACCTTCCCACACATTGATTAGAAGGTTTTTATTTCTATGGATCAGGAGCCTTAGCCAAGGCCCTTAGATAATTCTAATTAAGAAATACTGAGAGAGAGAGAAAAAGCAAATAAAAGAGTGGAAGAAACAACAACAAAGAGCAAAAGAAACAACAGAAAAAAAAAAGGAAATATCCAGCTCAACATCAAACAAGGCTATGATGGCAAAACTCAATTCATGGTTTGGGATAGACATATTCTAATTTTCAATTACTTAATAGAAAATGTTTATCTTATATGATAATTAATGTAGGTTCTTGGAGACCCATTTTGTAGCTTATGGGTAGGTCTGTCAGTCAGTACTGCTATTACTTAGATTTCTAGAATATTGACTACAACGTCCATAATTAGATTTCTACTATATTGAGAATCACTTGTATTTAAATGCATCTGCTTTAAAAATTTTCCAGGCCTAAGACTATAATGTTCTATGTTTCAAAACTCTGAGACTTTACTTGAGTACCTGTCCAGATACTTAAATAAATTCATATTTTTGTGTGTATAAGAAAAAATTTGGATTTGCTCACAAGCAACCTAAAAGTCTGCCTCCAAATCTGTAAAATCACTCTTGAAAATAGTCTTTTGTGATATGATTGTTCGTTGCATAAGGATACATCCAATAAGTTAATTTATATTAGAATTTAGAAATAAGATGAGATAATGTATATTTTGCTGATTTCTGATATTTCTTAGTCAGGTAATATATCTGTTCCCACATTTCCCCTTAATTATCAGGAACTCTTTTAATGCTTAACTGCAGTATTTACCTCATTCTAAGTCTTCGTTACTGTGTTTGTTTATAGAAATAAATTATATATAAATATAATTTATATATAATTTAATTGTAAAACTTATCAAATCTTTCCTTAAGTCAGGCAGGATATATATTATAAATAAATAATAACTGTATCTGTTGCCTTCTGACATTTTATTTTAGGGTATCATTCTTTTGAGCAAATTACATAATATTATTTAGCACACAATAGCTCTGATATTATCCTTCATGTATATAAAGTGAATAAAATACAAAACAGACATCAATCTTTTTCATACAACATGTTTTATAAAACTTCACTTAATATTCTAGATCTTTCAGACAGGTTATAAGTTAAATTCTAATGAAAATATAATTTCTTAGAAAAAATAACATTACATGGCTTTTTAAAAAAGTATCTCTCCTTTATTCATTTTCCCTAGAATACTCTTTTAATTACCATCCAAGCAAATGTTGCTAATAAGTGAATGATAACTTTAGAATGACAAAGTATTTATTATTTTGAAGGTGGCCAAATAATACAGTTTTGTTGGTTCTCCCTAAAGGTTACAAAACCATATGTGTACATTAAAACTTAATGTGTTTAAAGCCTAGTTTAAAAAGAGAAGCATTTTCATCTGGACCTTGATCTATCATTGAACTGCCTGCATATTGTACATTAAAACAAATTTGACATGCTTTGATAGTTCCTGTATTTTTTGTTCTTTAAAGCAAGTGGTGAATGTATTTATTTAAGTGAAGCAAACAGTAGTTCCTGAGCATATATGTCCCAAGGGCTTGCAGATACAAAGAAATAAAATAAAATAAGGTACATCTGTCACATTTCCTCCACTGTAAAGAGAAGAAATAAGAACTAAACAGAAACACTCAGAAGAAAATGTCCCTGACAGCTCTGCTGTCTGAGCTACCAATGAATTTCATTTCTCAGAGGAAATCCAGGACTAAGAATGCAAATCAGAGATACATTTTTACTAAAAAAGAAACCATTCTCTAATTTTCTGCCTACTTAGTTGGAGCTTTTCATATTTTTCCTTCAAAGTATGAAAAGGATTATGTAAAAGTAAGATGCACACAAGCAAACCATGACAGTAATATTCAAACCTACCAAAGGGCCAAAGCTTAGTCATAAGCTGGGCTTCAAACATTTGTTGAATATTGAATTAATTAATACATCCAGATAAACACAGGGAAAAAGGTTCTGTCAGCTATAGCTATTTGGCCAACATTAGCTCAATCAGTGAGAGAAGAATGGTTTTGAAACCTAATTTTCAGGCATGGCAGAAGAAGTGAGACTCAAGTTCTAACTCCACTGAGAGTGTATGAAAAATAATGCTTAGTAGAACAAACTTCCAGACCTGAATATGACCTAGCATACATAATAGTGACCATGCAACATACAGGTTTAGAAATATCTTTAAGATAAACAGTTTCATCCCTCTCAGAAAAAGGCTTTAAAACATGAAACTAAAACACTCTTTGGGGATCTATTCCAATGTAACTTAAAGTGTCTTCAGCCAATCACCTCCAGCATCCATCCAATAAATGAGAATTTCTGGGTATAGGGCTTGGAAATTGGTATTTTAACAGGTTTAACAGATGACTCTGAAACACTGAAGTTTGAAGATTGGTGCTTTCAGGCAAGCCTGCTGCACAGGACCTCAGGAAAGAATGGGGAGTGATAGAAATGCACACACGAAATATCCCTGTAGAATAACTGGAGTAAGGGGTTAAGGCAATTATCTTGATAGGTCAGGCAGTCATTCTCAAAAATAGAAGCTGAATCTTTCATTGCTTTAGTCCAGGACATTTATGATGATGAGATGGAGTCCAATCACTGCTTTCAGTCAGCTTCCTGGGAACACGCCAGTTCTTTGTTGTGTCTAATCCTACTTGAGGGAAGCAGAAATGTCTCAGAAGAATGTTTAAAGTTACCCATTTTCTGTGGTAAAAAACCTACTGCACACTGTGAAAACAGTGACTAGTTCTTGGTCAGTTTAACATCATATTCAAGATGTCTTTAGAATATTTATTTCAGATACTTCTTGGCACTTGTTAACGGTTTAGGACAAAAATACACTTTGCCTAAAATACCTCAAATCTAGTTATAATCTTCTTTATCTGTTAGATCACTTTGGAGATGGATGTGGGGTAATAGGCATGGTGTGAATATGTGATATTCTGAACTAGCAAAGCCCTCAAAGGAGTAACTGAAGGATTTAATATCTAGATAGTTGAGATGTGTGCCGAAAATATCATTTAGTCAAGAAGAACTTTTTTCTCTTGGGATTCCCATAAAACCACAAACCTCACTGTTTTTCTTTGGATTACAACATTAGAAAGATCACAAAACACAGAAAGAGTCACTGATTATAGTTATTACCAGGCAACATTAAATAGTCTCAAAAATTGGCAAAAGGAGAAACAATGAAAGCTTGGAAAATCTAAAGGAAAAATACACTGTGTGCTAGATAAGCATGTCTCCATTTTTATAATGCACTTGGCATTAGCAATTCTAGAATGTTTTCTGTGATATGCTCTGCCCTGTCACCATGTAATGTGCCAGTTCAATAAAAACACTGGGATCCTAATTTTGTACTGATACATATCCAAGGATGAACAAAAGAATACAACAACAAGTTATATAATACAATTAAGCATATGAATATTGTTTCCCTTTTCCATGTAGGCTCAATTATGCTTTATACTACTAACTATCCATATCAGTACTACAAAACAGAAACTTTTGTTTTGGTCCCTAACAATATAAGAAATTTATGCAGAATCTGTATCTTTCCTAACAAATGCTGAGGAGTTCTAAGCTTAAATAGCTGTTGACTAACAAATTACAGCCCTACGTATTTTCTCTTTGTCTCTATACAAAACTGAGGAAAAGTTCTTGATGACATGAAATTTGAAAATCCAGGTATTTGTTTCATGTCTTTTCTGCTCTTTTCAGGCTGATTGTAAAATACCGATAAGGATGATTCATTCTTCACCACACACCATGACTAATAAACAATTCACATCAAGAGAGTTGTTGAGTGCATCATTATTTCTGATGATAATGGACACAGAGTCTACAACAAGCCAATGCTATGTTATTGATAGAATTAGATAAGGCAATACAAATAAAGCATAATTCCAGGCAAGTTGGAAGTGCTCAACAAATGTTACCTATTATTTGTTATTATTTTGTGGCTTTTATTTGAACATTTTTAGCAATAGGATTCAATGTATGGTTTGCCACATATTGAAAAACTGAGGCCAGACAGAGTAAACTATTTGACAAAGTTAGACACTTCCAGGGAGACCTGGAATGAGAAGCCAAATCTACTAATATCCATTCCATTGCTTGCTCTTTCACCAAGGAGTTGGTGGAATGGGGTAGGAACTAGGAGAATCCAGTCCAGATGAGGACACTAACTTCATGCACCCATTCCACTGATAACAGTTTATCATATTAAACTGGGTAAGGAGCTTTATGTGACCATGGCATACAACCTGTACTTCACAGTTGTATATTATTTCTGGCCCTTTTTCATATTATATAAGAGAACTAATAAATACAGTATACATACCAGAAATAAATAATATTTAAATGCTCTAAAGCTTTAGTCTCTACTGATGATATTTCACTAAGGACCTGGAGATATAGTGTAATAAGTAATAGATTTCTAACAAGAAAATTAGGGTTGAATACTGGTTCTCCCATTTACTAGGTGTACAGACTTAGACATGAACAAAACCTGAGTGTGTTTCATAAGCAAGGGAACTATTGAATGGCTAAATTTTGACCCTTACATCAATACTTTTCTTTTACCATATAAAGAGAAATTCATAGTAATTTTAATACAATTTTATTTAAGCATAAATAAAAAGGATAAAAAGTGTAGGAGGGAAATTGTAATTTGGATTTTGACAATTAATACTTTTGTTTTAAACTTTTTCCAGTTTGAAATCTGATTCCAGATTTGTCAGACTTTGTCCAGTGTCACATAATAAAGCACTGTAAAAATAAATCTCCTTTGGGTACAAAGCTAAGGCCTATTCTATAGAATTACAGGTTTTCCAAACAAAAAAGTATGTCCTAAGTATTTACTGGCACCACCATCAAATGAAGATCCTTTAGTTCCAGACACCTGAGAACCACCTTATAGGGAACTGGTTGGGTGTTAAAGGGGCTACAACGTAAAAACAGCAATCAGTGCTTGAGGACAAGATGCTTCAGATATTTCTTTACAGGAGGTGGGAGCAGGGTCATGACCCAGTTAAACTTGGAGACTGTGCTATATATCACAAAATAAGATGCTAGAATTAAAGACAAACAAAAAAATGTGAAAAGTTGGAGAAGAAAATAGGAGTTATGAAAAGAAAAAAAAAGGATGGAGAGTTGGAAGTGAAGGATTTAAAAACTAAATACTTTATGGTTTTCCATGAATAGGATCTGCTTTTAGCTATTTAAGACAAGAAAGGATGAAGCCCTGGGAAGTTATAAACAAGATGCCACTTGTGCTCTTTTCTGCCACTTTATCTGATCTGCTCAGTCCCTTTATCTTTTGATGAACAATTCCTCTTTCACAAACACAAGCCATGCGACTGAAGCTCTGCCTCTGAACATGTTCAGATTAAAATCTTGTTCTAAATATAGTAAGTGTATATGGACTTCTAGGATAATCAGTTGCCGCATTTGTTTTCTGCACTTCTTTGAACTTAATGCACTCCTTGTCAGTGGATGTGTTCAAGCACAAGTTGAATGCCCATCCTGTCATGAACGTTATAGAATCAAGGAGATGTTGGCCTATACGACTTCTAAAATGCCTTCCAACTGAGGTTACAAATCTTAATTCATTAACCAATTAATTGTTTGAGAAATGTCTCCCAAACATTAATGGAAAGGCTCTATGTATCATAGGGAATGCACTGGGGATACAAGAAAAAATGTATAGCACTTATGCTGAAGGAGCTCACAGACAAACCAACAACAGAAAGTCATGTGGTCCATGCTGTGACGCAGATAAGGACAGGAAATTGTGGAGGCACACAGGCAGTTCTTACCACACTGGGAAGTCAATACTTTCCGGAGGAGGTAACATCGAGTTGAATTTAAAGGACAAGTAGGAGTTAGCCAAAGAAAGGAGGGGAAGCTTTCTAGGAAGAAAGAGTCTGGGTGACCACATCCTATGCTATTTTTGACTTGGGCTAGGCAACACCTTCCAGGAAGATACCATAATGAGCACTATTTTGGCATCCTTAACTCCAGTTTTCACTCTGTGTTGGATGTTCCTCCCTATTCTGTCTTCCTCAAGAAGCTGTGAGCTCTTGGAGGGGGAGGGTTTCATATCTGCATCACCTGCATCTAGTACAGTGTGTCGCACAGAGTAAGCTCAACAACACATGTTTACTACACAAATGAATGAGGAACATGTGTAGAGCACAGGATTGTTCCCTGTGGTCCAGAAGTGAAGTGGGACATGGGGAAAGGAGGCTGACAGGCAGGCAAGGGTGGAATCATAAAGGGGTATAGTGAGCCATACTTAGACTCTCCTGAAGGCCAGAGGGCACCCACAAAAGATGTGACATAATCAAGTTTATTTTTTAGAATGATTGATCCAGCAGTGGTATTAAAAGTGAATTGGAAGGATGCATGATTAAATATGGAAGCAACTCTTATGAGAAAGCTACTTTAGAAAAGGAGCACATAGAACTGAACTTGGTGATGAGATCAGGATTGAAATGAGAGGCTAGATTCCATGTTCAAAAACTTAATTAATTAAAATAAAACCTGTCTTTTACCAGACTGCTTATAAATTAAAGTTTCTCTATTTTACCTATCCATCTATCTACCTATCTATCATCTACCTATTTACAAACCTTACTACCAATCTGTTTGTTGTGAGAAGTATCATGTTTTATACTATTTTGACAGGCATTTACTTTATTATTTTCTTGAGGTCAGTTTGTAACTCAAGTTCAGATTTCTTAAGTTCAGTCACATACCATGTTCTGAAGAGTGCTCTTTCATTAAACTACACAGTGTTAGGGAATATTTTGCTTGATTTTTGATGAACACTGTAAGGTGGAATTTTTTTTTTTTTTTGGTTTGTTTTTGTTCAGTGTGAGTCTCATGAGGTTCTTTTAGACACCACTTTTAAAATTTTATCTTGCTGTTATTTGAAATGTGATAGTGGGTTACAGAGACACATGAGCCCGGTCAGATCTGGATTCATCTGATGAGACACTGAAGCAAGAAAATGGAGAATGCTGAGAAAAAGAGAGCCTGAACAGACTGAAGAACTGGACTTTTCCTTAAGAGGCACTATTTATAAATTGCTTTAACAAAGCATGTATTGAGCCTTCATTTAACTTTCAGATTGTCATCAATTATCAATTTATTTATTGTGCTTTCTAGAATCTTATTCAATAAACATTTATTAAGTACCAGCTTCATACCAAGCTATTAGGCGCTAGGAATACAATGATGATTAAATTATGGATTCTGGCCACGAACAGCTCACACTATACTGAAGAGGTCAGATGTGTTTGAAATATGTATGTTACAAGATAACACAGTTAATGCAATGATAGAGGCCATCACAGGTGCTACATGAATATAGGCCTTCTAAGTCATATACATTTAGAAAGAAAAATGGATAGATGCAAAATATTTGTATAACATCCATTTTTAAATATACTAAACTACTGCATCCAGGGAGAGTCCAAAATCTAGTCAATTATAATAAATACTAATTTTCTTCTAGGGAAAGGTAAAATATGAGTCATATAAAAGTAAAGTATGAGTCATATAAAGAAGATCAACTTTTTTCTATTTTCTTTCTTTTTGGATTTGGGTCAGGCTGTGTGCCATGTTGCACAGTGCATCTGCTGGCTGTAATTGTGATTCAGGAGAATTCTGAGTTAAGCTGAAAGTGGCCTTGTTCACTCCATCAGCTGAGTTGGGCCAAAAACAAAACAAAACAAAAAAAACCACCTCACAGAATCCTTATCATTTGGAATTCCCTCACAACTCATGTCTGATCCAAGTGGGTCAGTCAGTCCTCATATACTGTTTGAGATATTTCTTTGAGCTGACATATCTTTATGTACCCTGGAGTGAATTCTAGAAATCAGTTCAACTTTTATGGCTTGTGACTAGTATTCTGCTAACCTTCTGGAGTGATATGATGTGACATAAAATTGCTAAATCCTCCAGGCCTGAAATATATGTAATTAGACTATGTTTATGAGATGATTGAAAACTGAGCTGAAAAAAATATTCAAGTAAAGAAATATTCACAATAATTAATTTTTCTACAAAGACAAATATTCCAATCTTACATGTAGAAGTCTTAATGCATGTATAGGCATTGATGTGGCAAAATTGTATGGTGAGCTCACAGATAAAAACATTTTGATATAAAAACAGACCCATCTTAGGCAATTAAGGCAAATGGGACCTGGCCAAGAACAAATAAAAACATGGTTTGGAATGTAAAAAATGCTAAATTAATTTTTAAATGAAACACATTTCTATGAAAGTCACAAGAATTTTGAGGAAGCACGTTAATTTTTTAAATATATTCTTTGGGCAGTGCTTACTTTTTAAAATTAAACCCAATACGTTTTTAACACTTCATTATAACCATTGCATTGTTAAAGGATAGGAACTTTAAGCTTTTTTAATGGCAGTAGGAGAAGGGGAGAAAAGGGGACAGATAAGGTTGATGATAAACCTCTGGGCAGGTTAGAAGTGTTGCTGGTGATAACATCTCTGAAAAGGAAAGAGAAAAAGGGCTGCTGTGGACTGTGCCTCATCTGCCTGGGATTGCAGATGACCTGAGGTAACAGGAACACAGTAGCAGTAAACCTGCTTTATTCAGGTAGGTTGTGTCTGAGCTTTTGGTTGGCACTCTTTGATTTTTAGATTTCTAATCTATACATCCAAAAATTCACCTTAGTGTTCTTATAGAAGCAATAAATAGGCAAATCTGGAGAATCTTTCTGTCTCTCCCACCGTTAATCTCTAAAACATTTTTTGAAATTCTTTTCAGTTCCATGCTGAAGAACTTGGGTACCACAAGTAAATCTATAGATTAAGAATTGGCTTCTCAGCAAGAAGCAAGCATATGGATTATTTCTACATTGTTTTCTTTTTAAATGCTTAGAACCTATTGTATTAGAACCTATTGTTTCAATACAATAGGTTTTTTTTCAAAACGAAGAAAAGTTCACAAAATTTCTACTTAGGTTTCTCAAAACCCTTAGACATTGATCATTACAATGAGAATTTTTTTAAAATTATTTCTGGAAGCCTATAAAGAAAGTGACGTACTATTATACAAGAGAAATATCAGACTGTGGCATCAGATAAGAGGACGTGGGTGATGGGACTTTCAGAGCATGGCTTATGGGTCTCCATTTTGGTCAAACCAAGTACTAATAGACCACTCATTTCCACTTGGCAGTTCTCTTGACACTAGATGAGACTATTGAAAAGTGTCAGACAGAAATAGATGGAAAAAGCACTACCCTCACCCACTGAAGTATGGGACCAAAAGAATTTGCTTCTTTTATTTTTAAAAAATCTTTTACTTTAACCAAACTAAGAGGTAAACCAAGGAGAGGAAATACTCCAAATTTAGGTTAGAAAGTCAGCGTTAAGCTATGTAAAAAATGAGAACTCAGGATGGGATCAAGAAATTCAGTGAAATAAGGTAACTGCATTACTCCAAGAAAATGGCCATAAACAATTGTCATTTAGCTTCACATGAGATCCGTATTTCCAGTAGGCATTTTGGTTGAGAATTTCTAAGCAGCAAGATTTAATTTTACCTTTGTTACCTTTTTCTCTCTGTTTTATCTTTAAAAAATTAGAATGAATAGTTTAGTTTTTAAAACTAAAACTATATACCATGTCTGGCATTTTAATTGTAAAGGCCAAGGGAAACAGACATTTCAGTTAAACATAAATATTTTCTTGGTAAGGTCAGGGTAATGCAAATTAAGATGCACAGATATATCTCCTTTGAGGAACCACAGACCTCAAATGTAAAGGAAACCAAAATTTCTTAGGAAAAAATAAAAGTCTTTTCAGAAATAATTTGTAAATAAGAAAGAGACTGCCTCACTCATTCTTAACTAAAAGAAAAAAAAGTGACACAAGTGCCTTAATCATGAGCAGTAGATGAGAGACATATGAGGTTAGAAAATGTTCTCTTCTGGTGAAATTTAACAATATTTATTAAACATCTATTATGTCACAGGCATGTTTCTAGATGCTCAGGATATGTAAGTACTAGCAAAACTCAGCTTTTGGTCTTAAGAAGCTATTGAGAGAAATCAGTATGACATAATACAGTTAAGTGATGAAATGATAAGTGTTTTAATACAGGTATACAGGGATTCTGTGGAAGTACCTATGAAATTAAAAAATTTGTGGGAGACTTCATAATGGCAAAATGTGCCTTCAGTCTTGAAGGGCATTCATGGTGGACAAGGGCATAATTCTAATCACAAAATCAGCAACACTAAGACATGGGGGTAGAAGAGAACTGGCAACATGCTAGAAAACATCAAGGATGTTTCAGAATGCCAGAAATAGGAGAGTGGATGTGCTTCAGAGAAGCAAGTGTCCAGATGATGAAGCATCTTGTCAGCCTGTGTAGGATAAATTTAAGCATTATTAACGGTACCTCACTGAGAAACTTTAAGCCAATGATGAATGAGAAAATGAGCCATAGGAAGGGTTATAGAAGGTTATGATCAGAAACAGGAAAAGTAAATAGATGGTCAATAATGTGATAATCAATGAGAGTGCATATAAGAATTTGAATTAAATTAGTGCTGGTGGGATTGGAGATGGGGGAAGGATATAAGATATTTATTTTGAAACACAGGTAGGTCACTCAGTGCCCCACAGTTCATGCAAAATTCCCATCCTCATGAAAGTTACATTTTAATGAGGTAATCATATAGTTACCAAACACCTAATTAAAATATTAAATTTCATATGATTAAATATTAATTTATATTAAATTATTAAATCTTGCATTTCATATATGAAATAGCCAAAATAATCTTGAGAAAGAAGAACAGAGCTGGAAGACTCACACTCTCTGACTTCAGACTATACTACAAAGCTACAGTAATCAAAACAGTATAATACTGGCACAAAAACAGACACAGATCAGTGGAACAGAATAGAGAAGCCAGAAATAAACCCACACACTTACGGTCAATCAATCCATGACAAAGGACACAAGAATATACAATGGAGAAAAGACAGTCTCTTCAATAAGTGGTGCTGGGAAAACTGGACAGCTACATGTAAAAAAATGAAATTAGAACATTCTCTAACACCAGATACAAAAATAAACCCAAAGTGGATTAAAGACCAAAATGTAAGACCAGATACTATAAAACTCCTAGAGGAAAACAGGCAGAACACTCTGACATAAATTGCAGCAATACTGTTTTGGATCCGTCTCCTAAAGTAAAGAAAATAAAAGCAAAAACAAACAAATGGGATCTAAATTATGTAATATAGTTACTCAGGTCTGTAATGAGAAAATTATATAAAAATTATACATCAGTATGTTACTTCCCTACAGAGCTTCATTGAAGAACTTCCCTGCCCTTGTGCTCCATTAAAATAACACTTTTGTAGTGTATATTTAAATGATCCGTAGATATATGTCTATATATTATAGTTAAGTGTGCATGTATGTTATGTTATATTATCTTAAATTACTCTATTTTTCAATTCCTCTTCCTTTTAAAACAAACTTTCCTTTAGAATTCTTAGGTTTCAAAAGCAAGACCTGCTCCAGTTGTAAACATATGCTAAAAAGGAATACACAAGCCTGAAACAAAGAGGCTTACACACTGTTTCCCAGTAGCAAGAACTTTCTAGTACCACAGCAGTCTGTCTTGGAAAAAGGTCTTTTTGATTGTTTTGGTCCTTTGCTCTTTATTCAAGATTGATTACTACCGGATCTTTCCTAGGGTGCTGTTCACAATGGTTTTAAATGACTCAAGCTTTGGCACCCCCTCACTAAAGTATTTGCTTTAGTGAATTTTAAATTTCTCTTACAGAGACTACAACTGTCTCAGAATCAAACTGCTTTCTGTAGTAATTACTGAGCACATGGTACAATGGGAGTCCTTGACATTCATTAAAAAAAGTGCAGGGGGTGGGTGAGGAAAAAAAAGAGTAAGAAAAATTAATCACAAGAAATTAGCATGTTTAAGTAAATCATTATAGTGCTCAGGAAGAAAGATCTGACAGAGACACTCAGAAGGAATCAGCCTCCAGGTTCAACCAAGTTGGAGTTTTGCTTATCACTTCTCATTCTTCTTACACAGGCTGACGCACTAAACCATTTTTCCTTATATACTTGCAGGAAGGGCCATTTTTATTAGGTTTCCTCCATTTTAAAATGCTCTCTGATGCCATGAGAACTTGATTAAATTGCTACCCATTCTTAAAGGGAAAAGGAGTTTTAATCTTCAAGGAAAAAACAGTGATCATACACTTACTGCAATGTAATATGCTTACAAAAACCCAAGCGTTCCACAGTCACAGGAACCTGAAGCTTTGTGACAGAATTATTAGCAGGTAAGTTGATTTTGCAGAATGTTTACCTGATTGAATGGCTTTTAAACAACACTGTAACACAATATTCTGGTCACATAAAATTATATGCACAGCTACCCTCCATATAAACAGCAATATTTACTACTCTCCAAATAAACGGCACTGATAAAACAAATAAAAAATATAATATGGGGCCTATATTAGTTGTGAATTCATCCAAAAATCAAAATTATTTAAAAATGTTTGCAGAAGTATAAACTGTGGGTTTTTTCCTCAATATTTTACCTTTACTTATTTTTCTTTAAAAGGGCACCTCTTTTTTTTTTTTTTTTTTTTTTTTTTTTGTGCGGTACGCGGGCCTCTCACTGCCGTGGCCTCCCTCGCTGCGAAGCACAGGCTCCGGACGCGCAGGCCCAGTGGCCATGGCTCACGGGCCCAGCCGCTCCACGGCACATGGGATCCTCCCAGACCGGGGCACGAACCCACGCCCCCCGCATCGGCAGGCGGACTCTCAACCACTGCGCCACCAGGGAAGCCCATAGGGCACCTCTTTTTTCAGTTCAAAATGAGTTTTTATTTTACCAGCCCAACTCATGTCTTTTTATAATGAATTTTAGAAACACATCAGAGTACAAATATTTATTTTGTTCTACAATGATGCTTTCTACATTTATCAATTAATAATTTGATCCTTTTAGCAAGCAGTTATTGAAGAAAACCAAGAGCAGTACCAGGCACTATTCTTTTTGAGCCATTATCCTTTTGGATACAACATTTATTTCTATAAGGGGCATTTAAAAAAATATCTTGTTTGTGTACTACTGTATGAATTAACTTTGATAAACTGAAGTATCTAGTATATTTACTATTTTAACATGATACTGAGATTATGATTCATAGTTTTATCTCTATGGTATGAATGGCATCTATTCTTGTCAGGGCTTGAACTATTTGATCCATATGTTCAAATATATTAATTCCATAGACAGATTTTCTTTTGGTATAACAGAGACTGCCAGCAGTTTATCAAAATCTCTGTCTTCTTTTTCCTCAGCACACAGTAGGATTACATCTCCTAACCTCCCTTGCAGTTAGATGTGGTCACATGACCCAGCTCTAATGGAATGTGAGAAGACGTCACATGTTCACTGCCAAGTTTCACTCATACACATTTCCATGTGCTCCTCCTTGGTCTTTGCCCTTCTGCCAGCTGGATGGAGACAATAACAAAGCCACAAATAAAAGGAGTCTGGATACCTAGTTGACTATGAAGAGGGAAGACAGCTTCCCAACCCAAACACTAAGCTAGGACTGTTACATGAGCAAGAAATAAAGTGATAACACACTTCTGAATCTACTTGTCTTAGCAACTAGCCAATCCTAACTAATATACTTGGAGAAAAGTTTGAAGAACTATATAATGAGATTAGAAAAAAAAAAAGGATGAGACTAATAGAAGCAACAGGGTTAAATGAAACAAATTTCAGTAACTCTCCTCCATCTGTTGCCCACACAGCAAATCCCGACAGCACTAGGACAGTCCATGGGTGTTGGAATGGGAGAAGGGAGAGAGTCAACGGGAGGCAAGAGCATGTCCTGCTGCTCTTCCTAAATTACCTTCTTCATGCCCCTCACCTTTTCTGGTATGGATGGTGCAAAGAGCCCAGCCTTCAGGTTGATCCTATTCTAATGCCTGCCTTGAGGCCAAGGTGGAGACAGAATTTGCAATCATTTTCAGAGAATCTTAGGATAGTTTGATGTTTGCCAAGGACAAAGTGAAAGCACTGCCTTTCCTGAGATGATAGAAGACTTTACACCTGGTCTATTTCCTGTCTCCACAGTCCTTCTTCATCCTCCCTTACTGTCTTCACTTTATCTTAGAACAGGTGGCCCTTGCTTTTGTTAATATTAATATCTCCACTTGTTCTTTAGCAGATCTTCTCCCGCCTCCTCCAAAGCTTTGTTTCCTTAAATATTCCCTTTTGGAATCACAGTGTCAGCTTCCTCCTTCCTTCTGACTATAAACATACTCTTTTTTCTTATCCACAACAAACAAACAATCACACACACAAGAGAAATGACAATTAAAAAACAACTACCATCATAAAACCTATTTTGTAAATCTGCTACCTTGGGCTAGAGCTCATTTGTTTTTCACCTCTTTAACCCCTCATTTACATACCACCTACTCACTCTTTCAATCATTATTTACTCATTATTTATTGTTGTTATTAGCTATTGACAATTTATTAAATATTCATTTGTTTCACACTGAATAACACGTTTCTGGAGGCACAAATATGATGAAGACAAAACTTTTGCCTTTGAGGACTTCACAGAGCTGGGGAGAAAGACAGATGAAAATAAGTACACAACAAGGTGATTTTTCTGTAGTCTAGATATACCTAAAGGGCTATGAAAGTGCCTCCTGCCTCAAAAGGTACAATTAATACTACTTTTCAGGCTGGAGAAGAAAGCTTCATAGAAGGAATGACATTTGAATTGAAAAGATGTAAGCTTTTGTAAGCCAGACAAGAGGAAAAAGAGTATTTAGGCAGGAGCTGCAGAAATAACAAAGGCAATAAGTAATATGAGAAAAACATGGTGTACAAAGAAATAATTAAGTTGAAGAAACAACAAGTAGTCTACTGTGGTTAGAATGAAGGAAAGGCAATTGAGTAAGAGACAGGGATTGAAGATTGTCCAGAAGTGGCTACTTAGAGCCCTAGTTTGAAGGGTCTTTAGTGAGTTTGGACCTTTATATTATAGAAAAGTTTTAAATAGGGAAAAGAAGCGATATGATCTATATGAAAAAGTCACATGATGGAGAGTCAGGTTATACAAGAGTCAGGAAGAGGGAAGCTCATCAAAGGCCATTAAAAGCTTCAGGTAAATGTACTGGAGGTCCATACTGAGGGTTAAGAGAGTCCGGCACTTGCATTATGAAGTACCTCAGGGACCATAAAATAATTTTCCCTCTTCTGCTTAAGCAAAAAGTAGACTTATTGACTTTGACTCCTTCCCCAAATTGACTGAGAAAAGGCTACAGCAACAGGTCTACAGAATTTTCTAAAGGCAAACATCCAACAAGATTTGGCTTTTAAGACCTCCCACAGTAAGCCTCCCTTATTAAGTGACTTGTAGTCATGGCCAAATAAAAGAACTAAATGCATAATAACTATTACTTATTCTAAGCATTAGAAAAAGTGCTCATCAGCACCCAAGTTTTGTCTTTTCCTATCTCCATCTGGCCAAACTGTTAAAAGGCAAGACTTAATAACAGCACCCTCATGAACGAGAACTAGAGCCTTTTGGAGCAGGTGGTGCCCACCTCTGCCTACAGAACTGCAGCCCAAACAATCTGCTCGGAATTGCAGAGAACTCAGTAGAATGTGCTTATGACTCAGCCTGTTAAGTAGGAGGACTGTTATTGTTATTTTAACTCCTGCCAGAGTATGTGGGCAATTCTCTCTCTTTCTGTCTTGAGTTAACCAAGAGACATCCCTCTTCAAAACCTCACCCCAGAATAGGTTCTTGCTCAGTTAGAGCCAGAACAGTTTGGGGTCTGGGTATGACTGCCAGCTGATAGTGCAGATTAGAAAAGGCTTTCATGAAGGGAACATCTGATATCCTAATTTACCAATAGAATTTTATTTTTAGAATGTTTAATCTGCCTTTAAAATTATTCACACAGAGTGCCATAGACCAGAGCTGAATGCTGATGAGACAGTAATCAGCACAAGTCAAGGTACTTATTTTCGGAAAGGATGGTGAAAATACCAGGGTTTCTTTCTTTTTCCCTTAACTCTTAGGGTATTGTGGTCCTACTGTTTGTCTTTCTCTTGCCAAATGTTCTCAACAGTGTAAACATTCATCAAGGGCTGCTCCTAAGGAATACTGTAAAAATGAAACAAAAAAATCAGCCTATTTTACAGAACATTGTCTTAAAGGATAAACTTCACCCATCGATGTACGATGAAAAGATGTAAATCTATTCTGAAGATAAAGCAAAATCTAAGCAATGTCAGGTTGTGGCAAGTCTTATTATTATGTAGACAAAAGATGGTGTGGAAAAGGAAAATAAATATGTTCTGCTTTCAAAATGGTTTTCTCATTTCCACTCAGCTAATTTTTCTGTTTCTGGTGCTATAAATTAAGATTCAAGATTACGTATCAGTAGAATAAAATTTTGTCATAATGCTATAAAATCATGTGTCAAAAAGATGCAGGAAAGCTCCTCAGCATTCCAGAAGTGAGGGACTCTATTAAGACAAACTGAAAGAATCCTGAAAAGGGCAACAACCATCACTAGTGTGCGTGAAAGATAGCATGCGTATTCCAAAGTAACCTTTGCATACCTCTCTAGTCCTTCAAAAAGTGAGGGTCCACCAAGGTAGAGATACCATTCTAGACACAGCTCAGAACATCACACAGTCTCTGCCCTCAGTGGGGAAAGAGAGGATGTTGAGATGACATGAGGGAGGTAGAAGATGTCAGCTTATATAGCACCTTGCTGGCCACAACAGGAGTGTGGGTTTTCTTCTGACTATTAAGGGCAGTCATTGGTGGATTCTGAACAAAAGAGTCATATCAACTGATTTATAAAAGATCAGACTATGTGAACAATACATTATACAAGAGCAATATTGAGCACAGGAGGCTACTGCATTCACTAAAATGAGAGAGAGTAGATTCCAATGATACAGGTAAAGACAATGAGAAATGATTAGTTCTGGACAGAGATGAGCTTGTTACTGTTATTATCTGAAATGAGGCTTAAGAAGGTTAAATAATATGCCTCTAATAGGTAGTGGAGGCCAGAAATAAAGCAACCGTCAGGGTCGTTTACTACGCTTTAAATGTCTACATGGGACTTTTGTGTCAAAAAGATGCTGATATTATATGAAGTAGTCAGACTTAAATGTTAGAGAGATATAACAACCTTTATACTAAGAACTACATGTATTAGGTTTGAAAAATTCAATTCTAAATTTTACAGAATTAGTAATATTAGCACATGATTATAAAGATTTTGTCATTTACAAAGCATTTTCACTCCTATTATCCCATTCAATGTTAGCATAGCAAAATAGAGATATCTAATAGTCATATTTATGATATCACTGAAGTGTCAACTACAAATTGGCACTTGCCATTGGCACTTGTTATCTACCTCTACAAGGATTAGATCAGGTACTGCAGCTGCTGATTTTCAACACCCCCTGAAAGGAGTTCAGGGTGGACAGCAGAAATGAGGCACTCTGTGCTCCAGGGCGGGGGGTGGCATAAACAGGCAGAACAGGTCTTCAGATAGTTAGATATTCTCAGGAGCCAATTTTATGAGCCCAATTCCTATATCTTCTCAGATCTAGAAAAGCAGTAAAATCCTTCATGGTGACTTCTGCTTCCCGTGACTAGCAGTAACCTGCACAAGACTAGCAGAAACCTTCTGTAAAAAAATATGTGCTTGATTGCATATATTCCCCCTTCACCAAAATCACATATATACTGACCTTCCCCGCTGCCTCCTTGGAGCAGTTTTTCAGAGCTATATGAAATGCTGTC
This sequence comes from Mesoplodon densirostris, assembly GCF_025265405.1. Taxonomy (NCBI): domain Eukaryota; kingdom Metazoa; phylum Chordata; class Mammalia; order Artiodactyla; family Ziphiidae; genus Mesoplodon; species Mesoplodon densirostris. The sequence goes on from NC_082668.1 coordinate 28,101,481, forward strand.
TCCCAGGCTGCAGTGCTCATTTTGCCCCAAATAAAACTTAACTTGCAACTCTCATGTTGTGCATTTTTTAAGTCGACAGAAGGAATCTTTGCCATTCTCAATAGTTTGTTTTCTTTTTTTAACATCTTTACTGGAGTATAATTGCTTTAAAATGGGGTGTTAGTTTCTGCTGTATAACAGAGTGGATCAGCTATACGTATACATATATCTCCATATATCCTCCCTCTTGCGTCTCCCTCCCACCCTCCCTATCCCACCCTTCTAGTTGGACACAAAGCACCAAGCTGATCTCCCTGTGCTATGTGGCTGCTTCCCACTAGCTATCTATTTTACATTTTGTAGTTTATATATAAGTCCATGCCACTCTCTCACTTCGTCCCAGCTTACCCTTCCCCCTCCCCGTGTCCTCAAGTCAATGCTCTATGTCTGCGTTTTTTTTCTGTCCTGCCACTAGGTTCTTCAGAAGCACTTTTTTTGATTCCATATATATGTGTTAGCATACGGTATTTGTTTTTCTCTCTCTGACTTACTTCACTCTGCTTGACAGTCTCTAGGTCCAACCACCTTGCTACAAATAACTCAGTTTCATTTCTTTTTATGGTTGAGTAATATTCCATTGTGTATATGTGCCACATCTTCTTTATCCATTCATCTGTCAATGGACACTTAGGTTGCTTCCATGTCCTGACTATTGTAAACAGAGCTGCAATGAACATTGTGGTACATGACTCTTTTTGAATTATGGTTTTCTCAGGGTATATGCCCAGTAGTGGGATTGCTGGGTCATATGGTAGTTCTATTTTTAGTTTTTTTAAGGAACCTCCATACTGTTGTCCATAGTGGCTGTATCAACTTACACTCCCACCAAGAGTGCAAGAGGGTTCCCTTTTCTCCACACCCTCTCCAGCATTTATTATTTGTAGATTTTTTTGATGATGGCTATTCTGACTGGTGTAAGGTGATATCTCATTATAGTTTTTTTTTTTTTTTTTTTGCTGTATGCGGGCCTCTCACTGCTGTGGCCTCTGCTGTTGTGGAGCACAGGCTCCGGACGCGCAGGCTCAGCGGCCATGGCTCACGGGCCCAGCCGCTCCGCATCATGTGGCATCTTCCCAGACCGGGGCACGAACCCGTGTCTCCTGCATCGGCAGGCGGACTCTCAACCACTGCGCCACCAGGGAAGCCCCCTCATTATAGTTTTGATTTGCATTTCTCTAATGATTAGTGATGTTGAGCATCCTTTCATGTGTTTGTTGGCAATCTGTATATCTTCTTTGGAGAAATGTCTATTTAGATCTTCTGCCCATTTTTGGATTGGGTTGTTTGTTTTTTTGATATTGAGCTGCATGAGCTGCTTGTAAATTTTGGAGGTTAATCCTTTGTCAGTTGCTTCATTTGCAAATATTTTCTCCCATTCTGAAGGTTGTCTTTTCGTCTTGTTTATGGTTTCCTTTGCTGTGCAAAAGCTTTGAAGTTTCATTAGGTCCCATTTGTTTCTTTTTGTTTCCATTTCTCTAGGAGGTGGGTCAAAAAGGATCTTGCTGTGATTTACATCATAGAGTATTCTGCCTATGATTTCCTCTAAGAGTTTTATAGGGTCTGGCCTTACATTTAGGTCTTTAATCCATTTTGAGTTTACTTTTGTGTGTGGTGTTAGGGAGTGTTCTAATTTCATTCTTTTACATGTAGCTGTCCAGTTTGTAGCTGTCCAGTTTTCCCAGCACCACTTATTGAAGATGCTATCTTTTCTCCATATTCTTGCCTCCTTTATCAAAGATAAGGTGACCATATGTGCGTGGGTTTATCTCTGGGCTTTCTATCCTGTTCCATTGATCTATCTTTCTGTTTTTGTGCCAGTAGCATACTGTCTTGGTTACTGTAGCTTTGTAGTATAGTCTGAAGTCAGGGAGCCTGATTCCTCCAGCTCCGTTTTTCTTTCTCAAGATTGCTTGGGCTATCAGGGTCTTTTGTGTTTCCACACAAATTGTGAAAGTTTTTGTTCTAGTTCTGCGAAAAATGCCATTGGTAGTTTGATAGGGATTGCATTGAATCTGTAGATTGCTTTGGGTAGTATAGTCATTTTCACAATGTTGATTCTTCCAATTCAAGAACATGGTATATCTCTCCATCACTTTGTATCATCTTTAATTTCTTTCATCAGTGTCTTATAGTTTTCTGCATACAGGTCTTTTTTCTCCTTAGGTAGGTTTATTCCTAAGTATTTTATTCTTTTTGTTGCAATGGTAAATGGGAGTGCTTCTTTAATTTCTCTTTCAGATTTTTCATCATTAGTATATAGGCATGCAAGAGATTTCTGTGCATTAATTTTGTATTCTGCTACTTTACCAAATTCATTGATTAGCTCTAGTAGTTTTCTGGTAGCATCTTTAGGATTCTCTATGTATAGTATCATGTCATCTGCAAACAGTGACAGTTTTACTTCTTCTTTTCCAATTTGTATTCCTTTTATTTCTTTTTCTTCTCTGATTGCTGTGGCTAAAAATTCCAAAACTATGTTGAATAATAGTGGTGAGGGCTTCCCTGGTGGCACAGTGGTTGAGAGTCCACCTGCCAATGCAGGGGACACGGGTTCGTGTCCCGGTCCAGGAAGGTCCCACATGCCACAGAGAGGCTGGCCCCATGAGCCATGGCCACTGAGCCTGCGTGTCTGGAGCCTGTGCTCCACAGCAGGAGAAACCACAACAGTGAGAGGCCCACATACCACAAAAAAAAAAAAAAAAAAAAAAAAAAAAAAGTGGTAAGAGTGGGCAACCTTGTCTTCTTCCTGATCTTAGTGGAAATGATTTCCGTTTTTCACCATTGAGAATGATGTTGAATAGCTTGTTTTCTCTCTCTGGGTAGATATTGTGCCTTCCTTCCTTTTCTTTTTTTTTTTTTTTTTTTTTTTTGCGGTATGCGGGCCTCTCACTGTTGTGGCCTCCCCCGTTGCGGAGCACAGGCTCCGGACGCGCAGGCTCCGGACGCGCAGGCTCAGCGGCCATGGCTCACGGGCCCAGCCGCTCCGCGGCATATGGGATCCTCCCAGACCGGGGCACGAACCCGTATTCCCTGCATCGGCAGGCGGACTCTCAACCACTTGCGCCACCAGGGAGGCCCCTTCCTTCCTTTTCTAACACCAGTCCCCTCAACTCTCATAAATGAATCCTAATAATATTGGTGGAATAAATGAATCTGCAATTTAGGTATCAAACAGGTTAAGTTTTCCCCATTCTTTTTCTGGTAGGAGTATAGCTTTGAAGTCTGAGAGAGATGAATTTGAATCTGGGCTCTGCAATCACTATATGATGTTAGTAAGTTACCCAACATATGTTGGCCTTGATTTCCCATCTGCAAAATTGCATTGCACTTTTGACCTGCAAGGCTTGCATCAAATCTTACATGTACTCATATTTGCTCAGCAAGGGTTAGTTTATCTCTTCTTTCTCTCCCAACTCCGTCAGAGTAGTAATTTACTCCCTTCAGAAAATAAAATGGTTATGAAATATTCTATGTCTATAAATATTATTATATATTGATATTTCTTTTACCTTAAATGAACTGTAAAATTAAATGTAGTGATAGAGAAAATTAGAAAAAAAATCCTTTTATAAAGTTTCTCTCATGATTTTTGAAGGGCATATGAACAGCTAACATGGGCCAAACAAGAGTGTTCTTCTTTTATGTATCTTTCAAATTTCAAGGGTAGTATTTACATTGTGTTTGGGAATAGTCAGTATTTCACCTATGGGGAAATAAAACAAATTTCAATATTGTGTTATGGCAAAAGCAGTAAAAAATATGAGTACCATTAGTTAGCAACATCCTTACAGCCAAATAAACAAAACAACAACAAAAAATCTTTTCTAATAGGAAAAATGAAACAAACAGAATTGGCATGATATCACATATTAAGATATTTGGATCTCTTATATAGAAATCTGGAGATGCTTTGAAAGCCATACTTAAACCATTTTAGCATTAAATCTTCAAAATGCTTAAAGTTATTTAGAAATAATAGTTAATAATACTGAGCACCGGATGACTGAAACACTACAATGAGTCAACTTTACCACAGAGTGAGTCAACCAGATCTTTATGTATCAATATGGATGAATCTCTAAATATAATGTTGGGTGAAGGCAAGGTGCAAAAGAATATCTGCAGTATGATGCCATTTATACAAACTTTCAAAATGTAAATGATTATATGGGATATTGTTTCATACATATGTCATTAAATTTAGGACATCATTAAACATAGGAAGGTTATATCATCTTCAGGATTATGACACATTTTAGGAAGAAGGGAAAGGTTTATTTCTTTAGAAAAGATTTCAACAAAGCTGAATGTTAGCATTTTTTTCAAATTCATGTGGCTGATACTCAGGTATTTCTTATAATATTTCCCATATTTCACTTCGGAAATTTTGTAAGCTTTCTTGATTAAAAATAAAATAATAAAGAAATAATGAAAAGAGAAAAGTGCTTACTGCTACAGAGGATTTAAGACTGAATATTCAGTACTTCCAGTAACAAGAGATTACATGAAAATGCAGCCTTCATTTCCTAGAATAAGAAATCATTCATCTGTACTCTTTCTGTAATATTGTTCTGCTTTTATCAGAGGAATTTTGAGTTCATAGATGTAACATGAAAGAAAATATTCTTTCTGCTTGTAAACTGAGCTAAAGTGTACACACTCCTTTATTTACTCATGCAACAACTGTAAAGTAACAAGTACAAACCTAAAATAAATGGTTCCCTGCCATCTCTTTGGGTAAGTGCATTGTCTTTTTTTCTTCCTTAATTAGAGAGAACCAACTCAACACAAACAAGAATCTGATGACTAGGCATTTCTACCACAACTAGCCTCGCAATAACAGCTGGGCTGACGTTCTTTCCAGTGCCTTGATCCCAGATCCCAGGATACAGCCTTGGATGAACTTCTATACCTACCTACCTCCTCTCTCTCTGCCTCATGCCCTTAATCTATAAAAGGAGCACCCTTATATCTACTCACAGGGTTGTTATACAGAATAAATGGTTTAGTTTATGTGAAGTAAGTCATGTAGGACCACAAATGGCACATAGTAAGTGTTGAGAAGACACTATTGGTATTGTTAACCATAGCAGGAGAGACAGGCTTAGTTCAATCCTCATTTCAGAGAAAGATTTTTTTCATTCATTTACTATGAAATCATTCAAAACATTATGAAATGCTATTTTAATAATCCTAAATCTATTAGCTGTAGAATGCATGTATATTTTTCCCTTATCAAAATGAATTGATACTTATTTAATAAAGAGTTTTTAAAAAATGTGGTTAACAAAGGTTTAGTTTCCACAATTGTGGGTAAACTCTTTTATTGTAGAGAGGATAGGGTCTTACCTATTCAAAGAAGTGGTAAAATGGTAAAGTTTGTTATATTGTGTTCTCAAAGGGTTGATAATATGTTCTTGTTTCTTTCTGTAAAAAAAAGAAGTTAGGAAATTAATAATTTAATCTCTGATCCATGTATATCAATTACATCATGTAGGTCAATACTAAATTCAACCCATGGCTTTATTCTTATATTGGGTAACTGAGACTATGAGATGAATTTCATGATGGTTCCTTATAGTCATACACTGAGCATTTACAAACAGCTAGGTCCTTTTCTGAGTGTTTCGAATAGAGAAGTGAAAATGCTAACTGTTGCAGACTTTTTCTTACTTTTTAGCTTCACTCCAGTGAAGCTTTTATAAAGAAAAAATAATATTTTAAATTGTTTTCATCTAATAAATAGTAGGCAATTGTATTCTCTCTCAAGAGAATATATTTGTCCTGGTAAATTGTTAATTACATCCAGTAAGCTTTAAAGGACTGGGCCTCTAGCCCAGTCTGCACTGATTCTGTACAGCACAGGATGGAAGGGAATTTTTTAACAACTAATTACATTTTCTGTCTAGAGTACTAAACTTATTTTGACATTCAGAATCCTAAAAGTCATTCTGGATTAGTAGTTCTGCTTAGAAATTCCACTAAAACAATACAAATTATTTCTTACTGAAATAAACACAATTACTAGAAAGCACTAGCTTTGTTTTGTACCTTAGAAGCCATTCAGGTGTACTTGCCCTCAATACATGAGTGTCCTTAAATGCAAGGGGCAGAGCTGAGGTTCATTTTCAAGTCCTGCTCTCTTACAATAGATGTCTAAATCTACACATCACTATGTGTCTCCACCAAGGCCTGTGTGATTTTCACATCTGGTAAAACAGACCCCATCCTGTTCTCAAGGAAGATGTTGCTCTACTAGTAAGGAGCCCTAAGAGTTAAACTGAGAGCTGTTAATTCTTCTTCAACGCCCAGAAGGAAAGGTAAACTTGGAAAGACATAAAGCAGGTGCCTCAGTTCTTCTCTGTGCTCCTTCAAAGAAAAATGTGTATATGGATATGAGCAGACAAGGTTTTGATTCAAAAGTGACAAACACTGACTGGGCCAGGACCTGTATTAAGTGCTTTTACATGTATTAGCTCACTTAATCTGTGAGCATTCACATACAATGTACAGTAGCAAACAAATCTATTAACGCATATTAAAGACAGAAAGGCTTAACATTTAAAAAAAAAAAGAAAATTCTGCAGGCATGAAGAAACACAGTAGAATTTTCCATTCCCTCAAATAACTTGATAGATACTTTAGGGAAAAAAAAAATGACTACCCAGACCTCTGTACACAGCTATTTTCTCCTTTAGTCCAGCTCAGTGGTTCTCAAATTTGGAATATATATAACATTATTATACAGAGTGCTATACACAATAACAAGACTCTATAATATAGAGTTCTATGCACAATAACAAGACTAAAGAACTTTTTTTCTTTTGCAAATCCTCAATAACTTTTATTAAATTGTTAATGATTTCAATAATTGGAAACAACATCAATAAATTAGTTAAATAAATGACAATACATTTGAAGACTAGAATATTTTGCAGCTTTTAAACAGTATCAACTAGCGTTATGAGTACTGGTATGAAAAGATAACCAAAATATAAAACAAATGTTTAAACAGAATGTAAAGTGAAAATAGCAAGCTGGAGAATACTATACATATAGTAAGACTAAAGAATTTTTAAGGGTAGTTTTGATCAAAAGGAAATTAAACCTTACAGGTTGATTTCAGAACAAAAAGAAAATGGTAAATCCTCTCTGGACCTTGTTCAGAAAGAAAGAGTTTTGGGGTAATTAATCAATGAATACTGAATAAAATATCATCCTTTATTTCTTCTTTAAGCTCCTTCTTTTCGTTAAATTCTTTAACGTGCATAGTTTTTTCACTTCATCTTCATGATTTTCAAATTAATGTGCACACACATATATGTGTGCAAGTACAAAATTATATATGTGTGCATGTATATTTTACTCTAGTAAAAATAAGAAAAATAGGAATTCTCTAAGAACAGGGGTCAGCTAACTATGGCCCATGGACCCAGTCCATCCTGATGCTGCCTGTTTTTCCAAATACAGCATTCTGGGCACACAGCCACGTCCATTCATTTCCTTGTTGTCTATGACTGCATTCATGCTCCACTGCCAGAGTGGAGTAGTTGTGACAGAGACCGTGTGGTCCTTTATATATTTATGTATCACCCCAAATATTTACTATCTGGTCCTTTACAGAAAATGTTTGTTTACACCTGCTATCAAGGAACGTGTTCGTCATTTGAGTAACACTAAAAACAATATTGAAAAATAATCCCGTCTTTTAAAGTTTTTCCAAAAATTAACTCAATAATTATATATGAATGAGAGAAATTCCAGCCTTAAACACTTAAAAACTAATTTCATTCCAACAGAACTGGAGAATTATTGGCCAAAGGATGAGATGATTATTTGAAAGTTGACCGTGCCCAGTACCTATTAGTCATAAAAATAATGCCCTGTTTACCCATCATCCAGACTTTTGTGTGTTTTTTCTGTTTGTTATAAAATTAAAATGACTATCTTTTTTCTAGACTTTATTTTATGAGAAAAAGATAAATGCCATCTGGGAATTATTATTATTATTATTATTATTTTAGTTAATTTTTTATTTGTTTTATTTTGGGCTATTTTGGGTCTTCGTTGCTGTGCGCAGGCTTTCTCTGATTGTGGTGAGCAGGGGCTACTCTTCGTTGCAGTGTGTGGGCTTCTCATTGTGATGGCTTCTCTTGTTGCGGAGTATGGGCTCTAGGCATGCGGGCTTCAGTAGTTGTGGCACACGGGCTCTGGAGCACAGGCTCAGTAGTTGTGGCACACAGACTTAGTTGTTCCTCAGCATGTGGGATCTTCCCAGATGAGGGCTCAAACCCGTGTCCCCTGCATTGGCAGGTGGATTCTTGACCACTGCACCACCAGGGAAGTCCCTGGGAATTATTCTTAAAAAGCAACTTATGACCTATTCCATAAGGCACATAAAATCGAATAGTCATTTTAAATTAACACAGTGCAGTTAGAGGTGATCATTTTTATTCCATACCAAAAGTTTTAAATTAACACAGTTTTTGTTAAGAATATTGTTTGGCACAATTTTAGTATTTGATATATTATATAGACAGGCTGCAACACCCCTAAAATAATATTAGCAAACACTTACACAGCACTTATTATGTGCCAGACAATGTTCCAAGCACTTCATATACATTAATTCACTTATTCCTCACAATCACCCTCTAAGGAGGCAACTGCTATTATCCCCATTTTACAGGTGAGAAAACTGAGGTCAAGAGACTTTAAATGCCCTTTTCAGCATGACACAGCTAGAAAGTAGTCAAGCCTTTCAGCCTTTATAGACCCTGAGAGTTGGTTTTAGATCTTCAACTCTGGTTAACGACAAGTTCAGACAAAGGCTTTGTGGCTTCTCTGAGAAGTGGTATTTCACCAATGGAAAATTGCAGCTTACTGGAAATACTTAGCACATCTATTATTCAGTATATTCAGCTTCTTGAACAAATTGAAATTTACTCAGCTGCTCCATTATTTCTATCAGGTTTGCTTATTCCACTTTCCAGAACTTCTTAGAGCTGGGTCTGAACATTGTCGAGAATCATGACTGACACCTGACAAAATCAACTGGTTGACAATGATGTTTAAGGGCTGCTTATCCATGATAGAGAACAGGATGTGCACTGGCATCAGAAAGTAAGATGTGTGAATCATTTAAGGAGGAACCCAAGACAAACATTCGTTCAGCTATAAACAAAATCAGCTTCTATCAGTTGGTTACTCAGATAAATAGGATGTGCAGTCAATGCACTTAGGCTGCATATAATACATGTCTGGCTGTGGTATATTTATATGCAAGTTATGTGACACCTACAGGGTTGACGTTAGAATGATAAATTCATGCAGACTTTCGGAATCTCATGAAGAAAATATTGCCAAGGCGTGGTTTTCCCGACTGATATAAGAACCCAAGTTTCATTAAGCAACAAAGTAATGATGAAACCTTTCCTGGATTGCCAGACCAGGATATACTTTTCACTAACCTTTGAAATACATTCTAGCATTAGGTATCATTTGGTTATTTTTCACATTTTGACAGTCTTTGTTAGGTAACCTAAACGCTGAGATGCTTGAAGTTGCTGGAATCCTGAATAGCATTTCTGCCGGCTAAGCTTAACCTCACTGGCTAGCGTTAGCCTACTCGGTTAGCTCTCAAATAAACAATATTAACATCGTTGTCCACATCTATCAATCTGCTTTATGAGGTTTTGAACAGTTCATGTAATTCAGTGCACTTGTCCAGGATAACAAGATTTCAACTAAATTGCCAATACCGCTGGGAAAATATCCACAGTCCAAGCAGTCTTTAAATAGGAGAGCAGCTACCAACATAAACCATTTAGTCGAACATACTACTAAACCATTTCTATTCCCTAAAGGTTCAAAAGCAGTTCATTAGCACTGGTTATTTGTGAGGAGCTGAAAGTCACGGTGAACCAAACTCACTGATAGTTGGACAGATCAGAGAAAAGATCTTCCTTTCTTAGTGCTTTTGCCAAAGTTCTTTTAGGAGAACAATATGTTTCTTGCAAAGGAAACATGCTTAAAAATATACATTGGGAAGAACTAAGGACAGTTAACACAAACCCTATTCAGAACATATGGTCTCCAGTTGACCAGAGAATCTAGGTAAGATAGACAGTAAGAATTTCTCCTTTTAATCCCCAAACCTGCTACTCCAGGCTATTGCCAAGGACTAGCTGACTGCATGAAGGTGACAACAGAAATTATCTAGTCTTGCCCAAAGAATCTCAACATAATTCAGGGCAGTAAAAATAGGCTACAAATAGGTGAAGGGTAAAGGACTGGATTAGTCGGAAAAGTCAGTCAAGTTTCTGAGTCTTCACAAAATAAAGGTTTATATACTGTTCATACAAATCCTGATGTGAGCAGGGTAACTCTCCTGGTGGAGACCCAGTAAGCTGACTGTATTCTTCTCATTGCTCAACTAACTCATGGCCTCAAGATTGCTGCAGCAGGAGAGGAAGCCATCTGGAGGGCTGTGCATTGGTTCCTCCATGCTTTAACATGGAAGGGACACACTTGACTGCCTCTCACAGCCTCCTGGACTGAACCAACAACACGGCTCTGCCTCAGTGCAAGGCACTGAGAAACAGGGAAGACACATGGAGGTTTGCTGAGCACTACGAGTCTCCATTGCACGAGGGAAAAAGGCACGATGAGATGCCCAGTGGCTGTTTTAGGGCCCTGTTTAGATTCCTTCCTTGTTGAGAAGTGTTGAAAAGAAATAATGCTCAGTGATATCAGCTAAAACCTTGTTTTGCTAAATTAACACATGCTGACCCTCACTGTGTGTGTGTGTGTGTGTGTGTGTGTGTGTGTAAATAAATAAATAAATAAGTAAATATTTTATTTTCTTAACATGAATTGGCACTGCAATATAGAGAACGTTGGGGAGCAAGAGGGCACCTGTCAGTGTTTTCACTTGCTGATGTATTGCACTGATGTTTTCTGCTCAGAATCAGATGCAGCTGAAGAACTAACTAACTTCTTTGCTTGACAGAAAGCCACCTGTTCATTTGTTTCTAATTTTTATGCAAACACTAATCATTTTTAAAATGGTAGAATAAGTTAATGCAGATGCTCAGGTTCATGAGGTGTAAGGGAAGGGACTGGGTGGGGAGGGGCACAAAGGAAACAAGGCTGCCACGAAGCTTATCGTGCCAGATGTCACATAATGATTTTACTCTCATGTTCAAAACTTTTCTGTCAAAGTGATAAAGACTAAGTTTCTTGGCCTGGCCTCAAGGGCTTCCATACTGTGACTATACGTTACTTTTTCAAGGTTATCCCCAACTTTCTACCATCACAAGCGCTCACAGCTTCTTAGACTAGTTATTTTGTAGACCTATTAATTGCTCTTTTCATTTCACCTTCATATTTTTCTTCTTCCCTTCTGCAAAGTCCTCTTCTTTCTCTTTTCCGTGTCTTCTTGCCTCCCTGCCTCCCTCTCTTCTCTCCCTTCCTTATGCCCTCTAGGTTTGGCAACACCTTGTGGAACTGAAGCCCTCTTCTCTAAGATCCCCCCCACCCCATCACCTCCAAGAATGCCCACTGCTGCCTGGTTCTTGTTTTTATCACTTATTTGGCATACATATGAACTACTTTGTGTTGTTACTTAAGCTTATTGAAATGGAAACAAGTTCACATCCCCACCCTTTTTTCTGCTTTATTTCAATTCTAGAAGTCATTGGTTTCTATCAAATATACGAATTCTTTTTTTCATAGTATTTTGAGTTCAAAACAAATACAAATGAAGGACAAAAAATATTAAGCCATATAAGAATATACAATGCACTTCAAGTAAGGCTGCCATATTATTAAATTGTCTCAAGAGGTATTAGCAATTTACACTTCTATTTCCTTACACCATCAGCAGCACTGTGTCCTATTAATTTGTTTAATGTCTGTCCCACCTCACCTCAACTAATCTGTTAGCTCTAGATGGCCAGAGGCCATTTTCTTTTGTATGTACTCTCTTTTGTATTACTGTACTCCCTGGTTGGGAGCAAGTACTTAATAACTATTCATCAAATGAATGAAAAATTGAAGTATGTACTCCCAAAATGGAAAAGTATGCTGATACTTTAATTGTGAGTATATGAACTCCTCTGTTTCAAGCAATGAAATCTCCTTATCTACCTGGCTTACTGCTTCCCTGATTTGAAAGTGGGTTCAATGAATGAAAGAATGATGGCAGTTTATTTCCCTAAACATTCTGGTTAGAACTTGGTTAAATTAGATCTTTGAAATAAAAATAACACAGACTTTAGATACGGAAGCTGTTTTGGAACCCTGGCCTATCACCTACTGGCTGTGGAATACTGGGCAGAACTTCTGACTTTTTGGATCCTCAGTTTTATCATCAGTAAAATAGAGATTATCAATGCTATTTCCCTTACAGAGCTGCTGCAAGAATTAAATAAAATCATCTGTAGAAAAGTGCTCTGACAATTGTAGGAAATTGTGATGTGTCAATATCAGTTTTCAAATAGTATTTCTTCACCCCTTAGCACAACTACATACACTTGCGAAGAGATTATGTATTAACTTGAACAAACTTCATGCCAATACAAGATTTCTTAGCTTCAACTCTTCTCTTTACTTTTGCTTAGCTGCCAAATCCCTTTTGTAAGTTCCTAGGACACAGGATGTCTTTGGGAAGGACTGTGTCAGATAAAGAAAGAATCTCATTCACTAACAGCCCCAAGCTCACCTGCTGGGAGCCATCTGTCAACCTGCAGCAGCGTATAGAGATTTCACCAGGAAGGCATTTGGCTGAACCCGGGTGACAGCGCACCAGGCTATTTCTGAGGTCACACTGAGCACTCAAGTTCCAGCTGTGGCCTAAAGAAATAAGAATTCAGCCCACTGATGATGTTCTTTGCCTGAGCTTCTGCACTCTCTGAGGATGACATTCTTGACTGCTGTTATCATTTTAAAAGGCATGCATTTAGAAAAGAAGACTCCACCGGAGAGAGGAAAATACATGCTGTGCTATAGTCATCTGACCAGAAAAATAAAATTCTGGCAAATCTACTTTTCATCCGAAGAGCTGAAAGCTCTGGAAGCAGAGGGATCTCATCAACTTACTGGAGTGTTGGGGAGGAGTTTACAATTAAGGGTGATCTCCAGCTGATTCAGGTCCTTCATCTTTTGCTGCATATTGTTCAAGAGGCAACCTGTGATAACTTAATGAGCACAGAGGAGACTAAGTTGCCACCCACCCCTCCCCCTTCTGTAATGCTAATTTGAAATATCTTTTTTTCCTCCTCAAGTTATTTTCTTAACAGTGGCAGCCGAAGTTTTATTACTAAAGAAATTGCCAGTAATGACCTATTTTAAAAAGTGAAGATTTCTTAATGGAGTGAGAATATTACTTGCTTGCTGAGAAAATGTATCAAAATAAAAGCTAGCCTTGAAAGGTATCTGAATCTACTATATTAGCACTCCAAGGTGTTCTGGAAATTCTATAACCATATTTATTCATGCATGATATGTCCCATCAATAATCTTAAAATTATTAAAACACACAAGGATAAATCATTAAGATTTCACCAAACAAAAGGGGAGGACTTGGCATGGAGATGCTATTAAAAAAAAAAAAAAAAAGAGTTTCGGGGCTTCCCTGGTGGCACAGTGGTTAGGAATCCTCCTGCCAATGCAGGGGACATGGGTTCAAGCCCTGGTCCGGGAAGATCCCACATGCCGTGGAGCAATGAAGCCCGTGTGACCCAACTACTGAGCCTGTGCTCTAGAGCCCACGAGCCACAACTACTGAGCCCAGATGCCACAACTACCAAAGCCCACGTGCCTAGAGCCTGTGCTCTGCAACAAGAGAAGCCACTGCAATGAGAAGCCCATGCACCGCAACGAAGAGTAGCCCCCGCTCGCCGCAGCTAGAGAAAGCCCGCATGCAGCAACGAAGAACCAATGCAGCCAAAAATAAATAAATATATTAAAAAGAAAAAAAAGAGTTTGCCTCCCTATAAATAGGAGGCAAAGGAGGAGGCAGATCATCTGCTGGGGAGCTCTTTGAAGTGTTTTCTCCCCCTCTTCTATTATTCTGTTGGTGGCCATGTAATTTCCCTCCTTTCTGTTCTTTTCAGGAGGGTGTTCTATTATTATGCTTTATTTAATTGGCTTAGATTTAAGTAAATAAATAGACACCACTGAGTTGAAGGGCAGTGGAATGGAGGGAAGAGGAGAGCAGAGATCAACACAGGAGGAGGGACACAGAGAGATAGGGACTGCAGGACTGGAGCCAGATAGCAGAGAACCCAAGCACTGCATGTTAGTGAAAGGCTTTTATCTAAAGCTCCTAGTGGCCACTTAACATTTATAATCAAGCCATATGTGTCTGATTTATACAGAAACATATGAAAATAAGATTAAAGTCTAAGCATTAAAAAAAAACAGCAAGTGAGCCAATGAGATTGCAAATATTCCAGCTGCTCTGATTACTGTTGTTCCAAAGGAAATGTGAGGGCTGCTGATGCCTTGCTTGGGCTCTCCTGGGACCACATCAGCCATCTTTGGTATTTGCAGGCACAGAAGTTTGCTTCAGAGGTAAGGTTTTACCCTCACACTCTGAGAGTGGTTTTTAGAGCTACTCTAGGCCAATGAAGAGGCAATAGTCTTTAAATAAAATTATTGCAACTTTAAAGGTGTATAACTGGATCACTTTGCTGTATACCTGAAACTAACACAACACTGTTAATCAACTATACTCTGATATAAAATAAAATTTTTTTTAATTTATTATCTTTTTAAAATTGTGGCTTACCATAAGTACACTAAGAAGTCTTGGAGTCTTAGGGTGGTCTAACTCCACGTGCCAGTCTACTCTCCGCCCAATTCCACTGACCACCCCCATCTCTCAGGATCTTCCTAACACAGTGAAGTCCAGCAGCCTGTCCTGTGAGTACCCCCTGCACCTAGTGACTGGCATTATGTCATCTTTAGCAGAGGCTTGACTTCAAAGACTTTAGAAGTACCTTCTTAATGAAGGAGCCCAGATCCTACAGGACAGTGGTTTTGTTTGTTTAATTTATTAATGATTTTACTTTTCCCATCTCACATCCATCCTATTTTTAATGTAATGCCAAGCTGAAATTCATTCAGCTAAAAGAAAAATCATGCAGCTAAAGAAAAACAACAAAAAAATAAAAACAGATAATAAAGAGACTGGAAGCCATTTGTGACCTTCTCTTTGCTTCAGTTTTGGATGCTCTATCTGGTTAGCATGAACTTGAAATTTTCACCAGGCACAGCAAGTCTGTTCCAAGTTCTCCACTGGTTCTTTGGAGATTTCCTAGTGACCACAGAGGGGGATTAGGCCCTGATCTAATGAAAGGTAATCTTACCAACAGCCTCCAGAAATTCACTGAAAGCCATTATAGTAGAGCACAGACATGAAGAAGTGAGGACTCATTAGATCCAGATATAACTTTAAAATAATACTAAAATCTGGAATACAGATTTCTACTAAATTGTTTGTAAGAAAATACATATACCTCGACTGCAGGAACAAAAGATACAGAACTTTAAGCGTCAGAAGGAAGTTATAAGCTTCGCTGTCCTCAAGATTCCCTTGGAAACTTGTTCCAATATGATTTTATGTCTTACAGGAGCCCATGCACAATTGCAAAAGGCCCTTCATTTCTCACCATGGTCTTGAATCTTTTTTTTGTTTGTTTGGTTTTTTTTTGCGGTACGCGGGCCTCTCACTGCTGTGGCCTCTCCCATCGCAGAGCACAGGCTCCGGACGCGCAGGTTCAGTAGCCACAGCTCACGGGCCCAGCCGCTCCGCGGCACGTGGGATCCTCCCGGACCGGGGCACGAACCCGTATCCCCTGCATTGGCAGGCGGACTCTCAACCACTGCGCCACCAGGGAAGCCCGGTCTTGAATCTTATATTGACTGAGTGTAGCATAACCTAACAGTTTCTAAAGTTTCAGCGTAAACATAAATGTGTATTTAATAGTTATCTCATTCATTTAACTACTTGCCATAGGTGGCTACTGAACAGCAAAGTTTCCAGTGGGGACCATAAGGAATAGCATTTATGCCATTATAGGGCTGGTGATAAGCCCAGTCATAACAGACCCAGGTGAAATTTCTGGTTTCCAGTTTCCCAGAGAATTCGTTTTGAACATTATACAAACCAACAGTCATTTCTCTTAAATAATTAATTAAATAATTAAAATTATTTTCACCCCAAAGAAATAGTCTGTGAAGGTATCTTCAAATAAATCATTGTCATTGTAAGAAAACCTCCTTAAAAGTCAAATTAAATTTTTTAATCTGATGATTTCATAACTGAAATGCCAACATTTTAAAAATTACAACTGAAATAATTAGAAAATTTGTTTTTTGTCACTCTCAAAATTTCAAGAATTGATTAAATTATATTTATTATATTAGCAAAGAGATTTGAACTCTTCTCAAGTAAAAGCCTATAAAATAGATGATTGTGAGGATTTTAAAAATTTGAGTAATTTAATTATTAATGCCCAGTGAAGGTGTTGAATGAAATAAAGCATACTTCAGGTGATATAGCACACACATATCACTGATTGATCAGCCTTAGGCAAAAATCTGATAAAAGCTCATGTTTTTTTTGTTGTTGTTGTTGTGGGCCTCTCACTGTTGTGGCCTCTCCCATTGCGGAGCACAGGCTCCAGACGCGCAGGCTCAGCGGCCATGGCTCATGGGCCCAGCCACTCCGCGGCATGTGGGATCTTCCCGGACCGGGGCACGAACCTGTGTCCCCTGCATCGGCAGGCAGACTCCCAACCACTGCGCCACCAGGGAAGCCCAAAAGCTCATGTTTTAAAGAAGCTCCACAGACCTCTCCTCTAGCACCTTTACTGGGTTACACAGAGCTTTCTTCCTTTTTTTTTTTTTTTTTGTTCGATGGTGATACATGCTGGTAGATTTTAAGGTCACTTTACATGATGTAAGGCTTGGTTTTCCTGTATATTTTCTGCTTGTTAAATTGTTACAACTGGAAGCAATTTTCTTATATTCACACTATTCCTGCCTATAAAGTGTTACCTCTGGAAGCTTCTTTTAGACATGTGTCAGCCAGTTATACTTAGCAAAAGAGGCTCATGTGTTATACTTTGTTTATTACAAATCTGCAATTTTGTTGATGACCGTGGATTTCAGTGGATGTTGACTGGGGTTGTGAGACTCATATATAACTCCATTCATTTTCTTTTTTCTGGATACTTCTTGCAGTGGGTCACTATTATAGCAGTTACAGCAAGAGGCTACTTGACAGAGTGGTAAAAAAGGCTTTGGAGCCAGCAAGACTCCTATGTAGCAAGTTATTTAATTTCTTCATCTATATATTGTGGATAATAATATCCACTTTCCTGCAGAATGGTTTTAAGAACTAGGGGTAGGTTAGGGAAAGTTTCTGATACATATTCAGTGTTTGTTACATGGTAGTAGTATTGGGTACTAGTACCATTACTACTACACCTAATGAATTGGGTAAGGCTGGTTTATCACAACACTGAACAGAGAAAGGGTATTGCTACTTACTATGTTTTTTAGCACTTTACAAACATGGGTAGACATCACAATCACCTGGGATCCTGGTTAAAAATTCAGATTCTTGGCTTCCATTCTAGGGATTCTGACTCCAGAGGTCTGGAGTGGGTCCAGGAATCTATATCCCCTCACAAGTGCTCAATACAATCCCTAGGAGGGTGATCTGGGGATCACAATTTGAGAATAACTGCTATATAACAGAGAATTAATCCTATTGGTATAATCATGAGTATTTTGACTGTCACTATATCAGTTTTTAAAAAATAAAAATATTGTTCTCAAGATATTAGCTTAGTTTAAATGTTGTTGTTATTGTTGTTTTTTAACTGTACAGGCTTTAGCTTCTATAAGTGATACAAAATAAGCCCCAATATTTTTCCTAATAATTTATGGAATGTTTCTCTTGTTAAAAAGCCTGATTTTTAGCTTTTTAGCTAAAAATGCATGATAGACTCTAAAATTTAATGAAAGCTTTGGATTCACACCCATGTAGGCATGACCCTTATTTGTATAAAGGCTTCCTGGGTCCCATTCATATACTTCCTGGGAGGCAATGGACCCCAAGTTAAAAGTATTTAGGCTAAAGAATTTGGTATTAACCATTTGCTGTTTAGAGAACTATTTCTGTACTCTTTAGATTTTACAGGTCTAAAACATGGTTATTGTGCAATGGAAAAATAAATGTGACCTTTAAATATCTATTTACTCTCTCTCAAGTAGCTTTGATTGCTTATCCTGTAGGAGGATTGGAAAGAATAGTTCTTTACAAAATTGAATTGGAAAATTCTAATAAGGAGGCTGTTCATTCTGTGAAAAGAACACAAGTTTCTACTTTGGATAACAAGGAATTCGGTAAAAGCAAACTTAAAATGCTACCACATTAAATTCTACCACAAGTTTTGGCAAAGCAGATATGTATTACCCAGCAAGTTTGATAGTTTGTAATGCAACTAAGCCCTAGGAAAGAAATGTAGGCAATGCCCAGTTTCTTTTTGTTTGCATTACCTGGGGGATTAAAATACTTCAATGGTCCAGTGCTCTTAGGAAAAATACCAAAACCATTTCCTTGTCTTGGAATACCTGGCTTTATTTATCGCTCCAGCCTCATTTTATACCATGCTCCCCTTCCCCTCAGTTTTCCTGTTACACTGGCCTCCTGGCATCCCCCCCTTATATGCCATGTTCCTATAGCCAGAAGGCCTTTGCATGTGCTTTTGCTCCACTTGGAATGCTCTTTTCTGCCCTCTTTGCCTACTTAATTATCACTTACTCAAAGATCACAGCTAAATTATCCTCCCTGACAAGGTCAATTCATGAATCTCTCCTACACAGCCCTCATCATATTTCTAATTTTGCATTTATTTATGATTATTTGATTATAAGCTTATTCCCCACTAGACTGTAAGCTTCATAAGGACAAGGACCATAACTGTTTTTGCTACCCAGACTGTAAGGACTTGGTGCTCTGAGACTATTAACTATATGGAAGAATGAATAAAAGAATGAATGAATGCTTGCATCATATTGTATCAACCTAGCATCTAAAATAATAAGAAACAATAAGTATCTAGATAAAGGTCTAGGAGTACCTCTTTGAGCTTTAGTTTCACGTGCATAAAAGGAGAGCATTTGAGTAAATAATCACTGGGTTCCTTTTCAGTTTAAAAATCAGTGTTTTAACAACCAAATGTTCATCAACTGATGAACTAATTAACAAAATGAGGCAGATCCATTTGGTGGAATATTATTCAGTCAGGAAAAGCAATAAGTACTGATACTTGCTACATCATGAATGACCCCTGGAAATATTATGCTGAGTAAAAGAAGCCTCTCACAAAACACTATATTGTATTACTTTATTTATATGAAATGTCCAGAAGAAGAGGCAAATCCACAGAGACAGATACTAGATTAGCAATTTCCAAGAGTACATGGGAGGTAGAAATGGGGACTGACTGCTAATAGGTATGGGGTTTCTATGGGGGTGATGAAAATGTTCTAAAATTAGATAGTAGCGATGATTACATAACTCTGAATATACTAAAATCACTGAATTGTGTATTTAAAAGGCTGGATTTTATATGTGAATTATGTCTCAATATAGCTATTATTAAAAAATCAATGACCCAGTGGCTACATTAATTCATAGCTTTAATATTAAAATCTAAAATAATTCAGTAAATATTAATTTTTTAAAACATTTGCTTTCAAAGAGTTAAGCCTATCTTCCCATAATAGAACAAAACATTCAGAATATCCATTCTGAATATTTCTTCATTTGTTACTATATATTAGATACTGAATTATACCCCCTCTACTTAGACCTTATCAAAAAATGCATGCAACACCCTCACTGATTTCAAGGAGATTATATAATCATATCTGGGATGGTAATTAACTATAACACAAAACACTGGGTTGAGAGTTTTGTACAGAAGAAAAAGTACAAATCAGGGATTATGCTGAGCCAAAGGAAAGATTATACTGAATTCCAATTATTCAGGAGAGCCTGGTATTTCAGATGAGCTTTATAAAGTTACATATGATTTGGGCAATCAGAGGATGAGGGATAGAAGAAGAAGAAACTGAGAAAATAGCAGAAGCAAAAGAATAGAAGCAGAAGAGAATGAGGAAAGTAGTTCTTATTAGAACTACAAGTGATTGGTGACACAAGGAATTTGGGGAGATAGAATGGGAAATATAGGCTGGGGCCATATGACAGGGAGCTTGGAATTCTAGTTGGAAGACTGTATATCCATTCTGTAGTAATAGGGTTTTAACTGGAGGTTTTAGGTAAAATATCATAAATTAGTTGCCTTTTAGGAAGATTAATCTTGAATTGAAATGGATGAGTTCATCAACCATGTGTGGAATGAGTGTCTTGGGATGGACCAACAGTCTTGGGATAGACCAACAGTCTTGGGATAGACCAATGGTAGGGTGGCAGGGTGAGGAAAGCTAGTAAAGACAATAATGAAGGAATAAGACAAATCAACATTGCAGAATCTAATGAAAAAAAGATTTCAAGGAGAAATGGATGGCCATGAATAATATATTTTATGTACATGTACAGTATTTAATCTTTAACAGTCTTCTGATGTATTATAACCTGTCTGAGTTCTCACCGTCAGTTGTGGGTGGCACAGTCAAGATTGAAATCAAGTTTTCAGTATTCTTTTCGCAGTATCATTGCTGCAACAAAGAGAAGTCATTCAGCATAAAGGCTAAGAGGCAACCATTCAGGATTTTAATAAGATTCAGGGGATCTCTCAAAAAGTGTTTCACCAAGCAGTAGGGTGAGAAAAAGAACCATTTAGCAAAATGCTAAGAAGAGAATGGGACAGATAAACGAGGCAGTAAGTGGAGTACAGGAGTTTGGATAGCAAAGGGAATGAGAAGACGGTAGCGAGAAATATTAGCAGGTTTAAGAAGTACGCTTTTGGGCTTCCCTGGTGGCACAGTGGTTGAGAGTCCACCTGCTGATGCAGGGGACATGGGTTCGAGCCCCGGTCCGGGAAGATCCCACATGCCGCGGAGCGGCTGGGCCCGTGAGCCATGGCCGCTGAGCCTGCGCGTCCGGAGCCTGCGCTCCGCAACGGGAGAGGCCACAAGAGTGAGAGGCCCACGTACCACACACACACAAAAAAAGTATGCTTTTAGTCTGGGACTTTCAGAATAAGGATTCTGGAGTAAAAAGGTACCAGACTAGTCAGGATCCAGAAATGAAGCACATTCACAGGAGTAAGGCAGCCATATGATATTACATTGAAGACCACTGAAAGGGAGGGAATAATTTACCTTATTTCCAAAATCTGTTTGATATGGACTACTGACCCTGATATCAAATTTTATATTTTCTCTTCATTAATTCATCTTAGTCTAGTGGTACAGTTGTTTCTCCTTGTATTTAACTATATCTCTTAGGACAGTGGAAGGAAAAAAATTAAATATTCAGACATCCCTCAACTTTTGAAAACATTTTAAATGTTAAATTGGATCCAATGTTTATACAGCTCCCAACTCTATTTGAAAGTGGAATGCCACCTACTGGAAATGTATCTTGAATATGTATACTATAACACAAAAAGTGTTGGAGATTAGATGAGTTTTGTTATCATTTCATTATACTAACTGACAGATGCTATTAGTTTTTCTGATCATTAAAAATAGAACAACTTCAAAATACATTTAAGGTTAACACATATTTCTGCTGGAGTTTAACAGGAACACAACAGCAAATGATACATTTAATGTCATTAATGCTATAAGTTAACTGTGGAGTCCTCTTAAAATAAAAATATCAGTCCTGCTTTACCACATATCATTTGAGTCTCTTGAGCATTTGACTACCTGCTGTGGTTATTGTTTCTTTAAATGACAATTAAATTATGGGGTTACTCAGCTTCAAACAGGAGCCTCATAGATCCAAAAATAAATGACTCATAGACATGATCTCAACTATCAAATGTCAATTATTTATTAGATTCAAAATGATGTCATCAAAACAAAAGAATGATTTGTACTGATTTTTCTATAGCTTCCCTATATGCCCAACTTAATAGAGACGGATGCTAATTAGTTTCTGATTACAGTGGGTCCACAAAGTGAATCTACTATATTTTTAATACCTTTTCAATTTCCTTATTCTTTCTTTACATGTTACTACAAAGAGGAAACCTGCCCTTTAACTGTGCCTGAAAACAAAATATGTGTAGTCATCGCTGGCAACTCTATTTCTTCCTTTCTCTCTTTTTTTTTTTTCTTTTTAAACCCTTGGACATATATTTAGAAACAGTTTTCAAGTAAGTTTTCTGAAAAAGCCAGAAATCAGAAAGACTGAATAACATTACTAATGGCCCTCTGTTGTGGTGTTAAGCATATGGATACTTTCTCAAAGAAAAGCCTTGACATATGATTTTAAGTGAGGAAGACTATTTTCCAAATTTGGAAAATTTCTTTCCAATTTGATTCTTTCATCATAGCATGAACATAGGTCACGGACTAATGAACTGACCATTTATAAAATGAGTATGCACACGAACAGCCATCTGTTCTCTGTTTAACACTAGCTTCTATCCCTTCTCAAAAGGTCAAGGTCTTGCTCTTTAGTTGATTCCCAGATGACTGTCTGAAGTTGTTAATATCTGACAATGTTACCTGAATTTGATACCATCAATTGCAAGTTGAAATTGCAAGTCATGAAAAAGATGCAGGATTTCTTGAAGAGCATGAAGGCAACGCTGGAGAAATGCTCAAATAACAGACAAATCATGGAAAAATAAAGATCTGGTATGGTTAGATCAGTTCCCCAGGGAAGAACGGAAAATCCACAAGGATGAGGACATAATATTCACTTTAGCAGATAATTATTTGTATGTCACAGTAATTATAAAGAAACTAGGGAATATTGATTAAGCACTTGAAATTTTTATAAAAACAGCTTTTCTAAGGAGACACTGAAAGGGTCAAATGAGACATGAAGGATGTTGAACTGTACTACACTAAAATCTGTAGGGAAATGATTCTCAAGAAAACCAAACAACACTTGATTCATTCCTTTTTCTTAGAATCAGCATATTGTTGTAATTATAATATAAATATTTCTATGAAGAGTGATAACAACCTTATTTCATAACATCTAATTTTACTTTTTCAAATTAAAGGTTGCCTCACATTTTTCACTGTTTTTAGTGAAATTTGATCTGCGTTTGAAGAAGAGGTACTTCAAGTGTCCCCTATTCTGATACCAATTATTGTCAATTAATGAGGGCCTCTTGTACGTGTTTAACACAAAAGATCTAATTTTGAATCTGTTTCCATAAGTGTTACCTGGAAGTCGTACAAAACTGTCTAAGATATTGAATTATCACCAAAATAATTTAGTGGAGAAAACTACTAATGAATAGCAGCTAGAAGAAACCGCATTAAAAAAATTGTTTTCTAGGGCTTCCCTGGTGGCGCAGTGGTTGAGAGTCCGCCTGCCGATGCAGGGGACACGGGTTCGTGCCCCAATCCGGGAGGATCCCACATGCCGCGGAGCGGCTGGGCCCGTGAGCCATGGCTGCTGAGCCTGTGCATCCGGAGCCTGTGCTCCGCAACGGGAGAGGCCACAACAGTGAGAGGCCCACATACCGCAAAAAAAAAAAAAAAAAAAAAAAAAAAAATTGTTTTCTAGAACAGTCCAGTTACTTCTATCTAAATATTTTTCTTTCAGAGCTTATTTATTCATGTTTGCAGTCTCTCTCTCTCTCTCTCAGAATATTTCTGCTGCACTAACTAAAATATAGTGGGAAATTCCTGATTATGTTTAAAATCTCCATCTCTTTGGTTGTGCATAATATACCATAACTCTATTGTCTTGTCAACAGCCCCTGAAGTTCTCAGCATTTCTGTGGGGAGGCCATTAAATGTGGGAGTTTATTTCAGTAGCAAAAGTATTCTGTTTTGGGATTTGCTGACACTAGCACTTTGTCTTTCCTGCCCCCTTCTACAACATGCCTGGCAAATTAT
Organism: Mesoplodon densirostris; assembly: GCF_025265405.1. NCBI lineage: Eukaryota > Metazoa > Chordata > Mammalia > Artiodactyla > Ziphiidae > Mesoplodon > Mesoplodon densirostris. The sequence goes on from NC_082668.1 coordinate 28,125,601, forward strand.
AATTATCAGTATTTTCTTCTATAGCGGATAATTATTTGTTATTTTTGCTTAAGCAATAATAGAACCTAACAGTGTTCTCCCCACAAACAAGACTCACGTGCAAAGGGTTATAGCCTTGTCTGCCTGCACAATATGGAAAGATCCCAACTGCTCTCCATAAAGCAGACTGCCATTGTAAGTCACTCCAGTGAAATATCAGACATTTTTATGGAAATCCTTGACAAAAAGCTTCCAAGAGAAAGCAAGATAGTCACATTTAAGATCTCCTTTTTCTTAGTTCCAGTTATCTTTTAACTGCTGATGTTCATACCAGAGAATCTATCAACAAAATGAATGCTGGTAAGATTCTTAAGGCCAGGAGCAAAATTCTTTTTGCTAGAATTTATGATTATGTAGCGAGGGTACTGAACTCCCTGTGTGACAGTCATTTTAGTTAGCTCAAGGGTCAAACTACCAAATTAGCTCAACTGGATCAGGGCAGATCAAGACAGGGATTTTTGCAGAATTCTCATCTCAACGGCGTTGGGCACAGACTCAATGAATACCTCAGTATCAGCTAGGAATACTAAATTGAAATTATCATTAAACAAATGCAATGATCCTAAGATTACAAGTCTGTTCGTCCGTCTTAGTCCCTACCCTGATCTATAGCCTCTTTTTGGTACCTCTCCTTAAGGCTGGAAAGATCCAGTGGATCTCGAGGTAAAGTAGTACAAACTGGTGCAAACTAGTGAATGCACAGGGTATACAAAACAGAATCCTCCAGCAGACCATGGGACCTGCCAAAGCTCAGCAAGGCAGAGCCCTTAGCTCACCGGAATGTGTAACATGTCCCCCCAGGCGACTGCACATTCCTCTCTCCAGCAAAAGCGGGACATCTGTGGTTTTACTGTGGCGTTATACAAGCTTTTCCAAATCTCTTTTTTTGCCACCTGAGCATACATAGCCCTAAGATTGTTAGATCAATTTTGAAACCAATAGTGGTAATCGTGGGTTGTTCCACAGATGAAAAGACTGGGATGATTACTAACAAGAAATGTTCTCTTATAGTATTATATTTACTTCAAAAACTGAGAGAGATTCTGTCAAAAATGTGCAAAACTGTGGCTTCTCTGTTATGTGGTCAAAAAAGGATGATACAAAGAGAGGAGAAACAGTCATAGAGGGATTAAAGAGTGTGGGTAATTCCTCTCCCCACTTAGCTGTTAACATGGAGCAAAAGGGGCTGCCCACCATCAAGCAGAAAAGCTTTGAGTATGTGCCCTTAAATTACTCTGTGCCCTGTTTCCCTCTTCTACACATACAACAAGGTCAATGGTCTGTGCTAAGCCCCACTTTCTTTAGGTTTCTACATCAAATGAGACAATAACTATGAAGGCACATTGGAGGTGATAAAGTTCTTTCTGCTGATTATTGATTAGTACTTGGGCATCTGTCATGAGCAACATGCTAGGTAGAATAAATAATAATAGCCATGCCATATTGTACTTTCTACATTGTACTTTAGCCTTAAATAAATGGAGGGGTTTATTTTTCCCAGAAACTTCTTATTCAGACCAGGTCTGAAGCCAAGGTCTGAACAGGCAATCCTATTCAACTATTATTGTCCCCATGATTGAAGCCAGTTGGACTCCTGGTGGAGTTGAATGAAAGAATGACAGTGCACAGCCAGTAGTCCTCTTTGTTAAGGATGTCTTACCTTTCTTTGATATTTGAGGTTAAGCAGTTTCTTTTGTAAATGGTCTCAGTTCAAGCTACTGATTTTTGAACTTGAGGTGTCTGCCTGAATCGTTAGTCTCCCTCCTAGGGCTGCCAGTGAGGTGTGGTCGCCAAAGCATATCTTGACACTTTGCTTCCTATTTCCAGAAAATGGGGCAAGTTGTGAAGCCATTTTAAGATTTGGTAGTAAATTTCCAATGTGTAATATTTACTTCAACGAAGTGGCCCCAAGCACCATAGGTAGCTCTTCACTTTTATGAAAACCCCAATGGAGTGGAGATGAAAGCAGCTCTTTTGCCTCTTTCTTGTTTACCCATTTCTGTCCCCCTGTAACCTTATAACCCTAACTATAGGAATGAGATCACTAAGCAGTTGAAACTAACTCCTGATTTATGCTTTTCTGAATGCACACTATGCCCTGCCTAACCTGCCGATTCTTTTCCTAAATAAAAAGAAGTAAGAATGAAGAATTAAGTAGTTAAAGAATGATTAGCTATCTACAGGCAACAGTCCCCTAAGGAGTCCTGCAGGCAGATCACTCCAGCAGGATAACATCTGAAGAGAGGGTCAGCCAGTCTGCATGCAATGGAGAATGATGAAGAACCCAACCTCCTGCCTTGATGATTTATTTTCTTCCCCCCATCTTTTCCTTTAAAAACTGTCCTGGCTGAACAGAATCTTCCAAGTTGGTCTCTGAACACGAGTCCACTTTCTCCCCAGATTGCCCGCTTTTCTGATTAAAGCACCTTTCCTTTCTACTGACACTTGCCTCTCAAATTATTGGCTTTTGAGCAGTGAGCAGCCGAACCTGAGTTTGGTAACAGAGTTAGTCCAGTTTTGGTATGCTCAGAATCCACTAAGGTTCTTACAGTAACCTGAGTCTTCTTGGTCTCTTTCAGTTGTCAGGAGAGCTGGTTCCTGTCCTGCAAGCTCATTAAAAGAGATCGCCAGTATAAATATGTACTTTTATCGGTAGTAGGTATTAACTATCAATACTAGTAAAAGAGGTTTAGGATTTATTTCCATATTCATCTTCCTATTTACAGTAGCTCTTCAACGTGCTGGGATTCTGATCCAGAGAGCTTACAAAAGGCTTAATCTTCTGACAGCTCAGGGAGGCCAAGGTGACTCCAAGACAGCTTAAGATGAACATGTGAAATGAAATGCAGTGATTTCATCAGCATTTAGTTTATCACCGAATGGGTAGCCTACTGCCTCTTGGCATATTTGCTAATTCTACCTAAATGAATTTGAAGATAAAAAATTTTAGTAGTTTTATTTTTGTTTTAAAAGCCAACGACATTTTTAACCTCCGTAGTAAATGCGATCTGCCAACTTTTTCTTTTTAACTGAGAGTTGATTTGTTTCATTTTGGGGGAGAATATAAAAAGCAAATAAATGGTTGACCTTCATTTGAGCTGAAAACTGAAGCTTAGGCATATCAAGCAATTTCCTTTCAGACTAGATAAAATTTAAAAGATGAACAGGTAGTTTAGAAAAGCAACATTGACAACATTATATGCTTGAGTCAGATGTTGTATAAATTAGTTTGGGAGATTTTTCACACAAAATGTCTGTGAAAAGAGGAATTTATAAAGATGAAACTTAAAGCTTGGAAGAGTTTATGCATGTCACATAAGTAAACAAATGGCCTTTCTTTAAATGCCATTAAGTAGAAAGTCTGTTTTACAATTTAATTTTAGTTTGTAGATACAAGGTGTCTTGAAATTAAGATTTATCTTTAAAAATATAAGTAAAAATATAAGTAGTACTCCTTCAAAGGGGACTAAGATGCTGAATATCCCTTATCCTTTCTTATCTGCAGGTCCTAACAGAAAAATATATTGCCAGTCAAATGTGACTTAACCTTCCAGAACTGATTCGCAGTAAACTTAAGAACCATTATTGATGGAACCCAGAATTAATCAGTATTTTTCTCATTTACATACTTGGTAAATCATTAGCAACAAAAGGGGGAAAAGACACTAAAATAATTAAACTCCCAGGAACAGACCTCTATAGCATACTGATTTCCAAGCTCACTGTTATTTTGGCCATAATTCATTAAAGTTCTCTTTATAAATAATGAATAGTTATTTACCTTTTTTAAAAGTGATGTTTTACATGTCAAAGATTATTAGATATCTTATGAAAATCAATAGCATTTTCCCTCTAGATTCAAAAATTTATTTTCCTTAAGTATGAAACATGGTCTGAGTTAAGCCTAAAAAGAATAAGGAATAATTCTTCATGAAAATGTTCCAAAATAAAATCCTACATTATTTTGACTAAAAAATAAAAGAAAGAAAAAAAGAGGGAGAACTGGAAAAGATTAATTGATGAACTATAACTAGTGTATGTCACTAAATATAAATAAATACAAATAAAATAATTGGAATACCAGCCTCCATTTATTGACCATCTCTAAGTACATACTGATTTGTAGTAGAAACGTTGTTAAGTAGAGAGTCTGTTTTATAACCTAATTTTAATTTATAGATACAAATTCTAAGTCTTTAAAAATTAAAATTTGTAAAGTACTTCACAATCTTGCTAGGTACTTCACAAGCAATTTGACATTTATTCCTCACAACAACTCTGACGCAAGTATGATTGAAATTTACTGGTGAGAAACCTATCCCCCCAGAGTCACTGGCCAAGAGCACATACCTGTCCACAGGAGACACTTAAACCTGAACTGACATGAGCTATTAGCCTCTCAACAATATGCTTGCTAGTCATAAAAAACTGAGCATGAATCTGTGCACGCAAATTAAGCATAACCTGAACCTGCAGGAAGGGTCGCATAGTCACAATCCTGGCTTAACTGATGGAGTCCTGCAGAGAAGCAACAGCAGAGCATTTGAAATCAGTTGGCCCCAAGTAGCACGAGCACCTAGGGAAGGCTGCAAATTCTAGGCAGTGGCCTCCGAGCTACCCACGGTGTCTCAGCTCCACCAGCCCTACAAGGAGATGTGTCACTTTTGATTTTGCAACAGGGGCTGATGGAGAGCTCCTGCAAAAGATCACATCTATGAGGCCAAAGGCAGAGAGTGGAAAATAATTACTCAATAATTCACCTTTCTTTGAGTCAGGCAATAATGGACCCTTGCAACTCTGGGGATTGGTAGGGATTTTGTTACAAATTCGGAGGGGACAAACATCTATCCAGAATAGGTTCTGGTGGTGGATGACCCAGGAAGCGTGTTGCAGAGACGATAAATCCTATTAAGCCAGCTGGGAGGAGTGAGAGCAGCTGGTCGGTCTGGAGGCTGAAATAGCTAGGAAAGGCTCAGAAAAATCTGCATTGCAGATAAGCCTCAAGGGAGACCCCTGAAACTCTTAACATCTCCCCAAGCCAGCTTCTCTCCTAAGAGCAGGCCTTAGGTGGTGTAATTTAGAATGTATATAATTTTCAGGCTTTTCTGGTGACCTTGGGTGATTTAACACAATTCTACCTTTTGTCTTGCTGCTTTTCACCTGTCATTGTCTTTTTTGTTTTGGTGGGGTGGGGTGGGCAGAAAGGAAAGGGGCACAGTAAACAGAACTGTGCAGTACCTTCCACACTTCTTTTATAAGTCTTATTTTTTATTTAGTGTTAGGTTTTACCTTTATCAACTTTATATCACTCAGCATCAAAACAACATAAAGAATTGAGCATCCACCTTGTCTGTTAAGAAGGGGGTGGAGAAATATAAACTTGGAAAGTCATAATAATCACTACCAAATATAGAGCTTCTGCTATATAAATTATCTTCATTAATTCCTGCAATATCTTAATGAGGTTGTTATTATCATTCCTGTTTTATACAACCGAGTCTTGATAAGTTCCTAATTTCTCATAGCTGATGATGGGCCAGATCCTGGATTTGAACCCAAGGGTATCTAACTTCAAAGTCTGTACTTATACTTCACTGCATTATAACCCAGCATTTGTTAAAATGTCTTTTATGTGCCAGACATTCTGCTTGCAAAAGGCAATAATAGCCATAGCCTCCAGAAGTTTCTGCTCTGTTGGGATGAAGGCAATTATAATAAACAGCTTTTTAAATAGAGGCTGTTATTATTAAAAAATAAACTTTTTTAAAGACTTCATATTTTCTAGAATGTGTTCCCAAATAGTAATTCAAGTCTTGTATATGATCTCTCCTATATGGTAGGAGGGAGAGATGCATAGATGGAGCACAGAGGATTTTTTAGGGCAGTGACAGTACTCTGTATGATACAATGATGCACATATATCATTATATATTTGTCAAGCCCACTGAATGTACAACACCAAGAGTGAAACTTAAGGTAAAAACTACAGACTTTGGTGATTATGATGTGTCAATGTTCACCCTTGGTGAAAAATGTACCATTTTTTAGTAAGTGATGCTGATAATGGGAGAGCTATGCATGTGTGGTGGCAGGAGGTGTATGGGAAATCTCTGTACCTCCCTTTCAATTTTGTTGTAAACCTAAAACTGCTCTAAAAAAAATAAAGTCTTTAAACAAATGGGTGGGGGCAGAAAAAATAAAATAAATATTTAATTAAAAGGTGAGAGCACATGCATGGTTTGGATGACCCAGGGAATGCATGGGATTTTGATAAGTGGAACTCTGGTTGAGATGTCAGTTAGCTATGCTTTTTAGGGAAAAAGAAGAAAATAAAGGATCAGTCTGTCAGTCAGTCAACATTGTTCTTTGAGCACCTACTCTGTCCCAGTTCTTTCAGCGGGTTCTGGGGTTATAGTCAGGATTGGGACTGACACTCAATGGACATTCTAGTCTTGTGGGACAGCCATGCATTAAATTGATAAATATAAGTGAGAGAAATGCAGAGTGCTATGAGAGCATGTGATACACAGGCCTATATTAGACCAGAGGCTGGGAGATGGCTTAAGGCTTAACCATGAAATCTGAGACCTAACTAATGAGCAGGACTTAGTAAGTACAGGGACAGAAGAAACAGGAGTGGAATGGGAGGTGAGGAGAGGAGAGTAGAGAGAGTGTTCCAGGCAAAGAGGAAAATAAGTGCAATAACCCCAAGGCAGTAAACTCAGGATGGGCTGGAGAGTCAGGCAGAGGCCACATCATGGATGGCCTTGTAGCACAGTTTATAGATTCCTGACTTTATTATGAATACTATGGTTTTCAATACAGGCATATCATGATTATATTGCATTTTTAAAAGATACGTCCACCTACTATGTGTATAATGACTTGTATGGAGCAAGTGTCCTTGTAGGAATCTGTCATGGTTGTTAAGATCAGAGATGATGGGAGACAGACTAACACAGTCTTTGGGGATAGAGAAATGGATGGATTTGAAAAATGTTTAGGAAATGGAACTGATGGGACTTAGTAACTGACTGGACAGGTATATTTTAGGTAGCAATTTTAATATAAATATTATTTATATAGTCAACAGTAATACTTGCTAAAATGACATTTCAGAGTCTTTGAAAGTAAATATAAGATTGCAAAGTTGGTATACAAATGATGACTAGGGGGCTTCCCTGGTGGTGCAGTGGTTGGGAGTCCGCCTGCCAATGCAGGGGACACGAGTTCGTGCCCCGGTCCGGGAAGATCCCACATGCCGCGGAGCGGCTGGGCCCGTGAGCCATGGCCACTGAGCCTGCGCGTCTGGAGCCTGTGCTCCGCAATGGGAGAAGCCACAGCTGTGAGAGGCCCGCGTACCGCAAAAAAAAAAAAAAAAAAAAAAAAGATGACTAGGGTAGGCTGTAAGTAATGGGAAAACTCCAAATAACAGTGGCTTAAATGAAATGGAAATTCATTACAAGATTATTTCATATTCAAAATGGTTGCTGAAGCTCTAGCCATTATGTATGAATTCCCACCAGCAGAAGGGAGGAAGGAGTGATGAATAGCACACTCCTTCCTTTTAAGCAGTTGAGCTAAGTTTCACACACAACTTCATTCATATCCTACTGGCCAGAAATTAGTCATATGGTTACACCTATATACAAGGGAGGCTGGGATTCTGGATCTTACTCTGAATGGCCATGTGATCATGAATCCTCCAAAAAGCTGGGGTCCTATTATTACTGGGGAAGAAAGAGATAATCGATTTGGGGGGCAAAAGTAATCTGTACCACCTTAATTATGAGCTAAGGCCTTAGGCATGGATTAGAAAAAAAAGAAAACTTATAAATTGTACCAGGCTTTTAAAACAACAGAAAATTAAACCACATCAAAATGAACTCACTTTGAATTAGCACTATGCATTTTGCCTAAGTTGCCAAGTACATTTTTAAACCTCAATTACAATATAGATGGGCTGGGTAAGTTAAACAGAGCTTCCCCATCAATAAATATGGTTTTGTACTGCCACAAAGCAGACTCAGCTATGCCAATATTTGAGCATAGTTGTTTATGGTTTCATTTCCTTTACTTTTAATAGTGGCCATAAAAAGCCAAACAAATGCATTTTATTCACATTCCTCTGAATGAGGCCTTGAATTTAAATTATGTCACTGGATCCACTAACATTTAACTATGGCTGGTGACTTATCCTCTACAGACATTCAACTTTGGAATAATAACTGCATGCAGAAAATGAGGATTAATAGCAGTCAGATAGCACATCGTATATGCATCACTCAGCATACATTCACATTGATTTATTTCATGTTTTGCCTGTTTGATGTGTTCTCAGTTTGTTTCTAATAATAAAGGCTATCAATGAGATGCTAGGTTTTAAGAATTTAGGAAAAATAGTCCTTTTATCAATTATCCACAAATGGTTCCCAGTACGCTGAAGTCAAAGACTGCTGTGACTCTTAACTTTCTTTCTACGTTTAATTTTTTCTTAACATTTTTTCAGTTTTTACAATTAAGCCACTCTACTGTTACTGCCATTTAAAAATTTTTCCTCTTCCTGGGTACTTCAAGTCCCAACTTCATTGAGAGAGAAGAGACTTTCAATGAACTGAAGCCATATGAAATAATATTTTTGATAGCTAATTAACAGCACTACATTATACTCATTATTACCTAAATATTCACATTCTTAATTTTTTCAAGCAAAAGGATCACACAAAATTAAGTTGTACATTCTATGCTAAACCTAAAATTCACATTTGTTTAATTTAACTACAGTATTTCAACTACATTCTTGATCTGCTTTTATCTTCGTCTTTCCATTAGGTAAAAAAACATATCCATGAACAACTGCTTATTTTAGTATTGCTACTAATACATAATTTCTGGTTCTTTTGCATCGCATATAGCATTTTAGTTCTAATATCAAATTGGCATTACCTTGCAATTTCTACTGGGTAGAGAAGGAGTTTTCCTGTAACTGTGGCTAATCTCCAGGTTTGGATTTACTGGTTACTCTGGATCCTTGACAAAGTCTTCTATATAAAAGATAGCTTATATTTGTTTTCTACTTTACAGCTTTCAACATGCATTCATATGTTCCATCAAAACCCTCAAAATCAGATACTGTCATTATTTTATAGGAAAAAAAAGGCCCAGAAAAGGGAAATAATTTTTCCACTAGCTAGTAAATAGTAAAGGTAGAACAAGGTAACTAGCACAAAAAAGTGCAGTGTAAACATATAAGGATGCTATGAAAATGATAAAAATGTTGAAAAATAATGTAACTCTAACAAAAATTTTGAAGATATTCTAGAAGTCAGAATGCAGGTAGGCTGAGATAGAGAAAAAAACACCAGGGAAACTGCTGCTAGGAGTTTCAGCAGGTCCATCCCAAGGAAACCTGGAGAAACTCCAAGCTGAAAGTCTTCAAATACAGAGTCCAAGGGGGCTGTGAGACCAATATCATGGCAATTCACTAAGAAACGTATTCAGAACAATTGAGACCCTTTCTCTTCTTCTCCTTTGCTACTACATTTTTAGCTGATGGAAGAAGATTTTGCCCCCAACAGTAAAAATAAAAACTAGTCTTTAATGAAAGCAGGTTATCAGTTTTGGAAACAGTTCTGGTACAGATAAACCCATGAAGAACTGAAACACATTGCGGAATTGTAGGGACCCTAACCTGCTCACTTGCTAGTTCCACCTCCATGCTCCTTCTGGGATGCCTGCTCCTGACGAACTCAGCTCACTTACCCAGAACTTGCAGTCAGCCTTCACAGTGAGGAAACTTACAATAGCTACCTATGATCCTCAGCCTAGTTCTTCATTCATTAAAACAAACAAACAAACAAACAAAAACCCTTCAAATCAAGGCATTTGAGAAAAACCAGAGGCATGAATAGAAAAATACTTTAAAAAAATGACTCCTGGAAATATTTTCTCCCGTTCTGAGGGTTGTCTTTTCTGGGGCGAAGTGAGGGTAGCATCGACATATGTACACTACCGAATGTAAAATAGATAGCTAGTGGGAAGCAGCAGCATAGCACAAGGAGATCAGCTCAGTGCTTTGCAATGACCTAGAGGGGTGGGATAGCAAGGTTGGGAAGGAGGCTCAAGAGGGAGGGGATATGTGGACATACGTATGCATATGGCTGATTCACTTTGGTGTACAACAGAGACTAACACAGTATTGTGAAGCAATTATACTCCAATAATGATCTATTAAAAAAAAATGACTCCTGGAGAAATAGAGATGATTCAGGGAACAGAAGAAAACTTACAATTGTAGGTGTCTTTTTCAGAGGCATGTGAAAGAATATTGCCTACTTTAAAAATAAACTTCCTTCCAAAAATGAATTACAGAAAATTATCAGAGAATAAGAAAAAAATTCCTGTAAATTAACATATGATTTAAAATATATAATTAAAAAATAGAATTGGCAGGACTAAAGGCAAATAATAATTCAGCTGATTAGAAGAAGAAAAAAACTCCTTGGATGTAGAAAAAGTGAAAACGGGATTTTAAAAATATGTGAAAAAGGAGATGAAACAGATCAATCCAGTAAGTACAGCATTTATAAATAGGAATCCTCTAAATATGGGACAGAGACAGAGATAATCAGAAAAAGAAGAGAGGAAAGTGTCTGTTAGTTTAAAAGATTTAAATAATTTAAACTTATAACTAATTTTAAATAATCTTATTGCCAAATGAGATAAATATTAAAAGACCTACATATAGACACATCCTTTTGAAATTGCACAAAACTCCTAAAACTTACTGTAAAGAAAAAGAAAATCAAGGTTATTCGCAGAAGAATGAGAACCTGACTGAATTCTTATCAATAACACTGGATGCTAAAATATAATAGAGCTAACCTGCAGATCTAGTCAAACTACCAATCAAGTATGAGTACTATATGAAGACATGGTTTGAGACATGTAAGGACTCAAATTTATCAATAACCTGCCATATATGAATAAATGCCTTTAGAAGCAGCTCCAATAAAACAGAAATGGAATATAATAAAAGATAACATGAGATAGAAAGTACAGGGAGAGAGGAATATAGCCTAGAAGAAGTGTTGGGAAATTATGGCCCATGGGCCAAATACAGCCACAACCTGTTTCTGTAAATTATGTTTTATTGGAACACAGCCATGCCTATTCATTTACTTACTATCTATGTTTCCTTTGGGCTACAATGGCAGAGCACACTGTAGCTGTATGATTAGCTGTAATGGAGACTGTATAGCCCTCAAAAACTAAGAGTATTTACTATCTGGCCCTTTATAGAAAAAGTGTGCTGACCTCAGTCTACAAGAAAGAAATTTGGTTGCAAGAGATTAAAGTCACTGAATCAGAATCAGAAGAATTCTTAGAGTATAGCAATTATTAAACTGGCTTTCACTGGGATATGAGGTTGAGGATGGGTTTAGGGAAGAAGACTCTAATTTTACTTTGGTCCCTTTGTTTGGCTTGATTGTTTTTTTACCATGTGCAGGTATTTGATTAATTCAAAAATAATAAATTCATCACTCATTCAAAAATATACATTGCATGCCTACTCTACAGTAAGTAGTTGTCAATGCACTGGGGAAATAGCAGTGGACAAAGCAAAGTCCCCATACTTTTAGAATTTAAATTCGTTTGTGGGGGGAGATAGAAAACATACAATCTTGGCATTATTATTGACATTTTGAGCCAGATAATTCTTGGTTGTAAGGAGTTCATCCATCCTCATCCATTGCTAAGGATACTTAGCAGTGTCTCTGGCCTCTACCCTTTAGATATCAATAGCTCTTGTCCAGTTATGACAATCAAAAATGTCTCTGGACGTTTCCAAATGAGCCCTGGCAGGGGGACAAATTGTCTTTGGTTAAGAACCACTGGTACAGGGTAAAAGGTCTGGCTTTGGGGCCAGCAGACCTGGGTCTTACTTTGTCCTCCACTAATTATTAGCTATTTATCCTTGGGAAATATACTGAACTACATTAAACCTCATTTTCCTCTTCTGTGAACTGGAGATAAAGAAACTACTGTGTGGGTGGCTTCTGCTGCTGCTTCTCCTTTTCCTTCTTCCTCCCCTTCCTCCTCTTCCTCTTCCTTTTCTTCTTTTTCTTCTGAAAATGTATGCCCTTGGCACATAATACACATTAAATAAATAGAGCTATTATTATTTAATTATAATTGTAGCAATGAGGATGAGGGAGAGGAGGAGAGAAGTGTGTGGAGTGGAGTGTGTGCAAGGGTAGTGAGGGATGCGGGAGTCACTGTAGGCCTTGGATGTTCCGGTGAGGGTTTGGTTAGGCTCTCGCCAAAGAAGCACTGTGGTGATGGACTTGTACTATGATACGTAATGTTCTACAAAAATAACTTGGCTATGGAGCACTTGAAATGTGGTTAGTATGACTAAGGAAGTAAACCTTAATTATCTTTTGTTTTAATTAATTTAAATTTAAGTAGCTACCTCTGGCTAGCTGCTACCACATTGACCAGCACAGCTCAAGAGAGCAAACAAGAACCACTGGAAGGAAAAACATGGGAACACAAAGAAGAGCTTATATTACAGTTGGTCTGTGAGACGAATGGGGTGATGGTGTTCAGGGCAGGGAGAGCAGATAAAAACATTTCGGTACCACTGGCACTGAGAGCCTGGATGAGGGTGGTGGACAGAAGAATTTGGGCAAGAGGTGGGCCACTGCACTGAGGATGTCCTCAGTGGATTCATTCCTATTGGTGCTGCCTTGAGACACTGACCTCAGCTCTGACCCTACTCAGTGGCCTCTGAGGTTATCGTTTTTCTTTACATGTGCTACCCTGAGGTCAGAACTGAGATCCACAGCTTCCAGCTCAAAATTCTTCATAAACTCTTATAATTATCCTAATATTAGGCAAAATACAATGCCTGCTTTTTAAAATGTTTTTCCATAGATCTGATTTTCTGAAGCTTTCATCATTTTCTTTGTGATCCTGGGTTCTTGTTGAGCTGTCTACCACTTGACTCAAATTCTGTGAAACTTAGAACTAAATAACGAATTCTTATTAATCTATCCCTCCATCAAATGCTTTTTAAATCAGTAAGATGACATGTTCTGTGATATATTTAGACTTAGCTCCTTTTTATACTGAAAAGTTTAAAACCATTTCAGTAAAAACCGATATTTTTTACTAGTATTTACTGAACTCCACGCCATGCTCATCCAGGAGGGGTCTTTTGGAAGAGCAGAGAAATCCATTTAGTGGAGGTCACAGCTACCTTGGAATGGGTTATTTTAGCAGTCAAGTCAGTGCATTATTAAAATAGTCTAGATTTAGGACAATATACTCATTTATCTGTTTTGGCTGCATGGCAGTAGAAAGTAAAGGTTTCAGGGCCAGAACAAGTATACAAGCTCAGGTTAACTATCTTCTAGTGGGTGACTTGGGTAGGTCACTGTATTCTTTTCACTTCAGTTTTCTCATCTGTAATAAATATAACAAGATCTGCCATTCCCATTCCAGAGATTGTTGTGAACTTTGTGATGTCATGTATTAGAAAATGCTTTGTATCACTTAAAAAGAGGTACTGATTTTTTTTCTTAAAATCTAAATGCAGCTTCTTAGCTGGTCACATTATTTTAACAATTTTATATTCCAAAGTCTACATCCTGGGTCTTTTTGTGAGCATAACATACAGAGTAGAACTAAAAATGCATGCACATATTAAGCTATATATTACATGTATTATGTCCCTTTGATTTTTTGGACTAACCACCGTCTTGTAGAGGAAAAGTGCAGCAGTGTGACCAGAGTTATTTGAATTACTCAGAACCATGAGTGCTTGTATGATTTAAATTTTTTCATTGTTAGGTCTCATATTTCCTCAAGTACCAATAAAAATCTTGGAAAGTCAGTCATTTTAGGGATTTCTGTCCCCAACTATTTAAAATATTGGCAGTGTAGGTGTGCTTTTAAGATTCTAGAATATCACAAATTCACCTGCAGCTATACCCAAAATTGTGCTAACCAGTTGCTCTTAGACACTATGTGAGAAGAATCCTAAATGCCTACGTGTTGCATGTTATTCTGTATACATAACAATGAATTCTTAGCATGAGAAAATTCTACAATGAGCAAGAAAATATTTTTAAAGAAAACTAAGTACAAATGCTGTTCACCTTGGAAATAAAACATAAGATCTTCCCGAAACGAAACATCATTTCCTAAATTCCTACACAATGCAAAGAAATATATGTTCGTCGTAATCTGTTAAATGGAGTAGCTTTCTTTTAACAATTGCCAGATGTGGATCAATGTACTTCTGTTGCTTTAAATGGTCATAATCCAGAGTCATTAACACCAGAGAGAATCTGAAGAAAGGTTAATTCAAACCATCTGAGGCAGACCCAAGTGGAATTCACAAAAAATGACGATTGATTCAGACTTTTTTTTTTTTTTGAGAGAGGGAGAGTTTGCATCAGAAACACCAGAGATTATCTTGTCTACTCTGAGACTCTTAACAATTGAATGAATGATGAAAGGGCACAGACATGGTATTCAAACTCTGGCAATTTTACCAATCCCAGTTTGACTGTGCAAAGAAGACCAGCACTGTCCATTACAGAAAAACTACAGTTTCACACACACTCATTTTCTTAGCTTCAACTTGGCATATGTATTAAGGGCATTTTCTGTGTAGTCAGCAAGGAAGTACTAAGAAGTACTAAGATGCCTTAAGACATGGTCTCTCTCCTCAAGGATTTTCCCCAAGCTTTCTCCTTGAAGAAATGTGTTTTTCTATTTAAATTGACTACTGTTTATATGAAAACGAATTTGATATTTCCCTGGAATTTTCAATTTAAAGTTTCTAATGACACTGACCCTGCCTACTTGGCTGTTAAACACCAAATTACAAAATGACAGTGGCAAAGTCTAAAGATCAGGTCATGACATGGCTTAGAGACAGAGCCAGCCTTTTAAGCAAAGGATAAATGCTGATAAGTGTGAGGCTATCACAGGTGTTCAATATGCACTTAAGCTGTTTTTCCTTGACGAGTATGCCGTATTTCTTTGATTTGTTATTTTCTTAGATATTGCATAGCTGAAACATGTTCTGTGGAAGGAATCAGCCAAGTAGAGGCACCCATGTTCCTGCAGCTATAAGGGAAGATTGAGAGTTACAGCCTAGCAGTGAGGCAGAAAGATAACACTCCTCCAGATGGAGTCTGTCAAGGCTTCTTGTGAACACTTAGCCCCTCTGAACACTCTAATCATCTACAAACACATGCATCCTTCCTTCAGAGGAATGCAGGTTGCTGTCACCAACCAAAACAGTCCTCCAAAGGGAAATGATTTTGTTGGAAAAAGAAAATGCATTCTTTAAATCAGAGACTATACTCAATAGCCTCCTGTGACTTTAAGGAGAGTCCTCTAAGACCTCCAGGCTGTGTGTGGCAAGAAGACGGGATGTAAAAATTGGGAAGCTCTGCTACTAATCACAGATGAACATAAGGGATGTGAAAAGCTAGCTGGCCAGAAAATTTAGCAGGCCAGGACTGTGCTGAACATCCAGGCAGAGAGGAGTCCAACGAAATTATGAAGCAGGGAACAGAACTGGAGTTAAGAAGCTGGCCCAGGGTTATATGCACTCACATCCCCAGACCTGAGCCACAAGAATTCATTATATGGCTTGATAAAGCATTGAGCGTGGGCAGAAAGAATGAAATGTCAGTAGCTCATTAGGACTGGTTCAATGGCTTTCATAAAATAACTGATTGGAATTGAAAAAGCTTAGAGCTAAAGAGGGACAAATCTCTCTCTCACCATCAAAGAGGCTTAAAAGTATGTAGTGCTACTTCAGGAAGAGAAGGACTCACATTTGACTTGCTCATAACAACAGCTCCTGTCATATCAATTTTTTTTTTTTTTTTGGGTCTGGAAATTTGCCTTCTAACTTCTTGCTAATCAAAGCATGGTCCAAAAGCAACAACATCACCTGGGAGTTTGTTAAAATATAGAATCTCAGGCCCCTCCTCAGACCCACTAATTCCAAATCTGCATTTTAGTAAGATCCCCAGTTGATTCATCTCTGCTGCAAAGTTTGAGATGCTTATCTCCCAGTATCTACTCTTATACCTTATCACCCATTCTCTGCATAGCTGACTCAGTAATCTTTTACTTTTGTTTACCCACTGATTATTTCCCCTCACTAGAAAGAAAGTTCCATTAGGGAAGGAAAAGGACATGGAATTGGTGTTCAAGAAATATTCACTGAATGAATAAGCGAATTTTCCTCCAGTCTGAGATAAAGTCTGGATGATATGTTAAGGTCCCCATATCTTTAACACTAGGCGATCTCACTCTCTTTTCTTTCACTTTTATCTGTAGGGAAGATGAATTTTGCTTGCCAAGCCCAAATCCCTGTCTGTGCTCTTTATCTCCCTTCCATTAGGACCTTGCTCTTTAAGTGTGTCCTTCTTCTGCTTCCATACATAGCACACCCCCCTGACCCCCTCCCCTTCAGTTTAGGACTCTCAGTGTTAGGAAGAGAAGGGGAAGTCACCGCCCTCCTTGCCTTACATATTCTGTCTCTTTCCTGAGAACCCTGGCCTTAAGAATGTTTCCTATTATCTTCGTATCCTTATTTACTTCTCGAGGTCTTGTTTCTGTCCCCACAGTTTGATTGGTTTGAGTCAGACCCAGATTCAAACCTGGTCCTAAAACTTGTGCAATTCTCTCAGTCCCTGGTCCTTCATTTATTAAGTGGAGATATAAGAATCTACACTGGAGTCACTGTGATAATTAAAGTGCCAGAGGCTGGCACATGGCAGGTGCTAAAGTAATTTTAGATTCTCTTTCTTGGAGGAAAGCTGAGGCTAATCATGAAAACAGCAAATTATATCTGACCAGGAACTTGACAATATAGAATACAGTGATTCTGTTGTTAGGAAATATCTATTGGAAATCACTTGAAATATCATGTAAGAGTGACATAACGAAGTATCCCATTGCACTATTGTGATGACAGTGAAAAATTAGGAACAATGGGGAATAAACATGTCCGACGTCTACATGACAGAACATTATGCAGGTGGCAAAATGCTATAAGAGATGAGTGGAAAAAAGGGCAGAGTTCAAATTGTATGGTTCTGATCCGGATTATGTAAATTTAAATGCAACAGAGGAAAAGAAACAAGCTAAAAGGTTTAGAAAATGTTAACCATAATCTCTGGATTGTGTAATTATGGATGGCTACTATTTCCTTCTTTATACTCTTCTAAATTTTATAAACTTTACAAAATGTTGACTTACTGTTTTTATAACAGAAAACATTACTGAAATAAATAATAAATCCAGCAGTCTCTTATTTATTCTCATTCTTCAATTTTTCTGGAGAATTTGCATTTTAGCCTTGTTTTCTGTTACTTCAACTATCTTCTTTTTTCTTTGCTTTAAAAAAAAAAATCTTCCTTGAACTTTGTCAACCCATCCCTCATTCTGCATCCTAAATGTGAATGCTGTCAAGAATTTCCTCTCTGGTCCTCTTCTCATCTTTCTTGATAATGTCATCCACTTCCTATTTCCCTAATTTCTCTTCTCAGCTTTGGATCTACATGTTCTGCAATCTACTAGACCAGTCCACCCACATCCAGCCATCATGGCCTAAACTGGCCTCTTCATTTTATTCACTCTCTCACTCATTCAGTCAGCATGTATTGGCTGTCTACTATGTACTAAGCTGTCTGCTAGAGACTAGGGATACGATAAAGATAAAAGGTGGGGGGGCTCCTTCCTCAAGCAACTTTTACCTACCTTTCTTCCCTGATTTTTCCAGCTGTCAAATTCAAATGTTAGAGTCACCATTGAGTCCTTCTGCTTTTCATCCCTCCTACCAATCAAGAGGTTGCTATTCTCAGGGTATAAATTTGAGTTCAGAAACAACTTTCACTTTCATGACCTCTTTTTTAATGCCCACTGTCAACACAATCTTTGAGCCTTTATTTTTTCCTGGATTATCCTATGACAGCTTCCAAAGTGATGCTTTCTTCAATATGCTCTCACACACAACCCTGTCATATACAGAGCTATAAAATAAGTCCTGTGAAAACACAGTGTAGGTAATTGTGGTCTCCTATCCAGAATACAGTCAATAGATTTTCAGTGAATACTGAAAAAAACTCCTCAACTTGGCATTTACAGTCCTCTTTCAATGTATTAGGTTGAACTGAATGAAATTTTCATTTTGTAGTTCAAAAAGGGTAGAATATTAGGCATCCCTAATATTAGGAATATTAGGCATGGTACAACGTAACAGTATTCACGTATATTTCCATCCTTATCTTCTAAGAAGCCCCTTCTTTTGCCCTCCATTCCAGAACATAAGTGGGATCAGTCTATGCTTTTCTTGCATGTCCACTTCCTTTGGATCCTTTGCTAATGTCGTTTGTTCTTCCTAGAGCTCCTCCAGGCATTATCTCTCCCTTGAATATTTCTATTCATCCCTAAGTTCCATCTCAAAAGACTCATCCTCCACTGTTGAGTCTCTTCTCAATTGTTAGTAATACTGCCCTGCAATGAGCCTGGGTGCTACTTCCTGGTTTTAATCCGCTTCACCCAGCTGAGCTCAGAAGGTGTTCTCTTGTATATACTCCCTTTCAAGTAGACCATCCTAATACATATTTGTGTAATTGTTAGTGCCCTCAGTTGTTTTTCTGGGTTAGTGAGTTGTACTTTAAGGGTGCATGCGCATTTTCACTCTGTTTTCTGCCGTATGAAACTTCGGCCATGATTTCAATTAAAAAAAAAAAAAAAGCCTTTGCAAGATATGGCATCAGTTATACTATTTAGCACTTGAATTTTCTGGCTAATTTTCTTATATAGATGATGCAATTCAGTAATATGACTTCATTGTAAAGACAGGAGATATTTTATGAATCCACTTATTTCAAAACTAATTTATCTCTGACATTCTTCTTTCAAGAATAAAAATCCTCAGGTTAAATATAAAATATATATTTAAAATATATAATATACCAGTGCTGAACATTACAGTTAAGTATTTGAAGATGTATTCACTCCTACCTTATATATATATAAAAACAAGAATCTACAAGCATACTGTTTTAACCTTATTTCAGTAACATATATTTCATGTGCATAATAAAACATTAAAATGATGATTATGAGCCAAAAAACCTACTAGAAAAAAATGTAATATTCTGTGATTAATATGAAGGACTTTGGGCTAGACTTGTGTTGACTGTCCAATTGGAATCTCAGTTCATTCATAATATGGAGACCATACCCATCTCCCCGGATTGTAGAGAGAGTTAAAATGTAGTAACGTATGTTAAGGGCTTAGGATATTATCTAGCAGATAATTAACAACAAAAATTATAGTTTTATTAATAAAAATAAATGACAAGAATAGCATTCTCTAAAGCTATTATGATTCTAGAAGTTTCCTTACAGATTATATATATGTATATAAGCATATATATATAAAACGATGTCATACTTAGTAGTCCATAATAAGCAACCAAGTGTTTAAGAAGATTATGACATCATTTCTAGTATTACATTGAGAGAGGAAGAGAACAGCCTCCCCGCCCCGTCTGCTGCAGCAAAATTTTGGCTGAAGACATGAAGAGCAGTAAACAATGCCAAGCCTGGGAGTAGTATTTAGGAAGCGTCCATAAAGCAAAACTCATACTGCAGTTTGGCGTCTTTCCCTTAGCTGGTGAAAGTGAAAGGGGACATTTCAAAAATTCTTTCCATCTTAACCTAAGACCAGAAAAACCATTTTGAATATAGCCTGAAGAAATTTTGGCACATGGGGTTTGCCTGATTTTCTACCTGATATTAATTATCTAATTAATTTTGATTAATTAGAAACATATAATGAATATTTGGGGTAACTGGAAAAAAATGGACCAAATGTCTGTTTTAGAGTCTGTAATCTCATGAAAAACAAGAACAAAAAAGTAATGGGGGGAAATATCGACAAAGTCATTTATCCATCAAATAATTAAGTAAATATTTATTGAACTCCTGCTGTTGTCCAGGGACTATTTTATATGCTGAAAATTTCAGTGAAAAAATCAGTAAAGGAATTAACTAATGTCAAGACGATATTGATTAGAAAAACCATGATACAGGCCTCTGACTCTCTGAGAGTCCAATAGCCAAACTCTATTTTGATTTGACAATGTAACAGACTATTCGAATAAACCCTGATTTATTACACAAAATCTATTAACATACCACAAGATGAATTTTAAAACGGTCCTAGAAAATTTAGGAATCAAGAAACTTTTGATGAGGTAATATGCCACTTCTCTAATACCCAGATAAATCGTAACAGAGCTGATTAATGCCTATTGACAATATACTGAATACCTTTTTTTAGTGGTTAAATAACAACTTCATCCTTTTCCAATTCACGTAAATACCCCAAAGTTCAATATTAATATAGTGAGTTGCTAAATGAGTCTGAAGATCAGGAAACAGTGTCTCATCTGAAATATATCCTGTAGAAATTTAGTTAGATGGTAAAATACCAAATATATATATATATATATATATATATATATATATTACCAAATATGAAATGTTTTCACTTACTCTGAGTGAAACCTAAAAAGAGAGAATGGTCCTAAGGGTTTTACAGTATCCAAGAGGAATAGTAAGTCCTGTTTGGAAATTTCATACATGATTCCACTGAGAAATTTCTGAGGAAAAAAACACAATCTACTTCACATATCTCTGAGACTAGCCTATTAGATTTTGTTCAATATCTGAAATAATGCAGTTTCCTTTTTTAGAACACACAGATTTATTTTAATGAATTCATTCTCCTGTGCAAAAATATTATGTGATGCTGCCTACACTCTGGAAGAGGGGGGGTGACAGTGGCATGTGCCCCTTCCTTCTCTCCCACAATAACTACCCACAGCAGCAAGGCTCTTAATAAGTGCTTGTGGAATGAATAAATTAAGGCTCTCATAATTACACATTGCGGAGAAAATTAAATAAGCACAATGTGTTCATCTCCTTCAGCTGATACAAATATTCACACGCACAGGTGTACACTTACATACTTCTGGTATTTCAAGATCAGTCATTAAACATTAGCCATTTTTAAAGTACATTTAAGAAAACAAACCTTACTGCATAAAATATTTTGGACTGATACTCGAGGTGAATGCCAAGGAAAGACTTAAAAGATGTATTGATCTTCTCAGCAAGGTGAAAAATGTCTTCCATTTTTTAAAAGGCAAATTACAAATACTAGTTTTACTGACATGAGCATATGTTCAAGTCAAAGATCATCATAAAGAATTAACGATCCCATAATTGGCATCTCTGATCAATATATATCCTGATGTTGAATTTGAAGATTAATATTTTTCACGTAAGGCATAAGGCCCAGGATCAATGATTCAACTGCTTTCACAGCAAGATGAAAGATTACTTTCTTGTGCTGTCAATGCTAAATAAAGCATATGTAAAATCGGTTCTTTCAATAATGAACAACCTCAACCTTTAAATATATACAGTGCTGAAGACTAAAGCATCAATGAAGAAGTTACAATATTTTATTCGCAAAACCCAACAATACTGAGTCATTCCTGGGCTTTCGTCTCTAGTGCTCATTCTACCTGGGAAGGGCAAGCCATTTTATTTAGCCATTTAAAAAATATCACTTACTAGCAGGATTCCCTCAGATAAGATCATTACTTAGCATATTTCTCTTAAATTCAAATTATTTAATTTTTCATTAAGAGAGAATTTTGGATATTTTTTAAAGCTGTTACAGTGATGAAAATCCCTAAAAAAGCCAGAAATATTGATATTTGCTAACAACTTGCAGCACAGACAAAAAACATAATTCTTTAGACATCTTAGAATCAAAATAGCCTTGGACAATGGCATTCTCGGCATAGCAAATCATACATGCTATAGACAATGATCAATGTAGGCTTAAGGATAAAAGACCAACCATAGAGAGATTAATTCAAATAAAACATTCCAAATCCTCCCCGATTTTCCCTCATTTAAACACCCAAACAAAACATGTGGTACCTTTTACTTTTCTGAATGAGTAGTTTCCAATCAATGTTTCCTCGTTTAGAGACAACAAGCTGAAGAACCTACCAAAACAAAACAAAAGAAAAACATTCATATATAGATTTATTAGCTAAATATTGAAAACTGTAACTCACCAGCAAGCAAATGCATTCTTATATCCAGATAATAAATCTATGTCTTGAGATCTGTAGCACAAAAAAATGCAGTACTTAAATTCTTAGGAAGCCCAGTAAGGAATTTAAAAGCATTTTACTGTGAGATCACATATAGCAGATGCTTTGAAAAATGGATTAAAAAGAAAACAAAATAAAATGTAAAAAATCCCAAACCATTACCAGAGCATATGCAGCGATACCACCCAAGTCTAGCCTTTGAGAATTGCTGCAGAATCCTTCTCCCCTAGCATTATCTCCGCGGGCTGGCTCAGGCTCTCTAGTTCCAGACCGATGCAGTCTGCAAGCCACCAGCTCCTGTCTGTGTGTGTCGGGGAAAGGGAAGCTGCAAATTAGAAAAAGTCCCCGCAGTGGCGAAAAGGAAAATAAGGCGAGTGGGAGAGGGTGAGAGAGCTCACTAGCCTCAGAATTTTCGAGAATGATGACAAGCCACCCAGTTCCGCCATCATTCACTGACAATAAGATGTAGCCCTGGCATATGATTTAGAGGTTTGCATAGGGGCTTCTGGTATCAAATGCCTGACAGGCATCTTAATTGCCTCCATCCAAGTGTGTCCCCAGGAGTCAAGTCTATAAGCCTATGAATGTCATCATCTGTTCTCCTTTGTGTTAATGCCAGACACATACACGCACGCACACACACACACACACACACACACACACACACCGTGCTTAAATAGAGAAACCATTTTCCGGCATATAGGATTACAAAGAAGTTGGGCTACACAAACTGGACATGACAAAACAATAGTTTATCGGAATTTTTATTACCTGCGTTCATGGCATCAGAGATTTCTGAGGTTTTGTCATTAGCAGAAAATTACAATATTTTTTTAAAACTGAGTATCATATATTGCTTATTTATATTCCAAATAAATAACTGTGTTCATTAGAGAAATGTTTACATTTATGTATTTTTTTAATGGAAAATTCAATCCCCTTGTAACTGTGATAATTACGCATTTGGCAATGGTTTCCTTACAAGGGAGAATGCAGCAAAAAACAAAGAGGATTAGGAAACCAGGGTTGATGTGTGATTTCTGGGGGGCAATCTATTTTATTCCCTTCACATAAAAAAGCAAAAAAGAGGTAGCAACCAGCTTGAGTATCGAGACTTTACAGTCCCTGAGGGCCAAGACAGGGAATTGAATCTCTGACATAATCAGTATCCCCTTTATGTTAGCAACTGAAAGTAACAGTTGATATCCCAGTTTTACAGTGCCCCTTAGGTAGGGAGGTTAAGTATGGAATAATTCCCTGCATTTATTTCCTGGACAAAAGGGATGGGGAAAATGCTAATAAATAAATAAATTTTTACAGCATTCTTAGCTCCCTGCACCAGTGAATGTAGCAAAATTCCATGTGTACCAAAAGGGCTGGCTGTGAAGAAGACTGCTGGGAAGGAGCATCACCATGGTTACCGGAAACAGAAAGTAGGAAAGAAAATAAGGTGATGATAGAGAAGATGGAAGGAGACTACAGTGGAGGAAATTCAGAGACAGAATGATATGCTTCATTTTTTTTCTTTCTGGAAAGAACTATCAGTTTTATATTAGATTTCAAATGCATTAGGATGAATCTGCATTCTCTGTCAGCCACCTTTCTTCTCTACTTTTTGATCACTAGCTAATTTTGCTTTCCTAAGTTTGGTTCTTTTGTATGACATGGATCCTGATACTCCTTGCCTCTGAGCCTATCCTGGATTCATGGACACTTCTGAGCCTAGTCCACACCCTTTGCCTCACAGTTGTGAAAGCTGTAGCCCAGGGAATCTGACCAAGGTCACAAAATGGACAGGAGATCCAACAGAGACACCACCGCAGTTTCCTGGTTTGGGTCCCCTGTTTTTCTCCTCTTACCAAGTGAATTTCTTTATGTGCTCTCTTCCATTCTGTTTGCAAGCATAACAAATTCCAGAAACATCCTTTGTCTTTGATTTTGTAAGCCTTCTTCTATTTGTTAAAGCAGAGATCTTCCTCTTTAAAATTATGCATTGCAATCAATCTGAGGACTAGCTTTGTTTAATAGCTGTGCTGTACTGTACTGGACATCTGGAGAATCTGGGGTAATTATGTCACTGCTTTTCTTTCATTTCCAGTCCGGCAGTCAGATTGGCATGATCGCCCTTTTGTGAACCTATCTTGTAGAGCCTGAACTTAATCAGCATTTACTAGGCACTCCATCCTCCCTGGCATCATTCTTTCTGGAAGCATGAAATTGGGCAATCGAACTGAATCAGCCTCCCAAGGTTCTTCCTAGTTATAGACAATGTGAACCTTCCTGGAGTTACCCAAATAATGAAGCTGCAAAATTGGAAGCGCATGTAAAATTAAAAAAAAATCACTCAAAGCAACCACTGGGGGGCGTATTTCTGTTCTACTCAGTAAAAAATGTGAGTAGGATTTTGACCTTGATGTTTTACTGCTTTTATTTCCTTTATAAAATGTTCTTTCAATATTCATTCTTATGACTCATTGCTTTTAGGTTAACTCATTGATAAGTAGAGCCATATTTCCTTTTTTGTCTAAAATTTTGTCTAAAATACAGTTGCTGCCACCACTATTACCCTCTGTCCCCAGTTGTCATCTATAAAATAAATTAGTCACAGTAAAAAATATATATATATGATTACTCTAGTTAATAATTACAAGAGATTTCAGGTTTCAGTGAATCCTACATAGTGGTTAGGATTCTTTTCCCCTCAAAAGTATCCTTTTAAATATGATTTTTCTATTAAACGTCTATTTTTTTCTTCAGTGATTTTGGACATGAAGGTTATTTTTCAAAGCAAATGTTTTGTTTTAATATGCTGTCCTCTATTGTTCACTTCTGAGCATAAAAAATGATGCACAAGACTGTCATTTCTTGAAACATGAATCATATTTTATCAAGATCTCATAGAGCACACATAGTGGTCTTGATCAGTTTAAAAATTAGCTCAGCTTCCAAACATATTTGATGATCTTCGGGAGTCATTTAATATTTGGAGATACCTGGTTCAATCAATGAGAATGAGTAGGCATATTCTTTTTCTTTCCTTTTGTTAGTAGAACTATTACTTTAACTTATCTGTTGTAGAATAAGCACCATATGTAATACATAATTCTTGCCTTTAAGTATGTTATATTCTGAGAACTCAAGATAACAGATATTTGAGAGACTTTGATGATTTTTTATATTTATGCTTATGAGCCTCAACTATAGTCTAGCACCCTTTGTCGGCTCATTTAACCAATTTTAATGGCACACACACATATATTTCAGACACCTGATAGGTTCTACATATGGGAAAAAAGAGAACAACATTCCTCCTCAAGGAACTTCAATTATACTGAGTGGAACACAGAAGTAAACAGAAATCTAAGTTCACAGTTCTTTTTCTCACTTTGATGAGACACGATGTCTCTGCCACTCTGGTATATCTGCTTTATCTCAGGTCCTGATCTTTATGAATCCCCTGATCCCAAATTCAGTTAGCTCACCCCTGTGGCTCTTCTGGAAGACTCTTGGTTTTGTTCCTTATGTATACTAGTCTGAATTTCTTATGCACTTTAGGAGAGGATAATGAAGGTACTTCTTCTTTATGGCCTTGAAGCCTCTGGTCATATCAGTTTCCCAGCTAGGGCTTTCATACCTTGCCCATTAGTGCCCACCATAACCACTAGTTTATTTCAGCAATAGTCTACTGTTTTTTCTCCAACCCCAATCTTATGCTTCTTTTTTAGTCCATTTAAAGTTCTATCCTCTTTTATAATGGCTTCCAGAACTCTCCCAGGATACAGTGCCACAAAGCTCTTTCCTCCCTCTGAATGACCATAATATCAAAAAAAAAAAAAAATCACTGTGATACTATAATGCCTGATATTATATATGACCTCTGGCTGGTCTTCAGTTGCATATATTCAGTTATTCTGGTACTGACCAATTAAAATGGCATAGGATATGCTTCTCATATAAATTATTAAGTTCCTATAATGTGCCAACCTCTTTGAACACATTATTTTATTCAACAACTCTGTTAGGAACCTCCCATTCACAGTTGAGGAAACAGTTCCAATTAGGTTTAGTTAAATGCTAAGGACACACAGCTGGTAAGTGGTGGAGCAGAAATTCAGTCCCTGGACTTCTGAGCTAATTAGGTTGTAATTCAGCTTAACAATTCTAAGGTATCAGAATAGGAGAGATAAATTAAACATAGAATTAAGGCTTTTCCATTTATCTAGGACAGGTACTTAAGACAGACTATGTATTGCTCTAGGCGTGCATGAAAGAGATAGTAGCAGAAACAAGAATTTTTAATTTCAGCATTATTTCAAATTCCATCAGTTCATATTTAAATGATGTATAGTGTGAACACAAACAT
Organism: Mesoplodon densirostris; assembly: GCF_025265405.1. Lineage (NCBI taxonomy): Eukaryota > Metazoa > Chordata > Mammalia > Artiodactyla > Ziphiidae > Mesoplodon > Mesoplodon densirostris. The sequence continues at coordinate 28,152,253 of NC_082668.1, forward strand.
TCCTATAGCTGAGGAAGACATGGGAATTTTATTTACTACTATCTGGTCTATTCTTGGCAGAGTATACAGAGCCACATGCATGAGATACATGCTCATGTGTTTTTAAAAAACTTCATTGTTTGACAATTTGAGTTTATTGTGTATGTTTTTAAACATCTTGTTGCAATTAACCTATGTCTAAGAAGCATAGATTATAATAAAAAACTACCTGTCTCACCTAGTCAATCAATACCCTCATTTCATTATATCAAGTTAGAAATAATCAAATACCATGGTGAATCTTAAAGGTTACATCAGAGAACATTATATCAACACCATATTATATAATGCCTGCCTTATTTAAATTGAATTTATTTAGTCAGATTTTGGCTGTGGACACTTTTCTTCCAAATAACTCCATTCCCTCCCTCAAGCCTTTCCTCAAACATTATCTTCTCAAGGATGCTTAACCTAACCATCCTATTTAATACTGCAGTCTGCAATTCCCATGCTTTTTATTTTTATAATTAAAAAAATTTTTTAAACATCTTTATTGGAATAAAGCAATTGCTTTACAATGGTGTGTTAGTTTCTGCTGTATAACAAAGTGAATCAGCTATATGTGTACATATATCCCCATATCTCCTCCCTCTTGCATCTCCCTCCCACCCTCCCTATGCAATTCCCATTCTTAATCCCCTTTATCCTATTTTGTATAATACTTATCATTGTCTAATATACTATATAATTTACTTATGCTTTATTCTTTATTGTCTTCTCTCCTCATTCACTTGTAAGCTCCATGAAGGCAAACTCTTTGCCTGTTCTGTTCACTAATGTATCCCAGGTACCTAGAACTGGGCCTGGTACATAACTGGTACACAATAAATATTCATTGAGCTCATGCCTGTATTAATAAATAATTAAAATTATAACACTAAAACTCATGTAAAAAGCATGAATTACCTCCTAAAATTTCTGAATTCTGAGCTCATCAGTTGAGTACATTCAGTTTCAGAAATCACTAGATAAAACTCATGGTTTAAGTATTTCATTTAGTTTATGTCTTGGTTAACAAATATGCAAGTTTTAGGTTTTTCATCTTTGGCACATTTATAGCCATTTTGAGCACATCTCTCCTTTTACTTCAGATGTTTAAAAATATTTATTATCTATGTGTTTATTACTTATTTGTACAAAAATTCTTCTAGCAACTTTTTTACTTGCTTGTGAATCCTTACTTATAACTTGCATATTTATCTTCATCTCTCCAATCACCTAAAAGTTGATACAAACTGCTTCCTTTCACTACTGGAGATACAACCAGCCTGTGGGGAAACCATATTTACCAGAGAAATGGGCAAGCCATGAAAGAAAATTATAAGAATTAGTGTTGAGGAATTCTCACTTAATAAAATTTTAATTTAACAGTCAGTCAAGCAGAATCATCTTCAGGAGTTATGAATTGCTTGGCGGATCTTCCTGGAAGCAGGAAATTAACCTTCATTTTATCTAATGTCTCCACAAGTGGGAACATTACAGTTTAATGGAAGACTGGGTAAGGACACAAAATCAGATGCTGCAAAATCAAATGGTGCGTTGCATGACATTAGATCTAAAATCCTGATTTCTTTTTGAAAACTGCTAAAAGGAGTTATTTTGTTTACTGCTCTCCAAGCTTTGAAGACTGTTACCTCAATATTCTAAATCTTTGTCATTCCTTCAATACTCAGCAACCTCGGAGAATTGGAGAACTAGCAGTAATTGAGAGGTAAGCTAGTGCCAATCCATTTGAGTTAGGCAGTCTTCAACCTGAACATCACTAGATTATTCTGAAAAGGTTTAAATTCTGCAAGCTCCTACAGCATTCTTTTTGCAGTGTTTAGTATTTCCAGTTCAAATCATAAAACGTCTGCTGTGATGGTTTAATAAATGCAATGTCATATGTGAAATGATTTCTGAAAATGTATATATTACAGGAATTTATTTCGTGAATAGCCAAAATTCACATTCTGAAAATTCATGAAATCCATACTTATTCTCTCTGCTGTTTAGGAGAGAGTAGACGTTAAGGTGATCGCCAACAAGAAATACATATGAAATTTCTTAGTCCCTGTCATTCCTCTTCCTCTAGTCCTTGTACCAGGGGTACATTAGAGATGGGAGGAGAGAATTAAGGGATATGGGTACGTAGTTACACATAGTTTAAATAAAACAGCTTGTCAGAACTACATACACTTTGACTGTTTAGAAAACGTTCAATGGTATATCTAAAAGTGCACTAAGGTCCTAAATCCTCCTATTGATTGGAACCAAAAAATATAATGATGGATACTAAATCCCTGTGTGAAAAGAAAGGAGAACTGTAATGTAGAGTGGGGGCACTTTTATGTTTCATCCTATCATCAGATTTCTAAGCTACGAAAGACATACTGACTTTTAATTTCAAAGGAAATATTATACATGATCAATGTCTATAAATGAATATTCTTTCTCAACTGTACCATCAAGTTGGCTAGAAAGAGTTCATGTGGGAAGGATTCTATATAGCAATGTTTGAAATTACATTATATTTATACTATCATTTTTCCATAGTTTTGTGGCTTTTTCCCCCTCTTTTGCTTCTAATAGCAAACCTATAATTGAAAAAATAAGAGTGTTTTATTTAATACTCCAGAAAAAATAACTCAAGATTTTTTTTCTAGACATTTTCCATCTACTGTGACTTATTTTTCAAGTGGATTGTGACAATATGCTGTTTGCAAAGGTAGCCATTGTAAATATCTGGGCCAACAAATGTGTCTGGGAGAGAAATTTCCACATCCCTAAGACCCCTAATTTTTTTTCTTAAACTGCCACATTCTTATTGTTTTTTCCTTCCTTTCTAATTCTTTATGTTTTGCCTACCCCTTCCCAACTCTTCCTTCTCCTTTTACCCCAAAGTCAGGGGGAGCATGGTCAAGGAAACAGGAAAATATTTAAGGAATTATTTAAACAAACTTTCTACCAAGGTCCCGCGGTTTCAAGATAGTTGAGGGCAGACTCCATGCGTTTTACACCATTTTCTTTCTATAATATCTAGTGACTCTTTCTGCATTGGCGCACAATAAATAATATTAATTAGTTTTGTGGATGTTGACTTAGAAAAAAATGGAATTGGAGATGGGGAGAAAAACATGTGGTTATTGTGATCACTGTACAGAGTAGTACAGCATGGTATCTATTTATTTTGAACCCGGTAGAACTAAAGAAATAAAGAAAAGGGAATAGAGTGCCCAGCTTATAGACACCTTCTGCTGAAACACCTGTGGGCACATAGATGCCATACAAGAAAAAAGCAGAAGGTGCCTAAATGACATGTTTTTCTAGATAGCAAAGGCTGATTATAATTTTCTTATTACTTCATATGTTAATTTGGAGCTGCTCAATAAAATGTATGATTGATTGATTGGCTGATGAGAGAAGGGGATGTGAAAGCTGTGTTAAATGAACAAAGACTGCACAAAGGGAAACCTTGAGAAACTGGCAGTTAGGACATTCCATTAAAAGACAAGTGCCATGAAAGAGAAACTTATTTTACAATTGGGGAAAAGTGAAGATGATAAAATAGCATAGAAATGCTAAGATGAACCCAGTGCTATATGTATCACCTGAAGAAAAAAGTAAATGAAAAATTATGATGTGTGTTAGGAAAGTTAAGATGCTCAGATCAAAAGGGGAAAAGTAATAATATGTGAGAAGGGTAGAGAAGGGTTAGAGGATCGAGAGCTTTGGAAGCAAACAGGGTTTCAATTATAAACCAGTGAGCCAGTCTGACAGGTGAGGCGGGCTGAGGCACTTGAAAGATCTCATTCAATGGCTGGCATTACTGAATGCCCAGCTGAGTCTGAACAAGAGTAGTGTTAAACAGACACATTGTTCTAAAGAAATCTTAAGTTTCATGTGCCCTCCAGTGCAGCCTTATAAATCTTGAACAGCATCTATTCACCAACCATCTGCAATTAGCTTTACTCCAGAATTTGCTAGACACAGCAAGTCCTTGACAGGGAATATTTTAATTTGGATGGCTGGCCCTCTACTTAGGATTTACATGTATTGATGATATGCAAATAAGTTCAGTTCAGTCTCATCAACAGCATAAATTAAGTGCATCCTATCATGAGGATTATCTTGGAAAGAGAGAATGTCACCTTCAATATGCCTATGGCCTGGAGGTGAACAGTCTGTCTCTGAGTGAGGGAGAGTGAAAAACAGACAAAGAGCATTTCCTCACTATTCATTGGCTGCCTGCATGCTTCTTTAGGTTAAATGCTTGATTACTTACATAAAATATTTTTGCTCGGAATAATTTTCTTTTTAACACCTGTTCATAGAGACAAGAGATCCAAAGATAGCATTTTGATTTAGAATCCCTGATACTGCACATAGGCAAATAATAGGAGAAAACAATCTTCAATTCTGACCTTTGTTTAAAGAGTGCATATTTCATTAATAAATGATACCCTTTAGCATAGGACACATGTTTTGTACTAGTGAGGATGGATTTACAACTTCCTGTTACACATTCTAAGTAACTTAGTAAACAAAGAGCTAAAGGCTCCAAAAAGGAAGGTCACAAAATTATATGACAAATGTAAGAAAAAAACCCCTATGGTTTAGGAAGTACGACCAGTGACTGATATTTTTAAGAATTTATAAATCATTCCTGGAAATAGCTGATGAAAGGCAAACCACATACAGCCCATTCTACAGAGTAATTTAAAGACATTTTCCATGGAGTTTGCAATTCCCCCTAATATACGTTATCCAGCCAGCTTATTAGGACACCATCAATGTAAAATAATTTTTAAAGTCTGGATTTAATAACAGACAAAAGAAAATGGTGAAAGTATTCTTGAGGTCCAATTACAAGTGGACTGGTCAAGTGGTGAACCTGTGTGAGGTACCTCAACTCAGCGTTTCTGATGCCAGGCGTTGAAGACACTGTGGTGCTTACAGTGAGGGGTAAGAACAAGTCAAAGGTGGTAGAAGGAGGCCTGGAGTCCTGCACAGCTGTTGGAAGCTTTGAACTAGGTGAATGTATGACAGTATTGAAAGGAAAAGGCATAAGCAGAATGGCATCTCTACCAAGGATAGATGTACATCAAGCATGTTGCAATGAGGGTATATGGGGAGAGGGAAATAGAAGTGGAGGTAAGAGATAAAGGGGAAAATTTTTAATATTGTGAAGCAAGAATAGGGACTGTCATGTTCTGATGATCAGGTGCCCCCAAGATGAAGACTATGAAGAACTCAATTCTTTGCCCCTGGGGTTCACATTACCACCACTGCCACCAGCAACAACAAACAACAAAAGGTTATGAAAAAACACCACGACAGAGGATTGAAAAAAAATAGGATAATTTCCACCAAATGTAAAGGTATTTCGTCTCTTATGCCAATGAAGCCAACAGGAGTTCCATGAAAAGAGGGGTGAGGGGTCAAATTATGTGTGAATATGAACTTGTGCCAAGAACAAGCACAGTGCATTACCACAATATTTTCTCTAACTAAAGATTATATTAAAATTAGAAAATTCATTTTTTAAAAAACATGACATTTTATTGTTTCCTTTTATTTTTTTATTCATGTTTCCTTTCCTATTATTCCTTCTTTACTAGCTACAATCAGTAATGTCAGGTAGCATCCAGAAAAAAAAAATTGCTCTAATCAAGGACATTTTAAGATGAACTAACTTTCATTTCACACTGACTATTAAGAGTCAAATGAGGATACAAAGAGGATTCCAAGATTGGATTTATGACATACACTTTAAATAAAATCTGCAAATATTGCTCATAAAATTATAATGTTGTCTTCACCATTGTTGCTGTATTTCTATCACCTACTACAGGGTTTGCTCTTGATGCTTGTAAACTGTCAGCCACAGAAGAAAGCTTACTCTTTCAAGTACAAAGTAACTATAAGATGAATAAAAAACCTGTTTATGTCAGATGAGTGCAATGTTACTTTAGCTTCACAATTTTATCTTGATTAAAGACCAAAACCTCTATCCGGGATTTGGGGACAGCACAGCTCATATGCATGTTAATATTAACTTGGCCTGTAGAGCTTGAGACTGATTTCAGAGTTTGGGAGTTCCACTGTTGATTTAGTTTGAAAGAGGCCAAGAGATTCCACTGTGAGCTAGAGAACTATTCTGGGTTTGGATGGGGAGGTTGGCATGGGGGGATGGCAGGGGCTGGGGGTGTCCTTAATCCTAAACTTGATTCAGATTGCCTCTGAAGGAGGATTGTTTGAAGATTATTTGATTCATTTGTTGACTAGATTGTTTTAAAATTTTCTAATGTTGATGAGAAGTGATATTATTTTCTTAATATTTCTATTTAGGCAAATGTAAATAATAACAGTAAGAGCTAACGTTTGTTGGGTGCTTAGTATTTGCCTACACTATAGTAAGCACTTCACACATATTAATAGGACCTTACAAAGAAAATCTTTTATAACTTCCATTTTATAAGGGGGCAAGCTGAGACACAGAGAGGTTAAGATAACTTCCTCAAGGACAAACTGCTAGTAAATTGAAGAGCCTTCATGAACCAGATGATCTAGCATGAGTTTCACCCTGAGCCTAAATTTTTCTGCCTATGTTTTGAATTCTTGATAGGAGCAGCCCATTCTGTTCACTATTGGGAAATGGGGAATTCTTGAAACAGTTCAAACAGAGCACTACCCAACCCAATCCCTTTCCTCACTTAGCTCAGCCTGCCTGACAAACACACAGGCATTCAACATCCCTTCATCTGAATTTTATGCAAAACCAAAAATATAGAAGTAAAGGACATTCCAACATAGAGCATACAATCACATCTCCTTTGTTCTTCGCCATCTTTAGCCTGGCTTCCTCTGAAAAGAGAACTTGTAAAACCATTGGGTCTCTGTGTACGTCTTCCTTACTCCATCCTCATCCCTCCCTTTACCACCACTGTCAAAAGAAACAGTCCTGGCAAAGTTAAAAAGAAAAGAATAGCTGTTTCCTGGACATCTGGGCTATTTTGCATTCCTTCCCTGAAATTAATGAGATGCTAAGTGTCACCTGTTTACCAATCTCTGTCCTCTGTCCAATTTATCATAATGTATGATCTCACAGGAGATTGTCATAAAAAAAGTTTTAATCTGAGAGTATAAAGAGATGCAGCACAAGCAGGAAAGCCTGGAAATTGAACCAAATGGTATTTCTGCTATGGATTATAAAAATGAAATTATAGACAAGTAGGCATGCTCTTTATTTGTAATAAAGTCACAAAAAGCAAAACCCTCACCAATGTATTTGCCCACAACGAAACTCAAAGATGCCACCACACTAACTCAAACATGACATAGGTACTACCTCCACTGGGGAAAAAGAAGTTATATATTTGCAAATTTTTTAAAATCTCAGAATTCTTTAAACTACACTGTTCTTTCGGAACCTACTAAATAAATGCAAGAAAGGTAAAAGCAGAAGAAATCACATATTTATGTCTCATCATTTTTCAGATGAATGTTTCAGTTTTCAAAAAGATTACAACTGATCCACAAAATAAAATGCTTTATACTTTTCTATCTGAAGAACTAAATAACAAGACAACCTCAAGAAAAGGTGAGAATACAGTCAACAGTCTTTTCTTCTGTTCTATTTACTATCCTAAAGCTGTAAGACAAGGATTCACATTTCATCTGACAAAGCTAGCTTATTTCTCCCCCTGCTTCCCATGTGTCCTGTGTCTCCTAATTATCTTCTAAACACAGAAAGATTCATACTGGGGCCACTATTTAGCATTGCTCCAAATAACTGAATGCTTGTTTGATGACATGAGTCACAATCAGGATAGTGTGGTACTTTACATTTTCTACTAAGTACTCTCACATCAATTACTTCATTTTATCCCCAAAGCAATGACATCCCAGTCTTAATTTCTAAATACCATTTATCACTAAAAGGAACGAGAACTCCTTAGAAAAAAGTGGGTGACCCCAGGTCTGGGGCAGGGAAAGTACAAAGAGTCCCTGGACATCTTGTTGCCCCACAAGACAGGGAAGTGCTGAAGGATTAATGGGGCTTGTCAGAAGGACACCACTGCTGTCTTGGAAGGGCTCCCAGTGGCCAAATTTGAGATAATTTAGGCATCAAATATAATAATGATGGTGCTAGATTATAAGGCATTGAATAAAATAAAATCCTTGAGTCTATAGTGATACTCTGTCAGAGGTGGAGGAGGGGACAGACAGGTGGTGAGAGGGAGGGAAGAAAGAGAGAGAGAGAGAGAATCCTAGAGAAGGGGAGTGGTGCAAAAGTCTTCTTTAAAGAAGAATGCTAGTTAACAGGAGTAGAATGATATATATATATATGATATATATATATATATATATATGTATTTTTCAAATCACCATTGCATCTCTCAATATAACAATGAACACAGGCAAGAATCATGAATGTATGCTGACACTACTGGGTGAAAGGTTGTTAGGAAAAAATATTCCCATGGCCTCGAAGTATCATCCACAGATTCCTTCTTCGTTACAGAGGGAGAAAGGTGCTTTAAACAATTAAGTGCCAGAAAGTTCCAAGATTGCCAATTTCCCCGCTCCAAAATATATACTCTGAAACTAATCTTGAGGAAGCTAATAAAAAGTCCCATCATGTGGAATATTCTACAAGACACCTGGCCTGGAATTTCCAGAAACATTAATGTCATGAAAGAAAAAATAAAAGGTAGGAGCTCTCCACTGTATTAAATGAGACTAAAGAAACATGGCAATCTTGATTGACTCCTGTATTTAGAAAAAATAAAAAAGCAATATGGGACATTTTTGAGACAATTCAGGAAATCTAAATATGGGTTGTATACTAGAAGATATTACTGAATATATGTTACATTTCTTGTTTCTGGTAAAGGTATTGTGGATCTGAGGATGTCTGGGTCTTTAAAGAAAAAAAATGAATATTTAAAGGTGAAGTATCATAATGTCTGCAACTTACTTTCAAATGGTTGAGAAGAAAGTTGAGTATATAGATAATATGTAGTAAGAGAGGGATAACGTTAACATGGCAAAATGTTAACAATTAGTAAATCTAGTGAAAAATACATAGACATTGTACTATTCTTTCAACTTTTCTATAGCTGTAAAATTACTCAAAATTAAAAGTTGGGAGGATAAAGATATTGTTTATGTTGCAAAAGGCTCACAATAAAGTGGTGAAGAAAGGTAGGTTAAATTGTTTATAGAGTTCAATGTCATCAGCCCTTCAATAGAGTTTCTCATAGGAAGCCAGGAAAGCACAGAGTAGGATGAGCTGGATTCTAACTCCAGGCTCCTGAGACCATATCCTGAGCTTCTTCTACTTTTCTGCACATCTCCTCACCTCTATCCTCACCTCTACATCACTTCAACCTCTTATCTTTACCGCCTAATAAAAGGAGACCTAACCTAAGCTGAAGACCACCTGATTCTTCCTCAGTCCCCAGGTCCCTTTGGATCCAGGACTTCTGAAGATTCCAGGACAAGGAACTCATCTTACAGACTAATTTTTGTATTTGTAAGCCCACTTGGAAGAAGAGTAGGTGAGGCTCCCAGTGATGTTGGAGACTAGAGTTGGATAGTAGCTGTGCTGGACAAGAGCCTTCACACCAGATTCACTCTTGGGTATGATTATATTCTGTGACTGAGTTGGAATATGGCTGTTTAAACAGAAAGAAAATAATTTTCCTGCTATTTACCTTTATACTATCTGTGAAGAACTGGACAATAGTTTTCTCTTCTGACCAGATATATAACACAGACATCATTTTGCCATCAGAGTAGCATTCTAGACTAAGTTTTAGTCTTTTAATGCTTCCAACATGGTCACATTTCGTGGGTGAGCAAGAAGATGCCATAAGTTGTCTGATCTCATTATTAGAATTAAATTCATAGAATTCAAGAATTTAGGGCCTCCCTGGTGGCGCAGTGGTTGGGAGTCCGCCTGCCGATGCAGGGGACGCGGGTTCGTGCCCCGATCCCGGAGGATCCCACGTGCCGCGGAGCGGCTGGGCCCGCGAGCCATGGCCGCGGGGCCTGTGTGTCCGGAGCCTGTGCTCCGCAACGGGAGAGGCCACAGCAGTGAGAGGCCCGCGTACAGAAAAAAAAAAAAAAAAAAAAAAAAAAAAAAAAAAAAAAAAGAATTCAAGAATTTAGATGAACCTCAATGGTAATTCACTGAATGTATTTTGAATTAATAGTGAATGTGAGATTGCAGATTTTCCAAAGCCTACTGGATGTTATTAATGTCTTAACTGTGTTAAATTTTTAAATCAAGCTTTTATTTTTTTAGAGCAGTTTTAGATTTACAGCAAATTGAGGGGAAGGTACTGAGATTTCCAATATACTTCCTGCCTCCACACATGCATAGCCTTTCCCTTTATCCATATTCCTCATTTCCCACTAGAGTGGTACATTTGTTACAACTGATGAACTATACTGACCCATCATAATTACCCAAAGTCCACAGTTCACATTACGGTTTGACTATTTCTGTTGTACATCCTATGGGTTTGGACAAATATATAATGACATGTATGCATCAATACAGTGGCATACAGAGTATTTTCACTGCCCTAAAAATCCTCTGTGCTCTACCTATTCATCCCTCCCTCATGCCTCTGCCTCCGCCACCAACCCCTGGCTACCACTCATCTTTTTTACTGTCTCCATATTTTTTGCCTTTTCCAGAATGTCATATAGTTGGAATCACACGAAATGTGTAGCCTTTTCAGATTGGCTTCATTCACTTAGTAATATGCATTCAATATGAAGTTTCCTCTATGTCTTTTCATGGTTAGATAGCTGACTTTTTTTTTTTTTTTTTTTTTTTTTTTTTTTGCCGTACGCAGGCCTCTCACTGTTGTGGCCTCTCCCGTTGCAGAGCACAGGCTCCAGATGCGCAGGCTCAGTGGCCATAGCTCAAGGGCCTAGCTGCTCCGCGGCATGTGGGATCTTCCCAGACTGGGGCACGAACCCGTGTCCCCTGCATCGGCAGGCGGACTCTCAACCACTGCACCACCAGGGAAGCCCTAGCTCACTTCTTTTTAGCACTGAATAAGATTCCATTGACTGGGTAAACCATAGTTTATTTACTCATTCACCTCCTGAAGGACATCTTGTTTCCTTCCAACTTCTGGTAACTATGAATAAAGCTACTATAAATATCCATATGTAAGTTTTTGTGTGAACATAAGTTTTCAAATTCTTAGGGTAAATACCAAGGAGCATGATTACTGGATCATTTAGTAAGAGTATGTTTAGTTATGTAAGAAACTTCCAAACTGCCTTCCAAAATGGCTGTACCATTTTGCATTCACACCAGCAATGAATGAGAGTTCCTGTTCCTCCATATCCTGACAAGCATTTGGTGTTGTCAGCATTCCAGAGTTTGGCCATTCTAACAGGTGTGTAGTGAAATCTCATTGATGTTTAAATTTGTATTTTTCTAATGACATATAACATAGAGCATCTTTCCAAATGCTTATTTACCATCTGTATATCTTTTTTGGTGAGGTGTCTCTTACGGTTCTTGGTGCATTTTTTAATTGGGTTGTTTGTTTTCATATTGTTGAGTTTTAAGTGTTCTTTATATATGTTGTATGCTAGTCCTCTATCAGATATGTCTTTTGCAAATATTTTCTCCATGTCTATGACTTATCTTCTCATTCTCTTGACATTCTCCTTTTTAGAAGAGAAGTTTTTAATTTTAATGAAGTCCAGCTTATCGATTATTTCTTTTATGATTCATGCCCTTGGTGTTGTATATAAAAAGGGTCACCATACCTAAGATCATCTAGATTTTCTCCTATGTCATCTAATAGGAGTTTTAAATCCTTGTTTATCAAATATTTTCTATCACACGAACCTCCCTGGGGTTCTAGGCAGTAACATAGAATCAAACAAAAAAACAGACATAAGATCAAAAAATTAAGGATAATCATGATTTCGGTGGGCAGTGAGCACTCTTTTGCTGTCTTCCTGTACAAATCATCTGTTATTTTCTAGTTCTTTAGTTAGGAGCCCTGTGAACCAAGACTGTAGAATTGTTTGGCCATTCAATGGCTAACCTTAAATTCTTTCTGACACTTTAAATCCTTTCTGAAACAAGGCAGAAAATAAGTAAGTAAATAAATTAATAAATATGTGTGTGTGTGTGTGTGTGTGTGTGTATGTACACAGGTTGGCTCCCCTTTGTAGTTCAGTGCCTCCATAAGATTTACTAGGGGCATCCAAAGCAAACAGTCCTGATCTTCTACATAAGATGTGCCAAGCAAACATTAAATATATTTCTGGATTGTGTGTGTGTGTGTGTGTATAACAAACAGTAACTGTTTGTTTAAATCCTGAGGTCTCAGTTTACCTGTTATTAAAATGAATCTAAAATTTTAGCCCCAGAATAACCTTTTACACATTCATTCTTCTCCACTCTAATACTCAGCAGCCTAGTGTGGCAGCATTTAATATTAGCTCACAGTGGACTGGACCATGGTTATCCTTGTCTGAATCTTGTACCCTTGGGGAGAGGGACAGTGGAGAGGAACAGGGTCCACATAGCTAGAATGTAGGACACTTGTGGCCAGAATGGTGGGCTGAATTTGGAGGGGACAGAATAAGAGCAGAGGATTCCTCCTGGAGACAACTGGCTGACATAGGCTATGAGGCTGGGCCAAGCCAGGGTCTCTTGGGGAGAGTTTAGAATTAATACCCAAAAGAATGAATTTAAATGCTCCATTAGAGACCATAAATAGGTATTGTGGGGACAGTCAAAGACCCAAAACATCATCAACTGAAGTAGAACTGTATATTTCTGTCCATGTCTCTGTTCTCAGTAGGTTCCTCTGTGAACAGGTATGTTGAAGCCGTCACCTTGAACACACCCATCTGATCCAGGACCACGGTGTGTGTGTGCTGGACTTGGCTCCCTCCTGCTTGCAAGAGCCAGGTATGTGAGTCTCTTCCTAACTCTGTGGTCAGTGACATTACGATGGCAGCTTGAAACTGGCCCCAGGGGTAGTATTTACACACAGAAATTGGCTAACTCTACAAATCAGAGTTTGTTTTCATCCTACTCAACCTCCTTCCCCTTGAGAGCTAGGTTAACAGCACACTACTAACTCTCAAAAGTTTGAGATTCTTCCTCCTTTTGGCATAACTTTTACATTTCTTTAGGCAGTGGTAACATTCCCAAATACCTCAGTTTGGGATGAGGACCAACTAGTTAAATGTAGTAGGGACAGTCCAAAAATAAGAGAGGTACAAAAACAGGAAAAAAAATTACTTGAAATGACCTGTTGGTCCTGCCATCACTAGTTTAGGTGATGGTATTCATAAGAGCAACAGTCATTGACACCTGGACATCAATGTACTGTTTACCAAGCATTTTCTGTGTGTTGTCTCTCATATTCTCCATGAGAATCTTGTAAAGGTGCTGGGTCCAGGGATTGTTTTATTCCCATACATATATTCATAAACTCAAGCATCTGATTTCTGAAGAAGGCAATACCAGGACCTGTGTTTCATGATCCCCAGTACAGGGCTCTTCTCACTATACCACTCTACCTCTTAAAAATAAATGTGTATGTGTTTCATTAATATTTTTAACTCTGTTTTGTGATGACCCAGTTCTCTCAAATAGTGTTTGTTAGATTCTCAAAAATCCACCAAGTGTAATTAACCTTAATTTTAGTTAATGTTAAAAGTAGGTATTTTTAAAGCAAGTATAGGACTTTTAAAAGAAGAGATTATATAGGAAAAGGAAATGACAGCAACACACAACTGCAAAAAGGGTTAGAGACATAGGATTGCATACTTTAAACTCTGACGTTATTAAGAGCATAAATTCAATTTTATTTAAATATATTATATTCCTGGCACTGTGCTAAGTCTGTCTCTAAACCCCAATGTTAAAAATAGAAGTAGATGGAATGAATGCAGGAAGTCGTTTTAAGCAAAGTTTCCAAATGGCTGGAAAGACGGTTTTGCTCATAACAGGCAAGGGATTGACAATTTTACAGTGAGTTAGGAACAGTGAAAATAACTAAGAGTCTATAATTAAACCTTATTTTATTATAGGTGTTTTTATTTATAAAAGTTCCTATCTACACTTTTCACAGTAGAGAAAAAAATTAGAATACATGCTCTCAATAAACACGCAACCTTTCTGCTCGGCAGAAACTTCATGTGGCATCATTCCATAACAGAAATAATTAATTAAATCAAAAAGTGTATTTATTCACTTTGAGTCATTTAATCTTTCTGGCAGTGTGGTGTACTGAGTGGTGCATGGCTTTGGGAGGAGTCTTAAGTTTAAAATTGAGTTCTGTTATTTGCTAGCTGTAAAGCCTTGAGGAAATTAAGTAGGCTAGACTCAATAAAGACTTCACAAGATCATCCTGTGAAATAAATAATTTGATGTGTACAAAGTAACAGCACATCATACCCTCCGAATAAAGGTAGCCCCCTTTCTTTCTTAATAGGCCACACCATACTCTGGTTTCCCTAAAAAGAAATCAATTTTGACTTCCACAGAGAGAACCTTTCAGTGCCTGTAAGTAGCTCAAAACGTAAGTGCTTTCTCTACCAGACTGCCGGTCTTGAAAACGGAAATTCTTACTTAAATCAGAAAGCAAAATCTTGAAAATTAATATCATTATGCATTTCACCTACATTAACTCTGAATACAATGAAATTATCAAAATGTTTTCTAAAACAGAACGGGTACTTTAGAGTTCTCTGGGTTCTATGCAAGGACATGATAAGCACATCTAAAACTAAGCTATTTGTAGTGAGGAGGATGGACCTAGAGTCTGTCATACAGAGTGAAGTAAGTCAGAAAGAGAAAAACAAATACCGTATGCTAACACATATGTATGGAATCTAAGGAAAAAAAAATCATGAAGAACCTAGGGGTAAGACGGGAATAAAGACAGACCTACTAGAGCATGGACTTGAGGATATGGGGATGGGGAAAGGTAAGCTGTGACAAAGTGAGAGAGTGGCATGGACATATATACACTACCAAACATAAAATAGATAGCTAGTGGGAAGCAGCCTCATAGCACAGGGAGATCAGCTAGGTGGTTTGTGACCACCTAGAGGGGTGGGATAGGGAGGGTGAGAGGAAGGGAGACGCAAGAGGGAAGAGATATGGGAACATATGTATATGTATAACTGATTCACTTTGTTATAAAGCAGAAACTAACACACCATTGTAAAGCAATTATACTCCAATAAAGATGTTAAAAAAAACCCAAAAACTAAACTCTTGAATGATTATGAAATTTACCTTAGTAAGTAAATACAGTCAGTTTGCCAGAATTAATAATGCAATATAAAAGAATGGTTTTAAAAAGACAGTATTTTACGTATGCTACTTTTGAAAGGAACAAAATTGAAAATTGATAGATAAAACTAGTAAGAGTAATTGATTCAAAATAAAAGACTGAGGAAGACATGGACCCCCAGGACAACATATTCTGTAACAGATACTCACACACAATCTATTTCTATCTAATAATAAGCCAGCCTTTCTTTTTTGTAGGCCTCAATTTTCCATTAATAAAAAAGCGTGGATTGTATTTATTTCTATCTAGCCCTTTAACTTTGTACCCAGTCAAACCTTTATTCCCTGTGCTAATAGAGAGTTAGTGGCACTATAACATGAAATCCTTTATAAGAGGTCCTTTATGGTGTTTGAAATTGGACAGCATCAGCATCACATATCTTCTTCTGATTGTTTTGTTTAGAACAAAACTGAAATGAGGATGCGACAAGAAGAAATATGAGAAGGGATCAGGGCGACCTCCTTAATGTGACTAGGAGATCTTACCTACATTAACATCCCTGATGCAAGTTATATATACAATTTAGCCTTCATTTTGAGGGAACTGAGATGACTAAACTTTGTGAGGTTTTATTACTTAATTATATTAAATCAAGCAAAAGTACATTATGAGAACTGTGACAAGTAGCAAGTGTTTCCAGAAATATTTTATCCATGACAAAACCAGTTCTATTCTTGGGTCTTCTGAATGTTGCAACTGTTAACACCCTTTAGTTAACTGCAATAACTAATCTTGATTATTTATTAATCATCTAAAAATTGTATCCTTGCAACACTTCCTAAAGGTTCTAGCTATGTCTGGTTAACTCTGGCTTAGAAATTAAGAAATACCAGCCAGGAGTCTGTTTCATATTCATCATCAGTGTTTCAGAAGTACTGCTTCAGATTCAGAGAAAATATTAAGTATAGGAATTAGTATCAGAGAGATCAAATATTTTTTTTGAAAGAATATGCAACAAACTTCTGATTTCTTTGAATCTTTCAGTTAACTTTTCTAACTAGACCTAATAATACATTTTTAATACAGCACTCATGACAGTCTACTGCTGAAATTTAGAATAAACATTAATTTATAAAGCAGGATGTATTTTATTGCTATAAACATAAACACATGGACTCCCTGCGCATTTCTTTTTCCATCAAATAGATATTGTGAACAGCTTTAATGTTTTGAGTACAGTTTGATAGTCTCAGAGGAGGAGAGGGAGACAGGGGCTGTTGTTTAAAATCTGGCATTTTATTAAGTATCTTAGTCCAACAGCAATCATACTTTTAGTGTTTCTGATGTAAAAAACAAACCTGACTAATTAACAGCTATAGCTTCCACCAGGATTGAGAACAATGAAATTAACCAAATGTTTGCTTCCTTTCTCTAAGCAGTCAAAAATCCCTTTTCAAAATATTCTGGGAAGATTTACAAACAGATTGTGTTGGAACTTTGTGCTATAAAGAATCAGCACTTTTTCCAGCATTCGAAGCAGCACAGAATCGAACGTTACTAAAACGTGTCCAGGTAGGCTTCTCTACATAATGTCAATGGGCAAAACATGCAATTAAGATTAGCTTGGCTTTGTTCATTACCAGTTGCTAAGATGCATAAAACCTGTAGTTCCCAGAGGGTTAGAAAGAGAAGCTAAGTAAACTGAAGCTGCTTTTAAAGTGTTTAACAAGGCAGAAACTGGAACGGATGTGCCACAAACCAATATCCATTACCACAAAGTGATTGCCAAATTTTCTTGTAAAATAGCTCTCAGCTGGCCTATTCAGCATCGTCCTGTTATAGCTAAAAAGAGCATCCAACTTGTGATTGTTACCATGAAAATAAGCAGGCAGCAGAATATACAGTAGCTGCAGAGAAGAAAACAATATGCGTCAAGAAGTTTTCTGACATTTAAATCTACATCACTTTCTTTAAAGGTCTAAGAAATAGAAATACCTCTTTACCAATTTTTTCCAGACATTCAGGATGGTGATATACTATAATATATATTATATGTTTCCAATTATTGCTTAAAGGTAATTAAAATTAGCTTTCAAGAATAATAACATAGTTCTAGAGAGAATTTCAATGAAGTCTTGATTGATTAATGGAGGGGTGCACAGCTTGTAAGGTAGAAGCCACCAGAGTTAACTAACACTTCTCTGCAGTTAACTGTGAGACGTGTCTAAGTCTGTTCTAGGGAACAGACTGGTTTCCTCACTAATCAAAGAGAGGTGCAGCAGACACTCTCCACTGTCTACTCAGTAGACAATTCCTTTGGCCAGTGATTGGTTGGGTTAGAGGAATGGTCCAGTTCTGGCTAATAATATACAAGGGAGAAACACTTAGAGAAAATCTTTCATCCTAAGTTAAAACACAAATTTTGGGAAAGAGAATGCCTTTTTACCATTCTTTTTTTCCTGCCTGGAATGCAAATATGATGCTTATAGGTGTAGCAGCCATCTTGTGACCATGAGGCAAAAAGTAGGACTGAAAAAAAGTCAACATTCTAAAAATATAGAAAGATGTAAAAAAGATATAAGGACACTAGATGGCTAATGGTATCATTGAACAATTGATTTCATTTTTGATTAACGTATTTCTGACATTTTGTACTTGTGTCATAGTTTCTATGACATCTGAAAAAGCTTCTCCATCCAGATTTGCCAACATGATTCATAAATTCATGTGTGGATCCAGCCAAGAGCATAAGTTCTGCTATTTGTTTAGCAAAGAAAAAGTACAGAAAGGAGATAGAAGGTCTGGTGAATAGCAGGAAGAGGACAAATTTAAAAATGCAATTAATTTGTGGCTGGTCATCATCTTAATTGTCCCTCTGAGCACAAGTTAAATGTACCTAGATAAAAATACAAGGTTTGTGGAACTCCTCATGTTCCCCACCAAAGCTGAGTACATTGTTCCTTGTAGGACTGCCTTAGGAGTTTTTATTACAATAATGTACATTTGGTTAATCAACTCAGGAAATATTTTCCTACTCATTCTTGGATCCTAAAGCCTAATTTAGTGTGGAATAATTTACATGCCTAGATGAACTGAAGCAATCAGGACACTTTGTGTACAGATAATGAACAGCAGTCAATTTATTTCTGGTGCTTTATTGAGAAAAACACTATATAAAGCTTCACTGTTTGAGTGGAAAAAATGGAAAAAGGAGAAGGCTTGTGTTCTTATTTCTTTTCTTCCATTTAAAGACTGTTGCACAATGAATATCATTTTTGGTAAAAAGACTGACTATGTTCTAGTATTAAAAATGTGAAAGAATTCTAGCATTCAAGCACAGTCTTTGCTTCTATGCAATATGACAAATATTTAATAATAGCAATAATGGAAATTACAGCAACAACTAATCCTTATTTTAACATCACTGCACTAAGTAACATGGATTTCTTTTTTTTATTATTGAGATATAATAGAATTTCTCATGTAATTCTTATAACATTTATACAACCACTATGAGCTCAGTGGTTTTACTTTTCCTACTTGATAGCGGGAACTCAGGAACAGAGAGGTTAGGTAACATGTTCAAAGACACACAGCAAATAAATGGTATAGCAGGAATATGAACCCAGGTGATGTGATTCTAGAACCCTTGATATTAATATGAAATACAAATATTTTTATCACCACCGTCATTTTTCTTCTTTAGATCTTTCAAGCTCTAAAATCTGCTGGTATTTTAAGCATTGCTGTCACTGAATGTCTGATTATTTGGAGCTCACTTACCATGAAAGTACTGATGACTACAAAATTATAGGAACTTAAGGACTGAGTAGAAGGTGGTTGGGGACTTTCACATTGGCCAAGCATACTGCTTTTAATTCAAATGTATATTTTGTTGGTTTTCTGTTTTTGGGGAGTGGCTTTCTGAGAGGATCGGGCGGGGAGCAGGAGAATGCTGAAGCCTTCCAAGTGGTCACTCCAAAGCCACCGCTGCTCAAGGGTCATGATTCTGGCAGCAGATCTCTCCACACAACCTCTGCACCAGCCAACATGGGTATCTTAGAAAGAGAGGATGCGTTTTTGCCAGTTTATAATATCTAAAATAAAAACAAAATTTAGGATATGTATAATAGGAGTAATTGTTTTCCAGTTGAACAGGTAATGTGAGTGTTTCAATTATTTTGTTTTTTAATATGTATCAAGTTAAAAAAATTCTCCTCCTATTTATTTATTCACTGGAAAGATATAACATGTGCTCCATGCTTGAAGCATTTTCTTGGCCACTGGACTATTTAAATCCATGATTTCATATTTTCATCAATCTTCCCATTTGACTCAAAGACAAAACTAGTAAAAAATGAAAAGAGAGTTTTAGTTATTTAATTCTTCTAAAATCTGGATTTGGAGAATTGTTACATAAGAGAACTACATGATTTTGGAAGCCATAGCATATTATATTCTTCATCTCATTTTTAACAAAGAATGGCTGTTTGAGACTCAAATTTTGTATTTCTTCTCTCTTACGGGAAGGTCAGCTAACTCTGAAAGCCTTGTTCTGTGCCTGACACATTTCATACTGTCTCATTTATTTTACACTGATATTCTTTTTTATATGCATTAAACTTACAGGTGAGGCAATTGAGGATCAAAGAGATGAAAAAATTATGTAAGAAGTAAAGGGCAGACTCAATTGAATTCAGCTTTATCTGACTCCACAGACCAAGCTTTTTTCTCTATAACAATATTGATAATACATAACTACATAATCATTTGACTTTTTAGATGTAGCATTAAAGATACTCTCAACACACACATATAGATACACATGGATATATAAAGATACACACATTTAGTTATATAATTGAATATGTATGTATATACATAGTGTGTACCTACATGCATATACATATATACAAGTACGTATGTATATATGCAAACACCCTTACACATGTGAAACGAACAGGACCATAAATTATAAAAAGCTGCATTTCTTAAATTAGGGTTTTTAAATATCATCAAGTGTTATATGTGGATTTAATTTAATACCATTCACTTTTTCACAGTCAACCCACAATTTATAGAACATAACTATGCAGTTCTGATGTCACAAAAAAATCCTGAACTTCACCTAACTTCTTTTTTTTTAAATTAGGAGTCTAAATTGTAACAAAAATAAAATACAAATGCACTAATTTTTGTGCTATAAACAAGCAATAAGGTAAGTTTTAATTTGATTTTTTTTATCTCTGTAGGAGAAAAAAGCCATGATTAATTTATATAGGCAACAAACTCTCAGGTTAATAGGATACTAGCCATGTGAGTTGACTAATAACGTTACAATACTCTCAGCTGCACTGTTACCATAATACTGTTGTCACTAGGACAACTGATTAATATTTATTCAATGCCCTACACTCTAAAAATAAGACAAAAAACAAAGTGGCATTAAAAGTAATCATTACTTGCCTCTTGTATTTTACTAGGACTTGTGTCTCTAAGTTAGAGACCCAATATTACAGCTCTGGTAATTTACAAAAGTG
Organism: Mesoplodon densirostris; assembly: GCF_025265405.1. NCBI lineage: Eukaryota > Metazoa > Chordata > Mammalia > Artiodactyla > Ziphiidae > Mesoplodon > Mesoplodon densirostris. The sequence continues at coordinate 28,173,119 of NC_082668.1, forward strand.
GATGCCTTTCCAAAGGTGGATTACGTCTGCAATAGGATTCTATTGGGCAGAATCTATTAAATCCTTAAGACATAGACAGGTGGTAAAGTGTAAACTAAGGTGCAGCAAATTGCAAGAAATTCACAACTACCTTTAGTTATTGGTAGAGTTTATATAACCTAACTAAAATGTGTAAAATAATGTAATCACTGCCAGATTCTCCCCACCCACCCAAAAAAGAAAAGTCTTACAAGTATCCCATCACTGAAATCCTCCTTAAAAAATTAACAGCAGTGTTTTTCTTTAAAACATGACAAAAATAGTTTGGATTTTATTTTATCTACTTTCCTTTCCATTGCTCACGTTCTAATAGATAGTTTAATGAGCAGTGAAATGGCCAGAAGAAGAATATTCCTGTTTAAAAAAACCTGATGCAATCTAGATAGTATTCCAGTCCTATTCCAGTCCTGAAAAATCAAGTACTTGCTGCACTTGTACTTTAATGTACCTATAATATCTGTTTCAATCTCTATACAAATATTGGTGATTTGCAGTGCTGACTATACACAGAATTAAATCATATGATTGGGTTAGCATATTTTTTGAAAGTGGATGAGGAATCTAGTGAGCAGTCCACAATTGTGATTTCATTTTTCTGCCTTTACCCAGTAATTCAACGGTTTCTAAGCAAATAATAACTAATATATATTAGCGTTTACTGAGCTCTAGTACTTTACATAGGTTATCTCTTTTAATTCTCAGAAAAGAAAATATCTATGGTGAGGGTATTACTCTTTTTTAGAAGAAGAGCTGTGGCTTCAGAGGTAAATGACTTGCTCAAGGTTCCATCCTCCTATGCTGACCTAAGTAGTGACATGGGAAGACAGAGGACATCAACGGAAGACAGAAGAAGGAACCAGCTTCAAATGATATACATAAAACAATAATTATTTTAAAGTCTTTAGGCTCATATAAATAAAATCATCCCATATATAGCCCTCCCCTCCATAGTAAAGGTGAAAAAGTGTTGCTTTTCCTTCCCCACTGCCATAATGGCTCTCCTCTCATTGCTATTTTGTTATTCTTGTCATTTTCAAGATTATCTTGATACTGTTGGGGTGGAGGACAGAAAGGAAGGAAGGAAGGAAGGAAGGAAGGAAAAGGGGAAAAAGAAAAAGAAAGAAAAAAGAAAAGGAAGGTTAAAAAATGATTCAAATAGAATGAAACCTCTTAGAGAAGGAGAACTTACATATTTATGACACAATTATTATTTTTAAATAATTATAAAATAAAACCTGATACCACATTTTCATGCAGCTTTAAAGCCAAGATTTCAATGATCTGTTTTCTACAGGGAGATGTATTGAGAGAAAAAAAAGTATCATTCTAAACTGCCCTTAAAATCTTTAAAACATGTATGACATCTCAAGAAACTTGAAACAATCCTAAAATAGAGAAACAGATGCAAAATAGTTTTAAATGTTTTCCAAATGTTATTTTACCCACAATGTTAGTTAAGGGAGCATTGATTATGTACAGAGAAGAGTTGTATTCTAAGGACATTTGTGAACACTATATCCCGTTATATAATTAATATGTACAGGATGTTTATATCTACCACCAAATAGGACTTGTTAGATGATAAATATATTACATTGTATCTTTATTTTTACTGAATATATTTTGTTATATCTATGATTTATAGACACTGAGATTTTAGTCCAAAATACATGGTGAAAATTCCAAATTATTCCTTGAAAAATAATCCATCTAAACCAATCTATCTTATGTTGTCAGTTTCAGGTTCACTTATAAGTAAAAGATACAGTAAATAAAGTGAATTATATTAAAGAAGTGTGAAGTGAAAATACCTCAGGAATTGGAATCACACAAACCTGGATAGGAATCCTGGCTGTGACATAAACTGTATGTCCTTGGGCAAGTTGTTTAATCTCTCTGACCTTCAAGTGTCTCATAGGGGAACTATAACACCTACTTTGAAGAATTATAGGGAAGAAGAAATGAGAGTCTCTCTATAAAAGTACAACAGAATTTCTGCCCAGAGATTTCAGTCAATAAATGGTAGTTACGATGAATAATTAAGACTTCACTTCTTTTGTAAAGTATAGATTTCTGCTTACTGTATGCCTTACCCTAATTAAGTTTCTTAAATTACAGAAAATCTTTATTCAAAACTTCCCTAATCTGAATTAAAATGATGATCAAGTGAAACAACTTCTTTTCAAGATATCCTCCATGCCAAATTTTAAACTGAACACTAATGCAGATCCAAGTTTAACTAAAAAGTGAGTCACTAAAAGGAATGAAACAATAAAATTTTCAACATAACTTGAATTAATTTACACCTGAGAAGGCTCATGTGTAAATTAACAAGGCAACCAGAAGCATATAGAAGCATAATGAAGAAAAACAAATTCTGGTTATTTCTGTACTGTGACTATATTTAGATAAAATGGTTAAATGAACCAAAAACTCTCATCCCATCTTCATAGAAGACAAATTGTATGATTTTGTAGATAATGCACTTTAGAAACTAATCACAGGTTTGTGTATGTGTGTGTAGTGTATGATTTCTGTATGTATATTAGCTTTGTCTCCTTGAATTGCAAGGGCTTTGAGGGTAATGACATTGTTTATGGGCCGGCACTATGGTCCTCATCACTATCTAGCACAGTATTGAAAAATCAGTAGTCATTCCATTAGTATTTGTTGATCAATTTGTAATTAAGCCAAGTCCTTTTAAAGGTCTGAAATAACTCTGGGCTCACAGCGAACACTCCCTAGTTGATATTCTTGAATATATTACTTATTTCCTTCACTTGCCTCTGATTCAGCCTTCAATGCATTTCATCAGGAAGGTGCATTACTGACCAATATGAGCTTAAATTCCTTTCCCTTCATCTGCTCATAGAGGCATCAATGAGCACTGAAATGATAATAGAGACCAAATTTAGTGTTTGGCACCAGTGCCAAACACACTGCATATGACTTTATCTCTCATCTTCAGGTGGAAAACAGTATCTGGCTCACCAAGACTAAGTAACTCGTTCAAGGTCACAGTCTGTTGGATTCAACCGATCCACTTCACTTGAGCATCAGTGTAGAATATTTTGATCATGAACACAGATCATCTCTGGCTGAATCTCACACACAAACCTATTGGTTAATTTTTTGCTGAGGGGACTTTGACTTTTTGGATTTGTGCCTGTGAATATTGTCTCTGTGGGATAATTTACAGGTGGTTAATACAATTTATGATACAATGAGATAAATGAATTGCATGTTGAAAGTAACGTTCGGAGGAGGAAGGGAAGAAGGCAGTGGAGTAGGTTGATATTTTGGATTCATGACCTTTGTGGTGACAGACGTTAAGACAAAGAGTTAGTGAATTTCCTACCATGACTTTGACATTTTTGTTATTTTATATCATTGACTCACATGCCAAGTTCGTCAAATCCTTTTCAGCAAAATAATACTGTAATGAAGTGTACTTAATGTTTGCTATTTTTTATCCAAAAAATTGATGAATCAGTGAGTCAGAGCAAAAGCGCAGAAGAGTACCCTTTTGTCTTTTTCTCTACACATTACTTTGGGAACAAATGGAACTGGTCATGAATTGGTTGTGGAAAAATGCGGTACACATTGGAAAACATGGATGCAAAAGGCAGGTATACTTTGGATTAAAATATATACTAAATTTCCATATTATTCCCCTCTGCCTTTGCCATTGATAAAAACACATTGTGTAACTGGGATGCTGATAAAACAAGCAGGTATTTCTTTCCCAGCACAGATCACATTGATTTAATCCAATTATTGTTGACTACCCTAATGTTTGCTCATTGAGAAGGAAGTTAACCAACTCCTAAATAGGTATGTGTTAGAATAGCTAACAAAGAACATCACTGTTGTTAATAAGTTAGTTGTGGAAAAATAATCAGTGCTTTCCTTCTGTAAGAATCAAGTACATTTTAATAGCTTAATTAACTTTTAATTCAAGACTATACCTGTACAACTGGTTTTCAACAAAATATTAAAGTGATATCTTTTCTATGTGATCCTGATGTTTAAGAGAGAAAGCGATATCATTTTGGTAACTGATGGTATTCTAGACCAAAAACTTAAATTTTTATTTAAATCTTATGTTCATTTAACCTGCCCATCCTATGATTGTCCAGGGTCATTATCCTTTGGGGGTTACCTTAAAATTTATGGATTTTTTTCTGTTCCTACAGAGTGCCAAGTATAAAGACCAGAGTAAATAACTTTAGTATTAACTGAACAATGTTTCTGTAATATATTTGAATCTACTCTGTATATAATAAACTGTTGAGTGTAATTAATTCTGTATTCATCTCCACTCCTTCATGATTCAGCCACTTGTGACCTAATTTATGACACAAATCAGAATATATGGACTAGACATTTAAAATAGCTAATATTTTCTGCAGGAAAAAATATTCTCAATTCTGAGTACCTAAGGAAAACAATGTATTGGCCTTTATGCTGAGATGCTCATTTGAGTATTAAATACAGAAGCAATTTTGTGATCTTACTATTCCTAAAGGACTCTTTTTCTCTAAAGAATACCCACAAATGGGGACTTAATTTTAGGACTAAAGATTTCATTGGTTTTCTTTTTCTACGGTTTTGTGATCCTCATCATTGTTGTTGACTGTTCTGAAAAGAACTCACTTATTATCAATATCATTTAAATGAATATTGTAGCCTAATTATATTTACATTTAACAATAATGTCAAAAATTTAAATATGAATTTTAAAATAACAATCTGCTTTCTCATGCCTGTAATGAGAGAGCAGTGAAAATTTGTTCTTGACAAACTCAAAGAAGACATATTTGTTTACTTGCCCAAACCACACAAAAGCCATGCTGGTTTTTGAATAGTAGATTTGGCCCCAAATCTGTCACTGACAGTGAGCTCAGAGGACACCAGAAATATGCAGTAACCACTTTCCGAGATTATTGGCTTGAAGAAAAGTTAGAGAAAATTTTAAGGAAAGTAAAAAAGATATATTTTGAAGTTTAGCATTTATATAATACATTCTTGGGTATTTTCTCCATTAAAAATTTAATAAAAAGCTACGGCACTTTATAAGGTCATGATCATTAACTAAGCCCTTTTAATTCACATGTCAGTGAAGTATATCTTTTTTCATGTAATTGATGAAACTGATGTCTAGGGCTGATAAACCTCATTCTAGGTTTACATATGTATTACTAAATAGTTGTATAATTATTTGCTAAGTTACAATGAATGGAGCAAAGATCCAAACATTTAATCCCAGTTCAGTTACTGTTATGTAACAGGTCAGTTTATGGAAAAGACAGTGAAGAACAAAGAATAAGTAAAATGTGAAATTATACTAGCTTCCATATTAATCAAACATTATATTTAATTTGGTATAGCTGAGAGTACCTAAAAAGCAATATATACAACATATTCATACATACAATGTAGTAATACATACAGCACACAAACAGCATAGTACAACTGAGAAAACCTAAAAAGTAATACAAAAGTAATACATTATTTATCAGCAGTTTTACTCTGGCTTTGCAATTTTATTAATGGAGATTAAAACTATAAGCCTCCTCCAAATGTACTGACCTTTCTGCATTTTCATTGTTTGCTTCACAGCTTTCTTTATACTCCAATTCAAACCCTTTGATTAGTTTTCCTCTGCAGTAAAAGATACTTCATAAGATTATAAAGAAAGACTGCACTGAACCAAACATGCATGGCTGAAAAACACGTTTATGATGGATGAAAAGGTACTGAGGAGGTCATGACCATCTCTGAAGTAGTACAGAGTGTTCTTGGAGCTCTGCAAGAACCAGACCTGCCTACAACACTGCGAAATTTAGCATTCTAAGTGCTGCCCAAACTGAGTCCCCATAAAACAGAGTTCCCCTACCGAGTTTATGATTAACCTCTCCATCTAAAACGTTATTCCCTTTTTTGTCCAACACCTGTTCCCCTCAAGATTGAGGAATATCAGGGCTTCCCTGGTGGCGCAGTGGTTGAGAGTCCTCCTGCCTATGCAGGGGACACGGGTTCGTGCCCTGGTCCGGGAAGATGCCACATGCCGCGGAGCGGCTGGGCCTGTGAGCCATGGCCGCTAAGCCTGCGCGTCCGGAGCCTGTGCTCCGCAATGGGAGAGGCCACAACAGTGAGAGGCCCGCATACCGCAAAAAAAAAGAAAAAGAAAAAGAAAACAAGATTGAGGAATATCAAAGAAAAGGGGGGACTGAAACTGAGCAGGACCCTGTGGGGCCCTCCCAGATACAAAAGTCTTTCTGTGCCCTCTGTTTCATGTTTGTAGGAAAAAGGCTTCAGGCTCCTAGACCTTCCCTGTGTTCCAAAGGGCAGATTCAAACAGTTACTAATTAGGGAAGGAAGGGAATGCAGAAACAAAGGAGGAGCAGTCAAGAAACTATAGTGTAGAGATAAAGCAGGGTCGTGGTTCTTCCTCAAGAGATATACATAAAAGTATATATATACATAAAAGTATATCTCTGAGAGCTTCTACAGGAATTAAGGCCCCCACCCAGGTGGAAGAGGTAACTTCAGGCTGAGCAAAAGCACTGGTTGGAACCAGGAAGCTGATGATTGAGATTCCCTCAGTTACCTCACCACCAACCAATCAGAGAAGGGTTACACACCCTGCAGACCTCCCCCTAAATTTTGCCTATAAAAACTCTTCCCAGAAAGCTATCAAGCACGAGCCGCCTGTTCTCCTTGCTTGGTCCTGCAATAAATCTTTCTTTGCTCTAGACTCTGATGTATCCATTTGTTTGGCCTCATTGTGCATTGGGCACATGAACTTGCGTTTGGCAACACTCCTTGGAAATGTTATGGATATCCAGTGATGTTTTCAAGCATAAATAGGGACTCACGTTTTAGTGCCATCAAGGGTGAGAACCCTTAGATAAAAATATAATACAAAGAGCAATTGAGTGGATGTTACAAACTGGACGAACTTAGAAAATAGTATGCAAAGTGGAAGAAGTCAGTCACAAAACCCCACAAATTACATGATTCTATTCATATGAAAATTTAGAATAGGGAAATCTCTATAGAGGCAGACAGTAGATTAATGGTTGGTTAGGACGGATTGGGGGTGCAATTTGAGGAGGTAACAGCTAAAGGGTTCAAGATTTCTTTTTTGACATGATAAAAATGTTCTAAAGTTGTCTGTGGTAATAGTTGCACATAACTGTGAATAAACTAAAAGTCACTAAATCGTATACTTTAAATGAGTGAAATGTATGGTACGTGAATTTTATCCCCCCAAAACTATATTTAAAAAGTAAAATGCAGGGCTTCCCTGGTGGCACAGTGGTTAAGAGTCCTCCTGCTGATGCAGGGGACACAGGTTCGTGCCCCGGTCCGGGAAGATCCCACATGCCGCGGAGCGGCTGGGCCCGTGAGCCATGGCTGCTGAGCCTGCGCGTCCGGAGCCTGTGCTCCGCAATGGGAGAGGCCACAACAGTGAGAGGCCCGCATACCGAAAAAAAAAAAAGTAAAATGCAAATATTCCATTTAATAGAATATGTAAGTATTCTATTCAATAAAGTGTAAGCCAGGGTACATGACCTTGTGATCTCATGGACATTTCTTAATGTCACTACAGATTTCCTTTGGAACTACTGCTATGTCAGAGCAGTGATTCACATAAATACTGAATTATAACTCTTGTGGTATTTGTGGCAATTGAGAACAGTATTCTTGTTAAATAATTCTATGTTCTATCTGAATAAAATTGAGGTTCAGCTCAAAAAAAAAAAAAGTTGTTGACAGAATCATGAGCCCAGGATACATCAAAGTCAGGAGATAGTTTGAATACCTGATGTATTTATAGATGAGGTTTTCAAAAAGTAACTTAGAAGGGCTAAGCAATGTTACCTTTGTATATTAATTTGAGGACCTCCACAAAATCCACCCCCCCAACAACACACAGACACACACACACATACACACACACATAGCAATTTCTTCTAGCAGATTAGAATCCAACCATAAGCCCTAGACAAAAGACTAAATCAGAGAACAAGCGACAGTTTACATACAGTAAGAGCTCTGGAGTGAGACAATCCCTGGATTGCAACTCCTGTTCCTCTATTTATCCTAGTGGCCTTGGGCAAAGCCATCAATTCTCAAGGCCTCTGACTCCTTATCTGTAAAATGGAGATCGTAACAGTAAGTGACTTCTTTTAAGAGCTAAATGAGATAACACCAGGAAATAGATTAGCCAGTGCTGGACACATACTCAAGAAATGTTAGCTGTTATTAATGGCAAACTAACAAAAGTTACTTACGGGGCTCAGAAATAGTCAAGCTGGCCTGTTTTAAGGTGGAGGTTCCACTCATTTTGGCAGGTTATCTTGGTATTTGCATAGACCCTTGGGGCAGCCAGGCAGCTGGCTGGCCCTTTGGAGCTCTGGTCTTTTGAGATATCCTGGTTTCTTCTGCCAATGCTCAGCTCCCATTCCCTCCAACTGGGCCAGGTCCCTGCTTCCACCCTCCTTGTGTTAAAAGAATTCCTAGAAACACCTCTCTTAGCTGAACCAGCTACCCTCACCCTGTCTCATGCCAGTTCTCTCAGAAACGGTCTTGACCTGTGATCAACTCTCCTGTCCTCCCCTGGAGGGGAGGCATTACATCAATTTCTCTAACACAAACAAATTCAGTTCCTCACTGAACCCCCAGAACCACCAGAAACTTGAGTCTAATCTGAAATGGAAGTAAGCCCTAACAATCAAGTCTTTGTTTTAAAGGGCTGTCTCCTATTAAAATAATTCCTTATGGCTCAGAAAATTTTCATACAGCCAAAGAAGGCTAGAAGGAAATTTGCCAAAATGCGTACTGTAGCAGCATCTGGGTGGTAGAGTCAGGGGCTTTATGTTTCTTTCTGCTTCTTTACACTGTTCTGTACTTTCTAAAATTTCCACAGTGAAAACAGAACTATTCAGAAACCAGAAAAAAAACCCAATATTTTAAAACATATCTTGACTAGGGAGGTGTGGGCAGTAGGGAAGAATAGTGTGTCAGTAAAGTCTTATTTTATGAGACTTGGATTGAAGTGGTGAAAAGGGGGCATTGAGCACAGAATGCAGTACGGAATCCTTGAGAGAAAAAAGAAAGGGAAAGTGGTGTGTGGGGAAGTGGAGAGGTGGGCAAACTGAAGCTATTTCATGAGTTCACCAAAGAGCAGTGTAAGCCTAGTTTTTAAGGTACATTAAAAATCACCACTCAGGCATGGACATATGTACACTACCAAATGTAAAATAGATAGCTAGTGGGAAGCAGCCGCATAGCACAGGGAGATCAGCTCGGTGGTTTGTGACCACCTAGAGGGGTGGGATAGGGAGGGTGGGAGGGAGGGCTATGCAAGAGGGAAGAGAAATGGGAACATATTTATATGTATAACTGATTCACTTTGTTATAAAGCAGAAACTAACACACCACTGTAAAGCAATTATACTCCAATAAAGATGTTAAAAAAAAAAAAGGGCTTCCCTGGTGGCGCAGTGGTTGAGGGTCTTCCTGCCGATGCAAGGGACACGGGTTCGTGCCCCAGTCCGGGAAGATTCCACATGCTGCGGAGCGGCTGGGCCCGTGAGCCATGGCTGCTGAGCCTGCGTGTCAGGAGCCTGTGCTCCGCAACGGGAGAGGCCACAGCAGTGAGAGGCCCGTGTACCACACACACAAAAAAATCACCACTCAGTTCATTGGTGAAAAATTCATCAAGTTTGTTAGTCAACTAAAACCATCAACCATCTGAGTCAAAATGGCAAATGCAAAATGCCTGTAGATGTAGGGTGTAGGGTCTAGGGTGTCATTTTGTGACAATGAATTCCAGGGGACCAGCTAAAAATGGAGATAGAAGATTTAGTGAGAAAGCACTAAAACAGGTTCATGTAAATGTGGACAATACCAGACTTAAGAATCTGTGAGTTAGTGTATATGGGTGTCATGTGGGCCGGCTCCGGATTTCAGACTGTCTCCACTTAAATCCAGGCCCAGCTAGTTATAAGCTGTGAGACCATGGAAAAATTGTTAAACCTCATCTTTAAAATGGGATAATGATATGACCTAGTTCTTAGAATCATTGGAAAGATTTAATGAAATAACACATGGTCAGGGTTTAGCACTTATTAAAAATTAGGCATGATGATGAAAAAAATGATTATGATGATGAAGAGTTTATATGAAATAAGTAAAACCTAGATCATATGAGAGTTGAAATCATATCAAGGGCTCCTATTCTCCAATTAGTCAAAGGAAGGAAATGATCACATGTATATTTTAGAAAGGAATGACATTGTTTAAAGACACATTTTCTCAGTAAGACTCTTCCCTGAGGAACCTAAGATTGGTTGAGTAAGAGTATCCTATTTTGTTTAACACCAAAATTGTTTGTTCCTGGCTAATTAAACTCACTTAAATTTAGCATTATAAACAGAAAGAATAAATATCTGCAAAAATAGTTTAAACCAGTGATCCATATATTGTAAATTTCATTATTCAAATTTCAGCATTTATTTCAAATAAATTTTAAAAACCATTTAAACCCTACTGACAAATGAGTCATATTAGCCAACCAATAAACATCTCAAGAGTATTGAAGGCAAATTTTATTCAACTTCTGTTTCAGTATTCTCAAGGCTAATATGCATAAATGTGGCAAATGCACATATAATTATTTTATAACTTATTTCATAAAGTATGTTTTAGGCTCATAGAAGTACTGTTTGCATTTTCTTTACTGTGGCACTCAAATGTAATAAGCACTCAATGGCACTGATATGCTTTCTTAAATTAAATAGCTTTAAAAGCTATGCTATGAAATGAGGAAAACATTTTGAAAGAGGAAGAGCAGATGTTTTGGGATACAGAACATGGACAAAATGAGCTGACAACATGAGGAGACTCAGGTGCAAGAAAAACTGAGAAACAAAGAGAAGGAAATTGTCTTTTCTTTCCTACTAATCTGTTTCTTTCTTTCCTCTGTTTTTTTTATGAAGAAAACCTGGAGTTTCCTACTTAGCATGTCAGCTAATTTGCTCAATAAGATTTTAGCCATTATCTGGATTTGGTCAGAAATTAACATATCAAAGGTACTATATGGCTTTGGATAGTCTATAAATTAACAAAATATATATTTCATAGCATCAGCAAAAATAGTAGATTCAGTGTGTCATTTATTCAGTCAGTAGCTACAGGTACTATCCTTAACAAGTAGGATCTAAAGATGGATGAAATAAATCAAATGCAGTGCCAGTGACACTGAGAAGCTTCTAGGAAACAGAAAAATATGGGGGTTGGCACATTTTGTAATCCTACAGACATGGGTTAAAATTCAACTGCATTTCTTATCTATGTGACCTTGAGCAAGTTAATTCTTCTAATGCCCAGATTCTTCAACTATAAAAAAACGTAAAAACCTGTATTATTAGATGGTTATAAAGAAAAAAATGTTTGTATATATCAGGAATCTAGCATGCTGCCTGTAACTTCATAAATGTTTGACCTCTTATCAACACAAATTACTAGGATTTATGATTTAATTCAAGCTGGGAAAAATACTCAGCCTCATAAATAATAGGCAACTTTAAGATCTCAAATTACATAATTTGCAGAAGATATTTAATTTCCTGTCTATATTTGTCCTATAATCATGTAACTGAACAGTGAACATTCACTGCAGGCCTAATAATCTGCACTTCCTCCTCTGATTAACAGAGTAAATAGAGCTAATTCTAGTGAGGCAGAGCTACAAACTGTCTTCTGTTATCCATTCTCCTCTTCCTCTTCAAAAGAATCTTCAAATGTTAGTTGGGCACATGTTTACTCTGAACAAAGGCCCATTTCACCTTGATAGCAAAGTATGACCAAATAACTAAGTTCTGGTCAATAGGATTGAGAATAAGAGGTGGGTCTGGTCAAAGGGTAGGATCATGCCTTTTCCCTGCTCTTTCCTCTTCTCGCTCTACAGGAGGTATGTGTGAAGAGACAGTGGGAGCTGAAGCAGCCATCTTAGACGTAAAATTGAAGGTGCATGTTGAGGGTGGCAGGGCAAAAATATAGAGGGCATCTGGGTCCTTGGTGATGATGGAGCACTACCCCAAACTAGGACTGGCTTAAATTTACTTTTATTTCAGGTTTTTTTCATCATTCTCCTATGGATCTAGTCAAAATTAGTATACCTAAGAAAAACTCTGCTCTCAGCACTCACAGAATTATTGGATTTGTTTTCCTTCCACAGTTACTAATGGAGAAGAAAAATCTTAACAAATTACTTCAGCTGCTCAGAAGTGAGTGACTGATCTAAAATAGATAGGTGTATAATTAAAGTTGATAGTCAAAATGAGAAATAAATAGCTTATAGGTACCTACTGACATATGGATTTGCTCAAAGTATTTATTGCTTCTCTCTGAAGCATTTTTCATCTTGCTAATATCCTTTAGGGATTGATGAATCTGCTTACCTTTTAATTATTTCAAATGGAATTCTACTTTCAAAATAATTAAAGAGGAATTTTAGAGGACAATTTGCATTATAAGACTGGATACAATACTAACATTTCGGATTATCAGACCCATATTTTCTTCCTGAGGAGCTATTTTAATGTACTTAACAGTAATGTCCATGATTTTCAAAGGAAATGTATGATTTTTTTCCCCTCACACCAGGCAATGTCCCTAATCCCATGAGTTCAATTACTTTCACATTAGCAGAGCACACACATGATTGTTTGCTGAGAAGTTTACTTACTCAGTTTAGTCAACATGCAATACATTGACTACACGTTGATTTGGACTGAATGCTCTATTAATTAAATATAATCTTGAAAACAATAGAATTCCAGCCAGACCTTCAAGATGGCAGAGGAGTAAGATGTGGAGATCACCTTCCTCCCCACAAATACATCAGAAATGCATCTATATGTGGAACAACTCCTACAGAACACCTACTGAATGCAGGCAGAAGACCTCAGACTTCCTAAAAGGCAAGAAACTCCCCACCTACCTGCGTAGGGCAGAAGAAAAAAGAAAAAAGAGACAAAAAAAAAAATAGTGACAGGACCTGCCCCTCTGGGAGGGAGCTGTGAAGGAGGAAAAGTTTCCAAACACTAGGAAGCCCCTCCACTGGCAGACACAGAGGGTGGCGTGGGGGACGCTTCGGAGCCACGGAGGAGAGCGCAGCAACAGGGGTGCGGAGGGCAGAGTGGAGAGATTCCCGCACAGAGGATCGGTGCCGACCAGCACTCACCAGCCCGAGAGGCTTGTCTGCTCACTCGCCGGGGCGGGTGGGGGCTGGGAGCTGAGGCTCGGGCTTCGGAGGTCAGACCCCAGGGAGAGGACTGGGGTTGGCTGCATGAACACAGACAGAAGGGGGCTAGGGCACCACAGCTAGCCAGGACGGAGTCTGGGAAAAAGTCTGGACCTGCCTAAGAGGCAAGAGACCATTGTTTTGGGGTGCGTGAGGAGAGGGGATTTAGAGCACTGCCTAAAAGAGCTCCAGAGATGAGTGCGAGCTGTGGCTATCAGCACGGACCCCAGAGACAGGCATGAAAGGCTAAGGCTGATGCTGCAGTCACCAAGAATCCTGTGTGCAAGCACAGGTCACTACCCACACCACCCCTCTCGGAAGCCTGTGCAGCCCGCCACTGCCAAGGTCCCGTGATCAATGGACACCTTCCCCAGGAAAACACACGGCATGCCTCAGACTGTTGCAACATCATTCTGACCAAAATGCTATGAGACTAGATATCAATTACAAGAAAAAATCTGTAAAAAAAATACAAACACATGTAGGCTAAACAATGCACTACTAAATAACCAAGAGATCACTGAAGAAATCAAAGAGGAAATAAAAAAATACCTACAAACAAATGACAATGAAAACATGATGACCCAAAACCTATGGGATGCAGCAAAAGCAGTTCTAAGAGGGAAGTTTATAGCAATACAATCCTACCTCAAGAAACAAGAAACATTTCAAATAAACAACCTAACCTTATACCTAAAGTAATTAGAGAAAGAAGAACAAAAAAACCCCAAAGTTAGCAGAAGGAGAGAAACCATAAAGATCAGATCAGAAATAAATGAAAAAGAAATAAAGGAAACAAGAGCTAAGATCAATAAAACTGAAAACTGGTTCTTTGAGAAGATAAACAAAATTGATAAACCACTAGCCAGACTCATCAAGAAAAATAGAGAGAAGACTCAAATCAACAGAATTAGAAATGAAAAAGGAGAAGTAACAACTGACACTGCAGAAATACAAAGGATCATGGGAAATTACTACAAGCAACTATATGCCAATAAAATGGACAACCTGGAAGAAATGGACAAATTCTTACAAAAGCACAACCTCCTGAGACTGAACCAGGAGAAATAGAAAATATAAACATTCACTGAAGTTGAAACTGGATTAAAAATCTTCCATCAAACAAAAGCCCAGGACCAGATGGCTTCCCAGGCAAATTCTATCAAACATTTAGAGAAGAGTTAACTCCTATCCTTCTCAAACTCTTCCAAAATACAGCAGAGGGAGGAACACTCCTAAACGAGGTCACCATCACCTTGATACCAAAACCAAACAAGGATGTCACAAAGAAAGAAAACTACAGGCCAATATCACTGATGAACATAGATGCAAAAATCCTCAACAAAATACTAGCAAACAGAATCCAACAGCACATTAAAAGGTTCATACACCATGATCAAGTGAGGTTTATCCCAGGAATGCAAGGATTATTCAATGTATGCAAATCAAGCAATGAGATACACCATGTTATCAAACTGAAGGATAAAAACCATATGATAATCTCAATAGATGCAGAAAAAGCTTTCGACAAAATTCAGCACCAATTTATGATAAAAACCCACAGAAAGTAAACATAGCGGGAACTTACCTCAACATAATAAAGGCCATATATGACAAACCCACAGCTGACATCATTCTAAATGGTGAAAAACTGAAACCATTTCCACTAAGATCAGGACTATCAAATTACCAATGGCATTTTTCACAGAACAAGAACAAAAATTTTCACAATTTTATGGAAACACAAAAGACCCTGAATAGCCACAGCAATCTTGAGAAAGAAAAATGGAGTTGGAGGAATCAGGCTCCCTGACTTCAGACTATACTACAAAGCTACAGTAATCAAGATAGTATGGTACTGGCATAAAAACAGAAATAGAGATCAATGGAACAGGATAGAAAGTCCAGAGATAAACCCACACACATATGGTCACCTTATCTTTGGTAAAGGAGGCAAGAATATACAGTGGAGAAAAGACAGCCTCTTCAATAAGTGGTGTTGGGAAAACTGGACATCTACATGTAAAAGAATGAAATTAGAACACTCCCTAACACCATACACAAAAATAAACTCAAAATGGATTAAAGACCTAAATGTAAGGCCAGACACTATAAAACCCTTAGAGGAAAACATAGGAAGAATACTCTATGACATAAATCACAGCAAGATCCTTTTTGACCCACCTCCTAGAAAAATGGAAATAAAAACAAAAATAAACAAATGGGACCTAATGAAACATAAAAGCTTTTGCACAGCAAAGGAAATCATACGAAAGGTGAAAAGTCAACCCTCAGAATGGGAGGAAATATTTGCAAATGAAGCACCTGAAAAAGGATTAATCTCCAAAATATACAAGCAGCTCATGTAGCTCAATATCAAAAAAACAAACAACCCAATCCAAAAATGGGCAGTAGACCGAAATAGACATTTCTCCAAAGAAGATATACAGATTGCCAAAAAACACATAAAAGGATGCTCAACATCACTAATCATTAGAGAAATGCAAATCAAAACTACAATGAGGTATCACCTCACACCAATCAGAATGGCCATCATCAAAAAATCTACAAACAATAAATGCTGGAGAGGGAGTGGAGAAAAGGCAACCTTCTTGCATTGTTGGTGGGAATGTAAATTGATACAGCCACTATGGAGAACAGTATGGAGGTTGCCTAAAATCTAAAAATAGGAGTAACCATACGATCTAGTAATCCCACTACTGGGCATATACCCTGAGAAAACCATAATTCAAAAAGAGTCGTTTACCACAATGTTCATTGCAGCACTATTTACAGTAGCCAGGACATGGAAGCAACCTAAGTGTCCATCAACAGATGAATGGATAAAGAAGATGTGGCACATATATACAATGGAATATTACTCAAACATAAAAAGAAATGAAATTGAGTTATTTGTAGTGAGGTGGATGGACCTAGAGACTGTCATACAGAGTGAAGTAAGTCAGAAAGAGAAAAACAAATACCGTATGCTAAGATATATATATGGAAGCTAAAAAAAAAAAAAATCTGAAGAACATAGGGGTAGGACAGGAATAAAGACAGACACAGAGAATGGAGTTGAGGACTCAGGGAGGGGTAAGGGTAAGCTGGGATAAAGTGAGAGAGTGGCATGGACAAATACACACTACCAAACGTAAAACTGCTAGTGGGAAGCAGCCGCATAGCACAGGGAGATCAGCTGCATGCTTTGTGTCCACCTAAACGGCTTGGATAGGGAGGGTGGGAGGGAGACACAAGAGGGAGGAGATATGGGGATATATGTATACATATAGTTGATTCACTTTGTTATACAGCAGGAGTTAACAAAACATTGTAAAGGAATTATACTCCAATAAAGATGTTAAAAAATGAAACAGGGCTTCCCTGGTGGCGCAGTGGTTGAGAGTCCACCTGCCGATGCAGGGGACATGGGTTCGTGCCCCGGTCCGGGAAGATCCCACATGCCGTGGAGCAGCTGGGCCCATGAGCCATAGCCGCTGAGCCTGCCCGTCTGGAGCCTGCGCTCCGCAACGGGAGAGGTCACAACAGTGAGAGGCCCGCGTACCGCAAAAAAAAAAAAAGAAACAAACAAAAAAACACAACAGAATTTCAGTCTTCCCAAATGTACTTATTTCCCTTCAATATTCAATGCCTTTGTTGCTCTAATGTTGCGCCTTTGACACATGCTGCTGCTTCATCCACAACCCCATTTTCTTAGCTACGACCCCCATCAATTTTCATCTAAACCAGGCAAATTCCATTCTGAAGGACAAACAGCACTTCCTTACTCTTAGTTCAGATACAAAGATTCTTAAGGAACCATAATTTATTGGTCTTCCTCAGAAAGAGAGGCTAGAGATGTGATTCTGCTTTTAAAAGTGTAAAAAAAAAATGACTTAGGAAAAATGTATATGTATTTCTGCAGGTCCTAAGATAACATGGGTTCCACTATGCTTCCAGTTGCTTTTATGAAGGAGAGCCCTAATCCTGGTGCTCTTTTAAGCCACAGTGAAAGGTCTGGGGGCTGGAAGCCACGTCTGCAAAGACTGAACTGTCAATATGTTAACCAAATTAAAATCAAGTTAAGAGTGAAATGTGGAGTCTGAAAGATCGTCTCAGAAATGATAGAAATGGTTTCAATTAAAAAAGAAAGCAATATTGTATTATTATTTTGTAAATCAAAGCAGATTTAGTACACAAAAATTAAAAGGTGGACATTCATTCCTAACTGTCTCTAAAACAGAATTACATAGAATTTCCAGGGGGAAAAATAATATCTGTGTAATATTTTGTTCTAAAATATTTTATTTTTTAGGCTTAGACCTAATTAATTATTTTGAATGTTTTCCCTGAAGGACTATGGCTCACATCTAGCAGGTTCTAAGGCTGAAGTTACATGTGCCATGAGGGTGAAGGAGGCAGGCATATAACAAGGGGTCGTGGACTATTGTTGAGTCTTCCAGAAACTTGACTTTAGATGTTTTCTGGAAAAATAAATAACTACAGTGCAAAATTCTACAGAAGCACATAATTTAACAGGTTCTGTCCAGCATGCCCATAATTTACTAAATAAATATTAAGCCCCTGTATTAACCCACATAGAGAACTCAGCATGATAAGTCCTTATTGGATCCCTTGAAAAAATGAACTCTGAGAAATTATAGGGTTTTTGAAAGTTAAAAACAAAGTCAGAAATGCAGCCTGTGTCTTATCACTGATTCTCAAATTTTAGCAGCAGAATCACTTGGAGGGCATGATAAAACAGGTTGTTGTACTGCAATCCACACGTTTCTTATTCACTAGGTCTGGAGCAAGACCCAAGAATTCACATTTCTAATAAGTTCCCAGGTGATGCTGATGTTGCTGATCTATGGACCACACTTTGAGAACCACTGTCCGACCTGAGGAAGAACATAAGGAAGCCAGAGGGAGCTCATCCTTCACCTCTAGGAGGGCACAGCCACATGTGGCATCACACTAAGCACCTGAGAAAAATCTAGAAGACATGGCTCCTTAATCAATTGTGTAAACTCACTGTAGTGAAGAAAGCCACTACCAAGGGACAGGAATTGTGGGAAGTGGAGAGAAAGAGAAGAGAGGCAGAGTGATGTGTTTGAGGGGGAAGACCAAAGACCAGTGGACATCAGTGAATGCATGAAGATAGCGACTAGATTTATTCTTTCAACAAATATTGATTGAGCATGTACTCTGTGCCCCCAAAGTGAGCTGGGGGCTAGGGACTCATCAGTGTCCCATCAAAACAGAAAATGCCCCTGCTTTCTTGAACATTGTGGCTAGGAGAAATAAACAATAAATAGTTACACAAATAAATATAAAACACATAAGATATATCTACAATATATAACTGCTATGGAGAAGAACAGGGCAGGGTAAGTTGAATTTAAGTGTTCATTTTTCACAAAGGTGATGTGGTGATGTGGGAAGGATGCCCACCAGATATCAGACATAAGAGCTGCCACAAGAAACTGAGACAATTCCAACTGGTAACTTTATTAATTACTTATCATCCAGATGCCAAGATTAGTATAAAGAACTCCATGTAGTGAGGGTGTAGACTTCATGAGAGCCCTCCAGCTTAGAGGTCTATTATATTCTTATATTCACAGATCTCATTTAAGTCAGTCTGGGAGAGAAGATAAAGTATATATTGGTTTTGTGGCAGTCAGTTTTACAGATTCAGAACGATATCCCATCCACAGATGTGCTGTGGAGGATCAGGCTTAGAAAAGAGGTTTGCATATTTCATATTTCAGGTCTCAAATGAAATTTTTCCAACACACAATGATCACGATCAGAAAACAGTAATACTGTTTGACTTAGTTATAATTCTAACTATAGCAAGAGTTCCTTCTTTCACTTTCAGGATGGCAAAAAATAGTCAGGACTTAGGTCAGCCAATACGGCTGAAAGGATCTAGCACAGATGGTTCAATGAGGAGAAAAATTATATGAATTCTAAGGTAACTTCTTGGTTATTTTTCATCCTATAGTACAAAGGCAGAAGGACAGAGGATTCCCTCCCAGGCAGAGTCCTAGCCTTTTTAAATTTATAAATGCTCACGTCATGAAATGCAAATGCTCATGTATCTTATCCAAATAAGTCTAGTATGCTCTAAACATACCAAAAAAAAGGGGGAAAAAAAGGAAAGAAAAAAAAACAAAGACTGAAAAAACTCTCAAACACTTACTGAGTACTTCTTTCCATGTACTCCTTTGTGGACACTCGTTTGCATATTTGAATTGCGTTTCCCTCCACTTTGAGAATTCTCCTACATTCAGATAGTGAAATACGCTGTTTGAATATTATTATTATTTAAGCTCTTAGTTTTCTGCGTTCTTATGAGGTCACTTCCTAGACTCCTTTCTAATTTCCTCTTTTAAACCACAGCTACATCAAGCTGACTACTACTCTCAAAAGCATAGGACTTATGAAAAAAGTGGTTGGACATTGCCAATCCACTGATGGTTTAAAATACTTTCTGAATTATCAGATCCTTTTAAAAAGCCCATGGTATGTTTAATTATGTAGACATATCTCCTCTGCGTTGCTTTTTAAGCTTTGAAAATATCAAAATCATGACAAGACATAAGAAGAATTCTATTTTGACAAAATGAAAAACACAAAAATTCTTCTACTCAGAAAAAAAGGAATGTAATGGAGAAAATAAACACAAAAATAGAATTGGCTGAAAACCAGCAACCACAAGAAAAGAAGTACTGCAGGAAATGGAACTAATCAGTTATTATAGTGAAGATTTCTTTCCAGACTTTCTTGGGGTGAAAAAAAAAATTAAATTAATGTAGAAACTAGGAGTTTGGACAAAGCTACATATGTAATCAAAGAATTCCATGTGGGGCCTCCCTGGTGGCGCAGTGGTTGGGAGTCCGCCTGCCGATGCAGGGGACGCGGGTTCGTGCCCCGATCCCGGAGGATCCCACGTGCCGCGGAGCGGCTGGGCCCGCGAGCCATGGCCGCGGGGCCTGTGTGTCCGGAGCCTGTGCTCTGCAACGGGAGAGGCCACGGCAGTGAGAGGCCCGCGTACAGTAAAAAAAAAAAAAAAAAAAAAAAGAATTCCATGTGAATATTTATTTTTTGAAAGGACAATAGAGTTTTCATTGAGTGGAAATTCCAAATTTTATCTCCTTGAGATTCTTCTGATATCTTAGTGAAACTTTAATAAGAAGCATTGGAGCTTTTGAGGAGTAAGGTCTGTATAATTATGCCATGATATCCTTTCTAAAGATATAACTGTCTATGTCCGTAACTCAAGTCACTTCAAGGGTCAGTCCATTCAGGAAGAGACTTGTTTTGGTTGAATCCCCCCTCAGCTCAGGAATAATCATTGCCTATTAATTAGGCTTCCTTGAATTAACAGTCATTCCCACACTGGCAAATTTTGTAATATGAAAGTTGCTTCTTCCAGTTATCCTCTCATCATAGCTTACCCATATCATTTGGTTATTTTGGTATAAAATATACCAATCGTTTTTTACCTGTTTTATGCCTAAGAAATGCCATCTCTAAATATGGATATGGAAAATTGACCTCTGTATAAGTTAAAATATATTTAGAAATAATTGTCATTTATTTGCTAGGGGTTTTTGGAAAACCAGTATCATCAAAATTGCCAAATAGTCTGTTATTCTAAGTTTTTTTTAAAAAAATTATTAGCTAAATTACTTAACAAAGGCATTTACAAAAGTGTGACAACCTCTGGGCATATCTGCAGAGATGGAAGATTCAGGACTGTAAAGGGAGGAAAATAATCTATACATAATCTCCAATATCATAATTGAATTTAGTGTGTGGTGTCGAGAGAAAATGGTGCCCAGAAACTCAGAACTTGTCCTGATGTCTTGGGCTGTTACAATCACCATATTTAAAAACTATATATGTTAGAAACCATATGACTTATCTCCACTTGATTTATACACAAGAAAACACAGGTCTCAAGAGTTGAAATTCGTTATTCAAGGTCACACAGCTACTTACAGGCAAGAATTGGACCCAGGTCTCTGTATGTCAAGGGACATTAATGGTCACTAATAATCATGGGGTAAAAGAGCTCTAGTCAGTTACAGAATAACATAACAGGTAATGAGTTGAAAAAAATTAACATGGACCTTTTTCAAACCCTTGTTTTAACTCACAGAAGCTTATTCATATATAAATTAGTGAAGGTTTGAGACATTTTAGTCACCATTTCACAATATTCATGTAAAACACATTAAGGACTGAAAAGAGTTTGGCTGATGAAAAGGATTCTGAGTCAAAGAATTTTGTGGAATTTTTTTTAACTCATTCTCTTTGTATTTCATAAATATAAGAATGAAAGTTGATGAATGTGCACTTTCTGCAAGAAGACGCTCTGCTAAAGAGCATTATATATATTACCTCATTTATTTCCTTTGATTACTATTAAATCAATTTTTAATCTCAATTTTTTGAGACTATTAACATAGCAATTGTCATATAGCCAGTAAGTGCTGGAACCAGCATTTGAACCCATATGATTCCACAGTCTTTATTTGTATCCAACGAATTAAATTGCTTAACTCTTAAAAGTTATCCCATGACCCTGCCTACCTCCTTATTATTTTCTAATAAAATTTATTTCTTTTAAACAATTAGACTAAAGAAGCTGCTTCTGCCCAAGGAAAAAATTATATTCCTAAAATTAGATAGAAACAAACATTAAAATTGATTCTAAATAGGAATAAATAAGATAACCAGGATGTTCAATTGAAAATCTTTATGTATCGAGCATCTAAGATTCCTTCTCTGGGTTTCCATGCCAACCTTTCTAGAATGCTAAAACAAGCTGTGCAACACTTACTCACACTGCATTATGTAGGCTTTTGATACATTAAAAATTATTTTTAATAAGCCCAATTAAATTTTGAATATTTAGCACATGGGAGAAGTAACATTGGCACAAATCATTGGTGAGGCAAGCAATGTAGCTTTTGTTTTTCTAAATGACAGGAGCCTTAAAAAACAGATTTGAAGGAGATTTTTTATTTCCGTTAACTTTCTTTTTATGTATATCCATAGTTAGTCATAGCTTTTCAAAATAGAGTTTTATAAAAGTTATGCTTAAAATATAAACAGCTCTAAGTGTATAACACTGAATCTGTAAAAGACAAATCTGGAAATCTAGGGCACTTCCATCCTCAATTCAGACCACCTGATAAAAGAAAAATAAATAAATAAAAAACCACATGGAGGTGACTAGGTCTGCTGATCCTCTCATGCAGTTTGAAGAGATTTCTTTTTATTTACCAAGCTCATTAAGGACAAATATATTGTGGCTTGATTGACTGTTAAGTATGATAGGGTCCTCTAATGGAGAAGAAGGGACTACTGCAGGTCAAGAGAGGAGAGAAGGGGGACCTGGCAGGTAGGTTCAGCATTCAACATGCAGAAGGCCCAGGCTGATGGCAGTCCAGACAGGGTGGTTAGAAAGGGGATGCTCAGATAGGACATTCCATCCAAAAACAGCAGATTACACTCTATTCTCAAGCGCACACAGAACATTCTCCAAGATAGATCACATCTTGGGTCACAAATCAAGCCTCAGTAAATTTAAGAATATTGATTTCATATCAAGCATCTTTTCCAACAACAACGGTATGAGATTAGAAATCAATTACAGGAAAGAAAACTGTAAAAAACACAAACACATGGAGTTTAAACAATATGAGACTAAATAACCAACAGATCACTGAAGAAATCAAAGAAGTAATAAAAAATACCTAGAGACAAATGACAATGAAAAAATGATGACACAAAACCTATGAGATGCAGCAAAAGCAGTTATAAGAGGGAAGTTTATAGGAATACAATCCTACCTCAAGAAACAAGAAAAATCTCAAATACACAATTGAACCTTACACCTAAAGGAACCAGAAAAAGAACAAACAAAACCCAAAGTTAGTAGAAGGAAAGAAATCATAAAGATCAGAGCAGAAATAACTGAAATAGAAACAAAGAAAACAATAGCAAAGATCAATAAAACTAAAAGCTGGTTCTTTGAGAAGATAAATAAAATTGATAAACCTTTAGCCAGACTCATCAAGAAAAAGAAGGAGAGGACTCAAATCAATAAAACTAGAAATGAAAAAGGAGAACTTACAATGGACACCTCAGAAATACAAAGCATCATAAGAAACTACGGCAAGCGACTATATGCCAATAAAATGGACAACCTGGAAGAAATGGATGAATTCTTAGAAAGGTATAACCTTCCAAGACTGAACCAGGAAGAAATACAAAATACAAACAGACCAATTACAAGTAATGAAATTGAAACTGTGATTAAAAATCTTCCAACAAACAAAAGCCCAGGCCCAGATGGCTTCACAGGTGAATTCTATCAAGCATTTAGAGAAGAGCTAACACCTATCCTTCTCAAACTCTTCCAAAAAATTGCAGAGGAAAGAACACTCCCAAACTCATTCTATGAGGCCACCATCACCCTGATACCAAAACCAGACAAGTATATTACAAAAAAAGAAAATTACACAGACCAATATTACTGATGAATATAGATGCAAAAATCCTCAACAAACTACTAGCAAACAGAATCCAACAACACATTAAAAGGATCATACACCATTATCAAGTGGGATCTATGCCAGGTATGCAAGGATTTTTCAATGTATGCTAGTCAATCAATGTGATACACCATATTAAGAAACTGAAGAATAAAAACCATATGATCTTCTCAACAGATGCAGAAAAAGCTTTTGACAAAATTCAACACCCATTTATGACAAAAACTCTTGAGAAAGTGGGCATAGAGGGAACCTACCTCAACATAATAGAGGCCACATACCACAAACCCACAGCAAACATCATTCTCAATGGTGAAAAAACGAAAGCATTTCCTCTAAGATCAGGAACAAGACAAGGATGTCCACTCATACCACTATTATTCAACATAGTTCTGGAAGTCGTAGCCATGGTAATCAGAGAAGAAAAAGAAATAAAATGAATACAAATTGGAAAAGAAGAAGTAAAACTGTCACTGTTTGCAGATGACATGATACTATACATAGAAAATCCTAAAGATGTCACCACAAAACTACTAGTGCTAATTAATGAAGTTGGTAAAGTTGCAGGATACAAAGTTAATACATAGAAATCTCTTGCATTCCTATACACTAATAACGAAAGATCAGAAATAGAAATTAAGGAAACACTCCCATTCACCATTGCAACAAAATGGATTACCTCCTTAAACCTACCTAAGGAGGTAAAAAACCTGTACTCAGAAAACTAAAAGACACTGATGAAAGAAATCAAAGATGACACATACAGAGAGAGAGATACACCACGTTCTTGGATTGGAAGAATCAACAATGTGAAAATGACTATACTACCCAAAGCAATCCACAGATGCAATGCAATCCCTATCAAATTACCAATAGCATTTTTCACAGAACTAGAACAAAAAATCTTAAACTTTGTATGGAGACACAAAAGACCCTGAATAGCCAACACAATCTTGAGAAAAAAACAAAACAAAACAAAACAAAAAAACAAAGCTGGAGGAATTAGACCCCTGACTTCAGATTATACTACAAAGCTACAGTAATCAAGACAGTATGGTACTGGCAAAAAAACAGAAATATAGATGAATGGTACAGGATAGAAAGCCCAGAGATAAACTCACTCACCTACGGTCAACTAATCTATGACAAAGGAGGCCAGGATATAAAATGGGGAAAAGACAATTCTCTTCAATAAGTGGTGCTCGGAAAACTGGACAACTACATGTAAAATAATGAAATTGGAACACTCCCTAACACCGTACATAAAAGTAAACTCAAAATGGATTAAAGACCTAAATGTAAGACCAGTCACTATAAAAGTCTTAGAGGAAAACATAGTCAGAACACTCTGTGACATAAATCACAGCAAGATCTTTTTTGACCCACCTCCTAGAGTAATGGAAATAAAACCAAAAAGAAACAAATGGGACCTAATGAAACTTGAAAGCTTTTGCACAGCAAAAGAGAACATAAGATGAAAAGACAATCCTCAGAATGGGAGAAAATATTTGCAAATGAATCAATGGACAAAGGATTAATCTCCAAAATATATACACTGCTCATGCAGCTCAGTATCAAAAAAACAAACAACCCAATCCAACAATGGGCAGATCTAAATAGACATTTCTCCAAAGAAGACATACAGATGGTCAAGAGGCACATGAAAAGCTGCTCAACATCACTGATTATTAGAGAAATACAAATCAAAACTACAATGAAGTATCACCTCACACCAGTCAGAATGGCCATCATAAGAAAATCTACAAACAATAAATGCTGAAGAGGGTGTGGAGATAAGGGAACCCTCTTGCACTGGTGGTGGGAATGTAAATTGATATGGCCACTATGGAGAACAGTATGGAGGTTCCTTAAAAAACTAAAAATAGAACTACCATACGACCCAGCAATCCCACTACTGGGCATATACCCAGAGAAAACCATAATTCAAAAAGACACATGCACCCAATGTTCATTGCAGCACTATTTACAATAGCTGGGTCATGGATGCAACCTACATGTCCATCGACAGACGAATGTATAAAGAAGATGTGGTACATATATACAATGGAATATTACTCAGCCATAAAAAGGAATGAAATTGGATCATTTGTAGAGATGTGGATGGATCTAGAGACTGTCATAGAGAGTGAAGTAAGTCAGAAAGAGAAAAACAAATACTGTATATTAACACATATATGTGGAATCTAGAAAAATGGTACAGATGGACCAGTTTGCAAGCCAGAAATAGAGACATAAATGTAGAGAACAAATGTATGGACATCAAGGGGAAAAGTGGGGGATGGGATGAATAGGGAGACTGGGGTTGACATATATACACTAATATGTATAAAATAGATAACTAATGAGAACCCGCTGTATAGCACAGGGAACTCTACTTCACTTTGCTGTACAGTAGAAACTAACACAACATTGTAAAACAACTATACCCCCCCAAAATAAATAAATAATAAAAAATAAATAAAATTTAAAAGAAGAAAGAAAGGGGATGCTCAGGACAGCAATAGAGAGGGGGTACATAAAGCACTGGGAACAATAACAATCCAACAATAGCAATGAGAATGACAGTGAAAGTAATCAACACTTAACAACTATGAAAATAGTATTGGGCAGGGTGTACGTTTCCAGAAAGACAGAAATGACAAGGCATATATGGTTTCTGCCTCAAAGAACTTAGAATCTAATTAAAAAGAAAAATAAACATTGATTAAGGAATGGGAATAAAGTGAAATGCCATGACATATCAGATTTGGAGTGTTATCGGAGTGCAGAGCCAAGACATATAGCCCAGTTTAGCGAAGGCTGCCCTGAGGAACTGATGACTAAGCATGCATCTCAACAGGAAAAATGGAGAATAAAGAGGAGGAGGTGACAAGATACGAGGCTGAGAATTACTTACAGGTGCTAACTAATTTAAGGTGAATACAAATATCAGAATTTAATTTGTGCCTTACCAGGCTATGCAGAAGCACTTAGTATGTCATATCTAAAGACCAGATATAGGCAACCATAGATAAACAGGAAAAGACAACTGTAAATTCGTTAGAGTCACGACTACTCTTATTTCATCACCCATAATTGTGGACTGCATTGAGCTGATGCCTCATTGATCTACTGCTCTGTGTTTCCTGTCCATAAGTTGTAATATGTTTGAATGGAATATTTTTATTTCTGAGAAGGTAGCATCAACTATTACTTTCTTCAAATGAGGAAGATTTAAAATCTGACCAAAGGTAAATAGACAAAAATTTCCACGTAAGAACTTTTTAAAAGACCCTAATAAATGACTCTTCTAATGACAATTTCATGGATTGAAGTCACAGGCCATACCCCTCTCCATGGGAGAGACCTACAGCTGCAAACCTTATACATATTAATAATTTTGAAAATTATTTTATGTATTGATTTGAACCCTGAATCAGTGATTCCAAATCATAATACTTTTGATAGTCATAGCACTTTCAAGTTAATTTGAAAAGTATTTGTCACAAACATTTCCTGAAATATCATATAGGATGGGGGCAATATTTTCCTCAATCTGAGATTTAAGATTCATCAACCAACTTTGGTGATATGATTTAATATCATTTATAGCCATCTGTAACACTTCTTGCAGCTCACTTTTCTTCCTCTGCTTTTAGAGTTCAAAATACTGTCTTATGGAAATGTCCATCATTTTTGCCCTGGCCATATTTATAATGCTGTGACGTCTGCCTTGATTCAGATGTGCATGGCCATGCCTTTTTGCTCTGATTAGTTCTTGGTGTCTAAGTTTCTCTCTTTTCCTAATACATTCTGTCATATCACAGATAAGATCCAGTTGGTGAAACAAAAGGGGCCCCACCCTTTGTACCAGAGCACTGGTAGAAATGATGCTGCAATGAGCTGTCTGGTTTTTTCTTTGTTTTTTTTTGTTTGTTTGTTTGTTTGTTTTGCGGTATGCGGGCCTCTCACTGTTGTGGCCTCTCCTGTTGCGGAGCACAGGCTCCGGATGCGCAGGCTCAGCAGCCATGGCTCATGGGCCCAGCTGCTCCGTGGCGTGTGGGATCTTCCCGGACCGGGGCACGAACCCGTGTCTCCTGCATCGGCAGGTGGACTCTCAACCACTGCGCCACCAGGGAAGCCCGAGCTGTCTGTTTTTATACTCAGTGTGAGGAGTAGCTCGCCACCGTTTTGCTACTTCTCTAAAGGTGAGTAGACAAACTCTCCTCGTTTGAATTATGTTTATGAAGACAACATTTTCTGAACTCCAACTCTAAACATATGGTCTATCAAAAGATTTTTCTGTGTGATTTATGATTTTATTTATATGAAGTCTTATAAAGCTGAACAACTGTACTACATTATCAAATATTTAATCTATCATGTATTGAAAATAATAATATCAGGGGGGTGCTGTTACTTACGAAAACAATAATTATTGAATTTAGCATGTGAAGCTTCTCCTTAAAAATATGCTGTAGAATGGAATATGTGAAGCTTAAACTATTGATTTCAAAATCCCAATTTCTTGGCTTAAAGGGTCAGGTGGATCATAAATGTGCTTCTAATGTTATCTTTACAAAAGGCACAGAGTCCCAGCTGACAGAGTTCTAATATGGCAAACTCTCTTTCCTGTTTTTTTCCTGAGAAGTTAGAAGGGAGAGATATCCATTCTTACAGCTGAAGCAGCTTTTTTTAATTTTAATTTTTTAAAAGAAGATTAAAGAGTTTACAAGAAGCAAGGAGGAAGCATAAAGACAGACAGATGAAGGTGGGAGGAAAAGGTTATGATCCAATCAGACATTCTTTATTCCTGAAGAATAAATTGTGTGGTTTCCTAGTAATGATAAAAAAGGAAGGGGGGGAACTTGACAGGTGCTGCCACAAAAATGCTTTTAAAAGCGATCAGTTGCTGCATTTTAAAATTCTTAATAGATGAGGACAAACCATTTAGCAAACTGCACATTATATTTAGGTGCATCACATAAACGTGCTGTACAGCACATGGATGCACTTCGAAGGCTAAGACTCTGCCTGCCATGTTCCCTTCTAGCACACTTCCTGGCACACTGTGGTGCTCACAACAGCATTTCTTTAATGAATAAATAATTTACTAGGTGTCCATTTACACAGGCTAGAAATAAGGTTAGCCTGACTCAATACTAAAATAGGAAATTATAAAAAGCTCTAAACTTGACTTTGGACGCAGATTGGCATAATGAGTGCTTTTCAAAAGAAGGTGCCATGCGTTATCGTTCATCACACTGACATTAATCAACATAATTGCAACCAGACAGTATTGACAAGATACTGTCACATATGCCAACGTGCAGTCAGCATGAGCAGTTTTGTTCAAAGGTTTCTGTGTGGTATGGGCCAGGTTAAAAATAAACCCAATGACACTCAATGAAATTTAAAACTGTGAGTCTGAAAAGTGTAATAGGGAGCAAGGTAAACAATACTGCTAAAAACTAGCCTATGAAATTATAATTTCTCGAGAAGTAAATGGCCTTATGAAAGGGAAAATATTTTGCCTTGTTCAAGAATGACTCTCAGAATGCCTTAGGTTGTCTGAAGAATTTTCCCTTAAATACACACCATTATAATTAGAAGTTAGGTCTTCTTGCACTTTCTTAATCCCCAAATTAAGAAATTAAAGCAAAATAAAATAATATGAAATAATACTTCTGCTGGAAAAATTGAGCCCTGGAGACATTCTTTTCTCTTTGCACAGAGAAATAAAATTTGTGTAGGTGAAGGCTGCTGCTTCATTATTAGTCATTATTAGAGTTTTCTCCATGTCCTTCTTTAGAATACTAATTATATTCACACACATAAAAATATGCATTTTAAACTGTTTTTACTAAATTTAAAGAGAAATTGTAAGAAAAAAGTAACCCATATGGAAAAAGTATGCTCTTATTAGAGCATATGGGTTTTAGCTCTGTATAAGTATACATATTAAGAAAGGAATCATTGAATGTCTTACAGGGAAGTCTGGACCTAGTAATCTCCTGATCTATTTATCATCAGCAGATGCTTACTCTGGTTGCAAGCTGAATGATTGATTATTCCCAGAAAGCTCATAATTGCTGTAATTAGGGTCACATGACCTCCAGCTTGTCTTGCTTAGCAAAAAAAGCAGATGGCCAAATATTAACATTTGAATGAGCACCAGAGATCCTTTAGTTAAGGAGAGTTTAAGTTAAATGCACCAGAAAGCTGTGAATGTCTGATCTCAAACACACTTAGAGGAGTATTTTAAATTCTTTTTATATTGTCCATTCTGCTCTCCGCAGAGGTCCGCCTTTCCTTACAAAGGCCAAATCTGAGCAGTCCTACCCCACTAATCTACCCAGCAACCAGGCTACTATAGAGTGAGGAAGGAGTGATGACTCTACTTAAAATCTTTCCATTTTAAATTCTATTCTTTCTTTGTTTTAGAGTATATTAGCAGAATATTTGAAAAACTGAAATCATTCATTGACTTTTCTTAGTAAATAATGATATTACTCATTGTAAGGGCAAATACAAATTAAAAATAAGGGGCTTAATTCTCCCTGTTGAAAATTAGGGTAGAGACTTTTCCCTTTCTTTTTTCTTTTAGAATTTCTTGCACCTTCCTTTTCAAATGCATGTTTATAATAGCTAATTAAGTCTCCAGCCACCCTCACATTGAGAAATGTTTTTTTCAAAGACCTGGGAGCCATCTTTTTGAAATGCAAACATTGAGGGGGAATAGCTCCTCTATCTCCCAATTCTTGCTGGAGAGCATTAGAGCCTAATTTAGGTTGGCTTCTTGCTCCAAGTTGTAAAACTACTTCCTCTTGGAAAGGTACTAGAAGTCTCTCCCTCCACTAAAGAAAGCCAATTAGCTAACACAGATGGTCACCCCAGTTGCCAAGTAAATTCAGTCCTCTTACTTGAGAACTAGTTATTGTTTCCCTTGAAAGCATGTATGTAATGGGTTGTATCTGCTTGGCTACTCAGAAGGGTGAAATTTCTTTTGGTCTTTGCAATCTCTTAGTGGATTGCCTCTGATGCCCATCACATTCTAATTTAACACTTATTCATTAACAGAAGTGTTTTCTTTCTTTACTAACTTTGTGGAAAGGATTTTGGGGTTGGGAGAAGTTTTTGTTTTTAATTATATTTCCCCAACAATTTCAATTCCAATTAACCCTTCTCCCTGGAGTGGAGGCCTTTTAGAAAATTTAACAAATAATTCAGATGGTGAAAGTCCAAATTTCCCATGTGAAATTTATTAAAGATATATTTAATTTTACTATTTCATTACCTTTAATTATGAAAAAGCTTGGTAATATTAATACCAAAATAAAACAAATCCAGATCGCATGAATGTCAGTTAGAACATTTGGCTCCCATGTGTCAAGATATTGATGTTTATTTTTTCTTCTAAAAAAAAAACTAACATAAAACATAATTTTGGGCTTCCCTGGTGGCGCAGTGGTTGAGAGTCCGCCTGCCGATGCAGGGGACACGGGTTCGTGCCCCGGTCCGGGAGGGTCCCACATGCCGCGGAGCGGCTGGGCCCGTGAGCCATGGCCGCTGAGCCTGCGCGTCCGGAGCCTGTGCTCCGCAACGGGGAGAGGCCACAGCAGTGAGAGGCCCGCGTACCGCAAAAAAAAAACAAAAACAAAAACAAAAACAAAAAAAACATAATTTTATTAATGGAAGCTCTTAGAACAGACCTTCAGATTAATATTTCTCTATGTAACTATTCTTTGTGCCCAAAAAAAGCAGAAGTCTCATGATGGATTGGATTCCTGCTCATAGTTTAAAAAAATATACACATAAAAGTTCAACAAATATTTGCTGAAAGAGAAAAAATGGAAGGTTGAGACAGAAGGGGAGATGGAAGAGGCAAAATCCAGGTCCAAAGTAAACTTGTCCTGCATTCTCTGTTCCAGGTCTCCTAACTTCCCAGTCCTTTCTCTGTGCCTAGGCTTCTGTAGACACCTTTTAAGAAATGCCCTTCTTTTTCTAGCTCTCACATTCTATGTCTATTTAAATTTTATTCACTTTTAAACCCAGTTGAAATTCCTTTTTTTTTAAATGCAGTCCTTGTAAATCACGATGAATTATACCTTTTCTGGATCTCTCTAGAAAGTTATATCCATACTTAGTATGTGATTGTATTGCCATGTATTAGTTGCTATTTATATGCTTTCATTTTCCCTTCCCTTAACTTGACTACAAGCTACTGGAGACCAAAGGAACCATTTTTAATATTTCTAAAGCATCCATAGAACCTAGGACTCAAATGAACCACAAGTGTATTCTCAAAACTTGATTTAGTAATAACTGCTCTGTTTCATTAGAACTGTATCTTCTTGTGTAGGCTTACTTCATATATGCAGAGATTTTACTATGAAAGTACTGGTAGCAACCCATGATTTAGAAATACCATCATTTATGAATTTCCATGGAAGTATGAAACTGAAAGAAGCAATCTGCTTACCCAAAGTCTAGATCAGAAAAAAAAAAAAAAAAAAGGTTATCATCTGGGCTGTTTTACTTTTTATTTCCTTTTAAAAATTTGTTTGGCTATCAGGCATTTATCTGTGACTAGGATCTTTTTATACAAACTCTTCTCTTCCTTGGGCACACTTCTTCCTTTCCCCCACTCCTCATCATCCTCCCACCCTGAAGTGGTAGACTTCCACATGGGGTACCTTCCACATGGAGCTAATAACTTTTACATCCAAGAAAGGAGTACACTGTTTGACTAGCTGAGTGGGACACCATTTACGATAGTGTCAAAATGGTGAAATAAAGAGCTAAGTATCAAGAATAGTATCAGTGTGGTCTCTATGAGATAAATATTGAACTGGTAAAAATATCTTTGATCAAACCATGACACAGAAGATATGATGTTTAATCCAAAGAGAAACGATTTACCTGAGAAAACTTTCTGAAAGCAAAACCAAATCAAATCATGTTTCAAACACTTTTAATGTCTCCCACTGGCATTTTGCCATATGTTGCAGTGACAAAACATATTCCATTTCTGAAAGCTTCCTATATTGCCTTGTTGAATGATGAAGTAATTGACTTTTGCATCTTCTTTATATTTATGTAAAGGTAAAGAGCTTCTATATTTTCTAAACTCAAAGTTAAAACAACTTTTGCCACTTGGTCTCATTCTTCTTCTGCAACTGAGCACCTTAGTAGTAACCAAGAAAGTTTATGAAAACTGCCCAGATATGGGAAAATCAGAATATTAACAAATATTTATTCAGCCCCTATACTATAAAAGAAAAACAGCAATTCCAGGTATGGTAGAGGAGAAGAATCATGTTTGATAGAGAGGAATAACAACTATTTAGGTAACTCCTTGGTGGTGGTGGTGTTTCCATTTATAGTTGATGCATGATTATTCAAGTACCATAAGATTTTAAAGTAACTTAAGTAATTATTAAGTAACATGAATTTTCTATGTTGTGCAATACTTGTATGAAATAGAAGGAAAGCTGATTACTTTCCACTGAAACACCTATATAATATCCTAGCCTGAATATATAAGTATAATTTCTCAAATTAATTTCACCTAGCCTACATGGCTGCTTATACATGCCTCAAACATACTACTAAAAGGAAAAGATTTACATCTTCATTTCCAAATAGTTAAAAGAGGTAGAAAACCCCAAAAGGTAATTATTATTATTATTATTATTATTATGTGATATTAATGCCAGATGGCCTATTAGATCTCTGAGTCCCTAAAACAAATGGAAAGTCAAAGTGAAATTTGAAAGTGTTTGGATCTATAAAGTTGCCTATCAAATCAAATATCCTACTCACTGACCTACTTTTTCCATATTTCCAAACTTACCTAAAATTCTTAAACAATGAAAAACACTTGGAAATAAAAATAAAAATCACAATTAGAGAAGGGAATTCTTGTAATTTTACTTTGCCTAATGGTCTCAGAAATGAAGCCCTCCTTTCCTCCACGGACACATATATGTTTTCTACCCCTTTTGTCTAGTTTAGTCTCATTTATGGGGCTGATATTCTTTAAGACGGTCTCAAGACCCCTTAAAGATGCCAGCATAGGTGTTTTTTAAAAGTGGACTAACTCATTCTTGTACCTTCATCTTGTACCTAGACAGCTACTTCTGGCAAGGTACTACTATGTGATAATAGATTTACGGACAAGATTGAAAAAGTATTTCCACTCTATAAGCAAAACATCTTCAGTCAAACGATATCAAGTTCACTCTCATTTATCATTCTGAAGATTAATATCTTATAAATGAAGCCACTATTGAATGGTATATACACATATGCTATAAGCAAGTAATTACATTTGGGTAAATATGTATTTTTCTACTTATTTTTATCCTCCAAAAGACTGTTCTGTATTTTAAGAACTATTACATTTCACAGAGGAATAGTTTATTATAAAAATTGTGTCTGATTTAGTGACTAGGTATCTCTATTCATAAAATGAAGATAATATTTAAAGTTCCAAATATGTATTTATATTCTAAAAATTAGCTAATAGACTTCTTCTATTTTGAACTATAAACTTTATTTGACAGACATACAACTTTTACTGGAAGATAGAAAGGAGAGAGAGGGAGGAGAAGAGAAAGAACGAGAGAGAGACATGGGTAGATACACAAATATAGATGTATGTGTATAATGTATGAAGTTCGTTTTTTTATTCAGCTCTTCCCTAAATAGATTTAAAACAGGGGAAAGAAAAGAAAACAAAGACTCTAAAGTAACATAAGTTGATGGTCATAAGACACTGAATAATATGGAGTGAAACCAAATCCACTTTGGTTTATTAGCACAAAATGGTTTTTTAACTAACATTTTTATATTGCTAAACAACTAGAAGGAATGATTTCAGAAAAGGCAGATAATTTTAGCTGCTTTAACAGGAATGGCCCATCAGGTATGCCCCAAAGTGAAACCCTTGTATTGTTCACTGGCAAAACTGTCCAACATCAGCATGCATATCTATGTATCTATCTAATGTATACGTATTATACACTGTATTCCTTTTTCTACCATGCAACTGATGATTTTCTATCCTTGGATTAATAACTGATGAAACTTAGTAAGTCTCATGTAGATTTATAGAAGCTGAGGAACAAGAAAGCATATCCCATTTTAATAATATAAAGTTCTTACTTTGCAATAAGTAGGCCATAAAAGAAATAAAGGATTTCTAAATGAACAGACTCCTTCCTACACAAGAAGAAAATGCACTTCTTATGTTTTTAAATTCTCCAAACTGCCTTTTAATAAGATATAGGCCCAAATTAAAGTCATGGTATTCTTAAATGATATAAATGATATAAAAAGATCAGCTGCGTAAGGTAGATAGCTAGGGGGAAGCAGCCGCATAGCACAGGGAGATCAGCTCGGTTCTTTGTGACCGCCTGGAGGGGTGGGATAGGGAGGGTGGGAGGGAGACGCAAAAGGGAGGGGATATGGGAACATATGTATATGTATAACTGATTAAATTTGTTAAATAAAAAAAAAGATCAGCTGTGCTATTCTTTGGAATGGCATTCTTTCTTTCAGATGAATTCAGGAAAAGAATAAAAATTAGCTGGTCAGTGAATTAAATCCATAGGATTGATATCATAAGCATGGGGTTTGTATGAAAATATATCCAAGGGGTTGTGTCTTGTAGCCATTTGACACTACAAACATTTAGTTAAGACAAAAAGAATCAGCTAGAATATTTTTTTCTCATGTGGGAAAAACATCTGTTACTTGTTATTTAAGATATTTCCAATGGGTTGTATTTTCCTATTTGTCCTCTGGGGCATCAACAAGCCTATCTCCTCAGTATGTTAAGACTCTGTCAAAATAAAGGATCAATTCTGGAAACATATATTCCTGGGGTATTTCACTGGCTCATATGAGGAGATTGAGAGGTGATAACGTTTGCCTCTCACCCCCACTCCAACGGCCTCCCCATCAATCCCATTCCAAATCACGTCATGAGGCTTATTTCTTGATTGGCATGTTTGTAATGGGAAAGGATTACTTTTTATAAAAAGGAGAAAGTAAGAATTTATGATGCTTCAGATTTCAGAAAGCCGCACAAAAGAAAACAAATTATTCAAGAACTGGCCTTTCCAGTTTGAAGTGTGATTCTAGCAGCTTTGCATCTCTCCTTAAAGTGGTAAAGAAATAATTAGGTAGTCTACAAATCTTTCCAGAATCTCAAAGTCACTTTATCACATGTCAATCCAATAATTAGAATTCTGAATATGTTTTCATCCATAAGGATACCATCATTATATTATGCTCAATGTAGGAATAAAGTAGAATGACAAAGCAATCACCCTTCTCATACCTTTACTTTTTTAAATTCCCCAAATTAAACCAAGTAATTATTACTACTTCAAATGTCTTTTGGGTGATCTGTTTAAAGTCCCTACTTTTTTGCTCAACTTTTTTCTATCACCAAGGGAAAGAATACAGTGATTAAAAATTATTATAACATATATACACATATGTGTATATATATATATATATATGTATACACACATATATATTTAGCTATATATTTAGTTTACAAATATATAATAAAATTGTTCATTGTTGCTTCTAATCTTTACAATTCATTCAATAAGCATTTTTGGGGTGTCCACTCCTATGAGGCCCTACCAGGGCAGGAAGCAGAAGAGTGAAGACCCCAGTTGCTGAGTTGCTAGCGAAGATAAGACATATCTGGAAATAATCATAACATAAAACATAAAGAAGCATGAATGAATGATATGAGAGATGTGTGAAGCAACATGAAGCAAGTTAGAGGGGAAACAGAACTTCTTCTTGAGGTGGTAACTGAAGGTTGACTATGTAGCTGATCAAAGACTTGTTTATCTTGACTCTGGAAAGCAACCCACTGCAGCTTACTAGTAAGACTTAAGGGTATCCTCAAAATATTAGCATTTTATACACTGTTTTTTTTTTCTAAGTGAAAATATGCTTAATTGTGCAATACGCTGCTTAGTTTGCTAAGGGTATCTTTAATAAAAGATATAATACCACTCAGCAGAGCACAGAGAAATTACTTTCTGATCAGTTTAAAACAAAGTATTTATATTCCAGCTTTTTCATTTATGTATTTTATTTTATGACAATAATTTAAAGATCTTCATTGGTTTTATTCCCTGTCTTGGGAGAAACACCAGAATGTATTACTCATGTAAAAACTATGAAAAGAAAAGGCCTTTGACAGAGAATTTAAAAATGAATTGAAATCTTCCCTATTTAAGATCCATAAATATGCATTATCTCATTTAATCCTTAAATGAAGTATAAGTTATTTTTATTCCCACTTTACAGATAAAATAATAAAGTCAGACAATGTGACTACAAGCAGCTGAATTCAAGGCAGAGGGATAAACTAGAATTAGGAGAGAAATCCAGGTCCAGGTAGAAATAATGAGATACTGAAAATAGTCTGAATGCCCAACAGTGGGTAAATGGTAAAAAGAATTATGGAATAGGATGAAATATTACACAGCTGTTAAGATCACATTTTCAAGAAACCAGGAGTCACAGGATACAAAGTGTAACTTCACTTTTGTGAAAGCAAAGCAAGACAAAAACTGGAGGGAAGTATGCCAAAATACTGGTAGCAGTATTAATAATAAAAAAGAAAAATATCAGAAAAATCAATACATGTTTTTAAAAAGGTAACAATTGTGGTATAAAGTGTTTTTAAGAATCAATATCAAGCTGGACTTTCTAGTTTCTGGACTTCACTCTGATTTCCTTTTGTAATAACTTGAGGAAATTTAAATTGTTTTCCAATCTGAATTCAGTAATACTATATTTCATAGAATCTAAGATAGAATCCATTGCAGGGCACACTTTGCCACCAAGAAAGAAAAAAAATTGCCAATTTAACTATGGCATTTTTTGATTTTACATAGTTTAATGTAAAAAAATGTATATCTTAGAGTTGATGAAATATTGCAAGGACATTTTAAAAAATTTTATTGAGGTACAATTGACATACACCATTATATTAGTTTCAGGTGTACAACATGATTCGCTATTTGTATATATTGTGAAATGATCACCACAATAAGTCTAGTTAACATTCATCACCATTTATAGTTACACAATCTTTTTTTTGTGATGAGAACTTTTAAGATCTAGTCTCTCAGCAACTTTCAAATGTGCAACATAGTATTATTAACAGTAGTCTCCATGCTATACATTACATCCCACAATTTATTTTATAACTGGAAGACTGTAAATTTTGCCTCCCTTCACCCATTTCACATATATACGATATCTTCTTTATCCATTCATCCATTGATGGACATTTAGGTTGTTTCCATATCTTGGCTCTTGTAAATAATGCTGCAGTGTACATGGGGGTGCATATATCTTTTCAAATTAGTGTTTTCACTTTCTTCAGAAAAATATTCAGAAGTGGAATTGCTGGATCATATGGTAGCTCTATTTTAAAATTTTTGAGGAATCTCCATACTGTTTTCCATAGTGGCTGGGCCAATTTACATCCCCACAAACAGTGCACAAGGATTCCGTTTTCTCCACATCCTCTCCAACAGTTACTTCTTGTCTCTTTGATAGTAACCATCTTAACAGGTATGAGGTGACAGCTCATTGCGGTTTTGATTTGCATTTCCCTGATGATTAATGATGTTGAGCATCTTTTCATGTACCTGTTGGCCATCTGTACGTCTTCTTTGGAAAAATATCTATTGTATCTTCTTCCCATTTTTTAATTGGATTGTTTGTTTTTTTGCTCTTGAGTTATATATGTTTTATATATATTTTGGATATTAGCGCCTTATAAGATATATGATTTTCAAATGTTTTCTCCTATCCAGGAGGTTGCCTTCTCATTTTGTTGATGGTTTCCTTTACTGTGTAGAAGTGCAAGCACATTTCTGATATCCCATTTTATATATCCCTATCTATAACTTGTTTTTATCTAGCAACACTAGTTATTTTGCTCAGCTAATATTATAGAAAAAGAACCTTTTCTATGAGGGAAACCCCTTTTTTTCCTGAAGCAAAATAACCTAGCTCTAGTTGAGAAAAGAATAGCAATTCTATTATATATCATATTTTGTGTTGAGAATCTGGCTATTTCTGGTGAATTAATGTATCTTTAAAAAGTCTAGTTAAATCTAGCTGCTTTTCCAAAATGTAATTTAGATAACTGATTACCAAATTTAATTTAAATATCTTATCATTCTCAGCTGGAAAGAGAAATAATACAAATTGTACTGAACCATACATAGCCAAGTGAAAAGACTTGGTAATATGAGATGTTTAAACATGCTTCCATTTCTATGCACACTTTATATATTTTAATAGATATATTTATTTTGGAATATGTAAGTCATTCTGACTTTTCACAATCAGGCCAAACACACTTAAATTATGTTCACACTCTCACAAAAGAAACTCTCTATATGGAAGATGAGTAGAGGATTACATTAAGAAAAGGTTTTGTGTATTACTCTTACAGTTATTTACACTTCTATTTAACAAAATATTTTATTTCTTTTCTTTTTACATGTTTCTTTTTAGTTTTTTTCTGAAAAGTGGCCAAAATGAAATGAAATTTCAAGTTGTCATGTTGACCATACCAACCATAAAACAAAAATCCAAAAGGAAGAGGACAAAATACAATTTTCTTTCTTTTTTTAAAATTTTATTTATTTATTTTTGGCTATGTTGGGTCTTCGTTGCTGCACACAGGCTTTCTCTAGGTGAGGCGAGTGGGGGCTACTCTTCGTAGCAGTGTGTGGGCTTCTCACTGCAGAGCACGGGCTCTAGCCATGCAGGCTTCAGTAGTTGTGGCAGGCAGGCTCAGTAGTTGTGGCTTGCGGGCTCTAGAGAGCAGGTTCAATAGTTGCGGCGCACGGGCTTAGTTGCTCCGCGGCATGTGGGATCTTCCCAGACCAGGGATCGAACTGGTGTCCCCTGCATTGGCGGGTGGATTCTTAACCACTGCGCCACTAGGGAAGCCCCAATTTACTTTTAATTAAAATTTTAAAATAACAATTCAAACTTAACCCTGTGCATTGAAAATATTCTTGATTCAAAGATTTTTACTTTGCCAAAAATCTCATTCTACTTGTAATTTTTTATTGGCAGATGGGTAGAAGCTGGCAGTGAAAGAAGAGTAGGAAAAAGTCCAAAATAGTCTTACAAGAAATTCCATGTTTAAATGTGTGCAAGTTTACATAGAATATACTGAGGAGTGAATATAAAAGGGAGTCAGCCTAAGTGTCTCCAATAAATTCAACTCTAAACTATATGAACACATAATGAAACAATGCAAGTTACAAATAGAGACTTTTAACTATCACTATTATAGACATGTTCCTTTTTTTCCTTATTAAGTTGCCAATTATCAGTAGTCATGATTCCAGTATAACCTATTTGCTTCAATCCATCCAGATTTCAAGGATAAGAAAGCACAGTTTGTACATGAAAAGAAGAAATAATAGTAGTTGTGTGTGTGTGTGTATGTGATATATTGGGGGTGGGAGAGCGAGGTCAGAATTGAGGCCAGAAAAGGTACATATTTACTGTGTGCCTGCTGTGTGTTCGACACTGCAATCTGAAGGGTAAATATGGGCTTTCGAAGGCTAAATGCCTGATGAATGTACACATAAAGGAAAAGCCAATGTTTTTCTTTATGTTAATTATTAATCAAAAGCCTGTACAAAAAGTTTATCAGCACCTGGCATTTTGCTCTTTTATAAGCAACAAAAGCCCTTATTTTTTTTTTTCCCTGCTTAACTTTTTATTTTTATTTTTATTTTATTTATTTATTTTTTGTTGTTGTTGTTGTTGTTTTTTTATTTTACAAATTTAATCAGTTATACATATACATATGTTCCCATATCCCCTCCCTTTTGCGTCTCCCTCCCACCCTCCCTATCCCACCCCTCCAGGCGGTCAGAGAGAACCGAGCTGATCTCCCTGTGCTATGCGGCTGCTTCCCACTAGCTATCTACCTTACGTTTGGTAGTGTATATATGTCCATGCCGCTCTTTCACTTTGTCACAGCTTACCCTTCCCCCTCCCCATATCCTCAAGTCCATGCTCTAGTAGGTCTGTGTCTTTATTCCTGTCTTACCCCTATGTTCTTGATGACATTTTTTTCTTAAATTCCATATATATGTGTCAGCATACAGTATTTGTCTTTCTCTTTCTGACTTACTTCACTCTGTATGACAGACTCTAGGTCCATCCACCTCATTACAAATAGCTCAATTACATTTCTTTTTATGGCTGAGTAATATTCCATTGTATATATGTGCCACATCTTCTTTATCCATTCATCCGATGATGGACACTTAGGTTGTTTCCATCTCCGGGCTATTGTAAATAGGGCTGCTATGAACATTTTGGTACATGTCTCTTTTTGAATTATGGTTTTCTCAGGGTATATGCCCAGTAGTGGGATTGCTGGGTCATATGGTAGTTCTATTTGTAGTTTTTTAAGGAACCTCCATACCGTTCTCCATAGTGGCTGTACCAATTCACATTCCCACCAGCAGTGCAAGAGTGTTCCCTTTTTTCCACACCCTCTCCAGCATTTATTGTTTCTAGATTTTTTGATGATGGCCATTCTGACTGGTGTGAGATGATATCTCATTGTAGTTTTGATTTGCATTTCTCTAATGAGTAAAGATGTTGAGCATCCTTTCATGTGTTTGTTGGCTGTCTGTATATCTTCTGTGGAGAAATGTCTATTTAGGTCTTCTGCCCATTTTTGGATTGGGTTGTTTGTTTTTTTGCTATTGAGCTGCATGAGCTGCTTATAAATTTTGGAGATTAATCCTTTGTCACTTGCTTCATTTGCAAATATTTTCTCCCATTCTGAGGGTTGTCTTTTCGTCTTGTTTATGGTTTCCTTTGCTGTGCAAAAGCTTTGAAGTTTCATTAGGTCCCATGTGTTTATTTTTGTCTTTATTTCCATTTCTCTAGGAGGTGGGTCAAAAAGGATCTTGCTGTGATTTATGTCATAGAGTGTTCTGCCTATGTTTTCCTCTAGGAGTTTGATAGTGTCTGGCCTTACATTTAGGTCTTTAATCCATTTTGAGCTAATTTTTGTGTATGGTGTTAGGGAGTGATCTAATCTCATACTTTTACATGTCCCTGTCCAGTTTTCCCAGCACCACTTATTGAAGAGACTGTCCTTTCTCCACTGTACATTCCTGCCTCCTTTATCAAAGATAAGGTGACCATATGTCCGTGGGTTTATCTCTGGGCTTTCTATCCTGTTCCATTGATCTATCTTTCTGTTTTTGTGCCAGTACCATACTGTCTTGATTACTGTAGCTTTGTAGTATAGTCTGAAGTCAGGGAGCCTGATTCCTCCAGCTCCGTTTTTCGTTCTCAAGATTGCTTTGGCTATTCGGGGTCTTTTGTGTTTCCATACAAATTGTGAAATTTTTTGTTCTAGTTCTGTGAAAAATGCCATTGGTAGTTTGATAGGGATTGCATTGAATCTGTAGATTGCTTTGGGTAGTAGAGTCATTTTCACAATGTTGATTCTTCCAATCCAAGAGCATGGTACATCTCTCCATCTATTTGTATCATCTTTAATTTCTTTCATCAGTGTCTTATAATTTTCTGCATACAGGTCTTTTGTCTCCTTAGGTAGGTTTATTCCTAGATATTTTATTCTTTTTGTTGCAATGGTAAATGGGAGTGTTTTCTTGATTTCACTTTCAGATTTTTCATCATTAGTGTATAGGAATGCCACAGATTTCTGTACATTAATTTTGTATCCTGCTACTTTACCAAATTCATTGATTAGCTCTAGTAGTTTTCTGGTAGCATATTTAGGATTCTCTATGTATAGTATCATGTCATCTGCAAACAGTGACAGCTTTACTTCTTCTTTTCCCATTTGGATTCCTTTTATTTCCTTTTCTTCTCTGATTGCTGTGGCTAAAACTTCCAAAACTATGTTGAATAAGAGTGGTGAGAGTGGAAAAGCCCTTATTTTATTCAGGGTTTAGTTTTTTTATTTTGTTGTAAAATATAAATACATGTTGTAGAGAAGAAAGGAGAAGGGATAAATGAAATTCTAAGCCAACTGATGTGAGTGCCCTGTAAGGCTGTGTTAGTACTCTAAACTCAGTTAAGCTGTTTTTGAGTCTCCCTTAAAACCAATTAAGAAGAAAATAGAACAAAAGGAATGGCATCTTAAAACTCTGCTAATTAACTGAAATTTACAATTGATAAGCAATTTTTCAACACTACCATTCTTAGGAAATGTGGCTACCCAATTGTGGGCTTCAAAAGTATTTTTTCTGCATATTCAGAAAGCTGACCATTCTTTAAAATGCTAGTCAGCTTTACAAAAAATCATTCTTTTGATATGTTTATTAAATGAATGAATTAGAATTGGATCTTTTTATTTAATCAAGATTCAGCAAGTAAGACAGGTAAAATAAATGAAACTTGATAATCAAAGAAATACTAACTATGAAAACAAACACTGTTCAGGAAAACATGTCTGTAAGTGCCCCAAGTCTGAAATGTATCCAGTTCTCAACAAGTTTCAGCTTTCTACCACAACCTGCAAAAGTACTCTGACCCAACTGTCCAAAGGCCCATGATGCCTCTATTTTATTTCACAGTTTATTCATAATCAATATAGAAACATACCACCAAACTTAATTCCAGCTAGCAGTCACAAGACACCTGTGATCAGATCAATAAAATCTGAAAGATAAACAGAAAACATCCCATAAATTAAATCAGTGGAATGATTTAGTCTTTTATTACTAAAGAGGAAGATGATGTTAAGTTACTTGGATCCCTGCACATAAAATTTACTGGCTGACTATATATCCAATCCATTTACAACAAGGGGCTTATGTAGTTATAAAACTTTAAACTTAAAATTATCTCCTGATTTCATTTAAAAACATATATTAGGGCTTCCCTGGTGGCGCAATGATTGAGAGTCCGCCTGCCGATGCAGGGGACGCAGGTTCGTGCCCCGGTCCGGGAGGATCCCACATGCCACGGAATGGCTGGGCTCGTGAGCCATGGCCGCTGAGCCTGCGCGTCCGGAGCCTGTGCTCCACAACGGGAGAGGCCACAACAGTGAGAGGCCCGCGTACGGCAAAAACAAAAACAAAAACAAAAACATATATTAGATGTCCAAATTAGATACTATTTTTATTTTCAGCAGTTTCTATTTATTTAAAGTAGAACAAGTCTTATATTTATATTCTAAAACATCAACCAAAAGTATTTTTTAACAAATTCTGTACTGAATATACTACCATTTAACTT
Organism: Mesoplodon densirostris; assembly: GCF_025265405.1. Classification (NCBI taxonomy): domain Eukaryota; kingdom Metazoa; phylum Chordata; class Mammalia; order Artiodactyla; family Ziphiidae; genus Mesoplodon; species Mesoplodon densirostris. The sequence continues at coordinate 28,217,375 of NC_082668.1, forward strand.
GAAAGATGTTTAATTAAAAATAATAAAACTGAAGGATTTCCCTGATGGCACAGTGATTAAGAATCCACCTGTCAATGCAGGGGACACAGGTTCCATCCCTGGCCCAGGAAGATCCCACATGCCATGAAGCAACTAAGCCCGTGCGCCACAACTACTGAGCCTGTGCTCTAGAGCCCACAAGCCACAACTACTGAGCCCACGTGCTGCAACTACTGAAGTCCGCACACCTAGAGCCCATGCTCAGCAACAAAAGAAGCCACTGCAATGAGAAGCCCATGCACCATAAGGAAGAGTAGCCCCCACTTGCTGCAACTAGAGAAAGTCTGCGAATAGCAATGAAGACCCAAGGCAGCCAAAAAAATAAATAAATAGTCCACACAAAAAAATCTTTAAAAAAGAAATAATAATAAAACTGATGTATTTGGATTAATCTGATTAACATCCACAGACAGTCTGCAGATTCAAAGTGCAGCATCAACAATCTGTTTAAAGGCAACAAAAGTCAAGTATGACAATTCCAATGGCAACTTAGCAATCTCCCCATCATTTTCTTACACCTAAGTCTTAACCACCAAATCATGCTGAGAAACGCATTGTCAAGTGGAAGTAACAAGAAAGTAAACCAAGGACAAAAGCAAACCCCAAGCTTCTGTGCCAAAAGTCAGCCTGTCTTTTGGACAGTTAGTAAAGAAAATAACTTTAAAATGACAGAGTGAGATTCTTGGCTTGCTGCAGGGAGCATCCATAGCTAAATCTCCAATTTAAAAAAATCAAGTTAGGTTCTAGAAGTGTGTTTGTGACTAACTGGTTGGAAATTGGAATATGTTCCACATGATATTGTTAGAAATGGTTCATTATTAGGCTCCTAGGTAACGTCCAAAAGCTAATTAACCTAAAAATCATAATTATTTAATGAAAAGAACCATCTAAAATAATATTAATATATTTTGAGATGTTAATTAGCTTGATTGTAGTAATCATTTCACTATGCATATATATCAAATTATGTTATACACCTTAAATATATACAATTTTAGTAAAAAATAATATAAAGGGAATACTAGTAAAAATACAATTGAAAATGAAATTCTTGATTTTTACTCTTAAGAGCAAGTGTTTATAAAAGTGAATTTTATCACACAAGAATGAAATTGTATCCATACAACTTGGATAAAATTGTGGAAATTAAAAAATAAGGCTTTGCAGGCATTTTGAGGGACTTCAAGACTAATGGTGTTGACATGCTTACTTCCACTTCAAATATCTGACTTTATTTTACTTTGATACAAATATTCTTTTAGTATAAAACCATCAGTTCTCAAACTATGTGCCATAGTACCCCAGGATGCCACAGTAAATTCAGAGAAGGATGAAATATTTTCAATATGTGAAAAAATACAGCAACATCCATCAGGCACCACACAAACTACTAGCCTGGAGTAGTTCACAGTTTCAATATTGGATTGTGCTACATTCCTTTCAATGATACCACAGCTTTGCAAAGTTTGGGTTTTGATGGTGTTTGTCATATAAAAGCAAATACTAACACTGCATGAAAACCAATGTGGAGTAAGAAATGAGCATGACAATATCCGATCTGGCTCTTAGGTTTGAGGGCTGGGCAGTAGCCAACAGGCACACATATCCCATTAGTAAATAATTGCGAGTTTCTGAGTATAAAATAAAAAGATTCTTTTCAATTTATGTGTAATTTTTTTTTTCAAAAGGTGACTAAGTTAAGATCTAAATACTTCTTATGTAATTAAATAAAACTGTGAGGTACTACTTTTAGCCTAGGGGTGCCATGAAAAAAATTACTGAGATACTCAGAATGCCATAAACTGAAAAAGTCTGGGACATTCTCTATTAGTTGTTTTGTTTTGTTTTGCTTCAATTTTGCTCCACAAATTTAAAGAAAAGAGAAAGTAGGAGAGATTATTAAAAAAAAAAAAAAGACTGGTAAAGAGAGAGAGATGTAAAAGGACAGGAAGAAAAATATTTTCCTAAAATCAGAGAAAAAATACTAGGAGAGTGGGAAGGACAGTGGTTCAACGCACTGGGCATGTGGACTGTGTGTGCGTGTACATGTATGTGTGCATGTTCATGTGTGCTACTGGGTGTGCAAGAGATGGCTAAAATAGTACACATTAACATTAGGGGATGAAAGACAAAGAACAAGGAGTGGGTATGCTGTATATGCATACATGTTAACCTTGTTGATCATCAGTCATCATTCCCTAAGAAAAAGCTCCCTAGTTGCCAGGAGACAAGGAAAAACCACATAGAAGCACATGTTAATTTGTGTGCAGTTTTAAGTCAATTTACTGTTTGATCACAATCTCTTCTTGCTAAGAGCTCTTTGCCATGTTAGATTGATGTCCTGATATCTTTAGGTTCTTTTAAAGAGATTGGATTTTATCTGTTCTGCACGCACTTTCCAATATACACTGTCATAGGAAAAACAAAATGAGATTTGTGGAATTTTTCAAAAGTCAGGCTACAAGAACCTGGCTGATTTATATGTTCCATAATGTGACTGGGGGGGGGACATTCCGACCTGCCCCCATCACTGTCCCCCAACCCATCCCCTTCTCCAAAAATTTTTATTTATTTTCTTTTCAATACAGCATGTGTCAAATACAAACTTTAATATATTAACACTATTTCAGTTATGTGAACCTTGTATTTGAACCCACAGGTTTAGCAAGCTGTTCAGTGAAGGTGTTCAGTGTTGTACTTTTCTGATGCTGTTGTCAAGTTTAAAGAAATAGTTGAAAATTCTCCTTTTGGCAGAAATAAGAAAAAAAAAAATCCCATCCTTAACCCACCTGATCTGCATTGAAAATATGTAATGGAAACAGTTCTGAAGAAGAAGAGTTCATTTTAGACCTGGTGAACTCACGCTGTCTAAGGATTTTTGTTTGCTTGTTTGCTTTTCTTATCTAAAGGGGAGCACATCCATTTGCAGTGCCTAGAGCAGCTGCTTTGTAAAAAACTCTCTGAACCTTTTATTTTTCCCCCACTCAACCCATTTAGTGAACAAATAGGCACAGAATAGTGAAGATTTATGTTTCCCTAAGGCTCAATCCTCACTGTGAACATCTGCCATTTCAAACACAGAGGTCAAGACCTTTTGTGTAGTATTTTGCTGAACAATGCTCTCCGCATAACTCAAATGAAATTCTTTTCAATAGGATTCAGCATCTGCTTCTAGGCAGCTTAACTTATCAGCATATTAAGAGCACCACTTCTTCATTCTCCAAGTTTCTTTCTCCAAACCAAAAAGGTAGGGAACATGTCAGCAATCTTGAGAGTTAACTGCTAAAGCTTTTTTCCCCCTCTTTTTCCAATGAGAAATAATCTTATACCTGTTTATTACAAATCACGTTGTGTTGGTCAGATCAAATTATAAATCCTACATCAGGCTGAAGTATTTCTGTTTACATCTCACAAGGCATAAAAATTGAAAATAACAGACATATTTTCAATATTAGGTTATCAAGCTCAATTGAAAAGCCACTTTTCACACTTCCTGTGCTTCTCCCTCCTTAAAGTTATACAGGAGTCTCAATTTACAGAAACTATAACTGCTTGAGTCATAGAAAAGTTAGTGCTTGAGATTCAATCTACAGATACACAAGTAGGAAATACTATAGTTGCAAATTAAAATTAAAAATGGATTCTATTTAAAAATACATATTTAAGTGTTTTTATCTGTTAATAATAAATATAATCCTTACATTTTTAAAATATAGAAGTTTTTTAAAAATAGTATTGTTTACTATTTCAAGGACCCAAAGTCCCTTGCCATCAAAGAGCTTACTTAGAATCTAGTGGGATAGAGGTGGTCAAGAAAAGTCAAAAGACAAAAGGCCAAAAGCAGAACATGCCTGCTGTCACAAAGAAATACCAACAAAGAGCTATGGGAGACAGGAGATCAAAGAAGGAAAAAAACCAAAATCCTGTTATATATTGATCGATAAGGATTCACAGAGGAGGTGTAATTGAGTTGGGTCTTGAAGGAGCCAAAGGATTTTTTTAATGTTTTTTTTTATTGTGGTAAAAGTCACATAATATAAAACACACTATTTTAACCATATTTAACTGTACAGTTCAGTGGCATTAAGTACATTCACATTGCTGTGCAACTCTCACCATCATCCATCTCCCAAATTTTTCACCTTCCTAAACTGAAACTCTGTCCCCTTTAAAGACTAACTCCCCATTCCCCATGCACACCCCCAACAATGGCCCCTGGCATCTACCAATGTACTTTCTGACTCTATGAATTTGACTATTCTAGGTACGTCGTATAAGTGGAATCAAACAGCATTTGTCTGCACCTAATGTATATTGGAATGCATTTTTAAGGTTAACTTAATATATGTCCTGCAGACAGATTATACCTTTTTTTTTCTCCTTGTACAGTAAGCCCTCACCAGCCATGTACTTCATACATTGTAGTGTACATATGTCAATCCCAATCTCCCAGTCCATCCCACCACACCCCCTTGGTGTCCATATGTTCATTCTCTACGTCAGGATTTTGATAGGTGGAGACAGAATGGGAATGAGACCGACTCAGACAATGGACTCAGACAATGGACTCAGCAGAAAAAAGTAATGAAAGAAGCAAATCCCAAGGCGTATTTGGAAAAACACCTGCAGTCCCACCTGGCTGGAGTACAATACACAAGAAAAGCAATAACCGGGTGAAAGGCTAGGTTGGATCTGTATAGGCAGTAATGATTTTGAATGACAATCTGAGGAGGAGACAGAATTTAATACATTTAATTTTGTATGCTAAAGTGAACCACTGAAGGTTTTCTATTCAAGAATGACATAATTAGGACATTTAAATGGCAAGGCTGTGTAGACTGGATCAGAGATGAGGAGAGATTAAATAATAGACCATCTAGGTGACTCCTTCAGAAGTTCAAGTGATGGGTAATGAAGAGTCAGGTCGGGAAGAGGCAGTATCAGTGTCAGTGCAAAGAAGGAAGAGTGCTCCAACTACTGCAGAGGCAAATGTCTTAGACCGTTCAGGCTATATAACAAAATACCATAGGCTGAGTGACTTAAACAATAGAAATGTATTTCTCACAGTTTTGGATGCTGGAAGTCTGAGATCAGGATGCCAGCTTGATCAGATTTTGGTAAGGGCCCTCTTATTGGCTTGTAGATAGCTATCCTCTCGCTATGTCCTCCCATGGTCACTGTCAAATTAGGGTCACCTTTGTCACCTTGTTTAATATTAACATCCTGAAAACCTTATCTCTAAATTCAGTCACGTTGATGGGTTAGGGCTTCAACATATGGAGTTTGAGGGGACACAGTTCCGTCCATGGTAGTGTATATAACCTGTGGGACTTAGGGATTGGTTGGATATGAAAGGCACGTGACAGAGAAAAGGAGCAAAGAGAATCCTGAGGGTTGAAGACACAGACTCCCAGAAAGATGGTATCGTTCTTAAAAACAGGGAAGGCTGAAGGAAGAACAGGCTGCTGAGCAAGAGGACAGGGTGACAGCCTTTTTTAGACACATTAAGTTTGAGTTTCTGGCAGGATAATCAAGTGAAGATATGCATCAGACAACTAACTTATTCATGAAAGGTATGATTTTGTGTGATATGCAAAAGAGTGAAAATTTACTTAACGTTAAAACAAAAATGAATGAACATTGTGGTAACATAATTAGAACCAGCCCACATTACTGTATATTTAATCACACTTTGACTTGACAGACAGGTATAACATTAATAGAGCACTGGCTGTGTGGAAGCCCATATTGTTCGTAGTGAATGCCACATCCTGCTGCCCAGACTGTGGGCTGCTCTGGGTCAGCGATCCAGCAAATCCATGTTTGTATCTCAAGCACTTAAGAGTGGTGTATGGCACACAGTTCGGGATCTATAAATGCAGAATGAGTAACTCCCCAGGAAAAGAGGCTGAGTCATGGGCACTTTAAATAATTTCACCTCTAGACTTGGTATTATTCACTTAAAACAACATCATAGGAAGCGAGGCAGTTCCATGCTGGGATTTTGTATCTCTGTCACCCATCTACTGACACAACAGAGAAAAAAAAAAAATAATAACCAGGTGATGCAGCAACTAAAAATAATAAAAACTACCCATTTGAATTGAAGAAGTTTTTTGTTTTTTGTTTTTTGTGTTTTTTTTTGCACTACGCGGGCCTCTCACTGTTGCGGCCTCTCCCATTGCAGAGCACAGGCTCTGGACGCGCAGGCTCAGCGGCCATGGCTCACGGGCCCAGCCGCTCCGTGGCATGTGGGATCTTCCCAGACCGGGGCACGAACCTGTGTCCCCTGCATCGGCAGGCAGACTCTCAACCACTGCGCCACCAGGGAGGCCCTGAAGAAGTTTTAAATGCCTCAATTATGGAATTTGTTTTGTGAAAACTACAGTACTATCTCTAATACAAAAACAATATAGGAAATAATCTTTAATACAACCCAGGCATTGTATAAACTATGTTGCAATCATTATTAATTTAATCCTCATAAGAACAAATAAAGCAGATACCATTATTATTCCCAAGAGGAAACTAAGCTTATAAAGATTAACTATCTAGTACCTGTGGATTAAGATTGGTAATTAATTGATTTTACAAAAATGCCATTTAATAAGGCAAAAAAATGACAACTGTAGTCAGAGATAAGGTGAAATATATACATATATTTGGTATATGGCCTGTGTATATTTATATATGTTTTTTTTCATTTTTTGTTTTTAAATTAAGACACTAATGGTTTTCCCTAACTGTGCAATTCCTTAAGGAATTCTGGCATATTCAAATTCAGGCAGAAACAATAAGGGTAAGCATGCTTTGGAAACACTATAAGAAAACAAATGACAAAATTTTGAAGTAGAAAGCACCCAGACTCCTGTAGTTCTAAGCATTTTTAGTGGGACAAAAATTTTGGAAGAGGCAGCATTTATTTTTTTAAGAAATGTTTGCTGTATATGTATAACTGAATCACTTTGCTGTACACCTGAAAGTAACACAACACTGTAAATTAACTATACCTTAATATAACATAAAAATTAAATTAAGGGCTTCCCTGGTGGTGCAGTGGTTGAGAGTCCGCCTGCCGATGCAGGGTGCACAGGTTCGTACCCCAGTCTGGGAAGATCCCACATGCCATGGAGCAGCTGGGCCCGTGAGCCATGGACGCTGAGCCTGCGCGTCCGGAGCCACAACAGTGAGAGGGCCGCATACCACAAAAAAAAAAAAAAAAAAAAAAAAAAAAAAAAATTAAATTAAAAAAAGAAAGAATTCCAAACTCAGGAAAAAAAAAAAAAACAACTTTTTGCTGACACTACCTCAAAGGTCTATGGCAAAAAGGCCTAATATATTCTTATCCCAGATCCTTTCATTTTTCCTTCTTTGTAATTTTTGTATTATGGATGTTAGGCACATAAATTGTGTAAGAAGTTGATCTATTCAAGGCTTATAATGAAAAACCGCAGTAAGAAGTATGTTTTATTTGAGAGCTAAAATGTATCTGACTAATGCTATATTTATTTTGGTAATGAGATAGTACAGTTGAGTGAAGATGGAATCTGCAAAAGCCAATAAGCTTATTTTTTGCAGTATGAAAACCTATCTGCTCGCTCAGATCATTAGTCTTTAAAGTCTAAAGTTTCCTTTGAAATGGCTTTGTAGTAAAGTGAATGCATTATCAACTACTTGTTCAAAATCTTTAATGGAGCACCTTCTCATCAATAGTTGGATTTACAACTGAGATTTGAAAAGATGAGGGATATATGTGAGGCATTCATTGAGCAGGCAGTATGTACCCTGGGTCTAACATCAGGATTTTTTTAAAGATTAATGCTACAACCTAGATTTTTTTTCTAATTCAGAAAGTACACATTCTCCTAAGATTATCAAAAGGCCATTTTGTCATCTCAGTTAAACTTGAATTTCAAAGGAATATAGGCAGTTATAGGCAATCCTTAAATAATAAAGTGAATCTCTTCCCCAAAGCTCTAATTTCCTGAAAACTCTAGTAAGGCACTAAGAAGCCAAACTGGAGCATTCCACACATTTCTGGACCCACTTCTCTGAGTCAGAGGCTTTCTCCAGGGTGAATCCAGGGGTATTTAACTCCTACATATGTTGTTATTATAACTAATTTCCAGCATAATTTAATTAATTTAATAAAAATATTTCAACCCCCCCCAAAGAGGTATAAAAGAATTGACTTCAGAACTATTTATTGAATATGATAAAGAACATTTTCATCAATTTTAATATTCTTGTAACATTACATGTTATATACAAGGAACCAAAAATGAGGTCAGAATTTATACATTACAATCAAAAATCCTACGTCTGGAACAAATACAGCTACAACAAAATTTAGGATTTCCTGTAAGTCTAAAAGCATTCATGTAGAAAACATCTGCTGTTACCACATGTTAAATATTAAGTAGTTTCTCAGACTCTGTCATCCCTCAACTGTACTAATCAAGGGTTAGAGTTTCAAATTTTCCCTGAAGTAACAGTGGACCAGAAAGCATTATTGTAGAATAAAAATAGCTTAAATTAACTGAACATCTTTTCCCTATTATTCACATACAGGTAGTCCTATACTTATAATCTGTTAACCATTTATTTAAAACTATAAGGAAAATATTACAAATGGTGGATAAATTCCTAATCTGGTCTATTTAAACCTTAGTATAACTGAAGTAGTACTGCATAGCTAAATTAAATGTTGATGGCCTGATTGTGATGCAAGACACAGCTTCATCATGATTTTACTGTAAGAATGTTTTCTCAAGCAAATGGAATACACTGGGGAATTAGTTATTCACTCTTTTGACTAATGATTTTTGAATAACTGCTTCATGGCAGGCACTTTTCTAAGGACTGGGATATAATGGTGGGCAATAAGTTATCAAAAGTTTCCGGTCCTTTTGGAGCTTGATTCCCTTGTGAACATAAACACATAAGAGAATGATGACCTCTATAAGGAAAATAAAGCAGGGTAGGGGGTGAGTGAATGAATGGTGGTGGGAGCTTTCTCCATGCCCAATTTCAGCAGCAAGAAAGAGGGAGAAGCTGAAATGACATTTATCACAGCAAGAAAGCTAGGCCCTCACCTGCTGCTTTTTCAGACGAAAACATTTCAACGGGCAGATCCCTGACCTACAACTCTCTTTAAGTTGGAAAGTATAAATATAGCAAATACATGTGAATTCTGAAAGTGCTCAAAAAGTGCAATTTGGGAACTAGTGTGGGTTTTACTAGTAGTGTTGGTGACAACACTAAAACTAACATCTTATATGTGTAGGACATTAAGTTTTTCCACATATATATGGTCTTGCTTAATCCTGTAAACTAAGGTATATTTATTGACCTAGATTTAGTTAGCTCTAACTCACTATCAGACATGACACCTGCTTTCCAATGAAAGGTAATCTCTAGTACGGGTTATCTTCAATTGTTAGCTTGCCAAAGTGTCAAGCGTCATGCAGGAAAGAAAATAATCGAGAGATAAAAGGAAACAAACGACCTAATGTTTGATATCCTTATGAAATGAAATGTTTCCAAATAATAGCATGTGCTTCATTTCCAAACCTTTGACATAATCAAAAGAAAAAAAAAATGGTTACAGAGGTGGGATCTGTAATCCATCCATAATGAATTGATTAACTCTTCTTGCTTGGGCCAGGGACAAAATCATTTACAATATACCACTGACTGATAAAATTCCCCTTGGTACACACATCCTCAACCAGTTAGAAGAGAAGGAAATAAGCTTTGACAGCAGTCAGGCAACACCAAAATGCTGTCCCATGTGAGCACAGCCAGCACTAGCCTGTACAGCAGGTCACCTTGTCACTTCTCAGAGCACTCGGTGTTTGATGGCCCTAGTGCCACAGCAGAGTAACTGTATACACTCTTTAGCACTAGAGAACGTCAACAGGCCTTTCCCTGTCTGTAATGAGGAACTCAATTACCAACTTCTGTTGTGTGTGTGTCAGGGTTGCAGTCATGCTGCACAATTGCTACTGTGTTTCCATTTGCCAGTTTCAGTGAGCTTTGGAAACAGACCTAGAAGACTTAAGTTCTTTCACACGCAATTTTTTTTTAACTATTCCTAATAGTTGACAAGGGACATATAAATAACTGAGGAGAGGGTGGGAGGGAAATGCAAAAGGGAGGAGATATGAGGATATATGTATACGTACAGCTGATTCAGTTTGTTATACAGCAGAAACTAACACACCATTGTAAAGCAATTATACTCCAATAAAAGATGTTAAAAAGAAAAAAAAAAAAAAGTGGGGGGGAAATAAATAAATAAATAAATAACTGAGGAGGCATTATTTTCTAGCCAATCCCAAATCAAGAATGCCAAGTTGCTAAAGGAAGAGTGAAAACACAAAATAAGTATGTCCTGACTTGCAACAATTCATTCCCAAGCAAATGCATTGAGAAAGATAAGATTCAGTGTAATGATGCATCAAAGAAACTACCTTGACTTCCTGGTACAGAAATGAAAAATATCAACCACATATCAGTAAACGTTCACTGCTGTAAGAAGGCAGCCTATGCTTCCTACTGCATTCAGGGCAAGTTAGTTTACTGTTTTAACAGTCAATACAAATGGCACCCATAAGAGTTAAAACATTTTTTTTCCAAACACAAAAGAATTTTTCTTTATAACATCCTTAGATGGATTAGAGAGGGTCTAAGGGTCTTTACTCTTATTTTTGAAAAAGAGAATCAAGCTTGAGAAGATTAAAGGAATGTCCTAAGGTCATCTAAATTGTCAGAAACATAATAAGCACCAAGTTTCCTGATGGGATGATAACCTGGATAAAGCTAAAGGAACTGGCAGAAAATGCTGCATAATCAATCTTCTGGAAGGGCTCTGTGGAAGGGCTCTGAGGCCTCTAAGAAAATCTCTCCCAGCTGTCACCCACCTTTCCAGGCTCCATGCATTCTATTTAATCTTCCCCATGACGAAAGGATGGTTAAAAGTAAATGGTGTCTGCTCTCTGAAGGCAAAGCACACTGATGGGACTTGGAAATTTTTCAAATGATTACTACAAAGTCTGGTATTGCCGTAAGGCAAACTGAGCAGTGAATTATGACATTTTGACCTCTACTTTCAAAACACATTTTTTCCTATATATAAACAGGAACCATAATAGGTAGGCTGTACCAACAAAACATAGTAAGTAATTTCAAGAACAACTTTTTTTTCAACAAAGGGTAAATGTGCCATTGAATCTTGGTACTAGTACTAGTCAAAAAAATCAACATTAAAACACTGTACATTTTTCAATGCTGGGATTTTTTTTCTTTTAGATTTATCTCACTTTTCTGTATTTGTAAGTTTTTTTTAAATGAGCATGCATTATATTTAGCAATAAAAATATAAGCAAAAATATTTGTTATAAAATATTTTTCCTCTGTTGTTACAGTACAAAAGTCCTGCATTAAGAAAATATTCTAAAAACAGAATTTCAGATCATGTTGACAGTCATTAGTGTGATATCAATAATTTAGATTTTAAAAAGTCTTAAGGTCACCTTCATGACTTTATTTCTAAATGCATTGCTCTGTTAACATGCAACTTTGTGCTTCTGTTTCTAAAATAAGGATACTAAAATCAACTCCTACTTAATTGCTAGGGCAAGTGTAGCAATAACAAGATAACAATCACAGGAATAATAAGACAATTACAACCTGTTTCAGGTGGTAATATTTCCTTAAAAACCAGCGATGATTCTGAAAAAGTGGATAGTTCATTTTAATCAGCATACTATCATGTGGTTTATTAGTATTCAAATGTTATTACTACAAATATTTTTCAATCTTCCAGAAGCAAACAAAATTCAAGGCAGCTGGTGAGATGGAAAGAGCCCAGGCTATGTGATTGAATCCCACAATTTTCTTAGAAGTTAGTGTTTAAGTACGTCTGAGCCTCAGTCTCCTCATTTTTAGAATGGGGATAACAATACCTATTTCCCAGAGTACTTTAAGGATTAAATGAGATAATATGTTCACAGCCAATCAGAAAGTTTGGCATATAATAGGGGCTCCATAAATAATTTTTTTTCATTCTATAACATGCTTGTGCAAGTCTGCTTACATTTTGTGACTGATACTTATCCTCACTATATTGCCCCATATGTCAAATGAGAAAGGGTTGACCTAGTTTTTCCTAAGGTTGACTCTGATAGGCTAAATGTACTAACACTGAAGTCAATGAAGATGATATTGGATTTCTGATGGTGACATTAATGATTTTACTTAATATAAGGCTTAACTATCCATGATTACTCTCTTTGTTTTCCATCAGCATAAACTTACACACTATGCAAATATTCTATATATCTACACTGTGCAGGGTTGGATGTTATGTGATCTAAGAGATATAAGGCATGCAAAGCACTCCATCTTCAAAGAGTTACAATTTAGTAAGAGCTAAAACACATGATCAATCTTTACAACGGAACTACAAGTATTATGAATAGATGGGGTGATTCTACTACTGTCTTTGAGATTATGGTCAAATCACTTAACCTCAGCTTTTCCTATGTGCGTTCCCTTGTAAGATTTATTCATATACATAAGAATACATTACTTTGGGGAAAAAAATGAATAGGATTTTTATATACTTTAACTCAGAAAAAAACTGTAACATCATGAACTTTATATGAACAGGAAGTTCATGCAAGCCAACTGTCCTTTTACTTATATTGTGAGTTAATAAATGCTTTATAACAAAGGAGAGGATAGGTTTAGAACTAAAACATATCCAAATTCTATCTTCTGAATAAAAATCTATCATCATATTTCCCTTTATTTTAGAAACCTAAAGACAACCTGGCTTCATAATTAAGGGACCTGAGTCAGGGAACTTCATGTATATGTTGGTATAACACCTCCTCTTCCTTCTTCTGGAGTTGAATTCACCTTTTTTTGTGTGGGGAACCAATTTTACATGCTTTAGATGGGGTTGACAGCACACCATCCAATTCCACCCCAGCCATAGAAAAATACAGGTACTCCATGGACTCCATTCTTTGGACACACGGATTGGTTGAGTGCTGGGAATTCAGAAGAAACTAAGCTAGGGTGGCCACTGTGATGCACTGCCAAAAGACATGTCTCAGCTGTGGGAAGTGCTGTCAGTAGTAGAAGCTCAGTGTTGGGCCCCTTCAGATTTCCTCTTTCCCTGGGTGACCCACATCCAATGATGGATCCACTCAGGGATGTAAAGACCTAGCCACCTTCACCCAATGGGAGGCAACTCTGAAAAGCATTCTCTCATTGGGGGAGTCTGTCGCTGGGCCAGCACAGCAGCTCAACTTCTCCCTCTGCCCACTCCAGTTTCTGTCTGTCTTCCATTAGCATTGATCCCAACAGATATCCTGTCAGCTAAACTCTGTCTCAGAGTCGGCCTCATAGAAACCCGATTTGTGACACAAGCCAAAGGGAGTCTTCCCCTATAGAGAATGCTGCAGGGAGACAGTTTCTTTACCACTGGGTTAACTATGTTACAATCATGGCAGCTTGAAGCTGCTGTTATCTATCTTTTCACCACAGAAAGGTTCATCCTGAGGTTCACTGCCTCAGGATGAACCCAGTAATTCAAGATAAAACAGAGCAGAGGGGACTGGAGAGAGAATGAGAGGGGGAGGCAGAGAGGGAGGAAAGGCGAGAGGAAGAGAGAGAGGGAGAGACAGGGACAGGGAGAGGGAGAAAGAGAACACAAGAAAGTGACAGCAAGAGTAAGAACAAGACTGATGTAATGATTTCATTGGAAAACCTGGATCCTGCCATCCCTGTAGCAGTAGCACTTCTGGATATTTTTATTTTAGTTTAAACTTATCGAAGGTTTTTCCTATTTATACATGAAAGATAATGATTACTAGGGGTAAATACTGATATCAAATCGTATAATTAACTTCAAATAATATGTTTTGACTGACACATAAAGCAGGGTCATGTTTGTCCAATGCCTGCCAATGGACTATAACAAAAGTAGGTATAAGAAAAAGGAAGTTTTAGATCATCTCGACTGCAAGTTACTTTGTAAAGCAATAAATATGTGATTCTAACAACAAATAAAGCAACACTAGCTTATAATCATACTTGAATATTTTGCCACGTATCCATAGACTCAGCCAGCAATTCAACACTATTCAAAAGTAAATGTAAACAAAAAGTATACAGTAGCCTTCTTGTTCCTTGTGTAAACTAGAATCTAGTAATTTACCTCCAAATGGAATAAAAGATTCTAGTTAATAAATCCAATGAGTTATAGTACCAAATGGAGTCTACCAATCTAGAAGACTAAACTACTATATTCTCAAGTTCCTTCTCCTAAGGAAGTATCTAATCTTTGGCTGAAAATCATCATGCTTTCCCTTTGATACACTGATTGTCTACTTATTTTAAGTTTTAATTAACTACTCTTAGTCAATGTGCAAACTTCACTAAAAGCCTATCAGCTATTTCAGTATGTACATTACTAAGGAATGGAGAGGAAAATTGTGGAAAATGTCAAATGCAGCTTCAACTGTCACACCATAATTAAATTTATATGACTTATTCAAGTAAAACAGAGGAAACAGCAGCAGTAATAAAGAAGTTCATGAGTTCAATAGTACAAAAATCATTTGGGCTTCCTACTAGTAACTCAATTTTATTTTGATGTATACTTTGAAAAAGGTTGTAATGTTCAACTATTACACCTGCTGAGGCTGAGAGGTTATGACTGACAGTCTTTCTTAAAGACTTAATTAACAAACTAAAAATTTATTTGGCTGCATTTTTTTCTTCCTTTTTTTGGTGATGGAACACTGAGTACTAACATATTTTTTAATCTTTTTTATTGGAATATAATTGCTTTACAATGTTGTGTTAGTTTCTGCTGTACAACAAAGTACATCAGCTATATGTATACATATATCTCCTCCCTGGTGGACCTCCTTCCCACCCAGCCCCCCATCCCACCCATCTAGGTCATCACAGAACATCGAGCTAAAATATCTACAAACAATAAATGCTGGAGAGGGTGTGGAGAAAAGGGTACCCTCTTGCACTGTTGGTGAGAATGTAAATTGATACAGCCACTATGGAGAACAGTATGGAGATTCCTTAAAAACCTAACATATTGTTTCATATAGTGCAAAGTTATGATGTTTTCCATCTCAAGCTAGAAACAGATCTACTGCATTTAAATACAAAAATCTCTGAATATTTCTGTAATTTTTTGTCTCCAACCTCTTATTACTCATTCATGTACCATGCCCTTGGCTCAGAGAACTCTCTGAAGTCAGCACTGTCACTTTAAGAGATAGGAACCAGCCCAGCAAATCTAACTACCTTATCATTTGAGCATGAGATTTTTAAGCTCTTTCTTTATTGAGTGTCTAGTCCTATACAACTGATCAAATAATATCTTTACTAGTGTAAAGATAAATCAATAAAATACAGATAAATAGTATAGTTCAATAAAGTTGAACTACACTAATCAAATCGTAACATGACTTAAAATATAATTACATTGACTTTTTTTTTCCCCCCGGATGCGCAGGCTCAGCGGCCATGGCTCACGGGCCCAGCCGCTCAGCTGCGTGTGGGATCTTCCCAGACCGGGGCACAAACCCATGTCCCCTGCATCGGCAGGCGGACTCTCAACCACTGCGCCACCAGGGAAGCCCTACATTGACCATTGATGGAATAGTGTAAATGTCAGTGTAGTTGCTGTAATGAAGTTTTATATAAATTATCTATAGTATTAACAATATTATTTCAGCAGATTCCTATGACAATTTCAATGAAAACCCACAGAATTCCTTCTTTGGTTAATTCTAATTAAATATAGAGCCTTATAAAAATGAGAGATGTGCGTCCTTTGCAAAACTACTTCAAGGAAAATAATCACTTGCTTTTGTAACTTGAAAATAAATCAGTATATGCTAGGACATCAGAAATTAATATTCATTTTATTCATTATCCAGAACACTTTGCTAACTGTTTCTCAATAAAGAAAACTGCTTAGGTGAAGGCAAGTCAATAAAACTGTGTGACTGGTTAAATGCTAGATACTTCTTTACAAAGTTGTCTTGGAAAAGTCTATTCACCTTATTGAATTGCATCTCTAGTTACAGTGAAGAAGTCCAGTAAAATATAGGCAACTCCTTCAAATTTAAGACAAATATCCCAGGACATCAATTAAAAAAAATGTATATTCAGATAATTAATACTGGAGAAAAAATGGGAAACATACCAGTAAAGTAAAAAAGTAGAACCTTATAGTGATTTGAAGATAGCAGTTGTCAAGTTACCAGTTTGAAGATATCTACTGCAAGTTGGCATTTTAATAATGTATGATAAACCCCAGCAGAAACTGGTGCCTGCCTGACATACATTTGGAAAGTGGATTGTGCAACAAGAGAGTCAAAGTAGCTGTGATGTGCTGGGTGTCAAGGAGACAACAGTCTTTTACTGTTCATATTTCAGGATCCTCTCAAGCGAGGTTTTTGGTCTTTTTTTTTTTTTTTTTTTTTTTTTGTGGTACGCGGGCCTCTCCCGTTTTGGAGCACAGGCTCCGGACGCGCAGGCTCAGGGGCCATGGCTCACGGGCCCAGCCGCTCCACCGCGGTATGCAGGATCCTCCCAGACCGGGGCACGAACCCGCGTCCCCTGCATTGGCAGGCGGACTCTCAACCACTGCACAAGGGCAGCCCTCAAGTGAGGTTTTATAAGCTGTATTTCAAATATCCAGAAACACTTTGAAGACTTGGCAGCACTAAATATTTGCCTTTAGTTAGCTAAATACGTTAATACACACTGAATATTCTATGTTGGGCACTCTTCTAAGTACTTTAAATATATTAATTCACATGGTCCTACTTAAGAGGTAGATAATATTATGGTCACCCCCATTTTAAAGATGAGATATTAAGCGCTGAAGGTCACATATAAGAGCCATGATCAGGATTTGAATCTGAGCTGTTTGATTTCAGAAGCTGGGCTCCTAACCACTGTAACTGGTGTCCTTCCTTTACAGGTAACTATAGCAATAATGACATGTTTATTACGATTTTTTGTTTTTCCTTTTCTTCTCCCCATACCTAACTGACCTAAACCAGGCTCTACAAAACTTTGACCTGAGTGGTACTTTCCTAACGCAACCGAATTACAGTAATCTAACAATATTTTTAATGTCGGAACTGTCACAGAGTAGAGGGAGAGAAGGAGAAAAGAGAGGTGGGGGAAGAGATGGCGACAGAGACAGACTTAAATATCCATTTAAAATCCACTTTGCTTTGGTTAAAGAATAACCTAATGCTCTTTTTTTCCCCACTAAGTGTAATTATAAAGGATTTAAGGCATAGTAAGTAAGCCTCATATGTATGTAGCTAAACCAATAGAAAGAAAAAAAAGAACTTGTTTTTTATTCTGTTCTTATTTTTTTAATTGATTTTTTTAAAGATAGAGCCATACTTAGGTATTACAGTTTGGTTTCTTCACATTTAGTTGTTCTGCTTATCCTTTTTTTTTTTTTTACATGACTCTTTATTTTGAAATTGTTTAAACCTCACAAGGGGTTTCAAAATCGGCCTCGGGTTATAGCATACTTCTCACCCAGCATCCTGCAATTCCTTCATTCATTTTTTTTGCATGAGAGAAAGTGAATGGATCTCTTTCTTTGTTTCCAAATCTACCATCTGAAAAGCAGAGACTATACTGCTTGTGCAGGAGGCATGCCCCTGGCCTGCAAGGTGGCTTCACTGCAGACTCTTGAAGAAGCCAAACAGATGCAGTCAAACCCTGGCCTTGAACGTGAAACCTGCTGGCAACCCGCCCTCGCACAGGATGGTCCTCGTCACGGGTGCCAACAAGACTTGGCCTCGTTTAAAAAGAAAAATAGTTCAGCCAATCTTTGTGGTGAAGTTTCTGAACGCGTAACTGAATTCAATTAAGACAGGAAAAAGGATTTGCCTTAATACACACAGAATGAAAAAAATCTTTTGTATTTTTTCCTCCCAAGAACTCACTTTTCTCGCATGAAAAAAGACGTTTCATTTGGTATGTAAGGAAGATGAATTGTAAAAAAGAAAACTTAAAAGGCTTTGTATCAAGACAGGTCACATTCAAGAGCAATATTTAGGTGTTGGGTTAAGAGAACAGCTGACACAATTAAGGCCTGGACGTGCAGCCTATGGTTGAAAAGAAACTAAAGAGCATTTAATTGTATGGACACTGTGTATTTTTCAAGAAATAAAACCTCCAATGTTGCTTTTCCCAGACGGTTAGTGGAAAAGCTCTGAGACTGTTTTTTGTTGTTGTTGTTGTTGTTGTATTTTGCAGTACACGGGCCTCTCACTGTTGTGGCCTCTCCCGTTGCGGAGCACAGGCCCTGGACATGCAGGCTCAGAGGCCATGGCTCACAGGCCCAGCTGCTCCGCGGCATGTAGGATCTTCCCGGACCAGGGCACGAACCCATGTCCCCTGCATCAGCAGGCGGACTCTCAACCACTGCGCCACCAGGGAAGCCCTTAGGCTGTTTTTTTTAGATCGGGTTCTCTGTCCAGTTTTAATCTCCATTAGGGAAATGGGGCTTTGACCAGAATAGTACGTTTCACTTTCAAGATAGCTAGTGGTAAGCAGTGATGTATTTCCTAAACGACGGCCTGCATTGTAAGTACAGCAGAATGAAAAAAACAAACAATTGTGGGGAGACCGCTTCAGGTTTGGGTATTTTACCTCCTTCTGTGGATGAACCTCTTTCTTCAGCATCTGTTTACCGAGATGCTTCATTCCAAAGTAAGGGAGACAATCTCATGTTAGAAGTCAATGGATCTTATTTCTAACTCACTGCTATCTCTTTTAGATGGACATGACTCTTATTTCCAAAATTAGGATCTACAATCATGTCCTCGGAGAAGACCCTAGCTTAAAATTCATAACAATTTTTTTTTTTTTTTACTTTTTTTGGGGGGGCTGCATCGGGTCTTAGTTGCGGCACACAGGATCTTCATTGAGGCATTCGGGATCTTTCGTTGCAAGCACCAGCTTCTCTCTAATGGTGGTGTGCGGGCTTCTATCTAGTTGTGGCATGCGGGTTTTCTCTCTGTAGTTGTGGCACGCGGGCTTCAGGGAGCATGGGCTCTGTAGTTTGAAGCATGCAGGCTCTCTCGTTGAAGCATGTGAGCTCAGTAGTTGTGACGCATGGGCTTAGTTGCCCCCATGGCATGTGGGATCCTAGTTCCCTGACCAGGGATCAAACCCACGTCGCCTGCATTGGAAGGCAGATTCTTTACCACTGGACCACCAGGGAAGTCCCTAAAATTTATAGCAATTTTTAAAGGACTTTTTAAATGTTTGTTTATTCTAAAGGCTTTCCTCTATCTTGGAAGATAAAGAATTTGTTTCTTAAGACAAGAAGTTCGGGCTTCTCTGGTGGCACAGTGGTTGAGAGTCCGCCTGCCGATTCAGGGGATACGGGTTCGTGCCCCGGTCCAGGAAGATCCCACATGCCACGGAGCGGCTGGGCCCGTGAGCCATGGCCGCTGAGCCTGCGCGTCTGGAGCCTGTGCTCCACAACAGGAGAAGCCACAACAGTGAGAGGCCTGCTTACCGCAAAAAAAAAAAAAAAAAAAAAAAAAAAAAGGCAAGAAATTCTCACTATAATAAAATACATTCAACATAAAAGGATAAAATTATTTTACTATTGAAAGTGTCTTCTCTGAGGGAGAAGAAACAGAAGTTTTGCTAAAAACACAGCATGTACTAACTGACTTCATATTAGTTCTCTCTTACAGTGTTCCTAGAGACTCTTCATGGAAGGCTCTAGAATACTACATCATGACCCGCTCTATTCATGTCTCTTGTTGTAATTAACATATATATGTCAACAAAGATGAGATAATTGTATAACATTAAAATACGAAACGTGTGAAAAAACAGAAGAATGCATAGACACAAACACTGATACTCATTTAGAATTGATACATAAATAGAAGCTAAGAACTATAGTTCAAAAAAATTATTTTTAATGTATACGCATAAAACGAGAAAAGTGGTTGTTCCCATTTGAACATAGGAATATTGATTTGACCTCTAAGTTGTACTTCACTATTTGACATAATTTCTGGTTATAAGTTTTGTAAGGCTTTTCCTATTATATATATCCTTAGTTAAAATAAAAATATACCTATTAAACATTTATTACTAAATAAATTTTTTTTGCCTTAATGTTATAAAAGATTGTGCTCTCAGGACAATTGCATTGGGGTAGGAATGAAAGGGAGCACTTTTCTTTGCTTTTCAGTTGAGCTGAATACAGTGGTTTAAATAAAAAGAGGAAGAATAAAATCCCATCCATAATTTATATTTTTTGCAATAAATAAAAGACAAAATCTTACAAATATGTGCTTTTAAGAACTGATTAGAAGGTTGTTTTACATTCACTAACTTGTGATTTATCTATGATATGTATATGTGTATAATTACATAGTAGGATGTTACATCCTTAACGAAAACTTCATTACACAAGCAAACTGCTTCACTATAATAGATTGCATTTAAGGATATATAACTATAAATCAATCTTTCAGTCTGCTGGACCAATATAAGGAATAGAGCTAAAACTCACTCCTCTTCATACACATAGAGAATTATTAGGTAGAGAAAATATGCTTTCAACTCAAGGAAGGGTAACATAGTGAAAAGCGATCACTTGAGAAAGTCTCTCTTTTAAAATATATTTGAAATTATACTGGTTAGGAGGGAAAGGATAAATCATAGCTAAATTGTATTCAGAAATGCTGTTGTTTGAATTAAGAAAATGATCTGCACTCTCTTTGTGCCTATTTATACGTTTAAAGTGTATGTATATATGTAAGCTTGAAGTAACCATTTCCATGCATTTTACTCACTGTGTAGTAAAATATAACTTAATTTTATTTATCTGAAAATTACCTATTTCAAACTGCAAGCAGCATCCCTCTGTCCTATTATTTTGTGACTTAGTGAAGTTGCTATTTGTTATTTATATGCACATTTAATTTGTGTAGTAATGTTTATTTTTATAATAACACATAAAATTTGTAATATATATAACATACAAAATTTGCAGTATCTTTGTAAAAATATATACAAAAAACAGCTTCCCCCTCTCTCTTTCTCATAACAATACTGATCTCCAAATGTGGGAGTACTACATATAATGGGAAACCATTTGTCAGAAACCGATGCTGATAATTTTCCTATAGATTATGTATTGTTCTTGGGCTAATGGAATAATCAATCATTAACTCTTTTAAAAGCTACATGATTACCTTTCTTCTAAATCATATGAAGAACTCATAATTTTCCTTCTGGCTAAGAAAAAATATCCAGCTGATAAAACATATGCACTAAAGTCACTGTCTTCAGGCACTTACCACATTTGGCTCCCCTGAATTGCAATGACTTCCTAAAAGTTAGATCAAAGTGAAGTACATCTTCAAAGATCAAACCACAAATCAGCTGTAACCAAAATTGCTTTGGTTCACCTCCTGGTAGAATGCCCGTATCTCAAGCTCTTCTTGGGTTAACCACTACAGGGTGCATCTAAGGTAATGAATACTCATTTCTAAATTTGACCCCAGATTGGTTCAATGTCAGAAAACACCACAAATCAGGTTTGTGAAATGTACGTAAAGCACCGGGAGGTAGACCCTCAACTGGTGAAACCAAAGAAAATAGTAATGCAAGGACTGCATGGGGTAAATAAATACAGTAAGCTGGAAATATTAATATTTTCCCCCAGTAAAATCTTAAGAGGAAATACACGATACTATTTTTAAAGAATACATGCTATGAAACTCCAAGGGTATAAATATGTGTTCGGTCATTGACAAGGTGCTATTAAGAGAGTATTTTATAATTTTAGTTTTATTCTCCAGTATGTTCTAATTTATTATTAGTTGCTTCATATCTATGTTCTGTATTAAATATGTCATAAACTAGTCTCATACACACTTCAGAGGGCTCTATTAAGAATTTTTGTAACTTTTTACTTAATAGGCCAAAACTATCTTATAAGGGTAGACAACTGTACATCTCTATTGTATCTCATATCTATTTCTCTTCCCAAGCACAAAATTTTAAGTTAAAATTCAGACATTTCAGAATGATATAAATCATACTATAAAGTTGTACAGATCCCCTGATGAAAACATTTTTGATTAATGTAAAACCCTCAAATATATATGCTCCTTCTTCCCCCTAGGCTCTGCTCTAGCCTCTTCACTCTCAAGTCCCTAACTCTGTAACAAATGGATTTTCATCAACTAATTAATCTCCATAAAAATACTCAGAAAAATGAAGGGAAAAAATCATTTCTACTTGCAGATAAATCTTCTAAATGTAACTGAGTAGAAAGCTATAATTCAGTTTTTGATCACTTATTTTCACAGCAAAGAATAATTATTGCACACCACAGCTTGCCAATCACTGTATAAAACATGTGGGATTCACAGAAGAACAAAACACAGTTCCAGTGATGATATTAGGTGGTGGAGACAGACCAGACCAAACACACCACTGTACTAGGTAGAAAGTCCAATAATGGTTGAGGTGCGGACAATGTGACCTTGAGAAGGGTCTGACCCAAGGTAGGCCAGAGAGCAGTACCCTGGTCCTGGAACTCAGATCGCAATCCTAGCCATCAAAACTCTCAGTCTGATATTGGGAGAATCGGAAGAATGCAAAACAATAAATATATATCCAAACCACCTGGAATCCCTTCATATTGGCTTGACAATTGCCAATCCATTAATTTTCTTTTCGATAAAACAAGACTAGACTTGAAGATCTCGAAACTCCCTTCTAACTCAACGCTAGGATTTTATCAAATAGTGTAACTATTTTATACAAATTTACAGTTGTCTGTTCTTATATGCAAAACAATGACAGAGCAATTTTATTGGCAATAACTTTCTTTTGAGTGGTCCAAACCATTCATTTCTGTGTTACACAAACCTCTGCTTTTGTTCTTCCTCCCTCAAACCCATTTCAGGGGGCAAATAGTCAATAGTAATTAGTGTTTAACTTCTCTTTCAGTACAAAGAGACATTTCAAGGTTGATGCGTCTGTCAATAATTTGACGGATTTTTCTTTCAACCTTTTGGAAATGAAAAGTGTGGATTGAAAGCTTTCGCTTTTCCTGAGAGTCACCTAGCCCTGAGCTTTAGGAGGGTCACTTTACAAGTCCAACAAAACTCAGGTCTGGCTCCCTGAGTTAGAACTCCGGCCAAAACGAAGCAGAAAGCCTGACTCTACTTTTCAGCTTGCTGCTATATACCTGCAGTAATCCTAAGGGACCCATTTCTCCTTAAAAAACCAAGTTGCCGACTTAAATCCCTGGCTAATGGCCCAGACACACATATGCTCTGAGAGCATCACTAGTAATATCACAGAGGGGCTCCAAATGAAAATTAAAAATCAATTGCTTGGGCTTCCCTCGTGGCGCAGTGGTTGAGAGTCCGCCTGCCGATGCAGGGGACACGGGTTCGTGCCCCGGTCCAGGAAGATCCCACATGCCATGGAGCGGCTAGGCCCGTGAGCCATGGCCGCTGAACCTGCGTGTCCGGAGCCTGTGCTCCGTCCGCAACGGGAGAGGCCACAACAGTGAGAGGCCCGCGTACCGCAAAAAAAAAAAAAAAAAAATCAATTGCTCTATAATATGTATTTGCCTGCTTTTCATAACATATCTAGTATATTAACCCTAGTGGAAAATCTTTACAACGAAGAGGAAGGGAGTAAACAGCAGCTCAATTGACTTTGAAACCCTTTTAACTGTAAAATTTGACTTATCCCTCTTCACTGTAGCAGCGAGAATGAAATATCTCATTTACATGAGCTTCTGTTAGGACTTTTTAAAGCCAGAACATGCTAGAGACCAGGTTTATGTGTTTTCAAGGCTATCATTAAAATGTTTCCTTATTTGGCATTTTTAAAAATAACAACCCCTTATTCTCAAAGAATGGTAAACACTTTCGAGGTAATAATATATATCCAATGAAGTAAAGTAGAATTCCTTGTAGAATATGTTTCTTTTCCCTCTTTATTCTGTTATTAAATGGGGGGGAGGGCAGGAGCATGATACAAATGATTGAAGTATTTGGATACAATGCTCCCACTGCTTTAAAAAATTTTTAGTAAGTAATCTTAAGATACTAACCTCCTTTACTAAATTTACCTACAATTTTAGAACAAATGATCAACAACTAACTATTATCTGTCCCCTTCCATAGAAGCTCCTACCTTTATTTATTAATTCTCTGTAACTATTATTTAACTATTATTAATTAATCCTCTGTAACTATTGATATTAATATGTATATAATGTACAAATATGTTAAATATATGCCAGACCATGCTAGGTACTGGGGAGATCATGGTGACCAAAAAAAGACTCAGTTTCCACTTTCAAAAGGCTTATAATCTCATAAGGGATTAATAAGGTAATCAAATAATCAATATTTAAAATAGTTCTAAAGTAATTAAGAACTGAAAGAGGTGTTCTGAGGAAAAAAGAACATGAAATGGTTCGGGTAAGGATTCCCTGAATATGTAGGATGAATCAGAGTTAACCAGAAAGAGGGAAAGTGGGTGAAAGCATGAACTAGAAGAAACTGCATAGAGCCAAAGAAAGGAGAAAGGAGGCAAATTTGAGTAAACTGTGGCAAAGTGGAGACTGGTGTGAGACTAAGGAAGCAGACAAGTGTCAGACCATCTGGAACCTTGTAACCCAGGGGAAGATCTGTATTTATACCTGAAGACAAATGGGAAGCCACTAAAGACCTTTATTCAGGGACATGGAAACTGATAGATTTGTGTTTTTACAAAACTAGTCTACTCCAATGTGGTGGACACGTAGGAGGGCAGGTAGAGTGGCTGCAGGGAAATTGGTTAGTAAGAGGTTATTAAAGCAAGACTTTGTGTTCCTTAGATAGAATAAAGGGAGAAAGACCTCATGCAAGTGGTTTGACCCTCAGGAAGGTGTTCACTTTTGGAATCCAGGTGACTTAGTCTGGGGAGAAGATGGACCAGAGAGGTAGTGTGGCCACACTCAGTCCCCCTAGCTAACCTTGGAATGGAAAGCATAATGTGAATTGGAGCCAAGATGGAGACAGGACAGTCAAGGGTGTTGATGGGGTTGAGGTTGAAAAACTGTTGGTGAGAAAGATGAGGCCTCTTACTGATTAGGTTTTGCTATTGCCCACTGTGGTTCATTGACATTATCTTTTTCAAACACAAGAAGGCAAAAGGGAATTATTGAAGAAAAAAAATGTTTAATGAATTTTTTTCTAAGTAGGGCAGAAGAGAAGTCTGCAAGAGGGAAGAAAAAAAGTATGTGTAATTACAGTATAGCACAAGCTCAAGCTGCTAAAGAAGACACATTAATAATATGCCCAGCTGGATAAATATACATAAGCACTTTGCCATATGTAAAATCTATTTTTTTTTTTTTTGCTTTTAAAACAGTGCCAAGGGGCATTGCTCATCTATATGACAAGCTGTTTCCAATGATCATCTCTTCCTGCAGAGCATTTGCCTCACCCAAAGCATTGTTTGGATTTTCACTTCTTTCAATTACAAGTGTTTAAATTCAAACATGCTATACTAATTTTGAACACTGAAGATTTGCTGTATTAAAAAAATATGGGATGACTAAGTTCTGAAAGCAAACATATGTGTTTGATGCAGCAAACCATAATAAAACTGGTAGGTGGGCTCTTGAGAATGTAGACCCATGGTAGAACGGAAACTCATAGTTCTTGAGCACTTATTATTATAAGCCAGGCACTCTCACATTTACTATTTCATTTAATAGTCACCACTTGCCAGTGTGAAAAGAATTCAATTTTCCATTTTGCAGATGAAGAAGTAGAAGT
Organism: Mesoplodon densirostris; assembly: GCF_025265405.1. Classification (NCBI taxonomy): domain Eukaryota; kingdom Metazoa; phylum Chordata; class Mammalia; order Artiodactyla; family Ziphiidae; genus Mesoplodon; species Mesoplodon densirostris. The sequence goes on from NC_082668.1 coordinate 28,243,330, forward strand.
GCACTGAGTTAGCTAGTAAGTGGCAATGCTGGAATTCAAATCTTCCTGTGTGCAGCTGAAAGCCAAATTATTTTTATAATACTAGTCTGCAGGCATGAGCTATACTTGTTTAGGCAATTCTTAGTCTGAGCAGGAACCAAGGCACTGAAGTGTGTGTGTGTGTGTGTGTGTGTGTGTGTGTGTGTGTGTGTGTAAGAGACGGAGATAGAGAAATAAGAGAAAGAAAGAGATGGGGGGACAAACAGGTTGATTGAGTGTGAAGGGAGGAAGCAGCATATCACTGCTTTTTCTCTTCCTAAGAAAATGGAGAAGAAAAGAAAGTAGGGCTCATTAGTCACCACCATAAACAGTATACTGTGCATACATTTACTTGAGTATGATCAGAAAAGGAGGTTTTTAAAAATGAAATATAAAAATTTGTGCCACATTAAAAACATTTGAGAGAACTAAGGATATTTAGCCTAAGGAAGAGGACTCAGAGAAGGGGTATGGTATTTATGTTCTCATCCTGGAACAACCATCCTATGAGGAATATGAGACATATCGTGGGTAGTTTAAGAGAAGAGCTTGCACAAATGAATGAAAACTGAAAGAACACGAGCTATGGCATGACTCTAAGAAGCACTTTCTAGCAAGGAGGAAAATGTGGTAAGCTGACTTAAGAGATAATGAGTTCCCTAACACTGGAGGAATTCAAATAAGGACTGAATGAACTCAGATCATAAATTTGTTTAAAAAGGATTCATGCATAAGTAATTGAACAAGATGATATCCAAGATCTTTTCTAACGCTCTGATTCTTATTAATCAAATTCCATGATCTGGTTCAGTCTGGGGCTCACAGTGTGGTCCTGATAGTAACATCCCCAGATGTTATCCTGGAACCTTCAGAAGCAACATATCCTGGAAATTCAGCACAACAGAGAAATGCTCCCACATGGCAGCCCCGGGTACTGGAGTAGTCAGAATGGCTCCAAGTCCCACCCACATTGCTTGGCTGCCCTGTGCCTCTGCTTCCTGTTTCCTCACCTAATAAGTAAGGGTAATGTGTATTCAGATTAAAGACATCTACATGGGATAATTGGTTACAATCCATAAAACGCTTGGGCAAGGATACCGTATCATTATCTGTATAGTCTGTGCAAAGACACAAGAACCATAAAATCTGTGAGGTTGAGAGTTGAAGGGATAAACTCCCAATCAGTTGAATCCAAGGCTTTGTGTGCTTAAAAAACACTGCACTGAAAAAAATCCTGTTTTTAGCTTTCTTAAACATTCAACGACCTTGCTTGGAGAGATATGACACAATGAATAACCAGATAAGGCTGGCCCAAATCTTAGAGCATTTCTATTGAGAATGGACTATTCTCAAGGTAGAAGTTCACTCTTTCAAGAACCAAGTACCAAACCCCATTAGGTGCAAATACAAGCATGACAAAACAGACAGGGTTGGGAGGAGGTGATGAGTTCTGGTTGGGATATAGTAAGTTTGAAGTACCAGGGGAACATTCAGGGGAAAATGTGAACCACCGGCTGGAAATGTTAGGGATTGGGACAGGGATTGGGATGGGGCGCATGGGGGGGATGGGGGGAGAGGGAGCTAATACTAGAGATTCCATTTCATTGGTGGCAAAGGCAGGCACTAATAGCTGATAGAATCTAATTTTCTTCTCAAATTTTACTCTACCAGTACTTTAGACAAAATCTGTGATAGTATTCTTTGGACTAAAAGCTGTTTCTTCAGAAGTGTTATAGGATTTTTATAGGCACCAGCCTGTTTAAAGTTTGATGATATTTGAGTTTATACATTAAATGAGAGCTTTAAGTAATTTGGCAAGGAAATGTTCTCCACAGCCTAGAATAACTGCCAGCATTTCTGATTCTTTTTGACTCTTTGTCCAGTTGTCTTAACTGGGTCTAGACATTAGAAGGCCTAGGCCTTCATCAGTGAAGAGGCTTGGTTTCACCATCACACTGCTCTTGGAAAATAAAGCATAGCTCATTGATGTACCTACTTAAAGAAAAAAAAAAAAACCATCACACCTCTGGATACCATTAGAACAGAAAAGGCAAAACTCTCAAGAACTGACATGTGCCTTAAACCTCAGGGCATTTTCCAACTAAACTATCATTTAGAATGACGAAGAAGCCATAAATTAGTGTTCACAACACCCTATAGGGAAATGAAATATAAGTTAAATGCCAAGTAGTTACATCCTAGAGTGGAAAAAGTATTATTGTTCTTGCAATAACTTAGATTATTAGAATGGAAAGAATTTTAAAAGCCAAGTTTACTTTTCAACGTGTGCTTACTTTATAGCCATGCAATTAACTTACCTTGAAGAAAGTAGACTGGAAATTCATTTTCTGATTTTCATACAATGCCATATTTTGTGTGCCCCTCTCTTACAGTGATAGAGACTATAAAAGTTGTTTTATGAATGTACTTTGCCTTTAAAATGGGAAGAAAATATTTACAGCGAATGATATATTAGTCACCCCAATGAGATTACTCAGCCACAGTTTTTATTCTATTTTGAATGTGCCTTGACAATTAAGTTTATTTTTCTTTCACTTCTGTTTTTTTAAAGAAAAAAAGTATTTCTGGAATTACATAACTCAATTTATTTTCTAAAGAAAAAAAAAATCTCTAAGTCAATTAATCTTTCTAGACCTTAGTCCTAACTATAAAATCTAATTATACAAGGAAAGGGACTGGATTAAATCTTCTCTAAGCCCCCTTCCAGCTCTATGATTACATTAATCCATGACCTTTGGAAATAACTAAAGTGCCCAATAGCAAGAGAATGGTTACAGCCCACTCTTATGATAAAATGCATGTAGCATTTTATGACATGACATGAACAGGGTGGGGTACAGAACAGTGTACAGTTATTCACACACACAACAATAATCATCTGTGTGTGTTAGTGTACAAACACATAGACACAGCCACATACACTAATTTTAAAAAGAACACTTTTTAAAGAAAATGTTACAAAACTATTTCAGTTGTTAGGGGAATAATACAGGCAATTTTCATTTATGTCTTTGTATTTTTAAAATTTTATTAGTTGTCCACAACAACTTTATGTTATGATATTAGCAGATAAAGTTGTTTTTAAAAATCCATGTTATTTTAACTTTTAATATCAGCTGATTTTTTAATCTGGGCATTTTTATTATTAAAATATTAGTGATAAATATGGTATAAGTAACTGAATATAGGACAGTCAATTGAATGCTGGATTAGAAAACATCAGTCACTACTGAAATCAACCAATAGTGTAAAATTCAATGTCTATAGAGTTATATCTCTGTTTACCAGTTCATTCTTATAGGAAAACAGGAATAAGGTCTCCTCCTTCAAGCTTTCTCAAACTCTCCCCAAACAACAAATATTGCCTGATAATATTACAAAAAAAGAGTCTGTGCACAATCATTTTTCTTCCTTAAACAGCATAGTTTAAATAAATCTAAGTCATTTCACTGAGATTACTGTAAGTAATCACATGTAGGGATTTTTAACACATTAATTCAAGGGTAGGGAATAAATGGTTATGAATATCTAATGAAATCTATATTATTTTCATTCGAAGTACCTATGCCATTTACTCCTCAGAAATCAGATTAAAATTAAAGCCACGTCTATAAGAAGAAAGCTAGTCCTATCTTGGTACTGAGATGCAATGATTCATTTATTTTAGTAGGCCATTTCAATCACTCATGAAATTTGGAATGGCAAAGAGTACATTCTCAAATTCCAGACTTGATATTGTAGACAGATCTGTTCATGATAAAGAATAATATAGTCCATCTGCCCTGGTCACTCATTAAACATTCCCAAACACTGTGATTTGAGCACCTGTAACATTCATCGTGCTGAGAATTGGACGTTCCAGAATGAGGGAGATGTTTTCCTGCCTGAAACCTTGTAAGCCACCCAAATCTAGGGACAAAGAGATAGTTCAGAAGTAAGTGATCCCTATATCGACAATTTATTTACTTCAGTAAATCTACACTCTCTAATTTGACTTATGCAAATAACAGTATTTTACAAATTTTCAAACCTTCAGTAAAGAGGTACCTACAGAGATAAGGATGGAAAAGGGTCTAGACAACTATCATAGATTACTTCAATTATTTGTTTTAGTAACAGTTTAAAAAAATGGTGTTGCAGTAGGTGACCTGTGGGGTAACTGGAGGCTAAATCTATTCCTGATTTTTCCTACAGTTTCTTTGATATAACCCCAGTTTTCTCTCTGATCCTGTGCAATTGAGTTTGTATTTCTGGATTCAAGTTTCCTGATATGTGAAATATGGGCCTTGGTCTTTTGGTACATACATTTTTATGATATTTTTTACTTTAAGTGTGTCATTATTGTACCTCATTGATATATATTATGTATGTTATAATGATGATTACTAATTAACTAGCATGTCTTTTAATTTTTAAAAATCCAAAAGAAAAGAATAAGTGAAAAGATGTTTTCTCCTCAGAGACAAATCAGAAAAAGAAGAAAAACATTCTCAGGTATCCACTGGCTGGGGAAGTCAGACCTTACTTAGAAGGGGGCCCTAAAGCACTAAAGGGATGCATTGTTAAAAGGACACATTTCGTGAGACAATAAAAGATAAGAAATGGTAGGAAGTTGGGTTTTATTAGTTTCTATAAAGTAAAACAAATTAGACATAGCATAACTCATCAGAACAAAATTTAAAAGGCCATACTACTAAGTGAAGAATAAGTTTGAGGTGATAAGAACCAAGTTATAGAAAGACTATATAATGATTCAGTATAAAAACAGTTTTATTCACCCTTTCTTCCCTCTCTCCCTGCCTTTCCTCTTTTCATCATCTATCAAATAACCATTATGAGATAGATACTGAGAACATAGAACTTGTCTTCAAGTTGCTCATGAGCGTGTGTGTGGGTTTGTCTGTGCTCACGCATGTGTGTCATTGTACTGGGGGTTGACAGAGGAGCAGGCAAGTAAACAGATAATTACAAGTTCCTCCTCATTTAAAGGCACTGGACTCCTGAAAGCCACCATGGCAAGCTGATCTACAACTGAAGATTTTAAAACTAAGTTGAGAGGAACAGCGCCAGAAAAAATGTAAGTAATCTCTTTAAAATATATTTATGTTTACTAAAACCAAGAACTTTCTGAGCTGACTAATATGGTAGCCGCTAGCCATATGGAACCTTCAAAGGATGCAACTGAGGAACTAAATTTTAAGTTTCCTTTAATTTTAATTAATTCAAATTTAAGTAGCCTCTTGAGATTAATTTTGGAAGCACAGACTTTCAAACAAAAGTTTTACTTTTACTTTGAATTATTATGAATGATTTTCTAGTAATGATTACATTTATTTAATTATTAGGTTTTATGGAGTATTATAAGTTTTTTGTTCTTACTTTCTAGTAGAACTAGTTTATATCTTTAAATTTTTCATTTTTTAATGACCCATTTAAACAATCCTACTTACCACAACCAATGAAATTTGTTTAAAGTTATTCAAAAGATGAAAAAAGAGAGGAAGAAAGGAAGAAAAGAAATCATTCCTTCCCAGTTTACCCAGATCATAGCTACTAAGAAAACTTTTCTCCTTGAGATGTAAGGCACCTGAGTCAATTTATTGCACTGCAATGATTTTCTGGGGCAAACCAATGTCTCCATTATGAAACCAGAATCCACACCCAAAAGAACCAGTTTGTTCTTTATAAAACCACCCATGTTGTTTTCCCATGGATATGTATAACATGACGTAGACTGTCACTGAGAACAACATTAGTCATATATTAGTAATCTCCATATATTACGATGGCCAATTTCTCTCATCTATTCTATGTATCTCTCCCTTCATTAAAGATATAATTCAAAAATTTATTGAGGAAACTATGCACATCCAAGTGCACAGACACACACACCAATGAAATATCACACTTGTACTCACAAGTAAAAATATGTCGCTGCATAAACACTGAAATATAATTTCTAACAAGGAGAATTTGATGCTGAGTTGAGAAAATCTGGTCTACTTATTTGTATCTCCAAGTATTTGTTTTTATAAGGGAAGTTGGAATCGTAGAATATGAATTAATCTAGCAATAGGTCTTGCTTGTTCATTGAGGCTATAATTAGTGAGCAAGGCAGACAAAAAGGGGCTGAGACCTGGATAGACTTTTCATGGAGATGGGAAGATTTCAAGTACTAACAGAGGCTCCTTTGAATAGTCAGACATAACGGGGTCAAGACCTGTGGCACATACAGCACAATCCTGTAGGCACAAGGACTAGGGCCTGGAAGTCCTCAATTGCTACCACTCAAAAATGCACAGTGGCCTGGCAGGTTGTGAATAGCAGAGAGGTTTGCCAATGAATCTCAGACATGTGCCTGTCCTGCAGGGCAGAAATAAAGGACCCCAGGAGAAAGAGAGTCCAAGGAGTATCAGCAGAGTGCTAGAGTAGAAATCAGAACACTTGAATCATAATAGAAAGCCACACATGAAAGCCAGACAAGATCATGATTTGTCTGGAGGACAAGATGATGTAATCCTGAGGCATAGAGTGATGACTTAAAGATTACCCTTATCTTTCAATTTAGACCAGGTTGGTCTGGAATATTAGGGAAAGGGCAGATACTAGGGGAGTATTTAGTGGTCCCAGTTACAGAGAGGAAGAAAGCTGCAGAGGAAAATAATGATAACCATAGTTAACACTGAATGAGCAGCTAGTGTGTGCCAGACACTGTTCTACGGCTTTCCACATCTTATCTCACTTACTAATTACTTAACCTCAGAAAAACTTTATGATTTTTATCATCCCTGTTTCACAGATGAAGAAACAGAGGTATAAGAAATTAAGAAATTTACCCAAGATTACAGCTAATAAAGAGTGGAGCCACAATCTCAACACAAGCGATCTGACTTCATAACTCATGCTTTTAATCACTACATCCTACAGATTGGACATGAGAGGGCCCACATACTGGAAAAGAAATAAAAGTCTTATGGAGGTAAAATTAATTTCATGATAGCAATAGATTGATTTAAATTTGCTTATCATTCAAACTTGTTCAATAATTATTCATCAGGTAATGTTACCCTTAATTATTCTAAGGGTTTTACATATGTGAAATCATCTAATCTTCCCACAGCCCTATGTGATAGGTGTAATTATTACCCCTGCTTGACACATGAGGAAACTAAGATATAGAAAGGTTCAGTAACTAAACCAAAGACACTCCAGATGCTATGTTCTTGGCCAGTGCCTTCTACTGCTTCTCAGGAAGGTAGAGGGTGCATTGTATTTACCATATACCTTTATAAGACTTCCAACATGCAAAAGATAGTCTGTGTGATTTGGGGCCTAAAGTTTCCAGGTTTGGGACTATAGAGCTCTACTTATATCAATTATTATTGTGATTGGTAGTAAACAAGACTGACTTGGGGGGAAATCTGTGATTCAGAATATCTTTCAGCTTTCCCAAACTCCCACTTGCTTTATTATTCCAATTCAGACACCCATCCCCTGAGCCAATCCCAACCATTTCTCAATGGGCAGTCTGACCCCTTAGTGTAAGTGAGTTCTAGTTACTGAATGATTTTATATGGACCATATTTTGGTTGGTATTAATCTCTATATCTGTCTCCCTGTTCCCTTTGCTTCCAATATTACTTCTACCCTTTTTTAAAAAAGTTTGAATCAACAGAGGGTATAGTTGGAATATATCCTATCATCTAATAGAGGTATAACTCTAAAGTCTTTGAATTGTGTTGGGGAAGTAATTTCCCTCCAGATCTTCTGTGTTGCTTTCTCTGGATAATGTAGATTCTTCCATGACTCCAAACAATGAGATGAAGACTTTGCTAACAAGTGGACTCTCACTGGGGAACCTCCTGTTCTGGGAGTCAAGCTAAGCCCTTTATAACGATTCTACTTTATTAAATGGGATTCCTGGCATCTTAACAACAGGGACTTCTGTCAGAGAGAAAAATTTTACCTGTTTATTTGTATTATTATCTTGATTCTTAAGATACACTAATAACCATTAGTGGTTACACAGTGTGACATTTTTTAAGTTAATAAAAAGACAAGTTTGGGGCTTCCCTGGTGGCGCAGTGGTTGAGAGTCTGCCTGCCGATGCAGGGGACGCGGGTTCGTGCCCCGGTCCAGGAGGATCCCATGTGCCGCGGAGCGGCTGGGCCTGTTCGCCGTGGCCGCTGAGCCTGTACATCCGGAGCCTGTGCTCCACAGAAGGAGAGGCCGCAGCGGTGAGAGGCCCGCATACCACACACACACACAAAAAGACAAGTTTGCCAGACATAGCAAAATCAAGGAAAAAACATGCCCTGAAGATGTCTTCCTTTGCAGGTGCAAGTCATTTGAATGGTTGATATGGATAGTGGCATATTGTGGCCCATGGTTCTTAACTCACTTTGGATCATCCTAACTCAAGAAGGAAGGACAAAGGCAGTGAGGAAACTCAGGTCCCTACATCTTTAGGACACATCCTGGCCTAACCTCTCCCCCACCTCCATCACTCACCCCCAGAACACTTCTCAAGTATCCTGCAGTTTTAAAAGAACCTTCGTATGTTGCACTGAATTTGGTCTTCTCAAGGATCCTATGAAGTTTACAGAGTGGATATTCCCATCCTATTTAATGGATGAGAAATTGATGCTTGGAGAGAAGTTGTTAAATGTTCAAGTCACAGGAAAACTGGAGCTGAAACCTTCCTATTTTGGCCATGAATTCACACTCTTTCCATTACACTATAAGCAGCCCACTCATTCAAAAAAATTTAAACTGAAGGAATTTCTGTAGGCCACATTAGTTTGTTGTGTTTTGACATTCTTGCTTCCAAAAATGGGTGATGACGTAGGGTTCTCTTGTGCATGTTATGCATTAATTTCCTGCTGGCTGGCTCACTGCTCTCTAGTTGAGATAATTCAGTCAACAGGTACCTCTCCAAAATGGGTAATTTAATATTTTACAAGACCCAGCGGAGTGCAGAACAGATATGCCAATACCCACGTAAAAGCTATTCTGGGCAGCTGCCATAAACAAACCATTCATGCTCTTCAAGATTCATTCTCTTTAAGACTCAAGGTCCTCATCTGTAATGCCAAGAAAATAATAACTACTGCTTCAAAAGAGGTTGTAATGATTAAATGAAATAATGCATGTAAAGTACACTTTTACACAATGAAGCACTAAATAAAAATTGTGATTAAGATTGTCACTTATTGGTGGAGATAGGGTTCTTATTAAAATGATCCATCTGCTTTCTTTGATCCATGTGCGTTTCTGTGTGTGTGTGTCTGTGTGTGTGTGCACACACACATGTATGTGTGTGTTGGGACAGGGGAAACTACTAATTTTCTTCTCCTAAAATTCCTGCAATGTGACCATTTTTCTATTCCAAAGATTAATTTCCTTTAGTAAAATAAAGTCCTTCCCAGCCCTGTCATTCTTTAATTCAATGAGCAGGGAACCAATTCTCCCAGCCTGAGACTATAATTCCTAGGCTACACTGGGAAGTTTTATAAACCATTTCAACTCACTCTGTCAAAGTGGGAAGATTCACCATTTAGCATCTCAAACATGCCTCACGACATGAAAGAGGCCATTCAAAGAGTACTCAGAGGCATGAGAGGGACAAGATGTCCAGGAACTTAAGTGACAGTTGCTTCTTTTTACTGTTGCTTTAGATTAAAGATGCTGAGGTTTGACAATAAAACTAGGGTAAACTAACCTAACAAAAACACTATGAGAATGAAGTGAAATGTAGATCTAGTGCTTAGTAGTATGCCTGGTACTTACAACATCTAAGTAACTTCACAGTAATGCTTATAGTAGTGGTGGTGGTGGTAGTAGTAGTGGTAGTAATAGTAGCAGCAGCAGCAGTAGAGTGGTAGTACTCACAAGGACGATGTCAGTAAGTTCAGAGCCAGGTGAATGATTAACAGGTAAGAATCAGAATCCAGTTATTCTCCACGAATCACCATGACCATTCTTCAGGCCTAGGATTTCTAAGCAGATTTTCTAAACATTACTGGAAGTTTTCTTTCAAATATTTATATGGCAGGGTCATCCAGCTCTAAATATATTAGAAATCTGAAGCAGCAATTTTTACTAATGCACTACGTATTACAGGAGTATTTAACACTAATAATTTTTGCACTCTGTCAGGAAATCTTTCTAAAGATGCACCTATATTTCAAGCATTTGGGGATCATTACAAGGAATGGTAAATATGGAATAAAGGTAAACAAAATTTGCTCTTCACTTTCGTTATCATGAGTACAGACCTGCATTCACATAACTGTGAATAGAGCTTGAGCAATTTCAAAGATAAGACAATTTGTTAATCCATTATATTTTAACGTACCTTTAAAATATGATAGTTGAGAAAGACTAAATACCAGACATAATGTAGAATAATTTCATAAAAGGAAAAACATTACCTAGGCAACCTAATCTAAATATTTCTTTGAAGCACAAAAAGAATAGAAATCCATTAACAAAATTATATCAAGAAATCAAGGATGAGCAAGTGGACATCCTGAACTCAAACCCACATGAAAGAGAACAGACATGATTTGATTTTAGAGAAGAAAGTTAATTCTAGTTAAGATTATGAAATAGAATTATAACCTTACTACTACCAGTGTGATCTTGGACAAAGTACTTAACATCTCCTTCTCCTCAACTTCATCATTTGTATAATAAGGTTAATAATAGTACCTGTGTAACAAGGTTCTTGTAAGGAGTAAATGATTACACACACACTGGAAAAGTGCAAGGCACATGCTTAAACCTTATACAGTATGTAAACATTAGCTATTATCACATATTTACATATTACATGCTACTAGATATTATTATATATTGCATATTTTAAAACAGATGGCTTTATTTGAAATTTAAACAAATTTTAAGATATTTAGCACTCAGTGAATATACTGATGATTTTCTAACACATTAGTTTTATTTTTTTATAAGTTTATTTATTTATTTTTGGCTGTGTTGGGTCTTCGTTGCTGCACACGGGCTTTCTCTAGTTGCGGCGAGCGGGGGCTATTCTTCGTTGCGATGCGCAGGCTTCTCATTGCAGTGGCTTCTCTTTGTTGCAGAGCATGGGCTCTAGGTGCACGGGCTTCAGTAGTTGTGGCTCATGGGCTCTAGAGCGCAGGCTCAGTAGTTGTGGCGCACGGGCTTAATCACTCCTCAGCATGTGGGATCTTCCCAGACCAGGGCTCGAACCCATGTGCCCCGCACTGGCAGGTGGATTCTTAACCACTGTGCCACCAGGGAAGCCCTAACACATTAGTTTTAGATGAACAAAATTCTGCCTCACACCATGAAGAATATAGAATTCCTTTTTTCTGATTTTAGGATTGAGCTTTTTCACTCACTGCTGGGCTAACAGCATTAAAATTTGCTATTTTTAAAAAAAAATTCCAGTATAAGGATGACTCTATCTAGTCCCATCTGTGTATGCTACTAATGTCCACAACAAGACAATTACTCATGTGAGAAACACTCCTTTTCATGACATGACACTCCATCTGAGTAAATACAGAACCAGGGAATCCTTGGTTGGAAAAATAATTGATTTATATAAAATAATTCTAAATAAGAATTTTGGTTACTATGAGAATGTATGCAATCTTTCTCTGGAAGACTTTCAGTGTAAAATGAACACAAAAATGTTTGGGATGATTTAGGTTTTACTCTTTTGGAAAACAAATATAATCAGTAACAGTCATAGGTATTTATATGTAATCCTAACCTTCTTCCAGCCCATCTTAAATTATGTTGCATTGTTGTTTATTAAAACTGTACATTTCAATTTTAAAATATTTTTATATTAAATGATCCCTCTGATATTTTATTTCTTAGGGGGGAAAAACCTTGCTTTTTGACATATGAAATCCGACTAATTTAGGATTGAATGTGCCAAGAAAAGTGCCAAATTATTATCATTGCCAGTCTGTCATTAATTTCTTAAACAAAAGCACAAACACAAGATGGATAATGGCTAATTATGCATCATTAAAGCCAAGAAATATCCAGGGGTTCAGATAGTTTACAAAAGAAACAATAACATCTCTGTAATTATATTGTCATTCTGAGATGTAATAACAGAGTATACAACACAAAATCTGTAAGGCACACTTCCACTCTGTCTAAAATGTGTCTTTATGTAAGCTCAGAATTCATTTTTTTGGCTATTCTATCTTCAAAATATAGATGAGTAGGAGAAAACAGGAACAAAGAAAACAAATGTAGGACTGGAACATAAGAATTATGAGGGAGGGCTTCGCTGGTGGCGCAGTGGTTGAGAGTCGGCCTGCCGATGCAGGGGACACGGTTTTGTGCCCCAGTCCGGGAAGATCCCACATGCCGCGGAGCGGCTGGGCCCATGAGCCATGGCCACTGACCCGCGCATCCGGAGCCTGTGCTCCGCAAAGGGAGAGGCCACAACAGTGAGAGGCCCGCGTAATGCAAAAAAAAAGAACTATGAGGGAAAAAATAAAGGTTAAGGCTAAATATTCTCAATTTCTTTTATAGTTAAGAGGAAAAAGATGGACAGATGTAAATTATTATTTATATATATGAAAGATCAACAATGTTTATAGAGAGGATGGTGACCAACTAAGTGCATCCCCTTTGATTATTAAACAAAATAATGCTATAACGTTGCAGCAAAGGTGTTTATGTAAGATATTAAAAACATACCTTTCTGCATCCCTCCATGTTTCAACTTACATTGACAACTGTCAGCTGGTACAGAGGTGTGTCTACAGCCTAGGAACTGAAGGGATGGCGGTACATCATGACAGATGGGGCTGTGTGCTGCTGGTACCAAACATACTGCTATTGAGGATGCAAAAATTTGGGTCAATCCTTTAATATGCTTTTATTCTAATCCAACTGACAGTTTCCTTCTGAAGATGTACTTTGTCAGAAATGTCATTTATCAAAGATAGAAAGAAAACAGGATGCCTAGGGATACGCCCCAGGGGACCATAAAAGGATACTAAAATACCATTTTTTTTTCCTTAGGTGTGTGAGAGAATACAAAATGTATAAGGAGGTCCTTAAATTAAAGAAACTGATCTGTGCTCAGAAAGGGAGAGGAAAGTTCCAGGTAGAATGCCTTTCTAGGGAGAACGACCTGCCAGGGGACTAGATGAAAGTGGGTTTTATCTCCTTGAAGAAGCTGGGGAAACCAAATAGCTCCTAGAAATAGGTCTTTAGCATTTGCATATAGGTCAACCCTCCCCCTACTCTGTCAGCTTCTAGAGATCACAGGTACATCCCTAGAGGAGAAAAATACCTAGACTGTCACTTCATACCCTTCCTACTCTTACCCTCAAAGACACTATCAGGTTTACTCTGAAGGCTAGGCTTCAGAAAAGACCTATTTTGATTTCAAGATTTTCTTTTGGGTCCTTAATAAGTTTCACATCAACTTAGTGCTGCCTAAAATTTCATTAACAGTCAATACAGTCTTTCTATATAAAATTGGAAAGAGGAAGTTGTAAAGGTAAATGCAAGGCTGCGGTACGCTTCTATAAAATTCATCAATTCCAAAATACTGTGTAGTTAAGTAACATGGGTAACTTCTAATATCAGGCTCTTTTGAGAGTAGAGAGAGGATCAGATTGCAAGAGAAAAGCTGGAAGTGAAAGATAAAGTCCTTACTGAGCCCCCCAAAAGGAGTTTAGAATTGCAAAAGATTCTGAGGAAAAAAAGGATGCTTTGGACAGAGCTATTCTTAGCTTCCTGCAGCTGTGCCTACATATACCTGACAGCAAATTTTCTGCAGATCTGTATTAAACACTCAAACCTTGTTCAGCATGTGTATCTGTCATACTCCAATTAGAAAAGTAGGGTGTTGATGAGGGGATTCCTTACAGAGGTGTGGATAAAGTTAAGGAAACCAACAAGGGATGCTGCCTGACCAGGAACTAGAAAACTAGTAAGCAAGGGGAAAGACAGTGTAACCAGACTCCCCAAAAGCTACACCCATGGATAGGGGCCTGCCCTATCTACCAGAGAGACACAGGTATCCTTAGCAGCAAGAGGGAAGTGGGGGAGGGTGGATAAATACCCGATTATCCATTCCTGCTTCCTATTAGCTGAACCCACAAGAAGCCAGAGAGAACAGGAACCTGGATGAGGCAGGTCCTGAGGGTTATACTCACCACCCCCGGCCCCGCCCACCCCAACCAGGTAGACAGAGTCACTAGAGGTGAGGAGTAAATGATGAATCTTTTTGTTTTAATAAATTTATTTATTTATTTATTTATTTATATTTATTTTTTTGCGATGCACGGGCCTCTCATCTGTTGTGGCCTCTCCCGTTGCGGAGCACAGGCTATGGACGCGCAGGCTCAGTGGCCATGGCTCACAGGCCCAGCCGCTCCGTGGCATGTGGGATCTTCCCAGACCGGGGCACGAACCCATGTCCCCTGCATCGGCAGGTGGACTCTCAACCACTGCGCCACCAGGGAAGCCCAATAAATTTATTTTTATGTATTTATTTTTGCCTGCGTTGGGTCTTCGTTGTTGCATGTGGGCTTCCTCTAGTTGCGGCGAGCAGGGTCTACTCTTCATTGTGGTGCACGGGCTTCTCACTGACGTGGCTTTTCTTTGTTGTGTAGCATGGGCTCTAGGTGCACAGGCTTCAGTAGTTGTGGCACGCGGGCTTCAGTAGTTGTGGCTCACGGGCTCTAGAGCTCATGCTCAGCAGTTGTGGCGCACAGGCTTAGTCACTCCAAGGCATGTGGGATCTTCCTGTACCAGGGCTTGAACCCGTGTCCCCTGCATTGGCAGGCATATTCTTAACCACTGCGCCACCAGGGAAGCCCCAATGATGAATCTTTTATAAATTTCTTTCCCCCTTAACATGGCCCAACTTCATTTTGACAAACCCTCAGTACCAAAAGGTATAATATGGCAGTATCAGTGAATAAGTAACTCAGTTGTTCAGATTCAAATTATGTGGATTTGGATTATATCTCTCAGGTTACCAGTCCAAGGGATACTGTCTTACTCAGCAGAGGAAATAAAAGGTAAAACTCAAACTTGCTAATAGCTTTGAAAAAAAGAAAACTCTTTCACAAAAGAACTTAGAAATTCTAATAATTATAGCTGACTACTGTATAGTAGCCCATAGTTTGCAAGACAATTCAAATATTTTTTCATACCATCTACTATACTGCCTATTTTAATAAGCTACATCAAGATGATTCCTATTAGATTCTGATTTTTAAAATTATTACAATGAATCAAAAAAAATCATAGAGAAATTGGGTTTTCCAATTAACTATAGACCTTAATTAAATACTGTTTTTGAACAGTATTTACAGGTGCTTCCAGATGATATGTAGGTACTGATGTGTAAGATATGACCTTCATGTTCTTTACAGATATTCTGAGGAGTATGTATATAAACATACTTGAGCAAAGGCAAATAATAAAAAGGTTTAGATATTCAAGTACTAAGTGATATAGTAAAAATATGTGGGCTGTACTGCAGTGTAGGAAGTAAATGTTAGAAATTCCATTTATAATTTTTTTCTTAAGAGAAAAAAAAAAATGAAATGTTACTAATATTTAATATGTACGTTAACATTGACCCCTTTACTTGGTCTATATGTCAAATGCCACATGTTACCAAGACTATGTTACCTATCTAGCAGATAACAGCATGGTCCCTAATAAAGGGAGTGAGAGCAGTTTCCACTTGTTCAGTGCTCTTGGCTTATAAAATGTGTAACAGTTTACATGTGCCCAGGTCAGTGGATATGAGGTTTCTATTTAAACACTCTGATGCAAAATGGATAAGTGAATTTAAAATGTCTCTATTCAGAAACAGAAAATGGAAGATAATACTGGAATCAAAGTACATGAAAAAAACAATAAAAACAGAATGCCTCTAGCCTTTCATCTAAAATCTCTTCAGATAAAGACCATGAAAGACGATACACATCTGACAAGAAGTCAGACAAAGAAATCAGAAATCATCAAGATGGTTAATTACAGTATAGATTTATATGCAAATTCATTAATAATGAAACTCATATTTTCCTTTGAGATGTTAATAAAGCCATTGTGATTTTCAAGAAAAAAGTTATTCTTTATTTCACACTTAATTCACTTTTTAATTTCTATTTTTATATTTATAATTATATAACAGTTCAATCTACAGAACTTTTAAAAATATAGTAAAATTAATATGCATTAGGTAGTATGTTCACTGCTGTTTTAGTAATAGGGTATGCTATCAAAATAGTTTGAGGTCACTGGTATAGACTATGAAGGTGGGAAGGCTTGATGGAGGAGGTGGGACTTGAGGTGAAAACATAGGGTTTGGTTATAGAGAGGAGAGGGAAAAGCTTCTCTGAGCATCTGGTTTTCTTAACCTGTCCTTCTCAAAAGCATTTCTGTAGTTCTGGGATAAGGAGCACAACAGCTTGTTCCTTGTTAAACGTTTGCATCTGTTGGGCCTGAAACAGCTTTCTGACCCTATTGTTCCTTCCTTCATTTAAGAAAATGTATTCTCTGCATCTACTATGATCCAGCCAATGTGCTAGGTGATATACTGGTAAATAAGACTCAAGGAATTTATAGCCTAAGAGTTAGATCTTCAGTTGCCTCTTCAGGCTAAGGTGCTGAACTTGGGTAGTTCCATTTCTAACCCCTAGAAATTCAGGCATTAAATCAAAGTGGGCTGAATGGAAGTAGGTTCAAGACATATCAGAGTTAGTTGTGGGACTCTAATAATGACATTATGAAGGCGGGCTTTAGGTACGGTGTCTTCATATCTCTCTAGTCCAAAAACCACAGGCATAAGCACCAGTGGTATGCAGTGGCTACCACATTTTCCAGAAAGACCAAAGTAATGGGCTGAATCATGATCCCTCAGAAGATAAGTCCACACCATAATCACCAGAACCTGTGAATGTTACCTTATTTGGAAAAAGAATCTTTGAAGATGTAACTAAGTTAAAGATTGAGATGAAGAGATCATCCTATGTTATCAGGATGGACCCTAAATCCTATGGCAAGTGTCCTTATAAGAGACACACGGGGGGAGATTTTAGAGACAGAAGAGAAGGCCATGTGATAACGGAGGCAGAGTGATGTACCCACAAGCTACAGCTGAAGGAGGCAAGGAATGGAATCTCCCCTAGAACCTCTACATCTTAATTTAAGAATTCTGTCCTCCAGAAACGTGAGTGAATAAATTCCTATCATTTTAAGGCACCAAATTAGTGGTAATTTGTTACAGCAGTCACAAGAAATTAATACAACCAGTGAAGACTCTGGAGTCCGAGTATGTGGTCCAGGGATGTTGTTCTAGTCATCCTTGGCATTATTAAGAGTTCTAGTTTGGCAGGCATGCAAGAGAATGGCTTGCATCTCTCTGAGCTAGGGCATGGAATATCTTGAGTGATCAGGACATAACTGACACTCTGTTTCTCATTTGGAAGCACTGATAGTACAGGTCTCTCAAATTTAGAGGGTCAGAAAAAACCTGACATTAGCTTAAATAATCATCTGCTACATGACCCTTGGGAGTTAGCAAAATCACGACAGAGAGTATCAAAACACACATGGCTGCCCTTTCCAACACCAAGTGTGTCCCTTGAGACTTTCTAGACTAAACGATATTGCTTCTTTCACTAGCCACTTGGATTTTTAGCAAAACTTTCTCCATATGAATGAGGAAGTTTTACTAAAGTGCAAGGGAGATTTCTGTAGCTTGGCATTATGTATCATGTTATATTTTAGCCCCAGCCAAGTGGAAAGGGTCCTCAAGGAGCCACAACAGGTAGTTTAAGGAGACATGGCTACCAAAACCTCAGTGGTTCAAGGTATATTGGTGGGGTAGGATTTGGTAGTTCCATGAAGGTGGTCTCCTGCGTATGATCAAATTTGAAGGCTTGTGAGCCACTAAAAAGCCACATTTTTACCAAATAGAAAGTTCATGATCAATTGAGTGGAATATCACTTAGAGCTGAACACAAAGGGTGTCTTAGTCTAGACACTAGGAAGGCCACAGTCTCAGGTCCATGTAGAACTCAGGTCTGGGAAAAGAAGCCAGGCAGCTACTTTGGTGTCTCACTGCATTCCTCCAGTTATTTAGCTAGATATTAGCTCCAGAAAAGGTAAGCAAGATGTAGGCAGTGGCAAACTGCAGCTTTGCCAGAAGAAAAGAATCGTTGGCCTTAAAGGACCTATGTAGTCTTAAACTACCTACAGTACCTAGATAGGTAAGATCCAGGAAAATATCTGCTATCCAACTGACACTGTCAAAGCTTTGAAGTCTTGGAAAATGAATACAGCTTTCCGTCCTTGAACTTGGCATGGACTAATTAAATTTCCATAGGAGGCCAAAGATTTTAAATTCTGCAGAATTTACTTAAATGGAATAGTAGGATGGTGTGAGGGAACATGCTTTTTGACTCTCTCTGCTGTTAGTTTCACAAAGAAGGAAACAATTACCAGGATCTGAAAAAAACAAGGTGTGTTTATTCACACTTGGGTGGAGAGAGGACAGCTAGAACCTCCTCTCCCTTCCACTCATTTTAATAACATAATTTTAGATGCTTCTGTTGTTACTATAAAATTGTTTTCCTTGGCTCATTCATGTCCAGGTAATTCTAGGTTGACTATCAACACACAAAAAATTTCCACCATTGTAAATTTAAAGTGTGTTTCATTTTTATTCATTAAATATCCAACATTTTCAAAATAATTTAATGTAGCAGCTTTTTTCTTTTTTAAACTGAAATTGGTCATGGTGGCAGGGAGGGTAAATATATCGAAGCTATCCTTGGGATTTTTCTTTTTCAATAAAAAGGATAAAATATACACTGCAACATTAAAGCTAAGTAAGTCAAAGGAGGAAAAAAATCCAAGGAAGACCCTTGGATGCAACTGCAATCAAACTGTTGACTAAAGGTTGACATGAATCTAAAGAAAACCAGGTATGGTCTGCCAGGACCACACTCAGCAGTCTACTAAAGTTTCCTTTACTTCTGTTTGTTAGTCAATGAATAGAACTGCAAGAAAGTATATGAAAAGTGACACTTTTCTAAAATAATTTCACTTTTTCTAAAAACATGTCAAGCTTATAACCATAGTATAGCATTAAACTGAGCAATTGTAAACAATTACCAACCCCTCAAATCCAAACATTTTCTAGCATTTGGTAGTTTGGCATCTTGCAGATGCATTTTGTGATGGAAAACTAATTTTTTTATGGCACTTTATAACAGGCAGGAAGCAGAGTTACTTAGGTTATGACCATCAAAAAAAATGTGGCTTTTTGTTCATTTAGTTTATGGTATGTTTCATGGTCTGTAGACAAAAAGAAAATAACTGCTTTTTTTTCTGGTTGAGTTTAAACCCACATATTATTAAAATATGCTGCTTAATACCTCAATGCAAAATTGCTATGAGTAATTTTCTTGGAAGATGTGGGTGTCTGAATGGTTTGCCAATGTTTCTGATTATTATTCCCAAGTTCAGTCCTGTTGGTAGAACACAATTTTCTCCATCATATTATAAGCCATCATAGTTAAGATGTCACATAAAAATGACATCTTACTCTCTCAGTGCAGACTATCTATGTGCCCAGCAGAATCTTCTGTTCTGAGTGATTTTGCTTTTCCATTAGAAACAAGGGTACCAACTCTTCTCTTGCTCTGTCCATATTTTTGGCTACATGTTTTAAATGCGTTGCAATTTCTCTGCAGAAAAACCAGTGCCACATAGCTTTAGGGTTTTAAGAAAACACAAACACTGAAACCACACTCTTGTCAATCTATTCTGAACAATGATTATGATGTAGGTTTTACTTTCATATATATTCACTACCTCCCTTGCCAAATCAGAAATTTACATTGTTCATCCCACAGTCAGTTTGTTTTTTTTTTAATGTAAACATAAACCCATCTCTAGAGAGCAAAAAGACAATAATGATATTAGTGTCCTTATTGCCCATTAGATATGCTAGAATAGGACAGTGCTTTATTAGTGATATTTAAAATTTCTTAAAGAGGAAGCCATTTTTAAGTGGAGCTAACTAGATACTATGTGACTAGGTATCACAATCTGAATATTCTCATAGATCATAAATCCAAATCTGAATGATCCAGAAATATTATGCTTTAATTCCAAAGGCTTTAAAACCATATAATTCTTGGAAATTTACTAATTATAGAATCAGACAAAAGGTTGTATACAAACTAAAATGATGAACCACATCTTCTTCAGAGTAATGCTGATAATCCACCCATCTTGACAGCTCCTTGATTTATACTTTTTTAAATGTAACAACCAAATATTTTTGAAAGTGTGGCATTTTATACAATTTTTTGAATTTTAAAATGCACTATTTAAAACTTGCTCCCAATTTAAAAATTTTAATGCAGAATCCAAGTGTTTTTCACATCTCTTCCAAGGATATTTGAATAGCAAACTAAGTCACAATGATGGCTCTGTTTGAAAAATATTCATTATAATTAAATTCCAGGTTAAATAAATAACTTACATACCCCTATAGAAGTTACTGTGATGGGATTTAAATTATACTGTAATTTTCATTTTCCCTCTAACAAACTATTTTAAAGTAATTTTATTAAGCTGCAGCCAAAAACTTACTAAAGATCTCGATTCAAATTATCAACCCAGTTCAAGTTCAAATTTTAGACAGATAGCTCTGCCTCCTCATACATAACACTGACTGGCTGGATTTAATTGTAACGTACGTTTATACTTGACCTGAGAGTGCCACATAGATGTAATTCAAGTCTTTTAATTACAAGATACTAATTAGTATTCCAAATATGTTCACTATATATTATTTAGGCATAAATTATTAATTTTCTTATTCACTGAGACTGAACATTATAATTACTCCTAGAGCAAAGACAAATATTGAATGCAAAAGTCATACAAATTTCATATTTTATTCCCCAAGAAAGACTTAAAGTTGGAGGCCCTAGTTTCCTTCACTGATTTGAAGAATAGTATTTACCCTGAACTTCTGATCAGTTTGCCGGTTTTAATGGTTAATCTTCTTGGTAAATCATTTATTGCCATTAAATTAAGTTAACCTAAGCAAAACAATATAGATTTCAAGCATACTAGCATCTTTGTTGACCTTATGAAATGCTAATATCATTGCCATTTAAGTTCTCCATCACAGCAAACTCTCACAAGAACCCACTGAGAAAGCAATTATCTAAGGTAAAGAAGCCTTTAGTTTACCCAGGGTTGGGTGTAAAAATGAAGTAACTGCTCTTTGAGAGTGGATGGAGAAGAGACTGGGAGCATAACTCAAGAACCATGAGGAAATTACTTGGTATACTTAAGTATTTGACCAAAGTTAACTCCCAGGATGGAAACTCAATGTAGTAGACAAGCACCTATTTAATCAATCAGTAGCAAAAAGTGAACAGAACCATAACCAGCATTGTCCAGTTCAACAAATAATTACTGAGTGTGTAGTGTGTGCCATGCCCTCTGCTTTACAATAATGAATATGATAGTTCCTTCCCTCAAGAAGCATAAATATCCAGTAGGAGAGAAATACAAAAGCTGACCTGGTTTTGAAAGATGAAAAGCAATTAGTCATAGGGAAAAAATCTATAAGGGGAAGGACAGAGCAAGTAATGCATGGGGAGAACTCTAGCAGTTTGGTAGTTCTGAGGGAGGCCAAAAAGATAGGCCAGGAGTGGCTGAAAATAAGATGGAAGAGATAGCATGCTTATAGATTTGCATGGCTTTACTGGTCATGTTAAAAAGACACTGAAGGGAGGATTTTAAACAGAAGAGTGATCTGGTTAGACATACAGTTTAGAAAGATCACTTTGGTTCATCTAAAGACTGAATATAATGTGGAAAGATTGGAGGCAGGAAAATCAATAAGCTAACTAGAGAATCAATTCAGTAAGAGTAGAGTGGAAAAGAAGAAAAATTTGAAAGAAATTTATATTTTGGAAATACATTAGGAGTCCAGGATAACTTTTGGTTTCTGACTTGGAACAGGTCCATTACCTAAAATAGGGACTGTAAAAGGAATGTAGTATGGATGTTGAAATAAGTTTCGTTACGAACATGATGAGTTTCAGGTGCCTATGGAACACTGAGTAGAGCCACTTGGCAGGCAGTGGAGTATATGAGTCTGACTCTCAAAAAGAAACCCAAACTGGAGATACCGATTTGAGAGTTGTCAGAATACAGGTGATTGTAAAGCTTTGAAAACAGAAGAAATCAACCAGTAAGAGTGATGGATCCAAACCAAACCAAACACTGTGTGTATGTGTGTGTAGGTGATGATGGGGGAGAGGGGAGATGCCAAAATTTAAGCTGATAATTAAACATTAATTTGCTAATCAAACCCCTTACTATTTCAAGCATTAACTGAGACCTGGTCTTTAGCTGTTTCAACACTAAAGAAATTATTCGTTAGCTCATATAAACTTTATGGTCATATGAAAGGCAAAATCATGGATGAATGTTTCATAAAAATGTGTATAAACCCCCCCAGACCCCAAAATTTTAAAGTTCTATTATTCCTTCACTTCCATAGCTTGTGTAAAACCCAATTATAAATCAATATATTTATACTTTTCTTTCCTCATTGATATTTGATTTCTTCATTACAGAACCATGATGTCTGATTGACACCAAATACTAGGATTAGATCAGTTCAAATAAGCATATACCTATATGAGTTATGTGAAGCCCTTTGGACTTTTTCTGAAGTACTTAAATTTGTATAAAAATACAAATAAAAACTAATTTATTTGTGAAAATCCTTGCATTTGAAAGCTTTCATAGACTTTTGATCTATGGTGAACATAAAAAATTTTGACCAAGTTCTTGCATAATCTTCCTATTTTGTTCCCATGTGGCACTGTCTATATTGTATTCAAAGACCACTATTTTGATTCATAAAACCACATGAATTGAAATGTAACTCATGCCAGCAGTATAGTTCAATTTACAATCCTGCTGTGGTACTAATGCAGTGACTTCCTCAGTTCTGTGCATGGTTATCTTGTCATTTGGATTCAGTCCCAGCAGAATACGAAGTACCGTTCCTCTATTAATTCAACTGCCCAGAGTATTAGACAATCTGTAGGTTGTGTCCACTTAGTTCCTTGTAAATCACTTCCCTCCTAGCCTTTCAATTCATTTGTGACTTGCGCATAGTAGAAAATCTCCCTGAACCCTTTTCTTACTGTGATTGCACTGGGCATTGTCTGAAAAGAATGGCTCTAATTATTCCCCTTTGATCATTTACATTTTAATTCTAGTTCCCAAACAGCTGGCCTCTGCTTTGAGAAATAGTACAACAAATCCTTTGGGCACACTGCCCTCTTCCCTTCTTTTCCAAAGCACCATGCCTTGCAAAGGACTTACATTTGAAGTGGAAGACATTCTCAGAGAATTTAATGGATATATGAAGATCATCTAGAGCTAACAAGAAATTTAAAGGATTTATGAGAAATGTTTTCTCCATAAGTCTGATGGATTGTTTTAAGACTTACTACACAAGAAATAAAACATGGCATCATATATATTAGTGAATAAAACATTTTTGCCTGTCTATTGCAAAATAATTTTTTTCAAAAGCAATTCTTTTCTTTTTAAAATCCACACCTGCTATGAACAGGGCAAATATCTGCCATGCGTGTAGAGTTGCATCCATCTTTTCCTAAAGCCTTGTCTTAGTCTCATCTTTCCAACAGCTCTGATTATTTGTATCACCCATTTTCGCACATAACCATATTATAACTCGGCTCTTATTTAAGTCTATTACATATATGTTTCCTCCCCTAAGTACTTTAACAGGTAAATTAGTGATGTGATGTGGTAAGTGTTCACGTGTACCCTGTTTAGTTATCCAAAGGATGTGAAAGCGCTGAATTCCTCAACTCCAGAACAAGTTCCTGGAGGGTACGGATGCAGTCTTGTGTTTTTCTTCCTTCTGCTAACATGGCTCATCACAGTCAGGGGCTCATAACAGATTCTTAATAAACATTTGCTGGATATAAAGTAGATGCTCACAATGGATACCTGTGTTCCTCTGAAAGGCACATAATTCCAACCTTCCTTTGTGACATTTCAGTTTTCCTTAATAAAAAAACTTACCTGTCAGCATTCTAATCACTGAAACCTTTACTGGACAAATACCTATTTAACATGACAAACTGATTTGTGCAAAAGTATGAAATTAATGCAATGTCCTTTCAATTAACCATAGAATGTGAAGCAGTCTTGGAGACAATTAGATTTATCCCCTCATTTTGTAGATTAGACAATTGAGGCCCAGAGAGTCAAATGACTTTCCCAAAGACTCAATAAGAGGGGAGAGTGCTAATGTTTAATATGTCTTAAAGAAAGGTAAGAGGGAAGAGATATGGGAACATATGTACATGTATAACTGATTTGCTTTGATATAAAGCAGAAACTAACACACCATTGTAAAGCAATTATACTCCAATAAAGACGTAAAAAAAAAAAAAAAAGAAAGGTAAGGATTGTGTGTTTTAGACATATGGAATTTTTTTTTTTCTTTTAAGAGAAAGAGACAGTGTTGATTCCTTCAAATCTTACCACCCCAAAAAAGAGTGATTATTTCCTTTTTGGTATAGTACTAAACAGGTTGTGTTAAACTTTTTGGGGTTCTAAACTAATTCCTCTAAAACCATTCATTGATTCAAAAATATTTATTGATCACTCCCTTAATCCACATAATTTTCTGGACAGTAGGGATATCTTGCACTGTGCAAGCAAGCACATAAAAATTATATAGTGACTAAGGTCTCATATTCTCTACCTTAAAAATGAGATTATTGAAGTTTTCAATGATACTTAAAAAATGACCTACTCTATGAAAACGTACACAGCCTACATACAATGATCTAGATGGATAAATCTAAACACAATATAACAAATAGTGTTTAATTCATCATGATAAAATCACTGTGTATACTATAACATACAATAAAATAAATAAGGGTTTGTAAGATATTATTTTCATTTACATCTTCTTCCAAATAAATTCAGTGCATTGCCCATGTCTATTCATGTTGTTTATCCCAGTATCAACTAGTGGGATGACTTAACATTGATTTAAAATTTCATGAATGCTTAGCTTTATGCCCCTTAGTTCAAGAATAGCTGATACGACCCATAGGTGTTAGACATCTCTTATGTATGGTAAATCTGTCCACATTGCCTTTTTCACTGTAGTTACAATTGTGGCATGTAGAGCATTTTGTTCATTTTGTTACTTCCTGAGGAACAATACATCCTGGTCCTAAAAGATAGCCTTAATTTGACTTCCAGGTTCTTAGATCTAAAACAAACAAAACAGAACAAAACACAAAAAACTTGATAGATGTTTGGCACCTATCTTCATTTTAAAGATGATGAGGGCTTTCCTGGTGGCGCAGTGGTTGAGAGTCCACCTGCTGATGCAGCGGGACGCGGGTTCGTGCCCCGGTCCGGGAAGATCCCACATGCCACGGAGCGGCTGGGCCCATGAGCCATGGCCGCTGAGCCTGCACGTCCGGAGCCTGTGCTCCGCAACGGGAGAGGCCACAACAGTGAGAGGCCCGCGTACCGCAAAAAAAAAAAAAAAAAAAGATAATGAAACAAGGGCCAACGAGGTTGTAGTTTGGTTTGGACTTACATTTTTTTTTGGTACTTCCTTTAGGAGTCCATGCAAAGGCAGTTGCCCTTTGTAAATCTCACACACACACACCATCTTGTTCAAAGGATTATAAGTATTAATAAATGTGGACCTTAGCAATCACGAGTAGTTGTGGAACTAAGTAATTAAGTATGCGTAGTCTCATAAACGACAAATAAAACAGAGCATCAATGTGGACTCACAGAAATAACAAAGCAAAGTAAAGCTGGAGTTACACAAAGTATTGCCATATGCTTCCCCTCTCTGTTCTCTATTTTATCCTCTCTATCCTCAGAAATGGAGAAGAAACTTTTATAGACCTTCGGTGATGAGTCATCATAATGTTTGTGTACAATTTCAAATGTTTAACTTTCCAATTTTTTTTTTTTTTTTTTTTTTTTTTTTTTTGCGGTACGCGGGCCTCTCACTGTTGTGGCCTCTCCTGTTGCGGAGCACAGGCTCCAGACGCGCAGGCTCAGCGGCCATGGCTCACGGGCCCAGCCGCTTCACGGCATGTGGGATCTTCCCAGACCGGGGCACGAACCCACATCCCCTGCATCAGCAGGAGGACTCTCAACCACTGCGCCACCAGGGAAGCCCAACTTTCCAATTTTATTAACTTAAGTGATGATAGAATAAAAGTCAGTAAATTATATTTAAGTATAAAATAAAATGAAATGAAATTTTTATTAGAGTTGCATAGATTTTTCCAATATAGGGTCCATTTTTATTCTATTTTTAGGTTATATTATAACTAACTATATAACACAGTTATCCCAGATTTGAAGTACTGTTTGCATGTTAACTATATCTTGTGCTGTGGATACATGTACCCCAGATTTTATGAAGATGGTATGTAATAGTAAATCTGACCGCCAAAGAGCTGTGTCATTTTAAGGTTAGTTTTCACTCCATCTGGAGGACTCCAACCTGAGTTCAGAAATGGCCTGAATAAGTGCCACTTTGTCTAAGTCAACAGCACTTTTCTGAGCAGGAACATTTTTCACACATGCCTTGGCCTAAACCAGGGCTCCTTGGCTCACTGGTGGGAGCAGATTCTCCACATACATAACCTTCTCTACAGATCTAAGAACGTCTGAGGGGCATAATAATTTGGGGAAGGCAACTGCAGTTGTTCACTATCTTTTCCTCATTCTCTTTCCAGAAAAAGGATTCTGAATAAATTCAGTAGAATTATTCAAACAATAAACTATTGATATATTTTATCACAAGATATAAAGTCACAGTTACTTCATTTGTTACAAAAATCTCCAGTGGTTGCTCTCATGCTTTTGATATGTTTTGTGATGTGAAAAATAACCCCACATAATACAGAAGCCTTAAGCAATTTTCACCTTGAAATAGTTATTTTAAAATAATAAAATGGATGTTCTCAAGGTTAAATATGCATACTCCATTTACATCTTTCTTTACAGACTGTCTCCATTTACATCTGATATATAAAATAAAATGTAATTTTTTTAGCATGAGAAATTCAAATTGACTTTGCTTTAGGAAAATATGCCATTTTTTCATTATGACTAACTTAATACTATTTAACCTAACCCTCTTGCTAATGTTTGAGATACTTTGTATATTTCACTAACAATGAAGTTAGAACAGGATCACACCTATTATGATCCCTGTAAATGTGCCTAGGCCATGATATTTTTTAAACCTGGCTCTAACTATATCCATGGCCCATCACTCACTGTTCTATGTTCCAGTCTAACTGAAATGCAACTTGTTATAATTTCTAATTCTCTGTGATGCTAAACCACAGAAAATTATTACAGTGAAACAATCTAAACACAAGTATACTGATAAAGTGGTACAAACCTCTAACTAATACCAGGGGCTTTCTAATTTATCTTTTTCTTATATGGTATTCTTCTCTCTCTTTTTCTTAACTTTTAAAGAAGAATATTGTCATTTCCCATGACACTTCCCTGATTATATCTAAGGATCATTTTTAAGTCACATCTAATTGATAATATATTTTTCAGGTGAATGGTCACATGAAGAGCTCTCTTGACCACTATACCATTTCCAGAAGAGTCAAACAAATACATTTCACTATTAATTGAACAGGACAGTCAAAATTAGATCAATTATTTAATTCCAATGTACTAAAAAGACCTATTATTAAAAATAAAAGGCAACAGTATCATTTCACATGATGAGTATTTAAAACAAAACAAAGTCAAAACTCCTTCCTTATACCATGAGTCCAAGATTTCACTTTGAAGTGAGAAATCTCATGTAGCATTCTGTAGAGAAAGAACAGTATTTAAATATCTGATTTCTAATCCCTAGAATATTTCCGTGTTCATGCATTCATAAAAGAGAGAATATATTTGGGTCTTAGTAGCTTCCTACCAGGACTACTAAGGTCCTGGGGGTTGAAAAATTGTTTGAAAAGCATTTGTGGTAAAACAAACACAGCAAAAGGTTTAACAGCAACGATCCCATTTTTTTATAGTATGAGAGTAACAGATTTAATAGTTGCTCTGCAATAGCATATTCACACAAAAGTCACAGTTTATTTTTGAGAAAATGATTTCAGTTGTGGAAACTGAATAACAAGAGCAATGTAATCTGTCTTAATTGAACAGCAAACATGATTGAAATGCCATGTCACCTTTACTCCTGGAAAGGAAGAACTTCTCTGGTCAAAGACTTTAATTGTAAGTGGATCTCTGATGAAAATATAGAATGTAGCTTTATTTATACCTTACTTTGTTCTAAAAAGGATTTTTAAAAATTACAAATGGAAATCTAATAAAGTAAAGCATGAAATAGTTAGCATGTGAAATGTATACTATAGGCTCTGCCCAGTTACTTGAAGTAGGACACAACTTTATTCTGAGGTTATTAGAGGCCAAGGAAAAAATAGAAACACAATTAGTGTCCATATGATAAAACCAAGCCAGTGGTTTAAGACAAAGTCAAGTCGTTTCTAACACGCTCTGACTTGAAAAACATCTAAAGATGCCATGGGTCTTCATAAAGGGAAATATATAACTATTGTCCTTACATAGTCTTTATGTATTTGTGACCTCTTAAAAGTACGGTTATTATAATCTTAAAGACATTTTCTAGATTCATGTTCAACCAAGACAGTATATGTCAGGTGGTGCCAAACTACAATCCACTGGTCAATGGACCTGTCATGTGTTTTTATAAATAAAGCTTTATTGGAACACTGCAATACCCATTTGTTTACATATTGTTTATGGCTGCTTTCTTGCTACAACAGCAGAGCTAAGCAACTTCAACAGAGACTATATATGGCCCACAAAGCCTAAAAATTTTTCTGTCTGACCCTTTACAGAATAGCTTGCCAACCCTGACATTTGATATTATTTATAAAAACATTTTTAGAATGCAACTATTTAAAATCAGAAATAAATATTTAACAAAAATGTTTGTAATCCTTTGCAAGAAAATCTGTTTACTTAATTTTATACACTCATACCATTGATTTTCAATAATTGTTTACTAAAGTAATTTGTGTAGTCACATAGTTCATTTCCAATATGGCCTAGAAATCAGAGGAGTTGAATTGAAATTTGTCTTTATTTCTTTGCTTTGTTTTCCAAGGCCAATGTCCTTTTAAAAATACATATTTTGCATGCACATGACATAACCCCAATAGGAGAGCATATTACTCACTGACTACAGTTCTACATGGCTTCTAACTCTTTGGGGCTATTTCAAGCCTGTGTTTCTGAACTTTTTGACATTGGCATTCCTCACCCCATCTTTATCAGTGTCACCACCTCCATTCTTTGGTATTGATATTTATTTTCTCAGCTGTTTGTGAAAGTGTCTGCAACCATAGCTCCCAAACAAGTCCCTTAGTCTCTGACTCTAAATAGGTTGGTGTCTCTATGCTAAACCATATGTAGAAATTCTAGACCTGCCACTGCATCCTCTCAAATTTTTCTTGATAATCTTAAAACATCACACTCCTCACCCTCCTCCCCAAGTCAAAATCCTTCACTGACTCCAATGGCCTTATGATAAAACCAAAACCCCAAGTAAGCCCAGTATTTAAGGACCGCTACAAATCCAAGACCACCTACCCATCTTACTCTTCTCCAAAAGGAATCCCCCACTGAAGGCAATATGGTTTACCTTGCTCTTTGTCACCTCAGTGTCTTTGCTTTTGCTATTATCCTACCTGGGTGCTTTCCAAACCAAGCCACTTATGCAGCCCCACTCCACATCCTGCTTCCCACATGAAATCTTTAGCTTCTGCACATGGTGATATACTTCCCTCCTCTAAATTTGTATAGCACTTACAAGACATGCTATTCTTTACCATTTACCTTATTGTGCATTATATTCTTTTTAATATTAGTTTTATGTCTCGTGCCTCTAGTGAGTGGCAACTAGAGGAAAACAACACGCTGTATATTTTACATCCCATAGCATAAGCATGGTTGTACATATAGAAGAAAATCAATCACTTTCTTGTTTTTCTTAAAGCCTTTCATCAGTTCTTTGAAATAATAGTTTATATTTGATATTTAGTGATATCTCAATATTAAAAGGCCTACATTTAAATAAAATTCCAAGAACGCTATTTAGAGTTTAAAATATATTTGAATTATTGGTTGGTTTGTTATTCATATATTTAATATTTAACTTGAGTAATTGAAAGTCTGGGAGATAGATATATCATTCTACCTAACTGCTCCACATTAAAGCAATTTACATCATATAATTAATTAATCCTAAAAACAAAACAAAGTGGAAGTCAAGAAAAGAAGCTTGAAGAAAAATCAGCAGTAATTCAATTCTTCATTATAAAATAAAAATACTACTTTCCCCTAAATTATGTGATATTTTGAAAATGCCCTAAAAATAATACTACATGAAAGAATAAAAAAAATAATAGTTTTGTTTTCTATTGAGGAAGTGCCTAGGAAAAAAGTAAACAGCCTTGAATTATGCCAAAAGTACAATCAATCAAAAGTCTGGGGCTTCCCTGGTGGCGCAGTGGTTGAGAGTCCACCTGCCGATGCAGGGGACGCGGGTTCGTGTCCCGGTCTGGGAGGATCCCACATGCCACGGAGCGGCTGGGCCCGTGAGCCATGGTTCCTGAGCCTGCACGTCCAGAGCCTGTGCTCCGCAACGGGAGAGGCCACAACAGTGAGAGGCCTGCGTACCGCAAAAAAATAAAAAATAAAAAGTCTGGCAAACTGTGTTTAATGCTAAGTTCAGTAGAGCATTATACTAGGTCTACAAATATTTGAAAAGTACATTTAAGTATTTTAGCATAAGCAATATACATGAAGAGGTAAGCTAACCATTAATCTCAAAGGTGATTCAAGATCATCATGAAATGGGATCAGCTCACTTACTGAATTTCAGGACATTTAGGCCATTACCTGTAAGAAGCAAAATATGTGTAACTCCGTTATTTAATTCATTTATAAATTTCAGTACCATATTGGTTGTTGCTTGGCACCTGGCCTTGTTTATAACTAAAGCTGCTGTGGGGAAATAGCCAAAGAACACATTCATGTTGACACTGGAGTGATTTTTGTGACTACTTTCCTCAAACATGGCTTTATAATTTTCTGTTTATATTTTTTTAAAAACTTAGTTTCAGGTCCAAAAAAGCTGCAGGGGTTAAAATCATTTATATATGTAATTCTCCAATAGCTCAAGAAAATGACACAATTTGGATTACCCATGTTTAGAGCATTTTATATCAACAAAAATCTAATCTTATCTCTATCACTGATTTCTAATTTTCTAAATGATTTCTCTCTTGTGATTTAACGCATTAGTGATGTTAACAAATATATCTACAGAGATTTAGAAGACAAAATTAATCTTTGAAGGCTCTTATGAGATTCTCAAAAAAAATTTTGCTTCTACTACCTTAAAACTTAGAACGCACTGCCAATTAAATAAAAGTCAACCCCCTTATCATGGTCAAGAGAACCTATGTGGCCTGATATCTGCCTTCTGCCCTGACTTCCTGTCCCATCACCCTCTACCACGTTCATCAGACTCCGGGGCCACTGGCTTTGTATTTGTTTCTCAAATATTCCAGGCTTCTTCCTGCTTTAAGGCTATTGTTTTTTCTGTTCCTTCTGCTTGAAAACTTTTCCCCCAGATATTCATATGCCTGGCTACTTCTCATTACTCATGTCTCCAAGAACAGTCTATGCCATCCCAGACAAGCTCTATTATGTGTTCTTGTTTTCTATTTCTTGCAGCATTTTTTTCGTGTCTGAAATTTGGTTTACATGTTAATTTCTGTCTCCCACTACTAGAATATTACCTCCATGAGGGCAGGACTTTGTGTGGTTTGTCCCAATATCCTATATATTCAAAAGAGTTCCTGCTGTATATTAGGCATCTAATAACCATTTGGTAAATAAATAAATGATTTATGGACCATGATATTAGAAGTACTTAGGGCACACCAGCGTGATATTTAAGTGAAGAAAAACAAAGAGTATCTATTTGCCCTGCAGTGTTTATGTTTAAAATGTTAAAATTTTGTGACCATGAATTTTTGTCTTTTATAAATTTTCTCCGATTTAAAAATTTTAAAATCTGCAAGACAAAAACTATGTTTCTTTGTTTTTTTAACTTTTTGTTTCATCCAAAAGAATACCTGTGCAACATTTTTTACATTTCAGAGAGTTTGGCAGTTTAAGAAAGATAATAGGGTATCATTTTTCAAGTATGGAGATTAATAATATCCCTGTTGCACACACTAACTTTTCATGAGCAAGCATACAAATATGTATTGTCTGTAAAATACCATGTATAGATTATTCATAATATAAAAGTTAAAATTAAAAAATGAATTATTCCCAAGAACATCATTTATTTAAAAATATTATTATTATTTTTAACATCTTTATTGGGGTATAATTGCTTTACAATGGTGTATTAGTTTCTGCTCTATAACAAAGTGAATCAGCTGTATATATACATATATCCCCATATCTCCTCCCTCTTGCGTCTCCCTCCCATCCTCCCTATCCCACCCTTCTAGGTGGTTACAAAGCACCAAGCTGATCTCCCTGTGCTATGGCAGCTGTTTCCCACTAGCTATCTGTTTTACATTTGGTAGTGTATATATGCCCATGCCACTCTCTCACTTCGTCCCAGCTTACCCTTCCCCCTCCCTGTCCTCAAGTCCATTCTCTACGTCTGCATCTTTATTCCTGTCCTGCCCCTAGGTTCTTCAGAACCTTTTTTTTTTTTTTAGATTCCATATATATGTGTTAGCATATGGTATTTGTTTTTCTCTTTCTGACTTACTTCACTCTGTATGACAGACTCTAGGTCCATCCACCTCACTACAAGTAACTCAATTTTTACTCTTTATGGATCATTTAGATTTTCAGACTATCAAATTCAATAAACCACATCTAAGAAGAAAAGCATAAAATATCTTATTTTCAAAGATTTGCCTTTATAGGTATACATTCGAAATGTGCAATTAAGATGGCTTTTTCCTATATTTATGGCTCAAATACTTCAGGAGAAGCCAATATGTATAGCCCATCCTTTCTTAAATGTTCATGGAAAATATTTTAAGGAATTGTTCCATCTACTGAGTGATAAAACGGTAACTCCAATTCTGATTAATGACTAAATACATTCATTAAGAGAATTAGGACATACTATATGACATTCTTTAACAGAAGGATGACATTAGAATTCCTTCACTCCCTAGATAGTGGTATACAGTTTCAGTTTTCAGTGACTAGGAGTATACTTCTCTTTAAA
Organism: Mesoplodon densirostris; assembly: GCF_025265405.1. NCBI lineage: Eukaryota > Metazoa > Chordata > Mammalia > Artiodactyla > Ziphiidae > Mesoplodon > Mesoplodon densirostris. Next base: position 28,276,841 of record NC_082668.1, read on the forward strand.
TATTTAAGCATGCTTTCTGCTTAATTTCTTTCCTCCAAGATGCTCTTCATGCCTTTCATATATTTGTCAGCTTAAGACTCGATAATGCCTAAGCAGTGTGGGTATGGGTGAAGCTCTACTGAACAGAGTAACCATGGAAACAACTAATCCTTATTTAATTTGCTGTCTCCTTGGATGAAGCAAAGAAACAAGAGGACTGGAACACTGGAGGCAGAGAAACAGGAAGACATACGAGAGTAGAAAAGTTAAGAGGGAAACAGACACAGACACAGAGGCCACAGCCTTTCTAGCTCACTTCCTTTTAGCTAAAAATGTTAAAGTTGCAGAGACGCAAAAGGAAAGCTATTTTTGAGAAAATTTCATAGTGTTATAGGTCATTAAAAAAGTTTCAACCTGGCTATTTTTGTTGGATTCCCCTTGAACACAGAGCCAAGTTTAAACACAAACTCAATCAATCTGGAGGCATCAGTATGGATAGTTCAAGTTCAGAGGAAAGCTCCTTAGCTTTTTAAGTACCTTGAGTCTGGGCACACAACCCCAGAGAGTTTAAACTTCTGTCCTAAGAGATCCAAACCACAAGAATGAACCTGGAGCAGCAGCCTTGTCAGTGTTTCCTGGACCAGGTTTAGTCTCACCACGTTCCACAGTGGAGCTGGCATGGAGCTGGTTGGAATGGCCTGAGTCCCTCCCTCTCTTATATTCATGTGAAAGTCACAAAGTGGGGCAGGTATGACTGCCAGATCACCCCACCCTTAGGTCAGAGAACAAAAATATAACCAGAATTGGAAGCAGACAGTCCGAGTGAGATGGTTCTTTACTGGCCTCCCCTTACCAGGCTGAGTTTGACCTGAATAACTAAATCTTAGGCCTGGTTCCACTACTCAGAACCTCAGGAAAGTCACTTAACCACTCCCTGTCCCAGTTTACTTATATGTACATCGGAGGTTCACACCATTTGCTCCTAATGGCCCCTCTTCCTCTCCAAACATCTAAGTCATATATAATTAGCAAGTCTTAAGAACTGATGTCCCTTCTGTCATAGGGCAGAGGCACAGAAGAATAGACTTTGTTTCCAGATGTATAAGCACACAGTCCTTCTAGGCCACCAGTTATTAGGGTTACAAAAAGCTACTGTTACACGGACTATAAATATATTAGGAAGGAAAAGGAAAAGATTTCATTAATAAGTTTACTCATTTCAATATCAGTTTTTTTATGGAAAACTTTGGATTCTTATCACAAAACTTGATGGTAGTCTTTGGGAAGAGGTTGAAATAGGGCAGTGAGACTGTCCAAGATTCTACCAAGTTGTCATAATTTACAATTTTGATATAGACCACCCTCACTTAATGTGGTATTTTTCAAAATAAAACAAAAAAACCCCCAAATCATGGAACTAGTGATTGGTCTGAAAGTGATAAGAACTTAAAAAAAAAACCCACAAAACCTCAGTTTCACCAAAGACCGCTTAATGGTCTATAATAATTTTCATCATGTAATCTATGAATGAGGCAAGCTTTAGGTTGAGGCACAATGGCCAAACCCATTAAAATAAACCCTAGATCATACTCACTTGGTTGTTTTACAAGAGATTTAGCTTCCAATAGGATGCTCAGTGCTTTCTTAATGCTTTCTTAGCAGCAAAATTTCTAAAGTTCCATCAATCCTGGCTTCTGCTGTTTAAATGAAGATAAACTGCATTTTCCATGCAATAGCAGTGCCACCTGCACTTCTTAAAAGATAAATTTAAGGGACCAGTATTTCAATTCAGGACATTTGATCAACATGGAGATGCTTTGATTTTGAGCACAAGATTTAGCTGTATAATTTGATTTTAATAATGGGCAGTGAAATTTGGAATATATCTCTCCAAACAGAAAAATATAGTAATTGTTTGAAATTCATCTGATTTTACTTTTTTAATGAATAATTATGCCATTGTTTTTCCTATAAAATTGTATTTAATACCAAATATTCTCATATGGAGCATCAAAGTATAATTTTAAATTTTCTATAAATCAATTGATTATATAACAATTTATCTCAACTATAGAAAATGGTATAAACATAAGGCTACACACATACACACACACCCCACACACACACACAAATACCCCCATGCTAGCCCTTTGTGAAACACAAGGTAGACACATTTGGTGGACTAATAAGTTGTTACAGGTGTTATGACTCCATATTCTTGTCCACTGAGCAAAGAAATTGTATGCTACAGATTGCAGACTTTTGTTTGAACAATATAAGTATGTGTAGTAAATTACAGAATCAGATCTTTTCCTAGCTATATTAGATGACATTAACATAAAAAGAATGCATAACTGAATCCTAAAAACTTTTTTTTTGCTTGTTTGTTCTCAAAGTGGGCCAAAGGAATGTGGTCTCATAAACACCAGAAAAATAGGCAACATATTGTTTAAAATATTGTTCTGCTCAAAAATGCATACTCTAAAGGAAAGATTAAATTACAATTTTGAGAGGCACAATACCCAAATAAAATAATACAGTTTCAAAGCTGAGCATTATTTAATTGTGCTGCTTTCCAGCCAATAAAATTAGAAAACATTTTCTCAGACCAATTTATTATATAATTTCACTGCTGTCCATTAACAACATAATACAGTATGTTGCAATTGTTACAATACAACATGGCCAACTATAAATCCATTAATACCTAAAGTAATGTGATATAAAGGGTTCATATTGGCATGATTATTCTATCTCAAACTAAAAGAGCTTGTTTGTATATTTACTTATAAGTTAGCTCTTTAAATATAAGAGAGCTAGATATTTAAGCAATGAAATACACTCATGGGTATTCAAGTACTGTGTTTTATGATCATTTTGAGATCGATTCAAGATGGCTAATGCTGATGCTGTACAGAGCAATGTAGCTAGGAATATTTCATTTAAAATTAAATTAATATAGTTCAACTTAGGTGAACATCAGTGTAGTTAGCTAGCATAAAACGACAGTGAACTGCCTGACACATAATGACTTTACCAATCAATTCAATTTTAAAAAATAGTCAAACCATTTTATTTGATGTCAGGTGAATAAAATAACAAAGTACAGTTGGCTAATCAAATTTTTCATTTTGAAAGCAATAAGTTGTAGTACAGGTGTACCATATTTTTCTTTTTTTTAACTAATCTGAAGAAGGCTGGAAATGACACAGTTGGGATAAGCAATTGTCTATAAGATAAGGGAGTCTGAGTCAACTTGGGTACAAATAATAGGAAGAAACAAGGTAGTAACTTTTCTTCCTGGTTCAGAAAGCCCTTCTAGAGGAAGGAAGCACGATCAAAGACTGGTATACAAGGAAAAGATTGTTCAGTGCTAGAGAATATAAAAGTCAAGATCAAAGAAGGGGCCAAGACAGGGATGGAGCCCTGAGAAGGAGGAGAAATTGGCCTAAAACTGCATGTTAAATGAGAAATATAGATATAATGGAAAATAAACTGCAAGAAAAATAGCAGGCTATATTTGCATTTTCTATCGATCAGTGATTTTTCTTTTTTTTGCCAATACAAATTGAAAGGAAGGAGCAAAGGAAGAAAAGGAGAAAGGAAGGAAGGGAAAGACAGTGAGGGAGAAGAAAGGAAGAAAAGAAGAAAGCAAGAGGAAAGTCAAGTTCTGTGATCTTAGTTCAATTATTTTCTCTAAAAGGCCTATTAACATAACAAAAAGCAAAACATAAGAGTTGTCCCCTCTGGTGTATATTAATGAAAAACAAATTGTTTAAAACTTTCTTTAAAATCCACAATATAAATTTAACAACTGACTGAAAAAGGAAATCCTGAGCTCTGTCTTAACTTCCACAGAATTTCACTAAAATGTCTATGTAAAACGTATCAGTATCACCACTCAAAGAGTTTACCTCTCTTGAACAAGAAAGACTAAGTTCAAAGATTACATTCACAGTGTTTCTCATAAAAAGTCAACTAATTGTGTTCATATTGTTTTAAAATTTTTAATTCACTATAGAGTTGCTTCCAATACGCATCCTGTATAAATTTTACAAGAAAACACCTATGGTCTTAGTTCAAAGTAATGGCAGGGGAGGGGTTCAAACAAAATATTATGTTGAGGTAGAAAAACAAAACAGATTTTTTTCCCTCTTCACCCACTTAGACAAAGGCTCATCTCCAGCCTAAAGGGAAAGTAGCTGAGAATTTACTTTCGTTCCTCATCCTCCTCTACCCCCACCTACTCACCCAAACTTTCTCACGGACCCTCACCCAAGATTTTGGCCCTTCATGTGCCACTTCTTACTTTGTAGTTCTTTAACTGCTTTGGTGCCTGGAATCAATTCCTGGGACTGATAATTTCTTGAGACACCAAAAGTTGCTTAGAATAATCTGAATTGAGATTTTCTTGTGCTGTCCAGCATTTAATGATTTGACCTTCTACAGCTGATACAGCTGATTCAGCTGATTGGCCGAAGCATTTGAGATACCTTAGTACTTCCATTGTGTGTCAGAGATGGTATATTTACAATTCCCTAGTTTATATATACAAATATTTATATAATTATATAGAGAGAATACATATATGGAAAAAGAAGGATATACAGGGTGTACATTAGGACATTTACATAACTGATACATAAAAGCTTGTCTTTGAGGTGTTGGGACATTACCCTGACCAAGTGCAGTCCCTCGCACTTATGTATCATATCTGAAACACCACAGCTGCTCATTTAAATGTTACTTCTTAGTTATTCCCCATTACAAAAGAAACAAATCCCTCTAACTTTATTTGTAAGGTTTGTTTTTTTTTTACATCTTTATTGGAGTATAATTGCTTTACATTGTTGTATAAGTTTCTTAAAGCCAGGAGCCCTGTAGTATTTTTTGTGTCTCTATACATAGTCCCCAGTACAATATTCTGCATCCAGTAGAAACTTAAGAGATACATAATAAATTAAATAAATAAATAAATCAGAATAAATACTCTCCTAAATGAAAAGTAAAGGCTAAATTTGTATTGAGAGTAACAGTATTGAAGACAAAATGCCTAGAGAACTCTAACATTCAAATATGAGATTTAAAAGAATGGAATGAAAAGAGAGGGAAGAAAATCAGTGAAATGATCAAAATACTGCTCACACATAAGAAGGTCTAGACTGAGCAGATCAAGGCAATGGCATTAAGAAAGGCATAGGGAGAACTAAAGTAGAAAAAGAACAGACATATCTGAGAGAATCAGATACGACTCAAAGGGCGTAACAGCATCTTTACCTGATGTTTCAGAGACATAAGAGTTTATGACTGTTCCAGAATGTTATCTTTGGATAACTTTTACAAATGCATTACTAATAACTTACCTAAATGACTACTTTTATCATTAAGGGATATGGTATTGACTGTAACTGTTATTTCAGATTCTTTGTCTTAATCTGTCAAGAGGAAATTAAGCATTGAAAGGAATTCATTAACCAAAGTGATCAACTTGAATACTAAAATCCCCAAGTTGGTTTCATATGGTCAGTCTTATGGGGACATCAATGAATATTTTAAGTATCCACATATTGTCATGTATACATCTAAGCAAACGTTGTAACTACTTCATTTTAAAGTCCAACAGTGCAACTCCATTTTTCAAAAGCATAACAATCCAGTCTATTATCTAGTTGCTAAGTAAATTTCAACAAAAAAATGGGTGTCATAAGAAAACATGCAAAAATACACCAACAAGCATTTTTCTTCCTTCTCCCTTCTGATGTTTAGAAAATTTGCAAATCGATTTAAGGCAGAAGTGGTAAAGGAATGAAATTATTCCTTCGGGTATGCTGTGCCAAGTTTCATTTCTGGTTGCATACTTATGACCAAGTTCAATATCCTTGAAAAGAAATCCATAAAAGAGAAAATATCCCTTTAACCTCAGCAGAGCCACACAGTAGAGGCTGCTATGGGAGGAGAAAGGCTTCTGCCTTGAGATGGGTGTGCTCCTGGTGTTTGGTTTCCACTGAGAGGATGCCTGCTCTCTCAATGAATCTGAAGTAGCTACGAGGATGAGGTAATGGCTGTGCCAGTTTCACTGGGTCATGCTCTCTCTGCACATTTTTTCTCCTTCTCCTCCCTGAGAAGGTGCTGTAAACAAGTCATCCTGGGAGAGTTGCTACAGAGAATTAACAAATCCTAAATTTGAAATTCCTGAGAACACTGGCTCTACTTTTGATAGTCTAGACATAACTAGAAGCTGAAAGCAGCATTGACAGAGTCACAAAGAAACAGGTTACTTGATGGGGGCGAGGGAAATGAAAAGAGGAGGGAAACAAAGAAAATGAAAATTCATGTATTTAAAATATTATTTTTTTTAAAAAAAGGAAGCTCAATTTTTAAATTGCTTAGATCTCCAGATGTATGTTAAGCAAATTTCTGCTTATGGGTAAAATAAAAACAACAACAAAAAGAATTTTGGAAATTAAATAACATTATATCATATTGTGAAATACTAAAATTAAATAAACCACGGACAGATAAACAGCATGTACCACTGATCCTAAAGGCACAATAGCTCTGATCACATGCAAATCATGATTCCAGATGTAAACTTAAGATAACCAGATAAAATTACCAGGAAAGCAATGTAAAATCACACACACAAGCATGCACAAGCGTATGGTGGTACACACGCAAATATAACACTTTTTATTGAAAGACAAAAATGCCTTTCACCTTTCCTTAAGAAGGAAATGCTTTTGTGCATGAAGAGGGGGTGACTGAAATGCCCATGATTTTTTACAGATTCATAAAGATTTCTACCAAAATATGTAGACACCAATTGCCCAGTTAAATGGGTGTTTTGAGTCACATTCAAGTGAAAGGCTATAATCTTCCTCCTGGGCATTCTCAAGAGCTTTTATTTATTTAATCTATTTTCATTGCCAAAAAAATTACAATTGCCCACAGTGAAATGACAGGGTTACAGAGCTATGCTTTATACTAGGCTGGTACCTGCAGCTCAAGCATGGGACATTTTGCATAATGTGGCTCACATAAAAGGCTTTGTTCTCCATCGCCTCACTGAGGCTGCAAACCTCAATTTCAGTTAGCAGTTACTTCCTCTCCCAGACCGATCATTTTAAAATAAATTATATTTTTAACATTTAAGTTAGTACCTTACCGATATTCATTAATCCTTTCGCCTCACATCCAAAATTATATACCACCCAACAACATATATTTATTTGTTTTGCACTACAAATTTTATTCACCCCATAATCCCAAACCTTCATGAATATTTAAAGATTCGTCTTTAATTATCCACTCCCTTTTGCAACATTAGGTATATAGTGTATTATATATGCAAATGTGTTTACATGTGTGTGTGTATGTGGTGTGTACCACCACACCCCTGTGCATGCTTGTGTGTGTGAGCGCATTTAAACAAAAACCCTTCACATCGAGTCAGTTTTAAAGGGTCTGTGTGCTGGAAGCATTATGCTAAGGGCTTACAGCTGATGGCACACAGCATTGTTACAAACGGGCTTGTTGCTAATAAAGCTTTTTTTTTTACTTTCCGACAAAATCCTGAAACCCTGATGCTAGGCAGTATAACATCCATTTCCAGTTTTCAAGGATTTTTTTGCTAACCCCATCCGTTTTACTACCCCCTCCCCCCTACACACACCCAAACACACACATCCCCACTCCTAGCTCCTCTCACACACTCCTTCTTTAAATTTCCATCCTTAAACAAAAGAAGAGGTTGGGGAAGGAAGGCATCCAGCACTGCAGACCCCAAAGCACCTTTTAAGAAGAAAAAGAAAATAGATGCACTGTATATGCTGCTTCCCACCCCCATCGTTTAAAAAGAGACTACGTGGACGCTCAAGCTCACCCAGACTCATTTTTTCGTGTCCCGCCCTCAACAAGACCAGACATTAATTTTTCATTTTCCTAAAATTATAAATATTCATCAATCTTGCTCTTCCAAGCTGTTTCTGGGAGAATTACAGGGAAAATGATGTCAAATTGACAGGGCTTCTCTAACTTACTCATTCGTCAGTGTGCAGTTCTCTGCAGTTAGATGGACAAAAACAAACAAACAAAAAACAAATAAAAAAAACCCCAGAAAACAAAAAACCTCTATCTCGAAATTCTTTTACAAGGATATCTCTCAAGACAGATATCCTAAACCCGACGTAAATTCCCGGACGTTTCAAAGTGGTACTTACCGAGGTCACACACCCTTCTACAAATCTAGAGCCCAGGTAGCAGCCCTGGTCCCCTGCTGCGTAGTAGTGACACCTAGAGAGGCCGGGCCTGAAGCTTCCGCCAGCTGGAAGGCTGGACAGCTCGGCCAACCTGTGCTTGCTTCCAAGTCACAGAGGACGAGACAGCCCCTCCCCATTCCCATTCCTTTCCTGGGCTCCCTCTCCTCCCTCTACGCGGTGGGCGAGGCAGGAGAAAGAGAAGCACCCTATACAGAGGTGGGGACGGCTCTCTTACCTGGGCGCAGAAACTGGATGCACCCGCGGTCGTCGCTGCCACCGTTCAGGGACCTGAGGACCTAACGTCCTCCGGAGAAGGAGCAGAGTGGGGGACGGGGCAGGGGAAGAAGGAGAAAGAAAAGAAAGAAGCGGAGGGGAAGAAAAGAAAGAGAGGAGGAGGAGGAGGATGCTGTCGCCGCGGCGCCCGAGAGCCCGCGCAGCCGGAGCGCCCGGCCCAGTCTGAGCGTCGCCCTGGCCGCCGGCTCCCCGCACGGCCACCCCGCCCTCTGCAGGCCCCGCCTCCCGCCCCCCACAAGCCCCGCCCGATCGGCGGCCGGGTCGGCGGCGGGGGCGGGGTTGGGGCGGGGTTGGGGCGGGCACAGCTGCAGCGTCCCGGAGGGGAGCGCGACCGCCCCGCCTTTCTCCGCTGCCAGCCAGCCGCCAGACGGGAACCGCGAGGGTGGCAGCCTCAGCGCTCCGGCCAAACCCGGGCCACTCTGGGCCTGGTACCATGGGGCCCTCTTTAGAGACTCCCTCCCCCCTCACCTCCCACCTCCGTCACCAGAAGATGTGTGAGACCAGCATCCTCGGGACAGAGGGACCCAGCGAACCTTCTTTTCCGACGTCCTTGGTAAACTCAGGGGAGCGTCAGTTTTAGTCTCTCAAGGAGTGCCTCATAGACGCCCCTCCTTTCCCTGCTCCATCACTGTGAGGCTGGGGTTCCGGTTACCGCTCAGTGGCGAGGGCTCACTGGCCTTGCCTCCACAAACCTCCGGGCAGTTGCTTCCAGAAAAGACAGGAAAATTGGGGCGAGCATGAGGACAAAGAACAACGCTTGTCAATACTAAAGGAACAATGGTTGAGGGTTTAGAGAATTACTAGACTTCTTCTGTCACTAATCAGATTTGTTCATTCATTTATTCGTTCAACAAATGTGTATTAAATCTGTTATGTGTCAGGCACTGTTCTAGGCAGTATGGAAACATCAGTGAACAAAACAGAACGCCCCCCCCCCAAAAAAAATCCCTGCCTTCTTGGATATTACTTTCTAGAGACCCAGGTGTATGATCCAGAGTCAATTCATTTCATCTAAATCTCATGTACGACTGTGTCAAATGAGGATTAAAAAATGTCATCCCTACCCCTATGGCATATTTAATATGAAGATATAATTAGATAATGAATAAGAAGAGTCTGTGAAGAATATGAAGCACAGAAAACATTGACCTTGAAATGTCACCATTTAAAAGAATTACCTCTTAAATACTTTTGAAAGAGATGTGCCCAACTGAGAAAACAGATGATTGTTTACAATGGAATCTTCATAATCATAGAACATCACTTCATTGTAAGTAAGAGAGGTAAGATGCAACTTAGAATTGTTTCAAGCTTCTATATGGAGTACTAACAAGGTGTTTTTAAGGTTACCAAGATAATGGTGTATGGTCTGTGCAGTTTCAACAGTAGCTATAATTTGGTTTTGTCACTTAAATTATCCATAGAATCATAAAACCATAGAACATTAGAGTTGATTTCTCAGACATTTGGCCCACTTCCCTCAATTTTCAGATTGAAAAAGAGACCTAATGATGGGACACTGTAAAGATTAGAAACCATAACAGAACAAAGTCTGAAACCCTGGTCTCCAAAATCATACCCCACGCTCTGAGTATTGTTTCCCTCTGTCCAGTTTCATCCCACATCCCAGTGCTTGAAGTGAGATTGGAAGTATCAGGGCATGCCAAGTAACAGAGAGGTTGGAGGATTTAGGGCTCCTCCTCAGAAAGTGATCCGATTGAGAAGAAGGAGGTCTTAGGGGACTATGAAATCATATGGTTGGAAAGAAGGAGTAAGAATCCTGATAGAGTGTTAGCAGATGACATTCTTGACCTGGCACACAGCTACAGATGCTCATCGAGAGTATATCTTCAAACCTGTATAGTCCTATTATTGAGTATTTCTCAGTTCCTATTAGTTCCGTGCTATTTGACACAATAATAAAGTTCTAAGGTGGTGTTGCTCTTTCTGCCTTCCTTCATTTCAGGTAGAACTCCCCTGGGTCTGCATCAACTTTGAGTTTAAAGTAAAAAGATATTGTGTTCCAGCATTGAACACAATCATGCCCAACATCATTGTCTGCAAACCAAAATATTTCTTTGATTATTTTAGTTTTACTGTTAGTCTTGAAGTCGGGTATTGTCAGGTCCTACAGTCTTACTCTTCTTTTTCAAAATTCTTTTGAATCATCTAGTACTTTGCATTTTTACATAAGTTTTGGGGCCTTGTCAATTTCTATTAAAATAATACTGTTTTTAATTGGAATTGTGGTGAACTTATGGGTCAATTTTGGCAGAATTGCCATCTTAATAATATTGTCTTCTAATCCATGAACACGGTATAGATCTTGATTTATTTAAGTCTTCTTGAGGTTGTTGGGGTTTTTAAAATTATTATTAACAGGTTTTATTTCTCAGAGCAGTTTTACATTTCAAAAAAAAAAAATGGAACAGAAAATACAGAGTTCCCATTACAGGGATCCCCTGCTTTCTAAAAGTTCGCTTTATGCCACTTCTCTTTTACAAAAGACCTACATTTGTACGTGTTTTCACTAACTGAAAGAAATCAAAAAGGATTTTTGCTGTTATAAAAAAAAAAAAGACCAAAAAAAAGCGAAAATAGCATTCAGTGTTTGTTTTGCAGCCAGCCGTTATAGAGGCAGACACACCCGAGCAGTGAGAGTGACACCACCCAATTCCATCAAGCCCCCGTAGCTTTGAACTGTGTCTATGAGCATCTGGGCATCCATTAGCAAGCCGTGTCCTAAGGTAATTTCTTCTTCACTTTACGCCATTCAGCTTACCAAAGGTCTTGTAGAAACGTACTTTCTGTTAGCAGGGGAACATGTGTCTTTCACAGAGCAAAACTTTTTAATTTTAATGAAGTCCAACTTATCAATTTTTTTTTATGAATCATGCTTTTAGTGTCATATTTAAAAACTCATTGTCAAACCCAAGATTTCTACGATTTTCTCCTACATTATCTTACAGAGTTTGAGAACTTTGTGTTTTACATTTAGCTCTTAGTCCATTCAGTCCACTATAATAAAAATAACATAAACTGGGTGGCTTATAAACAACACTTATTTCTCAGTTCTGGAGGCTGGGAAGTCCAAGAGCATGATGCCAGCAGATTCAGTGTCTGGTGAGGGCCCATAGCCTTATGAACAGAACTTTCTTTGGTGTCCTCACATGGTGAAAGGGGCAAGGGAGCTTTCTAGGGCCTCTTTTATAAAAGCACCAATCCCATTCATGAGGACTCCACCCTCATGACCTAAGCACCTCCCCAAACCCCACCTCCCAGTATCATCACATTGGGCATTAGGTTTCAATGTATGAATTTTTTGGGGGGATACAAATATTCAGCTTATAGCAAGGTCTATGATTCATTTTGAGTTAATTATTGTAAGGGGTGCAAGGTCTGTGTCTAGATTCATTTTTTGCGTGTGGATGTCCAGTTGTTCTAGCAACCTTTGTTGAAAAAATTATATTTTCTCCATTGATTTGCCTTTACTTCTTCATCAAAGATCAGTTGAATATATTTGTGTGAGTCTATTTTTGGGCTCTCTGTCGTGTTGCATTGGTCTGTTTGCTTCTTCGCCAATACTATCCTGTCTTGATTACTGTAGCTTTATAATAAGCCTTGATGTCAGGTAATATCAGTCCCGAAACTTTGTTCTTCAAATTTATATTGGCTGTTCTGGGTCTCTTTCCTTTTCATATAAACTTTTGGATAACTTTGTCCATATGCACAAAGTAACTCGCTAGGATTTTGCTTGTGATTGTATTGAATCTATAGATCAAGTTGGTAAGAACTGATATCTTGACAATATTGAATCTTCCTACTCATTTATTTATATCTTCTTTGATTTCCTTAAAAAGAGTTTTTTTAGTTTTTCTTATACAGATCTTACACATAATTCGCTAGATTTATATCTAAGTATTTTATTTTCTTGGTACTAATGTGAATGATACTACGTTTTTAATTTCAAATGTAAATTGCTCATTGCCAAATATAAGAAAGAAATTGACTTTTGTATATTAACCATGTATCCTGCAACCTAGTTATAAACTCTTATTAGTTCCAGGCAAATTTTTTTAGTCCAGCCTTTGGAATTTTCTACATATACAATCAAAGAGTTTTACACCTGCAAACAAAGAGTTTTATTTCTGCTGTCCCAATCTGTATACCTTTTATTTGCTTTTATTGTCTTATTGCATTAACTAGGCCTTCCAGTATGATGTTGAACAGGAGAGATGAGAGGGGACAATTTTACCTTTTTCCCAGTCTTAGGAGGAAAGCATCTAATTTCTCACCATTAAATATGATGTTAGCTGTCGATTGTTTGTAGATGTTTATTATAAAGTTGAGGAAGTTCCCATCTATTCTTAGTTTGCTGAGAGGTTTTCTCATGAATGGGAGTTTGATTTTATCAAATGATTTTCCTGAAACTATTGATAAGATCATATGACCTTTCTTTTTTGTCCTCTTGATGTGAGAGGTAAAATCGATTGATCTTTTAATGTTAAAACAGTATTGCATACCTGGAACAAATTCCACTTGGTCATGGTTTATAATTATTTTTATACATTGTAGATTTAATTTGCTAATATTTTGTTGAAGAGTTTCGCATCTATGTTCATGAAAGATATTAGCTATAGTTCTCCAGTTCTTGTAATTTCTTTGTCTGTTTTTGGTATTTAAAGTTATGCTGACCTTATAGAATGAGTTAGGAAGTGCTCCCTCTGCTTCTACTTTGTGGAACAGATTGAATAAAAATGGTGTCATTTGTTTAAATGTTTGATAGAATTCACCAGTGAAACCTTTTAAGCCTGTTGCTGTATGTTTTGGAAGATTATTAATTATTTATTCAATGTATTTAATAGATTTAAGCCTATTCAGATTGCTTCTCTTTGTGTCGGTTTTGATAGATTGTGTCTTTTGAAGAATTGTCCATTTCATCTTTGTTATCAATATGTGAGCATAGAGTTGTTAGTCATATTCCTTTATTTCCTTCTAATGTCTGTGGGATCAGTAGTGATGGCACTCTTTCATTTCTTATAATAATTATAATAATTTATCATTTATATCTTCTCTCTTTTTCTTGATTGTATGGCTAGGGGTTTATCAATTTTATCGAACTTTTCAAAACACAACTTTTGATTTTGTTGATTTTCTCAATTAGTTTCCTGTTTTCATTGATTTCTGCACTGGTTTTTATGATTAATAATAATTTTATTATTAACATATATGCATTGAATGCTATAAATTTTCCTCTAAGCACTGCTTTGACTGTTTCCCACAAATTTTGATAGGTTGTATTTTCGTTTTCATTTACTTCATAATATTTTTACATTTCTCCCAAGGCTTTTCTTTGACCCAAGAGTTATTTTGGTCTATTGTTTAATCTACAAATATTTGGAAATTTTCCAAATATTTTTGGAGTGATCTGTTATAAATTTCTAGTTTAATCCCACTGTAGTCTGATAGCATAATTCTTATAGTGTCTACTCTTCCAAATTTGTTAAGCTGTTTTATTGAAAATTTATCTGCAATGTTTTGTTGTGTTTGTGGACAAGTTTCAAATATATGTCTTTAAAATTACTCATGTTTCCTGAAGCTATTGTAAATGGTACTGTTTTATTATTTTAATTTCTAAGTATACATTGCTTGTACATAGAAATACACTTAATTTTTTAGAGGAATCTTGCATTCTATGAATTTTCTAAACTCGCTTGTAAGTTCAAGAAGCTGTTTGGGACATTTAGTAGGGTTTTCTATGTACATGATGATGTCTACAAAGAACTTTTTTTCTAAACTGTATGCATATTTTTTTTCTTCTTTTCTTGCTGCAATGTCTAGCTCCTCCAGTACAGTGTTAAACAGAACTGATGAGAGAGGATGTCTTTGCATTTTTTTCTGATCTTAGAGGGATAATTCACATTTTAAACTTTGCCTATCATGTTAGCTATAAATTTTTTTACTTGCCTTTTATAAGATTTAGGAAGTTCCCTTCTATTACTACTTTGCTGAGAGTTTTTATCATTAATGTATATTTGAATATTGTTAAATGTTTTATCTCTATTGAAATAAAAATATTGGTTTTTTCCATTATTATACATTATTCTAAATGTATGATGAATTACATAAATTTTTGTTTGCTAAACCAATGTAGAATCCTGTCATAAATCTTGATTTGTCATTATATACATATATGTTATATATATGTTAGAATAGTTTTCCAAATATATCTCACAGAAATTTTGCATCTGTGTTCAAGCGGGATATTGGTCAGTAGTTTTCTTTTTTGTAAAATCTTTGCTTATTTTAATCAGGTATTGCTGGACTTCTAAAATAATTGGTGAGGTATTTTTTTCTTTTATCCTCATATATATTTGGAAAAATATATATATATATAATTAGTGTTATTTCTTCCTTAAATGTTTGATAAAATTTACCACTGAAATGATATGAGTCTGAAGTTTTCTTTGTAGGAAAGTTTTTTATAGCAAATTCAATTTTCTTAATAGATATAGTACTATTCAACTTTCCTGTTCTTTTTTTAAAAAATAAATATATTTATTTATTTATTTTTGGCTGCATTGGGTCTTCATTGCTGTGTTTGGGTTTCTCTAGCTGTGGCAAGCAGGGGCTATTCTTTGTTGCGGTGCACAGGCTTCTTATTGCAGTGGCTTCTCTTGTTGTGGAGCATGGGCTCTAGGTGTGCCGGCTTCAGTAGTTGTGACATGCGGGCTCAGTAGTTGTGGCTCATGGGCTCTAGAGCACAAGCTCAGTAGTTGTAGTACAAAGGCTTCGTTGCTCTGCGGCATGTGAGATCTTACTGGACCAGGACTCGAACCCATGTCCCCTGCATTGGCAGGTGGATTCTTAACCACCGCACCACCAGGGAAACCCCTCCTGTTTCTTCTTGATTCAGGGATGATTTGTGTCCTTTGAAGAATTTTCTCATTTTATGTAAATTATTGTCAAATTTTATTCGAGTTATTTATTATCCTTTTTTATCTTTAGGATCATTTTGTATCATTTAGTGATGCCCCTGCTTTTATTCTTGTTATTGATAACATATCTTCTATTTTTTTATCTTTATAAGTCTACATAGAGCCTTATAAATTTTAATGATTTTCAGAGAACTATCTTTTAGTTTCATTGCTTTTCTCAATCAGTTTTCTCTTTTCCGTTTCATTTATTTCTGCACTTATCTTGTTAATTTTCTTTCTTCTTCTTTCATTGTATTTAATTTGCTACTTTTTGTTAGCTTCCTAGGATAGAAGTTTATGTCAATAAGTCTAGGCTTTCTTGTCTCCAAAAATAAGCATTAAAACTATAAACTTCTCTCTATACACAGCATTACCTGCATTCCACAAATTTTGACGTTATGTTTTCATTATCACTTAGTTCAAAATACATTGTGACTGTCTAATTTGCATATAGAAATGAATTTGAAAGATACTAATTGATAATCAATTTCTAATTTAATTCCATTGTGGTAGAAAACATACCTTGTATGATTTTAATTCGCTTAAATGTTTTAAGGCTTGTTTTATGGCCAAGCATAGAGTCTATCTTGGTTAATATTCTATGTGACCCTACAAACGTGTATCAGAAGTTGACTCAAAGTGGATCAGAGGTGTAAATATAAGAGATAAAATTACAAGACTAGAATAAAACAAGAGAAAGATCTTTGTGACTTCAGATGAGACAAGGAATTCTTAGGTAGGTCACCAACACTGTGATACTAAATGAAAAAAAAATAATGATATAACCAAAATTAAAAGCTTTTACTCTTGAAAAGACTCCGTTAAGAAAAAAAAAAAACAAGCTGAGGACTGGGAGGAAATACTTCTAAATTGTTGTTGGAGGTGATCATCAAGAGGGCCTGATGGCCAATTGCCCATTGAGCTGGACCCAGGCAATCAGAGGCTCCTCACCCCCACCCATATCCTTGGGATGTACTTTCTGCCCACCGTTTGCACCATGGGACCCATTTTCAAGTATGAAGCCTTGAGAGAGCAATGTGTTGTTGAGACCATCTGGTTGGTATATGTGACTGAACCCAGTTAAGGCCTCTATATAAACTTTTAAGATTCTGGCAGGCAGGTGCCCAAGACAAGTCTTGCAGGTAAGTTCCCTTGCTTATTAATCCTGAAACCTAACAATCTGGAGTAGTCTGCCTCTTTTTTTAGTCTCTCCCTCCATGTACGAAGGCCAATTTCATATTTTGCCTGGGAAAATGTGAAGTTTGCAAAATGACAATTATGTATCCTGTAAATGTTCTTGTGTATAAAAATTATAAAGAACTCTTCAGAACTCAATAATAAGAAGATAAACAGCCTATCTTACTCCCTCTAAAGACTAAAAATTTGAATAGATACTTTACCACAAAATATATGGTAATGGCTACTAAGACATAAAAAGATGCTTAATATCATTAACCATTAGGAAAATGCAAATTCAAAACATGAAATACCAGTACATACACACTAGAAAGGATATAATCACAAAGACTGGAAATATGAAGTGTTGGTGTGGATGTGAAGAAATTGAACTCTCATACAGTGCTGGTAGAAGTATAAAATTGTATACCCGCTGTGGAAAAGAGTTTGTCAGCTTTTAAAATGTTTAATGTGCACTTATATATAACCTTGGTATTCCACTCTCAGCTATCTCCCCAAGAAAAATAAAAATGTTTCCACACAAAGATGTTTATCTTCATGTTCATAGCAGCATAATTCATAATAGCTGAAAATTGGAAACCATCCATATATTCCTAAACTAGTGAATGCATAGACAAATTGTGATATAGTTCTCCATTAGAATGCTATTACAGAATTAATGGGACAGAGTAGTGATACATGCAACAGTCAAGGTAAACCTCAAGGACATTTTGCTAAGTTAAAGCAGCCAGACATATTTAGGTGTTTGCTTCATTTTGAGTTAAGTTTTTACATGGTGTGTAGTACAGGTCCGACCAGTTGTCCCAGTACCATTTCTTGAAAACCATTTCTCTGCCATTGGATTGTTTTTAGCATATCCTTTGAAAATCAATTGACCAAAAATATGAGGGTTTACTTCTGGAATCTCACTTCTGTTCCATTGATCTATATGTCCATCCTTATGCAAACACTACACTTTGTAATAGCTTTTGAAATTGGGGAATATGAGTCTCAATGATAGGGATTATGTTAAATCTATAGATTAGTTTGGGAATATTGCTGTTATAACAATATTGTCTTCCAGTCCTTGAACCCAGGATGTGTTTACATTTATTTAGGTTTTTATTAATTTTTCTGTGTTGTTTTTAGTGTACAAGTCTTACACTTTTTTGTTTGTTTGTTTTTGCCAAGACAATTCAGTGCAGGGTGGGAAGAGTAGCCTTTTTTTTTTCTTTCACACACACACACTGTATTTTATTTTTACAAGAGATAAATAAACTGACACCAAGCATTGTAAATGGATGACCACAAAAAAAGCAACAATGATTGCAATTAGCAAACACAAAACACACTCATACTATGTCATAATATTGACATTCAGTCCAGTAATCCTCCACTGTAACAGCTCTTTTACTTTGCAATGAAAATGGATTTGTATACTTTTTGCCTCTGAGTCCTTGTGGGATTTTTTTTTATTCAAGTACAAAGTCACAAAAATTATAATCATCCTCATCAGTTCACTCAGTCCCATGTAATTAATTTTTTTATCTTGATCTTTTGTTAGCACTTTTATGAATTCATCAATTTTCCATTAGAGTTCTGAAAATGCTTATTCATTCTGTTCAGCAGTATAGTCAGTTACCAGAAACCTGTACTTGTCAGAGTCTTTTCCATGAATTCCTTGAAGATGAAACCCTTTTATAGGAACATTTTTGCGAAAGCATCAGAGTACACCAAGAACTGTCTGTTAATGACAAAAGACTTAAAAATGACCATGGTTAAATATTTGTTGAAAGTTCATAATAATGCAATTGATAAGGAAATTTAGTTATTTCTGAGATATACATTTTAAAGTAATAACTAGAATTATGACTTATAACATTGTACCAGAACATATAAGATTTTTAGAAATTTCATATAATGTCTGAAACATTTATATTAACATATTTCCATACAAATTAACCCAAAGAAAGTTTAGTATTAGTTGTTTTTTTGTTTGTTTGTTTTCTTATACTGCAGGTTCTTATTAGTCATCAGTTTTATACACATCAGTGTGTACATGTCAATCCCAATATCCCAATTCAGCACACCACCATCCCCACCCCACCGCGGTTTTCCCCGCTTGGTGTCCATACGTTTGTTCTCTACATCTGTGTCTCAACTTCTGCCCTGCAAAACGGTTCATCTGTACCATTTTTCTAGGTTCCACATACATGCGTTAATATACGATATTTGTTTTACTCTTTCTGACTTACTTCACTCTGTATGACAGTCTCTAGATCCATCCACTTCTCAACAAATGACTCAATTTCCTTCCTTTTTATGGCTGAGTAATATTGCATTCTATATATGTACCACATTTTCTTTATCTGTTCGTCTGTCGATGGGCATTTAAGTTGCTTCCATGACCAGGCTATTTTAAATAGTGCTACAATGAACATTGGGATGAATATGTCTTTTTGAATTATGGTTTTCTCTGGGTATATGCCCAGTAGTGGGAGAGCTGGATCATATGGTAATTCTATTTTTAGTTTTTTAAGGAACCTCCATACTGTTCTCCATAGTGTCTGTATCAATTTACATTCCCACCAACAGTGCAAGAGGGTTCCCTTTTCTCCACACCCTCTCCAGCAACTGTTCTTTGTAGATTTTCTGATGAAGCCCATTCTAACTGGTGTGAGGTGATACCTCATTGTACTTTTGATTTGCATTTCTCTAATAATTAGTGATGTTGAGCACCTTTACATGTGCTTCTTGGTCATCTGTATATCTTCTTTGGAGAAAGGTCTATTTAGGTCTTCTGCCCATTTTTGGATTGGGTTGTTTGTTTTTTGATATTGAGCTGCATGAGCTGTTTATATAGTTTGGAGATTAATCCTTTGTCTGTTGATTCATTTCTAAATATTGTCTCCCATTCTAAGGGTTATCTTTTTGTCTTGTTTATGGTTTCCTTTGCTGTGCAAAAGCTTTTAAGTTTCATTAGGTCCTATTTGTTTATTTTTGGTTTTATTTCCATTACTCTAGGAGGTGGATCAAAAAAGATCTTGCTGTGATTTATGTCAAAGAGTGTGCTTCCTATGTTTTCCTCTAAGAGTTTTATCATGTCTGGTCTTATATTTAGGTCTCTAGTCCATTTTGAGTTTATTTTTGTGTATGGTGTTAGGGAGTGTTCTAATTTCATTCTTTTACATGTAGATGTCCAGTTTTCCCAGCACCACTTATTGAAGAGAATGTCTTTTCTCCATTGTATATCTTTGCCTCCTTTGTCATAGATTAGTTGACCATAGGTGCGTGGGTTTAACTCTGGGCTTTCTATCTTGTTCCATTGATCTATGTTTCTGTTTTTGTGCCAGTGCCATATTGTCTTGATTACTGTAGCTTTGTAGTATAGTCTGAAGTCAGGGAGTCTGATTCCTCCAGCTCCGTTTTTTTCCCTCAAGACTGCTTTGGCTATTCGGGGTCTTTTGTGTCTCCATACAAATTTTAAGATGATTTGTTCTAGTTCCGTAAAAAATGCCATTGGTAATTTGATAGGGTTTGCATTGATTCTGTAGATTACTTTGGGTAGTATAGTCATTTTCACAATGTTGATTCTTCCAATCCAAGAACATGGTATATCTCTCCATCTGTTGGTATCATCTTTAATTTCTTTCATCAGTGTCTTAAAGTTTTCTGCATACAGGTCTTTTGTCACCCTAGGTAGGTTTATTCCTAGGTATTTTCTTCTTTTTGTTGCAATGGTAAATGGGAGTATTTCCATAATTTCTCCTTCAGGTTATTCATCATTAGTGTATAGGAATGCAAGAGATTTCTGTGCATTAATTTTGTATCCTGCAACTTTACCAAATTCATTGATTAGCTCTAGTAGTTTTCTGGTGGCATTTTTAGGATTCTCTATGTATAGTATCATGTCATCTGCAAACAGTGACAGTTTTACTTCTTCTTTTCCAATTTGTATTGTTTCTTTTTCTTCTCTGATTGCCATGTCTAGGACTTCCATAACTATGTTGAATAATAGTGGTGAGAGTGGACATCCTTGTCTCGTTCCTGATCTTAGAGGAAATGCTTTCAGTTTTTCACCATTGAGAATGATGTTTGCTGTGGGTTTGTCATATATGGCCTTTATTACGTTGAGGTATGTTCCCTCTATACCCACTTTCTGGAGAGTTTTTATCATAAATGGGTGTTGAATTTCATCAAAAGGTTTTTCTGCATCTATTGAGATGATCATATGGTTTTTATTCTTCAGTTTGTTAATATGGTGTATCACATTGATTGATTTGTGTATATTGAAGAATCCTTGCATCCCTGGGATAAATTCCACTTGATCATGGTGTATGATCATTTTAATGTGTTGTTGGATTCTGTTTGCTAGTATTTTGTTGAGGATTTTTTCATCTATATTCATCAGTGATATTGGTCTGTAATTTTCTTTTTTTGTAGTATCTTTGTCTGGTTTCGGTATAAAGGTGATGGTGGCCTCATAGAATGAGTTTGGGAGTGTTCCTCTGCAATTTTTTGGAAGACTTTGAGAAGGATGGGTGTTAGCTCTTCTCTAAATGTTTGATAGTATTCACCTGTGAAGCCATCTGGTCCTGGACTTTTGTTTGCTGTGCGTTTTTTAATCACAGTTTCAATTTCATTACTTCGTTTGGTCTGTTCATATTTTCTGTTTCTTCCTGGTTCAGTCTTGGAAGGTTATACCTTTCTAAGAATTTGTCCATTTCTTTCAGGTTGTCCATTTTATTGTACGAGAGTTGCTTGTAGTAGTCTCTTGGGATGCTTTGTATTTCTGCAGTGTCTGTTGTAACTTTTGCTTTTTCATTTCTAATTTTATTGATTTGAGTCCTCCGCCTCTTTTTCTTGATGAGTCTGGCTAATGGTTTATCAATTTTGATTATCTTCTCAAAGAACCAGCTTTTAGTTTTATTGATCTTTGCTATTGTTTTCTTTGTTTCTATTTTATTTATTTCTGCTCTGATCTTTATGGTTTCTTTCCTTCTGCTAACTTTGGGTTTTGTTTGTTCTTCTTTCTCTAGTTCCTTTAGGTGTAAGGTTAGGTTGTTTACTTGAGATTTTTCTTGTTTCTTGAGGTAGGCTTCTATAGCTCTAAACTTCCCTCTTAGAACAGCTTTTGCTGCATCCCATAGGTTTTGGATCATTGTGTTTTCATTGTCATCTGTCTGTAGGTATTTTTGGATTTCCTCTTTGATTTCTTCAGTGATCTCTTGGTTGTTTAGTAATGTATGTTTAGCCTCCATATGTTTGTGTTTTTTACGTTTTTTTCCCTGTAATTCATTTCTAATCTCATAGCTTTGTGATCAGAAAAGATGCTTGATATGATTTCAGTTTTCTTAAATTCACTGAGGCTTGATTTGTGACCCAAGATGTGATCTATCCTGGAGAATGGTCCGTGCACACTTGAAAAGAAAGTGTAGTCTGCTGTTTTTGGATGGAATGTGCTATAAATATCAATTAAATCTATCTGGTCTATTGTGTCATTTAAAGCTTCTGTTTCCTTATTTATTTTCATTTTGGATGATCAGTCCATTGGTGTAAGTGAGGTGTTAAATTCCCCCACTATTATTGTGTTACTGTTGATTTTCTCTTTTATAGCTGTTAGCAGTTGCCTTATGTATTGAAGTGCTCCTATGTTGGGTGCATATATATTTATAATTGTTATAGCTTCTTCTTGGATTAATCCCTTGATCATTATTTAGCGTTCTTCCTTGTCTCTTGTAACATTCTTTATTTTAAAGTCTATTTTATCTGATATGAGTATAACTACTCCATCTTTCTTTTGATTTCCATTTGCATGGAATATATTTTTCCATCCCCTCACTTTCAGTCTGTATGTGTCCATAGGTCTGAAGTGGGTCTCTTGTAGACCATATATATGGGTCTTGTTTTTGTATCCATTCAGCAAGCCTGTGTCTTTTGGTTGGAACATTTAATCCATTCACGTTTAAGGTAATTATCTATATATATGTTCCTATGACCATTTTCTTAATTGTCTTGGGTTTTCTTTGTAGATCCTTTTCTTCTCTTGTATTTCCCACTTAGAGAAGTTCCTTTAGCATTTGTTGTAGAGCTTGTTTGGTGGTGCTAAATTCTCTTAGCTTTTACTTGTCTGTAAAGCTTTTGATATCTCCATCAAATCTGAATGAGATCCTTGCTGGGTAGAGTAATCTTGGTTGTACGTTCTTCCCTTTCATCACTTTAAGTATGTCATGCCACTCCCTTCTGGCTTGTAGAGTTTCTGCTGAGAAATCAGCTGTTAACCTTATGGGAGTTCCCTTGTATGTTATTTGTCATTTTTCCCTTGCTGCTTGCAATAATTTTTCTTTGTCTTTAATTTTTCCTAATTTGATTACTATGTGTCTCGGCATGTTTCTCCTTGGGTTTATCCTGTATGGGACTCGCTGTGCTTCCTGGAGTTGGGTGGCTATTTCCTTTCCCATGTTAGGGAAGTTTTCGACTATAATCTCTTCAAATATATTCCCTGGTCCTTTCTCTCTCTCTTCTCCTTCTGGAACCCTTATAATGCAAATGTTGCGTTTAATGTTGTACCAGAGGTCTCTTAGCCTGTCTTCATTTCTTTTCATTCTTTTTTCTTTATTCTGTTCCACATCAGTGAATTCCACCATTCTGTCTTCCAGGTCACTTATCCATTCTTCTGCCTCAGTTATTCTGCTATAGGTTCCTTCTTGTTTAGCTTTCATTTCAGTTATTGTATTGGTCAACTCTGTTTGTTTGTTCTTTAATTCTTCTAGGTCTTTATTAAACATTTCTTGTATCTTCTTGATCTTTGCGTCCATTCTTTTTCTGAGGTCCTGGATCATCTTCACTATCATTATTCTTAATTCTTTTTCTGGAAGTTTGCCTAT
Organism: Mesoplodon densirostris; assembly: GCF_025265405.1. Lineage (NCBI taxonomy): Eukaryota > Metazoa > Chordata > Mammalia > Artiodactyla > Ziphiidae > Mesoplodon > Mesoplodon densirostris. The sequence goes on from NC_082668.1 coordinate 28,300,412, forward strand.
CTCCTCTTCATTTAGTTGTTTTTTGGGGGGTTTATTTTGTTCCTTCGTCTGGTACATAGCCCTCTGCTTTTTCATCTTGTCTATCTTTCTGTGAATCTGGGTTTTTTTCCACAGGCTGCAGGACTGTAGTTCTTCTTGCTTCTCCTTACTCTTTTTTTGTTAAATTTATTTCTAAGTATCTTATTCTTTTTTGATATTATTACAAATGGAACTGTTTTCTTAATTATATTTTTGGATTGTTTGTTGATAATTTATAGAAATATAATGGATCTTGTTTTCTGAAGAGTTGCTGAACTCATTTATTAGCTCTGATAGTTTTTTAAAAATTCCTATGATTTTCTATAGTTAAAACCATGTCATCTGCAGATAGATTTAGTTTTGCTTCTTCCTTTTTAATATTCATCCCATTATTTTTTCTTTCTGATTTTCCTGACTAGAAACTTCAGTACAATGCTGAATATCTGTGAAAGCATATATCTTTTTCATGTTCCTGATTTTAGAAGTAAATATTTCAGTCTTTCGCTAGTAACTGTGATGTTATCTGTAGGTTTTTCACTGATATCCTTTATCAGGTTCAGGAAGTTCACGTCTGTTCTTGGTTTGTTGAGTATTTTTTATCATGAAAGAGTATTAAGTTTTGTCAAATGCTTTTTCTGCATCAATTGTGATGATCCTGTGGTTGTTTTCCTTTATCATATTAAAATTGTTTATTATATTGTTTGATTTTTATATGTTGAACCAATCTTGAATTTTCTGAGATTAATTACATGATCCTAGTGTATAATCCTTTTTTTTCTGTTTTTGGACTTGAATTGTTAGAAGTTTATAGAGGATTTTATTTACATATTCATATTTCAGACTTTTTGTATCTGACTATAAAATGTTTCTCATATAGACAGCATATATTTGAAACAATTTTAAAAATTAATTTTGCCAATATCTGCATTGTAAAAATTCATTATATTTAATATCATTACTGATAATTATAATTTACATTTACATTACTGATAATTTACATTTCTGATGCATCTGGAGATTCCATTGTTTTTGGCTCTTCCATTTTTCTCTTCACTGTGTTCATGTTTTCCTTTAAATATTTGAACATTAACATTTTTGCCTTTTTAAAACCCATTCATTCCTAGTTTCATCATCTCTCATATTTCTGCTTTCCTTTACTTTTGAGCAATATTTCTCTTGGTTATAAGTCCTATTTTCTTGCTTCTTAGCCTATCTGGTAATTTTTTTTTTTTTTTTTTTTTTGGCTGCACCATGCAGCATGCGGGATCTTAGTTCCCTAACCAGGGATGAAACCTGTGCCCCCTGCATTGGGAGTGTGGAGTCTTAGCCACTCTGGACATTTATTTCTAATATAAGCAATTAAATTGAAATCCTCTCTAAATATTGCTTTAGTTGCATCTCACCATTTTTTATGTTGCATTTTTATTATCTTTAGGTTTAAAGTATTTTCTAATTTTTTGTGATTATAATTATCATTTAAATTCAAAATACTGTGTTGTTTAGTATCCTAGATATCTTAGTTTATTGATTTCTAATTTATTTACACTGTAGTCAGAGAGCATATTCTGAAGGACATTCTTCAGCCTGGCTGTCTCCAACATAAGGTTGTAAGGCATTTTTCCATGTTAATTTCCAGAAGTCTTTTGATTAGGTTTTATATGTAGATGTACAGTATACCTAAAATTAATTTTGATGGTATGATATAAAAGTCCTTTTTTAAACCATGAATTTCCTATTCACTAAGCACCATTTATTGAAAACACTTTCCCTTTTCAGATGATCTGAGTATCACTTTCACCATAATTCAAGGATCTAATATCTGTGATTCTGTTCCTGAATTCTCTGTTTTATTCTGTTGGTCTGTTTATCTATTCTTGTGACAAGAGCACACTATCTTAATTGCTATAACTTTATTTTAAGTTTTGATAATTCATAGAGTATTCACTCAAAATGGTTCTTCTTTAAAATTGTATTTTTTACCCTTGAACCTACACATATTCATATAAAATTTGGAATTAGTAAACTAAATTATATATTACTTCGAATTTATAAATCACTTTAGGAAAAATCAACAAATTCAACTAGGTCTTATTTGGTACATTTTAATAATTTTGAATAGTTTTATGTGAAGAGATATTGCATATCTTGCATGAGGTAACTTGTAAGCATTGATGTTTTCCTCATGTAAATCATATAATTTTTTTAAATTTTGTTTTCTAATATTTTGTTGCTGATATATAAAAATATATTTAATTTTTACATGACCTTGCATCCAGTGAAATGGATAATGTAAAAAGAGTTCAATTTTTAATTCCAGTAATTTCCCTTAGATTCTTTTAGAATTTTGTGTTCGCAATCATTTTATCTGTTTTAGTCTTTATTTCCAATCCTTATAAATTTTACTTTTTAAAAATTTTTTTTATTTTTTATTTACTGCTTTATAACAAATTTAATCAGTTATACATATACATATGTTCCCATATCCCCTCCCTTTTGCGTCTCCCTCCCACCCCTCCAGGCGGTCACAAAGCACCGATCTGATCTCTCTGTGCTATGCGGCTGTTTCCCACTAGCTATCTACCTTACGTTTGGTAGTGTATATATGTCCATGCCACTCTTTCACTTTGTCACAGCTTACCCTTCCCCCTCTGCAGGGTTTTTATCATAAATGGGTGTTGAATTTTGTTGAAAGCTGTCTCTGCATCTATTGAGATTATCATATGGTTTTTCTCCTTCAATTTGTTAATATGGTGTATCACGTTGATTGATTTGCGTATATTGAAGAATCCTTGCATTCCTGGAATAAACCCCACTTGATCATGGTGGATGATCCTTTTAATGTGCTGTTGGATTCTGTTTGCTAGTATTTTGTTGAGGATTTTTGCATCTATGTTCATCAGTGATATTGGCCTGTAGTTTTCTTTCTTTGTGACATCCTTGTCTGGTTTTGGTATCAAGGTGATGGTGGCCTCGTAGAATGAGTTTGGGAGTGCTCCTCCCTCTGCTATATTTTGGAAGAGTTTGAGAAGGATAGGTGTTAACTCTTCTCTAAATGCTTGATAGAATTCGCCTGTGAAGCCATCTGGTCCTGGGCTTTTCTTTGTTGGAAGGTTTTTAATCACAGTTTCAATTTCAGTGCTTGTGATTGGTCTATTCATATTTTCTATTTCTTCCTGATTCAGCCTTGGAAGGTTGTGCATTTCTAAGAATTTGTCCATTTCTTCCAGGTTGTCCATTTTATTGGCATAGAGTTGCTTGTAGTAATCTCTCATGATCTTTTGTATTTCTGCAGTGTCAGTTGTTACTTTTCCTTTTTCATTTTTAATTCTATTGATTTGAGTCTTCTCCCTTTTTTTCTTGATGAGTCTGGCTAATGGTTTATCAATTTTGTTTATCTTCTCAAAGAACCAGCTTTTAGTTTTATTGATCTTTGCTATCATTTCCTTCATTTCTTTTTCATTTATTTCTGATCTGATTTTTATGATTTCTTTCCTTCTGCTAACTTTAGGGGTTTTTTGTTCTTCTTTTTAGATTCCATATATAAGTGATGTCATACATATTTGTCTTTCTCTGTCTGACTTATTTTACTTAGCATAATGCCCTCCCAAGTCCATCCATGTTGCTGCAAGTGGCAAAATTCCATTCTTTTTAATGGCTGAGTGGTATTCCATTGTGTGTGTGTGTGTGTGTGTGTGTGTGTGTGTGTGTGTGTGTATATATGTGAATCATATATATATATATATATATATATATATATCTCACATCTTCTTTATCCACTCATCTGTTGATAAACACTTAGGTTGCTTCGATAGCTTGGTAATTGTAAATAATGTTGCTATTACTATTGGGTGCATGTATCTTTTCAGATTAATGTTTTTGTTTTGGGGGGATATATACCAAGGAGCAAGGCTCTATGATTTTTAAAGTCACTTTGAAAAACCAACTTTTGCCTTTGTTGAACTAGAAAACAATCCTTTCCTATCATATTGATTTTTTTCTATTATTTTTCTTATTACTTTGTACTACTTTCTTTGAGTTTTATTTGGCATTCTTTTCCTATCTTCCTGATATAGAAGGCGAGATTCTTTTCTAATATATGCATTTAAGGCAGTAACTGTCTAAGCATGGCTGTAACTCTATCTCATAAATATAATATGTCATATTTTAATTCTGTCTTTATTTCTATTTTCCATTGTGATTTCCTCCTTGAACCATAGGTTATTTAGTAGAGCATTATTTCATTTCTAAACATTTTAGTATTTTATACATTATAGTTTTGTTATTGACTTCTAGCTTTTTCAAAAAAAATTTTCTCTACTCTGATCAGAAACTATACACTTTTATTTTACCAAATATCCCATTTACACTTAAAAGTAATGTGTAGTCTGCAGTTGTTCAAGTCATTATTTTTTGTATATATCTACTAGATCAACTTTTAATTTGTGCTTTTAAATCGTTTCTTTCCTACTGATTTTTTGTTAGCTTGTTCTATTAATTTCTGAGGGCTGTGTGTTGAAGTCTCCTGTTGTGATTATCTAAGTGTTCTTTTAATTTCACCAATTTTTTTTTTTTTTTTTTTTTTTTTTTTTTTTTTTTTGCTGTACGTGGGCCTCTCACTGTTGTGGCCTCCCCCATTGCGGAGCACAGGCTCCGGACGCACAGGCCCAGCGGCCATGGCTCACGGGCCCAGCCTCTCCGCGGCATGTGGGATCTTCCCGGACCGGGGCACGAACCCGTATCCCCTGCATCGGCAGGCGGACTCTCAACCACTGCGCCACCAGGGAAGCCCTAATTTCACCAATTTTGCTTTACATATTCGAGGTTATGCCAGACACTCAGAATGATTATCATTCTTGGTTGATTTGGCTATTTTATAATTATGAAATATTCCTCTTTTTGTAGTAATGTCTTAAAACCTCCTTTGTCTTATAGTAGAACACTTCCATCAACTTTGTTTTGGCTGGTGTCACATGGCATATCCTTTTTCCATTCTCTTTTCTATTGGTCTTTTTATGTTAAGTCATGAGCAATTTGTATGCAACATTGAATTGAGTTTTGTTCTTTTTCCAGTCTGACAGTTTTGATCTGTTTTGTCTGTTTGCATTTACTATAATTCATTTACTTTGAGGTTTTAATCTATCATCTTATTATTGGTTTTATATTTGTCCAAACTGCTTTATGTTCCTTTTTCTTTTCTTTCTTTCCTTTACCTGGATTAATCAACTATTTTTAAATTTCATATTACCTCTGTTAGATTGTTAGCTGTACATTTTTTATTGGCTTTTTTGTGGTTATGCTAGTGATTACAACCTGCATACATCCTTTTACAATTTCCTGGAAATGCAAGAAACTTAGAACACTTCAGTTACACTTATATCCCCTCCTGACTCATGTGCAACTGTCATACATTTTATTTCTCTTGATATTTTAAGCTCTAAAATACCTTATTATCATTGTTTCATATCATCAGTATTCATTTGGAACTACATTCACACAGATATATGTTTATATTTAGTCCAACTCTTCTCATTCTTCTTGGAGGGAGAATCAGTCTACAATAAACTATTCTATAATTAAAGAAGCTGAAATCCCTAGCAGTCCCTTTCATTATCCAATCTTGAACTTTCCTATGGAAAACAAGAATAATTCTGTCCGGATTACCTTGCAGTAAACAAAAACCACTCAAAATACTTTAGGCAGAAAGGAATTTAATACAGTAATTAAAATATGCATTTTTAGAACAGGTAGAATAAGGGGGCTCAGGCCTGGCCTTCAAATAAGAAGGAGAAGACCATTTCTAGATTGGTCCATCAGCAGAGCTCTTACCTCTATCACAACCAGAAAACTGAAAATCATGCTGTTGCTATTGTAACTTATAAGTTTAAGAACAGTGCCCTAAATGAGGTTGTATTATCAGGGAACCACTACTGCTCACACCACAACTGCCTCTTAACAATCATGCTGCTAGTGACAGATGCAGAAAAGTCCAGCATCTCCTCACATACACTTGTCAGCAGCAATAGCCAAATCACCAGCCTTACTTCTTTCAAAATGGCAGAAAGTAGTTAACCTGATTGCTAGAACCCTAACTACAAGAGCATGGGGCACACGTAGGTTTTGGTGTTCTAGCATCTGCAGTGTGCAATAGCAGGATGAGGTTGAAATAAATGCTGTGCCAATTTATCATATTCAAATTGATTAAATTCTAATATGTAAGCAAGTTGTTCTCCAAATATGAGTCATTATGATTTAGTTCTTCTCAATGCTCTGTACAACTCAGCATTTCAAAAGAAGCCATTTGATAATGAGACATTGCTACAGAGAATTAATGAACCTCCTCTTGTGCAAAATAGCACATTTTTCCTGTTCTACCTAAATGATACTCTCTCACTGATCAAGGTTATTTTGGATGAACCTCCAGCTTTGCAGGGCAATGTTCTAGTCAACATAAAATGAGAATATTTATTCTTGTGAAGTGACAGTGCTATGAAGATGTATGTGATGAATATTATAGCATAAGATACCATAAACTCTAGCTGCCAGGAGAAGCCAGGTTTCCCCTCCAGGTCTTGTCAGGTGCTTAGAAGCCAACTAATAATCCTAATCAGCAGCACCTCGGAGCTGTTCTTACCATTGAAAAGGAAGTCAGAAATCTGAGTACAGTTGTGCTGGAAAAGGCACAGGGTTGAACTGCTCCTGACACACAAGTCAGTTTACCTCAAGGACAATGGGGATAATTCAGAGGTTTTGTATTTTTCCATCAACAAGCAGCAGTACTTTTGTGCTGCATTTAAGTGGCCCTGAGTTATGATGATTGCTACTGAGCATGCTCAGACCTTGGACATCGTGAAATTTCAACCCATCTCCAATTCTGCAGAAAGAGACTCCAGCACTGCAGCAGCTGCCTATTCAGTTTACTTATACAAACGTAATATCAGCAATACTTGAGAGTAAAAGAAATGATAAATAAAAGTACAATTTTTCTAACGCATGATAGATTATTTATACTCTCTTCCTGGCTTCTCAGATTCTCATCCTTGCAAGCCCACCTAACCATACACACACACTCCTCACTCAAAACACCAACACATATTTAAATGATGACCTCATACTGAAAGTAGCCAATATAATTAAGAAAAGCATTTCCGATTTGAGTGCCATTTTTCAAAAATCATTATATTTGACAAGGTCACAAGGCAAGGTCTTCAAATATCTAGAGGCCAAATAATTTTGCAGTGATTGCTGTGGCACTCTGAATAAGTCTTTGTGTTTTTAATTAATAGGACTGAAACATGCAGAGATAAATGTAGTTTGACATAAATTGAAGAGACTCAGAAGCCTCCTAATCACATATGCTGCCCCCAACCAGTCCATTGCCATTTTATTGTGAAAGTACTAGGGAAAAAGGGAAAAAACAATTGGTTAACTATGCTATAACCTAAAATATGTCATACATTTAAAGATATTTCTCAAATTACAGCAGTGAGGTATAAAACAAGACTAGTCCTTTGAATAGTGAATCAAAATATTTGAATGTCATTTGTTTTAATTTAGCTCTTTTCACATGAAGAATCCAGAACACCTGCCAAATTAAAAACTCAAGGAATTCATTTTTATTTTAAATAAAATAGAAATATACTGATTTTACCATGGAGTAATTTTTATTATTTAGATCAAACTAAAATTCAGGCCAACATTTGAAATCTTGACTAAGCTGCATTTAAAAATTTATTATATGCTTTATATCATTATTAATTACACAGTTCTTTAAACTTTATTCTTAAAGAAAGGTATTCATAGAAAGTCAAAATAATATTTCTGATATTGCTCTAAATTGAGCTAATGAAGTAGGTGAATGATGGCTTTTAATGATCTGTTTCATTGAAATACGCTTTTATAAGGTGAAGCTGGTTGATTCCATGGGTGAGGAGAAACTTGAAAATTAATCTCCAAAACAAGGCCACAAAGAGGGAGGAATAAATTACATGCAACAGCAGCTTCTATTAATAGCTTGATCTGATAAAGATCAGTTACTAAAGTTTATCTTAATTGACATGTAATTTAATCCAAGTTTGTCATATTAAGAAACAAAGTGAATATTGTATCTGCTACTTAAGAATAAAGATTGAGGGGGCCTCCCTGGTGGCGCAGGTGGTTGAGAGTCCGCCTGCCGATGCAGGGGATACGGGTTCGTGCCCCGGTCTGGGAGGATCCCATGTGCCGCGGAGCGGCTGGGCCCGTGAGCCATGGCCGCTGAGCCTGCGCGTCCGGAGCCTGCGCGTCCGGAGCCTGTGCTCCGCAACGGGGGAGGCCACAACAGTGAGAGGCCCGCATACCGCAAAAAAAAATAAAATAAAAATAAAAATAAAGAATAAAGATTGAGGAAAAAAAGGAAACATCATCATTATTATAATGAATTAAATGTGGTTATTTTTGCAAGGATGCTTTTTGCTTGTGAAGATCTTAAAGACAGAAGGGCTTGCACTTTTCATGAGGCATTTCGAGCACCAAATTTAACAAAGAATACCATGGCAGTTCCTAAAGATGGAAATAACCCAGCTACAATACTACTTTCAGTGTAAGAATATACGTAACAATGGTGTTTGGGGAAAAACTGTGAAAGTTTGCTACTGTTAAAGTATAAATTAGATATCATTCTCAATAAATTTCTTTCCCTTTAGACATAGTGATATATTTACTAAGTATAATTTTCTTTTTTTATCAATTGAATTTCCCTGTATTCCTTTAAAATTTGTTTTATTTTTTACGATTCTTTCTGAGAAGTACAGGATACTCTACTGGAGCACCCACTCCCTTGTATGTAAGCATACATTCTTCTCACATTTACCAAGTAATAGAGTCATATTAAGCAAAGAGCAATTCTTTCTTATGTTGAAACAAGTTGGTGAGAATTTATTTGTGTGTAGAAGATGATACCATCAAAAATATTCTCAAATTGTACCAAGTAAAGTTTCATCATTTTTTTCAAAATATTTTTGAGCTAAAAAAAAAACAAAACAAGGAAGAGAGCATCCAAACCACTAAAGAAATCCATTATGATAATAAGCTCTAAATACTAAACTAAGATAAACATAAAACCAGAAAAAAATTGGATGCAGAAAGCAAGTCTACAGTTGCTCCCAAAGTCCACCACCTCAAATTCGGGAACATTCATTGTCTGTTCAGGTATTCTTCAGATGCAGGGTACATCAAGTTGATTGTGGCAAGTTAACACCAAGGTTGTTTTTCTGGTTACTGATGCTCAGTGACACCAGCAAAGTCAATCTGTATTCTCTGCTGGATAATTATCCTCCACTGCCCTTTACTGAAAATGCATTTATTGTTCTCTGGTATATCTTCCTTTACACAGACAGTTCTCAACCCTTGGCATTCTTAAATCTATTGCTATTTTTTTCCCAACATTTCTTTGTTACCAGACATTCAAAAACCAAATGTTTGTCTTATTTCCACATATGCTGCTTTAGGATGTGATTGTCTTTATATTTTTATATATCTCTCAAAACCATTTTCTCTGTTATGAATATTTCTCCTAGCTAGGTCATCCACAGCATGATTTGGTGTCTCCTTGGCAACCACATGGTCTTAACATTTCTCAGTATCCTATTTTACTCCCACTCATCACATTTCACTTTTTCTTTCTAATCATTTCTAATCATTAATCCTTGAAATATCTTCACCTAGTCCTTGTCGTTGCTTTTATATCCTCCATGTTAATTGTCCACATTCTCATGCGTATTCTACATCGCAGTCTTTTAATGGCATTGATTAATTAATTAATTAACTGATGTTTAAAATGAGACAGAGATCAGGTCATTTAAGCTATAGATAGATAAATCTCTCCTATAATTCCCATTGCTGCGTTATTAGGCTTTACAATTTCCAGTTGAAGTGGAAGATTGGTAAATGAGGGTGATGCTTGATGTTCCTATATCAAGGTTATATACCCTGTTTTGATCCAAGATACAAATCTGAAATTTAAACAGGCAGCCAGTTTTTATGAGTCTGCTCTACCCTGGAATTGAGCTGCTGTCTCTAACCAAAAGTTAGATAGTAGAGTGTTTTAAATAACAGGCTTTGAAATCACAGAAAATTGCTAAGTTTGAATCCTGGTTCTGCCTCTTACCAGATGTGTAATGTTGGACAAGATACACAAGCTCTCTTAACTAAAGTAGGAAAATAATATTCTCCTCATTGAGTGGTTGGAAAGATTCATCAAAATAATTTTATATATAGCAAGTAGTTAGAGCTTAATAAGTAGTAGCCTTTAATGAACAAGGCTTCCTAGCCACATAGGGTAATTTGAGGCCTCTATTTTGAGTATATTTAGTCCACATCCACTTACAGCTGATTTTCTAACTCCGCATTAGAGCACCTTATAGAAAACCAAGAAAACCCATTTTCTTCTCCTGCTTCGTTGGTTCAATAAACCCTAAAATGCATATGTTTTTCATTAACTTTCATGTAGCTCTAGAAACTAGCTTTACTAAGTACTTTTTTTAAATTTATTTTATTTTTTTTATTAGTTTCTGCTTTATAACAAAGTGAATCAGTCATACATATACATCTGTTCCCGAATCCCTTCCCTCTTGTGTCTCCCTCCCTCCCACCCTCCCTATCCCACCCCTCCAGGCAGTCACAAAGCACAGAGCTGATCTCCCTGTGCTATGCGGCTGCTTCCCACTATCTATCTGTCTTACGTTTGGTACTGTATATATGTCCATGCCTCTCTTTCGCTTTGTCACAGCTTACCCTTCCCCCTCCCCATATCCTCAAGTCCATTCTCAAGTAGGTCTGTGTCTTTATTCCTGTTTTACCCCTAGGTTCTTCATGACATTTTTTTTCTTAAATTCCATATATATGTGTTAGCATACGGTATTTGTCTTTCTCTTTCTGACTTACTTCACTCTGTATGACAGACTCTAGGTCTATCCACCTCATTACAAATAGCTCAGTTTCATTTCTTTTTATGGCTGAGTAATATTCCATTGTATATATGTGCCACATCTTCTTTATCCATTCATCCGATGATGGACACTTACGTTGTTTCCATCTCTGGGCTATTGTGAGTGGAGCTTCAGTGAACATTTTGGTACATGTCTCTTTTTGAATTATGGTTTTCTCAGGGTATATGCCTAGTAGTGGGATTGCTGGGTCATATGGTAGTTCTATTTGTAGTTTTTTAAGGAACCTCCATACTGTTCTCCATAGTGGCTGTACCAATTCACATTCCCACCAGCAGTGCAAGAGTGTTCCCTTTTCTCCACACCCTCTCCAGCATTTATTGTTTCTAGATTTCTTGATGATGGCCATTCTGACTGGTGTGAGATGATATCTCATTGTAGTTTTGATTTGCATTTCTCTAATGATTAGTGATGTTGAGCATTCTTTCATGTGTTTGTTGGCAGTCTGTATATCTTCTTTGGAGAAATGCCTATTGAAGTCTTCTGCCCATTTTTGGATTGGGTTGTTTGTGTTTTTTTTTTTGCTATTGAGCTGCATGAGCTGTTTATAAATTTTGGAGATTAATCCTTTGTCAGTTGCTTCATTTGCAAATATTTTCTCCCATTCTGAGGGTTGTCTTTTGGTCTTGTTTATGGTTTCCTTTGCTGTGCAAAAGCTTTTAAGTTTCATTAGGTCCCATTTGTTTATCTTTGTTTTTATTTCCATTTCTCTAGGAGGTGGGTCCAAAAAGATGTTGCTGTGATTTATGTCATAGAGTGTTCTGCCTATGTTTTCCTCTAAGAGTTTGATAGTTTCTGGCCTTACATTTAGGTCTTTAATCCATTTTAAGCTTATTTTTGTGTATGGTGTTAGGGAATGATCTAATCTCATACTTTTACATGTCCCTGTCCAGTTTTCCCAGCACCACTTATTGAAAAGGCTGTCTTTTCTCCACTGTACTTTCCTGCCTCCTTTATCAAAGATAAGTTGACCATATGAGAGTGGGTTTATCTCTGGGCTTTCTATCCTGTTCCATTGATCTATCTTTCTGTTTTTGTGCCAGTACCACACTGTCTTGATTACTGTAGCTTTGTAGTATAGTCTGAAGTCAGGGAACCTGATTCCTCCAGCTCCGTTTTTCGTTCTCAAGATCGCTTTGGCTATTTGGGGCCTTTTGTTTTTCCAAATAAATTTTGAAATTTTTTGTTCTAGTTCTGTGAAAAATGCCAGTGGTAGTTTGATAGGGATTGCATTGAATCTGTAGATTGCTTTGGGTAGTAGAGTCATTTTCACAATATTGATTCTTCCCATCCAGGAGCATGGTATATCTCTCCATCTATTTGTATCATCTTTAATTTCTTTCATCAGTGTCTTATAATTTTCTGCATACAGGTCTTTTGTCTCCTTAGGTAGGTTTATTCCTAGATATTTTATTCTTTTTGTTGCAATGGTAAATGGGAGTGTTTTCTTGATTTCACTTTCAGATTTTTCATCATTAGTGTATAGGAATGCCACAGATTTCTGTACATTAATTTTGTATCCTGCTACTTTACCAAATTCATTGATTAGCTCTAGTAGTTTTCTGGTAGCATATTTAGGATTCTCTATGTATAGTATCATGTCATCTGCAAACAGTGACAGCTTTACTTCTTCTTTTCCAATTTGGATTCCTTTTACTTCCTTTTCTTCTCTGATTGCTGTGGCTAAAACTTCCAAAACTAAGTTGAAAAAGAGTGGTGAGAGTGGGCAGCCTTGTCTTGTTCCTGATCTTAGTGGAAATGGTTTCAGTTTTTCACCATTGAGGACAATGTTGGCTGTGGGTTTGTCATATATGGCCTTTATTATGTTGAGGAAAGTTCCCTCTATGCCTACTTTCTGCAGGGTTTTAATCATAAATGGGTGTTGAATTTTGTCAAAAGCTTTCTCTGCATCTATTGAGATGATCATATGGTTTTTCTCCTTCAATTTGTTAATATGGTGTATCACATTGATTGATTTGCGTATATTGAAGAATCCTTGCATTCCTGGAATAAACCCCACTTGATCATGGTGGATGATCCTTTTAATGTGCTCTTGGATTCTGTTTGCTAGTATGTTGTTGAGGATTTTTGCATCTATGTTCATCAGTGATATTGGCCTGTAGTTTTCTTTCTTTGTGACATCCTTGCCTGGTTTTGGTATCAAGGTGATGGTGGCCTCATAGAATGAGTTTGGGAGTGCTCCTCCCTCTGCTATATTTTGGAAGAGTTTGAGAAGGATAGGTGTTAACTCTTCTCTAAATGTTTGATAGAATTCACCTGTGAAGCCATCTGGTCCTGGGCTTTTGTTTGTTGGAAGATTTTTAATCACAGTTTCAATTTCAGTGCTTGTGATTGGTCTATTCATATTTTCTATTTCTTCCTGATTCAGTCTTGGCAGGTTGTGCATTTCTAAGAATTTGTCCATTTCTTCCAGGTTGTCCATTTTATTGGCATAGAGTTGCTTGTAGTAATCTTTCATGATCCTTTGTATTTCTGCAGTCAGTTGTTACTTCTCCTTTTTCATTTCTAATTCTATTGATTTGAGTCTTCTCCCTTTTTTTCTTGATGAGTCTGGCTAATGGTTTATCAATTTTGTTTATCTTCTCAAAGAAACAGCTTTTAGTTTTATTGATCTTTGCTATCATTTCCTTCATTTCTTTTTCATTTATTTCTGATCTGATTTTTATGATTTCTTTCCTTCTGCTAACTTTAGGGGTTTTTTTGTTCTTCTTTCTTTAATTGCTTTAGGTGCAAGGTCAGGTTGTTTACTCGAGATGTTTCCTGTTTCTTAAGGTGGGACTGTATTGCTATAAACTTCCCCCTTAGAACTGCTTTTGCTGCATCCCATAGGTTTTGGGTCATCGTGTCTCCATTGTCATTTGTTTCTAGGTATTTTTTTTATTTCCTCTTTGATTTCTTCAGTGATCACTTCGTTATTGAGTAGTGTATTGTTTAGCCTCCATGTGTTTGTATTTTTTACAGATCTTTTCCTGTAATTGATGCCTAGTCTCATAGCATTGTGGTCGGAAAAGATACTTGATACAATTTCAATTTTCTTAAATTTATCAAGGCTTGATTTGTGACCCAAGATATGATCTATCCTGGAGAATGTTCCATGAGTACTTGAGAAAAATGTGTATTCTGTTGTTTTTGGATGGAATGTCCTATAAATATCAATTAAGTCCATCTTGTTTAATGTATCATTTAAAGCTTGTGTTTCCTTATTTATTTTCATTTTGGATGATCTGTCCATTGGTGAAAGTGGGGTGTTAAAGTCCCCTACTATGAGTGTGTTACTGTCGATTTCCCCTTTTATGGCTGTTTGTATTTGCCTTATGTATTGAGGTGCTCCTATGTTGGGTGCATAAATATTTACAATTGTTATATCTCCTTGGATCGATCCCTTTATCATTATGTAGTGTCCTTCTTTGTCTCTTCTAATAGTCTTTATTTTAAAGTCTATTTTGTCTGATATAAGAATTGCTACTCCAGCTTTCTTTTGCTTTCCATTTGCATGGAATATCTTTTTCCATCCCCTTACTTTCAGTCTCTATGTGTCTCTAGGTCTGAAGTAGGTCTCTTGTAGACAGCATATATATGGGTCTTGTTTTTGTATCCATTCAGCCACTCTGTGTCTTTTGCTGGGAGCATTTAGTCCATTTACATTTAAGGTAATTATCGATATGTATGTTCCTATTCCCATTTCCTTAATTGTTTTGGGTTCGTTATTGTAGGTATTTTCCTTCTGTTGTGTTTCTTGCCTAGAGAAGTTCCTTTAGCATTTGTTGTAAAGCTGGTTTGGTGGTGCTGAACTCTCTCAGCTTTTGCTTGTCTGTAAAGGTTTTAATTTCTCCATCAAATCTGAATGAGATCCTTGCTGGGTAGAGTAGTCTTGGTTGCAGGTTTTTCTCCTTCATCACTTTAATTATGTCCTGCCACTCCCTTCTGGCTTGTAGAGTTTCTGCTGAGAGATCAGCTGTTAACCTGATGGGGATACCCTTGTGTGTTATTTGTTGTTTTTCCCTTGCTGCTTTTAATATGATTTCTTTGTGTTTATTTTTTGACAGTTTGATTAATATGTGTCTTGGTGTATTTCTCCTTGGATTTATTCTGTATGGGACTCTCTGTGCCTCCTGGACTTAACTATTTCCTTTCCTATATTAGGGAAGTTTTCAACTATAATCTCTTCAAATATTTTCTCAGTCACTTTCTTTTTCTCTTCTTCTTCTGGAACCCCTATAATTCGAATGTTGGTGCATTTAATGTTGTCCCAGAGGTCTCTGAGACTGTCCTCTGTTCTTTTCATTCTTTTTTCTTTATTTTGCTCTGCAGCAGTTATTTCCACTATTTTATCTTCCACCTCACTTATCCGTTCTTCTGCCTCAGTTATTCTGCTACTGATCCCATCTAGAGTATTTTTCATTTCATTTATTGTGTTTTTAATCGATGCTTGATTCATCTTTAGTTCTTCTAGGTCCTTGTTAACTGTTTCTTGCATTTTGTCTATTCTATTTCCAAGATTTTGGATCTTGGAAATAGAATCTTGGATCAGCTTTACTATCATTATTCTGAATTCTTTTTCAGGTGGACTGCCTATTTCCTCTTCATTTGTTAGGTCTGGTGGGTTTTTATCTTGCTCCTTCACCTGCTGTGTGTTTTTCTGTCTTCTCATTTTGCTTATCTTACTGTGTTTGGTGTCTCCTTTTTGCAGGCTGCAGGTTCGTAGTTCCCGTTGTTTTTGGTGTCTGTCCCCAGTGGCTAAGGGTGGTTCAGTAGGTTGTGTAGGCTTCCTGGTGGAGGGGACTAGTGCCTGTGTTATGGTGGATGAGGCTGGATCTTGTCTTTCTGGTGGACAGTTCCACGTCTGGTGGTGTATTTTGGGGTGTCTGTGGACGTTTTTTGATTTTAGGCAGCCTCTCTGCTAATGGGTGGGGTTGTGTTCCTGTCTTGCTAGTTGTTTGGCATAGGGTGTCCAGCACTGTAGCCTGCTGGTCATTGAGTGAAGCTGGGTGCTGGTGTTGAGATGGAGATTTCTGGAAGATTTTCGCCATTTGATATTATGTGGAGCTGGGAGGTCTCTTGTGGACCAGTGTCCTGAAGTTGGCTCTCCCACCTCAGAGGCACAGCACTGACTCCTGACTGCAGCACCAAGAATCTCCTCAATTTGGGATGATTCGTTGTCTATTCATGTATTCCACAGATGCAGGGTACATCAAGTTGATTGTGGAGCTTTAATCAGCTGCTTCTGAGGCTGCTGGGAGAGATTTCCCTTTCTCTTCTTTGTTCTCACAGCTCCCGGGTCTCAGATTTGGATTTGGCCCCACCTCTCCATGTAGGTCGCCAGAGGGCGTCTGTTCTTCGCTCAGACAGGACAGGGTTAAAGGAGCAGCCGCTTCGGGGACTCTGGCTCACTCAGGCCAGGGGGCAGGGAGGGGAAAGGAGTGCGGGACGAGCCTGCAGCGGCAGAGGCCGGCGTGACGTTGCACCAGCCCAAGGCGCGCCGTGCGTTCTCCCAGGGAAGCCATCCCTGGGTCCCGGGACCCCGGCAGTGATGGGCTGCACAGGCCCCCCGGAAGGGGGGCGTTCACAGTGACCTGCGGTCGCACACAGGCCTCGCGGCGGTGGCAGCAGCCCCAGCGTCCCACGCCCATCTCTGGGGTCCGCGCTTTCACCTGCGGCTCGCGCCCGTCTCTGGTGCTCCTCCAAGCAGTGCTCTTAATCCCCTCTCCTCGCTCACCAGGAAACAAAGAGGGAGGAAAAAGTCTCCTGCCTCTTCGGCAGGTCCAAACTTTTTCCCGGACTCCCTCCCGGCTAGCTGTGGCGGATTAGCCCCTTCAGGCTGTGTTCACGCTGCCAACCCCAGTCCTCTCCCTGCGCTTCGACTGAAGCCTGAGCCTCAGCTCCCAGCGCCGCCCACCCCGGCGGGCGAGCAGACAAGCCTCTCGGGCTGGTGTGTGCCATTTGGCACCGATCCTCTGTGCGGGAATCTCTCCGCTTTGCCCTACCCAGGTACTTGGGGAGCTTCTTGCCTTTTGGGAGGTCTGAGGTCTTCTGCCAGCATACAGTAGGTGTTCTGTAGGAGTTCTTCCATGTGTAGCTGTATTTCTGGTGTATCTCTGCAGTTGGTGTTAATACTTCAAAGGAGGCTATTTAGTGTGGTGTAGCAGTGGTACAGCATTATCTTGCCACGTTCTAGAACATGCATTTAGAAGCAGGCTCTTCTTGGCCCTCGTCTACGGTCCTCAAGCCACCACACGTCAGCCACTTCCGCGCCCTCAGAGTTTCCCAGCTGTGCCCCCTCAGAGTTTCCCAGCGGTGCCCACTAAGTACTTTATATTTCAGTATCTTTTACCTGAAGAGAGAGAGGAAAAAAAACTATATACAGCATCTGAAAGTAAGCATATAGAAATACATCTTTTGTTGCAGTGGTTTTTTCATTAGTTTATTTTTAGTTTCTCTTGTGTTAAAAATTTTGCAATTTTCACACAGACCTAGAAGAAAGAGAATCATGCATTATGTCACCTATGTTTGCATAGGTGATTTCATGTACTGTTATGCTTTCTGCAGTCATGAGTTTTCTACAGTATAATTCTTAACTTCACTGGACGTTGGAACTTTCCCTGCTAACATTACTTCACAGTTGTGGGGTAGATACATCATAACACGGAGGAGTGTGTGTGAATGGAGGGGACATATCCCCAGTCCCCTGACTCCTGTCTGGCTACTGACTGCCCACACTTCTTCACTAACTCTCCAACTCTTCTCTTTCTTCTCTTGCTGAGTATACACATAGCTGAAATAATATTAGATTTAATTTTATTTTAGATTTATATCATTATCTTCAGAAACTGATTGATCCATTGTTTTGAAGTATCAGTCCTCTAAAAGAATATGTCATAATCTGTGTTATTTTTTCTTCCAGTTACAAATGAATATATAACTTTGTGCTCTGTGTGTAGACATAACAGGATTTCACCACACCCATTCCTTTCGTATTAACATGTTGTATATTTCTGTTTTCTTCTGTCTTCATTGGATAATGCCTGTTAATGTTTTCTTGAAAGAACTGGTGCCAGGGTTAATTTTTTCAGGCTGCTGTCCCAAACCTGGAATTTTGTGAAAAGCTTAGCCTTTAACCTATTATGCATGGCTTTTGTAAGTCTTATTCTAATCACCTACATGCATTCTACATTGATTGTCTTAACTGAAATTGCATCAGTTAAGGGCATAATGTTGTGACTTTAATTTTTTCTGCCCTTATTCTACTTTCAGTATGCAGTTAAAAAAAGAATTTTTTTAACATCTTTACTGGAGTGTAATTGCTTTACAATGTTGTGTTAGTTTCTGCTGTATAACAAAGTGAATCAGTTATATGTAAACATATGTCCCCATATCCCTTCCCTCTTGCATCTCCCTCCCACCCTCCCTATCCCACGTCTCTAGGTGGTCACAGAGCACCGAGCTGATCTCCCTGTGCTATGCAGCTGCTTCCCACTAGCTATCTGTTTTACATTTGCTAATATATATATGTCAATGCTACTCTTTCACTTCGTCCCATCCCAGCTTACACTTCCCCCTCCCCATGTCCTCAAGTCCATTCTCTGTGTCTGCATCTTTATTCCCGTCCTGCTCCTAGGTTCATCAGAACCATTTTTTTTTTTTTAGATTCCATATATATGTGTTAGCATACGGTATTTGTTTTCCTCTTTCTGACTTACTTCACTCTGTATGACAGACCCTGGGTCCATCCCCCTCACTACAAATAACTCAATTTCGTTTCTTTTTTATGGCTGAGTAATATTCCATTGTATATATGTGCCACATCTTCTTTATCCATTCATCTGTCGATGGACACTTAGGTTGCTTCCATGTCCTGGCTATTGTAAATAGAGCTGCAATGAACATTGTGGTACATGACTGTTTTTGAATTATGGTTTTCTCAGGGTATATGCCCAGTAGTGGGATTGCTGGGTCATACGGTAGTTCTATTTTTAGTTTTTTAAGGAACCTCCCTACTGTTCTCCAGAGTGGCTGTATCAGTTTATATTCCCACCAACAGTGCAAGAGGGTTTCCTTTTCCCCACACCCTCTCCAGCATTTTTTCTCTGTAGATTTTTTGATAATGGCCATTCTGACTGGTGTGAGGTGATACCTTATTGTAGTTTTGATTTGCATTTCTCTAATGATTAGTGACGTTGAGCAGCCTTTCAAGTGTTTGGTGGCAATCAGTATGTCTTCTTTGGAGAAATGTGTATTTAGGTCTTCTGCCCATTTCTGTGTTGGGTTGTTTGTTTTCTGATATTGAGCTGCATGACCTGCTTGTATATTTGGAGATTAATCCTTTGTCAGTTGCTTCATTTGCAATTTTTTTCTCCCATTCTGAGGGTTGTCTTTTCATCTTGTTTATGGTTTCCTTTGCTGTGCAAAAGCTTTTAAGTTTCATTAGGACCCATTTGTTTCTTTTTGTTTTTATTTCCATTTCTCTAGGAGGTAGGTCAAAAAGGATCTTGCTGTGATTTATGTCATAGAGTGTTCTGCCTATGTTTTCCTCTAAGACTTTTATAGTATCTGGCCTTACATTTAGGTCTTTAATCCATTTTGAGTTTATTTTTGTGTACGGTGTTAGGGAGTGTTCTAATTTCATTATTTTACATGTAGCTGTCTAGTTTTCCCAGCACCACTTATTAAAGATGCTGTCTTTTCTCCATTGTATATTCTTGACTCCTCTATAAAAGATAAGGTGCATGGGTTTATCTCTCGGCTTTCTATTCGGTTCCACTGACCTCTATTTCTGTTTTTGTGCCAGTACCATACTGTCTTGATTAATGTAGCTTTGTAGTACAGTCTGAAGTCTGGGAGCCTGATTCTTCCAGCACCGTATTTCTTTCTCAATATTGCTTTGGCTATTTGGGGTCTTTTGTGTTTCCATACAAATTGTAAAATTTTTTTTCTAGTTCTGTGAAAAATGCTATTGGTAGCTTGATAGGGATTGTATTGAATCTGTAGATTGCCTTGGGTAGTGCAGTCATTTTCACAATATTGATTCTTCCAATCTAAGAACATGGCATATCTGTCCATCTGTTTGTACCATCTTAAATTTCTTTCATCAGTGTCTTATAGTTTTCTGCATACAGGTCTTTTGTCTCCTTAGGAAGGTATATTCCTAGGTATTTTATTCTTTTTCTTGCAATGGTAAATGGGAGTGTTTCCTTAATTTCTCGTTCAGATTTTTCATCACTAGTGTATAGGAATGCAAGAGATTTCTGTGCATTAATTTTGTATCCTGCTACCAGGTTCATTGATTAGCTCTAGTAGTTTTCTTTTAGCTTTTGCCTGTCTGTAAAGGTTTTAATTTCTCTGTCAAATCTGAAAGAGATCCTTGCTGGGTAGAGTCATCTTGGTTGTAGGTTTTTCCCTTTCATCACTTTATATATGACCTGTCACTCCCTTCTGGCTTGCAGAGTTTCTGCTGAAAGATCAGCTGTTAACCTTATGGGGTTTCCCTTGTATGTTATTTGTTGCTTTTCCCTTGCTGCTTTTAATATGTTTTCTTTGAATTTAATTTTTGATAGTTTGATTAATATGTGTTTTGGCATTTTTCTCCTTGGATTTATCCTGTATGGCACTCTCTGTGCTTCCTGGACTTGACTGACTAGTTCCTTTCCCATTAGGGAAAGTTTTCAACTATAATCTCTTCAAGTATTTTCTCAGTCCCTTTCTTTTTCTCTTCTTATTCCGGGACCCTTATCATTTGCATGTTGGTGCATTTAGTGTTGTCCCAGAAGTCTATGACACTATCCTCAATTCTTTACATTCTTTTTTCTTTTTTCTGCTCTGTGGCAGTTATTTCCACTCTTTAATTCCAGGTCACTTATCCATTCTTCTGCCTCAGTTATTCTGCTATTGATTCCTTCTAGAGAATTTTAAATTTCATTTATTGTGTTGTTTATCATTGTTTGTTTGCTCTTTTGGTCTTTTAGTTGCTTGTTAAACATTTGTAGTATTTTCTCCATTTTATTTCCGAGATTTTGGATCATCTTTACTATCATTATTCTGAATTCTTTTTCAGGCAGACTGCCTATTTCTTCTTCTTCTTTTTTTTGTCTGGTGGGTTTTTACCTTGCTCCTTCATCTGCTGCACATTTCTCTATTTTCTCATTGTGTTTAACTTACTATGTTTGGGGTCTCCTTTTCTCAGGCTGCATGTTCATAGTTCCCAATATTTTTGGTGTCTGCCCCTTGTGGATGAGTTTGGTTCAGTGGCTTGTGTAGGCTTCCTGGTGGACGGGACTGGTGCCTGTGTTCTGGTGGGTGGGCCTATATCTTGTCCTTCCGGTGGGCAGGGCCACATCTGGTGGTGTGTTTTGGGATGTCTGTGAACTTAGTATGACTTTAGGCAGCCTCTCTGCTAATGGGTGGGGTTGTGTTCCTGTCTTGCTAGTTGTTTGGCATGGGCCTTCCAGCACTGGAGCTTGCTGGCTGTTAGATGGAGCTGGGTCTTAGTATTGAGATGAAAATCTCTGGGAGAGCTCTCGCCGATTGATATTACGTGGGGCCAGGAGGTTTCTGGTGGTTCAGTGTCCTCTTCTCGGCCCTCCCACCTCAGAGGCTCAGGCCCAACACCTGGCCCGTGCACCAAGACCCTGCCAGCCACATGGCTCAAAAGAAAAGGAAGAAAGCTTAAAAATAAAAAAAGAGAAACTGACAGAACCCTCGGAGAAATGGTGAAAGGAAACCCGTACAGACAAAATCACACAAAGAAGCATACACATACAGAGTCGGAAAAAGAGAAAAAGAAAGAAAAAAAAAATATATATATATATATTAAAAAAAAAAACAAGGAAGATAGCATCCAAACCACTAAAGAAATCCATTATGATAATAAGCTCTAAATACTAAGATAAACATAAAACCAGAAACAAATTAGATGCAGAAAGCAAGTTGCTCCCAAAGTCCACCACCTCAAATTTGGGCACATTTGTTGTCTGTTCAGGTGTTCTTCAGATTCAGGGTACATCAAGTTGATTGTGCAGATTTAATCTGCTGCTCTTGAGACTGCACGGAGAAATTTCCCTTTCTCTTCTTTGTTTGCACAGCTCCTGGCATTCAGCTTTGGTTTTGGCCCCGCCTCTGTGTGTAGGCTGCCCTCAGTAGTCTGTTCCCCACCCAGAAAGGAGGGGGTTAAAGCAACAGCTGATTAGGACTCTCTTGCTAACTCAGGCTGGGGGGAAGGGTTGTACGGTAGTCATAATTGGAATGTGGAGTGAGCCTGAGGTTTCAGAGGCTGGCTTCACGTTGCAACAGCCTGAGGCGTGCCATGTGTTCTCCCAGGGAAGTTGTCCCTGGATCACAGGACCCTGGCAGTGGCGGGCTGCACAGGCTCCCTGAGGGGGTGTGGATAGTGACCTGTGCTTGCACATAGGCTTCTTGGTGACAATGGCCACAGCTTTAGCAGCTCGTGTCTGTCTCTGGTGTCTGAGCTGATAGCCGCAGTTCGAACCCATCTCTGGAGCTTCGTTAGGCAGTGCTCTGCCTTCTGTGGGCACACTGGGAAGGAATCCCTTCTCCTCATGTACCCCGAAACAAACGTCTCTTGCTTCTCCGGCAGGTCCAGACTTTTTCCCGGATTCCCTCCTGACTAGCTCTGGCGCACTAGCCCACTTCAGGCTGTCTTCACGCAGCCAATCCTAGTTCTCTCCCTGGGGTCTGACCTCCGAAGCTGAGCCTCAGCTCCCAGCGCCCACCCACCCTGGCAGGTGAGGAGACAAGCCTTTCAGGCTAGTGAGTGCTGGTCAGCACTGATCCTTTCTGCAGGGATCTCTCCACTTTGTCCCCTGCACCCCTGTTGCTGTGCTCTCTTCCATGGCTCTGAAGCTCCCCCCTCTGCCACCCGCAGTCGCCACCCACGAAGGGGCTTCCTAGTGTGTGGAAACTTTTCCTCCTTCACAGCTGCCTCCCAGAGGTGAGGTTCCCATCCCTATTCTTTTGTCTCTGTTTTTGCTTTTTTCTTTTGCCCTACTCAGGTACGTGGGCAGTTTCTTGACTTTTGGGAAGTGTGAGGTCTTCTGCCAGCGTTCAGTAGGTGTTCTGTAGGAGTTGTTCCACATGTAGATGTATTTTTGATGTATTTATGGGGAGGAAGGTGATCTCCATGTCTTATTCCTCTGCCATCTTGAAGGTCTCTGGAGTTAAAATTTTATCAGGCACATATCTTTCTACAACTGAGGGACCTTTTTTTTTTCTCTCTCTTGTTTGTTCTTTCCTGAACCAAATATAAATGACTAAAAACTCTACAAATGCCTTTTGACCAGCAATTCCATCTACATATAGGAGTACATACAAAATAAGAATGATAAATATTTTGCAATAAGAGTGTTCACTGTAGCTTTGGTAATAATGACAAAATGTGTAAGCAACCTAAGTGACAATTCAGGTGGACTGATTAAATAAATTCAAGTATAACAATATAATGTGATAATATGTAGCCATTAAAATAAAAAATAATGAGCATTGGTATATACTAGGCACAGTGCTAAGTATTGTATGCATAATCCCATTAGTTTATACATCAGTCCTATCAGGCAGGTACTTTGATTATTTATAAGGCAGTTAAATCTTAGAGAAGTTGAGTGAGCAAGAGCATAAAAGTAGTAAGCAGCAGAATTTAATTCCAGAATTTCTGACTTCAGAGCTCAGGGTCTTGACTTGTAGTCTGTCTTGAATTTGTAATAGAGGGAAAAATATTCATGATATATAAGATTTATTTCATGCAATAAAAAGGATCTTTATTTTTATTTTAATTATTTATATTTTCTATGCCCACATATTACATAAATTACTGTATAATAAAATAGTACACACTGAATTAAAAGTATGAAAAAAACACACAAAATATTGTTTAATAGAAATTTATATGTAAATATAAAATACTTCCCCTAACTATTCTCTTTAAAGTCATGATGTTTTTAAATTCTTTTCAAAACAGATATTCTTTGTAATATGGTCAAAGGGCTCAGTGCCATGAATGTAGTTTTCCATTTCCATTTCTGTTCAACACTATAAATATTTATCATTCTTATCGACTATGTCCCCCGTTTTATAACAATCAGTTAGACACCTCTTTGGACATACATCAAGTACACTTTCTGCTTTAAAGCAAACAAAGTAAAATGTATCCTCCAGGGTTATTTTCTCTTGACCATAACTGGACTCAGTAACCACTCTTTCTTTTCAAAATTCACTGTAATTATCCTTCAGGTACATTTTATAGGTACACTCTAACCAATTAAGTGATAATGATATTTTTATTGAGCATTCCTATATGTATTTGTTTAATTGAGATCTTTCTTACAAAAGTGAATAGAAATAACCTAGAACTGATATAGAGGGCCTTCAAGATGGCAGAGGAGTAAGACGTGGAGATCACCTTCCTCCACACAGATAGATCAACAGTACATCTACATGTGGAACAACTCCTACAGAACACGTACTGAATGCTGGCAGAAGACCTCAGACTTCCCAAAAGGCAAGAAACTCCCCACGTACCTGGGAAGGGCAAAAGAAAAAAGCGAAAACAGAGACAAAAGAATAAGGATGGGACCTGCACTTCTGGGAGGGAGCTGTGATGGAGGAAAAGTTTCCACACATTATGAAGCCCTTTCACTGGTGGAAACCGGGGATGGGGGGGTGAGCTTCAGAGCCACCGAGGAGAGCGCAGCAACAGGAGTGCAGAGAGCAATGCAGAGAGATTCCCACACAGAGGATCAGTGCTGACCAGCACTCACCAGGCTGAGAGGCTTGTCTGCTCACCTGCCGGAGCGGGTGGGGGCTGAGAGCTGAGGCTTGGGTTTCGGAGGTCAGATCCCAGGGAGAGGACTGGGGTTGGCTGTGTGAACACATCCTGAAGGGGACTACTATGCCACAGCTAGCTGGGAGGGAATCTGGGAAAATGTTTGAAAATGCCTAAGGTCAAGAGACCATTGTTTTGGGGTGTGTGAGGAGAGGAGATTCAGAGCACCTCATAAATGAGCTTCAGAGACAGGCACAAGCTGCTGAGATCAGCGCGGACACCAGAGAAGGGCATGAAATGCTAAGGCTGCTGCTGCAGCCACCCAGAATCCTGTGTGAAAGCACAGGTCAGTATCCACACCTCCCTTCCTGGGTGCCTGTGCAGCCCGCCACTGCCAGGGTCCCATGATCCAGGGACAACTTCCCCGGGAGAACACACATGCCTCAGGCATGCCTCAGGCTTTTGCAATGTCATGCTGTCCTCTGATGATGCAGGCTTGCCCCGTATTCCATACCCCTCCATCCCCCCAACTTGAGTGAGCCAGAGCCCCCTAATCAGCCGCTCCTTTAATCCCCTCCTGTGTGAATGAAGAACAGATGCCAGAGAGCAAAATGTATGCAAAGGCGGGGCCAAATACATAGCTGAAACCCAGGAGCTGTGCAAACAAACAAGAGAAAGGGAAATTTCTCTATGCAGCCGCATGAGCAGTGGATTAAATCCCCACAATCAACTTGAGATACCCTGCATCTGTTGAATACCTGAATAGACAACGAATCATCCCAAAATTGAGGGGGTGGATTTTGGGAACAACTGTAGACTTGGGCTTAACTGTATGTGACGGACTATATTCTGATTTTTATGTTCATCTTAGGATACTTTTTAGTGCTTGTTATTATTGGTGGCTTTGTTGAATGGTTTGGTTGCTCTCCTTATTTTTTAAATTACTTTTCTATTTTAATATTTTTTTAATAAGTTTATTTTATTTTTTTCTTTCATTTTCTTCTCCCTTGTCTTCTGAGCTGTGCAGCTGGCAGGGTCTTGGTGCTCCAGCTTGGTGTCAGGCCTGAGGCTCTGAAGTGGGACAGCTGCATTCAGGACATTGGACCACCAGAGACCTCCGGGCCCCACATAATATCAATCAGTGAGAGCTCTCAGATCTCCTTCTCAATGCTAAGACCCAGATCCACTCAACGACCAGCAAGCTCCAGTGCTGGACACCCCCTGCCAAACAACTAGCAAGACAGGAACACAACACCACCCATTAGCAGAGAGGCTGCCTAAAGTCACACTAAGCTCACAGACACCCCAAAACACACCACTGGACGTGGTCCTGCCAACCAGAAAGACAGGATCCAGCGTCCTCCACAAGAACACAGGCACTAGTCCTCTCCACCAGGAAGCCATCACAACCCACTGAATGAAACTTACCCACTGGGAGCAGACACCAAAAACAATGGGAGCTATGAACCTGCAGCCTGTGCAAAGGAGACCACAAACACAGTAAGTTAAGTAAAATGAGAAGACAGAGAAACACACAGCAGATGAAGGAGCAAGGTAAAAACCCACCAGGCCAAACTAATGAAGAGGAAATAGGCAGACTTCCTGAAAAAGAATTCAGAGTAATGATAGTAAAGATGATCCAAAATCTTGGAAACAGAATGGAGAAAATACAAGAAACGTTTAACAAGGACCTAGAAGAACTAAAGAGCAAACAAACAATGAGGAACAACACAACAAATTGATATCAAAAATTCTCTACAAGGAATCAATAGCAGAATAACTGAGGCAGAAGAACGGATGAGAGAGCTGGAAGATAAAACAGTGGAAATAACTACTGCAGAGAAGAATAAAGAAGAAAGAATGAAAAGAATTGAGGATAGTCTCAGAGACCTCTGGGACAACATTAAACACACCAACATTCGACTGATAGGATTCCCAGAAGAAGAAGATGAAAAGAAAGGGACTGAGAAAATATTTGAAGAGATTATAGTTGAAATCTTCCCTAATATGGGAAAGGAAATAGTCAAGTCCAGGAAGCACAGAGAGTCCCATACAGGATAAATCCAAGGAGAAACATGCCAAGACACATAATGATCAAACTATCGAAAATTAAATTCAAAGAAAAAGTATTTAAAGCAGAAAGGGAAAAACAACAAATAACATACAAGGAAATCCCCATAAGGTTAACAGCTGATCTTTCAGCAGAAACTCTGCAAGCCAGAAGGGAGTGGCAGGTCATCCTTAAAGTGATGAAAGGGAAAAACCTACAACCAAGATGACTCTACCCAGCAAGGATCTCATTCAAATTTGACAGAGAAATTAAAACCTTTAGAGACAAGCAAAAGTTGAGAGAATTCAGCAACACCAAACCAGCTTTACAACAAATGCTAAAGGAAATTCTCTAGGCAGGAAGCACAAGAGAAGGAAAAGACCTTCAATAACAAACCCAAAACAATTAAGAAAATGGTCATAGGAACATACCTAATGATAACATCCTTAAATGTAAATGAATTAATTGCTCCAACCAAAAGACATAGACCGGCTGAATGGATACAAAGACAAGATCTGTATATATGCTGTCAACAAGAGACCCACTTCAGACCTAGGGACACATACAGACTGAAAGTGAGGGGATGGAAAGAGATATTCCATGCAAATGGAAATCAAAAGACAGCTGGAGTAGCACTTCTCATTTCAGACAAAATAGACTTTAAAATAAAGATTATTACAAGAGACAAAGAAGGACACTACAAAATGATCAAGGGATCAATCAAAGAAAAAATATAACAATTGTAAATATTTATGCACCCAACATAGAAGCACCTCAATACATAAGGTAAATGCTAACAGCCTTAAAAGGGGAAAACAACAGTAACACAATAATATTAGGGGACTTTAATACCCCACTTTCACCAATGGACAGATCATCCGAAATGAAAATAAACAAGGAAACACAAGCTTTAAATGATACATTAAACAAGACGCACTTAATATTTATAGGACATTGCAACCAAAAACAACAGAATACACTTTCTTCTCCAATGCAGATGGAACATTCTCCAGAATAGATCATATCTTGGGTCACAAATCAAGCCTTGGTAAATTTAAGAAAATTGAAATTGTATCAAGTTTCTTTTCTGATCAAATGCTATGAGACTAGGTATCAATTACCGGGAAAAAAAATGTAAAAAATACAAACAAATGGATGCTAAACAATGCGCTACTAAATAACCAAGAGACCACTGAAGAAATCAAAGAGGAAAACAAAAAATACCTAGAAACAAATGACAATGAAAACAGGACTATCCAAAACCTATGGGATGCAGCAAAAGCAGTTCTAAGAGGGAAGATTATAGCAGTACAATCCTACCTGAAAAAAACAAGAAAAATCTCAAATAAACAACCTAACCTCACATCTAAAGCAATTAGAGAAAGAAAAACCAAAAAAACCCAAAGTTAGCAGAAGGAAAGAAATCATAAATATCAGATCAGAAATAAATGAAAAAGAAATAAAGGAAACAATAACATAGATGAGTAAAACTGAAAACTGGTTCTTTGAGAAGATAAACAAAATTGATAAACCATTAGCCAGACTCATCAAGAAAAAAGGGAAAAGACTCAAATCAACAGAATTAGAAATGAGAAAGTAGAAGTAACAACTGACAGTGCAGAAATACAAAGGCTCACAAGAGACTACTACAAGCAACTATATGCCAATAAAATGGACAACCTGGAATAAATGGACAAATTCTTAGAAAAGTACAACCTTCTGAGACTGAATCAGGAAGAAATACAAAATACAAACAGACCAATCACAAGCACTGAAAATGAAACAGTGATTAAAAATTTTCCAACAAACAAAATCCCAGGACCAGATGGCTTCTCAGCAGAATTCTGTCAAACATTTAGAGAAGATCTAACACCTATCCTTCTCAAACTCTTCCAAAATATAGCAGAGGGAGGAACACTCCCAAACACATTCTACGAGGCCACCATCACCCTGATACCAAAACCAGACCAAGATGTCACAAAAAAAGAAAACTACAGGCCAATATCACTGAAGGACATAGATGCAAAAATCCTCAAAAAATACTAGCAAACAGAATCCAACAGCACATGAAAAGGTTCGTACACCATAATCAAGTGGGGTTTATCCCAGGAATGCAAGGATTCTTCAATATACAGAAATCAATCAGTGTGATGCACCATATTAACAAACTGAAGGATAAAAACCATATAATCATCTCAATAGATGCAGAAAAAGCTTTCAACAAAATTCAACACCGATTTATTATAAAAACCTTCCAGAAAGTAGGAACAGAGGGAACTTACCACAACATAATAAAGACCATATATGACAAGGCAACAGTCAACATCATTCTCAGTGGTGAAAAACTGAAACTATTTCCACTTAGATCAGGAGCAAGACAAGGTTACCCACTCTCTCCACTATTATTCAAAATAGTTTTGGAGGTTTTAGCCACAGCAATCAGAGAAGAAAAAGAAATAAAATAAAATCAGAAAAGAGGAAGGCAAACGGTCACTGTTTGCAGATGACATGATACTATACATAGAGAATCCTAAATATTCTACCAGAAAACTACTAGAGCTTACGAATGAATTTGGTAAAGTAGCAGGATACAAAATAAATGCACAGAAATCTCTTGCATTCCTATACACTAATGATGAAAAATATGGACGAGAAATTAAGAAACACTCC
This sequence comes from Mesoplodon densirostris, assembly GCF_025265405.1. Classification (NCBI taxonomy): domain Eukaryota; kingdom Metazoa; phylum Chordata; class Mammalia; order Artiodactyla; family Ziphiidae; genus Mesoplodon; species Mesoplodon densirostris. The sequence goes on from NC_082668.1 coordinate 28,329,921, forward strand.
CATTTACCATTGCAACAAAAAGAATAAAATACCTAGGAATAAACCTACCTAAGGAGACAAAAGACCTGTATTCAGAAAACTATAAGACACTGATGAAAGAAATTAAAGATGATACAAACAGACGGAGAGATATACCATGTTCTTGGATTGGAAGAATCAACATTGTGAAAATGACTATACTATCTGAAGCAATCTACAGATTCAATGCAATCCCTATCAAACTTCCACTGGCATTTTTCACAGAACTAGAACAAAAAATTTCACAATTTGTATGGAAACACAAAAGACCCCGAATAGTGAAAGCAATCTTGAGAAAGAGAAACGGAGCTGGAGGAATCAGGCTCCCTGACTTCAGACTATACTACAAAGCTACAGTAATCAAGACAGTATGGTACTGGCACAAAAACAGAAATATAGATCAATGGAACAGGATAGAAAGCCCAGAGATAAACCCCCGCACATATTGTCACCTTATCTTTGATAAAGGAGTCAAGAATATACAATGGAGAAAAGGCAGCCTCTTTAATAAATGGTGCTGGGGAAACTAGACAGCTACATGTAAAAGAATGAAATTAGAACACTCCCTAACACCATACAAAAAAATAAACTCAAAATGGATTAAAGACCTAAATGTAAGGCCAGACACTGTCAAACTCTTAAAGGAAATCATAGGCAGAACACTCTACGACATAAATCACAGCAAAATCCTTTTTGACCCACCTCCTAGAGAAATGGAAACAAAAACAAAAAGAAACAAATGGGTCCTAATGAAACTTAAAAGCTTTTGCACAGCAAAGGAAACCATAAACAAGACTAAAAGACAACCCTCAGAATGGGAGAAAATATTTGCAAATGAAGCAACTGACAAAAGCTTAACCTCCAAAATTTATAAGCAGCTCATGCAACTCAATATCAAAAAACCAAACAACCCAATCCTAAAGCGGGCAGACACCTAAATAGACATTTCTCCAAAGAAGATATATATATTGCCAACAAACACATGAAAGAATGCTGAACATCACTAATCATTAGAGAAATGCAAATCAAAACTACAATGAGGGCCTCCCTGGTGGCGCAGTGGTTGAGGGTCCGCCTGCCGATGCAGGGGATACGGGTTCGTGCCCCGGTCTGGGAGGATCCCATATGCCGCGGAGCGGCTGGGCCCGTGAGCCATGGCCGCTGGGCCTGCGCATCCGGAGCCTGTGCTCCGCAACGGGAGAGGCCACAACAGTGGGAGGCCCGCATACCGCAAAAAGGAAAAAAAAAAAAACAACAAAAAAAAACAAACCTACAATGAGGTATCACCTCACACCTATCAGAATGGCCATCATCAAAAAATCTACAGAGAAAGAATGCTGGAGTGGGTGTGGAGAAAAGGGAACCGTCTTGCACTGTTGGTGGAATGTAAATTGATACTGCCGCTATGGAAATTAGTATGGAGGTTCCTTAAAAAACTAAAAATAGAACTACCGTATGACCCAGCTATCCCATTCCTATGCACATACCCTGAGAAAACCATAATTCAAAAAGAATCATGTACGATAATGTTCATTGTAGCAATATTTACAATAGCCAGGACATGGAAGCAACCTAAGTGTCCATTGACAGATGAATGGATAAAGATGATGTGGCACATATATACAATGGTATATTACTCAGCCATAAAAAGAAATGGAATTGAGTTATTGTGTAGTGAGGTGCATGGACCTAGAGTCTGTCATACAGAGTGAAGTAAGTCAGAAAGAGCAAAGCAAATACTGTATGCTGACACATATATATGAAACAATAAAAGGTTCTGAAGAACTTAGGGACAGGACAGGAATAAAGACGCAGACATAGAGAATGGACTTGAGCACCCAGGGAGGGGGAAGTGTAAGCTGGGATGAAGTGAGAGAGTGGCATTGACATATATACACTGTCAAATGTAAAATAGGTAGCTAGTGGGAAGCAGCCACATAGAACAGGAAGATCAGCTCCGTGCTTTGTAACCACCTAGAGGGGTGGGATAGGGAGGGTCGGAGGGAGACCCAAGAGGGATGGGATATGGGGATACGTGTATACGTATGGTTGATTCAGTTAGTTATACAGCAGAAACTAACACAACATTGTAAAGAAATTATACTCCAATAAAGATGTTAAAAAAAAAGAGAATTATCCTAGAACTGTATTATATTTCTTCCCTCAATATAGTTAAATGTTTTATTCACTCAAATAACTTTAGTGGTCCTCCTTTCTCTTAATACTTGCCACTTAGTGTTTTTGTCTGCCTGTCTGTCTCTCTCCTCTCTCTTTCCATATATAAATATCTGTATATACCTATAGCTATATCTAAAGAAATTAACATACTGATTTCTTACAAGGAAGGTGGTTGAGAAAATTAATGAATCAACCTCCTATTAACATATCTCCTGCTAATGATAGTCATAAATTAACCCAAAGCTTTCTTGTGGGTAGGAAAAACACTTAGGAGTCTCTTGTGAGAGTCCATGCAAGAGATATTGATGAATAGGAGCCTTGTGGTCATGAGGAAAATACAGATAAATGCATGGATTCCAGTTTCGTTGGAAGCTAGCGCATGATAATAATAAATAATTATTGTATTGTAATAAATAATTGTAATAAAATTTATTGTAATAAATAATTATTAAATGAATAAATGAGTAAATGAATGTAGAAATTACTAAAATATAATCTTTTCCCTCCAGTAGCACATAATCTAATGTTGGTGACACATCTACAGAATTATAATCAGAATTATTTTTAAAAATCATTTTTGTTGAGTGACTCGAACAGAATAAGCAAAGGGTTTCACTCAATCCATTAATCCTATGTTCTTTTGGAAATATTAATAAATAAATCTTTTTTAATGTTAAAGAGAATCAAGATTAAAATGAAGTTTCTACAACTGAGTTTCAATAGATAGGATCTAAGAGTAAAACAGATAGTAAGCATGTCTTAATACTGCAATATTACTTTATATGTATTTTAACTTCAGTTCTTTTACTATTGCAAAGTGTCTTTTCAAAAAATAGTAATGGATCAAATTACCATGAGCACAGAAATATAAAAGTTAACAAAATAAAGAGTACATAGGGTTATGCTCTTTAGACTTAATAAAATGATAACTTTTATTTTACTGTTACTCTGTGTCAGACCCTGGGCCAAGCACTTACTATACATGACATCAGTTAGTAATATTTAATAAATAAATAACACATCACTTAATAAACTTTGACTACTAATTTGAACTATTTTAAAAGTATAATTTAAATTCTAAGCAAAACTGTTTAACAAATGCTAAATTTTTTATCAGTGAATTTGTCCAAGTGTATATTGATACATAATGTTAAAGAGTTTCATTCCAGAATAATAGTTTTTGAATCATCAGGCAAACACACAAGCATGATTCAAAGGTTGATGAAACTTTAATCCAGTCATTTCCTTTTGTAACATTAAAGTATTTATATTTCTTTACAAGTGCTAGCAAAGATGCTGAGGCAGAAATTTCAAAGTAATTATAAAGTCTAAGTAGAATAGTATGACTCTTCCTTTCCTGATATTTCTTAATATTTGTGGAGTAAGTGAGTGATGAGATTTAAGGAATGATCTATTTTGGTCGTGAGCAAAATGGCAGGGGGTGGGGGGGAGAGTAACTTACTGAAGTAAGAATAGCTGCTGTTTTTCTACAAGATTCAGACTGCCATGCAAGTGAACCGCCTAGCACAAAGGCCATTGCAGTAGTCCTCCCTTATCCATGGATTCGCTTTCCATGATTTCAGTTACCCCCGGTAAACCATAGTCTGAAAATTTTGAATGGAAAATTCTAGAAATGAACAATTCATTAATTTTAAATTGCACATCGTTATGAGTAGCTTGATGAAATCTGGTGCTGTCCTGTATGGTATGTGTATCAACCCTTTGTCCAGCATATGACCCCGTTAGAGCAGATCTCAGATCATCTGCCGTGCTTGTGTTCAGCTAACCTTTATTCTACTTAATAATGGCCTCAAAGCATAAGAATAGTGATGCTGGCAATTCAGATATGCCCAAGAGGATCCGCAAAGTGCTTCCTTTAAGTGAAAAGGTGAAAGTTCTCTACTTAATAAGGAAAGAAAAAAATCAGATGCTGAGGTTGCTAAGGTCTACAGAAAGAATGAATCTTCTAGTTGTGAAATTGTGAAGAAGGAAAAAAGAAATTCTTACTAGTTTTGCTGTTGACCTCAAACTGCAAAAATTACAGTGATGGTGCATGGTAAGTGATTAATTAAGACGGAAAAGACATTAAATTTGTACAATAAGATATTTTGAGACAGAGAGACCACATTCACATAACTTTTATTACAGTATATTGCTATAATTGTCCTATTTCATTATTAGTTATTATTGTTAATCTCTTACAGGCCTAATTTTTAAATTAAATTATCATAGGTATATATGTATAGGAAAAAGCATAGTACAGTTGACCCTTCAACAACATGGGTTTGAACTGTGCACATCCGCTTATACGTGGGTTTTTTTTCAATAAATATATACTGCAGTACTACATGGTTAGCAGAATCCTTGCTTGGTTGAATCCACGGATGCAGAACCATGGATACGGAGGGTCAACTGTAAGTTTATAGGTGGATTTTCAACTGTGCAGGGGTTGGCGCCCCAGATCCCTGAGTTCAAGGGTCAACTGTATAAATAGGGTTCAGTACAATATGCAGTTTCAGGCATCCACTGGGGGTCTTGGAAAGTATCCCCCATGGATTAGGGGAGACTACTATATTTCAGAGAAATCTGAAATCCTGGCCTCAGACACGGTCAGAGGAGTGCTGGGAAAAGTCTTTCCTATCCCCCAACTCTAAAACAATTTCCCTGCCTTGATCTGCAGTAGTGTCTGTAAAATCCCAATTGGCCATCTTTTGTGGTCAATTTATGGGAGTTATTGGACAATATAGAAAAACTTAGTTTGTTAGCAAGAGGAACAGATTTGGAGTAAGCTGGTTTGCCTTGAATAAGCTGGTTTATTCCCCTGTTGCAAAATGGGAAGAATATCTTCCTCAAAGGTTGTTTTGTGAGAATTCAGTGTAATTATGTAAGTATTTGTGTATTAGAGAAGGCTATGTAGGGTGATGCTAATTCATTTAATGTTTCCCATAGTGGATGGCTCACAGGCTTTGAGAGATGAGAGCACCAGTTGCCTGGTAAGGATTCAGGTAATTCTATGAGTAACACTGCACTGCAGAGAAAAGCAAGCAAGTCACATGTTGATGATTTCAGTGTTTTGTATGAGGCTGGACATCAGTGAATACATTGAAAGTTTGATAAGCATGTGGTGAGATAGAACTATATTAAATGATCTGGAAATTCAGCCCTGTCCTTCAGATTTCAAGATGGCATTGTTCCCAGACAAGTTACTCATTCAGTTCCTAAAAGCTTCAGAGAAAGAACTTTCTGCCTTAGTAAAGCACCCCAGGGTTTGCCAGCTACAAGGTAGAAATCCTCTTCCAAATATCTCACCGCATTCCTGCTGCAGTTGGTCTGACTGTTCCCTTATTGGAGATGGAAAAATACAGACGGGACGCTCTTAAAAGAAATAAATTATGTATATATATATCCCCCCCAAAAAGATGATGCTGATGATTCGCTTTGCAAAAACTGTAAAAAAAGTTTTTACATAGAAAATTTATTGTTAAACAAAACACTACCTTTGAACTATTTATAAAATAATCAAGTACCAAAATTAAACAGATAATAAAAATGATTAAATAAAAATACAAATATTGCTGTGGTTGATGGTTTTATAGAATATAGTTCTCCTTTGGGTTCCTAACACTTGCAGTTACCCAAGGCCTAGATTGCTAAAGTCACTTTTGAACCATTTTAATTAGTCTTTGTGAATGGAGACTTTAGAAGGTGGGGACAATAAGGAGGGAATGAGGGAGAGGAAGAAGGAAGAAAACAAGGGGACCAGAAGGTCTAGTAAAATTGAAATTCACTTGTGAACTGAAATGTAAAAATCTCGTGGCTGAATTACAGTGAGATATACAGAGAAATTGACTCTGGATAGACTGAAAAATAAGTTTGTTTAAAGAAAACATGAAAAGGGCTTATTTTTACTGCTTATTAAATATTAAACAACATAAATGTTAACAGTGGTTTGCCAACATTTCCAAAGAATGAAATTTAAAAAACTTTCTACATTCATTATATGCATTAGTTTCTCCTGGTAATTTCTAACATGATAATAATAATGCTTCATAATAAACTTTTTTTTACCATCTTTATTGGAGTATAATTGCTTTCCAATATACTCTAGGATATTACCTTATAAATTTTTTTTAATTTTTATTTTATTTTTACTGAAGATTTATTTTTTATATTTTATTTTATTTTTTAAAATTATTTATTTATTTTTCACATCTTTATTGGAGTATAACTGCTTTACAATGGTGTGTTAGTTTCTGCTTTATAACAAAGTGAATCAGCTATACATATATATATATATATTCACATATCTCATCCCTCTTGCATCTCCCTCCCTCCCACAATCCCTATCCCAGGCTTCTAGCTGGTCACAAAGCACAGAGCTGATCTCCCTGTGCTATGTGGCTGCTTCCCACTAGCTATCTATTTTACGTTTGATAGTATATATAAGTCCGTGCCACTCTCTCACTATGTCCCAGCTTACCCTTCCCCCTCCCCGTATCCTCAAGTCCATTCTCTATGTCTGTGTCTTTATTCCTGTCCTGCCCCTAGGTCCTTCAGAACGAGTTTTTTTGTTTTTGTTTTTGTTTTTTTAGATTCCATAGCATATGGTATTTGGTTTTCTCTTTCTGACTTACTTCACTCTGTATGACAGACTCTAGGTCCATCCACCTCACTACAAATAACTCAATTTCATTTCCTTTTATGGCTGAGTAATATTCCATTGTATATATGTGCCACATCTTCTTTATCCATTCATCTGTCGATGGACACTTAGGTTGCTTCCATGTCCTGGATATTGTAAATAGAGCTGCAGTGAACATTGTGCTACATGACTCTTTTTGAATTATGGTTTTCTCAGGGTGTATGCCTAATAGTGGGATTGCTGGGTTTATGGTAGTTCTATTTTTAATTTTTGAGGAACCTCCATACTGTTCTCCATAATGGCTGTATCAATTTACATTCCCACAAACAGTGCAAGAGGGTTCCCTTTTCTCCACACCCTCTCCAGCATTTATTGTTTGTAAATTTTTTGATGATGTCCATTCTGATCGGTGTGAGATGATACCTCATTGTAGTTTTGATTTGCATTTCTCTAATGATTAGTGATGTTCAGCATTCTTTCATGTGTTTGTTGGCAATCTGTATATCTTCTTTGGAGAAATGCCTGTTTAGGTCTTCTGCCCATTTTTGGATTGAGTTGTTTGGATTTTTGATATTGAGTTGCATGGGCTGCTTGTAAATTTTGGAGGTTAATCCTTTGTCAGTTGCTTCATTTGAAAATATTTTCTCCCATTCTGAGGGTTGTCTTTTGGTCTTGTTTATGGTTTCCTTTGCTGTGCAAAAGCTTTTAAGTTTCATTAGGACCCATTTGTTTCTTTTTGTTTTTATTTCCATTTCTCTAGGAGGTGGGTCAAAAAGGATCTTGCTGTGATTTATGTCATAGAGTGTTCTGCCTATGATATCCTCAAAGAGTTTGATAGTGTCTGGCCTTACATTTAGGTCTTTAATCCATTTTGAGTTTATTTTGTGTTTAGTGTTAGGGAGTATTCTAATTCCATTCTTTTACATGTAGCTGTCTAGTTTCCCCAGCACCACTTATTATAGAGGCTGTGTTTTCTCCATTGTATATTCTTGACCCTTTATCAAAGATAAGGTGACCACATGTGCATGGGTTTATCTCTGGGCATCCTTTCCTGTTCCATTGATCTCTATTTCTGTTTTTGTGCCAGTATCATACTGTCTTGATTACTGTAGCTTTGTAGTATAGTCTGAAGTCAGGGAGCCTGATTCCTCCTGCTCCGTTTCTCTTTCTCAAAATTGCTTTCGCTGTTCAGGGTCTTTTGTGTTTCCATACAAAGTGTGAAATTTTTTGTTCTAGTTCTGAGAAAAATGCCATTGATAGCTTGATAGGGATTGCATTGAATTTGTAGATTGCTTTGGGTAGTAGAGTCATTTTCACAATGTTGATTCTTCCAATCCAAGAACTTGGTATATCTCTCCATCTGTTTGTATCATCTTTAATTTCTTTCATCAGTGTCTTATAGCTTTCTACATGTCTTTTGTCTCCTTAGGTAGGTATATTCCTAGGTATTTTATTCTTTTTGTTTCAGTGGTCAGTGGGAGTGTTTCCTTAATTTCTCTTTCCGATTTTTCATCATTAGTATATAGAGATGCCAGAGACTTCTGTGCATTAATTTTGTATCCTGCTACTTTACAAAATTCTTTGATTAGCTCTAGTAGTTTTCTGGTAGCATCTTTAGGATTCTCTATGTATAGTATCATGTTATCTACAAACAGTGACAGCTTTACTTCTTCTTTTCCAATTTGGATTTCTTTTATTTCTTTTTCTTCTCTGATTTCTGTGGCTAAAACTTCCAAAACTATGTTGAATAATAGTGGTGAGAGTGGACAACCTTGTCTTGTTTCTGATCTTAGTGGAAATGGTTTCAGTTTTCACCATTGAGAATGTTGGTGGCTATGCGTTTGTCATATATGACCTTTATTATTTTGGAGTAAGTTTCCTCTATGCCTACATTCTGGAGGGTTTTTATCGTAAATGGGTGTTGAATATTGTTGAAAGCTTTTTCTGCATCTATTGAGATGATTATATGTTTTTTATCCTTCAGTTTGTTAATATCATGCATCACATTGATTGATTTGTATATATCAAAGAATCTTTGCATTCCTGGGATAAACCCCACTTGATTACGGTGTATGATCCTTCACATGTGCTGTTGGATTCTGTTTGTTAGTATTTTGTTGAGGATTTTTGCATCTATATTCTTCAGTGATATTGGCCTCTAGTTTTCTTTTTTGTGACATCTTTGTCTGGTTTTGGTATCAGGGTGATGGTGGCCTCATAGAATGAGTTTGGGAGTGTTTCTCCCTCTGCTATATTTTGGAAGAGTTTGAGAAGGAAAGGTGTTAGCTCTTCTCTACATGTTTGATAGAATTCACCTCTGAAGGCATCTGGTCCTGGGCTTTTGTTAGGTCCTGGGAAGATTTTTAATCACAGTCTCAATTTCAGTGCTTATATTTGGTCTTTTTATATTTTCTGTTTCTTCCTGGTTCAGTCTCAGAAGGTTGTGCATTTCTAAGAATTTGTCCATTTCTTCCAGGTTGTCCATTTTATTGGCATAGAGTTGCCTGTAGTAATCTCTCATGATCCTTTGTTTTTATGCAGTGTCAGTTGTTACTTCTCCTTTTTCATTTCTAATTCTATTGATTTGAGTCTTCTTCCTTTTTTTCTTGCTGAGTCTGTCTAATGGTTTATCAATTTGATTTATCTTCTCAGAGAACCAGCTTTTAGTTTTATTGATCTTTGCTCTTGTGTCCTTCATTTCTTTTTCATTTATTTCTCATCTGATCTTTATGATTTCTTTCCTTCTGCTAACTTTGTGGTGTTTTGTTCTTCTTTCTCTAATTGCTTTAGGTGTAAGGTTAGGTTGTTTCTTAGAGATGTTTCTTGTTTCTTGAGGTAGGATTGTATTGCTATAAACTTCCCTCTTAGAATTCCTTTTGCTGCATCCCATAGGTTTTGAGTCATCGTGTTTTCTTTGTCATTTGCTTCAAGGTATTTTTTGATTTCCTCTTTCATTTCTTCATTGATCTCTTGGTTATTTAGTAGTGTATTTAGTATTTAGTAGTAGCCTTCATGTGTTTATGTTTTTTTCAGATTTTTTCCTGTAATTGATATCTAGTCTCATAGCTTTGTGGGTTGAAACAATACTTGATACAATTTCAGTGTCTTAAATTTACCAATGCTTGATTTGTGACCCAAGATATGATCTATCCTGGAGAATGTTCCATGAGCACTTGAGAAGGAAGTGTATTCTGTTGTTTTTGGATGGAATGTCCTATAAATATCAATTAAGTCCCTCTTGTTTAATGTATCACTTAAAGCTTGTGTTTCCTTCTTTATTTTCATTTTGGTTGATCTGTCCATTGGTGAAAGTGGGGTGTTAAAAGTCCCCTACTATGATTTTGTTGCTGTCAATTTCCCCTTTTATGGCTGTTAGCGTTTACCTTATGTATTGAGGTGCTCCTTTGTTGGGTGCATTAAATATTTACACTTGTTACATCTTCTTCTTGGATTGTTCCCTTGATCATTATGTAGTGTCCTTCTTTGTCTCTCTAATAGTCTTTATTTTAAGGCCTATTTTCTCTGATACGAGAATTGCTACTCTAGCTTTCTTTTGGTTTCCATTTGCATGGAATATCATTTTCCATCCCCTCACTTTCAGTCTGTATGTGTCCCTAGGTCTGAAGTGGGTCTGTTGTAGACAGCATATATATGGGTCTTGTTTTTGTATCCATTCTTCTAGTCTATGTCTTTTGGTTGGAGCATTTAATCCATTTGCATTTAAGGTAATTATCCATATGTATGTTCCTATTTCTATTTTTTAAATTGTTTTGGGTTTGTTAGTGTAGGTCTTTTCCTTCTCTTGTGTTTCTTGACTAGAGACGTTCCTTTAGCATTTGTTGTAAATCTGGTTTGGTGGTGCTGAATTCTCTTAGCTTTTGCTTGTCTGTAAATGTTTTAATTTCTCCATCAAATCTGAATGAGATCCTTGCTGGGTAAAGAAATCTTGGTTGTAGGTTTTTCCCTTTGTCACTTTAAATATGACCTGCCACTCCCTCCTGACTTGCAGAGTTTCTGCTGAAGATCAGTTCTTAAGCTATGGGGAGTCCCTTGTATGTTATTTGTTGTTTTTCGCTTGCTGCTTTTCATATTTTTCTTTGTGTTTAATTTTTGATAATTTGATTAATATGTGTCTTGGTGTGTTTCTCCTTGGATTTATCCTGTATGGGACTCTGCGCTTCCTGGACTTGATGACTATTTCCTTTCTCATATTAGGGAAGTTTTCAACTAGAATGTCTTCAAATATTTTCTCAGTCCCTTTCTTTTTCTCTTCTTCTTCTGGAACCCCTATAATTTGAATGTTGGTGCATTTAATGTTGTCCCAGAGGTCTCTGAGACTGTCCTCGCTTCTTTTCATTCTTTTTTCTTTATTCTGTTCTACAGCAGTTATTTCCATTATTTTATCTTCCATGTCACTTATCCATTCTTCTGCCTCAGTTATTCTGCTATTGATTCCTTCTAGAGAATTTTTAATTTCATTTATTGTGTTGTTCATCATTGTTTATTTGCTCTTTACTTCTTCTAGGTCCTTGTTAAACTTTTCTTCTATTTTCTCCATTCTATTGCCAAGACTTTGGATCATCTTTGCTATCATTACTCTGAATTCTTTTTCAGGTAGACTGCTTATTTCCTCTTCATTTGTTTGGCCTGGTGGCTTTTTACCTTGCTCCTTCATCTGCTGTGTGTTTCTCTGTCTTCTCATTTTACTTAACTTACTATGTTTGGGGTCTCCTTTTCACAGGCTGCAAGTTCATAGTTCCCGTTGTTTTTGGTGTCTGCTGCCAGTGGGTAAAGTTGCTTCAGTGGGTTGTGTAGGCTTCCTCGTGTAGGGGACTAGTGCATGTGTTCTGGTAGGTGAGGCTGGATCTTATATTTCTGGTGGGCAGGACTGCATCTGGTGGTGTGTTTTGGGGTATCTGTGACCTTATGATTTTAGGCAGCCTCTCTGCTAATGGGTGTGGTAGTGTTCCTGTCTTGCTAGTTGTTTGGCAAAGGGTGTCCAGCACTGTTGTTTGCTGGTCCTGGAGTAGAACTGGGTCTTAGCGTTAAGATGAAGATCTCTGGGTGGGCTTTCCCATTTGATATTACTTGGGGCAGGAGGTCTCTGGTGGACCAATGTCCTGAACTCGGCTCTCCCACCTCAGAGGCACAGGCCTGACACACAGCCAGAGCACCAAGACCCTGTCAGTCACACGGCTTTTGGGAAGTCTGAGGTCTTCTGCCAGCATTCAGTAGGTGTTCTGTAGGAGTTGTTCCACGTGTAGATGTATTTCTGATGTATTTGTGGGGAAGAAGGTGATCTCCACGTCTTACTCCTCTGCTATCTTGAAGGTCTCTGGACACATTCTTGAACAACTGTTCAAGGCATGCCATCTTACAGGACAGCCATAGAGACTTCTGAGTTCACCCCACCCTGACCAGAAGAGAAACCATAAGCTTCATTCAGAGTCCTTCGGGTAGGAAGCTCCTTCCTGTGCTCCTTCCTGCACCAGGAGAAAAGTGTGCCCCTGTGCCGATGCTCTTCCACCTGGGCCCAGAGGTAGAAGTCCAAGTCAAATGGAGAAGAACAGCCTCACTGAGCAACCAGGAGTGTCACCTGTACCCAAGGTGATCTCAGCAGCAGCAGCAAGTACCGGTGGTGGATTTTCAGGCAGAACTCCATAATAGACTTTTGTTATTATTAGGCTAGAGTGTGTTAGGCAATTAAGCAATGAAATGCTTACTTTGGAGGCAAATAAACATGTGGGCAACTATACTGCTATCAATTAAATGAGCACTTTAGTGCACTGAATGGTACCCTAACGAATGGTTCTGAAATGATAAAGTAATAATAGTTAATATTTATTTAGTGCTTATGATATGTCAGGCACTGTTAAGTGCTTTACAAGTATTGGCTTATTTATTTCTCACAACTCTGTGATAGAAGTACCATTTTTATTCCTATTTTATGTATGTGGAAACTGAGGTTGAAGAGGGTATGGAAGTTGCCTGCAGTCACAGAGCCAGGAAGGGACTGATCCAGCAATGGAAGCCAAATTGTCCTCTCCCAAATGCCTATCCTCACTGGGCAACACCTTCTCAAATGGTGAGTAAAGTCAGTGATGTGAGCAAATGAGCACAGAAGTTCAGAGTTAATGTCATTCCTGCTACATAAAGTTAGAGGATGCACTAGGACACTCTAACCTTCTAACATTTGTCAAAGGAGATTATGAATATGCAGTGATTAGCACTGAAAAGAGCTACATTTTGTAACATGATGAATTACAAAAGCTGATCCTCCTAAATCCCAACAGAGAGGTCTGTACAGGATAAAAACATATCTTTTAGCTTGTTTCAAAATGAAAATATTATACAATGCACAAAAAATTGTGGTACAGTACTGACCAGTTTCTTAGGACTTCAACTTTGCTCTTATTTGTTCATTTTCTGAGAGAGGAATAAGTTTATATAGAAGTCTTATATGATAGCACATGGCATCACATTTTTCAGTTGATAACTTGAAGATACTTTGAAGTAATCCAGTTCAATCCTGTCATTTGAAAGAAGAAGAACCGAAGACTCAAATATTAATATCAAGCTGTAAGCAGGAGTGATTAAAAACTAGGCCTTTTGAATCCTTGTATTGAATATTTCCAGACAGCTTGCATAAATAGAACCACTGGAGGCAGAATGAATCCATTCCCCAACTCCTATTTCCACCTGCTTTGTACCCTGAATACTCAATTAGCTCTAAGAAAGCAAAATGAAGAGAAAAGCTTTGGGATGGGATTTTATTCCTCTCAAGATGTGTCAGAAAGTCATGAAATCTGGAAAAGAATTACCCCCTCCTGCTGGGCAAGGGATAATCTTTGCTATTGTGGATATGGTGGTCTGACATGACTAGTGGTTCCCTGGGGCTATTTGATATTTCTTAAATAAAGAGTCTTTGGAATGCCTTGCCAATGATAGGTTGCCATGGAAACAGTGAAGTCAGCGGTTGCAGCCCTTAGTAAAAGATTCCATCTATTTGCGTACCTAGCTGGTGCAAAACATAGCTGGTGCAGATTTTCAAACAGCAGCCTTGCTTCTAGAGCATGTGACATTGACCGTTAACTCTGATTGAGGACGTCATACGTTAAATGTCATTCTGCAAACAGTGATGCTAAAGCAGTCTGGAGAAAAATACCATAAGGATTGCCAGGCTGACAGTAGTCTCACAATAGAACTTGAAGTAGCAAAGCCTGGGTTATAAAGCCTGCAAAGCATCGTTAGCTCCCCGTCCCTTGCCCCCACTCTCCACCCTAGAAAAATCAGCCATGAGTATCTCTTTTCCATGTCAGTGATGGAGGGTAAAGAAGAAACTACATGAGGGAGGAAGGGAGAGTGGGGAGGAAAGAAGGAAGGAGAGACAAAGAAGAGATGGGTCCGGGATGACTTGCAAAATTGAAATGCACAATAACAAATGCGAACAAGGAAGGGACCAGTGTGAATTCTTAGGCACTGCTGGTGGTAACCTTTTTGGAAAAAATTTAACACTCTTAGTAGATTTGAAAATGTACATAGTTGATGACCCTGCAGTTGCACTCCTTGGAACAGAGTCTCAAGGCATCCGCACACATGTGCAGCAGAACAGTGAAGAATGTTCCTGGCATCCCTGGGTGTAATAGCAAAAATGCTGGAGACTTTACAGAATTCTCTACACACATCAGCATGGATGATTCTCACAACCTAATGTTGAGTGAAGAAGTAAGCCATACAAGGATAAACGCAGTAAGAAAGTAAAATATTCACCAACTAAACAGTAGGTCATTTAAGGAAGCATACACAAGTGACACAGTTATAAAGAAGAATGAGAGAATTATTAACACAAAATCCAGCATTGCATTTATGTTTGGAGAGGAAAGAGGAACATTTTGGTTGGGAGAATAGCATGAGTACTATGAATATTCTCTTGCTTTTAAAAAATTTTTTTAAAACTATGTATATCTCTATAGACACTTAAAATTACTTTTAAAATACTAAAAATTGAAAAATAGAAATTCACATACCATCTTATATCATTTTAGTCATTATTTTTATCTTTCTCAACAAAGAACATTATAGATGGACATTGTTATTATCAAACATAATAATAGCTTTTACATAGAATTCTATAATTTATGAAGACTGTTCCCAACACTTTAAGGTGGATTTGATTATCTCTGAATCACAACCAAATAATAGAGGCTCAGATGTGACATATACAAGGAGACAGAGCTAGAAAAGGAATAAAGTGAAACTCTGGTCTTGTGACTCAGTAGCCTGATGATCATTCTACTGTAATCGTACCAAAACCTCACACGCATTCTTGCTGTCCTCCTTACGCGGTACACTCTTTGATTAGAATCATTTGACTGTTGTCTGTACCTCAAACTCCACGCTCTTATTGCTCACAATTCCTTTAAAATCTTGTATTCTTTCACATGCCCAAGTCTTTGCACATCTTTGTACATTTCCTCGGCTTGTGGTGCTCTGTCAAGTCACAACTCCCTCCATCCCTCTTAGCTTGCTCATTCTTATTCATCCTTCACTTCTGAGCTTAGATGTCATTCAGTCCAGGGCACCTGAGTCCCCAGAATCAAGTTAGATGTCTCATAGTATCCATGACAGCAATTTTTTTTCTAATTACTAATTAGAATTTTCTAATTACTAATCATCTACTACATTGTAAATCCCTTGAAAACAAGGGTTGTGTCTTGTTTACTGTCTTATTCCCAGCACCTGGATCAATGTATCTGTTAGCTGTTTTCACAATGAGACTACAAAACAAAGCACTTCAAAACTCAGTGGCTTAAAGAGACAATTGTTTATTCCTGCTTGTGCATTTGCAGGTCTGCAGGGGTTTGGCTAGTCTGGGTTTGGCTCCAAGATGTGGACTGAATCCACCTCTGCTTCACATGGCTCTTTAATCTTCCCTGGACCTGTGCACTAGCTCGATTACGCTCTACTCATAGCTATTGCAGAAAGGCAATAGAATGTGCAAGCATATTTGAGTCCTGTCTGCTAGTATTCTTTGGGATAATCACATGATGAAGCCCAAAGTCAATGGCAGGAAAGGACACTCTGCCATTAGTAAAGGGAACTTCAATGGCATGTGGAAAAGAGGGTGGATATAAGGAAGTGTGAAAAATCAGGTCTAATAATTCAAGATATCACACCCAGTGCATGGCATACACAGGAGGGCTTTTAGATGTCAGAGTATGGCTTTGTTGCTCACTTGCTTTCTCTTTCATGGGCGCCTTCCCCAATCACAGAGTCCTTTCTGTCTCACTCTGCCTCTTCAACCAGTATCTAACTGCACCTTTATTTACTTCTCCCCAAAACTATTTCCTACGAAAGCATGTCCTCTTGTTCAGCTTTGTGCACTTTCATGGAAGACTAGGTCATCAAAATGTCTCAGAATCCAGGATAATGGATTTTAATAGCTTAGGTAGGTGATGGGGAAGATTTGGCGGATCCAGTAACCTTGCCTGAAACTCCTTAAATTCTTCATCAGGTCCCAGGAATATGCTTTATGGATAGTAGAGCTGAGCCACCAACATTCCCTTACCTCTGTCTCTTAGGGCAACTGTTATTTTATCACTATTGTGAATGTCACTCATTTCCTCCTTAATAGTAAAGAATTTTCTACCCTTCTTTCTATACATCCTTTCTTGTCAAATGGATAAAGAGGAACTGGGAGAGGAAGGAATAAGTAATGAGTGTTTTTAAAATGCAATCTATATTTAGTCTCTGCCTCAAATATATTTTATTTGGGAAAAGAAAATGTTTTATAGGTTTTTAGGAGCCAGCATAAATATATAAAAGTCATTTTATAGCATTCATAAAACCTTTTACTATCTTCTATATGAATAGCACTGAAACGAAGTTTAATTATGGAATTTTAGTGAAAAACTTGAAAGTAAAGGTAGTAGCAATAATTTTACCCTATATTCATCATCATTCATTCAGTAATGCTTTTGTTAGGAAACCTTTTTACATTACTGGAAAAAAATTACAAGTCTGTAAACTGTTTTCTTGACATCATATTATTGGGATGTAATCAAGTTTTATTTGTTTCTGTTCAACAGTTAATAGAAAACAAAAAAAAAAAGATTTAATTTAAAACCTTACCTTGGCATCACATACTGAGAAATGTATGAATGTAATGTGAATGTGGGCCTAAGTGTTTTGATTATTTGATTTGTAGTGTTCTCTGTGATTTTAAACAAGCCTGCAAGTTGTTTGGTCCTTTCCCCATTGAGATCTGTTTATGGAGACTGCAGACTTATTACAAGAGGTCCCGGAATTTCTGAAGTGTGATCAGCACTAGTGTAATGACTTTAGCTTAGATATTTGCCACTTAAGAAAGGGTAACTAATTTTTCTGTTTAATATGTATTTTAATTTGATTGTGAACCCTAAACTATGTGGAAGTATCAATATCATATTAAACTGTTTTTTGGGTTTTTTTTTGTGTGTGTGTGGTACGCGGGCCTCTCACTAATGTGGCCTCTCTCATTGCGGAGCACAGGCTCCGGATACGCAGGCTCAGTGGCCATGGCTCACGGGACCAGCCACACCACGGCATGTGGGATCTTCCCGGACCGGGGCACAAACCCGTGTCCCCTGCATTGGCAGGTGGACTCTCAACCACTGCGCCACCAGGGAAGCCCCATATTCAACTCTTGAGAGATGGCCTCTTCTAAAGATGAAAGCCAGCTCACCTTGTATTGTGGATTCCAATTAATTTGGAACTTCTGGGTCCTGACTGTGTGTGAATTTGTCATAAATAGGCCACCATTTCTAACAAAGCAGCAGGTTCTTTGTCATTTTTGAACATTAAGGATTAAAGCAAAGAATAATATGACTCTGTGACTAATATTTTACTTTTGCAATATTGAGGTCTCTAACATTAGTCTCATGGCATTTAGCTATGTGTTTAATGCTAAAAAAGCTTAATTAAGCTATTCATGTCACATCTCTTACTTTCTTCCATAATTATGTTTATTAAAAAAAAAAGTAATCCGAGCTATAAGCTTCTAGTTCCCAGGTAGTTGAGCTCAGAGTTGTGTTTGACTTGTGAGACAATAATAAGACCTTGAAGAAAAAACAAACAAATAATACAACCCCTTAAAAATGGGAAATATTAAAAAATAGGTATTATCTACATATTCAGGATCATTTGCTAGGGAACTCTGCTGCTTTCCTTATCCCAAAGCAAGGAGGTTGTCTAATCTTAGAAAAGTTCTCTTACAGTATGAAACTCTCTGACTCAGTGGTTATGACTCAGCATGCTTGACAGCCAGGTCTAGCCTTGAAGCATCAGATGCAATTTACTGGAAGCTGTTGTCAAATCTATTTACAAAGCCAAGCAGAAAAAGTTTCATCAGGAACTCAATTGTACTGTCTTGGGTATCTATAGAAGCTCCTTTATCTGCAGCGAGGCAATAGAAATTACATGGAAGAGGGTGAACGGTGAAGTGCTTACCTGTGGCAGTACACTGAAAAAGAGAACAATGAGTTTTATTGCTTTTCTCATTCCTCCACTTCCGACACATGAACATTAAAAAAAATTACAAAACGCGTGCATGCGTGCACCTGTGGAAGAAGGGGGAGTATGGGAAGGGAGGAAAGACAGAAGGTTGCCGTTTCAATGAAGACATTTCAATGAAGGCAAGGTGTCAGAATAAAGCCTTTGGGGAAGAGATTATAAGAGCTAGAAGAACTGGTTTGTTTCTCCACTGGTGAGGTGAAGAAAGAGTGTGAGAGTGAGAAGAGCATCAGAGAGAAGAGATATGGAGAAAGGTATAGGAGAGGTGTACTGTACTTCTCCAGTCCACCCTCCTCATTATGGGGGTTGGTGGTACTTGACTCCTCTTCTCATGCAATTGGATGCCCCTAAGTTATTTGCCTGTGAAATTTGGGGATGAGTCTTTAATTAGGGAACTGGTGACTATTTTTTGACTGGAGTTTGTGGAATAACAGAATTTGGGGGCAAAGAAAGAAGAGGGCTAGAATGGTATTTCTAAGAGAGAAAGGGCAGAGCCCATCCCCATGTCCCATTTGGGAGTGACAGTCATTTCTAAATTTCTCATATAGGCTGAGAGAAGGCCAGAGAACTTAGTTTGAATCAGGAGCCAGATCACTAGTTCCCCAAGAAATTGATCAGTCATGTAAGAATACTCTTCAACAGTTTGTGAGGTAGATGGTTGTAGTTAGGCATACAAAGATCAAGTGGTAGACAGACTGGGACTTCAGACTCCCATGGGTCTTTATATCTGTCAACAGCTGGTCATCCTCGACACCTGGCTGAGAAGCAGACAAGGTGGAGAGAAGGTGGTGGTACACCAACTCAATCCTCACAACCCTAACTTCTGCCAGCTCACTGGGTGGCTTAAACAATAAAAAATCATTCTGTTACAGTTCTGGAGGCTAGAAGTCCTAGATCAGGGTGCCAGTATGGTCAAGTTCTGGTGAGGGTCACTTCCTGGCTTGCCATCTTCTTGCTGTGTGCTCACATGGCCTTTCCTTGATATGTGTGCTTGGAAAGAGAAAGACCTCTCTTTCTTTCTCTTCTTATAAAACAGCTTTATAAGATTTTATCAGATTAGGACTCCACCCTCATGACCTCATTTAACCTTAATTACCTCCTAAAAGCCCCATCTCCAGATACAGTCACATTGGGGGTTCAGGTTTCAACATATGAGTGTGGAGTGGAGTACATAATTCAGTTCCCAGCAATACTATTCTCCAGCCAATTACAATATCATTTAGGTTTTAAGAGGTGCCTGCTGAACTTTTCATAATTAATCAATCTGAGATCATGGGGCAGGTGTTCTAAGCATCCAACTTTTAGTTACCTCAAATGATTTTTAGGATTAAAAGAGATGAGTATCATCAGAAACTGTTGAAGAATTAAAATAATGAAAAGTATTGATAGAACCAAAGAGGGAAGGCCATAATCCTGACTAACATGCCCCTTCTGGATACACATCCTTGAAATCTGAGCTTAGAATGAGAGGTCAGAAGCAGAGGACACTCAGTTTTATGTGATGAGTCTTGTTTTCATTCATTCTACTTCCTTCTTTTAAGAACTCAAAGTTGTAAATCTTTTATTTTATTATTATTATTATTATTATCAGCCACACCACATGGCTTATGGGATCTTAGTTCCCTGACCAGGGATTGAACCTGCAACCCCTGCACTGGAATCACAGAGTCCTAAACACTGGACTGCCAGGGAATTCCCAAAGCTGTAAATCTTATATGTCTCATTTTAGCAAGAAGGCCTCATTTATTTTGGCATAAGGAACTTGATAAAGAGAAGTGATTCTTTTTTTTTTTTTTTTTTTTTTTTTTTTGGTACGCGGGCCTCTCACTGTTGTGGCCTCTCCCATTGCGGAGTACAGGCTCCGGACGCGCAGACTCAGCGGCCATGGCTCATGGGCCCAGCCGCTCCGCGGCATGTGGGATCTTCCCGGACCGGGGCATGAACCCGTGTCCTCTGCATCGGCAGGCGGACTCTCAACCACTGCGCCACCAGGGAAGCCCGAGAAGTGATTCTTAAAAGGAAGCAAGAGAAGCTCCAGGTACCACACAGAGATCAGATTAGAGAGTGAATTGGCCTTTTATAAATATTAGGAGCCACAGTAACTGCTCTAGTACAGCTCCTAGGTTTTGTTTTGCAATGTCCTGCCTCAATGTTCCATTGCGTAAGCTCCCATTACAGAGCTACAGACCTTATTGACTCATTACTGGGGTCAGTCAGGTGTGGAATGGGTTAGGAATTGCTATGATATCCCATTATGTTGCTGTTGTACCCCATTATTCGAGCTAACGCAGGGCAGTGCACTGGATATAATGCTGTTTTTCAGTACAGAAAGAGAGAGCTTAATTCAGAGACTGTAACAGCTCTAACAGACCTTTTTTTAAAAAAAAATAAATTTATTTATTTATTTATTTTTGGCTGTGTTGGGTCTACGTTTCTGTGCGAGGGCTTTCTCTAGTTGCGGCAAGCAGGGGCAACTCTTCATCACGGTGCGCAGGCCTCTCACTGTCACGGCCTCTCTTGTTGTGGAGCACAGGCTCCAGACGTGCAGGCTCAGTAGTTATGGCTCACGGGCCCAGCTGCTCCGCGGCATGTGGGATCTTCCCGGACCAGGGTTCGAACCCATGTCCCCTGCATTGGCAGGCAGATTCTCAACCACTGCGCCACCAGGGAAGCTCTAACAGACCATTTTAAACAGACTTTTAACATGGAGAATATTCTAAAAATCAAGGAACCTATACAAACAAATGAAGAAGTCTCAGCTCCTACACACTTGCTATCTACAAATGCTAAGACAGTTCCAGTATTCAAGTTCAAATGCTGAGAGAGTGGTAAGGAGATTCCTGTGGTCATAGTGACCATTTTGAAGAACAGTGCCGTTGAGATCAACCTGCAGATTTCATTTCGCTACAGGTTCAGGAGAAGAAGTCCTTTTGTTCTTGGTCAGGGTTGTCCAGGACCTGACACCAGACCTCTTAATTCCCTGGGCGATTGAGCCAGGCCACATGGCAGGGTCCACAGTTCTCTTATTCCTGACTCAACCTCTCAGGCTACTTTCCTGACATCTGGTTTACTATTCCCTTATGGTAACACTACCCACAATTCTATCTCCCTTCAATGCAGAGTCTTAAAGTGCACTGGGAAGCCCTTAGAACTCTAAAAATCCAGGGCAAAGGCAGCAGGCAATCCCATTTGGGTATAAGGGTATAGAACATTAATTGAAATTAGATTCTTTTTACATTAAAAATAATACAGCTATTTTGGAAAAATTAGCGGCTGTTTTGTACATATTGGGTATTATGGTAACTAAATATTTACATTCATTTTAGTACTACTCACACTTGAAATTAAATGTTTGTTTGGGAACTTATTTGTTTCATGACTGTCTTCCTCAGAGATGGTTAAGTCCTTGAAGGAAAGGATCTAGTCTCTTTTGACTGTCATGTCATCCCTAGACTTAGTAGGGATGATACATAATAGATTATCCATAAATTATGGTTGTAAAAATGGGCAAGCCCATGGTTTCCCTAACCATGGTGATTTGGTGACAAAGACTATTTTAGCCCCTTTTCTCATCTTTCTGCTACTGCTGTTTAGTGTCATTCAGGTTGGCTACTACTTTTACTTCTTTGCAAGTGCAGCTTGAGTGTATCTAAGTGTATTCTTGTGACCTAGGGCAGGGTCCATCAGGAAGTGGCATACTCATGTTTCATAGAGCCTCTTTAGATATTTAAATAATGATGACATCAGAGGAAGCCACAGGGTATAAATGGGGGATCACTAGACTGGAAGCCAAAGGTATCTTAGTTTGCTAAACTATTTTAGGATGCTATTTAATTTCTCTGAACCTCAGTTTCCTCCTTGAAAAGAGATGGAACGAAACACCTATTATGTTTGTTTTTTGTTTGTTTGTTTTGTTTTTTTAATCTGAAATGGGAAAACAGTCTGGCATATAGTACACATTCAATTCACGTTAAATCTGATTTCCACAAATCTAAGCAGTTGACAGTTACAGTTTATATGCAAAAGATAACAAGTGGCCTTCTCCAATCCTGACCTCAAGAGCAAGTTCCCCAGCCTTTCAGTTGGACCACTTATTGCTTAACTACCTCCCTGCTCCCACAACTACAGTGCACTGTCATGACGTATTTGCCCTTAGACTATCGTAGCAGCTTATAACCTTGGGAATGCTTAAGTCATCTTGCAGAAGTCTTAGTAGAAAGAGCAAAATGTGAAGTAAATAATCTGCAAGGTGTGGGTGCTAGGAAGTCTGTAATCTAAGGATGGAAAGGACTTTAGAATTCCCTAACTTTCTGCTCAGACTATCCTTCTTGATCCAGAAAACTTACAGAAACCACCCTATAAGATTTCTAGGTCATGGTATGAAAGATTTTTCAGAGAGAACTGAGTACCTGTCGTCCTCAAGCTTCCACAGGGGTAACTAGATAGCGAACCATGGGCAGAAGCCAGAAGGATACAATTACAGAAATCACAAGAAAATAACCATGATATCTTTTAAAATATCAGTCTTTCAAATATCATTAAGACAAAACATCTTTCTCAATTATAGAAAAGCAGATAAGGGAGATTCTGGAATTCTCTAATTTGACCATTGTCCCTTCTGCAATCCCTAAGGATTTATTAGTTTTCGCATCTTGAACTACGAAACAGAATAAAAGGATGGTGACAGGTGGACTCACATGATGCCTTTTAAGTGAATTAGTCATTTTGATTGTATAGAGTATAGCAATATCCCTCAAAATTTGTACATACCACCAGGATTCAAGTGTTGTTCAAAGCATTTTCTCTCTGGTGAACTATTGCCATAGGCCAGCTGCCCCCAACCTTTTTGGCACCAGGGACTGGTTTCGTGGAAGACAGTTTTTCCGCGGAAGGTGGGGTGGGAATGGTTCAGGCGGTAATGGGAAGGATGGGAAGTGGCAGATGAAGCTTCAGCTCTCCTGCTGCACACCGCCTGCTGTGTGGCCCGGTTCCTAACAGGCCACTGACTGCTAGCAGTCCGCGGCTGGCAGAGGGGGGTTATGGGCCCCTGCCATAGGCTGTTAAAAGTTCCAGTGATTTTGAGTTGCGGAATACGCACCCCACATTCATTTTCAGTAAATGCCTGGTTGCTTGAGGTCTGCTATATAATGCCTTCATTTTAGGTCCTTTGTTAATTGTTTTATTTTTCTTCACTATTTTTTCTACTAACTGCTATTTAGCCTTCATTAAGGAGATTGAGAACCTGCCCACCGCCTTCTTCTACTGCAGCTGGCCTTATGGCTGTCCTTTTTTTTTTTTTTTTTTTTTTTTTGCGGTACGTGGGCCTCTCAGTGCTGTGGCCTCTCCCGCTGCGGAGCACAGGCTCCAGATGCACAGGCCCAGCAGCCGTGGCGCACGGGCCCAGCCGCTCCGCGGCACATGGGATCCTCCCGGACCGGGGCACGAACCCACATCCCTTTCATTGGCAGGCGGACTCTCAACCACTGCGCCACCAGGGAAGCCCTGGCTGTCCTTTGAATAATAGTCATTAACATCTGTGCAAAGTGATTTTTATTCACAGAGTCCTGAGGCATTAATTAGTGTCATAACAACCCTAAGAGGTAAGTAATTATAATTCTCACACTTTTTACACAGGAGAAACTGAGACACAGCTGGGTTAAGTCATATGCCCAAACTCATGCATAAGAAGGTGGAGAACAGACCAGGACCTGAGGTACACAAGAGCTTCCCTATGCCTGACACTGGTGAGCAATCTAGACAGATTGCATACAGCATCACACTGCAGAGTCTCCTGGATGGGTAAAAAATCTTGTTTTGATTCTTATAATGGGGACCTTGAGTAGAATCTCATAAGGATGGAAAGTTTCTGAGACATCAAACTAGAAAATAAACATAGGTTTTCCCCATGGGGAACTCTAGGGGAAATATGCAGTCCCCTTATGAAGACATGTGACATGCATTGAAGGTACATATGATGCTAGTCAGCCATCCCTTTTTCTGTTATCGTCATTGCATCTAATGTCTTCGTGAACATTACTCTTCCCCAAGACTTCTACCTCAAACTCTAATGTAGCACTGAGGAGAAAAAAAAATCACTGTCCTACATTTCTATATCAAACCTCAAACCATAATGGATTTTAATACAAGAGTATTAAAAATAGACTATTTCAAAATTATTTGGCTGATCTGTGAGTTAATAGCTTCCCATATGATGCATAAGGTTTGGGCATGATCCCATTAATAACAGTGGGTATCTCTTTGGCCAAGCCTAATTTTGAAGCTAACATTTATTGATAAGACTTAGGGGGGTTGCCATTTTGTGTGCACATGCTTGAATATTTGCTCAATGATCAGAGACATAATTTCTTAAAAGCATTCTATTTTTCATTATTTTGTAGCTTATTTTTAACATTCTTCTATTTTATATAAGATAAAATGAAAATTATATATTAGTCTTCTCCAAATTTTTGCCCCTAGAGCAAGAATTGTTCATTTAAAAAAAAAGGGAAAGGCTTTTGGAAAATTATGGAGTGATGAACTGGCGTCTCTAGATGCTTTTATGGAACCACAAACTTAGGAGCAATTAATATCCTTCCTGACTCCTCACACTGTTCCCTTCTGTCTGAAGTAAGGCAGAAATGAGAACCCATAGGCTGCACCTGACTAGTTCCCTCTGCATATCCATTGGTCAGTCAGTCTTGGTCTGAGTTTAATTTAGGAGAGAAGTAAATATGATTGTGTAAATTTGACTTAACCCTAGACTCCAAGTTAAGAGGTAGGCACTACTGTCACTTTAGATAAGAGTATCTTCAGATAAAACACTGAGTTGTGTGATTTCTAAATCTATTCTTAGTCCATTTGGTAATGCAGCAATCCAGAGAGCTGGGTTATATACTATTCTATACTACCTTATCCCCCAAATAATCTAAGAATGACTTGGGGAGGAAAAGCTTGGCACACTTTGAGAAGCCACTAGGAAGGAAAGCCATCAATTATATTTAAAGGCACTGAGTGTTGTTAATTCTGCTCTAAAATAAGAATGAAACTGCCACCATCTCTTCATTTTCAGTGCAACAACTTAATCCTGGCCTTCCTTCCCTTCAGTTTATTCTCTTTATTGTTCAAATTAATGAATGTAACGAGCACTTACTGACAGAGAAAATCTAAAATGCAATAGATCATGTCATTCACTCCCCTATGTAAACTTCCTTAGCTTTAAATTTTAGATTTAAAATTCCATAGGTGGGATAAAGACTATTCATCATGTGGTTTCTGTATGTTCTGCAATTTTCTACTGAAACCTTGGGGTTCATTCAGACCTACTGCACTGCTGTGATTTTATTTGTCTGAAAGAGGCATTATGTACCTTGATATGTAATGTTTCTCTTATAAGAATGTCCGTCTCCTGTTTGTCTGCTAAGTGAGATCTTACTCCTTGAGAGACTCCATTAAAGTTATTTTTGGAACAAATTTCCAACAACTCCTATCCACCCACAAACAACAGTCAGTGTTCCTACTCCTGTGCTTCAACTGTGCTTTGAACAAATCTCTCTTCACACATATCACCCTGTACTGTAATCACATTACGTGCAGAAATGATTTCTTTTTCTCCTTCACTTGTAATGCACATAATAAGGGCTCAATAACTGTTTATTGAACTATCATTTCATCTGTCCTATGTCATTTTCCCTCTATAAATAATAGTGTTGTATTGTTTCAAGAATGTCCTGTTTTATTATATACTTTATTTAACCAAGTCTCAGTTGTGTCATGGAAAAAAAACCTGTGAAAATTATAATTATTCACTTCGTAAGGATATTATGTAGATTAATTAGTAGACTCAAAGTGCTCATAAAATGTAGGACTTATTGTTTAGGTGTTAAGTTCTACTATCTAAGATCAGCAGTGAGGCTTTCTAAATGTCAGGAGTAAAGTTTGAGAACCCGCTGCCACAGAAAATCTGTAAGAAGGTGCAAGCTAGGTGTGAAGTTTCTCCTTAACTAATTTTGGTTCTGAAATGTCTCATTGTTGGCTGGAAATTGTGTTTATAAGAATAAGATTAAGGGGGAAGTGGAGTGTTCGGTGTTCTGTAGACGGATGTGTGGCTGTGTATTTATAGGCATATATATGTTATATATATACCACGGGTACACAAATATATATGCTATAGGTGTACAAAATCATGATGCACATATCATATATGTAAATATTCTATACACACACATATGCAGAGAGTGAGGGGAGAGAGAGTAAGAGAAGAGTTAGTTAGCTAGTTAGTTATTCCTGGTAAAGCCACTGCGGTTGAGGTTAAGGAAGGCTCTCTGGGTTACACTTCCAATTTATGAGCATTGGAATTTTGTGTCCTTTCAAGTGAC
This sequence comes from Mesoplodon densirostris, assembly GCF_025265405.1. Classification (NCBI taxonomy): domain Eukaryota; kingdom Metazoa; phylum Chordata; class Mammalia; order Artiodactyla; family Ziphiidae; genus Mesoplodon; species Mesoplodon densirostris. The sequence goes on from NC_082668.1 coordinate 28,356,684, forward strand.
AGTATGTATCCTCATGGCTTCAGAACCAACTATACACTAATCAGTTCATGGGTGCTCAGGGAAATCTTCATTACTGAATTTGCGAATTATTGGTAAAAACAGACGTAGGTACACTTAACTAAAATTTCTATAAAGCTTGAAGACATGTAAAGTTCTTTCATATATATTTGCGATAAAGCCCTGTTTTCTGACATTATCAGGTTCAATGATTGGTTGGTTAGTTGAAAAAAAATCATTTCATTGAGGAAGCTTAAAAATAATACATACTTTATTTTTATTTAAGTGGTTCTAAAATTAATATCAATTTGTCAATATTTTTATGTTGTGCCAGGTCTTTTCCTTTATTCTGGATTCCCTGCTTTGAATTTCATCTTCTTGCCTAATCCACATATAAAATTCATCATATACAATTTTCAGATTTGGTTTCCTTAAAGAGGAGGGAGAATTTAAAGATATTTGTGAAGACAGTAGAGTACAAATTTCTTTGACATATTTTATGTTTTTCCCTTTAAATTTTTAGTTTTCTTGATATACCTGAATTGATAAAGATTTTTGATAGATTTACATTTATGGAGTCTTTCCAAAGCATTCAACTTAGTTTTTATAGAAATGACTCTCCTTTTACATGTACATTTACATTAATTTATATAATGATTGAAATATGTAGTTACCATACATACCTAAATTGTAAATACCTAAGTCCATATTCCATGAATTTTTGTCCAGAACTTTTCATTCACTGAATACATATATTTTTCTTAAATGCTTACTAGTTCCAGACACTGTGCACTATTTATGTTTCCATAAGAATGTATACTTCTCATTCTGCATGTGACATTTGCTATAAAAATTAATTCAATATTGATGTTATTGCCATAGCTGTCAGGGCCTATGGAGAACCCCCAGACTCTCTCACACCTTGTGGCTTATGGACTTATGAGTCTGACAAAGTATACAAAGGGACAGATTCAAGTGAGTAGAATTGCATGGGTAGATGCTAAATGTAAGGATGCTAATTCATGTATGTGTAAACATGAGAGGTCCAAATCATTGAGCACCTGTGAAAGTACTTCAACCTTTGAACCATCTGCCTGGACTCAGGTAGCTCTCATTCTTCTAAATGAAGAACATCTCCACCCATTCCACTCTTTAACACCCTCCATCTTGACATATACTACTCCAAAAATTTTGAGAAAGACCATAAATTCTTCCGTAGTAATGCAGTCTGCCAGATGACTGCTTTTTGTCCATAATTTATACTGTACTTGTCATTATTGTACAACATTTTATTACCAGTCAGATCAATTAAAAAGTAATTTGTTTCAGATAGTAATACATTTTCTACCATCTTCATGATGTATAAAGAAAAAAAGGAATACAAAGTAGTAATGTGTCCTGCCAAGACTTTCAAACAAACAAGCAAACAAAAAAAAGATGGTGTTAGATTGTTTATGGCTATGTCTTGAGGTGGAAGAAGGATTAGCAGTCTTCTCTGCCAAATGCTTGTATTTCTTTGCATCAGGACTGTTTTCCTTCTTAATAAGGGCAACAGTTAGGTCCATAGAGTTTGCTTTACACTATAGTTGCTTTGTCTTCGCAATAGACTAAGATAATTGATGTTTCACTTTTTAAAAAGCACACCCTATAGTAGTTGCAACACTTGTCTGGAATACCCAGCTCTAATGTTTTTAATATAATGTTATACTCATAGATGAGGCTACAGGAAGTTCAGAAATACATGTTTTAAATGTGGTTTTTGCTCTGATTCAAGAAAGAAGTGTCTCAGGAAATTAATTGCTAGAAAAATGTTCTAGCCACGACTTGTTGTCAACATGAAGCCATAGCTCTGGTTCATGAGTCTATAATGCCATTGTTATCAATAAGACTTCTGGTTTCAGTACCAGTTGTTGGTTTCATTCCAGCGCCATGAGTCAATGAGCTGAGGTGGCTTTGCCTCAGCCAACAGGTGTAAGAGGTGAGAATTCATGACAAAGCTCCAATCAGATAAGAAGCAATCTAACCAACTAGTGATGCCAAGTCACCTGAGAATGCTACTCTTGTCTGGAGTTAGAACTACTTTATTATGATTAACATATAAACCCATTTGAAGATTTGAATTTTACTCTAGGCAACAAGAAGAATAAAATTTTCTTGTTAAATGCTTGAAATACAGTTTCAAATACATAAGCTGGTCTCCTCTTGAGGACTGGTATTTTACATGACAGATTGAGATATTCTTTTCTCTTATGTATGCAAGATCCAGGGGTTGCATGAAGCTTTATTGAATATTGAAAGCCACAGAGTGCTTAGGCATGCACGAGCCTTCAGCAAAATTGCAAAGGATTGAAGCTAGTGTTTGGGCTTTACTATCTCTCTTTTTCTGTGATCCTTTTATTGCACCCCTCTCTTGGTTTCTAATAAGTCAGTGGTGGGGTGGAAAGATCACTGAGCTTGGAGTTAGAGAAGTTAAGTTCTCATCTCACCACACAAAATAACAATTAGACTTACCCTAGTAGAGCATATGTAACAAAAATAGCAAACCCTTATATAGTCAGTCAAATACTGTTTTAAGTGAATTCAAGCATTAACTCATTTAATCCTTAAAACCACGCATGATGTAGGTACTATTCTTATCCCCATTTTATAGATGGGGGAACTGAGACAGAGTGGATAAATAACTTGCCCATGTTCACATAGCTAGTAGTAGCTGGAGCTTGGTATGGATTCAGGGAGTCTTGCTCATTGTTTTCATTTTGTGAGTTGGACTCTGCAAACCTCTCCTCTCCCCATCCACTAGTTCTAATAAAAAATGAACTACTTGTAGTTCAACAACATGCCATCCTGTTCTTACAAATGTATGCCTTTAAACATACTGTGACTTCTCTCTGGAATGTCCTTGTCCCCCTGTCTACCAAGTAAACACCTTTGTCTTTCAATTCCCAGTTCAGATATCACTCTTTTCTCCAACTCAGATAAAGTTAACCTATCCCTTGTGTGTGTGTATAATATGTGTGTTTAATTGAAAATATATTAAATTTTTAAAAATTTTGAAGTTTTTTAAGAAATGTATACAATATGGTACAAATAAATTTATGGGAAGAAGCATTCAAAAGATAAGTAAGAAATTAGAATAAAAATAAAGCACAGCCAAATGCAGGAATACAAGGTATCTTATTTTAAAATATTTAATAGCATAGCTAAAGTTGGCTGCAAATACAGTTCTAAGCTTCTAAGTAGCCAAAGTGAGAAAGAGATTTTTGAGATTCAGAATATCCATAGGATACATTTTTTAAAAGCCAGATGCTTAAGAACTATATAACTTTATATCATTCTGAAAGAAATTTCTGCCAACAGTCTTCATAAATAAGCTATTGGCTGATATACTAATAAATATTTTCAACTGCATTCAGGATTGCTATTCAGTAAGTATGCATTAGCATGGCCATCCTGGTTATTAAAATGCTGAAGTACTTCCTTACTGATTGGTAAATAGACATTGCCTTGAACGCCTTTTCTCCATCCCTCAGTATTCTCTGCTCATCTGCATCATCCAGCAACCAGAGATGAAATTTGGCAAAGCAGGATGCTTTAAGAACTGCTCCAGCACTCTGGAGGTGTTCCTCCTGGTGGGCCAGTGTCCATGCCTCACAGGTTGTTAAAATATGTTGGCTATCATCTCTCAATTAAAACAATACACCTCCTGAGACTTAGAAACTCCATTCCCTACATTACATAGCCACTTGGATTTCTTACGGATTCCTCAGTGTTAACACGTCATAAATCAAGTTTCAAGAAGTTGAATAAATGAGTAGATACAATATTGAGTTTTATGTTTTCCCTCATAGTTTTCTCAACTGAATGATCTAATGCCAAAGTACAATTTAGTAAAAGAAAATCTAAGAGGACCAAAGAATTTATGCTTCTGGATGAACAGAATAACTACTCATACTAACAATACTCCAAATAAAATTATTTATCACAGTCACAATTTTAATGAGAGTTAGCAACAGGGTCCTCCAGGGTTTCATTTTTGGTGAGACCTGCAAGGCAGCTATTTTGTGTTGCTAACTAAAGACAGATCCACAGGCTTTGATAATGTGCCAGATTGAGGAGCAGAATCAAAATTTTCCGTGAAACTAAAGAAGCCAGTCAGAACAGTTGTCTGGAGAGATGGCCCCTCCATCTCAGCACAGAGGTGGCAGAGGATTTTTCCACAGAAAATAATTGTGGGGCCATGCCAAATATGACAAAATGGGCCCCAGAGCCCATTTATACACCAAAATCATGGCCAGGTTATGCAGCCAGGAGAAATTAACAAAGCATGTAAATTAAATCTTCTGGTGATCATTTTTTAATTTTCAATTAACTTTATTGAAATATAATTGACATACAATAAAATGAACCCATTTTAAATGTATGATTTGATAAGTTTTGAAAAATGTAATTATCCATGGAAGCCACCCCAGATCAAATTATGAAATATTTTCATCATCCTCCAAAGTTCCCTCCTCTCTCCTTTCAGTCAATATGTTACTCCTACCACCAGCCCCAGGCAATCACTTATGTGCTTTCTGCCATCATAGCTTAGTTTTTCTTATTCTAAACTTTCACAGTAATAGAATTACTTGATAGTTACTTTTTGATGACTGTCTCATTTGCTCAGCATAAAGTTTGCGACAATGATCCTTGCTGTAGCTGTTTTCAATGGTGAATAATATTCCATTGTATAAATGTCACAACATGTTTATTCACTCTACTGTTCATGGATGTTAGGGTTGTTTCTAGTTTTGTTTTTTTTTTTAAATACAATTAAGAGCAATGCTGCTGTGAACATTTGTTTATAAACCTTTCTGTGAGCATATTTTATATTTGCTTTTGGATTTCATTTTAACTTTTTTGGAAAAAAATTAGACTTACAGAATAATTGCAATAGTATGAAGAATTTTCATTTACTCTTCACTCTAATTCCCCTAATGTTAACATTTTACATAACAGTGGTAAAATTATCAAAACTAAGAATTACATATTGGCACAAAACTAGAGACTTTGTTCAAAGTTCCCCAGTTTTTCTACTAATGTACTTCTTGTGTTCCAGACCTCAATCCAGTACACTGCATTGCATTTAGTTGTCATGTCTCCTTAGTTTCCTCCAACCTAAGGCAGTTTCTCAGTCTTTCCTTGACTTTCCAGTCAGGTGTAGAATGTACCTCAGTTGGATTCATTTGATGTTTTCTAATGATTAGAATGAGAATATGAATTTTGAGGAAGAAAATCACAGAGGAGATGTGCCCTTTTTAGTGTGTTGTATCAGAGCTAAGTGATACCAATATGTCTTACAACTGGTGATGTTAATCTTGGTCGTCAGTTCAGGTGGTCCCTGTCAGATTTCTCCATGATAAAACCACTATCCTTCTCTTCCTATACTCTGTGTTATTTATGCATCTATTTATCTATGTGTATAGATTTAAATATACATATATATATTAAAATATATACCTTAAAATAAGATGAACTGTTATATATATTCCAATTCCAAGCCACCCTCACAGGATTCATTCTAACATGCCCCTTGTGCATAGTTGTAACTTTACATTGCTGAGTAGAATTCTCTGACAGTGAGGAACTCTCATCATTTACAGTATACTTACTTATTTGTTTAGTTCCAGTACATATATAAAATAATTCCAGATTGCTGACATGTACCTCTGTAAGAAACAGACTTATCATTTAGAGTACAGTGTTTTGTACAATTCTTTTTTTGTCTCTATAACTGGAGTATCAAGTCAAAACACTCTTACTAAGTTACTTTAGTCAGCTTCTTTCTTTCCATAGCACCATTGCCAGTCACAGCTCTGCTATGTACTAGCTCTGGGGCAATGGAAAAATTACCTGACTTCTTTGCCTTAAGTTTGTCATCTATAAAATGGAGAATGTAATGGTAAGGATGTTCTTTATTGTGAGTAGATGCCTGGCACATATTTGCTAGATAAGTATTTGCTATTATTATTGCCTATTAGTCATTATCAAGGCAATAAATTGACTTGAAATTATGACACACATACCTGCATTATAATCTAGTTTTGTCTTTTTCCTCTTTAGGTTGTGAGCTTTTTGAGAATAGGAATTAGGTCTTTATTTCTTTACACATGTGTCTTGCATGAAAAGTTCTCAAAACATTTGTTGATGTTATTGAGTACTAAGTACATGCTATATATTAATAAAACCAAATAATATGATATGGTAAGTGCATATTAATGTGCTAATAAATAACTGTTTAGTATCTTTTCCTAGTCACAAGTTTGTTTTTGACATAATCTTTCCTGAAAAAGACCTATTCACATATGCACATATTTCTCTTTTAGAAACTGATAGAATGGTGTCTAAAATTCACTCTATTTGATCTATCCTTTGGGTTAACAGTTTATTTAAACTACTTTGGAGGGAAGATCCAACATAATCTGTCATAAGAGCTAATGAGATCTCTTTCATCTTTCTATTTCAAAAGAAAAGATTTGACCAAGATGGCACAAAAGGAGTCAGGGAATGTGAAGGTAAGAACAAGAATATTGCTGTTACTCTGAAACAAGGATGAATATTTAGCAAGGATTAAAATGTAAACATTCAATCATGATTTCTCTCTAGGGGGAAGCTATAACATTTGCTTTCATAATGACAAATTTTATTCTTCTGGTAGTAATCTCTTCTGATTGTTGTATTCCCTTTAATTCCCACAAGTATTTTGCATGGAAAAGCATTACAGAGATATAGGAGAAATTTTTATCTGCCTTTATTTAAAATTTATAATTAGGAACTCTTTTGCTAGATAAATGTCAGATATAAATGAAATAAATACATGTTTCATATTCTTTTATTAAACATCTGGGGAATGTGGAGAAATCATGTTTTAGAGAATCAGGAAGTAAATATTACCCTTAATATAATAAGTTGGAATCATACAAAATTAATTAAATAAGTAAATACCTTTGAAATGGTTAACTTTGTGCTTTAGCAATAATAGCACTTGACAATGTTTAAACAGCTAACAAAGAGGGAATTTAATTTGCCTAAAAAATATTATTTTACCAAAATGATTAATATAATTTCTGGTATCTGGGAAATTTTTATAATGTAATATCAGAAAAGAAAAGAAAAGAGTCATTGAGAAGCTTTAGACAGGTACATTTTAACAACTTCGAATAAATTGGAGGTCAGATCAACCTCCTTGTCTCAAAAATTCTCTGATCTGTTCTGCAATGACTGTCAGGTTTAACTGTCAGATTTCTCAGTGTCAAAACAAACTTCAGCTTTATCTACTTGTAGGTTTACTTTTCTTGGGTTGGTTCTGTAATGCAGTTGACTGTTGCTTTACAAGAAGATATCTAAATATGGTAATGCTGCTAGGGATGACTATTTACCTCATTTATAGCTAATATGTATCTCATAGATCTAGGGCCATTTCTTCTGCTTTTACCAAATCTTTTTGTTTCATAAATGCCAGATGTGGGTTAAAATGGAGTTTAGAAAAATGAAACAAGAAAGAGGAAAATGTTTTGCTTCCCATTGTTTATATGTACAAATCTACTACACACACGTATATTTTTAAGGAATGATGTGGCTTAACCTATGAAAACATGGGTAAGTTTGTTGCTCCAGCCCAATGGATGTTTGAGTCCAGATGGAGACTCTAAATTATTTAAGCAGACTTGGCAACAGTGCTCTGAACAATAGCTACCTGAACTGGACTGGTGGGTTCATTCTCCCAGAAAAAAAGTCTCGTAGAATCTTAATCACTTCCAGTGAATCTATAGCTAAGAGTCTCAGGAGAAAGAATTGTTCTGCTTCAATAGAAGCAGAAAAAATATTTATATTGCTTTGAAAGAAGCTGTTTCTATTTTTCAAAATTTATCGCTTTTCAAATTATGAAAGCAATAATGTTCATTGTAATAAATCCCAACAATATAGAATAAAATGTTACCAAGCTTCATCCCTTTCCTACCAGTCTCCCCCTCTTCAGGGATGATCATTGTTGGGTATCTTTTAAGATTTTAGTGCATGCAAACATTCTCAACATGTGTACATTCCTACGTATGTTAAATGGACTATATCATGTATAACCATCAAGCCTATCACATAGAGATCTACCCATTCTTCAACAATGCTGCAGAATATCTCATTATGGGACATACCATTGTTTACTCCACAGCTCCCTTATTGTCAGTTCCATAGGTTGATTCATTTTCTGTTTTCCTTAACAAATCGTGCAGTCATAAATACTTCTATGTAGAAATATTTCTATATTTTTACTTTATTTTTGTAGGAATTTTAGAAGTAAAATCATTGCTACAAAGAGCTGTGTGTAATATCTTGATAGATAATAGAAAATTGTTTACAAAAATGAAATTGTGTTCTTTGATATCCCCACCAAATTAGGCATGATTCTCTATACTTTCACAAATTCTGGTATTTTAAAAAAATTTTATTTTGTACATTTAAATTTTTCATTACTTGGAATTTGTTGCATGTATAGTGTGAGGTAAGACTCAAATATAGCTTTTTCCCAAATGAATATCAAGACCCAGAATCACTTATGCATTGAGTATCCTTTCTCTGGCACTTTTATTATGAACTATATTCTCAAGTGTAATCCATATATTGGTTAAAGTTCTTAGTTGCCCAGGAACCCATCACCAGAATTTGAAAATTGTGGGATCTGCTGAGCTTGAAGGCTAATGGTGTGCTGAGAATTGTCCCTCCAAAGAGGCCTTTCCATTCCTTTGGGAGACTCTGGGCAAACAGCAAATCTAATTGGGCTCGTCTCTGCATAAAAGAAATTTGTTTCTGGATGTTATATAGCTCAGAGAATAATCAAGTTGCTGGAAAAACAAATTAGAATCAAGTTTCTGGGATGCTTCTTGAACCCCTGTCTGGCACAATCAGCCCAGAAAGCAGCCACATCAGCTACCAGTCAAGCTACCAAAAATGGCATCCTGTTTATTCACATAGGTCAGATCTCACATAGGTGTGTTTTATTGCAGGAAGCTGGCCCACATGCCTGCCCTCTAGGTCCAAAGAAGGCTTGAAATACCAGATTAATTAAATCTAAGATGCTATCAATTGTAAGATACATGATTATTTTATGTACCACTAATAAAAACAAAACACTGACCACTAAACTCTGACATAATGTTTTCACTTAGAATATTTATTTTATGATTATTGAAAAGGAGAATATTTTAAATTTATTTAGACAGATTTTTATTGCATGTTCTTATGCATACATTAAAAAGGAAATTATAGGCAGAATGATTTGGTTAAGCAATTCTAAAACTTCAATGAAGGAGTCATCCTCCAAATATTGCTAATTTCAAACAGGGAAATAGAGGCAATGACAGATTCCCTAATTAATTTTCTGAGAATATAAATAGCAGCCTCAAGGGAGATTAGGAGGCACACCACTCTATCCAAAGTCACAACTGAAAATAGGATTCCACCCAAGTGGGGAAAGGGGCAAAAGGTGCCCTCTTCTTTGCACCCATGTTTCCAATCATTCTATTAGAAAAGACTTACATTGTGGCTTATTCCAATATTCCATTAAGTGGCATTAACAAAAATTGTTCTGTTCAGAATATAGAAAGAGTGCTTACCATCCTTTGGAGACACAACCATGAGTCCAGTTTAGGATCACCATTCCTAAGAGGGCTGCCCTCTCTGGCTCAGCTAACATTCTGAAACAGAAAGTACAGAACTTCACATTTATAATCTCTTTGTGAAATAATACTATTAGAAAAAAAAGAGCTTTTCATAGATATGAAAAAAAGTTTGCAGAATATACATATGCTAATAAAAAGAAAATGCTCCAGAAAGAAATCCATCAAATAAATAGCAGTGAATACCTCTGAGGATGATACTGAGAGGAGGGAAAGATGGTGACAGTTTGATTAGAGACTTTCACTTTTTACTATTCAGTTTCTGTTTAGGTTTTTTTAACAATGAAAAAGAATACATGCAATCCTTTATGTAGCTAAAATATTGATTAACCCTTCTATAAGGATATAGATTAATATTATCAAGATATTAGCTGGGTCATTCCTGCCCAATGAAATCTAGGTAGGATTGCCATAAAACTCCAGCTCCATGGCTTAAGGAATCCCTAATCTCCAGATTCCAGGAATTTACTCTTTCATGGACCTTTGTGCTTCTTCCTCCATCCTTATGTGCTGTATGTATTGTAGTAGGTGGGCTGAGACATATAGCTTGACAATCCCTAGGTTCCCTCTTAAATATCCATATGAAAGCTCTGAAGGCAATGCAGACCTTTATGAAGACTTTACATGGGGAGTGAGGGAGGACTAGACACCACACAATCTAAACATGCTTATTTACACTTCTGTTTTCCAAAGTTGCTTTTCACTGCTTTCCTGCTCCAATTTACCCTTTCTCCTTTCTCCGTCCACACAGCTCGGAGGCTCCTTGGATTTTCTGTCTCCCTTCCAAATTTTCAATTCCTATCCTTCTATTTGCCTTAGTTATTTAGCTCCTACTGCCAATTTTCACACATAAACATTTCAAGGTGCTCTACAGAACACAGCAATGACTTTATTATTGTGAGTGCCAATTATTATTATCTGTCATTGTTATACCTTCCTCCCTTGAAAGAAAAAAAATATTTGTAATTCTTAAACTGTTTCCAATTCAAGGCTTGTTGCCTTTCCTTGAGTTTGGAGTTTTCTTGCCTGGTGCTTTCTACCTAACACAGGGAGTATCTTTCACCTTCTTCTCCAAGGTGAAAGAAACTTCTCCATTGACCACCTATTCACCACTCTGGCCTCTACTCCAACTGGTTCAGGAAAGGGCTTTGCTTCTCATTATTTCTGCATCTGGGCTGGGTCGTACTTGCATGAACTCAAGTTCCCCAGTTGCTTCCAGTCCTAAGAAGATGGTTCAATTTTATTCTGTGGAGGATGCTGAAGTCATTTTCCTGTCTTCCTCATCCCAAATTTTCTCCATGTACTATGATAATTTATGGAGACACTCAGTGCTCTCAGACACAGTATGCTTCCCTAAAATATTCTGCACCAAATTGCCTCTTCTGTGACTTACCACAACCAAACCAGATTTTTCAAACTGAGTTCAATAGCACCTACTTTTATGGCTCATTGGAATCATCTTTGATTTGAAAGTATATGTAGAGGACTCTTCAGATAAACATGACCTACAGTTGTGCAAAAAGAATCCTGGACTAAAACCAAATGTTAATCAGTACTGGGATAAATATGTGCATGTTTCATTGGCGTATACATTGGGATATGGAGTGGGATGAAATGATGAAGAATCAATGATTGAGAGGTGTCTGCAGCCACCTGAATGAATCTCATGATAAAAATACTGAGTGGAAAACAACTTATATATGAATGCTGGTAGTGTAATTCCATTTTTATGAAATTCAAAGGCACATAGGTTCAAACAAAAAACAAAACATAAATACAGGTGGTAAGCCTATAAATAAAAGTAGGAGGATGATAACCCCCAAATTCAGGATACTGTTTATTTCTGAAAAGAGGTACAGGAATGGAGAGGCACAGTCATGGCACTTCAGAGACATTTGTAATAATATACTTCTTAAACTTGATGGTAGTCATGCAGAGGTTTTTGCATCATTATTTTTATGCCTTATATAAAGATACATATTTTGTATATGTTTACAAGCCCAATATTTAAAATAATAACTAAAAACTCTTGTGCTCTATTAGTCTAATTTGAGATTGGTTTTAGTTTTTGAAACATGTTGTTTGGAATATGTTTGGGGACTACGTCTCAGAGGTAACTAAAGAAACAGGGTTGAGAGAAGTGCTAGATACTGGAGCAAGAAACTAAGTTTCCTGCCATTTCTGGTGAAATAACCTGTTTCTGTAAACCTGTTTTTCTGTAATTTTAGAAAGAGAAACTATTTTGTTAGCTAAATATGCTAGTTGCAGACTGGTACAACAGATTAATGAGGTACCTTGACCCTGAGAAATCCCTAAGAGATTAGGCACACGTAGATAAGAACATTGAATGAAAACACCCAGGAGACTGAACGGCAAGAAGAATTGGATGAATGTCACGAGATAACGTCAGGTAGAATTTCCTCCTGGAGATTTCTGTGAAGTGGGAAGTAGATTTTTACAATGTCTTCCTCAGTTTTTTAGGGCAATCTAGCCTGATAATTAAGAACAAGTGTTTGAGGAGAAACTGGCAACTAATGAAAGAAGCTGAGAACACAGCTATGCAACCTTAAAACAAGTTCCCAGATCTCTCTCAGGAGAGGCACCTTTATACTAACACGTGCTCCTGTGATTGCCCGAGAAGCATCAACCAGCAGCAACTAAGTGCTGCTCCCCAGAAATGGCATGTCCCTTTTACTCCCACTCCAGTCGCCAAAGCAAGTCCAGTGGTAATTCCTAACTGTAAGAGGGCGGGGAGATGCAATTCACCAGAAGTAGAGAAGTATTTGCACATGCACACGCAGTAATAACATCTATTACCCAGACCAGGTACCAAAAGCGTTTCATTTTGCATTTTAATTTATCGATGTGTAAATGTTTCTACAAGAAAAAAAGGAAAACATTATATCCAAAAACTAATCAGTTTTCAGCAAAAACACTAACTGTAAACCTAGAAACTATTAAGATATCTCTTGTCAAATTTGTCTGCCTTCATCTCCTCATTAGAAGAGATGAAATTAATGTAAAACTGACCAGTAAAGGGAAAATGCTCATTCATTATATGAGCATTTATCACACAGCTTACAGGGAGGACCCTGCACAGCATATAGAAAAACAAAGTTTTTGCCCTTTCAAGAGCTTCCTCTTGGAGCAAAAGATAAACTCCCATACATCATTTCAACAGACTCTACATAGATCACAGGCTGCTTGGGTTAAAAAAAAATAAGGAAAATATGTTAGAAAAGAGAAAAATGTGTGAGAAACGGCAGAATATTATTTAAAACAGAACAAGAGATTAATTTTGAACAATTTTGCCTAACTACTTCTTCATCTTTTCTGTAGTTAGGCATGTTAATCAGTTTTTCAAAATTAAAGTTTTCAATTTCGTAAATGAAAATTGTGGCTCTCATACTGCTGTGACAAAAATTAGGGGAACATTTAGCTGGAAGGGACATTAGAGTCTGTCTTATGCTTCTCTCTGCTTTTGAGAAATCCACCTTAGAACAAAGTCAGATGTATTCTAAAGTCGCATTTTGTATGTTTATCTTTACTAGCCAATTTTTTTTCCTTCAGATCTTAAATGCCCTTGGGTATAAAGAAGGTGAAATGTCCTTCCACTAAATCAGTGATTATCAAAGGTCTGCATGCTTAAGATCCAAGTAGAGTGGTTGTTTTTAAAAAAATCCTTATTCCTGGGCTTCCCTGGTGGCGCAGTGGTTGAGAGTCTGCCTGCCGTTGCAGGGGACAGGGGTTCATGCCCTGGTCCGGGAAGATCCCACATGCCGCGGAGCGGCTGGGCCCGTGAGCCATGGCCGCTGAGCCTGCGCATCCGGAGCCTGTGCTCCGCAACGGGAGAGACCACAACAGTGAGAGGCCCGCGTACTACAAAAAAAAAAAAAAAAAAAAAAAAAAAAAAAATCCTTATTCCTGGATGATATTGCTAGAGATACTGATTCAGTAAATCTCAGACAGGGTTCAGCAGGCTCCGTTTTAAAGCAGAGCCCCTATTGGTTCTGATATCGGAATCTGAATACCACCCTTTGAGAACCACTGTTATGAATTGATCAACACAGATCAATCCATTCAAGTATTTTTTCAAAACCTGCTGTGAGAAACCAGGAGACTGGCTGGGTACCATCCATGGCGCCACTCCAAGGAAGTTGTATGTGTTTTATAGCACTGATTCTCTATGGAATCATTGACATTTTCTATCCTCTGAACTCCATCAAACTACTAGTGAGTTCCATCATGAACAAGACACTAATTTAGTCCCTGTGGAGACGCAAGATAAATAAGACATTGGCAAGGACCTCAAGGAGCTTACAGGTTTTTAGGGGAGTAAAGCCAGGAAGACCAGGTACAAAGCAGAAATAGATGGAGGTGGCATTTGGTGCAAGGAGGTGGCATTTGGCTGGGTCTTGAAGGAGGAGTAACATTTTAACAGGAGTCTAAGTCGATCAAATACACTCTCGTTAGTGGGAACACTATGGACCCAGGCTTAGGCAGAGAGATGTGCAATTGTATGTTATATGAGGAGGTGGCTAGTGATCCAGGTTAACTAGAATGCAGTGATGTGACGATTTTCTCAATGATTTATTTGCAGTCTAAACATTTTTAAGGGAATAATTTTGTGCATGCGGGAGAGGAGGGCAGGGTAAAGGAGAGAGGGAAAAACAGCTGACATTATTCCTCCTGATAGTAACCATAATAAACTCTGTAAAATTTAATCATATTTAATTCTCAGGTTAATCCTTTAGTGAAAGGACAAGGAAGTAAAATTATGTAAAAGCAGACAGCAGGAGGGAGGGAGGAGAAGGGAGAGAAGCAGAACGGAATGAGAGCTAGATGGCTGCAGTGTGCTGTGAAAGAACATTACCCCATCTCTGGGGTTGCTGTGATTCTGTCTGATTAAGGTTGGTATAAAAAAAGGTACTTAGGAGCTGGCAGCCACACAGAGGAAGGCAAAAGAGATAGACCTGATTTTAAAACACAGTCGGCTCAAAAAGCTCCCAAGAAATGACTCAATATACTCAAGCAAGTGTAATATGTGATTTGCGTAAGAATAGTATACATAAACAGCATTTCTATTTGTGATAATAGGTCAAGTTCAAGAACAATACTTTGCTCCTAATTAGAATGACTCTTAGAGAAATAAATATCAGTTTGCCTGAGGAATTTATTCTGTCCTATACATGTTTATTCCATTGTATGTCCCATCTCTAATAAGAAATGTAATTATGATGCATCACTCTTATTTTTAATTTATTTTTGACACAATTTTTTAAAGGATTTCTGAAATCAGAAATGAATTACTTTTCCTTTTGCCAAGAATAGGCTGCATTGCAGTAGGTCCTAGAGAAACCTACTTACAATGCTTTGATCAGAAGGAAGGTTTCCCAAATTGCAATAACGAGCTCTGAGAAATAGAAAATAAATTTGAATTGCTATTTTTTGTGAAGACAATATCTCTGAATGGAGATAACATAATTTTACATATAAAAATTATTAATATAATTAATAATTAATGGATCTGTGCCATGTCATCAAATTGGAGTCTAGAATAAGTTAAGCCTGCTTTTAAGTTCCATTAATTATCTAGAGTTCTTCCAGTTTAAGATATCATGGTAAACAAAATTCCAACTTTTGAGGTTTTCTAAAAATGTCTTCATATTTGATAGAACGCATTATTCTCTACCCAAAAAAACAAAAAAGAATGAGATTTTTTCAAAGCATTTAAATTGCAATTTAACCAAAAAATCAATTTCCACATAACTTCTAGGAATCTATGTACTTCATAAAACAAGGCAATCTTTAACATGGTAGCAGATATAAAGGGAGAAGATGGGAATGTCAGATGTATGTATATATAATAGCATGAGGTTGCAGGGATGCAGGAGCAGCATTTATCCTGAACAGATAATGTGGGTAGACTGAAATGCTCTAGCAATGGGGATGGACCCACTTTGAACAACTTGTATAGGAAAGTGGGAAAAGTACCAGAGCAATCTGTCTACATTAAACAAATTGCTTGGCTTTGAACCAGTCACTGAACTTCTCTGGACCTCACTTTATTCACCTGCATTATTAATGGAGTTGGACCAGATGCTTGTTATTGGAAGCTTTAAAAATGCAGAATACTGGGTTCCACCCAAATCTACTGAAACAGAATTCGTATTTAACATGAGCTATGGGTGCTTCCTGTGTACATCAGGTTTGAAAAGCACTGTCCTAGATGGTCTTTATGTTACCCTAAGTTGTACTTTTCTTTGAGGCTCTCTCTCTTCTCTACAAGTTCTCCCTTCTGCAAGGAAGGCAACAGGCTTTGGAAAAAGGTCAATGTTTTCCTGAGTTTGGGAGTCAGACAAACCTGGGTTGGAATCCTGGCTCAGCAGTTAGTTCCTTTGTGACTCTGGATAAAACTGACTTCACTTTACTTAATCACAGTTTTCCTAAACTGTGATTGAGTAAATAAAACTGTGATTAAGTAAATATCTTCAATATTGCATATTAATGCGTTCATCACACATTTTGTGTTTATTAATATTTGTCAAGTCTCTGACACATATTTGAGGCTTAATAACTGGTAGCTGTAATTACTGCTACTATTCTTATTATTTTTACAACCCTGAATTTCCCTCCTTAACTCGTGTTAACTAAGGGATAAATCTAGCTAATAATGCCTTAAGGATTAATCTCTCCATCTCTTTCTGTGCTTCCTTTCAAAAGATTCTAAGAGGCTATTGGTCATGGAAGGACATTGTCAATATGGCCTGCAGCTCACCTCTCTTCTCAGTTGCCTCTGGACTGTGACTAGATTCTGGATAAGCATCCACATCCTATCATCTACACTAGAATTATAGGGAAGAGTGATGATTCAATCCTATGATCAAATGCTTGTCTCTGTGGCAGACCCTAGACCCACTTCCTCTACTGTTCATGAGGAAGTAAGAAGTTTCCTGTCCTAGAAAGATTGCTGAACTCTGAGTTAAAGCTTGAAAAATATCTACCATCAGGTATTGTTATGTTCTAGATGAGCTGAAAGTAGAGTCCAAATATCCTCAGTGCTTGCCACATACACAGCCGCTTTTGGAAGAAATTGGCCTAGCAGGGTCTCTCACCATTTTGGTAGCCATTGCTACCAAGGGGAAGTAACCAGCCACTGACCTGGCCATATCCAGTTTTATCTTGACTGTTGCCTGACCCCAGAGCAGGCTGGTTCCTAACATTTGGCATCCTGTGTCAAGAAAACAAATGGAAACCCACATACCATTATCTCCAAAGTATTTGAAGTTATAAATTGAAACTTGGCATTATTTTGATGTCTAGAATTTTTAAGTAAAATTTAAAATTTTAAGTACATTTAAAATTTTCTTTTATAAAGAAAATAATTATCTAGAGTTCTAGTGTTCAGTATCTTACGAGTTACCAATGAAAAGACTAGTATTACACTTCATCTCTCTTTCTCATTATTTACTATATATATTAAGTTATTTAATGTCACAAAACATTCTTCAGTAGCCTTTTGCAACTGTTGAAAATACCCCACTAATTTGTGAATTTCTACAAACAGATATAAAAGGAAGCAATAAAATGGACCATCATTATTCCTGGGAAACAATATTTAACAACGTAAGAATCAGAAACATGATATCTGAGAAGAATGTTACCACATTACTTAATTAGTTTTTTCAGTTACTTAAGGGCTTAAACTGCTCAAACTTCTCCCACATTCTGAAGCATTATATTTTTCCAACATAGCCAGCATAGTAAAACCCATAAACTTTCATGAAATTTGTGTGCATGTTTTTCTTTTGATAGCATAGAGCAAAAGATGTTGAGAAGCTTTTTTCTGGAGCTTGAAGGGTGTTCATCAAAAGAGAGGATGCTCAGGTTACAGGTCATCTGCCTCAAGAAGACATCCTTGTGCTCTTCAACACACTCATTATTTTGCAAAAGCATGATATGCGGAGCCCTCTAAATAGAGTGTGGAAGTCCCTTTTGCTTGGGTTTAAGGACAGTAGGTTTCTGATCACACCAAGATAGTTGGCTAAAACTGCCTAATAGAACTACAACACACCAAATGATATCCAAGCCATCCCAAGCAAACTCTTCCATTTGGAAAATGGGTGGTTTGTGTGGCCATAATTTCTGTCTTGAGAATTGTCAAGCAAATTTTCTGTGTGCTTATGACTCCTCTATAGCATGGAATAAGACTCCCCTATATCATGGAATCTGGATAATTGAACCTGAGTTAATGTGTTGCATAAATTGATTTCTGCTCCTACCTCATGCACCATCATCTTTGCAATAAATATACATAATAATGGATAAGCTGGGATTTTTATTTCTTGAGATTCTGGATGGCCTAAATAGCAGGTCTAATACACATTCTTTATAAATAACTTCACTTTAATGCCACGTTATCTTGTACAAGCCATTAATATCCCAGAGCTTCAATGATCTATTAATATAAAATGAGGAAAATTATATCTGTCACTGAGGGATGCTTCAAGGACTAAATATGTTCATATGCTTAGAAGGTGCTCAGTTAATTAAATATGAATGTAAGGCAGACATGAAAGCACCCAAAATGTCCATCAACAGAGGAATGGATAGAGAAGACGTGGTACATATATACAATGGAATATTACTCAGCCATGAAAAGGAACAAAATTGGGTCATTTGTAGAGACGTGGATGGACATAGAGACTGACATACAGAGTGAAGTAAGTCAGAGCAAAACAAATATCGTATATTAATGTATATATGTGGAATCTGGGAAAATGGTATAGATGAACTTATCTGCAAAGCAGAAATAGAGACACAGATGTAGAGAACAAACGTATGGATACCAAGAGGGGGAGTGGGGGGTTGGGATGGATTGCAAGACTGGGATTGACATATATACACTACTATGTATAAAACAGAGAACTAATGAGAACAGACTGTATAACACAGGGAACTCTACTCAATTCTGTGTGGTGACCTAAATGGGAAGGAAATCCAAGGAAGAGGGGATATATGTATAAGTGTGGCTGATTCACTTTGCTGTACAACAGAAACTAACACAACATTGTAAAACAACTATACCCCAATAAAAAAAATAAATTTTATATATATATATATATATATATATATGTATATGGCAAAAAAAGACAAGACCAAAACCCAGAAATGCTTTTGCCAGTAATGCATTTACATTTCATGGTAAGGCCATTGAGGTATTATTTCCTTTTTGCCATAGTGTTGTTGTTGTTGTTGTCAAATACCTCTGAGAGTCACTTCGATGCAGGTAGTTAGTGCACTTAACTGGAGAGCCACTGGTTCCCTACACTGAAAAAGGTTGAGGAAAGAGACACCAGGGAGCTGCAGCTGGTTGTTGAGTCAGGCTTCTACCTGAGGACTGCCATGTTCGGATAAGCCTGCAGATCTTCCTGGCTCAGACAGAGGAAATGAGCTTTTAGTCAGCAGGAGCCCGAGGGCATGAGTAAAATGTCATTTGCTACATTTCTGAGATGTATTGCATAGAAAACAACTGAAACATTGATTGTCTCCAGCTGCTGCTTACTCCAGTTTTGTTTGTACTTTACTAGTCTAATCATTGGTGGATATTATTGCTCCTACCCAAACTCTCATGCTTAGATTTCCTTAAAGCTACTCTTGTGTTGTGACTTTTGAGGTTTCCTAGAAACATGTTGTGGTATATGTATGGTTCAGAGTTACTTTGCAGAGTTGATATACAATATCTAACATTGGATAACAATGGGAAATACAGCATAAAAAGCATTCAAATGCATGTATTTAAATATGATTTTCTAATTGTTTAAATGTTTTGTGTTTTGTAGTTCGTCTGTTTTCTAAAAGGATTTGGAATAACTGGTGGTACTGATATGCATCCAAAATAAACACTTGAAATAAAAATTTTAAATTCAGACCAAGATCCATGGGAAAAGAGAGTGAATGCTGAATCAGAAAGGATTAGGTAGCTACTCTTACTGCATTCAAAATTTAAATCTGTGTCCCAAAATCTAAGAGGAGAAAGTGTTCACATTGAATGAAATAACTATCACACTCCTCACGTGAGAAGAAAATGTCCAAATTTACCTGGAGACACAAAACTACTAAATATGTATCCTGTCCTCCAGTAGACTGCATGCTCCTTGTATCGTTTGTCTTTCTAAGCCTAACACTCAGCACGAAGCCTGGCTCATAGTAGACCCTCACAAATGTTTGTAAAATAAATTAATTTACTGCATGGATTCTTGTATCATGGTAAATATGAAACATAATAAAAATGTAGTCAACATTTTGCAAGAGATTCTAAATATAAAATTGGAGCCTAGTTCTTGTAGAGATTTTTCTGTACAAGGTTATTCTTAGTTTAATTTTGTTTTCAACTTTGTTCCTTTCCCTAGTCCTGCCATAGTATTTGTTGATTTATCCTGGATATATAGATATCCTTATACAATATGCATTTTTTTTGCATTTGTGTATTTTCAATATATATAAATGGTATATTGCTATAGAGCTTATTATTCTCAATTTTTTTCATTTGACACCAGGCAAGTTGCTGTATTTGTGTTAATTAGATTTAATTGCAGAGTATTTCATGGTGCTTAATCATCCCATTTTGTCTGTACATTTGCTTATCAGACATCAAGATTGTCTCTGACCCCTGTTGCCTCAGAAACAAACACAGGTCAGCCTGAACAGTTTTTTCTCTGGTGTACACTCCTAAAGCTGGATCACTGAGTCATAGTCTGCCTGGGTTTGGCATCATCAATATGCCAGATTGTTCTTTAAATAACTGTTTTACTTCTACCTGCTGGGCAGGTAGAAGTAAAACAGTTATTTCCCTACCTACTTTCCAACATTTGATATATTCTGATTTCAAACTTGTGCTGATTTGATGTATTTACAGGATTATTTTAATATGCATT
Organism: Mesoplodon densirostris; assembly: GCF_025265405.1. Lineage (NCBI taxonomy): Eukaryota > Metazoa > Chordata > Mammalia > Artiodactyla > Ziphiidae > Mesoplodon > Mesoplodon densirostris. Next base: position 28,377,328 of record NC_082668.1, read on the forward strand.
TCTCTAATTACTGATGAAACTGAGTATTACTTTACATACTTGTTCACAATCAAATTTCCCATTTTGTCTTTCTAAAATGTCCTTTGATCATTTCTTCTATCAATTCATTTCTTGTTGATTTTTCGGAATTCCTTCTATATTCTATGTATTAATCCTCATTGAGTTTTAGATGTTACAAATGTCTTTTCCCAGTCTGTCATTAGTTAACTTTGTTTATGGTTTAATTCACTGATCAGACATTCCTTTTTTTCTTTTTTTTTTTTTTTAATTTTTATTTTTTTGTGGTACGCGGGCCTTTCACTGTTGTGGCCTCTCCCGTTGCGGAGCACAGCCTCTGGACGTGCAGGCTCAGCGGCCATGGCTCACGGGCTCAGCTGCTCCGCGGCACGTGGGATCCTCCCGGACCAGGGCATGAACCCGTGTCCCCTGCATTGGCAGGCTGACTCCCAACCACTGCGCCACCCGGGAAGCCCAGACATTCTTAATATTGATGTGGAGGATTTCCCTGGTGGCACAGTGGTTGAGAGTCCGCCTGCCAATGCAGGGAGCACGGGTTCGATCCCTGGTCCAGGAAGATCCCACATGCCATGGAGCAGCTGAGCCCGTGGGCCACAGCTCCTGAGCCCATGTGCCACAACTGCTGAGCCCTGTGCGCCTGGTGCCCGTGCTCCACAGTGGGAGAGGCCACCGCAATGAAAAGCCCACGCACCGCAGCGAAGAGTAGCTCCTGCTTGCCACAGCTGGAGAGAGCCCGCACGCAGCAACGAAGACCCAAAGCAGCCAAAAATATATTTAAAAAAAAAAATTGATGTGTTAAAATCCAGTTATTTTGGCCTTATGGTTTGTATTTTGGGGGTAGTAAGAAGTCCTTTTTCACCTCAAAGTTCCCAAAATAAGAATCTATAATTTCCTCTGTAAGCATTTTACTTTTATTTTCATGTATGTTTAAAACTCCTATCAGTTTCTATCACACCTTTGTATTTTTTTTTAATTTTATTTTATATTATTTATAGGACACGCCAACATCAGAAATAATGTCATGTATTCCTTTCCTTATTTTTGGTCTATCTTTGTGTACTGGAAAGTAGGCTCCATGAAAAAGAACTTTGTCGGTTTTGTTCTCCACTTTATTTCCAGTGCCCAGAACATGCCTGGCACAGTTTCTACATAAATTCATTATTAAAATGTTCCACTTCAACATTAAAAAATGACCCCCAGATAACACAAATTTTAGCTCTATAATAGTTTAATCAAATATGACATTTTAAGGGATTCCCTGGTGGTGCAGTGCTTGAGAGTCCGCCTGCCGATGCAGGGGATGCGGGTTCGTGCCCTGGTCCAGGAAGATCCCACATGCTGCAGAGCAGCTGAGCCCATGAGCCATGGCCGCTGGGCCAGTGCATCCGGAGCCTGTGCTCCACAACAGGAGAGGCCATGACAGTGGGAGGCCCGCATACCACACAAAAAAAATGACATTTTTAGAAACATTTAATCAGCAGGTTAAGTTTCTTAAGGCTTCTTAATTTGTGGATACTAAACAAAGACATCACCATAGAGAAGAATGTTTATTTTTATATATGTGGAACTCATTAATTTAATGAATTTACCAAGTTGTTTAAATATATTCAAAATGGAGGTATGAAGATAGCTTCTTTTATGCTACTTAGGATTGGAATTTTATCTGTCAAATTACCCTTGTGAATTCTGGCTATCATGTAAGGTATGGCGACAACTGAAAAAAACGTAATTAATAACCTCGAATCTATACACAGATTATACATAAATGCATCCTGAATCTGGGATTCAGATTTGTTGGATAATTGCATCAGGTAATGTTGGCGCCCCATTCCCAGCCCCTAATGCCTTGGTACATTTCTGTACCTTCCTTCCCTGCCTGCTTCCCCAGACACCTTTTCACTCCTTGGCTTTCAGTATGTTTTCAATAGCCAGACCTAAGGCTCTCCTTCAGCCCACTGCCTTAGGCCTAGATTATGTGGCCCAGCACTCCACGTGGGAATATTATATTTCAGTTCCCTCATCCCTGCTGGGGACATCTCTGAGGAGCACCTCCTACTCCAGGGTTCCTCTGCAGGATCAGTGGGAACGACCCTCGATGAGACTTTTGCTGGAGACCGCGCCTTCATCTCTAGCATGACTCACTCTTGGGGAGCACTTCCTGAATAAATTACTTGCACACAGATCCTCTTTGTAAGATCAACCCAATCTAGCACAATAATTGATGAACTCTAAAAGACTCTTAAGCCTTCTCTCTTGGAGCTGATACAGAACAATAAAGTTTAGGTATACCTCAACTCGATTTGTTTTTCTAAGTTGAGGAACCCAATCTTCCAGTGTTAAAAAGAAAGTATGTTTAGAAATTTTAAGAAATATAGCAAACTCGTTTGTAATTTTTTTTTTAATTCTGAAGATAGGACAGGTTTCTCTTTCACTTCATCCCAGGAGAAACATGACCAAAGAGCAAAGAGCTAATTAGAAGAAATGGATATGATAAGAGCAATTCTGCAGTGGAAGAGACTCTGTCTTAGAACTTTTAACATCCTAGATAATTAATGGAATATTTTAAAATAGATCCTGATCCTGGATTCTACCTAGGAAAACAGTTAAATCTATAAACTGTAGGCAACTCATCCTAAAGATGTGAATTCTTCTGAACTGACCCAGCAGGCATATGGTTTCTCTTACCAAAACTTTGCCAGAGGCAAAAGGGTTTCCAAATCTGCTTTTTTATTGACCTCAGGAGCTGTCATCAAGCTTCATTATATCCAATTTAGTTTCCTCTGGTACACTGTTATAATTAAAATTTTTGAACAGGTATATTTATATGGTTCAAAACAAGTCCCACATTTCTGTTATAATTGGCCTGTTCCCCACCTTCATTCCCACAGATAATCACTATTATCAGTATATTATGTATTCTTTTAGAGTTTCTTTATGTAAATATAAATATGATTTCTTATCCTTTCCAGTGCCCTGGTGCCCAGGTATAGAGCAGTTCAACTGGGTTGCAGCCTAGATGGCAACCTAGGTTGCAACAATAGATGTTGCTATGAGGTTGTAGAGACAGGTCTTCCAAGAGTGCTGATCAGGATGCTGAGAGTTCTTTAGACCTCAACCTCATCTTCCTGATCAATTTCTCTTGCGATAGTAACAACAGGGGAATATTTGTATGGGCATCTTTTGTCAGACTCTGCTGTACAGGAAACCAACCTAAAATTCTGTGGCTTAACATAGCCAATGTTTGTTATTTTCATGCATCAGCCACATGATTATTCTGTGGTCAGCTGGCAATTTGGCTGGATTGCCTAGAATAGCTTCATTCATATGTCTGGTCATTGGTTAGATGTTAGCTGGGGTGATGGTGAGGACATCTCTCATCTTTAGTAGGCTAGCCAACACTGTTCACATGGTAGTGGTCACAGGGAGGACCAAAAATGTCAAAGAGTTAGTTTCCCTTAATGCCTCTCAATTACTTTACATGTTTTTCTTTGTATGAGTGTTGTATGTTAATTGCAAATTTTATTCCTCATTTATATTTTTGTTAATATTACTATCAAAAATAACATAATGACATTAACATCTACTTTTTCATATTTACTAGCCATTTATTGTGGAATTAATAGTCAATATTTAGAAATTTCATGGATGATTATAAAAAATAAAATGCATCAATCAATTTTCAATTTATTGAATATGATATATATCTGTAAGACCTGCTTAGTTACTTTTTATTTGGATTCTCTGTTTTGGATCTACTTTTTTGCCCACGGAGATGAGAGTGTCACCGACTATTGTTTTTATATATTACCATTTACATTTCTTGCAGTTTTATTTTAATGATCTGTAATTTGATGTATAAATATTATTGACAGGTAGTTAATGTCTCATTTATGATTATAAAATATCTTTATTTTTCTCAGTTCAGGATTATTGCCTTGAACTCAAGCTTATAAGTCCCCACTTACATTATTTTAATAATAGTTTTTCCAAACTTGGTGAAAGTTTGGTAATTCATACTTTTTCATAATTCAGACAAAAATTGAGCTAAATTTATATTTAGTTAATGAATTATTTTTTCATAGACCATTTAAATTATTTACCAAATTACAAATTTATTAAATTATTAATCAAATTCATCAAATTATTTATCAAATTACAAGGATTAATCTTCCAAAATTTTAAGAGAATAAATTTTTTTAGTATTTTGGAAATTATATTTTATTTGCGAATAGATGTTTAAACAGCTACACTCTGCACTTGCCCTAAGAATATTTTCTTCTTTGAAAGTGAATCTTGGGGCCAAAGATTTTGCTAGAAACCATATAAAGTAGTTCAAATATTAGAGTAGTGACACATATTAATGATTTTTGTCCTCCCTGCAACAAGCACCACACAAAAACTGCTAATATACTACTTACAAATCAATAATATCTATTCAGTTATATAACCATTATTTTCTCAGCCCTTATTCTGTGCACTTAACATTGTGCTAAGCATTTCTGCACATTATCTAGTTTAATTCTCACAGTGTTATGTGAAGCAAGTATTTTTATTTTTATTTACAAATGAGAGGATTGAGGCTCAGAGATGTAAAGTGACTTCTCATGGTCACACAGCTAATAAGTGGCAGAAATAGGATTTGGATCCAGGTCAGTTTGATGCCAAAGAACATGCACTTCATCAGCTTTGCTCCTACATTTAATAAACCCTTCCTAGGAAACAACCTGACTGCATAAAAAGATATTAGCTTAATAAGTAAGAAATGTATTTACAGAAAACAATATAACAGTATTTAAGTATATGATTTGGGGTTTTTGCTAGGTCAGGTACACAGGTCTTTTGGCTAGGGTGAACTAATGAGGTTTCACTATTAGCATTTTTGTATTATGACATTACTGGGGACTGAATGATTTTAGAGCTTGAAGTGCATCCCGATCTTCTAAAAATGTTGATTTTCTCTAAAAATAAAAAGTAATGATCTAAAACAGTTTGCAAAGTTTTCAATATAACTACATTATGCAAATATATGATTTGGGGGCCAAACTGAAAACTCTGCTGTGAAAGACTTAGAAAATACTCAAATCTCTAGGAGAGGAAGTGGTAGCGCTGGCTTTCAGTGACCGCCCTCCCCCAATCCACAGGCAGTGCACAGGGCAAGGTGGGGTTTTCCTTCCAAGGCGTCGTATGAGAAGCACTGAATTCTGCGGTCTGGGCCACTGGTGCCCTCTGCAGGACAGATGGATGCTCTACAGCCCTAAAAAGTTCTCTTAGCAATGGAAGCGTTGAGTCAAATTGCCTTCTACAGTGGTGTTCTTTGGCTGTTCGTTGACTAGATATTAGCTGGGGTGATGGCGATGACATGTCTCTAATCCTTCAGCAGGCTAGCCTGGGCTGTTCACATGGTAGTGGTCATAGGGAGAATTGAAAATTTCAAAGAATATGTTTTCCTAATGACCCTCAATTGCTTTTAATTTTTTTTCCTGCATACAGGTGTTATGTAACTATAATGCAACACTCATATAACAACTTTTTAAGTTGTTCGGTTAAGTCAGGATGATGATTTTTTTTTAAAAAGGGAGTGGAGACACAGAGCTGGACATGACAAGAGTAGACTTTTCTTTAAAATGTACATTAAAGATTTTGCGAGGCTGTGTGGCATACTGCAAAGAACACTGTCTGAAATGAGAGGACAGTGAGCAGATCCTGGCTTTCTCATTCACTGGCTCATGACTTTGAATGTGTTATTGAACATCTCTGAGCTTTACTTTTCTTATATTTGAATATCTTCCTTATTGGTTTATTGTAAGAATTAAATAAGTTCTGTAAAGTACATGGCATTCAGGACCTCTGAAAGCATTTATTATTACTTGATCTATTAAGTTTTAAAATTTTGTGTGAGAAGCAAGCTAGGGTGAGGATGGAAGGGTTGGGGGTTGTGGAAGAAAGTAGGCAACATGGAGGAAGGCTCTACATAGTCATCACTGAAAATATATCTCAGTAAATACATCATATATAAAAAATAGAAGAAAGGACACAAAATATAAACACATGTTTCAAGTATAATAAAAAAAAGGCATGTAAGGTCAATATTATGCACTTTTTTTTCTAAATTAGAAACCTAATTTAGGTTTGGCTCAGGGTCAGACTTTAACTATTGGTTATTTACAAGCTTTTTCTTGACGATTTTCTGACAAAGACTAATTTGGAACTCCCTGACTTTGGTAAAGAGACAATCTCTGGCTTTGTCCTCTTATCTGTTGTATGGAGAATAACAGCATCCTAACTCCACCAAGCCTTTTGTTTTGTTTTTTAGGCTAAATATGAAATTCGTATAAAAACACCTAAGACTCATTATCCTGGGCATAGTTATAAGTTCTTCACATATAATAACTTATTTGACTCTCACAACAATCTTCCAACGAAGGGACTGTTACTTTCCTCATTTTTCAAAAGAGGAAACCAAAGTAGAAAGAATTTTAATAAATTGCCAAAGTTGACACAATTTATGTGTTGGACCCAAATCCATCTTAGGCAAACTGGTTCCGGTTATCTATGTGCTTTCCTGTATATTCAACCTTGAAAGGTTTTTATAAAATGCTATTTAAGTTAAGGCATTTGTATTAGGATTAATATTAATCAGGTCATTATTTCTCACACTCAGCTAAACTGCTTCATATTGCCAAACTTTCTAAAATTACATAACTGTTAGTATCAGTCTAGAATGAGTGGCAATTCTAGCTGAGGCGATTTTTTTCTTCTTACCTGATGACAGCTGATTTTAAGGGTACTTAATGACTGTTTTTGCTTAGAACTTCGTGTACCTGGCACCTTTAGCTAACTCAATTCAATAAAGGCTTAATAAGGTACTTTATTTTTAGTTGGCCTGACTCTTGCCCTGTGCTTGCTATACTTTAAGCTTTTCATACTCTTCAAAGACAGAGCGGGAGGAGCTGGAGGATTTTTACTGAGCAAATTTCAAAATATTAGACCAAGCTTATAGCTAATTCAGTTTTCCTTTTCCAACCAGAGATTCTTATTAAAAAAAAAAAAAGTTCTCTTTTAAACTCTCTTAAATGAATAATTTATTTAGCAATATTTTATTTCATCATATTGCAGTTAAATTTTTGCCAGAGCTAATAGTAACTCTAAGTTGTCATTTTTATTTTTCAAAACTTAAAATATAAGTTTGAACTAACTTACCCAAGAGAAAATATAAAATAACTTACACATATAAAATCATAATTTTCTATTCATGACAATAAGTAACAAGGCACAGTGAAATATTTCTGTGTGTTTGGACACTTTTTTTCATCTGTAGAATTACAAAGGACATTATACGATGTGTTACTTCACTAACATACCGGAGGTTAAATGGAAATGAGGGTTTTGTTAGTCTGCCAACACTATGGGCTTTAAATTTTGAAAAGTAAAGACTGCAAGCCTAGACTAAAACTCCTTTTCAATTGATGCTTCATAAGGAAATTAAAATTCTAAATCTGTTATAATTTTTCTCTAATATTATTACCTATAAATTCTTATTGAGGTTGCATTTTCAGATTTAATGCTTTTTCACATTATAAATTGATAAAAACTCAAAGCAGGAGGAGACCCAAACTCAACCAACAAACTACAATCAGGTAAATGAAGGCATTGAGAGTTTAAATGCCTTCCTCAAATAGGTGCACAACTAATTACTGGCAGCCTTGGTGATATTTAAGAAATTTTTAATATGTTGTAGTTTCATTTTCATTCAGGTCAAAATATTTAAATTTTTTCTTATAACTTGTTTGACATCTGTTTATTTAGAAATATTATTTAATTTGTAAACATTTGGGAATTTTGCAGATATCTTTCCTTTGTTGGTTTGTGATTTAATTCCACTTTGGTCAGAGGAAATACTTTGCATGATTTCATTTCCTTCCAATATACTGAGAGTTTATTTATGGCACAGAATATAATCTATTTTAGTAAGAGTTCTTTGTACACTTCAAGAGAGCACATTTTTTGCTCTTGTTGGAAGTCACCCACTGAGGGTGTTGCTGAACTTGCTGAGAAGCTGCTGTGCAGCCTGCAGAACTTTCTGGGAAGATGTCCATGGGTGTGTCATGGAAACTCACTGGGAGTGAGCTCATCTGGGTGTCCCACTCGCCAGCTGAACACTGTAGAAGCAAGAAGGAAAAAAAATAATGCACACCAGAACCGGAAAGAGAAGGCCCTTCCTCCTTCTGCTGTGTCCATGAGGGTCCCTCTACTGGCAAAATTTACCATCTTGCCAGCTGGAAAGAGAGAAATATTTATAAGATTCAGCTCCAGTATCACAAGCAAGACAATCAAGAATGGATTTGGAGCTCAGAGGCAATAACTTGATAACTGGCACACTTAAAACATAACTCTCGCTAACTTGTATTAAAATAGATCTTATTTTCTCTATTACATTGTATCAATAACAACCATCAATAACAAATAGATTAGGAATTAAAATCTTTGGAATAGCCACAAAATAAATAGAATCATAGTTCTTGTAATTTTCATTTTAATTTTCAATGAAATAAAATTAAGCTGTCTTATAAATAAATGGATTTCTCAGTAGATGGTGCTATTTGCCTTATATTTTAATTTTTCCCAGACAGCTTAGCAATATTTGTATTTCCCTTTATTTAACTGATATATACCTTTAAAAAGTTACAGAATACAACTTGTATTTAAGCAGTTTACAAAAATACGTAAAACTTAAGTCACCATTGATAAACTAGGCACACTTTCGCAGAGCAATAAAAAAATGCAAAACAGTGAAGTTTTCAGACAAGTACACATTCTGACAGCCATTGTTACTAGTTCTTAATTCTAAGTTCCTCAGTATAAAAAGATAAAGTAAAATTGATGGATAATACTAAAAATCACTCACAATACCTTTGTTGAATTGATTTTCAGGTGAGTGATGTCAGGAAAGTGGATGGAGCACTGAAAACAACTTTCTCCAATATACTTACCTAGTGGAACATGTGAGTTTTAGTATAATAGAAGCAATTCAATTGTAGAAATAGAAAACGGTGTTGCCTGGAGTTTTGACGAAGGGTAAGTAGTCAACTGACTGCTAAAGATGAGAGTCGGACATATGCTAATGATGGGAATTGAACATGTTTTACCACTGAAAGGAAATAAGAATGGGATTGAGAAGTAAGTCATATGTAAACTTTCATCAGCTTAAAAACTTCCAAGATAAATACTTTATTGAATACTATATTTGTATTTTACTCAAAATACATAGTTTCTCATATTAGGAAAAGATATAACATTTTGCTTTGGAGAGTGCATACCATTTATATGCTAAAAGTTGATTTTAAGATTTGACTGATAAGGTTTTGCAAAAACCTGTGGACTCAAAATACTGTGATACATTATTCTTTCTGACAGCATTGTCCTAGTTATTTTGGGGGGGTTTTCAGTGGAACATATTTGATTGTTTGTCCTCCAGTTTACAAATACTCAATTTGTGTATAAGTAACCTTTACATATAAACTTGTGCCTCTACAACACTTCACTTCTACTTGAGTCTTCCACTTGGGTCTCTGTTACTGTTGCTGTGAGAATTGTGGAAACAAACCAATTGTGTACTTTCTTTTCTTCTTCCATTTCCTTTCATTCCTAAATATTTTTCCAGAGCAATTTAGTCCTAAAGCTTTAGGTAGGGCAGAGAAGTGCAGGGAGGGGGGAAGGAAAGAGAGAGACAGAGACAGAGACAGAGACAGAGGGAGAGAGAGAGAGACTGAAGAATACGAGGCTGTCTGCCTTGAAGGGCAGCTTGGTGCAGAGCCTCATCAAAAACAGAAGGAAGCTGACCTGAGAGGGCACTCAGCTAGTGGTATCAGAGGAGGGTGAGGAGGGCATCTGGGCAGGGAACAGATCTGATGTGGGGAGTCAGAGCCCACTCAGGGTTAGGGAGAAATACATGTTGTGGGAAGGAGGCACAGTATGGAAGTATGAATGTGCTGAGCAGGGTGCCCATGCACATGCAGTGTAGAGTGTCTGAACCTGAGGACCATGGTGAATGGCATCCCCACAGGGGAGTAGCACAACCTTGAGTGTCCAAGCCCAAGTAGAGTGAGGAGGGCATGCACATGGCAGTGGGCGATGGCCTGGTGTGCAGAATCACAGTCTGAAAAGCATATATCTGAGCATCTGAAGTAGTCCTGTGAGGGGTATTGGACATCAAAATGGGCATCAGCACACTTGGACTTAAAACAGTAGACTGAATGCACTAAAAATCAAATTTGCACACTAGGATGAAATACTTGCCCTTATTATGATACAAAGTCATCCTATGATGTTAATAATTGTCTTCAGTCACCGGATTTTATGAAGCTCCACATTTTACAGTATCTCAACTCAGGATGTGTCAATGAGAAAGGAAGGGATGTTCTTGGAATAGGTGCCCTGATCTCCTTGGTTTCTTAGACAAACACTGACCAGCATTTCCCACCAGGGGAGTCTAGGACATCCTCATCGGGTCTTAGCATGTTGAAAAAGTATGGAACGTCCCACAGACTTCTTCCTGTTTGCCCTTACTGGTAAGTGAGACAGAGGGACCATTTGTCTACCTAACAAGATACATTGGAATGCACTTAACCCTTAAATGAGCACCCTTAGCTGTTCGTGGTTTGGGAATCACCTACATCCCACTCACATTTCTACACCTCAAATATAAAAATTCAAATATATAATAGTGGTTTCAGGACCAACTTTACTCTCTTATCCTACTATTGAACAGAATCCTCTGCCCTACCAAACTCCCAAGGAGAGTCTGATTTTTCTGAATGGATATCCCTTATGACAGAAAACTCATTACTCATCAGATTTCCCATTCTGTTTTCAGTTAGAATGATGTGTTTTGCCTTGAAACAAAACTGTCTCCCTGTATCTTTGGCCCATCAGAACTTATTCTGACCTTACAGCCACATGAAATGAAGTGTAACTCATGTTTCCCAGGACAGCCGTCAGACACTTAAAGCCGCACTCCCTGCCCTAATACCATATCTTCTTCACAATAACCAGCCCCGGTTCCTTCTGCAGCTCATTGGATGGAATGGTTTTCTGATCTCATATACCTATTTGAAATTTATTCTTCTTAACACGTTCCCATTTTTCCTATTCCTCCTGACCTACATGTGCAGAACTGAACATGATACCCCAAATAATTTCATCCCCACAATTTTGGTATTGATGTAAGTAATTTCATATTTCTGTCTATGAAAATTAGCTCTGCTTACTATCTTTGCAATTTTTCTGTAAATCTAAAACTGTTCTAAATAAAAAGTTCAATTAAAATTTCCTGAATTGATTTTTAAATAAAAATATTACTACTTAAATATTTAATTCAATATATTAAACATGTACACACTCATATACCTAAATGCACCTTCATTTTTTTATAGAAAAATTCTAAAATTCCACTATTAAACTTACTGTGGAAGTTTAGTAAGTCATTTAATTTTAGAAGACAAGTTTCCTTATCCAGAAAATAAAAATTTGAATTAGGTATTCTCTAACTTTTATAAATTTTTAAATTCAAAGCATGGGACTTCTTTTACACATTATTTTCAGTAGAATTTAGAACTTAGATCAAAGCATTCCAGATTCTCAGTAACAGTACTTCAATAAACTTTTCTGACAGTTTCTGTAGTATTCCACGAGATGGTGCAATGATACTACAAGAATATATTCAAATTTCCAGTTTCACAAAGCTTGTCGCTAATCATCCCTATATTTCATCTGTTAAGTTGCATCTATTCTTTCAAAAACTACTGGAGAAAATAAACATAATAATCAATCTAACAAAGAACGTAACTTATGCTAAAATCCACTATTTAAATCAGAGGTGGGCAAACTTTCAGAAAGGGCCAGATAATAAATATATTAGAATACGTTATATTGTAGCCTCTATTGCAATTACTCAAATATGCCATTGTAGCACAAAAGCAGCCATAGACAATTCATGAATAAATGTGTGTGGCTTTGTGCCATTAAAACTTTATTTACAAAAGCAAGTGGCTGGCTCATGGGCCAGGAGTTTGATAACTCCTGATATAAATCACAGATGAAATTGAGCCACCCTTTTTGTTGCTTAGCAAAATGGCTCCCATATATGGAAGGCAAGGAGACTGAAAAAAGAGGCAGACCACTCCAGATTGGTAGGTGACAGGTTTAATAAGCAAAGGAACTTACATAGGCTTGTCTTGGGTGGCTGCAAGATGAATAGATCTCCTCACCTGACTACCAGAATCTTATAAGTTTATGGAGAGAGCATAACTGGGTTCATTCATGCATTCAGTCCATATGGTCTCAACAGCACCTTACTTTCTCAAGGCTACGTCCATGGAATAGTTCCCACTGTGAGAATGGTGGGCGGAATATACATCCCAAAGACAGGGGAGAGGGTGAGGAGCCTCTGGTTGCCCAGGTCCAGCTCTCAGGTGAACCAGCAGTCATGTCCTCTAGATGAGCTCCCCAACAATTTATTAGTGACCATGTTTACTGAGCCAAAATTGGTACTTCTAGAGGTGGACAGACTCCAGGGTGGCTCCTCCCTGATCCTTCTGGTGTTTATGCTTTTTGATGATTCCCTCCCCTTGAGTGAGGGCAGAAGATGAGACTTCCTTTTAACCCATAGAATATTGCAAAGGTGATGCGATGTCACTCCTGTATTTATATTTTATTACATAAGACTCCATCTTGCTAGTAGACTTGCTCTGGAGACTCTCCTTGCTGGTATGATAAATAAATGGCCATATTGGGGAAGGCTACTTAGAGAGAAGCTGAGGGTCACCTCCAGCAGATAGTCAGTAAGAAACTGCATCCCTTAGTCCTACAGCCACAATGAGTTTTGCTGGCAAATGAGCTTGAAATTGAGCCCTTCCCCAGTCAAACCTCTAGGGGAGAATTCAGCCATGGCTGACACTTTAATTGCAGTCTTGCAGAGGACTCATTTAGGCTGTGCCTAGACTCTGGACCCACAAAACTATGAGATAAATAATATGTGTTGTTGTAAATTGCTATTAGTTATGCAGCTATAGAAAACTAATCTACCATAGTTTTCAAAACTATGGATGGCTAGACCTCTATACATACTTATTTATCTATATGTATTATATTTATAGTTAAATATTTCTTTACATCTCTTCCCTACATGCAAAATTCATTTGGTTTGACATATACCAATTTATTTATCTATACATATACGTATTTACTTATCTATATGTATTATATTTATACTTAAATATTTCTTGACATCTCTGCCCTACTTGCAAAATTCATTTGGTTTGACTGTGGTTTTTGCATTGCTTTAAAGAAGTTATAAGACAAAAGAACAAAACCAGAGAAGACAGGATTTTTAAAAACGGAATTATAATTTTAAAAGTCTCTACTCTTAGGAGAACAGAAAAGACTCATGGAAAAAACCAGTGGTCAATATTTGGTAGGTCATAGCCCAAATCTGGTTCCTGTCATTTTACTTTAGTGAAATGTTCTCAAAGAATTTGAATGCTATCCAACTGGCATCTTTGCATTGTTATTACATGCCTGAAAGCCTTTGAGTTTGAATTCCATGATGCAGACAAAAAAGGAAAACAAAAACAAACAAACACAAAACAAAAAAATAGGAATGAAGAAAAGAAGGAAGGAAGCATTGTCAGTAAAATATCACATCTAGCTCAAAATGAGTTGCCTTCTTTGAGAGACAGAAGAGGTCTCAGGGAAAGCAGTGCAAGTATAAATGTTGATGCATCTTAAGGTAAAGGATTCTGTTCTGTAATCCTCATGCTGAACTTAGGGAAGTAGAAAAACAAACAAACAAAAAAAAAACCCCAAGATTTGAAAACTGCAGGGATCCCACAGCTGATTTGCTTCCCTGAGACATCAGTGTCCATTTAACCTCTTCTCTCATGACCACACAAGTACAGAGTGTCATTTTCTGGGACTCTGAAAGCTGTGCTTTAGAATCATGAGATTTCTGCTGTGTTGTTGCCATGCGGGTAGTGTTGATGTCTTTTCTATGACCATTTTTAAAGGTTAATGAAATTGGTGCTGGGTAAAGCCCACTGTGTCACAGAAGTTTTATTTTTAACCTAATTCCAAGAGTACTGCTGCTGGTTGAGCAAACTGGGAATTATACTGACTGTTCGGAAATGAAAAATAACAGAACAGAGGAGTCTGGACTTCAGTGTCATGTAAAACCAATGAATAAAAAACTTCCAAAACAAGGAAATAGATAAAAAAGGAGTCAAGTATATATCTCTATCCTAATGTTTCCTTTAAAAATGAGAGTATTTCCTGGTGCTCTGAGGCCACAGATGCTGCTCACTTTAAGTAGTGACTACACACTCCCCATAGAAAGTATAAACAGAATGGAAATTCTCTCATCTTCACAAAGGTTTTTCTGACATCTTTGGCATGATCATTTGAGAATGTTTCCTAATTTATACTGTAATGTTCTATCTAGAAAAACAGTGTGGATGCTTTTTACTTGAAGAATTTCAAAAAAGAATTATCTTTGTCTTTAAAAATAAGCTACACATATTATAGTTATTTGTGGTTTCCAAAACTCCATCATATATTTTTATCAGTATTTGAGCAACCATAATTCTTTTGCTGTTAGAAACAAAAATGTTTCATAATCCCTGATTTATAGCAAATACTAACTACTCTGATGCATTATTGTAAAAATAACATCCACACTTACGGGTATCATTCAAATGCTGATTTTTATCTCTAAGCTGCTATTACTCACAGAGAGTCAGTGAGAAATGTGTTTTCTTTGGATTTTGCAGAAGTTATGAAAGATTTATACTAGGCATTTGAGTTTTTGACCAATGTCATCCATTTAAAGAAAATACTTATTCTTTTGTGCTGTGGAGTCAAGACATTATCAATATTGTACAATTACTCTGTGCATATATTTTTTGCTTTTTGCTTTTTGCTTTTGGTTTTCATTTTCTTCTTTGGTAAACTTGAAGTAGGGTAAAAGGTAGCTGCTTTAGAGAATGCCAAATTCTAGACGAGGACGTTTAAGAGAAGAGAGATTTATTTTCCTCCCTGTAGAGCTGGTAGGCTCTTTATAGTTCCATGTGACAGAGTGGATGGCCATCAATGGATCATTGTAGAGCAATGGTTGTCTTCACGTTGTAGTACCTTGGCCCAAGCTTTCTACATTGACAAATTTCCTTTTCCTCAGAAAACAGCATTATAATAACCTACTGTCTAAGGGAAATGGAGGTGGATGATGAAACGCTACTTCTCCATTAAATTGTGGGTAATAATAGCATCTGAAACTTTGTTGCTCATTGCCTAGATAGACTAACTAGCAAAAATGAGGTATGCATACATATATGTATTTTTTCTTATTCTGGATTTTTATTTTTTTCTGTTCATAGACAGATGGAAATTTAGAAAGTCACTGGAATTATCTGCATCAGGCAATGTAATTTGATATCATGCTGTTACTATCTGTAAAAGATGACTGCACATAATTGGATAATTGGAATGTGGAGATTTTTTTCAAAAGCAGTAGCATCTATTCACATTGAATCACTGAGCTGGATTGTTTCAAGGAATTTAGAAGTGCAAAGAACAATCAGTTTCAGAATTTGTTTGCATTAAATATGAGTCAAGTGATTCAGTTTATCTCACAAGTGATGGGACTTATGCAAAATAATGAGAGGTTCAATAATTCAGTCAGGGTTTACGCTCAAATTAACCCTCAGCAGTCCTAAAATGGTTACAACTATCCATAATGCATTTTCTGTGTGATTGTGACTCCTAAGGTCCTAAAGTAACACAAATTGATACTACAGACACTGTGGGGCCATAGAATCTCAGAAGATGTGCCATCCTTCAAGTTGTGAGTATGACTTTTCAGTCAATACTGACTTAGAGAAGGAGGCAGGCTTTCACAGAGATCTCATCAACTTCAAAGTTGCCACAGGCTTACTGTCATCTTCCAACTGTTCTTTATTCTTCCTAATGCTATTGGTCAACCGGTCAACCATCTCTTTTTCTGTAACCACAGGGAGACAAAGAAAGAAACCATTACCCAAAGAGCTTACAACCTGTGGGACTTAGGGAGTGAGGTGTGGTGTTCTGGAGGCTCCTACAAAATCTACTCCAAGAACATAGTAGTAGTGGTAAAGTGATCCAAATACATACATAGTTATTTAAAGCATGGGAGGAATGTACCTACATTTTATTAAGTTATCCTCTTTTGAAGAGTTTCTTGCCAAGGCCATAGAGTAAGTAGGAAATTGGGATTTGAACCTAGACAGAGTCAGAGTGTGTGCTCTTAACCACCAGGGTGAAGTGTGTCTTCTGACACACTACAGAGTTAAACCCATTGACCATCAGCCCACATAGCTTCTCAAGATCCCTTGTAGATGAAACACTCCAGAATCTCTTTCCAAACCCAGAGGTGTGTGATACAAAGGATGCAGATTTTTGCACTAATTTCCAAGTCCAGAACTAAGTCATAGTAAACAGTTGATCCAGAGAATAATGTATCCCTCACTGAGTAGAATGTTAAACATTGATTGGTGATACTCTTTGAATGCAACTTAGTTCAAATAATTACAGGGTAAGAATAGAAATAGTAATGAAGGAATTCTCTCCTTGAAGTCAGTGGAAAATTGAAAGATTCAATTTACTTCAATTTTAATTCTGTTTTTTCCTCTTAATAAATAATAGTGGAAGTATTTGAGGAAGGAGCATTAAATATACTATGTTATGTATATTTAATTGGAAATAGAATTTTCAACTTATTATGCACACTGTATGTGATATGCATAGAGAAGATAAAAATGTAAGTTCCTCCCATAGGTGGTCAAATTGCAGGCCTTATATATCACATGTTGAGTGCTGTATGAATATCAATAATACTTCCTTGTCTTCTGTCCCCACATATGAAATCAACAAGGGGCCCAAATATGTTGGGACTGTGTCACTTAATACTAGTTGGGATTTCAAGTTCTTAGCTGAGAAGTATTAATGAAATCAACTTCCATCACTTTCCAGGAAACTCAGCATTGTACACTCCACAGAGCAGCTTATCCATATGTGAGGAAATGATTTTTGCTGTTATACTTTGATGGAACTGTTACCGCCTAAGAACGGCCTTATAAAGGGACTAGAACAAGTGCTTAAATGCTGACAGATGGGTTTAGCACAGACTATGTCATCTAAAACAAACATTTATTATTCTTATGAATAATGAAGAAACTTGATATATAGGCATGTGTGGGGGTAGGGGTTTGCATATGAAAATCTAGACACACTGACTGAGATAGCATTTTATGTGAAAAAACACTGGCCTATAAACACAATAAATCTTTCTCCCTTTTAACTTTGAATTTTCTGTAACCTTATATGTAAGGTGTGTCTCTCTTTTTTTTTTTTTTTCGGTATGCGGGCCTCTCACTGTTGTGGCCTCTCCCATTGCGGAGCACAGGCTCCGGACGCGCAGGCTCAGCGGCCATGGCTCACAGGCCCAGTCACTCCACAGCATGTGAGAACTTCCCAGACCAGGGCACGAACCCGTCTCCCCTGCATCGGCAGGCAGACGCTTAACCACTGCGCCACCAGGGTAGCCCATAAGGTGTGTCTCTTTTATGCAGTGTCTTTGTTTGCTTTTCAATCCAGCCTGAAATATTTCTTCTCAATTGAAATGTTTAGTCTATTTACAGCTAGTATAACGAGCTTATATCTACATCTTATTGTTTGTTTTCTATCTGTTACACCCACTCTATATACATTTCTTTCTCCCTTCTTCCACCTCTTTTTGATTAGCTTTTTTGTTGTTGTTATTTCCACTCCATGAACTTCTTAGTTTTACATCCTGATTCTTCTTTTAGTGATTACCTTGGATATTATAATATGCATTCTAGCCTTGTTAAAATTTAATATAAATTAAATTTACCATTTACCACTTCCCTCAAAATTAAAGAACTTTAAAATAGTTAAACTTAACTTGCCTCTCTCTTGCCCTTTGAAAACCATTTGGACATTTTTACATATATTTCAAACCGTCAAAATATTATTGTTGCTTTGTACAGGCAATATTTGCTTTATATTTATTATACATTTACTCTTTTTGGCTCTTCATTTTTTCCTGAATCCCTATGCTTCCATCTGAGCATCTAAATTCATTTTCTTTATGGCTGAAGAACTCTTTTTAGTAAAACCTGCTGCTTCTGATTTCTATTATCTTGTTTTTCTGACAGTATCTTTATTTCATGTTGAAGTATATTTTTTCCTCTGTATCTAATTCTAAACTGAATGTTATTTTGTTTTAGTTGCATTTTAAAGATGTCATTTTATTTTACTTATTTAATTTTTTGGCTTCCATTGATTCTAGTGAGATATTATCTTTTGGTCTCGTTGCATCTTTGGAAGTAATGTGAAAGATTTTCTTTTGTATTTGGTTTACAGTAGTTTTACTTACTTTTACTATGACATTCTTAGATATGACTTGCTTTGCATTTGTCATGCTTGGAGTTCAGTGTGCTTCTTGAATCTGTGACTTTCATCCTTGGAAATATGAAATATTGCTTTTACCTCATTTTTTTTCTCTTCCCTATTAGTCCTATTCACCATTTCCTACAATGCTCTTATGATCTTTGGTCTGTTTTCCATACCTTTTACTTTCTATACTTCACTCTGTATATTTTCTCTCTTCCAGTTCAAGTAAGGTACTATTAAATATATGTATTAAGTTCCTAATTTTAATTAGTTGTAGCTTTTAGCTCTAGACATTTCACTTAATTTTTTTAATAAGTGATTTTATTGTATGTAAATTATACCTCAGCAAAGGTGATTTTGTTTTGTCTTGTTGTTTTTCCTATTTTTAATTAATTATTTTTAAATTTAATAAATTTTTAAATGTTATACTCCATTTATAGTTATTACAAAATATTGGCTATATCCCCCATGTTGTACAATACATCCTTGTAGCCTCGTTTGTACGTCCCACTCCCTCACCCCTATATTGCCCCTCCCCACCCCCCCACGAGAAACCACTAGTTTGTTCTCTGTATCTGAGTCTGCTTCTTTTTTTGATATATTCACCAGTTTGTTGTATTTTTTAGATTCCACATATAAGTGATACCTTACAGTATTTGTCCTTCTCTGACTTATTTCACTTAGCATAATGCCTTCCAAGTCCATCCATGTTGCTACAAATGGCAAAATTTTGTTCTTTTTTATGGCTGAGTAGTATCCCATTATACATATATCCACATCTTCTTTTTTTTTTTTTTTTTTTCTTTTTGCGGTATGTGGGCCTCTCACTGTTGTGGCCTCTCCCGTTGCGGAGCACAGGCTCCGGATGCGCAGGCCCAGCGGCCATGGCTCACGGGCCCAGCCGCTCCGCGGCATATGGGATCCTCCCAGACCGGGGCACGAACCCGTATCCCCTGCATCGGCAGGCGGACTCTTAACCACTTGCGCCACCAGGGAGGCCCCACATCTTCTTTTTCCATTCATCTGTTGATGAACACTTAGGTTGCTTCCATATCTTGGCTATTGTAAATAATGCTGCTGTGAACATTGGGGTGCATGTATCTTTTTGAATAGTGTTTTTGTTACTTTCAGATATATACCCAGGAGTGGAATTGCTGGGTCATATGGTGGTTCTATTTTTAGTGTTTTGAAAACCTCCATGCTGTTTTCCACAGTGGCTGCACCAATTTACATCCCCACCAAAGTGTAGGAGGGTTCCCTTTTCTCCACATCCTCGCCAACATTTGTTATTTGTGTTCTTTTTGATGACAGCCATTCTGACAGGTGTGAGGTGATATCTCATTGTAGTTTTGAGTTGTGGTTTATAATTTGATTTTATATTTTCTGGCTCTGTGCTCAAATTCGCCATTTTGTCATTTAAATTCTTGAAAATACTAGTTAAAGTTAGTATGGGGTCCATGTGTAATAACCCCAATATCTAGATGTCACATGGGTCTGTTTTGGTTGTCTGTTTTTATCTCAGGTTTTGTTCAACTTAAATTCTTGTCATTTTTCTTGCCTGGAGAGTTTTGATTGAATGATTGGTATTGTGTGTGAAAATTTTAGAGGTAATTTGAGGCTGGTGATGATGTTATCTCTTTATGGAGAAGGTTTATAATTATTTCTGGCAATTAACTATGGTAGGCCCAGGGATGCCATCAGAACCTGAGGTGTTTCCAGAGATCCTCCTCCTCCAGGGGTCCTAAACATACCCAGGAGGTTTCTAAAGGCTCTGCTTGCCTTCTAAGCTCATGCTTTTGAAACAGCAAATGTTTTGAGTATAAAGGTAGTGGTGTCATATAATTTTATAAAGAATGTTTTGTTCATATTTTCTAATTGTTTTTTTCTGTGATGGCAGAACTTAAATAAGCTATTCTGTCATTATCTGAAATAACTACCTAGTTTTAATATATTGAGACATGCTTCAATTTCCTCAAGGTCAGTGTTATCCTTTTTTATTTTTGCTGTATTAAATCTATAAATGTGAACTTGGCTTTAATTTTAATATTGGTGCCATTTTTTGTCAGTTTTTTTCCAGTAATAAAGCAGTATTCTACTTATACTGATTAAAAATGAAATAGATTGCATCCCATTTTGTAATTAGGCCAGTTTAAAGTATACAATAATTATTTATAAAATATCTTTATGAAGTTGTGAAACATATTTTTTATCCTTCAACCCAGGAAAATATTTCAATTAGCTGCCTCTTTTTATTTTTCTCTGAGCTTTCATATGTTTCAGTCATAAGTATTTGTTTTTATTATCTAAACTTCACTTCTAGCACCTGGCATTTTAAAAATATGTGCCCCTTTTCTTGACATTCTACTCCATTTTGTGCTCCAAAGATTTGCTTTTTTGTACTATGTTAATTTTATTGGTGTTAATTTTTAATAATCCTCACTTATCTCATTTTGTCCTATTTCATCTCATCCCTTTTTCCTGTTTTAAGCAGGAAAATATTTTAAATATTTTAATATTTTTCAATTCTGTATTTTGTCAACTCATCTATGATGACATATTGTTTTCTCCTTTTTTCTGTAGATGACGAATTGTACACGCCTTTGACAATAACAATACTATATGGATGTATGTATGTATTACCAAGCATTTCTGTTTTTAATTTTGGATATTGCTACCCACATATATTAATTCTTAGGAACATTGTTTTCAAAATCCAGACTCTTAGCAATATATATAAACTTTTCCTTCTCAGAGATAAGAGAAAGTTAAGGTAGTGGCAGGTTTAGTTATCTGTCTTCATTCTTTATTTCTCAATAGCCATATATGGCATCTTCGCCTTTGCCATAGCCTCATGGCAAACATGAGGTAGACCTTTCCCATCCCATTAATGTAGATATTGGTCACATGACTTCTTTTTGGCCAGTGGGATGTCAGTGGGTATGATACAAGCAGAGCATTGAAAAGTGCTTGGTCTCTTGCCTTTCTGTCATTGCCAAGAGAAAATCATATTGTGCATAGCTCGTAGGCCTCTGAAGAATGAAAGGTACATGGAGTAGACATCTGCAGTCTGAATGCAAGCCCTCTTGATGTTCTCTGAAAGCAGCTAAGCTCTCAGAACTTGTGAATGAAAAATAAATACTTCCTGTCATACACTGCTGAGTTTTGGGGTTGTTTGATATGCACAGTTTTGTGGAAACAGCTTACTGATACACGTCTATAAATAATTTGTTAGTATTTACTGGTTTTAAAATAACTGATAATAAAGTAACTCTTCATTCTTTCTTTATTCTTTATTACGATTCGCAACTTCAGGACAGAGACTTAGGGGAAATATAATTCTAAGTAAATTCCAAATCAATTCTTCTTGTTTCTAAATTGGTTCATTTGTCTGTATTTCTTAGATTTTTTTCTCTCTTCTGTTGATTTGGACTTATATATATCATGTTTTTCTTAGAAAAGCTCTGCAAAGTAATTTTCAATGTAATGTCTTTGAACCTGACAAGTAATATATTCAGCAGAATACAAGGGAAAGGTATTTATTTTATCATACTGAATGACTCATTTGGCAGTTTCTTATCCTACCATTGATTATTTTCCAAAATAAGTCCTTATATTTTTTTAAAAGAATAATTTCCAGTTCCATAGTAATCACACTAGTTAGAATTTTCCAAGCAGGTATATTCTTAGAATTTATTTTATAACAGTACAATAATCTGAAACTCATGGCACACACTGTTGCACCTTAAGTATTTTTCATCCTTAAAATGAACAGTTCAGTGCATTATCTGCTGAGAAATAGTATTATAATAACCACAAGAATCATTAGAACATAGCTAATTTGCTACCATGGGGTGGTTTCAGTACATACAAAAAATTGAATTCTATATAATAAGAGCAAGACCACAATGTTAAAGTGTTGGCTAGGTAATTTTTTGAATCATAGAATTTGAGACCTAATTCTTTTTCAAGACACATGCAGATTCCCATTTATAAGCTCATCACATTGAAATGTTATTTTTTCAGATCTTTAGGATACCTCAGTATCCCTCAGTCTCTACACACAGTCTGACTTTGATAATCCTTTGGTTGTCCTAAAGCAACTCAATATTTACTCATAGGGCTAATAAAGCAAGTAATCCTAAGTGGGACTGAATGAGAGAAAGAGATAAAAACCACTCTAAATTGGTTTGCTCTAAACTGAAAACAGTGAGATGACTTGTGAATGCTTTATTCTCCTCTACTTAACCCAGGCTCGGGTTATTCTCTTTGGAGAAATACACTCTGAACCACACCTCAATATCTTCATCAGGTAAATCTTCTCATAAGAAGTAACATAATTATTTTTGTGAAACCTCTAACAGTCCCACACAGAAGTAAATGCTTTGCCACTCTGCTTCCCTTCCTGTTAGCTACTCTACTGTTTATTAATTGGCTCTGTGTTACTCTTTCCCTTAGATAGTGAACTCTTTGAGAGCAGAGAGCATGACTCATGCTAATATAATGTTGGGAACTTTGTTGATCCCCAAAATATATCTGTAGAATTAAAGGATAATCTCAGACAGAGAACTAAGAACAGAATCTAATTTTTCCCTTCTTTTACTCTTGACATTGGGAAACTAAATTACACATTTTAATTGAAAATCTTTTCTTAACCACATATATTAGTGTTAAAACAGTTACTATTTTTTACTTCTAGTTTATTTGATATTAAGTTGACATAGAAAACAAAAATTTGACTTTGTTGTTTGGGCACATGAATGTCTCATGTACACTTAACAATTTTTAGAATTATCTGGGGGACCTGCAGGTACAGGTTTTCCCCATTTACTGAGCTATCTAATTGAATCAAAATGCTGTTTTTCAGTGAACTAAAATTAGGTTGTCTTTTAAAACATTTTCAAAACCACAGTATGCAATATCATTTTCCCACTTCCCTATCTCTTTATAAACTTTTCTAAACTTTTTTCTTAGGAATTTCTAGTTCCCACTTGCTCCCACATGGTTTTCATGCTTTGTCAAAAATCATCCTAATTTCTGTTCCTCTCAGCAGTTTGAGTTATTTTGGTTGACATAAACTATTACTTACTCCTTTCTATGGAAAATTTAAGTGCTGTTTGATACTGAATAGCAGTTAACTGAAGGCGGCAAGGAACAGTAGCTTTTCTACAACAATCCTTTTTTTATGACAGATATCCTTCAACTAGTTCCACATTAAATAATTACAGTATGCAACAGTGAGCATTGGAAAGAGTTAAAAAATATTACACGGAAACTGTCCCTGCACAGGTAACCGGAGATGGACTGTTGAGGCCATCAGCTGACAGGAGATGGAGTGATGCAAGGCCTCATGTTAATACTTTAGGAAGCCTCAGAATTAAGCTAATCGATATACTTAAAATTTTATTTTTGGCAACTGTGAAAGTTGAAGAAGTCTAGTAGTTCTATGTCAGACTTTTCTTAAGGAAAACTAATATTTATGAACTTACTCATAAGAAAGAATTTTCCATTCTCTTACAAGTCAGTAAGCTGCTAACAGATTCTTATAAGGGATTGATGTGCTGTTGATGGTGAGAGCAACTGTTTCTGGAGGTTCTGTTTACCGTTATGGCTGCAACTCAGTATGTATTTATATGGCATCATGGTCCTTTACAAAGAGAAGTGTGGGTTTGGGTGATATTAGGAGACAGTTGGTTAATACAGCACATAATGGAAAGAAACTTCACTGAAGAAATATATTTACATATTTTTAGACATTGATATATGTTCCAGTGACCTGTGAATAAGTCACTGGGACAAGTATGGAACAAATGGCACTGACATTCCAGTGCTCATGAGGTGCTATGTCTGGACATGTTTGCTGTAACTCCACATGAGTCATCACACACTTCTGAACCACTTCATGTCACAAGCAGAGTATGCTACTTTCTCTAATCACACTGAAATTTGCCCTTTTAAATCTTTTAATGCATTAGTGATTTAGGAGTACATGATAAAATCCAGGTGATTTAGTCTTTTCAGAGAAAAAGAAGAATTTGATAGTTCTTCTCTTAAGAAACGTATTCAAGTGAAAAGAGTCTCATTTAAAGGAAAGGATTTAACTGACTTTTTAAAAATATAATTTCTTGTTTCTTTAGTTTTGTGTTCAGGTAATGATGGGAATCATTTAACAGCCAAAACTGCAAAGAAAAGAAAGGTGCTGATTTTTGATTTTTGAGGTGCATTCTTTTGTTCATTCAAGTAATTTTACCATATGAGAAGAAATGAGCTATAGATTCCGAAGACACAAACTGAGGATTTAACATCAGAGGACAATGCAAAGTTAATTTACCTGACTGCCCTTCAAAAGAAACTTTTAAACTAGTCTTAGCAGATTAAGTAGTGTTATATCACAACAATTTATCTTACTGTAAGTAAGTATTAAATTTACCCAGGTACTGGGAACTTTAAAAAAGGCTCCATCTTTAGATAACCATTTAATTATTTTCATCATTATTTAACTACAATTTTTGAGAAAGCATAAGATGTTATTTTGGGTATTCAGTTCACTGGAAGGATGTATGAAATATGTGAGCTTATTTTTTCAATGTTATATTGAACTGATATATGCTAAGGCTTACAAAATGCTAACCTATTGGATATAACTTCTTAAAACAAATCATTTTTTTACTTATTCTTGTTTAAAACTTGGTGACATCATGAACTCATTGGGGGAGCTGGCCATCTGTCATTATCACTCTTGTGAAACTGACTTGAGACACTTAGCAACAATGAGACATTTCTCTACGAGAATTCTAGATCCTGTAACCAGTTACAATTACTCTTTCCTTTTTCATATTTGCCTTAAAAGTTTGCAGATAGAAGTTGGAAATTTACAGGGAATTTGTACTCCTGTTTTTTATCCTTCTAAATTCTTCTGTCATTCTCCTGCATTTATGAAGTGCATGGGAGTTGGCTTCTAGAGGATGGTAATTTTGGACACAGACATAATTCTTTTTTTAAAAAACTTTTATATTGGAGTACAGCTGATGAACAATGTTGTGTTAGTTTCAGGTGTACAGCAAAGTGAATCAGTTATACATATACATGTATCTGTTCTTTTTCAAATTCTTTTCCCGTTTAGGTTATTACACAATATTGAGCAGAGTTCCCTGGGCTATACAGAGTTCCCTGTGCTATATCTATTTTGGTTATCTATTTTAAATATAGCAGTATGTACATGTCGATCCCAAACTCCCAATCTATCCCTCCCACAATCCTTCGCCCCTGGTAACCATAAATTCGTTCTCTAAGTCTGTGAGTCTGTTTCTGTTTTGAAAATGAGTTCATTTTTTTTTTAGATTCCACATGTAAGTGATATCATATGACATTTGTCTTTCTCTTTCTGATTTACTTCACTTAGTATGATCATCTCCATGTCCATCCATGTCACTGCAAATGGCATTATTTCATTCTTTTTAATGACTAATATTCCACTGTATATATGTACCACACCTTCTTTATCCATTCATCTGTCAATGGACATTTAGGTTGTTTTCATGTCTTGGCTATTTTAAACAGCACTGCAATGAACATTGGGGTGCATGTATCCTTTCAAGCCATGTTTTTCTCCAGTTATATCCCAGGAGTGGGGTTGCTGGATCATATGGTAGCTCTATTCTTAGTTTTTTAAGGAACCTCCATACTCTTCTTCATGTGGCTGTACCAATTTACATTCCCACCAACAGTGTAGTAGGGTTCCCTTTTCTCCACACCCTCTCCAGCATTTATTGTTTGTAGACTTTTTGATGATGGCCATTATGACTGGTGTGAGGTGATATCTCATTGTAGTTTTGATTTGTGTTTCTCTAATAATTAGCAATGTTGAGCATCTTTTCATGTGCCTCTTGGCCATCTGTATGTCTTCTTTGGAGAAATGTCTATTTAGGTCTTCTGCCCATTTTTTTGACTGGGTTAGATGTTTTTATGATATTCAGTTGCATGTGCAGTTTGTAAATTTTGGAGACTAATCCCTTGTCTGTTGCATTGTTTGCAACTTTTTTTCCCCATTCTGTGGGTGGTCTTTTCATTTTGTTTATGGTTTCCTTTGTTGTGCAAAAGCTTTTGAGTTTAGTTAGGTCCCATTTGTTTATTTATGTTTTTATTTTCATTACTCTAGGAGATGGCTCAAAAAAGATATTGCTGCAATTTATGTCAGAGTGTTCTGCATATGTTTTCCTCTAAGAGTTTTATAGTATCTGGTCTTACATTTAGGTCTTTAATCCATTTGAGTTTATTTTTGTGTATGGTGTTAAAGATGTTACAATTTCATTTTTTTACATGTAGCTGTCCAGTTTTCCCAGCACCATTTATTGAAGAGACTTTTTCTCCACTGTAGAGTTTTGCCTCCTTTGTTACAGATTAATTGACCATAGGTGCATGGGTTTATTTCTGGGCTTCCTATCCTGTTCCATTGACCTATATTTCTGTTTTTGTGCCAGTACCATACAGTTTTGATGACTGTAGCTTTGTAGCAGAGTCTGAAGTCAGGGAGTCTGATTCCTCCAGCTCTGTTTTTTTTCCTCAAGATTGCTTTGGCTATTTGGAGATTGATCACATGCTAGGCTACAAAGTGAGCTTCCGTAAATTTAAGAATATTGAAATCATATCAAGCATTTTTTCTGACCACAACACTATGAGAATAGAAATAAACTGCAAGAAAAAAACTGTAAAAAACACAAACACGTGGAGGCTAAACAAAATGCTACTAAACAACCAATGGATCACTGAAGAAATCAAAGAGGAAATCAAAAAAATACCTAGAGACAAATGAAAATGAAAGCATGACAATTCAAAACCTATGGGACATGGCAAAAGCAGTTCTAAGATGGAAGTTTATAGTAATACAATCTTACCTCAGGAAACAATAAAAATCACAAATAAACAACCTACCTTACACCTAAAGCAACTAGAGAAAGAAGAACAAACAAAACCCAAAGTTAAGAGAAGGAAAGTAATCATAAAGATCAGAGCAGAAATAAATGATATAGAAACCAAAAAAACATAGAAAAGACCAATGAAGGTAATAGCTGATTCTTTGAAAAGATAAACAAAATTGATAAACCTTTAACCAGACTCATCAAGAAAAAAAAAAGGAGAGGGTTCAAATCAATAAAATTATAAATGAAAAAGTTGAAGTTACAATGGACACCACAGAAATACAATGGACACCACAGAAATACAAAGAATCATAAGAGACTACTACAAGCAACTATATGTCAATTAAATGGACAACCCAGAAGAAATGGACAAATTCTTAGAAAGGTACAATCTCCCGAGACTGAACCAGGCAGAAATAGAAAATATGAACAGACCAATCACAATACTGAAATTGAAACTGTGATTTAAAAACTCCCAACAAACAAAGTCCAGGACCTGATGACTTCAAAGGCAAATTCTATCAAACATTTAGACAAGAGCTAACACCTATCCTTCTGAAACTATTCCAAAAAATTGCAGGGGAAGGAATACTCCCACACTCATTCATGAGGCCACCATCTCCCTGATACCCAAACCAGACAAAGATACCACAAAAAAAAAGAAAATTAAAGGCCAATATCACCGATGAACATAAATGCAAAAATCCTCAACAAAATACTAGCAATCCGAATCCAACAATACATTAAAAGGATCATACACCATGATCAAATGGGATTTATCCTAGGGATGCAAGGATTTTTCAATATCCACAAATCAATCAGTGTGATACACCACATCAACAAACTGAAGAATAAAAACCAAATGATCATCTCAGTAGATGCAGAAAAAGCTTTTGACAAAACTCAACACCAATTTATGATAAAAAAAAAACTCTCCAGAAAGTGGGCATAGAGGGAACATACATCCACAGACATTACTCTTTGCTCACCTAACTAGTTAATCCCAGCTTCTCAGCCCTCTCTTGCCTTTAGAAGGCTGTTGTAGTCTTGGAGGCATCACCATCAGCCAGCTGCCATTTACCCTCCCAGGAAAATAGCTAAAGCATATTTAGCTGTCTTCTTCCCTGAAATTGAAACTCATGGGCCAGTTGCACATATACTGAATCTTGAGATGCATGTCCCAAGTATTAAAGGATGAGGCCAGAGTGTGGTTCAAACTACATTCATATTTTTTACACATATCATTAGCTTAAACCATGTACTTAGACCTTAGCTTCCTTGGACCCCTCCTGATTAGCCCAGGAAATTGAATGTATAAGGCTATTCATGTCCTTTCTTTTGCTTCCCTGGTGTAGTCTGAACTTGCCTATGTCTTTACATTTATCTGATATCTGAATCTTAACTTTGACTTTGTGTAATGGTGACATATTCTATTTCTAAAAGAATTATCCCTTTTATCATAATCAGTAGCTTTCACATTGGCCTGTATGTTTTACTTTCCTCTTGCCCTCACCTATTTGTAATCTTCATGACCCTGTCTAAACCGTGACTGAAATAACCACGTGGCACAGACTTTCCAGAATCATTTGATTTACACTATGTGTCCTATCATCAGTCCAGGTGGCAGAAAATGTTTGCCCACTTTTGATTTAGAAAACAGTGTCTAAGTTTGGTCATATCCTACTGCTAGATACCTCATAGGAAGTGAAAAGAATGTCATATTAGCCTCAGTCTGAATGATCATGTATTCCAAATTAGGGTGTCTTATGGAAATGTTAAATATTTGTGTACTAAAGACTCTCATATTTGAATACCTGTAGATATAAAACAGCTTAGTAGTTTTATCTTTTGTAGGCGATAATATATTTAATATTCCATTTTAATATAGGGTTCTTAGATGTGTAAGAGATGACTCAAGAAATATAGTGTTCTTTTTAGGTTCTTCATATGATAAATATGACTTGAAAGATCTAGGTACTTGTTTTTCTTATTTTCTCACTTCCTATTAGTTCTTCCTCTCAGTCAAATTTGTTTTCTGCTTGCATCACTTTACCAAAGCTACTTTTGTTAAAATTACCAATGTATTAACTTGCTAAGACTGCCATAACAATAAGTACCACAGACCGACTGGCTTAAACAGTAGAAGTTTATTTTCTCACAGTCCTGGAGGCTAAATGTCTGAGTTCAAGGTGTCGGCCGGGTTGGTTCCTTCTGAAGCCTCTCTCTTTGGTTTGAAGATGGTCATCTTCTCCCTATGTCTTCACATTTTCTCTCCTTAATGTATGTTTGTGTCCAAATTTCCTTTTTTTATAAGGACAGCAGTCATATGGAATTAGATTAAGACTCACCTAATGATCTCATTTTAACTAAATTACCTATTTAAAAATTCTATCTCCAGATATAGTCCATGGCTAAACATATGGCCATCTACAAACCAAAGAGATTATGGTGTGTATTAGCTATTCACCATTTTATGAAATAGTTTAATTGAAAAAAAAAACTTACAGATTGACCCTCTCTTCCTTCCCACAAAAAGAAAATTGCAGGAATTTTCAGATAACATTTTGCAGAATGTAGGAAATCTAGTTAATCCTGAGTGCATTATGTTTCCAAATTCATTTGTTCTGAAGATGTATTTCACAGAACATCTCTTAAAGTTCTACCTGGGATCATCTCCACCAGCAAAAAATGACAACTCGCTGAAGGCTCAGATGATGGTGAGCCTTTTTTAGCAATGAAGTATTTTTAAATTAAGATATGTATTTTCTTAGACATGATGCTATTGCACATTTAATAGACTATAGTGTAATGTATAATGTAAGGATTGGGTCATTAGTCCTTTTCTGACTGGATATTAAGAGAAAAGGAGGTTTAAAAGGCAAGCTCCCACTTTCACTGTAACAGTGAGAGTAGGAGCATTCAGAGGCATGTTTCTGGCAGACAGGACTGTGGTGGGAAGGGCAAGAGAGCAGAGTGAAGACTCAACCCTGACCTGGGAATGGAGGCTGCTGTGGTGCAAATCCTGCTTATGCAAATTATAATTTGAGACTAAAAAAGACCTCTATGTGATTCTCTAAAACAAATATTCCATAATTCAGGAAGGGTCAGAAATATCACAAAAATCAGCAGCCATATTCATCTTGAGTGAGATCTCTGAGCCAGGCAAGCGCCCTCAGCTGGGGGTGAAAAAAGGGGAAAGCACACCTGGTACCACTCTTATGATTTCCTTGTCCACAAAATCTCACCCAGTTCTTCACTATTTTCTTTTTTCTCTTTTTAAAATGCTGTATGGTACGATTTAAGCCAAGCTGAGGGTAAGAATGATTTGAATGAGGTACTCCAGAGACTGTCCAGTGTGACCCTGATTGGTTCATCCAAGTCCATGAATCTGAACCAGGAATGTTGAGTCCTGTGGTCAAAGCTGGGAGATGAGTAAATAAACTCTTGTCCTTCGTTAGGAATAAAAGATGTTTTATTCAACAAAACAGCATTCATATTCTCTCAACTTTCTGAGCTTTCAATGAGAGAGTAGTTCCAAAGGGCATAAGAAAACTTGAAACATAAAATACAAAGCAAAGAAAACACCCTTGCCCACATTTATTGAGTAAAAACCTTACTCTTTCAAGGTTGTCATTCCGTTACCTTTTATAAACTTATCCTTATTATAATAATTTGACAAGGATGAAGTATTTTGACTGAGATCAATTTATTATCCTCCATTCCTGTTGAGAAGAAAAAAAAACCCTAAAACTGAAATACAACTTCAAAGTCACTGAAGTCTCTCTTAACCACAGTAGAAAGATTACATTAAAGCCAGAAACATTTTTTCATCTGTGTCAAAGATGTGATTATTGGATTGTTTGAGCAAGATATTAAACCAAATGAAATTCTGCTCAAGTGTCAACGCACAAGCTCTACAGATTTTTTTTTTTTTTTTTTTTTTTGGACAATGGAGACACAGTGCAGGTTGACAGCAAATAGAAAAGATAGGTTTTGAAATCGTGTTAGTTTGGTGGGGTCTCTCCTACCAATTCCTCCATCAAAATTATTAACAACTTCCACTCTGCTTTTATGGACTTCATATTCATTGTATTCCTGTTCTAGATGATATGAATTCTGTTCAGATAAGAACTCTTATCTTTACTCCATTATCTAGAATATCTCAAAAGAATCAAAGTATTTCTGCAGCCTATTTTTATGAGACCATTGAAGCCAATTCTTCAACCTGCCTCTCCATTACAATCCCTCTAGCAATTTAACATTTTCATAACAATTTTGAACGATTATTTTCAAATGTTACATATTTTATTGGGTTAACGTCATTCATTTTCTAATTAGTAGAAAATCTTTAGTATTGGCATGTAAATTTATAAGGATCCATTAGGTCATTCATATTTAATGGACTTTTTCCAATAATCATATCTACTTTCTTTCCACTTAAGATTCTGTTAATCAATCTGTTCTCTCACCTACTTACCCCCTAAAAAGCCACAAAAATCTTTTCACATGTTCAATTACAAGGAGCTATTTTGAAAAAGCTCTATGTATGTTGATAGTTTTAACTTATGTTTTTGCCCGAAGTGAATAAAAATAAATACAGATAAATTAAAATATTCATACAAAATAGTTTATCTTATAGTCATAAAAATTCTTGAGAAGTTCGCTTGGTCTTTTTCTTCTGTCTTCACTGTAGCCACTTATTAAGCCATTTTAATGTATTTATTAGATTCATCCACGCAGTCCATGTGATTTATACTTTAAAAGAAGTATTTTTCCCCAAAACTTAGCAAACTAAGAATGGAGGAAAAACTTCCTTAAATTAATAAATGGTATCTGTTCCTATAATCAACTTTTGTGTAAACAAACCACCTCAAAACTAGTGGCTTTAAAAACAACTTATTATTATCTCTCATGTTACTTTGGGTTGACTGGGACCAGTTGGAAAGTTATCACTTGGAGTTTTGTGGCTGAAGGACTGAACTTCATAGTCATGAAAGATGGTTCACTCACAGGCTGGCAGTTGATGCTGATGTTGGCTGAGAGGTACCCGGACCTTTTACCCAGAGAGCCTACACATGGCCTCTTCATCTTGCTTGAGTTTCTCACAGTATGGCCATCCCTGGGTAGCTGTAATTCTTACATGGCTGCTCAGTGGTCTAAGAGTGAAAGTTCCGAGAGACAAGAGGTAGAAGCTGCTAATCTATAAGTGTCCAGGCCAAGGAACCTGATGTTTTCTACTATTCAAAGTTTCACAAATCCCATCCAAATTAAACAGGAGGGGATTTAGAACCCATCTCTTAATGGGAAGAGAATGTAGGAATGTGAAGCAGTCTTTAATCCACCATAGCATTTAAGAAAAATCTATGACAAAAAAAAAGAACATTTAGAAGTAGTTTAGTTAAATTCAAAAATAAGTCAAAAATTCTCTCAACAGTATTATTGCTAATAATTAGTTAGGAGGTCCTAACTAATGCAATAAGCAAAGGGAATTAAATATGAGACATAAATATTGAAAAGAAAAATACTGCCATATTTTACAGGCCAAAAAATCATTTCCCTAGAAAATAAAAAACTTGAAAATTCAAACCAATGTTAAAATTCATAAAGATGATAAAATAGAATATTGACATACAAAATAGTCTGCTTTTATAACATTTACAAAATCCAGTTTAGAAATTTAAGGGGAAGAGACACATGATAACAAAAGAAAAGAAAAGAAAAGAAAAGAAGAAAAACCAAAAAAATCCCAAGGCTACAAAATACTTAGTAAAATGCATAACAGGAAATTTCTAAGAACTTTATTCAAAGGCATGAAAGAAAATAAATGAATGGAGATTTATGATATTACTGGAGTACAGTACTGGAGTACTGTTTTTCCTCAAACTAGTGTATAATACAATGCAATCCTAATGAGTAACTTAACAGCATTTTAATTAAATTTATGATGTTTAGATAATTTTTGTAAAATTTGATGTTTATTTTAAAATGCATCAAATGAAAAAGGCAATAATAGCCATAAAAGTTTTTTAAGTTTATGGATGCTTACTTATATCTAAATATTCCAAGGTCTATATAAGTATGACATTGTTTTATGAATGCAGAAAAAAGGGAAAAAAATGAAGAATTAAAAAATAAAAGAACAAAAAAGCTGACTTATGCACATATGGAAATGTAACACATAGCAATCAGTGGTAATAAGTTAGACTATTCAATAAACAAATCTCAGACAGATTTGAGTATTCAATATGAAAAAGCTGATTAGAAATGAGTGTGGGAAAATATATTTGTTAAACGAACAAAAAAAGTAGGAACTCATATGGTCATAGATGACAAATAATTAAAATCTTGGTTCACATAGAATCCAAGGTCAAAGTTAAATGACAATTATTAGAGTAAATGAAATTAGTTACATAGTATGTAATAGACAAATTGTTAATATTCTGAATACATAGTAATTTTAATATAAACACAAAATCTCAAACTCTTAATTTATCCCTCCCCACCCTTCCCCCTTTGGTAATGGTGTTTGTTTTCTGTCTGTGAGTCTATTTCTGTCTTGTAACTAAACAGAAATTGTGTCATTTTTTAAGATTCCACATATAAGTGATATCATATGATATTTGTCTTTTTCTGTCTGATTTACAGACAGAGAAATTAGAAGTTTGGGACTAACATGTATACACTACTATATATAAAATAAATAAACAAGAAGGACCAACTGTAAAGCACAGGGAACTACATTCAATATCTTTTAATGACCTATAATGGAAAAGAATCTGAAAAAGAATATATATATGTGTGTGTGTGTGTATAACTGAATCACTTTGCTGTATACCTGAAGCTAATGCAACATTGTAAATCAACTATACTATAAAAAATATCAACACAAAATCACATTTGAATGTAGGGTCTTCTAAATAGAAGAAACATAAATAGCCAATAAGCTTATAAAGATTTTTGCTGCCATTTAGACATATATATTAAATCAATAATACAAATAAGTACAAAACATTCTATTTTCCTTAGAGACTAAATACCTTCAAATGCTGATAAATATCTTATTATGACATCATGAGGAAAGTTACTCTCATACACTGTCAGTGGGATTATAAATCAACCCAAGTCCTTTTTTGATCATGACAATTACTATTTTTTGGCCATGCTAAGCAGCATGAGGTATCTTAATTCCCCTACAAAGGATTGAACCCATGCCTCCCTGCAGTAGAAGTGCAGAGTCTTAACCACTGGACCACCAGGGAAGTTCCAATAATGACTACTGGAATTAAAAATCTACATATTGTTTGAGTCAGCAAGTGGATTTTTTGTGTCTTTCCTAGAAAGATAAGTTGGAGAGTCAATATCCTTAGAAGTATAGAAAATTTGAGAAAAAAATGCTATTGGTAGGGAAATTGGTGAATAAATTATAGTCCACTCACACTATGAAATACTATGAAGCAGTTAAAAATGCTTAACTAGGGCTTCCCTGGTGGTGCAGTGGTTGAGAGTCCGCCTGCCGATGCAGGGGACACGGGTTTGTGCCCCGGTCCGGGAAGATCCCACATGCCGCAGAGCAGCTGGGCCCGTGAGCCATAGCCGCTGAGCCTGCGCATCTGGAGCCTGTGCTCCGCAATGGGAGAGGTCACAACAGTGAGAGGCCCGTGTACTGCAAAAAAAAAAAAAAAAAAGCTTAGCTAAATTCTTATAATATGATGTGAAACATGAAAGATGTAGACTGATACATAAAAGTGGTCTCTTTTGGTTTTAAAGGTAACACTTTCAATTTAATAAAAAGAAAAGGAAGAAAGGGAGGAAGGAGGAGAGGAAGGGAGGGAAGGAAGTAGGGAGGGAGCTGTGGAAGAAGGAAGAGGTGAAGGAGAGAGAAAGAGAGAGATTAGATGAGAGAACTGGAAATTCAAAAAGCATAATTGAATTTCCCAAAATTACAGTGAAATGAAAGAACTGATACTTCAAGCACAACTTCCTTCATATGCAGTATCTCTCTACCATATACCAATGAGTCAATTGAAAGGAAATAAGAACGGGCATAGCCTACATCAGTAGCATCTGGGAAAGGGCATGATACATCCAGTTGAACTACAGGGTTAGTCCTGGCTTTGGATCCCAACTCTGCCTCTCACTGTGTGTTCTCATAAATGTCACTTGCAATTCTCTGCATCTTGCCTTAACCTACCCCAATTTGGTCATGCTCAATATTTAGTTCGTTTGTCTGTTGTTTGTTTGTATTTAATCATTTTCCCCTATTTTATTAGAAAAAACCTGCCCAAAAGTTTAAACTGAGTGGTACTTAGTTAACCTCCCTCCCCAACACTGCCAACTCTCTAAGAAGTAATAATGAAAGTTCAGTCCAAATTTTGCTATACTTACAAGGATTAATTCAGTAAATATTTATTAGCAATCAGGTATACCATGTGTATGATTTATTCTGCAAGCCAATGAAACACATATCTTACTATCTATCCTGAAATATATAAATTATGAACACTTTTGCACTGTCTCTGTTTCCTCATGTTTAAAAGAGTAATATTAATATGAGCCTCAGAATATTAAAATGAATTCACACTAAATAAGATGCACTTTGTGAATTGGAAAGCACCAGTCAAATATTATTGGTATTATACAACATGAACTTTACCTCATGTCTTGCTATTCTTAAATCAAAATCAGAAAATATTTCTCATTTTTATTACTCCACAGTCATATTTTTGTCTTCCCAAACCTTCTAAGGCTACCCTACACCTTTTATTTTATTTTTTCCATTTAAAATATTGCAACAATCCCTTCAACAAATGTGTGGGAACAAAATCAATCTCACGTTAGTTCAAATGTTAATTCAACCCTAAGACCTTATTTGATACCATCCAACATGATGTTTTCTTATATTTAATGAAACTACAGCCTTTGCCAAAGAGATTGTCCGGACTTTGCTCTAAGGGCAAGTTTTCTTTGCTTTTAGTGACTTCTGCCTTTCTCAAAACTTCAAGACAAACAAAATATAAAATAACTCATCTAAAGTCCTTCCTTCTTTAATCTTCTCATTTTATTTTTATTTAAAACAAAAAATTGGATATGCTGAATTTTATAAATGTAACCTTTAGGTTATCCGACACAATTCTTTTTGAATTTTATAATTCCCTACTGATACTGCTTAAACACAATCCTTTTGCTATTCCTTCATACCCAGTTATCTATTATTAAAGAAATAACTCTCTTATTCTTCCATCTACTAAAAATATTGTCATTTTGTAAAGATCTTACAAAAAAAATCCAACCAATAGGAAGATTAAACCCAGCCTCCTCAAGGTAAATAGACAAGCATCAAATAAAAATTTGCACTAAAATTGTTAAATTTGTCTTATTTCTCATCCCTTCGTCATGGAATTGCTTGTATTTGTTTTCTATTATATATCACCTGATAGCTGAAGTATTTCCTATTTTTCTTCACTAGCTTTTCCCCCATTCTTCAGCATAACTGCTTAAAATAAACACCTTCTTCCTACATCATACTTGTTGTATGAAGGAAGTCAACCTGAGATGGGATTTTTATTTTTATTTGAAGTAAGTTTGATCACAGTTCATATTCTCTGGGGGGGGAAAGTCTCAGAAAAGACTAGCTTCTTTTAAAACAATCTCACTCAGTTGTATGGCAGTAAATCTAATAACTGTCAGGACAAAATGTCTTACTACATAAACTTCAAAATTTCAGATTAAGCACTTTTCCTTATGAAATATATTGCTCATAATTTTTCTATGACATTGGTTTATTAAGGTTTAAAAAGTTATTATCTAAAATTTCTATTATACTTAAAAATCTAAGAAAAAATATTTCAGCTGGATTTTACAACAGTCCTATAAGATATACTGTTATATAATTTTTATTTTTTCTGTCACTTTAGGGATCTCAAGCCTAGCAAAATTAATAAGTTGTTCAGCATTTTGATCAAGTTAGCAACATGGCAGGATTTAAGGTAAAGTTAAACCTTAAACTATGGTATTTGTCTTTCACAACTATAGCAAGCACTATAGCAATTTATAAGTGTGTGTGTGTATATATATATATATATATATATATATATATATATATATATACACACACACACACACACACACACAGTTATACATATACAAAGTTATAAACTGATATATATATGTATGCATATGTTTATGATGAACCAAAAAATAGAGTTAGAGCTCCCAAATGCCAAAGTTAGAAAAACTGGGGTAACAAAGTACACTCTTTTAGATTTTAAAAACACACACACTATTTTTTCTATCTAATTGTTCTATATATTCTTATGAACATAGAAATCTACTTTCTCATGATATGGATATATCTAACCTCATGATCAGAAGTCACTCTGTGTTATTATGAACACACATGAGAAGGTCCTGATTATTTTATGGAGAAAAAAGATTCCTTTTTTCCTCACAGCTGTATCAATTGGAAGATTATCTTCTGCATATGAAATAAATTTTATTCATTTATTTCATTCTTATATTTACTCAAAATGTGTTTTTTACTTCTAAGTTTGGCATAGTATTCATGATCTTGATGTTCATGAAATGTGTCTAAATCTGAATTAAATGTTTCCTCACATACTACCTTATTTATCTAGACATTACATAAGATCTTAATTAGAATATTATTATTATAGAGTAAAAGCACTATAGTTACACTCAAAGATTTAAAATACAAAAATTAAAATATTGAAAAATGTCATCAACTGCAAATAAATCAAGATCTTCAACTTCATCACATCAGCCTAAGTCCCCTTTGCCACATGAGATGACATATTCACAGGTCTGGGGAATTAGGACATGGACAAAACTTACCACACTCCTATAAAAAGGTTAGATTTCTCTGAGCATTTTGATGGTTTAAAGTTAAGCTTTTTCTTTCAGTTTTGAGGGACTGGGAAAAATATTCATTAGGATACAAATGCATTACCTAAAAGTAACTGTTTTAAGTCATATATAAAAGAGTTAGATGAAGGATAGCTCAAGAAAATAAATAAATAAAATGCCATATTTAAAATCTACATTAAAAGTAGAATTAATTTGACACAACCAAATCATTTATGTAGAGGAGAAATTCTAGGCACTCACCCTGAAATCAGAGTTTTCACTCTGATTTCAAAAAGGAAAAGAAAAGAAAAATTTGATACAGAAAATGTACAGATTTCAAGATCAAATAAAGGGGCTTAAACACCATTGTCATTAATATTAATGTAGTAAGATTTAAAAATCCACAATTAGGGCTTCCCTGGTGGTGCAGTGTTTAAGAATCCACCTGCTGAGACAGGGGACACAGGTTTGAGCCCTGGCCCAGGAAGATCCCACATGCCGCAGAGCAACTAAGCCCGTGCGCCACAACTATTGAGCCTGCGTGCCACAACTACTGAAACCTGTGCACTAGAGCCGGTGCTCTGCAACAAGAGAAGCCACGGCAATGAGAAGCCCGCACACCGTTATGAAGAGTAGCCCCCGCTCGTTGCAATGAAAGAAAGCCCGCGTGCAGCAAAGACCCAATGCAGCCAAAAATAAAATAAATAAATGTTTATTTTTAAAAAAAATCTGCAATTACTGTTAAGTCTCTGATTTTACATTCCAAAATCATGCTCTCTAAACATAATAATCTTGTGTAGAGTTTGTGATTTTCAATATCCACATTTAGACTTTTTTCCTAAAAATATATATCACTATTTCAGTTACATGCACACACATATCATGTCTTGACATATGCTGTTCTTATTGTTTCTAATTTCCATCTTCTATATTCAGCAGTGTGCTATATATTTTTTCACATGATTTACAAATATGTGTTCCTTACCTTATCATGCTATTCATACTTTATATCTAGTATAAAGAATAAATGACTGTGTAATTCATATAAAATTAAAAATTACTCTTAATAGGTATATTACTTCTTGGACACAACTATGAAGTCTGAAACTTGACGTAGTCTGAAATATATATACAGTTCATCATATGTAAGAGTTTTATATTTATGTGTTATTTTAGACTCATGGTAAAATAATATTACTATAGCATGAATGTTTTAAATTTTGTTTTACTTTAAATAAAATATTCCCCCCTATTATGTCATCTTTGCAATGGACATTGTTTTTAAATAATCCATTGTGGATCAAAGATCAAAGCTATGATAGAAAGTTGAATATAATTTCTATTTGTAGTTGCAAAAGTGCTCACCAAAGGTCATTCAAAAATAATTTGCAATTGCTTCTTCAGCCACCAGTCTTTAAAAGCAAGTTGATTTCACAAAAGGTGAACATTTTTCATGTTTTTTAGTACTGTGCTTTTCCCTGTCCTTCAATCATATGCAACGTCTTGTTCAGAAAGAATGACTTGTGATTTGAATAAAATACCATGTTTTATAATGATAAGGTTCTGGTGAGAAAAGAAGAAAAAATGTTAACAGGTAATAACTCCCCCCAAAATCCATTTAAACAAGACATGACTCAGCCCAGTGTGGAGTGGTGTGCTATGCTGCTTCTTGCTAGCTTGCTTCACCACCTCCCCAGGAAGGTGAACAATTACAGTTAGAAAAAGTGAACATAAAATTATTGTGGGGAAAAGTTAGATTCATAGTTGTGTAAAAATTCTTTAAGCCTCTGTCAAAGTGGTATGTTTCCTTAAAGTGAACAAAGGAAACCATAGGGCTTATGGCTTTAAATAGTTCTTTTACTTCTACAAAGCTACTTCAGACCTTTCAATCTATACAGAGATTCTGTAAACAAGTAGACTATTCTTATACAGGCTCAATTCAGCAAATATTTTCCAGAGATAGTTACTGAAATAAAAGTTCAAAGGGCTGTTAATTTTTTGTTTATAAACATTGAGAGCTGGTATGTTTAATGGTCAAATAAGTTTAAGAAACAATGAATTAAATGAAGTCAATTAGCTGTATTATGAATCCCAAGAGTGGGAAAACTATATCTATCTATTTCTGTACCTTTCATCACAAATGTCTTAGAATATGCTCCTCTCTCAAATTCTTAAGATGTTTCATGTTGCTAATGTGAACCTTTTATTTTTTATTTTTATTTATTTTTGCGGTACGCGGGCCTCTCACTGTTGTGACCTCTCCCATTGCGGAGCACAGGCTCCGGATGCGCAGGCTCAGCGGCTATGGCTCATGGGCCCAGCTGCTCTGCGGCATGTGGGATCTTCCCGGACCGGGGCACAAACCCGTGTCCCCTGAACCGGCAGGCGGACTCTAAACCACTGCGCCACCAGGGAAGCCCAACCTTTTATTTTTGTGCATTTTAAATCTACACAAATGTCACTAGGACAGAAAAGTCTAAGAATCACATTTCCTTGGAAATGTTAGTTAACATTAAATGACATGAAAGTTGTCAGTGAACTATGTCTTGACAGTCTGTCCTACTCTAAAGTGTAATGGCATTACACAAGAGATACTGAAGTTTTTAAAGTAAATATTTTGAGCAGAACAGTGCATTCTTTTAAAAAGTAGTTATATGAGACAAGACTGCTTAGCTACAAATATTTATGTTGGAGTTTGTAGATGTGATAATGATATTATTTCTTCTTTGTGTTTGAGATCAACCAAGAGCTATTTGGACAAATAAATTTGGCTTGGGTCTGGGGCCACCCTCTGGCCCCTAATGCTTCCTTCAGGTGTTCTTTGAGAAATCCCATCCAAAACTCAATTGCAGAACAGATTTACCGGAAAATCATGACGGGAATTACTGCGTTACCTCATACCTACTAGTACCATTAACCCATACAGAGAATGACAGGACTTCAGATTTGCTGATGAAGAAACACTTGGGTCTTCTCCAGCTCAAACTGCTGGGTAGAAGGTGGAGCAGGGCAGAGCCCACATGCTCTTGGAACAGATAACTCCCAAAGGATCTGAGCCAGGCAAAACTCACTTTCTTTTCCCAGCTTCACTAAATAAGTCAAGGAAAATTTTAATCCTCTAAAGATAAACAAACAAACAAACAAACAAATAAATAAATAAATAAATAGATTGGGTGATGGGAGAAGAAGGACAGCGGTCTCTTTGTATAACAGTTTAAAATTTTGTGTATTCTTTCAAATATTTGTAAATATCTAGATTTTTAATTTTAGCCAAAGTGTTTAGATACTCATCTGTAATTTTGGATATTAATGAACATCATATCATCTTTTTTATGGAAAAATTGAATAGCTAGCTAGGTATTTTGGTGGAGATCACTTAACAAATGGGGTGGGGGATTCTTGGATACTTGAACTCTGTGGCATATGACGCTGAAGCTACGTTTCACACTGGTTTGAGAAAAATGTTCTACTACAATTAAACTAATGCATAACACATGAAAACTTTATCTAGAAAGTTGTTTATTAATCATGAGCTCAAATTAGGAGATGTGGCAAAACCAACAACTACAGAAATGTGACTATTCTTATGGAGAACACGATTGTCTATGAATAATAAATGTATATGACTCACTATATAGAAATAATAATTTTTAGTAAAAGATGGAAACATTTCAAACATTGAAAATTATTTATTAAAGTCTTTATAAAAAAATAAGATGGATATAACACATGCTCTGAAATTTCTTATCTTCACATACAAATTCCTGCTGAAGGGACTATGATTAACCATGATCAGGTTAATTGACTCCTGATTTAATTACTGGTAGCCAGGGAGTGGGTTCATATTGTGTGAACATATGCCTGAGCTTGGGGAGGTGGGGGAGTGTGTGTTGGCTGAGCAGACAATTTTATCTTTGGGTTGTGAGAGTGCAGATGATTTTTGCTCTTCTTCCATTTGTCTATGCATTTTTAAATGTTCTTAATAATTAAATCAATAACTAAATTACAAAAAGATTTTAAAATTTAAAATATGATTATTTAAATATCCTCTTTAAATTCAATTAATTTTCTGTACTTTGTTAAAGAAGTATGTTTAGTTCCATGGACTCATGGAACATGCATTTGTATAATTTCTTTAGTGGGTTTATAGCTAAAGTGAAATATCTGGCCCTGCTTACATTTTATGATAATCCATATCCTGATGAAATTTCTGGTTGAAGGCAGAAGTCTTACTTTCACTGTGACAGGAGTGCTAATGTGAGACGTGGCAAGTATATTCACAGTGTGAACTTTGTATGCCTTAAACTTCAAACCATGGATACACTTGTACAGTGACATTTTTGAAATGTTTGGGTTTAGTCTATTCTGATTTTTTTTTTCTGGACAATTTTAAGGAACTTTAAGAGAATTCGTTCCAAAGTATTTTGAGAAATTAAATCACTTTGAGAAATGAATTTCTGCAGTTACTTTAAAATGGAAATTAGGTAATGAACATATATGACTATGTTCATAAAATGCCACAGGATAACAAAGAAAAGTTATGTAAGCAGTATATAATATCTAAATTTTAAAAAATGCCCTCAGCCCATTAAATGACAGCTAAAAAATTTGTTTTTACAAACAAGCAAAATCTTCCCAACCATTTTCTGAACTAGAGAAAATAATACTAGGGACAACAATAATTATAGGTAACATTTATTGGATGCTAACTATGTACAGACTGGATGCTAATTAACCCTATTATACGTATGCACTCAGTTAATTCTCCCAACAAGCATATGGGGGTAGGTACTGTCGAGTTCCCATTGTACTGATGAGGAAACTGAGGCACAGAGGTGAAGTAACGTGCCCAAAGTCACACAGCTAGAGTAGATGGAGCCAGAATTTAAACCCAGACATTTAGGCTTCAGTTTCTATATTATTACTTTTTATGCTACAGTAAATGTAATGAGAAATAAATATCAACATTTTAAGCCTTGATTTCCCTTTTCAAGTTATTCTAAGCAACTAAATAGCGTGGGTTTGAATGTGGGATATTCTAAGATATCTAATTAAACTGTCACTCTTTTCCCAAAATTCACTCAAAATTTATTCTTTGCCTTTGCATTATTGCCCTTTCTTTTGTGGCATTTTATTAAGTAAGAGTATGGCATGTTAAGTGGTATTTTCTGCCAGGTTAAAATTTTGGGGAAAACAATTCTCCTTAACATTTTTTTGAGAGATTAGATCTGTTGTCAGTAGTTTAAATTATAAATGTTACATGAAAACACATATTTGTACTTCTAATATCTTTTAAATTAACCATTAAGGCAATCTTTATATTCTAGCAAGATTTTGTACCTATAGGTGAAGCAAGAAGTTTACAGAATTGTTTAAGAAAAACTAGGAAAGACCTGGTCTCCAAATTTGACACTCAGTACTATAAATCCTAAAAATAATTAATTGCAGATTCATTCCTGGAGATTTATATTCATGCTTTGCTATTGTATTTTAACCACTAACATCATAAAATTTAATAACAAATTCCAAACGACTAATAATTAAGACCAAAGCTACCTTTCATAATACAGGCTAAGATACTGAAACCATGTACCGTAAGTCTTAAAATCATTAGTGTTTAGTTTAACTGCAGATTAATTTAACAAGTAAAACTTGCCATTTTCAGGAAGTCTAATCTTAGAATAAACCCAGGCTAATTGGAATTGTTTAGTTCGAATAAAAATCAACAAGTATGACACGTATCTATCTCATGCCTTAATGGAGAGGGTTTGCTGTGAATGGTAGAGGAAACATTCTATGACCGTTTTAACAAGGATAGTGCTTGCTGCATTTTCCCATATAGCATGTAATGCAGTTGTGGTTTGTGGATTTGAGAATGTACTTGTTTAACATTCACAGGCCTGTGCCCATCTATCCCAGGACATGGGTGCCTGGAACACAGGAGCTGCTCAATAGACACTTTTGAATAGACAA
Organism: Mesoplodon densirostris; assembly: GCF_025265405.1. Lineage (NCBI taxonomy): Eukaryota > Metazoa > Chordata > Mammalia > Artiodactyla > Ziphiidae > Mesoplodon > Mesoplodon densirostris. The sequence continues at coordinate 28,421,595 of NC_082668.1, forward strand.
AAGAAGAAAAATGAATTGATCAATCTTTCCATCTTTTCTATTAAGAAGAATTTCCAGGTTGGAAATGGCCACACAGAAACAAAGAGAAAGCTCAGAAGAGAAGAGAAATGAGCGAGATAACACATAGCTACTTCAAATGAATGTGAGAGGTAGATTTAATTTCTAGGTGCTAAAATAAATTTGTCTCTAAAGTCCATTCATTCTTCTTACTAATGTGCCAACTTCATGAAAATATGACACAGAAATTAAAAAATATATATAGATATTTCTATACCTCACATCCCCAAATTTGAATTTCGTTTGGGATAGAGGTCCAGGAATCTTTATTTTGTAAAAACTTCTCAGTTAGATCTGAGAATCATTGCATAGAGAATGAAGTAGAGGGATCAAGATTCATTTTGTACATATGGAGATCACATTAACTCCACATGATTTAAAGAAGTGTTGAAGTATTCTCACTGCTTCACATTTGTCACAAAGTGACTGACTGTATATATCATTCTGCTTCAATTACTCCAATGTTTGAAACAAAAAGTCCAAGAATCCCACATCACGACAGCAATTTCTATTGTTGGTAAAAATTAAACATTCTTAAGTTAAGCCTACTTTTCAGCATCAGATTCCCAGATCCACAATAGAGGATGTCTGTAATACATTGTTCCCTTTTGTCTTAAGTCCTTGTCATCATCAGGATGTCTCTGCACGAAGCTGCTTGATGAATGGCATGGTGAAGAATTTTATATGGTATTATTGCCTTGGCATACAAATAGAAAGGAATGTGAGATTTTAGTTTTTTCTTGTTAAATCTTTTTATAGCAGCTGAAGGATAGACATTTAGACATTGTTCTTATGACTTCTGGTGATAAAAATTGGGAGAGTTCAAGCTTCACAGAACTAACTTGTCACAGATAATAGCACTTACCATCCATTCACCTCACACCCAATGTCCTATTTTATTCTAAGTTCTAAGACACTTCATATATATCACTTAATTTTTTCACATAGGATTTCTATAAGTGGCATGTCTTATTCCTCTATAAACATAAATCATTATTATGGGAAAGAAGGAAATGTAAGTAGATTGAAGCATAAACCTAAAGCAATCTACATTAGTAGGAAAATGTTCTGGTGATTGTCATTATAGCATGAGGGTATTAATTTTTCTTTTTGTAGTTACAAAACAACGATGTAAAGAAAGTACATTTATTGTGGTTTTTAATCACATGGATATCATCCATTTTTGGTTGGTCAGTTTGCATAAATATCATTAAAATATTATATTTCTAGCAATTAGATATCAAAGCCACTATGTGACATAATGTTAGGTTGCATGATAGTCTTTCCATATTTTTGAAAGCGTTGAACAAATAAGTTTTTCTGTGTCTGTAGAAGACAGTGAGATTTCCCTTGGGTCCACATTGTGTCCTGCTTGGATATCATTTATGACATTATTTAGGACTTATGTGAAAAATTTTATATTAACAACACAAAAATTTCTGTTTCTCAGTATTCCTTATATAACATTGCGCAACATCCTGCTGTTGAATTGCCATTATCATCGTCTTCATCAACATCATCAAATAAAAATGATTGAAATAAATTTAAATGTATAACAATACTAACTGAAAGAAGTCAATCTGAAAAGACTATATACTGTATGATTCCAACTCTATGACATTTTGGAAAAAGCAAAAGTATGGAGACAGTGAAAAAAAAATTAGGGGACGGTAGAAAGGAGGGATAAATAGAGCACAGAGGATCTTTAGGGCAGTGAAAATACTCTGTGTGAGGCTATAATGGTGGATATATGTCATTATACATTTGTTCAAACCCATAGACTGTACAACACCAGTAGTGAACCCTAATGTAAGTTATAGATTATGGATGGTACTGATGTTTCACTGTAGGTTTATCAGTTATAAAACAATTTACCTCTCCATTGGGCAATACTGATAACAGAGGAGCCTATGATGTGAGGGAGCAGGTATATGTGGGAAATCTCTGTGCTTTCTTCTCAATTTTGCTGTGAACCTAAAACCACTCTAAAAAATAAATTCTATTTAAAAATGAATAGAATACTAGTAAATAAGAGTTTCAAATTCAGTTGTAATTTCACTGTTTTCCACTGTGGTAACAAATGATGTCTATCTTTGTGAAAATAAGCAAGCCCTTTGACCAAATAAAGAAATATATTTTTCCAAACAGTAGCAAAACACAATGAATTAATTTGTTGTTCTGTTTATAGAGAAAATAAAGTCAAACCAAAGATATCACTTAGTTAGAGGATTAGAGTTGTAACTAGGTTAAGCACTTATGTTAGATTTTTGAAACAAGTTTTCCCAACGGAAATAAAAAGTATTTCTTCATCTATTATTACTTCAAATGAGTTTGAAAAATCCAACCACAACTTCCTCCTTAAAACTGAAGTTATCAATCCTTGATTTGCTACAAATCAGATACTATAATTAGGATAGACCTAGCCATGTTAGTTAATTCAGCCTGCAAGAATAGGCGATGAGGGTCCGTGTTCTGTAGGGCCACCAGCTGTAGTGACACATATACTCAGATGCAGCACCATCTTCAGGACAGACCACATTCCTGGGAGCAAGCCACCCTGAACCACACTCCTAGAGTTGCCACCATCTTTGCCTACCAGACTCTCAACTTAATGAATGTGCTCATGAATATATGCTTGTAACCTCCAACTTGTTCAACAATGAATGACTCTTTGATTAATAGCTGCATGGCTGGATGTACCACAGGCCTGCAACCTAGGAGATGACTCTTATCTGGTAAGAATGCTCTGTGTTGCATAGTGATTAAAGAATCTATTTTGATCCTGTTTCTTGGGACATTTTGAGTTATCGAGAGGGCCGTAGAAGTAAGAACTGTAAGTATAAGCGCAGCATATTGAGGGAGAAGCTCACAAGGAACTAGTTTGTAAGTAGGGTAGAGTCACTAGAGTGGGTAGCATGGGAGAGCTAGCTTCTGAGGGGATGATGAGAGGCCCATAACTCCAGCATTTCTTTTGGTTCATCTAACATGCGATTGTATCTTGAATGGTTACAGTCTTCCAATTCTTCGAAGGTTCAGAACAGTTCCTGGGTTTCCTTAATTTCTGGCATTCAGGTAGCAAATCTCTATCAGGTGAACTTGGTATACCCTGCTCCTTGTTAGACGAAAAATCTTAAAGTTTATGCAATGACAAAAATGAAATAAATTAATTAATGCTACTGCTATAGCACACACTCTAACAGCAAGCCAATCTCACACCATACTATTAACATTTAACTTTATGCTCTTTCTAATGGTGTACAGTCACCAATGATTGTATGTTTTTGCCAAAATCATATGAGTAGTGTTGAATGCTATTGATTGAAATATCAGTTTTCTTTATGACAGCAGACCTTTTTAAAAAAATTATTACAAAGATAACCAACTAGGAAATCTCAAGAAGGGATTTTAGGATCTCAATTATATTAGAATAGTTATTATTTGAATTAAAGTATAATTTTAAAAAATTCTTCTTTGGAAATTTGAATAAACTTAAGGCAGACAAATATGTCATTTTTTCCATGGACTCTGCGTAATTTAAGATTAAATACTTTTGCAAACCTTCAGCCTATTTGCAGTTAAAATTTCATGTCACCACAAGAATTGCTGAGCAGAAACACATATAGAATATGCAAAGTGGTTTTGAAAGTTCCTCTGAGTTTTAGTTGTTTTAGGACTGACATTCTAATGCATCCAGGCAATTAAGTAATAGAAGTAATAAAAGGCAATCCTCATCTGAACCATCTGTATATATTGTGGCTATTCTCAGTGATCCAGTGTGCAGTTTCTGTAGCTCACATTAGTTAGCAGAATTCCTTAACTGTATTCAAGCTTAATAAATATGGGTTCTCTTGTCTGCATTTTATTCCCTTTCCCATCTTCCCTACACCATATACTCCTATTCTCATCCCCTTTCCTGGAAAATGCCTTTAATGTATTGAATGTAGAATATGATCACTTACTGTTTTTAGTGACCTGAGGGCACCCCAGGGGCTTGAGAAAAGTACTATCTCTGTGCACATAGAAGCAAAAATTCAAAATAAAATAGATGAACCCATTCAATTATGCAGATGCATTTTGCCTCCTAGACAAAACCGATACCTTTCTTCAGTAACTAAGATTGACTTGAGCTCTAGAAGAATCTAGATCTATTTTTTATAAAAGATGCCAGAAAGATGTTTTAATTTGATTTAGTTTGTTTATAAATTCAACTTAGGGGATATAGAACTCTATTGTTTTTAGACAGAACTGGTAAATACAGGGATTATGACAATATGTATACTTTCCCTACCTTCTACCACTCTGTGGATTTCAAAGCATTTTGCAAATATGACTTTAATTCACACACCCAGCTCTGTTACACATATGTTTTATTGGGCAAAAACAAAACAGACAATAAAAACACTAGAAATATATAAAGGTTAGAAATATGCTGGCATTTTCACTATAGAGTGGGGAGTACTCTAAATTCAAGAATTTCATAAAAACAATGAGAAAATTTTAAAATTCAGGAACGTGAGAAAACAGTCAATAAAGTATTACTGCCAAAAAATGTTTAAGCTCATCCTTCTTTCTTTTAACTCCTGAATATATGGACTAGTATATTTAGCTAGGTTAAAATCATGGAAATGATATGCATAACCATAATCCTGACTGCTTCACTGTTTGTATATTTTTTTTATTGACTCAAGTAGTTTTCAAATATTTACTTGGTAAAAAATAATGTCTCATATATAAAAAACATTTACCAGGGGAAATTTTTATTTGCTCCAATAATGTTAAAAATGTTTCTACTTCCTTTTAAATATTTGCAAAGGCTGCAATGCATTCTTGAGATATATGTCCTCAGCTATGCCCTTTTGAATTCTGTCCAGCGGTTATTGAAAGTTGGAACTTGACATCAAACAGAAAATATTGCCTTATTGCCCTGACAGATTGCTATTTTGTCTACTGAAATTCTACACATATAAGATTTTTTAAAAATCCTTTAGAACATTCAAGGTATTTATTCTGAAGTGCTGTCAGCTCTCAAGATGTGAAGTATATTCCATCTTCAATCATAGATAAAAATACTGGCCTTCTATCAGAATCAAATCGTCTACTTTTTCTGGATATTTATGATATCCATATTATGATTAGAGAGAAAAAGATCTTCATAAACTGGAGATATGGTTAAGGGTATGATTGCTGGAGCATCCAGAAAGTTATGCTACCTAATTAAGTGAAAAATGAACTTTCATAAACATTTTCCAAAGTACATCATGTTTAATGTATTGCACGTGCAATAGTGGCTATCTATTCATTTTTGCTCTTATGACATGTACTTATTAGTTTAAACTGTAGATCATTTGACTTTGAGTAAAGTGCTTATCCTTGGGTGCTAAGCCAGAGTTCAATTCTTACTACCATCAGATAAGCTACCTTAGTTCATTTTTAAAATAAGTAAAGTATAAATAATCACGTCATTGCCTTACATCATTGTTGAGATGTTCACATTGGAGCAGAACAAGCAGAAACCTAAGAGACTTCAGCATCCTGAGATGACAAAGTTGTGGAATGTTAGAGATTTACTCTAGAGCAAGTTCATGAGAATTCAGAAACACTATAAGCATAATATAAGTAGTTTTTTCAAAGTATCTCAAGTGTTATTATATATTTTTGCTGAAATATTGAATAAATGTAAAGAAAAAGTGGCCTATCATTCTTGTATAGATTCCATTCCTCGTTTTTACATCAAAGAAAAATCATTAAATAAAAATAATAAGAAAAATATTTAAGTTTTATTGAAATGGTATCATGTCCCAGGATTGATGTCCACAATTCCTTTTTCTCCTTGGTATTTATCTTTTCCTTCTTAAGATAAGCACTTTTATATCTAGGTATGTTTGAATCCATAACAGTGATCAATAAGAAAACCCATCATAGGAAATTGGCCAAAGGATTACACAAATTGGCCAAATTTGGAAATTGGCCAAAAGCATTACCTTTTGAAGTAGTTTTGTTGATGCATAAACTATTTACATCTCTTTGAACTTGAAATATGTTTGGCTTTGTGGCCATTTTTCTGTGATACTTATATATCCTTCCATGAAGTAATTGCCTTGAATATTTAATGAGATGTGATGATGGAACTAATAATTCTGCTAAAGGAATAAAAATGCTTTCTCAGTGACCAGAAAAATAAAATTGCTTTCAGTAGTGAATCAATATATTTTCACTTTACAAGATAAACAGCAAACTGCAGTTCTGAACTACCACACTTTCAATGAAGAGGAACTTACCTGAAAAGAGGTCACATGCTATTTTCTGTATTACCCATACAAGTCTAAAATTGGGTTCATTTTATTTATCGTAAATAAATTGCAGGTCAAACAAATGCTGAGAATTTTTGATGGATAATCTCCTAGGCAAAATAAGTCTTGGTAGTACCTATCATGACATAGTGGAAACCTTCAATTCTTTTTCTGAGAGGGGCATTGTTCCTTATATTCAAATAATATTTTGACAGTCTGTAATTCAGAATTAGCCAGTAACTGGAAGGTATAACTTTTTGAACATCAAAACACATAGATTTATGGGAAGCTGATTCCAGTTTATAATATCTGACTCTTCCAAGTAGACCATGTCTGTCATATGTCTGTCATAGCCTTTACCATCTAATTCATTCTTCTTAAATCACTGTCCCAATGTGCTGCCCTGACTTCTTCTATAAACCTGCATAAATTAACAAGAACTCCAGTTAAAGGGTTGTGAGAAGTCTGCATTATCCGTCAATCTCTAAATGTATAAATGTACATTATGTATTTGGACTTTAGTAATGGAAAATTGGATTTACCCATTAAACCTTTATTTTTAGTGACATTTGAAAAACAGTTGTCTTTTCCTATAGCAATATTTTAAAAAACATTTTCTCTAAGGAGAATAAATATATTTCTCAAAAGAAAATAAATCAACAGGTACACCAATCCTAGGGTCTTTGATATGTGTTACTCTTGATGAAATATCTTTTTAAAATAGACTTTATTTTTTAGAGTAAAATTGAGTGAAAGGTACAGAAGTATCCCTCTACCCCAAACATGCACAGCCTCTGCCATTATCACCATCCCCTACCAGAGTGGTACATTTTTTACAATTGATGAAACTACAGTGACACATAATTATCACCCCAAATCGAAAGCTTACATTATGGTTCACTCTTGATGTTGTATATTCTATGGGTTTGGACAAATTTATAATGATATATATCCACCATTATAGTATCATACAGAGGAGTTTCTCTGCCCTAAAAAATCCTCTGTACTCCACCTATTTATCCACACACCCACTGCCTGACCCCTGGCAATCACTGATATTTTTATTGTCTTCACAGTTTTACCTTTTCCAACATGTTATATGTTTGAATCATACAATATGTAACCTTTTCAGATTGGCTTCTTTCATTTAGTAATATGCATGTTTGTTTCCTCCTTGTCTTTTCATGGCTTGATAGCTCATTTCTATTTAGCACTGAATAATATTCCATTATTTGAATGTATGACAGTTTGTCCATTCACCTACTGAAGGACATCTTTGTTGCTTCCAAGTTTCAGCATTATGAATAAAGTTGCTGTAAACATTTGTGTGCAAGTTTTTGTGTGGACATAAATTTTCAGCTCATTTGGGTAAATACTAAGGAGTGTGACTGATGGAGCATGTTAAAAGTATGTTTGGTTTTGTAAGAAATTGCTTACTTGTCTTCCAAAGTGGCTATACTATCAATGAATGAGAATTTCTGTTGCTCTGTCATCACCAGTGTTTGGTGTTGTCAGTGTTTTGGATTTTGGCCACTCTGTTAGGTGTGTATGGGTATCTCATTGTTGTTTTAATTTATATTTCCTTCATGACATATGAAGTGAAGTATCTTTTTTTTTTTTTTTTTTTTTTTTTTTGCGGTATGCGGGCCTCTCACTGTTGTGGCCTCTCCCATTGCGGAGCACAGGCTCCGGACGCGCAGGCTCAGAGGCCATGGCTCACGGGCCTAGCCGCTCCGCGGCATGTGGGATCCTCCCAGACCGGGCACGAACCCATGTCCCCTGCATCGGCAGGCAGACTCTCAACCACTGTGCCACCAGGGACCCCCGTGAAGTATCTTCTTATATGCTTATTTGCCCATCGTATATCTTCTTTGGTGGGGATATGTTAAGTTCTTTGGCTCATTTTCTTAGTTGGGTTGTTTGTTTTCTTATTGTTGAGTTTTAAGAGGTTTTGTATATTTTGGATAACAGTACTCTATCAGGTGTGTCTGTGTCTATTACAAAAGTTTTCTCCAAGTCAGTGACTTGTCTTTTCATTCTCTTGACTTTGTCTTCCACAGAACAAAAATTTTTAATTTTAATGAAGTCCAATTTATCAATTCTTTCTTTCACAGATTGTATCTTTGATGTTACACCTACAAAGTCATTGCCAAAGCCAACATCATCTAGATTTTCTCCAGTGTTATCTTCTATGAGTTTTATAGTTTTGGGCTTTACATTTAAGTTAGTGATCCACTTTAAATAAATTTTTATGAGGGGTGTAAAGTAGGTGTCTAGATTCATTTTTCTTTTTTTGCATGTGGATGCCTAGTTATTCTAGCACTATTTGTTGAAAAGACTATCTTTTCTCCACTGTATTACCTTTGCTCCTTTTTCAAAAATCAGTTGACTAAATATATGAGGGTCTATTTCTGGGCTTTGTATTCTATTCTACTGATATATTTGTCTATACTTTCTCCAATACCATCTTGTACACTCTTGATTACTATAGCTTTATAGTATGCCTTGAGGTCAGGTAATATCGGTCCTCCAACTTTGTTCTTCTCCTTCAATACTGTGTTGACTATTCTGGGTCTTTTGCCTCTCCATATAAACTCTAGAATCAGTTTGTCAATATCCACAAAATAAGTTGCTGAAATTTTTATTAAGATTGCATTGAATCTAGAGATTAAGTTGAAAAGAACTGACATCGTGACAATATTGAGTCTTCCTATCCATGAGCATGAAATATCTCTCCATTTATTTACTTCTTTGATTTCTTCATCAGTGTTTTGTAGTTTTCCTCATATAGATCTTATAAATTTTTGATAGATTTATACCTAAGCATTTCATATTTTAGTTGCTAATGTAGACGGTAGTGTGTTTTTAATTTCAAATTCCACATGTTCATTGGAAACATGTTATATAGGAAAGCAATTGACTTTTGTGTATTAACCTTATATTCTGGAACCCTGCTATACTTACTTACTAGTTCCAGGAAGGTTTTTTTCCCTTCTGATTTTCTATGTAGACAATCATGACATGCAAACAAAGGAGGCACTTAGTTTTTTCTTCCCAATCTGTGTACTTATTATTTCCTTTTTTGGTCTTATTACATTAGCTGGGACTTCCAGTAAAAAACAGAAAAGGAGTGGTGAGAAGGGACATCCTTTGGGGAAGGTGTGGGATAACTTAAGTTTTACTCTAGAACAGTTCTGTCCAAAAGAAATGTAATATGACCCTTATATATAATTTAAAAAGTAAAAATAGTAGGTAATGTTAATTTTAAGAATATATTTAATTTAACTCAATGTATACAAATAATAATGATATAAAATATATTAATGAGATAGTGAATATTCTTTTTACTTTCATACTATCTTTGAAAGTCAGTAATTTATTTTTACAGTACATCTCAATTTAGATATTACATTTGTATCAGAAATGCATTTTCATCTCTGCAAATTTAGTCAATCTCCTAACTCTTGTGTCAATGTGGTATTATTAATATTGAATTCAAAGCAGTATTGCATAAATTGAAAAGCAACTCTAAATTTATATATGTATAACAAAGCATTCCTCAAATTCATCTTGTAGATTTTGCAGCAAATTTTCATAATGCTGTTCATTAAAATTAAAACCTTCTGCATATTCAAGTTAGAAAAAGTTTAAAATTATTTTTACTGATTTGTATTGTTCAAAGTTTTAATGTCAACATAAATACCTGTACCTATCTCCCAAGTCAGAAATAAGCTTTTCCTTTCCTTGGAGCTTTGAATTTAGCTTGTTCATAGGCAGTGTGGTAGCAGTGAGAAAAGATAAATTACATCACATTTTTTGTACTTTGAATATTGAATATCTAACAAGCATTTCTTTTGTTTCAAAGAATTTTGTAAAACGATCCTAATACTTAACCAATGAGCATTGGCAAAAAAACAGAAGATCATTAAATAATCTTCTATATCTTTTAGTAGTTTCATAAGCTGGGGATAATTCATACGATTTGCATATATACAGTATACAATTTTAATAACTGTTGCTAACATATTTTGCACAGCTTGCTTCAGAAAAGAAGAATAAATAAAATTTGAATATGGATCACACAGTGAAATGTTGCAATAAGGGAAACATCAGCGTCTTGTTCTTAAATTTCATTAAATATCTGGAGCATCAACCATCATAATAAAAACTTTTCATATCTAGCTAAAGTACTTCTTTAATAGATATGAGTTTAAAAATTACCTGCACCCAAGTTCAGTATTTTAGGCCTCAAATTGACAACATTCTCTGTAAATACTGAAGTCCTGATCTGCTTTGAGAAGGAGGCACTCAGAAAACTTTAGCGCTGTAGAGACTGCTGAGCCCAGAGCCCTGGATGGAGAATGCGCCTGGCCTCGGAAACCTTTAACCACACTGTCCAGATCTCGGTGGCTAGTGGTCAGTGCGCGTCTGGACAGGAGGGAACTTTCGGACACTCCCCGACGACCCAGGGCGTCCCTAGAGACAGGGCGTTGGAACCTCGGACAGAGTGGAGGGAGGCACACACTGTGAGAGCTGGGGGTGGTGTCAATAGTGCCCTGAAAACGCCGTGCTTGTGTCCCCTGAGGTACAGGACAACGACTCGGAGGAGGAATGCGAGCGCGTCCCAGCCGCTCCTGCAGCCGCGCGGGGCGCGAGTCAGGGCCGGCACGCCAACAGCTTTCCCCGGAAGTACGGACCAAGCCGCGAGCGGCCGCGCAGCAGGACGGAGACCCGAGACGCGCGGGGCGCCGGCAGCCTGGCCCCGGGCATCCCCGGCCGACGGCCCCAAACCCGACCTCCCAGCTGCACCGCGCTCCCGTTCACAAACTTGCTTCGCATTGGCCAAGTTACGAGTGTGGAGCTTCCCTGGGGCTCCGTGAAGAGCGTCCCTGCCCTCCCTTGGGCTGGTCCAGGCTTAGCTGGAATCCAGGTACTAGACCATGGCCCACAGTTTCTCTGAGTCTCCGGCCGGGACTCGGCACCAGGCGCGCTCACGCTAACATATCCACGCACTAACACACCCAGAGGGAGGGAGGGAGGGAGAGAGGGAGAATTGTTAGTGATGGTAGCTGAGAGTGCTGGTTTCCGTAAAGTAAGGGGGAAAAAAAAGTATATATATTATACATATATCAGTTTAGACAATATGTGGGATTATTTCACAACGGTACCTCTCCGATATGAAAATAACCATTCATCTGCAGATCTATTGAACCAAATAAAATTTAAGATTTGCACTCAGTTTTTTCAATGAGTGAAAAGAAACAGTGTGTAGTAAGGGACGCTAAAGAAAGTTAGCTCTGTGTATTTCATTTTACTTTTTATTTTAACCTCTCTGTATGGTAGGGGGCGCGCTGAGACCGTCCAATGAAAGTCTCAGGCGCATGTTTCATTATTGTTTCATATGCTGGTATGATATGAAATAATACAGTACACTTGGCTTTCAAATGACTAGATAAAAGTTCAGTTATTCCTATATCTGATTCCCCGTTAAACTACCTGTCAGTCCTAATAAGTTACTCCTACTAAAGAAAAGCATCTCTAACTTCTTTGGCTTTAACCATTGTGGCCAGAGGTATAAAATAGACTTATTCTAAAGCCAAGCCACTTGTGTTGCATGCATTAGCTAACTATATGAGCAACAGACTGTTGAATGTAATCTCATAATTTATCTTGAATTTTGCCACTGAGTTAGTAGGAGGAATACTAGTACAGAGGAATCTATCTTTAAAGATTTTGGTACTAAATTTACATGATACGTACAAAACATGAGGTCCTTAATCCCTTTCTATCTCATGGGATATGTGGATAAAATGCTTGAAAACACTTTTTGCTTATAAATGGTACAAATGAACTATAACAATGTATGTTCTCCTTCAGAAGTGTCCCAACTTCCTTTTTCTAAGGTAATGGAGAGTTGCTGTTTTGTTGAGCAAAGAGAAAAATCACTACAGGATTATATATACAATATTTTGTATTTATAATCACAATTAACTTCTAGTCTTAAATAACAAAACTGTAGTGGAAAATTATTATTTTTCCCAAAATAACTTCAAACTGGGACTTCCCTGGTGGTCCAGTGTTTAAGACTTTGCCTTCCAATGCAAGGGGTGCAGGTTCGACCCCTGGTCGGGGAGTTAAGATCCCACATGCCTCGCAGCCAAAAAACCAAAACATAAAACAAAAGCAATATTGTAACAAATTCAATAAAGACATTAAAAATGTTCCACATCAAAAAAAAAATCTTAAAAAAAATAACTTCAAACTGATGAGTATTTATGGCTGTAGTTTGTGAATCATATAAAATGATAATTTATGATAATATGTGAAAGGTGACCAAGTGTTTGGTGCTTCAAAAAAATCTAAATGCTAAATGAAATTGATGTTTACATATAACACTTTTTCTGACCTTCAGTTTCTTCATTTTAAAACATTACCATTAGGCTAATCTTTCCTCAACTCCACAATTCTCAGGCTACAATTTTGAGTTATGGTTATTATATTTCATTTATTTATCTGAAGATATTATGCTATCTGAATAATACAAGGGTATTCAAATGTTTAATGTACATTAAATAGTGATATTAACACAAGATAGATATAGCAGTTTAGGAAAGAGTGAGGCGAGGATGGATGAAGAGGAAGAAAATATGTTCAATTTTAGATGTTTGAGTAGCCTCACTGAAGAAGTCTAAGCAGGTTGGATACATTGATACAGAGTTTTGGAAAGAGGACTGGATTTAAGGTGGATTTAAGGTTTAAATTCAATGAGAGTAGCTGAAACTCCAGATGTAAATAAAATTATTTAAGAAGAGCTTAGTGGGAAAAGAAAAGGCCGATTAACCAAATTCGTTCTTTTGGAGAAACATGCAGACTAAAATTTTATTAGATTCATGGTAGATTAGAAACAGTTTTGTATCATCTGTGATAGATGCTCAATACATTTTTAAAGGAGAATGTTTGTACTTCGTCTTTTAAAAAAACATTATCGGCCCAATTTAAATAAGCATTATGGTTGAAATGCAGTAAACTATGGTTGCTATGCAAGCACCCCCTAGCTTCCTCTTACAACAAACTGGTTACCTAAAGCTCTTCCTAAGGAGAAATGCTGGAGCAGCCCCGGGCTCGAACTGATAACAACCACTACTGTAAAGATACATTGGGCTCTTACTATTGGGCTAAACATGGGGGTAAGCGCTTTACAGTATTTTCACGCTCGGGAGCCTAGTTGTCTGGGTTGGAATCCTAGCTGTGGGGACTCTAGATTTTACTCCTCTGTGCCTTACTTTCCTTGGTTATATTATAAAATGTTGTTTAAAAATAGTATTTGGTTTACTGGGTTGTTAGAGATTAAATTAATGAATACATTTCCATTGTTTAGGACCATCCCTGGCACATGGTTCAATGTGGCTCAATAAATGTTAGTTTAACATCAACAAAAAACCCGAGGTGGTCAGCACTACCGTTATCTCCAATTTATAGATGAGGGAACTGAAGCTAGTGAGCGATCATGCACTTTCTGAATTCGCAGAATCAGGGGAATGTATGCTCAGTGGTGGGGTCCGAAATTCCATCACTAATTATATATGCCGGGAACTGTACCAAGACCCCCTCAGTAGATTGGAATATTTTTTCCTTGGTGCATGGGGAAGTTATTATTACATTCATAAAATTCATAATGTAATAAAATTGTGTTCATAAACTGCAATAATCACTATTATTTACAAATGCATTTTCCGCATCCTCTCTGAATTTTACAGGCTGGGCTCAGAGAAGTTAGTCACTGGGAGCAAGGTCACACAGCCAAGACTTGGCAAAGTTTGCCAGGGACTTCCTAAATACACACTCCAAATTCTTACTGAACTCGGTTTAAATCAATTATCTTATTGTAGAAATCTCCTGAGGCCACCTTATCTAAATAGCACCGTCATCATTCTCCATTCCTTTACTCTTAATTTTCTTCCAAGCACTCACTCATCGTTACTTACAGGGTGTATGTTTACTTTTAAATCCTGTCTCCCCTTCAGCTGAGAAAAGGGATTTTTGTCTCTTTTGCTTATACTGTATCCCCAGCTCTTAGAACACTGTTTGGACATAGTAGGCACTCAAGAGATATCTGTTGAATAGCTAAATATAGAAATACCTATAGAAATACCATGGCGATAAGATTTTTGCAAATCAAGGGCAGTCCCAGAGACACAAATACAATTTAATTCAACCACATCATCAGTGCTTTTCACATGTAACAAATTTCTTTCTCCTTTATCTTTGGTAACTCACTAAAATTTTCTTGCTCTTGGGTCCACTGTAGAACAGCTGCTTTTCTTGAAAAAAATATCTGTGTGAATGAAAGGGGAAAATCACATCTAATGAAAGAAAAACTGGACAAGAGAATGGCAAATCATCTTGGTATCCCTGCCTCCAAAGTGGGCTTTGGTTAATTCCTCCACACCCAATTTAATTAATCAACCTGATGAGATTCAAAGGAGGCCACACCCTTAGGGTAGAGTAGATCAGACCCCTGCCAGAAGAGGAGTAAGTGTACTTTGAAAGAATACAGTCAGTGGTATGATTTGGTCCAACCATTCTCCTCAGCCAAGAGCCCTTTACAAAGCTTTGTTCACCCTCGGCACTCATTTATGGAGAGCTCACGCCTTATCACTTCAAACAGGTCAAAATGTACCCACAACCCACATTAAATATACTTTTGAGGAGATTTTTTTAAATTAATTAATTTATTTTTGGCTGCGTTGGGTCTTTGTTGCTGTACGCGGGCTTTCTCTAGTTGCGGCGAGCGGGGGCTACTCTTCCTTGCGGTGTGCGGGCTTCTCACTGCGGTGTTTTCTCTTGTTGAGGAGCAGCCAGGCTCTAGGCAGGCAGGCTTCAGTAGTTGTGGCTTGCAGGCTCTGGAGCGCAGGCTCAGTAGTTGTGACGCATGGGCTTAGTTGCTCCGCAGGATGAGGGATCTTCCCAGACCAGGGATCGAACCCGCATTAGCAGGCGGATTCTTAACCACTGCACCACAAGGGAAGTCACTGATGAGATTTAACTGAGCTGCCTGACTAATTGACAAAATGTTACATTTGGTCCATTTCATTAAATTCCTTTACTAATATCAATTTTGTAAATTTCTTTTGGTTATATGGAACTACATTCCCTGCTGTACCCACCTCCCCAATATTTTTGTAAGCCCTTGAAAAGCCTTTTGTGCTATACCTATGGTGAATGAAGCATCCCTTTCCAAGCTCCTCCTCTGTAGCAATTTTGGGGCTCTCACACCTAGGATTTTATACCTTTGTCATTCTCAAACCCACCGTACCCTCACACCTCCACCAAACACATACATTTAGTAGATCTCCTACCTTATTTCCTTTTGCTAAAATTTCCTAATTGGGAGACTGAAGAAGCTCTGCCTGTCCACTGAAGGGGACTTGGACTACTACCCAGGCTCCAGAAGTTAGAGTGAGGCCAGCCCCCACGGAAAAAATAAAAAATAAAATAAATAAAATAAAAAAACATTATCCTCTTAATCCCATTTGAAATTTAAGTTTCTAATCGTTTTTAGTCTTGTCTTTAAACAGGTAATTGTGTTCCAAGGAAAAGGGATGTCTAAATCCAAGTACAGATGATAGAGCTCACATGGATAAAGACACATGAGAGCAATAGTTGTGTGTTTCTGGTAAAGCATTTTTTCACAACATTCAAAAATGCCACTCTTTTAACTGATATTCAGAGCAAGCTAAGTGTTGTGCTTAACAATTGTACTATTGGCTGATGGGGTATAAGAGGCCCATATAAAGAAAATTATCTTTCAAGGGAAGACATACAGCAAACACAATGGCCAAGGTTATGGCCTATAATTTTAGACAATTGAATTTGAGTCTGGTCAAGCTACAGGCCAGTGGTGAATTAGTATAGCAGTATGTCGTTCAACATCTCGAAAACTCAATTCTTATTCTGTAAAGTGATGATGGCAAGAGGAGACGTTATTGGAATGTTGGTAGGATTACATGAAACAACCCAAGAAAAGCATTTACCCTAGTCAGTGCTTGGTATACAGTAATTCCCCTGAAAGTATAGAAAGTGTTAGTCATCATTAATCACCACCATTTCATTTCTGTTCTATGTACTAATTGTTTATAACCATAGTAGAAGAATTCTCTTGTTCTCAGTATTGATGAGGCATCCAGTATTTGTGTGTTAAAAAAAAAAAAAAGGAAAGAAATCTCTTTCTTCTCAATAGGTATATTGCTTATTTCCTTTTCCCCCCAATCTTACTGCATTGGTAGGATTCCAGTACAATGCTGAAAGGTAGTGGTTACCACAAGTGTTAAGTCTTCTTTTAGTGGTAAGATTCCTAAAGTTGTATCATTACATATATTTAGCATAACTTTTTGGTAGGTATAATACCATTTATAAGCTTGATACCTTGACTACATGTCAGAAAAGGTTTGAATTATTACAAGAGATATAAATTTGAATTTAAAATTTACAAAATTTAGAGTTACAAAAAATGTAATTTATTTTGAACATAGGTAAATAAGTTATATTGAGATCCTGTTCCAGATCTTGCTGAAGGCAAGAACTGATTCTTCATAACTTGCTCACTCTGACGGGCACCTAGTAGATGCTCATCAGATGTTAGATGATGTCTGTATGACTATAGCTATAAAAGCCATTATACATTTCAACTTGACAGTTCTCAGCCAACAGGTCAGACATTTTTTTAAAGTTTTTCATTTTATTTTTTATTCTGCTTTATAACAAATTTAATCAGTTATACATATACATATATTCCCATATCACTTCCCTTTTGTGTCTCCCTCCCACCCTCCCTATCCCACCCCTCCAGGCGGTCACAAAGCACCGAGCTGATCTCCCTGTGCTATGCGGCTGCTTCCTACTAGCTATCTACCTTATGTTTGGTAGTGTATATATGTCCATGCCACTCTTTCGCTTTGTCACAGCTTACCCTTCCCCCTCCCCATATCCTCAAGTCCATTCTCTAGTAGGTCTGTGTCTTTATTCCTGTCTTACCCCTAGGTTCTTCATGACTTTTTTTTCCTTAAATTCCATATATATGTGTCAGCATACAGTATTTGTCTTTCTCTTTCTGACTTACTTCACTCTGTATGACAGACTCTAGGTCCATCCACCTCATTACACATAGCTCAATTTCGTTTCTTTTTATGGCTGAGTAATATTCCATTGTATATATGTGCCACATCTTCTTTATCCATTCATCCGATGATGGACACTTAGGGTGTTTCCATCTCTGGGCTATTGTAAATAGGGCTGCTATGAACATTTTGGTACATGATTCTTTTTGAATTATGGTTTTCTCAGGGTGTATGCCCAGTAGTGGGATTGCTGGGTCATATGGTAGTTCTATTTGTAGTTTTTTAAGGAACCTCCATACCGTTCTCCATAATGGCTGTACCAATTCACATTCCCACCAGCAGTGCAAGAGTGTTCCTTTTTCTCCACACCCTGTCCAGCACTTATTGTTTCTACATTTTTTGATGATGGCCATTCTGACTGGTGTGAGATGATATCTCATTGTAGTTTTGATTTGCATTTCTCTAATGAGTAAAAATGTTGAGCATCCTTTCATGTGTTTGTTGGCAGTCTGTATATCTTCTGTGGAGAAATGTCTATTTAGGTCTTCTGCCCATTTTTGGATTGGGTTGTTTGTTTTTTTGTTATTGAGCTGCATGAGCTGCTTATAAATTTTGGAGATTAATCCTTTGTCAGTTGCTTCATTTGCAAATATTTTCTCCCATTCTGAGGGTTGTCTTTTGGTCTTGTTCATGGTTTCCTTTGCTGTGCAAAAGCTTTTTAAGTTTCATTAGGTCCCATGTGTTTATTCTTGTCTTTATTTCCATTTCTCTAGGAGGTGGGTCAAAGAGGATCCTGCTGTGATTTATGTCATAGAGTGTTCTGCCTATGTTTTCCTCTAAGAGTTTGATAGTGTCTGGCCTTACATTTAGGTCTTTAATCCATTTTGAGCTTATTTTTGTGTATGGTGTTAGGGAGTGATCTAATCCCATACTTTTACATGTCCCTGTCCAGTTTTCCCAGCACCACTTATTGAAGAGACTGTCCTTTCTCCATGGTACATTCCTGCCTCCTTTATCAAAGATAAGGTGACCATATGTGCGTGGGTTTATCTCTGAGCTTTCTATCCTCTTCCATTGATCTATCTTTCTGTTTTTGTGCCAGTACCATACTGTCTTGATTACTGTAGCTTTGTAGTATAGTCCGAAGTCAGGGAGCCTGATTCCTCCAGCTCCGTTTTTCGTTCTCAAGATTGCTTTGGCTATTCAGGGTCTTTTGTGTTTCCATACAAATTGTGACATTTTTTGTTCTAGTTCTGTGAAAAATGCAAGTGGTAGTTTGACAGGGATTGCACTGAATCTGTAGATTGCTTTGGGTAGTAGAGTCATTTTCACAATGTTAATTCTTCCAGTCCAAGAACATGGTACATCTCTCTATCTATTTGTATCATCTTTAATTTCTTTCATCAGTGTCTTATAATTTTCTGCATACAGGTCTTTTGTCTCCTTAGGTAGGTTTATTCCTAGATATTTTATTCTTTTTGTTGCAATGGTAAATGGGAGTGTTTCCTTGATTTCACTTTCAGATTTTTCATCATTAGTATATAGGAATGCCAGAGATTTCTGTACATTAATTTTGTATCCTGCTACTTTACCAAATTCATTGATTAGCTCTAGTAGTTTTCTGATAGCATCTTTAGAATTCTCTTTGTATAGTATCATGTCATCTGCAACCAGTGACAGCTTTACTTCTTCTTTTCTGATTTGGATTCCTTTTATTTCCTTTTCTTCTCTGATTACCGTGGCTAAAACGTCAAAAACTATGTTGAATAATAGTGGTGAGAGTGGGCAACCTTGTCTTGTTCCTAATCTTAGTGGTAATGGTTTCAGTTTTTCACCATTGAGGACGATGCTGGCTGTGGGTTTGTCATATATGGCCTTTATTATGTTGAGGAAAGTTCCCTCTATGCCTACTTTCTGCAGGGTTTTTATCATAAATGGGTGTTGAATTTTGTTGAAAGCTTTCTCTGCATCTGTTGAGATTATCATATGGTTTTTCTCCTTCAATTTGTTAATATGGTGTATCACATTGATTGATTTGCATATATTGAAGAATCCTTGCATTCCTGGAATAAACCCCACTTGATCATGGTGTATGATCCTTTTAATGTGCTGTTGGATTCTGTTTGCTAGTATTTTGTTGAGGATTTTTGCATCTATGTTCATCAGTGATATTGGCCTGTAGTTTTCTTTCTTTGTGACATCCTTGTCTGGTTTTGGTATCAAGGTGATGGTGGCCTCATAGAATGAGTTTGGACGTGTTCCTCCCTCTGCTATATTTTGGAAGAGTTTGAGAAGGATAGGTGTTAGTTCTCCTCTAAATGCTTGATAGAATTCGCCTGTGAAGCCATCTGGTCCTGGGCTTTTGTTTGTTGGAAGATTTTAAATCACAGTTTCAATTTCAGTGCTTGTGATTGGTCTGTTCATATTTTCCATTTCTTCCTGATTCAGTCTTGGTAGGTTGTGCATTTCTAAGAATTTGTCCATTTCTTCCAGGTTGTCCATTTTATTGGCATAGAGTTGCTTGTAGTAATCTCTCATGATCTTTTGTATTTCTGCAGTGTCAGTTGTTACTTCTCCTTTTTCATTTCTAATTCTATTGATTTGAGTCTTCTCCCTTCTTTTCTTGATGAGTCTGGCTAATGGGTTATCAATTTTGTTTATCTTCTCAAAGAACCAGCTTTTAGTTTGGTTGATCTTTGCTATCGTTTCCTTCATTTCTTTTTCACTTATTTCTGATCTGATCTTTATGATTTCTTTCCTTCTGCTAACTTTGGGGGTTTTTTGTTCTTGTTTCTCTAATTGCTTTAGGTGCAGGGTCAGGTTGTTTACTCGAGATGTTTCCTGTTTCTTAAGGTGGGATTGTATTGCTATAAACTTCCCTCTTAGAATTCCTTTTGCTGCATCCCATAGGTTTTGGGTTGTCGTGTCTCCATTGTCATTTGTTTCTAGGTATATTTTTATTTCCTCTTTGATTTCTTCAGTGATCACTTCGTTATTGAGTAGTGTATTGTTTAGCCTCCATGTGTTTGTATTTTTTACAGATCTTTTCCTGTAATTGATATCTAGTCTCATAGCATTGTGGTCAGAAAAGATACTTGATACAATTTCAATTTTCTTAAATTTACCAAGGCTTGATTTGTGACCCAAGATATGATCTACCTTGGAGAATGTTCCATGAGCACTTGAGAAAATTGTGTATTCTGTTGTTTTTGGATGGAATGTCCTATAAATATCAATTAAGTCCATCTTGTTTAATGTATCCTTTAAAGCTTGTGTTTCCTTATTTATTTTCATTTTGGATGATCTGTCCATTGGTGAAAGTGGGGTGTTAAAGTCCCCTACTATGATTGTGTTACTGTTGATTTCTCCTTTTATGGCTGTTAGTATTTGCCTTATGTATTGACGTGCTCCGATGTTGGGTGCATAAATATTTACAATTTTTATATCTTCTTCTTGGATCGATCCCTTGATCATTATGTAGTGTCCTTCTTTGTCTCTTCTAGGAGTCTTTATTTTAAAGTCTATTTTGTCTGATATGAGAATTGCTACTCCAGCTTTCTTTTGGTTTCCATTTGCATGGAATATCTTTTTCCATCCCCTTACTTTCAGTCTGTATGTGTCTCTAGGTCTGAAGTGGGTCTCTTGTAGACAGCATATATATGGGTCTTATTTTTGTATCCATTCAGCCAATCTGTGTCTTTTGGTGGGAGCATTTAGTCTATTTACATTTAAGGTAATTATTGATATGTATGTTCCTATTCCCATTTTCTTAATTGTTTTGGGTTCGTTATTGTAGGTCTTTGACTTCTGCTGTGTTTCTTGCTTAGAGAAGTTCCTTTAGCATTTGTTGTAAAGCTGGTTTGGTGGTGCTGAACTCTCTCAGCTTTTGCTTGTCTGTAAACACTTTAATTTCTCCATCAAATCTGAATGAGATCCTTGCTGGGTAGAGTAATCTTGGGTGAAGGTTTTTCTCCTTCATCACTTTAATTATGTCCTGCCACTCCCTTCTGGCTTGTAGAGTTTCTGCTGAGAGATCAGCTGTTAACCTGATGGGGATTCCCTTGTGTGTTATTTGGTGCTTTTCCCTTGCTGCTTTTAATATGATTTGTGTTTAATTTTTGACAGTTTGATTAATGTGTCTTGGCGTACTTCTCCTTGGATTTATTCTGTATGGGACTCTCTGTGCCTCCTGGACTTGATTAACTATTTCCTTTCCCATATTAGGGAAGTTTTCAACTATAATCTCTTCAAATATTTTCTCAGTCCCTTTCTTTTTCTCTTCTTCTTCTGGAACCCCTATAATTCGAATGTTGGTGTGTTTAATGTTGTCCCAGAGGTCTCTGAGACTGTCCTCTGTTCTTTTCATTCTTTTTTCTTTATTCTACTCTGCAGCAGTTATTTCCCCTGTTTTATCTTCCACCTCACTTATCTGTTCTTCTGCCTCAGTTATTCTGCTATTGATCCCATCTAGAGTATTTTTCATTTCATTCATTGTGTTTTTAATCGATGCTTGATTCATCTTTAGTTCTTCTAGGTCCTTGTTAACTGTTTCTTGCATTTTGTCTATTCTATTTCCAAGATTTTGGATCTTGGAAATAGAATCTTGGATCATCTTTACTATCATTATTCTGAATTCTTTTTCAGATAGACTGCCTATTTCCTCTTCATTTGTTAGGTCTGGTGGGTTTTTATCTTGCTCCTTCTACTGCTGTGTATTTTTCTGTCTTCTCATTTTGCTTATGTTACCGTGTTTGGGGTCTCCTTTTTGCAGGCTGCAGGTTCGTAGTTCCCGTTGTTTTTGGTGTCTGTCCCCAGTGACTAAGGTTGGTTCAGTGGGTTGTGTAGGCTTCCTGGTGGAGGGGACTAGTGCCTTTGTTCTGGTGGATGAGGCTGGATCTTGTCTTTCTGGTGGTCAGGTCCACATCTGGTGGTGTTTTTTGGGGTGTCTGTGGACTTTTTATGATTTTAGGCCGCCTCTCTGCTAATGGGTGGCGTTGTGTTCCTGTCTTGCTAGTTGTTTGGCATAGGGTGTCCAGCACTGTAGCCAGCTGGTCGTTGAGTGAAGCTGGGTGCTGGTGTTGAGATGGAGATTTCTGGAAGATTTTCGCCATTTGATATTATGTGGAGCTGGGAGGTCTCTTGTGGACCAGTGTCCTGAAGTTGGCTCTCCCACCTCAGAGGCACAGCACTGACTCCTGGCTTCTCAATTTGGGATGATTCGTTGTCTATTCATGTATTCCACAGATGCAGGGTACATCAAGTTGATTGCGGAGCTTTAATCCGCTGCTTCTGAGGCTGCTGGGAGAGATTTCCCTTTCTCTTCTTTGTTCTCACAGCTCCAGGGTCTCAGCTTTGGATTTGGCCCCGCCTCTGTGTGTAGGTCGCCGGAAGGCGTCTGTTCTTCGCTCAGACATGACAGGGTTAAAGGAGCAGCTGCTTTGGGGACTCTGGCTCACTCAGGCCGGAGGGGAGGGAGGGGCACGGAGTGCGGGGCGAGCCTGCAGCGGCAGAGGCTGGCGTGACGTTGCACCAGCCCGAGGCGCACCGTGCGTTCTCCCAGGGAAGCCTTCCCTGGATCCCGGGACCCCGGCAATGACGGGCTGCACAGGCTCCCGGAAGGGCGGCGTGGACAGTGACCTGCGCTCGCACACAGGCCTCTTGGAGGCGGCAGCAGCAGCCCCAGCGTCCCACGCCCGTCTCTGGTGTCCGCGCTTTTAGCCCGGCTCGCGCCCGTCTCTGGAGCTCCTTTAAGCAGCGCTCTTAATCCCCTCTCCTCGCGCACCAGGAAACCAAGAGGGAAGAAAAAGTCTCTTGCGTCTTCGTCTGCTCCAGAGTTTTCTCGGACTCCCTCCCAGCTAGCTGTGGCGCATTAGCCCCCTTCAGGCTGAGTTCTCGCCACCAGCCCCGGTCCTCTCCCTGCGCTCTGACCGAAGCCCGAGCCTCAGCTTCCAGCGCCGCCCGCCCCAGCAGGCGAGCAGACAAGCCTCTCGGTCTGTTGAGTGCCAGTCGGCACTGATCCTCTGTGCGGGAATCTCTCCGCTTTGCCCTACCCAGGTACGTGGGGAGTTTCTTGCCTTTTGGGAGGTCTGAGGTCTTCTGCCAGCGTTCAGTAGGTGTTCTGTAGGAGTTGTTCCACGTGTAGCTGTATTTCTGGTGTATCTGTGGGGAGGAAGGTGATCTCCACGTCTTACTCTTCCGCCATCTTCCCCGGAAGTCCAGGTCAGACATTTTTGATAAAGATTGGTGGCGCATTGGTTGAGAGTCCGCCTGCCGATGCAGGGGACACGGGTTCGTGCCCTGGTCCGGGAAGATCCCACATGCCGCGGAGCGGCTGGGCCCATGAGCCATGGCTGCTGAGCCTGCGCATCCGGAGCCTGTGCTCCGCAAAGGGATAGGCCACAGCAGTGAGAGACCCGTGTACCGCAAAAAAAAAAAAAAAAAAGATAAGATGATACAGATTGGTCAGTTGCATTAATAATATGGTTGGATTGGTTCTGTTTCCTATAACAGAGAGTTTTTAAGTTACTTGTATTTACCATGTATTTGGACCAATTGAGTGGGTGTGAGATGTATATAAGCTTGCCTATTTTTCTGCCTATCCTAAAAGAGAATGTGGTTTCTACAGTTTCAGAAAGATATTCACACATAGTATGAGTTTCAAACTGTAACTTCTGGTCTCATCACATATTCTGGCAGTTCATTTCCTGCATGAGTAAAATCTGCAAGGCACAAAAGTCCTTAATAGCCTTTGGTTGTCATGTACACAAAACTTCAGTGAGTTTTTTTTTTTTTTTTTTTACATTGAATAACATGACCTAGAACTATCTGAAAGCCTAAAGAAATCTCAAGTGAAAACAATACTTGCAAAATTCTCTGGTTCTTTTTCTGGAGGCTAAAACATGTCTTCTAAATCAGCTCCAAGTACATCAGATCACACCATTAGGCAGCAGATTGGTAATATTAGTCATGGCATTCTCTTTGTAGGCCTGTTGCCTTTGGGACCACACATGGAAGCTGTTATATAGTTACTTGTATCACAAATGCTTGAGACTGTGTTATTCCTCCTAAGTTACCTGGCGGCCATAACCTTGCCTTGACCATCTACCTTCTGCCATGGTGCCCATAGAGAGCATTTTGCCACATATTTGTTGAAAGAGTGAACTCAATAGTCCTTGCTGATGTACAGTAGAATTTGGTCTGGAATGTTGGTAAACATGGGTAAAGATTTCTCTCACTTAAAATTCTTTTTTCTTAGGTCTTCTCATTTTCAAACTAACATGTTTTACTGAGATGCCGAGCAGTATATAGATTGTAAATATCCAATGATTAAGATGAGGCCTTTACCCCAAAGGAGCTTAGGGGAGGACACAGGTGAATTGACAATAATGCAATGATGTGCCCTTTGCCACAACCCTTACTTCAGTGTTTCCCTGTACTATCTATGACTTTTCTTTGTCTTTTGGGGGTTTTTCCCTGCCTCTGTAAGTAAGCCACCATTTAATTGAGTAAATAGTTGAAAGCATTTCAGTAATGAAAAAAAAATTGTATCATCCATGATAAGATGCATAATCTCTTTTTGTCTATGCATTTTTTCACACACACACACACACACACACACACACACTGTATTTTATTTTTACAAGAGATAAATAAACTGACACCAAGCATTGTAAATGGATGACCACAACAAAAGCAACAATGATTGCAATTACCAAACATGAAACACACTCATACTATGTCATAATATTAACATTCAGTCCAGTAATCCTCCATCTATGCAGTTTTGTGGTTGTTGTTGTTGTTTGTTTGTTTGTTTGTTTGTTTGTTGCGGTAGGCGGGCCTCTCACTGTTGTGGTCTCTCCCATTGCGGAGCACAGGCTCCTGACGCGCAGGCCCAGCGGCCATGGCTCACGGGCCCAGCCGCTCTGTGGCATGTGGGATCTTCCCAGACCGGGGCACGAACCCGTGTCCCCTGCATCGGCAGGCAGACTCTCAACAACTGCGCCACAAGTGAAGCCCCATCTATGCAGTTTAAAAAAAACAACAACATTATTTTGGATTCCTCTTACCAAAATCCCTTAAGACATATAATGATCAATAATATTATAGCTGTTTTGCAGAAATCTTTGAGTAATTCATAATGAATCTAGTTTCAAATTTTCTTCCAATGATGTGATTTATTGGTTTTACTAGAGAAGTTGTTTGAATGTCTTTTCTTCATTTGTTACACACATGGATCAAAACAATTAAAATTTTAAGCTTTATTTAGCTAGATAAATTCTCAGAATTATGTTACACTGTGTTGGTATGTGAAGCTATTTTACTTACTTTGATTTTACTGAACTTAATAAATTTGGATGGAAAATAAGTTAACTCTTGCAGAATAAAAATATTTATCTTACCTGAGTTGTCTGCTAAATTAAAGGCAAATATTGAAAAATGAATGCTTTTACATTTCTCTTTATTATAAAACATGATGAATGTAAAAGTAAAGGTGAATACTAAAGATATGTATTTTCTTTTTCTTCAACCAGTTGCATTCTTATTTTTCCCTGCCCCAGGCTCATTATCCTTGTAAATAAGGAAATTTAACTCTTAATTCTCTTTTCTCTTGAATCTTTATAATTTTCTTTATATAAAAAGATTTGGTCTTCTTTCTCCATTTTTATTGAAAGTGGTATCTTACCACTATCATAATAACCAACCCAATTTCCCCTCTGTTAGAAGAGACACCAATGTGCATGCCATCACATGAAAGTATTCATCCTGAGAATATCATGCAGCCACTACTTTATTGCCAAGCATCAAACTAGAATATTAAACTAGAATATTTTCATGTGCATATTTTGTCAGAAACCAGAAGGCCCAAGGATTCCAGTTTATTACCTATCAAAAAAAAAACCCAATTTCTATCTTAAGTAAATAAATATTATGGGAAGTATAAGTATTTATGTTGAGGACCCTGCCCTCAAAAAGACAAGCAGTTTCATATTTTTCTTTATCTTGTGTTTTCCTTCCTGATGATTTGTGTCATAACAGCAATTTTGAATTTGTAGGGTCTATTGTTTACAAAACACTTAATAGCTAAAATTATACTTAACTTTTTGATGCAATAAAATCTTAAAATTATAAATCTGCTAAATGAACTAAAGATTCCTTCCACCTATGCTTTTTATGTGCTACTATTTATTCCTAGTGTTTACTGTCAATGTCTTTTAGCCTAATTGCAATGAGATAGACTACAAACCATAGAGAGCCATGGGGCATCTCAGAAAGAGAATGTCAGAAAAGACTTACAGGGTTTGAGGTTTGGTTAGGTAATTTTGTTTTGAATTTAGTACTATTTTATTCAAGTTGTTATAATGTTATTACTAACACTTGATGATCAAACTGTCCCCAGTTTGGCCAGTGGGGATCATTTCAAGCTGACTTCTCTGTCCTTTTAATGTGTTGTCATCTTTCTTTGAGCACATTCTTGCTTTCTGGTGAAAAAAATAAATTCTGGGCTCATTTTGTAGTTTTTCTGGTAAAGATGTAGAATCATCTGTTTTTTCAAGGATCCATGTTTGTTTGTTTTTAAATACATAATGATGTTTTTAAACCAAGAACTGGACATTATGCCTACTCATTGCTGTTGAGCTGTCCTTTAGAAGTTGCAAGCCTTCAAAATAGTTCCAAAATAGTTATATCAGACAGATTCTGACAGTGCAATCATCTAGGAAGAAAATTTATAATATCACTGACTTTGTAATAGCACTGACAAACCCTCACCTTTTAGCTATTTTAACACATTCAGGGATCAGAAATGCACATCTATATTATTCCCACTGTACATTGGAGAGTTTTTCTTATGTTAATTGGAAGTCTCCTCATTACCACTTCTATCCTTTTGATCTCTACTACTTGGTCCTCATTCACTTTCTAAAGTAAAAAATACTTTATTTCCCATCATGCCTTCTTTAACAATTCATATTTTTGTTAAGACGTGAGTTTATGTTTGTGCGTCTATTATACATATGGAATTATCTGCTAGCAAAATTCTTCCTTGTTCATGAGATAAAATTACATGTGAAATATCTGAATTTTGTGGTGTTCCGAAAGGAAAACTGACTTTTAGTGCTCCAGCATCTAAAATATATCTGAAATCTAATATTCTAGTAGATAATCTTTTTTCCTATTAAATTACTTTAACATTAAATCTCTATATTATATCATCCAATTTTTGTGTGTAAAATCTGTCTCTTCTGATCTCCCTGTGCTGTGCGGCTGCTTCCTACTGGCTATCTATTTTGCGTTTGGTGGTGTATTTGTGTCCATGCCATTCTCTCGCTTTGTCGCAGCTTGCCTTCCCCCTCCCCGTGTCCTCGGGTCCATTCTCTAGTGGGTCTGTGTCTTTGTTCCCGTCTTACCCCTAGGTTCTTCAGGACCTTTTTTTTTTTCTTGGATTCCATGTATATGTGTTAGCATGCAGTGTTTGTTTTTCTCTTTCTGACTTGCTTCACTCTGTGTGACAGGCTCTGGGTCCATCCGCCTCGCTGCAGATAGCTCAGTTTCGTTTCTTTTTGTGGCTGGGTGGTGTTCCATTGTATATATGTGCCATATCTTTTTTGTCCATTCATCCAGTGATGGACACGTAGGTTGCTTCCATGTCCTGGCTGTTGTGAGTGGAGCTGTGGTGAACATTTTGGTGCGTGGCTCTTCTTGAATTGTGGTTCTCTCGGGGTGTATGCCCAGTGGTGGGATTGCTGGGTCATGTGGTGGTTCTATTTTTAGTTTTTTAGGGAACCTCCATGCTGTTCTCCATGGTGGCTCTATCGGTTTACATTCCCACCGGCAGTGCAGGAGTGTTCCCTTTTCTCCACACTCTCTCCAGCATTTGTTGTTTCTGGGTTTTTTGATCATGGCCGTTCTGGCTGGTGTGGGATGATGTCTCATCATGGTTTTGATTTGCATTTCTCTAATGATTGGTGATGTTGAGCATTCTTTCATGTGTTTTTTGGAGATCTGTGTATCTTCTTTGGAGAGGTGTCTGTTTGGGTCTTCTGCCCATTTTTGGATTGGGTTGTTTGTTTTTTTGTTATTGAGCTGCTTGTAAATTTTGGAGATTGGTCATTTGTTGGTTGCTTCATTTGCAGGTATTTTCTCCCATTCTGAGGGTTGTCTTTTGTTTGTGGTTTCCTTTGCTGTGCAAAAGCTAATATCCTTATCCACGGGGTCTCTGCTATGTGTCACATAAAAGAGAATGAAAAGACAAGACAACTCCCCTCCAGGAAGCTAACAGTCTGCATAAGGAAAAGTTGGTATAAACAATCCTAAGAGATAAACTGTTTAGTGAAGCTCCTGGTTAGGCTAGATGAGTAATTACTTTGATGAAGAAAATAAAATACAACAGGAATTTTGAAATGTTCTTGATCCTGGGAGATGAGAAAAGTGCCGGGGTAGGGAAGCAAACCTCAGTTACATATGAAATGTTGTGTCTGAAGGGTTTACTAAAAGTTTACTTGTGGGATGAGTTAGAAAAAGTGATGCCAAATATTCAATTGGAAATTGTTTGCTCCTCTCTTCTAGAATAATCTTTAGTTATTTTCAAACCTGTAGTAAAAAATCTGTTATCCAAACAACTTTGTATCAGTGGTGCTTTGACGAATGAGGAGAAATGCAAGTGTCTACCCTTGGGACAATGTGAGTGAGGTAGTCAAGATCACAGCTTCAGGAGGTGAGATAGCAAGTGGGTTTGATAATTGAATGAGAAGTAAGAATCGAGAGCAGGACATAAATCACCCTCAAAGTATTTGTAAATATGGTCTTTCTCCCACACACATAATGGAAGCTTGAGCATTTTGTTTGGATATTAAAGGGTGAGATCAGCATGCTAAAGATTGAAGACCAGTGAGTTAAAAATGCAATTTACAAGTTGCTCAAATACTTGCATTACATAGTGAAGAAAGGATGTGTTTGTGTGTGAGACGTGTGTGTGTGTGTGTGTGTGTGTGTGTGAATGTGTGTCAGGGAGGGGGGGCGTGGCATGGTGGAGTGAGTGAATGGAGGGAGACAATAGCCCGGGAGAGAAATAGAGTGTTTGAGATTCATGTGTAGAGGGTGGAAGAAAAAATAAACTGTAATTTGTGCTGTACTTCCTCCTTAATTTATCAAAGGTATCTTTGGAAAATTTTGTCAGAACTTTTTTTTCATAGAATTGATTTTTTTCCACCTAAAAAAGGAAAAAAAAAATCTGTCTCTTCTGAATCATTGAGCATGAAAACATCTTGTCAACAAAACCAGGAGTTCCATGTGGGCAGTAGTAAGATGTGTGTTTCAGTGGAAAACTTTTTGTGTCAAAAAGACTATGTTCAGTAGTAGTAGACTCTGAAATGTTTATTGATTGATTCATAGTTTGGCTATAGTTTTAGATTGATACTGTTTATTGATCAGTTTTAAACTGCAAGTTAATACAAGCTGAGAATGATTAGGAGACCTGATTTCTCTTGCATTTATTAGCTGTGGTACCTTCTCAGGCTGAGTTAGAGTATAATGAGGATAATGTCCTTATCTTGTAACTAAGGTTGTGAGTCTGCATGTTGCCAGGTAACACCATCTCTGAAAGCATTTTGTAAACTTCAAGTTCTAGATAAATATTAGGGGTTGGTCAGGGAATCACTAATTGGTAAGATCTGGTTGTTCTATATAAATGGAAAAGAAAACCTTGATAGCATGTCTCCGGCTATTCGTGGCTAACAGCTGTGAGCTGTTAGCCATCAGTACTCCCAAAAGTTAGGGGAATGAGTCTTCTGTCCTAAAAGGGATATTCCTATAAGTTCTTGGGACAATAATTGTTGTGGTTTTAGGCTGAAAGTGTGGAAATTATTTATTATAAATTCCACCTTTTATCTCGGTAAGTCACAAGTGAGTCACAGTTAAGTCCTGAGTGTGAGAGGGCTTCCTCTATCACCAAAATTTGGTGGCTGTACTTCATTTTAATGACAACAAAGGTAACTTTTTGTTTACATTATGCTTAGAAAACTCTTATAATTTGCTCTGTTGCTCTAGGATTAAAATTCTGACTATTTTGAAAAATAAAATTATTTTATAAATAATTTCAGAAATAGTTTACCCCAGTTTGGAAGAATTTAAAAAGCTGGAAAACAGGGCTTCCCTGGTGGCGCAGTGGTTGAGAGTCCGCCTGCCGATGCAGGGGACATGGGTTCGTGCCCCGGTACGGGAAGATCCCACATGCCGCGGAGCGGCTGGGCCCATGAGCCATGGCCGCTGAGCCTGCACGTCCAGAGCCTGTGCTCCACAAAGGGAGAGGCCACAACAGTGAGAGGCCCGTGTACTGCAAAAAAAAAAAAAAAAAAAAAAAAAAAAGCTGGAAAACAAAGATTATAAGGAACCTGACCATGAAACACCTGGGATGATGATCAGGCATATAGGTACAGATTGTTGACGGTGATTGGTTTTCTGTCTCTTCTGCTAGATTGTGAGTTCTTTCAGAGCGTGGGACATGCCTTATTCATCTTTCACCAATCAGGGCAATAGAGTAAATGAGGTAAGTGCCAGGCGAGATGTGTGTACAAAGTGCTATGGGAATATGGAAGTGAAGTTTGATTCAGCCTCATGAGAAGTCAAGGAGGTTTTATAGGAGTGATGATTCCTGAGCAACATTTAGTGTTGACATTTCCCAGGTGGAAAAATCTCAGCAGAACAACAAGAGAGATTCACAGTATTACTGGTCAAACAGGTGTTAATTTGGAAAGACACAAGGTCAGGAGACTATGTCATATGTTTGGGGAATAGTTAGTACTGAGGTACCAGTTTTCTTAACAAGACCTGGGCATAAAATTCTTTGAGTCCTTTGCTTTCTTGGCTTTGTCCTTGAACACAGAGCCACCTGCCAGCTGAAGCCAGAAGGCTGTTTTCAGTCAGTACACTCCTGAGTTATTTCAGCAGGCAGCCGTGCCTTTTCACAGAACTAGGTTGCCAAGATATGGATGGGTGTGAAAACAGTGTTGAGGGGGGACCAGATGTATGCCAACCAAGTCAGTTCCCCAGAGCTGGATGGTGATGTCAGCAGAAAGGTCTGTCTCAATGAATGAGTAGACAGGCGATGACCAATGCATATATTTAAAGCCTGACACAACAAGTTACTATATTCACTATTTCCCTACATTGATCCAAACTGGCTCTACACTTGTACTTCTGTGAGCCTTTCACACCATATGTCCCAATGTTCCATTTAGCCTAGTTTTTAGGTACTAGTATCAGGCAGTAGGAACAAGCAAAGTCAAGTTTTATTTAGAGAAGAGCCTCCAGAGGTATTTAGAAATTCATAAAAGAGGAGAGTATACAGTTTTCTATTTAGGGTAATGTTGAGTAGGACTTGAAATTTTCTGCAAGTACAGTTAATGCTGTTTTCCTTTGACTGAATTGAATTGAATTTTAATGTGGTGAGTATCCTCCTGGTGCCCAGCCCAGCGCAGGTGGTGTTACAGGAGGCACCCAAGTAGTTATGATTCAGGAGGAAAATGAGCTCATCCCAGGGAATAATGGCAAACGAATTGGGAGAATATTATAATTAAAGCTAAGGTTATGTCCATTGGGATCATGCCTTTCACTGCATGGGTGCTTATTCATGGAGGCTGCCACGAATGAAATGAACCCATCAGGACTGCCTTAAAATTCCCCTCAGCTTGACCAAAGTTTAGATAGACTTCTTCTTGCCTGTAGGTTCTGACCTTCCTTTCCTTAGAACATTTACTTTAAGAAACTCATAATTCTTTCTTTGCCATTTTGAGATATAAGTCTTTTTTTTTTTTTTTTTTTTTTTTTTTTTTGCAGTACGCGGGCCTCTCACTGTTGTGGCCTCTCCCATTGCAGAGCACAGGCTCCGGATGCGCAGGCCCAGTGGCCACGGCTCACGGGCCCAGCCGCTCCGCGGCATGTGGGATCTTCCCGGACCGGGGCACAAACCCGTGTCCCCTGCATCAGCAGGCGGACTCTCAACCACTGTGCCACCAGGGAAGCCCGACATATAAATCTTAAAAAAAACAAAACAAACAAAACAAACAAACAAAAAAAAACAACTCTTGCCAGTTTTACAACCCAGGACTTCCTTTCTCAAAGACCTGGAAGCCTTCTCTTTGAAATGTGATCATCAAGGACAATAGCGCCCATATCTCCCAGTCTCTGTGGGAAGGTAGGAGCCTCACTTCAATGGCCAAGAAGAAAGAGGTGGGTCCAAACTGGACCCTTGCCAGTGATTTTGTGCTCCTCTTGAGCTTCTGTAGGATTAGAAGATAGTGATGTGATCAGGAAAATGGAGGGTATGTTCCTAACAGAAACTTATTGTGGAAGTGTAATTCTTATAGACTTGCTTTTTTTTGCACTCAATTTTCATATGCAGGGATAAATAAACCAAGTCAAGAGGTGTTCTCTAGACTTGCCAGACAGACAATGTAAAATGGGAAGCTGAATCCATTTCTTATTCTCAATCCAATGTGTTTTTTTCTCACTCACATTTCTTGTTTTGAAAAGGAAGAAAATAAGAAACTGTTGGAGAAAAGGCTAGAGGGAAGGATATTGAAATCATCCCAGTTGAGAAACCCAGGTTATCAGGACTTCAGTGATTCAAAGAGGAAGGGAGATATTTGAGAAATGGAGTAAGAAAGAGGAATCCGGATTTAGCCGTGTATTAGATAAAAAGTAAAACTGACAAAATAGCCAGCACATGTTGGGTTTAGGAGGTGAGAAAGATAATAAGGGTCCTCCAAAACACAAGAATATATATAGAATATATGTGATGTATAAGTTGCCTCCCTTGGGGATTTATTACAAATTTTTGGTGTTGGTTAAAAAATGGACAAAAGTGATCTATAGGCAATTTGAGATACAATGCTTGCTGGTTAGAGAATATATGGAGAAGGAAAAAGAAAAAAAAAAGCAAAAAACCAATAACAGCAAACAAAAAAAAATGTAGGATTGACAAATTAAATGTCCTAGAGAATAAATACTCATCAGAAATAATTGGAGAGGGCTTCCCTGGTGGCGCAGTTGTTGGGAGTCCGCCTGCCGATGCAGGGGACACGGGTTCGTGCCCCGGTCTGGAGAGATCCCACATGCCGTGGAGCGGCTGGGCTCATGAGCCATGGCCGCTGAGCCTGAGCTCCACAATGGGAGAGGCCACAATAGTGAGAGGCCCACGTACAGCAAAAAAAAAAAAAAAGAGAGAACCAAGAAAAGAAACAGTGGAATATGTACCCAAGAAAACCAAACAAAAAAGCCAAAAAGCTACCTGTGAATACATAGGTAGTTAATTTGTATTGACCAACAGCCAATCTGAGATAATAGTGCTCATCTCTTGCAGGCAGCCAAGAGGATCACCAGAGTGACTGAAGGTCTCTAAGATTGACAGCATGATCTAATGCATTACATTATTTTGCCATTTCTCTGGAAGGGAAAAAAGGCTACAGAAAGAGTCACATGTGTGTTGAAGAGAAGGGGCACAGAAAATGTAGACCATGACAATGATGCTCAGAGAGGAAAACTTTAAAAGTCCACTACTTTACAGGGCCCTGGGATAACAGAAGGACACAGAGTATCTGCAGGATGAATAATGCAGAATCAGAACAAATGAAAGGGGAAGTCACAGAAGACAGTATATTTTCAGAGGCGGTCTATGGTAATAATTAAAAGATTATTAATCAGGCATATGTATAGTCAAGCACATGTATAATCAAAAAATACATAGCATTTGGACGTTGGATACTGGAAGAGGCTCAGTTCTGGTGGAAATATGAACTGTGTAGCCCACCTGCAGAGCTGTGTGGCAGCATTAGTCACATTAAGAATAATTATATCTTAAAACAAATATCTTATTCCTAGCTACTTAAGGTAGGTGGGTAGAGTTGGATAGGATTGAGAAATAGAAATAGAAGTGAACAAGTACGTAAAATAAGGGGACTTTGCAGACTGATGACATTAGTGGGCCATGAACTGAGCACCGGAATAAACTTTCCAATGAGAGAGAATTTGAGAGCAATGTAAAACACAGTCAGTTCTGTGACATACAGTGCAGTAACTTTCCAGGCAAACAAACTACACTGACTCCAAACCACTCCAATATATGTGGATATTTTCCATTCCCTGGGATTCAATAGGTCTCTTCTTAGCCCACTAACCTCTAGGGCTTCTCCAAGTATATATGTGAGAACACTGTTTAGATGGTCTTTGGTAGTATTGTAAGGCAGTATCTGCCTGTCTCCATAGTTACACTCCAAGCAGATTAATTTTTATAGATCTGATGTCAAGACAGTGAAATTACTGGAACTTTTTGGCAGTACTTAATGGCAGATCTCAGTAAGTAGGTTTTTGCTATTTCATGGGAGAGAAAAGAATAAAGGCAAAACTAATATCATATAACATGCATAAGAAAAATGATGATCTTTTTGTGCCTCCCGGCCAAGAACTGACAGGATTAAAGAGAAAAGCATAAACACAACACATGTTTTAGATTAATTGTAATGGTAAAAATCAGCACGTCTCATGACTTTCTGGTTTGAATAATGGATGATATTTCCAGAATTTTTTTTTTAAAGATTGTCTAACCAATAGTCTCCTGTTATTCTAATTCAAGACTTCTTCAGCACTGATTTTTTAGGTGCCTAGTATGAATGAAAAGAACTTGATAATGTTTCTGCATCAGTAATTTACTTTTTCTACAATGAATACTCCTTAAAATTATCCAGAGACATTTTTGACATAGTTCCAGATAAATCAGATGGATGAATTATAATGTGGTTGGAAAAAGTCTCCTAATATAATGGTGAACTTAAAAAGGAAATTTCAGATCAATGTGCATTATTTAGTCCCATTTTTGTAAAAACCTGTGTTTACGGGTTCTTAAAATTTTAGAAAGTATATAAAACAAAATGCAAAGAGTGGTTATATCTGGATAGTTTTTTGATTGTATATAATTTGTAATTTTTTCTTTTGTAAAACCTGTGTTATTTATATAAATTTTTTAAATTTAAAAATGTTAAAATTTCCTTTTCAGAAAATAAAAGGCAAGACATTTTATCCTATTTGTTTTGTGAGTGTTGCTGTCTTACTATGATTTTATTTTCCTGGTTAGTAATGAGTACAAGCATATCGTTTCCTTTATGGCCATTTGTTTCTTTTTTTAATTTTAATTTTTGGCTGCGTTGTGTCTTCATTGCTGCGTGCAGGCTCCCTCTAGTTGTGGCGAGCGGGGACTACTTTTCGTTGCGGTGCACAGGCTTCTCATTGCGGTGGCTTCTCATTTTGTGGAGCTCGGGCTCTAGATCACAGGCTCAGTAGTTGTCACGCACGGGCTTAGTTGCTCCATGGCATGTGGGATCTTCACAGACCAGGGCTCAAACCCGTGTCCCCTGCATTGGCAGGCGGATTCTTAACGACTGCGCCACCAGGGAAGTCCCTGTTTCTTTGTTTTTAATTTTGTGATGAACCTCTTCAAATATAACCCATTTCTCTATTGAGATTTCCCCCTCCTTATTTGTAAGCTTATTTATATTTTCTCAATTTTAGATAGGCCCTTATACTATTTTTTGAACAATTTCCTTATGCCATCTTTTCAATTTATTTATTTTTAATTTTTAAAAAATTTGTTGTCAACAGAATTCACTTTTTTAGGCATACAGTTCTATGAGTTTTAAATATGTGTAGATTTTCATAACTACCACCACAATACAGAACAATTCTAACATCCCAATGAATTCCCATTTGCTGTCCTTTTGTATTCAGACTCTTCTCCCATCTCTGACCCTTGATAACAACTGATCTGTTTTCTGTACTTATATTTTTAGCTTTTCCAAA
Organism: Mesoplodon densirostris; assembly: GCF_025265405.1. NCBI lineage: Eukaryota > Metazoa > Chordata > Mammalia > Artiodactyla > Ziphiidae > Mesoplodon > Mesoplodon densirostris. The sequence goes on from NC_082668.1 coordinate 28,457,908, forward strand.
ATGTGATATAAATGGAATCATCCTGTATGCCACTTTTTTGAGACTGTTTTTTTATTTGGCCTAATACATTTAAGACTCATCAGTGTTGTGTATATCAATAGTTCATTCCTTTTTTTAATTGCTGAGCAGTATTCCATTGTATGGACATATCACAGTGTGTTGACCTAGTCACTAGTTGAAGGACATTTAGGTTGTTTCTGATTACTGGTGATTGCAAATAATGATCCTGTATTCATGCACAGGTTATGTGAACATGTATTCAATTCTCTAGGATAAACAGAATTAGAATTGCTGGGTCATATAGTGAATGTGTGTTTAACTGTTAAATAAACTCTTAATTCTTTTGATGAAAATAAGTATATAAATATGAATTTTAGACTTTTTAAAATTGTTCTTTTGTGTGTGTCTTGTTTAATAAATTCTTTTCTTCCCTCAAGAGAAGAGGGATATCATGGAGAGTTTTCACCTACGTTATTATCTAAAAGCTTTACAGCTTTTCTCTTCTCATTTAGATCTTTAAACCACCTGGAATTGAGGCACAAATATTCAGGGTCTTGATCTGTTTAAATACTCTGGCATAATAATAGGCTAATGTTTTGGTTTTATTTTTCAACTTTTTCCCCTATAACTGTAATGTTTCTTTCTAATGTTAAACTATTTTAATGGGAAAACGAAGTCAAAACAAATTGGAATGAATTTCACAATATTATTGTCATCAAATTGAATTGAATGCAGAAATTCTTACGTCTTGTTTTTTTTTTCTTTGCTTTTAGCATGAATGAAATGATAATAAACACAGATCTCAAAATATGCATCAAATGCATGATGTTTTCTATTTTCATTTTTCCCAAGAAAAAATAGCATTAATAAAACATTAGACAAATAAGAAAATCATCAGGGATAGAAAAGTATGACTTGATTGAGATTTAAACCAAAACCATGCAATATCAAGTTGCTTTATCATTGCTCTTCAAAGAATTACCCTATATGAGCTTGGTTAGTGTAATGGAATCTTTCCTAGTATATGCTATAGATTTTTTTCACAAAACATTTTTCTGGCCTTATTCAGTGTATAAATAGGAAAATAATAATCTGAGGCTCTTTCCAGGAAACATATTGAGAGCCATTTCTGATATCTTCCTACCTAAATCAAATAAAAGCCACCTTATCTTGAGCTTGCTTTTAGGGTCTGTACTACTTCTCGAATATATACTTCATAGATTGAGCCTTTTGACCTTCAATAATGACTTTATTCTGTGGATGACAGCTGCCAGAAACAAACAAACAATCAATCAAACAAAACCTCACAGACAGAAAGATCTGCTATCCCTGTAGGGATAGGTAGCAAAAATGACCTCCTCACCAAGAAATGCTGTGTGAGTTTAAATTGCCTTGGGGAGTATTAGGACACAAGTTGGTAAAAAATGGTTTAGTTCTTAGCGTTCACTGGAAATGGATGCTCCCTCTTGGCCTCACTGCTCTCTTTTTTGATTTTTCCTCTCTTTCCTTCCTGCAATCAAGTTAAGCTGACAATATTTAACTTTTTATTTTGAAATGTTAGTTTAAAATTTTAAGTACAATTTATCAATGTTTTTCCTTTTATGAACCCTGCTTTTGGTGCTGTATCTAAGAAATCTTGGTCTAACCCAAGGCCTCAAATATTTTTCTTTTTGTAGACTATGGTTTATTTTTTGACTCTCTAATCTGTTCTATTGAGCTACCTTCATGCAAATACCATACTGTCTTGATTACAGTAGCTTTTGAAATTAGGTGTTTTAGTCCTCCAACTTAGTTCTTTTTCAAAGTTATTTTGGCTCATTTAGGTTCTTTGAGTTTGCATATGAATTTTAGAATCAGTTCGTTAATTTCCACAAAAAAGCTTCCTGGGATTGTGATCCAGATTGCATTGAATCTACAGATCAATTTAAGTAAAGTAGACATCTTAAAAATATTTAATGGCACAATCCTGAACAAGGTATATCTCTCCATTTATTTAGGTCTTCTTTAATTTCTCTCAGCAATGGTTTCCAATTTTAAGTGTTCAGACATAATACAGGCCTTGAACATATTCTTTCAGATTTATCTCCAGGCATTTTATGTGTTCCTATGAGTGATTTTGCTTTTTCAAAATTTCAATTTCTGATTGTCCATTTCTAGTTGATAGGGTCACAATGGATCTTCATATACATTGATCTTTATGTTTCATATTGATTTGCGGAGTTTTAAGGTGTTTGTTAACACACTTTCTTCTTTAATAGCAGTAACACTCAAATGCCAAAAAGAGTATTTCCTAGCTTTTGCCTAACTATTAAGGATTTTCTTTTTGTCTTTTGTTTTCAGCAACTTGAATGTGACATACCCGTGTGTGTGTGTGTGTATGTGAGTGTGTGTGCATTTACTCTACTTTTTGTTCTCTGAGTTTCTTACATGTGTGGTTCAATGACTGTTGTTATTTCCAGACAACTCACACCTATTATTTCTTCAAATATTTCATATGTTCTGTACTATCTCTCATCTCCTGAGAATTCAATTATATGTATATTAAAACATTTGATATTTTCCTACAGCTCTTGATTGTTTCATTCTGTTTTGGTCAGGCTTTTTTAATCTTTGTATCTGAGTATGAGCTATTTCTTTTGACCTGTCTTCAAGTTCACTCTTTCCTTGGCTTTGCTGATTCTACTGATGAGCCCATTTCAGGCATCTTTCATCTCTCTTACAAGTTTTTGTTTTATTGATAGCATCTTCACTTGATTCATTCTTTTTTTTCCTTTTTATTGAAGTATAGTTGATTTATAATATTGTGTTAGATTTTGGTGTACAGCAAAGTGATTCAATTATATATATATATTTTTTTCAGATTTCTTTCCATTATAGGTTATTATAAGATATTGACTATAGTTCCTTTACTGTTTATCTATTTTATATATAGTAGTGTGTATCTGTTAATCCCAAACTCCTAATTTATCCCTCCCCCCCTTTCATCTTTGGTGACCATAAATTTGTTTTCTATGTCTGTGAACCTGTTTCTATTTTGTAAATAAGTTCATTTGTATCATTTTTTTTAGATTCCACATAGAAGTGATATTGTATGGTATTTATCTTTCTCTGTCTGTCTTACTTCGCTTAGTATGATAATCTCTAGGTCCATCCATGTTGCTGCAAATGGCATTCTTTCTTTCTTTTTATGGCTGAGTAATATTCCATTGTGTATATATATACCGCATCTTCTTTATCCATTCATCTGTCAATGGACTTCCAGGTTGCTTCCATGTCTTAACTATTGTAAGTAGTGCCACTGTGAACATTGGGGTGCATGTATCTTTTCTAATTAGAGTTTCCTCCAGATATATGCCCAGGAGTGGGATTGTTGGGTTATATGGTAACTCTATTTTTAGTTTTTTAAGAACCTCGCTTGATTCATTCTTTTTGTTCCATCTCTTTGCTGAAATTACCCATCTGATCTGGCACGTTATCTACCCTTTCTGTTAGAACATTTACCATATACATAATAATTATTTAAATTCTTCAGATAATTCCAACATCTGTGCCTTATCTGAGTCTGGTCTGCTGATTAATTTTCTCTTGGCAAAGAATTAGTTTTCTTGCATTTTTCCTATGTCATGTAGAATAGTGGAGTAAGGTAAATTTTTTGCTTGGAAATGGGCATATCTTTCTTTCTGCTAGGCATTTAGTGTGAGATTACATTAATCTAGTTGCACTGTGATTGTCATTTCTTTTCGCTACTCTTATTCTCAGTGCAGGGGACATTTGGCAGTATCTGGAGACCTTTTTTTTTTTTTTTTTTTTTTGCGGTATGCGGGCCTCTCACTGTCGTGGCCTCTCCTGTTGCAGAGCACAGGCTCTGGACGCGCAGGCTCAGCGGCCATGGCTCACAGGCCTAGCTGCTCCGCAGCATGTGGGATCCTCCCGGACCGGGGCACAAACCCGTGTCCCCTGCATCGGCAGGCAGACTCTCAACCACTGCTCCACCAAGGAAGCCCTGGAGACATTTTTGTTGATCACAGCTGGGCAGTGCTCCTAGTATCTAGTGAGCAGAGGTCAGAGATGGTGTTAACTATCCTTCGGTACTGAGTACAGCCACCACAACAAAGGTTAATCTACCTCAAAATAACACTAATGTCAAAACTGAGAAACTGCCCTGGAGGTAGAGGGATTTTTATGTTTGTTTATTTCTGCTCCTTTCCCCCAGCAGCAATGGGTTTTCAGCAGTTCCTTAAGAGCTATAGTTTTATTATTGTGGTTTGTTTGTTTTTTCTTCTAATCTTGCCCCCCACCTTAGATTAAAGCTTTTGGTCCATAAAAGCAACTAAGGTGAGGATTCCGAGTGTTTCCTATCGTTCTGTAGCACCTGCTCCTCCAGAACTGTGCCACTGCAGGTGAAGAGTGCAGAAGACAAAGCTGGCAATAGTGATGGAACCCCTCCCCCTATCTAGAGCCTCCAGGGCTTCACATTTTCTTTCCAGTCTGCATTCAGCCCCCACTAATTCATCAACAGTTCTATCTGAATGTATACCATGTTTGGCTGGCTGGGCCTCACGTGAGCAGGTGGTCCCAGCCTGTCCAGTGTTTCCCTGCAGGCTCCTGTCTCTGGCTAGTTAGGTGTTATGCTTCCTCAGCTCACTGCTGGGTTTAAGTACACTCATGAACTTGTAATTAGTCTGAATTTATCTTTGTGGTGAGGATATGGAGCAATATTCTTTCTAGTTCTCTAAATTCCCAAGCAAAAAATGGAAATTATACCATACATTTTTGCAATAAAATTAACCATCAAGAAACATGTGTTTCTGAAACAGATAACCCACCTCAAATTTTTTTTTTAATTTTATTTGTTTATTTATTTATTTATGGCTGTGTTTGCTCTTCATTTCTGTGCAAGGGCTTTCTCTAGTTGCGGCAAGCAGGGGCCACTCCTCATCGCGTTGCACGGGCCTCTCACTGTCGCGGCCTCTCTTGTTGCGGAGCACAGGCTCCAGAAGCGCAGGCTCAGTAATTGTGGCTCACGGGGCCAGTTGCTCCGCGGCATGTGGGATCTTCCCAGACCAGGGCTCGAACCCGTGTCCCCTGCATTGGCAGGCAGACTCTCAACCACTGTGCCACCAGGGAAGCCCCCCACCTCAAATTTTTAAGCTTGTTTTTGACATAAAAACATTTCGTATGACAACCTATCTCCTGCGTTTGTTTTTTTCATCATTTGTTTGAGTAAATAAGTAAATTAATCCAAACTTAATTTAAAATAATATTCTCTATGTGGAGAACAGATTTGTGGGGGGAGGGGGATGGGAGAGGGATGAACTAGGAGTTTGGGGTTAGTAGATGCAAAAGATTACATTTAGAATGGATAAACAACAAAGTCCTACTGCATAGCACAGGGAACTATATTAAATATCCTAGGATAAACCATAATGGAAAAGAACATAAAAAAGAATGTATATATGTGTATAACTGAGTACAGCAGAAATTAACATTGTAAATCAACTATACTTCAATAAAAAATAAATTTAAAAAATTAAAAATAAAATAATGTCCTCTATGTTGAAATTTCACTCAATATGTATATCTACTTAAGAGAAATAATAAAATAAAAATACAGTTATGCCTTTGTTGTTGCTTTGACTTGTTTTTAAATTTTACAATGTGAAAATTGATCTATTAATATCTACCAAATCTACCCTTTTATGCATTTCATTTATCACTTTTGAGACTGCACATATCACCATGCCTATAACTTAGGAGTGGCTTAAAACCTGATGGCTAGGGAAATGGCTCTTTGAGAAATGTGCAGAGTATCAGATATTTCCCTATTTCTGTGGTTGAAAAAGAGGAGTAGTGTGGAAGTGGGATACCCCATAACAGAGATGCCTATAAAAGTCATGAAACATTCTCTGGATAAGTTTCTTCTTTTTTCCTCTTCTCCCCTCTCCTTCCTCCCCCACGTCTTTTCTCCTTGTTTCACTTTTCCCAAAGACTTGACTGAAATATTTTGATCTTTCCTTCTTCATATTGAAAAGTAATTTCTTTCCACTTCTTTCATTATTTCAAAGTCGTTAATAATTCTTTTTAATGTATTTAAACATGAAATTGAAGGCTATGTGGTATTAATTATATTTGTTCAACTGAGGCCCCTTAAACCTGAGTTTCTCTGTGTGGGAAGAACTCACTGACAGAAGGGGAGAATGATGAATCACTGTGGGAAGACTGAAACTTGTCTAAATCTATCAAAATGTCATGACCAAATTAAGGTTTAATTAAAAGCTAAAAAAAAAAATCACCTGATGTTGAATCCCAATTGTTTCAGAAAATAACTCCTTGCAATATTAGAATTTAGTATTTGAGTCTCTTTCTATTCCTTGTGTCACAAATTTGATTTTCAACTATAATGGATGCTTGCCTTTTTCAAAACTAGAATGCTGGAAATATCTGACGTTTCATTCCTAGAAATTTACTGTGTTATTGAGCTCTAATGGAATTCTCTTGAGTCAACTGGTCAATAATAATTCACTGAATGTTCTCTGGGTAAGATTAGAGCACTTACAGCATGGTAGTAGCCCTGCCATGAACACTGTTTTTTCTCCTTCTGCCTCACTCTGTTCTCACACAAATTACAAAGTAGCAGGATGGAGAAACTAAAAGACCATAAGATGTTCATCAGACTGCAGATCTCAGCAGGGACCATGCATCATTATATTTGTATCAACAAAGTACTAAATAAAATGTTTTTAAAAATCCAAGAAGTACAAGAAGTGCTAAAAAAAAGACAAGTATAATATTTAGCAATGTTCTTCATTTTTTTTTCCCATTTTTTTTATTAGTTTCTGCTTTATAACAAAGTGAATCAGTCATACATATACATCTGTTCCCACATCCCCTCCCTCATGCATCTCCCTCCCTCCCACCCTCCCCATCCCTCCCCTCCAGGCAGTCACAAAGCACCGAGCTGATCTCCCTGTGCTCTGCGGCTGCTTCCCACTATCTATCTAGCCTACGTTTGGTAGTGTATATATGTCCATGCCTCTCTTTCGCTTTGTCACAGCTTACCCTTCCCCCTCCCCATATCCTCAAGTCCATTCTCAAGTAGGTCTGTGTCTTTATTCCCGTTTTACCCCTAGGTTCTTCATGACATTTTTTTTTTCTTATATTCCATATATATGTGTTAGCATACGGTATTTGTCTTTCTCTTTCTGACTTACTTCACTCTGTATGACAGACTCTAGGTCTATCCACCTCATTACAAATAGCTCAGTTTCATTTCTTTTTATGGCTGAGTAATATTCCATTGTATATATGTGCCACATCTTCTTTATCCATTCATCCGATGATGGACACTTAGGTTGTTTCCAGCTCCGGGCTATTGTGAATAGAGCTGCAATGAACATTTTGGTACATGTCTCTTTTTGAATTATGGTTTTCTCAGGGTATATGCCTAGTAGTGGGATTGCTGGATCATATGGTAGTTCTATTTTTAGTTTTTTAAGGAACCTCCATACTGTTCTCCATAGTGGCTGTACCAATTCACATTCCCACCAGCAGTGCAAGAGTGTTCCCTTTTCTCCACACCCTCTCCAGCATTTATTGTTTTTAGATTTCTTGATGATGGCCATTCTGACTGGTGTGAGATGATATCTCATTGTAGTTTTGATTTGCATTTCTCTAATGATTAATGATGTTGAGCATTCTTTCATGTGTTTGTTGGCAGTCTGTATATCTTCTTTGGAGAAATGCCTATTTAAGTCTTCTGCCCATTTTTGGATTGGGTTGTTTGTTTTTTTGCTATTGAGCTGCATGAGCTGTTTATAAATTTTGGAGATTAATCCTTTGTCAGTTGCTTCATTTGCAAATATTTTCTCCCATTCTGAGGGTTGTCTTTTGGTCTTGTTTATGGTTTCCTTTGCTGTGCAAAAGCTTTGAAGTTTCATTAGGTCCCATGTGTTTATCTTTGTTTTTATTTCCATTTCTCTAGGAGGTGGGTCCAAAAGGATCTTGCTGTGATTTATGTCATAGAGTGTTCTACCTATGTTTTCCTCTAAGAGTTTGATAGTTTCTGGCCTTACATTTAAGTCTTTAATCCATTTTGAGCTTATTTTTGTGTATGGTGTTAGGGAATGATCTAATCTCATACTTTTACATGTCCCTGTCCAGTTTTCCCAGCACCACTTATTGAAGAGGCTGTCCTTTCTCCACTGTACATTCCTGCCTCCTTTATCAAAGATAAGTTGGCCATATGTGCGTGGGTTTATCTCTGGGCTTTCTATCCTGATCCACTGATCTATCTTTCTGTTTTTATGCCAGTACCACACTGTCTTAATTACTGTAGCTTTGTAGTATAGTCTGAAGTCAGGGAGCCTGATTCCTCCAGCTCCTTTTTTCGTTCTCAAGATTGCTTTGGCTATTCGGGGTCTTTTGTTTTTCCAAACAAATTTTGAAATTTTTTGTTCTAGTTCTGTGAAAAATGCCAGTGGTAGTTTGATAGGGATTGCATTGAATCTGTAGATTGCTTTGGGTAGTAGAGTCATTTTCACAATATTGATTCTTCCAATCCAGGAGCATAGTATATCTCTCCATCTGTTTGTATCATCTTTAATTTCTTTCATCAGTGTCTTATAATTTTCTGCATACAGGTCTTTTGTCTCCTTAGGTAGGTTTATTCCTAGATATTTTATTCTTTTTGTTGCAATGGTAAATGGGAGTGTTTTCTTGATTTCATTTTCAGATTTTTCATCATTAGTGTACAGGAATGCCAGAGATTACTGTACATTAATTTTGTAACCTGCTACTTTACCAAATTCATTGATTAGCTCTAGTAGTTTTTCAGTAGCATCTTTAGGATTCTCTATGTATAGTATCATGTCATCTGCAAACAATGACAGCTTTACTTCTTCTTTTCCCATTTGGATTCCTTTTATTTCCTTTTCTTCTCTGATTGCTGTGGCTAAAACTTCCAAAACTAGGTTGAATAAGAGTGGTGAGAGTGGGCAGCCTTGTCTTGTTCCTGATCTTAGTGGAAATGGTTTCAGTTTTTCACCATTGAGGACAATGTTGGCTGTGGGTTTGTCATATATGGCCTTTATTATGTTGAGGAAAGTTCCCTCTATGCCTACTTTCTGCAGGGTTTTTATCATAAATGGGTGTTGAATTTTGTCGAAAGCTTTCTCTGCATCTATTGAGATGATCATATGGTTTTTCTCCTTCAACTTGTTAATATGGTGTATCACATTGATTGATTTGCGTATATTGAAGAATCCTTGCATTCCTGGAATAAACCCCACTTGATCATGGTGTATGATCCTTTTAATGTGCTGTTGGATTCTGTTTGCTAGTATTTTGTTGAGGATTTTTGCATCTATGTTCATCAGTGATATTGGCCTGTAGTTTTCTTTCTTTGTGACATCCTTGCCTGGTTTTGGTATCAAGGTGATGGTGGCCTCGTAGAATGAGTTTGGGAGTGTTCCTTCCTCTGAAATTGTTTGGAAGACTTTGAGAAGGATGGGTGTTAGCTCTTCTCTAAATGTTTGATAGAATTCGCCTGTGAAGCCATCTGGTCCTGGGCTTTTGTTTGATGGAAGATTTTTAATCACAGTTTCAATTTCAGTGCTTGTGATTGGTCTATTCATATTTTCTATTTCTTCCTGAGTCAGTCTTGGCAGGTTGTGCATTTCTAAGAATTTGTCCATTTCTTCCAGGTTGTCCATTTTATTGGCATAGAGTTGCTTGTAGTAGTCTCTCATGATCTTTTGTATTTCTGCAGTGTCAGTTGTTACTTCTCCTTTTTCATTTCTACTTCTATTGATTTGAGTCTTCTCCCTTCTTTTCTTGATGAGTCTGGCTAATGGTTTGTCAATTTTGTTTATCTTCTCAAAGAACCAGCTTTTAGTTTGGTTGATCTTTGCTATCGTTTCCTTCATTTCTTTTTCATTTATTTCTGATCTGACCTTTATGATTTCTTTCCTTCTGCTAGCTTTGGGGGTTTTTTGTTCTTCTTTCTCTAATTGCTTTAGGTGCAGGGTCAGGTTGTTTACTCGAAATGTTTCCTGTTTCTTAAGGTGGGATTGTATTGCTATAAACTTCCCCCTTAGAATTGCTTTTGCTGCATCCCATAGGTTTTGGGTTGTCGTGTCTCCATTGTCATTTGTTTCTAGGTATTTTTTAATTTCCTCTCTGATTTCTTCAGTGATCACTTCGTTATTGAGTAGTGTATTGTTTAGCCTCCATGTGTTTGTATTTTTTACAGATCTTTTCCTGTAATTGATGTCTAGTCTCATAGCATTGTGGTCGGAAAAGATACTTGATACAATTTCAATTTTCTTAAATTTACCAAGGCTTGATTTGTGACCCAAGATATGATCTATCCTGGAGAATGTTCCATGAGCACTTGAGAAAAATGTGTATTCTGTTGTTTTTGGATGAAATGTCCTATAAATATCAACTAAGTCCATCTTGTTTAATGTATCATTTAAAGCTTGTGTTTCCTTATTTATTTTCATTTTGGATGATCTGTCCATTGATGAAAGTGGGGTGTTAAAGTCCCCTACTATGATTGTGTTACTGTCGATTTCCCCTTTTATGGCTGTTAGTATTTGCCTTATGTATTGAGGTGCTCCTATGTTGGGTGCATAAATATTTACAATTGTTATATCTTCTTCTTGGATCGATCCCTTGATCATTATGTAGTGTCCTTCTTTGTCTCTTCTAATAGTCTTTATTTTAAAGTCTATTTTGTCTGATATAAGAATTGCTACTCCAGCTTTCTTTTGATTTCCATTTGCATGGAATATCTTTTTCCATCCCCTTACTTTCAATCTGTATGTGTCTTTAGGTCTGAAGTGGGTCTCTTGTAGACAGCATATATATGGGTCTTGTTTTTGTATCCATTCAGCCAGTCTGTGTCTTTTGGTGGGAGCATTTAGTCCATTTACATTTAAGGTAATTATTGATATGTATGTTTCTATTCCCATTTCCTTAATTGCTTTGGGTTCGTTATTGTAGGTATATTCCTTCTGTTGTGTTTCTTGCCTAGAGAAGTTCCTTTAGCATTTGTTGTAAAGCTGGTTTGGTGGTGCTGAACTCTCTCAGCTTTTGCTTGTCTGTAAAGGTTTTAATTTCTCCATCAAATCTGAATGAGATCCTTGCTGGGTAGAGTAATCTTGGCTGCAGGTTTCTCTCCTTCATCACTTTAATTATGTCCTGCCACTCCCTTCTGGCTTGTAGAGTTTCTGCTGAGAGATCAGCTGTTAACCTGATGGGGATTCCCTTGTGTGTTATTTGTTGTTTCTCCCTTGCTGCTTTTAATATGATTTCTTTGTGTTTAATTTTTGACAGTTTGATTAATATGTGTCTTGGTGTATTTCTCCTTGGATTTATTCTGTATGGGACTCTCTGTGCCTCCTGGACTTGATTAACTATTTCCTTTCCCATATTGGGGAAGTTTTCAACTATAATCTCTTCAAATATTTTCTCAGTCCCTTTCTTTTTCTCTTCTTCTTCTGGAACCCCTATAATTCGAATGTTGGTGCGTTTAATGTTGTCCCAGAGGTCTCTGAGACTGTCCTCTGTTCTTTTCATTCTTTTTTCTTTATTTTGCTCTGCATCAGTTATTTCCACTATTTTATCTTCCACCTCACTTATCCGTTCTTCTGCCTCAGTTATTCTGCTATTGATCCCATCTAGAGTATTTTTTATTTCATGTATTGTGTTTTTAATCGATGCTTGATTCATCTTTAGTTCTTCTAGGTCCTTGTTAACTGTTTCTTGCATTTTGTCTATTCTATTTCCAAGATTTTGTATCATGTTTACCATCATTATTCTGAAGTCTTTTTCAGGTAGACTGCCTATTACCTCTTCATTTGTTAAGTCTGGTAGGTTTTTATCTTGCTCCTTCACCTGCTGTGTGTTTTTCTGTCTTCTCATTTTGCTTATGTTACTGTGTTTGGGGTCTCCTTTTTGCAGGCTGCAGATTCGTAGTTCCCGTTGGTTTTCGTGTCTGACCCCAGTGGCTAAGGTTGTTTCAGTAGGTTGTATAGGCTTCCTGGTGGGGGGGACTAATGCCTGTGTTCTGGTGGTTGAGGCTCGATCTTGTCTTTCTGGTGGACAGGTCCACGTCTGGTGGTGTGTTTTGGGGTGCCTATGGCCTTATTATGTTTTTAGGTAGCTTCTCTGCTAATGGGTGGGGTTGTGTTCCTGCCTTGCTAGTTGCTTGGCATAGGGTGACCAGCACTGTAGCTTGCTGGTTGTTGACTGAAGCTGGGTGCTGGTGTTGGGATGGAGATCTCTGGGAGATTTTCGCTGCTTGATATTATGTGGAGCTGGGAGGTCTCTTGTGGACCCGTGTCCTGAAGTTGGCTCTCCCACTTCAGAGGCACAGCACTGGCTCCTGGCTGCAGCACCAAGAGCCTTTCATCCACCCAGCTCAGAATAACAGGGAGAAAAAGCAGAAAGAAAGAATTAGTAGAAGAAAGAAAGAGAGAGGGAAAGAAAGGAAGAAGGGAAGAAAGGAAGGAAGGAAGGAAGAAAGAAAGAAAGGAGGGAGGGAGTGAGGAAGGATGGAAAGAAAGAAGGAAAGAAAGGAGGGAGGGAGGGGGCAATGAAAGCAAAAGGAAGAGTGAATGGAAGAAGGGAGGGAGGGAGGGAGGAAGGAAAGAAAGAAAGAAAGACAGGAGGGAGGGAGGGAGGAAGAAAAGAAAAAGAAAGTGGAAAGAAGAAGGGTGGGAGGGAGGGAGGAAAGAAAAAGAAAGAAGGAAAGGAAGAGCGGAGGGAGGGAGGGAGGAAGGGAAGGTAGGAAAAAAAGAAAGAGCAGGTAAAGTAAAATAGAATAAAGTATGAAATATAGTAGCGTTATTAAAATTAGAAAGTAATTATTGAAAAAAAAAAAAAAACGGACCGATAGAACCCTGGGACATATGGTGGAAGCAAAGCTATACAGAGAGAATCTTACACAGAAGATTACACATACACATTCACAAAAAAAGAGAGCAGGGGGAAAAATCAAAAATCTTGCTCTCCAAGCCCACCTCCTCAATTTGGGATAATTCGTTGTAAAAAGAGGAAAAGGGCAAGAAGTCTGAAATCTTGCTCTCTAAGTCCACCTCCTTACTTTGGAATAATTCGTTGTAAAAAGAGGAAAAGGGGGGAAAGTCTTAAATCTTGTCCTCAAAGTCCACTTCCTCAATTTGGGATGATTCACTGTCCATTCATGCACTCCACAGACGCAGGGCACATCAAATGGACCGTGGAGCTTTAATCCGCTGCCTCCGAGGCTGCACAGAGAGATTTCCCTGACTCTGCTCTCACAGCTCCCGGGTCTCAGCCTTGGACCTGGCCCCGCCTCTGTGCGTAGGTCGCCGTAGGGCGTCCGTTCTTCGCTCAGACAGAACGGGTTTAAAGGAGCCGCTGATTCGGGGGCTCCTGCTCACTCAGGCCGCGGGGGAGGGAGGGGCATGCAGAGTGGGGCGGGCCTGCGGAGGCAGAGGCCGGCGTGACGTTGCAGCAGCCCGTGGCGCTCCGTGCGCTTTCCCGGGAAAGCCGTCCCCGGGTCTCGGGACCCCGGCAGTGGCGGGGTGCCCAGGTCCCCCGGAAGGCGGGGCGGACAGTGACCCACGCTCGCACACAGGCCCCGCGGCTGCGGCGGCGGCGGGCGGCGGCAGGCGGCGGCGGGGGCGGGCCGCGGGGGCGGCGGCGGCGGCGGGCCGCGGCGGCGGCGGGCGGCGGCGGGCGGCGGGCGGCGCGCGGCGGGCGGCGGGCGGTGGGCGGCGGCGGCGGCTGCGGCCCATGCCCGTCTCCGAGGTCCACGCCTTACCCGCGGCTCGCGCCTGTCTCCGGCGCTTCCCTAAGCAGCCCTTTTAATGCCCTCTCCTCGCACACCAGGAAACGAAAGTGAAAGTGAAAAAAGGCTCTTGCCTCTTCAGCAACTCCAGACCCTTTCCCCGGACTCCCTCCGGGCTAGCCGTGGTGCACTAACCCCTTCAGGCTCTCTTCCTGCCGCCAGCCCCAGTCCTCTCCCTGCGCTCCGACTGAAAGCCGACACCCAAGCCTCAGCTCCCAGCCCCGCCCGCCACGGCGGCCGAGCAGACAAGCCTCTCGGGCTGGTGTGTGCCTAAGGGCACCGATCCTCTGTGCCGGAATCTCTCCGCTTTGCCCTCCACACCCCTGTTGCTGTGCTCTCCTCCGCTACTCCGAAGCTTTCCCCCTCCGCCACCTGCAGTCTCCGCCCGTGAAGGGGCTTGCAGTGTGTAGAAACCTTCCCTCCTTCACGGCTCCCTCCCACTGGTGCAGGTCCCGTCCCTATCCTATTGTCGCTGTTTATTCTTTTTTTCTTTTGCCCTACCCAGGTATGTGGGGAGTTTCTGGCCTTTTAGGGGGTCTGAGGTCTTCTGTCGGCGTTCAGTAGGTGTTCTGTAGGAGTTGTTCCACGTGTAGATGAATTTCTGATGTATCTGTGGGGAGGAAGGTGATCTCCGCGTCTTACTCTTCCGCCATCTTCCTCCGGGGGCCTGTTCTTCATTTTTGCAAAGGGATTGGATTTTGGTTTTTTAAATATAAATTTATTTATTTATTTACTTTTGGCTGCATTGGGTCTTCGTTGCTGTGCATGGGCTTTCTCTAGTTGCAGCGAGCAGGGGCTACTCTTCGTTGTGGTGCGCGGCTTCTCATTGCAGTGGCTTCTCTTGTTGTGGAGCATGGGCTGTAGGCACGCGGGCTTCAGTAGTTGTGGCACTCGGGCTCAATAGTTGTGGCGCACGGGCTTAGTTGCTCCACGGCATGTGAGGTCTTCCCAGACCATGGCTCGAACCCATGTCCCCTGCATCGGCAGGCAGATTCTTAACCACTGCACCCCCAGAGAAGTCCCAGGATTGGGTTTTAATAGGGTTCACGGTATCTTCATATGATTTGGGCATATCCAACATAACAATAATATTTGACACAGTCTTGAAATGCTTCCTTCATCTGGCTTTCAAGATAACAACCCCAGCTGATTTTCTTCCATCTTTTTCCCCCACCCTTCTCTCCACTCTTTCCCAGTGTCCTTTGCCAGCTTCCTCTCATCTCCTTTCCTCTATGCCTTGGCGAAGACAAGGAGGTAGTCCAGGATATCTTCTCTTTCATATTCACATGAACTTCCCTCCTGAACTCTAGATGCTTGGAAGGAACTGACTGTTTAACATCTCCACTTAGATGTTTAATACACATCTTCAATCTAACATCTCCCAAACCGAGCAGTCTTCTCCTATCATTTAATGACAACATTATTCTTCTCATACAGTGTAGGCTTACCGGAGCCCCAGCCTTGCTCTGGTGAAAGCAGGGATTTTTTTCCATTTGTTGGCTGATGCATCCAACTATATGTGCTGGCATATAGTAAATGTAAAATAAATATTTGCTGGCTGGATGTATCTCTGAAACCTAATAATATCAGAAAACCCAATAAGTCCCAATTAGTATCTGCTGATCAGTATTGGAGCTTAATAACAAGCTCATCTCCAATGACCTACGTAATTTCATTAAGTTTTTTATAGTATGTTATTATAATATGTCAATTAATGACACATTATTTATTAAATTTTGTGCATTTATTATGTGCCAGACACTGTTTTAGACACTGTAGAATACCAGTAAGCAAGACTGGCAAAATTCAAGGTGTTTACGTTCTGTTGAGGTAAATAATACTAGAATTTTTAAAAAGAGATAATTTTAGATAGTGTAGTGAAAAGATTAGGAGTGTAATTTGACTAGAGGAGTGAGCAATGTTCTTTGAGAAACATCTATATTGTAGAAAATGTGGATTTGAAGGGGAAACTATGCTGACCCACAGTATTTAATGCATCCTGAGGGAGAAGTTGGCAGGGTAAATCTGGTGGAGAAGAGGGGAGGTAATGGTCAACTGATGGGCCCTCTGAGGCCTCAGAGTTTTTTCTGTTACCCATTTAAATCCCTGAGCACTGAAAACTGAAAAAAAGCAAGCTCCTCAGATGAAAGAAAGTGTTTTAAAAATTAGGACCCAAACCCACACTGTCAACTGCCCAAGCTCACACCTCACAAATAAATCTTCCCATTCAAAGAAAAGAAATAGTCAAAAGAAATATGTGGAATCTCTAAGAACATCTCTGAAGAAACTGAAGCAAAGGCTAGTGAAGACAAAGTATCACAAGAATTACTGGAGATAAAGGGGAAGGCATTGGACAAATAATTCTCCATAGTCCCAAATGAAATATTGACCATATCAACCATCTAGAAAAATCTCACTAAAGGTATACAACATAATGATTTGATATTTATATGCATTGTGAAATGATCACTACAGTAAGTCTAGTAAACATCAGTCAGCTTACGTAGTTATAAAATTTTTTCTTGGGATGAGAACTTTTAAGATCTATTCTGTTAGTAACTTTCAAATATGCAATATAGTATAATTAACTACATTCACCATGCTGTACATTACATCTCCATGACCTATTTATTTTATAACTGGAAATTTGTACCTTTGACCCCTTTCACCCATTTTTCCCACCTCCCCATCTCCCTCCTCTGGAAATTACCAGTTTGTTCTCTGTATCTATGAGCTTGTTTTTTTTTTTTGTTTCGCTTTTGTTTTTCTTCTGTTTTGTTTACATTCCATATACAAGTGAAATCATACAATATTTATGTTTCTCCCTCTGACTTACTAAACTTAGCATAATGTTCTCAAGGTCCACCCATGTTGTCACAAATGACAAGATTTCATTCTTTGTTGTGGCTGAATAATATTCCATTGTATATCTATATATCACAATTGCTATATCCATTCATCCATAGATGGACTCTTAGGTTGTTTCCATATCTTGTTTCCATATATTATAAATAATGCTGCAATGAACATAGGAGTGTCTATATTATTTCGAGTTAGTGTTTTTTGTTTTCTTCAGATAAATATGCAGAAGTAGAATTGCTGGATCGTATGTTAGTTCTATTTTTAGTTTTTTGAGGAACCTCTGTACTGTTCCCCACAGTAGCTTCACCAATTTACATTCCCACCAACAGTGCACAAAAGTTCCTTTTTTTTCCACATTCAAAATTCAGGAACATTTTCTTTCACTTTTTTTTTTACCAAAAATAGAATGAAAAAAAAATGACTACAAATAGAAAACATTTCTCTTAATCTACCCTATTTTCAGGGTAAATATACTTGTTTGAAAACAGTACAAATGATTTAAAAAATGATTACTCATAATTGAAGGATTTCAGACTTTTTCTTCTGCTCTTTTCTATATTGTTTGATGTTATACAGTCTTATATAATATGTGTATCATAGATTTTAAAAAGTTTAAACTCAAAAACCTTAAACAACTCTAGTTAAAACTATAATTTTATTTTTTGAAAAAATTAAGGAGGAAATAACTAACACACTTTTAAAGACACAGATATGTTAACAGTGATTATCTCTAACAAAATATAAGCAGTGATTAACTCTTGGTGGGATTTTGTAATTTTGATTTCTTATTTATGCTTCCCTTTGTTTCCTCCAATTTCCATAACAGACATATGATATTTGAAATTAAAATGCATATGTATTAAAATGAAATGTTACCTTCAAACACACACACACACATATATATACACATAACATAAAACCAACGCATAAGTTCTAGTCCAAATATCAAAGATCCCTAGGTTGTAGATATGTACAAAAAAGAATGGTGTGAAAAAAGTATTTCATATAAAATTCAAACCACAGCATTAAGAGCTTTTGTTACGTTTTGATTTGATTTGTTTTATTTATATCTTCATTTTACTTGCAATGTCTTTATCATTTTTATTGAAGTTGGATTATAGGAAAAAAGAAAGGAGAGAAATGGGGAAACTATAAAAAGTGAAATGACTCAGGGAATAGAAAGTGAAAGAAAGGTATTAGCAGATAAGGGAAAAATAAATGAATCATGGAGCTTACCCATCCATGTCTCTCGTTTTGCATCAGGATTTGATAAAGCAAAGACAAACAGTTGTCATGAGTTAGGTATTTTTATTTAAAATCCCATTGGTCCATAAATGAACCTCTATTAGACATTCTATTTAAGTTAAGATAATGAGGATGGTAAATATATGTGTCAACACCCAACATCCTGCTATCCATACGGTTCCATGAAGGACCCATATTCTAACAAAACTGACTCTACCAAACTAGTACAACTCAAGTCTCCATTTCAGTGGCTGAGTATCTTAACATGAATAGACTCATTGATTCATTTTTCATGTACCAGGCACTGTTCAACAGAAAAGGGAATCATCAGTGAACAAACAAGGTTTATGTCCTTATGGAGCTTAATTTTAGTGGGTGAAGACAGGCTATAATAAATAAACAGTTTAGAATATGTTAGAGGGAGACAATTTCTACAGGTTAAAAAAAAAGAAGTAATGGTGACCAGTCATGCTGGGGCAGGAGGTGAGTTGGAGTATGAAATGCAGATTGCAGTATCAAACGGGATGTTCAGAAAGTGATATTTGAGTAGATTTGAAGGTTACAAAATTGCTAGTCAAGAAATCTGGAGAAGAACTTACCAGAGTTACAGCTAAAGAAAAAGCTCTAAAGTAAGAGCGTGCTGGCTTCCTCCATGTAACTGATTCAGAGTAAAATAATGGGAGAATAGTAGACAAGGAGGCTAGAGAGATAACAGAGAGTCAGGTTATGTAGGGACTTGTAAGCCATATTAAGGACTTAAGCTTTTACTTTGATTGAATGGAAATACTTAGCCAGAGTTTTAGCAGAAAACTAACATCATATGACTTACGTTAAAAAGGATCACGCTGGCTGCTGTGTATAAAATAGACTGTAGAAGGAAAAGGTAGAAGCGGAGAAGCTTATTATGAAACTATTGTAGTGATCCAGACAAAAAGCAATGGTAGGCTCAGTCCTGTGTGCAAGTATCAAAGCTAAGGAGAATTGATGTGATTATTTGATATACATTGAAAAAAAAAGCTGAAAGGTGAGCTACATATAGAATAGTAAAAGAAGAATAGTCAAACATAACCCAAGAGTTGTTGGCTTTGATTTTTTTTTTAATTTTGAGTAACAGGAAGGATGAGGGATATAAATTGAGAACCAGGTTTTGAAGGAGAGAGTAGCATGATTTGGCAGCCTGAAAGGGGAAAGATATTTCAGGTAGTTAACAAGTGAAATAGCTCAAATCATTGATCAGAGCATTAGGTGAGGCTTAAGTGGACACAGCAGTTTTTTTAAAGGACCAATTTGTCACTGCATGGCAACTCACACTATACCCGGTTTTAAATTTATTTATACTCTACTTCTAAAATTGAAGTAAAACTGAATACCTAAAAAGCAGACACTATGAAAACAACGAAAAAGACAGGAATCAAGTTTTTTAAAAGAATAGTCAATAATGGAGGTAATAACCAAATTTTCTGCCACAAATACTTAAATTGTCCCAAGACTGCTGCTGTGAGCAGTTTTGCCACGTGCTTTCTCTAGCTCAGTTATTGGCCCCTCCTTTGTTTTGCCTGCTTGCTAATAAACCTTTATGTTTAGCCAAATTTTATGTCCTTTCCACATGGTAGACATGGGGTTAGGAAGAGGCTGGACATGGTTTCCTTTTAATTCCAGTCACCACCAGAGGCCAGCAGTACTTCCCTGAACATTGTTAATCAGCCCAATTGTAAAGTGAGTGCCCAACAGACACAGCGAATTGAAACAACATATAGACAAATAGAGTTGAAAGTTCGGCATTTTCTTCTGAAGGCTTAGTGACTGCCCTTTCTGTTGGTTACCCAGCTGATCTCTTTGTTTCTTCCTGTCATCATGTGAGGTCAACAGCTGCAAAGCAACCTCTACACTTTTCAAGTTGATTTTAAGAAAAACCAAACCATGGTCCCAAACTAGATATAGGTCCTCATTCCTAGAAATGTAATTCATTTTGTGAAGAGATAGGAGGAAGACAAAAGTGTAGGTCTCAGAGAGTTGGGATGTTAAGGCGCTGATGGTGTAAAAGTGGGGGAATAGGGCTTCCCTGGTGGTGCAGTGGTTGAGAGTCCGCCTGCCGATGCAGGGAACACGGGTTCGTGCCCCAGTCCGGGAAGATCCCACATGCCGTAGAGCGGCTGGGCCCGTGAGCCACAGCCGCTGAGCCTGTGCATCCGGAGCCTGTGCTCTGCAACGGGAGAGGCCACAACAGTGAGAGACCCACGTACGCAAAAAAAAAAAAAAAAAAAAAAGTGAGGGAATAAAACCCACTACCCACTGAAACAAAGACCAACACTCTCAGCGACATTTTTGAGCCCCTACTCTGTAAGAGGGAACTCATTTAGATACCAGAGAGACCAAACATCTGAAACATAGCTCAGAGCCTTTAAGGGAGATAACAGAAATGTTAACAGGAACACAAAAAATGAGAAGTTAAAGGTTTGAGAGACCAAACAGAGAAACCTTTTAGGATTATATTTGCCTTTCTTTGTCCCTTTCAACTAGAGAGCATTGTATTTCCTCTGGGGAACAGAGATGACAGTAAAGACTTCATTTGATTTGAGCTATTAAAAAGGACAGAGCTGATTAAAATGAGGGTTTGAGTTGCCAAAAAGCTCTCTTCAACCCTCAACTCCTCCCAGCCTGTTTTAGAGCGCTCTGTTCTTTCTGTCCTATTTTCCATCAGTATTTCTTCATACAAATAATAGGCTGAGCTCTAAATATAATTTTAAAATAAATGAGTGAGAGGTCAGGGGACAAAAAACTGATTGTCAACCAACAGGTTGTGTCTTTTCCCTGAGAAATCACTCTTGCAAGGAAGAACAACAATAACAACAAAATAGGCCCTTTTAAAAATCACAATTTGAGGTAAGAAATGTTTCCATTTAACTTTGGTTGGAATGAGCTCTGACTTGTTTGTACTGTCTGGGGTCAATTCCATACATTTTTAATTTAATAGCACATCCCTGTGACTACATTACCTTGCTTTTTAATACAATTTTATTTTCTGGACTTGAGTATTTGGAACCAGAAACTTAAAGGGTTGTGTTGCTAAGAGACCAAGTCTTAGGTTGAAAGACAACGAGGATTCTCTTCACACATCTGTTGCTGACTATGTAGGACATTGTGGAAACCACTTATACCTTATGCACATCCACTTGTTCAAAAACATTATCTTTTTATCAACTTTTCTGCTAAAGGATCAAATATAAAATCCTACTGTAGAGCAGGGAATTAAAGAAAGTTATTAGTAAGAAGAAATAAATTGGTTTTAAAAATTCTAAGGTTATTTTATCTGTGGCATTGTGAGCCACATACCCTGAAGCCTTCCTCTGTGTTTTAGTTTAACAGCTTTATTAAGATATAATTCACATACTACCGAATAACTCACTGACCCCTAGGCAACCACCAATACACTTTCTGTCTTTATAGATTTGTCTGTTCTGGAAATTTCCTATTAATTGACTCATACAATATATGATCCTTAGTGACTAGCTTCTTTTGCTTAGCAAAAGGTTCATCCATGTTGTCACATGTACTTCATTTATTTTTATTGTTGAACAATATTCCATTGTATGAATATATCATATTTTTTCTATCCATTCATCACCGAAATATTGGGTCGTTTCCATCTTAGGTTAGTATGAACAATGCTGTTATGGACATTTGTTTGCAAGTTTTTATGTGGCCATATCTTTTCATTTCTCATGGGTAAATATCTAGCATTGGAATTACCAGATAACATGGTAAATCTAAGTTTACCTGTTAGAGGAACTGCCAGACTGTTTTCCAAAGCCACTGTACTATTTACATTCCTATAGGCCTTGTATGAGAGTTCCAATTTCTCCACATCCTGTCCAACACTTGTTATTATCTGGGTTTTTTTGTTGGTTTGTTGGTTTGTTTGTTTTGTGGTACGCGGGCCTCTCACTGTTGTGGCCTCTCCCATCGCGGAGCACAGGCTCTGGACGCGCAAGCTCAGCGGCCATGGCTCACGGGCCCAGCCGCTCCGTGGCATGTGGGATCTTCCCGGACCGGGGCACGAACCCACGTCCCCTGCATCGGCAGGCGGACTCTCAACCACTGCGCCATCAGGGAAGCCCCTGTTTTTTAATTTTATTTTATTATAGCCACCCCAGTGGATGTGAAGTGTTATCTCATGGGGGTTTTGGTTTGCATTTCCCTGATGGCTGATAATGTTGAGCATCTTTTTATATTTTCTTTGGAGAAATTCTATTCAGATCCTTTCACTCATTTTAAATTCATTTCTGTGTCTTTTTAGTC
Source organism: Mesoplodon densirostris (assembly GCF_025265405.1). Taxonomy (NCBI): domain Eukaryota; kingdom Metazoa; phylum Chordata; class Mammalia; order Artiodactyla; family Ziphiidae; genus Mesoplodon; species Mesoplodon densirostris. The sequence goes on from NC_082668.1 coordinate 28,480,151, forward strand.
TTGAGTTGCAATAGTTACTCTGTGTTTTTACAAGTATCCAAGTCCTGTTACTCCTGATACAGTTGATTTTACTTGATGAAAGTATCCACTTGCTCCCAGACCACCTTCTCTTGCCTATGCCTTTTCCAGCAAAAGTTCCTCAATTTGTAAACCAAGGTTTTCACTGCAAATTTAAGCTGAGGTTTCAGTCTAAGCAAAAATGTATTTCTAGAGATGAATAAACTCACTTTATATTGTCAGAAAATAAAAGCTGTTTAGCCTGTTACACTTCCCTTATTTGCAGTAGATGCTGCAGAGCTTGGAGACCATTACTTCACTGCCCCAAAGTGCTTTTGAGCACTTTAGCTGAGATCTGCTCAACTAAAGTGCGTTTTGTTTATTTGAAATGCGATTTGGTTTGTTTTAGACATAAATGCCTCTTTCCCTGTATACTTTAATCTCTAAATCGTCTCAATCCCTTTCAGAAACAGACATGACAAATCTTTGATATAAAAATGCTGGGAGATGTGGAAAATGTACTTAAAGTTCTTATCTTTTAAAGAAAAAAGTCACTTTTTCTTCCCTTTGTGCCATAGAAAATGAGCAGTAACCTTGAGACTGAAGTCTAAAACTACCTGTGGTGTATTAAATCATAAAGGTCTAAGTGTCTTCACCAACAAAAAGGAAGCCGTAAAGTCTTTCTGAATGTGAGAAGGTTGAGAGTAGAGGGAGATTTTGAATTGATGAAAGTGAGATACAGTAAATTCTATCATTTATAGTGACCTGGGACTGCCTTTCTCCTCATTACCTACTTTTGTTATGTGGAGGTATCACATAGTATCCATTCTTTTCCTGCCCCATAGGTAAGGCCTAGGGGACCTTCAGATTAGATACAGATTTTTTTTTCAGATAGACACCCTTCCTTTCCTTTCAACAATCATGTATTTAATACCACCTCTTCCAGTTCCCACTTTCCTCACCAAGTTATTTTGGATTATTAGTTTATTCTGCAATTCTACCACTCAGGAATATTTTCATTTTTAAAGAATATTCTTAAAGAGGAAAGAGCTTTCATAACCATAAGAATGCATTTCTCCCAGTGGTCTAGTATTCTTCCTGGAAAATGTTTGTTGATTTATTAAACATTTTAATATTTTTCTGAAGATGGTAGTGTAGCCTTAAAAAAATATGCACAACATGAGAGTTGTGACTTAAGTTTTATTTGGGGCAAAATGAGGACTATAGCCCTGGAGAAAGCATCTCAGATAGCTCTGAGAATCTCCTCCAAAGAGGTAGGGGGGAAGGTCAGTATATATGTGATTCTGGTGAAGGGGGAATACATGAAATCAAGTACACATTTTTTGCAGTTTTCTGCTAGTCACAAGGAGCAGATGTCACAAGGAAGGATTTTAGTGCTTTTCTAGATATGAGGAAATACAAGAGCTGGGCTCATAAAATGGGCTTCTGAAAGTTTCTAACTATCTGAAGACCTGTTCTGCCACTTTTTCCCAGAGCACAGAGTGCCTCATCTCTGTTCTCCACCCTGAACTCCTTTCAGGGGGTGTTGAAAGTCAGCAGCTGCAGAAGCTTATGATTTAATCCTTGTAGAGGTAGATGGCAAGAGCCAATGGCAAGTGCCAATTTGTAGTTGACAATAGCAAGTATTTTTTGTAGTCCCACTCAAATCAGAGGGAAAATATTCTGCAATTGTTTGCATACATAAGTTTTTCTTAACCTCAATTTTTTAATCAAAAGCTGTATTGCCCAATTTAATCACTCACCTAATTTGTCCCCCTTAGTCATCAGTACTGATGAATAAGTCAGTTCTACATTCAACAGGAAATTTATTATCTTGGACAATTATCAAAAAAGAAATGTCAAATGTTATAGCAGAGTTTCAAAAAAAAAATTCCAAAAATACTTCTGAACCATAGAAATGTAAATAACTTCCCAGCAGGACTATTTGAAAAATCCAGCATTAATATCAGTGTAACTATTTGAAAAAATACGTCATGTTATTATACAAATAAAAGTTTTTACAGGTATCAACTTTTGTTATTTTCCTAACATAGAACATGGACTATTTGTGCTTGGCCTGAGACAAGTGGAAACACAGCACAGTGGTTATGACCAAGATGATCTCTTATTTTCTCCAGATTGTCTCATGGCCTCTTGGAAAACAAAGTGCCTCTTGGAAACCAATCTGCTATGCTCTCTGCTTGAATTGAGTAAAGGAAGGAAGTCTAGGAGAGGTTCTCCACTGGCTGTAAATTTTAAAAGCGAAAAGATATGTTGCCCATTTCTTCACATTGGTTTATGTTCCTGATTGAAGATTTATTTATTTTTAAGGAATGGGCTTCTGGCCTTTTCAAATCTTGCAAACTTTTTGAAAAATGACTGCCATCATTAGACTGTCGATCACAGGCTCAAAAAGTGGAAACTCAACCAGAAATATATCAAAACTATTATGTTTTAGAGGCTTAACTTTCATGTAAGATGCTTTCAGTGGCAAGGAACAGAGAATTCAATCTAAAATGGCATAAGAAAACAAGGGGAATCATTGGTTTAGTGTAGACACCAGAGCTTGGTTCATTCTCATTCATATCCAGTGAGGAATCGAAAGAAAGTTCAGTTCCCCAAAAATTTCAGTTTGCAGACTGAAGCTCTTTGACCATAATGGGCTGGACTTTATTACGTGCCCAAATCCATTCCTCCTAGTGTCTGGGATTTGGAAAAATATAATTGGATTAAACTCATGAGGGCCTTCTCAGGAGCTTAAGATAGAAGCGGTTTTTCCCTTTCTCAGATACAATGCTTTGGGCTCCATGTAATAGAAACTCCACCTCAAATTAGCTTAAACTATATTTAGTATCTCCCATAGTAGGAAGTTCAGAGAGGGAAGTCTCCAAGTATGGTTAAAATAAGACTCCAGCTTCTCTGCAGTTTCCTTGGCTCTGCCTGTCTCCATGCATTGGCTTTCTTAAGATGGGATAGTTTCTGGACTTTTCAAGTACTATAAACCTACCCATGAAGTTTCAAGACAGCTAAAATAGCCACTCGGATGACCCAGCAGGACAAAGAAAAAGGTTTTACTCCAAAAATAGAATAACATTAACTCAAGATTTAGTATGTTTGCACCAGTTCAGGTCATATGTCAACTTTCATCTGGTATCATTCACCAGGAGAATACCATGATCTGTCTGGCTGAAAGCTGAGTTCCGTCATTGGATAGGCAGGCAGGATTATCACAATTGGTCTAGGACTAGTAACCACTTTTGAGCTGGAGGTGGGATCACCTTCCCTGAGAATCACAGAGCACGTGGAGAAGCCTGAACACTTGAACAGGGTTCACATTTTGTAAGGAGGAGGAAGGAGATAATAGAGGAAGATATTCAGCCATCAGTGGTCAGGACACACCCACATTCAGAAAGGAAGAGACAGTAGTTGATGAGGAATACAGAGATAAATTATTCTTGTGACAATGCTGTTTTCTTCTTCTAACATTTGACTGATAATATGCATAAAACTTGCCTGAATAAAATATGGTAACTCAGGAGTACCACTCTAGAAACAATCAGATTTCAATTACAAAAAATATTCAGAGGGACCACCACTTACCTGGTTTCAGTTCTGGATAGAATTTGAGGACCCTGATGATGTTCAGTGATTTTTTTTGTTTAGAGTTCCAAAAACTCCTGAATAAATTTCCAAGTTCTCTGCATTCAGTCAACACTGATGCCCAGAGAGAGACCAACTCCTTTCACTGGATAAGCATTCTTTTATTCGTAACTTATTTCCTGGTTCCTAAAAGAGAAATTTCCATTTCACACTAGCCCTTGTGCATCACAATGCATTGACTGGCAATAATAGCATCTGCAGCAAAGGAGACAAAACAACTCAGAAGTTTGTTTCTCAGATCAGAGCAGATTTCATTTCAGCCATCACCACCCTCTTCCTGGGCCCCTCCCTTTCTCCATTGATCAGCTTCCTTTCTGAACAAAGGAAGAACAGGACCAGCATAAGTGAAACTTTATAAATGGATGATAAATCCTGATTGTACTTTGAGAATACTTTACAGGCTGAAATAACTTACTAATGGAGTTAAAATAGGAAGACATTGTGCGTAATCCTATCAATATGTAATAGAGACATACTGGAATTCAGAGAACCAAGATTTTCTGTTCTAAGTTTTTTATTATTATTATTTTGTTATTTAGTGATGGCAACTCATCAGGTAAAACCAATCCAATAGTGGAAAGATTAGATTGTTATATTTCTTAAATCTAATATAGTCAGCTATTAATCTCAAATACAGTCCTTTTAAATTAAGAAAAGAATGAAAATCAAACTAGCATTTATTACATGCTAGCTACTTGACTAGACAGTTTGTCTCACTTTTCTCAATATCCTCACTTGACTGATGAGTAAATGGAAGGCTCTGAAATCCATGATTTACCTAATGCCTTCAACATAGAAAATGTCCCACTGTGAACCACCAGGTAGACAGAGCAATGGATTTCAATGAGGAAAAGAAAAGACACATACTGTTACTAAACACCCAGTCTGGCTCTGTGCAAGGCAAATCCATACAATATCTCACTCCCTCCATTTAGCAGACAAAAAAATCATGACTCTGAAAGGTTTATGATATGCCCAAAGCCACAGGTCTGTGCATGGAGGAGCAAGAAGCTCAAGTCAGGGGCTTCTGACCCCAAGGTCATTCTCACTTCACTATATCATGTGACAACTTGTGCTGAAGCACAGCAGACTAATATTGAGGTATTCTTCCAAGAGCTGAGCTGTTAGTAGTTGGGAATACCAGTTTTAACAGATATAAAACACATAGGCACAATTAAAGACAAAGACATAGGAAAGGCGTAGCTTTTCACATCAGTTGAGGGATGTGTGATGTCTTTTCCTCCACTAATGACTGTTCTGAGGACAGCATGTCTGTAGTCAGAGTTTCTGAAAAGGTAGTTTTGAAAATGCTTCACTGCCTTCCTTTTTCACAAAGTTGAAATATAAACTACAAAATAGTAAATAAACTCTGAATCTTGCTGACAAATCTACTCGTTCTGCATGCTCCTTTTTCCCTCTCTAATTTGATATTATAATCGATTTGGCTAACGTCTGACATAAACTTGTGAGTGAACATAATCCATACATATATATCACAAGTGAGCCTCTTGTGTGAAATGTACATTGCTTGTCACGTTGAGCTATTATTAATGTATATTTGTTAGGAATCAAATATTTCAGTTTCTCTTTTCCCATTTAATTATTAAGTATGACATTCAGCTCCTCTATTGTCTAGGGTAAAGGGTTTATCATGAAATCAATCAGTGCACATAACTCTTGCGAAAGTAACTCTTTACCTCTGAAGTGCCATAGACAATTTATCACCTCATTATTTAGTCTTTTATCAAAATTCTAGTTTCCTTGACTGGAGAACTCCTTCGGTCAGTCAACCTGACAACATCTTTCTCTATGGCTACAAATGTGGCAGGGTAAAAATAATTGCATGTCAGAACAAACATCCTGGAAACTTTCCATTGGTCTCATCTTGTTAAAAAAAAAGTACTTGAACTGAGTATTGAAAACCAGCACCTGATTTAAAACAGAAAAAATTTCCCTTTTTGATATGTCTTTTTCTTTGCCTTTAATCTATTAGCATTTTGTTCACAAAGAACAGCATACAATATTCAGGTTTTCTGCTGCACATGTTAATAAATAGTTCATAGATTATCCAAATTCTCTAGGTTTTATTTTTCAAATTCCACAAAACGCTACTCTCATCGAGCTATTTGACAAATATTTTTAAGTGTTTCTGCAAAATATCAAGACTTGCATCCTGAAGGGAAAATCTCTCCTTTGAATTACTCTATAACTGAAATTCGGGACTTTACTGTCATCCCATATTTGGAGCAAGAATTTATTCTTTGTACCTAGCAAAAGCCCATGGATGCGTCAGGACTATTAATAAGGCAGGAAGCATCCCTCTTATTTTATTATCCTTCCTCCAGGACCATATATACATCCTTTAAATTTCAGGGATTATCAAATTGAACTCCATCTTATTTGATTTGTTTTAATAGTTGAAAAAGTAGAGTAAACACATAGATGGAAAAGAAAATCCCTGTGTATGAATGAGACCTGGTGTCCTCTTGCTGAACATTTGCAATCGGAACTCTATGCACAACACCCTACATAACCTTTTTAAAAAAGAATTGTACAGCCTGTATTCAGCTGTAATTCCTCTTGACATTCCAGCATTTGATAACAGTGGCTTCCAGAACATTCAACTATTCTTTCTCACTTTCCATTGTACTTATCATTTTGTATCTCTTCAGCAGTTTCCTGTCTTTTTCTCATCATTACATCTTTTTTTTTCAGTTTTTTTAATTAGTTTCTGCTTTATAACAAAGTGAATCAGTCATACATATACATCTGTTCCCACATCCCTTCCCTCATGCATCTCCCTCCCTCCCATCCTCCCCATCCCACCCCTCCAGGCGGTCACAAAGCACCGAGCACTGATCTCCCTGTGCTCTGCGGCTGCTTCCCACTATCTATCTACCTTACGTTTGGTAGTGTATATATGTCCATGCCTCTCTTTCGCTTTGTCACAGCTTACCCTTCCCCCTCCCCATATCCTCAAGTACATTCTCAAGTAGGTCTGTGTCTTTATTCCCGTTTTACCCCTAGGTTCTTCATGACTTTTTTAAAAATTCCATATATATGTGTTAGCATACAGTATTTGTCTTTCTCCTTCTGACTTACTTCACTCTGCATGACAGACTCTAGGTCTATCCACCTCATTACAAATAGCTCAGTTTTGTTTCTTTTTATGGCTGAGTAATATTCCATTGTATATATGTGCCACATCTTCTTTATCCATTCATCCGATGATGGACACTTAGGTTGTTTCCAGCTCCGGGCTATTGTGAATAGAGCTGCAATGAACATTTTGGTACATGTCTCTTTTTGAATTATGGTTTTCTCAGGGTATATGCCTAGTAGTGGGATTGCTGGGTCATATGGTAGTTCTATTTTTAGTTTTTTAAGGAACCTCCATACTGTTCTCCATAGTGGCTGTACCAATTCACATTCCCACCAGCAGTGCAAGAGTGTTCCCTTTTCTCCACACCCTCTCCAGCATTTATTGTTTCTAGATTTCTTGATGATGGCCATTCTGACAGGTGTGAGATGATATCTCATTGTAGTTTTGATTTGCATTTCTCTAACGATTAATGATGTTGAGCATTCTTTCATGTGTTTGTTGGCAGTCTGTATATCTTCTTTGGAGAAATGCCTATTGAAGTCTTCTGCCCATTTTTGGATTGGGTTGTTTGTTTTTTTGCTATTGAGCTGCATGAGCTGTTTATAAATTTTGGAGATTAATCCTTTGTCAGTTGCTTCATTTGCAAATATTTTCTCCCATTCTGAGGGTTGTCTTTTGGTCTTGTTTATGGTTTCCTTTGCTGTGCAAAAGCTTTGAAGTTTCATTAGGTCCCATTTGTTTATCTTTGTTTTTATTTCCATTTCTCTAGGAGGTGGGTCCAAAAGGATCTTGCTGTGATTTATGTCATAGAGTGTTCTGCCTATGTTGTCCTCTAAGAGTTTGATAGTTTCTGGCCTTACATTTAGGTCTTTAATCCATTTTGAGCTTATTTTTGTGTATGGTGTTAGGGAATGATCTAATCTCATACTTTTACATGTCCCTGTCCAGTTTTCCCAGCACCACTTATTGAAGAGACTGTCCTTTCTCCACTGTACATTCCTGCCTCCTTTATCAAAGATAAGTTGACCATATGTGCGTGGGTTTATCTCTGGGTTTTCTATCCTGTTCCATTGATCTATCTTTCTGTTTTTGTGCCAGTACCACACTGTCTTGATTACTGTAGCTTTGTAGTATAGTCTGAAGTCAGGGAGCCTGATTCCTCCAGCTCCGTTTTTCATTCTCAAGATTGCTTTGGCTATTCGGGGTCTTTTGTTTTTCCAAACAAATTTTGAAATTTTTTGTTCTAGTTCTGTGAAAAATGCCAGTGGTAGTTTGATAGGGATTGCATTGAATCTGTAGCTTGCTTTGGGTAGTAGAGTCATTTTCACAATATTGATTCTTCCAATCCAAGAACATGGTATATCTCTCCATCTATTTGTATCATCTTTAATTTCTTTCATCAGTGTCTTATAATTTTCTGCATACAGGTCTTTTGTCTCCTTAGGTAGGTTTATTCCTAGATATTTTATTCTTTTTGTTGCAATGGTAAATGGGAGTGTTTTCTTGATTTCATTTTCAGATTTTTCATCATTAGTGTATAGGAATGCCAGAGATGTCTGTGCATTAATTTTGTATCCTGCTACTTTACCAGATTCATTGATTAGCGCTAGTAGTTTTCTGGTAGCATCTTTAGGATTCTCTATGTATAGTATCATGTCATCTGCAACCAGTGACAGCTTTACTTCTTCTTTTCCAATTTGGATTCCTTTTATTTCCTTTTCTTCTCTGATTGCTGTGGCTAAAACTTCCAAAACTAGGTTGAATAAGACTGGTGAGAGTGGGCAGCCTTGTCTTGTTCCTGATCTTAGTGGAAGTGCTTTCAGTTTTTCACCATTGAGGACAATGTTGGATGTGGGTTTGTCGTATATGGCCTTTATTATGTTGAGGAAAGTTCCCTCTATGCCTACTTTCTGCAGGGTTTTTATCATAAATGGGTGTTGAATTTTGTCGAAAGCTTTCTCTGCATCTATTGAGATGATCAGATGGTTTTTCTCCTTCAACTTGTTAATATGGTGTATCACGTTGATTGATTTGCGTATATTGAAGAATCCTTGCATTCCTGGAATAAACCCCACTTGATCATGGTGTATGATCCTTTTAATGTGCTGTTGGATTCTGTTTGCTAGTATTTTGTTGAGGATTTTTGCATCTATGTTCATCAGTGATATTGGCCTGTAGTTTTCTTTCTTTGTGACATCCTTGTCTGGTTTTGATATCAAGGTGATGGTGGCCTCATAGAATGAGTTTGGGAATGTTCCTTCCTCTGATATTGTTTGGAAGAGTTTGAGAAGGATGGTTGTTAGCTCTTCTCTAAATGTTTGATAGAATTCGCCGGTGGAGCCATCTGGTCCTGGGCTCTTGTTTGTTGGAAGATTTTTAATCACAGTTTCAATTTCAGTGCTTGTGATTGGTCTATTCATATTTTCTATTTCTTCCTGATTCAGTCTTGGCAGGTTGTGCATTTCTAAGAATTTGTCCATTTCTTCCAGGTTGTCCATTTTATTGGCATAGAGTTGCTTGTAGTAATCTCTCATGATCTTTTGTATTTCTGCAGTGTCAGTTGTTACTTCTCCTTTTTCATTTCTAATTCTATTGATTTGAGTCTTCTCCCTTCTTTTCTTGATGAGTCTGGCTAATGAGTTATCAATTTTGTTTATCTTCTCAAAGAACCAGCTTTTAGTTTGGTTGATCTTTGCTATCGTTTCCTTCATTTCTTTTTCACTTATTTCTGATTTGATCTTTATGATTTCTTTCCTTCTGCTAACTTCGGGGGTTTTTTGTTCTTCTTTCTCTAATTGCTTTAGGTGCAGGGTCAGGTTGTTTACTCGAGATGTTTCCTGTTTCTTAAGGTGGGATTGTATTGCTATAAACTTCCCCCTTAGAACTGCTTTTGCTGCGTCCCATAGGTTTTGGGTCGTCGTGTCTCCATTGTCATTTGTTTCTAGGTATTTTTTTATGTCCTCTTTGATTTCATCAGTGATCACTTCGTTATTGAGTAGTGTATTGTTTAGCCTCCATGTGTTTGTATTTTTTACAGATCTTTTCCTGTAATTGATGTCTAGTCTCATAGCATTGTGGTCGGAAAAGATATTCGATACAATTTCAATTTTCTTAAATTTACCAAGGCTTGATTTGTGACCCAACATATGAGCTATCCTGGAGAATGTTCCATGAGCACTTGAGAAAAATGTGTATTCTGTTGTTTTTGGATGGAATGTCCTATAAATATCAACTAAGTCCATCTTGTGTAATGTATCATTTAAAGCTTGTGTTTCCTTATTTATTTTCATTTTGGATGATCTGTCTATTGGTGAAAGTGGGGTGTTAAAGTCCCCTACTATGATTGTGTTACTGTCGATTTCCCCTTTTATGGCTGTTAGTATTTGCCTTATGTATTGAGGTGCTCCTATGTTGGGTGCATAAATATTTACAATTGTTATATCTTCTTCTTGGATCGATCCCTTTATCGTTATGTAGTGTCCTTCTTTGTCTCTTCTAATAGTCTTTATTTTAAAGTCTATTTTGTCTGATATAAGAATTGCTACTCCAGCTATCTTTTGCTTTCCATTTGCATGGAATATCTTTTTCCATCCCCTTACTTTCAATCTGTATGTGTCTCTAGGTCTGAAGTGGGTCTCTTGTAGACAGCATATATATGGGTCTTGTTTTTGTATCCATTCAGCCAATCTGTGTCTTTTGGTGGGAGCATTTAGTCCATTTACATTTAAGGTAATTATTGATATGTATGTTCCTATTCCCATTTCCTTAATTGCTTTTGGTTCGTTATTGTAGGTATATTCCTTCTGTTGTGTTTCTTACCTAGAGAAGTTCCTTTAGCATTTGTTGTAAAGCTGGTTTGGTGGTGCTGAACTCTCTCAGCTTTTGCTTGTCTGTAAATGCTTTAATTTCTCCATCAAATCTGAATGAGATCCTTGCTGGGTAGAGTAATCTTGGGTGAAGGTTTTTCTCCTTCATCACTTTAATTATGTCCTGCCACTCCCTTCTGGCTTGTAGAGTTTCTGCTGAGGGATCAGCTGTTAACCTGATGGGGATTCCCTTGTGTGTTATTTGTTGCTTTTCCCTTGCTGCTTTTAATATGATTTCTTTGTGTTTAATTTTTGACAGTTTGATTAATATGTGTCTTGGCGTATTTCTCCTTCGATTTATTCTGTATGGGACTCTCTGTGCCTCCTGGACTTGATTAACTATTTCCTTTCCCATATTAGGGAAGTTTTCAACTATAATCTCTTCAAATATTTTCTCAGTCCCTTTCTTTTTCTCTTCTTCTTCTGGAACCCCTATAATTCGAATGTTGGTGTGTTTAATGTTGTCCCAGAGGTCTCTGAGACTGTCCTCTGTTCTTTTCATTCTTTTTTCTTTATTCTACTCTGCAGCAGTTATTTCCACTATTTTATCTTCCACCTCACTTATCCGTTCTTCTGCCTCAGTTATTCTGCTATTGATCCCATCTAGAGTATTTTTCATTTCATTTATTGTGTTTTTAATCGATGCTTGATTCATCTTTAGTTCTTCTAGGTCCTTGTTAACTGTTTCTTGCATTTTGTCTATTCTATTTCCAAGATTTTGGATCTTGGAAATAGAATCTTGGATCATCTTTACTATCATTATTCTGAATTCTTTTTCAGGTAGACTGCCTATTACCTCTTCATTTGTTAGGTCTCGTGGGTTTTTATCTTGCTCCTTCACCTGCTGTGTGTTTTTCTGTCTTCTCATTTTGCTTATGTTACTGTGTTTAGGGTCTCCTTTTTGCAGGCTGCAGATTCGTAGTTCCCGTTGTTTTTGGTGTCTGTCCCCAGTGGCTAAGGTTGTTTCAGTAGGTTGTGTATGCTTCCTGGTGGGGGGGACTAATGCCTGTGTTCTGGTGGTTGAGGCTGGATCTTGTCTTTCTGGTGGACAGGTCCACGTCTGGTGGTGTGTTTTGGGGTGCCTGTGGCCTTATTATGTTTTTAGGTAGCCTCTCTGCTAATGGGTGAGGTTGTGTTCCTGCCTTGCTAGTTGCTTGGCATAGGGTGACCAGCACTCTAGCTTGCTGGTCGTTGACTGAAGTTGGGTGCTGGTGTTGAGATGGAGATCTCTGGGAGATTTTCGCTGCTTGATATTATGTGGAGCTGGGAGGTCTCTTGTGGACCCGTGTCCTGTAGTTGGCTCTCCCAGTTCAGAGGCACAGCACTGACTCCTGGCTGCAGCACCAAGAGCCTTTCATCCACCCGGCTCAGAATAACAGGGAGAAAAAGTAGAAAGAAAGAATTAGTAGAAGAAAGAAAGAGAGAGGGAAAGAAAGGAAGAAGGGAAGGAAGGAAGGAAGGAAGGAAGAAAGAAAGGAGGGAGGAAGGATGGAAAGAAAGAAAGAAAGGAGGGAGGGAGGAATGAAAGCAAAAGGAAGAGTGAATGGAAGAAGGGAGGGAGGGAGGGAGGAAGGAAAGAAAGAAAGAAAGACAGGAGGGAGGGAGGGAAGAAGGAAAGAAAAAGAAAGTGGAAAGAAGAAGTGTGGGAGGGAGGGAGGAAAGAAAAAGAAAGAAGGAAACGAGGAGCGGAGGGATGGAGGGAGGAAGGGAAGGTAGGAAAAAAGAAAGAGCAGGTAAAGTAAAATAGAATAAAGTATGAAATATAGTAGCCTTATTAAAATTAAAAAGTAATTATTGAAAAAGAAACGGACAGATAGAACCCTGGGACATATGGTGGAAGCAAAGCTATACAGAGAGAATCTTACACAGAAGATTACACATACACATTCACAAAAAGAGAGCAGGGGGAAAAATCAAAAATCTTGCTCTCCAAGTCCACATCCTTAATTTGGGATAATTCGTTGTAAAAAGAGGAAAAGGGTGGAAAGTCTTAAATCTTGTCCTCAAAGTCCACTTCCTCAATTTGGGATGATTCGCTGTCCATTTATGCACTCCACAGACGCAGGGCACATCAAATGGACCGTGGAGCTTTAATCCGCTGCCTCCGAGGCTGCACAGAGAGATTTCCCTGTCTCTGCTCTCACAGCTCCCGGGTCTCAGCCTTGGACCTGGCCCCGCCTCTGCGCGTAGGTCGCTGGAGGGCGTCCGTTCTTCGCTCAGACAGGACGGGTTTAAAGGAGCCGCTGATTCGGGAACTCTGGCTCACTCAGGCAGAGGGGAGGGAGGGGCGCGCAGTGTGGGGCGGGCCTGCGGCGGCAGAGGCCGTCGTGACGTTGCAGCAGCCCGAGGCGCTCCGTGCGCTTTCCCGGGAAAGCAGTCCCTGGGTCCCGGGACCCCGGCAGTGGTGGGGTGCACAGGCCCCCCGGAAGGCGGGGCGGACAGTGACCCGCGCTCGCACACAGGCCCCGCGGCGGCGGCGGCAGCAGCAGCCCCAGCGTCCCACGCCCGTCTCCGAGGTCCGCGCCTTTAGCCGCGGCTCGCTCCTGTCTCCGGCGCTTCCCCAAGCAGCCCTCTTAATGCCCTCTCCTCGCGCACCAGGAAACAAAAGGGAAAAAAGTCTCTTGCCTCTTCGGCAGCTCCAGACCCTTTCCCCGGACTCCCTCCGGGCTAGCCATGGTGCACTAACCCCTTCAGGCTCTCTTCCTGCCGCCAGCCCCAGTCCTCTCCCTGCGTTCCGACTGAAAGCCGATACCCGAGCCTCAGCTCCCAGCCCCGCCCGCCCCAGCGGCCGAGCAGACAAGCCTCTGGGGCTGGTGTGTGCCTGTGGGCACCGAACCTCTGTGCCGGAATCTCTCCGCTTTGCCCTCCACACCCCTGTTGCTGCGCTCTCCTCCGCTACTCCGAAGCTTTCCCCCTCCGCCACCTGCAGTCTCTGCCCGCGAAGGGGCTTGTAGTGTGTGGAAACCTTTCCTCCTTCACGGCTCCCTCCCACTGGTGCAGGTCCCGTCCCTATCCTATTGTCGCTGTTTATTCTTTTTTTCTTTTGCCCTACCCAGGTATGTGGGGAGTTTCTTGCCTTTTGGGGGTCTGAGGTCTTCTGTCAGCGTTCAGTAGGTGTTCTGTAGGAGTTGTTCCACGTGTAGATGAATTTCTGATGTATCTGTGGGGAGGAAGGTGATCTCCGCGTCTTACTCTTCCGCCATCTTTGTACTGTCCATTACATCTCTTTAAAAATCTGGTTGTTCTAAATACTAGCATGTGATCTTGCTCAACAATGGTTAATGTATTGATTTGGCCAGAGTTGTTAAAGAGTCAAAGATGAATATTTTTAGCCAGTTATTTTTCAAGCTCTTTATAAAATCTATAACAATGACAACAGTGTTTGAAAAGTTAGGGGAGGGAAACATGGCAGCTTCCAGAATGAAAATGCTATAAATGAAGGGCCATCCCTGGACAGGGAGAGGGAGAGGAGGGAAAATTCGCTGAGGAAAGAAGGGACTTGTATCAGTAGAAGGGTGGGTAACTCACATGTGTTGTTGAAACTTCAAATTCAGTGTAGTTAATGGAACACCCATATGATGAGACAAGATGGGGACCCACTCCCCCACTGCCTCAGTCAGTGATAGGTGAAAATTATAATTTCACTGAGTATCTCCTCATAAGACAATGGATGTTCAATGACTAGGTAATACTTAAACATGTTCTCTGCCATCTCCTAATTTTTAGGATTTCATATAAATCAAGTTTCAGACTGAGCTGTATCTGCATACAAATTACAACTCACCTTTTTAGCCTGGGGGTCCGATCAATAGAATTATAAAAAGAGGCATAAATGTAATCTTAATTTTTCTAGTAACCAAATTAAAATAGTTAAAAGAAACAAGTAAAATCAATTTTAATAACATATTTTATTAAACCTAATATATCCAATATATTATCAGTTCAACATTAAATTAATTTGAAAAATATTCAGATATTTTGCTTTCTACTTTTCATACTAAGTCTTTGAAATCTGGTGTGTATTTTACACTTATGACACGTCTTCATTTGGACTTAGCCAAATGAAATCTAGCCAAATAGAGTCATGTGTTAGTGACTACTGTATTAGCACAGATCTAAATGTCCTTAGGGCTTCTTCAAATATTTTGTAATGTGCATGTGTGTTAGGGAAGTAATATGTTAAATAATCTGACTACTTTACTCCTTTAATATTTGGGATTTCGGGAACAACTTATTTCTTAGCTGCTAGATATGTATATATTTTCAAGTAGAAAATAATTTGCAGTGGTTCTTTCCTAATCATGGGCATTCAGCTCACCAAGAACTTATTTCAACAAGAGGTTGCCATTTTCACAATTAAGTCAAACCCCTTAGCTGGGAAGTAATTTGTATTTTCTCAATTATGTCTAAACATCTGAAATCGAGAAGTCTAGTATTTTCAATTAAAGAAAATCTGGTAGGGTAATAGAATACCTACTTAGATTTCATTTGATAAACTTCATCTTCCTGCAAAGAAATTTTTAATTCAATTAAATGATTAGTTCCCACATTACCTTTTTCTTTCTTGGTGCTCTGATTATTATCAAATGTTGATTCGTGAGCTAGAGGTAATAAAAATTGATCCAAGTCTGGTGACAGTATCAGCATAGCCAATAGTAGATTTAAGAACTTTGCATGATTGTATGTTATTTTCCTGATCACGTACCTTATGTCTTTACTTCTCTCCCACTGTGCTCATTTTTATCAGTGCACACTACCTGAATGCTTTGTACCTCCCTTAAGTAGAATGTTTGGAAGAGCCCTTTGGGCTGTTCATTAAGGTGGCACTTGATTCTTATACTTGTGCTCTGGATATGCATATATTCGTAAATCTATTCAGGCAGTCACATGTATTCACACCGAAGATGTGTCAGACACATCTGTCTCTATCTAACTCTGTCTCCCTCTGCAGTTTCACTTAACCATCTTACTGAATGCAAACTCCAAAAGGGAATTCTCCTAAGAAAAGGGTACTAAAAAGGTGACCAGCTGTTTCACCAGCAAGCTTACAGAACAGTTTCCTAGAAACTATTATATGATATGCAAAGCTAAAATGTGTAAGTGATTTTAAAATAATAACTCATTTAATCCACACCACAAACTTATGAAATGAAGAGTACTACTACACCGAGTTTTACAAATTAGGAAACTGAGGCACAGAAATGCTAAGTAACTTCCCTACCACCTAAAGCTAGTAAGTGGATGTGGACTCAGGCATTCTGGCTCCAGAGCCTGTCCTCTCAACTGCTACCCCACACCATCCTTTCCACTGACACTTGTAAGAAAATCCACATTATTCCCAGTTTTATTTTTGCTGAGCCCTTCCAAGGAGTCTGAAAGGAAAAGAGGACCACGTTACTGCATCAAACACACAGGAAATATTTTATTAGCTTTCAGGAAAAAGGGATAGAGTAAAATTATTTCAATAGAAATCCACGGCCCTCCTCAAGGAACCCACTCTGGCATCCAGGGCCCCCCAGTCGTGGTAGTGCCTGTAGTCCCCCGGCCTCAGTAGGTACTGCCGCCCCCGGTAGTTGGGCATCTCATAGAGGACCCACCAGCCCTCCAGCACGTGAAGGGAGCGGATCTCACTGAAGTGGAAGCGGTCGCGGAGCGAGGAGCAGTCTTCCGTGAGCTCCGCCATCCGGCCTCGGTAGTCCTCTCGCTCGTACATCCTCAGCCGGTGGGAGCTGGTCTGGGTTCAGCAATCAGCAGATGGGAAGAGTCAGAAAACCTAGGCTTTAACAACCAATCACTCACACCGCTGGGGGAATGGGCATTTTTTGGGTAATCTTTTCTATATCAAAGATGACAAATTAAAAATACAGCCAACACCAGAGCCACTGCGTACAGCTGGGTAGATTGTACACTGCAAAACTGAAGAGGGGGCCATTCACATAGATCAAGATATGCATGGTGCTCCATAGTTTTCTAGGGCCACCACCTACATGAATCATATTTAGTACTTACTCAGTACCATTCTTAAGTAACAATTTTTATATATAATTTTTGCTCTCTCCTTTATAGACTTACAGTGGTCTGGAACTCCCCTTGGCAGATATAAAAATAATTAGATATTAAAATAAAAAGGCAAATCTATCCCTGGCAAAAGGCATTATTTTAGAACTCCATAGCATTAAAAGAGGCTGGGAAGAGAGGAAGTCGAATTGCTTTCCCCGAAGTGAAGCACAGATGGTGGCAGTCCAGCCCGGGCAACTCCTTAATCCCTTCCTTTCTGCTTTGAATCCTGCTATTCTAAAATCCTGAAAAGCAAGAGTCATCGTAAAGATTAGGTTTCATTTCTCACCTCTAATATATGGTCTGGCAAAACACTTTTAGGTAATTAATAAAAATAGAAGCTCAAGATCATGAAGGAAGCTTGTCTAGATCAACAGATTATAAAACCTTTAGAAAAACATAAGGGCAGTCTGTCAGTCCTGGGAAAATCCTGTCTGTCTCTTCCTGAGCACTTGTTCTTTTATCTTCTTGTTCCTTCCCAGCAGGTACCCACTCAATTCCTTCTTCCTTCTTCTACCACTAAATCCTCGTTAGGAAAGTTTCTCATAAGCAATTCATTCTGAGGTATAAAAAACTGCTAATAAGATATCTTCCATGGTTTGCAAAAGACTCACATGTGCGTTATCTAATTTAATCTTCACAACAGCCTGACACACGTGGAGCAACCATTCTAAGTCTTTTCTTCTTTTAAGAGAAACTAATGACTAGAGCTTTCAGGCTGTAATCAGAGTCAGGGATGGAAAGTAAAAGCCCAGATTTCCAGGCTCCTAAGGCCAGTCTGGGTCCTAGCAAGGCTTTCAACCCTCTGAGGGGGTTTCAAATTTCCCCACAGTGGTACATTTTCCACAGGACTCTGTCATAGGCAAATTAAAGCCTCCCTAACTGTGGAATTCCAGGCTGCTCGGGCTTTACTTGGGTAGCAGTGGGTTTTGCAGGTGCTACTGGAATCACATTGTTGGTTATTTGTTTTGCCTAATCAAAAAGCAGGACTTGAGGGACCCATGATATTCATAATGGTTAATATTTGGAGGAGGGGTAGTTTGCCAGGTGCTGGGCAATCTCCTTTTGACCTCATCACAGCTCGATGAACCAACTGCCCTTATTAACCCTGCTTTACAGATGAGGAAGGAGAGAAGTAGCCCAGTAACTAGCCTAAAGGCACCTGGGTGGGAGAAGTTCACCTGTTGCTTATTCCTCAGCGGTGGCACAGACGCTCTAAACTAATGCCGTGCACCACTTTTGCCCAGTAGAGGTGAGTTTAATTTTAGCAAAGGAGAATACAATTTCAATTAAGAGCATTGCATCACTCAATTTTTCAGTGGAAAGAAACCTTAACGATATTAATAAAGGGAAAGAGAACCCGGTTAGAGCCAGCAAAAGAAGGCCACCGCCCTGAAGCCTGACCACTGCGTCTGGAGCACTGGTGTGACCCGAGGGCACGGCAGGCCCAGGGGAACCGGACTCACGTGGGGGATGAGGCGGCAGGAGCGGACGGAGTCGTTGAGGCCCATCCACTGCTGGTAGTCGGGGTAGTCGCCGCGCCGCAGGAAGTACTGGCAGCCGGAGTAGTTGGGCTGCTCGTAGAGCATCCAACAGCCGCTGTCCACCCGGATGGAGTTGCAGCGGCCGAAGCAGGGCTGCAGGTTGGAGTGGTCGCTGCTGCACTCATAGTGGCGGCCCTGGAAGCCCTGGTCCTCGTAGAAGGTGATCTGCAAGGAAGGGAAGGACAGGGCTCAGAGGCCTGGCCTCCAGCCCGGCTGCGGGCCCCTCCCGCCGGCGCGGGGCTCACCTTCCCCATGGCTGCTGGATGCGGGGATGCGAGTTCAGTGCGGTGGGGCGGGCGCGCGGGTCTATATAGCAGGAGGGCTGCTGCGTTAGCAGGAACGACACAAAAGGGGCCCCCGGGTGAGGAGGATTTCCTCTCTCTCTTCTATATAATGAGGGCGGGGGTGGGCGGGGGACTTATTGTATGTTTTCTCTTAGACTCTCCAGAGCTTTCGAACTGATGACCCGCGTAAAACTGTCACTTGGTGCCTCTGGGGCCTTTAAATGAAGCCTATTCAGGAGATTGGAGGTGAGCAAAAGCGCCTAACGGGGTTAATGCTTGTGATGAAATATTTTTTAACCTTTTTGAATTTCGAAATGATCTCTTTTTGAGGAACAACACCGGGTAGTGGCCGGGTCAGAGGTCAGGATGGGCTCCAGCGGGAGGCGTTAGATGAGAGAGCGTTTCCTTGGTGTGAGGATGTGGGACGTGGGAGGCACCTGCCTTCTCCGCAGGATGTCTGAAGGAGGATGGGATTCTCTAAGAGAACCTCCTACCAGCCTCCCCGCTGATGGGCGGGTGCAGCAGACAACACACCGGAGGAAAGGTGATGGGGGTGGGACCCCGAGGAAGCCCTGTTTAAGCACCTGGCTCGGCTCTGCTGCCTGCAGACTGGACCAGGGCCGCCTCCAGACCCAGCTGCTGCTTCCGGCCCACCGTCAGGAAGCCCGCAACTTTGGAGTTCATGAGGGGACCCATTGGTGGTTGTTAGTCACAGGTAAATTTCTATTTAATATTTTTGCTCAGTGCTAAGCTTATTTGTTTGGATCTAGCTACTGACAAATGCACGTCAACCTGCAGGTGCAACAAACTTTTAAAGGCCACCATTTTGCAAAGCTTCTGCCTTCTCTCCCTTCCCCAGCCCTGGGCAAACCCTGAGCACTCGCTAGTTAAGGCTCTGACTCCAGGGACTGCAGGCTTCCTCCCTGCCCTCAAAGTCCCCCTTTCCTCCCCTCACCCCCAGCAGCTCCTGGTGCCCTACTCTCTTTAGAGCAGGCTTTCTCAAGTTCTACGGTGACATTTCAGGCTGAAAAACTCTCTCTTGTGGGGGGCTGTTCTGTACATTGTCGGATATTTAACAACAACCTGTCCACTACCCACTAGGTGCCAGCAGCACCTGCTTCCTTCCTCCCCAAGTTATGATAACCAAAAGTGTGTTCAGATATTTCCAAAAGCCTCCATGGGGGACAAAATCAATCCCTGTTGAAAACCACTGATCTAAAAGTGCTGGCTGTATACCTGGCATTCTCACCAGCAGTTACCCCACTGCATTAATGAGATCATTTGCAGGCTGTGTTTGTGGAACTGCAGAAATTCCTCAGAGACGCTCTGGGGCCACTCAAAGAGCAAGGAGGAGGGAAAAAGGGAGTGTGCCTATCTTATCCCCTACTTTAACCAGAGCGTTTTCACTTGTACCTGTTTTATATAAAACCTTGTTTGAAAACAGGGTTTTATCATTAGATGATGATAATTAAAAAAAATAAATTTGAAGACCATTGGTTTAAAGTATTGTGATTCTCATAATGCCCTTCAAAATACAAATATTTTACCTACTAACCACAGTACATAATGAAATTGTGTTCCCTTTACAGATCAGTGTAGAGAAGTTTCCCAGGACAGCTTGCTAATTTCTTGTGAAAAGATCTTGAGAGAACAAAACACAGCCCTTATAAATCCTGATGTGACAGAGTCTGGAAACATTGGATCATGGCACTAGGCCAAAGAGAAAAAGAATGAGATGGATATCGCATGGAAAGTTCTGGATGACCAGAGAGTAGCCTGTGTACAGTGCACTGGGGAAGCGGGGCCGTGAAGAGCTGGCAAAGAGAATGCATTAAAACTGGGCTTTGACAAATTCACAAATTCACAATCTGGTCTAGAAGCTGCAGTTTGGGGCTCTAATCTTCATCTGAAGATTAACGTAGGGTTTTATTGGTTTGTTTGTTTTTTAGATCATTGAGGATTAGTACAGTTATTCATGATCCTTTTTTAATTTCACCATTACCCTCAATCTTCTAACCTGCTGAGTTTAGTGCTGAGTAGATTTCTTCTTAAGTAAAACTTTTCAGGAGACTGAAAATGGATAGCATCAATTTATATGAGTTAGGAAATCATGGGGAAAGATTTTAGTACTGTATGAACAGAAAAAGACAAGTAGTATAGAGACACTGGGCACAGAGTTTAGCTAGAATATAGTCTGTTCTTATCCTGTGTACTCCAAATGTGCTACTAAGGCATTTAAGATTTTCTTCGAAGCTCTTGGGGAAAAACAACAACAACAGTCTTTTAGAAAATAATGCAGGGTAAAGTGGGGAATTGAAGGACTGTCAAATAAAGCATGTAATACTAAGTATGTTGGCAAGAAAACGTGAAAAACTTGAATCATCAGAGTCTGTCTTCTAAAGATTTTCCCAAAATGATGTGGCAAACTTTCTTCCACTTGACTTATTATTTGAACATTTTGATCGATGTTTATTCTCCCAAGATATGTGTATCAACTAATGAATTTCCTAGTAATTGTATTCTTTCTTGAAGTATTTTTAAGGCATCCTGAGAATAAAATATTATTACTTAAAGCCAACAAATTATATTTTTACTCTAAATCATATACTATACCGTGAAGTTCTGCAACTGAGTTTGTTTCAATCAAAAGCAGCTGCAATTCCCTAACACTGGTCGCAGAAAGGTACCAAGGTTCTCAAGGGAGCTAAGTATATACATACAAAGCATTATTAGCCTAAGATATTAATCAGCTGAAGCAAAGGAAACTCTTTCCATCACAGTTGTCTTCTATCAAGGCCTTACAAACCAGCTGCCTATTTAGTGTGAGAATATTTGCTTTTTAAAAAAATATCTTTATTGGAGTATAATTGCTTTACAATGGTGTGTTAGTTTCTGCTTTATAACAAAGTGAATCAGCTATATACATACATATATCCCCATATCTCCTCCCTCTTGCTTCTCCCCCCTACCTTCCCTATCCCACCCCTCTAGCTGGTCACAAAGTACCTGATCTCCCTGTGCTATGCAGCTGCTTCCCACTAGCTATCTATTTTACATTTGGTAGTGTATATATGTCCATGCCACTCTCTCACTTCATCACAGCTTACCCTTCCCCCTCCCCATGTCCTCAAGCCCAATCTCTAGTAGGTCAGGGTCATTATTCCTGTCCTGCCCCTAGGTTCTTCAGAACCTTTTTTTTTTTTTTTTTAGATTCCATATATATGTGTTAGCATACAGTATTTGTTTTTCTGTTTCTGACTTACTTCACTCTGTATTACAGACTATAGGTCCATCTACCTCACTACAAATAACTCAATTCCATTTCTTCTTATGGCTGAGTTATATTCCATTATATATATGTGTCACTTCTTCTTTATCCATTCATCAGCAATGGACACTTAGGTTGCTTCCATGCCCTGGTTATTGTAAATAGAGCTTCAATGAACATTGCGGTACATGACTCTTTTTGAATTATGGTTTTCTCGGGGTATATGCCCAGTAATGAAATTGTTGGGTCGTATGGTAGTTCTATTTTTAGTTTTTTAAGGAACCTCCATACTGTTCTCCAGAGTGGCTGTATCAATTTACATTCCTACCAACAGTGCAAGAGGGTTTCCTTTTCTCTGCACCCTCTCCAGCATTTATTGTTGGCAGATTTTTTGATGATGGCCATTCTGACAGGTGTGAGAAGATATCTCATTGTAGTTTTGATTTGCATTTCTCTAATGATGAATGATGTTGAGCATTCTTTCATGTGTTTGTTGGCAATCTGTATATCTTCTTTGGAGAAATGTCTATTTACGTCTTCTGCCCATTTTTGAGTTGGATTGTTTGGGTTTTTTTTGATATTGAGCTGCATGAGCTGCTTATAAATTTTGGAGATTAATCCTTTGTCAGTTGCTTCATTTGCAAGTACCTTCTCCCATTCTGAGGGTTGCCTTTTCATTTTGTTTATGGTCTGCTTTGCTGTGCAAAAGCCTTTAACTTTCACTAGGTCCCATTTGTTTATTTTTGTTTTTATTTCCATTTCTCTAGGAGGTGGGTCAAAAAAGATCTTGCTGTGATTTATGTCATAGAGTGTTCTGCCTATGTTTTCCTCTAAGAGTTTGATAGTTTCTGGCCTTACATTTAGGCCTTTAATCCATTTTGAGTTTATTTTTGTGTATGGTGTTAGGGAGTGTTCTAATTTTATTCTTTTACATGTAGCTGTCCAGTTTTCCCAGCATGACTTATTGAAGAGGCTGTGTTTTCTCCATTGTATATTCTTGCCTCCTTTATCAAAAATAAGGTGACCATATGTGCTTGGGTTTATCTCTGGGCTTTCTGTCCTGTTCCATTAATGTATATTTCTGTTTTTGTGCCAGTACCATACTGTCTTGATTACTGTAGATATGTAGTATAGTGTGAAGTCAGGGCGCCTGATTACTCCGGCTCCGTTTTTCTTTCTCAAGATCGCTTTGGCTATTTGGGGTCTTTTGTGTTTCCATACAAATTGTGAAATTTTTTGTTCTAGTTCTGTAAAATAGATATCTAGTGGGAAGCAGCCGCATAGCACAGGGTGATCAGCTCAGTGCTTTGTGACCACCTAGAGGGTTGGGATAGGGAGGGTATGAGGGAAGGAGACGCAAGAGGGAAGAGATATGGGGATATGTATAGCTGATTCACTTTGTTATAAAGCAGAAACTAACACACCATTGTAAAGCAACAGTACTCCAATAAAGATGTTAAAAAAATAAAATAAAAAAATAAAAATCATTCATCTGACCTTAAAAAAACAAAATAAATAAAAGTGTAAGGTTATTTTTTTCTATGTTAAATTGCTAAATTATTTTTTCCAAAAGGATTAAAGCAGAATATATTTTAAATATCCTATGTCAAATAATTTAATAAAACCAAGAAAAAAGATATTAAAAATAGGGAGCGAAATGGGTGAATTTTTTATTGGAAAATTTTAGCCGTTATCTTTCTTTACCAAATAGTCACAAACAGTTAAACCAGGAATTCTAGCAGACTTCTGAAAAAGAAGTCATCTTAAAATATTAAGACCTAAGCAAAATAAAAACATAAGCCAAGAAACACTGCAAAGAAATCATGATTCATGTTTCACCTTTCATTTCTTTGTGCTATTTTCACTCATGTCCTAAAAAGCATCATCCTTTTGACAAACTATAAATAAGAAAGTCTAATCATATTATAGCCTAGAGAAAATTTTTGTCAATTGTTTATTCTTTTTTTCTCTAAGAGCTTTTTGTAAGAGCTTTTTGTATGTCATAATTAAATAAATAGTTATGTAAATCAACCTAGACAAAATGAAATCTACATTTTTTTCTGAGAAAGAAAATGAAAAAATACTAATATAATTGGCCTAGATATCAAAAAATAGCAGAAATTTTTCATTTATATTAGGAAAATTTTTAAAAAATTGGCTGCCACAACAGAAAAGAATAATACTGAATTCTAACATTAAACAATATTGCTTACTAGAACACTGCAACAGAATATATGATAATGTATTTTAAATATTTGAGTTGTGATATATAATAATATGATTTATGATGAAAATACATTTAGTATTATAATTAGCTCTACATTAGTAAATAACTCACAAAACCTCTCTGTTTTACTTTTTCTACAAAATAAGGGTGTTCAGTTTAGAGATATCAGAAGCTTTAAAGGTTATCTTTATCACATAAAATTCTATTTATCACTAAAAAAAGAGAAACAAGTGTCAGCTAGTACAAAAATAGCCAGACAGGTTTTATGATCCTTTTTTTTAAACTGAAAATTAGGATACAAAAAGAGTACATTGTATTTTCTGTTGTTCTGTCAGATTATTATTTAGTTTAACAGATAAATTAACTCTTCCCTCATATGCAAATTACCTTAACAGAGAACTACTGCATCTTAGAGAAATTTATTTCAGACTCCTATCATCTTAGTGCTGAGACAATCAAATTACCTTGTCTTAGAGAACAAGAACATAAAGCAGCGGCTAAAATAATTGAATGATTCTTCTGACAGTCCCACCCTAGTTAATATCTAATTTCTAAAATTCTTCTCAGTCTTCTTCCTATTAAACTGCTTCCATTAGAACAAAGTATACCTCATCTATCCAAACTTGAATTAAATCGCCATGATTATAAAACCTGCCTCAAAAGAGGAGCTAAACTTTATCCTTTTACTATTATGATTTGGAAAGAAAAGTTTATTCTTACCGAACATTTGTACTACTGTCCTAGGTGTTTGGAATAATTATTGCACAAAATAGGTGGAGATCCCCACCCTCTTGAATTTTATTCTAGCCAGTGAAGATGGATGTTAAAAGTAGACAAAATAGCTAAATTATAATTCTAATTTAATAAGTCATGTGAAAGCTAGAAAAAGAAGGTTTTCCCACAGTGGATGGTGAGATCATGAACTAATATTGGCCCTATGGGAGCTCCTAGAATCATTTAACCTGCTTCTTTCTAGTATTTATTTCTCTACATTTGATTCAGCATTATGAAATAGTCTTACTTTTTCCTTTTCAAATAACTATTTACTAGTGTAACAATCAACCCTCCTTCCTTACTAACCTTATCCAATGAAGAAGAATGTCATGTCATGTCGTGTTCGTTCAATATATGTCCATTCACAAAACGTATCTTTTGAATCTTCCTTTACCAAATTCTAAATTAATATTGTTTATTGACAGGACTTATCATGAAAATGAAAAAAAAGCAATAAGAGTTAATATACAATAACTGTTCTAGACTTTCTTATAGTGTCCAATTCTTCATGAAAAGCATATTTTGTTTAATTTGGCCAAATGTATGTCACTCTACAAAGCATGTTAATGTGTTAAATAGTAAGACTAAACATATACACTGATAGCTAGTATGATTTTGGAGTAGTTCATGACTTTGGAATGCTAAGGAATCAATGAGCTTTTTATTTCTAACTCCTCTGTTGACTCTTTAAAAAATAAATAACAAATTCATGAATTTAAAAATGTTACTTTAAGAGCAACAGGAAATTATTTAGTAGATCAAAAGCTAAATATGGGGCCTCCCTGGTGGCGCAGTGGTTGAGAGTCCGCCTGCCGATGCAGGGGACACGAGTTTGTGCCCTGGTCCGGGAAGATCCCACATGCCGCGGAGCAGCTGGGCCCGTGAGCCATGGCTGCTGAGCCTGCGCGTCCGGAGCCTGTGCTCTGCAACGGGAGAGGCCACAACAGTGAGAGGCCCACGTACAGAAAAAAAAAAAAAAAAAAAAAAAAAAAAAGCTAAATATGCTGGTTAATTAAAATGTTTGTAAAACTGGAAAACAAATCCATGGAAAGCTTATTATTTCCTTTGTAAGTGCACAAAATATCACAAAATAACAGTGGGAGCAATCAGTTTAAAAAGTTTATGATGATGAGATTGAGAAAAAACAGAACAGTCAACAGATGGCCCCAGATAAGCTCAAATAGACACTTGTTAAAATCCTCCATGAAATACCTCCATTGGCTGGGCTATCAAACACTAAAAGTTTTCTAGGAAAACAGAGAATATGGCAATCCATTCTGCATTTCTAACTTACATAATTTTGGAAGAACTTTAACTGTGGTTGGTAATAGAATGATGTCCTATTGTAGAATTTGAGCATCTCCAAATAGATTTTATGCAATTGTCTCCTTCTGTGGGTTATCAAATCAATATATACTTGTCATCCTATGTTTATTTTCTGGGTGGATATCTAAACTCCCTTGTTGATCTGTTAAGAGAGAGCAAGATTGAATATTTGCTGGTTTATGTCTAAGTGTGGTTATGCCTATTACAAGGAAAGAGAGTTAATAACATTCATGGATATTTTAGAAAGCATTGATACATTTAATTTGACTCTTCCTTGAGCTGTTCCTTGGCAGTAGTTCAATTAACATATTAGAGAAATATTATCCTTTCAAAAATATAATTTTACACTTAAATCTTTTAAATGTCAACCTCCCACACAACGATAGTTACTTATTGTTCCATTGTCTTTTCACCCAGTATTAATTATTTATTTTTAAAATTTATTTGTTCTGGGTGAAAACGTTGTACAGATCATAACCTATAATTTTTAAATTGAAAATATAAAAGTAAAATTCATGATTTTTGTTTTTATCCAAAGTTGCTTCTCCTTGTCAAGCTTAATTGAAAATCTAATAAGAATAAGGGAAAATAAAGTTAACTAAAAGACAGGGACAAAATGCTATGAAGGTAAACCTTCAGATTACCTGCAGTTATGCACATAATTTCTGATTAAGGTAGGGTACTGTTGAAATCGATTAGAAAACATTATTCTCATTCTTGATTTAGTTGTTTTCCTTGAAAAACTGTCAAAAATATTATTCATGTAAGTTTGGAAAATATGTTTGCCACCTATGAAAAGCACATATTGAATAGCTGAAGAAGTTAATTATGTTTTGCTTCTCTTGACTTGTGCAAAATAGGTCGGGCCTCTCAGTTTTCCTGACTCACCTAAAAAGGTGATCTTCCTGGGCATATGCATGGCCTCGTAGCACAGTGGCTGGGAGGAGAGAGGTCTTCGTGGGCAGCCCAGTACTTCAAGGTTGTATGGGTCCCCCAGAATAGGGTCAAATTCAGACCTGCTTTTGTAAATAAAGTTTTGTAAAGACGTTTATATGACTAAACTTTTACAGGTACTTTCATTTGTTTCCATATTGCCTTTGGCTGCTTTCATCCCACTGTGGCATAGTTGCAACAGAGATCATGTGGCCACAAAGCCTAAAATATTGGGTTGGCCCCTTAGAGAAAAAGTTTGAAGACTCCTGATCTGGGGTGAGAAATTTCACTGAGTGTCTTGTTGGTTTGTTGGTTTGTTTTTGTTTTCCCTTGGGACATGCCAT
Organism: Mesoplodon densirostris; assembly: GCF_025265405.1. Taxonomy (NCBI): domain Eukaryota; kingdom Metazoa; phylum Chordata; class Mammalia; order Artiodactyla; family Ziphiidae; genus Mesoplodon; species Mesoplodon densirostris. The sequence continues at coordinate 28,507,534 of NC_082668.1, forward strand.
AATGCTTCATTTTTCATTATATAAAGGACATGTTCTTAGAAAAACAGGATTCATGGTAATTTAGCACAATTTTTTTTAAAGCATAGCTTTACAGGTAGGTGGAACATCACCACATGAGAGCACCATTCTTAATAACCTTAGTAACTGTAATATTCTGAGTAATTTTTTTAGTCTCTCTGAACTTCAGTTACCTGATCTATAAAATGAGACTAACAAAAACTGCTTTGCAGGTCTTTTGTGAAGATGAAATGAGATCATCTGTGAACAGGCTAGAAGGAGCCTTGTGGGGAGTGAACACATGTTAATCCCCCCTCACCTGTTCCAGATGCACCAAAGGCCCCCAGAATCCAAATCCGACAAATTCTCATTTTTTGATGGCACAGGCTTTTGTGTGTGTGTTTCTGTGTGTGTGCGTGAATTTCTAAATTTTTGCAATTTCTAAGTGACACAGAGATAAAGATCCTTTCCCACAGCATGATTGGCAGGCCCTAATGAGCTGGTGGGGGAAGGGGAGTACTAGTATTTCTGGAAATGTTTGGGGGGGGAATGGGGGCAGGGTGGAGGAGGGTGGAAAAGTCATTTCTTCAGGGCCTAACTTGATTAATAAGGTGATGAGTTGGAGATCATATGTGGGTGGATTTCTCTGCTTTCTCTTTGCTTCCTGAGGATTCTGGATTTCCTGGGTTATTGTTCTTTTTTTATTAAGGAATATATTTTGTATATACTACTGGCAAATGATCACCACACTGTCTAGTTAACATCTGTAACCATACATAGTTACAATTGTTTTTTTCTTGTGAGTGGTGTGAAACTGCTGAGCATGTACTCTCCCATGTCTCCTTGGTGCAGCCCACCCTGCACTCCATCAGCTTCACACTTATGGCTGTGACTGCAACCTGGCTGTGGGCATGAACCTGAAGACTTTGCTCTGAACAAGAACCCAAGTTAGCCTAGAAAAACCTAGTCAGCTGTCTCTGCATACAAGGCTCTGGGCTAGTCTGGGAGGATGGGATTAAAATGAGCAGAAAATGGAGATGACATTCATATAAAATACTAGAGTAGAATAGATGATGATAATCAAAACATTTCTGCAGATATAAATATCTGCAACAATACACACACAAAGAAAACTGAATATATTACTCAAATCTAAATTAAATATTGACAAAGAAATTGCAGATATAAAAAATTGAATAAAAAATTTTTAACCTGGGACATAAATGAACCAAATTTTCATTTTCTTTTTGGTAATAGTTATGTTCAACTTTTAAGAGTTGGGAAAGAGATATAAATCTCAGGTAAGTTTCTCCAGGAAGGAAACTTTTAGCAGCTGTGTCCTGCTTCATTAATCCCCCCAATGAAGCCAACTTTTCTGTTTCACAGAACAGTTAAGGATGGGTCATTTCCCAGAAAGCTTATTTAGATTCTAATACAACCAGGACTGAACTGGAATTTCTGCCCAGGAACTAAAGAAGCTGTAGAAAGTCTTCTGTTCTGAGCTGGGCATTACCCTTCAGCAAAAATTGATCGGACCAAACTTACTAAAGAACCATCAGACTGGTAAAGCAATGGTTGAAGGGCTTAGAAACTTCTAGGATGCAGAAAAAGACAGCAATGCAGGGACATCATAGTTGTGTTGAAATGTGTTAAGAAATGTCACTGTTAGGCACGTTCTGAAGTGTAGAACTGACAACATGAGTGGATGTTAGCTCATAGTAGAACTTTTAACAAGGCTGCCCAGAGCTGGTGTGGCATACTTTATGAGGGAGTGAGTTATTTTTCAGTAGAGATAAATCAACATGCTATATTTTAACAATCAGCATGAGAGGATAGATGGGATTTAAGTGTCTGATGAATGGTTGGACTACATGACCTTTAAGAAGTCTTTCTACTCTGAGATGCTAGGATTCCAAAAATAGTTAATTAACCCAAGGAAACCTTTGAACTGCTCTGTAATGGTTCCTCAGGAAGGAGGGCATTAACCCCTAAAGATATCTAAATCCAGAAATCTGCACAGATACAAGCTTATAATGAACAATTGGAATCAAGTAAAGGAACTAAGGCAGTTCTATTGTGTCCAGAATTTGGAGTAATTCAATTCATAGAATAAGGTTCTCTGTGAGCAGGATACTCTGAGAATTATGAAGTGGGAGTGAAGGTTGGAAATTAGGGAGAAACAATTAAAAGGACCACGACTACACGTCTGCTCAGTGAAGAGTGTAATGTCACGATTCCAGGCCAGAAAGTGACTTTGGTGACTCTAAAGCTTCAGAAAGATTTTGTTCTCCCCCAATTAACAGTCTCCATCCCATGCTCCCCATCTTTGCATGTAAAGGTCAAATACGATTCTGTTCATCAAAAGAACAAAAACGTACATGTGTGCTAAAAATTGAGATTCTTTTTTAGATTTTTCTAATTGTACAACTCTATAACTTCATCAAAGTTGAATTATTCTTGCGTGTGTGTGTGTCTCTGTGTGTGTCCCTTTTTAGTGGCTTCCCTAAGCACTTATGATTCCTTGAGGTTTTTTGGGAGAAAGGAAAAATACTAATTATTTAAAAATAATTTTAAAAAATATTCTGTGCATCAGTCTACTTTTCCTGACTTCTGTAAAAATAAAGCTTATCTCACTGCAAGGGATGAAAACTCAGGTCTACAGTGGTCAAGCATGAAACATCAAGTGGGCAGCTGCCTGCACTACAAAGCACCTGCCTAGTGACATTGCCTTTCAATCAGTGTGCAGGTCTGTAGGACCAAACAAAACACCTCAGAAGGCTGGTTGACCTAAGAGTCATTGGTTTGCAACAAAAAGGTTTCTAATGTTTAGTTCTTCTTAGAAATAAAACGAGGACATGCCTAGCAAGAAAAATTGGTTAAGGCTCACAAAGGTGGACAAGTAGCAAAAACTCCTCAACAAAAATGGTGAGAATTGAAAGCCTAAATGAGCTAGTGTTGCTTTTCCCAGTTAGCTCTTCCACCAGTTCATGGTCATGTACTCTAGACTGTATGGTGATGGTCTTGCAGCTGAAGGGATAGGGTGATCGGTAGAAGGGAGAGTTCCACACGTGAGGTTCTCACTTTTACAGACGCTGCTGGAACCCAAAGAGCTTAAGTGACATGTGCCAGGAGAAACAGGTCTAGAACCCAGTTACCATGTGTCTCAGAGTAGCTTATTATTTGATATTAGGGACTGGAATATAAATTGCTCTTCCTTTTGTTTCTATGAAGAAGAATCTCACTTTAGGTGAGTGTCTATGATAATCAGTCACTGGTTTGGGTCTTCTCCTTTTTGGTCACCTTCTTCCTTACTGGCCAGTTGCTTGGAATTAGAACTTTATTAGGTCTGTCAACAACAGGACCAGGACAGATAAGAACCAGGTGACAATTTTGGCGAATGCCGAAAAACAGGTAGATTGCCTTTTGTTTTGTCTTAACTTTTTCATAATTGCTTTAGATTCATTAGAGAAATATCATACCACTGACATTTCAGCCAGTTACAGGAGACCTCTGGCAATGCCTTCAGCCCCTTCTGTGGTCTTTTAGTCAAATTCTATTCAATCTAATTCCTGTTAAGATTTTCAGCAGTATTAAATTTACCTCAGGCATGTTCCCCATTATCTTTGTTGCCTTAATGAATAACGTTTTTTCACAGAAACTGACTTAACTAAATGTTATTCTTTATTTTCTTTATTAGTTGCAGAATTGCAAGATACATCAAAAATACTTTATGACTTACTGTCCCCATTTAATTGAGCTAATTCTTCCTCTAATTCATAATGAAAGTGTGTTTTAGTGTCATTATGAATATTGACTAGATTTCCCATACTATATATCAGTAAGTTGTATTATGAGATTTGTGCCTAAAACTTTTAGGTACTAAGATCTCAAAGCATGTAAATTTTCTAATACAGCTTTAGCCATTATTTAGGTCTGTTATCTCTGGTTGCCACCGTTCATGCATTAGTTCTCCTCTGAAGAATTTAATTCTCTGAGAATTTACATTATGCTTATTTCTAACATGTAAAATGAGAATTGTAAATGTGTTTTGATTTAATTAAGCTCTACAGCATTTTGATCAAATTTGTTGAATTAAAATAGCTATAGATCTTCAAATGTGGATTCAGGATGATTTTATAAAAATTTCTTTACCCCAAAAACTTCTCGGCACCTGAAATTCTTCTATCCCCAGCCAGTTAATCCATGGAAGAAGCCAGGATAGCCTCAGAACCAACTACCCATATTAGACTCAAAATATATCAGGCAAAAATTCTCAAATGTGGGGGAATATTTTTAAAATTTGTTCCATTAAAAACAATAAAACACTCTTTCTATTAGTGATGTGGTCAATGGCCATACTTCTTGTGCTGAGAAAGATAATTTTTAGGAATAAAACTAGCAAATCAGAGATTGAAGGCCACAGTGTGACCTGCACACATTCAGCAAGATGCTCAGCAGGTGGGAATTTGTGGTTCCTTGCTGTGTGGCTCAGGGCTGGGACAGCCTTAACTCAGTGGAATATATTTGAGCTATTTGCGGTAATCTCTATGTCTGCTTTCCTCTCCAGACCCTACACAATCATGTGGGTTTCATGGATCATCAAAGCAACATGCTTAATTTCATCCACATATTTTAACAAAATGTTTGGTGCCTCTCCAAATTATAAGTAAAATTAATCCGTATGTTACTTTGTTGAGCTATTGTTTGACATTCAAATGGAGAGCATTCAAAATTCAACATTTTTGAGCTGAAAGATGTCTCAAATGTAATCTAATCCAGCCCCAGCATTTCATTAAGGAGAAACCGAAAGCCCAGGTGATGTAACTTTTCCATTTTTTCACCGCTAGTGTGTGACAGAACCAGGAATACTGATCAACATTACTTCATTCTCTCTTTGGTTGGTTTGTGACAAATCATGCAGACTCAGGCATGAACCCTGCCCTTTTGGATATCACTATTTAAGAAAAGAAAACAAGAGTAGCCACTCTGCAGATATATTATTTAGTCACATGCCCTACACAATTTTTTTATTATTATAGCTTCTTCAGTGCAGTATTGCCAGGGACTTATTCCTCTTTTCCTTCCCTCCTGAAAAACATCAGAAATGCAGGAAATATGTTGTTGCCATAAAGTATATGAGGCATAATTCTCAAAAAAATACATATCTTAAATATCAAATGTGTAAACTTCATAGGAATCCTATGGCTGTCATGAGAATATGCCTTGCAGACCACCAACTACTGAAACAGTCATTGACCATCGGCCCAGCTGCTACACTGAAATACATCACTACCTTCTGATGACTGACAGCAGCAGAGGTACTCAGGCAGGCCCATTGATAGAGACATGGGACTCATCTGATGACTGAATTTGGCTCATGGAATCCCTGATGGCCTTGTTGGACCTTCCTTAGATTTCACCACAGTGTAGAGGGCTACATGCTAGTGTGCAGTACTTCCTCCCATCCTGCCCTCTTCATTTCCTTCACTCCAGTTCACACTTGCACACAGTCTGACAGCTCTCCCAGTCCTTTCTCAGCACCTTCTCTATCTTCTTTCCCATAGGAATTTCCTCCAGTAAAATCTTTACACATATAACTCTCTGGACTGGAGAGTTTAAGAATCCTCCAGGGTTGCCAGAAAAAGGCTATTCAACCCCATTGCTGTTGTTCAACCTCTTAGTTCTTCTTTTTCTTTCTACATTTTTACCTCTGTTGACCAGATAGCAACTTCTGTCCCATTGGCTTCAGTCCAATAGCCATCCTGTCCACATCGAACATACCTCTGCAATATATACACCATTAGATTTCAATTTTACTACACAAATCTGTTTACCTAGTGGGGCTCCGTAGGCTATCCATCTGCCTCCAGGATAGGATTAGAAGGCTTTTAATAGCAGCAGAAGGAAAAACTTTTAGTATGTTCTAAAGTAGCAGTTATCTTTAGCCATAATTTAGAAAAGCAACTTCATTTTGTAAATAGGAGCTTTAAACAGATCCATCTCCATAGACCTTCTGGATTCGAAATTATAATAAAAATCTTTAAAGTCAAATAATACACAAGCAGAGTACAGTGTACAGAGCTCAGAAGCATTAAAAATATTGTATGAATACAAAGGTCTATTATTTACTGAATAACAGTAATAAGAATGAGTCTCAAAGAGTAAGAAATGTATTACAATTAGGGCCCGTTGGGCGGCTACCCCGAGATGGCCACTAGAGGAACCACTGGGGAAATAACATCACTGGAGTCCAGAAAAAAAAATAGAAGTGAGAAGTAATGAGCAGACTGTGCAATATCAGAACAAACACAGTGGGAAAATAATAGCACTCATATCTAATGCCCTAAGTTATTACTTGGAAAAAGGGAAAATGAAAGGCTCATCTGTGAGATTAAAGGAGGTGCTTAATGTTAACATCCTGCTATCAAAGCATGGGGGAAATCACCTCTGTAATTCTGGCTTTCTGTCTGATACTGAAAACATTAATGGCATCCAGTCCCTTTGCACTGCCTTTCGTGTGAGATGCTCTGTATTTTAAAGATCATTAAAGCTATAGGATAATTACTGAATCTGAATTAAAAGAAGCAAAGTAGTTATGAATGGAAGGAAATGATTCCATGCAGTCATCAATTCCAAAATCTATTCAACTTTACAGTGAAGGGAAGGACATTCTTCCCTTTTCACAGGCACTTGGATTTTCCACTGACCTGGCTTCGACTCTCATTTACTCATTAACCAGATTCAATTTATGGGAGCTCCAGCTACACCAGTTTTCTTTTCAGAAAAATCTCCTTAGAAATGGTGTGGATATTTTTTAGGTGTGATTTTCTATGGAGGTAAAAGCTAGTATGGGTCAAAAATATAAGTAATAATAACAACAAAATGATACAGCTGCACACTGCTTTAAAGTATTTATTTGTATTTATTCTTGTATTCTTCACAATGACCCTTTAAGATATTATTCTTATGCCCATTTTATAGAAGTAAAATTGACACATAGGGAGGTGAAGGAATTTAATCATAATCACACAAAATCACATCCTATGTGGCATTCACAAAATGTAGTCAAACTGAGCAATTTGATTCTGAATCTTGCACTCTTTCCTCTAGGACCCTAAAGTTCATGCTTTCTCAGCACTGGCACTTCTCAAAATAGCCCTTTGCTCTACATTATTTCTCAAGCTCTCTTTCCAAGGTCTGCTTCCCACCTGCTCTCAAATACTCTGTTCTCTTCACTTCTAAAAAAATATTCATTTGAATCCACCACCTGTATGTGGGCTGGTCTGTACTACCCTCTTTCCTTCAAGTGTATAACTCACTGAAGATGTTCTCTTTACCTGATATGTCCACCCTCCCCCTATGCCATCTCTTTCTTAACAGACCCTGCCTATGCCATCCCTGAATCTCCCCATACACACCTAAATAGCTTCTTCTGTCTGAAACTACATGTGACCTCCTGCTAACCAAATCCAGGGGATTTGTCCTTGAGTTAACTCCCAACAGTATCTGACACTATGCCCTTCTCATTACTTGATTCTTCATCTGGAAGTTATATCATAAGCTATTCTCTCCTAGATTTGTTTCTTTTCTAATTTTAGTTTTTCTGTTTCCTTTTCTGTTTTCTCACTGTGAGTATTTTCAAATGCTCTCTCCTTTGTTCTGGGTATTTCTCTCTATAGTTTCTCTTTCTCTTCTTTCTGACTTGGTCTTCCCAAAATCTACATCTCCATAAGGTGTGACTAAATCAGTTACAAAGCAACTAAATGAGGAACTTTGGGTAAGGACTGAGCATCATATACTTTAAAATCTACCCAAGTGATTGGAATGTACAGGCAGAGTTGAGAAACACTGACAGAGGTCTACCGCTTGAGATTTTAAATCAATTTTATTTATTTATTTATTTAAATTTATTTATTTATTTATTTATTTATTTATTTATGACTGTGCTGGGTCTTCACTGCTGCGTGCAGACTTTCTCTCGTTGCGGTGAGTGGGGGCTACTCTTCATTGTGGTGTGCAGACTTCTCATTGCAGTGGCTTCTCGTGTTGCAGAGCACAGGCTCTAGGTGTGCAGGCTTCAGTAGTTGTGGCAGGCGGGCTCATTAGCTGTGGCTTGTGGGTTCTAGAGCACAGGCTCAGTAGTTGTGGCACATGGGCTTAGTTGCTCCACAGCATGTGAGATCTTCCCAGACCAGGGCACAAACCTGTGTCCCCTGCATTGTCAGGTGGATTCTTAACCACTGCACCACTAGGGAACTCCCATAAATTTTATTGTTAAGGGAAAAAGTCATTACATAATTTACAGTGTAATCACCTATTATAACAAGCAGTAGGGCATAGGGAGAAAGAGCTTCTGGGGGAGGCAATGGTTCTTGTTGTTAAAGGTTCTTCCCATGTATAAGCCACAGCATTCATTATTTTAGTTCAGTAAATGGATTAGATCATCATCCAATGAACAGGGTAACTCTTGTATACCATGTTACCAGAGATAGGAAAAATAATCTTTTTACTTGATTTCCATGGACATAGACTCCAGAATATATGCTCTGCTGAAAATTAGGGGAGATGGATGTGTTTGGCAATGCCCAATAGAAACAGTTGTAAAGAGAATGTTAGATAAAATATATCATTATATATCTTTTGGCCCATCCTATAATCATGTTTCATTGCTTTCTAAAGACTTTCACTTATCTCTTTTGAGAGCCTCCTTCCTTTGGCTTCAACCATCTTTCCCACTTTATATTTCTGGGCTATTTAGCCCTGAAATCTCTTCTCAGCTACAAGCCCAATATTGTATTCTAAAAAATTCTGCTATGTCCTGCCACAGGAAAACAGCAACAGCCAAAAATAAATAAACTGGAAGATGCTTTGAAATTTTCATATTGTCTCACCAGTGCCTGTAAGAAACAGACTTATATTATCCATTAATACAAATCATGGGATAGCCTTTAGAATATAAAAGGAGTCACAGTCAAGTTTGGTTTAAAAAACTAATTTTTCTCTGACTTACAAAGATTTGTTTTTAATTATAGATATAGAAAATGTTAATAATCTTTATCTCTAGGTAAGGCAGTAGGGATTTTTATGCTTCATTACATTTTCATCTATTTTTTGAATATTTTACAATAAATGTATGTAAATTTTATAACCAGAAAAAACATGACTGTGAAAAACACTGTAGTCCTATTTTTTCAACTGTACTTCATTTCTCTATTTCCAAATTACTGCAGGATACTTCCACAAGAGTGATCAGAATTAATGAATCCCCCTGACCTTTCAGATCAGCCCCCTTTCCTAGTACTTCATTGTAGTCTCCTTTAAATTTTAATTTTTCTCCCTTTCATCTTTCATTCATGGCACCCGTCCATTTACCCATTCAATAGGGATATATTGAACTTCTCTCAGAGGTGGGAAAGCTGAGTTCAAGACATTGGACCACCAGAGGCCTCCCACCCCAAGTAATATCAATCAGTGAGAGCTCTCAAAGAGATCTCCATCTCAATGCTAAGACCCAGCTCCACTCAGTGAACAGCAAGCTCCAGTGCTAGACACCCCATGCCAAACAACTAGCAAGACATGAACACAACCCCACCCATTAGCAGAGACGCTGCCTAAAATCATGATAAGTTCACAGACAAACCAAAAGAAACCACCGGATGTGGTCTTGCCCACCAGAAAGACAAGATCCAACCTCATCCACCAGAACACAGGCACCAGTCCCCTCCACCAGGAAGCCTACACAACCCACTGGACCAACCTTACCCACTGGGGGCAGACACCAAAAACAATGGGAACTACAAACCTGCAGCCTGTGAAAAGGAGACTCCAAACACAGTAAGTTAAGCAAAATGAGAAAACAGAGAAATATGCATCAGATGAAGGAGCAAAGTAAAACCTCACCAGACCTAACAAATGAATAGGAAATAGGCAGTCTACCTAAAAAAGAATTCAGAGTAATGATAGTAAAGGTGATCCAAAATCTTGGAACTAGAATGGAGAAAATACAAGAAACGTTTAGCAAGGAACTAGAAGAACTAAAGAGCAAACAAATGATGATGAACAACACAATAAATGAAATTAAAAATTCTCTAGAGGAATCAATAGCAGAATATCTGAGGAAGAAGAACGGATGAGTGACCTAGAAGATAAAATAGTGGAAATAACTACTGCAGAGCAGAATACAGAAAAAAGAATGAAAAGAATCAAGGACACACTCAGAGACCTCTGGGACAACATTAGACACACCAACATTCGAATTTTAGGGGTCCCAGAAGAAGAAGAGAAAAAAAATAGGGACTGAGAAAATATTTGAAGAGATTATAGTTGAAAACTAACCTAATATGGGAAAGGAAGTAGTCAATCAAGTCCAGGAAGTTCAGAGTCCCATACAGGAAAAATCCAAGGAAAAACATGCTAAGACACATATTTATCAAACTATCAAAAGTTAAATACAAAGAAAAAATATTAAAAGCACCAAGGGAAAGGCAACAATAACATACAAGGGAATCCCCATAAGGTTAACAGCTGATCTTTCAGCAGAAACTCTGCAAGCCAGAAGGAAGTAGCAAGATATATTTAAAGTGATGAAAGGGAAAATGCTACAACCAAGATTACTCTACCCAGCAAGGATCTCATTCAGATTCAATGAAAAAATTAAAAACTGTACAGACAAGCAAAAGCTAAGAGAATTCAGCGCCACCAAACTGGCTTTACAACAAATGCTAAAGGAACTTCTCTAGGCAGGAAACACAAGAGAAGGAAGAGACCTACAAAAACAAACACAAAACAATTAAGAAAATGGTAATAGGAACATACATATTGATAATTATCTTAAATGTAAATGGATTAAATGCTCCAACCAAAAGACATAGATTGGCTGAATGGGTACAAAAACAAGACCCGTATATATGCTGTCTACAAGAGACCCACTTCAGACCTAGGGACACATACAGACTGAAAGTGAGGAGATGGAAAAATATATACCATGCAAATGGAAATCAAAAGAAAGCTGCAGTAGCAATTCTCATATCAGACAAAATAGACTTTAAAATAAAGACTATTACAAGTGACAAAGAAGGACACTACATAATGATCAGGGATCAATCCAAGAAGAAGATATAACAATTGTTAATATTTATTCACCCAACATAGGAGCACCTCAATACATAAGGCAAACACTAACAGCCATAAAAGGGGACATTGACAGTAACACAATAATAGTAGGGGTGATTAACATCCTACTTTCACCAATGGACAGATTATCAAAAATGAAAATAAATAACAAAAAACAAGCTTTAAATGACACATTAAACAGGATGGACTTAATTGACATATAAAGGACAGTCCATCCAAAAACCACAGAATACACTTTCTTCTCAAGTGTTCATGGAACATTTTCAAATGTTCCAAACAGATCATATTTGGGTCACAAATCAAGCCTTGGTAAATTTAAGAAAATTGAAATTGTATCAAGTATCTTTTCTGACAACAATGCTATGAGACTAGATATCAATTACAGGAAAAAAATGTAAAAAATACAAACACATGGAGACTAAAAAATACACTACTAAATAACCAAGAGATCACTGAAGTAATCAAAGAGGAAATCATAAAATACCTAGAAACAAATAACAATGAAAACACAATGACCCAAAACCTATGAGATGCAGCAAAAGCAGTTTTAACAGGGAAGTATATAGCAACACAATCCTACCTCAAGATACAAGAAATATTTCAAACAAACAACCTAACCTTAGACCTAAAGCAATTTGTGAAAGAAGAACAAAAAAACCTCCAAAGTTAGCAGAAGGAAAGAAATCATAAAGATCCGATCAGAAATAAATGAAAAAGAAATGAAGGAAACAACAGCAAAGATCAATAAAACTAAAAGCAGGTTCTTGGAGAAGATAAACAAAATTGATAAACCATTAGCTAGACTCATCAAGAAAAAAGGCAGAAGACTCAAATCAACAGAATTAGAAATGAAAAAGGAGAAGTAAAAACTGACACTGCAGAAATACAAAGAATCATGAGAGATTACTACAAACAACTCTATGCCAATAAAATGGACAACATGGAAGAAATGGACAAATTCTTAGAAAAGCACAACCTTCTGAGACTGAATCAGGAAGAAATAGAAAATATAAACAGAGCAATCACAAGCACTGAAATTGAGACTGTGATTAAAAATCTTCCAACAAACAAAAGCCCAGGACCAGATGGCTTCAGAGGTGAATTCTATCAAACATTTAGAGAAGAGCTAACACCTATCCTTCTCAAACTCTTCCAAAATATAGCAGAGGGAGAAACACTCCCAAACTCATTCTACGAGGCCACCATCACCCTGCTACCAAAACCACACAAAGATGACACAAAGAAAGAAAACTACAGGCCAATATCACTGATGAATATAGATTCAAAAATCCTCAACAAAATACTAGCAAACTGAATCCAACAGTGCAATAAAAGGATCATACATCATGATGAAGTGGGGTTTATCCCAGGAATGCAAGGATTCTTCAATATATGCAAATCAATCAATATGATATACCATATTAACAAATTGAGGATAAAAACCACGAAATCATCTTAAAGATGCAGAAAAAGCTTTTGACAAAATTCAACACCCATTTATGAAAAACCCTCCAGAATGTAGGCACACAGGGAACTTACCTCAACATAATAAAGGCCATATATGACAAACCCACAGCCAACATCAGTCTCAATGATGAAAAATTGAAACCATTTCCACTAAGAACAGGAACAAGACAATTTCATCGCTAATATTCAACATAGTTTTGGAAGTTTTAGCCACAGCAATCAGAGAAGAAAATAAATAAAACGAATACAAATCAGAAAAGAAAAATTTAAACTGTCACTGTTTGCAGATGACATGATACTATACATAGAGAATCCTAAAGATGCTACCAGAAAAGTACTAGAGCTAATCAATGAATTTGGTAAAGTAGCAGGATACAAAATTAATGCACAGAAGTCTCTTGCATTCCTATACTCTAATGATGAAAAATCTGAAAGAGAAATTAAGGAAACACTCCCATTTACCACTGCAAGAAAAAGAATAAATACCTTGGAATAAACCTACCTAAGGAGACAAAAGACCTGTATGCAGAAAACTATAAGACACTGATGTAAGAAATTAAAGATGATACAAAGAGATGGAGAGATATACCATGTTCTTGGGTTGGAAGAATCAACATTTTGAAAATTACTATACTTACCAAAGCAATCTACAGATTCAGTGCAATCCTTATCAATCTACCAATGGCATTTTTCACAGAACTAGAACAAAATATTTCACAATTTGTATGGAAATACAAAAGACCCCGTATAGCCAAAGCAATTTTGAGAAATAAAAATGGAGTTGGAGGAATCAGGCTCCCTGACTTCACACTATACTACAAAGCTACAGTAATCAAGACAGTATGGTACAGGCGCAAAAACAGAAATATAGATAAATGAAACAGGATAGAAAGCCCAGAGATAAACCCACACTCATATGGTCACCTTATCTTTGATAAAGAAGGTAAGAATATACAATGGAGAAAAGAGAACCTCTTCAGTAAGTGGTGCTGGGAAAACTGGACAGCTACATGTAAAAGAATGAAATTAGAACACTCCCTAACACCATACACAAAAATAAACTCAAAATGGATTAAAAATCTAAATGTAAGGCCAGACACTGTAAAATTCTTAACAGGAAAACATAGGCAGAACACTCTATGACATAAATCACGGCAAGATCCTTTTTGACCTACCTCCTAGAGAAATGGAAATAAAAACAAACAAAAAAAACCCAATGGGACCTAATGAAGCTTAAAAACTTTTGCACAGCAAAGGAAACCATAAACAAGATGAAATGACAATCTTCAGAATAGGAGAAAATATTTACAAGTGAAGCAACTGACAAAGGATTAACATCCAAAATTTACAGGTAGCTCATGCAGCTCAATATAAAAAAAACAAGCAACCCAATCAAAAAATGGGCAGAAGACCTAAATAGACATTTCTCCAGAGAAGATATACAGAGTGCTAACAAACACGTCAAAGGATGCTCAACATCATTAATCATTAGAGAAATGCAAATTAAAACTACAATGAGGTATCACCTCACACTGGTCAGAATGGCCATTATCAAAATATCTAGAAACAGTAAATGCTGGAGAGGGTGTGGAGAAAAGGGAACCCTCTTGCACTGTTGGTGGGAATGTAAATTGATACAGGCACTATGGAGAATAGTATGGAGGCTCCTTAAAAAACTAAAAATAGAATTACCATACGATCTAGCAATCCCACTACTGGGCATATACCCCGAGAAAGCCATAATTCTAAAAGAGTCATGTACCACAATTTTTATGGCAGAACTATTTACAATAGCAAGGGCATGGAAGGAACCTAAGTGTCCATCTACAGATGAATGGATAAAGAAGATGTGGCAATATACACAATGTAATATTCCTCAGCCATAAAAAGAAACAAAATTGAGTTATTTGTAGTCCAGTGGATGGACCTAGAGTATGTCATACAGAGTGAAATAAGTCAGAAAGAGAAAAACAAATACTGTTTGCTAACATATATATATGAAATCTAAAAAAAAAAAAATGGTTCTGAAGAACCTTGGGGCAAGACAAGAATAAAGACAGACATAGAGAATGGACTTTAGGATGAGGGAGGGGGAAGAATAAACTGGGAAGAAGTGAGAGAGTGGCATGGACATATATACACTACCAAATGTAAAATACATAGCTAGTGGGAAGCAGCCGCATAGCACAGGGAGATCAGCTCTGTGCTTTGTGACCACCTAGAGGGGTGGGATAGGGAGGGTGGGAGGGAGGGAGGGAGACGCAAGAGGGAAGAGATATGGGGATATATGTATATGTATAGCTGATTCACTTTGTTATAAAGCAGAAACTAACACACTATTGTAAAGCAATTATACTCCAATAAAGATGTATTTAAAAAAAAGTCACCTGTCTGAATTGATATTAATATCAATGTGAAAAATCTGCAAAATCTTAGTATACATTATTGTGCATTAAGTATTTTGTACTTGAAAGTGTAGTATTTATGTGCTATTTCTATAAACAATAATTATCTGCTGACAAAGATTACCCGGGGTACTTCAAGATTTCATAGCATACATCGAGTTCTCTATGACAGTCATTTTAACAGTGTAAGAACCTTTTTTTAAATAATAATGAGAGCAGGATGACTACGGTATGGCATTTTGAGTCCTAACTCATAAAGGATTTGTAATTTAATATTCCTCCAAGGTATATATCTATAGAGTGCATTTATATACTTCTGCTCATATTGTAATTATGCTGTAAGCTCAGATTTTGGGGATTCTTGTCATCCCTTAGACTGCATTACACTCAACTGATTAGTTAATATTTCTATTTTTCTTAGGAACACCAAATCTTTAATTAAAAGAGTAATAGGGTGATCAATATTAAGTGGAACTGGAATAGGATATGTAACAAAAATATTCTATTTTCTATGTTTACATTTTCTATGTTTAAAACATCTGCACATCTTGTATATCTGTTGGGAAGATCGTTCTCATTCTCAACTCCAATCTTATTTTTAAAAAAAAGAGAGAACAAGGAAATAAGATAGAAAGAAAGGAGAGAGGGAGGGTGGGAGGAAGGAAGAAAACCCTTAGATTATAAGCAGGAGTGCAGACATTATTATCTTTGTGCGGTCCTCTCTGACCAGCCTGCACGAATGCAAACATAAGTGTTCTGTCTTCTATACTCCCACAAAGTATTTCACTTTACCCTTTACCACATTGTATGGAAACCACTGTTTGCATTCAACTTTCTACTGATTGAGCTATTTGAGAGCAGAAAGCATGTGTTTTCTCCAAGACCTCTAATAAATATGATGGTGACATTTGTTAATACCAAATGAATAGCTTTGAGATGAAAGAATGAACTTAGACTGAAAACTATCAAGGGACTCTAACTAAACTTTTTGGAGAATCTTTAGACAAACAAGTTTAAAGAAATTAAATTCTTGTCTCTGCCTTTTAACATTGATTTTGAAAGAGTTAAACATTTTTATTCCAAGTTTATCTGGAATGAAAAGGTGAACATTTGGCTTTGTTGTTGCAATACTTGGATTTCCGACATAGACTCAAGCTTTCAGAATGACTTGGAGAATTGCAAATATATTTTCCCCCATCATCTCTTGAGCTACAAAATTGAATTAAAAGTACAATTGAATATAATGAAGATATGTAGTCTTGCCAGTCATTTCCAAAACTTTAGTAGTAGCTCATAGCTTTTACATCCTCATCTTTCTTTCTGTGATTCCTTTATTTGTAATGTTTCTTCCCCACCAGATCACACAGGGTATCCTCAAAACATCTTGCTTTCTGCTTCTCTTTGAAGGTTGGGTTTTTCTTTTTTTATTTAAGTTTATTTAAGTTGATTGTTTCTAACATTTCTACATAAAATGTTATATGACAAGGGGTCACAATAAACTGAAAGTGGCAGGAGGAACGAGATTTCCCAAAACACTTTATTTTACCATAGACACTGAATTAAATCCATACTAAGTAATTCCAAGGGCAACTACCCGGGTAAAGAGGGACAAACATGACACTGTACCTGTGTCTCCAGAACCCAGAATTGAAGACAACTTGCCTTGGATATTAGTTTAATAGAAGGAAACATTAGGTGGAAAGAGTCTAACAGAGAAGAAGGACTCAATGAGACTAATTGGGAAGCCACATATTTAGGCTAATTAATGGGCTTGGTATTTTATTGCTGGTGAGTGTTAAAGAAGAAGATTCCTAGTTTTCTGATTAGAGAATTTTTGAGAAAAAGTTGATGTTTACAAACTTTCTCATCAGAAAACACTGTTCATTCCCTTGTATTCAATAAATTGCTCACAGATTGTGACTAGAGATTCTTAGAGTTGTTAAAAACCAAGTCACTGCTATCATGGTGGGAACAGATGTCTCTGGGGTGAGAACAATTTCTGCACTTGCAGGTGGTGTTCATATTTGGGGCAACAGGAAGTGTGTGAAGGATGATGATACAGGAGACAGAAGGTTCACATGACAAATAATCAAAAGTGATGCCTAATAATAAATGTGTTTACACATTTTTAGACAGTGATGTTTGCTCCAAATATCCGAGAATAAGTCAATCATCAAGACTAAGCAGGTAATGAGCTTGATACACAGATTCAAATGCTTTTGAGGTATTGCTTATGGATCATGAATTTCCTTTAACCCTAAATAGATATTTATTACTTGCTACTGAACTGCCAAATGTCATGAGCAGGTGGATTATGCTAGTGAGTCACATTATGCACACCTGTGAATGTGTCTGAAAAATATGTTAGCTTATCATTTTGAGGTGAATAGGATTTCTAAGTGTGTGAGTAAAAGATAAAGCCTGGATGATTAGTCTTTAGAGAAAAGATGAGGATACATTGATTGGTATAATCTCAGAAACCTTTTTAGAAGAAAATAATCTGATTTAAGGAAGAGAATTTAAATAATTTATTTCTTGTAATTAATTCTTCCTTTACCTTTGTGTTTGAATGATGACCATTTTGTATCTTCTAATTTCTTTAGCAGGCAAAAGGTAAATTGAAAGCTGTTTATTTTTTTCTTTTTAAATGTTGTGGTTAACGCTTTTAGAAAAACAACCTTGCTATTATCAGCTTAAATTTTTCATATTTTATCATAAATTTGTCTTAAGGAAATGATATTTCTGGCAAAATTGAGTTACAAAACAAACAGAAGTAACGAGGATTTGATTCAGAGGTAAATGCATGATTCATTTAACTCCTCAATAATTAACTTCAATTTAACCATATTATGTGGATAGTAGCAGAGTGTAGAAGTTAATCAGATAACCTTAGTTATTTTACTTTGGGAACAGTTTTATTTTGACTTTATCTGTTGCTAACAACACTTTTATTACATTCATGACTGTTCAACTTCAATTTAAGAGAAAATATAACATGAAAGTTTTGATACAAAAGATCTATGAAATACAAAGGTGTCTTGTCAGTGCTTCATCTAAGAAAGTTTTGTTAAATACCAGCAAGGTGGGAAATGAAATTACCTCTTAAAACATAGTAGTCTGCCTTTATATCATTTAATAATTGATTACATTTTTCATTAACCCAGTGAAGAAGAAACAGGCCATCTGAACTTATAAACATAAAACAAACTTGGCAAGTCCTCAAGGAAAAAGAAAGTCTTGCCTTTTAATTTGTGACTTTATATTCTATTTTTGTGAAATTATATTTAAAAAAAAACCTTTAGGGAATGTCACCAAGATGGTTGACATAGGAGGCTGCTGAATTTCCCTTCTCCCACAGATGCACCGAATATACGGCTACACACAAACCAATTCCCTCTGACAGAAATCCAGAGACTAGCTGAGTAACTCCTGGGTATCAAGCAAATGAGAAACTACCCACATCAAAACTGGTAGGAGGGCTTCCCTGGTGGCGCACTGGTTGAGAGTCCGCCTGCTGATGCAGGGGACGCAGGTTCGTGCCCTGGTCCGGGAAGATCCCACATGCCGTGGAGCGGCTGAGCCCGTGAGCCATGGCCGCCGAGCCTGCGCGTCCGGAGCCTGTGCTCCGCAACGGGAGAGGCCACAACAGTGAGAGGCCCACGTACCGCAAAAAAAAAAAAAAATGGTAGGAAAGGCTGAGACACACTCTTGCTGTAAACCTCACCCACGGCCCAGCGCCTTACAACCTGGAGGGAACCCCAGCTCACAGCTTCTCCCTGAGAAGCTGAAGGTTTGGACCACACCTATGGCACCCCAACTTTAAAGGCTGCTACCTGAGGGACAGGGCCCCAGATCTCCTGGGTGTGTTCCCAAGTCCCACAGGACTATAGCAAACAAAGAAGCAGTTGTTAAACAGGCCCCCAAGCACTCTCCTCAGCTATCTCCCTTCCAATGCCCCCCAACTCTTAACCCCTCACCCCCCCTTGACCCCCACCTCAGTGCAGAAGGAACAGCAAGAGCACCCATCTCCCAGTTTTTTTCCTGGAGGAATTTATCTGCTCTCCTATCTTCTAATCAGCCTGCGTTTTAGAGCTGACTAGACTCCTCCCAAGAGCCTGCAAAAACTGTTGGGCAATTAATTCCCCCTCCTTTCTCCCTTTGGCTGACTCTAATGATATAACCAAGTAGCCAGAACTCCTGGGAAAGAGTTTGTCCACACCACTAGCACACCAAATTTTATGTCTGCCACCCCAGGGAAGGGCCCCCAAATCACCAACTCTGAGAGCCAGTGGGGCTTGTATTCATGAGTCCGAAGGACTATAGCAAAGAAACAGTTTTTCAACAGGCACACAAGCACTCTGCACAGCTACACACCCAGGTTGAGCCCAAAAAGAGCAGGCAAAAATCACTTATCTCCCAGTTTCTCTCTCAAAGGATTTTGACCGCCTTTCCCAGCTATTGCCAGAGGATCCAGCTTCTAATTAACCTGCATCTAGGTGCTGACTGTTGTCCTTCTGAGAGCCTACAAGAGCCAGTGGGCACTTCCACAGCTGTCTTCGCTGGCTCACTCCAACATTAAAACCAAATCTCCAGCTTCAACCTGGAAGGAGCTTGTCCACACATCTAGCACCCTAACTTTTGTGGTTTCCGCCAGAGGGAAGGACCCTCAAATTACCTAGCTCTGATAGCCAATGAGGCTCAGCATACATGAATCCAACAGAATCATATCAAACAAAAAGGAGCTTTCAAATGGGTACACAAGCACCTTCTGCAGCTGTCCCCCCGGCCCAGGGCAGAGGGAGAAAGTGAAAATGTTCATCTCCCAGTTTCTCCTTGGAAGGAATTTGACTACATACTTTACTAGCTGCTGCCTGAAATTCTGGTGTCTCATCAGCCTGCATGTAGGAGCTGACAAGATTCTCCCAGGATCCTGATAGAGCTGGTGAACGACAAGCTCCACTAAGCCCCCAAGCCCACTCCAACAGTAAAACCACATCTCCAGCTTCTCCCTGAAGCAGATTGCTAGCACCCCAACTGTGACAGCTGCCACCTCGTTCTGGTTGCTGATGTGGCTTGGCATTTATGAATCCCTGGGGACCATGCAAAATAAAAAGGTGGCTCTATCTAAGTGCACAAGCACTCTGAGCAACATTTCCCTCTGGCTCATCACAGAGTGAATAAGCAAAAACACCCAGCTCTCAGGTTTGGTCTGTCCCCTGTGAGGGACTAGACTGCATATCTAACATCCTGACTTTCCCAGCTGCTGCCTGAAGGTTGGGCTCCCTCCCCCACAACATCCTATTGATGTAACTTTATTTTTGATAATATTTGTTTTGTGAATGATTTGATAAATCTTATCTTTCAGAGAACTTTGAATTTGACTAGTTGTAAGCCATTTTGTCATTCTTTGATCAATATACCCCTTCCATTTCTATATGGAGGAATTTCCCAGTTATGTGTTTAGACCATGTGAACGTGTCCTGAATTGCTGCTTGCACTCAGATACATCTTTTCCCACTTCTAGGCTCTCCATTTATTACAAGGGCTGGATGTTTGGGAACTACATTTCCCAGAATCCCTTTCCAGCAGAGTTCTGCCTATATTTAAGCAATAAGGCATTACACAAAATTTAGAAAGTTGAAAGAACACAGAAGCTCTTTTTTCTCTTCCAGCAGCAATGAGCTTCAGGAGACACTGTTTTAAGAGCATCATCTAAGAAGTCCACCACAAATTGCCTACCCAAATAGTCAGGCAGCTGCCATTCTGGACCCTAAAACATATTGGTACATCTTGAATGTCTGAAGGATAGAAGGAAAATGTGAAACTGGAGGTGGTGCCCCTTACTCTCTAATCTCATGCTCTCCAGTCGTTTTCTAAGCACCTAAATTCCTGTCCTAAACACTATCCTATCTGAAATACCTAGATTCAGTACCCCTTTGTTGACTATAAACTGACTGATACAAAAGAATTCCCCACTTTGCCTTGTAGAAGTACTGTAGGCAAATCCTACTTTTCCTTACCATTTTAGACAGGGCTTAAGCACCTTAACTAGCCTAGTCTCATCTCCTTCCTGGGAGGCAAAGATAAAGAAGCAGTATCCATCAGTTGATGTGGTATCCAGGCTAACCATTTACTGATAGGTTTCTAAATGAAAAGTATTGCTGTGTTTTTAAAACTTTTTATATCTACCCAAGTTTGGCCAATTTTCCAAGCCTGGTTTTCTACTCTATTATCAATGTTATATATTTCTAATACATTTCCTTTTTTTTTTCCTTAAGAAAATCAGGACCAGTTTCTGTTGCTTGCGGCCAAATTTGCTGATGATACAAAAGGAGAAAAAGAAGTCAAATCAATAGATCCATTTATTTATTTATTTACTTACTTACTTATTTATTTATTCATTTATTTATTTATGGCTGCGTTGGGTCTTCGTTGCTGCCCGCGGGCTTTCTCTGGTTGCGGAGAGCAGGGGCTACACTTGGTTGCAGTGCACGGGTTTCTCATGGCGGTGGCTTTTCTTGTTGCAGAGCACAGGCTCTAGGCACGCAGGCTTCAGTAGCTGTGGCACGTGGGCTCAGTAATTGTGGCTTGCAGGCTCTAGAGCGCAGGCTCAGTAGTTGTGGCACATGGGCTTAGTTGCTCCGTGGCATGTGGGATCTTCCCCGACCAGGGGTCTAACCCGGGACCCCTGCATTGGCAGGCGGATTCTTAACCCCTGCGCCACCAGGGAAGCCCAGATCCATTGTTAATTTTGGAATTCCTTGCAGCAGACGTTAATTTGGAAGTATTGTGCTCAGGGGAACTGAAATATGAAAGTGGTTTGTTCCATAAATGGTTTTTGTAAATTACATCATATGAATATGGGCTTACTATCTACCCTGCTTATATGAAAGGTGGTCTGTTTCCAAGACATTAACATCATAATGTCAATGTTACTTTTTCTCCTAGAGTGAGGAAAACCACAGGTCTTTAGAATCTAGCCTGGGAATATTATTAAAGGATAACAGGCAAACCTATTTTGGATGACAATAGTAAATCTTGTGTGATTGGTTTATTTTAAAGTAAGTTTTCAAAGCACTGGAAAGTAGATGATGAAATATGTCATTTAAAAGTTCTCTAATTCAAACTTCACAATATTACTCAATATGTTTGCTTTTGACTTTTAATTCAGAACCCACCTATTACTTAATGATGATAGGCAGTTTTGAAAAATGCTTTTCAGAGTTTCAGAGTTAATTGGCTATATTTTTACTTCTGTTATTAAAACATGCTATTTATGTTTTTAATATTTCCTTAAAGAAATCGCACCAATTTCTTTCCATGCTTATTGTAAGCTATATAATTTAAAATGTTACTTTTCTTTTGAGATTTTAAAACTTTCTCAAACTGAATTCCCTATAACTATAATATAATGCCACTTAGACTTTGTCTTACTTCAAAGTAGGACAAAAATCATTCTTAATGAAATCTTCTTTGTATTACCATATGTCTTCATTTAAGTTTGTTTGATTTTTCTTTTTCTAATTATCAATCCAATAACTTCTTTCATGTTTCTTGAGTTTATTCTTCCATTTTTAGCATTTCTTCAGTTAATCTTTTAATCCACTGAATACACTTTTCTTATTCTCCCTATGCATGCTATTGTTTTTGTTTCAAGTTCAACACCTTTTGGTTTACAGAGAGCTGTAGCTAAACTTCCCCCCGCCCACAAACGCATAGGAAACTATGCTGATGTCACTTTTTCTGTTTGTCTTTAAGTAATGCTACATTTTATCCAGCCCCATTTTTATTGAAGAAACTTTAAAAACTTACTTGTGTCAAGGAATAATGGTATACAGCTAACTATTTATGTTTCTGATTGACATGGGCACAGAATTATAATATGTTTAGCTTTGTGATTTTAAATCCAGGCAGATGAAGAAACAAATCAGTGAGCTCTAGACTTTACACTGCTTTTCCATATTTAACCTTTATATTTTGTTTAAAAATCTTACATTTTTTATATTTATTTTTATAAAAGAACACTGAGTGTGTTTCTGAATTTGCAGCTTTCATTAAGAAAAATTGAAACTGACCCACGTGCTTCACATTATACACTGGACAGGGTTTGCAAATAGATTCCTATATATCATGAAGCAGGACATTAACACTTAACTAGAAAATGGATGGTAGTCAGGAGTCACATGGAAACTTCAAGATGACAAATGCTCAGCCAATCAATATACAAAATTATGCATTCAGTAGATCTTTAGCTTTAGATAGAAAAAAACACAGACTAGAATAAAGAAATTGATAAGTAATTAGCAGTTGTGCTTAAATTATGAAAATATGGATAATATGTGACCTTTGCTTTTCATGTCTTATTTTATTTTTTCAAGTTATTGAATAGTCTGTATTACCTTACACAGGAATTAGCAGGGGAAAGGGAAAGAAAGGAAAGATTCACAGTGCTCAGAATGCTGGTGGAACAGATAACATTATTAGTCAGGTGTCAGGCAAGGATTGGAAAAACAGGCAAGTATAAGAGGTAAGAAATAAACAGGAGAACAGGAACTAGAATAAGAAGGATTTGGAGAAGTTGGAGGTCTGGCATCTTCCCAGACTGATCATTTATTCAGAACTCCTAAATCAAGCCTATTTGGTCCCTAATATAATTCCTGTCCATTTAGAAACTGTATTGAGACACAGACAAGCTTGTGTCTAAGCTGGCTGCACTGTTTTTTTGCAGAAGGAGGAAACTGTGATAAGAACATGGAGATTTCCACTATTGAGATATAGGCTGCAGACATGACCCTGAAGTGTGGGCTACAGTGGTAATTTCGACGAAACTGCAGGAAAAAGTCAGTGCAAAGAGAAGTCCATGATATCATGTTTGAGATACTAAAGAGATTTACCAAATGTCCCCAATCTTTTTTTTTTTTTTTCACTGTTGTGGCCTCTCCCGTTGTGGAGCACAGGCTCTGGACGCGCAGGCTCAGCGGCCATGGCTCATGGGCCTAGCCGCTCCGCGGCATGTGGGATCTTCCCGGACCGGGGCACGAACCCGTGTCCCCTGCATCGGCAGGCGGACTCTCAACCACTGCGCCACCAGGGAAGCCCGTCCCCAATCTTATCTGTTTGAATTCTGCTCTTTCCTCCTATACACTCCCCACCCACTGCTCACCTGTTTACTAACCTCTCATTGTTCTTTTCTCCCCCTAGTTTTATTGAGATATAATTGACATATATCATTGTGTAAGTCTAAAGTGTATAACATGGTGATCTGATATATGTATATATTGTGAAATGATTACCACAATAAGATTCGTTACCACATCCATCACCTCATATAGTTTTTGTTTGTTTGTTTTTGGTGGTAAGAACATTTAAGATCTACTCTGGTAGCGACATTCAACTATACAATACAGTGTTGTTAACCATAGTCACCATGCTGTATATTAGATCCCAGAATTTACTCATGTTGTAAGTAAAAGTTTGTACCTTTGACCAACAGCTCCTCCATTTCCTCCACACCCTAGCCCCTGGCAATGACCAATCTTCTCTTTGTTTTATGATTTCAGCATTTATTCACAATAGCCAAGACATGGAAACACCCGGAGTGTCCGTCCACAGATGGAGGGATAAGATATTTATATAAATAAAGTGGTTAATGCTTAGTGGTTAAGTAACATCAGTGCCTTCAGAGTCAGGATATGATCTAGGATTCAAACATAGGAAATTTCCATCCAGGGACCACACTAACCATTATGCCACTAACCACTGTGTCATCTTACCTCCTACCCATTTTCCTTATCTCCTTTGCTGAGCTTCTCCACAGTTTGAACCTAAGTGCACAGATACTCCTACATCGTGGCAGCAGTTCTTATTGTAATAAATGTTAAAGAGCCTCTGGTGGAAATTTTATAGCATCAGAATCTCATCTTCATGATTGATGATGTTGTTGCTTAATTGTCTCATTTTCCAGGGTCACTGAATGTTGTCAGGCTCTATCTGCAGGAATCTGTTTCCTAAAAGGCTCAGCAAAGAACTTTATATACTGCTACTGCATCAACATAGAACTGAAAAGAACATACAATTTTAGAGTTTTCACTTTTAAATCTTTATGTAATTAGCTTGATACATAAAATTTATATTTGGACATTGTCCTAATAACTTTCTGTAAGAAAAACTAATTGCATTCTGAGAGATCAATTACATAAGCCTTAAATAACTAACTTACCATGGTGAAAACCACTTATTTCATTTTCCCATAGTCATTTTTTTACTTTATATAAAATGCACTTAGCTCTTAATGGCAACACTTTTACTTCTTTCTATGGTAATTCGCATATATTACTTAATTTTTCACATGCCATTTTAATGAGCGCTGCAGATCTCATTCCCAGATAAGAAGAAAGCATTATTATATGAAAATAGGAAAGTATAAGTGAACCTAAACAAAAACACAGTTTCTGGGCTCAGTGTCAGGGAACATGGAATAGACAAAATTTTCCCTATTCTTCCTATTAAGTACAGCTAACAATCATGGACATTATACATAAAACAAACATAAGAAGACTCTGAAAGGTTAAAAACAAGAAGACAGACCACCTAGGGACCTAAAAACCTAAATGGCATGCTGGTGAGTTCCATGGGTTTTCTTTTTGCCTTGTGTATCCCAGCCCAAGTACTACAGAAGCTGGCAGCATGGAATTGCCGATGGGCTCCGACAAAAAAAAAGTCTCAAGAAAAGAAAAGCCTGGGTTCCCTAGAAAAGAACCAGGAAAAGGGCAGCCTAGAAAGACAGAAAACTTTCAAACACAAAGAAAAACTACAGCCCCACACCCACCTCCACCAGCAAAGGCTGAGAGGAGAGACTAGACTTCCACCCTTGCTAGGCTTTGCTGAGGTGCCTTAATCCCCGACCAAAATGGTACCAGTCAGAGAGGATAAAGTAGGAAGCCAGGTGGTAAGCAGGCCTCCCTAACTCCCATGGCATCAGTGGAAGGAAGGAAGGAAGGCAGGCAGACAGGAAGGCAGACCTGAATAAATATAGAGTTTCTCTAGAATATACTAACCACAGCTTAATTTCTTAGTTTCACTGCTGGTCCTCAGTTATTTTCTGGTTTTAAAAAATGATGCTTAATTGACATGTGTGTGTGAGGGAGAATGAATATATATGTATGCAAATTCTAAGAAAAAAATCATAAATATGATGCACACATCTTGCTGATTTTTTTCTAATCAAGGTTCATTAAGCAGAAAGAAAAACTGTATACAAAAGAAGCTATTTCTGACCAAAACATATTCATTTATATATGAATATGAATAAACTACTAATTTGAAATTTTCATACTTTAATTATCTAATCAAATTTATATATGTTACTGTAGCATTCTCTAATTTTGCATAATAAAAATTTTATTTCATCCTATTGGACAAAAATACTCTATATCTAAAATTTTACCATCTATTTATCTATCATCTATCTATCTATAAATTTGATGGTTTTTAGGAAGACAAAAAATATATTCAGAATAAGATGCTTCCTGTTAGATTATTGTAAATATAATTGTGCAATTTCATGAGAATTTTCATGACTCTTTCTAATAGTGAATGTATAATATAATATAATATATATCAATGTAATATACATCCATTGTAATAACAGGATTCACTTTGTCTGTATTTACTATAGCTATGGACTGAATTGTGTCTCCCTAAAATTCATGTATGAAAGGCCTAATCCCCAATGTGATGGTATTAGGAGGTAGGCCCCTTGCAAGGTGACTAAGTTTAGATGAGGTCATGAAGATGGGGCCCTCTTGATGGAATTAGGGCCTTTAAAAGAGAGACACCAGAGTGCTCTCTTTCTGTTTCTCTCCCTCTCCCTTTCTCTATCTATTTCTATTTCTATCTCTCCAATCCAGGAAAAGAGCTCTTACCAGAAACTGAATTGGCTCACCTTCAGACAATGAGAACACAAATTTCTGTTACTTAAGCCACACAGCCTGTGATATTTTGTCACAGTATCCCGAGCAGACTAAGACATTTATCATTAGTCTTATGTCCACCAATTTTTTTCTTCCTTGTTTTCTAAATTAACTACTTCCTCATCTGCGCTCCTTATTACTCTCATTTCTGTCTCTGGATGAATATTTCTCTAAAAGTTAGTGTTTAGGAAGTATAATTAAAAACATATCTTCTTTCGGCCCTCTATAAATGTAGAAGAAAGAAAAACAGTTTCATTATTGAAAAAGCATTAAACCAGAATGTGAGGCACATCGCAGGCAGCCCACTAAAGAGGCTGTAGAGTCAGAAATCTCACCTTTTTACAGCCAAGCAGTTACAACACATTACACACATGCTCTCAAGAGAAACGACAGATAACCCTCAAGAAACAGGACTTGACAGCATCCTTTGTCACACATAGTTCATCCTAAATTTACCTGCTAACTGTGATGACCTTCTGTGTTGGTTAATTGGCTTTATTCAAAGGAAAAATAAACTTGTCACGTCTTTATGACAGAAAGTAATTTTGCAACTTGGAGCAAGGTGCCCACTGACGTGAGGCTCCTACCTTCCCACAAAGACTGGGAGACAGGGGTGTTGTCTTCCTTGATGATTACATTTCAAAGACACAGTTTCCAGATTCTTGAGAAAGACATTCCTGGTTTGAAAAGCTGCTAAGAGGCTTATGTGGTTTTTAAAATGACTCAGATATTTTTCAAAGAGACAGAGAAAGAACTTAAAATGACCACGTTTTCTAAAGTAAATGCATGATGAAAAAGGAGTAAGAAAAGCTCTGTCCTTATTTTCAACAGGGATAATTAAGCCTGTCATTTTTTTTTTTTTTTTTTTTTTTTTTTTTGGTACACAGGCCTCTCACTGTTGTGGCCTCTCCCGTTGTGGAGCACAGGCTCCGGACGCGCAGGCTCAGCAGCCATGGCTCATGGGCCCAGCCGCTCCACGGCATGTGGGATCTTTTCGGACCGGGGCACGAACCCATGTCCCCTGCTTCGGCAAGCGGACTCTCAACCACTGCGCCACCAGGGAAGCCCAAGCCTGTCATTTTTAATTTGTATTTGCTTATATAGTAGCCTCTATCTTTTTTTTTCACCTTCAGTTTCTCCAGCTTTATTTGCCCTTACTCCTCAACATGTTTAAGTTCCATGCTTAAACTCATGAACAAAACACAAAAAAGAAGGAGAAAGTCTTCTTCCTCAATCTGCCCCTAAACCATTCATTCCCTCTTTCACCAAGGATGTTTAATTTAGAAAACTTGCACAATTTAATAGTCTAGATGCATAATAATTACTTTGTAGAGTTGAAAAGTAATTTTTCTCAAGTCAGGTTTAGAGGAATATTTAACCTACAATAAAATTCATACTCTTTAGATATACCTTTATATGAATTTTGGTAAGCACATGTAGTTGTGTAACCACTACCAAAATCGAGCTATAAGATGCTTCCATCACTACAAAGCCTTCCCTCTTTTCCACTTTTAGTTAATCTCCTTAATATAAGCAACAGTGTTTCCTGATTCTGTCCAGTGGCTTATGGTTTTAACTCTGTAAGAAAGAAAAGAGGGGACGGGATGGGTTGGTGCCTCTCAGCATCCCTCGGTCCTCCTGCCAGCCCCGGTCTTCCTCTTAAGGACCATGGACAATGGTCCTTAAATAAGATTTTCTCTTCTTCTTTTTTTTTTTTTTTTTTTGTGTGGTACGCGGGCCTCTCATTGTTGTGGCCTCTCCCGTTTCAGAGCACAGGCTCTGGACGTGCAGGCTCAGCGGCCACGGCTCATGGGCCTAGCCGCTCCGCGGCATGTAGGATCCTCCCAGACCGGGGCACAAACCTGCGTCCCCTGCATCGGCAGGCGGACTCTCAACCACTGCGCCACCAGGGAAGCCAAGATTTTCTCTTCTTGTTTGGGCCACCCAGGGGTCCTATTCTATTATGTCACATTAGCCCACACTCAGCCTTTAGCCATGTATTAACTTTATATGTTTTCTGCTTATCTACTAATATGCCTGCTGGACATTTTTTCTCCAGTTTCACCACAGGGCAGGGAATTTGCTTAGCTCCTCATTCAGCGGTCCCAGAAGCTCCGCTTAGTATCAGCTTTTATATATTCTGCTCACACATCAATCCATCAATGCTTTATAAACTAATCATTTCTGTCTGTTATATATCAAGAAATGTTGTAGACTACCAAGACACAGCTGTGCTAAATAGACAGTTTTCCAGTTCTCATGAAACTTGTGGAAGGAAAATTAATTAATTAATTTCTGGTAACAATAAGTGCATTGAAGAAAGTAAACCAGAATGACTTGCTATGATTATGATTACAATTGATACTACAGAGAATGACAGGAGGAACATGTATGTTTCCATATGACACAGTGTTTAAAATAGTCCTACCAAAGGTACATTTGTTCTTTTATAGGTATTTTAGGTATCCTTTTGCTTAACATCAATTTATTCTGTTTTCTGAACAGGCTACAAACTTTTCTCACTTGCAGGACTCTTATCTTCTTTTTCTTTTATAATTCCTTGATCAGGCAATTCTTTCTGTGATGTGTCTTTAAACACGTAGTTTCTTTTAATAAACATTATCTGATTTAGTGATATTTTTAACTAATTTTATTTATTAAAATAAACAACTTTGGAGAGGAGTGAAGATGGCAGATTAGAAGGATGCAGAATTCATGTCTCTGCACAACTAGGGCACCTGCCAGGCACCGGTGGGGGACCACGGATACCAAAGGGGATGGGAGGAGCCCCCAGCGACTGGGTAGGGTGTGGGGAGTGGTGGGGAGCGAGGGAGGAGGAGAAGTGGAGGCGGGATGGGACTGGTGCCCCTGAGGGGCAGCTGGGGAAGGGGAAGGGATCCCACAACTGAAGGGGGAAATTTGGGAACCACGGAGAGCAGAGGATCAAAAGAGAGCATGGCCAGGCTCCCTTCCCCACTTGGACCCCCAGGCATCTGCTGAGATCTCCAGCCTGAGCCTCTGCCCACTGAGGCCCCCTCCAGCCATGTGGATCCTGAGGGAGTGGGAAGGAGGGAAGGGGGAGCAAAAGTAAAGGTCGGACATCCGGGACCGGCACCCCTGAGGAGCAGCTGGGGGTGGGAAGGAGTTCCACACCCAGCAGGACCCACCCACCGGTTAGAGGTCTAGGGGCAATGGGGGAGACCCTGGGGAAGACGTGGGGGGATGCAGAGGAATGGAAGGGAATGCAGCCAGTGACTTCCCTGTCCACTTAGGCACCAGGGACCCTGTTGGGCTCCCGGGCCTAAACCTCTGCCTTCGGAACCTCTCTCCTGCTGTGCAGAGCCCAAGCCCCACCCCTACACCCCACCAAGGGCCCCAACTCTACACTCAGAGACCCCCTCAGGGACCCCCTCCAACCGTGCTGGGCCTAAACCTCACCCAGACACCCTCACTCAGGGCCCTACCTCCAAACTCGGAACTCCACATTCCAGAGGCAGCCCTTTGGATATGCTGCCTCTCCACTTCTGAGGGGGGGGGGTTCCTAAGCAGAGGCTGTGCCTCTGCCTAAGTTCCACTTCCACCTAAACTCCATCCCCCCATAGCCAAGGTGTATTTTTTTTCTTTTTTCCTGTTTTAGATTGGGGTTCTGTTTTGCCTTTTGATTCATTTATATTTTTATTTTTTCTAATAAATCTTTAATTTTTCTAATTTTATTTTATTCTTTATACTTTGTTATTGTTCTATTCCTTTTGGCTTGTTCCATTTTTTTTTTCTTTCTGTTGTGGTTTTGTTTTACCTTATTTCATTTGTTGCATTTATGTTTTTATTTTTCCAATATATTTTTATCTTACTAATTTTATTTTGTTTTTTATTCTTTGTTATTGTACTGCTCTGTTTTTTCTTTCTTTCTTTCTTTCTTTTTTTTTTTTTTTTTTGTCTCACCATGTGGCTTGCAGGATCTTGGTTCCCAGGCTGGAGGTCAGGCCTGAGCTCCTGTAGTGGGAGCTCTGGATCCAAACCACTGGACTAATAGAGAACTTCAGACCCCAGGGAATATTAGTCAGAATAAGGCCTCCCAGAAGTCCCCAACTGCCTGCAAACTACAGTTCTGGATGCCTCAGGCCAAATAACCAGTAAAACAGGAATACAGCCCCACACATCAAAAAAAAAAAAAAAAAAAAAAGACAAAAAAATATGTTACAGATGAAGAAGCAAGATAGAAACCTACAAGACCAAATAAATGAGGATGAAATAAGCAACCTACCTGAAAAGGAATTCAGAGCAATGATAGAAAAGATGATCCAAAATCTCAGAAACAGAATGGAGAAAATACAAAAAACATTTAACAAGGACCTAGAAAAACTACAGAGCAAACAAACAGTGATGAACAACACAATAACTGAAATTAAAAATACTCTAGAAGGAATCAGTAACAGAATAACTGAGGCAGAAGAACGGATAAGTGACCTGGAAGAGAAAACAGTGGAAATAATTACCATAGAGCAGAATAAAGAAAAGAGAATGAAAAGAATTGAGGATAGTCTCAGAGACATCTGGGACAACATTAAATACACCAACATTCGAATGATAGGGTTCCCAGAAGAAGAGGAGAAAAAGAAAGGGCCTGAGAAAATATTTGAAGAGATTATAGTTGAAAACTTCCCTAACATGGAAAAGGAAATAGTCAATCAAATCCAGGAAGTGCAGAGAATCCCATACAGGATAAACCCAAAGAGAAACACGTCGAGACACATACTTATCAGACTATCAAAAATTAAATACAAAGAAAAAATATTAAAAGCAGTAGGGGAAAAGCAACAAATAACATACAAGGGAATCCCCATAAGGTTAACAGCTGATCTTTCAGCAAAAACCCTGCAAGCCAATGGGAGTGGCAGGACATATTTAAAATGATGAAAGGGAAAAACCTACAACCAAGATTACTCTACCAAGTAAGGATCTCATTCAGATTTTATGGAGAAATCAAAAGCTTTATAGACAAACAAAAACTAAGAGAATTCAACACTACCATACCAGCTTTACAACAAATGCTAAAGGAACTTTTCTAAAGCGGGAAACACAAGAGAAGAAAAAGACCTACAAAAACACACCCAATGAATTAAGAAAATAGTAATAGGAACATACACATTGATAATCACCTTGAATGTAAATGGATTAAATGCTCAAACCAAAAGGCACAGAGTGGCTGAATGTATACGAAAACAAGACCCTCCATGTGCTGTCTACAAGAAATCCACTTCAGATTAGGGACACAAGCAGACTGAAAGTGAGGGGATGGAAAAAGATATGTCATGCAAATGGAAATCACAAGAAAGCTGGAGTAGCAATACTCATATCAGATAAAATAGATTTTAAAATAAAGACTGTTACAAGACATAAGGAAGGGCACTACATAATAATCAAGAGATCAATTCAAGAAGAAAACATAACAATTATAAATATTTATGCACCCAACAGATGAGCACCTCAATATATAAGGCAAATGCTAACAGCAATAAAAGGGGAAATCGACAGTAATGCAATAATAATGGGGGACTTTAACACCCCACTTACACCAATAGACAGATCATACAGACAGAAAATAAATAAGGAAACACAAGCTTTAAATGACACAATAGAACAGATAGAATTAATTGATATTTTTAGGACATTCCACCCAAAAGCAGAAGAATACACTTTCTTCTCAAGTGCACATGGAACGTTCTCCAGAATAGATCACACCTTGGATCACAAATCAAGCCCTGAAACATTTAAGAAAATTGCAATCACATCAATCATCTTTTCCAATGACAATGCTATGAGATGAGATATCAATTACATGAAAAAATCTGTAAAAAATACAAACACATGGAGGTTACTACTAAATGCTAAATACATTACTAAATAACCAAGAGATCACTGAAGAAATCGAAGAGGAAATCAAAAAATATCTAGAAGCAAATGACAATGAAAACATAATGACCCCAAACCTGTGGGATACAGCAAAAGCAGTTGTAAGAGGGAAGTTTATAGCAATACAATCCTACCTCAAGAAACAAGAAATATCTCAAAAAAGCAACCTAACATTACACCTAAAGCAATTAGAGAAAGAAGAACAAAAAAACTTCAAAGTTAGCAGAAGGAAAGAAATCATAAAGATCAGATCAGAAATAAATGAAAAAGAAATGAAGGAAATGACAGAAAAGATCAAAAAAACTAAAAGCTGGTTCTTTGAGAAGATAAACAAAATTGATAGACCACTAGCCAGTCTCATCAAGAAAAGAAAGGAGAAGACTCAAATCAATAGAATTAGAAATGAAAAAGGAGAAGTAACAACTGACACTGCAGTAATACAAAGGATCATGAGAGATTACTACAAGCAACTCTATGCCAATAAAATGAACAACCTGGAAGAAATGGACACATTCTTAGAAAAGCAAAACCTTCCAAGACTGAACCAGGAAGAAATAGAAAATATAAACAGACCAATCACAAGCATTGAAATTTAAACTGTGATTAAAATCTTCCAACAAACAAAAGCCCAGGACCTATTGGCTTCACAGGAGAATTCTATCAAACATTTAGAGAAGAGCTAATACCTATCTTTCTCAAACTCTTCCAAAATATAGCAGAGGGAGGAACACTCCCAAACCCATTCTACGAGGCCACCATCACCCTGATACCAAAACTAGACAAAGATGTCACAAAGAGAGAAAACTACAGGCCAATATCAATGATGAACATAGATGTAAAAATCTTCAACAAAATACTAGCAAGAAGAATCCAACAGCACATGAAAAGGATCATACACCATGATGAAGTGGGGTTTATCCCAGGAATGCAAGGATTCTTCAATATAGGCAAATCAATCAATGTGATACACCATAATAACAAATTGAAGAATAAAAACTGTGTGATCATCTCAATAGATGCAGAAGAAGCTTTCAACAAAATTCAACACTGATTTATGATAAAACCCTGCCAGAAAGTAGGCATAGAGGGAACTTTCCTCAACATAATAAAGGCCATATATGACAAACCCACAGCCAGCATTGTTCTCAATGGTGAAAAATTGAAACCATTTCCTCTAAGATCAGGAGCAAGACAAGGTTGTCCACTCTCACCACTATTATTCAACATAGTTGGAAGTTTCAGCCACAGCAGTCAGAGAAGAAAAAGAAATAAAAGGAATCCAAATCAGAAAAGAAGAAGTAAAGCTGTTACTGTTTGCAGATGACATGATACTATACACAGAGTATCCTAAAGTTTCTACCAGAAAACTACTAGAGCTAATCAATGAATTTGGTAAAGTAGCAGGATACAAAATTAATGCACAGACATCTCTGGCATTCCTATACACTAATGATGAAAAATCTGAAAGTGAAATCAAGAAAACACACCCATTTACCACTGCAACAAAAAGAATAAAATATCTAGGAATAAACCTACCTAAGGAGACAAAAGACCTGTATGCAGAAAATTATAAGACACTGATGAAAGAAATTAAAGATGATACCAATAGATGAAGAGATATACCACGTTCTTGGATTGGAAGAATCAACATTGTGAAAATGACTCTACTACCCAAAGCAATCTACAGATTCAATGCAATCCCTATCAAACTACCACTGGCATTTTTCACAGAACTAGAACAAAAAATTTCACAATTTGTATGGAAACACAAAAGACCCCGAATAGCCAAAGCAACCTGGAGAAAGAAAAACGGAGCTGGAGGAATCAGGCTCCCTGACTTCAGACTATACTACAAAGCTACAGTAATCAAGACAGTATGGTACTGGCACAATAACAGAAAGATAGATCAATGGAACAGGATAGAAAGCCCAGAGATAAACCCACGCACATATGGTCATCTTATATTTGATAAAGGAGGAAGGAATGTACAGTGAAGAAAGGACAGCCTCTTCAATAAGTGGTGCTGGGAAAACTGGACAGGGACATGTAAAAGTATGAGATTAGATCACTCCCTAACACCATACACAAAAATAAACTCAAAATGGATTAATGATCTAAATGTAAGGCCAGAAACTATCAAAGTCCTAGAGCAAAACATAGGCAGAACACTCTATGACATAAATCACAGCAAGATCCTTTTGGACCCACCTCCTAGAGAAATGGAAATAAAAACAAAGATAAACAAATGGGACCTAATGAAACTTAAAAGCTTTTGCACAGCAAAGGAAACCATAAACAAGACCAAAAGACAACCCTCAGAATGGGAGAAAATATTTGAAAATGAAGCAACTGAGAAAGGATTAATCTCCAAAACTTACAAGCAGCTCATGCAGCTCAATAACAAAAAAACAAGCAACCCAATCCAAAAATGGGCCAAAGACCTAAATAGACATTTCTCCACAGAAGATATACAGATTGCCAACAAACATATGAAAGTATGCTCAACATCATTAATCATTAGAGAAATGCAAATCAAAACTACAATGAGAT
Source organism: Mesoplodon densirostris (assembly GCF_025265405.1). NCBI lineage: Eukaryota > Metazoa > Chordata > Mammalia > Artiodactyla > Ziphiidae > Mesoplodon > Mesoplodon densirostris. Next base: position 28,542,971 of record NC_082668.1, read on the forward strand.
ATCATCTCTCACCGGTCAGAATGGCCATCATCAAAAAATTTAGAAACAATAAATGCTGGAGAGGGTGTGGAAAAAAGGGAAAACTCTTGCACTGCTGGTGGGAATGTGAATTGGTACAGACACTATGGAGAACAGTATGGAGGTTCCTTAAAAGACTAAAAATAGAACTACCATACGACCTACCAACCCCACTACTGGGCATATACCCTGAGAAAACCATAATTCAAAAAGAGTCATGTGCCAAAATTTTCATTGCAGCTCTATTTACAATAGCCAGGAGATGAAAGCAACCTAAGTGTCCATCATCAGATGAATGGATAAAGAAGATGTGGCACATATATACAATGGAATATTACTCAGCTATAAAAAGAAATGAAATTGAGTTATTTGTAGTGAGGTGGATGGACCTAGAGTCTGTCATACAGAGTGAAGTAAGTCAGAATGAGAAAAGCAAATACCGTATGCTAACACATATATATGGAATCTAAGGGAAAAAAATGTCATGAAGAACCTAGGGATAGACGGGAATAAAGTTACAGACCTACTAGAGAATGGACTTGAGGACATGGGGAGGGGGAAGGGTAAGCTGGGACAAAGTGAGAGAGCGGCATGGACATATATACACTACCAAACTTAAAATAGATAGCTAGTGGGAAGCAGCCGCATAGCACAGGGAGATCAGCTCGGTGCTTTGTGACCACCTAGAGGGGTGGGATAGGGAGGGTGGGAGGGAGGGAGACGCAAGAGGGAAGAGATATGGGAACATATGTATATGTATAACTGATTCACTTTGTTATATAGCAGAAACTAACACACCATTGTAAAGCAATTATACTCCAATAAAGATGTTAAAAAAAATCTACTGTAAAATATTCTTTGTTACTGTGTTCTTGGAATAATTATGGTAGATGTTTATTTTTTCCTTATTTCTTGATGACAAATTTATTGCCTTTTTAATTTGTGTGCTTGTGTTTTTCAATATCTAAATAAACTTTAGCCTGTAGTCTGCACTTCTATTTCGTTTCCTGAAAAAAGCTATAATATTTAGAGAGGCTTGCTTTACATGTGCCTATGTAATATTAAAATATGAAAGTATCACACTTAAAAAAGACTATTCACTCAATATATTCTTTTTTGTAATTCACAGGATGTTTAAAATTTCCTACCCATGCCTCTGACAGAAAGATGCTGCTCCAAAGGATACCAGCGTCCGCAGCTCAAAGAAGAAAAGTAGGAATATAAACAGATTTCTACTAAAAGTCTTATTTTGCTTAGATCTTGATATCTCTCAGCTCTTGGGTAGTGTTTTGCTAGACACAGGTGTTTTTTGTCTGTTTTTTGTTTTTAATTCTTACTTGAACTATTAATGATTCAATGGAGCTTGTTAATGTTTAGAAAATTTCTAATAACCTACTATAGCTGTTTTTCCTCTGCGTTTTGCTTGTACTTTCCTATTTTTCTTTAAAATTACATGAAATCTAATAGTTTAAATTTATTACTGTGTGATATCTTTGAAAATAACAGTAGCTATAAAAGAGAACACATGAACTTAATTTAATTTTTGGTTTTTCTTCATTTCACCCCTTTTTATCAGAATCCCTCTCCTTTATACTTCCTTTACAGATGTAGTCCACACTTTGGAAAATTTGAGGTGCTTGTAATGCAGTCCTTCTATTTGACTTCTCTGTTTCAGTGCTTAACAATTCAATTTTATTTTTATTATCTTTTTTAGCATGCTGCTACAAATGGGATTTTATATAATTATTGCTTACTGTATAATATGCATTTCATAATGTCATTGACAGATGAAGTCAAAAAGTGAATGGCCCTTGTATGATTTCCTGCTTTGAATATGTGTGCTACAAACTTCAAAAATAAGCACAGTTCTATTTACATTTGCAAAATAATTTGTACTTCCTTTATAGGAGAGGTTTCTATGTGGATGATAAGAGGTATTCTCTCTGCTGCAGCTTATTAATTTCCATACTAATAATAACACTTTGCCTTTATGTGTCGTATTTCTGTTGGGAACTTCAGCACTTTCCTGTGACTGGTGTCAGGGAATTACAACTGCCTCTATCTGGGAACACTTCAATTACTTAATTATAGATGATTTTGTGTAGGGCATCATATATTTTATGCTCGGCATGCTTTAAGAACTCTTCAATAAGGAATATAGTTACTAAAAAATGTATTGTTTGAATCTTGGGCATAAACAGCTTCAGTGTTAATCAAATAGATTGAAGTAATAAAACAATATCTGCTACTTATTGATTAGAGAATTAAGTTTGTCACATTCTTTGAGAAAACATGCTAAAAACCTTTAGCTGAAAGTAATTGGGGGTCTCAGTTGTTTATTTTCTCTGTCAAGTCACTTAGGAATATGTTCATTTTCTTAACTTTTTGCAGGTCTCCATTTACATCATTTTACATCATTGCCTTTTAAAATGCCTCCCAACTCAATCATAAGCTTGACTATCAAAAAGGCCTTAGGGAGCAAAAATAGATTTTGTGCCTGTTAAACTCTGTAAAATGATTCATTCTATCTGTCTTTATAGGTCAGCATGAAAAGTAAAAGAATTTCATCAAGATTTTTCTACTTCATAAAAGGATTGATGCTGTCTATTTTTAATTTCGTGGAAACCTATATTCAGCTAAAAACTTTGCATATTATAAGCTTGATGTTACGTTCAGAAATGAAAAGCATCATGGATGGCTAAAATAATCTATAGTGAGAGGAAAAGTCTTAAGCACATTCTCAAATATCACTAAAAGAATCGTTAAAAAAAAAACAAACTTGAAAATATAGTCCAAACTGAAGTCATCATCTACAACCAACTGTAAATTTGTAAAAGCCCATTTACAGCATATTCTTTCTCCGATACCTTCAGAATCCCTGACCCTGGTGTTCTATATCCTTAGCTGAAATCTGGTTGCCAGGATCTTCAATGGGGGTGCCCCAGCCATTCTTGATGGTTTTAGAATTATGCCATGAGCCAAATGTTTTCCAATTTCTGCACATCAAAATGTCTCATCTGGGGCCTTCCCTGGTGGTCCAGTGGTTAAGACCTCATGCTTCCAATGCAGATGGCACAAGTTAGATCCCTGGTGGGAAACTAAGATCCTGCATGCCTGTGCCGTGTGGCCAAAAAAAAAAAAAAAAAAGCTCTCATATGCTTAATTTTCGAAATAGCTGTCTTCTTGTTTGTAAATGGTATGCCAACTAGATAAACTTGTTTTCTAGTTAGAAACTAGTATATCTAGTCTTGATTTATTTTTTTAGATGTTCATTTCTCTCTGTATTGTGGTTTACAGGAAATACATTTATATTTATTTATTTATTTATTTATTTATTTATTTTATTTTTTTTTTTTTCTTTTTGCGGTATGTGGGCCTCTCACTGTTGTGGCCTCTCCCGTTGCGGAGCACAGGCTCCGGATGCGCAGGCCCAGCGGCCATGGCTCACGGGCCCAGCCGCTCCGCGGCATATGGGATCCTCCCAGACCGGGGCACGAACCCGTATCCCCTGCATCGGCAGGCGGACTCATAACCACTGCGCCACCAGGGAGGCCCTACATTTATATTTAAAGGTGATTAGTGTCTGCACAATACATTAACCTAATGGTTTCCAAATTTTTCTTTTAACAAAATATTATTTTTAGCCACTTTCAAAGAAAATCCTATGTTTCCTCTACTATATAAAGCAGGTAAAATACTCTACTCTGGAGCATAGAGGGCAGTGACAACTCCTCTCTCTGACTCTTGCTGTCTGAGATGACACAGAGGCACTTTTGAGAAACTCTAGAGTTCTACAGAAAACAGTTGTTCAATCTTCCTTGAGTTTCTCCATGGTTGTAGGGATGGAGGAAATCTGTATGGGGAAGGGGCTGATAAACTAATCCAAGCATCAAGAAAGACCAGCCAAGTGAATTACACAGGAAAAGGAGAATCTAGATTTAGAAAATGGGAGTCTAGGTTTAGAAAAAAAAATTGGCAATTCTTTAGATGTGTATATCATTGACCCTGAAGAATTCCATTTTCATTATCAAAAAGTGGTGATGAATGTTCATTGAGTTTATGGTGTTATTCAAGTTTGCTTTGACACCTAAAGGGCCTTTGAAACAGGTTTGTTGCAAGTGTTTAATGAGCTTGATTAAAAAAACAAAAATAAAACAATTGCAAACTGGAAAACAAAAATGAAAACAGTATTCAAACCATCTCCTTAATTTAATGTATTAACTAACGTGGGGGAATTTTAGAAATAGACAGACAACCTCTTTTAAAGTACACATTGAGCACATGCCATGACTATAAAGATGAGTAAGATGAACATATATGTGATTATTTCATGAAGAGCCTGAACCTAAATAATTACACACAAATATTTTCTGAAATGATTTCCTCATTTAAATCCTCAAAAAGATTGTAAACTAGAGAACTTGTTGGAGTAAAATTTGATTAATAAAATCAGCATTAAAAGAGTGCTGATCCCTACATCTTGGAAAATTATTAAACGCCTCCTTATTTTTCTATTTCTACACCTCTTCCCATTGTCTACTGCATTGGTAAAACCTTATCATGAAGAACTGATTAAAAATTTAAAAACAACTTAATTTTGCTTAACATACAATTTGTCACTTAGTTTAAAAGAAAGTAAAAATATAAAAGGAGTTAGAAGACAAAGCAAAATCAGAGTGTTACTAGAAACTTTGAAATCTCCTCAAGTATTCATGAGAGAATATCTGGATTTCATTTTTCTTTCTTTTCTTTTTTTTTTGCTTTTGCTGTTTATAGCTGAATGCCATCCTTAGAATAACGCAGCTGCCAGTTATTTTGAAGAATGAAAAGTGAAAGCAGGACGCATTAGAGAGATGTACCAATGTTGCTCTGAGGCAACAGTGCTGATGTGTTTATGAGCCCAGGCCTCTATAAAAAGTGTTGGATGTTAATAATCTTACTAACCCTACAAGAGTTTTCTAGTTTCTTTTCTATACTAATACTCCACAATTTCCCCAGAAATAGTTAACATATAAAACTTGGTTCCATTTTAGTTTTACATATGGTGGCTTCCAAGAAACTAGTCTATAAGCTTGCTCTAAAAATCTTATGGTTATATCCTGTGTATTATTTTTTTAATAAGCTTAAACAAATTTTTTTTTGGAAATTAAGTGGAACTTCCAAGTGAAATTGAATCAGAAGATAGAGTTGATACTAGTGGCTTAGAATAGAGTCCCTAGTGCATGGTAGGGCCTGGTGTCTGTTAACTGGTTGAATAATATGTTAATATATACGTTTTCCAAGGATTAGGTGTATAAAAGCAAGTATAACATAAAGAAGTCACCCAGACATCTTTCAAGTTGACAGTTACAGAGCAACCAGTTATTGCATACTGATAAAAATGAACATAATTATAAAGAAAAAGACATGTTAAAAGAAAAATGCAAAAATGCTGAGTTGTAAGCTCATTACTGGGAGTGTTAAAATTGTTCCTCACAAGGATAAAGGTTGACAACTTTTACAATATGTAGGGCACATAATCAATGTTTGATAAAGATCACAACACAGAGGAAGAAAATAATAGGGAGTAGATCATTATCTGAATTTAATATCTCTTTGGGGAAGACAGAATAAGGACTTGGTGAGCTGAATGGCCATGATCAAGCAGAACTATTGTAAACTATTTTTCTTCTTTGTATTGGCTAGATGGAAACAATACTTGCTTAAAAGACTGGAAACCTGAAGGTGTTTAAAAAGAAACCAGATTGTTTATGCTTACAAGTCTCCTCCCACCACACACAAGTACACGTACCACCTCCACACATACACCAACAGGTGCAAAGGGGCTCTGAAAATATTTCAAGTTGAAAGCAGAACATAAATTTACTTTTAGATGCAGTGCCACCTTCCAGCACTGTGGTTCCAAATACTTCAGACTGAAAAGTGACTCATGAGACCCAGAAAATTAGGGACAGGGCACGTGCTTGAGTAGTTTTTATATAGTTATGTTTGTCCTTATTAAATTTCCATTCCTATTACTCATTGCCACTCCTCCTTCCTTGAAGTGTTTGTTTCAAACTACATAACAAGATCACATAATTGCAGCTTGGATCCTAAGAAGGAGAGAGTCAATTAAACTGGCACATTCCCCAGATACCATGATTGCCATGGGGGAGGAGTGGGTGCCCAAGCTGTCACACTGAATGTCTGTCAACTTAGCTACACTGGAGTGAGGACCCTGCATGCTGCAGGCACAGACTCCTGCTTCGGGTCCTCCTCTTCCTATCCCATGATTATCCCTCTATTGTAGCAGTTTTTTATTCTGGACATGAACATAAGCATTCACATGTTTATCTCTTCAAATATTTTTAACTCCCTGATATGGAGATCAAGTTTTAAACACATCTGTATCCTCTGAAAGGACTAGCAGAGTATGTCTGATGCAGAGCAGGCCCAGTGAAGGTGTGGTGATTGGATAGTGACTGAATGAGTGAATGAATGCAGTGAAAGAATAGTGACTGGATAAGGGAGGGAGAGAAGGAGTGTGTTGGGACAGGAGAGTTACATTTAGAATATCCTTTTCTGCAGACAGTGTCTTGACTTAATTAAGATCGTAGTAGAGGGTATTAGCAAATGTCTCCTGAGCCCAGAAAGATAAGGCGAATGTGCAAAATTTCTGGGAGTAAACCCATTAGTAAACCAGCAGGGAGTGCTGGGGCCTGTGACACACACCATCTAAAAGCATTCTAACGCAAAAAATTTATATATATGTGTGTGTGTGTGTGTGTGTGTGTGTGTGTGTGTATATATATATATAGGCACACACACACACACACATATATATATAACCTTTAGCTAAATCTGAAGGCAGGCCGCTTTGTCACGTTAAGGATGAACTCTAATGATAGATATTTTGAGCAAAGGAGTAGCCCCTGGGATCCGTGTTACTGGAGGATGCCTTTTACCGTCTATTATTTTGTCTATGGAATGCCCATAACTATTGCTGAGCTAAAGTGGCAGGGCTTATATTGCATTTAATTTTATTTTTCCGTCTTCGGTAGAAATAAGAGAGGAGGAGAAACTACTCCCACATTATTTATTTATTTATTTGTTTTTGCGGTACGCGTGCCTCTCACTGTTGTGGCCTCTCCCGTTGCGGAGCACAGACTCCAGACGTGCAGGCTCAGCGGCCATGGCTCACGGGCCCAGCTGTTCCACAGCATGTGGGATCTTCCCGGACCGGAGCACAAACCCATGTCCCCTGCATCGGTAGGCGGACTCTCAACCACTGCGCCACCAGGGAAGCCCCCTAGTCCTGCATTTTAAAAACATTTTTACTATTGAAAATATCAAGCATGTACAAAAATAAAGAGAAGAGTTTAATAAACTTTCAATATCTCCACCACCCAACTTCAAAAATTTTCAACTCACGGCCACCTACTCCCAACAGGGGTATTTTAACACAAACCCTATATATTATACAATTGTACCCATAAATATTTCATATACATAAATATATATGTATGCATATATGTAAACATAAACTACAATGCTATTGTTACATCTAAAATTTAATAATTTCTTAATATTATTAAATATATAATCCCTATTTGAATTTCCCTGATAGTTTTGGAGAAGCTTTCTATACTTCATTTGTTTAAATCAGAATCCAAATAAGGTTTACAAATTACATTTGTTTGAATTGCCCCTTAAATATATTTTATTCTATAAGCTACCCCTCTTTCTTATTTTTTCCAATTTATTTGTTGAAGTTATTAAGCAATGTGTCTGGAAATTTTGGTCTGGTTTCGCTTTTTGCATTCTTATAGTGTAATTTAATATTCTTCTCTGCCATTTCTAACCTGACATTTAAAGGATAATTGATACGATTCAGGTTTAATTATTTTAAAGTGAGATTCTTGGGCTTCCCTGGTGGTGCAGTCGTTAAGAATCCTCCTGCCAATGCAGGGGACACGGGTTCGAGCCCTGGTCCAGGAAGAACCCACATGCTGTGGAGCAACTAAGCCCATGCACCACAACTACTGAGCCTCCGTGCTGCAGCTACTGAAGCCCATACGCCTGGAGCCCGTGCTCCACAACAAGAGAAGCCACTGCAATGAGAAGTCTGCACACTGCAACGAAGAGTAACCCCCACTTTCCACAACTAGAGAAAGCCTGCGTGCAACAACGAAGACCCAACACAGACATAAATGAATGAATGAATGAATGTGTGAATTAATGAATGAAGTAAGCTTCTTATCAATGTTCACAGCTACTGATTTGAGCATGATTTCTTCAACTTTTTAATGGATAGGATTTAAACATCTGAATTTTTTGAATTTTATTTGTTTAGTTTTTATACAGCAGGTTCTTATTAGTTATCTATTTTATACATATTAGTGCATATCTGTTAACCAACATCTCCCAATTCATCCCACCACATCACCTCCTCGACCCACTTTCCCCCCTTGGTATCCATACATTTGTTCTCTACATCTGTGTATCTATTTCTGCCTTGCAAACTGGTTCATCTGTACCATTTTTCTAGATTGCACATATATGCTTTAATATACAATACTTGTTTTTCTCTTTCTGACTTACTTCACTCTGTATGACAGTCTCTAAGTCCATCCACGTCTCTACAAATGACCCAATTTAGTTCCTTTTTATGGTTGAGTAATATTCCACTGTATATATGTACCACTTCTTCCTTATCCATTCATCTGTCAATGGGCATTTAGGTTGTTTTCATGACCTGGCTATTGTAAATAGTGTTGCAATGAACATTGGGGTGCGTGTGTCTTTTTGAATTATGGTTTCCTCAGGGTATATGCCCAGTAGTGGGATTGCTGGGTCATATGGTAATTCTATTTTTAGTTTTTTAAGGAACCTCCATACTGTTCTCCCTAGTGGCTGTATCAATTTGCATTCCCACCAACAGTGCAAGAGGGTTCCCTTTTCTCCACACCCTCTCCAGCATTTGTTGTTTGTAGATTTTTTTGATGATGCCCATTCTGACTGGTGTGAGGTGATACCTCATTGTAGTTTTGATTTGCAATTCTCTAATAATTAGTGTTGTTGAGCAGCTTTTCATGTGCCTCTTGGTCATCTGTATGTCTTCCTTGAAGAACTGTCTATTTAGGTCTTCTGCCCATTTTTTAATTGGATTGTTTGTTTTTTTAATATTGAGCTGCATGAGCTGTTTATATATTTTGGAGATTAATCCTTTGTTTGTTGACTCATTTGCAAATATTTTCTCCCATTCTGAGGGTTGTCTTTTCATCTTGTTTATAGTTTCCCTTGCTGTGCCAAAGCTTTTAAGTTTCATTAGGTCCCATTTTTTTGTTTTTGTTTTTATTCTCATTATTCTAGGAGGTGGGTCAAAAAGGATCTTGCTGTGATTTATGTCATAGACTGTTCTTCCTATGTTTTCCTCTAAGAGTTTTATAGTGTCTAGTCTTACATTTAGGTCTTTAATCCATTTTGAGTTTGTTTTTTGTGTATGGTGTTAGGGAGTGTTCTAATTTCATTCTTTTACATGTAGCTGTCCATTTTTCCAGCACCACTTACTGAGGAGATGGTCTTTTCTCCATTGTATATCCTTGCCTCCTTTATCATGATTAGTTGACCATAGGTGCATGGGTTTATCTCTGGGCTTTCTATCCTGTTCCATTGATCTATATTTCTCTTTTTGTGCCAGCACCATATTGTCTTGATTACTGTAGCTTTGTAGTATAGTCTGAAGTCAGGGAGTCTGATTCCTCCAGCTCTGTTTTTTTCCCTCAAGATTGCTTTGGCTATTAGGGGTCTTTTGTGTTTCCATACAAATTTTAAGATTTTTTGTTCTATTTCTGTAAAAAATGCCATTGGTAATTTGATATGGATTGCATTGAATCTGTAGATTTCTTTGGGTAGTATAGTCATTTTCACAACATTGGTACTTCTAATCCAAGAACATGGTATATCTCTCCATCTTTTTGTATCATCTTTGATTTCTTTCATCAGTGTCTTATAGTTTTCTGCATATAGGTTTTTGTCTCCTTACGTAGGTTTATTCCTAGGTATTTTACTCTTTTTGTTGCAATGGTAAATGGGAGTGTTTCCTTAATTTCTCTTTCAGATTTTTCAACATTAGTGTATAGGAATGCCAGAGATTTCTGTGCATTAATTTTGTATCCTGCTACTTTACCAAATTCATTGATTAGCTCTAGTAGTTTTCTGGTGGCATCTTTAGGATTCTCAATGTATAGTATCATGTCATCTGCAAACAATGACAGCTTTACTTCTTCTTTTCCGTTTTGGATTCCTTTTATTTCTTTTTCTTCTCTGATTGCCATGTCTAGGACTTGCAAAACTATGTTGAATAAGAGTGCCGAGAGTGGACATCCTTGTCTTCTTCCTGATCTTAGAGGAAATACTTTCAGTTTTTCACCATTGAGAATGATGTTTGCTGTGGCTTTGTTATATATGGCCTCTATTATGTTGAGGTAGGCTCCCTCTATGCCCACTTTCTGTAGAGTTTTTTTTTTTTATCATAACTGGGTGTTGAATTTTGTCAAAAGCTTTTTCTGCTTCTATTGAGATGATCATATGGTTTTTATTCTTCAATTTGTTAATATGGTGTATCACATTGATTGATTTTGGTATATTGAAGAATCCTTGCATCCCTGGGATAAATCCCACTTGATCATGGTGTATGACCCTTCTAATGTGTTGTTGGATTCAGTTTGCTAGTATTTTGTTGAGGATTTTTGCATCTATATTCATCAGTGATATTAGTTTGTATTTTCTTTTTTTTTTTGTAGTATAGTTGTCTGGTTTTGGTATCAGGGTGATGGCAGCCTCGTAGGATGAGTTCAGGAGCGTTCCTTCATCTGCAATTTTTTGGAAGACTTTGAGAAGGATGGGTGTTAGCTCTTCTCTAAATGTTTGATAGAAATCGTCTGTGAAGCCATCTGGCCCTGGACTTTTGTTTGTTGGAAGATTTTTAATCACAGTTTCAATTCCATTACTTGTGAATAGTTTGTCCATATTTTCTATTTCTTCTTGGTTCAGTCTTGGAAGGTTATACCTTTCTAAGAATTTGTCCATTTCTTACAGCTTGTCAATTTTATTGGCATAGAGTTGCTTGTAGTAGTCTCTTAGGATGCTTTGTATTTCTGTGGTGTCCATTGTAACTTCTCCTTTTTCATTTCTAATTTTATTGATTTGAGTCCTCTCTCTCTTTTTCTTGATGAGTCTGGCTAAAGGTTTGTCCATTTTGTTTATCTTCTCAAAGAACCAGCTTTTAGTTTTGTTTCTGTTTACCATTGTTTCCTTTGTTTCTATTTTATTTATTCTTGCTCTGATCTTTATGATTTCTTTCCTTCTACTAACTTTGTGTTTTGCTCAGTCCTCTTCCTCTAGTCCCTTTAGGTGTAAGGTTAGATTGTTTATTTAAGATTTTTCTTGTTTCTTGAGGTAGGATCGTATTGTTATAAACTGCTTTTGCTGCATCCCATAGGTTTTGCATCGTCATGTTTTTGTTGTCATTTGTCTGTAGGTATTTTTGGATTTCCTCTTTTATTTCTTCAGTGATCTTTTGGTTATTTAGTAATGTATTGTTTAGCCTCCATGTGTTTGTGTTTTTTACATTTTCTTCCCTGTAATTTCTTTCTAATCTCATAGCATTGTGGTCAGAAAAGAGGCTTGATATGATTTCAATTTTCTTAAATTTACCAAGTCTTGATTTTTGACCCAAGATGTGATCTATCCTGAAGAATGTTCCATGTGCACTTGAGAAGAAAGTGTAATCTGCTGTTTTTGGATGGAATGTCCTATAAATATCAATTAAATCTCTCTGGTCCATTGTGTCATTTAAAGCTTTTGTTTCCTTATTAATTTTCTGTCTGGATGGTCTGACCATTGGTGTAAATGAGGTGTTAAAGTCCCCCACTATTATTGTGTTACTGCTGATTTCCTCTTTTATAGCTGTTAGCATTTGCCTTGTATTGAGGTGCTCCTATGTTGGGTGCATATATATTTACAATTGTTGTATCTTCTTCTTGGATTGATCCCTTGATCATTATGTAGTGTCCTTCCTTGTCTCTTGTAACATTCTTTGTTTTAAAGTCTATTCTATCTGATATGAGTAATGTTACTCCAGCTTTCTTCTGATTTCCATTTGCATGGAGTATCGATTTCCATCTCCTCACTTTCAGTCTGTATGTGTCACTAGGTCTGAAGTGGGTCTCTTGTAGACAGCACATATATGGGTCTTGTTTTTGTATCCATTCAGCAAGCTTGTGTCTTTTGGTTGGGTCATTGAATCCATTTACATTTAAGGTAATTATCGATATGTATGTTCCTATTACCATTTTTTAATTGTTTTGTGTTTGTTTTTGTAGGTCCTTTTCTTCTCTTGTGTTTCCCACTTAGAGAAGTTCCTTTAGCATTTGTTGTAGAGCTGGTTTGGTGGTGCTGAATTCTCTTAGCTTTTGCTTGTCTGTAAAACTTTTGATTTCTCCATCAAATCTGAATGAGATCCTTGCCGGGTAGAGTAATCCTTGTTGTAGGTTCTTCCCTTTCATCACTTTAAGTTTATCATGCCACTCCCTTCTGGCTTGTAGAGTTTCTGCTGAGAAATCAGCTGTTAACATTATGGGAGTTCCCTTGTATGTTATTTGTCATTTTTCCCTTGTTGCTTTTAATAAATTTTCTTTGTCTTTAATTTTTGTCAGTTTGATTACTATTTGTCTTGGCATGTTTCTCCTTGGGTTTATCCTGCCTGGGACTCTCTGCACTTCCTGGACTTGGATGGCTATTTCCTTTCCCATGTTAGGAAAGTTTTCACTATAATCTCTTCAAATATTTTCTCAGTCCCTTTTTCTCTCTCTTCTCTTTCTGGGACCCCTATAATGCAAATGTTGGTGTGTTTAATGTTGTCCCAGAGGTCTCTTAGGCTGTCCTCATTTCTTTTCATTCTTGTTTCTTTATTCTGTTCTGCAGCAGAGAATTCCACCATTCTGTCTTCCAGGTCACTTATCCGTTTTTCTACCTGAGTTATTCTGCTATTGATTCCTTCTAGTGTATTTTTCATTTCAGTTATTGTATTGTTCACCTTTGTTTTTTTCTTTAATTCTTCTAGGTGCTTGTTCTTTAATTCTTCTAGGTCTTTGTTAAACATATCTTGCATCTTCTCGAACTTTGCCTCCATTCTTTTTCCGAGGTCCTGGATCATCTTCTCTAACATTATTCTGAATTCTTTATCTGGAAGGTTGCCTATCTCCTCTTCATTTAGTTGTTTTTCTGGAGTTTTATCTTGTTCCTTCATCTGGTGCATAGTCCTCTGCCTTTTCATTTTGTCTATCTTTTTGTGAATGTGGTTTATGTTCCATGGGCTGCAGGACTGTAGTTCTTCTTGCTTCTGCTCCATGTGAATTTTTAAGAAAAAAAATATATTATGTACTCATATTGATATTTCCACTTCAAATTTAGAGTTAAGATGAGTCTCCTGGAGGCAGCATATAGCTGTTTTGTTTTTTAAATCTTTCCAGCCACCTGTGTCTTTTGATTGGTGAATTCAATCCATTTTCTTTTGGGGAATTATTAATAAATGAGGACTTAGTACTGACATTTTATCTTTTGTTTTCTTGCTGCTCCACATCACCATTGTTTTTTTTTTTTCCTTCTGTTTAGGTCTGACATTTTAGTTTTGTGGTTTTCTCTGATGTTTTTCTCAGTTTCCTTTCTATTTTTGTAGTTTGGATCTCTGTTCCTGTTTTGTGGTTGCAATGAGTTTTGGATAAAATGTCTCATAGATAAAATATTCTTTTTCTGCTGATAGCATTTTATCTTCATTTGCCTCTATGGCAAATGTGTGTGTCATTTTCCTCTTCCACCTTTGTGCTTTTGTTGTCTCGACTTATCCCATTTTATTTTGAGTTTGTTATCAAACTGAAAAATCTGTAGTTATTTTTCCTGCTTTTTTTCCTGTTTAGACTTTATGATATAATTAAGTGTTTAACAAACTGTTCTGATATAAAGTTGCAGTATTCTGATTCTATTTATCACCTTACTCAAAATTTTGTGTACTTCTGCCTTTTTGTTTCAGGTAGCAGAGCTCCTTTCAACATTTTTAGTGGTGATGGATACACTCAGCTTTTATTTTTCTCAGAAAACCTTTATATTTATCCTTCATATCTGAAGGATAACTTTTCTGGATAGAATATTCTTATTGACAGTTTTTATCTTTCAGTATTTTGAGTATGTAATTCCACTCTCTCCTGGCCTGTATAGTTTCTGCTGAGACATCTGCTGATAGCCTAATGGAGATTCCTTTGTAAGTTACAGTCCTTTTTTCTCTGGCTGCCTTTAAAATTGTCTCTTTGTCACTGACTTTTTTTTAAATTTAATTTTATTTTTTTATATAGCAGGTTCTTATTAGTTATCTATTTTATACATATTAGTTTATATATATGTCAATGTTAATTTCCCAATTCATCCCACACCCAACCCCACCCCCCTTTCCCCCCTAGTGTCCATATGTTTGTTCTCTACGTCTGTGTCTCTATTTCTGCCTTGCAGACTGGTTCATCTGTACTGTTTTTCTAGATTCCACATATATGCATTAACATATGATATTACAATGGAATATTAGCCATAAAAAGGAACAAAATTGGGTCATTTGTAGAGATGTGGATGGACCTAGAGACTGTGATACAGAGTGAAGCATGTCATTGTTTTTTGACCGTTTTAATGTAATGTGTATTGGAGAAGGTCTTTTGGGTTGAGATAATTATATGTTCTTTTAGCTTCATGGATTTGTGTAATCTTTTCTATCCCCAGGTTGGTAGTTAGAGGCCTTTCTTTTATTTTTCAGTAGGTGGCGCTATAGCACAAGTTTTGGGTTTCCCTTATTGCGCTGCCTCTGGCTATATTTGAGAACCTGCATTTTGCCCCCACCATCACCGCCGCTGGAAAGGTCGCCTGGTGCCCTCCTTGTCACTGCTTGTGCCTCTAGGATTGCTGGTGCCTTGTTGCTGTCCCTGTCACTGCTGTAGTTGGTGTCGCTGCATGGGGCACCAGAATGGTAGGCACCTCTGCTGCATCTGGGGTCACCTTTGTTTGCTGGTACCACCAACATGGGGGGAGGGGGTGGGTAGTGGGGAGAGCCAGGATTGCAGGCACCTCCACTGTGTTCAGGGTTGAGGAGTTCATGGGAGCTGCTGCTGCAGGTGGGTGGAGGGGGGGGACGGCTGGAGTCACACATGCCTCTGAAGCTAGAGGGAGGCCCAGGCCCCACTGCCAATGCTGCTCCGTTCCCTATGGCCACCAGCACCACTGCAGCCAGGAGGCCAGATTTGTATGCATTGCCTCTCCTGCTAGTACTGGGTTTTCTTGGTCTGTGGTCTCAGCTATGGAGGCAGGAACGCCATGATTGCAAGCACCACCTCTGTTGTTTCCTCAGTTCCACTTCCCCTATGTGTTCCAGTCCACCACTTTTAGATGTCCAGATGTGGGAACTCTTCAGCATCCTGGTGTGCTGGGAAGAGGAACCTCTGATGAGTTATAGGTGTTTTACTGGTTGTAGATTGAAAGGGAGAGACAAAGGGAGCATCTCATGTCTTCATGATGCTGATATCACTCTTCTCTTCATAGTTCTAATCATCTCTACAATTTTGATGTCATGAAAAAGGCTACATTTATCTGTAATTAATACGTGGGAATTTCCAACAGACGTAAACCCAATATTGTATTATGCTGACTTAGTTAACTTGCACAAATTTGATCTAACCAGTAAATTCCTTGGGATTTTGCTGTGCAATTCACTGAACTATTTTACTAAGAGCTTATGGATACTGATTAATTTAATTAAAAAAACAAATTTTCTAGCTAATAGAGGAGTTGAATGGTAAAATTAAATAATTGGAATGAGATCAACTAAATTGGTTTACTCTTCAGATATAGTATTCTGAAAAGCAACCTTACTGATAATAATGTGCCATCTTCAGCTTAAATTTAACATAGCACGTTTCATAAAAGTGTGTAGTTTGTGGTACACATATGTCAGTTATGCTCACTCATAAAATAATGTAAGGAATCATCCCAGGATGGTTTCTGTTTTTTGGCCGCACCACACAGCATGTGGGATCTTAGTTCCCCTACCAGGGATCGAACTCGTGCCCCCTGCAATGGAAGCACGTAGTCTTAACCACTGGACCATCAAGAAAGTCCCATAGAATGCTTTCTATTGTTTTAAATAAACTAAATGAATGAACAACTTCTTAGGTGCTCACTTTTAATTTAAGAAAGTATCTGGAAAGATACAATAATGGGAATAATAAACAAATACATGCAAGCAAAGTGTGTTAACTATTTATCTGGCTTTACAAAGGATGAATAGTGGTAGAGGGTGTTGATCATTGGCAAATCCATAAATGAATATTCTGAATCACTTGCTCCAAAAATATCAACTCTGACACATATGTTGTTAATAAGTACCCAAATGTTCCAAAATTGTTTTATCTCTTATCATGCCACGTATGAACCTCTGGTTACCTGCCTGACTCCTGAAGGGCAGTTAAATGGATTCAGTAATTGTTTCTTGAGCTGAAATAAACTGAAGCGTACCTTAACTATTAGCATAAGTAATACATTCTACCTTAAAACCGTTGTTAATAGAAAAATACTCACCCAAATTTTGAATATTGCTGTCAAAAACAAGATATCCAATTAGCATGTACTTAAGAAATTAAAGATTATAATATTTCTTATATTATTTACATGGTATGAAAAACGGCCACTCAAAGGTGTTCATGGGCTTCCTTGGTGGCGCAGTGGTTGAGAGTCCGCCTGCCGATGCAGGGGACACGGGTTCGTGCCCCGGTCCGCGAAGATCCCACATGCCATGGAGCGGCTGGGCCTGAAAGCCATGGTCGCTGAGCCTGCATGCCCGGATCCTGTGCTCCGCATCGGGAGAGGCCACAACAGTGAGAGGCCTGTGTACCACAAAAAAAAAAAAAAAAAAGTTCATATCCTAATCCCTGAGATGTATGAATATGTTACTTTACATGGCAAAAGGGACTTTGAAGATAGGATTGAATTAACGATCTTCAGACGGGGAGATTACACTAGATTATCTGGGTGGGCTTAATGTAATCACAAGTCCTTATAAGGGTGAGGCAGGAGGGTCAGAGAAGGAGATGGGATGATGGAAGCAAAGGTCAGAGTGTTGCAAGAATGAGGGCCACTCACCAAGGAAACAGTCATCCTCTGCAAACTGGAAAAGACAAGGAAATGAATTCTCTGCTAGAGCCTTCAGAAGGAACATAGCCCTGGGAACACCTTGATTTTAGGACTGTGACCTCCAGACTATAAAATGACAAATTTTTGTTTTTTTAAGCCACTGGGTTTGTGGTAATTTGTTACAGCAGCAGCAGCAAATTAATAGGCTGCTTAAAGCAGAGCAAATTAACACAGCACAAGAAAACAAAATCTGGTAAGTTATTTTTAAATTGATTTTATCCTAAAAATTGACCTGACTTGGTTAACAATTAAGGCATAAAGAAGAAGAAAACTGAAAGGTGTATGGATTCACCAGCAGGATATGACTTTCTTTACATTTGTGCTAATGAAAGCTGTGGAACATTCCTAGACCTACACTGCTCTCCGTGTACTCATTGGTGGCAAAAGAAGGACATCAGAAGTCCTCAGGCTATGTCCTCACACATGCCTGTCTCACACCTATCTCTTTCATTGTTTTCATGGCTTTTCTGCTTTTGCATATAATAAAAGGGATAACCAAGTTACTAATATTTGAGGCCCACTAGCAATATCTAAACTGTAGTTTTGATTGTCCTAAGTCAAATTTTTGGAATTTTTCCCAGCTTATTGAAAATTTAGGTCATGAAGAGCTGGGTTGGAAGCCTTCCTTTTATACTCATGACCATGTATATTGCCTTTATCATTTAACCCTCCTAAACCTTAGCATCCTCATCTGTAATATGGGAAAGGAGAGCTATTGTATGCTTGATAGAAAGTAGTTCAAAATATGTGTTCAGTAATGTAGAGGGATTCTTTTCCTTTCATCATTGAAATCAATTGCCCTATTATCCCATTAATTTAAAGCTCTGAACCTTACTGTAGTAAAAACATTAGAATATTTAGCTCAGCTTGCTAGTGTAGAAAACTGGATACAAAAATAAGTATCTGTTTAACCTTAGGAAGTTTCCTTAAGAATTTTGGGCCTCACTTCTCTCATCAGTAATATGGAGATGATGAGAAATGTGAAAATATGATGAGTCCTTTCTGGCGTATCATAGGTGTTCAATAAATGTTATTTTATTTTCTTCTCCTTATTTAAAATAATTTATTTTAAAATTATGGAAGCATATATTACTTTGAAAGGACAAAGGAATACTAAATATTGTGGTTTGTTTCACTAATGAACAGCCATCACTATCTAACAAAATAAAGAAAAAAATATCTTAGAACAGATATTTTTGGTTCTTTGAATTCTGATAATGACCATGGCAGATTGACAGGATTTTGCCCAATGTATTCCCACTTTAAATTCGTAAGCAACTTATTTCACAGTTTATCAAATACAGTCATTAAAAAAATCCTAATATTCACTTAGGAATAATCCTAGCATTCACCTACAATATTTAATCTATGCTAGCCCTGTTCATCCCCCTTTCCCTGACAAATATAATAAGCAGAACAGGAGATGGGATGATGATCTGAACTGAAACCCGGTCTGATCTGAAAAACAAATTCTTGGCTTGGTTTATTTCCTCTGATAAACTCTGACCAATCCTATAACATCTCCACATTGAAACTAATCTTAAATACTTGAGCCCAGACACCAAAACCTCCTAAATAGTTAGTTACTACAAATAAGAGAAACATAATAGGCTGTAGAGCTTTTATTTTTGGTCAAAAATAAGACATATTCATACTTAGAGATAGACTTTTTTTTTATCATGAGTCTCAAGCAAGAGTTTGATATAAGGTCCTTGTTTACAAAGGAAGAACACTGAGCTATGTATAAATAGCCTGGTGAACATGGAATGAAGAAAGTGTTAGGCAATCAAATAAAACACTATGCAGTGACTTAAAATACTAAGACAGAAACATGATTCAAAGACAAAAGAACATGTCTGTGTATTTTGATTGAATTTATTTTTTATTTTTGATTCTTTCTTTAATTTTTGTTTCTTTCTTTTATTTATTTATTTTTTATACAGCAGGCTCTTATTGGTTATCCATTTTATACATATTAGTGTATATATGTCAATCCCAATGTCCCAATTCATCACACCACCACCAGCCCCCTCCCCTTGATTGCATTGCTAAGACATAATGAGCTTGAGTTGGTGGTTAATCAAACACAGCATTTTTCTAGCTAGCCACTTTATCTTATTCTTTGTTCTCCAATTACTTCTTAAATTTGATCGTTTGATCATGAGGCTGAAAAAGAAGAACTTCATTACTAATGAATGGAGATATAGAACATACAAGTGACTTGCACATGGACTGCTCGTGGTTAGATGAGGGCACAGTCAGATTTTCTAATTGCCAATGTAGGACTTGGTCCTTTAGCAACACTTACTTTCTGGGCACTGGTTCAAATCTCCAGCTCCTTTTCTAGTAGTAATATTACTTTTAGACGCACAGTCCTTGATACCAAATTAAGATTTGTCAAGCAAAGTTTTACAAGATCCCCTTACCAGATGCAAAAGAGATTAAAAAACAAAAATTGCTTTTGGTATTCCTTGACAAAGAAACAAGGATTATCAATGTCTTTTCTCCTCCCAACACCCACCCAAAGAAGCCTTCTTTGGGAATGGAAATCTATTAAATATGTAAGAGAGAACCAGAGATTGAGAGGGGAAGACTAGTTAAGAGCACAGTCCCAACAGCTCTGGAGGATTTGGACCTGATGTAACAGTTTAAAAAAGAAAGACAGATATATAATAGTGTTTGGCAACTATATAAAACCACCAATATATGTATATTAATTTATTTTAATATTTGATTACATATAAATATTTAAATATTGATAAATACATAAATATTCCAGACATAGTAATTTATCAAATAGTTTTTGATATCTGATGCTCAGTAGTATTAGAAATATATATTACCCATGAGTATCCTGGTCTGATCTAAGATTGAAATTATTGATCTTTTTTCTATATAAGGTCCTTTATTCGTTATGTCAGATAGATATAGTCTTTGCTGCCCTTAATTATATTTAACTTATAAAAAATTAGTCTTATAGGATATTAATCTAAAATTTCTTTATTTTTAGCATCAGAAGAATAGTATAATATTATATAGTTTCCTTATTGTTATGCCAGTTGCTCACAGTTTGTTCCCACTAATTTAACCCCACCCCCAAGTAGAATGTAAGCTCTATGAGGGAGGTATTATATTTGTTGTCATTGTTCACTTATCTAACCCAAGTGCCTTGAAGAGTATCTGACAAGAAGAAAAACTCAATGATATTCATTGAATCAACTGATGAGTCATATATGATAAGAATAATGTGGCAAAATTTTTGTGTGACAGCAAATCACTTATGCTTTTACACAAAGGAGAGTTAAACGGTGACAGCTCACTACAGTCAAAATGTGTGCTCTGAATGATAGTGCGTGAATGGCTTGGCAATTTTCACTTGACATGGCAACTGTCTTTGCCAATGTCTTTTAACTGTCGTATATAAAATGCCTCAAGTAGGCTTATCTAAGAACCAATGTGTTTTTGTTTGTTTGTTTGTTTGTTTGTTTTGCGGTATGCGGGTCTCTCACTGTTGTGGCCTCTCCTGTTGTGGAGCACAGGTTCCGGACACGCAGGCTCAGCGGCCATGGCTCACGGGCCTAGCCGCACTGCGGCATGTGGGATCTTCCCAGACCGGGGCACGAACCCGTGTCCCCTGCATCGGCAGGCGGACTCTCAACCACTGCGCCACCAAGGAAGCCTGAACCAATGTGTTTTTAAATCTTAAGTCTTACTCATGACTCCTTTGGTCTTTGTCACCTTTTTCAAAATCATGATACAAACCAAGTAAAATGGGATGGGATGATTCAGCTCCATGATTCATCCATTTTTTTCCTCTCTGTCTCTGTTAATCTTTTTTTCCCCCTCTTGGACTTACTCTACCATAATTTATTTTTACTTTTATACTTTCCCTTATTTCTCTCCCTGTCTTTTCCTTTTCTCTAATAATCTAAAATTCTGTCAAGTTTTTTTTATTATCATAATTCTTTTTTTAAATTATTATTATTTTTTTATTTTTATTTTACTTTTGGCTGTGTTGGGTCTTTGTTGCTGCACATGGGCTTTCTCAGGTGCAGTGAGCGGGGGCTACTCTTCATTGTGGTGTACGGGCTTCTCATTGCGGTGGCTTCTCTTGTTGTGGAGCATGGGCTCTAGGCACACGGGCTTCAGTAGTTGTGGCACACAGGCTTAGTTGCTCTGCGGCATGTGGGATCTTCCTGGACCAGGGCTCGAACCCATGTCCCCTGCATTGGCATGTGGATTCTTAACCACTGTGCCACTAGGGAAGCCGCTGTCCAGTTTTCAAACAAAATGAAGAAATAAATTAAACATAAAACATTGTGTACTGTGTTTCATCCAAAATTCTTATTTTTATATATATAATTACCTTTCAGTATAAACTATAAATTATTTATCTTTGTGATGGAAGCCGTCTTTCATATATACGTATGTGTCTGTACACCTTTTTTTTCTCAAAAATCAGACAAGCTTATTATAAAAATTGAGAAAATATAGAAGAGTACTAAGAACTCAAAAATTTCACTACTCAAGAACCACCATTATTAAAAAGCGATTACAGAATCTCAGTTTTAGGACATGTTAAGCCTAAAATATCTATTAGACATTTAATAGAAATATCAAATATGTAGTAATATGTATCAATTTCGAGTTCAGGAAAGAAGTTCAATTTGGAGATGTATGCTTGAGAATCATCAACACATAAATGGTATTTAAAACCATGAGACTAGATGAGATCATCAAAGGAGAGAGCATAGATGGAAAGATATCAGATGTAAAGACTGAGCCTGGAGATACTTCAGTGTTAAAAGATCAGGGAGACAGGAGGAAACAGCAAGGGAGACTGGAGAGTGAAAAGAGAACAGAGGGGGAGGACAACAAAGAGAAGTGGTGTCCCGGAAATCAAGTGACGGAAGTCACTTCATGGGGTGGTCAATGGTGTTGAATGCTGCTGTATCCTCTGTGATTTGTAGATACAGTAACCCTCATTATAATCTACCTGAATTGTGAAATAATAAATATTATTAACATTACTCAAAATTGTGTTGAGCACTACTTAGCGTCAGGGATATGGTGGATCGATGCAATTATGTATCCTGTTCACAAAGGACTTGCAGTCTGATAATGATCTCCTGTTCTTTGGAGATTCTTCCTCTTGTGCGGAATGAATGAGAGACAAGAACGATGAGCATCACTCCAGTAAGAATCCCACAGTATGAGTATCTTCATCTTCTCCAAAGAATATTCAATAATTTACATATCTGACATCGATGTCAGATAGTTCAAGATTTTCAATAGAGGCAATTATTCTAAGTGAAATTTAAATCTGTATCATCAAGATTATTGTGAGACTAAGGTTATGAAAATTAATAGTGCAGAGTCTTTCCTTTAAAATTTCTTAACATATAACATCAAGTAAATGTTTAGTTTTTAATTAGAGGTTAAATTGTTTCATGACTTTTTGGTAGTTTTAGAAAATCTTCAAGCTTTCTATGAAGGTTTTATACTTCATACTTTCTATACTTTAAACATTAAGTTGTGCAGACGTAGAGAATGGACTTGAGGACATGGCGGGTGGGGGAAGGGCAAGCTAGGACGAAGTGACAGAGTAGCATGGACATATATACACTACCAAATGTAAAATAGATAGCTAATGGGAAGCAGCCCCATAGCACAGGGAGATCAGCTCAGTGCTTTGTGACCACCTAGAGGGGTGGGATAGGGAGGGTAGGAGGGAGATGCAAGAGGGAGGGGATATGGAGATATATGTATACATATAGCTGATTCACTTTGTCATACAGCAGAAACTAACACACCATTGTAAAGCAACAATACTCCAATAAAGATGTTAAAAAACAAACAAACAACAAAAAAAATTGTGCTGTTCCCACAGAGAGGATTTTGCCATAGGGATCTCACTTGAAGAAGTATAATTAATATCACAGCCTTCAAGTTTATACTTAAACACATATAAAATAATTATTAAAACCTTTGAAATGATGAAAATATTGGATGGGAATTTCTTTAGAAAAGAGACTGAACTGTCTCAGCTCCAACTCTAGGGAAAGTGAAAGAAGAAGGAGAGGAGAGGAGATAATTTGAGAGGGGAAGGAGAAGGAGGAAGGAAAAGAGTAGAAAAGGAAAAACCTATTTGGAGAATATATGATAGCTGGAGCTTCTGTCTATAGTCCTTGATTCTCTTCCGCCCTCAGTTACTCTCAAATAGCACATTTAGAATATTCTAGATGACCTTGTGATTCATGATTTTCCATTTCCTTGGAAAACAGAAGTAAGATAAATGAGAAGGAAAATTCTTCTTTCTTCACAGTTCAATTATGTTCATTGTTTAAATAACATCTTTATTATCACACATTTTTCAGCAAACTGCTCTAATTATAATACTGACACAGTTAAAAAGATTAACACAAAACACAGATCACTCAGCGTGGAAAATCATAGACCAGTCTTCAAGTTTTAAAGCTACTCGTTACATTTTTTTAACATCTTTATTGGAGTATAATTGCTTTACAATGGTGTGTTAGTTTCTGCTGTATAACAAAGTGAATCAGCTATATGTATACATACATCCCCATATCTCCTCCCTCTTGCATCTCCCTCCCATCCTCCATATCCCACCCCTCTAGGTGGACACAAAGCACTGAGCTGATCTCCCTGTGCTAGGAGGCTGCTTCCCACTAGCTATCTATTTTACATTTGGTAGTGTGTTTATGTCAATGCCACTCTCTCACTTCATCTCAGCTTACCCTTCCCCCTCCCCGTGTCCTCAAGTCCATTCTCTACCTCTGTGTCTTTATTCCTGTCCTGCCACTAGGTTCATCAGAACTTTTTTTTTCTTTTAAATTCCATATATATGTGTTAGCATATGGTATCTTATAATGTTCAATAAATATGGTGGAAGCATTTATACCCACATCAGACAGTGGCTTTGCAATTTCAAATGTACTATTATGAGCATTTTAAAGGTGATTTAAGTACATAACATACATACAAAATTGCATTTATATCATAAAGTGAACATGTACAGATCTCTTACACCTATATCAACATCATTCAGAGACCAAACAGAACATTACCAGTATCTCATGCCTCCTTCTATCTACTAACTTGCCCTCTAGGGCAAAAAACACTCTCCTGATTTTAAAACCATAGATTAGTTATGTGTTTTTGCAGTTTATATTAGTGTGATCATAGTTTATTAAATGATTTCATTTCTGGCTTCCTTCACTCAACACAGTGATCTTGAGACTGATTCCATGTTTTTGTACTTAGATCATTCTCTCTCAGAGATGTATAGCAATGAATGCTAAAATACTATACAGCTGTACAGCATTTCATTGTGTGACTATACCACAATTTATTCATTCATTCTACAAAGATGAGCACTGGGATTGTTTCCAGTTTGGGGATCTTATGAAAAATAATACTATGACATTCTAATAAATGTGTTTGTAAAACTATGTACATACATTCATGTTGGGTATCCCTAAGAGTGGAATTTTCTGAAACATAGGTTAAGCATAAGTTCAGTATGTATAAGCATATAGTAAATATAGCAAAATTGCAGCAATTTACAACCCTCAGAGAAGATATGAGATTTAAGGATGCTGCTGTACATACTCAGCAATACTTGGTATTTTTAAAAATATTTTTCATTTTTGTCATTCAGATGAGTATGTGGTTGGAGCTCATTGAGATTTTAATTTGCCTTTCTCTGATGACTGAGAAAAGTTGCACATGCTTTTATAAATTCATAGGCCACTTCAGTATCTATTATAAAATGCCTGTATCAGACCATAAGATATTTTAGCTTTTTTTATGGGGATGTCTTTTTATTAATAAAATTGTAGTTGTTATGTACATATGCTTGGTTAGAGTTCTTTGTCCTTATATGTAGTACCAATATTTCACACTGTGCTTTTAGATTATTATGTTGTGGAATTTAAAAACAATTCAAAGCAATAACAAAGTTTTCTTCTTTCACTATATTTTTATCTTTAATAAATAAATATTAAGTGATATATGTTCATAGAAAACACTATTTAAAATTAAATTTGTGTGATTTAGAAAATTTTCATCATTATTTAGCAATAATCATTCAAATTAATTACCAAAGAGCATATTCAGGAAATAGTTTGTCATTTGAAGTATTTCAGTTTCAATAACAAATTATGGATTTTGTTGTTGAGCTCAGAAACGTATATTCTATGATAATAAAGTTTATTAATGTATAGTGTATATGTCCCTTCAAAACACTGCTGTCACTAGGAGACCCCCCCCCGAAATGATGACCTCATTATCAATTCCACTGCCCACTTGGAGGATAACTCATGCCTTTTACAAGCTGACTGAATTCTGATCTTATTTCCTAGTCCTCTATTCCAGCTGGTGACCTGTACAGAGCTCACCTGACTAGGGCTATTTCCCTTCGTAGAGCACCTTTCCTTTTCTCTGTGATTCTTCCAATTATTTTGCTTATTTGATTTGTATTGATCTTCAAGGCAGATTCTTGTCTGATCATCATCTCTGTGAAACTTTAATTGTATTTGTAATTGACCTTCATTCATCACTCCATTCTGCAAATAACACCTTCAGGTTTCTCTTTTTTTTTCATTTAAAAAACAATATATTGGAAGGAGCTTCAAGATGGCGGAAGAGTAAGACACGGAGATCACCTTCCCCCCCACAAATACATCAGAAATACATCTACATGTGAAACAACTCCTATAGAACACCTACTGAATGCTGGCAGAAGACCTCAGACTTCCCAAAAGGCAAGAAACTCCCCAAGTACGTGGGTAGAGCAAAAGAAAAAAGAAAAAACAGAGACAAAAGGATAGGGACGGGACCTGCACCAGTGGGAGGGAGCCGTGAAAGACGAAAGGTTTCCACACACTAGGAGCCCCTTCGCGGGCAGAGACTGCGGGTGGAGGAGGGGGAAGCTTAGGGGCCGCGGAGGAGAGCGCAGCCACAGGGGTGCGGAGGGCAAAGCAGAGAGATTCCCGCACAGAGGATCGGTGCCGACCAGCGCTCAGCACCCCGGGAGGCTTGTCTGCTCACCCGCCGGGGCAGGCGGGCCTGGGAGCTGAGGCTCGGGCTTCGGAGGTCAGACCCCAGGGAGAGGACTAGGGTTGGCTGCGTGAACACAGCCTGAAGGGGGCTAATGCGCCACGGATAGCCAGGAAGGAGTCCGGGAAAAAGTATGGACCTGCCGAAGAGGCAAAAGACTTTTCTTGCCTCTTTGTTTGCTGGGGCATGAGGAGAGGGGATTAAGAGCGCTGCTTAAAGGAGCTCCAGAGACGGGCGCGAGCCACGGAGATCAGCGCGGACCCCAGAGATGGGCATGAGATGCTAAGGCCACTGCTGCCGCCACCAAGGAGCCTGTGTGCAAGCAGGTCACTATCCACACCGCCCCTCCCAGGAGCCTGTGCAGCCCGCCACTGCCAGGGTCCCAGGATCCAGGGACAACTTCCCCAGGAGAACGCACGGCGCGCCTCAGGCTGGTGCAACGTCACACTGGCCTCTGCCACAAACTCGCCCCGCATCCGTATCCCTTCCTCCCCCTGGCCTGAGTGAGCCACAGCCGCCAAATCAGTGGCTCCTTTAACCCCGTCCTGTCTGAGTGAAGAACAGACGCCCACAGGCAACCTACACACAGAGGCAGATCCAAATCCAAAGATGAACCCCGGGAGCTGTGCGAACAAAGAAGAGAAAGGAAAATCTCTCCCAGCAGCCTCAGGAGCAGCGGATTAAATCTCCACAATCAACTCGATGTACCCTGCAACTGTGCAATACCTGACTAGACAACGAGTCATCCCAAATTGAGGAGGTGGACTTTGGGAGCAACGATATATATATATATATATATTTTTTTTCCCCCTTTTCTCTTTTTGTGGGTGTGTATGTGTGTGCTTCTGTGTGTGGTTTTCTCTGTATAGCTTTGCTTTTACCAAGCAAAGGGTTCTGTCTGTCCTTTTTAAATTTTTTTTATTACTTAAAAGAAATATTTTTTTCTTAATAATTATTTTTTATTTTAAAACTTTATTTTATGTTATTTTATTTTATCTTCTTTCTTTCTTTCTTTTCCCCTTTTATTCTGAGCCATGTGGAGGACAGGCTCTTGGTGCTCAAGCCAAGTGTCAGGGCTGTGCCACTGAGATGGGAGAGCCAAGTTTAGGACACTGGCCCACAAGAGACCTCCCAGCTCCACGTAATATCAAATGGTGAAAATCTCCCAGAGATATCCATCTCAATGCCAAGACCCAGCTCCACTGAACGACCAGCAAGCTACAGTGCTGGACACCATATGCCAAACAACTACCAAGATGGGAATACAACCCCACCCATTAGCAGAGAGGCTGCCTAAAATCATAATAAGGCCCAAATAAGGCCCAAAACACACCACCATATGTGGACCTGCCCACCAGAAAGACAAGATCAAGCCTCATCCACCAGAACACAGGCACTAGTTGCCTCCACCAGGAAGCGTACACAACCAACTGAACGAAACTTAACCACTGGGGGCAGACACCAAAAACAACGGAAACTATGAACGTGCAGCCTGTGAAAAGGAGACCCCAAACACAGTAAGTTAAGCAAAATGAGAAGACACAGAAACACAGAGCAGATGAAGGAGCAAGGGAAAAACATACCAGACCTAAAAAATGAAGAGGAAATAGGCAGTCTACATGAAAAAGAATTCAGAATAATGATGGTAAAGATGATCCAAAATCTTGGGAACTGAATGGAGAAAACACAAGAAAGGTTTAACAAAGACCTACAAAAACTAAAGGGCAAGCAAACAGAGATGAACAACACAATAAATGAAATAAAAAATTCTCTAGAAGGGATCAGTAGCAGAATAACTGAGGCAGAAGAATAGGTAAGTGACCTGGAAGATAAAATAGAGGAAATAACTACTGCAGAGCAGAATAAAGAAAAAAGAATGAAAAGAATTGAGGACACTCTCAGAGACCTCTGGGACAACATTAAATGCACCAACATTTGAATTATAGGGGTCCCAGAGAAGAAGAGAAAAAGAAAGGGACTGAGAAAATATTTGAAGAGATTATAGTTGAAAACTTCCCTAACATGGGAAAGGAAATAGTTAATCAAGTCCAGGAAGCACAGAGAGTCCCATACAGGATAAATCCCAGGAGAAACACACCAAGACACATATTAATCAAACTATCAAAAATTAAATACAAAGAAAAAATATTAAAAGCAGCAAGGGAAAAACAACAAGTAACACATAAGGGAATCCCCATAAGGTTAACAGCTGATCTTTCAGTTGAAACTCTGTAAGCCAGAAGGGAGGGGCAGGACATATTTAAAGTGATGAAAGAGAAAGCCTACAACCAAGATTACTCCACCCAGCAAGGATCTCATTCAGATTTGAGAGAGAAATGAAAAGCTTTACAGACAAGCAAAAGCTGAGAATTCAGCACCACCAAACCAGCTTTACAACAAATGCTAAAGGAACTTCTCTAGGCAGGAGACACAAGGGAAGGAAAAGACCTACAATAATAAACCCAGAACAATTAAGAAAATGGTAATAGGAACATACATATCGATAATTTCCTTAAACGTAAATGGATTAAATGAACCAATCAAAAGACATAGACTGGCTGAATGGATACAAAAACAAGACCCGTATATATGCTGTGTACAAGAGACCCACTTCAGACCTAGGAACACATACAGACTGAAAGTGAGGGGATGGAAAAAGTTATTCCATGCAAATGGAAATCAGAAGAAAGTTGGAATAGCAATTCTCATATCAGACAAAATAGACTTTAAAACAAAGACTATTATAAGAGAAAAAGAAGGACACTACATAATGTTCAAGGGATCAATCCAAGAAGAAGATATAACAATTGTAAATATTTCTGCACCCAACATATGAGCACCTCAATACATAAGGCAAATACTAACAACCATAAAAGGGGAAATCAGCAGTAACACAATCATAGTAGGGGACTTGAACAACCCACTTTCACCAATGGACAGATCATCCAAAATGAAAATAAAAAAGGAAACACAAGCTTTAAATGATACATTAAACAAGATGGATTTAATTGATATCTATAGGATATTCCATCCAGAAAAAACAGAATACACATTCTTCTCAAGTGCTCATGGAACATTCTCCAGGATAGATCATATCTTGGGTCACAAATCAAGCCTTGGTAAATTTAAGAAAATTGCAATCATATCAAGTATCTTTTCTGATCACAACGCTATGAGACTAGATATCAATAACAGGAGAATATCTGTAAGAAATAAAAACACATGCATGCTAAATAACACACTACTTAATAACCAAGAGATCACTGAAGAAATCAAAGAGGAAATCAAAAAATACATAGAAACAAATGACCATGAAAACACAGTGACCCAAAACGTATGTGATGCAGCAAAAGCAGTTCTAAGAGGGAAGTTTATAGCTATACAAGCCTACCTTAAGAAACAAGAAACATCTCAAATAAAAAACCTCACCTTATACCTAAAGCAATTAGAGAAAGAAGAACAAAAAACCCCCAAAGTTAGCAGAAGGAAAGAAATCATAAAGATCAGATCAGAAATAAATGAAAAAGAAATGAAGGAAATGACAGCAAAGATCAAAAAAACTAAAAGCTGGTTCTTTGAGAAGATAAACAAAATTGAAAAGCATTAGCCAGACTTATCAAGAAAAAAAGGGAGAAGACTCAAATCAATAAAATTAGAAATGAAAAAGGAGAAGTAACAACTGACACTGCAGAAATACAAAGGATCATGAGAGATTACGACAAGCAACTATATGCCAATAAAATGGACAACCTGGAAGAAATAGACAAATTTTTAGAAATGCACAACCTTCTGAGACTGAAGCAGGAAGAAACAGAAAATATGAACAGACCAATCACAAGCACTGAAATTGAAACTGTGATTTAAAATCTTCCAACAAACAAAAGCCCAGGACCAGATGGCTTCACAGGTGAATTCTATCAAACATTTAGAGAAGAGCTAACACCTATCCTTCTCAAACTATTCCAAAACATAGCAGAGGGAGGAACACTCCCAAACTCATTCTACGAGGCCACAATCATTCTGATACCAAAACCAGACAAAGATGTCACAAAGAAAGAAAACTACAGGCCAATGTCACTGATGAATATAGATGCAAAAATCCTCAACAAAATACTAGCAAACAGAATCCAACAGCACATGAAAAGGATCATACATTATGATCAAGTGGGGTTTATCCCAGGAATGCAAGGATTCTTCAATGTACACAAATCAATCAATGTGATACACCATATTATAAATTGAAGGAGAAAAACAACATGATCATCTTAATAAATGCAGAGAAAGCTTTTGACAAAATTCAACACCCATTTATGAGAAAAACGCTCCAGAAAGTAGGCATAGAGGGAACTTTCCTCAACATAATAAAGGCCATATGTGACAAACCCACAGCCAACATCGTCCTCAATAGTGAAAAACTGAAACCATTTCCACTAAGATCAGGAACAAGACAAGGTTGCCCACTCTCACCACTCTTATTCAACCTAGTTTTGGAAGTTTTAGTCACAGCAATCAGAGAAGAAAATGAAATAAAGAATCCAAATTGGAAAAGAAGTAAAGCTGTCACTGTTTTCAGATGACATGATACTATACATAGAGAATCCTAAAAGTGCTACCAGACAAATACTAGAGCTAATCAATGAATTTGGTAAAGTAGCAGGATACAAAATTAATGCACATAAATCTCTTGCATTCCTATACACTAATGATGAAAAATCTGAAAGTAAAATTAAGGAAACACTCCCATTTACCATTGCAACAAAAAGAATAAAATACCTAGGAATGAACCTACCTAAGGAGACAAAAGACCTGTATGCAGAAAACTATGACACTGATGAAAGAAATTAAAGATGATACAAAGAGATGGAGAGATATGCCATGTTCTTGGATTGGAAGAATCAACATTGTCGAAATGACCCTACTACCCAAAGCAATCTACAGATTCAATGTAATCCCTATCAAACGACCACTGGCAGTTTTCACAGAACTAGAACAAAAAATTTCACAGTTTGTATGGAAACACAAAAGACCCCGAATAGCCAAAGCAATCTTAAGAAAGAAAAACAGAGCTCGAGGAATCAGGCTCCCTGACTTCAGACTATACTACAAAGCTACAGTAATCAAGACAGTATGGTACTGGAACAAAAATAGAAATAGAGATCAAAGGAACAGGATAGAAAGCCCAGAGTTAAACCCACACACATATTGTCACCTTATCTTTGATAAAGGAAGCAAGAATATACAATGGAGAAAAGACAGCCTCTTCAATAAGTGGTGCTGGGAAAACTGGACAGCTACATGTAAAAGAATGAAACTAGAACACTCCCTAACACCATACACAAAAATAAGCTCAAAATGGATTAAAGACCCAAATTAAGGCCAGACATCATCAAACTCTTAGAGGAAAACATAGGCAGAACACTCTATGACATTAATCACAGCAAGATCCTTTTTGACCCACCTCCTAAAGAAATGGAAATAAAAACAATAATAAACCAATGGGACCTAATGAAACTTCAAAGCTTTTGCACAGCAAAGGAAACCATAAACAAGACAAAAAGACCACTCTCAGAATGGGAGAAAATATTTGCAAATGAAGCAACTGATAAAGGATTAATCTCAAAAACATACAAGAAGCTCATGCAGCTCAATATCAAAAAAGCAAACAACCCAATCCAAAAATGGGCAGAAGATCTAAATAGACATTTCTCCAAAGATATACAGATTGCCAAAAAACACATGAAAGAGTGCTCAACATCATTAATCATTAGAGAAATGCAAATCAAAACTACAATGAGATATCATCTCACACCAGTGAGAATGGCCATCATCAAAAAATCTGCCAACAATAAATGTTTGAGACGGTGTGGAGAAAAGGGAACCCTCTTGCACTGTTGGTGGGAATGTAAATTGATATAGCCACTCTGAGAACAGTATGCAGGTTCCTTAAAAAACTAAAGATAGAACTACCATATGACCCAGCAATCCCACTACTGGGTATATACCCTGAGAAAACCATAATTGAAAAAGGGTCATGTACCAAAATATTCATTGAAGCTCTCTTTACAATAGCCAGGACATGGAAGCAACCTAAGTGTCCATCAACAGATGAATGGATAAAGAAGATGTGGCACATATATACAATGGAATATTACTCAGCCATAAAAAGGAATGAAACTGAGTTATTTGTAGTGGGGTGGATTGACCTAGAGACTGTCATACAGAGTAAAGTAAGTCAGAAAGAGAAAAACAAATACTGTATGCTAACACATGTATATGGAATCTAAAAAAAAAAAAAAAGGAAATGGTTAAAAGAATCTAGGGGCAAGACGGGAATAAAGATGCAAACCTACTAGAGAATGGACTTGAGGATATGGGGAGGGGGAAGGGTAATCTGGGACAAAGTGAGAGAGTGGCATGGACATATATACAGTACCTATCATAAAATAGATCGCTAGTGGGAAACAGCCGCATAGCACAGGGAGATTAGCTCAGTACTTTGTGAACACCTAAAGGGGTGGGATATGGAGGGTGGGAGGGAGGGATATGCAAGAGGGAAGAGATATGGGGACACATGTATATGTATAACTGATTCACTTTGTTATAAATCAGAAACTGACACACCATTGTAAAGCAATTATACTCTAATA
Source organism: Mesoplodon densirostris (assembly GCF_025265405.1). Lineage (NCBI taxonomy): Eukaryota > Metazoa > Chordata > Mammalia > Artiodactyla > Ziphiidae > Mesoplodon > Mesoplodon densirostris. The sequence goes on from NC_082668.1 coordinate 28,575,985, forward strand.
AAGGTGTTTTTAAAAAAAACAATATATTGAAAAATAATAAAATACTAAAATTACTCATATTTTCACGATCCCAACCCAGTGTATTTCATGGTTTTACCTATTACCTCCTTCCTGGACACAATTTTTTATAGATACCATCATTTTTTATACATACTGTATTAATTTCATTACTTTCTTTTTTTTTTTTTTTTTTTTTTTTTTTTTGTCATATATGGCCTTTATTTTGTTGAGGAAAGTTCCCTCTATGCCTACTTTCTGCAGGGTTTTTATCATAAATGGGTGTTGAATTTTGTCAAAAGCTTTCTCTGCATCTATTGAGATGATCATATGGTTTTTCTCCTTCAGTTTGTTAATATGGTGTATCACGTTGATTGATTTGCGTATATTGAAGAATCCTTGCATTCCTGGAATAAACCCCACTTGATCATGGTGTATGATCCTTTTAATGTGCTGTTGGATTCTGTTTGCTAGTATTTTGTTGAGGATTTTTGCATCTATGTTCAGCAGTGATATTGGCCTGTAGTTTTCTTTCTTTGTGACATCCTTGTCTGGTTTTGGTATCAAGGTGATGGTGGCCTCGTAGAATGAGTTTGGGAGTGTTCCTCCCTCTGCTATATTTTGGAAGAGTTTGAGAAGGATAGGTGTTAGCTCTTCTCTAAATGCTTGATAGAATTCGCCTGTGAAGCCATCTGGTCCTGGGCTTTTGTTTGTTGGAAGATTTTTAATCACAGTTTCAATTTCAGTGCTTGTGATTGGTCTGTTCATATTTTCTATTTCTTCCTGATTCAGTCTTGGCAGGTTGTGCATTTCTAAGAATTTGTCCATTTCTTCCAGGTTGTCCATTTTATTGGCATAGAGTTGCTTGTAGTAATCTCTCATGATCTTTTGTATTTCTGCAGTGTCAGTTGTTACTTCTCCTTTTTCATTTCTAATTCTATTGATTTGAGTCTTCTCCCTTTTTTTCTTGATGAGTCTGGCTAATGGTTTATCAATTTTGTTTATCTTCTCAAAGAACCAGCTTTTAGTTTTATTGATCTTTGCTATCGTTTCCTTCATTTCTTTTTCATTTATTTCTGATCTGATTTTTATGATTTCTTTCCTTCTGCTAACTTTGGGATGTTTTTGTTCTTCTTTCTCTAATTGCTTTAGGTGCAAGGTTAGGTTGTTTATTCGAGATATTTCCTGTTTCTTAAGGTGGGATTGTATTGCCATAAACTTCCCTCTTAGAACTGCTTTTGCTGCATCCCATAGGTTTTGGGTCGTCGTGTCTCCATTGTCATTTGTTTCTAGGTATTTTTTAATTTCCTCTTTGATTTCTTCAGTGATCACTTCGTTATTAAGTAGTGTATTGTTTAGCCTCCATGTGTTTGTATTTTTTACAGTTCTTTTCCTGTAATTGATATCTAGTCTCATAGCATTGTGGTCGGAAAAGATACTTGATACAATTTCAATTTTCTTAAATTTACCAAGGCTTGATTTGTGACCCAAGATATGATCTATCCTGGAGAATGTTCCATGAGCACTTGAGAAAAATGTGTATTCTGATGTTTTTGGATGGAATGTCCTATAAATATCAATTAAGTCCATCTTGTTTAATGTATCATTTAAAGCTTGTGTTTCCTTATTTATTTTCATTTTGGATGACCTGTCCATTGGTGAAAGTGGGGTGTTAAAGTCCCCTACTATGATTGTGTTACTGTCGATTTCTCCTTTTATGGCTGTTAATATTTCCCTTATGTATTGAGGTGCTCCTATGTTTGGTTCATAAATATTTACAATTGTTATATCTTCTTCTTGGATTGATCCCTTGATCATTATGTAGTGTCCTTCTTTGTCTCTTCTAGTAGTCTTTATTTTAAAGTCTATTTTGTCTGATATGAGAATTGCTACTCCAGCTTTCTTTTGGTTTCCATTTGCATGGAATATCTTTTTCCATCCCCTTACTTTCAGTCTGTATGTGTCTCTAGGTCTGAAGTGGGTCTCTTGTAGACAGCATATATATGGGTCTTGTTTTTGTATCCATTCAGCCAGTCTGTGTCTTTTGGTGGGAGCATTTAGTCCATTTACATTTAAGGTAATTATTGATATGTATGTTCCTATTCCCATTTTCTTAATTGTTTTGGGTTCGTTATTGTAGTTCTTTTCCTTCTGTTGTGTTTCTTGCCTAGAGAAGTTCCTTTAGCATTTGTTGTAAAGCTGGTTTGGTGGTGCTGAACTCTCTCAGCTTTTGCTTGTCTGTAAACGTTTTAATTTCTCCATCAAATCTGAATGAGATCCTTGCTGGGTAGAGTAATCTTGGTTGCAGGTTTTTCTCCTTCATCACTTTAATTATGTCCTGCCACTCCCTTCTGGCTTGTAGAGTTTCTGCTGAGAGATCAGCTGTTATCCTGATGGGGATTCCCTTGTGTGTTATTGGTTGTTTTTGCCTTGCTGCTTTTAATATGATTTCTTTGTGTTTAATTTTTGAAAGTTTGATTAATATGTGTCTTGGTGTATTTCTCCTTGGATTTATTCTGTATGGGACTCTCTGTGCCTCCTGGACTTGATTAACTATTTCCTTTCCCATATTAGGGAAGTTTTCAACTATAATCTCTTCAAATATTTTCTCAGTCCCTTTCTTTTTCTCTTCTTCTTCTGGAACCCCTATAATTCGAATGTTGGTTCGTTTAATGTTGTCCCAGAGGTCTCTGAGACTGTCCTCTGTTCTTTTCATTCTTTTTTCTTTATTTTGCTGTGCAGCAGTTATTTCCACTATTTTATCTTCCACCTCACTTATCCGTTCTTCTGCCTCAGTTATTCTGCTATTGATCCCATCTAGAGTAATTTTTATTTCATTTATTGTGCTTTTAATCGATGCTTGATTCGTCTTTAGTTCTTCTAGGTCCTTGTTAACTGTTTCTTGCATTTTGTCTATTCTATTTCCAAGATTTTGGATCATCTTTACCATCATTATTCTGAATTCTTTTTCAGATAGACTGGCTATTACCTCTTCATTTGTTAGGTCTGGTGGGTTTTTATCTTGCTCCTTCTCCTGCTGTGTGTTTTTCTGTCTTCTCATTTTGCTTATGTTACTGTGTTTGGGGTCTCCTTTTTGCAGGCTGCAGGTTCGTAGTTCCCGTTGTTTTTGGTGTCTGTCCCCAGTGGCTAAGGTTGGTTTAGTGGGTTGTGTAGGCTTCTTGGTGGAGGGGACTACTGCCTGTGTTCTGGTGGATGAGGCTGGATCTTGTCTTTCTGGTGGGCAGGTCCACGTCTGGTGGTGTGTTTTGGGGTGTCTGCGGACTTTTTATGATTTGAGGCAGCCTCTCTGCTAATGGGTGGCGTATTTCCTCATATTTGCTTGCAATAAACATGGCGGTGACACCAACCAGCTGCAGCATCTTCTTGGGCACACAATTATCCTGCATGAATCGATCAATAATGGAAACAGTCATGTACATGGTCTCCTGGAGTAACCTGAATTTCATTTGAACCTGCACTAGCCAGTCAATTAGGATGGCTCTCATGTTTCCAGTGACTTCATGACCCAGTAGGTATTTTGGTCTGACTGCTTGCTCTTCCTCAAGTTGTCTCAGATAAGCATAGATATCTTTTACATATTCACTACAAAGGTTTGGATCCGCTCCATCTTCTGCATCCACATCATTCACTGCAAGAATTACATCAGAGAAAGCCTGGCACAGATATTCTTCTGCAGGGGCACAGCCAGATGTTTCCATGGGGCTTGGAGAGGGAGTATCAACCAAAATAGGCTCAGGGGGAAGTTTCTCTTCTTTAACAGGCTCGGTTTCCGGCTCTGGCTCCAGATCCAGCTCCGGCTGGGGCTCCGGCACAGGTACAGGAGGAGCCTTTTCCAGAGGTTTTGGTAGTTTTTTAGCAATAACTTTTCCAGCGGCTAAAGATTTTGCTTCCTTTTTCAGGGGCAATTTGGCCTGTGGCTGTTCACTGACTTTGTTACCGATGTCTCCAAGAGCTGTTCTTGGCCTCAGCCCAGGCTTAGAGGCTGCAACAGTGGCCACAGGCACGCGTTTTGCGCCTGCCATACTGATCTTCGCCTTATTTTCAGCATTAATTTTCGTGTTCCTGGTGATCCGGAGCGCCATGGCTTCCTCTGCACCAGGCAGCAGCTCAGTAGGGAGAAGCAGAGCACGGGAGCCCCAGACCAGCCGGGGACCTTGAACCCACCGCAGGCCAACAGCCGTTCCTCCGCAGCACGCCGGGAGGAATCGGGCACCGATTCTCATTACTTTCTTAAGACATCATATTGTAAACACATTTCTAGATCTTCCACATATAACCTTTATTGGTGCCATGATATTTTCTCATGTTAATATAACATGGAGTATAACACAACTTTGCCAATGCTGGACCCTCTGTTTTTTGTTGATTTTTTTTTGTTCTTTGTTTTTCCACACTTTTATTCATATATTGTGTCTGAGTTTTTAGTTCAGTTTTTAGATTAGTTCAGGCTAAAATAGAAAAGTCTGTTCTTAAAGTTTGAATATTAACCACTATTGAAAGAGAGACTATCTAAAAAAATGTTGAACTTTTGAAACAAATTGAATAACCTCTTTACAACTGTACAATACAGAATGTGATTTCTAAAATAAGTTCTTATTGAATTCCCATGGAATAAAGATTATCAAAGATCATTCTACCTGCTATGCTACTGGATGGTTCTGAGTTTTTTTAATCCATAAGGTGTGTGAATATCTTTGTGTATGTGTGTGTGGTCATGGTGATTTTGGTGAAGGGGTGAATGACAATCAATGCTGATACACTAAATAATTCTATGTTGCAATTATTTCAAAAGTGGAGCCAGGAAATGAGCACAGGGAGTGATCTAAGTTATGTAAGGGTATTATAGTACTCCAAAGTGAAAGTGTTTGCTTGCAGCTGAAACTACCATTAAGTACTTGTAGCACTTCAAATGATTTTCCTTGACTGTCTCCTCTCTCCACCTCCTAATATCCTCATCATGGAAATACATTTCTAGTCTGAGTTCCTTTGAATGTCGGAAACAACAGTTATGTTGTGTAGCAGTGTCACACATCATGAGCAGGACTTTCATCTTTTACAGCTGATCTTTCATCTATACACACACACACAAATAATTGCAACATGAAACTGAAATAGAGCCATTGAGTCTGTGAGTATAGCTCAGACTAGGAGAAATAGGTGTCACAGGTGAGATAGATCCAGAAAAAAGAAATGTGGTTTTGGACTTTTTCCTCTCCCTCTCTGGGACCTAAAAGGACAACTATTTCCAGTGGACACAGAGTGAGGTAAGCCATTTCCCATTAGCTCATTTTCTCATGACCTGACCTTATCCAACCAAATTCAAACAGCATTTCTTTATTGAGGAGGATTAGGAGGATGTTTCCATTCTTATCATTAAACAGAGCTACAGAATTTAATGGGCCTGTATGTTTTTCACTGAGGACCACTGAGACCAACAAAACAGAGGGTTAACATGAAGAACTAAGAGCCTGGTCCTGAAGGTTATAACTGGACATAAAGCACGTCATAGAACACAGGTTCAAGATAAGACCAATATGGTTTTACACAGCAAAACAGGGTGTTTTGATGGGGGGGGAACACGTGGATCATCATTTACCTGTGTGTGATGAGGAGAGAGCCCAGTGATGTGCTTCACAAGAAAAAATATGTGTAATAAGTGCTTTTGGTGAACATCATATACTAAGTCCCATTCTTAGAGTAGAGTCAAAATGTACCTTAAGTGTTTGAGAAGCTTTCCTAGTAAAGAAATTTTTAAATTTAATTTATCACCAATGCAACTTCTTTTTTTCCCAAAAACCATCTTACATTTTGTGTAACTAGAATTTTGTGAAACATTTTGAGAAATGCTGTTGTAGATAATTAGGGGTAGAATGCAAAGCCATGCTTGAACTAGGTGAAGATCTCTAAGAGAGCTTAAATTTTTCAATTACATACTGCACACATTTCCTTTATTCCATATGTTAAAAGTACATTGAGACATACCTCTCAGAAATTTGGAGTTCAGTTATCTAGATACTTTAATACTGTTTTTAAAAACTCCATTGACATAATTCCCGGGTACGGCTCTGTTTTTTTGTTAAGATGTTTCCAAAATGAGAGACTGGATGGGTATTACAATTTTATTTATCTGCCAAAATTTCCTAAGTGATTAAAATTATGTGCTCTGTTTATGGACAAATTTGGTTATTGAAGATTTTTTATTTTGCAAAGGATTCCCTGGAGAAATCCATAACCTCTATTTCAAGTATTCAGGAAACTGGAGGTGAGTTTATAATAATAATTTAAATATAATCCAAATTGTAAAATTGATGAGGGGAGATGGAGCTGGAAAAAAATGGAGCATTAAGTCAAAAGAACCAAACAAATACGATGTTAGGTTGATACTCTGCATATTTGTACAGGGCTTCTCACTCAATGAGCAGGGAGTCTCAGGGCAATACATAACTAACATATGTTGTATGTTTACATATATATGATATCTATGTCCAATATCAACATAATGGTGAAAACAAGCCTCTCAATTATTTCTGAAATCAAGCTAACTCTAACATTGTCTTCCAATGGAACTCTCTATATCAACTGGAAAGTAAATATTTATTCTGTTTCCTTCTCCATTAACAAACAAAAACAAACTTTTTAATCAAAATGTCTGTTAGTTCTTATGTTCTGTTGAAGGAAAAGCCCTGGAGAAGTTACCACTAATCCATGCAAACTAATGAGTTTTCGAGTCATCAAAGTGGATCCAGGACTGTGGTAGAGATGGGAGGACTAAATTTTACTGCAGAATAACAACAAGGCAGACTTATTTGGTGCTGTAATAGCACATATTTTTATTGGCAGGACACTGATGCAGATTTAATCAGAGATAAAGATATAGATTCTTGACCTCACACTGGAAGTATCTAAGAAACAAGCCTATGAACATGGAAATAAAGAAATTGAGCTTTGCAGACATGAAGAATAAAGAACAAACTATGAAAAATTCAGTTTAATTGAAAGAAGCTCATTGAGGGTAAGCCTTTGAAGGGCAAGGGTATGGAATTTTCATTTACATGAGTTTTAAATCAGTCCACTTCATTCTTTGCATATTTTCTGCAGTATTTTCTGTCTGCTGTTTTTTTAAATTAATTTTATTGTTCATGATTTGATATATTACTTATTGGAAAAATTCCAATAAAAGACTCTTTGCTTCTGCTCTATGTTTGAAAAACTTGATTTTAGATGCATTAGAGTCCCTGACCCACCACAAACAACCAAACTGAAAACATTTTATAGGATTTCAGCATTAAACTAGTTTCATTTTGATGGCATCAAATTTATTTCATTTTGTCAGATATACTAGATTTCTCTTTAAAGCAACATTAATGTAAGAATAGAACACTAAAATGATATAGAAAAAATAGTCGTACATTTTGAAAGAGTAACATTTGCATACATTATTTCCATGATATTGGAAATAGATTTGACTTTGAAGTAAGCTGTGCACACATAGTTCACTTAAGACAAAATATCTCTCAATGTGTTTATTTTCCCCTAAAATGTATTAGAGCCACTTTTCTTAGAATACTAATTAGGAATAAGAATTTTGCAAAAAATGCATTCGGTGATGAATTCTTCGTACTGCACACTGTCTGCTCACCATACTGATTTGGTGATCATAATTATAGATTTTATGAGATTACTACAATGTAATAGGAAAGAGCACAGTCTCTAAAAATTATATAGACCAAGGCATCTTTCTCACTAAGCATGTCTCTGCCAGAGATGTAACTTCCTTTCTATCAGAAATGGGGCTGAACAGACCATGCTGCAAGAGGAATTTCTTTTTATTTAAGCATAGTCTCTATTCTCCTACCCACCTATGTAGCCTCATTATCTGAAAGGTCACTAAACATCTCTGTGATATTTCCTTTTGGCTTCCTAAAAAGTGCTTTTAGTTTTACCATGTTTAAATGCAATTTTGGTTAGTCAGAAATTGTCATTCTCTCTGGTTAGCCAAACATCAGAGAAGGAGAGTTTGGAGAAGGTAAAGTGAAAGAGGAAGATCAATTTAATAGTTGATTCATTTTCATGTTTTTGGGCTGTGATGACCTAGGGTTGACCTATATAACTTTTCAAGATAGTTTCTAATCCAGCCCAGCCAATATAAATAACTTTGTTAAGTAGACTTCATTTGCTGTCTGAGCAGGATGACTTAACAGGCCACAGTTTACATCTCTCTGGTGACTTCTGTCAGAAACATGAGGTTTTGTGCCAAAGGATACTTTCATTTTTGGTAGCCCATCTTCTCTCTTGGTCTTCATTATCTTCTCCTCTCCTTTACCAGACCCACTCAGCATTGCATATGTGGGCTGGAACCACACTTCAGGCAGTCCAGCTGATGGACAAGAAAGACAGCATTGAAGTGAGAAGAAAATGAAATACATGCTTTGAGTTTGTAAAAATTTAAATCAAATTATAATCCAACCAACCTTTTTTCAAATCAAGTATTTCAAAATAAGGATGACGCTCTCACTGGTAGAATGTATATGTCTGTTAGACTGGTCATAATGCACCTAGTGTAGATGTCTCAAAAGGACAGACGTACCAGAAATATACAGAGTTTCAAGTCCCCTCTGTAGAAGTGTGCTCTCATGGCCACTCTACCCACCAATTCTGGTGCTTACCTAGCTACAGTGAGCACCTAGAACATGAAATTCTCCCGAGTCTCAGTTGGCCTCTTGTTCATGATGGGCAACAGGACACTACACAGCTGGCTGCTGGAGTAGACACAGGTGGTGTAGCTCAGGGCATTGCAATGGAACAGTGAGTGTCTGATATCTCACTGTGCTTGTGGATTGTGGAGACCACCAAGACTCTGCCAGATGTTGGTCTTCTCAGGCCAAGGAAGCCTGAATAATGCAGTGCCCACCCAGAGCTGAGGAAGCACTAGAATCACTTTAGAGTTGAGAGGATGAAGCTGGACAAGTATAAGATGAGCCTGATTTTTCCATTTTCATACTGTTCTTGTCTATGAAGTTTAAAAAACTCACAGAATGGGTTGGCAAGTGTTTTGGTTATCTATTGCTGCATCTAAACAAACAAATAAACAAAACGTCCAAAGTTTTCTTGCTTAAAACAACAATAAGAGGATTCCTTCTTTCAGGAAGATAAAGTAGACATCATTTCCCCTTTTCCTCCCATGAAGTAAAACAAACATAAGCCTTTGAAGAGTAAAGATTAAAGGCAGAAAAGCTAGGAATTGGGGGTCCAAAAGAAAGACACGGTGAGGAGTTCATGAGGTTTTTGTTTTTCTTCTCATGTATCTGAGGCTGAGGCTGGCTGAAGAAGCCAGCCAACTGGAAGCAACCAACAGTCACAGAAAGAATGCCTCAACAAAACCCTGCTTTCTCTAGCCAGAGGATCGGGAAAGGGGGAACAAAGCTCTAGCAGGACTGCCACAGAAAAGAGAGAAGACAAAAATCTCTAATACCAGGAATGAAAGAGGGAATATCAAATAGACCCAGCAGACATCAGAAGGATAATAAGGAAACTCTACAAACAACTATATACACATATTTTACAAGTTAGACAAATGGATAATTTTTGAAAACACAAATTAACACAATCAGCATGAAGTAATTCAAATAGTCCAATAACTATTGAGGAAATTTAATTTATAATTTTTTAAAACTCTCCCCCAGAAAGAAATCTTCAGGTTCAGATGGTTCTGGTAGAGAATTATATCACCAATGTAAAAAATTAACACCAGTTCTATAAAATCTCTTCTAGAAAATATAAGAGGATAGAGCTCATTTCACTTTATGAAGCTAGTATTACCCTGATACCAAAATCAGACGAAGACAGTACAACAAAGGGAACTACAGACTAATATTCCTCATGGATATAGATGCAAAAATCCTTAAAATATGTTAGCAAATTGAATTTGGAATATATATAAAAATTATATATGTTGACCTGGTAGAGTTTATTGAAAGGATGCAAGTGTTTCAATAGTCAGAAATCAATCAATGCAATCCACCATATCAATAGACTAAAGAAGAAAACTTACATGATCATATCAGTTAATATAAAAAAAGCCTTTGACAAAATTCAACACTCATTTATGATAAAAACTTTCAGAGAAATAAAAATAAAGGGGAACTTCTTAAACTTGATAAATAGCATCTGCAAAAAAAAAAAGAAAACATAGCTAACATAATATGTAATAACAGAAGACTGAATGGTTTTTCCCTAAGATTGAGAAAAAGTTAAGGATGTTTACAATCACTAGTCTTATTCAGCTTAGTACTAGATATTCTTGCCAGAGCAATAAGGCAAGAAAAGGAAATAAACGGCATACATATTGGAAAGGAAAAAATAAAATTGTCCCTAGTTATATGGACATATACATAAGAGATAAATAAATAAATAAATTATGAGATTAATCATTGGATTGAACTTTACATTTAGGACACTTGTCTTTTCCATTTGCAGAAAATTCTCATCATCTATCTCATCTCTTCCATTTTTGCTTCTCCGCCATTTTCTCAATTCTGTTCTTCTCTAATTCTTATTAGAAAGATCTTGGAGTATCTAAATCTCTTTTAAATGCCTGAAAATAGTTCAGACATTTTTTCTCATTTATCTGGATGCTTTTTAGTCAACACCTCAATTCTGTTTTCCAACTTAATTGTTTTTCATGTCTGTGAAAACTAAAGTTTATCTTGGTTGTGTCTTATTTTTTTATTTAAACAACTAAATTTTTATTGCCAAAATTTCTTTTTTATTATTTTTATATCTACTAGTACTTATTTGAATTTTACTCACTGTTTTTTTTTTTTTATTTCTGATACACAGTAGTTGAGAATCCAGTTTCTGAAGCCAGATTGCATGGGTTTGAATTTGAGCTCCACTACTTACTTAACTATGTTAGGCCAGGCAGATCACTTAAACTTCCCTCTCTTAGTTTTTCCATTGTTAAATGGAAATTGTTCTCTTAAGGTTTTTGTAAAAAATATTGAGTTGTTAAATGTAAAGCTTTTAGAACAATGTCTGGCATGTAAAAATGTCCTCATAAATGTTGGCAATATTATCATTCGTTTTTATTAACATCATTTCTTAATTTGTCTCTTCTAGAGTCTAAAAGAAAAATTTCAAACATTCCTCATGTTTTAATTTCAGCCAGACAAAATGCATATTCTGTATATAAATCTCTTGTTGATGTTGTTACCAAAACCTTTTTTCACTTATATGCTTTGGAATTTTCATTTGAAAGTTCATTTTGAGTAGGAAATCTTAATTCCTTTTCTCTCTTCTTCCTTTCATTTCTTACATCTCATGTTCATCACTATCCTGCAATCAAGTCCTATTCCATAGCTTATTATTCTATATTGTAAACAGCTCACACACAAAAAAGTTGAGTAACATTTTGATGTAGCTTTGTTCCTTCATTTCCCATCTTAGCTACATGTTTAAAGTTAAAAACAAAAATCAGTTCTACTTATCAGGCTTTCTTCCATGTTCAGCCCCTTCCCACTCCATTCCCAGAGCCAAACATTTACATCTCCTAGGAGAAGAATCTTGGTTATAGGTTCAGCTGTCAATCTCATGATTCTATGCTTCTCTCAGAGGCTCAGAAAGAAATTTAGTATACCCTGTTTTACCCTTGTTTGGTTCTTGGAAGAACACTTCAGGAGGTTTATTTTACCTCTAATTATAAAAGAAATGTGGGTGTAACAGAACTACAGTGGAACTCCCATCTAAGGCAAAGAATGCAGAATTCCATCCTCACCCCCAAGTACCTTGGCAAAGAACTTCCCTGAATATGTTAGAAACTCTACAGAAAACTGAAGACAGAAAAATGAAGGTCAGAAAAACAGGGTAAGGAGGAAATTTTTGTTTTTGTTTATTTGCTATAAAGCAAACATGTTTTTCTTTAAAGTTACTCTATAAAAGTTAAAACATGGTAAAAGAATTACTTACTGTATCAATATAGTTATAGCGTTCTTTAACATGAAATTCATTATTTCATTATTATTACTACAATATTCTTTCCAACTCGTTTAAAAATCCACTTATTGTGTCCCTAGTGTGTAATATAGCACATTACTGCTCAATAATGGAAGCCACACACTCTGAATTTTGGTCCAGTTAATATTCGCATTGGGACAATATTTTCCTCTTGAAATTAAGCAAAGTGTTTCCTTACCCATTTTGCAAATATGTTTTGTAGTCACAAGTAAAATATGCATCATTAAAAAGGAAATTATTTTGATGGATTTTTTACCTTGTTTATATAAATCTAGAACTACCTGTTTTTTAACTCCGAAAAGAACAAAAATTGATTTTATAATCATAGTCAATTTTATAAAAATTGGTTTTATAAAAAGGACATAATCTCCCATCAAGACATAGGAAGAGCTTGAACAATTCCATTTTGGATGTTCTTCATCTCTAATCCTCAACAGCTCTGAACATTAGCTTTATCTTGTAATTGACTTTTAGTGTTTCTGGCCAAGCAGGCCCTGTTGAATAAAATCTAAAAGTGCTCTGTTTTATAGATCATTTGGAAAGTAGTATGATCTTGTTGCTTTTTCCTGAACACAAACTGAAGTGCCTCCTTTCCTCTGCAATCACTGCTTTGCCTGGAGAATGGCTTCTGTGAAAACACTGCAGGAAAGAGTCTGGCTTCAGAGCTATGGCTCCTGTAAATTCTGAAAAGGACCTATGTGTTCCTTAATTGCCCTGCAACATACTCTTATAATATATACTGAGCATCTTATAAATGTGATATCTAAGGCTAAAATATTTGACATAATACTTTCTTGCCAGATAAATGACTTGAGAGAAAGGTAACAGCTTCTTATTAGTGCTGGGAAATAATGAGATTTTCAATCCTCTCTATCGATTTCTGTTGGAAAGGAACATGATATATTTCTCAGTCATTCTCTAAAGATTAAAAATCTAACCTTAACCCTAGTTTGAAATCAGTGGAAGTGATTTTTTTTTCAGAGACCCAAATCTAAGACTTTTGCAGATCTGACTTTGTTGTCCCTTCCCAGGGTTATAAGTCAGTAGCAGGGATTCAGAGACACAGACATTTTTTCTTCATACAACTCAATGATCTTACAGGCATTTTCCCCCTAAGAACAAGAATGAGAGGAGCTCACTCTTAATCTCCTCCACATGGGCAAAGAGGCTTTGGCTACACACAGTGGCTCTGTCACTGGAATGTGAACTCCATGAAGGCAGAGCATATTTTTAGTTTGTTTACTGTTGAATCCCCATTGCCCATAACAGTGCCTACTGCAAAGTTCAATAAATATTTATTGAAGAAATAAATAAATTTATGCATCCATCCATTCATTTTATTTATTTATTTATTTATTTATTTATTTTTGACTGCGTTGGGTCTTCGTTGCTGTGCTCAGGCTTTCTCTAGCTGTGGTGAGAGGGGTCTACTCTTCACTGTGGTGCACAGGCTTCTCACTGCTGTGGCTTCTCTTGTTGTGGAGCACGGGCTCTAGGCACATGGGCTTCAGTGGTTGTGGCACGTGGGCTCAGTAGTTGTGGAGCACGGGTTTAGTTGCTCTGCAGCATGTGGGATCTTCCTGGACCAGGGTTCGAACCTGTGTCCCCTGCATTGGCAGGCATATTCTTAACCACTGAGCCACCAAGGAAGTCCCCATCCATTCATTTTTAATTCATTTAATCTCTTTAGATACTGACAGATATTTAGTGATTTAGATAGTGTCATTACTATGATTTCATACATGAATTTCATGTAGGAATGTCTTACTCTGGATGACTGAGAAAGCATATCCTGAGAAGGAACCTTACTTGATAATACTTGAATGGAAAGAGCAATTCCAGGATGGAAAGGTGAGGGGAAAGAAGGAACGAGTCAAGAAAAGTAAATATGAGGGCAATCTTACTGAACAGATTACATCTTTATAACAAGTGCATTTTGTTCTCAGTGTCAGGTGACATCTTCCCAAGATATCTTTGGGGAAAAGGGAGGAGAATTTGTCCACTGTCTTCCTCCTCTCCCCTGTTTCTCATTAGTCCAAGCTAAATCTTCCACACTTTCTGGTAAAGTTACCTGACCTCTCCAAAGAGGTGTTTGAGAAGCAATGGTCTTGAAGACCTAATCCAGCCAGTGTACAGAGGTAGTGATTACCCCACCAGTGGGCACTGTGTGGGTAGCTGTAGTGGCACACTGGCTCCTGATCTTAGGCAAAACACAAACTATTTCTCAAACATCTCCATCCAGAAAACTGGACAAGTGTACCTGTCTAGGTTGAGCATAAACTGAATTTGCTACTACTAGTAATCCAAATCCCAGTCCAAGTATTCTACAAGGTATGAGTGGCTGAACTGGGACTTGAAACTTAGGTGTTTGGTTACATATCTACCTTGTTACACATGAAGTTTTCTCCTCATCTATTTCTAGTTTTAAGTATATATATTTAAGTCAAGAGGGAACTGTGCAAAAAAAAAAGGGAGAAAGTAGGATTGAAGTCATATTAAGTACACACACACACACACATATACAGAGCAGTGTTTTTGAAGTCTGCTTTTTCTCAGAAGTTCTCAGGTTCGTTAATCAGTAATGCATCTTCAGACAAACAATTAAAATTTAATCTGAGGAATCGGGTTCATCTGCTTTTATGTTTAATATATTGCCATGTTTTCTTTTTAAACATGTTTCGCTACTAAAAAAAAAAGTTTGGGGAAGACTAAAATTGAAGACTCCATCGACTGTAAGTCTGTTATTTACTCACTGAAATCATGTGTATGTATAACTGACACTTTGGAATAAACAGAAAACTTTTCTGTTCATTAAACTATAAGGGGTTCTGAGGAATCAGAAGATGCCCAGAGTTTATAGCTAATTTACTCTCCTTCAACTTCTGATTATAGCATTTATATAGCATTAGGATCTAATTTGAGCATGAATCATAATGCACCTGGGGACAGTTGTGAACATATTCTGAGCTCTTTGCTACCAGTGGGTGGAGTAGATGATAGTTATAGGTGCCCTAGGACACTGCCAAGATAAGAATCAATAAAATTTAAAAAGTAATGATTAAGGCGCAGTTTGTAATAGCTACTTCAGAGCTCTTCCTAAAGACCAAAAAATGTTTTGGGACAGTGATGCTTACCCATTTACATAACAGGAGATCATCTAACCAGACTAAGAACTAACTCACTAAGGTCTAGAGTCTTTTCGTGGCACAGGACTGCATACAGCTACCAGGAGGAAATGCTTGAGTTTTACTCTGTTAAAGCCACCCTCTGGAGCTGCTGTTTCATTCCTGATACTACTTATGCTCATTCTAGTAATGGGACAACATATGAGAATTCCCTAACCTTTTTGTCTCAGCCCCTTTCTTCCCACCGTCCAAAAAATTTTATCTTTACTTGCCAATTTTTACATCCAAAGCTTATTTTTTCTAAAAGTTTTATCATTTTAGTTTTTATATCTAGTTCTATGATCTCTTTGAGTTAATTTTTATCAATGGTGAGAGGTAACATGTAGATATCCAGTTTTTCCAGTACCAGTTATTGAAAAGATTATCTTTTCCCATGTGTCAAAATTACATTAGCACATTTCTGGAAAATAAACTGGCCATATAAAAGTGGCCTATTTCTAAACTTGCACTTCTGTTCCATTAATCAAAATCCTTATGCCAGTACACTGTACCTTTGAAATCAAGTAATGGAAGTTTCCACCTTTCTTTTGCCTTTTAACAATTGTTTTGTTTAATCTAGAACTGTGGTGGTGTCATACAAATTTTACAATTGGCTAACAACATTCATAAAAAATAAATGAAAAAATTTACTGGGAGTTGCAATTTTTTGTAAGATGATGTAGCCTCATTTCTCTCTGATGAGTACAACTAAAACCCTTGGACATAATACAACATGT
The DNA here is from genome assembly GCF_025265405.1 of Mesoplodon densirostris. NCBI lineage: Eukaryota > Metazoa > Chordata > Mammalia > Artiodactyla > Ziphiidae > Mesoplodon > Mesoplodon densirostris. The sequence continues at coordinate 28,591,916 of NC_082668.1, forward strand.
AATCATAAAATTACTCTGAAAGGTAGAAAGGCATACTAACTAGGGACCCCAGGACTTCAGGTGGAGCTGCCTCATTGCCTGGGCAGGACACTTAATAGGCTCTCTTCATGCCCACAGCCCCTGTAGATGTTCAACAATCATTAGATTAAGCCAGTACATAATGTCCAGGGATGAATGGAATCATACAATCTCTAAGACTCCCTCCAACCAGAAGGCAGAGCTGGGCTCATACAGTCCTTGTGTCTGCAGCCACATGCAGTAGGGTGATGGAGGGGTGTAGTTTTTTCTGTGGTGTTCAGCTGGACCAAAGCCTGCGCCATCAAAATGTCTATCCTGCAGGACCTCCTTCTCTCTTGGTCCCCTGACCAGAAACAGCAGGCTTATCCTGCTTTGTTTTCATTTTATTTCTGTCTGTGCCTGTTAGTGTTTTAGGGTTGTGCACTTCTTCTGTGCCAAAAGCAGGACAGATAGAAGACAAAACAAAAACAAAAAACAGGGGCTTACCACTGAATTTCTCCTTGAACACCCGAAGTTTCTTGACAGTCTACTTTCTTATCTCTCCCTTTTAGAGTCTTCTGCAGTTTGCTTCATTCATCTTTACCATGATTTTAAGTATCATAAGACCTCCACAGTTAATTTCTAGTAATTCAAATTGATAAATCTGATTTGAGATACTTTATGCACAGAAAAAGAAGCCTTTCCTTGATTGTAATCAGAATTTATGTATGTATGAACATATTTGAATTTAAAGTTTGGAATCAGGAAAATGACCTTAGTTTATTGTAAGGATAGGTCACTTTATATTCGTAGAGGTTTTTCTCTCTCGCTCACTTCCCAGGGATAAATTATTTCCCAAGTTGTGAGGTCCTAATGACATAGTTATGCTATGACTGATTTTTCCCTTAGATAAAATTTTAAGGATTTTTCAGTGTAATGACTACACACAAAAAGGATAAATAAATAACTTGTATAATATTATTTTGAACTCTTTAGTTAAATATTTTGGCTATATCTTGTCTCAGCTATGAAAAATTTTTAATTTACAGCAACTATTGAGGAAAAATATTTCTTTGTTTTGGGGAGAATTCTAATTTCGTAAGTTAGTCTTAACATGATTTTTGTTCTGTTTTCTTTTATTTAATTTTTTTCATGTATTTGTTATTTTATCATAATAATTTGCCTCAAAGATGAGACCAGAGGGCTTCCGTGGTGGCGCAGTGGTTGAGAGTCCGCCTGCCGATGCAGGGGACACGGGTTCGTGCCCCGGTCCGGGAAGATCCCACATGCCGCGGAGCGGCTGGGCCCGTGAGCCATGGCCGCTGAGCCTGCGCGTCCGGAGCCTGTGCTCCGCAACGGGGAGAGGCCACAGCAGTGAGAGGCCCGCGTACCACAAAAAAAAAAAAAAAAAAAAAAAAAAAAAAAAAGATGAGACCAGAGCAGTGCCTATATATCTTAATGGGTAGAAAAATCTGGTAGAAAAGTCTGTGCCCTTTTCATAACAATAACTTTTTTAATATAATCAATTTAAATATTTACCCTATAGCAGCAATCTTAAACAATCACAAACTGTACTGCGTATGAGTATATTTATTGTGGGGCATGTCCCTCTAAATATAGTTATCCCATGTTCCTTTTTTTTCACTCTAAGTATCTTACAGTTTTGTCAATTATACCTCAATAAAACTGAAAAACATTGACAACAATAGTACTAAAAAAATCATCTAACTCCACAGGAAAGTGTAACAAATAAACAGGCCTTTGACACCTGATTTTAAGAGATGTCAATATTTCTCCAAATGTGCTTTAGATCTGTTTTAAAAGTAAATAAAACCTTATATATACAGTTGAAGCCTGCATTTGCACATTCCCTATCACATTTGCTCCCTCTCCAGTGAAGCTGAGATGGGTCCTCCATGCACAAACAACATTGATCTTGTGTTTTTTAAATTAATAGTAAACTCAATTTCAGTTGAATTTACTATTATCAATAGTACTCTCATTATGATTCATATAGATCTAATAAGGTTTCTTAGCTGAGATTTAAGTTCTAGCTCTTCTTCAAATCTGTCAACTCCCTGGTCTACTCCCCAGCTCATGTTCTTGAAGGAGCACTCCCCATGCAGCACAGCAGTTGCATCGATAAGGAGCAGGGAGACCTGTGGTGGCTGGTACAGGCAATACAGGCATGGCTTCCTGGAACTGCCCTGAGACCCAGCTGTTCAGTCTCCTTTTTAATGCCATTGATCATTATCAGAGACCCCAGCTCCTTTACTCTCCTGTCATGGTCACTATGTCCTTATAGTTCTCAGCATGAAAGTCACAGATAAGGGCATGCAGACATGGTTCATGGTGCAATGTAAATGAAGAGAACATATTAAATTAATAGTTTTAGATAAAATTAGTCATGGGGAGAGAAAAGGTAAAAGTGAGACCTCCACCTCCATAAAAAAGCAGAAATTCAGTAAACCCGATGAAAGGAAACACATAGTTCTGTGTTTCCAGTGAAAACAACTAGGTTAATAACTACAATATGATTATTTTCAGGCTCCTTTCAGCTTGATCCTACTTTATTTTTATTTTGACCCTAATCTAAAGTAAAACAGTATAAATTCCCTCATAAATGTTCAGTTAATAATACTCAAAAAAGAACCATCATGGGAGGGAGCTAAACATAATTAAAACAAGGATCTTTCACATTTCCTATCCATACTTCTTAAAGAAAAATGAGAAGTTTTATTGATTTCTTTTTTAATAGGCTGTTGAAATGTATATCCTAGGTGTATTCAAGGGCAAATAGAATCAAGAAGTAAAGCTTAGAGCTAACATAAATATCTTTGAATTTTAGAGTTAGCATAAATATCTTTGGACTTGTTAAAAAAACCCCACAAATATTACAGAAAATCTCTGATAACCTAGCAAATAGCTTATTTCTTTCTGTGTCCAAAGACAACATTGTCTACCCCCAAGTCACAAAAATATTTTATTGTATTTTTTTCTGAAAGGTTTATAGGTTTAGCTTTAACTTTTACATCTCTAATCCATCCCAAATTCGTTTTCGTGAGGTAGAGGATGAGGATCATTTTTTAAATGGATATTCAGTTAGTCCAGCAACATTTGTTAAAAGTTTTCCTTTCCCCACTAGATTACACTGGTTCTTTGTTGAGAATCAGCTGAGGGTATAATAGCATTTTTTAAAAAGAAATCCCCACAGAAATATTCTTCCCAAGAAGAATAAAGTTAACCATGAACAGAAATGCCCCAAACTGCTATTTCCCTAGCATAAGCTCATCTATCATCCACCCACACCTACATATATAAACAAGTATAAATTATTTGTAATGATGATAATAATACACCATGGCTACTAAAAACACTAGCTTTCCTAAAGGAACTTGGTTAGAAGGAGCTTACCTTCTCAAGGAAGTCATTTTTAAGACTTGCATACCTACCCTCAAGATGTCTCCTCTCTTCATTTAGATCTCCCCCATCCAATACAGACAGAAGTGTCATATTCATATTTTATTTCTAGTATATATTATATATAACATCTCATATTTCTTTTACTGTGGCATATATTTTTGGGCATTGATGTTATTATCTACTTATCTTTCTCCCATACTTTGCCTTTGAACTTCCTTGGGCAATCATTTTATTTTGCAGACCTTGCTCCTCATTTCTACTCCTATATCACTGTGCTTGAAATGCAAGTGTTTAATAAAAAATAAAAAAATATTTAGGTACAATCATTTGAGCTCAGCTTTAATACCATCAGTTACCAGAAGAAAACCCTATTACATTCAGCTGAAAACATTTTAAATGATAACACATAAATAATGTTTTCTCAGTGTACTGTTCTATTAAAATAACGTGGGTCACTTGGTGAAACCAAGCTGCAGCCTAGACCGAGTGAGTCAGAATTTCTGGCAGTGGAGACTGACAGTACCAAATTCTGGAATTACAGATTAAAAATAAATTTGAAGCTAGTCAATAGAAACATTTCAGTTCACAACTTCTATCGTATTTATACTTGAACACGTTCATTTTTGTTTCCTTTAATGCAGATGGAGTCATTTCACTGGAATAAATCTTTCAGGAACAAATGCATTCTGTTAACTACAGCTTTAAATATATATTTTTCCCTAAAGAATATGAATAGTTAATTATAAGGAAGTTTAGTCTGCCTGTGATAATTATATATAATTTATTAATTCATTTTCAAAACAATATATTTTATATTGTTTTATATTTCTGTACTGTGACATTAAAATGACAGTTTACTTGAAGCAGATAGGACATTTTCATATTTGGCAGCAGTTACCTCCAAATAAAATGTTTCAAACTTGTAAGTACGCATGTACAAAGATGTGAATATGGAATTGATAAGGTACGGGAAAATAATGGACAGATTTGACCAACTCAGGATAGGTGAAGTCTTTTAAATTTAGCAACACCTTAGATTTTGTACAAGGGAAATAGATAAGGGAAATCAAAATGATGCATTATGAGGATCTTTCCTCTGCAGAAAGTCTCAGCTTTCACTAGAATCAGTTTATGTCCTCAGGAAAAATGTCTAATGATTGATGACTCAGTTTGAAAGGATTCTGCCCTCTCTGGAATTTTAGTTCATCTAGTCTTCACTGCTTCTACTTTATTCTAGTGCCTTTCAAAATATTTCTGTAATTCATCCAGCTTACTTTTAGTTGTTGCACTGGGAACTTTGGCCAGTCGCAACCTATTGTACCCTGCCTGGAAATGGTTGTAAGCCCTAAAATTCTACGGTCCACCTATGGTGAGGAGAAGATTGTAAAAGCTTTAGAAGAACAACTTTGTTGAATTAGATCTCATTCACAATGTAGGGTGTGGCTCAAAAACAGTTATGTTGACTTCCTCAGAAAAGCAACAATGTAGACCTGCCATCCTTTTGTCTATTAGGCACTTTTTTTTTCTCTTCCATTTTAACTACACATCAGTTTATTGGGAATATTGCCACATGGTTTGATTACTACATAGAAACAAAAGCCAGTATCATGGAGATTTCATAAAAGTTGATCATTGTAATGAATAAAACTATGGGGTATAAACAGCAACCAAATTTTAAAAATTAAACAAACTGCACTATATTCCATATTTTTATATCATTTGATACTCTATGTTTTATGTGATAAAGATTTTGAGAATTTGGATTAGATAGTATCATAATTTATAGGCTTTTATAAATAACATGAGAGATTCTCACTATATTCAAGAAGTTAAATAACAATTTCTAAATTGTTTCTAAAGTGAATAATTTCTAAGTATGAAAACACCTTGGTACTGAATACATCAAAGTTCTGTGGGATGGTACTTTGATTTCTCAGTATTATATAGTTTCTCCATCCTACCAGTCATTACTTCTCAGTGATTATAGAATCTGGGTGAAAACAAATTTCTAAACCATTTACTTCTGCCTGTCTTATGTGATACTGGGTAAAAAAAGTTTGTTGTATCAAATCTGTTCTATATATAGATAACACCACACATACACAATCTCTTTTTAAAAAGATATTAATACATTACTAGATTATTTAGGTATCGTTTCATTACCCAACTATTCTAGAATTTATCACTCCATTCCTCTCTTTGATATTCTTACTTCTCTGAAAGAACAGAGTGCCAGGCGACTGTGCTCTTCTACTTTGTTACTTCAAAGTTTCTCTTATCTGTAAACTGAGATTCTTAGGAAATTTTATTCAGAAGCACTAAGCACTTTATTGAACTACTGCTGAACCATAATCACTGAGCTTTAATTGCTGAGTGATTAAGGACAAGGCCATTTCTAGCAGGGGCAACAAAAGTGTGGGAAGATCATTGAGAATATAAGAATAGCTGCCTAGATTATTCATAGTACTGCATTTTCATCTTTTAGAGATGAAAGCATTTTATGTGCTAATCAAGAATCATTCATCCACCTGTACCCAAGACTTTCTCTTTGACAATTTTTCTTTAACAATTTCCTGATACTGGTTTGGGGTTCAACTAAAACTTACTGACTCATGACTGACCCCCTTTTAAAAAATGGCAACTATTGCAAATGGCAAAATTCCCAGTTAGTCCTACAGTTAATTTTTTTCTTCCCTCATTTTATTGTCAACTCATACATATACGATTATCAGCTGCATCAACTTCAGAGTGTTCTCTTCCAAGCTTTCCTTTCTGAGAAGGCTATGAAGGTAGGTGACCTGAGGATGTAATTCACCTTTCTGCACTATTACAGCCCTACCTCCCCACCTCAAGAGGATTTGGTGAAATACTGCTTTCTGCCTAGACTCATTGCATCTGTAGGTGGATCCAAAACATCTTTCAATATCACACAGCCAGTTGTCTCACTTCTCACACTTACATTAGTATTTTTCATTGAAATTCATGTTTTCCCCCTCCATGTAACACACCTGAATTTTTAACGTCTTAAATGCAAACTGGATAAAACTAATGAAAAGCCAAAATAATCAGGATGCAAAATGTTTGATGAATTTCAAATTTCTCTAAAGGCTAGGTTTCAACCTCATGTGTAGAGAGTGCTAATTTATATAATCATAGGTTAGTGGAACACTGCTATAAAATAGTGGCTTAAAAACCTGAATGTTATGATAGGGCATTTTAAGCACTTTACTGAACTACTGTTGAATTATAGCCACTGAGCTTTAAATTGCTGAACAGTTAAGAACAAAGCAATTTCCATCAGTGACTACATCAGCATGGGTATATCATTGAAAACACATTAATATCTGCCTAGATTATTCATAGTACTATATTATCATCATTTAGAGATGAGAGCATTCTATGTGCTAATCAAGAGCCATTTGGCCACCTGGACCCATGCTTTCCTACTTTTTTTCCTCTACTCTGTTGTTTTTTTGATAGATTTCATGTAACATTTACTCAGGATACAGAAGAGCATGAGCTGCAGAACAAAGACAACAGCTGCCTAAGTGTTCATGCCTAGACCAGGGATGCCCTCTAGGTGTCCTCTAGGTGTCATTCAGGGACTAACCTGTGATCCAAAAACCTATTCCAGGTGCTCTTAGGAGCTGGGGTCTCATTATGTTCATTTTCACTCTAGGACAGTAGTTGTAATTTTTAATTCTGGCTTAAGTATATAATCTACATAAAAACTCACTAATTAGAGAGGCTATCTTGAATTAACATATTGAAAGACAGGATGTATCCAACAGCAGTTGGTCAAAATGTAACAATTTCAGTGGAAAAAGTACCCACAACTGATTCTTAAGGTTTCATTCACTAGTGCTTTCTAAGGAATTAGGGCACTAGCTAGCAAGGGTTAATGTGTGCTCTGCAAAAGTGACTTCTGTGTGTTTTCCATCCTCTCCTTTTCCAAATGGAGATGGCACACACTTGCCTATTCCTTCATCATCAGTGTGTTGAGGGCACATAATTTGACTTTTAGTTAGAGCATATTACTTAGCTTCTTGTTAGAAATCAGTTCCATGATGTCAGGTATCTCTGTCTTTTTGTGTCTCTAATATATCCAGAGAACCTAGAACAGTGCCTGGCACATAACTGATGTTCAATAAACATTAGTTCGATGAATGAATGAATGGTGAAAAAGACTGTAACTCACCAAGAGATTTAGGACTCCAAGGTAGATGCAGCACCTGAATGAGAAGTTAGAGTAGTCTCCCTAATGAAAGATACGCATGTGTATAGAAGAAGTTGCCTTCTCATCTTTAATCCCCACTTCTTCTTTGCTAAGAGAACTCTGATGTTGCTTGGGGCAGCAAAGTGCCTACCTAAACACACACTGTCCCAGTCTCCTTTGGAGTGGGGAGTCAGATAAAAAGGGAAAGAATTGGACCTTTCTTTCCAACTATAATGGGTAACAAAAGGAGTTTGGTACAGATTTCAGCCTGATATTTGTACTTCTGATCTGACATTGGCAGTTGCCTAAAATCCTGCTTCTTTTTATATAAGAAAAATAAGCACTTACTGCACCAATGAAGTTGAGGGTTTTTTTAACTTGCACATGAATTCGTTTCTAAAACATATCATCAGTACACCTCTTTTCCGCTCCTTCACTTTTAATTTTCCCTTGATATACTCTAATTTGGACTCTGACTCCAGATATTAATGAAACCACTTATTTCTCTTTATCTCGCTCTAACATAAAACATTTTAACCTTTGCTTATCCCTTATAATTTTCTCCATGTTGGGTTTATTGACACCACTAACCTGCCTTCCTACTAATCAGCATCCTCCTTTTAATCTCCTTCATGAGTCTCATCAATATTGGTACTCTCCAGGATTCTATACTCAGTTTTCTCTATTTCTCATTTTATTATTGTCTCTTCAAATATACTAGCAGGGTTTCGAATGGCATCTACATGCTGATAACTTTTATTTTTAATTAAAAAGTCTTTGAGTATAACAACCCACAAGCATGCAGAACATAATGAATATCCTAAATTTAATGAGTCATCAAAAAGTAGAAACTTAACAATCGCCACTCAGATCAACAAATACAGTATCAGAGCACTTCAATATCTCCATCAGTCTCTGTGGCCCCAAAAGTAACAACTATCCTGATTCAATGACCATTGATTTGATGAATTTTGTCTGTTCTTAATTCATATAAATTGTGTCACAGAATGAAATTTTTGTGTCTGACTTTTTTTTCCTCAACATAATGTCTGTGAGAATTCATCCACGCTGCTCTGTGTATCAGTGGGTTTCTTTCTCCTTATTGCCATATTTTATTTCTTGGTGTGAACATATCACAATTTGTTTATCCATTCTATCCATGGACATTTTGATCATTTCCAGTTTTTTGGCTATTATAAATCATGCTACTATGGACATTCTAGTATATGCCTTTTCATGTAAATATGTACTTATTTTTTGGATGTGATCCTCTAAGTGGAATTGCTGGTATGACTGAGGAGGACCCCCTCCAAGTCCTCCTCCTATCTCTTGTGTGTAGAAAAACTTTAGCCTCCTAGGCCTTCCCCAAGTTCTAAAGAACAAATTTAATCAGAGAAATAAGAAAATGCAGAGATAAAGGAAAACAGTCAAACAGGGCAAAATAATAATAGTTTAGCCATTAAACAAAATCAAGGACTTTAAGTCCTCCTCAAGGGCTATAGATAATATCCTGAGCCATAAACTTCAACTGTTTTGCATATTCTGAAAACCCCACACCAGGTGGAAGAAGTTAACTATATGCTGACTACAAGCACATAGACCCCAGACTAGTTGGAACCAGAAGGTTGATGATATGTTGACTCCCGATTACCTCACCATCAACCAGTCAGAATAATGTCCACAAGCTGATCATGAACCCCACTGAAGCAGGGGCCTCAGTCCTAAAGCTGCAAAGGGATGAATTCTTCTAACCATCTGGGGAAGCCTGGAGGCAGCTCTTTTCCAGCAGTGCCCCAGGTGAGAATACAACCCTAGCTCACACCTTGACTTCAGGTAGTGAGACCCTGAAGAAGAGAATCCAGCTAAGGGTACTCAGACTCCTGACTCAAGGAAACCTATGAGATAATAAATGTGTGTTGTTTTAAGCCATTACATTTGCAGTAATTTGTTACACATAAATAGAAAACTTACCCTCCCTCCACCCAAATCCTTGTATTATGAAATACTTGACCTTACTTCAGTAGATAGCCCCGTATTTGTCCTTCACCAGAGGCATGGAGTGCTTCCTGGTGGTACTTTGTTTTGTTTTCCCATGTAGATAGGATTGGTGGGTGTTACATTGTAAATTTAAACTTAATTTTACACAAACAATGACACATTCTTGAGCACTAAAAGTCAATATTCGTTCACTGACCTAAGAAAATGACTGTGACAAAAACTAGTGCTGCTCACCAAATATCAGATGTGTTTCTCCACATTTCTCACCCTCTGCCAGGGGCCAAGTGACTATTCCATGCCATTTATTTACATATGAGCAGAAATGATGTGTTCACTTCTGGATTGGGGAAGTGGAAAGCCTCTGAATGATGTCAATTCCTTTTTTCCTTGCAATGACAACTGCTGTGGCCACATGTTCCAGATGGCACAGCTAAAGATGATGAAAGCTTCCTTCAGCCCGTGTCCTGGAGATGCCTTGGGAGAAGAGCCCCTGCTGACCAGTATGGTAGATCTATCATGATGGAGAGATAAAGATTTATTGTCATAACTCACTGGGATTTGGAGGTTGTTTACACAGCACAATCTAGCCTATCTTTATTAGTTTAAATGCTCTCACATTAAGTTTAACACACAGGATAAAATATTGTTTTACACAGAGAAAAGAACTAAAACACAAAGAGAGAGGTTGGACTATATGTTAAAATGTCAATAGTGGGTATTTCTGGTTGGTGAGCTGGATGTTGAGAGTATGAGTGATCGCTGATTTCATTTTCATATGACAAAATTTTCCAAAATATCTGTGGTGATGAGGTTCAGGGCAGGTTGTGACAAAATATGCCAAAAGTGGCATACTGATCATTTTGAATTAAAAGTACTTAAGAAACAGTCAGTGCAAGAAGGACACTCTGAACCTCCCTTGTCCCCCCTGAAAGCAGAAAATAAATCTCCCACGTGAAAGATACCCTGCCTATGCCAGGAGGTAGAGAGATGTCCTTATTGCCAGAGATGGGGTCCCCGTACACACAAAATTAAATTGGTTTTTCTCCTGTAAGTGGTATCATTTCAATTTAATTATTGGATCAGCCAGAAGAACTGAGAAGGGTCAAGCAAAATTCTTCCTCTCCAACAGTGGCAAACACAGGCATACACACACACACACACACACACACACTATTATCTAAAAAATAAAGGTTATTAACTGGAATCACCAATGATATACCTTAAATGTTTTTCTACTTAAAGTTTTCTTTATATGTTTCCCTAAGTACTAAGTTCTACCAACCTCCAAGATAACATGCAAATCCACACCAAAATAAAATGTAAGTGTGATATTACTATTAATGTCAAATCTTGTCTATTTTTGAGGCTTTCAGATATAAAATAAAGGAATAATAAATAGTAATAGGAATAATAGTAATAAGAAGGGAATAATAGAGGAGAACATCAGTATGATAAAATTGTCTTACTTGTGGAAGCAAAGCTGAAAGCTCTTGCTCTTTTCTTTTTCCTGTGCAAGACTCTGAAACACAGGAAGGTTAATGAAATCTACAAAAGAATGTAGCAACTGGTTAGAGGTGTAATTTCTGACAATTTAAAAAATTCTGAAGTCTTCAGATTTCACCACAGATGGATAAAAATCTGAAAGGTACTTTTTAAAGTATTTGAAATAGCTACCTTTGTTTCATTCTAGATATAGTTAATATTTCCTGTCCAATTTCTCTGCAATTGAAAGGTCTTGATCATCGAGAAAGGGAGCCAAAGGATAGGGGGTAATGAGTTCTGACCTTGGGCAGCCTCTCATCCATCAAGCGGTCAGTTTTTAATTAGTAGGTATTTTTTTGCCATTTCATGAAAACAATTCCCATCCTTAGTTTAAAATTGGAGAAATCCTAGGTAATACAATATAAAATTTCTATAAAAAATAAATTGTCTAATGGAACACTCTAACTAGCCAAAAATTTCCCATGCCCAGAAAATGGGTCAGACAAGTATGAATCTTTTCTGTGTCCTTCTCAACTAAAAAAACCAAATGAGTTTTGTCTTGAACCTGTGCTTTGGGACCTGCCTTCCTTTCTGAACACAATCTCACACACACACACACACACATTCAATCAGTCACTCAATTGTTCATTCATACATTGTATGGATAAAAATACCAATAACTTGAGAGTAGCAAAAAGGTGTTTTTGACCTTCTTTACTCTACAAGCAGTTAACAAGAAACTGGACTTACTTTATAGCCAATTGTGCTGGATTGAACCATGTATATAATGGATGATTCAGATTATTTGGGGGTTTTGCTGGTGTTTTAAGACATTCTGTCCTTCAGTGTTACTAACAGTCCAGTCCTAGAAAGAGGATTCTACTTTTGATTGAACTAAATTCTGATTTATGAAACAATCCATCAGAGCACTTTCTCTGATTCCGTTGGCACAATTAATGTTCCAAGTTAGCAAGGAATCAAATGTTGACCTGGCATTACCACATAACACTCTCAGCCTCGTAGATTTGGTTTAAGAAGCAAAAGGTATTTCCAATACCAAAAGGTATTGCTATTTTACTCTTTACTCTTATGGAGTAAAGAAATCAAGTACTCATATTCTTCCATTGGTACGGCCCTTCATGCAACATTAATGCAAAGGAAAAATCCTGACTTTCTGAATTAGCTGATGACTACCACAGCACCTGGGTTGTCTCCTGGGAGAAATTCTAAGTGTGTTTATTTGCTGTCTGGTCCAGTGCTAGCTCTACCATAGTCTTACCCATATAAATGGCACAGTTTACCCATCCTCCTCTTCTCTCCAACCTAGAATTCTGACGTCATTATCTATCCTTTTTGTGTTACTGGTGAAAGAACCAAGTCACTTCCCTAATTGTTCAGTTTTTACTATAGAATATCCAATCTTGAACAGAGGGTCTCTGTTGTAGAATAAATAAAAATTGAACTGTTTGGCAGAACTTAAAATAATATTTTCCTTATATTCTATATAAACATTGTAGTTAATGAGACCCCTTGGCATCTGGAAAGACAATTGATGGTAATTCTGACACAATGGACTGCTGTCTTTGGCTCAATATTTCAATAGTTAAAATGGAGTGAAGAATGTGGCACAAGATATTCTTTCCACTAATTGGTTACTGATTTTATTTAGTTGTTAAAAGAGGAACAATATAGTGACACAATGCTATTCCATTAAAGTTAAAATAAATTTTTTAAAACTTGATTCCAGCAGAGGTGGGCAAACAGGGCATTTAAAGAGCTAATTAAATATCCTTACTTGCAGGGCCAGAGCAAATATTTTCAGTGCATTTTGGTTCTTCTGTGAGAAAATGAGTCTCTGTGAAACAATTGCTTTTCCCCAAAGACCCATTCATTTTCTTTTTATTTGCATTGAGTGCCTTTACATTGTTTATCCACAAATAGCATGATGGGCTTAGGAGATTCTGCCAATATCAAAGTTTTATAACCTGATGAGAGAGATCTGCTGATTACACACCTTAGAACTATCAAGGGGTCTGTGGGTAGTTGGGTCTGCTGTTCATAGTACTAATCTCCCTAGATGTAGAATCACTAGTGTTCTGCTGCTGAGCACAAATTTGTCCTCTGATTGATGTATCCTGTCTAACAAATAGGCAAGGAAGAGTGACTCATAAATGAGATACGTTGTTCAGTGGGTGCCCTCCCTGTTGCACACTGTGAAGGAAGGCAGGTTGTTTTGATAGCCTTCTAACTCAGAGATTCTTTAAACCCAGACTCATCTGGGACCTGGGCATATTAATCCAGAAGGTCAGGGCACATGTCAAGTATTGCTATTTTTCTATGTGCTCCAGGTAGTTCTGATGTCATGCAGGGCTGAGAATGCTTGCACTGAATAATGCCCATGGAAGGAGAACAACTAGGCAAGGAGAACTGTGAGATCATGGTCACTTGGCCTGACTCCAGGGCTCAGCTGTGCCTGGAGAGAGGGGCCCTCCAGACAGTGGAGTCTCCAGAGGCACCCAGCTTTCCAGGTTCCACAGCAAAGATGGGCACTAACAGGAACAGTAGGCACCAGCATGGCTTTAGAGATGTTGGACAACAGTGGCCTTGGCATGGCCATCTGGGTTCTGGACATAAGCGAGCACCAGGAACAGTGATATTAGTGCTACATACTTTCTTCTACACCATGCTTAATATTGCTTTGTAAATAATTTCATTAAGATTTTAATCCCACAGCTTGCAATTTATTACTTAAGAATGTCTTCACCTAAAATAGGTTGCATTTTAAGTGAAATACATGATTTAAGATAAAAGATTTAAATTGAAAAACATTATAAAGATGAGACACAAGAAAAAAATCATAGAAATTACTAGATTAATAGAAAAACAAAAGATTACTCAGACATAAAGAAAGGGAAAACTTGTAAGTTAAAGCAAGACACACTTCATTAATGATTCGTCTTCTGAGACACAATCAAGTAGGAAAAAATTTAACTTTATATGTATAAAAGGCACAGGAAATTCATTCTGAGAAAAGGAGTTTTAAAATCTTGAGAAACTTAAAAATATTTTTGAGTATATAGCACAAAATAAACAGGTAAATAAATCAGTTAGGTTTCCTTTCTGTAAAGAAACTTTTAAAAAGTTATCTAAATATGTCAAAGAACAGGAAAAAATAATTGCCATTTAATTACAAAAATTGAAAAACATACATACATAATAAGTTTCTTTTATCATTTACTAGTGCATGGGTACTGAATGAACAATCTAAGCAAAACATTTATTGAAAATTACTAGGGAATTGGAATAAGAAATATTTTTAAAATGCACATTGTATCACCATAGCTCTTCACTTAGTAATGCATAATTATATCTTTGGCAAGCATTTTGCAATAAACCAATTGCTAGAGCACTTACTTGTCATCAAAGTTAGGTTTACCAGTACTGCTTAAAATAGTCCCATAAGCTAAACTGTAGTTTAACTGGACTAAATTTAACTGAGAGTTAAATTTGATAGTTTCCACTCTTCTAAGATATTAACTGACACCAACAATATGGCTTTAGTGTTTTAGAAACAGTCTCTACCTCTTATATAAAGGCATAGAAGATAAAATGCCCTCATTCAAGTGATGTAATGTTAAGAAGCCAGAAAATGTTGTGAATTTAGCAAGTTTACCTTCTTTATATTTATTCCTTCCCCAGCCACAATACTTTTTTTTCATTGTTCTACATCTTCATTTTTCCCCTCTTTATTAAGCTAAAATTGACATATAACATTGTGTACCTTTAAGGTGTACAATGTGTTGATTTGATACACATATATTGCATTATATGTGCTCTAATGCATCAGAGCATTAGCTAACACCTCCGTCATGTCATGTAATTACCCTCTCTTGTTTGTCGTGAGTACATTTAAGGTCAGTTCTCTTAGCATTGTTTGGTAGCTATCGATGTATAAGTACTAAACATCTTCTGTCAAATTTATCACTAAATATTTCATATTTACTAATGCTGTTGTCATTGAGATTGCTATTTTCATTTTTACTTGTCAGGGAGGAATAAATTTTCCTCCAACCTTCTAAGTTCTTCTGACATGAAACCGATTAATGGGAGAAAATCAAACAAAACTTTATTAACATGTACACATGGGAGAGACCCAGGATAACTGAATAACTGGCCAAAATGCACTGGCTGAATCATTCACCTTAAATATCTTCAGCTAAAGACAAAAGAGGATGGTTGGGGTAGTGATTTAGGACTTCAAAGGTGAGGAAGGCAACTGACATGGAAAATTGAAAATCAAATATTTGGTGAGCAAATGTTTGCTGGACATACAGCATGGCACTAAATGGCAATGTTAAGGGACCAAGAACTGTCTTCCTACTTCTCCATTCCTTCAGCAGCCTCCTGGGAACCAATTAGAAAAAAACACTTTCAGGAAGTCTGACTCAGTATACTTAGGAAAAAGGAGACGGAGAAGGGGAGAGAGGAACAGGCAGAGAAAAAAAATGGTTTGTGAATAACTGAAATATGGTAATAGGATTTCTATACTCTTCACTTTCTCTATATGGGGCTTGATCAATTGGTAGCCTCAGTGCATAATATTATCTCATATTTAAGGAACAATATTGGGGCTGGAGTGAAAAAAAGAAAAGTCAGCTCATTTGGGAGGGTGTGTGAAATGCTGTTGATTATCTCTGCCTTTTCTGGTCTCAAAGGTGAAGTTATCACTTTGCCTTTAATAGGCATCATCCTATTTTTAAAAATCAATAACAGGTGTCAATATGGTTCCACGTCTTTGGGGGAGAAGGAAGAGTGATTGTATAGACAGTACATCCACTTATGGGCACTGTAGCAACAGTTTTCTTTCAAAGCAGAAAGTTACTCATAAAAGAATTTTCTTTGCAGTGTGTAGGAGAGTAAAGTAAAATTTGAGCAGCTTGAATCTGATTCATATATATCTGAGTTTTCTGAGTCATTTGGTAAAGGAGTCTAGACAATATTGTTTTTATAGGGAGGACTGAGGAGCTTGAAAAAAATTCACCCATAGTGAAGCAGTAGCTAGCCCATAAAGAAGCCAGAGGGGAGATGCTGTTATGAAAGTTGTGCCTGACCAGGGCACTGGGAGTTGCCTCAAGTGACCTCAAGGGACTTAGGTCTGGATCCAATGGAGTGCAAAGATGCTGTGTGTGAAAAGGAACCAGACTTTCATTAAAAACTCTCTTAGGCCTTGTGCTGCTGGTAGCCATGTCAGAGTTATCCTATTGACAGAATGTGGTGGAACCCAGAAAAGAGCCTGATGACTGGCTGTAGAACTCAAAAAGCCTGGCTACTGCAAAGATCCTCAGAAATGATTGGGAAATGATTGGTAGAGGTGGAAGACTATAAGAAAGTCAGCTCTGAGCAAGATGAATTATCATTTAAATTAACCTATTATAAATAGGTTAATTATAATTAATTAACCTATTATTTAAATTATTTCCTATTATAATAGGAAAGAAGGCAGGACCTCTGTGTATAGATGCAGATGGGTGGGAGATGTGACAGTGGGAGTCTGAAGAAGCTCTCTTCAGCTTGCTTCCATTTCCCTGGGAAGATAGGATATTAGGTTATCCTTGGAAAGGGGATTGAGGTGCTGGAGGAATGAGAAGAGAGGAAAAGTCACTCATGGGAGAATAAGAATAAGTCAGGAAAATGTCGTCTGATTCCTGGGTAGCACTAAGGACCCACTTGAGGTTAGTGATCCAGAATGAAAAGTGAGCCTGCCGGCAGGTTGTAACTCTTCCCACCAACTCTGGGCTTTGCTGTGCCCTTACTGATGGAGGACTGAAAGGGGTAGTTCCCAGAAGCACATGGGACTTGGGGACCTCTCTTCATACCTAGTAGGATCCTATAGTAGGGAATCCTGTTTGCAGGCATTGATCAGCACCTCAAGGATATCACGGCCAAAGTCTCTGCAATTCTTTTGATTGGTTTCAATAAGGTTGTTATTCTTCCAGCACTCATGTCTGAGTTCTAGGTAAGAGGAATGAAAAAGGCAAATGGCAGCAATGCCTGTCCACCAATTAAGAACAAAAAGAAGTAATTAATGAGAAAGATATCCATTGCAACACTCATTCAATAAGCATTTACTGAATACCTATGTGTGTCAGTCAAGTTGGGTATAAGGATCCAAAGGAGAACACTACAGGCAAGGTGTCTACTCCCACAGAGCTTCTACTCCACCAGAGAGACACAGAAAATGAACAAACTAAACAGATACAGGTGACCCTTAAATAACGTGGACTTGAACTGTGTGGATCCACCCATACACAGAGTGTTTTCAATAAATATAGTACCTTATTTTCATTTTACATAACCCTGAGGCTAGATTATAAATGTGTACTATAGAATATATATGAATGCAAAGTATTTCTGATCCATCTTCCTGATGGCTATTTCTCATCATCTCTCTGTTAGGTCAAGTGTCTAGCAATGGCTGTAGTTTTGTCACAGGTTCTGCTCCCATTGTTGTTCCAGATCTTTGCTAACAACCTCAGCTGTTAACTCTGTTAACACTTCCTCCCTGACTTCCTCCCACGTTTGGAATAGTAGTAGTTTCCTGATATTACCAAATGTTGGGTTACCTTACTACATCTTGATTGGCTTTTCACATTTTCCAATGTTGTCATAACTATTTCCTCATATTAAATTCTCTCTATTGAAGTATCTGGTTGGGTTCTGTTTTCTTGATTGAAACATGAATGAAACACAATTTGCTGAGGAGAAATCTGTCATATAAAGAACTGGTTCCCAGAAGAGAAAGTCCCATAGGAGCTAGTCACTTCAGGAAACACTAAGGTGGGGGAACTAGTAGTGCTAATGGTTTATGAAGAGAGACTACATGGTTGGATTTATTTTCAACACATTTTAGGAAGTCTGTCTGAAATAAAAGAAGGCAGAAGGAGCACATTCCTTTTGAAATGTGGTTTCTGTCCTCAAAAATTCAGAACTATTACTGAGAAACACTCAATAATTGGGCAATACTGGGCTGGAGACATTTGTAGTGAGCACCTACACCTCACATGGCTAAAACGAAGGTGAGGTGAGTGAGGCACATTTTTGGGAGAAGAATGTAAAGGGGCACCAAAAAATCAGTAAGCAAGCTCAATAATATTAATGCAAAAATCCACAATAAAGAAAATACCAAATTTTAATGAAGGCAAGGTCCAACCCTATACTTAGATGACTCATCTCACCCATTTCATTCCATCCCAGCTCAATTGGATGAGAAGATACTGGGAATATTGGAACACAAGAAGAGGTGTTCCTGCAAAGTCAGAGTTGAAGGTGTTGAAGTGATGCCCAGACCTGTTTGAAGGTATTGTCCAAATGCTGGTGGTTCTCCAGGAAATTAGAGGCGGCACACCATGGGGGTTTCAGTCCTCTAAGGAGGGATGATGCTCAGCTGGTGGCGGTAACTTGAGGGGGCATTAAGAAACAGTTTCTGGCACTATGTGGGGAATAATTTTAGAAACTAGAAACTGGAGCCAGTTTTATTTATCAGGGTAAAGAGACTATCCTGGGGAAGAGTGATAGGAAAAAGAAGCAAAACGGAAATAAGAGTGTCTTTTCTCCCTTCTCCGGTCTTCAAGCTCCTTTCAATAATTCAAATTAGTATATTCCAGCTGGAGACATCTGAAAAATTAGAAATATGGTTTTTAGAGTCCTGGATCCAGCATCATAAAGCAGCATATAGAAAGGTAGGTTTGGAGAGGAGAATCAATAATTTAATGACTAACACTTTGAGCTTGGCAGTGTGTGCTGATTTCATCAATGGAATGTGGGTGGAAATGGCATATCAAAATGAATTTCTTCTCCTTCCTGGCAAAGCCACATATAGTTGTTATGGACTAACTGAGAAAAACTTTAGCAAGGCTGAATTATTAAAAATGTGATAATTTTATTGAAGTCAGTGATGCTCATTGATGTTTATTCATTGCTTTTTTTAAAAAAAAAAGTATTCCCTTTTTAGATTCAAAGTGCAAAGATGAAAATTTGATGAAAATATTTGTCTATCTACCTATCTATCTAATCTCAGCTTCTCACACCCAGCTGCCCTGAAAGAAGTGATTGCTATTTTTCTACCTCTCTTGGGGAAGAAATAAATAATGTGAAGAAATGATGCTGCTCATTGCTCAGGGATTTTCAACAAGGTGAGAGCTGGATTTGTCTGAGAATAACTAAGAAAGTTCTTCTTTCTGCAGGTTCCAAGTACAGTCAATTTAATGAACCAAATCAGTGATTTACTAAGGAGACTTATAAACATAGACTTTATTGTTATAGCAGAGGTAGTTTATTTTTTAAAACTGAAAAGTCAGGAGACATGATGAGTAAGTTCTTTTAGATAAGGCTTTCCAAGTCCCAGAGCTCTAAAATGAGCCATTTTCTGATACATGTTAGGCAATGTCATTTTAAATTAAATTGTTGGCTTCTGTGCCTACCTTTCAGTGAAAAAAACCCACCAGTCCCTAATAGATTTTCTGTGAGAGGCAAAGCAATACCAGGAAGGTCCTCAGGAGTTTTTTCCAAACATAACAAATGCCAAAACAAAACAGTGATCAAGTAACTTCTATAAGGGCTTGTGACATTATTTGCTTTTCTTAGATTGTGCTCTTTCTGTAAGGAAGCAAAATTCACATCGTTTTTATTTTGTGATGGCCAGAGGGGTTGGAAAACAGATCATTGATTTGACACAGTATTTCCTAGAATATGTTCTACATTTAAACAGTAAGACAGCTCAGTTCTGCAGATAGTATACGACCTTTGTGGCCAGAGTTCAAATGAGGGTAAACAAAAGCAATTATCCTTCTTAGCTCATGAAGATGCAATGATTACTGTTGCAGGCAGAATAGAAGATCATAGCAACTGGATGGTTTTACTTGGTTATATTCTCTTATTCTTTTGAAAAGAACAAAAGGCCTTCCACAGTATCTACCACATCTAGCTACTCTCAAATCCATAAGGATAAATAACCCCAGTGATCAGGAAAAAAAGATAATATTTTGTGCAAATAACAATGAAGAAACTCTCAAATAAATTCCTGCAGCACTACATATACATTAATGAAGAAGAGGCAAGAAACAGAGGAATCTAAAAAACTTTTCTCTGAAAATCGCATACCAGAGGCCAGGGCAGCTTACGTGAGCCTATAAGGTCAGTGGGTTAGACACATAAAGGACTACCCAGATGATGAGAGAAAGGCTGGGAAGCAGCACGGCCCAGCTCAGTGTTCAACTCTGTTCATGGATTCATCCTTGTGGCCAAAAGTACCCAGGCCTTTAACAAAATTCAAAATCAGAAAGGACAAATGTTTTCCTCTCTGCATCACTTTATTTTCTGATTTTTATAATTTATGTCAGAGGAATCAATAAAATGATTTCTATAATTTATGCAAAGAGGAATAGATAAGATGATTTTTTTTTCCAGGCAAGGCATGATCTTGAGAAAACTTGCCATATGTCAGCCAGGTGGCTGGAGTTAATTTTAGATGTGGCACTTTGGTCAGAACCTCAGAGCCATGCTGACATTTGAGAGGATGTGTAGATCTTAGAGGACAGGAAGCCAGCTCTCCCTCAATGTTACCAGTCGCTGGTGTTTGAGGCAGTAAACCACTGTATGCCTTTCACCTCACTGGTAGATTAGAAACTGCATCATCTTTACCTGTAGGAATTAATAAGGAGCATAAATCAAGTCACTCTTTGGAGAATGCTACTATTATACCAACAGATCCCAAAGAGCTCCAAAGGAATTGTCAGGTTTGGTGAAGATTTTCTACTTCATACACACACAAAAAAAATATGGGCTTGTTGCAAACCTATTTAATTTATCTAAGTGCCCAAGACCTTCAAATATTGACCCACCACAGAGAAGAACCCATGAAACTATTTTGGAGGGTTTCAGCACTTCAAAGATATGGAAACTTTGGTTTTGTTATTTGGGCCTTTATTAAAGAAATTTGAGATATTGTTCCTTATAAGGCTGTTTCCCTGTAATCTTTAGGGAATAGTGCAATTAGAGTGTGAGAGTGGGTAAAAAAATGAGAGAATGAATGAGGGGAAAAGAGGGACAAATCTTGGGGGGTAAAATAGGGAAGTGTTGTCTGACATTTTCGTCTGATGAAAGTCTCCTTTTTTTCCTTTTCTGACTTTCTCTCCTTTTGAACATGAAATTAAACAAAAACAAAAACAAAAACTTTATCTCTTTCCTTAATTGACCTACTGAAGATAAAATTTGCTTCCTTTAAAAACGACCTCTTGTAGGGAAATATAAATTAAACTTTCAGTGGTTTGGAACAATTAACTCACTATTTGGAAGATAAATTATATGCCTGCCTGACCAAAAAACATGCCTTTTGATCTGAGGAGCAAGATATGTAAAGTTTGAGTCTGCCTAAATGTGATGACAAGTGAGGTTTCTCTCAGGCAAAAAAATATAGAAAAAAACAAGTGCAAGAATAAAAATACACTCAGAATACTTTTCTTCCAATCAGAGAACAGAGAAAACCACATTAACGATTACTTGTTGAAATACATTTTGTTTTCCCTGACAGTTAATACCAAATAAAATCAACCAGGGGAGAGAAAATAAGAAAAGTTTTAATAAAGTGAAAATATGACAATAGCACGGGTTAAAATAATATTTTGTTTTCACAAATAGATGCTGTATTAGCATGTAGGGCTACTGTAACAAGATGCTACAAACTAAGTGGTTTAAACAACAGAAAGTTATTGTCTCACAGTTCTTGAAATTAGAAGCCCAAGAACAAGGTGTCAGCAGGGTTGGTTTCTTCTGAAGGCTATGAGGGCAAAACTGTCCCATGCCTACCTCCTAGTCCCTGGTAATCTTCAGGATTTCTTGACTAGTAGACGCAACACTCCTATCTCTGCCTCCACCTTCACATGGTGTTCTCCCTATGTGTGTGTCTGCCACTGAGTCCAAATTTCCCCTTTAATAACAACACCAATCATATTATATTAGAGCTCACCCTAATGGCTTCATTTTAACTTGTCTGCCAAGACCCTATTTCCAAGTGAGTACTTTCACAGGTACTGAGAGTTAGGACTTCAACATCTTTTGAGAGAATGTAATTCAACCAAGAAGACATATTACTGCTTATTCATAGTGAAACACTCACTCTAAGAGTCAAGCAATTTGCCAATTTAACTAATTTATTAATTTTTAATTATGCCTTTAACAGACCTTCAGATGGTCAGGGAGAGAACCCTGAGTGATAAGAAGGCTTTGCAATAGAAAACCCTTCAGCGTTTGATTATTGAGAGACGTGTGTGTTTCTCTGTGCTTGATTAAAGACCTGTAAGTTGACAGTTTTTCTCTTCAGGCAGTGGCATCAAAGAGGATTGTGAGCTCTTAGAGACCACAAGCTCCAACACAGACAGCAGGCATATTATGTAGCCTGATGTGTTCAATAGAGGACGGGGAGACCACTACAGCTTGGAGAATGATTGAGTCTTTAAGTCATCTGCATTACATAATAAAAACTGATGAAAGGGGCACAGAAACATTTATTTTCAGGGTCCAACTCCTTAGACTTTTTGAGGGGGTAAAAAAAAAAAAGTGTTCTTCTGTTGTTTCAGCTCTTTCTCCAGGAAGAAAATACTGAACATTTTACAAACTATAGATGAGTCAAAAAATAGATTGTCTCTGAAGACTGTCAGTAGACCTCTGTGCTCCTGACAGGTGAGATAGACTTTTGTCACCATCCTCCAACAGGAAACTATCCTCAGGTTTTGTCTACGACATTCATCTTCAAAATGTAGTCTCTGGACCAACAGCATCATTATCACCTGGGAACTTGTTAGAAATACAAATTCTTGGGCCCAACCCCAGACCTAGTAAATCAAAACCTCTGAGAGTGAGGCTGGTTTTAACAAGCTTTCAGGAGATTCTGAAGCTCCCTCAAGCTTGAGAACCATTAGTCTTCACTGAAGTGAATGTATTGCTGGCCAATATAATTGAAACAAAAACTATCAGATTTTCAGTCATAATCTGTAGTTAGGGTTTACTTTAAACTGCATGTTTGCAGTTATTGGCTATTCTTGCTCTTCTGAAATATTTCTTTGCTAATAAAATTTTAGAACTGTTTTCTGATATAAAAGCAATAAGTGCCAGAATATTTTAGTGTCACATGTTTAAACTAGGGGGGAGAGAACACTCTCAAATGAAACCATTCCTGAGAAAGATTTCAGACATAGCATCAGTCTTGTTCATCTCATTCAGATTAGAGAAATCTTCTCATAGGATTGCAGAACTGATTTGCTCTGAGTGTCTTGCTTTAAAGTTTTATTTTAAACACAAATGCTATCCCAGACCTGCTGAATCAGAATCTTTGTTGTTAAGGGTCCAGGTAGTGTATAATCAAAAACATCCTCAGATGATCCCACTGAACACATG
The DNA here is from genome assembly GCF_025265405.1 of Mesoplodon densirostris. Classification (NCBI taxonomy): domain Eukaryota; kingdom Metazoa; phylum Chordata; class Mammalia; order Artiodactyla; family Ziphiidae; genus Mesoplodon; species Mesoplodon densirostris. The sequence continues at coordinate 28,615,482 of NC_082668.1, forward strand.
TTATAAACCATACAATAAACTTTGCAAATTTTATCCTTGACATCCTTTGAGGGGTGATTATTTTTAACATGAAGACATCTGGTCCACCGTAACCACCTGAGAAAGTAATTAACCATTTTTAAATAAATAAACCCATTTTTTATACCTCATGGAGACTGTCACATGGAGAAAGAGGAGTCCCAGCTGAAGGCACTGGGAAGGAGCCTAATCTAGTCTAATCTAGAGGGCTTAACCACATCGTGAATGTAATAGCTCCCATAGAGTACCTACCATATGCCAGAGGCTCAATTTACATTATCTTAATAAATATTTTCTCTTATACTTCCAACAACCCTAAAAGATGATTACTATTAGCGCCATTTTTAGACTAGGAAACTGAAAAGTAAGTGATGTGTCCAATACTGCAAAGCTAGTAAGTGGAAGAGCTGAATTTGAAGTTGGATCTCTCTCAAGTTTGGCTATTATTTCTCTACTGCTGCCAGTCACAGAAGTGGCAGGCATTGGGAATTTAATACAGATGTGTAGAGTGTTTCAACAAGACAGTCTGACAAAATATAACAACAGGAAATCCAGGGGCAAGCAGCTGGCACCAGTGACACAGGTCAGGAGGCAGCACATGCTGGATGCAACCAAACACCCAACAATAGAAGGACAATGAAAAATAAAAGTGACTTAACATTTGTTGAACTTTTTACTATGTACTAGGCTCTATTCAGACACTTTACCTGTTTTAACTTATTTAATCCTTGTAACAAATCTACATGGTAAATATTATTCTCCTCTCAGTTTTACAGAGATGTTAAGGAGCTTGTGCAAGGTCACTGAGATTTGACCCAGGCACTGTGGTTTCAGATAATAGTCTTAGCCATTATGGAAGTTAGGATGTATCATGTTGATGATAGTACCACATGGTAATGTATATAAGAATTATAAACATGTAGACTACACCAAAAAATGTGTGTGGATAATATTACATACCAATTCAAAACTATTGAATAATTTGTTCGAGTGCATGCTACAATAAGTATAAGACATTTAACATGTATTTTATACTATACATAGAGAATCCTAAAGATGTTACCAGAAAACTGCTAGAACTAATCAATGAATTTGGTAAAGTAGCAGGATACAAAATTAATGCACAGAAATCTCTTGCATTCCTATACACTAATGATGAAAAATCTGAAAGTAAAATTAAGGAAACACTCCCATTTACCACTGCAACAAAAAGAATAAAATATCTAGGAATGAACCTACCTAAGGAGACAAAAGACGTGTATGCAGAAAACTATGACACTGATGAAAGAAATTAAAGATGATACAAAGAGATGGAGAGATATACCATGTTCTTGGATTGGAAGAATCAACATTGCCAAAATGACCCTACTACCCAAAGCAATCTACAGATTCAATGCAATCCCTATCAAACTACCACTGGCATTTTTCACAGAACTAGAATAAAAAAATTCACACTTTGTATGGAAACACAAAAGACCCCGAATAGCCAAAGCAATCTTGAGAAAGCAAAACGAAGCTGGAGGAATCAGGCTCCCTGACTTCAGACTATACTACAAATCTACAGTAATCAAGACAGTATGGTACTGGCACAAAAATAGAAATAGAGATCAATGGAACAGGATAGAAAGCCCAGAGTTAAACCCACGCACATATGGTCACCTTATCTTTGATAAAGGAGGCAAGAATATACAATGGAGAAAACACAGCCTCTTCAATAAGTGGTGCTTGGAAAACTGGACAGCTACTTGTAAATGAATGAAATTAGAACATTCCCTGACACCACACACAAAAATAAACTCAAAATGGATTAAAGACTTAAATGTAAGGCAAGACACTATCAAACTCTTAGAGGAAAACATAGGCAGAACACTCTATGACATAAATCACAGCAAGATCCTTTTTGACCCACCTCCTAAAGAAATGGAAATAAAAATAAACAAATGGGACCTAATGAAACTTTAAAGCTTTTGCACAGCAAAGGAAACCATAAACAAGACCAAAAGACAACCCTCAGAATGGGAGAAAATATTTGCAAATGAAGCAACTGACAAAAGATTAATCTCCAAAATTTACAAACAACTAATGCAGCTCAATATCAAAAAAAAAAACTGAATCCCAAAATGGGCAGAAGACCTAAATAGACATTTCTCCAAAGAAGATATACAGATTGCCAACAAACACATGAAAGAATGCTCAACATCATTAATCATTACAGAAATGCAAATCAAAACTACAATGAGATATCATCTCACACCAGTCAGAATGGCCATCATCAAAAAATCTGCAAACAATAAATGCTGGAGAGGGTGTGGAGAAAAGGGAACCCTCTTGCACTGTTGGTGCGAATGTAAATTGATACAGCCACTAAGGACAACAGTATGGAGGGTCCTTAAAAAAAAACTACAAATAGAACTACCATATGACCCAGCAATCCCACTACTGGACATATACCCTGAGAAAACCATAATTCAAAAAGAGTCATGTACCACAATGTTCATTGCAGCTCTATTTACAATAACCAGGACATGGAAGCAACCTAAGTGTCCATTGACAGATGAAAGGATAAAGAAAATGTGGCACATATATACAATGGAATATTACTCAGCCATAAAAAGAAACGAAACTGAGTTATTTGTAGTGAAGTGGATGGACCTAGAGTCTGTCATACAAAGTGAAGTAAGTCAGAAAGAGAAAAACAAATACTGTATGCTAACACATGTATATGGAATCTAAAAAAAAAAGGGGGGGTCATGAAGAACATAGGGGCAGCACGGGAATAAAGTTACAAACCTACTAGAGAATGGACTTGAGGACACGGGGAGGGGGAAGGGTAAGCTGGGATGAAGTGAGAGATTGGCATGGGCATATATACACTACCAAATGTAAAATAGGTAGCTAGTGGGAAGCAGTCGCATAGCACAGGGAGATCAGCTCGGTGCTTTGTGACCACCTAGAGGGGTGGGATAAGGAGGGTGAGAAGGAGGGAGATGCAAGAGGGAAGAGATATGGGGATATATATATATATGTATGTATAGCTGATTCACTTTGTTATAAAGCAGAAACTAACACACAATTGTAAAGCTATTATACTCAAATAAAGATTTTTTTTTAAGAATTATATTTAAAGGGTAGTCTTTCAAAGGGCTCTTTTAACTATCATTTTTTGTGTAAGAAATTAACCAAAATTTAGCAGCTTTTAACAACAAACATTTATCATCTCATATTTTCTGTGGATGAGGAATCTTGACCTGACTCATCTGGGTTCTCTGGCTTTGGGCTTTTCACAAGGCTGCCATCAAGATATTGGACAGGGTTTCAGTCATCTCAAGGCTCCATTCAGGCAGGACCTGTTCTTAAGTTCAGTCATGTGGCTCTTGAGTGGCCTCAGGTCCTCACTCACTGTTAGTCAGAGACATCAATTCCTTGCTATTTGGGATAGGAGTGCTGACAACATGGCTACTTGCCCGAGAGAGAGAGAGAGAGAGAGAGAGAGAGACCATAGTCTTTTTGTGACCTAATCTCAAAAGTGACATACATATCACTTTCACCATATTCTATTTGTGTGTCACTAGGTCCAGCCCACTCTCAAGGGGAGGGGATTACATGAGAATTACCTGATTACAATAGCTGGTGTTTACTGTGGGCCAATTTAGATGTTTCCTACCACAAGCATAGATGTGTTTTGTTATTTCTAGATTTTCAAGAACATCTTTTTTCGAGCCATTTTGGGGCATATTTCCCAAAATTTAATACTTTAAGCAAAGCTTTTGAATAGTTTTGAAGCTCTTGGAAATAAAATTAATATATACTGGTATATGATTTACAGCACTCCATAGTTGAAACACAGTTCACTTGTGTTACCTCACTTGGTGCTTGGAAGAGGTTTTTAATTGCAGATTCACAAAAATTTTTCTTAAAGTCATGATGCCTCTCTTGTTACTTATTATGGGACCACTTAAAGAGGAAAATATAAGATTACATAGATTGGCCCAACACTGAGCCCAGGGTCTTTTACAAGAGGAGAAATAAAGATGAAGCTCAAGGAGTAGGAGGGAAAAAAAGTAATTTGGGAGAATAGACACGTTTATGAATTCCAATCAGCCTGGTGGAGATATCTTATAGTCTCCTGGAAATACAGAACTGAAGCTGAGAGGTGAGAACTGAAGAGCTTTTTCTTACTTTATAATCTTGATTATAAAAGTAACATACATTCATTGAAAACCTTTCAGACTATTTTTAAAAGCATAAAGAATAAAAATCTTATAGTCACACAGTCTAGAGATATAAGCTGTTAATATTTCCTAAGGCTCGTCATAGAAATATGTATTTGTGTATGCCAAAAAAAGTGGTATGCAAAGTCTGACGGTGATTCTGTCTTCTAAAGGGTGCCAGCTGATTCACATTAGTAGTAGGAGTGGGTGGGTAAATCTCTTCAGTTACAGAGACTGGTAAGGTAGGAGTAGGAAAAGATGAAAATATCTACATCTCTGCCAGTTCTGTGCCATTGAAGGGTAGGGTCCAGGGTCAAGGGCACACCACTCTGCAGGGAACATTAGAATGTTTACACAGGCAAAAGTAGTTCCTGGAACTGAGAAGAGGCTGAGACTTTAATATGCTTTGTATCATAAAGTGAGAGGAATTGAGCTTGACCAGGGAGCATAAGAAAGCGGTACCCAAAATAGAGAAGTTTTAGAGATCAAAGGAAGACTGAAGGACTTTCAAGGACATGTATATGCATATTCATTTTTTCTTTATTTCACTGATATTCTATTTCCTTTAATCTTCAGTAAAAAATGGATGTGATTGTATATGTGTGATTGAAAAGGGATCTCTTCCATATCTCAAGTGACATGATATAGAACAGGGATACCATGAAGAACAAAAAGAGCTAACACTTTGCAAATTTAAATTAAAAATCAAGTCTATGGAGCTAGAAGCTTAAAGAACTAGGATACGAAGGCACAATATCTCTTCCCAAAGACTCTCTTTTTAAAAACCATATATTTTTTTTAATTCTATACTACTGCTCCACTGATCCACCACGGAGATTTATATCTGGGTAAATTGAAGCGAAAACATTCAGAGGAGGCAAAACTATTAAGAGAAGAACCCACAGTGAAGCATTTGGAAATATCCACAGTAAAGAGATGGTCAAAGAAATGGACAAAAAAAATAACCAAAAAAAATTGAGTATTGCGTAAATGACTGGATGAAGAGTTTCAAGGATTGGAAAGTCAATAGTGTCAAGAGTTATCAGGGTTTACACAAATGAAGATAACAACAAATCCCTTGAATCTGGCAAGAAGGAGGACAGATAATCTTAGAAAGAAAGAAATATGCAAGGAGGGAAGATGCAAGCTGAGAGCAAGCAAAACCTAGATTGAGGTTAAGAAGAAGACAAATGAATAAGGAGTAAAGGTAATAAGTGAATATTTGATAAGGAAGAGGATATCCCTATGGCAGTCTCAAAATAACTCCCTGTAAGTTAATTAGTAATTATGGGGGTAAGGGGAGTAGTAAACTTACTGCAGATAAATCTGGAGTACATCAACAAATGATCCAAGTTAACCTTACCTAATGGGATACCATTTTTATAAAGACTGAATGACTTACAAACTATAATTATTCAGATTTTAGTATTTGGTAGTCACTTTCTTTCAAATGAATGGAGTGAGCCAATCACCTCAAGGAAAATATAATATTTGCTGCCAGTGATAAAATTAGAACATTCGGGGCTTCCCTGGTGGCGCAGTGGTTGAGAGTCCGCCTGCTGATGCAGGGGACACGGGTTCGTGTCCCGGTCCGGGAAGATCCCACATGCCACGGAGCAGCTGGGCCCTTGAGCCATGGCCGCTGAGGCTGAGCGTCCGGAGCCTGTGCTCCGCAACGGGAGAGGCCACAACAGTGAGAGGCCCGTGTACCTCAAAAAAAAAAAAAATTACAACATTGAAGCAAAAATTAGAAATTCAGGAAAATTGCATCTACCACCATAATTTTGATAGCTTCCCAGTCCTGAAGAACTTCTTGATGAGATGGTGTTAATATTAAATAAATGTAATTTTTGATATTGATAATGAAATTTGATATTTGGAAGATCTGCATAACCCCAGTAACCAATATTTTCCAAAATTACTAATGCCTGATGTTTCAAAATCTTGCATGGTTCAGTGATATGGTTTCAGATTTCACATTGAAACTAATCTTTAGGTAACTACTTCTTATTCAGATTTGACATAGTATCAAAGACAAATATCCACACTTATCTGAAAATCTGTTGAAATGCAATGCAGTTTTAAAGCTCATCAGTTTTAATTTCTCATACAGTAAACAGTGATAGATATAACCCACATGAACAAAATCTCTTTGGCCTCCTCAATAATCTTTAAGAGAATAAAGTCATCCTGAAACTGAAAAAGATATGTTGATTTTATTGGTGTGGTCATTTGATTCAACTCTGAGGATACTTGCTGAGAAATTTTTAATCTAAATTGCTATAGTTGATTCTGAGGCTTTTCTGTCTTTTTCCATTGACTGCCAATGAATTGACTGGCAACAGAAGGGTTGCTATTTTCATGGAGTATTTTAGAGAGGAGTTGTAAAAATGTGTAATTACATTCTGAATTTACATTTGAAAATCTGTAGCTTTTGAAATTCATCAAATTTGATCAGAACTTATCATGCCAAAATTGATGGAATCAAAACACATTTACAATTTTTGTTTTATATTTTTGCTAAAAGAAGCTGTTCCACATTAGGTTAAAATGTCATTTCTAAATGTCCAGCCTTTAGTAACAATCATAATGTAACTACCTCAGTGAATTCATTTCTGCAGAGAAGGACTGATGGGTGATAAGCAACTATTAGCAATGACATAACTAAATGATGGTAAAACTTTTGTTCTTTTTTATAAAAAAAAGCTATTTCACAATAGTAATAGGTTTATGGGCACCAATTTCATAATGCAGTTCACCAGTACAGCAAAATGCTAATCAATATTCATCATTGCAAATTAGAAAAATAAAACAACTTGTATTACGAGTTAGAAGAAGAAAAAGCTAAGGTTAAAGGGACCCTAAGCAATTTTTAAAGGCTCCTTATTTCTCCTATCATGATATTCTACAAATTAGAATGGAAGTGAAAAGATGTCATTTAGTCAGATGTGAAGTTCACCTTTTACAAATATGGAAATGAAGATGTGTGTAATAAAATTAAGAGAAATTTAACACTTCTGAAAATCTTACCACGAAATACACAGAATGTTTGGTAGTTAGGCTAAGAGGGCATTGTCAGAGGTCACCTGAGTGTGATTAACCATAAATATATTTATTTTTCTCTCACAGTATAGTACCTAGGTGAGTGTTTCTTGATGGTGGGCCACCACTGTCCCAGGCTGACTCTTAAGGACCGAGATCTTTTCCACTTTGTTATCACTTGGTGCTCAAAACTTTCTTACCTCTGTTGAATAACAGCTCATCAGATCACCACAGAGTTTTTTATTCTGTAGTAACCATTGATATAAGTGCGCTATCTGCCTGGTAGAATTCACCTACATCATTCAGTGTCATCTCGTCCATTCTTCTGTAAATGGTTTCTTTATCCAAATCCTAAATTATTCTCTCCTCATATTTTCTCTATCCTTCTTGTATTGTTCAAACTACCATATAATTTTCTCCTTAGCAGAGTATTTCAAATAGTTAAAAGACATAAATGCATTTTACACATGAAAATCATCCTAACTTTGTTTGATTTCAATTTCTGAAATCAGAAATCCCATTCAACTTTATAATTCTTTTCCAAAAATAGATGAAAAAACAGGCCAAAGAGTAATTGTCCTTTTTAAAAGAGTAAACATGTAAAACACATCTTTATACATATATATTTCCCTTCTCTGATTTTTCAGAATCTCCTAAACTATATGTGCCCCAACATCATTGTCCCAGTGCTCTATTGAATAATTTCCACAAATCCTTTTGCCAATGTTTACAGCTGTTTACATTACAGTTTACATTAAGAAGCAGCAAGAGGAGTATCTCACCAGCAGCTAAAATTCAATGTAACCTCAATAAAAGGGAGAGGAAAAACGACTGGTGATCTCAGATTGTAATACTACTTGAGACGTAGGGAGACTAAATATAGATGGGGACAAAACAGAATGGTGCAGGCAGAAGAAGGCTGGCTGGAGTCCCAGACAGTAATAGAGATCATTAGTGCTCACCACATGCATGCCGTCTCCTCTTCCTGGGCACACCGCTGGACCCATGCTCCTCAAAGTGTGGTGCCTTGACAAGGTGTTACTCTATAAACTGTTATTAATCTGTGATGTTGTAAGGAGCTAAGACTAGTATATAAAGCGACTGCATCAGTAAGCACACAGCTAAGTTCAGCTAATATTTTTTCCCTAGAAAAACTTTCTCGATGAAGGAAGCAATGTGTTGGTTTATATTCTTATTTAAATATCAAGGATTTAACAGAACAGTTACTTTGAGCAGCACTGTAGGAGAAAAGATTCTCCAAATTCTCAGATCTTGTTGAGGACAACTGACAGGTTCTCACTAACGTAATGTGAGCAGAAATAACATGAGTCAACTCCCAAACAGGATATTTGTAGTGGCCACTTGCTTGTGCCACCCGATCTCCTTCTTCAGGATTGAAATACTCATCCTCCAGCCACTGTCGGTGCTGACAGCTCACAGCCCACTCCCAATGATTGATTTTGCTTAAAGAGAGCTGATTTCCTTGCTCCTCCCCACCCACAGGGTGACACTGACTTCTTGGGTTACATTTATATTCAATGACTTATCAACTTATGCATATAAAGTCCTGGACTCTACCCTAAATTTTGGACAACTCTGAGAGGCCATCCCAGCTCCAGAGTTCCCTGTGGGTCAGCTGAGGCCTGTGTTTTGACTATATCACAGCTCAGCTTCTCTCTCTGCCCAAGCAGGCTTCTTTCATTCTTTTACTGGTTTGATTCTAAGAGCACTCCCCCAAAATCTTCCTGAACATAAATCTTCATCCCAGAGAGTGTTTCCCAAGGAACCCACCCTGCCATAATGATGAAAAGCAGATCTGACCTCTTCTAACTCTTTCTCCTCTCTGGGCTGACAGTCTTCTGGAGGAGACCTTAGAAGCTGGAGGAGTCATATGATGAGTCCTTGGTCCCTAAAGGATGCCCTAGAGCCTGAGCCTACTAATCAACAAATATCGGACCAGGATACGACAAGATTTGCCATTTATTTGTTAAGGACCTGAGATTCATTGTTATGTGTTAAAACAGTTAATCCACACAGACTAATATAAAACATAGATTATTGACTCATTTGTAACTAAATATTAAGTAGACTTTTAATCTTAGCCCCAAACTAGCATGTTTTCCCTCCATTTTTTTTGCCAGTCAGTTGGGACTACTGACAAAAAGAGTATTTATTTAATTTTGTCAAGTGATCCTTCCTTTTCATCTTTACTTTTAACTTTTCAGTTGGATAATGGTAATTCTTGAAGATATTATCCAAATTTGTTTAAAGAAATATGAGCAGGCAAAAAAAATCAAAACTTTCTTTTGGAAATTTGAAGGGATTATGTAATTTTCTAATGGAACACCTTGTACACAAATCACATGCAAAAATAGTACACTTGAGTACATGGTCTCAACTTTAGACTTGAAAGCAATTATAAACCTATTACAGTCTAGATAGGCAAGGCAAGTTGACATACAATTAAACTGTGCTAATATCCCAAGCTAATGTTTTTCTGATGAAATGGTGACTTGGATAAATTATTCTCTATCACTAAGAAAGGACCAAAGACATAGTTCCATGAAAAATCATACATGGCAAATAAGAGTAGGCTATGATTTAAAAAAAGGAAGCTGTATGCTTTAGCCAAAGAGTACAGAGTTATACACTATGGGTATGTGCTTTTTGTTGACTCATTAAAAGAAGGTACTAATATACACTCTAAGGAGTAATTAAACTTTATAAAGAACTGTGAATGGTCTGAGAGTTACAATTTTATGGATATTGATAGAAGACATGAGTTTCCTGGGTCAGAAAAAAAAGAACAGTTTATTACTCATAGCTATAATAGAAGCCAAATTATCAGCATTTTTTGCACTGATTTCTTGAGTCTAATTGTCACATAGCAAAATGAAGAATGCCAGATGGCACCTGCACACACAATAGATTACATTATGTAAGAGGAGCCCAAAGCTTAGGGAACCCAAATTGTTTAAAGTGGACAGTAAGAATGCCTGCCCTTTTCTCCAGAGAGAGATATACTCTCTACTTTCCAAGGCTGTGATCAAACCTTCTCTTGGTTCCAGAGGAGAAACTGTCTCTATCCTCCAAGGCAGTTCACTAAACAAACATCCTTGAAAGATAGCCTAGAACAAAGGGCAGTCAGGGCAATTGCTCAAAAGCTACACAGAAACTCAAGGGACCTGTGGAGAATTGTCTCTCAAAAATCCTAAGAGAAATCCTTTTCTATGCTTGCACATAAAAGTACAAAACTAGTGTTTTTTGTATCAGTGTTTTACATGCTTATATAAAAAATACAGAAAAGTATAAAGAAGAAAATATCAATGCTTTATTTTTCATATTGTGTTTAACATTTGCTAAAATCATCCTTTGATTTTATATCTTGATCCTTTAGAGTACAGAATATATTCCTTGAGAGCTATGAAGATTTGCAAGGTTTTCCAAATGTTCTAAATTTTTCTTTAATTTCTTTTATGCCAATCCAGTCTCCTTTGGGATTTTCCTCTCAGATTCTACCCTTGTATAGAGCATTTTACCCTTCTGTTTTCCGTCCCTCTGTTACCGATTGATTCAACCATATCTGTGTTTTGTGCCTGGAGGAGGACTTCATCTGTCATGATGAGTACCCAATTAGGCCATGTTTATTGTCTTGCTGCTGTTACTTTTCCCCCTGATGCAAGTCACAGTGATTGTTTAATGGACCAGAAAACATCTGATGTTAACACAGGACCTCTGGGCTCCTGGATTCCTGTGAATGTCTCTGAGGTTCTTTCATTTGGTTTCTGCTGTGGAGCTGACACTATGAAATTAATGGGCTGACCTAACTGAGGCCACTAATGAGCTATTCTTCTCTCATGAAAGAACGTTTTGTCCAATATCTACACATACAGAGTGCAGCATCAGAGAGGTTCATTTTTCTAGCTTCTTTGCTTTATGATAGCATGGAGTGTCCTGAGAATTATTAAAAGCTTCATCATAGAAACACAGGCATGTCATCTGCCTGGCTTCTGTGAGCATTTGAATTTGAGACTATTTAAAAGACAGTAATGAGAAAGAGATGGGAAATTGCTAACCTGTATATTTTGACCTATCAATCACAGTAGTTATGGAACCAAACCCGAGCTAACAGCAGATATTCTTCTCTTAGGAAGAGTTGGGGTAGAAGTGATCAATTTAATGGATGCAAAGATTGTGGGGCATGAGAATATATATTTTACTCAATAAGTCAATAAAGATAATTGACTAGTACCTGTTATATTAAGAGTTGGGAGAGATACAAAGTAGAATGATCCTTTCATTTTAATAGTGTTTAACCTGTGAGGAGAAAAGGGATATAGAGGTGTGAAAAGTTATGCAGAAAATAGGACAAAATAAAATAGATAGTAAGGGAAGAAAATATGTGTCATAGGGAATAGCAGAAAGTGATCAGTTACCAACTGGTAAGGATTTAAGTGTTTCAGTGTTCATGAGAGAGAGAGCTTCAGGCTGGGGGTGATCAGAGAAAGTATCTCATTTGTGCATGGCAGCTGGTTGTCTGTCAATGTTGAGAATGTGTCCCAAGTGAAAAGACATTGAAAAGAAGAAAAACTACAGTAATTGTCTTTGCTTAGTCTTTTCTCTGGATATGTAGAATTAAACAGGAACCTAAGTACATTTGAGAGTCATTGCCGATTTTAGCCCAGAAAGAAAGTAATTATATGAAAGCTATTATTCAAATAATCCAGAAAATATTAGAATGCCCATCAGACTACATAAGTGGAAACTCATTCACATGGAAAAGAATAGTTTTAGAAATCCAGTATTCAGTGTTGTAATCAGTATATGATATATTAGACACAGCATTGGAGAAATGGGCTCTCAGAGATGATTAAGAGTAATAATGTTAGAGTTGAAACTTGTGTGATTTAGAGTGATTTTGATGCAAAAGCTATGTTACTGGGACCATCAGTGAGACTCTACAATAGTGGTTTTTACGCTTTTTTTTGTCAAAGATGTTTTTGATATTCTAAAGGAAGCTTTTCTCCCTCTCTCTCTTTCCATATCTCCAAGTTCATGCACACAACATTTTCATTCAATTTGGGGTATCCATTTTTCCCTGAAACTCAAGCACATACTCAGAATTAAGGAACCCTGTTATAAAGATCTGTTAAGCTACCATCTATCACCACATATCCACACTGACTAACATATGTCAGCAGTCCTGCTTCACAAAATGAAAGGGGAGGTGGGACATGTCCTGAACACCTTGGTCAGATTCTATTTATGAAAGGCTTTATTGTTAAGCTACTTACAGACTTATTCTGTCTTCTAGAAGAAAGAGGAGAAATACTTCTCAGGCAGCACTAATAAAAATGCTCAGGTGAAGTGACAGAGTAACATTGACATATATACACTACCAAATGTAAAATGGATGGCTAGTGGGAAGCTGTTGCATAGCACAGGGAGATTAGCTCAATACTTTGTGATGACCTAGAGGGGTGGGATAGGGAGGGTGGGAGGGAGGCTCAAGAGGGAAGGGATATGGGGATATACGTATACATGTAGCGGATTCACTTTGTTTTACAGCAGAAACTAACACAATATTGTAAAGCAATTATACTCCAGTAAAGATATTTTTTAAAAATGCTCAGCTCTGCCACCCTTGAGCTACACTTTCATATCTGATGCCCAAACTTGCCCATTGTAGTTTTCACTAATTGCTGCAATTACTTAAAACTTCAGTAACCATCAGAGAGGATACCTTGAGATGAGTAATATTGGACCTTTATATTTTTACTATTTATATGAGTACCATGCTCAGATCAAGATATTCTGTTTGAATAATTTCTATTTCAGTGCTGGCCAAACCCAAACTGAGTTTTTAAACAGTTAACAACTCTTCTGGCATGTGTTCTGGAATGGGTAGGGTCTCTACATTCTATTTATCTTTCTCTTTGTACTTTCTTTTCTATGTTCTGGTCACTTGGTTTTCAGACCTCAACAATGTGAAAAGTTTGCAATGTACTTGCCCATGAAAAATCTTGCATCTAGGTTTCTATGGCTCATTAAACCTTTTCTTCAGTCTAGGAATTCTGTGTGACTTTTTTCTTAATATAGAGCATGAATTGATGGCATTGTGACTTTGCTGAGCCTACCCATCCCATTTTTCACATCCTCCTCCCTTTAGGGGCCTTCTTTATTTTCAGAGATCTTGGGATCTAATGCTGCAATATACTACCCATAATGAAGAAGAACAGTGGGATAAACCCAACCCATTGTAGAATAAGAAATTTAACTTTTTATACCAGCTTAAATACTTACTAGCTGTTCACGCATAAGAATCTATCTTAAACTCACTATACCTCATCTGCAGTATAGGGATTATAATAACTACTCTGGGAAATTTACTGCTGGACTTCTTGTTCTTTGTTCCCCATATAAGGATTTTGGAAGTCACCAGTCTATCCTAACAAGTAAAAAGCTAAACAGACCGAAAAATCCACAACTCTTCTTTGATCCATAAGAAAGGGAAGGACACAGGGCAAACCACTGCCCCCAAACTGGAGAGACAGACAGATGAATACAGCAAGTCACAGCTTACTGGAGCAAAAACTTACTGGTGGAAACTGCCACAGAAACCAGTACCAGAGGAGAAAAAACTGACCCAGACTTGGCAAATCGCTGGAGGCTTCGTGTTGACAATTCTGAGAGTTAAAAACCCTAGGGGGACCCAATCTTAGATAGGGGCCCCATAAAACTGTGAGACTTACCTCCAGAAGCTCAATCGGATTCCCACAATAAATATTGGAGAAAAATCCCCTTGGACTTCCTCCAGTAAGGAACTTAGGAACAACTTTGAAGTACCCCAGAGGATTCTGTTCTTCTCAATGGGGCCCGCCCACAGGGGAAACTGGTTAACCGGAGCCTATCCTGTGGGGGGAATCATCAGAGCCTAACTGACCTGTGGGAAGAGAAATACTCAACTCCAGCTGGATCTACTCATCTTGTCCCACCAAAGAGGGAGAGAAAAAAGCTGAGAAACACTTGTGAACACAGTCCAGAGGCATAGGCTCACCAAAAGATTGAGACCTAATCATAGGACTTTAGAACACTTTCTCTCCCCCCACACCTCACTAAAGGCCTATTTACAGCAATTACTTTTACCCAGTGTATCATGTCTCGCTATCAAGAAAAAATTACAAGGCATACCAAAAGGAAAAAAAACACAATCTTAAGAGACAAAGCAAGCATTAGAACCAGACACAGCAGGGATGTAGGAATTATCAGACCAGGAATTTAAAACAACTATGATTATTATGCTAAGAGCTCTAATAGACAAAGTAGACAGCATGCAAGAACAGATGGGCAATGTAAGCAAAGAGATGGAAATCTTAAAAAGGAACCAAAAAAGAATGCTAGAGATTTAAAAAAAAAAACAAAAACCTGTAACAGAAATGAAGAATGCCTTTGATGGGCTAATTGTAGACTGGACATGGCTGAGGAAAGAATCTCTGAGCTTGAGGATTTCTCAATAGAATCCTTGAAAACCAAAGAGCAAAGAAACAAAGATTGGGGGAAAAAAATATAAATGAATATTCAAGGGCTGTGGGACAACTACAAAAGGTGTAACATACATAGAATGAGAATACTTGAAAAAGAAGAAAGAGAAAAAGGAACAGAAGAAATATTTAAAACAATAATGACTGAGAATTTCCCCAAATTAATGTCAGACACCAAACCACAAATCCAGGAAGCTCAGAGAACACTGAGCAGGAGAAATGCCAAAGAGCTACACAACATGTCATTTTTAAAGTACAGAAAATCAAAGATAAGAAACTTATTGTTGAGTAAAAAGATAATGGTAGTAGAAGTTCTTTGAAAAAAATACTGTGAAATTTAAGGGCTTCCTATTGTTATTTATAATAACAACAATAATAATAAAATCTTTGATACTAGAATATTTGGTTCATAAATTCTGGAACAAGATCAATCGGGTCTTTTTCTCTGATTTTGATTATGATAGTGATGATAATTAAAATAACTTTGTCTTTTAAAGATGATTTATTTTTGTATTTATATATTTATTCAACATACATATAAGTACCTGCTAAGTGTCAGCCCTGCTAAGTACACTGGGCTAAACATTCATAATACAGAGATGAATAGCCAGATTTCCTACTTTGAAGATATTCTTGGCCTAGTGAAGAAGACACATGGGTTAGCAGATTTAATACAGTGGGGTAGAAGTATATGCAGATATCATAGATGCACAGAGAGTTGCAAGAAGGCTCCAGCCTAGAGTTCACTGCACCAATCACAGCAACTCTTTCTCTACCTTTTCTTAAGGCTGGAGCTGGTTGCTATGACATCAATTGTCCAACTTGTAGACACTGTGTGCTCACAGTTTGGAGCAAAATTTTATTCATCAAGGAAGAAGGCATAGTTTAAGGGTAATAGACTGGGAGTTTCTAAAGACATACATTAGTTTTGTCAGTCCAACATTCCTTTTCCATTCTTTTGGTAACAGATTCCCTCTTTCATGAGAGCATTTTAGGCAGTCAGGGTGGTCTGATTGTGTCCTCCACCATAGAGTGGGCACATGATTCAATCCACAACAAACAGAATCTTATTTTGTGTTTTCCACCAGAGCTGTCCGAGTAGAAGCTCTTTCTTCCCTGAAGTTACTAAATGGCTAATGTATAAGCCTGGAGCTCTGAGAGTCTCCTCAGTCACCAGGGGAGTACCTGTCAGAGAAAGACATCAACACAGACAGAGCAAATGAAGACATATAGACTTGATGACATTGTTTGAACCCTAAGATCCTGAATTGACTTTTTCCAAAAGTCATTCAGGTGTGTACTAATTGATATGAAGTACCTCAGAAGACAAATAAGCTGACATTCTAAGGGAGTTTTCCTAATGAGCTTGTTAGCACATAAGCATTTTTGTCATAGAATTTTTTTAACTTTTCTTAATTGTGAAACATATCCAGAAGGAAACCAGATAGATAGATAGATAGATAGATAGATAGATAGATAGATAGATAGATAATAGATAGATGAAATGGCAATCGTTAATGGAATTCCTTGCCATCACTACCTATGTTAAAAGACAAAACACCGATATTGTAAATGTTACCCCCACTTCCCACCTCTCCTAGATCACACCCCGTTTTCCATCCTGTAGTAGTAATTGCTATACTGACTTTTATTAGAATAAATTCCTTGCTTTTCTTAATAGTTTTATCACCACTACACACATCAATAAGCAATATAGTTGAATTTTGTCTGATTTTGAAACTTGGTTACAAATGAATTCTGACTACATGTTTTCCTTTGTACTTTTAGCCAACTTTAGATTTCTGAAATTAATCTATGTTAATGTGCAACTATAGTTTTATTTCCATTGTCATGTAGTATTTTATTGTATGGATGTACCATAAACTATTTTCCTGGTGTACCATCAATAGATAAATGGGTTCTCTTCAGTTTAGGACTATTATAAACATTATTTTCTTTTTCTTGGTGCACATGTACAAGACTCTTTCTAGGACTGGAATTGCTGGGTCATATAATATGGATATTTTCAACTTATCTAGAGAAGGTAAACTTTTGTACTGTAGTTGTACCAAGTACACTTGTACCAGCACTATGAGAGGTCCCTTTGCTGCACATCTTCACATAAATGGTGTTATCAGAATTTTAAATTTCTGTATACTGATAGGTGATTTTAATTTGCATTTCTGTAATCATTAATAAAGTTGAGCAATCTTTCCATATGTTCATTAGCTATTTGGATTTCCTCTTTTGTGAAAGATAGGTTCAGCCCATTTTTTATTGTCACATTGTATGGATTTTACTCTGTATATTATTTACTTGGCACATCTATCCTTATATTTATTCTGAATTACATCAAATATTATCTTTTTAAATGTACTTAATTTTAAAAATTAATACTTTGTTACTAGCTTGTAGAAATATGTCATGTGCAACAAATTTTCATAAATGGATTTGTATCCAACTGCTTTGCAAAATTCTCTTACTGATCCCAATATTCTATCTTCAGATTCTTTTGGATTTTTAATCTACAAAATCATGTTATATTGGATTTATGATAGCTTTGTACCTTCCTTTTTAATCCTTATACTTTCTATTTCTTTTTTTAACCCTAATGTATGGCTGAGAGTATCAGCCATAGATACTAGGTGAATAGACGTCGAGGTAGAGTGGAGGTATCAGACTTCCTTGTCCTGTTCTGACCTGAAAGGAAAAGCTTTCAAAGTTTCACCATTGAATTTTTTTTTTTTTGTAGATTGTCTTCATCATATTAATGAATTTCCTTTCTATCTCTAGTTTCCTAAGAGTTTTCATCATGGATGGATGTTAGTTTTGTTAAATACTTTTTGCATCCAGCAAAATGATCATGTGGTTTACTCCATTTATCTTTTCCTATGAAAATTGCTTTAATTGTTTATACAATATTAAATCCACTTTGCATGCCTGGAATTAACCTCACTTCATGATAGTGTATGATCGTATTTTTTTTTTAATTCAGTGCTGGATCCAGTTCTTCATTGTTTGTTTAGGGTCTTTGTATCCTTATTCTTAAATGATATTAAATTTTAGCATTTCTTTCTCAATATTGTCAAGTTTTGGTGTCATGGTCTTGCAGGCTAATAAATAAGTTAGAGAGTATTTCTTTTTTTCTGTTCTCTGGAAGAGATCATGTAAGAGTAAATTAACTTCTTCCTTGACTGTTCCATAGTATTCTTGACCTTAATCGGGGTGGGGTAAAATTACTGCAAGTATGAGAGATTTAAGTCAGGGAGGAAGATGGCGGAAGAGTAAGATGCGGAGATCACCTTCCTCCCCACAGATACATCAGAAATTCATCTACACGTGGAACAACTCCTACAGAACACCTACTGAACGCTGACAGAAGACCTCAGACCTCCCAAAAGGCAAGAAACTCCCCACATACCTGGGTAGGGGAAAAGAAAAAAGAATAAACAGAGACAATAGGATACGGACGGGACCTGCACCAGTGGGAGGGAGCCGTGAAGGAGGGAAGGTTTCCACACACTACAAGCCCCTTCGCGGGCAGAGACTGCAGGTGGCGGAGGGGGAAAGCTTCGGAGTAGCGGAGGAGAGCACAGCAACAGGGGTGCGGAGGGCAAAGCGGAGAGATTCTGGCACAGAGGATCGGTGCCCACAGGCACACACCAGCCCCAGAGGCTTGTCTGCTCGGCCGCCGGGGCGGGCGGGGCTGGGAGCTGAGGCTCGGGTATCGGCTTTCAGTCGGAACGCAGGGAGAGGACTGGGGCTGGCGGCAGGAAGAGAGCCTGAAGGGGTTAGTGCACCATGGCTAGCCCGGAGGGAGTCCGGGGAAAGGGTCTGGAGCTGCCGAAGAGGCAAGAGACTTTTTTCCCTTTTGTTTCCTGGTGCGCGAGGAGAGGGCATTAAGAGGGCTGCTTGGGGAAGCGCCGGAGACAGGCGCGAGCCGCGGCTAAAGGCGCGGACCTCGGAGACGGGCGTGGGACGCTGGGGCTGCCGCTGCCACCGCCGCCGCCGCGGGGCCTCTGTGCGAGGGTGGGTCACTGTCCGCCCCGCCTTCCGGGGGGCCTGTGCACCCCGCCACTGCCGGGGTCCCGGGACCCAGGGACGGCTTTCCCGGGAAAGCGCACGGAGCGCCACGGGTTGCTGCAACGTCACGCCGGCCTCTGCCGCCGCAGGCCCGCCCCACACTGCGCGCCCCTCCCTCCCCTCTGCCTGAGTGAGCCAGAGCCCCCGAATCAGCGGCTCCTTTAAACCCATCCTGTCTGAGCGAAGAACGGACGCCCTCCAGTGACCTACGTGCAGAGGCGGGGCCAGGTCCAAGGCTGAAACCCGGGAGCTGTGAGAGCAGAGACAGGGAAATCTCTCTGTGCAGCCTCGGAGGCAGCGTATTAAAGCTCCATGGTCCACTTGATGTGCCCTGCGTCTGTGGAGTGCATGAATGGACAGCGAATCATCCCAAATTGACGAAGTGGACTTTGAGGACAAGATTAAAGACTTTCCCCCCTTTTCCTCTTTTTACAACGAATTATCCCAAATTAAGGAGGTGGACTTAGAGAGCAAGATTTCAGACTTCTCGCCCTTTTCCTCTTTTTACAACGAATTATCCCAAATTGAGGAGGTGGACTTGGAGAGCAAGATTTTTGATTTTTCCCCTGCTCTCTTTTTGTGAATGTGTATGTGTAATCTTCTGTGTAAGATTCTCTCTGTATAGCTTTGCTTCCACCATATGTCCCAGGGTTCTATCGGTCCGTTTGTTTTTTCAATAATTACTTTTTAATTTTAATAATGCTACTATATTTCATACTTTATTCTATTTTACTTTACCTGCTCTTTCTTTTTTCCTACCTTGCCTTCCTCCCTCCATCCCTCTGCTCCTCCTTTCCTTCTTTCTTTTTCTTTCCTCCCTCCCTCCCTCCCACCCTTCTTCTTTCCACTTTCTTTTTCTTTCCTTCCTCCCTCCCTCCCTCCTGTCTTTCTTTCTTTCCTTCCTTCCTCGCTCCCTCCCTTCTTCCATGCACTCTTCCTTTTGCTTTCATTCCTCCCTCCCTCCCTCCTTTCTTTCCTTCTTTCTTTCCATCCTTCCTCCCTCCCTCCCTCCTTTCTTTCTTTCTTCCATCCTTCCTTCCTTTCTTCCCTTCTTCCTTTCTTTCCCTCTCTCTTTCTTTCTTCTACTAATTCTTTCTTTCTACTTTTTCTCCCTGTTATTCTGAGCCGGGTGGATGAAAGGCTCTTGGTGCTGCAGCCAGGAGTCAGTGCTGTGCCTCTGAAGTGGGAGAGCCAACATCAGGACAATGGTCCACAAGAGACCTCCCAGCTCCACATAATATCAAGCAGCGAAAATCTCCCAGAGATCTCCATCTCAACACCAGCACCCAGCTTCAGTCAACGACCAGCAAGCTACAGTGCTGGTCACCCTATGCCAAGCAACTAGCAAGGCAGGAACACAACCCACCCATTAGCAGAGAGGCTACCTAAAAACATAATAAGGCCATAGGCACCCCAAAACACACCACCAGACGTGGACCTGTCCACCAGAAAGACAAGATCGAGCCTCAACCACCAGAACACAGGCATTAGTCCCCCCCACCAGGAAGCCTACACAACCTACTGAAACAACCTTAGCCACTGGGGACAGACACCAAAAACAACGGGAACTACGAATCTGCAGCCTGCAAAAAGGAGACCCCAAACACAGTAACATAAGCAAAATGAGAAGACACAAAAACACACAGCAGGTGAAGGAGCAAGATAAAAACCTACCAGACCTAACAAATGAAGAGGTAATAGGCAGTCTACCTGAAAAAGAATTCAGAATAATGATAGTAAAGCTGATCCAAGATTCTATTTCCAAGATCCAAAATCTTGGAAATAGAATAGACAAAATGCAAGAAACAGTTAGCAAGGAGCTAGAAGAACTAAAGATGAATCAAGCATCAATTAAAAACACAATAAATGAAATTTAAAATACTGTAGATGGGATCAATACCAGAATAACTGAGGCAGAAGAACGGATAAGTGAGGTGGAAGATAAAATAGTGGAAATAACTGCTGCAGAGCAAAATAAAGAAAAAAGAATGAAAAGAACAGAGGACAGTCTCAGAGACCTCTGGGACAACATTAAACGCACCAACATTCGAATAATAGGGGTTCCCGAAGAAGAAGAGAAAAATAAAGGGACTGAGAAAATATTTGAAGAGATTATAGTTGAAAACTTCCCTAATATGGCAAAGGAAATAGTTAATCAAGTCCAGGGGCACAGAGAGTCCCATACAGAATAAATCCAAGGAGAAATACACCAAGACACATATTAATCAAACTGTCAAAAATTAAACACAAAGAAATCATATTAAAAGCAGCAAGGGAAAAACAACAAATAACACACAAGGGAATCCCCATCAGTTTAACAGCTGATCTCTCAGCAGAAACTTTACAAGCCAGAAGGGAGTGGCAGGACATAATTAAAGTGATGAAGGAGAGAAACCTGCAACCAAGATTACTCTACCCAGCAAGGATCTCATTCAGATTTGATGGAGAAATTAAAACGTTTACAGACAAGCAAAAGCTGAGAGAATTCAGCACCACCAAACCAGCTTTACAACAAATGCTAAAGGAACTTCTCTAGGCAAGAAACACAACAGAAGGAATATACCTACAATAACGAACCCAAAGCAATTAAGGAACTGGGAATAGGAACATACATATCAATAATTACCTTAAATGTAAATGGACTAAATGCTCCCACCAAAAGACACAGAGTGGCTGAATGGAAACAAAAACAAGACCCATATATATGCTGTCTTCAAGAAACCCACTTCAGACCTAGAGACACATACAGATTGAAAGTAAGGGGATGGAAAAAGATATTCCATGCAAATGGAAATCAAAAGAAAGCTGGAGTAGCAATTCTTATATCAGACAAAATAGACTTTAAAATAAAGACTATTAGAAGAGACAAAGAAGGACACTACATAACGATAAAGGGATCGATCCAAGAAGAAGATATAAAAATTGTAAATATTTATGCACCCAACATAGGAGCAGCTCAATACATAAAGCAAATACTAACAGCCATAAAAGGGGAAATCGACAGTAACACAATCATAGTAGGGGATTTTAACACCCCACTTTCACCAATGGACAGATCATCCAAAATGAAAATAAATAAGGAAACACAAGCTTTAAATGATACATTACACAAGATGGACTTAGTTGATATTTATAGGACATTCCATCCAAAAACAACAGAATACACATTTTTCTCAAGTGCTCATGGAACATTCTCCAGGATAGATCATATCTTGGGTCACAAATCAAGCCTTGGTAAATTTAAGAAAATTGAAATTGTATCAAGTATCTTTTCCGACCACAATGCTATGAGACTAGACATCAATTACAGGAAAAGATCTGTAAAAAATACAAACACATGGAGGCTAAACAATACACTACTCAATAACGAAGTGATCACTGAAGAAATCAAAGAGGAAATTAAAAAATACCTAGAAACAAATGACAATGGAGACACGATGACCCAAAACCTATGGGACACAGCAAAAGCAGTTCTAAGGGGAAAGTTTATAGCAATACAATCCCACCTTAAGAAACAGGAAACATTTCGAGTAAACAACCTGACCCTGCACCTAAAGCAATTAGAGAAAGAAGAACAAAAAAACCCCAAAGTTAGCAGAAGGAAAGAAATCATAAAGATCAGATCAGAAATAAATGAAAAAGAAATGAAGGCAACGATAGCAAAGATCAATCAAACTAAAAGCTGGTTCTTTGAGAAGATAATCAAAATTGACAAACCATTAGCCAGACTCATCAAGAAAAGAAGGGAGAAGACTCAAATCAATAGAATTAGAAATGAAAAAGGAGAAGTAACAACTGACACTGCAGAAATACAAAAGATCATGAGAGATTACTATAAGCAACTCTATGCCAATAAAATGGACAACCTGGAAGAAATGGACAAATTCTTAGAAATGCACAACCTGCCAAGACTGACTCAGGAAGAAATAGAAAATATGAATAGACCAATCACAAGCACTGAAATTAAAACTGTGATTAAAAATCTTCCATCAAACAAAAGCCCAGGACCAGATGGCTTTACAGGCGAATTCTATCAAACATTTACAGAAGAGCTAACACCCATCCTTCTCAAACTCTTCCAAACAATATCAGAGGAAGGAACATTCCCAAACTCATTCTACGAGGCCACCATCACCTTGATACCAAAACCAGACAAGGATGTCACAAAGAAAGAAAACTACAGGCCAATATCACTGATGAACATAGATGCAAAAATCCTCAACAAAATACTAGCAAACAGAATCCAACAGCACATTAAAAGGATCATACACCATGATCAAGTGGGGTTTATTCCAGGAATGCAAGGATTCTTCAATATATGCAAATCAATCAATGTGATACACCATATTAACAAGTTGAAGGAGAAAAACCATATGATCATCTCAATAGATGCAGAGAAAGCTTTCGACAAAATTCAATACCCATTTATGCTAAAACCCTGCAGAAAGTAGGCATAGAGGGAACTTTCCTCAACATAATAAAGGCCATATATGACAAACCCACAGCCAACATTGTCCTCAATGGTGAAAAACTGAAACCATTTCCACTAAGATCAGGAACAAGACAAGGCTGCCCACTCTCACCACTCTTATTCAACGTAGTTTTGGAAGTGTTAGCCACAGCAATCAGAGAAGAAAAGGAAATAAAAGGAATCCAAATTGGAAAAGAAGAAGTAAAGCTGTCACTGTTTGCAGATGACATGATACTATACATAGAGAATCCTAAAGATGCTACCGAAAAACTACTAGAGCTAATCAATCAATTTGGTAAAGTAGCAGGATACAAAATTAATGTACAGAAATCTCTGGCATTCCTGTACACTAATGATGAAAAATCTGAAAATGAAATCAAGAAAACACCCCCATTTACCATTGCAACAAAAAGAATAAAATATCTAGGAATAAACCTACCTAAGGAGACAAAAGACCTGTATGCAGAAAATTATAAGACACTGATGAAAGAAATTAAAGATGATACAAATAGATGGAGAGATATACCATGCTCCTGGATTGGAAGAATCAATATTGTGAAAATGACTCTACTACCCAAAGCAATCTACAGATTCAATGCAATCCCTATCAAACTACCACTGGCATTTTTCACAGAACTAAAACAAAAAATTTCAAAATTTGTTTGGAAAAACAAAAGACCCCGAATAGCCAAAGCAATCCTGAGAATGAAAAACGGAGCTGGAGGAATCAGGCTCCCTGACTTCAGACTATACTACAAAGCTACAGTAATTAAGACAGTGTGGTACTGGCATAAAAACAGAAAGATAGATCAGTGGATCAGGATAGAAAGCCCAGAGATAAACCCACACACATATGGCCAACTTATCTTTGATAAAGGAGGCAGGAATGTACAGTGGAGAAAGGACAGCCTCTTCAATAAGTGGTGCTGGGAAAACTGGACAGGGACATGTAAAAGTATGAGATTAGATCATTCCCTAACACCATACACAAAAATAAGCTCAAAATGGATTAAAGACTTAAATGTAAGGCCAGAAACTATCAAACTCTTTGAGGAAAACATAGGTAGAACACTCTATGACATAAATCACAGCAAGATCCTTTTTGACCCACCTCCTAGAGAAATGGAAATAAAAACAAAGATAAACAAATGGGACCTAATGAAACTTCAAAGCTTTTGCACAGCAAAGGAAACCATAAAGAAGACCAACAGACAACCCTCAGAATGGGAGAAAATATTTGCAAATGAAGCAACTGACAAAGGATTAATCTCCAAAATTTATAAACAGCTCATGCAGCTCAATAGCAAAAAAAACAAACAACCCAATCCAAAAATGGGCAGAAGACTTCAATAGGCATTTCTCCAAAGAAGATATACAGACTGCCAACAAACACATGAAAGAATGCTCAACATCATTAATCATTAGAGAAATGCAAATCAAAACTACAATGAGGTATCATCTCACACCAGTCAGAATGGCCATCATCAAGAAATCTAGAAACAATAAATGCTGGAGAGGGTGTGGAAAAAAGGGAACACTCTTGCACTGCTGGTGGGAATGTGAATTGGTACAGCCACTATGGAGAACAGTATGGAGGTTCCTTAAAAAACTACAAATAGAACTACCATATGACCCAGCAATCCCACTACTAGGCATATACCCTGAGAAAACCATAATTCATAAAGAGACATGTACCAAAATGTTCATTGCAGCTTTATTCACAATAGCCCGGAGCTGGAAACAACCTAAGTGTCCATCATCGGATGAATGGATAAAGAAGATGTGGCACATATATACAATGGAATATTACTCAGCCATAAAAAGAAACGAAACTGAGCTATTTGTAATGAGGTGGATAGACCTAGAGTCTGTCATGCAGAGTGAAGTAAGTCAGAAGGAGAAAGACAAATACTGTATGCTAACACATATATATGGAATTTTAAAAAAAATGTCATGAAGAACCTAGGGGTAAAACGGGAATAAAGACACAGACCTACTTGAGAATGGACTTGAGGATATGGGGAGGGGGAAGGGTAAGCTGTTGACAGTGAAAGAGAGGAATGGACATATATACACTACCAAACGTAAGGTAGATAGATAGTGGGAAGCAGCCGCAGAGCACAGGGAGATCAGCTCGGTGCTTTGTGACGGCCTGGAGGGGTGGGATGGGGAGGGTGGGAGGGAGGGAGATGCATGAGGGAAGGGATGTGGGAACAGATGTATATATATGACTGATTCACTTTGTTGTAAAGCAGAAACTAATAAAAAAAAAGTGTGAGAGATTTATTTAGGATTCACCAGATTTCCTCCAAGCTCATCAATTCATTTAAAATGGCATTTTAAAAAGAATTTCCACTGAGCACTTTTTGCTGTTATGTAATAGGAACTTTTCATAAGATTATATTTAGTGTGCCATATTGCCAACAACAAAAGTCTCTAAATTTAATTTAAAATATGTTTCAGATAATTGTAAGACCTCTAACTGGAACATAAATAGGTAGTTGGAGGCTGTTGGATAACATAGAATAGGTCATAGCGTAACCAGGTTTTTCTTGTACACATACGCAAAGAAGAGCAGAAGATGGTGATTAGCTTTCTTCATAGATGAAGAATTAGCTGAGGATCTAATGAAGACTTTGGAGAAGGATTATAAGAGGTGTTCAAAGACAGCTATAGCGATGACACCTGACATTACCTTCACTCTGTATCAAAAGGAAATAATAGTATTCACAGATACTTATATAGTGCTTATTATTATGTAGAAATGCTTTACGTATGTCATTTCATTTAATGCTCACAACCCTATAAGGCAGAGTTAGTAAAGCAAGTAAGATAGAATAACAAAATAGCCACACTGGAATTTGCAACTGGCAAACTGGCTCTAAAAGTCAAACCATTAACCCCTGTTCTACACTGTCTCTAAATGCTTTAGTGAACCAACTTTTACAAGAATTATGTTTAGAGGTCTATAACTGACTCTCTTACTGAATGAACTTTTGATTTTATGTCAACATGAAGCACACACTTGCTGTTTTGATAAAAGAACATCCATCAGCAGGGTGCGAGATGAAGCTGAGACACCTGAAGTAAATTCATTCCATCCCTAATGGGGGTCAAAAGTAACCCTACACTGGACTGAGACCATGGCTCCCCTAGGCCTTCTACCTTCGTCAGTGGAAGAGGAGAGGGGGCCCAAGCACTTGGAGTTTCAACTCCATCAGCAGAATTCAATTCAGAACCAGGACCCTTGTTATAAGCTCAACCTTCCCCAGGAAGTAAATACAACAGTCTTTTTGTGCTACTTACAAAGCATGTTTAACATGTGACCATTTCTCACTAGTTCTATGCTACCAAGTTGGTGGTGAGCCATCATCATCATGTCACTGGATTCCTGCAGTTGCCTTCTAACTGGTCTCCCTCATTCTGCCCTTGCCTCCTCATCCTATTATCAACACAACCGAGTGATCTGATACTTCTAAAATGAAAGTCAGATCTTATCACTTCTCTGCTCAAAATTTTCTAAGGGCTCTACATTTCACTCGAACAAAAGCCAAGGTCTTTACAATGACTTTCAAAGCCGCCTGCTCCCCTATTATCCATCTCACCATTACTCTGACCACTCCCCACCTCACTCTCCAGCCCCAATGTTCCTCTTTGCCCCAAGAAACCAGGCACACTTTATTTTAGAGCCTTTGCAAAGATTGCTCTCCCCACTGTGAATGCCCCTCCCCAGAAATGCCCTCATGACTAACTCTCTAACCTCGTGTTTGTTCAGATGTCTCCTCAATGAGTTCTTCTTCCCTGAGCATCCATTTAAGTCTGCAGTTGACTCTCTTCACCCTGCCCCTCAGTGCTCCTGACCACCCTTTCCTGCTTTGGACCATCGTTTTTCTATAGCACTGATCACCTTTAACGTACTATATAACATACACTTTTATTCTGTTTGGTTGTTAATTGCCTGTTTCCTTCTGTTACAAAGTAATAATCTTCTGAAGCAAAAGAAATTTCTTACAGGTACATTGGTCAGTGCCCTGCCCATGGAAGACACTCAATAGATATTTGTTGACAAACTGACCAACTGGATTACTGAATAAAGTAGCTATTATAGAATTTTATTTCCCATCACATTTGTATTCTTTATGGAGATGTCACTCTCCTTTCTGAATTTTAATAACAAGGAAAATGTTTTAACTCCTCTTTTGACTTTCACTATTAAAGAACTTGTAATCATGGTGATTTAATGCTGATAAAGAAAAATGAGTTACATATTTTCAGATGGAAACTATTTAAGATAAATAGCAAGGCGACATTCAAGAAGAATTTTGAACATTAGAGATTAACTATGGTGGAATTTGGAAAGGAAGTATTCATAAGAGTAAAATATTAATCATGGAGTTGTTTCATTTCCTTGATAGAGTAGGTTAATTATTTTGAGACCCATTAAAATAATGCAAGGCTTTAAAACACATTTTTCTAAGGAATAATATTTTTCTGTTAATGTGATCTTTATCAGAGTGACCTGTTAATTTGTCTGTTAAAATAAGAGGTAATCTGGAAAACATGAGTAAGCCTAATATATTTGATTTTTAACCCTATCCCATGCAAAAAGACAGCTCAATGCAACTACTCCAGGTGTATATTCATATTGATGCCTGATTTTAAATCTTCCCCTGTGATGAAATAAAATAATATTTCAAGGATGTTCCCTGAATTTAAATAGCTCAAACACTTCAGTTTACAGAGAGGGAAACCAGAGTGATCATGTGAGCTACTTAGGGTCGTTCACCTAATTAACATCATAACTCTGACTCATTTTAAATATTCTCTGCCACAATATACTTAGAAAAATAATACTAATTATTTTCTCACTTCTTATATGATAAATTTTCTTGTATTTTCTTTGAATGCTGTTAACTTTAAGCTAAATTCAGTATTTTTATTTTCCTTCTTCAAAAAACAGGCTTCTATTTTTGAGGAGTTTGCTTTAAATAATTACCTATTTAATTTACCATGTGAGAGAGTAACAGATAAAAACAGGTTAATTAATTGGCACACATTTCCCCCAGGTTTCAAAAATACTTTGATGTTCTTGCTAATGCCTATGTCATGAGGATGATTCTTCTAAAGACTTGAATGCTGGTAATTCAAAGAAATGCAGTGCCAGATAAGAACTTGACTTCTACTGAAACTCTCATTTGCCTACATTTTTATTTCTCTTGGGCTTGATTAACTTCTTCAGGTACCAAGTCTAGTAGAATGAGTATGTTCATAGCAGAAAAAAATTATTGTATTTTAGTCCTTGGTTAAAATAGTTCAGCAATTATAAAATAGAATGAAAATTCATATACTTTAATTTTTCCTCTTTTTATTAAAATCCTTCCCCTCATCCCCATCTGTCTTAATGTTAGAATTTCTTTTTGAAGAATATATTTTCATGAGATATGCAATTTGTTTTTTCAAAGATTAGAGATCCATATGATCCGATGCCCTCATTCTAACATCTGATTTCCAATGCTTTGCAAGTAGATACTATATTTCCAAAGAACATGATATTTTACACATTTTTGGATACTATATACTTCATAATGTTTATAACAAACAAACTCAAGCAAGAGTTTGATGGCTAACCCATAAATACTTCAGAGATGTCCAAGGAGAGTGTGGGATAAGTGATGAAGATTGGAGAGGGCTGTGGCTTACAAAACAGATGAGAGAGGTTCCTGGTGATCTAATGAAAATAAATTGATGAAGAAATTAAAAGGCAAATCAGTTGAAAATAAACATGGAGAAGAAGCTATACCATCCAATAATCATTAAAAGTTTCAATTGCATAGTGAGTCAAGAAATCAATTGCAAATGCTAGTAAAGCTCAATGTCACTTTCACGTGCCATCTTCTTGCTAGCTGCTCATTGTACTCATTCACCTATCAAAACAAGTCAGAAAATGTAGAGTACAATTAAAGACTCCCTGGAACTGGTATAAATTTCAGCATGTGAGACCAGAAGTATAACTTTACAAACTGACACAAAATGCTTCTTGCTCTATTGATTGGTCTAGCACATCTATAAGCCTTTACCCAATCCTCAGAATAAATTCCATTCCAAATATGGGATGACAACAGAACCCTGCTCCTCAACTCCCAATAAAAAGGAACTCAAGGGGAGAGATTTTTTTTCTCCTTAAAGATATGGCACTTCTGATATTTTCCAGCAACTGTTGTGGTTGGAGATATTTGTCAAAGAGTTGATTGAGAGAAGCTTTTTGTAAAACTTGAAATATGAGAATCAGGGCTATTTTGAGAAATTTATGGACAGTTTGTTAACATGTTCAGGAAAGAACCTGAACTTTTGGATTCATGGGGTCTCAAACAGTAGAAGTTTATTCATGCTTTAAACAAAGTGCTGATACAGCAAAGGCAAAAAAAAAAATGTCAAAAAGGGAAACTGTTTTTTACATCAGCTGCTGGTTTCTAAAACTCAGTTCAAGTAGTTTATTTAACAAGATGCAGGCTGTAGAAAGTTTGAGAATGTTTACCCTGAACATGCAATTATTTTCTCCCTGTGCCTCTAGAGAGATGCTGCCAGCTTGCGGACTGATGGAATTCTCCCTTAGCCAAGAAAACTCGAATTTTGATGAATATTTTTTGACTGCTGCTAAATTGTTTACAGCACTTCAGATGTAAATAGCTTACCTCTTGGAAACATAGCATTACCCTCTGACAAAAACTATATAGTAGGGTTCATTTTCTATTTCATTTTATTTCTTGGTTTTGTGTTTATGGATCATGAAAAAAGAAATCAGGTCCTTTTTTTTTCCTTTTTATTATGAAAATTTTGATACATGTATGAAAGTAGAGAAGAAAACATAATGTACTAAGATCTGGCTTCAACAATTTTCAACTCCTAGGCACTTTTTTTCCACATATACCCCTGCTCAATATGCCATTGTGTGGGTGCACCATACTTTATTGAACCAATCGACTGTTGATGGACTGCTGTGTTGTTTTCTGTCTTTTGCTAGGAGATCATAAATAGTGCTCCAATGAATAGTTTTATACATATGACTTTTTCATGTTTTCTGTGGGTAGATGCCTAGACTTGGGATTTCTTTGTGACAGGGTCAAAGCAATTCTCATTTTACTAGATGTGGTAAATTATTTGCAAATATTACCCCAACTATTCTCCTACCTATATTTACACACACTTGCCTTGAGACACTGTGACTCCTCCCATCAACAAATACAGTGTATTTCCACACTTACTGAATCAGCTGGCCTTGAGACTTGTTTTGGTAAATAGAATGTGGTGAAAGTGATCGTGTGCAATTCTGATCCCAGGTCTCAAAAGGTCTTGCAATACTTCTGCTCCCTCTCTCAGGATCATTGCCTCCAAGAGATGAGCAAGTTAGTCAAGCCTATTGAAGGATAAAACACCACTTAGGGAAGAGCCAAGTCAACATGCTTTTCTCAGCCAATGCCCCAGATATGTGAGATGGCCTAGCAATGGTCAGCCAACCTGATCCTCAACAGACAGCAGACATATGAGAACTAAGCAAAGATTTGAAGAACTGCTCAGCTGAGGGCAGCCTAAATTTGCAACCCACAGAACTGTACACTGAATAAATGGCTATTGTTTTAAGCTACTAAATATAGTGTATAAATTAATTATTGCCATTGTAGTTTGTTACCCAGCAATAATTAATTTATACACTACATAACTGCCAGATTCTCCTCTGTTGGTATTTTACCATTTTGTAATCCCAACAATAATATGTGAGAGTATTTAATTCCTGCTTGCCATAGAGTATGTTGTTGAAATTTTGGATTTTTCCCATCTAAAGGGTAAAATACAACATATCAGTGTTGCCTTATTTGCATCACTCATTATAAATGAGGTTGAATGTCTTTTCAGATGATTAAGTATCACCCAGTTTGTGATTTCATCAAAAACTTTGCTTTCTTGTACACCATTAGCATGTTTATCAGAGCACTTAAGCATATCCAACAAAGGAACAGAAATTAATTTAAAATCATGGTTTAAGGTAAGCTTCCCAAAATTTTGACCTATTTATTAAATTTCTTATATCTTCACCCTAATGAATTGCTTTTGCAAGAGCTAATGAACTCTATTAATTTCATGAAAACTCTTTGCTCTAATTTAAGACCTGAATAGCCTATTTATTGAACAAAAAGAATGAGATAAATCAATATGGTTGATTCTCCACTCAAAAATAGTACTCTGAAAAGCCCCTTTATAGGACCAAATCAGAAATCTCCAGTTCAAAGTTAATGTAATATGCATACCACATGTATGGTGTGTACTTAATGGTTTTGTTCATCCCAAAGTTATGTTAGAAATCCATCTCACTCTAATGGTCAAAGTAAATCAAATGAAAACCGTCTTCCTCCTTCCAAGTTAACTTACCAAGTTATGCAGGAAAGAGACAAGCATGCAAATAATGTATGCAAGGAAGCAGAGTTTATCATGCTCCTGTCCTCCTTTTCTAAGAACAAATGATCACAGAAAGGATGGACCATGAGCAAATCTATGAACTGGGAATCTTGGTCATTTGCTCCAGGGAAGTCTATCACCTGTACATTTCCACATTTCTGTGCCCTCCTCTATCTTATCTCTTATCCCAGAAAGTGGGAACCATCTGTTTATTCATCTGTCACTTTAGGACAACTGGACAGGCACAGTTTTGTTCAGCTAAACTTCCCCAGCCATTAGTCCAGTACCTGAAACATGACAGATGTCCAACAAATATTTGTTAAGCTGAAATAAATTGTAATTGTTAGCATAATTTGTTATCCAAATTAATAGGAGTTATCGATATAGAAATATGTCACATAGCTTTCAGATCTTGCTATAAAAACTAGGCTCCCAATTCAAACATACTTATGGGTTTTAAAGACATCCACACTATATATAAACTAGACAACTAATAAGGGCCTACTGTATAGCACAGTAAACTCTACACAATACTCTGTAATGGCCTGTATGGGAAAAGAATCTAAAGAAGAGTGGATATATGTATATGTATAACTGATTCACTTTGCTGTACACCTGAAACTGACACAACATTGTAGATCAACTATACTCCAATACAAAATTTTAAAAAATAAAAAATAAATAAAGACATTCACAACTAAGTGTCATTTACATAGTAACTCCAAGGAAGGAAGGATGGCTTAATTCACTGTAAAGAAGACAGCAATTAATTCTTTTATAATTGCAATTTCACAGTAAAAATGCCCTGATATTGACATCATGTAAGAGAGGGAGAAGGAGTATGCAGGAAGGAAAATGGATTCTCTCAGAAGGATTAATACTTTAGTTAACTATACTGGTTTTATGAACACAAGGGTGTGGAGCATTTTCTAAACCACTTTCTCAGGACCTACATTTTCTCAGCCCATTCATAAGTGGAGAGAGGACACAATATGTTTCCCAGTCTATGAATTTATGTATGTCTGTTCCATGTCCTTGTCATTAATTGCTCTTAGGTGCTTTGCTGTTTTACAAAATGATATTCAAGTTTACCAATAACTTAGTCCCAATAACAATGGTACATGGAAGTCTTGTAAACTTTCATCCAAAGTGATGCAGATTTTGCCCAGTGGAGGGAGGTGGGGTCAGACGTATCTGATTTTAATTCTTTGTTCCTCTATGCACAATATGTGATCTTGGGCTTACTACATTTCTCAAATTCTTAGTTCCCTCATCTACAAAAATGGGAAATTTAAGATGTCATAAATGAAACTGCCCAGCAGGTACCAGGTGAAAACTGGGTGTTCAATAACTGTGGATGACATTCCCACCTCCCTGAAAATGATCATCCTATTAATGTGGGGATTCATGAGGAATCACATTTAAGGCATTGGAAAATTCAGCTCATCAAGCTGTAGAAGACTGACCCTGGTTTGAACTTGGGCAGGTTGCTTAACCTCTTGGAGCCTCTGTTTCCTCATCAGTAAAATGGGGATACTGAGAGAAGTAAAAGCACCTGGCACAGAGTAACAGCCAAACGAATGTTAATTTCTTTTATTTATTTAGAATTAGTGTACTTGAAATTTGTAACTGACTATAGTAGTTTGCTAGGACACATGAAAACTAAAAATTATCCTACTGTAGCTGGTTTTCCCTGAACTGCCATCACTGACTAATAAAATAAGAACAAATTAGCTTAGAGCAGAAATTCTTGGTTCCCTGAACTCTGACAATGTTTCATGACATACTGATAGGATTTCACCCAATGTATTTCTTTTTTCTTTTTAATTAATTAATTAATTTATTTGTTTTGGGCTGTGTTGGGTCTTTGTTTCTGTGCAAGGGCTTTCTCTAGTTGTGGCGAGCGTGGGCCACTCTTCATTGCGGTGCGCGGACCTCTCACTATCGCAACCTTTCTTGTTGCGGAGCACAGGCTCCAGACGTGCAGGCTCAGTAGTTGTGGCTCACGGGCCTAGTTGCTCCGTGACATGTGGGATCTTCCCAGACCAGGGTTCGAACCCATGTCCCCTGCATTAGCAGGCAGATTCTCAATGACTGTGCCACCAGAGAAGCCCCAATGCATTTCTATTTTAAGTTTGTTGGTAAGTTGTTTCACAGCCCAGGAAATGTTCTCACAGTACAATAACCTCAGGATTTAGCATCCACATTTGAAATATCACTTGTGCTAACCCTTTTCTTTTTCTTGTTCTTTTTCTTTTTTCTTTTAAACTAGAAACATGATGGGGAAGAAAGGGAAAGAAATAAGCCCTCCCTGAGGGGTTCTGCAGAGAGAGGACAGACAGTGAACATTTGAACTGAAACCTGGTCTGATCTGAGAAACAAAATTCTGGTTTATTTTGTCTTTTAGCCATAGCCACTCTTGCCAGTCAGTATGATACAACATGAAACAAGTGCTGGAATGAAATGGAAATTTCCCTTTGGGAGATCAGGGAATAAACACAAAAGCAATACTGTGCATTCAGTTGAAAGAAATTATCTGTTTCAGGACAAGAAGTGTGACTCAACACAGGAGCAGGTGATTCACTTAAGGATTCACTGTAAAAAAATTACTTATTTTCATCAGGGACTGTCAAATTTTGTTCCAGTGACCCCTGTTAGGAATCACTGAGACCAAGGTGAAGAAGTGGCAAGTTAGAGAGTGATGGAAGGGCACAAAAAGCGTGCTTTTTGTCTGATGTGTTTGTGCTCACTCCATCAAACGTTCCAAGACTAAAAAGATGATCAATTCTGAGAAAATCATTTAGCCATCATAAGATCAGGTAATAATAACAACAAATACAATAATTTTAAAGATATAACCTACACTGTTTATTATGTGTGTAGCTTATTAGTTATTAGTCATTAGTTCAAATCCTAGTTACACTTTCCCTCTTCTTTCCCTCACAAATGATGTGTCAAATTCAGTCTTTGCATGTCCTAAGACTCAAATCAAAACTAGGTGAGCCAGTGGTTCCCTGTATAGCTCACTTGAAATTGAAATCTGTGGAGGTTTTCAGGAGTGACTAGTCTTGAGTTATCAAAATTTAGTAAACTTTTATTCATACTCTTAAACAAATCTGATGTGACAAACCTATATTGTTGTAGGATTATTCGTTGTCAGTCTTCTCAATAGCCATTCTACCTTCCTCTGAATCTCCTGACTGTAGAGCTACTGTCAGTGTAATAAATATTATTGTTGACAACCCCACATCCATTTACTCCTTTTGCTTCTCACAGAATTCAAATTCTGTTCTAACATTTAATCTTCCCATATTTGGTCTTTATTAGTCATTCTCCAGAGAAAGAGAACCAATAGGATATATATAGAGAGATTTATTTTAAGGGATTGGTTCATGCCATTGTGAGGAGGGGTGGCAAATTTGAAATGGTAGGGGAAGCAAGCAGGCTGGAAATTCAGATAAGAGTTGACATAGTCTTGAGTATGAAATATGAGAGGCAGGCCAGCAACTGGAAATTCAGGCAAAATTTCTATGTTGTAATCTTGAGGCAGAATTCCTTCTTTAGGAAATCTCAGTCTTTGATCTTAAGGCCTTTAACTGTTTGGATGAGGCCCATCCACATTATAGACAATAATCTGCTTTACTCAGTCTACTGATTGTAAATGCTATCATCACAGCAGCATCTAGCAGCTAGGCTATGGCCTAGCCAAGTTGACACATAAAATTAATCATCACGCTGCCCATATGGCTTAAGGCACCTAATCTAATCATGGTTAGTGGTATTTTCTCTTTCCCATGTTTTTATAAAAAAGGAGGTATTTTGTCTCAGTTGTTGCTGTCAGACATCTTGAAACCTCATAGGAAGTCAGCCTGATAGTAAAGCTAACCTTTGAAGAATTGTAAAAAGATGGAGCCAATATCTTATTTGAACCATACCTGGAACCCACTTTCTCTCTGACTTTCTGTTATATGTGATTATAGATGTCTTCATTGTTTAAGCTAATTCCAGTTGGTGTTTTTCTCACATGCAGTCGAAAGCAACCTAACAGATATAGGATAGGACTAATATTTCTTTCAGTTCCTTGGGATGCCCTCTTGGGCTTAAGCCAATATCGTATCTAAGCCAATATCGTATCTAAGCCCCAGTCACAGTGAATAAGTCAGGACTGAGGACATGATCAGGTTCAGCC
Organism: Mesoplodon densirostris; assembly: GCF_025265405.1. Lineage (NCBI taxonomy): Eukaryota > Metazoa > Chordata > Mammalia > Artiodactyla > Ziphiidae > Mesoplodon > Mesoplodon densirostris. The sequence continues at coordinate 28,651,488 of NC_082668.1, forward strand.
AATCATAATTAAAGAGATTTGAATCTGAATCTTGAAACTTTGGGCACATGACTTTCTTTTTATTTCGAAGTGAAAGTAAATAAGGATACACATCATCCTAGGCTCTACTGACAGCTATCTTGGCACTGTGATGGGACAACTTGCCTGTGGCATCCATGAGAACATGCCTACAGATCTTCTGCTATAGGAACGTGAGTGACAGAGCACCTCAAGTGCTGCACTTTAAAATTCATTACCAGACTTGTGCCAAGGTCTTGCCTACCAAGTGCAGCTCCCTACCAAGTTAAGAGTTCTAAAATGAACTCCTAAGAGACACAGAATTTCTTTGCTTTTTGACTTCAGCTCAAGGACTCCCAGAAAGCTCACTGAGCTTACCTTACACTGCACAGATGTCTACGACACTTCTCCCTATTTTCTGTCTCTGTTTTTCTCTTTCTCTGTCTCTCTCTTTCTCTCTCTCCTTCACTGCACTGAGGTATGATGGCTCTCCAGATACTCCCAGCTTCCTCCCTATTTCCATTCACATAACCACTTCCCCTAATAATATTCTTGCACATTTAATCATGTCTCAGAGTCAGCTTCTAAAAAATCTTGCTCTGAGGCTTCCCTGGTGGCGCAGTGATTGAGAGTCCGCCTGCCGATGCAGGGGACATGGGTTCGTGCCCTGGTCTGGGAAGATCCCACATGCCACGGAGCGGCTGGGCCCATGAGCCATGGCTGCTGAGCCTGCTGGTCCAGAGCCTGTGCTCCTCAACGGGAGAGGCCACAAGAGTGAGAGGCCCGTGTACCGAAGGGGGGAAAAAAATCTTGGCTCTGTCTGAACAGAACAGGCTCTATCTGTCCACAATGAGCCAAGAAATTGAGAGAAAAAAGAAGCTGGAACTGGTTATATTGATTAAATCCTGGATAAAGACTCCCCTAAAGTTATAGCTACCCTTGGACTGTTGAGTTACATAAGCCAGTAAATTCCACATTTTTTTCTTAAACTAAGTTAGATTGAGTTTTCTGTAAGTTGCAGATGAAAGCCTCCTAAATGATACAATTCTATATCTAAACATGTATTTCCATGAGTTTTCATTGTGTGTGTAAGCAACTAGGTTTTGAATAGCAACCAGTCTTTACAGGTCCTGAAAGATCAGAAACAATCACATTTTTATTTTTTTTTATTTTTTTAAAATGTATTTATTTACTTATTTATTTATTTTATTTTTGTCTGCATTGGGTCTTCGTTGCTGTGCACGGGCTTTCTCTAGTTGTGGCGAGCAGGGGCTACTCTTCATTGTGGTGTGCGGGCTTCTCACTGCAGTGGCTTCTCTTGTTGTGGAGCATGGGCTCTAGGCTCGCGGGCTTCAGTAGTTGCAGCACGCAGACTCAGTAGTTGTGGCTCACGGGCTCTAGAGCGCAGGCTCAGTAGTTGTGGTGCACGGGTTTAGTTGCTCCGTGGCATGTGGGATCTTCCCAGACCAAGGCTCGAACCCATGTCCCCTGCATTGGCAGGCAGATTCTTAACCACTGTGCCACCAGGGAAGTCCCACAATCACATTTTTTAAAAGAAATCTTTACACAGAAAAATAAAAGTGGCTTTACCTAAAATAATGCAAGAAAATGGACAAAACCCCTCTTCCTTTTAAAAATTTAAGTCAGAGTCCAGAAGAGTCTGGGGTCTCATCCTTGCACAACTCACACAGGTAGAGGACAGGACTGGTCAGAGACAGGTAGGGAGCTCCTCACTGAATTTTCTTAAGGTCACGAGTCTAACTGCAGAAGGTAAGAGATTTTCAGCATGCTTTTTTGTTTATTATGTGATCAGGTATCAGGAGTTCATGAACTACATTAGAAAAATGACAAAACCTCATATCACTGAATTCCTTAACTTACATTGTCTATGTCTCAGTGTTTAACTAAGTTAATTAAAAATATGTGTACTGGCTTTTCAAAGTAGTCCTGCTAGGTGGCTAAATAATGTTTCCAATAAGGCTGCCATTTTTCAGAAGGGCTTTCGTGTTTACAAGCTAAAGAACATGGAGCTTTGTTATGACTAGCCCGGAGTACGTGGAATCTGGAAACTAGATAGATGCCTTCCTTAGTCAAATAAAGAAAATTCTGGGCTTCCCTGGTGGCGCAGTGGTTGAGAATCTGCCTGCTAATGCAGGGGACACGGGTTCAAGCCCTGGTCTGGGAGGATCCCACATGCCGCGGAGCAACTAGGCCCGTGAGCCACAACTACTGAGCCTGCGCGTCTGGAGCCTGTGCTCCACAACAAGAGAGGCCGCCATAGTGAGAGGCCCGCGCATCGCGATGAAGAGTGGCCCCTGCTTGCCGCAACTAGAGAAAGCCCTCGCACAGAAACGGAGACCCAACACAGCGAAAATTAATTAATTAATTAATAAACTCCTACGCCCAACATCTTCTGTAAAAAAAAAAAAAAAGTGATGTAAACTAGGAGTGCCTATCGTGTATTGTGATAAACCCTTACTTAATAAAAAAAAAAAAAAGAAAGAAAAAAGAAAATTCTGTGCAATGGCTCAAAGTCCCAAAACAGTATCTTGGTCAAAATCAAAGAATGCTTCTGAGTATTTTTATTACATTTCTAAGGTCAAAAAGAGTTTATTCTAGATAAATTTATTACAGGTAATTTATTTACTCTAGATAATCACTTTCTTTTGTAAAAAATTAATAAACAGAAGCCTCAATTAAATAGAGTTTGGAGACCAGAAAGGACAGCTCTCACACCCTGAGATGATAGCAGAGCGCAACAGGAAGAAGAAAGACTCCTCTTATTTCCTGGCAAGGACTCAGCCAATGAAAAGCCCTGGACTCTTTGTTCACTCTAGCCCTCCCAACTTCCTTTTCCCCTTTATAAAAGTGTTCTCTTTCCCTTGCTGTGTGGAGACTTGCACATGGCTCACCATGGTTGCAGACCCTGAATTGCAATTCTCTGCTAATCTTGAGTAAACTCATCTTTGCTGGAGAAATAGCTGGCTATCTTTGTTTTTTCTTTTTTCTTTTCAGGTCAACAGTTTCACTTCCTACTCTCCAAGTTGATTCTTAAATTTAATCCTTTAGCCTTTGGATAATGCTAAGGTCTACTTTCTAAATAAATAGAGGACAGAATATATATGTGGCTTACACAAGGTCTTACTTGATTGGTAATAGATGTGAGAGCAGAGTACAGACTTTCTGATTTCTATCCTAGAATTTGTTGTCTGGCAATACTCTCCTTTTGGATGTTATTGCAGAAAATCAAGGACCCTATCAAAAATGGAATTACCTCTACAGAAACAGTCCTCTCTATGAAATTAACATTTCTCAGTTGGTGAATTCACTAGGTGGCCCTTTCAGATGTGTGAGATAATAGAAAATGTAAATTGGCCTTGGCCCCCCACTTCCTGGCACGGAGTTCCAAAAACCCTTGGGGTTTCCTAAATGATGAGAACAATAAAAAGTATGTTTTGTTACATTAATTAGGTAAGTTTTGAATCTCAGAATGGGAGCTGGTTGCTGGGAAACCAACCCTGTGATTAGAGGATTGGAACTTTCTGTCCCACCCAGACCTTGGGGAGGGGAGAGAGGCTGGAGGTTGAATCAGTTGCCAAAGCCCAATGATTTAATCAATCATGACCATGTAATGATGCCTCTATAAAAAACAAAAAGACAGGGTTTAGAGAGCTTCCAGACTGGTGAACATATGGAGGTAATGGGAGAGTGGGAGCCTGGAGAGGACATGGAAGCTCAGCATCTATGAGCCACTCTAGTAAATTAACCAAACCTGAAGAGGAGTCATTGGAACCTTCCATCTATGATTGACTGATCAGAAGCCCAGATGACAACCTGGGTTTGCAACTGAAATCTGAATTGTGTGAGGGGTGGGGGATGGACAGTCTTGAGGGACTGAGCCATTAATCTGTAGAACCTGATGCTATCTCCAGGTAAACAGTGTCAGAATTGAGTTAAATTCTCAGATACCAGCAGGGTGTCCAAGAATTTCTTGTCCACGTGGGGAAAAACCTCCACACATTTGGTGACCAGAAGTGTCAGAAGTGAAATTTTCTGTGTAAAAGTAAAGAAGATGCACAGGAAAGAAACACACAGGAGATAGACTGAACTGAGGTCTTTCCCTCCAATAGGAAGGAAAGACTGGGTTTTTTCCTTTTTACGATGAGAAATTCAGAGGACAAAGACTGGTTGTGACATTCCTCTAGGTGGAAACAAGTTTTACCAATGACTTTTCTCCACCTCACTCTGTGGTAGGCAGAATTCTAAAATGACCCCAAAATGACATTTGTCCTGAATGACTTTCTCTCCTTGACTGTAGGCAGAACATGTGACTATATTATGTGGCACAGTTGACCTTAAGATAGGGGAGATTATCTCAGTGGGCCTAACCAAATCACATGAGCCCCTAAAAGCAGAGTACTTTCTCTGGTTGGTTGCAGAAGAAGTCAGAAAGATTGAGAGGACAAGAAGGATGTGGCACAACTTTGCTGGCTTTAAAGATGGAGGGGGCTACCTCAAAAGGACCTAAGATCAGTCTCTAGGAGCTGAGAGCAAACCCTGTCTGATAGTCCATTAAAAAAAAAAGGAAAGAAAGAAAGAAAGGGAAAAAAACAGAAATCTCAGTTAAAGGCACAAAAAAGCTAAATTCTGCCAACAACCTGAATGAGTTCAGAAGTTAATCCTTCTTCAGATTCTCTAGATGAGAATGCAGTCTGGCCAACACCTTGATTTCAGCTTTACATGACACTAAGGAGAGAATCCAGTCAACCCCGTCAAGCCCACCTGAATGCTGACCTACAGAACTTAAGATATTTTAACATTTTGTGCAGTCAACAAAAATGTATTGTTTTAAGCCAGTAGTTTGCAGCAATTTTTCATGTAGCAGTAGAAAATTAATACACCCACTGTATCAGAGACACTGAATTTTAGAACTAAAAAAAAAAGTATTCTGTGATGGAACACAAATAATTAATAGAGAATTTGAAGCTTAGAGAGGAAATGTAGCTAATTAGAAGAAAGTTTAGACCCTACAGATCTGGAGAATTTGCACCTTACCAAGTATTGCATTTTAATATTTGACAAAAATATTAATATATATATATGGAATGTTTATCTCTAAGAAAGTGCTTGAAGCACATTGCTAACATTCTCTGACATCTTCCACACAAGTATTCAATAAGTATTCTGTAGCCTTTGAATTCTTTTCTTTGGTTCTGATACTACCTATTTCATAGGAGCCTCCATTGATACAAAGAAATACCCAGAAACCCTTATTAAGTCAGTAATTCAGACTTAGTAATTCAGATTAAATTACAAGAGGCAAGCTCTTAAATCTTGTCATTATAAGCCAAAATTATCTCTGTTGGACAGCCACTAAAGAAAATAGAGTCCTATGAATTGAATTCCTTATTTTTGAAGCCTAGCTGTCATTTTCACTGGTTCATGGGAAAAAATTCATTCAAAAAGGTAAAACTGTATCTTCATCCATTCATTCATCTAGATAATTCACTCAAGGGTTCATTTAACCCACAAGTATAGTATTAACTTAAGCTCCCACTATATGCCTGCCAGACTCCTCCTGATACCCCTCGGAACTAGAGGAGGCAACCCACATCTTTGCTTCTATAATCCTATAGCAGCTCTCCTTTACTTCTCAACCCATATCCTAAATATCTGTTTATGACTTATCTCACCTGTTGGGAGTTCCTTGAGCATCTTGTTCATTGTGTATTTTATGGACCTAGCCCAGCTACAGGCACATTGTATTTATTTACTCAATAAATATTTGTTGAAAAAATAAATAGCAATTGCTGTGCTAGGTACAGGGAATATAAAAGAGCATTTCATTGCCTTTACATAGTTCAGTCTCCAAGCACACATATTGACAAGAAGAACACTATTACAAGGTATGATAGTTTCTATGCAAGAACTAAGAACAGGGTAATTTGGGGGCATCTAAACAGTCTGAGAAATAATGATACATTATGAGTAAAGGCTGGATAGGTAAAGGAAAAGGAAATAGGCATTCCAGGAAGAGGAGATAGCAGGAACAAATGTGGGCAAGAAGGACAGAGCTGAGGCAATCACAGAAATATAGGTGGTTCACTATGTCAGGATGGTAGAATGAGGGGGTCACAGTGAGGGGTGGAGCTGGAGAGATATGTAGAAGGCAAGTCATAAAGGTTATGGTAAGCAGTGCTGAGGAGCTTGGACTATGCTCTTCGGGTAATAGGAAGCCAATGAGGAATTCTAAACTGGATGCTCACGTCAGAATATAGTCCAGTGCACACAGTGATAAACTGATCAAGACACTGATGTTTGTGAATTCTGGCAAGAAAGAAGAAAGGCTATCCTGACAATGATCACCAGGAGTCAGGGCCCAGGAAATATGCAGAGATCCAGGTCACCTGGGAGGTGAGACCTGGGCTTGGATAGTTTGACTCTACCCACCTCTTGGACTAAGCTTCAAAGTCAACGTTCCTGCTTGGGAACATGAAAAGAAATATCCTAGTTTGTCAGAATGGGGCAAGAACTCAAGCTCAAAAGAAGAAGCAATTACTCCTGATACCAGACCAGATGTTCAGAGGAAAATTTGTTTAGTTGCCTATAGATGAAGAGCAGAGAGTCAGACAGTCTAGTCCAAATAAGCCTTGTCCGCATCTTGAGCTGACCTAACAGAGATGCAACAACTGAAGGACATCCAGAGTTGTATCTAGCCCTAAAAATAATCTTCCTTGGCATGTTTGAGAAGATTTAAGGGCTATAAATAAAGCTATATCTACAAGAAAAACGTTTTTCATTTATCATAAGAGAAACACTTGAAACACTTTTTATTGTCACCTCAAAAAGAACCTGGAAGGAATGTGATACAGAAAGAGAAAGTTTTAAAGTAGGGGAAGAAGATTAGGGATGTAGGGAAATGTTATTCTAGTGCATTGAATGTTAAAGAGTAGTTCATCAGCATAGAAGCATCTCAATACTTGGAAGTATATTAGAAATGCAGAAACTCAGGCCCACCCCCAGACTCCCTGAATCAAAATCTGCATGTTAACCTGATAACCAGGTAATTCATTTATACATTAAAGTTTGAAAAGCACAGATTTATGGGTTAGCTGACTAGATATGTTAGTATTCACAATACACAAAAAGGGCTCCAAGACTCTGTGTTTGTGTGTGTGTGTGTGTGCGTGTGTGTGTGTGTGAAAGAGAGAGACAAAGATGGACATGTTAGTTATAAAGCTACCAGGAGGAAAGTCAGCGAGATGCTGATGCCAATGCCAAGCACCCATTTCATCGTTTTACTTATCAATTTGCACTGACTCTTGATCATACCAAATCTTAGTTACATATTGATTCAAATACTTGGTAGAGTAATAAGGGCACTATTTTTACAATCAGAAAACCTTGTTCCAAATTTCATCCATACAACTAACTAGGTTAACTTTATCTTCAAGGTCTTCATTTAAACATTGGGCCTGTGTCCATCAGAGTTCACTGCAAAGAAACAGAACACCTCTATGTTTTCAAGTATGGCTAGGCTTGTAGAAGACAGAATGACTGGCTCCAAATTCTCCACACCTTTGTCATGACCTCATCATTAGCAGAGTGTATGCACTGCAAGTTTGTGCTTTTCTCCAGGGACTCCAGGAGTCATGGTACAGACCCTTAAGCAAACCTGAATAGAATACACAAACAAGTGATTAGCTCTGTCTTGAGCTAAAATTCAAAACATACCAAAGGGAAGCCTGTATGAACCTGTCACTATTTTTTATAGAAAATATGCATATTGGTGGTTTATACCTGGTATTGGTTATGTTACCTGAGTTTCTCTTACTGAGCTTGATCACGCAGCTTTGTTTTAGCTATATGACCAATGATGTGTAAAAGACCTTTCCTGCTCAGATGAGACTGGCTTCTTTGAAATCAAGGTATCTCACACATCTCTTGGTGGTTTATCATCCAAAGACCAAGCTTATCCTGGGTAACTTGATCCTCTCTACTCTGCATTCTTTCTCCTGTTTCACCATACCCTTCACCATTATTAAAGCCTTGCATGAATATATTCTGCAGAGTCTCATAAGTCTTTTCAATAATTTAACACCTGTGATTAACACCATTGGTATAATTTCTCCACAAGTATGCTCCACCAGTTTTTGGCTTTGAGCTTGCCCATGTAAGTTGCATTAGCCAGTGGTTTATAGACAAAAGTAACAAGATACCAGTTCTGAGCCAAGGATTTAAGTGCCCTTTCATGATTCTGTTTGCACCCTTGTACTTCTGCTACTGCCATAGGAAGACTTCCCCTCCAGCTACGTAGTTGCTGCCTCTTCCACATAGACCCAAGATTTACCATATGTGCAGTGAAGTTCCCCAAGCCAAGCCCAGCCGGACAGAGAGCTTGAAACAGAACCACACTTCTTAGTCACACACAGATTAGGTCAGCCAACCATAAAAAATGGCAGATTTATGAGAACAGGGGATTGTTGTTTTAAGCCCCTGGACTTGGGGGTGGCCATATTAAGCAGTATTTGTGAAGAAATAGCTAACTGGTACAGGTCTGAATGTAGAAATTAAATGCTTACAAGTATTTTGGAAGAACTGGGAAATCACTAAACCTTTAAGAAATGCTCAGAGAAGATGCAATCCAAACACTAGGGAACTGGTACAAATATCCAGATAACAGAAAACTTCAGGAAACCACTTCTCCACAGTGCCCCAACCAGGGAAATGGGGAGTTTTGTTGCCACATAAAATCCATGTCTGCTAAAACTTACTAGTGTCAGAGGAAAAATGACTGCTACCTCCCTTCTGCTTTCCATATCTTCTACTTTCAACTGGCACAACCCTTCTGACAAAGGAGTCAGGAAAACATAGTTATTGGATATTAGTCTTTAAACCATAGCCATTAGAAGAGACTGGGGATAAATGTGGACAGCCTGTGTAAATTTTCCAGTAGAAGTGTTATAATTATCTTGTCTACAGTGTTCTTGTAAAAACTTAGTAAACAGTATATACAAACCGATTTTAATTTACAATGATGTAACTATGATAAGAGGTTCAAAAGAAAATAGCACCATTAAAAATGGAACCTACCTTCAAACTGATTTCCTCATTTCAACTAATAATGCTTCTAGTTTGGAAAGGCCTACTTAAGGGCATTCTGTTTGAGAGTGAAATCCTGGGACAACTGTGGAACTAAGCAATGAATTGACAAAAGGGAGTTAAATTGCTTATTTGGATAAAAAAACAAATTTGTAATTTGCTTCATGGGGGCTCAAGAAGGAAGTCGTGGTTGCTTGGGGATTTGGAGAAGAAAATGTGTGAGAAAGGTTGAGAGTGAAAAAAAAGACTGAAACTGAGGAAAGGAGTCCCAGTAATGGCGTAGCAGCCAGTGCTTGAAAAAGAAAACTGATTTTCTGGGAAGGAACTGAATAGCAAAATTCAGGATATTTGATATTGTTTTCATTTGTTTATTTCTTTAATTTTTTTTTTTTTGCTTAAGTCCTTGCATTGTGTACAAACTTTCAGCAAAAGATGTTTACACAACAGCCCTGTGTCAGTGGTACTATAAGTCATGAAGGTAAAGAGACCACTTGAAGAACAAGGCAAAGTGGGACAGCAACCTAGAAAGGTATCTATCATGACAGACAGGAATCAATAACTGAGTTAGGAAGAGAAAATTAAAGACAAGAAGTGATGGAAAACCACCAGGAAAAGATAAGTGCCATCTTTAGAATCTTGAAAAAAAAATAGACTAGGGGTTTGTGCTTTCCATTTTTATATGACATGAAGTTTGAGTTATGTCATTTAGACATTGAAAGACAGAGAGATATCAGAATACTGGAAGACTTAGGGACTATTGGACAACATAAACTAGTACTCTAAAAGAATATAGCAGAGCAGTCCCACCCCCTGCACCCAGAATGGAGTCCGTATTTCTGCAGAGCTGGAATTCCTGGCTCAGGGTCTCTTCCCTCCGCCATCACTGAACTACCCCGGAGCCCAATGGGAGGGGGGCCTTACTGAGGCTGCCAGCTCTGGAGGGGCCCCAGCAGCCAAAGCCGTGACAGTCCTGGGGACCACGGACCTGTAAGTCCCCTACATATGAACAAGTTACGTTCCAACTGTACATTTGACAAAGTAAGTTAAGCAAAATGAGAAGACAAAAAAAAAAACCAAAAAAAAAAACCAGCAGATGAAGGAGCAAGGCAAAAACCTACCAGACCAAACAAATGAAGAGGAAATAGGCAGTCTACCTGAAAAAGAATTCAGAATAATGATAGTAAAGATGATCCAAAATCATGGAACTAGAATAGAGAAAATACAAGAAACGTTTAACAAGGAACTAGAAGAAATAAAGAGCAAACAAACAGTGATGAACAACACAATAAATGAAATTTACAATTCTCTAGAAGCAATCAATAGCAGAATAACTGAGGCAGAAGAATGGATAAGTGACCTGGAAGACAAAATAGTGGAAATAACTACTGCAGAGCAGAATAAAGAAAACAGAGTGAAAAGAATTGAGGACAGTCTCAGAGACCTCTAGGACAACATTAAACGCACCAACATTCGAATAATAGGGGTTCCAGAAGAAGAGAAAAAGAAAGGGACTTAGAAAATATTTGAAGAGATTATAGTTGAAAATTTCCAAAATATGGGAAAGGAAATAGTTAATCAAGTCCAGGAAGCACAGAGAGTCCAATATAGGATAAATGCAAGGAGAAACACGCCAAGACACATATTAATCAAACTATCAAAAATTAAATACAAAGAACAAATATTAAAAGCAACAGGGGAAAAACAACAAATAACACACAAGGGAATCCCCATAAGGTTAACAGTTGATCTTTCAGCAAAAACTCTGCAATCCAGAAGGGAGTGGCAGGACATATTTAAAGTGATGAAGGAGAAAAACCTACAACCAAGATGACTCTACCCAGCAAGGATCTCATTCAGATCTGACAGAGAAATTAAAGCTTTACAGGCAAGCAAAGGCTAAGAGAATTCAGCACCACCAGACCAGCTTTACAACAAATGCTAAAGGAACTTCTCTAGGCAGGAAACACAAGAGCAGGAAAACACCTACAATAACAAACCCAAAACAATTAAGAAAATGGTAATAGGAACATACATATTGATAATTACCTTAAATGTAAATGGATTAAATGCTCCAACCAAAAGACATAGATTGGCTCAATGGATACAAAAACAAGACCCGTATATATGCTGTCTACAAAAGACTCACTTCAGACCCAGGGACACATACAGACTGAAAGTGAGGAGATGGAAAAATATATACCATGCAAATGGAAATCAAAAGAAAGCTGCAGTAGCAATTCTCATATCAGACAAAATAGACTTTAAAACAAAGACTATTACAAGAGACAAAGAAGGACACTACCTAATGATCAAGGGATTAATCCAAGAAGAACATATCACAGTTGTAAATATTTATGCACCCAACATAGGAGCACCTCAATACATAAGGCAAATATTAACAACCATAAAAGGGGAAAATGACTGTAACATAATCATAGTAGAGGACTTTAACACCACACTTTCATCAATGTACAGATCATCCAAAATGAAAATAAATAATGAAAACACAAGCTTTAAATGATACATTAGACAACATGGACTTAATTGATATTTATAGGACATTCCATCTAAAAACAACAGAATACACATTCTTCTCAAGTGCTCATGGAAGATTCTCCAGGATAGACTTTATCTTGGGTCACAAATCAAGCTTTGGTAAATTTAAAACAATTGAAATCATATCAAGTATCTTTTCTGACCACAACGCTACGAGACTATATATCAATTGCAGGAAAAAATCTGTAAAAAAATACAAACACATGGAGGCTAAACAATACATTACTAAATAACCAAGAGGTCACTGAAGAAATCAAAGAGGAAATCAAAAAATACCTAGAAACAAATGACAATGAAAACACGATGACCCAAAACCTTTGTGATGCAGCAAAAGCAGTTCTAAGAGGGAAGTTTATAGCAATACAATCCTACCTTAAGAAACAAGAAACATCTCAAATAAACAACCTAACCTTACACCTAAAGTAATTAGAGAAAGAAGAACAAAAAAAACCCAAAGTTAGCAGAAAGAAAGAAAACATAAAAATCAGATCAGAAATAAATGAAAAAGAAATGAAGGAAATGATAGCAAAGATCAAAACAACTAAAAGCTGGTTCTTTGAGAAGATAAATAAAATTGATAAACCATTAGCCAGACTCATCAAGAGAAAAAGGGAGATGACTCAAATCAATAGAATTAGAAATGAAAAAGGAGAAGTAACAACTGACACTGCAGAAATACAAAGGATCATCAGAGATTACTACAAGTAACTCTATGCCAATAAAATGGACAACCTGGAGGAAATGGACAAATTCTTACAAATACACAACTTTTCAAGACTGAACCAGGAAGAAATAGAAAATATGAACCGTCCAAAGACAAGCACTGAAATTGAAACTGTGATTAAAAATCTTCCAACAAGCAAAAGCCCAGGACCAGATGGATTCACAGGTGAATTCTATCAAACATTTAGAGAAGAGCTAACACCTATCCTTCTCAAACTCTTCCAAATTATAGCAGAGGGAGGAACACTCCCAAACTCATTCTACATGGCCACTATCACCCTGATACCAAAACCACACAAAGATGTCACAAAGAAAGAAAACTACAGGCCAATATTGCTGATGAACAGAGGCGCAAAAATCCTCAACAAAATACTAGCAAACTAGCATCCAACAGCACATTAAAAGGATCATACACCATGATCAAGTGGGGTTTATTCCAGGAATGCAAGTATTCTTCAATATATGCAAATCAATCAATGTGATACACCATAAAAAACTGAAGGAGGGCTTCCCTGGTGGCGTAGTGGTTGAGAGTCCGCCTGCTGATGCAGGGGACATGGGTTCGTGCCCTGGTCTGGGAAGACCCCACACGCCGTGAAGCGGCTAGGCCCGTGAGCCATGGCTGCTGAGCCTTCACGTCTGGAGCCTGTGCTCGGCAACGGGAGAGGCTACAACAGTGAGGGGCCCGCGTACCGCAAAAAAAAAAAAAACTGAAGGAGAAAAACCATATAATCATCTCAATAGATGCAGAAAAAGCTTTCAACAAAACTCAACAACCATTTATGATAAAAGCCCTCCAGAAAGTGGGCACAGTCAGAACTTTCTTCAATATAATAAAGGCCATATATGACAAAGCCACAGCCATCATCGTCCTCAATGGTGAAAAACTGAAAGCATTTCCACTACGATCAGGAACAAGACAAGGTTGCCCACTCTCACCACTATTATTATTATGGAAGTTTTAGCCACAGCAATCAGAGAAGAAAAAGAAATAAAAGGAATACAAATCGGAAAAGAAGAAGTAAAGTTGTCACTGTTTGCAGATGACATGATACTATATAGAGAGAATGCTAAAGATGCTACCAGAAAACTACTAGAGCTAATCAATGAATTTCGTGAAGTAGCAGGATACAAAATTAATGCACAAAAATCTCTAGCATTCCTATATGCTAATGATGAAAAATCTGAAAGTGAAATTAAGGAAACACTCCCATTTACCATTACAACAAAAAGAATAAAATATCTAGGAATAAACCTACCTAAGGAGACAAAAGAACTGTATGCAGAAAAGTATAAGACACTGATGATAGAAATTAAAAATGATACAAACAGATGGAGAGATATACCATGTTCTTGGATTGGAAGAAGCAACATAGTGAAAATGAGTCTACTACCCAAAGCAATCTACAGATTCAGTGCAATCCCTATCAAACTACCACTGGCATTTTTCACATAACTAGAGCAGAAAATTTCACAATTCGTGTGGAAATACAAAAGACCCCAAATATCCAAAGCAATCTTGAGAAAGAAAAACGGAGCTGGAGGAATCAGGCTCCCTGACTTCAGACTATACTACAAAGCTACAGTAATCAAGACAGTATTGTGCTGGCACAAAAAAATAGAAGTATAGATCAACAGAACAGGATAGAAAGCCCAGAGTTAAACCCATGCACATATGGTCAACTTTTCTTTGATAAACGAGGCAAGAATATATAGTGGAGAAAAGACAGCCTCTTCAGTAAGTGGTCCTGGGAAAACTGGACAGCTACATGTAAAAGTATGATATTAGAACACTCCCTAATACCATACCGAAAAATAAACTCAAAATGGATTAAAGACCTAAATGTAAGGCCAGACACCATCAAACTCTTACTGGAAAACATATGCAGAACACTCTATGACATGAATAAAACCAGATACTTTTTGACCCACCTACTAGAGAAATGGAAATAAAAACAAAAATAAACAAATGGGACGTAATGAAACTTAAAAGCTTTTGCACAGCAAAGGAAACCATAAACAAGATGAAAAGACAACCCTCAGAATGGGAGGAAATATTTGCAAATGAAGCAACTGACAAAGGATTAATCTCCAAAATTTACAACCAGCTCATGCAGTTCAATATCAAAAAAACAAAGAACCCAATCCAAAAATGGGCAGAAAATCTAAATAGACATTTCTCCAAAGAAGATATAGATTGCCAACAAACACATGAAAGGATGCTCAACATCATTAATCATTAGAGAAATGCAAATCAAAACTACAATGAGATATCATCTCACACCAGTCGGAATGGCCATCATCAAAAAAATCTACAAACAATAAATGCTGGAGAGGGTGTGGAGAAAAGGGAACACTCTTGCACTGCTGGTGGGAATGTGAATTGGTACAGCCACTATGGAGAACAGTATGGAGGTTCCTTAAAAAACTAAAAATAGAACTATCATACAACCGAGCAATCCCACTACTGGGCATATACCCTGAGAAAACCACAATTCAAGAAGAGTCATGTACTGAAATGTTCCTTGCAGCACTATTTACAATAGCCAGGACATGGAAGCAACCTTAGTGTCCATCAACAGATGAATGGCTAAAGAAGATGTGGCACATATATACAATGGAAGTTTACTCATCCATAAAATGAAAGGAAATTGAACTATTTGTAGTGAGATGGATGGACCTAGAGTCTGTCTTACAGAGTGAAGTAAGTCAGAAAGAGACAAACAAATACCATATGCTAACACATATATATGGAATCTAAGAACAACAACAACAAAAAGTCATGAAGAACCTAGGGACAAGACGGGAATAAAGACACAGACCTACTAGAGAATGGACTTGAGGATATGTAGAGGGGGAAGGGTAAGCTGTGAAAATGTTAGAGAGTGGCATGGACATATATACACTACCAAACGTAAAATAGATAGCTAGTGGGAAGCAGCCACATAGCACAGGGAGATCAGCTTGGTGCTTTGTGACCACCTAGAGGGGTGGGATAGGGAGGGTGGGAGGGAGGGAGATGCAAGAGGGAAGAGATATGGGGATATATATATATATATATAGCTGATTGACACTGTTATAAAGCAGAAACTAACACACCATTGTAAAGCAATTATACTCAAATAAAGATGTTTTTTTAAAAAGCATTATATTTAAAGGGTAGTCTTTCAAAGGGCTATATTAACTATCAGTTGTTGTGTAAGAAATTAACCAAAATTTAGCAGCTTTTAACAACAAACATTTATCATCTCATATATTCTGTGGATGGGGAATCTTGACATGACTCATCTGAGTTCTCTGACTTTGGGCTTTTCACAAGGCTGCCATCAAGATATTGGCAAGGAGATGCAAGAGGGATGAGATATGGGAACATATGTATATGTATACCTGATTCACTTTGTTGTGGGGCAGAAACTAACATATTATTGTAAAGCCATTATACTCCAATAAAGAAGTTATAACCCATAGACTAAAAAATATATATTAAAAAAAATTTTTAATAAAAAGAGTATAAGTAATAAAAAAAAGATAGATTCCAATAGGTCAGAAGTGCTGGAGTGTGAGGCACAGACTATTTCTTATTTTTTGTTTCCTATTATTAAATTATATAAAAGGGAAATGGGCACATAATTAATATGCAAGTAATATTTATTTTATTGATGATTTAGGCATGAAAAGTACCAGAGATATCAGATGATATTTTAAATTTGTCCCATGACACATCCTGGACTAATCTAAGAAGTAACATTACAGATCCCCTCTCTTTTAGATTATTGCCATAATTTTATCTCATTTGATATATTTTTTTAAAGTCCTAATTGCATTAAATAAGGCTTACACTGGAAAGATAGATCTTAAAAGGTTTCAGGTCTTGAACAGCTAAACAAATGTGTCTTTGTACATGGAACAAGGGGAAGATGGAAGGGCATTTTTAGCCTTCATTAAAAAGTTAGGAAATATAGTCAGAGGGATGTGCTATTAAGAATACAGTATGTGAATTATGACCCCATATCTTTAGATAACACACTATAAAGGTCACAGCTCATTCAACCCAAAGTGAAAAGAATAATTCTTCATCCCAGTTTTTAATTTAAAAATGTCTTGTTTGCTCTTTCCTGAAAGAATGACTTCTTGGAAGTAGATAAAGCAGTTGGGTGACAGCTAATTTTTCCTCCGGCTTCCACTCATTGGTATTAAAATTATATTTGGCTGTTGAGTGTACTTTGGGGTTCAAGAAATACTGGTCATAAATAAAAGGACAAAAAGCCAGTGTGCTCTCAAAACAGACAATAGGAGCTCAATGGAGAAGGGACCTTTCTGGAGAGATCCTTGTCCCATTCATAGTCCTTTCAATCATTCCTTGCACCTCAGTTCCAAATAAGTGTTTTAATGCCATCTTTTTTCTGCAGAGGAGATGAAACTTTCTTTGGTTAAACAAAGAAAAGGAAAGGAAAATGCTCTGTTTAGTCTTCATCTAACATTTACCACACACTGATTTCTCATCTTAGACATCCTCATTGTCTTCTACTTATATTTCTGTTATTATCACCCCTTAAAGGCACAGAGTTTTATTTTAAATCTTTTACCTCTTTGTCAGTGTTCTCTATACAGTAGGAACTCCAAAAATTTCTGTTGTTCAAGATGATGATCTTTGTTCTATTGTGTCATGGCTTCTTTCTGTCTTTTCCTACTCTCACCCTACTAGCCAAGAAAATCTTAAAATTTTCCACATCTGACATCTTGAACTCCTTCGTTTCTCTTTTTTTTTTTTAATCTTTATTGAAGTATAATTGCTTTATAATTGTGTGTTAGTTTCTGCTTTATAAAAAAGTGAATCAGTTATACATATAAATATGTTCCCATATCTCTTCCCTCTTGCGTCTCCCTCCCTCCCACCCTCCCTATCTCACCCCTCTAGGTGGTCACAAAGCACCCAGCTGGTCTCCCTGTGCTATGCGGCTGCTTCCCACCTTCGTTTCTCTTAATAGATCTTTGTACATCTGTATTTTTAAAAAGATACAATTCTATTTCAGTTCCATAGTTTGGTTTTATCAAAATATTCTAAAAAGTAAGTATATGATATAGTTGTGTGTTTTTTTGTAGTTGAAATCACATGTATTCATGGCAGAAGGAGTAAAAAATCAGTTCATTAACAGAGGGGGAGAAAAAATGCTGAATGTGTTCTTGTATTTTTTTTCAAAGATTTTTTTTCAGCTGTCTGCTATGTACTTATCTCAACCAATTTGGCAGGTAGTGATACCAAGTTCTTTACTGTAAATATCAGTGGCCTCTGGTGATAAGAAGAAAGAGGAATCTGTGCATCTCCTTCCCCAATAATCTTTCTGCTGTATTATAGTGAAAGTAAGTGTCAGAGCAAAGTCTGACAAACTTATAAACATTTACTAGCAAGAAGACCCAAAACAGTCATACAACTTATCATTTCATGCTCAGATGCTAAGTAATGTCTATCCATATACACTCCAACAAGCCCCCAACAGGAGATCCTTATTCTAAGGCACATAGAATAATACCTAACCATATCATCCAAATTCTTTGGGGACAAGAAACAAACAAAATGCAGTATACACACTACCGAATGAATCTCTGAGATCTACAACACTGCACACCATAAATGCTAGGCATCTAGGCTTAATGGACTCTTACATCTGGATCATGAAATGTGATGGCACCTACATCAGTGTTTTATAGGCAATCATGTGTCTTGAACTTCACTCATTTCACCAAAGGAAAGTTTTTTCTAACATTGCTGATGCTAATTAGTGATTCCTTTGGAGTAGACTACTATACTATTTAAAGAACGTATGCAAACACAATTGGAGTAAGAATTTCTAATCAAGGTCTTCCAAATGCTACTATCATACTATAGTTTATACAATACATAAAAGGTTACACATTAAAGTTAAAATACCCACTTACATCACACAATTCAAATGAAGTATTTTGAGGTAAATTACCACATAAACAATGTAATAGTCTAAACCCCAATTTGATATTGGTCATCTTGAAGATAATAAGCATGTTTTCTATTTGTTCAGTATTCTGAGTTCAGCACCACGTTAATATATGAATGACAAACTACTGACTTAACATTTACTTAGGAATAGAATAACAATAAGGAAGAAGGAAGTGAAGAACAAGGATGTAAAACTTGGGCTTGGGAAAGATCTAGAGCCTCTCAAGGGGCCACAACAAAGCTTCTCATTGCAGCAATGTTTGTTCAAAAAAAGTTTCTCTTGGTAGCAAATATGGTCAAATGCCTCTCCTCTGGATTCTCTCTTACATCACTTTATGCTTATTTTTATTTTGCTTTATAATATCTGTGTTTTTTCAGCATTCACTGTTTTAAATAATTTTTGGAAATAAGGAATAAATGAATTTTAAAACTGATTTTGTGTGAGGTATCCTACAGTCAGAAACTGTACCTCTGGTTCCTCTTATCAAATCTTTGAGCTAGTTCACCTGCTGTTCTTCCTATGTAGAACGTACTTCTTCTTTAATGTTGGCAAACTGTGTACTTTTCTTCTTTCAGTTTCCACCCTCCATGAACATTTTACAAATTAACACTTCTCAAATATTTTGATTTTCTACTCTTGAATCCCAACACCATACTGCTCTCTTCTATCTTCATTTAGCTGTCTTCTTCAATAAATAATAAACTCCTCAAGGAAGGTGCAAATTTATTACTTTGGTTTTAAATTTCATCATAGCAACAATACATACTTGCAAAAACTGGTATTGAACGGCATGATCTAAAAGCAAGTTATTTGATTTTCTGGCTTTTTCACCAAAATATCTGAAAATCATCTTCACATATATTAAGGGTTAACACTAGGCATACTGATTGAGTGATATAATAATGGCTCATATAATTTTATATTTTACCATAAAAATAAAAGCAATAGTTTGACTTATTATCTTTGGATAAGCTAAAGCTTTTAAAGGTTAGATAATTTCCCTAAATCACAAAGATAGTCAGTGATGGGGCCTTGATGTTAACCCAGGTCAGTTTCACTGCAAAGTTTATACTTTTAACAAACACTGGACACTACATCCCTAAGGAAACAGAAGGTTGCATCCTTGGAAAAGTATAATTTCTTTCTTAAATGAGAGAAATCCAAAAGCACCAAATATAGTTAAGAGAATACTTAGAAAGAACAAAATTAAATGCACTTGAGAGAAAGAGGTCAGACATAAACAAATTTAATGAAATTGGAGGTCAGAAGCCTATGACCAGCTATTTCTAAACAATTATGTAACCATGGAAAAGTTGCTCAGTCTTTGAGTTTCAATAATTTTATCTGGTAAATGAGGTAGCTTAACTAGATGAACTCTATAACTTTCTATAACTGAAAGTCTATAGACTTTTTAAAGACCCAGCTGAGATATAGGAAGTGAAGATGTTTCCTCAGTGATTATTGTCAATTACTATGTATATTCACCAAAACTATAAATCAGACTATCTCAGGAATTCTGTATATCTTTGTGTGATGTCAAAACGATGTTATTTTCCAACACAGATTTATGATTTTTATAGCTTAGTTCCTTACATTGCTCTCCTGCATCATTGAAACAATCATTTCTTTCTTCTTGCTTGCATTTTAGCTGAGAGACAAGCAAAATAAAGCTGAAGTTTAAAACACATAAATATTTGTCTTTTGGTAACACTGACTTTTGAAAATAAGATGGTGTTCTTTGGAATTTCTCTGACGATGTTATTAAAAATATGATTTCCGCTAAGAATGCTTTATCACACTGATGTAGGTGTTGACAGCTGAAGGTGAATTTAAATATACATACATATTGTATCAGAGAGGATAAAAAAACACCATATCTCTATCCACATTCTGGAAAGAGACATCTTATTCAGACATGGTTAAAGGACTAATATATATTGTAAAGTTTTGAACTACAATAACAAATGAAACAATAACCCTATTCTTTCTATCTGAAATGATTATAACTACAATCGCAGTAAGTCAGCTTCATAAAAAAAAATTAACCTAAGTTTTAATCAGTAGCATGTCCTGAAAATGCTATCTTTTAAGTGGATTACTATTTAAACCTTTAACTCTGACGTTCCTTGTTGAAGAATTTTTTTCCCCAGTGACCATGGAAGTATCAATAATATTTTGAAAATAATGCTGACTTTCTTCTTGAATTTAATTCCAGATTTATGTAACAAATCAGCGATCACTTATACTCTCAACATCCAGCTCACCAACCAGAAATACCCACTATTGACATTTTAACATATAGTCCAACCTCTCTCTGTGTTTTAGTTCTTTTCTCTGTGTAAAACAATATTTTATCCTGTGTGTTAAACTTAACATGAGAGCATTTAAACTAATAAAGATAGGCTAGATTGTGCTGTGGAAACAACCTCCAAATCCCATTGAGTTATGACAACAAATCTTTATTTCTCCATCATGCTAGATCCACCATACTGGTCAGCAGGGGCTCTTCTCCCAAGGCATCTCCAGGACACGGGCTGAAGGAAGCTTTCATCATCTTTAGCTGTGCCATCTGGAACATGTGGCCACAGCAGTTGTCATTGCAAGGAAAAAAGGAATTGACATCATTCAGAGGCTTTCCACTTCCCCAATACAGAAGTGAACACATCATTTCTGCTCATATGTAAATGGCACGGAATAGTCACATGGCCCGTGACGGGGATGAGAAATCTGGAGAAACACATCTGATGTTTGGTGAGCAGCACCAGTTTTTGCCACAGGCATTTTCTTAGGTCAGTGAATGAATATTGACCTTTAGTGCTCAAGAATGTGTCATTGTTTGTGTAAAATTAAGTTTAAATTTCCAATGTAACACCTACCATTCCTATCTACATGGGAAAACAAAACAGAGTACCACCAGGAACCACTCTATGCCTCTGGTGAAGGACAAATACGGGGCTATCTACTGAAGTAAGGTCAAGTATTTCATGGTGATACAAGGATTTGGGCGGAGGGAGGGTAAGTTTTCTATTGATGTGTAACAAACTACTGCAAATGTAATGGCTTAAAACAACACACATTTATTATCTCATAGGTTTCCTTGAGTCAGGAGTCTGCATACCCTTAGCTGGATTCTCTGCTTCAGGGTCTCACTACCTGAAGTCAAGGTGTGAGCTAGGGTTGCATTCTCATCTGGGGCACTGCTGGAAAAGAGCTACCTCCAGGCTTCTCCAGATGGTTAGCAGAATTCATCTCTTTGCAGCTTTAGGACTGAGGCCCCTGCTTTTTTTTTTTTTTTTTTTTTTTTTTTCTGTCTGTTTTCTAGGAGCCACTCTCGATTCTTTCCACAGGCCCTCAGAACATGGCAGCTTACTTACTCAAAGCAAGCAAGGGGAGTCTCTCTACCCAGTCTGCTAAGAGGAAGTCTTATATAATGTAACTCAATCCAGGGGATGACATCTAATCACCTTTGCCATGTTCTATTGGTTAGAAGCAAGTCACAGGACTCACCCACACTCAAGTAGAGTAGCTCATATGAGGCTATGACTCACTGGGGGTCAATTTAGGTGTGTCTGCCACAAGAAGCAATGGACACACTGATAGAACCAAAAGATGTGCATCGTGCTCCCATGGAAAGTGAATGGACACATAGATATGGTGACTCTTTTCCCTTTTAGAGAACACCACCCAAGTCATGTTTACCCATCTGAATGTCTCTGTGAACAGCTTCTCTCTTACTCTCTGTTCTCTAATTGCAGACAATGACTCAGAAGCTTAACTGTAAATTAATTGTGCCAGATGGCAGGTGCTCCCTACCAGCTGCTGTTGTATTGTTGTAGCAATACCAAATACCCAACTGCACTGTGAGAAACCATTTCTCTCTATGCTAGATAGACTTCATTTATAGTTTGAAACATTTCCAAACCCCAATAGCCACCCTTAGAAAAAAAACTTAAGTACAGCATATGTATAAATAGAAGTCTGAAATTTGTCATTTTAAGAGGATGAAATTTGTTACCTTATCTTGGGTGCCCACTACATAAGATCAGCCTTTCTATCCAAATGTGTTATTGATTTCTGAGAAGAGATTTAAATTCTCTTCATTAAGGCTGTGGCTGGGGAGATACCTTGTGTTGAGAAATCATTTGGTTTCATCAGAAGATTCTCTGTTCTATCACCAGTGTATCTTCAGTATCTAAAAGGTCAATAAACATTTCTGTGACCTATCAATGTGAAGTAATGAAATCCTATTCAGGATTTTGAAATGTACCTTCAATGCTATGTTTAAATGTAATTGTGAATAATCAAGAGTTCATTCTTATCTTTGAGGACTTTAAAATAATTAAAAATCAGGGAAAAAAGCTCAGAGAAAGAATTTTTAAATGGCATAAGAAGGGAGAATTAATATTTGAATCTTACTGCCAAATCACTGGGCTATGATGGCTTGGTTATAATACTGCCTAAGGCCATGAGGGTAACACACAACTTTTCAAAATTACCTCTAATCCACTCCCTCACAGAATTGGAAGTGTTTAACTTGCAAATCAATGCAGAAAAAAAAGTTTTCTCTGGTGGTTTGCATCTATAGCATGACTTTGTTTTTACTTTTGTTTTTGTTTGAATGTTTTTAACTTTCACACTGAAAAAAATTCAGACAGAAAAATGTTGAAAAAATAGTACAAAGAATTCCTGCATACACTCCATCAAGATTACTCAAATATTAATATCTTATATAATCAAGGATAGTTATTAAAATTAGGAAATTAATATTGATTCAATAATATTAGCTGATCTAGAGACTTCATTCAAAGTTTTCCAACAGTTCCACTAATGTGCTATTTCTGGTCTAAGATCTAATCTAGGTCCACCATTGCATCTATGTGTCATGTCTCATTTGTCTCTTTTAATCAGGAACAATTCTTCATCCTTTCCTTGTCTTTCATGATATGTCTTTCATACTCATATATGAAGGATACTAGCCAGGTTTTTAAAAAAATAGAATGTCCCTCAATATGAATTTATCTGTCACTTCATCATTATAAAATTCAGGTTTTTCATTTTTGGCAAAATCTCACAGAAGTGATATTGTGTCTTTCTTGGTACATTCTATAAGGAGAGCATAATGTCCATTTGTTCTATTACTGGTCATGCTAACTATGATCACTTAGAGTTTTGTATTAGTTTGCTAGGGCTGCTGTGACAAAATATAGCAAATTGATTGGCTTAAACAACAGAAATTGATTGTCTCAGAATCCTGAAAGCTAGCAGTCTGAGCTCAAGCTGTTGGCAGTCAGTTTCTTTGAGGGCTGTGAGGAAGGACCTGTCCCATGCCTCTCCCCTAGCTTCTGGCAGTCTGCTGGCAACGTTTGGTGTTCCTTGGCATATAGAAGCATCACCTTGATTTCTGCATTCATCTTCATGTGGCATTCTCCTTGTATACATCTATGTTTGTCCAACTTTCTCCATTTTATAAGAACACCAGTTATATTGGATCATGTACTGCCATCCTGCTCCAATATGACCTCCTCTTAATTATATCTGTAATGACTCTATTTCCAAATAAGGTCACATTCTGAGGTACTGAGACTTCAACTTATGAGTTTGCGGAGAGAGAATGCAATTCAACCCACAACAGGTGGTGTCTGTTTGATTTCTCCATCATAAAATTACTCCTTCCCTTTGTAATTACTATGTATCTTATGGGGAGATAAGTTAACACTACACAGTCTCAATATTTTGTTTTCTATCACACTTTCAGCGACTAATTTTAGCATCCATTGATGATTCTTGCCTGAAGCAATTATTACTGTATTTGACAAATGGAATTTTCTATTTTCATCATTCTCTACATTTAATCTTTGGAATTTTTTTTTGGTTATTCTTCTTGTTACTCCTTTTCTAAGCTATCTTTTTTTTCCAGAAGAGCAGAATGGTACTTTCTTTGCACAACACTGGAAGCCTCTCACTCTAAATTTTGATTCAGTAAATACCATCAAAATATGTGACATTAGGACAATGCCTCCCTCTTTAAAATAAGATCAATATTTACTTATTTGTTTGGCAAATATGCATATTGTAATCATGGGTCAAGTATGAAACAGTAAAAAGGAAATTATTTTAATCTCTCTTCACCCTGTTTATGTAACTCTAGAATCATGTTTGGATTCATAAATGAAGTCTTAGGTACAATTCAAAAGGAGAAAATGTAATTTGACTGTCACAGCCACTAAAAGGCAAATGGATAATATCCTATCAACACACAAGAACAAGATTAGCCACTCCTTTTTTAGAAGCTCTTCATCTATCCATTACACTATATTCACCTTCAACTTCATTACATCTAATTATCCATAGCTAGTAAGCATCAACATTAGATCTTAGTTGACAATCAAGACTTCTGGGCTGGTAGCCCTGTTAAATTTGAAATACTGATCCACTTTCCCAGACGTTTGGAAAGTATCATGTCTTGTTGCTTTCTAGTATACACTGGCTGTAATGGCCTCTTTAATGGCTCTCCCAAGCTTTGATGAGCAGATTGCTTCTGCAAGAGCTCTACAGAGTTAAAGGATAGAAGCTGGCTTGAGAACTTAAACTTCCACAACTTATGAGAGAAGTTTAAGTTTTCCTCCATTAATCACAAGTACTTTCTGATTCTGAATCTAGTTTTTACCATACTAGAAATTAATACTGTGGCATTTAAAAATATTTATTTAACCTCATTGAAAATAATAGTAGTATACATATTCTCTATAGTATGCATAATAGTAAACATTTTAATGAAAAATAACTATATTTTCCAAAAACAAACCAAAAAAAAGAGTGAGAGGGCCTCCCTGGTGGCGCAGTGGTTGAGAGTCCGCCTGCCGATGCAGGGGACACGGGTTCGTGCCCCGATCTGGGAGGATCCCATATGCCGCGGAGCGGCTGGGCCCGTGAGCCATGGCCGCTGGGCCTGCGCATCCGGAGCCTGTGCTCCGCAACGGGAAAGGCCACAACAGTGAGAGGCCCGCATACCGCAAAAAAAAAAAAAAAAAAAAAAAAGAGTGAGAGTAGCATTGTCTTACATTTTTGTAAAATGTATTCAATGTCTGGTTTAATAGAAGACAGCTGGATTTTCATATCTGCTTTTACATCCAATTTGCTGTGGTGTGCTATTTTTGATTGCAGTACACAAAGAAACTATGGCCTCACTCAGATACGTAATTGGAAAAAGAAGAACCTCATGGGCCCTGAGAAAAGTCGTGGGGATGCTCTGGTGGTCCTGGAAACACACCTTGAGAAGAGCCATTCTAAAGCAGACCAAACACTTGAAATGGAGGAGTTACTGTGATACAAAAATAAAGAATGTTTTCCGTACCTGGAGTTCTGACTAACCATTTCAAATTCTCATTTGAGTGGTAAATTGTGTTACTGACAGCAAAATTAGAAGGCCTGTATTTGCCCACATTGTAGTGGTAGGTGGGAGCAATGTTTGCATAATTCCTGCCCTTTTAGTAAAATGCTTGCTGAAAGAGGGGTGTAGCTGACTAAAACATATGCTTTTTTGTTTCATTAACTTTCACAGTAATGGGAAGCAATGTTGTCGCACCTATATGAAGAGAAATTGATGAAGAGAAAGTGCACAGAAACAAAACAACCCACAGACAGGTAAATATAATCTAAAAATTGAATTATTGGGCAATTTTACTCGTTAGGGAAAGTGCATTTAGGAGCATGGTAAAATATTGTAGTAGGTGTATGCTGAAACATAGATATTTCCAGCCCTCATACTATCACAGCTTCACCTTTGTAATGCAGTTTCTGCTGACGGGGTTATAATGAACTCTCCTTAAGAGTTCTTTAGCTGATTCATAGTAAGAAGAAAAATTAAAATATTGACAGATGCTTAGAAAAAGTGCACTAAAAGCCTACATCCACATGCCCTAATTTCCTGAGGGACTTTCCATTTTCCCTCACACTTTAAAATCACTTTCTTCCTTGATTTAACAAGCTTTTAAAACATGAGGCTTTTTAAAAATAGAGACTAGGGGCTTCCCTGGTGGCGCAGTGATTGAGAGTCCACCTGCCAATGCAGGGGGCATGGGTTCGTGCCCCGGTCCGGGTAGATCCCACATGCCGCAGAGCGGCTAGGCCCGTGAGCCATGGCCGCTGAGCCTGCGCGTCCGGAGCCTGTGCCCCGCAACGGGAGAGGCCACAACAGTGAGAGGCCCAAGTACCACAAAAAAAAAAAAAAAAAAAAAAAAAAAAAGTGATATAAAAATATAGAGCCATGGCCGCTGAGCCTGCGCGTCCGGAGCCTGTGCTCCGCAACGGGAGAGGCCACAGCAGTGAGAGGCCCGCGTACCGCAAAAACAAACAAACAAACAAAAATATAGAGACCACGTTTAGCTTTCCTTAATTTTTACAATAAAATATTACTGAGGAGGGCAACACCAAAAGACAAATGGCTTTATGATAGAGAACACATATAATTATACACACCTATAATTTGGTCTTATTAATCCATTTACAAAATACTAAGCTTTTTTTTTTTCACCAAGGACCAAATAAAGAGCTAATCAAAGGTATTACTAAAATTTACAGCAAAGATAAGGGAAACCAACCTTATCTTCACCCCGTTGAACCTAGTATTAAACATGACCACTTTGCTTTGAAATGGAATCTTGACAGCCCCGTTTTCTAGGAAGTGGTGTCAGAGGTTTTCTCAGTGAGTTTTCAAAAGGAAATCACTTTCTTGACATGTTAGTGTCAAAAGAAGAGATTCACTGCTTCAATAGAAAGCGTATCAATTCTATGCACTAATATCACATTCATACCTTAAACATTATCACTGATCTTTGTATCAAGAAATGTTCTGATTATATTTGCATTTTATTAATTTTTAAATTAAGGCAACCAACTATATCTGACAAAGAGTTTAATTATTACTTATATATGGAGCACTGGGGTAATCTAAAAACTAGACTAATGACTACAGGGGAGCAAACCAAATGTTTCAAACCTCCCGGGCTATTGTGTGATTGCCACTGCCTGACAGAGTCAAAGTGCCCTTGGTTGCTGCCCAGGTGTGCAGCAGACTGTGCTGCATGGGAATGCCTGCTCTAGGCTCCTGGAGGACCCTGATTTCACCCAGCAGTTCCCCACTGTGGTAACCAGTAGTGAAAAATCAGGGTGGGGAGTGGGACTAGTCTAACAGGGGTCATGACATAACACCATAACAGTGCTGACAAAAAAACACACTGCTATATTTGGGATTTTCTCAAATTGTTTTCTAAACGGAAAGATTAAGCATTATCCAGATAGAATAGTTTTAGACATGAAAGATTTCAGATGGGAAGTTGGAGTATTTGCCCACCTGTTTTAAAACAGAATATCTTGCAATCTTATGGGGGCTGCAGGGCCGGATTGCTCCAGGACTGAATTAGAACAAGTCCTGTGAATCCCAGCCCTGAATAACTTCCACTTAAATGAGGTTAGTTCTTTCTTTTCTGGTTGAATTCCCATTGAAAAAGGAATTAGCAATTACAGCAAATCAATGATCAGTGTGAACGTTATTAATAACCTGTGGATAATGAACTTTAAATCCTGCCTGGTTACTCTGTGGGCACCAATTTCATTATGGTAAAGCAGGGCTGTGGTGAGGATTAACATGGGTAAAACACAAAGCACCTGGCACAAGGTAATTTCTCCATAAGTGGTATTTATTGTTTACAAAAGAAATATTTTATTCAAGCTATAGATAAGATCCAGTGGTAACTCATGTAAACAATGATGTTAAAGAAGGCAATATTTCATGTCTCAGCAGCTGCTCCTTAAAGTCTTGAGCTTTTATGTCTAGTGTAGAACTCTGAACCCACTGAGGATCTAATAAGGGCAGATTAAAGAAAGATGATAAAAATATTATGTTCCCTTTCCATATAGACATACTGTCTGATTTAGGGACTTTCTGCATGAGGCACTCATTGGTCATATCTCTTATATTTAAATATATTTTATATTTTATTCCCTATTCACGTTCAGGCACTTCATTTCACCAAGGTTTCATCGTTTTCTGGAATGAATGGGCAACATGAAAAGAAGTAGCTGACCAGCTCTTACTATATCCTCATTATTCTGAAATGTCTTGATTAAATCCCATTACTATTATTCAGGGATAATGACTCCATTTTTTTATAGATTCTTAACGTCCCTGAGTATGAACATGAACATATATTCTTGTATTCTACTTTAATTCCCTTTTTATATTTTAATGGTATCTTTCAGTAAGCCATTAATTTACCATCATGCACATTATTTGGTGAGGACATTTCATTTTCCAATCTAGTATCATTGTAATATGTTCCAGGTGCTTCAGATGTTTAAATCTAAGCAGAAATTTTAAAACTAATCACACTTACTATGGAAATATTCTCTCTGAGTGTGACAGCTCATAAATTAATTCAAATATATTTTTGTGTTAATTGAGCTTTCTTTGGTTATTTTTCAATTTTCAACTTTTAATAAAATCACTATGTAAATTATGTCAATGTTATTATCTGTACCCATATCTCTCCCACCACCTTTATTCAAAAGCATACAAATACAGACACACACTCTGATATCTACACACACACACACACACACACACAGTTAAAACGAGGAAGAGGGAAATGTTTTATGCCTGTTTCCTTAGTATCTGAGTTTAGTTTTTATTAATTTTGGATCATGGCTTCTTTCCACTACTATAATGATTATGTGTTCTTTTTCTATTACTCACAAATAAGTGCATGGATTTTGAATATGCGACATCACTAGATATGGAGAATGAAGTGGTGCTCCTTGACATTTCCCAAAACCTCTTCATCACCCAGGTTCCTAGTTGATATTGAAATCACCATTCAGTTTTAATATATGATGTACCTACTCTAATATGAATTATACATCATTTGTATGTAATTATATATCCATGTTCATCTTCAAATTCTAAAGGCACCTGTACAAATTTTAATTCTTCACTTTAATGTAGCTCAGGACACCTAACTTACTAGTAATCAATCACCGTGACAGTATATTTGAAGAAAAAAATAAAACTTGCCTTATCTTGTTTATTATCTCTGAGTGAAGGTTGTGTGAGAGAGTAGTATGAACCGTATAATCATGTATTTCCTTGATTTGCAATTCCATACCTCACTAACATTCAATTCCTCTCTTCAACTAGTTTTCATTTGAATGTTTAAAAGAGATATTTTACTGGTTACATCGCCATTTTTGCTACTTCCTTTTCAGGAAAATTATGCTTTTAAAAAGGTAACTATGGTTACACATGAGTCAGTAGCCAGCCTGTTTTTTTTTTTAACTTGATATAAACCAAATAGGACTGAAATTTACAAAGTGGATGGATCCTCACAATTTAGAATTTTTAGGCAACGACTCTTTCTCTGCAAAATGGGTATAACTGCTTGCTGTTTACTTAACTCTTTCTATTCTACAGTGCCTAAGTCCTACTCTCAGAAAGTTCTTCCCAACTACTAGAAACATAGTATGTCTTTCCCTGGAACCCTCTTTGGAATTTTTTCTGTCCATTATTTCTCAAAGGGTGTCACTTTCTCATAAGAAGCACCTGGTATGGTTGCTAATTATGCCAATTCTTAAGTTGCACCCTAGGCCTAATTAACTAGAACCTCTGCTGTGGAATATGGTAATCTAAATAAAATATTTAACAAATGTCCAGAAAATTAATATGCACACTAAGGGTTTTTTAAAAACAAATTTTTATGGATTTTTTGAAGTAAAATTCCACATATGTCATAAATCTCACAATATATTATTTTGTGCTTTAACCATCAAATAGGATTTAAAGAAATCTTATGTGTACAATTTCAACAAGTATATACACCTGTGTAACCTATACCCTTATCATGCACTAAAACATTTCCATGACCCCCGAAAATTCCTTCATATCCACTTCCTGTCAGTCTCCCCTCCCCCAGAGCACTGCTCTGATTCTGTTGTTTTTTTATATATTTTATGTGATTTATATTAATGCATTTGCCACCCGAGATTGTTTATCCTATTGACGCATAAGATAAAAGCCACTCACACAACTTCCAAGCATATGGTCCTGGCTTTTCCCTGACTGGTGGGAAAAACTGCTCCCATTCAAAATAAAAATTTAATTAAGAACTGAACGATTTTTAGCAGCTATGGAAGATTCAGGTGCAAACTGAGTATGACTATACTGTTCTTCAAAAATTCTACCACACCTACTTCCTTAATCATTTCCATATGAATATCACATAGATTATTAATTAAGGGATGGGTGTATTTTAACATTAAAAAGTATTTTCCTGTGAGATCCTCAAAACTCCTATCAACAGTGTTAATGTGTGCCTCAGTGACTAATATTACTATATTCTATGACTATTGATACAAATTTTGATATAACTCTATAATCCCTGTAATTGACTTTTTAAAAACAGACTATACATTCTTTTCAAGTGGATGTGGAGCATTAACAAATATAGGCCATTTAATGCTCCATAAAATAAGTCTCCATAACCTGTGGTGGTAGTACACAGGTATATGCTTTTATCAAAACTCACTGCACAGTCTACTTAAAATAGGTATTTAAAATAGGTACATTAATAGGTACATAAAATAGGCAAATGATAAGATTTATAAGGGATTAATATTCAACATATATAAACAGCTCATACAATTCAACATCAAAAAAGCAACCTTATTAAAAAATGGGCAGGGCTTCCCGGGTGGCGCAGTGGTTGAGAGTCCGCCTGCCGATGCAGGGGACACGGGTTCGTGCCCCAGTCCGTGAAGATTCCACATGCCGCAGAGCGGCTGGGCCCGTGAGCCACAGCCGCTGAGCCTGCGCGTCCAGAGCCTGTGCTCCGCAACGGGAGAGGCCACAACAGTGAGAGGCCCGCGTACCACAAAAAAAAAAAAAAAAAAAAATGGGCAGAAGAACTGAATATATATTTTTCCAAAGAGGAAATACAGATGGCCAACAGGCACATGAAAAGATGCTCAACATCGCTAATAATCAGGGAAATGCAAATCAAAACCACAAAGAAGCATCACCTCACACCTATCAGATGGCTCATTGAAAAGAACACAAATAACAAATGTTGGCGAGGATGTGGAGAAAAGGGAACCCTTGTACACTGTTGGTGGGAATGTAAGTTGGTGCAGCCACTGTGGAAAACAGTATGGAAGTTTCTTAAAAAACTAAAAATAGAACTACCATATGACCCAGCCATTCCACTCTGTGGTAGAATATGTGGTGGGAATATATCCAAGAAAAGCAAAAACACTAATTCAAAAAGATACATGCATTCATAGCAGCATTATTTACAATTGCTAAGATATGGAAGCAACCTAAGTGTCCATCAACAGATGAATGTAAAGAAGATGTAGGGGACCTCCCTGGTGGTCCAGTGGTTAAGACTTCACCTTCCAATGCAGGGAGTATGGGTTTGATCCCTGGTCAAAGAGTTAAGACCCCACATGCCTCGGGGCCAAAAAACCAAAACATAAAACAGAAGCAGTATTGCAACAAATTCAATAAAGACTGTAAAAATGGTCCACATCAATAAATAAATAAATACAATCTTGTTTTAAAAAAAAAGATGTGCTATATATATAGAGAATGGAATACTACTCAACCATAAAAAAGAATGAAATTTTGCCATTTGCAGCAACATGGATGGACTTGGAGGGCATTATGCTAAGTGAAATGTTAGACAGAGAAAGACAAATACTGTATGATATTGCAAAAATTCTGTAAATTTCTGTAATAATGTCTGCTTTTGTTTACAATAATACGGAGACAAATGCTTTTAAGTAAAATGATGTTTCAATCACAATGGTATCCTTTGGGGAGAATAACAATTTGATCATAAAGAAAATAGACTGTAGTATCTCATTAATAGTGGGGGGTTCAGATCACCAAGTTCTTCCCTCATCCTATTAGCATATGTCCCATCCCCAACCAACCAAGGAAGTCTATCATCATAGAGGCATAGACCACATATCTGAAGCAGTATTGATAGGTCATGCTATGAGTTGGCATATTTTTTTTTTTTTTTTTTTTTTTTTTTTTTGCGGTATGCGGGCCTCTCACTGTTGTGGCCTCCCCCGTTGCGGAGCACAGGCTCCGGACGCGCAGGCTCCGGACGCGCAGGCTCAGCGGCCATGGCTCACGGGCCCAGCCGCTCCGCGGCATATGGGATCCTCCCAGACCGGGGCACGAACCCGTATCCCCTGCATCGGCAGGCGGACTCTCAACCACTTGCGCCACCAGGGAGGCCCTGAGTTGGCATATTTTGATTTATCTTTCTTTTTTCTTTCTAACTTGACACACATTTTTAATGGACACACAAATTCAGTAGCTATCCAACTTTAGCTTTTGTTTCATGATTTACATGATTCATTTTATATTCAGTATTTTATGCTTAATCACCTTTTGGAGAGTTACATGTTATTTCTTTCTTTTGAACATCACTATTTTTCATTGTGATGTGCCTGTTTGTGATATGCCTTTCATTTTCTCACGCTTTCTACAAGAAAAAAAACAATAAAAGAGGTGGCATTTAAGTTTAAAAAACTATTAATTAAATATATCTATCTACACACATAAAACTCATAGTTATATATCTATATGCATACTACTACTTGATGACAGTTTCTTAGAAACCTAAGGAAAATTAAATAATAAAGGAGGGAAAGTAAGGTGAAGCTAATTAAATTTATATTCATTTTCCCACTAGGACAGTGATTAGAGGTTGTGAAATACTTGTCTTAGTATTCTGAATGACTGCCTGAAATAAAATTTGGTATGTCTAAGCTTTCAAACTTTTCAATATTTGAAACTGTCTTATGATTCCTCATCATTTTGCCTTCAAATATTATTTTCATAGTTACAAAATTATGTCCACTGAATAGTCCAATGTCAACCTTGTTTCAGTGTTTTGTATAAAATAACTTGATAAATATTTGCCAATGAAAATTATCTTGTTTGCCTTTATCATTGCTTTTCTGGTATTCTCTTTGTTATTAATATATGAAGTATCTTCTGGATGATAAATATTTAAGCCTACTTCTCCTGAGTCTCCTAATTTAGATGGCAGATTTTTGTGTGTGTGCCAACTTCTCTAGTTATTTTTCATCACCTATCTGCCAGTCTGGCTTTACGTTTCTTAAGAAAATTTATAGAAAACCTCATAAACATATAGTCTTCATTAACATCATTAGAATAGTCATAGATTCTGTACAGAATTCCTGAATTTATTATTGCAAATGAGGCTGTCTTAAAAAGATATACTATAAAAATTTACATTAACAAGCATGCATGTAGTAAGACCACAGTAACTACAACAAATTATATACCAAATTTGATGACATTTGTGCTATTTAATAGCACATAAGGCTTTGCTTTAGAAAACTACTTACAGCCCAGCAAGTGGGGAGCTCAGAGGTAAGCAAAGACATTTAGGTCTGAGACAGTAACATGAAAGATAGTGTGGGATACAGGGCAAGAAGACAGTGCTTGGTTGAACTGGTGACGAATGTGAGGAGGTAGACTTCAAGCTCAGGACACTGCGATGTCAACACAGAACCAGGAAAGTGCATGAGATTCTAGAGGCTGTGAGTGAAAAGAACTCTCAAAGACTTTGAGATCCTCTGGAATAGGAATTCTGAGGTTTTCATCCCTTTATTTGCTGTATCTACCATAGAGCCTGGCACATAAAAGGCCTAAGTGTTAGTTGAATGAATAATATGTGAATGAAGTAGAAATCCATTTGGGTTAAAATAAGGGGTAGGATTTGTTTTTTTTGGGGGGGGGGAGGACACCAAGCTCACCTCTCTAGTCACATCTTTCTTTCTTACTCATTATCTTCAAATAATACTGATTTTCATTGCATTTTTAGAATACTCAAAGGTCTTCCTTGCTGAAGAATTTGATCTTTCTGTGCCATCTTCCTCAAACATATTTCCATAGCTGGCTTTTTGGTCTCAACTCAGAAGCCACATCCTCAGAAAAAGACCTTCCCTGACCTACTGTATCTTAAGCATCTTCCCCAGTATTACTCTCTGCCACATCACTCTATTAATTTTCTTCACAGCAGCTAACTTAATCTGAAATTACCTCATCTATGTAAGACTTCATTTGTTTACTGTCTATGCTCTTTTCCCAAAGAATATAATCACCTTGAGAATAAAGACCCTGTCAATCTTGTTCACTGCTTTAATCCCAACTCCTTGAACACATGGCACATGTGAAATATTTGTTGAACGAATAAACTTCTGAACAAAGTGTGACTTTTTTTTTTTTTTTTTTTTTTTTTTTGTTACGTGGGCCTCTCACTGTTGTGGCCTCTCCCCTTGCAGAGCACAGGCTCCAGATGCACAGGCTCAGCGGCCATGGCTCACGGGCCTAGCCGCTCCGTGGCATGTGGGATCTTCCCGGACCGGGGCACGAACCTGTGTCCCCTGCATCGGCAGGCGGACTCTCAACCACTGCGCCATCAGGGAAGCCCCAAAGTGTGACTTTTTATATCAATATACTTTGGGCTGAAAAGGCAGGAAAACCGCAAGTGGCAAAAAAAAATAAGGAATTTATTGGTTTCATCATTAAAGAGCTCATACATGAAGTGAAGGGATTCTTACCACAAAACAATGTCACCAGGATGCATGCGTCAGCTTTGCCTCTTTGGGGCCAGCTCCATTGTCAAGCTCTGTACGATGGCGGCTTCAATAAGGGGGTGAGCTTCTTTTCCCCAAGAGCCCAACCTATTTCTTCTTCGTTACACCCTTGTCACCAACCCAATAACCTGCCAGAAGAAAGAGGCTGCTTAATTGAAACCTAACAGGTGGCTCTTGGAAGTCACAAGTGGCATCAATCCCACCCAAACCACATGCCTGAGAATGGCAGAGGGGTGGTTTCCCAAAGGAAATTTGGAGTATTATTACCAGAGTGAAAGAGAACAGATGCTGGGCAGCAAACACAAGATGCTCTGTACGGTACCTTTCTTTGAATCCTTTAATTGACATCAATGATAGCTAGAGTCAAACCTAGCATTTTATTTGAATGTTATTTAGTTTTACACAGTGCTGCTATTTCTGATCGGAATAAGGAAAACAGAAAGGAGGGCAGAGGCTATGTTACTTAATAGTCCTTTCATTGTTCATGAATATTTCTACAGCTCCTAACAGCTGGTTACCACTCTGCCTTAACACCTCCACAGGGAGGGAGATCACCATCCCCAAAGAGGCTCATTCCATCCTTTATCAGCCTTAAATTATGGGACCATGACCCTTTTCTTTCAGCTGAAACCCGACATATAATACTTAGGAAGGTCTCAGTGGTACAGCCTGCCAAGCTCTGGTTGCTAGAGCCATGGCAGACAGTAATTCCTTTGCCTCGGAGGACATTTCCTCTGCCTTTCTTTCTGCTCTCATCCTCAGGCTACCTTGACTTAAAGAGCTCTCAAATTCAGCATGTCCAACACTAGAACTACCAGCTTCTCTCAGTAGTACTTCTGCCTGCCTTCTATGTTCTAAATACAGGTTTTCCCCCCGCTATCCAAAAGTAGAGTGTTTTTATGATAACTTTCATAAAATGGTAGAAAGCAAGGAAGCACGTACCTTAGGACACATCTTGCTAAGTAAGGGATGCACACAATGAATTGAGATAAAACACAGACGCTCAAACCCAGTTCAAAGCTCTGGTGACTTTATGCTGTGATGCTGAGTGTAGTTCCAGGTAAGCAGCTTGGAGGTCCCACTTTCATTGCTCAGGGTGTGTGCTGCCTCTGGCTGGAAAACAAAGGCTGAACGTTATTTTTGCTTTTCGCCTTTTTCCATAAAAGCGAAAATTCTCTTTAAATTTCTTTCAGTTAACGAAAACAGTTAATGTAGGTCTTTCCTAATAACGAAATGGCCTATAACAAACTTTCGAAGGGGGTGGGGGAATACCTGTACCTTCTCTCCATTTTCACTGCCCTTGTCATACTTTAGACTCATGTTGTATCTCATCTGTATCATTGAGTCACCTCCTAACTGCTTTCTTTTCTCCTACTTAACCTTTTGTAGCTCATTCTCAGACAGTTTGAGAGTTATTTCAAAAATACACACCTGCTTCTTTCCTGCTTACTATCTGTTAGAGATGCCTTATTCCCTTTAGATTATAGTAAAGGATAAAAGCCCTTCCAAGTATCTGCCCAGCCTCTCTCTCCAGCCTCAGCTCCTACAGCTACTCCTTCACAGTTCACACTTGATCATGAAACCCTGGAATCTCCCTGGAGGTACCACATTCTCCCACACTTTTGTGGCTTTTCACCTGCGGTTTCAACTGCCTAGGACACCTTCCTTCCTTCTCTGACTGCTCACTTCTGCTCTTCTTTAGAGATTCTACTTTACTTCCCAGAAAGCCTTCTTTTCACTCTGTGTCTGAACCAAGTGCCTCCTCTTTGTGGCCCCATAACTATCTTCTCTCATAACAGTCTTTACATTTGACTGTGAGCTTCCTGAGGGTAGGAATAGAGCCTGTTATTTCTGTATCTTACACTTAGGGTTTTTAATCAGAGTTCAATAGATGTTGGTTAAACAAAAGAGTTGACAATCACTGTTGCTCAGTTGGAAATTTCCAAGATTGTAGGGGCACAGCCTAAAACTTGACAAAGAAGAAATTCCACACATTACTTAACTCCAACTCTAGTCAATCAATGTATATATGTATAACAATTATGATGAAAGGAAAACATGGAATTATTGTGACTATTTCATTACAAAGGGGAATATGTAATCTAGATTGCATTATAGAAACTGATACTTTCATAAAAGGGAACTTGCCAAAAGGAAACATGCAGAAGAGTACATATTATGTGCTCAATGGTGTCACAGCTAATATAATAAAACTACCGGATTTGAGCTCCAAGTCTGACCTTTTAGCAACTCTCTTCAGTGTAACAGAAATTCAACTAGAATAAAAACAGCATTCAAAAGATGGGAGGAGAAGCTTTACCAGAGAGGGAATGGTGATAAAATAACAACTCCAAAAGCTAAGGCCTCCAGACCACACTTTCAGAATTTACTGTTTTTTTCCAAAGCTTTCAAAAACCTTAAGGTTCGATTGTAACTAGAAATTTTACATTGTAATTACTGAATGTGAAAGAGGTAAAAGGTTTGAGATGGGAACAGTTAAAAACAAACATTTAACATTTTAAGATAAAGGCATTCAGTAATTATTAATTATTCACAAAAGCGGGATTAATATTAGATATATATTTATAAGCCAAAGGATCCTGGTGTGTGATTTTTGTTATATGTCAACTTATATTAAAAATTCAAGGAGGAGCTTCAAGATGGCGGAAGAGTAAGACGCGGAGATCACCTTCCTCCCCACAGATACATCAGAAATACATCTACACGTGGAACAACTCCTACAGAACACCTACTGAACGCTGGCAGACCTCAGACCCCCCAAAAGGCAAGAAACTCCCCACGTACCTGGGTAGTGCAAAAGAAAAAAGAAAAAACAGAGACAAAAGGATAGGGACGGGACCTGCACCAGTGGGAGGAAGCTGTGAAGGAGGAAAGGTTTCCACACGCTAGGAAGGCCCTTCGTGGGCAGAGACTGCGGGTGGTGGAGGGGGAAGCTTCGGAGCCGCGGAGGAGAGCGCAGAAACAGGGGTGCGGAGGGCAAAGCGGAGAGATTCCCGCACAGAGGATCGGTGCCGACCGGCACTCACCTGCCCGAGAGGCTTGTCTGCTCACCCACCGGGGCGGGCGGGGCTGGGAGCTGAGGCTCGGGCTTTGGAGGTCAGATCCCAGGGAGAGGACTGGGGTTGGCGGCGTGAACACAGCCTGAAGGGGTTAGTACACCACGGCTGGCCGGGAAGGAGTCCGGGAAAATGTCTGGAGCTGCCGAAGAGGCAAGAGACTTTTTCTTCCCTCTTTGTTTCCTGGTGTGTGAGGAGAAGGGATTAAGAGTGCTGCTTAAAGGAGCTCCAGAGACGGGCGCGAGCCGCGGCTAAAAGCGTGGACCCCAGAGACAGGCATGAGATGCTAAGGTTGCTGCTGCCGCCACCAAGAAGCCTGTGTGCGAGCACAGGTCACTATCCACACCTCCCTTCCGGGGAGCCTGTGCAGCCCGTCACTGCCGGGGTCCCGGGATCCAGGGACAACTTCCCCGGGAGAACGCACGGCGCAACTCAGGCTGGTGCAACGTCACGCCAGCGTCTGATGCTGCAGGCTCGCCCCACATCCGTACCCCTCCTTCCCACCGGCGTGAGTGAGCCAGAGTCCCCAAATCAGTGGCTCCTTTAACCCCGTCCTGTCTGAGCGAAGAACACACACCCTCAGGCGACCTACACGCAGAGGTGGATCCAAATCCAAATCTGAACCCCGGGAGCTGTGCGAACAAAGAAGAGAAAGGGAAATCCCTCCCAGCAGCCTCAGGAGCAGCGGATTAAATCTCCACAATCAACTTGATGTACCCTGCATCTGTGGAATACTTGAATAGACAATGAATCATCGCAAATTGAGGAGGTGGACTTTGGGAGCAATGATATATATTTTCCCCCCTATTCTCTTTTTGTGAGTGTGTATGTGTATGCTTCTGTGTGAGATTTTGTCTGTATAGCATTGCATTTACCATTTGTCCTAGGGTTCTGTCTGTCCGTTTTTTTGTTTCCTTTTTTTTTACTTAAAAATTTTTTTCTTAATAATTATTTTTTATTTTAATAACTTTATTTTATTTTATTTTATTTTATCTTCTTTCTTTCTTTTTTTTCTCCCTTTTATTCTCAGCCAAGTGGAGGACAGGCTCTTGGTGCTCCAGCCAGACATCAGGTCTGTGCCACTGAAGTGGGAGAGCCAACATCAGGACAATGGTCCACAAGAGACCTCCCAGCTCGACGTAATATCAAATGGTGAAAATCTCCCAGAGATCTCCATCTCAACACCAGCACCCAGCTCCACTCAACGACCAGCAAGCTACAGTGCTGGACACCCTATGCCACACAACTACCAAGACAGAAACACAACCCCATACATTACCAGGGAGGCTGCCTAAAATCATAATAAGGCCACAGACACCCCAAAACACACCACCAGATGTGGACCTGCCCACCAGAAAGACAAGATCCAGCCTCATCCACCAGAACACAGGCACTAGTCCCCTCCACCAGGAAGCCTACACAACTGACTGAACCAACCTTAGCCACTGGGGAGAGACACCAAAAACAACGGGAACTAGAAGCATGCACCCTGCGAAAAAAAGACCCCAAACACAATAAGTTAAGTAAAATGAGAAGACAGAGAAACACACAGCAGATGAAGGAGCAAGATAAAACCCCACCAGACCTAACAAATGAAGAGGAAATAGGGAGTCTACCTGAAAAAGAATTCAGAATAATGATAGTAAAGATGATCCAAAATCTTGGAAATAGAATGGAGAAAATACAAGAAACGTTTAACAAGGACCTAGAGGAACTAAAGAGCAAACAAACAGTGATGAACAACACTGTTCACTAAATGAAATTAAAAATTCTCTAGAAGGGATCAATAGCAGAATAACTGAGGAAGAAGAACAGATAAGTGACCTGGAGGATAAAATAGTGGAAATAATTACTGCAGAGTGCAATAAAGAAAAAAGAATGAAAAGAATAGAGGACACTCTCAGAGACCTCTGGGACAACATTAAATGCACCAACATTCAAATTATAGGGGTCCCAGAAAAAGAAGAGCAAAAGAAAGGGATGGAGAAAATATTTGAAGAGATTATAGTTGAAAACTTACCTAATTTGGGAAAGGAAACAGTTAATCAAGTCGAGAAAGCACAGAGAGTCCCATACAGGATAAATCCAAGGAGAAACACGCCAAGACACATATTAATCAAACTATCAAAAATTAAATACAAAGAACAAATATTAAAATCAGTGAGGGAAAAACAACACATAACACATAAGGGAATCCCCAAAAGGTAAACAGCTGATCTTTCAGCAGAAACTCTGCAAGCCAGAAGGGAGTGGCAGGACATATTTAAAGTGATGAAGGAGAAAAACCTACAACCAAGATTACTCTACCCAGTAAGGATCTCATTCAGATTTGATGAAGAAATTAAAACCTTTACAGACAAGCAAAAGCTAAGAGAATTCAGCAGCACCACCAAACCAGTTTTACAACAAATGCTAACGGTACTTCTCTAGGCAAGAAACACAAGAGAAGGAAAACACCTACAATAATAAACCCAAAACAATGAAGAAAATGGTAATAGGAACATACATATCAATAATTACCTTAAATGTAAATGGATTAAATGTTCCAACCAAAAGACATAGATTGGCTCAATGGATACAAAAACAAGACCTGTATATATGCTGTCTACAGGAGACCCACTTCAGACCTAGGGACACATACAGACTGAAAGTGAGGGAATGGAAAAAGATATTCCATGCAAATGGAAATCAAAAC
Organism: Mesoplodon densirostris; assembly: GCF_025265405.1. Classification (NCBI taxonomy): domain Eukaryota; kingdom Metazoa; phylum Chordata; class Mammalia; order Artiodactyla; family Ziphiidae; genus Mesoplodon; species Mesoplodon densirostris. Next base: position 28,692,308 of record NC_082668.1, read on the forward strand.
AAAGCTGGAGTAGCAATTCTCATATCAGACAAAATAGACTTTAAAACAAAGACTTTTACAAGAGACAAAGAAGGACACTACATAATGATCAAGGGATCAATCCAAGAAGAAGATATAAAAATTGTAACTATTTATGGACCCAACATAGCAGCACCTCAATACATAAGGCAAATACTAACAACCATAAAAGGGGAAATCGACAGTAACACAATCATAGGAGGGGACTTGAACACCCCACTTTCAACACATCATCCAAAATGAAAATAAATAAGGAAACACAAGCTTTAAGTGATACATTAAACAACATGGACTTAATTGATATTTATAGGACATCCCATCCAAAAATAACAGAATACACATTCTTCTCAAGTGCTCATGGAACATTCTGCAGGATAGATCATATCTTGAGTGACAAATCAAGCCTTGGTAAATTTAAGAAAATTGAAATTGTATCAAGTGTCTTTTCTGACCACAATACTATGAGACTAGATATCAATTACAGGAAAAAATCTGTAAGAAATACAAACACATGGAGGCTAAACAACACACTACTTAATAACCAAGAGATCACTGAAGAAATCAAAGAGGGAATCAAAAAATCCCCAGAAACAAATGACAATGAAAACACAACGACCAAAAACCTATGGGATGCAGCAAAAGCAGTTCTAAAAGGGAAGGTTATAGCAATACAATCCTACCTTAAGAAACAAGAAGCATCTCAAATAAACAACATCACCTTAGACCTAAAGCAATTAGAGAAAGAAGAACAAAAAACCCCCAAAGTTAGCAGAAGGAAAGAAATCATAAAGATCAGGTCAGAAATAAATGAAAACGAAATGAAGGAAATGATAGCAAAGATCAATAAAACTAAGGGCTGGTTCTTCATCTACTAAGTTTGTTTTCCTATTTAGCCATTTAAATCATTAATCAAATGAGCCACTTAAGCCACCCAAATGAAATGTGGTTTTGGAAGAGATTAAGGGTCTAAGTGGGGGCTGAATTTAAATGCTAAAAGCATTAAATTAAGAGTCGGTAAAATAAGGACATTTACCATTTTGCCTGGCTCTACACCATTTACAGATACTTCCATTGCTGTGAGTGATTTTTATAATAGTGAATAAATAGAAGCCCTACATAAAAGTTCTTTTTAAGTGCCAGAGAGATGAGTAATCTAAAGGTAAAGTTGTTCAAAGTCATTTTTGCAACAATATGGGGGCAAATTTTCCATGGTCTCATGAGGCAGCTTAATAGGACTTAGCTATTATCAAGATTCTTTACCTATATACACAGGATAGAAACACTTATTTAATGGCTTGGAAATCTGTGTGTCAAATATGAAAGTAAAAAGAATGTTCCTTATGTTTAAAAATATATTGTATGTTCAGAAAAGAAATACATCATGGGAAGCAGATCCTCCTCTTTACATATTTACTGAAACTACATTTCCTTTAATAACTTGAGTTATTGATGTTGCACTTAATACTTTATAATAATAATACTTTATTTTTCCCAGGATTGAAGAATCCAAAAGAAAACATGATCTGTGACCTTTCTCTGGGTAAAAAACTGGGATTTCATTGGTAAAATAAGTAACTAAGAACAGATCATGTGCAAAGATTGGAGCACTGCATGTTAACTGGTGACGAATAACTGAATTCCTTAGGAGTCAGAGCTTTTAGAGACGCTCTTCTGCGTTTTGTGCCTTTAATTATATGACCTCTTTTTTTTTTATCCCTCCTTACTGTTTATAATGTAAACATTAGCTCCTACATCAAGGTCAGTAAGTTTTTAGAAGGGACCAAAGAGTAAAAATTTTATACTTACACAATATTGAATTTATCATTTAATAATTTGACTTTATTATAATATTTATTACTACCTTCCCTAACAATATAGATTAACAATATAAAATTGTCATTACTGTGAATCAAAGTGTTTGAATATATTAATAATTTAAACTATTAATTCCAAAGGAAGACTTTAGGAAAACAGGGATCAGCTATTTGGTTAGTAAATAAAATTGTCACTTTGAAATCCATTTTACTCTAAAATATATGCTGATACTTGTTATACAAATTGTTTCTGAAAAAGACCTTAATGAAATTCAGTTCCTATGTTTTCTTCTGTGGGGCATTAAGGGAAAATTACCTTGTTTACTGTACACCAAATTAAAAAGTTAACAAAATACTACTTTACATACCAACTGTCAATAAACACAGTATGCGTATGTTCTTTAAAAAATAGGATTTATGGGCTTCCCTGGTGGCGCAGTGGTTGAGAGTCCACCTGCCGATGCAGGGGACACGGGTTCATGCCCCGGTCTGGGAAGATCCCACATGCCGCGGAGCAGCTGGCCCCGTGAGCCATGGCCATTGAGCCTGCGCGTCCGGAGCCTGTGCTCCGCAACGGGAGAGGCCACAACAGTGAGAGGCCCACATACCGCAAAAAAAAAAAAAAAAGGATTTAGACCTTTATAAACTTAAGTTAGATATTTTGGGTGAAATTTTAAAAAGAGCTTAGAGTCAAGAGTTGTTTTTTTTTTTTTGATAGTCATGAAATACTGGGAGATAAAATGCTTTTATTAAAAACATAATCATGTTATTATTTCTTTTTTTACATTCTGTAACTATTGCTAATTCTACCATCAAAATAGTTGAAACTAAGTCTTTTTTATTTCCTCATTGACTTGCCATACTATTAAGCTCTTGATAAAGTAAGTAAACTAGGGCCACATGGGTGAGAGGACAATCAGGGGCATTGGAGTCAAACTGAACTGGGTTCAAATCCTGACTCAGCCACTTTGATCTGGAGCAAATCATTTAACTTCTGATTATCATGACATTTTTGAAATGGTGATAACTGCATCATAGTGTGTGATGAAGATTATATGATAAAATATACTGAAAATACTGAGCACAGTTCTTAAAACAAAGCCAGTGTATATTGACTGTTTATCTATGCTATTTCTAAACTGCCCATCTGTTCAGCATAGAACTTCCTGGGAAGAGCAGGTTAGAGATTTACTGAGCAATTGCTTCCCTGTGTGTCTTAGGGAGAGGGTCCAAGAGGGGAGGACATAGGCAGAACAGGTCTAAAGAGAGAAAAAATGAACTAAAATATTTAATAACTCATTAGAAAAGATGAGACTGTCCTCCACAGATTTTTGAATAAACTCAACCATATAAATATTTACTTTTCTAAAATGAAATAATCGCTGGTAAGAAAGTGAGTTCTAATGACCATACTACCCAAGACAACCTATGGATTCAATGCAATCCCTATCAAACTACCACTGGCATTTTTCACAGAACTGGAACAAAATAAGTTAAAATTTATATGGAAACACAAAAGACCCCGAATAGCCAAAACAATCGTAAGAAAGAAGAACAGAGCTGGAGGAATCATGGTCCCTGACTTCAGACTATACTACAAAGCTACAGTAATCAAAATAGTATGGTACTGGCACAAAACAGACACAGAGATCAATGGAAGAGGATAGGAAGCCCAGAAATAAACCCACACACCTATGGTCACTTATGACAAACAAGGCAAGAATATACAGTGGAGAAAAGACAGAATGTTCAATAAGTCATGCTGGGAAAACTGGACAGCTACATGTAAAAGAATGAAACCAGAACATTCTCTAACACCATACACAAAAATAAACTCAAAATGGATTAAAGACCTAAATGTAAGACTGAATACTATAAAACTCCTGGAGGAAAACATAGGCAGGACACTCTTTGACATAAATCATAGCAATATATTTTGGATGTCTCCTAGAGTAATGAAAACAAAAACAAAAATAAACAAATGGGACCTAATTAAACTTAAAAGCTTTTGCACAGCAAAGGATACTATAAACAAAATCAAAAGACAACCTGTGGAATGGAAGAAAAGATTTGCAAATGATACAACCAACAATAGACTAATTTCCAAAATATACAAACAGCTCAATATCAAAAAGAAAAAAAAAACCCAATCAAAAAATGGGCAGAAGACGTAAATAGACAGTTCTCCAAAGAAGACATACAGGTGGCCAAAAGTCACAGGAAAAGATGCTCAGTATCACTAATTATTACAGAAATGCAATCAAACTGCAATGCAGTATCACATCACACCAGTCAGAATGGCCAACATTAACAAGTCTACAAATAATAAATGCTGGAGAGGGTGTGGAGAAAAAGGAACCCTACTACACTATTAGTGGGAATGTAACTTGGTGCAGCCACTATGGAAAACAGTATGGAGTTTCCTTAAAAAACTAAAAATAGAGTTACCATATGATCCAGCAATCCCACTCCTGGACATATATCTGGAGAAAACTCTTAACTCGAAAAGATACATGCACCCCAATGTTCATTGCAGCACTATTTACAACAGCAAAGACATGGAAGCAACTTAAATGTCCATCAACAGATGAATGGATAAAGAAAATGTCATATATATATACACACACACACACACACACACACACACACACACACATACACACACAGTGGAACATTACTCAGCCATAAAAAAATGAATGAAATAATGCCATTTGCAGCAACATAGATGGTCCTAGAGATTATCATACTAAGTGAAGTAAAAGTCAGAGAAAGACAAATATCATATGGTATTGCTTATATGTGGAATCTAAAAAAAAAATTAGACAAATGAACTTATTTACAAAACAGAAATAGACTCACAGACATAGAAAGCAAACTTATGGTTACCAAAGGGGAAAGTGGTGGAGGGATAAATTAGGAATTTGGGATTAACAGATACAGACTACTACATATAAAATAGATAAACAACAAGGACCTACTGTATAACACAGGGAGCTATATTCAATATCTTGCAATGATCTATAAAGGAAAAGAATCTGAAAATATATATACACATATATATGTATATGTATAACTGAATCACTTTGCTGTACACCTGAAACATTGTAAACCAACCACACTTTAATAAAATAATAAAAATTACAAAAAAAAGAGTTCTAGTTTAATGGCAATCCTTGGTAAGTGCTCAATATTTTACTTAATAAAATCAATACACAGGTATAACTTACAGTCCTAGCTGTCTAATTGGATGCAAACATTATCAAAACCTAGAAGAAAACATGTGTGTACACAGTTGAGATAAAGAGTCCTAGCAACTGAGGGGTTGTTTGTTCCTTGAAGGAGTAGACTATGCCCTACTTTTTGTTATGTCCCTAGCACATAGCATAGTATCTGTCACATAATAGGCTCTAAGTAATGTTTACTCAATTTGTGAATGACTAAACTTTGAGTCACTTGGTGACTCACTTAAACCTTGGTGAGTCTGAGGGCTTTATTCGTACTTGTTAGTGTAAAGAAATAGTGGTCTAGCCTTGGAATTTGGGGGTGGCTTAGAATGTTCTCCATATTATCAAAATCTATATATTCTTATAATTATTATGTTGCAATGACCAATGAGTCCTTTTATAATATAATGGGGCAATATGAAATTTAAACAGTAAACAACCTAAACCAAGTATCAATATTTGTATGGAATTTTTATTTTACAAAGTGCTTTCAATATGTGATTTCTCTTATCACCTGAACATTTCTCTAAGGTAGGCAGATATCTTCATTTTAAAGATAGAGAACTTGAACTACAAAGAAAGGTAAGTGATTTATAAAGCCTTGCACAAAAGTAGAAATGGAACTGAACTTAATCTCTGGCTCAGCCCATGATGGTTCTCCTAACAGGGAAGTAGCATTAGTATGTGACAATATAGTGTTGAATCAAATGAATTAAGTATGCACAATGGCACCTTCATAAACAGGATGGGAAGGAAATGACTTCTGTCTGTCACAGAGGAGGAAGGAAAGAATGAACATGAGAGAAAAGTGCAATATTTTTCAAGAGGGCATGTAGACATCAGAGTACCTTTTTCATCATAACACTATTTGCGGGCCTCCCTGGTGGCGCAGTGGTTGAGAGTCCGCCTGCCGATGCAGGGGACACGGGTTCGTGCCCCGATCCCGGAGGATCCCACATGCCGCGGAGCGGCTGGGCCCACGAGCCATGGCCGCGGGGCCTGTGTGTCCGGAGCCTGTGCTCCGCAACGGGAGAGGCCACAGAAGTGAGAGGCCTGCGTACAGCAAAAAAAAAATAATAATAATAAATAACACTATTTGCATATTTAAACCATTCAGCAAAGTGAGATGGATCAGCTTGACCGGTGTCATTTCACCTAAAAACACATTACTCTGTGATGTTTTCATTTCCTATATGTATTTGGCTCTCCCATTAGAGTGGAAACTTCATGAGGGTCAGAGGCTAGACCATACTACAATAAGAGTTCCTAAAGCACTCTCTACCCAGAAGGAATTCATTTATTTTTTTGTGAATGGGCAATATATACACTGGCAACAGTATGCATATGGCTAAGAACATGGGACTTAAAGTCAGATCTGTGTCTGAAACCGTGTTCTCTCAATCACTAGCTGTGTGACTTTGGGCAAGTCACTCCACCTCTGTGAGTCACGCTGTTATCTGTAAAAAGGGGGATGGCGATAAGACTTACTCCATAACTTTGTGGTGAGGATTAAATAACGTATTGCTTGTAAAAACCTAGCAGGATGCTGGGTACCTAACATGCACTCAGTAAATGTTTCACTACTGCAATACACTGAAATTTCAAGCTCAGTGAAGTTCTGGGGCTACGTGCTGATCTCTGTAGATGTGGAGAAGAGACATTTGGTTGATTCCCAAAAACAAAGTTAGGTGCTAAGAGAACATTTTAAAAAGTAACCCAAAATATATTTTTAAAACAAACTTTTAATTTATCCCACATGCCATTTAGAATAGAGTAACAGAACAAAGAAAAAAAACATAGAAGCAGTGTGACTATCACTATAAATGATTACAAACAAAATCAGCTTGCAGACACAAGCTCACTGACTAAGAAAATCTTGTGACATGTCAAGGTTTACAAAAGAGTGAAGACTTGAGATTTGGCTGGTGACAGAGGGGACATTCAAAAAGAGTAATATGTGCAATATTCTTTTTTGAGTAATTTTCCTTATTCCTAGAAGGGAACAAGTTTCTCACACATTTATTATTTTAACAAAGTCCAGCCAGCTTATTTTCCAGTGTGTACTTGTTCCAAGATCTTTAATCTTTCAACGTACATTTTCAGATCCTAATTGCTCCGATGCACAGGCTAAATGAATGCAATGATAGAGGTCCCTTAAAGTGAGAAAGAGAATACTAATTTGTTAAAAAGAAAATGACACATACTAAATGATCTCTATCATATTTCGAGTGATATTTATGAGAGAAAACTAGAGTCGAGCAACTGAAACGTTTGTTCTACCCAAAAGTAGCAGAAAAATGAACAATCACAGAGCAAGTACTACACATCAATTCAGAAGAGAACGTGATGCCAAAATAAGGTAATTTTTCCACTGACACTTCTCCCTTTGTGGCTTTAGTATTTACAGGAGCCAATTCATGGAGCCTAAAAAGGCTGTGAACACTCGAACCCTGACTGTTCAGCTCTGGGGCTCAAGCAGAGGGACGCTGGCCAAGCTCCTCTGCCACAGCCAGATGGATCAGCTCCTTCAAGACACAAATGTTGATTCACAGAGCATCCTCGGTTTCTCCTTTGCTTCCTTCGGGGTCTGGGTTAAATTCTAATGGCGTGGATGACTCCTCCATTGGAATTGCATCTCCCTGCCTCCTGTCGCTTTCCTTGGTCTCTGCATGGATCAAGTGTGGCAAGCAGTCCTGCTCCGAGTTACTCCAGACGTAGCCGGGTAAAGTCACGTGGCTGTCGGGCGGCCGGCTGGCCGTCTCGGCCGCTTTGCGGGAGATGAGCACCATGCGTGTGCTGGCCGCCATCTGCGACTGGCTGCTGGTGCTGGGCGTCACGGTGGTGAGCACGGAGCCGTATCTGTGGCCGCCGCATGGGGGCGTCCTTTTCCAGTCCACGGAGAGATTCCACCGACTCCACATCTTCTTCACCTCAGACTGAACCTAAACCGCAAGGACCGTATTGTGCATCAGAAACCATCAGAGACCCTGGAATCTTGTTAGATGGATGTCTGCCTGATTTCAATGATAGTAATAATCACTAAGGTTCCACTGTGCACCAGGGACTTTATATATACAGTTGACCCCTGAAAATCCCCTACGACTTCACAATTGGCCTTCTCTATCTGGGGCTCTGCATTGGTGGATTCAACCAAACCCAGATGGTGCAGTACTGTAGTACATGTTGAAATGCAGCCAATACATATATCTGACTCATGGGAGAGGAAAAGAGGACACGGGGTTGGAGGAGAAAATGGGATAAATAGCGCCAGCTAAGGCTGTGGAAGGACATGGAAGGTACTCAGCTGGAAATGTAACTGTAACACCATCGCTCTGCATGGGCATACTGAAGGGGGGAAATTGAGAAAAGGATTGGATGGTGAAAAGTGGGTGCTGCAAGGGGCATTCGTTGTAGGGTGGGGCTCCTGTTTCCATTCTTGCTGCTGAAGATTCAATTCTGCTATTGCAACTTTCCAGAGGGAGCTTTTTGAAAGTTCCATTGGAAGCAGTGGAAACCTGGTAAGCTGATGTCATCTATAAGATCGGTACCATTCTTTCTCTCCAGCCAACTCCTAAATGAACTGAAATTGTCCCATCACCATCTCGTAGTTTAAAAAATGTCAAAATGTTCTAATGGATTATTCCCAGGGAAAGTTATATTTGAGTTTCTTATAGAACTTGAAATAAAATATAAGTTGAAGCATTGACTGGAATATGAAGTTTACGGTCCTTCCAAGTTATCAATCTGCGTTCCAGTTAAGTTGGGTTTTTGATATCAAGGGTTGCAACTGGATTGACATTGAAAAGTGCTGGAAGAGGAAGACCTTGGCTTATTTACATGAATTCTTCCTTTCCCCAAATAATTTATGATTAAAATATCTCCCTGCTCTGTGTCCATTTTGTCCTGTAACCCCTGAGGATTCTAAAGAGATTCTGGTCACATTGTGATGGCCATTTACAAGTTTACTCGGAGCTAGATCTGCAGGAGGTATGGGGTTCCTTCAAACTTACCTCTCCATTGCAGTAGCAGTAGATGATAGACACAAAGAAACCCTGGAGGAGAAAATAGAATGTTTTAATTAATTAATTTTAATTATGAAGATCACAGCACTAAAGTGTCTTGTGCCACAATGCGTAAGTTGAAAAACTGTGTTCTTTTTTAATGATTCCTCCAGAAAATTATGCAAATTATCTCTCCTAATATTTCAAAATCCTCAAATATACATGAAATTTGTCTGAGATCTTTCCTTGGTGTGAACTGAACCACATAACTAAATAAAACACTCCAAGATACATGAATAACTGATTTCTGTTACATTCGTTTCATGTGTTGCCACCCCAGGACCACAGAACATCCCCCAGCTAGTAAGTGAAATTTTTACACTGTGAATGCTGGAAACTATAGACATAAGGTCTTATATGGTGAAAACACACAGAAACTTTTTTTTCACTCATTCAAAAATATTTATTGAGTTTATACAGTGTCAAATGCTCAGCATGATGGTGATAAACAATTTAATCAAGACAGACAAAGTCCCTGTTCTCTTAGGGCTTAGATCCTAGTAGGAAATACAGAAGGATAAAATATCAACAAATAGGGGCTTCCCTGGTGGTGCAGTGGTTGGGAGTCTGCCTGCTAATGCAGGGGACACGGGTTCGAGCCCTGGTCTGGGAGGATCCCATATGCCGCGGAGCAACTAGGCCCGTGAGCCACAGCTACTGAGCCTGCGCGTCTGGAGCCTGTGCTCCACAACAAGAGAGGCCGCGATAGTGAGAGGCCCACGCACCGTGATGAAGAGTGGCCCCCATTTGCCACAACTAGAGAAAGCCCTCGCACAGAAACGAAGACCCAACACAGTAAAAATAAATTAATTAATTAAAATATAAACAAAGAGCCACAGGAGAAAAATGTAAGATAATAAGATAAAGGCCATGCAGGCAAAACAAGTGGTATTGAAAAAGAAGATGGAGACGATTTATCAAAGGGGGAACTTGATGAAGACCTCCCTGAGGGGGAGACATTTAAGCTGGTTTGAGTGAGAAGAAGAAGCCAGGCCATGTGAATATTAGAGGGAAGAGCATTCCAGGCAAAGGAAACAGCAAGTACAAACCCCTGAGGCAGAAATGAACTTGAGGAACAGAAATTGTGGAAGAGCTAGTGTGGCTCAAACTGAGTGGGCATCAGGGAGCATGGTGTGAGGTGAGGTCACAACTGGGCAGGATCCCTGCCAGGAAGGGCTGTGCACACCAGGAAACTGCATTTGGATTTTATTCTGACTGCAATGAGAAGCCTCTGGATATGTTCAGCAGTTCAGTGACATTATCAGATTTATTTTTATTTATTTATTTATTTATTTATTTATTTTTGGTACGGGGGCCTCTCACTGCTGTGGCCTCTCCCGTTGCGGAGCACAGGCTCCGGATGCGCAGGCTAAGCGGCCATGGCTCATGGGCCCAGCCTCTCTGCGGCATGTGGGATCTTCCCGGACCGGGGCACGAATCCGTGTCCCCTGCATCAGCAGGCAGACTCTCAACCACTGCGCTACCAGGGAAGCCCTATCAGATTTATTTTTAAGATTCTTCAGACTATTGTATGGATTCTAGATTGAAGGCAGGAGGTGGCAGCAAAAGAGTAGCAGGAAGAAGAGTTAGGAGGCGCCTGTAACCTCCACGTGAGGGATAATTGTATCATGTTTTCAAATGAGATCAAATATAAGGAAGCAACCTCTTCCTCTTACTTGTCTCCCTTTCTCTTTTTTTCTCTCCCCTGCCTATCCCTTCTTTTGCTTTCATTGACTTTCCATACACACACACACACACACACACACACACACAGATTCCTGCTCTGTAGGTGTCACATATTTTACAACAATATGCTTTCTTGTCTCATAGCCCAAGCTTGTCTGTGAGAAACAGCTCCTGCTGTGGTCAGAGGTTAACCTGACTGACCCCTGCAGGATAGAAATGCACAGGTGCCAGAAAATAGCCCCTTTCCTGGACTTTGGGAGACAGGTGCATGAAAGCCAGAGGGAGGGGCAGAGAAAGGAAAAAAGCAAAATACAGGAATCAAATTATGAGTAGCACTCTCTACCTGAAAGGAGTTGAAAAAGAGCTCACAGTGCATCCGGATCTCCCACCCAAGCCCAGCAAAGGAGTGGGGCAGGCACACGAACACGATGTAATGCACTCCGAAGACCAGCACCAGCACCAGCGTTGATTTGGCGAGTTTCCTGGAAGAGAATGGCAAGCCTTTTAATTAGTCAACGTAGAGTGCCTTTCCATAGAGACAACTTGCTGGAAAAAATAAAGCTTATTTAGCAGAGCTACCAGGGGCTGACGTTCCCCCATCTCTTTGGATCCACTGCTTCTGCTAGTTTTTTTTTCTCTCCCTCTTCTTCCTGTCACTTCTATACTAAATCAGGTAGTTTATTCTCACTTTCCATGATTACTATCCCCTAAGTCTCTTTAATCTCATTTCCACTCTTCTTGCTTAATGGATATTATTTTCATAAAATTGTAAAATGCCTTTTTCTTTTTCTGTCCTAAGTCTTCTTTAACTTCTATGTTTGAGACTTAAAGAGGTACCACTTCCATCCTCAATAACTGTCTTTACTTTCACAGGCAGCATTTTGGCTTGTTCTGTTCATTTTAGAACCAGCTACTCCCTGGTCTCTTCTTACACTTGGATCTTCATTTATCATTTCATATTTTCTTATGAGCTACATGTGGTCAATACCTCTTGCCTTCCCTAAATATTCTCTGTCAAATACTCTATCTCAAATTATCTATAGTTGTAGGTTTGTTTGTTTGTTTACAAACTAAGCAATGTGGCTTTATTTCCTTTAACTGCTTCTTCATACACATTTTCTTGTGTATTTAGAGGAATTCCAGTTTCCAACATAATGGATTGACGCTAACATGGCCCCTAATGATTCCCAACCTTCTAGTATTTACATCCTTGTTAATCCTCTCCGCTTGAGTGTGGGCAGGACTTGGGACTTACTTCTAACCAATCAGTTATGGCCAAGATGGTGGGATGCCACTTCTGTGACTATGTTGCATGAGAGTGTAACATACATTTTAGTAGCAGACTCTCTCCCTTGTTTGATTCAGTGAAGCAAGTTGTGAGCTGCTCTATTGAGAGGCCCATGTGGCAAGGAGAGGTGGCATCTGACCAACCCAGCAAGAACATAAATCCTGTCAACAATCACGTGAACTTAAGAGTGGATTTTTCCCCAGCCCAACCGACATCCCAATTACATCCTTGTAAAGAGACCCAGAAGCTGAGGACCCAGCTAAGCCACGCCCAGATTTCTGACAAACAGAAACCATGAAATAGCCAGTGTGTTGTTTTAAAGCCACTAAGTTTGTGGTAATTCATTTTGCAGTAATAAAGAGCTAGTCTATGACCCAAGCACATCATTTTCTAGTTAGGTTTTTTTTTTTTTTGCATTTTTTATCCGAGAAACAGCCAAATCAGGCTTCTTCTTTATTTCTCAAGTATCCCTCTTTTTCTAAGAATCATTAATGCCCCAGTAATCTCAAACGATTGTAAGCTTCTTCCTTTCCTCACTAGTCTTTCCTTCAGTTTCTTTCTTCCTTTCTCCCTCCCTCCCTCTCTCCCTCTCTTTCCCTTTTTCTTTCTTTCTTTCTTTCTTTCTTTCTTTCTTTTTCTTTCCTTCTCTCTCTCTCTCTCTTTCTTTCTTTCCCTACTTAGTTAGTTTTTTTTTTTTTTTTAAATAAGCTGTCTATTCTGTCTCGGTTTAAAGATAATCCACTCTTTGTTCTCTCCAGAGTTTCTCAAATCTCTGGAGCAACTTTCTACGGAAAGTATAATTTCACATCATTCGGAAATTCTAGAAATTAGTAGCTTTTATTCAGAACTATAGAAATAAGTAGCTTTTATTCAGAATGAGAGAAATAAGTAGCCTTGATTCAGAACTAGAGAAATAATTAGCTTTCAAACACCACTGCACTTTTCCATTTTATGAAGAATGAAAGGCTACTTACATTTTCCATTTTTCATCATCCTTTGACCTTTGTCTTCACCAATGGAATGTGACATGAGACAAGCTATTCTAGTATAGCACAGACCCTTCACTGTAAACACAGGCATGATTTTAATACTACCACTTGCAGCATATTGAAAATAACTGGAGCTAGCAGCTGATAGTTTGTTCATACTGTGCATCCTATTCTAGACTTCAGTCCATCTGTATCTGTACTCTTTTCTGCCTGACAGTAAATGCTGCCTACACAGTGCACGGGAATGATTCCACAAAGGACTTAGAGCACGTTTGTGAGAGAAGATTGAAATGTTGACTATGATTTCTTCCTTTCTGTGTCTGCGATAGCATTTCATGACAATGTGAGGCAGAAATAAATAGATTCTTATTTGGGGATTACAAAAACTAATCCACATGCACCTGACTAGTGGTGCATATGTTCAGGTGGATAGAAGCCACTTACAAAATGATTCAGAACTTCCAAAATGATCATTGGGAGAAATGGACACATTCTTAAGATAGTTTGATAATGATTATAAATACTTAATTTGTCCTTTTCTTCAGCAAAGACGGAATAATAGACCTCCTTCAATCAGTACATTTGAAAGTTCTTAAAAATCAATATTTGAGGGCTTCCCTGGTGGCGCAGTGGGTGAGAGTCTGCCTGCCGATGCAGGGGACACGGGTTCGAGCCCTGGTCTGGAAGGATCCCATATGCCGCGGAGCAACTGGGCCCGTGAGCCACAACTGCTGAGCCTGCACGTCTGGAGCCTGTGCTCCGCAACAAGAGAGGCCGCGATAGTGAGAGGCCCGCGCACTGCAATGAGGAGTGGCCCCCGCTCGCCGCAACTAGAGAAAGCCCTCGCACAGAAACGAACACCCAACACAGCTAAAAGTAAATAAATAAATAAATTTATATTTTAAAATATCAATATTTGGGAGGTGCCAATTTGATGAGAAGATTGGAAACAATATAGCAAATACACTTTCTTGATTTTTTTTCAGTTATGACATTATTTTAAGAAGGCAAGTGAAATTGTCTGCCAAGATCATCAACAAGAGATTACATAGTTACATAGGTTACATAGTTAATGGTAAAATCCCCGCTGCTAAGAACAGATTTTTTAAAAATATATTTAGAATTTAAGCATATTGGGAAGGTTTGTTGTTATTTATATTTTCCTAAAATATATATACTATTCTGATAAATAGCACAAGCACAATTAAACCAAACGAAAATACACATTCACAATTTAGTCTCTTAGAGACAGTTCAGATCAACTGATATCTGTCCTTTACTCTAAATAGTAACCAAAATATTTCCTCTGATGGATGTCTGTCCTGGAATTACCTGTATTGTTTTCTTGTGTCATGCCCAACCACATTCGTCTCCCAAATTTTGGTAGCCAGAACTCTAACGGTATTCAGAAACAGAATAAAATTCAGCTGAAAGAGAAAATAATATTAAAAAGAATTATTAAGTTAGTCTTCAAGTTGTTTGTAAAAATTTACATAAATTGCACTTATTTGTATTCAAAGACTGAACATCACCCATTCTGTAAATGTGAATGAGGAAATCTGAGGTAAGATATTGGAAAGATAGGTATTCTTGATTTGCCCTCATGAAAACACAAAGAGATAAAATTTCAACAGCACTAGAAACTAGAAATACCAGAGGATAATCTGCCAGAATCCATGGGGAATTTCCAAACCAAAGTTCAGAAGAACTTCTGTGGCAGACTTGCTGGATAAAGGATAATAGTTATTATACAAATGTAATTGACAGCCCTTTTTGAAATGAATTCCCAGCTTCTGTATCTATTTTAGGGAGAAGAATAATAGGGTTGCTTTGGAGATGATGTCTCTCTTATGATGTATGAAAAGCACTGGGTGAAGTATACAAGGTTAAAAAAAAAAAGCCAGGTAAGATGCTGTATAAGAAAAAGTCTCAGTGTAGGCAATTAAATTGAGGTGTGGGCACCACCAGACAATCACGTTCTGGCTTTAAAAAGGGGAAGGGAGGGCTTCCCTGGTGGCGCAGTTGTTGAGAGTCCACCTGCTGATGCAGGGGACACGGGTTCGTGCCCTGGTCCAGGAGGATCCCACATGCCACGGAGCGGCTGAGCCCGTGAGCCATGGCCACTAAGCCTGCGCGTCTGGAGCCTGTGCTCTGCAACGGGAGAGGCCACAACAGTGAGAGGCCCGCGTACCACAAACAAACAAAGAAAAAATAAAGGAGGGGGAGGGAAGGGAAAGTATTGGTGGGATAAGACATTTTATGTCCAAGGGCCTCAAGGATTAGTGAAGAGGTCCAAAATGAAGAGGAAGAAAAGATCTCCAGGTCAGGGGTCATAAGGAGGTAGAAGCCCAAACCCCTTAATTCAGGGAGATGTCTACAGTCCAGGAAACGCTAGTACTTAGGAATAATGGAATTGTGGATTGCCAAGAGTGGGTTTCTGTTAATGCCAGAGCAACAGCTAGAAGAGAGGACCCATCAACTCTGCATTCCTCGGGATAAATTATCCTGTAGAGTCTCCAATCATTTCTGGAATTTGGAGAATTCTGGTATTGGGTGATTCATGTGCCCCACTACCCAATCTAGTTGATTATCTGCATCAGCCCTGAATTCCTACCGCCTTCTTGGCCATCCTACCACTGACTACCCCATAGGCAACTCTCACCAATTTCACAGCCTCCTACAAGAACTGGGGGCTGGTTTTCAATAAGTGGTGCCGGGAAAACTGGACAGCTACATGTAAAGGAATGAAATTAGAACACTCCCTAACACCATACAGAAAAATAAACCCAAAATGGATTAAAGACCTAAATGTAAGGCCAGACACTAAAAATCTCTTAGAGGAAAACATAGGAAGAACACTCTATGACATAAATCACAGCAAGATCCTTTTTGACCCACCTCCTAAAGAAATGGAAATAAAAACCAAAATAAACAAATGGGACCTAATGAAACATAAAAGCTTTTGCACAGCAAAGGAAACCATAAAAAAGATGAAAAGACTACCCTCAGAATCAGATAAAATATTTGCAAATGAAGCAACTGACAAAGGATTAACCTCCAAAATATACAAGTAGCTCATGCAGCTCAATATCAGAAAAACAAACAACCCAATCCAAAAATGGGCAGAAGAGCTAACTAGACATTTCTCCAAAGAGGATGTACAGATTGCCAACAAACACATGAAAGAATGCTCAACAGCACTAATCATTAGAGAAATGCAAATCAAAACTACAATGACACATCACTTCACACTGGTCAGAATAGCCATCATCAAAAAAATCTACAAACAATAAATGCTGGAGAGGGTGTGGAGAAAAGGGAACTCTCTTGCACTGTTGGTGGGAATGTAAATTGATACAGCCACTATGGAGAACAGTATGGAGGTTCCTTTAAAAACTAAAAATAGAACTACCATATGACCCAGCAATCCCACTATTGGGCATATACCCTGAGAAAACCATAATTCAAAAAGAGTCATGTACCACAATGTTCATTGCAGCACTATTTACAATAGCCAGGACATGGAAGCAACCTAGGTGTCCATCAACAGATGAATGGATAAAGACAATGTGGCACATATATACAATGGAATATTACTCAGCCATAAACAGAAACGAAATTGAGTTATTTGTAGTGAGGTGGATGTACCTAGAGATTGTCATACAGAGTGAAGTAAGTCAGAAAGAGAAACACAAATACTGTATGCTAACACATATATGTGGAATCTAAAAAAAAAAAAAAAGAAGAAAATGGTTCTGACGAACATAGGGGCAGGACAGGAATAAAGATGCAGACGTAGAGAATGGACTTGAGGACACGAGGAGGAGGAAGGGTAAGCTGGGACGAAGTGAGAGAGTGGCAGTGACATATATACACTACCAGATGTAAAACAGATAGCTAGTGGGAAGCAGCCGCAAAGCACAGGGAGATCAGCTCGGTGCTTTGTAACTACATAGAGGGGTAGATAGGGAGTGTGGGAGGGAGACGCAAGAGGGAGGGGATATGGGGATATATGTATATATATAGCTGATTCAGTTTGTTAAACAGCAGAAACTAACACAACAATATAAAGCAATTATATTCCAATAAAGACTAAAAAAAAAATAATAACTGGGGGCTGGGTCTTGAGACCCATACCCTAGAGGAAGGACAGAGCTGTGCTGTGAAATTGTGGAAGAAGGATGTTTTCAGGCTAATAAGAGCTACTAGTTATTGAACACTGTCTAGTTTAAACGTTCACATAAATATGATATAGGAATTTTTATTATTCCCATTTATTATGAATGAAGAAACTCTAGCTCAAAGAGATTAACTGATTTGACCTAGACTACCCAGCTATCAGCTGGAATTTGAATCAGGCCTATGTGAGTCTGTATTGTGAATTCTTAACCACTACCTTTATTTTTTAATTAAATTTAACTTTTTATTTATTGAGGTAAGATTGGTTTAACACATTATATGTTTCATGTGTACAAGATTTAGACTTCTGTATATACTACATCATGCTCACTACCAAAAGGTAGTTTCTATCCATCCCCTTTACCCATTTCATCCTCCTCACACCTTTCCCTTCTGGTAAACACTACTGTGTTCTCTGCATCTAGGTGTTTGTTTTTATTTGGTTTGTTCATTTATTTTGTTTTGGGGGGGATATTGTATTTGTTTTTATATTCCACATGTAAGTGAAACCATACAATATTTGTCTTTCTGACTTATTTCAGTTAGCATAATACCCTCAAGGTCCATCAATGTTGTCACAAATGACAAGATTTCTTCTTTTTATGGCTGAGTAGTATTTCATTGTGTCTGAATAGATAGACAGATAGATAGACAGACAGATAGATAGATAGATAGATAGATAGATAGATACAGATATAGATAGATAGATACAGATATAGATACGGATATCACATCTTCTATACCCATTCAATGGGCACTTAGGTTATCTCCATATCTTGGCTATTGTAAAAAGTGCTGTGATGAGGCACTTAGGTTATCTCCATATCTTGGCTATTGTAAAAAGTGCTGTGATGAATATAGGGGTGCATATACTTCAAATTAGTGTCTTTGCATTCTTCATATAAATACCTAGAAGTGGAATAGCTAGGTCATATGGTAGTTCTGTTCTTAATTTTCTGAGGAATCTCTATACTGTTTTCCATAGTAGCTACACCAATTCACATTCCCACCAACAATATGTAGAGCTCTCTTTTCTCCACATCCTCTCCAACACTCGTTATTTCTCATTTTTCTTGATAATAGCCATTCCAATGGGCATGGAATGATATCTCATTGTGGTTTTAATTTGCATTTACCAAATAATTAGTGACATTGGACATCTTTTTGTGTGCTCGTTTGCCATCTGTATGTCTATTCAGCTCCTCTACCCTACTTTTGTTTTTGAGTTGTGTGAGTTCTTTATATATTTTGGATATTAATCCCATTATTGGGTATATGATTTGCAAATATCTTCTCCCATTTGGTAGGTTGTCTTTTTTATTGTTGATAGTTTCCTTTGCTATACAGAAGCTTTTTAGTTTGCTGTAGCCCCATTTGTTTATTTTTGCTTTTGTTTCCCTTGCCTGAGGACACATATTCAGAAAGATATTGCTAAGACCAATGCCAAAGAGTATATTGCATATGTTTTCTTCTAAGAGTTTGTGGTTTAAGGTCTTACATTTAAGTCTAATCCATTTCGAGTTGATTTTTGCGTGTTGTGTGAGATAGTGGTCCACTTTCATTCTTTTGCATGTGGCTGTTCAGTTTTCCCAACACCATTTATTGAAGAGACCATCCTTTCTCCATTGTATATTCTTTGCCCCTTTGTTTTAAATTAATTGTCCATATATGTGTGGTTTTATTGCTAGTCTCTCAATTCTGTTCCATTTATCTGTGTGACTCTTTTTCTGCCAATGCCATGCTGTTTTGATTACTATAGCTTTGAAATACAGTTTGAAATGAGGGAGTGTGACATCACCAGCTTTGTTCTTTTCTCTTGGGATTTCTTTGGCTATTCAAGGGTCTTTTGTGGCTCTATACAAATATTTGGATTTTTATATTCTAGTTCTTTGAACAATGTCCTTGGGATTTTGATGGGGATTGCATGGAATATGTATATTGCTTTAGGTAATGTAGACATTTTAACAATGTTACTTCTTCCAATCCATGAGCATAGAACATCTTTCCATTTCTTTGCATAGCCTTCAGTTTCTTTCAGGCTGTCTTATAGTTTTCAGTGTACATGTTTTTCACCTCCTTGGTTAAATTTATTCCTAGGTATTTTATTCTTCTTGTTGCAATTGTAAATGGGATTGTTTTCTTAATTTCTCTTTCTGCTAGTCCATTGTTAGTGTATAGAAATGCAACAGATTTTTGTATGTTGATTTGTATCCCGCAACTGTACTGAATTTATTAGTTCTAACAGGGTTTTTTGTGGAGTCTTCAGGGGGTTTTATATATAAAATCATGTCATCTGCAAGTAGCATCAGTTTGACTTCTTCTTTTTTAATTTGGATGCATTTTATTTCTTTTTCTTGCCTAATTGCTCTGACTAGGACTTCCAATACTATGTTGAATAAAAGTGGTAAGAGTGAGCATCCTTGTCTTGCTCCTGATCTTAGATAGCTTCCAGTTCTTCCCTGTTGAATGTGTTAGCTGGGATTATGATGTTGTCATATATGGTCTTTATTATGTTGAGGTATGTTCCTTTTATACTCATTTTATTGAGATTTTTTATCATAAATTGGTGTTGAATCTTGTGAGTTGCTTTTTCTGCATCTACTGAGATGATCATATGATTTTTATCTTTTATTTTGTTAATGTAGTGTATCATGATTGATTTGCAGCCATTGAATCACCCTTGAATCCCTGGAATAAATCTTGCTTGATTATAAGATATGATAATCTTAATGTACTATTGTATTCAGCTTGCTCATACTTTGTTGAGGATTTTTGCATCTATGTTCATCAAAGATATTGGCGTGTAAGTTTTGTTTTTGTGTGTTGTCCTTGGTGTCAGGGTAAGGTTGTCCTCATAAAATGAGTTAGAAAGCATTCTCTCCTCTTCAATATTTTCAAGAGCTTGAGAAGGATAGGTAATAAATCTTCTGAGTGTTCACTAGATTTCACCTGTGAAACGATCTGGTTCTGGACTTTTGATTTTGGGGAGGATTTGATTACTGTTCCAACCTCCTTACTAGTGATCAGTCTATTACAATTTTTCTATTTATTCATGATTCAGCCTTGGAAGGTTGTATAATTCTAAAAATTTGTCCATTTATTCTATATTGTCCAATTTGTTGGCATATACCTGTTCATAATATTCTATTTTAATCCTTTGCATTTCTGTGATATCTATTATTATTTCTTCTCTTTCATTTGTGATTTTATTTATCAGAGCCTTCTCTCTTTTTTTAAGTGAATCTAGCTAAAGATTTATTAATTTTTTTAACCTTTTCAAAGAAACAGCTCTTAGTTTCATTAATCTCTTCTATTATCTTTTTAGTTTCTATTCATTCTTTCCACTCTAATGTTTATTATCTCCTTCCTTCTGCTGAATTTGGGCTTCATTTGTTTTTCTTTTCTAGTTCCTTTAGATGTAATGTTAGATTGTTTATATGAGATTTTTCTTGTTTCTTGAGGTAGGCCTGTATTGCTATAAACGTCCCTCTTTGTACCTCTTTTGCTGCATCTCATGGATTTTGGCATGTTGTATTTTCACTTTCATTTGTCTTAAGGTATTTTTTAATTTCTACTTTGATTTCTTCTTTGACTCAATATTTGTTCAGTTGCATGTTGTTTAGTCTCCACATATTTATGATTTTTCCAGCTTTCTTCTTGTAGTTGATTTCTAGTTTCATCAGAAAAGATGCTGTTATTTTTTCAATCTTCTTAAATTTATTGAGACTGGTTTTGGGTCCCAACTTTTGGTCTGTCCTTGAAAATGTTCCCTGTGCACTTGAGAAGAATGTGTATTCTGCTACATTTGGGTGGAATGTTCTGTATAAATCTATTAAGTCTACCTGATCTAATGGTTTATGGCTGCTGTTTTGCTTGTTAAGTTTCTGTCTGGATGATCTCTCCATTGATGTAAGTGGGGTGTTAAAGTCCCCAACTATCACTGTGTTGCTGTCAATTTTTTCCTTTTGGTCTGTTAATTTCTTTATATATTTTGGTGATCATATGTTCGGTGCATGTTGGTGTTGTCCCCCTTATCATTATATAATGTCCATCTTTGTCTCTTGTTACCTCTTTTGGCTGGAAATCTATTTTTTCTGCTATGAGTATGGCTACATCCGCTTTCTCTTGGCTGCCATTTACTTGGAGTATCATCTTCCATCCCTTCGCTAAAGTCTATGTTTGTCTTTAAAGCTGACATAAGTCTCCTGGAGACAGCATTTCATTGGGTCATGTTTTTTTAATCCATCCGGCCACTTTGTGTTTTTTGATTGGTTAATTGAATCCATTTTCATTTTGGGTGATTATTGATAAATGAGGACTTAGCACTGCCATTTTATCTTTTATTTTCTAGTTGCTCTATATCTCCATTATTTCTTTTTCCTTGTGTTTCTGACTGCCATTTTAGTTTGGTGGTTTCCTATGATATTTTCTCAGTTTCCTCTTTTTTATGTTTCATGTCTCTGCTCTAGATTTATGCTTTCTGTTTACCATAATGTTTGTTTAAAATTCTCATAAAGTTGTTATTTTTCTGCTGATAGCATCTTATCTTCATTTGACTACATGACTTCTGTATTTTCCTCTTCCATTTTTATGTTTCTGTCATCTCAAATTATCCCTTTATGTGTTGTGAGTTTGTGACCAACTTGAAATAGCTATAGTTGTTTTTACTTTTTTTTCCCCCTTTAACCTCTGTGTTATTCTGATATAGGGTTGCAATTTTCTTTTTTTCTTTTTTTTTTTTTTTTTGCAGTATGTGGGCCTCTCACTGCTGTGGCCTCTCCCGTTGCGGAGCACAGGCTCCGGATGCGCAGGCCCAGCGGCCATGGCTCACGGGCCCAGCCACTCCGCGGCATATGGGATCCTCCCAGACCGGGGCACGAACCCGCATCCCCTGCATCGGCAGGCGGACTCTTAACCACTTGCGCCACCAGGGAGGCCCAGCAATTTTCTGATTCTATTGATCACCTTACTCAAAGTTTTGCACACTTTTACCTTTTCGTTTAGGAAAACAGCTCCTTTCAACATTTCTTACAAGGCAAATCTGGTACTAATGCACTCCCTCAGCTTTTGTTTGTCTGAGAAATTTTATTTCTCCTTCATATCTAAATGATAACTTTGCCAGTAGAGTATTTCTGGCTGTTACTTTTTATCTTTCAATATTTTGAGTACATCATTCCACTCTCTCTTGGCTTGTAGAGTTTATGCTGAGAAATCTGCTGATAGCCTAACTGGGGTTGATTTGTAGGTTACCATTTTTCCCCTGGCTGCCTTTAAAATTCTTTCTTTGTCATTTATTTTGACAGCTTTAATATAATGTGTTGTGGAGAAGGTTTTTTCACATTGAAGTAATTAGTTGTTCTCCCAGCTTCATGGACTTCTATATCCAGTTCCTGCCTCAGGTTTGGAAAATTCTCTGCTCTTATTTCTTTAAATAAACTTTCTCCTCCCTTCTTCCACTCTTCTCCTTCTGGGATACCCATTAACATAATGCTGCTCTTCCTAATAAAGTCAAATAGTTCTCAAAGAATGTCTTCTTTTTTTAAGATTTTGATTCTCTCTTCCCTTCTATCCGTATCACTTCTAGATTCCTATCTTCAAGCTCACTAGTCTCTCTTCCATATCATCTGCTCTATTTCTAGTGCTTTCTTCATCTCATTTATTGAGTCCTTCATGTCCAGAGTTTCTCTTTGTTTCTTTTTTAGAGTTTCAGTCTCTTTGGCAAAACATTCCTTCTATTCATCAATTTTATTCCTGAGCTTATTGAACTGCCTTTCTGTATTTTCCTTTAGTTCACTGAGTTTCTTTATGACAGCTATTTTGAATTCTCTATCAGTAAGATTGCAATATTCTGTGGCTCTAAGTTTGGTTTTTGGAGAACTGTCGCTTTCTTTTTGTGATACAGTGTTACCATGGTTCTTCAGTGAGCTTGATGAGTTGTTCTTCTGCCAGCACATTGGAAGTAGAGAACACCTTTCTTCTTTAGGTAAAGCTTTTTTAAAAAAAAAAAAAAAAAAAAACTTGATTCAAAAGATTCAACAGATTAGTAACTAGAGGCCTCTCTTGTTTTCTAGTAGGGGTGATATAGCACAAGTTTTTGGTCTCTTACCTGAGCTGCTTCTGGTTATATTTGAGCATCAGCATTTTCCACTCTCCACTACCTCTGTCAGAGGTGTCATCCATTGCCCTGGTTGTCGCTGCTTGTGCCTCTGGGGTCATTAATGCATTGCTGCTGCTGGCATCACTACCTGGGACATTGGATTGGTGGGTACTTCTGCTATGTCCAGAGGCTCAGTCTCCACTACCACCCCCACGGGGTGGAGAGGGTTGGTAGCCAGGGTCCCAGGTGTCCTTACCATGTCCAGGGTTGTCAGGCTCATAGGCACTGCCACTGTGGATAGGGTCAGGCAGGGGGAGCCAGAGTAATAGGCATCTCCATAACTGGAAGGACAGGGTCATAGGCCCACTGTCACTGTTGCCTGGATCTTTTTGGCCAGGGGCAGCACTTTGGCTGGAAGGCTGGAGTCATATGTTCTGCTACCCCTGATATTACCAGGTTCTCTGGGGCTGCAGGCTCAGTTACCATGGCTGAGGGTCCAGGATCACAGGCACCACTTCTGCTGTTCTGCCTGGTTCTGTCTCTTCTATGTGTTTCAGCCCACCCACATTTAGATGTGTGGAATTCTCTGATGTCCTGCTGTGTTGAGCAAAGTCACCTTTGTTGAGTTATGGATGTTTTTACTGGTTGTAGATTGAAGGGGAAAGGCAAAGAGAGTGCCACACACTGCCATGATGCTGATGTCACTCTTAACCACTATCTTATACTTTCTTTTCAGGAGGATAAAAAGATGCAAAACATGAGAGTTGAGGATTTTCATTCATCCTCACCCACTACAACACCTGATTCATGTCCACATAATCTTTTTCAATAAGAAGGTGAGAAACTACTACTTGTCTATCACATGAGTGCTACTTTCTGAATGGCCAAACTTATTTCATGCTTCATTAATTCTTCTCTCCCTAAGACTATCCTCCCTAGCAATACAAATGCAGCTGGGAGTGAAAATAGTGGGGAGTGATGCTGTGTAACTACTGTGTGAAGGACCAAGTGCTAGGAGCTGAAGCTGGCAGTGTTGTGGAAGCAATGTTAGCTGGGTATTGTCATTTGCCATTCCTTATTCCTGGAAAAAATAAAGAATTACAAATGGCTTCAGATGGGCCAAACTTAAACTCTGTCCATATTAAAATGCCCATGGCCAGAGACTCTGTACTCAAGTCGGTAGACCATACTAAGTAAATACTGCAAACTCTCAGAAACTTATTAAAGAAGACACACACCAATCAGTCCATTGGTTTTATAATTCAAAGGACAGCAAAGTGGATTATGGAAAGAATTAAGAATTAAGAAAAATAGAACTTGCTGCCTTAAAAGATAGGTAAACAAAATACACACACACACATGCACACACACATATTGATACACGCAGTAACAGTTGAATGAATTTCCAAAAAATCATTATAAATAATTTAGGAAAGCATAGAATATAGGTTAATTAGAAACTAACTTATTTACTACTTACTTACTATTCTAAGTGTTTTAGGTGAATTGATGCTTAGTCTTCACGGCAGCTCTATGAGATAGGCATATTGCCCCCATTTTACAAATGAGGAATCTGAGTCACAGCTTACACAAACTATGCATGATCACACAGCCAGCAAGTGGCAGAGCCCTAATGAGTCCCATGCAGCCTGGATGCATAGCATGGACTCTTAACCACTGCACCATGCTGCCCATAAAATAGAGTTGAGTTAATAGCAGATTGAGATGGAGACAGAAATTTTTTAAAGAGCAGGATGGATTAAGAAAAGATTGTAAAGAATCTAACTTATAGCCCAGTTTTAAAGTCAGTATTAGAAACCTAAGCATTAGGTCTAACAGAGCAGGAAAATGGATTTAGCAATTTAGAAGACACTTGAAGAATCTTCCTTAATGAAAGGATGAAGAACAAAGACTTCTGTGATGAGGGATAGATGCTTACATGGAGAGCACGGAATTCAGAGTCATTATGAAGATTATTTATCTTTCTGAAGGAAATGATAAATAGAACAAATCAATAAAGACATAAAAGAAAAAATCCTGCTCTAAAGAAAGATCCAAGTCTGCAGAAGGAAAAATGACTCTATATATGGGGAAATGGAATGAAAAAGAACAACACATTCTGGTGAGATTTTTAAAATTTTTTTAAATGAAATATCATTCAGAGAGAAAAAAATCATTTAGAGAGTCCTTGCATATCTCAAATAATCTTCTTGGAGGGAAAATTTTGCTTAAAGCTGTTAATAAGCCAGTAGCACATAGACTAAATTTTATGCAAATGTGGTTTTAAAATAATGCAGATATAAGCATTAGAGTCTCTCTCAATTAAATTTTTAAAGATTTATTCAAAGTGAACCACAGATGAGTTTCAAAGTCAAAATTTCAGCCATGAAACCTCTGGCTCCTCAGGCCATCTCAGAGACTGCTCCTAGAATCACCTCTGCCTGGATCATTCTCCCTACTCCCTCCACTCTCTCACCCTTACTAGGACAGCTCATTCTCAGGCTTTAAGCTGAATGTCACTTCTCAAAAGCTATTCCCCACACCCCAGCCCCACCACAGAACTCGTCACATTTTAATTTCTGTCTCACCCACTATACTTAAGTTTAAGGAGAAATTGATGCCTGTTCCCCCCCATCTCATCCCCATTGCCTCACACAGCACCTGCCATGTTCTTGGTGTTTAATCAAGATTTGTTAAATGAGTGAATGAATAAATGAGTGAATGAAACGTGCACTCTCTAAACCCTACTTATATTGAGGTAAATCAGCATATCCTCCTTCAATGTAGAATTTTCACTTCTAGGTATCTATCACAAAAGACATAAGTAGAGAAAGAACTCAAAATTTATGTACAACAAATTCCACTGTTATAAAATATCTTTAAAACTATCTATTTACACTTAAAATTTTCATCAATGACTTTGGATACACGATGGGAAAGATTTGCTATCTCCCCTTTCCTGATATTTCCTCCCAGGGAAGGTAGGTCAACTGATGTGCACTTCTGTTCTCCCTACTCCCCCTTACTGTCTCCAACCCTGGAGAAGATGGATTGAAGTACTTGGTGAGTGAATATGGGACAAATACTGAGTTTGCTTAACTCAGCTCATCCTTCTTTTCTTTGGGAGCTTGCAGTGAGCAGACTTTCTCTGCAGCATCTCCAGGCTTAGAAGCCTGCCCCTCAGCAATCTGTGCCTGGGTGGGCAGATCCTGCCTAATTATGGGGTTCTTCAACTGGCCCACTTGGCTAACAGACCAAAGATCACACCTTCCAACACAGACTCTAACAGCTATAAGGGTTTTGCTTTGTTTCTCTCTCTCCTCCTTTGTTTTATATCTCAACTTATTTAGAATCTGAGCAGTAAAGAGGGATGCTATGTATTAGCTGCCCTCAGAGATTCTCTGAATACATCACATCTCACCCCATATATTGGTTTCTTTTTCAATATCATGAACATGAGACACATTTTTGCTTTGTTTATATGTGTATCAATTCTAAATGTTGAACATTTAAATAATAGATAATAAACTCCTTAATCTATATCAGCTACTATAATTTGATTATCTGTATAATAGATATGAAGACAAAATATGTAGTTCACTTCTTATCCGTTGGAATTCAACTTATAACTTAGGGGTAAATGTTAGAGCTTTAATTTCACTCAAGGTTCTATAGCTGACTGATTTAGAAGAGGAAAGAGATTATGGAGCAGAGATTTTCCTCTGGGTAAAAAAAAAATTTTGTATTTGCAATTCCATCAAAGATCAGAGATTAAATTTTATACATTTTACTTAAAACTTCTCCCTTACCAGTCAGCCCTCTCATGCTCCCTTCTTGTGCTTCATGATCGAGCCTCCTTTAATAACAACTGGGCGGAAATGAATCACTGACTCAACAGCAGCTGAGAAGCTTATGTTCTGTTTGTCCCCTTCTTTTCATATTTTATAAAGTGCACTGGATATGAATTTTTAAACATATTGCTTTAGAATTTTTCTTAAAGGAATTTATTAGAAGTACCATCTTATTCCATCTGCCAGAATTTCCTGAGATATCCTTTGACAGGTACATGGAACAAAACATATATAAGAAAAAAATTGAAAGTCTGGAGCTCTCCATTTAATGCACTCTGAGTAGCATGCAGTCTCCTCAAGGGCCACTACTTAGTTAGTCATTCAAATTAGACCGTTATTCATAGAATGAGCAAGCCCATGACAAATACCACAAACTACCTGTTGACCGCAGACATTAGTCCTTAGCTTGGGTACACAGTGGTGCTGTAAGCCATGGTAGACATCTAAAAACAAGCAAATATACCAATAACAAGGAAGAAAGAAAGAAAGAAAGAGATAGAGAGAGAGAGAGAGAGAGAGAGAAAGAATGAATGAACGAAAGAAAGAAAAAGGAAGGAAGGAAGGCAGAGAAAGAAAGAAACAAAGAAAGAAAGAAAGAAAGAAAAAGAAGGAAGGAAGGAAGGAAGAGAAAGAAAGAAAGAAAGAGAAGGAAGGAAAGAAAGAAAGAAAGAAGAAAGGGAGGAAGGAAAGAAGGAAGGAAGGAAGGGGGTGGGAGGAGGGAGAGGGAGGGAGGGAAGAAGGAAGGAGGGAAGGAAGGAAAAGAAAGAAAGAAAGAGAAAGGAAGGAAGGAAGGGAGGGAGGAAGGGAGAGGAGGGGAGGGGAGAGGGAAGGAGGGACGGACTATTGCCCTGTATTTTCCTAAAATCCATCAACATATATAAAGCAAACTATAAACTCTCACAGTTATCAGTTCTCTGTAGGGTTCTTTAAAGCTCAAAAATCTCTGCAATAGCGTTGCCAGATTAACATCAGGCAAGAGTCCCCCAGAATGCTTCCCAACATGGACATTTTTTGATTCTATGGCTTACTTTTGAGAAGCTACCAGAAAATGAACTACTGCCTATAGAAAAACAAGTACATAAATTCTAACGTCTCCGCGAGTGACTGGCCCTGATTTCCAATTTCAGTGTCTTTAATAAAAGCTTTGGGTTGGTTTAAGACTGAATCCTGGATTTTCTATTTTACCACTCCCACTGTATAAACGTTGCTTATATGTATATATTATAAGAAAAGCAACTCTGGAAGAGATTTTGACCCTCCAAGTATAAAAGGTATATTATTAAATAGTAATACATTGAAATTAGTAATTAAATTAGTAATACATTTACATTTTTATTGATGATATTTACCTTTTCTTGGTACCTTTAAAAAAATAGTTCTTACTGCACATTTGCATTTTAGTTCAGCTAAGGTGAAGCAACACATTGTACAGAGAAATATTTTGGGAGTTTGTGGTCTCTCCAAAGGAATGGATTTAGATGAATTGAAGATATGGGCTTGACTCCTATCAAAAGAAGAAAAAAACATGGATTGCTGTCACCCTGCTCATGGTCACCAACTACTGAAGCACTGATGTCCCTTTGTTGCTCACCTTAGTTTAACACTGTTTATGGTTGTTCCAATTTTAAATATTTATTTATTTATTTGGCTGTGCCGGGTCTTAGTTGTGGCACGTGGGATCTTCATTGTGGCATGCAGGGTCTTTAGTTGCAGCATGCGGGATCTTTCAGTTGTGGCATATGGGATCTAGTGCCCTCATCAGGGATCGAACCTCGGCCCTCTGCACTGGGAGAGCAAAGTCTTAACCATTGGACCACAGGGAAGTCCTGG
Organism: Mesoplodon densirostris; assembly: GCF_025265405.1. Classification (NCBI taxonomy): domain Eukaryota; kingdom Metazoa; phylum Chordata; class Mammalia; order Artiodactyla; family Ziphiidae; genus Mesoplodon; species Mesoplodon densirostris. Next base: position 28,721,345 of record NC_082668.1, read on the forward strand.
TTGTTCCAATTTTAATGCAACTCTTTAATTCCTGTATCTTTCTTTGGAAGCCTGCATCAAGAAAATGACCTCTCATATAGAAATCTGAGGACCTTTAAAATATCATAATTGATGTCAGAGTCAGTCAGATAGAATTATGTACTTAAAAGTGAATAGCCAGGGTTTCCCTGGTGGTGCAGCAGTTAATAGTCCGCCTGCCGATGCAGGGGACACGGGTTCGTGCCCCGGTCCGGGAAGATCCCACATGCTGTGGAGCGGCTGGGGCCGTGAGCCATGGCCGCTGGGCCTGCACGTCTGGAGCTTGTGCTCCGCAGCAGGAGAGGCCACAAGAGTGAGAGGCCCGCGTACCGCAAAAAAAAAAAAAAAAAAAGTGAATAGCCAGGATTTCCCTGGTGGTGCAGTGGTTAAGAATCCGCCTGCCAATGCAGGGGACATGGGTTCGGGCCCTGGTCTGGGAAGATCCCACGTGCCGTGGAGCAACTAAGTCCGTGCACCACAACTACTGAACCTGCGCTCTAGAGCCTGCGAGCCACAACTACTGAGCCCACGTGCCACAACTACTGAAGCCCGCACGTTATAGCCCGTGCTCCACAACAAGAAGCCACCACAATGAGAAGCCTGCACACCGCAACAAAGAGCAGCCCCTGCTCACTGCAACTAGAGAAAGCCCGCATGCAGCAATGAGGACCCAACGCAGCCAAAACTAAATTTAAAAAAAAAAAGTGAACAACCAATAGATCTCTTAGACAGATGTCCATACCTCCAGACTAGTTCATTTAATCCCCGTTCCTGATTTTTTCTTCCAGGGAAGGCAGCTCAATTGATGTGCATGTCTGTGCTCCTCACTCCCCCTTACTGTCTCCATACCTGGAGGGGATGGGTTGAAGTATTTGATGAGTGAATGTGGGAAGAATACTGAGTTTGCTTGACTCAGCCTATCCTTCTTCATCTTGGGAGCTTGTGGTGAACAGATTTTCTCTGCAGCATCTCCAGAGTTAGGAGCATCCTGTGCCTGGGGCACCATCCCCATAAGGCCAAAACCCAAATCTAATCAGATCACTATCCTGCTTAAAATCTTTCAATGTCTTATAATTTTAAGGAAAATTCCAATGTCCTTATAACACAGAATATGAGTCCAATCATGATTCAACCCCTATCCACTTCCAGTCTGATCTCCTGCATTTTCCACAGATGCACCCATCCTTCCAGCCACAGAAAACATGACCTGTCCATTTATACCCTTAACGTTCCTGAACACATGAAACATATGTGACTTCCCACAACCATGTGGACACTCACTGGTTACACTGGTCAGGCCTTTTGCAGTAACTCCAAATTTCATTGTCAAAGGAACTGATCTAGTTCAGTGTTTTCCAAGTGTCTTAGGGTGTCACCACCATGATTTTGGCCATATCAATATTATTCATCTACTATTATTACTTAATACCCTTCTTCAAGCAATCCACTTTTATTAAATTATTAAAATTTAAATTTCATATCATTACCATCAGTGGAAAACCAATAGAAGCTGCTACAAGCAAGAGGCAACTGTAAAAATAAATACAATGGAAACAAGTCATATGAAATTTTATCTAGACTGGGTTGCTTGTCCCCCACCTCCATCCCCCAAAGGAAGACACCACACACATTAGAAAAGTGTTAAAGACCAGTATCAAAATGAGACCTCCGCGATGTGTTCAGAAGGGTTGGAGAGGGACCAATATTCTCAATGTTAATTGATTTTACTTAATAACCTTGCATGCACTACCTAAATCAATCCTCTCATGCACCAGGGTATGTGCTCTCACCCTGGCAAACACTGGCAGAGCTTAAATTCAATTACCACAAACAGGGAAAACTGTGGGTTCTGGAACCACGCTGCCTGAACCTGACTCCGACTTCAGCACTTTCTAAATATATATACCTAAGCTAGTTACATAACTGCTCTTGGACTCAAACTAAGAATAATGAAAATACCAATCTCAAAGTTGTTTGAGGGTTAATGAAGGAAAGGTTTTGAGATAAAACATGAAGCAAAAAAACGGACCCCAAAATACTTATTCATCAAATGATAAATAGAAAGAGATTTAACTCTGTCAAGGGACAAAAGAAAAGACATTTTGGTAAAAATGAAATTGAGCAGGGACTAGAAAGACCATTTGATCACACATCAGAGGATGATGAATGAAAGGATGGAGGGATGAAGCAGACAGGATGAAGGAAACAAGTAAAGACAAATACCACAGAGTTTCTGTTTTTCTTTTCCCTAACCTGTAAATCCAAGATCTCAGATTTCTGCTAAGACCAAAGCTCTCTCCACCCCATATTACTGGCCTCTTCAAGACCATCTTGTAAATGCTCATGAGCAAGTCTGCTCAATTTTACAATCTGTATTTTTATGTCTGTGGTTTTATTTCTCTTCAGCTATTATAGTCTCTTCTGGTTGACACCAGTGAAAACGTAGGTTCTCGTGTGTCAGGGGGCAGTGTCCTGCTTGGTTGGGATTTATCACCTCTGCCAACTTCACCTTCACCACTTCTAATCCATCCTGCCCTGCCTGTGGCTTCTCCTGCTCTGTGGGCCAAGCACACTGTTCCTCCTAATGCTGTTCTGGGAGGCCTAGACTAAAACAATGCTTCATGTTCCATTGTCAATTAGGAAATATTCCTTTCATATTTTTTAAATAAATTTATTTACTTTTGGCTGCATTGGGTCTTCATTGCTGCCGCAGGCTTTCTCTAGTTGCGGTGAGCAGGGGCTACTCTTCTGTTGCAGTGTGCAGGCTTCTCATTGCAGTGGCTTCTCTTGTTGCAGAGCACGGGCTCTAGGCATGCGGGCTTCAGTAGTTGTGGCACGCGGGCTCAGTAGTTATGGTGCACGGGCTTAGTTGCTCCGCGGCATGTGGGATCTTCCCGGACCAGGGATCGAACCTGTGTCCCCTAAATTGGCAGGCACATTCTTAACTGCTGCACCACGAGGGAAGCCCATTCCTTTCATATTTTAATGCTATATAGAAGAACTTAAAATCATCTTCAAATCAACAGCAGGATGTTGAGGGTGATAATTAATTCTATTTAGAGACATTTATTTTCAGAACAAAAATTAATGTTTCGAATGACCCTAATTCTCTTAAACATAATTTTGCCACATATGAACAAAACACAGAAAACCATAGTGCTACCATTTTAGACTCTATGATTCCAAAATCAAGTTGTTCCTTCCAAATTTGTACTAAAGTCTGTGATTATCTCTGAAATTCAATCCTCTTGATATGACTTCTTCAAGTTAGAACCTATGAACGTTCATCCATACTATGAAATGCAAGACTAAAAAACAAACAAACCTTTTATTCTAAAGTTAGCATATAAAAAATTATAAATGTAGCCATAAAATTGAAAAGATTATTTTCCCATAACTTCAAGAAAAAATTTTGACATGCTTTGGAATGTAAGTGAAAAGAACATGGTCCAAAAATGCAGGTTATAGTCTTTGTTTTGTCACACTGGCTGTGCGACCTTTATCTGTGTGGGCTTTAGTTTCCTTCTCTAGAAAATAAAAAGGTTGTGTAAGATGGACTCAAAAGTTCTGTAATTATACTGGCTTTCTGCTCTTATTTCACTTCTTCCCTCTTGCCGTTTCCCAGAATATTTACTTGGTATGTATGTTTTATTTTTTCAGCAAGTGTTTATTGAGTGTCCACTCTGTGCCAGGAAAATTACAAGGCATTAGAATACAGAAGTTGAGAAAAATATGATTCTTGTTCACAAAAACCTTTCAGTTTAGTGGCCAAGATGGACATTCAACAATCAGAAGCATTATACTTGATGATGATCTTGAGAAAGAAAAACCTCATCGTGCTCTGGGGGTTATAATAGATGACCTAATTTCGATTGGGGGCAACAAGAAAGCCACAATGAAGAAGTGACATTTAAAGTGAGGAGTAGAAGGAAGCATATCCCAGCCTTCCAGGGGTACAGGGCAAAGTGAAGAATAGTCTTGAGGGGGCAGCCATGGACAAGTTCAAGGAACTGAAAGGGAAACAACGAGGCTAAGGCAAAGAGCATAAAGGGGTGCAGGCATGAGTGACAGGGTCTCCTATGGACTATCAGGGATGTTGCCTTTTATTATAAGTGCGGGATGTAAGCTCTTTATTATAAGAGCTCACCTTATTTACTGTGAGCTCACTAGGTAGGGACATTGACCCTGAAATTAGAATCTGAGCTCCACCACTTACTAGCTGAGTGACCTTGAGCAGTTTCCTCATTTAGAGTTATTGGGAAGATTAGATCAATCAATGTAAATAAAGTGTTTAAAACAGTGTCCAATGGTGGTAAGCACTTTGCTGTGTCTGTTGTTATTATTAGCATCAATCTTCCTGGCTTCAGGACACAGAAGAGCTCAGAGGAAGGAGTACTACATTCCAGGTGCTGAGACCAGGGCTCCAGGTGCATCTCTTCCCATACAGGCTGTTTCCACAGTAAAGTGAGGAAACCTTAAAAGGAATTTAGATAACCCTGAATTGTAATAAAGAAACAAAAAGGTAACTTTAAGTGAACAGAAAGGTGTTCTTGAATCTCTTTTGTGATTTTTGAGATTAAATGGATGTTGTAATATTGGAAAAATATTTAAGAATTCTTGCTTCGCATTGCTCATAATATTAGTTCTAGAAGACGAAAATGGCATCCCACCTAAGTTTCCTTCAAAATTTATTGAGTGTACCATCATTTCTGGTTCTCTTTCATCAGTGGTGAATCTTTCAGAACCTCTATAATCACCTAACTGCACTGTTTCACACTGCAATTTAGAAACCTCAGCAAATAAACTTCTCATCCACACTGGTGATGTGAGTAACTAAGATCTGTAAATAAACAACAAAGCTTTGGATAAAAATCAACTATTTCAATGGAAAATGTCCTATGATTTACTTTTTTCTCCACTGTTCTTTGCTTCAATTCCTTTTACAAGGATCCCTTGGATTTTAATAAGCCCTTCCTTTTCATCAAATGAAAACACAAACAATGTTCTTAAATTTGCCTCATTTTTATAATATTTAATTACCTCTTATTTATCAATTCAAGTACAAGGCACTGAAGACACAAAAAGTATTAAGACATGGGTTATCCCTTTAAAAAGATGGTAGTAAGAGATGGAGGAGCAAACATAATAAAGGAGGAAGAGAGAGAAAGGAAAGTTAAAGGCTTGGAAATGCAGATAAGGTTAGCATATCAGTGCATAAAAGGGAAATCAGAGTAGTAAACCCCAGTTAATTTATAAAGTTAATTATCTTCTTTAAGTTTATTGATAATCTCTCAGGGATATAGTTTATCACTAGGTTTGATGGGATGGTTTATCACTACATTAATACAGCAGCACTTCATTAAAATTAATATGAGTTTCTAAACTGAAGTCATTCATTCATTCATTTATCCACAACGCATTTTTAAAAATTTTATTGAAGTATAGTTGATTTACAATGTTGTGTTAATTTCTGCTGTATAGCAACGTGACTCAATTATACATATATCTTCTTTTTCATATTCTTATCCATTATGGTTTATCATAAGATGTTGAATATAGTTCCCTGTGCTATACAGTAGGCACCTTGTTGTTTATCCATTCTATATATACAATAGTTTGCATCTGCTAATTCCAAACTCCCAATCCTTCCCTCCCCCACCCCCTCCACCTTGGCAACCACAAGTCTGTTCTGTATATTTGTGAGTCTGTTTTTGTCTGGTAGATATGTTCATTTCTATAATCCATTTTTGAGCTTCCCCTAAGACTTAGAATCGGGTCTAATTTGATAACAGGCTGCTAAAGCAAGAGTACAAACTAGCTTCTCTAAAACTTCTGTACTTTATTTTCTCCTCTAACTATTTACATCAATGAGCTTCTGAAGTGAAGATTCCTCTTCAATCTCTTCTACTTTGCTCTCGGCATTTTTCCTATGAAATAAATAAGCTTTTACCTGACTATCTGGATAGATCTTACAAAACCTCAACCACATTAATAGCTGTCCTTCTGGATCTATCATACCAACATGCTGACACACCTTGTCCGAAAGAAAACAAAATGAGAAAAGTAAGAAACTGGAGAACAAGGAAAGACTGAAAAAATTGGTTAAAAATCAGGCTGCTACTATTTACAACAGCCAAGACATGGAAGCAACCTAAATGTCCATCAGTAGATGAATGGATAAAGAAGATGTGGTGTGTGTGTATATATATATATATATGTGTGTGTGTGTGTGTGTGTGTGTGTGTGTGCATATATGTGTGTGTGTGTATATATATATATATATATATATATACATACACACACAATGGAATACTACTCAGCCATAAAAAAGAATGAAATAATGCCATTTGCAGCAACATGGATGAACCTAGAGATTGTCATACTAAGTGAAGTAAGTCAGACAGTGAAAGACAAGTATCATAGGATATCACTTATACATGGAATCTAAAAAATGATACAAATGAAAATATTTACAAAACTGAAATAGACTCACAGGCATAGAAACGAACTTATGGTTACCAAAAGGGAAAGGTTGGGGGGGGGCATAAATTAGGAGTTTGGGATTAACATATACACACTACTATATATATAATGGATAAACAACAAGGACCTACTGTATAGCACAGGGAACTATATTCAATATCTTGTAATAAACTATAATGGAAAAGAATCTGAAAAAGAATAGATAGCTAGATAGATAGATATAGATAGATTTGTATTACTGAATTACTTTGCTGTACACCTGACACTAACACAACATTGTAAATCAACTATACTTCAATTTAAAAAATAGACAGAAAAAAATAAGGCTGCTATATTACTTTCAAATTATTTAACATTTAATATTGGGACATCAGTCCTTTTTTAAAGATGTTTATAATCTTGGGTTAATACATGAAAACCAGGAAAACACAAGGTGGTATAATTTCTTCATCAAACCACAGAGAAGCTAATACCATAAACTCTTCAGGGAAGGTCAAGAGTAACATTTCTTTTCTTTTTAAAAATTTTTTATTTTATATTGGAGCATAGTTGATTAACAATGTTGTGTTAGTTTCAGGTGCAGAGCAAAGTGATTCAGTTATACATATACACATATCTATTTTTTTAAAATTCTTTTCCCATTTAGGTTATTACAGAATGTTGAGCAGTTTGGTGAGTTTTGTTAGACACAAAGTGTGTGATTTTGTTTTCTTTTGTAACACAGACGTAAATAAAAAAAAATATGCAGGCAGATAAGTCCCATTCAATATGACTGCCAACTCTAGTCTTTTTTGGACTAGAGAGTCCAAAAGAGAATGGAATCCTCTTAACTCCTTGGGGAAAGTATGTGAAATAAAAGCTTTAGGCAATGTTTTATAATAAATCACACTATCATTTTTCTCTCTCAACAATTCCTCTGTTCTCTTGCTATTCCATCTTTGCCCCCTTCTCCTATCTATTACCAGGTGATCAGGTGGTCAGAACTTTATAAAATAATGGCTGAAAAGGGGGAAGAGCTTAAGGACCACCCCAACTGCTTGAACCTATAAATGTTCATAGATATTTTGAAGTCCCTGAATTTTCCCTACGTGTTAGCAGATTAAAGGGAGGATATGCACTTTCTTCATGGATCGCAGTGTCAGCCATGAATAAGGGTCTGATCCCCAATCCAGACTTTCCCAACAGCTATTGCTGTAATGTGAGGTTTAGGAAACAAAGTGACAGGCAAACTTCCTCTGGGTTTTAGCAGTAGTTTAATTATGCATCTTTTTCTTCTTTCTTTAAACTATACAGGTTTTTAAACTTACCCCGATAGCTGCTAAGATTGGGGCTTGATAAATCCACTTGATGTCTCCAGCACTAAGTTCCCAGCATCTGAGACATGAAAAAGAACTTCCATTAAAGAATCAGCAAAGCAAATAAGCAGTGAGATGTAACATTTTGTTTTACCAAAAATTCCAGACCCAGGTTTCTGATTAAGAAATAAGTAGACAGGAAGAAAAATCTCCTAAAATACCCAAAAGAGTAAAAAAAAAAAAAAAAAAAAGTGTAACAGTCCTGGTTTCCATACTATTAGCTACCCCTTGGGGATAAGTAAAGTATTATAAATAGTGGTTTATTATTTTTATAAAAGAGTCAAAACTATGTTTCTAGAGCCACAAAAAAATTAGTCTTCTAAATGTGGTACCACTGATTCTTTATTTGTGTTATCACTGGAAAGATCCATAACATTTAAAACTTGTTGATAGAGAAAGTCCTCTCACTTTCAAAATTTACTCTATTGGTTGTAGAACATTGACATTAGTACATTTTTATCCACAGAAATGCAACAGAAAACTGACAATCATGTAAATGATTCTTGTTGATAGGAATGTAGAAGAAAACTGAATGCAAATGATTTTTGTCCATAGAAAGGAAAATTAGCTGTGTTTGGTGGAATGTAATTGCTCAGTGATCTGTGAATATTGACCAGTTTTTACATTTACTTGTAAAATTATTTAATTGTACATATTACTAGATATAAACATGTAATTCTTTTATTTCTCCTTTGAACCAGTTACAACATCTTACTGGTTTCCTCATTAATTAGTGAGTTAAAAAATCTTGATAGGTGCTCATTTTATATTTGCATTAGATCATTTTATCTTCTATTTTAAAAAGTTAGTTTTTAACAGTGCTTAATAAAAACACTATTTGATTTACTTATTTGTTATATTTATTTTCTGCTTCCTGCTCACTCCAACTAGAATTTAAGTTTACATAGGCAGGGATCATTGTTGTTTTTGTTTTCTGTTACAAGTGCCTAGAACAGTACATAGCATGTAGGTAGTCAATAAACATTTGTTGAATTGAATTGAATTCAAAGTAAGTTAGACTCAACCTCACCCAATATGGTTTGTGGTAAAGGTCTTACACTAGAATAAATGGAGCAGAGTTAAGAAAAACTAGTTCCACTTGAAACTTTAATGTAGCACTTTAAATGGTTTTTATAAATTAAAGATACATAAATAAAAGCCTTCAGTTTCTTTCTCCTTAGACAAAACCTAGCATTGATTGTGGCAACAGTAAATGAAATTTTGTAAATAAATTTTAATGATATAATGATAATTTTTAAATTCTGGATAATAAACTTATTAAGAAAGTTATTTTTAAATTAATGAACAAATTATGGATAATAAAAAGCTATTTCAACTATTCCTTGAAGGTAAAACATTTTCAGTACACATGTAATAACAACATATTTTTAAAATATAATTTTGTATATAGGCAATACATTCTCATTTCAAAAAACAAACTATATAAAAAGATAGACATTGAGACATCTCAGTCCTCCCCATGTTCTTGTATACCTCTGACTTTGCTTTTCCCCTACAGGTAACATCTTTTATTACTTTATTGTATATGCTTTCAGTATTTCTTTATGCATATACAAACACATACAAATATTATAATCTTATTTTCCCCATCTTACAAAAATGCAATGTACACTGTGTTCTGTAACTTGCGCTTTCCTTTTAATAGTATATTTTTAATTTCTTTCCATATCAGTACCAAGAGAGCTTAGTAGCCCAGCATTCCACTGGAAGGAGGTACCACAGTTAAATCAAACAGACCCCTAGACCAAAGTGTAATTCTGGTCCAGCCGCACTGAAATCTGCAAAGTCAGTGGGCTTGAAGACTGAATAAGAATGGAAATCAAACACAGGGACATTTTATATTTGCATACACCTTACTTGTTTACACATTATGAACATTGCCCATATTATTTGTATGCATCTATTTTCCACATTGTTCAGCCAGACAAGAAAGATAAAAGTGTTACTGAGTCGTGCAAAACATCTATCACACTACGCTAAAAAGGCTTCCCACTGTAAGGAAAGTGGCACATATTGTGAGAATATAAATTGAACATTGATTCACTACGTTTTGGATTTCATAAATTTGGATTTCATAAATTTTCTTTTCAGCTTTGACATCTGGTAATATCTTCATAATCTTCTCTCTTTGCTTCAATGACATTTCATCGTGGTGTCTCCTAACACACTGGAATTCAATTACACAATTTCAGCTCTACAGAATACTTTTATCTGGAAGTAGGTCAAACCAGCTACTTCTAAAAACAGGAAAAACTTGACTGATCATTTTCAATGTCAAAGTTTCAAATTTGCCCTTTGATAAGAGGCAACTGAGGTTTCAGATATTTTAAAGAAAATGTTATAATCCTTATTTTTCATTAATTCTTCAATGTCCCAGCTCACACCATGTTTGTTAACATGGCTGAGAAACTACCCTCTGTCCAGATTTTTTAAAATAAATTTTAACACTCTAGGAAATGCAGGACTAAATGTCGTTTAAAACATAGTTCTGAATGGTAGAGCATGAAACACAGTAGCCTGTATGCTGAATGGTAAAGCATACAGACTAGAAAGTAGGATTTCCTGCAGCCAGGACTGGAAACAGGAAATGCATTGTTCCACCAGAGGAATCCAGGGAATTATATTGATTGAATACTGTATTGTCTCAACAACTCACACTCTGATAAGAGTAGATGAAGTGAAGTTCCCTGAGAGCCATGCAGATTTCCTAGGAATGATGGAGTGTATCTTTTCTTGGTCCTTTCAATTGCAAGCCCTAACTGTTCCTGCTGGCATCTCATCTCCTTTGAATGAGCAGGGAGAAGGCAATAAGATATCTTGTAAGGTGTTTTTGCTTTTGTAAGTAAAAAGAAAAACAAAATTATTCACTTTTTAAGTCATTTGTCCAATCTTAACTACCCAATTATCCTACCCTACCTTAGTCAAATAACACTTTGATAGAATTTTAGAACTGGAAGAGACTTCTTTTGTATATTCTATAGAGTTTAGAGTACCTTCTAAAACTGGGTCTTATCTGCTTATCTCTAAATGTCCAAGATACAGAGAAAATCAGAGTTCTAGCTTTGAAAGGCCAGATCAGAAAAAGATAAATCGCAACTATAAGAGACATGAGCAGGGGCCCCATCTGTCCTTTGGAGATGCTCCAAGTCTGCTCTCTCCACTTGAACTTTGTGACACGGCACTATACATAGGTCAGATGACGACGCTCAAGAAAACCCACAAAAACTTTTTAATTTAGACAAACTGAATTTCATGAGAAATCAAATCTGGCAATTATAAAATCATGCCATGAATGTGGTAATACAGTTTTATTTTCTATGCAAAATAAATATAAAATGACCCCTTAACCCAATTATCACACTCAGATCAGGGCACTATAGAATTCAAGATTTTATTCTAAGTAAGGTAGGAATAAATATTTTATGCAGAAGAGTCACATGATCTAACTTATATGTAATATTTTTACATTAATACATCTGGTTTAGAGCAATATTTAGTATCAGTTGTATTTTTTCAAAGTATTACATACCTAATGGATTTTTTCTCAAAAATGATAAACATGTATTTCTTATTTTTTCAGCAAAAAGACTTATGATTATTAATGATTTAATATCTAGTTTATGATTTTTTTAAAAAATGCAAGATAACTAAGAAAACTAATTAATTCAATATAAAATGTACTATGAATATATTTGCTTTCTTTCCTTGCTCAAGGCCTGGAATAGCTGTTGAATGGATGAATGAGTCAAAATTGCTGCAGGCTAGCTGTAGGCTTTGGAGATGTAACCTGCTATCTCTGGGTCTCATTCTATTCATCTCTCAAATGTGGGGATTGGACCAAACAATGCCTTCGGTTCTACCTTCTCTAAAATTCCGAATCTAAGTGATTTGGTTACACATCTCAGGGTAAAATTATTTAGCATTATTTAGTACCTCTTTACTGACTCAACCTCCTTCCCTCCTCTAAGAAATCAAACAGCAATGCTGCAAGTTTTCTTTGAGATTTCCAATATCGCTGTGTAAATGTAACAATAAAGATAACAATGGAGATAACTTTAACCCCAATTGTCAACAAATCCAAATGGCATAAAGAGATAAAGTAAGTAAAAATGAAAACCGGCGGGACCCTACTGGGTACAAGCCCCTCTGTGTCCCCACTTCTTGTTTGTAGAAAAAAGCTTTAGTCTCCAAGGGTTTCCCCAAGTTCCAAAGAGCAGACTCAAACAGTTACTAATTAGTGAAGTAAGAAAATGCAGAAACAAAGGAAAAGCAGTCAAGCAAGAAAAGTAATAATAGCTTGAAAAGCAGAGTCACAGGACTCCTAGTTCCTCCTGAAGGGATACAGGTAACAATCTGATGCATATCTTTGTGTTGTTCTGCAGAAACTAAGACCCCTACCCTGTGGAGGATGTTGACTACATGCTGACCACAAACATGTAGACCCTGGACTGGTTGGAACCAGAAAACTGATGATTAAGATTCCTAAAACATCACCCTGTTACCTCACCACCAACCAGGCAGAAGAATGTCCATAAGCTAACCATGCACCTGTGACCCTCACTCCTAATGTTGCCTTTAAATACCCTTGCTCCAAAGCAACAGGGAGTTCAGGTCTTTTGAGTATTAGCTGCCCATTCTTCTTGCTTTGCATCCTGCAAATAAAAGCTGTACTTTTCCTCACTACAATCCAGTGTCAGTAGATTCGCTTTGCTGCTCATCAGGTGAGTGAACCCAAAGTTCAGCCCAGTAACAATAATGCAAAGCCACAACCTAAGTGTCCATCAACAGATGAATGGATAAAGGAGATGTGGCACATATATACAATGGAATATTACTCAGCCATAAAAAGAAACGAAATTGAGTTATTTGTAGTGAGGTGGATGGACTTAGAGACTACCATACAGAGTGAAGTCAGTCAGAAAGAGAAAAACAAATACCATATGCTAACACATATATAAGGAATCTAAGAACAACAACAACAAAAAGTCATGAAGAACCTAGGGACAAGACGGGAATAAAGACACAGACCTACTAGAGAATGGACTTGAGGATATGTAGAGGGGGAAGGGTAAGCTGTGACAATGTTAGAGAGTGGCATGGACATATATACACTACCAAATGTAAAATAGATAGCTAGTGGGAAGCAGCTGCATAGCACAGGGAGATCAGCTTGGTGCTTTGTGACCACCTAGAGGGGTGGGATAGGGAGGGTGGGAGGGAGAAGCAAAGGGAGGAGATATGGGGATATATATATATATGTATAGCTGATTCACTTTGTTATGAAGCAGAAACTAACACACCATTGTAAAGAAATTATACTCCAATAAATATGTTTTTAAAAAAAAGCAAAGCCAGTAAGTTCTAGAACTGAGGGAAAGCTGATGAATGGGGAGTTCTGGAGCAAGGCTGCACCTAAAGATAATGATCTGTAGACTTCAGATTTTAGGGAACAGTGGTAGCTTCTTCGTAGAATTCAGGTGCTCACATAATGTGGCATTTTTTTCACTGCACAACTGACAAAATGATTCTGAAGAAAATAGTGACTCAAAACAAATGTTCAGGCTCAATGAAAGAAAGGAGCAAACAAAAAGGTGTTGCTGTCAGGAAAGGTACATGATCTGTGGATATTAAACTGTATTCTGTTAACAGGGAAGAATGCTCAGCATTACTACATCTATAAGTTAAAACTGTCTCTCTTTAAATCGCCTTTTCATGTATCATAAGTGTATTAGTCTGCTCGGGCTGCCATAACAATATAGTATAGACTAAGGGCTTAAACAGCAGACATTTATTTTCTCACAGTTGGAGGCTAAAGTCTGAGATGAAAATGCAAGGCACTGTCATCTTGCTGTGTGCTCATAAAACCTTTACTTCATGTGCATACACAGAGAGAAGGAGCTCCCTCGTGTCTCTTCTCATGAACACACTAATCCTATCATATCTGAGTCATACCCTTAGGATTTCATGTAACCTTAATTACCTCCTAAGGGCCGTATCTCCAAATACAGTCACACTGGGGATTAGGGCTTCCCACATATGAATATTGGGGAGACACAATTCATTCCAAGCAATAAGTTTGACCATGAAAGCAAAGAGCAGGCACTGAATGCTTCTCCATGTTCTCCTTTTCTTTCTTTGATTCACCATTACTAAAAACAGAAATAATATGAAAAAAATGAATGTTTCAGTATCCATTCATCATGTAGCACCCAAAGAGAAACAGACAAATGGGGGGCTAGTGATTCCCTAGGATGGATTCCACTTCTAATGTGCATTTGTTTTATCATTTAAGAATATTTAATTACACCATAGAAGACAAGAGAACAAATTGGGTGGATTAAACCTAGAGTTTGCATTAAATGTAGATCAGTAGTTAGTAAGTAGAGCACATGAGTGTTAAGCACAGGTACTAAATATCTGGGGCAACTGAGCACTAAATATTCATGATGCACTAAATATATAAGAGGCACGAAGTATCCTCAATATGCAGGAAGTACTCGGTAGTCTTGATGTCTTAATTCAGCCACTGATTGGTGGAACCCATGGCCACATATCCTTTGCCCAAAGAACGCAAATAAAACCCAGAGCTTCTCAGCAGGCTAAGTGGCAAGCTAGAGCCATGGCCAGGTGAACTTGCCCTTATATCTCTCTGAGACAGCAAGTGTGTGTCTCTGGCACAAGGCACCTTCTGTCTGTGGGTCCCCTTGTTGCAACCACATTTCTGGTTCTCATAGCCACACCATCAGTGGGGAATGCTGATGTGGCAGAGAGAGTGAGAGAGAGACAGAGAGGAGATATGAGCACTGCCCATCCCAGGACTCAGGTAGTGCAGTCCTTTCACCAGTGTGCATGATATCTTAAGTGTGTTAACTTACCCATCTCTTTCCCCTTGCTTCTCACTGTATGTTTCAAATTGATTTCATAAACCATGAAGTTTATGACCATCCTAATCGGGTCTGTGAGTCTTTCTGTCCCATGACTCTGGGATGGATAGCTTGCTGGTAATGTATCAGAGGCTACAAGGTAATTTCCCACATAATATCCCTAAAGGGTAATGTCATCTAGAACAGCAGCAAGTCTTGAGAAAATCCCAGGCTCTTGCTTTACCTCCTTTTGTTTCCACTCACCTTGCATCAGCCAGAGTTGCTCGTGCCACAGCCCAGGCTGTAACAAATGCCGCCGGGAACCCTGCAATCAGAAAAGGATTCAGAGACCATATTTCTTTTAAGATTAAGGGATTTTTTTCTTATATTCATCACATAAAAATATATTATTAAGAGGTGAGAGAGAAAAACAGGCATGAAAAATGTTGTTATGTGAATATGAAAAGTCCACTTAATTTTCATCTTGTCCACTTGAGAAGGGAGGTGGTATACTGATGTTATTCATTCTCAAAAGTCTGAAGATGAAGACTGGCTCTATTTTCCTTTGAGGGGTGTAAGGTTAAGCCATGTATGGAGGGGACTGAAGTTCCCGGGGTCAAAAGCAGGCGGTGGTCGGTGCATCCAACTTTGCCTCTTGAAATGCCGAAAGCCACATGCTTACCAAGAGGAGTGAAGCAGCAAGAGGGACTCATGAGAAGTGGCAGGAAGGCTGTTGTTCTAAAATACTCAAATTTTCTCATTCTAAAAGTTGAAGGCATAGAGAGGCTATACTGCAAGTTACAAAATTAGGAAGTTTTGATCAGTTTAGCCCTTCTTTTTTTGTTCATATCACCTCCAGACAGAAGCATTTGCAGGCACTGAAAGCTTAGCAAAGGGTGGTGCTATATTAGTTTGATGATTTGAGAATGAGATATTTGTCCTTCATGAACTATAAACACTATGAGCTTGCAACATCAACTCTATTATACTGACTTTCCATGAGTCCTTTGCCCCCAATAAAGGTTGACTGCTCAGTTCACGCTATACTTGGACTCTGACATCACAAAAAATCACAAACCATTACTTTTATGCAGCACTGCAATAGAAGATCAAAGGATTTAATGGATAACTCTTCATTATGTGGCCTTTTAGAAAGAAGTTTAAAAAAAAGGAAGAGAAACCATAGGAAGCACCTTACAAAGAGAGAAAAAACTAACTCAGAACATTTAAAAGAACACAATATTCTTTACCTTTTAAAAAACACATTTCTAAATTTTCAGATATATTTTCTAAGCAAAACAAGTAAACATAAAAATAGATTCAGATGAAAAAAATTTCAGAAAAACTTAAAATAAGGTGATATCCCAAAAAAGGGAATTTCTTTGGTCTCCTTAGTGATCTAATTGAATTTAACCTCAGGCTGCCTGTGTGGCTATTTAATTTTATGACTCTATATTCCAATTTTATTTATTGTTTTTATATAACTCCTTTTTAAAAAATTCTGTTCAAATTCTATGTTCTAGGAAATTTTTGTCAAAAGAGATCTACCCAATTCTGGTTAATTGTTAGGTTCAGCTTGCTATTCTATCTATCTATCTAGTCCACCTATCCATCCATCTGTATAAACATATATCCACTAAGCACTTCTTAAATGCCTTTTCATTTGTTAAGAACTGTTATAGTCTCAGAAGATTAAAAAAAAGAACAGAATAAACAATATCTCTGTTTTCCTGAAACTTATATTCTGGTATGGGAGGCAAAATTAATAATACAACTTCAGTTATCAATTAGTGCTATGAAGAAAAAACAGGAATGATACTGTGTAATGGAGAGAGCATGGCTCCTGACAGAATGGTTCAAAAAGGTCTGATATAGATCCCTTTGCTGTTCTACTGCCTTGGTTATCTTTAAAAAGTGTCTGCCTTTGATCAGAATGTTCACATTTTCTCATTTGCAGGTCTTCGTCTTCTGCTTCCTTTACAATCTCCTGATCAGGCAATTTCCTGAATGATGTTCTATATATAGAACATTGATTAATGGTGCTGGATTTGGAATTGTGTTTTAAATGATAATTATAGCAAATACTTTATATCAGACACCATGTCTTAATGAAATTGCTTTTCTCATCCTCTTGGAAGACCCTCATTCACAAGATGAGCACAGAGACAACCATGGAGGAATAAAGAACAGAAACCACCTTGAGGCTTTCTAAGAATTTTTGGTCACCAATCTTAGTATCACATTATTATGTAATTGAGAACACATAAATAAAGGGAAAACTCTTTGAAATCTAGACGTTAGTTTAAATTTAAGTGTTACTTTAAGTAAATTTAATGTAAATTGGAATGTTATTCTATATTTGCATTTATCTTAAGAGCTGAGTTATTTTCATAAAATACATCAGTATAAATAAGTGATTCTGAGAGGGAGGCAATCTCTGGTCTAAGAATAAGTAGACTCGAGTTTTGGTGTGGCTTCATTACTATTCTCCCTTAAAATGAAGGTTTGGACTAATAGTAGTAAAGAACTTTAGCAATTAAACACTTTCTTCAAATAAAAACTTATATAGCAGCCCACCGCATAAGCCAGAGATGCCTTGAAGCCAAAGTGGGGTAAAGGGTCTTGAAATATTGGCCCATGTAATTTTATCTTGTTTTGGACACTTCAGAGCCTTCATAGAACCCAACCTCAGGCTTACCCTCCTCCTAAAATGCTACTGTGGTATTGCAAAGTCATAGCTTGATCATAAAGTGTAGAGTTAACCCTAAAAATTAGAAACCCATCATGACATGGGGATTCCCAGATTTGCTACAGACATACAATGTCTTACCAGAAACCTTGATTCCCCTGGGAATCCAGTCTATGTTGACTGGTCAGACATAAAGCTCCAAGCTATGTCTTCAGTTCCCTCTCTACTCACTGCAGGATGCTGGAATTTAGTATCTATCACTTGCTGATTCATTCTTTGAGGAACCTAGAAATTCATCTATATAATTTTGATAGAATTATTCTCAAGTCTCATAGGACTCTAAGGCCAATACTGAATGAGTCTTTCCTCTCTGTAAGGAAAACTGCAGAGCCTTTAAAGTTTTCCATTGTTACAAAGGTGAGTGTCTATTTATGAAACTTCAGAAGAGTTACCCTCCCCTGAGATGGAATTACTACAGTAAACAAAAGAAATCTTTAAAAAATATATCTAATTCATAATCTAAAATGTGCTCTAGAAGAAAAGTAAGGCATTACGAAAAAGGATCAATCTAAAATAGAAGAGCTACAATGGAAAAGAAAATGTTTACTGAATTAAATATTGCCAGTGGGCAGAAACTGTAGAACATCAATTGGTGGAGAGGAGGTGGAATCTTGAAACTGGGTGAACCCACAGAGATAAATCTACATAATGCTTACAAATATAAATTTAAATTTGACTATAATTTATTTTCTTTTAAACAGATAATAACCTGTAGAATTTTTTAATGATAAGTAGTAAAACCCCAAATTACATCTTGAAGGTCTGGAAAAAGTAATAAGCAGGGAGAACCAAATTCCTTATCTTTCATAAAGTAGGGCCAAAATATAGATCTCTTACTGACTCTAATGGTTAAATGTAATTTTAACTTTAAAATAACTTTAAGGTAGAATTAATAATGGCATTAAAAATCACAGGGCAAGGGAGAAACAGTTTTTCTAGATTTTTAAATTCAGCTTAAAGCAAACAATGAAGATTTTTAATTGTATAAAGGTGTTATATTGACTATCATAAATAATTTTATGAAGAACAGATTTTTTTTTTTTTTTTTTTTTTTTTTTTTTTTTTTTTTTTTTTTGCGGTATGCGGGCCTCTCACTGTTGTGGCCTCCCCCGTTGCGGAGCACAGGCTCCGGACGCGCAGGCTCCGGACGCGCAGGCTCAGCGGCCATGGCTCACGGGCCCAGCCGCCCCGCGACATATGGGATCCTCCCAGACCGGGGCACGAACCCGTATCCCCCGCATCGGCAGGCGGACTCTCAACCACTTGCGCCACCAGGGAGGCCCCAGATTTTATAAATTAAATATTTTGAATATAATACATATGATGAGAATAGGCCTACAAAAAATAAAATAACCTAAAGGGTCAGACTCCATGCTTCTTGTGTGCTGGGACTTAACATATATCTTGTATTTCAATTATATATACTGCCAAATGGATGACCAAAAAATGTTTGCTGGATTGAAACAATTTTATACAGAGATAATAAAACTAGAAGTGTTTTCTGATTATTTTTCTCCTGATTATTTTAAGATAATACAAAATATGAAAATATTCTACAAGAAAGCTTGGCAACAGGGACGTGACTACATGGTATAACCAGGATAGGTGCTTTTATATGAAAATATGTACATTCTGGCATCTCATCTGACAGGTGAAAATTAAGAATGGCTGCTAATACAGAGGTAAATTACCACATTCAATAAGGATAAAGAAGCAAGAATGACACTTTTTTCCCTATTATGTTGTATATTATATCCCCAGTACTTATTTATCTTATAACTGGAAGTTTGTTACCTTTTGACTGACCTTTTAAATATAGAATTAAATATATTTTTTAAATATGTAGTTGGAACTGAGAATAAAGTGCCTTATTCATGAGAAAATTGTGTAGGGATAGGAAAAATTAAGAAAATGGTTAGTTGAAAGAAAAGAAGCATAGTCATCATTCGAATTTGCCTTTACTCCTCTATACATCTTGTTTTGTGATAAAGATAAACAAAAAAGTCATTTTAAATATCTGCCTTCAATTTACTAAGGCAGACATGGCATATGTTCCTCTTTAGACAGTAATTTCCTTCCCTGCCAACTTATTATTAAGAACCAGCAAAATCAATGTAAATAATGCAACTCCACATATCATTACAAAGTGAGTAATAAAGTGCTGAGTATTTACCTAGCTAAAGAGAGCTTAAAGTTATAATAATTGGATCCAAATGAACAACAAAGGAATCCAAGCAAATTCTCTTCTCTAGTGAAGCCAATAAATCACTGGAAGAAAGTCTGAAACTGGGTTCACTATGGATTAGTCTAGCAAAGGATCCTGCAAAGCAGCTATAATGTTTTGATATTTATTTTTCTTATAGAAAGTTGGAAAAATGGGTCTGAAATAAAAATGATATTTTAAAATCATACTCTCAGTGTTGAGATAAGAGAAAATAGTCTATTAATCAAATAGACTTGGATATTTACTTCAGTAGCAGAGAGAAATTCTTAAAAGAATATCACTATTTTGGGGGGCTTCCCTGGTGTCCGCCTACCGATGCGGGGGACATGGGTTCGTGCCCCGGTCCGGGAAGATCCCACATGCCGCAGAGCGGCTGGGCCCGTGAGCCATGGCCGCAACGGGAGAGGCCACAGCAGTGACAGGCCCACGTACCGCAAAAAAAAAAAAAAAAAAAAGAATATTACCATATTTTAATTACATATGCCCTAGCCTAAAGCATTTATTTTTTTGGAGTTGCAAAGAGAGAAGCCAGAAGATAGACCAACTATAGCACCATAACTCTGTAAAGATTACTTGTTACTGTTTTAATTGTGGTTAATTACATAATATTGCATGTAAGATGCTTTTTGTAAAGTGATGTTCCATGTAGATACTACTTGCTTTCATGCATGTTCTTAAACCATTTGGTGAAATGAAGATTTCAAGTTGTGATGCTTCTCTACTGTAATTGTCACTCTTAACGACAAAATTTTGTGGACAAATAATTAAAGTTGTAAAGGAAGGTGAGAACCTCATACTTGTATAGAAGCTCACTGGAACCCTCTCTGTTTTTTTAATTCTCATTTTCATAGAAAGATTTGAAAACAAGTTTCCTGGGTTTCAGTGAGGCAAACTCCTGATTTTACAGAGCGACAGACTGAGTGATACAGCCCAAATACGAGCTGACAGGGGAATTTGCTATCAAACCAATATGTAAATAAAGAAAAACAAGTTTATTACTAGTGTGACCAATGTCATAGAAAACCAAAAAATAAAATGGAACTCAGACAAATTCATTGTTGAATTTTCTATCAACATCTTTACTAACTTCTAGTAATTATGTGGGTACACAGATATAATTTTGCCTTGAAGGCAAACTACCAAAAACTGTTGAGAAAATTTCCAAAGTACCCTAAACAAATAAAGTATCTTTTTTTAATTTTAGTAACTGTTAGTCAAAGATAAGGGAGAACCTAAAAACAGACTGCTTTCAGAAACTTTTATTCACAATTATTATTTCATAATAAATAATGCTTGACAGTAAATTGACCCTTTGTCTTCTTAAAGGTTATTAACTAACAGGAAATTCAATATCCTTTACTTCATATTTTCAAACGTTAAGACAATATTAAGACAAAACAGGCCAAAAAATTCTTACTTTGATGGGAAAAAAAATTTCAAATTTTATCTTGAGCCATTTAGTTGATTTTTTTCCCTGTGCTGAGCATGTCATAATTTGGATATTAAAATAGCAATTGTTAATATTGAGACTTCTTAATTTTAATCACATATGAGTTTTAATTTTTCTTAAATTATAACAAACAAACAACATCCTTTCTCCACATCATATTGAGTTAGTGCCTAATCCAGTAATCCCTCTAGTACTGACAAGGCATTTTGGGGATGTGAGCTGAATAACCTTTTTTTAAAATTATATATGCCAGGGCTTCCCTGGTGGCGCAGTGGTTGAGAGTCCGCCTGCCGATGCAGGGGACATGGGTTCGTGCCCCGGGCCGGGAGGATCCCACATGCCGCAGAGCGGCTGGGCCCGTGAGCCATGGCCGCTGAGCCTGCGCATCCAGAGCCTGTGCCCCGCAATGGGAGAGGCCATAACAGTGAGAGGCCCGCATACGACAAAAAAAATAATAGTAATAAAATAAATAAATAAATAAATTATATATGCCAAAAGTAATTTGAATTATTTCCCTCCAAAAGACATCTACGTAATTAGTTTGTAATTTGCATTGTAAAATGCAGTCAAGATGGTCCTATAAATTCCTTTCTGGCATTCTCATCATATGACCTAGAATTACAAATCAAAGATGGATCATTATAGCTTAGAAATTCAAAAATCAAAATTTTTAGGATGAAATTATTGTTAAATCAAGACATTGACCTAAGATACGATGAGCACAGCAGTTCTAAGTGTGCATGACTAACAAGATATTTCCCCCAAAGAATCCTCTCAAGAATCTGGCCTAAGAACACTAACCCTAAGTTAAAAGTGAAAAGTTTGTTACCACTGGGAGGATTATAGACTTGATCTTAATAAATTTCCTGAATAATTAAAGAGAAAGAAAGGATAAAGATAGAATAGGGAGAGATTATGTCAGGAAAATGACAGAAAGAATGCTAATGACAGGCAAGACAGAAAGTCCTACAATCCATAATCCAGTTGAAAAGGAAAGGAGACAGAAATGCCTTACCCCAGCCTATCAAGGTGAAGCCCCACAGGTACTTGGTGTCCGAAAAGAATGCCACAAAGATTAAACTATGCAGATAGAGGCCTTCCACCAAGATCCAATAGTAGTTTGTAGCCAAGAAGTAAATAAACATCACAACTGCAATCTTGCACCCAATCTGTTACAAATAAACCAACATTGCACCATATTAGAATTCCTAATTGTACTGGTTCCAACATTAGACCACTAAAAAGCAGTTCCTAAAAAAAAAAAAAAAAAAAAAAAAGCAGTTCCTCCATTTCTTTTTTATAACCTAGTATCTCTTGTACCTGGGAAGGCCAAGACTTTTGAAAGAGATCAGAACAAAGTTATTTTAACATAGCATTTCTAAGACTGCTGGTTTGATTCTATTTTTAAAATAAGATTTTTATTCCTTTAGAAGTTACAAGAAATCACTTTTCCTTAAGTTTTCTTGTTTATAAAAATACTTGATCATCAGAGAAAATTAGGAAAGTAAAGAAAAGCATAAAGAGGAAAACTTAACCATCATTCTACCATGAATTTATTTTATTCTGGTCTTTTTTATGCCCTAAAAGTTAATGGCTTAAAATGATAAACATTTAATATGTCTTATGAATCAATGGATTGGCTAGATGATTCTGCTGATTTGGGCAAAGCTCAGCTAATCTTGGCTAGGCTCACTCATAGAGGTCTACCCTCAACTGACACACCATCACACTTACTTCATTCTAGTTCATTTAAAAAGTCACAAAGCCAATCCAGAATTAGAATCAGCAGAGACAACAATGAACTACAGGGCAAAGGGCAAAGATACCAACAGCATTAATTCACACGATCAATACAATCAATCTATTCTACCTAATTTCCAGATATATTGCTTCAATGGTGATAATGCTTCTCATTAACTGAATTATTGGGTGATTCTACTTACTAAATAACAACAGGACATTTAAGAGCAGAATCAAGTACCATGGAATCTTATTTGGGAACAAGTCTTTGAGTCTACAATAAAGGAACTAAATGCCCTGGGTTTTTAAATCCCAAGCTCCTAGTCTTGCAGGTGGGCTTTTTACTTTTGAAAGTGGTGAGCCAAGCAAGGGCTCATGGTGAAAACACTTACATATTGTGATTTGTCCACAGGAGGCACTTCTACGGAACTTTGTAGGTCATCTTGCATTATCAGGGACTGCAGCTCCTTTACTCCTATGTGAGCATGGACCACTCTGTCCTTGACAAAGATGCTCACAGCTCTCAGCATGAAAGACACAAATAAGTGCATGTGGATATAGTTCCTAGTACAATGCAATCGTCTATGGAGAGAAAATATTCAGTATTTAGATTTGAATAAAATTAGAAATGGAGAAAGAAAATAAATAAATGAGCTCAAACTCCTCCCAAAAAAGAAGAAATATAATAAACCTGAACAAAGACAGAAACAATTGGGGTCAAAAACTAAAATGTAGCTTTTTGAGAATTAATTTCAAATTTATCCTGATCAGCTACCATGGTTATCCAGATTATGCAGTGTTAAATATTATGCTACATTATACTATAGCATTACATTATACTATATATTAAGGTAATAAATAATTGATGGAGAACCACCTTGAACAGGGATAAGCCTTATTAAAACTGGAATGTTCACATTTTCAATATATTCTCTATAAGAAAAAGTAAGATATTTTGATAGAATTACAATTTTATTTCCTAGGAATGTCAGAGAAAAAACAAGCTTCCTTTAATATAAAAAGCTTTGGAATTATAAAAGGATCTTAGACACAAGTTAAGTCAGTAACATACTCAGGAGTAGATATAGCAGCATCAACTAGTACAGAAAGGTAACTCCAAAAAAAAAAAGATTCCTTTTAAGTTTGATTAAAACAAAAACAAAAACACCAGGAAAAGGGATGTATAATCTGGTCAAAAGGCCCAGCTCTACCATTGCTTGACTATGAAAAAAGCTGAGCTTTCGTGTACAATGAACACATTGATGCTACGTCTCTTCCTGAAAAGACAAAGTACTCAAGTATAAGGAAGTAAGAAATGTTTTAATCCAGTAATATATTTTTATATTTCATAATATAGAATCTACTGTTAAATACTCTGATAAACTATTATGTAAACTGAGGAATTATTACTTAGTCATTTGTATCCTCCTGAAATTTCACATAACTTTTATTCTCATAAATATCTATTTATTATTCTGAACAACCACAGCTAAGTTTGATGTAATGGAATGAACTCTGGATCCGAGTCAGAAGATGAAGGTTCTGTTTCCAGCTGGACCACCTATGACCTTGTGACTTTGAACACTGAGCTTCAGTTTCTTGTCTCTCAAATGAGATCATCCCTGCCAAGCCAACTTCACGAGGTTATTTTGAGGAATCCTTCTACAACCCCACAAATGTGATCGTGTTACCCTTCTGCTTAAAAACTTCATTGGCTCCCTGTACACTACCAAGACAAAATTCAAAGCCCTTGACAAGAGCCTGTAAAATCTAATGCTACAAAATCTAGTTTCTCCCTGGCCATTCCCATATGGCCACTCCTCCCTATGCATCAAATGCTGCATTCATATGGGACCCTTCTATATTCCCTGTGTATACTCTGCTCCTTTGTGCCTCTGACCTTTGTACATTCTGTTCCCATCATTTGGAATGTGCCAAATTCCTTCTCATCATTCAGTATCAGCTCACACACCAGTTGTTCTGGGAAATCTCTCTCCCTTATCTTGTTAGTTTTAGACTAGTTCCTTAGTATTCCCAAAGCCCTTTATGAAACCTGCATTACAGTACTAATAATATTTTAATTGATAATCATCTAATGTGTCAGTTTCTCTCAATACATGCACTAGTAGTGTACATACTACTTTTCTGGTCTTCAACATATCTTAACTTGGCCTCCATCAATACCAAAAAGGGACTATCACATGATAGAGAAAAATGCTTGTTGAACCAATGGACTAGTAAATCAATAAAGTAAAAGCTTTGGAAATATAAACTACACCACTATACTACTACTATATGAGAAACTGTTGGAAGTGGTTGGAATATTACAACTAGTCATTATTTATTGATTCACCAAACATTTACTGAGCACCAGGACATATCAAGTACTACTGAGAGTGCAGCAATGAGCAAACAGAAAAAAATAAATGCCTACTCTTGTGTGGCTTTACGTTCTAGAGGGAGAGACACAAAATAAAAAGATAAATAAATAAAACATCAGATAATACATTAGACAGCTATAAATCAGAGGAGAAACGTAAACTAGGAAATAGGTATGAGAAGTTTCAAGGAAGAGAGGATTGTAAGATAATAGGAAACAAAATATAAAATTTTTCTTTTAGTTATAGTTTCTGTTAATTTCTAAATCCTCTGTTTCCATTTTCTAATGTATCATCTAACCTCACTCTTTCTTTTCCTGCATATAATTTAGCACTAAATTTTTCAATTGTACAATCTTAATTTAATATATCTCAAAACTGTCCATTTCTATCCAATCCCCAAGGCCACTGTCCTAGACCAGGCCACCATCTTCTTGTCCTGGTGACTCTACTAGCATCTTCCAAATGGGCTTCCTACCACCAGTTCACACTCCACCTTACAATGCACATTCCATGTCACTGCTCTGCTTAAAATCCTTCATGGCTCCTCACTGGCTCTTAAGGTGAAGGTCAGATTCCATATACAGGTCTCAATACCTTCCCAGCCCTGCTTACCTCTCTAGCCTCAGTGTCCATCACCTGCCTACAGCAAAATTCTCAATTCTCAGATATTCCATGCTTTATCTTGAACTAAACTTAGGTTTGGAACTCTCTCCTCAGTCTCCCCTTTTGGTTAAATTTTGTGTATATTCATGTGTCATTTGGGAAGTCTTCTCTCTTGTCCCTCCTCTGTCCTCCCAAATCACTATAAGCCACCTGAATCACAGCATTTCTCAAACTGTAAACTCATTGTTTTCTCAGCTATTTGTGTCACAAACCAGCTGCAAGCATCAGCTTATACACATAGTTCTCTGTTTTATCTCCATATTGGTGTTCAAAATTCTGTGTTGATTTAGATTAAGTTGAATTGAATTAGACAAAGTTTAAGAGGATAAAAATTAAACCACAGCAAAAGCAATAAATACTATTTCTTTATATATGATATCAAATCAATTAGAGATTATTTAAAATGAATTTCTGTCCCATGGCACCAAAATCACTTGGGAAAAGTGAAATAAGTCTTTATATCATGAGTGAAAATTTTTGTAACTCACTTGACAATAGTCTGTGTCACTTTGCAAAAATATAGTACAATGCAGATCTATTGGCTTAATGGTTTCATACTGCTTTGGTGCTTTAAGTTTTTAAACAAACAAACAACAAAGAAGAACCCTGAATTTTTCATCAAAAATAAATTGTCAAAGTCAAGTAATTTTACACTACAGAGTCAAATAATTTTACACTAGACTGAATTCAGAAACTTGTGTTTGGGAAAAGTATTTGGAGGTACAGATTATGAGAGGTCTGTGTCTTTGATGAATAAGAAACAGAACTGCCCCTTCATGGAGAAAGTGATTGGGAATCACTCACCTGAAGTAACCAATGATGAGAATAGCCACCGCCAGAGATCCAAAGGAGACAGAGTAACCAATAGTGTACATGACATAGAGGCGTTCAAAGAATTCTTGCTGGAGGGCAACAGATTTAATCAGAAAAGCAGGTTTGAACAAATAATTTGATGTAGATAAACTTAAAAATCGTGCTTTTAACCTCTTTAAAGATAGGCAACGTGTGACCACATTCGTATAATATACAGGTTATTTTTCTGGCCTTCCTTTTACTCCCTAAATTCAAGTCAGGGTTAAAGATATAATTAAAATATTTGGCATTTCTTCTTGCTTAAGTGAGGCCAAATTCAATGTTACAAAATTTACTTCATGTATTTTTACAGTGTTCATTTTAACTAATTGGAACTGTATATCTAACATGTGATATTTGGAGTAAATAAAACACATGTTACAGACTATTTTAAAACTGGTAAAAAAATATGTCACTTTGGAATATTAGTTCTAGTTTTCTTTAGCTTTTTTATTGAGCTGTAGTTTACATGAAACAAAATGTGCAGATTTAAAATGAGCAGTTTGATGGGTTTTGACAAACCAAGTTCGTTGTGCCACTTGCTAGTCAAAAATCCACCCACCATCCACCCCCAGGTAACTACTGTTCCAATTTCTGTCACCACAAATTGGCTTTATCTGTTCATGTACTTCGTATATTTCTCAACTGTTCTTATACTTCTTGGAATTATATAGTATATACTCTTTTTGTCAATATACTGTTTTGATATTCACTGATATTGTTGCATGACTCAATAGTTCATTCCTTTTTTTGTATTTTAAAATAACTCTAGATTCAAAAGAAGTGGAAAAGATAGTAAAAAGGGTTCTATGTACCCTTCACGCAGTATCCTCCAATGCTTACATCTTACATAAGTTCACTAAAATATCAAACCAGGAATTGGCATTGGTGCAGTTCATGTGTTTACAGTTTTGTGTCATTTTATTACATATGAAAATTTTTGTAACCTTCTCTGCAATCAAGATACAGAACTATTCCATCACCACAAAGATGTTCCTTGTGCTGTTTCCTTTACAGTCATACCTACCCTGTTCCTCTCCACCATCCTTATCACCTGCCAAACATTAATCTGTTTTCTATCTCTATAATTTTGTCATTTCATAAATGTTATAGAAATGAAATCATACAGAACATGATCTTTGAGATTGTTTTTTTTCACTCAGAGTAATAACCTCAAGATCCATTCAAGTTGTTACACATACCAAGTTTGTTCTTTTTTATTGCTGCATAGTACTGCATGGTATGCATGTAACCTACATATACCATATTTGAAATGAGTTTCAAACTTTGTAGATAACATACAAAGTTGGGTCATGTTTTTTATAGACTCTTTCAATCTCTGTTAATTAGTATATTAAGACCATTTGCTTTTAATATAATATTGATATGTTAAGGCTAAGTCCATCATTTTATATTTTTATTTTCTGTTATGTTTTTCATGTCTGTGTTTTGCTTTTCCTGCTATCCCTGGTTACTTGAACATTTTGTAGAATTCCATTTTGATTTATATTTTTGTATAGTGCTTTCGGTGGTGGCTCTCGGTATTATATTATATAGCTTAATGTGGAAGATTTGATCATTGAATTTTCACCTTTCTTCTATTCTAATTAAACATTGAAAAGTATAAATCTTTCTCTACACTCTGCTTTCGCTGTTTCCCACAATTTTTTATATATATTGAGCTTTCATATTTATTCAGTTCAAACTTTTGCCATTGGTCACATAATTTCCAACTATTTATGAATTGTATACATATTTTAATTTCTTTTCAATTAATTATTTTGTGGTCAGAAAACATACTCCATAAGATTTTAATCTTGAGATTTATTGAAACTTGTTTTATAGCCCAGCATATGTTCTATCTTGATAAAACTTTGGTGAGTACTTTAAAAGAATGTAAATTTTGCAGTTACTGTGAATGCTATTCTATAAATGTCAATTTATTCAAATTGTTTGAAATATATTCTGTAGAAGGTTTTGTCCAATTGTTCTATCAATTACTAAGAAAATGGCATTCTTTAAAATGTCAACATGCTGGAATTTGGTTATTTCTCCCTTTAGCTCTGACAAATTTTGCTTCATGTAATTTGAAGCTCCTAAATGCATGTATATTTAGGATTATTTCCTCTTGGTAAATTGATTCTTTATAATTTGAAATGTCCCTCCATCTTGGTAATTACATTTATCTGTATCTTTATATTTAGAGTACATTTCTCAAAGACAGCAAACTACTGATTCATACTTTTATTATCCATTCTGACAACCTCTGCCTTTTAAGCGAAATGTTTAGTTAACTTACCTTGAATACAATCATTGTTATGGCTGGGTTTAAATCTAACATATAGGTATTTGCATTCTAAATGTCCTATCTTTTCTTTGTTCCTCTGTACCTACTTCCTTACCTTTTATTGAGGGGTAGGGGATGGGGAAATCAATCAAATAATTCTTAGTATTTCACATGTGGGTTCGTCTTGTTTTGTTTTTGGGTGGGGGGCAGTTTAAGGGATCTTAGTTCCCTGACCAGGGGTTGAACCCTGGCCCTTGGCAGTGAAAGTTTGGAGTCCTAACCACTGGAATGCCGGGGAATTCCCAAAACTTGTGTTATTTTTTAGCAGTTACTATAGAGACTTGGTTATGCATCTGAACTTATTAGAGCCTACACTTAAGTAATATTGAACTATGTCACCATATAAATAGAACTTTATAATCATGTACTCAATTTTGCTCCCCTAGCCTTTGTTCCTTTTAGATTTTGTTCTGCATAATTTATAAACCCCAATAAGAGACTATTATGTTTGCTTTAAGCAGTCAACAGATTTTAAATGAATTAAATTATAGATATAAAGATAGATATAAACATAGCAATAAATAAGGATAGGTATATAGTTTTGTTTATTATTTTAGTCTGCCATTTTTATCCACATATACACCTATTCTGGTACTCCTTATGCCTTTCTGACAATCTATGCTTCCATCTGGTATATTTCTCTCCTGCCTAGAGAATTTTTTTGAGCATTTCTTATACTGAAAGTCTGATGAAGATGACCTGTCTCAGATATTTTCTGTCTGAAAAATATCATTATTTTGCCTCTGTCTTAATGAATATTATCACTTTAAAGATATCATTCCATTGTTTTCTGGCCTCCACTGTTTATTACTAAAACACAGCATCTTTTCAGTTGTTGCTCCCCTGAATATAATGTGCCCTTTTTCTCTCACTGCTTTTAAGATTTTCTTTTTACTTTGATTCACAGCAGTTTAATATGATGTGTCTAAGTATGGTTTTCTTTTTATTTACCCTGCCTAGGGTTTGCTGAATCTCTGGAACCTGTGGATTGATTTATTTCATCCATTTTAGAAAATTATGGGCTATTGCCTTCTCGGATATTTATTTTGTCCTATTCTTTCCCTCTCTCTTTACCTCAAATTTCACATATGTTTAGACAATTACATATTATCTCACAGTCCCAGATGGTTCTGTTTTTTAAATTTATTTTTTCTCCTAATGCTTCAGTTGGATAATTTCTACTGACCTCTCTTTAGGTTCATTGATCTTTATCATGCTGTGTCCAGTTTGCTGTTGAGCATATCAAATAACTTCTTCATTTTTTAATTGAATATTTCAATTCTACAATTTCCTTTTTCTTTAAATTTTCATTTCTCTGCTGATTTTGCCATCTGTTTTATGCACCTTTTTCACTAAATCATCTAACATATTTATAATAGTTATTAGCAAGTCCTCATCTGCAAGTTACAACATCTGGATCATCTGTTTCTTCCTGCTTTTGTTTTTACTCTAGATTTTGGGTCCTTACCTTGTAATTTTTATTACACTACATGCATTGTAGGTAAAAGAAGAGTAAGGACTGGAGTATGTAATATTAACAGCCTGAAAAGGGCAGTCCTCTTCCTCTACCAGGCTTCTTGGGTTGGGAGGATGGATTACTTTGTTTTTAAACTGGGATTGGGTTTGTTGTAGTGCTTTGGTTTTGTTTTTGTTTTTATGATTCCTTTTATCCTGATTTTAGGTTTTGAGAGCAGATTCGAGACTTTTCCTTCAGCAGACCATGGGATCTGAGCACCAGCAGCCTCTAGTGGCCAGTATATGAGTTTTAGTCCATCTGACAGTATTCCAAGCTACAGAAGGACTCTTTCTGCTTCTTGAACCATCCATCAGCTTTGGAGCTGCTGGAAATTTCACTTTGCTCTCCAGCTCTGCCCTGGGCTTTCTGCGTCTCAGAAGATGTCACTCCATTATGCTGCTCTGCTCCAGTTCTCAGCTAGCCACTGCCTTGCTTTGGATGAAGACCTCCTGTGCCTAGGAAAGATCTTTCTCAGCTCTATTTTGTCAGGCTGCTGCCTTTCACTTAGTGAGATTTGTCATCTTGGGGGTTTGTCTCAGCTTTCCTGCCCCACCCCTGGTCTATGAGCTGCAGCAGTCCTGCACTTAGAGAGAGCCACAGATACCCCAAGAGATGTCTCTTAGCTCCTCTGTTCCATCCCATGCCTTCAGCTAGCAGCTACCTCTCATTCTGTGAGGGTCCTATGCACATCTTGGGAAATTTCTCTTGGCCCACCTGCTACACCCCAGCTTTTGGCACACTGGCTCTAGACACTCAGTGAAGGCTTATGGGAAAGAACTGGCTGATGGGTAATAGCTCACTGTGACTGGGGTTCATTCCTTGGAATTCTAAGCCCTTATTCCAGTCCTTGTCTGATAAACGTTGTTTTAAAAGTCTGGTTCTTTTCTTTTTATCCCCTTCCATAGCCTGGTTGCTCCTCTTCTGGTGCAGAGCCAGGGATAAATGCAGCCATAGGTCTTTTCTCTCACAAGAAGAGCTTTCCCACTTCTGCAATTAGGTTCATTTAGATTTCTTGGCATCCTCAGCTTACTGATATGTTTTTACAAATTATTAATTTTGCATCTTACTCAACTTATTCTTATTGTTGCAACTTCCCACATCCTGACTTTGACTCTTGTTCCTGTTTTAAAACATTTATTAAATATTATTTTCTCTTAACAAAATGTTAAACTTTTTATAGAAAATATCTGGATAATGTGTAAAATACAAAAAAGAGAAGGAAAAAAATTCCCTAATTCCCACCAAGCAAAAAGAAACACTGTATTTCATGTATTTCTTTTCACTCTATTTCTATGTATCATTTCCTACTGTTTTGAATATTTTCATTCCCAATTTATATACAAATTTATTATCTGATTTTTTTTTCCGGGTAACTGTATAACAAAGGAATTTCCCAAGACCACAAACTCTTTACACAAAATATATATTTGAGCTTATTTAACCATTTCTTCATTGGAAATTTAAATTCTTCAGAATATCCACTATAATAATTAATGGTTCAATGAATATTATTCCATTCAGTTCCCCCCACTTCAAATCTTTATGCTTGAATCTTAGAAGTATAATTATAAGATCAAAGGATATGACCCCCTTGAAATTTCTTAATATATATTGTTAAATTACTGTCCAAAAGTCCATATAACATTTAGACATGAGATATATGGTAATTTCTATAGTATGCTACTATTTAAAATATCATACTCTAAAGAATTTAACAACCTCATGGCCCATCATAAGAGTTTCCTTGCTTTTTTTATTGAAAGTAATTAGCTCATTTTGTCAAGTCAATGATATGGAAATTATTTAAAGAACAAAACAATAGATGTTTTAAAAATCTTTACCTTATTTCCCCTATAAAGATGTGGCATTTATTCTAAATGCACTTTTTCATTTTTACCTTTTTTTATACAAAAACTCTGATTATAAGTGTTAATAATTAATATCTCATAAGTAATATCATTTTGCCCACACTATATCAAAACTTTAGAAGGTATCCAGTTTTCTTATTAAAAGATATTTACATTTCTTAAGTTTTCTCAAATTATTGCTTAAGGGTTGTAAACAATAGAAAACACTATATTTTTGATTAAGGAGATAAAGTTACTTACACTAACAAAATTAATCAAATTTTTCAGTTAACTTTTAAATCATGTTTACATAAAATAGTATATATTTTGGGTATTTCACTGTCCTTAGCTATTTTGACTCTTGGAATACATAGTAATTAAAAAGAATGGTTGTAATATTCTGAATAGAGTTCAGTGTAAATAAAATCATGATATAATTTAATGGCCATTTAAAAGCTGTTAAGACTTGCCCTGATCATCATATAATGCACAAATTCATAGCAGAGTATACTAAATATTGTTAATGTTTATTTATATCAATGAAATTGAAATTATTTTGAAGTATTTTATATTAACTCATTGTTGGCTTTGGTTCCATTGTAGAGTACATAATTGTCTCCTCACATTGACTAATTTTATCTAAGAAGCATGTCAACAATGAAATACAAAACTGAGGTCTTTTGGCAATTTACTAAAGAGTCATTAAGGTGGTAGTGCTTTGTGTTAGAAAAAAAAGTTAAGAAAAGAAGTTCTGACTATTAATGCAAAATCAAACAGGGACTTCCCTGGCAGTCCAGTGGGTAAGACTCTGCACTTCCAATGCAGGGGGCGTGGGTTTGATCCCTGGTCAGGGAAATAAGATCCAACATGCCATTCAGTGCGTCCAAAAAAAATAAATCAAACGAAGAAAACTCCAATTTACCACTTCTGCCACTGCTCTCCCTCCCTCCCCACCAGAAAATAAATATCATCAAGCATAAAGAAAAATGTCTAATGTTAGGAGAGTTATGTATTATGACTGTTCTCAGGATCCTCATAAAATAATTTATACATCAACTTATCATGTTCATTCCTAGCATCATATGCTTATAGCATCACACATTTTACTGATGAGATCTACGTGATAGGAATTTAGGTATAACTTTTAATCCACCACATATAACCTAAAAGTAACTATCTAGAAGTTTTTGAAATTTACATATGATTACCATACTGGAAACAGCACTGATCCTGCCATGATCTAGCTGTGTCACTTTGACCAACACTTAAACTTTGGTTCTGAATTGACTCACACGTGTAAAATTAAGGTATTGTGTGAGAAGACCTATAAGACACCCCTTGCTCCTCTTTAATTCTGAAACTCTAATCTTTCATATACTAATGAAATCACCTGCTGGCAAATCTTATGATATGGAAAATACATCTCTAAAATACAAAGCTCCTCCAGGAATACAGAGTGAGATGAGATGTAGCCATTCATAGGTAACCAAGAAAAAAATCATGTTGCTGACTACCAATTTGAATTTTTATACATAAATAATGTAGCATCATATAGTGTAATGTAAACATAATATAATACAACAGACACATATTTATAAGTATATATGCATATATCTCAGCCAGGTCACTCTAACCTAAAGAAAATATCAAAATGTTTCAGGTCCTAAAATAGATAATGAATGAGAACTTACTGTATAGCTCAGGGAACTCTACTCAGTACTGTGTGGTGACGTAAATGGGAAGGAAATCCAAATAAGAGGGGATATATGTATACGTATAGCTGATTCACTTTGCTGTACAGTAGAAACTAACACATTGTAAAGCAACTATACTCCAATAAAAATTAATTTTTAAAAAATAAAATAAAGGACTTCCAGGGAAGATGGCAGAAGAGTAAGATGCAGAGATCAACTTCCTCCCCACAGATACACCAGAAATACAGCTACAGGTGGAACAACTCCCACAGAACACCTATTGTACGCTGGCAGAAGACCTCAGACCTCCCAAAAGGCAAAAAACTCCCCCACGTACCTGGGTAGAGCAAAAGAACAAAGAAAAAACAGACAAAAGAATAGGGACGGGACCTGCACCACTGGGAGGGAGCCGTGAAGGAGGAAAGGTTTTCACACACTAGGAAGCCCCTTTGCAGGCGGAGACTGCGGGTGGCGGAGGGGGAAAGCTTCCAAGTCGCGGGGGAGAGCACAGCAACAGGGGTGTGGAGGGCAAAGCTGAGAGATTCCCGCACAGAGGATTGGTGCCGACCGGCACTCATCAGCCCGAGAGGCTTGTCTGCTCTCCCACCGGGATGGGTGGGGCTGGGAGCTGAGGCTCGGGTTTCGGTCTGAGCACAGGGAGAGGACTGGGGATGGCAGCATGAACACAGCCTGAAGAGGTTAGTGCGCCACAGCTGGCAGGGAGGGAGTCCGGGAAAAAGTCTGGAGCTGCCGAAGAGGCAAGAGGCTTTTTCTTCCCTCTTTGTTTCCTGGTGCGCGAGGAGACGGGATTAAGAGCACTGCTTAAAGGAGCTCCAGAGATGGGCATGAGCCGCGGCTGAAAGTGCGGACCCCAGAGACAGGCGTGGGACGCTGGGGCTGCTGCCGCCGCCAAAAAGCCTGTTTGCGAGCGCAGGTCACTGTCCACGCCCCCCTTCTGGGGAGCCTGTGCAGCCCGTCACTGCCGGAGTCCTGGGATCCAGGGACGGCTTCCCCAGGAGAGCAAACAGCGCGCCTCGGGCTGGTGCAATGTCACGCCGACCTCTGCCACCGCAGGCTCGCCCCGGACTCCGTGCCCGTCCCTCCTCCCGGCCTGAGTGAGCCAGAGTCCCTGAAGTGGCTGCTCCTTTAACCCCGTCCTGTCTGAGCGAAGAACAGATGCCCTCCGGGGACCTTCGCACAGAGGCGGAGCCAAATCCAAAGCTGAGACCCGGGAGCTGTGAGAACAAAGAAGAGGAAGGGAAATCTCTCCCAGAAGCCTCAGAAGCAGCGGATTAAAGCTCCACAATCAACTTGATGTACCCTGCATCTGTGGAATACATGAATAGACAACGAATCATCCCAAATTGAGGAGATTCTTGGTGCTGCAGTCAGGAGTCAGTGCTGTGCCTCTGAGGTGGGAGAGCCAACTTCAGGACACTGGTCCACAAGAGACCTCCCAGCTCCACATAATATCAAACGGCGAAAATTTCCAGAGATATCCATCTCAACACCAGCACCCAGCTTCACTCAACGACCAGCAAGCTACAGTGCTGGACACCCTATGCCAAACAACTATCAAGACAGAAACACAGCACCACCCATTAGCAGAGAGGCTGCTTAAATCATAAAAAGTACACAGACACCCCAAAACACACCACCACACGTGAACCTGCCCACCAGAAAGACAAGATCCAGCCTCATCCACCAGAACACAGGCACTAGTCCCCTCCACCAGGAAGCCTACACAACCCACTGAACCAACCTTAGCCACTGCGGACAGACACCAAAAACAACGGTAACTACGAACCTGCAGCCTGCCAAAAGGAGATCCCAAACACAGTAAGATAAGCAAAATGAGAAGACAGAAAAACACATAGCAGGT
The DNA here is from genome assembly GCF_025265405.1 of Mesoplodon densirostris. Classification (NCBI taxonomy): domain Eukaryota; kingdom Metazoa; phylum Chordata; class Mammalia; order Artiodactyla; family Ziphiidae; genus Mesoplodon; species Mesoplodon densirostris. The sequence goes on from NC_082668.1 coordinate 28,757,430, forward strand.
GAAGAAGCAAGATAAAAACCCACCAGACCTAACAAATGAAGAGGAAATAAGCAGTCTACCTGAAAAAGAATTCAGAATAATGATAGTAAAGATGATCCAAAATCTTGGAAATAGAATAGACACAATGCAAGAAACAGTTAACAAGGACACAGAAGAACTAAAGGTGAATCAAGCAATGATTAGAAACACAATAAATGAAATTAAAAATACTTCAGATGGGATCAATAGCAGAATAACTGAGGCAGAAGAACGGATAAGTGACGTGGAAGACAAAATAGTGGAAATAACTACTGCAGAGAAGAAGAAAGAAAAAAGAATGAAAAGAACTGAAGACAGTCTCACAGACCTCTGGGACAACATTAAATGCACCAACATTCGAATTATAGGGGTTCCCGAAGAAGAAGAGAAAAAGAAAGGGACTGAGAAAATATTTGAAGAGACTATAGTTGAAAACTTCCCTAATATGGGAAAGGAAATAGTTAATCGAGTCCAGGAAGCACACAGAGTCCCATATAGGATAAATCCAAGGAGAAACAAGCCAAGACACATATTAATCAAACTGTCAAAAATTAAATACAAAAAAAACATATTAAAAGCAGCAAAGGAAAAACAACAAATAACACACAAGGGAATCACCATAAGGTTAACAGCTGATCTCTCAGCAGAAACTCTGCAAGCCACAAGGGACTGGCAGGACATATTTAAAGTGATGAAGGAGACAAACCTGCAATCAAGATTACTCTACACAGCAAGGATCTCATTCAGATTTGATGGAGAAATTAAAACCTTTACAGACAAGCAAAAGCTGAGAGAGTTCAGCACCACCAGACCAGCTTTACAACAAATGCTAAAGGAACTTCTCTAGGCAAGAAACACAGCAGAAGGAAAAGACCTACAATAACGAACCCAAAACAATTAAGAAAATGGGAATAGGAACATACATATCGATAATTACCTTAAATGTAAATGGACTAAATGCTCCCACCAAAAGACACAGATTGGCTGAATGGATACAAAAACAAGACCCATATATATGCTGTCTACAAGAGACCCGCTTCAGACCTAGAGACACATACAGACTGAAAGTAAGGGGATGGAAAAAGATATTCCATGCAAATGGAAACCAAAAGAAAGCTGGAGTAGCAATTCTCATATCAGACAAAATAGACTTTAAAATAAAGACTACTACAAGAGACAAAGAAGAACACTGCATAATGATCAAGGGATTGATCCAAGAAGAAGATATAACAATTGTAAATATTTATTTACTCAACATAGGAGCACCTCAATATATAAGGCAAATACTAACAGCCATAAAAGGGGAAATCGACAGTAACACATTAATAGTAGGGGACTTTAACACCCCACTTTCACCAATGGACAGATCATCCAAAATGAAAATAAATAAGGAAACACAAGCTTTAAATGATACATTAAACAAGATGGACTTAATTGATATTTATAGGACATTCCATCCAAAAACAACAGATTACACATTTTTCTCAAGTGCTCATGGAACATTCTCCAGGACAGATCATATCTTGGGTCACAAATCAAGCCTTGGTAAATTTAAGAAAATTGAAATTGCATCAAGTATCTTTTCCGACCACAATGCTATGAGACTAGATATCAATTACAGGAAAGTATCTGTAAAAAAATACAAACATATGGAGGCTAAACAATACACTACTCAATAACGAAGTGATCACTGAAGAAATCAAAGAGGAAATTAAAAAATACCTAGAAACAAATGACAATGGAGACAGGACAACCCAAAACCTATGGGATGTAGCAAAAGCAGTTCTAAGAGGGAAGTTTATAGCAATACAATCCCACCTTAAGAAACAGGAAACATCTCGAATAAACAACCTAACCTTGCACCTAAAGCAATTAGAGAAAGAAGAACAAAAACACCCCAAAGTTAGCAGAAGGAAAGAAATCATAAAAATCAGATCAGAAATAAATGAAAAAGAAATGAAGGAAACGATGGCAAAGATCAAAAAAACTAAAAGCTGGTTCTTTGAGAAGATAAACAAAATTGATAAACCATTAGCCAGACTCATCAAGAAAAAAAGGGAGAAGACTCAAATCAATAGAATTAGAAATGAAAAAGGAGAAGTAACAACTGACACTGCAGAAATACAAAAGATCATGAGAGATTACTACAAGCAACACTATGCCAATCAAATGGACAACCTGGAAGAAATGGACATATTCTTAGAAATGCACAACCTGCCAAGACTGAATCAGGAAGAAATAGAGAATATGAAACAGACAAATCACAAGCACTGAAATTGAAACTGTGATAAAAAATCATCCAACAAACAAAAGCCCAGAACCAGATGCCTTCACAGGAGAATTCTATCAAACATTTAGAGAAGAGCTAACACCTATCCTTCTCAAACTCTTCCAAAATATAGCAGAGGGAGGAACACTCCCAAACTCATTCTACGAGGCCACCACCACCTTGATACCAAAACCAGACAAGGATGTCACAAAGAAAGAAAACTACAGGCCAATACCACTGATGAACATAGATGCAAAAATCCTCTACGAAATACTAGCAAACAGAATCCAACAGCACATTAAAAGGATTATACACCATGATCAAGTGGGGTTTATCCCAGGAATGCAAGGATTCTTCAATATATGCAAATCAATCAACATGATACATATTAACAAATTGAAGGAGAAAAACCATATGATCACCTCAATAGATGCAGAGAAAGCTTTCGACAAAATTCAACACCCATTTATGATAAAAACCCTCCAGAAAGTAGGAATAGAGGGAACTTTCCTCAACATAATAAAGGCTATATAGGACAAACCCACAGCCAATATCGTCCTCAAAGGTGAAAAACTGAAACCATTTCCACTAAGATCAGGAACAAGACAAGGTTGCCCACTCTCAACACTCTTATTCAACATAGTTTTGGAAGTTTTAGCCACAGCAATCAGAGAAGAAAAGGAAATAAAAGGAATCCAAATGGGAAAAGAAGAAGTAAAGCTGTCACTGTTTGCAGATGACATGATACTATACATAGAGAATCCTAAAGATGCTACCAGAAAACTACTAGAGCTAATCAATGAATTTGGTAAAGTAGCAGGATAAAAAATTAGTGCACTGAAATCTCTGGCATTCCTATATACTAATGATGAAAAATCTGAAAGTGAAATCAAGGAAACACTCCCATTTACCATTGCAACAAAAAGAATAAAATATCTAGGAATAAACCTACCTAAGGAGACAAAAGGCCTGTATGCAGAAAATTATAAGACACTGATGAAAGAAATTAAAGATGATACAAATAGATGGAGAGATGTACCATGTTCTTGGATTGGAAGAATCAACATTGTGAAAATGACTCTACTACCCAAAGCAATCTACAGATTCAATGCAATCCCTATCAAACTACCACTGGCAATTTTCACAGAACTAGAACAAAAAATTTCACAATTTGTATGGAAACACAAAAGACCCCGAATAGCCAAAGCAATCTTGAGAAAGAAAAACGGAGCTGGAGGAATCAGGCTCCCTGACTTCAGACTATACTACAAAGCTACAGTAATCAAGATAGTATGGTACCGGCACAAAAACAGAAATATAGATCAATGGAACAGGATAGAAAGCCCAGAGGTAAACCCATGCACATATGGTCACCTTATGTTTGATAAAGGAGGCAGGAATGTACCGTGGAGAAAGGACAGACCCTTCAATAAGTGGTGCTGGGAAAACTGGACAGGGACATGTAAAAGTATGAGATTAGATCACTCCCTAACACCATACACAAAAATAAGCTCAAAATGGACTAAAGACCTAAAAGTAAGGCCAGAAACTATCAAACTCTTAGAGGAATACATAGGCAGAATACTCTATGACATAAATCACAGCAAGATCCTTTTTGACCCACCTCCTAGAGAAATGGAAATAAAGACAAAAATAAACACATGGGACCTAATGAAACTTCAAAGCTTTTGCACAGCAAAGGAAACCATAAACAAGGCCAAAAGACAACCCTCAGAATGGGAGAAAATATTTGCAAATGAAGCAACTGAAAAAGGATTAATTTCCAAAATTTATAAGTAACTCATGCAGCTCAATAACAAAAAAACAAACAACCCAATCCAAAAATGGGCAGAAAACCTAAATAGACATTTCTCCAAAGAAGATATACAGACTGCCAACAAACACATGAAAGAATGCTCAACATCTTTAATCATTAGAGAAATGCAAGTCAAAACTACAATGAGATATCATCTCACACCAGTCAGAATGGCCATCACCAAAAAATCTAGAAACAATAAATGCTGGAGAGGGTGTGGAAAAAAGGGAACACTCTTGCACTGTTGGTGGGAATGTGAATTGGTACAGCCACTATGGAGAACAGTATGGAGGTTCCTTTAAAAACTACAAATAGAACTACCATATGACCCAGGAATCCCACTACTGGGCATATACCCTGAGAAAACCATAATTCAAAAAGAGTCATGTACCAAAATGTTCATACCAGCCCTATTTACAATAGCCCAGAGATTGAGACAACCTAAGTGTCCATCATCGGATGAATGGATAAAGAAGATGTGGCACATATATACAATGGAATATTACTCAGCCATAAAAAGAAATGAAATTGAGCTATTTGTAATGAGGTGGATAGACCTAGAGTCTGTCATACAGAGTGAAGTAAGTCAGAAAGAGAAAGACAAATACCATATGCTAACACATATATATGGAATTTAAGAAGAAAAAAAATGTCATGGAGAACCTAGGGGTAAGACAGGAATAAAGACACAGACCTACTAGAGAATGGACTTGAGGATATGGGGAGGGGGAAGGGTAAGCTGTGACAAAGCGAAAGAGAGGCATGGACATATATACACTACCAAACGTAAGGTAGATAGCTAATGGGAAGCAGCTGCATAGCACAGGGAGATCAGCTCGGTGCTTTGTGACCGCCTGGAGGGATGGGATAGGGAGGGTGGGAGGGAGATGCAAGAGGGAGGGGATATGGGAACATATGTATATGTATAACTGATTCATTTTGTTTTAAAGCAGAAACTAACACACCATTGTTAAACAATTATACTCCAAGAAAGATGTAAAAAAATAAAATAAAATACTAACTTCTTAAAACAGGAAAAAAAAATGTTTCAGATCCTAGACCTTTCCTTAACTAGGTATCTGAAAAGATTCCAAACTTGCTTTTATCTTTTTTGCTCTTTGTGTCATATAATATAAGGATTTTTATAATAGTGGTTGACAATCAAGAATTGTATAAATCTTTTGCTTTCCCTTAGGGGTTCACAAATACAAATATACCATTACCTTTCCTATGCTGATATCTGGCTGCAGAAAGTGAAGGCAGTCTGAATAATTAGCCCATGTTTTATTTAAACTGTGCATAAAATCCCATGTTCCATTGGGGTTACAGTGTCGGAAAGCAACTCCTGTGAAGACATGAAGAAAAACACTGAGATTGCTCAGTTCTTGTAGAGTCCATCATAAAAAAATTATAAATTTCTATTCCAAATTAATCATTGCAGAAAAATTCAATACCTTTATGATTGAAGTCATAAATATAAGGAGGGCATGGGACAGCCAACATTTTCCCCACTGTTCCTCTAGGCCAACAGATGAGTCCATCCCATTCTGGGAAACAATTTCCCTCTGATAAGGAAAAAAATTAAAAAGCAAATAAATAAAGATGCAGTTAGAAGCAGAGAATGAATGCATTCAAAATACAAAATTTCAGGTCACTGCCTATGTAAAACACAGGCATTGTAAAACAAATCAGTAGCTTTGGAAACTAGAATGGGGTAGATATGATGCAAATACCCCGAAACTCATCCACCTAGCCTCATCAAAGGCCCATTGATAGGAACATTTGATTTGCATAAATTAAACATATTTTAGTGACTCCAATATATATGAGTTATATCAATTAATATATAAGAAAGACACAGACCAACTAGAGAATGGACTTGAGGATATGGGGAGGAGGAAGGGTAAACTGTGACAAAGTGAGAGAGTGGCATGGACATATATACACTACCAAATGTAAAATAGATAGCTAGTGGGAAGCAGCTGCATAGCACAGGGAGATCAGCTTGGTGCTTTGTGACCACCTAGAGGGGTGGGATAGGCAGGGTGGGAGGGAAGGAGACGCAAGAGGGAAGAGATATGGGAACATTTGTATATATATAACTGATTCACTTTGTTATAAAGCAAAAACTAACACACCATTGTAAAGCAATTATACTGCAATAAAGATGTTTTAAAAAAAGAAACATCAGAATTCATTGAGAACAATTTCTTTTTTATTTATTTATTTATTTATTTATTTATTTATTTATTTATTTATTTATTTGCAGTACGCGGGCCTCTCACTGTTGTGGCCTGTCCCATTGTGGAGCACAGGCTCCGGACGCGCAGGCTCAGCGGCCATGGCTCACGGGCCCAGCCGCTCTGCGGCATGTGGGATCTTCCCGGACCGGGGCATGAACCCGTGTCCCCTGCATCGGCAGGCGGACTCTCAACCACTGCGCCACCAGGGAAGCCCCTTTTTTATTAATTTTTATTGGGATATAGTTGCTTTACAATGTTGTGTTAGTTTCTGCTGTACAGCAAAGTGAATCAGCTACACATGTGTATATATCCCCTGTTTTTAGACTTCCTTCCCATTTAGGTCACCACAGAGCACTGAGTAGAGTTCCCTGTGCTATATTGTAGGTTCTTATTAGTTACCTATTTTATACATAGTATCAATAGTGTATATATGTCAATCCCAATCTCCCAATTCATCCCACCCCCGCTTCCCCCTTGGTATCCATATGTTTTTTCTCTGTGGCTGTGTCTCTATTTCTGCTTTGCAAATAAGATCATCTATATCATTTTTCAAGATTCCACATATATGCATTAATATATGATATTTGTTTTTCTCTTTCTGGCTTACTTCACTCTGTATGACAGTCTCTAGGTCCATCCACATCTCTACAAATGGCCCAATTTCATTCCTTTTTATGGCTGAGTAATATCCCATTGTATATAATGTCCCACATCTTCTCTATCCATTCGTTTTTTCATGGAAATTTAGGTTGTTTCCATGTCCTGGCTATTGTAAATAGTGCTGTAATGAACATTGTGGTACATGACTCTTTTTCAATTATGGTTTTCTCTAAGTATATGCCCAGGAGGGGGATTGCTGGGTCATATGGTAATTCTATTTTCAGTTTTTTAAGGAACCTCCATACTGTTCTCCATAGTGGATGCATCAATTTATATTCCCACCAACAGTGCAAGAGGGTTCCCTTTTCTCCACACCATCTCCAACATTTATTGTTTCTAGATTTTTTGATGATGGCCATTCTGACCAGTGTGAGGTGATACCTCATTGTAGTTTTGATTTGCATTTCTCTAATAATTAATGATGTTGAGCATCTTTTCACGTGCCTCTTGGCCATCTGTATGTCTTCTTTGGAGAAATGTCTATTTAGGTCTTCCACCCATTTTTTTTTCTTTTTTTTTTTATTTTACAAATTTAATCAGTTATACATATACATATGTTCCCATATCCCCTCCCTTTTGCGTCTACCTCCCACCCTCCCTATCCCACCCCTCCAGGCGGTCACAAAGAACCGAGCTGATCTCCCTATGCTATGCGGCTGCTTCCCACTAGCTATCTACCTTACGTTTGGTAGTGTATATATGTCCATGCCGCTCTTTCACTTTGTCACAGCTTACCCTTCCCCCTCCCCATATCCTCAAGTCCATGCTCTAGTAGGTCTGTGTCTTTATTCCTGTCTTACCCCTATGTTCTTCATGACATTTTTTTTCTTAAATTCCATATATATGTGTCAGCATACAGTATTTGTCTTTCTCTTTCTGACTTACTTCACTCTGTATGACAGACTCTAGGTCCATCCACCTCATTACAAATAGCTCAATTTCATTTCTTTTTATGGCTGAGTAATATTCCATTGTATATATGTGCCACATCTTCTTTACCCATTCATCCGATGATGGACACTTAGGTTGTTTCCATCTCCAGGCTATTGTAAATAGGGCTGCTATGAACATTTTGGTACATGTCTCTTTTTGAATTATGGTTTTCTCAGGGTATATGCCCAGTAGTGGGATTGCTGGGTCATATGGTAGTTCTATTTGTAGTTTTTTAAGGAACCTCCATACCGTTCTCCATAGTGGCTGTACCAATTCACATTCCCGCCAGCAGTGCAAGAGTGTTCCCTTTTTTCCACACCCTCTCCAGCATTTATTGTTTCTAGATTTTTTGATGATGGCCATTCTGACTGGTGTGAGATGATATCTCATTGTAGTTTTGATTTGCATTTCTCTAATGAGTAAAGATGTTGAGCATCCTTTCATGTGTTTGTTGGCAGTCTGTATATCTTCTGTGGAGAAATGTCTATTTAGGTCTTCTGCCCATTTTTGGATTGGGTTGTTTGTTTTTTTGCTATTGAGCTGCATGAGCTGCTTATAAATTTTGGAGATTAATCCTTTGTCAGTTGCTTCATTTGCAAATATTTTCTCCCATTCTGAGGGTTGTCTTTTCGTCTTGTTTATGGTTTCCTTTGCTGTGCAAAAGCTTTTAAGTTTCATTAGGTCCCATGTGTTTATTTTTGTCTTTATTTCCATTTCTCTAGGAGGTGGGTCAAAAAAGATCTTGCTGTGATTTATGTCATAGAGTGTTCTGCCTATGTTTTCCTCTAGGAGTTTGATAGTGTCTGGCCTTACATTTAGGTCTTTAATCCATTTTGAGCTTATTTTTGTGTATGGTGTTAGGGAGTGATCTAATCTCATACTTTTACATGTCCCTGTCCAGTTTTCCCAGCACCACTTATTGAAGAGACTGTCCTTTCTCCACTGTACATTCCTGCCTCCTTTATCAAAGATAAGGTGACCATATGTCCGTGGGTTTATCTCTGGGCTTTCTATCCTGTTCCATTGATCTATATTTCTGTTTTTGTGCCAGTACCATACTGTCTTGATTACTGTAGCTTTGTAGTATAGTCTGAAGTCAGGGAGCCTGATTCCTCCAGCTCCATTTTTCGTTCTCAAGATTGCTTTGGCTATTCGGGGTCTTTTGTGTTTCCATACAAATTGTGAAATTTTTTGTTCTAGTTCTGTGAAAAATGCCATTGGTAGTTTGATAGGGATTGCATTGAATCTGTAGATTGCTTTGGGTAGTAGAGTCATTTTCACAATGTTGATTCTTCCAATCCAAGAACATGGTACATCTCTCCATCTATTTGTATCATCTTTAATTTCTTTCATCAGTGTCTTATAATTTTCTGCATACAGGCCTTTTGTCTCCTTAGGTAGGTTTATTCCTAGATATTTTATTCTTTTTGTTGCAATGGTAAATGGGAGTGTTTCCTTGATTTCACTTTCAGATTTTTCATCATTAGTATATAGGAATGCCAGAGATTTCAGTGCACTAATTTTTTATCCTGCTACTTTACCAAATTCATTGATTAGCTCTAGTAGTTTTCTGGTAGCATCTTTAGGATTCTCTATGTATAGTATCATGTCATCTGCAAACAGTGACAGCTTTACTTCTTCTTTTCCCATTTGGATTCCTTTTATTTCCTTTTCTTCTCTGATTGCTGTGGCTAAAACTTCCAAAACTATGTTGAATAAGAGTGGTGAGAGTGGGCAACCTTGTCTTGTTCCTAATCTTAGTGGAAATGGTTTCAGTTTTTCACCATTGAGGACGATGCTGGCTGTGGGTTTGTCATATATGGCCTTTATTATGTTGAGGAAAGTTCCCTCTATGCCTACTTTCTGCAGGGTTTTTATCATAAATGGGTGTTGAATTTTGTCAAAAGCTTTCTCTGCATCTATTGAGATGATCATATGGTTTTTCTCCTTCAGTTTGTTAATATGGTGTATCACGTTGATTGATTTGCGTATATTGAAGAATCCTTGCATTCCTGGAATAAACCCCACTTGATCATGGTGTATTAATCTTTTAATGTGCTGTTGGATTCTGTTTGCTAGTATTTTGTTGAGGATTTTTGCATCTATGTTCATCAGTGATATTGGCCTGTAGTTTTCTTTCTTTGTGACATCCTTGTCTGGTTTTGGTATCAAGGTGATGGTGGCCTCATAGAATGAGTTTGGGAGTGTTCCTCCCTCTGCTATATTTTGGAAGAGTTTCAGAAGGATAGGTGTTAGCTCTTCTCTAAATGTTTGATAGAATTCCCCTGTGAAGCCATCTGGTCCTGGGCTTTTGTTTGTTGGAAGATTTTTTATCACAGTTTCAATTTCAGTGCTTGTGATTGGTCTGTTCATATTTTCTATTTCTTCCTGATTCAGTCTTGGCAGGTTGTGCATTTCTAAGAATTTGTCCATTTCTTCCAGGTTGTCCATTTTATTGGCATAGAGTTGCTTATAGTAATCTCACATGATCTTTTGTATTTCTGCAGTGTCAGTTGTTACTTCTCCTTTTTCATTTCTAATTCTATTGATTTGAGTCTTCTCCCTTTTTTTCTTGATGAGTCTGGCTAATGGTTTATCAATTTTGTTTATCTTCTCAAAGAACCAGCTTTTAGTTTTATTGATCTTTGCTATCGTTTCCTTCATTTCTTTTTCATTTATTTCTGATCTGATTTTTATGATTTCTTTCCTTCTGCTAACTTTGGGATGTTTTTGTTCTTCTTTCTCTAATTGCTTTAGGTGCAAGGTTAGGTTGTTTATTCGAGATGTTTCCTGTTTCTTAAGGTGGGATTGTATTGCCATAAACTTCCCTCTTAGAACTGCTTTTGCTGCATCCCATTGGTTTTGGGTCGTCGTGTCTCCATTGTCATTTGTTTCTAGGTATTTTTTAATTTCCTCTTTGATTTCTTCAGTGATCACTTCGTTATTGAGTAGTGTATTGTTTAGCCTCCATGTGTTTGTATGTTTTACAGCTCTTTTCCTGTAATTGATATCTAGTCTCATAGCATTGTGGTCGGAAAAGATACTTGATACAATTTCAATTTTCTTAAATTTACCAAGGCTTGATTTGTGACCCAAGATATGATCTATCCTGGAGAATGTTCCATGAGCACTTGAGAAAAATGTGTATTCTGTTGTTTTTGGATGGAATGTCCTATAAATATCAATTAAGTCCATCTTGTTTAATGTATCATTTAAAGCTTGTGTTTCCTTATTTATTTTCATTTTGGATGACCTGTCCATTGGTGAAAGTGGGGTGTTAAAGTCCCCTACTATGATTGTGTTACTGTCGATTTCTCCTTTTATGGCTGTTAATATTTCCCTTATGTATTGGGGTGCTCCTATGTTTGGTGCATAAATATTTACAATTGTTATATCTTCTTCTTGGATCGATCCCTTGATCATTATGTAGTGTCCTTCTTTGTCTCTTCTAGTAGTCTTTATTTTAAAGTCTATTTTGTCTGATATGAGAATTGCTACTCCAGCTTTCTTTTGGTTTCCATTTGCATGGAATATCTTTTTCCATCCCCTTACTTTCAGTCTGTATGTGTCTCTAGGTCTGAAGTGGGTCTCTTGTAGACAGCATATATATGGGTCTTGTTTTTGTATCCATTCAGCCAGTCTGTGTCTTTTGGTGGGAGCATTTAGTCCATTTACATTTAAGGTAATTATTGATAGGTATGTTCCTTTTCCCATTTTCTTAATTGTTTTGGATTCGTTATTGTAGTTCTTTTCCTTCTGTTGTGTTTCTTGCCTAGAGAAGTTCCTTTAGCATTTGTTGTAAAGCTGGTTTGGTGGTGCTGAATTCTCTCAGCTTTTGCTTGTCTGTAAACGTTTTAATTTCTCCATCAAATCTGAATGAGATCCTTGCTGGGTAGAGTAATCTTGGTTGCAGGTTTTTCTCCTTCATCACTTTAATTATGTCCTGCCACTCCCTTCTGGCTTGTAGAGTTTCTGCTGAGAGATCAGCTGTTATCCTGATGGGGATTCCCTTGTGTGTTATTTGTTGTTTTTGCCTTGCTGCTTTTAATATGATTTCTTTGTGTTTAATTTTTGACAGTTTGATTAATATGTGTCTTGGTGTATTTCTCCTTGGATTTATTCTGTATGGGACTCTCTGTGCCTCCTGGACTTGATTAACTATTTCCTTTCCCATATTAGGGAAGTTTTCAACTATAATCTCTTCAAATATTTTCTCAGTCCCTTTCTTTTTCTCTTCTTCTTCTGGAACCCCTATAATTCGAATGTTGGTGCATTTAATGTTGTCCCAGAGGTCTCTGAGACTGTCCTCTGTTCTTTTCATTCTTTTTTCTTTATTTTGCTCTGCAGCAGTTATTTCCACTATTTTATCTTCCACCTCACTTATCCGTTCTTCTGCCTCAGTTATTCTGCTATTGATCCCATCTAGAGTATTTTTTATTTCATTTATTGTGTTTTTAATCGATGCTTGATTCATCTTTAGTTCTTCTAGGTCCTTGTTAACTGTTTCTTGCATTTTGTCTATTCTATTTCCAAGATTTTGGATCATCTTTACCATCATTATTCTGAATTCTTTTTCAGGTAGACTGCCTATTACCTCTTCATTTGTTAGGTCTGGTGGGTTTTTATCTTGCTCCTTCTCCTGCTGTGTGTTTTTCTGTCTTCTCATTTTGCTTATGTTACTGTGTTTGGGGTCTCCTTTTTGCAGGCTGCAGGTTCGTAGTTCCCGTTGTTTTTGGTGTCTGTCCCCAGTGGCTAAGGTTGGTTTAGTGGGTTGTGTAGGCTTCTTGGTGGAGGGGACTACTGCCTGTGTTCTGGTGGATGAGGCTGGATCTTGTCTTTCTGGTGGGCAGGTCCACATCTGGTGGTGTGTTTTGGGGTGTCTGCGGACTTTTTATGATTTTAGGCCACCTCTCTGCTAATGGGTGGCGTTGTGTTCCTGTCTTGCTAGTTGTTTGGCATAGGGTGTCCAGCACTGTAGCTTGCTGGTCGTTGAGTGAAGCTGGCTGCTGGTGTTTAGATGGAGATCTCTGGAAGATTTTCGCCGTTTGATATTATGTGGAGCTGGGAGGTCTCTTGTGGACCAGTGTCCTGAAGTTGGCTCTCCCACCTCAGAGGCACAGCACTGACTCCTGGCTCCTCAATTTGGGATGATTTGTTGTCTATTCATGTATTCCACAGATGCATGGTACATCAAGTTGGTTGTGGAGCTTTAATCCGCTGCTTCTGATGCTACTGGGAGAGGTTTCCCTTTCTCTTCTTTGTTCTCACAGCTCCTGGGTCTCAGCTTTGGATTTGGCCCCGCCTCTGCATGTAGGTCGCCGGAGGGCGTCTGTTCTTCGCTCAGACAGGACAGGGTTAAAGGAGCAGCCTCTTCGGGGGCTCTGGCTCACTCAGGCCCGGCGGGAGGGAGGGGCACGGAGTGCGGGGCGAGCCTGCAGCGGCGGAGGTCGGCGTGACGTTGCACCAGCCTGAGGCGCGCCGTGCGTTCTCTCAGGGAAGCCGCCCCTGGATCCCGGGACCCCGGCAGTGGCAGGCTGCACAGGCTCCCGGAAGGGCGGTGTGGACAGTGACCTGCGCTCACACACAGGCTTCTTGGCGGCGGCAGCAGCAGCCCCAGCGTCCCACGCCTGTCTCTGGGCTCCGCGCTTTCAGCCGTGACTCGCGCCCGTCTCTGGAGCTCCTTTACGCAGCGCTCTTAATCCCCTCTCCTCGCGCACCAGGAAACCAAGAGGGAAGAAAAAGTCTCCTGCCTCTTCGGCAGCTCCAGGGTTTTCCCGGACTCCCTCCCAGCTAGCTGTGGCACATTAGCCCCCTTCAGGCTGAGTTCTCGCCGCCAGCCCCAGTCCTCTCGCTGCGCTCTGACCGAAGCCCGAGCCTCAGCTCCAGCGCCGCCCGCCCCAGCGGGGGAGCAGACAAGCCTCTCGGGCTGGTGAGTGCCGCTCGGCACCGCTCCTCTGTGCGGGAATCTCTCCGCTTTGCCCTACCCAGGTATGTGGGGAGTTTCTTGCCTTTTGGGAGGTCTGGGGTCTTCTGCCAGCGTTCAGTAGGTGTTCTGTAGGAGTTGTTCCACGTGTAGCTGTATTCCTCCACCCATTTTTTGATTGGGTTGTTTGTTTTCTTGGTATTGAGCTGCATGAACTATTTGTATGTTTTGGAGATGAATCCTTTGTCAGCTGGTTCCTTTGCAAGTATTTTCTTCTGTTTTGCTTCATGCGTTTGTCATTCTGTGTTTTTCAGGACTCCCCTCCATTAGTTGTGTATGAAACTTTCAAGAAGAGAGCCTATCAGCCATGTCATATTCCAACTTACCCAAAAGAGACTATTTTTCATGAGTGCTGTATTCATTTTCCATTGCTTCCATAACAAATTAGCACAAACTTAGCAGCTTCAAATACCCCAAATTTATTATCTCACTATTTCTGTAGGTCAGAAGTCTGGTGAGCTCAGCCAGACCTCTGCTTATAGATTCACAAGGCTGAATCAAGGGCTGGACAGCACTGTGATTCTTTCTGAGGCTCTGGGGGAAAATCCACTTCCTTACTCATTCCAGTTGTTGGTAGAATTTACTTCCTTGTAATGATAAGACTGAGGTTCCCATCTCCTTCCTGGCTGTCAGCTGAGAGCTATTCCCAACTTGCACTCCTTGGCTCATGGCCCCCTTCCTCCATCTTCAAAGTCAGCAAGGGAGGTCAAGTCCTTCTCACATTTCAAGTCTCTCTTCCATTCTTTTTTTCCATTACTGACTATTCCACCTTCCTCTTTCACTTTTAAGAACCTATGTGATTACATTACTCCCATCCAAATAATCCAGAATAAGCTTCCTATTTTAAGGTCCATAACCTTAATTCCATCTGCAATGCCCTTTTGCCCTGTAATATAACATACACAGGCAGAACACCAGATATTAGGGTTTGGACATCTTTGAGGGGACATTATTCTGCTACCACAAATACCATTACAGGTCTCTCAATTTTTTAGTTACCAATTACACTAACTGTAGCTGAGGATTTTTGTTATAGCTAACATTCATTATGTCGAGTTGTTCAGTTTTGAATAGTCAGCATGATAGAACCTCATGCAAACACCGATTTCTACAGAAAAGAATTCAGCATAAACCTGAAATTAACTTGCTAGTATCCACCATATCACATGGAAACAAGTACTTGATTTGCTTTGTGAATTGCTGAAGCAATAAGAAAAAGAAAATATCTTCCCTCACCACATTGTTCTCGTACAAGAGAACGTTTATTGGAAAGAGCCTCCCTTTGCTCTCATAATAAAAGCCTGGGCTTTGCATATTGGAAGTAACCCGGGAACTCATTACGCTGGCTCCTGTTTCTGGTATACGGCTTCACCTGCTTCTTTCCACCATGACCTGCTTTTTGTGTGTTTATCTTCCTTCTTGTTTAAACAGAGTGTAATGAATCAATCTCTTCCATAAACTTTGCACTAGATACTCTTCTACGTCTTGATAGCATTCCATATGACTTCCCATCCATTCACTTTATCTTTAATAAATCATGCATCCTTATTTATCTGGATCCAATCTTCTACCAGATACAGTATCTATGGTGCAATCTACATAAAATGGACCCAGACACATATTCCTGTGTTCTTGTAACTAGTTGTCCCTCTAAAATGTATGCTGCAATGTCACGTGACATTTTCTGACAAGAGTTGATCATGTGATGGACTAAGGTCTTCACAGAAGTCTAAAAGCCAATGATCAGTTTATTTTATAATTATGTAGTTTTTAAACTTCAATAAAGAACATTGCTGATATTTTCCTTATGCTTTAAAAGGAATTGTTTTTTTGTTCCCTAAAAGATACCAGTCCAAATATACATACAGTTCAATATCTA
Organism: Mesoplodon densirostris; assembly: GCF_025265405.1. Taxonomy (NCBI): domain Eukaryota; kingdom Metazoa; phylum Chordata; class Mammalia; order Artiodactyla; family Ziphiidae; genus Mesoplodon; species Mesoplodon densirostris. The sequence goes on from NC_082668.1 coordinate 28,773,231, forward strand.
AAAAAAAAAACCCAATCAAAAAATGGGCATAAGACTTAGATAGACATTTCTCCAAAGAAGATATACAGATGGCCAACAGGCGTAGGAAAAGATGCTCAATATCACTAATTATTAGAGAAATGCAAATCAAAACCACAATTAGGTATCACCTCACACCTATCAGAATGGCTATCAAAAAGTCTACAAATAATAAATGCTGGAGAGGGTGTGGAGAAAAGGGAACCCTCCTACACTGTTGGTGGGAATGTAAATTGGTGCAGCCACTATGGAGAACAGTATGGAGGTTCCTTAAAAAACTAAAAATAGAATTACCATATGATCCAGCAATCCCACCCCTGGATGCATGCACCCCAATGTTCATTGCAGCACTATTTACAATAGCCAAGACATGGAAGCAACCTAAATGTCCATCGACAGAGGAATGGATAAAGAAGATGTGGTATATATATACAATGTAATATTACTCAGCCATAAAAAAGAATAAAATAATGCCATTTGCAGCAACATGGATGGACCTAGAGATTATCATACTAAGTTAAGTAAGTCTGACAGAGAAAGACAAGTATCATATGATATCCCTTTTATGTGGAATCTAAAAAGATGATACAAATGAACTTATTTACAAAACAGGAATTGACACACAGACATAGAAAACAAGCTTATTGGTTACCAAAGGGGCTTATTGGTTACCAAAGGGGATAGTGAGGTGGGGGTGGGAGATAAATTAGGAGTTTAGGATTAATATATACATACTACTATATATAAAATAGGTAAACAACAAGGACCTACTGTAGAGCACAGGAAACTATACTCAATATCTTGTAATAACCTATAATGGAAATAACATATATAACATAGATATATATAAAACTGAATCACTTTGCTGTATACTTGAAACTAACACAACATTGTAAGTTAACTATACTTCAATTTTTTAAAGTTTTAAAAAATAAAATAGAATAGCATGTCCTTTAAAAAAAAAGATACCATCCCACACACATACACACACAGACATATTTCAAAATTCAGAAAACCAACACTCCCCCAGGATAATGTTTCCATAGATTGTAATCATCTCTCTGGTGGCTCTTTGACAAAGAGAATAATCAATATTCACAAAATGTTGAAAAGATTGTGAAAGCCATGCCCTCATACAGCTAATACAGAGATCTTAAATAACATCTCTTTGATCATCATTTCACATTCTATGTGAGTAAATACTTTCATTATTTAGCAAGAAACTAATTAATTGCCTAATGAGTCACCAAACTCCCTTTATAAATTAACACCATTAATTACACTCCCTGTAATCTTTTGTGTGTGCCAGGACAAACTGATCATTAGTGAAACTTGTCAAACCATGATATTTACACAGAGCAATCTAAAACTTGGAGAATATAACTTTGACTCTTTTTCGTTCTACAGTTACCCATAACATAATACAACCATACAATTGTGAAATAAAACTGGGATGATTAATATTTTGGGTTTTGTTCTTAAATACCTAAATAGTTGTATAATGAGGTATTTGCATTTACGTTTTCTTTTCTTTCTTTCATAGACAAGAAGAAAAATTATATTTTATTTTTATTATAAAATTTTTTTCAGAAATAAAACAGAGGATATTATATACCCACAATCTAGAATTTACAGTTGGTAATATTTTACCATATTTATTTCATCTAAATGAATGCTATGGTATTTTAAAGTGAGTTGCAGGCAGCATAACAGCTCACTCCTAAATATTCTGATATGCATCTCTCAATTTTAGGAGAATTTTAAAATGAAAACTTCTTAAATTAACTAGTGAATTCAAAATGTCATTTATCTTTTCACACTTGTAAAGTAAAGAAATGCTGAGTCAATTTACATATATAGACATTTTTCATTGAAAGGGAGGCCAAAGTTTGACCAGATTTAATTCTATCCTATTGTATGGAGAAAGATCTCAAAGAAAGTGCCTTTTCTCTTTTAATATTTATTCATCTACACATTTCACATGAGTTGCACCATCACAAATTTTAGATGTTACATAAGTTTACATCCAGATCTTTTACTCTTTTTAACTCTTGTGGTGTGTGACTGATTCCCAGTTGTTTGTCTTTGCCGACCCTATTCCCTCTGCCAGGAATGTCTTTTTACTTCCTCCTGTACACATCTAAATCCTACTCCTTTAATTTCAAGATTGCTCCTCCAGAAAGCTTTCTCTGATTCCTCCCTGATGAATTAAGATGCTTTTTCAGTGGTTCCATAGTTGTGCTCCTCTGTTGTTACACTTACACACCATCTGAAAGGTGTCTACTTCCCTTATTAGATCATCATTTCCATGGGGTAAGGACAGACTTTGATTCTTCCAGTGCTTACTACAGAAGCACCACACTGTAGGCACATAATATCTTTGTTGAACTGTTAAACGGACAATAAAGATGATAATGTTGGACTAGATAGTCTCTAAGATATCTTCCAGCTCAAAATTTCATGAGACTTCATAGAAAATAGTTCATTTAGCCCTCCTAGATAACAATCTTTATAAATTCCTTCATGACAGTGTTGCTCTTTGTTAGTAGACCTACATGTTTGAGATATCAGGGTCAGTGTTCTTTAAAGGTAACGTAAATGATTCCCTTTCCTGACATTATTAGTCTAGCCATTCAGAGAACTCTTTCCTAGTATAAGACACCTACAAAGGCTGAATTAATATAAAAACCTTCTTTGTTAAAACATGGCTTAGCTGGCTACAAATTAAAGGAATAAATCTGAGACCAGAAATTATTCCACAGAATCAGTAGGCACTGCATTTGGGGCTTACGTTAGAGGCCTCTACTGACTTATTGGCTAAGAGCTTAGATTTTTATTGCATTCTGGTAACAAAAGATGAGTCTGAGACCTGATGCCGTGGGAAACTGGACTGGAAACTCCTGTATAAGGTCAGGATCCCCAAAATATGAACCCCTTAGTGAGTGAACAAGAAACAAAAGTATCTTTCAGAAAGAGGTTGGTTTGTTTCACTCCTGGTTGCATTTAGAGTTGGACTAGGAAATAATTGAGAAAAAGATTCTTCTCTGACAATTTCTAACCACAAGCTCACATTCATGTGTGGTCTAATATGTGGTCTTAGTTTAAAGTGGAAATAGATCAATAGTTCCACTAGGCGCCTTACAGAAAACAGAAATTTTGGAAGAATGCACATTACATGAGTACCTTATAAGTTCTTTATCATAAGTCATTAGACACACAAGGAAATAAGCCCCCATGTGTGGTAGTCAGTATTGACAAGCAAAGCCTGTGGTTATTTTAATATCAAATGCAGAATATAAAATAGGTCTAAGAAGGAAAAAGAAAAGAGATTAAAATGATATTTAAGATAAAGAAACTATGAAAATTAAATAGGAAGATCCCAAAAACTGAAAAATAGAATAATCAAAATTAGCTTAATGGATGGATTAAAGAGCCATTAGACAAAGTTGAACAAAGAGTTGGTGAACTGGAAAATATATTTGCAGAAATTAACAAAACAGCAGTAGAAAAACAAAGAAAAGGAAATCATATAAGACATAAAGATACAAAGGGTAATGTGAGAAGTTCCCATACTTGTCTACTTAAAGTTCCAGAAACAGAGAATAGGAGAATATGGGAGACCAAATTTTCAAAGACAAAATAGCAAAACATTCCCACCACTGAAAAAAGACACAGAACCTTAGACTCCAGAAATCAAATGAACTCATACCTAGATACAGAATGAAATTGCAGAACATCAAAATCAAAGAGAAACTCTTAAAAGGAGCCAATGAGAAAAACTAATCACCAAAAAAGACTGAGAACTGATTTGTCAACAACAACAATGGAAGCCAGGGTGGAAAAGTAAAACAATATCCTTAGGAGCTAAAAGTAAAAAATTCTCATCCAAGGATCATAAGTCCAGAAAAAGTATCTCTGAAGATTGAGACCGAAATAAATACCTTTCAGACAAACAAAAACTGCGAGAATTCACTATAAGTAGATTCCAATGTAAAGAAATACTTTAAAAAGATGTATTTCAGGAACGGCTTCAAGATGGCAGAAGAGTGAGATGCAGAAATCACCTTCCTCCACACAAATACATCAGAAATACATATACATGTGAAACAACTCCTACAGAACACCTACTGAACGCTGGCAGAAGACCTCAGACCTCCCAAAAGTCAAGAAATTCCCCACGTACCTGGGTAGAGCAAAAGAATAAAGAAAAAACAGAGACAAAAGAATAGGGAGGGGACCTGCACCAGTGTGAGGGAGCTGTGAAGGAGGAAAGGTTTCCACACGCTAGGGAAGCCCCTTTGTGGGTGGAGATGGTGGGTGGTGGAGGGGGGAAGCTTCAGAGCCATGGAGGAGAGCAGAGCAACAGGGGTGCAGAGGGCAAATCAGAGAGATTCCCGCACAGAGGGTCGGTGCCGACCAGCACTCACCAGCCTGAGAGGCTCGTTTGCTCACCCACCGGGATGGGTAGGGGCTGGGAGCTGAGGCTTGGGCTTCGGACGTTGGATCCGAGGGAGAGGACTGGGGTTGGCTGCATGAACACAGCCTGAAGGGGGCTAGTGCAACAGAGCTAGCCAGGAGGGAGTCCAGGAAAATGTCCGGAGCTGCTGAAGAGGCAAGAGACTTATTCTTGCCTCTTTGTTTCCTGGTGCGTAAGGAGAAGGGATTAAGAGTGCTGCTTAAAGGCACTCCAGAGACAGGCGAAAGCCACAGCTATCAGCACGGACCCCAGAGACGGGCATGAGACGCTAAGGCCGCTGCTTCCACCACCAAGAAGCCTGTGTGAGAGCACAGGTCACTCTCCACACTGCCCCTCTCAGGAGCCTGTGCAGCCTGACACTGCCAGGGTCCCGTGATCCAGGGACAACTTCCCCTGGAGAATGCACGGTGCGCCTAAGGCTGGTGCAACGTCATGCTGGCCTCTGCCACAGACTCGCCCCACATCCGTACCCCTCCCTCCCCCAGACCTGAGTGAACCAGAGCCCCCGAATCAGCGGCTCCTTCAACCCTGTCCTGCGTGGGTGAAGAAAAGATGTCCTCAGGAGACCTACATGCAGAGGTGGATCCAAATCCAAATCTGAACCCCAGGAGCTGTGCGAACAAAGAAGAGAAAGGGAAATTTCTCCCAGCAGCCTAAGGAGCAGCAGATTAAATCTCCACAATCAACTTAATGTACCCTGCATCTGTGGAATACCTGAATAGAAAACGAATCATCCCAAATTGAGGAGGTGGACTTTGGGAGCAACGATATATATATTTTTTCCCTTTTTCTCTTTTTGTGAGTGTGTATGTGTATGCTTCTGTGAGTGATTTTGTCTGTATAGCTTTGCTTTTACCATTTGGCCTAGGGTGCTGTCTGTCCATTTTTTTTGTCTTTTTTTTTTACTTAAAAGATTTTTTTCTTAATAATTATTGTTTATTTTTATAACATTATTTTATTTTACTTTATTTTATTTTACTTTATTTTATCTTATTCTTTATTGCTTGCTTTTTTTTCTCCCTTTTATTCTGAGCCATGAGAAGGACAGGCCCTTGGTGCTCGAGCCAGGCGTCCGGGCTCTGCCACTGAGATGGGAGAGCCAAGTTTAGGACACTGGTCCACAAGAGACCTCCCAGCTCCATGTAATATCAAATGGCAAAAATCTGCCAGAGATCTCCATCTCAATGCCAAGACCCAGCTCCACTCAACAACCAGCAAGCTACAGTGCTGGACACCCTATGCCAAACAACGACCAAGACAGGAACACAACCCCATACATTACCAGGAAGGCTGCCAAAAATCATAATAAGACCACAGACACCCCAAAACACACCACCAGACGTGGACCTGCCCACCAGAAAGACAAGATCCAGCCTCATCCACCAGAACAGAGGCACTAGTCCCCTCCACCAGAAAGCCTACACAACCCACTAAAACAACATTAGCCACTAGGGACAGACACCAAAAACAACAGAAACTACGAACCTGCAGCCTGCAAAAAGGAGACCCCAAACACAGAAAGTTAAGAACAATGAGAACACAGAGAACACTCAGCAGATGAAGGAGCAAGGGAAGAACCCACCAGATGTAACAAATGAAGAGCAAATAGGCAGTTTTCCAAAAAAGAATTCAGAATAATGAGAGTAAAGATGATCCAAAATCTTGGAAATAAAAGGGAGAAAATACAAGAAACGTTTAACAAGGACCTAAAAGAACTAAAGAGCAAACAAAGAGTGATGAACAACACAATAAATGAAATTAAAAATTCTCTAGAACGGACCAATAGCAAAATAACTGAGGCAGAAGAACGGATAAGTGACCTGGAAGAAAAAATAGAGGAAATAACTACTGCAGAGCAGAATAAAGAAAACAGAATGAAAAGAATAGAGGACGCTCTCAGAGACCTCTGGGACAACATTAAATGCACCAACATTCGAATTATAGGGGTCCAGAAGAAGAAGAGAAAAAGAAAGGGATGGAGAAAATATTTGAAGAGATTATAGTTGAAGACTTCCCTAATACGGGAACAGAAATAGTTATTCAAGTCCAGGAAGCATAGAGAGTCCAATACAGGATAAACCCAAGGAGAAATACACTAAGACACATATTAATCAAACTATCAAAAATTAAATACAAAGAACAAATATTAAAAGCAGCAAGGGAAAAACAACAAATAACACATAAGGGAATTCCCATAAGGTTAACAGCTGAGTTTTCAGCAGAAACTCAGCAAGCCAGAATGGACTGGCAGGACATATTTACAGTGATGAAGGAGAAAAACCTAAAACCAAGATTACTCTACCCAGCAAGGATCTCATTCAGATTTGATAGAGAAATTAAAAGCTTTACAGACAAGCAAAAGCTGAGAGACTTCAGCACCACCAAACCAGCTTTACAACAAATGCTAAAGGAACTTCTCTGGGCAGGAAACACAAGAGAAGGGAAAGAACTACAATAACAAACCCAGAACAATTAAGAAAATGGTAATAGGAACATACATATTGACAATTACCTTAAATGTAAATGGATTAAATGCTCCAACCAAAAGACATAGACTGGCTGAATGGATACAAAAAGAAGACCCGTATATATGCTGTCTACAAGAGACCCACTTCAGACACACGGACACATACAGACAGAAAGTGAGGGGATGGAAAAAGATATTCCATGCAAATGGAAATCAAAAGAAAGCTGGAGTAGCAATTCTCATATCAGACAAAATAGACTTTAAAACAAAGACTATTACAAAAGACAAGGACACTACATAATGATCAAGGGATCAATCCAAGAAGAAGATATAAAACTTGTAAATATATATGCACCCAACATAGGTGCACCTCAATACATAAGATAAATACTACCAGCCATAAAAGGGGAAATCAAAAGTAACACAATCATAGGAGGGGGCTTGAACACCCCACTTTCAACAATGGACACATCATCCAAAATGAAAATAAATAAGGAAACACAAGCTTTAAGTGATACATTAAACAACATGGACTTAATTGATATTTATAGGACATTCCATCCAAAAACAACAGAATAAACATTTTTCTCAAGTGCTCATGGAACATTCTCCAGGAGAGATCATATCTTGGGTCACAAATCAAGCCTTGGTAAATTTAAGAAAATTGAAATTGTGTCAAGTATCTTTTCTGACCAAAAGCTATGAGACTAGACAGTAATTACAGGAAAAAATCTGTAAGAAATAAAAACACATGGAGGCTAAACAATACACTACTTAATAATGAAGTGATCACTGAAGAAATCAAAGAGGAAATCAAAAAATACCTAGAAACAAACTACAATGAAAACACAATGACCCAAAACCCATGGGATGCAGCAAAAGCAGTTCTAAGAGGGAAGTTTATAGCAGTGCAATCCTACCTTAAGAAAAAAGAAACATCTCAAATAAACAACCCAACCTGACACCTAAAGAAATTAGAGAAAGAAGAAAAAAAAATCCCAACATTAGCAGAAGGAAAGAAATCATAAAGATCAGATCAGAAATAATTGAAAAAGAAATGAAGGAAACGATAGCAAAGATCAATAAAACTAAAAGCTGGCTCTTTGAGAAGATAAACAAAATTGATAAACCATTAGCCAGACTTATCAAGGAAATAATGGAGATGACTCAAATCAATGGAATTAGAAATGAAAAAGGAGAAGTAACAACTGACACTGCAGAAATACAAAGGATCGTGAGAGATTACTACAAGCAACTCTATGCCAATAAAATGGACAACCTAGAAGAAAAGGACAAATTCTTAGAAATGCACAACCTTCTGAGACTGAACCAGGAAGAAATAGAAAATATGAACAGACCAATCACAAGCACTGAAACTGAAACTGTTATTAAAAATCTTCCAACAAACAAAAGCCCAGGACCAGATGCCTTCACAGGAGAATTCTATCAAACATTTAGAGAAGAGTTAACACCTATCCTTCTCAATCTCTTCCAAAATATAGCAGAGGGAGGAACACTCCCAAACTCATTCTACATGGCCACCATCACTATGATACCAAAATCAGACAAACATGTCACAAATAAAGAAAACTACAGGCCAATATCACTGATGAATATAGATGCAAAAATCCTCAACAAAATACTAGCAAACAGAATCCAACAGCACATTAAAAGGATTATACACCATGATCAAGTGGGGTTTAACCCAGGAATGCAAGGATTCTTCAATATATGCAAATCAATCAACGTGATACACCATATTAACAAATTGAAGGAGAAAAACCATATGATCACCTCAATAGATGCAGAGAAAGCTTTTGACAAAATTCAACACCCATTTATGATAAAAACCCTGCAGAAAGTAGGCATAGAGGGAACTTTCCTCAACATAATAAAGGCCATATATGAGAAACCCACAGCCAACATCATCCTCAACGATGAAAATCTGAAACCATTTCCACTAAGATCAGGAACAAGACAAGGTTGCCCACTCTCACCATTATTATTCAACATAGTTTTGGAAGCTTTTGCCATAGCAATCAGAGAAGAAAAAGAAATAAAAGGAATCCAAATTGGAAAAGAAGAAGTAAAGCTGTCACTGTTTGCAGATGACATGATACTATACATAGAGAGTCCTTAAGATATTACCAGAAAACTCTAGAGCTAATCAATGAATCTGGTAAAGTTTTAGGATACAAAATTAATGCACAGAAATCTCTTGCTTTACTATACACTAATGATGAAAAATCTGAAAGTGAAATTGAGAAAACACTCCCATTTACCATTGTAACACAAAGAATAAAATATCTAGGAATAAACCTACCTAAGGAGACAAAAGACCTGTATGCAGAAAATTATAAGACACTGATGAAAGAAATTAAAGATGATACAAATAGATGGAGAGACATACCATGTTCTTGGATTGGAAGAATCAACATTGTGAAAATGACTCTACTACCCAAAGCAATCTACAGATTCAATGCAATCCCTATCAACTACCACTGGCATTTTTCACAGAACTAGAACAAAAAATTTCGCAATTTGTATAGAAACACAAATGACACCGAATAGCCAAAGCAATCTTGAGAAAGAAAAACGGAGCTGGAGGAATCAGGCTCCCTGACTTCAGACTATACTACAAAGCTACAGTAATCAAGACAGTATGGCACTGGCACAGAAACAGAAATATAGATCAACGGAACAGGACAGATAGCCCAGAGAGAAACCCACACACATATGGTCACCTTACCTTTAATAAAGGAGGCAAGTATATATAGTGGAGAAAAGCCAGCCTCTTCAATACATGATGCTGGGAAAACTGGACAGCTATATGTAAAAGAATGAAACTAGCACACTCCCTAATACCATACACAAAAATAAACTCCAAACGGATTAAAGACCTAAATGTAAGGCCAGACACCATCAAACTCTTAGAGGAAAACATAGGCAGAATGCTCTATGACATAAATCACAGCAAGACCTTTTTTGACCCACCTCCTAGAGAAATGGAAATAAAAACAAAAACAAACAAATGGGACATAATGAAACTTAAAAGCTTTTGCACAGCAAAGGAAACCATAAACAAGACAAAAAGACAACCCTCAGATTGGGAGAAAATATTTGCAAATGAAGCAACTGTCAAAGGATTAATCTCCAAAACATACAAGCAACTCATGCAGCTCAATATCAAAAAAAAAAACAATCCAATCCAAAAATGGGCTGAAGAACTAAATAGTCATTTCTCCAAAGAAGATATACAGATTGCCAACAAACACATGAAAGAATGCTCAATGTCATTAATCATTAGACAAATGCGAATCAAAACTACAATGAGATATCATCTCACTCTGGTCAGAATGGCCATCATCAGAAAATCTACAAACAATAAATGCTGGAGAGGCTGCAGAGAAAAAGGAACCCTCTTGCACTCTTGGTGGGAATGTAAATTGATACAGCCACTATGGAGAGCATATGGAGGTTCCTTAAAAAACTAAAAATAGAACTACCATATGACCCAGCAATCCCACTCCTGGGCATATACCCTGAGAAAAACATAATTCAAAAAGAGTCATGTACCAAAATGTTCATTGAAGCTCTATTTACAAGAGTCAGGACATGGAAGCAACCTAAGTGTCCATTGACAGATGAATGGATAAAGAAGATGTGGTACATATATACAATGGAATATTACTCAACCATAACATGGAATGAACCTGAGTTATTTATAGTGAAGTGGATGGACCTAGAGTCTGTCATACAGAGTGAAGTAAGTCAGAAAGAGAAAAACAAATACCATATGCTAACACATATATATGGAATCTAAAAAAAGAAAAAAATGGTCAGAAGAACCTAGGGGCAAGACGGGAATAAAGATGCAGACCTACTAGAGAATGGATTTGAGGATACTGGAAGGGGGAAGGGTATGCTGGGACAAAGTGAGAGAGTGGCATGGACATATATACACTACACTACCAAACATAAAGTAGATAGCTAGTGGGAAGCAGCCGCATAGCACAGGGAGATCAGCTCGTTGCTTTGTGACCACCTAGAGAGGTGGGATAGGGAGGTTGGGAGGGAGGGAGATGCAAGAGGGAAGAGATATGGGGACATATGTATATGTATAACTGATTCACTTTGTTATAAAGCAGAAACTAACACACCATTGTAAAGCAATTATACTCCAATAAAGATGTAAAAAATAAATAAATAAAATACTATTAAAAAAAGATGTATTTCAGGAAGAAGAAAAATTATAAAAACATACAGTTAAGATAAAACTTTATGACAATAGCACATAATTTGGAAGCAAAGTATTTCAAAATGCATTATTTGAGAGAGGGAAGTTACTGATAACATTAAACTTTCTTTAAAATACATGAAAAAATTCTAGGTTAATCACTAAATAACTAAATATAACATATATCTTCCAAACTAGTAGGAGGAGGGAAGATGAAATAAGGAAAAAAGTTTCAATCAATTCAAAAGAACAGAAGGTGGAACTGGGGAGTAGACGGGACAAACAGGGAGAGCTGGTGAAATTAAAAGCCCAAATAAGATGGTAAAATTAAATTCAAATACTGTATATTCATTATCATAATTAATGTAATTGGCTAAACTCTTCAGTTAATAGACAAAGCATAACAGAGTAAATAACAAGAAGTCCACCTGTGTCTTGTTTATAAAAGATACTACCCAAACATAAGTAAACAGAAAAGTTTAATAGAAGAAAGGGAAAAGATAAGGAATTGCTGTTTAATGGCTTTAGAGTGTAAATTTTGCAAAATGAAAATTTTCTGGCGATTGGTTTTCACAACAATGTGAATACACAACACCACTGAACTGTACATTTAAAAACATTTAATATGATTAATTTAATATTATGTGTATTGTATCATAATTAAAGACTTTTTAAGGATGGGAAAAGATGTGCAAGGCAAATACCAAAGAAGAAAGAACTAATGCTGTTTATTAAATATTATTATTTTAATATAATAATTTTATATTATATATTAGTTAATATTTTTAACAGCTTTATTGTAGTATAATTGCTTTACAAATGTGTGTTAGTTTCTGCTTTATAAAAAATTGAATCAACAATGACTAATGAAATAATGATCATTTTTGTCCATTATATGTAGAGTGAGATTAATTACTGCCCAAACGGTCTCAATACACTGTATGTGTTTACATTTTAAAAAAAAGAAATTGAATCAGCTATACATATACATATATCCCCATATCTCCTCCCTCTTGCCTCTCCCTCCCACCCTCCCTATCCCATCCCTCTAGGTGGACACAAAGCACTGAGTTGATCTCCCTGTACTATGCAGCTGCTTCCCACTAGCTATCTATTTTACATTTGGTAGTATATATAAGTCCATGCCACTCTCTCACTTCGTCCCAGCTTGCCTTTCCCCCTCCCGTGTCCTCAAGTCCATTCTCAATGTCTGCACCTTTATTCCTGTCCTGCCCCTAGATTCTTCATAACTTTTTTTTTTTAGATTCCATATATATGTGTTAGCATACAGTATTTGTTTTTCTCTTTCTGACTTACTTCACTCTGTATGACAGACTCTAGGTCCATCCACCTCACTACAAACAACTCAATTTCATTTCTTTTTATGGCTGAGTAATATTCCATTGTATATATGTGCCATATCTTCTTTATCCGTTCATCTGTCGATGGACACTTAAGTTGCTTCCATGTCTTGGCTATTGTAAATAGAGCTTCAATGAACATTGTGGTACATGACTCTTTCTGAATTATGTTTTTCTCAGGGTATACGCCCAGTAGTGGGATTGCTGGGTCATATGGTAGTTCTATTTTTAGTTTTTTAAGGAACCTCCATACTGTTCTCCATAGTGGCTGTATCAATTTACATTCCCACCAACAGTACAAGAGAGTTCCCTTTTCTCCACACCCTCTCCAACATTTATTGTTTGTAGATTTTTTGATGCGCATTCTGACTGGTGTGAGGTGATACCTCATTGTAGTTTTGATTTGCATTTCTCTAATGATTAGTGATGTTGAGCATTCTTTCATGTGTTTGTTGGCAATCAGTATATCTCCTTTGGAGAAATGTCTATTCAGGTCTTCTGCCCATTTTTGGATTGGGATGTTTATTACTTAATATTTAAAAGAAAAGTAAACTAGAAATAAAGAAGGCTGCTTCATATCAATGGAAGGTTTGATTTACTAGGAAATATAACATTTATAAACTTGTATATACCCAATAACATATTTTCAAAATATATGAAGCAAAAAAATTCATCCTCAGAGTGGGATATTTTAAGATATACATAGCAGAAAAGAATAGGTCAAATAGATGAAAAATCATAGATACAGAATATATGAACCACACACCCAATAAGCTTAACCTAGTGGACACTATAAAACACTGTACTCAGAAACTGGACAGTACACATTCTCTTGAAGACCATATAGGATATTTATCAAAACTGACCCCGATATAAGCCATTAAGTCTCAACACACTTTTAAAAATTAATATCATGCAGACCACATTCTCTGATCATAACCAACTGAGAAATCAATCACAAATTTTTTTAAAGCATAGCTTTAAGGACATTACCTACTTCATTCAGATTGTTGGGAATTTAAAGAGTTCAGTAAATAGCACTTCCCTCTTTTTTAAAAATGTCTTTGAATATATTCAACTATCAAGGCAAGGCATTTTGCTATATAAAACATTATAATCTTCCCACTACTCCAATTCAATAAATGACTTTACTCAGTGGCCCCATTAAAACTGTGAGTGATCATCAGACCCCAAGGAACACAGGCCACAGGTCCCTGTGCAGCTGCAATGGTAGAGGTGCACAAGAGCACCAACACTACCACAAGCTCATCTGCAGCTTTGTAGTTTTGTTTTTGTAGTTTCCCACTTGAACTTGGAACTAACTGAGAAATTACATAAGGAGTCAGGCAGATGAAGATAAAATAATCATTTTATTAAGCAGAAAGTTTTTTGGAGAACATGGTCTATGTATGTATCAATGGGCTTGCTTATTGGCTCCTTTGAATTTTACATACTACCTAAAACTGCAGGTGATACCCACAAGTACAGAGCCTGCTCCTCCAAGCTTACTGCACAGTCAAGGGCAAAATAATATGCATGCTCTCTGCAGACAGACAGATCCCAAAGACAGGTCTGAGGAAGACGCTGATGTGCACGTGCCTGGTCAAACTCACAAACCAGGCAAGTCACTCATCCACAGGGAGCGAAGAGCTGGTAGGTTAAAGAGATGAAAAGCTGCTACACAGCTCTCCACATGGAAACATGGAATGATTGATGAGGAACTCCTTAATACTCACTAAGGAGGAAATTTGCATTTTTTGTGAAGACCAGGGTGAGACACATGGGGAACATGGTGTTCTCAGCATCTTTACCTCCTTCCTGGAGCTGGGCTGTGATGTTGAGTTCACACTGCGCTTTAGCTTTCAGCACAAGGACAATCTGCTCTTCTATAGTAACGGTGCCATCAGAATCCAGCTGTCGACATGAAAAAATACAAACAGAGAAAAACATGCCTGTTACTTTTTTTTTAAAGCCACAATACAATCTTTCATTATTTCACCTTCTAATATAATTAAAAATTAGTTTTGATGTGAAGCTATCTGAAATAGTTCTTTATCTGAATCAAAATTCAAATATCCATCAACGTATAAGATTTTAGAATAATCATACTTTTACCTGATTAGCCTAAAGAAAAAAAATCCCCTTTGTTAAAAGTTAAAAAACTCCAGAAATTTTTTATTTAATTAGTTAAGTCTAATAGATATAATCAGAAAAAATAATAAACATATTGAAAATTTCCTGAAATGTTACAAAGACCAATATTTATTAATCCTCTTACAATATGTCAGTTATGGCACATAGAAAGGAGAAATGGACTAGAAGACTATGCTTAGCTCTACTGAAAATTTACCAGTGAAACTGGGCAAATCATTCCATGTTTTGGGGCTTTGGTTTACTCATCTATGAAATAAGAGGGTTACACCAAATGGTCTCTAGTTAATTTTGCTATTGAGATATTATTGACAGGTAACATAAGTGAGTTTAAGGTGTACTATGTAATGACTTGATATATTTATATATTGTGAAATGACTACCACAATAAAGTTAGTTAACACCTCCTTCCCCCCACATAATTACCTTTTATGTGTGTGTGTGATGATAATATTTTAGATCTACTCTCTTAACTTTCAAGTATATAATAAAGTACTGTTAATTATAGTTACCATGTTATACACTAAATCCCCAGAACTTAGTCATCTTATAGCTAGAAGTCTGAATGCTTTGACCAACGTCTCCCTATTTCCCCCACCTCCCAGACCCTGGCAGCCACCATTCTACTCTCTTATTTCTATGAGTTCAGCCTTTTTATGTTCCAAACAAGTGAGAACATACAGTATTTGTCTTTCTCTGTCTGACTTATTTCACTTAGCCTAGTGTGCTCAAAGTCAATCCATGTTGCACAAAAGGCAGGATTTCCTTCTTCTTTACAGATGAATAATATTCCTGTGTGTGTGTGTGTGTGTGTGTGTGTGTGTGTGTGTGACATTTTCTTTATCCATTCATCCATCCATGGACATTAGGTTGTTTCCATGTCTTGGCAATTGTAAACAATGCTGCAATAAACAAGAGGGTACAGATATCTAAACTCTGAGATAGTGATTTCATTTCCTTTGGATAATATCCAGAAGTGAGGTTGCTGGATAACATGGTAGTTGTTTTTTTAATTTTTTGAGAAACTCCATACTTTTTTCCAGAGTGGCTGTACCAATTTACACTCCCACCAACAGTGCACAAGGGTTCCCTTTTCTTCACATCCTCGCCAACACCTGTTGTCTCGTCTTTTTGATGATAGCTATTCTAACAAGTGTGGTTTTGAGTTACACTTCCCTGATGATTAGTGATGTACCTATTGACCATCTGTATGTCTTCCTTGGAAAAATATCTATCCAAGTCCTTTTGCCATTTTTTAATTGGATTGTTGATTTTTGCTATTGAGTTGTATGAGTTCCTTATATATTTTGGATATTAACCCTTTATTAGATAGATGGTTTGCAAATATTTTCTCCCATTCCATATGTTGCCTTCTAATGTTGCTGATTGTCTCTTTTGCTGTGCAGAAGCTTTATAGATTGAGGTAGTCTCAATTGTTTATTTTTGCTTTTGTTGCTTGTGTTTTTGGTGTCATATCCAAAAAAATCATTGCCAATACCAATGTCAAGAAGCTTTTTCCCTGTTTTCTTCGGGTGGATTTACTGTTTTGAGTCTTACATTTAAGTCTTTAACCCATTTTGAGTTAATTTTTGTGAGTGGTATAAAATAGGGGTCCAATTTCATTCACTTGTATGTGACTACCCAGTTTTCCTAACACCATTTATTGAAGAGACTGTCCTTTCTCCAGTAGGTATTCATGGCTGTCTTGTGAAAGATTAGTTGACCATGTATGTGAGTTTATTCCTGGGCTCCTGATTCTTTTCCATTGGTCTATGTGTGTTTTTATGCCAGAACTGTGCAGCTTTGATTACTATAGTTTTGTAATAAAGTTTGAAATCAGGAATTGTGATGCTTCTTGCTTTGCTCTTCTTTCTCCGGATTGCTTTGGCTCTTCAGAGACTTTTGTGATTTCACATGAATTTTAAGATTATTTGTTCTATTTCTGTGAAAAATGCCATTGTAGTTTTTACAAGGATTTCACTGAATCTCTAGATGGCTTTTGGTAGTATGGACATTTTAACAATATTAATTTTTCTGACCCATGGACATGGGATATCTTCCCCTTAATTTCTGTTTTCTTCAGTTTATTTCATCAATGTCTTGGAATTTTCAGCATACAGATATTTACCCAATTTGGTTAGATTTATTCATTATCTTTTATTCTACTGTAAATGGAACTGTTTTCCTTATTTCTTTTTCAGAAGTTTGCTGTTAGTGTATACAAACACAACTGATTTTTGTATGTTGATTTTGTATTCTGAAACTTTACTGAACTCATTTATTAGTTTTGATAGCATCTTTAGGGTTTTCTAAATACATGATCATAGCATCTTCCATTAGAGACAATTTTACTTCTTCCCTTCTGAGTTAGATGCCTTTTATTTCTTTTTCTTGACTAATTGCTCTGGCTAGGACTTCCGGTACTATGTTGAATAAGAATGGTGAGAGTGGGCACTCTTGTCTTGTTCCTGGTCTTAGAGGGAAAACTTTCAACATTTCATCATTGCATATGATGTTAGCTATGGTTTGTCCTTTTTGCATTAATACTGTGACTCTATAATGGTAAAATGCATCAACATATCCATTATCCATTTAATCAATATTTGTTAAATACTTTTTATGTGAAAAATAATATGCTTAATATTTTATAGTAAAGATTTTCATTTTCAATTATTTTTATGTAGTACATTTTCTTCAAATAAAACACCTCATGAGAAAACCTCATGTGTGTGTGTGTGTGTGTGTGTGTGTGTAAAATAACAGAACTTCCCTGGCTGAAACCTAGGCAGAGGCAACTGCAGAATCACACTGCCTCACTAATCTGAACCTTCCTTTATACCTGAACTTGCTCTGAAAAACCACAGGGCTTTTTAAAGCATTGTCAGAAAAAATCACTATTAATAGGAATAGAAAGATGTATAACAACATTTTATAGGACTCCAACACAATGCTTCTTTCTACTGGGTATCTTTCACTAGATACCGTCATACATTTTCCCACCCTGGAGCATGTTTCTAACATATAACACATGAATAATAAATGTTTGTTGGATGAATTCACCTAGATTTGGTTTTAACACTACCAGCATTAAAAGGAAATTCTATTATTGGAAAACTTCAATTTCAAAGAAATATCTTTTAAATATGATAAAAAATTCATAAGTATTTGTTCAAAGTATGGTGCTTGGACCACCTGAATCTGATGCCTATGTAAAATGTAGATTCTTAGGCTTCACACCCACTCAGTGAATCAGAATTTTTTTCTGGAGGTAGAGACTGGTAATTTTCATGTTTCACAGGAACCCCTGATTCTTGTACTTACTTTAATGGGTTTGAGAACAAACATATTTGAAGGTACAAGTTGATGATGAAGATCACACTATTAGTCAAGGCTCATTCAGAGGAGCAGAACTATTAAGAGATTGAAATAGATTATAGATTAAAAAATAGAGGTAGAAATAGAAATAAAGCTAGAAATAGAATAAAGTATTTGTTACAGGGATTTGACCTATACAGTTGTGGGAACTGGTTTAACAGTCTCCTGAAGGCTAATATTTTTGTCTGATGCTGAAGCTAGAAATCTGTAGGTCAGGAGTCAAAAAGAGAAGATGAGTGTAAAGAGAAGGAGAGTGAAAACAAGCTGGAACCATCAGCATGAGCTAGAAACCATGAGGACACACTGGAATCCATGTGAATTCTTGGTGCCTCCAACCTTCATGATAGGGGTGCCCAGCAGAAGAAGCCAGCACTCTCATCATGGACCTAAATACATACTTGGCCAAGGAATCAGGTAAGTTAAAGGAGGACCCAGGGAAAGATGACATAGTTGCAGGCCTGGCTGCTATCCGTCTCCCATGAGATCAGCCAGCAGACAAGCAACAATGTCCATGAGATACAGAAGTGCCTGCTTTGACTATCTGAGTGTAAAAAACAAAATAGCTGCTGCTTCACCTTTGCCCTCAAACACTCATGAAAAAATGTCTCTTGTGGCTCATCTTAGCCAAAAATATGAAGGGAAGGGAATTCTGGGAAATACAGTTTAACATAGCCATGTTGACATTACAAAGCTACCAAAATCCACATCTGTCAACTTGGCACCCATATACAGCTCTTTAAACCACACAATTTCCAGAAAACTCAATAACAAAGTCATGCTTCCATCTAACATGATACAATTCATTTGGTACCAAGAGTGATTCCAGAGGGACAGAATTTTAAGGAGGGAAAAATCTGTATTTGTCATATATAGCTGTGTAACAAATTAACCCAAAACTGTGTGGCATAAAACACCAAACATTGCTTATCTCACAGTTTAGGAAAGGATTAGCTGGGTGCTTCTAACTTAGAGTCTCTTATGAGGTTTCAGTCAAGACTTTAGCCATAGATGCTGTTAACTAAAGACTTGACTAGGACTGAAGGATCCACTTCCAAGATGGCACACTCACATGGCTATTGTCAGGGGGCCTCAGTTCCTCAGTAGCTGGTGGTTCTCTCCATTTGAGTGCTTGAGTGTCTACAACATGACAACTGGCTTCCTACAGAGTAACTGATTCTAGAGAGAAAGAAAGGAGAAAGCTTTGATGTCTTTTATGATCCAGTCTCAGATATCACTTACAGTCAGTCCCATCAGATTCTACTGGTTAAAAACAAGTCACCAACTTTCATTCCAGGGAAGAGGAATTAATCTCTACCTCTTAAAGAAAGGTATCAAAAAATCTATAGATATATATTTTTTTCTTTAAAAAAAATTTTATTGAGGTAATATAAAAATTTTTATTGAGATAATATTGGTTTATAACATTATATAAGTTTCATGTGTACAATATTATATTTCTAATTCTGTATATCCTATAATGCGTTCACCACCAAAAATTTACTTTTCATCTGTCACCATACAGTTGATCCCTTTTTTTTTTTTTTTTTTGGCTGCATTGGGTCTTCGTTGCTGCACATGGGCTATCTCTCTGGTTGCGGTGAGTCGGGGCTACTCTTTGTTGTGGTGCACGGGCTTCTCATTGCGGTGGCTTCTCTTGTTGCAGAGCATGGGCTCTAGGCGTGTTGGCTTCAGTAGTTGTGGCACATGGGCTCAGTAGTTGTGGCATGCAGGCGCTGAGGGGTGTGGGCTTCAGTAGTTGCAGCATGCGGCTCAATAGTTGTGGCGCACGGGCTCTGGGGTGTACAGGCTTCAGTAGTTGTGTGTGCGTGGGCTCAGTAGTTGTGGCTCATGGGCTCTAGAGCATAGGCTCAGTAGTTGTGGTGCACGGGCTTAGTTGTTCCGCGGCTTGTGGGATCTTCCCGGGCCAGGGATTGAACACGTGAACCCTGCATTGGCAGGCGGATTCTTGACCACTGCACTACCAGGGAAGTCTCCGGTTGATCCCCTTTATCCATTTTGCCCTGCCCCTGCCACTTCCCCTTGATAACCACTACTCTGTTCTTTGTAGCCATGTATTTGTTTTTGTTTGGTTTGATTTGTTCTTTTTTCTTTTTATTTTCCACATATGAGCAAAATCAAAAGGTATTTATCTTTCTCCGTCTGACTTATTTCATTTAGCATAATACCCTCAAGGACTGTGATGTCACAAATGGCAAGATATTTTTATACAATCACAATTTTCTGCAGGTGGTCATCTGTTTTCTAGAAAGAGAATACTGAAAATTATGTTTTCTGTGGATTTGTTAACAATAATAGGGTCCAGAGCTTTGCATTTCTGTTTTCTGTCAGGGACTTAGAGATTCTTTAATCAAATATGATAATAAAACCTATCAATTTACCTAAATTGACAACCTCTCAATAATACAATCCTTTGCCATCCCCAAATCTTTAATATCAGGCTGCAAATAAAATTATCCTCTAGAATTGTTCTTTAAGGAAAGTGGGAAAACAAATCTTTTAATGTTGTGCAATAAGACATTGTGGACTGAACATTAGAAATAGAAAGATGTTTACATTACTAGCTATAGGAAGTACACTTAGAGATTATTGATAATTATGATTTTAAATGACATAAAATTATAGACTGGCAGGTTAAACTGAAATTAAGGATACAGAAAGAATATCTATCATAAGAACTAGTTTTAGCATCAAAAAATTGCCTTATTCCTGAAAATTATGAATTTATTATTTTCTAATGTATTTGTAATACAAAGAGTAGATCAGTAAAAAGGTATATAGTTTAAAGATTTCTGGATAGTAATCATAGTTCAATGCCCATATTTATCTTAATGTGAAAGGAGAAAATAAAACTAATTTTGGGGATTAGAATACACACAGTAATTTAGCTATCAGGCTAACACAATGCAGATTCTGAGTTAAAAGCATCTACATTAAAAGTGAGCCATAAAAATCTCACTTATCAAAAAGGGAGAACAAAATGGAAAGAGACGAGCCAAGTGAATGGGCCGGGAGGAAAAACTGACTTCTTCCCATCTATTATCTAGAAACACTCAGGCACCATTCAAGTTGGTTGGCTTTATTTTTATTTTATTTTAATTTTTTCTGGCTGTTTTTTCAGTTCAATAGTTACTTTCTTTTACTTCAATCCCAGAAAACACTGGGTAATCTGTGACCATGTTTCAGAACTATAAGTTTGATTCAGAGAAATCTGACCTCAAATGTTAAACATGAACATTTCAAATCACCCCTTGTACCATTTTTACCTGAACAAATTCATTTTTGTTTCCTTTTGTGCAGATGTAGCCTTTTTACTGGGATAACCTTCTCAGGCACATAATCATCAAATAAACTACAGCTTCTAAAGATAATTTTGTTCTAAAAAATGTGGCCAGTTTAACCAGGAGCAAGTTTGATTAGCCTGTGCTAATTGATGATCTGTTAAATTGATTTTTAGTCATTTCAAGTGAGAGTAAGAAAATGTTTCCTTTATATTGTTTTCTCTTCTGCCTTTGTTACAGAAACAAGTGTTCTTTACCATAGAGGGACATTAAAATCACAGTGTATTTAAAAGAGAAGAACAGTCTTCATATTCAATGTCTATTACTCCAAAAGCAACAATTGCAGCCAAAACAAAGTGGTGCATTTAGAAAAACAGATGTTAGCAATTTTTCCTGGGCAAATGATCATTTACAATTTGAAATTAAATGTTAAATTTCAATCTGTCACATATTTGATGGCTAAAAGAAGCCGTAATTTGATCATGTATATTTTATTAAAAGTACGTAGTTATCCTTATATATATTAATTGTTAGTGCAAGTACATGTGAATCTTCATAATTACAATATTCACTTGTGTTCCATTTTCAAACAACCATGAATCCATAAATTAGATGTAATATACAAAAAGAAGCATTCTGGAATTTCTACTTCTGGCATTTATGGAGTATATGCATTTCCCTCTATTCCTCCCAATGAGTACAACTAAAAACTCTGGACATTATATATAAAATGAACATAAGATGACTCTGAAAAGTGGAGAGCAAAATATAGACCAGCTAGAGACCTCAGATCCTGAAGAACAATACCGTGGTAAATTCTCTGGGTTTTCTTTTTATCTCATATATTCCCAACTTGGAGTTAGAGAAAGTGGGCAACTCTGAAATACCAACAAGTGCTGGCCAAAACAAAAAAAAAAAGGCCTCAAGAAAACCCTGCTCTCTATAGCAAAGAAAGGAAAGGGGCAGCCTGACAAGACAGAAAACTTTTAGACAATAACAGCTTAACCCAAGCCAAACACCACAGAAAAACTGCAGTCCTACCGCAACCCATACCTACCAAGGCCAAGTGGAGAGCCTAGACTTCCATCCTTGCCAGGCTGTAAGAAGGGGTCCCTACACCCTCCCCAGAGTGGTTTCACAGCAAAGTAGAGGGTCGGTACTCCTACCCACAGTGGTCTGTAACAAGGCCCTTCACAGTCTCCCCATCCCTGGTATCAGTGGAGATTATATGGGGAGCCTAGACTTTCACCCAGAGCTGGCAGTAACGAGATGCCCCTACATCCCCTGCACTGGGGTGATGTCAGAGAAGACATAGTGGAGAGTCAGTCTAGCAACAATGAGGCTACCCCACTGTGGTGTCGGTGAAGACCACATGGGGAGCAGAATTCACACCCCCACCCAGCAGTAACAAGGAACTCTCCAACTTGAGTGCAACAGATGCTGGCTGGGGAACCTCAACTTCTACCTCCACTGAGCAGTAACAAAGATATGCCCCCATTTCCTCAGTTATACTAATACCAGATAGTTGACTTCTGAGCAAACTACTAGAGACCAAGAGGGACATTATATAATAATAAAAGGGTCATTCCCCCAAGACATAGCTATCCTAAATACGTATACATCAAAAAAGAGAAAAACATGTGAAGCAAAAACTGATAGAAGCGGGCCTCCCTGGTGGCGCAAGTGGTTGAGAGTCCGCCTGCCGATGCAGGGGATACGGGTTCGTGCCCCGGTCTGGGAGGATCCCATATGCCGCGGAGCGGCTGGGCCCGTGAGCCATGGCCGCTGAGCCTGCGCGTCCGGAGCCTGCGCGTCCGGAGCCTGTGCTCCGCAACGGGGGAGGCCACAACAGTGAGAGGCCCGCATACCGCAAAAAAAAAAAAAAAAAAAAAAAACTGATAGAAGTGACAGAAGTAACAGACAATTCCACTACTATAGTTGGAAACTTCAATACTCCTCTCTCAATTGATAGAACTAGACAGAAGATCAACAAAGATGCAGAAGAACTCAACCAAGAGGATCTAATAAACGTTTATAGAACACTTCACTCAACAATGCAGAATACACATTCTTTCCAAGTGCTCACAGAATAGATACCAAAGCAGACCATATCCTGGGCCATAAAACAGATCTCAACAAGTTTAGAACTGAAATCATACAGAATATGATCTCAGCCCACAGTGGAATCAAACTAGAAATCAATAAGAGAAAAATACCAGGAAAATCTCCAAACATTGGAAACTAAACACACTTTCAAATAATCCTTGGGTCAAAAAGAAAGGCTTAAGGGAAACTTTTTTTTAATGCATTGAACTGAATGGAAATGAAAATACAACATATCAAAATGTATAGGACACAGATAAAGCAATGCTGAGAGAAATTTATAGCACTAAATACCTATATTACATAAAAAGAAAAGTCATATATCAACAACATAATCTCCCACCTCAAGAATATAATAAAATAAAACCAAAGAAAATAAAAGGAAGGACACAATAAAGATAAAAACAGAAATCAGTGAAATTGAAACAGCAAAACAATATAGATTATCAATGAAACAAAGAGCTGGTTCTTTGAGAAGGCAATAAAGTTGATAAACTTCTTGCAAGCAGACAAAGAAAAAAAAGAGCAGACATATTAAATTATAGAAATGGAGAACAGATTAGCGGTTGCCAGGGGTTGAGGAGGAGTGAGGAGTGGAAAGGAAGTGGGTGTGGCTATAAAAGAGCAACAGGAAGGATCCTTGTAGGGATGGAAATGTTCTGTATCTTGACTGTATCAATGTTAATGTGCTGGCTGTGTATTGTGTTATAGCTTTATAAGATGTTACCCTGGGGGAACCTGGGTAAAGGATACACAGTTCTCTTTGCATTTTTTTTAGAACTGCATGTGAATCTACAATTATCTCAAAAGTTAATTTTTCAAAAAAGAATAATGTTGTCCCAATTTTAAAAAACACAATATGTAAAAATATTACCTCATTCTAGTAAATGAAGATTTGCCACAAGGTGGTTGTAAAAAACAAAGGTAAGTGAGAATTGTTCAAATATGATTATTTTATAATTTTGCAAAAACATTTCTCATAAAGTGAAGTTTCTTTAATGTTTAAAAGTCCTCTTAGAAAGTTACTATAACATTCATATATCAAATTAGACTCTAATTTTGAAAGGATTAAAAGAATATGTTTATTGAATTCTGCTGAGGAATGGGATCTGGACAGCTGCTGACCCTCAGAGCAAGGCTGATAATCAGCTCACAGGACATAAATTTTAAAAAAGAATATGTTTAAAGAGAATGAATTCCCTTGCAGGCGACATTCTATTTTCCATAGTCCATGAGAAGGATGAGCTGGCCTAATATAAAGTATTTTGCTTGGAATTTAGGGTTTCTCGTATACTCTAGAATTGATTGCCAAATAATAAATCCATTTTATTAACTCTCTAATCCCTGTTTTCACACAGGCCTCAAAAGAGTTCATATATACCTATTAATGTTTTATTTTACATTCTTAAATGCTGCTGTCACTCTCAAGAGTATGATTCCCTTGAGAGTGGCCAAAGGTTTTATATTGTAAAGGGAGTTTGAAAATGAAACAGGTTTTTAATTATTTAGAATGTATTGTCTGTAATAAGTTAGAACAGAGACAGGAATCTGCCATAATAAACTGATAGTTTTGGGGAAAATATTATTGAGCCACCCGCCTTTAATTAAATCACCAGCTATGGAAGTGTTCCCCCAATTTGTCCTTTTTCTAATTCAAAGAAAAACAAGCAATATGTGTAAAATACAAGCATAAATACCATAAAAACCACAAAAGTGTCCATACTTCTCAAGTTTTATAATCCTTTCACAAACTGACCTCTAACCCAGAACTAAATCTGAAGACCAGGCCATTTTGCACATTTGGCTGTATAAAATTCCCCACGACCCTGTTCATATGAGAAGCAAATCAAAAGCAGTTTAAGAATAAAATGTATCTAAATGAATTTATTTATAAAACAGAAACAGTCTCACAGACATAGAAAACAAACTTATCGTTACCAAAGGGGAAAGCGGTGGGGAGGGATAAATTAGGAGGTTGGGATTAACATATACACACTATTATATATAAAATAATCAACAAGGACCTACTGTATAGAACAGGGAACTCTACTCAATATTCAGTATAAACCTATATGGGAAAACAATCTGCTGTACACCTGAAACTAACACAACATTGTAAATCAACTACAATACAAAATTTTTTTTAAATTTTTTAATTAAAAAAATTTCTTTAAAGAATAAAATGTGTCTATCTACACCATGGCTCATTAACAGTTAAGATGACAGCATTAGGAACGTGATCACATAGAGCTGTCATCCTTCACACCTATTATTCATTCTTTCTCTTTCATTTCAAACACATGAATTTATTGTAGGTATTTATAGAGCTCCAATTAATAATTAAAAACAAAGCACAGTTAATTCTTTTAAGAGTCATATAATGATTATAGAGATGGAGAACAGATTAGTGGTTGCCAGTTATTGGGGGAGCAGGGGAGGCAATAGAGGAGAGGGAGTGGTTGTGGCCATAAAAGGGTAGCAGGAGGGATTCCTGTATTGAAACGGTTCTATATCTTAGCTATGGTGGTGGTCACGTGCATCAACACGTGATAAAACTGCATAAAACAAAATACACAGAAAACAGGTCCGGGAGGGAGGACGAATGGGGGAAGGGGGATGGAGGTGGGGGGTAGGGGAGATGGGGGTGGGGCTGGATCGGGGAAGCGCGGACGGGGTCAGGGTGTGTGTGCGTGTGTGTCCCTGTCCTGCGGGTCTGGGGAAGCCCCCTTTCATTCTCCGAAAGCTCGGGCTGGGCCCCGGGGTTTGCAGCGCCCTCTTCTCAGCATGGGAGAGGCCCAACCAGGCCAGTGTGACCTTCCCGGCCCGGACTGGAGGGAGACCCGGAGGGTCGGCCTTGGAAGTCTAGCCTTATATTCCTTTCTTGTTTACCTTCTTGCGGCCCCGGAGGGACCCTAATTTGGGGGCCCTGAGTTGGGGGTGAACCTCACCCCCCCAGGAAAGTCCTTCGGGTGTAACTCAGGAAGGCCTAACGAATTCCGACTCGGGTAGCGTCGCGAGACCCTTTTGCATACGGCGATGAGAGGGTAGGGGGGCAGAGTTGAGGAAGTGTCCTCCCTCACCCGCCACCCCAAGCCCACCTGTGGCCTTGGGGTTCCCCGTCTGGGGTGACGGATGGGACCCCTCGTCTCTCGGGTCATTTCCACCCCTAGACGCCCCTTTCGGGCACCGCACCTTGCAGTCTGTCCCCGCGGCTCCTCCCGAGGCCGGCGCCCCGGGCCCGCTCCCCCCAGAGCCGGCGCGGCTGGAATGTTCTCTCCTCCTCGCGGGGCCGCTTCCTGTCCGCCATGTTGGAAGCCGATTCCTGTCACCGACTCCGGCCCACTGAAGAGCGGAGGGGGAAGAGTGTCGAGGGGCGCACGGCTCGGCCGAGCCGGGTGGCTGGGGATCCCCCCCGGCGTCACCTCGCTTCCCGCCCTGCGGGGGCGCCGCCGCCCCTGGCCCGCGGCCGCCCCTCCCCCCGTCGCCGGCCGGGTTGTGTAACCCGGTGGCGGCCGCGCGGCCCCGGGCGGGTCCCTGGGGTGAGGGGCGGGGGCGGTTGGGGTGGGGGAGGGAAGCGGCCACGAGGGGAGCGGCCTGCGTCGGGCCCCGCGTGCTGGCGGCCGCGTTTCCCGCTCCCGGGTGCGGCGGGAGGCGCGGGCGGTCGGGGCGGGGAGCCGGCCTCGAAGCGGGGCCGAGGGAGAAGGAGGCCGCGGGCGGCGGCCGCGAGCGCTCCTGGGGCAGGAGGGCTTGGACGGGGGGGCGGGAGGGATACATTTTGGGTAGAGGCGGTGCCTGAAGACCGGGTGGGGTACCCAGCGGGAACCAGGCTCCCCGGTCACGAGTTTCTCTGCCACAGGAACCTCGTCTCCTGCCAGGCTATGGTGAACTAAATGGTAATGCTGGAGAAAGAGAAATATCTTTAAAGAGCCTGGGTTCTGATGAAGCCACCAACCCTATTTCCAGGGTCCTCAATGGCAACCAACAAGTTGTAGACACTAATCTGAAGCAGACTGTAAAGTCCAGCACCTTTGGGAAAGCAGGAATTAAAACCAGGCATTTCATTCAGAAAAACAGTATGGACAAAAAGAATGGGAAGTCTTATGAAAATAAATCTGGAGA
Organism: Mesoplodon densirostris; assembly: GCF_025265405.1. Lineage (NCBI taxonomy): Eukaryota > Metazoa > Chordata > Mammalia > Artiodactyla > Ziphiidae > Mesoplodon > Mesoplodon densirostris. The sequence goes on from NC_082668.1 coordinate 28,800,838, forward strand.
GAACCAATCTGTAGACAAGACTGATACCGTAGCAATTCCAAATGGTGTTGTAACAAATAATTCTGGCTATATTGCTAATGGTTATATGGGCAAAGGAGCAGATAATGATGGTAGTGGATCTGAGAGCGGATATACCACTCCTAAAAAAAGGAAAGCTAGGCGCAATAGTGCCAAGGGTTGTGAAAACCTTAATTTAGTGCAGGACAAAATAATGCAACAAGAGACCAATGTCCCAACCTTAAAACAGGGACTTGAAACTTTCAAGCCTGACTACAGTGAACAAAAGGGAAATCGAGTAGATGGTTCAAAGCCCATTTGGAAGTATGAAACTGGGCCTGGAGGAACAAGTCGAGGAAAACCTGCTGTGGGTGATATGCTGAGGAAAAGCTCTGATATCAAGCCTAGTGTGAGCAGCAAAAAGTTTGATGATCGGCCCAAAGGAAAGCATACTTCTGCTGTTGCCTCCAAAGAGGACTCGTGGACCCTATTTAAACCACCCCCAGTTTTTCCAGTGGACAATAGCAGTGCTAAAATAGTTCCTAAAATAAGTTATGCAAGCAAAGTTAAGGAAAACCTCAACAAAACTGTACAGAACTCTTCCATGTCACCATCTTCATCTTCATCCTCTTCGTCATCTACTGGGGAAACTCAGACCCAATCTTCAAGTCAATTATCCCAGGTCCCTATGTCAGCGCTGAAATCTGTTACTTCGGCCAGCTTCTCTAATGGGCCAGTTTTAGCAGGGACTGATGCAAGTGTGTATTCTCCTGGGGGTCAGCCACTGCTAACTACTGCTGCTAATACGCTAACACCCATCTCTTCTGGGACTGATTCAGTTCTCCAAGACATGAGTCTGACTTCAGCAGCTGTTGAACAAATTAAGTCCAGCCTTTTTATCTACCCTTCAAATATGCAAACTGTGCTGTTGAGCACAGCACAAGTGGATCTACCCTCTCAGACAGATCAGCAAAACCTGGGGGATATCTTCCAGAATCAGTGGGGTTTATCATTTATCAATGAGCCCAGTGCTGGCCCTGAGACTGTTATTGGGAAATCATCAGATCATAAAGTGATGGAGGTGACATTTCAAGGGGAATATCCTGCCACTTTGGTTTCACAGGGTGCTGAAATAATCCCCTCAGGAACTGAGCATCCTGTGTTTCCCAAGGCTTATGAGCTGGAAAAACGGACTAGTCCTCAAGTTCTGGGTAGCATTCTAAAATCTGGGACTACTAGTGAGAGTGGAGCCTTATCCTTGGAACCCAGTCATATAGGTGACCTGCAAAAAGCAGACACCAGTAGTCAAGGTGCTTTAGTGTTTCTCTCAAAGGACTATGAGATAGAAAATCAAAATCCTCTGGCGTCTCCTACGAACACTTTGTTAGGCTCCGCCAAAGAACAGAGATACCAGAGAGGCCTAGAAAGGAATGATAGCTGGGGTTCTTTTGACCTGAGGGCTGCTATTGTATATCACACTAAAGAAATGGAATCTGTTTGGAATTTGCAGAAGCAAGATCCCAAAAGGATAATCACTTACAATGAAGCCATGGATAGTCCAGATCAATGAAGGACCAGACTGCCTATTTGTAACCTTTCTGCAGCATTAGAGCCACCGTTCATGGGGGATACAAGGCTTTTATGCTCCTAGATCTTCAACGCAGCAGAGGAACCATAAGTAGAATCACAGGATAATATATACAAATATATATATATATACATATATATATATAGTTATTTAAAAAAAAGGCACCTGAAAGTAATTAGATTTCTTAAGGAATCAAATTTATTTCAAGAGACTACACATGGTTATTTAATCTCTGGTACTGAATAGTTTTTTTTCTTTTTTCTTTTGTTAGTTTTCGTTTTTAAGTGTGAATGCAAGTGATTAATGAATATGGACTTATTAACAAGCGTGGTTCTAAAGTTCCTGCTGTCATCAACTTGGGCAACAAATGACCCACTGGAAAGGCAAATCCACTTAAAAGATCTCTGTATCTTGTTCTGTGACTAAAGTGATACACTAATCACGGGGAACCCAGAATGATTCAACATTTTCCCCCACTCCTCCCTTGATCTTTTGGTTATACTATGAGCCCTGCGAGAATGCTGGATAAAATGCCTTGAAGTTTGCAGGGGTGTATTTTTTTAGCGAATATGATTTGCATGTCTTGCCAGGAGTTAAGCAGCCTCTGTGGGGTGTTGGGGAAATATTTTCTTTCTTTCCTTTTATTTTTTTGTGGGGTGGGGATGGGGAGGGCATTGAAGTTCTACAGTTCTGGAATAGTTGGTACATAGTTCACTTGGCTTTGGTTACATATTGGACTCTAATAAGTAAAGAATCCATGAGTGTCATTTAAAGAAAAGTTACAGAACAAACAATTGGCTTTAGATATTTAATATGGAAAAATACTCCTGTGCCCATATTTTAATGTAATTGTGTAAGTGGGAGCAAAAATATATTCTGCTTTTCAACTGTAGGTGCTCCGGACTTGCTCTCTGTCACTAACACTAAATGTGCTGTTTTTCTTGTTTTTCATCAAACATCTGAAGAGAAACTTCTGTACCTTTCTGTAAATTCTCTTTTAATTTCTCAGAAATAATCTAAAGGGGGAAGAAAAAAGTCCATGGAAATATGAAACTTCATGTTTTTAGCCAGTGAGGAGGTAATAAACCCTGCCTATAGAAGGTGTGTTTCCATTCAGACTATACTTCTGAGCTTATTAGCTTCTAATTATATCTTAATAAATATATTTTAATACTAGAAAAACAAATACACAAACAAATGAATATACATACGTAAACCCAGTGAGATCTGCATAAAGTAGGTGGATTATATCAATGTCAATTTCCTGCTTGGGATATTGCACTGAAGTTATGACAGACGTTACCACTGGGAGAAAATGTGTGAAAGGTATAAAATATCTCTGTATTACTTCTTTTCTTTCTGGTTTTTTTTTTTTTTTTTTTTTTTTTTTTTTTTTGCAGTACGCAGGCCTCCCACCGCTTTGGCCTCTCCTGCCACGGAGCACAGGGTCCGGACGCGCAGGCCCAGCAGCCATGGCTCACAGGATCCAGCCGCTCCACGGCACGTGGGATCCTCCTGGACCGGGGCACGAACCCGTGTCCCCTGCATCGGCAGGTGGACTCCCAAACACTGTGCCACCAGGGAAGCCCTCTTTTTTTTTTGAATTTTTGAATTTTATTTTATTTACGTTTTTATACAGCAGGTTCTTATTAGTTATCTATTTTATACATATTAGTGTATATATGTCAATCCCAATCAATCACCCATTTCATCACACCACCACCCCAGCCCCTGCCACTTTCCCCCCTTGATGTCCACAGGTTTGTTCTCTACATCTGTGTCTCAGTTTCTGCCCTGCAAACTGGTTCATCTGCACCATTTTTCTAGGTTCCATATATATGCATTAATATACAATATTTCTTTTTCTCTTTCTGACATACTTCACTCTGTATGACAGTCTCTAGATCCATCCATGTCTCTACAAATGACTCAATTTTTTCCTTTTTATGACTGAGTAATATTCCATTGTATATATGTACCACATCTTCTTTATCCATTCATCTGTCAATGGGCATTTAGGTTGCCTCCATGAGCTGGCTATTGTAAACAGTGCTGCAGTGAACATTGGGGTGCATGTGTCTTTTTGAATTATGGTTTTCTCAGGGTATATGCCCAGTAGTGGGATTGCTGGGTCATATGGTAGTTCTATTTTTAGTTTTTAAGGAACCTCCATACTGTTCTCCATAGTGGCTGTATCAATTTACATTCCCACCAACAGTGCAAGAGGGTTCCCTTTTCTCCACACCCTCTCCACCATTTGTTGTTTGTAGATTTTCTGATGATGCCCATTCTAACCGGTGTGAGGTGATACCTCACTGTAGTTTTGATTTGCATTTCTCTAATAATTAGTGATATGTTGAGAAGCTTTTCATGTGCTTCTTGGCCATCTGTATGTCTTCTTTGGAGGAATGTCTATTTAGATCTGCCCATTTTTGGATTAGGTTGTTTGTTTTTTTAATATTGAGCTGCATTAGCTGTTTATATATTTTGGAGACTAATCCTTTGTCCATTGATTCGTGTGCAAATATTTTCTCCCATTCTGAGAGTGGTCTTTTCGTCTTGTTTGTAGTTTCCTTTGCTTTGCAAAAGCTTTTAAGTTTCATTAGGTCCCATTTGTTTATTTTTGTTTTTATTTCCATTACTCTAGGAGATGGATCAAAAAAGATCTTGCTGTGATTTATGTCAAAGAGTGTGCTTCCTATGTTTTCCTCTAAGAGTTTTATAGTGTCCGGTCTTACATTTAGGTCTCTAATCCATTTTGAGTTTATTTTTGTGTATGGTGTTAGGGAGTGTTCTAATTTCATTCATTTACATGTAGCTGTCCATTTTTCCCAGCACCACTTATTGAACAGACTGTCTTTTCTCCATTGTATATCCTTGCCTCCTTTGTCATAGATTAGTTGACCAGAGGTGCATGGGTTTATCTCTGGGCTATCTGTCCTGTTCCATTGATCTATATTTCTGTTTCTGTGCCAGTACCATATTGTCTTGATTACTGTAGCTTTGTAGTATAGTCTGAAATCAGGGAGTCTGATTCCTCCAGCTCCGTTTTTTTCCCTCAACACTGCTTTGGCTATTCAGGGTCTTTTGTGTCTCCATATAAATTTTAAGAGTTTTTGTTCTAGTTTTGTAAAAAATGCCATTGGTGATTTGATAGGGATTGCATTGAATCTGTAGATTGCTTTGGGTAGTAGAGTCATTTTCACAATATTGATTCTTCCAATCCAAGAACATGGTATATCTCTCCATCTGTTTGTATCATCTTTAATTTCTTTCATCAGTGTCATAGTTTTCTGCATACAGGTCTTTTGTCTCCCTAGGTAGGTTTGTTCCTAGGTATTTTATCCTTTTTGTTGCAATGGTAAATGGGAGTGTTTTCTTAATTTCTCTTTCAGATTTTTCATCATTAGTGTGTAGGAATGCAAGAGATTTCTGTGCATTAATTTTGTATCCTACAACTTTACCAGATTCATGGGTCTAGTAGTTTTCTGGTGGCATCTTTAGGACTCTCTATGTATAGTGTCATATCATCTGCAAACAGTGGCAGTTTTACTTCTTCTTTTCCAGTTTGTATTAGAAATACAATTTCTTTTTCTTCTCTGATTGCTGGGGCTAGGACTTCCAAAACTATGTTGAATAAGAGTGGATAGAGTGGACATCCTTGTCTTGTTCCTGATGTTAGAGGAAATGTTTTCAGTTTTTCACCATTGAGAATGATGTTTGCTGTGGGTTTGTCATATGTGGCTTTTATTATGTTGAGGTAGGTTCCCTCTATGCCCACTTTCTGGAGAGTTTTTATCATAAATGGGTGTTGAATTTTGTCAAAAGCTTTTTCTGCATCTATTGAGATGATCATATGGTTTTTATTCTTCAATTTGTTAGTATGGTGTACCACATTGATTGATTTGCATATATTGTAAAATCCTTGCATCCCTGGGATAAATCCCACTTGATCATGGTGTATGATACTTTTAATGTTTGTGGATTCTGTTTGCTAGTATTTTGTTGAGGAATTTTGCATCTATATTCATCAGAGATATTGGTCTGTAATTTTCTTTTTTTGTAGTATCTTTGTCTGATTTTGGTATCAGGGTGATGGTGGCCTCATAGAATGAGCTTGGGAGTGTTCCTTCCTCTGCAATTTTTTGGAAGAGTTTGAGAAGGAAGGGTATTAGCTCTTCTCTTAATGTTTGATAGAAATCGCCTGTGAAGCAATCTGGCCCTGGACTTTGGTTTGTTGGAAGATTTTAAATACAGTTTCAATTTCATTACTTGTGATTGGTCTGTCCATATTTTCTATTTCTTCCTGGTTCAGTCTTGGAAGGTTATACCTCTCTAAGAATTTGTCCGTTTCTTACAGGTTGTCCATTTTATTGGCATAGAGTTGCTTGTAGTAGTCTCTTAGGATGCTTTGTATTTCTGCAGTGTCTGATGTAACTTCTCCTTTTTCATTTCTAATTTTATTGATTTCAGTCCTCTCCTCTTTTTCTTGATGAGTCTGGTTAATGGTTTATCAATTTTGTTTATCTCCTCAAAGAGCCAGCTTTTAGTTTTATTGATCTTTGCTATTGTTTTCTTTGTTTCTATTTCATTTATTTCTGCTCTGATCTTTAGGATTTCTTTCCTTCTGCTAACTTTGGGTTTTGTTTGTTCTTCTTTCTCTATATCCTTTAGGTGTAAGGTTAGATTGTTTATTTGAGACTTTTCTTTTTTCTTGAGGTAGGCTTGTATTGCTGTAAACTTCCCTCTTAGATCTGCTTTTGCTGCATCCCATAGGTTTTGGATCATCGTGTTTTCATTGTCATTTGTCTCTAGGTATTTTTAAATTTCCTCTATGATTTCTTCATTGATCTCTTGGTTATTTAGTAACATATTGTTTAGCCTCCGTGTGTTTGTGTTTTTTACTATTTTTTCCCTGTAATTGATTTCTAATCTCATACGCTGGGATCAGAAAAGATGCTTGATATGATTTCAATTTGTTTTAATTCACTGAGGCTTGATTTGTGACACAAGATGTGATCTATCCTGGAGAATGTTCCATGCACACTTGAGAAGAAAGTGTAATCTGCTCTTTTTGGATGGAATGTCCTATAAATATCAATTAAATCTATTTGGTCTATTGTGTCATTTAAAGCTTTAATCTCCTTATTAATTTTGTTTGGATGATCTGTCCACTGATGTAAGTGAGGTGTTAAAGTCCCCTACTATTATTGTGTTACTGTCGATTTCCTCTTTTATAGCTGTTAGCAGTTGCCTTATATATTGAGGTGCTCCTATGTTGGGTGCATATATATTTATAATTGTTCATCTTCTTCTTGGATTGATCCCTTGATCATTATGTAGTGTCCTTCCTTGCCTCCTTTAACATTCTTTATTTTAAAGTCTATTTATCTGTTATAAGTATCACTATTCAAGCTTTCTTTTGATTTCCATTTGTATGGAATATCTTTTTCCATCCCCTCACTTTCAGCCTGTATGTGTCCCTAGGTCTGAAGTGGGTCTCCTGTAGACAGCATATATATGGGTCTTGTTTTTGTATCCTTTCAGCAAGCCTGTGTCTTTTGGTTGGAGCATTTAATCCATTCACGTTTAAGGTAATTATCAATATGTATGTTCCTATTACCATTTTCTTAATTATTTTGGGTTTGTTTTTGTAGGTCCTTTTCTTCTCTTGTGTTTCCCACTTAGAGAAGTTCCTTTAGCATTTGTTGTAGAGCTGGTTTGGTGGTGCTCAATTATCTCAGCTTTTGTTTGTCTGTAAAGCTTTTAATTTCTCCATCGAGTCTGAATGAGATCCTTGACAGGTAGAGTAATCTTGGTTGTAGGTTCTTCCTTTTCATCACTTTAATGATATCATGCCACTCCCTTCTGGGTTGTAGAGTTTCTGCTGAGAAATCAGCTGTTAAACTTATGGGAGTTCCCTTTTATGTTATTTGTCATTTTTCCCTTGATGCTTTCAATTATTTTTCTTTGTCTTTAATTTTTGCCAGTTTGATTACTACGTGTCTTGGAGTGTTTCTCCTTGGGTTTATCCTGTATGGGACTCTCTGTGTTTCCTGGACTTGGGTGGCTATTTCCTTTCTCATGTTAGGGAAGTTTTCCACTATAATCTCTTCCAACATTTTCTCGGGTCCTTTCTCTCTTTCTTCTCCTTCTGGGACCCCTATAATGCAAATGTTGTTGTGTTTAATGTTGTCCCAGAGGTCTCTTAGGCTGTCTTCATTTCTTTTCATTCTTTTTTCTTTATTCTGTTCTGCAGCAGTGAATTCAACTATTCTGTCTTCCAGGTCACTTATCCGTTCTTCTGCCTCAGTTATTCTGCTATTGATTCCTTCTAGTGTAGTTTTCATTTCAGTTATTGTATTGTTCATCTCTGTTTGTTTGTTCTTTAATTCTTCTAGATCTTTTTAAAACATTTCTTGCATCTTCTCTATCTTTGCCTCCATTGTTTTCCAAGGTCCTGGATCATCTTCACTATCATTATTCTGAATTCTTTTTCTGGAAGGTTGCCTTTCTCCACTTCATTTGGTTGTTTTTCTGGGGTTTTATCTTGTTCCTTCATCTGGTACATAGCCCTCTGCGTTTTCATCTTGTCTATCTTTCTATGGTTTTTGTTTCACAGGCTGCAGGATTGTAGTTCTTCTTGCTTCTGCAGTCTGCCCTCTGGTGGATGAGGCTATCTAAGAGGCTTGAGCAAGTTTCCTGATGGGAGGGACTGGTGGTGCGTAGAGCTGGCTGTTGCTCTGGTGGGCAGAGCTCAATAAAACTTGAATTCCCTTGTCTGCTGATGGGTGGGGCTGGGTTCCCTCCCTCTTGGTTCTTTGGCCTGAGGCGAGCCCACACTGGAGCCTACCTGGGCTCTTTGGTGGGGCTAATGGTGGACTCTTGGAGGGCTCATGCCAAGGAGTACTTCCCGGAACTTCTTGGGCCAGTGTCCTCGTCCTCACGGTGAGACACAGCCAACTCCTGCCTCTGCAGGAGACCCTCCAACACTAGCAGGTAGGTCTGGTTCAGTCTCCTATGGGGTCACTGCTCCTCCCCTGGGTCCAGATGCACACAGTACTTTGTGTGTGCCCTCCAAGAGTGGAGTCTCTGTTTCCCCCAGTTTTGTCAAAATCCTGCAATCAAATCCCGCTAGCCTTTGAAGTCTGATTCTCTGGGAATTCCTCCTCCTGTTGCTGAACCCCCAGGTTGGGAAACCTGACGTGGGGCTCAGAACCTTCACTCCAGTGGGTGGACTTCTGTGGTATAAGTGTTCTCCAGTTTGTGAGTCACCCACCCAGCAGTTATGGGATTTGATTTTATTGTGATTGCACCCCTCCTACTGTCTCACTGCAGCTTCTCCTTTGTCTTTGGATGTGGGGTATCCTTTTTGGTGAGTTCCAGTGTCCTCCTGTCAATGACTGTTCAGCAGTTAGCCATGACCCTGGTGCTCTCCCAAGAGGGAGTGAAAGCACATCTTTCTACTCTGCCATCTTGAACCAATCTCTCTGTATTATTTCTTACATGGCATGTGAATCTATAATTTTCTCAAAATAAAGAGTTTTTAAATTCATATAATAGTTTTTAGTGAATTGTTTAGTTTAATGACTATAACAATCATTATTCAGAGCAGTGCCTAGGTTCTGTGAAAAAGACTGGTAGACTTCCTCTTCCAGATATTGGAAAACAGAATGACATCATAACTAAGAACAGGTGCTTTAATAGCAAGCAGATCTGGATGTGAATTCTTATTAGGTATAAACTTTAGGAGTATTTGTTCACTTTTCTGAACTTGAGTTATCTCATTTGTAAATCTGGAAAAATAGTTGTTCCAAATCTTGTTCTATGAATTAAATGAATCAGATAATGTATGTGAAATACGTGAAAAATTATCAGTTAATTTGTAGCTGCCTTTTGAATTTTTTATTGAGATATGAATAACATGTCAAATAATTAATTAATTAACAATAAAATCCTTAGGTCTTCAGTTTAAGCATTCACAATTTTATACAATTTCCAACACTCCAGAAAGTTCTCTTGTGCTCCTTTCAATTCAGTTCCTCTCTTACACATTCCCACTCCCATCCCCAGCCCCAGGCGACTACTTTCACTACAGATCTTTTTTATCTATTCTTGGATTTTATATAAATATAATCTTATAGTATGTATTTTTTAACATCTGTCTTCTTTTGCATAACAACTGTTTTTGAGATTCACCCATGTTGTTGCATGGATTGTTGGTTTTTATTTCTGAGTCATACTCTATAAATATACTACAACTACACTTGTTGGCTACTATAAATAAGGCTGTTCTAAATTTTCTTGTACATTTTTTTGGACAGAGTTTTCATTTCTCTTTGGAAAATGTATGAGTGGAATTGCTAGGGAATAGTGAATGTATGTTTAACTTTGTTAGAATCTGCCAAAATATTTCAAAAGTGATTATACCATTTTACACTGCCACTAGAAATGTATGAGACTTCACGTAGTATACATCCTCTCCAGTATTTGATGTTGTTAGACTTTTTGATTATAGCCATTCTAGAGGGTATGAATGGTATCTTGTTGTGATTTTAATTTAAAATTTTTGTGTTTAATGGCCATTCTTACTATGATCTGTTATACAGTGATCAAATTTTTGCCAATATTTTAATTGGATTTGTCCTTTACTTGTCTTTAAATATTAGTACTATGTTATTAGTCATATACAATTGTATATCAGTTATGTATTTATTGTAAATTATACCTTTCTCTTTGGTATTTTTTTAATCTTGGATTTACCACTATACAATTCTAGCATTTAACTTTCTTCCTGATTAAGTTTCCAGCGTAAATGTTTAGTTAGCCCTTTGACCTTAACCTTTCTGGAAAATGAGGAAATTAGTACACTTTTACCCTCTCTCAAGTTTTATCTACACCCAAGTATTTATTTCTGCTATACATAAGCTTTAACAGTTAGTTGAGCAAAAGTCCCTTATTCATGCAATTTTTCCATATTGATTACTAAAGATTAAATTTTAGTCCAATTAGGAAAAAAAATCTGTTGGCTTTGATTGAAACTACACTTAAATGATGAACAGTTATATGCCAACAAATTAAACAGCCTAGAAGAAATGGATAAGTTCCTAGAAACATACTGACCAATACTGGATTAGGAAGAAATAGAAAATCTGAAATGACCAATTTTAGTAAGGAATTGAATCAGTAATTAAAAACCTCCCAACAAACAATAGTCCAGGACTAGGTGGCTTCTACCAAGCATTAAAGAAAAATTAATAGCAATCCTTCTCAAACTCTTCCAAAAAATAGATGAAGAAATACTTCCAAACTCATTTTATGAGACCAGCATTACCCTTATATCAAAACTAGATAAGAACACTACAAGTAAAGAAAATTACAGGCCAATATCCTTGATGAACATATATGTAAATATCCTCAACAAAATATTAGCAAACTGAATTAAACAATATATTAAAAGGATCATACATCATGATCAAAGGATTTATTCCAAGGATGCAAGGATGGTTCAGTATCTGCAAATCAATCAATGAGATGCACTACACTAACAAAATGAAGGACAAAAGTCATATATGATCATCTCAATAGATTCAGAAAAAGCATTTGACAAAATTCAACATCCATTTATGATAAAAACTCTAAACAAAATGGGTACAGAGGGAATGTACCTCAACATAATAAAGACCAAGTATGACAAGACCACAGCTAACATTATACCCAAAGGTGAAAAACTGGTATATTTAAAATAGATAATCAATAAGAACCTACTGTATAACACAGGGAATGCTGCTCAATATGCTGTGATAACCTAAATGGGAAAAGAATTTGAAAAAGAACAGATACATGTTTATGTATAACTGAATCACTTTGCTGTACACCTGAAACTAACACATTTTTAATCAGCTATGCTCCAATATAAAATTAAAATTAAAAAAATAAAGTCAGTAGAAACCTGAAAAAAATAAACCTAATTACTTGCTAAAAACAAAACAAAGGTGAAAAGCTGAAAGCTCTTCCTCTAAGGTAAAGAATGGCCACTCTTGCCACTTTTATTCAACATACTACTGGAATTCCTAGCCAGAGCAATTGGGAAAGAAAAAGAAACAAAAGGCATACAAATCAGAAAGGAAGAAGTAAAACTGTCTCTATTTTCAAAGGACATATTATATATAGCAAACCCTAATGACTCCACCAAAAAAACTGTTAGAATTAATAAACAAATTCAGTAAAGTTGTAGGATACAAAATTAATATACAAAAATCTGTTGCATTTCTATACACTAATAATGGATTATCAGAAAGAAAAAAAATTTTTAATCTCATTTACAATTGCATCAAAAATAATAAAATACTTAGGAATAAATTTAACAAAGGATGTGAAAAACCTCTACACTGAAAACTATAAGACATTAATGAAAGACACTGAAGAAAACACATATAAATGGAAAGATATTTCATGCTGATGGATTAGAAGAATTAATATTGTTAAAATGTCCATACTACCCAAATAATCTACAGATTCAGTGCAATCCTTATCAAAATTTTAATGGCATTTTTCACAGAAATAGAAAAAATTTTTCTAAAATTTGTATGGAATCACAAAAGACCCTAAATAGCCAAACCAGTCTCAAGAAAGAAGTACCAAGTTGGAGGCATCACACTTCCTGATCTAAAGCTATATTACAAAGTTATAGTAATCAAAAAAGTATGGTACTGGCAGAAAAACAGACACAAGATCAATGGAACAGAACAGAGAGCCCAGAAATAAACCCACACATATATGGTCAATTAATTTTCAAGGACAGTGTCCTCGATAAATGGTGTTGGGAAAACTGGACATGCAAAAGAATGAAAATGTACCACTATCTTACACCATATACAAAAATAAACTCAAAATGGATTAAGGTCTTGAAGGAAAGACCTGAAACCATAAAATTCCTAGAAGAAAACATACAAAGTCAGCTCCTTTACATCAGTCTTGGCAGGTGTTTTTGTTTTTGTTTTTGTTTTTGTTTTAATCTGACACCAAAAACAAAGGCAACAAAAGCAAAAATAAACGAGTAGGACTACATCAAACTAAAAATCTTCTGTACAGCAAAGGAAACCATCAACAAAATGCTATTTCACCCCTACATGTATTTTTATATTTTATACAATCAAATGAGCTATGGAGAAAAAGGTGGAAGGACACATATTACCTGAGTGGGATGGGGACGGTGGAATGGTGGTGAGAGGAAAGAAGGAGGAAAAGTGTGTGTCAAACAGAAAAAAAAAGTCATTTTTTGGAAAAATATGTACTGTATGTCAAGTGAGAAAGTTAACATATAAAGTTTCATTTATAACATAACTGAAAGTATGTATTCATTGAATATGTGCATAGACAAAGACTAAATGAGAATGTAGGCAGTTTTTGTCTTGGATTCCTAATATGTTTACATACAAATTTCAATAAAGTTCTTTCTAAAAGCTAAAACTATATTGATAATTTGAAGTCTGAATCCCTAATATATTAAAGATCAAAACCTTCTACTCTTTACAAATAAAAAATGAAACCCAGAGTTTAGCCACTTATCTATGGTCACCCAGCTCAGTTATATTAAAATGTGCACTAAAAGCCAAGTTTCCTGTCTCCCAAGGAAATGTTCTCACACAGGACTGATTCTGTCATTCAAGTCTGTTCGATAATGTGCTGCACTATGACAGAGTCCATTTCATGTGGAAAGGAAAGCAGACAATAATTAGCACTATCAAAACTGTGTTGACAGAAAGACAAATAGTATATGATCTCACTTATATGTGGAACCTAAAAAGTCAAACTCATGGAACCAGAGACTAGAATGGTGGTTACCAGGGGCTGTGGGGTGGGGGAAATGGGGAGCTGCCGGTCAAAGGGTACAAATTTCCAGTTATAGGATGAATAAGCTGTGGGGAGCTAACCTAGAGCATGGTGACTAGAGTTAACAATACTGTATGTATACTTGAATTTTGCTAAAAGAGTAGTTTTTGTTTGTTTGTTTTTGCCACACTACACAGCTTGTGGATCTTAGTTCCCTGACCAGGGATTGAACCCAGAAGTCCTAACCACTGACCACCAGGGAACTCCCACTAAGAGTAGATCTTAAGTGGTCTCACCACACACACACACACACACACACACACACACACACACACACACACACACAAAACATAACTATGTGAGGTGATGAATGGGTTACTTGACAGTGGTCATCATTTCACGATATATAGAGATACTAAATCAACAAGTTGTACACCTTTTTGTAAATCACATTATATAATATAAAAAAGAATAAAATAAAATAATAAATAAATAAGCCACTCCTCACACACACACAGTGTTGACCTTTGTGGGGACATAACAAATCATCAAGAAGATCATTTCCTTCAGGCAGTAGGCAACCAGAATTTGAGTTACAGAAAAATCAGGCTACAGGCCAAACTGCAGTGTCCAATATTCCATTTATAACTAATGTTACCACCCCAGGCAACACATCTGTCATGTGGCACAGTTGTAGGATGCTGGGAAAGAGCAGTGGCTTGGAAAATTAACATGGTTGGTATTATATCATCAGCAGTGAAGAGAATAATTTTGAGCAAAAGCAATGAAGTAAAATCACCATTAATAGGTCAACAAACTATAAGGTAAAGTTTCACATAGTAGAAACACTGTGCACTCATTAGCTATAAAAATTGTGCATGTTTATTAAGCGAATAAAGAAAAATTACAGTGAGAACTTGTAAATTAAACAATGTTCTAAGGCCTCTCAAAAAAGGCGTGAATAAAACTTTGGTTTCCCTAATTTCTGATACAATGATATCAGAAACAGCTAGTTTTCCATCAGACAACAGCTAGTTTTATGAATGAAAAAGAGGATGTAACAGTTCTTAGATAGCTGAGTGAAAAATAGGAGAAAAAAGAAGGAAAAGGTAGGCTGTATTGAGCAGTTTAGTTAATAGATTGGGAATGATAAAGGGGTTCTGAACGAGTAAGAAGTGAAAGTCTATGGTCTTACTGTAGGTAAAGTAAAACTGCTGGGGGAGGTCATCGAGAGGACATGACCACAGGTAGAGCCAAGGGCTGGACCCAGGCAATCAGAGGCTCCTCACCCCCTCCCCTGCCCTTGGAATGCACACTCTGTCCACTGTTCCCACAGTGAGAGCTGTTTTCAAGGACGAAGCCTTGAGAGAACATGTTGTTGAGACCATCTGGATGGTACACGTGACTGAACCTAGGTAAGGCCTCTATATCAACTTATAAGATGGTGGCAGGTGAGTGTGGAGATCTACTCATCTTGCTGCTGCCCAAGACAAGCTCCATATTAAGTTCCCTTGCTTATTAAACCTGCCACCTACCAATGTGGAGTAATCTGCCTCTTTCTTCCATCTCTCCTTGCCCTCCATGTACAGGAGCCAGTTTCACATTTTACCCGGGGAGCTCCTGAGGTTTTGAACCAACAAAACTTAACCCACTAAGGGCAAAAAGGGGGGTGCCCTATTTGATAAGATTGTGAGAGATATGGGTAACTTGGGACACAAACCTTGGAGAGACTAGGGGGAGAGACACAAGAGGCTACAATTCAACAATAAGGTGTTTTGTCAAGTTGATTTCCTCTCCCAAAGGAACCATCATCACTCAAAGGCTGGTTTAAACATTAACTCAAATTTAGAAACATTTACAAAAATGCTGAACATGCTCGGCTTGAAAACATGAGCATGTATTTCACTATATTTATACTTCCAGTGACTATCACATTGTCTGGCGCATAAGAGACCATCAAAGTATCAATACTTGCCGATTGG
Organism: Mesoplodon densirostris; assembly: GCF_025265405.1. NCBI lineage: Eukaryota > Metazoa > Chordata > Mammalia > Artiodactyla > Ziphiidae > Mesoplodon > Mesoplodon densirostris. Next base: position 28,816,240 of record NC_082668.1, read on the forward strand.
AACTGTCATGAATAAAAAGATATGGGTTTTTTTGTTTCGGTTTTTTTTTTAATTAGATAGGATACCTTTTTTTAGACAGCTTTTTTGAGGTATAATTAATATACAAAGAGCTGCACATATTTAATGTGTGCGTGCAAACACTCATAGTACCATCACCATGATCAAAATAAAAGATGTAGCCAACATCTCCCAAAGTGTACTTCTGACCCTTTTGTTAGTTTTCGGTTTTTTGTAGTAAGAACAGTTAACATGAGATCTACCCTCTAAACAAATTTTAAGTGCACTAAGTGCCAAGAAAAAAAAAAACTGTGTAAGAAAACTAAGGGGGAAAAAATTACACCATATTGCTAACCATGGGCCTTGTGTTGAATAGCCAATCTCTAGAACTCAGTCATCTAGCATGGCTGAAATTTTAATGAGAAGACGTCAAGAGGTAAGTTATTCTTTGTTTTCCCATATCTACAGAATTAAAGCACAGATCTTATGTAATTTCAGCATAAGACTGTGCCAACAATCAATATGTTTAACTAGATAACATAAGGAAATTTCTTGGTGCACATATCTGACTCCATAGGTAGAGCAGGCTTCAGGAGAATGGGAGAATGTAAAATTCATGAGGGCAGGGATTTTCAGTTTTGTATTTTTTTTTCACTTACTCTACCACTTGTCCTTGTTTGCCACAAAATTGGTAAGAAATGGAGTGGATTTTGGAGAGGCAATAAAAATGCACATTACCTTCCTCATAAGATTGTTGTGAGGATTAAAGAAAGTAATGCATAGAGATGCCTAATTAAGTGCCTTTATATAGTGAACACTGTATAAATGTTAACTATTACTACTGCTATTATCACCAAGCCTATACTTTTATTACATTATAAATATATTCGACCAAAATAAACTTAGTGAAGTAAAAAGAAAAAAAAAAGGCTGAACATGAGAAACCTTTGGCAGAGGTTTTCCCAGCTCTAGTTGAGTATCTACCATTCACACTGCAAAAATATGGAAGTCAAAGACAGACAAGATATATTAGAAAGAAGGAAAAGGAACAGATCCTGCAGGGAGGGGAGAGAGAAGTCAAGAGCAGAGGCCAAGAGCTCCTTTTGCAGTAGTGGCAATCTTGTCTCCTCCTGTAGTGTGAAAGCTCCTTGGAGAACAGAGCCATCTCTTAACCACTTTCAGAACCTGCACAATGAACATAATACTTAGTAATGCAGTGCAATTTTATTGAATTAAAAATGAGAAGTCCGGGGCTTCCCTGGTGGCGCAGTGGTTGAGAGTCCGCCTGCCGATGCAGGGGACACGAGTTCGTGCCCCGGTCCAGGAAGATCCCACATGCCGCGGAGCGGCTGGGCCCGTGAGCCAGGGCCGCTGAGCCTGTGCGTCCGGAGCCTGTGCTCCACAACGGGAGAGGCCACAAGAGTGAGAGGCCCGTGTACCACAAAAAAAAAAAAAAAAAAAAAAGTCCTAGGGAAAAAGAATTTTCATTGGGGGCAACTCCTCAAATTCACAGAAAAGCCTTCAGCCAGTCATCTACTCATTCTACACTGACTGTGCTGGTTTAGCAGTGAGGAGTGTTGAGAGTATTTATTTCAACAGTATTCGTTGAATCTTCCAAAGGGCAAGATACTGTGGCAAAAGGTAGACATAAAAGAAATTCAAGCCATGGATCTTGCCTGGGGGTAGGTCAAGAGGTACAATACGGCTCTCAGACTACACTATAACCATGAGTGGTAAGAAATGCAGTAGACTCACAAACAAATTGTTATAACTAAATATTACCAATCTGATGGGAAATAGAAGTATGCTGTGTCTTTGGAATGATTTTAAAAGGCGTTCTTGAGGATGTAGGAAAGCCCCACGTATCTACTCACGATTTCTTCCAGTTTTTAGATATCTCTAAGCTCAATTAATCAACATGAAATTGTGCTCAAGTTTTGTTTAGATAACTACCAAAAGCTTCTGAATATTGTGTCTTACAGACTTTATTCATCTAAGAAATGAGATGCCAGAATATATGTCGAGAGGAGAAGTCCCGCCTTGGTTCTCATTACATGCATGAGTGGCTTGCTAAAGGCAGATTCTGTTACAGTGTAAGCAGAAGAATATTCAAGCTTAGGCATATCTCATGGCCACAAAATTGCATTGTTAAATACAATCTCTGCTGTCAAAAAAAATGTATTTTAAAAAATAACTGAGAAACTTTTTATCATGGAAAACAGAACTAATCTGATTATAAAAGTAAAGGAAGTGACAAGCAGTATAAACTATTCTCATCTAGGAAATTTCAGCCAGTTTGCAATTTGATATAAATGGTTTCATAAAAGAGAGGCAGTTTTACCTTAGTTACCTTAATTATACATATAAGTTTCTTCCAATCTTCTCATATAAATATTTGGCCAAATAGTATTTTTTATTTAAAATCAGAACACAATTTATTAATGTGTAATTAATGCCACTTCAATCAACCAAAATATTCATAATCTCTGCAGGACCAAGAAAACTTGGGAACTACATTTTATTACAGAGAAATGTTTATTTTACTTGACTAAATGTTCATTTATTCAAGTGGTGTTTATGATTTCTTGCTCTGTGCTGGCCATTTGGTATACAAAAAGGAGCAAAAACAAGTACAGCCTTTGCCTTCATGAAAATTGCAGTCTAGAAAAGGAGAAAGAGTAATTACACCATGATCACAGAAAATGCTAAGTTACAACTCTGAAAAATGCTACAAGAGAAAGTAAGATATACAGTGTTCTGAGAGCTTATTGTAAGGATATTTTGCCTTACTGGGTAAGCCAGGCTTTCCTGAATAAGGTACACATGAGCTGATATCTAGAGGACAAACTGGAAATTAACTTGGTGATGCATACAGGGGAAAGAATCCAGGCAAATTCTTGAGAGAGGGCAGACAAGGGACTGAAAAATTGACCAAATAACAACATTTTTGTTTGTTTGCTAGACATTTGAATTTGTTATCCTATATCTCATAATAACAAAAGTATTTGACTTAGTTGCTAATTTAAGAAGCAATATATAATAGCTCTTCTACCTATGATTATGAAAACACCAATATCTACTGGTACCATTCACTCTAGAAAAATGATTAAGAATCAGTTCCTGCCCTCAAGTAGTCCAATACCTATGACAGGAACTCAATACATTATGACACTTTTTAAAGAAAAAACATATCATTTGTGACTTAAAAACTATACATGTTGTCATTCAAAAGTTCTATACTAACTAGCCTTACATTTAACAACTTAACAAAATTAGCAATGATGTTACTTCTATTAAAAACCTAGAGCAACTATCATACATAATGATAAATCTTTAGAAGCATCCCACTGAAGTAATAAGCAAGATAAGATGCCCACAATAATTACTGTTATCATTCAACTTTATATGGAATTTCTAGCTGATGTAATGTAAGAAAAAAGATAAAAAGAAATAACAGATAAAGGCTACAAATCAACTTATCTACAAAATAGAAACAGAGTTACAGATGTAGAAAATAAACTTATGGTTACCAAGGGGTAAAGGGAGGAGGGATAAATTGGAAGATTCGGATTGACACATACACACTATTATATATAAAATAGATAACTAATAAGGATCTACTGTATAGCACAGGGAACTCTACTCAATACTCTGTAATGACCTATATGGGAAAAGAATCTAAAAAGGAGCGAATATATGTATATGTATAACAGACTCATTTTTCTGTACACCTGAAACTAAGACAACATTGTAAATCAACTATACCCCAATAAAAAATTACAAAAAAATAAAATAAAGTATTCAAAACAAAAAGATGTATCTTCTAGAAATTCATGAAATACTAGTTCTCAAAAACAATTTTATAAATCCTCCCTGCAAGGAATAAACCGAGTTAACTAAAGCAGCCAGAATTTGAGTTCCATTTTACCATCTACTGGCTGTATGACCTTGAACAATGTAGTAGACAGGTTCTGTCCTTCAGTTCTTTTCCTGATCTATACAAAGTGAACAAAATAAAATCTACACTATTGGGCTATAAGCTGAGATAAATAATATGATGGTAAAACACAGTCACAGATGAAGTGCTCAGTAACTGTTTGTTATTAATGTTATTATTGTAAATAAAAGTTTTCTCTAAGAAAAAGAAAGAAAGAAGAGATACAGATATTGGAGAAAATTGTTACTGTTCAGGAATAAACTTCATAGGTATGAATCAATAAATAAAAATAATAGAGATTCTCTACACCAACAATAACTAATTTAAAATGTGATAGAAATTATGGTAATGATGATGATGATGACAACACTGATGGCTGACACATACAGTGAGCAAACTCTGTGACAGGCACTACATAAATGCTTCTCCTGAGGTTTTCATATAATACACATGTCAAAAAAAAATAACTGGCATTAGGTCATCCCATTTTTTCCTTTTTTTATCCCATTTTTGGGGATGAAGAAACTGAGTTTTTGAGATAAGTAATAGCATGAGAATAGGAAACACAGATTCCAAATTCAGTTCCTATCAGAAGGTCCATAATCTTGACCATTTTGTGTAGTTCCCTCTTCCTCCAGAAAGATATGATTCACTTTCTTTGAGAGTCTATAAAATTCTGTCATCCAGTGGACTAATTGGCAAGCTCAACACTTAGCCTGCCAGTTTGTCAGTTATTAAGACAAGAGATCTCTGGAAACACCCAACTCCCTCAGTGTTGCTTTACCAGCAGCTCTCTTTTCTCCATCTTTGTGACCAGATATAGGTTCCACTGCATCATTTGTACCCAGGGCAGTCATCTCTGATCCTTAGAATAGAATGACATTTTTTTCATTTAAAACTGGAGTAGGGCTTCCCTGGTGGCGCAGGGGACATGGGTTCGTGCCCAGGTTCGGGAAGATCCCACATGCCACGAAGCGGCTAGGCCCGTGAGCCATGGCCGCTGAGCCTGCGCGTCCAGAGCCTGTGCTCCGCAACGGGAGAGGTCACAACAGTGAGAGGCCCGCGTACCACAAAAAAAAAAAAAAAAAAAAAAAAAAAACTGGAGTAAATGATCAGAGACTTGAGTTCCAAGTGGGATCAAAGAAGATGAATAAAAGAAATACAAATTACCTTAATCAAACATTTATGGAGAACCTACCACCCAAAGGCACCATGCTAATTGTCACAGAGGGTTCCAAATTGCTTATTAGCCCCTTTTCCCCTGTGAATTTTCAATTCAGGGGTAATCTTATAGAAAACCAATCTGCATGTCTTTTTTCAAACTAGTTAGCCAACCCTTTTAATTCCACTATACTCTCACTGAGAATATTATTCTTTCATGTGGTTTCAAGTACTCCCTATTTAAAAAGGGATGATGCTAAATCCAGAGCTTCTCTTTAACTCCATAATCCAATGTCCAGCCATCTCCTAAATATCTCACAGGCTCCACCAACTCAGCTTATCTAAAAATCTAACTCATCGATGATACCTGCCCCAACCCACTCTTCCTTCAGTTGAATGTACCTTCTACCTCTCGAATCCATCTGCCTCCCTGCATCTCCACTTCTACAAGGACACACCGGTGATTATAAGACTGCTGCAACTGCCTTATGATTAGCTGTGCTGTCTTCAGAACGACTTCTTCAAAGGAGGCGATAGGTGTTAATCAAGGACTCATATTAATAAATGGCAAACTATAACATCTATCAGCATTATGAATAAAATGTCCTATTGCTATCTGAAGGAGTTGGGTTCTGAAAAAGAAAGCATAAGGAATAGACGGAAGAGTGTTGCAGGCAGAGGGAATAGCCTTGCAAAATTCACATACACACACACACACACACACACACACACCTTTTAAAAGCTTTCACTTACCCTCAATCTTGTTTAGAAATTATCTCGATCTAATAATCATTCCATTAAGAAGCTCTTTACTAATTGGCTGATAGAAGGAAAGAGCTGACGTTTTCATTATCAGACACCTTAAGGCTTTTGTTGTTTACATGTTTTTAATTTTAATACTCTCACATTGTATGAGATAAATGTCATTATTGCCCCCATTTTATTTATTTATTTGTTTGTTTATTTATTTTTGGCTGAGTTGGGTCTTTGTTGCTGCACGTGGGCTTTCTGTAGTTGTGGCCAGCGGGGGCTACTCTTTGTTGTGGTGCGCGGGCTTCTCGTTGCAGTGGCTTCCCTTGTTGCAGAGCACCGGCTGTAAGTGTACAGGCTTCAGTAGTTGTGGCATGTGGGCTCAGTAGTTGTGGCTCGTGGGCTCTAGAGCACAGGCTCAGTAGTTGTGGCGCACGGGCTTAGCTGCTCCACAGCTTGTGGGATCTTCCCGGACCAGGGCTCGAACCCGTGTCCCCTGCATTGGCAGGAAGATTCTTAACCACTGCGCCACCAGGGAAGCCCTATGTCTTCATTCTTAAATCTACCAATAATGGCTTGTTGGTAATTCCATTTATTATCACCACAATCTCCAATACAGCATGTTGGTTTATTTGATTGATTGATTACCTATCCCCTTGTATCTCTATACCCCACCCCCCTTCTCTACCTTCCCATACACAACCATTTACGTGAAATATATATACAAAATATTAACTAAATATGTTGATACAATATGTATTGATGTTTTATGTGCATGTATTTGAATGTACGTAAATGGTAATATACATCTCATTGTTTCTGTGCTGTATCTCATCCTATTTTAAGGATCTCATTCATGTGTACATTGAATCCATTGCTTTTTGTTGCTGCCTGATACCCCACTGAACACCCAGACTGTTCCCAGCTCTCTAACACCACAGAATTACTGCAATAACCATTATGGACTTGTGCGAGAAATTCTTGGGGAAATAGACCCAGGGGTGGATATCGCTGAGAAAGAGCATGTGTGTATACATAATCCAGCTAATCAGTGCCCAGCTGATCTCCACGATGAGGGCACCAGTCTGAGGGGTGGGTTCAGGAGCAGAAGGCCCCGTGTGACTCATGGCTTCTCTACTTGTTAGCTGTGTGACCCAAGAATGCTACATAACATCTCTTAGCCCCATTTTCTCATTTATAAAGCATGAACAATTTACAGTGCCTAGCTCATAAAGTTACTGTGAGAATTAAAGGAAGTAATGACAAAGTGCTTACCACAGTATGTGGTATGTGGTCATCATTTTCTTCCTACCCAGTAAGAGATTTCTGACTTTCCAGGAGACCCTGAATCGTCACACTGGAAGGTCAGTAAAGCCCATCCTCCTAACTGCACAGAGGAATAATGGAGAGATCAAGTTTCATGCCCGAGGAGGTTGCATGTTATCAGAGGAGGGAACTGAATGCAGCTTTCCGGGTCCCCAGGCCAGTGCTCCTTCCCCTGTACCAGAATGTCCATGGTGGTGCTGGGATTCCCCTCAGGCAAAAATGAGTAATAACTAGAAAATGAAACCTGCCCTGCGTTGGCATCTGCTCACACCTGGTACTCTATGGAACTGATGTACTTCCACTCAGTATGTCACGAGCTCCTGGGAATTTTTTCCAGTTGTGGTGGTGGATTTGTACTCACTTCCTCTCACACACTGTCTGAGAGCCACACTGATCTGCAGCCCTGGAGCCTGGAGGAGGTGCCTGCATCACGTGGTGTCAGCCCATTCTCAAACCCAGCAAAACCAGTGTTGTTCCTGATAATTTTGTAAGGTAGGGAACAGCCATGGAGGTACACCACTGAGACAGTCCTTCTAGAAGGAACCAGCTATCTGTCTGGAAGGAGTGCAGTTGGCTGACAGCCTCCGGCTGCAGTGCTTTCAAGCATCTGTCTCAGCTCTGGATCCCAGTCAACAATCATACAAAAAACCCTAACCGATGACTGAGCACAGTGGAAGAACCAGGACGTGGCCATTTCTTCACCATGTGGGATGCCTATAATGGGCAACCTTCGCCCCAGAGCTCTCCATGGGGTTGGCCAAGACTTTGTCAGGTTTGCAGCGCAGTCTGAGGCTCTCCTTGTCCAATCCTGCTTCCTCACCCTGTTACCTTTCTCAGGTTTTACCCTCCAATAAAGAAAATACTACACATATTCACACAGTTGTCCTCATTACCGTGTGAAACTCTGACTCTAGGAACTGCATTGCTGGGCTCTTCAATGATGCCTTATGCATGAATTCATGGCTTTTGAACTGTGCACTGAGGCAAAGGCAGCATCTTCATCAACCAAAAACCACAGGGATATTTAAAACAATTGCAAGTACTAGCCTATGTTGCCTATTGTGTAATGTAATCCAATGTTTGCCAGATAGTAAACATTTATTCTACACAAGCTCATTCTGCTTGGATGAGTTTCCTTTGTTGTTCTATCAATATATTAAATTTTTTAATATATGCCTTTGCTGGGAATGAAGAAACTGAAGATCAAAGAAGGTGTCAGTGTGTCAACATAAATCACTTTAATGTAACCTTCAGATTTTGTTTAAAGTGCCAGAAATGTAACGTATTATCACAAGCTCATTTCACATAATTCTTAATCTATTAATATAAATGGAAATGGGTTTTAAGCAATGGGCCTTAACCAGAGGCGATTTTGCCTCCCAAGGGACTTCTGGCAATATCTGGAGAGGTTTTTGGTTACCACAACCAGGCAGGGGTTGGGAGCCACTACTGGTTTCTGGTGGAGAGGACAGGAATGCTGCTAAATATCCTGCAATGTAGAAGTCAGCACCCATAACAAAGAATTATAGCCCAAAATGTTGAGAAACCTTGGTTTAAAATTATAGAAAAGGTGTTCAATGTCCTGATTGTTTTTTTTTGAAAGCAAAATATTCCTCCCATAATCACACAGTGATTTTCTTCTTCGTTGTACTAAACAATGTCTCTCTATTTCCTTAGAAAAAGTAATCTGGAACACTGAATAAAATAAATAGCTAGAGGTCACTTGTCCCTTATACAAGGAAGTGGTGTTTTCAAGCATATTATCCAAATATCTTATGAGAGAGACATGCAGGAAATACATTAGAGATCTATAACTGTCACCAAATTCTTAGAGTTTTTCCATTCATTCATAATTCCTTCTGTTACATTGGTGAAGTTTTTCAGGTTAGAGCATACTCTACTTTTGAGCATTCATTGACCATCTTATTAGTCAATGTATAACACACATCGTTTGATTTTTTTAGCATATTAAGTTCACTTGAAATATCCTGGTCGTATTAGGTAAAGCCCAGTATTTAGGAGAACACCTATTTCTATTAACGTATGTAGATATGTGGTTAAAAAAACAAAACAAAACAAAAAACCCTGCACGTTTAGAATAACAAATTTAAACTGGCCATTTGAAAGCCAAGAACATAGTATTAAGTTTAGACAGTACCAGTACATAAATTAATGCCTTAATTTTCTCATGGGGAAAGAATTTTTAAAAAAACAAAAAAACAAAAAAACAAACACCTAATTTGGGGCTTTATTTGATGGTCAAAGTGCGCCCCCTCCCGAACAGAAAGGAGAAATAACGTTGATTTCCATTTAAAGTTACAGGGCTCTTAATTTGCATTACACTACAAGCATCTCTTTCTAGCTCATCTAAAAAGCTGAGTGTAAACCCTACATTTTATTTGACTCAAAAAAATGTGAGGATGAATTGTGGCTTGCGCATTAGAAAGGCTCCATTGTGAAATATCACCCAGAAAATCTCTAAACTGTATTAGCAGTACGAAAATGACAGCTACCATTTATTCTAAACATAACTCAGCTTTAACAAGTTATATGTATTTTTCTATCTAGTCTCCTCGCTTTAATGATACGTGATTCTCTAACAGGAAGAGTCAATTATCCTTTCAGACAGTGGTCACAAACAATCCTAGAAATTTAAGTTCTCAAAAGTGACGGTAGGGCTGCGCCCTGGTGGCGCAGTGGTTGAAAGTCCGCCTGCCGATGCAGGGGACACGGGTTCGTGCCCCGGTCCTGGAAGATCCCACATGCCGCGGAGCGGCTGAACCATGGCCGCTGAGCCTGCGCGTCCGGAGACTGTGCTCCGCAAAGGGAGAGGCCACGACAGTGAGAGGCCCGCGTACCGCAAAGAAAGAAAGAAAGAAAAGAAAAGTGACGGTAAATTGCCAGCAGACAAAAAATAATTTGAATTAATTAAACGGGGATCAAGGAGTCTAAGAGTAAGAAAAGTTCTTCACCTCTCAACGTTACCCTCCTGACCCAGAACCCCGTTGTTCATAAATATCCTCCTACCTTGCAGATGCCAAGATGCTGGTCGGAATAGTGCTCACCCCCAGGGCATCATTCACCTAAAGCATATCTTTGCAGCTCCACTAAATGCCTGTCAAACGTTGCCGGGTGCACTTGTGTGTGTGTGTCTGTCTGCCTCTGAGTGTGTTAGTGCGTGAATGTGTAAGCGTCAGCGCCCGCGCGCGCCTTGGTCTCGGCCGCCCTAACGTTGAACACCGGCCGGAGGCTCCGGGAAGCAGGTGCCGCGGGACAGGCTCTCTTACCTGGGCTCTGGCGAGGAGGCAGCCGCCGAGCAGCAGCCACCCCCAGAGGTGGGGCCTGGCCATACCCAAGCCAGCCCGAGCGAGGAACAGGGACACTCTTCCCGAAGCCCGGGGAAAGCTTCACACTCGCAACTTGGCCGGCGCGAGGCAAACTTGTGGCCGGGAGCGCGGCGCAGCTGGGATGTCGGTCTCGAGGCCACTAGTCGGGGATGCCCGGGGCCAGGCTGTCCGAGCCCCGTACGTTTCGGTCTCCGTCCTGCCGCACGGAGGCTCGCGCCTTGGTTGCTACTTCCAGGGACAGCTGCTCGAGTCCCGGCCTTGACTCGCGGCCCCAGCGCCCAGTGGATCCGTGCGCGTCCCGAGTGGCTGCAGGGGCGGCAGGGAGGCGCTCGCGCTCCTCTTCCGAGTCTCTCTGTCCCGCAGCCCGGGGGACCCGAGGGCGACAGATCCAGAGCGCTGCTGCCGCCACCCCCGACTCACACCATCTCTTCCTCCCTCCACTCTGTCCCAGGTTCCAACGCCCTGTCTCTAGGGACGCCCTGGGTCGTCGGGGAGTGTCCGAAAGTTCCCTCCTGTCCAGACGCGCGCTGACCACTAGCCACCGCGACCTGGACAGTGTGGTTAAAGATTTCCGAGGCCAGGCGCATTCTCCATCCAGGGCTCTGGGCTCAGCAGTCTCTACAGCGCTGAAGTTCTCTGATTGCCTTTCTCCTAACCACTGTAATAATACTGTGCGTGCGTGCGTGCGTCTGTTTGTGAGTGAAAGAGAGAGAGAGAGAGAGAGAGAGAGATTTTGCTCCAGCAGAAATCTCTGGGTCGAAACATTTGGGGATCGCTTTATATTTTGGATCCATGCATTAAAAAAAGACAACTATTTAATATTCTTTACCAGTTTTGTGTGTGTGAACGCCTTCGTTTGACACAAAGTCTTTTTCTTTATTTTTCTTACAGGCATAATCATCAAGGTGCCAGAGACCTTGCTTCACAGACATTAAGTTGAAGAATATACAGTCTCCGAGGATCTGATACAGTTGGGAAGGAATGAGTCCCATAGATGAAACACAAAAATTCCCTCACCTCCTCTTCACAGTGAGGATTTGACATTTGTCACCATTGGCTTTCATTTGAGTGCAAAAGTGAAAACTGGGTTTGTTTTTAAAACAGATAACTAATGACTGGCCAGGTCTAAAACACTAGAAATAGATGACTTTTATTTCTAATTCTGTGTCTCTGAAAAAGTTCACTCCTATCTCTATTTTTATTGTTTATAGTACAGATATTTATTATAAACAATTTCATGCACTTTTTGAAAGTAGCAAGATCTAAATAAGGGGTCCTCAACCCCGGGGCTGCGGACCGATAGGGGTCAGCGGCCTGTTAGGAACCTGGCGGCACAGCAGGAGGTGAGCAGCCGGTGAGTGATGGAAGCTTCATCTGCCGCTCCCCATTGCTCGCATTATATGCATTTCCTTTCATTTCAATAGTGCTTTAAACAGGAAGTACAAATAAATGTATCTTCTCTGTTCACTTTTCTTGGAAACTCAACGGAAAAGATATATTTAAAAATTCTTAGTCACATTTTTTATTATAATACATATTCGAAGAGAAAATTTTGCAAATGCATAAAGTCACAAGAAGGAAAATAAAATCCAACCAAATTTCTTTGCCTAATCTTTTGTCTACTCATAATTAGTTTGAATTAAGATTGGCCTTGTACTGTACATACCATTTTTTAATAGATCTTTACTGGAGTATAATTGTTTCACAATACTGTGTTAGTTTCTGTTGAACAACAAAACGAATCAGCCATATGCATACACGTCACCATATCTCCTCCCTCTTGCGTCTGCCTCCCACCTGCCCTATCCCACCCCTCTAGGTGGTCACAAAGCACCGAGCTGATCTCCCCGTGCTATGGGGCTGCTTCCCACTAGCTATCTGTTTTACCCTGGTAGTGTATATGTGTCAATGCCACTCTCTCACTTTGTCCCAGTTTACCCTTCCCCCTCCCCATGTCCTCAAGTCCATTCTCTACGTCTGCGTCTTTATACCTGTCCTGCCCCTAGGTTCCTCAGAACCTTTTTTTTTTTAGATTCCATATATATGTGTTAGCATATGGTATTTGTTTTTCTCTTTCTGACTTACTTCACTCTCTATGACAGACTCTAGGTCCATCCACCTCACTACAAATAACTCAATTTCGTTTCCTTTTATGGCTGAATAATATTCCATTGTATATATGTGCTACATCTTCTTTATCCATTCATCTGTCGATGGACATTTAGGTTGGTTCCATGTCCTGGCTATTGTAAACAGTGCTGCAGTGAACATTGTGGTACATGACTCTTTCTGAATTACAGGTTTCTCAGGGTATATGCCCAGTAGTGGGATTGCTGGGTCATATGGTAATGCTATTTTTAGTTTCTTAAGGAACCTCCATACTGTCCTCCATAGTCGCTGTGTCAAGTTACATTCCCACCAACAGTGCAAGAGGGTTCCCTTTTCTCCACACCCTCTCCAGCATTTATTGTTTGTAGATTTTTTTGATAATGGCCATTCTGACTGGTGTGAGGTGATACCTCATTGTAGATTTGATTTGCATTTCTCTAATGATTAGTGATGTTGGGCATCCTTTCATGTGTTTCTTTGGTAATCTGTATATCTTCTTTGGAGAAATGTCTATTTAGGTCTTCTGCCCATTTTTGTATTGGGTTGTTTGTTTTTCTGATATTGAGCTGCATGAGCTGCTTGTATATTTTGGAGACTAATCCCTTGTCAGTTGCTTCATTTGCAAATATTTTCTCCCATTCTGAGGGTTGTCTTTTCATCTTGTTTATGGTTTCCTTTGCTGTGCAAAAGCTTTGAAGTTTCATTAGGTCCCATATGTTTATCTCTGTTTTTATTTCCATTTCTCTAGGAGGTGGGTCAAAAAGGATCTTGCTGTGATTTATGTCATAGAGTGTTCTGCCTATGTTTTCCTCTAAGAGTTTTATAGTGTCCGGCCTTACATTTAGGTTTTTAATCCATTTTGAGTTTATTTTCATGTATGGTGTTAGGGAGTGTTCTAATTTCATTCTTTTACATGTAGCTGTCCAGTTTTCCCAGCACCACTTACTGAAGAGGCTGTCTTTTCTCCATTGTATATTCTTGCCTCCTTTATCAAATATAAGGTGACCATATGTGCGTGCGTTTATCCCTGGGCTTTCTATCCTGTTCCATTGATCTATATTTCTGTTTTTGTGCAAGTACCATACTGTCTTGATTACTGTGCCTTTGTGGTATAGTTTGAAGTCAGGGAGCCTGATTCCTCCAACTTTGTTTTTCATTCTCAAGATTGCTTTGGCTATTTAAGGTCTTTTGTGTTTCCATAAGAATTATAAAAATTTTTGTTCTAATTCTATGAAGAATGCCATTGGTAGCTTGATAGGGATTGCATTGAATCTGTAGATGGCTTTGTGTAGTATAGTCATTTTCAAAGTATCGATTCTTCCAATCCAAGAACATGGTATATTTATCCATCTGTTTATGTCATCTTTGATTTCTTTCATCAGTGTTTTATAGTTTTCTGAGTACAAGTCTTTCGCCTCCTTAAGCAAGTTTATTCCTAGGTAATGTATTCTTTTTGTTGCAGTGGTAAATGGGAGTGTTTTCTTAATTTCTCTTTCTGATTTTTCATTGTAGATGTATAGGAATGCCAGAGATTTCTGTGCATTAATTTTATATCCTGCAACCTTACCAAATTCATTGATTAGTTCTAGTAGCTTTCTGGTGGCATCTTTAGGATTTTCTATATAGTATCATGTCATTGGCAGTGACAGTTTTACTTCTTATTTTCCAATTTGTATTCCTTTTATATCTTTTTCTTCTCTGATTGCTGTGGCTAGGACTTCCAAAACTGTGTTGAATAAGAGTGGATAGAGTGGGCACCCTTGTCTTGTTCCTGATCTCAGTGGAAATCCTTTAGGTTTTTCACCATTAAGTATGATGCTTGCTGTGGGTTTGTCATATATGACCTGTATTATGTTGAGGTAAGTTCCCTCTCTGCCCATTTTCTGGAGAGTTTTTATCATGAACGGGTGCTGAATTTTGTCAAAAGCTTTTCTGCATCTATTGAGATGATCATATGGTTTTTATTCCTTAATTTGTTAATGTGGTGTATCACATTGATTGATTTGTGTATATTGAAGAATCTTTGCATCCCTGAGATAAACCCTGCTTGAACATGGTGTATGATCCATTTAATGTGCTGTTGGATTCTGTCTGCTAGTATTTTGTTCAGGATTTTTGCATCTATGTTCATCAGTGATATTGGTCTATATTTTCTTTTTCTGTGATATCTTTTTCTGGTTTTGGCATCAGGGTGATGGTGGCTTCATAGAATGAATTTGGGAGTGTTTCTCCCTCTGCAATTTTTTGGAAGAGTTTGAGAAGTATGGGTGTTAGCTCTTCTCTAAATGTTTGATAGAATTCACCTGTGAAGCATCTGGTCCTGGACTTCTGTTTGTTGGAAGATTTTAAACTATGGTTTCAATTTCATTAGTTGTGTTAGGTCTGTTTATATTTTCTAACTCTTCCTGGTTCAGGAAGAATTGTACCTTTCCAAGAAAATTGTACCTTTCCAAGAATTTCTCCATTTCTTCGTGGTTGTCTATTTTATTGGTATATAGTTGTTTGTAGTAGTCTCTTATAATCCTTTGTATTTCTGAAGTGTCAGTTGTGATTTCTCCTTTTCCATTTCTAATTTTATTGATTTGAGTCCTCTCCCTTTTTTTCTTGATGAGTCTGGCTAAGGGTTTATGAATTGTGTTTACCTTCTGAAAGAACCAACTTTTAGTTGTGTTGATCTCTGTTATTGTTTTCTTCATTTCTATTTCATTTATTTCTGCTCTGATCTTTATGATTTCTGCTCTGATCTTTATGATTTCTTTCCTTCTACTGACTTTGGGTTTTCTTTGTTCTTCTTTCTCTAGCTGTGTTAAGTTAAGGTTAGATTGCTTATTTGAGATTTTTCTTGTTTCTTGAGGTGAGATTGAATTGCTATAAACTTCCCTCTTAGAACTGCTTTTGCTGCATCCCATAGGTTTTAGGTCATTGTGTTTTCATTGTCATTTTTTTCTATTTTTTTTAATTTCTTCTTTGATTTCTTCAGTTATCTCTTGGCTAAAATTTTCTGAGTCTTGATTTGTGACCCAAGATGTGATCTATCCTGGATAGTGTTCCAGGTGCACTTGAGAAAAAAGTGTATTCTGCCACTTTTGGGTGAAATGTTCTATAAATATCAATTAAATCTATCTGGTCTATTGTGCCATTTAAAGCTTGTGCTTCCTTACTTATTTTCTGTTTGGATGATCTGTCCATTGATGTAAGTAGGGTGTTAAAGTCCCCTACTATTATTGTGTTACTGTCGATTTCTCCTTTCATGGTTGTTAACATTTGCCTTACGTATTGAGGTGCTCCTCTTTTGGGTGCAATAAACATATATAATTTTTGTATCTTCTTCTTGGATTGATCCTTTGATTATCATGTAGTGTTCCTCCTTATCTCTTGTAACAGTCTTTATGTTAAAGTCTATTTTATCTGATATGAGTATTGCTACTCCAGCTTTCTTTTGATTTCCATTTTCATGGAATACCTTTTTCCATCCCTTCACTTTCAGTCTGTATGTGTCCCTAAGTCTGAAGTGGGTCTCTTGTAGACAGCATATATATGGGTCTTGTTTTTGTATCCATTCAGCCAGTCTGTGTCTTTTGGTTGGGTCATTTAATCCATTTACATTTAAGGTTATTAACGATATGTATATTCCTATTACCATTTTCTTAATTGTTTGGGTTTGTTTTTGTGGGCCTTTTTCATCTCTTGTGTTTCCCGCCTAGAGAAGTTTCTTTAGCATTTGTTGTAAAGCTGGTTTGGTGGTGCTGAATTCTCTTAGCTTTTGCTTGTCTGAAAAGCTTTTGAGTTCCCCATCGAATCTGAATGAGATCCTTGCTAGGTACAGTAATCTTGATTGTAGGTTTTTTTTCTCTCATCATTTTAAGTATATCCTGCCACTCCCTTCTGGTCTGCAGAGTTTCAGCTGAAAAATCAGCAGATAACCTTATGGGGATTCCTTTGTATGTTATTTTTTAGTTTTCCCTTGCTTCTTTTAATATTTTTTCTTTGAATTTAATTTTTGTTAGTTTGATTAATATGTATCTTGGTGTGTTTTTCCTAGGGTTTATCCTGTATTGGACTCTCTGTGCTTCCTGGACTTAGGTGACTATTTCCTTTCCCATGTTAGGGAATTTTCAACTATAATCTCTTCAAATATTTTCTTAGACCCTTTCTTTTTCTCTTCTTCCTGTGGGACCCCTATAACTTGAATGTTGGTGCATTTAGTGTTGTTCCAGCAGTCTCTGAGATTGTCTTCAATTCGTTTCATTCTTTATTCTGCTCCTCAGCAGTTATTTCCACCATTTTATCTTCCACCTCACTTATTCATTCTTCTGCCTCAGTTATACTGTTATTGATTCCTTCTAGTGTATTTTTCATTTCTGTTATTGTGTTGTTCATATCTGTTTGTTTGTTCTTTAGTTCTTCTGGATCTTTGTTAAACATTTCTTGTATTTTCTCAATCTGTGCCTCTATTCTATTTCCATGATTCTGGATCATCTTTACTATCATTACTCTGTATTTTTTTCAAGTAAATTGCCTATTTCCTCTTCATTTATTTGGTCTTGTAGGTTACCTTACTCCTTCATCTGTGACATATTTTTCCCCCATCTCTTTTTTTTTTTTTTTTTTTATGAGTGGGATTTTCTTCCTGCCTTACTGGTTGTTTGGCTTGAGGCTTCCAACACTGGAGTTTGTAGACTGTTGGGTAGAGTTGGCTCTTGGTGCTGAGATGAGGAACTCCATTAGACCTCACTCCAATGCATATTCCCTGGGGTCTGAGGTTCTCTGTCTAAGGCTCCAGCAGTTCAGACTCAGAGCTCCCACCACAGGAGCTTCAGCCCGACCCCCAGCCCATGAACCAAGTTCCTGCAGCTACATGGGGCTGCAAAAAAAAAAAAAGAGAGAGAGAGAGAGAACAATAACAAAGTAAAAAATAAAATTAGACTAGGAAACTAACATGTGTTAGAAAGAATATAAAAATAAAAATATAGATGAATCAACAAATGGAAGGTACATCAGTACCACAATAGTAAAAAAGAGGAGGAGGGAAAAGGAAAAAAAAGGGGGGGAGGCCTCAGCTGTGAAGGGCCGTGCCTAAGTAAGGGCATGGTTTGGGTGGTGGGAGGGCCTATGCTTAGGACCCACAGAGCTGGAAAATGCCCTGGGGGCTGGGGGGAGGGGTATTTAGGCTCAAGGAACAGAAGGGGCCCAGGCATGCCCCCCAACCCTGGTCTCAAAGGACAGGGGACCTCACCTGGGAGCCCAGCAGGCTTCCTGGGCTCAAGTGGGCAGGGAAAATGCCCTCCACTCCTCTCCTGCTCCTCCCAGAGGGCACCTCCCACCTACCCCTCCTGATCTCCCTGGCCTCCCTCCTATACCCCCAGGACCAATGCTGCCAGGGAGGAGGGGTGGCCTTGGAGGGCAGGGGACTGGCCTGGGAGCTCAGCAGGCTCCCCGTGCTGGAGTGGGCAGGGCAAACGCCCTCTGCTCCTCTCCAGCTTTTCCTAGAGAGTCCCTCCCACCTGCCTCTCCTGATATCCCCAGCCTCAGTGGCGCCAATCCTGTCTGACCTCTACTTCTCCTCCCCCCTCTGTCGCCCCACATCCTACCTGTTCAATTTGGGGTTCCTCCCATCTCCTTGGGCATCAGAGTCCCCCACCAGCAGCCAGGAGGTGCCCTAGTTGTGGGGAGACGCTAACTCCGCATCTTTCCACACCGCTATCTTGACTCCCTGTACATAACATTTTTTAAAGGATGAAAAACAGACTCAATAAGAATGTTCAGTTGGGTGGCTTTTGTTATTTAATTTTCTATACTTTCTGTGTATTATATGATAAAGCAGTCTGGAAACAAAAAGTTATTAAATATTCTAGAAACAAAAAAACAACTGGGATGACTATCCTTGAACATGTATTCTTATGCAAATCATTGAATATTGTCTTAAATTTTTAAATCAAAACTTTTGTAAAAAGATATGCTCAAATTTAAGGCTTATTGTAGATATTTATAAACTGAACTTGTTTATAGTCATTGTGAAGCATTTCCTTACTCTTGCTTTCACTTGCATCATTTTTTTAGAATCTTGTCTGTTTCGCAAAGATGACACCTCCTTATTTTTTTCTATATAAATTTATTTATTTATTTATTTTTGTCTGTGTTGGGTCTTTGTTGCTGCATGCGGGCTTTCTCTAGTTGCAGTGAGTGGGGGCTGCTGTTTGTTGCGGTGCACAGGCTTCTCATTTTTGTGGCTTCTCTTGTTGCGGAGCATGGGCTCTAGGTGCATGGGCTTCAGTAGTTGTGGCACGCAGGCTCAGTAGTTGTGGTTCATGGGCTCTAGAGTGCAGGCTCAGTAGTTGTGGCACATGGGCTTAGTTGCACCACAGCATGTGAGATCTCCCCGACCAGGGCTCGAACCCATGTCCCCTGCATTGGTAGGTGGATTCTTAACCACTGCACCACCAGGGAATTCCTGAAGTGTCCTTATTGTTTTAATTTCATTTTTTAGTTTATTAATAAGGTTGACTATTGCATGCATTTATTGGCCAATTGTGTCACTTCTTTTCAAAACTTATTCTTGCCTCTTGAGGGAAGAAATGAAGTGGCACACAGCTTGAAGGCAGAAAGCCTGGGTTTGAATTCTATCTCTGCCACTTCCTAGCTGCATAACCCTGGGGAAATTACATAATGTCCTTTTTCTTAATCTCCTCAATCGTAAAATGGAGAAAATAAGAGTACCTCCCTCAAAAGTTTGTTGGAAAAGTTAAGTGAGTTAACAAACATAAGCACTAAGAACATATCTGGTTCAGTGGAAGTGCTCAATAAATGTTAGCTATTGTAATTAGTATTGTTTTATTTACTATTATTATTATTAATGATTTTAGTCTTGTGACCATAGTGTGTGAATGGGCAAAGGACTGTGGTGAGTTTGAGTGATTCTTATTTATGTAGAAAAGTATTATCTCTATTTAGAATATTAAGTCTTTTTCTGTTATAAATACCAAAATATCTTTTCAATTTTGTTTCTGGCTTAATTTAAAACGTCTTAATCAGTGCAGAAGTTTTTTTTTTAACTTTTATGGATCTAAATCTATCAATCTTTTATAGTTTCTTTCTTAGTTTTTAAGCCAAGAAAGAAATTGCATTCTAAAAATTAGAACATCTTTTCATCAGATATTTTTCTAACTGTTTTTTTTTACTATTTCGCAATTTCACATTTAACATTTTAAAGTACTGACTTTTTAAAAATGGTGATTTAACCATTTTCCCAAGTACCTAACCAGTTAACACAGCATCATTTATTAAAGAATCCATCCGTTTAATGAGGAAGATATTTTGAAGAAAGGTGGAGAATGAACTTTGCTGATGGCTCTAAAATTACAACTTCGGCTCCACATAAGGCCGCTATGCTAGAAGACATTTAGAAATTATAGCAAGGTTTGTTAGAGCATCTGTCCATTTTATCCAGGGTGGAATCCCATTCATCAAATCCAGATGTCAAAAGCCCCTACCAAACAGTTGGCAATGTTTCTTCTGAGTATCTGACTGTTAGATTTGGAGAGCTGTAAGACATTAGCCCTCTGAAGGCCCAGTCTTGAAGGCTTTCTGGCTGGAACTCAGGAAGCAGGGAGATAGCAGCAGGAAAAAGCCCGGCCATTTAAACACAGTTATTGGTCAGTTACCCCAGAAGAGAAAATGTGCTCCACAAGGAAAGGGCTTCTGTCTGGACCCCAGAATGATATTCAGTGGTTCATATGCAAGTGGTTTCCTGTGTGTTTCATCTGGGAAGGTTGTTATTAGTAATAACCACCTGCCTTACAATGTTTGTGTGAGAATTAAACGAGATAATGACAACGTCAAAGAAAGTTTTACCAGTTGCACAGAATTACACAAATGATAGTAAGTTTGGTATTTACAGAATACTTTCATGTACACTGTCACACTCAACTTGTAATTGTTAATATGCAAAGCCTATTATAAAATACTTAGTAATTAATTGGTAGCTTAAGAGAAAATAATGAAAAGGAAGCAACAGCAAATCTTAAAATTTTCCTACTGAGAATTAAAGAAAACAACTAATTAATTCAGAGCCTACCTTAGTCAAGATAAAGCCAAAGAAAATTAAGAATTTGAACACTTATGTGCCTGGCACCATTCCACTTCCTCTCTGTTTTCTTTTAATTTCTTTTAATTTTATTGACGTATAGTTGATTTACAGTGTTGTGTTAATTTCTGCTGTACAGTAAAGTGACTTAGTTATATATAGGTATCTTTTTCATATTCTTTTCCATTATGGTTTATCACAGGGTATTTAATATAGTTCCTTGTGCTGTACAGTAAGACCTTGTTGTTTATCTGTCCTATATATAGTAGTTTGCATCTGCTAATCCAAAACCCCCAGTCCTTCCCTCCCCAACAGCCTCCCCCTTGGCAACAACAAGTCTGTTCTCTATACCTGTGAGTCTGTTTTTGCTTCATAGATATGTTGATTTATGTCATATTTTAGATTCCACAGATAAGAGATATCAGAATGGCCATCATTAAAGTCTACAAATAACAAATGCTGGAGAGAGTGTGGAGAAAAGAGAACCCTCTTACACTGTTCGTGGGAATATAAATTTGTGCAGCCACTATGGAAAAACAGTATGGATTTTTCTCAAAAAACTAAGAATAGAGTTGCTATATGATCCAGCAATCCTACTTCTGCGTATATATCCAGACAAAACCCTAATTTGAAAAGATATATGCACCCCTATGTTCATAGCAGCACTATTTACGATAGCCAAGACATAGAAACAACCTAAATGTTCATTGACAGAGGAGTGGATAAAGAAGATGTGGTACGGGCTTCCCTGGTGGCACAGTGGTTGAGAGTCCACCTGCCGATGCAGGGGACACGGGTTCATGCCCCAGTCCAGGAAGATCCCACATGCCATGGAGCGGCTGGGCCCATGAGCCATGGCCACTGAGCCTGCACATCCAGAGCCTGTGCTCCGCAAGGGGAGAGGCCACAGCAGTGAGAGGCCCACATACCATAAAAAAAAGAAGATGTAATACATATATATAATGGAATATTACTCAGCCATCAAAAAGAATGAAATAATGCCCTTTGCAGCAACATGCGTGGACCTAGAGATTATCATACTAAGCAAAGTAATCCAGAAAGAGACAGACAAATACCACTTCCTCTCTGTTAAATCTACATTTGCCCTGGCTTGTTAAATACCCAATATTTTTCTTTCATTTCTTGAATAATTAGATGAGAATGTCTTTCCCAATAGCTAACTAACGGCTCAACTCAACCTTCCCTCCAAGACTTCTGCCCTCTGTTCCCTCTTTGTATTCTCTATCTATAGAGGTTTTAAAACTTGTCTCCAAAATTCTTTGAAACTCTTTGTTTCTTGGGGGGAGTGGGGGATGGTCTCTGTCTCCTCCCCTTGATTCTGTGACTGCTCAACCTATAAAATACAGTGGAAGTAAACCCTAGCTTTAAGAAACTGGCAGCTTCCACTTCTAAGGACTCAATTCACTCATGGAATTTAGCCTCCATGCTCTGTGGAAGTCCAAGAAGCCCACAGAGAAACTCACATGGAGACAACTAAGGATCTTAGCTCTCAACCCTAACTGATGTTCCAGGCAACAACCAATGCCAAGGCAGCCATATGAGTGAGCCATGTTAGAAATGGATCCTCTAGCCCAAGCTGAGCTTCCTCAGCTAATGCTGTGGGGAGCAGAGATGAGCCCTGCCCAAGTTACAGATTTCTAAGCTAATGAATGGTTATAGTTACTTTAAGTCATTATGTTTTGGGTTGGCAGGTTATGCCGTAGTCATAACCGAACACTACCATGCCACCTAACTGCTACTCCTGTGGCCTTGAGAGCTCACCTACCAAAGTTTATATGGAAGGCAAAAGACCCAGAATAGCCTACACAATATTGAAGGAGGAAAAAAGCTGGAGGACTGATGCTATCTGACTTTAAAACTTACTAAAAAGCTATAGTAATCAAGACAGTGTGGTAATGGTGAAAGAACAGGCAAATATATCAACAGAACAGAATAGAGAGCCAAGAAACAGACCCAT
Organism: Mesoplodon densirostris; assembly: GCF_025265405.1. Lineage (NCBI taxonomy): Eukaryota > Metazoa > Chordata > Mammalia > Artiodactyla > Ziphiidae > Mesoplodon > Mesoplodon densirostris. Next base: position 28,838,928 of record NC_082668.1, read on the forward strand.
GTAAATACAGTCAACTGATCTTTGACAAAGGAGTAAAGGCAATACAATAGAGCAGAGACAGTGTCTTCAACAAATGATGCTGAAACAATGAGACATCCACAGACAGAAAAAAATGAATCTAGACACAGGCTTTACACCCTTTACAAAAATTAACCCAAAATGGATTACAGGCCTAAATGTAAAATGCAAAACTATAGAACTCCTAGAAGATAACATACGAGAAAACCTGATGACCTTGGGTATGGTGATATATTTTTAGATATAACACCAAACATCCATGAAAGAAATAATTGGTAAGCTGGACTTTATTAAAATTTAAAAACTCTGCTTTGCAAAAGGCAATATCAAGAAAATTAGAAGAGGGAAAAAATATTTCAAAAGACACATTTGATGCAGGACTGTTATCCAAAATATACAAAGAAGTCTTAAAACTCAGCAATAAAGAACAAACAACCAGGGCCTCCCTGGTGGCGCAAGTGGTTGAGAGTCCGCCTGCCGATGCAGGGGATACGGGTTCGTGCCCCGGTCTGGGAGGATCCCATATGCCGCGGAGCGGCTGGGCCCGTGAGCCATGGCCGCTGAGCCTGCGCATCCGGAGCCTGCGCGTCCGGAGCCTGTGCTCCGCGACGGGGGAGGCCACAACAGTGAGAGGCCCGCATACCGGAAAAAAAAAAAAAAAAAAAAAAAAAAGAACAAACAACCCAATTTAAAAATGGACCTTGACAGTTACCTCACAATGGCAAATAAGCATATACGAGATGCTCCACAGCATCATTGAGGAAATGCAAATTAAAGGAACAATGAGATGCCACTACATACCTCTAGAATGGCCAAAATCTGGAACACAAAATTGAAGCCATGCATGTGTGGGGGTAGGAGGTATAAGAGAAATCTCCATACCTTTTTCTCAAGTTTGTTGTATACCTAAAACTACTCTTTAAAAAATTAAATCTTGAAAAAAATATTATCTAGCTGATGGCATAGGATATGAGAATAATTTGGTTCCATTGTTAGTTCAGTTGTGACCAGAATTCAATCCTGACCAAGTGTTGACTGGACAGGTGACTTCCTCTGTCCTTTTAACTTTATTTTTGCCTTTCCAAAATCTACTGGCTTTCTCAGAGTTGACTCATTCTTCTGTCCAGAATTTATAAGAACTATGATTCTTCTTGAGAAATTACACAGAATATTGGAATTTGAAAAACCTTTCAACTTCTTCCCAATACTTAAATTGCCCCTACAAATCTAAAGATATATTTCCTCAATAAGATTAATTCAAGTGATGAAAATCTTACTAATTCAGTAGGTAGTGAGATTTACACAGAAAACAACTGATTGGACTAGCCAATACCATGGATTAAATGGTTACAGCTGGCTGACTATAACAATAACTCATATTTTATAGTGTTGTATAAAATTTTTACAAACTTTACAAATTCCCTTCAAAAATTCATACCTTGCAAAAATATTTGTGTCAGCAAAATATCCTGGTCCTTCAAACAAGCAAATAGTTAGGTAAACTAAGGGGCCCATTTTAATGATGGTACCCATTTAGATGAGGAAACTGCAACTCGAAAGAAGCTAAGTGACTTGCAGAAGAATACACAGCAGCAAGTAAGAACTTAAACTTTGGTCTTCTGTTTTCACATTTATCACTTTTCCTCCTATCCTATCCTACCTTTATATGACGCACCATTTGCATTCATATAAACTTCACAGATCTACTAAGTGCCTTCTCCTTCATTTTCTCATTTCTCCCACAAAGATAATTTCCTAGTAGAATCACATTTTTAAAGATATTCTTCTTAAACTGCAGGATTAGTCACATCTCAGACAGTATGACATATTTCTGACTGATTTATTTTGAGTCTTTCAACACAGGGAGCCATATGCTCCCAAGAATGTACCAAATAACACTAACAAGAGAAATTTAACCTAGATAAGAAAAGGAATGATCTTTTAACTTGGGGATGGATTAGGAAAGAACATTGAAAATTTCAAACTAGTTATTCCTCTATTTCTTTTTTAAAAAAAGGTGCAAGAACCCTTGAAAAAGATAATTTGGCTAAGAATTTTAAGACTTAGGGAGCATAACAGTTTGTTAGCAGTTTATACTCAGTACTTTCTAGACACAGAAGCTCACTGTAAGAAGTAAGTGTTGATAAAAACAAAGGAGGAGAACATATTGTTTGTGTCCTAAAGAATTTATATGACAAAGCAAAATATCAACATAGACAAAATAAGGTATTATAAAAGTAGCTACAGGCTGCGGAGTAAGGGAATTATCACTCTGAGGTTTAAAAGGCTGAGGTTACTTTAAAGGTTCTAGGAGGTGGGAAGATATGCAAAGCTCCTTAGGTGATATGATGGGTGGAGAAGGTGTTTTATGTGTTTTGTGTGGCATGAGCTTACCAAGAAGCTGGATGTACTACATATTATATATTATAATTTTCTAATCTGTATAAGAAACCACGAAGAAAACTGCCCTGATGGTAAGAATTGGAAGGTGAGAAGCAGCAGGGGCTGGGAGTCCCTCCTTCTGGGCTAAGATATGGAATGTGGAATGGCATGGCAGACAGTCATACACCACTGGAAAGTTGAGGCATGAAAATGTCTTTATAGGAAAAGCATTCTGTTTGCTCCGTGTAGAGCAGTGAGGAGTAGCCAAGGTATTGTGTAAGAGGTCCACGTGCAATAATAACAACACACCAAGCACTGTCTTAAGTACTAGAGCTTCAGACAGAACAATCTCGTCCTGTCTCTGATGTGGTCCCAAGAGGGAGCAGCGGACGCAGTGGAAGCCCACTGCACCCTGTGTGGGTGAGAGAAGATTTCTAGGGGAAACATGGGAACTGAGCGGCTACATGTGAGTCAACACAGGGGAGGGACGCTGAAGAGGACATTCAAGGCAGGGAGCAAAGTCTGCTCAAAGGGAAGGAGATCGGGGAGAGTGTGATGGAACATCAGTGTGAGAAGGAAGGGGAGGTGCAGCTGCAAGTCCTGAGGATGAAAATGAGAAGCAGGAAAATACAGAAGAAAGGGCAGAGCTGAGAGAAAACTTGAAAGAAAATATTAACAGGACTTGGTCACCGACTGGCACTGGAAGATAAAAGGGATGATGGGGTTTTAAAAAGTTCCAAGTTTTGCAAGTCTTGGGAACGTAAAGAATGGGAATAGTGTTGGCTGCAATGGAAAGGCAGGAAGGGTACTGTTTTGAGAGGGAAGAGAAGCTAATCTTGACTTTCCTCGTATTAAATTTCAGGTAATATTAGAACATAGAGGTGGCAGGTGGGGAAGAATTTGGGGATTGAAGAGAACGTGAAATTGGAGAGTGGGGCTAAGATGAGCGCTAGAGCCAGATCTAGGAACCGTCCAGATACAGGTGGAAGCCAAGACCACCTGTGCAGGAATTACTTGAAGAAACTCAAAGTAATGAGAATATAAATTATTTTCTCATAGAACTTGTACACACACATCTAATATATAGAGTATAGCATAATCCTGTTTTATGCCTCCTTCAGACGTTTGGAGTATAATTAACAAATGAGCAGGATGTTGGTAAACTAGCTCTACTAACTCTCACGTATCAATATCCCGTTGGTTTCTAATATGGAACTATGAGGTCAACACTTGTCAAACATTTATTAAGATGCACTATGAAATGTGCGTGTATTCTCCCCACAAAACTTTTTTGCTTGTACGGAAAAGTTCAAGAGATACAAATACCTGTGTAGACGTCAAATATCTTTTGATAAAATACTATCTTGATTAGTTGAATTATAACACACATACACTGTATTTCCAATAAGACATAAATAGGCTTTAGAAATTAAAGAAACTTAATCGAGCCATTATATATTGAACTCTAGCTGACCTGATTTGAAAAATGTTTAAAGTTAAGTTATTGTCTCATTTTTTCAGATCTAATAATTTTCCCTAAATTAAAATAAATCAATGGGATCTGTATAAAAAGTTATAGATAATGTAATAAACCTAATACCAAAGTAACCACTAACATAAGTTATTCTGAACCATCCATTAGTGACCTGGGTAATGCTATTTTTACTAGGTCTCCCTGTGCTATGCGGTTGCTTCCCACTAGCTATCTACTTTACATTTGGTAGTGTATATATGTCCATGCCACTCACAGTTTTTTAGAATCAGGAAAAAATCTTTCTTCAAGGATCTTAAAATTTTGCTCATTGATAGCCTGCAATAAAACATCAGTGTTTGGCGCACTGTGTTAGAGGTAATAGCAGAGCCAGTTTAACCATGATTCACGACTTCCCCTTCTGGGTCATGTACAGCCTAGACTTGGCAAGAAGGTGCTATTCCAGGTCTACATACCCACAGCAACCTGCAAACTGACAGGAGCTAAATCCTACTTGTACGCTAGAAATTAAAAGGTGCCTTTCATTATCAGTCCTCCAGTGCTTCTGTTATCTTTTGACATTTATAAGTGTTAATAAACTGCCATGGTTTCTGCAAATACAACTGGCAGTAATCCACAATTGATTGAGTTAATTAAGCAGAACAGTTGTCAAGAGCTAAAAATAATGTGAAGGAAGAATTTTAATGAAACAGTGCATAATGCTATAGAGCTGCACAAAAGAGTGTAGACAGTTTATTTGCAAATTTTCCCTAATAAACCACATGTGTGTGTGTGTGCTTGTTTTTAATGTATCATTCTATAAAGTATAACATATTCCTAACATTCAGCATAATGGAAAATAAATTTTTAGAAATTCAGCCTTTTCCAATAGTTTGACTGTATAATACTTTCTGATGTTTAAATTCTGATATAATGAAAGCATCTTCTCATGATGAATGCCCATTTATTATTAATCATAATCTTTTTAAAATTTAGTTAGTTAGTTAGTTATTTTTGGCTGCATTGGGTCTTCATTGCTATGTGCATGCTTTCTCTAGCTGCGGCAAGTGGGGGACTACTCTTCATTGCAGTGTACCTGCTTCTCATTGTGGTGACTTCTCTTGTTGCAGAGCACAGGCTCTAAGTGTGTGAGCTTCAGTAGTTGTGGCACGCAGGCTCAGTAGTTGTGGCTCCAGGGCTCTAGAGTGCATGCTCAGTAGTTGTGCCACACAGGCTTAGTTGCTCCACGGCATGTGGGATCTTCCCGGACCAGGGCTCAAACCCATGTCCCCTGCATTGGCAGGTGGATTCTTAACCATTGCGCCACCAGGGAAGCCCTCAAATATTCTTTCATTGCTTTCTTATTATGTGTGTGCTATGCTGCAAGGAACCTGGGCTACAGGATATTCACTGCTTACATCCATGAGTTCTTACCAGGTATTAGACCCTGGGTGAGTAGAATGATAACCAAGAAGAAGCAGAGTTTCAGGGATTTGGGCAGTGAATTGGTGTGTGTCGTATCCTAATAGTTTGGCCATCATCTTTGACAGTTTTCTTTCTAAAGTCATGTTTATTTCACCACTTCTACTTTGTCTATTCCAGAGCAGTTACTCTTACTTGATATTTCAAATCACACAATCCGTAAACATGTATTTCATGCAAAGATAGAGGATTTCAGGAGTTACAATAGCTAGATGCCAACACAGTAGGTAGATAGATAAATATGACCTAACAGTTTACCCCAAGTCTTTTTTTTTTTTTTTTTTTTTTTTTGCTGTACATGGGCCTCTCACTGTTGCGGTGTCTCCTGTTGCGGAGCACAGGCTCCGGACGCTCAGGCTCAGCGGCCATGGCTTACGGGCCCAGCCGCTCCACGGCATGTGGGATCTTCCCAGACCGGGGCACGAACGCACGTCCCCTGTATCAGCAGGCGGACTCTCAACCACTGCGCCACCAGGGAAGCCCTACCCCAAGTCTTGATGGAATGGGACCCATGAGTGGACACAACAGAAGAAAGAGATCTCATGGCAGTGTTGAGGGATGGCATGAAATGTTACCCAAGATGAGACCTTCCTGAAAGTATGTGTGAAATTCTAACTTTAGTGGTGTTAGGTCCAATGCAATTGGTCTTAAGCTGTTGCAAGTTCATCCTGACTTCATCTACTACTATATAGCCTATCTCCCCAAGGGGTTTGTGAACTGGCTTTGAGTGCGAGAGCCCTGCACCCAAATCCAGGTTCTGTCAGTGCCAGAATCATCTGTGATCCTAGAATAAGTTATTTAATCCTTAAGCACCAGTTTCCTGCTTTTTGTAAAGCAAAGCAGAGGAGAACGATACCTATATCAGAGATTTGTGGCAATGATGGAATCCGTGACTGAGACGGATGTGGTCACTCCCCTTCAGAGAACAGTCAAGTAAAAAGATTACAATACTTCGAAGTATACTAGTATGATGGTAGAATAAAAAAGCAAAATCTCCCAATGTCATTTTGACTCAGTCATTTTCATTATGGAAAATGATCTAATTGCAAAGAACAGAGCCACGCTTTTAAAAGGGGATAAAATTATAATATGATTAAGTGGCTCTCATTTCTGAAGCCCCTGGCATTTTTCCTATAGGAATCAAAGCAGTGGAGTCAGGAGCTCCAGCGATTGGGAAGGCAGGGACAGAGAATGTACTGGAGGGAGACTTTTAGGAGGGTGCATAGTGTTGTAAGTCAGGAATTGCCTGTTGGATTAACGTTTTAACTTAAAATTCTACCAATTATTAATTAGGTTTTAAATATAGAATATAAATTCTTGACATTTTTACCTTACCTGTTATGGGCTGAATGTTTGTGTACCCCCAAAATTCATATGTTGAAGTCCTAACCCCCAATGTGATGGTATTTGGAGGTGGAGTTTGGAGCTCTCTTTCTGCTATGTGAGGGTTCTGCAGGAACCCTAACCTTGAACTTCCCAGCCTCCAGAACTGTGAGAAATAAATGTCTGTTATGTAAGCAACCCAGCCTATGGTATTTTGTTACAGCAGCCTGAACTAAAACATTATACACATAAATTGTTGTGCTTCTTAGCAGGTTCTCTTTTTCTGTGACTCTCTCTGCTTGTCTCTCTCTACCTCTCTCACTAATTATTGATTGATGGCAGTTTGCCAAGTGCTCAGAGCTTCACAAGTATCAATTTATTTAAGCCTCACAACTCATTATTGTATTGATGTAGATACAGTCCAGATGTATATGAAATATAGATGTAATTATACAGCTGTCTGTATCTATGTCAATACTGTATCTACAGCCATCTGTAGCATCTGGGTGTATCTACATTTAAATCCATGGATCACAACACAGACACAATGTGTTACACATACACAATGTATACACACATTCATGTGAGTTATATGAGCACAACTCATCAGGGATTAACCTGTGATGTCCAGAAGATGAATATGATGAAGGATATAAGTCTAAATCTCACTTTCTCTTAAATAAGGTAACCGGGACACCGTCTTTGCCAGATATATGAAACAAATGAAAGATATAATGATTCAGATCTTTTCAAGGATTCTGTATTTGAAGAGACATAGTAAAATCAAGAGTGGAGAACAGTACATAGTAAAATCAAGAGTGGAGAACAGTAATCTAGCTACTTAAAATGATTACTAACAGAACATGGTAGAAATGAATGCCCAGATATCTGGGTCTCTGAGTCAGTGTAGGTGTGGTGAGTTTTTTCATATGTGTGTTTCAGGAGGGAAGAGCTGCTTGGTTTAATATGAAAAAAACTTCTTTTTCTTACAGAAGAACTTTTTTCTCAGTTTAACTCTATTGTCCTGGTAGTTGGTAATTTTGGCAGTAAGTTATCTGTCAAATTTGTTTCTTTATCTTCTGGGTCTAGGTCTTCATAGGTCTTTTACTATGAAGTTGGGAGAAGTCACATCAAGGCTGAAAGCCTGATTCCATTTCAAATCCAGAGCCCTACAAATAAATTTGACCCTGGAGATTGATTGGTAATATGTGGTTGAAAATTAGAGAATGAACCACTGCAAAAAAGACTACAGCCCAGGAGAGAATTGCAGTGTTTCCCGATCTTTACATTACTCTGATACCTCTCAACCTCACCAGGGTTTCTTCCAGTGACCACAGAGCTTTATGTAGCAAAGCCTAGAAGTGGAAATGCTGGGTCAAAACATAAAAATATTTTTAAAGTTTCTATTATGTGCATCAATTTGTGCTCCCAAAATATGTGTTGATTTGCAACCCTATCCATAAAATTTACACAACAATTTTAAAAGTATTAATTTGAGAAGCAAAATCGCATTTTAGCTTGCATTTCTTTGAATATTAGTGAGGGAACATTTTTGACGTGTTTATTAACCACTTTTACTGCTTGTTTTTTAAATGACCTGTTCATGTCCTTTACCTAACAAGCCATCTGAAAATAATCATAGCACATGTCCAAATAAAGAACATGGTTTCTTGGAAAAGATTGTTTCTCTGTATTTTTTAAAGAAAGGTACTAAATGAAAGCATTATTATCACTATCAGGTTAACAATTGTAACTTGGAGAATGACAAGTACACATAAAATTTCTCTATCCAATATTTTAAAGGAAAGGCTTTTATTTCTTTTCTAAGAAGGGAGTGCAGGATGGGATGATTCCCTGAGTCTGAGCACAAAATTGATAGTGAACTGTTTTCACTGTGGATCATTCCCACCATCCCTCACACCCAGACTTTAAGTTCAGCTATTAGCAATCGACATGTTCCCCATTCATTACTTCAACCAAATGTTGTATTTCTAGATTGTTTTCCTGGGACCATTTACAGTCTAGAAGAAATTTAGATAAAGAAGCCAAAAATAACCACATTTTTCTATGCTGCACAATATGGCCAGAATATATGAAATTTTAGAGAGTCGTTAGTGTTGTCACTGAATATTGTCTGAGTTTCACAAGGACATTTCAACATTTAAGCAATTCTACCTTTTGCAACAATTCTACCAGGAAGTTTAAGGAATTCCTTCCATCTTCTAAAGTGCCTTGGGTCCATGACAATGTTATTATTTCTCCTTGGCCGTATATATCGCTCCCCTTGTAAACCTCTGCCTTGTAGCTATACGAGAGCAGTTAAGCAGAGATGCCCGATTGTTGGAGGAGGTCATCAAGAGGACATGACCAACACCTGACATATAATCTGCACCTGGACAATCGGAGGCTCCCCACCCTCTCCCCTGTCCTTGGAATGTACATTCTGCCCACCATTCCCATAGCCGGAGCCATTTTCAAGGATGCAACCTTGAGAGAGCAATGTGTTATTGAGACCATCTGGACACTGAACTCAGATAAAACCTCTATATCAACTTTTAAGATTCTGGCAGGCAGGTGCAGAGATCTACTTCTTGTGGCCGCCCAAGACAAGCTTCATATGTAAGTTCCTTTGCTAATTAAACCGGCCACCTACCAATCTTTGGTCTCTCGTTGCCCTCCATGTCCAGGGGCCAGTTTCAGATTTCACGCAGGGAGCACCTAAGGTTCTGAAGCAACACAGATACACCCTTACTTCATATCCATGATCTTTAAAAAAATTTCTGCCCAAAGTTTAAGAATCAATTGGTATATGCTGTACAAATAATAAAAGGAAAATCATCCTTGCTGTATATCCAAATTACACTTAACAAGAAAGAAAAATATTTAGCACCTTACAGTCTCTAACTACTTCCCCTGGAGTAGTTTTCTCACTGATGAATTTCTAGAGAACATAGCGGTGTGACTGTAAAACAGTCTTGGCCCAGAAACTGAGGGTTTGGGCCAGCCCTAGATCTACCCATTAGTGTGAAACAGAAAGAGTAAACTGGTTAGTGCCCAGCTGCAGTTCTTAGGCAGACTAGACTAATCATAATGATAAATCAGAGCCCCTGGTCTCCCAAGGGGACAGTAATGGGAAGGCAGAGCAAGGAGCTTAGAGTGGAATCAATGCTGAAGGCCCAGGTTTATGATCCAGGGCACACTAACAGCACAGAATGAACCTCAGAGAATAACAGAGCATACTGGTCAATGCTGGGCTGATAAACCCCAGGATGAGTTGGCAGCTGGGGGTGACCTGTATGGCCAACCAGAGATCCATAAGTACAGAGTAATATCAAAATTTCCTTGAAATAGCTTAAGTTCTTCCTGCCTCTGTCTGATGGTTCAGTAACTAGAGCAGAAAAGGGCCTAAAGCCTGAAGACTGCCTCTAAAGGTGAGGGGTTCAGGAGATCAGACTCAACAGTGATATGGGATGGGCAGTTTTCCAAGCCAAGTTTCCCATGTATCTGCTCCATCCACACTCTCCGTGTATTACCTGGACAATTCCTACATTGATGGGGAAGCTTTTTGATTCTCTAAGCTGGTGGATATATAGCATCCAAAGAGCTAGCCTATTTCTTAATTTAAAAATCAAGTATGGTAAAACCATTTTGGAAAACAGTTGGGCATTTTCTTATCATCTTAAACATATGCTTATCATAGAACCTAGCAATTCTACGACTATGTATTTAGTTAATAAGGTAGCTACTATCACCCCCATTTTATAAACAAGCTTCCATGAAGGGTAAGTGATTTGCCCAAAGTCACAGAGTTAATGAGTGATGGGAGCTGAAATTGATATTTAGGGGCATGTCCCCTCTACCAAACCTGGCATTCCATTATACATGGCACCTCCTCAAAAAAAAAAAAAGAAAGAAAGAAAGATTTTTATTCCAAGTTTGGTTTAGGAAAAATGTAGTCAAAAAATGAAACATTTTTTAAAAAATAACTCATTATTAAGAAAACTATTTTTCTGAATATTTCCATCATAGTGATTTTAATAATATCATTCACATGTTTCTTGTTTTATTAAAATATATGAATATTTAGGGCTTTCCTGGTGGTGCAGTGGTTGAGAGTCCGCCTGCCGATGCAGGGGACACGGGTTTGTGCCCCGGTTCGGGAAGATCCCACATGCCGTGGGACGGCTGGGCCCGTGAGCCATGGCCGCTGAGCCTGCACGTCCGGAGCCTGTGCTCCGCAACGGGAGAGGCCACGGCAGTGAGAGGCCCGCATACCACACCAAAAAAAAAATATATATATATATATATATGTATAGAATATTTAATATGTCCAATCAATTGTTTATGGTGCTGACTTCATAAAAATGGGGCCTGTAGGATTATTACTAAAAATAGTTTGCTAGAGTTTTTATGGAAATCAATTTCTCATTTCAAGGCTGATTTGGGAAAGAATGAAACATGCCCACTTGGTTAAATGTCATGAGTTCAACAAGACTATTATTTTCCTGGAAAACAATTTTACATTCATTTCCAATTTACTAGCATAGAATATAGGTCCGTAGAACTTATCTTTAGTAATTTCTCTATTCTCTGGATATAAACATAAACCTGATTAGAGAATAAAGAAATTACTAAAGATACGTTCTATGGATCTATAATATTATGCAGCAAACAAAATGGAAATGAATAAAAAAATTTGTTTTTCTGGGGGAAAAAACAAAACGATTATACACTTTGATTAATATACATAGGCCAGAATTTTACCTCTAATGTAAGATGGAACCACACAGGGCTTGTGAGGGCTGGCAGTGTATCAGAATAAAAATAATGACTGCACCAAAGAAACTTTTTTATATCCTTTGTAGTAACAACTAGTTAGACTCCAAAGAGCATAGCTGAGAGGTACTGTAAGGTACCTCTGAGAGCTGTAAGGTACTGCTGGCAATACTCCTGTTTGAGAGGAAGTAGCTATTATTGAATTTTATTGAAACAGAAATAATTTTTCACCAGAATAAAGGTTATTCTTTATATGTGAGTTATTATTTTCAGTAAGTGAAGATCTGCCAGTGAAATGAGTCATAAAAGAAAACTAACAAACAAACAAACAAAGAAAAACTACCAAAATTTATAGAATCATAGGTCAGGCTCTGTTTAGAACTTCCATGATCTTAATTTAGCAATAAGTGCTTGCCTGTGAATTCAGGCTTAAATTAAATTCATAGGAGCCTAATACAAATCCAGCAACAATCCTTAAATAATTTGGCTACTTTCTTGCCTTCCTGTATTTTTCCATGTCCTTATGAAATTCTTGAGCTTTCATGAAGAGGCCATTATATTTCCCGCATGTATACTTATAGTTTTTTACTAGTTATAACATTTATTCATATGAAAGGTCTGGGTTAATCATTTAAAAATATTTGTTAAATGCTTTTAAAAATACAGAGCGGTAGGAACTGGGAGAAAACCCATATTGTCAGGTGCCCTGTAAATTCAGTGCCACCTGGAAACTCTTGAATGGCCCACTGAGTTGGCTTGATAACTTAATTAAATTAAACCAAAACAGATCTGAATTCTGTTAAGAGCTCAAGCCAGTCTTAGGCACTAAGGAAGGATACCAGCGCTGCCTATGAGACCAAACATGTCTGAATAACAGTTTTTCCCCCATTTGAGTCTGAATTCCTGGTTTTATGTGTACAGACAGCCCATTTAAAAAAAGGGGGGGGGGGAAGCACATGTTCTCAAGACCCCGAGGAAAGGGGAGGCATTAGGTGCTGAAGACAATCATCTGTCAAATGTACCTTAGACACTTGAAAGAGGCATTTTCCATTACAGGGGTGGGAATGGGAGCACATAATAAGGAAAGATGGAAGGGGGACTGGGAACCGCAGAGAATAGAGCTCGTATATGTGAATATGGCCAAGGCATGTGCTAAATATTATGAATGAAGAAATAAAATGCTATGTCATTGAGTGGAACCTAGATTTTAATTGATTCAGATTTCTTTTTTCTTATTCTTACTTAATTGCCTGTGTGGGCTGGGGAGCAAGTCCAAAAATAATAGCAAAACCCTGTGGGTCCTCTTACGAATCAATTTACAGATTGTAAATGAGCTTCTGCTGATCAATTCTTGTGGTAACATGAAATTTCGACTTCAGAAAAGGACAAGTTTTACAACCATATTTAATCTTCAATCAAACAAAACCTATCTGATGAAAATCACATATTTGGAGTGCTAATTTTATTTGTATGTACAAAATATGTTAAAATATAACAGCAGATATTTGGATTTAAATAAGAACTAGTCTAAAATAATATGGATAATAACATTTCTTCTCAAGCTTGCCTGGTTGGTTTTCTTTTTAGAAAATGTCTAAAATGTTTCTTTTTAGAAAATGTCTAATTTTTTAGAAATTTTTTTTTTCTTTTTAGAGTGCTCATTTACATTAAAAAGCATAGTATTTCAAGTTATGCCATTTAACACTATATTATTTTGGCAAAAATGCAAGCATTACTGACTAAAAAACATAAAACAACATGGTGAATTTGTCATGCTGCTACAATGTGTGATAAGGCAATGGAGGTATTAATAATTCCTTTTAGAATTATTAGCACCTAATAATTAGGCGTTAGACTCTCACAGCTGTAAGGAGCCGGCTACTTCCAGGTCACCCAACAGGGATTTGTTACATATGCGCAGGAAAAAAGTGGGAAACCCTCGGACCTATTTGGGCTTCATGGAGAGCTAGAAAAGTCATTCTTATTCACGAGGAAGTGTCAACTCTCACAACTCAAAGGTGTGCAGGAGACATGAACATCTAGTTATCCCATCAGAAGCCAGCTCTCTCTAACTCCTTCTACGGAGCCCACAACACGACTCAGCTTCCCTCTTAGTTTCTCCCTCTGACGTCCCATCCCGGCTGACACACACAGTCCCAGGTTCTACTGCCTTCCCCGGGACATCAAAACGACCAAGAGAGAGAATTTGGCTGGATCCATTAGGCACTATCCAACATGGAGCATCTCTATTGGACTGAGTCTTCAAATAAGATCACCTCATTGGCTGGTGGGCTCTATGCGTCTAACCTATGTGGCGAGTTGCTTTGGGCGTAAAGAAGGGTTCGATCCATCAGTAAGGTTCATGAAAACCAAGTCACATGACAAAAAACTGAAGAAACTACAGCTAAAAATAGTAGCACTCTGTCCCTAGAGTGCCGTGGCCTTGTCTCCAGTTCAACTATGCAAAGAACTGTTAACGAGGACACAAAAGTGAGTAAGGAGAGGTCCCTGCCTTCCTAGAGCAGTTTCAAACTATTAATATGTTTTTAGGGTGGGATTTCATGTTGATCATTTTCCCTGTGAATTAGAGTATACATACACGCAAGAATTTGGGGAAATGTTGCAAAATCAAACAAGAATTGAGAACCAAAATAACATGAAGCAAAATAGCCATGGGTTGATTTATTCCAGGGAAACCCTCTATTCGCTCAGTGGTTTATTACCACCAGGATAGAGCGTAAAGTGTTGCTGATATAGTATGAAGAATAGCACATGCCATGTTGCTGAGAAGTAGCAGACAAAAATCCCACTCCTCTGGCAGCCAGACTGAATGTGCCAGATAGCATCTTCCCACCTTGGATTAAGGCAGTGAGTATCCACCTTCCAACATAACCAAAGAGCTTGGATTTCTCAGTCATCTCATCCAGTTTCTCCAGTGTCACCGATAATTATATTCACTTCTTATGGACAGAAGGAAAGCACAATCCTCTTAAAGTAAGACAAATCCTTGTCATTTCCACCTCTGAGCATTTATAGATGAACACAGAAAAGAAACAACAGGAGCCCTGTGCAGTAGAGATGAGATCAGTCAAAATGTAGAATTTACTAAAGGAATCATTTCCAGAATGCTGAGGTGTACGCTTCTGGAAGCAGCTTGAACTGCATTCTCCTAAGGAGTAGCTCTTCAGTGATATCATGTTGTCGTTTGGCCCTTTAAGTGATATTACTGGAGGGGATGATGACTGTCAGTCTGGGGGGCTGCAGCTGCCAGATGGGTTTTTCCTGGATGAAGTGGCAAGTTAGCAGCAGAAATGACAATCAAATTCTATGTGGAAAAATCTAGAAGAAGCTACCAAGTTCTGCTGCCAATAAGCTAAAGGGCAATTAATTATATCTAGACATTCTTGAGCAATCTCGATGTGCGGCAGCACTTTCAAGATGAGAAGCTAAAAAGCAAAGATGGTGGCAACACGAGGAGTCTGGCTCAGGTGTTGTATCTCCCTGGAGTGTGCTCTGTCCAGGAGATGACATATATCTGTGGATAGGGTCACAAATATGCTCAAGGCATATTTTCCCATACTGAGCTAATTAAAAATTTCTCTTCCTAAAAAAAAAAAAATTTCTCTTCCTGGTATGCTATTGTCTATTCTAATTTGTTGCAGAAACAGGACTTCAATTAGGAGAAGAGACTGGATTTTTAAAAAACATTTTTAAAACAGTAATGAATAGAGAACTACCTTTTACTTTGGACAGAGAAAACATTGTATCAATGATCCAACACAGCATTTAGATAAAATCTTTATAAAATTTCGTCTGACTTGACCTTCTGCTTCTGGGCAAGGTGAGGTAATAGGGACCAGATTTACCCTCCTGCTTGAAACAATCAAGAAAACCAGGCAAAATATACAAAACAGCAGCTTTTGAGACAGCAGCAGATATTAGCCAATAAAGGACAGTAATCCTGGAGAGAGAGGAAACAAGTCAGGTGAGCCCTGTTTGTCCCCAGTTATGCCTGGAAGGATCCCGTTCTACTCCCTGGGGTCGGGAGACAGAGCTGAGAATCCAGGGAGACCAAGACCCTGAGTTTGAAGGGCAGAGTACTAGAGAGGAGAGAGCTGCAGAGAGAGAGAGCCTCAGAGATCTGCAGAGGATGGGTATCCAGCAGGGCACTGATCTGACATACATGAAGAAACTACCCAAGGCCAGGGAGAGAGCCATCAGAAATGGCTCTGCAGTCATCCCTCATTATCTGTGAGGAATTGGTTCCCGGCCCTCCACAGATACCAAAAGCCACAGTTGCTCAAGTCCCTTGCAGTTGGCCATCCATATCCACAGATGCAGAACCCAACTGTGTATCTTCATTTCACTTGCTTAGCTTCAAAATGTAGAGCAATTTGTTCTTTGGATTGGGGAAAGAAAAAATATTTTAATAGGACAGTAAGAACAAGAAAGACCTTCTAACTTAATCTCACTAAAATCAACATCTCTAAGGTAGGGCTCTTCCTATCCACTGTGGAATCACTCATTTTGTTGTTTTTGTTTTGTTTGTTGGTTACAGAAGAATAGCAAAGATAGTATAGACAGTTTCCATCTACTCCTATTTCTGTACCCTGTTTCTCCTGTACCCTGTTTCTCCTACTATTGATGTCTTACATTTAGTAAAGTACAATTGTCACAATTAATGAATCAATGTTGAAACATTATTATTAATTCAAGTCCACACTTTATTGAGATTTCTCTAGTTTTTCCTAACGCCCTTTTTCTGATAGTCACTCATTTTTACAGCCTTGACTCTACTATTTCAGGGATGCATGGACAACAAATGTATCAAGCATGTGCTCTGTCAAATGAAAAGCTTTTAGTGTTACCATCATCTGAAGAATTACACTCAGGGCTTCCCTGGTGGTGCAGTGGTTGAGAGTCCGCCTGCCGATACAGGGGACACGGGTTCGTGCCCTGGTCCGGGAAGATCCCACATGCCGGGGAGCGGCTGGGCCCGTGAGCCATGGCTGCTGAGCCTGCGCGTCTGGAGCCTGTGCTCTGCAATGGGAGAGACCACAGCAGTGGAAGGCCCACATACCACAAAAAAAAAAAAAAAAAAAAAGAATTATACTCAGTAAAAAATATTAAACTATTTCCAACTTAAACCTCCATATGAAAACTATATATTCTAAGATTTAACGCACTCTTGTAAAAGAATAACTTAGGACTCTGGCAAAGATTTGGGGGACTTGGGTTCCCCCAGTCCCACTGGTCCCTCTAACGGCTTCATACTGCTCTGCCAAGCAGATCTGTAAATCTTAAGATCAAGTAGTGATACTTCAGAGCCCTCCACTGGCCACTGCTCACTACTGCAACCTCATTTTGGTCCATTCTTGACCCTAGCAATCTCCCTGAAAATATCTTCCTCCACCAACGTGAGCGAGGTCAGCTTTTATGGCACCTTGCTAAAAGCCACATAAGTGCAAACAATGTCTTAAAGGTGAAAATTTATACAGTTAAAAGTTTACACCCCGCCACACATATTGTGGCAAATTTGAAAAATTTTTGAGTAATAGCCAGCAAACAACAACCAATCAGGGCCAAATTCAAGACACCTAACTCTAAAGATGCATTAAAGGACACTGACTACAGTAAAATTATCTTTTCATAAATTTTATTTTCAATTTAACAAATCAGGAGAAGATATAAAGTTTAAAAATTTTCTTAATTAAAAAAATTTTTAACTTCTTTCAGTAAGGTGAAGACATCAGAAGAAATTCCTAGGGCAGCAACTGGTGATTTGCTCATATATCTCACTCATGACTATCAGTTTCAAATCACTTTACTTTGATCTCTGCCTCATCTTTCTTCTCTTTTGTTTTGGCCTAAGACATCAGTATACATGTTTTGGAACAAAAATTTTCTTCGGGGGCATAAATTGTTAACAAGAATGAAATCATACCAAGTATCTTTACCAACCACAATGGAATGAAATGACAAATCAATAACAGTAGGAAAACTAGAAATTTCACAAATATGTGAAAATTAAACAACACATTCTTGACCAACCAAAAGATCAAAGAAGAAGTCACAAGAGATTAGAAAAAAATCTCAAGATAAGTGAAAATGTAAACACAACATACCAAAACTTAAGGGATGCAGTGAAAGAAGAACTAAGAGGGAAGTTCACAGGTGTAAATATGTACATTAAAAAAGAAAGATCTCAAATCAATAACCTAACTTCATACCTCAAGGAACTAGAAAAAGGAGAACAAATTAAACCCAAAGTTAGCAGATGGAATGAAATAATAAAGATTAGAGCAGAGATAAACAAAATAGAGAATAGAAACACAATAGGAAAAAATATCCAAGAAACTAACAGTTGGTTTTTTGGAAAGATCAACAAAATTAACAATCCCTTAGCTAGATTAACTAAGAAAAAGAAAAGACTCAAATAAGTAAAATCACAAATGAAAGATGGAACATTACAACTGATGCCACAGAAATAAAAAGGATCATAAGAGAATACTACAAACAACTATAGGCCAACAAATTGGATAACCTGGAAGAAATGGATAAATTCCTAGAAACATACAACCTACCAAGACTGAATCATGAAGAAATAGAAAGTCTGAACAGACCTATAACTAGTAAGGAGATTGAATCAGTAATTGAAAACCTCCCAACAAAGAAAAATCAGGACCAAATGGCTTAACTGGTGAATTCTACCAAACGTTTAAAGAAGAATTAATGCCAATCCCACCAAAAAATTGAAGAGATGGAAATACTCCCACTCATTTTATGAAGGCAGCATTACCCTGATCTCAAAGCCAGAGAAAGACACTACAAGAAAAGAAAATTATAGGCCAGTATTCCTAACATATAGATGCAAAAATCCACAGCAAGGGCTTCCCTGGTGGCGCAGTGGTTGAGAGTCCACCTGCCGATGCAGGGGACATGGGTTCGTGGCCCGGTCCGGAAGGGTCCCACATGCCGTGGAGCGGCTAGGCCCGTGGGCCATGGCCGCTGAGCCTGCGCGTCCGGAGCCTGTGCTCTGCAACGGGAGAGGCCACAACAGTGAGAGGCCCGCATACTGCAAAAAATAAAAATAAATAAAATCCACAACAAAATACTAGCAAACTGAATTCAACAGCATATTAAAAGGATCAGACAACCATGATGAAGTGGCATTTATCCCTGGGATGCAAGGATGGTTCAACATATGAAAATCAATCAGTGTAATATACCACATTAACTGAAGGACAAAAAACACTTGATCATCTCAATCAATGCAGAAAAAGCACCTGACAATAGTGAATACAGCTTCATGATAAAAATACTCAATAAACTGGGAGTACATGAAAACTACTTCAACGTAATAAAGGTCATATATGAAAAGTCCACAGCTAACATCAGTCTCAATGGTGAAAACAGAGCTTTTGCTCTAAAGACAGGAACAAGGCAAGAATGCCCACACTTGTCACTTCCATTCAAAATAGTATTAGAAGTCCTAGCCAGAACAATTAGGCAAGAAAACGAAAGGCACAAAAATTGAAAAGAAAGAAGTAAAATGATCTCTGTTTGCAAATGAAATGTATACAAAAAACCTTAAAGAGTACACACAAAAAGCTTAGAAGTAATAAATTCAGCAAAGTTGCAGATACAGAATCAACACAGAAAAATCAGTTGTGTTTCTATACACTAATAATGAACAATCCAAAAAGAAAATTAACAAAACAATTCAATTTATAATAGCATCAAAAAGAATAAAATACTTAGGAATAAACCTAACCAAAAGGTGAAAGACTTGTACTCTGAAAACTACAAAACATTGCTGAAAGAAATTAAAGAGCAAAAATGGAAAAGCATCTTGTGTTCATGAATTGGAAAATTTAATATTGTTAATATGTCCATATTACTCAACACAATCTACAGACTAAACACAGTCCCTATCAAAATGCCAAAGGCATTTTTTGCAGAGATAGAAAAATTCACCCTAAAACACCTCTAGAATCTCAAAGGACCCCAAATAGCCAAAACAATTTTGGAAAAGAAAAATGAAGTTGGAGAGAGATCTCACACGTCCTTATTTTAAAACATACTACAAAGCTATAATAATCAAAATAACATGGTACTGGCATAAAGATAGATACATAGACCAATGGGATAGAATAGAGAGTTCAGAAATAAACCCTTGTTTATACAGTCAAATGATCTTTGATAAGGACCACTCAATTGGGAAAGGACAGTATCTTTACCAAATGGTGTTAGGAAAACTGGATATCCAAGTGCCAAAGAATGAAGTTGGACCCTTAGTTTACACCACATACAAAAATTAGCTCAAAATGGGATAAAGACCTAAATGTAAGACCTAAAACTATAAAATTCCTAGAAGAAAACAGGGGAAAAGTTTCAAGATATGAGATTTGGCATGATTTCTGGATATGACACCAAAAGCACAGGCAACAAAAATAAAAGTAGACCAATGGCACTACATCAAACTTAAAAACGTTTGTGCATCAGAGGATACAATCAATAGAATCAGAAGGCAACCAATGGGGCTTCCCTGGTGGTGCAGTGGTTGAGAGTCCACCTGCCGATGCAGGGGACACGGGTTCATGCCCCAGTCTGGGAAGATCCCACATGCCACGGAGCAGCTAGGCCCGTGAGCCATGGCCGCTGAGCTTGCGCATCTGGAACCTGTGCTCCGCAACGGGAGAGGCCACAACATTGAGAGGCCTGTATACCGGAAAAAAAAAAAAAGGCAACCAATGGAATGAGAGAAAATATCAGCAAATCATATACCTGATAAGGTGTTAATATCAAGAATATATAAAGAACTCCTACAATTCAACAACAAAAAAATCAAGTAACCCGATTAAAAAGTGGCCAAAACATTTGGACATTTCTCCAAAGATAATACTTAAATGACCAAAAAGCATATGAAAATACACTCAACATCACTAGACATCAGAGAAATGCAAATCAATACCACAATATTATGTCACGCTCATCAGGATGCCTACCATCAAAATAAATAAATAAATAGATAAGCATTGGAGAGGATGTGGAGAAATTGGAACATTTGTGCACTGTTGATGGGACTGTAAAATAGTGCTACTGTGGGAAACAGTATGAAGTTTCCTCAAAACGTTAAAAAATAGAACCACCATATGATCCAGCAATCCCACTTCTCTGTATTTACCCAAAAGAATTTTTAAAGGAATTTGAAGACATATTTGCACTACCATGTTCATAGAAGCATTATTCATAATAGCCAGGAGGTGGAAGCAATCTAAATGTCCATTGATGAATAAAAGAAAATGTAGCAACATACACACAATGGAATACATTTCAACCTTAAAAAAAAGTAAGGAAATGCTACAACATGGATGAACATTGAGGACATTATGCTAAGTGACAAAAGCCAGTTACAAAAAGACAAATACTGCATGATTTCACTTATAAGGACAAATCTAAAGTAGTCAAATTCATGGTAATGGAAAGTAGACTGTGGTGGTTACCACGAGCTCGGGTGAGGGGGAAAAAAGAGTTAATGGGTATACTTTCAGTGTTTGCCAGAAGAAAAAGTTCTGGAGATGTATTGTGCAATGTAACACTTCTAAAGTATATGCTTAAAAACAATTAAGATGATAATTTTTAATTTCTTTTCTGTAATTAAAAAAAATAGGTTTAGGGACTTCCCTGGTGGCACAGTGGTTAAGAATCCACCTGCCAATGCAGGGGACGTTCAAGCCCTGGTTCAGGGGGATCCCACATGCCACGGAGCAACTAAGCCCGTGCACCACAACTACTGAGCCCGCATGCCACAACTACTGAGCCCGTGCACCTAGAGCCCACGCTCCGCAACGAGAAGCCACCGCAATGAGAAGCCTGAGCAGCACAACGAAGAGTAGTTCCCACCTGCCGCAACTAGAGAAAGCCCGCGTGCAGCAACGAAGACCCAACACAGCCAAAAATAAATAAATAAATTTTTAAAAAATAGTCTCTTTTAGCGTTAACCCAGGAATTTTTTAGGTAATTAATTTCTGACACAAGAGACGTCAAGATAGTGGGGACAGAAAACTGGTACTATATACGCCTTTTCCACCACTGTTGGGGGTTGAGAGGGAGCAGAGACAGGCCGCCTGGGCATCCCTGGGCACAGAGGCCATCCCCTCTGTCCAGCGGTTCTCACTTTCGCCCTGTGAGTCTGGGCATGGTGAGTGGGAGTCACTGTGCTTACAGCTGTGGGTTGCAGCACATTGGATCCACTTCAGGGATCCTGTGAAGGGTGGGAACAACTAATAGTGAAGGCTGCCCTCCAGGTGGACTCAGCCATTCCCCGATGGGCAAGGCCAAGCTTTCTAGAGCGCCCCATAAGGAAAGCAGAAACACAGAATTGAAGAGAGGCGGGAGGACAGAAAAGGCCAGGCCCATACTGGGCAAAGTGAACCCAAGGATTTAGCACCCACTTTCTGAGACCTAAAGAGGAAGGTTATTTACTGGAGAAAGACTTCAATTCTCCTGTCGGAAGGGGGAGAGAATGAACAGAAGACAACACTGCTGGGCCAGGGGCACCAACTCCATCTCCTCTTAATTTCCTCAAGCAGATTCAAAACCAAGTGAAGTTGATTCTCAGTTTATTGTAAGTCCTCTTTTTACAGTATAAGTCTCCAAAAGGTCAAGGCAGTTTTATCTCATAAATAACATGTCAATCATATAAAACAGCTAGAACCGAAGTAGAGAAATATATACAATATAATACATTAAGTATTTTCAATATTGTTAATTGAATTTTTCATATTAAATTAAAAGAGGCTATTCTGATTTACAATGTCATTTCTCTAGTTAAAATTAAACCTGTCAAAGACGTAATATACATTTTTTACAAAACAAGCAGAGCAGCATTAATAAAACTGCTCATGATTGTAATTTTTATTTTTCTATAATACAACTGCACCCATGTTACAAAAACAAACAAAAAAGGCATTGCACTAGATGGTTTGAATACTGCTTAAGTCAGTATGTTAACACTTGAGGAATAATGAATGGCCTGATCTATTTCACCACCAGGCTCATTCGCAAGGGTTTTCACTCTGCCAGCTAAGCATTCTATACAGGTAGATTACTTTCCTCAGCAGTTTTATACAAGCCCACGACACTAATGGGTAAAAAGCCAAGGAGAAGCTGATGCCACAAAAAACAATACAACCCTACTATTTACAATACCCAATAAAGGCCAAAGCTAGAAAACCACTCACTGCTGGATCAAGGAAAAAATTATAAGTAGGACATTCTGTAGGAAAATTTGAATATCTATAAATTTAAAATATTCAATAGACTACAAAAGGGCTTGCAACAGCTTATTCCCCTTATTTTTCTTAGGCTTGGGTAAGAAAAAAGTGAATCTTTTTTATTTTTAAATAAAGTTTTGATGGCATCAAAACACTTCACATTTATAAATAAGATTTTTATACAATGCAACATGTTCACATAGCTTTCTTGTGCTATCAATTATTCTCAGAATTCATGTTTTTATTCTAAAGAAGAAAGTATTAAGATTTCTTCCTCGTTCTTAACTTATCATCATCAAGGTTCTCCAGGCCTCAAGAGGGAATTCAAGAGAGGTAAACAGCCATTCAGTGCCTGACACTGAGTACACAGTATTTGAAAAGCCTTATGTATCTGGTAGTGGCCTAAACAAGAGCAGCAAGAGGCCGGGTACATAGTTCTACCACTCAAAACAAATTAAACTTTATATGTCCCCTTCATTAAGACAGTTTTAAAAGGACAGATCACCCTTGCAAGGCAACAAATATTGTTTCAGATTATATCATATTGGAATTTTTTTTAGCCACAAAATTACCTAAGCAGCAGCAGTACTTTAAAAAAAATCGGTTCTTCAAGTCATGGGCAAGGAAAACAAAATCAACATGACACATTATTGTCAAGAGCTATTCCAATGGAGCATTCAAGCTATACACGTGGTACTGAGACTGAAACAACGTGATCACAGCTGCGGGAAGACATCTGCCCCTGGAAGTGCTCCTGACTGGGGTGAGGGAAATGGACAGGATAAATAACCCTAAGTCTCCTGACAGAAAAAATAAACAGATGAAAAATATGTTTGCATTCAATATGAGATGCAAAATCCATGTTCCTGACACATGAGAAGTGAATAATGTTCCACATCTTTCAGCCCTGTACAACTCCTTTACTGGCCTTTTTGTTTGTTTGTTTGTTTGTTTGTTTGTTTTTTGGTGGTACGCGGGCTTCTCACTGCTGTGGCCTCTCCTGTTGCGGAGCACAGGCTCCGGATGCGCAGGCTCAGCGGCCATGGCGCACGGACCCAGCCGCTCCGCGGCATGTGGGATCTTCCCAAACCGGGGCACGAACCCGTGTCCCCTGCATCGGCAGGCGGACTCTCAACCACTGCGCCACCAGGGAAGCCCTCCTTTACTGGCCTTTGATGTCAAAACTAAAATCGTCATTGTTCTGTACGTTTTCAAAAGGCACATCACATGTTAAAAAAGAAAAAAAGTGCTTATCATCAGATCAGCAGTGAGTCCTTGGTCAGTTTGTTTCTAGTACAGAACAAACCATGTTTCTAATAAGCACCAATCACCAAACTAATGCTTTTGTTTTCTCGAGCAAACTTTCCAAAATGTTCCTATTTTACATACTTAGTCTCTGTAATTGGAATGTAACCAGATTTCTTTCTTATGTGAAAGTTGCAATAGAAACGTGCTACTATAGGAAGCCTGAAAAGAGTGGAATCCTTAAAACTTTACAAACCCCAAATTATCCTTATTACGGGAAAGAAACCAAGAGAAAATATTCGGGGTTGTGTTATTTCCTCAAAGACAGTTTAGTATACTTCTGATCACTTTTTAAATAAACAAAAACTCTAGTAAACAATAAGTTTCTCACTAAGAATATCTTAACTGTTAACATTTCTCAAGAGTCAGAACTGGCCTAGAAACTGGTACAGAAAGTTAGAAAACAGGGATGTCCATACTGGAAACTTCTTAATTTTATAGATGCCACATAAATTGCTAGTTATATTGAAAAGGATACTTTACCTTTATAAAAAATAAAGCAAGTGCTTCCCTCACCCAATTTATTGGATCAGGCCTAATTTATTTTTATATTAAAAAAAACCCTTCATTAATAATTATCCCTTTGGGGATTTAGTCACTGTAGACTAATTTACTAATGTTTCCCTGAAAGTGGGAGAAAAACCTAGAGTATGAGCATGTGTAGACAAGTGCAGTTCAGCATATTACTTGAACAAAAGCTGTAAACAAGCTTAAAAAAACAGCTCCAGAAAAAAGGCTTGAAGTTAATGGCTGTAGCCTCCTGTCACCCACAGACAAGTAGAGACAGAACTTGAAAAATATCAAACACACCTGAAAACAGGGCAAGATACAGAACATGACAGGATTCTCAATTTAAGTCAAATTCCTCAGTAAAACAAGAATAGATTGCATCAATCTGTTTGTTTAACTGGCCACTAATAAAATAATTCAGAATATTATTAAGGTTTCAGAAATTCTGATAAGAGGTAACATTAAATTGTTACAAAAGAAACACAAAACAAATTCACCAGCTCTACAAATGCTTTCTAGGTAAAGAATCTGTCCAATATGATGCTGGGAGAGTCATAATCTATGAGACACTGTTTTCTCAACAGGATTGTTAGCAAATATGACAACCCATTTTTTCACCCTATCTCATCTCTTAACCATACATTTGTCCTCAGCCCTTTGAAATGTGCCTAGATTTCAGCTTAAGTGAACAAAATGTTCATGCAACGTCCCAGCCTATGGATAGCTCATTTGTAGGTATCAAAAACCAAAGTGCAAATCCATGGAGTTTTAACCCTTCAGGCCTCCACAGCTGCAGAAGTGAAAGGGCTTTCCATACAGTGGTGAATGTGATGAAGGAATAAAATATGTAGCTTATTTTTAGTCCTTGGTTCCAGGCCCCTTTTCTTCCTGGTCCATTTCAAAATATGTGCTTTGTTTCAGCAGTTCAGACCCAAGCCTGTCCAGTGGTCTGGTACCATCAGGAAATACTTGTCCATTGCTTCACAAAATCTGGTCCTATACAACTCTGGAGAGACCACAGTTGGCATTTTACCTAGGATTATTAAAGAGAAGAGGGAAAAGGAAGCTGTTACATAATTG
The DNA here is from genome assembly GCF_025265405.1 of Mesoplodon densirostris. Lineage (NCBI taxonomy): Eukaryota > Metazoa > Chordata > Mammalia > Artiodactyla > Ziphiidae > Mesoplodon > Mesoplodon densirostris. The sequence goes on from NC_082668.1 coordinate 28,864,554, forward strand.
ATAAGACAACTGACTTCAACGGCTATGTTCTTTCATGTAAACAGACATAAAATGCCATGGTCTGTAAACAAACACACCACAGTGGGCTCAGAAAGGAGGGAGGGTGTTCACTGTGCCACATGACATGGGACAGGTCGTTCTTGGCAGGAGTTTTTTTTTTTTTTTTTAAAAGACGCTCTTGCTTAGAGATGAGAGATGTTTAAAAGCACAAATGGCACTGGCAGCTCTCAGAGAACTTAGAGGATTTCAAGTGTTAATTCAGGACAACCTCCTGTTCAGAACTTTTTAACTTTTTAACTTATCATTTTGAGAACCTCTGGCAACTTAACACAAATTTAAAACCCCATATTTCGCCACCTAAACAATTCCCATTATTATTTGATCACCTTGGAAATGATGATAAAATCAAAGATAACCACTTATGTTTTAGATTTTTTTTTTAAGTATCCATTTAGTATATGTTAACTGATGAGGAAGATAATGAGAACAGTTTAAAGAGTAAACAGAACAAAAATTCTGCTCACCTTGTCCTCCTAAAATTCCTGTTGATTTCACAACCATCTCAAGCTTTTTGTCCCATGTAAATGTTCGGATATAATCTGTTGCAGGGGGCGAGATTAGCAGTAAAGGTTCTCTTAATAAATATAAGCAGATGACAACCATAATTACCATTACTATTACTTCTACAATAGTTACTGAGTGCTGGCAATACTGCAGGTGCGGACAATATGCCAGGGACTGTCCTAAGGGTTTTTACCATATTAATTCATTTAATCCTCATAACAACCTCATAGGGCTTCATCTTCAAGTGACTATTTTTTTTTTTTTTTTTTTGCAATACGCGGGCCTCTCACTGTTGTGGCCTCTCCCGTCGCGGAGCCCAGGCTCCAGATGCGCAGGTTCAGCGGCCATGGCTCACGGGCCCAGCCGCTCCACGGCATGTGGGACCTTCCCGGACTGGGGCACAAACCCGTGTCCCCTGCATCGGCAGGTGGACTCTCAACCACTGCGCCAGCAGGGAAGACCTCAAGTGACTTTTGAATACAGATATTTTTGGTAAAAATAATGAAAATGGAAATGAGGAACCTGAATAAAAGGTACCAGAACAGAAAAACTATTATTTTTAAAATTTCAAATGAAAGTTTGTGAAATTATTCAATAAGCTATTACTAGACCAGATAGTCTTCAAATTTTACTCTGGCTTCAATCATGAACTATACATAAGGCATGCTCGTCAACTTACCTATAATTCCAACTACCAGCTCATTGCTGGTATCATCTCGCCCAACCAGCAAAGAATAATCTATAATGAGGTGGCTAGAAAGGAAGTGAGAGTCGCTACGGATTGAGGCTCTCAGCACAGCTTTGGAATGAGAACGGATATACAGAGGGTTGTCTCGAACCATCTTTAAGAGATTTTCATCCAGCAGGACTACATCACAACTCTCTTTCCCGGTATCGGTTTTTACATTTCGATTCCTAAGTGAACCCTTCAAATCAAAAACCTAGCAGAAAGAAAACTCTCTGTCATTTATGTGTGAGTTGTTACAACTGGTTAATTAAATTAAAAAGGCAGAAAGCTTCCTTGTAGCCACTACTGTTATAAACACTTTAAAATTTAATTTTAAAACCTAATTAACTTATATAAGTCACTAAATGCATACACTGTAATTGTATAATACATAAAACACATGGTGATGTAATTGTATCATATGAAATTAATAGCTAGGTACTCATTTATTGAAATATTTCAGAAATATACTGACCCATTTAATCAACTCTAAGAAACATTAACAAGTAACTCCAAAAATATATTGTTGAATCATAAAGCAGTTTAAAAAACAGATGCAAACATTCAGAGGAAACTTTAAGTATTGATACCAAAACTGCAATTACTTAGGACAATGTAGAAGCAACAGCATATCTCTAGGAATTTCTGGGCATTAGGAAAAGCAACGCACTCAAAGGTCAGGGACTTGGGTACTAGACCAGTGTGACCTGAAGTGTTATTCGACAGACCACTGCTAGACAGGCTTTCCTGGCTCATGATGACAGAGAGGCTAGTGCCAGAATGTAAATCAATTACATCATTAAACCCACAATTTAGTACAGCAGATGCTTCTGCCATAGCAAGACATTCTCGATGAAGAAAGCAGTGCATTAAATTACATTCTATTGATTAGTACAAGTTCTTATCTCACCACGGACTGGAAACGGTTCAAGGACCAGCACATTGACGAGTACTATTCTAGAATCTAGACCAACCTGAGTTCTAGGCATAGCTGTGTGACTTTGATAAAGTACTCAATGTCTCTGAGCCTCAGTTTCTTCATGTTTAAAACTGTTATGTTGCATCTGCCTTCTTTTTCTATAATTCTGTGTTTCTAGGATGTTGGATATGTTAAATTTTAGGATCAGTCCACAATATTCCTCTTTATTCCTTCCTACAGGGTTCAATAACTCAAAAGTTAAATTTTGCCTAGTAACTAAAGTTTAATATTTACTATCAAATATCATGTTACTCTCTGATTCATTATGTTCAGGAACCAGAAATACAAAGGGTAAATGCTAGCTAAATGCTCTGCATAGTCCAGTATCCTTACCTGTGCCATCTTTCTCCCATAGAAAAGATTTTCCATGACAAGGAGATCTAGCTTCTTCTCAGTGTTGTTCTGGGAATTCTTATAACCAATTCTATAAACTCCAAGAATCTTGGCCAATGCAGTGGGCCTCTAATCAAGAAAAAAGTAAACTCTTATCAAAAAGGACTACTTATGAATATTATGCTTAGTGAAATAAGTCAGTGAAAGATAAATACTGTATGATATCACTTATATGTGGAATCTAAAAGTAATACAAATGAATGTACATGCAAAACAGAAACAGACTTAGATATAGAAAACAAGCTTGTGGTTACCAAAAGGGAAAGGGAATGGGGGAGGGACAAATTTTTTGAATGAGATTAATAAACTACTCTGTATCAAACAGATAAGCAATAAGGATATATTATATACACAGGGAATTATAGCCATTATCTTGTAACAACTTACAATGAAGTATAATCTGCAAAAATACCAAATCACTATGCTGTACACTTGAAACTGATATTGTAAATCAACTATACTTCAATTTTTCAAAAGGATTATTTATAATTTAATACCAATATCTGGATTATTCATGTATCACCCAAACATGATTTTCTATTAATATGATCAGTCAGAGGACCTTAAAACAACTCAAACTTTTGAATCTATGCAGTAAGTAAAGCAGCAATGCCAACAAAATTATTAGATCTTTAACATTCTCCCAAAGGGTAATCGTTTTCAATTTCTCAAACTCATAAATTTTATTATGACATAATTTCTCCAATAATAGGCAATAAACCCATAAATGGAAAAAAAAATCTATGTGACTCTTTCATACTCACGGGAGGGTCACTGCTTCATGACAAGTGGGTAATCTCTGTCTATATATATATGTAGGAAAAAGAGTTTGAAATCCCTGCATTCTACCACACCTCAATAGCATAGCAGAGATCTAGTCATGTTCTGTTCACATATTACCATGGAGAAAACTGCCATTAGGACTCTCAGGATGTGAAAAAGCCCAGTAAACTTACAGATCAAGGTTTGGGTTTCTACCTTTTGTTGAACGGCATTTGTAATATAATTGAAGTAGTGTGGTGCAAAGTCAAGGAAAGACTGGACTTCCAGACGAGGCATTTGCTTCAAAATGAATCTATCATCTAAAAGGCAAACATTTCATGTTTATTCAATTGCAGTATTTACTGAGGTATTCCAAAATAAATCATTCTAAAAATCCCAAATGATTTGTTTGCTTCACATTTTTAACGGATATTTTCTGACACCACTGAGAAGATTTTGATCAGAACACAGTTCTCAAGTAATTGAAGGTTTGGAAGGGCTTCTGAGGATTTATATAGTCAAGAAACCTCTACTTTCGACAGTACCACACCTGAAGTCATAGCTAAATGATCTATTTTTTTTAAACTACCAAGTAAAATGTTATAAATTCCTTCGTTGAATCCAATAAGTAACAGTTATGAAAGTTCTTATCTAGCACATCTTTCCTGATGCATTTTCTCAAATAATTTTGCTTTCAGTGAGTATGAAAAATGGAATGTGAAATAAAAATGGTCATGATCTTCTGTAAAACTTTGTAGGTTAAGAACTTGGCCTTCTGGTTTTCAGGTCAAATGTTTCTATTTTTATCTTTCTCTCATGAGCTCTGAGGTACCTTTTGAGTCTTCTAGAAGTTCTCTGTTATTATTTATATTTGGAAACCTCAGGACTAGAAAGAATTTAGTAAGGATTTGATCAATATTTGTCTCTCATTACACACCATACACCATATATTCTTTTAAATATGCTTCTTTCATCCTCTCAAGCATAAAAAGAAAAACATGTTTGCAGAAAGACAGTATCGTATTACCTCAGTTCAAGGGATTCATAAGTTATCCGACGGAAAAAGATGGATACCGCTCAATTAGAAAATGATTAAAAAGACTTACCTTCAGTCGCGTAAAAGGCAGCTCCTGATTTGCCTCCTCGGGCCTGCCACGGAGAAGAGTGAGAAAGGGAACGAATGAAATCTTCTTCGCTGCTGCCCAGAATCACTTCTCGCATCTTATGAAACTCTCCCGCATAGTAGAGCCGACAGTAAAACTTGGCGTTGGCATCGGAAAATTCTATAAACAGAAGTGTTTTTTTAAAAAAAAGCTCCTCTGGATCAGAAATACCTTTTCCTTTTCCTTCTTGCTCACTCCCCACCCCCACCAAATGCAATCATTTACGTTTCTCCACGATAGCATTTTTCACATTAAGTCTACTACATCCCTGTTTATCACAATTCAGTTAAAGTTATCTTCAGGAAGGATTAAAGAGCATCTTATGACCGCCCTTCATATTTCTAGAAAACTCAAACAGAAAATAAGACCCATTTCTAATTTTATGCTGGTTACTGTATTTTCATCATTGTACTTTTACATCTTAAATGTTTCTATAGTGTTATAATGCTGAATAATAAATTTTTGGCACTCACATGTACACACACAATTCTCGATGCCTTATTAAGGCTCTGTGGCTCCAGATTACACAAGAAGTAATTATTTAAACATCAGACATTGCATTAAATTATAATTTATAAACTAAATTATAATTTTAATTAAATTTATAAATTTCCTTCTAAATTAAATAATGTATATTTTATAAACTAAATTTAGACTAAACAAATGTTCATCAGTACACAGACTTAATATTCATTTCAAGAAGTAGAATATTTATCTAGTGAGAAGCTGGAAGCTTCAAATAATGGAGTTTGCTCAATTATAGTCCTGGTCCCCAAACCAAAGGTATTTATCTCATACTTACGGAGCTCCACATGAGGATTTGTGAGTTGTTTCTTCTGTGTATCTCCTCCATCTACTTCATCTAAAAGATTTAATATCATTAGTAAAGCCAAAGTTTTAGATAGTTATCAGGTCATTTTGTCTGTTCTTTTCCCCCTGATATAATACTAAAAACAAGTCAATTCATGATATCCTAGTCAAGTCACTCTCAAGCAAGCATCATGTATATAATTAACTGTATAAATTACAATAAAAATCTATGTACCTTTTGAAAGATCAGTTTTTAGATTAAAAATCAGAGAATTCAGATTGAAGAATAATTTTTCTTATAGTTAAGCAATCTCTATGATAGCAATAAAATAACTCAGCTCTAACATCACAACTTTCTGTGGCTTCTTTACCAGAGTTTATGACCAGTTTTCCCTGTGTATGGAATAATGCTTCCCCAATAGTCTGAGATGCTTTCTTTATCATATACTAAGATATATGTACAATATAGAAAATATACTAGTCTCTACTGCAGAGCTATTTTTTTTATTTGACTGATTTGTCTGGCAAACCTACTGCCAGATCCACTCTAATTATTGCAGAGTTGTGATACATTTTAATATCTAGAAGAACAAGTCACCCACTAAGTTTCACATTTCAAAATTATTTTTTTCAAAGCACCAATGCCTTCCAAGGATCACAGCCCAATAGCAGCCTATAGAATACTTAACGCATATCTTAATTACTGATGAAAACTTACCATGCAGTTCCTATTTTTTAAACTAATAATTCATGATCTAACCCAGGGGTTGCCAAACTATTCCTGTAAAGGGCCAGGTGGTAAGTATTTTACTCAGCCGCAACTACTCAACTTGCCAATATAATGCAAAAACAGCCAGACAGTAAGTAAATGAAAGGGTGTGCCTGTGTTCCAACACAACTTTATTAACAAAGACAGGTCAGCATAGTTTGCCAACTCCTGGTCTAATAACCCTGTATTCAAACACAATCAGGTAGATATATTTTTTAAATATCCAAATGAAGGTGGGTATCAACAGCTTCCACTTTACAGAGACTGGAAAAGAAAGGAAACGTCTGAGGGGGTAGTGGGATGAAAACATTTGAATATATACTGTGAGCTACATAGTGAGACAGACGTTTTACATGTAAAATGTCACTTAGTCCTCAGTAAACCCAGTAAACCTTGGAAGACACTGCTTTTCCAGTTTACGAGTACAGAAAGTAAGGATTTCTGATTCCACCACACAGTAAGTGATAGCAATGACATCTGAAACCAGTTAGATCCTCCAAGCACCATGCTTTTCCCACTCTACCCCCACCAAGGTGTGAGAAGAGAGGGAATGCCCTGGTCTCAGCAATAGAAGCATCTACTTCAAGCTATAAGGAACATAACCAACTAAAATAAGTAAATTGAAACCTAGAATAAGCACATTTGGTCTCCTTTAACACACCTTGAGGCTCAATGCCTTGATTCTCCGTTCCCTCCTTGCCCGTCTGCCCAACCTGGTAGTAAGCACTATCTGCTCCACGTAAGGTCTCTCTCTTCTGGGAAGAGAGATCAGGGCTTTTCCCTGCTGTCCCTCGGAAGAAGGACAACATTCCAGAAGCCTTTTTGGCTAAAAATAAGAGGTAACATATTAAGTACAGGTCACTGCAGGTAGAAAAATAAAAATTTTCAACTCATTCTTTTGTTAGCAGTAACCATTATATGAGAGTAATAAATATGAGTAACACTGATAGTTTTATTTGCACAGATTATTATTCCACATGTTTTATGGGATCTTTAGGGGGCAGTCAAGCACTCTTATTGTCAGAAACATAAAAGAAGAGCAATGTTCAGATAGCTATATACCAAAATGTGAGAAATTATATAGAAGGCCTTTTAAAAATATCTTTCCAAGGCTGTCAGAATATCTTAAGCAACAAGATTAAGTTAGGGCTGGGTTCTTACAGTATCACAGTATAGTTAATTCAACTAATACAAAACAGTATTCCGAGCTACAATGCGTCAAAGTTAAAGGTTTTTATATCATGTGTCTTCCTACATTTCAACAGAGCAAAACATACAATTTTAGTTTTAGCATTTTTCAAAAATAAGTAGTACAGGATGACCAAAAATATCACTAAAGCTTGCTCTATACTTTTATTCTTAGTTTTGAGCTTCATCATATCACTAATACATATGATCCTAATCTTGTACATTTACCATTAACAAAACCCACATCAAATGTCGATCATGAAGTGCTTACTTAGGGCAGCAGACACCATTATGGCCTCCTTAATATCCAATCCCACTTTGTTCCTTGCTAACAGAACTCCAGTTTTGTTTGAGGCAGCAATGTGTAGAGTCCCAGGAAATGAATCATGATTTATGTAAGCAAACCAGGACAATGCTGCTTACCACTTTCTCAGTCTCCTTTGCAGGAAAGGGTGGCCATGAGACTCACTTCTAACCAATGAGATTGAAGGGGGAAGGGAATTTCCCAATAAAAGAGAACAGTTGCACCTTGTACCTCCCTTCCTTCTGCCTCAAATGCAGAGATTAAATGGGACATTTTTGACCATAAGTAAAACTTAAGAGAATCAAAGAGAAACTACCCTTATGTTGTCATGACAATGCTGAGTAGCTGAACCAATGCTAGCAACTGTCTACCTGCAGTTGCTATCTTAGAAAAATAAACTGTCATTCAAGACCCAATAGTCACTTGAGTTTTCTGCTACTTGTAGTGAATATTCCTGACTAAGTCAAAGAGATCCAAGTTCAAATCCCAGCTCCCCATTACTTGTGTAACCTTCAGCAAATTGCATTATCTAAGTCTTAACTTACTTTCTGAAAAATGGAGATATGTCAAATAACTCTTATGGGGTTATTATGGGAATTAAAGGAGACAATACATGAAAAGTTCTTTTCACAATGCCCACAATGCTACAAAAACAAACAAACATGCAAAAACTGCTGTTATATTTCTTCAGTTGTATGCTTTAAACTGAAAGCTCTAGCCAGGAAGGCAGATTCTGCTTCTTTTTGCATAGACCTATGAGTTTCTAGGAGTTTCAAATTCAATAAAACTTAAGGTAAGAATCAAAGAAAAGTGAAATATGTACAAAAGAAGATATACAAAAAATTTTATATCCATACTGTGTTTCAAAGACCAGAAGTAATATATCCTTGCCAGATGGCATTTCTTATTTAATGAGTTTTCTTCTTCAAACCACAATTACAAACAAAACTAGGAATTACTTCTCCATTTGTAATCTTACTTGGTTGTGGTTCTACTTCTGCTGTACGGTTTGTCTGTCCTCCACTGATCTCAGGTAATCTAATAGGGCTGCTACTCTTTGGTCTGCTGTCTAAAGTACTAAAATGAAAAACAAAAGAAAAGTTGGTTTTATATGATTCGGACACAAAATAGCAAGTACTCTAATTCCTGAATTAATCTACCCCCCACCTAACCCCACCCACAATATCAGAAATCTGATTCATAATTTATATAAACACAGGGTTAGCATGGAAGAAAAAGGCTTGAAATGTCTACTGGGCTTAAGAAAAAGCAAAATGATAAAGCTATAAAAGCGTATGGAAAAATATATGAAAGTATAGGCCCTTATAATAGTTTTCACAAGTCTATCAGAGCTATATTAGCATCCATAAGTCCAACAATTATGACAAGTTCTGTCTCAAATGTCTAAAATACTGAACACACTTAAAGAACTGGTTTGGTGGGAGGCTGTTTTATTTTTTAACTGTTAAGATCTTTAATTATTATGGAAAATTCATAAATACTAATTTCAGAGTTACTATTTTTTAAATGAAAATGATAAAGAGAACTTAAAATGTTAAAAGTTTAAATCTGCAATACACAATGAACTTCTACGACAAATTATCAGAAAATTGTATCCTAAGAGACTTAAGGTCTTTTGCTATACCTGAATTTTGTTCTATCAACTGTTGGCTAAAGGATGAGTGCCACTGACTATATTCTAGAAACTTTTATATTGACAATAAGCTAAAATAAAATTGGAGTAGGAGCACCTAGAAAATGATGACGTAGCTCAATGAAAATAGATTTTACTCAATTGCAGATCACCTGTTTGTTGAAAGCCCTTCTTCAGCACTGTTCCGCAGAGTCACTTTGGACAATTCCTCTAAGGCATTCCGGTATTCTTTACAACTTAGGGTAGAAATAGGTTGAAAATGTTACACATTATGGTCTTCTTTTAAAGTAAATCATATGCTTTAGAATAAGCTTTGCATTGTAGAAACACAATCATTGTAAGCATCCATAATTAAACAAACACGAGTTAACTAACAAGTTATCAAGTACAAGCTTCATGAAGAAGGTCAATGTCTTCACAAAAAATAATACAAAATATGACCCAACACACCAACCAGGCTTAATATCCTAAACTATGATTGTCAAGGCCTCCACACTAACATTTAGATCAAATGCCTTCAGGGGTTGAACAGCAAACTGAAAAGCATGAAACTTCGCTGTTTAGTATAATAGGAAAGGAACTTAGAGTACTTTTCAACTTAAAGGTACTAAACTTTAAGAAAAAGCATATTTTTTTAGTTTGCATTGGCCAAAAACATCCAACTCTTGGACTAGCAGTCTGAAAGCCCTGATTTAGATAATCAGATGTTAGGGAACAAGGGAAGCATCTTATTAGCATGTAGTATTTTTCCAAGACATTAGAAAAAGGTGACCTCAACTAGAAAACTTGCTTCCTCATAGTACAAAATATATGTTTTTCTTGGTTGACTTTCTTGCCTTTCTTATCTGTTAATGTAGTATGTCTAACCAATAAAAGGAGAAGCAAATACTATCTTCATAAACGTCAAAAGGTAAAGATAAAAAATTTATCATATGGAATATTCTAAAGGAAAAAATTTCCTCATTATCCAAATAGTAACTCTAAACTACATAAATGATGAAGCCTATAAATCTATCTTATTTACCCCATATACCCAGTACCTAGTATACCACACACTGCAGACATTCAAATATTTGTTGATAAATGGACAACTTGTAACCAATATTAAAAATAAAATTTTAATTTCAATGTCTTCCAAGAGGAAAAAAAAAGATTTTTATTAAACATCTTAGATTCTACTTAAACTAGGTTCTACCACTGCCAAGGTACCATTAAGGTTAAAAAGCTTTATTCTTTTAGACATGATATATAAGTATTTTTAAAGAGGGGTCCTTCTTTAAGACACATGATAACTGTGGGCATGTAAATGGGTTAAGGCATAGGAACAGCATTACTCTAAGTAAGGAAACTTTACCTGCTATGTGTGGGAAACAGGAAGGAAATCAATGAAGAATACAAAAAAGACATTCAGATGATATAAGGCAGATATGTTCCAAGTATTATGTCAATAAATAAAGCAAAGGAAAGGATACAATGGATACATATTATAATACAGAGAATGGTTAAAGGATATTAAGGATTAGTAAATAACTTGCCTAGTTAATTTAATTATTAGGAGCTTAAGAATCATCCTGTTATTATTTGGGTAAAGAGTACATTATCAGATACAAAAAGAATAAGCTGTCACACCCAAAGAATATATTCTTTTACTTATATTTAATATTTTACATTTACTTATATTTTGCTCTACTCTATGTAAAAGAACTCAAAATACAGCGATTAATAAATATACATAAAATATAAAGATACAACCATAGGTGAAAAAGCCCCATGAATAATACCTGAGAGCAAAAGCAATGATGGAGCTGGGCTCCTTCTCACAGACTGCAATGGGCACTCGTTCATGTTCATACATTAAGTAGTGTTTATCTGGGTCACTGTTCAAAATTTTTAAATATATAAATCAGAACAAAATTAGCAGAAAATCACATATACAAACGATTAGCACTATTACAAGTAAATCTCAGGACAATTTTAAGTTAACTAAATAATGCACAATTACAAGAATATAATTAAGCCAAAATGTATGCAGAACTTGAACAAACAGCCAAGGAAAATACATCAACAGAAAGTTTTTGAAGACAACTGAAAATTATCAGAATTGTTTTTCAAATCAGAGCGTTCTGGAATCATCACTCCAAACAAAGCTTTCCACACTGGCAGTGTAGAAAGCCAGCCTATGTTTTTCCCCACTCTGAGTGAGTCCAGTACAAACAAGATCACACAAAAACTTGTATAGCCATTGCAATTCATCATCACTATTAAAAAAGCATCACGTCCCAGTAAATTACTGGGTCAGTAATATCCTCATATACAATCAGCAATATGTTTTTATGATTATGAGATCAATAGATGTAGCAGTATATCTTAATAACATATATATATATATATATATATATATAAGCAATTCTTTTCAGAATCAGTACTCTTAAGCATTAAGTAATATTAGTTAATGCTTTTTTTTGGGGGGGGGGGTTGCGGGCCTCTCACTGCTGTGGCCCCTCCCGTTGCGGAGCACAGGCTCCGAATGCGCAGGCTCAGCGGCCATGGCTCACGGGACCAGCCACTCCGCGGCATGTGGGATCTTCCCAGACCGGGGCACGAACCCGTGTCCCCTGCATCGGCAGGCGGACTCTCAACCACTGTGCCACCAGGGAAGCCCAGTTAATGCTTTTTTAATCCACTCATTTACTATATAATGATTACATGTTCTACAAATTATAACAAAAGACATCTCTTTTACTATGATGAAGTATAATTCTGGATTGAGAAATATATACAGTTAAATAAACATATTTAAATATGTAGAGAGTATATCTATAGAGAGATTTTTTAAATGAAGTAAAAATAAAATCACCCAACAGCCACTGGCTTTTATAATACTTACAAAGGAAACGGAATAGGGTTATAGCTGTTCCCTGGAAGCAAATTTGCAAAGATGGCTTTCATGGTTGATTTTTCCTTCACCTGGCTGTCTGCGGATCCCAGCAAATGTCCATCAAATACATCTAGAATGAAAAATATTCTACTTTTATGTTAATATTCAGAAAGAGTAAAAGAAAGTATAAAGCGTTAACTATATTTCATTTCCTTTTTGGAACACAGACATGTGCACACTGTAATGACCAATTATGGTGTAAAATTTTTGATCTAGGAATAATGACTATCAAACAGGAAGCAATAGTGAAGCATACGTAGCACTGACCCCAAGTGGCTTGTTTTTTTTTTTACATTTCAACATGTTTGAAGTTGAGATCATCCTGCAACCGATGGCCTCTTACCATCACAGGGCCAGGCGGCAGCCATGATGTAATTACTGGCCGAGCATGCATGAACTCAGTCACAGCTGTTCCTGTTGCCACTTCAACTCAGTTATGCACACTGTGGCTATTACATCTGAGTTTAATTGCAATTTAAAAGATATTTCTAAAGTTTACGCTACAATTAAGTAGTTGGTGCTTAAACAGAAAGCAAGGCAAGAAAGAAAAAAGGTATAAATTTGTTATTAGTGAAACAAATATTTTTTGTTAGACAAATGGCTGCAATTTCTCTTTCTTTCTTACAAGGCAAAAATCATGTGCTTTAATGAGACTTAAGAAAGTAATACCCCCAGAAAGTAGATGAAGCTGAATAACACTTTGTTACTGAGATATTTACATGTCAAGCAGTGCAACTGAAGAAGGGATATAGTAAAAAGCTACATCTGAAAGAGCCCTTTCAATAGTAAAAACTTTAAATCCTAAGGGCTAAGAAAGCATTGTATCACAGCACTCAGAGTGTTTGTCTCTATTAGATGAAGTGCAGTAAAAGTGACTTGACCTGTACCTTCGGAACTGCTGGTGGTATCAAGTTCTGGGGGCCCTCCCACGGCCTGCTCCGGCACGCCTTCGGGAGGAGTGGGCAGCTGGAGGTGGGGGGAACTGGTGGAGCTCTGACTGGACAGGGTAGCTAAGAAGCGGTCCTCTAAAGAAAAACAGAGTGCAAATGAGTCACTTTAAAACATTCTGTCCATTTCTATCTAACAGCAATGTTTTTAAAATGCCAACTCCTATTTCTGCTTCATAAACCAAAGAATTTTAGCTTCTTAAAAGTTACGTAGGCTATTTCAGTGCGTATTTTAGAAATGGATACAAAAATCCAGACAGGTTATATGACTTGACCCCAATCAGATCTTAGTGACAGCACTGTGACTGGTAACCAACCAATTCCGGCTCCTATGCCATATTCTTTGCACTAGACAATAATGCCTACCTAAATATTAGTTCATCAATTTAATAGAGAATGCAATTATGACACTACTGGGGGGAAAAATCACGTGCTTATTCTCAGGGGGGAAATTCAGTTACTTATGATAGAAAAATGCCAAGAATTCTGAGTTGAGCTCTTGTTCTACAAAGATAGTCTAAGTAAATTTCCCTACCAATTTTCTAGGATAGCACCTAGAAAAGTTATTCTATGAAAATACTGAGGAAAAATTAAGTCTGGAAAAGATTTTAGTGATATAAAAATATAAATTAAACTTTATAAGATTTTTTCCATGAAACTTGGCAGTTGACTTTATAACAATCAAGACAGAAATTCAGTTTCCTTTTGTCTTTTTGTTCTTTGCCTAAAAGCAATCTTCTCTATTTATCATGTATTTCTATATCCTAACTTATCTTATGCAATGTACTTTATGATAATCTTAAACTTAGAATGCTACAAACGTTTTACAGGAAGGAAAAAAAAAGTCTATGTCCAATTGCATCAGAAAAAAATTCTCAATATTTAGTAGTTAAAAACAACTTATAGACTAAGAAATGTCTTAAATTCAATGACAGGTGATCACCAGACTCAAGGACCAACCTTTTTCCCCATTTTGAAGTCCTGGAGAAGCATTCCGTGGAGATGCATCCATTGCACTTATCTGTAGAGAACAAAATACTTTGTTCTTAAGGAAACATTAAATTTAAAAATTTAAATTAAAAAAAAAATTTTTTAACCCAGTGAATCTTAACCATTTTGGCCTCAAGACCCTTTCAACCTCTTAAGAATCATTAAGACACTCAGATAGCTTTTGTTTATGTGGGTTATATCTTCCAATTTTTCCTTATTAGAAAATTGAAACTGAAAAAGTTATAGAACATGCATTTATCAATTCATTTAAAAATAACAATAATAAACCCATTATATATTAACATAAAAATACTTTAATTAAAAATAGATTTTTTTAGGGCCTCCCTGGTGGCGCAGTGGTTGAGAGTCCGCCTGCCGATGCAGGGGACACGGGTTCGTGCCCCGATCCCGGAGGATCCCACATGCCACGGAGCGGCTGGGCCCGCGAGCCATGGCCGCGGAGCCTGTGTGTCCGGAGCCTGTGCTCCGCAACGGGAGAGGCCACAGCAGTGAGAGGCCCGCGTACAGCAAAAAAAAAAAAAAAAAAAAAAAAAAAAAAAAATAGATTTTTTAAAAAAATTGTTAAGAGTGGCATTGTTTTATACTTTTACAATTACTTTAATGCCTAGCTTAACAGAAGACAGTTAAATTCCTCTCTGACTTCTGCATTTAACCTGTTGAGCTATATTATTATGATTGAAGTATATAAAGAAAATCTAGCCTCACACAGATATACAGTTGAAAAAGCGAAGGCTTCCCCGGTGGCGCAGTGGTTAAGAATCGTCCTGCCAATGCAGGGGACATGGGTTCGATCCCTGGTCCGGGAAGATCCCACATGCTGCGGAGCAACTAAGCCCATGAGCCACAACTACTGAGCCCGTGTGCCACAACTACTGAAGCCCGCATGCCCAAAGCCCATGCTCCACAATGAGAAGCCACAGCAATGAGAAGCCCATGCACCACAGCAAAGAGTAGCCCCTGCTCGCCACAACTAGAGAAAGC
Organism: Mesoplodon densirostris; assembly: GCF_025265405.1. NCBI lineage: Eukaryota > Metazoa > Chordata > Mammalia > Artiodactyla > Ziphiidae > Mesoplodon > Mesoplodon densirostris. The sequence continues at coordinate 28,879,744 of NC_082668.1, forward strand.
CCGTGCACAGCAACGGAGACCCAACACAGCTGTAAATAAATAAATTAATTAATTAATTAAAAAAGAAAAAGAGAAACCTTGTGGAGCCCTTGAAAGGGTCTTGGACCCCCAGGATCCTTGAACCATACTTTGAGAATACTGTTCTAAACAATAGCTCACAGACCCATTAAAGCATCTAGGAACTACTTATGATTATCCATTAAGCCTAGTAATCTTTGATTACCCACTGGACTTTCACAAGTCCCAATATCCATAGATAAGATACATTTTAAATGACTATCAGCCCTGTGTACAATTTCATTACAAAGTCATTTCTTAGATTGCTACTTAAAATGTTCTTTGATTTGTTCACCATACCAGAGAGACCTCCCTGGGCACCCTATGTAAAATAACTCACCATCACCTACTCCCCTAGCAATACTCTCCATTTCTTTTAATTTTTTTCTTCATAGCCTTGTTTCCATTTGTTTTTTAAATGTTTATTGGTTCATCTGTTTATTGTCAGTTTCATTAGACAAACGTTCCATAGGGACAATAACTATGGTCTTCATTCACAAACATGAATTCCTTGCACTCAGAACAGTGCCTAAAAGCACTCAAGAACTATTTATCAAATGAATGAATACAAAGGCAGTGCCACAGATTTTCAAATCAACTTTCGATCTTTCAAAAAGATAATCATCTACTGACTGATTTTGTATTTTCAATTCTATGTCTCAATATTATAATTAGAGGTCTTACACCACTAGCTTCACTGTTTCATCAGTAGGCAAACAGAAAGGCCACTAGCAGTTTGTGATAGCCATTAATTGTCCTAAACTACTTGGCAAATACTAATAAATCATCTTCAGTAATTCTTATTCTTACTCTCACCTAAACTTTAAGGAAAAGTGATTCCTACACAGTTATTTATGAGACAAAAAGGAGGAATTCAGATACACAGTGTTACTAAATAACACAAAGATCCAAGGCACTTGCCCATCATTCCATGAAAATACTCTGCTACAGGTACTACACACTTGTACAAAAAGATATTCTCTCAAAAGCCCTCATGATAACAGAATATTAAGCCCTTATAATATACTGACATTAATTCATCTGTTCATGGTTAGCATGGTAAGTAGAATTCTGTGATGGCCCCCAAGAACTCCACCCCCTGGCGCACACACACACACACACACACACACACACACACACAGTTATTCAACCAAACATTAATCCAGATACTGTTGTGAAGGGATCTTACCATGTATGTAAGGTTCCAAATCAGTTAACCTTAAACTACAGAGATTAACCAGGTAGGCCTGACTTAATCACATGTGTCCTTTATATCTGTGTCCAGAGGTCAGACACAGCAGAAGAATTCAGAGATTTGAAACATGAAAAGGATTCAATCCACTGCTACAAGCTTTGAAGATGAACAGAGCCACGTGCAAGGAATCAGGCAGCCTCTAGGAGTTGAGAATCGCCTCTAATCAACTGCCAGCAACAAATGGGGGACCTCAGTCCTATAACCACTAGGAATTGAACTCTGCCAACAACCTAGATGAGCTTGGAAGAAGATCCTGAGCCTCAGGTAACAGCCCTGGCCAAAACCTTCATCTCAGTTCTGTGAGCAGAGAACCCAGACACACTGTGCCAGAGTCCTGACACACTGAGATAATATATTTATGTTTTAGGTCACTAAGTTTGGGGTAATGTGCCGTGCAGCAAGAGAAAACTAATACAGTTAGGAAAGGTTAATTAAATCAACATGTAGAACCTGGTACAGACCCCTTAAGAAAAGTTTCTCACTTAAGCACAGAGATAAGAACACCCAAAACTCATAGTAAAGTAAATTAGGACTCTATTATACACTCAGCACATCCACACCTTCTCCTTTATAGCACTTACTGCCTCTGTGATACTATCCTCAGTGATGCCAGTAGACAGTAGCTTTTGATAAATGTTTCCAATAAATGAATTATAATGTATTTTATTTCAGGCTAAGATAAAAAAAATTAATCCAGGTCACATCACCAAGAAACCTCATAACTTCAAAACTAAAAAATCCTACTATTATTAATAAAGTCTATATTAAGCTACCACTTTATTTTTTTTTTGGCTGCATTGGGTCTTCGTTGCTGCATGTGGGCTTTTCTAGTTGCAACGAACGGGGGCTACTCTTCATTCTGGTGCACGGGCTTCTCATTGCGGTGGCTTCTCTTGTTGTGGAGCACGGGCTCTAGGTGTGTGGGCTTCAGTAGTTGTGACTCACAGGCTCTAGAGCATAGGCTCAATAGTTGTGGCACACAGGCTTAGTTGCTCCGTGGCATGTGGGATCTTCGCGGACCAGGGATCGAACCCATGTCCCCTGCGTTGGCAGGTGGATTCTTAACCACTGCACCACCAGGGAAGTCCCTAAACTACCACTTCTAAGTGTCATAAGAGAAATTAATTATATCTATACCAATATATATATAGGCTCAAAGACAAAACTACATTTCATTACCTTGCTTTCTTCCCCTTGCCTCAGTCTTCCAGGACTTGGAGGAACTGAAGGCCGCTTTCTACCCTTTTCTTGCTGGAAAAGGTCCTGCAACCTATAGTTAATGAAAAAAAGGAAAAGAGAAAAGAAGAATATGATGTTCCTTCTAATATCCTGAATAATGTTTACACATATTCTCCTTATAGCTTTGAAACCACAAGAATTAGATTTTCCTATTTTGAATGCAATAGATTTTAAAGCTGTACATAACTAAGACTAAATTTTTGTTTTCTTTCTAATCAATTACTCACTTGTTACTGATATGACTATAGTTATAAAAGAACAGCAAGTTATAATGAGACAATACAACATAACGTAAAAAACACAGGTGTTAAAGACCAACAGACCTGGGCTCAAAGCCGAGCTCTGACAATTAACAGCTATAGAACTTGGGCAAATCCCTTAGTCTCGTGGAGCCACAGTTTCCTCTGTAAAATGGAATCAGCATATATACACTGTAGGACTCAAAATCAAATAGAAGAGTGCATGTCCATCTACTGCCTTACTTAGTGCCTAGCATGGTCCAAGTGCTCAATAAATGCTATAATAATCTAACTGAACTTTTCAGTAAGCATTAAAGGGAATTATTTCCCCAAATAAATATTTAAATAAAGGTACAAGATACACAAAATAATAGAGTTGAAAGTCATGGCCTAAAACCCAATAATCATTCCATGACATACTAATACAGATAAATTAGATTCATTAAGCACACACACTGCATCTGAAACAGCAATGAAGGCTATTCTCATCTTTGTTTTTTTATCTTCACAACCTACACTTTAAAGGATGAAAGAGGTGAACGGTGGTAGTGGCAATAAAAATAAAGCTCCTACAACCTGAGAGTAAAAGGAAACGTCCAAATTAATAAGGACATCTACATCAAAAACATGATAGCAGAGAAAATTTTGCAATAATATAAAAGAAAAACCCGACTGCAAAGTCACACCTGTTATTCCAAGCCTGCAGCACTTCGCAGAGGCTTTGTTTCTTGGCGATGAGTGACTCAAAGACCGACTGCAGTTGCTGAGGGGTCTCCACAGAGGAAGACAGGAGCCGTGCTTGCATCTTCTCAGTCCAGCTCTTGAACTCGCTTTCTTCCATCTACGAGGAACAGAAACCACTCCAGCAATCTGAGACACACCCCAAAAGGAACCTCGAACAAGTTCACAACTAACATTTGGGTTTCTGTCAGAAAAATGAATTACCTCTTTTTGTGCAAAGATATCTTCCATTTTCTCCTCTCTTGTTTTGCTAAATGTATCAGTTTTCAAAGATGCGAGTCTTTCATCCACAGCAAGATATACCTGTGAAACTCTAACAATATAAACATAAACAATATTAAACACTTCAGAAAAGTCAGAATCAAATTATCTAATCTCACACAAGTAGAAAAAAGATGTACACACAAAACTTTAACTAGGTCTTATCTAATTAAGAATCACATACAATTTTGCAGAACAAAAAAGGACGTATATCAAAATTTTAATAGTTGTTATGCCTGAGAGCATTTGACTTCTTTGTTAATACTTTTATGAACTGTCTACACTTTTCCTTTTTTACATCAGGCATATATAACATACAATTAGAAAAATAGGTTATCTCTGTTTTCAAAGAAAGCTAAATGAACAACATGATATTTAAAATAGTTTAGATTTCAGGCAGTACTAAACAAAAACAGATGACCAAAGAAAATAAAACTTACTTTTGAAAGAAGTCCTTCAGATCCTGAAGGAGGGACACTTTTAGTGGGACCTGACGTTTAATGAATATTTTGGGAAATGGAACACACACTTCAAGAAGCCGAATGGGAGAATAACTGAGAGGAAAAAATACAAGTAATAGTAGAAAAGTGAAAAATATTTTAATATTTTGAGTTGAGGTGTATCATGACAGTCAACTAAGTCCTATGAGGTGCAAGAGATCATAAAGTTTCTATGAAATGGCATTTTTAAAACAATCAAAAATACTGAAGGCAACTTTCAGCCATTACAAATACCCTCCCCAGTTTTAAAAAGATTCTGTTTTATTTTTCCTCTGCATTGTGATGTCATCTTTTATCCCCCGAGGCCATCCTCATGTGCTTTAAAAACAAATGACTGGGATATAAACCTCCATGAATGAGGAGAGGGACTCCTTCCTACAATTAACTTAGACACAGGTATTCACTACCTTCTCAGTTCCCAAGGATTCTTTGTGAGTTTCCTTTCCACCTGAAGTTCACGATGTCTAGTAAATGCTATATCCCACCTAGGCCCTAGGTTCATGGTTAATAGCTCTTGCTTAAAAAAGGAAATAGGGTTCAATTACAAGGATTTCCTATTTGTGTGCCTACTTATGCCTATTATGTGTCAGATGCTGTTTTAGGTGCTGAGATACAGCATGGAGTAAGGGCCAAAATTCTTGCTCTCGGGATTCAGGAATAATAAGACTTGGGCGATAAACAAAAACAAATATTTAAAACATATCTTACACCAGAGAGTAGGTGCTACAGGGCAAAATAAAGCAGGAAAGGGAAGCAAGGAGTGCCAGGGGTGAGAGGGAGTCAGCGCAGGTGAAATCTGAACAAAGACCTGCAGTAAATAAGGAAAAGTAGGCAGATATCTGGGAGCAGGCAGCTCAGAGACGGAAGAGCAAGTGCAGGGCTCCCAGGCAGGAGCCTACCTGACATAGCTGAGGTCCAGCCAGGAGGCCAGTGAGGCTGAAGTACGGTGAGCAAGGGGGGAGCAGTAGGGGGTGAGAAGCCAGAGCATGTAGGGGCTCACAGACTCGTAAATGGACTCTGGCCTTCACTCAGTGAAACAGACACCCACTGGAGGCTCCAGAGCACACGAGTGGCCTGAGTTGATTTTCATATAACAGGACCACTCTGACTGCTGTGTTGAGAACAGGCTGCAGCGGGTAAGGCCAAAAGGAAACTGACTGAGGATAGTGCAATAATCTAGTAAAAGACAACAGAGGTTCAGTCCAGAGTGGTAGTGGTGGAGGTGGTGAGACATGTTCTGGGTATATTCTGAAGGCAGAGCCCGAAGGCTTTCTCAAATCATTTAAGAACAAGTGTAAACACCCATTCTTTGAACTAGTGATTTTAGCTCTATCCAGAATATCCGATTACCCTTATGCTAAGTAATGTCTTAGCAAAAATTCTGATAAGCTCTCAGATGCAAAAACAATGGTTAAGAGTAACACCTGCAGTAGCAAGAATCATGGATTGTGACTTGCTAGCTCTATTTGTCAGCTATAAGCTCTCTAAGTTAGGGTGATAATAGTACATATTTCTTAAAGGATTAAATAAAATAATAACACTGAAAGCTCTTCACAGAGTATGGCCCTCTGCCTTTGCAAGGGTGGGAATGGGGAACAACACACACACAAAATTAATTCAATCTAGTAATACTGGAAATGTTACAAAGCCTTCCAGGGAGCGTGTGATTGTGACAAGGTCGCTCAGACTTCTTACCTGAAAGATGCCACCATCTGGTTATAGGAGAAATACTGGTGATAATCATGGTGGATGGAGTGACCACACGGCTCAGCATTGGCTCTACGGGTGTACTGGTGCCCATAAAACCTAAGTTCAAGGTATTTTGCAAATGACATGGACCAGGACTCATTGGAAAGAGCAACAACTGGTGTTACCTGAAATTCAGCATAAATTGTTATCTAATCACATATTGAGAATCTCTTTTTTAAAAAACAATGTATTTTCTTCTCTAGTACAAATCTAGTATATTCTGACTGAAGAAAACAATGCTTCGAGGTGGGTGGAGTTAGGGATGGCTGGGGAAAACTGTCTTGCCAGTAATCCCACTACCACCATCAATATGCTAGTATGTTTGCTTTCTTTCTATACATGAATACATATATGCTTAGCTGGTATGTTTATAAATAAAAACTGTTCCCTATAATTAGCTTCATAACCTTTTTTTATTAGCAATATATCATATTTTCCCACATAGAATATTCTTGTACAATTTGATTTTTAATGGCTGCAGAGTATCCCATAATATGGAATTATTTAACCAATCCCTACTGATGTGCATTTAAGACATTACAAGTTTTTCACTGTTTTGATGAACTTCCCTGTTTGTGTGTCTGTGTGTATGTATATATATACATATATATATATATATATATATATATATATATACACACACTTATAAATATCCATAATTATTATTTCCTTGGAATAAATTAATGAAAATGGAAATTGGTAGGTCAAAGGGCATGGACATTTATATGGTCTTTGATACTTTCTGCCACATTGTGTAAACCAGTACACCTGTTTTGGGAGACAATCTGCAACAGTATCTGAGAATATCAATTTCCCTACTTTCTTACCAATCTCAGGAATTATAAATCTTTGAAATGTAACTTCTTTAAAAAATAAACAAATAAAAACATATTCCACTTATTTTATTTATTTATATTTATTTATACTTTTTTATTACTAATGAGTAAAATGTATTTGCACATGTCTACTGGCCATTTGTATTAAATTGCTTTGTCACACCCTTTGCCCATTTTTCTATTATCATGGCTTACAGAAATTTAATAGTAAGTATACTAATATTTGGTCATATATAACTTTTTTGGGCACCTAAAAGTTTCCATTTCTGTGTAACAAAAACTGTTTCCCTTTTCCTTTCTAACATAACCCCAAAGGCAGAGGGTTTTGTTTTAAAATAAAGTGCATACACCAAACATGCAAGATATAAAGAAAGAATTTAAGTTATTCATTTAGTTCACTGGTCAATCTACAGAAGTTCACATATTCTACAACAAAATATTGCCAGCTGTCTAACAGCAACTAAAGGCCTAGAAGAACAAGTATAAAAAGGCCAATCATTGCAAGAAATGATCTCATGGCTCTATGTTCCTACCGAAGAAGGCACTACCTTTGACTTTGCCCTCCTCAACCTCTGATACTGAAATGGGTTGCACTATTATTTTATCTGTAATTCCCATATGTGCTTCCAAACATACACTCCAAAATAAGCCAATTAAGGTAACAATGAAGTTAAATTTGGCATATGCTCAGTTAACAATTTGAATAAAAAGTATATATTAAAAACATAATATTGGCACCAAATATTCCCTCCAGAGTTAGAAAAACACACAGAAAAAATAAAACACATGGTTCTTTCCTCAAGAATGTATATGAAAACCAGCGGAGATCAATTAAACATGATCTCTCATCTGTATGTCTTAAGATGGAAATGTTGACATAGACTTAAACTTACACAAGCATTCTAGCATACTGTAATCACTGTAAGTCTGTCTCCCCCGCTAGAGGACAGGAGCCCTACCTTGTTCTTCCTCCTTTCCTAGGGCCTAGCACAGTACCTGGCACCTAGGTGGTGCTCAATAAGCGTTTACTGAATGAATAAACAAACATAATGGAGAACTGTCAAGATAAAATCTCCATCTATTTTACTGGACATGGTACCTATATTTTACATAATGACTGATAAATTCTAAAATGGAATCTTTAGGAAACAAACATTAAAGGGAACATACAGCAATAGAAGGTAAAATAAATAAGAGCCCAAAGACAAATACTAAATCCAAAAAAATAGAGGCCAACCTCCCCCCCAAAAAAGAACTATATAAATACAGAAATAAAAGATACTATGTGATGTATTATAGCAACAGGGTACACCTACCTGTTTGCAGATTCTGCACCAGGAATAGGTGAGAATCGTATGCTGATATCCAGGTACTGGAGAATCCAACTCCTTCAGGATTATCTGCACACAGCCTTGGCCATGGACAAAGCGTCGAATGTGATGCACCATGGGGGTATCACAGAACATGCTAGGACACTGATAGGAAGGCCTTTGACAAAAAGAAAGTCCTCACGTTAACCACGAAACCGAGGAGCAGTGTATAGTGAATCCTGGCTAATCAGGACCACTGTAGAGAAAGTGCAGCATCCTCTCAAGAGTAAGGATGACTGGTAGATGATCTGCTCGGGGTACCACTCATCCTGCTCAGAGCCTGCAGCTGATCATCCTGCCTTCAACCACATCACAGTGATAGGTTCCACTTGTTAAGCACCTTCTATTTGCCAAGTATTTCTAAAACATCATCTCATTTTACCTATTAAAACTCCTGACATTTGTGGAGTTTGTTAATACCTATAAAGGGGGCTGGTAAAGATTAAACTACTTGTTCTTTGTCATATTAAGTGGCAGGTGATAGCTCTAAGACTTAAACTGAGGTCTTTAGCTTCTCTTGCCTCTCATTTGAATCACTGTAAAAACAGACATACTAAAAAATGTCTGTGGGATTGCAGGGCAATTAGATGGACAAAGATCTGAGGAATGAACTGGAGACGACATGCCAGGTTGAAATATGAAAGGATTACTCCTCTGTATAGTAAACCCTGGCATGTGGCATGAACAGGAAGGTCACACAACGGTGCTCCAACTCATGTTTATATTTAGGTTGAAATTCTGGGCATCAAAAAAGCATAAATGGAACATAAGGAGAAAATTGGTTCTTACCGGAAACAGTATCTCTCTAAAAATATTCCTAATGTAAGATCATTTTTTCCATAAAATTCCATTGTTACAATCCTAAAAGAAAAGATTTCTTAGAAACATATCATATGAATTACCACCCAGCAAAAGATATTTCATGAGACTCCAAACTAATACCTGTTAGATCTGTTTATAATACAGTATTAAAACAGGTACTATTCTCTTGTTGTTACAGAACAGGTTTTACCTCATTTGATAAAACAGGTTTGTACTAGCCACACTACAGCATCGTATCCATTCCCAGTCCATTAGTATCCTATGAAACTATTTAATCAGGATGCACAAACTGTAATATTAAATGAGTAAAACTGATTTGAGTTAGGAAGAAGTAGAAGTTTCCTCTACAAAGCCTTAAGCCTGGTCAATATAAAATGGGACTCTTGTCTCTGCTCTCTAGTCCACACCATCGCTGAGCACAAAGAGCAGCAGCTCACATTCCTCCAGGAAAGCCAATTCTTAACTTTATACCCAACTTATAAATGTCCACAAATAAGAGAGTTCAGCTACACATACCCTGTCGAAACCCACATCTTATTCAAGCCTTGACCTAAACTCCCAGAGAAAATTCCCATGGGCTCACCCAGCCCCAAGTCAGACCGCTAGAGCTCTACTGATGCTGGAAGAATCCCTGATCTCACTGGTAGAAATAAGTGCTTGTGGTGTCCAAAATTAAAATACGGAACACATTTTGTCATGGAAAGTACTCCAAAATCAAGCAGTTATGTTCTTTAGTACTTTTAAAACTAAACTAATAACTAGGCTTTTGTGACTATCACTGGAAATAAATTATAACATTATAAAATGTGTTTCTATCAATCTACTTAGAATTAAGTTTTAGAATAAAACTTAAGACAAAAGACTGACGGCTTTTATGAAAACGATGCCTAAAGAAAACCTGGCTGATTGGTACACGTTATCAAAATGCTTAAAACTAGCTTTTATGTATCAACCTTCTCACTTTTATAACTACAAATTTCTCTTCCATCCCTCACATCCATTTTCACGCTCACTAAAGGTACTTTCATTTACTTCTACCCATGAACAAATACAAATTTCATAAGTAAATCACAAGTTCAAAAGTTCCATCAATTCACATATGATCAGCAGCATGCCATGCACCTAAAAACAGAGCCTAATGGCTGAATTTTTTTCACTTGCTGGAATTCTATCCCCAAGTACAACAGTGGGGGGGGTGCAGGGCGGGTGGGCAAGGAATCCTACCACGGACTGACACAGGCACTGGGAGCGTTGCTGGACTGGGCAGAAGAGCTGCTGAAGAGCACGCACAGCCTCTGGTGGTTGGCAGGATTCAGACAGTCCACCTGGAAGAGAAGGAACATTCAGATGAGCACCCGCAAGTCATAACGCACTCCAACCCCAAGGCCCGCCTCCGACATCCAACACACTCCACTCGATTTGTAAAGCCTCTGTCATCGCTACAGGGGTTTCAGTGAAGATTCAAGACACTAAATATAAGGAAGATACAAGACACTAAATATAAGGAAGAGCAGTTAGTTTTTGAGGTAGAACAATCCAAAAGGTTTAAGTGAAACGTAAAAATATCAATAGATGTCTAAATAGCTTGTTTTCTTAAATACTCCTATTTTTACAAAACTACATTAAATTATCTTGGAAGTAAACAGTTAATTAAATATGAAACAGTCTGAATTGATAGCTGGATATAACATCAACCTGAGATACCCAGAAATCTAAATCCTGAGGTATTTATTTATTTGTACTTTATACCTGTTTTTGATCATTACAAAGGTAACACCTGTCTCTGCTGAAATTCAAACAGTACAGAGGTATAAGAAGTAGTTCAGGAAGTACTTAAAGCCTCTCCTCCTTTGATGCTGCACCACCTCCCAAAATGACAAATTTGACTGTATGGTTAAAAGCCATGTACTTTCGCTAGCTCATACACATAAACACACAAAAACACCCACATAAGTATACACAGGTGATTTTGGTTTTTTACAAAAATGGTTCGATGCTACATATATTAAAACACAATTTGCTTTTTAACACTAGAAAATATATCATGGGTTCTCTCTGGGTCATTAAGCGAGATCCAACTCATCCTTTTAACAGCAAACTATTAGAAATAATGCTTCAGTAAACACCCTTGTACATATATTATAATAAAATGTAAGCATCCTTATACCAAATGCTTACTTATCTGCAGGAATAAGTTATAAAAGATGGGAATCCTAAATCAAATATATATATGTGCTCATGTAAATTTAAAAGACCTCCCTATCACTTTTAATAAGTTTACATAAATGTATATAAACATAAATTTATTTAGTTTATTATAAGTATTTTTCCATACCTCATTAACCATGGCTCTTATCACGTTTTTGCCAATTTCATGTATTAAAAACGGTGTACCATTATGAATCATTCCCAGACTTGTGAAAGTGAACATCTTTTTGTTTTATTAAAAAACTGTATTTCCTCATCTAGAGACAGATTTGTTCATTAGTTTTATTACCACCATTATCAATAATATATCCATGAATAAATCTTCCTTATTTTTTTAAAACACATCCATTTCCTACAATAAACTTCCAACCCTTACTGTCCTGCTCACTGCCATTAAAAGGATCAAGGACGCATCACACTAAACCCAAGTCATCATGCCAGAAATTTTAAGCAGCTCCACGCTGCCCCCTTACCTCAGAGCTCCTCCTAGTTTACTGTGAGCTTAGCCTAAAACCCTCAAAATCCAGTTTCATTACGTTACACTCCTATTTCATACATTTTAAAGAAACACATAAGCCGAAAGACCTAGACAAAAAAAAAAGCATAGAGGAAATACTTAATAAATCTGCAGACAATTTGTCATATGTGATTATTTTTACCCTGCCATAGCAGAGATTTTCAACACTTTTTTTTTAAAGACGTGTATGTTAAGTAGATTTATTTATTTATTTGGCCGCACCTCAAGGCGTGTGAGATCTTAAGTTACCCGACCAGGGATCGAACCTGCGCCCCCTGCAGTGGGAGCGCGAAGTCTTAACCACTGGATGGCCAGGAAAGTCCCCAACACATTTTAAATTTACACAAGCACACAGAGTGGTCTTGCTCACCTTTGTTGACCACACTGCATCACTTGTAATCAACCCTTTCTCTTCGTCACCTTCACTTTTGCTTCCGGATTTGCCACTTGAAGTACCCGATGCATCCTTAGAATAAGCGAAAGGGTCTGCATTTTTTTGCTGAATTCTTCCTCCTCTGGCCCGATAATCGGCCAGCATTCTCCCCAGGCTCTGGCTATCACCCAGGTGCTCGGCAATTCTGGTGCTCACTAGCTCGTGTGAGGGCAGGACTTGAATAGACTTGGCCTGAACACTTCCATTCATGCCCTGAAGGCCAGAGAGATCCCTGAGCATCTGTTTCTTCCGCCTGCTCTCCATTTCTTTGAACTCTTTATTGAGGAGAGGAGACCAGTAAACCTGCTCTGCAAAGTAATCTCGGGTAGAGCATCTCATCCCCTTTTCAGTTAAAAGGAAGGGCTCCCGGAATGTGATGACTGGGGAGATACAGAGGATCACATCTTTCAATTCCTGTTTAAAGGTCAAAGAATAAGTCTTTCGTTTATCTTCAGAGGAGGTAACTTCCTCTGTAATATACAGGCCAGTGTCATCCTGTAGAGGGTCTCTAAAGGCTCTCATCTGGCTTTTGGGATCCTGTAGCTCCTCTGTTTGCTGCAAAGCCTCGGGCTGCTCACTGCCTATGGCATCCTGCTGATCATCTATATGGAGAGGCAGCAATGATTCCGGTACCGATGGAAAGAGAGCACAGGGGGCACCTGCTGGGCAAGCTGCCGGGGCATGCTCTTGATGCTTCGAAGAGGCAACATCCTGTGGCACACTTTTAGTTTCCTGATCACCCTTCTCAAACAGAATCCTTGATTCGAGCAAACTGCTATCATCAGAGGGCAGAAAGTCCGAAGGGAAGTCAGGCTCCCGGGGGAGGGGACTTCCGCTGAATGGCTCTTGTGCAGCCCCTTCATCCTCCTGTCCCTCAATCAGAGAATGGAAGGAGGGGTTTGGTGTTAATGTAGGAGGCATAGCAAATTCATCCATGAGGAAGGAGATTTCTAGTTGAGAATGATAAGCTACACAGATCATAAATATTAGGATCTCCTTAACTCGAGCCAGCTCATAATCAGAGCCTCCTCTAAGCTTGATTGTACAGCCCAAGTGCTGTGGACAGCCTTCAAAAAACATCAGTGTTTTGGTTTGTTCTACAAATAAACAAACACAAGGTTAGGAAGGCTTAGGTGGCAATCCAGAAGTCCAGACAGAATTCACCATCTTAACATCTACCAGAGAAAAACCCTCAAGTAAAACCATAGTTGCCTGTCCTCATTTAACCACTGCTAATAGCTATTTCCTACTAAGTCAACCTTGTAGTACTGATGAATTTACTCATGTCCTCAGGTCCCCAATTCCAGGTAAATCTATACTAGAGATCACTCACCATTAGGCAACTGAAACATCTGCATGTAAAATTTGTGACAGGTGCCCAGGTGAGGTTTTGTAAGCAGCTGGTCCATCGACATCACCAAATCACCTTGGGTCATCCGACTGATTCGTTCTAAAACTTGCTAGAACACAGAACAACATTATATTACAAAATTAGACAGAGAAGAATAAAATTCTTAGAAAATTTAATATGAAAAAATAATAGGAACATATGAAAATGCCCTCACAATGAATTTCCTTGATTTTAATCATTAAATGACTTTTACTGACTCTAGATTAGTCTACACTTAGAAATCAATGTGCCTACTAAAATAAACCATACTCATATTAATGACATTATCAAAAGACATTTAAGCATCATGCACTGACAAAAGGTACTGATTCAGGGGCGGAGGGTGGGAAACTTCCAGAACTGACCTCTGTTCTGAAGAGGGTAACTTTTCAAGGGAGAGAACATTTTCTGCTACAAAATGAAGTCTCCACAAATACTACTTATTAACTAATGTCTATCACACCTTTGGTCTTGTAGAACCTATGATGAGCATTATATAACTCGTATGAGTGCTATATGAAATCGTACTTTCTTCCAGCCTGAGATCCTCCAGTCTTATAAATAATGAAATCACTGCCATGCTTGTCCTACTTGCAATATATATGGCACAGCAAAGAAATAAATAATTAAAGATCCCTGCATATCTACCATACATGCATATAAATTTACAAGCCGTGATTATTTTTAAATAATATAAAAATAGAAAAATAAGAACACTCACTGATTTTACATTAATGACCAAAGTAATGCCATGTTCCAGTAACATATCCTGGGCAATTCGAGATACTGTTTTCTCAACTAAAACCAATGTGGGCCGAACATCAACTATTCGCTGAACGTAGTTCTTCAAGAATTCCCTTTCCTAAGTAAAATAAATCAAAAATATTATGTGTGATACAACTCAAGATCTAGACATGTAAAAATATCAGGATAGTTTGACTATTACTATCAAACTCAGCCGAAGTTTTCTTTGCCCACAAACCACTACTAATAAATATTTCCTACTAAGTAAACACTGTAGTACTGATGTGTTACTCATTTCTCAGGTCCCCAGTCTCAGGTGAAACTATGCTAAAGATCACTTATCATTGCTATAAGCAAATTAACTCAAACACAACCAAGAATATTTTTCATCATTCTAATCTGCTGATTATGCTGAAAAGAGTTTCAGGAGAAATTTCCTTCTCCAACTCACTAACTTTACTTCGAAGGATTTTGAATTCTTAGTAACCTATGACATAAAAGCCAAGAATCCAATTAGCTAGCTCTCAAAGGTTATAAATTAATTAATTAATTAAAAACCCTAACCCTAAATGAAAGGAATTTCTAAACGTTTTTAATATAGTTATGAATTCCCCCTTTTACACTCTGAAACTAACCAGAATATTTCTTCTTTTGGGTATCTGAATAAATAACTCTCTAACAGATGCTATTTCAGCTACTTCCTAATTTCAATCTCCGAACAGGTAATATTCTACCAGAACAGCTATAGTTAAAAATTAAAACATTTTTAATACAATTTCATGACAAAGGCTTACTTTCAAAGCAAATGAATATTGTAAATAACAACCAGAGTTAAAACAATATAATTCATTAATTGTTTCATAAAATTTCTGGGCTCAGAGAGGTGACAATGGAATGTGGGAGCACGTCTGTCACTTCTGCTCCCTATGCCCAGTGCTTTCTGAGTAAGACTGTATTCATGGTCAGTGCCACCAGCAATGGACGAGCCTATTCCCTGCAATGAACCTGCCCTGTTAGATGGAGTATATTTCTTCTCACCCTTCTCTGTTTTACTGACAGAAATTGTACATTTTCAAATTCTCCCATTATTAACAAAATGGAATTTTTTCCTTGAAACATGTTAATTTCCTTCTCTGCTTACTAAATTGTTATTTAATGACATTTTAAATGATTTTATTTGTGCAGCTCCAATAAAGAATAACTAAAATAGGGCTTCCCTGGTGGCTCAGTGGTTGAGAGTCCGCCTGCCGATGCAGGGGACACGGGTTCGTGCCCCGGTCCGGGAAGATCCCACATGCCGCGGAGCGGCTAGGCCTGTGAGCCATGGCCACTGAGCCTGTGCGTCCGGAGCCTGTGCTCCGCAACAGGAGAGGCCACAACAGTGAGAGGCCCACGTACCGCAAAAAAAAATAAATAAATAACTAAAATAAGTTGATTTTTTTTTTTAAGTTTCTGGCCTCTGATCCAGGGATAGCAAATACATTTCCTCTCAGTTCCAGCTCCAGTCAACTATTATGATTATACATGAAGCACCATGCTAAAAAGGGGTCCTGGGAGAGGCTCAGCAAGGAAAGAGTATCAGAAGGTAGGCCAGGAACACAATGGAGCAGTGGCAGACCAACAGATCTTGAGGGCTGACCTTGTGAAGACAGTATGGCACCACAGGCTAATTATCTCTTTGGCCACTGTTTCTCATCCTCCTTTTTCTAACTATTTACCTTTCAGCTTCTTCTTTGATTGGTTATTCCACAATGAGTGGACCAAAAAAAAGGATTAAAAAAAAGTCATATCAATTGATACTTTCTATCAATTCAAACTAAAAACTTTAATAGGTCAGAACTTAAAGATATACTAAACTATGTTTTATAGCACTGATGAACCAGATGTTTTAAATTATATGAATTAAATGTTTACTAATATACATTGCCCAGAGCATACTTCTCTAACATAAAGATTTTAGTCTGTTAACCTGGTCGTAAGGATGGAGTTAAAATAAAGCAGACAGGGCTTCCCTGGTGGCGCAGTGGTTGAGAGTCCGCCTGCTGATGCAGGGGACACAGGTTCGTGCCCCGGTCTGGGAAGATCCCACAAGCCGCGGAGCGGCTAGGCCCGTGAGCCATGGCCGCTGAGCCTGCGCGCCCGGAGCCTGTGCTCCGCAACGGGAGAGGCCACAGCAGTGACAGGCCCGCATACCGCAAAAAATAAATAAATAAATAAAGCAGATAAATTTAAGTATAACTTTTTTGTAACTAAATATCTATGGATTCTGATTACTAGTTCATCAACTCCAAGACATAAAATTTTACACATTTTAACATCTCTGCAATTAGGATGCATCTTGCAATCCATGTGGTTGTGATCTTTCACTGACATCTTCAGTGAGATCAAGAAAAGTCCCAGCATCACAGTACCTTAGATTCCACGAATGATAATTGTGTTTCCCCTTTTCCCTTATTTCAGTTGTCACTGAAAAGTCATAGTAAATTAAGAGCTAGAAGGAATGGTATAAATCTAGTTGAAACCCCTCACTTTTAATGATACATAGCTGAATTCCAAAAAGGAAACAGTCCCAGTTAACAGAGTTCCTTAAGCAACAGAGCAGAGTTTCATGACCCGTGGTGCCTTTCACCACAATTAAGTTTTTTCTGTTGTTGTCTATGAATTCAGAACAAAAGTGATTGCTCTTATCACTCTTGAGAAAATGTACCTATCATCTATGAATTTTCAAGCAATGTTTTTCCTAAATGTTTCTGGAACTGAATGTAAGTGTTTCTGCTATAATAGGAATACACATTCCTGAAAACTCCGCATTTTGAACAACTACAAATTAATTAATAGCATTTATGGGACAAAAGAGGTTGAGGCAGACAACTTTTAAAACCTATGTAACTGCATATTCAGAGCACTAACAAGAATAAAAATTAGTACCTTGACAGAGAACTTGGACAGCCCGGACAGGCAGCTCAGTGTAGCTGGAGGTGGCCTCAAGGGAAATTTAAAATGTACAAAAGCAAGTTTAACAGTACAGCTGGAAATGGAACTCTGAATAGTGAACGCCTAAGAGCCATCCAGGACCAGGGGTTGCATCTCTCTAGGGAGAGAATTCTTCAAACAGGAGCTCACTTCTAATTTCTTAAAATAGAGCTAAAAGGGTTCCTGCCTTTATAGGAGCTGAGCTGAGGCTGATTTTCTTTCTAGCTGAGGGATATAATCCTACCGCAGTTATTCTGGACCTCCTCACTTAAGCAAAACCAGACAGAAACTGACACAACTTCCATAGGATGTTATTCCCTTTTACCAACTGTGTGTAAGCTAGTGTTCTAGAAACACGTGTTTTAGTAGAACAGACTGTATTAAAAAATCAGGTATTATTATTGGGAACCTGATTAAGTTAGAGAAATCCTTAAAGTAAATCCATGACCCAGGTGGGAAGGAAAAACAGGATTTGGATTGTCACTTTTTCTTCATATATTCCCAAAAAGTCATGTGTTGCCTTTTAACACTTTGAAACTAAAAATAGTGACAGAGGTTTTGGTAAGCTTCTAAAGTGTGATACATAAAAACATCTTTTATAATAAAATTTTTAAATGAAACAACAGCAATTAAGTTTGTCTGTCAAATTTAACCAGCTGGAATGCGTTATAAGAGCTGGCAAGCATCATAGTACACAAACATCCCTCCAGATTACTGTTTCAGTAAGTTCTTACCTGAAGCACAATAGGATCAATGCAAGTAAATTTAGTTTCTTCTCTGTAGAGATACTCAATGGAACACTTCAACAGAAGAATTTTGGGGTTTTTAATAGAAGAATTCATCTAAAAAATAAATGAACAGTTTGTTAAAACTTTGAAGTTTGCACCTTATAGTCCTTTAATCACAACTTTAAATTCACACTGTTCATAATTCCTCTTAAATAGATGATCTCATTATATTCATATTAAAATATTCTCATTTAGCTCTTTTGTGGTATTCTCTTACTTTTTTTCAAAGCAAATTATTAGTTTAGGGCTATGCAAAATTCTTCAAAAATTGGCTTCTTTTCTACTAATGCTATTTTACCTAATCTTCTATACTCTTAACTATATTTTTTTAACTTTTTTTTTTTTTTAATTTCTAATGTTGCAAGAAAAGCTATCCAGCCCTGGGTAGGGCAGAGAGGGGCTTAAAGACAGTCTACTCCACAAACTCCCACAGATCAGCAACTCTGAAGGCAGAATTTAACTTTTCTGAAATTCAAGAAGGGTAGATGAGGGAGAAAAGATTTAAAACACCTGCTGAATATATTTTTAATGGAATAAATTTCCAAGCAGTCGTAAATTTGCAAGCCAAATTGGGTAATAAGAAGTTAAAACAGAAAACCTTTAAAGCATATCCTGAAGCAGTGACTCAAACAATATATCCTAACCACGCAACTAAAGCCACAAGCAGAACAGCCAGGTCCTACAATCGAAGTTTTCGACTGACCAAGCTTATCAGGGCCAAACCAGTAAATGGTTCTGAAAACAGTGATTCATCAACTGGGAAACTACATTCAGAGCTCTTTTAGCAACTACAAATTAAAGACTACCTCTAAATATGGTCAGTGGAGCAAGACAGTCATTCGTGCATATGTGTCTACCACATACACATAACAGTTTTTAATTCCGGAGATGAGCACAACATACATACCTCTGAATTCAACAAAGACCATTTAATTTGATTTAAAGTACTACTTTGGGGACTTCCCTGGTGGTCCAGTGGTAAAGAATCCACCTTGCAATACAGGGGACTTGATCCCTGGTCAGGAAACTAAGATACCACGTGCCGCAGGGCAACTAAGCCCGCGTGCCACAACTACTGAGTTTGCCACCAAAACTACTGAGTTTGTCGCCTCAACTAGAGCCCGTGTGCTGCAAACTACAGAGCCCATGTGCTCTGGAGCCCACGCACCACAACTAGAGAAGAGAAAACCCGCATGACACAACAAAGATCCCGTGTGCTGCAACTAAGACCTGACACAGCCAAAAACTTAAAAAAAAAACTTTTTTAAAAATATAAATAAAATAAAAAATAAATAAATCTTTAAAAAAATAAAGTACTACTTTGATGGCATAAAATGTTTTCATAAGACTATGTAGACATATGAACTCTGGATCATTGCTATAATATCAAATCCAAACATACTTTTATTTCTCTTTGGTCACTAACAACTTTCAGGAGGCTTAATGACTTACAAAAAAAAATTATTAGACTCTGCTTAGAAAAGAGTGAAAACAGGACTGCAGTTTCTCCATCTAGTTGTTCAGGCTTGAGATCTGCCTGAGCTCTCACTGTAACCAAATCAGTATCCTCAGAGGTGGGGCCAGGGTGTCTCTATGTTTAATAAGTTCCCTTAGTGATTCTGAAGCACAGCAAGGTTTGAGAACACTGTTACAGGTCAATGGTTTCTCAAAATGTGAGAACCAATAAATGACACTGGAAACTCCCAGAGTGCTTCCATTAAAAGCAGTCCCAGCCGAATGTGAATTGGTGCAGCCACTATGCAAAACAGTATGGAGGTTCCTTAAAAAACTAAAAACAGAGTTACCACATGATCCGCAATCCCACTCCTGAGGATACATCCAGAGAAAACTCTAATTTGAAAAGATACATGCACACCAATGTTCATGGCAGCACTATTTACAATAGCCAAGACACGGAAGCAACCTAAACGTCTATTGACAGATGAATGGATAAAGAAAATGTGGTACATATATACACAATGGAATACTACTCAGCCATAAAAAGGAATGAAATAATGCTATTTGCAACAACAAGGATGGATCTAGAGATTACCATACTAAGTGAAGTCAGACAGAGAAAGACAAATATTACATAATATCACTTGTATGTGGAATCTAAAATATGACACAAATGAACTTATATACAAAACAGAAACAGACTCACAGACATAGAAAACAAACTTATGGTTACCAAAGGGGAAAGTAGTGCAGGGAGGGATAAATTGGGAGTTTGGGAATGGTAGATGCAAGCCACTGTGTATAAAATAAATAAACAACAAGGTCCTATTGTACAGCACAGGGAACTATATTCAATATCCTGTAATAAACTATAATGGAAAAGAATATGAAAAAATATATATATATGTGTATAAAAAACTGAATCACTTTGCTGTACACTGGAAACTAACATAACATTGTAAATTAACTATACTTCCTTAAAAAAAATTTTTTAAGTAGTCCCACCCTTCCCCTACCCACCCCCCAATTCCCACCCCCCTAAACCTACTGAATGAGAATTTCCAGGGTTTGGACTTAGGGATCTACCTTTTTAACAAGGTCCACAGGTGATCCTGATGCACACTACACTTTGCTAATCAGTAGCCTTCAGAATAAAGTGAGATACAAAGCCCCTGCCTGCTTCCTCCAGCCCCATCTCCTGCCATTTCCCATCTCGCACATTAGGATCTCAGAGTTTCCTTAGTCCACCAGGTTATTTCACCCTACTCTCTGTGCTAGTGCTAGAAAGAGCCTCAGGGTTGAAGGTAGAGATAAAAGGGGAGAAGGATAACAGAATTCCAGTGATAATTCTGAGCTCAGCCCTATGAGGAAGAACAAAGTTGTCAGATGGCAGGCCTCTGGAAGGACTCCAGTCTGTTAAGAGAATCCTGTCACCCTGAGATGCAGTGGGGTGAAGGGAGAAATGATACCAGTGTCCTGTCAGCCTGCTGGTTGGGAAGCCTTCTTCTGTCTGATGAGTCCCCACTGTACAAGTACCAATCATCATCAGCTCTGGGAGACTCTCCCTCAACCCCCAAAATGTCACCCCTATGGGAGACACTGCTAGTTACCCCTCAATGTCCAATCTCCTTTTCTTCCACGATTAAGGTACCCCCAGCTTGTTAGCTTGGCACATAGTCATAGTTTGCTGAACTTCACTGTTGAACTGAATCACATTACCTTTTTATGGGCAATATTCTTGGTACAAACAAACCCACTGACAACCACAGAATCAAACTTCTTTCCACCTGGGATCTAATGAAACAATTAAGAAAACAATAAAATTCAAGGATACATCCTTAGAATCCAGTCAAATGAATTCTATTATTTATTATTTATTTCCAAATAAGTACAAAAAGTTCCAGGATGCATTTCTTCCTTTCAACCAATAATTAATGGCCTCTTAGCATGATCATCAACACTCTAACATACTACCTGGTACTTGATGCCAGATGTCAATTAAGACCACTATTAAGTTACATATCATAGGCAAAAAATACAGGCAAAACTCCACTACTCTCTAAATAAAGCAATTACCCACTGCTTTTACTCAGAACAGTGACAGTAATCTGTGGGAAGAGGACTTCTCATAGATGACACATCAAGAAGAGGAAGCAAGAAAGTTTGGGTTCCCAACTCATTGCAAGCCCAACTTACTCCCCACCCCCATTCACCCCTCACTTTCTAACAGTGGCTTCTATGACCCTTAAGTGCACTGCTAACAAATAGAGCAGGCAGAAAAAACTTCCCCCTCCTCACCTAGCACCCCTCCTGGTAATGACCCTTTCAGATTACCATTAAGAGACAAATTACTATCAGGCCATCTCATCAATTCCTAGCATTAGGAAAGCATTAGCAGAGCTCACTTTTTTGATGTGGACAAACTGACGGACATCCATGTCATCATCCCGGTTCTTGACATCAGGTCGGACTGTCTGAACAACCTGGCAGACTAGTGATACAATGATGTCCCTCCAAGATGGTGACAATGACTCACTGTGGAGCAACTGCTGGAGTAGTGCCATCATGTGGTTGTGATTAGCTGAGCTACAAAAATGTTACAGGAAAGAAGTCTGCATAGTTAATACTGCCAGAGACAACAGTTTTGAAGATACAACACAGTCTACAAAGAAATAAGCACACTAATTATGGCTCACAGATGAGATCTTCTTGGTCAATTTTATTTTCTGCATATCTGCACCTTAATGATTTTTCACATAAAGAAAATCTGTGAATATCCTCAACTAAGATGACCCATTTAATTTGATTAAACTTTAACACATAAATGACAATGGGGACAGACAAGCACAATTTAGGACACTTTTTGTTTTATAAGAAATTTCACCAGAACAGGCTTTATTTCCTAAGTAATGTTAGTATTTTTGACTTTCTAAGGAAGAACTATGCACATGCCTATCAAGTCACTGAGGATTATAAAAATGGAGAATTAAAATTAAAAAGCTCACTGCCTTACAGCAACCTCTCCATGGCTTGTTTCTCTCCATTCTCCTCCCTCAGCAGCTCCAGGTTGTTATGATGCCAACCCAAAGGTGTGAAAGGCAGCTCTTTGGATTTTTCCTCAACTCGACGGTTAAATAAGGATTCTAAGTGTAAAATAAGAAATTATACTTCATTGTCACGTTTTATACCATCTACTCATAGATTTAGAAATTGCCAACTTAACGTTTTTACATTTTTTAAGGTAGCCAATTCAATTGTTGGTGTAAAAAAAGCAAGGACATGTTTAAATTCATAAATTAAAAAATGAACTCTGAGTTAGATCATCAATATCCTCAACAGACAAAATCAGAGACAGAAGTGTGAAAAGTATATTTACATAAGCAACCAGGACTCTCAAGAAAATAATTATAAATACGGCTTCTGAAAAGCAAATGAGATTTTTTTACAGTCTTTTTATTTATTTGGGGACATTAACAAAACGAGGTGGTTTATTTTTCCTATAAAACCACAAACTGAAAACTGCATTCAATAGAAGTCGGAATGCAAGCAGAACACGTGATAGTGTGGGTGCTGAACTTTAAAGAGAAAAGCTCAGCCCTGATACGTCTGAACCAGTACATGACAGTATAGAAAAGTCTACTCAGACAATCCTTTTGGTGTTTCTTTTTCAATACAGGAACAAAAGGCTTTCTTTTTAATTGGCAAAACTTTTACAAGTCAGACCTAAAAATTAACTGTAAAGAAATTAAAACATGGTAAATAACAATTTATGTAAAATTTTGTCAATGGATCAAGACCAAAAAAATAATAGATAATACTACATGCTTTGCAAAAAAAGATGCTCACTAAATGTTGAAAAATGTGATTCAATAAATGGAAAGAAAAGAGGTGAGAAATGCTTACAAAAATTGTCAAATCTTTCCCCTCTTAAAGCAAACTGAACAAACAAAAAAACTTTCAACTACACATTCCAGCAGCTTACACAGTAAAGCAAGTGTCCATGACAAGTGAAGTACAAAAACGGCACATTTCAATTATTTAAAGCCCTGGTCTATAAACATCTAGCTGAACCAGATGCTTGGAGGTGAATTTAGAAACACTGCTAAGTTATGACACCAGCTGCAAGCGGCTGCCCTTGTACCAGCTTGCCCTACCTTCTCTCTTTTATGTGAAACCCTCCCATTATCTGAGGCCTAAGCTGTAGAGTGTTATGGACCAATTAAGTAAGTGTGTCTTCACTCCACAGCAAGCTAAGTAGGGTCACGGTTAGAAAAGGCTTGTACTTTCTCTTGTCCCCAGGGAAATGATCAGCAGAATTAGTTCTTTATCTCTTTATCTCTTCTGTCCACTTGTCTTCCCAACTCCCCAGGGCAAGCAGCATCCTCAATTGGATGAGATCTGCCTGTAGGCTTTTTGATAAGCTTGAAAAAAATCACTGATGATATGTATATCAATACTTAATACTATACTCATGATATAGGGAAGCATAAGCTATTCATGCCTTTAAATGAATGAAATTTAAAATCTATTTAAAAGCTTTTAAACAACTACTTTTCAGATCAGAGACCTTCTTTCAAACCAAGTCCAAGTTTATATTTTTGGTTCTCAACAGTCTCAAAGTTACTACACATATTAAAACCTGTGTTCCCATGATACTAAAATAATCAAATACATTGTCAGTACCTAGTCTGCACCTATCAATGTGCTAAGCCCCAAGTATATCCCCATGAACAAAAGAGACCATCCCATGTATAGCTTTTGATAAAATTACCTTTGATGAAGGCGTCACTTATTGAGAGCTGTTGTCCTCCATTGTCAGAAATCAAATACTCTGCATAGCAGGGAGAGAGCAGAGAGAGGAGGAAGGAAAGGAGAAGCTTACGACTATAACATGCCAGCATAATTATACAGAAAACACACCCACACACAAAGTATTACCCATACTAAACCCATCAGTACACAGCCAAGTCACGAAAACTTTGGGCTAAAATAATGCTTTATAACTTGTTCTGCACACTTCATACTAAACTTGATAGACTTAAATTAATAACTCAACAGAACCTTGAAACAGTAATGACAGATAATATTTAACAGATCATTTTTCCCTTATCAAAACTGAACTGGTTTATGAAAACTGAGATCGTCAGTAATTTTCATGACAAGCCTAAAAAGTTACTCTTTTTCTCATGTACAACTGTATTATTTAACAAACAATGAGTTCAGATAGAGAAGCCACCTCATAATACAATATAAGGTGGGGTTTTTTAAATTTCAGAAAATAAGCTATAAAATAAATTAATACAAAACTGACAATGGCAGGGAATAAAGACATAAAACCTAAGGATTTATATTAGTTTTTAGAGTTTTAATTTTCAAAACTTCTAACCAAATAGTTGCTGAAAGATAACTTCTGAACACACTGTGAATGTGTTCTTTTAGAACTTTTAGAATAGTAAATATTTTCTTATAAGTGAAACTTACTCTTTACTTCCCCATGACCTTTTCTCTAGGTCTGTGACCAAGCACAGCTCAAATGAGGTTCTTTCTACCGTGCAAATTTAACCACAATGCATTTTAAGCCCTTTAAGGTAAAGGTGCTCCACAAAATTCTTTGCAGGTAGAATTTATAAACAAATGGGCTTCAAAAGTCAATGTGTCTATAAGCCAATATGCTCATCCTTCAAACAAGAAAGTGGAGAAAAAAATTTAGAAAGTTCAAGTGTGCCATGTCAAATACAATAAAATCAAGTATTATATGGACCAGTGAAAACAGATGTTATACTTTATTCCTATACCTCCCGCAAAGAAATTAATAATGTCTACCCCTATTTGTTCAACTAATGTAGAGGCTTTACAAGCTTTACTCTTCATACTAAATGATATTTATATATATATATATATATATATATATATATAATTCCAGAAGTGATGGATTTTCCCCATTATGAAAAAATTTCAAACATACAGAAAATCCTGTATACCCTCCACCTAGACTGAACAATTGTTAATGATTTGCCATATCTGATTTCTCTATGTGTGCTTTTTTTCCAGACCATTTGAAATTACACGTATCATGATATTTTACCACTAATATTTCAGCATGCATCTCTTAAAAATAAGGGCATTCTCCTCTATAGCCGTAGTATTTACACACTTAAGAAAACTAACAATTTCTTAATATCATTGAGTTAGTCCATATTCAAATTTATCTAACTGTTTCCAAAATGCTTTAATAAATGTTTTTTTCCCCCTCAAACCTGGATCCATTAAGGTTCATACATTACATTCTCTTTATTCTCTTTTAGTCTAAAGTAGACTTCCTACCTTTTTTTTTTCATGATATTGAATTTTGAAAGAACCCAGGCCAAATGTCCTGGTGAACATCCCACATTCTGGATTTGATGGATTGTTTCCTCATGGTGCTGTTTAAATTGCTCTTATACCCCGTTTCCCTATAAATGGGAAGTTAGGTCTACAGGTTTGCGGAAGCCACAATTTTGACTTTCTTCTCTAGGTTCTACTTGCTAACTTTAAAAGAATGGTTCAGAATCCTGCGTCCAACACAGAAGAAAATATATTTTAATTGCATAACTCTCCAAGAGCAATAATGAAAAAGTAATCAAACCAGAAGATCGCACTGTCTCAGTTTTACAAGTTTCTGAAAATGAGGGTTTTGCTTATGTAACATAAAAAACATGACCAGTTTTTTTTTTAAGTATAGCTATTTCAATCAATTTTATGAATTCAAATTTCCTCAGCCTTAAAAGCTAGCAGATGATCCCAAAGAAAAGATTTAATAAGTATTACCTTTAACTTTAATGGAAAGATAAAAAGCACCCATTCTCATTTTTATTTAAGAGAAATGAAAACCAGAAGCAGACGAAGTCTTTCACTTCCCTAACTAGGTCACTCTGACGACCTTTATTTCCTGGTAACCGGTGTTCCTTGTAATTACAGTGAAGAAAAAAATAATTTATTGTATCTCAACTTCACAAGAAAAATAGAAAAAAGAATAATTCCTGTTAGTATGCTAAAAACTAACAAGAGAGAACTGTGAAAGCCAGAAATGTTTATTAAGGGATTTATAAAGTCCTCAAATTACAGGCTCTCAAGGTTGCAAATGATCTAAGAGGTCAATCTAATAATTACCTTCTTTCTGGGGTAGGTGGGTGTGTGAGAGAGTGAGTGAGTAAGTGTGTGAGTGTGTGTGTGTGGGTGGGTGGGTGTGTGGGTGTGTGTACACATATACAATGTAATATTACTCAGCCACAAGAAAGAATAAAATCTTGCTATTTCTGAAAACATGGGTGGAACTAGAGGGTATTATGTTAGGTGAAATGAGTCAGAGAAAGACAAATTCTGTATGATTTCACTTATTTGTGTAATCTAAAAAACAAAACAAATGAACAAACAGAACAGAAAAGAAACAGAGTTATAGATACAGAGAACAAACAGGGGTTGCCAGAGGGGAGGGGGGGTGGAAGGAGAAAAGAAATAGGTAAGGAAGATTAGGGGTACAAACTTTCAGTTGCAAAATAACTAAGTCATGGGTGTAAAATATACAGGGTGGGGCATATAGTCGATAACTATGTAATATCTTTGTATGGTGACATACTGTAACTAGACTTAACTGGTGATCATTTCAAAATGTATAGAAATATGCAATCACTATGATGTGTAACAGTTGGAGGTCAAAAACAGTTGGAGGTTTGTTCAAAAACAGTTGGAGGTTTGTTCAAAAACAAACACAGAAAAAGAGATCAGATTGGTAGTTACTAGAGGAAGGGGTGGGGGAGGGGAAATTAGACGAAGGCAGTCAAAAGGTAGAAACTTCCAGTACTAGGGACGGATGTACAACACAATAAATACAATTAACACTGCTGTATGTCATATATGAAAGTTGTTAAGAGAGTAAATTCTAAGAGTTCTCATCACAAAGAAAAGAATTTTTTCTATTTCTTTAATTTTCTATCTATGTGAGATGATGGATGTTCACTAAACTTATGCTGCACACGTTAAACTTATACAGTGCTTTATGTCAATTATATCTCAGTAAAACTAGAAGGGAAAAAAAACAACAATGAGGCATTCTCTAACTCTTCATTATTTTGGACTTCACTTCCTCTTAACAGAGAGTGTTCTTTCCTGGTTAAGATTATCTTGACAGAGGTTTAAAAAAAAAAAAAAACAGTTCAATTAATATTGTATCAACTTCCCCCAATAACTGACCTAATTTTTCTTTCTTTGCATCACAATTTTAAAAATCTTTCCCAAGATATCCTTGGCATTTCCTCCAATCTTCAGGGCAGTCTGGACTTCTGCTATCCTGTCACTTTTCTAAAAGCACTGGCCCCTCTTTCAGACTGATCCTCATATGAAGGTTTCCTCTCATAATTTTTCAGAAAAAAATTTTTAAAGGTTGAGACCAGAAAGTTGCCAGAGGAGTCATGACGGGTTTTTTCAACTGCAGGTGCTGCCCCTTTAATTTTCCTTATAAATGCAGTTTGAGGTTGTACTGTAAAAACGGCATTATCGGAGCCTTCTATTCCCCTTCTTCCCCCAACATTATGAAGTTAGGTTTCCTCAAGCAAGTGCCTGACTGTGCTCAGCACTCCACCTTTTGCTATTATTAGTTGCATGATGACAGGTCACTTTCTTCATGATTTTCAAAAGTTCCTTAACTTTCCAAGAGGTGAAATCACCAGCAAGTCAAAAATGTATTTCACACTCTTCTTTCAGCACAATGAAATTGCCAACAGAAGTGTCCAGAGAACAGATACCCTCCATCATGACAGATCATCCCACCTCTGAACCACATCTGTCATTTGTATTACAAAAATCCAATATCCTCCACGTGACCACAGTCTACAGTTAATTCTCCCACAAGCGCCACGCCTGCTTCACTGTCCTTTCATACTCACCCAAATGTCTGCCATCATTTTTCCAATTTCTGCTTTGAGGATTCCCATAAAGATGTGTATCTTACTTGTGCTCAGTGCTAGTCAGGTCTCCTCTTTTCTCACACCCTCTCTAAGTTTCTATTCTTAAATAAGATATACCTTTTTATTACTATAACCCTTAACTGCCATTTTACCACATCTTGATGATAGTGGCTAATATCAACAATTATAAGAAATCTGTTGTAGAAATGTGAATTTGTTTCCAATTATTTTAGCACAGATGTTTACATTCAAAAGCTCCTCTCTTCTGATAATATTCTGAGGCTCAAAGTAGGCAGCAGCAAAGAATTAGGCAGGAATTTCAGATCTAAGTAAGGAGACAATTCAAATTTAGAGCACTAAATATTAAAAATTCAAACTACAGGTGAAATCATGGAATAAATTGCTTCATCTGTAGAATAATGATTTTTCAGTTACTGTAACATAATGAAATGCCACAGTTACTTATTACTTATGTTTTTTTCTTTTTTTTGGCCGCACAGCATGCGGGACCTTAGTTCTCTGACCAGGGATCAAACCCATGCCGCCTGCAGTGAAGTGCGGAGTCCTAACCACTGGACCACCAAGGAATTCCCAATTATGTATTTTTTATTTATTTACCTTTACTAATGCCACTTTAGAGCTAAAATTTTAATTGCCTTTTAATTATATCCAACAAAGTAAACATCATCATCCATTTTTAAGGAAAGCATTTCATTTCTATGTACTGCTATGTTAGTTTTAGTAATGGTTTACCTTATTTTTCCTTTTATACCGAATGTCTTTTGAATTATTATTCTTCAGTAGACTAAAGCCTCAAATAAGACAGCTAAAAGAATGAATTTGTTTTGTATTAAAGAAGAAACCTTTTTTATAAATATAGCATATGCACAATAAGCATTTTAAATTAGAGTAGAAAGATGTTTTGGAATGTGTGAATGTTTTTCACCAATCTAGTTCAAGCATCTGGAAAGGTTTAGTGGAATACTATGCTACTGGATAATAGCATAAGCAAATAAGCTTTAAAATATTAAATGAAGAAAGAGAAATGAATAGAGCAGAACATCCATGTTATAAATGCAAAGAAATGCCACCTTGGAAGTTGCACATTATGCTAAGGGAAAAGCAGTCAGATGTAGTTCCTTTTAAAGACTACAAGCTTTAAACTGGGTGTGGTGGTAATGAGGTAGAAAACAAGAAATAAAAGGAACCAGAACCAACCAAAAAAAAAACAAAACATGTGGGGGAAGAGGTGTGGGGAAAATGAGAAGGGGTGGACCAAAACCCACACCAAATCCCCTCAGCCATAGGGGTCAGAGGAAGCCAGAAGGCCAAGCTGGCTTGAGATCTCTCCAGCCTGTGTTTGGATTGCAGATGGTGACTACCTCCTACCTTTTTGGTCAGCAGGGTGAGGGGGCACATGTGGGTACTTGGAGGGCTTCTTGATATGGAAGTTCACGTTGTCCAGCTCCACGTTCAGGCTGATAGAAGCGGCTGAGTCACTGTCCACTGTGGACTGGAAACTGCTTACTGATGTGCGCTTGCTAGGACTGGCAGAATCTTTTAGTGTTGGGGAGGGGAAAGAAATATAGGGAGAGGAGGGGAGTAAAAATGGGTTTCATCAGGGTATTGGAGGAAAGGAGAAAAATGGTTTTTTTAATATACAAGCCCAATGTGCAATACCAAAATGGATACAGTATTTTCATGTACTTCTGTGTAGACTTAATAAAATTTGAGCAAGTTAAATAGAAAATGAATGTTTAAAATGAAGAAATATGTTGGAGGTTCTGCAGAGAGAAGGTCTGATATCATAGTGAAGAGGTGAGAAAGTTGTCTACTGCAATATTAGCTCAGAGTTATTTTTAAGCTGCTGCAAACTAAAGACTACAGCGAAATCTGAAAACACCAGTAGCCTAACAAGTTGGTTTCCTAAGAAAATACTGTATCTAGGACAAGGATTGCTATCAGATGTTGTTACATTTAGTTGGAGCCATAAATCTTAAAAGTAGGACTGCTTCAACTACATAAACAAAACACTCATTTTATCATACATACACAGTAATGATTCATAAAAACTAAAATGTCAGAAAGTGAAACTCACTGGTCAAATTATCGTCACCTTCTTCAGCTATCTGCTCTGTGTCGCTGTCATCAAACTTTATGTCTTTAAACCAGGATGGCTCAGAGTGTCCTTCCACAGAATTCACTGAGTCACTGTCCGGAGAAGGGGTCTCGGAAAATTCTGTACTCTGAAAGGGTCAAGACAAGATCCAAGCAATTGACCCTCAATGGCAACAATGTTGAGGCTGTCACACTACAAACAAATTCTAGCCCAATATTTGTACAAGGCTAACCACTAAATAAATTTATGTAAAAATAAACAAATTAATAGAAGCTAAGTTGTAAACCAGCATCATGCTGGCAACTCCACCCTTACAATTATAATATTTATGAATCAGTAAGCTTAAAGGCAGCATATTATGAACAAAACATAATATACAGATTTTATAGTGTTTCATTTCATCTTTTATTCCTGAGAGTAAAGACAGCTTAGAATTTATCCTAACCTGTGCCAACATCCTGGAAAACAACTGTTAGATTTTAACACATAACACCACACTAGTGTTCTGGGTCATTTGTCCTTTCTAACCATTGATTTTTCAATTTTAGTTCACAAAGGTGTTACTGAATATTATTTCTATCAAATTAACATAAACCAAAAGTTAAAGTATACCTTTTTTAAAAGTTCTATCTTTAAGTAATTTCCAATTTCCTAATTAAAGTAAAATAAAAACAAAACAGAAAAGAGAATATTCACCGTTTTATCATTACTGCACAGTTGAATACTGCTATAGAGTCAAAATCTATTGCAATGGTACCATTAAGTTTTTTCAATTGTTTTACTATATATACTCCCTCTTAGTCCTAAAAATACAGACACAGTAAAACTGAAAACCACTGAAGATAAATGACAAGCAACTACAATATCACAAAGCCAAGCTTAAAGAGAAGCCACACCAACTGAACAGTGTTTGATTCCAATGGGTTTTTTAATCACCACTACCTATCAAGTAAAAATGTTTAATTTTCCTCAAATAGCAGGGAAAACACGTTAGAAAAGTGTATCTTTGGGTAATTCAACTAGTTTTTATTCCCACTGATGAAGAAGACTTGGCAACAAAGCTCACTATGCTCTCATTAGCGGTACCACTGAACACTACCTGCAGCGGTCTGTACAGCGCATACTCATCCCTGAAGAGCTGGTCGTGATGACTGACACAATCCAGCCAACGTCCATCCACCATTGCCTGTCCAATTGCTATAGCTTGTGCCCTGAATCAAGACCAAGAAAAAAGAAAACTTTTAAAAGTCAGTCAGAATAATTTTACAAGTACAAGATGAGACACAAACCGAATTTTTTTTCCATTCTAATCAGAGTTGGAATTTCAAATGGTCCTTGGATAGGTGAGGGATAAAACAAGAGAGACTTGAAGCTAAATTAAAAGATCTTCCCATGTACCATAGTAAAGGAGAACCAGTCCCAAGAAAACCTAATTTCAATTACACAAACATTTACAAGTACTCAGTGCATGCATACCCCTGTACTTACTAGGAGTAAAAAGTGTTGAGAATAGCATGGCTCCTGTCCTCAAGGAGCTTACAGTCTTTGATGAGAAGACAATACCAAATATTATAAATATAGATATAAAATGTATATCTATATATATACATGAAATAGACACTTATTAACACGTTACATTTATATGGCAATGTACCAAACACATTAGCCCATATTATTTCATTCTCACAGCTTCTTCATAGGATCACATATTGTCCTCATATTAGAGCTGAGAGGTCAAGTCTCTAAGAGATTGAATAACTTGACGAAGGGCACAAAACTAGAAAGAGATACAACCCAAACTGGAACCCAGGGCTTCACTGCTTACAGCTGTTTCTTCTCTTCCTACATACTTGTTTCTTCTAAGCAAGCAGAAAAGCCAGGTGATGCATTACCCTGAAAGGCAACAAGACCTGTCTGTCTCTTTCTCACAAATGATTTGTGAGGCAGGCTAGGACACTCCAGGTGTGGTTAATGGACCCAATTCTCAAGACAGGTTGAAAGTTCAGATTAGGGAGCAGTAGTTGGAGAATCTACTGTGGCCTTAGGATCTAGCTGCATTCTCCAATCCGGCTTAACTAGAGAGCTCTGGGCTTTGGGAATTAACTGCACATTTCTGCTTTTCATAAATAAGGTGAACTGTGACCCCATTTGGCTCCTCGCATCTATTCTCTACTCATTACAACTCAGAAGGGAGGAGGGTTGAGAATTAGCACCCCAAACACCAAATGCAGAAAACAAGCAGCATCCCACTCACAAAGAAATTTGCTCCCTTTATATCTACATATGTCATTAAAAATAAATTCATAAATAATATCAAAAAGTCTTTCTTAAGCTCCATTACCTCGTAGTAATGTGTCCATTTCGGATTAACCAGTTGACTAACTCCTTTCCTACAATGCAGTTGGGATGAGTTCTCAGCCAGTAGCGGTGATCCTGAAATTCCATTCCGCTACTGTGATGGCAGATTTTTTTCCACAGGTCTTTTAACTGAACACTGTCCTGAAATCACATTATGAGGAAGTAATTACTCCTGAGAAGGATGCTATATACCTTTTCAGACTGCTTCTTGTGATTTTTAGATGCATAAAAGGAAACTCAATTCAGATTTTTTTGTCATAGCTAAGTTACATGATTTAATAGAAATGACACATGCATGGGGAACAGCTTGAACTCAGCTCATCTAATTGCAAACACAACTTTTTCTCTTGAGAAAAAAAAACTATCCCAAATAATTTTTTTTCAGTCAATGGCACATACTATCAAGTCTCCTGATTATCTAAACACAGAATGTCACACCACTCTTTGGAGACAGAACAAAAGAGAAGGCGGGAACAGTGAATCACATTAATCTAAAGTAACTTGCTGTAGCTTTTATCCCACCAGATTCTTACCATTCTCACATTTACCCAACTGCCAGGTGAATTTCCTAGAGAAAGGCCATCAGGGAACTACTCCCTGCTCAAAAAAACCTCAACACTGTTCAGCACCTACAGGTTCAAATCTAAAACTTATAGAAACTGAATTCACCACCTTCCACCAAGTAGCCCCAAATAACTTTCCATTCTCATTGCCCACAGAATTGAACTAAATATCCCTCCCAACATCTCCCAATTAACAGACCTCACTTCAGTCCACAAAAAATGCCATGCTTATTCTCATCTCTATACCTTCTGAATTATAAACCTGAGGACAGAAGCCATATCTTCCATTTCTTTGAGTCACTCTTATGATTGAACACAGTATTTTACAAAGATAAATTCAATAAACAACTGATTACTACCTACTTAAACATATAATATTAAATGTATGAAAAGTATTCCATGTGTATAAGAAACATGTTCCAAAGTTTAAACAGCGATCTGGGACCTAACTCAAAGTTAAGCTCTAGTATTATGTAGGCATCTGAATTCTGATTTTGCCAGATGAAAGCAGTCAAGGAAATATTAATGTAGCATATGAGCACGGAGTGCTTGACCAATTTCAGGTCATCCTAATAAAAACTTAATCAAATTATTTCCTCTGTTTAATTTATATGATGACTGGCTATTTCATTTGTATTTGTCTTTTAAAAAAAATTAGTGAGATAAACATTCTCTATACTCAAAAGTTGCAATGGGTCAAAGATACTAGACCGGTACCAGAAGAATTTTGCGTTCATCCTCAGTGGTCTCTGTCCTAACATATGTTCGGTTAGCCTGGGGACTGACAGATGTCTCATATGATGGTACCATGGGAGACCCAGATCGATCCAGTGACAGATTAGTAATGCTGGCTGATCTGGAAATAAAAACAGAAAGTGAAAACACAGTTGTAAGTTCTTCATAAATAAACAGGATTACAATGAAAGTTCATTTTTAAATAAATGGTTACTTGCCAATGTTAAGGGCACTTTTAAAAGTAGTTATGATGGTTATGTATGATACTATCATTGGGGAAGCTGGGACAAGAGTATCCAGAAATTCTCTGCACTATTATTTCCAACTTCTATGTTAGTCTGTAATTACTTCAAATTAAGTTTAAAAGAAAGTCATTATGGACCTAAGTGTCCATCGACAGATGAATGGATAAAGATGTGACACATATATACAATGGAATATTACTCAGCCATAAAAAGAAACGAAATTGAGTTATTTGTAGTGAGGTGGATGGACCTAGAGTCTGTCATACGGAGTGAAGTAAGTCAGAAAGAGAAAAACAAATACCGTATGCTAACACATATATATGGAATCTTAAAAAAAAAAAAAAGGTTCTGAAGAACCTAGGGGCAGGACAGGAATAAAGACACAGACATAGAGGATGGACTTGAGGACACGAGGAGGGGGAAGGGTAAGCTGGGACAAAGGGAGAGAGTGGCATGGACATATATACACTACCAAATGTAAATAGATAGCTAGTGGGAAGGAGCTGCATAGCACAGGGAGATCAGCTCAGTGCTTTGTGACCACCTAGAGGGGTGGGATAAGGAGGGTGGGAGGGAGACGCAAGAGGGAGGAGACATGGGGATATATGTATATGTACAGCTGATGCACTTTGTTATAAAGTAGAAACTAACACACCATTGTAAAGCAATTATATCCCAATAAAGATGCTTTTAAAAAAGTCATTATGAAAAGACTACAGGAAAAAAATTATAGATGTAGTTCATACAGCAGTAATATCTCAAAGGAAATAAATACAAACTCTTCTTAAAATGCTGAAAATTAGGGTGTTTTCTTTTTTTTAATTGACGAATACAAAGCATCAGTCTAAATGCAGAAAAAATCTTTCAGATCAGGCATGGGAAATTATGGCCCACAATCCAAAAAGTTTTTGCATAACCACTGAACTAATGAGTTTTTTTTTAGTCGAACATCTATAATATTCTGATGACAAGAAACACACTAATTTTGAACCCCAACTCAGCAAAATCATCCCACGAAAAAGAATTCCTTTCTTCTCATTAGTAGACCTATGTTAAAAATATTGTCCTCAATTATTATTATATTTTGAATTTGATCAATAGAAAAGGTAGTGAAAATTTATTTCCTCTCTTGGTATATAAGTACTTACAAAATATCCTTTTTTTTTTTAACACAGGAAAAAATTGTACTTCTAAAGTTTACAGTCAGTCATTAGGTAAGTGTAATATCAATAAGTTACCAGCTAAGTGACTTGCAAATGAAATATCAATAGCAGCAAGCAAGCTTTTACTTATAAATTTTAACTAGAAATTTAGTTAGCTTCTACACAGAAAAAATGAAACCCAATTTTAGCTTCTATATAAAGGATAAAAGGCAGAAGCATCTACAATGTGTTCAAGTCCCTCTCAGGATGTATTTTCCCTCATTTGGTCTCACAGAATCCTATTGAATAGGTACAACTAGATCCATTCTACAGATAAAGAAATCAAGCGTCAGAGATTAAGGAATTTGTCTAACTCAGCTAATAAATAACAGGACTGCCATTCAAACCAGGTCTCAATTGAATGTTCTCTTAGCATAAAGATACTCATAAAATAATTTAAGAAATTATTCACAGGTCTGTAACAGGTTTAGGCAAAAAATCATTCTTAATAAGAAACCCTGATATCAAATAAATATAGTCTATAAACAAGATTTTTTAAATAATCAGTTCTTCATGGGGTTTCTTTCCTCTTTTTTTTT
This sequence comes from Mesoplodon densirostris, assembly GCF_025265405.1. NCBI lineage: Eukaryota > Metazoa > Chordata > Mammalia > Artiodactyla > Ziphiidae > Mesoplodon > Mesoplodon densirostris. The sequence continues at coordinate 28,916,027 of NC_082668.1, forward strand.
CTTCTTCATGACTTGGCATATTCTTTTAGTGAAAAGTTGCCACTATGTCTTATTCAACCAATTAAAGTCTCTTGTCCAATATGTGCTTTATCCATGCATTCTTCTTCTCTAAAAGTCCATCATCCCTACACATATTCTGATATAGTGGCAACGAAAGTAAAAGAAAATTAGTCAATTTTGTTGTCAAATATTCAAATAAGTAGCTTAGTGGTAAGAATACTAGCTAAAATTTTATTTAGAGACAGTACTCACTGACTAAATTACATCTTTCCTAAAGACATATATCAATATTAGCACTAATTCAAAACACATAGAGATATACTGTAAACTAGCACAGCTATCTCTACATTTGTATATGTGCCAACAGGAATCTTGGAATTTGTCCCATCTTTTAAAAAACTGCCTTGACTTCACATTCTTCTAGTGCATTCCCCTGCTTCAGTATAACAAAACTCGTCTCCAATTCTTCCACTCTCGCCAGAACCCCAAACAACCCACTGAAATTGCCTATACCAATGTTATTGTTAAATCCCATAATCAGTTTTTACTCCTCATCTCATCTGATGTATCAGCAGGATAACTCCCTCTTCCCTGAAATACAATACTTTCTTCACTTGGCTACTAAGACAACACACTCTCCTGACTCCCTTTCACCTTATCACTAGTCTCTCCTTCTCAGTCTCCTTTTCTGGTTTCTCTTCATTTCCCCAGTCTCAGTCTCTGGTCCTTTCTTCCTCACTTTCCACACTCACTCTTTTGATGATCTCCACACAGGTTCATGGTTTTAAATACCATCCACATGATAACAACACCCAAGTTTATATCTCCGACTTGTACCTCTCTCCTGAACTCTAGATGTATACATCCAACTATTTGATATCTCGGTAGGTGAGTGGATAAATATAACTGTGGTACTTCCAGACAATGGAATATTCTTCAATGCTAATAAGAAATGAGTTATCGAGCCATAAAAACACAAGAAAGAAACTAAAATGCACATTACTAAGTGAAAGGAATCAACCTGATAAGATTATATACTGTATGACTCCAACTATATAACATTCTGGAAAAGGCAAAACTATGAAGACAGTAAAAAGATCAGTGGTTGCCATGGGTTGAGGCAGGGAGGGAGGGATCAATAAGCGGAGCACAGAGGATTTTTAAAACACTGAAACTATTCTGTACTTTCCTATAATGGTGAATATATGTCATTATATATTTGTTTAAACCCACAAAACGTACAACACCAAGAGTGAACCCTAATGTAAGCTACAGACTTGGGTGATAATGCTGTGTCATTGTAGGTTCGTCAGCGTTAACAACATGCCTCTCTAGTGTGAGATGGTTATAGTGAGGTAGGCTGTGGGGAGCAAGGGGATATGGGAACTCTCTGTACTTTCCGGTCAATCCTGTTGTGAACCTAAAACTGCTCTACAAAGTGACGTTTATAAATTTTTTTTTAAGTAAAGGATGATGATGTCTGCAACTTACTCTCAAATAGTCTAGAAAAAAAAAGTAACAAAGCAAATGGGCAAAATGTAAATTAGTGAACCTTAATGAAGAATATATGAAAACTTATTTAACTCTATTACTTGCAACTTTTTTGCAAGTATAAAATATTTTCAAAATAAGTAAAAAATGAAACTTGCCAACGGCTTCCCATCTCACTCATTAAATGACAAAGTCCTTACAATGAATTGTGAGAAGGTTCTACTCCTGGCACACAGGACTCTGTTATTCCCTGCCAGGCATGTTCCCTCTCAGGAATTAGTGATTCCCCGTTTGTTTGGTAAATTCTTCTACAAAATTTCCACATGGCTTACTCCCTCACTTCCTCAAGTCTTTGCTTAAACATCACCATCTCTGTGAGGTCTTCACTGACCACACTATTCAAAATTCCAACCTTGGGACTTCCCTGGTGGTCCAATGGTTAAGATGTCACCTTCCAATGCCGGGGCGGGGGGTGGGGCGGGCAGGGAAAGGGGGGGTTGACCCCTGGTTGAGGAGCTAAGATCCCACACACCTCGCCACCAAAAATCCGAAACATAAAACAGAAGCAATATTGTAACAAATTCAAAGACTTTAAAAATGGTCCACATCAAAAAAAATCTAAAAAAAAACCACCAAAATTCCAACCTCCTCCCCTATTCCTTATGCTTTCATATGCTTTAAATTTTTGTTTATTTGATTCACTGTTATACAAGCACCTAGTTCATAGGTACTTATTAATTACTTGTTGAAAGAATAAATTGAAAGTATGTTAAACCATGGTGAGTCAGATATCTAGTTCTTCAGGTTTATAACCACTTACCAATTGATTTTGTAATGACAGTATTTTTGGCAGGGAGGTGTAGATGTTAGTAACACTCTATTAAGTTGAAAAGGAGAAGGAAGTGTGCAGGTATAGAACAGTTATGGGCTATCACTTCAAGGAATTTGGCTAAGAAAATAAATTGAGACTACAGATAACTAGAGGTAAAACACAAAGGAGGGGTTTTGTTTGTTTGTTTGTTTTTAATAGGTAAGACATGAGTTTGTTTAAATGCAGACAGTAAGGAGTCAGCAGAGAGAAGTGAAAGATAAGGAACACGAATAGCGTAACTAATAAAAACTAGTAAGGGATGAGAACCAGAACACAAGTGGAGAACCAGAAGTGAAGAGAAGAAGGATGAGCTGCAACTGTGATCAAGTTGGTAAGTGATGTTAAGAGTTGAGGACATCCTCGTGTTATCTCCCCTCTTTGCTGTGTAACTGAAAGAAAGGTCACCTGTTAAACGTGAAGAAGGTTCCAAGTTCTGAAGCCAATAGAGAATAGTAGAAAACGGCCACTGAGAGAATGCAAGTGACAGCTAACTAGCAAAAAGGAAACGATAGTTTAGCTCAGCTTTTAGAGCTAAGAAAGTGTGTAACAATCGATCCCCTCCATTTTATGTCTGTTCTACTCATTACTATAAAAAAGAAAAACCAGGGACTTCCTTGGTGGCACAGTGGTTGGGAACCCACCTGCCAAAGCAGGAGACACGGGTTCGAGCGCTGGTCCGGGAGGATCCCACATGCCGCGGTGCAGCTAAGCCCGTGCGCCACAACTACTGAGCCTGTGCTCCAGAGTCCGCGAGCCACAATCACTGAAGCCCACGTGCCTAGAGCCCCGGCTCCGCGACAAGAGAAACCACCACAATGAGAAGCCCGTACACTGCAACGAAAAGTAGCCCCCGCTCGCCGCAACTAGAGAAAGCCTGCACGCAGCAATGAAGACCCAATGCAGCCAAAAATAAATAAATAAATAAATAAATTTTAAAAAAGAAAAAAAAAAGAAAAACCAGACACAGAACAGTGTTTTCATTTGGCAGTTTACCTATTTCGAGCAGGAGATTTCCCAGCGTCCTCTTGAACAGATACAAGTCTTGTTGAAAGAGCAGTATTTGAGGAGTCTGGATGAATCAAACTATAAAGAAAATAAGAAAATACTGAGATGATTTAAGAGAGTTATAGGCAAATCCAATTTCAATAAAATGCTTTAACATTTAAAAGCAGGTTGTTTTTCTGCAATAATGAGCTTATGGGTCATTTTTGTTTTTCTTCTTTTAGTTGAAGTGGAAATAGGATGGGTTTTGTCTTAAGGATATCAAATACCAAAAGAGCGAGCAATAAAGAGAGTTTATTAAGTATAATGGGTGTCAATAAAATAATAAAATTGGCTGGATGAGTGACTTGTAGAACTCCTTCTCACATCACATATACAAAATTGAAGTGCTCTGACGGGGGCCGGAATCCTGAGTTCAAATATTTTATTCTCAGTCCCCATAACTAGGTGGAATGGCACTGCAGTCACACAAACCTAGGTCTAAGTGCAGGCTCTACCTCTTACTAGTTGTGTGACCCTGGGCACGTTACTTAATCTCGCTGAACTTCAGCACCCACATCTGTCAAAAGGAGAAAGTAGTGCCTACCACAGAGAAATGATGGCTAAAAGAGAATGAACATTAAACTATTAGCACAGAACCTAAAGTTATTCTGCCTTTGACATCTATCCGGCATCTCCCAGGAAGCTTTCAACCCTGGTTTGTTTTATTAAATCACTCTTGCCAATTCTGGGCTCACACAACAGGGCCAGGCATCCACATGGCATTGCTTACTGAAGTAAGAAATGAAGAATCCCTCTCCTTTCTTTCTTGTTCATTAAATGCAGAGTCAATCTTTAAAACTTATAAAATATATGTAAGGTATAAAGAATCATGATGCCACAAACACCAATGCACCCATGGAGCAATTTAAGAAAAAGAACATTACCACCGACTTTGAAGTGCTTGTTCCCCTGACCCAATCCCATTCCCTTCCCTGCCCTCAATGAAACTACTGTTGTAAATTTTATATTTATCATTCTCCTCCTTTTCTTTATAAGTTTACCATGTTTGTATCCCTAGATAGTGTATTCATTTGTATATTTTTGAACTTTCTATAAATAATCACTGGCTATATCATATGTGACTTTCTTTTCTCCTCCACATTATATCCCCGAGATTCATACATGTTGAATGTAGGTATAATTCATTCATTTTTTACTTTTGTCTAAATTCATTGGTTACCTATTAATTCCTCACTCCATTAAGAGGTAACTGAGAAAATAACAGAAAGATGCTAGTTAAAATTTCAAGCACTCTGACATGGCCGTATTTGGTATGACGCATGAGAAAATTATTTAGCTAACGAAAAACAACCAGAAACTGATGAATCTAGGATTCTAATTCAAACAGTTCCAGGTAAAGAAAGAGTAACATCCTCCACAACCAGACAGTGTAGCATATTTAGACATATGAAAAAAGATGAAATGTTCCTCAGGAAGGGAAAAAATCTAATTTCATTTGCAAATATTATGAACACAAATCTTATGAGCATCCTCCTTCTCAAAGAAGGCTACATTAGAAATTACTAATGGAAATAACTTCTGTTGTTTATTCAACAAATATTATCAGGATCATATATAGGCCATACACTGTTCTTGGTGCCAGGTGTAGAAGAGCAAACAAGAAAAAGTCTCTCCTCCTCTTGTGGAGCTAACATTCTAATTAGTCAACATTATCACTATCCATAAACATCTTCTGTGATCCTTCCTAAGGCAAGCTGAGAAAAAAGGAGAAAAAGGTGTATTTTCAGGAAACAATTCAAAGAGGTTAAATGTTAACTTAAAGCACCCTTAGGTCACAAGACTATCAGTATTTATCAAATATAAATAAAATTACATGTAAGTGACAGTACCTTTGCCAGGCAAAATCATCCTCTAAAAATATGTTGCGGCTGGCTTTTCTACTCCCTACAGGTGTTCGGGGTTCACTCGGATCAAGTACAGACACAGAGGAAGCAGAATCTGAAAGAGCGTTCAAGTCTTCACCAATGGAATTACTGTCTGTGGAATGAGCATAACTTAAGGCTATTTTTCTACAGTATGTACAGGCTCGGAGGTCCCCTAGGAGGAAAAAAAAAAGAAAATTAAGTAAAAGATAACTAATATATTACTTACCAGAACATATTAAACCCTTGGGTTACTAGTTAATCTAATAACAGGAACCATCCTCAAGTAAAGACTACCAAAAAAGACATCTTTTAAAAGTGAAGTAACTTTGTTAGCTCTGTTATCTATTTTAAAAACCATCATTATGCAAAATCCATCCAGGTATCCAAATTACCTCAAATATTTATAACAAGAAAATATGACTCAAGGTACTAGAAAACTCTGCTGAAAGAATATTCTTCAAGGTTCTAAAGTGAAGTAAGGGATCTATCAGAGACAGGAGGTTCAAGAAAAAAATTTTTTTTAATTGAGTACATAAACCAACACAAATAGAAGTAACACTTTTTCCCTAAATAACAAGTAAGGAGGAAAATGTTATTTAGCTATCTATATGAAGCCATGAAGAGTGGCCTCCACAAGGGGGCACAGTTTTAAAAACAAACTAACAAAATTGGCTTACAAGCAATATGAAATATAGGGGGGGAAGTATAAAGGAAATTCTTATAGTGAAAGTAAGGGTGGAAATGAAATATTCTTGGGAAGACAAACAATAAGGCTATTTAATAATTTTAAATGCATTTTTTTTCAGGATGCAGTCCTACCCAAATGTAAGTTTTCATTTCTACCCTCTTTTTCTGTAACAATTTTTTGTGTGATTCTATAGCAATTTAGTGTACTAAAAAAGCAGGCAAGATAATTAAACTTTACTAATAACATGTTACGTAACAATTCTACCTTAATTCTTTTTACCATTAACATTAGAGAACTGAAGTGACATGAACAAAAGACTTCTGAAAGTCAACTGTACTGTGTTTTTACCATAATTACTACCAAGTACAATAAAGGGTCTTTTATTTTTCATTTTAAGACAACTATTACATAGCACTCAGTTTTATTAAATTATGCATGTATTTTAAGCAAAATTAAATATCACTTGTTGTGTTACTCATTTCTAACACCATGATTCAACAGATGAATCTAAAGAACGATATCTCCAATCAAGAGCCCCCCCAAAAAAATTGAATTCCAGTCCAGGATAAATGAGAATGCTAAGACATACTACCACCGGCTGACCAAAGCAGAACTGTAGTAAGGAGATGAAACTACTTCCTGCAGAAAGGTCCTTAAGTTGCCATAACAAAGGCTTGGTTCTTACACTGTAAAGGAACTCTCCCTTCATCGTTCAGCTCTTTGAATGAAAATGATCAGATCAATAAAGGGAGCCAACCCAGACCAGAAAAGTTTTCATTTCCTGAAGAATCCTCACCAGCAAGGGCCTACTGAACGCATGCCTAAATTAAAGGATGTGGTAAAAAGGTTGATGAGACACAGCCCTGCCATCAAAGAACTCAGTCCACTGGGGACAAGAGACACATATAATCAGAAAGTTGCATGGCAGATACAGAGATAGCACTGCTACACCACTATAACTTAACATTCATTGATCTGTTTCTATGTGCCTAGGTATTCTAGATATTTATTCGCAGCCTGGATACATAATTGTGCCCAGAATTCATTGTCCCATCTGCAATGGTTAATTTTATGTGTCAACTTGGCAAGACTGATTATTTGGTCCAACAATAGTCTAGTTGTTACTGTGAAGGTTTTTTTTTTAAGATATGATTAATATTTACCATCTGTTGACTTTAACCAGATTACCCTCCATAATATGGATGGATCTCATCCAATCATTTGAAGGCCTTATGATCAAAGACTGAGGATTCTTAAAAAAAGAAAAAAATTCTGTCTCAAGTCTTATTTATTTATTTATTTTTGGCTGCGTTGGGTCTTCGTTGCTGCGCGCGGGCTTTCTCTAGTTGCTGCGAGAGGGGGCTACTCTTCGTTGCAGCGCGCGGGCTTCTCATTGCAGTGGCTTCTCTTGTTGCGGAGCACAGGCTCTAGGCGCGCGGGCTTCAGTAGTTGTGGCTCGCAGGCTCTAGAGCATAGGCTCAGTAGTTGTGGCGCACGGGCTTAGTTGCTCCATGGCATGTGGGACCTTCCCGGACCAGGGATCAAACCCATGTCCCCTGAATTGGCAGGCGGATTCTTAACCACTGCGCCCCAGGGAAGCTTTGTTTCGAGTCTTTAAGACAGAAATTCTGCTTGAGTTTCCAGCCCGCTGGCCTATCCTAAGAATTTCAGACTTGCCAGCTCCCTTAACCACTTGAGCCAATTCCTTAAAATAAATCTTTCTTTCTATATAAATGTGTGTGTGCTGGGGGGGGGGGTGGGGAAGGGCGTAAATACCCTATTAGTTCTGTTTCTCTGGAGAACCCTAATACAAATTTTGGTACCAAGAGAAGTTCTAGAGCAACAAAATCTTAAGGTTGAATTTTCTGAATTGGTTTTTGGGTTTCTGGAATTGGTTCTCTAATTAGATTTAAAGGCAATAAGGACTCTATTCCCAGTAGTAAAGAGAATGCTGATAGTCCACGGTGTGATGGGGCAACAGAGTCACGTAAAGTATCACCTATGTATACTCCTAATCAAATACTTCTAAGAGGCAAAGACCTGATTTACCATGTACTGCACATCTTAGAACATTTCTGTCAAACTAATGAGTATGAGATTAGCTGCTCCTACTTGCACTGGACAAAAAGGGAAAAGAATGACATCAGGAATTCAGATTCCCAGCTCAAGAACTGTACAATGTACCTGAAAGTGTCTATGTCTTCCCTGAAAGAAACCATATACAGCTGCAGAGCTGAGATTGCTGAAAATCAAACCAAGAGTCTCATCATGCAAGTAACTGAACCACAACACACACTGAATCACTTACCCTTACAGTGTGTCTATTAAAGTTAGCGCATTGATTAGAAAGGAATGAGATCCTGAAAACTGGAAGGGGATATTTGGGGAAGCTCGGAACACTGAACTGCCAACTTCTACTTAGTCTTCTTTGCGAGTAGAAGTAGCATTTCCACCCTGTCTGAGATTAACCCTGCTTTGCCTGAGAAATTCACAACAGCCTCCCATGAGTTAGCTGCCTTGCAAGACCCTGCTTATTCTCCTCAGGACCCACTCCCACTACCCTCTTTGCTTCTAGGCCTATAATAAGACTCAGGTCCCCTGAAAGGAGAGTTATAAAGTGTGACCCATGAGGAAGTACACTACACTCCAAAAGAACTACATGATTTTTCCAATTTAGACAAAAAGAAACCCAGGGAATACGTGTGGGAATGGCTACCAAGGGTATAGAATAATACTGGAAAGAACATAAAGTCAGATCAAACTGGATCTACTGATATGGACCCACTAAGCAGAGATTCTGGATTTAATGTTATAGCTCAAGGTGTTCAAAGGGGCTCTAACAGTCTGGTTAATTGGTTGGTTGGCTAAAACATGGACCAAAAGTGTCCTATACTAAATGAAGTTGAAATGCCAGAATTACCCTGGAATGCTATAAAGGAAGGTATCCAAAACCTTAGGGAGACTGTTAAGAGCAGATTTACCAAGTAAGATCTGCTCACTTGCCCCAGAAGGATCCAGGGGACATACCTTTCACCATGACTATGAGAAAAAAAATTTGTGAGGGGAGCCCCAGCATCCCTGGAGAGCTTTGCAGTCACCCATTATAGTGGGAACTGCTGGTGCTGAACTGGGAAATCTAAATGCACTGGTGACCACTGGATCCCAGGTTGGCAGGGGCAGAGTGGTGGCACTTAATCGCCAAAGACAAGGTAGGCATGTTACTAGAACAGACGTCAGAGTCAAAGCTGTAAGCAGAATAGTGTAACATATACAGAGATCTATGACACATCTGATCATGGTGTTCCTAAAAGTCAATGGGCAGTCTTCTAAATTCTTACTGGATTTGTATAAGAAAAAGAGTTCTAGATCAAGTGAACAAAACTCAAACTTGAATCAAAAGGAGTCATGACCCCTCAACCCATTCTCAGACTTAAGCCATTTACAGACCCAGAATTCCTTGAATGAAGGGAGGCTGGGTCACCTTGAGGAAGGACCCCACTACACTGCCAAAAAATGTATACTGTTTATCTTCCTAAAAGGCTTCCCCAAAGGACCTACAGCCTTTCACCAGAGTGACAGTGCATTGAGAAAAAGGTAATAGTCAAACTTTTAGATGACTGGACTTTGGCACTGAATTAACACTAATTCCAAGAGGCTCAAAATGTTACTATGGTTTCAAGTCAGAGCAGAGGCTTACAGAGGTCAGGTGATCAACAGAGTTCCAGCTTCGGTCCATCTTACAGTGGGTTCAGTGAGTCCCCGAACCCATCTGTGGTTATCCCTCAGTTCTAGAATATATAACTGGAATAGACATACTCAGCAAATGACAAATCCCTACATTTGTTCCTGACCTGTGGAATGAGGGCTATTACGGTAGTTCTGGCCTCCAGAACTGTGAGACAACAAATTTCTGTTTGTCCTAAGCCACTCAGTTTGTGGTATTTTGTTAAGAAAGCCCTAGGGAATCCATACACCAACCATATTAACAAGACAGGATTTTATCCTATAGGTAATGAGAACTCTGAAAGGGTTTTACGCAAGGGAATTTGACATGATCAAATTAGCATTTAACAGGATACTGACTAGAGTATGAAAAATGAATTTGAGATAGGGAAAAACTAAAGGTAAAAAAATCTTTTAAAGGCTGCAGCCATAATCTGGATGAAAGATAACTGGGGTCTGAAAGATAACTGGGGTCTGAACTCTGAAGCAGTTTAGGTGAAAAAAAAAAATCTTTTTTTTTTTAAGTGAGTAAGGCCAAAAGAAAGATCGACATAATACAAATAACATGAGAGAGATACTAAGAGTGTTCTCGGACTTCCCTGGTAGTTCAGTGGCTAAGACTCCATGCTCCCAATGCAGGGGGCCTGGGTTCAATCCCTGGTCAGGGAATTAGATCCCACATGCCCCAACTAAGAGTTCACATGCCATAGCTAAAGATCCCACATGCTGCAACTAAAAGATTCCCGCATGCTGCAACTAAAGACCTAGGGCAGCCAAAATAAATAAATAAATATTTTTTTAATTTTATACACACACACACACACACACACACACACACACACACATATACTTTAACAAAAAAGAAGTGTTCTCTTTCTGGTAACTTCTGCCCACCTTCCACTTCCACTCCCTAATCACTACACACACCGTTAGTTTTTTTCTGCTTCAACAAATAATTTTAAATCTCTATATTACTAAAATTTAGGCAAGAATATGAGTAAATGCAATTTGCTAAAGCACAGTGTCATATAACTCAAGGAATATCTGTATTTTGTAAAATAAAAACTCTCATAATAATATAAATTAGTGATCACTCCAACCAACTTGTCTAATAAACATTAACCTGGTGGTGCAGTGGTTAAGAATCCGCCTGCCAATGCAGAGGACACGGGTTCGAGCCCTGGCCCGGGAAGATCCCACATGCCGCGGAGCAACTAAGCCCGTGTGCCGCAACTACTGAGCCTGCACTCTAGAGCCCACAAGCCACAACTACTGAGCCCACATGACACAACGACTGAAGCCTGCGTGCCTAGGGCCCGTGCTCCGCAACAAGAGAAGCCACGACAATGAGAAGCCTGCACACCGCAACGAACAGTAGCACCCCGTCACTGCAACTAGAGAAAGCCTGCGCACAGCAATGAAGACACAACACAGCCAAAAATAAATAAATAAATAAATTTAGTTTTTAAAAAAATTTAAAAAAAACAAAAACAACAACAAAAAAAACATTAACAGTCCCATGGTTTTTTGGTAGCATCTATGATATACTGTCTGTTACTCACGTTTGCCAAAATGACCCTACTACCCAAAGCAATCTACAGATTCAATGCAATCCCTATCAAACTACCACTGGCATTTTTCATAGAACTAGAACAAAAAATTTCACAATTTGTATGGAAACACAAAAGACCCCAAATAGCCAAAGCAATCTTGAGAACGAAAAATGGAGCTGGAGGAATCAGGCTCCCTGACTTCAGACTATACTACAAAGCTACAGTAATCAAGACAGTATGGTACTGGCACAAAAACAGAAAGATAGATCAATGGAACAGGACAGAAAGCTCAGAGATAAACCCACGCACATATGGTCACCTTATCTTTGATAAAGGAGGCAGGAATGTACAGTGGAGAAAGGACAGTCTCTTCAGTAAGTGGTGCTGGGAAAACTGGACAGGGACATGTAAAAGTATGAGATTAGATCACTCCCTAACACCATACACAAAAATAAGCTCAAAATGGACTAAAGACCTAAATGTAAGGCCAGAAACTATCAAACTCTTAGAGGAAAACATAGGCAGAACACTCTATGACATAAATCACAGCAAGATCCTTTTTGACCCACCTCCTAGAGAAATGGAAATAAGGACAAAAATAAACACATGGGACCTAATGAAACTTCAAAGCTTTTGCACAGCAAAGGAAACCATAAACAAGACCAAAAGACAACCCTCAGAATGGGAGAAAATATTTGCAAATGAAGCAACTGACAAAGGATTAATCTCCAAAATTTATAAGCAGCTCATGCAGCTCAATAACAAAAAAACAAACAACCCAATCCAAAAATGGGCAGAAGACCTAAATAGACATTTCTCCAAAGAAGATATACAGATTGCCAACAAACACATGAAAGGATGCTCAACATCTTTACTCATTAGAGAAATGCAAATCAAAACTACAGTGAGATATCATCTCACACCAGTCAGAATGGCCATCATCAAAAAATCTAGAAACAATAAATGCTGGAGAGGGTGTGGAAAAAAGGGAACACTCTTGCACTGCTGGTGGGAATGTGAATTGGTACAGCCACTATGGAGAACGGTATGGAGGTTCCTTAAAAAACTACAAATAGAACTACCATATGACCCAGCAATCCCACTACTGGGCATACACCCTGAGAAAACCATAATTCAAAAAGAATCATGTACCAAAATGTTCATAGCAGCCCTATTTACAATAGCCCGGAGCTGGAAACAACCTAAGTGTCCATCATCGGATGAATGGATAAAGAAGATGTGGCACATATATACAATGGAATATTACTCAGCCATAAAAAGAAACGAAATTGAGCTATTTGTAATGAGGTGGATGGACCTAGAGTCTGTCATACAGAGTGAAGTCAGAAAGAGAAAGACAAATACTGTATGCTGACACATATATATGGATTTTAAGAAAAAAAAATGTCATGAAGAACATAGGGGTAAGACAGGAATAAAGACACAGACCTACTAGAGAATGGACTTGAGGATATGGGGAGGGGGAAGGGTAAGCTGGGACAAAGCGAAAGAGCGGCATGGACATATATACACTACCAAACGTAAGGTAGATAGCTAGTGGGAAGTAGCCGCATAGCACAGGGAGATCAGCTCGGTGCTTTGTGACCGCCTGGAGGGGTGGGATAGGGAGGGTGGGAGGGAGACGCAAAAGGGAGGGGATATGGGAACATATGTATATGTATAACTGATTAAATTTGTTATAAAGCAGAAAAAAAAAAGTCACTGAAGTGACTTATGAGTCACTTATGCAGTCAGGAAGTGACACTCCTCTGATCAAAACAGTTCAATGCCATCCCTTCATATTCAGGATAAAAGCCAGAGGCCTTCAGTCATCAAAAAAAAAAAAAAAAAACATTAACAGTCCCATGGTTTTTTGGTAGCATGTATGATATACTGTCTTTTACTCACGTTATTTATGAATATCCCCATCTACTTTATTATTTGCCTATAAGGTCCTTAAAAGCAAAGCCATGTCTCCCTCATGTTTGTGTACCCCATAACTCAGACATGATGTCCAAAATAAAAAAATGACTTAACATGGGTCCTGTATTATAACTATTTTATTGTTATGACCTTTAAAAATTGTAAACTTGTCGGGCCTCCCTGGTGGCGCAGTGGTTGAGAGTCCGCCTGCCGATGCAGGGGATGCGGGTTCGTGCCCCGGTCTGGGAGGATCCCATATGCCGCGGAGCGGCTGGGCCCGTGAGCCATGGCCGCTGGGCCTGCGCATCCGGAGCCTGTGCTCCGCAACGGGAGAGGCCACAACAGTGAGAGGCCCGCATATCGCAAAAAGAAAAAAAAAAAAAAAAAAAATTGTAAACTTGTCAATACAGCTCATTTACCTGTATAACCCATAAATTTTCCAGGGATTTCTTGATTGCAGCAACGACTGCAGAAAATCTGCCCACACAGTCGGCAGTGGTGTCTGCGTCTAAAAGTGGTAAATTTCTCATTACAGTCATAGCACTCTTTACACTGGCTATCTGGCATCCAGTATTGCTTCAGGTCACTATCCTGTAACAATAAAAATGTGTGAAGGCTTCTTGAAACTACTGATTATTAAAATGCAATGGCAAATGCAATGCTAATCAAAATCCTAGAAAATTTCTTTTGCAGAAATTAACAAGCTATTTCTAAAATTCATATGGGAACGCAAAAGGTCAAAATGACCAAGACAATCTTGAAGCAGAATAAACTGAAGGACGTATAATGTCAGCCATTAAGATTTATTCCAAAGCTACAGTAATTTTAGACAGAGTATTAGTGGAAGGAAAAAACGGAGCTGTGGAAGAAAAAGGAGGGCCCTGGACATATATGGACTCACCCTCACACATATAAATGGATTTCTGACAAGATCTGTAATGTAGTCAGTAAAGGGTGGTCTTTAAAAAAAAATGGTGCTGGGACTTCCCCGGTGGTCCAGTGGTTAAGACTCTGAGCTTCCACTGCAGGGGGCACGGGTTCGATCCGTGGTCCAGGAACTAAGATCCCGCATGCCGTGTGGCGCAGCCAATAAATAAATAAATAGATAAATTTAAAAAATTTTTAAAATGGTACTGGGTCCAACTGGACATCCATGGGGGAAAAGTAAATCTTGATCCATATACTTCACACAAATAATAAAGCTTCTTAAAGAAACCATGGGAGAATATTTACTACCCCGGGCTAGAAAAACATTTCTTAAACAGAACACAAAAAGCACAATCCATAAATGAAAAAAATTGATAAAGTAAAATTAGGAACTTATGAGTAAAAAATATGGTGTCCACAGGTGAAGTTAGTATTAACTGAACTTTCTTTCAAGTGGCATTGTACCATTTTTAGTGAGTACCGCATGGTCCCCATGTAAGTGCTTAGTAAGTAATCTTCTAAATTCTCTAGACAGTACCTGGCTCTTCCCCTCCATGATTTCCTTGAGGCGTTTTAATACTGTGCTGAGGCTTCGGAGCTGAACAGCTGTACGAGGGTCATGACCTCCAAAGGCAGGTTCTGCCTTCCTTCTGGTATCTGAGTCAGATTTACAAAACAAAGAGCAAAAAAAACTACCTTAATTGTCTCTAGTATCAATGCAAAGTACCTCTTATTTTTAGCATATATCAATACTTACGTTCTCCCAGCCAGTGACACAGACTGAGAGTTAAAACTAGTCTTTATAAGGGTAAGAGGCTGTTGAAAGTGTTTATTACCATGTGAAACACTGCTTCACAAGCAAATGAGGGCTACCTGAGACAAACACTGTCTGAGACCACTGATGATTTTAAGGCCTGGATGGGAGCATCACTTAACATGGCCCAAAATTCATTAATGATTTCTTGGGTCCTTCAGTCCTGTTAGAAATACCTGCGAGAAATTTAACAGAAGGAAAAGCAATCCCTGGGTGTTATCCTAGCCCAGTCTCTACAGTCAAACAGGTCAGCGACAGGGTTGAACAGTTCAGTTCAGTCTGCAGACCACAAACCCAAAGGCTCGTGAAGTAGATCATCAGAAGGAATTTAATAGCCAACTCCACAGAGTCTGACAGACTTCAGAACATCCAGGATGGTAATTTATCCACAAACTTCCCTTCACCGATGTCCAAGCAGACTTCTCTTCCCCAAAGAATTGCTAGAACCCCAATGCAACCCTTCCCTGCCACCTCCCTACTCTTACAGTTCCAAACTAGACGGGATCACTTGCTCTTGAAACTGCAATACTGAAGCCAGTCCTGTCAATAATAAAACACGCCCACGTTCCAGCTTTGTGTCCACCAAAGCTGTCATGTATCATTTCCTTATTTTAGAGCAAGATTAAAACTGAAGTTTCTACCTATTCCTGGCTCCAGCAGTTATTAAACCTAAAGATGAAGTAGAGGTGGCTTGACAAAAAGGATGAACATCCTTATTAGCTTAATCTCATTACCCTAATAACTTATGGTAAAGCAAGATGGAAAATAGCCCTCTCTAAATCCTTCCCAAACTCACTTGTTTGCTAGATTAGATTTAGATGTTCTTTGTTTTGGTTGAGTAGAAAAGAAAAAATTACAAAAAAATGTGAAGTTGGTATCTAAATCTAAATTGACGAAGAACTTTCCAAGATATTAATTACGGAAATAATTATCTAAACAGCACCTATGTTAGAAAACTTTGAAAACTTTATCTTTCTATAAATAATATCTTAATTTCAGCAGATACCTCAGATGTGTTATTACTAGAATAAAAATGTATGTGTATTAGAATGACCAAATTGTTCTTGAGTCTCTGTGATAAACCAACTCTCCAGGATTTATGAATTGAAAAAGGAGACAGATGAAGCTGTTAGAACAGTAAGGCTGTGCTCCCATGCACAGGCAACAATTAATTGTGAAGCCCCTTGCATTTAGCCACTTAGGAGTATGAGAAAGTAAAAACAGCATCATCCACAGAAAAAGCAGGAGCAAGACTGTTCTGGAACCAACAGATGATGGTTTCATCATGGATGAAGGTGAAAGAAACATGAGAGGAAATCTGGTCTAGCACTGTGCCCTCAAGCAAATCATCTTAGTTGCTTCTCTTGTAAAATGAATATTAGAAAATTAAATAACTTCCCAAGGTCGCAGAGCTAGTAGATTGTGGAATCACAGCCTTTTAGTAGGAAAAGATTGGTAAAACAGTTCCAGGCTTGTGAAACTCAAATGCCTCTAGCAGCTAAGGCAGAATCAAAGAATCAAGTGGACTTGATAAAAGACAGTAAGGAATGGTGGGGATTGCAGCAAACTAGACATTACAAGCTCCACCTAGTGATATTTAAATTCAAGTTTATCAAAACACCAAGGCAAGGTTTGGTAGGCTGTCAGTTTGTAACCCCTAAATGGTTAGATTCTAGTCCAACTCCTCAATTTTATAAACAAAGAAATCCTATGCTTGACTCAGTATAGGATTTAGTCAAAAGAGCTCCCTTAACAAAAATAGGAGTGTTGCCACGGGCCAGGTTCAAGAGCTAAGGAGAGTTTAAGGCTAAAAGTGGGGATGGTCTCTTCCTTCCATCCATTTGGAGTAAAGAGCTCATTTCTCTCTCTCCCCCTTCCTACCTTCTGATTCTTCCTTCCAAACAGCTGATATGACCCAGGCTGAGTCCCTTTGCCCTGGGAAACCTACAGAGGTGATACTGCCAGCTCCGCTCCAGTCCTTAGCGTGAAACTCTTCTTCTGCTTGGTTTCTCCTTCTCCTCTGACCCACCAGAAGAAGGTTCTGAGTCAAGTCTCAACTAGCAATAAAATATCCTTCTGCTAACAACCATTACCTGTGCCTGCCTACTTTTCACTTGAAGACCTCATGGGGAAGACTGGCCAGACAAGGCAGGATCTGACATTCACGGACACCTGATTTCCAATGCTACATCCCTTTCCCTCTCTTATGCCACCTCTCATTGCCTTTCTCCTGTCACCTTGAGTTGGGCAAACCACTGCACTGAGTTTAATAATCTAACAGAAATAAAACATAAAACAACTCACTTTATCTAGTCTGTGGATTCAGGCTGATCCCAGTACAGCATGAAAATGAAGGACATGACCACGTAGCAGACCAGGATGGAGAACAAACAGGCAAGAGGAGCTCAGCTTATCCAGCCATACTGACAGCTTGCACCCCGACAAGGACAGAAGGCCAAGAGCAAGTGGCAGCCCACTAATGGAACTGAGAGACTTCTGCAGCCAGAGGCATGCACATCACATTACACTGGCCACCCCAAGAACAGATGCAGCAGTCAGTCACAAAGCTGAAACTAACCTGTGTTCTCCTGGGGGTGTCGCAAACTGTCCTCTGCTGAAACCCAAGCACGCAATTAATCAAAAAACAGTCAAAGAAAGCTCTGCCTTGCCTAAAGTTTAATAAAATGTTTAAGAACTCTCGTTTAGGTATCAACAGTTATCCAGGTAACAGTTTCATTAATTCTCAAGAGTACCTGACTATTCCAAATAGCAAAAAAGTTAAGTCAGTAAACAACCTGCAAAACACAATGACTGTGGGAAAAGTCTAATACACAGAGAGGAATGAAATGAGAACAGTGTCATACCTATCACTGAAGATCGCCGCTGGAGCTCCTCATTAAGCTGTTTTTTATAAGGTGTAGGTGATCTCACAGATTGTGTCCTTGAAGGGAGCTGAGGGCTGGTCCAACTTCCACTCAGAGACGGTTGCTCTCCCTGACCCCCTTCTCCTCTCTCTGCAGCAAACAAAAGCTTGGAATTATTGGAAAAACTAAGACTCAGAGTTCAGCGAAGAGAAGGAAATAGATGTGAATTTTTTAGGAAAGAATGTGTACTTGTATTACATGCCTAAGTAAAACTTAGGGTTTTCTTAAAGAAAAAAGAGAGAGAAATTCAAAGAAGGTGGAAAAATTACATCCTTGGTATATGTGACCTTCAGTTTGTTTCACTTTTTTTTTTTTTTTTTTAATATTTATTTATTTGGCTGAGCCGGGTCTTAGTTGCAGCATGTGGGATCTAGTTCCCTGACCAGGAATTGAACCTGGGCCGCCTGCACTGGGATCACAGAGTCTTAACCACTGGACCACCAGGGGAGTCCCTGTTTTACTTTTCATTAGAAACTTATTGAGCATATTTAAGGAAACAGAATGCAAGCTCCACACGAAGGCAGTGATTTTTTTGTTGCTCTGCTTTATTTATGGGATAGATCCCTTGTACTATTAAAATAGTGCCCAGTGGATAGAAGGTGCTCAATAAACATATGCTAAATAAAAAGACTACTGTCATTTAATGGCTAAATGTAACGTATCCTAGACAGGATCCTGGAACAGAAAATAGACATTAGGTATAAACTGAAGAAATATGAATAAAATACTTACTTCAGTTACTGTATCAATAATAGTTCATTAATTATAATAAACATACTCTACCAATATAAGATCTTAATAACACAGGAAACTGGGTGTAAGGGTACATGAAAACTTCCTGTATTATTTTCCTAATTTTTCCATAAATCCAAAACTATTCTAAAAAATAAGATTGTTGCGGTTTCTTTAAAAAAAAAAGATTATTGTCTTCCAAATGGACTAACAGGTTTTACAGAGCTTTAAACATGAGTGTTAATAAAAGTCAGTTAATACTATTAAAATTTCTACTGAGTTAATTAAACTATTAACCCCCAAATCCATTACAACTAGAGGGATTACTTTCTAACACATTTCAAACAATACAAACAAATATAAAGCAAAAGATGGAGGCCATGTTTTTTTTTTAATTCTTCTAACAAGTAAAAAATATATTACTTAAAAAGAGCTCATTTTAAAAATATCTTTTCATTTGGTGTCATTAAATGTATACCTTAACAGGTCAACAACAAGCCTGCTGACAGCTTTCAATTTTTGAAAAATATGAACCCTTCCTCCCATGTGCTGGTCCTTTAGTTTCATTGCTTTAATTAAAATCTTTTGGCTATTAACCCCTAAAAGAGAAAAGTCCATTCTATGAACTTAAGAAAACTGAGATATATTAAGAAAGGAAAAAAAAAATGCTAACTTCTCTTTAAAAAGAGACCTCCTTTTTTTTTTTTAATATTTTATTTGTTTATTTATTTATTTATGGCTGTGTTGGGTCTTTGTTTCTGCGCGAGGGCTTTCTCTAGTTGTGGCAATCGGGGGCCACTCTTCATCGCAATGCGCGGGCCTCTCACTATCGTGGCCTCTCTTGTTGCGGAGCACAGGCTCCAGACGCGCAGGCTCAGTAATTGTGGCTCACGGGCCCAGCTGCTCCGCGGCATGTGGGATCTTCCCAGACCAGGGCTCGAACCCGTGTCCCCTGCATTGGCAGGCAGACTCTCAACCACTGCGCCACCAGGGAAGCCCCCAGACCTCCTTTTAACATCTAGTTTTCAATTCTGATCTTCAGTTGCCAATAATTAATAAGATTAAAGTGAAAATTCTAGCTTTCTCTTCTTATGCAGTTAACCCCAGTGACCTATGATTATAAAGCTACCTCCTTGTTAATATTTCACTTTCTTGCAAAGACACAGCATGAAAGTTGAACAAGAGAATTTCAGAGAATCAAGATGGTAGGGTCTCTGATCTTTAAGAATAAGTCTTACCTTTGTTAAATCGAAAGAGATTTACAAAAGAACTATACGCTGATCTAAAAGGAGGTTCGTCCTGATCAGGAGTCAAAGGTTTAAAGTGTGTGAGGTGAGAAGGACTAGTAGGAGATCGAGGCAAATCATCAGCAGAGTCCAATGTAGGGGAAGTCTTATCATCTGTGGCCATTTCATGAGTCTAATAAACAAAAGAAATAAGCCAAAGTAAGTTCCTCAGGAAGCCCGAAGGTTGATTCCAAACAGCATCCAAATATCTAGAAATCTGACTTCAAAAATTCAGACCTAAAAAAACCAACGAGTAAATAAATCTAGTTCAGCATACACTCCCAATTAAGACTTGAAAACACTGAAGTCTAGATCATAAGGAAGAGTCTCAATTATCTACAACTAGGAACATATAGTCAATCTCATTTTCAAAATTACTATTCAAATACAGAAAAATACCAAAATTATTAAAAGTTTGAAGGCAAAGCATAAATGTGAGCAGGCAAAAGGAAAAAAGAGGATTTTCACATGATTTATACAGTTTTCATTTTAAGATGTTTTTTGAAAAAATAGCTTTTTAAAGGGGAAAACTGGTTTTACACAAGCATACAAATTCCTCAAAGTTTTATTTTACTTATTTCAATGTTTCCTTTCAAAAAATATAAAAAATGAATATTTCCAAGAACAGGAAATGAAATAGTCATCCCTTAGTGACATTTCTATATAACCTCAAAAGTTACCCCAAACTATGCCTCATCACCTACAAGAACTATCCAAATCAACAAGCTGATTGATCCCCATCATATGTCTTCCTAGGCACAGGAGCCTGGTTTTTCTCCTTTTAAGCCTAAATTCATATAGGCATTAAAATGAAGATCTTAAAGAGCTTTTTTTTTTAATAACCAAAAATTATAATTCAACCAAAGCTGTAAAGCTAACCACATCACCAGATGCAGGTAACAGAAAAGCACTGATGTCTATTTTCTGCCATATTGATTAATACTTCAAAGAGAAGACCATGAATTATGCATAACTCATTAAAATGCTATAGCTTGTCATCTAATTTATATTTACAAGGAGGACACTACACTCTTACAAAATGCTTTTTTCACTTTCAAAATCCTATCTACCATCTCATTTCATTTTTATAAAAGCCTGAAAGATACAGAGCTGGGCTTATTACTACATTTTACCTCTGAAGCAACCAACGTACACTGAACCTAAAACAACTTTCTCGAGGGTCACATAGCTAGTCAGTGGTAGAGCTGTAACTGGATGCCAAGTTTTACCCCAGAATTACTCTTTATTTTTTCCTGAGGGCAGCATTTTATTTAATTATTTCTTCTTTTAATTAAAGAGATATTTCGAGTTTGCATTGGTTTTGAAGGCCGACACTCTTGGTTTCAAATTCTGACTCTGAAGTATCTTAGCTGAGTAAATGTGGGTAAGAGCCCTGTGAGATGTGTATTACCATCTTCATTTTACATAGTGGAAACTGAGGCTTAATGTGATTAAGTGGGACAGTATATGGGAAGCACTTTTAGCAGAGTGCTTGCCCATGAAAGGCACAGAATTAGTCTTTAGAGCAAAATTATCTTGTAGCTCTTCCCAGACTTTCAATTCTGGTCTACCTGAATTCTAACTACTCAGGACACTGCCAAATTAAAACTTTAATTGATTATTAATTAAACAAAGCAAAAATAAAACCGCTGATGAGAATTCTGGCAACAAATGTTTATTGGAATGGAGGGAGGGGGAAGAAAAAAAGGAAGGAGAAGAGGAAGGGGCAGAGGAAGAAGAGGAGGAAGAGGGGGAGGGGGAGAGGAGGAAGAAGGAAAGAGGGAAAGGACACGTCTTTCTAAAGTGTCTCGACAACCCATATTCCAGCATAAAGGATTGGGAAGTCAGCTGCTGATTGATCAAGTGTAAACTCAAAAAGGTAAAAAGAGGGGAAAAAAAAAAAAAGAGGGTCCTGGAGAGAAAGAATAATGTGATAGCAGTAACGACCTGAAGGCCTCAGAGAACATCCTACATTCTACTTTGTTGCAAGTAACATGAGAAGGAGAGTTAGCAACCTTCCTAGAGTCTTAGCATCACACCTAAGGGTCACCCATGTAGAAACTTTTATTAGGTTTTGAAGGTGTGAGGATAAAAATTACCAAGAAAACACTCACCAGTGTAGTTTCTAAAACAATACAATCACACAGCGTTAATATTAATAACCACATAATAATACCAGGACCCTGAAAAAACTACCTTACAACTCTTATTCTGTGGTAGCTTAATAACTAACTGTCGGTGATATAAACTAGGATTCTTTCCTATCTGAGAGGTAATTAGAAGCATTCACTTACTCATTCAAAGACCTCTCGTATATCACCAGCACTTTGCCTCTTCTCATTTGAATGCGACTAGTATATGCAGACCCACTCAGCACTATCAAAAGCCTTGTCAGGAACTGAAATTTAGAAAATAAGCCTGCTCTACCAGCCAAACCAAAATTTTAGCAAACAGAAAAATGCAAGTATCAGTTCAGTCATTTCTAAGTACAGTGGGGTTTTTTTTTAATACTCAAAATATGTCTAACAATGCAGGACAGCTGAATACTAGAAATG
Source organism: Mesoplodon densirostris (assembly GCF_025265405.1). Classification (NCBI taxonomy): domain Eukaryota; kingdom Metazoa; phylum Chordata; class Mammalia; order Artiodactyla; family Ziphiidae; genus Mesoplodon; species Mesoplodon densirostris. The sequence goes on from NC_082668.1 coordinate 28,938,444, forward strand.
CTAGTTTCCATCTACAAAGATTTTTTTGTTCAATTTTTGATCGACGTACCAACAGATGGAGGTTTTCCAAAGGAAAACCATATGATCCATATTATTCTTCCCAGAAAGAAGAAAAAGAGAGGACACAGGAAAGTCGTCTTGCTCTGCAAAAGAAACTTAACCTGCCCTTCTTTGTCACAAACTAGAATCTATCCAAAAGAAACTAAGAACTTTTTTGTAAGAATCCTGATAGTGGGAGTGCCAAAACACAAGATTCAAATAAATCAGAAATAAGACACTACAATATACCAAGAGACCACCTCTACTGTCAATATCGGAGTAGTTTTACAAAAGGATGCACTGGATCAGTACGGGATAATATAATAAATACACTCACCAGATAAACAGGAATAACTTGACTAATACAGAATTCCAGCATTTCTCATATTTCTTGAATGCCTTAACAGTGACTTCTACATAGAACATAAGACCCCTAATTCCTAAAAATATTCCACTCTCATCCTTTTGTTGGGAACGTTCTAAACAAGGGGAAAATACTAACTGGGAAATCAAGTCTTCTCCTCAAGAGACTTTGAAACATAGGTACAAATGGAATAGCCTCAAAGAGCAGAGGCAAGCATTTAAGGAGGTATATACGTATTTGAAACCCCACTACCGGTACCGTTTCTGTAGATGAGCAACTTTCTTGTCCAGTCTACGCATACACCTTTGAAACACAGGCTCAGAGCTTATCCATCAGAGGGAGGAGGAACTGGACTATGCATCTCCGAAATAAGTTCAAGTACACGGGACAAGAGAAGAACAAGAGAACTTCAAATGCTTCCAAGGAAACCTCTTCCAGAACAGCCCCACCCGGCTCCCTTCCCCACTCGCCAGACAAGGGGCAGCCGGGGAATCAAGGGAGCCGCCTGAATGTGGGCACAGGTTCTCTGCCCTTCCTTGCCCAGCCTCGGCCGCAGCCGCGGTTGCGAAGCCCCAGCTCTCACCTTCACTTCAGACTTCCCCTCCGCTCCGGCCCCAATCCTTCCTAAACCCGCCTTCTTCCCCACTCTCAGGCCCAGCCGGCCGCGCGCCAGCCCCCTCCCTTACCTGCGCCTCCCGCCGCGGCCCCGCCGGCCACCCTCCACCCCAGCCCCCGCTTCACCGGGCCCAAGCGCAGGAATGCAGCTTCAGAGCCCACCGCCGCGGCTCTCAGGCAGCCGGCGGTTGCGGTAGGAAGCAAAGCTGCTTACATGGTTGCTGCGGCTTCTCTCGTCCGCCCCCCCCAGGCTCCGCCCTCTGTTCCTCCTCCCCTCCAATCCGTAACTCTCCCGGGCGCCGGCTCCGCCCTCCCTGCTCCGCCCGCACGACGTTCGGATCAGACGCTCAGGCAGAAGGAGTCCAGCCCAGATAGAGTCGTGCTCAACACCTTGACCGAGATTAGGCCGCCTCAGCCTTCCTAGAGGAAGCCACGGCGACTGCGCGCGTGAGCGTCAAGTGTGCCGGGTCACCGGATGGGTGCTGGCTGGACTGCGGTTACCGTATGTGTCCGATGATATGGGCACTCATAATATGTTACCGCGCTCAGCGTTCTTACAGACTGACATTCACTTGCGTAGCACTTGTGCCTAAAGCGAATACTGTTATCAGACTTGGGTGACTCCGCCAATAACTAGCCAAGTGACCTTAAATTACCAATTTCTTTAGGCTCCAGGCCTCTTATCTGTAACACGCAGCTAATGATAGTACCCTTCACAGATAGGTTTTTGAAGATTAAGTAAAACATTGTACGTAAATGTTTGTAGACATTTGGCACAATGTCTAATCCGGAATAAGTGATGTTAGCTCTATAGCTATTTTTTTCACTCAAGTTTTGTGTTGCAAAGACTGGTGCAAATAAAGTTACCAAGCCCCGTATTGCTCAGCCTGGCTAGCATTAGCCATCATTTTGTCCTGCTAGAGTGTTATGCCATTAGCTGAAGAGAACATACCAAAACCTGCTGACAGGATTGCGGGACTTGGCAGGGGCAGTCAGAAAGGAAGTGAAACCCAAAGTCAGGTGCTGTTTTAATTAAATTCTGCAGACCCATTTCCCCCAAGAGTTTTGGCAAGTTCCCACCCATTTCTCCTTGAGCTGGGTCTTTTCAGCCACTGGAGAGTAGCATCGAAGCCTGAAGGCTGATAGCAGTATCAATGCCAGTCACCACCCTTAGCTGAGCCCCTCAGCAATCTTCCTAGGAGTCAGCAGTCAACTTCCTCTTCCATTCCTCACTACTGCTATTCCGCACCAACACCACCTGGACTATCATTCTCAGCAAGAGAATCTCATCTACCTGAGTGAAATAGCCGAGGTATTGGGTGCGATCCCTAACTACCTAACCACCCCGATCACATTTACCTGCATTCACATCCACCCTGGCCTGACTCCTGCCCTCATTTCTGGGAGAAAAGAGCCTCTTCTGCTCAATCCTCCCAGCTCTCAATCCAGTCTCTCCTCTCTCCCCTGGGAGTGTCACTAAGTCCAAGCTCCAACTGCTGGCAGCGCGACAGGCCAATAAATCGAGAGACGAGGTGCTGGGGCAAGTGACTTATTCAGAAAGCCAGCAAACCAAGAAGATGGTGAACTAGTGCCCCCAAAGAACCACCTTGCCTGAGTTAGAATTCAGGCTTCTTTTATACTGAAAGGGGAGGGAGTGAAGTCAAACATTTCCTGGTTCCAGTCAGCCTCCACAGGAGATGTGTTCATTTCTTCCTCCCTGCAGTCATCCAAAGGTCCGCCTGGTCAGGATGTTTCCTGTGAGCTAAACAAAGGTATTTTAGCTTAATGCTCATTACCTGGGAGGCAGGATTCCCAGAGATGGGCCATTATGTATAATTTAAGCTTACAGGAAACATTTCTTTAGTGATTAACTCATAATAGAGTACAAAGTGTCTTCCCTATTACAGAAGTTTGTGCCGTCTCTTCAACCTCTTTTTCCAATGACTCCTTCCTCCTTAATCCGTGAACGTGCTCAAGTCTATGCCTTCCAGAAACAAAAACAAAGACAAGCAAAAAAATTCCCCCCTCTTGTAGTTAGCCTAGTGATGTTAATATTTCATAAACATACAATAAAGTATAAATTAGACCAAGGGATCATATGAACAGAATAGATAGCCCAGTAAAGATCGCCCAGTGTACAGCAAAGTGATTCAGTTATACAGGTGTATATATTCTTTTTTATATTCTTTTCTAATCTGTTTTATCACAGGATATTGAATATAGCTCCCTGAGATATACAGTAGGACCTGGCTGTTTATCCATTCTATACATGATAGTTCGCACGTGCTAACCCGAAATTCCCAATCCATTCCAACCCCACCCGCTCTCCCCCTTGGCAACCACAGGCCTGTTCTCTATGTCTGTGAGTCTGGAAGACTGGTGTTCTAAATGAATCCTCACATGGCATCCAGTGGAAAAAGCCAAGCTAAATTCAAAAGAACCAGAATGTAAGCAGTGAGTTTCACATTCAAATTGCAAGCAGTAATTTAATTTCAGCCAAACATTGTTTGTTACGTTTAATTAATGTTGACAATGGTAATATATATATATATATATATATATATATTTTTTTTTTTTTTTTTTTTTTTTTTTTTTTTTGCGGTACACGGGCCTCTCACTGTTGTGGCCTCTCCCGTTGCGGAGCACAGGCTCCGGACGCGCAGGCCCAGCGGCCATGGCTCACGGGCCCAGCCACTCCGCGGCATATGGGATTTTCCCGGACCGTGGCACGAACCCGTGTCCCCTGCATTGGCAGGCGGACTCTCAACCACTGCGCCACCAGGGAAGCCAAGGGGGAGAGCGGGTGGGGTTGGAATGGATTGGGAATTTCGGGTTAGCACGTGCAAACTATCATGTATAGAATGGATAAACAGCTAGGTCCTACTGTATATCTCAGGGAGCTATATTCAATATCCTGTGATAAAACAGATTAGAAAAGAATATAAAAAAGAATGTATACACCTGTATAACTGAATCACTTTGCTGTACACTGGGCGATCTTTACTGGGCTATCTATTCTGTTCATATGATCCCTTGGTCTAATTTATACTTTATTGTATGTTTATGAAACTATACTTTTTATAGTTTTGCTTCTAGTCATTTTGTCTATAAGGTTGTTATTTTATAGTTGTAGAGAGCTATCAGCACAAGGAGCATATATCTGTATATATTAATATAAGTCACTGCTCGCGATCTACAAAAAAACTTTTCAGTTGAAAAGTACTTCCTGCATTACTGACTTAGGAAACGCTGTTTTCGATTTTTAGAAAGGTAACGCTGTTACCTTTCCTCCCACATTGGCTTAGAGCCAAATTTGTAGCCCCCTTTCGGCACTGTTTAGGATTTGATGGAATACATTTTGTGATTAAACTCACAAAATGTACAATTTCCTGTATTTATTCTGTCTTTTCCTCACCTATATTCAATGTTCTTTGTCGTGCTATACTGTATGTATCTTGAAGGTTGCCCTAAATCCTTTCTGGAACAAGAATGAATATAAATAATTTTAGTAGTGGACAAGGGGTAATAACGTGAGCCTGATATAATATAGAGTAAACTTACAATCTCAGGTGATTTGGACTCTCAAATTAGAGATGAAAATACAAGAGCATATACCTCTATAATCAGTTCTATAGGAATAAATGGAAGTGACCGCTACTTTCAGTTAATCCATCTCAATAATCAACAAGCGCAAGGCTTCTTCCTTTTCTCTTGGGAAAAATACCAGTGCCCTCTAGTGACCAAAATGCACCTCGCATAGTACCCTTCATACGAGTAATAATAATAACCCGATATTAGAGATAATTTTAAAAAATAAATTTGGGGGCATTGAATCCTGGACCAAGCATGCGATTATCCTGCAAATCACGATCTAAAATACTCTTCCCCCGCCTTCCATGTTTTCAAGAGTAAGGAATACACAAAAAATAATCCCCTGCAGAGGACAGAATTTTTTTTTATCCACTGTTCTCTAAGACTTCCGATCTTTATTTGAACTTCTCTGGAACCCAGATAATTATTTCATTATCCTTATCTTCTAATGCAAATGACGACTGCGTTTATTATATAGTACGCAGTAGTAAGGGAAATTATAGATACAGAAGCTCTAAAGACTTAGTCATCGGTGGTGGCGGAAATTTATTGTAGCATGCCTGCTTGTGCAACTGTTCAACCCTTTGCATTCCAGCTGCGCGAAGCCCCCAAAGCGACGTCACGCTTGCCCAGGGCACTTTTCCTTCTGTCCAAGCGCGTTCCAGTCTACCACACAGCCGGGGCGCGCAGGGAAGGGGATCGGTCCGAGCCGCGCCGTCCCCGGTTTGCCTTTATTTGCAGACGAAGCCCGGGGGGCCCCTTCGCGGCGGAGGATTCAGAAGACCAGCCCAGGCTTGCCCTGCTCCCCAGCCTGCAGGTGGCAATCTCGTCCTCCCGCCGTAGAGGAGTGGCGGCCGAGTCCAAAGGCGCTGCAAGCCCTTCCCCGCCTCGAGCGCTTGGAATTCGCCGCGGAATTCGGCCTAGCCTTCCGGGACCCGCCCCTGGGCCCCTGGCCCCGCCCGTCTCAGCGGGTCAGCGCGCGGCGATTGGCGGCGGGGCAGGGGCGGAGCTCCGGGAGATGGACTGAGGGGGTCGGGCCTGGGTCGGGACAAAAGCCTGGAAGGGCCGCCGTTTCAGATTTCGGTTTCTGCGGAGGCCGTGTCACCGGTCGAAACAGCTGGAGCACAGCTGGGATTGCCAGAGTGTGCGCTTGTGGGTTAACCGTGAGAGGGCTGTGGCGTTCCCGGGTCATTGCAAGCGTACCTTCTCCTGCAGGTAACCACAGGCTTCGAGGGGCGTCTCCGGCCCCTGGCTTTTGTGGGGAGGCTCTGTCAATAGCTGGAGTGGGAAAAAGGAAGGAAGCTCAGATCTTGGGTATGGTAGGGGCAACTTAGCGGCGAGTCGTGGTCGCAAGGCAGGGGAAAAAAATCCAGGTATTGGGCGTGGGAAAAAGAAATGGGGAGGAAGAAGGTGCTGGATGCCTGGATGTGTAGAAGGTCCGCTCTAATGCAAGGGAGGACGAAAACTGGGCGGCGGAAGGTTGCATGCCATGACAGACGGAAGGCCAGGTCTGCAACAGAAAGGAAAATCGGGGTGGGAGGATGCAGGGACGCGTGGAAGACTCAGTCGTGCGTTTGCGGGGAAGAAAACGTGCGGTCTCGGGAGCTGGAGGACTTGGGAGTGTGCATCGACCTTGGGCGGCTGGGACTGGCGGTGCGGCGAGCTGGATGCGTCCGCCTGGGGAGCCTGAAGGGGGTCGGCGAGGGGCGTTCGCTAGGCCACCTGGTGGCGATCGGGGGCGGAGTGAGGGTGGAGGAAACCACGCCGCCGCCGGCATCTCGAGTTCTGGGGGAGGCGTCCTTCGGCCTGCTCCTGGCGCCCGGGTTTTAAAGGTCCCGGCACCTGGGAGGGAAGGGGCGGACCTGGAGACCTGGAAGGAGAAACCGAGCCAGCTTCGGTTGCAGCCCTCTTGCACAATGGCCACAAGGACGCATGCAGGCCATGAGCCCGCTGGTCACAACGTCCCCTAAGAACGTGCAAACCCCAAGACTAGCTAACGGACGACGAACCTGGGACTCCCCACGGACGCACCCTCCAGTGTGTGCAGAGATATTTACGTTATTTGAAAGGCGCCTGCGGACCTAAAACTGCCCTTTGCCCCGCCCCGCCTGGGAACACTCAGCACTGTACTTTAAACCAGACAAACCGGGTTTCCTGGCCCCCGTATTGAAATCAGCTAAATTCTCCTGACAGGAATGCCTTGTACCTTACCTTTCTCTTCCCTTTTTTGATTTGTTTTAGGAGATAAACTGCACTCAGCTGAGTCTGCAAGATTGAGAGGAGTTGGGGTGATTATAAGTTGTAAAGGTGAGAATTAGCAATTTCTCCCATTCTTTGGTATGGCAATACTGCGTTTAATTGGTCTTGGAGGTCTTGGAAGTGGTCGGAGCCACTGCAAGGGAGTGAGTCAGGAATATTTCCAACAATAAATTGCACTTGCTTCCTTGTTTCTTTCAGTCTAGTCTTCTCTGCAAGAAACTTTGGTTTTGGGGGGGGTTACCCAGAAATTAATGTAGTTTATGCACTCAGCCCCCCAAAAAATGTGGCTAAAAATTTTGAATCATGAAAATAAAATTAAACAGGGTGAGCAGCTCTTTTTTCTTAAACTACTTTGTATTAGTCCAGGTTTATTTTCTAGCATTGCACATGTGTGTCAGGAGATTGGAATTCAGCTGCTTTCAGAATAAATGAACTGGCTTGTTGGAAAAAAGCCTTCCTTCTGAAGTCAGGGTTTGGGTGGAGACAGAAAATCTGAGGGACCAGGGTAGAAAGTGAATTCAGTGGTGGCTAATGCTCACTGCATGGAATTCAAATCTAGGAGAAATAAAATAGTGTCCTGCATTGTGGTAAGCCAGGGTCTACAATAAAGCTTCACTTTTTTAGCGAAAAGATAGTAAAAATGTAATGGATAAGTAACGTGAAGAAAACATGAAGTGTTTCAGTTATGCATTATGAAATATAGAAAGATCACTGCAGAAAGTGTTTCAACTGAGAAGAAAATAGTTAACTAAAAAACATTGTCACTCATTATTGAAATTTCAAGTATGATGTATGACCTTTTATTAACTGTATTTGCCGTCAAAGAAAAATAGCCATCATAACCCTTGCCTAATACTATGTAGGAGTATGGCCTCAGAAATGTATCAAAACTAAGATAAGTTTGCTGCCTCTTTTTGTTTTGTTTTAAATACAGGGACAGATGTGACAGTGGGATCAGCATGACTAAATCATACACTTTAAGCTGTAGTTTAAATTATACTTGAAATTACAAATGGGAACTAGCTGACTCATTCACACCAGTTTGTTCACTTTTTTATTCTAGTTGAGTTCCAGATGGTTCCCCAGTAATGGTCTAGGGAACCTCCTAAATACTAATAAGCAGGATCCCAGAGTTAGAAATTGGGAAGTGAAAATGGGCCTAGGGGTTAGGAATATGTCCTGGCTTGTGGTGAGGAACTGAAGCTCACAGTCTGCTAATCATTACGTTTTAAAATTTAAAGACCAAATTACTTTAGCTTAACTGTTTACAGGCCTCTTACTTCATAATTTTTTTAGTCAGTTCTCCTGACTTCCAGTCCTCAGCCATAACTTAAAAGAATAAAAGCAGGGGCTTCCCTGGTGGCGCAGTGGTTGGGAGTCCGCCTGCCGATGCAGGGGACACGGGTTCGTGCCCCGGTCCAGGAAGATCCCACATGCCGCGGAGCGGCTGGGCCCGTGAGCCATGGCCGCTGAGCCTGCGCGTCCGGAGCCTGTGCTCCGCAGCGGGAGAGGCCACAACAGTGAGAGGCCCGCGTAACCGCAAAAAAAAAAAAAAAAAAAAAGAATAAAAGCAATCTGCAGTTATGTTGCTAGGGGGAAAAAAAGTTTCCATTAGAGCACCATGAAAGGGAACCTTTAGCAGGCTCAGAGCCTCCTCTGCCTCTCAGGAAACACGCCTTTCTTTAAGCCTCATCCAAAGGGTGTACCCCTGCCCTCTCTGGGAATCAGATTGATTTGAATCTGGCATCCCCCCACATCCCAAGAAGACACCTCTTCCTGGAACAATTCCAATCCCCTGTCCCACCCACTGGCGGCTTGTCTTTGCCCACTAACAGCCAGAAGAACAGTCCAGGAGTTGGGATACCGAGGACAGGACAGGGGCGTGTCCTGGTCAGTAGTCCTTCTCTATACGTACAGATTTCTCTAACTGAGAAATCACTTTGTATTCAGTGTGACATCCCCAATATCCATTATTGTCTCTAGGAAAATATAGTTCCGCCTGGAATTCTTCATCTTTCACTTTTTAAAGGACTTATTAAAGTTTCTTTAAAACGGGTCCCTAGAACTTGTTGAATCTCCTCAAGGATAGTTGTTTTAACCAAAACAGCCTCTTAAAAGAGGGGAGATAGTAGCACACATCATTCTGCTCCTCTTGAGGGCCCAGTAAAATGAGGAGTTGGGTAGAGGTTTTCAAATAAACCTGATATTGTGGAAATAATCTCGTTTTATAGGACACACCAACAGTCAAGAATAATGATTACATTATTAAGGGCATGTGACAGGCTCAGGCTCCCCGACCGTCCAGCCGATCCTCCAGCCGGATGGCCTTGTGAAAGCTTTTTTTTTCTTTTAGCAAAGTAGAATGGAAAAATAATTTCCACCTTCCAGGGTTGTTGTGAGTGTTGATTCAGAAAGCACACAAGAAGCATGTAACACAATGCTTTATACAGCAAACGTATTCGATTCTAATGGTTAATGTAATTGTTATTATTAGCTTTTTATGCAGTCATGCTGTTATGAATCGTTCTTTTAGTAGTCACCAAATTGTATTTTGTTCTTACATGGTAATGAGGCAAATGATGAGATGTGTGTCTTATCATTTTTCCTCTTGAAGGTTTGTTGAAGTCAAAATGTCTCAAAAAATCCAAGGCGGTTCTGTAGTAGAGATGCAAGGAGATGAAATGACACGAATCATTTGGGAGTTGATTAAGGAGAAACTTATTTTTCCCTATGTGGAATTGGACCTGCACAGGTAAATGAATCACTCTGCCAAGCAGCAAAGTCAGAAAGCATATGTGATTTCAGGGTATAAGTGGCTTTTTTACATAGATACCACTGTATCTTGTGCATAAAGCTTTTGGTGAGCTTACATGCAAATGAATGTGTAACTGGTGTGCCCCTGGTGCAGAAAGCCAAACTCTGACAGTAGGTGTTTGCAGCAAAGTAAGGGTTTATTTGAAAGAAGGGAGTGGGAGACAAGTCTCAGATCCACTCCAAATTGGTCTTTGAGTTGGGGTTGTTTTTAAAGGGGAAGAACTGAGAAGCTTGTGAAATTTCTGTGACATTTCTTAAATGTTCGTTTCAGTGGGTCAGGATGTGTCCTGTTTACCTTCTCTGGCCAGGTGGTTCATGGCTTAGGGGTCTGTTAGCTCATCTTGACCTGGAGAAACAACCTGAGTTTGTAGTAACTGATGATATCTACAACAGCAATTTTAGTCATCTGATTCTGTTTGATTAGTGTTAAATTAGCACAGGATTGAGGTCAGAGGGGACCGGCAAGGGGATAAAGTTTCAGATAGAGAGATTAATCATAAACTCAGTAAGGGAATTCGATTTTAGGGGGACTGGGTTTCATATATATATGCAAATGAATCTTCTATTTTAATTTTAACATAATACTAGAAACACTGAACTTGTCATTTTTCAGAAGAGAAGAATTATGATGGCAACAACGTAATTCTCAGGTCTTTCCAAGCCTCTATTTCCTGTGAGGGTTTTATTTGTAATAAATCAGTGGCCAAGAGCAGCACGAGGTATTATTTGCGGAGGGGAAAATAATAGAGCTACATCCTCTGTTAATCGGTAAAGAATGTAGTTAACACAATTTTGTCCTTTGAGAAGGTTAGTGTATCTTCTGTCACTCTACTTAACTAGTCAGTGGACCTTGTTACCTTTTCATTCCTTGTCTTTTACCCTTTCCATACAATTGTAGCACAGAAAGAATTCTTGACGTTATCTAATACAACCCCGACCTTTCAGAAGTTCCCTAAACCATTTGTGTCCTGGAGATGGGAGCCTTTGCCCTGTATTAAAAGTATGTGGGGGTCTTCCCTGGTGGCGCAGTGGTTGAGAGTCTGCCTGCCGATGCAGGGGACACGGGTTCGTGCCCCGGTCCAGGAAGATCCCACATGCCGCGGAGCGGCTGGGCCCGTGAACCATGGCCGCTGAGCCTGCGCGTCCGGAGCCTGTGCTCCGCAACGGGAGAGGCCACAACAGTGAGAGGCCCGTGTCCTGCAAAAAAAAAAAAAAAAAAAAAAAAGTATTTGGGGACAGATATGAAAATCTCTATGGAATTCTTTCATTTTTTTCCCCCTATGTTTTTCATACATTTGCTCGTGCTCGTTGTACATTTGGACTAGGTAGAGACAGAATTTTCACAGGGGTGGAGTGGCTGAGGACTGGCAGGGTAATATGTTGAACAACACATTTCAGCCAAACTATTGGCAACAGTAAGTGTGTTTGCCTTGACCCAGAATTATTCCTCAGACTGTCCTGAGGACCTGTTTTTCGCTTGGGTGTAGACATTGAATTCACATGTTGTCATTAAATGCCCTTTTTAATTATTCTAAGCCTAAGGTGTTGATAAAATCTATGTTGCAGCCATGAGAGGGCGGGAGTAAATATCTGCAGAGGTCCACCAAACACACAGGAAATGACACTTTAAAAGCGTCATCCAGGGACTTCCCTGGTGGTGCAGTTGTTAGGAATCCGCCTGCCAATGCAGGGGACACAGGTTTGATCCCTGGTCTGCGAAGATCCCACATGCTGCGGAGCAAATAAGCCCGTGCGCCACAACTACTGAAACCTGCATGCCTAGAGCCCGTGCTCGCAAGGAGAGAAGCCACTGCAATGAGAAGCCCCCACATTGCAACTAAGCGGAACTAGAGAAAGCCCAGCCACAAAGACTCAATGCAGCCAAAATTAATTAATTAATTAATTAAAGTAAAAAAAAAATCATCCAAGTGGTTAAAGAAACATTTTACAAACATTTTACATGACAATAGGTGAATTTGCAGAACTCTTCCCAGTACAGTAGTTGCAAAGATGCTTTTGAGCTGCCTTAGTAAAGAGGCATAAGGAGTTTTAAAGGACAGTCATTATGCCTAGAAGGCAAAGAGTCACTGGCTAAAGACTAAAGAATTTTTGGAGACTTAAACAAGTGTAAGTTGTTCCAAAATTGCTATTATTATTACATGATTGGTTCTTTTTGAGGGGAGTGGAGTGATTCGTTTGTTTTATTTTCTGTTGGCTAGGCAGTAATCGAGGCCATTTATTCATTCTCTTCGCTTAGAAATGTTAAAAAGAGAAGCAAAAAATCCACTAATTTGCTGGCAGGTTCTTCTGATGAAAAATGTTTCCCACGAACATAAATACTGCTGACCACATTGCTTGTTTAAGTTAGGAGTAGACATTTATAGATATTGAGCACTTCCTAAACCATAAGATAAGAAAGTCAGTGGCTTTGTGTCGATGAAAAAAAAAAAATTAACCAATAATCGATCTAAGAAAGAAATGGAAAATTTTATTCACGCCAACTTGAGGATTATAACCCAGGAGACAGTCTTTCAGAAAGCTCTGAGGACTGTTCTGCCCGCTAGAGGTGAAAGAGCAGTTAAGGAAGTTTTTGAGTAAAGGGTTGTATTGACCCAAATGATGTATTGACAGTTTACACACAATCCACATCTGTTCGTACAAAGCAAGTAGTGGGTCATCATGACCCCTTACAAGACTAAGAAGGAAGGATATCTCCTAAGGAGGTCTGGTTAATGCAAATGCACGATACACCCTCAGGGGGAGGGAGGAAGCCAAAACAGTCAAAGCAGTTTGGAATTATTATTTGGAAATACATTGTAAGATTGGATTCCCTTTTGCATTTCCATCACAAGTTGGGATATCTAAGGAAAGGAAAATACAGGAACTGAAGGGAGAAATCTAGAGGCTTAATGGTTCAGCAAGTTTTGAAAGCTGAAGAAATTTGGAAAACTTTTAAAGCCTTGGAGAACAAAATAAACTGTTCGTTACTGTTTTGTTTTTCCTGCTTTTGGCAAACTATTACATACTTTAAATAAAGCTTTACAGTCTTTTTCTATACTTCATGGACAGCCAGCATTCTTTCCTGCTCTGAATAACCTGCAGTCTGGGTGTGGGTGTGTATTAAGCTATAATTCACTGGGGTATATAAAACCACTGCTGGATTCCATTACTTATTCTATAAAGTGCAGGCTTGTTTCCAGAAGAAAGAGATTTGCCCAAGATTTAGGGAAAGGTTCTTCAGATGACTAATTGTCCTTAATGAAGGGGTCGTTAGCTTTTTTTGGCAGTGTCCGTCTCATCTGTAACTCCAACACTTCAATGCCAAAATACTAGAAACCCTTTAAACCCTCTGCCCCCTTTATTTTTAGAGCACAGTATTTACTAAGGGAAGATTAGTGTTTGGGCTTGCATTCTTATGTTAATCGTGCGGAAGGCAGTCTGCAGAGAGGTTGCTGGTGTGCTAATATTGCCTCTATGGTGAAGAGGAAGCAGCAGGGCAGAGCGCAGTGGTTTCCATTTAGTTTCCTTCTAGACAGCTTCCCACACACGGGGAGGCACGCGTGGCCTAGCAGTCCAGCTTTGCTTGGTGCTTTTTTTTAGTTGGCAGCCATCTTCTGTGTCTGGGATACACTAATGCTAAAACTTGGCAGATCTGGGTACATATGGAGTCTTCACTTTGTGCAGGGCAGGCCCTGCATGCCATCACCATGCACAGGGTGGTGCATGGGGATAGGATAGGAGTACCCTCAATCTCCCGTCAGTTTGCCTGGAAAGTTACGCTTACACTTTTTCCCTCCCAGCTATGATTTAGGCATAGAGAATCGCGATGCCACCAATGACCAGGTCACCAAGGATGCTGCAGAAGCTATAAAGAAGTACAACGTTGGTGTCAAGTGTGCTACCATCACCCCCGATGAGAAGAGGGTAGAGGAGTTCAAGTTGAAACAAATGTGGAAATCGCCAAATGGCACCATCCGAAATATTCTGGGTGGCACTGTGTTCAGAGAAGCTATTATCTGCAAAAATATCCCCCGGCTTGTGAGTGGATGGGTAAAACCCATCATCATAGGTCGTCATGCTTATGGCGATCAAGTAAGTAGTGTTGGCATAACTTGACTTTCCATATTCTTTTTTCACGGGCTTTGACTGCCCAGCAGTTCTGATTTATATGTGTTTTATTCTTATCTTTATTTTATCTTATCTACTCCCATTAAGTGACGTACAGAATTGAGAAATGAATGTATGTATACATTTAGATAAAAGTAAATACAGATAAACTTACAGATAGGTACCTGTCTCAACACAAATGATTTTTTTCAGGCATTTTTTTTTCTTCCTTACCTTTTTATTAGATTAAACCATATGATGTGGACATTTTTATTTAGATAATTTCCTGTGGTTCGGCCAAATCAGTGGTTCAGCCAAACCCTGTGGCTGTACAGTAAGGTCCCTTTACAGGTTTTTTGGTGTTTGTTGCATTTTGCTTCGCGTTTTAAAAAAAAAAAATTTGTTTGTTTTAATTCCAGTGCCTGGTCCCACCCTACACCAGCTAAGTCTGAATTCCATGGCATTTTAAGGCTCCCCAGGTGATTCTAATGTGCAGACAGAGTTGAGAACTACCAAAGATTATATTAAACATGATCGTTTCATGCATAAAAGGAAAAACTGGCTCAGTAGTTGAAAACAGTCTCTTTAAAACATTCCCTTCCTGCTTGGGAAAAATATAGTACAGTTTCTGTACTTCTATGCAAGTAGGCTTGTTGCCAAATTAAACAAAAATTGCCAGCTAAACAAAATAAAAGTTCTGTGTTGAACCTGAAGTTTTGGACTTTCATAGCAAGCAGCTTATGTCTTAAAAGAGCCTTAAAAACAAGACTCCCTGATGCCGACACCCAGAGGCTTTGATGTAGCCGTCCTTAAAAATAGTATGGGTAGAGAAGACCACTCTCCGTTCCTGGGGGCAGGGTCACCAGGTCGTCCTTGAGGGGTAGTTCACTTTGTTCTACCGTGTGGCTCAGACTATCCCTTCATCCTGGCCAGTCCCTTCACAGACGCCTCTCAGAGGCCCAGGAGAGGGGATGTAGATGGGAGCGCTACCAGCTCGCTCATCCTGGGAAAACCACTCTTAAGTTCTTAGGAGTTCAATGATGTCCTTTCCCTTTCTTTTTTTTTTTTAATTATGATTTTGGCATCAATCACCTGGAAGAATAGTCATTCTATTTATTAAAGTCTAGATTGAAAATTCCAAACCTCTAGGAAGCATTTATTGTACTTTGGTGCCTCGGTTTCTGCCTTTTGAGAAATGGGAATCAATTACCACCCATAGTGAAGGACTTTATATGTCAGAAATATTCTGCATAGAGTAGATATTTAATCTGGATCGTTATCTGACAGCTTTTCTACCAGCTGTTATTAGTATTATTCTACACAAATGTAGACAAATAGGTTTGGCTGGCATCGGCTGCTACCTGACTCTGAAAGTATTCTAATCTAAGCCATTGAAGAAGATACAAGGCAGCAAAGATTGACATAAGCCTAGTGTGGGCTGGGCACATTTTCCATACCCATGACAAAGGTGATTGTCCTCCACAGGCCCTTTCCTAAGGGTCGTCAGCCTGTTGCAGCTGCTTTCAGAATGATTGCTTCATGTGGACAGGTCCTGGGCTGGGCATTAGTAGCAGTGATTACCATGAAGAGACCGAGTCCTGAAGGTCCAAGGACCAGATTCCCGAGTCTTTTGACCCTAGATGCATTATTTCAACTACATCACAGTTACTCCCTTGTAAGATTGAGGGAAGAATCTAATGAGGTAATAAGGGATACAAGTTAATCACTTAAAGTATGTCATACAGTGAGAATCAGGCATTAGCATTCTCATCATCATCTTCAGTGCTATAGCTAGTATATTATCTCCCTATAGGAAGACTTCCTTGACCTCCAGGTTATAGTCATTCCTCTTCCTCTGTCTTCCAATAGCATTTTTTTTTTTTTTTTTTTTTGCTGTACGCGGGCCTCTCACTGTTGTGGCCTCTCCCGTTGCGGAGCACAGGCTCCAGACGCGCAGGCTCAGCGGCCATGGCTCACGGGCCCAGCCGCTCTACGACATGTGGGATCTTCCCAGACCAGGGCACGAACCCGTGTCCCCTGCATCGGCAGGCGGACTCTGAACCACTGCGCCACCGAGGAAGCCCCAATAGCATTTTTTATCTGTGCCCCCTTTTGACATTTGAAAGCTCTAATGTTACTTCTTTTGTATGTCTTTGTTAGGTCGTAAGCTTCATAAGGGGAAATACTTTGTTATTCTCTCTCATACCCATATCTGTACTCAGAAAACTGCCCCATGCATGGTAGGGCCCTGATAAATATTGATTTCTAATGTGTACTACCACTAACTAGGACAGTTTTGGGTTTTTGTGGGAGGTATTTTTGTTTTTGTTTTTTTAATATACCTTTTTTCCCCCATACAGTACAGAGCAACTGATTTTGTTGTCCCGGGGCCTGGAAAAGTAGAGATATCCTACACGCCAAGCGATGGATCCCCCAAAACGACATACCTGGTACATAACTTCACAGGTATGTATAAGTCCACCATGAGCTACATCTTTCATTTTTTTAGCAGATCATTTAGACAGCGTTATTACTGGTTTTTTTTAAAGTTCTGTGAAAATTGTGTGGCTGCCTAAAAATACAACCTGAATCTACAACATTTCCATAGCACTCAAAATCAATGCCATGGCTTCCTGTGGCATTGCTAAAGGCATAAAAAGAAGTAGCCACTTAACTGGAAGTGCATATAGATAATTGGAAATGCAAGTAGATAATTATGCGTCTCTCTTAAAACATGGAGGGAAGGTTGACAGGAGTCTGTTGTGCACAAATTAAACATTAATAGCCCCAAATCGCCTGTCATGTAATCCTGCCCTTTGGCTCTGGTAGGGTTTGTATTTGAAAATAGCTGCATTATTTATTTGCTGAAGTTTTCTTCTTGTCCTTCTGAGTATTTGTTCTGTGAAAGTGGAACGTTTGGTTTTTTTGCCTCTTCTTTCCCCCCGTCCTGCTGCTTCTAAGGTCCATTATGGCAAATCCATCCCAAAAGCTGTTGAAAGAACAGAGGACCCTCTTTCTCCACTGTTAAGGTTGTTAAAAGCACTCACACTAACAAAACCTCAAAACTGACCTAGCTGTTGTTTTCCTTGACTCCTCTAAATCATATCATTTTAATGGAATCTACTTCTGCCAGAGTTTCAGCAGCTCTAACATCCTCAGCCCAAGCTGGCCCTGGGCAGTGGCACAGATTCAAGTTCTAGCTTTCAGTAATAACAAAGTTCAAACAATAAGAGCTGTGAAACACCAGTGATTACATGGAGTGTAATTATTTCTACCAATGACAGAACGAACTTTCAGTATCCGCCAGGCAATTACAAGAATTTTCATCCATTATTTGAAATGCAAAGTTTTCTCAGTAGCTAAGGATTGAGTTCACACTTAGAGTTTAAAAAACATGCTTGAAATTTTTAAAGTATGAAAAAAGTTTTAAAATTATTCACCTCCTGAGTGTCTTTCTGGTTCATTTCAGTAGCTTTTGGTATGTCAAGAACTTTAGGATCCTAAAGACTATGTTTTTCTCATTTATGTTGCCCTTTCAGAACAAGTTAGAATGTCCTTACCTAGAACTGACTTGCCTCTGATTACGTGTCTCAGGAACTCATGGAATATTGAAGTTTGAAGCCTGGACTCAGACATGAGAGCTGGGAATTGGGTGTTTTGGGGATGGTGGGTGTATATAGACTTGTTACAACTATACCCTGTTTACCTTTCTTTTTTCCCTCATTGTCGTCCCCCCACAGAGGGTGGTGGTGTTGCCATGGGGATGTACAATCAAGATAAGGCAATCGAAGAGTTTGCACACAGTTCTTTCCTGATGGCTCTGTCTAAGAAGTGGCCTTTGTATCTGAGCACCAAAAACACTATTCTAAAGAAATATGATGGACGTTTTAAAGACATCTTTCAGGAGATATATGACAAGTAACTACAGTTCTTTTTCTTTTTTGTCACATAAGCTGGCATTTACAATATAGAATTTGTATGCTTATCCCTTTGATTGTGGGACAAATTGAGTGAAAACCATCACTATACCATTCAGATAAGGACAAAACTGAGATTTAACAGGAGTGAGACAAAACTCTTGAATTGCTTTTAGAAGAGAAATGTGTTCTCAGATAAAGTCCCCACATTTATTTTCTTCAGGGCCAGAGATATTTAATGTGTGAGTAAAGGTACGCTGTTAGTGATAGAAAGTTCTGATTTTTCATCGGTGTGAGTTTGAGTTTGGGCCCATTTCCATTCTTTCTAAAGCCCACTGTTATGATTTGAAACTGCTTTTGGGGGCTTCCCTGGTGGCGCAGTGGTTGAGAGTCCGCCTGCCGATGCAGGGGACACGGGTTCGTGCCCCGGTCCGGGAAGGTCCCACATGCCGCGGAGCAGCTGGGCCCGTGAGCCATGGCCCCTGAGCCTGCGCATCCGGAGCCTGTGCTCCCAAAGGGAGAGGCCACAACAGTGAGAGGCCCGCGTACCACAAAAATAAATAAATAAATAAATAAATAAAACTCTGCTTTTGGGAATTCCCTGGTGGTCCAGTGGTTAGGACTCCACGCTTTTACTGCCGAGGGCATGGATTCAATCCCTGGTCCAGGGAATTAAGATCCCATAAGCCGTGGGCCAAAAAGTTTAAATTAATTAATTAATTGATTGATTTTATTAAAAATAAATAAATAAAATTAAACTCTGCTTTAGTGGAGTCATTTGAACTTACGTCTACATTTATAACAACTTTGAGTTCAACAATACCTGAGCACTTGTTGACTTTTAAGATGTCATCCCTCCCTTTTAGATACAAGCATTCAGGCCACGGCTAGGATTTTAGGTATCTTTCCTGAGACATTTTAATTCCTCCTTCTACTTCCTATCTTATCAAACCTAGAAGCTGTCCTAGTTTCCTGAATGATATTGAGCAGCAAAGTAGTCTTTTTCTCCCCGATTACATTCTTAAAGTAAGCTGAATCTCATGAATCTCATTAGTGGTGTATTGAAAACTGTGAAAGTAGTACTTGGAACACTCCACCGTCTTGCTTAATTCTCACATCTCTGCAGAGTGGATGAAATCACCCTTACAGAAGGGGAAATTGGGGTTTCACAACTAGAAAATGAGTGGGCAGAGAATTGAGCCCATGTCTGTCTGGTTCCCAAATTTGTGTTGCTTCAACTAAAATGTGCTGCTTCCAACCCCACCCCGACTCCTTTGGAGAGGCACGTGGTATCCCAACAAAACCAGTTTTTTTTGTCGGTTGTTCTCTTTTCTTTCTTGTTTCTTAGGCAGTACAAATCTCAGTTTGAAGCTCAGAATATCTGGTATGAGCACAGGCTCATCGATGACATGGTGGCCCAAGCTATGAAATCAGAAGGAGGCTTCATCTGGGCCTGTAAAAACTATGATGGGGATGTGCAGTCGGACTCCGTGGCCCAAGGTAAGGAGCTGGAGAACCAAGTGGAGGTGGGCTTGGCCTGCAGCAGACAGGTCAAGCCCTGCTAGCTCTCTGGTGCAGGAAGGGGGATTCTATAGCCCTTTGCTGCTAAAAGTCGTGAAATGTTAACACCGCAAGGCGTCCAGGTCCGTCTTCTCAGCTGACAGATGAGGAAATTAAGCTCAGACTGGGTAGGCGACTTCTGGCAGGGACGCACAGGAATTAACTCGTGGGTTGAGACTCCCGGCTCCAGCCTCAGAGGCTGACATAGCTTATATCTCAGCCCTTTCCCCCCGCTTGAAGCTTCCCTGCCTCCAATGGTAGCCCAGCGGCCAGATCTGAAAACCACTCCCCACCCTTATCTGCCTTCTGATGAGAACCTAAAAAGCTAGGGGACTCGGGCAAGGAGGGCTCAGGGTTGTCTCCTAAGCGAAGGGGCCTCCCTCCGAGAGCCCATTCATCTGGAGACAGTTACAGGTCATGCCCCTTTTGCCAGCCTTGACGGCTCTTCTGTCACCCTGTGAGACACATGTGTTTACTGCTTAGCTTGAAACGCACAGAATTGAGCAAAGAAGCCCCGGGCTCTTCACAGAAATTCCAGGAACCAGGAGCTTCATGCCAGAGATAAGGACCAAATGAGCAAAAATGCTCCCTTCCCTGATTTGCTGGGCACCAAGTTGCCCTCCAACTTCAGTTACTCAGGGTAGCTGTGTAAACTGAATTTCCCCCGATGAATGTTTGTGGTAGCTTTAATTATGTTTGCTTTTCCCCCAGGAAGTACTACTTTTTCTTTCTCTTAGGAAAAGTTAATCATCTCTTATCAGTGTGAAAATCAGTAAATCTGCCTGGTTAAAGATAACTTTTCTGTCAGATAAATGAGTTAACCCAGTTCTCCTTCTTTACCCTCCTTCTGTTTCTCTTACGTCCTCACCATTGTTTATATTGAATGCAGCAGAGGAAGGAGTGTTGCTTTGTGGTGACTCTGTGGTGCGTAAGAAAGGTTCCTGGTAATGACCCAAATCATTCCATCATTTCTAAATGTCCTCATGGCAATAAGAAGAGGGTATCTGGAAGGATATCTCCAATGTAATTGTCAAGTTATGGAGGTTCAAAGGATTTCAAAATAGGAATGTGGAATTGCAGTGTCCAGCAGTACACCGATAACATACCCCTCTGTGTCTGAGCAGCGCCTGTAGATAAAGGTGACCTCAACGTAGCTAAACAGATTAAAAGGCAGCCAAGCTGTTCTTTCTTTCTTTTTCTTTTTCTTTTTTTTTTTTTTTTTTTTTTTGGCGGTACACGGGCCTCTCACTGTTGTGGCCTCTCCCGTTGCGGAGCACAGTCTCCGGACGCACAGGCTCAGCGGCCATGGCTCACAGGCCCAGCCGCTCCACGGCATGTGGGATCCTCCCAGACCGGGTCACGAACCCGTGTCCCCTGCATCGGCAGGCGGACTCTCAACTACTGCACCACCAGGGAAGCCCCCAGCTGAACTGTTCCTACGTTCATTCTTCTCTAGAGGGATGAACTACTTTGGACTCACACCAAACATTTTATTTCTGTCCTCAGTTTTGACAGTGGTACCAACTAGTGTTTCCTAATATAAATAGACACATTCACTGTGAATATGGCCCTAAACGTCTCCAATCAATGAATATTTGAGACTCTACTAAAGCCTCATACCAACACAGTGATGGGAAAGGAGCTGCTAATTCAGCACAGAAATTGCCATTGTACTCAAAGATGAGTTTAAAAAGGGTTTATTTACTTATTCTCAAACAGAGTAGCAGCCTATTATAAATTTGCATTATTAACTCCACATAACTCCACAGGTGTTATTGGGAGGTAGCAGAAATGGAGAAAAGTGTTCTTGGAATTCGAGTGTAAAAAAAGAAAAAAGAAGAAAAATCAGTTGTATGGACTTAAAAGTTGTAATGTGGTTCTCTGAATAGGAAACCACAGAATAGAGTCGTTCTGGGGAGGCTGTGAAAGAGAGCAGGGGCGAGTGGGAGGTGCTTGGATCCATCCCATTCTGTGGGGTTTTTTTTTCTGTTTGTTTGTTGTTGTTTTTTAATTTATTTATTTTTGGCTGAGTTGGGTCTTTGTTGCTGTGTGCAGGCTTTCTCTAGCTGTGGCAAGCGGGGGCTACTCTTCGCTGAGGTGCACAGGCTTCTCATTGCGGTGGCTTCTCTTGTTGTGGAGCACGGGCTCTAGGTGCGCAGGCTTCAGGAGTTGTGGCTCACGGGCTCTGGAGCGCAGGCTCAGTAGTTGTGGCGCACGGGCTTAGTTGCTCCGCAGCATGTGGGATCTTCCCAGACCAGGACTTGAACCCGTGTCCCCTGCATTGGATTCTTAACCACTGTGCCACCAGGGAAGCCCCATCCCATTCTGTTTTTAATCAGTTTTCTCTTCCCAGTCCCACATGAGCCTGTGAGCAGCTTGATGGCGGGAGACAACTCATTAATCTTTATTTTCCTGGAACAGCAGAGTATCTGCACATAAGCACGACAGTAATATATTGAGCTCTTACTCTGTGGCGGGTACTAGTCTAAGGAATAGGAATATGTATTCTTTTCATATATATTCACGAACGTATGCATATTCATCTAGTTCTTACAACAACCCTATGAAATAGGTGTTTCTACTATTCCCATTTTACAGGTAAGAAAACTGAGCCACAGTAGTTAGGGAGTCACGGAACTAGGGTGGAATGCAGGCAGTCAGACCATGAGTTCTTCATCATGGAGCAGGTGCCTCTGAGGTAGATACGTGAAGAAAAAGCACAGCCTTTTCTGAAAGGCAGAAGAATTATTGGTGACTCCATGTGCTCATGTTTATTTTGCTCACTGAGACCTGTCAAGACGAAGTCATTTTCTCTCATCTCTGGGAGACCCAGTGCTCTGCGTGCAGTTGAATCCCTTACTTCATGTTCCGCCACTCATAGGTTACGGCTCTCTTGGAATGATGACCAGTGTGCTGGTTTGTCCAGATGGCAAGACAGTAGAAGCAGAGGCTGCCCACGGGACTGTAACACGTCACTACCGAATGTACCAGAAAGGACAGGAGACGTCCACCAATCCCATTGGTAAGATATTGTTTGCTGCTACGTTGATTTCCAACCAGAATAGAAATCTCCAAAGGGGCTCAGACGTGTTCCTTTGGCTGCCCAATGCCTTGTATATAAAATCCTCACCAAACAGCTGATTGGCTCTACTCATAAGAACTGTTTTAATATGTTTCTTAAAATATACACAATATATGCTTTTCCAGTTTGTGGGAGAATATTCATTACAGAGAAGAATGTTATCAACAAGCATTTTCCTTTTCCTCTGCTGCAGTGAAATGTCACATGTAGCTAAGAATCTAAAGCCACATTGTTAGATCCTTTTAAGTAGGTTTTAGGGATAGCACTTTAAAACAGATTATAGCCTGGAAAGAGGAGAAGAGACCAATATAGACAAGAGGTAGAAGAGATTGTGACCTTTTCCAAATTCGTAAATGCCTTAAGCGTCATGTATTCCTACCCTGAATATGTGCTTTCTTAAAAGCCTAACAAAATCCAAAACATTTCCTCTACAAAAATGCAGGTTTTTTGAAAAGTTTCAATGTGGTAAAATGTTTCCAACTTTCCTAAAACTTAGAGCTCATGCAGATAGCATCCAATGAAGTCAGTTACCTAAACAAACAAACAAACAAAATGTTCTATTTTGGGGAACTGAGGTACTTGGGAATATTTCTAACCAGTGTGATTGAAGTGTGCTTTTTTTTTCCTCTCTCTCTCTTTTAGCTTCCATTTTTGCCTGGACCAGAGGCTTAGCCCACAGAGCTAAACTTGATAACAATAAAGACCTCAGCTTCTTTGCAAAGGTTTTGGAAGAAGTCTGTATTGAGACCATTGAGGCTGGCTTCATGACCAAGGACTTGGCTGCTTGTATTAAAGGTTTACCCAAGTAAGTATAAGATGCCCTAAGCTCTGTGGTCAAATTACCATTTATCCTCACTGGACTCAGAATATCAAGTGCTTTTTGGAGTTGCATGAATTAGTATTTGTCATCGGGTTCAGAAGTCAGCAGACATCTGTAAATTGTCAGATAATAAACATTTCAGGCTTTGTGGAACATCCGGCAATTATTGAACTTTGCCTCCATGGCAGTAAAGCCATCAGTGGTGACACAAAAGCTAATGGGTGTGGCAGTGTTCCAATCAAACCCTGTGTACAGAACTGGGCTGCAGCCCAGACTGGGTTCATGGGCCAAGCTGTAGTTTGCTCACCCCTGATCTGGTTATAATCAAGTGGGTGGCAAGGTTCTGCTTAATTTAACAAGAAAATTATAGGCATTTAGAAACAAAGAGACCCCCCCAAGACTATTTTATTCCACCTCTTTATTTTCTTCAATTTACAGTAAGAAAAGTAAGCAGTGCAGGTATAAGATGTCCGGTTTATCATAGTCCCTTCCTTAAGTATCTGTAACCAGCAGTCAGATATTTGAGGGCCCATGTATCACCCAGGACTTTTTTGAGAACATGGTAGCCTGTATCCCAGCTGGATCAGCTGCTGATCAGGGATTCCTCCCTCAATCAAAGTTGGCTACTATGACTCACATCAAGAAACAATACTAAAATTTAACACCAATCCCGTGTCCCATCCATGTGTCCTCAGAGATCTCTGTTAGGGTCAGTATACCTCAGTAATGGGGATACACTCCATCACTACATCTTTCTTATCTTAAATTTCCAGCAACAATACAGTGTTTGAAATGTTCCTATGGGTGTGTTACTTCCAAGCCGATTTGAATAGGCACCTATTAGCAGGATTAGATAGCCAGTCCATTGTCTTTTGCTTTTTAAGTAAGACAAAGGTAGAAATAAGGGCACTAAAGCTTTTCTTTTTTTTTTCAATGTGAAAAGAAGTGATGAAATTGTCTTTATTTTCAGGTTATAAATTATATATCTATAAAATTCAAACAATTCAACAAAAAAAGGCTAAGGTAGCTGAATACTAGATAAATAAGCAACAACAAAGTAGCTTTTCCTTACACCACCAATAAACAAAAATGGAAATGGAAGAACCATCACATTCACAGTGGGAGCAAAACTATTGTTTTTTGAAATATTTGAAAAACATATTTGAAATATTCTATTTATGATAGCATCAAAAAGAATAAAATACTTAGGAATAAATTTTTACAAAAGGTTTTTTTTTTTGAGGACATGTGACATTTTGTGGGGATATGAGTAAAAGCATCACTGTACCTGGATATGATTCTATTATTTTTAAGAATGAGGAATAAGAAGTGGGATGATTTCAGTGTCCCAGGCATTAGTATGAATGAAGCTCTGGGGCAGTTTCACCCTCAAAGCTACAGGGCCAGGAGCCTCCTGTGAGTGTGTGTGTGGCCCAGCCTCTGCTCAGACTGCCTGTAACCTGGGTTAGCCCCTTGAACCTTGAACGCAGGCATTGGCCATAAACTTATAGCTTGTTCACATTAATCAGTTTTCTTCTAGAAATAAATAGAATGTTACTTTAAGTAGCATGTCTAGGACTTTTCCTCTACCTGCCACCAGATCAAAGACAAACTAAATTTCCTTCTTTTCTTTTTCCTCTGCTATTAGTGTGCAGCGTTCTGACTACTTGAATACATTTGAGTTCATGGATAAACTCGGAGAAAACTTGAAGACAAAACTAGCTCAGGCCAAACTTTAAGGTCATCCCTCGTCTTTGGAGGATGTGTGTTTTTGGTAACTAGGTCCAGTGGTTTACATTTTTCTCTATAACACTCAAGAGTAAAGGCAAAATCAATTCTGTAATTTGTTTAGAAGCCAGAGTTTATCTTTTCTATAAGTTCACAGCCTTTTTCTTATCCATACAGTTATGCCACCTTTGTGAACGTGGCAGGGGACTTTTTTTTAATTTTATTTTACTTTCTACTAGTAGCCTAGGAATTACTTTTAGTGTCCATTTGTACTCACTGTCACTTTTCTTCATGTTCTGATATAAATGACCAAAATGAAGAGTGCTTGAAAGGGTAAACTATAGCCACAGTACTATTCCCTAAAATTGTATAAAGTAGAAATTCATTCCCTTTCCCACTTTCCATGGCCTGTGGCACTGGGTGTTTTTGATTTAACAGATGTCCCATTATGTGAGGTGGAAGCTGTACGTTAAACTTGTGCATGATTTGGAATGAAAAGCATGGCTGTAACTAAAAGGTGTTGAAGACACAGTCATCCTTGTAAAGAGCTCTAGCTGAATGTTTCAAAAATACTACATATTTTTGAGCTCACTGGAGAATCCAGAATAAATACTAACTAGGGGTTTGTCCTCTGTATTTGTCTCCTCCTCCGCGCCTTGTGTGGCCTAAGTATTATGCTACCCTGAACAGCATATTTCATCCACGTGCAATACTACAAGCTGCACCTTTCTTGGACTTCTGCTGACCTGTTTTATTTCCTTTATATAAATGTGATTTTTCAGAAGCTGATTGTAAACACTA
Source organism: Mesoplodon densirostris (assembly GCF_025265405.1). Lineage (NCBI taxonomy): Eukaryota > Metazoa > Chordata > Mammalia > Artiodactyla > Ziphiidae > Mesoplodon > Mesoplodon densirostris. The sequence goes on from NC_082668.1 coordinate 28,964,141, forward strand.
TTCTAGTCCTGTTCTTAATCTAAACTGTCAATTTTAATTAAAATTAAGTGCTGATGACTAGTCTTCTGAGTTTTTATTTATCAAGTATACTTCAGTTGCCAGGCTAGGTCCTAGCCATAGGAATTTGATTTTAAAAAGTCTCTGCCCTCTGGGCTTCCCTGGTGGCGCAGTGGTTGGGGGTCTGCCTGCCAATGCAGGGGACACGGGTTCCAGCCCTGGTCTGGGAGGATCCCACATGCCGCAGAGCAACTAGGCCCGCAAGCCACAGCTGCTGAGCCTGCGCTCTAGAGCCCCCCCAAGCCACAACTGCTGAGGCCCGCACGCCTGGAGCCTGTGCTCCGCAACAGGAGAAGCCACTGCAATGAGAAGCCCACACACCGCAACGAAGAGTGCCCCCGCTCGCCGCAGCTGAGGAAGGCCCGCACGCAGCAACTAAGACCCAACGCAGCCAAAAATAAATAAATTTAAAAAAAAAAAAAAAAGTCTCTGTCCTCAAGGAGTATACTGAGGGGAAAATGGATAAGTAAACAAACAGTAAGATGTGGATTCTACAGTGAAAGGGAAAGAAGACCAAAGATAGAACGAAAGGGTAATAATGAAATATTAGGGAATTAAGTCTATGCATATGCTAAGGGGTTTAGGTATTACTAGCACGTAAGTTCATAGGGAACCAATTAAGACTTAGGAAGGGAGGGACGTGATCACGTTTTCATTAAAAAAAATAGCGCTCTGGGCAGCTTTTATGAAGAATGGATAGAAGTGGAGTGAGGCAGGGAGTAGTGGGCACAACTGAGGAAGGAAGACCAGTTACAAGGTGGGAAAAGGTGAAGATCTCAACTGGGACAATGGCGCTGAAAGTAGAGAGAATGGGGTGGATCCTGAGAAATGAAAGTGGAATGGATGGGGATTGGGGGATCCCAGGATATGTGAGGGTTGAGGGAAAAAAACAAGTTAGAGAGATTCCCCAAATTTCTGACTCCATACCTGGAGAAAGGTTGGTCCACATCCCAACATTATCTGTATCTGGGGGAAGAAAATTGAGGCTTGAGAGGAGTTTTGGTTTTTTGTTTGTTTGCGGTAAGCGGGCCTCTCACCGCCGTGGCCTCCCCCGCCACGGAGCACAGGCTCCAGACACACAGGCCCAGCGGCCACGGCCCACAGGCCCAGCCACTCCGCGGCACGCGGGATCCTCCCGGACCAGGGCATGAACCCGCGCCCCCCACATCGGCAGGCGGACCCCCAACCACTGTGCCACCAGGGAAGCCCTTGAGAGGAGTTTTGATCAAGCTGACGCAATACATCTGTGACCATTTTGGCCTGGAATCCAGGAATCCTTATAGCTGAGCTAGGGCTGTTTCTACTATGCCAGCATACATTCAGGTTTGGATGGAAGGGGAAAGCATCCCGTGAAACAAAATGGTGGCGTTGGATTGGTTGATCTTAAATAGTCCTTCCAGCACTCACACATCCTGGGAGTCAATCAGATGTGTGTTCATGGTACCAAACCCCACTCTGAACGATGTCTATCAGGATGAGCATTTGGCCAAGAACCAGTTAATGTTATAAAATAATCAGCAAATGAACAGATGCTGACCAATACATCCAGAAGCTAATGGTTTATTTTGTAACTAGAGGATCAGAATTGTTGGCCTGGAAAATGACTGGTGCTTAGCATAACACTGAAGGCAGCAGGATCCAGGGACAGAGAAGATGAGAGTTCTTAATTCTCTGTATTGCAAGTATCGTTTCTTAGGTAGAATTTTTAACTGAAAATATTTAAGATCTAATCTTAATTAGAATCACAGCTGCCTGTATTCTTGCTTGATACAATCTTTCTGAGACACTTCTGACAAGTGATTTCCCATCTTCCATTTGAATATTTACCTAATAAAAATTTCCCCCAAATTCAGGGTTTTATCTCTTCTGTGAAGAAGGAAATAAGATTAGAAACCGACATAAAAAATATTAAGGAAGACTTTGAATATTTATATAAATACTAATAAAAATGTACTTTTATCACTTAATATCTTGTTTCATCGTCCCTGTTTTTTTTTATTTTTTTTATTTTTATTTATTTTTTTTTTTTGCTGTACGCGGGCCTCTCACTGTTGTGGCCTCTCCCGTTGCGGAGCACAGGCTCCGGACGCACAGGCTCAGCGGCCATGGCTCACGGGCCCAGCCGCTCCGCGGCATATGGGATCCTCCCAGACCGGGGCACGAACCCGTATCCCCTGCATCGGCAGGCGGACTCTCAACCACTGCGCCACCAGGGAGGCCCCATCGTCCCTGTTTTTAATACTAGGGAGAATATAAAATCCAAACTGCTAATTCCTCTGCAACAAGAAATTTGAACAACTCTGAATTTGGATGCTTTCTCAAACTCTGAAAGAGGTGAATTTTGCAGACATTGTAGCATTGTTTATAACTTGGAATTTTGATAGTGCAAATTTACGGAAAAATTATGAGAACGGCATGAGGAAATCCCATAGTCCTTTACCAAATTCTTACACACGTTTTTTTTTCCTGAACCATTTCAAAGTCGAAAACTTGTGCCCCTCTATCCCTAAGTAATCCAGTGTGTACTTCCTAAGAAGAACAAGGACGTTCTCTTATATAACCACAATACAATGATCAAAATCAGGAAATTTAATATCAATACAGTATAGTCCCTACTTAAATTTCAACAACTGGTCCAATTATCTTTACAGTTTCCCCTCCAGGATCGAATCCAGGATCATGCTTTATAGTTAGTTGTCTTACCTCTTAAGTCTCCTTTTGTCTGAAACAGTTCCTAAACGTTTCTTTTTCTTCCTAGAACTTGACATTTTGAAGAGTATAGGCTAGTTATTTTGCAGAAAGTCCCTCCATTTGAGTTTGTGTGATGTCTCCTTGCAATTAGATCCAAGTTACATATTTTTGGTAGAAATACCAGAAATACAATTGAAGTGGTATAGTATCCTTCTCAGGATACAGTAGTGGGGAAAGGGGGAAAGGACGTATGATGTTGGTTTGTCCCGATATTGGTGAAGTTAGCTTTCCTTTTGTTGGGGGGGCGGGGCTGCACCTTGTGGCATGCGGGATCTTCGTTCCCCGACCAGGGATCGAACCCGAGCCCCCTGCAGTGGAAACTCAGAGTCCTAACCACTGGACTGCCAGAGAATTCCCCCTATAAGATTTTGACACTGCAGCTTTCCCACATACATTCCAAAGTGTTTTACTATTTGATAGAAACTGACAACTTTGATTCTGAATTTTGATTCTAACATTCTAGAGCTACTCTCACCTGTTTAAAAATTTCCATATTTTCTGGTTGCAATTATTCCACTTGCTAGAATTACTCAATGAGTTTATTTTTCATGTTTCTATTTTTATTGTGTGAGAGAGCCTGCATGTTGGTGACTTGTTTATTGCTGCAAATTAATTAACACAGTGGAGTACTAGTCCATGAAACCTACAACTTGGATCTCAGACAATGTTTTAATTCTGTTTTTTCCATCTGTATCAACTTATTTATATGAGGGTTTTTTTCTTTTCTTATATCTTTGAACACAACTCACCCAACAAACAGGTGAAGTATATCCTCTAATTCTGACACTTTCTTGGGATATCAGTGTCCCATAAGGCCCACAACCTCTAGGTTGGGGTACTTCTCTCACAGTTAAGGTTATACCAGATGCTCAAATTGTACCGGGCAGCTTGGGTTTTGAGTCATTGGGTTCATTACAGTGTTTCTTTACTGTTGTAATGGGAATGACTTTCAGAATTTATTTAGAGTTAACTTGGGTCTGTTTCCATGACTACCTTCTTCAAATGTCCTAAAGCTATGGCAAGATACACAACATCTTTATCTGTACAATAAGTGCTTTAATCCTCGCCCTTTTGCACAGTTATGTCTAACTCACCTGGTTCAGTGACACTGGTTCTATTTCCTCAGACAATTACTGGAAAAGTATCAGTAATTGTGATACTGCTTCACAGACTCCCAGCTGAGCACAGGAGGAGATTTAAGACATCAGAGGATGGAATTTTCCTACCAACACATTTATTTCTAGTCTAATTCTCTTTTAGGAAGTGGTTTGAGGTTATTCCTTTCTCAGAGTCTCCGGTGATAGACTCATTAGTTATTTTGTGTATAGAAATGGTATTCAGATCTTATCATTTGCCTGTACACGAGGCATTAACCCATTTTTGGATTCTCAACTATGTTTGGAATGCTTTCAATGCTTCCCATAAGAAACAAGGTGGCATGTCATACCTTCTCAGAGTCAAGAAGACATAAGCCTTTCCACTTGAAATGGTTTGCAGATGGTTATTTTAATTATATACTGTCAGTCACCCTTGAGAAATGGCAGGCCACTAACTATTTTGCCTATAAATACCATAATAGGAATCAAATCCATAGGTTTATTTTTTATGTAACTAATACCCGTGTTTCTTTGCTATAAACTTCGTTGGGTTTGAAGCCACAGATTAAAAATATAACCTGCTATAACTGTGAGGTAATCTGATTTTGCAGTAGAAGTTACCATACCTCATTAAGAAGAATCTGTCAGGGCTTCCCTGGTGGCACAGTAGTTGAGAGTCCGCCTGCCGATGCAGGGGACACGGGTTCGTGCCCCAGTCTGGGAAGACCCCACATGCCGTGGAGCGGCTGGGCCCGTGAGCCATGGCTGCTGAGCCTGCGTGTCCGGAGCCTGTGCTCCGCAACGGGAGAGGCCACAACAGTGAGAGGCCCGTTTACCGCAAAAAAAAAAAAAAAAAAAAAAAGAAGTATCTGTCAAAAGCCAATGGCAAGGAGAAAATCTTGAAAGCAGTAAGAGAGAAGCTACTTATCATGTACAAGGGATCTTCAATAAAATTAACAACTGATTTCTCATCAGTAACCATGGAGTCCAAAAGGCAGTGGAATAATCTATTCAAAGTGTTAGGGGTGAAAAAATAGTCCAGACACACTTGAGAATTGTTGAGTCTATATGTAAGAATAGCCTAGGAATTGGAATGATTTCTGAGGGTAGTTAGATCACTTATTTTATATATAAATTTATTTGTTTATTTTTGGCTGCATTGGGTTTTCATTGCTGCAAGCGGGCTTTCTCTAGTTGCAGTGAGCAGGGTCTACTCTTCCTTGTGGTGCACGGGCTTCTCATTGCGGTGGCTTTTCTGTTGCGGAGCGCAGGCTCTAGGCGTGCGGGCTTTGGCAATTGTGGCACGCGAGCTCAGTGGTTGTGGCTCACGGGCTCTAGAGCGCAGGCTCAGTAGTTGTGGCGCAAGGGCTTAGTTGCTCCGCAGCATGTGGGATCTTCCCAGACCATGGCTCAAACCCATGTCCCCTGCACTGGCAGGTGGATTCTTAACCACTGCGCCACCAGGGAAGTCCCAGTTAGACCACTTTTGAACTTCCTTTCTCACTACCAGGATCTGTTCAACCTAAAAATATGTCAATGAATATGTCTCAAAGTAACATCCAGCATCTTATTGGTATCACACAAACATTTTTTCCTAATCTGCTGTATAAAGAGTATGGATTTCTAACAACCACTAAAAGGCCTTGTTAACAACTATTAACTCTGCATGTATTTATATCTATCACACATACTTCATGTCTATGGTAAAAATATTAGGAAAAAATACTAGTAAGCATTGTATAGTCTGGAGCTCTGTACTATCTATTTGGTTTAATCTCTTTATCAACTTGGTTTTTAGGGTTAATTGATACACTATTTAGTAAGTCTTCGATATTGGTAGAAGCCATTTCACATGTCTTTGGAATGACAGTGTCTTAGTTTCCACATTATCCACTCAGCAGTCAGAGATTTCACTTTCAAAATAAAAAGGAGAAAATGCGTTTTAAAGATTCTTCTTTTTGAGTCTGGAGGAGTGAATCACTAAAGGACCACCGTCAAAAATAGAGAACTCCCAAGAAGATTGCTGGTTCCAAGCTAAAGATGAGTTCGGTTATAGACACAATGAATCTGAGATAGGCAGAACACCCAATTGGAGAATTCGTAGCAGCATTTGAAGATGAAGGATTGAAGTCAGGGCTAGAGATGTAGTCAGTAGCTGAAGTCTTGAAAGTAGATATGCTCTAAGAAAGAATAGCAAAATAAGAACAATAGATGGTCAATGATTGCCACATTTAGGAATCAGGAAGAAGGACAAAGGAGGAACAGTCTGACAGACAGGGGAGGTCAGTGTCAAAGGAAGTCAGAAGAAAAGCTAATTCATGTAGAAAGGGGTAGGCATTCAGGTAGATGTTAGAGAAAAATGTTAGAGAGAGAGAGGGATCAAGGTGAATGAAGACTGGAAAACTCTCACTGGCAACTCCTGACGATTATACTCTAAAAGGCCTCCTAAGATTTTAAAATAAATGTTTAAATAAATGTTTTACTCATTTGTATGAGGCTTATCACATTTCCATCTTCTAAACTGATACAGCTTGCCATCTGTGACTAAGAATCACCTTGAACAAAGGCAGTAAAACCATTATCAGTAAGGGAACAAAATAAAGGGCATCACATAAGCAACTGAATAAAGTTATTTTTTTAATTGAAGTATAGTTGGTTTACAATATTATATTAGTTTCAGGTGTACAACATAGTGATTCAATATTTTTATAGATAATACTCCATTTGAAGTTACTACAAAATAGTGGTTATATTTTCCTGTGCTGTACAATATATCCTTGTTGCTTATTCACTTTATACATAGTAGTTTGTATCTTTTCATCTTCTACGCCTAATTTGCCCCTCCCCCCTTCCCTCTCCCCACTGGTAACTGCTAGTTTGTTCTCTATATCTGAACAACTGAATACAGTTCTAAAATTTAACTCTACTGAAACTCCAAGCCTGTGTATTAATCCAACAGATATTTTTTGAGGATCCACTGTGGGCCAGTTACTGGTCTAGGCAACGGGCACACTGCGGTGACTTACACTCGACCTCTGCCCTCTAGAAGCTTAATATTACACCATTTACATTCTACCCAGAGAGAGGGGGGCTGGTAAGAATATATGTTATGTGTATTACATATCACTTTAGATCGGCATTTAGGGCCTACGTTTATAAATTATACAGGCAATTTTCATCGAACAAATGTAAATCCATTTATCATTTCAATAATTATATCAATTCCTCATGGAGGATTTGGTCTTGTTTTTATTCAGATACAAAGTGAGTAGGCACTCCTGAAGTTTTGAACTTTTGAAGTTTCAAAAACTTTTGAACTTTTGAAGTTTTAGTCTCAAGTGGCATAATTATATCTTAAATATAATTTTCTCATTCTGATCTGCTTATGGAAAAAAATTAGTTAACATTTTGCAGGGGATAGGGTGGACTAGGAAAAGAAAATACAAAGAAAAGAGAAAAATGAACACCTGCAGAGTCCTAGACAGTGAAAGGGTGACCAATTCTAGACATAAGTTAGAGTGGTTGGGGTATATGAGTAGAATTACCCACGTAAACTGGAGTTATGGAAAAGCAGATTATAGACTGAGTTCTATGCAAAGTTAATGACCTTAGCATTTATGCTGACAAGCTGTATAATCAGAAAGTAAATTGTTTTCTGGACACATGGCTTTCTGTAAATAAGGTTAACCTTATACCAGGCTGAAGTTACAAGCCTGCAAATAGACCATGTTTCCAAAGTTTGTATAATTCAGTTGTTTGCCACTAGAACACAGTTTCTTGCGGAAGTAACGTAGTAAGTGTTTAATTTCTAACTAGGTTGAGAGAACTCACATTTGTGCATGTGGTCCTTGACATGCATTTGCATTTAATTCCCACCACGATATATCACTGTATTTTATAGGGGGAAACTGAGGCCCAGAGAATAAAAGTGATTGCCCAGGGGCGGCTAATAAGTAGCAGAATAGAGGTCAAACTTCTGTCAGCTACACAGAATGTTTCTCAAAACATGAACCACGGGCCTCATGAACCTGAGGCTCACTAGGGATGGGCAGAACGCCCAACAGAAAATTAAATGGAAAACCCCCAACTGGATATTCACATGCAGATTCCTGGGCTCCATCTACGGAATCACACTCTGAAGGCAGCATTCCAGGAATCTTCAGGTTAAACAAGCTTCCCAGGTGATTCTTATGAATGCTAAAGTTTGAGAACCACAGAAGAGGGTTAGGAAAAAGCCCCCAGATGTATGCAAATTTTTACGCAAAGTTTTGATTGGCTAATAACAGCCATTTAATAAAGAGGAGGAGGATGATGAATTGCGAGTAATCCCTAACAGGTGCAATTTAAGGTGTATTACTTACTTTATGCCCCTTGTATTATTTACTTGAATTACTTGTATTATTTATACCCCTTGTGTTATTTACTTTATGCCCCATCGGCAATTTTCAGTTATAGAAACTTTCTCTGAGGTTCACTACCCAACCTGTTGTTTTCAACTTCCTTCCTTTCTTCCACTTCAGAACCCATAGGCTTTATCAAATACTCAAGCTAGGGTTGGTGTCACTGTCATTCTTTTAAGAACTCCCAGCGGTGAGGTCAGGAGAGTGTCAGGGCCAGCTGTGGTACTTTGTAAAACAGGTCATTTGTAAAGCAGGAGTTCTTGATTCTCTAGCTATTGAGATACTTGTCCTAGTTTTCAGGCAACTCTATGATATCTTCCCCAACATCTCCTGGATAAAATGCACATTTGCATTCAAAGCCACCTTGGATGTGAAAACCTTAATGATAAAGGCCAGTAATCACAGATACATCGGGAGATATGTTATCACAACATTGTTACAACTGCAGCAGGGAAATATAGCTCAGGTTATATTTTAATGGTGTTTTGTGATAACTCAGATAAAGAGTTCAAATTGATGATGCAGGAACTGTTCCATCATCATTGATGATGCAGAAACTGTTCCATCATCTGTGTGTGTGTGTCTCCCCAGCACCCCTACCCTCCTCCCCCTGTCCCACACATACAGTTTTTTTCCTCTCTCATTTTTTTCTTTCTTTGTAGGGATTAAGTATTGCAGACAAGGTTGACTGGGGCTGAGTTAGTCAAAGTGAATCCAGATTCCAGGGTAACCTCCAAAAACACCCATACAGATCACAGTCAAGGACTAAAACCTAAGGGTTAATGATTCAGCATTTTCCAAAGTCTGAAGTTCTAAGTATTTATCCAGATGCTACCCAAGGGCTTCGATTGCTGCAGCGCATCCCTGCTCTGCCAGGCAGCTGTAGTCAGCACTTTTGGGTGAAATGACCCCTCCTTGGTTTCTGACCAGGCACTAACTCTCAAGGGAAATTCAGACTCCTTGGGGGTGACCTCAGGACACCACGCTCCTCCGAATCAATTCTGCCTCCCCTTCTGTCAATTCTTCCTTCCAAAGGTTGTCTGCTGTCCTGACCTGTAGGTGCAATAACTATGTGGTCAGGAGGTAGGAGGAGGGTGGGAATTATAGGATAATTTTTTTTAATGGTGCAGTGAAAAGAGGGATTTGATTTAGCACACTCTGTGCTCAAATTGGGGAAAGTGAGAAGACTTTTTTTAATGCTGTGTATTACAAAGTGGGCTTCCAACTAGCTGAAATGTTGTTCAAGCAACAGACAGTTTCCATAAAAGAATGTTCTTTGTCCCAAGGAGCAGATTAGCACCCACAAGTACTTTTAACCCATACAGAAGAAAAAAGTTACTCCCTCTGGGGTTGAGGGAGAGGGGGGTAACTTAATAGAACCATCATTTATTTTTAGAATGTACACTTACCCCACAGGCAAACCACAGGGTAGAGGTCATACAAGGATGTGCTCAAGATAGAAGCCACTCCATTGCCAAGTTCTTGTGGCTTGCTCTCAATCTCTGGGGAAAAGAGGGACCAAGTCATTTAGTGTCATTTTGGAATTGACCCAGAGCTGAATGGGCCACTTAATATCTTGCTTGTCCTTTTGTTATAGTTTGGATACACAGTAATAATAACTGGAGCTAACATTTATGAACCTCATTAAGCACTGCCCTAGATTCTTTACTCGATTACTTGTTTCATGCTTGCAATAAACTGTGGTGCAGGCACTATTACTTTTTCATAAGTAAATAAAAAACCTGGGGCACAGAGGTGCCCAGGTCCCATTGATGGTATTCTGGTCATCTTTTGTTGCCTAATGAATTATCTCAAACCCTAGTGGCTTAAAGCAATAATATTACTTTATTACCTCGCTAGAGGTTGACTGGGCTCAGCTGGGCAGTTCTTATTTAGAGATGCTCACCTGGGGTCTCACACGCGGTTTCAATCAGATGGCAGCTGTGGCTGTTTCCCCACTTATGTGTCTGTTGACTGGGACCCCAGATGGGGCTGTCATGCAGAACCCCACAATAACCTCTCCATGTGGCCTGGACATACCTATAGCATCACAACTGGACTCCAAAAACAAGCATCCCAAAAGGACCGATGAAACCTGTACGGCCTAAAAAAACAAACAAAAAAACCCTTTTTATATTGAGTTAATTATAGACTAACAGGAAGTTGCAAATATAGTAATAGAGTCCCATGAACCCATCACTCAGCTTCCCCCAGTAGTGATCTTCTGTAACCGTAGGCCAATATCATAACCAGGAAATTAACAATGCAATTAACTAGACTGTGAACTTACTCCATTTTACCAGTTATTACATGCCCTCATTTGTGTACGTGTGTGCCTGCGTGTGTGTTCATGCAATTCGATTTCACGTTAAGATGCATGTAATTGCCACCACAATCAACATACAAAACTGTTCCATCCAGGGACTCCCTTGTGCTATTTCTTTATAGTCACGCCCACTCCTCCCCACCCTGATACCTGTCCCTTGGCAACAGCGCACCTGTTCTTCAACTCTATAGCTTTATCATTTCAAGAATGTTACATAGGGCTTCCCTGGTGGCGCAGTGGTTGAGAGTCCGCCTGCCGATGCAGGGGACATGGGTTCGTGCCCCGGTCCGGGAAGATCCCACATGCCACGGAGCGGCTGGGCCCATGGGCCATGGCCGCTGAGCCTGCGTGTCTGGAGCCTGTGCTCTGCAATGGGAGAGGCCACAACAGTGAGAGGCCCGCGTACCGCAAAAAAAAAAAAAAAAAAAAAAAAAAAGAATGTTACATAAATGGAATCGCACAGTACATACCCTTTTAAGATTGGCTTTTTTTTTCACTACACATAATGCCCTTCAGATCCATCCACTTGTGCATGTATCAATTGTTAGTTCCTTGTGTTGCTGTGTAATGGTCCACATACGCCTTTTAAGACCTAGTCTTGAAAGTCACATAGTTTTACTTCTGTGATAATTAGAGACCTGTCCAGATTCAAGGGGAGAAATCTGCCCCCTACCTTGATAAAAGTGGAGTCAATATCCCCTTATAAGAAGAGCATGAGGGGGCTTCCCTGATGGCACAGTGGTTAAGAATCCACCTGCCACAGCAGGAGACACAGGTTCGAGCCCTGGTCTGGGAAGATCCCACATGCCATGGAGCAACTAAGCCCGCGCGCTACAACTACTGAGCCTGCGCTCTAGAGCCCATGAGCCACAACTACTGAGCCTGTGTGCCACAACTACTGAAGCCTGTGCACCTGGAGCCAGTGCTCCGCAACAAGAGAAGCCACTGCAATGAGAAGCCTGTGCACCACAATGAAGAGTTGCCCCCGCTCTCCGCATCTAGAGAAAGCCCACGCACAGCAACAAGACCCAGTGCAGCCAAAAATAAATAAATAAATAAATTTATAAGGGGGAAAAAAAGAAAAAAGAAGAGCATGAGGAACAGGAGGACTGCTGTGGCCATCTGGGAAAATGTAACCTGCCACAGATGGTAAGTGGCAAAGATGGGATTCAAACCCGGGTAGTTTGACTCCAGGTCCCACATTTTTAGGGTAACAACATGGCCATTCTTGTCACAACAAAGGGAATGAAATCATTACAAACTTAATTGAAGAACAGGCTGATAAGCATATTTAAAGTATGCAACGTTTGTTATATTTAATTAAAAGAATTCGGAGACAATTAGGAAAGGCTTAGCAACATTAGAATCCTATATGTTCGCTGAAAAAAAAATGATGATAAGAACCATTTAGGTAAGCATCCTGGAAGTAAAAAGACAGATATTATAATTCCTTTTTCATTTTACAGAACTTCTGATCTCCTAGCTTTCTGTTGACTGGAAATACTCCATGAATGTTTACTACTTAGGAAGATGTCTAACTGAAGTTGGAACCTAAAAAACCCTATCTTAGAGGTAGATTGTCCAGAATACTTTCCTGAGAGGAAAGAATTCTGGAACCACAGCACAGTTACTGCCCCAAATAAGTTAATCTTCTGTCCTCTCTAGGACTATCACTAGCCCATAGGCACCTTTGAGTGAATTAGAAGAAGACACCCCTTCCTCTGGACAGATGCAGCCTGGCACCAACTCTCATAGCTTAGCCTTTGTTGCTGTGAGATAATAGAAAATGTATATATTCATCTCTGCTCCCAGTTCCTGGCACAGAGCTCCTAAAACCCTTGTAATTTCCTAAATAGATACACCAGGAGCATCTTTTATTCTAATATTGGTCTTTGACCCTGCATCCTGACACGAAGCTCCTAAATCCCTTGGAATTTCCTGGATAATAGGAATGTATTTTGTTCTAATGAGGTGACTCTTGGTGGGCTTCTGGATGGGACCGGTCATCAGAAAGACCAAGCCATGATTAGAAGCTTGAAACTTTCACCTCTACCCACCCACCCAGTTCTCTGAAGAGGGGCTGGAAATTCAGTTAATGTTCGATCATGCCTATGTGATGAAACTTCCATAAAAATCCCCAGTTGGCACTTTTATGCTCTGAATAAACATAGCAATCAGTTGAGCTCTACCTCCTGCCCTGCAGTGGTAAAGGGTAAACCTAGGATGATAATTCAAATCTCTGTTATTCCAGGGTTTCGATTCATCACTAAGCTGCATCCATTTCTCTCTCCAAAAGACAAATAAAAGTACTGTTATTTTTATGGCTGAGTAATATTCCATTGTATATATGTACCACATGTTCTTCATCCATTCCTCTGTTGATGGACATTCAGGTTGCTTCCGTGTCTTGGCAATTGTAAATAGTACTGTAGTGAACATTGGGTTGCATGTATCAATATCTTTTCCGATTATGGTTTTCTCTGGATATATCCCATTTGCAGCAACATGGATTGACCTAGAGATTATCATACTAAGTCAGACAGAGAAAGACAAATATCATATGATATCGTTTATATGTGGAATCTAAAAAAATGATATAAATGAACTTATTTACAAAACAGAAAGACTCAGAGACTTCAAAAACAAATTTATGGTTACCAAAGGGGAAAGGTGGCAGGAGAGGGATAAATTAGGAGTTTGGGGATTAACATATACACACTACTATATATAAAATAGATAATCAACAAGGACCTACTGTATACCACAGGAAACTCTACTCAGTAATCTTTAATAACCTATATGGGAAAAGAATCTGAAGAGAATGGATATATGTATATGTATAACTGAATCACTTTGTTGTACACCTGAAACAAACACAACATTGTAAATCAACTATACTTTAACATAAAAAAATTAAATTTAAGAAAGTACTCTTAAAAACAATCTACAGAACCTACCAACTTTTCACTTTAAGTTAGAACCTTGGAAGGAATGAAACTAAGCTCTGTTCAAATATGGTAACAAAAAAGTTGGATTTAATCAAGCAAATAAATCAGAGAAAGTAAGGAATTAGAAGTGAAAAGGAAAGTTAGAGGAAAAAAGCCTTTCACTGATTTTTTTGGATTTCCCCTCAGATTGTCACTTGTATACTACTATATTATACTGATTACAGTAGTCAGTTCATTTATTCCAAATTCCGAGATGAAGGGTTTACAGTACAGTATTTGTCATCTTTGTCATCTTTCTGAATGACGTTCTTTATAGAACCCCCTTTCAGAGCATTTCTCAGCATGGTACATGTCTTTAGAATGTAGCATAAATTTTAAAATAAATTGAGGAGGCAGGAATAGACTGGGATAGGACTCCTTATTATATAGAAAGACTTGTTTAAGCAACTATCGTCACTCAAAACCTAGAGCCCGTGTCCAGTCATTTACTCTAACAGATCCCATGCTGAAGAACATTCTCAGCACTGGCAGGGTGTCTGGGCACCCAGTCCCCCACTCCACCAAGCTAGACAAGGCTACAGCAACACTCCCAATCACCCCTGAGTTACAGTGAGTAGATGCAGAGTCCCTGGGCCCTCCTGGACCTTGGGTGCTACCAGGCTAAGAGCAGCCAGAAGTAAACCTGGCCAGGCAATCACAGAAGTTTCTTTTATGCTGAGGTGAATGCTAAAGAGGAACAGCTTCAATAACAGCTCTGTTTGACACCCATATGACATTCCTGGCCTGACCCCCTGAGTCTGTGGCATCACCACTTCTATACATCCAGAGCCGCCATTTAAAAATGTCCCAGTCTTGATTGTGTGCCAGTGGCATACAGCTGGGTGTCCACAGATGTCCTCAAACTTTGTTTTGTTTTTTTTTCTTTTCTTTTCTTTTCTTTTTTTGCGGTACGCGGGCCTCTCACTGTTGTGGCCTCTCCCGTTGCAGAGCACAGGCTCCGGACGCGCAGGCTCAGCGGCCAAGGCTCACGGGCCCAGCCGCTCCACGGCACGTAGGATCTTCCCGGACCAGGGCACGAACCCGTGTCCCCTGCATCGGCAGGCAGACTCTCAACCACTGCACCACCAGGGAAGCCCTTTTTTTCTTTTCTTAATTAATTTTTATTGGAGTATAGTTGCTTTACAGATGTCCTCAAACTTTGTAAAACCACCATTTCCAAACATTTCTCTATTAGTGCCTTTATCTTATCCTCAAGAATAGGAGGTTATCTTTGAATTCTGCAGAGAACCAAACAGTGCTTGTTATGAGGTAGCAAGTTTTGGCTGATTTACAGCCCCGGTAGAACAAATTCTATATCTAATCACGGTTGGGCATGATTGCCTCCCCACCACCTTGCATATCCTTCCTTTAGAATAATTTTTGTATCTTCCAAGCTAACATCTGACAACTTTAAAACTAAGGAACATCTTCTTTGCATTATCTAAAACAAGATTGGCAATCTTTAACCTTGGTGTCCAAATTGGCCCATTGATTTAGGACACAGGTCATCAAAAACAGTCACATTCTGTCTAGAAACTACTATCAAAATCTAGAGCATATGTGAGAATATCACCGGGTGTGGGTCATGCTACCTTGAGAGAAGCAGGGAAAGAGCTATAAAGAGAACCCAGAAACAAGGAAATGAACAATGGATAGGAGGAAGAGAGATTTTCACCCTTTCCTCTCCTCCACCCCTGCTCTTGGCTCTAGTAGGTTAGGGAGTCTTCTGTTGCCAGATTTAATAAATAAAACTACAGTCTGTCTAGTTAAATTTCAGATAAATGATGAATAATTTTATAGTATAAGTATAACCCTGTGGAATATTTGGGACATACTTATGCTAAAAAAAATTATTTACTCTAACTGAAATTCACATTTGACTGGAGCAAACTGTACTATGGTGAGAAAAGCAAAGATTTTGAAACAAGGCGAACATAGATTTGAATCCTGCAAAATTGCTTATTATTCATGAGGCCCTGGCCATGTTATATAGCTACTTTGAGCCTCAGTCTCCACATCTTCAGATGAAGAATGACATTACTTCATAGAGTTGTCATGGGGATTAGAAATAAGCAAATGCTGCAACTAGCAAATGCTCAACAAGATGATGTCCTCTGGTTAATCCTCTTAAATTGTTGTTATATTTTCTGCTTCATTCTTCTTTCTACTTCTGATCTAAAATACATCTAGGGGCTTTCCTGGTGGCACAGTGGTTGCGAATCCGCCTGCCAATGCAGGAGACACAGGTTCGAGCCCTGGTCCGGGAAGATCCCACATGCCGCGGAGCAACTAGGCCCGTGCGCCACAACTACTGAGCCTGTGCTCTAGAGCCCACGAACCACAGCTACTGAGCCCACGTGCCACAACTACTGAAGCCCGCGCGTCTAGAGCCCATGCTCTGCAACGACAGAAGCCACCGCAACGAAGAGTAGCCCCCGCTTGCTGCAACTAAAGGAAGCCCGCACGCAGCAACAAAAGACCCAATGCAGCCAAAAATAAATAAATAAATTTTAAAAAATAAATAAATAAAATACATCTAAAATCCAAATATTTTTACAGCCTTCTTCTCCCCCCACCCATTACCACTCCACTTCATGTAATATGGAGAACACATATTAATTTTCCACAGCTTTTTTCCCCCACCACAGATAATTTATTGTCATAGGAACCATAAAGTGTCATAAAACTATGGCATTTTCATTTGCAGCCACATGGATGGGCCCAGAGATTATCATACTAAGTGAAGTAAGTCAGACAGAGAAAGACAAATACCATATGATATCACTTATATGTGGAATCTAAAATATGACAAAAATGAACTTATCTACGAAACAGACTCACAGACATAGAGAACGACTTGTGGTTGCCAAGGGGGAGAGAGGTGGGGGAGGGAAGGAGTGGAATTTCGGGGTTAGCAGATGCAAACTCTTATATACAGAATGGATAAGCAACAAGGTCCTATAGGGAACTATATTCAGTATCCTGGGATAAGCCATAATGGAAAAGAATATGAAAAATAATGTATATTTATGTGTAACAGAATCACTTCGCTGTACAGCAGAAGTGAACACAACATTATAAATCGACTGTACTTCAATAAAGTAAACTAAAAAAAAAAAAAAAGACATCTATGGCATTTTAATTCCCCGGCTCAAGATAGGCCTGGAGGGTCCTGCAAAGTTGAGAGCTGGGACTATTGCAGGGACAACAGAGCACAGTGTGTTTAGAGGGGGGTTACAGCACAGAATACCAGCTATCAGTGTTATTCCTTAACCACTGAACGATAATGAAGCTATTCACTGGAGAGAAGCTAAGAGTTTAGTAGGTCTCTTTTCCTACATAAGCTCTGGAAAAGCCAAAGGGAATGATTTTTAGGGTTAAAAAATGGTTTTGGCTTCTCCCGCCTGAGTCGTTAAGGAGGCGAGAGGGTTGTCTCAGTACAATCCAGATCAGATAATTACAACTGACCTACTGAAAACTGTAACCACACTTAGAACACAAACTGCTGCTGAGGGGAGGAAATGTGCTTGGAAAGTTTTATTAATAAAGTATAGCATTATGAAAGAAACCTCACAGACATGAAAAGAAATGCTTACCTCGGAAACCACAAGCGTGCAAGTCCTGTTCTCCATCACCTACTGGAGCAGACTCTACAACCCAGGAATTGAAGGACTGCTTTCAATAGCTGAGGGGTCCAGTGTACTCTGGAAAATTTGCCAAAATCTCTCTTTGTCTGCTCACACAAAATCCTGGTGATCCCCCATCATACAGGGAGACTCAGCTGACAGTGAGACTGATGACTCCACACAATGTTAGGGGAAAAGTAAATGGAGACAGCCATTCTATCAGCTTCTGTCAATATTTAAATGCACCCGTCCCTTAATTCAACAATTCCACTCTGAAAGATCTCTCTTAAGGACATGCTTATTCACAAAGTTAAATATGTATTTTTAGAAAACTGTCACTGCAAAATTGCTTATTGTAGCAAACAATTAGAAATATCCTAAATGTCTCTCAATAGAGGAACAGTTGAATGTATGACAGTGTAGTTTTACTGTGAAATATACACCGCAGTTAAAAAGAATGAGATATGTTTATATATACTAATAAAAGCTTTCTAAGACAAATTTTAAGAAGGTGGTTGCGGGGGCTTCCCTGGTGGCACAGTGGTTGAGAGTCCACCTGCCGATGCAGGGGACACGGGTTCGTGCCCCGGTCCGGGAAGATCCCACGTGCCGCAGCGTGGCTGGGCCCGTGAGCCATGGCCGCTGAGCCTGCGCGTCCGGAGCCCGTGCTCCGCAACGGGAGAGGCCACAACAGTGAGAGGCCCGCGTACCGCAAAAAAAAAAAAAAAAAAAAGTTTCCCTCAGATTAGAGGTTAGTGTAACTGCAATAATGGAGCATTACCTAGGATGTCCCTAGGTCTTTCACATGTCAGTGTTTCCCAACCTCATCTGCATATTGGAACGCCTGGAGAAATGTAAAGAATATGGATGGCTGAGTTCCACTCTCAAAGATTCTGAGTTAATTGTTCTGGGGAGTTTTAGAGGCACCTCAGGTGATTCTAAAATACAGCCAATGTTGAGAACCACTGATGCAAATAGAATCTTGGTCTAACTCTGCAACCCCTGGTCCTCCAGACTTGCCCAGATATGCTCAGATTTGTCAAAATCCTAGGGTGAGCATAGTTATAGCTTTGTTACCCTTCAATGTCTGGTCCCTTGTGTTCACAGAGAGGATTACTAAAACTCATTTTATTTATTTATTTATTTGTTTGTTTGTTTGTTTGTTTGGCTGCACCGGGTCTTAGTTGCGGCACGTTTGAGCTTCGTTGCGGCATGTGGGGTCTGTAGTTGCGGATGCGAACTCTTCTTAGTTGAGGCATGCAGACTCTTATTTGCGGCATGTAGGATCTTGTTCCCTAACCCTGGACCCCTGCCCTGGGAGCGCGGAGCCTTAGCCACTGGACCACCAGGAAAGTTCCTTTTCTTTCTTTTTTTTTTTTTCATGTAAAACCTGTGAGCTATGCTCACATATGCTGCCTTACCATACACTATCTATATGTGCACACAGGGGTTTTTTTCCCCTACCAAATGCAAATGCTAAAAACACTACCATCTGGTCAACCCCTGCTGACCCCTAATTGTTCAACCAATAAGGGCAACCAATAAGGGCAAGAACATTTCTAAAAATGAGAGAGAGATTTTATCTGTTAAATGTGTTCGGAGTTCTCATTACCTTCAGAACATAAAAAAATTTCCCATTCCATATACTGTTTAGTGATGCATGATAAGCACAAAGCGTTATTATGCATCTTATTTGAGAAGCACAAAGATATTGCTAGAAAACACGATGTTTACACTGTAGGAGCTTACCACTGAAATAAGGAGATTCAACATAAACCACTAAGAGAGTACTTTTAAAGAGCAAAGGATGAATAAATACAGTTGAGTAAGATGCAAACACTGCGATATTAATGACTACCTCAGGTCAAAATATTTTTTATATTTAGAAATTTTTTCTAAAGTTTCGAACAACCTGTGAGGTAGATTCTCCCTGTGCTTTAATTTATTTTTTTTTATTTATTTATTTTTGCAGTACACAGGCCTCTCACTGCCGTGGCCTTTCCAGTTGCGGAGCACAGGCTCTGGACACGCAGGCCCAGCGGCCATGGCTCACGGGCCCAGCCACTCCGCGGCATGTGGGATCCTCCCGGACCGGGGCACAAACCCACGTCCCCTGCATCGGCAGGTGGACTCTCAACCACTGCGCCACCAGGGAAGCCCTCCCTGTGCTTTAAAGAACAGAGAAATATAGTGCAGAAGTTAAGTAACTTACCCCAAATCACAGAGTTACTATTCCATTATCATACTATGTAGTAGTATTATTCTTCAGTAATTTAAATATACATTTTGATGAAGACAAAAAATTCATACCAACATTCTGTGAAAATGTAATTCCATTTCCACGGTATCAAGTCAATATATTACATGCAGCTATCATGACTCTTTTAGGAATTTTAGAAAGTTTAAAGAAGACATTAAAATGTCTGGTGAAGATGCAGTGCTTGGGAAGTCAGAGCTGATAAAACGACTTCCCCCAGCAAACCATCCCCCTTTCCATCCGTGGTTTCCTTATGTATAAAACATGGATACTATTTTTACACCTGCCTCAAGGACATGCCATGAGAACAGAGAATTTCCTCACTGCGGTGTAAGAGTGGTTTTGTTTTGATTTTAATGTCCTGAGATTAAGAAGTTTGAGAGGTGGGTTTTCTCCCAAAGCTAAAGCAGCCAAGGTGGAGGGTGTCACATCTTCCTGGGTTCTTCCAAGGCTGAATGTGTCCTCCATGGGGGTTGCGAGGAAGAGGCAGCAGCCTGGCCCCGGCCAGAGGTCACCCTCTGTGCCCGGCAGGTGGTCCTGGCATTGTAGCAGGACAGGCATACTGCTAGCATTGCCTTCACCAATGAGTCTTTTTTTTGTTTTTCAGAAGTAAAGAATGTCTGGGTTTTTTTAAATTATTATTTATTTAATCTATTTATTTTTGGCTGCTTTGGGTCTTCGTTGCTGCACACGGGCTTTCTCTAGTTGCAGCGAGCAGGGGCTACTCTTCATTGCGGTGCCTGGGCTTCTCATTGCGGTGGCTTCTCTTGTTGCAGAGCATGGGCTCTAGGCACGTGGGCTTCAGTAGTTGTGGCACGAGGGCTCAGTAGTTGTGGCTCACAGGCTTAGTTGCTTTGCGGCATGTGGAATCATCCTGGGCCAGGGATCGAACGTGTGTCCCCTGCATTGGCAGGCAGATTCTTAACCACTGTGCCACCAGGGAAGTCCCATCAATGAGTCTTGGCAACAAGCAGCCCCTGACGGACCACTGAGCACCCAAACCTTCTCTCTGTCTCCAAGTACCAGAGCTGGGGAGGGGAACACTGAAGTTGACGAGTACTTGGTTGAGTTGGACAAGCTTCAGCAACCTCAGCTGGGGTGGCGGGGATTGGAGGTGGGTGTGGGTGTGGGGTTGAGGGGAGGGTGAGGGCAGGGGTGAAGAAGCCTAGCAAGGTCAAGGCTAAAGTCTTCCAGGAGTTGCCCTGAGGAAGGAGCATCTCCTAAGAAGGAAATTTTGGAAAATGTAATATAGGAGACATTACCAACATGGAGTCAATAAGCTGAAAAATAACTTTTAGTTTATTCTAATACTTTATTTATAATTTCAAATAAATTGTAAACAACTACACTAGAGGAGAGACAATTTTCTTTCCAATCTCTCTATAGAAAATAATTATTACAAAATCTTTGTCACGTCAAGAGGTAATCAAAGAGTATGCAAGAAAAGAAGATTTTAGGGTATGTTCGTGAGCTAATAAAGATAATATTAATACTGAGTTTTTAAATTTATTTTTAATGTTTGTGGTATTTGTTAGCTCTTTCAAATGTGTAACTTGTGGTGATTAATAGTTCTAAATAAACATTGAATCTTGTATTCACATTTTTGCATTCCTTGTCTTCAAGAGCGTCCCCAAATTGTATAAACTTCAGGCTCACAAAACCTGGAACGTTCTGAGTACAATATAAATTCAATATGGAGTGAACTAGTCTATAAAAATCCAAATCTAGAGCGTTACTGTCACTCATAGAACACCTGAGATATCAGATAGATGAGAGACTTGGATGGTGGAGAGGGGTGGAAAAGAGAGCTAAGTGGCAATGATAACAGACACCCAGGACTAGATCGGGCAGCGTGACAGTCTGTCCCTGTCCAAGGGCATAGAGGACACTCACTCACAGGCCACGGTAAGGAGTTTAGCTCTTACTCTAAGAGCAATGGGAAATCATCAGCAAGCTTTAAGCAAGGGAGGAAGTGTTCAAGATGAGGAAGCAAGTGTGTGAGCAGGGACACCACTTATCAGGAGAGAAATGGTGACAGTTGTTCAGGATTTCCCCTGCCCCATGTCTACGGTCACCAAGTAGAATCAGCCTACCTGTGAGGAGCCCGAGGTTCACTGGCTCCCCCAGAAATCCTTGCTTGACCAGTTGACTCCTGAGTCTGCAGCCGAGCACTACAAAAACCCCTGGGGGAGGTGGACGGCTCACATGCTCTCAGCTTTCCATGAATCATTTAGATGGGAAACTGAAGCCTGCTCAGATAAAATGATCTGTGAACTTCAGGTCAGGATCATACTCCTGTCCCAAATGTATGGCTTTTTCTCCCCCTTCAGGGAGTGTGGGTATATTTAAAAAACAAACTATTTTCATTGTCACCGTTTCCTAGCAACCAAAAAAAAAGCATCTATTTTCCGGATGCCTGTGAGCCCCAGCCCAGTGGATGCTCAAGCACGGAGAGAACAGAAGCACTGGGATCACTCGGTTGGTGAGAGATTCTGAAAGGGGAATCCGTTAATAGAACACGGTCTGAAGGACCTGTACCACAGATGCCGGGGTGCAGAGCGGGGTCCTGCAGGGAGTGTGCAGATTTTCTTCAGGGCGTGATATTCCTATAGAAATTGGGGGCTGTGACTTCTGGGGGGGTTGGTTTCTATGAAACAGCTAATGCATGAGGCAGCTGACATCTTTCCAGCAGCTCTTTTATGTGTATTTCCAGCCAGAGTCTTGTTTTCATTAAAACTCTATAGACAGAAAAGAGGGGCAACTGGCTGAATTCAAATCTAAGCTGAACAGAGTCTGTGCAAATGGTCCTCTTTCAACTAGGCACAGAGACTCAATGCATGGAAGTCACTGAACTGGACAGCTGGCAGAAACCTCTTCAGTCATTCAGTGCTTTTTTTTACAGAGGAGGAAACATGAAAACACAGAGAGGAAAATGAACTCGTCCAAGGTAGCCTCACAGGGTCTCCTAACCTCCAGCCTAGTGGGAACGGAAGATGCTCATATTTTTAAAATCTTTATGAGAAGTCCCTAGCGCTCCAGTGGTTAGGACTCTGTGCTTTCACTGCTGAGGGTGCAGGTTCATCCCCTGGTCAGGGAACTACGATCCCGCAAGCCATGTGGTACGGCTGGAAAAAAAAAATCTTTGCATATTATGCCACATTGAGTGGTAAGGGGGAGGAAGAATGGGTCTAAGTGGAAGCTGTCCCAACAACCAAGAGACTCACATTTTATAATTGGTGTTTCTGAAATTCAAAGGACTGGCTCAGAATTACAAAACAAGAATAGGTTAGAGCAAATGCTAAATCTTTTGCTTTTTAAAAAGGCATCTTGGGCTTCCCTGGTGGCGCAGTGGTTGAGAGTCTGCCTGCCGATGCAGGGGTCACGGGTTCATGCTCTGGTCCGGGAAGATCCCACATGCTGTGGAGTGGCTGGGCCTGTGAGCCATGGCCGCTGGGCCTGCACATCCGGAGCCTGTGCTCCACAACGGGAGAGGCCACAACAGTGAAAGGCCCGCGTACCGCAAAAAAAAAAAAAAAAGGCATCTAAGCTAAGGAAGTGCCAATCCCCCACCCCAGTCAAGGAATTGAGGTAGGACAAATGTTCTACCAACAAATGTTTTTTAAATTTTTGAGTTAGGAGAATGATAGCACATGCCAGCCTTTATGGAGTTGTGGAATGTTAGGGTGAAATGTGCTCTGGGTGCTGTTAACCAGGCTCATCACGTTTTAGATGACACCTGAGACTGGGGTGCAGAAGAGCCAGGAGGCTTGGCCACGGCCATGGCCACAGCAGTCAGTGGTGGAGTGGACTCCACATTCTGGCGTCTGGCCTCTCCAGGTGCAGCACTTTCCTTGTCTAGGCCACCAGGCAACCTTTCTGGCTTGCAGTGTCCTCTCCCAACTGATTCTCCTGTAGGGTGCAACATTACTCTCTTTATAGTTAACCCATTCCTATGGAATGCTCTGACTTTATTCCCTTTTTTACATTCCATCCAAGGCTTTAGCAGATGTAGCCACAGCAAGAATGGTCCAAAATAATTAAACCAATTCAGTGAAGAATTTATTTAAATCAGTGGCATCCTGTTTCCTCTCCGATTATTGTTGGAGAGCTGAATCGAATAAAGTTTAATGTTTATATGCTACAATTAAAAACAAGTTTCTAGGGCTTCCCTGGTGGTGCAGTGGTTGGGAGTCCGCCTGCCGATGCAGGGGACACGGGTTCGTGCCCCAGTCCGGGAAGATCCCACATGCCGCAGAGCGGCTGGGCCCGTGAGCCATGGCCATTGGGCCTGTGCGTCCGGAGCCTGTGCTCCGCAACGGGAGAGGCCACAGCAGTGAGAGGCCCGCGTACCACAAAAAAAAAAAAAAAGAAAAAAGAAAAAAAAAGTTTCTGAAGTTTTTTTTCCCAACCATTTCAGAGTAGTGATTTAAAAATATGTGCATAATTTCAAAAGTACAGAAGGTAATATAATGAACATCTATGGACCTATCATCCCAGAGACAATAAATGTTAACAATTTTCTTATATGTATATTAGTCAGGGTTCTCCAGAGAAACAGAAACAACAGGATGTGTATATATACATAAAGAGAAAATTAATTTACTGAATAGGCTCATGTGATTGTGGTGGCTTGACCAGTCCAAAATCTGATGGGTTAGCCTGGCAGGATTGAGACTCAAGGAAGAGTTGCAATTCAAGTCTGAGGGTGGTCTGCTGGCAGAATTCCTTCTTGCTCGGCAAAGGTCAGCCTTTGTTCTTTTAAGGCCTTTAACTGATTGGATGAGGTCCACCCACATAATGGAGAGCAATCTGCTTTACTCAAAGTCTACTGATTTAAATGCTGACCTCATCCAGAAAACACCTTCACAAAAAGAATCAGAATAATGTTGGACCAAATATCTGGGCACAGTGGCCCAGCCAAGTTGACACATAAAATTAATTAACCATTACAACTTGCTTTAAATCTTTTTTAAGAAACAAAACATTGCAGATAAAGTTGATAGCCCATCTATACCTCTCCCTGGGCACTCCATTCAATAGTGATGATTTCTAAAATTAAGTCCTTTTTGTGACTTCAGGCCCCCTTTGACCCCATCAGCTGAACTTCAGTTTCTGGTTCAACGTGGGGGTGAGAATTGAAGGTATGGCCTCACCTTTCCCATCACCACACATTCTTACCGGGACCTGCTGGCCATAGGAAGTTGTACCTGGGTTCTATAGAAACCTCCATCATGAGCCAGGAACCAGGTAGGGTCACGGAGAGTCACTATGTTGAATGCACACAGAACTCAAACATAATCAGATCACAAGCCATCTATGTTTGGACTTTTCTGTCTAGATAGTCTCATCCACAAGTACATGAGCTGTGTCTGTTTTATGGATACTTGCAAGGTTATGGCAAGAATAAGTAAATGATGAACACTGGAAAAGTGTGGAAGGAATAAGAGGTGTCAGGTAAACTCAAGGTACAGTGCACTGGCCTCCAGACAGCTTTCTGACCTGGAACCTGCTGGATAGGAGGCCTGCACACTCTCGGATCCCTTCCAGAGCCTAGGACTCCATGACTGGTATTAGGAGTGATAGCATCCCTAACTCAAATTCTCT
This sequence comes from Mesoplodon densirostris, assembly GCF_025265405.1. Lineage (NCBI taxonomy): Eukaryota > Metazoa > Chordata > Mammalia > Artiodactyla > Ziphiidae > Mesoplodon > Mesoplodon densirostris. The sequence goes on from NC_082668.1 coordinate 28,989,246, forward strand.
CTGATTTGCTGCTGTAGCTTCTAGGTTCAGAGAAGCTGGGTCTTTCCAAAGGAAAACAGGTGCAGTGTAGCTGCAGATACCTGCTCATCTGGATAAGCCTTTAATCATGGAAAGAAGGCTACTAAAGAAGGAAATGAAAAAACTCCTGTAAGTCTGATTGAGAATAACTTACATTTACTGCACTGAGCATTTGGTGGGGTTTATGTCACAGATGGTCTGGATATTGGCAGTGGGGTAAAAACCTAAAGAAGAATCTGTTCCTGGGCTATAGGAGAAAGCCGGATGATCTGGCCTCTGTCTCCTGCCCAAGAGGCCTCACATGTGGTGCAAAGCAGGATGCTGAATCTCTTGGGAGGATGTTTCTGCCAGCAACGTGCACATCCGAGGCATCCCCATTCTAGAGTCTAAGATCTGAGCCCACAGTCCCAGCCTGTGCTGGGCAGCGTATGCCTTTGAAAGGGCCCGACTGGTAAAAGGTATAGATTTCTGGAAAAATGTACCCAAGGGCCCAGCATTTAAATTGCAGACTCTGCTTCTTCTATTGTCAGGCTTATTGATTAAATAATTTATCTCCATCTTCTGCACTCCGAACTTTGTTTTAAACACATAAAGAAAACATTAAGTTTTCCAATGGAAATTTTTTTCCTCCTGTGGTAGCTTTTCTTTGACTTGGTATTTTGTTAAGAGGTTGGTGAAAATCACAGACCATATAAAAAGAGGAGAAAAAGGTTATTATGTTCTATTTCATGATTATAGGCACAACAATAATACCCTTTTATTAGAGATCTTATCATAGTCTCCATTAAATGTCCTTTCTCTGCCTACTAAGATAATTATCTTTTAACAAGTTCTTTAAGAAATGCTGCAATAGGGGCTTCCCTGGTGGCGCAGTGGTTGAGAGTCCGCCTGCCGATGCAGGGGACACGGGTTCGTGCCCCGGTCCAGGAAGATCCCACATGCTGCAGAGCAGCTGGGCCCGTGAGCCATGGCTGCTGAGCCTGTGCGTCCAGAGCCTGTGCTCCGCAACGGGAGAGACCACAGCAGTGAGAGGCCCACGTAGCACAAAAAATAAAAAGAAATGCTGCAATAAACTATGTATGAATTCACACATGTTTACATGTATGTGTTTGGAGGTCAACATAATAAAAAACAAACCATGATTAAGAATACCAGTTCCTCTACATATCTCATCCAAAGAACTGGAATTTCAAAACTGATATAAATATAATTTTTTATGTATATATAGTTTAATTTTACCCAAAGAATCTATTTAGGCTACTTTAAATAAAGTGTCTTGGAATTACAAAGCAAAATTTCAAGAATTTTTATCAATCTAGAATAGATTGATGACTCAGAAGAAGGGCTTTTAGAACCCCAAAGCAAATTTATCCCCAGCATAGGAACTTGTCCAAAGTGTTTGGCAAAGACCTTGACCAACAGAACTGTCCTTATGTAACATTGTGAGATCGACCTTGGAGACCCCAGAGTCTTTTTTCCTATATCCATTCCCTCTTCTTGCCTTTCCCAGGGTAGTCCTCCTTTCTATTCACCTCCCAGGGCCTTTATTCTACCCTCCCCTTATTTAAAGTCCATTAGGAAAGGATCTGGTAAGGATACACTAAAGTGGAATCACTAATATGTTTTTACACATAACTCCTCCTAACAGTATTTGCTTTCTAATGGGAAAAAAGCCTTCAGGCAAAAGAACACATCTGTGTGGAATATCATATATCTGGAAGTTATCAACTTTGGACATCCTGCCTGAATTTAGCAAGGGCAGCAAGGGAATCTTTATTTTAAACAGTGGGTCTCAATCCTTTCGGTTTTGTAAAATCTGTTCTGCCTTTGGGGATTTATCATACTGCCTGCTTTCCTAGAAATTCGGTTCTATGTGAGTTTAATTTTACGATAAATGTGATTTGTTCATGATGGTTAGACACTTTAAACCTGCAGGGTTGCCGAATGGCCGTTTAAATCAAAATGAATATTAACTCAGCTACCAGAGCCATCGGTGACTTTGCCTGTATTTGGTGGAGGAGGGAGGGATGGGGAAGGAATGTTCTTCTGCAGACCGTGCTCCCATGTCTTTCCCGCTGGTTCAATCCTGCTCTCTTGCTTTTAAGGGGAGATTATATTGGCATCAGACTTCGGGAAAATGAATTTGACCCAAAAGGAAGAAGGCAACTCACCTTTCTAGATGATATGGTAAAGAAAGGCATGCTGCCACGAGTCACATTTGTGTCTTATGTGTATTATGGGAACAGAACAAGGATCTAATATCTATCATAAGCAAGGCTAATCTTGATCCACCCAGAATGTCCTCTTCCTCATCTTCTCAACCTAGGATTGTCCATGTGGTCTCTTCAACTCATTAAACTGAAAGCAAGAAGAATGAGAAAATTAAAGTAATGAGACTTTTGCTCTTTATTTTCTATTAGGAGAGAAAAGATTTAAAAGCAAAACGAGTACAAGATTAAATGTGACAGACATGATGTTAAAAGCTTGTTGACGAGATTAACTATCGTGTAGTTCTCAAATACAATTTTTTACCATTTATGGAGAAAACCAAATAATTGAATAATCCTAAAATCCTTTTTTATTATATTATACATGTTGAAACTCAGATTCATCCTATGTAATCAAAGTTCACTTCACATAAATTAAGGAAGCTATGTAAAGATCTAATCCAAAAGAGATTAGTAAACCCTCAGCTTTTTTATGCTACCCATTTACTATTCTTGCACTAATGAGGAAGAAGAAATCACCTGTCCCTCCCCGCCCCCTCCCCTTCCCTGTCTGATTTCTCTGGAGCTGAATGAGCAGTTAAGGCTTGGTGTTCTAAACCACTTCTCTGTGCACGTATTAAATGAAGAAATTAAATCAATCGGATAAGTGCTTCTCAAACTTTAATGAGGTCTTATTACGAGACCGTTTTGGTTAAGGGGTTCAGGGGTGGGGCTGGAAATTTGCATTTCTAATGAGCAAACAGGTGATGCCAGTGCTGCTGGTCCAGGCATCAATCTTTGTATTAGGTTTCAACAAATGAGCACGGTCCTTCCTTCCTTCCTTCCTTCATTCCTTCCTTCCTTCCTCCTTTCTTTCCTTCTTTCTTTCCTTCCTTCCTTCCTTCCTTCCTTCTTTCTTTCTTTCTTTCTTTCTTTCTTTCTTTCTTTCTTTCTTTCTTTCTTCCTTCCTTTCTTTCTTTCTTTCTTTCTTTCCTCCCTCCCTTCCTTCCTTTTCACTTTGGTTCAGTCCCTGAAAGAAATAATTACATTGTTATAATTACATTGTTTACACAATGTTAGAGTTACATAGAACCTTGGAACCCATCTACAAACACAGAAACAAGACTGACCTTCCTTTTACTGGGGCTGGGGTTGGGGAGGAGAAAAGGAATGTTTTGATAGACAAATGGCAAAGATGCTTAGAAATTATCAGGAAAAGGTAGTGGGGAGGAGAAAAGGAATGTTTTGATAGACAAATGGCAAAGATGCTTAGAAGTTATCAGGAAAAGGTAGTGGGGAGGATAGGAATGAACATGGCATTGGTCCTCAGCTTTTTACCGCATATAAGACTCTTAGAAAGTCACTTGGTCTACCTCCAGTTCTCTGCTTCCGCTGGACCCTCCTCCTGGGAGGTCCTTCTCCACCTGTAGACATTCTCCTCATCCCCCAAGCCCCAGCTCCACTGACGCCTCCTCTCTGAAGCCTCCCGGGATTCCCCCAACTCCTCAGATGGACACACCACCTCCCCTGTGACCCTGGGCACTCAGTTCTGATGTTCCACAGAATTAGAAATTGTTCTCTGTGTCCCTCTTCCTCTATCTTCCCCTTTTTCTATTTTAAAATTCAAGGAAACTGTAGCCAAGAGAACAGCAATTGCTCACCCAAGGATATAGTACCATGAGTTGTTGGCAATACCTAGCTTTGAATCCAGATTCCCTGACTCCCAGTTTAGTATTCCATGAATCTATCTTTTCATTTCTGGCTCGCACGTGCACGCGCATGCGCACACACACACACACACACACACACTGCTCTAGTGTGAGGTAAATGTAATGCCTGAAGAACACTAGTTATTTCTGCCTGAGCATCAGGTTACTGGACACAGCTGGTGATCCTCACCTTTGTGGACATGACAAATAAGTAGAATAGGCATAGCAGTGCCATTGTCATTGTGCCTAGCATGTGCCTCGGCCAATGTCTCAGCCCGTTTCTTTGCTGTCTGTGCTTCCTGCTTCCAGGCACACTATGACTTGGCCATCAATGTTGCTCTGCAGTGGCTGGATCACTCAGAAGATTTAACTTGGCTGGAGTGGGAGAGAGTGTAAGTTGAATAGTTTTTTTTCTTTTTTTTTTTTTTTAACTGTGAGTATGACGGAGGAAATTCACCACAAGGCACTCAGATTTGAAAATACTATGGGGTACATATCCCCCTCCAACTAGAAACCTGAAGAAACCCTCACAGTTGTCGATTCGAGGAAGTCATATACATGCTTACATATTTTGCATCTCTGTGAGTTTGTTTCTGTCCAATGCAGATCTTTCTTGCATAGAATGTTCTGCCTTAGAAATAAAACTGTGCTTTATTGTGTACGTGCCTTGACTTTTTTTTAAAAAAAATTATCAGTTCTGTGGGTAAGGCTGCAATCTTTTCCTAAGAACTATTAAACACAACTTCTTAAGCATTTAACCAGATGTGCACCTGAGCTGAGCGGCTTGAATCACCACAGTTTGAATCCTTGCTGGGATTATTGGCATCTTCTCCCATGTGTGCCGAGCAGACCCATTCAGTTAGGAAGAACACGAAACTAATGAGGCCAGGATTGAATCACTTGTTCTGGAGGCCAGCTGTTTTTTCCGCTCTGTGACTTTAGAACACACACCTGGTGCTGAATGGTTGTATCAGCATTTAGTTGTAATAAGCAGAAAATCCGGTTTAAACGGACTTAAGCAAAAAAGTAAATAAGTTTTTAAAAAGAGAGAGGGAGGAGAGATTTATTGCCTCTGTATCTGGAAAGTCCACAGCTAGGTCCTCATTAGGCATGGCTTAATTCAAAACTCAAACCAGGTCATCAGGATCTACCTCTTGGCTACTTCCTCTGGATGGACGCTATTCCTAGTTTCAGTCCACTTTATCACAACATTCAGGCCAGGGGAGAATGGACTTTTTAAAAATCACAGAATTGTGTCTCAATGGCTCTGTTCGCTCTGACTTATCTGGGGTTGCTAGCTAATTTAGGCCACAGTGTGTTTTCCATCCTTGGAATCTAGGGGTGTCATCAGCTTCCCTGGAAGCTTACAGGCTTACAGGGGGTTAAGGCAGTTACCCCCAAGCAAACTGCCCCAAGAAGGGGAAAGAATATAGGTTGGTGAAACCACAATTTTCCACCATAGTGGCCAGTCCACCAGGATTTGATAGCTGCGGAAATGTGGATAGATGAGGGCAAATTTATCACCACTGTTGGAAGATTCAAAATTCAAAGTGTACACTTTACTGATGATGGATTAATCATATCAATTTTGTGAATAGCATAGCACACAGCCATTGGTAATTACTTATTACTTATGATTATTGTCATAACCTTAGCAGGTGTCAAACAAAATAAGAATAAACCCACCATTCTTATTTATTCATATTCCCCCTTAGGAAAATGCCATTTCGGGGTAGACCCATATATCCAAACCACAGAGAACGAGAAGCAATGATTTTATCGTCTTATGCTGGAATCTTAATGGTAAGGAAAAGAACATTATTTGCATGCATGGAGATTTTGTATCTACGATGTGCATTTTCATATTAATGAATATTTATTTTACTTTTTCAAACAATGTTTCTAAATATGTAGAATTTACTAATATTAAATTTTTATTTTTAAAGATTAATAAAAAGACTGACTTCTATATTGTATCGTGAAAACATTTAGTTAAGGGGAAAAAAATAACACATAGATCATTGGTATTAGGATACTCTGATTTATCCATTTGTTTAGAAGACATTTATTTGGTGCCCATGGTCTCCAGGCATGGTACTGGACATATGGGAGCTATAATATCTTTGTTTTGTAATAAAAGAAAAACCATGGTATGATAATTCATTTTTGTTATTGTCATTGTTGTTTAACAGAACAGTATCCCAATTGAGGAAGTCTTTAAAATTTATGGGGCTGATTCTTCTACCAATTCTTGTGCTACCAAGGTAGGGACGACCTGAGACTATCAATATAAGGGATTTTTAGAGAGAATTTCTTTATTTTATGAATTCATAATGTTGCATTTCCAGGCATGAAATAACAGTTTTATATCATGATGGATAAAACCAGATGTAGCCATATCTTGCTTGGATAATAAATGTAAGATGCTTTCCTTATGTAGAGGACTATATTCATAATACCAAATGCATTTTATGGAAGGCCAAATAGAGGCAGCCAATAGAGCACCAGGCTCAGAGTCTAGATTCTGCCTCTGTCTCTGATTAACAGAATTTCTCACTTACACCTTTCATGATGTGGATCTGGTAAGTCCAAGCGCTCCTCTTGTATGATGTACTATAGCTTCTAGCACGAGGACAAGACCTGCAACATTCATTCTCATGAGAAATTATCTAGCTTACTGCTGCCACATTTCTCCTGCCCACAAGACTGCTTGGAAGTCAGTCTAATAGAAGCACTAACGATCTGGGAGTCCAGAGACCCAGGGTGAGTTCTGACTGGGTCCCTTTCCCTCTTTGGGCTTCCATATACTCATCTTAAAAAAACAAAAACAAAACTGGAGTATTCTGAATGGTCTTTACAGTCAGTTCAGGTTTTGCTGTTTGTGAATGTATGAACCTTTAGTAAACATTTAAAATATGGGCTTCTATTTAGAGGTGAACTACTGATCCCTTTAGACACTTCTAGAAAAGGAAAGAAGAAAGGGCAGATGGGGTGGGGTTGGCAGGGATGTGTAGTGGGAGGGAGTCAGGGAGGGAAGCAGGGAGAACCCACAGCCTCACATGAGGACTTCTACTCACACAGCAGCTTTCAATGCTCCCCACCAGGATTTGGAAGGGAGGCGAGGTCAGGGGCAGGGCTACGGCCACAGGAATGCCTGCATCCTTTGTTCTCTTACCTGCAGGCCATACTGCAGACAGTGGGGTCCTATAAAGTAAAAAGTCCACCAGGGCCAGCTTAGGAGACAAGCATTTCCTCAGAAGTGTTGTAACTGAATCCAATGGCCCTCTCACCTTGATCCGTATGTAAGATGGCCTGGTCCTGAGACTCAAGTTCCCTTGATTACAGAGGAAATCAGCACCTCCTCTCTAATCACTCTGGTTTCAACTCTATCCATTCATTCATTCACTCACTCATTCATTCAATATAGTTGTAGGTGCAGGGATACAAGGGTGGGTGACTCAGAAAAGATGACTTTCTCATGAATCTCATATCTTGGAGCTGACATTCTACCTTGGCTGAGGTATAAGCCACACCAGACTCAGTGCTCCTCAGAGATCCAAGCTGTTCTTGGCTTTTGAAGAAAGCCCAGCTCTTTTGTGTTCTTTCAGAGACAAGCAAACCATGCTGCTTCATTCCTGTTCGTTTCTTCTGCAGCTTTCTCCCTTCCAGGCTTCCCTCTTCTCCCCTTTCCTCAAACCCTCCCTGCCAACACATACATATAAATATCTGAGCCCAAGCTCCACTGCTTCAGACATTGTGTTTTCTCCCCCTTCATCTTCTGTGTCTGGGACAGGTCTAGAGCAGGTCATAGGCACCTCTGGTTGGTTGGTCTCAGCTCAAGTGGCCAGAGAGCAAATACAGAAAATCACATCCTGGAGGGAATGGCACTGTGAACCCCTCCGGTCTTAGCTGGGTTATCCATCAAGAAGGTTTGCAAACATGGGTGTCAGAGTAGCTCAGATGAGCCAGGTTCATTAAAGGGGCCAGAACAGGAAGCCGCACTGTTTAGAGCGGGCTGGCCAGTCTCTATCCATCCATCCGGCCTTTCATTCATTCATTAAAGAACCTTTATTCAGCACCTTCTCTGTTCTTCACAGTCTCTGTCTTCACAATCAGTTACCAATAACAAAAAGTCCAGGTGTACAGGTAGACTACATAATGACCAGTTCTGCAGGGAAATAAATCGTACCCTCAGAGAGGGGGTGTTGTCGAACTCAAGTTCACGTGGCTGCTGCGCAGTGAGACCAAATGACGGAAACGTCTAAGTTTGGCGCAGAGCAAAGTTTATTGCCGGGCTGAGCAAGGAGAACGGGGCAGCTTCGGCTCAAAAGACCCGAACTCCCTGGTGGGTCTCAGGGAAGACGTTTTTATAGGCAAAATTTGGGGGGAGGGCTGCAGAGTATGTAACCCTCCTCTGATTGGTTGGTCACGAGGTAACTGGGTGGTGTTCTGGGAATCTCAATCATCAGCCTTCTGGTTCCAACCAGTCTGGGGTCCGTGTGCTTGTACTCAGCCTGAAATGACCTCCTCCACCTGGGTGGGAGCCTTAGTTCCCATAGAAGAACTGAGAGATACGTATCAGATTGCCATGCACATCCCCTGAAGAGGAACCAGGACCAGCCCCCATCTCTGCACTACTGTTCTTTCTCTGCATTCAGTCACTCCCCTAACTGGTAACTGTTTGAATCTGCCCTTTGGAACTCAGGGAATGTCTGATGCTTTTTTTCTACAAACAAAAAATGGGGGACATGGAAAGGCTGTGGTGTCCAGGAGGGCTCCACAGGGTCCTGCTTGGTTTCAGTCCCCGCTTTTCTTTGATACTCCTCAATCTTGAGGGGAACAGGTGTTGGACAAGAAACGGAATAATGTTTTGGATAGAGGGGTTAATCATAACTCAGCAGAGGAACTTGGTTTTAGGGGGACTGGGTTTCAGGGGCTTTCCTTCAAAGACCTCAGTTTGTTTATTGCTACAGAATATGAGTGTCCTGTACATGAAAGGCCATTTGTGTAAGGGTTAAGCATGAGAATCCTAGAGCCAGGTAGCCTGGGTTCGAACCCCAGCTCTACCAGCTATCAGCAGATTAATCCTGGGCAAGTCTTCTAAACTCTATCGGCCTTGATTTCATTTGTAAAAACAGGGACCAGAAGATGGGGTTTCTGTGGGAAATGAGGTGAGTTATATCAGTAAAGTCCTTAGTGGTTGGCACATGGTAACCTCAAAATAATAGCTATGGTTAAGGTTCTGGTACCCAGGGGGAAGGGGGTGTATCTGATTTCCTCTATATTCCTCTAAATCAGGGTTTCTTAACATTTTGGGTCAGATCATTCTTTGTTGTGTGTGTAGGGGGTGGAGTCGGGGCTGTCCAGTGCATTGTGGGATGTTTAGCAGCATCCCTGGCCTCTGCCCATTAGATGCCAATAGCTTCCCACTCCTGCCCCTTGATGTGACAACTAAAAATGTCTTTCAACGTTGCCAAATGTCCACTAAGAGACAAAATCACAGCTAGTTAAGAACCACTTCTCTAAATATTCAAAAATGAAATAGCTCATCAAGCATCCATTGTATTATTAATACATTATAAACCTTGCCTATTTTAGATAAAAAATTCTCACAAAGGGTATGAGATGATGTGAGATACAGACATAAGCATCTGAGGATCATCTACCCCTGTGGACCTCACAAGCTCCTCACTGACTCAAGGATGCCAGCTCAGGCCTTTCTCTTGTGGCTACACGTCGGCTGTACTCAGGCACCCCCTCCACATCTTAAAGAATTAGCAGGACCTCTTAATGGAAACGGAGCATTTCAAAGATTAAATTGTAAGATCTATTTTAAAACAGTCCTTTGGGATTTAACATAACTTCATAAAAATGGTTTTAACTAGGAGGTGTGGTTGTTCAAAAAAAAAAAAAGTTATTGACAAAGGTTCCTCTCTAACCGCTGCATGTATATGAATCACTTTTGATTCCTTCGGATAAAATGTCTCCTAAACAACAGCTAAAATCCTTCCCACTCAAGAGCTTAAAGCGCTGTTGAATACTAATCAGATTATGTAGAATTTCGGGCCGCTGGAATTGGCCACTTTGGTACCACATGGGTACTGTGTGTGGGCTTGATGGCTTTCTTCAGGACTATTTGCTGCCACCTAGTGACAGAAAGGCCTCCTGGACTCAGAATTGTTCAATTCTGTTAAGCTTCGCGTCCTACTCCCGATAAGGGAACTGGTTTTGGCTGACAGGGAGCCATTTTTCTGCTGAGGAACATGGACCCATAGGGAAAAAAAATTTAACTAAGACCTTCACACAAGTGAGGGTTATTTGCAGTTAGCTTCAGATAAATATAAGAGGTCCTACTCAATTTTAAACTGAAGTAAAAGGAGCATAAGTCTTCCTTCAACAAATAAAGCAAACAATAAAAATATTCTTCAGCTCCCCTTTGACAGAGAAACAGGGGAAAAGGAAAGGGGGGCAGAGAGGGTGAAAACTGGTGTAACAGAGACAAAGGCAGGTAACTAGAGAACATCAGAATCTCTTCTTTCCACACCCTAGTGTCTGACCATCCATCATTTCACTCTATCCAGACTTACATCCAGAGCCCAAAGCAAGCTCTTCAGAGGCAAACAGACTGGTGTCTAGTCCCAGCTGTGTCACTTGCTAGCTGTGTGGTACACTGAAGATATCAGTAACTTTGAAGTGAAAAAAGAGCATATGATTAACTCTAGGTTTAGGATTTCAATGTCATCCTACTTGAAAAATAATTTTTCTTGTAAACCACGCAGGAAGCTATATTAACAGCTTGCATGAATCATCAGATTATCAGGAGTCATAGAATATGTGAGCTGGAAGTGACTTTAAAATCCTCGGCTTCTCTCTTCTCCAGTGGACAGGGGAAAGCCTGTCTTTTTTTTGGCCATGCCACACGGCTTGCGGGATCTTAGTTCCCTGGAACCCAGGCCACAGCAGCGAAAGTGCCAAGTCCTAGCCACTGGACCACCAGGGAATTCCCTGCAAAAGCCTGTCTTGAGTTTTCTAAGTGTCAAAAATGCATCAGGGATGCCATAAGAACTGGTTCTCTTTCTTACACGTGGCATGTATCACCCTGCAGGGCTGTTATCATAGCCACCCTTGCTCCACACAGATACAAAGCCTCCTTGTAATTACTTTCTGTGTTTTAGGGTCATCTTGCTGAATAGATTAGATTACGTGCTTCTTGAGGTCAGAAGCCATCATTCAAGCTTATGTTTAATTCTTTACAATGCTGGATATGACACAAACTCTCAATAAGTATCTTTGCCATTTGAATAAAAGGCTGAGGTCAAATCTAGACGTGCCCTGCTGAGGTGCCTATAAGCTGTCCTGTCTATAAAGACAGCACGACTTCATTTATTGTTTAATCCAAATTTTCTGTCCTTTCTGTGTGAGGTGGCGGTTACCCAGTAACTTGCTAGCACGTTCTCTGGTTTAGTTGATTAAACTTATCACGATGTGTGGGTACCCTGATTGCCTAATAGTTTATTGGTTTTTTCTCCTCACTCAGCCCTGGAAAGGCAGGAACCTTGTTACCAACAGCAGCTCCTTGTTACCAACAGCAGCTCCTAAAACAGGGCCTGACCCACAGTAGTGCTCACTGGAAACTTGTTGAATGAATGAAAGGTTGAAGAGACAGTCCTAACCTTGAGGAAGTTTCCGGTGCAATGCAGCAGACAGCGGGTTATAACTATTGCACACTGGGGGTGTTCTATGTGACGACATGTTTTGAGTTCACAGAGGAGTGAGTCAATAATTTGGCCTTAGGATGGGATGGGGGGGGTGCCAGCGCCCGAGAGGGGAGATGGGGAGACATCGGGGTCAGTTTCTCAGAAAAGGTGATGTATGAGCCACATCTTAAAGGAAAAGTAGGAGCCTCTAGGCAGAAGAGGAGGAAAAAGCTATTCCAGGTAAAGGGAACCATGTGAAGAGCATCATTGTATGAAAGAACATTCTAGGCAAAGAACAGCAACAAAAGACAGTGTGGGAAAGTGCATGACCCATGAAACATGATCCTCAACTGCTAGTAACGCGTCAGGACGATGGGTTGGGGAAACAGGCCAAGCCCCGAAACAAGTGCTATAACCAGCAGCTGTTGACAGTACGAAGTGGGTGCAGCTTTTAAAAGTAGAACTGTTTTTTTTTTCAGGTTCCCAGAGCTCCACCCTTCCACCTCTCCTTGCACCCTTTTGCCATGTTAACAGCACCCAAAGCAGCAGAATATGCCCGCAAACAGAGTAAGCCTGTTTACTTCCATTGCTTAGAAAAATTTAAGTAAAACTAGGAGATGTACTTACAAAGTAAGGTCAAAGTTGTTATGGTAATAACATCTTTCTGTCTGGTAGAATTTAAAACAATCAGGAGCATTTATGACTTGATTTCCCTCCATCATTGAAATCAGGGAAGTCATTTCTCAGAAATTTTGGTGATGGAAGCAAAGCACCCTAGAAGGGAAGGATCTAAAACTGAGGTGGACTCATTTTTAAAAATGTTTTTATACAGACATGATGACTACATGTGTCTCTAGGTGTCAAGTTAAGAAGGGGAGCAACGAATCAAAATACCACCAGCAGCTCTACAAAGGAAGCAAATGTCACAGAATGGAAACCATAAAATAATTTATCTGTGGACACACAGCCAAAGAACAAAGTAGGTCTAAAAATGCAAACTGAACCAAACTGATACCAGGTGTTTGGGGAGTACTTTACTTATATTGTGGCTAAAAGTCTAGCCTTTGGGAGTTAGATTCTCTGGTGGCACAGTGGTTGAGAGTCTGCCTGCTGATGCAGGAGACGTGGGTTCCTGCCCCGGTCCGGGAGGATCCCACATGCCATGGAGCGGCTGGGCCCCGTGAGCCATGGCCGCTGAGCCTGCGCGTCCAGAGCCTGTGCTCCGCAACGGGAGAGGCCACAACAGTGAGAGGCCTGTGTACCGCAAAAAAAAAAAAAAAAGAAAGAAAAAAGAAACTAAAGCCCCAGCTGTATGACTTTGGGCAAGTTGCTTAATCTCTCCTCCTCTGCAAAATGGGAATAATGGTACTTACCTCTTAAGGTCGTTGAAATGATTAACTGATATTATGCATGTTAAGAGATTAGAACAACAACAAAAAAGAGAGATTAAAACAGAGTAAATCCTAAATAAATATTGACCATTATTATCTTTTTAGCATTTGAGAAATACTATCCACAGTTAATCAGCTATTATTCTGTTGATTCCAATAAGTGTGTTGAGGAGAGGATTTGTATTAACATCCGTGTCAAATGTTCCTATTCTTGGTCCCTTTCTCACTAATGAAAATTTTATCTTTGCCTGCTTTGCATCTCTGCTGCTTCTGCCCTGCCCATCTAATTCCTTGGACGTTTATGCTTCAGAATTCAGAGAACGGTCAGAGATGGACAGGGCTGGAAAGTAAGGAGAAAGAAAGGAGGGTTCTTTGCCGTTCCAGCTCTGCGTTCTGTGCAAAGTGAAAAGGAAATTTTAAAAGTCAGAGAGACCAAAGCTGAGCAGGGAAAGAATCAGAAAAGTGGTACAGACTGGCTGGCTGGGATGTTTTAGGGTTTTGTTGAATGAGAGACTCTGGGTCATCTGGAGGGTTGTAAGGTAGGAAAGGGAAGGGGAAATTTTGAAAACAGAATCACTGGGTTATGAATTGGGTTCACTTCAAGAAACACAAGTGAAAACTGAAATTCCTTTTTATGTAGTTTGGTTGCTATACTATGCATTTTTAAAATGTGAATCTCTGAATAGACTGGGTCACACAGGGCTCAGGGTTTATTCAGATTTTCTGAGGCAAACTATTGACTGATTAGAAATGTAACCTTATCATAGCAAATGCTTTAAGAACTGCCTGAAATCTTTGGGCTTTAATACGTGTTACTCTAGTAACAAAAATCACGCTATTAGGAAATATTTATGATATTGAGTTTTCTTTTAAAGGCCTTTGTTATAATGAGATTTGAAGGTACAGCTTTTCTAGGACTATATCTTTGTTACTTAAGATCTTTTTGAGTAAGATGATGTTAATTTTTAAGATGTCAGTTTGGGGATAGCAAGCTTTAGAAAGTAAAACAGACAACAGAAAATCAAAAAACAGTAATAACTCCAGAAATAACATATGCATACATGCACACACATACACACATACACTGATAATCTAGACTTTAAACTTAATCATGAAAAAATAGATCTCTGAGACAGGGGTTCATAGCCCCCTGAGGCTCATCTATGCACCTATGTACTGAAAATCTGGCTCTCAAGATTACTCATTGGTATGTTATTTTGAATGTATAATTTCATTCCTTGTATGTTTTTTTGCATAACCATTGAAGACTGTTGGCTTCTTGATGGAAGCAGATCTTTTATTTCCTTATTATTTCCTACATGTATATAAAGTGCTTTACAGGCAGTAATATTCAGTAATTATTACTGATTAGTGAATTGGCAGTAAGTGAATGGTCCTTAGGTGACTGCTTTCAAACCACTGTGCCCTACCCATACTGCCTGAGAGGCTTGTTTTAGGGACCAACCATTTCTATAGGCTACTAGATGCTTGTAAGCCCAGGAGTGTCAAAAGAATAAGTGCCCATTTTGCAATAGGATCAGATCCTGACATGAATCCCTCTCATAAGGCCCCTTCTTGACAATCAAACAGCAGAAACCACATTCATGAGGGTTTTTCATGCTTTATTATTTGTGCACTTTAGGCATCTCTTCCAACCCTGGGGTAATGTACTTACTAAAGTAGTTTTTCTTTTTCTTTTTTTAAAATTTTTATTGGGGTATAGTTGTTTTACAAGGTTGTGTTAGTTTCTATTGTACAGCAAAGTGAATCAGCCATATGTATACATATATCCCCTCTTTTTTGGATTTCCTTCCCATTTAGGTCACCAAAGAGCACTAGAGTTCCCCGTGCTACACAGCAGTTTCTCATTAATTATCTATTATATACATATTAGTATGTATATGTCAATCCCAATCTCCCAATTCATCCCACACCTCCTTTCCCCGCTTGGTGTCCATACGTTTGTTCTCTATGTCTGTGTCTCTATTTCTGCCTTGCAAACAGGTTCATCTGTACCATTTTTCTAGATTCCACATATATGCGTTAATATACTATATTTGTCTTTCTCTTTCTGACTTACTTCACTCTGTATGACAGTCTCTAGGTCCATCCACATCTCTACAAATGACCCAATTTCATTCCTTTTTATGGCTGAGTAATATGCCATTGTATATATGTACCACATCTTCTTTAACCATTCATCAGTCTACGGACACTTAGGTTGCTTCCATGACCTGGCTATTGTAAATAGTGCTTCAATGAACAATGGGGTGCATGTGTCTTTTTGAATTATGGTTTTCTCCGGGTATATGCCCAGTAGTGGGATTGCTGGGTTATTTGGTAATTCTATAAGGAACCTCCATACTGTTCTCCATAGTGGCTGTATCAATTTACATTCCTATCAACAGTGCAAGAGGGTTCCCTTTTCTTTGCACCCTCTCCAGCATTTATTGTTTGTAGATTTTTTGATGATGGCCATTCTGACTGGTGTGAGGTGATACCTCATTGTAGTTTTGATTTGCATTTCTCTAATAATTAGTGATATTGAGCATTTTTTCATGTGCCTCTTGGCCATCTGTATGATGTCTTCTTTGGAGAAATGTCTATTTAGTTCTTCTTTTAACTGCAAGGTATCAATGCCTTATTCAGAAATTTCGATTCCAGTCACTGAATTTCTTTAATAAGGGAAAAAGATAAATTATTTTTTAAAAATCCAGGTATTCTGGAAAACAGTTTTCAAGATTTCTTTTGTACTGTATTGGTATTAGTAGCTCATTTATTTGTCAAAATAGGTATGAGCAATGCCATATCCTTGGAAAGGCAGAAAAAGAGTGAAAGACAAATAAGAACAAAGAACAAGGGCAACAAATAGAAAACATTAACAAATAAGATAAATATTAATTCAACTATATCAATAATCATTTTGATCATCAAAGGTCTAAATGCACCAATTAAAAGACAGAACTCAATAGCCACAGACTACTGTATCTGGACAGCACAGAGCAGTCCCATCACTACAGATGTGTTACAGATGTATGTTAAAGAAAATATAGCAAATATGGCAAACTTTTTTTTTAATTGAAGTACAGCTGATTTACAATGTTGTGTTAGTTTTAGGTGTACAGCAAAGAGATTCAGTTATACATATATGTAGCAAACTCTTAACTGCAGAATCCAGGTGGTGGGCATATGTATTTTCATTGTACAATTCTTTCAACGTTTCTGTATGAAAATTTTCATAATACAATTATGAAGAAAAAAAAAGACAGAAATTGTCAGAGTGGATCAAAAAACAAGACCCAATTATATGGTGCCTATAAGACACCCTCTTAACATAAAGACAAATATAGATTAAAAGTAAATGGATGTAGGGATTTCCCTGGCAGTCCAGTGGTTAGGATTTGGTGCTTTGACTGTGGTGGCTTGGGTTCAATCCCTGGTCAGGGAACTAAGATCTTGCAAGCTGCACAGCACAACAACAACAACAACAACAACAAAAAAAAAAAAACAGAAGTAAATGAATGGAGAACAATAAATCACACTAGAACTAATAAAAAAAAGTAGCTATATTAATTTCAGACAAAGCTGACTTAGAAGCAAGGAAAGTTATTAGGGATAAAGAAGGGCATTACATAATGATAAAGGGGTCAATTCTCCAAGAAGACATAACAATCTTTAACATGTGTGCATCGAACAACAGAACATCCAACTATGTGAGGTAAAAACTATTAGAATTGCAGAGAGAAATCAATGATTCCATTTTCATAGTTGGAGACTAACACTTCTCTATCAGAACTGGAAAGAGGGCAATATAAGTTTAATTCAAAGCAATATATAAGAAATTCAAAATAGTATGGTGCAGGCACAATACACAACTGCTAAGGGGCAAAGAAATGATTTGCTTTGGTCATGGTTAGTGAAAAGAAGTATTATTTTTATTATTTTTTTTAATTTGGAAATAATTTTGAGCTTAGAGAAAAGTTGCAAAAATAGTACAAAGAGCTCTCATATACATTTTACTCAGATTTGCTAATTGTTACCATAACATTTTGCTTCATTATCTTTACCATTTTTCTCTCTCTGTCTCTGTCCCACTCTTTTATTCTCTTCTTCTCTCTTTGTTTCTCCTTCTCTCAGTATATAGATATATAACTTTTTCTAAGCCATCTGAAGTTATATACACCATATCACTTTACCCCTATATACTTCAGAGTGTATTTCCTGAGAATAAAGTTAGTCTCTTAAATAACCACAGGATGGTTATCAACTTCAGAAAATTTAACATCGATAATTTACCATATATGTATCAATTTTGTCAATTGACCAATACTGTCTTTTTTTATATTTTTTTCCCTGTGTGGGATCATATATTGTATTTAATTGAGAAATATAACTCAATTTCCAAATGTCTGAGAAAAATTCCATGGAAATTCTTTTGCACCCACTTTTATTTTAATTCATCTTTGTCAGTAATTTGGTATCTGATATTTGACCTTAACGCCCTATAGATTGAAAGCTAATATCTATGTCCATGTTAAATTGATGTGCTTGATACAAAAATTATCTTTTTATTCTACAGGTCACTTAGAAACTTGGAATTGCACCATGGGAGTTCGTAATAAAGTCTCTGGGAGAAGAAGAATCTCTGCATCATCTTAAAATTGCAACTCTTGCTGGCATATTTTTCTTTGCCATTAGCTTTTGATACAAAGTGCATTGAAGTGTTATTTCAGGTGTTGAGCTTTCTTAGAATCACATTGTTTGGCCATATTGTGGTTAAAAAAACAAGTATGTATCTTATGCTACTTCATTATGACTAGAAGATTGTTGGTTGGAGGATTTGGAGAATATATACTATTTCTGTGTCAGAGCAGACTGGCTTTGTAGGACATTTTACAAATGTTTAGCACTGAACATTTCAGAATGGTGGAGTAGAAGGCAGTTTTCCAAAGTTTCAATCCAAAGTAAAATTACCCTCTCATCGATTGCCCTTACTATGTTCTCACATGGAAATATTTAAACTCATTTCAATAAAGCCTTAAAAGAAAAACAGGTCCAGGCTTTCTTTCAGCAGAATATAAGGACTACTAGGAAATGAAAATGATCTGGTCTTTCAACACATTTCCAAAATTCTGATTAGGCACATAGTTGAGCTTATAAATACACGTAATAACAATTTGACCAAATGAATGTAAGTATAAATTATACCACCTTAAGGTTTTGATGTGTCACCTTTCTGCAGAACAGTTTTCTTTAACATGTGCCAAAACTGGTGTGTGATTTGTTGACTTTTGCTGAAAATGGTGGTGTATTCCGGTGTGGTTTTGTAGCTGGGGAGACCAATGCAGCCTTTTCCACACTGGTTCAATTACAGCTGTAACTGAAGTTTACCAGTACACCTGCCACATTAGGTATATCCTCTGGTCCCTGGGTATACTGTCTAACTTCATAGGACTCTGCCCAGTTTTCTTTTGTCTAGCTCTGCTACTTGCAGGGGAACACTTTTTCTTCATGGCTATTAATTTCTCTCCTCTTAGCATCTGCACATTTTCTTTACATGCTGCCTGACGACTTTCACAAATGCATTGTGGACGTATTGCCAGCTGTAGGTGGATGTCCCTCCATGGGTCATGAACCATGAAGGTGTTTGATTTCATCTTTCTACATACACACGGGATGACAAAAGAGTTGGGGATTGGGGTCATCCTCTACCCCCTGAATATCTGAAGAGCGCTTCTAAATCAATAGGTTGGCAGTGATGGGAAAAGCTTTCAAGCAGTCACCTGGGTCCTATGAAACAGTGTTGCTTCAGGGAGGGAAAACTCAGGAAAATCAAGATGCTAGTTTTTGGGTTTTTTTAACATCTTTATTGAAGCATAATTGCTTTACAATGGTGTGTTAGTTTCTGCTGTATAACAAAGTGAATCAGCTATACATATACATATATCCCCATATCCCCTCCCTTTTGCGTCTCCCGCCCACCCTCCCTATCCCACCCCTCTAGGTGGTCACAAAGCACCGAGCTGATCTCCCTGTGCTATGTGGCTGCTTCCCACTAGCTATCTGTTTTACATTTGGTAGTGTATATTTGTCCATGCCACTCTCTCACTTTGTCCCAGTTTCCCTTCCCCCTCCCTGTGTCCTCGTCCATTCTCTATGTCTGCATCTTTATTCCTGTCCTGCGCCTAGGTTCTTCAGAACCATTTTTTTCTTTTCTATTTTTTTTTTGGATTCCATATATATGTGTTAGCATATGGTATTTGTTTTTCTCTTTCTGACTTACTTCACTCTGTATGACAGACTCTAGGTCCACATGATGCTAGTTTTGAAAACAAAAAGCATCCCTAGAAGCTGGGTTGAGGGGAGAGGGGAATGGGAGGATTCTGTATATTTTCCTACTCCTGGAGCATCTCAGAGAGATGCTTGGGAGACCTCTTTCTTTTTAGCCCAAGGAGAAGTGTTTAATCTCAAGACAAAATGTGGCTATTTACAAAATTTGCTGCTTTTCACCAGTAACTCGAAGTTATACATTTACAAATTGATTTTATTTTGCTTTTTCATCTCATGAAAGTAATGTATATTTATATAACAAAAAAAGCAATTGAAAACAACAAAAAGGAGAAATAAAAACATAAAATTAAGACCTATAATCTTGCCATTCATTGATAACCATGATTGACATTTGGGCTTATACATACACTGTTATAATCTTTTTTTCCTACATAAACATACGCCACAGCATGCCTGCTCGGTGTCTACTATGGGGTGGGGGGGGATGTACCTCTCAGCTGACTCCCTGCGGTCACCTTGCTTTCCACCTGCAGATCACCATCTACGAGGACCAGGGCTTCCAGGGCTGCTGCTACGAGTGCAGCAGCGACTGTCCCAACCTGCAGCCCTACTTCAGCCGCTGCAACTCCATCCAGGTGGACAGCGGCTGCTGGATGCTCTACGAGCGCCCCAACTACCAGGGCCACCAGTACTTCCTGCGGCACGGTGACTACCCCGACTACCAGCAGTGGATGGGCCTCAACAACCCCGTCCACCCCTGCCACACAATTCCTTACGGGAGTCTTAGTTCAACACCACTCATGTGAAAGCATCACTGATCCATGGCCATAAATTCCTGTTTATAAAAGTCAGTTTGTTTCAACTCAGCACTAGTGTTCACAGTGAAATAGCAAAGCCCAACTCTCAAGCATTTAACAAAAACTTGATTGCCTTTACTCTGCTCTCATATGGAAACATTTAAACTCATTTCAATAAAGCATTAAAAATGGGCGGATTGTTTTTAGGCACAAGAAATCACAACAATATAGCTTCTGAAGTTGAATTTGGAAGTATCTAGCTGATTCCTAATTTCTAAATAAAAACTACCTTGTTCAGTAAAGAAAAAAATCTATCTAGATCATTATTTCTTAATGAACACTGACAGACTATGGGAGAACAACATAAGTATAATGTATTCTGATTGTATTGGTGATTATTTTCAATACCTTCTTTATGACCTACGGATCTAGAAACTAGAACAATATGTTTCGCTTACAGGTGGCTCCTTGTATTCAGCAGTCATTATCAACTAGTTTTTTACAAGGGTCAGAAAAAGATCATTAATTAGGATTTCATGGGACATGGTCCTCACCAAAATGCTGCTTAATGTTTTTTAATCATGTGGAATTTGTATTTCTACTTTCTAATGACACCAAATTATGTGTCATGACAAGCAGATTCAAGAAGTGAAACCAAAATTTGGCTGCAGAAATTTGCAGATGCAAAAAGAGGTACAAATAAGATAGAAACTTCTTTGAGGCAAGAAACAACTTACAAGTGACTTGGCAAAATGTCGGACATGTGGACTCAGAGTAAATATGAATTGTTGTAAATGATGAGTGCAAAAGTGACTTAAAAACAAGCTTGAGGGGCTTCCCTGGTGGCGCAGTGGTTGAGAATCTGCCTGCCAATGCAGGGGACACGGGTTCGAGCCCTGGTCCGGGAAGATCCCACATGCTGCAGAGCCATTAAACCCATGTGCCACAACTACTGAGCCTGCGCTCTAGAGCCCTTGAACCACAACTACTGAGCTCATGTGCCACAACTATGGAAGCCTGCACACCTAGAGGTGGCCCTGCTCACCGCAACTAGAGAAAGCCCTCACGCAGCAACAAAGACCTAACACAGCCAAAAATAAATAAATTAAATAAATAAATTCCAAAATAAAAATATTTAAAAATAAGCTTGAGGAGCTCAACTCACTGCTCTGTGATGACCTAGAGGGGTGGGATGGCTGGGGGAGAGAGGCTCAAGAGGGAGGGGATATATGTATACATATAGTTGATTCATTTTTTTCTACAGCAGAAACTAACACAACGTTGTAAAGCAATTATACTCCAATTTAAAAAAAAATACCAAAAAAACAAAAACCAAGCTTGATAGGATTCAATGATACACAGTCATAATGGTAAAGGGAGTTAAAATCCTCTCTGCAGACTCAACTAAATACAGTTGTGACAGTTGGTTTTTTTTTTTTTTTTTACAAAGGAATCCCTTTTATTGACTTTATTTCAATTCTTGTTTCTTCCACAGGATAGACCACTGGTCAAGTCAGTTTTATTTTAATACTCTCCCTAATTTGTTAGACCAACATGTAAGGAAAGGATACATATATGACAGGATGGTTTGAAAACCATGCTTCATGAAGCTGCAGGCTGATTGAGTCACTTTTACTGACATCAAGGATCCCCACAACTTATTTTTCATCTTTGCTTTATTGTCACAACAGACTAGCTCTCACAGGATAAAGCTGTATGAGAGACATGGCTACGGAGGCCTGGTGTCCGAGCTCACAGAGGACTGCTCCTGAATGCATGACCGCTTCCAGCTCAATGAGCTCCACTCACTCCACATGCTGCAGGGCTGGTGGGTCCTCTACGAGATGCCCAACTACCAGGGGTGGCAGTACTTGCTCAGGCCAGGGGACTACAGGAGCTACCACGACCGGGGAGGCCTGGATGCCAAAGTTGGCTCTCTGAGATGCGTCATCAATCTGTACCAGGCTGTGTTTTTCTTATTATAATCCGCATAGAGTTGCACTAAATAGAAAGATTGTGTTCCTGGCACTAAGTAATTCTTGTTCATCTTAAATGATAACTGAATTTTAATAAATGGTGACCCTTGGCAACTTATCTGACCCTGAAGGTCAAGTGTCTTGAATGTCTACTTACTTCCTGCTGGTCAGGCAGCAGTAATTATGAAGTTCCCACTCATGTCACGGGAAGGAGGGAGAAACACTGTCTGCCTCTGTGACCCACGATCTGAGGGAGAGAGGAAAGAAACATAATGAAAAATTATGAAACCCATATACAGGAGAAAATATAGAACCAGTTGTGGCTGGGACACCAAAGTCAAAGGATTGCTGGAGAGGTCAGGGCAGCTGAAGTTTCAGATAAGATTAGTCAAGAAAAGCTGAGTGAAAAGAGAAGTTTTAAGTGGAATTCCCAAAGTAGAGAAGGTCAAGTACGCATGATGCGGTCATCTGGGAGGAGAAGTGTTAAATTAAGAGTTAAAGGACCTGGGGCTCGTCGCAACCAGAGAAAGCCCGCGCACAACAACAGAGACCCAACTCAGTCAAAAATTAATTAATTATTTTTAAAAAGAGTTAAAGGGCCTGAGTTGTTATCCTGCCTCTACTACTTACTAATAAAATGCCCCTCAGTCTCAGGTAAACTAGGATGGTTGGTTACTCCACTTCGTAGCTTATCTCTTTGAGGAAGTCATTTCTTATTCTCTCTGTGCCTAAATTGCCTTATTGAAAACTACAGGTGATAATAAATTCCTGTCTCACTAATTTCCAGGATAACGATGATGAAAAGCTGGGGAAAGATTGTGAACACACTTTGTTATCTTTAAATATTTGTACAAATATAAATGTAAGAAATTAATGTATCCTCAGGGTTTCCTCAAATTCAACAGTACAGTATAGTCATCTTTA
The DNA here is from genome assembly GCF_025265405.1 of Mesoplodon densirostris. Lineage (NCBI taxonomy): Eukaryota > Metazoa > Chordata > Mammalia > Artiodactyla > Ziphiidae > Mesoplodon > Mesoplodon densirostris. The sequence goes on from NC_082668.1 coordinate 29,012,256, forward strand.
TTTTGGACTCCAATATGAACATTTATCAAGATTCAATTATGGAAGACTCAACTCTGCAGAGTGAAGTAAGAATATTTATTATCCTGCATACCTCTGACATTTCTTTCCACCAGAGTAGAGCTGCTCTCCCAGAATGCTAATTCTTTTTACAACTTTACATAAGCAAAAACAGTGCTCTGTCCTTGTTAACTTCTTTATAGAAATTGAGAAACTAATTTTAAAATTCATATGGAATTGCAAGGGACCCAGAATAGCCGAAACATTCTTGAAAAAAGAACCGAGTAGGAGTACTCACACTTCTTAATTCCAAAACTTACGACAAAGCAACAGTAATCAAGACAGCAGGGTACGGGCACAGGGTAGACATAGAGATGAATGGAATAGACTTGAGAGTCTAGAAATAAACCCATGTGTCTATGCTCAACTGATTTTTGACAAGGGTGCTAAGACCATTCAATGGGGAAAGAATAGCTTTTCAACCAATGGTGCTGGGACTACTGGATATCAAATGCAAAAGAATAAAGTTAGACCTCCATTTCATACCACATATAAAAATTAACTCAAAATAAATCAAAGAACTCAAACTATAAAACTCTTAGAAGAAAACAGAGACATACATCTTTGTGATCTTTTATTAGGCAATGATATCTTAAATATGACCAAAAGCACAAGCAACAATAAAAATAATAAATTGGACTTCATCAAAATTAAAACCTTTAATGAATCAAAGGATACTATCAAGAAAATGAAAAGACAGCCCACTGAATGGGAGAAAATATTTACAAACTTTTTATCTGGTAAGAGTCTAGTAGCCAGAATATATAAAAACTCTTAAAACAACAACAGAAAGATAAACAACATAATTTAAAAATGGGCAAAGGATTTGAATATACATCTTTATGAAGAAGATATACAAATAGCCAAGAAGCTACTGAAGATGTTCAGCATTATTAGTCATTAGGGAAATTTAAATCAAACCACAGTGGGGTAGCACTTAATATCCACTAAGATGGTTATAATAATTTTAGGAAAAAAAAACCCAGAAAATAACAAATGTTAGTAAGGATGTGGAGAGATTGGAACTCTCATAAATAGCTGGTGGGAATGGAAAATGTTGCAGCCACCGTGGAAAACGGTTTGGTATTTCCTCAAATAGTTAAATAGAGTTATATGACTCAGCAATTCCACTCTGATGTTTATACTCCAAAGAATAGAAAATGGGTGTTCAAACAAAAACGTATACATGGGGACTTCCCTGGTGGTGCAATGGTTAAGAATCTGCCTGCCAACGCAGGGGACACGGGTTCAAGCCCTGATTCAGGAAGATCCCACTTGCCGTGGAGCAACTAAGCCCGTGCGCCACCACTACTGAGCCTGCACTCTAGAGCCCACGAGCCACAACTACTGAGCCCGTGTGCCACAACTACTGAAGCCCGCGTGCCTCGAGCTCATGCTCTGCAACAAGAGAAGCCACCACAACGAGAGGCATGTGCACTGCAACGAAGATTAGCCCCTGCTTGCCGCAACTAGAGAAAGCCCACACCCAGCAATGAAAACCCAAAGCAGCCAATAAATAAATAAATAAATAAATAAATTTACATTTAAAAAAAGAGGTATACATGAATGTTCATAGCAGCACTATTCACGGTAGCCAGAAGGTGAAAACAACCCAAATGTCTATCAGTGGATGATTGGACAAATGAAATGTGATATATCCAAACAATGGAATATTACTTGGCCATAAAAAGGAATGATGTACTGATACATGCTACAACATGGATGAACCTTGAAAACATTATGCTAAGTGAAAGAAGCCAGTCACATAAGACCACATATTATAGGATTCATTTATATGAAATAACCTGAATAGGCAAATCTAGAGACAGTAAGTGGATTCATGGGTTGCTTAGGTATGGAGGATGGGTGGATAAAGGAATGAAAACTAAAGGGTACAGGACTTCTCACTGTGGGATGAGCATGCTCTAAGATTGACTGTGGTGATGGTTGCACATAACTGTGAATATACTAAAACCATTGAATTATACACTTTAAATGGGTAAACTATATGGTTATGTGAATTATATCTCAACAAAGCTGTTTAAAAATAATAATGCCCGGCACAGAACCTTAAGTAATAAATAATCTTTTAGAATAAGATTCCTTCTTGGGCTTCCCTGGTGGCGCAGTGGTTGAGAGTCCGCCTGCCAATGCAGGGGACACGGGTTCGTTCTCCGGTCTGGGAAGATCCCACATGCCGCGGAGCGGTTGGGTCCGTACGCCATGGCCGCTGAGCCTGCGCATCCGGAGCCTGTGCTCCGCAACGGGAGAGGCCACAGCAGTGAGAAGCCCGCGTACCGCAAAAAAAAAAAAAAAAAAAAAAAAAAAAAAAGATTCCTTCTTGCTGAAGGAACATATGGTATAAATTATAAATATGAAGATACACATATTATTAAACTGCTGTGGCTCTTACCAATACCAAATATACAGAAAGATTTGTTGTTTTGCCGCTAGCTTAGTTAAACCATAGTGTGTTGTCCTTTGTTGGGTGACTAATGAAATATGAGCTCTGCTTTTTTTTAAAAAAAAGGGAAAACCCAGGTGAGACGTCTCACTGAAAATAATTTTAACCTGAAGTTTTGTTTTGTTTTCCTTTAATCTAGTGAACTTAAGGGTTTAGAAAACAGCATTTTATCTAAGAAAGCTCGGTGTGCCACAAGTTTTCTTCTCTATAAAATAAGGGGTGTGGACAAGAGGAGCTCCATGTTTCCTTCCAGCTCTGATTCTTTAAGACTGTATTAGGTTTCAAGGTAGAGCATCTCAATAGTTACCAATGTAGGCCTTGAGGTCCATGGACATGGTTTCTGGCTTGACCACCTAATGACTGTGTGACCTTGAGCAAGTTACTTATGCTCCCTAAGCCTCAGTTTTCCCACTTGCATGTTCTTATGAGGAATAAATGAGATGCCTCCAGTAAAGAAGCTCAGTAAGTAGTAGTCATCCCTCCATCAGTTTTTTGGGTATTTTTGTTTTTTTTTGTTTTTTTTTTTTTGCGGTATGCGGGCCTCTCACTGTTGTGGCCTCCCCCGTTGCGGAGCACAGGCTCCGGACGCGCAGGCTCCGGACGCGCAGGCCCAGCGGCCATGGCTCACGGGCCCAGCCGCTCCGCGGCATATGGGATCCTCCCAGACCGGGGCACGAACCCATATCCCCTGCATCGGCAGGCGGACTCTCAACCACTTGCGCCACCAGGGAGGCCCCTTCCATCAGTTTTACCTTGTTATGCTATATGCATGGACTTCATAAAAAAGGGAGGGGGGCAAAGTAAATTAGTTATTTTCTTAAAAAAATTCTCAAATTCAAGGAAATGTGAACATCCTCAATGTCCTTTTAATAGTCACCCATTACTGCTGTCTTAGAAGGCTACACACAAATCAGTGACTCAGGGATTAAGGAACCCTTTGCAGTCAGTTAATGCTGAGATCCTAGAGCCAGGCTGAAGAAATCAGCCTGGCAGCGATCAGTCAATTGAAGAATCCACTAGAATTTACCAGAATTCCTGTTAAAGCCAAATATTTTCAAGGTTGGTAGGGAGAACAGGCTACTTTGGTGCTAGGCCCTTTACAAAGTAAAAAAAAAAAAAAAAGAACAACATTGAACCTACTATGAGAAGTGTATAATTAGGGAAAATATAAGCTATGCACATCTGGAAACATAACCTCTAAAACAAGTCATTGTTATATGCACAAACAATTAGTTTAGGCCTTCAAGGCTGACAGACCTGAGTTCAGTTCCCAGTGCCTCTACTTACTAGCTCTGCGTACCTTTTTGAATTTTTTTCTCATAGTGAGTGTGGTCGGGATGGGGGGGTGGAGCACGTGGATGGAGCTTGGACATGTGAGGGAGTGAGAAGGGAGGAGGGAGGTCTATGGGGTGGTGGAGGGGGCCTCTATTTATGCTCTTGCCCTGGATCTCTCAAATATTGGGGGAAGTACTGATAATAATTGTGCTGTGTTAGCTACATGATGTACTCTATATAAGATTCCTGGTACAATGTCTAGAACACACTAAACACTCTTCATACAGTAGGCTGTCATTATTAACTATTATTATTTCCATCATCATGAGCGAAGTGAGTGCTGTAAAGTTTGCTGCAGGTTCAATCCTACCTACTTAAGTGAGAGGAGATGTGGCTTCCTTCAGCAGGGTCGTGTCAATGATGTGCTGATGAACTCAAGAGGTTTCATCTGGGAGACACCTAAGTGGTTACCAGAGAAAGAGTCTGAAAACGCTTCAGGAAACCCCAGCTGACAAACTAAAACATTGGTATGGGGGAAGGGAGGCAGGGAGGGTAATGAACTATTTCCACAGAGCCTTCTAACAGGCCTCAGGTAACTTTAATGGCTCTTTTTTTTTTTTAAGATTTATTTATTTATTTTGGCTCTGTTGGGTCTTAATTGAGGCACAAGAGAGCTCTTCATTGCAGCACGCAGGCTTCTCTCTAGTTGTGGCACACAGGCTCCAGGGCACGTGGGCTCTGTAGTTGTGGCACACGAGCTCTCTAGCTGAGGCACACGAGCTCAGTAGCCGTGGCACGCGGGCTTTGTTGCCCCGCAGCAAGTGGTATCTTAGTTCCCTGACCAGGGATCAAACCCACGTCTCCTGCATTGTAAGGCGGATTCTTTACCACTGGACCACCGGGGAAGTCCCTTAATGGCTCTTAAATGAACTATTTTGTTTTTGGAAGAAACCAGGGTTATATTACATCCATTCAAATATTTTGACATGCAAGTCTATGTATTTTGATATACGAGTTTGTTTAACCATGAGTTCCTAAAGAACTTTAAATGGCTTTTTAATTTTTTTTAATTTTTTAAAATTTAAATAAGACCTGTCTTTTTTAAAACAAGTTTTGCAGTTCTTTTTATTTTTTTTTATTTTTTTTATTTTTTTATTTTTTTATTTTTTTATTTTTTTTTTGCGGTATGCGGGCCTCTCACTGTTGTGGCTTCCCCCGTTGCGGAGCACAGGCTCCGGACGCGCAGGCTCAGCGGCCATGGCTCACGGGCCCAGCCGCTCCGCGGCATATGGGATCCTCCCAGACCGGGGCACGAACCCGTATCCCCTGCATCGGCAGGCGGACTCTCAACCACTTGCGCCACCAGGGAGGCCCTGCAGTTCTTTTTAAAGGAAAAAGAAAAAACATGTATATAACTTTAAACTTGGTATTCAAATATTTGTGCTAAAAGGCTCATTGGCTCAGTCCCTTAATCTCCCACATATTTTAGACTGGGGTGTTGGCTGATACTACAAACAGACAGAACAAAACATGTCTTGCAGCATCTGGGACCCAATGTCTTATTCCATTGACCCATCCATCTTCTAAAATGCAAGGAAGTGGCTGGGAATCTCATTATTTTTCTTCGTAAAAATGTTGCTCATCACCTTTTCTTTCATTTTTGTTCTCTTTCTCAGGCCATCTCTCCTGTCATTCTCCTTTAGCAGTTAAAGGTAAGTTCTCAGACCTTCACAGGAGAGCTCTAGTGGTGCTCTAACACCTCCCCTCCCCTCAGGAAGGCCTCCCTGCTGCCAGCCTACACCAGCCGGCCCAATTTCTGGTCCATTTTTACTTCCCTTCAAGTTTTCCCAGGTCACCAAGGACCAGACAGGAGTGGAGGCTATCAGAACCAGGGGACGTGGTAGGGGACTGAGTGGGAGAGAATGATGGCTGTGTCTCTGAACATCCACATAGGTGACCTCATGTGGGCAAGTTATTGCTTTCCAAAATAAAATCAGAATCATTTGCAATAAAATGGGCATCACTTGCTTAACTGTTTTTCTTGTTTCCAGGACTCTATCCATATAATTAATTAGTAAATAATCATGGGGGATAGAGAAGTGTGACATGGCCCTTACCCTTAAGCTTCTTACCTTGTTGAAGACACTAAACTAGGCTGGGAAAACTGGACAGCTACATATAAAAGAATGAAGTTAGAACACTCCCTAACACCATACACAAAAAATAAACTCAAAATGGATTAAAGACCTAAATGTAAGGCCAGACGCTGTAAAACTCTTAGAGGAAAACATAGGCAGAACACTCTATGACATAAATCACTGCAAGATCCTTTTTGACCCACCTCCTAAAGAAATGGAAATAAAAACAAAAATAAACAAATGGGACCTAATGAAACTTAAAAGCTTTTGCACAACAAAGGAAACCACAAACAAAGGAAACCACAAACCACAACAAAGGAAACCACAAAGGAAAAGACAACCCTCAGAATGGGAGAAAATATTTGCAAACGAAGCAACTGACAAAGGATTAATCTCCAAAATATACAAGCAGCTCATGCAGCTCAATATCAAAAAAACAAACAATCCAATCCAAAAATGGGCAGAAGACCTAAATAGACATTTCTCCGAAGAAGATATACAGATTGCCAACAAACACATTAAAGAATGCTCAACAGCACTAATCATTATAGAGAAATGCAAATCAAATCTACAATGAGGTATCACCTCACACTGGTCAGAATGGCCATCATCAAAAAATCTACAAACAGTAAATGCTGGAGAGGGTGTAGAGAAAAGGGAACCCTCTTGCACTGTTGGTGGGAATGTAAATTGATACAGCCACTCTGGAGAACAGTATGGAGGTTCCTTAAAAAACTAAACATAGAACTACCATACAACCCAGCAATCCCACTACTGGGAAAATACCCTGAGAAAACCATAATTCCAAAAGAGTCATGTACCACAGTGTTCATTGCAGGTCTATTTACAATAGCCAGGACATGGCACAACCTAAGTGTCCATTGACAGATGAATGGATATAGAAGAAGTGGCACATGTATACAATGGAATATTACTCAGCCATAAAAAGAAATGAAATTGAGTTACTTGTAGGGAGGTGGATGGACCTAGAGTCTGTCATAAAGAGTGAAGTAAGTCAGAAGGAGAAAAACAAATACGTATGCTAACACATATATATGGAATCTGAAAAAAAAAAAAAAGGTTCTGAAGAACATAGGAGCAGGACAGGAATAAAGACGCAGACATAGAGAATGACTTGAGGACACCGGGAGGGGGAAGGGTAAACTGGGACGAAGTGAGAGAGTGGCATTGACATATACACACTACCAAATGTAAAATAGATAGCTAGTGGGAAGCAGCCGCATAGCACAGGGAGATCAGCTTGGTGCTTTGTGTCCACCTAGAGGGTGGCAACTATTTACATATCATTTACACTGTATTCACAACTACTTACACAGCATTTACACTGTAGTAGGTATTATAAGGAATCTAGAGATGATTTAAAGTATGTGGGAAGATTGTGTAGGTTATATGCAAATACTACTCCATTTTGTATAAGGGACTTGAGCATCTGCAGATTTTGGTATCCACAGGAGTTCTGGAAGCAATCTCACGGATACTGAGGGGTGGCCTGCTTTATTTCTAGTATTTTATTTGATCCCTAAAATGTCTTAATATAATTGTTTGCCTCAGGGCTCTGTTAGTGCTGCCACCAGTTTTGCAAGAGGTCAGGATGAATTCTAAAATGTCACATGACATAGGCTATGAAATAGACTGGGGCCAGCCTGTAGCCACTTATACTCTTTATCGTCCCATGGAGGGTCATGTCAGGGCCTGGGTATCTGCTGGATACTGTGTTGGTTCTATTCCAATAGAGGGACTCCTACTCACTGTGGGTCCCCTTTTTATAGGAAGAGCCTTAGGTAGTAAGCCTATTACATGTTAACATAAATAACATATTTTATGAATAATAACCATATTTTCCAAAGCAAAAACAATGAAAAGACTGGAATTGCTTTACATTTTACCAAATCTCTTTAATGTCATATAGCCTCTGGAAAAACTCCACTGTACACCTGTAAAGGAATAAGAGTGAAAAGGGCAAATAACATCTTGGTGTTGTTATGAAAACTGTTCTGACCATATGCACCCCTTGAAAGTGCCTAGGGAACCTTACAGGTCCCCATATCACACTGTGAAATCCATACTATCAAGATACTCTGTTGTCTGGCCTGGTATCAAGATGCTCTGTTGTCTGGTGCTGTCTAGCATCTCAAAAGTCTGAGGAAGGGGCTTCCCTGGTGGCGCAGTGGTTGAGAGTCCGCCTGCCGATGCAGGGGACACGAGTTCATGCCCCGGTCCAGGAGGATCCCACATGCCGCAGAGCGGCTGGGCCCATGAGCCATGGCCGCTGAGCCTGCACGTCCGGAGCCTGTGCTCTGCAATGGGAGAGGCCACAACAGTGAGAGGCCCGCGTACTGCAAAAAAAAAAAAAAGTTGTACCTTGAGGGTTTCTACATTACTGCTTACACTAACTCAAATCACCCTTACCAAGTGAGCAAGAGTTTATCATGGTGAAGAGAAAAGATAGATCTTAGGACATTTGAAGGAGGCCAGGGGCCCCAAAGAGCGAGCAAGTCTCTGGGCAGCCACCAGCAGAAGGAAGGATGTAGGCTCCAAGGGAGACGTGAGAAAGGAAGGCCACAACAATCAGCTTTCAATCACAGAATCTTGAATTTGAATTACACTTTATGCTTTTCAAAGCATTTCACAGATTACTTGATTCCCTTTTCCTTAAGATTTCTTATTATTTAAATTCTGGTTTTCAAGAAGTATTTTTGTTTTGTTTTGTTTTGTTTTTAAACACCAGTCTCTGAACAGAACACATGGTTTAGTTTAATTACCTTTAAGGAGTCAATTCAGCAGACTAGGCTATAAAATAAAAGCATGGGGATAGAATTTCGCTCATCCTTCTACACGGTAAAGGCTTTTCATTTTGGTGGCAACAACAGCTTTTGTGAATTAGAACCACCCGAACCTACCAGAAAGAATAAGAGTAAACATTCAGCTAACCACAGTGACCAGGGGGAGGGAGGGCGGAGAGCTTGCAAATCCCCTTACTCACCGAAATGGGCTCCTTTTGTGTGATTTCCTGCGGATGCAGCAGTCAGGGCTGCTATTTATACAGCGGCCCTCCCCCTAGGCGCACACAGCACCCAGCGAACACCTCCTGCTTCCTCTCTCCAGAATGGGAAAGGTAAGTGCTGGGTACCTGATGCTCAACCTTCGCCGCGTCACGGATTCTTCAGCGGGGGTGCAAATCGCTTCATGCTTCCACATCTTCCATTTTGCAGATCACCTTCTACGAGGACCGGGGCTTCCAGGGCCGCTGCTACGAGTGCAGCAGCGACTGCCCCAACCTGCAGCCCTACTTCAGCCGCTGCAACTCCATCCGGGTGGACAGCGGCTGCTGGATGCTCTACGAGCGCCCCAACTACCAGGGCCACCAGTACTTCCTGCGGCGCGGCGACTACCCCGACTACCAGCAGTGGATGGGCCTCAGCGACTCCATCCGCTCCTGCCGCCTCGTCCCCACAGTGAGTGTGGCTCTGTCTTTGCCTTCCTCTCTTTGCAAATCAAAGCCATTAAAAACTGTCATCCTTCAACCAAATGGTTCCAACTGGAGAGCAGACAGGGGGAGTGAGCCAGTGCAGGCAGTCCATTCTAGAGGGCGTCCCAGAGAGCAAGCCATTCTTCATGGACTCTGGTGGTTTTTTAAAATCACATATTCCCAGTTTTTCATGTTTTAAACGGAATCAAAACTGAAAAGACTCATTAACAAAAAGCAGAACATAGAAGAGACTGAAGTTATCATCTGTTCGAGATATAATTTCTTTTTTGTGTGTTGAAGTATAGTTGATTTACAATGTTCTGTTAATGTCTGCTGTACAGCAAAGTGATTCAGTTTTACATACATACATTCTTTTTTTTATATTCTTTTCCATTATGGTTTTTCACCAGATACTGAATATGGTTCTCTGGGCTATACAGTAGGACCTAGTTGTTTATCCATTCTATATAGAATAGTTTGCCTCTGCTAACCCCAAACTCCCACTGCAAGATATAATTTCTTAAAGTGGTCATTCCAAGCCATATCAACTCAGAAATCCAATATATCACAACTTATAAATACAATCTGGTTCTGTTTAATTGATAAAAATACTTTTGCTTGCTTTGGCTTACTTTTCTATTTGATGATCCTCCCAGAGAAGACAGGCACCCTGGCTTCTATTCTGATTTTGTAGGCAGTGCCTATTAGCTCACCTAGAGGTAGAAATTAGAGGAAAGGCCACATCCAAAACTAAAGTTTGAGATTCAGCCTTTCCTAGAGAGTGATGACAGAGTTCTTAGAAGAATGTGTAGATGTGCGGGAGCATGAGATATGGTGTCATCCAAACAGAGCTGCAGAAAGACCATTCCTGCTGCTGAGGGAATGAGGAAGTGAAGGGTAGGAGGCCAGAAAGGAAGCTTAAGAGTCACATAGGTGGAAATTTGAACTGAAAATGAAGTTATGAAAACAGACGTAGGGTAGATGTGTCATATTATTTTTTTGCAAGAGCTTAATAATCCATAGTATGCATGAAAACCAAAACATTAGCCTTACAGAAAATAGCTAAATGTTGATTCCTTTATAACACAGGTAATATATCAAATGAGGCTTCACTTTCCAATGATGCTCACTTTTCTCCTTTGAGAGGGACGTTCTCTAATAAGAAGCACTAAAATGATCAATTTTATTTTAGACAAACCTAAATTCCGAAGGACAGAGACTGGTGCATAGCAGTTGAAGAGCTGCTAAGTTCTGTTCCCAGCTTAGCCCATCCACCATGAGATTAACGGGTGGGCGATGGGGTCCAGGAAGGCTCCTTAACTCTGCGACATGGTTGTGGTGAAAGCAGACTTGGACTAAGGGAACTTTAATTTCTCTCTATTTGTGTTCACTTACTTTTTCTTTTCTGTCTGCCACCCTAGCACTCCGGCACCTACAGAATGAGAATCTATGAGAGAGATGACTTCAGAGGACAAATGTCAGAGGTCACAGACGATTGTCTCTCTCTTCAGGACCGCTTCCACCTCAATGAGATCCACTCCCTCAATGTGCTGGAGGGCTCCTGGGTCCTTTACGAGCTGCCCAACTACAGGGGAAGGCAGTACCTCCTGAGGCCAGGGGAGTACAGGAGATATCTTGACTGGGGGGCGATGAATGCCAAAGCTGGTTCTCTAAGACGGGTGACAGATTTTTACTAAAGTATTTTCATTCTCCACTTTTCTCCTTTAGAATCTAATAAAAGATTTAGCTTGTGTTTCTGGCACTAATAGAGTCCTGCCTTTTTTTTTAATCTATTAGGATTTCAAAAACAATAATGGCACTTGGCCAGAGATGATAACATATGTTTCCAAGATGGGGAACAACCTCTTACAAGGGGAAGTAAGTAGAAGATATTATTGCCCGCATTCTTTTAAAGGCTAGGCCATGTAGTCTCAAAGCTCAGTTCAACTGGGCTCAACCCATTTCTGGTTAATCTTACAAGTTACAATAATAAACAAGTTACATAAATAAACAGTTACAATAATAAACAAATACTTATTGAAACACCTCAAGTTATCCCTCCAGGTTATCCCCACCATCTTCCCTATATAGTCCAAGTCTTAATTGATAAGGAAAGCCATTCTCATCTAGACTCTTACTTTAGCTCCATAAACAAACAAATAAATGAACTGGTCCTCTTACCTACTGCACTCCTTATCCTTCTAACAGCCTCCATCCCTTTTCTCCCATTTCCAATACCTCATACCTCCACGAAATTTCCGAATAGAATTCACTGTCTCTTTGCTATATGTGCTTTGTACAAAATTTTCAGGATTTTTACAAAAAACCATATGCACATAGGAAAACTCTGCCTCCTATCATTTTTTTTTTTTTCCTGGCCATGCTGCATGTGGGCCTTAGTTCCCCTACCAGGGATCAAAACCACACCCCCTGCAGTGGAAGCATGGAGTCTTAACTCCTAGAGTGTCAGGGAAGTCCCTGCCTCCCATCATTTTAATGGGAGTAAAGTACTGTGACCATATATGAAAAATAAGGGACTTCCCTGGTGGTGCAGTGGTTAAGAATCCTCCTGCCAATGCAGGGGATATGGGTTCAATTCCTGGGCTGAGAAGATCACACGTGCCACGGAGCAACTAAGCCCGTGCACCACTACAACTACTGAGCCTGAGCTCTAGAGCCCGCATGCCACAAGTACTGAAGCTTGCACGCTCTAGGGCCCACATCATGCAACTACCGAGCCTGCTTGCTGCAACTAGTGAAGCCCATGCACCTAGAGCAGGTGCTCTGCAACAAGAGAAGCCACTGCAATGAGAAGTAGCCCCTGGGCACCGCAATGAGAGTTAGCCCCTGCTGGCTACAACTAGGGAAAGCCCGCGTGCAGCAATGAAGACCCAATGCAGCCAAAATAATAATAATAATAAAGAAAAATAATACTAACTCAAAAAAGGGCATTAAAATTTTCTGGAGAAGTTTGCTTGTTTGATTGAGTTGTTTTGTTTTTTTAAAAAAACATAGATTAAAGTCACTAATAAAAAATTACAACATAATAAATTAAAGAAATTAAAAATAGGTGAATGAAAATATTGGGTCAGAAGAAAAACAAGAGAGAGAGTGAGAGAGGTGGAGCCAGAAGTGAAGTTTGAGCACAAACTGGGTGCTATAAAGGCACTTTGGTGGCTGAAGTTAGAACCTGATTTGGATCCAGCAGCCAAGACATAGAAGGAAACATGATCAGTTCCATGACTGACAGAGTCCATAAGACAAATTAATTAATTATTCAAGACTAGCCTAACCATTCCCAGTACTGAAACCTAAAAGAAAATTTTCTTGTGGGTCCTTGTAAAGAAGATACTGAGTAAACAACGTCCTCAATAACATCCTGCGATATAAATACGGTTCTTAGGACTGTTTCTTATAAAGTTCCCCAATGAAGCTGACAGCTTCAGGTCAAAATTCATCTGAAGTACCCCATCCTTTGAGATCCTAATAAATGGCTCAAAGCTCATCTCACAGCACGTGGGAGACTTATGTACCCACTTCTTTCAACACACATATACGCAATGTTTCTTGGAATTCTGGAGAGAAGACAAGTTGTTTACGCTTTTCCCAGTTACTCTCCACTCTGAACTCTGAAGTCCAGATTTTAAAGCTTTTTCTTCCCTTTTTTTCCTCTTTTCTCCCTTTGAATCCACAGTGTCTTCTGGACTAACCTTACAAAAGTTCCACCAAGCACAGAAACTGAAGTACCAGCTATTCCATAAAAGTGTCAAGACCCCACTCTATTGAGCTACACTCTCAAACTGTTCTCCTCACTATGGGTTCCCTCTCCAGTTTTCCTTCCCCATTTTCAAGGGGTAGGTCCTGATGTAAGCAGGTGTCTTATTCCATTCCCTCTGGACTTTTGGAGTTCAAATTTTCTTCTTTGTGGGTTTGTTAAAGCAAAACTGACAATCACAACCACTTGTTGCTTAAATAAGAAGGCGTATTGTTTTTGTTTCTTTTTAAAAAATATTTATTTTATTTTTGTTTATTTATTTTGGGCTGTGCAGCATGTGGGATGTTCGTTGCAGCATGCAGACTTCTTTGCTGCAGCATGCGAACTCTTGGTTGCAACATGCATGTGGGATCTAGTTCCCTGACCACGGATCAAGCTCTGGCCCCTAGCATTGGAAGTGTGGGTTCTTAGCCATTGGACCACTGGGGAAGTCCTGAGCCGTATTGTTCTTGTCGATGAAAAATTAATCAGTCAGTTTAAGAAAGAATTGGAAATTTTTATTCGAGCCAAATTTGAGGATGATAACCTGGGAAGAGCGCCTCAGGAAGCTCTGAGAACTGGTCTGCCTGTTAGAAGTCAAGACACAGTGTATATATAAGTTTTCTGAGACACAGGGCTGTACATTAAATGACATATTATTGACAGTTTACATAATCCAGATTTAAGCGCCATCATGGTGGGTCACATGGCCCTTTACAAGCTCTATAAGGAATGTTGGACTTCTCTGGTGGCACAGTGGTTAAGAATCCACCTGCCAATGCAGGGGACACAGGTTCGAGCCCTGGTCCGGGAAGATCCCACAAGGCGCAGAGTAAATAAGCCTGTGTGCCACAACTACTGAGCGTGTGCTCTAGAGCCCTCGAGCCACAACTACTGAAGCCCACAAGCCACAACTACTGAAACCTGAGCGCCTAGAGCCCATGCTCCACAACAAGAGAGGCCACAGCAATGAGAAACCCACACACCGTAACGAAGAGTAGCCCCCCGCTCGCCGCAACTAGAGAAAGCCTGTGCACAGCAAGGAAGACCCAACACAGCCAAAAATAAATAAATAAATATTTATTTATTTATTTAAAAAAGAAAACCAAAAAGAAGGAATGTTATATTTTAAGGAGTTGCCTTTTTGGTGCTAGGAGAATGTTGCTGTTTATGGTTGAGCAGGTATTCTTGATGATGGGGGAGGTTTGGTTGATGTATAATGAAGATACACAATGCGGGCAGTGTGAGGGGAGGCCAAAGGGCAGAAAAGAATTTTTATGTTGAAATTTTTCTTGCCTTACCATAAAATATGAATTTTATTTCACATTTTTAACATGAAAAGTCATTTGTTCCAAGAGGAATGCCATAGGAGTTAAGCAGAGGTGGGTCAATGATTGCTTCCTGTCTTCATGTCAGTTACTGAATGGCCATCAAAGACAAGCCGAGAAAGAGAACCAGAGGCTGGTGCTATGATGGTGATCTCCGGGTCCTTACCCAGTCTCCTTGTTTGGGAGAGTTTGGTCTACATGGCCGCCAACCAAATGACCTCTCCTCATTTAACCAAGCACGTATATGATACAAATGCTACGTTAATTATCAATACTAGGAAGAAAGCATGTGGGTAGTAAGGTCGACAGTTGACTGGACCTCAGACACTAGCAAAACTCTGGAATTGGACACTGCTGTTGTAACAGTAATTTGGCATCTCAGGAGACATAAAATTAGAATTACGAAGGAGCAAAGGGCTTAGGGGACAGTACAGTTCTGTTTTCTCTCTTTTGCTTACTCATCTCGCCTATTATAAATGTCCATTAAATAGGTCAAATGCAGGATGCTTGTGTCATCCTACACATTGAAAGTTGCAAATGCTGAACTTTGATGTGAGTGTGTAGGCCTGTTGTGCTGAGCCTTTGAAAGAGGTCCCGTGGACTATTACAAGGATGAATTTCAGACGAGGGAATAACGTTCATATCCCCCAGACATTTATTGAGTAAACGTCACGGGCCAGTTCATTTTTCCAGTTAGTGAGAATACAAAAGTAAAGATGGATGGCAGGGCGGAGGGGCGGGGAGATAAATTAGGAGTTTGAGATGAACATATACACATTACTATACATAAAATAGTAAACAACAAGGACCTCATATATAGCGCAGGGGACTATACTCAATAACCCATAAGGGAAGGTCATCTGAAAAAGAATAGATATAAATATATGTAAATCTGAATCACTACACCTGAAACTAACAAAACACTGTATATCAGCTACACACACACACACACACACACTCACACACACACAAGGAAAAGAAAAGAAAAGAAGAAGGAATAAATCGGAGTAGTGTTTTTCAAAGTTTGGTCCAAGAACAACCTGCTGCTGCCAGTTAAAAATACAGATTCTTAGAGTCTTTTCCAGATCTAATGATGCAGCGTCTCAGAAGAGGGTAGAGCCTGGCAATTAACATTTTTAATAAGCACAGGTGATTCTTAATGCACCCTGGAGTTTGAAAAACACTAGAAGATTTCTAAAGTTCCTTCCAAATCTACATTTTTACCACACAATGGCTTTGTGGTGGAGACATTTTTCAGGCATCTTTGAGAGGACTGAACATTTTTGAGAGACAAATGGGCTGAAGTCATCCTTAATAATGTCTCACTATTCCTAGTATCAAACGTTTATTCAGTGCTCATTTGTGCCAAGTATGTGCCAAATATGTGCCAAACACATTAAACACATAATCCCATTTATTCAGGTCAATGTCCTTTAGCCAAAAGCCACCAGACACACCTGTTGTGAAACAAAGGGGTTTGTTACTGGTTACAGTGACGGAGAGAACATACACCATGGGGAAGCATGGACTGTCGCTGTAAGAGGGTTAGAAAGAACCATGATAGGACTTGTACTTTGGTTGGGTGACTTGGGGAAGTGCCTAAAAAGGCAGAAGTTGGACTTCCCTGGTGGTCCAGTGGTTAGGACTCCGCACTTCCACTGCAGGGGGCACAGGTTCAATCCCTGGTCGGGGAACTAAGACCCCACATGCTGCACGGTGCGGCCAAAAAAACAGAATATAAACAATAAAATAAAAAGCAGGAGTTCACTAAATTGGATGTTGTCAGACAGCAAGGGTAATTTTATGATTGGATATCTTAATAGATCTACTCATGGGGAAGGGAGCAAAGAACAAGGATTAAGCTGCCATTGGTATAGAAGCAGCAGTTATCATTTTGGCTGAGAGAGGGCCTGTGTCTGGTATTTTGTGGGTGGCACATTCGCTTTGTTTTTGCCTATGCTTAGACAAAATTACGAAGTCGCCTTATTTTGTCTCATTTCATCATGGTCTCAGGGTAACCTTGCCTCATTTGGTATTTTGTGAGATTGTTTATGTCATAGGGAAATATGGCCTAGCTCTGAGGGCTAGACCAGCTTTCAAATATTAGAGGCTGCCGGCCCTTTCTTTCTTTCTTTCTTTCTTTCTTTCTCTCTCTCTCTCATTCAACATACTATATCCAATGATATAAGTATTATGAAATAACTCTTGCTCTGAGAGGTTGTGTGGCTTGCCAAGTTCACGTGGCTACTAAGTAGACATTCTGAGTCCACGAAGCTTTACTGCCTTCCCCTGGTAAAGAGAAAGCAATCTATAAAGCAATATACTTCTCAGTCTTGAACCCAATGGTCATAAAAACCTTTCTTTTGGTTCTTATCACAAGTCGGCTACGCAGGGCTGGTTTCCAGTTATATGAAGCGTACTCACCAAAGAGGAAGTTAAAAGCCATGCCTTAAAGCCTTGTCAAAACTAGCAAGAATCAGAATCCAGATTTGTGTCCTGTACTGGATTGACCAGTCCTGTGAAGAAAGCAGTTTTAAGATAGAGTGGTCTCCGTGGTCCAGGAAAATTAGTGCTTGTGGCATTCTGCTTCACCCACAGCCTCTCTGGAATTCTGGGGCACTTCCATAAAGACAGGGATTTTTCCCCCAAAATACACAGGGCATCAATGAATCATATGTATAGAGACGTGAGTTTCAGGTCAGACGTTCAGACTGATGTGCTGATAAATTTATAAAACACTAAGAATCCAAATAAAAGCAACTCTAGGGACTCATCCAGAGCCCGAACAGGACAGCGTTAGAATATACCAGAGAATGAGGGCAGACTAGACAGGCATTTCCACTGAATGCAGCGCGCAGAGGGATCCATAAAATCCCCTTACTCACCCCCGGGGCCCCTTTTGTGTCGTTCCTGCCAACACAGCAGCCGTCCTGCTATATAGACCCGCTGCGCTGCCGGGGCCCCATCACACTGAACTCGCATCATCCGTGTCAACCAGCCATGGGGAAGGTAAACGGAACACAGTGAAATAAAATGGAGCGGGGAAAAATGCCTCTATACAAGATCTCTTATGGGGAGCAAATGATTTAATGTTGAATTATATTTCCTTTGCAGATCACCTTCTACGAGGACCGGGGCTTCCAGGGCCGCTGCTACGAGTGCAGCAGCGACTGCCCCAACCTGCAGCCCTACTTCAGCCGCTGCAACTCCATCCGGGTGGACAGCGGCTGCTGGATGCTCTACGAGCGCCCCAACTACCAGGGCCACCAGTACTTCCTGCGGCGCGGAGACTACCCCGACTACCAGCAGTGGATGGGCCTCAACGACTCCATCCGCTCCTGCCGCCTCGTCCCCACAGTGAGTGTGGCTCTGTCTTTGCCTTCCTCTCTTTGCAAATCAAAGCCATTAAAAACTGTCATCCTTCAACCAAATGGTTCCAACTGGAGAGCAGACAGGGGGAGTGAGCCAGTGCAGGCAGTCCATTCTAGAGGGCGTCCCAGAGAGCAAGCCATTCTTCATGGACTCTGGTGGTGTTTTTAAAATCACATATTCCCAGTTTTTCATGTTTTAAACGGAATCAAAACTGAAAAGACTCTAACAAAAAGCAGAACATAAAAGAGACTGAAGTTATCATCTGTTCGAGATATAATTTCTTTTTTGTGTGTTGAAGTATAGTTGATTTACAATGTTCTGTTAATGTCTGCTGTACAGCAAAGTGATTCAGTTTTACATACATACATTCTTTTTTTTATATTCTTTTCCATTATGGTTTTTCACCAGATACTGAATATGGTTCTCTGGGCTATACAGTAGGACCTTGTTGTTTATCCATTCTATATAGAATAGTTTGCCTCTGCTAACCCCAAACTCCCACTGCAAGATATAATTTCTTAAAGTGGTCATTCCAAGCCATATCAACTCAGAAGTCCAATACATCACAGCTTATAAATACAATCTGGTTCTGTTTAATTGATAAAAATACTTTTGTTTGCTTTGGCTTACTTTTCTATTTGATGATCCTCCCAGAGAAGACAGGCACCCTGGCTTCTATTCTGATTTTGTAGGCAGTGCCTATTAGCTCACCTAGAGGTAGAAATTAGAGGAAAGGCCACATCCAAAACTAAAGTTTGAGATTCAGCCTTTCCTAGAGAGTGATGACAGAGTTCTTAGAAGAATGTGTAGATGTGCGGGAGCATGAGATATGGTGTCATCCAAACAGAGCTGCAGGAAGACCATTCCTGCTGCTGAGGGAATGAGGAAGTGAAGGGTAGGAGGCCAGAAAGGAAGCTTAAGAGTCACATAGGTGGAAATTTGAACTGAAAATGAAGTTATGAAAACAGACGTAGGGTAGATGTGTCATATTATTTTTTTGCAAGAGCTTAATAATCCATAGTATGCATAAAAACCAAAACATTAGTCTTACAGAAAATAGCTAAATGTTGATTCCTTTATAACAAGGGTAATATATCAAATGAGGCTTCACTTTCCAATGATGCTCACTTTTCTCCTTTGAGAGGGACGTTCTCTAATAAGAAGCACTAAAATGATCAATTTTATTTTAGACAAACCTAAATTCCAAAGGACAGAGACTGGTGCACAGCAGTTGAAGAGCTGCTAAGTTCTGTTCCTAGCTTAGCCCATCCACCATGAAATTCATGGGTGGGCGATGGGGACCAGGAAGGCTCCTTAACTCTGCGACATGGTTGTGGTGAAAGCAGACTTGGACTAAGGGAACTTTAATTTCTCTCTATTTGTGTTCACTTACTTTTTCTTTTCTGTCTGCCACCCTAGCACTCCGGCACTTACAGAATGAGAATCTATGAGAGAGATGACTTCAGAGGACAAATGTCAGAGGTCACAGACGATTGTCTCTCTCTTCAGGACCGCTTCCACCTCAATGAGATCCACTCTCTCAATGTGCTGGAGGGCTCCTGGGTCCTTTACGAGCTGCCCAACTACAGGGGAAGGCAGTACCTCCTGAGGCCAGGGGAGTACAGGAGATATCTTGACTGGGGGGCGATGAATGCCAAAGCTGGTTCTCTAAGACGGGTGACAGATTTTTACTAAAGTATTTTCATTCTCCACTTTTCTCCTTTAGAATCTAATAAAAGATTTAGCTTGTGTTTCTGGCACTAATAGAGTCCTGCCTTTTTTTTTACTCTATTAGGACTTCAAAAGCAATAATGGCACTTGGCCAGACATGATAACATATGTTTCCAAGATGGGGAACAACCTCTTATAAAGGGAAGTAAGTCGAAGGTATTATTGCCCGCATTCTTTTAAAGGCTAGGCCATGTAGGCTCAAAGTTCAGTTCAACTGGGCTCAACCCATTTGTGGTTAATCTTACAAGGATATATTTACAGTTACAATAATAAACAAGTACTTATTGAAACACCTCAAGTTATCCCTCCAGGGTATCCCCACCATCTTCCCTATATAGTCCAAGTCTTAATTGATAAGGAAAGCCATTCTCATCTAGACTCTTACTTTAGCTCCATAAACAAACAAATAAATGAACTGGTCCTCTTACCTACTACACTCCTTATCCTTCTAACAGCCTCCATCCCTTTTCTCCCATTTCCAATACCTCATACCTCCATGAGATTTCCCAATAGAATTCACAGTCTCTTTGCTATATGTGTTTTGTACAAAATTTTCAGGATTTTTACGAAAAACCGTATGCACATAGGAAAACTCTGCCTCCTATCATTTTTTTTTTCTGGCCATGCTGCATGTGGGTCTTATTTCCCCTTCCAGGGATCAAACCCACACCCCCCTACAGTGGAAGCACGGAGTCTTAACTACTGGATGGCCAAGGAAGTCCCTGCCTCCCATCATTTTAATGGGAGTAAAGTACTATGACCATATATGGAAAAATAAGGGACTTCTCTGGTGGTGCAGTGGTTAAGAATCCTCCTGCCAGTGCAGGGGATACGGGTTCAGTCCCTGGGCTGAGATCACACGTGTCATGGAGCATCTAAGCCCATGCACCATAACTACTGAGCCTGAGCTCTAGAGCCTGCATGCCACAAGTACTGAAGCCCATGTGCCTAGAGCCTATGCTCTGCAAAAAGAGAAGCCCGGGCACGCAATGAAGAGTACCTCCTGCTGGCCACAACTAGAGAAAGCCCATGTGCAGCAATGAAGACCAATGCAGCAAAAATAATAATAATAATAATAATAATAATAAAGAAAAATAATACTAAATCAAAAATAGGGCACTAAAATTTTCTGGAGTTTGCTTGTTTGATTCAGTTGTTTTCTTTATTTTAACAACATAGATTAAGGTCACTAATAAAAAATTACAACATAATAAATTAAAGAAATTAAAAATAGGTGAATGAAAAAATTGGGTCGGAAAAAACACAAGAGTGATTGAGAGGGAGAGATGGAGCCAGGAGTGAAGTTTGAGCACAAACTGGGTGCTATAAAGGCACTTTGGTGGCTGAAGTTAGAACCTGATTTGGATCCAGCAGCCAAGACGTAGAAGGAAACATGATCAGTTCCATGACTGACAGAGTCCATAAGACAAATTAATTAATTATTCAAGACTAGCCTAACCATTCCCAGTACTGAAACCTAAAAGAAAATTTTCTTGTGGGTCCTAGTAAGGAAGATACTGAGTAAACAACATCCTCAATAACATCCTGCGATATAAATACGGTTCTTAGGACTGTTTCTTATAAAGTTCCCCAGTGAAGCTGACAGCTTCAGGTCAAAGTTCATCTGAAGTACCCCATCCTTTGAGATCCTAATAAATGGCTCAAAGCTCATCTCACAGCACGTGGGAGACTTATGTACCCACTTCTTTCAACACACATATACGCAATGTTTCTTGGAATTCTGGAGAGGAGACGAGTTGTTTACGCTTTTCCCAGTTACTCTCCACTCTGAACTCCTGCCTTGTCATTGAGTGGATCCACACTGACCCAAAGTGGAGACATAGTGCCTTTTCCTTGAACTCCTGAACCATTTCTCACATAAAGCATTAATGTGTGCAGCCGGCTTTGTTATAGAGGTTGTGAGGGGAGAGATGCAAGTTTAGATCACAATAGCACAACAATATCAAGTTTAATATTGGATGACCCTGCTCTAGTCTGCAAGCTCCAACCTGCTGCTGGGGGGCCTGGTCTTTCCCTTCCTTGCTCCTCTCTTCTCTGTCCTTAGATGTACCCACATGGTT
This sequence comes from Mesoplodon densirostris, assembly GCF_025265405.1. NCBI lineage: Eukaryota > Metazoa > Chordata > Mammalia > Artiodactyla > Ziphiidae > Mesoplodon > Mesoplodon densirostris. The sequence continues at coordinate 29,033,946 of NC_082668.1, forward strand.
GTTCATTCTCTGTAGTCTCCTTCCATCTCACGCACTCAAGGGCTCCATATCCACCACCCAAGTGGCTTATTACCAGAACAAGCATATAATTTGTTGCTTATCCTTAGTCATTTTTGAGAGTGAGTGTGTTCTATTAAGGATTACACTGGAGCAAGAAGCATGAACCAGGACCGTTCCAGGCAAACTGCGGCACATGGTAAGGCTCTTTATAAAGGTTCCTTCCCTGAAAAAATAGATTCTTGTATTATTTGATATTAATTGTTCCTAAATCTCAGTTCTTTAACCTTTAAGCTCCCAAAACTAGTGTTGGCTTCCTGGAGACATTAGCCAGGGTCCTCTGTTTGCCAATAATAACACAGCAAACATGAATGAGAAAGCCAAAAGCTTCTTGGAGTGCCAAGTTTTACATTATTTGCCTAGTAGGCATAAAATCACAGGCATCAGACATGGAAATTATCCTGAAACACCTGAACTGAAGGCACATAAAACTAGAGACCCTGGATCTCATTGACCAAGTTTGCAAGTTGCTTCCCTTCCTGGGGCACAGGCAAAGAGAATGCTATCCACCCTCTAATCCCAACGTAAAGAAAAAGTCAACAGTGGGGAGTGGCCGGGGGAAGACATTATGCCCAAACTAACTCCTAATCTACCCTTCCTCCTTCTCTCTATCCTCTGTCTAAACACTGGGACCTTGAAGAGATGAGTGTCTGAGGTGAAAGCAGAGAAGGGATACCCTACAGGATCCCACTAACCTTCTCCCCATGAAGATGAACCAACAATTCGAGATAACCCTGGTATCAGCCTACATGCCGTACACACACTAGATCAAATGCAGGGTGCTTGTGTCATCCTACACATTGAAAGTTGTAAATGCTGAACTTTGATGTGAGTGTGTAGGCCTGTTGTGCTGAGCCTTTGAAAGAGGTCCCGTGGACTATTACAAGGATGAATTTCAGACGAGGGAATAACATTCATATCCCCCAGACATTTATTGAGTAAACTTTACAGGCCAGTTCATTTTTCCAGTTAGTGAGAATACAAAAGTAAAGATGGATGGCAGGGCGGAGGGGCGGGGAGATAAATTAGGAGTTTGGGATGAGCATATACACATTACTATACATAAAATAGTAAACAAGGACCTCATATATAGCACAGGGGACTATACTCAATAACCCATAAGGGAAAGGCATCTGAAAAAGAATAGATATAAATATATGTAAATCTGAATCGCTACACCTGAAACTAATAAAACACTATATCAGCTACACACACACACACACACACACACACACAAACACACACACAAGGAAAAGAAAAGAAAAGAAGAAGGAATAAATCAGAGTAGTGTTTTTCAAAGTTTGGTCCAAGAACAACCTGCTGCTGCCAGTTAAAAATACAGATTCTTAGAGTCTTTTCCAGATCTAATGATGCAGCGTCTCAGAAGAGGGTAGAGCCTGGCAATTAACATTTTTAATAAGCACAGGTGATTCTTAATGCACCCTGGAGTTTGAAAAACACTAGAAGATTTCTAAAGTTCCTTCCAAATCTACATTTTTACCACACAATGGCTTTGTGGTGGAGACATTTTTCAGGCATCTTTGAGAGGACTGAACATTTTTGAGAGACAAATGGGCTGAAGTCATCCTTAATAATGTCTCACTATTCCTAGTATCAAACGTTTATTCAGTGCTCATTTGTGCCAAGTATGTGCCAAATATGTGCCAAACACATTAAACACATAATCCCATTTATTCAGGTCAATGTCCTTTAGCCAAAAGCCACCAGACACACCTGTTGTGAAACAAAGGGGTTTGTTACTGGTTACAGTGACGGAGAGAACATACACCATGGGGAAGCATGGACTGTCGCTGTAAGAGGGTTAGAAAGAACCATGATAGGACTTGTACTTTGGTTGGGTGACTTGGGGAAGTGCCTAAAAAGGCAGAAGTTGGACTTCCCTGGTGGTCCAGTGGTTAGGACTCCGCACTTCCACTGCAGGGGGCACAGGTTCAATCCCTGGTCGGGGAACTAAGACCCCACATGCTGCACGGTGCGGCCAAAAAAACAGAATATAAACAATAAAATAAAAAGCAGGAGTTCACTAAATTGGATGTTGTCAGACAGCAAGGGTAATTTTATGATTGGATATCTTAATAGATCTACTCATGGGGAAGGGAGCAAAGAACAAGGATTAAGCTGCCATTGGTATAGAAGCAGCAGTTATCATTTTGGCTGAGAGAGGGCCTGTGTCTGGTATTTTGTGGGTGGCACATTCGCTTTGCTTTTGCCTATGCTTAGACAAAATTACGAAGTCGCCTTATTTTGTCTCATTTCATCATGGTCTCAGGGTAACCTTGCCTCATTTGGTATTTTGTGAGATTGTTTATGTCTAATAGGGAAATATGGCCTAGCTCTGAGGGCCAGACCAGCTTTCAAATATTAGAGGCTGTAGGCCCTTTCTTTCTTTTTCTTTCTTTCTTTCTTTCTCTCTCTCATTCAACATACTATATCCAATGATATAAGTATTATGAAATAACTCTTGCTCTGAGAGGTTGTGTGGCTTGCCAAGTTCATGTGGCTACTAAGTGGACATTCTGAGTCCACGAAGCTTTACTGCCTTCCCCTGGTAAAGGGAAAGCAATCTATAAAGCAATGTACTTCTCAGTCTTGAACCCAATGGTCATAAAAACCTTTCTTTTGGTTCTTATCACAAGTCGGCTACGCGGGGCTGGTTTCCAGTTATATGAAGCGTACTCACCAAAGAGGAAGTTAAAAGCCATGCCTTAAAGCCTTGTCAAAACTAGCAAGAATCAGAATCCAGATTTGTGTCCTGTACTGGATTGACAAGTCCTGTGAAGAAAGCAGTTTTAAGATAGAGTGGTCTCCGTGGTCCAGGAAAATTAGTGCTTGTGGCATTCTGCTTCACCCACAGCCTCTCTGGAATTCTGGGGCACTTCCATAAAGACAGAGATTTTCCCCCCAAAATACACAGGGCATCAATGAATCATATGTATAGAGACGTGAGTTTCAGGTCAGACGTTCAGACTGATGTGCTGATAAATTTATAAAACACTAAGAATCCAAATAAAAGCAACTCTAGGGACTCATCCAGAGCCCGAACAGGACAGCGTTAGAATATACCAGAGAATGAGGGCAGACTAGACAGGCATTTCCACTGAATGCAGCGCGCAGAGGGATCCATAAAATCCCCTTACTCACCCCCGGGGCCCCTTTTGTGTCGTTCCTGCCAACACAGCAGCCGTCCTGCTATATAGACCCGCTGCGCTGCCGGGGCCCTATCACACTGAACTCGCATCATCCGTGTCAACCAGCCATGGGGAAGGTAAACGGAACACAGTGAAATAAAATGGAGCGGGGAAAAATGCCTCTATACAAGATCTCTTATGGGGAGCAAATGATTTAATGTTGAATTATACTTCCTTTGCAGATCACCTTCTACGAGGACCGGGGCTTCCAGGGCCGCTGCTACGAGTGCAGCAGCGACTGCCCCAACCTGCAGCCCTACTTCAGCCGCTGCAACTCCATCCGGGTGGACAGCGGCTGCTGGATGCTCTACGAGCGCCCCAACTACCAGGGCCACCAGTACTTCCTGCGGCGCGGTGACTACCCCGACTACCAGCAGTGGATGGGCTTCAACGACTCCATCCGCTCCTGCTCTCTCATCCCCCATGTGAGTTCAGCTTGATTCCAATCATGCCACCTGAGTGTCCTCACTCTGTTATTGATGGGTGTTAGGGCGAGGGAAGTTTTCCTTTAAATACACCTAAGGGTTAAGTGGGCTTTGGGTAACTACCAAAGCCCAGGTAGATCCCGGCACAAAAACAGCAGAGAATGTAAGGAAGAATTCACTTAGGGAAAGAGTTAGTTTTGTTTTTCATCTTTGCTGCCATTAGGTCAGTCAAAGCTTGTCTGTGACAAATGTAATATCACAATGGGATATAAAACAGACTTGCGAGTGGGAAGCTGTTTGGGCATAAGAAGGCAGTATTTCTAACAAATTAATTTTTACCTATAGTAAAGGAATTGATAATGAACAAATTAGAAAATTTCCACTGCAGACTAGTAAAAATGGAAAACTCTGTTGTTAATATAGGCTATTCAAAGTTATCTTCCAATTTTGGAAAAGATAATTTTTCTTAATTTGGAAAATCAGTTGAATTCTGGTTTCAGACTATTTAAACAAATTTTCCACCAAAGGATGTGATTTTTTTAAATCCTGTTTTAGTGGTAAATTTATGTGTATATGTATATAGCTTTGGGAGATAATATTCATATTAAAATATAGGCAAAATACTTATCATTTTCCCCCAAAATGTAGGTTTATCACCTAGGAATCAAGAAATTATGGAATTAAGAATTAGGAATCAAGATATTTGAGTTCATGATGGATTCTAACCCAGACCCTGAACTTCTTAAAAATTCCGTCTCTCACATAAGAAGTAGAAAATGAGCATTTGTTAAATGCTAGTAGAACACACGTCCATATGAAGCATTCACAGCAATTTCAGAGTCTCAGTTTTGACACTGACAACCTCATGCTCCAACCTGCCAAGTTCATCTCTTGTTTGGTTGTTTTTTCTGCTCTTTCTCTTTGTGGACCGAGCAGACAAGCTCCCACAGGCTGCGGCTGTATGAGAGAGAAGATCACAAAGGCCTCATGGTGGAGCTGAGCGAGGACTGCTCCTGCATCCAGGACCGCTTCCACCTGAATGAGGTCCGCTCCCTCCACGTGCTGGAGGGCTGCTGGGTCCTCTATGAGATGCCCAACTACTGCGGCCGGCAGTACCTACTGCGACCCCAAGAGTACAGGCGCTACCACGACTGGGGGGCCATGGACGCTAAGGCCGGCTCTTTGCGGAGGGTGGTGGATTTATACTAAAATAGTTTCACACTACCATTTTCTCATTTTGGAACCTAATAAAGTATTTAGTCTGTATTGTTGGCAGTCGCTGGCTTCTGTTTTTCTTTCATTGTGTATCAATTAATTCACCTGGAAATACTCCCTCTAAAAGGTAGAGGAGTGGTTAAGAGGAGGCGGGGTCTGTTCTAGAACAGCATCAAGGTAGAATGAGTTTTGAACAAGGCTCAGAAGTGGGGGTGGAGAAAGGAGAGAGCCTGTCTGAGAAATAAAGGCAGATCAAAGGAGAGAAATGGGAGAGGGTGACTGGTGAGAAGGGAGGCATTCAGCTGAGGGCCTAAGGAAGAGCATTCCAGGAGTTTCCATCTGACCCAAGAAGTAGTTGTAAGCCACAGAGTCACAGATGAGTGGTGAGGGCAGCCCATTTGGAAAAAGCCTGATTAGACTCTATAAGGAATTATACTTTTGTTTTCTTTCAAGCACAGTAATATATAACTAACGCCACGGCTGCCATCAGCCATTGCCATACTTTTGAACTCAGCTGAAGACCCTCCTTCTTATTCTAAAACAGCTCCTGACCAGGGTGCAACTTTTGGCCAGTACAGCTGCTGGACCAAACACTGAGTGAAGTTTAGAAACTGCACAGCTGTTCACAGTGCTCAGCTAATGCAAATAAATTAATGAGATAAACATTAATATTTTAAATAGATTTGCCTGATATAGTGTACCACAAACAATAAAAAGTTCTTTACTACAAAAAAGCAGGCTCAAATTTAAAGGCACTTTGAAGAAAGCCAAAATTTCTAGAGCCCTCTGATTGAAGTAAAATCTGCTTGCTCACAAGGGAAGCCCTGCATATTAAAAAAAAAATTGAAAATTCTTTCATCAGTAGAAAATTAATTTATTTTTAACTTGAAGTGTTCCCTCCAAAGTAAAAGTCTCCCATAATCTTACTACTTCACACATCCTATAAAGAAAGAAGCGGAGGGGTCCCTCTGATCCCACACTTCATCGCTAGCCCTTCTGCACATTTGGTGGGTACCTTTCTTGAATTTTCCCACATTTATATAGATATCTCATGAAACACATATTTTTATTTCTTCACAAAAATGAAATCATGCTGTACATATTAGTCTGCAACTTGCTTTTATCAATAAAGTGTAATGTGGTCTGGACATCTATCTAGGTCAGTACCTTATTCTGTTAATGGCTGCATTGTGCTCCATTGTTGGAGGTTCCCTAGATTATTTAACCATTTATTCACGGGTGATTGGGCTTTTCCAATTTTGCTTTTCCAAACAAAGCTGCAGCGAATATCGTTGTACATATACCTTTATCGACACACACCATAGTTTCTGGAGGATAGAGACCTAGAAGTAAGACTGCCCACTCATAGTGCAAGTTATTTTTTCTTTTAATGGACTGCCCAATTATTAGCCACCAAGGAGCCTACCTTCTTTGAGTTAGGGGCATCACCATTTACTGAGCACCTACCATAGGCTTGCCGTGTACAGCACTGGGGATGAAAAAACAAACAAAACAAACAAACAGAAGGCATTGTCCCTACCGCCACAGAACTCTACACAGAAATAATACTAAATACTGACACTAAACAATAAATAAATAATCACTTTTTTTGGTCAAGTACTTCCCAAGTGCTAAATAATACATATGTAATCACTTGCTTATCAAGTACTGTTGCTAAGAAGATTTAAGGCATCCCATGATGCATTTCTAGGGGGAAAAATGGAGCAATATTTATTTATATATTTCTCGTGAGATGTGTTTTTATTCCTTAACATTTGGGGAGGGAAAGTGTTTTCTTGGCATGACATACACATTTAGAACTTAATTACATACCTTACCTTTCTGTGACACTTTTTTTTTTCCTGTTTTGGAACAACACCTCCAATGAAAAGAGTTTCCTGTGAATAGGGAAAAAACTGTTTTTGACACAGCAGACAAAATGTTGCATCTCAGGAGTAGCCAGTTCCAGCTTTTGGCCCTTTGGCTGGGGAACGGGAGATCAGGAAGGCACAGGTCACTGTTTCTCTACCATGACCTCCTCCAGCTGACCTCCTTTTTTCTCGCCCCTCCTCCCACCTCACCCCCACCTCCATCCCCTAAATTTCTGCCCCTTTATTCCTTTCTCGAGCCCACTGGTCTTGAGGTACAAGCCTCCACTGGAATCCTCCAACGTCTCTCCTGTCCTTCAGGAGAAATTTTAACAATCCAGAACTACAAAATCTGCCTTTTTCTTATGCTAAACACACTTAAGAGGCACATATAGCAATTCTAATAACAATCCAAACATTTTATAAATGTCTTATTTTCTCTCTCTTTTTTACTCTCGCACAAAATCACAGGGAGCTTGCAACCCAACAAGTGGACTTTTTCTTCTTTAGAATTCCAAAAGAGAAATGTTGAGGAACCAGGTTCCAATCACTTTTACAGTCGGTTTTGTGCCTTTACTGGTGAATCATACATCTTTAGTAAAGGATTCTGAGAAGAATAAAGATTCATTATAGTTAATGATAGTGGTAGCAGACAGGGATGAAAATGCTTGAGTAATTCTACTTTATTTAAAATGAAAATGTCATGTGGCACAAGAAGAGTATGGTAGTTTTCTAGTATAAGCTCCATTTGATGGACATTATCTTGAAGGTGAAAAAAAATTAGCTCAATCACATAAAAAGCTTATGTATTGGACAAATTAAGCCTTTTACTTACAACACTTATTTTAAAAAGTGGGCTAAATTAAACTTAGTAACACATCCAGGGGGGTGGGATGAATTGGGAGATTGGGATTGACATATATACACAATTGATACTATGTATAAGATAGATAACCAATGAGAACCTACTGTATAGCTCAGGGAACTCTACTCAATGCTCTGTGGTGACCTAAATGGGAAGGAAATCCAAAAAAAGAGGCACATATGTGTATGTATAGCTGATTCACTTTGCTGTATGGTAGAAACTAACACAACCTTGTAAAGCAACTATACTCCAATAAAAAGTTATTAAAAAAAAAACCACATCCAGTGTCCCACAGTAATAAGCAAGGATGGGACTGTAGCATGTCCTTTACTGCTATGCTTATCCTAATATGGGGAGTTCTATGCAGGGATAACTTTCTTTCTATCTTTCTTTCTTCCTTCCTTCCTTTCTTTCTTTTTTTGTCAGATCTATTTTACTGAAGAATAGTTGATTTACAATATTAGTTTTAGGTGTACAACATAGTGATTCAGTATTTTTACAGATTATAGTCTTTGAAAACTTATTACAAGATAATGTCTATAATTCCCTGTGTCATACGATATATCCTTGTTTCTTATCTATTTTATACATAGTAGTTTGTATCTCTTAATCCCATACCCCTAATTTGTCCCTCCTCCCTTGGTGGGATAATTTCTGGAATAACTCTAGGATAAGATTTTGAAGTATCAATATTATAAAAAAACAAGACCCCCCCAACAATTGCTCATCATATTTTCACATTTTTAAAATCGAGGGGTTCTCAATATTTTAGATCTCCCAGACCAATTTTCTTTAAATAGGAACCAACATAAGACTGCCAATTTTTATTTTGCCAAGCAAGGACATTTGAAATTAAAAAAAAACAAAAATTCAAAACTAAGCACTATTTTTTTTTTTTTTTTTTTTTTTTTTTTTTGTGGTACGTGGGCCTCTCGCTGTTGTGGCCTCTCCCGTTGTGGAGCACAGGCTCTGGACACACAGGCCCAGCGGCCATGGTTCATGGGCCCAGCCACTCCACGGCATGTGGGATCTTCCCAGACTGGGGCACGAACCTGTGTCCCCTGCATCGGCAGGCGGACTCTCAAACACTGCGCCAACAGGGAAGCCCTAGCACTATCCATTATTACATCATTTTATATTTTAAAAAAATACATTTAAAAAAGAATATTTCAATCCCCTCAAATACACAAGTTTCTAATAAAGTGTGGTTCAGACCAAGAAAGAATGCTTGAGAATACTGCTTTGATTCATAGGCTTTTTTATTTGGCAAAAACTAGTAGAAACTGAGCAGAGTTTGAAGACTCTCATCTGAGGTTGCAACTCAATACCTTCAAGGGTCAGGGAGATGATGTAAATACAGGCATACCTCACAGAAACTGTGGGTTCAGTTCCAGACCATGACAATAAAGCAAATATCGCAATAAAATGGGTCACATGAAATTTTGGTTTCCCAGTGCATATAAAAGTTATGTTTACACTATACTATGATCCATTAAGAGTACAATAGCATTGTGTCTAAAAAAAACCAATGTACATATCTTAATTAAAAATACTTTATTGCTAAAAGAGGCTAACTATCATCTGAGCCTTAAGCAAGCCATAATGTTTTTGCTGGTGGAGGGTCTTGCCTCGTGCTGATGGCTGCTGACTTTGATCAGGATGGTGGATGCTGAAGGCTGAGCTGGCTGTGGCAGTTTCTTAAAATAAGACAACAATGAAGTTTGTCACATCGATTGACGGCTCCTCCTTTCACAAACAATTTCTCTGTAGCATGCAATGCTCTTTGATAGCATTTTACCCACAGTAGAGCTTCTTTCAAATTTGGAGTCAATCCTCTCAACCCCTACCACTGCTTTATCAAGTTCATGTTATCAAGTTCATGTAATATTCTAAATCCTTTGTTTTCATTTCAACAATCTTCACAGCACTTTCACCAGGAATAGATTCCATCTCAAGAAATCACTTTCTTTGCTCATCCATAAGAAACAACTCCTCATCTATTAAAGTTTTATCATGAGATTGCAGCAATTCAGTCCCATCCTCAGGCTCCACTTCTAATTCTAGTTCTTTCGCTATTTCCACCATATCTGTGGTTACTTCCTCCACTGAAGTCTTGAATCCCTCAAAGTCATCCAGGAGGGTTGGAATCAACTTCTTCCAAACTCCTGTTATTGTTGATATTTTGATTTTTTCTCACGGATCATGAATGTTCTTCATGGCATCTAGAATGGTAAATTCTTTCCAGAAGGTTTTTAATTGACTTTGCCCAGATCCATCAGTGGAATCACTATCTATGGTAGCTATAGCCTTATAAAATATATTTCCTAAATAATATGACTTTAAAGTCGAAATTGCTCCTTGATTCATGGGCTGCAGAATGGATGTTGTATGAGCAGGCATGAGAATAACATTAATTTCATTGTACATCTCTATCAGAGCTCCAGGGGGACCAGGTGCACTGTTATTGACAGTAATATTTTGAAAAGAATCTTTTCATGGAGCAGTAGGTCTCAACTGTGAGCTTAAAATATTCAGTAAACCATGTTGCAAAAAGATATTCTGTCACTCAGGCTTTGTTGTTCCATTTATAGAGCACAGGCAGAGTAAATTTAGCATAATTCTAAAAGACTAGGATTTTCAAAATGGTAAATGAGAACTGGCTTCAACTTAAAGTCACTAGCTGCATTAGCTCCCGAAAAGAAACTCATCCTGTCCTTTGAAGCTTTGAAGCCAGACATTGACTTCTCTTCTCTAGCTATAAAAGTGCTAGATGGCATCTTCTTCCAATATAAGGCTGTTTCATCTACACTGAAAATCTGTTGGTTAGTGTAGCCACCTTCATTAATTATCTGAGCTAGATCTTCTGGATGACTTGCTGCAATTGTTACATCAGCACTTGCTGCTTCACCTTGTACTTTTATGTTATGGAGACAGCTTCTTTCCTTAAGCCTCATGAACAACCTCTGCTAACTTCAAACTTTTCTTCTGCAGTTTCCTCGCCTCTCTCAATCTTCATAGCACTGAAGAGAGTTAGGTTCTCCTTGCTCTGGTTTAGGCTTTGGCTTAAGGGAATGTAGTGGTTGGTTTGATCTTCTATCCAGACCACTCAAACTTTATCCATATAGGCAATAAAGCTGTTTCAGTTTCTTCATTAGTGTGTTCACTGGAGTAGCACTTTTAATTTCCTTCAGTAATTTCCCCACTACATTCACAACTTGGCTAATTGTCTGGGGCAAGAGGCCTAGCTTTCAGCCTATCTTGCCTTTCAACAAGCATATGCCTTCCTCACTAAGCATGATCATTTCTAGCTTTTGATTAAAAGTGAGATACACGTGACTCTTCCGTTCACTTGAACACTTAGAGACTATTGTAGGGTTATTAACTGACCTAATTTCAATACTGTTGTGTCTCAGGGAATAAGGAGGCCCAAGGCGGAGAGAGAGATGGGGAATAGTCTGTCGGTGGAGCAGTCAGGACACACAACATTTATGGATTAAGTTCTCTGTCTTATATAGGTGCAGTTCATGGTGCCCCAAAACAATTACAATACTAACATCAAAGATCACTGATCACAGATCACCATAACAAATATAATAATGATGAAAAAGTTTGAAATATTGTGAGAATTACCAAAATGTGATACAGAGTCTCTAAATGAGCAAATGCCGTTGGAAAAATGACCCCGCTAGACTTGCTCGATGCAGGGCTGCCACAAATGTTCAATTTGTAAAAAACACAATATCTGCAAAACTCATCAAAGCAAAGCACAATAAAATGAGGTATACCTGTAAGTGAAACAACCTTTTTTTTTTTTACAACTTTATTGGAGTATAATTGCTTCACAATGGTGTGTTAGTTTCTGCCCCATAACAAAGTGAATCAGTTATACATATACATCTGTTCCCATATCCCTTCCCTCTTGCGTCTCCCTCCCTCCCACCCTCCCTATCCCACCCCTCCAGGTGGTCACAAAGCACCGACCTGATCTCCCTGTGCTATGCAGCTGCTTCTCACTAGCTATCTATTTTACATTTAGTAGTGTATATATGTCCATGCCTCTCTCTCGCTTTGTCACAGCTTACCCTTCCCCCTCCCCATATCCTCAAGTCCATTCTCAAGTAGGTCTGTGTCTTTATTCCTGTTTTACCCCTAGGTTCTTCATGACATTTTTTTTCTTAAATTCCATATATATGTGTTAGCATACGTTATTTGTCTTTCTCTTTCTGACTTACTTCAATCTGTATGACAGACTCTAGGTCTATCCACCTCATTACAAATAGCTCAATTTCATTTCTTTTTATGGCTGAGTAATATTCCATTGTATATATGTGCCACATCTTCTTTATCCATTCATCCAATGATGGACACTTAGGTTGAAACAACCTTCTTTAAGATGACAAGGAGTAATGGGTAGTATGGTGAACTGTGGAAAGAATGAACCAACCTAAAGCATTACCAAAAACATCTAAACACTGTGTCAGCCAAGCAAAATACATCTCCAAGTCCACAGCCCTCAAGGCTATTCTTATTTCCCCATTGGTGTGAAAGCTGGGGAGAGCCACCAATGATGGACATCACAGTAGTTTCCAGTGAATCCTCCCCCACCATGAAATGCCTTGGTACCATGTAAGCCCTCAAAACCCAACCGTAGAGCCTGGGTAAGTGAGGAGAGGAAATCCCAGCAATGACTAAAGTTAAATTTTCTCTCCATCCCAGTGGAATGAGACTTAGATTCATAAAATATTCTGAGTTACAGAAAATAAGGAAAGTGGTATTTCTTATACACTTCATTTTGTAGACTATTTACACTAGCTACACAAATCATTAACCCTGCATGCAGCAAAATCTGAACCTGAACTAGTCTCTTTTTTCTTCACTTTTGTTTGAAACCATGTGGCTATGTATAGAGTGACAAAGGGTTACTTCCTGGACCAGAGCTCAGGACAACAGGGTGTTTCTTCTCTCTGGTTCTCCCTGCAAAGGCAGTGGCCATCATTCAGTCCAGGCACCTGGTGTAGAGCGCTGCTTCGGTGCCACAGGTGCAAGGAGTCTCAGGTCTTAACCTATGTTCACTTAGCACACTAAGTACAACTTGGGACTTAGGTTTTATACACATTTGTCACTCCCAGAATTTTCTGTAGAGCATTGAAATTAAGCCACAGCTTGGCCCACAGCATCCACATTTCAATTCTATGAGAAGTGTAAGGGGTTTTCCCTATTTCTTTCCCCAGGCTGAAATAAAGCCTTCCCTCTTCCCAGTTAATGAAAAAGCCAAGCCCAAAGTGCCCTTGTTTGGGTCCTCCAGTTGGAACCTAAATTTCAGCTGTTGCTGCATGTCAGCTGAAGTGGTGGTCCCCACTGACATCCCCATGTTGCTCCTCTAGACGCTCTCTGGGACTCTGCATTAGGGTTCTCATGTATTACTGTTTTGACCCATGAACACACTCCCCACAGAAACAGCTCTGAGCAAAATGATGGGTTTTTTTAATTTATTATTATTTTTCATTCTTATTTTTTCATTTTTAATTAAAATGACTTTTATTCTTTAGATTCTGGCTGCATATATGCCACTAGGCTAACATAAGTAACTCTGCAAATACATGCCTTTACATACTGGATAACAAGAACTGAAACATCATATTATACATAGTTGGTGTCTAATTGATAAATATCAACTTACAAAGATTTATGACCCAAAGGAAAGACAAAGTATTTCAATGAGTCAACATAGGACTGTGACTAATTCTTTGAACATCAAAGAGGCTAAAGGCGTAGGTCATCTTCCCCTCCAGCGATCTTTCCAGTCCAACAGACTATCCTCTTTCAGGCTGATAAATACTTTCTAAAGCCTTCCTAGAGTCCAAGCTTCCAGATATTTATTCCTCCCTCTCACTACACCATTCCAGCTATAGCTCCTCTTTGTGTTCGTGCAATCAATTTCCTCTAAGTCAAAAGCTTTGTGTACTCTTGTTCCCCGTAAAACAAATGTGTATCTAGATCCTACCAGAAATGGGTTTCTTAGGAATTTGGTTTTCTTTTATAATAACCTAAGAGGTAATCTGGTTTTGTATTTTAAAAGTATTACTTTTTCTTATTTCCTTAAGCTTTTAGAAATTTCCCTTTTAGTTCTTCTTTCTGAGATTAACCATCTTAAAACTATTCTCCCTTTTGAATTACAAGTAACCAAGATAAAACCTCCAGTCTTCAGTCTACTTCCACATATGGCTGCAACAAAATCAGACCAAATACTAAAGATCTGCGTTTGCTGTTTTTGTTTTTGTTTTTTTACCACACTGAAAGTTTGAAATTTTGTGAACCTTCTTGATAAAACACTCCAATTTCTTGCACCCTTTAATGAGGAAGCTCTCTTAAAAGACTAATTTGAAATTTTCAGTATTCAGTACAGGTCATTTCCTTCTTATTAACCATTAGTATTCAATATTATGGCACATACTTCTTACAGATTAATTTATATTTGCCATATTAAGACTCTGACTTTTTTGCTCCACCGCTTATTTTGTTTTGTTTTGTTTTTCCCCAACCCATACAAATAAGAGAGTGGACTATATATGAAATGGCTGAAGCTCTACTTCTATTATTAAATAGACAATGTCCCAAATTACTTTTTTTTTTTTTCCAGACTGTCTCAATAGCATCAGCTAGTGATAGAAACTCCAGAGAGAATGGGACCAAAACCCACAATGAGCCCCATGGACTCTGACAGCAAAGAGAAAAAAGAGAACACGAAAATCCCCTCCTCACCCGGGGCCCCTTTTGTGTCGTTCCTGCCAACGCAGCAGCCCTCCTGCTATATAGACCCGCGCGCCCGCCCCACCGCACTGAACTCGCATCCCCGCATCCAGCAGCCATGGGGAAGGTGAGCCCTGCGCCGGCGGGAGGGGCCCGCAGCCGGGCTGGAGGCCAGGCCTCTAAGCCCTGTCCTTCTCTTCCTTGCAGATCACCTTCTACGAGGACCGAAGCTTCCAGGGCCGCCACTACGAGTGCAGCAGCGACCACTCCAACCTGCAGCCTTACTTGGGCCGCTGCAACTCAGTGCGCGTGGACAGCGGCTGCTGGATGATCTACGAGCAGCCCAACTACCTGGGCTGCCAGTACTTCCTGCGGCGCGGTGACTACCCCGACTACCAGCAGTGGATGGGCCTCAGCGACTCCGTCCGCTCCTGCCGCCTCATCCCCCACGTGAGTCCAGTTCCATATCATTCTGGTTCACTTTGGACCCAGAATGGATAGTTTCAAGCAAAGGTTAAACATTTGGAGTAGTGATTATTTAGAATAATTGAGAGTTTGGGGAAAAGGTAAGCTATGGTATATTAGTTCAATATAATTTGCCTTGAACAGAAGTAAAGTGTTGCCCAGGTACCAGTTAATCAACAAATATTTATTGAGTAAGAATGTATCCGCTGCCCCGGGCATGTATAAAATAGAGGTCCTGACCTGGAATCATTTACAATGAAGTTGTAGAAAAACCACTAATATCCAACAGAAAAATAATTAGGTGCTAGTTAGTTTCTGAGCCGACAGGAGTTGAAAAGGAAAATTTTACAAGGGTTCATTCTTGTAAGACTCTTTCCCTTTTTGCCTCACAATTGCATGTTTTGGTTTTCCCCACCTGTACAAATAAAAATACTTTTTCTCAGTAGAGAGCAATGCAGAGATTTTATACACAGGCTACATATAATTCATACGTATCTTAAAACACTAAGTTTTTTTAAAAATTAGTCCTTGGGCTTACTCATTTTTCTTTCCCATTTTTCCTCATTCTATTCATAAAATTACTAAATGAAAATCAAGTATGTAACTGAGAGACTTCAGATGTTTCACTTTGCTTTCCACAGACACAAAAGCATCTAAGCCCTTGGTGATTTTTCCAAGATTTATTTTAAACTCAGTGTAGAGTAATTCATTTCATAAACTGACTTTACTGTTCAAAGACACATGCTTGAAAATTTAAAATAATTCTTCAAAATGGCAAAAATAGTAGTAAGCTGTTGAAGATTTGGGTTTCTCTATGGTACAGTGTCCTGAGCATGGTTAACAGTTCATCCTGGGAAATATTTGAATATATTAAAGAGTGAGATTTCCTTCTTAATTTTTAGTCACACTTTATGATCTTGGAAAGGTACTGAATCTCCAACTTTGAAAATGAAGAGTATACAAAGATTCAGAAATAATTCATTTTTACCATATATTTGAAAATGGCTTGAGCTGGTCCTCACCAAACTGAATGGCATGAATGTGTTGGAATCATTTCATGGTTTGCTTTTCTCCTCTTTCCACCTCTGGATGGGCCAGGCTGGCTCTCACAGGATCAGACTTTATGAGAGGGAAGATTACAGAGGCCAGATGATAGAGATCACTGAGGACTGCTCCTCTCTTCAGGACCGCTTCCACTTCAATGAGATTTACTCTCTCAATGTGCTGGAGGGCTCCTGGGTCCTCTATGAGTTGCCCAGCTACCGGGGAAGGCAGTATCTGCTGAGGCCAGGGGACTACAGGCGCTACCATGACTGGGGGGCCGTGAATGCTAAAGTGGGCTCCTTGAGGAGAGTCATAGATTTCTACTGAAATAAGTGCATCACTTCTCAATCTGGAAAGTAATAAAATATTTTCTGTTTTCCTGGCAATGGTTTGCTTGTGTTTTTCCTTTTGTCCTACATTTATTATTTTATTTATACACTCACACACACACACACACACACATACACACAAGATGCACGTGGAAATCAAGGTGTATGATCTACGGGTAACAAAGAAAATTCTCACAATAGAACTATGCCTTCAAATGAAGCAGAGCTTTACAGTTTACAAAACACTTCATAATATATTATCTTATTTGATTCTCTGGCCTTTAAACACATTGCTGCTTCAAACCAGATCGTGAGATATCTCTTCAGTTTTTCTTTGAGGAGTGAGGATCTGAAAGCTGAGGTTCAGAGATAGTGTGACCCACTTCTTAAATCAGGGATTCTGAAGCTGGCTACAATGGGCTTCAGAAGATTTTTAAATTCCCTAAATTGTATGCAAAATTGAGTTCACAAATCTCTGGCAGGCAGACTTTTTTTTTTTCTCCTTTCATTATTTTGCCTTTTTTTTTTTTTTTTCTTTCACGCTTGATTTTGATGCTGAACTGATCTCATGACACTCTCTGGACACTGAAACATTAAGTGGAGGAATGCTGATGGGGAGAGAGGAGATGGTTCTGGAAAAATTTTTGCCTTCCTAATGAAAGGGAGCATCTGCCCTGGTGCCACAATTCCCTCTTATTTCAGACATTTTACACTCAAGAGCTGACAAGTACGAGGGAAATGTCACAGTTTCAGAAATGCTGGCCTTGATGTGGTCAAGCCCCTGAACCAATGTTTATTAGTCAGGGCTCTCCAGAGAAACAGAACCCATAGGATCTATATAGATATAGATGAGGAGATTTATTATAGGAATCAGCTCATGTGATTATAGAAATTGATAAGTCCCATTATCTGCAAGCTAGAGAATCTGGAAAGCTGGTGGAATAATTCAGTCTGAGTCCAGAGGCCTGAGAACCAGGAGTGCTGATGTCTGAGGGCAGAAGGAAGAGGGAGTTCATCCTTCCTTCTCCTTTTTGTTCTATTCAGTCCCTCAACAGATTGGATGGTCTTCTCTACTCAGTACACTGATCCAAATCCTAATCTCTCCCGGAAATACCCTCACAGACACACCTAGAAATAATGTTTTACCAGCTATCTGGGCGTCCCTTAGCCCAGTCAAGTTGACATAAAATTAACTATCACACAATGCCAGCAACCCTTTACCTTGAGACTTCTTATAATGGGAGTAAAATAAACCCACATTTGATTATGGCACCACCATTGGGTGTTCTTTTATTTGTAGTTCAATACACATTTCTAGCTGACACAGAGTATACGTAACTTTTTCGGAGGTGACTGTTTAGAACTTTATTCAGAGTCTCAAAGAAATTCCTAATGGAAAATCCCCCCTGCCAAGAAGAAGAAGAAGGGAGGGAGGGAGGAAAGCAAGTCACTATAGCACAATGAAGTAATATGGTGTTTAACATATTTCAGACCTGGAGATCATCAAACCTAGATCACTCATTTTATGTAAGGCAAACTAAGGTTCAGTTCTAATTTCAAACAGTTAATAATAGAAGAGAAGTGGCATCAGAATTCAGAACTCACAGCTCAGAAAATCAATGCTTTTCCACTGTGGAATCAGGAAGATGCTTGTCAAAATAATGACAGCACCAGCTTACAGATTCTTACCATGAGGTAAGCAACCAACCAACCAGGAACTGAATTAAATATATAGGATAATCCAAAGCTGCATTCTCTGTCTATATAAATGCACACATGATACACACACAGTTATATATATTTATATAACTGTATACATATACTCTCCATATGTGTGTATATCTGTGTGTGTTAGTATATTGCCTGTGTAAGGTTATAGGGAAGTATAACACTATATTCACTTACATTAGTTCTTCTACTGCTTGTTTTCTTACTTGCACTCTCATTGCTACAGTCTTAGAAAGGAGTGGTGACTACGTTTGTACTCAAAGACTGATCTGATCAAGTCATTTCCCTGATTAAAAACCTTTGATATTACTCCACTGCCCACAGGGGCAAATTCTACCTTTTTCAAGAAATTGGCCCCAGCCTATCTACTTCCTCTCTTATTACCTGACCCCAGTTGTCCTTTACTCCATCTCGTCCAAGTCATCCAATCACGTTAAGCATTCTCGCACCACTCTGAGTTTGCTCACATCTTTTCCTCACCCGGATTACTTTTCCCCACCTTCTACCCAGTAAGCTGCTCATCTCCAAAGCTTGATCAGAGTTCATCCCAATCCCTTGGCCAAAAATGGATCTGAATCAGTTAGCATACATTAGACTGAAAGTAGCCAAAACACCATAGCAATGGATAAACAATGTGGAAATCTATTAGCTCACATGATAGAAGTCCTAGGGTAGCACAGAATTTAGGAATGGTTAGTTCAGCAGCTCAACAATAAAGTCAGGGCCCCAAGTTTTGTCCATCTCCCACCATATCATCAACCTGAAGTTGGTGTCCCTGGAAACCATAGATGCTAGCTGCAAGCAGGGCAATACACAAGGAAGGTTGGGTGAAGGAAATCAACCAAAAAGCTTTGCCTACAGCACAACTGTGCCCAGAGCACTAATTCCCAGGATTAAAGAGGACCTTGAAATATTATCAGTTCTTGAATGTAAGCTTTGGTGGTGTAAGATAGTCAGAATGGAATGAATAAAGGGAGAAAGAGGAAGAAAGCCCAAGAAGGGAAATGTAAAAAAATTTTAAGACATTAATTATATTAATTATTCCCTTCTTATAATATAAAGTAAGAGGACTATAAGTAAGTTAAAATAAACTCCGTTTTAAATGCTTTCTCATTCCCTTTCAACCACTAGGAGTTATCCTATTTTAATGTTTTCTTACAACCACAGTAGATTTTGTGTGTGTGTGTGTGCTGCACTGTGTGGCTTGTGAGATCTTAGTTCCCCAACCAGGGACTGAACCTGGGCTCTTGGCAGTGAGAGCGTGGAGTCCTAACCCACAGTAGCATTATTGAAATCAAGAAATTAATGTTGAAAAAATTCATATTGATTCCCTTTTTTTCTTGTTGCTCATGGAAGATGCTTTAAATTGTAGTGAAATATACATAATACAAAATTTACCATTATTACCATTTTAAGTGTACAATTCAGTGGCATAAAGCACATTCACATCATTGTGCAACCACCAGCACTATTCATCTTCAGAAATTTTTCATCATCCCAAACTGAAACTCTGTACTCATTAAACAATAACTCCCCATTCCCACCTTCCCCCAACCCCTGGTAACCACCCTTCTACTTTATTTCTTTATAAATCTGACTATTCCAGGTATCTCAAATGCATTGAATCATATAATATTTGTCCTGTGTCTGGCTCATTTCACTTAGCATAGTGTTTTCAAGGTTTGTTCACGTTGTGGCATTTATCAAAATTTCATTCCTTTTTAATGCTGACTAATATTCCATTCTATGCATATACCACATTTTGTGTACCCAACCATTCCTAAATGGGCATTTGAATTATTTCTTCCTTTTGGGTATAATAAAGAATACTGCTATGATCATTGGGGTACAAAGAGCTGTTCAAGTCCCTGCTTCCAATTCTTTTGGATATATGCCTAGAATTGGAATTGCTAAATCATATGGTAATTTGATGTTTAATTTTTAAGGAACTACCATACAGTCTTCCACAGTGGCTGTACCATTTTACATGCCCATCAGCAATGCACAAGCTTTCCAATTTCTCCACATCCTCTCTAAGACTTGTTGTTTTCTGTTTTGATTTTGCTTTTTATACTAGCCATCCTAATGGGTGTGGAGTAGTATCTCATTGTAGTTTTGATTGCATATCCCTAATGATTAGTGATGTTGAGCAGCTTTCCACGTGCTTATTGGCCATTGTATTATTTTCTTTGGAGAAGTGTCTATCCAAGCCTTGTTTTTCAATTGGGTTTTTTTGGGGGGTGGGTGTTTTATTGTTGTTGCTGAGTTATAGCAGTTCTTTACACATTTTGAATATCAATCCTTTATCATATATGATTTGCAAATACTTTCTCACATCCCATTGGTGTTCTCTTCACTCTGTTGATAGTCTCCTTTGATGCACAAAAGTTTTTATTTTGATGAACTCCAATTTATCTATTTCCTATGCTTTGGTGTTATATCCAAGAAATCACTGCCAATTCTAATCTCTTGAAGATTTTCCTCTATGTTTTCTTCTAAGAGTTTTATAGTTTTAGTTCTTATATTTAGGTCTTTAACCCATTTTGAGTTAGTTTTTGTATGTGGTGTAAGGTAAGGGTCCAACATCATTCTTTTGTATGTGGATATCCAGTTTTCCCAGTACTATTGTTGAAAAGACTGTCTGTTCTCCATTGAATGGTCTTGACAACCTTCTCAAAAATCATTTGACCATATGTGTAAGGGTTTGTGCCTGTGTTCTCTATTCTATTCCATTTGTCTGTATGTCTATTTTTATGCCAGTACCACACTGTTTTGATTATTGTAAATTTTGTAGTAAGTTTTGAAATGAGAATGTGTGAGTTCTCCAGCTTTGTTCTTCTTTTTCAAGATTGTTTTGGGGGAGTCCACTGGTGGTCTAGTGGTTAGGATTCAGCGCTTTCACTGTGGTGGTCTGGGTTCAATCCCTGGTCCAGGAAATGAGATCCTGCAAACCTCTCGGTGAGGCCAAAATTAAATAAATAAATAAAAATTAAAAATGGCTTCACACACACAAAAAAAGATTGTTTGAGGTATTTGGGATCCTTTGAGATTCTACATAAATTTTAGAATGGGTTTTTCTACTGCCACAGAAAATAACATTAGAATTTTATAGGGATTGCATTATATCTGTAGACCACTTTGGGAAGTATTCATATCTGGACAATATTAAATCTACCAATCCATGAACACAAGATGTTTTTCCATTTATTTATATCTTCTTTTCTTTAGCAATGTTTTGTAGTTTTCAGTGTATAATATACTCATGTTAAAATTTTAACATATGGTGAGCATTTTCCATCTCCTTAAATAAGTTCTTTGAGAACATAATTTTTGGTAGCTGTGTAGCATCTCATCAAAGAGGTGTTCTATAACTTACCTAATTAATGCCCTGTTTTGGACATTTTATTTGTATCTAATTTTTTACATTATAAACAGTGGTCTGATAAAATGCCACTGTGCATAATGTTTTCATGTACCTTCAGCTATTTCCTTTGGACAAATTCTTAGAAATGAAAGTATTAGATCAAAGAAGTGAAAATTAAGAGGGTTTTTTTGCAGGGGAGGAATGAGGTGTCTTTTTTATTGTGATAAAAAACACATAACATTAAATTTACCATCTTAACCATTTTTTAACCACAGTACAGTAGTGTTAACTATATGGATGTCCTTGTGCAAAGATCTCTAGAACTTTTTCATCTTGCAGAACTGAAAGGAGGTTTTAAAATATTCATCCACAGTGATCTTTAAAATACGGTACTATGGTTTTAATTTTTTCCTCCTTTCTACTTCTCTGTAGTTTCCAATTTTCTATAAAATTAGAATTTTTAAAAGAAAGAATGTGAATAAGCCTTATTAAATTTATGTGTTTCAAATAAAATTGTTCAGGGCAAACAATTTATCAGCATTAGACTTAAGTAGCAAGAATCCAAACTAAGGAATGAGACAGGTGTATCACAGTTATATCTGTTTGAGGACTAGCTCCTTCTAAAGCAGTGGTTTGCAACCAGGGTTGATTTCACTCCCCCCAGGGGACATTTGGCAATGTCTGGAAATATTTTTTGGTTGTCACAACCTTGAGAGTAATGCAAATAGTATCTAGAGGGTTGAGACCAGGGATGCTGCTCAACATCCTCAAATACACAGGACAGACCCTCACAACTGAGAATTTTTTGACCCAAGATGTCAAAATAGTATGAGGTTGTGAAATCCTGTTCTAAAGAGTGGAGCACCGGAAGCTGCTGGGGGGATGGGAGGGGGGGAAGGAAGGAAGACTCTAGCGCCTGGAACCAGAGCATTAACTAGGGAACAACCAGGCTTGCCCAGGGCTGGGGAAGGTAGAGAAGGAAGAATCTTCCCAAGATTGTAGGATTTTAAGTCTGTTACATGTGCACGTTAACTTGAATTTTCAGCAGCTAGAACTAATTAACCTTAGCACCTGGTTTGCAAAATTACTAGTTAAATAAAAAGTTACGGTGTGAGTAATAACCACCCGTGAGTCCCCGCATGAACTCCAAAGTTGCGGGCTTCCTGCCGGTGGGCCGGAAGCAGCAGCTGGGTCTGGAGGAGGCCCTGGTCCAGTCTGCAGGCAGCAGAGCCGAGCCAGGTGCTTAAACAGGGCTTCCTCGGGGTTCAACCCCCATCACCTTTCCTCCGGTGTGTTGTCTGCTGCACCCGCCCATCAGCGGGGAGGCTGGTAGGACGTTCTCTTAGAGGAGAATCCCATCCTCCTTCAGACGTCCTGCGGAGAAGGCAGGTGCCTCCCACGTCCCACATCCTCACACCAAGGAAACGCTCTCTCATCTAAACGCCTCCCGCTGGAGCCCATCCTGACCTCTGACCCGGCCACTACCCGGTGTTGTTCCTCAAAAAGAGATCATTTCGAAATTCAAAAAGGTTAAAAAATATTTCATTACAAGCATTAACCCCGTTAGGCGCTTTTGCTCGCTTCCAATCTCCTGAATAGGCTTCATTTAAAGGCCCCAGAGGCACCAAGTGACAGTTTTACGCGGGTCATCAGTTCGAAAGCTCTGGAGAGTCTAAGAGAAAACATACAATAAGTCCCCCGCCCACCCCCGCCCTCATTATATAGAAGAGAGAGAGGAAATCCTCCTCACCCGGGGGCCCCTTTTGTGTCGTTCCTGCCAACGCAGCAGCCCTCCTGCTATATAGACCCGCGCGCCCGCCCCACCGCACTGAACTTGCATCCCCGCATCCAGCAGCCATGGGGAAGGTGAGCCCTGCGCCGGCGGGAGGGGCCCGCAGCCGGGCTGGAGGCCAGGCCTCTGAGCCCTGTCCTTCCCTTCCTTGCAGATCACCTTCTACGAGGACCGGGGCTTCCAGGGCCGCCACTATGAGTGCAGCAGCGACCACTCCAACCTGCAGCCCTGCTTCGGCCGCTGCAACTCCATCCGGGTGGACAGCGGCTGTTGGATGCTCTACGAGCAGCCCAACTACCAGGGCCACCAGTACTTCCTGCGGCGCGGTGACTACCCCGACTACCAGCAGTGGATGGGCCTCAACGACTCCGTCCGCTCCTGCCGCCTCATCCCCCACGTAAGTCCGGTTCCCCTGGGCCTGCCGTGCCCTCGGGTCACACCAGTGCTCCAGACGCAGTGGTCAGACTGCAGGGCGGTGGCCTTCTTTTGCTGGCTCTAACCGGGTTCTCTTTCCCTTTATTAATGGCTTTAAGGTTTCTTTCCACCGAAAAATTGAGTGATGCAATGCTCTTAATTGAAATTGTATTCTCCTTTGCTAAAATTAAACTCACCGGGGCTTGCCTGATGGCGCAGTGGTTGGGAGTCCGCCTGCCCATGTAGGGGACACGGGTTCGTGCCCCGGTCCGGGAGGATCCCGCATGCCACGGAGCGGCTGGGCCCGTGAGCCATGGCTGCTGAGCCTGCGCGTCCAGAGCCTGTGCTCCGCAACGGGAGAGGCCACAACAGTGAGAGGCCCGCGTTCCGCAAAAAAAAAAAAGAAAAAAAAAGTAGGCTTATAAAATTAAACTCACCTCTACTGGGCAAAAGTGGTGCACGGCATTAGTTTAGAGCGTCTGTGCCACAGCTGAGGAATAAGCAACAGGTGAACTCCTCACACCCAGGTGCCCTTAGGCTAGTTACTGGGCTACTTCTCTCCTTCCTCATCTGTAAAGCGGGGTTATTAAGGGCAGTTGGTTCATCGAGCTGTGATGAGGTCAAAAGGAGATTGCCCAGCACCTGGCAAACTACCCCTCCTCCAAATATTAACCATTATGAATATCAATGGTCCCTCAAGTTCTGCTTTTTGATTAGGCAAAACAAATAACCAACAATGTGATTCCAGTAGCACCTGCAAAGCCCACTGCTACCCAAGTAAAGCCCGAGCAGCCTGGAATTCCACAGTTAGGGAGGCTTTAATTTGCCTATGACAGAGTCCTGTGGAAAATGTACCACTCTGGGGAAATTTGAAATCCCCTCAGAGGGTTGAAAGCCTTGATAGGACCCAGACTGGCCTTAGGAGCCTGGAAATCTGGGCTTTTACTTTCCAGCCCTGACGCTTTGATTACAGCCTGAAAGCTCTAGTCATTAGTTTCTCTTAAAAGAAGAAAAGACTTAGAATGGTTGCTCCACGTGTGTCAGGCTGTTGTGAAGATCAAATTAGATAACGCACATGTGAGTCTTTTGCAAACCATGGAAGATATCTTATTAGCAGTTTTTTATACCTCAGAATGAATTGCTTATGAGAACCTTTCCTAACGAGGATTTAATGGTGGAAGAAGGAAGAAGGAATTGAGTGGGTACCTGCTGGGAAGGAACAAGCAGATTAAAGAACAAGTGCTCAGGAAGAGACAGACAGGATTTGCCCAGGACTGACAGACTGCCCTTACATTTTTCTAAAGGTTTTATAATCTGTTGATCTAGACAGGCCTCCTTCATGATCTTGAGCTTCTGTTTTTATTAATTACCTAAAAGTGTTTTGCCAGACCATATATTAGAGGTGAGAACTGAAACCTAATCATTACGATGACTCTTGCTTTTCAGGATTTTAGAATAGCAGGATTCAAAGCAGAAAGGAAGGGATTAAGGAGTTGCCTGGGCTGGACTGCCACCATCTGTGCTTCACTTCGGGGAAAGCAATTCAACTTCCTCTCTTCCCAGCCTCTTTTAATGCTATTGAGATTGAAAATAATGCCTTTTGCCAGGGATATATTTGTCTTTTTATTTTAATATCTAATTATTTTTATATCCTCCAAGGAGAGCTCCAGACCACCATTTAAGTCTAAGGAGAGAGCACAAATTATATATATAAAAATTGTCACTTAAGAATGGTACTGGGCTTCCCTGGTGGTGCAGTGGTTGAGAGTCCACCTGACGATGCGGGGGACACGGGTTCGTGCCCCAGTCCAGGAGGATCCCACATGCCGCGGAGCGGCTGGGCCCGTGAGCCATGGCCGCTGAGCCTGCACGTCTGGAGCCTGTGCTCCACAGCGGGAGAGGCCACAGCAGTGAGAGGCCCGCGTACCGCAGGAAGAAAAAAAAAAAAGAATGGTACTAAGTAGGTACTAAATATGATTCATGTAGGTTGTGGCCCTAGAAAACTATGGAGCACCATGCATATCTTGATCTATGTGAAGTGCACCCTCTTTAGTTTTGCAGTGTACAATCTACCCAGCTGTACGCAGTGGCCCTGGTGTTGGCTGTCTTTTTAGTATGTCATCTTTGATATAGAAAATATTTTTTTTTTAAAAAGCCCATTTCCCCAGCGGTGTGAGTGATTCATTGCTAAAGGCTAGGTTTTCTGACTCTTCCCATCTGCTGATTGCTGAACCCAGACCAGCTCCCACCGGCTGAGGATGTATGAGCGAGAGGACTACCGAGGCCAGATGGCGGAGCTCACGGAAGACTGCTCCTCGCTCCGCGACCGCTTCCACTTCAATGAGATCCGCTCCCTTCACGTGCTGGAGGGCTGGTGGGTCCTCTATGAGATGCCCAACTACCGGGGGCGGCAGTACCTACTGAGGCCGGGGGACTACAGGCACTACCACGACTGGGGGGCCCTGGATGCCAGAGTGGGCTCCCTGAGGAGGGCCGTGGATTTCTATTGAAATATTTTAACTCTACCGTTTTCTCCATCTGGAAGCTAATAAAATATTTCCTGTGTGTCTCCTGCAGTTATGTAGCTTTCTTTTCCTTTCAGATTCCTTGGAAAGAAAGGCTCAGCAAAAATAAAGCTGGGAATAATGTGGATTTTCTTACATGTATCAGTGGAAAGGGTGGTGTGGGGTAGCAGTTAAGAGGACAGGCTCTGGAGCCAGAATGCCTGGGTCCACATCCACTTACTAGCTATAGGCAATGGAGCAAGTTAGCACTTTAAACATTTTTGTGTCTCAGTTTTCTAATTTGTAAAAAAGGGGGTAATAATACTTTTCTCTTCATAGGAATTAAATGTGGCTTAATTAAGTTAATAGCTGTAATTCTCTTACAACGATGCCAGGCACAAAGCAACTGATATATAATAAGAACTTACAATGTAAGTGTTCCTTAGTTATTACTGAGTATCTGGACCTTGTACATTAGTGTTTTCAAAGTATCAGTAATGGGTTGAGGATCACCTGCCACAGAATCACCTGGGACACCAGTTAAAAGACAGAATCCTAAACCTCACCCCACAGGTGATTCATATGCAAATGAAATTTAAGAACTGCAGTTCTAAATCTAGTTTGTAGTACTACAGAAGTACATCCGAAAAGATTGAACACCTCCAGGGCTTCCCTGGTGGCGCAGTGGTTGAGAGTCCATCTGCCGATGTAGGGGACATGGGTTTGTGCCCCGGTCCGGCCAGATCCCACATGCTGCGGAGCGGCTGGGCCCGTGAGCCATGGCCGCAGAGCCTGCATGTCTGGAGCCTGTGCTCTGCAACGGGAGAGTCCACAACAGTGAGAGACCTGCGTACCGCAAAAAAAAAAAAAAAAAAAAAAAAAAGATTGAACACCTCCATTTTTAGACACTGGGCTCTGTACCAGGAAACAACAATGAGCAGAACTGGGTCCTTGTCCCCAGTCTAGTGAGGGAGCAGAATATCCAAGAGAATTTTTAAAATAATTATCCCAGCAGCATGGTTGTTGCATGTATGTCTACATGACTGTGGGAGCATTGAGGAAGAAGCCCAAGATACTTGTCAGAGTATCTGAGACGCTCCTACTGCAACTTCATCCATCCCTAGGAAGGACTTCGAATTCCCACCACCACACTGAGAATTATCAAAGATCCGGCTTATTATCAAGTATCAAAGATCCGGCTCCAAAATTCTTCTGGTAAAATTTCTAACAGAATGCTAGGAAAAAGAGATTGAAACAGATTATCATACCGACATGACAGGCAATATAACAAAGGGATTAGAACTCTAAAATATGACTGCAGTTAGACTGCTTTAGTTTGAATCTCAACTATATCTTGTACGAGCCAGGCAAGAGCCTCAGATCGGGTTCCCCCAGACACAGATCATGAACCAAGGATTCAGGAAAAGTGACTTATGGGGAAGTGCTCCCACAAGGAAAGGTGAGGGAGTTGGAGAAGCAAGATGGGGAAGAAAATGCCAACTTAGCCAGATCCCTTGGAGAGCCTCAGAGCATGGATCATACCTCAGAGTTTCTCCCGCCTGGAGGCAAAGGATCTGGGAGCTGGTTATCCGCCAACAGTCCCCTTTGCCATTGATCACAGGGCAAGGGAGACACAAAACTCCCAGAGCCTTTGGACTCTCCTCACTGGCTGGTGAGGGGCAATCGTCAGAAGTTTGCAGGGCAAGCGTTAGCAGCAAAGCCTGCCGAAGCGGGGGGATGAGCTCTCAGAGCTGGAAAGAAGGCCTGAAAGGATCTGGGCAGAGTGTACCTCATCAGTATAGTAGGGATAGTAAAAGTCTCTCCCTTGCATGGTGTGAGGTTAAATTGATAAAGCCTGTAAACACTAAGTACAGTGCCTGGCACATGGTAAGTGCTCACCAACTGTCTCCAATTATTATTATCACCATCATCATTATCATTATTATTACTAAGTTCTATGGATTTGGGAGAAATTGATATAAATGTTGTGGAAACACCATGAACTAATCTTGTCCTGCAGGGAAGAAAGCATGGCACATACGAGGGAAACAATGAGTAATTTGAGTTGACCAAAGTATGAAGAGCCCAGAGAAATAAGAGAAAAGGTGGTCTGATAGTTAAGGCCAGATCTGGGAGGGAAACAGCATTGGTCATCAGACCTTGGCTGAGACAAAAGAGATATTGTCAGTAGGCTCAGAACCAGCATCTAGAACCTGAGCTTTAAAGTCAAAAGCATTTTAAAAAATAAAAGGAGAGCAATGGAACAAGCAAAATTCTTTCAAATCCACATAAGCAAAAACCAGTAAAGGAGAAGCATTTGTACAAAACACTAACACTGCTTCTTGCTCCACAAGCAATGTGACCCCGTTCTCCTCCAAGAGGCCGAAGCTAGCTGCCTACTCAGACCTGTGAACTGGAAAAGGTGATTGTGTAGGGGCTTCCCTGGTGGCACAGGGAGCACGTGTTCGAGCCCTGGTCCGAGAAGATCCCACATGCCTCAGAGCAACTAAGCCCGTGCGCCACAACTACTGAGCCTGCGCTCTAGAGCCCATGAGCCACAACTACTGAGCCCGTGTGCTACAACTACTGAAGCCCACATGCCTAGAGCCCATGCTCTGCAACAAGAGAAGCCACCGCGATGAGAAGCCTGCACCGCGCAACGAAGGGTAGCCTCCACTCGCCGCAACTAGAGAAAGCCCACACACAGCAACGAAGACCCAACGCAGCAAAAAATAAATAAAATAATTTTTTAAAAAAAAGAAAGGTGGTTGTGTAATAATCAACACAAGCTATTTAAAACCTTTACATTTTCACTGCCACTCCTTCTCACATTACCTTTCATCGAAACTATTCCAATAACTTCTTAACTTAGTTACTTTCTCCTCGGCCCTTCCAGCTCTCGTTAAAAAACAACTTTTTTTCTCTAAGAACAAAACTAGAATATTGAATATATTATTTGGGCATATGGGTTGCTTCTGTTAAGATTAATTGCTAAGGTTATTTGAAGAAACTTGAAAATAAAAAGAAAGAGGAAGGGGAGAGGAAGAAAACAGAGAGATACTAGCCATGAGAGAATGGTGGCTCAGGACAGGGTGTGGCATTTATGGAGGTGAAAAGTGGTGAGATTCTGAACATATTCTGAAGGCGGAGCCAACAAAAACTCTTGCTGGATTCAATGTGGAGGTGAGAGAGAGGTTTGGTCTGCGCAACTGGAAGGAAGGAGTTGCCGTCAACCTAAACAGGGAGAACTGCCAAGAAGCAGGTTTGTGGAGGAAAACCAGGAGGTCCCATTTTGGACAAGATGAGTTTGAGGTGTCCGTGAACATCTAAGTGGAATTGTTAACCAGGCAACTGGTTATACTAGCCTGGAGTTCAGGAGAGAGGCTGGGCTGGAGATCTACTTTTGTAAGTCATTGGTGGGTAGATGGTATTGAAAGTTATAAGTCTGAACAGGATGCCCAAGGGAGTGTGTGTAGGTGGAGAAGCCTGGGGTGCACTCCAGCTTTTTTTTTTTTTTTTTTTTTTTGCTGTACGCGGGCCTCTCACTGCTGTGGCCTCTCCCGTTGCGGAGCACAGGCTCCGGGCACACAGGCTCCGCGGCCATGGCTCGCGGGCCCAGCCGCTCCGCGGCATGTGGGATCTTCCGGGATCGGGGCACGAACCCGTGTCCCCTGCATCGGCAGGCGGACTCTCAACCACTGCGCCACCAGGGAAGCCCGCACTCCAGCTTTAAGAGCACGAGACAAAGAAGAATGTATGGGTCAGGGAAAGCTAAATGCTGTCACAAAGAGCACCAACAGTTCAGTGACTTACACAATAAAAGTTTTATCTTTCATTTAAAAAAATAAAATAAAATTTTAAACAGAGGTTTTTTGTTTTTGTTTTTAACATAATGACTTTTTAACTAGTTCTTCAGACCAGATACATCCAGAAACATTGAAGTCAGAAGGAACAATGCCAATATAATTAGAGAAGTGGAATCTAATTGTTTTATATCACTTTTAATTTTTTGCCCATCATACTAAAAAGCACTACATACAGATTCATCAAGGAAATTTGGAAAATTATAATGAATACTTAAAAATACCAGGATGCCCTGTATACATCTATAAATCTCCTTCAGTTCGAACATAAATGTGATTCTGAATAAAGCTGTTATAAACAAACAGACAAAAAAATACCAGAGTGCCTATGCACCCACATTTAGAATTACTAAGAGACTGAGATTAAGGACTTTGAAGCTGTGATAAGCAGAGTGACAGAGGCCTGGTGCACAGCTGCCTAGATTTACTTCCTCTTAGATGAGAGCACCACCCAGTGCTCACCAGAAGGAAGGCAGGTATGGTTTTAAAGTTTGTCCCAACATCACAATTAGTAAGAGATTATTTTGCACCTTTTAAATATACTGTTATGCCGTGTAGTCAAGGTAAACTTATAACTTAGCCGAAGAGCTTATTAAGTAAGTGTAAATTGTACTCAAATAGCAGTGTTTGAGAACTTTGTGACACAGCATAGGCATTTCCTAAGAGAAGGTGAAGAAAGGCATGATGGTTGGTCTGTGTTCACTGGAGCGGCTGTGGCCCTTCGGAGAAGGGAATCCAGCATTTGTTTGTGCCTTTTCACAGAGCCTATGTCTTCTCCTCCATCTCAACATCTGACAGATCCATTTCTAATTTATGAAAGTTTGAGTTCATGAGTAAGATAGATCCCATACCCTTGTTCAAATACTTCCTTCACTTTCACCTTCAAGCTCAACACCTATTTACTTATGATTTCTCAACCAACTCTTTTTTACATCCTTTACATTTTTTCTTACCATTGTATATGAGTAGTTCTTTTACCAGAATATTGATTCATCTCTTTTAGAAAACAGGGACAGCTATGCCACATGTCATTGGCTGACTTCCTCTGTGTCCCTATCCCTCTCTCAGTGTCTACAGACCTATATGGTTGTTCATAACCCACTGGTCTTAAAATGTCTCAGATCAATCTAGGTGTATTCAGAGATGATGTACAGTGTGTAGGGCAGCGCCTCTGCCCATCCTTGCATTTGAAAGCCACGACCTTGGCTCTTTAGAATAACACCCAAGCTTGCGTCTTGAGGCTGCTTTGAGCACTATCCTCCAAACGACGTTTGTCTTTCTGCCTGAATCCTCCCACTGCCAGCTTATGCTGGTCTCAAAGGTGGGAATTTGGAACTGTAGATAGAGCGCATAAATATAGCTCCTGTTCTCATAGCCTTTGGGCTTTGTTAAGAGTTCCAGAAAACTTTCACCACACGTACCACGTGAAAGGGGACCGCTGCAAATCAGCCTAGATCCCAGAGCCCTATCAGGGTCTACCACACTCCCACTTGGAAACTTCCCTGTTCCCACTGACTCAGACTTTGTGGCCACCTGCCTCACCCTCTCAGGGTCCTGGCTTGGAAAATAAGATAAACCCTGTTGTACCTCATCATCTTTTCTTTCCTTGAAATCAGACTAGTCCATTCTGAACTAAGTCTCACCAGATTCTTCACCATGGTTTCCAGGTCCTACAGCTCACTTTTTGCACCTCTTTTGTTCTTGAAAACTCTTCCTCTTTAATACTTACTTAATCTGGCTTTATTATTTTATTTATTTATTTATTTATTTTTGTGGTACGCGAGCCTCTCACTGTTGTGGCCTCTCCCGCTGCGGAGCACAGGCTCCGGACACGCAGGCTCAGTGGCCATGGCTCACGGGTCTAGCCACTCTGCGGCATGTGGGATCTTCCCGGACTGGGGCACGAACCCACGTCCCCTGCATCGGCAGGCGGACTCTCAACCACTGCGCCACCAGGGAAGCCCTGGCTTTATTATTTTTTTAAGAACTTCCCTTTTATTTATTTTTATTTTTTTTTGGTTGCACCACATGACATGTGGGATATTAGTTCCCCAACCAGGGATCGAACCTGCACCCCTTGCACTGGAAGGGCAGAGTCTTAACCACTGGACCGCCAGGCAAGTCCCTTAATCAGGCTTTATTTAAAATGTTGCTTTTCCCCCTTCATCCTCCATTATAATCCTCCATTCAAGGATTCACAGTACTCAATTTTGCCTTTAAGAAGCAGAAGCACTAGAAAAAAAAAAAAAGCGGCAGCAGCAACAGATTTCAACTCAACAAATTTAAATTAACTAATAATCATTACAACTTTTAAAATGCTTCAGCTTTCACAGTTACAGTTTACCATAACCCTCTAGCTGGTTTTCTGTTAGAAGCATTGCTCCTGAATTCTCAAGAGCTAATTTTTGGAATCAAACTTAGATACTAACATTACCATCCACTAGTTGTGAGACATCAGGCAAGCACTTAACCTCTCAGCTGTAATGGGGCTAATCACAGAAGCCACATCATGGGGCGTTTGTAAGATGTAAATAATAACATAATGCTATAAAATGCCTGACATATAGTAACTCATTAAATGTTAACTATTGTCGTTACATTTTATTTATCTTTTTATTGTCCTAAGTATTGTATTTTGTACTTGTTGTGGACTTTTAAAAATTATCAAGAAGCCCAAAGCTTGGCTAAAAATAATGTAATTATAAGAGTATGTAAGGGAGCTATAGTACCTAGAACACAGGAAATAATAGATCTACTGTTCTCCAAACTAGTCAAATAAATTTCTCATTTCTAGGCAATACATTGTAAAGGTATCATTACTAACGTCACATTTTCTAAAGAGGATACCAGAATTGTGAAGAGTCTAAAAACCATCTCCTAAGAGTAAAGAAACTGGGACTACTGAAATTGTAGAGAAAAAGTATTTTCAGATATTTAAAAGGATCCCATGTGAAAAAGAGCCCAGACTAATTTTCTGAGTCCAGTACAGAAGCAACACCAATGGGTATAATTTATGGGGAGACTGCTATCAGCTCAACACAAAAAAGACTTTAAAGTAGGTAGAAATAGCAGCAATGTAATAGGCACAGGGTAGTGACCATTCTGTTCCTTGAGGGACTCAGGCATCCACCGAATAATAGAGTGTTTCTGTGCAGGTGGGAATTGAACTTAACTCTGAGCATCCCTTCTTACTCATGGGAGTTTATTTATCCAGTTCTAGGGAGGTGGAGTAGATGTCATCTGTTACAAGTGACAGATCGTCAACTCAAAAGAGTTTAAACTGAAACAGGATTAGAACTAGGAAGTCACAGCTGTTGTCATGCTGAAATGTATTCAAGGGTTCAAGCAATGATATCCTTTCCTTCATGTGGGCTTCATCCTTAAACAGGCTTTCCCATGAGATAGTCCACAGGAATCCAGGATTACCAGATCACTAATGTTCAAAATCCCCATCTCTCTCCCTAAACATTTAGATCAGGTCTCTTAAAAGGATTCCTGTTAGTCTTGCAGGGGTGAGTTGCCAGCCCTGAACCATGAGTGCTTCCTAGAGGGTGGCATGTTCTAATTGGCCAGCCTTGGTCACATGACCACCATGTGTTGGGAGATAGGACCTTGGGATTACTCGCTCTACCTGTGGAGGAGCAGTTCTCAAAGAGAAGAGATGTTGGGCTGACAAAAATAACAGATATCTGCTACAAGGGGAGGCTTGAATATGTAGATGTGAATAATTATGCCTCCAAAGTCCCTGGATGACCCCAAGAAATCCTCTTCTTCTGTAAGGTATTATCCATTATTCACAGATGTAAAGTATGGACAAAACCTTATTTTCCCTTTTGTAAACGTTTTTCTTCATGGGTCCATATTTTTCTTCTCTAAGAGGTTTATAAGAATAGATGATTATAATTACCAAAGTAATCTAGAAATTCTTTCTAGGAATAACTAGTGGAAGGTAGTAGTCAGTTGGGTTCGATTTGGTGCAAATGAACCACAGATGGAAATATTAGTTTACATAGGCTTTATTTGACCTTTCCTTTACAAACTCAGATTAGTGGAGAAAACCATTTGTAAGAATTAGTTCTTTGAATTGTGACTGTCGTGAATTTGGTTTGGGGCTACCCATTGGTTATTGATTCTTTCCTTCCCAGGAACAACTATTGCTTTCCTGTTTGTCTCATTTTGTGTCCTGGGAACTTTGGTGACTTTTGGAAAGTCCATAATGATGGGGACTGGTAGCCAGGGGGACCAACCTGTAATTAAAAGTTTGAAACATCCAGCCCCACTGCCACCAGCCACCTGTGGGGAAGGGAGAGGTGGTCAGTAATTTAACCAACCATGTCTATGTAATGAAGCCTACTTAACACCCAAAAGGACGAGGTTTGGAGAGCTTCCAGGTTGGTGAACATGTGGAGGTGCTGGGAGAGCTATGCACCAGGCAAGGGCATGGATGCTCTGAGCCCCTTTCCCCACACCTTGCCCTATGCAGCAGCTCTTCCATCTGGCTGTTCTGCCCATGATTTTTAAGTGACAACAAATGACATATATATAACTTTAGACTCTTTAGAATACTAAACCTGTCCTAAGAAATTTTCAGAAACAAAAGAGTAGCCACTTCCTGTGAAAGAAACGAGTTTAATAGCCATGATCTTATCACCAGCTATTTTTAGCAAAAGTCTTTTCTTTAAACCACTACTTATACTCCTTAAACAAATTAAAACTAAAACCTCTTAAAAGTCCTTTTATTAAAAAGTATCCTTTCCTAATAAACCTGTAATCTAGTAAATAAACTGTTTCTCTGAGTTCTCTGAGCCAGTCTGGCAAATTAACGAAATTCAAGGAGGAGGTTGTGGGAACCTCCAATTTATAGCCAGTAGGTCAGAAGCACAGTTGATAACCTGGATGGGACTGGCATCTGAAGAGGATGCAGGCAGTCTTGTAAGACTGAGCCCTTAACCCACGGGATCTGATGCTATCTCTGGGTAGATAGTGTCAAAATTGAGTTATATTGTATGACACCCAGTTGGTGCAGCAGAATTGCTTGATGGGGGGAAACTCCACACATTTGGGCACCAGAGTACAGAGCGTTTGGAGTGTTGTGTGTGGCGTAGGGAAAACAATAGCATGTTTTTTCTTTATATCTAAGCACCCTTCTCCAATAAAAGGAACCAGGGCTCCTAGGAGAAGTGGTTAATTCCAAGACAGGAGCAGGGCAAACAAATATGAGTATGGAACATTTTGTGGTACCCGAAAATAAGGAAATACTAAAAAAATAAAAGGGAGAGACACAGGCGCCAACCCAATGGTGATCCTAATGACAGAAGCTGGAACCATTTAAACCGCTATGACTCAGCTTGTCCTGGGCTAGTGAGGATTCATTGTAACTGCTGCCCTACAGGGAGCTTTTTAACATGGGAACATGGTGGGAAGCAGCCTCTTCTCTACCCACTTCCTCAATGGACCTATGAGTTTTTTAATATCTCCATTAGCTCAGAAGCAAACAAAAAAATTCCCCATGAGGTATAATACACATTATTATAATTTTAGAGATAAGACTTATTTGGCACTGTTCAGACGAGTCTCTGCTGATGCTTTATGACAGGAAAATATTGAAATTCTTTAAACATCTGGAATATATATCCAGACATGGATAGATGACTTGGTGGCCCTGTGTAATATAACTCCCACACCAGTGACCAGGGATCAAGCAGCTGCTGAAAGGACAACAGCGTTGGAAGGCTGTCCTGCTACTTTGACAATGTTTCTCTCTGCCATGTAGCCAATAATAATTGACAACATTTACAGTGTTTCCAGTGTGGCAGGCACAGTGCCAGTCACTTCACATCCATTTGCTTCTTCCAATCTTTTCACAACAGGCATATGCGTTAGGTTCTGGCAGTATCTGCATTTAACAAGGATACCAGTTCCTAACAGTTAAATGGTTAATCCAGCGCCACATACGAATGGAAGGAGCAGACCCAGGATTTGAAGCCAGATTTCTCTGACTCCAGAATCCTCACAGTTCACCATTAGGTTATTCAGCTCCGCCTCCGGCAGGATGAGGACACGCTTTGACAAAGGAAGACTTGTGGGGGGGGGCGGGTGTTGGGAGTGTCAGAAACATGTACAGTTGATCCTCAGTATCTGCAGGGGATGGGTTGCAGGAGCCCCTGGGGGTACCAAGATGCCCAGATGCTCGAGTCCCTTCTATAAAAAGGCTGGCACGGTCGGCTGACCTCATCCATGGGTTTGGCATCTGAAGATTCAACCAGCTGCTGTTGAAACGGGATGCCCTGGATGCAGCACCTGTGTATGTAGATGGCCAACTGTATGTTTATGGAAAAAAAAAAAAAAACGATGTAGAAGTGGACTCAAGCAGTTCAAAACTGTGTTGGTCAAGGGGCAGCTGTATACTATTTCCTGGACATGCCATTTGTAGCAATAATTTACTTGAAGGTTGTAATCTCATCCAAAATGAGGAGAAAAGAGGCAGAGGGAGAGGCGGGAAAAGGGTCCCACCTAGAGGACTGGAAACAGAGGAAAAAGGGATCTTTGAAACTCAAAAGCAACACTCATGAAACCAGACTGGCTATAGTAGCTTCCGTCATTTTAGACAAGGTCACCAGCAAGACCATAAAGGAGGGTGTGAATGGGGGGGTCCCTGCTGCCAACGGGTCCCACAGTGAAAGGGAGTTCGCAGGCCTCATAGTGAAACGGAGCAGGACCCTGTGGTCTAGCCCCCCGTGTCCTCAGCCTGCCTTTTGTCTGTGGAAAAACGTCAGCCAACGAATAAGTTTAATCAGAGAAATGAGAAAATACAGAAGCAAAGGAAAAACAAAGTCCAACAAGACTGAATAATCATAGTTCAGTTAGCAAACACAGTCAAGGACTTTTAGCTCCTCCTCAAGGGCTATAGAGAATATTCTGAGCCATATCCTGTGAGCTTGTGAGCTCTTATAGATACTAAAAGCCCCACCAGGTGGAAGAAGTTAACTACATGATGACCAGATTGTAGTCATGACATAAACTGCCACAATGCTGAGAATTAACCTCAAGAAAATGGGAACAAACCAACCCTGGAACTGAAGATTAACTGTACTTCAAATAATCAAGGTGATGCTGGTCAGACCACTGCATTTCCAACTTCAACATGATGGTCAGAGCTGCCTGTGCTGTTTCTACATGTAGCCTCCTCCCTCCGTCTATAAAGGCTCTTGCCCCCTGCTTGTCTGGGGGGATGGGGGGGGGTCGGCCTTTGGAAAAGAGTCCGCCCTCCCCCGCGGTTGCCGGCATCCAAAACAAAGCAAACTTTCCTTTCCACCAGTCTTGCCTCTTCATTGGCTTTTGAGCAGCGAGCAGCCAGGCCCCCACTTCCAGTTACAATAGTGGTTTGTCCTCCATGACAATCCTGCCTTCATTTGGGGAGGAAGGGGTTTGATAAACCACCGCAGATCTAGGGCACGATACCATAAGTCACTGGCAGGCTCTTCTCAAAAAAGACCATTTGTACAAGTTAAACAAGGAAGAGAATGAAAGCATGGAAAGTGCTGAAACATGCTGGTAAGTGGCTCTCCATCAGGAAACAGGAAGGATGCTCTCCAGGAGGGAGATCAGATGGCAGAATAGAAGAATGTGGAGCTTACCTCCTCCCACAAAAGCATCAAAAATACATCTACGGGCTTCCCTGGTGGCGCAGTGGTTGAGAGTCCACCTGCCAATTCAGGGGACGTGGGTTCGTGTCCTGGTCTGGGAAGATCCCACATGCTGCGGAGCGGCTGGGCCTGTGAGCCATGGCCTCTGGGCCTGCGCGTCCGGAGCCTGTGCTCCGCAACGGGAGAGGCCACAACAGTGAGAGGTCTGCGTACCGCAAAAAGAAAAAAAGAAAAAAAGAAAAAAAATCTACGTGTGGAATAATTCTCACAGAACACCTAAGGGTGCTTCCCAGTGTTCCTGTTAGCGAACAGAGGAAACCTGTCTCCCTGGGCTGCTGATCAGAAAAGGAAAACGAATGCAGGATAGCACTTCAGTCAAGCATCCTATTAGTAACAAGGGACTTGAGTCATTTTACCGCTTTAGAAGAAGCAGCAGGACTACCTCATATCTTTGAAAGTGGCCGTAGACCCCTTCTGCAATATGGAGATTTAGAGATGGGGGTGGTTTCCCTGTGAAACTTTAAAAAAAAAAAAAAAAAAAAAAAGGAAAAGAAATCTTATCAGCCCAGGACTGAAAACCCGTACGGGTAGCATATGATTATTATTCATTCCCTTGAGTTGAAAATAAGAAGGGCTTTTTTTTTTTTTTGCTTTTTAATAGAAGGGCAAGTGTACCTAGATAGGTGCAGGAAGGAATAGGAAATCTAAGATCAGCCTTTAGCAGGCAGAAAACAAACGGGAAAAGATCAACTTGGAAGCAGAGGCTGAGAAGACACAGGGGCGGTGCTGACAGCCCTCTGGAGGGCCGGCTGAGCTCAGGCTGGAGCAGGCAGCCTGGGGCTGGCCGCAGCCACGAGGACAGGAGCAGGGAAGGGTGCCCCACTCCACGGGGAGGTTTACTGCATATGCCACCAGGTTCCAGAGGGCAGAACAAATGCTAGTGGGTTCTCATCTGTGTTCCCGGAAACCAGACAAGAACATGGAGGCGGAACTTTCCGAGCAGTGCCTGATGCTGCGTCAATAAAAGGGCTGATGGGAGCCAAGAAGATGGACGCTGAGAATTCGGCTACGTGCCAGGAACCCACAGCTCCGAGGATGCTGCTTCGATCCAGGTTTCTCTCCTGGTAGGAAACTCAGGCAGGAAGTGAGGCCAGTCAAGCTCTACTTCCCACTAGAGGGACAGACAGACTGGTGGGCAGAAGTAGCCTGAGGTCGGGTGGAAATCTGGCATTTTGTTCACCACTATTGTTTCTGAAACTACTGGCCATAACACATGTTGGCTCCTAAGTAGTCAAGCTTCCTCACGTCTTAGCTTGCCGACCTCCTCATTGGCTTAATGATTAGAAGGGCAGAGCCGGCAGGTCACAGGTATTGCTGGCAGCTGGGGAAATTAACTAAAAGGGATAGTGAGAAGGCTAAGGTCAATATGGGGTCAGACACAGGTTGAGACCTGCCGTGCCGGCCACAGAGTTAATGGATAGTTCAAAACAGGTTAACTGAGCACTTTTTATGTCCCGGGTCCCAGCGCTGCTGAGTTAAGCAGAGAAATTTTGGAGATGGTAAGACAGTCACTGCCATCAAGGAGATGGGGGGAAGGAACTAAGATTGCTGGAGTCCCCACTCTGTGCCAATCGCTGTATCAGGTTCTGGGAATGCAGAGGACTAAGACGGGGCCTTTCCGCTTCAGGAGCTCAGAGTCTAGTAGGGAAGCCAGACCCACAATTAATTTGATGCAGTAAAATGTGGTTAACAGGTAGGAGCCGAGGATGTGAAGGGCTACAGAGGCACAGAAGAAGAAATATGTGAGTTCTTCCTGGGTAAGTAAGGAGAATTCCTGAGGAGGAGTCTCTGTCTCCTGAGGAGATAACATTTGAGATGGGTTTTAAATTATAAGTAAGAATTTAACCATTGAGAAAGAGCAGACGGACATGATAGCAGCAGAACAGCTCGAGAAAGGTGTGAACACACTGAGGCGTGACAGGGCATGGTGCATCGGGTGGACAGGGAGGAACCCAGCATGGCCAGAGGACAGAATATAAGGAGTGGGTGGAGACAAAGGCCAGAGAAGACACTAAAAAGGTGGGGCGGAGCAGGGTATGCAGTGCTTTCAGGTAATTGGAGACCCTGGAAGGCATTCAGCAGGCTTCATGCAATTGGACCTGCATTTCCTTAAAGACAAAGGACAGGCAGTTGGAGGAGGGATGGAAGCAGGAAAGCCAGGGAGCAAGCATTTACAGAGAACTGGGCCAACTCAGAGCGGAAGTGCCCCATCAACAGTGGGCGGCTGGACATAATCCCTGCCTCCCTCCTTGGGAAAAGGAGGGGCCGGGTGGCCAGAACTTCCAAGTTTTCATGAAAATCTAAAACTGTACATTCTGATGTTAACAATCCACCCACCACCCCAATTTGTAATACTGGTTTAAAATTTTAAAAATCATGACCATCAGGCAAGCAAAACACCCTCAGTTAAATTTACGCACATTTAGGAACAAAGAAAGGATTGGAAATCCAGATAGTATAGTTTGGTAATTAAGCCCTGCAGTCAGACAGCCCTGGGTTTGAATTCAGGTTTTCCCACTAAGCAACCAGGAGGCCAGGACTAAGTTACTGAATATTTAGCCACTCTGTGCCTCATTACACAAGATGGTTGATGGGGTTGTTGTGAGGGATAAATTAAATAATGCATGTTGAGCCTTTAGCACAGGACTGGGCCTATAATAAATTCTGAATATATGTAAACTTCTATTGCTGTTATATCTATTGTATTATGATTGTTGTATATTGTGTTATTGTGTGGTTAATGTGTTATTCACATTTTCATAAGTTGAGTTGCTTTAAGATTCAAAGCATCACAAATAACCACTATAATCTTTAAAAAGATTAACTTGGGGGCTTCCCTGGTGGCGTAGTGGTTGAGAGTCCGCCTGCCGATGCAGGGGACACGGGTTCGTGCCCCGGTCCGGGAGGATCCCATGTGCCGCGGAGCAGCTGGGCCTGTGAGCCATGGCTGCTGGGCCTGCGTGTCCGGAGCCTGTGCTCCGCAACGGGAAAGGCCACAACAGTGAGAGGCCCACGTACCCCAAAAAATTTAAAAAAATAAAAGAAAAAATAAATAAAAAGATTAACTTGGGAATTCCCTGGCAATCCAGTGGTTAGGACTCAGCGCTTTCACTGACGGGGCCCATGTTCAATCCCTGGTCGGGGAACTAAGATCCTGCATGCCGTGCGGTGCTGCCAAATTAAAAAAAATTTTTTGTTAATTAAAAAATATTTTTTAATTAAAATTTTTTCTGTTAATTAAAAAAATTATTTTTAATTAAAAAAATTTTAATTAAAAATTATTTTTAAATTAAAAAAATTAACTCATATTTCTCTAGTTTTGATACCCATAATAGTAAGAAAAGAAAAAAAATTAACTGGCATTATTTATCCTCAAACCAGAAAATATGGACCTGAAATTCATCAAGCCTTTTCCTCAAGAATAGAAGGCTCATTTTTTAATGAGCTGCATCTTTCTCTCCCTTCCTTTAAAGTCTTGCAAATAAGTTTTTAACTTAGCAGATGTTTTCCAGCTTACATTTTCAACAATGGAGATTTGTAGACATTTAAAAAACCTAACCTAAACTTAAAATTGGAGACAAAGCTGACCGTTTAAAGAAGCCTGTATGAACAAATATCTCACTTGCTAAAGATAAGTGTTCAATGATTTACACTTAATCCCCTAAATATCCTGGATCCAACTTTGCTCAGAGAGCCTTCAGTAGAAGATTAGCAGCAGGGCTTCCCTGGTGGCGTAGCAGTTAAGAATCCGCCCACCAATGCAGGGGACACGGGTTCAAGTCCTGGTCCGGGAAGACCCCATATACCGCGGAGCAACTAAGCCTCTGCACCACAACTACTGAGCCCACGTGCCACGACTACTGAAGCCTGAGTGCCCAAAGTCCATGCTCCACAACAAGAGAAGCCACTGCAATGAGAAGCCTGCGCACTGCAACGAAGACCCAATGCAGCCAAAAATAAATTATTTATTTATTTATTTATTTAAAAAAAAGAAGGGTTCTGAAATCAAGATGTCGTTTTTTAGATCAATGGTTCTCCATGTGGAATCCAGGGATCTCTGGTGGGTCGGCAAAGATTCTTCCAATCGTTCTGTGGGCTCTCTGGGATGCCCCCTGGTTCTTGAATGTTTCAGCTAAAGATTCCCTCTTCCAAAGTCTGCAGAAGCTCAAGGACCCACAGCTTCCAACAGTAGCCAAGAAGGAGAACCATTCTCTCTATCAGATTTTTCATTTCCCCTCCCATCCAAGAAAATACC
Source organism: Mesoplodon densirostris (assembly GCF_025265405.1). Classification (NCBI taxonomy): domain Eukaryota; kingdom Metazoa; phylum Chordata; class Mammalia; order Artiodactyla; family Ziphiidae; genus Mesoplodon; species Mesoplodon densirostris. Next base: position 29,075,799 of record NC_082668.1, read on the forward strand.
AAAAAAGATACCCCACATCCAAAGACAAAGTAGAAGCTGCTAATGTTGGACAGTCTCCTGCAGAGGTGGGGGGTGGCCAAGGACACTGGCAGCAGAAGTTCCTGGAAGTACTCCTTGGTGTGAGTCCTCCCAGAGTCCACCACCAGCCCCACCAAAGAGCCAGGTAGGCTCTAAATACATAAATTCTTAAAAAAAAAAAAAAAAGATTAGCAGCAGCTGTTATGTCTGACTGATACTTGGGTTACATTTCTGTCTTCTTGCAAAATAGGAAAGGAAAGATAAGCCTACATGGGGTCAGAATGCAGATAACTCTGAACTGAGATCACTTATATTGCACTGGGCAGGACTCTTCCAATTGCAAGTGACTGCAAACTCACCCACACAAGCTTTAACAGAAAGGATGTGTGGGTGCACATGATCGACAAGCCTTGGGCATGACTGGATGCAGGGGTTCAAATGAGATCATCAGAAGTCATTCTTTGTAGCCTTCTGTCTTCCTCAGCTCTGTTTTCCTCTGTGTTGGCTTTGCTCTCAACAGGCTCTTTCCACGTGGTGGACCTGCACAGCTCCAGGCACACAGCATAACGTAGCTCAGAATCCCGAAGGGGAGTTCTTACAAAGTCTTTGCTTTGAGTCTCACTGGCCAGGTTCGATTTAATTTCCCTCTTCCTGACCTGGTCACTGTGGCCTGTAGAATAAAATATTCTAAGTGGCTGAACCGAGCGTATCCCTGGAGTTAGGGATAGAATGAGCGAGACCTAAGCCACATGGTTTGAGAACGAGGAAGTGCTCACCTAAGGAAAGAGGGATACTGGAAAGTGGAATGGATTCCAAGCAGGAAAAAACACAGATGCCTGCCCCCCAGGTGCCAGTGCCACCCACTACAAAATTCAGAGAAAACTGGTAACTTGATTTGTGGCACAGCATGTAGCAAACAGCCCTGCTAACAAATGCGCAAACTAGCTACCAGCTCCATCATTACTAGGAAGACAAGCTGAGAGTGGAGTCTATTGCTAGCACCTTTGCTTTCTCAGGTCAGCATTGTCAATTTTGACTTTATGAAGCAAAATGTGATTTTTTTTCTTCCTTGGAATTTAGAATGCTTTTTATTTTTTATTTTTTTTTGAACTTGCTATTGGGAGGATTTAGGATTAGGTACAAACTATCCTGTTGATAAAAGTGAGTAGATCCTGGAATGGAATTATTGGGTAAAGTTAAGATTGTTGTACCATGAACTGTCTAAAAAATAGGGGCAATGAACTTGCTGATCTCCTAAGGGCAAGTCTTAGAGTGAGCTGCCAAATAATTGCATTCCTTTGAATGGCCAGGTCTCCCCATAACCATAACACCTAATATGGTCCTTTAATCTATTACCTCATTTTGAAAACCAGACTTTGAACTTCTGTAAATTTCTTAAACCAAAGCTTTGTAAAGCTCCTGCTTGTAACAGTAGGATTGTGTAGCAAGAAGAGGTTTAGATTTGGGGTCAAAATCTTTGAATTCAAACTTCCAGTGTCCTTTTTTTTTTTTGGTCTCATATGTGCTTTATTTTGTTTTTATTGAGATATAATTGACATAGAAGATTATGATAGTTTCAGGTGCACAACGTAATTATTTGATATTTGTATATATTGTGAAATGATCACCACAAGTCTAGTTAACATCCATCACCACACACAGTTACAAAGTTGTTGTTTTTTATTGTGGTGAGAACTTTTAAGGTCTACTCTCTTAGCACCTTTCAAATACACAATATGGTGTTATTATCTGTAGTCACTGTGCTGTCCATTACCTCCCCATCCAATGTGCTTCTTGTTAGTTGTGTGGCTTTATGCTCTGTGAGCCTGTTTCCTTTTCTCTCAAATACCTATAGGAATTCCTGCCCTATCTATCTCACCAGACTTTTGTGAGAAGCAAATATGAGCATGTTCAGGAAGCCAATATTTAAACTATCAAGTGTTCTACTTTATTGTAAGGTAGACACATGGAGTTATTCTATAATAACACTGCTGCTTACAGAGCCACTCAACTTCAAACACATTCCTAGACTCTCCCCCAAGTGGCAGCTATTCGTATTTGAATATTTTCATAAATGTGAATAGAAGTTCATTCATTGAAGGCTTAGTCTGCCTTCCTTTGAGAGAAACGAAATCTTATTTTTTCCTTTAATAGTTATGGCTTATTTAGTGGATTTTTATTCCTTTGTAATTAATCTATTTTTCCTTCAGATTATGGAAGTATTTCTTGAGACAATATTTGCTTCATCTTCAGATTATGGAAGTATTTCTTCAGACAGTATTTGTTTCATCTGTATGTCATTTCTGGCTTCCATTTTTTCCATCTTGGATCCCTTTTCACTTCTTTTCTTTATGTCCAACACTAAGGTTCACAGTTCCCACCTCAATCCTCCATTCACCGTCAAGCAGGAAATGGGAGACACACACACACACACACACACACACACACACACACACACACATGAGAAGAAGCATACAGGTCAAAAAACAGGAAGAAAGGAAAAAAATTCAGGGGACTCAGAGAAGGATGTGGACATTAGTCCAAGCATTTGAACTAGGAGAAAAATTGCCTTAAAAGATGGAATAAAATGAATTGAGGGGAGGAACAGAGGGTTCTGAGTCATTGCTTTAAAAACCTGGATCTCATTTTTATCGCTTGTTTCTTTGGCTGCCCAAGTGTTTGGGGGGGACTGTGCTCAGCTTAAGAGACATGGCTGTGTCACTTAGGGTCATTTAAGCAGTCTTTTGTACTTTTTTCGGAAGTGTCATTTTTGATCTTTGGAGTGTATTTTCAAAAAGTAACATGGATGAAACTCACAAATGTAATATGGTGCAAAAGAAGCCAGATACAAAATGTTCATACTGTATGATTCCATTTTTATAAACTAGGAAAACAGGCAAAATGATTCGATGATGTTACCCTATACATTGGGTAGGGTAGTGATGAGAAGAGGCACAGGTGTGTCTCTGGGTTTCCGGTAATGTTCTGTTTCTTGATCTGGGGACTGGTTACATGGGTATGATCAGTTTGTGAAAAATCATTGAACTGTATACTTACAATTTGTGCACTGTTTGGTATATATGTTATACTTTACTTTTTAAAAACATTTAAATCACATCAGGTGCTTTAGGTAAATGTCCAGCACAGAAGCCGTGAACTTATATTTTCTCGTAAAGACTGCAGCCGGCTGGAGTGAAGACGTATGAATGGTTCTTGACATTCAAGCCCTGCTCAGTTATTCGTTCAATTAACACATGTTTATTGAAGAATGGAGTCAGGGCTTCCCTGGTGGCGCAGTGGTTGGGAGTCCACCTGCCGATGCAGGGGACGCGGGTTCGTGCCCCGGTCCGGGAAGATCCCACACGCCGCGGAGCGGCTGCACCCGTGAGCCATGGCCGCTGAGCCTGCGCATCCGGAGCCTGTGCTCTGCAACGGGAGAGGCCACAGCAGTGAGAGGCCCGCGTACCGCAAAAAAAAAAAAAAAAGAATGGGGTCAGGCACTAAAGTCTAGTTAGAGGGGGGAGGAGATGGATGTCAATCAAATAATCACACAAATCAATTTATAAGAGACGGTGAGGAGGGAGGGATAACGCCGGCAAAGGCCTCTCTAAGACCGGAAGGGTGAGTAGCTGTTGGTAGATGAGAATATTAGAAAAGATTGATTGTCAGGTGGCGTTTAAATGTTAGGCTTAACTGGGCCACTAGAGGGCGACCACAGACAGGCATCTGCGGCAATTCCTAAACCCGTCCAGAACCGAGGCTGAAAAGTTCTCATAGCTTTTGCTCAACTTTAACTCTACAGTGTTAGGGGAACACAAAATATCTAACAGAAACTAACAATCAAGTGTCAATTTACATTTGTAAATGTTGCTGTGTAGTCTTGCTTAACAGTATAAGCAGATTCCTACCAAATGTCTAATGGCCTTAAAAAGAAAAAAAAAGTCGAAAACCAATGGTTAAAAGAATCTTTCTCAGCTTTTATGTATCCTGAAAGAGCTGCCCACAAGTCACAGATACGCTATTACTATTGCTTATTCATTAGTACCTTCCACACCCAAGTCCCTCACATCTGCTGTACCTCAGGCCCCTACAGAAAGTACTCCACTGTGGATCTGCTACATGATATTGCCTGTCTCTCACTGAGGCAGCTAATGAGCAAAAAGAAGTTTACCTGTTGCCTTCCGACACACAAAGGCAGAATAAGCAATCATTTGTCACATCCTATTAAATGATCAGTGCTGAAATCAGAACCAAGACACTTCCAGTGTATTAATGAGTAGGATTTCTTTAGCACCCAAGCATTCCAGTAAGCATTTAAGGCACAGCACTCCTTTCCTTTAAAACTAATTTCCAGGGCAATTAAAATCTTTTTAATTTTTTTTTAATGAAAGCAAATCTCTCCCGGCAACAGGTGAAGGCCTGTATGGTCCAGCCGTTGTCTGTCTCTGGGACTCCTTTCCTCCTTTCCTTACTGCTCTCCAGTCTCACTCCACTTGTTTCCATGAAGTCACCAAACATTCCGCATTTCCCATAACTTCATTTTTTCATTTGCGCTTTCCCTTGCCTGAGATGTCCTGCTCCGTCCTCTAACAAGAGGCTTTTTGTCCTTCAAGTTCCAGATGAATTGGCACTTCCTAGGAGAAGACTTCTGGAACCTTGCACTCCTGGCTGCCCTTCCCCACAGAACCCCAATCTTTAGCTGGGCCCTTTGATGCCCAGTATACTGGTCCGTATTTCCTAGCCAGTGCTGGCAGCTGGATGTGGCCATGTGTCTTGTTAATGGGTTGTAAGTGAAAATGTTGAGTGAGACTTCCTAGAAGCCTCCTTAAGGCAAAGCAAAGAAGCCCTTCTTATTTTCTTCTCTCCTACTGTCTAGAATGCAGAAGTAATAACTGCAGCTTCTGGAAACAGAATGGATGCTGAGATGGCAGTGAGGATGGGAAGCAGGGCAGACAGGGGCCTGGAAAGCTAATGGCGCTGTGGGGTGGGAAAGGGGCGTGCAGGGCCAGCCTCTAGGTATCTTTTTTTTTTATAGATGTCCTTTCTTTCTTTCTTTCTTTCTTTCTTTTTCTTTCTTTCTTCCTTCCTTTCTTTCTGCCTGCACTGGGTCACCGCTGCTGCACATGGGCCTTCTCCAGCTGCAGTGAAAGGGGGCCTCTCGTGGGCTCTAGGCACGCAGGCCTGAGCAGTTGTAGCACTCTGGCTCAGCAGTCGTGGCTCACGGGATCCAGAGCGCAGGCCCAGCAGTTGTGGCACATGGGTCCAGCCGCTCCACAGCATGTGGGACCCTCCTGGACCAGGGCTCGAACCTGCATCCCCCACATTGGCAGGCGGACTCTCAACCACTGCACCACCAGGGAAGTCCCCTAGCTATCTTTTATATGAGAGAGAAATAAACTCATTTGCACCACTGCTCCTTGTAGCTTTTACGATTACATAGCACCACACCTCAATACTAACATACCACCCCCACCCCCAGACACACCACCCTATTGTCTTCAGTGCCCTTTTACTACCTGAAGTAGCTCATTCGTTTGTGTTTACATGGGAGCAGGGACCTGGTCAGTCTTGTTCACTGCAGTAACCCCAGCACCTGGAGCAGTGTAGTGTTTCCATTCTTTTCCAGAAATTCTTGGAACATTGATATTTTTCTGAATTCTAAGAAAAACCCATTGAGAAATCAGGGGAAAATATTATAATTCTTCCTACAAGAAATAGAGTTTAATAATCTGCATGGAGATGTTACTGGTTTGAAGGAATCCACCAATATCAAAAACTAGTGATGCCGTGGCAGTAATGGAAAAATCTGGAAAGTTTCCAGCAATTGTGCTACTTCACTTGGCTGTAACAAAAGTGTTTTAGGTAAAGCCTTGAAAGGTGAAAGCATCAAAAACAACTAGCAGAGGAAGCATACACAGTGCAGATTCTGAACATGAGAAACATGAAAGCAATTAGCACAGATCCAGATGATGTAGCTGGAGCTAATCAGTATGATCTGCAAGCTGATGTCCTTCTGACAGTTTTTAGAATAAGAAAAATTATAATACTGTTTACATTTTCTCCAGTGAGAAATTCTCTTTTGCAACAAGAGTGGGGAAAAAAAAAACAACTTACAGGTCATTTTGGACTGCAAAACACTCTGGAACACACACACACACACAAAAAGATAATAATCAAGAGATTTTTTATTTTTATTTTTTTTTTTCTTTTTGCGGTATGTGGGCCTCTCACTGTTGTGGCCTCTCCCGTTGCGGAGCACAGGCTCCGGATGCGCAGGCCCAGAGGCCATGGCTCACGGGCCCAGCCGCTCCGCGGCATATGGGATCCTCCCAGACCGGGGCACGAACCCGTATCCCCTGCATCGGCAGGCAGACTCTTAACCACTTGCGCCACCAGGGAGGCCCTAATCAAGAGATTTTTTAAAGCCTTAAATCAGAAAAATGATTTTAGGCCCACTGAAGTTAGAATACTTATTTGCAAAGAGAAATATTATGAAATTGCGAGAGGGATATTAAATTGCTTGAAACTGGCTTGATTAGCAGTTGAAGCATTAAGTAACCATGGTGCAACTCTTCTAAGCAAAAACAGAATTCTGCTTAAAAAAAATTAGAATCAAATTGTTTAATTCAGAAAAAGAGATCTAATACCCCTCATTAAACATTTAAGCAATGTTAGTAGTTATATTAGGTGGACAGATTTTTGCTTTGGCAAACAAGAACAAAATCGCTCAATTAGCAAAATCATTACTGGAAAGACTTTTGTGAAGGAGAATATGCCTTATCAGAAGAAATGCAAAGAAGAGTATATATTTTTGTGGACTATCCATCATGAAGTCTGAAACTGGTCTAAAATCTGAATTAGCAAAAATAATATGAACTTCAAGGGCAAAAATCAAAATAAGAGAAAGACAATATTTTAATCATTTAAAAAAGGGAATTAATTTATAATAAACAAACATGTACCTTAACAACCAACTTGAAGACGCTTCTAGACATACTCTCAGCAATTCAACTGTCAACACAAAATGAAAGAACATTCGATATCTGGAATATTTGTCATAAAACAAAGACCAAGACAATCAGGGCAATTCATGCTTTATGTGTTTTTTAAATTTCATTTTAAGAATGATAATTTTTAACAGAAACAGTCTCACAGACAGCAAACAAACTTATGGTTACCAAAGGGGAAAGGTGATGGGGGATACAGACTACTATATACAAAATAGATAAACAACAAGGTCCTACTGTATAGCACAGGGAAGTATACTCAATATCTTTTATAAACCATAATGGAAAAGAATATGAAGAAGAATATATATACATGTATAACTGAATCACTTTGCTGTACACCACAAACTAACACAACATTGTAAATCAACTATACTTCAATTTAAAAGAAGAATGGGACTTCCCTGGTGGTCCAGTGGTTAAGAATCCTTCTGCCAATGCAGGGGACACAGGTTCAAGCCCTGGTCCGGGAAGATCCCACATGCCGCAGAGCAACTAAGCCCATGCGCCACAACTACTGAGCCTGCACTCTAGAGCCTGCAAGCCACAACTACCGAGCCCGTGCACCTAGAGCCCGTGCTCTGCAACAAGAGGAGCCACTGCAATGAGAAGCCCACGCACCGCAAGGAAGAGTAGCCCCCGCTCGCCACAACTAGAGAAAGTACACGGGCAGCAGTGAAGACCCAACACAGCCAAAAATAAATAAATAAATATAATTTTTTTTAATTAAAAGAAGAATGATAATTCTTAAAATTTAAATGTTTGTGGTATTATTTTTCAAATTCTAAAATCACTTTATTTGGCATTTGTTTTGTGGTTATATTCCCTTCTTTTAATGTTTTCTATTATCAAATATCTACATCAGGTAGAGATCATTTTTACATGTCACTAAAATTGTTGACTTAAAACAAATAGACTAGCCTTCCCTGGTGGCGCAGTGGTTGAGAATCTGCCTGCTAATGCAGGGGACACAGGTTTGAGCCCTGGTCTGGGAGGATCCCACATGCCGCGGAGCAACTAGGCCCGTGAGCCACAACTACTGAGCCTGCGCGTCTGGAGCCTATGCTCCACAACAAGAGAGGCCGCAATAGTGAGAGGCCCGCACACCGCAAAAAAAAAAACAAACAGACTGCAGTTATTCCTCCAGCAAAAATAGGTTTATTTGAAGTCAGCAAAGAATTGTAATTTGGGATCTGCAACCACGGTGCACATACTGGTCCCCAGCAAAAGTGGAGTGGAGAACTGTTTTAAAGAGGGGAAAAAGGGGGCTTCCCTGGTGGCGCAGTGGTTGAGAGTCCGCCTGCCGATGCAGGGCACATAGGTTCATGCCCCGGTCCGGGGAGATCCCACATGCCGCGGAGTGGCTAGGCCCCTGAGCCATGGCCGCGTCCGGAGCCTGTGCTCCGCGGGAGAGGCCACAACAGTGAGAGGCCCAAGTACCACAAAAAAAAAAAAAAAAAAAAAAAAAAAAAAGGAAAAGGAAGCTGGGGGGAAGGAGGGGGGAAGGAGGGGGGAAGGAGGGGGGAAGGGGGGAGGGGGGGAAGGAGGGGGGAAGGGGGGGGGAAGGAGGGGGGAAGGAGGGGGGAAGGAGGGGGGAAGGGGGGAAGGGGGGAAGGGGTGATATTAAACAAAGAGTTCATTGGAGGAATTGAGAGTTTGAAGTCTAGTGGCTTTTCATTGGCTGAGCTCTTGCCAGGAAAAAAGAGGAGTGGGCTCAGCTATGGCATGGCAACTGGTCTCTATTTTAATTGAGGTTTCTGTTTATTAATTTTTTTTACTAATCTTGCATCAATATATATGTCCATAATAATAAACCATGCATTTATTATTTCCTTTTTGTTTTTTGCAGAAAACTTCAGAAACTTTTAGTATAACCCTGTCACAGAAAAATGGTTCACTGTTTAGAGTCATTCATTATTTAAAAACATGTAAAGAAGGTATTATGGAAAAATACAGAATAATTTATGATTTTGATTCCCAAGAATTCCTGGGAATTCCAATTTCTTCTTCCAGAATCCTGAAGATTAGTATCTATCAGGAATTTGCAAACCCTAGTACAGTACCTGGCACAGAGTAGACACAGCATGCTATTTCAAAGGAATTAATGTTATTTTGTTCAATAGTCCCAGCAGTCCTGTGAGGTAGAATGTTGTCCATTTACACTCAAGAAATCCAGGGCCTTCTTTGAGGCTGGTGTGGGACAACACCCTTAAAATTCCTGAAAGCTCCATAGTTTACTGAGATGGCCTATGAGACATGCTCTTAAGATTCTTAGAAGTACTCCCAGGCCTGCCCTGAATTTCTCTGGCAAAGCATCTTATAGGCACACTCTGGATTTGATCTTAGTCCTGAAGCCATTTCTTGTTTAAGAATCTTTTAATGGGAGTGACTGGGGATGAAAGTTTTATTTCAGAACCCAGTGAATCTTAGTTTCTTTGTGTTTCCTTCCAATTCTGCCAAAAACGTGAATGATTTCTTCATTAGATCATCTCTCCCGTCTTGTATTTTATCATAGGCCACCAGGAAAAGCCAGCTGGCACTTTCTACATTCTGCTTGGACATCTCCCCCACCGACCCCATGAGTTAATTAAGCAGCCTTTGTATTTTTCACCTTCCTACAGGTGACAGTGTTGCCGCACTCTGTGCCACTACATTTAAAGGGTCCTCTGTTTTCCAGCCTCCATCGTCCTTCACCCCCTCACCAGAGTCTCCTCATGGCCTTTTCTTCTTCTTCCTGACACCCTGTCCCAAAGCCAGTGTCATATGGGTTAGGTGCTTGTTAGGACAGCATCCACTTCCAAGGAGCAAATTCTTTTTTTCTTCTTCTTTTTTTTTTTTTTTTTGGCTGTGCCATATGGCTTGTGGGATCTTAGTTCCCCAACCAGGGATCAAACCTGGGCCCCAGGCAGTGGAAGCACAGAGTCCTAACCACCAGACCACCAGGAAATTTCCCCAAGGACCAAATTCTGTTCAAGTTATCTGTTGCTGCACAGTAAACTTAGTGGCTTGAAACAACAACTTATTATTACTATATTTGAACAGGGCACAATAAGGGACAGCCCATTTCTATCAGGGAAAGTATTTTTCTTTTTCTTTTTTTTTTTTGCTGTACGCGGGCCTCTCACTGCTGTGGCCTCTCCCGTTGCGGAGCACAGTCTCCGGACGCACAGGCTTAGCAGCCATGGCTCACAGGCCCAGCCGCTCCACGGCATGTGGGATCTTCCAGGACCGGGGCACGAACCCGTGTCCCCTGCATCGGCAGGCGGACTCTCAACCACAGTGCCACCAGGGAAGCCCCATCCTGACTCTTTATTAAATTCTCCTCAGTTATTCTATTTGGGTCTTCTGTTTGCTGATGGAGATTGGTATAGATGGTCTATTTCTTATAAAAACTAATAGACTAAAACTTCCCCCTCTTTTCTTACCAGAATTGTCTATCAATGTATTTTTCCCATTTTCCTATCAGGTTTTTGGTCCTTGTCCTTCACTTTTTAGAGTTCCTTATGTATTAAGAATATTAGCTCATTATCTGTAATATATCTTACAAATATTTTCTCCCAATTTGTTAGCTGTTTAAGCCATGCAAAAACAATTTTTTAATGTTTTATATATTCAAATATATTTAAATGTATTCTTTCATTGCTTTCAGATTTTGAGTCTTTTCCTGCACCAAGGTTAAAGAATTCACTCCTGGGGCTTCCCTGGTGGCGCAGTGGTTGAGAGTCCGCCTGCTGATGCAGGGAACACAGGTTCGTGCCCCGGTCTGGGAGGATCCCACATGCCGTGGAGCGGCTGGGCCTGTGAGCCATGGCTGCTGAGCCTGCGTGTCCGGAGCCTGTGCTCCGCAACTGGAGAGGCCACCACAGTGAGAGGCCCACGTACCACAAAAAAAAAAAAAAAAAGAATTCACTCCTATTGTCTTCTAGTACTTGTATGATTTAGTATTCTATGTTTAGATCCCTGACCATTTTGAAATGAGTCTTGACTCTGGTGTGAGGTATGGGTTTAATTTTATCTTTCTCCAAACAGTCCCAGCACCATTTATTAAAAAGTCTGATCACTTCAAAATAGGTGTTTTTGTTTTGAATGGGTACACGCACACATATACACATGCACACACACACACACCAGAATCTAAAAAGTGATCAGACTTGGGAGATATGCAGTTCTCTAAAAATTTATGCCAGATGTGGAAAGGACCAGTTTCATTCAGATCAGCAAGTATTTACATATTACCTACTATTTGCAATAAAATAGAGGGAGATGAGCAAGCCATGGTCTCTACCCTCAGGAACAAAACCACCTGAAGGGGGCGATAAACACATATAAAAGACAGCAGTGAGACTTACATAGCATTTAATACAGTGTATCTGTTGGGTTAGCATCTCTCTGAGCCACAGAAATCTACAGCCCAAATACCCATGTGAAGTGCTTACATATATCTACGGTGACCCATGGTAGAAACGCATTCTGTTTGCTCGTGTATACACTGCATGCTGATTCCGTATTCTCCATGTATCCTGACCACCTCTAACATTGATCTTCATCCCCATAATGGTCTCTTTCATAGGAGAAGAATTAAGATGAGACCATTTATTCATTCTAAAGATACTTACTGAGTGCCTTCTATATGTGAGGAACTGCTCTTGGAGCTGAGATCATAGTAGAGAGCAAGAAAGACCACATCCCTCTTGTGATGATTGCATCCTAGAGGCAGAGGCAAAAAACAAACATTTAAGATAGAATGTCAAGTAGTGATAGGAACTATGAGGAAGAGTAAGGCAAGTCAAGGAGATGAAGAGCAAAGTACCATCTTAGATAGGATAGTGAGGGAAAGCCCACCTTGGGAGGAGAAAGCAACTGGGCAGAGTCTTGAATGACATGAATGGGGAAATCACATGAAGGTCCTTGGAGATGAGCCTTCTGGGCACATGGGAGCAACTGCAGAACTAGAGACATCATGGGGGCCAACACAGCCAGAGGAGAGAGCAAGGGAGAGACTAGGAGAAAAGGTTTGAGGTGGGCAGTGCCTAGATCAGGTAGGAACTCTAGGCAAAAAGGAGTTTGGATTTTGTTCCGTGAGACGGAATGCTTTTGGCAGAGGCATGACATGCATGATCTGATTTATGTGCTGAATTTGGCTGCTATGGGGAGACCAGATTGCAGTGAGAGTTGAAACGGGGGACTGGTTAGGAGTCATTGTGTTGTTCCTGTGACAGATGACAGGAGCATGAACCAGGGGACAGCTGTGAAGAGGAAAAGAAGTGGAGAAGTAGAGGAATGTGGGGAATTTTTTTGGAAGTGGAGCCAATAGGACTTGCTGATGGACTGAATTTGGGGGTGAAGGAAAGACAGGAGCCAAGGATGACTGTGATTTTGGACTTAACCCAGTGAATAACAGTACCATAGATGGAGAAGGGCAAAAATCTAGAGATCTACATTGGACACATTGTTTCAAGATACTTGATTACTCCCCATTAGTTTTTAACATCCCAGCATAAACTGCATGTTCCTTTTCTATTCTTCTGTAGTCTCCAGTTAGAATTGTTCCCATAAAGATGTTAAAGCTGGGTGTAAAAGAAGGGAGGGTAAATGACCATTTGATCATTTCTCAAGGTCTCAAGCATTATCCTTCTATAAAGAGAATTAAATCACTCTTACTGTTAATTTAATAAAAGCTGTTTGGATCTACTTGATTTCAATTGTAATCAAGCAGGAAAAAATTAATGGAAGTTAATCTCAGTTGTTTGCAATGTTATATATGGCCAAGAGCAGAGATGAACTTATAGCTTGCAACTGGCTCAGGCCCATGGGTGTTAGTTAACTGGGAGGCAGATGCTTTAAATGATAACCAAGCCCTGATGTGATCTCTGATTTGGAGTCTCTTAGTCATGGAACACTTTCTCAGCATCTGCTATAGGTAGGAGGCTGTGCTGAAGACAGTCACCATGTCAGATACTGTGGCCCATCTATTGTTATTCTTGGACATCTCTTTGTTCCCAGAGAGTTTCCCATGATTTCCAAGATACAATTAATCATTGCATTTTGTCTGTGGAACTGTGATGAGTCTCCAAGATCAAACACATCCCTTAATGAAACCATAAATGCGTTAAGGTACGTGAAGTACTTTGAGGGGTTAAACAGCTCATAGGAGTACTATTTAATGTTATCTTTACTTTAAAAGTAGCTCTTCAACAAAATAATACGCCAAACGTGGATTAAAAGAAAAAAAAGCTGTGAAGAGGGTATTCTTTATGAAGACCTTAAGTTTGCAGTCGATTCTTTCCTTGCTAAGTGAGAATCCTTGATATTTTGTGAATTCTGAAGAAGCACAGCCATTGCAGGCCCCAGCACTGAGTCTTAGTAGGTAAAGCAGAGCAGAATATCTGTATCTATTGTGAACCATAAATTATTTTGTTTTTTGTGGGAAAAGAACAGTGGCATGGGTCAAATATGAATGACTTACATCTTAAGCAACAAATGTGCAAATTTTTTCCCTAAAATTAAAAAATATTTTCTTATAAGAAATGTATTTTAATACAGAAAATTTAAAAAAAGAAAACAATCATAACCACTACTCAGAGATTACCACTGTTAATATTTTATTTATATGCTACAACTATATATGTGTGTGTATATATGTGCGTGTGTGTATATATGTTTGGAATATTGACTTCTATGAGTATATTCTTTTTTTAAAATAAATTTATTTATTTTTGGCTGCATTGGGTCTTCATTGCTGCACACGGGCTTTCTCTAGTTGTGGCAAGCAGGGGCTACTCTTCATTGTAGTGCGTGGGCTTCTCACTGCGGTGGCTTCTCGTTGTGGAGCATGGGCTCTAGGTGCGCAGGCTTCAGTAGTTGTGGCACATTGGCTCAGTAGTTGTGGCTCGTGGCTCTAGAGTGCAGGCTCAGTAGTTGTGGTGCATGGGCTTAGTTTCTCCACGGCATGTGAGATCTTCCTGGACCAGGGCTCAAACCTGTGTCCCCCACGTTGGCAGGAAGATTCTTAACTACTGCATCACCAGGGAAGTCCCTATGAGTATATTCTTTAAGAGAATATGATTTGAGGGGCTTCCCTGGTGGTCCAGTGGTTAAGAATACACACTTCCATTGCAGGGAGCACGAGTTCGATCCCTGGTCAGGGAACTAAGATCCTGCAAGCAGTGCTGTGCGGCCAAAAATAAATAAATTAAAATTAAAATTAAAGAAAAGAGAATATAGGGGCTTCCCTGGTGGCGCAGTGGTTGGGAATCTGCCTGCCAATGCAGGGGACATGGGTTCGAGCCCTGGTCTGGGAAGATCCCACATGCCCCAGAGCAACTGGGCCCGTGCACCACAGCCTGCACTCTAGAGCCCGTGCTCTGCAACAAGACAGGCCACCGCAACGAGAGGTCCGCGCACTGCAACAAAGAGTGGACCCCACTCACCGCAACTAGAGAAAGCCCGTGTGTAGCAAAGAAGACCCAATGCAGCGAAAAATAAATAAATAAAATAAATAAATTTATTTAAAAAAAGAGAATATGATTTGAAAGCTGAAAGATCAACTTCTAAAGAATTTAAAGTTATAGTGAAAATTTGCCTAGCATAGATGTAATAATAGTTATTTGCACTTTATAGAACATAGAACATATTCTGTGCATTATCTCTTTTATTACTACTAATAATACTGATTGTTATTAATATCATTAATAATTATTATTACTATTGTTGAAATACTGGTAACAGAGGAGAGAACACCTTGCTGGGAGACATAAGTACCAGTCCCAAGTTATGATTAGAAAAGGACAATGAGCTTTGTTAAGCCTCAGTTTCCTCAAGCGTGCAGTAAAAATCTTGGACTAGATGAAGTCTGAGGACTCTTCTAATTCTGAAATTCTGTCTAAGTCTGGTTTTGGAATATGGGCACTTACTAAGATGCATTTCCTGAGATGCCAAATTTTACTTTCCAATATTTTATCTAAAATACACCTGTTTTCAAGCAAAGAAAAATGGATCGCATTTTGAAGAATATTTGAATGCTTTGAAGATGGGGCCTATTTACAGAGACCAATTTGTTTCTCTGTATTATTTTAGCATGCAACTCTATTCCAGTACCGAAGCTTCCTAAGTATCTGAGGCTTCGAAAAGTGGGGGTGGAAGAAGCTTATTACCATGGAGATAGATGGGAGCAAATGGTCACATCATCAAAAGCAAACTAGAAATGTACAAAGCTTTTGTGATGCTGATCCTTTTTTTTTTTTTAAGTAAGAAGAAGAAGGAAAAAAGGCACAAATAAAAGGACAGATCTCTCTCATTAAATCCAACACTAATTTAGTAATCAGTGAAATAAAGGTTCCCTTGAAAGCCCGCTGCCAGAAAATACAGTACAACAAAGAAGCACAAAAGGTTGCTGGCTGCCAGGTGTAATTTCCAGGTACTCCAAGTGCATTTGGACTCCCTGTTCTCTTAGCTTTTCTTTACAGATTGGCTGTCTTCATGGTAGATGTGAACTATCTATTTAGTCACCCCAGTATGTTATCCAAATATTTAGGAGGAAAAAAATTGCAGGCAAATAACGTTTAATTTCATGATTCTCCAAAAGAAACTGTTCAAAATTAAGAGGTATGAGAAGCTAAGAAAGAGCTAATTTATTTTTCTGTTTATTACACATCACTTCGGATAACCTGGAAATAATTTTGACAGTGGCGTAAGAGTCAAAGTTGGGATAAGAGTCAAATTTACATAAAGTGGCTTGTATCAGAATAAAATCACTATTAACTCTATCTCCATCTGTATTGATAGATAAGTTTTCTCTTTTTTTAATAAATTTATTTATTTGTTTTTATTTTTGGCTATGTTGGGTCTTCGTTGCTGCGCGCAGGCTTTCTCTAGTTGTGGCGAGCGGGGGCTACTCTTCGTTGTGGTGCGCGGGCTTCTCATTGCGGTGGCTTCTCTTGTTGTGGAGCACGGGCTCTAGGCGTGTGGGGTTCAGTAGTTGTGGCACGCAGGCTCAGTAGTTGTGGCTCGCGGGCTCTAGAGCGCAGGCTCTGTAGTTGTGGCACACGGGCTCAGTAGTTGTGACACATGGGCTTAGTTGTTCTGCAGCATGTGGGATCTTCCCAGACCAGGGCTCGAAACTGTGTCCCCTGCATTGGCAGGCGGATTCTTTTTTTTTTTTTTTTTTT
Organism: Mesoplodon densirostris; assembly: GCF_025265405.1. Lineage (NCBI taxonomy): Eukaryota > Metazoa > Chordata > Mammalia > Artiodactyla > Ziphiidae > Mesoplodon > Mesoplodon densirostris. The sequence goes on from NC_082668.1 coordinate 29,091,991, forward strand.
TTTTTTTTTTTTGTGGTACGCGGGTCCCCGACCGCCATGGCCTCCCCTGTTGCAGAGCACAGGCTCCGGACGAGCAGGCTCAGCGGCCATGGCTCATGGGCCCAGCCGCTCCGCGGCACGTGGGATCCTCCCGGACCGGGGCACGAACCCATGTCCCCTGAATCGGCAGGCAGACTCCCAACCACTGCGCCACCAGGGAAGGCCGGCAGGCAGATTCTTAACCACTGAGCCACCAGGGAAGCCCAGATAGCTTTTCTCTTAACTCCATCTATTATTTCATTTTACTCTGGCAGAAGCTGCCAAAAACCTAAAGGCAGGAAACATTTACATTCAGTTCTTCATATATACTAAAAAAAAAGAAAGAAAATCATTTAAGAATAAATATATAAAAGTTAAAGAACTTGGTCAAGATTCTGCCTTGCACTTTCAGTCTATGAATTACAAATAGTAATTGCAGGGAATTCCCTGGAGGTCCAGTGGTCAGGACTTGGCGCTTTCACTGCCGGGGCCCAGGTTCAATCCCTGGCTGCGGAATTAAGGTCCCACAAGCCGTGCAGCAAGGCCAAAAAAAAGAAAGAAAGAAATAGTGATTGCATAATGTTGGGATGTTTTAGAGATTGAGGTAATATTTTTAAAGTGTTTTGCACTATTCAGAGGGAAAATGCACTTTACATTACATTTTATGATGTGATTTATGAGAAAAATGGTCTCTTCTTCCTTATCTTCCTCTTCCTTTTCCACTTCAGATTTTCCTTTTTTGCTTGCAGGATTAAGAGAGAAGACTATTTGCGATTATAAAGCATTAATTTCTTTAACTGATCTATAAATTCAATGCAAAGACAAATAAAGCATCAAGATGATTTTTTTGAATGTGACTAATACTAAAGTTCATCAAGAATGTTAATGGAGAATTAGAAAAATTCTGAAAATTAAGAATAATGGGAAAGTAATTAATACAACCATATATTAAAATATATGATAACATTATAATAATCAAAATATTCTAGAGAAGAAATAGATAGCTCAATATACTAGAATAGAAAGATCAGAAATAAATATAAATACATATGTGAATTTAATATATGAAAAGGTAGATGTGTCAAATTTGGGGTAGGTGAAAAGAAGGGAAGATGCATTAGTTAATAAATAGTGATAGGTAAACTGGCTAGGAATAAAAAGTAAAATAAAATAGGTCCTTTATCACACTCTTTATAACCCAAAAATTTCCAGAAGATTTAAAGACTGTAAATGTTAAAAAAATAAAATTATAATAGTCTTTGAAAGAGTTCAGAACTTTGATGAATTTCTTTGGTGAATAATATTGGCATATAAAAAGACTTTCTAAGTAAGACACATAATCCTAAAGTCTTAACAGGAAAAGAAAAATAAACCTGAACATATACAAACTGGAAAAAACTATTGCAATATAGTTGGCAAACAAAGAGATACAGTTATTAATATGCAACACTTTGTACAACTCAATGAGTAAAAGTAAATCAAATGGAAATTGGTCAAATATATTAAAATCATCTCTTTCACAATTAAATAATTACATATTAAAACAAGAGTATATCCATACAATGAAATATTTTTTATCAATAAAATGTAGCATAATTTATAATAGCCAAAAAGAGTAAACAACCCAAGTACTCATCAACAGATAAATGGATAAACAAAATGTGGTATATCCATACAACAGAATATTATTCAGCCATAAAGAAAAAAGAAGTACTGATAACTGCTACAACATGAATGAACCTTGAAAACATTATGCTAAGTGAAAGATGGCAGACACAAAAGAACATGCTGTATGACTCTAATTACATGAAATCCCCAGAATAGGCAAACCTGGAGAGATAAAATGTAGAATAATAATTGCCTAGGGCTAGGGGAGTGGAAGTTGGGGGAAAATGGGAGTGACTACTAATGGTTACAGAGTTTTTATTGAGGTCATGAAAATTGTGATCGTGATTACACATTTCTGTGAATATACTAAAACCATTGAACTGTGCACTTTAAATATGCGAATTGTCTGATATGTGACTTATACCTCAATAAAGCTGTTATTTTTTTAATCTTATTTTTAAAAATGAGGTATGTTGAATTTGTTCATCAGATTACAAAACTCAATAAATAATTAATATTGTTAATAGTACAGGACACAGGCATTCTTGTACTCAATTGGTGGAAGTACAAATTGGTACCCTTTTTTGAGGACAATTTAGTAGTATCTTTCAAAATTTAAATACACCACATCTTTTGATTCTGCAATTCAAACTCAAAAAAATTACTATACTGATATAGTTGCAAAAACTTGCCAAGTTGCATATAGAAGGAAATCGTGTGTAATAGGAAAATCTGAAAATCTGGAGGTACCCATTTAAGTAAGTATTGTACATACGGCCTTTAAAAAATATCATGGAGTTATATGGACTGATATGGAAATATCTCCAAGAAAACAATAGAAGTAACTATTATTTATTGAGCGCTAGCTATGTGCCAAATTCTCTTTTAAGTGCTCTACCTGCAATGACCCACCGAATCCTTTTTGAAATCCTATATTCGTAATATTATTATTACCTCCATTTTACAGATGACAACACTAGAAAAGCACAGGTGGGTTTAAGTAACTTGCCCAAGATTACAGAGCTCCACCGTGGTAGAAAAGAATTCAAACTTATTTGCATACAATTTTAAGGTAACTATCTATAGATCTGTCAATATGGATTTATAGTTAATTTCTCATTCTAGAAGCATACATAAGTAACTATTGAAGAGAGAAGGACTGAATAGCAAAGAGAAAGTTTTTGCTCTGTATTTTATATATTTTTGTATTGCTTAAATAATTTATCATGTGATATTTACTTTATTTCAATAAAGAGATTTTAAAGCCTCAAGCCCCCCAGATTTGTATTCTAATATCTAAAGATTCTGGGCTTTAGAAAGGGGGCTATTTCTGCTTTGAAAAAGTAATATGATTTGCCTACAACAAGCAGTAGGCTCTGTTACCTCCATTTTTTAAAAAAAATTTATTTATTTATTTATTTATTTTTGGCTGCGTTGCGTCCTCATTGTTGCATGCAGGCTTTCTTTTTTTTTTAGTTGTGGCAAGCGGGGGCTACTCTTCCTTGTAGTGTGTGGGCTTCTCATTGCGGTGGCTTCTCTTGTTGCAGAGCATGGTCTCTAGGCACGCGGGCTTCAGTAATTGTGGGGCACGGGCTCAGTAGTTGTGGCGCATGGGCTTAGTAGTTGTGGCACACGGGCTTAGTTGCTCCGCGGCATGTGGGATCTTCCTGGACCAGGGCTCGAACCCGTGTCTTCCCTGCACCAGGGAAGCCCCTGTAACCTCCATTTTTATCTCCATTTTTCAGATGAGGTAAAAGAAATCAGAAAGCTTAAGTGAATTGCCTAATATTACAGAGCAGTGAAATGACACTGTGGGATCTAAACCCAAATCTGAGTCCAAAGCCTATGCTCTTACAAATATATATACCCCAGCAAGAAATTGGATACAATGTAAATATCCATCACCAGATGAAATATTATACATCAGTTTAAAAAAATAACCCTGGTTTAAAAATAAAGCTTCTGGGATTTCCCTAGTGACACAGTGGTTAAGAATCCACCTGCCAATGCAGGGAACACGGGTTCGAGCCCTGGTCTGGGAAGATCCCACATGCTGCAGAGCAACTAAGCCCTTGTGCCACAACTACTGAGCTGCGCTGTGGAGCCCGCAGACCACAACTTCTGAAGCCCACATATCTAAAGCACATGCTCCACAACAAGTGAAGCCACCACAATGAGAAGCCAATGCACCGCAATGAAGAGTAGCCCCCGCTCACCACAACTAGAGAAAGCCTGCTCACAGCAACCAAGACCCAATGCAGCCATAAACAAACAAACAAACAAACAAACAAACAAATACATTTATTTTAAAAAATTTTAAAATAAAGCTTCTTTATGACCTTGAGATAAGAAAAGATTTCTTAAATAGGACACACAAAAAATTAACCATAAAGAGGAAAAAAACTAATAAATAGGGCTATATTAAAATCAAGAACTGCTGTTCATTAAAAGACATCCCTAGGAAAATGAAAAGGTAAACCACAGATAAATGAAATTATCAGCAATGCATTTATCCTACAAATCATTTCTTTAAAAAACACAACAAAATACAAAACAGACAAAATATTTGAACAGGAACTTCTCAAAGGAGGAATCCAGATGTACAATAAACACAGGAAAATGTATTAAAACTCACCAGTCAACAAGTAAATACAAATTAAAACAAGACACCCCTACCTATTACCAGAGCAACTAAAAAGAAAAGGACTGACAATGCCATGTATTGGTGAAAATATGGAGCAACTGGAACTCTCATACATGACTGTTAGGATTGTGCTGATTGTAAATTGGTACACCCACTTTAGAGAACTGTTTGGCAATATCTGTTAAAGCTGGACTCAGTGGGCTTCTCTGGTGGCACAGCAGGTAGGAATCCACCTGCCAATGCAGGAGACATGGGTTCAAGCCCTGGTCCGGGAAGATCCCACATGCCGCAGAGCAACTAAGCCCATGATCCACAGCTACTGAGCCTGCGCTCTAGACCCCGTGAGCCACAACGACTGAAGCCCACGTGCCTAGAGCCTGTGCTCCACAACAAGAGAAGCCACTGCAATGAATGAGAAGCCGACATACCGCAAGGAAGAGTAGCCCCCGCTCGTCGCAACTAGAGAAAGCCCACGCACAACAACAAAGACCCAATGCAGCCAAAAATAAATAAATAAAATAAATAAATTTATTTTTTTAAAAAAGCTGAACTCAGCAATTCTAATCCTATATACCCAACAAAAATGCATGCATCTAGTCACCAAAATACATGTTCATAGCAGCATTATTTATAATGGCCAAAATCTTCAAACAACTCAAATACCCATCAACAGTAAAACAGATAAATGAAATGTGGTGTATTCAAAAATAGATAAAGCAATGATACACAGTTTATTCATAAAGCAATGGCAAGATATGAACTATACCTACAAATACCAATATAGATGAATCCTACAAACGTAATGTTGAGCAAAAGAAGTCAGATACAGAAAAAGTACTCTGTTTTGATTACATTCCTAAAAAGTTTAAACAGAGATAAAACAAATCTATGTTGTTGGGGTGATTACTCTGGGGGAGGAACGTAGTGAACAGAAGTGTACACTTCTGGTTTTTGTTTTGTTGTTTTTTTAATTTTTTAATTGACGTATAGTTGATTTACAATGTTGTGTTAGTTTCTGTTGTACAACAAAGTGATTCAGTTATACATATATATATATATTCCTTTCCATATTCCTTCCCATTATGGTTTATCACAGGATATTGAATACAGTTCCTTGTGCTATACTGTAAGACTTTGTTGTTTATCCATTCTATATATAATAGTTTGCATCTGCTAATCCCAAACTCCCAATACATCTCTCCCCCACCCCACCTTTCCCTTGGCAACCACAAGTCTGTTCTTTATGTCTGTGAGTCTGTTTCTGGTTTATAGATAGGTTCATTTTTGTCATATTTTATATTCCACATATAAGTGATATCATTTGATACTTATCTTTCTCCTTCTGACTGACTTTTCTTAGTATGATAATTTCTAAGTCAATCCATGTTGCTGCAAATAGCATTATGTCATTCACAAAAGAGTATTTTGAGCGCTGTTAATGTTCTGTTCCTTGATCTAGCTTCTGGTTACACAGGTATTTTCACTTTGTGAAAATTCATCAAGTGGTATGTTTAAAATTTGTATACTTTTCTGTATATTATACTTCTATAAAAATTCACATGATAAAAATTAAAACAAATGAACCAAATTTATATGTAACAACATGGATAATAATAAAAACATAAAATTGAGAAATTGTAATGACATTAATTATATAATATATGTAGTAACAATAATATACATTTTACATAAGTTACATTCCTGTAAACTTTTTTTTGGCCATATCGCACAGCTTGCGGGATCTTAGTTCCCTGACCAGGGATTGAACCTAGGGCCACAGCAGTGAAAGTGCTGAGTCCTAACGACTGGCCCACCAGGGAACTCCCTCCTGTAAACTTTTAAAACATACTGAATAATATTGTATATTGGATAGGGACCCATATATATGGTAGCAGTATAAAAATCATAGAATGTATAGCATGATGACCATAATTAATAATACTGTATTGAATACTAGAAGTTTGCAAAGAAAGTATATTTCAGGTGCTCTCATCACACACCAAAAAATGGTAACTATGTGAAGAAATAATATGTTAATTAACCTGACTCTAGTAATCATTTTACTATGGATATATAAACATCAAATCATCATGTGGTACACCTTAAATATATACAATTGTTAATTTTTAAAACTTATAGAGGGCTTCCCTGGTGGCGCAGTGGTTGAGAATCTGCCTGCCAATGCAGGGAACATGGGTTCGAGCCCTGGTCCAGGAAGATCCCACATGCCACAGAGTAACTAAGCCCTTGTGCCACAACTACTGAGCCTGCACTCTAGAGCCCGTGAGCCACAATTACTGGGCCCACATGCCACAACTACTGAAGCCTGCATACCTAGAGCCCATGCTCCACAACAAGAGAAGCCACCACACTGAGAAGCCCACACACCACAATGAAGAGTAGCCCCCGCTTGCCGCAAGTAGAGAAAGCCCGCATGCAGCAATGAAGACACAACACAGCCAAAAATAAAATAAATAAATAATTTTTTAAATGGTGAGAAACACTGTTTAAAAGAAAAAGAAAAAGAAAAAACAAAACTTACAGACAGCAAAGAGTAAACATCAAGTGTGTGATCGTGGCTGCCTCTAAGAATGGAGGAAGGAGAATGGGACTGGGTTGAATCCATAATTTTTTCTTAATAAAATATCAAAGGCAAATATCACAAAATATTAATATTTGTTAACTCTGATAGTGGGTACACATAAATTTGTTATATTAATTCTTGTATTTTTCCCATATGTTTGAAGGTTTTAATTTTTCTGAAAAAAATAAATGATCTTTGCACCACACTAAACTGCCTCTTGATTGGTTACGAGAAGGCAAATTGACAAAAACCCCTAGAGAATGAGATAGTTTTGGGGGGAAAATGAGGGGAGTTAATGTTTAGTTAGTTTGTATTACTTATGGTCCCATGTCTCCATTACTCATTTGAACCATTTTGCCAAAGCCATAATCCAGTAAAACACAAACAGGACTTGTCTGACATTTTTAGATATGATAAATCAAAGGTCAACTCAGCATATTTGACTGAATGACTGACCTTCCTTCTTTTGGCCTCTTCCTTAAATGAAATAGCCAGTTTACAGATCTAATTTTCCTGTCTTAGGGTGTCTAAGACATGACCCTTCTTTTTCTTTCTAACTCAGCTGTGCATGGCTTGCTCATGCCCAGGCCCTAGTGCAGTCTAGCTTGAAACACTGTTGGTTCAATATTCATTAAATATTGGTTTGTTTCATCATGTCGCCTCACTTCCTTGAGCAAAAGCTTTCAATCTCTCCTAAGTCTTCCTTCCTTCTAGGTAAGATGTGGTGTCATACCCAGTCACAGAATTACCCCCATTTCCTTGCCAGGGGGATTCAAACCAGAGCAAAGCTCTGCTTCCTTAAACTCTCTTTCTCTCAAATCACCTAACACAAGACGAAATCCTATAATAAATCTGATCATCTTCTTACTGAGATGCCCCCTGCTTCCTCATGCTGTGCATTCTCCCTCACCACAACCAGTAATAAATCCGACTTCCTCAACTGCAGGAGCACGCCTGTTTGAGTGGAGGGCACTGATGCTTTAAATTAAGTGAAAGAAGCAAGTAACAAAAAGATATAAACTTCCTTTTAAATGTGGTTAATAAAAGTCAATACTAATTAAATTATTTAGGAATGCATTGCCACATAGGTAATAAAATTATAAAATAAAATCAAGGAAATGATTAGGACAAGCGTGGGCACAGTGTTAGTTCTTAGAGGGAAGGAAGAGATGGGATGAGCTGAGGCACAATCAAGAGGGCAGCACTGACTTCCCTGGCGGTCCAGTGGTTGAGTCCGTGCTTCCACTGCAGGGGGCACGGGTTCCCTCCCTGGTCGGGGAAGTTCCACGGGCTGCACCGGGTGGCCAAAAAGAAAAAAAAAAGAAAAAAGAAGAAGGGAGCACCAGTGAGAGATGTTGCTGCAGGAGAGCACAGGTGGAAACAGGCAAAACCCTGGAACTAATCTGAGAGCTGTGAGTGAGACCTCTGCCCCAGATGTGTCTGAGAAGAGGATTCAGCTTTATTCCGCTTGACAGGGAATGGATTCAAGAACATGTCTGGTGACAAAGCTTCAGTCTGGGCATGGCTTACCTTATTCAAGGATGAGTAAGGAGAATAAAACACAACAGCCTAGGAAAAACCTTTTGCAGAATAGGAGAAAGGAAGCAACATCTAGGAGCCTCCTGAGAAGAGCTTGCTCTGGGGATTGATCCACTGTAGACTACTGAAAACTTCAGGGAACTGATAGCCTTAGTAGGTCCCAAATGGACTTTTTAAAAGGCAAAGGTTATGAGTCATTAAAAAAGGGGAATAGCATAAGAACACATTAGGGTGAAATGAAAGTGCAACAGGATTTTTTTAAAGGAAGAATGATGTGATAAGAAAAGATTGGAAGGAAATTAAAACTGAATTCTAGAATTTTAAAAAAGAAAAACTATATTGGAGGTGCAGCAAAATTCATGCTATTGTGATGTAGAGGACAAGTTAAATAACTCCCAAAATACAGAGAAAAGGAGAGAGAAATGAAAAAGTTAAGATGACAGAAACAAAGGATAGAGAGCAAAGAAAAGAGTGAACTACTGATCCTTTAGAAGAACTCGGAATGGGAAGACACAATCGCCAGAGATATGATAGGAGAGTGATTCCTCACTGGAGGTTGGGGGTGAGGATGCATGACACAGCCTGGTGGGCACATGACCAGAACTGCCAGGGAAGGCGTTGGTGTACTTTTAAGTACGTATGTATGTATGTATTATATTGAGATATAGAAGATTTACAATATTATATTAGTTTCAGGCATACAACATAGTGATTCAGAGTTTTTATAGATGATACTCCATTTATAGTTATTATAAAATACTGACTATATTCCCTGTGCTGTACAATAAAATCCTTGTAGCTTATTTATTTTATATGTAGTAGTTTGTACCTCTTTTTTTCTTTTTTTAAGTGACAGATATCTTTTATTTTGTTCTTTTTTTTTATGTTGGGGGTGGGAGTTTATTAATTAATTTATTTATTTTTGCTGTGTTGGGTCTTCGTTTCTGTGTGAGGGCTTTCTCTAGTTGCGGCGAGCGGGGGCCACTCTTCATTGCAGTGCGCGGGCCTCTCACTATCGCGGCCTCTCTTGTTGCGGAGCACAGGCTCCAGACACGCAGGCTCAGTAGTTGTGGCTCACGGGCCTAGTTGCTTTGCGGCATGTGGGATCCTCTCAGACCAGGGCTGGAACCCGTGTCCCCTGCATTAGCAAGCAGATTCTCAACCACTGCGCCACCAGGGAAGCCCAGTTTGTACCTCTTAATCTCCTACCTCTATCATGCCCTCCCACTTTCCCTCTCCCCACTGGTAATCATTAGTTTGTTCTCTATATACGTCAGTCTGTTTCTTTTTTGTTATATTCACTACTTTGTTTTGTTCTTTAGATTCCACATATAAGTGATAAAATACAGCATTTATCTTCTCTGGCTGACTTATTTCACTAAACATGATACCCTCCAGGTAGGAGTGGTGTGCTTTTAAATTATAGTAATGAGTGACTGCTGGTCAGGCTGTGTTGTGTCCCTCAGTTGTGTCAGGGAAAAAAAAAAGAACCATTGTAAAATAGATCTAAGATAATACATGAATGAATGAATAAAGATGTTTAGACTAAAAGTGCTAAACCACATTCCATGTAAAATCAATCAAGAGATATCCACACTTAAGAAAAGGAAAGCCTCCTACGCTTGGTGGGAATGTAAATTGGTACAACCACTACAGAAAACAGTGTGGAGGTTCCTTAAAAAGCTAAAAATAGAGCTACCATATGATCCAGCAATCCCACTCCTGGGCATATATCTGGAAAACACAAAAACTCTAATTCAAAAAGATACATGCACTCCAATGTTCATAGCAGCACTCTTTACAATAGCAAAGATGTGGAAACAACCTAAGTGGTCACTAAAAGACGAACGGATAAAGATGTGGTATATATGTATGTATATATATACACACACACACAATGGAATATTACTCAGCTAAAAAAAGAATGAAATTTTGCTAATTGCAGCAACATGGATGGACCTAGAGAATATCATACTAAGTGAAGTAAGTCAGACAGAGAAAGACATAATATCTTTTATATGTGGAATCTAAATAATAATACAAATGAATCTATTTACAAAACAGAAACAGACTCACAGACGTAGAAAATAAACTTATGCTTACCAAAGGGGAAAGAGAGTGGGGGAGGGATAAATTAGGGGCATGGGATTAACATATACACTAATATATATAAAATAGATAAGCAATAAGGATTTACTGTATAACACAGGGAATAATATTCAATATCTTGTAATAACCTATAATGGAAAATAATCTGAAAATAGGTATGTGTATATATATATATATATATATATATATATATATATATATATATATATGAATCACTTTGCTGTAACCTGAAACTAACACAATATTGTAAATCAACTATACTTCAATTAAAAAAAAGAGAGAAATCCACACTTAGGCACATTTGGACAAAATTTTTGTACCAAACGATTAAGAGAAAAAAAATGCTACCATATCCATTTTCTTCCCTTAAAAAAAAGAAAAACTACCTAAAGCAAACAAATTAAAAAATCAGACTTCTCACAAGCTTTTCTTTTTCTGCCACGTGAAATTCCTATGACAATGAAGCAATGCTTTCAGAATGCTAAGGAATGAGGTTGAAATCCAATAGCACTTAGCTCTGTTGTCACTCAGGGAAAGGCAATACAAAGACTACAATTCGCAAGCACTCAGAAAGGGGGCCACCTATGTACCCTTTAACAAAACTCCCCAAGATGGACTAACAAACTTTTGGTAAGTTTGTTATTGGTAAGTCATGGAATGAAACGATTGGTGGTGAGTACTAAAATCAATTAAAATTGACATCCTTTTGACCAGCGGCAGCATAGTTTATTTTTTAACATCTCCATCCTCTATACGACAAAATTAGTTTTAGTAATAATAATTAAATAAAACAAATAATACTGGCCAAAAAGAAAATGTAGACAGTGAAAATAGTTTATTAAATTATACATATATAATTATACTAGTAAAAAAATTACATTACAAAGAAAGAGAAACATGGATTAGTATTTTTAAATTACAATGATGTGTGTTTTTGGTCAAAAAAGGAAAAAACTTGTACCTACATATTGGTCAGTCACAGTAATGAATTAAAACATTACAATTTAATGTCAGCCTGATGGCAAGTGTCTCAGGTTTGATTCTCCAAAGGAAAATAATCCTAATCCTGTATTTTTACTAAAAATCAGTAGATGGATAACTTAGATCCTTGGCTAGTTTGATTTGGTATTCTTTTATCTTGACCTCTAGTAAGAATACTGCAAGGCTTTTATAAAGGATATAACTTATACTACCAGAATCATAAAAGATACTAAAATAAACACATAAACAAAATTATGAATAATATATATATAATGAAGACAAAAAAACCCATTACAATTTAATAATAATTGCAAAAGACTAACAAGGTTAAAAACAAGAAGCAAGTTTTATTTTAAAGATAATATTAGAATTCAGTAAAACATTTCATGTATAAACTAACTTTTGCATTTGCCAATCAGAAATATTCACCTTGCAGTTTGCACTGTTTCACTCTTTTCTATTCTAAATACCAAAAGTTCAAATAGTCACAAAGAATGCTGGAAGTCAACCCATGTTCTGATTCTTTGTCTTTGCAATCACCGTAATACTTAGGTCAAATCTACTGCTTAAACACAGGCGTTTGTGGTACCACAGGGGTTGGAAACACAAACTCGGTCCCTAAAGTGAGTTGGAAAAATCCTGAACCGTTATAAAGTTACCTTTGAAATGAGCTTGTGTGTGCCCGTGTGTTGGAAGCCCAGTATATAACTGAGAATTCTTGTACTTGATGCCCATGTAGAATACAACGTTTACTAAAGGACAAGTCATAAAATGTGCTAAGTTGATGTCTATATGTGTCTTATTAAAATTCAGGAACCTCAGCAATTGTTTAGGATTTAGGCCAAAGATTTTTTTTCAGGGAGGAGTATTTTATCACTGGCTGTTGACATTTGCTGGAACATGGTGATAATAAAAAGCAGACAACTTTTAGTTGGTTTCATTATGCTCCCACTGCTCTGCCCTTGGGCAACCGCTGGTTTTAATAATTCTGGTAAATCTGGGGGTAAAACTGAATGCCAGGCCCTGGGTCTCTCTTTTCCAAATTATCCTCCAAAGAAAGGACTGTGGTTTAATCAGTTAGGATTATACTCTCACTCCATGTATCAGGAAGCCAGTACAGTGGTTTAAGCAAGTGAGGGGAATATTTTTTTCTCGTAATGGACAGTGCAGGACTGTAGAGTATCTCCGTGTTGCCATCAGTGATGCATGCTCCCTCTAGTTTTTTGTGTCAACATCCTTCATTTCTGTCTTTTTCCCTTAAGCTCAGAAAGTAGCTTCTAAACCTCAAGATCCTGCGCTGACATTCCCCTCAACGTGCAGCAGGAAAAGCATAGGCAAAATGCTCATAACAAGCAAAATCTGTCTTTTTTTTTTAATGAGGAAAACAGTAGCTTTCCTAGAAGCCTCATTCATCAGATTTCTGCTTACGTCTCATTGGCCAGAACTTGTTATCCTAATTGCAAGAAAGAGTTCAAAATAAAGTGTTTGGTTTTGTCTTTGTTTTTAGCTGGGCTTATTGCCATCCCAAATAAAACTGGGCTTTTTTTTGAGAGGGAAGAATGGATATCATTTAGGTAAACCCTCTGGAGATTAAGGGCTAGCTATTAAATTCTTTTGTTGCTGTAAAAGTACTGAAATAAACAAACTTGGGGGTATACTTGAATTTCCCAAAAGGAGAAACCTGTGGTTAAGAATCACTATAATTTTCATGCATAGTTCCAGTGCTATTACAGGAGAAAAATCCATGCTATGTTCTGAATGTTTACATCCCCTAAAGTTCATATGTTGAAATCCTAACCTCAAAGATGAAGATATTATGAGGTGGGGCCTTTGGGAGGTAATTAGGTCATGAGGGTGGAGCCTCCATGAGTGAGGGGATTAGTGGCCTTATAAAAGAGACCCAAGGGAGCTCCCTTGCCCCTTCCACCATGTGAGGACACAGGGAGAAGTTGCCTTCTATGAGGAAGTGGACCTAACCAGCCTCCAAATCTGAGGGTGCCAAGACCTTGGACTTCCCAGCCTCCAGAATGGTAAGAAACAAATTTCTGTTGTTTGAAACCTACTTACTCTGTGGCATTTTGTTATAATAATCTGAATGGACCATCCATATAAACAAACCATTTTTTGAAAGATGCTTAATTCTGTTGTAGTAGAAACTAGAATTGCTCTGGGTCACAATACTTCATGTTTCTACTTTAAAAAAAAATTTAATATACTTTGTATTTTAGTATTTTTCCCCTTGTTACTTTCCTTTTCTGTGACCAAGAAAAAATAAAACAGTATATTACCTTATTCAATCACCATGAGTATAAGTTCTAAAGACTATTAAATCCAGAAGCAGGCCGCTGCAAAGGTAAATACTGACACCTCTTTTTCTGTCCACCTGTCTTTCAAGTTCTTGAATTTGCCTAGAATTAAAAGCAGCTGAGGCCCTGGTAGCACTATTTATTACTTGCCATTCACTTATGAGTCATTGGTCCCACCTGCAAAGCAACTTGTGGGAGGAAGGAGAGAAGCAATGGTCATTCTTTGGATGGTGTTTTTAATGCTAGAGCTCCCTAACATTGAGGAAGTTCTTCATTTCATCCAGTCTAGGGCTTTCCCTTTCAGTATTAGGCCCTTATTTTCTTGTTTTGCCCTTGTTTTCTTGTTGTGAAGTGAAGAACATATTTTTTGGTGAAAACTTGCATGATCAGATATCTGTTTCCTTAATGTCTCCCACCTCGGAAAATGGCATGAAGGATGAACTCAGGAAGAAGGATGAACTCAGGAGAAAGGATGCTAGAAGAAAAGTCTCACATGCTGCAGCAATAGAGACTGAAAGAAGTTTCTGATCATAAAGACTTCCACATTTCTAGAGGGGGAGTAGGTGGGGTCAAAAAGTCTCCACTGCCAAGCTCAAGAAACCACCACTTGTTGGAGACAAATTTGTGGAGCTGAGAATGGTCTCTCTTAAAAAGACCCTTCTTAAAAACTCTGGGTGATCTACAGATTCAATGCAATCCCTCTCAAACTACCACAGGCATTTTTCACAAAACTAGAACAAAAAATTTCACAATTTGTATGGAAACACAAAAGACCCCGAATAGCCAAAGCAATCTTGAGAAAGAAAAACGGAGCTGGAGGAATCAGGCCCTCTGACTCTATACTACAAAGCTACAGTAATCAAGATAGTATGGTACTGGAACCAAAAACAGAAATATAGATCAATGGAACAGGATAGAAAGCCCAGAGATAAACTCACACACATATGGTCACCTTATCTTTGATAAAGGAGGCAAGAATATATCATGGAGAAAAGACAGCCTCTTCAATAAGTGGTACTGGGAAAACTGGACAGCTACATGTAAAAGAATGAAATTAAAACACTGTCTAACACCATACACAAAAATAAATTCAAAATGGATTAAAGACCTAAATGTAAGGCTAGACACTATAAAACTCTTAGAGGAAAACATGGGCAGAACACTCTATGACATGAATCACAGCAAGATCCTTTTTGACCCACCTCCTAGAGAAATGGAAATAAAAACAAAAATAAACAAATGAGACCTAATGAAACAAAAGCTTTTGCAGAGCAAAGGAAACCATAAACAAGATGAAAAGACAACCCTCAGAATGGGAGAAAATGTTTGCAAATGAAGCAACTGACAAAGGATTAACCTCCAAAATATACAAGCAGCTCATGCAGCTCAATATCAAAAAAACAAACAACCCAATCCAAAAATGGGCAGAAGACCTAAACAGACATTTCTCCCAAGAATATATAGAGATTGACAACAAACACATGAAAGGATGCTCAACATCACTAATTATTAGAGAAATGCAAATCAAAACTACAAAGAGGTATCACCTCACACCAGTCAGAATGGCTATCATCAAAAAATCTACAAACAATAAATGCTGGAGAGGGTGTGGAGAAAAGGGAACCCTCTTGCACTGTTGGTAGGAATGTAAATTGATACAGCCACTATGGAGAAAAGTATGGAGGTTCTTTAAAAAACTAAAAATAGAACTACCATACAACCCAGCAATCCCACTACTACTGGGCATATATCCTGAGAAAACCATAATTCAAAAAGAGTCATGTACCACAATGTTCATTGCAGCTCTATTTACAATAGCCAGGACATGGAGGCAACCTAAGTGTCCATTGACAGATGAATGGATAAAGAAGATGTGGCACATATATACAATGGAATATTACTCAGCCATAAAACGAAATGAAAAAAAGGCTCTGGGTAAGGGTCCCCATTTTGCTTTTATGTGGAATTTAACACTAGATAGATATACATATACAATACGCATACATATGCACATACATATAAGATATACATGGATACATAGATATACATATATACATATATATATAAGATATACATATATTGATACAGAATAGATATAGATATAAATATCATGTACATATATGTATAAGATATACACACGTACATATACAGATATAGATGTAGATATATAGATATAGCAGACTATGATTACTCCAGTAAAGAGCTGGCTTTGAACACCCAGGCCTCCACTCCAGCTGATGTTCTAAAAGCTTGAGCACATCACATAGCATAGCCATCTTCACAACTATATTCTAAAACACCCCTCTCATCAGATTCTTCCCAGGATAAGAACCAACAGTGACAAAGCATGGTGCTTCATTGCTACCTCATTATACAGTGAATACCATGGGACCATTTGAAAGAATGAGGTAGATCTTTAGGACTAACAGAGAAAGACTGGTACAGATATGGAGAATTGTGTTGTGAAGTGAGCAAAGGAAGTTGCAAACTTCTTCCTTGAACAGAGGAGACTTTGTTGTTTTTTTTTGTGGGGGAGAGGTGATTAGAGTATGCACAGAAAAAATTCTAAGGGAATCTACATCAAAACGTTACCTTTTTTTTCCTTTTGAAGAGGTCATGGGGAAACATTCTATTTTTTCTATGTTACATGCTTCTCCAATGTCTTACGTTTTTATTCAAAAAATATATGACCTTTGAAATGAGAAGAAAACTAGATGTGAATATATATGCATACATATATTCGTATTTTATGTGTAACATGTTTTCTAAAACTCACTTCCTTACAAGATCTGGCTTTGCCTCCATACCACCCCCAGACCTTCAGCTTCAATCAGCCCCTTCCATGCCATGTTCATTTTCCCCTCCACACGTTTACTCCTGTTATTCCTTCTGCCTGGAATGCCCTCCCCTGAGCCCTTAATTATTCCAAATTCTACTCACCTGACCTTCAAGGATGGCCCAGATTAAATTCAAGGGTTTCCTTGAAACTCTTCCCCCAGCTCTCAGTTCATTCAGACTTCTTTCCCCAACTTTTATAGTGCCTTTCAAACTTCAGTGTGTTTAAAAATCCGCTGGAGAGGGACTTCCCTGGTGGCACATTGGATAAGACTCCGTGCTCCCAATGCAGCGGGCCTGGGTTCAATCCCTGGTCAGGGAATTTGATCCCACATGCATGCTGCAACAAAGGAGCTGGCAAGCTGAAACTAAGGAGCCCTCGTGCCACAACTAAGACCTGGTGCAACCAAATAGATAAATAAATATTAAAAAAAAAGTTATTAAAAAAAATCCGCTGGAGAGATTGTCAACCTGCTGTTTCCCCACCCCCAGAGATTCCAAGTCAGTGGGACCATGGTAGGGCCCCAAAGTCTGCATTTCTAATGATACTCCCAAGTGATGTTGATGTTACAGGTTGTGGACCACATTTATAGAGACACTAGACTAGAACCCAACAACTTAGGACTCATTATATCTGTTGCCCCATTTATTTTATAAAGCATGTATCTTTTTCTATAGATTGTCAGTTCTCTGTAATAGTGGGCACCTTGTGTTACTCTCTTCTGTGTCTTTTGCAGCTTAAGAGCCAAGAGCTGTTCATAGGATACATGTTAACTGAGGCTTGGAGGTCTGCAGGTTTTCTCAGTAATTTAGTCAGGGGTAGAGATTATGTAATAATCTGCACTATTACCAGGTCCAGAAAATTTTCTGATCCTGGTTCTGAACCTGAATGCATCTGGAATCCATGCATGTGACCATGTGAATTTACATAGGTTAAGGGACAACAGACATGCCATCCTCAAGAGGACAGTTTCTTTTTTTTTTTGTGGTACGTGGGCCTCTCACTGTTGTGGCCTCTCCTGTTGTGGGGCACAGGCTCCGGACGCGCAGGCTCAGCGGCCATGGCTCACGGGCCCAGCTGCTCTGTGGCATGTGGGATCTTCCCAGACTGGGGCACGAACCCGTGTCCCCTGCATCGGCAGGCGGACTCTCAACCACTGTGCCACCAAGGAAGCCCAAGAGGACAGTTTCTTTATGGAGCCTCAGATTCTCTGAAAATACAACTTTATAGTATGACTTTCTTTCTTTAATTTCCAAACTGTTCTTAATTAGTGGAATCCCAAGGCTGGCTGATGCAACTTGAATATAATAGAGCAGTCTGAATTTAGGTGGCTATAACTAAGTGTGACAAATGCAAGTGTGCAATTGACTTCTAGCCTAAGTTTTTAACATGAGTGATGGGCTTGGTCAGCCCACTCTTTGAATGCCTCATGCCACTCAGTGCAAGTCAAGGGACACTCACCTGGCCCCATATAGGCCAGCCTTGGTGGCCATCTCTGCAGAACAGCCCAAGCAACAGAATACACACCCAATCCGTGCTGCTACTCTGCATCTGCCAAGGTCCACCCTTCTTTCTCCAACCAGTAGAGAAAGTCCCCAGTTTTCATGGGGACCAAAGACGATTGGAACAATCCTACTTACCCATCTCTGTCCCGGTATGTCTGGAATGCTGAGAATCTCTAATCCTTGACTCCCCTCTTTGGCTATACACCCTATGCTCTTTCCCACTGGGTCTTGATGAGACAGGAGGCATCATTGAAGCTTGTGTGTGTTTATTTGTGCCTTGTGAATCTATGTTACTGCATAAAGATCCACTCATTAGGGGAATAAGAATGTGCTTTTAGTTCTACCCCTGAAACTGGAAAATTAGTCTTTAATCTCATAGGAAAGGAGCACAGGCCTCTATACTGATATGGGAAAATATGGGATGTTGGTAATTCCCAAAGATAATAGTCATGGGAACCTCTACGGCAACAAACTTTGTTTGAAAAATTAAAAATAGGCAGGCACTCAGGTCATAGACATTGTTCTCAGCACTGCGGATATAATGATATACAAAACCAGCCATAGTTATTGCTTATAGAGCTTATGATTATTCTCATGACATTTACAGTCTCATGAGGAGGTAATTATACATAACGTAAGCCATTCAAATAAATGTAAAAGTTTAATTACAGTAAGTGCCGCGAAGGAGTAGTATATGTTGTTATAAATGCATGAAATAGAAGTTGTCAGGACTTCCCTGGTGGTCCAGTGGGTAAGACTCCACGCTCCCAATGCAGGGGGCCCAGGTCTGGTCCCTGGTCGGGAACTAGATCCCACATGCATGCCGCAACTAAGAGTTTGCATGTTGCAACTAAGAAGCCCACATGCCACAACTAAAAAGGTCCCGCATGCCTCAACGATGATGCCGCGTGCTGCAACTAAGACCCGGCGCAGCCAAAATAAATAAATTAATAAACGTTAAAAAAAAAGTTGTCGACCTAGAAAGGGTAGTAAGGGAAGACTTTCCTGAAGACCTGACTACTGAGCCGAGAGTTGAAGGATGAATGGAGAGTAAGAGGCAAAAAGTATCCTGGGCATAAAGATGTACAAAGAACCTGTGGCAGGGATGAGCAGGACATAATCACTGGAAAAGATCCCAGTGGCTGGATCAAGTAGCTGAAAGAAGCATGATGCCAGATGTTGCCAGAGAGGAAGAAAGGTCCACACCATGCTGAGTCTCCTAGATAATATCAAGAATTCTTACGGGTAATAGGAAGCCACTGAGGTGTTTAGATTTCTGTTTTGAAGGAGTTGCTCTGGCTGCTGTAGGGAGAATGAACTGGGAGGCTGATAAAGCTGGCTAATTATAATACGGCAGTTTGAATCCAGGTGGCCATCCTAAGTTTGAAATGTAAGTGCATGACAGACTTAAAAGGAATAATGGGACAAGTGATTTTTCTGGAGAAGTAGACCCCTGGAAGATGAGCAGAAGCGGCAAGCTAAAGGGGGAGTTGCTTGGGGTGTCATTCTGCTTTATTCTCACTGAGGGCTGCTGTTTTCAATGACAAGTTTCCCAAAACCCAAACGGCCACAAACCAGTAAGAGGAAGTGAGGGAAAATCACCTTGGAATCAAAAAGAAAAAGACAAAGATGTTTCCTCATTTTGAAAACCGGAGTCCAGAGCAGGAGGGGTCCACACCAAGTTTTTGCGAAGGTCATTTTGCAGTATGGCTTTGCTGTCAGTATCTCTAAAGACGGTCCCCAGAAATAAAGGGGCCAAGAAGGGGCTTTTCTAGAACCATTAGCAGGCCCCCTCCCACACAGCTCCATTAGCGGGCCTTATTAAACCAACTCAGACAAAGAGCAAAGATGCCCTAGTTAATGGAGAGTCTCCGATAATTGCTCTGCTCAGCCGCTTCTTTTAGGGTCTGAATGGCCTTTAAATAATGTTTCTCTTGCGGTGGTCGCAGACAATGACCTAACAATCTGCTTTAAGCGGTGCCAATCCCATTAGCTGAAGAATAGCAAACTCTGTGTGCCCATGAGTGAGTGAGTGTGTATGTGTGAGTGTGTGTGTTGAGGAGCTCAGCTTATGGTGGAGATCAGATTTACATGTTGCTTTCTTCCTCTTTTCCTCCCTTCCTTTATAAACCCATCCCTCCCAGGAATCAAAGGTATCACTGTGTTTACTGGGTCATCTACTGGGTGAAAATCTATTCCTGAAAATGGCAAGGGACCCCCTCAAATGGTTGCAGAAGATGCCTCTCATTCTTATTTACTAAGCACTTTTCTGTAGGATGTGATTTTCAACTTATCTCTGCCCTGTAAAAACTTCAAGTCCTGAACCACAATCATGCAAAGAATATAGTCACCCCAATACATGTCTACTGTTCAAAGCTGAAAAGCTTTATAAATGTGGAAGAAAAAGAGTAGAAGACAAAACTAATAGGAGGGAACGTTGAGATCTTTGGAATATTTTCCCCTGTGGCCCCCTCTCCTGATGCTTGCAACTCTTTTTTGTTTTTTTAAAAAAAAAATTATTTATTTATTCATTTATTTAATTTTTGGCTGCATTGGGTCTTCGCTGCTGCACATGGGCTTTCTCTAGTTGCAGTGAGTGGGGGCTACTCTTTGTTGCGGAGCGCAGACTTCTCATTGTGGTGGCTTCTCTTGTTGCAGAGCACAGGCTCTAGGCGCGCGGGCTTCAGTAGTTGTGGCACAAGGGCTTCAGTAGTTGTGGCTTGCAGGCTCTAGAGCGCAGGCTCAGTAGTTGTGGCGCACGGGCTTACTTGCTCTGCAGCATGTGGGATCTTCCTGGACCAGGGCTCGAACCCGTGTCCCCTGCATTGGCAGGCGGATTCTTAACCACTGCGCCACCAGGGAAGCCCTGCAACTCTTTTTTCTAACAATGTTGACAAAAAATTAATCAGTCGATCTAAGAAAGAAATGGAAAATTTTATTCAAGCCAAATTTAAGGATTATAACCCAAGAAGAGCATCTCAGAAATCTCCGAGAACTGTTCCCCCCGTTAGAAGTAAAGGCACAGTAAGGTTTTTGAGACAGAGGGCTGTACATCAAAAGGCGTATTATTGACAGTTCACATAATCTAGATTTAAGCATCATCGTGGGGTGTCATGTGACCACTTACAAGATCAGGAAGGAATGTTCTCTTTAAGGAGTTGTCTTGTTTATTCTGGGAGAATGTTGCTCTTTATGGTTGAGCAGGTATTCCTGCCCATGGGGGAGGTTTGGTCGATGCATGATGCGGATACACAATGCACAGTGGGGGGGGGGCCAAAATGCAGAGAAGAATTTTTTTTGTTTAAATTTTTCTTGTCTTGCCATAAAATATGAATTTTATTTCACAACTATGTAGTTATATTTAAAAACAAATTATGTCCTGGGCAGAGCATGTGGGAAAAGGGCAAGGTTAATTTGGGAAGGGTCAAATGCTCCAACATGAAAGTGTGAAGACGTTCAGTCATGAGCAACTTTGTAATAAAAATGTGTAAAACAACATTCAGATACACAAAAGTGAGTCAACTCTGGCTGGAACCTGCTCTTTGCCTACAGAACTTTTTCAGAGGTTCCAGAATGGTCTAATTCAAGTTTTTGAACAGAGTGTGAAAACAGGCCAGCATAACAAAGTGGGATGACTCCAGTTACACAAATACATGGGAGTGAGTTATGCGCAGCTCAGCGAGTCTCACAAAGCATCCCCAGCACACACACACACACACACACACACACACACACACACACACACACACACCCTGTTTGACAACTTCTGGAAAGAACAATTACACTGCAGCCAACAGGATAAAAGCTATTTTCTGATTCTGGGTTCTAGAAAGACACCATAGGCCAGGAAATATTCTGCTTGGAAAAAGTAAGAGGATGTTCCATTCCATTCTCATTCATTTTAACATCTACCTTTCATTTTAGTGACTGTGAACAGCTTATGTATAGGGTTCCTTCTGAATAATTTAATTTCTGATGTTATTTAGTTTCAAAAGCATGAATTTACAAAGTGATATCTATCTGAGAGATGTTGGTTTCTAGTACATGCACCATTAACAATTTACCTGTTGGGTAATGGCTTCATTTGCATTATAATTCGTTAAAATGTGTGAAATGAGGACTCCTCCTGCAGGAACTGAAGAAAGTGTTTTGGGCCTTGGGGCTCTTTTGTATCAGTGATTCCCATTCTGGTGAAAAGGACTCTATAGTGTGAAAGTTCATTTGGGTGTGTGGGGAAGGAGAGAGAACTTTTAGAACAGATAAGAAAGGAAAAGGGGATCCAGCTCTTAGGGATAGGCTTGAACCTTGGGTTAGAGTTTTTCTTTAAAAAAAACAAGCTTGGGCTTCCCTGTTGGCGCAGTGGTTAAGAATCCGCCTGCTCTCAACACAACTAAAGAAAGCCTGGGCGCGGCAACGAAGACCCAACGCAGCCAAACATAAATAAATAAATTTATCAAACAAACAAAAAACAACCTTAAAAATTACTCTTAAAACCAAATTGAACTCTGGAATTCAATAGTCTTTGACATTACAAATATAAATTTTTCATTAGATCTTACTATGGACTATCATGGCGTTTGGTGCTGTGAGTTATAACGAGTATAATAAACATAATCCATCATCCTAGACTTTGTGGCTAGGTCATAATTCAGTGGTCCTGATACCCAATCCAGTGCCTTTTCTAGTATAGCAAAGCCTCTTTTATGACATGATTACTTTATCATAATTGCATAAGTACTAAAGATGGAATATTGCATTATAAGGGTTGATCCCCAGTAGAACTACCAAGTACTACCCTTAGATCTGGGCAACTGGGCTGCTGACCTGGGCTCTGTGCTTTAGGTCCTCCTCTGGCTACATCTCTTTCTGGACAAGAAGGTGACTACTTAGAGCCTCCTCCTTCTAGACCAGGTTCCTGGGGCATCAGAATTCCCTGTACCAAAGCCAAGAGTCTATCTCTAGAGCTGCACAGGCTTTTTCCCCAGGGCTCCCTGGGTGCTAATCCAGCTGCCAGGGTGTTCTCAAAAGCCTGAGGAGTAACTATGGCTGGGAAAGCTGTAAATAAAGTTAGGCATGGCAGCCGAGGTGTCTGCATGCACATATTTGGAGCTTTGTGATGCAGGACAGGGTCTGGGCTGGAAAACTGAAGGCATCCATTTGTTTTCTTGCCCTGGCTCTTGTAAATATCCGGATATACCTGCTCAGCTCCCCGGTTCTGGTGAAATGAACTTTGTATGTATGTATATGTGTGTGTAATTTTTTTCCCCACTACTCTGTAATGTAATATCTTCACGTTTAGCTCCATGAAATTACAGCTCACTTATTGGGGGCCTTATATTGCCAAACACTAATACAAACTTTTACTGTGAATTAACTTATTCAAAACTCTTTGAGGTAGATAATATTATTACTATTATTACATTATTATTATTGTCACCATCCCCATTTTACCTATGGGGAAACTGAGGCACAGAGAAGTAAAATAATTTTGTGAAGACCTGAGAATGAATAAGTGCCAGAGCCAGGATTCTAATTACAAGACAATGCAGCTTCTATTCAGTCTCCTTTGCTTTTCTACCACAATTCTACTTATCCTTCAAGGTAGGCTCAAGCCCTTGGTTTTTTGTAGAGGCCTGTCTGAGTGGCTCCATCCTCCCTCTAATCTTCTGAACTTCTGGAATTTCTTTTGCCTTTATCACTTGTTGGGTATTTACTGTTTTGGACCGCTGGACATCTTTCCATCTAGAGGTGAAAGATGACTCGACTCTTGACTGACAGTTAGTTGAGTAGGCAGGTGACTTGTTTCCCAGAGCAAGCATGGTGGACTCTGTGATGGGCTTCCCAGATCCCCTATCAAAAAAGGACTCATTGCCCCAGCTGCTGGAAGTGGTGTCGGTAGATTGCCTTCAGTGGTCAAACCCTCCCAGGACTGTATCAACTGCAGAGGGCCACCTTGCCTAAGACCGTGCTCCCTCTCAGAGTAGCCCACATCCACTGACTGATGGATGTGGACATGGAAAGACCTGGCCGTCTTGGTCAGTGGTGTGCTGGAGCCAGCTTCTGCTGGCTCTTGAGACCTGACTGTGCACATCTTCAACCCCATGTTCAGTGACATGACATCCAGAACTTGAAATTAGGCATCGTGTGGTGTTTACACCATGGAAATTGGCAGACAGTAACAAATCAGCGCTTTTGTTTTTTCAGGGTCAATTTGCCAGCACACCACTTGTTCTTGCCCCGATTCAGGACTATTCTAAAGCCTCTGACAGGCCCCTCTGTCTCAGGGGTCTTCATGGGGGTGGCAAGGCTGCTGTTGGGCCTTACAACTCTACCTTTCCCTCTGTCCAGTTTGGCTCTCACCCCTCCCATACACATGTGCTGATCCCACGGGCACTCCCTGCATGCTGAACTCTCTCAGAGTTTGATTCCTGGGAACTCAACCTGCAACTTTTTTTTTGTGTGTGTGTGAGTTAAGTTTTATTTGGGGCAAAATGAGGACTATAGCCAGGGAGAAAGCTTCTCAGGTAGCTTTCAGGTCATATGTTGAAGGGTAGCAACTCCTACAGCTCCTAATGCTGTTAAAGTTTACCTAACTTTGCAGGTTGCTTAGGCATTTTATCAGCAATGCTAGGTTTTCCCAGAAGGAAGTTTAGAATATATCATACAGAAAGGTTCTGTCCCATGTCAAGATTGAAAAAGTTTTCCTTTTACAAGGTTTTAACTTTCTGGACCATTCCATGAACAGGTAAGCTCTTAATGGAGGCCTCTGGTTGGTACTAACCATCATACAAGCCACCATGAGCCCATGAACCACCTACCCGGAGAACAATGAATTCCTGTAATATGTGCTTGTTGAATGACTAAAATGAAGCACATTCAAATTGCCCAATTAAAGACGTTTTTCTGTAAGATTCTATCACTTCTTCTTGAACTTTCTGGTTAAAAAAGACATAGTATGTGGTAATAGGGTGGGGAATCATTGAATATTTTGCTTCGTTGAAGGCTTTTCACTATTTTTTTCTGTTTGCCTACTTGTAGAAGTGATAGCAAAAGACTCAAAAACATATATGGCCTGATCATTGGCTAATCAGAAAGAATCCTGCCTCTCATGCAAGAGAAGGGTCAGGTATCAATCCTTTGGGTGTTGAATCTTAGGATGGGTGGGGAGGGAGTTCCTTGGAAAGAGACTTGGGACACTTAGGAAGGTGAGGGACAGAAGCTAGTTACCAGCTTGTATGCAACCGTTTCAATATTTCAGCAATGGGGTGCCCTTGCGGGTGCCTCCCAGCTGAATAGCAAGCTCAGTTGTACTTTAAAGCTGCTCCATTTATGACGTTAGTATTCTACATCTCAAATGCTTTTAATTTAACTGACGAGACAAACACATATTATTATATTACTCTTAGTGAATATCCCAATCATCTTTACCTGGACGTATCTGTGCACGTGGGGTGAGGTATACTTGGCTTGCAAATTCTAGGCTGTAAATAGCACCAACATTTTCTGATTAAGTTTAAAATATTTTTTGATGCAACTTTTGTTTAATTTCTTGGAAGACAGTATTGCTTTATTGAATCTGGACTTGACCATTATTTTATAAAGGAAAGCTAAGATGAAAAAATTTTAATGAAGAGATACAATAATAAAATCTCCTTACATGTCATTTGGTATTTCAATTTGTTTTAATGCACATTTATTAAGATCATTTACTAGGTACCAAAAGTGGTGTGGAGAATACAAAGATGAATAAGGCAAGCTCTCTGCCTTTCAGGGGATGCAGCGGTGATATAATGGGGGATCCTAAAGCAGGATAATGGGGATGAATGGAAGAGTATCCAGGACTGGTAAAAAAATGTAAGTCTGGAGTATAGAGTGGGAGAAAAGAAGTATTCTGGAGATAATTCTGGAATGGTGGAGTATTAGGATGCTTTCAGGTGTAAATGACAGAGACCAACACAAACCACCTTGAGCAAACAGGGGTTTAATTGGCAGTATAACTGCAAAGTCTAGAAGGTATACATAGGTGGCCCTACGGATGTGGGGTAATAATGGTGTGTCAAGGTAGGGTCATCAGCTGTAACAAATGTATCACCGTAGTGCAAGATGTTGATAGTGGGAGAGGTTGTGCGTGTTTTGGGGCAGCAGGTATCTGGGAACTCTGTACTTCTCTGCTCATTCTCTACAAAATAATGTCTATAAAAAAAAAAAAAAAGCAGCCGGGGCTTTTGAATAGAGACATGAATTTAAATATTTAAATTCAGAGGAGCAAAATGACCCCTGCTGACCAAATGGAGGCCTGAGAGCCAGCAACTGCCCAGCTGAAATCATTCTCAGCCTTTGACTTTTCATCCCTTTTCTGGGATCGCACTTAGAATCTATATTAGTGATAATGAGTAAATCTAGTCATTCTGTAAATGTGGCTGTTTAAGGCATTTTATGTGCCAGACCCTGTGCTTAATGCATGGTGGGAAAAAAATCACAAAGCATTGGCCCTGCCCTCCAACTTCATAGACTGGTATAGTTTTTCTCAAAGAATAGTCCAATAAGGAACACTTTGAGGCACTTGCTAAAATAACAGAATTCAGGACTTTTTGTAGACCTCCAGAATGAGAATCTATGGATGTCTGGTCGGGCCACTCAAGATGGCTGTTCTCTTGCTCTCTGTACACCCTCTGCTCTACCAGTGCCTGCTGCACCTACACCCTGCTCACATGACTGACCTTCCTGTGCACTTGCCCCAGGCCCCAGCTGGTGATTGTTCTGATCTGAGGGGTGGCGAGGGGTGTGCCCCTCTGCTGGTTTCCCTGGTAACCCATGAGCCAACCTGACACTAATTTCCCCTATAATTGGAAATTTCCCCCTCACTCCCGGGCCACCCCCTCACCCCAAAACTGGGCACGTGACCCAAGAATTTGCATTTTTAACAAGCATCCAAGAGCCTTGACGCTCAAAATGTGGCATCACCTGGGAGTTCTCTAGAGGTACAAAGGCCCCACCATAGACCTCTTGAATCATGATCTGCATTTTAACAGGATCCCCACACATTAAAGTTTGAGAAGCACTATTCTAGAAGATTGTGTTACATGCTGAAGTTTGAGAATCAGTGGCCTGGGAAGACTAATGAGTATATAGATGAATTTGGCACAATGTGATGAATGCATTTATAGAGGAACATGTGAGTTCCTCTGGGCATGTTTAAAGGATCAGGTTTCTCTGTCAGAGATTTCCAGGAGAGGTGTGATGCCACTTGCTTCTTAAAAAGCAAGAAGTTGGCCAGGCTAAAGGGATGGGGCAGGGGTGACAGTTCTCATCAGAGGAAACCCAGTGTCAAAAGTCTTGAGGCAAAAGAGAACACTGCATGTTTAAGGAACAAGAGATGTATCTCGAATTGCAGTATAAGTTTTCAAACATTAAACTCTAAACATCAACCAAAAGAGATATTTTTAAAAATTCAGTGGCTAAAGATGCTCTTCTTAATCTTTAAGGGAATGCAGGAATCAGATTTTTCGAATCTTATCATGATGTTTCTCTGGCCTCCTTGGACAATTTTTGTGTGTGTGTCCATCTCTTCATTCATTCATTCAAACATATATACATGACACACTGTGCTTTGTGCCTATTATGTGGTGGTGAGCGAAACCAAAATAGTTTCTGCCCTCAGGGAGTTTATAGGTGAGGCTGGAGTGGGAGTGGAGAAGCCAATAAAACAGGTAAATTTTTAAAATGTGTAATTATAAATTGAGAAAATGGCTAAGTGTGCTATGATGGAGAATAAAGCAGAAGACTTCAAGGAAGGTCTTCCAGCCAGACTGAGGTAGGAGATAGATGGGCCCTTGGGCTGGACAGCTGCTGTTTGTCAAGTGGAGTAAAATTGAAGCTTTGTTCTCACTCCAAGGGCAAAGCTAGTGGCAAAAGCTGAGCTCTGCTAAACTAAAGAGATAAGACAACCACTCCTGAGGTCAAGGAAAACTTCCCTGTCTGTGCATGTGCAGAAAGGCTCCTTGAGGGTCAAAAAGGGAGGGAGCGCCACCACCACCCCGTAATAAGTGTGGACATACACCCACAGGCTTTTGCAATGGGATCCATCTTAGAAAACAGTTGCGTGCAGCCCTCCTCTCCTCCCCCCCGCCCCCCACCGTCTATTGGCTAGGACTCCTGATTTTCATCCAGGCTACCCAGGTTCAATTCCTGGGCAGGGAACTAGGATCTCTCTTCAGGACCATTCACTGCTGTCTCTCCGAGATCAAGACCACCCTATCCTCTTGCAACGTGGCCAAAGTCACTGTGTGTGGGGGGGGTTGGAGTGTCTCACAAAGGAGCACTCAGGTTGCCCACCAGTGCGCGTACACACACACACACACACACACACACACACACACTTTCTGTTTTGCTGGGAATCCGAATGGGGGTTAAGACCTCCTCTCAAAACCATCCTCTTTCAACCTGCTGGCTACAACATGAAAGGGGAGTGAAAATTGATTTTCATCGCAGCTCCAAACCTGAAATGTGAAGCAATCTCTAGGTTCTAATAGTTCTATTTTCAGAAAGAACTTCTCTCTCTAATTCTCTTAGCCAAGGGAGCTGCTAAATAACAAGTCTGGTGCCTGACATGTTTCAAGTGAAATTTTCAAATTGCAAACATCCGTCTGTGCGTTGGGAGGAGCAGTGAGGAGACTCTGCGGCACATACTATTGTTTTCAAAAAGTGTGTGATGAAAACTGTGCGTAAGAAAACAAAGAGATAAGGAGGCCAGGAGGGTGCGGTCAGGCCCTGAGTGGCGCTGGGTCCCTAAGGCAGGAAAGACGAGTCCTTGCGGCCTGGAACCTTGTGTGTCCGAGTCTCGCTTCCTGAGCTGCTGGAAGGAAGCATTTAAGTGTGGGACCGCAAGAAGCGCTTGTAAACAGAGAGCCGGGCCGGAATGGTCGGTGGCCGAACGGGCCGTGACCGTGAGGAGAGCTGGCTGCCAAAGCCGAACCCCAGCCAGAGGTAGGCTGCAGGCCCCGCAGGTGAAGGGGGAGAAGTAGCCGGAGGCCAGGTGAGCATCTGCCTGCTTCTGTGCTGCCTGACTGGCCACTGCGGGAAGGGTGTGGGGATGACAGCATTGTGAGTATCCGAGAAGCTCCCTGGGGTAGCGGTGATTTTGCTGTTTCTTCCATGCTCTGGTTTCTATTTCATCCTGGAAACTGCACAGCAGTGCAGTGGATAATAGGTGAGGGGAGACTGTATGATGCGTTGTCTGTTTATTTTTATGAATCAGGTATATAAGTAGAAAGCAGTTGAAATAGCTGACCCTGTTCAGTGTGTTGTTTTTAGTACCCCGCCGCCCCTCCTGGGTCTTAGAAACCAAACCTCAGCAGAGCTTTTAACTCACATCTAACTGGGGCTTTCAGACTACAACGACTGTTCCCTCTGTTGACCTTGTTCATTTTTAATATACAGTAAATGACGCTAGTGGCTGATGACAAGCATGATTTGGTCTTCCATGAAAGGATTACTAAGCTAAAAGATCGAGATAAGGACATTTCAGACCCACTCCTCAAATAAAATGTTACTACTGAGATTTACAAATGAATGACAAATTGAGACTGGTCTAGAGTTATAGCTTGCAAAGCAGGACAGATTTGAATTTACTAGGTTAAACTGAGATTGAGCTATGCTGTTGTAAACTAATTTGGAAGTTTTTTTCTTCTTAGAAAAGAGAAATACCTGGGTTTTTTTCCTTTAATATTATAATTTCAGTAGTCATAGTGAATTGTGATTTGTATTCATTCATAAGATACTTTATAATAAAATACCACACGTAAATTATAATTGGCGCACCTTAAGATATAAGGCAATTTTTGTTTCATTAACTTCAAAAACAAATGCCTTTAACCAAAATTGGGCTAAAAGGTCGGTAGGCGTGTGTCACCTTGGTCACATAGTCTAACTTTTAGTTACTAGAAGAATATTAGATTAAATTGCTCATAGAAAAGTGTTTTAAAGTCATGCACATCAAGGAAATAATATTAATGTCTGATGAGTTTGTCTTTCAGTGAGTATTTTCACAATGTAATTGTTCATAGCAAGAACTAAAAAGCCATTCTGGGTTTGAATTCCTGCTTGGTCACTTCCTATTGTGTAACCTTGGGCAGTTTATTTGCTATGTTTCTTAATCTGTAGTATGGAAATAATAGCAGTACTGATTTCATAGGGTTGTTATGATGATTAAATGAGTTAATATTTTTAAAGTTCTTAGAACAGTGCATGTAGTATTTGCGATATACATGTTTGTTAATAAATACATAAAATAAAGATATACCAATGTTGAAAGTAAAATGGTGGTTGCCAGGAGCTGGGGGAGGGGCGAAATGGAGAGTTCTTAAATGGGTATAGAGTTTCCGTTTTGCAAGATGAAGCATTCTAGAGATTAGTTGCACAACAATGTGAATGTACTTAATAGTTTGGAACTGTACACTTAAAAATAGTTAAGATAGTAAATTTTATGTAATGTGCTTTTCCCCACAATTAAATCTTTTTAAAATACCAATGTTAGCAAAGTCATATACAATCATAGGGGAATTTGTTCCAAGACCCCTCACAGATACCAAAATTCAAGAATGCTCAAGTCCCTTATAAAATGGCGTAGTGCTTGCATATAACCTCTGCTACGCACGTCCTCTGGTATAATTTAAATCATCTCTAGATTACTTATAATATCTTATATAATGTAAATTCTGTGTAAAGAATTGTAAATTCTATGTAAATAGTTGCCCAGTGCCCAGCAAAATTCAAGTTTTGCTTTTTGGAGCTTTCTGGAGTTTTTTCCCCCCAAATACTTTCGGTCTGTGGTTGGTTAAATTTGCGGATGTGGAACCCAAGGGTATGGAGGGCCGACTGTGTTCAGAATCTTTATTAGCACGCAGCAGCCCCATCCTTAGTTGTCTTTGCCATTGTGAAAATGCAACTTCTGGCAGTCATCAGTAAGATTCACTTATTTGGTAAATTCATGAAATTAAGACATCATAAAGAGCACAAACAAATGATAAGAAACAACATCTAATACCCTATGGCAGGCACAGTTCTGAAAACGCCCCTCCACCAAGATTGCATACCCTCATCCCCGGAACCCGTAAATATGATGCAGTATCACTCCCTCGATCATGTTTCTTTATATGGCAAAGTTGAATTTAAAATGGGGAAATTAGCTGGTGGGCCAAATCTAATCAAAGGGGCCTGTAAAAGAGGAGAGCATTCTCTGGCTGGGGATATCAGAGAGATCTGAAGCCTGAGAAGGACTGAACATGCTGTTGCTGTTTTGAAGATGGAGGTGACACTTGAGAAGGAATGGGGACAGCCTTGAGAAATGCGGGAGCCCTAGAATTGCTGAGGGTGACCCAGTGTGGAAACTGGAACCTCAGACCAAGGGTCAACAAACTGAATGAGCTCAGAACTGGATTCTTTACCAGAACCTTTAGTTAAGAACTCAGCCTAGGGCTTCCCTGGTGACACAGTGGTTGAGAGTCCGCCTGCCAATGCAGGGGGACACGGGTTCGTGCCCCGGTCCGGGAAGATCCCACATGCCACGGAGCGGCTGGGCCCGTGAGCCATGGCTGCTGAGCCTGCGCGTCCGGAGCACAGACGGGAGAGGCCACAACAGTGAGAGGCCCGCATACCGCAAAAAAAAAAAAAAAAAAAAAAGAACACAGCCTAGCCAATGCCTTGATTTTAGCCTTGTGAAAGAGAGCCTGAGCAGAGAACCCAGCCAACCCCACCCAGCCTCTCACCTTCAGAATTGCGAAGTAAGAAATGGGTGTTATTTTAAGGTACTAAGCTTGTGGGAATTTGTTACACGGCAAAAGAAAACTAATATGACAGGAACAGACTACCCATACAAGAGAAAACTAAATGGCTAATAGTCATATGAAAATGCATTCTCTTTCCATTAATCAAAGAAATGAAATGGAAACAACAGCAAGGGACCATTTTTCCAGCTCTCAGATTTACATAGATTTTTTAAAATTCTAGTTCTCCGCATCAGGTAGTGTGTAGTGGAGCAGACACTCTCAGATGCTGAGAGGGGTGCGCAGATGTTAAACCTTTCTGAAAAACTCATTGGCTGAATGTACGAAAAGTCTCACTAAATGTGTTCACCTCTCGATCCAGTAGTTCCACTCCTAGCAGTCTGTCCAAAGGAACTTATGAGAAATATTTTAAAAGTTAATGTTCACAAGTGCCTAATATGGCTTTGGTTAGAAAAGTCAGATATTGGCAATAGTCTAAATGCCCAGCAAGAAGGGAACAGTTTAAATAAATTATGCTATCATCAAAAGACATGGTGTTATACAGATTTGTAAAAGGATGTTTATGAAGAGTTTTAACAGTGTGGAAAGGTATTTATCAATTTTTGCTAAATGGGGTGAGATAGGCTAGAGAACTGTATGTGCAGTCAACTCTCAGCTATGTTTAAAAAACCAGAAAGATCTACCTACATAAAGAAAGGAATTGAAAGGGCCAAAATGGGGCAGTGCTTTTTTCTCATTGGAGGATGAATAGGGATTGTTTATTTTCCCTTTTATACTTTCTGTATTTTCAAAATGTTTAACAATAAGTACATAGTAATTGTTTATAACCATAATAGTCAATAAACATTATTTTAAAAGCTGCTAAAACTCTATGTTGTGGGGAATACAATGAATCTAAGACATTGTCCAGTCAAATAATGGAGAATATAAAAATCCATAAATAACTTAATATATGGCAGGAAGTGATGCTTTAAAGAAAGACTAGAAGATAGGATATGATAAATGTGGTTGGAAAGATTGAAATAAAGTTGGATAACTTATTTCTCGATAAGGGTAATCAGTGAAAGCTTTATGGTGGAAGGATGGCTGAATATCATACTGAAATGATAGAAAAAGGAAGCTCACGGTTGGACTTTCATTGTCTTTGTTTTCTCATAGATTGATGGATTTTAGGCTTTGGGCTACCGACTCAGGTTAATTATGTAAGTGGAAAACAAAGAACTGTGATGGATATATAACCATTAGCAAAAAAAAAAAAAAAAAAAAGAAAGAAAAAGAAAAAGCCCTCTGCATGTTATTACTAGGAAAACCAAACTGGATGTAGGCCGGTAACATCTGCATTAAAAAACATCCAAAGCTAATATTTATTGAATACTTATCAGATACTTAATATACTCTATTCCAGTTTAATCATGTGTGCAGCCTTCCCGTAATACTTGAAGTCACATCATACATTTACAAATTTAAGGAACAGGCAGGTAGAGGGGTACTACTTTAATTACTGGTTTCAGAAGACCTGATTTTAATAGAAACCTGAAAAGGTTAGACCATTTAGGCAGAATTTTTAGGATTCTCCATCTCTAGACAGTTTGCAGGAGCCCCAGACCACTGCTACTCCTTCTTTTTCTCCTACTAGCTCCCTTTTCTATTTTCACTTTACACTGTCCTCCAGCACCTGTAGAAAAGTATGGAAAGTGTCTGTTGCTCCACTGGCTGTTAGCCAAATGCTGATTTTCTTCATGGGGAGCGTTAACCCTTCAAAAGAAACCCTGTGGAGGGATATCTAGCAAGGAATTGCTTTTTTTCTTTTTCCTTGTTCTTTTAGAGTGGATTTTATATATGGTTCATAAGTAGCAGAACTGTATGCTAGCTTGGAGTTTCTGGTGCAAGCTAATGCAGAGAATTGAGTAGTGAGTGAGAGTGTGATAATAATAACCACCAGTAGTAAATTCCGTGCATTGTGTTTGCTCTGTTTCATTGGCTACTGTAGGTATTACCAGACAGCAATAACAAGCCCACATAGTTCACCTTCATATTAACAGTAAGGTATGAAGTTCATTTGGTCCATGAGGGTAATTAATGTTAATGGCAACATGAATTATGAGCAAAAACCAAAGTCAAAATATAGAGGCCATTGTATTGAGATGTCAGACATGTTATTTTCATTAACATTTTGTTTTTCATACACTCATTAACTGTCAATTTGAGTTATGTGTTTTAAATTGGATTCCCCAATTATATGCCACAGTTATGAGTATGGGAGAGATTTATTTGACTAGTTACCATGATTAGTGTAACCAATTTATAATTCAGTACAAACTGGAGCTGCCCTGTTCTGCATTATCCAGTTTACTTGTGGACATTTATCTAGCTGGGAAATTGCTAAATATCCATTTTACCTTGTAGTCTATAGATGTGATTATAAATGTAGATTTTCATAGAACAAGGAACATATATTATAGGTTAGAAAACATTGGAAAGGTAACCAGCAGTTTTTATGCACCAGGAAATTAGCTAATTGATCTTTTCCCATGAACTTTTCCAGAACAACTTCTCTTCCACCCTCAGAGATTCATTGGTTTGTTAATTAAACAAGTAAGAATTGAGCACTTATTTTGTGCCATGGCACATACCTCTTGTACTTGGAACCAGCAATACAATCTTGAAGAAATCAGGCACAATCCTTGCCTTCATGAAGGTTACAGTCTAGTGGGGGAGACACACAAGTAAGCAGGCTATTTTTACACAGAGTGAAAAGCATTATAATTGAGGAAATCAGTGTGCTATGGGGACACACAAGAGGGATGTTCAAAATGGACATGGGAGGTCAGGGAAGAAGTGATACCTCAGCAAAGACCTGAAGGCTGAACGAGAATTAGCCAAGTTGTGTGCCTGTGTGTTTTGGGGTGCGGGGTAGAGACGATGGAGATTTAAGAGGTAAGCCCAGGAAAGTAAGTGGACTTGAGCTCTTATAGGCAATGATAAGGAGTATATGATTTATCCAGAAGATAACAGGGTTTTAATTTTAGAAAGCCCTCTCTGACTGCAGTGTGGCGAATGGATTAGTGGAGGGAAAGACTGAAGGGAGGAAACTGGATGGTGGTGTCTGAACTAAGGCCGTAAAGAAGGAAAGCAATGGATACATTTGGCAGATCTCGCAGAGGTAGAATTAGCATGACTTGCTGATCTGGAGTGATTTGTGGGGGAGGGAGCCAGCAGGGTCAAGGATGATGATATCCTTCACTGTGTGGAGAATGCCAGGAGGAGGGGCAGGTTGAGGGTAGGATGAGGAGTTTGGTTTTGTTCATGTTAGGAGTTAGGGGATGTCTGAAAGGCAGTTGCGTGTGGGTCTAGAGCTCAGGATAGCAATGTTTCTCATCTGTCACATGGACTGCTGCCGAGGCCATGGGGATGGGGAAAATCACCCAGGTGGAAGAGGAACTAAATAAGAGGGTTATAGAGAAAACGGAGGAACACCTACATTGTGATGTGGCCATAGGAAGGGGGCTCATACAGGGTACCAGAAGGAGCATCCAGAGATAAAGGAGAAATTCCGGAAGAGACTTCATCAGTGCTTTCATGAGAGCAATGCAAAGAGTGGGTGTTGAGTAGGTCAGATCCTGCTGAGAGGTCAGTCAGATGTGGAGTGAAAAACCTCCTGGGTTTAGCCAAAAGGAAAGTGTTGGTGACCTCTGCCTGTGCAGTTTCACCTGGGGCAGAATCAGTGCTTCTGCAGGGAGGAATGAATGGGTGAGAAGTGGAGTCAGAAAGCGTACAAAAAAAATTTCTTTAAGAACCTTGGAAGAGGAAAGGAGGAGGGACAGAGTATCCTACCTGTACAGGAACTTGGGAGACAAGGGAGTATTTTACTTATTTGTTTTTGCTTCTTTGAGAAGAGACATTCCTTGTGAATCACCCTGAATCTTGCACTGCTGAATCCTTCCACTCTAAGACTACCAGAAAGCCCGATGTGCAGCAACTCCTTTTGCCTGAACAGTGCAGGAGGAACCCTTGAGTGAATTTAAACCCTACCTCAGAGCTTCCTAAACTGATTGCTGTCACCACTCTCTCCACCAGTTTGTTGATTTATAATGGGAGGAGATCAAAGAGACTGTGGTGACCCTTTCCCTGGTACCATACAGATGACCCCGGGTGACCCCTGTTGGCATCCTGTACCCTGCCTTTGAGTTCACAAAGCACTACATTATGTCATTTGATTTACATTCCAAAACAACTTTTGGAGAAGGTAGGACAGGGATCCTTATTTGACCAGCATTGAAATAACTAGAATTCAGGTTCAAATGACATGCCTGGAATCACACATCTAGTAGTAGTGCATGGGCAGTTCAGGTCTTCTAATTCCAGATCTTGTGGTCCAAAAGTAATTAGCCTTCACTGAGAGGTTAGATATAATGTCTATATTTTCACTGTAGTGTGGTCATATAAAACTTGGGCATATCCTATTTTAGTACCCTTAAGAAACAAGACTGAAGATTGTGGGTCAACTTTGTAATTTTGCTTGAATCCCATATACATTGATATTTGTCCCCTATCCACCCGCTGTCCCTCCATAAAGTTAAGTTGGTTTTAGAAGGAGGCAGTTTATTTGGACATGCCTTAATAGTCAAAGCATGTTTGAATTATCTATAGTCACATCTAATTTGAAAATATTTCTTTTAATTCTTTTGACAGAAACACTTATTTGCAGGGTTGTTTTTTTTTTTTTAAGCAAACATTTTTACAAGTGTTTCTATTTATTGGCTAAATGAAAAATGATGTCTTCAGGAAACATTAGTAAAAGGTTTGGGCAATTAGGACTATGTAAACATTTGCCAAAGCACTTGTTTGGCCTAAATGGAGTCACAGTTATTATACCCTTGCAGACATTCCAAGCAATATGTCCAAGGTCACTGAGAGAATTGAGGTTAGCTATTTAGTTAGAGAACAGCCTTTTATTCTGTTTGTTCAGACACCTATCATCCACTATTCCCTTAGAGAATTTACAATGACACAGAAATAGTAGAGGTGATTTTTTTTTTTTTTGTAAATTAAGTATAAACTATTTCCCTGGATATTTAGCAATTAACTTTCTGAGTTGTGGGATTAACAAACAGAAGGATTTAAAAAATAAATATTAAAGTTGCTGAAGTTTGACATTAAAATTCAAAGCACCTTGTATGTAAAATTCTAGCTGTATTATCTCAGGGTAATTAGCTTGCTGTTAATTGTTATACAGGACAGTATGTGCATTTTAGAGGTTTGTTTCCACTCACTTACTGGCCATATTACCTTGGACAAGGTACTGCATTTCTTTAAATCTCAATTTCCTTATCTGTAAAATGGTAATAATAATAGCAGCTCTCCCGATAAGGTTGTTGTGAGGATTTAACAACATAATGAAGATAAAGGGCTTCACATAATGACCTTAGGAGGTGCTCAATAAATGTTAGTGATGACTCTTAAATCTTGGTCTTGGTGTAGGAGTTGTAAGAACTCTATTTTGTTTTTAAATGTTTCACTAAATACACCATTCCACATTTAACATATGTCCATCCACGCTGAAGGAGTCCTCTGTAGGGCGTTTTTGAAGGGTTTAGTATAACAGTAGTTGTCTCTGATGCTGGGCAACTATTTGAGTCCCAGCTACCATAAGCCTATCATCCTAATGTCAGGTCAAAACAGTCACAGAAATAAGACCAATCAGAGCTCCAGAATTCAACTTCAGAATGTTTACACGTTGCAGTCTTGTTTTGTAAAAATCCATTTAGTACCAATGATAACAGTCCACAATAAAAGAAATTTAAACCCATATTTGTGGACGAAAATGTAGTTCTTACTGTTCTTCCTCTTCATACTTCGTAAACTTTTCCTTTGTCCTGTATGATGGGCAGAGAGTTTTCTGGCCTTCATGTAGTACATAGTAAAATAACAAAGACTCGTCCTCTAAGTTTAGCTTGCCTTGTCCTTATCTTTGAGGGTCAAAGACAATGTTTTGTCTGCTTTTGGCAGCCTTGCTTGTTTCCTGACGAACTTGGTGAGAGGTGGCTTGGTAACCAACCAAGGTCAAGGTCATTGTCACAGATTGAGTCCAAAAGGGAGGGAGAGGTCGTGGGTGCAGCCCATCACCACTGGGTACGTCTGTCCTTTCAAATAAGAAGTGAGTCACCTTCTGCTTATACCTTATCATGGGTCTGGTACTCTCTGGGTGCCATTCAACTAAGACCCAGCCTCATTTTTTTAGCAGGTTCAAGTGTAGCCAGGAAAGAAAAAAAGTCAGTTAACTACTTCTCATGTACGTTCACCCTAAATGCCCAGAGGAACCAGTTTTGTGAGTATGTGCTAACCCATAAGCTGGTTGTTGCTTTGAAGGTTAAAATGGTGAGTATTCATTTTCCCTTCTGGTAATCAGCTGCGGTGACCTAAGGAATTAAAGTCAACAGGAAGTGAGGCAAGGATTCATTTCTCATGACATCTCAGCCACCCAGCAAATGCTTCTGTTGGCCAGGGATGTTTCTGTGGGTCGGATAGATTCTGTGGGTTGGATAGACTCGGGCAGCTTGTGAGGAAGCCTCTGCACTTGTGCCTCCCATTTGTGCAATTGTTTGTTAGTTCACTTTGAGCTCAGGCTTTGGTGGGACCTTTAGAGATATTCCTGTAGGTTGACAGCTTCATGCCAGAAGCAGCATCATTTTTAGAGCATGTCTGATTGGTTTTATTTGTACATTTCGTTTGTCTTTGGTTTGTTTCAACTGAAGTCATCTCTGTATACATGTTATTATGTCATTCAATTGTGTTCTGTCACTTAAGACTTTTTATTGTCCCTTGATTAGTAATGACTTCTTATTTATGTTCCCATAACACCTTCTGTATACTTCTGTTAAGGCACTTTTTATACTTGGTTTTGTATTGTTTCCCCACTAGCTATTAAGCTCTTTGAGGGCAGAAGCTGTGTTTTGTGTCCGTACCATCATCTAACATAGTGTTTGGGTACTTGGTCCACCCTCTGTGAGCGCTTGTTGAGTATAAATGGTTGTGTGGTTAGAAATCAACTAGCTTCTAATAGGAATAGTAATTGTTTTAGATTTTACAAAAATTTCACATATATTATCTGCATTTGTGCATTACAGCTCTCTAATGGAGAGGTGCATTGATGGAGACAGACGTTGGAAGGATTTCCATTTTGCAGATAAGAAGGGCCAAGACATCCTGAGTCAACCTGACTTGCTGGAGGTCGTTCAGCTTAGAAGGTAGTGCTGGGACATGCACCCTTTCTTGGTGTCAGAAATGTGTGTTCTTCCCATTGTCACACCTCTGTCCCATCAAAAAACCTCAAAGCTGGGTGGCTCATGGATTGAATTCACCTTACTCCTTGTTTATGGTCCTTCTAGCGTCAGGGCCCCTGAGTGATTTAAAGTGGTTTAAAAGGTAATTGAACTTGGACTCAGTAATCTGACAGGGATTCTGGGAACTTCTCTTTCTTCCCCATGGGGCCTTCGACTGACCGTAGATGAGTCATTTTGGTCTCTGTTTCATCATCTCTAAAATAATCCTGCTACTTTACTTACCTCTCTCTGTTGAGATTACTACAAATTTTTTTCAAGAAGCTTATCAAGTGCTTTATAAACCATACTCTAAACTATGCATGTGAAGACGATTGTTCTCAATAAAGTCAAATAGTTGTGTGAGCTGATGACATCTTTAAATCTAAAGATGCTAATCTGAAAAGCTATTTCTTTAGCTTTTTTGGCTATCTTGCATAGCTGGGTCTCAATGTACCTCCTTGGGATGGCCATTACGAGGTCTCATGCCAGCTAGTTTAGATGGCACCTCCATGTACTAATTATTCCCTGTTGCAGTTGGAGGGTGACTCTAGCACACATGGTTTTTATGATGGAACTTTTCAACTTCTTCACCTCAGTCCTAGGATGAAGATAATTTGAGTGATTCTTTTGTTTGTTTTTTAATCACTGTTTCCTGCCATGGAGGTAACGGGGAATGGAAAACATTGAGTCTGCATTTTTAGACACTTAAGTAACTGAAGTTTGTGTCTGTCTGTTTTGCTCCTAAAACCAGGACATTTTGGAATGCTGGTGGTTTTATGAAAATGGGCTTCTCAATCAGAAGTCTTGGCTTTCCAACGCAGTGGGTGCCACAGGGGCATAATAACATTGCTGCCTTCAATAGCAGAGCAATTGGAGATTTGAAGTCCCACACTTATATTTAGGTTGGTTTCTGGGAAAACATCTTGGGGCATCAAATGTCTCAATGATTTTTGCAAGTGGCAAACAGTAAGCACAGAGATGGACTGAAAAATGCTTTAGGTTGATTGCCCGGGGGGATTTCAAAAGGAACATGTCCTTTCTGGTATTAAAAAGAGCTTGAGCTCTAAGTCACTGGAAAATTAGACCATCCAAGCTATGGATTTGGAGTGGTTCACAAAATAATTCCCAAGCGCTGCATAGGCGCTTTTGTTTCTATAAAAGGTCTGAGTGAGGTCTTTGCTACCTGACCTTTGCCATGTTATTTTTAAACCCAGTTTCAATAGCTTGGAAGCTTTTTCTAACCAAGAAAAAATTTAACAGCTCAAGTCAACATAACGTTTTGGAAAGCATGTCAAATTTTACTTAAACGAGCTTATAATGAATTCAAATATACTTTCGCCAGAAAACCAGAGTGGTGTTTATATTTACAGACGTCAGTACTTTGAAAACATGCTCTTTATGCAGTCGTTCATTCAGCCCATATTTACTGAGCACCCATTGTGTACTAGCCATTGTGTTCGGCCCAGTGAGGGTTGTAAAAATGAAATGGGGGGGCTTCCCTGGTGGCGCAGTGGTTGAGAGTCCGCCTGCCGATACAGGGGACACGGGTTCATGCCCCGGTCCGGGAGGATCCCACATGCCGCGGAGCGGCTGGGCCCGTGGGCCATGGCCGCTGGGCCTGCGCTTCCGGAGCCTGTGCTCCGCAGTGGGAGAGGCCACAGCAGTGGGAGGCCTGCGTATCACAAAAATAAATTAATTAATTAATTAAAAAAAAAAAATGAAATGGGGTAGAATCGCTGTGCCCAAGTTGCTGTAAGTCCAGTAGGGTAGGCGTGTGGCCTCAGGAAAGTTACTAGGTATCGTTTTGCCTCAGTTTCCTCATCTGTAAAAATGGGAATAATGGTACCCACTTTGCACATGGTGAGGCTTCGAGATATAAAGTACTGAGCAATGTACCTGGCACAAAATATGCTTTGGGTAGTTATTATAATATAATATATTATAATAATATAAGATGATATTATTATAATATAATATAATTATTATCATCACCATTTCAGAAGGAACAGGCAGCAGGCAGTGTAAGTTGTGGAGGCAGTACCAAAGCCATTCTCTGGACATTTAAAGAAAGAGCTGGGCTTCCCTGGTGATGCAGTGGTTGAGAGTCCGCCTGCCGATGCAGGGGACACGGGTTCGTGCCCCGGTCTGGGAAGATCCCACATGCCGCGGAGCAGCTAGGCCCGTGAGCCATGGCCGCTG
Source organism: Mesoplodon densirostris (assembly GCF_025265405.1). Lineage (NCBI taxonomy): Eukaryota > Metazoa > Chordata > Mammalia > Artiodactyla > Ziphiidae > Mesoplodon > Mesoplodon densirostris. The sequence goes on from NC_082668.1 coordinate 29,133,426, forward strand.
AGCCTGCGCGTCCGGAGCCTGTGCTCCGCAACGGGAGAGGCCACAACAGTGAGAGGCCACAACAGTGAGAGGCCCGTGTACCACAAAAAATAAATAAATAAATAAATAAATAAAAATAAAGAAAGAGCTGACTGTTTTAGGGTGAGGAATCATAGAAAGCTTGTGGAAGAGGCGGCAAGTAAGCTTGAAGAGTGGATAGAATTTCAGTAGGTAGAGGTGGGGAGACGGTACCTTAGAGATAACTGTAAGCAAAGTTTTGGAGTTAGGAAAGCCTAAAATTTGAGCAGTAGCATCCCAGTTTGGAGGAAAAGAATGTCTTATGGAAGGGAAGCGGGAAGTTGGACAGGCAAGCTAGTCCAAGACTGTGAAAGGCCTAGAGTGTCAGGTTAGAGAGTTGGGCCCTGTTGTCAGTGGGAGCTGCATTGAAGGGTTTTATTTGCTACCATCTCCCTAGTACCTCAGACAGCACCCAACCCATAGTGAGCAGTCAGCAAATAATTATTGAGTGAACAACTGAATGTGGCTTTAGACAAGTTGAGCTTCATTTTGCCAGATGATAAGCCAGATAGAAATGTCCTACAAAAAGTTGGGGACATGGGACCAGAGTCCATGGAGACTGAAGGTGGAAATTTGGGAGGTGTGAGCATGGAGGTAATTATGGGGCTAAACTGACCCGAGGAATACATGCGGCTGTAGTCAGAAAAGAGAGCTGAGGTGATGCCTCTATTTGATGAGCAGACCAGGAAGGAAAGGGGGAAGATGGAACAGAGAAGGAGAGGGTAGAAACGAGAGGAAAACAGAGAGCGTGTTGCCCATGAAACCTGGGGAGGAAAGGTTTGAGGAGGGACCGGGTGACATGCTCGAGGCGGGTCAGGGCTTTGCAGTGCACTAGTGGCAGTATAGAGCAGAGGTCCCTGGACAGGGTGGAAGGGAGTTCGGTCAGGTGGGGCCTTGTGCCAGGCTGTAAGGTATCGGTGGGCACAGCACACGCTGAGACATTTCTTTTTTCTTTTCACGGTTAATAATTACTGGTATTTGCTTTTTGAGCAGGTCTTTAGACAGTGTGCCCAAATTATGTACTGTATATAATCTGATTCCAATTAAATATTAGATAAAAACACACCTAACTATTTCGTTCTGAGATCATGACTGATGTTTATTTTCTTTTCCATATCTGTCAGTATTTTCCAGAGTTTTTATGTGTTTATTACCTTCATAACTGGGAAAAACACTATAAAATTATATTTCTAAGTGGTATGTTCCTTAGGTATTGCCTGGCAATACACTTCTCATTTATTGAAACTTAGATAAATGTAGCCATTTAATGTTCCCTCCAGGCCTATGAAGATGGGATTCCATTTGTGTTTCTAGCTGTCTTTCTCCTCTGAAAGAACCCCTGAACTCTTTTTTGAGGTCCACAGAGGCACCATTTCCTTATCTGCTGCTCTTGGCTTGCCCGTGCTCCATCAACATGCTTACATTACAACATGTCTTTATGACAAAGCACCATGACAAAGCATAACCTCTTGTAGCCTGATAATCCAGAAGCATTCTTACTAGGGTCATATTCTCTTGTGGTGGAGCCTTTACATTATGTAACTCTCAGAAAATTTACAGTCGGCTGTGGCCTTAACCAAAGTGAAGACCGTGTGAGAGCCACATGTGCTGACCATTCTTTTTTTTTTTTTAATTATTTAATTATTTATTTATTTTTGGCTGCATTGGGTCTTTGTTGCTGCATGCAGGCTTTCTCTAGTTGCAGCGAGTGGGGGCTACTCTTCGTTGCAGTGAGCAGGCTTCTCATTACGGTGGCTTCTCTTGTTGCAGAGCACGGGCTCTAGGCGCGCAGGCTCAGTAGTTGTGGCTTGCGGGCTCTAGACCACAGGCTCAGTAGTTGTGGCTCACGGGCTTAGCTGCTCCGCGGCATGTGGGATCCACCCGGACCAGGGCTCGAACCCGTGTACCCTGCATTGGCAGGCGGATTCTTAACCGCTGCGCCACCAGGGAAGCCCCGTGCTGACCATTCTTATAATCACCCTTGTTTCTCATGTTTGAAAATGAATTGGCAGAAACTGTTTATCCTAGGTGTCTTTGGTATTGCATTTTTCTCCGTAGTCCAGCTGCTTCTAAAACTACAAAGCCCCAGACATCCTCTTGAGCACCCATTGTGTTCTGAATACCAGCCATTTAGTCAAGTGGGAGGAAGTTAGCGTTTTTACCATCCAGCTTGGGAGAAAGTGGCATCTCTGTGTGGGCCAGGCTGATATTATTACTCATATCTGCTTCTACTTCTGTGTGGAAGGACTGCTGTATTCATCCTGCTAATTAGCCTTGCCTAATGAGCATGTAAACAGCAGATTTCCTTGTTAGGAAACAGTAATACACTGATTCTGCATCCTGTTAGCATTTTGATGCATGCATGGAATTCTTTGGATTGAGCTTTTATGACAGCACTGACAAATGGACCTCAGTTTCTCAATCTGTTACATTGGGTAAATAACCCTTTTTACAGAAAGGGTATTCTTTATAAAAATAAAATAAAGCGTCTGTAGATCATTGAGTTTGGCTGAAAAGTAGGGTGTTATAAATAGTTGGTTGCTGACTTTGCTGTTCTTGGGCTGACATATCTTTCCAGGGGAAGACAGGAGCAGGTTCTTCAATGGGTGAGGTCCAGTGGACGACTCCATAATTATATACCAGTTTACTTTTTTTTTTTTCGTGGTACGCAGGCCTCTCACTGTTGTGGCCTCTCCCGTTGCGGAGCACAGGCTCCGGACGCGCAGGCTCAGCGGCCATGGCTCACAGGCCCAGCCACTCCGCGGCATGTGTGATTTTCCCGGACCGGGGCACGAACCCGTGTCCCCTGCATTGGCAGGCGGACTCTCAACCACTGCGCCACCAGGGAAGCCCAGTTTACATTTTTTAAAGGTGTGTTGGAACAGCTACCTGGTGAATGAGTCACATGTGAAGCAGTTTGTTATTAGCAACGTTGTTGGATACAGGTAGCTGAGTAAGGTACCCAGAGGTTTAATGGTTTGCCAGAGGCCACTCAGCATGTGTGTGGTTGAGCCAGATTTAGAACACAGTTCTGATTAGCTCCTGATTTCCACTTTTTGTGTGGAGGCAAACCACATTGCACCCACATGGTGATTTCACTCAGTTCACTTTTGTCAGAAGAAAGTCCTGTTCATATTTTGACCTATCTGAATATGTTGTTACTATTATTATTTTATTTATTTTATTTGTTTTTGACTGCATTGGGTCTTTTTTTTTGTTTGTTTGCATTGGGTCTTCATTGCTGCGTGCGTGCTTCTCACTGTGGTGGCTTCACTTGTTGCGGAGCATGGGCTCTAGGCACACGGGCTTCAGTAGCTGCGGCACACAGGCTCAGTAGTTGTGGCTCGCGGGCTCTAGAGTGCAGGCTCAGTAGTTGTGGTGCACAGGCTTAGTTGCTCCGCGGCATACGGGATCTTCCCAGACCAGGGATCGAACCCATGTCCCCTGCATTGGCAGGCAGATTCTTAACCACTGTGCCACCAGGGAAGCCCATGTTGTTATTATTTTTTAATTAATTAATTTCAAAACCAAATGAGGCAAGCTAGTAAGAGGTGTTCATTTATGGAGACTAAACTTCGCATTAGACCCTTGTATTGTAGTGAATTTTAGGCCTATACATCCTAGGGAAAAGATAAATTCCAAAAGGAGAAGGGTTGGAAAATGGAGCCCCAAAAGATGAAGACATAGAGATTATATAGGAGGGTCAGTAAGGCATCATGCCAGCTGTCAAGTAGCTTGGAGTATAGAGTGGGATGGAGAGAAATTGTTCATCATTACAGTGCATTGTGGCAAACCCAGGGTGGTCTGAGAGCCTGAGCAATTCGGAAGGCTCCCCAGCTTGGGCCAAAGCATGGAGGAGTAAAACAGCAAGGTGAATGTTGGTCAGGAACGACAAACTGGAGAGGTGGATAGGTCATGAAGGGTGATGAATGTCATGCAAAGGAGTAACAATGTATTCATTCAGCGTGTATCTATCTAGTGCCTTTTGTGTGTGTGTGTCAGGCATTCTCTATGTACTTGGGATACATTAGTGAACAAAATAAGCATCAATTCCTGCCCTCAAGGAGCTTATACTTTAGTGGGGTGAGAGAAACACTAGACATTAAATAATAAGTAAATTGAGTGGTTTGTTAGAAGATGGTAGATGCATAAGGAAGAAGGGTCCAGCCAGGTGATCAGGGTTAAGGGAGCAGTAGTAAGTCATGTTGACAGTATCTCCTCTCGTTATGATATGATCAGAATGGCACTTTACCTCTGTAGTTTTTCTCCCCCAAATATACAGCCCTAGTCTTATCATAAAAAAAACATTAAACAAATCCCAGTTGAGAGACAGTCTATAAAATACCTGACCAGCACTCCTCAAAACTGTCAAAGTCATCAAAAACAAGTAAAGTCTGAGAAACCGTCACAGCCGAGAGAACGCTAAAGAGACTTGACAACTAAATGCCATGTGGTATCCTGGATAGGATCCTTGAACAGGAAAAGGATATTAGGGAAAAGCTGAGGAAATCTGAACAAAATATGAATTTTAGTTAACAATAATGTATCAATATTGGTTCATTAATTGTGACAAATGTACCACATTAATGCAAGATGTTACATGGAGAAAACTGTGTGTGGGGTATATAGGAGCTCATTGTACTGTCTTTGTAATAATTTTTTAAATCTAAAACTGTTCTAAAATTAAAAGGTTATTAAAAAAAAAAAAAAAAAACAGAGTAAAGGGGATCAGAAGTCCAGGGCAGAGACACATGTCATAATTTAAAATAGGGTGGTCAGGGCAGGCCTCATTGAGAAGGTGACATGAACAGTCACTTAAAGAGAGAGTTCACCATGTTGGTATTGGGAACCAATGCAAAGACCGTGAGGTGAAAACATGTCTGCAAGTTGGAGAACCGGCAGGGCGGCTGGTGTGGAAGGGAGGGTAGGGGGTAAGGAGAGTATGAGGTCATAGAGGAAAGGTGATGGAACCCTTCAGGTGAGGGCTTTTAGGCTGTTGTTATTCATGTGCTATACCATGTGCCGGGAACCATGCCATGCATTGTCCTATTTAATTCTCTCAACTATTTTAAGAGAGAGGTATTATTAACTTGCTGATTTTGCAAATGAGAAAACTGAGATTAGGAAGTGACTTACTGAAGTCCCATTCCTGGTAATTGATGGAGCTGCCGTTCCTTTCTTCCTCCTGAGACCCAAAGTTGTCACTCCTGACTTCTTCCTCCTCTCCTCAGGGGGCTGGACTAGATCTTCTAGGCCAGGAGCAAACCACAGCCCGCTGGAAAATCTGGCCCTCTGCTTGTTTTTTGGTTGTTTGTTTTAAGTCGTGGTAAAAAACATACAATTTACCATCTAATCATTTTAAGGTCAGTAGTGTTTATATTCACATTGCTGTGAAACAGATCTCCAGAACTTTTCATCTTACAAATCTGAAACTCTATACCCATTAAACAATAACTCCCTTTTCCCTCCTCCCCTCCAGCCCTGGTAACCCCCATTCTACCTTTTTATTTCCATGAATATGACTTCTTAATATACGCAGTATTTCTTTTTGTAACTGGTTTATTTTTCTTAGTATGATGTCCTCGAGGTTCATTCATGTTGTAGCATGTGACAGGATTTCCTTCCTCTCAAAGGCTGAATAATATTCCATTGTATGGATATACCATATTTTGGTTATCTGCCTGTTCTGTAAATAAAGCTTTATCAGAACACAGCCATGTCCATTCATTTCCATGTTGTCTGTGGCTATTTACCCCACTACAGCCGTAGACCTGAGTAGTTGCAAAAGTGACTGTGTGGCCCACAAAGCCTAAACTGTTTATTACTGGTTCTCTACAGAAGATGTTTGCTGAGCCCTGTTTTACTGGGGAGACTGTGAAGGGTTAAGAGAAACGATGTGGAGGCTGCTTTAGAAAGAGGAAGACAAGATGCAGGAAGACCCTGCTGCCTTTGTCGGGTGACAGAGACATGGGTATGGGACTTGCCCTCGAGAAGCTTATAGTCTAAATGAGGGAAAAAGACAGTCTGCAAAAGTTGACTTGTTTAGTGATGCTTTAGATATTTGGGGAAGGGAGAGATCCGAAAGGATTGAGTCTCAGGAAAGACTTCATAGAGGGTTGGGATTTGGGATGGGATGGGATGGATCGGATTGCTGGAGTGTGGAGGAGTACATCAGCCTTCTCACCACACCTTAACAGATGAGGTAAGACACTGAAGGCATTTAGAGCAGTGTCTAAATAGTAAGTGCTCACTAGAATGTAAGTTCCACAAGGGTAGGGTTTATGTCTGTCTTGTTCACTGTCGTATCACCAGTGCCTAGAATACAGTAGCTGCTTCAGTAAATGTTTATGGAATGAATAAATCACTGCAACTCTCAAATTCTTTTTAGCTATTTAATTTGTAGTGTGAAAATACAGGCAAAGGGCTGGATCTCTCACATTGGTCTGTTAATTCATTTATTATACTAAAGAGTAATTTTTTTGGCTGTTGTTAAAGCAGTACCTCTATTGTTTATTGCTAGAGATAATCATTATGTGGTAAGAGGAATGTAAGTCAGGTACTAACAACAAAAGAAAAGGGGGGAAAAGAAGACAATGTCGTGATTCTAAAGATAGCCACTCAAAAATAATTCATTTATTCAACAAATATTTTTTGAACTGCAACTGTGTTTGGGGGGTCCATGGGTGAACAAAATTGACAGTTGCTGCCTAAGGGGATATTAACACCGAAACTAGTAATTACAAATGTGATGTGTATAACTTACAGAAGTGCTGGTGCCCTTCTGAACCAAGGCCCTTCTGTCCTTAAACAAGTACATTTAACCTAGTCTGGGACACCAGAGAATGCTTCCCTAAGGAAGTGGTAAGTCCTGATTATTGTTTGCTGTGTGGCAAACTACTCCGAAATTTAGTGTCTGAAAACAATTTATTATCTCTCATGGTTCTGGGCTAACTGGACTCAGCTGGAAGATTCTCATTTGGGAATCTCTTATGATACTGACTGGGGCTGGAATCATCGGAGAGCTCAACTGGGGTGTCATTCAAGATGGCTTCTTCCCTCACATGTCTGGTGCCTCTGTGCTCTAGCATGTGGCCTCTCCCTCCAGCAGAGTAGCCTGGACTTTCTATATAATCAGCTTAGAGCTCCAAGAGACAGGAAGAGGAAGCCACCAGGCCAGTCAAAGGCTGCACCCTCAGTGGGCACAGCCACACTCTACTGATCAAAACGTCACAAGCTTTGCCCTGATTCATGGGAGTGGAAAAGTCAACTCACTTCCTGATGGGGAAGTAGCAAGTTCTCACTGCCAAAAAGCACGTGGGATAGGAGATATCGCTGTGGCTCTCTTTAGAGAATACAGGTCTGTCACTTGATGTTAGATTGGACCCTGAAGGATGATTAGGCATTGATGCGATGGGCAGAAGAGTCCAGGAGGGAGTAACACCTCCAGCGGTGGGAATAGCCCGTGGGCAGGCCTGGAGATCAAAATGGTAAGCCTTGAAGGAGGAACTGAAAGGCCTTTGTGACTAAGTGGAGGAATGAGGGGAGGAAGAGTGGCATGGAAATGCTGGGGCACACAGTGAAGAGCAGAGTATGGTTTTGAAGGGTAAATGCATATTTACATCAGAAAGCGAAGAGAATAGCTGTGTAGGTTCCAGACAGAAGCAATGGAAAGCACTAACAGTGAAATTCCTAGAATAGGAAGAACAGATTAGCCCAGAGGACTTGGGGTGGACTTGGGGGGTGGTTCAGGGAAATCTTACCCAAATTACTTAGCTAGCGTGAGACAGAATTAGGATTTGGACCTAGCTCTCACTCTAGATCCACTAGATTGCTTGCTGTTTCTCCACTGCATTGCTCACCACACTGCCTATGGAAAGTCATTTTATATAATAAACTTGAAAATCCCTTGCTAACCAAAAGGTGATTTACTCTTCCTAATTTCTTCCAAGCCATCCAGGCAAATACCTTCTAAGTTTTCTAGACTCAACTCAGAGGGCACCTCCTTTTGAAGGCCTTCTTAATCTCTCCCTCACCTTTGCTGGCAAGTGACCCCTCCCTCCTTCCCCCACCAAATCTGTTTCCATCCTCTATCAAGGCAGTTTTTTGGACTTATTTTCTTAGGCTCATCATGGTAGACTGTGAGCCTCTTTAGGGCAAGGACTGTATCTTATTCATCCTTCCATCTTCAGCATCTTGGACCTGTCGTGACCTTAATGGATGGTAGATGAGTGGTTTCCAGAATCCCTTGTTAAACAGCATTGAAATGGTTCTCAAGTTGAATTGTTACTGCCCTTAATGAGGATTAAATGAGGCATTGCATAGGGAAGTGTCCCTGGGACTTCATACTTTCTGTGGGCCTCAGTGTCCCCTCTGTGAAAGTTGGGGTTGAGAGGATGATCTCGAAGGTCCCGTCTTTGTCTAACAGTCTACAATCTTAGAACACAGTGTGATGGAGTGTTCCACAAGCCAGCAGTGCTGGCTGTCAGTGGTTATATGCTCCTAGCCAGCCTGTGAATACCAAAGCAGGGAGCACAAAGAGTATATTCCTAGACATTTTGATTTAAAAAAAAAAGAAAGAAAGAATCAGTTTGAAGGTATTTACTCTCTCTAGTATGATTAAAGACTGAATTTTAAGAACTAGGTAAGAAAAGGAACATTCATAATAGAATCTTAGATAAATAACTTAGTGCTCAGCACCTTGGTGCCTCTTCTATAAAATGGGAAACTCATATTTTATTATGTTCATTTAAAATTTTAGTAAATAAAGAACTAGAAGTTTTAGATTTATTATGTATTTCTTTTTCTTAGTGTCTGGTGTACAAGATAAAACTGAAAAATTCCAAGTTTCAAAATGACAAAAGTAGTGAAACTCTGCTATAGGATTCAAGAGACTCAAGGCTTAGCATAGACACAGCAAACAAAATCATGTTTGCAGCTAGAAAAATATTATAACTGATCTTATTGCCAAAAATCAATCTGTGCCTTGCTTCATGAATGCTAACATAATAAATATGAAAATGTAAAAAGTAGACAAATTCACAGTCATTATCACTTTATAAGAGGTTAGCCACCAAGTTCCTGTGACCTGCAAACCTTCTTGATACATTTAAAATAACAGGCTGTATATAGTAGTTTTACTTACACACATTAAGCAATGTAGATTGGTGCTGTTGATTTAAATGTAATGATTTAATGACCTAAGTGCTAAAAATGATTTTAATTAACCACAGAAATTGTGCAGTTTTAAAGAAGAAAGCACATTTATGTACCTTTGCAGCAACTTGCAAAGGTGTTGCTAATTGCCTAGTTTTACCTACTTGTAAGTAGGTAAGGAAAACAAGGCTTACCTAGTTGTTTTGTTTCTTTGTTCGTTTTTTTGGTAAAGATACAAAGGTGTATGTTGAGCACATCAAGTGTTGCTAGTGTGACTGAGGAACTTTATTTGATTTTTAATCAGTTTAAATTTATTTATTTATTTATTTTCTAAATTTAAAAAATTTATTTATTTTTTATTTATTTTTTGGGCAGTGTTGGGTCTTCCTTGCTGTGCATGGGCTTTCTCTAGTTGCGGCGAGCAGGGGCTACTCTTCATTGAGGTGGGCAGGCTTCTCATTGCAGTGGCTTCTCTTGTTGCGGAGTGTGGGCTCTAAGCACTCAGGCTTCAGTAGTTGTGGCATGCGGGTTTGGTAGTTGTGGCTCATGGGCTTTGGAGCACAAGCTCAGTAGTTGTGGTGTACAGGCTTAGTTGCTCCCCGGCATGTGGGATCTTCCTGGACCAGGGCTTGAACCCGTGTCCCCTGCATTGCAGGTGGCTTCTTAACTATTGCGCCACCAGGGAAACCCAATAAATTTAAATTTAAATAGCCATGTATGGCTAGTGTCTACCATATTGGACAGCATCGCTGTTCTCGTTTGGCCTGGCCTTGGAGCTCTAGCATTTCCCAGACGGTGTGGTTAGTGTTACGATTCTTTCTGCCCAGACCCAAGGCTGGACCTACTCGTAGGCCAACCCTCAAAGCCTCAGGGAGTTTGGATCCTGAAGCCTTTTTGCAAGATGACTGGAAGAATTGTGAAGTCCAGAGTCATCATCAGGCATTACATAATCTAAGCTTAGGAAACACAGCACAAAAACATTCAGGTTAATAAAAGGGCCATTCTCCCTCTCTACTTCCCCCTTGCACCTTTGAGCCTGACAAACCATCAGTGCTTTCAAGGTTTGTGACAGGACTCGTGCATTTATGACTTTCAGACTGATTACGATATAAGTGCAGTCCCAGAATTCCTAATCTCTTTGGCTAACTCTTTAGGTCAATATCACAGAGATTTGCCAGGGCAGTCTTTTCACAACTGCTCTCAGAGGCTTCTCTGTATGAGTAAAAGCTGCTGACCTTAATTCCTCTTATCAGGAGTCCTACCCTGCTCTGTGTAAGTTCTAATACAATGTAGTGATGTGTACTTTTTTTTTTTTAAGATTTTAAATTTTATTTATTTATTTTTTTGACTGCATTGAGTCTTCGTTGCTGCGCGCTGGCTTTCTCTAGTTGCGGTGAGCAGGGGCTACTCTTCATGGCGGTGCGCGGGCTTCTCCTTGCGGTGGCTTCTCTTGCTGTGGAGCACGGGCTCTAGGCACGTGGGCTTCAGTAGTTGTGGCACGTGGGCTCTGGAGTGCAGGCTCAGTAGTTGTGGCGCACAGGCTTAGTTGCTCCACAGCATGTGAGATCTTCCCAGACCAGGGATCGAACCCATGTCGCCTGCATTGGCAAGTGGATTCTTATCCACTGTGCCACCAGGGTAGTCCCAGTGATGTGTACTCTTGACAGTGGAACTTCTCTGTAGGTGTTGTCCACGTTTGGGCATGACTGCCATGGAAGAGATGTAAAGATGAGGAAGTAAGCGGGCAGATTTATGTATATAGAATACAATGAACTATGTGCCAATGTTGTTCTTTTCATTTTCTTTCAGGAAATTAAAGATGGTGGTGACATTGCCTTGACAAGCACTTCCTGTTGTCTTTACAGAGGTCTCACTGAAGAATAATCTCAAAGGAATGTTTGTCTCCCAGTACCTTTGTTGATGACTGTTATCATCTAGCAGATGCTTTTAATATCCTGGAAAACATCAACCACCCTTGTGCTTGGCCTGCTCTGTGCAGCTAAATGAAAGTTCCTTCCAGTTGTTTCCAGAACTGTGTTGCCCAAAACTTTACCTCTCTTCGTCAGGTGAATGTTCATGAAGCCCTTTCCTGAACCAGCTTAGGAGGCTTAGTCCTCTTGGAGCCTGTGACATGGAAGCTTTGGAAGTGGATGATATCAGCCCAGCCCTGGAAGTTACTGAGGATTTCTTTAGTACTTTTGATAGTAAGCTAGAAAAGGCTGTGCAGCAAGCAGAGGTTTATGGGATTCAGGAAGTCCCTGAACTGGTGGGGCATGAGGTCCTCAGTAACATAGACAATGGTGCTATCAGAAATGTCTCCTCCCTGGGCAAGGGAGGCATGATCTGGGACCATTGTAAGACCAGGTTCTTAGAAACCAAAGCTCAAAATGTCTTCCCTGCCAAAGAACAGTTTATGGTCCAGAAAGGGACAACCCCAGATAATCTGTCCTGGATGGAACAAAAGGAAGCTTCAACCTTTGAGTTTTTCAACATCTGTCAGCGTCGGAGGGACAGACCTCGTTCTGTGAATGACTTATTGGATGAGACTTCTACTTTTAAGCCCGGCCATGCTCGATCAAGGTCAGATATTACCCAGGTGGACTGGAGGGTGGTCCTCAAAACCATGCCTCTGCAGCAGCAGCAACAACCATCTCTTCAGGGCCCTCACTTCACCAGGCCGTCTTTTCTGTTGTCCTCATCAAACAAGGTAGAAGATGCTCAAGGAAATATGGGTATGTTTTTATATCTGACTGCATTTAAATAATTGTTGATTTTCCTTTGTCTCTCTTGCATCTACCTCATGAGAGTCTTACTCTCCATTGTCCATGTCTGGCTCTGCCTACTTAAGCCCCCTCTTCCATTTACCTTTGCACTTACCTTACCTGAAGTCTACAGTCTTATTCCTCCTAGGAAGAACTGAGTGAAAAGATGACTACGGTTAATTCTCCTTTCCTAATCTTATATGTTAGAATCAGAACATTCTCATAATTAATGAATGTAGTACTTTCCTTTGAACATTGTACGATACCGCTTATTCACATTGGTAGATGTTGATCAGCTCATACCTTGGCCGTAGTCTTGTGATATGAAGGATTAAAAGATGTGTGAAGACACAGTCCCTGCCCTAAAGAACTTCTCATTAGGTTGAGGGGATCAGACACTCCCAAAGACTCAGGAAGGCGCCCAGTGGTGAGAGAAAGGAGGTGCTCAACTGAAATGCCTGGGAGGGAACTTTGTTTTACTTTATATTGTTGGAATTTTTTTAAAAAAATGAGTGAGTAGCAGCAATTGTCAGAGGATAGAGGAAGGGGAAGACACTCTGGGCTGGGCTTGTCAGGAAGCGCTTGTGAGACTTGATGGAACTTGAGCTGGACCTTGAAGGACACTAAGTTGCAGAAAGAGAGTCACAGTTGGAGGACACTCGGTCAGGTTTATGGTGTGGACCAAGGGGGAGACAAGGAGACCAGGCTGACCCTTGAGGAGACCAAAGGATCTCATGGCGGTTGTGGGAGGAAACATTTGGAGAGGTTGGTTAGGACCTCATGGTGCAGGGCCCTGATTTCTTTTTTCCTTGCACTTTATACACACACACACACATGCACATGAATATGTACTCATGTACTCACCTGTGAACTTCCTCTTCTGTGAGACATGACAAACCATCTCTCTGTTTCCCGCAGCATTTTTCTTCACCGTAACCTCATTTATACAGGCTATCCATTTTTCTTACTGATGATTCTTCAGTTATCCTGCTTAACCTCTTAATTTAGATGGCTTCTGCTTAATTAACTGGGGAGACTATTTCATGTACTTAACTGCTATTTTAGCGTTTCTTCAATCTCTATCATTGCTTGCTACTCCATTGATACATTTAACATTGTATTTTATTTACTTATTTTACATTAAATTTTAATTAATAACATTTAGTTTGTAAGTATAACTTGAGGCAAGGATATGGTATAGTATGTCCATTAAGGAAATGCAGTCTTCCTGCCTATGAGGTGCTACATTATTTTCACACCCAGTTCAAATTTATCCTTTTAAAATACTCTTTTCCCCCCACTCAAATTTATGACCTGTAATTCCTTATCTTCTCTCCTAGACTTTCACCAGTCCTCTGTAACATCTAGCCAAATGGTGATCATGGGAGTAAGAAAGAAAAGGACATTATAAAGCACAGGGCTTGATAACTGGCTAGACATTAGGGGATAGACAAGTTGCTGTGACCTCAGTGCCTGGCAGCATGAGACCTTTGCCTTGGGCTCACGTACAAACAGTTGTACTCATTGATCAGCAAACAACCTCAGTTTTTGTTTGGTTTCTTGGAGTTCACATAGATTTTTTTTTTTCAATCACTAAACCACTGTAACCATTCTAAATCCCTGGCATAAACCAAGTTAAGAGGATGTCGTATTTCCAATTTTATTTTTTCCAATCTTCTTTGGATTGTAAATGGAAGAACCAGCCTTCCTCGGGTTCTCTAAAGGAAGCTAAAGAAAGAACTTTCCTTAGCTTCTCACTTGAGGATATGACAGACCATGATTATTACTTTTTAATTCTCAATTTTAAAAAGTTTGAATATTATGTTGAAATATAAGTACTGAGTGGTATTTTGAAAACTAAACTGTAACCAATGGCCTTTGCAAGTATTGATATAATATAACCTGGCCCCCTTTTGGTCATCCATGGGATACGCATCCTATCTGGAATGAATAAGGCTGGGGAAATGGCCTGCCAAGTGTCTGACACCTGCTCCGTCTGGCATACTCTGGAGAGCAGGAGAGAGAAATCTCGTTCCTGTTGCTCACTAGGTAAAGGGCAGGGGCAAGCAGGGCCCATGGGCTGCCCACTCTTGGGCTGGGGGTGGAGAGGAGCTCTAGGTTCATGGCTGGTCACCCACTCTGCCAACTGTAATGCTCACAACATTTGGGAGAGGTGAGGAAGTGGCAACACCCACGTGCGTACTAGTCAAGATCAGCCAAGATCTCTGAGTGAAGTTCACTTTAAAACCTTGGAAAGTAGCCATCCAAACTGAAGAAAGGCTTATTGTCTCTCCTGCAAGCATATGCCGAAAAGCAGAGGAAGACGGTGTGGTATCTTGGCCAGAGCTGTAGCTGAGGACCCAGGATATCGGGGTCAGGCCAGATCTCTTCCTTGAGCTTCAGACTCGTGTATCTGGCTCTTTGGTGAACGCCTCTGCTGGAGTGTCCCACAGGCACTTCAGATTCGGTGTCCAGACAGGGCCCCATCATCCTCACGTCCTCCACTCTAGCTGTTCTAAAAATTAACAAGGGTTATTGATAGGCTAAGGGCTCCTCAGAAGAAGTAAAATGTAGTCAAATGGGTCTCCTTTGAGGAGGGCACCTTGGTGTTTTTGTGTGCATGCATCCCAGGAAGAGCACCTTTACTAAACAACAGGAAACAAAACGTGCCAGGAATCTGACCCAATACACAAAGCAGCAGGTGAGATTCCTGATGGGAAAGAATGACTCCCCATGGAACATAAATAGATACCCTCAAAGTACATATATTTCACACGAGTGTGTACATACACATGTAATATATTAAAAGAAATTTGGTTTCTACCACGAGAAGTTACTCAGCAACAATAAATCAACGTCGCACCTGAGACAGGGAAGTGCGGGCGCTGCAGCCACGTTGTAAACCGAGGCGCACCTCCGTCCTGCACACGCCTCCCCTCTGTGCGCTGTGCACACTTGCTGGCTGGGGGCTTCTCTCTGCCCCTCCCCTCAGGCCCAGCAGATCCAGTGTTTGTAGAAGAGCGAGTCAGGGAAGAAAGGTGGCCCTGTGGCCTTGGAGCCTACCCTGCAGAGTCCAGGAGCTGGCTGCAGCGGGAAGGCAAACACCTGAGGCCACCGCCGCCTGCCTGGAGGGCCGCCTCGGCTCTGGGGTGAAAGGAGGCGCTTGGGACCCCAGCAGTGGAGTGGCAGTGCGCCTGGTTTTCAACAAAGAGTGTGTCTCTGGGGTCCACCCAGCGCCCTCCAGATCTTTGTAGTTTGGCCAGCGGGGGCTTCTCCTAGGATCAAATGGCTTTTGGGAGGGGAATCCAGAGTCACCAGGGCTCAGCCCTGTGAGTGTGTGTATGTGCGTGTGCACACACCCGCATACACACGTGCTTCAGTGGAGGTCAGCAAGTTGCAAACAGGTGTTCTACAGGGGCACACTCAAATAGTGTCTGCTTTGGGGTCAGTTTGTCACTGCGTTCTGAGTGTCCCCATGCCAAAGTGGATTTGTTCAAAAGATGCCAGTTGCTAGAGGCTACAGTTACAGAAGACACGTTACACACTGGGGGGTGCAACCCTCTCAGGACGTGGCACAGAGTTTTAGTAAGAAAACAAACAGAAGAAATGCACAGGAACCCTCTCCTCACTGTAAAGCCCTTTCGTGGCACCACAGGCGGACAGGGAAAGGCTATCAGGGTTTGTGTCTAGCCCTGTCACTCTCTTACTTATGGGCTTTATTACTTTGTAGTCTTGTGTTTTCTCCAGTTGATTTTTGTTTGTTTGTTTGTTTTGTTTTTTTGCGGTACGCGGGCCTCTCACTGTTGTGACCTCTC
This sequence comes from Mesoplodon densirostris, assembly GCF_025265405.1. Classification (NCBI taxonomy): domain Eukaryota; kingdom Metazoa; phylum Chordata; class Mammalia; order Artiodactyla; family Ziphiidae; genus Mesoplodon; species Mesoplodon densirostris. The sequence goes on from NC_082668.1 coordinate 29,149,213, forward strand.
CTGTTGCGGAGCACAGGCTCCGGACGCGCAGGCTCACGGGCCCAGCCGCTCCGCGGCATGTGGGATCCTCCCGGACCGGGGCACAAACCTGTGTCCCCTGCATCGGCAGGCGGACTCTCAACCACTGCGCCACCAGGGAAGCCCTCTCCAGTTGATTTTTATTTTTTTCTGGATCCTTTTTCTGAGGTCCCCTGAGTAGCTTAAAGACTTAAACCAGGAGTGGTTCTTCTCCTCCTCGACCGCCGCTTCCTCCTCTTCTGCCACCCTCATTCCCTCCCTTTCCTTCCATAACGACAAGCCCAAGGGTCTTCTTCATTAGGCAGGGCCTCTGTGTCTTCTGCCTCGTTTGGCAATGATTAACTAGGCTTGTGAGCCTTACTGAGGATAAATGATGCTTTGGGTATAAAGCAAACCAGATTTGGGCATATTGAGGGCAGTGGATAGCTGGGGTATAGTAGGAGTTGTTTGGCTAATGGGCAAGCCTGTCTGAAGAAGGCCTTCTGGTCAGACAAAGTAGCATATTGGTTAAAAAAATGACTATAAGCCTAGACTGTTAGAATTTCATTCCTTGTTTCAGTACTTACTAGCTGTGTAACATAGCGCAGGTTTCTTAATCTCTCTGAGCCTTAATTTTTTGGGGGGGAGTGGGGCATAAAGTGTGGGATAATAGTAGTACTTAGCTCAATATCTTGTGAGCATTAAATGGGTTAAAAAATCTAAAGTGCTTCTGAGAATCATGTTTGGCACACAGTAAACACTTAATAGATGCCTTAAACATTTAATAATATTATTATCACTATTACAGTTGAATTTGGAAGTCATCCATGAGAAGCAAAGTGACACTACCCAACACTCCTAGTTTTCCCTGGCACAGTCAGTTTCATAAAATGGCCTCGTAATAAATATTTCTCGAATTGGCCTTCCTGCATTGTACTTTCTCATAGCTGTTAACTGGTTTGTTAATGGGAAATAGACCATCCATTCCCTCTCTCATACTGATTTGTCATCAGCTGTTTACTCTCTTCTACACCAGAGTTTACGGTCACTGAGGAAGGGATTGTTTCTTATGCACTGCATTATCCTCAGTACCTCATATAGCGCTCTGAACATAAAACATCCTGAAAACATTTTCTTACACGTGAGATGAATGCATTTCTGCTCGAAATCAAGCTGATAAATTAAGAACATTAGTTCTTTAGCTGGTTTATGTCCTTCTAGAAAAAGAACAACTCCACCCTCTTTTCCGAGGGCCTCGCACCATCATCTAGCATCTCATACCTTGCACATCCTCTCTGTGAAGTTCTTTAGCAGCAGGAAATGAAGATTTGCTTTCATCTCAAAGGCTGCTGTGCACTGTCCTTGTGATAAGAGAGAATCAAACAGATATGGCTTGTAAAGTAGCCCCTAGTGTTGGAAGAATGGTGCCCTGGCCTTGGAGGAGTCTCCAGATACCATCTCAGACTCCAGGGTCACACAGGCATGGGTACAATTACCCTTTGTAGAGGAATCTGACTGCTGTTTGGTGAGCACAAAGCCTGGGGAGATAATTGTGGTGTGCCCTTTAGTCTTTCTGAAGTTGGCAGTCACGTGAGGCAATTTTTTGCATCACTCCTCAACTTTTCCCTGTTCCCTCATAGTGTTTCTTTACAGAAGGCTATTGCTTTGGATTTGAAGATCCCTTCTTTCCTAGGTTTTTGGTATATATGAGAGCAGAGTACATCAAAGAGATTAACAGCCTACTTGTTACTATCAAAGCCAACATCTGAGCACCCGGTGTGTTCATCCTCAGGGTAAGTGAGAGAGCCCAGGTGGAAAGAGAAGGGAAAAAAATAACAATAACAGCAGCAAACACTTACTTTGTTCACTATTTTAAGTGCTGTGCAGATAACAGCTGATTTAATTCATATAACACTCCTGTGATATAGGTATTTTTATTGAGCCCTTTTTAAGGATGAGGACACTGAGGTACAGAGAGCTTAAGGAATGTGCTTACAGCCCCCCAGCTAGTAACAAGTGGATCCTCGATTTGGACCTGGGCACTCTTTCTTCAGACTCCATGCTCTTAATCCCTAAGCTGGAGCTGGACCCCTACTTTGGAAGCCAGTAGTTCTCAGTCTCCAGAACCCTCCACTATAGAAGGCTTGTTGGTAATCAGTCCCTGTGGGAGTAAGGGGTAGGAAGTGGTGTGGAGGAAACAGACCTGGGTGATAATATTCATCAACTAAAATTACTCCCTCAGGGAATCACTGGTTAGGAAAACTGAGACCCACCCAAGCAGTCTAGCTAAGCAAGGATTGTTTCCTGCCTTTAACACATTTACTACATGAACAGTGCAGAGCTGGTCACAGTCCTTTAGAGGACCAACGAATCTGCAAAAGGAAGACTGTAACTTTGCCTTTCACACTCTTAAATGTTATCCATACAGAAAAGCATAAGCAAACCGACCCCTCTGGGTTTGTGACCACGGAAAGAAGGCTTCAGAGTTTTGCCCCATCTTTGGCTTCCTTTTTCAGTCTTATTCAGAAGCCTGTGAATGCATTCTAGAGATTTCATTGCCTCAGGAAGACAGACTATGCTAAGTGCTAGGGTACTGCCAATGGGTCCTACTAGGTGGATGGAGTATAGCTTGAATCCAGTGTAGTTAAGACTACCTGCATTACCTGAGGATAGAATAGTCATAGCAAAAGGTTTAGGTCATAAACTGATGGGGAAGGAATAGAGATGGCAACAGCAGTTCTTTTTTATTTTTTTTTCAGCTTTATTGAAGTATAATTGACAAAGTTGTACGATATTTTAGGCGTACATCATGATGATTTGATATATGTATACATTATGAAAGGATGTACCCATCCATTAAATAACACAGTCATCACCTCATTTCAAAGGCAGCTATTTCTAGAGAACCTCAAGGTAGGTGGTGGAGACCGAAGCTTCCTCAGCGCCAGCTCCCTTGCTCCTGCCTTCCCAGGGTCTGCCATGCCCTAGGCAGCTGTAGCGAGGTGTGACTGGGAACTAGCCCTGAGGGAGGACCCTGATCCCACAACCACAGTGGCTCCTTTTCAGTCCTAGCACTAATCTTCATTCTGTACAGACATGCCCCTGGCTAGTATCTGTCTTAGCCCTTTCCCCCTTTGCACCGCTGTTACCCTGTTCTTGTTCACTAAGTAATGATACAGCCAGAGGCAGCAGGGAATTTCCTGGGGGATAAAAAAGATGGGGTTCTAACACCATAGAATTACAATCCAAATATAAACATATATTAAGGTAAGAACATAAAACGCCATAAGAACGTGTGGACACTAGATATGTTATCAATATGAAAAATAGGTATATACACACACACTCTCTCTCTCTCTTTCATCCCTCTAAGTATATGCACACGGTAGAGGCAGGTGAGGCTATATGGAAAGAACACTCATCAAGGACTTGCAAGCATTGTATCGTAGCTCTACCCCTGACTCACCATGTAGGTTTGGAAAAATCACTTGTCTCCTGCCTTTGGTTTGTAAACTCGTGAAGCAGGTTAAATTATCTCTATAATCTTTCCCAACTCTAAAATGATATTATTCTAGGATGTTGTTGAACTGACCTTGGTTGTGTGGGAGCCAATTCCTATAGTCAGAGAGGTGATGGAAGGTCATGATGGGAATATAGGTATGGTTGAAATTAGTTAACACAGAAGGATTTCCACGTGCCTTGTGACTCTACTTCTGGATGACCTGCTGTTGCAATTTTTCAAATAAAAAAGTTTTAGAAGAACTCCTTGGCATTAGCTATGGAGCTCTGAAACTCAGCAGACTGCCCGAATCTGACTGACTTTTCCCTCCCTGTGTTCACATTTTCATCTGCTTGGCAAGGGCAGTGGTCAGCTGGGCTTTTGTTTCAGTCGGTTTCACTCTCTGGTGACCTGGTACCATCCCTCTGCCTGTTTTTCTTGTGCTGTACTTTAGGAGAAGGTCTCAAGCAGAGTTTTTCTGTAGGGCCAGAAAAACCATGGCAGTATGGTTTCTTTATCTGGAGTTCTATGTTACTCTGTTTTGATTCCCTTTTTCCTCATCTTTCACTAGACAAAAAAAAAAAAAGAAAGCCAAATTTGGGACTTATACTAAAATGACTGCCTTTTCAATTATGATGTTTCTCAAAAGACTTGGAGCCAGTAGAGGTGGGAATATTCCTACGGGCTAAGAACAAGTGAGGTCACCAGGACATGGGCTCTGCTGAATTTATGATTCACCCTTCAGCAAGATTAGTCAGTGCAAAAAATTGCTAAAATAGGTCACAGAAAGTTGATTTTATATGGTTGTATAGTTTCCATTGGTTATATTTTTCGGAAACCCAACATGCCTCATTGCCAGCCCGCATCCTGATTCCTAACAAATGTATATGGGAACTCTGAAAATGAAATGTCTGGCATTTTTTTGCGGTTGTTCTGTTAATGTATTTTATCTTTCTTGGCTAAGGAGAACTATAGTTACTAATTTCACAAACTGCTAGAGTTACTTTCTTAAAACACAGATCTTTTCGTGCTACTCTGTTCTCAAAAATGAATCATGGTTCCCCATTGTTTACAAAATCAAGTGTAAATTTTCTAAAGCATCTAGATATCTTTCCCATCTTTCCAAGCTTATCACCTACAGCTTTCTTCACCCCATCCATGTGCTAGTTTTGAATGTGCCGTGTGCGTTCAAGCTCCTGGGACTTTGCTCATGATATCTCTTCACCCACAATACCTTCTCTGTCTTCTTCACTTTTCAGAATCCTCCATTTTCTTTCAAGGACCAGTTCAAATGCCACATCATCCCTGAGACCTTTCCATATTTTTCCATTTAAAAAAAATTGAAGTATAAGTAACTTACAATATTATATTAACTTGAGGTACACAACATACCTATTTTCTATTTTTATAGATTATACTCTGCATAAAGTTATTATAAAACATTGGCTGTATCTCTTGTACCATGCATCATATTCTTGTAACTTATTTATTTTATACGTGGTAGTTCATACCTCCTAATCCTTCTAATTCACCTATCTTGCTCCTCCTCTGACCCCTTTCCCCTCTGATAACCACTGGTTTGTTCTCTGTTTCTTGTGTTTTTTTTAAATTAAAATTATTTTTTTTCTCTTATTTTATGTTTCCATAGCACATTTTATTCTGCTGCACATTATAGGTAATTGCTTGTACATTCATCTCCCACACTAGGTTGGCAGTTCTTTGATAAAATGTATTGTATTGTAGACAACTTTCTATCATATCAGGTATGAGCATATGCAAGGTGTTTGGTTGAACTCTATGTATTAGTGCTTGGAAAATCAGGACAGCACAGTTTTATTTGTTTGTTTCCAGAGTGAAAATGTCCTCTCTTTCATTTTTCCTTACCTAAAGCTTGAGTCAAGTTGAATGAATCTTATTAGTATTAATACTGTCAGTAAGAGCTATCACTTAATGAGAGTTAACTTTATGCCCAGACCTGTGCTAAGAAATATTCATCCATTATCTTATTTAATATTAATAATGGTTTAATATGTTAGACTAAGAGATTAATATTTTGCTGATTTTACAAAGGAGGAAGCCAAGCCTTAGAGAAGGTAACCTCACCCAAGGCCGTCTGGCTAGTATATGGTGGAGCTAGTATCCCAAGCCAAGCCCATTCTGGAGGCCACATATAACCACACTCTAATACTGCCTCTCAAGTCTGAGGAAGCTTAGGCCTCATCCCCTCCACCACAGATAAAGCACAGTGTCATCTAGATTGAAAGTCTGGAGGTTGGAGTTCCACTCTCAACTTGCACACTCTGTGGTATAACCTTAGCCAAGTCACTTTGTTTCCTGGAACCTCTTTCCAAATCTGTTAAATCAGTTAGAATGCATTTAGAAGCAAGTAATAGAAACTCAGCGGAAAGTGGCATAAACAGTGAGGCCATTTATCATCTTATTTTTTTCATGTACCTAACAGATAGGTATTGGACACTTAGTGAATATCAAACACTGTATGCAGTAAACACTTAAGGACACCTACCTCTGGTGGCCCCAGGGTCATCAAGATCCAGGCACTTTTCATCTTTTTCCTCTGCTATCCTCAGTATATTGGTAGTGTCTCTTCTCTCCCTCATTTATGCAAGATGGCTACAGCAGTCCCAAGGATATAGGATATATATCGGCCGCCAAAGTCAGGAAGGGAAAGCAGGGCACTTCCTCTGGGTCTCTTCCCAGAGGACCCCAAAAGCACCTCGTCTGCAGCCAGAACTGGGTTGCATGCCTTCCCCTAAAGCAATCTCTGGCAAAGGAAAATGCGGTTACTGATTGGGTTAAACAAATCATGATTCTTTTTGTGGGGCAGGGGAGAGGCCATCTCCACAACTGAACAAAATTAGGGTTCCGTTAGTAAATAAGGGGGAGACAGTTGATAGGCTGGAGGCACCTGACAGGTTCTACTTCAGATAGGGCTGGGCTGAAGAGATTTCTAGTCCCTTCTGGCTCTAAGTTTCTGTGATTCTGTGTTACCCAAAGATATAGCAATGGAATACCCCTTATCTTAAAATCTGGTGGCCTAAGTATGAGAGATTCTTTTATACTTAATTCGTATAGATTAACAAAACAGAATGAGAAGCTCATGATGGCCAAGAGTGAGCATCATTTGAAAGCTGATGTTTGGAAATGTTTTCTGGGTCAAAAAGTTCTATAAGCACTAGAAATTACCCTTGTCACAGAAGGCAGAAAACCTCTGAATTTAAGAGGTTGGGTCTGTGATCTTCTGGTCAGGTTCACACTTGAGAAGTGAAATTGACCAGGTCTGTGTTGACTTATGCACTATCACTGTTGCTCATAGCACAAAGAACTTAGATGGAAAAGATCCCCAGCTAGTGTGTCTAGCTAATACATAGCTAGATATGTTATGGATCTCTTTCTTCTAGAGCCTGCACAGATATGTCTTTTCCCCTAGGTTAATGAAGGGAAAACAAATGGGATATTCTCTTTTACCCATAAAGAAAGATCTCCAAAGTAACTCACAGAAGAGATATCACTTGAGCCTAGTTCATTTCTACCAGAATAAGTTAACAAATATCTGTGAGCACTACTGTGGCTGGCACTGTGTGAGGGCTTATATACCATATTGAAAATGTACAAAACACAGCCCCTCTTTGGTTCCTGTAGCATCATTCTCTTCATGTTCTTTGCTATGGACATTTGTGGCAGTGTCATGATTGATGTGCATCCTGTTAATTTCACTTCCCTCATGCCTCTAATGAGAACAGAGACCTAAATTTGGTTAATTTCCCCCTAGTCTCTGGCTTAAACACAGTTGAATAATAACATGAAACAAATAGACTTGGAAAACTGTTTTGTTAACCAGAAATGTAAAGAAAAGAGACTTGATTGTGGTCTAGAATGTTAGAGAAGTCTTCACTGAGGAAAGGATGTTCCAGCCGAGCACTGAGGGTTGAGCACACAGCCGAGGTGGAGATGAACACAGACTTTGTGTGGGTTGGTCAGAGGCTAAGCCAGAACAGGACTACATTTTGGAGAGCAGTGGGCTGAGATTATGGAGGACCTTCAAAGCCAGACAGAGAGAATTAACATGATATGTTTGGCAAGAAGCACTTGAAAATTTCTTGAGAGTCAAGATTAAAAGGATATTTTACAGAAAGTCTGGAAGCTGGCAGGGGCCAAGGGTAGTGGGGGGTGGGTTGCAGGGAATCTCCTTCCCTATAGCTTTTGTGTCCACGTAAAGACTCATCAGTTAGAATGGCCCTCTTGGCCTCTCTCCCTCCCTTTGCACACTCCACCCCTGGGGAGGCATAACTTAGGGGCACCTTTAGGAGAGGAACCAGGCATGTGTAACTCAGCCTCTACAGAAAGCACTGATTCTGGTCCGCTCCTCTAGGCCTGCTCCACCACCCATCAGCCTTTCATGGGTAGCCCCTGGGAGGGGAGCCTGTGCTGATCCAGTGTTGCGGGTGACTCATTGGTGAGTCTGTGGAATTCTGGGGTGCTACACACCTAAGCTGTGTCCTCCAGCTGGCTCATGTTTTAATTTCTATGTGTCTGACTACCCTCTATCAATCTCAGTTGGTTTAGAACTTGGGTGAAAAAAAGTGATACTATTTATTGGATCCCCTCAGGCCCTAACAGTACGTGGGGTGGATTGGTAGATGGAAAGAAATGAAGGGATGGAAATGAGAAGGCTCTGCAGTCATCATGATGTGAGGTGATGAGGACTCAAATTAGGGTGACTGTGGCAAAAGAGAAAGTGGGACCTGTGAAGAGAGAAAGGAGGGCTGTCACTGGGCTATAAACTGTTGACGGGATCTGTCTGATTCACTTGGCATTTCCATGATTCTAGCTTAGTCCTTGGTGCATACATTGGACAAATACTTATAGAGCCAGCCACTGGGAATACGAAGTGAGAGAGACATTCAGGTCTCTGTCTTCAAGGAGCAGTTCTTTGAACGAAATAAAACAATGTTGTAAGATAGAGAGGGACTGGGGGCGGCTTTAACTGAGGTGCTGAGGGATGAAGGCCTCACTGAGGATGGCACCTTTGAGGTGAAAAGCTGAGGGAGTTGAATAAATCAGTGGAGCTGGGGGGAGATGTCCCAAACCTAGGATACAGCAGCTTCAGAGTCCTTGAGGCCAGAAAGTGCTCGGTTTGTTCAAAACCCATGAGAGGCTTTTGGCTGGAGTGAGAGAAGAAATGTGAGATGACGTGAGGGGAGGTCAACAATAATCAGAGGCCAGATTGTGCGGGACAGAAAGTAGAGGCATTAGAAGAATCTGGAATCTGAAGGAAGGAGACAGATTGAGCCATAGAAGACGTAGGTTCAAGTGAATAATTTTGAACAGACACAACAAACCTTAGGATATTAGAAGACAAGAGGAAAAGAGATCCATAGAGAGGTAATTTTCAGATGTTATAGAGGAAGAGATTCTGAAGAAGAGGGAAAGAATTAGGTACAGAGTGAAGGTGGAAGGGTTAGCTTTAACAAGGAGGCAAGAAGCTTCTTCTTTTGAGACCAGAAGCTAAGATAGGAAACATCTATTGAATACTTAAGATGTGTCAGGCATCGTTCTGAGAGTTACTCATTTCTTCCTCACAATAGTACAATGAGGTAGGTGCTAATATAGCCCATTTTAAAGATGATAAAACTGAGACTTGGGTTAAGTAATTTGTCCAGGGTTACCCAACCAGTAAGGTCAGAATTATGATTTAAACTTAGGCCAGTTGGCTCTAGCACATGTGGTCTTAACCACTGTGCTCTGTCTTACTTGTATAGGATATTGGTTAGTGTAATGTTGAAGTGAAGCCAAGTATAGTATATGTAAAGGAGCTCCCTATGGTACACAAAGAGATGGTGCAATTTGCGGTTTGAAAAGACTAAAGAAGATGTGGAAAAATTGTTCTTGGATTGTGTTTGGGATCCATGAGATGAATAAAAGAATGAATTGTCAGGATTAAAGCTATAAAAGAAGTTGAGCAACATGAATCTATGTTTGACCGGTGCTCCGGTCTGAATATTTGTGTCACCCCGCAAAATTCATATGTTGAATTTCTGACCCCTGAAGTGATGGAATTAAGAGAAGGCTTTGGGGGTGCTCAGGTCATGAGGGTGGGGCCCTCATGAATGGGATTAGTCTCTTTTATAAAAGAGACCCTACAGAGCTCCCTAGCCCCTTCCGCCATGTGAAGTTATAGCAAAAAGATGGCCTTTTATCATCCAGGAAGCTTTGTCTCACCAGTACCAAAGCTGGTACTTTCGTCTCGGACTTCCAGCCTCCAGAGCTGTGAGAAATAAATTTCTGTTGTTTACAAGGTACCCAGATTATGGTATTTTGTTATAGCAGTTGAAATGAGCTAACATACCTGTGTTAATACTTCTGTGTCCTCCTCAAGCATGCTGGTCTTAAATAGATGATTGTAATGATCCAGAGTTGGTGCTTAAGTCTGGGAAGTCTGAGCAAACAAGTTTTAACTATTGACTACAGAGTCTAGAGGAAGGAGTCCAGTGAAACAAGGAAGAGACTTTAAGGGGTGAGGTGGAAGGGCTTCATGTTTAAAGGTCCTTATAAGGATGGAGTGGAAGGTAGGTGAGGTGGAGAAGTGAGAAAAATGAAGGAGTACCGCATTGGAAGTTGGAAAATACTTTGTGATGAAGAGGTCTAAGAGGTCTAGGATGTTACTCTTGTGGAAGAGAGAATTAGGTCTCTGGAATCAAGGAGGGGGAGGACCTGTGTTCATAAAGATCCTAAAACCAGATGGCAAATACATAACATGTATCTTTTCCCACCTCAGTGACATCATGGTGCTTTTTCCCCACTGAGTCTGGATGTGACCTCAGCATCTTTCTCAGTACAGGGTTCCAGGCAGTCAGTAGCAGTCAGTGAAAGTTGCCTCCTGTCTTTGCGTCAGACAGTGCCAGAAGGGGCTATTACTCCGAGGGTGCGTGGAGCTAAGAGCAGGCCGTTCAGTAAGAGGGGAAGTCCAGAAATTGGAGTTGAGGACTAGGGCTGAGTCCTGAAGCCTAGAGGTTGTAACTAACCCCAGAGAAGCATGCAGTCTTGGAGGAGGAAGTGGGGCTGGCCAGTGAGTAGACAGACGGTTCTCAGGTTGTCTGTATCTGAGGGAGTCTAGTCACATTCTCCCATGCTCTAGGCTGTCATGTAGTGCTGGCAGCACCTGGGTCAGAGCTGTGAGGTGAAGTTGAACCAAGTGTCACTGTAGTCTGGGAGGCTGGGGATGGGATCTGGAAGTCAAGAGACAGTAGCAGTTGAGTACAGGTCATTGGCGCTGGCCATTCATGAAGAAGAGCCAAATCATAGAAGTGTCTTTGTTCTGAAGTGGCGCTATGGTTCCTCCTTTATCATTGATCTGGAAGCCTCCTATTAGAGTCATTTGCCAAAACTGAATTGTAAGCACCTTGAGGATGTCTGTCATCTTTGGGTCTCCAATAAAGCTTAGTGTTCTACTTTGCACATAGTTGGTACTCAGTAAATGTGTGTCAAATTGCTTTGCTCCCTTAGTTTTGAGCCCATGTGTAGTTGTAAATCCTGTTTGCTAGGCTTTCAGATTTTAACATCATCTATCCTTTTAGCTAACAATAGCCTAGATAACCTGTAGAGAAACTGAAAAGAAAGACGATGAAGGGCAAAGGAAATGTAATAAATCTGTTGAACTTTGAGAGGCAGTCCTTTTGGGCTTGTCTAGGACAGAATGTGATTCTATAGCATCATGGTACTCCATTCACTCTCTACTTCAGCTTCCTTTCACATTTATTCATCTTGTTGTAAGAACTTAAATGTTTCCTTTAAATTTGCCTAGATAAGTTTGATTTGGAATACTGACACCACATAGGCTTTTGAGTTCTTTGAAAATGTTAAAACGTTGCTCTTTATCTTTCATTTTAAACTATTGTCTGATCTTTGAAGTTCTAGTCTTATGACATCATTCATGGTGCTGACTCAGGCAGTTCAGACTTTTTTGGTAAATTAAATGTTTACCTAAATGTTTCATTTATTGTGATCTGGGACATGGTGGTTTTTTAAAAAAACAGAATTGCATAAAGTAACCCAAATAGAAGCACGTTTTAATTACATATGCTAATATATGGGAACATGCCTAATTATTATTTATAATATTATTATTACATATGTATACTGTCTAAAGGCTTCCTATCAAACGCTCTACAGTCTGGGCAGAAGGATTGTGGGTGCCGGGATGTGGAGGCAGAAACTGTTTTTAATCATTTCTTATTGATTTTCTTGGAATACTTTTATTATATAACTTAGTACGTATTTGATGAGTGTGAAATAGTATCTGAAATGAGTCATCATGGTGATGTAGCCATAGAGCCATGGGGCTTCAGAGGAGAACAGTTGTGTTCAACTATAGGGGACAAAGAAAGGCTTCAGGAAAAGGTGAGATTTTATACTCGCTCTCACGTATGATGAAAACATGGACAAGCAGAGATGCAGGGAAATCTAGGCAGGGAGAACAGTGAGAGAAAATGCCTGAAGGTCGGAAGGGGCCAGTAATGGAAGCCACAGCAAGTCCCCTGGCTGGAGTGTTGGGAGTGGAAGAGAGTGGCTACAGTGTGAAAGGTCCCTGGGGAAATTCAAAACGGAAGGGTCAGGCTAACATCCTCTGAACCTCCTAATCAGTCTCCATATCCCTGCAAGTAGGACAACCACCTGTAATATATTCTTGCATAAAAACAAAAACAAAAACAAAAACCCTAACTGGATCTTGAGATCTGAGTAGCAGATGAGAGACTTCCCTGGTGGCGCAGTGGTTGACTCTGCTCCCAGTGCAGGGGGCCCGGGTTTGATCCCCGGTCAGAGGACTAGATCCCCCATGCATGCCGCAACTAAGAAGCTGGCGAGCTGCAACTAAGGAGCCTGCCTGCCGCAACTAAGACTCGGTGCAACCAAATAAATAGATTAATATTTTAAAAAAATAATAAAATAAGTAAATAGCAGTTGATGGAAAACCTGGGAAACAGGAGCATTTGACTGATACCGTGAGGATACACTCAGCCAAATCCAGAATGTGAGAAATTCTACAGGACAAAGGAATGAATTTCTTCAATAAATACATGGCATGAAAAAAAAAAAAAAAAAGGAGAAAGAGGGAATTGTTATAGATTTAAAGAGGCTTAAAAGACCTACCAACCAAATCAAGGTGTGGACCTAAATCGAGCAAACCATCTGTATAAAGAAATTTTTTGAGAGAATCTGGGGAAATGAGATACAGACTGGGTATTAGATAAGGAATTACTCATGTTTTGGGTGTGAAACTGGTGTATATATATGTATTCTTATCTGTTAGAGATACAGCCTGAAGTATTTACAGTAGAAATGATAAAATGTCTGCAATTTGCTTTCAAGTATTCCAGCAAAAACAAACAAACAAACAAAAAACAATAAAAAGCAAGAGTTGGAGAGGAGTGGGAAAGAGGAAACAAGACTAGCGGAAGCCTGATGACTTTTAAGCTGAGGGGTGAGCTCACAGGTGTCCATTTTACTCTTCTCCATGCCTTTGACTGTGTTTGAAATTTTCCGTGAGAAAATGTGTTAAGGCCAGTCTAAGGAGTTTGGACTTTATTGTGTAGCACCAGGAAACTTGTGCAGGGTTTTGGGCTGATGAGGAGGGCATGGGAAAGGTTATGAGTGATCCAGAAAGGTTACCCCGGTAACTGAGTGTGACATGGTGGGGTGCGGGGGGAGGACTTGAAATGGGAGCCCATTTAAGATCTTGATTAAGATGGTGGCCTGAGAATGGGAACTTTTTTGAGAACAGAAAGAGGAAATAATGGCAAAAGAGGAACTCCTCGGTGGGTTGGCAGCACAGAAATGAGCCAGGTTCATGAGGGGGAAAAAGCCCCTTTTCCTCGTCAATCAGTAGCAATTTTTGCCCTTAAGCCACTGCGCTGGGTACTGTGGGACCAGGAGGAGAGGGAAAAGGGATCTTTGTTGAGGAGGAACTGACTCAGGTCTTTGTAACTAGCCACAGTGGAAAGCAATGGGGAGGCAAAGAGTTCTCAAGTTCTTTTTGTTTATGTTTTTGTTTTTGCTTCTTGCTGTTTTTCACAAGGGAATGACTCTCTTATGGGTTCAGTATGAAATTTACAGACAGTGATTCATTTTGATCACCTTTCTCCATTTTCACTGGGGAAATGGCGATAACCTTTGTCAGCTGTTCTACCTGAACCATTTATGATATTAATTAAGACAGAGATAATATTGTTCATTCGTGAAATGGAACACTTTAGAAGAATGTATGTGATGAAATGATATGGTCCGGGGAAACAAAAGTTGAACTATAGTAAATTAACGAAAGCTTAGATTTAAGTATATAACTTCTGATTTGTCAATAGCAAAAATATTCAAAATAAACTTCAGATTCAGTAGAAAGCAGCAGCTAGAGATTAAAGAGAAATGGTAGTTCTCCAGCCCTCTACAGTCGGATAATTAATACTTCACACACAACATATTAATAAGGTTTGAAATAAACAGGCCCTCCAGAAAGGAATACATGCTGAGATTAGTTTCCTGATCACATCTGTTCTCTTTTCCAAGAAATTACACTACAAACTGCAGCCTATAAGGATGGGCCACTTCCTATGATTAACACCCCTCTTTTCTATCTCAGTTTAACATACCTATTTAGAGAGGGCTGAGACGAGGTGGGGAGAAAATATTGAAACACAGTGCATTCTTTACCTTATTCTGCAGCAAGAAGGTAGGGAAACTTTTGAGACTCCCTGTTAGACTTCTATTCAGTCCACCCAAGCTGGCATCTGCCACCCTAGCTTATACAGTCAGAAAGGAGTGAGGTTTGCTTCTGGCTTGATTCCAATTATAGTTAGAATTTCTAATCCGTGGAAGCTGTTGTAAAAAGCTTTCAGGGAGGAAAGAAAAGGAGAGGAAAATTCCTAGCTAAAAGCAAGAGAGGTGGTTTTTATTTTATTCGGGGATGCATGCCTGAGGTGTTAGGTCACAGGAGGGATGGGGATGGAGGGACGCGAGGTTATGCGTCTTACTATGGAAAAGGTTGAACTGTCCTCGGCACCTGATGGAAATGAGAGGAGGAGAGGCGGCATCAGTGTCTCTAACAGCACTGCCTCTCTTACTGCATTATCAGAAAAGAAAACGGAGAATAGGCATCCATTATCTCTCTCTGAAAAGGGATTAGTGTGGGTTGCAAGAAATTAATGGCTTTTGAATTACCACAGAAATACTAATGAATGTCAGGAGCAGAGATGTAAAGTAGGTAAAACTGGCTTTTCTCTGCCGCATTTCTCTCATTTTCTCTTTTGGTTTGCTATTTGAAGATCTAGATCTGTGTTACTCTTTTTTTTTTTTTTTTTTTTCTCCAGCCAAGATCAGAAATCATACCCTTTGGGAATGTGATTTCTCTTCTTCAGGGAGTGACTCAATTAGTTTTATGACTGTCTCCGATGTGTGCCAGCAAAAAGATTGAGAAACATCTCAGAAATGAAAAGCTCTACTAGGGAGGAGAGCTCCCTCATTTTCATGCCTGATGAAAGTATCAGGACATCTCCCAAGTGACAGTCCCCTTTTATTAAAGTATGAAATTTGTATCTGTTGCAGCTAATCATTGATTAAAGATGGCATGACCAGATGAACTTGTGAAACACAGGGGAAGAGAAGGGAAGGGAATTATACCTATTATATGGTGGACATTATAGTAGAAGCTTTATTTCTATTCTAATTCAACAAGTACTTACTAAGTACCTACTGTGTACCAGGCATTATACTATGTGCTGTGATATAAGGATGACAGGACAGGCCTTGCCCCCCTCCTCAGTGGAGCTTACAGACCAGTGGCGAAGACACACTTCTTTAAAAATTATAAATTAATATTATTATTATTATTATTTTTACGGTACACGGGCCTCTCACTGTTGTGGCCTCTCCCGTTGCGGAGCACAGGCTCCGGACGCGCAGGCTCAGCGGCCATGGCTCACGGGCCCAGCCGCTCCACGGCATGTGGGATCTTCCCAGACCGGAGCACGAACCCGCGTCCCCTGCATCGGCAGGTGGACTCTCAACCACTGTGCCACCAGGGAAGCCCTATAAGTTATTTTTATAATTTAAAAATTATAAATGGTATTATAATACAGCCTGATGAGAGCCCATTAGAGAGGAATAATATAGTAAGGATCCCTGATACTGACCGAGGGATGTGTCTGTGCAGGCAAGGGAGGGGGGTTGGGAGAGTCGGGACAGACTCCCTTTCTGGAAGAGAGGATGGCTGAGTGAAGGGTAAGTGTGTCAGAGCTGGTGGAAGTGGTGGGAAAGGGGCCTTGCAAGCGGAAGGAACAGCATAAACAGGCTCAGAGGTGAGAGGAACTGCTATCCAAGCAGAGGTCTAAGAAGTGAGTAGCCGAGGCACGGCTGGACAACTGGTTATGAGCCAGAAGGCTCATGGCCTGGCCTTGAAGACCGATGGGGGCATCTGAGAAACAGGAGTTTATGAGAAGTGCAGTGCACTTCATGCTCTGGTCTTTCCACTGGCCCTTCCTGGCTTTACCTACCTAAAGAAAGATGAGTATTAGCAGGGAGTTAGGTCAGGTGGCAGGAGGAACATTCTCTCTCTCGTATTTGGTACTCTGTAGAGCGTTATCTAGAAAACAAGAAATCCTGGCAAAGCGCAGTTGTTTCACGGGCCCACACGGCATAGTCCCAGTCATTCGGTGTTTCTGTTTTCTGAACAGACTTCTGCATGTCACATTGACCATGAACCCCCAACACCCCCCTTCCCAGTACTTACTCTTGAGCCAGAAGGATGTCAACCCCTGATCTGTTTGGTTTCTGGCACCTGCCTTTTCATCTCATTCAGTTCATTCATATTAATGGATTAATATGTTGCTTTTTATTTTTTTTTCCTTTCTTTCTAGAACACAAGCAGGCATTCCCAAACATTCTGAAAAAGGGTTACCTGGAGATTCGGAAGGACCATGACAGTTACTGGCAAAGCTGTTACGCAGAACTCTCCCCCTACAGCTTATACTTCTACAGCCTCGACAGCAGTGGGAATCAAAACCTCTGTGCCACGTACCAGCTGTCACACTTCCAGAGCATATCTGTTCTGGGCAACCTCGAGGCCAGGCTGGTGGATACTGTTCTGTATGACAACACTCAGCTGCAGCTAAAGGCAGAGTCGCCATGGGAGGCTTTGGACTGGGGGCAGAAGCTTTGGGAAGGTGTGCACACCGCCGCGCCTGCTTACATGGGACGGCCGGAGGAGCTGGCTGACTCACCGGGGCTCGGTCATCATGTCGACTGTCCACAGAATCGTTGTTTGCAGAAGAAATCCAGTGAGCTGCTCGTGCCGTCCCCTGTCTTGGATGGCCCCAAAGAGTACCAAAACATCCTCAAATCGGGGACACTGTACAGGCTGACCATCCAAAACAACTGGAAGGCATTTATGTTTGTCCTGAGCAGGGCCTACCTGATGGCTTTTCAGCCCGGCAAGCTGGACGAGGATCCCCTGCTGAGCTACAATGTGGATGTGTGTCTGGCCGTCCAGATGGACAACCTGGATGACTGTGACTCTTGCTTTCAAGTCATTTTCCCCCAAGATGTCCTCCGTCTCCGTGCTGAGACCCGGCAGAGGGCCCAGGAGTGGATGGAGGCTCTGAAAACAGCTGCCAACGCGGCAAGGAGTTCAGAACAAAACCTGCAGGTCACGCTGAGGACCAAACCCAAGGATCAGATGGGTGGGCATGAACTCAGGAAGAACAAACGCCAGTCTGTGACCACCAGCTTCCTCAGCATCCTGACGACTTTGTCTTTGGAGCGAGGTCTCACTGCTCAGAGTTTCAAATGTGCAGGTATGAAACAAATTTTCAGCCTAAAGCTCATTAAAGAACAATCCTGAATCCCACAATTGGAATTCACTTTAAAAATCCCCTCAAGAGACCAGTCCTAGCTACCTCTTGTTTAAAAGGCATCTCTCCTTTAAGGAGTTTGCTATATTAAACCATCTGTCCGTCTTCATGCCATGCTGGTGAAGTAAGTAGAAGCAGCTCTGATCTACCCACTGAATCAGAATGACTTGGCTGAAGCATACCAGGCTAGAATTTAGGCTTCCCGAGTCTGTTGTGATGACATTTCCTCTGCCTTCTTAAATAAAGGTCACTGGGAATGTGGATGTCACAGATTGTCTCCTAAGAGACATTCAAGCCCAAAGCTGACTTCTAGCCCTCCTTAGGCAAGGAAAATGTCTGTAGTCAGTAACTGTCATTGATCATGACCTTGTCAAACCCTGTTAAGGTAGAATCCAGAAAGTCAGCCTTGACAGAAAACCCGGAGGTGGCCAAGAGCAGGGCTAAGATGATTCAGCAGATGACCTCTGAGTCACGATGGGCCGGTGCCTCATCCTGGGGAAGCCTGGGGCTACTGGAACTGCTGTGGAGGGTGAGACACAAGGTGGAGGCCAAGGCAGTCATCTGTTAGTTCTTAAAACCCTATTACTGCTTCTCTCCCCCACTCACCATTCCTCTCACCTTCCCCCAGACAGTAAACCAGAAAGAAAACAACCGGCACTAAACCAAGTCTATATATCTCCTGTAAGTGAAATCAGGTTATTTCAGTAAACCCCACAATTTGTCACAAGAAATTTACCATGAAGGTAGCTTTAATTGGAAGGCTGATTTGGAAAATTTCAATTCAAGTGTATCAGATTTAAGTATGTTGTTTAGAAATGAACAGGAAACTCACCACCAGTCAAGACTAAATTTTCAATTTCCTGCTTGTTCCTGCATGGAAAAGCCAAATAGTGGTGGCACAGTGAAACTTTGAATTTAAGTTAGTTATGATGATCGCCTTTACTACTGAAAAATAATTTACCCAAAGGGGAGATTAAGTAAATCATCCCTGCTTTGTCTGGAGGGCCTTGGTAACTGGGAAGCAGACACTTGCAGGGTGGGATGGGAGAGACCAGCAACCCCGAGCCGATAAAGAAGCCGTACTAGGTGAGGGCCGTATGTGTGCAGGCATGAGTGACCTTGTGTTAAGTCAGCCAGCTACTTTTGGAAAATGCTTTTGAACTAAGGAGATGCTGGTTTTAGCACAGTTTTTAGAAATTATTGACATTTCAGTATCTTATTATACTAGTGCATATATTATATTTCAAAGTTCAGCCATTCAACAATAATTTATAAGTGCTTACTCTGTGGACATGCTGGAATTATGGTACACTCCTGTGGCTTTAGACGGCTGAGAGGGGCAACAAATGTGCTTTGTTATTGGAATCAGGGAGAACAGCTCAGCTTAATTTTCAAGGTAGAGACCAGAGTATGAATCGGGGAACTTTCTAGTAAAAGAGGCAAGAAAAGCCTCAGGTGTTAGAAAAGATGGTCCCTTTGTTGGCTTCTACTTCACCTTCCTCTCCTAAGTTTGCTTCCTGATGGAGTGTGCCCTGCCCACATTCTGTACCACCTCAGTAGCATTTCTGACACTCAGTGGAAGGAGAGATGCAGGTAGAGGGCACCATTCAGCAGGTCCACCACATCTAGCAGATGGAGAAATTAAAACAGGAAAAAGGCATAGAAAGTTGAGTAGGAGAGACAGGGGGAAGGAAGCTAAGTGGAAAAGAGTAGGAAAAGGATCACATAATGGGCTGGGATAGAACTTGGGACAGCTGCTTTAGGGTCCATGTTTTAGGATGCTGCCCTTTGCTGTGTGAATCAGGTGCTCACTGAATAGCTGGCTGGAGAATAGGGTGGGGATGGGTGGTAACAGGGAACCCAGGAGACGGGTAATGTCGTCTAAAACTCCTTTGCTGCTCAGCTTTTACCTTCATGCTTTGATTTGGAGTTCGAATGGGGCACAGGTATGTTTCTCATTTGGCGTGGGGAGGAGTCAGTCCTAATTTGTACAGTGTGGCTGATTCTCAAGGAGAAATCTTTAATTTCACTTCAGTGCCCCCTCTTCCATCAGAAACTGCTACGCTCCGTTGCTTTGTGGTACACGTGGGTTATGGGTAAGCGCGCCTGGAGTACCGGTTTCCTACCTCAGGTAGGAATACTTCATCTCCTGTAGGGGGCAGAGTCTCAAAAGAAAAATATCAGAACTTGGTAAGCAAACCTCTGAATGTTTTCTAAATTATCTGGGAGGCTGTTTATTTTATCAAAGATTATTATAGCAGATGGAACTTTAAAAATTGATTTGTGTTTCTCACAAACACAGTTAATCTAAACCAGCTGTTTATTCATTTAGTACTTGTGTCCCCTAACTTTTCATCCTCATAAAAACACACATTCAGTGAAAAATCTGGTTGTATAGCATGTTTACCTCCCAAACTGTCAAAAAGTCCAGTAAATCGTTTTTAGTTGAATCTTGGCTTTATCATTTTAGGGAGAAGCTAATTCACAGTATTTCATGGTTTAAGTGAGCCTCTTTAGACTACAAGTATTTATGTCCACTTAGTCCCTCCCCCTTTAAATATTTTTGATGAATAAACTTTAAAAGTGGAAGATTGCACTGAGCAGCTCTTTATCATGATGTCATTCAGTTGCTATTTGGGGGAGCCACAAATGTTGGCTTTTAAATCTACAAAATAGTGCAGTTGGCCTCACTTCGCTGAATTCTTTCTGTAGGTGAAGAATTTTCTATATCCTTTTTTGAAACTTAAAGAGCCCTTGCAGAGAAAATGGACTCTGACCATCCCCAAATGCCTGAGGTTATGGTTTTAAAAATACATGCTTGTGCATAGCTGTGTATTTCTTCACATGTGCTTGAACTTTTTATAGTTGGATTTGATTGTGTGTGGTTTGTTCCATGGCTTCCTCTCCAGATCCATGGCTGCCCTGTATTAGGAACCCCAGCTACAGTGGTCTTCTTGCTGTTCTGGAACCTACCTTGGTCATTCATGCCTCCAGGGCCTTTGTAGTTGCTGCTTCTTATTCCTGAGAACATGCCTTTGAAAATTAAGTTCTTCCATTCATTCTGCCATTTATTGTGCGCTGAGTTTCTGACCACATGCCCCAAACTCAGGTGCACCTGGACGAGTCAGTGCTGCAAGAAAGCAAACGTGGTCCCTGTCCCTGCCTTCATGCAACTTGCAGTCCCCGGGGGAAAACAGACATTAATCAGATGCTCACATCACCAATGCCAAATGGCAACTGTGGGCTGGGCTGCGGAAGTTGGGTGCACAGGTCAGATTAGAGAGCTGTCAGTGGTGGTGCCATGTGGAACTCTGTGAAATTGCAGACAGTCATTTTTTTTTGTTTTTTTGTTTTTTTTTTTTTTTTGCGGTACGCGGGCCTCTCACTGTTGTGGCCTCTCCCGTTGCAGAGCACAGGCTCCAGATGTGCAGGCTCAGCGGCCATGGCTCATGGGCCCAGCCGCTCCACGGCATGTGGGATCTTCCCGGACCGGGGCACGAACCCGTGTCCCCTGCATCGGCAGGCGGACTCCCAACCACTGCGCCACCAGGAAAACTCTCAGACAGTCATTTTTGACTTACAAAGAAAAGGGCAGTTTGATAAGGTTGAACTTCATGTTTGACCCTAAAGTCCCAGAACGTGCCTGAGCGGAGGAGCACGTGAGGAAAGTGGTATTTAGGAACAGTTAATTTGCTGGCGCTTTAGTACAGCTTTACAGAAACACATCTGTAGCAGACAATGAGGAATGCTTCTTTAATGACGTCACTGGTTGGGATTCAAAATTATGTTTAGCAATGGGGCATCTGTAGTGTTAAAATATTAATGCTAAAACAAATGACTGTGCAGCTTATTAAAATATTTATGGGGTAGGTACCTGTGAATGGTTCTAAATGAGGTTGTTCATAAAATGCTGTATAGGGCTTCCCTGGTGGCGCAGTGGTTGGGAGTCCGCCTGCCGATGCAGGGGACACGGGTTCGTGCCCCGGTTCGGGAGGGTCCCACATGCCGCGGAGCGGCTGGGCCCGGGAACCATGGCCGCTGGGCCTGCGCACCCGGAGCCTGTGCTCCGCAACGGGAGAGGTCCGCATACCGCAAAAAAAAAAAAAAAAAAAAAAAAAAGCTGTATAAATTCCATTATAAGGCAGTAGCCCGGTTTTCTTCTGGAATTAGACATGTATACATATCTATTTCCCCTCAATAGATGCATGGTTTTCTTGGCACTAATACATACAGATTTTTTCCTCTAATTTCCCAACAAACAAGAAACCTTGCAATTGAGTATTGTGATAAAAGGGCCCAGGCCCTTTTTTATAGATGCTACAAGAGATGCAAAGCTCCGGTCTTGAAGTGTCTTACTGCTTTGTAATCTGAAGGTGAAATCGGACAGCCCACTGTGGGGCAGTGTTCCTGATTCTGAACTGAAATTGAAAATGTTAAGGGAAGAGACAGCAAGAAAACAGTGAGCTGAGGGGATCCCCTCCACCATTTCACACTGTCAGTTTTTATGGTTTTACTCCTTTGGCTGCTGTTTAACCTCTTGGGACTGCTGTTGGTAATTACATCTCTCTGGCATTCAGAGCATTTTGCTTTCCTTTTTTTCCCCCCAGCCCTTGGGAGGGGTAAGCCCAAGGGGAGGGGGGGGGAGTTTTGCTGTGAATTCTTCAGCCATTTAGTGCAAATTCCTGTAATTACCGGCATTGTGTCCTCTCTGAATGGCACATAATACAGCAGAAGCCATTCCTAATTGAGACCTTACAGGAGGTACAAATCCTCTCTTTGTTCAGCCTGACAAATTAGTGCCAGAAAGTGGCAGGGTCCGAGTGGGAATCAAAGGCAAGAAACACAAAGATGGAACTTAAGGCTACAGTAATAACCCTCTCTTGTCCTGAAGGGAGAAAAGGAATGACCAATGAAAAATGAAGTTTTTTTTGTTAGAAATTCCCTGGACATGACAGCACCTTGGGGCTGCTCTATTTATTTAGCAAAAGTGATTAAATAGTAATACAACAGGACTGCCCATTGTTTCCACGGGTGCCCCCCACCTCACAGACCCCTGCTGCCTTGGCTAATTGATAGACAATGAACCTCTGATAAAGAAGTACGTTGTTAGGACCTGAGGTGGGGGAGCCTTTTTTCCCTCTCTTTGTGTGTCTGAGTGAGTGAGTGAGTGTGTGTGTGTGTGTGTGTGAGTGTGAGTGTGTGTGTCTGAGTGTGAGTGTGTGTGTGTGTGTGTGAGATTTCCTTTTTGCTTGCATTGCACTCCAGTTTTTCTTTGCCCCGCCCCTTCTCTCCCCTTCTTCTCTCCCCTTGCTTGCCGCCACCCCTCCACCCCAAGCTTTTCAGCAGTTGCTCCCAGCAGACATTCACAAGCAGGTAGTGAGGAATGAGGATCGAAGTGCAGGCTTTTGACAAATTTATCTTTGGAGCAAATTTCCTCCTCTCCCCCTGGTCCATTTAAGGCAGAACAGCTGTGTGAGAAGAGAGAAAAGGGGAAGGGGGCTGATTATTGGTTCTTTAAGGTCAGAAAAGTGTTCTTGTTTTTGTTTTTTTAGTTTCTCATTTGTGGGAACGGATGTCTGAAGCTAGTCTTTCAACGAAGACGCTGTGCACTAATAACATTTACATGTGTGTGTGTTTTGGAGGTGTTGTGGAATAAGAAATAAAAATTTGAATTATTTAATCTCCCCTCAGTTCCTGAGAAGCCAAGATTGATTATTTTAGGATAGAACCTGGCTGCTTGTGGTGTAACTCAGCACCCCAAGATTGCTGTAAATTGTGGGAAGATGACCAAAGGCGTCTAGGCAGATAATTAATAGCCCCTGGTTATATATGCCCAACTAGCTAAGCTGAAGCTAAATCCCTAATTTAACTCTGTTACAGCTGCAAAAACAAATCATTTCAAGCCCCTATGAAAGCAAAATATATTAAACAAACAGTATCGACCTTGTTAATACCACATGGCATTTCATGTGATAAATGAGGGCGTCTTTCTGGCAAAGGCCTGTTTTATGACATCGTTTAGACATAAAGGATACCTTTACCCTGATAATATAAGCATCCCTGATAGAAAGTATGGAGTGGTTAATTATTCATTAAATAGCTGCCAGTCTGAAAGTAAGCAATATTTCTGAGTTGGGCATAGTTAGTTACTTATTGGCCTCAGAGTAAATCATGTAGAATGACAATTCTTAAGAAAAAGAGAAATTGAATTTGGGAACTAATTATGCATGTGAGTCTAGGTAAAGAAAGGTCTGTAGGTTTTCAAGTGCCAAGAAGGAAAGTTATATAACTTATGCTCCTGAAAAAGCAAATTCTAGCATAGCCAAAAATCTGTTTTGATTCCCGTGTGAAAAATTAGGGTATCCTCTAGTAGCCAAAGTGCCAGATCTCCTAAGGAAATGAGAGACAGAAATAAAAAGACATTGACTTTCGATATCTTCAATTCCTATCTTTACTACTATTTTCAAGTTTGTGTCCCACTTATTAGGGATAGTAATACAGTGAAGATTTATTTGACTTAAGGAATAGGCAGGTAGCCAATTGGAGGAGAAAAAAAACAATTAAAGGGCTTCCCTGGTGGCACAGTGGTTGAGCGTCCACCTGCCGATGCAGGGGACGCGGGTTCATGCCCCCATCCGGGAGGATCCCACATGCCGTGGAGCGGCTGGGCCCGTTAGCCATGGCCGCTGAGCCTGTGCGTCCGGAGCCTGTGCTCCGCGACGGGAGAGGCTGCAACGGTGAGAGGCCCGCGTACAGCAAAAAAAAAAAAAAAAAAAAAACAATTAAGGAAGACTCAGCTATGCCCCTCAAAACATAGAAACAGCTTGGATAAATGAGAATTGTTTAGTGCATTGTTACCTTCTCACTTTGTATTGTCTAAGTTATTTTGGTTTTTTTTGTTTTGTTTTTTTTGTTTTTTTTGCGGTATGCGGGCCTCTCACTGCTGTGGCCTCTCCCGTTGCGGAGCACAGGCTCCGGATGCGCAGGCTCAGCGGCCACGGCTCACGGGCCCAGCCGCTCCGCGGCATATGGGATCCTCCTTGACCGGGGCACGAACCCGTATCCCCTGCATCGGCAGGCGGACTCTCAACCACTGCGCCACCAGGGAGGCCCTAAGTTATTTTGTTTTTGAGTGTATTTGATTGTTATCTCCCAGAGAAGTAATCTCTAGTTAGTTAGTTAGTTAGTTTTTTGTGCATGCTGGAGGGCTAAGTTTTATTTCCCCAACCTTGACTATGACCACGGAGGGGTTGCTGACAGTAAAATCCTTAAGTGGAGTTTTAGTGGAGGGTTTATGTCAACAAGCATTTATTAAACCCTTCATGTACACCACACACATGCTCTACCGGGCACCTCAGGGTATCTAAGTGGGAGTGAGGTGCAGGCTGTGCTCTTCAAAGACATCTAGAATAACTACCCCCCAAAAAGGGTATGGGGGGCTGGATGGGACTGAGAGACAAAGGGGTCAAGCATCATGGCCACTGGTTTGGAGACCCAGACATCCATGTATGAGTTCACATCAGAGAATCCCTGTTGTAGAGAACTTGAAAGCTCAAGTGCTAAAGGGTGTCTCTCCTCACTCCCGCATTTTAAACTTTATCCTCCTACTTCCTGCAGAATTAATCTCAGGGGAACATCGCCTCAGCTTTTAGTACCATCTGTCACAGATAAAACTTGAATTTCTGTCATGTGCTCATTAGGTAGTAGGTGCGATGGGAGATATAAGACAAGCATAGGTGTGGCCTGGACCCCCAGGACTTTAGAGTCTGGTTGAGAATGCACAAAGGAAAAATGAGGGATTACTAGGCAGTTCAGTCAGATCCATGCTTAGTGTTCAGAAAAGCATTTGACAAAACCCTCAAGACAGAGAAACTTGGGTTATCAGAGATTTTAGTTATGTCATTTTGTGAATGGTGAATGGTGAATGATTGGCAGCTTTACCCAAGGATTATTGACTAATGGATTCCTTTCAGCCTAGAATGTTGTCAGTAAAGGTACATGATAACAATGAGAAGCAGCATACTTTAGTAATTAAGAGCGAGGACTGGAATCAGACTGGCTAAGTTTCTCGATCTGCTACTCACTAACTCTGTGACTCTGGGTAAATTACTAAACCTCTCTGTACCTCCATTTAAAAATCTCAGATGTGAGAAAATAATCACATCTACCCCAGAAGTTTGTAGTAAGAATGAAATGGGTTAAAAGGGCTTGGAACAGGGCCTGGCACACGGGAAGTGCTCTATAAGGATTAACTATTTTTATTATTTGCCCACATAGGACAATAATTACCTGGATAAAGATATCATAGGCATACTTATAAAATTTGAAGCTATCTCAAAACTAGGTTGGAGGGCTTCCCTGGTGGCGCAGTGGTTGAGAGTCCACCTGCCGATACAGGGGACACGGGTTCGTGCACCGGTCTGGGAGGATCCCACATGCCACAGAGCGGCTGGGCCCGTGAGCCATGGCTGCTGAGCCTGCGCGTCCGGAGCCTGTGCTCCGCAATGGGAGAGGCCACAATAGTGAGAGGCCCGTGAACCCCCCCGCCCCCCCCAAAAAAAACTAGGTTGGACAGCTAATATGTTGAATGAGAGAATCGAGATTCTGAAACAAGCTAGAGGAATGGACCAAACAAGGTGAAATTTAGTAGGGATTAATAGATATGACTATACTTATATTCAGAAAATTTAAGGCAAATATAGAAGGTAGGTTCTTCTGGTCTCATGCTCATGTGGGCATGCAAATGAAGCCATGGGGAAACCAGCATTTGTGCTGTTGTGGCTACACCAAATGCATTCACAAAGCAGGTCCAGAAAGAAGAGAACACATCCTCACTGTGGCCAGACCACACCTGGAGATTTCAGTTATGGATGCTGCTCTGGAAGAACAAACAACCACATCTATTGACACCTGATAGGATAGTGAAAGGACTAAAAACCATGCCACACAAATGTAACCTGGAATAGGGAGGACACAAGTCATCTTCACATTATTTGAAGGCTGCCATTTAGAAGAGAAAATAGGCTTACTTTGTGTAATTCCACTAGATCAAAGTAACAGAAATGCCCAGAGTAGAATGGAATTTCCCTTACTGAAGAGGGTTTGATAGCCATGGGTGAAAATGAGTAGAGTGGCAAGAGCCCTGGCCAATGAGACCGGAAGAACCTCAAGGCCAGTCACCTAACTTGTCTGAGCTACGTGTTCTTCTCTGCAGGATGAAGAGATTTATTAATTCAGCCCTTATGCAAATATTTATTGAAGTTCTACTATGTTCTAAGCACTATGCTTGATGTTTAGTGAACAAGATAATCCCACTATGTGTCCTCACAGAGCTTGAAAATTGGAAGCCAATTAAATAAGTAACTATAGCACACGAAGGTCTTTGAGTTTCCTTCCAACACTTCCATCTGTCTGGGATATTTTAGAGGGGATGGTTTTGCTCTGTATGGTCCCTTTTTTATTTCTCATTCTTTGAATGTCTATAGAAGATTAGGGGAAATTAGATTAATGTGATCCTCTATTTAAACCTCATTTAATAAGTAATACCTTTTGCCTGTGGGTAAGAGAATTTGAAACAATAGAAATATCACTTGACTAAGAGGACAGGAGATGGGAATTTTTTTTTTATTGACTCTGGTGTTTGTCATTGGATAAATTACTTTTTTTGCAGTCTCAGTTTCTAGATCCAGGAAATTCATTTTAAATAAAAATAAATGTATATGAAGAATGTGAATATACACTGAAATAGTACCATGACTATGGAAGAAGAAGAATGTTATATAATTTGGGTTTTGAACTATTTCACATCCTAAAATTCAGAGAGATTTGATCACTTTATATAAGTAGGCCGTTTGATTTTATAGGATATAAATTTGCTTTTTTGATTTATTCCTGGTATTCTCATCATAGAAGTCACATGTTGGTCTTTGATATGTTTCAGAAGAATAAAATCATTTTGAATTTCAGAAGATAGGGATCTTTTGATAGACCTTCCTGAACTTCATAGGCCATAGCTGTGCTATCTCTTTTTTTTTTTTTTTTTTTTTTAAAGCTGTTCATTTCTCCTAGTCTTTGTTGCTATACTTTGGTCTGGAAAGTTCTTGTCCCTTTTTGTAGCTTCCTTTATGGTTAACATTGTTCTCATCATGTGTTCATTTCCGGCTAAACTTCTGAAGTAAGTGTTAATATACTATTGGACTCTATGTTGAGTTAAAAGTTTCTATTTACTGACCTTTCATTGGGAGGGAAATTGGTCTTGGTGTGGTTTTAGGACAGACTGGGGTAAGTTCTCTTAATTTCTAGCTAAGTTCCTTGAAAAACTAAGCTTTTCATGAAGTCCTAAGAGTAAGAGCTACTGGAGAGGTTTTCTAAAATCCATTATACTGCCTAAAAGCAGAAGCATACTTAAGTGAAAAACTTGCCATTTTAAAAATACACCTCTAGATAAGGAAATCTGGTAATATCCTAATACCAACGTATTTCTTGCGTTAATATTTTCATCTAGTCATTCATTCATTCATTCCACAGACATGGGCCACACACAGTCCCAGAAATTGAGGCATGGGGGTAAACTAAAAGTTCATTTTAGCAGAAGAAAATATGACTGTAGACAAGACTTTATACCTTGAAATATGCTAATATAGAAAATGTTTTAATTAAATTATATTAATAAAAAACAACATGAAACTCCTTTACATGTTTCAGATGAAAAGTGGAGCAGGCCTGCAAAGCATTGTGCCCTGAGATCAGGGGTGACAGCCAGTGTTCGGGTACAGTTTTGTATTGTGCTTTGTTGAAGACTTGTAGGTGTGAAAAATCCTTTATACCCTTAAAGACTTATTTCCAAGCCTTCCCTGACCACTCTTCCCAAACCCCACTCTAATTCCCCAGGTAAATTTGAGCATTCCTCCTGCTTGACTCCACGCACCTCCACTGTCTTGGACCCATGGGCCTATGACTTGTGTCTCACTTTTTTAAGGGCAGGACCCCAGCACCTCTCAGACTGGTGTTTGGAGCACCATGTGCGTGGTGAATCATGAGCTTGATGTGGGGAGCCTTGGTTGGACTCTTCCCTAGACCTGTTGAAGTCAGTATCTCTAGGATCAGGCCTAGAGATTTCACAAATTTTCCAGTTGATTTGCACACAGACAAAGTTTGAGAAACCACTAGCCTAGCCCATAGAATGTTCTTAGTGAATGGATCAAGTCATATTTCAGTTTTCTCTAGGTTATATAAGCTCATTTCTTTTAACTGTTTCTTCTACATATATTCAACATTTTAACCATTTAGTATCAACCTGCTGATAAGCTCTAGGGTTCCATATCCTCATTATATTCTGGAAACTACAATGATGTTCTCTTAGGGTTCTAGCCAGTGGTGTATACAAATGAAGGAAGTGATTAGCTCAAGTCCTTGACCCACACTTTGGCTTCTTTTTTTAAGACATCCTAATGATATGTTTTTATTTTATACTTGATAAGCATATTTAGTATATGAATTTTGAAAACAGCTTTTACCTCCCTCACCTTCTTTGCTCCCCGCCTGGTCATCGTTCACATAGATGACTACAGTGGCCTCCTAACCAGGCTTCCTGCTTCCATTCTAACCTTTTATAAATCTTGTCTTAACTACAGCGAGTATGATCTTATTAAAATTCAGATTGACCCTGGTAGACCTTTCTTTACCATTTTTCAGTGGCTTCCCACTTCTTTTGACATGAAGACCAGCATTCTTACAATGACCCCCCCCCACCATGATTTGGCCCCTGCCCACCTCCTAACCTTCAACTCTTGCCCTCTTGTCACTCTCTCCCACACTGAGTTCCAGCCACACTGACTTCACTCTGTTCCTCAAATGTACCACTTCCTTCCCACCTGCCTCAGAGCCTCTCCATGTGCAGTTGCCTCTCCCTGGAATATTGCCACCCTCACCACTACCCCCAACGCATTCTTCAGGTCACTACTTAAATATTCCTTTCTCAAGGAAACCCTCTCCAACCAACCTCTCAGACTAACTTAGGACCTTTTTAGTTCCCTCTGCTATCATGCTGATCTTATACCTCCAGAAAAGTTCCAGAAAGCAAAACTTGAATTTGCTGGGCATCAGCAACTATTTGCATAGCATTTACATTGTATTAGAGATTGTAAGTAATCTAGAGATGATTTAAAGTATATGGGAGGCAGCGTGTAGGTTATATGCGAATACTACACCCTATATAAGGGACTTGAACATCTGTGGATTTTGTTATCCACAGGGGGATCCTGGAACCAACACCCCATGGATACTAAGGAATGGCTGTATTATTACAGCTTTGTTAGAAAGGATACAAATAAGGAACAGCCAAATGAAGAGACTCAGAGGGTAAGGTCTGGGAGGGCTCCAAACACAGAACTTCCGTGCCCTCTCCCCATGGAATCAGGGTGCATCTACCCCTCAGCACACCAATGTGTTCATCAACGAGGATGTTCCACAGAGCTTCAGTGTCCAGAGTTTTTATTGGGGTTTCATTATATAGGCACGATTGATTGAATCATTGACTTTGGAATTGAAATCAATCTCTAGCTCCCATTCCCTCCCCCCAGAGGTCAGGCAGGCTCATAGTCCCAGGTCTCTAATCCTGTGGTTGATCATTCTGGTGGCCACCCCCGATCCTGAAGCAATTTCATGGTCCACCAGGACTTACTTCATTAGCATTAACTCAACTGTGATCCAAGGGGCTCATGAATAATAAAGATACCTGTGTCACTGAGGAAATTCCAAGGGTTTTAGAAGCTCCCTCCCAGGAACTAGGAAGAAAGACCAGATAATTTTTTATGATACAACAGCTCAGGATATTGAGTGGGCCATTTCCACAGCAAAAACAGAACTTGGATGAAAAGAGGATGTGATATTGTGGTTGCCCCTCAGAGACTGAGGAAGGTATGGCCTGCTGACCCTGTTCCCTCATTTCTGGTGAGCTACTGGTGGGTGCCTTCCAGCACTGACTGCATCTGCCAGGGGAGGGGAGATTTCTGGTGGTATCTTCCTGGATCTCTGGACCTGATCAACTTCAGAAGCAGATAAGAAACTGGCTGGTCTTGGGCCGCCCAGCCTGGCTACAGCCCTCCCAGAACCCCAGCTCAGGGTGGTGGGGTGATGGACACGTCCAGTGACTTTGTGATTCCTGCTCTCTCAGCCAGGTACCACTCTCATATCTTGGTTTAAAGTAGAGTGTTTGCTTTTTATTTATTTTTATTTTTTTTAATTTATTTATTTTTGGCTGCTTTGGGTCTTCGTTGCTGTGCGTGGGCTTTGTCTAGTTGCGGTGAGCGGGGGCTACTCTTCATTGAGGCTCTCGGGCTTATGGTGGTGGCTTCTCTTGTTGTCGAGCATGGGCTCTAGGTGCGTGGGCTTCAGTAGTTGTGGCACACGGGCTCAGTAGTTGTGGCTCACAGGCTCTAGAGCACAGGCTCAGTAGTTGTGGCGCACGGGCTTAGTTGCTCTGTGGCATGTGGGATCTTCCCGGACCAGGGATCGAACCCGGGCCCACTGCATTGGCAGGTGGATTCCCAACCACTGTGCCACTGGGGAAGTCCGAGTGTTTGCTTTTTAAATGGCTATAAATAAAAATCATCAACAAAATTAATTTTATGTATTACCTTTAACTGAAAATAATCTAGTTTATGCTGTACACAACTTCTAGACATGGGAGCTAGGGTTCCAAAACCAAAGACATGTAGGCTTGTATCAGTTTCCAAAGAGTGAAAAATCACATTCTTTTTTAAATCCAGCTTTATTGAGACATAATTCACAAGTAACATTATGTAATGTTAAGGTGTACAATGAGATGATCTGATATATGTGTATATTGTGAAATGATTGCCACAAAAAGCTCACCTCACAGTTACTTTTTTCTTTTTTCTTTTTTTTTTTTGGGTGGTGAGAACTTTTAACATCTACTCTTTTACCAACTTTCACGTATACAGTACAGTATTATCAACTATAGTCATCATCATTCTAACCAGGTCTGTACTAGTATACCAAAGGTTGTGTCTTGTCCATATTTTTTTCAGTAATGTAAATAAATCATGTGGGGCTGAACCAAAAGCTTTGCTAAAAATCACTTTCCCCCTTAAATCACCAGGCCCATACCTCTGACACAGAGGATAGACTTAGTTTGAAAGCCTTGGTCTCTTTCTTCCTTTACCAATAAAGATGTTCTTCTCAACCCCCAGAGTTTTAGAGACCAGACAAAATAATAGACACATGATTTGGGGGCTGGGAAGCATCCAGACTCAGTAGGATAAGTAATAAATTAGGAGCACAAGAGCCTAGTCTTCTGTTTACAGCCCTGCTACTGATTTATTATACAGCCTCAAGCTAGCCTTTTCATAGCCTTGCAGGTCAGCATCTTTGACACTATAACTTGAGGGACGATTAAACTGTCTTGACTATGTACAATTCAAATGTTACAAAATGCCAGTTGCACCCAAAGTGCCAAATATTATATATCACTGCATTTTACCCCCAGAAAACATCGGGGGGAGGTTCTCTCTTGGATGAAGAGAGGTCTTGTGACCTAAAAATGGATGGGAAACCTTTAGGAAAATGATATTTCTCATCCGCTGTTAGGATGAAGAATTTTAACTAAGTAAAAGGTGTCCAATAATGTGGGGGATTTCCTGGCTACCCCTTGAGCCCAGCTGTCCTGTATGACCCTCTTCTTAATGATCTTCACCCACCAACAGGCATGCTCTGGTTTCCTGATTACCTCCCTCTTTCCTTCCCACTCCCATCATTGGATCCTGCCTGTCTGAGCCGTCATCCATATAGAGGCTTTACAGGGTTAATAAATCATGCTTCTCCATTCTGCTTCTAGGGGTCAGGAGGATGGAGATCAAGATGTCGCATGCATCGCTCATAGATCACATGTAATATTATATAATGGACCCTTAAATTAGATAGACATTCATGTGGTCACAACTGGAGTCCCCTAAGACCATGTCCCCTCACCATAGCAGACAGAAAAACTGCTCCCTGCAGGCCAGCTGACGTGCCAAGCTCCTTCTTCTAAACTCCCTGGTCAGATTCCTCATTTTTTTTATCTGTGAGGAGCGCTGGATAAGCAATGGGGAAAGAAGCTGGGAATATTACTCTAGGAAGTTCCGCTCAAATGGCAACATGAAGACCAGGGAATAGACGTTTCCTACTTGAAGGTGTCGTGTGCTTTATTTTTTTTTTTTTCCAGTGTCCATAAATAGAAGTTTTTTTTTTTTTTTTTTTTTTGCGGTATGCGGGCCTCTCACTGTTGTGGCCTCCCCCGTTGCGGAGCACAGGCTCCGGACGCGCAGGCTCCGGACGCGCAGGCTCAGCGGCCATGGCTCACGGGCCCAGCCGCTCCGCGGCATATGGGATCCTCCCAGACCGGGGCACGAACCCGTATCCCCTGCATCGGCAGGCGGACTCTCAACCACTTGCGCCACCAGGGAGGCCCCAGTGTCCATAAATAGAAGTTTTATTGGCACACAGCAGCACTCATTCATTTATGTACTGTCTGTGGTTGCTTCTGAGTTGTAGGTGTTTCTTTGTGTCTTGCCTACCAACTCTAAATATCCTGACACAAGCAGCCTGTCTTCTTCAAGTATGAAACATATGGCTAAAAGATCAGCCTTGGTGGTGGTTGCAAACCTGTGTTTTTAGAGAGACAGGAAAGCTTGGAAAGCAGGCCAGAGGAGGCATAAGGGGAAGAGTAGGTAAAGAAAGTAGACCAAGGCAGTGCCTAAATCTTCTAGAACATAAAGGATTTGGTGTGGGGCGAAAATGCCGGAATTCAGCGCGGACTTAAAGGAAGCTGATGAAAGTGATTTTTTTTTCCTTTGAGGCCATTCCTAGTACTGTTCGGATCCACTCTCATGACTTTAATTTTATCAAATTGTTGTCATTACTAAAATAGCTCAAGTAGAAATTACTCTAAGAGATGCTGTCAGGGTTTCTTCGGAGGTTTCAGCAAAGAAGAGGAAAGGTTGTGTTTTAAAGATACTGTAAAGTTCAAAGAGATGAGACTCTCACAAAATAAGGAGAGACAAACAAGCATTGAGAATGGAGAGTAACGTGGAAGAGAAGTCAGAGGGGACCCTGGTGGGATAGTGTGTGTGACAGAAGCTACAGGCCAGGTGAGGCTGATGTACGTGAAGCCTTCTATATACACACTGAAAGGAAACCTAAGTTCCAGAACAGAAAGGAAAAGCAGGTGCTTTTCAAGTAAATCAAAAAGATAATCTGAACTTCCAAGCCAATAAGAGGTTATTGACCTTTCAAAGCAATCATAATAGAGATGCAACTGGGGAATCACGAAAAGAGTTAGTGGTGGTTTAATATAATGTTAAATACCAAGGGAAATCACTGTAGAAAGAACATAATTGGGACACACGATGGATCCTATGTGAGGAAAAAGGGTTCAGAGCAGGGCTGAGATTAGGGTGAGGGGAGTGAGGCACTCGTTTGGGGCACAGAATTTAAGGGAATGCCAAAAAAAAACCCCAAACAAAACTAAACCCTCAGTAACCAAGATAAATATTATTTTAATGTAATATTATTTAAAAATCAAAATTAATACCAAAAAAAATCCATGATGAACAAATAAAAAATCTTTAATAGAGGTAGGATCAGTATGATGGATTTTTCCTTTTGCCTCAGGCTCTAATATGGTTCAGAGGAACATTCCAGTAAGACAGTTTACTTAAGAAGATGTCTTCCCCCAGAGCTTTCAACATGTAAGTTCCAAGTTGCTCAGCCCAACATTCACTTTGTTAATGTTGAGGGTGGTGAGGTTGACCTCCCTTTTCTGTCTAGGATTGCAAGGGTGCCAGATGGGGAATCCTGGTACTTCCACGTTTAAGATAGGACTGAAGGGGGTGGTGTGTAAGCTGTGACAGAGGAGCATTATTCCACCACCGGCAGCCTGCATGTCTAAAATAATCAGCTTAGTTTGGCCCCTTCTGTTTCTGCCATTGTTTTTCAAGTAAGAGTTATTGGTAGCAAGTGTTTTACCAGAAGGATTAATTTATGAAGAGAAGAGCCCCAGGCTTGGAGCAGATGTTACTCGCAGGTAGTCTAGTAGATGGTGGTGCAGTGTGGACAAGGCCTGTCTTTGGAGGCACCTCTTTTGTCTAAACTAACCTAGCAGCATGAATCATTTTCTCTAGATAAGAAAGCAGAGCTGGTGAAAGGACTTTTCCTCCTCATAATAGATGGTATATCCACTGCTTGCAGAGAAAAGTGACTAAATAGGGTCAGTACACGGACCTTTAATCTTGCCCTCTTGTCTTTGTGCTGTTGCAGGGTTTCTCAACAGTGGCACTATTGACATTTGGGGCCAGATAATCCTTTCTTGTGGGAGGCTGTCCTGTGCATTGAGGAATGTTTAGCAACATCCCTGGCCTCCATCCATTTGATGCCAGTAGCTACCCCCACTCACCCTTTTGTGGCAACCAAAAATGTCCCAAATTACAAATGTCCCCTGTTGGGACAAAACATCTCCCCTGGTTGAGAACCACTGTGCTATCAAGAAACAAGGGCAACCAACTATGTCTCCTCTTCCTCACTTCTTTATAAAGTAGTAAGTGTCTTCTACTGAAATGCAAGTTGATTATTTCGTACCACCTAATGGTTTGTAATGGGACCTCAGCCTCTTAATGGGTAGGTTTAAGTAAAAATACTAGGTTATAGTAATAGAACCCTCACCAACCAACATTCAGTATAAATATATCAGATACTTTGAGTCACAAGTAACAGAAGACTGGATTCAAATTGATTTGTACAATAAAGGGGAATTATTCTCAACTGGCTTAGTTTTAGGCATCAGTTGATCTGCTAGTTCAAATTTTTTGAACTATTTTTTTTTTAATTTAATGCTTCAAACAGCATTTTCTCATTTAAACCACCCACCCCTTCTGACTGATAGATTTCTCATATAACGGTCGCAGGCTCAAAATGTCATGGGCCTCTTTGACAATCCCCTTGCCATGCTCTCCCCATGAATCGCCTACCAAATCATTTGCACTTTATGTCCCAGTATCGCCTTCTTTTTCCCCCTACCTGCTCCCAAGCCCACTGCCTACCCAAGCTCAGGCCAAGGCAGTAACTTTTCGACTGGTTCTCTCCCCTCCCAGTGTTTTCTTGCCAATTAATCTTTCCAAAGCGCAGATTGCTGTTCTGCTTCTAACAACTCTAGCTGTTCCTGTATCTTACTCGTTAATACTCATCCCGTATCGATTATTAAGGACTTCTGCCCTGAGCATTCGGGAGTCTTATGTTCAGTTTACCATTCCAAGCTCTTTTCCTGACACCCCTCTAGTTACGGTGAGCTTCAGACAACTAGAATAGTCAATGTTTTCCAAATGAGCTTCCATTTTTCTGACTTGAGCCTTCCTTTTCCAAAATCTCTTTTTTTCTTCAGGGCCCAGCTCAAATGCCCCTATGTCTACACAGCCTTCCTCGAACTCTACAATTAGAGTGATTGCTTCCTCCTTTGCTCATCTCTTACTGTCTTCTACTTGCCACCTTACAGATTTGTATTCTTGCCCCCCTTCACCCTTCATATTCAGAGGAGATGCTAATGATTGTGAGGTCCAAGACTGAATGCATTGATGAGCTAAATTGTGTTCTTTTGTATAACTGATTCATATTTTCTGTGCTTGTCATATTGTCATCCACAAGGAGACAATTTATGTGATATCTTCCTTATGGAGATAGCTACATGGAAATTCACCTATATAGTTCATTGTTGTTCCTCATAAAGTGCCGTATTGGGTGTTTCATCTAGGTCCTGCCTTTTTCACTAGATGTACAACCATGGACAGAATTACTGTATCACCCTCTGTCTCAGTTTCTTCATCTGTAAAATGGGGATAATACCTACCTCACAGAATGATAAGAGAATTAAATGAATGTGTGTGTGTGTGTGTGTGTGTGTGTGTGTATAAAGTGCTTATAACAGAACCTGGCATATAGTAAGCACTATGTTAGTATTTGTTTATC
Organism: Mesoplodon densirostris; assembly: GCF_025265405.1. Lineage (NCBI taxonomy): Eukaryota > Metazoa > Chordata > Mammalia > Artiodactyla > Ziphiidae > Mesoplodon > Mesoplodon densirostris. The sequence goes on from NC_082668.1 coordinate 29,185,642, forward strand.
CATTTGCCTATTTATGTATTATTTCCATTTTAAATTTCTTACCATTTTCTTGAAAGTCCTTAGGAAAAGAACAGACAGGCATAGAAGTTTATGAGAAACTCTAAGAGGAAAACAAGTATGAAAAAAATACTAAATTTAGACTGATTTAAATATACTACATATGGAATTTATAACATTTCTTATTAAACTTATCTTACACTACTCTAAATACTGGTATTGAAGCATCTTATCATAAGAAAAATTAAAAGTAACTCAACAATTCAAAACATTTCTTTGGAAATGAAAATCCATGTCACAGATCATTATAACTCACTGTAGCTATTTAGTAGATAGAAAAGCAGTCAGAATCTCTCAAACAGTGCACATATTTACTTACTTGCCTTACCAAAAATCAAGATTTATTGCCTTTCAAGATAAATTTTGACTAAATATTGACTCTAGGTTCTCAATCATTGTTTACCTGAAAGACCAATAAATCTTGACACTTCTCAACTTGAGTTGGAGTCTACTTGGTATTTATTCATTTATTTCATACGATTTATAATCTTAATAACAACATTCCATGAAATTAAACAAATAAACATTATAGAGTTTAGCAAGAGCAGAAAGTCTTTAGTTTCTTTTTTTTTTTTCTTTTGCTGCAGAAGCATTATTGTTTCCATTTGGCCCACAGCTCGGGAGAGGGCCCCAGGGTGGTTAAAAAAACTGCCTAGTGGCTGCAGGGGGCAGAAGTCCTGACACCAGGGGCATGCAGAAGGGTCCTTCAAAGTCCACTGGGCTCCGGAGGCTCCTAGTCCTGTTGGAGGGCGAGCCTTCTAAGAGATGCTCACCCAGTCCCGCCTGCAGAGGTTAAGTCATGTGCAGTGCATCTCCTTGATGAGTTTCACCTCCTCATCTAGGAAGTGGCTCTCCGGATGTCATAGTGATGGAAGTCGGTGCAAGCAGAACCCAGGGCCCGTAGATCCCACAGGGCCTAGTTCAGGGTCTTCTCCAGGGTTTCACTCCACTCCTCTTGGGAGGGCTTCTGCATGTTCTGGAGGAGGGTGCAGCCGCCACACTAATTTTGCATCTTGAAGAGACGCTCAGTGCCCTCGTGCTTCCCTGAGCCAATTCACAGAAGTGGCTCACACCTCCAGAGCCACAGCGTCACAGTGGAACTAGACGCCCAAAGAGAGGTGGGTGCAGGAGGCCCGCAGACGGCTGACCAGTCAGTTGACAGCGGCCTCTACCTCGCTGGAATAATTCTGACGAATCTGGTTGGCAGTAAGGAGCTAACCACAAAAAACGGTGTCGGCCGGTCCTGGAGACAGAGGATGGCGAGGGTCCCAGGGGTCGCGACTAGAAAGGAGGTTGGAGAGTGGTCAGAGACAGGAAGAAGGGGTGTCCCTGCGTCTGTTCCATCCAAACATTGTCAAAACGAGACATCCGTGAGACCACCAGTGTGCTGCCTGTATTTTCAGTCAGCAGTGATTGCCTGACATGATTTTTCTCTTCATTTCTTACTTAACCATAGCACCTCTAGCTCTGTTAATACAACATGCATATTCAAACTGACTTAGCAGTTTAAATATTCATTGTGGGGGAAAAAAACACCTCAACTAACAGCTTGTAGAATACTTTAAAATTTTAAACCAATTAGTGTTCAGATTAGGTTTTTTTAAAGATCTTTCTTTGGTTGCCGTAGTCCTGCAAGTATAGTCAAGCAACACGTGATCATACTTGTAGATGACCTCTGTCTTGGACAATTGATGTCTGTTGGTCTCAGTTGCCTCTGTCTCTCTCTCTCTAGATATAATGTGCCACTGAATAATCACTGTGTCCAGGCGCAGTGCTCATACTTTACAAGCCTAACATTTGCCATCTTGCTGTAATGAAAGGAAAATTCCTTAATTAGGTACATTCATAACTTCAGAGGAGTTATTTACTTATGTTCTTAAGGACATAGCTGTCCTAGCAACAGCTACAGTCCATTCTACAAGTGCCACGTTAAATTATCCTAAACGTGTATCAGCCACAGTAGGAACAGTTTCCTTCCGAGTGTTACTTATACTTTTTAATGTGTCAGCCATCTGACTGTGTAGCCCAACTTTTTGAGTCAAACTTTTGATCAACAATGAGTGACAGTTTCTCTTTACAATCTCTCACTGCCATGAAAGTCATTTATAGACAAACGTAAAATGAAGCCCACCAGAAGAAAATTCTTTTCTGATGAACAGAAATGAATTTCAGTATAGCTTTGGAAGTAACCAGTCAGTACATTTTAGGATTGTATTTGAGTGTGTGTATTCCCTCCCAAACTTGAAGTTTTCATCCCCTGGGAAGAGAATTCCCTACCAGAGGACTTAAAACGTTATGGAGAAAATAATTTTGAAGTATTGCTTTCCAAAGTTGAGACCATATACCAAAGGGACTCCCAGCAGTGTGCCATACTAATCACATGAGCAATTAGAGGTAGAACACAATTGATTTTTCTTGATTTCCTGTTCTCTTCCTTTAGTTCCATTTGAGATGCTTGTGGATACTATTTTCCTTATAACAGACAAAACGCATACTCAGAGGCATTTGTTTTCATGTGTCGATTCTCCAATCCAAATACTTAATGTCTTGGACTTCCCTGGTGGCACAGTGGTTAAGAATCCGCCTGCCAATGCAGGGGACATGGGTTCCATCCCTGGTCCGGGAAGATCCCACGTGCCGCAGAGCAGCTAAGCCCGTGCGCCACAACTACTGAGCCTGTGCTCTACAGCGCATGAGTCACAACTACTGAGCCCGCTTGCCGCAACTACTGAAGCCCGCATGCCTAGAGCCTGTGCTTCGCAACGAGAAGCCACCACAATGAGAAGCTCAAGCACTGCAACGAAGAGTAGCCCCCGCTCGCCGCAACTAGAGAAAGCCTGTGCACAGCAACAAAGACCCAACGCAGCCAAAAATAATTTTTAAAAAATTAAAATGTCAAATACTTCATGTCTTAACTGATTTTATGACTAAGTAGATGTCTCCTACTTTATGGGTCACCACCTGGTCCCAAAGATGTAGAGTAACTTGGATGCTTGAGACAGGAGAAAGTTTTGGATCACTTATTTCTAAGTAGGTGTTTCTCAGTGTCCCTCACCCTTGCCCTCTTCCTGTTACAATTATGTAGAATTATGTAGCCTCGGTTCCACCTGTGTTAACTTGTGAACACACGTGTCATCAGTCTCACCTGCCAGCTCCTTCCCCTCCTATAGAGGAGGATGCAAGTCTGGGGCCCAGGTTTGCTTTGTTTCAACTTCCCTTAGTGGATACCAAAGCTACCTTGCAAAAATCGCTTCTGCCCTGTGTCCAACAATCCTTTGTTTAAACACCGTGCCCAGCTTTGTGCTAATCTTAGGCTCATTAAACAGAATTTTCTGCTGTATACCCAATGCGACACCTTATTTTAAAAATTACTTATTCAACATTTACTTAATGAGCCAATGGTAAGCTAGGACTGTAAGCTAGGAAAGCTAAGTTCTTTATGACTTCCCCCCTAGTTCTTTTTTTTCTTTGCGGTACACGGGCCTCTCACTGTTGTGGCCTCTCCAGTTGCGGAGCACAGGCTCCGGACGCGCAGGCTCAGCAGCCATGGGTCACGGGCCCGGCCACTCCGCGGCATGTGGAATCCTCACAGACCGGGGCACGAACCCGTGTCCCCTGCATCGGCAGGCGGACTCTCAACCACTGCGCCACCAGGGAAGCTCCCCACCTAATTCTTGTAAAACAAGAAGTCATTGAAATCCCCATTTCCATTTTCCTTCATCTTGGAACATCTGATCCCTGGGGCACATGATCAGGCTCCAGGCCTTCAGTCAACATTTGCCCAGCGCTTCCTACAGCTCACTGTCTCCCACCAGAACACTGGGTGGGGTGGGTAGAGGCAGGGACAGGACTGTCCCCTTCCCCTCCTCCCATGGCCGTTGCTCCTTACCCGGCGTGCACAGTAGAAGAGGGATCAAAACTTGCCAGTTTTATTTTGTCTATTTTAACAGAGCAAATGAAAATTTGTCCTCTCACTCTCTTTCTCTTCTTTCCTCTCTTTTATAAAGGCACCTTCTCTTCTCTCTATTTGCCCCTGTTCTCTTCTTAGATCATTTCTTCCTTCCAAATACAAAGTCCTGGATTTCCCTTACCAAATGAGGTGGAGGAGGTAGCGTGGCTGGCCACACTTAGAAAGCATTGGGTGCATTCTTTCCCTAGTGAGAGAGAATCACCTGGACGCAGACACAGCTCTTGTTACTTTTCTGTTGTGCCCATGAATTTTCCACCTACTGGCCGGGGGAAGGAGAGCTGTAGTTGGGAGCCAGGAAGTAGAGAGAGGTGGTTGGCTTCTCCTCAAGACCTCAGTTTCAGTAACATCTCATTGCAGCCAACTGAGCTAACTAGGTACCCTTGTTGGAAGAAAGACTGTACCCTTGTCGAGAATTATGCCAACGTTTCTGCTTCAACCCCCAGCAACAGATTCTTTTGGGTGTCTATAGTGAAAGACCCCTTGGGAAATGGACTGTACAAGCAGCAAATAGGATTTTGGTTAAATGGTGACATTTGTTTCCCAAAGTGTATCAGAAGGGAAGCTAAGCTCTTCAGAGCATGTGTTCATTAAAGATTTGAAGTGGGGTGGGAAGCAATAAAAAAAAAAAAAAAAAAGCCCACTGGGCTCTCTTGTGAGATAGTTTTTTGTTCTTATGAATTGAATACACTCTCTGAAAAGTTTCAAAAAGAGACCGAGAAGTATGTTTTTGCTTTGATCCTACATGTGGAGTGTTCCCTACTACAAATGCCTTTTAATTTAGAAACATTGTTGAAAAGTCTGTTTGAAAGTACATGAAAATATAATATGTAAATAAGTTCTAATTAGTTATTTCAATTAATTATTTTTTGTCTCTGCTTTGCAGCTCTATTTTTCTCCTCATAATGTCGCTTGTCAGAGTCCAGCTTTGGCCTCCTCCAAAAAATGTGTTTTTCTAACAGTCATTATTAAGAAAACACATTTTTCCCCTTCTGGTTGAAAACCTCACAATGATTAAGTAAAATCCCAGGTTGTGTATCTTTATGGGGAATTGTTTCAGACAGTTTTAGTCCATGATTTGCTAGTAGGATATTAAAGAAAGAAATCTTGCAGTTAATTGAAAGAACGGGTGTCTCCTTCTTCAAATAAATGGTATGTGTTGTTTTTTAGAAAATGAATCTATACCAGGCCACTGACTGGCCTCTAATCTTCTTTCCTGACCATCCTATGTTCTTTCAATGACAAATACATTGGATTTGGAGATTAAAAGTTTTAATTCTTTCTAAGTCAAATAAGATGCTTCTCAGCGGGGGCAGTGAATGCTCTGGAAAAAAAATGCTGGTAAAACGAATTGTTGTTTCTACACAGTAAATTTTTGAAAATTGACTAAGAACTTGAAATGTTGATTTTGGAAGCCTAGAAATTAAACTGTGTGACCAATTATGAACTTTTCACTAAGCAGTCTGCCCACCTGCTGCACTTTACTTAAATAGAATGAGAATTTTAGAGCTTGGAGGGACCTTTGGAGTCACCTAGAAATCAGGGAACAATCCTCAGCTTATACCCACCACAGTCCCTGGTCGTGGTTGGATGGGTAGAAATGCAGGTTCCTGGGCCCTACCCCAGGTTTACAGAATCAAAATCTCTGGGCCCAGGTTGGAGGTGGGGGAGGACTACATTTTTCACAAACATCTCCAGAAAATTCTGATGCTCACTGAGTTTGGCAAACCACTGATTTAGGCTAACTCCTTTATTTTGAGGTGAGGAAAACAGGACTAGGGAGTTTGATGGGTCAGGCTCACCATGTTCCTTAGGAAAGAGCAAGCTTCCTGACTCTAGGCTTGTGATTGTCTATACACCATGTATCCAAAACACTCCTAAGAATAGGGATAGGCTGAAACCTTCTGGGTCATTAGGAGCTATCAAGCTTTAAAACAAAAAAAAAAGGTTTAGTGAGCAAAATCAAGTTTATTTGGGAATAGGAGAAGAATTGCAATTCGGGACATGCAAACTGCTGTGAACCACAGGCAGGTCCGGAGAACAAAGGAGAGGAGCAGTTCTATTACAGAGGAAAAGGGGAAGTTGGAAGGAGCTGTTCTGAAGGAAAGTTCATTGGAGGACTGTGAGTATTCAGGGTTGTGGCGGCTTCTCATTGGCTGGGTTGTTGCTGGGCAAGGAGAAAATCTTCCTTCTTCGTGCTAGGCTATGTAAAGAAAGCTGCCACAAGTGGAATGTGCCTGCGACCTCCCCTTTCAGGGCTTCCTGCCTCCGTTTTGGATGAGGTTTTCCTTTTATTCAGTTTCGTAGGGCGATTTCAGCATCAAGAGTAGGAGAGCATGGTCCTAAATAAGTTATAAAGGTAAAGACACCAAGGACTAGACGTATGAGTTTATGTGCTGCTGCTTCTGTCTCAACTAAAATGGGCATAAGAGGCCGGGCGGCGAGCGGGGCGTCGTGGGGCCCGCACTCCTGGACTGTGACGCGTAGGCTGGGCGGCAAGTGGGCGCTGAGGCTGCAGCTTGTGGCTTCCTGGCTCCCGGAGGTCATGGCCCGGCGTCTCGGGGGCTCCCATCCCCTCCAGGTTCTGATACCCGGTTTGCAATTACATTGAACAACAAGGATGCCCTCAATGGAGATGAAGAGACCTTGGCTTCATATGGGATTGTTTCTGGGGACTTGATATGTTTGATTCTTGAAGATGCCTTTGCAGCACCTAACTTACCTTCATCCACAGATTCAGAGCATTCCTTGCTCCAGAATAATGACCAACCCTCTTTGGCCGCCAGCTCCAGTCAGTCCAGCATGCAGGATGAACAACTGCGTGATTCATTCCAAGGACAGGCAGCCCAATCTGATGTCTGGAATGATGGCCGTGGGTCAGGGCCTAGTCAAAATTTTGAAGCTGAAGTAAATTCCAGATGCTGTGGTTATGGAAGAGGGCACAGGTTTCTATCCCTCAGAACCAATGCTCTGCAGCAAATCGGTGGAAGGGCGAGTGCCACATTCATCAGAGACCCTGTATCAGTCAGCTGACTGTTCTAACCCCAGGGATGCCCTGATAGTATCCATACATCTCCTCGTGTGGGAGTCGGGTTACATACCTCAGGGGACTGAAGCCAAAGCTGTGTCCATGCTGGAGAACTGGAGGTCAGGGGGCGGGTATGAGCTGCAGTACACACATCCTGTCTGCGAGGGTGGCTCTGCTGCTGTCACCTGTGTGCCTTTGGGAAACCTCATCGTCATAAATGCTACACTAAAAATCAACAGTGAGGTGAGAAGTGTGAAAAGACTGCAGCTGCTGCCAGAATCTTTTATTTGCAAAGAGGAATCAGGGGAAAATGTAGCCAAGACATACAAAGATCTTCAGAAGCTCTCTCGCCTCTTCAAGGACCAGCTGGTGTATCCTCTTCTGGCTTTTACCTGACAAGCACTGAAGCTAACAGATGTATCTGGGTTGGTAGTCCTCCCATTGGAGCTGAAACTGCAGATCTTCCAACTTTGGGTTGTTCGTTCTGTCCTGTCTTTGTCTGCAGTTTGTCATGACCTCTATATTGCTTCAAATGACCAACTTCTGTGGAGGTGTTTATATCTGCGGGATTTTCGAGATGGTACTGTCAGAGGTCGAGACACAGATTGGAAAGAACTGTACGAGAAGAGGCACAAACAAAAAAGAAGCTCAGAGAGAGCGGCATGTGATGTTCCTGCCATCGTCACCCCACCCCATTCCATTCTACCCCAACCCCTTGCACCCCAGGCCTTTTCCTCCCAGTTCTCTCCTTCCTCCAGGAATTATTGGTGGTGAATATGATGAAAGACTAACCCTTCCTTATGTTGGGGATCCAATGAATTCACTCATCCCTGAGCCTGGGGAGACACCCAGACAGTTCCCTCCACTCAGGCCACGTTTTGACCCAATCGGCCCCCTTCCAGGACCTAACCCCATCTTGCCAGGGCAAGGTGGCCCCAATGACACATTTCCCTTAAGACCTAGCAGGGGTCGGCCAGCTGACAACTGGCTACCGTTCATGTGACTGGTTTGTAATCTCACTCCGGAGCTTGTTTTGGTTTTGCTTTTTTTAAAACTATAGACGTCATCTTGTTGGGGTGCTATCTCTAGTGTTTTCTGATTGTGGTGGTGAGAAATGCACTCACAGAAGCCTTTTGGTAGGTATATTTAAAGCTCCAGGGGTGGTATGGCCCAAAGGTTACTGCATGACAGGGTTGGCCTTGGGAATAGTTGGTTCCTGACATCCCCTCTCTGAATTACCCTCTAGAATGAAGGTTAGACATTGATAACGTTCTGCACCAGAAAAAAAAAAAAAATTGTGTGAAAAAAAATAAAATAAAATGGGCATGAACCCCAGCCATGTTCTCTCAGCCTTTCTCTCTTTTATGAGCCTGGAGACCTGTGCAAAGTAGTAAGGATGTTTAGCTTATTTAGTTGGACCCTCACCATGTTAGGCTTTGGGCCTGTGTGCCCGGTTGATATACACATTTGTAGGCTATATGCTTTCTTAAAATGCACATTTGTGGGGGTGGGATAGGGATGGGGGGAGGAGATGCAAGAGGGAGGGGATATGGGGATATATGTATATGTACAGCAGATTCACTTTGTTATACAGCAGAAACTAACACACCATTGTAAAGCAGTTATACTCCAATGAAGATGTTAAAAAAAATGTACATTTGTGTATTTTAATATTGCCTATGTATGCTGCATCTAGGAGATTATAAAAAAGTCATTAAAAGTTACAGAATAATAAACCCAGTAGGACCTACTAAAGCATATGTAAACATTCAGCAAATGCTTACTGTTTATTATATCCAAAATGCAAAAAAGCAGAAAACTAAAATCACTTAAATTAATTTTTGCAGTGTTTTATGGTGAGAGTTTCAGCTATAATGATGATCCTGAATTTCTATAAGGTCACGCTCATTTTCTGAATCATTAGGGAAGACTGAATTCTATTCATCGTCACTTCAGTGTTAAGTCAGTTTCATTGTCCACTAAATTTTGGAAACAGTGTCGCAGTGTCTAAAATGTGTCAAGTTCTACTCAACTCTGTTTCACAGTCCATCTATGAACGTGTCTAATGTGTAATTCTTAGAAGGGGCAACATATTTGCACAGGGATATTCACCAAAGTAGGCTGTTTTCAAGAGGCAGGTGACCAGGTTAGGAGGATCAATTCCAGAATAGCTCTTGGAAGTTAAAATCTCTTTATATGCCTGAGGGTGTTTATGTGCCAGATAATATTCAGTTTATCGTCTCTTCAACATAAACATTTATTGCTGGTCTCTCATATGTAAAGCGCTACAGTAAGTGCTAAGGATAAAAAATACATATGAGCAGTTTGTCGTGTGGTCAGGGTTGTACAAGCACGTCAGAAAGCGCAGTGTTTAAGGGGGCGCACACGCTACATGCCGCATAAGCAGCGCGGTCAGTGGGCGCAGTACATGGCGTTCCAGTGTTCATAGCCTAGAGATCGTGACAGCACCTCCCACGCCCCACAGAAACAGCAGGTGGGTTTGGTTCTTCCTTATCCTTCACACGTATCTCAATCCTCAGCCAATCTGAGAAACAGGAGCTTGTTAGGGTTTTGTTGCTACTCAACAGTAAAGAAATAGCTATCCCAGGAAGAAAGGGTATTAAGCTCTGGAAGCGTAATTCCGATATATTTACTCCCCGTCCGTCTTTCAATACCTCTAGTGTCTGAAAACAATAGGATCTAATTCTCTTTCTGGAGGGTACCCTGTGAAACTGCTGGATGCCTGATAACATTTTATTTGTGATGGAAGTGAAAGCTCTAGGAATTTTATGATGCTTTCATTCATGGATTCATGGGCATAAGTATCTTCTTAGGCTGGCAGTTTGTTAAATAAACATGTTTGAGCTCCTTCTAATGGAAGTGGGCTGCAGCACCGGTTACATTATTATTACTATGATTATTAAGAGTTATCTATTTTGTACCCATATTACAAAATAGGCTTAATGCGAGATTTCTTTGATCAATACAGGTCTTGGTACCCAACCATGAAATGGGCCACGAGGGAGGATTTCTAAAATGAAAGCAGTGGATGAGAAATGTCAGAAAAATGATGTTGTTTGTTTAATCCTGATTATCTGTTCTGAATGTTGTCGTTTGGGTTGATTATGACAGAATTTCTGTTGTCAGTAGAATGTAGTTCCTCCTAGCTAAAGGAAAATAATGGCTTGTTTTTGGCAGGGCCATGATTATTAACAGGTCCCCTGACAGTACCAGGACAGTCCTGACAGAATCATGGACTTCCTGGAACATGAAAAGGGCCTTGGCAATCAATCACTTGCAGGCCATCAGTGATGGGCAGGATTTGGCAAAGCAGAGATCAGAGAAGAGGGCGTCATGAAAGGAGAAATAAATTGTGCCAAGATATGGAGGGTAGAGTAAGCACACTGTTTATTTGGGGAACAGTGAGGAGAGTCCTCTAACTGTAGCAAAGAGGTTCTGTTCCCTTTGGAGAGTTGTAGGAGTAGGTGGTTGGAAAGGAGAGATGGGGACCAATCAAAGGACACATTCCTTTCATTGATTTTTTTTTTTGCGGTACGCTGGCCTCTCTCGTTGCGGAGCACAGGCTCCGGACGCGCAGGCTCAGCGGCCATGGCTCACGGGCCCAGCCGCTCCGCAGCATGTGGGATCTTCCCGGACCGGGGCACGAACCCGTGTCCCCTGCATTGGCAGGTGGACTCTCAACCACTGCGCCACCAGGGAAGCCCCCTTTCATTGATTTTTGTCAGCCAAGGAAGCCTACACGTCAGGTTTTAGGATCATTTTAAAATCAGACAAGCTTAGAGTCAAACCCAAACGCCATCTCTTACTGGCTGGGTGACCTCAAGACAAAATGCTTAACCCAGCTAAAACCTTAGTTTATTCATCTGTAAAACAGAGCTCATAATATCTTCCTCATAGAGATGCTGCATGGGTTAAGTAAGAACCTGTATGAGTAGCCCCCAGCCAATTGCCTGGTGCAGTAGGGTTTCTGAGGAGGAAGCCAGGAGATGAAAGGGGGTTGGTTATAGAGAGACTGGTCTCTGGCCGCTGCACGCAGAAGAGGTGGAATCAGAAGAGACCAGAAACAGTACCAATGTCAGCAATCCCTGAGGAGGCGAAGGGGTGGGAGCTGCCAGGCTAGGAAAGAGGGGACGTGTCTGTACACGTATTCTCTGCAATTTCTTTCCTATCATAGACTTTTGTTTCACTTGAGGATTGTGTAACTTTGTTCTGTGGTGTTAGAAGTACAACAATCACCGACTCTTTCTTTTGCCCTGAACAGGATGCCAGCGATCCATAGGCCTTTCCAATGGGAAAGCCAAGGTGTGCAATTACAGCGGGTGGTATTACTGCAGCAGCTGCCACGTGGATGACAGTTTTCTCATCCCGGCCCGCATAGTCCACAACTGGGATACTTCAAAATATAAGGTAGGTACCGAAACTGGGTTCACTTCATAATAGCGATTTGGGTATTTACATGTTGTCATGTGGATTCTGAAGATAATGAGATAAGAATTTGAGGCAGACCTGATTAAGTAGTCTCATAAAAGCTACAACTTCATGCTCTTTTCCCACTCTATACTTTCTTTTTTTTTTTTTTTAATTAATTTATTTTTGGCTGCATTGGGTCTTCATTGCTACGTGTGGCTTTCTCTAGTTGCAGCAAGCGGGGGCTACTCTTCGTTGCAGGTGCGCAGGCTTCTCACTGCAGTGGCTTCTCTTATTGCAGAGCATGGGCTGTAGGTGCACGGGTTTCAGTAGTTGTGGCACATGGGCTCAGTAGTTGTGGCTTGTGGGCTCTAGAGCGCAGGCTCGGTAGTTGTGGCGCACAGACTTAGTTGCTCCGCGGCATGTGGGATCTTCCCAGACCAGGGATTGAACCCATGTCCCCTGCATTGGCAGGCAGATTCTTAGCCACTGCACCACCAGGGAAGCCGTTGTGTTATTTCCCTCCCTTCTATGGTTTTAACTACCAGGGCTCATATGCTGATGATTCCTACATTTATCTCCAGCTCTGGTTTTGCTACTGAAAGTGAGATCTGTGGATTTAATGGATTTAACTGCCTGATAGCATTTATCTCAACTGTAGTTTTCAACCTAGTAGTCCTCAAGACGCGTGAACCAGTTAGCTCCATTGCACAGCATTTCCACCCTTGCATAAACGAGGTAATAGACTTTGGCAAGTCAAAGAATCTAACCCCCACTGGAGTTGTACTCTAGGCTTAGGATTTTTTTCCAGTCCTGGGTCCTACCACCCAATAGAGAATTCTGTTATCTCATTGGACTAGAAGCTTTCCTGATCCTTCTGCCAGAATATCATCACGTCTGCCTTGAACGAACCTTCCATGCAAGGTGCTTCGTACAAAAACAGGCTGTATGATGGTTTTTATACCTCCTTGCTGATAGATGTCTTAGACTTCCTTTCATTGTAACTGTAAATCACTCGGGAGCAAGGTAGGCACGGAAGGAACCTGTAGCTGTCACCTCTACCTGTAATCTTTGAAGTCTAAAATGAACACGACAGTTGTGAGTGGCCAGTTGTCTTGGATCCTTTTCTACGTCCCTGGGCAGCTCTGTCTCTTGTTCTACCCAATAATCATCCACATCTTCACTGTCTTCAAGATGCTTCATCCCAGGCCTTCTCAGCATATGACCTTGCCTCCTACTTCAAGGAGAAAATTGAAGCTATGAGATTTGAATACGAATACCTACAACTCTGTCTACATTTGTACCTATCCTTACTGCTTCCGGTCCTGTGTTGGGAAGAAGAAGAGCCTTTTCTCTTATTTAGAGATCGTCCTTCCACATGTGCTCCAGATGTTTTTACCCAACAAATCCCTGCTGTTTGTTCCAGAGCTGAGAAAGGCATGTCCTCCTTGGTGGAAGCTCTGATGCTCCCCACCTTCCCCATTTGTGCTTTGCTGGTTCTCCCTGTGCCACCATCACACATGCGTGGGTTTCTAGAATTGCACTTATTGCAGGGGTTAACAGCAGGAGCTTGTTGTTCACCAGGCCTTTGTTCAAATCCTCCCTCCACCTCTAATTAGGTGCTTGATTGGTTAGGGCAAATGACTTGAACTTCTGTGAGTCTCCATTTCGTAATCTGTAAAATGAACCCAGACTACCTGGGTTCAAATTTTAGCTTTGTCATTTACTAGCTGTCTAGTCTGGGCAAGTTGTTTAGTCTCTCTTTGTTTCAGTCTCCTCATCTGTACAATGAGGACAATAATAACTCATAAGGTTACCCATGGTTAGATGGGCTCACGCATGCGAACAAAGTACCTCGCGCACATAATGTGTGCAAATAAGCATTTGTTCTTACTACACTTCATGTATTTACCTAAAAGAGTTGTGTGAATTGGGATAATATAAGAAAAGCACTCTTGGACTGACTGTGCTAAGTACTTCAAGAATGGAATGAAGTGATTATTTTCATGATCCTCACATTTATATACCAGCCGGCTGCTTATCTGTCTTCTCACTAAAGGTGAGCTTCCTGGGTGCTGGGGACCTGCCTTAGCACAGTTTCTGGTGCATAGCAGGTAAGCAGAGCTGTATAGTGAAGCCGGTCCTGTGGGTGCCTCAAACTCAGTACGCCCCAAACTGGCTTCCTCACCCTCACCAGCGGTCTCCCACCCCTCCCTCACTGCACGTGGCTCTACCAGTCCCACCGCCAGTGCTGGGAGACACCCTGGACTCTTCCCTCTGCCACACCGGCCCTGCCTAATCAGTTCGCAGAGATCCATAGCTGACTTGGAACTCCGAGGCCCTGCACCCCACTGCACACGCAGCGCCACCACACAATCCCAACCCTCAGCATCACTCACGGGAAAGAATGTAGTCGCCTCCCAGCCGTGCTTCCTGCCTTCAGGTCTTGCCCAACAGTATTTCAGAAAAGTCCCATTTGCCCCAACATTATTCCCAAGAAGTCCCATTCTCACCTTGGGTAAATGTTATGCCCTCTCTTAGTCTCTGTTTCTTCACATTTAGAATGGAGATAATAGCAGCGATAGTGCCTACTTCACAAGGTCGCTGTTTGCTTAAATGAATAATTCACAGAAAGCACCTAGTGCAGTGTCTCGAATGTAATAAGTGCTCAATTAATGCCAGCTTTTACTCTGACTGATCGTAAGATAAATCCAAATCTCTTAACCTGACAAAAGACTGTTTGTGATCTCTAGTCCTAGTCTTTCTAGCCCTTTTATCCACTCCCTCCCCGCGCCCATGAGTCTCTTCAGGACGATCGCACTCCTTCCCATTGCCCAGTCCCGCCAGGCTATCTCACACCTCTTGTCTTCCTCTTGCCCTCATTCAAATCCTAAACCCAGCTTAAACCTCATTTCCTTTCCTGATTTTTTCCTTCCCCTCAGCCAGACAGTTATCATTCTCTCCTCTGCGTCTTGTACTTGACACTCTGAATATAGGCTATAAATATATTTGCCATGTGTGTATTAGATAAAAACTTAGAGGGAAAGAACACTAGCTGAGTTTGAACAGTTTAGATTAATCTATTTGGAGCAGGACTTTGACAGCTGAGAGGTGTGTAGAAAGCAAGTGAGTGAGGCAGCCCCAGCCCTGGGATCGTTGAGGGCTTAGGCCGGTGGCACCTGCCCACAGAATATGTGCCCATCAGTGGAGCTAAAGCAGAAAAGGTGGCACTGAATGAGGAAAGTGAAAAACTCAGGAATGGTTTATGAAGCCATGAAATGGAGGAGATTCAGTTCTGTTTGTAGTGATGGCTAAAGGCCACTCAAACCATCAATCTAGCCATCACTGCTGCTTGTAGTCTTTCTATAAAGCAGATATTTTGGGGGGTGGGTCATTCAAGTGACAAGGTTTGATTTTGAGAGGATAGGTAAGTAATAGGGATATTACGTACCCTCACTTCATCCATGAGGAAAATGTCCTTTGTCAGACCATTCCCTCCCTGGATCTCAGTGGAGCAGGGAAGATTTTAAAGCAAGAACAGAGCTGGTCAGTTTTATCTGGATCATCTCTCACTGGCATTAAGTAACTATATTCCATTTAGTCCAGTGTCTGTCTGTCTTTGCTCAGATGCCAGGATTTAACTTAATGTTCCTAATTGTGAGGATCAATTCAGACCTATCAGTTTCCAAGACCAGACATCGTTCTGTTAGATCTGCCTGCTCTCCTTAATTGCAAGTACGTGACTGGCTTGAATATCCATTTAAAGAGTGAAAAAATGGTTTTGCGGAGCAGAATGAAATCTGTCATCTTAAGCGTTTCCTTGTCTGCCCTCCAGAGTAATAATAATCCTAATTACTTTTAAAGCAGGATTTCGTCTGTTTTCCAGTGTACATCCTGCGGATTGAATTGAGCCCCAGGATTACCTAGCAGCTAAACCCTAACCTCCAATTTTATAGACATTTTCTAATGAAATTCTCTTTGAAGATAACTTTCCCTTTACCACCACCACCCCAATTCAAAAATACCAAGCATGACAAAGAGGCAGTAAGGAACTCAAACTTAGCCTGAACTCTTCCTAAATTGTGCTTTTAAAAAATATTTTTGTATCCTAGCCTGAATATTCACATTCCATTTAGCTAGGGGTTTTCCATGTTACATAAGCCATTTCCTATCTCTTCATCTTGAGAGGCATTCAAGGAAAGCTCTATTGCCCTTGCAGAGCTGGAGAGTAGCTCGCTGATGGGAAAAACCACTTGTTCAGAGTCAATTGGAGATTTTGAGAACAAATTGTAATTAAAGTTAAGATTTCCTGATTCCTTCTCTGTTAGCCCACAGTGCCTGTTTTAATAAGGCCAAGAAGTATTATGGTTGGAATTGATCTTATTAAAACTTTTGCCATGATTTTTCATAATAGATGATGGGAAAAAATAGTGGAAGGAAACATTATACCAAAGCAAACAGTGGTTATTTTACTGTGGTAAGAGTATGGGTGATTTTTTTTTTCTCTCTCCTAATGTTTATTCTCCAAACTTTCAGTAATGTGATTACATTATTTTTATTATTTTATAAATTTTAACTGTCACATAGCTCCGTGACAGTTTCCTACTTCAGAAAATAGGTACTAGAAATTAACCTTTTTTTGATGCCTCAGAATTATAATTATAAATATGTGTGTTCTACCTCGTGATCCATAACTTCAATGTGGTTTAATATGGTATATGGGAGGCTATTTTTTCTGTAAGGAAATTGCCTTGTACCGCTATACTTTTATTCTTCTTTTTTTGAATATAATATACTTTCACATTTCGAGGTTCAAAAATACAAAGGACATATACACATAGATAATCTCCCTCCCTCCTCTTCCTCTCACCCACAGGCAACCAAATTACTCCTTCCAGAAATATTTTACATGCATGTGTTTTACACAGAAATGTCAATTGGCAATACAGTATACATGCTGCTCTTAGAAAATATTCCATTCAGATCATAAAACTCTTCCTTGGGCTTTTTTAAACAGCCATTCCATATATATATTTTTAATTACTTTAATTTAATTTAATTTATTCATTTTTGGCTGCTTTGGGTCTTCGTTGCTGCGCACAGGCTTTTCTCCGGTTGCAGCGAGCGGGGGCCACTCCTCGCTGCGGTGGCGGGCGTCCCACTGCGGTGGTGTCTCCTGTTGCGGAGCACGGGCTCTAGACTCGCGGGCTTCAGCAGTTGTGCAGTACGCAGGCTTAGTTGCTCCATGGCATGTGGGATCTTCCTGGACCAGGGCTCGAACCCATGTCCCCTGCATCGGCAGGCAGACTCTCAACCACTGCGCCACCAGGGAAGCCCCCAGCCATTCCATATTACATCATGAATTTAACACACCCACACCCCAGTTTATCCAACTTGTCCTTGTTTTGATGGACATTAAGGTTTTTCTAGTCTTTCTATTATAGACAGTGATTCAGTGAATAACTTTATACATCATTTTGAATGTAAGTTTTTCATTTACGAGTGAGACTATCTGTAGGTAACTTCCTAGATGTAGGTATGTACACCTGTGAGTTTGATGGATGTTGCCAAATTGCTTTCTGTCGAGGTTGTATTCTATACTTTTACCACATCTCTTCTTGCAGGTGCCTTTCTTCCCTTAGTACCAGGATGTCAGCTGTCACCTCTCTTGTCACTGTGCTGCCTCTAGCTGTCCTTCCCCTTTTCTACTTTATTAATTCTAAATACGTTGTGAACTTAGAAACAAATAATCAAACTGTTAGAAGTGTGTGGGTCAGAGTCAGGGCCAGAGCATTGTAAAGTACTCATTCATCTGTTCAGCAAGTGTTTATTGAACACTTACTGTGCTCACCGGGGACATAGCCTCTGTGTCGTGAATTTCTCGTGAGGGAGAAAGACAGTAAACAAATATACAAATAAGTGACTTCTAGATAAATGAAGTGTCATTAGACTTTAGTTTTTGTTTTAAAGACCCACACACCAGTGCACTGCCTCCTTAAATTACGGGTTCATCTCCACTGGTAGCACACTTGTTTTCTATTTGACTGGGGCGGAGGGAAGGACAGAACACGGACAGGGATCTCCTCTTTTAAAGAGTGACAAACAGATAGTTTTTGGTAGAGTTATTAAAAAAATAAAAGGAACTGTGAACGTAAACAATGCTAAAAAGCACGGAGCAGTGTATCTCGACATCTGAGTTTTGGCTTGAGTTCTGCCACGAGATGACCACAGATAAGTCATTTAAGTTCTCTGCACTCAATTTTCTCTTCTATTAAGTATAGGTAATGGTAGCGAAAAATGTCCCTTCCTCCGGTTGGCGAGTGGGACCTAGGCTGACTTTCATCTCCTACCGCCCCCTCCATACAACCTGCATGACATTAACCAGCTGCCCTGCTGTAGCCAGATTGGTTGGGAAGTGGCTGGGTTAAGCAGGTTTTCTCTAGTACTCCATGTCCCAGGGCTTTAATATGCTAACACGCTGCACTTTGAAACACCAAGAGAAGAATGTAGCATGTGGCCCTCAGAACATCTTTTCTGTGTGACTGGTATTCCTTGCCACACAGGTTGAGAAAAAACTGAACTAGATTATCGGTACCCGTTCTTGTTATTCTGAGATTATGTTCTTTTCTGTTTTATTCGGATACATTTTCCTCCTTTAACAAAAGCTAAAGTCCTCACCACCGCCACATCCTCCTCCTCTGCAAATTGCTGTCTGTGGTCACCACATTGCCTCTGCCCCACTGCTTTATTACCCAGGGCTCTTTCTGTGGGGGAACATACCAGGACACCATTCCGGAACCTCTCAGAATTACATAAACCTGAACATTTGAGAATTTTGTTTTTCAGAGGTAGCTGTCACCAGCATAAGATGTATTGTGTTGAAATCTATACCAACGATGCTTAATGTTAATATCAAATGACAACATGCTTATTTATAAATACATATGTGTATCTAGGAGATTTGTCATTACTAGTTTGTGGAAAATTATAACCTGATTGTGCCTTTTCTCCAGCTCCTCCTGAGTGTGAGATGGGGAGGAGACCTGTTTCTACCTGGACCTCTTCCTCCTCAACTCTCTTGAATCATGTTTACGGCAGGGCTGTGGAGAGAGAACCAGTTCACAAACTGCAACAAAACCACAGTCAGAGACTGGAGTTCTTATAGCTTAAAGTATTCTAAGTTAAAAGACCTATGGAAAGGAACTGTTTTATATTAATAATACTAATATCATTAATAAATATTATTTAGTAAAATACTAACAGGCCAATAGGTTGGAAAAGTGAACTGTCAACCCTGTAAAAATTGCTTCTGATGTGAGTGGAGTAGGATCATGAAAAAGAATGCCAACTTAAACCGTTCACTTTTTTAAAGGAAAGAATAGTGGGCTTATCCATCTGCACTTATGAGCTGAGTTTTCATATCAGAAACAGCACTCAGGCTTTTGATGTTCTTCATAATTTGGTAGGCAAAAAGTAGGACAGTAGCTCTTGGCTTTTAGGTAGAATGTTATTTGGTGTTCACATATAACTCATGAAATATTTCTATTAATAAGAAAGAAACTTGCTGTCACATAAACTTTGTCACAAGAATATCATTGGCTTCCTTCCTTAAGTAACTATATTTTTTAAAAAGCTTTTTGATTACAGTTGAGTTTGAAGGTAGAATGCTCATGTCAGTATGGAGGGTGGTTTTGAACTTAGGACACTGTATCCCCACTCATTTCCTATTTTACAAAAATAGCGTTTCATGCCAAATTTTGAGTTCTCTCAAAAATTCCCTCACCGATGTAAGTGGTCGTTTCTCAAAAAATGAGCATGTGCCTTGCTGCCAAAAACGGCTCAACATGGCAGGAATTTATTTGTTCACATACTCAGGCAGCCAAGGTCACAATATGCTCTGTGTTCTTAACACTGGCTAATAACTTTGTGAAACAGTGCCTTAGACCTTATTGAAACTAGCTCTGTTTTTGTTTTTAGTAATTTCAGTGTATGAATGCTGATGTCAGTAGCTGCCATCCCATTTGTCTCACTGCTTTTACTGTCTCTGTAAAAGAGTTTTTTTTTTTTCCATTTGGGCTTAAGTACCACCTGAAGAGAGAAGCCTTTTAAGGCCTGGGAGACTGGCCAGTGCCCTTTGTCCTTCTGTTCACCTACTAAAAGGTAGCATTGTTAACCTAATTCAGCGGGGCCCTGGCTCAGTATAAACACTGCTCAATAGAGCCAGAAAGACTAATTGAATTGTACAATATATCACTCTTCAGCAATAGTTTCAAGTGGATTGTACTTCATTTTCCAGAACACCGTCCATTTTTTCCCCTCATTTAAGATTTTTAAAGATAGCAAATATTTAACCACGATAAACAAAATATTTGAACCCAATTCTGTCTTTCCCCGCTGAACTGTGAGCTACATGAGGACAGGGCCCTGCCTGTTGTGGTCTCCACTGAGCGCCAGATGCCTGCTATAGTGTCTGCCATGTATGTACCTGCATCTGTAGTCCTCAAAATGAGGCATTATTTAGCCCTGTCAACTGTTATTTCCAGTCTGGTTCAAGAGTCAAAGGTTTTGGCTAATTCGAGGTGCCTCTTTGTGAGCTGGATTTGCAGAGACTGTGAACGTCACTAACTCTAACTCTTTAACTTTGCAGGATCCCAAAGGATCATACAGCAGAACAGGCACCTCAAAAATAATTGCTTATAAGGGGAAAAAATAACTTTTATTAGGGGAAAAAAATGATGCTTTTTTTTTTGGCATCTCTATAAGAACATAGACTTTTGTATGAGCTTTACAATATAGAAAATAATACTGAATTTCATAAACATGTATTTTTACTCAACATACAATAGGCATACATTTCGTTATCACATGTACATATTGATAGATTTTATGGTTGTATCTGCTTGTTGTACTCTCCTCTGTCCCATCCTTACCCACCAAGTGAATTTCTATCTGTCTTTCTAGACCTTGAGCCAGTGTCACCTGCTTTGCCAGGCGCCCCCAGGCTCCTAGCTCCCTTCTCCCCAGCACGGTTGATGTCTCCCTCCTTTAAGCTCCCCGTGGACCTCGTCCATATTCCTTTTGTGGCAGATGACAGGCTACGTGCTACATGTATTTTTTGTTTTAATTATTTGTCTATTATATTCAACAGTGAATCTCATGAGGGCAGGGACTGTATCCTGTTTTCATCAATATTCTTCTAGCCTAGAGTGTGGAACAGTGGATTTTCCATTTTTTTAATAAGCAAAGTTGTTTGTTTTGTTTATGTTGAATTCCAGTCTTACTCCCAGTACTAGAGAGGTTTTGGTGGAAACTTTGTGGAGAGGTCCACGTCCTCAGTATCAGTGAGTTGGTATGTAAAGATTCCCCCAAACTACCTACGGGTTATGCATTATTTAAGCTACTCCCTCTGTATCTCAGATGTGTTTCTTCTATTTATTTCTTTGGATGACAATGACATTTTAAAATCAACTTTCATACTCTTGATGATTACTACCAGAAGTGGATATAGAGTTGGATGGATCTATTGGCCAAAGTCAGCCTAAGCTCAGAGCTGTTCTAATAAGAGCAACTCTTCTCTGCTTACGAAAGTGTGTGTTTGAGCCTATTTTTTATGCACACTGTTCTGCACATAATATCCGTTTTTCCCCTTTTTTGGGAGAGATCCTTTTGAATTTTGTAGTATGTGCGTGGTTTACCTATCTTTTTAAAGTGGCTACTTTATAAAAAGTGTTCTAGACTATTTATACATATATGTGCACATAGTTTTAGTTTTTAAAGTCAGCATTGTTGTTAAGAGTGTTAATGGTGCTTTGCGACCATCTAGAGGGCTGGGAGAGGGGGGGTGGGAGGGAGACGCAAGAGGGAGGGGATATGGGGATATATGTATGCCTATAGCTGATTCCCTTTGTTATAAAGCAGAAACCAACACACCATTGTAAAGCAATTATACTCCAATAAAGATGTTAAAAAAAGTCTTAATGAATTCTTTTTTTTTTAATTTTTATTTTGAAATAATTATGGATTCACAGGAAGTTGCATAGATAATATAATACAGAGAGGTCCTGTGTATCTTTTACCTACTTTCCCCACTGGTTATATCTTAAGTACCTATAGTACAATTAAAAAAAAAAACAAACAAACAGGAAATTGACATTGGTATACTGGGTCTGTATAGTTCCGTGTCATTTTATCACGTGTAGGTTTGTGCAATCACATGATCAACATACAGAGTTAATGAATTCCTTTCAATGCCCAGGTTACTTTTACCAATTGCGTTTCTGGAAGAGAGAAAGAAAAGCCACACTTTATACTTAGTTACACTATGGGCTTTAAAATTTGGCTGTGTTCAGAAGATGATGTTACTTTGATATTTAAGCTGTGGTTCCTGGTTGGAGGAGGTGTGGAAAGCCGGGTAATTCGCCAGCGCTGATGGAGCAGTTTCTTTTGTAGGTGTCTAAGCAGGCCAAAGAGTTTCTGGAGTACGTGTACGAAGAGCCCCTGATCGACATCCAGCAGGAGAACCCCATGCTGTACGGGCACGCCGAGCCGCTGGCCGCCGTGGTGCGCCTGCGGCAGCGGCTGAAATCACTGCGAGCCTATTTGTTCAGCTGCCGGGCAGCAGTGGCCGAGGATCTGCGCCGCAGGTAAGAGTCATAAATGTCAGACGGCGCCGGTTTGTTTTTCTTTTCCCGCCCCGGGAGGGTGGTTAGAGGATCTCCAAGGGCCTTTACAACGTGGAGTGTCTCGAATTCTGTGGCTCTCCCTCCGGGCTCATCTTTGGCTCTTTCCTCCGAGGGCCTCTATCCGGTTGAGCCAAGCACAAGGAAAATAATATCTCAGCGTAACTGAAGGCTTTTAACCCATGGATTCAGTTCCCACAATGGTGAAGACCTCTCTTTACCTGTAGTTTAACTTGAGATAATATTCATGGGAGTGTCTTCATTGATCACTTATGTAGTGTTTTATATTTCCCACAAGTTCAGTTCATATTATCATCAGGAAAAAATAAGCATGTTTGAAATATTTCATAACTTAAAAACATTTTTTCAATGGGAAATTAGTAGGTGGTTGTTCAAATCTTATTTTGCAGACAGAAGCGAACTTGGTAAATGATGCAGGCTGTAGAGCTGGAATTAAAATGCATTAAAAAACAACAACAAGCACAAAACATGAAAAGGCCCAGGATTCTGCCTTTTCTTGCTACCATTGACATAGGCTGCTTATCCATAGCCTGGTTATCTCAGAGTTTATGGAACATGCAAGTCCATGCCAAGCTCAGATCCTCAACATAAAAGTGAAGTTAAAATGTGCCTGCTCTCATGAAATTCCTTCTTTTACAGTTAGGTTTTATTGGCATTTAAATTCTCACCCTTGGCATATATGAACTAGCTTATACTTGAAGTAATTGTTGATGGTGTTCATAAGTCCCTAAACATACCTTTTAATTTTTTTTCAATAGAAATTTAAAGGCATACATTAGTCATGACTTTTGGAGGCAAGCCTATGTGAATAAGAACCTTTGGAAAGTGATATCGTTTGCTATTTGAAATCCAATTAAGATCCAAAGAAACTGACAAAACCCCAGGCATCTGAAGAGACATTTTGAAAAGAACTAAATGTAGATGGTAAGGGATACATAATATCTAGACAAGCTCTCATAAAATAATAATGAAAAGGAAGCTGCCATAAAGTAAAATACTTCTCAGTGGTAGTCATTCTATTACCTAGTTGTTTTTCAGAAAGCGCTAGAAAGTGGTCAGGATTTACTCTTGTAAAGTCTAGGCAAATCTTAATTTTAAAGATCAGGGCTTTGCCTGAAAGGCAATAAAATTATGTGTCTCAAACTAATTCACCAACTAAACTAGATACAAGATTTTTAACACTGAAAGTATGTTTGTTCTATTACTTTCACTACCTTTTGGTTTTGCTCAGAGCTGGTTTTTCCTGTGCCTATATTTTTAAATGATATTAAAATCTACACATGGGAATCATGTTAGATACCTTTATGATATAATGTTTTGCTTTGGTTAAATATGTCAGATCTGGGCACACATTTAGAAATTAAATAGCGGATCCTCTCTTCATATGGATGACTAAGAATACCTATGCTGTTCCAGCAGTTTGGTGGTTTACCACCATGTACTGCGCCTTATGGCCAGACCACCAGGAAAGGAATGGAAGTTCTAGAAAAAAAGCATTCCTAGGGCTGTGAGAATGAAAATAGTAGTCTTTTTTTCCTTTTCCTTCATTTCTCTTTCCCGGACTTGCTCATGACTGTTATGTAGTGTAGTGCCTGGCACAAGGTGGGTATTCAGTAACTACTGAATGGATGGATGGAAGGAGGGATGCGTGATAGATGGACGTCTGTTAGAGTGTCACTTTAGACCACTGAGCAGTGGCTAGTAGCCCAGTTTTGAGGAAGGAGTCATCTTCAAATTCTTCCTTTTCTTACTTCCCCGTGTCACTTAGCACAGTGTTTCGCCTATCTGAATCTTTCAGAAATTGTTGAATGAATGAACAAATCAACTAAAGAACAAACCAAATCAGCCAAAAAAACATTTCTGTTTCTGGGATAAGTCTCAAATCTTTCCTCTCCTATTCACTTCCAGTGCACTCCCCTGGTTCAGTCTCAGGACTATTACAGTATCCTTCTAACTTTCTGTCTCACTTGGGTTTCTTTCCTCTCCAGTTGAAGCTTCGCATCAGACAAATTATTAAAGCACAAGTATGGAATTAAAGATCTGCCCCAATCTAATCCAGTATATTGTTCTACACTCTCAAACACTGCACTTCAAATACAAATAATTATTTAACTCTTCCCTCAGTGCATTCTGTTGTGGGAATTAAATGGGTTTTTGCAAGTGAAGGGCTTACAGTAGTGCTTGTACATAGTAAACACTCTATAGATACCATTATTATTAATACTGCTTTCTTTTTTTTTTTTACTTAATTAATTTTATTTTATTTTTGGCTGTGTTGGGTCTTTGTTGCCGCACACGGGCTCTCTCTAGTTGCAGTGCACGGGCTTCTCATTGCGGCGGCTTCTCTTGTTGCAGAGCACGGGCTCTAGGTGCACGGGCTTCAGCAGTTGCAGCATGTGAGCTCAGTAGATGTGGCATGTGGACTCTAGAGCGCATGCTCAGTAGTTGTGGCGCACGGGCTTAGTTGCTCCATGGCATGTGGGATCTTCCTGGACCGGGGCTCGAACCCGTGTCCCCTGCATTGGCAGGCGGATTCTTAACCACTGCGCCACCTGGGAAGTCCTAGTACTGCTTTCTTATCCTAGGCTGTTCTTGTCTCTAGCTTTTAAAATCGTGGTTAAAGGATTCCCCTTAAAAGCTACCCCTGAGTCTCTGTCTACTGGAATTGGGCTCCTTCTGCTACTCACTGTATCAGGAGAGGGGTGAGCAAGAGGAAGTGGGTTGGAGGGCCAGCCGGGCCCAGGGCCTGCAGTTCCTGGGTACGTGGGATGCACTTAATCTGAGCGTTTGTTGCATAAAAATAGGTGGAGCAGGGCTTCCCTGGTGGCGCAGTGGTTGAGAGTTCACCTGCCGATGCAGGGACACGCGTTTGTGCCCCGGTCCAGGAAGATCCCACATGCTGCGGAGCGGCTGGGCCCCTGAGCCATGGCCGCTGAGCCTGCGTGTCCAGAGCCTGTGCTCCCCCATGGGAGAGGCCACAACAGTGAGAGGCCCGCATACCGCAAAAAAAAAAAGAAAAAAATAGGAGGAGCAGGAGTCTCCCTAAGGCTCCCTAAGGGCAAAGAATGAGACAGTGATTCCTACGGAGCCCTAGAGGAGGTGATTGATGTTTTTTTTAATGTTATTTTAGTTTCTCTATACTTATATACTGTTAACATAATGTTTGGGGTTAGGTTACCATGCTCTCCAACCTGGCACAGAGAAAAAGTATACCAGTAGCAAGCAGTACTCATAACTTTGGGGGGAGGTGGCGAGTTAGAGGGAGGCTAGAAATCATTTTGATTTATTTTGAAATATGACTGTTTAGTGAAATATGTCTAACAGATTTTTCTGGGATGTCCATACTTCTTACAGCTGGGCCATGCTTACTAATTCCACCTTCTTCAGTGTCTATAAAAATAACCATAGCTACAAAGGGGAACCATTGCCCACCTCCCTTGCTAAAATTCCTGTCACCAGAAGCCATCTCTTGCCTATCAATCATCTTTCACTTTTATATGGAATCTGACTTTTCAAAAAGAAAATTAGCCAACGGTACTTTTAACGATGATCAGCGTGTTCCAAAACAATACTTAAGGTTCCCTTTGTTTCACCTGCGGGCACCATATCTAGAGTGGGGTGGTTTAAACAGTGAGAAGCACCTGCTGGGCACAACTAACCATACGTATCCTCGATAGAAGTTAAAAGAGGGAGGAGTTGATGAGCAACAGGGGAACAAAAATAGAGCAAGAGAATCCAGTTCTTATCTAGTCGTAAAAGGCATTCTCTCCCTGCCTGGTTTTTACCTCCATATAAAAGTTGTCATTAATCTCCAGCAAGTAGGCCCAACATGCTGAAGACCTGTCAGTGCCATATAAACAGGATAAAGCAAACTGTTAATATTGCTGTCATGAGGAAACTGGAAACAGACTGATTAATCGTATTGGCGCTCAACCGCCAGGGAGACAACTTCGGTCGTCGCCTTATTAGGGAAGTCACAGTTGGCTTTTAGGCCTATCATTACGATGACCGTCCGGTTTTTATCCTCACTGTTTTTGTTATTGTTGTTAAATGAACGCCTTGTTCTTGAACCCATACTGCAAATCTTGACTGGCAGGGGTGATTAGTTTAGAAAAAGTCAGTATCTTCCATGAAATCTAAAATGTTTATAGTGCCGACCGTTCACTGTTTCTGAGGACTCCCAGATGGCGAGCGACCCTGCTGGATTGATTCAAGGCCTATTTAACTTTTCAGGAGAAAAATTATTTACCGTGTCCACATGTAAAGGTGCATGAAGTACTCTGTGGAAGGTCCTTGCACTGTCAGGACACATCCGGAGCAGCTGCCATTAAGGATGTCTTCAGGAGGGACCCTAAGAAAAGCTGGGAACACAGGAATAGTGGGATTCATGTGTAAGTCAAAGTCACAAAAGGGCACCTTGGGGCCAGGTTTGGCCCTCAGACATGTTTTGTTTGGCCTTTCAGGGATGGCCCCCACCAGGTTTTAAAGTTGCAAAACAGTAGCTAACATTTAAATAATTAGGAGTTTTCATGCTCACACAAAATAAAACTCTCTGGTTTCTCTTAAGAAATCAGAAGCTCTGATTACACAAAAGCTTCCCTCATTCCTGGATGCAGCAATCAGCTTTACATGCTGCACTTTCCCGTGGTCTCTACCCCTCCTGTCTTCTCCCCACACCCACTGGCCTTGGGTACATAATACGTTGCTGCCCTGCGCGTCTTGGCCTCAGCCCATTTCATTTATTTATGATGGTACCTGGGCCCATGTGAGATAATTACGATTTAATCAATTAGAAAGTACTTTCCCGTAAAGATTGATATATTATTTGCTCTTTACAACAGCCCTTCAGATGGGTTAGACAGATGGTATTGACAAAGAAGGGAAAGAACTGGGACTCTGAGGTGCTGCGTGACTTGCCTGAGGTGACAAAGCTGGTAAGGAACAGAGTCCCCACACGGAACCAGGTTTTCTGATGCTCAAATTGCTGCTGCTTTCCCCAGTGCATTTGCTGGTGGCCGTGACGTCCAGGAGTTTCTAGATTCTTCAGAGGAAGGAACTGCTTTTATTATCTCCTGAAGCCTTGATTGAGGTCATCTAGGAGAGTGTGAAGGAGGGCGGGGAGGTGGCAGACAGTAATGTCCCTTGAGTGGGAAGGTGCAGTTGCTGACACAGGCACTCCTGTGCTCACTGCCAGCGCCAGCCTTGGAGAACAAGGCATGACAATTGGCTTAGCGCTAATGAGTGCATTTTTCTCTAGGTCTGTGTTTACCAAACCTTTCCATTCCATAGACCTGTAAATGTAGAGGTATCTGTAGGGTTGTCTTATCCATGTCTTTTGCTAAAACAAATATCCACCTATTTTTCACCATCATTTCATAAAAGAACGTAGTAATGCTAAAAAAAAAAAAAAATAGGCAGACAGCAATGAAACAACTTTTTAAAGTCAAATAGGTTTAAAATTCGTTCTACTGTGCTTTTTCTTTTCTCATTTTGCCTTGGATTGCTAAAAACATCACCAGACCAACACCAGCTGTTTGGACTAGCTTTTCAGAAATCCCGATTTAAGTCATATGTTCTGTTCTGAGTGCTGAAGTGAAATCATCTAGTCCAAAGAAAGACATCATAGAAATTAATTAGTGGATGCCTGCATGTTTCCCATTCTCTATCATTAACAAATGATTTGGGGATTGGGTGCCTGGTGAATCCAAAGTTCCTATTGTGATACGTATTTAAAACTAGTTTCTCTCCAACACTAGTCGAGGCCAGTAAGCAGTATTACGCCTATCCTTCCAGTTACTTAGAGAACAACTGTGATGGTTCTGGGGTAACAGGTAGTCCTACTCGTTTGTTAAGTTTTGTTCTTGGCTTAGACCATTCTGAACAATTTAACAGCTTGATTTGGGAATCTCTAGACAGTACCAAACATGATTCTTCTACCTTCTAAGTCACCTTTTCCTGTCTTTGGTCTCACATTTTATTTGAAATTATAATTATATCCAGAATTAGTTCTCACTGAAATATCAGCTTTACTGAACGGTGAGAAATTTCTATCATAAAAACAGCCATTTTTATGACCATTATTTATCCTGGTGAGTGCCAGAAAAAAATGTGTGTGTGTGTGTGTGCATATGCGTATCCTGTCAGACTCTCCTTGCCTCCTCTTCCTTCAAGCAAAATTTCGCAGCTTGCTTAGCACTTAGGAACAGTCCCCAGAAATGTCACCTGATTCACCAAGATTCCCTGCCCACTCCTTTGCTTGTTACCCCCAAGGAAAGCTGTCTGTCTGGCTAGTGAATTCACTGGACAGGAGGCTAAGTCCAAAGGGTGAAACCTCCTTTGGATGTCCACTAGCGTCTCAAACTTAATATGTCCCAAACTGAGCTAGTAGCCCCTCCTCCACTCCTGTAGCAAACTCCTCCTGCTGCAGGCCCCCATCCGCCTGCCGGCACCTCTACCCATACGGCACTTCACGCCAAACACCTTTCTCCCGCATTCCACACCCAACCTATCAGCAAGCCCTATCAGCTTCACCTTCAAAATATACCCACTCAAATCAAAATCACCACAGTCATCACTTCCACTGCTACCACCTGGGTCCAAGCCACTGGCACTGTTCCCCTGGATTTTTGCGGTAACTGATCTCCCCCTTCAGTCTGTTCTTCCGGCTACAGCTATAGTTAATGTGTACATTAGATGATATCACCTCTGATTCAAACTATCTAATAGCGGCACCTCTCAATCCAAGTAAAAGCCAAGGACGTATAAGCCTGGTTCCCCATCACCTCTCTGCCCTCATCTCCCAGTACGTTCCCCCTCCTTTACTCTGTTCCAGTCATACCAGCCTTGGTTTGGTCCTCGAGCACGCCAAGCAGGCTCCCATGTGAGTTTCTATGCTCATTTTCCTCTTCCCCAGTTAGATAGTTGTGTCGCTGGCTTCCTTACCTCCTTTAGATCTGTATGCAGCTGTCACGTTACTGAAGCATCCTTGACCGCTTTATTTAAAATATTTGCACACACTGCCCGCCCCGCCGCCCCACACTTTCTCTCTTCATTCTCTGCTTATTACCACATAAAGTGGTGTTTGATTTTTGTCTGTCTCCCTCTCTGGTGCCATCACGTATGGCTATGGCGGTCACACTTTGCTCAGCCTGTGCAGCCGTGTGCAGAGGCCCTGCTCTCTCCACTAGAATGTAAGCGACAGAAGGTCATGGCTTTTTATCTGTGTTGCTCACTGCTCTGTCCCCAGGGCCTAGAACCATACCTGACATATAGTGGGGGCAAATAAATATTTGGTGAACAAATTAATGAAATAAATAAAGTACTGTTACCAACATTCTGCCCACTTAATGGGGTCAAACAGTTTTTTCATATTACAAAAAATACTGTTCATCATAGAAAACAAAAATAAGAAAGTCATCCATTATCTTACCACTTTGGTGCATATCCTTTCACACTGCTTCCTCTGCAGATTATTTTTTCCCTAAAAAATGGTTTTATACTGTACATACTTTTTTTTTTTTTTTGTGGTATGCAGGCCTCTCACTGTTTTGCCTCTCCCGTTGCAGAGCACAGGCTCCGGACGCGCAGGCTCAGTGGCCATGACTCACGGGCCCAGCCGCTCCGCGGCCTGTGGGATCTTCCCAGACTGGGGCACAAACCCACGTCCCCTGCATTGGCAGGCGGACTCTCAACCACTGCGCCACCAGGGAAGCCCTGTACATACTACTTTTAACCCAATCATTTCACTTAGTATATAGTGAACATCTTTTTATGTCGGTAAATATTTGTCTAAAGCATCATGAATCACTGAGTGAAAATGGTGTTTTGATGCATGAGCATACTGATATACCCTTGATCTGGGAAGAAGTAAATGAGGATAT
Organism: Mesoplodon densirostris; assembly: GCF_025265405.1. Taxonomy (NCBI): domain Eukaryota; kingdom Metazoa; phylum Chordata; class Mammalia; order Artiodactyla; family Ziphiidae; genus Mesoplodon; species Mesoplodon densirostris. Next base: position 29,215,702 of record NC_082668.1, read on the forward strand.
TATTCAATGTACCCAACAAAAGATTGCATGAGCTGGGAGAGATCATAGCAACACCTCCTCTTCTCCCTACCTCCCAATAAGTCAGACATATTAGGTAGAGGGGTTATCTGTTACAGAGAAAAGACTTCATGCTCTTGTGACTCGAATACACTTAATGTAGGAGGCTAGCTTATTGAGAGCCTATCTCCTCGGGCAGCCTCATTCTTAAAACACAATCTACACAGACTTGATTTGCTGTGTCTCTGAACTGCAAACGAGGAATGTCTTATAACCAAAATCTAAGGTCCAAATGTGCCATTGATTATTAGCCGAAGTCTGGTTAATATTGGCTTTTAGAAGAATAAGCCCATTTTAGCCACAATATTATCACTAAATTAGTCTCAGTAAAGACCAGTGGTTATTAGCACTTCAAGCACATAGATAACACTCCTTTAAGCTCAGTAAATGAACACAGCTCTTTATGTTCTCTGTAAGACTTAATATTAGCCAGACTTTGTAGCTAGTTTTCAAGCTAGCTAATTAAAAGTGTCATTGGGGCTTTACTCTCAACAGATTAGCTGCATGAATCTATCAGGACTCAAACTACTAAAACACAGGATGTTATTTTGATAGTTTTTGAAAGCAACCGTTCTCAGTCTCCTTCAAGAATTCCTTTTCCCTTGGATGACTTCTAGAACTAAGGTTTTCAAGTCATCTAACCTCCTGATCTCCTGATAGCCCCTCCCCCTTCCTTCATTTTCTCCAGAGATCTCATTCAGCAAATTTTATAAATATATATGCTGATATCAACACTCTAAAAAGGAGTTATAGACTATCTGCAAAAGTGTCATTCAAAGCTAAACAGATTGATAAACTGAAAAAAGGAGCTCTGGCAAGTTATATATTAATTTTACTATAATATACATGTAGCTTTTTATTTACCAAGAAATCCTTCAGAAAGTTAAAAAGTGTTTTATCTTATTCTAAGATTAAATGAAATCTATAAATTATCTAAAATCATTTTCTAAGAGACAACAAAAAAATAAAACTCATGGCAGGAAAAGTGTTATATTCTTAGAACCATTGAATACAGTAAGAATTTGAGCTAAGATCTATAATGTGATATAATCTGTCACTTTTATAATCAGACCCCAGAATAATCACAACCCAAATTACTTCCCAAGTATTTCTACTCCAGGCTTTAGACTGTTGCTAAGAAACTTAAGCACAATTTCTAAAAGAGCCGGTAAGAGACCCTTATTTCCCATACCTCTCTTCCAAGATATAATATCTGATGCAATCTTGCCACTTTTTCAGCCAATGAGATTAGCAAAATGAGGTATCTACTGAAATGATTGAAGCTTGTTTCTTCCACATGGGTTGCTATCGCAATATCTGCCTTTGATTTAAAATTGTTTTTCCATTAGCTGGGAGCATGGTTGGACATGAGAGTCATGTCCACATCCAGTCTAATGTAACTATTTCAGGAAGTGTTTGCAGCTCATATCAAGAACACCAAATTGCATCTCCCTAGGGATGCTTCACAGTGCTTTTTGCTGATTTCAGCGTGGGTGCGTGTGCCCTCCAAAGGAAAGATACCGCAGCCCTCTCAATTCCGTACAGATTACCTAACCTGGAGCACATATTCTTGGAGAACACAGTAATATTTCAAAAGTAAATGGTTTTCCTTTCTAAATTATTCCTTATGCACTTCTACCTGTATTCTTCCTTTAGACCCTTATGATTTAGAATCAAAATTGGAGGTTTTCCTTTGGTGTCATCTTTTTTATTGTGTGTGTGTGTAAGAGAGAGAGACAGAGACACACAACACACAGGAAGGGAGGGAGATGAGTCTTTCCTTTAAAGCCTGTCTATTACATGTGCTGAGATATCTTCATTCAGACTTTTTTCATTTTAATCATTGGTTTTTTAATGCCAGTTATGCAGCTCAAATAACTGAGCTTCAGGGAAATGGCGATATTACTAAATCTATCAAAATCCTGCAAAGGGTGTGCCTGACTTAGTCCCTTTTCTCTCATGAGCATCAGGGCTTGGTGGGAACTGAGTTGAAGTCCCCAGAAATTAGTCAGGTTAAATGAGTCTTGATGTATTTGACTCAGTGTCCTGGTCCAAAATAGAAGAGGACCCCCTACCTGTTTTATATAGACTACTTACTGCCTTTGATTTCTTAGGCCATTATTTCTGCATTTTTAACCCCAAGTACCAGCTGTGTAATATAAGGGATATGAATCATATATGACCTTTTTCCCTTTTGATTTTCATCTTTTCTTACTTTTCTCATTGGAACAATCTATAAATGAAGCCTAAGTTACCTTCTCAGTATGTCAGGAAATCCTAAAGGTGATAAAATAGAAAATGTTGGCACTAGAAACAGTTGTGCTAGTTGGTTTCCATGATCCTTTAGTAGGTTTCTTCATTGTTCTTTGGTATCAGAGAACTTGACAGTGCCACCTGCCAGCGATGCAGTTTCCCTTGATGGGTGAATGAAGTGTGGAGTTGACTCTCCTTATCACATTTGTCCTCTGGCTTTGGCGTCAGGGCCAACCAGAAGAAGTTGCACTGGCATGAGCAGGGCTGTCCTTGTGGTTGGCCTGTTGGCGAAATGCTGTCAGACCTGATGATGAATAGGCCTGCAGTACAGTGAGGTCACTTACTGCACAGAGAATCCTAAACACAGCCGCCTCACCAGAAACAAAAGGCAGCAGCATCCTGCAGCAAAGAGGCCGTTTACCAAAGGATTGCCAAGTCAGACAACTGTAACTGTAATCTGTAGCTTTCCGTTCCTAACATGTTGAAGTTTGGAGGGAACATTGGAGAAATTAGTAGTTAGTTACCTTTTACATAACATTTTAGTAGAAACTTGAAGCATTTCAATTAAGAAAATGCAGAGCGTGTGTATCGGTACGTGCACCCTCACACACACAAATGTGTACTTGGAAGAGCTCCTAGCTGGGTCCACATTCCCATTTCCTCTAGACCTTTACTAGCTCAGGCTCTGTCATTTTCCTTACTTTTCTATCTGCAACTTTGGCTTCTGTACTAGCTTCTTCATTTTAGCATATAGATATGCCCAAGTGGCTCCCATCTCTAAGAAAAGAATGCTTTCTTAGTCCTGCATCCTTCTGTAGCTATGGCCTAGTTTCTCTCCTTTAAAGTTAGTTTCTTAAAAGAATATTCCACGGTCCTTCACCCCTCTGCAGTCTGGCGTCCCTCTTCCTCCTGGATACTGTTCCAAGGTCACTAATGAATTCCCCTTTGCCAAAACCAGCAGGCACCTTTCAGGCCTCGTGAGAGTCTTCCCCGGATTATGTGACCTCTCCTCCGCCTCTGATGCCGTTGACCCTCTTTGTCCTTGAAATTCTCTCCTTCCTTGGCTTCCTGGATGCTGGCTCTTCCGCTTTTTCTCCTATCAAACTGCTTCTTCCCAGCTTTCTTCCTGTGGCTGTTCCTTTAATATTATTGTTTTGCCAGCGTCCAGTCTTTTCTGTTGCACTAATGTGTACTATCTCGGGCTCTTCCTCATTTTCATGTCTTCACCTGTAGGCACACAGCTCTCCTCCCTGGACTCACAGATGACTCCACCTGGACATTCCACACCTCTGCCCCGACAGCTGAGCTACCCTTTCTCCCCAAAGGTGACTCCTCTTCATTATTGCCTGTGTTAGTAGATGGAACTTTCATTTACCTGCTGGCCCAGCTGGAAAACCATGAGCAGTGCCAGGCTCCTGCCAGCCTCCGTTTCCTGTTAGTCTTCATGACCTGTGGATTGTTGGAGAAATCTGTCTGTGGTAGGCCATTTCTCTCCAACCCCAGGGCAACCTTTTAAATTCCGTTCAGACCCCCATCATTTCTCACCTAGTTCATCTCCAAAATTTTCCATCTCTTCAGTCTCTTCCCCCTTCTGCTGTCAATGATCTTTTAAAGGCCCAAGTCCCTTCTCTTGCTTGAGGCACTCATCTCTTTGGGGGTAGGCTCTTCTCTAGGCACCTAAGCCCTCGCATGTCTGGCTACACCCTAACTTTCTGAGCTCACACCCTGCAGTCCCCCCAACCCCCAGCACGGACACATATACACATATATACGCATACAGAGCCTGTTCCCTGAAAGAATTATGTTCGTCCTGGCCTCTCTGCTCTTACCCGTGCTGCACCCTCTACCTGCAATATCCATTCTTCCACTCCTTCAGATGGATTCTGACCTGTAGGTCCTCTGAGACCTTTCTTGAACAGGTGTCCTGCAGGCTCCCCTCAGCCCTGCACTCCACGCTGGAGCTGGAGCTATCTGTTTACTTGTCTGTTTATCTCACTTGTCTGTATGTATTGGAAAAAAAACTGTGTCTTCTCCAAATTTTCTGCCACATACATACCCAGCATCTGCTCATTGCAGTGAAAGTGTGTGCTGATTTTAGCTTCTGATTTTAGGTTCTTAGCCATAGTGACCAGTCACAGAGGTCATAAGATGGGACTTCATCTGCATTATATTACTGGGCCATATGGTGATCATAAGTTGTGTTTTCTGACCAAAAAAATGCAGATAATCATTCATCCTTTATTGAATACATTCATAGTAAAATTATAAAATGAGATCTGCCATGGCTCTCAAGGGGGTGCCAAACCTTGCCTCCCAGATGTGAGCAGGTCCCCTAGCAATGCCTGAAGTGGCTGCAGTTTCATCTCTGGTCCCCTGCAGAGCCCTATCCTCTCCTAGTCAGATCTGCCAGAGGCAGCTTAATGCTACCCAAGCACACTGCAGGCCTCCGGGTTCTCCACAATCCCTTCCACAACTGACCCCTGGGAGGCCCTGCTTGTTCCATCCATTTCCTAAAGAGCTCCTGTCAGATGGGCCAGGTACAAGGCCAGCTCCTTGTACACCAAAACCACAGTGGGGGAAACCCTGGGCATCACCCAGATGGGATGTTGCCTGTGCTTTTCGGGGCTTGGCTTTTATGTCATTAGTTGCCCTGCACTTCCCCTGTGGACATCAGCCTAAAGAAGATATCCAGAGAAAGACAAACGCTGTATGATATCACTTATATGTGGAATCTAAAAAATACAACAAACTAGTGAATATAACAAAAAAGAAGCAGACTCCCTGATACAGAGAACAAACTAGTAGTTACCAGCAGTGGAGAGTGGACACAATATAGGGTGGGCGTGGGTGTAGGAGGTATAAGCTAGTAGGTGTAAGATAGGCTACAAGGATGTGTTGTACAACACGGGGAATATAACCAGTATTTTGTAATAACGGTAAATGGACTGAAACCTTTTAAAAGAATTTTTTGTAATTTAAAAAAGAAAATTAAAGAAAAGATATTCCAAGAATGTCGTGCCAATTCAGTCTGCCTTGACGGCGCCAGCAATGAAAAAGAGGAACAAACTGACGGGGTCATCTGGCCCCACCTTTGAAATCCTTTCCTCCTCTAAGCAGAAGAGCAAGTCCCTACCTCTAAATAACTGCAACAGATCTTTTTCTTCTTTTATTTACATTAAAAAGCATCCCTGTAAGAGACACATTTTAATGCTGCTCAGGAAATTTATTCTCATATTTGACTTGAATGCTTTCTTGATATAATTTCCATCCTCAGAGAGAAGAAAAGCTGATTGGCATTATCTGTCTTAAAAGTCTGTATTTTTTATGGCCACCACTAAATCTCCTGGACACAACATCTTCTCCAAACACAACAAGCTCAGTTCCTTTATCTTTCCTGCATACATTGCATTTTCCAGTTCTTTGTGTCGTTAGGCTGACCTCTCGTAAATTATAGTATTAGACACTGAAGAGTGCCAGAGAGGACACAGCAGATACGGTGCTTCTGGAGGGGCTTAGAATGGCTTCCAGAGGGGAAGAGAAAATAAATATGTGAGATATATTTACACACAGAAACACTACATACACAGCTCGCTTTAGCTGTGTAAATAAAGTTTAAGGAGTATTAGAGATTACTGTGTCCAAAGTTGGCCGGTTATTGCGAGAAGAGTAACGAACAGTGTTTGGAGGCAAAGGGGACCCAGCCTAGAGAGGAGAAATTGGAAATCCTCTTTGCTGCTCATCAGTTGTGTTCACTGATCATATCCGTCTCCAGCCCTTAGCACAGCACCTGGCTCATTTTAGGCACGCAGTAGTGTCTGTTGACTGGATAACTAACTGACTGGCTGTAGTACTCTAGTAAGTGTATACCAGTATGATTCCATGTGTACATTTGCAATTAATTCTTATATCCTGTATACTCTCAGTCATGGAAGTTTTAGGATTTTAGAGAAGAACTTTAAGTAGCAAACGTTAACGATATGCTACCCTGCATTTGTCCCTGCTAGAGTTCATTTCAGTCACCTTCCTTCTAACTCTTTCTCCAGCTGGGCTACGTGTGTGTAAACCAGTGGAAAAGGCAGGAGCTCATCTTGAAATGATTTTCCAGCCTGCTTGTTTAGTTCAGTCCGTCTGTTTCTCAGCTCTGCTGCCACATTGCCTTCAGTTTACTTTAGTTAAGGGATTTCATTATGAGGCAATTGCCTCTGAAAAAGGTTATTCCTCCCATTCAACCACACTTAAACATCCTCTTTCCCCATAGCAGATTATCATACTTTGCTACCCTAGCGACCTCCACTGAAAGACTGCATCCTAGGTTTGCTTTTCTGCACATGATGTTTGGATCTCAAGTCATCTTGCAAATACTGATACATATTTTAAAATCTATAAACGCAATCTCGTATTCTGGATTGGATCCTTGAACAGAAAAAGGACATTAGTGAAACAACTGGTGAAATCTGAATAAGGTCTAATTTACATAGTAGTTCATTTCTTAGTTTTGATCAATGCACCATGGTTGTGTAAGGTGTTACCATTAGGGGAAGCCAGGGGAAGGGTATAAGGGCACAAACATTTCACAAAAAGAGGAAATGTTAGGAACCCACGTGCAGGTGAACATCCTGGTTATTTTCAAAACAATTTTTCAAGCATGAGAAAAATTGCAGACTACCAAAGTGTACTTCAGATAATTCTAGGCTTTGTAAGGTAAACAGAAGTAAAAACAACCCGTGTTCACACTCAGCCCCGCTTCCGTTCATTTTCCTCCAGGGTCCGCTCCCTCCGTTCCCACAGCTTCAGCTGCCCCCTCTGTGCTGCTGGCAGAAGTACCCCTGGCTCTTCCACATCTCTCAGCCCCACATCCACAAGGGCCACGCCTGCTGTCCTCCACACAAGCACTTGATATTCAGCGCAGTTAAATCTCAATGCTTTTCCCCCACCCCCGGCAGCCTGCCCTGTGTTGGCCAATGACATCACCATCCTGTCTCCCAAGCTAGGACTTCAGAGTCGCCTTCAATTCCAAATGTCACTTCTTCCAGAAGTGCTCCGTGTCTACACACTCACCCCTTTCGCTTTCGCCTTGTGGTTACCCTGGAAGAGCCCCTGGGGTACGTGGTCAGGACTGTCCCTGCCAGCAGTCTCTCCACCCTCCCAGCTGCCTTCGGGAGGTGGGCATGACCAAACGCCTCAGTGTTACTTTCCTTCGTTTAGAAAGGACCAATGGCTCTATATTGCTGCTGGCCTGAACAGTAATAAACACCCACCTGGAAGAGAGATGTATTATATGCCTATATTAGATGGTCAGCTCAAACCCACCTTCCTCCTTCCTCCACCTTCATCTCCTGGAAAGTAGAAGAAGCACAGGCCTTTGGAGTCAGAAAGTCCTGGCCTTGAATCCCAGCTTGTGACCCTGGGCAAATTAGTTTTTGCCTCTGAGCCTCAGTTCCCTCTCACATAAAATGGAGGTTGTACTTACCACGTGGGATTGTTGTGAGAATTAAATGATGTACGTTGAGGGCCACACCTGAAGCAGACTTCTCTCATTGTTAATCCTGTAGGGGGTCATGAGGGATAGGCCTCTTGATCATCTCTGTCATACCTGTGTGTTATTGAAAATGGAAGTTGGTTATGTCTCATGGTCCCTCCTGGGACCGTGGTCTACCTTCTACAATAGGAGGCCTCTTTGTAGGGAAGCTTCATCCCACAAGGAGGGATTGAGCACTTTCCCTACACCCTCCCCACCTGGGCTGGGACTGTGTGCTGCTACCTGCCACAGGTACGGCCCCAAACCATTAGAGTTGAAGGGAGCCTACCCTTAGGAACTAAATTTTATTCCCCAGAGTATAAGGGCCGTGTCACTCACTTGGTCTGTTCTCACTCTTGTGGGTGAAACAGGAATTTTCAGCAGAAGTCTTCAGAGCCTATCATATATTTATCAGGAGTGCTCCAAACTAGAATATGCCTGTCCCAGACCTCCATGGGGGATGAACTTCACCTAATTGGTTCAGTGCCCTTTTTTCAGTGGCCTAGTACAGGAGCTGGCACACAGTTGTGCTTAATCAGAATTGGGTGGCTGGATAGATGAATGGAAGGATAAAGGACTTAATCTCTAGGAGTTGTCCAGTAATGCATTCTTAATTGAAAGACTGAATAATGAATTCCCCAACAAGCTACGAGTTAGGCCAGTGGTTCTAAACCTTGGCTGCACTAATCACCACGAGAGTTTTTGTTTTAAGACTGATTTCTGAGTTCTACCCATACTTATGCCCTATTATTTTCAAAAGCTTCCCAAGTGATTCTAATAGACAGCCAAGGTTGGGACCTACCATGCTAGACCAATCTAAAAATATGTACCCTGTGCATATAACTCTTATTTTCATGTTACCATGTTGTGTTGTGATTATCAGTTTGTGTATCTTAGGTACTGTGACCGTCTCATTCATAATTGTCTTCCTAGCGCCTGGCACAGTGCTTGGCATGTAGCAGATAGTCATAAATGTTAATTGAGTTGGTGGCTTCTTTCATTTAGGTGGTACTATGCAATTTTCTTGTATCCTAAGACAAAGAGAAAATGCTAGCACCATGAGTTTTGTTTTGTGTATGCATGTGTGTGTGTGTGTGTGTGTGTGTGTGTGTGGTGTTTTCTAACCATCTATGCTTTGGTAACTGTTTGCTTGTCCCTAATAGATTTGTTTTTCCTGTTCACTCACCGTCATTTATCCAGATGCTATGAATTGACAGTAACTAAAGATATTGGACTTTGTCATGGAGTCTCAATTTGAAATATTTTGTCCCATTATTCCCATCTGTACCTAGCTTCCAAAACTCATCACTGTGCACATAAGAGGATAGCTCACTAAGTGGCATTTGGCACTGCCATCTCCATTAATGAAAGCCATAGGAGCCTCTAGGCAAAGACACGCAGGTTGCCCCTCCAACTGATTTTCTCAACTCTAAAATCTATTCATCTAGACATAGACTAATAGAGCTGGAAAGAGATTTAAGAAACCAAGTTCAGTCACCTTCATTAACCAATGAAGGATCTGAAGCTAGGTGGGTTTTAAGACTTGCCTGAGATGACACAGCTTGTTAGGGATGCAGCTGGTACAAGAAACCTGGCACTCTGGTCCTCAGGCCCGGACCATTGCACTGTGCTCCTAGCACCTTGGACTACATCAGAAATCAAAGATCACACCCTTACTCCATTTTTGGTATTTGTGCTAGAAAGAAAATTATCTGGAAAAAGGTATTATTACAGGTTTCTCAGAGGATGTGGGGAGGAAGAGTATTAGGTGGAAAGGGAGTCTTGAATGAGACTTGGAAACTTCTCAGAAAAAGTGTGTTTTGTGGCAGCACCACAATTTATCTGTGTTTCTGTCCGTTTTCAGAATTTTCCCCAGAGAATACCTCCTTCAACAGATCCACCTGTATTCCCTCGCTGATCTGCAGCAGGTAAGCACTGAGAGGGGCCATTTCATTTCTGTTTTCTCCCTGGGAAAATGTTTTTGTTGATTATGGCTTTGGCACTGAATTCTGCCATCATTGGAGTAGTTTTATTCACAAGCCCTAATAATCAATTATTTTCTGTTCAGAATGAGAAAAGAAAACTTAGTATAAAAAGATATTCTAGGACAATAAGAAATGCTGGCAAGGATATAGAGAAACTGGAACTCCCATACACTGCTGGGAATGGAAAGTGGTGCGGCCACTTAGGGAAATTGTTTGGCAGTCCCTCAAAAAGTTAAACGTAGAGTTACCCTGTGACCCAGCAATTCCACTGCTAGGCATATACCCTAGAGGGTTGAAAACATATGTCCACATAAAAACTTGTACAGGAATGTTCAAAGCAGCATTATTCATAATAGCTAAAGAGTGGCAACAACCCAAATGTTCATCAGCTAATGAATGGATAAACAAAATGTTGTATATCCACGCAATGGAATAGTACTCGGCCATAAAAAGGAGTGAAGTACTGATAACATGCTACAGCACGGATGAACCTTAAGAACAGCATGTTGAAAGAAGCCAGACAGAAACGAATACGTATTTTATGATTCTTATTTTATGTGGACTTCTCTTAGGATGTCCAAAATAGGCCAATCTATAGAGACAAAGTAGGTGAGTGGTTGCCAGGGCCTGGGGAGAGCCGAGGGTGAGGAGTGGCTGCTAATGGTGTGCGGTTTCCTTTGGGGCTGAGGAAGATGTTCTGGAATTAGTGGTGATGGCTGCACAACTTTGAAACTATACTAAAAGCAGGCAGTGAATTGTATACTTTTATGCTATGTGAATTATATCAACAAAAAAAGTTGTACAAGGGAAAAAAAGACATAAAAGGCAATGAATATATTAAACTCTTTGACTTGTGCTCACGTCAAACAGTTGGATGACATTAAATTTTAGTAAAACACAACAGAGCATGTAAGAGTCAAAATCATCTTTTTATACTTTTATTTGTGTATGTATATCCTCTTAATGACTGACCAGGTTAGCAGCCAGGAAGAAAACCAACATTTTGTCTGTTCAACCCAAAATTCTGAGTATGTTAAGCTTTGGTTAATCATTTAAATCAACAGCTCACTCCCTAAGAAGCTTTCAGACACTACATGAAAGCATTGCTTTCTTTTCCATATATTGTGGATTCTTTCAAGAGTCAATGACCAAAAAAAAAAAAAAAAAAAAAAATTGTAACAACTTTCAGAACGTCTCAAACTGCTGTGATTCGGTTCTTTTGTTTCTTGCTGTTTTGCCCAGAAGAAATGAGGTCAACTTAATCTGTGTTCAGATCCTTCACTCATTTTTCAAGACTTAAAAAATAAATAAAACCTTGAAAAGTAATTTAAACTAAGAGTTTTGTGTTCTTTTTATCCCACCAGAAGTAGGCAGGTTATTTTAAAAGGTAGAAATAATTTTAGAGCATTTAGTTGGAGAGGGTGAGAGAATACTAGGGTTTTAATTTCCACTTGTACATCCAGTTTAAACCTATTTGCACATATCAGCTCCTTCCCCTCCTTCAGTCCTGCTGTCCTTTACTACGTAATCAGGCACCAGTGATCTGCTGGCTGGAGTGGAAAGAGATACAGTTTTAATTATGATTGCCCAGTGGTGTTCAAGGGGAAGAATCGGATACAAGACCCAGTATACATTTATATATTTTCTAGGACTCTACCTGATCTTAGTAGCTGAGGACCGAGACTCTTATCACTGGAGAAGTATGTTTAAAGGTATCAGTGACATCTTCTTGTAAAGGTGGTTTAAAATAGAATGGGTGAGCCCCAAAGTGAGTACTTTTTGAGGAAGCCTTTCAAAAATGAGTTTTGAAGATGGCGGAAGAGTAAGACGCGGAGATCACCTTTCTCCCCACAGATACACCAGAAATACAGCTACACGTGGAACAACTCCTACAGAACACCTACTGAACGCTGGCAGAAGACCCCAGACCTCCCAAAAGGCAAGAAACTCCCCACATACCTGGGTAGGGCAAAGCAGAGAGATTCCCGCACAGAGGAGCGGTGCCGAGCGGCACTCACCAGCCCGAGAGGCTTGTCTGCTCCCCCGCCGAGGCGGGCGGCGCTGGAGCTGAGGCTCGGGCTTCGGTCAGAGCGCAGGGAGAGGACTGGGGCTGGCAGCGAGAACTCAGCCTGAAGGGGGCTGATGTGCCACAGCTAGCCGGGAGGGAGTCCGGGAAAACTCTGGAGCTGCCGAAGAGGCAGGAGACTTTTTCTTCCCTCTTGGTTTCCTGGTGCGCGAGGAGAGGGGATTAAGAGCGCCGCGTAAAGGAGCTCCAGAGACGGGCGCGAGTCGCGGCTGAAAGCGCGGAGCCCAGAGACGGGCGTGGGACGCTGGGGCTGCTGCTGCCGCCGCCAAGAAGCCTGTGTGCGAGCGCAGGTCACTGTCCACACCGCCCTTCCGGGAGCCTGTGCAGCCTGCCACTGCCGGGGTCCCGGGATCCAGGGGCGGCTTCCCTGGGAGAACGCACGGCGCGCCTCGGGCTGGTGCAACGTCACGCCGACCTCTGCCACTGCAGGCTCGCCCCGCACTCCGTGCCCCTCCCTCCCGCCCGGCCTGAGTGAGCCAGAGTCCCCGAAGAGGCTGCTCCTTTAACCCTGTCCTGTCTGAGCGAAGAACAGACGCCCTCCGGCGACCTACACGCAGAGGCAGGGCCAAATCCAAAGCTGAGACCCAGGAGCTGTGAGAACAAAGAAGAGAAAGGGAAACCTCTCCCAGCAGCCTCAGAAGCAGCGGATTAAAGCTCCACAATCAACTTCATGTACCCTGCATCTGTGGAATACATGAATAGACAACAAATCATCCCAAATTGAGTAGCCAGGAGTCAGTGCTGTGTCTCTGAGGGGGGAGAGCGAACTTCAGGACACTGGTCCACAAGAGACCTCCCAGCTCCACATAATATCAAACGGCGAAAATCTTCCAGAGATCTCCATCTCAACACCAGCACCCAGCTTCACTCAACGACCAGCAAGCTACAGTGCTGGACACCCTTTGCCAAACAACTAGCAAGACAGGAACACAACACCACCCATTAGCAGAGAGGCTGCCTCAAATCATAAAAAGTCCGCAAACACCCCAAAACACACCACCAGACGTGGACCTGCCCACCAGAAAGACAAGATCCAGCCTCATCCACCAGAACACAGGCAGTAGTCCCCTCCACCAAGAAGCCTACACAACCCACTAAACCAACCTTAGCCACTGGGGACAGACACCAAAAACAACGGGAACTACGAACCTGCAGCCTGCAAAAAGGAGACCCCAAACACAGTAACATAAGCAAAATGAGAAGACAGAAAAACACACAGCAGGAGAAGGAGCAAGATAAAAACCCACCAGACCTAACAAATGAAGAGGTAATAGGCAGTCTATCTGAAAAAGAATTCAGAATAATGATGGTAAAGATGATCCAAAATCTTGGAAATAGAATAGACAAAATGCAAGAAACAGTTAACAAGGACCTAGAAGAACTAAAGACGAATCAAGCATCGATTAAAAACACAATAAATGAAATAAAAAATACTCTAGATGGGATCAATAGCAGAATAACTGAGGCAGAAGAACGGATAAATGAGGTGGAAGATAAAATAGTGGAAATAACTGCTGCACAGCAAAATAAAGAAAAAAGAATGAAAAGAACAGAGGACAGTCTCAGAGACCTCTGGGACAACATTAAACGCACCAACATTCGAATTATAGGGGTTCCAGAAGAAGAAGAGAAAAAGAAAGGGACTGAGAAAATATTTGAAGAGATTATAGTTGAAAACTTCCCTAATATGGGAAAGGAAATAGTTAATCAAGTCCAGGAGGCACAGAGAGTCCCATACAGAATAAATCCAAGGAGAAATACACCAAGACACATATTAATCAAACTGTCAAAAATTAAACACAAAGAAATCATATTAAAAGCAGCAAGGCAAAAACAACAAATAACACACAAGGGAATCCCCATCAGGATAACAGCTGATCTCTCAGCAGAAACTCTACAAGCCAGAAGGGAGTGGCAGGACATACTTAAAGTGATGAAGGAGAAAAACCTGCAACCAAGATTACTCTACCCAGCAAGGATCTCATTCAGATTTGATGGAGAAATTAAAACGTTTACAGACAAGCAAAAGCTGAGAGAGTTCAGCACCACCAAACCAGCTTTACAACAAATGCTAAAGGAACTTCTCTAGGCAAGAAACACAACAGAAGGAAAAGAACTACAATAACGAACCCAAAACAATTAAGAAAATGGGAATAGGAACATACATATCAATAATTACCTTAAATGTAAATGGACTAAATGCTCCCACCAAAAGACACAGACTGGCTGAATGGATACAAAAACAAGACCCATATATATGCTGTCTACAAGAGACCCACTTCAGACCTAGAGACACATACAGACTGAAAGTAAGGGGATGGAAAAAGATATTCCATGCAAATGGAAACCAAAAGAAAGCTGGAGTAGCAATTCTCATATCAGACAAAATAGACTTTAAAATAAAGACTACTAGAAGAGACAAAGAAGGACACTACATAATGATCAAGGGATCAATCCAAGAAGAAGATATAACAATTGTAAATATTTATGCACCAAACATAGGAGCACCTCAATACATAAGGGAAATATTAACAGCCATAAAAGGAGAAATCGACAGTAACACAATCATAGTAGGGGACTTTAACACCCCACTTTCACCAATGGACACGTCATCCAAAATGAAAATAAATAAGGAAACACAAGCTTTAAATGATACATTAAACAAGATGGACTTAATTGATATTTATAGGACATTCCATCCAAAAACAACAGAATACACATTTTTCTCAAGCGCTCATGGAACATTCTCCAGGATAGATCATATCTTGGGTCACAAATCAAGCCTTGGTAAATTTAAGAAAATTGAAATTGTATCAAGTATCTTTTCCGACCACAATGCTATGAGACTAGATATCAATTACAGGAAAAGAGCTGTAAAACATACAAACACATGGAGGCTAAACAATACACTACTTAATAACGAAGTGATCACTGAAGAAATCAAAGAGGAAATTAAAAAATACCTAGAAACAAATGACAATGGAGACACGACGACCCAAAACCTATGGGATGCAGCAAAAGCAGTTCTAAGAGGGAAGTTTATGGCAATACAATCCCACCTTAAGAAACAGGAAATATCTCGAATAAACAACCTAACCTTGCACCTAAAGCAATTAGAGAAAGAAGAACAAAAACATCCCAAAGTTAGCAGAAGGAAAGAAATCATAAAAATCAGATCAGAAATAAATGAAAAAGAAATGAAGGAAACGATAGCAAAGATCAATAAAACTAAAAGCTGGTTCTTTGAGAAGATAAACAAAATTGATAAACCATTAGCCAGACTCATCAAGAAAAAAAGGGAGAAGACTCAAATCAATAGAATTAGAAATGAAAAAGGAGAAGTAACAACTGACACTGCAGAAATACAAAAGATCATGAGAGATTACTATAAGCAACTCTATGCCAATAAAATGGACAACCTGGAAGAAATGGACAAATTCTTAGAAATGCACAACCTGCCAAGACTGAATCAGGAAGAAATAGAAAATATGAACAGACCAATCACAAGCACTGAAATTGAAACTGTGATTAAAAATCTTCCAACAAACAAAAGCCCAGGACCAGATGGCTTCACAGGCGAATTCTATCAAGCATTTAGAGAAGAGCTAACACCTATCCTTCTCAAACTCTTCCAAAATATAGCAGAGGGAGGAACACTCCCAAACTCATTCTACGAGGCCACCATCACCTTGATACCAAAACCAGACAAGGATGTCACAAAGAAAGAAAACTACAGGCCAATATCACTGATGAACATAGATGCAAAAATCCTCAACAAAATACTAGCAAACAGAATCCAACAGCACGTTAAAAGGATCATACACCATGATCAAGTGGGGTTTATTCCAGGAATGCAAGGATTCTTCAATATACGCAAATCAATCAATGTGATACACCATATTAACAAACTGAAGGAGAAAAACCATATGATCATCTCAATAGATGCAGAGAAAGCTTTTGACAAAATTCAACACCCATTTATGATAAAAACCCTGCAGAAAGTAGGCATAGAGGGAACTTTCCTCAACATAATAAAGGCCATATATGACAAACCCACAGCCAGCATCGTCCTCAATGGTGAAAAACTGAAACCATTTCCACTAAGATCAGGAACAAGACAAGGTTGCCCACTCTCACCACTCTTATTCAACATAGTTTTGGAAGTTTTAGCCACAGCAATCAGAGAAGAAAAGGAAATAAAAGGAATCCAAATCGGAAAACAAGAAGTAAAGCTGTCACTGTTTGCAGATGACATGATACTATACATAGAGAATCCTAAAGATGCTACCAGAAAACTACTAGAGCTAATCAATGAATTTGGTAAAGTTGCAGGATACAAAATTAATGCACAGAAATCTCTGGCATTCCTATATACTAATGATGAAAAATCTGAAAGTGAAATCAAGGAAACACTCCCATTTACCATTGCAACAAAAAGAATAAAATATCTAGGAATAAACCTACCTAAGGAGACAAAAGACCTGTATGCAGAAAATTATAAGACACTGATGAAAGAAATTAAAGATGATACAAATAGATGGAGAGATGTACCATGTTCTTGGATTGGAAGAATCAACATTGTGAAAATGTCTCTATTACCCAAAGCAATCTACAGATTCAATGCAATTCCTATCAAACTACCAATGGCATTTTTCACAGAACTAGAACAAAAAATTTCACAATTTGTATGGAAACACAAAAGACCCCGAATAGCCAAAGCAATCTTGAGAACGAAAAATGGAGCTGGAGGAATCAGGCTCCCTGACTTCAGACTATACTACAAAGCTACAGTAATCAAGACAGTATGGTACTGGCACAAAAACAGAAAGATAGATCAATGGAACAGGATAGAAAGCCCAGAGATAAACCCACGGACATATGGTCACCTTATCTTTGATAAAGGAGGCAGGAATGTACAGTGGAGAAAGGACAGTCTCTTCAATAAGTGGTGCTGGGAAAATTGGACAGGGACATGTAAAAGTATGAGATTAGATCACTCCCTAACACCATACACAAAAATTAGCTCAAAATGGATTAAAGACCTAAATGTAAGGCCAGACACTATCAAACTCCTAGAGGAAAACATAGGCAGAACACTCTATGACATAAATCACAGCAAGATCCTTTTTGACCCACCTCCTAGAGAAATGGAAATAAAGACAAAAATAAACACATGGGACCTAATGAAACTTAAGAGCTTTTGCACAGCAAAGGAAACCATAAACAAGACGAAAAGACAACCCTCAGAATGGGAGAAAATATTTGCAAATGAAGCAACTGACAAAGGATTAATCTCCACAATTTATAAGCAGCTCATGCAGCTCAATAGCAAAAAAACAAACAACCCAATCCAAAAATGGGCAGAAGACCTAAATAGACATTTCTCCACAGAAGATATACAGACAGCCAACAAACACATGAAAGGATGCTCAACATCTTTACTCATTAGAGAAATGCAAATCAAAACTACAATGAGATATCATCTCACACCAGTCAGAATGGCCATCATCAAAAAATCTAGAAACAATAAATGCTGGAGAGGGTGTGGAAAAAAGGGAACACTCTTGCACTGCTGGTGGGAATGTGAATTGGTACAGCCACTATGGAGAACGGTATGGAGGTTCCTTAAAAAACTACAAATAGAACTACCATATGACCCAGCAATCCCACTACTGGGCATATACCCTGAGAAAACCATAATTCAAAAAGAGACATGTACCAAAATGTTCATAGCAGCCCTATTTACAATAGCCCGGAGATGGAAACAACCTAAGTGTCCATCATCGGATGAATGGATAAAGAAGATGTGGCACATATATACAATGGAATATTATTCAGCCATAAAAAGAAATGAAATTGAGCTATTTGTAATGAGGTGGATGGACCTAGAGTCTGTCATACAGAGTGAAGTAAGTCAGAAAGAGAAAGACAAATACTGTATGCTGACACATATATATGGAATTTAAGAAAAAAATGTCATCAAGAACATAGGGGTAAGACAGGAATAAAGACACAGACCTACTAGAGCATGGACTTGAGGATATGGGGAGGGGGAAGGGTAAGCTGTGACAAAGTGAAAGAGCGGCATGGACATATATACACTACCAAACGTAAGGTAGATAGCTAGTGGGAAGCAGCCGCATAGCACAGGGAGATCAGCTCGGTTCTCTCTGACCGCCTGGAGGGGTGGGTTAGGGAGGGTGGGAGGGAGACGCAAAAGGGAGGGGATATGGGAACATATGTATATGTATAACTGATTAAATTTGTAAAATAAAAAAAAAGGAAAGAAAAAAACACTATAGAAATATAGATTATACTTGACTTTAAATAAAAATCTGAATAAATACTAAAAAAAAAAAAAAAATGAGTTTTGATACCAGATGAAGAGGAAAAATCAGTAATTCCAAATTCATTTTAGGGTGTCAAAGTAGTGTAGCTATTTGGCATAATAAAGCCTTCTTTTTTAAAGCTTTCCTATACCCTGCTGTCTTTTTTTCTTTTCTTTTTTTTCCCCCCATTGTAATAATCAAACCATACATGCCAAGCAGCTTACCTAAATCAGTGGCACCAGTATTCTTGGTGGACCATTAGCCTGGGAGCCCCATAAGCAGCTTAATCAGTTTTCAGCCTCCATAGTAAAGCGATAGAGGCAATCAACAGCTTATCAAACTCCCTGTGGGCGGGGGCAGCCAGAGCTCCCTTCATCCATTTACTCCACAGTTCACTCTAACCTGGTTCTTTGTGCCTGGATTTAAGATCCCCAAACCTATCATATTTAGAGGAAGTTTAATTCAATTATTTTTTTCTGCCTGAGGTGGGCTAAATTGGATTTAGCTTTTGATCTGTCTACATCTAGGCTATCAGTACTGAAGGGCACCTCCGCCCCATCTTCCCTTGGTTTCAGAGTAAATTTCTGGCATGTTTTCTGGATCGGAACTGTTCTTGCAAATAGGTAAGAAAAGGTAACACAAGAAGGGGGAAAAATACTATTGCTTTGTGACAGAGCGTGTCAAGGGTAGCAGGAAACCCAGCCTGACTGGCCCAGCTCCCAGCCCGGCCTGTACCATTTCAGCCTCTGTCTGGGTTCTATGTCACCCTGTTTCAAGTCAGCTTCAGGAGTTTTAGAGCAAGTTATTTCTCCCATTTGATTCCCATCCTCACTCCTAAAATAAAGGTCTCTATAAAAGCATCTCTTCTATCATATGAAATAACTATAGCAGAATGAATTTCAGTTTATAACTTTTGCAGGGAAGAGGAAGAAACTCAACCAAGTAACTGAAGAATTAATCTCAAATAATGGCAAATATAAATATCCTTCCTAAATGCCTAGATTCCTTTCTACAAGTTTCTCTCAAGTGAATTTGAGTTTTCCCATTAGCTTTTATTTAAAAAACAAAATGTAGGTATCTTCCTCTCCAGAAAGAAAAAAAGGTAAAAATTTAATAAACATGGTAAAAGGGGATTTATAATTTAAGTAAATATACAATAATCTTAAAATAATGTAGTACACAAAACACTAATACCACCCAAATAAAGATGCTGAAAGAATTCTGTTAGCAAAAAATGTACAACCTTTTTCTCTCTCTCTGTTTTCATTTTTATAAATAACAATCCCAAAAGTTTTAGCAGGTAGACTGAATTCAACAAATTGGCAGAAGATTTCAAACTCCCTTAATGCCTCTGAAATGACATTCAAGACAGTTTTTTCTCCTCTTCTTTGTATTTGAATTCACTGTCCTCTTTGCATGCACTCTCTCTACTTTTGTACACTTGGATCTGGGAAATAAGTAGCACTCACTGACACTGCTTAGCAAAGGGGACTCCCTCTAGTTGTTCTGGGAGCTGTAGTTACCTGCCCACTGGCCAGTGAGTGCTCAGCATTGCCAATTATTGGCAACATTTGTAGCTTATGCCAGTGCAGAGCCCCTAATCGTCTTTTTTTTTTTTCTTTTTTTCTTTTTGGCTGTGTTGGGTCTTCGTTGCTGCATGCGGTCTTTAGTTGCAGCTAGCGGGGGCTACTCTTCATTGTGCTGCATGGGCTTCTCATTGCGGTGGCTTCTCTTGTTGCGGAGCACAGGCTCTAGGCGCGCAGGCTTCAGTAGTTGTGGCTCGTGGGCTCTAGATTGTAGGCTCAGTAGTTGTGGCGCACAGGCTTAGTTGCTCCGCGTCATGTGGGATCTTCCCGGACCAGGGCTCGAACCCGTGTCCCCTGCATTGGCAGGTGGATTCTTAACCACTGCGCCCCCAGGGAAGCCCCCTAACTGTCTTTTTATTTCATCAGTAAATCAGCTGCTGACTGGGTTTTCCTAGCACAGGCAAAGGTAGTAGTTGACCCCCACGTAGTCATTACCTAATCAGCGGTGGCATTTTAACACGTAAGACAGAGCAAGTATCAATACTTCTCCTGTCCTAGTAGCAGGACCAAGGAAGGGCGAAGAAGATGGGGGCAGAGACTCTCCAAATCCCGGGAGCTGGGTGGGGGGTTGAGGAGGGCACACCTGTTTGAGTTATTCATTTAAGTTTGGAATTTCAAATGAATTTCTGTTCAGCAAAGTAGATATTGTTAGAAGAACATTCAACCTATGCTCTTTGAATGTAAATCTGACAGAATATACTGGTTTTTTTTTTTTAAGTAAAATCTTATAAGCAAACTTTCAGGAGGTTTGAATGCATGGTGGTGTTTTGAAATGATAGAACAATTCCTCTGAAAGGATTTGGCAGGCAATGGCTAAGCATATGTGAATGAATGGACTAGTGTTGGTGCGTGTTTTTAATGGGGAAATGGGGCTGCTTTTTAAGAGCTTTTTTCCCACTTGGGTACTTTGAGAAGGGAAAGTAGAATAGAATTTATGTTTCGTTATTTTCAGTCTACCCAGCATTATCAGAAATTCAAGGGAAGACTTTACAACAGGAATACAATAAAAAGATATGCTCCAGTGGGACAGCAGAAACAATACTGTAACCCTCAATGCATTAGCTTTTTGTATTAGTTCTCCCCTTTCCCTGCTGAGTGTGCGACAAACCTTCTCCTTACTCAGATCCCTTTGGCTCTTTTAACACTGACAAGAACGTCCCACATTTTATCAGCGGAATACATTAGTGTATGTGAGGTAGCGTTCAAGAGATCCTGGTTGCTATTAAGGAGCAAATCAGAGCCATGGTTTACTGTGTCATTCCTCGGACCATGTAAGCGATAGGAGGCTTCTTCTGAAGTTCCTTCTACTTGCTGAAAGGAACGGTCAGACTTGACTTCTAAATTGTGGCTACCTGTGCTCTTGTGACAAAAACCTAAAATGTCTATAAATGACTAACTCTTCTGGTGTTACTCACCTTTGGGACATATGTAAGTTAAGCAGTGAATGATTCTATTTGTACCCGATCCGTGAGAAAGGGTACTGGGTGATCCCAGGGGTGGGGCGGTGGGTTAGGGCGGCCCCTCCTCACCCGCTCCCCCCACCCCTCACCACCTCACCTGCCAACACACACACACCTCTTGGGGGACCATCTCAGGAGCTGACTTCCCCATTGTTCACCTTCCCTGGGCCCTAAGTTTTCAAACTAGCCCCTACCTCCAGGTTAAGGCAATTCGATTCTACTTAATATGAAACTGAGGCATACCTCATTTTATTGCACTTTGCAGATATTGTGTTTTTCACCTATTGAAGGTTCATGGCAACCGTGCGTTGTCAAATAATGGTCAGCAGTTTTTAGAAATAAAGTATTTTTTAATTAAGGCATGTACTTTTTGTTTGTTTGTTTGTTTTTGCTTTTGTTTTTGCGGTACACGGGCCCCTCACTGTTGTGGCCTCTCCCATTGTGGAGCACAGGCTCCGGACACGCAGGCTCAGTGGCCATGGCTCACGGGCCCAGCCGCTCTGCGGCATGTGGAATCTTCCCAGACTGGGTCACGAACCCGCGTCCCCTGCATTGGCAGGCAGACTCTCAACCACTGCGCCACCAGGGAAGCCCAAGGCATGTACTTTTTTTTAGACATAATGCTTGTACACTTAATAGACTGCAGTATAGTGTAAACAATTTTCATATGTACTGGGAAACCAAAAATTCATATGACTCGCTTTATGGTGATATTTGCTTTTATCTCAGTGCTCTGGAGCTGAACCCACAGTATGTCTGAGGTATGCCTGTATATTATCTGAGAAGAGTATATTATTATTTTGGCACAAATTCTTTTGTCTTATTAATAAGTTGAAAGCACAGGATAATCAACTGAGGGGAGATAGATTTCAATAGATAAGTTTTAATTATGAAAAAATGATGGAAGAGTCTGAAATTTGGAGTACTTATTAAGAGATGTGAAGTGGGAAGGGTGCCAGGGGAGAGGACCCATAGCCCTCAAGAGCCTTGAAAAGAGAGGAGTAAATCAGATGCATACTGCCTTTCTAGAGGGGCCTAGAACAGTCTGAATTGTTTGTTTTATGCTAAAGCAATGAACATTTATACTAAGCAACTGGGCACGTAAATGTTCAATGAATCAATGGATGGATGGATAAATACACACACATACATACACTATCCTGAACTCATTCGCACTCTCTTCCTTTAAAAGAAAAGCAAACGAATTAATGTAACATAAGCCCCTAAACAAAATGATATTAGTAATGCTGGAATTGACATATATACGCTAATATGTATAAAATAGATAACTAATGAGAACCTCCTGTGTAGCACAGGGAACTCCACTTTGCCATACAGTAGAAACTAACACAACATTGTAAAACAACTATACCCCAATGAAAAAAAATTTTTTTTAATTTAAAAAAGAGGGAGATGGGTCTTCCCTGGTGGTGCAGTGGTTGAGAATCCGCCTGCTGATGCAGGGGACACGGTTTCGTGCCCCGGTCCGGGAAGATCCCACATGCCGCGGAGCGGCTGGGCCCTTGAGCCATGGCCGCTGAGCCTGTGCGTCCGGAGCCTGTGCTCCACAACGGGAGAGGCCACAACAGTGAGAGGCCCGCGTACCACAAAAAAAAAAAAAAAAAAAAAAAAAAGAGAGAGAGAGATGAAAAAACAAAAAAGAAAAAGAAATGCTACTTTGTAAAAGAATGCACAGAATTCTAAAACCTAATAAAATCTCTGCTTTTTACATATTGGAGCAACAGTGGGTGGTTCAATGTTGCAAACTTTCTGAACATTAAGCCTTCTTGAAGGGCTTCCCTGGTGGCGCAGTGGTTGGGAGTCCGCCTGCCGATGCAGGGGACACGGGTTCGTGCCCCGGTCCAGGAAGATCCCACATGCCGCAGAGCGGCTGGGCCCATGAGCCATGGCTGCTGAGCCTGAGCGTCTGGACCCTGTGCTCCACGACAGGAGAGGCCACAACGGTGAGAGGCCTGCGTAGTGCAAAAAAAAAAAACAAACAAAAAAAAAAAACAAACCTTCTTGAACTGCTAGCTGGCTTTTCAGTTAGCTTTTTCTCTAGTCCCCCACACCCATGGAGTTCAGGAATTGTCCTCCTTGTGACCTAAACATTTGTCAGAATTGGCTCCTGAAGAAATAACGTAAATTGGTGGTCCTACCATGAAGATTTTCTAGTGTGTTCTAGCTAGTGAGTACAGTCACCAAAAGGGGACGTTTAAGGCATTTCGAGGCCACTTTTTAAAAACATACTTGGCTGAATACTTCTTCGAGGAAGTTTGCGAGTTATTTTCTGTGGCTCTGCCCCACCAAGCAAACACAGAATCGGTGAATGTTATTCTCTGTGGGTGCTATTCACAGAGTCAGCAGACAAAGGCTGAGCCTAAGTGGGCACCCAGCACAGCTGCCCTTTCACCGAAGAAGTAACAGGTGATGACCTTTATTCACTCGAGGGCTGACGTCTTTGAATATGCAGCCCCCAGGGACACAGTGCCTCAGTGCCCACAACCAAGTCACTGGTCCCCAGGCCTCAGGAGCCTGAGGAACTTGTATTCATAGCCTCTCAGCACCCCTGATCCCCATGCCATTGTCCACCCCGGCCTTAGCGGTCAGGATAACTAATTAGGAGCATTTGGATTTAACCAGCAGAAAAACAAAGCGTGACAGCTCGCCTGTGTTGCTCCTTGGCCAGAGCCTGTGTCCCCTGCAGCCATCACAGCCTTCAGAAACCCCTGAGTATAATCTGGGATGAGACAGGAATGAGGCCTCCATTAAAACATCACTAAATCTCTGTTAGCAGCTTTCATCAGGGTCGGTGCAGCCAGTGAATTAGTTAGGAAAGAGGACCGTAAGTCATTCGGGGAACAAATCATTCCTTTTAAATAAGGGGGGTTTTAAACAGTGAATGTGGGTGTTTCAGGGTGAAGTGAAAGGACCGAAAGTTGTTCTTTGAAGGATTGGCAGGTTGGCAGCATGGCAAGTGGAAAGTCACCTTTGTCGGGAGAGCAGGTGGGAACACTTCCTGCCTCACGGTGTTTCAGATCCCGGGGGGAGGGGAGAGGGAGAAGTGACAAGTACCAGGACTGGAGCCGGGGTCTTCTGACTCCTTCCCTGAGGCATTCAGTCCTCGGAGGCCTGCCGATCATGACTGCTGGCGTTTTGGTGATGGGGCCGATTAGCCGAGTGGGTTAATACAGATGATTAACAAGGTGGTAGCGCAGATTGTTCCTTGTGCCAGCTGGTTAGCCTTTGCCCAGAGAAAACTTTGCCTGCCTGCAGATCCAGGCCCCACACCTGACTACAGCCACACACTCAGCCCACAGACGCGGTGAAGGACTGGGGGAGGCGGGGGCGGGGGCTGTGGCAGGACCCGTGGCTAGGCAAGGGCACAGTTCTTGCCCCTGTTGGGACACCAGGTCAGAAAGATGACCTTGGGTGCTGAGTGTTGGATGGAGAGGCTTGTCCTCCAGGTGAGAACGAGCTCAGAGATAAGGATTCCAGAAGCCAACCGTGAGCCCCTCGAGTATAAACAGCCTGCTAGTAGATGAAGATGCAGCTACATCCCTGGATGGTGCTCGGTCAGCACTGAGATCATTTTCCTGGAGTCCACTTTCCTGGCCCCCACGTCTACTTTGGCTTCCAACCATCTGGGTTTTGTTGTTGATTTGGAGTTTGTGGTGTTGTTGTTTCCCACGTATTAAAAAGCATTGTAATACTGACTAGGCGAGGGCCTGGTTTCAAAGACAGTTTACTTAAAGATAGAAAGTAAGGTTAGTGTCACTCTTACTAAAGGTGGAATTGCACTCTTCCCCCTGCCTGACCCCTCAGTCTGCCACCTCGCACATAAATATCTTTTGATCCAAACCCTTTCTTGCCCCCTCCTGGTGACTCAAAACTAGCCCATCGTGTGATCAGAGAAACAAATGCCTACCATACCTTTGGTTGGTTAGTGGGGCATAGTTCTGTGTATTAGTTATCTAGTGCTGCGTAACAAATTACCCCACAACTTAGTAACCTAAAACGAAAGTAGACAGTTACTGCCTCCCGTGGTTTCTGTGGGTCAGGAATTCAGGAGCAGTTTAGTTGGGCAGTGTGGGTGCAGAATCTGTTCGGAGGCTGCAGTCCTGATGTTGGTTGGTCAGGACTGCATCATCTGAAGAAGCCTTGACTGGCTAGAGCGTCTGCTTCCAAGGTGGGTTACTCCCCCAGCTGGCACGTTGGTGCTGATTGCTGGTGGGAGGCCTCTGTTCCTCCCCACATGGGCCTTTCCACGAGCTGCTTAATGAGTGTCCTCATGAGATGCTGGCTGGCCTGTGAGTGACCTGGGAGAATGAAAGCCACGTGACCTCTCCTTGGAAGTCAGCATCACTTCCACGTTCTGTTCATTTGAAATAATCACTAAGTCAGGCCCACGTTTCTGGGGCGAATTAGACTCCACCTTCTGAAAGGAGGCATGTCAAAGAATGTGTGAACATATTTTAAAACCACCATGTTTTGTAATAGCATCTTGTTTTTGTATACTGTGTTACTACCTTTTCTATACCCACTTGATAGGCAAGAAAACTGAGATTCAGACAAATTAGCCGGCATACCAAAGCTACACAGCTTCTGCTCAGTGACTGAACCAAGACTGAAGCCGAGGTTTTCTGACTCCTTATCCAGTGTTCTTTCTGCTGTACCCTGAGTGTTTGTGTATAAAAAAAAGGCAGCCTCTTGGGTAATGGCATCTCATGCTTGCCATTTTTATGGCACAGAGATATAAAGGGGAAAAAATATTTCCAAAAAGCTCGAGAAGAGAAATACATGAAGTCATTTACAATTCTTGTAGTCATTTCCTACATACAGTGTGGGAAACATAAGGAAGCAAAAACTCCCTTATCATACATGATACAGTCACAGGGAATAGCCTTGGGCCCCAGAAAGGTGTTTAGGTACTTTTCTCTCACATTTCTTTTATTGCCCTGGTCAGACTTCCCTCATGCCACTAACAGCCATCATGAAAGGGGCCCCAGGAGTCCTTCTGATTCTTCCTTTCTATTTGGTTCAATTCAGTAAATGCTTGTTGACTGCCTTCTCTGTGCCAGGCACTGTGCAACAGAGGAGGCAAAGGTGAGGAAGTCACAGTCCCTTCCCTCACTGAGCTCACAGTCTAGGGAGGGAGGCACACAAGCATTCTTTTTTTAAGTCAGGGGGAGTTGAACTCAGGGTACTCAGGAAACACATCCAACCCAGTGTGGAAGATGATATTTCACAAAGATATCCACAACAGTATCTCCCATCCCACATTCCCTTCTTACACTGAGACTTTGACATTCTTCCTATTGAGAAGTGGCATCTTTTTTTTTTCTGAATTTGGGTGGGCCTGTGACCATGGAAGTGATGCTATGTGACTTCTAAGGCTAGGTCATAAAAAGTGATACAGCTTCAACCTGCTACTCTTTGGGAAGGCTCACTCTTGTAAACCAGCCACCATGTTGTAAGGAAGCCCATACTAGCCCGTGCAGAGACCCCACAGAGAGAGGCCACATGTAGTCATTCCAGCTGACAGCCATCACCAACCACCAGACATGTGAGTAAAGATACCGCCAAATGACTCCCCACCTAGCCTTCAAGTCTTTCCAGCAGAGGCTACGATGAGACTGCAGATACCATGGAGGAGAGACAAGCGGTCTCTACTGTGTCCTGTCTGAAATCCTGACCTACAGAATCTGAACATATTGACTGTTTTACACCACTAGGTTTGGGGGTAATTTGTTTTATAGCAATAGTAACTGGAACGCCCAGTAACTTTCACTGTCAGGGAAGGCTTCCTAGTGGCTGTGATTCTAGATTAAGGTGTGAGGCTCTATAGGCATGAGCTAGACAGAGGGCAATGGGATGAGGACTTCCAGACCTTGGTAGCTTCAGACCCCTCAGTGACCTAACCCATGGTGTTTCTGGAATGGAGGCAAGCAGGAGAAAATTCTCATTGCTGACTTGGACATTTCTGAAGAGTAATTTTCATCACTGATTTTGACAATTCTGTCTGCATGCTTCAAGATTTTGATAGCTTGTCTCAAAACATTCATGGTATAAGTATGATGGTATCGCATCACTTTCCTCAGAAATGAAAGAGTCTGTGATGTGCCTAAAGCAGCAAAGAGTGTAGAGTTTATAATCTTTCCATCCCACCTGCACATCTGAAGCATGAACCCAGTTCTCTATCAAGAGAACTGGCTAGGTGTTCTCTCTATTCATTTATTCATTCAGCAAATATTTATTAAGCACATACTACATGCCTGGAGCCATGCCGGCCCTAAATTTGAGAGGGCTCATTTTCTCAGAAAAGGACTAGTGTTTCTTGATGGTTATGGTCAACCCCCTGTATTCTGCTTGGGTGCCAAGAATTAGTAGAGGCTACCTATAATTCTGCTTCAACCTAGTGACATCCAGTGGGATTTTACCCCTTGATGTCTCATGCCAGCCATTCTCACATTTGTGGTTGGTCTACAAGGGGCCAGAGGGATTATAAGAAGGCTCTGTCTAGTCAGGTGTCGAGGGCTGATGAGGTTTCTAGCACTTTCAAAGTTCATTCGCTTGGCCAGCATTAAAAAGTCTACAGATAACAAATGCTGGAGGGAGTGTGGAGAAAAGAGAAGCCTCCTACACTGTTGGCGGGAATGTAAATTGGTGCAGCTACTATGGAAAACAGTGTGGAGGTTCCTCAGAAAACTAAAAATAGAATCACCATATGATCCAGCAATCCCACTCCTGAGCATATATCCAGACAAAACTAAACTTTGAAAAGATACATGCACCCCTATGTTCATAGCAGCACTATTTACAATAGTCAAGACATGTGGAACCTAAAATAGGACACAAGTGAACATAGCTGCAAAACAGAAACAAACTCACAGACATAGAGAACAGACTTGTGGTTGCCAAGCGGGAGGGGGGAGGGGTGGGAAGGATCGGGTGTTTGGTATTAGCAGACACAAGCTATTATATATAGAATGGGTAAACAACAAGGCCCTACTGTAGAGCACAGGGAACTATATTCAATATCCTGTGATAAACCATAATGGAAACGAATATGAAAAAGAATATATATGTATATATATGTATAACTGAGTCACTTTGCTGTACAGCAGAAATTAACACAACATTGTAAATCAACTATACTTCAATAAACTTTAAAAAAGAGAGAGACAAAGTTCATTCGCCTGATGCTCTAGAGATGGAGCCAGGAAGCACGGCAGCCTCACAGGACTGCATTAGCTCGTGTGTCTTAGCGAGAACCGTTGGCTGCATGTGTTAGTGGCCTGCAATTCCATCTACATTTGGAACTTGCTGCTTTTCAATAATATCACCCCCATCTTTCTGAGGAAAAATGTTAAGGTTGACAGGGGCAGCTCTTCACATTGTTCTTTGTTTTTTATTTTAATTTCTGGCTACATTCTAGTAAACCATCAACATACTTGCTTCTGGAATTTTAAACAAGATTCAGTCTCATCTGTGACAGCAGGAAAGATCTTTAGAGCACAATCAATAAAGAAAAGGTGTAGGGTGCCTCGGTCATTCAAAAAGCTATTGAAGCATGAATAAGCCTGGACTTCCGTAGCTGGGGAGCTGGTTTCTGTCACTCAGAAACTCACTCTCTTCCAGAGAGCTAGTCACTCACTTATTCATCCATGAGAAGAAAGTGATAAATGTCTGTTATGTACCAGACACTTACCATGCCAAGTGCAGGGACAGGAGAGAAAAGGTACAGCACCTGCCCTCTGGGAACACCAGCTCTCCAAGTTCTGTTCCGGTACACCAGCCTAACCAAGCCAGTTCACATTTTAGGGGAGGGAAATATGGCTTCAGAACGGGGTTTTGTTGACTCCGATTCCTGCAGAGGCCAGGAAAGTGGCGCCCGTGCCCGAAGCAGGCCTGAGGTGAGACTTCAGGCCATGATAAGAAGCCAGAGAGAGCATCCCCCTCTGAAGGGGACAGCTGGTACTCAGCCCCAGGGCTGTCATCCCTTCCCGTTTTCCAAGAGAAGCCGGAAATTCGTATTTTTATGTGAAATTTCTCAATATTTAAACACTCTGCAGGCCAAACAAAACACAGCTACTGGTTTTGACCTCTGCTTTATAAAAGAGAATGCCTGCTTTTGTTCCGTCAAACTAATGAATGCTCAATTATGGGAAGGAATTTGGAGGTTAGTGTTAGATTGTGCTCCTCAAAAGGCTGCAGACCCCATTCCGAACCCTTGAGATGCTAACTGACAGACTTGCACAGGCTGACAGCTGGGCTCTGAAAGTGGACACACACAAGGAAACAGGCAAGCTATTCCAGGTCACTTTGCAAGGTCAGGGCAGTAATGCAGACATTCGGAAGGCTGAAGACAAAGGTCAGGTGGCAGCAAGGAAGCCCTACATTTCCTTGAGCTATTGGTTAATAAATCATATTCAAAAGGTATCACCACGGGCTTCCCTGGTGGCGCAGTGGTTAAGAATCCGCCTGCCAATGGAGGGAACACAGGTTCAAGCCCTGGTCCGGGAAGATCCCACATGCTGCGGAGCAACTAACCCCGTTTGCCACAACTACTGAGCTTGCGCTCTAGACCCCGTGAGCCACACTACTGAGCCCGCATGCCACAAGTACTGAAGCCCACGCGGCTAGAGCCCATGCTCCACAGCAAGAGAAGCCACTGCAATGAGAAGCCCGTGCACCACAATGAAGAGTAGCCCCCCACTCGCCACAACTAGAGAAAGCCTGCATGCAGCAATGAAGACCCAACACAGCCAATAAATAAATTAAAAAAAAAAAAAAAAAAAGGTATCACCAGATTCTCCCTCCCTGTCACTGCTTTGTGAGGTGGAAAATTAAATAGAAATCAAAACTAAGATGGCTGTCAGGAGCTTTTAGGAGACCAGCAGGCCAGTGTGAGGCCAACATGGGATGAAGTTTCTGCCTGGAGCAAAGGTCTCCAAAGGGGTGATGACACCCGACCTTGGGCACTGCAGAGGGGCTGAACGGTGCAGTGGTTATGCACTGGAGCCTTGGAGACCGGCTGCCCACATTCAGATGCTCACCCCAGACTCACTAGGTGACCTTGGGCAAGTCACTTCACTTGGTGCCTCGGGAAGCACTTCATTTCTGAAGTGGGGATAATAATAGTACCTGCCCCAAAACGTGTTTATGAGGCTTAGAGGAGTTGACATGTATGGTACTTAGAACTCTGCCTAACACGTAAGGCTTAGGAGATAGGAGCTGTACCAGTGGTACAAGTACTGGTATAGTGTTGCTAGGAGATGTGGACTTTTATAAATGGCTCCCTGTAGCTTTCTTCAGTGGCACCAAGACTCTGCATCTGTGGACACTAGGCTACCGTTGTCACCACAGAAGTAATGCTGGCTACACCCCAGTTCTGCCTCTCAGATTCTGCCAGGGTGTCTAGACCACAGGATCCTGCTGCAGCAACCGTTGCACAGTCACCATATGGAATAGCACCTTGATAGGGAAAGCTTCCTCCTGCCTCCAGGGTGCTCCTAGACCAGACGTCCCCAGTGACCCCACAGGGGACTTGCACCTGGAGAGCCCCCTGCCCCACACCTTCTCCCCCGGCAACAGGATCTCCCCAGGGCTCTGCTAGAGCTAGTCAGCTATTACCCTCCCAGCCTCGCCACCTTTGTTAGTCTTGCTGAGAGACCTTCAGAGCTTGAACCAGAAGGTGGGTTTTGGCTTCCAAGTAAAGGTACGCACATCCGGCACCTGTCTCTGAAGAAGGCACGCCCTTTCGGTGGGCTGTGCACAGATGTCTTTTCAGTTTTAACAAAAAGCATTCTGTACGTTTTATAGAACCATAGAATACCTATTTTGTGTGCTGAAAAAAATACTGAGTCCACGCTATTTCTGCAACTATAGAAGGGAGGAGCTTCCCAGACTGAAATGTTGGCAGAAACAAAGAGAACCCATGTTCCTTCCCACCTGCAATTATAGTTTTACTAGCTTGGAAAGCACACACAGATTTGCAGTGCATTCTTCCCTTGCAGTTGGGGAGAGGCCCTGCTGCGAGTGTAATTGGCTTTCTAGCTTCCTTTAACGTTGAGGTGGAAGGGAGCTGGACTGAAGGGCCTTTACTCTTAGAATTAACTGATGTTGAATTGTGTTAAAATCCCATGCGTCTCCCTGAATCCATGTGTTGCATTAAGTCTTAGTCAGGAGTGGAAACACAGCTTACCTCTGAAAATATCCCCATCCTTATCACTTCTCATAGCTTATAAAAGCCAAGTTTCTTTTTAAAAAAAAACAACAACAACGCATTTTTAACTTAACCCTCATAGGGATTATTCTCAACCCTGTTAACCCGTGTGGTTAAAGCTATATGGCATCTTTATTTTTTTAATTTATTTTATTTTTGGCTACGTTGGGTCTTTGTTGCTGTGTGTGGGCTGTCTCTATTTGCAGCGAGCGGGGGCTACTCTTCCTTGTGGTGCGCGGGCTTCTCATTGCGGTGGCTTCGCTTGTTGTGGAGCACCGGCTCTAGGTGCCGGGGGCTTCAGTAGTTGCAGTACGCGGCTCAGTAGTTGTGGCTCGCGGCTCTAGAGTGCAGGCTCCGTAGTTGTGGCGCACGGGCTTCGTTGCTCCGCGGCATGTGAGATCTTCCCGGACCAGGGCTCGAACCCGTGACCCCTGTATTGGCTGGCGGATTCTTAACCACTGTGCCACCAGGGAAGCCTATATGGCATCTTTAAATGACAATTTCATACGGTATATCTAACTTTGGACCACTTTCTTCTCTGGCTTTGGCTCCTCCGTGCCCAAGAGGAGAATCACAAGTGCATTTGGATAAAAACTGCCTTTATCACCTCACTTCTTGGGTCCTGAGTTTCCTCATTTGTGATGTGAAAAGGTTGAATTAAGCAATTTTTAAAGCCCTTTCCAGCTCTAGGACTCTGGTTCCATGATTATAGAATCCTTGAGAAGCAATTAAGTTGTGGAAGCCACTCTACCTGTATCTACTTTCTGGGGTTTCCCAGCCAGTTTGCATAGAGCAGCCAAGCTCTGGGCACAGCCCGGAACCTGGGAGGAGAGCCAGATCTTAGCCCCTTCAGTTCTAAGTGACAAATACAAGATTTCCATTTGCCAAAGGTCAGCTGGTATTTCAACTTGTCATTAAATAGAAGTTTGAAATGTTTTCACAAATACAAGCTAAAAGACAGCTTACAAAAACAAGTCAAATATTACTGATTTCATATATTCCTTAAACACAAATTGTCTTCATAATACCTTACACTCCAGTGGCAGTTTGAAACAATACCCAGCACACAAAAGTTGGCCAATAAAAACATGCGGAAGAGAATATGCCATTTGGTGGGTTTGTTACTAAGGTGGGCAGCGTCACTCAGGTTATCTGGTGAACGGTGGCTTGGTTTTCTCGGTACTAACAGCAGAGATCCCACTGCAGCTCAGACAATAAAAGGATAGAGCAGGGCTTCCCTGGTGGTGCAGTGCTTAAGATTCCATGCTCCCCATGCAGGGGGCCCAGGTTCGATCCCATCCCTCATGCATGCGGCAACTAAGAGTTCACATGCTGCAACTGAGGAGCTGGTGAGCCGCAACTAAGGAGCCCACCTGCTGCAACTAAGACCCAGCGCAACCAAATAAATAAATAAATATTTTTCTAAAAAGTTGGGGCATTAATAAGAGAAGGTGTAGACCTGATGAGAAAAGGAAATCCAGGGAAGGATACTGTGAATGGATTCTTGGCTGGAGGAGAGGTCAAGGGTGCAGAGAACGTCTAGGCAATGGTGGGTAATAAAACTGCTGATTGGAGTTTCACCTTTTTCTCCTTTCTTTGCCTACTGCCTGCTGGGAGTAGGGACTCATCATCCTACAGGCAGGTAACAGGGGCTAGAAAGGGCCAGGATTCTCAGCCTGCGGACTTCACCCCCGGAGTGGTTAAGGCACAGTCTCACTGAAGGCCAGGGGCCTGCTCACTCCACTCTCATGTCATAGCACTTAGTCAAGGAGAAAGAGAAAGGAACATTCAGTAAACCTACTACCCAAGGTAACAATAGCAGTCTATCCCTTACCAAGTCACATCCTATCTCTGGCACTTAAAATCTTTGTCTGTAAGATGAGAAGGTTGTACTAATAATTAGATTAACAATGGCTACTTTTTATTATATGCTCAAGAAATGTTAGTTACTTGTATTATTGAATGCTTACTTTAGGCCAGATCTTGTTTGAAATCTACGTGGATTATCTCATTTAATCCTCACAACAGCCCTCTAAGACGGGACGATTATCATCCACCTTTTGCCAGTGGGATGAACTTGCCCAAAGTCATCTAGCTAAAGTGGAGGAGCCAGGACCCAGGCTGTCCTGTTCTAGCACATACTCTTTTGCTTTTTCAATTTTGTATGAAATTTTTCAGACTTATCAAAACGTAAATAACAACTACTTCCCGCTGCCTGATTTCTGCTGTAACTGAAGGTATTGCCTTCGCCAGTGGGCACGCCCTCCGAGCTGCTACACTGTACTGTCTGCTTCCAGCACTGACGTTCTCTATTTCTAGAGGCAAACTGGTAGCAAGATCCACCTGGCAGCAAGGCCCAGCCCCACCATTGCTAAAGCCCCACCAAGTGTTTCACTGGGTGGAGGGAGGGAATACTATGGCAAAGAGGGGACCAGAACAAGGTGTCCATGCACCCATCGCTAGCCAGAGAGCCAACACGTGGCATGAATCCCAGAGCCCAGGACACTGGTGTAGCCAGTGTGATCATAGCAGTCAGGCCCAGCCCCCCACCCAGTTCCCCTACACAGGCCATAGCCCCTAAAATTTTTACAGATCCGTTCTGACCACTGGCATGGTGGTCAAAACGGAATTTCCATTCTGTCCAACCCATTGACCTGGAGTTGTCAAAAACAGCAAATTTCTATAACAAAGAACTGGATAACCCAGGAATGCAGGCTAAATACATATGGATTTGTGATGCTATGAATTCGCTTTTTGTGTTTCAAAAGTTTGGAGTTAACACATTCTACATTCATAGCTATGGCTGGCCTGTGTCCATGTGTGTTTTTGTATTTACAGCTAGTCTGATTCCAAAAAGGACTTTTGTGGTAGAGCTTTTCTCCCTCCGTGTGTGTGTGTGTGTGTGTGTGTGTGTGTGTGTGTGTGTGTGTGTGTTTTCATAACTGTGACTAATTTTCATTTCCATCCCTTTCCATTGGTTTGAATCATTGGCATATACACTTATCAAAGATGATTCTTTGCTGCTCGGGATCCTGCATGCTTGGAGTTCTGCTAGCATCCCTCCCACAGAATGTGGTTAGGAAACCCAACTCTTCTAGAATTGCCTTTAGCCTGAAGGTTCCCCCCAGCTACTGGAAAGACAGAGAGCAAAAATCTCTGATGCAGCTGACATTTTAGGTGTGTATATAATTTACCAAATTGTTGGCCACTCAGCTCTTAGTCAGTGGTCACAAAAGGAATTAGCAACCCTCCCCTGCTATCCCAAAACCCGAAGAAGGAAGGGTGTTACTTGGCTTTGGCACAGGCCTGCTGGCACAGTGTCAGACAGCAGCACAATGGCACATTTTGGCCGCAGAAGACTTAGGGGTGGCAGAAAGGGCCAAAATAGTTGTGGCATAAGTTGGCCAAGATATTAAGCAGATCTGAGTTTAATTTAATGTAGAGATAACAACTCTTTTTTTGTTTTCCAGCTGGCTGCTGCTTTCTCTGTCTCCATGGGACCACAGATCTCAGCCAGGAGTTAGTTCATAAGGGCATTAAAGTCCTTTCAAAGTGAGACATGTAATGGTCTTTACACAGGCTTTCACATTTGGCTGGGCAAGATGGAGTAAGGATAAAAAGGCACATGAGGATCTGGGGGAAGCTGAAAATGGATCTTGAGGCTTGAATTCCTCCTATGCGTTTGCTTAAGCCACATTGCCTGAGCTTAGAATAGAGAGGCAGGCAGTCTGTCTCCTTGGGATAAGGAAGGATTTGGAACTCAGCGACTCTGAGGTCTTGGCCCCTACTGTGTTTTCTGGTTTGTTTTGTTAGCAGGAGCAAGTTATTCTAGTTTCTTGCTTCTGGGGTTTTCTTCTGCACACTTATAAGCTGAGTCTCCACCCCGCTGATGGCAATGGGGTGGATGGAATGGGATAATGAAAGGGGTGGAGAGAGAAGTTGATTCAGCTGCTTAGGATGAGGGAGGCAAAGAAACTTCAGACCTCGGAGCTAGCATCTGAGTCCATCGAGGGTGGGGAGGGAAGGGGCACCTGGGAAGGACTGAAGTCCTCCCAATACAGGAGAGAAGCTGGTCTTTGAGACACTACTGTGGCCAGCACACCAGCTCATTGTCTGAATGGTGATTTTATTACCCATGAAATGGTTAAGCTGTAGTATCCATAGTGTTGAGAAAAGTAATCCATGAAGTATAACTGATCAAAAGTGATGAGATATCCCTAAAAGTGTTAGAACGGTAAATTTTATGCTACATATATTTACCACAATAATAATAATAATGAAAGAATACTCTTAAATGATCATGAGCTTCTCAGGAAAGTACTCCTTGACTATATTCTACAACCTTTCATGTAGTTGTTAACTGCTAGGTACTGTGATGCAGTGAATTAAAAATGCACGTAAGATGAGATACACGTGCTGGTGGGCAGTGCGCTGAAAGAGTCCTCTGAACTGGGAAGAGAGATGCATTTAGGAGAAAGGACCAACCCCTCACATCCAGGATCCAGAGGGGCTGACCCAGTGCGGTGTCCTCAGTTCCCAGGCTGGGAGCAGAAAAGGTGGTTTGATGATTCTTGCCAAGACTGCTTTGCTTTCCCAAAATAAAATGTCACCTGAGTTGCTTGGTTCTTAGGCCTGTTCGCAAGAGCTTTTTAAAACAATCCATAAGTGAAAGAGTCAACCTTGAATGCAAGTCTTTATCTTATCCATCCTGCTACTAAGAACAGTGCCTGGGCAAGAGGAAGTGCCCAATAAACATGGGTGAATGAATGAATCAGTTATTAGAAGAGGAAGACAGGAATGAGAATGAACTTGAAAGGGGCTGTGCATTTCTACAAGCTCTGTTGTTGCGTAGTGAGCATTTGTGAACTGAAGTCCTCACCAACATTTATCTTTTGTTTTTCTCTTTAGTACTATTTGGTCCTGAGTTCAAACACCTGACTTCCCAGTAAACCTGTAAATATTCATGGTCTGTTGTGTGGCTCCAGCATGCCCTCTGAAAGGCAGTTTAGCACAGTAGTTGAGGGTATAGAGTCTGGAGCCAGACAGCCTGGGTTTGCATCTTAGCTGCACTCCTTCCAGCTGTGTGATCTTGAGCAAGTCACTTAAACTGTTATGCCTCAGTTTCCTTACCTGTAAAATGGGGATGATTCCAGTACCTACCTCACAAGGTGGTGAAGTTAAGCGAGTTACAAATACATAAAGTACTTGGAAGAATGCCTGACGTATAGTGAATGCTGCCCTTGAAAGTCCCTCGCCGTATTATTGACAAGATTCAGCTGATTTACAACACTAATGAGGCTTTAGCATGCACCCTCTGACCACAGGTGCCTCCTTTCTCTGTGCCTTTTATTCTGACTAGCAGTTCTAGCTATCCGTGAATAGGAAGAACACCTTAACTGACATTAGAAACTCTGAAATGTTACAAAGGGGATTCCCTCCCTGGACAACTTGACATTTATTTCACACCCTAATTCTACCTCTACTACCAATCTTTTTGTAGTTTAGACGGCTTCAATTTCTCCATCTCTGACATGGATAATAATTTACCTTACATGACTCACAAGGAAACTAATAAAATATATATTGAAATTTTATCAAAGTACCTTAGCAAACTATTAAGTGTAATGAAGATGTTTTCAAATGGCCCAACACTAACACTGGCATTTAAAAAAATACATTGAAAACAGTAGTTGACTTGTTAATAACGATACTCTTTAAAAGCAATATTATAAAGCTAAGTAGTGATACCCCGACAGAAGAAGCAAAAAAAGACAATATGTAGCCATCTTGATATAGAGCAGAAATTCAAAGTCAGAGTTTGGTAGGGTGAGATTGCTAGGGACATTGCACTTAATGATGGCCTTTGCTACTATCAGGTCTTGCAGCATATTCTTTAGTAGTAAATTACTATATATGTAAGTGTGCACAAATATATATGCAAATACATAGTATACACCATCATGTATTTAAGGAAATGGTCTCTTCTCCATAATCTGAAGATTCCTGGTAACTCCATTTTAATTTAATAACATACATTCTCACTTGATCTCAACCACCTGCTTCCTAGGATGCCCTATAATTTATACTGTTGACATTACCTTGTGACAGGAATTACGAGCACTACAGCCAGCTTGGGATTCTTAAAAAAATGAATGAAGAATAAAGAGGAAAAAGCAATAACCGTGAATGGGGAGGGGCTGGAGGTGGCAGGAGGAGAAGAGGAGGGCAGCTTGGCCCAGGAGTGGCGTTGGAAGTGGGAAAGGAGAGGGAGCTGG
The DNA here is from genome assembly GCF_025265405.1 of Mesoplodon densirostris. NCBI lineage: Eukaryota > Metazoa > Chordata > Mammalia > Artiodactyla > Ziphiidae > Mesoplodon > Mesoplodon densirostris. The sequence goes on from NC_082668.1 coordinate 29,253,479, forward strand.
CTGCCTCGGGACGTGTTATTTTTCCTGTGGCTTCTTGCTCCTCTCCACCCCCACCTCTTCCAGTCTGAGCTTCGAGTACAGTTGAATTTTCACCGCAGAGCTTGGCTGGGTCTCCTCAGGGACTTTCTCTTTCCCATCTTTCCATAAATTATAGGTTTGCACATGAGAGCAGAACAGATGATTCCCATTATCTTTTGGGTTGGGTTAGGATTTTTTTTTTTTTAAACCTCCTGCCCACTCTTAAATGTGTATCCTAGTTCAGGGAGGTGGAATTTTTATTAACAGTGGCCCATGCACCAACGAATTGCTCCCCTCTTCCTTAATAGGATGGTTTTAATCTGGTTTCCTTGACCAGTGTGACTGTGATCATTTTCCTTGGCCTTTAAATACTCTCAGGAAGTCATTGCTCCAGGAGAACAGGGCCTGTCGGAGTTGTTCACCCATAACCCCAGCACCTGGAACCGTGCCCAGCATCCTGCAGACTCCCCATGAATGTATATGTATTTTGGTGGTAGCGTGACATTTCTAAGGCACTATTATACTTTCATGAATGACCCATCAGATCATTGTAAAGGAATCGGACAGATCCAAAAGAGTTAATTTACCCCAGAGCATAGAGGTCATTTATAGGTAGGGTGTAAGGCTCACTAAAAGCTAGAGCCACTGTAAGTAGTTAAGGTTTATTGAGCTCCAACCCTGGGCACTCTTTTTGATTAGATACCCAGACCAGATGCAAACTCAGTAAAGAAAGGGGAAGGGAGAGGGAGGGGATATGGGGATGTATGTATACGTATAGCTGATTCACTTTGTTGTACAGCAGAAACTAACACAGCATTGTAAAGCAATTATACTCCAGTAAAGATATTTTAAAAAAGAAATAAAAAGAAAGGGGAAGGGAGTTTACTGCCTTGCATCTGAGCTCATTCTGCTCTTTTTTGGTACAGTACTCAAGCTAAGCCTTCTAAAAGAAGTAAGTCCTAGGGAAAAGGTGCAAAAGAAAATGAAAAGATGTGACCTAATTCCACTTCCAGAATTTGGAACATTCTATTACTTATAGACATAAGAGTAGAGTGAAGGAATTTTCCAAAAAAATGTCCTTGACTCTATGGGAGGAGGAAGAGAAGTAGGAAAGGACAGATAACATTTTTTAAGAAAGAATAATGTTTCATGCTGAATTCACTAGTAAAGTTGGGAGACCTGCCCGAAAGAGCAAGGAAAATGAGGATGATAACTTGGTCTCATCAGAAGAGAAGCCTAGCAATGAAGAGGGCTGTAGAGAAAAGGGAGGCAAGTTATAAATGGGGGATCATGACAGCAAAAAAGGAAAAGCTGAAATGTTCAACTTGAGACACTAGAGGAAGAAACAGCCAAGGTTGAGTGGAGAGGAAGAGGAGGAAAAAGAGATGTTACCAAGAAGCATGTTGTAGCGATGGGAGAAACTGCCCTACAGTGAATGGACAGAGACTGGAGAAGATATTTTTAAAATCCAGATCCTTTGAATGAGGCCGCCATCAAGTAGACCCATTAGAGGGTCTAGAGATTACTATAAATTTTCAATTTGACCTTATCTTGTAGTTTAATAAACTAAATATATACTTGTCCACTATCTCTTGCCCTAACCTTGACCAAGATCTACTAAATTAATACCCTCTCTTTCTACTTGACTGCCCTGGCAGCGCTGTTCTTCTCACTGTACTAAATATAGTTCCAGGGACAAAAGGGATGAGACACATGAAAGGCAACAGCTTAAGATATGTTAATATATGTCTTTCTTGTGCAAGACCAACTAATCCATCTCAGGAGTCCCCTAGAACTACTGCTTTTTGATGTTAGCTTATTTATTTGATGATTTGGTGATGAGTAAGTCCTCCTGTACTGTATGTCGTAATATAAATTAAATCATAACATGTGAGGGTTAAATCTCCCCACTCTGAGGGTTAAATCCTATGTTAATTCTATTGTTTACTCTAACAAGAGGAGACATTAACTTCATAATTAAAAGCCTAATATATTTGGATGGCCTTGTTTACCTAAGTAGTGACTTGCAGTTAAGATCCTGAAAGCCTTTCTCTATGGTGTAATCTTTTTTGTGTCAAACACATTGTGTACTATGCCTTAAAGACAAAGATATATCATTCAGACTTGCTCTTGACCTAGAAAATGGGCCATGGAAGGAAACTTAAACCAAATGAACATTAAGTTGCCTTAGATGCACGAGTACCAAGTTATTCATTTTAATTCAAATTAGCAAAGGAATTGTCATTCTTATTCCCTAGCTACATGTTCTCTCCAGAAATACATTACTGTATCACTATATGCCTGATATAGTCTAACAGATGCCTAGACCTTTGGTGTTTCTCAGAGTGTGGGATAGTAAGGATAACTATTGATATTAACACTTTTAAGATCTTAATATCTGTTGCTTACCATTCTAAGAGCTTTACCTGTATCTACTCATTTGATTCTCACAATGAAGTGGGTATTATTGTTATCCCCATTTCATAGATAAAAACCTTAAGCAGAGAAGTAAATGACTTGCTCAAGGTCACCAGCTGGTACGTGGGAAAGTCTCAGAATTTGAACCGAGTTAGCCATTGCTCTTACTTACTATGTAAGGATACCTCTGATTCCATGGAATGTCTACCAAAGTGATATTAGTTGATATAAGAGATGCTTTTAGGCGGTACATGGTCATAGCATTAAATGACATTTAACTACATAATAAGAAAGTTATTCTCTTCAGTTCTCTTCCTGTCCTTGAGGTTATATCAAGCAAAGTTTCATTCTGGTGCTGGTGTGACCTGAACCCCTAACACCAGCGTATCTCCCTTTTCAACAGTTAGCTGTAGGCTCAGGGCCTTCCAGCAGTTGGGTTATCTTGATTTCATGGCAAGGGATATTGGCTTTCCATTTATGGTATTCATAGATGACTTTCATTTTAAAATAAATTTATTTAAGCAAACAAATGACTCAGTTGAAATTAATTAACACAAGTGGAATGCAGCTATGAAAATGTTTGTGAAGGTGTTTTCAAATGATTGAAGTTTGGGAAACACTTTCCCAATTCTTCTATTTTGAAATTCACTTTAAAGCAATAGTTTCAGCAAATAGTGAGATCCTTGTTCTCTTATCACAGAAAAATTCCAACTTCCCTCTGTGGGTTGAGGACTCATCCGGGATGGAGTTTTCACCAGGTCATGCAGAAGGGAGAAAAATATAATGTGGTGAATTTTTAATAATACCACATATATTCAGTTGAAAATATTTTTCTGAAATCATACTGTTTCTACTTTTTTGGTGTTAAAATCCCCTTCCTTTCTTATGAAATGCTGGTGATAGTAGCTGAAAAGTTTTGTTTTGTTCTTAATGTCCTTACTGGGCAAAATTAAAAACTGGACACTTTTAAAAAATTGTACTGATCCAGAAAACATGTAATCTGGGTGCCATTGCTCAGTCACTCTATTCATGGTATGATTCCTCTCAGTTGCCCAGCAGCCCTGAGTACTTCAGGAAGGGTGATATGGAATCATGCCAGTCCTTTCTAAAGTGCATTCAAGCATTTTCTTCAGGGAAATTATTAAATAACTCCTGTTTATGGAATTCTCTTACATCTGTTCTTTAGGTTTATAGTTTTCCTATTAGGACTGCAATGCTAATTATTAATAAAATAGTTTTTGAAAGATGTAGTATCTGCAATAACTATTGTGAGCAACCAATCCATTGGAATACTTACACTTGCTAAGATATGTTTATTTCATTTTCACTTCCAAAATGGAAAGTTCAGAGCATAGTTGAGAAATACTTAAGTAGTTATTATTTTTTTCTTGTTTTGTTTTTCTTTAATGTAGCTGCAGTTGTTTCTGGGACTCAGGAGAAAGGGAAGCTAAAAAAATTGGACAGATTTAAGAAGATTTTAAAAGGTTGTTATTTTTCTGTCTCTGTTTCTTCATTGTTTTGACCAACACATTAGTATTTTACATGAGATTTCAGAGTTGGTCTAGAAAGAGGCCATTTGGAGATACAGAAAGATCTGTAAAAGAGAAAGCAGGAGGCCCAAAATGCCCAAAGTCAAGAAGACTAGAGTTAGAAGGGTTAACTATAGGGCGAAAGCACAAACAAAAAGCAAACTTCAAGGACTCCAGCAGGATTTAAGGTGGTTTTTCAGAATATGTACGAGTTAGCCAGGGAAGATCTGGCAAGTTCAAGACTAGCGTTGGCCAGCAAACCCAAAGCAACAGGATCACTGCCATTGTCACTGCTCTAAGGAAAAGAATATAAACTAGGCTCAGACCAAGACATTCCCAAGCACCTGGATCACTCTCAGTGGATATTACTGGCTTGCATGGAGCTTTTATTTTACTAACTCTAAGATGTCTGAGTAGCCTTCTCCCTTACATGGCTTTCCCTTGTGCCTTAAATGATCTTTATAGGGAGACATGTAGGTTCTCATCCTCATCTACCCTTTGGCCTCAGTTTTAGCAGCAGATGGCAATAGCTTGTTTCTTGTTGACTCTAAGCCCCATGTCCATATGCAGTCTTTTATGATCTAGTGCAAGGGGACCTGGAACAGACTTATCACACTAATGTCATCTTTGTTCTCTTGGGAGTAGCCATGACCCAGAGTACCTGCAGGAGACAGGGCCAGACTGAAATATGTGGATACCCAGGCAGCTAATAATTTGGCATCCTACTCATTGATACTCTTTAAACCTATTTTCAATATGTACTTAAATAGTATTTAATAGGTTTAGTAGATAGGGGAAGAGAAACTGATTTTCTACTAATAAAAATACATTTGGGCTTCCCTGGTGGCACAGTGGTTAAGAATCTGCCTGCCAATGCAGGGACATGGGTTCAAGCCCTGGTCCAGGAAGATCCCACATGCCACGGAGCAACTAAGCCCGTGTACCACAACTACTGAGCCCGCCTACTACAGCTACTGAAGCCCGTGTGCCTAGAGCCCATGCTCCGCAACAAGAGAAGCTACTGCAATGAGAAGCCCACGTACCGCAACGAAGAGTAGCCCCCACTCGCTGCAACTAGAGAAAGCCTGCGCACAGCAACGAAGACACAACGCAGCCAAAAATAAATAAATTAAATAAATTTTAAAAAATCATATATACCTCTTTATGTTGAAAATGAGGAATTTATTACATGCTCTGACAGTAACATTATCTTTTTAGCTTATTGAATGGAATTCCTAATAAATGTTTCCATAACTCTGAACTGGATAGTGTTAACTGTTCAGACTCTCCAAGAGTATAAGCACCATACTTGAATATAGTTACAAAGTCTTGTTAAAAAATATAAGTTTTTTTTTTGACTTGCATGTCAGCAAAATGTTTTTAGCTTTTCTATATACCAGATCTTGTCATCTGAGACTAGAGATGGTTTTACATCTTCCTTTTCAATCTGGAGTTTTAAATTTCTTTTTCTTGCCTAATTAACCTGGCTAGAACCACTAGTACAATGTTGAATAGATGTGGTGAGTCTGTTCGTGATCTTAGAGGAGAAAGCATTTAGTTTTTCACCATTCAGGATGAACTGACTTTTTCATAGACAGGTTATTTCCTCAACCTAATACAGGCTTCTTTTCCTAGTTTGTTGAGTGTTTATCATGAAGAGGTGCTGGATTTTGTCAAATGCTTTTTATGCATCTATTGAGATCATTATGTGGTTTTTGTCCTTTATTCTATTAATGTGGTAATTTAATGTAATCAAACTATTACATTGTTTGATTTTCAGATGTTAAACCAACCTTGCATCCCTGGGATAAATCCCAATTGATCATAGTATCTCTTTTTTTTTTTTTTTTTTTTTTTTTGTGATACACGGGCCTCTCACTGTTGTGGCCTCTCCCATTGCAGAGCACAGGCTCCGGATGCGCAGGCCCAACGGCCATGGCTCACAGGCCCAGCCGCTCCGCGGCATGTAGGATCCTCCCGGACCAGGGCACGAACCCGTGTCCCCTGCATCGTCAGGTGGACTCTCAACCACTGTGCCACCAGGGAAACCCCTAATTCTTTTCATATGTTGCTGGATTCAATTTGCTAGTATTTTATTGAGGATATTTGCATCTTTTTCCAACTTTTCTATAGTTCTTATTTTCTCTAGGCTTTTTGTTTGCAATTTTTATGGAATCAGTTGAGTTTAGTCTTTATTTAACAAAAATTAATCTCTTGCACCCATGTAAGTTGACTACTACTGCAGATGACTGTCAGCTGCTTCATTGCAGAACTATTTCCCTGGCTTGTAGTTACTCTGTACACCTTACACATGCTTACTACCAAAATGCTCAGTACTCTATATAAGGAAGCTGTTTTAAAATTTCATTGCTATCTTCTTATCCTCAAGTGGGACTAGTGCACAATTACCAGTAATTTAAGGAGTGGCTATGGAAACCCAGCCTCACTGGCTCCTTATTTCCAATTTATTTGGCGAGAATGTAGTACAGTTTACCAGTTCACGCCCCAGGACTGGCTGGGCCACACCTTAATCTAGCTCCAGGGGCTTAGAAGAACCTCATCATCGGATTCTGGCATTAGGGTTCATAGTCCCTGATGATCAGAATAGATCTAAGGCCACAGAAGAGAGCTCTCTGGGATTCTTTCCATTTTGTGTTGTGCCAGCCATTGTTTTGGAAAGCATAGTCACAAAACAATACTCACATCTTATCTTCCCTTTTCAGTTATTTTATTTGGGAGAAAGGAGACAGAATACCTAACTGAACACATGGTACCAAAGCCTTGCCAATTGGTGGTGAAGTCACATGTGTGGAGCTTCCCAAGTTTTGAGTGCGTGACTGAGCTTGTTGAGCAGGTATAGCAGGTACCAAGACATAGACTTGGATCTGCCTTTTAATCTGGACTAACTACATCAGTGGAAAATGATTTTTGTTATTTGATTAGAGCTCTAGGAGTAGCCAACTCTCATTGTGATAGCTCAGGCCTTTTATAACTGTTTTCGGAGAGAGAGAAAAGAAAACAGAACAACTCTGACCATGGTCTAAAGCCAGGCTTCTGTCACTAAGCAATAAAGAAAAAGCTCAAGTAGCCCTTGCATAAGTGGGAATTTGTGGTTTCTAAAGCTGCCCATTCCCCAAATGACTAAAATATGTTATTGGCATTTGGCACTGTTTCCTATGTTTTGCTCTCCTTAAATTTCTCTTTAAAAGAGTTTGAGTTTAAAGGCAGAACCACTGAAAAATGCAATTTAATCATAGAACTGTGAAAGGCCAGCCCAGAATTAACCCCAGGATGCCCTGTTTTGTTTTGTTAAACCAGAACTTTGAACCAGGCTTACTCTCAGGGGGTGCTGGAAAGGCTAAGGGTAGGCAGGAGGGGAGGAAAAGAAGGAGGCAAAGGAAAGAAAATGAGTAGGCCAGACCAGCCCTGGGATGGCTCTGCCATGCCCCAAGGGCTTTGCTCCCTCACTAGGCAAAGTGACTCCGAGACTTACACTGGAATGAGTAGGAGAAAGGGAATGGAAATGGAAATTGAAGGAGAACCCAGAGCCAGGGGGAAGAGTGAGAGGACTCAGTGGCAGAACAGTCTCCCATACCGCAGGCTGTCAGGGCACAGAACACAAAACTTCCAGGGGCCTCTTGGCCCCAATTCACTTTTTAAAAAGTGGTGTTTTTCTCCCAGATTATAACAGCATACTCATTGCAGAGAATTTGGGAAGTATAGGCAGTTACTGAGAGAAAATAACCATCCTGGCAGCATGGCAGAGAGGTTCAGATCACAGCCCTTGAAGACCTGAGTTTGAGCCCCACTACTCAGTGTCCTCATCTATAAAAGCAGGGGTGGTGAGATCCCTGCACTGGTGATGCGAGGATTGAAGATCAGACCTGGCCAGGGCTAGTTGCTGCTGCTGCTATCATAAGCCCCCACCACAGTTAACACTGAGACACACATCCAGCGAGTTCTTTTCTATGCATTCGTAGGTATGAAACATGGCCATTCTTTACAGCATATAAATTTTTATCTTGCTTATAACTTAAAAATACCCACTGCTTCTGAAGATTGTTAATTCCTATGTTAAGATCCCATTGCTGTAGTTAGTTTAACCTCCTTTTTATTGGACATTTTGGGGTTTCCAATTTTGTATTATTATAAATAATATTATGATATACATTCTTGTGCCAGAATCACTTAGTTTCTCACTATTTAAGAGAAATTCACCTGAGTAACTACTAGAGTGGAGAGTTTGAACTTTTTAAAAGCTTTAGATACAATTTACTGTATCTATACCCACACCAACAGTGTAAGCAAATTCTCTCTTTATATCACTGGAGCATTAGCCATTGTCATTTAAAAACTGCAACTCTTTGGTAATATTAGAGGTAAAAAAAAATTTCTCCTTTTTGACTTTGCATATCTACTTTTTATGATTTGTGAGCCTAAACATTTTTATATGTTTATTGCTAATTCCATTTTTTTAATGAGTTGTTTGATTATATCTTTTGCCCATTTTGGGGTAGGCTGTTTTTTCAGTTTATGTGAGCTCCTTCTATATTAGGCTATCAACACTTTAAGTGTGATATTTTCCCTAGTTTGGTTGTTTGAATTTTACATATGATGTTTTTTGGTAAATAGAAATTTAACTCTTATGTTTCCAGATCTGTCCATTTTTCCCCTTGTGAGATATTTTTCCATGGCTTTAAAGCCTGAAAAGCCTGTCACCATGCTTAGATCAGATAATGATCATTTGCATTTTCTTGTCTTTTAAAAATAATTTTATATGTTTAATAATTTAATAAATGTCCAGGATTTATTCTACTTCATGATATAAAGTGAGGATGTAGTTTGATTTTCCCCCAAATGGGTAAGCAGTCATTTCAGCTCCTTTTTTTAAATAATCAATCCTTCCTGTGCTACTTTTTATTCCATATTTATCATAATCTAATTACATGTGTGTTCTGGGATCTGTTTCTGAGCAGTCACTTCCACTTCCTCAATAGCAATTCTGATGCCAGCACCAATTATTTGAATTGTATGATATATTTTGATGTCTGATAGTGTAAATACAATCTCTTATTCTCATTTTACAAAACTGATTTATCATGCCCGTGCTTTTATTCTTGTAGATCAACTTTGGAATCACCTTGTCCACCCAATATACTTTGTAAATTATTTTAATAATTGTGCCGATTCTGAGTTGGGTTTCTGTACTTTTTCTTAACAATGAGAATTTTTAGCTTGGGACTTAAAACATGTATGTAGTTTAAATTTATGGAAGAATAGTGTGCTAAAGAATCAAGTGACTTATTTTATAATCTTAAATACAAGTATGATTGAATGATCACAACCGAATGCTGCCATAGTTTGTCGGGAGGTCGTTGCAGAGCCAGCCGCTTCCCAAATTGTGAGACTTATGCAGATTGCACATTAATACTCACTTTTGAGGTACCAAAGGAACTGAACATGTACCAAATGTTCAAATGCTTTGGTATTTTTCATTCTGCATAATCAACAAGAATGTTAGCTATTCCAATGATAAAATGCTTTTCAAGAGCAGTTCAACAATTGCCCACTACGGCCTTTCCAGCTGCCAAAGAATTCATCCTCCAATTGTCCTCATGTTTGAGGAGCTGGCTAGCTCATCCCTCAGGAATTATCTATGTCCCAGGAGTGCATGAATCACACAGCCCCAAGAGGTTCTGCTAAAGTACACCTGGTGTTTAACTGGCAGCAACTTCTCCATTTGCCCTCTGTGTTCATGCCATTAGCCCATAACCCCATCTGGCCAAAGACCTGCCATTTTGTTTGGACAGAGCTGCCATTCCAGGGCCTGCCCTAGGAATATTCCAGAAGTACTCAGTTTCAGCTTTTCTAATGCAGAGGTCAAATGCACTTGGAAAGGCCTAGAATAGAAATAGAGCAAGAGCCATTCTTCCTTAACTAGTCATCTGTTTATACCTGTGGAAAGCAGCAGAGCAAGAGGGGTAAATTGGTGGCCAGAGTCAAAAAGGCCTTAGAAACTAGGTGACACTTGAGCCAGGTATGAGAGCATGTGACTTGAGGCGGGGAATGGCAGCCGAATAGGGAGGATCACACACTGCAATCAGACGACCCAGTTCAGACTCCAGCTTTGATGAGCTCTCTGACCATGAAACAAGTCCCGTAATCTTCCTATGTCTCAGTTTACTTATATGTAAAATGAGTATGATACTAGTTTGGACAGTTGCAGTAAGAATTGGAAATAGATACAGAAGTATCCAGAACTCATACATGGTCATAGCAATGAATGGTAGTTATTTAGAGAGCAGGAGATTGATGAATGGCAGATAAAAACCGGAAGCAAGTGTGGAAAGACAGGCTGTACCTAGCTTGTGGAAGCCCTTGTAGGGCCTGCTAAGGAGTTGAGAGCTCATCCCATAGGGGCTAAAGAGGCCTCCGGGAGTTTTCATTAAAGAAATGCCAGCTCTAGGACAGCACTAAAGCCTAATGTGTAGCACTTGGGCTCCAGGAACCCAGCTCCCTACTCTACACATCCCAGCTGGGTGACCTTGGGCAAATTACTCAATCCTTCTAAGCCTCAGTTCTATCACCTATAAATTGGTTACGATAAAAATACTGACCTTCAGGGGTCTTGCGAATAATAATAGTTATTTATTTAATGCTCGCTGTGTGCCTGCCAATGTTCTAAGTGCTTGACTTGCGTTATCTTAAAGGAGGTCATGAATTTAAAAGCTTAGGACAGTGATTGGCACATATTAACAGTTAATCACTGCCGTGAGGGTGGTGCAACAGCTGATGTCATTATTCTTATCGTTCGGTCAAATCTGTATTTTAGTAAGATCCTTCTGGTGATGGCATAGAGAATGGGCTGCAGTGGTTGAGGCTGGAGACCAAGAGAACAGATATTTTCACACACATGTTTAAAAGGTCACTGAGGGGCTTCCCTGGTGGCGCAGTGGTTGAGAGTCCGCCTGCCGATGCAGGGGACACAGGTTTGTGCCCCGGTCCGGGAAGATCCCACATGCCGCGGAGCGGCTGGGCCCGTGAGCCATGGCCACTGAGCCTGCGCGTCCGGAACCTGTGCTCCGCAACGGGAGAGACCACAACAGTGAGAGGCCCGCGTACCGCAAAAAAAAAAAAAAAAAAGTGGTGGGGTAGGCATTGTGAGGGACTAAGTGAAAACCTTTTTCAATGAACCATGCTCCTGAAGGACAGGAAGCCCAAAGAAAACAAACCTCTACAACTCATACAAAATTCTGACCTAGTGGAGAGTCTCCCTTTGCTAGAGCTGCCTACCAGCAGTAGTGAATGAATCTAGAGGAGAGTCTCTCTCTTCTTCCAGCCCAGTGGTACAGAGATGATAGAACCAAGAAAGGCAGGCCACCAAGGTGGTGTGGAGAAGGGTGTTAGATGCTGGACCAGATGACAGACCGTCCACCCTCAGCCCTCCGGAAAGTTGACTGTTTACGGGGCTTCCTACCTTAGGGCACTTTTCCATTTAGATTTTACTGAACCTCTAAATGTGTCACAGGTGGCAATACTATCCAGAATGCTTTTCTCTTTGAACCTAATCTTATCTTTGAATGTCCTCCTGTTGTAAAACCACCATTTTCCTCTCTTTCTTAAGGCCAAGTCCAAGGCACGTCAGTCAGTATGTTGACCTTTTCTTGGATTGACACCAAACTAAGTGGTAAAAGTGTTCAGACTGGGCAACATACTTCTCCTGCATAGTGCCCTGGGTGATGTGAAATGATTGTGACCTCTGAATAGATGGGGAATGGATTTTTTAAGTCTGATGCCAATTCTGTTTCTCTTCCTGTTGATTACAAAAACACAATCTAAAATGATTGGAATGTCGAGACCAACCAGCTGATCAAAATCAAGTAACGTGCCTCGGGATGGAGCAGTGAGGGAAGGTCATTTCTGATAGGTCAGGAGGGGAAAAGCTCTGGCCCAGCAAAGCTGGAGAAGGGCATTTAAAACATTTAAGTGAGATTTGTAAAAACTTCAATATTCATCCTAACCAATTGCTTACTTACTAACTCCCAGTTAGGTATTTAAGAAGATAAGATTAAATGTCTAGAATTCAGTGATAATTATGTAAACAAAAACCAAGCTTAAATTGCCTAGTATTAGATATGGCTATTGACACTATGCATATCTTATAAATCATGCTAATTGAACGGGGCAATGTTACCTTCTGAAACCTAAAAAACCCATAAGTCAGGGAACATTCTGATTAGACAGATAGGTCTCCTTGGATACAAGCATTGAGTCTTATGTGGCCATGACAGGTTCACTGATAGGCAATTTTCAAGAACTTTTGTGAAAATAAACATGAAGATAAGTGAAAACACAGGTCATATAATACCAAAAAAATTGAACGTTCTCTACATTTTCATAATGCTTATATACATGCATATGCAAATTACATGTATTTATTTCTAAAGCCATGCTTCGTAGCACTGTCATTGTTTTTTTAACAATTTAAGTATTTATAAAAGTGGCAATTCATATTAATTTAAACATTAAAAAATGGTGCAAAAAGTTTTATTACTTACATAATTGAGGTTTATGGGATGAGCAGGGCAGTCTCAAGCTGGTCCAAAATGGCTGGAGAGAGAAAGGAAAGCAGACTGGCTTGAGGCTTTTATTGTGGTTAGGGGGTGGGCCTGGGTGAGGACTGACATAGAAGGACAGGAGATTGGGTGGTTTGAATCTCCTGTAGGTGCTTGGGCTTCCCTATCAGCTTGCCCAGGTGTGGGGCACAAGAAGAGGCAGGTGTGAGGCTTAAAAGCTATTTGCAGTCAAACATCAAAAGAGTTTAACGTTTTATTACAAATATCATTCACACAATCACCAACATGCTCTTCCAATGTTACCACTAAATTTTTTCTTAAAATTTTTCTTCCCTTTCCACTCTTACTACTACTCCTTTACTTTTAAGAAGTTATCATCTTTATCTGAATCTCTCTGATAGATTTTTTAAATTGAGGTATAATTGACATATAACATTATATTAGTTTCAGGTTGCGCAATGTAATTTCCAATATTTGTATGTCTTGCAAAATGATCACCACAGTAAGTCTAGTTAACATCCATCACGACACATAGTTACAAACTTTTTTCTTATCATAAGAACTTTTAAGATCTACTCTCTTAGCAACTTTCAAATATGCAATACAGTATCATTAACTATAGTCATGATGCTGTAAATTATATCCACGTGACTTGTTTATTTTATAAATGGAAGTTTGTATAGGGTTGGCCAAAAAGTGCCTTTGGTTTTTAAGTAAAAATAAAAGACACATTTTTCATTTTCACCAAGAACTGTATTGAACAACGTATTCACCCTTTTGTTCCACTACCTTCTGCCATTTTCCAGGCAACTTCATAATTCCGTCTTCCCAAAACTTTTTATCTTTCTGAGCAAAGAACTGTTCCAGGTGCCTTTTACCGTCTTCCAGGGAATTGAAACTTTTTCTATTAAGAGATTTTGTAAAGACCTAAATAAATGGAAATCCGAAGGTGCAAAGTCTGGTGAATACGGCAGATGAATCAGAACTTCCCAGCCAAGGTGTAACAGTTTTTGCCTGGTCATCAAAGAAACATGAGGTTTTGCGTTATCCTGATGAAAGATTATGCGTTTTCTGTTGACTAATTCTGGATGCTTTTCATCGAGTGCTGCTTTCAGTTGGTCTAACTGGGAGCAGTACTTGTTGGAATTAATCGTTTGGTTTTCCGGAAGGAGCTCATAATAAAGGACTCCTTTCCAATCCCACCATATACACAACATCGCCTTCTTTAGATGAAGACCGGCCTTTGGTATTGTTGGTGGTGGTTCATTTCACTTGTCCCACGATCTCTTCCGTTCCACATTATTGTACAGTATCCACTTTTCATCCCCTGTCACAATTTGTTTTGAAAACAGAACATTTTCATGATGTTTCAGTAGAGAATCACATGCGGAAATACGGTCAAGAAGGTTTTTTTCACTTATGTGGAACCCAGACAAAGCGATTAACATAACCAGGCTGGTGCAAATGATTTTCATTGCTTAATTTGGATATTTTGAGTATGTCGGCTATCTCCCACATGGTGTAACGTTGATTGTTCTCAATTAATGTCTCGATTTGATCCCTATCAACTTCAACTGGTCTACCCAACCGTGGAGCATCGTCCAGGGAGAAATCTCCAGCATGAAACTTCGCAAGCCACTTTTGGCACATTCGATCAGTCATAGCACCTTCTCCATACACTAAACAAATCTTCTATTTTGCGTTTCTGTTGTGTTTTTACGTTTCTTGAAATAATAAAGCATAATATGCCAAAAATGTTGTTTTTCTTCCATCTTCAATATTAAAATGGCTACACAAAAATTTACCAGTTTTGATAAGTCTTTTTTTATTTTATTTTTTTATGTTTTAAAATTTATTTATTTATTTATTTATTTTTGGCTGTGTTGGGTCTTCGTTGATGTGCATGGGCTTTCTCTAGTTGTGGCGAGCAGGGGCTACTCTCTGTTGCGGTGTGCGGGCTTCTCATTGCGGTGACTTCTCTTGTTGTGGAGCATGGACTCTAGGCGTGTGGGCTTCAGTAGTTGTGGCTCGTGGGCTCTAGAGCGCAGGCTCAGTAGTTGTGGTGCACAGGCTTAGTTGCTCCACAGCTTGTGGGATCTTCCCGGACCAGGGCTCGAACCCATGTCCCCTGCATTAGCAGGCAGATTCTTAACCACTGTGCCACCAGGAATGTCCTGATAAGTCTTTTTTTTAATGCATGCTGATATGACAGCTGTCACAATACAATCTAACAAAATTGTTTTGAATGAAGTTAAAGACAACTAAGTGCTACTATAGCCATCTTATGGAAAAAACCAAACGAACTTTTTGGCCAATCCAATATTAAATTATTTCCTTAAGATATATTCCCCAAAATGGAATCCCAATACCTTTTAACTCCCTTCACCTTCTTCACTTACCCCCCACCTATTGTCTCTGGCAACCACCAATCTCTTCTATGTATCTATAAGCTGGTTTGTTTTGTTTTAGATTCCAAATTTGAGTAAGATCGTACAGTATTTGTCTTTCTCTGTCTGACTTATTTCACTTAGCATAATGCCCTCAAGATCCATCCATGTTGTTGCAAATGGCAAGGTTTCATTCTTTTTTATGGCTCAATAATATACCATTGTGTGTGTGTGTATACACACACTATATGTATACACTCTATATATGTATACACACTATATATATGTATACACACACACACCCCACATCTTTATCCATTCATCCATCACTGGACGCTTAGGTTGCTTCCATGTCTTGGCTATTGTAAGTAATGCTGCAATGAACATGGGGGTGCATATTTCAAGTGAGTGTTTTTGTTTTCTTTAGATAAATGCCCAGAATTGGAATTACTGTATGATAATGGTAGTTCTATTTTTAATTTTTTGAGGGTCCTCCATACCATTTTTTATAATAGCTGCACCAATTTACATTCTCACCAACAGTGCACACGGGGTTCCCTTTTCTCCACATTCTCAACAGCACTTGTTATTTGCCTTTTTGATAATAGCCATTCTAACAGGTGTGAGGTGATATCTCATTTTGGTTTTGATTTGCATTTCCCTGATGATTGGTGACGTTGATCACCTTTTCATGTAACTGTTAGCCATCTGTATGTCTTCTTTGGAAAAATGTCTATTCATATCCTCTTCCCATTTTTAAATTAGATTTTTTTTTTTTTTTTGCTGTTGAATTGTATGTGTTCTTTATATATTTTGGATATTAACCTCTTATCAGATATATAACTTGCAATTATTTTCTTGCATTCAGGGGTTGCCTTTTCATTTGTTGATGGTTTTCTTTGCTATGCAGTAACTTTTTAGTTAATATAGTCTCACTTGTTTATTTTTGCTTTTGTTGCCTTTGCTTTTGGTGCCGGATTATAAAAGTCATCTCCAAGACCGATGTCAAGGAGCTTACTGCCTATGTTTTCTTCTAGGAGTTTTATGGTTTCAGGTCTTCCATTCAAGTCTTTAATACATTTTGAGCTAATTTTGTAAATGGTGTAAGACAGTGGTCCAGTTTCATTCTTTTGCATGTGGCTGTCCCGCTTCCCCAGCACCATTTATTGAAGAGGCTTCCCTTTCCCCATTGTATATTTCTGGCTCCTTCATCATAAATTAATTGACCATATATGCATGGGTTTATTTCTATTCCGTTGATCTATGTGTCTATTTTTATGCCAATCCCATACTGTTTTGATTACTATAGCTCTGTAACATAGTTTGAAATCAGAGCGGGTTATGCTTCCAGCTTTCTCAAGATTGCTTTGGCTATTCAGGGTCTTTTGTGGTTCCATGCAAATATTTCGATTGTTTGTTCTGTTTCCGTAAAAGATGCCATTGGAATTTTGATAGGGATTGCATTGAATCTGTATATTGTTTGGGGTAGTATGGACATTTTAACCATATTGATTCTTCCAATCCATGAGCATGAAATATCTGTCCATTTCTTTGTATCTTCAATTTCTTTCATTAATGTCTCAGTTTTCAGTGTACAAGTCTTTCACTTCCTTGGTTAAATTTATTCTTACGCATTTTATTCTTTTTGATGCAATTATAAATGGAATTATTATCTTAATTTCTCTGGTGGTTGCAGAATTCTGTTTTTAACATCCGCCTTTCTCTCCCTCACGTCCCACTCTGCAGAGGTAGCTTTTGTTTAACTATAGCCAGTCTGTCTTCTTCCAGACATCTCTATACACAGATGTGAATATTTAATTTTTTTGCAAATGGGATCAGTACTAACTTTTTGCATCTTGCCTTTTCCACTTAAGATTATACTGTGGACATCTGGACATATGTGCATGTTCAGTATATATAAAGGTTTACCTCATCCTTTTATTAGCTGCATAGTATAGAGTTACCTTGATTTTTAACCTGTGACGTTTTTCTCTATTAGAAACAATACTGCAGTGAACACCCTCATACATTTTCTTGTACTCTTGTGTGAATGAGTCTGTAGGGTAAGTTCATTAACATGAGACTACCAGGTCAAAGGGTATGCATGCTTTGTAGTTTGATGTATATTGCCACTTGCCTTCTGAAAAGGTGGAACCGATTTTTACTTCCATTCAGTGTCTTGAGAATGACTGTTTTCCTCCATCCACATTAACTTTCTGTGTAAACAATATTTTTAATCCTAGCGATTCTGATAAATAAAAAATGACTTCACACTATGATTTTGATTTTTTTCATTGTAAGTAAGGTTGAGTATCTTTTTTATATTATATTGGCTATACGTAGTTTTTGTGAATTGCCTTTTTATTTCATTAACCTGTAATTAAATTATATTAAGGAAATCAGCATTCTTTTTACATAAATAGGAAATATATTTCCCAGTTTTCTGTTATGTGACTTTGTAAATGGTATTTTGTACTGTACTGATTTTTAATTTTGTATACTCAGATTTATCACTTTTTTATGGTTTCTAAGATTACAAAATACTTACTCCACATAAACGTTTTTCTAACATTTTTTCTAATACTTTTATAGTTTAAAAATACTTTCATGGTTTACTTTTTACATTTAAATCTTCCATTTATCTGGAATTACATTTTTTATGAAATGAGTTAGAGATTCAGCTTTATTTTTTCCCCTGATGGCTAACCAGTTGTCCCAACATCATTTATTAAATAATTTATCTCTCCTCACTTTTATTGTGTACTAAATTCCCATATGTATTTGAATCCATACCCTGGGTATACAGATATCCAGTGTAAACAGCACAAACACAGCAGATAATATTCTCAAAAAACAGGATGTATATAGTTATAATCAGTACTGACTGGTGGTTTGCTACTTGTTGACACCTTGAGGCAAAGAATAAAAAGTACCCACATTCTTAAGACAATGTCATGCAAGCTAATAAAGAGCACCTGTTTCAATTTATATGCAAGGTTTGTTTTTCCTCACATCAGTAACCCAGCAATTATTAGATCACAACCTTCTAGCCAGGAACTCATTTTGGTTTCTCATTTAATCTTAGGCATTTCTGGTCTCATAAAAGCTGTTAAATAATAATAATGTTGAACATGTATATTGTACTTTTCATCCCTAAGTTCTATCTAAACATTAACTAATTAAATGCATCGATGAAAGGAAGGGATTTGCAGACTTCTTCAGGAAAACTGATATCTGGTTGCACACCTGGGAGGGGATGATTCCTAAAAAGCATTAACTCCCTCTTTGAATGGTGCTCAGTGAGCAGAGGAATAAAAAGCTGGTGACATTATTTCACTTCTTTTGAAAATTTCCTTGGGTATCTTCTAATTAGTCTGGTTAAACTCACCTTTTATCTATCTCCCCAGATATTTCCTTTCTACATTCCTGGGGGTATTCAACAAGCTTCTTTTGATGTTTTCCCTGTCTGTTAATCACAAAATCATAGAATCTTCAAGCTGAGAGAAATCCTTACTGATCATCTAGTTTTGAATGACTTAGTATGATCACTTTATTTTGTAGATGAGGAAACTGAGGCATGGAGAAGTTAAGTGACTTATTAATAAGGTCAGACAGCTTAGAGGGGAAAAAACTGGGAATAGAAGCCAAGATGTCTAGCTCCCATTTCAGATCTAAATCAGCTTCAATCCTTTTTTTCTTTTTCCTCTTTGTGATCATCTGAATTGCTTTTCCCTTTTCTTTAACTTTTTTTTTTTTTAACTCCACCCTTTCTGTACTACTTCTTCCCTTCTTTCTGCCTTTTATGTCTCTCCTAACCCTTAGTGGGTCATTCCCTTATATGATCAGGGAATATTGCTCCTATTTCTCCTCTATTTCTCTGTCCCTTTAAACATGTGGTCTTTTGTTGTTTTTCTGTTAAGATGTCCTCCATTGGCCTCTACTCAGGTCCTCTCTGAAAAGCCGTATTTCTTCAATTTCTCCCACATACATGCATTTGGGGAGTTGCTTTGTTTTGCTTTGGTTTTTTCCAGCTGTAGTTGCTTCTTTAATTAAATTACTTCTCTAGTTTTGGTAAATAGCCTAGGGTTTAAGTTGATGTTAAGTCCATTTTCATCACAGAATTTCATGTTACTTTAATCGAGGAATTTCCCAGTCATTCACTCAATAAGAATCATACTCCATGTTCAGAAAACAAGATGTGACCACTTAAGAGAATTTTCATACAAGTAGTAAGTATGTTGGACAATAAATCTTTACATAAGCCAAAGACAAATCCAGTTCAGATCAGGACTGTGGGAGTAAACCTGGGCCAGACTGTGCATCTTGTTTCCAGGCAGGTACTGAGTCAGTTTAGAAGTCCTCCATTTCTATATGGTGGATCAGTGGGCATCCAGTGACCTCAGGATTCTCAGGCTGCACTCTGACCCCAGATGCCCTCAGAAAGGCCCCTTCCTAGGGTAGTGCAGGGTGCTTAAGGGGGTGGAGGGGTATCTGACATAGCCCAGCTGGGTGATCTTAAGACAGTTCACATCACCTCTCTTGGCCTTAGTTTTCCCATATATTAAGTAAGGAAGCTGAGTTAAGGAAACCACTTAGAGCCTTTCCTTGTTTACTATTCAGTGAGTAATAATGACATAACTAGGGCCAAAATGAATACTAGAGACCTAAATACAATTTATTTAAGACACATAGCTAATTAACTCAATAGAGGAGTA
Source organism: Mesoplodon densirostris (assembly GCF_025265405.1). Classification (NCBI taxonomy): domain Eukaryota; kingdom Metazoa; phylum Chordata; class Mammalia; order Artiodactyla; family Ziphiidae; genus Mesoplodon; species Mesoplodon densirostris. The sequence goes on from NC_082668.1 coordinate 29,273,122, forward strand.
AGATTCTGCTGACCATACCATGAGAGTTTTCTGGAACTGTCTCAATTTAAAATATTTTAATCTATTTTCCCCTAAATAATACTCATGCACTTATATGAGACCATGTGGCCTGCTTTGGGGCTCAGAATATGTGGGCCACATAATTGTACTTACCGTTTGCAAATGCTTCTACTGAAGTTTCATGAGGTTGTGGCTTCACGAGGCCACACCCCTTGAGGCACTTTCCATAGTGCAGAAAAACTGAAATAGGCCCCTTCCCGTATATATATATATATATATTTTTTAAATAAATTTATTTAATTATGGCTGTGTTGGGTCTTCGTTGCTGCGTGCGGGCTTTTCTAGTTGTGGCGAGCAGGGGTTACTCTTTGTTGCGATGCATAGGCTTCTCATTGCGGTGGCTTCTCTTGTTGCAGAGCACGGGCTCTAGGCACGCAGGCTCAGTAGTTGTGGCTCGCGGGCTCTAGAGCACAAGCTCAATAGTTGTGGCGCATGGGCTTAGTTGCTCCACAGCATGTGGGATCTTCCTGGACCAGGGCTTGAACCTGTGTGCCCTGCACTGGCAGGTGGATTCTTTTTTTTCGTTTCTTTTTAAAATTTTATTTATTTATTTATTTTGGCTGTGTTGAGTCTTCGTTGCTGTGCGTGGGCAGTTGTGGTGAGCGGGGGCTACTCTTCGTTGCGGTGCTCAGGCTTCTCATTGGAGTGGCTTCTCTCATTGCGGAGCACGGGTCTAGGCACACGGGCTTCAGTAGTTGTATGCAGGTTCAGTAGTTGTGGCTCGCAGGCTCTAGAGCTCTAGAGCTCAGGCTCAGTAGTTGTGGCTCATGGGCTTAGTTACTCCATGGCAAGTGGGATCTTCCTGGACCAGAGCTTGAACCCGTGTCCCCTGCATTGGCAGGTGGATTCTTAACCACTGCACTACCAGGGAAGCCCCGGCAGGCTGATTCTTAACCATTGCACCACGAGGGAGGTCCCCCCGTATACTTTTGTGAATAAGAAATTTATGTTCTTGGGCTCAGCTTTACCATTCAGCCATTGGAGAAAATTGAAATTTGTTTATCTTTTATTCCCTGAGAGAGTTTCCATCAGGAAGCAAAATATAATTTGATAGGAATGGTGATGACCACTTACAGATCTACCCAATTATACTAACCCAGATAACCCAGATTAAATTATCACAATATCTAAGTAGAAATTGTCACTTTTGGGAGAGGATCAGATAAGAGCTAATTGGTGACATCATAATCCACCCTCAGTGAAGTATTTGATTAGCCAAAATCTTAGTCCTGTTAGAACAGTCCCATAATGGATAAAGAAGGGTGTGGAGCAGCTAATTAGAGAAGACACAGTTTTCTGTTTATATACAAACATCCCAGCATTAAGCCATGATAAGGAGCTCAAAGGCTAATTATGGGGAAATGGGGTTTTAACAAACTTTTTGGAATAACAAAATTCCCTATGCTTTTTATTTTCTATTTTTGAGAAAAATAATGTGGTAGTATGCTTTTTATTTTCTATTTTTAAGAACTTATTATTAAAAGGAGTAAAATTTAGTGAACTAGACTTACTGTGGTGATGACTTTACAGTGTATACAACTATCGAATCATTACATTGTACACCTGAAACTAATATAACGGTATATGTCAATTAAAAAAAAGTAAAATTTAGAATTGAATGAGAACTCAGAATATTATTGCTGTGGTTTAGGTTTTCAAACTTGGGCAGACTCCACAGGCTGTTTTTCTTACCTCTCCAGGAACTCACCTGGCCTAGATCACTAGACGTCACTGTCCCCACCTGTTAACGCTGAGAAATGTCACTCAGAGAGAAAATAGTGAGTGCAGCCTTTCATAGTCCTCTGGGCAAGCAAATGCAACCTAAATTATATTTGAAATCATTTTACAATGCGTGACAATTTTGATTCTTCCACTAGTAACCAGGCTAGCTTGTTACTAGTGAGTGGCAGGTGGCTTTATTTAACATGAATGGGGTCTTTTGGTTAGACTTTCAGAGGAGGGGCCATTTGTCAAGTGCAGCAGCCCTCTTCATCAACGTATTGCCAACAGTTGTCCAGAATCTAGATGTTACACAATGGCTGAGGAATGCCTGTATTGAAATGGAAGGTAACTTGACAAATCAGGGGGAAGGAGTTCGTCGATGCATAAATCCAATGAGAAAGAGCTTTTTCTTTCTTGTTTCTTGTCCAAGTCCCCAGTGCTCTGTCCCTCTCCCCCTGTGGATTTTGAACTTTGTGGTGGTGCTGAGGGAGTGAAGGTAACAGACATAAAAGAATCATTTGTGCCCTTTTCCCAATCCCACAGATTTCTATTGGCTACAGACCTTGAACATGACACTGCAATTTCCTGGTGCCACACATGAGTAATAAGCAGCTGTTTCTGAAACTGTGGTTTGGAGAAGGCAGCACTAGGTTATTTTTTAACTTAATTGTAATTTTCGATTGGTCTGCAAGAAAGCAAATCAAATAAAGTCTGTTGTCTTAGTCTGCAAGAAAGCCATAGGCCTCAAATTCCAATGCTGACCATCTTGACCAGAATAGAAGAGGGGGGAAAATGTGTGTATCCCTGAGCTGGAAGTTCGACCAGGCAGCTTTCGTGGGCTGCTGTCACACAAGAAGCATAAGCATATTTGGTATATTTGTCAGTTAGCTGGATCGGGGAGAGTGATATTTGACTATTCCTTGAGTTCTAGAGGTACCTGAAATGATAGAGTGAAAAGAATTTGTAGAGAGACTGCAAAAGACAAAAATAGAAAAATCTTGAAGATACCAGCTTGATATTGCATTTTGTCTTTATCCTACAGTGCAATAAAAGGACACATAATTTTAAGTTACAAACGGAAGTGTGCATTCTTTGAACACCAGGTCACTATGATACTTCTGGAATAGTCATATGTGCAACACTCCCAAATTAAATGAATCAGACTAGGATTTTCCTTAATACAAGAAATTAAGTTTAATGGAAAACAGAAACAAACTCTTTCACCCTTTTCTCAAAGAGATAAGGCTATTTGGTATACGGCAAAGGTGAGGGAGATTGAGGAGAGGGACAAAGAGCTACATGTGTTTTCTGCTAATTACTTTGTCAGGATTTTGTTCACGTAGAGAGACACTTTGGGGAAAATAACTAAACCTGGGATAACCAAACCTCATCTCAGAGGTCTGTTTCACTAGCACCTACAACATATCCAAATGACCACCTGGTTAACTGAAACCATCAGCCTTCTAATGCTAAAGATGAATGGCCTTGTGACTTGTGATGGACTGATATAAAGTTATATTAACCTGTGACCAGGAAAAGAGTGAAAAAGAGGGGCTCCCTGGGCTTTGGTCTTCTTTGAAGCTGCCATCTTCCTATTGTTTGTGGTATATGGTCCCAACCTTAAGTCTCCACCAAGATGGCTAGGAAGTGGGAGTGGAAAGCAGGATTCTTGAGGGCAGATGGAGATGGTGGGAGTCAAGACACTTGATTTCTTTTTAAGCGATTATCCCAAGTAAACATATATCTGCTTTTTAAAAAGAACCCTAGGAGATGTCACACTTGGAGCCTGCTTCTCTTAGTGATGAAACCTCTAGACCAGAATAGCTTCCCAGTGCTGCTAGTTGTTATATTCAAAGACAAGATTTAAACCTTCCAAATATACCTTTACCCCTTGAAATGTATCAGTATAAAGTTTTTCTTTCTATAATATTAAAGAAATGTTTGTCAATTCTAAAATAAACTTATAGAATATTACCTCACTTTTCTGGAGGAAAAACTTCCAGCAGCTTCAGCCCTTTGGAACATGGCCCTGAACCTCAGCTGACAAATAGGAAGAGCAGTTACTCAAGTTTAAAGAAGCAGAAAGGGTCTCTGAATAGCTGAACTGCCACCAAGTCCATGTATTCTTTGTGCTCCTCCCTAAATCACATAGCAGAATGATTCAAAATGTTGTCACACAACAACAGAACAAAGATACGACTGCTACAGCCAAGGAAAAAGACTGGAAAGCATCCTCAGTCCATCAACAAGAACTTAGGTGCCTGACAATTTACAGTCTCTTAGGTTGCTCCATATAAAATTGCCATTTTTATAGGTAAAATCACCATTATACTTTTATAGGTAAAATCACCACTTTATAGGTAGTATCTCCATTTTTATATGTTCAATCTACAGTTGGACAAGGAAAACAATCACATGTTAAACAATAGCAAAAAAATACAAAGGAACATCAATTTCTATTTATATTAAATTATGTGATGTAAAAATAAATTATATGAAGCACAAGAGATCCGTGGCAGGTTAAGTAGCCAGAGATGGCTCTCCAGATCAAGCCAGAATAGATCTGAGCCTTAAAATCTGAGTGAAATTTAAATAAGTGTTAACAGACGAAGTGAAACTCCAGATAGAGGAAATACATGGGTGAAGGCACAGGAGCAAGAACAAGCATATTCTACACCGGGGAAACTTTCCTCGCAACAGAACGTACATATTAAGAAACGGAAAATGAATTTGGATAGATAGTGTGGAATCAGCTTATGGAGACACTCATATACCAGGCAAAATGTAAGCTGCAGTTTTGTCTAGTTCACACTTGTATCAATAACTGAGAATAGTAACTCAATGTAATTTTCTGGCATGAACGAATGAAGAGTTTTTACTAATGATAAAATAAGTATTCAACCAAAGGTTTGAGGGAAGAGATGACACACGATGAAAGTGATGTCTAAAACTGACTAGTATCCTGGATGGATCAAAGGAAAAAGACGATTATCCAGAAATAAAACCAGAAGATTATTTCATTAATCTAGAGAGGGGTGATAAAAGCTTGAGATAGGATGGGAAAAAGACTTACACTAGAGACATTTAAAAGAGAATCAACGTGAACCTTGAAACATTATGCTAAGTGAAAGAAGCCAGTCATAAAAGACCACATATTATATTATTCTATTTACATGAAATATCCAGAGTAGGTAAATCTGTAGAGACAGAAAGTAGATTATTGATTGCCTAGGGCTTGGGGGATGGGTTAGGGAGAAAACACTAGTGACTGCTAATGAGTATGGGGATTTGGGGAAAAGTTGATGATATGTACACAACGCTCTGAATAAACTAAAACATGTTCGATTGTAGACTCTAAATAGGTTAATTACATGTTATGTGAACTATATATCAATAAAGCTGTTATTTAAAAAAGAGAGGGGCTTCCCTGGTGGCGCAGTAGTTGAGAGTCCGCCTGCCGATGCAAGGGACATGGGTTCGTGCCCCGGTCCGGGAGGATCCCACATGACGCAGAGCTGCTGGGCCCGTGAGCCATGGCCGCTGAGCCTGCGCATCCGGAGCCTGTGCTCCGCAACTGGAGGGGCTGCAGCAGTGAGAGGCCCACGTACTGCAAAATAAATGAATGAATGAATGAATGAATAAATAAATAAATAAATAAGAGAAAGAGAGGGGCTTCCCTGGTGGCGCAGTGGTTAAGAATCCACCTGCCAATGCAGGGGACATGGGTTTGAGCCCTGGCCTGGGAAGATCCCACATGCTGAGGAGCAACTAAGCCCGTGCGCCACAACTACTGAGCCTGCACTCTAGAGCCCACGAGCCACAACTACTGAAGCCCACACACCTAGAGCCCTTGCTCTGCAACGAGAGAAGCCACCACAATAAGACACCTGCACACCACAGTGAAGAGCAGCCCCCGCTCGCCACAACTAGAGAAAGCCCACGTGCAGCAACGAAGACCCAAGCCAGCCAAAAATAAATAAATAAATTTTTACAGATGAATAAATAAATAAATAAAAAGAGAAAGGGAATCAATAGAATGTGGTGCATAACAAGATATATGTGTTTGATGGAGAAAATGAATCATTCACTGTAGACTCTATATAGTTTGATTTCATTGAAATAACAAGACTGTCCACTAACACCATTATTATTTAATATTGTTTTAGGAGTGCTGCATGATGCAATAAGACATGAAACATGAAAGGAAGGGACCAAATTATTTCCTTCAGAAAACCCAAAAGAATCATGCCTAAAAATGATAGGCATTCATGCACATTTAGTAATATAGTCGTATATAAGATGGACACAAATGTCAGTATATTCTAATACACCAGCAATAGCTGATAAGAAAAAATATTATACAAAAGTTTAACCTTAAAATAACCTAAATAACAACTGTGAGTGGCTTACACTATGGAGATTCCTTAAAAAACTAAAAATAGAATTACCATATGACCCAGCAATCCCACTACTGGGCATATGCCCAGAGAAAACCATAATTCAAAAAGAAATATGCACCCCAATGTTCATTGCAGCACTATTTACAATATCAAGGACATGGAAGCAACCTAAATGCCCATCAACAGATGACTGGATAAAGAAGATGTGGTACATATATACAATGGAATATTACTCAGCCATAAAAAGGAACGAAATTGGGTCATTTGTAGAGACGTCATACAGAGACTGTCATACAGAGTGAAGTTAAGTCAGAAAGAGCAAAACAAATATCGTGTATTAATGCATATATGTGGAATCTAGAAAAATGGTACAGATGAACTGGTTTGCAGGGCAGAAATAGAGACACAAATGTAGAGAATGTATGGACACCAAGAGGGGTGGTGGTGGTGGTGGTTGTGGGATGAATTGGGAGATTGGGATTGACATATGTACACTAACATGTATCAAATGGATAACTAATAAGAACCTGCTGTATAAAAAATAAAATAAAATTCAAAAAAGAAGTCAGTGGCTTATACAAAGGAAAAAAACGAATTTGTATTATTAATAAATGAAGATTTAATAAAATGGAGATAGGGAGACTAAATGTTGTGAAGATATCAATTCCCAAATTAATTTTTAAAAGCTTATTAAAATATTCAGATAGGAATAAATAAAAATTACTGGCACTGTAAATTTGGTGAAATATTTCAAAAGACTTCAAAATGTTTATACCCCTTACGCTTTGTACCAAGAAAATCTTCCAGATAAAGAAAAAGCTTTATGTACAAGATGCCCCAATCTTCTCTTTTAGATCCTAGATGATAACTCTCATGTCTTCCTTAAGGTGTTCTCTTCTCATCCTCAGTTCCTTAAAACAACCTTTACTCATCTGGTTTCCAGACCAGGTGAGTTCTGTATCCTGATGTTTTCCCCTAAATGGACTATAGTTTGTTAGTGCCTCTCTTTAAATGTGTCATTAACTTTGGTTGTTTAGAAAAGAGTAAAATAAGTAAAACAAAACTCAGCTAAAGTATTGTTACCACAATTTATAAATAACCCCACTGGGTGTAAGATTTGGTGGTGGTTATTTCTTAGAAAGTGTATATCATGTGTTGGTATTAGGAGCACACTTTCCTGGGGTTGATTGGAGTTAATGGTCCTTGAGAAAACATAAATAAAAGGAGGTCTTATCTATGGCTTCTTAAAGGTAATGGGGAGGAGAATAAATTTTTAAATGGTGGAAAATGTGCTTGCTTGACTCAAAAAAAAGAAAAAAAGCCAGCATAATTTCTACCCCCTTTATTAAGAAAATAAAAAACAACACTCTTATAAAGCAGTAAACCTGGTTCTTCTGTTCCATTTCTGCATCGATACAAAAATAATATACATTGCTTTTAAAAATGCCAAAACAACCATATACGAGGTGAAAGACATGCTTTTCCAACTTGTTCCCTTCCCTAGATTTAACCATTATATTCATTTTTAAAACATCATGAGATTATTCAGTAGTGATGTTCATAAACCACTTTAGTTTTTATCTCCAGTATTATGTATAGCTTGATTTTTTGCAAAATACATTATTAATTTTTTAAAATTTTATTGAAGTATAGTTGATTTACAATGTTGTGTTAATTCAGTTTTACATATATATATTCTTTTTCATTATGGTTTATCACAGGATATTTTTCTCCACACCTCCTCCAGCATTTGTTATTTGTAGACTTCTTAGTGATGGCCATTCTGACTGGTGTAACGTGGTACCTCAATGTAGTTTTGACTTGTATTTCTCTAATAATTAGCAATGCTGAGCATCTTTTCATGGGCCTATTGGCCATCTGTATGTCTTCTTTGGAGAAATGTCTGTTTAAATCTTCTGCCCATTTTTTGATTGGGTTTTGTTTTGGGTTTTTGGTTTTTTTTTTTGAGTTGTATGAGCTGTTTGTATATTTTGGAAATTAAGCCCTTGTTGGTTGCATCATTTGCAAATATTGTCTCCCAGTCCGTAGGTTGTCTTTTCATTTTGTTTATGGTTTCGTTTGCTGTGCAAAAGCTTATAAGTTTGGGCTTCCCTGGTGGCGCAGTGGTTGAGAGTCCGCCTGCCAATGCAGGGGACACGGGTTTGTGCCCCCGTCCGGGAAGATCCCACATGCCACGGAGCGGCTGGGCCTGTGAGCCATGGCCACTGAGCCTGTGCGTCTGGAGCCTATGCTCTGCAACGGGAGAGGCCACAACAGTGAGAGGCCCGCGTACCGAAAAAAAAAAAAAAAAAAAAAGCTTATAAGTTTGATTAGGTACCACTTGTTTATTTTTGCTTTTATTTCTGTTGCCTTGGGAGACTGACCTAAGAAAACATTGGTACGATTTATGTCAGAGAATGTTTTTGCCTGTGTTCTCTTCTAGGAGTTTTATGGTGTCATGTTTTATATTTAAGTCTTTAAGTCATTTTGCGTTTATTTTTGTGTATGGTGTGAGGGTGTGTTCTAATTTTGTTGATTTGCATGAGGCTGTCCAACTTTCCCAGCACCACTTGCTGAAGAGACTGTCTTTTCCCCATTGTATATTCTTTTTTTTTTTTTTTTTTTTTTTTTTTTTTTTTTTTTTTTTTTTTGCTGTACGCGGGCCTCTCACTGCTGTGGCCTCTCCCGTTGCGGAGCACAGGCTCCGGACACACAGGGTCCACGGCCATGGCTCGCGGGCCCAGCCGCTCCGCGGCATGTGGGATCTTCCGGGATCGGGGCACGAACCCGTGTCCCCTGCATCGGCAGGCGGACTCTCAACCACTGCGCCACCAGGGAAGCCCCCCATTGTATATTCTTGCCTCCTTTGTTGAAGATTAATTGACCATAGGTATGTGGGTTTACTTCTGGGCTCTCTAATCTGTTCCATTGATCCATATGTTTGTTTTTGTGCCAATACCATGCTGTTTTGAATACTGTAGCTTTGTGGTACCCAAATCCTTTCGGTAGTATTGTCATTTTAACGATATTAATTCTTCCAATCCAAGAGCATGGGATAGCTTTCCATTTCTTTGAATCATCTTCAGTGTCCTTTATTAAGGTTTTGTAGTTCTCAGTATGTAAGTCTTTCACCTCCTAGGTGGGGTTTATTCCTAAGTATTTTATTTTATTTTATTTTTGATGTGACTTTAAAAGGGATTGTTTGTTTACATTCTCTTTCACATATTTCATTGTTAGTGTAAAGAAATTGCAAAATACATTATTACATTACTTGTAGTCTTTTATTTTTGTATTATCAGCTATTACTATTTGTTCACCTTGGCCTTCTAATATCTCTTTAAATATGATTTACTGCTCTCAGATGTTATTTTTATGTAAAATTATCATTTTAACTATGATTCACTTGAAAGTATCCATTTCTAGCTCTTTCCAAGTTAAATTTAATCTTCGTTTTTTTCTTATATCAAAATCAGCATGTATATGCATATGCATCAATGAGAAAGAAATAAAGGCACATTTTATCTTGTTAGTGTATGAACTGTCAAAGTCTTTGAAGCCCATGCAGTATTAGTTAAGTGAGGAGGGCTCTGATGGACCATTGGCTCCAAACTCATGGATGTTTGCAGGCTAGCAGGTGAGGGGACTGTGGGAGGCAGGCAGACTCAAGACACTGGGGCCTCATGGGAACAAGTGTCAGTTGAAGAGCACGTGCCTCGGCAGGAGCAAGCAGCCTCTACTCACAGCCAGGATCATCATCGTGTTGGAATTCAGGCCTAGTTTTTCCAGATCTAATGATTTTCCAAAAGAAGCCAAAAATCTGGATTTTTATGTGAAACCTTCCAATTATTAAATTGGCTTATTTTTTTTTAAACACTAAGAGATTTTTTAAAAAATCTTGAGGCTAAATATAGCATTCAGACTGCCAAATTGTAGCTTCTGTGTATTATTATAATGATCAGCAGCAAGAGAAACCTATTTTCCACATTTGTTACATGTTCTTAGGGGAGATGGTGAAAAAACTATTAACTCATCAGAAAACAGATATTATTGAATGTACAACATAAAATACTACATTAGTACTTACTCTATATGTTTTCAGTCTTTTTTGGGAAATTGACCACACTGCTCTTATACCGCACGATAACTGTCAAGTTAGTCTGTGAAAGTAGGGTTCCTCATTTGTTGGTCCTCAGTCCTCTACAACACACTACAAAAAAAAAGGGAATACAAAAGAAATTTCAACATCTTCATTTTCCAACCTCCAGTGGTTTAAGCCAGAGAGTTCTTTTGGAGCGAAAATACTATGTCTTTTCTTTCTCAGAGTTGCTGAGAAATTATAATTAGAGGTTTTCCTGTTGTGTAAAGGAAAGGAATTCCTCCTGCACCTGCAAGACTTCTCAACAAATTTGCTTCTTCCCTGTTCTATTTCTCTTCCTACAGGTGATAGAGGGAAAGCTGGCTCCATTCTTGGGCAAGGTCATTAAATTTGCCGCCTCACATGTGTACAGCTGCAGTCTTTGTAGCCAGAAGGGGTTCATCTGTGAAATCTGTAACAATGGAGAGATCCTCTACCCTTTTGAGGATATTTCAACAAGCAGGTACACAATCTCTTGTCTTATAAAAGTATACCTGAATATGTCACATTCAGTGTTATTGGGCCAGAGCTGGCCAGCTTTTAGTTGAGTACTGTATCTCTGTCTCTTCCTCTGTATCAGATTTCCCTTATTCCTGGAGAACATTTTTTACCCTTTGGTTTCCTATATTTATTTCCAACTCATCTTGCTACCTTTATCCAGAATGAGATAACAAAGTTGCATAGCCTAGCTCTGCATTATTAGGTAACAAAGAGTGTTCAGATTCATTTTTAGAATGAAGATAGGGAAGGAAGAATCCTCACAACCATCCCAGGTCAAGTGATAGGCAATGGAAATCACAGTCGCAGAGGAAGACCAAAACTGGATTGGCCACTAGGAAGAAAACCAGAGGACACTGATGAACAGCCCTCTGGCTCACCACATGCTCTTCTGCATAAATGCACTGCAGTGTAGTGATGAAAGTTTTAGGACCCAAAGGAGAGAAAAGTGGGAGTTCATGTGGGATTATTTTTCTAACCAAAGTAATATTTGGGTATCATCACTTCCATTGATTGATGGACGATTTTTTCCCCAGCCTAAGAGCGGGGTTTTTCCTGTCACTTTTATTGAGTCATAAAATGATGCATATCACATTTCCTTTCATCCCAAAAGCATAACAGAAATATACATTGTATATATGTGCACTGGCTTCTTCCGGCATGAATGTCACGGCTCATTTCCCACCCTGCTGGGCTCACTTACTCTGTGGTTCAGAATAGAAGGTGGGGCATGTAGCCAGGGAGGGTTGAAGCATGTGTAGTAGAGCTAATATATTAAGAGTTGACTCAGCCCTTCTGGCCTCTTCTTAAATGCAGAGGCTATTTGTAAACATCCAGGCCCCACACACAGAAAGACAGACACATAAACACAAGACCCCCCCACACACACATGCACACACTCCAGTCTCCAGTTTCCTGAGTACAGGTATTTAGCTCATAACCTAAAGATTATATACTTCTTAAAAATGCATACCACACAAAAACTTGTATACAAATGCTCTTAGCAACAGTATTGATAATAACCAAAAACTAGAAACAATATAAATGCCTATCAGCTGATTACTGGATAAACAAAATGTGACATATACCCACAGTGGAATACTATTCAGCCTGAAAAGGAATGAAGTATATGCTGCAATGTGGATGAACCTTGAAAACATTATGCTGAGTGCAAGAAACCAGACACAAAAGGACACATATGTTCCATTTATAGGAAGTGTTCCAAATAGGCAAATCCATAGAGACAGAAAGTAGATTAGTAGTTGCCTAGAGCTTGGGGAAAGGGGAAAAGGGAGTAACTACTAATGGGTATGGATTTCTTTTGGGAGCGATGAAAATGTTCTAGAATTAGATAATGGTGATGGTTACACAGTCTTGTGAATACAATAAAAAGCAGTGAATTTTATGCTTTAAAAGAGTGAATTATACTGCAATAAAAATATTTAATAAAAAAATAAAAATTAAATTTAAAAAAAGCTTCCAACTGAATAAACCATATATTCTGGGCCATAAAAGAAGTCTCAGTAAATTTTAAAAGATTGAAACCATACCAAATATGTTCTCTGACACATGGAATTAAGATATCCAGTAGACAAAAAAAATCCAGGAAACCCCAGAGTATTTGGAAATTAAATAATACACTCTAAAAACTCATGGGTCAAAGAAGAAATCCACCACAAGAGAAATTTTTAAAATATTTGTAAATGAACGAAAATGAAATACAAAATATCAAAATGTATGGAATGCAGCTAAAATAGTGCTCTGAGTGAAATTTATGGCTATAAACACCTATATCAGAAAAGAAGAAAGAAGGTCGCAAATCAATAATCTAAAATTCCACTTTAAGAAACTAGATAATGAAGAGCAAAATAAATCCAAAGCAAGCAGGAGGAAGGAAAGGATAAAGATTAGAGCAGATATCAATGAAGTAAAAAACAGAAAAGCAGTAGATTGATGAAACCACAAATTAGTTCTTTGAAAAGATCAACAGGGACTTCCCTGGTGGTCCAGTGGTTAAGAATCCGCCTTCCAATGCAGGGGATGCGGGTTCGATCCCTGGTCAGGGGACTAACATCCCACACGCCGCAGGGCAACTAAGCCTGTGCACCACAACTACTGAACACATAAGCCATAACTAGAGAGCTCACATGCCGAAACTGCAGAGCCCACGCACTCTGGAGTCTGTGTGCCACAACTACAGAGCCCACGGACTCTGGATCCCATGCACCACAACAAAAGATCCTGTGTGCTGCAACTAAGACCCAACTCAGCCAAAAATAAATAAATATCAAAAATATATATATCAACAAACTTAATAACCCTTTAGGTAGGCTGACCAAGAAATTAAGAGAGAAGACATGGATTCCCAAAATCAGGAATGAAAAAGGGTACAGCAATTTAAAAAATTTTAGAGAGGTAGTATAAACAACTTCATGCCAACAAGTTAGATAACTTAGATAAGATGGATAAATTTCTCGAAAGACAAATTACCAAAACTGACTCAAGAAGAAATAGAAATATGAATAGACCTACAACAAGAAATTGAAATAGTAATGTTAAATTACTTTAAATCTTCCCATGAAATAGTCGGATGGCTTCAATGGTGAATTTTGTTGAATATTTAAAGAAATAATACTATCTTTTACACAGTGATAAAGAGGGGCATTACACAATGATAATGGGGTCGATTCTTCAAAAAGACATAACAGTACTTCGTGTGTATGAACAAAAGAGTCAAAATACATCAGACAAAAACTGATAGAACTACATGGAGAAACAGATGAATCCACTGTTCTATTTAGATATATCCACTATTATAGTTAGAGACTTCAACACCACTCTATCAGGAGCTGATAGATCCAGTAGGCAGAAAATCAGTGAGTTTTTTAGTTAAACTAAAAAACACTATCAACTGAGTGAATCTAATTGACATCCATGTCAATTCATGTGGTTCATCCAACAACAACAGAATTTGCATTCTTCTCAAGTTCACATGGAATATTTACCAAGAGAGACCATATTTGGGGCCATAAAACACATCTGGACAAATTTTAGAGAATAGAAATTATGCAAAGTATGTTCTCAGACCATAATGAAATTAAACTAGTAATCCATAACAGAAAGATACCTGGAAAATACCCACATATTAGACGGTTAACAGTATACCTTCAGAGACAGCAGAAGCAAGAAGAACGACAATCCTGCAGCCTGTGGAATGAAAACCACATTCACAGAAAGATAGACAAAATGAAAAGGCAGAGGACTATGTACCAGATGAAGGAACAAGATAAAACCCCAGAAAAACAACTAGATGAAGTGGAGATAGGCAACCTTCCAGAAAAGGAATTCAGAATAATGATAGTGAAGATGATCCAGGACCTCAGAAAAAGAATGGGGCAAAGATCGAGAAGATGCAAGAAATGTTTAACAAAGACCTAGAAAAATTAAAGTATAAACAAACAGATGAACAATACAATAACTGAAATGAAAAAATACACTAGAAGGAATCAATAGCAGAATAACTGAGGCAGAAGAACGGATAAGTGACCTGGAAGACAGAGTGGTGGAATTCACTGCTGCAGAACGGACTAAAGAAAAAATAATGAAAAGAAATGAAGACGGCCTAAGAGACCTCTGGGACAACATTAAACGCAACAACATTTGCATTATAGGGGTCCCAGAAGGAGAAGAGAGAGAAAGGACCCGAGAAAATATTTGAAGAGATTATAGTCGAAAACTTCCCTGACATGGGAAAGGAAATAGCCACCCAAGTCCAGGAAGTGCAGAGAGTCACAGGCAGGATAAACCCAAAGAGAAACACGCTGAGACACATAGTGATCAAATTGACAAAAATTAAAAACAAAGAAAAATTATTAAAAGCAACAAGGGGAAAATGACAAGTAACATACAAGGGAACTCCCATAAGGTTAACAGCTGATTTCTCAGCAGAAACTCTACAAGCCAGAAGGGAGTGGCACGATATATTTAAAGTGATGAAAAGGAAGAACCTATGACCAAGATTACTCTACCCGGCAAGCATCTCATTCACATTTAACAGAGAAATCAAAAGCTTTACAGACAAGCAAAAGCTAAGAGAATTCAGCACCACCAAACCAGCTCTACAACAAATGCTAAAGGAACTTCTCTAAGTGGGAAATACAAGACAAGAAAAGGACCTACAAAAACAAACCCAAAGCAATTAAGAAAATGGTAATAGGAACATACATATTGACAATTACCTTAAATGTGAATGGATTAAATGCTCCAAGCAAAAGACAGAGGCTTGCTGAATGGATACAAAAACAAGACCCATATATATGCTATCTACAAGAGACTCACTTCAGACCTAGGGACACATACAGACTGAAAGTGAGGGAATGGAAAAAGATATTCCATGCAAATGGAAATCAAAACAAAGCTTGAGTAGCAATACTCATATCAGATAAAATAGACTTTAAAATATAGAATGTTACAAGAGACAAGGAAGGACACTACATAATGATCAAGGGATCAATCCAAGAAGAAGATATAACCATTATAAACATATACGCACCCAACATAGGAGCACCTCAATACATAAGGCAAGTGCTGACAGCCATAAAAGGGGAAATTGACAGTAACACAATCATAGTAGGGGACTTTAACACCCACTTTCACCAATGGACAGATCATCCAAAATGAAAATAAATAAGGAAGCACAAGCTTTAAATGACACAACAGTCCAGATAGATTTAATTGATATTTATAGGACATTCCATCCGAAAACATCAGATTACACTTTCTTCTCAAGTGCACAGGGAACATTCTCCAGGATAGATCACATCTTGGGTCACAGATCAAGCTTCCGTAAATTTAAGAAAACTGAAATCATATCAAGCATCTTTTCTGACCACAACACTATGAAATTAGAAATAAATTACAGGGAAAAAAACATAAAAAACACAAACACATGGAGGTTAAACAATATGTTACTCAATAAACAGGAGATCACTGAAGAATTCAAAGAGGAAATCAAAAAATACCTAGAGACAAATGACAACAAAAACACAACAATCCAAAACCTATGGGACGCAGCAAAAGTAGTTCTAATAGGGAAGTTCATAGCAATTCAAGCTCACTTCAAGAAACAAGAAAACTCTCAAATAAACAATCTAACCTTACACCTAAAGGAACTAGAGAAAGAAGAACAAACAAAACCCAAAGTTAGTAGAAGGAAAGAAATCATAAAGATCAGAGCAGAAACAAATGAAATACAAACAAAGAAAACAATAGCAAAGATCAATAAAACTAAAAGCTGGTCCTTTGAGAAAATAAACAAAATTGATAAGCCTTTAGCCAGACTCATCAAGAAAAAGAGGGAGAGGACTCAAATCAAGAAAATTAGAAATGAAAAAGGAGAAGTTACAGTGGACACTGCAGAAATACAAAGCATCATAAGAGACTACTACAAGCAACTCTATGCCAATAAAATGGACAACCTGGAAGAAATGGACAAATTCTTAGAAAGGTATAACCTTCTAGGACTGAACCAGGAAGAAACAGAAAATGTGAACAGACCAATCACAAGTAATGAAATTGAAACTATGATTAAAAATCTTCCAACAAACAAAAGTCCAGGACCAGATGGCTTCACAGGTGAATTCTATCAAACATTTAGAGAAGAGCTAACTCCCATCCTTTTCAAACTCTTCCAAAAAATTGCAGAGGAAGGAACACTCCCAAAATCATTCTGTGAGCCACAATCACCCTGATACCAATACCAGACAAAGATACTACAAAAAAAGAAAATTACAGACCAATATCACGGATGAATATAGATGCAAAAATCCTCAACAAAATACTAGCAAACGGAATCCAACAACACATTAAATGGATCATATACCATGATCAAGTGGGATTGATCCCAGGGATGCAAGGATTCTTTAATATACACAAATCAATCAATGTGCTACACCATATTAACAAACTGAAGAATAAAAACCATATGATCATCTCAATAGATGCAGAAAAAGCATTTGACAAAATTCAACACCCATTTATGATAAAAACTCTCCAGAAAGTGGGCATAGAGCGAACCTACCTCAACATAATGAAAGCCATATACGACAAACCCACAGCAAACATCATTCTCAATGGTGAAAAACTGAAAGCATTTCCTCTAAGATCAGGAACAAGACAAGGATGTCCACCCTCACCACTCTTATTCAACATAGTTTTGGAAGTCCTAGCCATGGCAATCAGAGAAGAAAAAGAAATAAAAGGAATACAAATTGGAAAAGAAGAAGTAAAACTGTCACTGTTTGCAGATGATGTGATACTATACATAGGTAATCCTAAAGATACCACCAGAAAACTACCAGAGCTAATCAATGAATTTGGTAAAGCTGCAGGGTACAAAATTAATGCTCAGAAGTCTCTTGCATTCCTATACACCAAGAACAAAAGATCAGAAAGAGAAATTAAGGAAACAGTCCCATTCACCACTGCAACAAAAAGAATAAAATACCTAGGAATAAACCTACCTAAGGAGGTGAAAGACCTGTACTCAGAAAACTACAAGACACTGATGAAAGAAATCAAAGATGACACAAACAGATGGAGAGATATACCATGTTCTTGGATTGGGAGAATCAATATTGTGAAAATGACTATACTACCCAAAACAATCTACAGGTTCAGTGCAATCCGTGTCAAATTACCAATGGCATTCTTTACAGAACTAGAAAAAAAATCTTAAAATTTGTATGGAGATACAAAAGACCCCGAATAGCCAAAGCAATCTTGAGGGGAAAAAACGGAGCTGGAGGAATCAGACTCCCTGACTTCAGACTATACTACAAAGCTACAGTAATCAATACAATATGTTACTGGCACAAAAACAGAAATATAGATCAATGGAACAGGATAGAAAGCCCAGAGATAAACCCACACACCTATGGTCAACTAGTCTATGACAGAGCAGGCAAGGATATACAATGGAGAAAAGACAGTCTCTTCAATAAGTGGTGCTGGGAAAACTGGAGAGCTACATGTAAAAGAATGAAATTAGAACACTCCCTAACACCATACACAAAAATAAACTCAAAATGGATTAAAGACCTAAATGTAAGACCAGACACTATAAAACTCTTGGTGGAAAACATAGGAAAAACACTCTTTGACATAAATGACAGCAAGATCTTTTTTGATCCACCTCCTAGAGTAATGGAAATAAAAACCAAAATAAACAAATGGGGCCTAATGAAACTCAAAAGCTTTTGCACAACAAAGGAAACCATAAAGAAGATGAAAAGACCACTCTCAGAATGGGAGAAAATATTTGCAAATGAATCAACAGACAAAGGATTAATCTCCAAAATATATAAATAGTTCATACAGCTCAGTATTAAAAAAACAAACAACCCAATCCAAAAATGGACAGAAGACCTAAAATGACATTTTTCCAAAGAAGTCATACAGGTGGCCAAGAGGCACATAAAAAAGCTGCTCAACCTCACTAATTATTAGAAAAATGCAAATCAAAACTATAGTGAGGTATCACCTCACACCAGTCACAATGGGCATCATCAGAAAATCTACAAATAAGAAATGCTGGAGAGGGTGTGAAGAAAAGGGAACCCTCATGAACTGTTAGTGAGAATGTAAATTGATACAGCCACTATGGAGAACAGTATGGAGGTTCCTTAAAAAACTAAAAATAGAATTACCATATGACTCAGCAATCCCACTACTGGGCATATACCCAGAGAAAAACATAATTCAAAAAGACACATGCCCGCCAATGTTCACTGCAGCAGTATTTACAATAGCCAGGTCACGGAAGCCACCTAAATCCCCATCAACAGATGAATGGATAAAGAAGATGTGGTACATATATACAATGGAATATTACTCAGCCATAAAAAGGAATGAAATTGGGTCATTTGTAGAGACATGGATGGACCTAGAGACTGTCATACAGTGTGAAGTAAGTCAGAAAGTGAAAAACAAATATCGTATATTAACACATATACGTGGAATCTAGAAAAATGGTACAGATGAACCAGTTTGCAAGGGAGAAATAGACACAGATGTAGAGAACAAACATATGGACACTAAGGGAGGAAAGCGGGGGGCCAGGGTGGGGAGCGGGTGTTGGGATGAATTGGGAGATAGATTGGGGTTGACATATATACACTAATATGTATAAAGTAGATAACTAATCAGAACCTGCTGTGTTAAAAATAGAATAAAGTAAAATTTAAAAAAAAAACCCACTATACCTTCAAGTAACAGATGAGTTTATAACTTTACATTCACATAAAAACCTGCACATGGGTATTTATAGCAGCTTTATTCCTAATCACCCAAAACTGGAAACAACCAAGTTGTCCTTTAACAGGTGGATGGATAAATGAACTGTGGTATAGGCATACAGTGCAGTGTTATTCAGGGATAAAAGAAATGAGCTATTATGCCACAAAAGGACATGGAGGAAACTTAAATGCTTATAATTGAGTGAAAGAAGCCAATCTGAAAAGGGTACGTACTATATGATTCCAAATCTGTGATGTTCTAAAAAAGGCAAAACTATACAGATGGTAAGAAAAATCAGTGATTACCAGGGGTTTGAGAGGAGGTAGGGAGGGACGAATAGCTGAAGCACAGGAAATTTTTAGGGCAGTGAGATTATTCTATATGATTCTGTGATAGTGCACACATAACATCATACTTTTGTCAAAACTCACAGAGCTGTACAACACACAATGAACCTTTATTTAAACTGCAGACTTCAGTTAATATATCAATATTGGTTCATTAATTGTAACTGACATACCACACTAATGCAAGATGTTGATAATACGGAAAACTCAGGGAGAGGCGGTACTAATACAGGAACTCTGTTGTATCTACTCAATTTTTCTGTAAATCTAAAACTGTCCTAAAAAATAAAATCTATTAAAATAAAACAATTCATTTAACTGAACATTTGACTCAAAGATCAAGGCTGAAAAGTTTTCAAAAACTTTATTAGAACAATTTTAGATTTACAGAAAAATCACAAAGATAGTACAGAGAGTTCCTTTATACCCTACACCCAGTTATGTTAGTATGGTACATTTGTTACAATTCATGAACCAATATTGATACATTATTATTAGCTAAAGTCCATAGTTTTTTTTCCAGTTTCCTTAGTTTTTACCCAGTGTCCTTTTCTGTTCCAGAATATCACCTTACATTTAATTGTCACATCACCCTAGGCTCCTTGGCGGTGACAGTTTCTCAGGCTTTGTTTTTATGACCTTGACAGTTTTGAGGGGTACTGGTCAGGTATTTTGTAGAATCCCTCTATTGGGATATACTTGATGTTTCTCTTATGATTAGACTGGGTTCTGTGGGTCTGGAAGGAAGAACACAGCAGCAGTGTCATTTTCATCATATCATATCATGGGTTCGTACTATGAACGTGACCTATCACTGTAGTCTTTGTGTCAAGTGTCTCCACTTTAAAGTTACTCCTCTTCCCGCCACCCACTCCATCCCCTTTCCATACTTTCCTTCTGGAAGGAAGTCAGTATGTTCAGCCTATACTTAAGCAGTGGGGAGTTACACCCCATCCCTTTGTCGGTGCAGTATGTACAAAATTATTTGGAATTCTTCTGCATAAGAGATTTGTTTCGGGGCTTCCCTGGTGGTGCAGTGGTTGAGAGTCCGCCTGCCGATGCAGGGGACACGGGTTCGTGCCCCAGTCCGGGAAGATCCCACATGCCGCGGAGGGGCTAGACCCGCAAGTCATGGCCGCTGAGCCTGCACGTCCGGAGCCTGTGCTCCGCAACAGGAGAGGCCACAACAGTGAGAGGCCCGCGTACCGCACAAAAAAAAAAAAAAAAAAAAGAGAGATTTGTTTCTTCCCCATTTATTTATTTCTTCACTTATTTATTCATGTCAGTATGGACTCATGCATATTTATTTTATACTTTGGGTTATAATCCAATACCACTTTATTTTGTTACTCAACCTGTTCTGGTTTTAGCCATTTAATAACTCTTTCAGTTGGCTCCTGTGTCCCTTTGGCATATCCCAATGATTATGGGGTTTCGGGTTTTGAGCATTTCCTTACTTTCTGGCACTGTCAGATGCTCCAGGCTCATCTTATATAATTCCTGCCCTAATCCTAGAAGCAGCCATTTCTCCAAGGAGCCCTGGTTCCTTTTTTTTGGTTTTTTTTTTTTTTTTTTTTTTTGCGGTACGCGGGCCTCTCACTGTTGTGGCCTCTCCCGTTGTGGAGCACAGGCTCCAGACGTGCAGGCTCAGCGGCCATGGCTCATGGGTCCAGCCGCTCCGCGGCATGTGGGATCTTCCCGGACCGGGGCACAAACCTGCGTCCCCTGCATCGGCAGGCGGACTCTCAACCACTGCGCCACCAGGGAAGCCCTCTCCAAGGAGCCCTGGTTCCTTTTAATAGAGAATATTAGAAACCAAGATCAGGGTGCTGGGATGCACACATTTTTAAAGCCCTCAGTCCCAGGACTTGTCCTTTGCAGGGACAGAGGTACTCCCCTCTCACTGCACATCAGAATCTCCTGTGAGACCTGGCTTCTTTAAATCCCCAGAATCTGTATCTTCAAAGACTCCCCTTGTGATTCTAAGTCACATTCAGAAGGAAAAGATCCCTCCTCTAAGATATCTGTGGTCATGATCAGAGGTGCTGGATTCTCACAAGCAAAACGACCACATTAGCACATCTATGGGCTCATAGGGCCTTTACCCAGTAGGAAAGAATGTGTAGCTAGTTAGAATGCTCTGTTTCTCCCTTGGTCAGATGCAGTTCTCCAAGCTTGCACAAATGTCTGAGTCCGAAGGAGCTCTGACCTGCCTTCCTGGAATTCCAGGTGGATAATACTTTACAGGAGCCTGTTGTGCTTTCCCATCGTGTTCAGTTTCCAGTTAAACACTGGGAGTGGCTTGTACACATCAATGGAAAAGGACAAAAAGAAACACTAATAAAAGATTTACTGAAGGAAAACTTTAGTCAGAAATAGAGTTGCAGATTTAAAACATATCTATAAAGATGTACTGAATAAATAAATGTGGGTAAATAAAAGTAAATTTGAATTGTGGGATAAATTTTTAAATCTATGCATAATTGAAATCTTTATGGATGAAGTAATGATGCATCGGATTTACTTCAGAATAATCTGATGGTGGGAGGCGATAAATATAGATGAAAGGGATAGATAATTGTTGGAGCTAGGTGCTCGGTACACAGGGGTTTATTATACTATCCTCTCTACTTCTGAATATGTTTGAAATTTTCCATAATAAAATACGTTTTAAAAATCTGTATGTAAAAATCCTAGAAATTTAGTATTTAGTGAATTTGTTA
This sequence comes from Mesoplodon densirostris, assembly GCF_025265405.1. Taxonomy (NCBI): domain Eukaryota; kingdom Metazoa; phylum Chordata; class Mammalia; order Artiodactyla; family Ziphiidae; genus Mesoplodon; species Mesoplodon densirostris. The sequence continues at coordinate 29,295,302 of NC_082668.1, forward strand.
GCACCTCCTTGACCATCTTGCTAAATTCAGCACCTCTGCACCCTCCAAACTATATTTAATGTCCTTTCAGATCCAAATATCATGTGAATAGCAATAATTACAATTCAGTAAAGAACATTCCACAAGCATTAGAACTATTCTTTCTTTCAATAAATGATTCATTGAACATATTATGTTTGTGCACTGGGCTGGGTTCTAGAGACACACAGTGAATCCGGCATGCTGCTTGCTCGCAAATAGTTGAGAGTCTCTAGTAAGAGACAGACAAGCCAGTAGGCAGTTGTGTTACGTGTGGGAGGAGCCACAGTAGAGGGGGTGGACCTGGGGCTCCAAGAAGGGGACTGACGTATATTGTGGGTAGAAGGACGTTCCACAATTTCTAAACATATGACAGAGCTCCATGTTGAGCTCTAAAGCACCGATTTATGCACTTCACTATTAGAATACACTCGGTTTTAACATGCTTATTTGATTATGACCACATAGCAAACATTGGTCAACTCTTGAGACTTTCTTTTCCTATTAAATGAATTGTTATGCAGGAGGAAACTTCATGAATGTATAATTTAGAAATATAGCCCTAGTATTAATTTTTAGAACACCATCTCTGGCAGACATAGAGAATGTTCTGGGATTGTAGGGGAATGGCACTGATATTTACTAGTACTGGTGCCAGCAGTTTACATATCTCATCATTTAATTCTTATGCTAGTCCTCTGAGGGAGTATTATTACATCTATTTTAATAATGAGGAAACCTAGGTTCAGAGGAGGCAATTAACTTGGCCCAAAAGATAAAGCCAAAACTTGAACCCAAATATATCTGACTCCAAAACCTATGCTTTTTTCATTATACATCACTGGGTTTTTTTTGTACTTGTAGTCCTTAAACTGTTTTTGCAGCATACCCCCTGAAAGAAATTTGCAAATTGTATGTACCTCTGCTATTAAAGAAGCCTCCCCCAGACTTCCCTGGAGGCGCATTAGATAAGATTCCGCCTGCCAATGCAGGGGACACGGGTTCGATCCCTGGTCTGGGAAGATCCCACATGCCGTGGAGCAACTAAGCCCGTGCGCCACAACTACTGAGCCTGCGCTCTAGAGCCCGTGCTCCTCAATAAGAGAAGCCACCGCAATGAGAAGCCCGCGCACCGCAATGAAGAGCAGCTCCCGCTCGCTACAACTAAGAAAGCTGCGCAGCAACGAAGACCCAATGCAGCCATAAATAAATAAAATTTTAAAAAATAAATAAATAAAAGAAGCCTCCCCCAAAATTGTTATTTACAATTTTCCCTTTATTTGCCAACCTGGAAGTTTTTATGCTTGGAGCAGTGAGCCAGAGTTAAATTGGGGAGGGGAAAGCTCTGCTTTTCTTTCGTGAGGTGGCCGAGGGGCTGTTGTGAGGGGGCGTGGGAAAGGGGACCACAGCAGGGCTCCCACCTCTGAGCAGCCCAGGCAGGCCAGGTCCGTGAGGGGTACCTGTGCAGCTAAGGACCCGCCTTAATCAGGTTTATGAAGGCAAACTCCAGATTAAATACCTACCTCTCTCCTTTAAATAGGAAAACACTGAAATCCAAATTGCAAGATTTTAAATACAATAGGAAGATCCAGAATCACAAAACTGCTTTACTTAAGCCTAATCCAGCCTTTACCCTTTAGGGGACTAAAAGGAAAGCTCAGCCCTAGGAGAGAGGAACATTCTGTTAAAACAAGTGTCCAATTCCACATCCTGGGGAAATAGGAAGGACAAAACATGCCCTCCTTGATTGAGAATCAGAAATAAGGGCTCTAAATGTTCAGAATTACAAATCAGAAGATTAGACTGATACTGCCCTAAGGATTAAGCGAAAACAATCAATATAAAAGGAAAAACGTCACATAAATCCACCGAATGACCCAGGACTTAGTTTTGGGGTTTTTTTTTTTTTTAATCCTATCCAGCTTTCTTTCCAACATCTCTACATATCACTGGTCTTCTTTTGTTATTAAGGACATAATGCTGCTAAGGAAACCATCCTGCTTCACACATTTCTGTGAAGATGCCAGTCCTGAATCTTGAAATGTTTCCAAATCACAAGTACATAAATACTTCATCTTAAAAACACTCAGCACGCATTTAACATGGGACTTGCAAACATACCAGCTATCATAAATCAGTTCCATCCTTTGTGTCTGATCCATTCAGCCTTTTTGATTTTTTCAGGTCATATACAAGCCATCCCCACAGGTTTTCCAGTATGGAAAACACTGCACTTCAAGACTTTATGACCCCGCTCCCATTCGGGGCTGTATTTAGATGTAGGAGTGCTATAAGAAGATTATATATTAATACTGAATTTGGTGTGTTTCATATAGTAGGCATTCCATAACTATTTGCTGTTTGCTTCAACTCTCCCAAATATATTATGTGCGTTCATTAAGAACACTGACAACGCTTTTTTAAAAAACTGGTTAAGAGAACTTAAAATACTTGCACTAAATGAAATAAATCAGACAGGGAAAACAGATATTATATGATTTCACCTATATGGGGAATCTAAAAAAAACCAAACTCATAGATACAGAGAACAGATTAGCAGTTGCCAGAGGCAGGGGGTGTGGAAGGGGCAAAATGGGTGAAGGGTGTCAAAAAGGTACAGACTTCAAGTTATAAGATGAATAATGTGCAACGTGGTGACTAAAGATAACAATACTGTATCATATATTTGAAAGTTGCTAAGAAACTATAGCTTGAAAGTTCTCATCACAAGAAAAAAAACTTTTGTGACTATGTGAGGTGATGGATGTTAACTAAACTTATTGTGGCGATCATTTGGCAACATGTACATATATCAAATCATCATGCTGTACGCCTAAAACTAATGCAATGTTATATGTTAATTATATGTCAATAAATCTGGAAAAAAAATACTTGTGAGGATAGAGGAGCATGGTAAAAGTCTGAAGTAACACTACAGATTTATATGTAAGGTTGAAGCAACTGACCTGTCGTTTCAAATATTTCTCTGGCGTGAGTGTTGACCTATGGAGGTCAACGTGCACTTGTCCTAGGAAGGCATCCCCGAGCACATGTTATTCCTGTGTTAGGGCATCTGCAGCTCAGTGGTTACTCTTCTAAAAGGGTTACAGGTTTTTTTTAAAGCTCTGGGGGTTTGGAGAAGCAGACTGAGCATTACTTGGTAGTTTTCCTTTTGTATGCAATAGTCGACCACTTCCTCCTCTCCAAGAAATCACAGTTGCACACAGGACCTTGAATTTATCAACATCAAACTCTTACCAGTTGAGTTAACATACTCTGACACCACATCCAGTCTGCACACGTTCACAGAACATTTCCTATACCTGTCTATTGAGAACGAACACTGGCCTCATGGAAAAGTCCATAGCAAGTGAGTTTCTAAGAGGGCTTGTCCTGTTTTTCACTTTTAAAATCTATTTTGTCAGGTTAGCTTACAGAAAAAAAGGTCTCCCAAAGAACTCAGTTCAAGCCCCATCGCTTTCATCCATCTTGACCAAACTCCAGAAATGTCTAGCTTGTACTGAAGAGCATGGAGACTCCTCCCAATACCTTGACCTCTGGAATTGGCCTTTGTCACTTTGCATCTCACAGCTATTCATACCACCCTGCCCCTGAGGACCTGAACTTGTTGGGGCGTGGACTTTGTGCTTTGTCTTGGCACCTCTGCCCTTCTTTAAGCTTCATGTACACATGAAGCTTCAAATAACTAATTGTAGTCAAACCTTAAAAAGGTTTGTTTAAAAAGAGAAAAAAAAACAACCGTATTATGAAGTATAGAATTACTTCTTCACACAGACGATGCTGAGATGCACAATTCCCAGCACAACGTGAGCAGTCCATTAAGAGCTGTGTTTTCCATTGCCCTAGTTTCCTTTGATTTGTTCATGGAAGGTAAATGTGGAGACGGCTTTGCCTAAGGTTGCCACTTCTGTGCCTAGAAAATCATTAAACCCCAGATTTGCCAGCAGCCTTACAAAGCCTTTTCCATTTTCCTGGGCAGCCAGTTATACAGTAGTTTGTCAGTTTTTGAAAGAGAATTTCATGTCTAGGCAGGAATTTTTTGGTGGGAGTTGGGGGAGTAGAAGAAAGCTCCAGAAGAGGAGGAGAGAGAAGCACTGCCCAGAAGCTGATCTTTCCTTGTGGCTTCCTATTTGCTCAGGCTTCATTTCTGTGAGTCCTTGCACAAACAGACTGAATACCTGGATTATGCCCTCATCTGGACTCAAATACACATACATTACATACCCTTTTTTCACTAATCATCCTGACACATTCCTCTGTTGGTAAATGGTTCCAAAACAAACACTGTCGGTGCACCTAATTAGCAGGTTTGTGGGCTGTGCTTGGCAGTCCTGTTACATCCTGTTCCACAATAGAGAACAACAGCCTTGGCGAGGTTGGGCTTTAGGGAGGGAACAGCTTCCCTCAATGCGTATACGCTTTTTTAATGATATTTCCTTTCTGTGGCTTTTCTTGGGAAGCAGCCACTCGGCAAGTATTATAATGAGGTGTGGGATCCTCCCAGCAGCTAGAGGGAATTTGGACTCCTCTTCATAGGTGTGTTTGTTGAGGAACCAGTAGTTTCCATCTCCTTAGTGTTCTCTCCCCCTCTCCCCCCGCCCTGGGGTTGAAGAGGAGCATATCGAGGAACTTTCTCCATTGTTCTCTAACTCTGATGGTGGAGGGCAAGACTCCTGCCTCTGTTCTAGAATCAAAACTAACAAAGTCGGAAGGGCCTGTGGAGACCATTTAGACATTTTTAGCATAGAAAAACTGAAACCCAGAGAGCGCACAGGTTTCATGAGTGGCAGGAGCAGGGGGTGACTTACAAGACGGAATTCAGCTGTCCTTAGGCTACATGACTGCCTGTTCCTCAATGTATTTATTGAGTCAGTGAAGGTTCTCCTTGGTAAAAACTCGAGCGCAATGCTAGTTTTTTTGGCTTTTAAACTTTGGTCAAAGAGTAACTTGGTAAATAACATTTTACGTTGGCCTGGTGGCTCCTATATTCACATGTCAAAATGTTTCAGAACGTCTGCTAACACACACAAGACTTTTGTGAAATCCTCAGGGCTGACCTGACCCTTTTTGCCATTAAGCCACTTGATAAATTCTGTGTATTTATAAACACAGTCCTAGCTGGTGAGGCCGACATTGGTTTTTGAAGCCATTTGGTCACTTGAATAGATGGCTGTTGTCTCCCCCAGACACATTTCTTACCAAGTTTCTACTTAGGTGTCTGGCTAATGTTATGTTAATCATTTTATCTCTAAGCATTTCAGACAACCTAATTTTTTGTGGTTTGGAGGGGGAGAACTTATTTAACGCTTGTTTTAACTTTCCAATTATAAACTAAGTTGATGTTCATTATAGAAAGTGTTGGAAATATATGAAAGTAAAAAAAATAAATAAATAATAAAATTAAATAAAGTACATAAAAGTATAAAGAAGAAAATTCTCCATACATACGTATGCATATGTTTTTTAATAAAATCGAGATTGTATGAAATACATAATTTTATATCCAGTCTTTTTATCACATCATATTAGAACCAGGAAAATAGTCGTATTTAATCTATACACCTCCACTGATGGGTACTTTTACAGGAAAAAAAAATTTAATTGGCTCTAAAATTACCAAGATCCATAAGTAAAGGCAAGCTAGTCCACAGAAAGATCACTGGACTGGGAATACGAAAGTCTAGATGTCATTCCTAACTCTGCCACTAAATTGCTGTGTGACCTTTAACAAGCTGCCCCACCATCTACACATCAGGCGTATGACACTGTTTTAAGCTCTTATTGACCAAAGAAGTAAGAGCTTGTAAGAGCTTTACTTCAGCTCCGTTGCTTAGCATTTTGTATTAGTCTGTTTGATGGTTTGTCATAACGTTTTCAGTGAAGTTGACTGATTTTTTGATACATTTCACCCAAAGGGATTAAGATATAAATTCAAATTGATTCAGTCCACCATTCTGAAATAATGTAAGATCCATGAGGAAATGGACTTTTTCTGTTTTGCTCACTGCTCCATCCTCTACATCTAGAACAGCACATAGTGAATGCTCAATAAATAATTCATGAATGGATGGTTTACTTTAGTTTTTCAAATCTGTACTTATCAATGTATTTTCTTTTATTTTAAATAGCTTTTAAACTAATTTCAGGGAAATTGTCTGTTTAAATGTAGACATCACCAAGAGACCTGACTTTATCGAGTGATAGCTAACATTCTATTATATATTAGGGACAGATGTGTTTTATTGGCCCGATGGAGACTTTACTGTAAAAAATTTGAGCTTTGCTAAGCTACCCGGATAACTTAATTTTCAAAACATCTTTTAGGTCATTTCTTAGTGTGAGCTTTTTCCTTCCCCGTGGGACTGTAAATAAGTAACCTGAATACACAATAGGGAAGAGAAGGAGTATTTACCTTTCCATACAAAAAATGTTGACTTTTCAGACTGAGCAATATGTTCTGAAATGAACTGTTTTTGTGCTTTAGAATTACAAGAGGTACAACAGTATCTTGGTTTTGTCAGTATATATTTATGATATTTTGAGACTTTTTTCATCCAACTAATTACGGGAGTACAGATAGTAACCTGTTTAAGTCATCATTTTGTTTTTATTTCAGCATCTAATGTGCATTATCATGTCTTTATTAAACATCTTCAGTATTCTGAATATTAAACCGCTCAATGCTGCATCAGGAAATACCTGCCTGTGCCATCTATAGCTACCATTAATAATCATCTGTTTGGTTCCTGATTCTTTCAGAGTACTTAAAATAGAGATAAAGGCACAGTTCGTAGCTGTTTACACTCTATACAAAAGTTGCTATTGTATTTGGAATGAAGTATATCAGAGCGTAGAACGCGGGAAGCTTAGCAGTCGTTTGCCCATCACCCCCACGTCCTGCAACACACACCCCTTCCCCACCTCCTCCACACCCCCATGGAAGCCAGTGTCCCCCACCACACCACACCCATAGCTAGCTGGAGATTCAGGCTGTCACACCCCAGTGCGGTACCCTTTCTGCCTCACCCTGTTGTCAGAGCACTAGCCTAAAATTTGAGGGAAGCACAGAGCATCCTAGGAGGGTAAAAGACAACTATGTACCCTCAACTAGTTTCACTTACTTCTGGTGACGGTTGGCAGTGGCGATGGGTGTTCTCACCAAAATTAATGGAAAGAAGTTTGTAACCTGTGGATGAGAGAACAGGGCAAGAGAGCATTAAAAGAGGTAATTCATGTGAAAAACAGAAATGTGGGGATTGCCTTTTATAAAACCAGTAACATAGTAGACTAGCTTGCAAATAATGAATCAGTGGCTGGTTTAAAGACTGCATTGGAAACGTTAGAAGCCACTAACTTGGACTGATATAACTTAAACTAAAAGATCTAGTTCGGCCTTGAGAGAGGGGAGGTTGAAGTATCTTAAAGCTCTTCTTTACGAGGGGAGTTAACATTTTTTTTCTAGAAAGAGATGGTGAGGAGAAAGGAAATTTAAATTAAAAGACTTAGGTGGGAAAGCAGCTTACATTAATGATTGGAAAGAAAAATTTCAGAATTGAGGATGAAGAAACAAACAAATTTTCCTTGGCAGTAGGGAAGACAAGGTGGGGGCAGGGAAGGAGAGGAAGGATAGACTTAGGGTGGGAGAGTGAGACCTGAGGTAAACTGGTGGGGGGGGGGCATGGTTCTCCTGCAGTATCAGAAATAGGCACCAATTCAGGGGTTTAGGGACAAGTGATATGAATGTCAAAGCAGCAAGCACGCAAGGTGACTTTTCCCTTCCTCTGCTTTCAGCTTTCCTGAGAGGTACGTAAGGTCCACTGTTTAAAAGAGAGAGACCTAATCAGGGGACCCTTAATACTTAGAAAGTACCTAAGAGCAGTACTTAACCCTTCTCCGGGCCTAACCCCACAAAAGTTTCTGACCTCAGTTTTTCTCACTGACGGTTCTGGACAGCTTGCCCAAGCCACCTCCCAGAGGCAATGAAAGAGAAAAGGCTTATTTATTAGTTAGCAAGCACATTGCTAATCAGTGAGTGACCACTGGCTTCCCCCAGTGAGGGAGCACGTTGCTCCCTTTGAGAGTTGCCTTTGCTGATATACTACCACCTAACCTTCACCCTAGTCCTGTCTTATGAATATACACAGTGCAGTGTTGAAAGAAATAAAATTTTTAGTGACTTTCAGGTGTCTTACATGTCTGTTTATTGCTTGTGTATAGAGCATAACTATTCATAACTTTTTATTACTGTGATTATCAGTTCCATCCAGCTTTTACTAATATGCAGAGTGGAAGCAAAGGTTCCAAATAAGGTTCTCACCAAATCAAAGGGGCTGCAAAACAGGCCTTGTTGTTCTTGCCTTTTTCCCTCATTCAGTGTTACTATATGTTGATAGTACCAGGTTTTAAGCATTATTGCATTATTTTTCCAATACATGCTTGGTTCAAGCACATTAGGATAATTTTAATTACTAGAAGTTTATACATTATTGAATAATTAAACAGTGTTTCCTAATTTTATAAACATGTAAACAGTCTGTTAGTTTAACCCACCAAAAGTCAAACAATACCTTTGACACTATATAAAGATGAAAAAAAAAACTGAGATGTTCAAAAAGTCAGACGTCTAAAGCCAGAACTGGTTCTTGACCACCTGAGATGCTTATACAGGTGCATCTCTTTTTAAATAAACTTAAGAAATAAAACTACAATATAAATTTAATTAATTGGTTGATTATTTACATTTCAAATTCTTTCATTTAACATAAAGATGGGCAGCAGTAAACTTTGCTAATATATCCAACATAGACTGTTATAACTCTTTAGGGTTACAAACTCTAAAGTTGTTTACTTGAAGGGAGACTGTTTTTACCAGATATACAAATGTATTATTAAACAGTATAGTGTTGGCATAGGAAAATAGATCAGTGGAATAGGATTTCAGAAAGTATGGAAATAAACCCAGGTAATATGGGAATTTAGCACACGATAAAGGTAGCACAGCAAATTAGTGAAACAAAAATGGATCATTCCAGAAAAGGAACTGGGAATCAGATAGCCATTTGGAGAAAGAAAAATAATGCTCGATTTTACCATACATCTTACATCAAGATAAATTCCAACTGGATCAAATATTTTAATGTAAAAAAATGAAACAAGGCAAAACCCATAAAGTACTAGAAGAAAAGATGGGTGAATATTTTTGTCATCTTAAAGTGGGGAAGGTCTCTCCAAGCTTGACACAAACCCAGAAGTCATGAAAGCAAAATGCTTTTAAATACATCTTTAAAATGTTAAATGCCTAAAATTTTATAGATAAAGGCAAATGTAAACAGGAAACTTGGAGAGATATTTTCCACATGTGACAAAGTATTAATTTCCTAAATATAAAAAAATCTATAAAAGTCATTAGAAAATGGGCAAAGGTCACAAACCAATATACAGAAAAAACATGCAAATGGCCAATAAATACAAGAACAACTCCATATTGTAATTAAGGAAAGCAAAATAAAATGAGATTCTTACATATCAGCTATGGGAAAATATTAATAGATATGAAATGTAAAGCCCTATGTAGAAACAGTAATTAACATCACTTCCTATTTCATTTTGCAAAGTCCATGTTTTTGTTCTAAGTGTTTAGAACAGCCCTGTCTAATATATTAGACCGCCCAGCTGTCTTTGGAAATGATTGACCTAGAGCATTGGTTTTCAAAGTTTTCTTATTCATCAGAATTCTCTGGAGGGCTTGTTAAAACATAGATTGACAAGCCCCACTCTGTAGTTTATGATTCAGTAAGTCTGGCATGGAACCCAGTAATTTGCATTTCTAACAAATTCTCTGGCGATGCTGGTTTGGCTAGTCCACGGACCATACTTTTAGAACCATTGACCTAGAACACATTGAGTATTAGAAAATGATGTAATACTGTCTTGTAGAGAAGTAGAGAATGTATTGGTGAGAAGAGACAAATAGGGGAACAGTGTAAATTAATGCCAAAACACTTTGGGTCTTTTATTTGAATGCCTTTCTCCTTTTAAATTTACATCACTAACTTATTCCTAAGCAACTAATCATGCTGTTTATAAAATTAGATTTACCTTCTGAACTTTTCTGCATTTTTCTAATGTACCCGTGCTTGACAGTTTCTTTTGTGTTCCATTAAGTGTCTTAGTGCTTTGAGGAACTGAAATGTAATATGTTAAATACAAGTAAATCCCATTCAAGAGTCTTAGATACCATCGTTATAAATTACTATTTCTTTTTTTTTTTTTTTTTTTTTTGCATTACGCGGGCCTCTCACTGTTGTGGCCTCTCCCGTTGCGGAGCACAGGCTCTGGACACGCAGGCCCAGCGGCCATGACTCACGGGCCCAGCCGCTCCGCGGCATGTGGGATCCTCCCGGACAGGGGCACGAACCCGCGTCCCCCTGCATCGGCAGGCGGACTCTCAACCACTGCGCCACCAGGGAAGCCCTACTATTTCTTTTAAAGAGGTTTACTTCAACAACTTGACAGTTAAATTTTTCAGTTTTACATTATAAAGGTAGGCTGGTGAATTAACATAAGTCCATATATAAGCCAAGATAATTTTTTAAAATTTGCATTAGCCTAATAAATTCTTATATTTACTGCCTTTGTCTTAGATGTAGCAAGACATTTCTAAACATCTCTTGGACTCTTAGGTGTTTTGAACTACTTTAGAGATTTTTACAGAAAGCCATTGCTCTTATTTATGGTTCTTTAATGGGTACAATTATGATATATTCTAACTTTTTCCAGATATTATAGAAAATTTTTAAATCCTCAAGTAATCCCAAGAAGTGATGGACATTTGTCTGTTGAGAATGATATTAACTGCCAGGTGAACCATTAAAAAAAAAACTTAGAAGTGTCAGAAATTCCAGTTTTTCCCTATCCCCAAAAAACTATTTCATTCAGGTCAAATCTATTATGATTTTACATACATAGAGTATTACTGAGAAATCCTGTCACCACCTGCAAATTAGCAAGAAGCATTTGCACTAAAGATAATGGTGAGTTATTGTCCCCAGCAGGATAGCAAAAATGACGAATTAATTAACCCTTGTTTACATTCTATTTCAAAGCCAAGATTTTAAGTAAAGCACTTGTCAAACGTATTAGCTGAGCTTGGTTTACAAACTAAAAGTGCAAGACCTGTGAAAGCCAAATGCTTTGTGGGCTACAATGGGGGGGAAAAAAACCTTCCTTTATTAACTTCAGGGATTAAAATGTAAATAAAAAGATCATTGCAGGGCATACCAATTGTTCTTCCCAGATTTGAGTCTTAGCAGGTATATGGGGATATACTGAATAACTTAAAGGACCATGTGGCTAGTAACTGGGGACAGAGGGCCAGATTTAAGTCAGAAGACTGGAATCAAGTCCCAAGTTGATCACCATTTACTAGTTCTGGGACCAGATAAGCCACCAGTTATTTTAGTATTTCATTTCATTTTTATCTATTTACTGACTGACGGACTTATTTAAAGAAGGGAAAACAAATTGGAGAGCTATTATAAGGATAATTTATATAAAAATAGGGGCAAAGGGCCATATAGATATTGCCTAATTTAAATATCTAATTTGATTTTACTGTATGTGCATTTTACGAAGCAGAACTACTAGAATAGATTTACAAATTAGCACATACATGCCTCAATCTGCCAGACATTTAGCCAAAGGAGCTGGATCTTTTATAGTCTCATATAATTCCAGTCAAACGTTATGAATACCTTTTCAATCCCCACCTCCCTACCCCCAGCGAAAAAAAGAAAAAAAAAATCACAGTGAACAACCCTAAATGTGATAGACCCAAATGCAGTTCATCCCTCGCTCTGCAAGGAGCCGGGAGAGTTCTGTAATCCGTTACCAGACCCTTTGCCTCTTCCTCCCTTTCCCAACTGCTTCTCCTGGGGCAAACTATAGGGGCATCTGGAGAGTGTGGATTTCCTGGCACAAGGCTTGACTGGAGGTGGTGCTCCAGGCAGCAGCCGTGAATCTTGGACCCTCCCCACCCATCAGCACCAACCATAATCAGTTTCTTACTGAAATTATGTGTTAACACTTCTTTATTTTAGCTCTATTTCCCGCAAATGGATGAATCTGTTAGGTTCTGTCATCTGTTTAAATCAGATTTAATTCATTTTACCTTTGAATGTTTAATAACATGTTCTGTGCATTCTTCTAAACAGCATGCATATATGTATGTAAGCACATATGCAGGCATATGCTGTATATGATATTGGCTGATTTCCTATTTAAGCAAATTATAAATTGTTTGCTTACATTCACTTCCTGAAGAACAGAAGAAAACACCAACCCAAAACATTCAAATAACCAGGCCCCAATAACTACCTCCCTGAGCTAAGAGATTTAAATAATCATCATGGTTTCTTGGAAAAACCAATAATATCTGGTGACCCTATGGGGCGTCTTACATAGTAGCCATACACCAAAGCGCACTCGCATGCCTGATAACGTGCACTTATTTCTGCACCCCACCCTTTTCGCTGTGGGCTCTACTGAGTGGAAATCAGCCAAAGCTCTACCCTGCTCTGTGCGCCTGTCTCTGGCTTGTCAGAGATCCAACCAAACTAAGCCTGAATTTCAGTCCTAGTGAAATATCTGAGGTCATTGCCTGAGCCAAAAATAAAAATGCAGCAGGGGAAGCACCCAACATGAACAGAGCAGAAGCATCTCAGTGACTTCAACCTGGGGCAGAGGCCTCTAGCAGCTTCCTGTGACCTCCCTGTGTGCAGCTAGAATCTGGAAGGGCACAGACAAAGCCATCGCCAGCCTGTCTCTAATTGGCCTCATGTCATTAGCACTCCCGAACAGGAAACTCTCTGCAGCCAGGAATTCTTGCTTCTTTGCCATAATATTTGAGAAGCAAACCTTTTTCCCTGCACACATTTAGTTCTGTTAGTTTGTCACAGGTTAGTTTTCTTGAGTTTGATAGCTATAAAAAGAACACCCTGTCTGTCTGATTTCTTGGCAATTGACGATTCAATTTTTAGGTTCTGGACCTCTCTTTCATTTGCCCTAGGTCAGTAAGCTAAGTTTTAGGTCGAAGACTGTTTATAAAATGTATAGAGTCTTGTTCGATGATGCCTTTATTAAGACAGAGAATGAGATTTGTGTTGCCCCCAAATGGTGGAGATATTCCCCTGGCCCTGTCCCAAGGAAGGGAACCAGTTTGCCAGGGCATACACAGATCATTAATGGCATTGCCCCCTAGAGCTTCTGTAGAAGCAGACCTTGAGTTACTCCTTTCTCCTCACACATCCTCTGGTATATCCAGTGCTGACATGCACCCGGTCCACTCCAGTGTGGCTGTCCCAATGTTTAAAACACAAAAGCACTTCCATATAGGGTGGTAAATGACTACTGCCTCTAGCCAGTCCCCACCAATAAAAATAAAAGTAAAAAAATAAAAATCCCACAACATTTAACAATTCTGGGGTTTTTTCTTGGGGAAAAGGGATGCTGATGAAGATTGGGAGGAGGCTTAAAAAGGAGTCCTTCATGTTGAGTTGAAATTTTATTTGCAGGGACAGAGGCAGCTCCTTTCGGCCAAATTCCTGATAATCAGAGCTGTGTGCACTAGTACATGTGAGCTATCTCATAGCTTGATGGATCAATGCAAATAAATAAGGTTTAAAGGGATGCTCTGCACTGTAATGCTCATCTCATTCATTCCCAGCTTGTCAGTGTGAGATTTTCTGAGGAGGGGCCAGCAAAGCTACATTCCCTCTCATTCATCCACAGACCTTGGGGCAAGAAAGTTTTAGAAAGAGAAGGATAAAAGCCAGAGTAGCCTTTTTTCCCCTGCACAAAATCTGCAGGTTGGAAGGAACCTTAGATACCATCTAATCCAACTTTCTCTTTGACTTCTGTGGAGAGTGAGGTTCAGAGATGAAGTAACTTCCCCCAAGGTCCCAGTGATGCTGGGGCCACTGGGCCAAGAACTAAGGCTTCCTCTCTCTAGCTGAGCTCTCCCCTCTGCAGTAAGTGGCCTCGCGGATACTTTACTGGTCTCTTTTCCACTGTAGAAGTTGCTAAAACCTAACTGCTTCACAATTAGGTAAAAGCAAATTATTTTATGGGGCAAATACAAAAGTATTTGGTTTTGGTTCTCTAGCTGGCTTAGATAGGGTATGAAGAAGCAAAGACCACCACAGAGAAACACCTCAGAAGTTCTTGGCCAAAGAGCGAATAAATGTGATGGAGGGTCAACCACCAAGATGGCCTTTGGGGAGGATGGAAAAATCAGAGGGAGTTGATAGAAAGTTGAAGATTACTAGTCAATGCACAGAACTGTGTCATGGGTATTGACTTCTTAAATGATGTCCTAAATTAATTTAGCAACCACAGTATGGTTAATGCTAGTGAGTTTCAGCTATTTTAATCAAATGATGTATTAAAGTATGTATTTGTGAAAATGATATGAATAAATACACTACGCTGAACCTTATTGGTTGGTATTAGCATAAGCCAGCAGGTGACACTTGCAGATTCCACCTGGGGAGGGCACTGTTTACGCACTCCCTGGGTACCCCCTCTGTGATGCCTCATTCAGATAGGCTAGGTCAGTGGCTCTCAACTGGGAAGATCTCCCACCCACCCACCCACCCAGGGGACATTTGGACGTTTGTTTGGCAGTGTCTGGAGGCATTGACAAGGGAGGAGTGGGGTTTGCCACTAGCATCCAGTGGGTAGAGGCCAGGGATGCTGCTAAACATCCAGCAGTGCTCAGGACTGCCCCCCACAGCAAAGGACTCTCTGTCCCAAACTATCAATAGTGCCAAGGTTGAGACTCCTGGATTAAGTAATGAATGTTTTCAAGAAAAAAAATGGAAAAACCCATTGGATGGCCCTGGTCAATAGCAAGTATGTGTCCCTACAGTCGCATCCTCTGTGACATGAAACTGGGAAGGGAGGCCATTCGGTCTTTGTTCTCCGTGGGGCACAGCAACAACCAGAAAGCAGTGAAACTGCTGGCTGCTTGACCGGATGACTCAGAAATGAAGGTGCTGGCTTCCGTTTGATTTATCACTGAGGAATGCCAAAGGGACATTGCTCTTTCACTATCTCTGGCAATTTTCTGCACAGATGATTACATTGGTAGATTTGCCTTGTATAAAAGATGTATTCCTAGGGCTTCCCTAGTGGCACAGTGGTTAAGAATCCGCCTGCCATTGCAGGGGACACGGGTTTGAGCCCTGGTCCGGGAAGATCCCACATGCCACGGAGCAACTAAGCCCTTGTGCCACAACTACTGAGCCTGCGCTCTAGAGCCCACAAGCCACAACTATTGAAGCCCGCATGCCACAACTACTGAAGCCTGCACACCTAGAGCCCCTGCTTTGCCACAAGAGAAGCCACCACAATGAGAAGTCCGTGTACCGCAATGAAGAGTAGCCCCGGCTCGCCGCAAGTAGAGAAAGCCCATGTGCAGCAACGAAGACCCAGTGCAGCCATAAATAAATAAATAAATAAAAATAATAAATAAATAAATAAAAAGATGTATTCCTAAAAAGTTATGTTTGTTAAATTTTAAATACAGTCAGGAAATTCAGTAAACACTAAGGAGCCAGTGAATCCTTTTAAAGTGACAGGTTCTTTTTAATAAAGTCCTATTCTCAAAGAGGAGCATACGTATTTACACAATTAATGTAAATACTTTTCCTGCACATTATATTTATATCACAGAGCCACATAACTCTTATGCGAGAAACAGTTTCTCTTCCTCCTTCCTTTTCCTGCCCTTGTTCTTTTCCTTTAAAGAGAAAATCAGGGGGGAAATTAACAATACAGTCTCTGACTTTGGGAAAGTCATTGATCAGTCTGTCCATTATACAGATCAAAAGATGCCTGCTGGGTTACAAATTGTTAGAAAAAAATAGGACTTGGCTCTGTTTTGAAATCATTAATTTTTTATCTCAGACTTTTTTTTTTCTGTTACTGACCTTTGGTTAGAAAGAGCAGGTGTACTTGGTCCCTCCATCACCCCATGGGTGTTTGTTGCACCAGAAATATCTGATAAGGCTCAACCTCTTCACTCACAGCAGGATGGGAGGGGGAATCAGCAGAGATAAGGGAGTGGGTACTAAAGGAACCCAGCGGTTCTCTCCTTATCAATTACTGCCCTAGGGCAACATCCCTAGGTGTATAAGTCACTGACTAAGTCAACAGGACAAAGGGGGCAGAAAGGAGGAAATCTATTTGATAAACTTACCATTCCTATCACTTCAGTGGTAGGAGGTTACAGAGGTGTGACCCACTGGGGACAAAGCCACTGACACTGGGGAAGAGCCAGCCAGACAAGAGAGGCACAAGGACACCTGAGTCTGACCTTCATGCTTCGGCCCTACTCTCCCTGGGAAGGAAGGAGGGGCTGAGGGCAGAGAGATCATAGAGATGACCCCAGCATGTCGACTGCCCGGCCAGCGCAGCTCCAGTCAGGAAGGCAGGTACCAGTGTCACCATGAGAGGTGGTGTCACCCTCGCCTGTTCCTCAGAGCACTTGCCATTTGAGCAGCCCTTCCACATACATCCACCCATTTTCGTCTCAGAACCCCACTGAGTGAGTTGGAAGGAGGTCATGGTGGGCAGCATTTTCCAAATGAGGAAACCAGAGCACCAAGAACGTAAATGCCACGCCCGAGATCATTCAAAGAAAGATTTGAGATGTGAACACCAGGGTTCTAACTTGAACCCCTGCGTTTCCCTCATGGTAACCTGCTCTCACTCAGATGACCAGGGCTCAGTACGAGCCTTGGCTGGGCTGCCAGGAGTCCTGGGTTCTACTCACAACTCTGTCTTTTACTCACTGTGTCCTCATGAGACAACCACTAGCCCTATTAGAACTTCCGTTTTCTTCTCTCTGAAATGAGGAGGTTGATCAAGGTGTCCTCAGGTCACCATGGTGACATAAGTGAAATCAGGCTAAAATGAAGACTTGCAGAAAGGCAGCAGGTAACTGCTTACACTGGAAGGTGTCATCTTAGCTGTATTATTAAGCACTTACCAGGTGCCAGGAACCGTGTAAAGCCCTGTAACACCAAATGAGGCAGGCGCATGTTAATGGAAATCCAACTTAGCAGATAAGGAAATTGAAGCTCAGGGAGGTGAAGTAACTTGCTCAAGTAACTGTCTTAGCCCAGGCTGTCATACAGAATACCACAGGCTGGGTGGCTTAAACAACAGATATTTACTTCTCACAGTTCTGGAGGCTGGAAGTCCCAGATCAAGGTTCAGCAGGGCTTGGTTTCTGGTGAGCGCTCTCTGCCCGGCTTGCACTTGGCCACCTTCCTGCCTCAGTCCTTACACAGCCTTTCCTCTGAGTACGCGCAGGGGAAGAGAAAGAGAGAGAGCTCTGTGTTGTCTCTTCTTGGAAGGACACGAATCCTATCAGATCAGGGCTCACCCTTATGGTTTCATTTAATCTAAATTACTTCCTGAGGACCCCATCTCCAAATACAGAGACATTGAAGGTTAGGGCTTCCACATAGGAATTTGGGGGGCACACAATTCAGCCTATAGCAGTCCTACAGGCGGAAAGTGATTTGAAGGTGGGATTGACATCAGGCCGTCTCACTCTGCCTGCTCTTCTAACCGCTGTTATGCTATATTTGGCCCAGAGATCTGAGCTGGGGGTAGAGACTGCTGGGTGCAGTGAAGCTTCTGTCTTTTGATCTCTCAGCTGGTAGATACAGCCCCTCTCCCTCTAAGTCACTACCTTCTCTCCTGGATACGAGGGTGGATGGGAAGATCCTCCTTTGATCAAACTTTCTGAGTCCTGAGTGGTAAGGAAGTAGCAGCCCAGGAAATGATGCCCCAAAGACCATCCTACACCCAGGCAACAGGCATAAGACTGAGCCCCGAGGACTGGTTCCTTCACAGCTATCTTTGAAACTGGTCCAGTGCTGGACCCTCCATCGATACTGCTGGTTGAACAAAACATGCGGGCCCAATTCCCTGGGCTCCCGGGAGGAGGTTGTAGTCGGTTGTCACTCATGTGTGGAAGGATGAGAACTTAATCCACATTGGCAAGCCACCCACTGGAGCAGCTATAGTTGTGCTTGTGAGTTACTCATTATTAAAGACTTTGCAGTAAAAACAGCCATTTAGACTCCTGTACAGGCTTCCACCGAGCCAAACAACAAACTAGTCATCCACCTGGAATGTCTCCTCTCTATAAATTACAATATCTGTGTGTTGTGTTTTTTTTTAAAAAAATCATCTTCCCCACTCTCTCATGTTTTACTTGTGTTATGCAAGTAGATTTCAAAAGGTTGAGGGGCTTCCTAATTTAAAAAAAAAAAAAAAACTCAGAAGAGCAACAAACCACAGGATATCATTCAGTAAATGAAAATGTGTCATTTTACCTTTCCAAAGTGTCAAAGGCAGGGAGTCACAGGGAACCACTTGCCTCTTGTCAGCGGAAGTGGAGAGTCATTTTCACAGCTGTAACGCAGGGGCTGTCACCGGGGCTGGGCGTGTTTTCAGTTGGCAGGGCACTTCACTCATTTTCTGCCACTTCACCCTAGAGTCACTACCCCCACTTCTTTCTCAGTGGAGCTAACACACGGAGCTTCTAGAGCTCAGTTCATGGTCACCATGGTCACAAAACTGCTAGCTGACTGCTGACTTGCCTCTACCCAGAAGCCAGAAGCCTCCCCCAGGCTAGTTCTATTCAGAAAAAAAAAAAAAAGGTATGTTTTTCCAGTGAAATTCAACCTTGAGCGTTTTGGAAAAGGGAGGAACCCATTTCTATGAGTCATGTCTCTTCCCAGGGGCAGGCAGGGCTAGCCAGAATAAAAGCTCGTGGCCCGAGCTGCACAGAGGCCACTGGACTTCCGGCATCCTGCCCTGCTCATTTCAACCATGCTCATCATCTCTATGGTTGGCTTTTGCAGGTGTGAAAGCTGTGGAGCCGTTTTCCACTCTGAATGCAAAGAAAAGTCTGTCCCCTGCCCAAGGTGTGTCCGTCGAGAGCTGCAGATGAAGCAGAAGTCTTTCTGGCGGAGGCTGAACATGGACGAGAGCCTAGAGGAGGCTTGCAACATGTTTGAGCTGTCCTACCAGAACACCTGACTCAGCGGGAGCCCAAGGCCGGGCAGTGACCTCTCAACCATCCATCAGCCCCAATGGCTTCCTAACTAGCCAGTTAGACCCCTCTGGAAGAAGAGTACGTCTCACCCTCAGCTAGATGTAGATATATAGTTATAAATGTACACACACACATACCTATACGTCCTGTACGTATGTTCTGTATAAGTCGTTGTCCTAAAAGTCCATGGAGCTTTGTGGCTCAAAAAACTACCAGTAGCCGAATTATACTTAGCCATGAATTTCAGCTGCTTGCTCCCAAGCAAAACGTGTTTTACACACAAGGCTTTAGAGTTCAGACTTTTTTTTCGGCTCTCAAGGGCCATTTATTACACAGGACACAGGAGAAAGCATTTCCTGCAGAGCAACAGTGCTTCGAGTTATTTTTGTGTTATTTATTTTTAGCCTTCACAGAGGATGAGGTAACTGAGGCAAGCACCCATCATCATATTTCATAAGAAAATCTTCAAAACACAGCAATGACTCCTGGATCCTTCCAGGACCCTGTGTCCCGGGCTCTCACCTCGGTATCTTCGCAGAGGCCGAGATCACCTCAGCTGAGTTGAATGGCTTGGAAATCAGGAGTGCGAGCTCCCTCTGACAGAAAGCATGTGTCCCTAATTTATTAGAGGAGCCAGTGCTGGTTCTGAAGTTAATCTCAGAAAGGGTTTTGCTTGAGAAAAGACCTCAGTAACCTACATGTTGTCGGTCTGTTTGCTGGTACGAATCCCGACGCCCGCCCAGTGACGTGACGCTCCAACGGTATTTGCCAGGCTGGAAACCTGGCTCTCTTAAGACCAGTCTTCCAGGAGTTTCATGAGTGACAGTTACGGTTTTTTTAATGGTGCTGGCCTGAGGAAATTGCCTAGGATTTTTGTTAAATACATCAGTTTATAGACCAGGAGGTCGGACATTCCAAGTGATGGTCTGCAATTTCTTTTCACAGAATCCTGTGTAGGCGATTCCCACCTATTTATTATGAGTGCTTTATTTTTCATTGTTCTTCATTGCCCTCTCATTTTGACTTTTAATTTGTCAGTGTAACCACTTCTGCTTTCATATTTTTTAATTGTCTTGAAAAATCAGAGTAACTTGGAACTTTAAAATATCAACTTTAGACTATTAGGAAAATACCAAACGTACAAATACAATTAATGAATTAAATCTGATATGATTTAAATAAATATATATACACATAAGCAATTGCCACCATAAATGGAAATGAAAAGTACTAGGATAATATAGGAATAAGAAATAGAATGAATCGCTTAGGCATTTGGCGGGGGCATGTTCTCCCTCTGCAGTGCCCTTTTAAGAGCCAGCGTAGCAGTCACTGTGACCCAGATGGCAGGTAGGATGGCACTGGAAATCGTGGCTCCCATTCCTTCCACCTTGACTCTTTCCAGAACAGAAAAATAAGCTTGTATTGAAACAATTCTCAGTAGGCTGTATGAGAAGATCCTGTATATTTCCACTGAGCAGATGCCTTCAATGCCTTCATGGTTTAGTAGTTTCACTGCTAGTAGGATCTGGAGAATCAGTGGCTCACAAGCCCATGGGACATTTAACCCCACTGCTCCTTTCCACCACACCTGGCTCCCTCTGGATCCCAGCTCACGCTGCTTCCATCCGTTTAGAGATGAGACATTTCAGACTCACTTTTGCGCAGACTGCTGGGTGTGAGCATTGCACCTCTCTACCCCTGCCAGTCCCTTTGGCCTCAGGCCATACATTTCAATGTAATAGCTCAGCACCACGCATGCATTTCTTTTCTGATTATACAGTAGCTATAACCAAGGCATGAAAACGTGTTAAAGGGCCAGGGCGCTATTCATGAGACACCTTACGGTGCATTTTACTCTTAGAAAAACAAGTTGACTCCCCCCGGCGCCCACCCCACTCCACTTTATAAGACTGTCGCACACAAAAGAAAAAGGGTGGAAAATCTCAAGCACTTGGCAAACAGGCAAACAAATTTGATCATCTCCCCTTTCCTCCTCCCTTTCGTGAAATACAGTATTTATATTTTCCAGCCTCAGTGAAGATAGCAGAACATGATCTTTCACATGAGAATTATAGACCTGCTTATTATAAAACAGATGTGCTCTCATGGCACAGCGCCTTTTCCCTCCGCCCCCAGCTCCCTGTCACTCTAGCTTACTTCTGCCTTTGCCGTAATTAATGTATCTGTGATTCCAGCTGTCAGCGAGGCCGTCCCCAGCACACGGCATTTGGGAGACCTGAAGCGCAAGGCCGTCTCCTCCCCTTCTAGTGTGTTCACTGCATGTACAGAATTTCCTGTCCCATCTCACAGGCACCCAGGGCCAGACCCGCCGAAAGTCAGGGTGACACTCTGGATATCTGTTCTCAAGGCCTCTGCTTTCACCAGGCCCATTTAGAGGCGCTGCTGAATATTGGCACTCCCTGTGAACTCATAAGGAGAACTTTCCACCCACATCATTTTCTGCTTATTTTGAAAAGGTGGGGGGAAAAAATGAATGTGTTATCAGCAGCAGCTACCCAGAACTGGAACCGTAGCCCAGCTGCTTCTGTTTTCTCTCCTCTTCGTGGAACCCTGACAGCCTGGCCGGTGCTGGCCGCAGGCCCACATGACACGCTCAGCCACCACCACCCAAATCTAATAGGACAGAGCAGAGCCGCCTTAGGAGTTGGGTCTGCCACGAAACTTCAAAATTGCTATTTTCAGCCCAGAATGCCTTAGCGCACATGAACGCCCTTACTGTTTTCAGCGCTAACAAATTACTTGGGGCACTGTAGGCAATTGTTCCACTGCTTAGAAACTGTTGAAACAAAAGCAGATCTGTGGATTACCACCTCCTTAAGACCAGGCTAATACCTGCTTTCCCTCATGGTCCGTTTTTCATCTCATATTAAATATCTTGCCCATAAAGCACTTGAGAAAATGGCCAATTAATCTCCTAGAGCTGGCAGCCAACTCAGGGCAACCTCTTTTCTCTCGAAAGGCCCATCCCCTGGTGTATCACTTGAGGAAATCCCTCCGCACAGGGCCAGAAACTCATGTGTGAGACAGTCCAACCCTGGTGAAATGTTGGCATCTCACCCTGCAGTAAAGAGGCCAGTTCCTAAAATAGACCTCAGTTTGCACCGCGGCAGGAAGGCCGCAAAGTACTTAAAAAGCAGTCAACTGGGATGGGAGTCATGTTCTCTCCAGGTCGGCTCTTTCTCGAAGTTGAACGCTCTTTATATGAAAACCATGTAAACTCTCATCTTCCTCCTTTGCTTCATTGCCTTTTCAGGGGACTGATTTATAGTCGTCTTCATGTTTGTTGTGCTAAAGGGTAGTCTTTTTAGGAGCTTTACTACTTGATTAGCTGAGAAGGCAATCGCTTTTGGATTCTTCTAGAATAGGCCTCTACTGAAAAGGGAACATCTCTAGGACTTGGGATTTGTGGTTTCCAACCAACCCAGTGGTGTCCTTCAGACTCCCACTGAAGGACTGGGCCATGATTTCCTTCTGGCTGCAGTGAGAGCCAAGCTGTTCATACCGCTCTAGCTGCTGTAGGCAGCCTTTGCTAAGCTGGAGTGAGTGCCCTTGCTTGGGGTCTGGCCTCTGTTTTTGTCTCTGCATCTGTACACACTGAACATTGACACTGGATTGTTTCTTCCCATACCTTCTTGAAAAGGCTTGGCTTCCAAACCTGTGGCTTTCTTCTCTACCCATTAGCCAGGAAAGGCCATACGTAAATTACTATATCAGGGTAGGACTTGCAAGAGGCCGCAAACGTTTAGTAACATTTTCTGCAGGGAGGCGTTATCTGAGGAGGCCAAGGTACACTCTGCTCCTAATTTAGGGTTAAGCCAATGCTGCTGTTCTTGTGTTTGGGCGGACTTCCTTACCTTCACTGATCTGTGTCAAAATAACGGGATTGTGAAGTAAACCTTCAACTCCTGATTCTAATACTGCCTGGAGTCAACACAGAGGTGATTTTTTTTTTTTTTTTTTTTTTTTTTTTACTTCTCCCAGTAAAGAGAGATGCGTGCGGTTTCCCCCCTTATTTCTTGAGTTTTCTGCCTCACTACTATCCTTCCTCCAAGATAATGTGAAAAAGCAGAGAATTGGCAAAACTGAAAGAAGTGAACATGCCCTCGTTGACCTGAATTGAGTCATCGGAAGCACTCTCCGTTTTCCTTTCCCTGGTCCTTGTCAACAACTGGGCATTAACAACACAGCTCCGAGTGTTGTGTACCCTGCGCCATTCTTCTAACCCTCAGTTCTACCCTAGTAGAACTAACTGCCTGACTTGACTACTTGAACCTAGTAATGGGTGAACAAGCCCTGCTCAGTTCATCTGAGCAGACAAATGTGATTTCTATCATGTGGGACAGTGTCTCGACAGTTAAGTCCCAGCGCCCCAAGTCATTGTCAAACTCTAGATTAAAGTCAAAAGAAAAGTGTGGAACACCCTCCCAAGCACACCCACAGTTGTCAGGGCTTTTATTTTAAATGGGCTCCAAGCAATCACGCGATAGGGTCCTCTCCCCCTACAGTACAGTGGCCTCCAATGTGATGGAAGGCTCTGTTAACCTCAAGTGAAAAAAGAGCTGCTGTTTTGCTTTGGTTCCTCCCTGTGGAAAGAGACACCATCTCGTTAGAAGGGTCTGGAGTGAAGCCAGTTGTTACCCAGGTAGAAGATTTAGGCGCTTGCAGCAACTCTTAGCACAGTAAGATTCCCTCCTAGGCCACTGAGCTGCAGCCCAGCCTCTCTCCCCTTCCCTTGATCTTCCTTGCCCCAGTCCTGAGCCCAGATTCAGGCCTCATGGCTGGTAAACTGGCTGGTGGACCACTGGGCCCTGTGGCTCCTTCTCATGTTGGCCGTTGCATTCTTTGCCCCGTAGGAGTGCCTTACAGTACTGCCTAGTGTTTCTAGTCTAGACATTCTGACCCATTTGAGGCCTGCAGGACCCTTTGCCTCAATACGGATCACTTTGCTTCTTCCCTGCTGGCTGCTCTTTATACAGGCAAGCTCGGAGCCTGCATGTTCCATAAGCATGTCAGACCTTTCACCTTCATTTAACCTGGTGCCTTATCCTCATGAGTACAAGGATTCCTGTTGGAAACACATTGTCAAATCAGACTGGTGGAAATGCTACTTGGAGCCATTGACACCTACCAGGAAATACAAAAGATACAACCACATAATGTTTTAACTCTGTT
This sequence comes from Mesoplodon densirostris, assembly GCF_025265405.1. Taxonomy (NCBI): domain Eukaryota; kingdom Metazoa; phylum Chordata; class Mammalia; order Artiodactyla; family Ziphiidae; genus Mesoplodon; species Mesoplodon densirostris. Next base: position 29,319,672 of record NC_082668.1, read on the forward strand.
TTATGCTGTTTTTCGAACCACTCTTTTTGTTTGCTTTTGCTTTTCATTAACCAAACTCAGGGGAATGTCACAACGTTACCAAGGCCAATGGGTAGAGAAATTAAACGAGTTATTCAGATTCAAATCTGTAAAGTCAATGAACTTAGCCTTTTTCAGATGAAAAAATTACAGAAACACAAGGATTTTCATTTCCTTTACTGTATATTATTTTTTATTTTGCCACCTGTTTTCCAAGTGGAGGGCGAGAAGCCTCTTGGATGAATTGTGGTGAAAGCATTTCTGTGTGGCATGGGCAGTCCACCAAGCTATTAAATTAGGCTTTCACCACCGGAGGCTGAGGTTCTAATTTTGGACACCTATCAGGATCTTATTGTGAATAGCCTGCCTTAGAACATTTAAGGAAAAAAAACCTGTCTTTAGGGAACAGTAAAAGGAGGGAAAATGTGTAGGTTGCAAAGGACAAGTATTGAACGTGGGGTGTGGAAGACTTCTGCACAACTTGTTCTTAACGCTCCTGGGTCAGATTGGTGTCATTTTCCCTTATTTCTGTTCATGCCGTACAGAACTGTCTAAAATTGGGGGTTTGGGCTATTACTATGTCACTCTGTGTTGAGCTATTTGTAATATCTAATGTGGTAACTTATATATGTGTTGTTTCTGTTTTCTGGATTTTATTGCCTTTTTTTTGGCATAACTTATCCATATTTTGTTTACATCCTTTTTTTTTTTTTTTTTTGCGGTACACGGGCCTCTCACTGTTGTGGCCTCTCCCGTTGCGGAGCACAGGCTCCAGACGCGCAGGCTCAGTGGCCATGGCTCACGGGTCCAGCCGCTCCGCGGCATGTGGGATCCTCCCGGATCGGGGCACGAACCCATGTCCCCTGCATCGGCAGGCAGACTGTCAACCACTGCGCCACCAGGGAAGCCCTACATCATTTTTTAAATATCAGTAACTGTAATAATATAAAATGAAGCTGTGTTGTGGACAAGACCCCTAGTTTTTATGGTCATCTGTCATACAATTTAAGTGCACCAGTTCCTAATGTATAAAGTTCTCTCTCTCTCAATAAACAATGCAGAAAGTGCTTTCTCTTCTCATAACAACTTATTAAAATGCTGTTTTTGCGGGGATGGTGAAAGCCCAAGATGAGCCCTGGATGTTAATTCAAAGTCAAGATCTGAGCTTTATTGAAAGTGAGCTACTGGGGACTTTAAAATAGCTCTTAATATTTTTTTCTTTTTTTAAATTATAGTTGGTTTACAATGTTGTATCAGTTTCAGGTGTACAGCAAAGTGATTCAGCTCAGTGATTAAGAGCTATAATATATATATTATATATTATTTATATAATATATAAAATTATGTATATTATAGCTCTTAATATTAATCTTGCAGATAGACTTTGGTTTTTTTCTAAATTCTTCAACCTCAGTATTCTCATCATCCCTTCCTATGCTCATGAAAAATATAGTGTAACTTTTAAAGAGTTGCAGATGTAGTGTTACAGGCCTCATTTGCCGAATCAGGCCATGATTTCTTTCGGGTCTGAGACAAACCCGCCCAAGCTCCCACATGGAGCGTCTGCCACAGCTCTTCCCCAGGCCTTCTTGCCCGGGTTTCATCTCGCCACTGTGCTCTCCAAATCAGGAGGGACAAGTGCGAGGCAGTGGGCCATCAGGCAAGGCCACTGTTCATTCCTGAAGACCATACTCTGAAAGCAAAGAGTGAAAGTAGAGAGAAGTTGTCTATGTGAGGACAGCAGCCCTCTGGGAACTAACAGGTGTTTGGAAATGTCTGCACTACCTTCCCGGGGCTGGCCTCACCCTGCCACCAAAAGGCTACGGGCACAACTGTCCACCTGGAACCTTTCAAAAGCACCATTTAAACTCACTTGTTCAAAGAAAGACATTGAAGAGACCAGAAAGGTGCTTCTGGTTAAACATTTACCACAGGTGGACTCTGAGCCTCAGTCTCTAAGACACACCTAGACAAGTTCATGCCCAGCTGCCCCTCCTCCACCCTCAGGAAACCAACTGGGGCTCACGCCCATTCTGTCCAAGGAACAGCTGGACCTCATCCTCACAAGAAACCTGCCACAATCCACAATAAAAAGGAAAGAGTTAATGTTTCACTGAACCAAACCAGACACCATGTAGCCAAAGCCCCAATTCATCTGATTCACAGGACGGGTTAGCTTTCCCCCAGTGGCGGTAAACCTGAGTGGCTGGATGACTGCAGGAAGCTTTCATATTATCAAAAGGAGACGTTTCCAGAGGGTGGAAAGAGACACCATTTTGTTCCTCTCTTCCCACCCTCAGGAGATGGTGATTTGAATCTCCCTTAATTGTTTCCCCCGTCCTGTCCTTTGATGATGGCTTTAATCAGTGGTTCCCACAACAGAAGCACAAAAGCACAAGCAAAACGTCAGGACCCCATCACAGACAATCGAATCAGAATCTCTCTGGATGGGCCTGAGTACTTCTATTTTTAAAAGCTCCCTGGGTGAGTCCCATGCATTCTGAAAGTTAAAAACCACTAGACTGAATGAAGCAAGTTGCTTCATTGAATGAAATATACATTTGCTTAGCATACAGGTGGTCCACGGTGGGAAGGATGTCAGAGGGATATAGAGGAACTGATTGGTCTCAGTTGCCCTCCAGCCCTCCTGGCAGACAGAGAACAGTACTTTGGAAGCTGCTGCTCATGGATTGCCATTGTTTTCATAAAACCTTAACTTTATACCCCCTTCATTTCCTTCCGGGGTGTGGTTAGTGTCTATTTATCCAGTATATACCATTGCCAGACAGCCAGGTGAATAGAAGTGACCAAGTCATAGCCACAGGTGACTAAGCTAGCCTACAAAGAGAGCTTTGTACCCTCCCTTTCATTTGTTCATTCCTCCTGGTTATGATGCAATTGTCCTCAAATGTATGCATGTGACAGTCTGCTCCCAGGTCAGGCCCATCCAAGTAACATGAATCTCATCACTCTGGATAGTGATGTTTCAAATGGACAATCACTAGGTGCTTCTTGCCCAGAAAGGCCTGGGAAATTCAGGAAATCTTGAGCTGTGTTCATAGTTGCCTTGGTTCCATGGAAGAAGTAGACTTTAAAATGAACCAGAATCATTCTGAATCAAGGCATCTATTGAGCTAATGACCTTCCACCTCACCTGCCAGTTACAGGTGAATGGAAACTTGGTTCTCACCCTCTCCTCCTTTTACGAAATCAATAACTTTGATGATAACAAGTATTCCTCACTGATGGAACACTTGTACAAATGGTTCGGTCTTATGAAAGACGTGATCTCCATTCCCACAATGCTTACCACAGGGGAACACCCACAGCAAAGACTTTACTGAGAATCATTGTAGGAAGGCAGTGTTGCCAAGGGGCAGGAATGCCACTGGAAATGAACTAGGGACCTTTTCTAAAGAAGCAACATTAAAAACTACATTCCTGACTTGAGGGGGGTAGGTGTTTAAAGTGTATTTTTATTATTGTATTGGATTCTGATTGGGCTAGAGGAGTCCTTCCCCAGGAGAACAATGGCCCCTGGTATCAGGACGATCAAGGCAAAGCACGTGCAACAGATTCATTTATTCTCCCCTGTTTGCATCTATTCCTTCATAGCTTGGACAGAAATGTCTAGCAGGAAGAAAAAATTGTTCCCCTAGCTGATCATACAGAAATTCTGATTTATGTGCAGTGACTTACAATTTACCTGGACGATCGGGAAATTCATAATTCCCCCACCTCTATTTCAGATTCCTCCATTAAGAGCTATTGGTTTTAAGCCAATCAGCTAGAGTTCACGGGTTCATAGAATATTTCAGATTCTGCCATACAGTCTCAGGCAGCTGTTGGTCTGGGGGAAATTCCTCCAGCTTTCATCCAGTCCCTCCCAGACAGCCTGATATGAGAATCACTTTCAGTGGCTTCTGTGCTCGCCCAAGATGGTCTGTTGTCCTGAAGCTGAAGAGCTGCTATTAGCACCGTCATTTTTTCAAATGAACGTTGAGCTAAATTATCTCAAATGTATAAAGGAACATCTCTCACTGTGTTATGGAAAATTGCCTTCCAAATTACAAGACTATACAAAGTACATATTAATTTGGGGCCCAAGAACATCCAAATTGCCTTATCTCCCGTGCTGTATTGTGATGACACACTCTTAATAATGTCAGGTTCCAAGGATACCGCAAGGTGCACGCTGTTATGAAAATAAACCAGAATCTTTCTCCATTAGGATCACTGCACGCATACCCAAGCCCAGCTGGAGGTATTTTGCTCTGAGATTCAAGCCTTTTGCAGAGGAAATAAATTCCAATTGCATAGGCAGGGAAGTGAATGTGAATTCTAAAGTGGGTCAAGCTCCCCAGATGGCTTTCTCACTGCTGCCCAGGAGTGAGGCAACTGAGGAAACAGCCACCGGCAGCCCCAGTGCCCAGAAGAGACGCCTGATGACAGATGTCCCAGGAAGTACCTCCCGCTCATGCAAGTTCAATTCCACACCAAGGGGAAGGGGGAAAGCAGAAGCCAGGCACCAGCTGATAGACTTTGCCAAGTGCCAATGCTTATAGCGAATGTGTGTCAACATGTGGTCTGACAGCCAAAAAGCCCTGGAAACTAGCCCTGCCCAAATTGCCCCCAAACCTGTAGCCCTGGCACCCCAATAGTCAGCTCACGTGCAGCCCACCATGGGGCGTTTCTAAATGAGGATTTTCGAAGACCAAAATAAACATTTTCAAAAATAAAAAGTATTAGATTTTGCCTTGTTTATTCCACCGACTCTTGTTTCTCGTTTACCTTTTTTTTTTTTTTTTTTTTTTTTGGCTGCTTGATGCTGCGCGCGGACTTTCTCTCGTTGCGGCGAGCGGGGGCTACTCTTCGTTGCGGTGCGCAGGCTTCTCACTGCGGTGGCTTCTCTTGTTGCGGAGCACGGGCTCTAGGCACATGGGCTTCAGTAGCTGTGGCACGTGGGCTCACTAGTTGTGGCGCACGGGTTTAGTTGCTCCGTGGCATGTGGGATCTTCCCAGACCAGGGCTCGAACCTGCGTGCCCTGAATTGGCAGGCGAATTCTTTTTAAATTTTTTTATTTTTGTTTATTTTTGGCTGCGTTGGGCCTTCGTTGCTGCAGGCGGGCTTTCTATAGTTGCGGCAAGCGGGGGCTACTCTTCGTTGTGGTGGCTTCTCTTGTGGAGCACGGGCTCCAGAGCGCAGGCTCAGTAGTTGTGGCGCACGGGCCCAGTTACTCCGCGGCATGTGGGACCTTCCCGGACCAGGGCTCAAACCTGTGTCCCCTGCACTGGCAGGCGGACTCTTAACCGCTGCGCCACCAGGGAAGCCCTGGCAGGCGAATTCTTAACCACTGCACCACCAGGGAAGTCCGCAGTGGCTTCTCTTGATGTGGAGCACCAGATCTAGCCCGCGGGCTTCAGTAGTTGCAGCATACAGGCTCAGTGGTTGTGGCACCTGGGCCCTAGAGCGCGTGGGCTTCAGTAGTTGTGGCACGTGGGCTTAACTGCTCTGTGGTATGTGGGATCTTCCCCGACCAGGGATCAAACCCGTGTCCCCTGCATTGGCAGGCGGATTCTTAACCACTGCGCCACCAGGGAAGTCCCTCATTTACTTTTTTGAGAAAATATCACAGAGCAAATCACAGACATAATGACACTTTATGCTGATGTGCTTTAGCATGCATCAAAAAAGAGGCTTATTTTTTTCTCATAGTCACAACGTCATTACACACTGAACAAAAGTAACAATAATTCCTTGTTATCATCTGATGCTCAGTTCCATATCAAATTTATCTCATTGTCCCCTAAATATCTTTTTTTTGTTTTGTTTGTTCTGACAGTAAAGATTTTACAAAATAAAAATAAGAATACGATGTACCCCTCCTGAAGGTTTGATACACTGTAAAGGGCTGTGGTTGCCTCCCCAGATTCCCTTTCTCCTTCCCAGTCCCCTTCAGAGGACAGTACCCCCTGCACCATTCATGCTGGCCCATGCAGCCAACAGAAGCTGCAGCGGGAACACACAAGAGTAAGTCCTTCCAGGGTGCATCATTCCCGGCCTCTGTATTCAGAAAGCTGTACCAAGACTGGGAGAAAAGTTTTCTTTAATTGAGGAGAGGGGCTACTTCAGGAGTTTGCTGCACCCCCAACGTGACGATAGTGACTTGCCAATGGATGCTGAACACCTGACTAATTGAAAGGACCAGCTCAAGAACCAGGGTTGGTCTCTACAGAATTGAGTAAAGACAGAACCCTTTATGTGCAGGGATGGCAAGTGCCCCCCGTGCAGAGGGTCCCGTCTGTTCCCTGGCACCATGTTGGAGCCAAAGGCATTAGCTCCTGAGCCAACAGCCTGGTCCCCGCGGGCGGGTTCCTCAATTTCTCCCCCATCCCGCGAGATGCCCTCACCAAAAAAGGCTTTAGAATTAAAATGTTCTTTATTCAGTTCTTCCATTGGATGAGTATTTCACTTTAAAGCGTATGATATTCATGACATAAAATTAAGAGGCACAAAAATGTATGAGAGAAAAGGACTCTCCAAGAGAGTCTTCCCAAATAAAAGACTCTGTCCAGATATTTTCTAAAACATGTCATTGTTTGCAGAGTTGCTAGTTGGGCACATCACTGAGCATCTTTTTTTTTCTTCCATCAGCTATAATGTTTGATTAAGATTATTATTTAAAGCAGGAAGGAACCTAAGATTCTCTATCATTATGGTCAAAACTTTTCAACTTTAATTTCTCCTTAATAAAATGTCTGATCTCAGACCACAAAAGCAAAGAAACAAACGACAAAAAACCCAGAGATAGGGGCTTCCCTGGTGGCGCAGTGGTTGGGAGTCCGCCTGCCAATGTGGGGGATGCAGGTTCATGCCCCGGTCCGGGAAGATCTCACAGGCCGCGGAGCGGCTGGGCCCATGAGCCATGGCCGCTGAGCCTGCACGTCCGGAGCCTGTGCTCCGCAATGGGAAAGGCCACGACAGTGAGAGGCCCGCGTACCACAAAAAAAAAAAAAAAAAAAAAACCCACAGATAATGGCAGGAATGGAATCCCCGGTGCAGTGTGAACATTATGCTAGAACCAGAGCAGTCCCTCTCAAACTGTGGTCCCCAGACCAGCATCAGCAGCATCAGCTGGGAATGTGTTAGAAGTGCACATTCTCAGTTCATTCATGACCGGGGGATGGGGGGAGAGAGGGGAGACCTATATTTTAACTACGGGGGCGTGGGATTCTAATGCAGGCCGAAGTCTGAGACCCAGGAGGACATAGAGGATGTCTGCTAATAATCCAGCCCTCCCTGCCTCCCCCTTCAGTCAGCAGATCTTTTGGGAGGCCTCCCATAGGCCAAGTGCTCCGTTAGATGCTGGAGGCGCAGGGGCACAGCCTTCCCGCTCCCTCCACCCCTGCCCCAAGACGCAGAGTGAACAGACAGAGGTGAGCACAGGCGCCAAGAGGGCGACGTTAACCAGCTCTGTTGTTGCAACTGCTAGATTCCTGGCTCCTTGGCTTTGATGCTCGATGACCTTGGGCATGTTGTTACCTCCTTCTCTCTGGGGATAATAATAGTCAACAGGTTATGTAGCTGTGGTGAGACTTCTGTGAATTAGTGCAGATGGGGCACTTAGCACCGGGCCTGGCACACAGGAAGAGAGTCTCGTTCCTTTCAGGGTGCAGAGGGAGAGCATGGGCAGGATGTGGGCCAATCTCACCAGGCCAGGAAAAGCTTCTGGGGAGAGGGCCCCTTGGAAGTTGGTCTGGGAACAGGGGTCATTCTGTGCAAAGCTGGGGTGGCGGCTGGCACCAGGTGGCCCTGAGGCTCCTGCTGGTTCCAGGTGACTCGGGTTCTGAGGGTTTGGGGGGCATCTCCAGCAGATGGAGCCTGGGGGCCCAGCAGCCCTATCTGGCTATCATTTTGCCCTCGTCTGCCATCCTGCCCAGCTCCCGTTCTGGACTGTTTTAAACATCAGCATCGCCTTCTGCAGCTCCTGGACTTTGTGGCAGTCGAATCCACCAGCCAGCAAATGTAAGCCTTCTCCCCTTCTGGCTTCCCCTCCTTGAGAAATGTGGTCGAGCAGAGGACTTCATCATGCACCAGCCTCAGCACCTGCCTCTCAGCCATCCTGTCTGGAGTTTCCCTCAGAGCCTTTTCTCACTAGCCTCTCCCACTTTTGCATCGATTTGCAGAAACACAGGAATGTTGGTTGTGCAAGTCGGCTGATTCAAGCTCCCAGCCCAGGACCCTGAAGTTGTCTGCAGCAAAGTCTGTATGGTTTTTTTTTCCAAAATAATTGTTTTCCACTTTGTTTTTATTATTAATTTAGAAAGCCCAGCACAAACCCCAGCACGGCGCCGCCTCTGTGGGTCTATCCCCCTCTCCATCGGGAACCTGGGCCTCCCGTCCTCCTCCTCTCCCTTTATTTCAGGGCCCCCCCCTTCCTCCCCAGCTCCACCATTGTCACTGCCAATTAGTGCATTGTTAGGACACACAATGGCGTTACTGTAGCCAGTGGAATGGGAGGCCTTTGTGCTTCTCCAGCCGGCCATGGGGGCAGTCAAGTTTCATTTAGAGACTTAAAACACAACACCAGAAGAAAAATGAAAAAACAGAGAAAGAAAAAGAAGCAGAAAAAAATAAAAAGAAGACAAGAAAGGAAAAAAAGAAGGTAAAGATGAGGATGACGGAAAAGAAGGCAGGCGGCAAGCAAAGGTTGAAAAGGAGAAGAAAAAAAAATCTGCCATTCAGGAGTCAGCCCGAACTCATGAAAAGACCCAAGTGCTCCCTACACACTGAAGCCCCCCTCAGAACACAAAAAGGGACTCCGGCTTAACAGTAATTAGTGCTCTGACTGTGCTTGGAACACTGTGTGTCTTTAGAGGATTTTCCCAACTTTTCTGGGTTTTTTTTTTTCCAGTCTTCACAAATCAAAGTGGGAGGAGAAAGGTGCAGCCGGGGGAGGGAAGGGGCCTGGAGCCAAGCTGGCCCCCAGCAGTTCTGGGGCGGGTGGGGGGAATCAGCCTTTCTCTTTGACAGGTAAATTGGTTTTATTCTCTAAAGCTTGTAACTAATTACAGAGGGTATTTTTCTGGAAGAACATGACATATGGGTGTGTTTTAGAGTCACTGTTTTATTTGTTTCAAGTACCCTTCGAGCAGCCTGGCCCTTTTTGCGGCCCGGAAGATGCCCCCAGAGGCCCAGCCCTTTCATCCAGAGCCTACGGGTTGTGGACTTTTTCTGTCAGCCAGACTTTGGTGTCCAGGAGAGCTTTTTCCCGCTTGTAAAATTAATATCCCAGTTTAAACGTGGGACCAGCCTGGAAAAGCAGCTTTGGCTTCTGAGCTGGTCTTCATTTGGAGCATTCATCAGATGGCTCTCGGGCTGGAAACACAGCTCCCCGGGTTTTCACTCCTCTCCACCACACTGATCCCCCCCAGATCGATGTGTTCCCGGCTTGTTAGAGCTCCAGGTACAAGGGATGCTCTCTGAGCCCAGAAGCCACCCTGCAGTTAGGCTGGTCTCTCTCTCCTCCCCCCTGCCTCACCACACCCTCCAATTTCTAGAAAGTGCCAAGACTCACCATGTCAGACTTGCCACCGAACAAGGATATTCCTGTGTTGTTGTTCTTAAAATTTTTCTTGGAAACACCCAGCCCAATGCAGCCAGTTCATAACTTGTGCCAACTTCACGCTGCTACTTGGGGTTTATATTTCCCTTCAAATGCATTAAATATGCCTCCCTCTTCCCTCTCTCTGAGTCAGACCAGACTCCCAGTTTTTGGTTGTTTGCTTTTTTACAAATAAGCTAATTGACGGAGACATCCATTCCATGCAAGGTTTACATAAAATCACCCTCACCTTAGAAACAATTTACCCAGACTCTACCCAGGACCGGCTCACTGCTGTGCCTCCTCTGTTTTGTTTTTCCACCTGTCAACTAGAAGCGAAGGAAACTGGGGGCTGTTCCCAGGTGTTTGCTGAGACGGGAGGGATGGGGGTAGGCACCCAGCAGTGTGAAGATCAGAGTTCTAATCCACATCCTGCCAATAACCGCTGGGTGTTCATGTGCAAAAGCGGGGCCCCTGTGCTCACCTTCAGGCATTGTCATGAGGATGAGAAGAGACAGCCCATGAAAAGGGAGGAGCCCTGGCACACACCGCCTGGCACTGAATACACACCGGCTTCCTTCCATGTTGTCTGCGGTCAGGAGGCCGCTGAAGGGGTTCAGTTTTCATTCCCTCCCTGCTGTGCTGTGGGATTGTGCCCGCACTGGTGGATGCCTTGTTACACACTGGCTCCCTCCGCCCCACCTCCACCCCCCAAAAAAGAACGTGTCCTGATTCCATCAGGAAATAAAGAGTGAAACCCTCTGATAATGGCCCCTGGAATGTCACAAACACCCAAGTCAGGAAATGCAAATCCAAGGGAGGCGGTATTGAAACAATGCTGATTGAGCTTCTGCTAAAGGCTGGGTTTCTGGGACTGGTGTAGAGAGGCGGGATGGATTTGGTTCTCCCCAGAGTTGGGTTAAGGCAACGTCTGCCTCATGTGGCAAACAGGGAAGGGTCCCGAAAGGGTTCTCGGTGAGGGACTTGGGGGGCAACATCAGTACCTCCCACTCTCCTCCACCCTCAGCCTTTTGCTCTGGGAGGGGTCATGGGAACCCAAAGACTCCAGAACCTGCAAAGAAGGCGGCACACGAGATCGCAGTGGAGGACAGCCCAGCCGTGGCCACAGCAAACAAGACTTCAAGCCTGAAGTCCTGCTATCAAGTTCACCGCCCACACATCTTTCGGAGTCCTGTCTCCTCTCTGTCCGCTGTCACTTCTCCCATCCTCCTCCCCTCTCTCCAGGCCATTTCAATCGCTTCTTAACCAGCCTTCCCTCCAAGCCCTTCAGTGCTAACCCCCACATGGTCTTTGTCAAATGCAAGCCTGATCTTGCCTCAGCCCCACTTAAAAATCTCCTAAGATGGGCTTCCCTGGTGGCGCAGTGGTTGAGAGTCCGCCTGCCAATGCAGGGGACACAGGTTCGTGCCCCGGTCCGGGAAGATCCCACATGCCGCAGAGCGGCTGGGCCCGTGAGCCATGGCCGCTGAGCCTGCGCGTCCGTAGCCTGTGCTCCGCCACGGGAGAGCCCACGACAGTGAGAGGCCCGCGTCCCGCAAAAAAAAAAAAAAAAAAAAAAAAATCTCCTAAGCCTCTCAGTTGCCTTCAGGACACAGTCCAAACACCAAACCGACCCAGAAGCCCGTGATGGTGTGGTCCTGCCCTTCCCTTTAACCTCATCTCCTGCCATCAGATGGCCTTGTAGGCTCGTTAGCTGTGCTTTGCATGGGCCCATTACGGATTTAATGCTCAGCTGTTGCTGTCTTGAAATTCTGAAGAATTTTTTTAAGGAGGACCTCGCATTTTCATTTTGCACCAGGCCCCAAACTTGTGGCGACGGGTCCTACTTCTCTCCTTCATCCCACTTCACGTTCCCCTGCCAGCAAACTTCTTACAGTTCTCCAGTTTTGTGCAGTTCCTTCTATTTGGAACGTTCTCCCTGTCTATTTGACAAGTTTTTTGTCACCCATCAAACTTTGCTTGCATGTCCCCTTCTCTGAGAATTTTCCCGAATTCCGCTGTCCAAAGAAAATAACGCCTCTTTGCACTTGTCCACTTTTCAGTTTATCGCAGCTTATTCTTATTTATTTCCTGCTTCAGCTTATAGGTTAGGAGCACCAAGATGACAGAAATGGTGTCGTGCACAAGGACCAGGATTTCTAATGCTCCTTTGAGTGACATTGAATCAAGTGTTATATTTAAGAAATTTTTATTGAAAGAATCATTAAGCTTTCACTCCAATGACCACACCTCTGCTCTGCGTGCACGTTTACTGCGACTCTGTATCCGCACTTAGCCTCACTTGGGTCCCTCAGGGCCACAGTGCAGGTCACCACTGTCTGGGACCAGTAGAGTGGCCTCTGTTAAGTGGTGTGCCTTAGAGTGTTGCTGTCCAATAGAACTTTCTACAATGACAGAAATGTCCAGTACAGAAGCCACTGAGCATGTGTAACCTCATAGCTAATGCAACTGAGAGACTGAATGTTGAATTTTATTTCCCTTTAACTCATTTAAATGTTCACAGCCACAATGGAGCTCCCACATTGGACGGTGCAACACTCCATGATGTTACTGATCCTTGCCACAGACCAGGGAGCAAGTCTGTTCACAAACCTTGCTGCTTCAGAAAGACATCTGTGCAAATCACAAGCCTTGGAGCACCTCCTGAGGAGAAAGGTTTTCAATGACAGGGAAACCAGTCTTTTCTGGCTTCTTTGATTGAAACCAGCAACCCCTGTCCACACACATTCTGCTGACGACCACAATTTGGGGCTCCCTGGTGTAGACACACCTGGTTTTACCTGGGAAATGAGAACAAAGAGCCATCCACACCTGGGAGGGAAGTACCTGTTGGAGTCAAGGGTTTCTATTTTGGATGCCAAGGGCAAGAAGACTAGTCTACATTCCTTTTCTCCAAAGCTGTCAAAGATTCCTATTCACACTAATTATGGCTCTTCACAGGGTCTTCAGGTTCTGGAGTGGAGGGTCATCCGGATGCTGGGTTGTAAAAGACTCTGAGTGAAGCAAAGAGAGAGGGAGAGGATTCCATTTCAAGGTGCATTGTTTCCTTCAGTGAGAACTTCTGTAACCAATACAGGTAACCGTAGATCACCTGGGGCCAATTTCAAAGATGAGAGCAGCCGGGTGAGTAGAACTCACAACCGATCTAGATGGCCGAGATTCAGGACGGCACAGGCAAATCACAGAAGAGTGAGCCCCTTGGCTTCTTTGTATTTAAAAATGATCCATAGAGCTTCCCTAGTGGCGCAGTGGCTAAGAATCTGCCTGCTAGTGCAGGGGACACGGATTCGAGCCCTGGTCCGGGAAGACCCCACATGCCGCAGAGCAGCAAAGCCTGTGTGCCACAACTACTGAGCCTGCGCTCTAGAGCCCGTGCTCGGCAACAAGAAACAACTGCACTGAGAAGCCCTTGCACAGCAACAAAGACCCAACACAGCCAAAAATAAATAAATAAAAATTTATTTTAAAAAAATGGATCCACAAACTTGCAGAAAAGAGGAAGCCCCTATAGGATTTGGGTCATAATTTCAAATGCTATTTTAAATTATTATCATCAAGGGGGCCAGGGGGATGGGCGAAATAGGTGAAGGGGATTAAGAGGTACAAACTACTAGTTACAAAATAAACGTCACAGGGCTATGATGTACAGCACAGGAAATAGTCAATAATATTGTAATAACTTTGTAATGTATAAAGATATTGAATCACTATGTTGTATACCTGAAACGAATATAATACTATAAATCAACTATACTTCAATTTTAAAAAAATATCATCCAAAGGACAGATGAACTTTCAGGCCTCCAAGTAAAATATGGGTCCATGGGCCTCCCTGGTGGCGCAGTGGTTGAGAGTCCGCCTGCCGATGCAGGGGATACGGGTTCGTGCCCCGGTCTGGGAGGATCCCATATGCCGCAGAGCGGCTGGGCCCGTGAGCCATGGCCGCTGAGCCTGCGCGTCCGGAGCCTGTGCTCCGCAACGGGAGAGGCCACAACAGTGAGAGGCACGCGTACCGCAAAAAAAATAATAATAATAAAAATAAAAAAAATATGGGTCCTTCCCCTCAACTTTACTGCCACCGCCTCCACCACCATGGCCTCTGGGTTCCCTAGGGGCACTCCCTATTTTCACAGGCCCTAGAATAGACGTTTCTAGAAAATTAGCTACACCTAAGAGTGGGAAGTTAGGATGAGAATGGGGAGAATGATAGCTGATACTGTGGGACTTTTCTTCTTAAAGTTCTGCTGATTGCACTTAAAAACGGATATATCGTGTTCTTCCCAGAAATACAAAATTCAGTTTGAAGAGTCCGTCCACATCTTTCTTCTCCTGAGGACAGTTGTTCATACTAATTATTTTCAGCTGACTCTAAGGTTACTGAGGCTCTGAAATGACCCACTAAAAATATACTTTATCCGTCAATATTTGGCTCCAGGGCTCTATTTAAAGGGAGTTGTGTACAAAAAAACGTAACCCAGGCTTCTGACCCCCACTATTTGTCTGGTGTGACAAGGAACAAAGTTTAGAGAACACTACAAGAACAAATATAAGTCTGTATTAAGTTATGAGCTGCAAACTGCCAGTGTAGTCAGAGTTGGAAAAGGCAGAGATTTCTGCGGGCTACAGTCAAGAAGCAGCATCCCAGGAGGAGATAAGCAGAGTCATTCCCAAGAGATGACAAATTGGAGCCATCACGCTGGCCTTAGGAAGCTCCTCCAGCCCCGGGACCTGGCAGCACCTCAGGGAAGCAGTCCCAGGAGGAGGAGGGGCTCTACCAGTGAAGCTGTAAACATCTGAGGTTCAAGGACAATCGGTCAATCCAACCTGCCTCCCCACACCCTGGGACACAGCCCTGGGACTCCGAACAAAACCATGATTCCTTCCTGCTCCCCTTCTACACACATGCACAGGCAAAGCCACCCACTCCTGGCCATGGTTCCTGTTAGTAACCCTGATCCAGTGTTGGGGAACCGTGAACACAGAGTAGGATAACAGTCAAAAACTTTCAGTGCCTCCCACAGAAGGGATGGGGATGAATTCCCAACTCTGCTCTTTACCATGAGCTGTGTGACCTCCAGCAAGTGACTTAGTCATCCTCAGCCCTCCCCATCTGTCAAATGGGATGATAAAGTTTCCCTTGCAGGATTATGATGAAGACTAAGATTAAATAACAGATGTACAAATTATTGCATACACATTAAACCTATAATTACTAAAAAGAAAGAAAGGAAAGAAAGAAAGAAAAAAGAAAAAGAAAGGAAGGAAGGAAGGAAGGAAGAAAGAAAGGAAGGAAGAAAGGAAGGAAGGAAGGAAGGAAGAAAGAAAGAAAGAAAGAAAGAAAGAAAGAAAGAAAGAAAGAAAGAAAGAAAGAAAAAGAAAAAGAAAGAAAGAAAAGAAGCCTATAATTACTATTGACAATATCTTTCCTGGAGAAGAGGTAGGAAGACAGAGTTAAGAACCACTGTACCTTTTCTACTGTTTTTTCTAGTCTATGAGTTATTTTATCACTAACTATTCTCATTTTGACAAAACCCGTTGCAGTACAGTTTCCCTGGAGTGCTCTTCAAATAGCAGAAACTTGAATTATCTACTATTTTCAGAGCAATTTGGCTTAATTTTTTTTCCCTGAGACTGGTCAACCAGGTTAAACTTAGGGAAAACTGTGCTGTGAG
Source organism: Mesoplodon densirostris (assembly GCF_025265405.1). Taxonomy (NCBI): domain Eukaryota; kingdom Metazoa; phylum Chordata; class Mammalia; order Artiodactyla; family Ziphiidae; genus Mesoplodon; species Mesoplodon densirostris. The sequence goes on from NC_082668.1 coordinate 29,334,988, forward strand.
GTATCAGGAAGAATTTAGTTCAGTTTCTGGACTTGGCTGATCATAGTGCGTTCTAAAAAAGAAACACTAATGAAACCATGGGCTGTTCAAAAGTAATTTAGTCATTCAGTACATATTTATGGAACACCTACTATGAGGCAGGCCCTGTGCTGCATACAGATGGCTGCCTATCTGTGCACTTTTATTTTTATAATAATAAAAACTCACCAATAATTGTTCCTTAAATAATCAAAGAGATAAGGACAAGGTCTTGGATCTGGAATGATGTAGAAACTTATTTTTCAATGTGTATGACTTGCCATATATACAACAGATAAAAGAAAGATTATCCACATTATATAAGTATTGTCTAAAATCCCACTAAAATCATACCAGAGAATGGACAATTTACAGAAAAGGGAACTTAAATTGCCGGTAAACACATGAAATATACAGTGGAAGATTATGTAGTATTTAAAATGAATGAGTTAACATAAAAATCATCATATGATCCAGCAATTCCACTTCTGGGTATTTACCCCAAAGAATTTAAAACAGGGACTCAAACAAATCTGCACACCCGTATTCATGGCAGCATTATTACCAATAGCCAAAAGGTACAAACAACCCAAGTGTCTATCAACAGATGAACAGGTAAACAAAATACACAAACATGCAATGGGTTCTATATTCAGCCTTTAAAAAGAAGGAAATTCTATCACACGCTACAACTTGGATGAAGCTTGAAGACGCAATGCTAAGTGCAATAAGCCAGACACAAGAAGGCAAATATTGTATGATTCCACTTATATGAGGCACCTAGAGTAGTGAGATTCATAGAGACAGTAAGTAGAACAGTGGTTGCCAGGGGCTGAAGAGGAAGGAATGGGGAGATGGTGTTTCCTGGGTGCAGAGTTCAGTGGAAAATGAAAAAGTTCTGGAGATGGATGGTGGTAATGATTGTACAATGATTGTACACCAAAAAATGGTTAAAATGGTCAGTTTTATGTTACAGATATTTAAACACAGTTTTAAAAGCATTTCTAAACTTGGATTCCAAAATAACTATTTTTTAAAATTTTTAATTAGGCTTATAGGATATTCTTGCTTCCCCTCCCATCATTGAACTTCCTCCATGAGCCTTTATGATTAAAAATGCAAGAGGAAAAAAAAATGAACAAGTTCGACAAAGAAAGAGGTCTAAGATAAATCATTATGTGAAAAAGGATGACTGCACGTTTGATATATACAATATTTTCCAGGTATACTAAGGAAAAGAAACACATCTTATGTGTAAAAGGATAGAGAAATGTCTCCAAGGAAATACCCCATACTGGTCACAAACGTTACTTCTGAGGAAGAGAATGGGAGATAAATGAGAACTCCTGATTTATCTTTATTGTTGAATAATTTAAAATAGATCCCTAATTTCCCAGTAATGGGAAGGAAAGCTGGGGTCTCCTGCCCAGTGGGCTTGGCAAGTGAGGCCTCGGACTGCTACATCTGACTTTGATAACATCCTACAAAGTGAAAAACAGGCTACTGCATGCCAGGGGTATAAGGAGACCATTCTGATTGCAAATATCATGAACCATTGTCCATAAAAATAGAAGCATATCTGTGAAGTCACCAGTTTCAGTTTTCAGTGTGGAAAATATTCTCACCATGGTTCTACTTGGGTGGTAACAGCTCAGCTTTGAGCCAGAAATATAGGAATCTAAATACACATTTTATTGGTGTGAAGTAGGCAAACTTAACCTCTCCAAGCATCGGTGTCCTCATCTGTAAAATAGGTATAACAAAAATACAGATTTGGGGAGGGGGTGAGGATTATAAAGCATCTAGCATACACCAAGCACCCAATAAGTACCATTAATATAAAATAATGAAGTCTCATTTCTTTAAAAGGGTACTTCAAGTTAAGGCCTCTCAAAAAGCAAAGCCAAAGCTATTTCTCTCCCTTGCGCAGTAGCTGGCATTTAGAAGGCAATCAATAAATAGAACCCAGGGCCCTACCCACTGGATCCTTGGTTCTCAAACCTCAGTGGGCATACAAATGATCTGAGGAGCTTGTCAAAAATATAGATTCCCAGGGGAATTCCCTGGCGGACTAGTGGTTAGGACTCCATGTTTTCACTGCCGAAGGCGTGAGTTCAATCCCTGGTCCGGGGAACTAAGATCCCGCAAGCCATGTGACCAAAATAAATACAGATTTCCAGAGTCCATACTCAGAAACTGTGATCCAGTTGGGTTGGAGCACGACCCCAGAATCTGCATTTTACCTTCGGTGATATATAAAGCGAAGTTAAGAAACCCTGCTCCAGGGCTTCCCTAGTGGCGCAGTGGTTGAGAGCCTGCCTGCCGATGCAGGGGACACGGGTTTGTGCCCCGGTCCGGGAAGATCCCACAGGTCGCGGAGCAGCTGGGCCCGTGAGCCATGGCCGTTGAGCCTGCGCGTCCAGAGCCTGTGCTCCGCAACAGCAGAGGCCACAACAGCGTGAGGCCCACATACCGCAAAAAAAAATAAAAATAAAAAAAAATAATAATAAAAGAAACCCTGCTCCAGGAGTAATATTTGAAAAAGGTGAGGCAGAATTCCCCACCAAAATGTCCTTTTCTCTACTCTGTCTTCCCCTCCTTTCTCTACAAGAAAATGATGACTCCTTTTCTTCTCCCTTCTCCAGAGTTTTGGGAAGTACAGTTTCCAGAAAGGATGGCCTTGCTATTTCTTGACAAAGACTCAACAGGACAGTTTTTCAAAGAAAAGGGAGGGGAGGTAAGAGAAGTGGAGAAGGAAGGAAGGAAAAACAGACAGCTTCTTGGAGGTGGGGTGGAGGAGGTAGCAGAGAACTTCCAAGCTTTTGATATTTAAACCGAAAAGACTAAAAATCCTTAAATGTCCCATCTGATGGGCAGACAGACCTTTTCCATCCTCCTGGACAAAATCCAGAGTTCTCCATTTGGGAGAAATAGCGGAAATGAGAGATAGAGAAAAAAAAAAAAAAACAGGCTGGAGGAAGGGGGGCCTGATGGGGAGGGAGGGAAACTGATGTCCTGCGGTCGTAGCAACATAACTATGAGTTCAGGCCAAGGCAAAGGGTCTCCTTTTCAGTACCTTTTAAACAAAAATAAATAAATAAAAATTAAAACTCACCTAATGCTTTTTTTTTTTGGTCTCCCGCCGCTCTGCAAACACCAACTAATGAATTCATCTGCCCAGGACAGCCCCTCCAGAGGGAGGTAAACAGTTACAGGCCCTTAGGCCCCATCGGCTAAGTAAACCAGAACTACAATGGGCTAGAAGTTAAGCAGCTTGTGTGAAGAGAGGCTGCATAAAGTTAATTAATCGTGTCACGGCTGTAGCTGATAAAGCAGGTCTAGTGGGTGGCTATATTTCACAGTCACACAGCTTTAGGTGAAAGTTGAAAATTAAAACAGCTGCTTCTCCAGGAGATTTGAGGTTCCAGAGTCAAACCCTATTAACACTAGGGCTTCAAATGAAGGGGCGGGTTGATTAGAGGAGCACGAGGACTGGGGTGGGGGGTTGGAGAGAAGAAGAAGAGGGCTTGTTAAAGTCAGTCACTAAGGCAGCCATGAACCTGCAGTTTTAATTCAGAAGACAAGAAAGACACGTGAAGCAGTGCAAGGCCTGTGAACAACATCTAAAAGAATCCCTTTGTCTCATTCTACATCCAGAAGCTGTGCAGCTCTGACCCCTCCCCCGCCATACCTCCCCTCCCTCCATCTTTTTTTTTTTTGTTTTTTGGCGGTACGCGGGCCTCTCACTGTTGCGGCCTCTCCCGTTGCGGAGCACAGGCTCCGGACGCGCAGGCTCAGCGGCCATGGCTCACGGGCCCAGCCGCTCCGCGGCATGTGGGATCTTCCTGGACCGGGACACAAACCTGTGTCCCCTGCATCGGCAGGCGGACTCTCAACCACTGCGCCACCGGGGAAGCCCCTGCTTAATCATTTTTAAAACCTTTTTATTACAGGAGACTTCAAGCGTACGTATGACCCCCGGGCTCCACTTCAACCTCAACGATTACGAACTCGGGGTGAATCTTGTTTCATGGAAACCAGTGGTTCTCAGACTTGAGTGGGCATCAGAATCACCTGGGGGGCTTGTTAAACCACAGATTGCTGGGCCCTCCCAGTAATCTAGTTTAGTAGATCTGGGGTGGGATCTGAGAATTTGCATTTTCAAGTTCCCAGGTGTTGCCGATGCTGCTTGTCAGGAAGCACACCTGGAGAACCACTGACTTTCTCCTTCAGTATTATTATGAAGGCCAGTCCTAGGACAGCATATCATTTCATCGGAAATATTCAGTGCTCTAAAAGATAATGCCATTCTCACACCTAAAAAATAATGGTAACTCATTAATATCATTAAATATCTAGTAAGAGCTCAAATACCCCATAAATATCCTAGTTTTTTTTTTTTTTACAATTTGTTTATTTTAATCAGAGTCCAAATAAGGTATACATATTGTGACTGTATGATAGGTCTTTAAGTCTCTTTTAATCTTTAACCATTAACATTTCTTGAACTCTTTTATTCCTTGCAGTTAACTTGTTGAGGGACCTCTATTATTTTTTAAGAGGTAGAACATGGTGGTAACCTCTCTGGAGTCTTGGCTCCATCACAAGCCTTGTGACCTTGGCCAAGTTAGTCAACCTCTGTCAGCAGAGAGGTGATGGTAAATGTTTAACAACCAGTCTGGGGTGGGGCGGGGGAAGGGTACAAGCCCTAATTTGTACATTTGCCAATTTCTGTGGTGTAAATGCCCCCACCATGGCCGATTCAAGCCACCAACGTGATGTCACAAAATGGAGAGCTGGGAAGAGAAGTGTGCACTAGCGCATTATTACACAATATTTCCACCACGCAGGTAAAACATACACCATCTCCAGAGCACAGATGCTATTGAAAAGTAACAAAATAGTTAGGAAGTGATGAATTTTGAGTATTTATTACCTTTGTTTTTAATGTAATTTATTTAATTATATGCTTATGTATTTAATTTTTAATAATAGTTGTGTTTAACCACTAGCTTGCCGAATTCCTGAAAGTTTACCAGTCAGCACTGGCTCCTGCACACAGCTGTCTCTAAGTCTCGTCTTTCTTACCTGGGAAATGGGAGATGTAACAGCAGTAATGCTTAGTGGTGAGGATGGAAGGAGATGGTGCCCTTGAGCACACAGTAGAGATTCAGTGCATGTACCTGGTCAGGTGGACATCAAATAGAGAGTTACTTGCTCCCCCTGGCTGGGCAGGGAAAGCAGCGATGTGGGGCTTGTATCAGATCACTAGATACAGGGGAACCGTTTTCAGAATTCCAGGGGAAGCAGCAGCCAGAAGGGTGGGAGCTTGGTCACCTAGGCCCAGGAATTGGCCCTTGGGCCTGCCTTGATCACCACACAAATTCCAACTGCCCAGAAGAAATGCACTTTCGGTGAGGTGATTCAGGCCTGCTCCACCCCTCCACTTTACACAGAGGCCACTTAAACTGTTTGCTAAAATCAAGACCCTTCTTTTGAGGTAGATCAGGTTACCCAGCAAGGTGATTATTGCTTCTAATGGTCTGCAAACAGGTTCTCAACGGTTAACACTTCCATCCTCTGGGGACACTGGGCCGAGCCGCCCTGGGCAGAAGCAAACACAAGCACCAGGGGCTCAGGGGTTGAGAGATGCTAAAAGAATAAGGCTGGACATAGGAGGGCCCATTGCTAGCCAACAAATTGAAGCTCAACTCCAAGATGAGTGCTTAGTGCCTCCATAGTTCCCCAGACAGCCTGTGGCCCCCTCCTGGAGGTCTCAGATCCCTAGGAGGCCCTGAGTTTAAGCCAGGGGCTAGAGAATTCATAGGCAGACCAATCATTGTCCACAGAATAAGTAAATAAAAGAGGCAGGAGGGAGTGGCACTAAATCTTTCACGCCTGTCAGACTTTGAGTTTTCAGGCCACCACTTCCCATCAGTGTGAGCTTGGACAAGTTATTGAACCTCTCTGAGCCTCCATTTCCTCATCTATACAATGGGGATAACAACGGTTTCCACTCTGTAGAGTTGTGGGGTGAATGAAAGATAACATGCGTAGAGCATTTAGCCAAATACCCGGCATATAATAAGTACACAAGAAATAGTAGCTGCTAGGGACTTCCCTGGTGGTCCAGCGGTTAAGGCTCCATGCTTCCACTGCAGGGGGCACAAGTTCAATCCCTCGTTGGGATCCCACATGCCGCAAGGTGCGGCCAAAATAAAAATAGTAGCTGCTATTATTATTTTAACGCTTGTAGATTCTGTCATAGTTAGTAAGATGCAAATCAATTTAAAGACATTACATTTAAGTTGGAACTTCCCTGGTGGCACAGTGGTTAAGAATCTGCCTGCCAATGCAGGGGACACAGGTTCGATCCCTGGTCTGGGAAGATCCCATATGCGGCGGAGCAACTAAGCCCGTGTGCCCCAACTATTGAGCTTGCGCTCCAGAACCCGCGAGCCACAACTACTGAAGCCCACGAGCCACAACTACTGAAGCCCATGCATCTAGATCCCGTGCTCCGCAATGAGAAGCCACTGCAATGAGAAGCCCGTGCACCGCGACGAAGAGTAGCCCCCGCTCGCCGCAACTAGAGAAAAAGCCCACGTGCAGCAATGAAGACCCAACACAGCCATAAATAAATAAGTAAATAAATAAACAAAATAAAGACATTACATTTAATTAAAAGCGGCTTTTCCTTTCCATGTACTTTCTCATTCAATAGATACTAAATGTGTCATAGGGAATGTCTTTGGGGTGTTTAGACTTGGTCCTCATTCCTGGGGAACCACTGATCTAGCCTCTGGGAGAGCAGTGCCTTCTCCATGCACCTCAAGAGGTCTCAAGCCCATACAAGGTGACAGTGTTTTACACAGCTGAAATGGAAAAAAAAAAAATGCAATAGGGGTCAAACAGCATGACCTTAGATGTGGAGAAGAGAGAGTCTGGGATGAGGTAGAATGGGAAGATGTACCTTCCTTAAGAGAAAAACTAACTACAGTGTGTATTTAGAAAAATATGATGTCATCAGAGCATCCTTTTACCCCTTAGTGGTGTCCACGAACTCTTTCTAAGCACTCTAACATGGAAAAACAATTAATATTTAACATGAAAACAGGAAATTGTTGACTCAGAAATGGCCATCTCTATCTGGGTGTTTAAGGCACAAAAAGCCTTCCTTTGGCTCTGTGCATTGTCGTGAAGCAGGGTACAACCCCATGGACAGCGTGAACCCATTTATGTGGAAGTGTATGCCTAGAAAGAGTCTCTGGAAAGTGACTGCATGAAATAGCGAACAGCAGCTAGCTCAGAGGTGCAAAATTTGAATGTTAAGAAAATAATAATTTTTGCTTACTTCATTACTTCAGTATAAAGTTTTGCACCAATCATGGACAACATGTTTTTTTCTATTTTTTTAAATTTAGATATAACAATATTAACATGCACAGATACACAGACTGATCAGTTTTTAAAAATGCATATACCCACATAATCCACACCCCCTTCAAGATACAGAACATCTTCATCACCCCAGAAAGTTCCCTCCCGTCCCGTCCCAGTTAATCCTCTTGTCCTCCTATACCCCTTATATCCCCCCATTCTTCCAGCCCCTGCAAGCAAACACTGTTTGCACTTCACATAAGCAGAACCATACAGTATGTACTCTTGTGTCTGGCTTCTTTCTTTTTATTTTAGAAGAAAAGTATTTTTTTTAATTAATTTATTTTTTGGCTGCATTGGGTCATCGTTGCTGCGCACGGGCTTTCTCTAGTTGTGGAGAGCGGGAGCCACTCTTCATTGCGGTGTGTTGGCTTCTCATTGTGGTGGCTTCGCCTGTTGTGGAGTATGGGCTCTAGACACGCGGGCTTCAGTAGCTGTGGCATGCGGGCTCAGGAGCTGTGGCTCGCGGGCTCTAGAGTGCAGGCTCAGTAGTTGTGGCACACAGGGTTAGTCGCTCCGCAGGATGTGGGATCTTCCCGGACCAGGGCTTGAACCCGTGTCGCCTGCATTGGCAGGCGGATTCTTAACCACTGCACCACCAGGGAAGTCCACGTGTCTGGCTTCTTTCACTCATCATAATGTCTGAGAAATTCATCTGTGTGGTCACAGTTATCAGTAATTTATTCCTATTTATTGGTGAGTAATATTCCATGGCATAAACCCCACTTTATGTAGCCATCTGTCAATGGACACCTGGGTTGTTTCCAGTTTTTGATTATTATGAATAAAGGCACAAAAAATATTCACATCCAAGCCTTTTTGAGGGCATATGTTTTCTGTCTCTTAGGCAAATACCTAGGAGTGGAATTGCTGGATTAAAGTTGACTGCTTTATGCATTCCTCCTCAGGGACTCATAGGCCACTGCCAGGATGAAATGGAGGCAAAGAGAGTTGGGGGGAAAATGTAAATCTGAAACGAGGAGGATGTGGCATTTTAAGGCAGAAGATACCATAGATGGTGATTTGGGAGACCTCAGCCTCAAACTGGCTCTTTGTCTTTGGGCAAATCAATTACTCAGGGGGAATTCCCTGGTGGTCCAGTGGTTAGGACTCCACACTTCCACTGCAGGGGTCACAGGTTTGATCCCTGGTTGGGGAACTAAGATCCCGCCTGCCACGCAGCGCGGCCAAAAATAAACAAATAATTAATTACTCAGGTTTCCAACTTTCTCATCTGGAAAAGAGGAGCAGTAATGCTAGAGATGGAAGGTAGGAGCAGACATTTTCAGGTAGACATACCAAGAATGTGGGGAGGGGTCATTATCAGACCTCTTCCCTCTGAGGTGGGAAAACATGGTCAGCGTCTCCAACACTGAGCATAAGTGAGGAACAGACGCTGTTCATCGTGGCTTTCTGGATGTGGCCAGGGAAGAAATGAATGAGTGATGAATCCAGCTCTGTGGGGTCTCCAGCCCACAGCCTGCCAGAGCCAATTTCCTATCTTCTGCACCTCTTTTTCCTTCCTCGGCAACCCAGCAGAACAGGGGATCCAAGCCCAGATTTCACATGCGAATATCTAAATTCTCCAGGGGATGAGAGCTTGGTGCTGATTGGAGTGGGGCGTGCTGTGTGGATGATCGAGGAAGGCGCAGGGATGCCCTTTAGTGCTTGTTGAGGAGAGCACTGCCAGTGAGACTTCAGCCCTGGACCCCAGGCAGGCAGCACAGCAGAAGCTGTGAGAGGACCCCTGGTGGGTCATTGATCACTATCTCCCAGGTCCTGTAGTTACTCCTGCACATGTTTGGTCTTCCCTGCTGCACTATGATCTCCTAGAGGTCCGGAGAGCTGTGTTTGCCTTTCATATCTCATCAAGTTCCCTGGAAATAGTGAGGGTCCACTGTCTATTGAATAAATGAAAGAACCATCCTTTTGCTGAGGCAACATTTTTAAAGCCATGCAGGATGGCTGCCCTGCCCAGGTGAGCTAATGCTGGGATCATTATTTCCCGAGGGTTAGATTTTCCTACCATCCATTCCAATATAAGTCTCAAAGTTCTAAGTCCCTTCCATGAAAATTTCCCCTTTGTTTATAGGCAGGAATATTTTCCCTCTGTGTTCCTGCCTCTGGCAAGATCTTAAACATCATCAGGGCAGAAAAGTACACACTCAAATTAGAACTTTGGGCAGGAGGGTGGGGAAAATGGAGGAAGATGTGAGCGTTAGGATTTTACAGATTTACCCACCTGGCCAGTGGTATGTCTGTGGCTCTGATCACGGTAATTTCTCCTGGATCTATTAGCTCTTATTTTGTCAAAATGACTTGCTCTCGCTTTTCTTTCCTCGCTCCTGAAGGCACGGCCTTGGGAGGGAGCCGGTTTGGCAGCTGTGAGAAACGCCGGAGCGGGAGGGAAGGCAAAGGCCTGATGGTAACGCCGGCCGCAGCTCCTGCATGAATGCTGAGGCCCTCTGATTACAGTCCCCAAGGAGCAATGACACCATGGACTTAGATTTTGTTTCAAAAAAAGAAAAAATCAGCCTAGCCTGAAAAGTAATCTCAGGTTCTTTGGATTGCAGTCCTGGCCAGCGCTAACCGGGGCAGCCTGGACAAGCCACTTCACGTCCAGGCGCCGCAGGGAGCTTTCCTTCAGAAACCCGAGGGGAGCAGCAAGATAACACAGATGGGGAAGTTTGTCCTCAGAAATCACAATGAGAGGTGCTGAGGACTGAGGTTTAGGGCCGCAGAGAAAAGCAGCTCGTAGAACCCTGCACTCAGCTACTTCCTGTCTCTTCCCATCTTGTCTCTCACCAGCCTTCTTGTTCCCCAGCCAACTAGAACAGCCCCCTGGCCACACACACACACACACACACACACACGCACGCACGCACGCACGCACACACACTCACACGCAGTGATTTCCCACTGGGCTCCAGGTGCACCTGGTCTGGAATGCTCTTCCCTCACCCTTGCAGGGTTGAAGACTTCCCAGCCAAGCCCTGGAGCTCCAGAATGAACAGGGTGTAGACAGGCCTGCGGTGGAAGGCCAGCCCCACTCACTACTGGGCCTATGTGATTTGGGCGAGTTACTTAATCTTACTTTCCCTGTTTGTGAATGGAGCCAGTATTACCTTCCTTTAAGGGGTATTGTGAGGGCTAAATTAGAGAGTATATATTTAGCATACTGCCAGCACATAATAGGCGCTCAAATAAATATTTAAGTGAATAACCGTACAGAATGATCCATGGGTGTTTGGGGAGCCATGAAGTCTTGGATAGGAAGAGGATCTGAGATCATGAGCTCTGTGAACTTAGGGAAACCCATCTGTCTTATTTACCTGACACGGTGCCTGGCATATAGTTGGCACTTGATTGGTGCTCGTCCAATGAGTTATTATATAGGGAAAGCCGTGGAGGGCAAACTAAAAAATCTGGGGATTACTTTGTGTTTTTACTTAACTAACATTTGTTAAGTGCTGACTATATGCCAGGCAGCTTCTGGGGGGAAAAGAAGCCAGGCTCTGCCCAGAAAAGCCAGGGCTTAGGATCCAGTTGGTGGCAGGGGCAGGGATGAGCGTTGGATGAACTGGAGAAGAAGGATGAGGGAGGCTGGGGGATGGGAGGCTGGCCTGCCAGGGCCCAGCAGGGCTGTGAGTGTGCCAGAGGCGCTGGTGTGGGAGATAAGCAGGGGAGAACACTTAGCAGGTGAGGGGACAGGCAGGACCTAGGGTGAAGTCAAATTTTCTTTTTTTTTTTTGCGGTACGCGGGCCTCTCACTGTTGTGGCCTCTCCCGATGCGGAGCACAGGCTCCGGACGCGCAGGCTCAGCGGCCATGGCTCACGGGCCCAGCCGCTCCGCGGCATGTGGGATCTTCCCGGACCGGGGCACGAACCCGCGTCCCCTGCATCGGCAGGAGGACGCTCAACCACTGCGCCACCAGGGAAGCCTCTCCCCCTGAAGGTTTTGTTTGTTTGTTTGTTTGCGGTACGCGGGCCTCCCACTGCTGTGGCCTCTCCCGTTGCGGAGCACAGGCTCCGGACGCGCAGGCTCAGCGGCCATGGCTCACGGGCCCAGCCGCTCCGCGGCATGTGGGATCTTCCCGCACCGGGGCAAGAACCCGCGTCCCCTGCATCGGCAGGTGGACTCTCAACCACTGCGCCACCAGGGAAGCCCAAAGTCAAATTTTTGTAGTCAGATTTTCTCTCCCTGAACTTGGCCATGGGAAAGTGGGACCTCATTTGCCCCATAGTGACAGATTGCTTGACCTCGGGGGAGGAAGCCTCCTCTCCTCCCAGAAAGGCAGCAGGTTTGGTGTCAGAGACTCCCACGGACCCGGAATTCCAGAAGCTTATCTGAACCTGGAAAGCAGGGGCCTTCCCATTGCCCCTGGGAGAAGGCAGCAACCAACCCCACCTTAACTAGAAACTCTGTCCTGCCCACAGCAAATGTAGAGAACAATTTCCCAGCATAACACAAAATGCCATAGTCTGAGACCCAAGGCCTGGAGACTTTCTGAGAGGGATAGGAGTTTGGGCTGAGTTCAGGAGGCGCTTAACTGGTTATTAAGCAAACACCTTTCACTATACTAACCCAGGGTGTTTCCATCTGTGCCTCCTTAATGTGCAAATAACTGTCCCCACTTTATTCCATATAATTTCTCCCCCTCTGTCTCTCTGTCTCTGTCTCTTTCTCTCTTTTCCTCTCTCTCTCTCTATCAATCGTGAGATTTGTATTTATCCATTCATTTAACAGTTAATTATCCATTGAGTGCCAACATGCTGGAGGTGAAAACAAGTTAGAATTCCGGCTCTCTAGCTTCGCAATAGTTATTAAAAAGTTAAATGTCGGGCTTCTCTGGTGGCGCAGTGGTTGGGAGTCCGCCTGCCGATGCAGGGGACACGGGTTCGTGCCCGGGTCTGGGAGGATCCCACGTGCCGCGGAGCGGCTGGGCCCGTGAGCCATGGCCGCTGAGCCTGCGCGTCCGGAGCCCGTGCTCCGCAGCGGGAGAGGCCACAGCAGGGAGAGGCCCGCGTATCGCAAAAAAAACCAAAAACAAAACAAAAACAAAAAAAACGTTAAATGTCATCACAGTCTTTGATTCAGCAGCTCAACTCCCAAGAATATATTTTAAAGATATATACCCACAGGTGTCAACACTTATATGTAAAAAGATAATCCCTGAACCGTTTGAAATAACAATTGAACATTAGGAACAATGCAAACATCCACCAGTAGGGAACTGATAAAATAGATTGTGAAAAATCTAAACAATGAAATATAGTAACTGTCAAAAAAAAAAAAAGATAAATTTTATGGATTGATAAGGAAAGATAGCCAAGAAAGATTATTCAGTAAAGAAGCATGTATATTATATACCTCTTTCATTTTTTAAAATTTGTGTAATTATATGTGTACAAAGTCTCTCTAGATTCTACAGCTGAGCTGTCCAACGTGGTAGCCAGTAGTCACATGTAGCTATTAAACACTTGAAATGTGGCTAATCTGAATTAACCTAGCAGTGCAAAATTCACAGCCAATTTCAGACTTATTACGAAAACAAGAATGGAAAATATTTCAATAATTATTTATTTCGATTACATGTTGAAATGATAACATTTGGATATATGGAATTAAATAAAACATAACATAATATTGAAACTGATTTTAGTTTTTAAAAAAACTGGATTTTTTTAGTGTATTTACAAGAAAACATAACATTACATATGTGGTTCACATTATACTTCTATTAGACATCAAGCACTATTTCTAGGTCAGGAGCCGGCAAACAATGGTCTCAGGGCCAAATTGGGCTGAAGCCTGTTTTCGCAAATCAAGCATTATTGGAACACAGCCATGCCCATTTGTTTAGGTGTTGTCTATGGCTACTTCCCTGCTATAAAGACAAAGGTGAGTAGTTGTAACAGAGACCATATGGCGGCAAAGCCAAAAATATTTGCTATCTGGCCCATAACAGAAAAGGGGTCTCAAAGTTGCCCCAACATTTATTTTACAGGAATTTATAGAAACCACAACCTACAGTGATTATCTTTAGGGGCTGAGATGAAAGCAGATTTTTAGATTTTTTTTTCTGGTATGAATGTATTATTTTTATCAGCAGAAGAGAAAAACAATTAAAATAACTTCAAAAACCTTCTTTCGAGGGGTGCACATTCTAGTAGGGGGTCAAACAAGTAAATAACTAGAGTCAAGGAAAACTACAAGGTCACTGTTAGATGTTGGAATGTCAAGTAGACAATGACAATAATAATCACCAGTGATTACTCAACACCTAGTAGGTGTTGGCCACCATGTGCAAAGTAAGGCTTTATATATCTTATTTCATTTTATCATAACATCCTCATTTTACAGTTGAGGAAACTGAAGGCTGGAGACATAAATAACTTGCTCAGTGAAACAAGTGCAAGCTGTTAACCACACTGGACTCTTCCGGGGAGCCAGCCTGGAGAAACGGTCTGGGTGACCTTTATTATCGCTCTCCCTGCCTCTATTTATTTCTCTAACTAACATTTTCATCTGTTTTCCTATTAATAGGCTTGAGCCTAAGGAAGGCAGTGTGGGTGTTCTTCTCTGGGATGTGCTAAATGCCTTTAAGAATCTCTTCATTATAAGCATTAACCTGCTGGTAAAATTCTGCAACTATTCAAAAGCAAAAAGTATCTTTCCCATTCCAAGCACCCTCCTTCCCCACATCCCCTGTGCCCTAGCTAGAGGGTGGCCTCCCAGACTTCATACTTAAAGCATATATAATGCTTTTAGCAGAAGCAGTGCATAATGATCCTGTCAGGAGACCTGCTTTTATCACTTAACACTAGAGCATGGACCCCTTTACATGATAGGGCTCATAATCTACTTAGTTTTTTTTTTTTTTTTAATAGTGGCATGTTATTTTCATAACCCCTTCTTAAATGTAAGCATCAGTTAAAGTTCTGGCTGAATACTAGAAAAATAACTTTTAAGAATCACTTTTACCCTGTAACCTCTGTTTTCAGGGAATGGATTTATGTTTATGATTTCTCCTTGGACACAGCAGCAGGCTGGGTACAGCTCTGGATGTGTTAGAAGACAGGCTCCACATCAGTTTTCAATCTGCAGCAGCAGCCTGCTGATGAAGAGATGCAATGGAACACAACTGTCTTTGGCTGTTGATGTACTTACACAATCGACAGTGTCATACACCTGTAAAACCCAACATAATCACTGTCACAGTAATTATGACTTGGCAGGGGAATGTCAAAGTCATGTCCAGGCAGGGTAGGATGAAGAGTAATGCCTTAGTGTCTGCCTCTCTTTTTCTACTTTTCCAGCCACTGAGCTAGCTTAGGCCCCTTCACCTTGTCCCTGGACTCCTATCCAAGTCTCCAGGAGTCTCCTAACCTCAGACCTCCTCTAGTACAATCCACTTGTCATACGGTGGCCAGATTACACTTCCCCAAACACTGCCCCTGGCCCAAATACCTGAACAAAATTCCAGATCTTTATCTTGGCATCCTGGTTCCTCCTCAGTGTTGCCCCAAGCTATTATTCTGATTTTAGCACTGAGTCGCTCTCTAAACCCATCTCCCCGTCTCCAGCCAAAGTGGTCCTCTTTGCCCCCAACTCACCTTGCTCATTCCAGACTCTGCCTCTGCTGAGTTTCTTGCCTGGCTCCCACAATCCTCTCGTTCTATCTAAATCCTTCCCTAACTCAAATGAAATTCTTCTGAAGACTCCTGATTCCCTCAAGCCCAAATGTTTCCCTTGTCCCAACATAAGGATGATTCCATGTTCATTCTCTGATCATGGGATGGTTTCAATTGTTATCTTTTATACATAAAGATCATGTACACCCCCCCAACTAGACTGTACTAGATGAAAGTACATATCATTTTATATCTTTCTCATATCATTTATATCTTCTATAGAACATATCCCAGCACCTTTCATATGATACATAGTAAAAGTCAGTACAGATCGATTAAGAGGAAACTCACTACCTCTGATCCAGTAAGTCAAGCTATGTGATCTTCTCTTCCTGGAATTTCAGAGACTCCGTCCGTCCTCTCCATGGACACTATGATACCATCATCACTTAGCAGGACAACTTGGAAATGTTCCACGTGAATACTTAAAGAGCCTTTTCCTTCCCCTCCTCCTTCTCCTCTTCTACCTTCCTCATCGTTGCATGCTAGTTTGTCCTAAGGGTGTACCATAATTTATTTAACCGTTTCCTATTGATAGTCATTTACATTATTTCCAACATTTTATTATGAATAAATGCTGCTCTGAATAATTTTGTAATCTGTGAATATTTCTGTAGAACAAGTTCCTAAAGTTAAAATTGTTAAAACAAATGCATGTTCATTTGTAGTTCTGAAATATATTTTCAAATTGCTCTCCTTGAGGGGATATAACAATTTACACTCCCACCTCTAAAGTTTGAGAGATAGTCATTGTATTTAATGTTTGCAAAATATTCTGTTGAACAGAAGACCCACACTTGATTAAGCCATGCCCTTATTTCTGTTTCTTTAAGCTCTGGCCCTATTCAATAGAGAGACCTACTTCCATAGCCCTAGAAATCAAGAACTTGATCCTTTGACTTATAAATCACACAGCTTCTCCACAAAACCACAACAACAACAGCAACAAAAAACCCCAAGCACCCAACTCTACTTTATATGCAGGGATGTCCTCCTAAAACAATATGTAAAAATAACATTTTTGTAAATAAAAGCAAAGAACTAACAAGAAAAGTCAGCATAATTCGGTAGAAACAATACAGATGTTAAGGTCAAAGGAGTAATTTTTCATCTTTCTAAGTTGTATGATCTTGGGCAAGCCACTTAATCTCTCTGAGCTATGATTTCCCCTCTGAAAAAGGACCTAGTATTACGTGTTTTGACATGAATGACAATGTGTGGGAAGTGCATCTAAGCTGAGCTGATATGCAGCTGAGGAATCACGTCATACTCACTGTTTCACTCCCTGTATCCAGAGCAGCTCCTGGGATGGAGCGTCTACTCAATATGCAGCGGATGAATGAAGCATATTTCCACTTGTGCGCAGGATAAGTGACCTGTCCAAGGTCAGGTAACAAACGACCAAGAAAATTTAAAGGTAGCCAAGGCAGGAGTCACACAGGTATATCTGACTGTTATCTCTCTAGCTGACCAAAGACTTCATAATTGTCCTCAGCTTTGCTTTATTCCAAGTGAAGAGCTGTCAGGCAGACATCTTCTTTAAGGTTTTTCACAGTCACTCGCCTCCCTTACTTATTCATGTATCCCATACTTTCAAGACAGTGTTTTTTCCTCTAGAGAAGTGAGACTTGACTTTATATCTGGGCTCCAACTCTACCTCTTAGCCTTAGATCAAACCTGTTCTTTAAAATCATCCAATTCCCAACTCCGTGCATCTGGCCCTTTCCTTTGGGTGTAATATCATATTTATACCTAAATAAAGTATTCTCTGACCTCTGTCCCACCTTCCCTATCCCTTTCTAAATTCCCCACCAATGAAGTTCTGGGACCCATATTAATTTTCCGATATTATCTCAAGCTTTCATGGTTTTGAGTCTGCAAGCCAGCTCTGTAATTTGATGGTAAGATCCAGAAAATTTAAAGTATCTGTCCAAGTTTACAGAGTGAATTGGGGGCCTGGGTGGACTTAAACTCAGGTCCTCAGGTTCCAGGTCCAGAGCTTGGTCAACAGCCTCTCCCTTATGCTCACTCCCCACAATTTTACATTTACGATGTGCTTTTGTTTCTAGTTGCTCAGGTAATCATCATAATAGTCTCAGAGGGCATGGCCTCATCACAATTGCTGGGGGGCAATCCACCTCAAAATTCAGAGACTTAAAACAAGAAGCACTTCCTACTCTAGCTCCTGTATCTGCAGTTCATGTGAAGGTTGGATAGGCAGACCTGCCCATCTTGACTGGGTTTGTTCCTGCATCTCTGGGTCGGCTAGGTGGCTCTGTTCTAGGCTGGGCTGGGCTGGGGCAGCTTCCTTGGGGCAACTCTGTCCCATGTATCTCTCATCCCCCTCCTGGGACCAGTGGGCCAGCCCAGGATGCTCTTCTCATGGAAATAGTAAAGATGCAAGAGACCACATCCAATGACACAAGCACGCTTTCAAGCCTCTCCTAACATCCTATTGACCAAAGCAGGTGTTACAGTCAGAATCAGTGGTTTGGAGAAGACACTCATCTCTTTATGGGAAGAACTACAAAGTCACACGGCAGAGGGTAGAGATATAGGGAGAGATGAAGGTTGGGGGCATTAATACAATCTACCAGCTCTCAAATATCAAGCCATCCTAGGTTAAGCTAATTTTTCTTCACACCTCCAAGCACAGGCCAATGCTCTAAAGCATGGTCTCTCCTTCTCATAGGTATCAGAGCACATGCATGTAGCAAGAATGGGTTCTGACGGCACTTCCTTTGCTGGTAACTTCAGCACAAGGCCACACTTTGGCCTGCTGCAGCAGGGTAAACAGAGAATGAGGGTGACAAGCCGGCACTGGCTCCAACCTCCTGGCTCTGTATCTAGCTGCGCCCACCCTAATGGCTTCTTAGAATGTGATTCACTGCTCTAGGAAGAGAAAAGTAATTGAGAGTGTAATTTAGATTGGGAAAATTGCTCTGAAAAAAAAATTAGAGAGCAACAGACCAAACACTCTGGCTTGAAGGGAGTTTTATACCAAAAATCCAGGGAAACTGAACAAAGCAGGAAAAGTGATGTGGCGAAATGGAAGGGTAGGTGGGCACCCTACGGAGGCAGAAGCGAGAGGTGGGGGAGAGATCTAAAACCAGGAAGAACAATGAACAATACAAAGAAAGTCTGAAATAATTACAGAGGAGAAATATGGAAAAGCAACAAGCCTCACAGTTTCTGAGATTTGTTTTGATTTCTGGAAGGGCTCAAGAAGGAAGACTTCCACATGTAATACCAAGTTTTTAAGGAAAACGTATCCAAGAGATTTCTTGCACACTCTACACTTTCCATTGCCAGAATAAATACACTAGGAAGCTGATCACCTACGACATGAAATCCAAACAAACTGAACAAACTCAGGGAAACCTGAGAAGACCCAATTTCCCACTCAGATAACTTTGTGCTGGGCCCGTGAGCCATGGCCGCTGAGCCTGCGCGTCCGGAGCCTGCGCGTCCGGAGCCTGTGCTCCGCAACAGGGGAGGCCACAACAGTGAGAGGCCCGCATACCGCAAAAAAAAAATAAAAATAAAAATAAATAAATAAATAAATAAATAAATAAATAAATAAATAAACTTTGTGATCATCAGTCTCTGTCTGGTTTAGATTAGAAGCTCACTATACAGAGACCTTTAATTATACAAATAACAATATTCACATGTGACTATGCTACGAATGTTAAATTAAATAATAATAGTAATGTCACTAGCCACAAAGTTGTACTGACTAAGGCCACACACGTGTGCATCTGTGGGTTAGAAGAATAGCTCAGTGCCCTTAGCTGCCCGATGAAAGCCTTACCTAGCCTCTCCCCCAGGAGTGTTTGGACTTTCTCTAATTTTCTCTCATTCAGCTTGTTAAACCATCCTAAATCGTTTTTTCTTGGCCCATTTCCTCACCTGGGAAAGAAGGAAATAAAAATACATGACCATCAAGGTCCACTTCAGCACACATAGGTAATGCTGTGATTTTTCTCCACCGCCATCCTAGCTCATCCCACTGTACACTGAAAGAATGAAATCAGTGTGGCATTAATCTTTGTCCAGGTATGTAATAGCAGAAGTCAGTTGACACACATATCTAAAATAAAAACCATGACTGACATAAAAAAATAATAATAATAAAATAAAATAAAAACCTCCATGGTGGTACAGCATGAAAAATCTCTTCAGATTAAGCTGTCCCAGTTACAAACTGTGTACCCTTGGGCAAGTTACCACATCTCTTTATGCCTAGCTTTCCTCATCTGCAAAATGGAAGAAGAAAACCTACTAGTATTGGGTGTTATGAGGTGTGAAGACTGAATGAGGTCATGCACAAGGCATTAATGAGGGACTTGATCCATAGACAGCACTCCATACATTTTTTTATTATTATCAGCAAATGTGATTTTGGCACCCCTTGGGATGGCTGGTGTTCTTTCACTAAGGTGTGAATGCTGAGAAAAGTTGTTTATAAATGAAAGATCTTGTTTAAAAAAACAAAATTTTTCATCCTTGTTGACTTGCTAATGTGAAATAAGACTTATGCATGCATGCAACACAGGAAGTAGCAGCCTGGGTTGAGGCATAAATGTAGCCTGGGTTTCTTCTTATTTTCTTTCATTTTGGTTTATCTGTTTCTATGCATTTAGTTTGGTTCATCCTACTTCTCTACTTTCTACCAGTGAGATAGTGGTTCTCGATGGTGACTGCACACTAGAATCATTTAGGAGCTTTGAAAATCTCTATACTCGAACTATCTACGCTGTCAGAAGTCAGGATAGTGGCTGGGGGGTGGGAGGAAAGGGGAGCGGCTAAAAGGAAGCATGATGCCAACTTCTAGGGTGCTCGTGAAGCTCTGATTCTTGAGCTGGGTGGCGGTTACACAGGTACCTTCAGTTTTTAAAAATTGTGATGTATACTTAGGTATGTTCACGTTTCTATGTGTATAATATACTTCAATAAAAAGTTAAACACAAATCCCTATGCTGAAGTTGCACTGAAGGACCATTAAATCAAAATCTTTATGCGTAGGACCCTGGTGTCAACATGTTTGTAAAGCTTCCCTGGTGATTGCAACGTGTAGCCAAGGTTGAGAGCTGCTACAGAGGTTCTTCTGACCACAGTGGGCCCAGATCTCAGAAGTGGCGTTCAAGCCAATTGCAGCGAGCCCTTTGGAGCAGCCAGGAGTCAGTGGGACTGACCTGGTATTTGTTTAGGCGGGTCCCAAATCCAGGTGGTATTATTGGGGCAAGAGCTTTGGATAGAAATCTAGGTTTAATATCCGTCTGTCATTCTGGACATGGAGAGACTTTGGGCTGGTCACATAGATAACGTCACAGAATTGCTGCTTCCTCATCTGTTAACTGGAGCTCACGCTAGGACTCCTCCTTACCTTGGGTGGCTGTTCCTTCCCATACATCAAGGGCTCCATAAGTGAGCTATTATTATAAGATGTTGCAAATTTGCTAGTGACCCAAAAGAAGCCACTTTGTCTTTGCCTCAGATTTCCTGCAGAGCTGCTAAGCAGTATTTTTACATTGTCACTGTTACTGCTCCTACCACTCAAGAGGGTGAGTGCACCCTCTTGTACTGGACCAATAAGGAAGGAAGAGGTACTGGTTTAGGTTTTTGTTGTAACCAATGACTTGCTCATTGCACATTGATTTGCAGCCGCACAGACTCAAGAGCACGTAGATGGGATAGCGGCTGTTGCGTGGCTGCCTCTGCCCCTGCGTGGCTGCCTCTGAGTATTCCCTTTGGTGGGGCTTAACTAAGTCAAGCCAGCGTTCCATCCCTTGAGAGAAGACCCTAATTTCTCTTGTCTGCACCTTCTGCTTACCTCACCAGAGAAAACATACAGATGGCAAATAAGCATATACAAAGATGCTTCATGTCATATGTCACTAGGGAACTGCAAATTAAAACAACAATGAGCAATTGCAAATTAAAACAACAATTAAAACAAAATTAAAACTACATGCCTATTAGAATGGCCAAAATCCAAACCACTGGCAACACCAAATGTTGGCTAGGATGTAGATCAACGGAAACTCTCATTCATTGCTGGTGGGAATAGAAAATGGTACAGCTACTTTGGAAGACAGTCTGGAAGTTCCTTACAAAAGTAAACATACTCTTACCATACATGCCAGCACTCCTTGGCATTTACCCAAAGGAGTTGAAAACTTATGTCACACAAAACCCAAACACAGACATTTTTAGCAGCTTTATTCATAATTACCAAAACTTGGAAACCACCAAAATGTCCTTCAGTAGGTGAAGGGTTAAATAAACTCTGGTATATCTAGACAACGGAATATTATTCAGTGCTGAAAAGAAAAGAGCTATCAAATCATGAACAGACATGGAGCAACCATAAAATGCATACTACTAAGGGAAAGAAGCCAATCTTAAAAGGCTACTTACTCTATGATTCCAACTAAATGACAGCCTGGAAAAAGGCAAAACTGGGGATTAATGGTTGCCAGGGGGTGGGAGAAGGAAGGGATTAATAGGTGGAGCATAGAGGATTTTTAGGGCAGTGAAAATATTTTTTCTGATACTATAATGGTGGTTACATGTTATTATACACTTGTCAAAACTCATAGAATACAGTACCAACAGTGGACCCTAAAACAATCCACGGTCATTGGTGATAATGATGTGTCAATGTAGGTCCATTTATTGTAACAAATGTACCACTCTGGTGTGGGATGTTGATGATGGGGAAGGCTGTGCATGTGTGAGGGCAGGGGGAGTATATGAGAAGTCTCTGTACTTTCTACTCATTTTGCTAATGTTTTGTTATTTGTAATTTCTTCTAAAAAAAAAAAGAGGATATTAAAAAAAATAAATGAGTTATCAAGCCATGAAAAGACACAAAGGAACCTTAAGTGCATATTGCTAAATAAAAGAAGCCAATCTGAAAAGGCTACATACTGAATGACTCCAACTATATGACATTCTGGGCAAGAAAGTAAAAAGATGTGATAGTCAGGGGTCAAGGGTCAAGGCGGGGTGAGGAAGTGATGATTAGGTGAAACACAGGAGATTTTTAAGGCAGTGAAACTATTCTGTAGGATACCGTATTGATGGATACATGACATTACTTGTCAAAACCTACGGAACTGTGTAACACAAAGAGCGAATCCTAATGCAAACTATGGACTTTAGTTAATAATGGTATATGAATATTGGTTCATCAATTGTAATAAATTACCACACTAAGGCAAGATGTTAATAATAGGAGAAACTGTGAGGGGAAAAGGAGAGGATATATGGAAACTCTCTGTACTATCTGCTCAATTTTCTTTTTTTTTTAATTTTATTTTACTTTATTTCTTTATTTTTGGCTGTGTTGGGTCTTCGTTGCTGCACGCAGGCTTTCTCTAGCTGTGGTGAGCGGGCCCACTCTTTGTTGTGGTGCACAGGCTTCTCATTGTGGTGGCTTCTCTTGTTCCGGAGCACGGGCTCTAGGCACGCAGGCTTCAGTAGTTGTGGCACACGGGCTCAGTAGTTGTGGCTCGCGGGCTCAGTAGTTGTGGCTCACGGGCTCTAGAGCGCAAGCTCAGTAGTTGTGACACACGGGCTTAGTTGCTCTGTGGCATGTGGGATCTTCCCGGACCAGGGATCGAACCCATGTCCCCTGCATTGGCAGGAGGATTCTTAACCACCGTGCCACCAGGGAAGCCCTATCTGCTCAATTTTCTGTAAACCTAAAACTGTTTTAAAAAATTGTTTATTAATTTTTTAAAAAGTGCAACTGGGGCTTCCCTGGTGGCGCAGTGGTTGAGAGTCCGCCTGCCGATGCAGGGGACATGGGTTAGTGCCCCGGTCCGGGAAGATACCACATGCCGCAGAACAGCTGGGCCCGTGAGCCATGGCCGCTGAGTCTGCGCATCTGGAGCCTGTGCTCCGCAATGGGAGAGGCCACAACAGTGAGAGGCCCGCGTACCGCAAAAAAAACCAACCAAAAACACAAACAAACAAAAAAAGTGCAACCGATGGCTTGACCTGTTCTGTATATACCACTTTCTTAGGCAGTAAATTATTTTTGCAGAGCGCCTTTGGGCAACAAGCAATGATGCAGCATAGCCCACATAGACAGAAGGGTTTTGAAGCCAACAAGCCTTCAAAGTCATCCCCCCCACTAGAGTGTGAGCAGGAATGACAGAAGGGGGAACAGAATGTAGTGTGTGGAACCCTGGGTCCCCCTTTTAGCTACAACCAAGGAGTCACTGAGCACATGAAGGCAACCTTGCAGGGGTAGCACCGCTCTAAGAAACAAGCGACACTTCTGACTTGTTTTACGCAAATAACTTAAATAAGCAAATAATAACCAAGTGATTCATCCTACATGATCTTCAGTTTTCCCATTGATACAACTGACAGTATTATGCATTATAGATGCTGCTGTGTTGTTTTCAAGCCTTCCTTGAAAGCCTTAACAAAAACGTCAAAACATACTCGCATACGATACTGATGATAAGGAAGTGGATATGTGTGATCACATATGAGATATCTTATTAAGGAAAGTGTGGGAGGGTTCTTCTTTAGAATATTTTCAAAAAGCTCTTCTAAACACTAGATATATTTTTTATTACTTTTACTGCTGTTATTCTCCTACTTGTTACCTGAAGTTTTGTCTAAGGACCACAGGGGTTTTCTTAACCTTACAAGTAAGTTTTTGTTAAATAGAACCTTGTCACGCCACTTGTTGCTGTTGATAGAGTTTGTTAACCCAACAGTGAAAGCAATCTGTCCTCTCAATGCATGGTAGCACTTCAATAGTGGAGATTCTGTAATGAATTTTAAAATCAGAGATGAGAAGCATTTCCCCCACCCACCTGGGATTGGAAAGAGAAAATTCAGTAAGACAAAACAGGATGCAGAGCTTAAGAAGTGGGTTAGAGCCCACAAAGTTCTAAGAATCACAACCATTGAAGAAATATTAAGCAGACCAGAAAAAAAGTGAAATGAGTCCAGCTTGAGTGAGACTGAATGTTTTCCCCAAGTCCCACATGGTAACTGCTTTTTTTCTTCTGTATGGAGAAAAAGAATTGGGGAGAGATTTCAGATTTCTAGAGATTCACTTGAATAGTTCCTACTGTACTGCTCACGGGGACAATATTCTTTTTCCTCCCCAAGGTGGCCATATGCAGCAGCAGTTCACCCCATCCATTCACTCTCATCACTTAGAATGGAGTTGTCCCCATTCAAACATCGAGCAATGGCACCGTGAGAATTGATAGGCTCATGAAAGCAAGGCTGATGGGAGCCCTGGGGTGCACCCCCAAACTAAAAGGACTCAGGTTGCAAGATCTGTCACTTAACAGTCACAGCAGGATATATTTTTGGTAACTGAAGCCTAACTTGGATTGTGTTTTTGGAAAATGATAACATTTGTTTTCTAAAAACTAGAAAATTTTTTTAGCGGGGAGTGGTGGTTCTCTCCAACTCCACTTTGGAGCTAAAATGGCAAACTGTTTAGAGTACAAACTTTTTCTTCCCATGGATTTATGTAGTAGATGTTTCAAAATGACTGGCAAATACATAGAATTCATACAAAGTTAGAGGCAAAAGGGTGCTCCAGAACCCTCTGGTTGAATCTCCTCACTCTAGAGTTGAGGAAAATGAGGTCCAGAGAGGCTAAGTGTTATGCCCAAGGGCACAGAGCTGGCTCACAAGATGAGACTTGAATGCGGATTGCCCACGTACTGGCCAATGCTCGTCCCTCTCCACTGTGCTCTACTTCCCAGCATCACAAGAGGACACCTATTGCGTCTTGCAGAATCTAGACTATTTTTTGAAAGCTTGGAACTAAACTTGTGACTAATTAGAATACAGTGTTCCACCACCTTTAAGTCACCAGCTAAAATCCACTGTTCCCCGTCGCAGCACGCCCGAGGCCTTCTGGGTAACCAAAGAAAGATTATTGTCTCAACTCAGTTCTCTGTGTCTAGGTACCCACAAAATGGAAATCACTTTACTTGGGGAAGAGCAAGAGGACAAGATGAGATGAAAAGGAAGCATGTTTAAAATGGATAAAAGGAGGCACTTTTTTCCCACTACATACAATTGAACTGGGGAACTCACTGCAGCAGGATATTAAGATCAATGGTGAGGATTTGTGTTTTAAAAGATTAGACATTTCACATGCATATCATCAACAGCGACACTCAATAGGATGAAAGTAAGATGGATGAAAGTTCTCAAGCTTCAGTGCATAAGTTGATCACCAACTGGGTCAGGTGAAGAGAAAAAAAGTTGTCTACTGGGTTAAAATTTCACAGAAAGGCAGATCTGGGGGGTTCCAGTCATTGCTGCTGTGTAACAAACCACTCCAAAGTAGTGGTGTGAACCAACAGGCATTTTATTATGCACATGGATACTGTGGATCAGGAATTTGGAGAGGGCACAGCAGGGATGGCTTGCCTCTGATTCATGACATCTGGGGTAGACTTGAACAACTAGGGGTGACTTGAGGTTGGGGGTTGGAATCATCTGGAAGTTTCTTTTTCTAACCTGGGATGACTTGAAGGCTCACTCAGCTGGGACTTTCAAGTGGAGCAACTATATGTAGGTGTCCCAAGAAAAAGCACTTCCAAAAAACAAGTGTCCCAAGAGACCCAGGTAGAAACTACACGGCCTTTTATGACCTATCCGTGAAAGTTTTAGAGCATCACTTCCGACTCAGTCTATGGGTCAAAACCGTCACAAGCCCACTGAGATTCAAGAGGAGGAGACTTAGGACCTCCCTACATCCCTCCCCTATGGGGAATGGCAAGATCACGTTGCAGAAAAACCTGTCGGATGGGAGAGGCTTTCGTAGCCATCTTTGGAAAATGCAATCCCCCAGGGAAGGGGTGGGTGATGTGAGGTTACAAGAACACACCATCTAGTGGAAAAAACTGACATATGAACAGAGAATCACAGTACAATAAAATAAATTTCAAGGTAGTTATTTCCCCCTCTTTTACAAGAATTCTTTTTTTTTCCCCTTTGATAAGAGTCATCACATTTAAATTTTTTCATTCATTTTCTGTCTTCCACTAGATTGGAATCTCCATGCATTTAGTTTCCTACTGTAACCCCTGTGCCTAAAACACTACCAAGCCCAAAATAGGTACTCAATAAATATTTGCTGAAAGAGTATATGAGTAAAGTGCTGTAATAGAGAAGAAGTGGGAGGGCTGTGGGAGTACAGGCAATAACAAAGCACTCAGCTTGATGGAAATGACATTTGAGTGGGTCTTGAACGCTCTTGAAGGATAAATAACAATTTTTCTGGTGGGAAAAAGGAGGGAATAAATTTTTCTCCTTAAATCTCCTCCAGAGACTTCATTAGCCAAGTTTATGTGGGCAGCTCCTCATCCTAAGTGTACAGACTGCATGTAGTAGTTACAATGTTCTTGGTTGCAAGTGAAAGAAAATGGGGACTCAAATGTATTAAAAAATAAGCAGTGTATTGTATCACATAACAAGAAGTCTGGAGGCCAACAGTTCAGGCAGCCTCAATGCCATCCTTCTTCACTGGGTCAGCTTAGCTCTTTTGTGGTTGTAAGATGGTGCCCACAGTGGTAGGCATCACAGGCAGACGAAACAATACCCAGCAGGGGAGAGGACTATTTCTCCTTTGGAGTAAGATCTTTCCCATAAGCCCCTGACAGACTTACCTCACATTGGCCCCCACACCACGTCTTATTGGCCAGAATTGTGTGCCATGCATGTATGTAACCTAAACGCTGACAAGAAGGGGAGAAACACGAGCAGTTGGACTAATCACGTGTTACTCCTTGGGGCTTGATCTGAAGCTCCTGCCTCTCCTGAAGCACAGGGCTATGCAGAAAAGGGTGGATTCCCCAAGAAAACAGAACAAAACAAAACAAATAACAGGGGCTTTGTTAGGAAGGAAAAAGGGGAGATGACTCTTGGGCACGTAATCAACAGTGTTTGCACTGTTAGGCTTGGAGAAGGTTAATGTTCTGTTTTTTTGTGGATGAATACTACCTAACACTTTTATTTATTCTTTTTCATGCTTTTTGCTCCTTTCCTTTCTCCTCTGCACTAGTAGTCAGTTGAATAAATCAAGAGCTGTATCAATAGGAAAGGGTGTCATGTGTACAGTGTACCTACAAATCTAATTAATCAAAAATATGTTGATTAGACGTGAGTGCACTTTCAGGTAAAAACCTTGATTCAGATGCTTCTGATAGCATAGCCATGCCCAGCTGTTCACCACTTGAATCATGCTCTTTCATGGCCTTGTACCTATTACTTGTGCTGATTCCTCTGTCTAGGAAGTCCTTCTCAGTTTCCTTACCTATAGTGGATACTAGGGATTGCCTCTCCAGCCTCCATTCTATCCTTCTAGTAATTTGCTTGAAGAGATTGAGAACTGCAAAACTACTTTTTTCAGACTCCCTTGCAGCTAGGGTCTTGATCTGAAATAAGTTCAGTCAATCAGGTGCACTTGTGTAAGATTTGGAGGCAGATGCAAGGAGAAGGCATCATTCTGTTGCTGTTGCTGTTGGCCAGCAAGGTTTGAGCAATAATGTTAAAAGGCATTTAATGCTGTTGGACTCAATGTCCTGTTTCAGTGGCTAGTCACCAGTTTCATGGGTGTGAAGAGCCCTTGCTGCAGCACCATCCCGACTTCTGGAACATAGCTACTGTGGTAGGCCCTTGAACTCAATAGCCCAGGGGTACCCCCCTGACTTCTGCCCCTCCAGCTCATCAATTTTGTAAGCCTCTGTTTGATTCTCGGTATTAAACATTTCTCTGTTTGAAACACCTAGAGTAGTTTCTATTTCCTGTACTAAACCCGGACTCATAGATCATCTAATTCATACTCAGCCTTCCAGGCACAGCCTGGGTCTTCCCTGAGCCACCAGGTTGGGCCAGGTGCTTCCTCTGTGCTCCCACCATGTCCTGCCTGGTAAGCCCATGCCTCTTCATCTTCGCACCCCTGGCACCAGTGTTTGGCTCACAGCCTGTGCAGCATCAACATTTACCGAACTGAAGCTCCCTCTGCCAAGATACCAGAAAGGTCCTGAAATCTAGTCTAAAGGGTGCCCCACCTCATGCCTGGTCTGAAAAGCCCAAAGAACAAGTGGCTCTAGACTTATACTGGATTCTAGATGAATCCAGAGCCCTCAGCTTTTCTGTACTTTAGTCCTCCACACAAGAGGCCACACCAGAATTGAAAATTTGACCTGGTTCCCGGGAAAGGGATGATAAGGAACAAGGGAAGTTGCTTATCTCAAGAGTTACTATCTGGTGCTTTTCAGGACCCTCTACTGCTGGGCCTACAACGAGGCCTGCAATCAATGGCAGCATAGCCTTTGGAGCGAGGAAAACCCAAGTTGGAAGGTGTGTGCCGTTGTGTAGCAAGTTACTTTCTGAACCTCAGATTCTTCATCTATAAAATGGGGTTGAGGGGCTTCCCTGGTGGCGCAGTGGTTGAGAGTCCGCCTGCCGATGCAGGGGACACGGGTTCGTGCCCCGGTCTGGGAAGATCCCACACGCCGGGGAGTGGCTGGGCCTGTGAGCCATGGCCGCTGGGCCTGCACATCCAGAGCCTGTGCTCTGCGCAGCGGCAAAGGCCACAACAGTGAGAGGCCCACGTACCACAAAAAAAAAAAAAAAAAATGGGGTTGATAATATTAACCTCACGGGATTCTTGGGGGTAAAAGAGATTATATATGTAAAATGCTTAGCACAGTGCATACACATTGGAAATGCCCAATACCCATCAGTTACTGTTATGGCCACCGTTGTTGTTGACTGTGCCATCACTGTACCACAATTCTGTTACATATATATATATTTTTTTGCGGTACGCGGGCCTCTCACTGTTGTGGCCTCTCCCGTTGCGGAGCACAGGCTCCGGATGCGCAGGCTCAGCGGCCATGGCTCACGGGCCCAGCCGCTCCGCGGCATGTGGGATCTTCCCGGACCGGGGCACGAACCCGTGTCCCCTGCATCGGCAGGCGGACTCTCAACCACTGCGCCACCAGGGAAGCCCTGTTACATATTTTTTACTTCATATACATATACTTTCCTTCAGCCCAAACAGACTCACGTGCAATTAGACCAGAATGTACTTCTCTATACTTTCTCCCGAGGTGTTCCATTTTACATCATGATGTGATTAACCCTTTTCTGCAGAAGATCCAGCTAGGCCCAAGTTTGGGGCTGTGCTGAGGAAATAACAAAATCATCTATGTCAGTGGCTCTCGACCCTAGCTGAAAATCAGGATCACCTGGAGAGTTAAAAACAAAACGGCAACAAAAATAAACAAATAAAACGAAACCGAGAAACAATGTCTGGGTCCGTCAACCAGAGATTCTGATTCAGTAGGGCCCAAGCATCAGTACATCTTAAGGGTCCCCAGGTGATTGTAATGTGCAGCTGAGAGCCATTGCTGAGAGTGGGAAAGATTAGTACTTCCATCGCCTCTGGGAAAGAAGAAAGAAGCTCTTACTTTTCTATAATCTCGAGGAGGGGAGAGGACTACAGATTATAGTTGAATGATTCCACTTATAATGTGAACAAGGCATTCTTATTATGAACCTGGATAAATGACTCATCATGATAATCCTCTGATTAGTGTCTGGGTTTCTCATCTAGAGGTGTCTGATCTGATGAGAAGAGGAGTTATCAGGAATGTTCTAGGACATGGAAAAAGCTAGTCTGGAAATACCTGTGAGGGATTTCAAGTTGGCTTGTGGGTGTCTGTCCTGTGCCAGCCCTGTGCACACTCGCACACTTGCTGGCTGGGGCTGATGTCAGGTGTATGTACTTTGATCCAGAGCAAGTGAAATGATCCCTGCTTTGGCATAAAATCTAGCTAATATCTAAATGCTAGAGATAGCTGGTGACAGCTGGGAGTGTGCTCAGACATAAAGTACAGGGATACCTCATTTGATTGCGCTTTGCAGACTTTGCTTTTTCACAAGTTGAAGGTTTGTGACAACCCTGAGTTGTCAGATGATGGTTAGCATTTTTTAGAAATAAAGTATTTTTAAATTAAAATATGCACTTTTTTTTTAGATAGAATGCTATTGCACACTTAATAGACTGAAGAATAGTGTAGGGGCTTCCCTGGTGGCACAGTGGTTGAGAATCTGCCTGCTAATGCAGGGGACACGGGTTCGAGCCCTGGCCTGGGAGGATCCCACATGCCGCGGAGCAACTAGGCCCGTGAGCCACAACTACTGAGCCTGCGCGTCTGGAGCCTGTGCTCCCCAAGAGAGGCCGCGATAGTGAGAGGCCCACACACCGCGATGAAGAGTAGCCCCCACTTGCCACAACTAG
Source organism: Mesoplodon densirostris (assembly GCF_025265405.1). NCBI lineage: Eukaryota > Metazoa > Chordata > Mammalia > Artiodactyla > Ziphiidae > Mesoplodon > Mesoplodon densirostris. The sequence continues at coordinate 29,365,457 of NC_082668.1, forward strand.
AGAAAGCCCTTGCACAGAAACGAAGACCCAACACAGCAAAAATAAATAAATAAATAAATAAATAATAATAATTAAAAAAAAGAATAAGGTCTTTGAATGCAGAGAATATGCTTTAAAAAAATAAAAAAGAATAGTGTAAACATAAGTTTTATAGACATTACTGGAAAACCAAAAAATCCATGTGACTCACTTTATTGTGATATTTCCTTTTTTGCAGTGGTCTGGAAGCAAACCCACAATATCTCTGAGGTATGCCTGTACATCTAAAAAATGTAACTTTTTTCCCATTATTAAAGTGATACACAAAAGAAAATAGAGTGGGAAAACAGAAAAATAGCATGAACCCAGTAGAAACTAATAACAGACTTAAATAGAGTTACAAGGTGCTAGACATGGTTTTAAGCTCTTTACCATATAAATTCATTTACCCCTCACTACAACTCTATGAGGGGTAACTCCACTTTACAAACGAGGAAAGAGGACCTGGAGCTGTTGTGTGACTTGTCCAAAGTGGCAGCTAGTAAAGGAAGAGCCAAGGTTTGGACTCATGCTGCATTTAACAGGGTATGGTCAACCTCAGAGATATATATAGCTCATAAGGTAAGCTTTATCCAAGGATTCAATGCCACTTGCTAAAGTTTAAAAAGTTAATCTCAGTTGCCACTTATTCATCCATTTATTTCACAAATATTTACCAAAGGCATCTATGGGCAGCATACTGTTCCAGGCTTGATTATCAAGATATTGAAGAGTATACAGAGGCTACCTGTCCAGTCATTCCTATAGCACTGAACTCTCAAGTGTCTCAACAGACTATACATGTACAATCAATACAAGTCTAGTAAGATTAGAAATGCAATAACTATTCTCTGATTACAAAATCCAAAAGCAATACTTCAAAACTTTCGAAATGTCACAGTCTTACTAGATGGAACGTTTAGCATGATCCTCTGTATTTTCATCAATTAATAAGTACACCTTGGACAATAATTTAAGTTGATCCTCATGAATTCCACTTTGTAGCAACACGTTTAATATAGCAGTAGTGTCTTCAAGTCAGAAATTTGGTGTTTTTGGATGGATGGATGGCTAGATGGAAGGATAGATGAGTGAATTAATAGCTAAGAATGCCTGGCAATGTTCTAGTTGCTTAAAAATTGCATCTTTAAAAATCACTCAGTGTTTTCCAGTTTGTTAAACAATAACTATGACTCAGAAGAAAATTGTGATTTCTGTCCTTTCCATGGACTAAATATGTAACTTCAAGGAAGCCATTATGATGCCAGTTCCATCTGATTGTTGTGAGGATCAAATGAGCTAACTGAAATGAATTATGTAGCACCCTGCCTAATACATGTTAAACAGCATATTTTAAACTGCCTTTAAAGTGAAACACTATATGTAGAAAAGCAAAAATTCAAATGATACAAAAAGCTATACAATGCAAAATACGTTTCTTTTGGCCAAGTTTTCCCGCTATTATTACTACTATTATTAGAGATCTCCAAGCAAAAATAACATCTCCCTGTTAAGAAGGGAGAGGTTTACAGACTAGGAGATAACATCCTTTGAGTCAGAACCAAGTGAAATAACACGTGTATTCTGGCTAAATTCCAGCATGAGTGATTAACATTCTCCAACTTCAAATAATTTTTATTATTAGCCAACACTTGTCCATCCCCAATAATACACATGTTGCATACAGGCCACAGAATGAGGCAGCCTCTCTTGGCATGTTCACAATCTGTGCATACTTTCCACTGAGGGTTTCCCTTTCTTTTTGATTGCTATTCCATAGCTTTTCAACTCCCACTACTTTCAACCCTGGGATGTTTGCGGACACTGAGTGCCAAGTAGTTCCAAAAAAACAAAAAAAAATATGAGCACCTGTAGAATCCCAGGGAATGAAAGAGGTAAAGTACATTTTAAACATATTTATTAACAGTTTTGATGTTTGTGAAGCGATTTATATTTATTTCTTTGAACTTTGAGGCTGGGATTAATACACATATTCCTCATTATTTTTCACAAAGTCTTGTTGATAAGCAGGAGGAAGAGGGCTATTCTGCAGTTTTGTCTCCCCGTCTGTATAAGTGGGATCCAGGACACAAGAACGACTCGGCCCTAAAGTGCAGTCCTGAGTCCCTCAAGAACTCAGGCCCTCCTGCCTTTTTTCCGCCTTCTTCCCAGTAGAAGGAAAGGGTGGAGGGAGCGGGAAACAATTCAAACCCTCTTTGTAAGCGTGTGAATGAATTTCAAGAATGCTAAACACCTCAGTCTTCCAACCTAATTAGAACATGTAGAAAAGAAGCATTTTTAGGACATTTAAAACTTGCAGCATAATAAGCCATCTGGAGAGCGCCACAGTGCGTCCCAGTGGTCGAGGCGCCCAGCAGGTCTTCGCGCGGGCTACCCGCTGCTCCGTGCGCCCCGGATCCCCGGCGGCGCGCGGGTGCGCGGCTCAGCAGCCGGTAGCCCCGGGGCGGGGGGGGGGGGGCCGGCCCCTGCCCATCACAGAGCCCGGAGCCAGTGTTGCTTTTCTCTGCGGGCGACTTCGAACTGCCTGGATTTTTAACCCGATAAACTGATAAAGGACTAACATGTCTGGAGTCTTCCAAAGACGGAAAGAAAATCACTTTCTTGTCGCAACAGTAAGATTTTGTTACGAAATGCAAAAGTAAAGGTTAAAGCCTGGGAGATAACCGGTCGCATATGGGGGGAGGGGGGAGGAGGTGGTAAAAATTGTGGATGTCGCGTCCCAAATATCTCGGTTCGAATCCCAGGTTTGCCATTTGAGAGCCTACTCTGTGCTAGGCGCTCGGAATACCGCGCTGAACAAGATTATCTAGGTTGTGGCTTTCTTGGGGGAACTATCATTAGCTCGGTTGCCTTGGTATGCTTCTAAACTCTGTTTCTTCACCTATAAGGAGTGACTGCCTCATAGAATTGTTGTAAGGATCTGAGACATCCTGTATTAAGATGAGAACGATTAACGCGTTGTCTGACACACAGTAGGGGCTCAGTAAGCATTTGTACTTCTCTCAATTTGAGCTCACCTGGTGAGGGCAGCGCAGAGAGGAGATAGGTGCCACGGTTAAGAATGATTCTTTGAGCAGTCCTTTTAAACAAGCGCTGGATTCTAAGGATGCTTAGCTGCAGATAGGAGACCCGGTAGGTGCCCTGGAAGCTAGGGTTCATAAGCTAGAACATTACGGGAAAGTGAGTCCCACACCAGTGGGAGCCAGCAGAGAACTCTGGAGCGACTTCTAGCTAGGGTTTCCCGCTCCGGGTCTCAAGAAGGCGTGATTAGCATTCGCCCCGCCCTCCATAGCTTCCCGGCCGGCGATTGGCCCACGCTCCTCGGCTGCCAGCTCCAGGCGGGGCCGGAGGGCGCCTGGGGAGAGGCCGAGCCCGCGGGGCAGTGGGCGGGGACGCGCGGAGAGCGTGGCGGGGCGGCCCACCAACCGAGCCCCAGCGAGAAGGGGCGGGGCCGGGGCGGAGCCTCCCGGCGGGCATTAGAAGCAGGTGACCCAGGCTGGGCGGGAGAGGCCAGTCAGCCCGAGGCAGTGACTCCGTTGCGGCCGCCGCCGCCGCCGCCGCCGCGCGCAGTTCAATACCCGCCGGAGGTGGGCCAAAGGGTGCTAGAGCGCGGGGGAGGAGCGGAGCCCGGCGCGTCCCGGGAGAACCGCCACCGCCCCCAGGAGTCCGCTGGAGCGCGGATCCCCCTGCAGGGGAGGAGGAGAGCGGCGGGCGGGACGCGGCGGCGGGCGCGCACCATGCAGTCCCGGCGGGGCCAGCGCTGGCTGCTCGCCGTGCTGTGAGGCGGCGGGATCCCCCGGTCGCCGCACACCGCCTTCCTCTTGCCCAGGTGCTGCCAGGCGCGCTCGTCCTTCGTCCGGCTCCCGGACCCTGGTGGAACGCACGGCCTGCCCCCCGTCCTGCCCCGCCCGGATCATGCGGGGGGCCCCGGAGGAGGTGAGGGCGAATGACCGGTCTGCGGCGACCTCGTTCAGGGGGCGACACCCTCTCTGAGACGCCCCCACCTGCTGCCATGTGCTGCCTCCTCGGGTACCCAGCCTATCGCCAAACTTTCCCGATGCCAGCCTGTCTCTGAGTCGCGTTTCTGAGCGAAGTGTCCCAGAGACGGAGGGCCCAGGCTGGCTACGGACTATCTGCTTCTCTCGGGATCCTCAGAGGTGAGAGCCCGTGCCTTCCCCCTCTCCCCGTTCTTTTCCCGGTCCTCGGCCCTTTTCCCGGGGGCTGAGCGCTCTGACCTTGGGGTGCAGGCTGGCAGGCCCTGCGAGAAGGGAGGCGGGGTGAGGGGCGGGGAGTCTGTAGTTTGGTTCCAGGAGGTGGGAGGGGAGGGGAGGGAGAGAGGTTAACCTGGAGTTTTGGAGACCAATTGCGGGGATTGCGCCGTTGACGCCTCTCTAATTGGGAGTGGTTGCAATTTTTCTTCTCCCCCACCTTCTTTTTTAAAGAGTACTTTCCTTGGAATCGGAGCCCTAACCGTCCCTCCCCAGCCCTCTCCAGCGAAGAGCTGAGCGCTCCCTACGGAGGCAGCGCCCTCCCGAAACAGTTTATCTTTGGGCGGATTTCTTTAAAAGAAAAAGAAACCAACAGGTTGCCAGTCCCGGCGCCACACAAGTCGGCGGAGAGGGAAGCCCGGATCCCGGTTTCCCCTGCCTGAGCTGGCCCCGCGCTGGCTGCGGGAGACGAGGGGAGGGAGGGGGCTATGGCTCGGCCTGACCCGTCCGCGCCGCCTTCGCTGCTGCTGCTGCTCCTAGCGCAGCTGGCGGGCCGGGCGGCGGCCGCCTCCAAGGCCCCAGTGTGCCAGGAAATCACAGTGCCCATGTGCCGCGGCATCGGCTACAACCTGACGCACATGCCCAACCAGTTCAACCACGACACGCAGGACGAGGCGGGTCTGGAGGTGCACCAGTTCTGGCCGCTGGTGGAGATCCACTGCTCGCCGGACCTGCGTTTCTTCCTGTGCTCCATGTACACGCCCATCTGCCTGCCCGACTACCACAAGCCGCTGCCGCCCTGCCGCTCGGTGTGCGAGCGCGCCAAGGCCGGCTGCTCGCCGCTCATGCGCCAGTATGGCTTTGCCTGGCCGGAACGCATGAGCTGCGACCGCCTCCCGGTGCTGGGCCGCGACGCCGAGGTCCTGTGCATGGATTACAACCGCAGCGAAGCCACCACGGCGCCCCCCAGGCCCTTCCCGGCCAAGCCCACCCTCTCAGGCCTGCCGGGGTCGCCGGCCTCGGGGAGCGACTGCGCCGCCGGCGGCCCGTCGGTGTGCAAGTGCCGCGAGCCCTTCGTGCCCATTCTCAAGGAGTCGCACCCGCTTTACAACAAGGTGAGGACGGGCCAGGTACCCAATTGCGCGGTGCCCTGCTACCAGCCGTCCTTCAGCCCCGACGAGCGCACGTTCGCCACCTTCTGGATCGGCCTGTGGTCTGTACTGTGCTTCATCTCCACCTCCACCACGGTGGCTACCTTCTTAATAGACATGGAACGCTTCCGCTACCCTGAGCGCCCCATCATCTTCCTGTCAGCCTGCTACCTGTGCGTGTCTCTGGGCTTCCTGGTGCGCCTGGTCGTGGGCCATGCCAGCGTCGCCTGCAGCCGCGAGCACAGCCACATACACTACGAGACAACGGGCCCTGCGCTGTGCACTGTCGTCTTCCTGCTGGTCTACTTCTTTGGCATGGCCAGCTCCATCTGGTGGGTCATCCTGTCGCTCACCTGGTTCTTGGCGGCGGGCATGAAGTGGGGCAACGAGGCCATTGCGGGCTATGCGCAGTACTTCCACCTGGCCGCGTGGCTCATCCCCAGTGTCAAGTCCATCACTGCGCTGGCACTGAGCTCCGTGGACGGGGACCCGGTGGCCGGCATCTGCTACGTGGGGAACCAGAACCTGAACTCGCTGCGCGGCTTCGTGCTGGGCCCGCTGGTGCTTTACCTGCTGGTGGGCACGCTCTTCCTCCTGGCGGGCTTCGTGTCGCTCTTCCGCATCCGCAGCGTCATCAAGCAGGGCGGCACCAAGACGGACAAGCTGGAGAAGCTCATGATCCGCATCGGCATCTTCACGCTGCTCTACACTGTGCCAGCCAGCATCGTGGTGGCCTGCTACCTGTACGAACAGCACTATCGCGAGAGCTGGGAGGCTGCGCTCACCTGCGCGTGCCCCGGCCCGGACTCTGGCCAGCCGCGCGCCAAGCCCGAGTACTGGGTGCTCATGCTCAAGTACTTCATGTGCCTTGTGGTGGGCATCACGTCGGGCGTTTGGATCTGGTCTGGCAAGACTGTGGAGTCGTGGCGGCGCTTCACCAGCCGCTGCTGCTGCCGCCCGCGGCGGGGCCACAAGAGCGGCGGCGCCACGGCCGCCGGGGACTACGCCGAGGCGAGCGCAGCGCTCACGGGCAGGACCGCGCCGCCGGGCCCCGCCGCCGCCTACCACAAGCAGGTGTCCCTGTCGCACGTGTAGGAGGAGGCCGAGGCCGAGGGACCGGGAGTTGAGGGAGGGAGGTTGTTTTGTTTGGTAGCTTTGCCAAGGTCACTTCCGTTTACCTTCTTGGTGCTGATGCCCCCTCCCGGGGCAAGTTGGAGAGAGGGGAAAGGGACCGTTTCAAGGGGAGTACCTGTCCCAGGACTTCTCAAAGGGGCTCAGCTCACGTCTGTTCTATCTTACTGCCTTTTCAAGAGGAACCCTGTTTTTAATTTATATGTAGTTTTCTTAATTTTTAACTTTGTTGCATTTTGGCAACAAAACTTACCTTTGCTTTGGGGGCTTTACAATCCTAAAGTTGGCATTATAATGAAGTTCCACTTGGTTCAGGTTTCTTTGAACTGTGTGGTCTAAATTGGGAAAATATATTTCCTATACTTCTGTCTTTAAAAATAATGTGAACAGTGAAAGTTGCTGTGACTGGGAAGTTGTTCCGTGTGCTTTTCCAGGTTGTTTCTCCTTCCACTGCTTAAAGTGTCCAAGATGCTTTAAGGTGAGCTGCTTGTCCCTGTTTATAGTTCCTAAGTTAGGGGACACCCTAAGTCATACCAAGGAGGGGTAGCATAACGTGGTTAGGGCCTCCGGAAAGTGACAAGGTTAGGCAATGTTTAGAGATTCTAATGTGTCCGTCCTAGCTTCGGTTAGCAAGCTTCGGTTTCTTTTCTGTAGTACTTGTAATCATTCTCATCCTTAACAGTGCCAGCTTTGCTTGAATAAGTTAGAGGTAGCATTGCAGTGTCCGGAATAAATATTTGGAAGAATGCGAACCTAAGGGATGGTGATTGGTTGAACTTGAATTCTAGACTGTTAAGATGGCAGCTTTGTGCCCGAGGAGTGGGTGGTTCTTTCTTTTTTTTTTTTTTTAACATCTTTATAGTGGGTGGTTCTTAATAGGCTTTGGTGATCCCACTTTTTTAAACTTGTGTTAAAACTTTGGTAAAAATAAACCCACTTCCTTCTTCTGGAAGGACTTAGCGATAGTGCTGAAGGGGGTTCCTTTTTACATTTAAGGACTAAAATGGATATAACTCCTGTAATTAAGTAAATTTCCAACACCTCTCTTATCTGCTCCACCCCCATCCCACCTCCTTTATCATGTTAAACAGTCTTTTTGCTTTTCTTATTCCTCCTCTCCTGGAGAGCTGTGATTAGAAACCACACCCACCCTTGAATGAGGTGCTTGAACTGGGGGAGGGAGGCTGGCTACCTGTGAACAAACACTGGCAGCGATGAGGGAAAATAAGTGTCCCTGGACTTTGGACTAGATTACAGCCAGATATTCCAAAAGCATCGAGACACTGCTCTCTGCGGCCTCTGGAAACAAATGAGACCCATAACACCCTTGCATAAGCTTTTAAAACATGGATCAGTGTAGCAAAAGGAAAGCTGTTCCCCCCGCCCCCACTCACCTCAATATATTTTTCTCTTCCTCCTCTTCTGAGAAAGCCTATATAGTGATGAGCACACACTTCACTGTTAGAGAATTATGTTTGCTTTTCTAATCTGTTGAACCATTCCCTCATTTATATATGAAAGCCTATGTATTGATGAATACACACGTACACACACCACGCACACATACTTTACTGTTAAAAATTCTGTTTGCTTTCCTAATCTATTTAACCATTCATTCAAGAAGAGTGTGAGGCCATTACTGGGGAAGGGGGTGGTGACAGTGCATTGGCCAGCAGAATACCAGTGACCAGGACTGAGTGGGAACTAAACTTAAGAAGCTAAAATAGCAAAAACTATTGAAATTTGGGGATGTCTCCCTAGAGAAACAAGTGTAGGGATTTGCGCTTCATTTATACCAAAGTTGGAAAAGTCAGATTTAAGCCCAGGCCAGTTGTTACATTATGGATATTAAGTAAACAAGTGTATAGTTTCCATAGTGGATTTAAGCACTTTGCTGGTGGAAAGAAGCCTGGTGTTATAGTTTTCATGGACTTTCAAAAGCTATTCACGTTTATAAAAATGCACTGCTCTGACACACTCATCCCCTGAATCAAAATGTCAGTATATTCGACAAAACCTTGTACACAGCTACAGAACTTTTTGCACATCTAATTCCTCTACTTGTTCAGAAGCTTCTTAGAACCTTGAAATAGATCCCCTGCCCGAGGGCCAATTCCTCTCTTGTTTTTCAAATGAGGAACTTTTCTGATCACCTTGACCTCTTCCCTCAGTTAACACATCTTCCCAGAAAGTACATAGATTATTCTGCTGCCTTAGGTCATTGTGCCTAATTTGGGTTTTTCCTCTTCCTTTTTTTTTTTTTTTTTTTTTTTTTTGTGGAGGAGTGTAAAGATGATGCAGAATGTATCTAAAAGTTGTGGGATGATGTGGTTGAAGTGATTTAATTCCTCCTTTTAAAACAACTATTTTTCATTTTGGCAACATACCAAACCTAAAAAGAACAACCAATTTACTTAAAAAAAAAAAAAAAAAAAAGACAGTTAAGACACAGGATGCTAAGCCACGGAGAGGCAATACAGGTAATGCATTTGGAGATCTAGGTCCAGGCCAACTCTCAGAGTTGCCTCTGTTTTCAGCCTCTGTTCTCACCGCTGCTCTCCCCACTCCCTTCCCTCAAAGATGAAGCCCACCTGCTTCCCTCAAGTCTTACCTCAGCCACCCCTCCCGCTACCCAGGGCAGAGAAGCCCATCTATTTATGGTCGCCCCCTATTTCCATCTCATATGCTGTTTTCTTCTGATTTTTATTTTTATTAGGCAAACAATCCATACTCATGAAAACAGTTACAAAATGGAAGGTTGTGGGTTGGTTTAGCAACTTCTTCACAGCCAGCTCTGTGATTTTAGGGAGGATTTAAGGCCCAGTTTAGGTTCACAGGTACAGCTTTTGGGCTGTCCCTTTCATGGTTCAATTGTAAGCAACGTCTCCCGTCACAGATTAGGGGGTAAAGATTTAGAAGGAGCTAATATGTGACCTCTCAGTAAATCAGTTGACAAGACTTAGGAAGTCGTTTTAATTTATATTCTTAACCTCACACTTTGAAGTTGTCTAAATTGGCTGAAAATAAGTATTCTTGGTGCCTTATTGGTTTATCCTTGCAAACCTTTTGTCATGTTTTCTCGTAGTCATTTCCAGTGATAAGCCTGTGTGTGTGTTGTGTGTAATTGTGAGCAATGTACAAGCTTAAATAATGTGCTGACAGAACTGTTTCCAAGTTGGTATTCATTAGGCCGTTTCCTCCTGGGCTAGGGCTGCACTAATCCTGACACCGGCTGCCAGGAGAAAACCTCATGGATCCCACACCGCACCTTAATAACAGCATCCGTGACCTGCAGTCTCAAGTACAGAATGGGAACCCCAGAGCTAGGAAATGTAGTTGTATATTTTAATGAACTGCTACCCCTGCTAAAGAGGCTTCTTTCACTTTTGTGCTCTACAGAAAGACCAAGGAGGGTAGGAGGGACAAAGCTTTGAATAACTGCTTTCTAACACCCGAATGTGGCCAACAGGACAGAGAACATCACAAATCTAGGCAGGTGTGAGGTACAGTGGCTGAGGATTTCCTGCTCCCCCTGCATGCCCTTTCTTGCCTCCAAAGTCCAATCAAGTGATCCTGGGGAAGAAATACGCCTAGGTTGAGGAGGGTGGTTTTGAAAGAAAAAGCTACCAAGACATTAAAGCAGGGTGAATGAAGGGTAGGCAGGATGAAAGTAACTAAGTAACCTGGCTTAGAACTCTCAAACGCTTCTAGCAGCTTGATGACAATTACAGGATTTATTTCAGTCTGTGGTACATCCTTTGAGGACAATATTACTTCATGTTGTTACAAACTGTATGTATAGTATGTATGTGTTGTGGGTGTGTATATAAATAATATATATTATATATATGAGAGATTTAGTGACTTTTGATACGGGTTTGGTGCAGGTGACTTTATTACTGAGCCAAATGAGGCACATACTGAGTCAGTAGTTCGAGTCCAGGGCATTCAATACCTTTTCTGATTTCTGTGTATGTGTAGTGCCTGTCCCATGCGGTATTGTCAGTGTCATGTCAAATCCAGAACTCACAAAGCAGAGCCAGCGACATTTTATTTGTAGACAATCAACTAGAATCTATAAAATTATTACTGGCAGATGATTATAATTCCAGATCCCTAACACTAGCAAAAGGAAACCCAGAGCATCTTGATAAGAAGTTTTCTGTTTTTGTTTTGTTCTGGAAGTCAGTAGAATAGCAGTTGTATGTGGTTATATTAGTGTCAAGGTACTTAATTTGCTGACCTTATTATTTCAGAAAAAAAAAATTGTATGTATTATATTTGTGGGAAGTTAAAATAATGCTTTGAGATTTTTATCAAATATGGAGAGTAGTTATTTATGAAAAACAAAGAAATGTCTATTTTTGTTTCTTTGTTCCCAATTAATGTAGATAAATTTTAAAGTGCATTAAAGCAATGGTAAAGCAAATAAGATGCTGTACAAGTATTTTTCTCATGCTTTTATGGAGAGACACTGTTTTCTAAGAGTATCTGAAGGAGGTATGTGCATTCTAATTTCATGATCAGATTTCTCAGATGTACTTTGAATATAAGTGGCAATGTTTTTATTGATAATAAAATCAAGGAAATTCCAATCACTGGAAGGAGAACTAATGAAAACATGTTTTACCTGAATATACTTCATAGGTTTCTCCTGCTGATCCTGTGATTGTTTCATGATTCACTTGAAGAAATGAAGGAAAATACACATAAGAACAGAGACATTGCCTGAGATTGTGTTCTATTTTATCAACCCTCCATCTATACTCTGTACTGAAGCAATTTGGATAGAAGTGCTGCTCTTGTGTGTGTCTGGTTTGCAGTCAGAAACCCCCAAAACTTTATCATTCAGCAGTTAGATCCACAACTTTGTATTAAGGTCTAAATACAAGTCAGGGAACCCAGATAAGAGGATATATGGTTCTCCCTCTGTATTTGTGGGTAATTGGTTCCAGTAGTCTCCCTCCCCCCGTGCCGCCCCATACCAAAATCCATGGATGCTCAAGTCCCTTATATAAAACGGTGCAGTATTTGCATATAACCTACGCACAATCCTCCCGTCTTCCCCCGCACCCTCCTTTATACTTTAAGTCATGTCTAGATTACTTATAATACCAAATACAAGTCCTAAGTAAGTAGTTGTAAATATAATGCAAATGGTTGGTGGTGTGCAGCAAATTCAAGTTTCGCTTTCTGTAACTTTCTGAAATTTTTTTCCCTAAATATTTTCAGTCCACGGTTGGTTGAATCCACTGATGCAGAACCTGTGGATACGGAGGGCCAACTGTAAATTGATTTATAGGGTCGGCACTTCCCTGACAATCTGGACAGATGCTTAGTAAACCTGAGATAATTAATTTAGCATCAAAGTGAGTACTATGAGCATTATTAGATTGGTACATGTTAGGGCATTTGGGAGAATAGAAAATACAGCAGTTGAGCTGGATCCTGGTGCAAGAGCCCCTGTGCCTTATCCGTAGAGGTCTCTCTAGTTGGCACATCTTCCCAATGCTTCCTCATTGTTCATTCCCCCCAGTGGAAAAGGGGGGCACTGTTGGACTTAGGAAGTTGGAGAAATAGGTAATAATGCTTCTTTTAGTGATTTAGTTACAGAGCTCTTACATGCAACAGAATGAGAGGAAGTAGAATGGTTCTGTGCATAGATTTGGGAGCTAGACTGATTAGGGATTCAACTCCCAGCTCCATCATTCATGGGCTGTTGATTCTGAACAAATTATTTAAGCTCTTAGTACTTCATTTGTGGACTTCATCTTAGTACTTTCTCATCTGTGAAAGGGGGGTAATGATAGTACTTATATTTTAGGGTTGAGAGGATCTAAAAGATTAAATCAGGTTAAGGTAAGTAAAACGGGGAGGAAGCAGCCATTCAGGCGTGGAATGGAAAGGGAATTGAAAGACTAGGTTTCAAATTTGTGTCTGCATAAGAATCATTTGGGGTTCCTATTAGAAATGTAGATTCCCAGGCTTCAGCTCCAGGAATTGAGATTAATTTGGGATCCAAGAATTAGGTCTTTTTGTTCTGTTTTAGTAAACTTTTAGAATTATTTTAGGTTTACAGAAAAGTTGCAAAGATATATCCATTTTGCCCTAATATGAACATATTATCATAGCACATTTGTTAAACTAAGAAGTCAACATTAACGCACTACTGTTAACTCCAGACTTCATTTGGATTTCACCAGATTTTCCACTGATGTTCTTTATCTGTTCTAGGATTCCACATTGCATTTAGAGAAGCTTCATTTCTTACAGGGACTTTCAGCCCATGAGAGGCAGGTGGTCTGGAGACCACATCTTGAGAAACACTAGGACATGTCAAGGGCTGAGGAAGGTCAAATTGCCCCATCCTCACCACCATCCTGGTGGTGGTGGGGTTGGATATAGAAATTTGATTTGAAGAGTTGGGATGGAATCCTCTCCCTTAGATGAGAGGGGTTACCTTAAGAAGTGAGGCATCTATTCCTAATGCCAGATGAAATGAGTTTTGGAGTTGGGAAGGTGGGGTTGCTGCCTAGCCTGAGGAGATACATCTAGGTTGTCGGCAGATCAGGGGAGTGAGTGCAGCAAATTGGGAACAACTACTTTGTGGGAACACAGGAGGGCTCAAGCAGTTGATTACAAGGGGCCAGTTAGCCTGTGAGACATACAAATCCTGTATTTCCTGGAACCTGGTGATAATGTTTTAGAAATGGGTCATAGTAGTAACCAACATCAAGCACTGCCACATTGGACACAAGCAGAGAGTCAAAGGGTGAAGCTAAGATGACCTTGTTGAGAGAGGGCAGTGGGAGGTGGACAAAACACTGATGCCCTGCGTTTGGAAGAGTCGGTTCCCACAGGAGATAAAGGGTCACCATCTGGGGAGCTAGAAGTAAAGGTCAGTAGAATTGAGAATGGTAAGATGAAGAAATAGATGTTGTAAGAAAAAGCTAGCAGAGTAAGTTGAGGTCTTGAAGTAGAGATGGACACATTCTTGAGAACCTTAGGTTCTGAGGCTGTCACTGACTTTCTCTAATCACATTCAAATTACACTTAGCTGCCCTCACAGCAGTTAGTCATCACCTAACCTGTTCCTTTTTTTTTTTAAGAACATTAACCTTTCCATTTGACTCTGGATTTCTAATTTCTGTACTACTTCACTTTCCTGGTTCTTTCTGCATGTTAGAGATCCTAAACCATAAACTGGTATTCATAACATGTTTCACATGAAGTACATGTTATCTCATCTGCCAAACCCATTTAAAATGGACTAGTGGAAATTGCCTCAGAAGCCAAACAGGTTGCACCTGTGTACAAGGGACCAGGTGTCTCTGAAGAGCTCCTAGATCTTTTGTATTCTTGCTGGCACGGTGTCAGGCTGGCCGGGTTGGCAAGTGGCTAACAGTTAAGATTTTAGGTGATCTAATCCTTAACTTGATTGATAGATGCTGGGTGTAATCTACAGATTCTGCATAGAAATTAGCACTTACCCCTGGGAGAGCCCCAACCAGCTGTCAAGTGCTTTACCACATAGCTCTATACTCAAGAATGCGGCTTCTGGGTGAGGGAACAGTCGTAGTCATTTTACATGTGGTTAGAGAGAAGGCTTGGGTGAAGAAAGATTTTAGCTAACCTACACGCTATAGGTAAACGTTTCCAAAAACATTGCATAACCTGAATACAGAGTGAATTGTTTTCCAGTAAATACTGGCTTCAGCATTTTTCAAAAATCAAGGAATGGTATATTTTATAGAATGGGAAAACTTAAGAAATGAAACTTGACCTGTTGTAAAACTAGGATTTAGTGCTGTTGAATTTCAATAATGGGCATACAGGGTACATTAGGAGTAAATGTCAAAGAATAGGGTCATGATGGAACCTGATACAGGGTGGAAAAAATTTCTCTTAACCAGAAACACTGGGCCCTAAGAAGTTGTCTTAGGGTCAACCATATGAATTTAACATACAAAAACGGCAATTTAATTTGGTTCAAACATACATTTCAAACCTTTGTCTTTTCCTTGTAAAGAATAAAGTTCAGTTCACAGTATACCAGAGTTAAAATTGCACAGATGTCAGTCTTCCACTAGAGAAAAAAAATTTTTTTTTTAAAGTGAAAAAATAAAATTTGAGTTCAGGTAGTCAGATATTTTATAGTCTTACTACTTTAGGGAACAAACCCTTCCTAGGTATAAAATCCTGGGAAAAAATGCCATAGTTGCCACTCTATTAGTAACTAGTTTCCATGCCCCATATTTGTCGGAGAACCTACTTTCAGTGATGTTTAAATTTTTACCTTAAGTTGCCTCAATTTCCCATTTATTTAAATGGCTGTATTGCCTCTAGAAAAGCTGAAGGGGAAAAGCAATTTTTAGTGATTCTCCTTATTCTACCAACTTGTTCTTGAAGCTAGCCATGTCCAATGTTCCTACCCCCATTTTTTTTTAAAACCTTCGACCACTCGAGATATGTCAGCATTTCTGCTTAGTAACTGGCATATTACTACGCGGTGCAAACTATTGATATAAACAGTGACTTGTGATAGATTTTTTCCCTTCTGTACTAAATCAATCATTTCTCCTAGTCAGCAACTTAACAAGAACAAAGTTAAAGATCTGACCTTAGGAAGGTAATTAAGGTGGATGAAAACACGGCAATATTATCAGGACTGATGGAATATTGCTCAAGGGCAGTGGCTAGGGTCTAAAAGAAACTTTAGAGATCTGGTATGTTTCCAACTGAATGTAAGTGAAATAGCATGTTAAAGTCAAATTACGTGCCTTGTTTAAAAGTCACCCTCTTAACAGCAACCACAATTCTACTGCTTCCTGTTCTTCCATTTTCTTTCCTGTTCAATTGCTTGAAACCCTCAAACAACTCAAGTTCTGATTCTACAGTATTCCTGTAATTCCTTTCTCTGTGTATTTACCTACTTTTATCTTTCAATGTGCATTTCCATCTTGGCACCATAACAAACAATTCAAAAATGCCATCTAATGCATTATGCCACTGAGCACTGTAGCCAGTGGTTTTAAGTGTACTAGGTTATCTTCAGGTTGAAAAGAGCGTAAGCTGAAGAAATAAATGACTACATCTTAACTAAAGGCAGGGGTCAAAACAACTTATGGTTAGTTTGAAAATGCTTTAAGGCCCGACTATCAGAGCTGATTGAAAACATTTGAGTTAGGCAGAGCTGTTATGTGAATAGTGCGAAGTGTTACAAACACAGTAGCCATATATTTTAATTAAAATAGAGTTTATTAGCTTTTCTTTTAATATAAACATGAGGAAGAAAAACCACATAAGTTGTAGCATTCTTTTCAAAATAAAACTGCCATCAGTACTTGAATCTCCAAGCTCCAAACTCCATAAACAATATTTTTTGAGGTGGTAGATTGTAATATTTTATATACCGTAATTTATCATTTATGTCTCTGTCCTTTAAAAATGATGGAACCTGCAGCACTCAATATAATGTGAAGCCTTGTTATAAAGAGAGAGAGTATTTCTGGCCCACAAATGCTTTGTTTACAGGCAAAACTCCTGGGATTACATTTGAGAAGGTAGGAGGAGAAAGATTTCATAGTTGAGAACACTAACTTTTTTTTTTTAATATTTCAAGTTTAGGGGACATCGTTACCAATCTCCTAAAAGACTGATAACTGGACCTCCCTGCCTTTTAAAGCCTGAGGTAAGGGTTCCTAAGGTTTATATGTTTCCTCTTGAAGTGAGACACCTACAGCCAGGTTAACACATAGGATAGAAAAGCTGTTTTGTATCACTTACTCTCCTATCACTATTAGGGTCCAGTTCCTTTCAATTTATTACATGTGAATTAACACTGTTGTTCATAATTCCTTTACCAAATCTGGAAAAAAGAAACTTAGGTGATCAAGCAGGTAAGCAGCCCAGCCTTGCAAAGGACTATTTTAGAAAGAGGAGGGCAGGTCTATGAAGATACAAGGTTTCCCCTTAAGTCTTAGTGCAATTTTAAGCTTTGATACTTGTAGAAGTATAAATGCCACAAACTTAACATCATTTGAAAGTTTAGTTGAATTTCTTCTAAACTCATTTTTTTTAACATCTTTATTGGAGTATAATATTGCTTTACAGTGGTGTCAGTTTCTGTTTTGTAACAAAGTGAATCAGCTGTACGTATACATATATCCCCATATTTCCTCCCTCTTGTGTCTCCCTCCCACCCCTCTAGGTGGTCACAAAGCACCCAGCTGATCTCCCTGTGCTATGGGGCTGCTTCCCACTAGCTATTTTACATTTGGTAGTGTATATATGTCCATGCCACTCTCTCACTTCGTCCCAGCTTACCCTTCCCCCTCCCCATGTTCTCAAGTCCATTCTCTATGTCTGTGTCTTTATTCCTGTCCTGCCCCTAGGTTCTTAGAACCTTTTTTTCTTTTTTAGATTCCATATGTATGTGTTAGCATATGGTATTTGTTTTTCTCTGACTTACTTCACTCTGTATGACCTCACTACAACTAACTCAATTTCGTTTCTTTTTATGGCAGAGTAATATTCCATTGTATATATGTGCCATATCTTCTTTATCCATTCATCTGTCAGTGGACACTTAGGTTGCTTCCATGTCCTGGCTATTGTAAATAGAGCTGCAATGAACATTGTGGTACATGACTCTTTTTGAATTATGGTTTTCTCAGGGTATATGCCCAGTAGTGGGATTGCAGGGTCGTAGGGTAGTTCTATTTTTAGTTTTTTAAGGAACCTCCATACTGTTGTCCATAGTGGCTGTATCAATTTACATTCCCACCAACAGTGCAAGAGGGTTCCCTTTTCTCCACACCCTCGCCAGCATTTACAGTTTATAGATTTTTTTTTTTAAATATGGAACGCTTCACGAATTTGCGTGTCATCCTTGCACATGGGCCATGCTAATCTTCTCTGTATCGTTCCAATTTTAGTATATGTGCTGCCGAAGCAAGCACGTTTGTAGATTTTTTGATGATGGCCATTCTGACCTTAAGCTCTTAATTTTTATTTTTTGTTTCAGCCCATTGTTTGCTATCCTCAAGAGGGGCTGAAACAAAATATTAAGATTAAAAGCTTAATGTTTAAAATTTACAAAACTAAATGAGTTTAGAAGAAATTCGATTAAACTTTCAAGTGATGTTTTGCCAGTCTGTAGCATTTATACTTCTGCAACAGTGTTCTGGAGTATCCAAGCACACTATATTAAAGCTTGAAATTGCACTAAGACTTTTGGGACACCTTCTATTTCATTACCGGCTTGTTAATTACTGGACTACCACGTTGGCTGGAATTACGAAAATATCCTTTCATACAAGTATTTAACAAAGAGGAAAATCACCACAAAATCAGAAGCACCATTATAGTTAACAAGAAATGCAGCACGGACCCAATAGAAGTAAATAACCTACTTTCTCTGTTTATGATCCCAAACATGCTAATATGCTAATAAGTACTGCCTGCAAAGAATTTGGATGACAAGTGTTATTCAGCAGCTTTTTGGTTTAAACTGATTGCCAATAATGACTAGCAGCTTCAGTGATATAGTAGAGAGGAGGAACCCTTCAAAACCTAACGATGCTACAACAGTCTGTCCCTAAGTTTGGCTTTATGAGTTGTTAGGAGTCGCATGTTTTAATGGTAATACTGCACTGATTCTAAAGGAATATGCAGCAGTATGGGACAGTGAGGCAAGAAAAACAGGAAAAACGTGAAAGTTATATAGTTAGTGTCTTTAAAGTCTAAAAATTTAAACTATTTATTAATTAAAAAACCTCACATAGTTCACGGCTATCAGCCTACACAGTAAGCAGATACCTGTGCGTGGATTGGGAGCTTTTCGCTTTGGAGTGGTTTTTGTAACTCTGTTTACATTAAAAAGGACAGAGGAGTGTGTTACACTGACGAGGTCCCGTTCTTTCCTATGAGCATAATCTTCACTTGTCCACGAGTCTCTTGAATTCAATGTCTTTCTTTAAGGTGAAAACACTAACTTTGCTGGTTTCTGAGCAGGAGAGGTGATATTTCTCCAGTCCTTGTTACAAGGGGTTTATGATGTTACAACCCCTCACTTCTCCCTTAAGAGAGGATGGCATTGGAGCGCTGAATACCAATGAAATTATCAGCGCTGAAAGACCTTCTCATAGCAGCTCTACACAAGTCTTTGTATTTGTCTTCACACAATCTGGAAATGGCCTAGGAAAGTCAATCAGGTAGAACATAGGTACAATTAGGGGAAAAAAAAAATGTTCGGACCTTAAAAAAACAAAAAAAGCATCATTGATAAGCCACACATCTACATTCGTTTAGACAGTTCATAGTTACTGCTACTTTGGATAGCTGATATCTACACTAACTGACAATTCCCTAAGGTAATAACCTTTAAGGGCTATGATTAGATTGCTGGGGCAAGGGGTCACTTGCCCTAATAACTTAGAGTTACTTAAAAATTGGGTTCCTAATGATAGGCTCCTAATAGCAATATCATCTGTTCCCTACACACTTGATCCTTAAACGTAATGGACATACACTTGGGCAAAATCAGTGTTTACTCAGCTATTCAACTTCTATTCTTCTTCTTCTTCTTTTTTTTTTTTTTTGCGGTAGCGGGCCTCTCACCGCTGCAGCCCTTCCCGCTGCGGAGCACAGGCTCCGGACGCGCAGGCTCAGCGGCCATGGCTCACGGGCCCAGCCGCTCCGCGGCACGTGGGACCCTCCCGGAATGGGGCACGAACCCGTGTCCCCTGCATCAGCAGGCGGACTCCCAACCACTGTGCCACCAGGGAAGCCCTCTATTCACTTTTCATTAGTTATTACATACTCTAAGAAAATTTTAATGAGGTAGGTATGTGCTGAAGGTAGGAGAGGTCTAATGACTGAAGCGCTGAAAGGTGCTATTTCACTTGCACATAAATTATGGTAGAAAAACATCTTATTCTAAAGTACCACCAAGGTACCGCAGAAAGTATCAATTTTAAATGTGTTCATTTCAGTTGTGAATTTTGCTGTATACCCACCAAAAATCATAAGCCATAAATATTACTTTGCTCCATGTACGTTACCATTTACATTAAAAACTCATGTACTTTCTACATCCAGTATCTGAACCCACATTACACCTTCCAAGTATAGGTCTCTCAGGTTAGCCACCGATGCTTTGTCTAATAAACTCATGGGACTGAACTGTGATACACACACACACACACACACACACACACGAACTGCAAGCTGAGTAAAAAACAGTTAAGAGGGACTTCGCTGGTGGCGCAGTGGTTAAGAATCAGCCTGCCAATGTAGGGGACACGGGTTTGAGCCCTGGTCCGGGAAGATCCCACATGCTGCAGAGCAACTAAGCCTGTGCGCCACAACTACTGAGCCTGCGCTCTAGAGCCCGTGCTCTGCAACAAGGGCAGCCACTGCAACGAGAAGCCCGTGCACCGCAATGAAGAGTAGATCCTGCTCGCTGCAGCTAGAGAAAGCCCGTGTGCAGCAGAGAAGACCCAATGCAGCCATAAATAACTTTATTTATTTAAAAAATCAAGACAGTAGAAATAGTCCAAAACATCAATTATTAAAAAAAAAAAGACAGTTAAGAGTGGTAAGTAGATTATGTAGGTACATATGATTAGGGATACAATTTTAAGAAATTATTCATGTATGGTTATATGTAAGTGTAGAGGTTCAAATGGAAAACCATTAAGAACAGTTTAAATATGATTTAAAGTATTCTGAATTATGGTTACAGAAGAGACAATTTTTTTTTATAATGTGAGATCCCTGTATAAACCATAAAAGACACAGGAAATATGATGCCAACGGGTTAATAAGCTCTTCAAACTGTTAACAGCTTTCCATTTTCCTAATCACTGCTTAACATAATTTAGCTACAGATGTGGCTTCAGTGGCTGACAAAAAACCCCAGTTAGTGATTTCACAGCCTTACCTCTAAGTTCTGTGCTCTTTCTTTGCTAAGAGGAGTGAATAGAAAATTCAGGTTGTTGTCATCTGCTAAGGAGCGAAGGTCAAAGTAGTATTTGGCATACACGCTGGCGGGAACATTAATGTTAAACTGAAGGAGCTCCAGGAAGTGCCTCTCCATCTCGTTCCTCGGGGAGGAGAAGACAAAACCAATGCAGGACAATTTCAGTCAACTGGGCTGTCTTCAAAAATACCATTCTGAGCTACTAGGATGGCTCTAAATACTGTTTTGAAACAAATAATGGCTACCCAGCTGGATTAATACCCTAATGTTCAAACAAGGTACAGCTATTTGTGGTCCTTTCTGCATCCCAGCACTTTGAGTTTGGGACAAGGGGGAAGAGGTTATGGCCCTCTTATGCACTCATGCTGCTGACTCAGGGGCTCATTCTTCAGAGTTCCATTAGTGCAGCTGTACGATTCATGCTCCACACTCACTCACAAGGCCCCGCTATAGTGATCAGATGAAAGGAATGATGTATGCTGTTTATTAGCTCTGAAGAACTTGCAGACATTTTCACCGGGCTGATGACAGGAAGGGGCTTATTGAAGTAGAGAGGAGCCAACAAAAGGAGTGGGCACATCACCACGGCAACAAATGGATCCATCGGGAGCCACTGCTATTATCTCTGAGGGGGGAAAACTCTTGAGGCAACAAGGATTCATCTCAAGTAAATAAATAAATAAGCTACATTCGATGGGAAAGGGAATCCCCTCCCCCTCCCCCTGCCCCCCCACTCCGTGCATGGGGCTGTGTCAAAGGGGCATAACGCAAGTTTCTGTTCACCTTAACGTTCGTTACTAGGGTGAGTTGTTGTCATCATGACAGGACAGGATGCACTTTTTAAGCTTAGGAAGGTGGTAAGATTATGTCTCAGCTAGACTAAACCCACTTTACGATATGACCTCTGATAGAGCAGTTGTTTTCCCCCCGGTGTTAGGAGAGCAGCGCAGGATGTTCAGACCTACCGCCCCCTGCCAGGTGCCGGGACAGACTGCACACGCCCACAGGGGGTGAATTCAGTGAAGTGGGAAAGTAGAATGGTGGGAGCAGGCTTCTGCTATATGACCATATCCAGCCATTTGCTTGCCAAATTTAAAAAAAATATAAAATTAGAGTAAATCTTACCACTTTTCACAGCAATCACTTTAGAGAGTTGATTATATAAAAATGATAAACACCCAAACAAACATGCGAGTGGCTTATTTTACAATACATTTGGTTTCTTGGTTTTAAAGTGTTAATATTTTTTTTTTTTTCTTTTTGCGGTATGTGGGCCTCTCACTGTTGTGGCCTCTCCCGTTGCGGAGCACAGGCTCCGGATGCGCAGGCCCAGCGGCCATGGCTCACGGGCCCAGCCGCTCCGCGGCATATGGGATCCTCCCAGACCGGGGCACGAACCCGTATCCCCTGCATCGGCAGGCGGACTCTTAACCACTTGCGCCACCAGGGAGGCCCAAAGTGTTAATATTTTATCCATTGGATAATCAACAAATGCTCCATGTTCTCCTGTATGGAGAGCAGAGTATGAGCAGAAATGAGGTTTCTCATTTGTTGAACTTTAAACCTAACTGAACCTACTTCCAAAATTAATTTCCTGTTCATACGGCCAGAAGTCTATAGAAATGTAAATCAGATAATGTTTTGATAATCAGCTAATCAGGACTTAATTTACTACAGAATAAATGCACTTCACTATCCCTTTTATATTTTCTTCACTAATACATTTTAATTGTGTGGAAATACAGTACTTCATAGGATTAACATGTCTATTAATAGAGCTTTAATCACTGAAGAAAAGCATTATGCCTACAGAATATGCATCTTCTGTGTTTTCTGTTGTTTTTTAAATGGCTAGATGGCTGACGAGTGTACCATTTACAGGCGCAGCAAATTTTCTGAACAGCAGCTGCTCAGTTTAACTTACTCTTTTGAAGGGAAATATATATTTAACAAGACACATAGATGTTAGAAAGTTTTAAGGAAAAGCTGATAGACAGCAATTTTTCAATTCAGACCCAAAATGAGATCATTACAAATAGTAGTCAACAGCAGAGGGATGAAGCAAATGTGTATTAAACACTTTGTTGTAATGCTTTCCAACTTCCAGAGATCATCAACAAAAGCAGCCTATGATAAACATAACTCATGGTGATTCTCTGTTCTACACAGAAAAGCGTTGTTTAGAATTAGTTTCTTCATAGCTGGACACTGCCGCCAGTGCTCCTGCGCTCACATCTATGAACACCCACACATTTCCCTGCATGTTCTCTGATGTTGTACCTGGAACCAGAGCCCCAGTCAGCTCAGTTACAGATTCTGAGAAAATTTCAGCTGCCATCGTGGCAGGGATGGTGTTCACGAGTACAGATTTTCCTTTCTTCAAGGGACCAGTTTAAAGACTGAGGATAGTGTTAGTCAACGTCACTTTAGTTTCTGCAACTTCCAAAAGTACTTCTGTTCATTTCAAATTCATTATCTGCTGTTACACTGTTTGCTAAGATTGCTACCAGCAACATCACCATGACCACCTGGTTTACATTATCACCGAAGTGGACATTTTCACCAAAAGCCACTCTGACAGCTACTGACAGTCACTGGTCCCATCGCTTAGTCACAACTTTCCTCGCTTCAGCTGTAAATATGCACTTGGGTAATTCTGAATTATCTAGAGTAAGGGGCAATGGTAACAAAAACAAACTCTTGCCCCTGCCTGCCATCTTGATCGGCCTCTGCTGTCCAATATAATCAAGAGGTGTCCTTTCACATTTTACTGAATGCCACCCACAAAGACATTTTCACTGTCAAGCGGGCACTTCGAGAGTCTGCTGGAATTACCTCTCTGGCTCATCCTGCTTCCCACCCTTGGGGCCCTTCACCAGAGCCAGATTGGAAGCCTGGTGTTTCATGCCAATGTGAGCGTGCCATCTGTGAGGAGAACCTGCCTAGTTAACTCAAGGCCCCACAAAGTGCTGCTGTGTTTGCTGAGTGCCCTGGGTGAGGCCCCAGTGATGCTTCCCGGACTACCTGAGAGGCAGGCGTTTCCTAACTCAGCAGACTTTAGGGGAGGAGAGAGGAACACAGGGATCTGAAAACCTTCACGTGTGGCTACCTGTACATCATAGTTTCTGTAACAACAGAACCTCAGATAAAAAGGAGAAAAAGACCAGCAAAAGCAAATACACAATGTGTGACTCAGGTTGAAATTATAACCTGTCAGTAGTCTAGAGGCCCTAAGACCTTAACAGTGGCCACTTGCTTCAAAGACCAGGCATGTGCCCCTTAAAAATGGACCGGACCTGGTAGACAGCTTTAAGAAAGCTGTGAAGTTACTTACTGTACCATGTTGTTCTGGTAGTGAGCTTGTAAAATGTTTGGCAAAAACCACCAGAAAAATAATTTCAATTTATCAAGCAGAATATTACAACAATAACACATCAAGACCTACCAATTAATGAGGGGAAATACAAATTGTTATACTACAGCTAGATAGAAAGAAGTCTGTAATTTTAGGTCTATTTCAGCTCTCTGCACAATGTAACATTTCTTAAAATGTAAACTTTATGGGAGCAAATGAGGTATTGGAAAACGGTTAGAAAGTTCACCATAACCTTACAAACTCACATGTCCTCAACTGTGATGTCCTTGAGGATCTGGCAGTAGTCCACATTCCATACAGCCTGATCGTCCCAAACCTTGGAGGCAAGAAGAATGGCTCCCAAAACAATTCTTTTCCAGTTAGTGGGGCAAATGTCGATCTCAGCGTAAGTTAAAAGCCTTTCTAAGTACACCTGCAAAAGTAGAGTACTGATCTTTGATTTTAGTTCAGTTTAAGCGCTGTGATAAGAACTGTTAGGAATGACAGATTTCAACTCTTTTTGACATGCCTTTTATTCCTAGGTTCTACAAAGACTTTGCTCAGCCAAGCCAAGGCCAGAGGCCAGGTCACAGTTGTAAGTCAGATATTTCTGTTAGTCTGGTATTTCTACGCTGCCCGTGTGAATTTCCAACCCAATTTTGGTCACAGGAATGAAAGGACATCTCAGCAAAGGGCATTCTAAAGACACGCACTGTATTACCACCTACCCACTTGTAAAGGGCAGCACATACAGCCCAGTGTCGATTTCAACTGTTCAGTAAATGCTTGAGTGCCTACCACGTGCAATGTACCTACCAGACTGGTGGTGGTTGCATGGCGATTTTACATAATGCTTGAGTGTGTAAAATTCTGGTAAGACTGAGCACATCTTTATCTTCTCTTCGGAGTAACCAATCCTTTTGTGGCATGAACTTGAAGATAAAAACTGGTGGTCAAGAGAGCCTCCCAGTGGCTGCTGTGCGGCACAGCAGGACAGGCAGTACAAAGGGGCTTTACAACTGTCAAGTATTCCCATATTTTAGTGCCTTTTTAAGGAACACACATGCATACAAAGGGTAGTCCTTTTCATATCCCCTATTTTTCACATCTCCATTATCATTTCATTATTCATTTCTGTCTTACATAATCTGCAGCTTAGTCATTCTTCTGGTTTTAAGGTGGGAAGAGATGCCTGTGTCTGTAGCCCTGGGGCTCCTCTAAACCTGCCCGTTTGTGAGATGATTTCATGGTTTCTTTTACATGTATCAAATGTCTATCCTACAAAGAACTGGATGGAGTTAACAGCTGAGTAAAGATTATAGAGGTAAGCTGTGATTTGTTGTTACCTCTGCAGAAGAGTATATATGCCATTTGACAAAAAGCAAAATGTCCAGTTTTAAAGAGTATGTTTACTCTCTGAAGGGTTATCAGATCGACAGCTCAGATTCGCCAATGCCCTCCAAACTCTACTGTTTTCAAACATGGGTATTGAGATTATATGTTCTTAGTGAAATTCTGCTCCCATTCCCCAGAGAACTCAGCACTCTCTAGTACCCTAAGAACGCCTCTCCCCACAAGGTTCAACTCTCTACTTTATGGGACTAATCAGAGGTGCTGAAATAACACTGGCAATCTCTCAACTTCCTCTCACCTTTATACTGGCAAACTTGGTACACGTGCCGATATTCATTTATCCCACTTGCCCTCCTGTCTCGGAGGAAGCGAGATCTCTTTCTTTTCACTGAAGCTAACGCTTCTATGAACGAAGCTGATCCCATCTCACTTCTGCAGAACACTGTTCACACAGTTAGTCTCTTTTTGAACAACTTCTCCCTCTCTGTCAGAGGCTTCCTCCAGTGTGAATGCTTACACGTCCCCAGCCTGTCCCCCACTGCCCCCAGGCGGCGTCCTCATCTCCCGTCCTCTCCTTAACCCACTTCGGTCAGCCTCCTGCCGCTACCACTCTACAGGGGCTACTCTTGCCATGGTCGCCGGTGCCTTCACACAAACAACCCAGAGCTCTTCATCCCAGAGCTCCACCTCCCAGGCCTTCCCTCATACTGAAAGAGCACTGCCACACGCCCAGTCGCTGGGACCAAAAGCCTGCACTTGAGTTATCCTGCTCCCATCTGTTAGAACTTCTTGTTATCTCTACCTTCACTGGTACCCTGACCGCTTTTCTGTCACTTCTGACTTGTATCGCTGCCACTGCCTAACTTCTCTGCCTCCACTCTGCCTCCCAACAGAGTACAGTCTGTTCTCCCCAAAGCAGCCAGGAGAGCCTCTTAAATTAAGAGTACTTGATGCGGCTGCTCCAGATCTGCCAGAGGTTTCCCATCAAACAAATACCTTCTTCCCGTGGCCTGCAAGTTACGAGGCCCTGTGAGGTACGGCATTGTCCTTCTGTGACCTCATCACCTATGTTCTTTCCCTCACTCCCCACTCTGATCACAGTGGCTACCTTGCTTTTCCTTGAACACACAGCATGTTCCTGTCTCAGAGCCTTGACCTCGTCCCCTCGTCCCCTCTGCCCGTAATGCCAGCGTTCCTGATCTTCCTCAGTTCAGCCAGGTGCTGGGTTCAAACATCACGTCTTCAGAGAGGCTCTTCCTGATCTTTCTAGGAAGCCCCTCTAATCGCTTTATCCCTTTACCTTGCTTTCTCTTCATGGTTTTTACCACTACTTGAAATAGTCATCTTTTAAAAAATACTCATTGGGGCTTCCCTGGTGGCGCAGTGGTTGAGAGTCCGCCTGCCGATGCAGGGGACGCGGGTTTGTGCCCCGGTCTGGGAGGATCCCACATGCCGCGGAGTGGCTGAGCCCGTGAGCCATGGCTGCTGAGCCTGCGCGTCCGGAGCCTGTGCTCCGCAGCAGGAGAGGCCACAACGGTGAGAGGCCCACGTACCGCAAAAAACAAACAAATAAAATAAAAATAAAAAATACTCATTAAAAAAAATTATAGTTTGCTATACACCTGAAACTAACACAACACTGTAAATCAATTGTACTCCAATTAAAAAAAAATTATGTCTTCCACACTTGCTCCATAAAGGCAAGAACTTTATTTATCCAACCTATTCTCTCCTCCACCCCCTACATGTAGAAAAGTGACACAGAGTAGGTATTCGGTGGGTATTTATGACATGAGCAACTTCTTGGTAGCATTTAGCGTTTGGACCACATTCTCCTTCTTGAACCTCTCCTGGTGTCTCTTATGATTTTCTGCTGGGTTTCCTACCACTGTAGCCACTCCTCTGGGGATTTGTCCCTTAAGTGCTGATAGTCCCTACAGATCTATCTTCTACCCACTTTTTTTTTTTTTTTTTTTTTTTTTTGCGGTACGCGGGCCTCTCACTGTTGTGGCCTCTCCCGTTGTGGAGCACAGGCTTCGGACGCGCAGGCTCAGCGGCCATGGCTCACGCGCCCAGCCGCTCCGCGGCATGTGGGATCTTCCTGGACCGGGGCACGAACCCGCGTCCCCTGCATTGGCAGGCGGACTCTCAACCACTGCGCCAGCAGGGAAGCCCACCCACTTTTTATTTTACATACTTTCTCTGCATTTGAACAGCTACACTTAATTCCCTCCCTCTAGCTCAGATTCATGCTCCAATCCCATATATTCAAATGATTACTAGACACTGCCATTCTGCTGTCAAGCAGG
Source organism: Mesoplodon densirostris (assembly GCF_025265405.1). Taxonomy (NCBI): domain Eukaryota; kingdom Metazoa; phylum Chordata; class Mammalia; order Artiodactyla; family Ziphiidae; genus Mesoplodon; species Mesoplodon densirostris. The sequence goes on from NC_082668.1 coordinate 29,392,987, forward strand.
TACATCAAGCTTAGCTACAAAGAAATGCCCCTCTTCCAACCCAAATGCTCTCCTTCCTGCATTTCCTAGCTCTCCATATGCAAGCACAATTCCTGCCTCTCTCAAGCATGTGCTAAGCACTCCAAGTGGCCTGTAGCTCCAAGAAAAGGCCTGTGTCTGATCCAGTACCCACTGAGGGGTCTCTTTTCAAAAGGACAAGCCTCCTCTCCTAACTTCTGCCTTGATAGGAGCAGGCAGTGAGTGGCCTAAGTATTCCTTCCCTGCAGACCATGCAGCTGACTTTCCCCCTACAGGTTTGCTACAGGGAGGAGTAAAACAATCCCAACTACCTCTCACTTGAATATGATTTATTATTCAAATGATAAAAGCTTACCATAGGAATTCAGAATGGATGACAAAAAGGTCCTTACACAGCTGTAGCTTAGCAAGCTAACTAGAGTAAAGCCTTTTGAAGTACTACTGGCACCCTAATCCTGGGCAACTTCACATGCAGGCAAAAAGAGGACATTAGGGATGGTTAACACCATTATCCAAGGAACAGAGAACTGAGGGCAGTAGTTCTCAATCAGGACACACATCAGAACTACCTAGGCAGTACAGTCTGGGACTCAGCTTCAAACTACACGGAACCTGTTTCTGCCTGTGGACCAGATAGTTCAGTTATCACCCCACCCTACCACCACAGCATGCGTCGTCTGTGTGTGTGTGTGTGTGTGCACTGCGCGTGCATGTGTGTCCTGAGGTGTGGAAGGAGAAACCAGAAATCTCTCCTGCTGCCTTTAATAGCAATTGTTTTGTGATAAGAAAAGCAATGGCAACATTTTAAATCATAATGATTATTAAAGCTCAAATGTGTATACTTTACTTTCTTTTGATAGGTTTCTCTTAATAAAGTTCTAATGATCATTTCAGGAACCTACTTTCATTTGGGAAAAACAGGACCACACCATGTGTACAAGACAGAAATTTCTACAGGCGCTTTATGAAAGAAAAAATATCTTACCAAAGTTACTATTGCACATTCAGCAGTTAGTTGTGCGGCACTAAAAAGTGTACGAACAAATTTGTAAATGAATTTGTGTTCAGGATCATGCTTAAAGTATTCCTCTGGAAACTTTTCTCGCTGAAAGGAGAAAAAATGCAATATAAGTATCCATTGAAGAAAAATACTTAAAAGTACCCTTAAGATAGCAGTCTTCACACTTGGGCCCACGTGCCCCTTAAAAGAATTTTGATTGGGTGACATGTCTTGTAGTCTTTTAAATATAAACAATGGGATCCTAAAATACCACAGAGATCCAATACTCACCACCATTCATTAAAGAAAGATACAGGCACAACCTCAGAAAATTTATGTATTTCCACCTTCCTCCCCACAGAATTCTAACCAAATGTAAACTATTGGGTTGGCCAAAAAGTTCAATTGGTTTTAAGTAAAAATAAAAGACACAGCTTTCATTTTCACCAAGAATTTTAATGAACAATATATTCACTAACCAAGCAAACTTTTGGGCCAACCCAATATTTTTAGGCTCAAAAGTCTTGCTGATCACCATATGTCATACTTTTCTGTAATTAACTTTGAAAACACATTTCCAGTGTCCTGTAACCATAAGGCTCTAAGAATGTGCTGTCCTATACAGCAGTCACCAGCCACATGTGGCTACAGAGCACCCGAAGAAGTGAAGTTTAAAACTTTGTCATTTTAATTGGTTTAAAATTTAAACAGTTTTCTAATTTTCTTCTTAGAGGTCTTATCATATTAGGTTTAAAAAAAATATTTATATTGTTTGATGCTATGGAAAATCATCCTTTAAAAAGATATTTTCTGTTACTTGGGTATGTTTACTTACCTGCTCACTATTCATACAAAGTGCAACTCGGTTCTTATCCATCAACCCCTTATACAACATACCTTCGGTAAAATGACTAGACACAACATGGCGTGGGGAAGAAGACTTAAAGGATGATGAATTTGACTTCGAACTGGAGGAAGTAATTTTCTTCTAGTAATTAATTTCAAAGCAAATCAGCATGAAATAAACACAACTGTATAAGAGAAAGACACAACTTCAATAAAACTGACACTTACTGTGAGTGGATGTGACCTCTCATCAAAAATATCCAAGGATCTATCTGCATCTCTATAAAATAAGAATGTGCATTTAAAAAGTTAATTCAGGAGTTACTATCTTAGTAAAATATCTGCTAGGAGTAGAGAGAGGGGTAGAGGAAGCTTAACCTTCAACAAAGCAAACAGTTTTATAAATTCTTCTCCTGGATTCCACCCTTAGAAAGGTTTCCTGACCTATTTTACTCAGCACATCAAGCTCTGTGAAATCTTTTCTACAACAACCAGCCAGAGTTGCCTTTATAAGCACTGACCCTCCCTAACAGGCAATGCTAGTAAGCCAATATATTTTCACTCCTCTAACCTCACATTGGAATATGCAAGAACATTTTATAAAGCAGTGGTGGTGGGCAATAAATTCTTCTAACTTCAGTGAATGTAAGTATGAGAGTCATGTTTTTTTCCCGTTTTTTTCTCTTTAGTCCTTTATATTCTTATTGTGTATTTCTTCCTGTCTCTTTTAAATAGTTTGAGTTAAAAATGTAATTGTCTTTTTATTTTAAAAGAAACCAGGCTTTTTATTTAAACTTTCACCACACTAATACATTGTGCTCATTTAAACAGCGGTTCTCTAAATGTGGTCTGCAGGCCTCTGGGATTCTCCCCTATCCCCTCTTCAGGAGGCCCAAGAGGTCAAAACTGCTTTTATAAGAATACTAAGACACTACCTGCCTTTGACATTGTGTGACATTTGCTATGGATGTATAAAAGCAAAAGTGGGTAAAACTGCTGGTTTCTGAGCATGAATCAAGGCAGTGGTACCAAACTGAACTAGAAGTCATTCAATTATTCACTGCCACTTGCAGTTAAAACTCTGCTTTAAGAATATCCTTGATAAAAGAGTAAAAATTAATAGTGTTCTTAAACCTTGGTCCTTCTTTTTAATATTCTGAATAAGTGGAAAGCATGCGTTGAGCACTTTTACACACTGAAATATGGCTGTGTTAAGGAAAAGCACTTGTGACTTAGTGGTAAGTCATTTTTTTCACAGAACATCTTTATTTGAAACACTTTTTTCATCGAACACCATCGTTATTTGAATGTACAACTGACAGTCATTCTTTCAAGAATGAACAAAGTGAGCCTGTCACTTCAAGGAAAATAACTCTAAAGTTATTTGTGGCCAATGATAAAATTCAAGTCATCAAGCTAAAAATATCAGGATTTTTGGAAAACTTGTACCTTCTATTGTGAACTTGACAACTTCTCAATACTTAAAAGATTTTTCTGGTAAGATTGGTGGTGATACTAACAAAAGTGAGTTTTTGACACTGTCTAAAGAAATGTGAACCAATACTTTCCAAATGACCAATGTATAATATTATAAAGTCACGTACAGGTAGAAAGATCTACTCAGTATGCATGACAGATCAATGGGTATTAATTTAACACAGTATTTACTACAAGTTCATTGATATGATTTAGAATTCCATTTTAACTAATTTAAGAAAGTAGCACATGCAGACTTTTGGTACAGTATCAAAGAATATACCAAATTATCTGAAGGCTTTAAAAATACACCTTTTTCCAACTATATATCTGCACGTGGCTGGATCTTCATATTGTTTCTTCAAAACAAATGACTGAAGACAGAAAGATATGAGAATCAGCTGTCTTCTATTAAGGAGATACTTTCCTCTCAACATTTTTTGTTGTGGAAAATAGTTATTTTTCATTAAAAAAAAATGACTTATGTTAAACACTGGGGTTCCCAATCGGGTGATTTCATCCCCCAGGGGACTTCTGGCCATGGCTGGAGACAATTTTGGTTGTCGTAATGTGGAGGGAAGAAGGTGCTATGGGTATCTAGTGAGTAGAGGCCAAGGGTGCTGCTATATATCCTATAACACACAGGACAACACCCCACAACAAAGCATTATCTAGCTCAAAATTTCCATAGTGCTAAGGAAAACCCTGTTTTAACATACAATGGATTTAATTTTTTTAATTCTCAATTTCAATTTCTAATACAGTAAATTATCAATATAACCCATATAAACAAATACTCTTTGGGATGCTCAGTAACTTAAGAATTAAGAGTCCTAAGATAAAAATAAATGATTCACTTCAATATTGTAATAAAAGCACTCTAATAATAAAAGCTTATGCCAGTAACGTCTATAGTTATTACCTAACACTAAACTTGATACCTAGTAAATTAATTAGCTGGAATAACAAGATAGGTTTTAAAAGAGCTCACCTGTTCTTTATGTGGTAATATATTGCTAAGGTCACACTGTGGAGGGAAAAAAATACATTGTAATAACTGATTTTTATCATATCAGGCCTGAAGACATTTTTAAAAACGGGTTAGCAAGGAGGGAAGACCTTCCAGAGGCCCAGTGGCCCTGAAATCCTCTAATTCAGAACAGTACCACTTGGGTGCTTTCCCCCTTGTTTTAGGTTCTTCGGCTTTTAGCAAAATTAGGAGACCCAAAATGCTAGATATGCTGTTAGAAGGCATGTTTTGGTTATTATAATATATAAATTATTACATATTTCCCCTGTCATTTGTCCTTCTACTCACAAAACCTTCTGTCCTGTACAAGTTATATCTATCTAGACACATGCTTAAATTTAAGCCATATAGTAGTTTGTATGTGTGTGTGTGTATGTGTGTGTGTGGTCTGTTAGCCCCTGCATTTCAGTTGAATTAGTTTGCTATCCACCTACCCATCCGTTTTCCATTATTTCCCTAAAAGTAAATAATAAAAGTGCTCTATACCAAAATGACTTAAAATCACTTTTACATAATTATTAGAAAATTTAATAGCAAAATTTTATAGCCACAAAACTGATGATAGGTCTAGTTATCCTGAAATAAGCAGTGCTAATAATACAGCATAATACTACACAGTATACTATTAATGACAGGTATTTCCAAATTATTTTAAATAAAGTATTAATGAACAGATAGATACAAGTCCTTAGGTACTCTTTTTTAAGTTACTATATTCCTAAGTTATTCACAGATGTTGTATATTAGGCAACAAAGGGGTTCTCTGGTTAAGTTATATGCTCCCCTTTGTTCTCAGTGTCTAAAATGAAACTCAAAATAATTGAGGGAAGGCAAATCTGAATTTTATAATAGGTCTATAGAATCTTAGCACTTGTGTAAAGGCCTGTAACACTGTTAGCATCAAAGATGGATACTTCTATAGTGCTTCAAAGTTTCATCTTCAAATTGACTTTAAAATCACAGAATTAGAAGTTTTATGATGGAAAGGACCACTGAACCGTAGATGACATTTAATTAAACAACCCATTTTACAGATAAGGGAACCAAGGCTTAAAACTGACTTACCCAAGGTCCCACCAATTATCAGAAGCAGTTCTCTTTCTCCTGCCCTCTAACCAAATAGTGGCTCCCAAGCTCAGCTGCACACTGGGATCATCTGAGAAGCTTTAAAAACTGCCTGGCTTCTGCTTCAAGATGTTCTGATTTAACCGGCACTGGGTATGACTTGGGCATCAGGATTGTTTTTAAAGATCCCCAGATGACTGCAGTGTGCAGCAAAGTTTAGCAATGAATGAGTTAGGGTTAAGATCAGAGAATCACTCGGGATGCTTCTGTCCATAAAACCATGCTTCACATCATTCCCCATCCTGTCAAAAGGTGTATGTGCGTGGGTGAGAGAGAGAGAGACAGACAGACAGACAGGCAGACACTGTGTCTTGGAGGCGGGGGCAGGCGGGTGGACTTTGTGCATCCAGAAACATATATCTTGAAAAGTTGCTTAAGTGATTCTAATAAGGCTCACCTACCCCACTGAGAACAACTACCCCACTGAAAACTAACCCCATGATAAACATTTTCAAAATCATTCCTAAAAGCCAACTGGCCCTATTAATTTTCTCAGTAAACCTTTATTTCACCAATAATGAATGTGATGAATGATCATTTTTAAAACTTAATGAGAGCAAATTAAAATTTACTGTACTTCCAAAAATTAGACTAGGTTGGAAAAAAAAAGGATGAAACCTACTTGTCTGAGCAAGGTTAATCTTTTTTTTTTTTTTAACTTTATTTAACTTTATTTATTTTTGGCCGCGTGGGGTCTTTGTTGCTGCGTGCAGGCTTTCTCTAGTTGCCGCGAGCGGGGGCTGCTCTTCATTGCGCTGAGTGGGCTTCTCATTGTGGTGGCTTCTCGTTGCGGAGCAGGGGCTCTAGGCACATGGGCTTCAGTAGTTGTGGCTCGCGGGCTCTACGGCAAGGCTCAGTAGTTGTGGCGCACGGGTTTAATTGCCCTGCAGCATGTGGGATCTTCCCAGACCAGGGCTCGAACCTGTGTACCCTGTGTTGGCAGGTGGATTCTTAGCCACTACACCACCAGGGAAGTCCCTGAGCAAGGTTAATCTTCAAAGTACTTTTGAATTATATACTGGACATCAGACTCTTTTGAATTCAAAAGAAGCTGTGACTCTAGCCAAAGTAGAGTGGTTTTTGTACCCACAGATTCAGTGTCTTGGCTGAATAAAAACATTCAGTGATTATGTGATAAGTGCCCAAACTCAGGACTTTAGAGAGAGCTGGGGCTCAGTTTTTGCTGAAACATGATTTGACTACAACTATTATTGTAAGCAAGAGAGGAAAGTTACATTATTATGACTGTGAACTTGCTGTCTTTAATTAAAGTAGAAGTTACTGATAATTTAAATAGCTAAAAAAAAAGCTGGCACATTAAAAACCAATTAAAAATATAATTAGCTTATAAACTTAAGACGAAAAATAAAATTAAGGATAAGGATATTAATATTTTCAAATAGCATTTCCCAAACTGTGTTCTGGAAAATCAACATTCATATCCTAAGGAAATGTTAATGTTTCGTGGACAACCGCGAGGGAGGAGGCAAGAAGCTCTGCATCCCGTTTGGTTTTTTTCTCTTAAATAAACTTGAAAGGTTCATCATTAGGGTGTTTTTATTAATTAATTAATTTATTTTGGCTGTGTTGGGTCTTCATTTCTGTGCGAGGGCTTTCTCTAGTTGTGGGAGGTGGGGGCCACTCTTCATCGCGGTGCGTGGGCCTGTCACTATTGCGGCCCCTCTTGTTGCGGAGCACGGGCTCCAGACACGCAGGCTCAGTAGTTGTGGCTCACGGGCCTGCTGCAACATGTGGCTCATGTTGCTCCTCAGCATGTGGGATCTTCCCGGACCGGGGCACGAACCCGTGTCCCCTGCATCAGCTGGCAGACTCTCAACCACTGCGCCACCAGGGAAGCCCCATTAGGGTGTTTTGAAAGTGCGTCTCCAATTGTGGACTATGAGGTGCTCCCAGAAATTAAGGAATAGTTTTCGTCATCATGACACTGTTCGTGTCTTCTTAAGTATAAGCCTGACCACAGCCATGTTTCCGAAACCTCATCTCTTTTATTGTTCTCTGCTGTGATTGATACAGTTGTGTGTTGGAGATATATTTATATATATAAACAAAAATTAAATCTATCTATTAAGTTAAAACCTCAGTTGAACAAATTTCATCTACAAAGATATTAAGCTTGAGTGTGTATTTCTGAAGACTGGTTTGATATATTTTCCCCCTCTTTGGGGGACAGGAAAGAGAAGTAAAATTTCATACAGAAATAGTGCAGGAAAAAAAATGCACAGTGGGATAAATCTGACAAAATCCAATTAAATTTAAATGCAGGTTCACTTTGGTGCCAGTAGGGGACAATCTGTTCCTTCTTCTAAGAGTAGCTTCCAAAGTAGTATACATTGTTTTAGGACTACAGCTCATAAAGAAATAATTTTTTCTAGAAATAGCCAATAAAAAGTACCTCTCTTTCTCATTATGGTCAACAATGTCTTAACAACAGAAATGCGTCAAAGAAAGATTTATACTTTTTCTGGGATTTCTTATTTGCTAACTGGCTTTCCCTTCTATCATGCACTCAAGATTAAAATGGAAACTGAAAATTCATATTTAGGTCCTTGAAATCAATATATAGTTGACACCAGTTTTTTAACCTGATCACTGAAAAGGACAATTCAAATGAATGAAATTATGTATGGCTAGGATGCTTTTAGCGATAAGGGGGTCTGTCACTCAGCCCTTGGCAACCTAGTTGTACTCACCATTTTATTGTGGTTCTAAGATTAGGCTGGCTGACTGTGCTGTCATCTAGAAATATTGTTGAGCATGAGCTATACTTTTTAGTAAGCTGCCCTGGAGATACCTGAAGGGGAAGGGAAATAGAAGAAAATGTCACAGTAAGTTAAACCTATAAAAGTGTGTTCTTTTCCTTGGTTAAAATGTCAAACGATAAAGCATTAAGATTTTTCTTACCCTCCATGAACTGTCTGAGTGTGATATCATGTGCAGCTCTATGGGAAGCCTCTATACTCTGACTTCCACAGATGAGCTTTGAGAAATGGGTTATAAAATGCTGCCTTGATATAGTACCTATAATCAAACCTGGCAAGCACCTATTATAAATTACCTTTATAATAATGTAAAAAGTTCAGAATAAGATTTCAGGGTTTTTTCCTTAAGCAATGAAATGCAGCTGAGATTTCCTATTTCTATTCATTTACTACAATAAAACATAATGCTTTATATAATACCGACGTAGGAGCATTTCACTGCAGTAAATGAACACCAGTAATGAATGTATTAGTTCAGGAGACAGTGTGACGAAACAAACGTTTTCGAATCAGAGGCTGGGCATGCCAGGGCTGCTCTATCACTAAAAAGCCGGGGGCCATTAGTTTCTCTGGGCCTCAGTTTCCTTATCTGGAGGACAAAAAGGTACTGCTTAAAGATTCCCTCGCATCCAAAAAAACGGGTAAAACAACTCGGAGAATTTAACTTCTCACTTCATGTTTAAGTAAGACTGCCATTACATTACTCAAGTGAGAACCTCAGAGAATACTCTCCATTCATTTCAAAACTGTACTAATTCTGTTCTACGTGTTATTTGACACTCCTGCCTCACCCATGCTGCTCTCTGCCTGCAATGCCTTTTTCTTCCTCCTGTCCCAGCAAGCTTGACCCCATCTTCCTCTAGGATCCCTTTGCCAGCAGGCACACCACAAAACTTCTCACTGTCTGCACACTCACACATCTAATTTACCAACTAACTGTTCCATGGTCTCAGCTGCCTGCATAGTACCACCCTCTTAAGTAAACAAGCTTCTCCAGGTTAGGAAGATTCTTCTCCTACCTCCAGCTACTGAGCATAGAATCTGGGACAAATTAGGATTCAACAAGTGTTTGAGAAATTATTTAAGATCAGTTACAACTGGAAGGTAAATCTTACTAAAAATACAAATTGGTGAGAATTTATCTGCAGTGGTATTGGGTAGGTGACAAAGAAATTCTTGAGACCTTCTAGAGAATGAACTATCTTTAAAACACTTTAGAAGTATCCATTTATTTGTGAAGAGCCCATGAACACGGCAATAGTCAAATACTAAAATGGCCTAAGCTATGTTAGGACAATTCTCTTCCTTAAAGTAAGGCCAATAACCAAATCCCAATCACTGAAAGCAACTGGAAGGAACAGTAGCATTCTTTAATACCACAGAATACAAACAATTTTAAAGCTGGGTTTTGTTTTTAGTTTTTGTTTGTTTACTAATTCAGATGAGCCTTCCTTCCTCCTACTAATATAAAATAGTTTTCACCATGCTGTCACACTCTCCCATCGGTGTCCTCCACAAATACATTAAAGGTGAGGCAGGGAGAAAATCTAGTTGATGCTTTTTAAAATACAGAGCATTTAAATAAAAATTGCCAGTATCCAATCATCAGAAATATCCAAATGGTGTATAAAACACCATTTTGCTTGTTTCAGATGCTTTATGCAAAGCCACTTATTCCTTATTAATAAAAAGTTCTAGATGTGACATATTTGAAAAGTATCACTATTTGGAAGACTAATTTCTCCTTCAAGCTAGAAATGTTTTAAACTAAAACTCTGATATGGCCCTTAAGCTATTTGGTTAATGTGTAATTTTAGAATCTCAAAAAACAGATACAGCATGGAAAATGAAAATTCACTCATTCAAATACTTTGATTCTAAATGAAGCAGGTTATCTTTTAAGGTCACTACTATTAGGGTATAATATGACACACACTACACGTAATAAAAGTCAATTCTGACCAAAAATCTATATATATATGAGGGGAATAAAAATAGTAAGGAAAGTACCAAAATACAGACTAGTTGGTAGAGCTCTGGGTGCTATTTTTCCTGTTTTCCTCTATTAAAATTTTTTTTTCTATTATGAATGTATATTGATTTGTCTTTGGGAATATTAGTGCTAAAACATTTAAAAATTTTAATTAGATGTGGTCTATAGTCCTATAGGGGCTCATTTAATGTATCAGCAACTACTGGCTCGATCTTACAAAAGAAACACTTCCACAGGCCTACTCCTGAAACTATTCAAGCTTTCCAGCATCTAGTAGTCACTAAAGGATGGCAGAATTGAAGCCTCTGAGCCAAGCCTAGATATATTAGCTGCCAGCAGATTACTTTCCTCTCATCTTGCTTGAAAATTTAAGATAACTGTCCTTTATGATTAAAGCCTTACCATTGCTGGCTCACAACCTCAATAAACTATACTGACACAGATAAGGGTATAAAATGCAAATACAAAAAAAAATCAAGTAGCAAAAAACACTACTGACAGTTTAATGTTCATAGGTATTACTTCAATTGGTCACTGAAGAAGAGTATTTATCTTCATTCAGCATTAAGGACCGAATAGATGGACTTTTACAATCTTTACAAGGGGAAAGGTTGCTTGGTAGACTTCAGGTTTAATGGTGAAGACTAGAAGATAATCATACCTAGGAGGCTAGTCAGTAACAACCCCCAAAACTTATCATTAAAGGTCAAGTACCTGTTGAAATCCTGCCCGCACCCAGTGACTCTTCCCATTGTGCCTACTGCCTCGGATTTTAACCCATTAAAAGAATAAAGCTGACGTTCACTTTTTTCCTCCCCCTCTTCACAAGTTTTGGATATGTTTATTAAGAATCAATGACTTTAACTGAAAAATTTGTAATACTCCATCTATGTTGCACATTAATGGACAATGTGGTAGGGTGAGTGGTTTGAATAGAATTCATACTCAAGGCCTTAGTAGAAAAGTATAATATTCTAATTATAGGTATAATCAAAAATATTGTCTGAATTAATACCGTTAATTATATTGAATTAAAACTTCGAACTTAGAACCTATATTCAAAGAATAAATCTAAGTTTGACCACAAATCTATTTCCTCTCCCCCTTCTTTCAGAGATATCATCTCATTAGAATTAAAGGCATTTTTTAAAAAGGCTATACATAAGACAGGATAAACAGCAGATGATTTTTAATGTTTGAAAGGTGAAAAGACTAGATAAAGGAGTGCTAACTGACATGGTAGAACAGAGGGAGCACAACCTTGGTACCTACAGAGAGTGACTAAGACAGGAACAAGAAAACCAGTTTGTCTTACAGAACCCAAGGCAGGCTCAGAGTCCAGAGGCGTGGTCCCCAAATCCTTGTAGTGAGGCCCATCAGTTAACGAGTTGTCCAAGTGATGCTTCCAATTAGATCTTAACAGCCAGCCAGGGACCATCACACGTTTGAGGGAAGCCCCCAACAAGTAAGAGATCAAAACAGGAAGAAGGAATGGGACTTCCCTGGTGGCGCAGTGGTTAAGAATCCGCCTGCCAATGCAGGGGACATGGGTTCAAGCCCTGGCCCAGGAAGATCCCACATACCACAGAGCAACTAAGCCCGTGCGCCACAACTACTGAGCCTGCGCTCTAGAGCCCATGAGCCACAGCTACTGAAGCCCTAGAGCCTGTGCTCCACAACAAGAGAAGCCACCACAATGAGAAGCCCACGCACGGCAACAAAGAGTAGCTCTAGCTCACCGCAACTAGAGAAAGCCTGCACGCAGAAACCAAGACCCAATGCAGCCAAAAAATAAATAAAATAAAATATAAGGATGCTTAAAAAAAAAATACAACAGGAAGAAGGAATTGATGGGAGTGATAAAACTCAGGAGCAAATGAAAACTTGAAATTGCATCAGTGTAAAAAAGAATGACAGGATATAACAGAACTCTATAAATTGAAAATAAGGTAGACAAAACAATATATTCAATAGAAGGATTAGAGCATAGTCAAGGAAATCTCCAGGAAGCAGGACAAAAAGAAAATGCAAAGCAGGAGGGGAAAAAAGTTAACGATCTGGTAAGTCTAAGACTTCCAACATCTGAATAATAGGAACCTGGAAGAAAAAAACAGAATATCAAAGAAACACACAAAAAAGGTCTATACCAAACCAAATTATGAAATTTCAAAATCCCAGGCAGAGAGAAGGTACTATAAGGCTCCAGAGAAGGAAGGGATGGGGGAAAATGACTAAAATCGGTAATGTACAACATATCATACAATGTCAACAGGTTTAAGAGCAACACTGTAAATGAGAAGATGAGAGGGAAATGTCTGTAGAACTGCAGAAATTAGTTTCAACCTAGAATTCTATACTTTATCAAACAGAAGGAGTTTCAGAGAGGCTAGATCTCTATAAACTTTCTGCCCATGTACCCTTTTCCCAGGAAAATGTGCTCCAGTAAAACAAGGAAGTATAACAAGAGGGAAACAGAATCTAGGACATAGGGGCTCCAACACAAGAGAGCAGAGTTCTGTGAGATCCCAGACGACTTCACACAGATATCCCAGGAAAAGAGGCACAGAGCAGGCCTAGGGGAACACTAGTCTATATGGCAGTAGGAAGACAAAAGATTGGGGAAAAGTGTCTCCAAGAAAAAAATGGAACAGATGTGGCTTAGTAGACGGAAAATATTTTTGATAGGCATGTGACAAATGTTAAAACATTTGGGGAAAAAAATAGCTGTTAGAAAACAGACAAGCGACTATAGTCAGGAAATTAATTCCACAGAAAAAATGAAGAATGTGAAAGCAGGGAGACCGGGCAGGGAGCTACTTACTGCATCTGGCTGTGTGAGATCACGCTGGCTAGGAAAAGGGGGATTGGATTATCCTAGAGAAGTGTAGAAGTGCTCCAATTTCATTAATATTTAAGAAAAAGAATGAAGGGTGTACAAGGAGGAGGCACAGTCAGAGAACTATATGGCTCAGCAATGCACACACAAATTTGCAGAGTCGTAGTAATGTAAACATTGATTCTGATTTAATAAAAACTGATACATGTTGAGGGAACGGGGGGGGAGATAACGTCATGGTGGAGTGAAGAAGCTAAGCTTTCACCTGCTATGACAAGAAGTCAATGGACAGTGCTAAAAATTAACTTACCTATTATACTTTTATTACTTTGGTTAAAAAATAAGATCAGAAAAATAAGGCAAAAGAATTTAAGGAGACCTTTATACTACAACCATATTATTGAAATTTAACTTAAATGTCAGAACCCTTAAAAAATGGGCACTACTAAGTCAAAGACTTTCCTGAATACATTTGATAATTAGGAAAATAGAGATTTAGAAAATCTACAAAAAGATTCTACAGTATTGGATCCATCATATTTTTTAGGAATCATGGCAGACATATTTTTAATTCAAACTATTAATTTCTTAACTTTTCAACTGTTTACTTACATGGTTTAAATGGTTGCTCTTCCTCTTTTCTCGCACTAAGAATAAAAAAAATTAACTGATGAATTCTGATACAAATGCCATAGAAAAATAAAAGTAGTCGCTAATTATTTGATGCATTACCAATAACACAATGAGATAAAATTCCATTCTATTTTTTTAAATAATTTCCAACAAAATATATAATTTAAATCACCCAGCAAGATGAGTCCTATAAATAAAATCTAAAAACTTAGTTTTACTTTTTTGACCTAATAGATATTCTGTATTAGGTACAAATGAAGGACTTCCCATTTACAAAAGAAAAGGACAAAGCAAATTAGGCCAGGTGAGAAACTTAGCTAATAAAAAAAGTTACCTGCTGCATAGCTGAACTACTAGTTAGTAGTATCTTCTAATTCTTCATTTACACACAGCTTACTTTAATTACCACAATCTACAGATGACAACTCTAAGAACCAGTTTCTGGCCAGGCACTCATCTCTAAACGCACCAGTATCTCTGGAAGCATCCTGAACCACTTTATGGTAACCTACTCAAATACCTTACTGAAAAAATACACAACTGGAAAGTAACCTATGTTAAATGTAAATTTTAAAATGAGTGTGCTGACCTAAATCAACATATCTACAGCACACGAAACTGTTTTGCTCCAACAAAGGCCGGAAGTATAAAAGCTTGAAGAGGGTCTTAGGCCACACTCTTGCTCACGTTGCCTCCTTTAACTCCAGATGGGCATCACAGGCACGGATTCCTTAAGGCTGAAGAGAGGCAGGCATGGGACACCTTTTCTTTTACTGTCTCCAGAGCCCCTCTACATGTGAGCAGCTCATGGCTCCGGAAGAAACTGAGAAATAGAGCAATCCTAACCAGAAATGAGTGGCTCAAGTACACACACTAGAAAAATGCAAGTTAGAAACCCAGGGAGCTTCCAGGTTGGTGAACATGTAGTACCCTTGCAGAGGGCATCAAAGCTCTGTGCCCTGTCCCCATGCCTGGCCCTATGCATCTCTTCCATCTGGCTGTTCCTGAGTTATATCCTTTTATAAAAACCAGTGATCTAATGGAAAAAAACAAAAAACAAAACAACAACAAAAAAAAACCAAACCTCCATTTTTTATTGTGCTGCATCACTTTATTTTATTTTATTTTTTTTTTGCGGTATGTGGGCCTCTCACTGTTGTGGCCTCTCCCGTTGCGGAGCACAGGCTCCGGACGCGCAGGCTCAACGGCCATGGCTCACGGGCCCAGCTGCTCCGCGGCCTGTGGGATCTTCCCAGACCAGGGCACGAACCCGTGTCCCCTGCATCGGCAGGCGGACTCTCAACCACTGCGCCACCAGGGAAGCCCTGCATCACTTTAAATATTGTGGAATGTTCACTTCTTGTATTCCCGCTCTCGTAATGAACAGAAAAACTTGGTCACGTATGGCTTTTTAGCAAATAAACTAGGATTTAACATAACATTAAGGAAGACAAGCAAGCAAGAAGGAGTGCAAAAAATTCTACAGTTCTGATTCTCATCTTAAAACAAGGAGGACACAGGAAATTTATATGAGTTTCACATGCTGAGGATAATCTTCTGGGGAACCCCATAAGGCATGTTGCTCTTATTACCCTGGCACAGCACTACATTAGGATGAGAAAGTTTTGAATAGCTTAAAAGTTCTGAGTAGCATAAATCTGGATGTGAGATAGGCTTGTCTGTTGAACTTTGGGTAAAACAGGGCCAAAATCACAAGGCTCAATTCCCATATATAACGACTGATTTTTCTGATTTGATCAAATGAAAACCTAACTGTGACCTAAACCCTATCATTCATCTTTAACATATGTGCTCTTTGGAGCAAGGGGAAAAGGACAAAGTAGCATGGAGAAATAGACCACATCTAAATCATGTGGCCAGTTGACTATGTTGATAAAGAGGTGGCAAAACGTATAAACAGATAGTCTAAGTGTTCTCCTCACTAAAACACTGACAACTAAAAGAAAGTGTATCATCAACATATTAAAATAAGACCAGTGAATACATGAAAAAGTGAAACATTTAAACCACTGTAAGAGTTTTTCTAAATACTTCCTATAATACACAAAACAAAAACAGTTTTCACTCTTTTTCTCAGGGGAAAAAAAAAACATTGTCTTACCATCCGTTTGAGATTTGCTCAGGAAAATTGTGCTTGCCCTTGGGTGGTCAGAAGGGTTTGATTCCAAAGGTAAGTCTGTATAGGAAGAAGTGAAAAAGGTGTGGTGATTTAGTTGAGTAGAAAACTACATGATTTTAAAGATAGCTACACATTGATTTAAACCACTTTTAATAGCCTTGAGAAGAGCTTTTAGTAATGACAAAAAGGCAATTTTAGTAAAGGCACAATATAAAAATTCTATTGGGAAACAGCAAAATTGTAGAAACTCTCCATACATGTGGAATAAAACCATGGCTATGTCTTAGACTTCTTTAACTTGCACCTAAATAATCTATGCCAACTTTAGATGAATCATATATGTGACTCCCCTCCTACTTATCAATTAAAAATTCAGTCACCCTCCTTTAAAGCTGATATTACTAGCACATTCCAGGAACAGTCTCAAGAAGCAAGTTATGCAGTGGCCAACTACTGTCAGATACCAGCTCAATGTATCAAATATGCCAAAACCAAGTGAGTTGCTTTTAGCAAATGTTCTTCAGACAATCAAATGGCTAATTCTAACTCCATTCAACAAATGAACTCATTTAATTGGCTGTGGTTTATCTGGGGGCTATTCATCATGGCAGATTTAAGAGGACTACATAAAAGTTCAATGTTCTAATCTATAGGAACACGTCCATGATAGTGATTTTTAACTTTGCCCTCTATTTCCAAAGCTAAACTCTCACTTCTTCATTCCACGCTGCATGATTAATTTGGGGCTTCAATAAGAGTACTTCCTGGAGTAGATCACAGGGCTACTTGAAAAAAATTCTGGCCATACCTACATAGAAAGGTGGGTCTGCCTGTAGTCCACCTTGCACCAAGGTGGGATAGTGTCTTCTATTTAGGCAGAAATACAAAACAAGCACAAGCTACCACATAGGATAGTAAGGTTGTTGTTTAAAACAAACAAACAAACATAAAAGCCCTATGACACTTCCTCAGCAAAGTCCATCTCAAACCATTTAACCAATCTTTTAAGAAACCGGACCAAGATTCAGATAAAGAGTAATGGTTAAGGCAATTATTTCCCAAACCACATAATAATCTGTTTTTGAAAGAGGGGTTTGATGGTCAAAGTGAAATCCCTGCCTCTTAGAGAATCAAAAGAATACACACATTGATATATTAAAAACTAATTAGTCTAGTAGTGAATTCTGTCTAACCCAGCATTTCACAAATGTATTTACCTAGAATCCCCTTTTCCCGCCCAGAAAGAATTTTGCACGAACAGTAATTTTGGACTTCCCATTTTAACAGGAATCTAAGCCATCCATTTTAATGTTACTGCCAGCACTAGTAATTTACATAGCTAAACCAACTGCTTTGTTCTTCATGAAAATTCCTTCACTGAATTTGAAGTTTATCAAGCTGCTTTTGGAGAAAATATTCTATTCAACATTTTTATGTAAAAGACCCATAAAACTATTTTAAAGTTTTTTCTCCTACATATTTGAAAAATTAGACAATGGGAAAATAAATTATTTCAGCTGTACACAAAATGACAGGTAGACTTTCACAGCTGCCTCTAACCTATGGCTTCCGAAAGAACTCATGACTACTTAACCTATACCAAAAAGAAAGTAAATAGATTACATTTGAATCTAAAAAATAAGCAGAAATGTTTGCAAAGTAGCTATATTATTTATCACTGTCTATGGCATGGTAAAACTTAACAATTTTCAATGGAAGTCCAGGAAAAGTAAGTGCCAGAATCAAAGAGAAGCTTTCTCTCTCTCTCTCTCTCTCTCTCTCTCTCTCTCACACACACACACACACACACACACACACACACACACACACACACGCGCGCGCCAAACCAAGATGTGCTACTACAGATCTAAATACAAAAATCAAGAAGGCTGGGAGAAAAGAAATGACAACATGCAAAAAAAAAAAAAAAAAAGTAAACTTAGTCCAAGTGACCAGAAAAAAGCTGGCACTCTCCCTACTCTATCCTAGGGGGCTCAAAGGTGGGCACAGGACCCAGGACTGGCCAATCAATCACAGCTGTCCTGGGACTTCCCAAGAAAAGAGAAAGGCAGAACTGTACTCTAGGATCCTTAGCTAGTCTTGAGCTGCTGGACACTCCCCTTGCTATCATGAGGGGAAAGGCTTTTCAGGAGACATCAACGGAGGAGAGCAGAACTGCGATCATTTAACTCCTGGGTCAAGCAGTGCTTGACTCTGATTTTCTTTTAACTTGCAACTGAAGGAGACCTGGTTAATCAGCAGTACTGATGATCACACTAAAGGTGGGGAAAGGTAAAAGTCACTTGCTCATTCCTTTAACAAATATCATGAACAAAAATCTGCACGAGCCAAAACGATGCTGTTTAAAAATTAAACACAACCATTCACAATCATTAACACACAGTGATTCATAACCATTACTTTTAGTTGCTTTTCTTATACGTTAAAAAAAGCTCTAATTAGTGTACAATTTATGTCTTCTTGTTACTAACAAGCGCCCTCCACCCCACTGTTGCATATTTATTGTTTAATGAATACACACTGGCCCATCAAATGTTATTCTTATACTGGACTTAGTCAATCCCCTATTGCTGGGGATTGGTGCTTACAAAGTTCTATTCTTAAAATATTATGAGGAAAATCTTTATGTATATAGTTTTTTAAAATAATGGTTTTATCTCCTTAGCAAAGATCTTCAGAAGTGGGGTGACCAAGCCAAAAGGTTAGACCACTTTCATGGCTCCATGTACAATGCTAAATTGCTTCCTAAAGAAGGTGGGGGGCACATTAGGGTATAATGCTACCAATCATGACATTTTGAGTTCCTACCCTTGCTTTGGATACTTGAAAAAAAAAAAATTCCTACTGATCTGAATGAGGGACCTCACTGTAGATCTAATTTGTATTTCTTCTGATTACACGGTTTGACCATTTGCCCCCAGTTATCAGTGTTATTTCCACTTTGGTGAGTTGGCCTATCACTTGAATGTACTGTAAACACCAGGGCCCTATTGCTGTCAGTTTGTATGAGGTTTTCAGAAAATATTAATCTTCTGTTTATAGCCTATATAACTAACAATTTTCTATATAACTTGCACTTTTTGCTGATGAAAAAATACATCACTATTTTATAGAATGGACATGTGAGCCATTAGACAGTAAACTCATACATACACACAATATTTCTGCACTTTCCATTAACTATCTTCCCAAGAGCCTAAGGAGACTATGATAAAACCTACCACACTCTTCACCATCACAAAGGTAAGACTGCCAACTATTAAGCAAAGCTTTACAGCCCACCATCCCTCTCATCCCTCTCCCCACCACATGCACACACAGTAATTTAGAGACTTCAGGAAATTACTGTGCATTCAGGAAATTACATGGATTCTTCCTAAAGTTATTTCTTTAGAAGCCTCTAAGAATGTTTTACCCAGGAGAAATATTCTTGAGCTCATGATTAGGGGTTATGATTAAAATTGTATTTTAAGACCCATCACTTTTGTATTATCAATTTAAATTGCAACTTATTTGACAGCATGATAGGTCGATGTAGAAAAAGTATGATTAAAAAGAAATTAAACTCGGGTCTTAATGTAAACATTCCTCAGGGGAAACCTGTAAAACACCACCGACACTGAATACTGTTTTCCCTCCAATCTAAGATTCTACCAGTTGTTAAGATCCATCTCAACTGCAGTTGTTAAAAATGTGGGCTTCCCCGGTGGCGCAGTGGTTGGGAGTCTGCCTGCCGGTGCGGGGGACGTGGGTTCGTGCCCCGGTCCGGGAGGATCCCGCGTGCTGTGGAGCAGCTGGGCCCGTGGGCCGTGGCCGCTGGGCCTGCGCGTCCAGAGCCTGTGCTCCGCAGCGGGAGAGGCCACAACGGTGAGAGGCCCACGTACCTCAAAAAAAAAAAAAAAAGTGAAAATATAGGCAACTTAGAACAAATGAAATGCATTACTGAAGGCTAAAAGTGTTAAAACTATGCTATCAAACTGTCGATAAATGATTTTTCCTTGTGAAGTGACCAAGAAAGCATCTGACAGAAGCAGCACATTTCAGAGAGAGATTAATATCAACATATTGATTTCGATATATTCCAAATAAACAGGAGATGTCAGCAGTTTCTGGGCCAACTGCTGAGCACCAGTTTACTTAAAGGTAACCACTGCATTGACTGAACTGCCCTAGCATCCCTATACTGTACAGTGTATTAGTTTTATGGCTCGTAATTCAAACATTACAATTCTTACAATTACCATGTAAACTGATGATTTCATCTCCTTGAGTCCACACTTTCCAACCCAGTCAGGGAGTCCCTGCCAGCCAGCCCTGAGCTGGGCTGCCTCACCAGAGGGCAGCAGGCTCTGCACCTGCCAGTCTACTGCTCACCCAAGCCTTGATCCTGCTTTCCTAGCTTCTGACAATCCTGGCTTCCAAACTTCCCAACTCTGGTTTCCAACTGCTTCTGTACCTGCCTCTACCTTGGTTCTCAGTTTTGCCTTATTTTAATCCTCAATCAGTTTTACAGTGGTCATGACTGAGAGGTGACATATAGGTAAGTATACCTGGCTTTATATATTTCTAAAGAGTACTCTACTCAGTTTCTTGGACTTTTAAGAACCTTTCTGGGTTGCAAGTTACCTTCATTTCATTTCACATTATGCTGTGTTACTGTTTTAACTCTAAAGTTTTATTATTTTAATACACTAAAACAACAACAAAAAAAGGGTGAGAAAAAAGGTAGAATTCCAAAGAAGCTCACATAATGTCATCAATAAATTCTGTTCCTATATGCCATGCATTTGGAATTTACAGTCCTTCTCTCTATCAATACTCATTTTTAAAACCTTGGACAACTCAATTTATACCTAAGAGAAGAATTATTACACTACCTAACTCAGAACATGGTGAGAATCAAATGAAATGCAAGAGCAATCTATATACTACAGCCTATTTTAGGCCCTTATTAATATCGCTTTTTTGTTCAAGCCACTGTTGGCTCTCACCTGGGCTACTGCACCAGCCTCCTAACTGGTCTCCCTCCCGGCTTCCTTCTGCCCTTACAGTCTGTTCTCACAGAGTAGCTGGTCTGATCTCCCTCCACCCTCTCTACCCGCCTTCCCTTTTTCTAAGAATTAACATCATTCCCCTGCATATAATCCTTCAATGGTTTCCCATTACAATTAGACTAAAATTCGTATTTTTTTGTCAAGGCCCACTAGGCATACAAGGTCTTTAATCCCCTATATTCCTCCTGGCATTCATTCACTCAGCTGCAGCCACCCATCTTTCTGTCCTTTGCATGCATCAAGCATATTCCCTTCTTAGGAACTGCACAGAAGCCTCTTCTCCCACATCCTCACATGGCTCTCTCAGGACTGCTCATGGGTCGCTTAAGGAGAGAAGCTGTCTTTAACCACCCCTTGTAAAACTGTCCTCCTCCCCAGCCCATTACCTTCATTTTCTTTCTTCTCAGTGTCTCACTACCTGACATGATTCTTGTGTTGTCAGCGCCCAGGCACCTCTAGAAAGTAAGGACCTGGCTTAGGGTACAGGCTTTGTCTTGTCTAACCACTGTTTGTCCTGCCTCTGGAATGGTGCTTAATAATCATATTTCAGTGTACCCCAAACCAGTTAAGCTTCTCCCAATTCTCCCACATCATCTAAGATTTCTTCTAATGCTGTCTTTTAATGTGTCTGTCACCTAAGACCAGAGTTAATTTCACATCTCTCAGAGTAGTAGTTTACCTACTCAGAATCAAAGACACAAGACAGGTTACCAAGAACCACGAAAACCTACAAGAGGAAATCTAATGTTTAGTGAAAAACCAATGGTAACTTTAATTTGGGAAAAGAACATTTAATGTTAAAATACTTTAACTACAAAATGACTCACCCTATGAATTTAATTAAGTCGTAAGACAAAGTGTACAATCAGAATGCTATAGGGAAGTATCAGTACAATGCATCAGTTTTTATCTGTGTCCCCTGAATAAAGCATTATAATGGGATTATAAAAGATGCTCAACCATAAAGGCTGGGTAAATGAATTATGCTCCCACCATTCGATGGCACAGTAAACAGTTGGTAAAAGGCAGGCTGTAGAGCTATGTGCAGTTGCATGGAAATACATCATCCTGGAGCACTCTCTAGGTGTCAGCACAGTTCCAGGAGCTTCATGTCATTACTTTTCTTTATAAGAAAAAGTTACAAAGTGGCACATAAAGAACAATCTCATCTTTGTAAAATAAACACAATGTTATGTTTATATGCATACAAAAGGTTCAGGAAGAATCAACACCAAAATATTAATAAAAATTCTGGATATTCTGAGTGTGAGTGAAGGACTTTTCTGTGTTTTCTAAATCTTTTACATCAAATGTTTATTAATACTGTCACCAAAAAAAGTAAAAAAAAAAAAGTGTTTAAAATAGCTACTGGAAAGAGGAAAGATCTGTTGCTCAGAGGTTTTTCCACATCATATTGCCAATTCCTTCCCTACCCACGCTTCAGGGGGATGGGAGGTAGGGATCACTTGAGAGAGCACCTTTCACCAGAAAATTAGCAAAGCTCCTAAGGTCACAACATAAAGGCTGTATGAAAAGTTGATGAATAAAAATAAAATCAGATAATACGACCTTAGCATCTTATTTTCTATTATGACACTACCATCAGTTATATTAGATATACTGTTAAAGACAAAGTAGTAAAAAAAAATCTTTTGAGTCTATCTGAAATCTATACTACGTTCTTAGGAGTTACTTTTTAGAAATGGCTTGAAGAAATCATGTTCTTCTCCAATGTTTCTGAAGAACAAGACAGAGCATCATTTAGGTATGATTTTCTCTAAGTAACCAGATAATTCTTCACTGTAGAAAAGCCAAAATGTTTTATATCTGAGTAGGTATTTCTCAGTTTCCAGGGAAACTGATATAAAATTGTCTGAAATAAAGACATTAAGAGCAAACTTCCAATGTGCCTGTATTTTATATTTGGTGTTCTGACCTTGTTTCTATGGAAACTTAATTAATAGGCAAATGCTGAAATTGAGGTTTCTCTTATCACTTTATTGAATGCCCCCCCAAAAAGACAAATTGAAATGAAATTTTAACAATCATGTTAAACATAAAAAGGCAAATTCTGTACCCATGAACTCTTATTTTTCCAGTTCCTGATTTAGCACTCCTTCCTTATCATACATAGTCGTATGCTAAATGCTTAGTACCTTACCTGCCCGCTTACCAGCTTCCCCTTATATCCCTCTGTCCAGGGCATTCTCGGCTTCAACTGGATTTCACCAGAACAAACTCTTTAAAATGTATCAACGTGTTTACCTGACTGATAAATTTAGGCTATTTCATGACTTCTACTTTTATTCATATCCATTGCAATGAATGTACAGACATAGAATGGAGAGGTAAATGTTGCTTCTGAGTTGTGTACAATAAACTGGAATGGCAATAAACTGGAGTATGCTGAGATAGGCCTAACTTATGGATAAATTATAAAATATAAGGTGCACTCTAAACAGTTTCTTAAGCATCCCAAGAACTGAATTTGGCATATCTACCACCTCCCAAGTCTGTCTCTTTTGTTCAGTAGCTGTGTTACACAGTCATTTCAGATCTCTAAGTCTTGGCTTCTTCATCGGCAACAGAGGGAGAATATACACGGGCCTTATTTGTAGATGGAAGGGCCGAGTGAAATACACATGAAAATGCGTTGTAAATCTTAAAAGAATTCTATAAAGGTCCAATTTTCGTCTCTCATCTTACACTAGGCAACTACTAACTGTTTTTTTAAAATCATTTAGAGGCTTACCTTATAGCAACAAGCAGAGCAGTTTTCACAAGTACTTACATGCTTTGTGTTTAAAGCTACAATTAATTCACATAATTTGTTCATTCTTTCACAATATCTAACTATTCTGAAAAGGGAGTACTTTCCACTTACAAAGCCACGTCCATCGTAAGGGTGAATCCACAGGCTTAATTACTCTAACTTTTAAAGAAATTAAGTAAACCCAACTAAAATTTAAACAGAAGAGCTGTAAGACATTTCGTGTATGAAATAATGAAATAATCTCTGGCATTTAAATGAAACAAATGGGCCAGTGGGGCTTTAACATCTTTATGATACAATGTTTTATACTTTAAAGAACACAGTCTTTATTAAAGTGCCACTATGCTACCCAGAAAATTTTTTTTTAACCTAGAGCCATCCCTTTCCGAAATTCTAGAGGCAAAAATCAAACATTTCCTCTCTTCTCTCCTCCCCGACAACACCCACCCCCCCAGCCATTTAGTCTTCAGAATTTTTACCTGAATATTCTTAAAGTTGAATAGGATTCTACTGGTGGGCGGGGGGGGGGAGTCATGGAGACACTTTTCTGCTGAATGGATGTGGCATGTTAACTCCCATACCTGTATATTACAAATTACAATCTGAATTTGTTTTTTCTCCTTTGAAACTTTTGTCCAGCCGTCTCAGGAACCACGTCGCCCCTCCCTTAGAAAAGGCAACGGGTAAATGAAGTCGGTTAAGGCTGTGCAGCTAAAGACATACTTGTGTCAAAGTGGGAATTTTAAAGTAATCAGAACTCCATGGGGTCTCCTTTGGTAAAGAAAAAAACAACAACAACTATTCTCTGCAGCCGTGGCAGTAACGTTTCACACCGTTCACAGTTATTTTAAGCCCCCTCCCACCATTTTCTTTCCTATCGTGTTCAAATTATAGTTAGAAGGGATAAAGTAGCTTCTATCAGGGCGACTGAAAACATTAAAATCCAAAGAATTTTACTTAAGAACACCACATTGACTCTGTCCAGATCTATTTTGAATTTAAATGACAAATCCTATGTTTGTCTTTATTATCTCGAGTATCAACTACCTTAACGAATGGAAGTCTATCATCAGGCCCTTACCTAGTTCCTTCGCTTAGGTACCATCTGGATAGGGAGACGGGATGGATACGCCGAAGTTAGAGTATTTAAGTTTTCATTAAGAAAAGAGAGAATACACCAGAAAGTCTTTGCTAAGTCCCACGAGATGTTAAATAGAACCACGAACAGGAAGGGCCGCGGATTGGAGGGTCTCAGGCCGGGCTGGGAAATGGGAACGGGGGAAAGAATTGGGCATTCGTGTAGGGAAGAGGAAAGGAGACTGGCCGGACGCGACGGGTAAAGAATAAGGGGTGGGGACGCCAGGCAGAGCCAGCCTTCGTCCCCGGTGCCCAGCCTTGGGAGAGCCAACTCCGGGCAAGAAGGAGCCCTAGGCGGCGGCTCCCTCCCGGGGGACCCTGGGGGCAGCGGAGGCCAGAGGTAAGCCCGAGAGCAGACGGCGCCGACCCCGCGAGGAGCAAGGCGCGCCCGCCGCTTCTTACCTTCGGGCATCTCCCGGTCGCTGATGTGCTGCAGGTGGTGGCCTTCGCTGCCTCCGAAATCCAACTCGGCGGGTTCCACGGCAGCCGGCGGCGGAGCTACTACCACCGCGTCCCCGGCCGCCGCCTCGTAGACCTCAGACTTGTAGTCCGGCTCCTCTGACCCCGTGCGCCGGCCCAACTTGGGGCTGGTGGCATTGGGGGACACGCAACAACACAGCGAGTTCCCCATGGGGCGCCTCCACTCCTCGCCGCCGCCGCCTCCGCTCGCCCCCCGACTCCGCCGCGCTCAGCAGCCGCCCCCTCCCCCAACAATGGCGCGGCGGGCACTGGCAGCCCCGGGCTATGCCGGGGCTGCGCCACGCATGCAGACGCGACCTCGCCCGCCGCTCGCCCGTCCGCCCAGCCGCCGGGCCCCGGGCAGGGCTCCGGCCCCGGCCGCACCCCTGCCGCCGCCTTCTCGGAGCCAACTAGTCTATGAGGGCGGCGACCAGACCGGCTTATTTAAAAGGGGTGGGGACCAGACAAGCGCTGAGACGTGCAGCCACTGCCGGGAGAGAGCGCAGCCGGAGCTCCTCCTCCTTCCGCCGCCGCCTCCCGACTGAAAGTAGCTAGCCTGGCCGGCCCTTGCCTACCGGAACGTGCCCTTCGGTCACCTGGTTACGACGGACCAATCACAACCAGAGTTCCCTCCACGCGCCCTCCTCAGCGCGCAGGCATGTGACTCACAATGCCCCGCCCCCGCCCTCGGCTGCTCCGCCCCCCGAGCGGCGCGCCCCGGACTCCGGTTTCCATTCATCTCTCGCGCTCCGAGCTTTCTGATCCTGCGGGAAGCGCCGCGGGAGTTTTGTTAATCGAAGCCGTCCTGAGTCAGTGGGCTCTGTAGAAAGCCCCTGTTCGTAAAATGCCAGTTCAGTTAGCAACTCGGTTTCACCGGGTCGACAATTGACTCATTTGATGTATTGCTCAACGAACTTAGTTACACCCCAATTTTTGACCGTTTTTTGTAACTGAATGCTCCTCCTGTCTTGCCTTCCAAAGAGTGTTAGTTTCCGCCTGCAGTTTAACCATAGCAACCACCGGGGCCCTGGTCCTACTCTCAATAAAGAGCTGTGGCTGTGTCTTGAATGAGACTCGAGGACACGTCACCCCTCCACTTCCTCATCGGCAACTTAGGTACCGAACTCCTCCCTCCCACCTCTGAGACGCTGGGATTCAGCAACTCGCTTTTCTCGCCTGTTTCTCTCTTCCATGGCAGGAGTTTCCAGGTTTCCCTACTTTAGCCAACAACAACGCATAAAGCACGATTTTCTCATACAAACTTGAGAGTCACAAAGTGGAGTACCACGGTCTTGATTTGATGAAGATGATAACGATAGTTAACGTTTGGCAAACACTATGCGCCCGACCCCGTTCCAAGTGAGGTACTCATTTAACCCTCGGGAACAAAATCCTCAGAAACCTTCCTTTTACAGATTTTACAGAAACTAAGTAACGTTCCCAAGGGCACACGATTGATCAGGGGTGTGGCCAGGATTTGATCCCTGATTGTGTGGATCCCCAAAGGCACCTTATTGTGATGATCAGAAAATAAAGGTAGAAGTCAAATTTGGTTGGAAGTGGCATAGTGTATCAGGATTTTCTTTTTTTAAGGAGGAACAATTTTTTGATGTGGATTTTAAAATACTTTCCCTTCGTTCAACATTGATTAGTCCCTCCTACATGCCAGACACCGTCTGTGGGAAATAGTCCTGCCTTCAGTGACCTCAGGCACGGTGAGAAAACAAAGGCTTAGAAAGCCCAATTGTCTGAGGTCACACTGCTGCAAAGTACTTAAACCTGAAATTCAAACCTAGGTCTATTAACCCCAAGTAGATGCTGGGGTAAAGAGCTTGGTTTTTTTCCCAGAAACATGAGAGCCATTGAACGTTGTGAAGTTAAGGAGTCACTATCAGGTGGTTTGTGGTGAGGTCACTCTTGACAATAAGTAGGACTGATGGAAGAAACAAGACCCAGTAAGAGACTTTATATTCATCTAAGAGAGGAGTGAGGGTTCAAACTAAAGGCAGTGGCAGAGACTGGAGTGGAGGGAAAGGATCTGAGGTAATTTGGGAGGTAGAATAGAAGTGCTTAGTGGCCAGATATGGAGCGAGAAGGGGAAAAGAGAAGCAAAAATGGCTGCTAGGGTCTGGCTTAGGGAACTACGTAGAGTGTGGTTACTTTTTCTTAGATGGTGCAGGAAAAGGAAGAGGTTTGGGAAGGAAGATCATCTTGCATTCTGTTAAGTGGAGCATGGAAATGGAGCTCTCTGGTTGAAAGTAAACCTCTGCAGGCTAAGTCCATTTTGTGATATCCCAACTTATGTTTTCAAAAATAGCACATTAAATCAATTAAAAAATGTGATTGGGGAAATTCCCTAATGTTGACAGCTAAGAATATCACGTTTTTCATGGAGCAACTTGGAATCTATGGTTTTAGTAAATGAGGCATCCTATGTAAAATAAAACTGGTAAATGAAAACAACATTTAAAATTGTGTTGTCATTAGAGTATACACAAATTGAATAGCTGTAGGTATAGAAGTGATTGCCTTGAGAAGACATGTGTAATAAGGAAAGGAAGAAAGGAAGGAAAGCAAGAAGGAAGGAAGAGAAGGAAGGGAAGGAAAGAAGGGGTCTTCAGAAATAGGGAGATTTAAGTGGCATTTAAGTAAACCTGCCAAAGGGAGCAGTGGCAATCAAGGGACCTGAGTATTAATCAGGAATGACTGATCACGTGAGTCCCATGAAGGTAGGGATCACATCTGCTTCTCACTTCTGGAGCACAGCACCTAGCACAGTACCTGGCCAGTAGATGCTCCATTCATAATTGTCCAGTGTTGTCCGTGGGGCAAGAAAGCTACAAATACCATTGGCTGTCGCAACTGGGTGACTGGGGATGTGTGCAAGCTGGATGGCAGGCAGTGAGTAAAGAAATGAATAGGGAACAGAAGTGCCCTTGACCGGTGGGGAGGGCCGCGCTGTGCAACCCTCTGCTCTCGCTGCAGGGAGATGGCTCAGCGACTTCTCCTGAGGAGGTTCCTGGCCTCCATAATCTGCAGGAAGCCCTCTCAGAGTCAGTGGGCGCCCCTTGCCTCCAGGGCCCTGCAGGCCCCACAGCGCAGTCCTAATAACCTGACAGTAACACCCAGCCAAGCCCAGTCAATATACACCACCAGAGTCTGTACAACGACCTTTAACATCCAGGATGGGCCAGACTTTCAAGACTGAGTTGTCAACAATGAGACATCAGTGGTTGTGGATCTCCATGCACAGTGGTGTGGTCCCTGCAAGATCCTGGGGCCAAGGTTAGAGAAGGTGGTGGCCAAGCAGCATGGGAAGGTGGTGATGGCCAAGCCGGATACTGATGACCACACAGACCTCGCCATAGAGTATGAGGTGTCACCTGTGCCCACCGTGCCGGCCATCAGGAATGGGGATGTGATGGACAAGTTTGTGGGCCTCAAGGATGAGGACCAGCTGGAGGCCTTCCTGAAGAAGCTGATTGGCTGACAAGCAGGGAAGCGTCCTGACTGCGCCCGCCCACCTGGGCCCCATGGTCCCGGGGGACCCAGATAGAACACACAGCCCTTCTGTGCCAGCCCTTTCCATCTCCTCCCTCTGCCTGGCCCCTGTGGGTCCATGCTTTGGAGACCAGGCCCCCAAACACAGGAGCCTCAAGTGCTCCCAACCTGGCTGACCGTCAGGGTGGCCGCCCAAGGAGCGGTGCCGCCGCCGAGCTGGGACAGCCGTCTCCCCACCCACTCTCTGCTCCCTCTAGGGCTTGTCGCTGTGCTCCTAGGATGCTGGGACAGAGTCCTGGGGCCAGCCTGCAGTAACAGCTTGGTCTCCCTGCTCCCTTCTGATCTGAACCCCAGTGCCTGGCTCATCTGCCTCCTGCATTTTTCTTTCCTGCTGCTGTTTTGTAAAAAAAAAAAAAAAAAAGGAAAAAAGAAACCCCAACAAGTGATAGTAATATACATAATTCCCTAATTTTTTGTAGGTCTGTAATAAAGAACTTTATGTGATCCTCTCTAAAAAAAAAGGAGAAATGAATAGGAGTTGAGAAAATGGAGACAAGGATTCTCTTCCCAAACATTTGGTTGAGAAGAGAGATGTGGTAGTCATTAGAAGGAGATGTACAGTTAAGAATGCTTTTTTTATTTTCAAGATGGAAAAAAAATGTGAGTACATTTATATGTTAAAAGGTAAGAGCTGATAGAGAAAAAAGGAGTTTGAGGTTAGAGGAGACGGCAGAATTGACAGAGTGAAGTCCCCAAGAAGGCAGAACTGGATGCATTCCAGGGCAGGCGTACATTAGCTTTGGGCTGAGAGAAAAGCAAGGAGAGAGGACCTGGGTGACAGACCTCTATTCTGGGTCTGTCAGAATTGAGACATTTCTGATAGAGGATAGGTTTAGGAAGAGCTCATCTGACGACCTCTACTCTTCTCTATTATGATAGGCTTCTGACGAAACTGAGCTATTTGTAATGAGGTGGATAGACCTAGGGTCTGTCATACAGAGTGAAGTAAGTCAGAAAGAGAAAGACAAATACCGTACGCTAACACATATATATGGAATTAAAAAAAAATGTCATGAAGAACCTAGGGGTAAAACGGGAATAAAGACACAGACCTACTTGAGAATGGACTTGAGGATATGGGGAGGGGGAAGGGTAAGCTGTGACAAAGCGAAAGAGAGGCATGGACATATATACACTACCAAACGTAAGGTAGATAGATAGTGGGAAGCAGCTGCAGAGCACAGGGAGATCAGCTCGGTGCTTTGTGACCGCCTGGAGGGGTGGGATGGGGAGGGTGGGAGGGAGGGAGATGTATGAGGGAAGGGATGTGGGAACAGATGTATATGTATGACTGATTCACTTTGTTATAAAGCAGAAACTAATAAAAAAAATAGGCTTCTGTTTGGAAAGCTACTCTGGGAAAGAGAGGATAATGTGTAGAGAAGTTTACACATCAGAAAAGCTCAATATACCTAACAAAAAGAGAAACAATATCTTCCCTCAAAGTTGGATAAATTGAAAAGAAATCTGAGCAAAAATCAAGGAGCTCAGGTATAAATAAGTATGTCACAAAAGTGGAAGATGTGAACTATTTGTTCCTCCAAATAGTTAAAAGACATAGCAACAACTTTGTGGGGAAGAGTTTAAAAAATTAAGAAGAAAATGACATGTAATTGCAAAATGTGTGAACTTTACAAACACTTTAATCACATAAGAGACCAAAAAAAAGACCACAGGGAATATTCTTCTTTATTAAAAGGATACCAGGAGGAAAAGGTCACCTCAAATATCAGGGAAGCAAGGATGATTAATATTTAATTTAGTTGTTTAAAAGATATAAGTAAAGGGGCTTCCCTGGTGGTGCAGTCGTTGAGAGTCCACCTGCCGATGCAGGGAACGTGGGTTTGTGCCCCGGTCCAGGAGGATCCCACATGCTGCGGAGTGGCTGGGCCCGTGAGCCATGGCCGCTGAGCCTGCGCGTCCGGAGGCTGTGCTCCGCAACGGGAGAGGCCACAACAGTGAGAAGCCCGCGTACCGCAAAAAAAAAAAAAAAAAAAAAAGATATAAGTAAGGTTTGGGGACAAAAACAGGCAACAGATTGAAATGCGGGAAACCACGGTGGAATGGGAAAGGATTCAATGAAGTTCAGTTTCAGTAAACAACGTCTTGTTAAATCCTTAGGACCTAGTGACTACATTCCACAACAATAATAATATTGTCTGAAGTCCTAGGAATGTCATTAGATACCATTTTGGATATTCTTGTAGACTAGAGACAACGCCTAAGATCGTTTCAAAATAGTGCCTGCCTCTAACAGCAGACGCATGCAAAAATAGGTAGGTGTGACCTTGAAAATTAAAGAATTTTTAAGTTGCTAAGCAGAAAAAATACTAGGAAGCATCGTTATGAAAACAGATTTGAAAATATGTTGTTTTAAGAGAACATCGGGGCTTCCCTGGTGGCGTAGTGGTTGAGAATCCGCCTGCCGATGCAAGGGACACGGGTTCGTGCCCCGGTCTGGGAAGATCCCACATGCCGTAGAGCAGCTGGGCCCGTGAGCCATGGCCGCTGAGCCTGCACGTCCGGAGCCTGTGCTCCGCAACAGGAGAGGCCACAGCAGCGAAAGGCCCATGTACCGCAAAAAAAAAAAAAAAAAAAAAAAGAGAACATTGGAGGGCAGTAAGAAAAAACTGTATCCTTTTATGACAGTGGCAAGTCTGGGAGACCAAAAGGAAGCAAAGAGAAGTAATGTGGTTTGAATTAAGCAAGAGTGTGATTCTGTGATAGAACCTGACACCTTGCATATTCCTACTGATGGCTGAACATTCCCTGGGAGAACTTGATGATTAGTGTTTTACATGGATGGATCTGGAGTAAACTCCTTCATTCATTCATCTTATTCATTCAGCAGCTGTTCAATACCCGAGCCCTTACCACAGGCCACACTTTTTAGGTGCAGAGAATGTTGCTTTGACCAAGAAAAACAAGGTCCCTGTTCGCGTGAAATTTATCTTCTAATAGGGGAGTCAACAAACAGTCTTATCCATCACATCTCAAACTCATGGCCCAGCATGGCTATTGGTCTCCAGCTATTGTGACTTCATGCCAGACAGTAGGGTGAAGGAGGAGAAGGGAGATTTTTCAGAAGATCCACATAGTACAGTGCTTACATATCATTGGCTTAAAGCTTAGTCACATGGCCACACAGAGCTGCAAGGGAGGCTCAGAAAATGTAATCATATAGCTGAGTAACTAATGCAGAAGGAAGAACTAGATATTGAAACTGGATATTGAAAGCACTCTCTGTAACGAACAGTCTGTAAGAAAAGATTAGAGAAGTTTCAACTTCAAGAATGATCATGATAAAATTTCATAGCCCTTTGCAAGCACGTATGAAAAATTTATACCAGCAGTTCTGTAATGATCTTGTCTTAAGCTAAGAGGACAGAAAAAGTGGAGAGAGGCTTAAACTCTAGAATGAAACTAGGTTAGATGCAAGAAAGTCTACGATGGTCAAGTGAACAGGATTATATATTATATTTGTGTGTTGTAACTAATTGGATTCTATCTTGAGTATCACGATTAGTTCTTATAGAAGAGGATTCTGTGTGTAAGTAATATGTACATATTTTCTGGACATAGAGTCTACCCTTATCATCATATTCTCAATGATGTATGTAAACAAAAAAAGTTAAGAATAACTATTATACCTGATTTGATGTGGAACAACTTGACTTCTCTCATTCCCAACTTCAGAACATTATAATCCGGAATATTTAGTAAGTAGAGCATTCAGTGGTACTGGTATAGTCAGTACCATTGTAGTAAACTACCCAGTGTCTCTTCTATGTGTCTTTTTCTACTCCTTCTGAACTCTTCTCCCATCTTCTCTCTTCTCACGACATCTAGGTTTCTTTCTGCCAAGTAAGTCCGTTGAGATGAGAATGCGAATTTAGTTGAAATAATGCTCTAAAAAAAAAACCTGAAAAGGTGTTAGTTTACCATACCATCAGGGCAATTAATGCTCACTGGACAGGTCAGTTCTGGCCCCAAACGTCCCCTGTGGCTACAATTCCAAAACAAACATCAGAGACAAACTTTCTGAGACAAGTTCTAGGAAAAGCCTGCAGTTTTAAGAGAGACTAGGGGTTTCCTCTTGCCTTCCTGGGACAGTTATTTTTCTCTGCCATTTAATGGTTTATTTACTTCCATTTGTCTAAGTGTTACAGGAAATCTAAACTCTTTCTCGGCCCACTGTTAGTGCTTCCTTCAATCACCTCCAAGTGGGGGTAGAAGTGCGTTTCTCTCCTGGTTTTCTAAAGCAGATGCCAGCTCTACTTCCAGCTCCAAAGACTGTAAAAGCATGTGGTCTGCACTTAACTAGTTTCAGAAGAGAGCTCCCCTCTACACTTGCCCAGGAAATAACTCACTGCCAAATCCACTTAGAACAAGGCAGAGTGTTTTAAAAAAAACACATTAGATGCTTTCAATTGTATTTTTCTTAATCATGCCAATGCGCCTTTCCTCCCAGCATTTCCATATTTCCATTTGTTTCCCTTGTGTGACATCTTGGTACATTTAAGATATTTCCGTTTTATTCTCTTAAAATTGCCTTACCGAAGTTAGAACCATTTTCTTGCAATGATTTAACGTGTTCCCCTCAGTATCTCCTAGTAGCCTTTTTGACAACAGCTTCCTCAAATGAAGTTGATATTAGAAGGAGGAGTTTCATTAAACTTGACAGCACAGAAAAGTTTGAAGATGCCTTTTTAACCAGGTATGCCTCCTAGAAACAAAGATCATAGACTTTAGGACATGAATTTTTTCTCATGATGGCTCTATTGTCCTGTTCTGGAGACAAATCGATTTTTTTTTTTTTTTTTTTTTTGCTGTACGCGGGCCTCTCACTGCTGTGGCCTCTCCCGTTGCGGAGCACAGGCTCCGGACACACAGGCTTCGCGGCCATGGCTCGCGGGCCCAGCCGCTCCGCGGCATGTGGGATCTTCCGGGATCGGGGCACGAACCCATGTCCCCTGCATCGGCAGGCGGACTCTCAACCACTGCGCCACCAGGGAAGCCCCAAATCGATTTTTATACCCATAGCATGGCATCCACCCTGAAGTACCTCTAGAACTTTTCTATCAGAAGGGATTAGGACAGCAAACTGGATGGAGAGTTATATTTGAATAGGAAGAACACTTGGAGAAAAACCCAACGACTTAGGTTACATTTGGGGGGCGGGTAAGGCCTTGTCCCTTCTAGTGACTAGACCTGGCCTCCGTAGGGTGCTCCTTTGATGAGCCTACGTTGAGTAATGCCATACACCCCATGAGTTGTTTCATTCCAGTTGTACTTACTACGTAGATAAAATCAAATACTCCTCTGAAAATAATACTTTGTTTATGCAATCAATGCTTTGCCCAGGAGAGGCAAAGAAAAGCTGAGACCACAGAAGCAGCTGAAGCCAATGTCCGAAATGAGTCTACCCTGTTCTTTGCAACCGGTTTGCTGTGTCCCACCTTGGCCATGTGGTAAACCTCTACTCGTTCTTTGAGGCTTAACTCAAGCGGGTCCTCCTCTGCACTGACTCTCTGACTCCCTCAAGGCTGTGAGATTCTACATCTTGAGTGCATGAGTTCCTTCCGTAAAGCAGCCTTGTATCACATTGTGTGGTAATTGTTTGACACCCTCATTAAACTAGCCACTCCCCTGAGGACAGAGCTATTTTATTCAGCTTTTTGGTATCCCTGGCACTAAGTAGAATACCTAGCTTGCGGCAGTCTCGATACATTTTTCTTGAATGAACAGATAAATGAATGAAAAAGTTGAATTGAGAGCACCAACAATCACAATTTGGAAACTGTTATAATTATTTTTTATTTTTCAGTCTATTCTCTTTTGTGCCTCTCCTTCTAGTTTCTGTTCTCCTGCAGCATTTTTAAACAACAACAGTCATTTCCTAACGCTCACAATTTTATGGGTGAGGTAGGGCACGGTGGGGACTGCTTATCCCTTTTCCAGGACAGCTGGGGCCTCAGCGGCAGTGGATCTAGCAACTGGACATGGCCAAGATGGCCCACACAGGGCCACACAGCTGGAGTGTCTGTTCTGGCTGTCGGCTGCGCTCCTCGGTTCCTCTCCATGTCACGTCTCCTGAGGCTGGAATGTCCACAGTGGCTTCTTCACTCCTATGTCAGGTGTCTGGTCTGCGAAGGCTGGAACATCTGGGTCTGGCTGGACATCCCTCACCACGTGGTGGTCTCAGAGTAGTCAGACTTCTTACTAGACAAGGATATGTAATCCCCGTGTGTTTTACTTCTCTGGTAAAGACATTAATC
The DNA here is from genome assembly GCF_025265405.1 of Mesoplodon densirostris. Taxonomy (NCBI): domain Eukaryota; kingdom Metazoa; phylum Chordata; class Mammalia; order Artiodactyla; family Ziphiidae; genus Mesoplodon; species Mesoplodon densirostris. The sequence goes on from NC_082668.1 coordinate 29,428,147, forward strand.
TAAAAATATGGGTGAGGGACTTCCCTGGTGGTCCAGTGGTTAAGGCTCTGTGCTTCCAATGCAGGGGGCGTGGGTTCGATCCGTGGATGGGGAACTACGATGCCACGTGCTGCACGGTGAGGCCAAAAAATTAAAAATTAAAATAAATAAATAACAATATGGGGCAGGTGTGGTGAGCAGCATTCCTTCAATTAGAGAAAAAAACCCTCAAAGCCAACTTCTTCACTGTTATGAAGTTCGTCCAGACCATCACCTTACAATGGATTATGCTAAATTACTGCAACCATATCTAAGTCTTACGCACTACCCACCATTCAAATAATTCCTTTCCCCCCTGGGTCTCTGAGATTTTTGGTAACTAGAAAGAACACAGATTTCTGCAGAAGCAAATTTGCCATAGGTTCAGTTTGTTTTGTGATGCCCCAACTTATATGTTGAAAGTAACATATAGTCCATTAAATCAAATGGAGAGGAGTAATAGAGGAAATTTCCTAACGTTTACATGCTAAGAATATCTTATTTTTCTAGTGATAACTTTGACAGAGCAAATTAGAATCTATGGTTTCAGCAAAGGAGGTGTGCTATGTAAAATGAAACCATTGATGAAAACAGCACTCTAAGTGTTATTATCACTGCTACTTTTAATTAGTAATTTCCATGTGAATGTGTACTGTGAAGTGCTTGACATGCAGAAATGAATACCCACAAAACCCCCATGATACAGTAATATAAACGTCCCTCAGGGAGACTCTCCACATGGGACCAAAGGCCCATCTGACCCATTACATAAGGATCTTCCCTTCTGGGAAGTAGGTGGAATGAACACGCTGTTTGCTATTGCCCGCTTTTGAAGCAAGGTATGGCAAGGTCTGTGTGCCCTTCTCCAGAAGTATCAGGGGAGAAGCCTGAAACATCTGCAAGCTCTGTTTAGCGCTCTTTTGGGTAGAAATCATGCTTTGCTGGCATTTTATGTTTCTATAAAAGAATAGGGAGAAACTTGCCTCTCAGAGTCCTCAATGAGATAAGAAGGTCGTGGTTAGGTAGCAATTATGATTAGGTGTCTGCTGAGGAGAAAGAAATAAACCGGATCAGAAAAATATACATTCCCTACAGGTATCCTTACAGGGCCTTGACTGAGGGCCAAATAATCACAGAGAGAGCAATGCCACTTCTGAGGCTCAGGATAATTTGGATAATTAATTATAGTTAAGTAGCGATTAATAATGATTTGAATAATTGAAGGTTCCCCACCTTCAGTCTGTGGGCTGGGAGCAGTGCCATGCTGAGCCATAATGGAGCCTGAAACAAAGGAGAAATTAATAATACTTATCTGGCTCTATTAAAATTGTTGATATTTTGTTCATCATAGATTTTTAAACATATTTTCATTAAAAATATTCTATTAAAGTATTGTTTATCTTGATCATTGTTTTGATATCCCCTTAAAAACTTGGCACTGGCAGCAAGTGCCTCATTATTCCCCGCCCCCCCACCGCCCCCCACCAGGCCCTGTACCCAGAAGCAATGTGAAGGGTACTTTTTTTTTTTTTTTGCGGGACGCGGGCCTCTCACTGTTGTGGCCTCTCCTGTTGCGGAGCACAGGCTCCGGACGCGCAGGCTCAGCAGCCATGGCTCACGGGCCCAGCCGCTCCGCGACATGTGGGATCTTTCCGGACCGGGGCACGAACCCGTGTCCCCTGCATCGGCAGGCGGACTCTCAACCACTGTGCCACCAGGGAAGACCAAGGGGTACTTCTGATATTGCTTGGTCTGCCCTTAACAGAGAATAAAGGGAAAGTCCAATCCTTGGATTGGTCCCTGACTTTCTGTGTCCTAAAATTTCTAAATCATTGAGCTCAAAAGAATCAAATTCCAGTCTGGGCCAGAGATGGAAGGCAGCCCCAAGTCTTGAGTGTAGCACTATTACCCCACTTTACAGATGAGAAACTGAGACTCAGTACAACTGACAGGTATGCCTCGATGACAAATCTAGAAGGTGGAACATGAAGACTTGAATCCAGGCTACGTGGATTCCGTGGGCTGTGCTCTCAGCCACTGGGCTCCAAGGGACTGCCCATGTACTGTTTCCTACCATTCCCCAGTGAAAAAGACAAATAATGTATTTTTTCTCTCTTAACATAACAGCCAGTTACGAGTTATGAGTAAATATCTTCTATTAACTTTTAATAAATTTATTGTCTTTTTACTCTTACAGAAGTAATATATATTCACTAAAGAGAAATTAGAAAATACACATCAATGAGAAATCAAAATCCAATCCCCAGAGCCACCCACTATTACCACTTTTTTGCATATCTCTCCAAGCTTTATTTTATATATTTTTTGTTTTGTTCTCTAAGTCTTATTTTAATAAAGATAAATTATATGTATATGATTTTAAAATGAAACTATGCTACACATGCAGTTTTTTAAAATGTGATTTCTTCACTTAACAATATACCTTGAACATCTTTTTCTGTCATTGCTTTTTGCAGAGTAATTTGTAATGGTTTCATAATATGCATTCATCCTTTCATGAATATTTATTGAGCGCCTGCTACTTTCCAGGCATCAGCTAGGCATCAGAGATACATCGGTTAACAAAACAAAGAATTTGGCCCTCTAGGGTTGACAGTGAAGTAGGAGACCTTCAAAAATGAATAAATGGGGCTTCCCTGGTGGCGCAGTGGTTGAGAGTCTGCCTGCCGATGCAGGGGACACGGGTTCGTGCCCCGGTCTGGGAAGATCCCACATGCCGCGGAGTGGCTGGGCCCGTGAGCCATGGCCGCTGAGCCTGCATGTCCGGAGCTTGTGCTCCGCAACGGGAGAGGCCACAACAGTGAGAGGCCCGCGTACCACAAAAAAAAAAAAAAAAAAAAGAATAAATGTGTGTCAGTTAATAGGGACTTCTATTTTGGATGTGTCAGGGAGTCAGTCTTCTTTGATAAGGGGCTAACACGGGCTCAACTGTCCCATAAAACTGTCCCCCTTAAAATTTATATATTGAAGTCCTAACCCTCAGTACCTCAAAATGTGACCATATTTGGAGATAGGGTCTTTAAAGTGGTAATAAGCTACAGTGAGATCATTAGGGTAACCCCTAATCTATTATGACTGGGATCCTTTTAAGAAGAGGAAATTTGGACACAGACACATAGAAGGAAGACGACGTGAAGACACAGGGAGAAGTCAGCCACCTGTAACCCAAGGAGAGAGACCTGGAACTGATCCCTCCCTCACAGCTCTCAGAGGAAACCAGCCCTACTAGCATCTTGATCTTAGGTGTTCAGCCTCCAGAGTGGTGAGAAAATTAATTTCCATTGTTTAAGCCTACCCAGTCTATAGTACTTTGTTATGGCTGCCCCAGGAAATGAATAAATTCAGAGAAAGAGATCTGAATGAAGTGAGAGGGCACCAGCCCTATGGAGTCTGGGGACCAGGGAGGGCCAAGTCTTGGTAGTTTGCATTAGAGGAAAGCAAAGGGGTCTGGGGCCTGGAAGGGTGGCTGAGGTGAGAAAGGAAGCAGAGAAGTCAGAAAAGGCAGCAGGGCACCGCTGGGTCCTCAAGCACCCTGCAGGCCTTGGAAAGAACTTCAGGTTATACTCTGGGGAGACAGGAAACCACTGGAGAACAGTTGGACCTGACATACTTTAACAAAGGCCCCCAGCTTCTGCATGGAACCCAGATAAGATGTATCACAAAGTTTGGAACTCTTTTATTCATCAATTAAATTATTTAGCAGTGCATCTTAGTGAAAGGAATGAGAAGCAGGGAGAGGGGTTTCTGGGACACTGGCCCCAAGCCTTAAGCCTTCTTTGTATCCCCACCATCCCAACTGGCCATCCCACTCCCCGATCTGACAAACTGTATGAACTGTCATTTTAAACCAGCTTCAGACTTTTTCATGAGTCCTTCTCCACAGGGTCATACAGTGGGACCTCTCCTCCCCCAGGCGGAGGCCCGCTGGCTGTTAGCCCTCCCTTCGCTTATGTCTGTTCTCTCTCACTGGGTCTCACACCAAGGTTCCCAATCCTCAGGTTCCCTCCACCCAACTCAAGCCTTCTTAACTCACTGGCACCAACTGCCATCTGCCAAGATCCCATCTTACTCTTCTCTCTCCCTCTCTCCCTCCTCCTTTCCCTCATTCCTAGCTTTTCCTAGGAAATGGAGAAATGGAAGCCTCCTCTGATATCTGAAAATGAAATTTCACGGAAGTGGACAATCCCCATATGAACTCATGGTTACTCAGCCCAACTGGAAACCTCATGCCTTCCTAACAAATCAGAGATAATGGCTGCATGGGCAATAACAGCCCAGGGTTGGACCGAACTTTGACCAGCGTGCTCCTGTTAGGAGGCTTTCATTACTTTCCAGACTCCTCTTAGGCTACTGAGAGGTCCTCTCTTGTAGAAAGAGCCCCCATCAGTAGCTTCCTTTAAGAATGTGTGTGTTATTTTTGCTTCCTGCTCAAAATCTCTCTATGTCCTCCATTGCCTCCCACCCAAGGCCTATTGATTCTATCACTGTACACGTGTCATCCTATTCTAGGCTTCACTTTGACTGTTATTCACTGAAAACAAGGGATCAAACTGATCCTCTTTCTCAAAGAGCAATAAACACATAGAAGTGGAAAGAAACAAATGGATTCCATTAGTAAGTGTGCCAGTTCAGCCCAGACTAACAGGCTAATCCACTCTTTGACCGCAGGAGAGAGTTGACATTAAAAAAACAGGCAGTGGTACCTATATAAGCTGGATATTCCCAAGTGCAGATGCCCTGGGCCTACAAAGGGGAACACCACGAGGGCCACTGGCCCTAGTCCTCTGTCACAAAGGGCCTCAATGCCACCAGGTTATACCTATAATTACAGAGAAGCATTGGCAGGTTTGAAGAAAGAAGATATCACCACCCAACTTAACTCTGGGTCTCATTACTAAGCCACATCTGTTGTGTATGATGTATCAATATTTTTAATAAATCCCCTAGTAACTCCTTTAATCATTTTGGGAATGGCATAATTATATTGAACTGAATAAATACACGTGTAGGTTGAAACAGTTTATTCCTTAGATATTGACATTGAAAATATACCACAAATTTTGTAACTTTCATTTCTATTTTGCACTTCTTTTCCTTCTTTTTCTTTCTTTTTTATTTTGTTTTGGTTTAATATAGGACTGGCCTGGGCCTCTCTTGACCTCTGACAGGCCCCATGAAAACCTGAAACCGAGGCAAGGTGACAAAGTCTGGTCCTTCAGCACTAAGGGCCTCCTCATGTTACTTCTTTACTTAGAAAAATAAAATGTTGCTGCAGAAGACCCAGAGCCACAAATGTTCTTCTCAGGTGAATCAGTTTCCAGAATTCTTAGATTTTTAGTTTAATTTAGCCATCAGGGAATTGTGTAGACTGGAAATATCTAGGCAAGACCAAAACAAAATCTCAAGTGGGCATCTGTCTCTTTCAGGTGAGTTAGAATCAGATAAGCCTCTGCGAGGAAGCGAGTGAGGGAACTGTTCTCACCCCACACAATCACCTCAAAATCAGATACAGGGTGAGTTAAATAGTACACATCTTGCTGCATATCTGACCAGATTCCCATTTCTATTTTTTTTGAGCAAAATAGCACAGCACCTAATATATGTCATTAAGTATGTTTGCAATACTATAATTTAATCTTTGTAACTGCCATGCTAACCAGACACTAACATGCCCATATGTTCAGTATAGAAATGACGGCATGAAACTTTTTAGCAACTCCTTGTATTTCATAATAATACTGGGTCATCTTGAGTGTGAGGGATCATGACGCTGTCTGTATGTAGTTTTAAATTCCCTAGTGATGCCAAATATATTTGTGTCAACAGATACTGTTCCAAAATACCGGAGTTCAAATTAGCTGAATACCAGGGGACTGACTCAAATGACTGCAGGAGAAATAAATATATCTTTAACTAACTCAGATGGCAAAATGTTGAAAACTCAGAAAATCTGTATTACAAAGAGCTGGAAAGTAGTAAAGTAAGACATTTCCAGAAAGGCTAATCAATTTAGTGTTTTCTTTCATTATATTATTGGAACCCTTTTCAATTCACATCTTTTCTCAGCCATATGTGAAAAACTGTTTTTTACCAACTTATGATAGCATCTAATTAATTATGAATAATATATCATCGTTAGAAATGTAGAAATCTGTTTTATACTACAGAACTATTCAATAGAGTAAAATACCAATAATCATAGTAATAATAATCACCAAAGTAATACGTAACTCTGATTGAGTACTTAATATGGGCTAGAAGCTTCACTAAGTACCTTTATGGATAGTTTTATATTAACCTCCCAACAACCCTGTGAAATAGGTAAAATAATTTGCTAATTCCTATTCTAATGAATGGCTAAGATTTTTATTGAGAATTTTCTGTGTCAGGCACTGTACATGTATTAACTCATTCATTCCTCACAACTCTCCACAAAGCAGGTGCTCTCATTATTCCCATTTTAGGCATGAGGAAACTGAGGTACAGAGTTGAAGTCACCCGCCCAGGGCTACTAAGCTGTAAGTGACATAGCCAACACCCAAACTCCATCTGTCTGGCTCCAAGCTCAGTCTTTCCTTACTGAACAGAGGCTCAACACCTGTTATATTTTCTTTGAAACTTCTGTGTGCCAGGCACTGTAGCAAATGGTCTTCATATGTTAATTATCCCTCCTTGAGGAGCTCATTGTTTTCCCATTTTTCAGATGAGAAAAGGAAGGCACAGGCCACTTGCTCCGGGTTCTAAACCCAGTCTTACCTGACTCCTGAGGAAAGTGCTGGCCACAGAGACAGAAAGTAAAGAAGCTGCCATCTTCAAAGGCCAGCTCTAGACAGCACCCAACATCAGTCTTGTGGCAAGCCTGACTTTTTATGGGCTTGTTCAGGCTGGGAGAGTCAGAAGCTATCTGCCTGGGTCCACCCCTTTCTTAGATTTTTGAGTCATTTGTTTAGGCCAGTGGTTTGAAAAAGTCACAGACGGGGAGTATAAGCACAAGAGAAACTATTCTTGCAGAGTGAAAACCAGCTTGTAGTTTTTCCTGTTATTCATTTTGAGTTTCCTCTTCCTTACCACTGAACATTGTTTAAGGAATTATTTCAGTACTAAATTGCAGTAATTTCTATTTCCTTAAATTTCTATTTTCTTAAATTTCTTTCTGACATATATTTGTAGCCTCAGCTTTTTTTTTTTTAAATCTTGTATTTCTCTACCATATGTATTCTTATATGCTTATATTCCAAATCAAGTCCAAGCTACATGAAGTCAAGGTCTATATCTTACTCATCTTTTTAATCCTTATAGGACCTCACATCTTATATTGCATAACGTGGGTGTTTGAGAAATATTTGGTAAATTAATCAACTTCATAGGCAGTATATTTGGAACTTAATGATAGCACCTAAAACTATCCTAAAGGGCAAGTAACTACAATCCCAGTACACAAAATCACATACATAAAGATACAAAATCCATATTTTGATACATAGCTTCAGCTTTTGACAGCCATCTTTCAAAAATTTGGTGATGGTGCCATCCCAGCCTGGTGCCCTGTGCAAAAGACATTTCCCCTGCAAAATGGTGTTTCATTTTCCTGAACTGTGTACAGGATTGTCACTTTTCTTTGTTTCTTCAGAAATGAGTCCCTTCATACAATGAATCGTCATTTCTTCTTTCTGAAGTCATCTCAGTCTATCTTATTTTATAAATAAATAAATAAATATATATATTCACAAATTGACTTACAAAGCTTGAGTCCTCAACCAGGGCTCACTGCGAATGGCACCCTCTAGGACTAGTCAGTATATAAACGCATAACCACACACAGTGCCCTTGAAGTTAAGAGCTCTGTGCTAGAAGAATCCAACACTTAGAGTAGAGAATTTAACAGGAATTTGCTGTCCTTTGATTTTTTTCCCCCCTGCTGTATATTATTTCCAGATTTTAGCATTATGACTTTTAAATTATTTTCTCTGCAATGCAGAACCTGGATAGACAAGCAAAACAGTATATCTAGTGTGTAAGACAGAAAATCAGTTGTTGGCCTACTTGTAATAGGTTCAACTTAATTTTTTTTAATTTGGATTTTTTAAGAGGTTGTTATTGTGGGGTAAATTTGATACATTTGATCACATCGGTTTAGTGTTACTTCTCTTAGTTGAAACATAATGAAGAGCTAGAGTTTATAAACATGGCTCCAATGGGTACAAGCTCTAGTTGAATGGACATTTTGGTAAGCTAACACCATTTTTGAATGTAGCTACAAAAGTTGTCATCAAATTCTAGAATTACAATGGGAGAAAGTCTGGGAAGGAAGTAATCTAATTCACCTGTTTTAGTGCAGATATATTCTAAAGATCAAATGAAGTAAACTCGAGTTTTCTCTTTACTGACTTAGATCCTATACAAAGAAGATAGGTGAATTCCCTCATGCTTCTTCTTTCCTACTTTTTCCTTTTACACACACACACACACACACACGTGTGTATGGTTGCCAAATTTTCTACAGTGCATGTGATCTTGACAATCAGAGGAAAAAAACGCACAATAATAAGTGTATAGCACATAGTACATACTCAATAAATTTTGTTGAATGGGAAAAAAATACATTTGAAAACATGAATTATAAAATCAAGCCTTGTCCCTTGATTTAAAAAAAATTGTATGAGCTTCCCTGGTGGCGCAGTGGTTGAGAATCTGCCTACCAATGCAGGGGACACGGGTTTGAGCCCTGGTCCAGGAAGATCCCACATGCCGTGGAGCAACTAGGCCTGTGCGCCACAACTACGGAAGACTGCAAGCCACAACGGAAGCCTGCGAGCCACAACTACTGAAGCCCACGTGCCTAGGGCCCGTGCTCTGCAACAAGAGAAGCCACCACAATGAGAAGCCTTCACACCGCAATGAAGAGTAGCCTCCGCTTGCCGCAACTAAGAAAGCCCATGTGCAGCAACGAAGACCCAACACAGCCAAAAATAAATAAATAAATAAATAAATAAATAAATAAATTTATTAAAAAAATCATAGATACAGTCTCAGGACATAATCAACACTGTGAACAAAGATTTATGCACAAATATTTATTGCAGAGTTATAGAAATGAAAAAAATGGAAGCAATCTGAATAGGCAATAATAAAAGAATTATGAGATAAATGCTATATCCATGAGGAAATATTATGCAACCCTTTAAACTATATTTATAACAACTTTAAAGGACATGGATAAATGCTCATGACATAATGTTAAATTTATAAAATCAAGGGCCTACTAAGTTGTATTTCAGTACAAGTTTAGCTCTGTAAGGACACAGTGCACAGAAAGAAGAACTGGAAGGGAATATACTAAAATGTTAATAGTGTTTCAGGGTAGTGAGACTATTGAGGTTTTTTTTGCCTCTTTACCGTATTTCAGAATTTGTCTTAAATAATAAAGATGCATTATTCTGATGATGATAAAAGAGTTAAAAACTAGAAAAATGTTTCTATGGAAGAGAATTTATTCATGTAGCAGCTCAAAATCAATGAAAAGTTTATGCACTTATAATATAAACTAAACCCATCAGATGGTTTTCATTATAATGCTATGAGAGTCACATAACTGAGTTTCCATTATCCCTGCAGGTAATCTGTTCCAAAGTATAACAATCAAAAAATGTCAAGTTTACCTTCAATTTTTTGGTTTCTATTTGGATCCATTATGACTCAGCGACTTTGTGGGAATATGTGCACTTATATCACATTCTAACATCTTTCTTTTACTAAATAATCTATTAGTTTCATTTTCTCTTCCTTGCATTTTCTTATTTTATTGTCTCTTGTTTTATTTTATTCTGTATTATCTCAAGTTCCTGGGGTGCTAATTCTCTCATTTATTGTCTCCCGACTCTCCCTCATGGTGGATCATTTCCTCATGTAGTCTGTAATTTTTAATTGTGAGTATATCTTTAGCAGGTACATTGTTTCTTTAGATATTCCAGGTGCTTTGCATTATAAAAGTGTTCTCAAAGAAAGATTTTGTGTTTGCTTCCAGCCCAGCTCTTGGGGATTACACCCCATTCAGGACCCATTTTCATACTAATTTCTGGGCTTGGGATTCTCATACCATGCAGATGTATTAATTCAGATCTTAAACCTCTGCATAGGTTTTTTTTTTTTTTTTAAGAAATTTATTTATTTCATTTATTTATTTTTGGCTGTGTTGGGTCTTCATTGCTGCACGTGGGCTTTCTCTAGTTGTGGCGAGCGGGGGCTACTCTTTGTTGCAGTGCGCGGGCTTCTCATTGCAGTGGCTTCTCTTGTTGTGGAGCACGGGTTCTAGAGCACAGGCTCAGTAGTTGTGGCACACGGGCTTAGGTGCTCCACGGCATGTGGGATCTTCCCAGACCAGGGATCGAACCCATGTCCCCTGCATTGGCAGGCGGATTCTCAACCACTGCATCAACAGGGAAACCCCTGCATGGAGTTTTAATTTCTCAGAGGAGACTTCTTCTTATGCACAAAGTGCCAAGGGCACAAGCTTCCTTTATGCAACCAGTGTGGTGCGTCTAATTCTCTCTTCATAGTAGGCCAGACCTCCAGGACTCTGCTCTGAAGCAGAGGTCTTGGTTCTAGTTCCCCACCTGGTGTGAGCCCTCAGTCATGGCCTTCATCCCTATATGGATACACAGCCACACACAGCCTGTGACTGGGCCCAGTGTCCCCAGGACTTTGATGTCATCTCATACACATATTGCTCTAGTTTTGAGTTCCATCTTCTGTTCTGGTGCCTAGGTATTTCCTTTCAAGCTATATATATTTTTTTAAAGTTTTTGCATCTTATCCAGAAATCCTATGGTTTGGAGTGACAGGAGTTCTGTGGAATTCTTGGAACTCTGGAGTGGGAAGAGTTGTCTCAGCTGGATCTCAAGTCCTCAAGAGGGTTTCTGGACAAGAGCATCTCAGACTATATTATTAGCACACCTCATGTGTTGCCATCCATTTTGAGGGAGTCACAAGAGATTAGCCATTAACAACAGTTAGAGCATCTAACTTTTTCCATTTTTCACCTTTTAAAACAAATTCAAGACTCTTCCTGTATGATAACATGACCTTCATTTCCTTAAATTCTTTAGTAGGTAGAAATGCTCTAAGAATGTCATCTTTTGTGTATGTTGAGGTGGACAAAAAAGCTAAGAAGTTACTCTGGACTGTGTTCACCACCTTTTTAGGCATCATCTGAAGACATCCTCAACACCAAACTATGATCAAATTAATTCTTTAAAAATAAACATAACGACAAGAAGAAAACTAGATTTACTGTCTGCATCTTTCCCAAGATTTTTCTTATGATAAATTCCAAAGTGAAGTTTCACCCAAATGAAACATAATTGATAAAGTATGTGCTGTAGTTGCTCAGTTACCATAATAGGGAAATGATGTGGGCTTTTCCCCTCACAGCAAGTCCAGTCCTGAACTTAGGCAAAGAGCTCAATAGAGGAAAAATGAAAGCTACCTTAATGGGGCACCTCTCACCTTTTGCCTCTTGTCCATGCCAGTGGCCACTCTTGCTCCTGAGATCTCTGCCATTTGCACCCACGTTCTCCTTACTGTTGATGAAAAATTTAAGGAGAGGTCTGGATACAGATAAGCACAACCCAAAGGCAACTGATTGGTAGGTTCTGATTTTTAGCTACATCACTAAAATGAGTTTTCCTTAATTATATGATACCTCAAAAGAGAGTAATGGTAGGAATTATCTTTTTAAAAAAGACATAACATTTGTTTCCAGTTGTGTAGGACATCACCAAGATTTTTGTAAGCTTTTTTGTCACCCATCATTTCATTGGCTTTAAGAGAGTCCTCTAAGAAAAGGAGAGGGAGTTATTACTCATCTCACAGCAGAAGCTGTCAGTGCTAAAGGCTCTCAGGTGTCCCTTGGGCAAACCTGGGGCATCTGGGTTAGCACTGACCTGAAACCTTCCTTGACTCAAGTTTCCCTTTGCAGCCATCATCTTGATTCACTGGTTCCTTCTAAACTTTGCTTCTCTTAGCTCAATAGTTGGGTCTCACCCTCTCATTCTGATCCCTCTGTATCTCAGCTCCACCACTTACTGAAATTCCCACGCATATCACTGCCCTCCCACCATAAATCTTCCCCCAGTTACTCCTGAAACAAACCCACATGGGCTTTCACATGAGCCAACTGCACATTTATCACTTCAATTGTATTGACCATTGGCCACAATCTTCTAAGTCGTAACAGATGAGCCCGGATGATTCACGCAGGAATGGTAGGAATGACTGTGACAAATCTTTGGAAAGACAAACATGACTTGGTACCTCATTTGTGATGGGAAAATATTCTAGCATGTAAAAGGCATCTGAATTTATTAGCTTGGTGTAGCTATAATGTAACCACTAATGTATGGGATTTTTTTTTCTCACAGTCTGATAACAGCTTTATTGCGTGCAAGCCTTTGTCATTTATTGCTTCCTATGACTGTAAAAAGAGAAAAGAGCATGTTATGCCTTGACTGACTGACTTAGATTTGTGATTTATTTGATCAGAAATGTGCTCTCTAACCACAGCACTTCAATTTATGGCTGCCGTTGGTTGGACAGTAGATGAAAAAACATAATTAGAGAGCACTTAGGAAATCGAGCTGCTTCCTTAAATTACAGTTTCTAATTTGGTCATTATTTTAGGCCCAGACGCTGCTTGAGTTCTGATTTTTGCCCCGTACATTTATAAAAGTGATATGGATGTCAGAAGGGCTAACTAGGTGATGACAAGGCCGTGAAGTCTCCTTACGTTGCTTCAGCCTGAAGAGGAGGATCTGTCTGTCCAGTGTCACACTTTTGTAAGTGAGAAGCAGGAAACAGCAGGGAGATGAAAGGGAAGGGCTGGGAGCTACAAGTCTGTGGGGCAAAGGTGAAAACACCTGTGGCAGGGACAGAGAGGAGAGAGGCCTGGTGCTCGGCTCCGCCCCGTGCCTGGGCACAGAAACAGTGGTGCAGCATTAGTCTGCAGAGAATGTGAGAAAAACAGATCTCCCAGAAACAGACTCACAGACATAGAGAACAGACTTGTGGTTGCCAAAGGGGAGGGGGAGTGGGGAAGAAATGGACTGGGAGTTTGGGATTAGCAGATGCAAACTATTATATATAGAATGGATAAACAACAAGGTCCAACTGTAGAGCACAGGGAACTATGGTCAATATCCTGTGATAAACCATAATGGGAAAGAATATGGAAAGGAATATATATATGTATAACTGAATCACTTTGCTGTACAGCAGAAATTAACACAGCATTATAAATCAACTATACTTCAATAAAATAAATGTTATTGTTTGTTTATTTTTGGTTTTTTTGTTACTCATTTTCAAATATCTTTATTCACAAACCTGTTATTATCAGTCAGTTCAAATGCCATATGTATGATAAAATAGATTATAAGAAGTATCATATTTACAATGAAATCATTAGTTTATATAGCTGAATCAACTGATAGGCTACTTCCTGCAATAATAACTTAATGGGCCCAATTCTACCTTTTGAATGGACCAATTTTATGATTCTCCTAGAAAGGTTTTTTTTTTTTTTTTTTTTGGTACGCGGGCCTCTCACTGTTGTGGCCTCTCCCGTTGTGGAGCACGGGCTCCGGACGCGCAGGCTCAGCAGCCATGGCTCACAGGCCCAGCCGTTCCGCGGCATGTGGGATCTTCCCGGACCAGGGCACGAACCCGTGTCCCCTGCATTGGCAGGCGGACTCTCAACCACTGTGCCACCAGGGTAAGCCCTCTCCTAGAAAGTTTTGAGTTGGGTATAGTTTCTTGGTGCTTATTTCTGTGATCCAAGGCTTAAGAGAAAATCCCTGGAAACTAGCAACTGGAACCAGACCTCTCCAGGACTGAGGAGAGATAGGAGTGAGAAAAAAGACATCCTGTCACATCTTAAAGTCCCACAACTGCTATGCTTTGCAAGAGGAGGAAAGAATCAGTCCCAAGAATTATACTGAACACTTCTCAATCATCAATATCAAGGATTAATCTCTAAAACAAGTTTGCAGCTAGAAGCTCTCCAGCTAGTCATTAACTAAAATGCATATGCAATACAGTCAAGGATTCTGTGCTTACAAAACCACATACATCTTCTTTATCTCTAATTTTAAAATAATTCATTCCCTTATTGGGTATGCAAGTGAGCAATGGAGAAAGTTGTGCATCTGCAATACCGGCTGGTGCTAAGGATTTCAGTGCTTCCAGAAGATGGGGGCAAGAGAACTTAACCAGGCACCGGAGGGGTTCTTCTCTCTCAGCCAGGATGCCCCCATTTAGGTCACTTTTGAATTTCGTTTCAAGCTTATATTGTGCAAATTCTAGTTTTGGTTGTGGATAGTCCCCAAAGATTTCTTGAGTCACTCTCTGGACTCTCTCTTTTTCTATTTTGTTTTCATGAATGATCCTTGAATCCATATTTATATCTAGCTCAAGGCTTCTTTCTTGTAGAGGTGTAGTAGAGTTGTGAGTTTCAAAGGTCTGATTATACAGTTTAAAAACATTAGCCTTAAGAGCGTCCAGATACTGGCTTCTGAGGTCCATTTTCACAATCTGATGGTGTTTGCTAGCAATTGTCAGTGCCTGACCCAGAAGGGGTAGATTGCTTTTCAGTTCGGAGGAAGAAGTGAAGGCATACGGAGTTTGGGAATAATACACCACGTAAGCAGGTTTGTACTGGTTTGGCTTTCTATACTGTGTTCCCCAGGCAAGTTGAATCCATACTGCATTCTCCTCGGCATCTCTGAAGCTGACTGTCACATTTTTTAAAGCTCTCTGAGGAATTTTTCTTAAGAATTTTGAATTGTTCCATATCAAAAAGGTCAATGTCTTCATCTGGTCCTTTACTCATCTGAAAAACATCCGAAACTTTCTGATGCCGATGAAATTGAGTATAAATGATGTCTAAAAGGGCTGCATCATTGAGACTTGCATGATTCTTCTCACAAAGCAGAACCAAGTCCTGAACAAGAGATTCCTTTCTCTGCCGGAAGTTTACAGTCTGCAGTTGATTTTCAGACAAAAAATTCCAGGTTTTCAGTATTGTCATCATTTCAGTCATTGGAATTTTCAAGATGGTCCTCCTGAAAAACTCAGAAACACTTTCATCCATCTTTGGTACTTGGGACTTGTGGCAGTTGTGAAAGAGTCGCCTCAGAGGCATGGGATGAGGCTTCTTCAAGGCTCCCACCACGCTCGGGGGCCCAATGTCATGCCATCAGGGGTTCTCTTACCGTCCCACATCACCGGCCGGCTCTCTCCTCATCAGCTGTTCCCCAATAAAATAAAATTTTAAAAAAGAATAGAAAAGCAGATCTCCAAGGTCATGACTCTGATGAGTGGCTGGCATATAATGTTGGTAAGGATGGTCTGGGGTAGACTAAAGAAGAGAACTGAACTTGGCAGAAAGAATAACTATGGGTGGGATTATTGATTTATTTTCAGTATTTAGCAGATATACTGGATCTCTTTTATCTTTTTATTTTTAATTTTTAAATTTTATTTTATTTTTAACATCTTTATTGGAGTATAATTGCTTTACAATGGTGTGTTAGTTTCTGCTTTATAACAAAGTGAATCAGCTATACATATACATATATCCCCATATCTCCCCGCTCTTGCGTCTCCCTCCCATCCTCCCTCTCCCACCCCTCTAGGTGGTCACAAAGCACCGACCTGATCTCCCTGTGCTATGCGGCTGCTTCCCACTAGCTATCTATTTTACGTTTGGTAGTGTATATATGTCCATGCCACTCTCTCACTTCGTCCCAGCTTACCCTTCCCCACTCCGTGTCCTCAAGTCCATTCTCTACGTCTGCGTCTTTATACCTGTCCTGCCCCTAGGTTCTTCAGAACCTTTTTTTTTTTTAGATTCCATATATATGTGTTAGCATACAGTATTTGTTTTTCTCTTTCTGACTTACTTCACTCTGTATGACAGACTCTAGGTCCATCCACCTCACTACAAATAACTCAAATTCATTCATTTCTATGGCTGAGTAATATTCCATTGTATATATGTTCCACAACTTCTTTATCCATTTATCTGTCAATGGACACTTAGGTTGCCTCCATGTCCTGGCTATTGTAAATAGAGCTGCAATGATCATTGTGGTACATGACTCTTTTTGAATTATGGTTTTCTCAGGGTATATGCCCAGTAGTGGGGTTGCTGGGTCGTAGGGTAGTTCTATTTTTAGTTTTTTCAGGAACCTCCATACTGTTCTCCATAGTGGCTGCATCAATTTACATTCCCACCAACAGTGCAAGAGGGTTCCCTTTTCTCCACACCCTCTCCAGCATTTATTGTTTCTAGATTTTTTGATGATGGCCATTCTGACCGGTGTGAGGTGATATCTCATTGTAGTTTTGATTTGCATTTCTGTAATGATTAGTGAGGTTGAGCATCTTTTCATGTGTTTGTTGGCAATCTGTATATCTTCTTGTGAGAAATGTCTGTTTAGGTCTTCTGCCCACTTTGGGATTGGGTTGTCTGCTTTTTTGATATTGACCTGCATGAGCTGCTTGTAAATTTTGGAGATTAATCCTTTGTCAGTTGCTTCATTTGCAAATATTTTCTCCCATTCTGAGGGTTGTCTTTTCGTCTTGTTTATAGTTTCCTTTGCTGTGCAAAAGCTTTTAAGTTTCACTAGGTCCCATTGTTTATTTTTGTTTGTATTTCCATTTCTCTAGGAAGTGGGTCAAAAAGGATCTTGCTGTGATTTATGTCGTAGAGTGTTCTTCCTATGTTTTCCTCTGAGAATTTTATAGTGTCTGGCCTTACATTTAGGTCTTTAATCCATTTTGAGTTTATTTTTGTGTATGGTGTCAGGGAGTGTTCTAATTTCATTCTTTTACATGTAGCTGTCCAGTTTTCCCAGCACCACTTATCGAAGAGGCTGTCTTTTCTCCATTGTATATTCTTGCCTCCTTTATCAAAAATAAGGTGACCATATGTGTGTGGGTCTATCTCTGGGCTTTCTACCTTGTTCCATTGATCTATATTTCTGTTTTTGTGCCCGTACCATACTGTCTTGATTACTGTAGCTTTTTAAGTATAGTCTGAAATCCGGGAGCCTGATTCCTCTAGCTCCGTTTCTCTTTCTCAAGATTGCTTTGGCTATTCAGGCTCTTTTGTGTTTCATACAAATTGTGAAATTTTTTGTTCTAGTTCTGTGAAAAATGCCATTGGTAGTTTGATAGGGATTGCATTGAATCTGTAGATTGCTTTGGGTAGTAGAGTCATTTTCACAATGTTGATTCTTCCAATCCAAGAACATGGTATATCTCTCCATCTGTTTTTATCATCTTTAATTTCTTTCATCAGTGTCTTATAGTTTTCTACATACAGGTCTTTTGTCTCCTTAGGTAGGTTTATTTCTAGATATTTTATTTTTTTTGTTGCAGTGGTAAATGGGAGTGTTTCCTTAATTTCTCTTTCAGATTTTTCATCATTAGTGTATAGGAATGCAAGAGATTTCTATGCATTAATTTTGTATCCTGCTACTTTGCCAAATTCATTGATTAGCTCTAGTAGTTTTCTGGTAGCATCTTTAGGATTCTCTAGGTATAGTATCATGTCATCTGCAAACAGTGACAGCTTTCTTTTCCGATTTGGATTCCTTTTTTTTCTTTCTCTTCTCTGACTGCTGTGGCTAAAACTTCCAAAACAATGTTGAATAATAGTTGTGAGAGTGGAAAACCTTGTCTTGTTCCTGATCTTAGATGAAATGGTTTCAGTTTTTCACCATTGAGAACAATGTTGGCTGTGGGTTTGTCATATATGGCCTTTATTATGTTGAGGTAAGTTCCCTCTATGCCTACTTTCTGGAGAGTTTTTTCATAAATGGGTGCTGATGGGTGTCAAAAGCTTTTTCTGCATCTATTGAGATGATCATATGGTTTTTCTCCTTCAGTTTGTTAATATAGTTTATCACATTGATTGATTTGAGTATATTGAAAAATCCTTGCATTCCTGGGGTAAACCCCACTTGATCATGGTGTATGATCCTTTTAATGTGCTGTTGGATTCTGTTAGTATTTTGTTGAGGATTTTTACATCTATGTTCATCAGTGATATTGGCCTGTAGTTTTCTTTCTTTGTGACATGTTTGTCTGCTTTTGGTATCAGGGTGATGGTGGCCTCGTAGAATGAATTTGGGAGGGTTCCTCCCTCTGCTATATTTTGGAAGAGTTTGAGAAGGATAGGTGTTAGCTCTTCTCTAAATGTTTGATAGAATTCACCTGTGAAGCCATCTGGTCCTGGGCTTTTGTTTGTTGGAAGATTTTAAATCACAGTTTCAATTTTATATTGGTCTGTTTATATTTTCTATTTCTTCCTGGTTCAGTTCCAAAAGGTTGTGCTTTTCTAAGAATTTGTCCATTTCTTCCAGGTTGTCCATTTTATTGGTATATAGTTGCTTGTAGTAATCTCTCATGATCTTTTGTATTTCTGCAGTGTCAGTTGTTACTTCTCCTTTTTCATTTCTAATTCTACTGATGTGAGTCTTCTCCCCTTTTTTCTTGATGAGTCTGGCTAATGGTTTATTAATTTTGTTTATCTTCTCAAAGAACCACCTTTAGTTTTATTGATCTTTGCTATTTTTTCCTTCATTTCTTTTTCATTTATTTCTGATCTGATCTTTATGATTTCTTTCCTTCTGCTAACTTTGGGGTTTTTTTTGTTCTTCTTTCTCTAATTGCTTTAGGTGTAAGGTTAGGTTGTTTATTTGAGATGTTTCTTGTTTCTTGAGGTAGGATTGTATTGGTATATACTTCCCTCTTAGAACTGCTTTTGCTGCATCCCATAGGTTTTGGGTTGTCTTGTTTTCATTGTAACTTGTTTCTAGGTGTTTTTTGATTTCCTTTTTGATTTCTTCAGTGATCTCTTGGTTATTTAGTAGTGTATTGTTTAGCTTCCATGAGTTTGTATTTTTTTTTTTTTTTGGCGGTACGCGGGCCTCTCACTGTTGTGGCCTCTCCTGTTGTGGAGCTCAGGCTCCGGACACGCCAGCTCAGCGGCCATGGCTCACAGGCCCAGCCGCTCGGCGGCATGTGGGATCTTCCCGGACCAGGGCACGAACCCGTGTCCCCTGCATCGGCAGGTGGACTCTCAACCACTGCTCCACCAGGGAAGCCTGTATTTGTATTTTTTACAGACTTTTTCCTGTAATTGACATCTAGTCTCATAGCATTGTGGTCGGAAAAGATACTTGGTACGATTGCAGTTTTCTTAAATTTAGCAAGGCTTGATTTGTGACCCAAGATATGATCTATCCTGGAGAATGTTCCATGAGCACTTGAGGAGAAAGTGTATTCTGTTGTTTTTGGATAGAATGTCCTATAAATATCAACTAAGTCCATCTTGTTTAATGTATCATTTAAAGCTTGTGTTTCCTTATTTATTTTCATTTTGCTTGCTAGAACTCTTTTAAATCTTCCCCACTTTTTGTTTAAAATCAAAGGATTGGTTGAGGCTGAGACAATGACAGTTGTGAGAAAAAGTGGGAAATTTAGAGTTTGGTGCTTATGGGTTCTTATTCAGAAATCTCATAAAGATCCAGAGTAGACACAAAATAAAGAGATGAGAGGCATCAACAAAGACAGCATCTGAAAAATGATGAGGAGATCAAAAGATAAGACACTGGACACCCTTCAAATGCTATTTCTCCTAGCATTTGAGTCTTTTTAAATCTCACTATCCTCAAGTAATCCTTAAAAAACACAATTTATTTTCCGTTTAGTGACTGACAAAGGGCTATCAATTCTTCACGTAGGCAATGTGATGATTAATTTTATGTTAGATCACAAAATGTTAGACTGGGCTAATGGATGCCTAGGTAGCTGGTAAAACACTATTTCTGGGTGTGTCTGTGAGAATGTCTCTGAAAGACATTAGCATTTGGTTGAGTAGATTGAGTAAAGATCTGCCCTCACCATTGTGGGTGGGCATCATCCAATCCACTGAGGGTCCGAACAGGATAAAAAAGGCCAAGGAAGGGCAAAATCTCGGCTTTCTCTTCTTGAGCTTGAATGCCCATCTTCTCCTGTCCCCAGACATTAAATCTCCTGCTTCTTGGGCCTTCACACTCCAGGAGTTACAGCAGTGCCCACTCCTACCCTCCCATCTCACCCACACCCCCCTCCACTTTGCAGGCCTTTGGACTCAAACTGAATTATTCCACCAGCTTTCCTGGTTCTCCAGCTTGCAGAGGACAGATTGTGGGACTTCTCAGCCACCAAAACTGTGTGAGCCAATTCATATAATAAATATCTTCAGTATATCTATTATCTATCTATCTATCTATCTATCTAACCATCCATGTATCCATCCATCCATCCTATTGGTTCTGTTTCTCTGGAGAACCCTAATACAGCCCATTTCTTCACATAAAAAGCGTTCTGTTATAGGGAGAATATGAAGCAGACTGAAAAGTATAATCAGACTTCTCTTCCTCTTCTATTCCCTTCCCTTCCCTTCCTTTCTCTTCTCTTCCTAAACAATTCAGTCCTAAAGCTATTAGGTGGGACAAGGCAAGGCATTTGTCTGTGGTAGTAGGGGTGGAGTGCGGGGAGCCATGATGGCCCGGCATGGGGCACCAGAGTCGGAGCAGAGAGGAAAGGGTGCCCATCAGAGGGGCAGCCCTGTGCAAATGCAGAGCCCCAGTGGAGTACAGAGGCCATTCCATGGAGGGGGAGGTCTTAGCCTAAGTAGGGTAAGGAGGTAGGGTTGCCAGATTTAGCCAAGGGAAAAAAAAGCCAATAAAACAAAACCTGACACCCTATTAAATTTGAATTTCAGATAAACAATGAATAATTTCTTAGTATAAATATGTCTCAAATCTTGCATGAATTTTATGTAGTTTATCTGCAATTCAAATTTAACTGGACACCCTGTATTTTATCTGGCAACATTATGAGGAGGACATCCACACAGAGGGTGGCCTGCTTTTGGGTGTGGAGTTCCAGTAGGTGAGAAGGGTATCCATGAGGAAGTTGGGAAGTGGCTTGAGCTGGGGAGTCAGAGCTGGAGCAGAGAAAGAGGGCACTAGCATGGGAGATGGGGCAGCAGAGGAGGTGTGAGGTTCTTAGAAAATCAAGGTGTCTGCAGGGCAGTGCTAGCTCCAAAGGCTCTAGGGGAGAATCCTTCCAGCGTCAGATGGCTTGTGGCTGCACAAGTCCAATCTCTGCCTCTGTCCTTGTATGGCCTTCCCCTCTTCTCCCTGTGTGGCTCTCTTCTCTGTGTGTTTTTTATAAAGACACCTGCCATTGGATTTAAGTTCCACCCAGATAATCCAAGATGATCCCACCTTGAGATTTTAATTACATCTGCAAAGCCCCCTTTTTCAAGTAAGGTCACATTTATAGGTTCCAGGGGCTAGGATGTGGACATATAATTTTTGGGACCACCATTCAATCCACTTACAGTTAGTTATATATAGAAAATTAAGCAAATGTTTTAAAGATAATAGAAGCCTGGTTTTTCCTAATGGAGAACAATATAAAAAGATATTGGATTGGAATTAGGTGTGTCAGTGTGAACTTATACTTTTTAATATATAACTAGAGAAATAATTCTAGATGGAAATGTCTGCCTGTGGGTATACCTGTATGCTCTCTACTGGCCAGCAACATCCCAACAGCAATGAATACATCTAGCACCCAGGTCTTGGCTTCTAAATACCATTTTCCACTAAAGGGAATCAAGTTTCCTTGGAGAAGTGGCTGATTCCAGGGCCGGTGCAAGAAAAGTAAAAGGCAATCCTAGAATATTTTGTTGTACCAGAAAACAAAGAGGTTTTCAAAAAATAAAGAAGACATGTCAAAAGGACACAGAAGCCAACTTGAATAGGCTCCCAGTTGCCAAATCGGGGACAAACTGAAGGTGGACATAAATAATGATAACAATGGATTATAATCCATGAATAAAACATGAATCCATGAGTCCATACTGATCTAAATGAATGAGTGAATAAATTAAAAGTTTGATGAGAAATAGAACATTTTCATAGTTCCAAAGTACCTCCCCACAAAGTATTTATTAATTACAAAGGGGAAAAGAGTAATTTTACAATGAAGAAGCCTGGCAGACACCACCTTAATCAAATGGTCAAAGTGAACATCATCAGTAACAGGACAAATTAAATCACATACGACCTGGTAGACTGCAAAGAGGAAAACTCAGCATTAGTTCTGTTTTTCTTGCCAAATATTCATAATAAATTTCAGCTTAATCATGAGGAAATATAAATTAAACCCAAGTTGATAAAATAAAAAAATAACAGGCCTGTACTCTTCCAGAGTGTCAAGACCACGAGATCAAGAAAAGGCTGAACCAATGTTCCAATATATAGGAAACTATACAGAGACATGACAACTGCATATAATACCTGAGTCTGAATTGGATGCTTTTGCTATAAAGGAATTATTGGAACAATTGGCCAAACTTGAATGGAGACTATAAATTATTAGATGGTAGTAGTGTATCAATGTTAAGTTCTGGATTCGGGTTGTTATTCTATGGTTAAGTGGGAGAGTGTTATTTGTAGGAAAGCACACAGAGAAATATTCAGGGGTGATGTGGCATTGATAACTTACTCTCAAATGACTAAAGAAAATAAAATTCTTTGAATTGTACTTTCAACTCTTCTGTAATTGTTTCAAAATTTAAACCTGTTATTTCAAAATTTTAAAGAATGAACAAGTACAGTCAGAAAGGCCAAGAAGTGTGTTCATATATGTCCACTGCAGCATTAGCTATATCAGAAAACTAAAAACATTGAAAATGTGTAACAATTTGTACATGATGATCTCGTGTGTTTAAAAATATGGAAAAATGATTATAAAGAAATATATGAAAATATTAAGGTTATGTATATCTATGTGGAAGAACTATGATTTTGTGTTTTTGCAGGGGCATGTTTTACGTACAGAAGGAATGTTATGGTTCACTAGGACTAGATAGTAGAAATTAATTATAAATAGAAGTGAGGAAAGGGATTAAATGAAATCATGTGAAGTAGAGAGTAGAATTGAATCAGAGAAATTGCACATATATGTCTTTAATTTCTGCCAAGTCAATTGTGCACACTCAAATTGTATTTTTCCTACAACCTAGAGCTGAAATGCAAGCCAACAACCTCATCTGTTGCCTAATAGAAACGGTGATGGACTCCAATGCTGTAGGAAGAACTGGCTGCACTTAATTCACTAAGAAATGGTAAAGACTAGACTAATCCTGATTATTGCTGTACTCTGGGCAATTCAACACCGTTTCCAGGATAATTTTCACTTGACATGCTGTGTAGGAGGTAACCTTTGGTTAAAAAGTGACTCTAGCTTTTGATTTTAGGTTAAATTTTAACATTTACTTTAATTCCTTCTAGGGATCTTAACTACATAGTCTACATTTTTAAAAAATTGAGATATAATTCAGATAGCATAAAATTTTTGTTTTAATGATCCATTTTTAACATGGTGCAGGATATCCACAGTGAAAAAAGAATTTTCATTTTAAATGATTCTACAGATTTGTTTAAAAGAAATGGAAATTCAAATTTTAACATTTGGAAAGAAAAGTGATTAGATCAAATCAATGGGAAAAACGTTTGGCTGGCCCCTTCATTAAAAACAACCGAGGTGGGGACTCAACTGAGCCTGGAGGTCATAGCCGAAGTATTGATAGAAGTAAACCAAGTTTATCTTTATTGACACCCTCGCAACAGACACAGACACACACACTTTTCTTTGTCCTTCTCTCTCTCTTTGGCACTTTTCCCCCCTCACTTCTTTTTGCCCTACCTCTGGAGAAACTCCCTTTCCCCACTCAGGATCCACTACAGGGAGAAGTTGCAGTTTACTATGTGTGAGGCCCTGGGCAATTTCACAACCTCTCCAAGCCTCACTTTCTTCCTGGTAAAATGGCTGTAAGAGTAGTTCCAGCTTTGTTACAATATTGTGAATATATATATATATATATATATATATATATATAATTTTTTTTTTTGCGGTACGCGGGCCTCTCACCATTGTGGCCTCTCCCGTTGCGGAGCACAGGCTCTGGACGCACAGGCTCAGCGGCCATGGCTCACGGGCCCAGCTGCTCCGCGGCATGTGGAACCCCCCTGGACCGGGGCGCGCACCCGTGTCCTCTGCATCAGCAGGCGGACTCCCAACCACTGCGCCACCAGGGAAGCCCCTGTGAATATTTTTTAAAGGATTAATGTGAAGTGCTTTACATTAATTCTTTAATGTTACTTTTCTTTTATGTTAGTTTCCTGTCATTGCTGTAACAAATTACCACACACAGTGGTCTGAAACAACACACTGTCATAGCTTACAGTTGTGAGGGTTAGAAGTCTAACATGGGTCTCACTGGGCTAAGATCAAGGTGTTGGCAGGACTGTATTCCCGCTGGAGGCTCCAGGGGAGAATCAATTTCCTGGCCTTTTCAGCTTCTGGAGGCTGCCTGCCGTTCACGGCTCGTGGCCCCCTTCTTTCCATCCCTCCAAGCTCTGCTTCCGTGGTCACATCTCCTTCTTTGACCCTCTTGCCTTCCTCTTATATCTAAGGACCCTTGTGATTCCATTGTGCCCACCCAGATAATCCAGGATAAACTCCCCATCTCAAGATCTGTAACTCACATCTGCAAAGTCCCTTTTGCCATATAAGTTGACATATTTGGTCATGGATATCTCTGGGGTCAGCATGCATTATTCTGCCTACCACACTTTCCCTTTCCTCCCATATTTCTTAACTCCCAGGTATTCCTAACCTGGCCTAAACCTCACTTCCTTGCTTGAGTTCTCTCAGGTCTCCTACTCATGCCTCCACACTTCCAGCTATAACTTTCTCCTTCTCTTCCAGTTCAAACCCTACCCATTCCACAAGTCCCAGTCAAATCATGAGTCCTTTGGTAAAGCCTTCCCAGGCCATCGGCTTATAAAGATAGCTTCCTAAATCCCATTGCATATAGTAGCTGCGCCACTCATTTGGCAAACTCTTCTGGTCATATATTCATGGCACACAGGTGCTGCATATACATTGAATGAATAAATGAATCTCCACAAGACCATAACAAATTGACAGCCGTGTCTTTTTTTTAGCTTTATTGAGATATAATTAACATATAACATTGTGTTAGTTTGTGTACAATATGATGATATGATATACATATATATATATTGCAAAATGATTACCATAATAAGGTTAATTAACACATCCACCGCCTAACATGATTACCATTTATTTGGTGTGCAAACATTTAAGATCTACTCTCTTATCAATTTTCAAGTACACAATACAGTATTGCTAACTGGGACATTAGCTCCCCGGAACTTATTCACCTATAACTGGAAATTTGTATCCTTTGGCCAACATCTCCCCATTTCCCCTATCCCCCAGCCCCTGGCAATCACCAATCTACTTTAAGAACTGTGTCTTTAGCTACTTTCTAATCCAGCACTGAAGAATGGTTGAGGGGAGATATATGGCAATGATGAAAAGATAAAGCATGTCCAGGAGCTCCAGGGAGGAAATGTTCCAGAGTCCCATCCGTTTCTTTAGTTTAGAGCAATACCAACTTACTTCCTACAAACACATCTAGGGCAAGGGGTCTGTACGTATTCTCTTTGGGCTGGTGTCAATGATAACTTTAGCAACAATTTTTCCTGGACTCTTCCTGCCCAGCTTCTTCTCATGCTCTCTTGATTTGGTACCTGTGTGTATGGACAATAGAAGCTCTTACAGAAACACAAATGGCACCTCTAAAGAGTGCTCCAGAGGCCATGATGGTCTACAGAGGGTAGGGTAGAAGTGAGAAGTGGGAAAACCCTCTCATTCTACCTCAGGATATTCTTCAGAATCTGTGGTCCGCCTTAGTTTGCACACCACTAGCGCATTATTTACTGGCTGACATTTTTCATTCTTTTAAGGGTTTTGGAGAGGGGGCTTCTGTTATTCTATCTTACGCCCAAAGATGGATATCACTATTTCATGTGTAATTCTGTCTTTCTAGTTTATGATGATCACTTTCTGTAAGTAAGTGTTTTTACTTTCTATTACTATTTTGAAAAAATATCTTTATCAGAACTTTCTTCATTGGCTAATAGCATTCACTGGGCAGTTCTTCCCAGTCAAGGAAAAGGGAAAAGAAAACATCTTGGCTACTTCTGTACTTATGATTCTAACTACCAGCCTAAAGTTCACGTCAAAATACACATCACACAATGCTATTTGTTGTCTCACATTTTTGACAGATGAGTTGAAATCTTTTTATATAATTCAGCAAACAATTAATATATGAACACTTGGCTGGTTTTTGTGAAATAAATAGATGAATAATAAACAGTTCTGGCCATCCAAGGAAGATCAGACGTGAATGTAAAAAGCTGCACATGATCTATTTCAGGCATTCCTTCTGACTCACCACTAGTGATAGATTGGGCCTTAGACCAAGAAAAGTTAAACCCCAGATTAAAAAAAAAAAAGTCCTTTCAATTTACTAGGCAAACAGCCAAAACTGCAGACCTCTCAGGTTTCAGAAAACATTAAAAAGAATCTTTACTGATTATAAATTTGCTCTTCCAGCAATATACTACTTTTTCTGACTTCATAGTTATTGTGCCATTTCTGTGACTGTGTTTTACAGTTGGGCACAGATGTGGAGTTTTGCTTGTGTTCAATCATAGTGGATGAATTTGTAACTTTCCCCCTTCCCTTTGGGGAAAAAAATCAGGAAGGAACTTAAATACAAGGCTTTTCCTCCCATTTTACATTCAAACATGTCTTGCAGGAAATGAACAAATAGTGATTCTCAAATATAACATTGTACTTCTATGTGCTGTAGTACAAAAAGAGCTTTACAGGAATTTTGTGTGTTCCGGAAGTTGAGATTTTTTTAAGGACAAAGGTGGGACTTGGATTTTTTTTCACTTCCTGCAGAATATAAATGCCAAATTCCTTAGCCTAACATTCAAGATCTCCAAAATCTTATCCCAACTCACCTCCAGTCTTATCTATGTCCATCCTTACTCCATGAAACCAGCAATGTCCTGTGAGCCATGCTGAAGATTTTTATCTCCAAACCTTTTTTGCCCTCTGGATTGCCCTTCTATCTTTCCTTTTCCCCCAGTCCCACTGTCAAATTATCTGTTCTTCAAGGTATACCTTCAAAGAAAAGGCATCTATAAAGCAACCTGTACATCATCTCCAAGTTGAAATTTCCCCTCTCTTGGGTTTTCATAATTTCCTGTAATTAAGGGTTACAGCTTTTGTAATGAGGAATAAAAACTTAAAAACTACTTAACTAAAAACTGTTATCAGCTTATCAAATAAAACTTGAACATAGTTTTTTGAAAAGGGCAAGGAACTCTTTCAGAATCAGTTACATTCATGCCTTTAAATGTGTTCACTAGTAAGAAAAAAGAGATAGAAATGCCAGCCAACACAGGAAGCAGCAACAAGATAGAGCTGTCCTATGGACCACAAATTACTATTTTTAAAAATAATGGAAAAGGGAGAGAAAGCAATTAAAAAACTAGAATTACCTTAAAAAATGAATATGACATGAAAAGAAAATCAAAAACATTTTAATGAGAGATTTAAAAAATGATAAATGAATGCATGCATACTTCTGCAAAATTTCTTCAAATTAATATGTGGGTTTAATGCAAATACTAATAAAAATTCCAATGTGATTTTTTAAATAAAAAAAGGAAGTAAAGTTTATTGAGACATGAATTAAAACATATTTTGTAAAAAGAAAGAATAATGCAGTGGGATTAGGTCTGCCTGATATACTAAAACATATAAAAGCTGCAATAATTAAAGCAGAATGCTATTGGAAGATGACTAGAGAGGTAAATTAATGGAACAGAAAAGATAGTTTAGAAATAAATCTTATATATAATACTTTAGGAAATGATAATGAGAAAAGAAGGGACTTTTCAATAAATGGTTTTGAGAAGATTTTAGCTCTTTAAGAAGTTCCTCGTTCCATACTTCATAATAAAATGTGTTCTAAGTAGAATTTTAAAGCTAATGATTAAAATAAAATAGTAAAATCTTCAGACAAAGTAGAATATTTATTCAGTGTCTGGAGGAGAGAGTTCTTTGAGGTTTGAAGTATGAAGAGGAATCAAAAGAGGTATGAAGTAATATTTGATCACATAAGTCCCAAAAATAAACGACTGATGTCTGGTCAAGTGGTGAAGCAGCTTCAGGCTCTGATAAAACTCTCCCACCTTTAGTGCCCACACCTGTCCCAAACACAATAATAATAAATAGGATATGAAAAGGGAAAATCAAAATGATATAATTGAGTTCAAAAAAGGAAACAAAAGCAAAAAATAAACAAATGGGACCTAATTAAGCTCAAAATCTTTTTTTTTTTAAATTAATTAATTTATTTTTGGCTGTGTTGGGTCTTCGTTTCCGTGGGAGGGCTTTCTCTAGTTGCGGTGAGCGGGGGCCACTCCTCATCGCGGTGCGCGGGCCTCTCACTCTCTCGGCCTCTCTTGTTGCAGAGCACAGGCTCCAGGCGCGCAGGCTCAGTAGCTGTGGCTCACGGGCCCAGCCGCTCTGCGGCATGTGGGATCCTCCCAGACCAGGGCTCGAACCCGTGTCCCCTGCATTGGCAGGCAGACTCTCAACCACTGCGCCACCAGGGAAGCCCCTCAAAATCTTTTTTGCACAGCAAAGGAAACTGTTGAAAAAATTAAAAAAGGCAATCTACTAACTGGGAGAAAATATTTGCAAATGATATGACTGATAAGGAGTTAATAGCCAAAAGATATAAACAGCTCATACAACTCCATATTAAAAAAAACCAAACAACCCAATTTTAAAAAGGGCAGAAGACCTGACTAGACATTTTTCCAAAGAAGACATACAGATGGTCAACAGGCACATGAAAAGATGCTCAACATTGCTAATCATCAGAGAAATGTGAGTCAAAACCACAATGAGATATCACCTCACACTTGTCAGAAAGTCTATCATCAAAAAGACCACAAATAAATTTTGGCGAGGATCTGAAAAAAAGGGAACTCCTGTACACTGTTGGCAGGAATGTAAATTAGTGCAGCCACTGGGGAAAAGAGTATGGAGGTTCCTCAAAAAACTAAAAATAGAACTACCATATGACCCAGCAATTCCACTCCAGGGTATACATCTAAAAAAAACAAAAACACTAATTCGAAAAGATACATGCACCCCAGTGTTCATAGCAGCATTATTTATAATAGCTAAGACATGGAAGCAATCTAAGTGTCCACCAACAGATGAATGAATAATGAAGATGTGGTATATATAAACAATGGAATACTACTCAGCCATAAAGAAGAATGAAATTTTGCCTTTTGCAATAACATGGATGGGCCTGGAGGGTATTATGCTTAGTGAAATATGTCAGACAAAGAAAGACAAATATTTTATGTTATCACTGGTATGTGGAATCTAAAAATAAAACAAACATATAGAGCAAAACAGAAAAAGACTCCCAGTTATAAAGAACAAACTAGTGGTTACTAGTGGGGAGAGGGGAAGGGTTTGTAGCAAGATAGATGTAGGGGATTAAGGAGTACAATTATTATGTATAAAATAAATAAGGTACAAAGATACAGTGTACAGCACAGGGAATATAGCCAGTATTATATAAAAACTTTAAATGGAGTATAATCTATAAAAGTTTTGAATCACTATGTTGTACACCTGAAACTAATATAATGTAACTATACCTCAATAAACAAATTAAAAAAAATAAATAAAAATACCACCATGGAACTGAAACAAACAAAAAATGCCACAGTGAAGAGAGCAGAATTACAGCTGTATACATACCAGTCTTCCATTCCTATGTCCAAGGCTTCAGCTCCCTTAGGTTCAGCTTCATACAGAAAACACTGAGGACAAGGATTAGGGCTGGGGCTCTCTCTAGTCATATGAAACTGAGAGAAAAAGCTGGCTCACCCATTGCTTAGAGGTATGGGTTCACAGAAAAGTGCAGATGTTGGGAAGCAGGAATTCAAAGACACAACCTGAGGCAGTGAAGAAATCTGTGATGTCTACAATGCCTCCCATCCAAGTGCTAACCAGACCCGACCCTGCTTAGCGTCCGAGATCAGATGAGATTAGGCGTGTTCAGGGTGGTATGGCCATAGACTGATACTCACAATATCAAAATAAGTCAGGAATACCAAAATACTACTACGTACCCAGCTCTAAACTGGGGACTCCAGTGGGTTGCTATGTGCCAAAAAATACGTTGTTGGGAAGGGGTGAACATGGAGGGAAAGGCAAAGAGAAGAAATAAGTAAAAGACTAAAAAAACTTCCTACTAAGTGAGCCTTCTGCAAAACAGAATTCCAAAACCACATTAAAATATCTAACAACAACAACAAAGAAGAGTTTGAACCCCACCTCTCCAGTTGGAACATGAATTCACTTCACATGAAATTAATTTTCTGGAACTGTTTGATAAGGAACTGGAAAGTAAATGTTCTGATGAAGCTCAAAGAAATCAATGAAGATAACCCTTCCACTAAAAAAGAACAGGGCTTCCCTGGTGGCGCAGTGGTTGAGAGTCTGCCTGCCGATGCAGGGGACACAGGTTCGTGCCCCAGTCCGGGAAGATCCCACATGCTGCGGAGCAGCTGGGCCTGTGAGCCATGGCCGCTGAGCCTGTGCGTCTGGAGCCTGTGCTCCGCAACAGGAGAGGCCACAGCAGTGACAGGCCTGCATACCACACACACAAAAAAGAACAAAAACAATGAAGCCAAAAAAAATCAATAGTGAAACAAGAAACAGGTGTTTCTGAAAAAGAAACAAATAGAAATAAAAAATAGGCATTAAAATTTAAAAATCAATAGACAGAATGAACTTTAGGCTGGAAATATTTGAAGAGAGGAGTACTGAACTGGAGGGAGAAATTCACCCAGTTCATGGTCAAAGAAAAGAAAAATATGGGTAAATAACTAAAGGCTACTGAGGTTAGATGGTGAGGATCCCAAAAGAAGAAAATGAAGAGAAAGAGTTGAATCCTCATATCAAATGTGTTCTACATACCAAAAGGATACAAGTTAAATCATTACAGGGTGAGTGAAAAACATCAAGAACCACAAGAAAATCTTAAGAGCTATCATAGATAAAAGACAGATTATGTGCAGCTAAGCAACAGTCTTCCCATCAGAAATATTAGATGCTACAAAGAAGCCAGTGAAGTAATGTATTCAAAATGCTGAGGGAAAAATAGATATCTACACTGCTAAACTTTTCCAATGTAGACACAAAATGAATCCATTTTCAAATAGCAAAGCATAAGACCAAGAGTTTAGCCACCTACAGACTGTGGCTGATACTTACCCACTATGACACTGGTGTAAGCAAAGTGGAGATCCATTACACAACAATGTGAATATACTTAACACTACTTCACTGTGTACTTTAAAATGATTAGAATGGTCAATTTTATGTTATATGTTGCTTACCACAATGGAAAAAAAATATCATGCTCAGGCTCCAAGCAATGCCACATTAATTTCTCTGTAGGGGCAGGCAAAGTGCATGGAGCATAGGCAGAAGGTATTTTTTTAAACTTCCCAGTTGGTTTTTATTTTATTTTATTTTAATTTTTTTCCCAGGTGATTTCTAATGTGCAGCCAAGGTGAAAACCACTGACTTATGCCTAAAAGAAAACCACATGAAATTTGAAAGAAAAAAAAAAGAAAAGAGGATGGGAAGGAGTGTTTGGAAAGAGAGGTATAAGGCAAATACAGAAACAGAGGTAATACTCTCCCCAAAAGCCAGTGTAGTAGTTACTGTATTAGACAAAATATAATGTAAAGGAAAAAACTTAGATAACAAGAGATGCTACATAATAATCAAGGAAAGAATCATATATAATCATGAATTCGTATGTACCCAACAACAAAGTTACAAAGTATATGAGGCAAAAACTGACAGAATGACAAGGAGATACTTACAAACTCAAAATCATGGTGAGAAATTTTTAACGCCTTTATTAGAAACTATTAGATCAAGAAGACAAAAAAACTTTAAGAGAGATATAGAATATTTAGAAAGTAAAACTAACTAGTTTGGGGGCTTCCCTGGTGGTCCAGTGGTTAAGAATCTGCCTCCCAATGCAGGAGACGCGGGTTTGATCCCTGGTCGGGGAACTAAGATCCCACATGCCGCGGAGCAACTAAGTCTGAGCGCTCCAGAGCCTGCTCACCACAACTAGAAAGCCTAGTTAATTAATTAATTAATTTTAAATCAAAGTATAGTTAATTAAGTTAATTAATAGTTATAGTTAATAAATAGTTAACTATAACTATAATTAAGTTAATAGTTAATAAATCGTTAATTAATAGTTAAGTATAGTTAATTAATTAATTAATTTTAAATTGAAGTATAGTTGATTTACAACATTGTTTTAGTTTCAGATGTACAGCAAAGTGATTCGGTACATTCTTTTTCAGGTTCACACATATATTCTTTTTCAGGTTCTTTCCCCATTTAGGTTATTACAAAATACTGAGTATAGTTCCCTGTGCTATACAGTAGGTTCTTGTTGTTTATCTATTTTGTCTATAGTAGTGTGTATATGTTACTCTCAAATTCCTAATTTGAAGGGAGGAGTGACCAAGAATGGGTAGCCATCTTTAATCTGCCAAAGGATGGCCAACCAAATGGATAATCTCCATTATCCCAGTCGGGCTACCACTGGGATGAATCCACTGGGATGAATCACTGGCTACCACTGGGATGAATCACTGGCAATTTTTGTCCTTGTTCTGCCTGAGTTCTGTCTCCATGAGAGGGTGAGTGTCTAGGCCAAGGGGACATGCAAGAGGGGAGTCGTAGTTCCCCAAAAGAAAATCAGGTAGTCCTTACTACAAAAAAAGATGACTGGGCGCTACAGAGGTAAAAATAATGTCTGCTTCAGACATTTACTGCTTGTTTTAAACCTATTTTTGTCCAGCGTGAGAATCTTCACACAAACCCATGCCCCTCCGTCCCTTTCACACCCAAACTTATTGTCTGTGTCTCTCCTTTTACTAAGATAACAAATGTTTACCTGCAGCAATGCTAGGCAGGCCTAGGCTAGGCTCTGTGCTGGGGATCAAAGAAGAATCAGCCCTGGAGCTTGCCCACCAGTTGTTCTCTCCTGAGTAGGGGGATAATTGAGGAACAACAGTAACATCAGAGATAAAAGAGGAGGTGCCATAAGAGGCACAGATAAAGTGCTCTGGAAGTTTAGAGGAGAGGGAGATAACGTCCAGCTGCGTCCTTAATCACATACTGCCTCACATCTCTTGTACTGTTGTCTTGTCTGGTTATTAACTCCTACATTGTTGAACAACAGCAAACCAGTCACACTGAATAATTCACGGGGCTGCTCCTTCCTCTACATCCAGATCATGAGCTCCTCCAAGGCAGGGCTGGAGAACTCTGACAGGCATATTGCAGGGGCTAAAATGCCAGCTCCAACAGAAGAGAACATCAGTAAGATGCTATCTGAATAAAGTCTACATATATGCTCAGAAACATAGGCCTTTATTAGCTTACTAATATTTCTTCAATGCACTGAACAGGAGATTAAAAGATTGCTTTTCTCCATGGCCACCTGTTTTTTTTCCCCCTGGTGGGAGGAAATATCTTTCTACTGGGACCTCCTGCTTCCAATGACTGACATCTCAGTTGGGTGTGTTCTTCCACCTCAGCTATAGAAAGATGTCAAATAAAGTGATTGAATGTTATAGTGACGGCTCCACAAAGACCTTTTACAGATAGTAATCTCAGATTTCTTCATGGAAAGTTCTTTTGTGTGTATCCCACTAGTGTATCGCCTTTTGGCATCAATTCCAAGTCTTTCTGAAAAACATGCTAGGTTTTCTTTTTTGTTTCTTATTTTTAAATGGCAGATGGTTAGGAAATATCTTCTCACTCTTATAATTATTTTCCTCAGTTTTTCTCCATTCAACAGCAATTACCCTCATGTATAATATTTCTAAGTAGTTATTTTCTAGCTCCTGAAGAGAATAATCACAGTGAAGTCATTCATCTTATGTACTTCATGGTTTTTCTCAGCAGGAAACTTCTATTGAATATAATTTGTACCACAGTAACTAACACAGACACTTAAACATGCTTGGTAGTTAATTTGTTTTTAAGTGGACCAAGTTTTCAGATGAAACATTCAACACAAAGGGTGTTTTTCCTGGATTCTCTCCAAAAGTACCTTCAAAGAAAATTAGATATGTGACTACTGTACTTCAAATATTTTCCAGGGGAGAGGTGGAGTGAAAAAAATGGTTTCCTCTGGCTTAGATTACCTCACATTTACACTGTGCTAAGCACTTTACAAAACATGCAAATTGTCTGCTTTATGGGAAAGTAAAACCCCTTCTGGATTTATTTCTTGATGCTAGCAATATTGAAAAACAATTTAATTTACATTATACATAAAAGTCTTTAGGGCCTCCCTGGTGGCGCAGTGGTTGAGAGTCCGCCTGCCGATGCAGGGGATACGGGTTCGTGCCCCGGTCTGGGAGGATCCCATATGCCGCGGGGCAGCTGGGCCCGTGGGCCATGGCCGCTGAGCCTGCGCGTCCGGAGCCTGTGCTCCACAACGGGAGAGGCCACAACAGTGAGAGGCCCGCGTACAGCAAAAAAAAAAAAAAAAAAAAAAAAAAAAGTCTTTAGATAGATTTAACAATTAAACATATAAATCAAGTCACACCAAAGTAGCAGAAAACAGAAACGAACAGTTATGATATCTTTAGAGGAATTATAACTTATCCAAGCTTGGAAATGGTAAATGAAATATCAAAGGACAAAAACAAGAGATTTGATGATTTGTAACTTGTAATATTAAAGATGATTTTAACAAGCAGCATTATTTTACCAAAGGTCATTCATGATTAATTTAGAAGAAATCATTCTTGGCCTTTGGCATTCAGGGATGTCCACAAGTAATCCCAAAAGCCAGTGATATGGAGAACTATGTTATTCTGAGTCAAAATTTGAATTATGCCAAGAGCGTGGTATGCCTGACAGAGTCCCTTACTTGAAAGTACCCTATCTGACCCCCAGCACCTGAATTGCAAGGTGACCTTGTCCTTCTCACCTGCTTGTTGTGTGTGACACACTTCTCTCCAGAAGTCGCATGTATTTGTACAAAGGAACCATTGCATTCACTGAAACGGTTTTTCTCAAATATGGAGATTCAAAAAGGTTTCACCTAGGATACATTTCTGGAGAGTGATATCATTGCTGGGAAATTCCATAGAATGGAGATAACAGAAAGATCAATGGAAAGTTGCTGAATTTCTAGAGATTATTGCCTGAATCAGGACTCTCTCTAATTGGTTTTAGGAAAATTGCAACTTGGAATATGAATGACAGTATTCAAGTGAATCAATTAATGTTACTGTTAAAAAAAAAAGAAAGGAAAAACAAGAAGAAAAGAAAAAGACACACACAGGGGCTTCCCTGGTGGCGCAGTGGTTGAGAGTCCGCCTGCCAATGCAGGGGACACGGGTTCGTGCTCCGGTCCGGGAAGATCCCACATGCCATGGAGCGGCTGGGCCCGTGAGCCATGGACGCTGAGCCTGCGTGTCCGGAGCCTGTGCTCCGCAACGGGAGAGGCCACAACAGTGAGAGGCCCGCGTACCGCAAAAAAAAAAAAAAAAAAAAAAAGACACACACAAACACACACACTAAGGACCCTTGTCCCAGTCATATAGAACAACAATCACAAGAAGTTACTGTGATTTCTGACAGGGAGCCCTCTTGAATCAAAGGATCTCTCCAGGCAATATTAACAACACACCCAGCTGGACAATACCCAGAATTGCCCAGGTGCACCGTGTTGAAGGTCACACACCTCAGGAACGACAAGAGCGGTTCCCAGCCACACCTGCATTCCTGCGTGGTGTCACATCTCCTTCCTGTTTCTCTCTGAGCTGGTCACACTATCATTAACCCATATCTGGACCATGGCAGGCCCTCAGTTGGTCTCTCCAGGCTCCAGCCCGTTCCAAGACCAATCCATCAGACACATTCCCAAGAGGTTGCTATGACAAATGCAAGTGTGGCTTGTCCCTCCCAGCTTTAAAATGCTTCAGGGAATGGCCCATTGCCTTCAAGAGACTTCCCAATTCTTTCTTTCTTTCTTTTTTTTGTGGTTTAAAAGTGGCAAATCATAGTTATTGTTTGCCTTGGATGTGTCAATAAGTTGTTTGAAATTAGTCAGGAAGTTTTATGAATTTTCAAATGCAGCTTTTAATCACGTCTGAACTCACAATTACCAGTTTTTTGGGAAAATTTCCAGGTTTTTTTTTTTATTACACCACACTTCGTGTGATGTTCCTTTATAATAAAGTTTCATTAATTAAATAAAAATAACATAAAATTTACCACTGGAGTGTTAATTAACTATAAGCACATTGTTGTGCAACGGATCTCTTGAAGTTTTTCATCTTGCAGAACTGAAACCCTACACCCATTGAACAACCCCCATTTCCCCTGACCCCGGTCCTTGATAATCACTATTCTACTTTGTCTCTATGAGTTAGCAACTTTAGATACCTCATGTAAGTGGAATCATGCAGCATCTGTCCTCTTGTGACTGGCTTATTTCACTTAGCATAATGTCCTCAAGGTTCATCCATGCTGTAGCAGGTGACAGGACTTTCTTTTTAAGACTGAATAATATTCCACTGCATGTATATATCACATTTTATTCATCCATTCATCCATTGATGGGCATTTGGGTTGCTGCCATCTCTTAGCTATTGTGAATAATGCTGCTTTGAGCAAAAGTGTACAAATACCTCTTCGAGATCCTGCTTTCTATTCTTTTGGATAAATACCAAGAAGTGGGATTATTGGATCACATGATGATTCTATTTTTGAGAAACTTCCCTACTGTCTTCCATAGTGGCTATACTATTTCACATTCCCAACAGTGCACAAGAGTTCTAATTTTTCCACATCTTCGCTGATACTTATTGCATTAGTCTCCTCACCCCTTATCTGTGGTTTCACTTTCTGTGGTTTCAGTTAGCTGTGGTCCAAAAATATTACATGGAAAAATTCTAGAAATAAACAATTCATAAGTTTTAGATTGCGGGCCATTCTGAGTAGCGTGATGAAATCTCGAGCCATCACACTCCAACCCACACAGGACGTGTAGCCCCCCTTTGTCCAGTGAATCCACCCCTTCGTCACTTAGCAGCCGTCTTGGTTATCAGCTCATCTGTCATGATATCTCAAGTAACCTTTATTTTACTTAATAATGGCCCCAAAGTGCAAGAGTAGTGATGCTGGCAGAGACTACTGTATTATTATTATTATTATTATTATTTTACAGTGGCCATCCCCTGGTGATTAGTGAAATTGAGCATCTTTTCATGTTTGTTGGCCATTTATACATCTTTTTTGGAGAAATGTCAAGTCCTTTGTTTTTTAATCTGCGTTTTGTTTTGTTTTGTTTTTCTGTTGTCAAGTGGCTGTTCCTAATTCTTAAGCATGGTCTACACCCTTCCTGACCTGATCTGGTCATAAGCCTCATTTCCGTCCTCTCCTTACCTCACACACTTCTCACTGGCAAGCTCAGTTCCTAGAAGTTCTTTACTGAAGGAGCCGGGCTACTGATATCTCCATGTGTAGTTCCTGATGGGGTGCCCCCCTCTTTACCCCAAACACATTTTGACCGCTGGAGCAAAATCTACTTCTGTCAGAAAGAACAATTACCTAGGGGGAATTACCTTTGAGAAGTCTTCTCTCACCATGTCCTGTAGCCCACCCACTATCCCTTCCAAATTTTTATTGGTGGATCTAATAAAACATTTCCACTACTAAACAGATACTAAAAGCAGTGAATACTCTTCATAGCAAAGGCTTTTTGTTGATGTCTGTTGTATTGTCCTTTTGCACTTCCCATGGAGTGACTAAACCTATCATACTTGATAAGGCCAGCAGTAATTATACACAGGAATTTTATCTGAGGCATTCTGGAATATATCCAGAAATGGAAACCAATCTAGTTAACAGGTGAACATACTTCTTAAAATGTCATCGATACGGACCATTGTGACAGAATAATAGTCCACATAGCATTTCCAAAAAATGTCTCTGCAATGTAAATTCTGTCAAAGAATTTTTGAAATTCTTTCTTGCCACAAAGATAGATTTTGTTATCATGGTCTATCATGGAATGTATAAGACCAATTAGAAGGCTGCTTGAATTTTGGTGCCATGTTGAAACCCTAGGTGCTGCTCAGGCTGAAGTGGACCTCAGAGGCCTCAGGCAAAGCCTGCTAGAAACAAGCCCGCTTGTGTTGTCACCATCAGTCTACCCTGTGTTCAGGGCTGATCATGTGGGTTGGCGATTTTTTTATTATTTTCTGCCTCCCAGATGAGAAGATAAGCTCCTTGAGGTCAGCGCCAATTTTACTTAATATTCAAGCTCTGGTGCCAAGCATGGAGACTGCCACGGAATCTATAATGTTAAATTTTTTCTGAAGGAAAGGAGGGGAGGAGGAAGAAAGATTGGTGGGCAGGTGAGCAAGCCAGGAGCAAAGGGAAACACACGGCCAGGCTTTGCCTCTGTGCCCTGTGCTGCCCAGTTCTCCTCGCCCAGGACTAGAGAACCCCGAAGACCTGGTCACCCGGGCTGTGCACTCAGGTCCCACCCGCACCCCTGTCTCGACTCTCCAAACTGAAATGGCTTGGTCCTCACAAAGGTCACCCTCCACTTCCAGCTGCAGGGTTCAAAATGGCAGTTTAGATCCAGGGACTGCAGACGGCAGTCCCGTGCCATCTGGCAAATATACTGATCAGGTCTCGGATTATTGAGAAAACTATCATTTAGGAAGCATCTACTCCGTGCTAGCCAACATGCGAAGGCCTTCAGATTTGTTACCACATTTCAACCCCTTTTCAATCCTTTGGGGACTTTGTTATTATCCCCACTTTTCAAGTGAGGAAAATGAGACCCAACCAGGATTGTAATCAAGTTTCTTTAATGCTAAGGCTGTGCTCTGTTTATTATATCATGACACCCAAGGTCGGAGTCCTATCAGATTTACAATAGACGCAGTCCACTGCTTTCATATTAGGTATTGGGGCTGTATACTTCATAGACTGAGTCTTTTAGGCCTTGCAGATATCTTAGAAAACACCGAGTCTAATCTCCTTACTTTACAAATGAGGAAGCTGACAACTTGACGTGATTTATAAACCATACAGTGAAAAGAGTGATATAATCATTCTCTGTAAAGGTTTTTTTCTATTTGATTTTTAAGTGTTTTTTTCTGAATATGAAAGCAATACAAGCTCAGAAAAACTGAAAATTAATAAAATTAATTAAAAATAATCCATGATTCATAGTCCAACAATCCTAACACATTAATAAACATGGTTTTAGACTTAGTTCATTTGTACCTCATTTTAGGCCTTAGAAAACAGAAGTATTTATTTGGCGAATGGTTATATATTTGTACATATATGCACATGTACATATAGGATTAGTTGATATTATATTCTTTATAAAATATGGTATTCTCACTGAATATTATGAATAGCTTCTGATTTTATTAAAATTCTTTATAAATATTCTTAAATGATGGAAAGGATTTTTACCATAATCATAAAAATAATATTTTTTCACCAGGGAGACATTTAAAAAATATATATAATTCCAAAGTAAAACTACCTATTATCCTATCACCAAGATATAACCACCATTAACACTTTGGATTTTCTGGTTTTTGTTTTATTTGAGGGGAGAGTGTCTTTTTGCTGTTTATGAATGTGTATATAATAGAGACAAATGGAACATTTTCAACCCTTGATACATTTGTGCCAAATTACTTTCCAGAAAGTTTGTTCTTATTTAAATTAACAGCAACAGTGAATGAAAATGTTCATGTCACAGTATCCTCACCAACTTCAAATATTATCTTTTAAATTTTTTGGCTAATTTTATAGTGGGGGAAAATGGTTATGAATGTGAATTTTAAAAATATTGTGAAAATAATTGCTTATAATTGTCTCATTTTATGAAGCAAAAAAGATTAAGTACATAATATTAAGAGCTCTATACAACTAAACTCTATAGTTTATATCATACTTATTTAGACTATTTTAAACCAAGATAACGGTGGCTTAAAAACTGTTTGCAAAACTGCATTATATTAAATGGAATTGAAAGAACCACAAAGTACCTGGTAAGGCGGGTCAAACAGCCTCAAATAAGATTTCTGTGGGAGAGACGAAGGCAGCATCTCTCTGTAATCTGTTTGTTAATTCGTCTCTTTCCTTCCTACCCTATTTCAAAAAGGGAAGGCAACAAATACACTGATATATGCAGCACAATGCAGACAGTCAGATCCTACCTGCAATCAGAATTTTTTAAATGTTCAACTTGGGTATATTTTAAAGCCACTGTTGATTTGGAGGGCTGTACATCAGAGTCACAATTCACAGAACGCTAGAGTCAGAAACCTAAACACTTTCAGAAAAAGTTTAATTTCTAGTCGTTACTACTTTCCTAAGGCTCCCCAATGCTGTTGTATGTGCCCCTCCCGTCTCTTTGCACCTGAGTTTTTAAAAACAAACATTTATGCCCATTAAATGTTCAGTATAAGTTACACACCACTTTTGACCTTAATATTGTAACTGAGCCATTGGTGGAAGGGGAGGGGCGGTCACATTTTTGGAACGTGCAGTGTTTGGTGTCGGCATTCAGAGTTCCCAGCCCTGGGAAGGTCCTCTGCCATACCTGAGGGGAGGCACGGCCAGTGTGTGCTATCAGTGTGTAAGGCTACCCCTGGCATCTCTAGATAACTATGTGAGATAAGCCTGGGAGAAGGAGCAAGAGTGAAGTGGAAATGTTTGGATTGTATTTCGTAAACACCAAGACACATGGAAACAAATGCAAAATGTTGGAATCTATTACAGCCTGTGAATGCAATACAATGCTGTCATTAGTGTTACTATTTGAAAAAACGAAATCCCTTCATACTGAATGTATTGTCTGGACTGTGACTGTTATTCTTCAGGGATTAATGCTACCATTGTTCTGGGGCCCTTGTGTTAAAAATGCATGATAATCATGATAATGGAAGCACAGAATTCAAACTCTTTCTCCCAACATTCAAGGCCTCACATAACGTTCACCTAACCAACATTTTAAGCTTATCTCTCTCCTTTGCTAAGCTTTGTTCCAGGAAAACTAGTTACTCAACATTCTCTCCCCACCTCCATGCTTTGTTAGTGCCAGTCACTCCATCTAGAATGCCCCTCTTACCAACGCTATCTGGCAGTTCTGTCTGTCAATCAAGAATCATCTTCTCAAACGTCACCTCCATGATATTTCCCTTGTCGACCTTTTTCTCTACTCCGAGGAAGGTTCTTTGAAGGTAGAAGCTACATCTTACACAATCTCAATGACGGAGACCTTTAACTTGTTCCCTTCCTTCCCGAGTGTAAACTTGTTGCAGGAAAGTGGCTACCCAATCAGGGACTACAGTGGTCAGTATTGTACAGCCAGGGGTGCCTGAATGACTTGTTCTTACTGGTTGAATGTAAGTGGAAGTGACAGGTGTCACTTCTGGGCTGGGAGTTTTAAGTGTGCGTGAAAAGATGCTTAACGTCGCTAACAGAGAAATGTGAAACAAAGCTACAGTGAGGTACCACCTCACACTGGTCAGAATGGCCATCATCAAAAAGTCTACAGATGACAAATGCTGGAGAGGGTGTGGGGAAAAGCGAATCTCCCTACACTGTTGGTGGGAATGTAAGTTGGTGCAGCCACTATGGAAAACAGTATGGAGGTTCCTCAGAAAACTAAAAATAGAGCTATAGTTCAAAAAGATGCATGCACCCTTATGTTCACAGCAGCACTATTCACAATAGTCAAGACAAAGAAACAACCTAAATATCCAACGACAGATGAATGGATAAAGAAGATGTGGTATATATATATATATATATATATATATATATATATATATATATATATATATATATATATATATACACACACACACACAATGGAATAGCCATAAAAAAGAACAAAATAATGCCATTTGCAGCAACATGCATGCAACTAGAGATTATCATACTAAGTGAAGTAAATCAGAAAGAGAAAGACAAATACTATATGATATCACTTATATGTGGAATCTAAAATACGACACAAATGAACCTATCTATGAAACAGAAACAGAATCACGGACACAGAGAACAGATTGCTGGTTGCCAAGGGGGAGGGGTTGGGGGAGGGATGGAGTGGGAGGTTGGGGTTAAGAGGTGTAAGCTTTTACATATATACAATGGATAAACAACAAGGTCCTACTGTATAGCACAGAGAACTGTATTCAGTATCCTATGATAAACCATAATGGAAAAGAATTTTTAGAAGAGAATTTAAAAAAAAAGAAAAAAGAAGTGTGCCTGCCTTCTTCACTCTTCCTCCTCTTACGCAGCTTGAAGCCAAAGATTTTGGTACCGTAGAGCATAGCAGGAACTCAAGATAGGTGGAACACAAATCCCTGGATCATCAGGTGGAAGAAAGTTGCCTGCTGACCTAAAACAGCATCACTGAGTTATTAAGTGAGGGTAAAATTAACTTCCATGGGATTAAGCCACTGAAATCCAATGTTTTCTTTCTTATACAGCTAGAGCCATTTCGCTGACTAATACAACTTGGTATATTCATTTAGTGTTTGGCTCATTCCACTTCATATAGCAGGTGCTCAA
Organism: Mesoplodon densirostris; assembly: GCF_025265405.1. Taxonomy (NCBI): domain Eukaryota; kingdom Metazoa; phylum Chordata; class Mammalia; order Artiodactyla; family Ziphiidae; genus Mesoplodon; species Mesoplodon densirostris. The sequence goes on from NC_082668.1 coordinate 29,470,990, forward strand.
AAAGTGTTTGTTAAACTGAACTGAAAATTCAGAGACAAACACAAAGAAATATAAACTAGGTTATACTGCTAGAACATAGTTAGAGATATCTGTTGACACCAAAATGCTCTTCCAACCCTATTTTCTTAAAAAAAATCCCCTCACCCCAAGTCCCTTGTTTTACATGATAAGTGCTTATACCTTGAGATCAGTTGTCACTTATTCTCAGGAAGAGAAAATAAGATGTTTTGGGCCTCCCTGGTGGCGCAGTGGTTGAGAGTCCGCCTGCCGATGCAGGGGATACGGGTTCGTGCCCCGGTCTGGGAGGATCCCATATGCCGCGGAGAGGCTGGGCCCGTGAGCCATGGCCGCTGGGCCTGCGCGTCCGGAGCCTGTGCTCCGCAACGGGAGGGGCCACGGCAGTGAGAGGCCCGCATACCGCAAAAAGAAAAAAAAAAAAAAAAGAAAATAAGATGTTTTGAGAACTGACACTCTCATTGGATATAGGTACCAAGTTTTCTTCTGGTATATGAACCAGATGGCATAACTGTGAAAAATAATGGCAAGATGAAAGATATCCTCTTTGATTGTCAGATACTTGGGTCAGATTTTCAAATAAGACATAATTAGTGGATAGGGGCCCTTGGCCAGTGGCACTTTTATTCACATTCCAATTCGACTTTCATTGTAAAATGATGATGCTATTATTGCTGGTATAATTTTTTAAGGCTGAGCTAAGTTATACAAAAGGGAGATCTCTACTAGCTTCAAGTCCAAAATGTCATCAAAACGAGATTGGGACCACCTTGTTTCTGCCTCTGACAGAGTCTCCTGTCGTGGTCACTGGGGTGTGAAGACCCAGTGTGGACTGTTGTGTGGACGCTACCTGACAATGCTGTCCCAGGTGGTGCTTTCTGCCGCCACTGCAGCTGCCCCCTCTCTGAAGGATGTAGCCCTCCTTGGCCCAGGGGTATTGCAGGCAACAAGGATCTTTCACAAAGGGCAGCCAAGTCTTGCCCCTGTACCACCTCTTCCTGAATATGGAGGAAAAGTTCGTTTGGGGCTGATCCCTGAAGAATTTTTCCAGTTCCTTTATCCTAAAACTGGTGTAACAGGACCCTACGTGCTCGGAACTGGGCTTATCTTATATTTATTCTCCAAAGAAATATATGTGATAACTGCAGAGACCTTCTCTGCCATATCAACAACAGGGGTTCTTGTCTATGTAATTAAAATATATGGTGCCTCTATTGGGGAATTTGCTGATAAACTCAATGAGCAAAAAACTGCCCAACTCAGAGAAGTGAAACAGGCTTCCATCAAACAAATCCAGGATGCAGTTGATCTGGAGAAGTCACAGCAGGCACTGGTTCAAAAGTTCCATTACCTTTTTGATGTCCAGAGGAATAACATTGCCATGGCCTTGGAGGTTACTTACTGGGAACGGCTGCATAGTGCATACAAGGAGGTAAAGAATCGCCTGGACTATCACATCTCTGTGCAGAATATGATGCGTCAAAAGGAACAAGCACACATGATAAACTGGGTGGAGAAGAATGTGGTACAGAGCATCTCTGTGTAGCAGGAGAAGAAGACAATTGCCAAGTGCATTGCAGACCTAAAGCTGCTTGCAAAGAAGGCTCAAGCACAGCCAGTTCTATAAATGCATCTGTCCCAATTGAGACAGCTAGAAACAGTTGACTGACTAAATGGAAATTAGTCTATGTGACAAAGTCTTTCTGTATTGCTCTCTACTGAAGTTAGTTTCCTTTTCCTAAAAATGAAAAGTCTGAGTTTCATATAATGAGAGAATTAAAACAATCGATTGGCCAGTAAGATGTTTCTCTCATCCTTCTTGCTCTGCATTTTGAGTTGTTCCATGATCACTTTTGAATAAGCAGTTTGCTTTGAATAAAATTTGGTACCTGACTAAAAATTATCGTTATAGTTTAAATTTGAATTAATTCAACCATCTTGCAATAAAGTGACAGTTGAAACAAAAACAAAACAAAATAAAACAAAAAAAACAAGATTGGGTTGTCAGCCCTCCAAATCAAACTTCAGGTTAATCCAGTGTGACTGAATTATTGCATTAGAAAACCAGCGTGTAAAGCTTGATTGAGTAAGAGGAAGGTGATAAGGTAATCAGAAATTTGGCATACAGCTATATAGCTTTTCTTGGAGTTACTCTAATCTCTTCTCAGTGTGCTTCTTTTTTGTTTTTGGCTGTGTGGCTTGCGGGATCTTAGTTCCCCCACCAGGCATGGAACCTGCGCCCCCTACAGTGGAAGCGTGGAGTCTTAACCACTGAACTGCCAGGTAAGTCCCCACAGTGTGCTGCTGCTTCTTCTTTTTTTTTTTTAACCTTCTTCACCCATTTTATTTCTCATCTATCTCAATAAACAAGCATCCACATGGAGCCCTATTCCTGCCTCTGTTCAGATACATTTTCTTATGATCTATCTGTATTCCTATATCATTTAATTTTCCTGGCCAGCCTACTGTACCATCAGATTGTTTTCCATAAAAACATTAATGGGGCCTCCCTGGTGGCGCAGTGGTTGGGAGTCCGCCTGCCGATGCAGGGGATACGGGTTCGTGCCCCGGTCTGGGAGGATCCCATATGCCGCGGAGCGGCTGGGCCCGTGAGCCATGGCCGCTGGGCCTGCGCGTCCGGAGCCTGTGCTCCGCAACGGGAGAGGCCACAGCAGTGAGAGGCCCGCATACCGCAAAAAGAAAAAAAAAAAAAAAAAAAAAACATTAATGAACATATATACACTTATTTTTGATAATTTTTTCCAAATTTTTTTCCCCTAAAACAAAAAGCTGAATCCACACTTTCTGATAGCAAGTGGACTAATTATGATTCAGACCCACTTTTGGGGGTCCATTAGTGGTTCATAAAAATCAATTTACTGAGTCACAACCAGCATTTCCAAAAATGAAATAAAATAGAATAGGAAAAACTATTAGAGGGTGTTATACATGGTAGTGGGTAAATATTGATTCATGAAAATTCTATTTAAGTTACTTATATACTGGCATGTACTAGGAGGCAAGATAAAATATTTCTCAATGTGAGCTGTATTAAAAAATGTCTGAAACCCGTTGCTTTAGCAGGTATTTTTCTGGTTATTACTGCCTTAATAATTTAGCTACCTATATTGCAGTTTCTTAGGGAGGAGGGAAAAGGGGAAAGATCAAGGTTTTAATAATTAATATTGCTCCTTAAGGTAAAATGAAGAAGTAGAGATAATTCCTCAAAGAAGAAATAGAATAAAAACTTTAGTAATTCTTTTTACAATGAAAAACTCTGAAGCCTAGTTCCTACAACATCCATAAAACTCATAAGGAAATGATCACATTGTCCTAAAATTACACTAATACATTAATTTGCTTAATTATTAGCTTTAAAGGCAAACTCACTCTTTAAAAACAGCTTTCTTGAGATATAATTCACATACTATAAAATTTACGCAATTAAAGTGTAAAACTCAGTAGTTTTTAGTATGTTCAAAGAATTGTGCAATCATTACTACAACCTAACTTTAGAATATTTTCATCAACACCCAAAGAAAGCCCATACCCATTAGCAATAACTCCCAATTCCCCACCCTCCCCAGCTCTAAGAAGCCACTATTCTATTTTCTGTCTCTATAGATTTGCCTGTTCTGGTCATTTCATATACAGTTGACTCTTGGGTTTTTTTTTTTTTTTTTTTTTGCAGTACACGGGCCTCTCACTGTTGTGGCCTCTGCCGTTGTGGAGCACAGGCTCCGGACGTGCAGGCTCAGCGGCCATGGCTCACGGGCCCAGCCGCTCCGCGGCATGTGGCATCTTCCCGGACCGGGGCACGAACCCGTGTCCCCTGCATCGGCAGGCGGACTCTCAACCACTGCGCCACCAGGGAAGCCCACAGTTGACTCTTGAACATCATGGGGGTTGGGGACACCTACGTTCCTTGCAGTAGAAAATCCATGTATAACTTTGCAGCCAGCCCTCCCTATATCCAAGTTTCCACAACCTTGGATTCAATCAAATGCAAATTGTGTATTACTGTAGTACGAATTTATTGAAAAAAAAAATCCATGTATAAGTGGACCCACACAGTTTAAACCCCTGTTGTTCAAAGGTCAACTGTAAATAGTATCATACAATACATGCAGTCACATATACATACACTCTTACTGTCTTTTGGGGCTGGCTTCTTTCACCAAGCATGTTTTCAAGGCTCATCCATGTTGTAACATGTATCAGTATTTCATTATTTTTTTATGGCTGAATAATATTCCATTGTACAGATACACCATATTTTCTTTATCTATTCATCAGTTGATGGACATCTGAGTTGTTTCCACCTTTTGGCTATTATTGATAATGCAATTATAAATATTTGTGTACAAGTTTTGTGTAGATATATGTTTTCATTTCTCTTGGGTATATATCTAGGAGTGGAATGATGAATCATACAGAAACTCTATATTTAATATTTTGAGGAACGACCAAACTGTCTTCCAAAGTGGCTGCACCATTTTACATTCCTACAGCAACTTATGAGGATTCCAGTTTCTCCACATCCTCTCCAACTCTTGTTATTGTCTGTATTTTTATTATAGCTATCTTAATGGATATGAAATGGTATCATATTATGGTTTTGATTTGCAATTCCCTAATGATCAATTATACTGAGCATAGTTTCTTGTGTTTATTGGTCATTTGTATATCTTTGGACAAATATCTATTTAAATCCTTTGCACATTTTTTAATTGGGTTATCTTTTTCATTGTTAAATTGTAAGTGCTCTTGATTTATTTTGAATACAATTTTCTTATCACAAATGATTTGCAAATATTTTCTCCTATGGATTGTCTTTTTACTTCTTGGTGGTGTCACTTGAAGCACAAACCTTTTTAATTTTGAAAAAGTCCAATTTTCTATTTTTTCTTTTGTTACTTGTGCTTTTGATGCTGTATCTAAAAAGGCATTGCCTAACCCAAGTTTACAAAGATTTATTCCTGTTTTCTTCTAAAATTTTTATAGTTTTAGCTATAACATTTTGGTCTATGATCTATTTTGAGCTAATCTTTGTGTATGCTGTAAGATAAAGATCCAACTTCATTCTTTTGCATGTGGATATCCAGTTGTTCTGGTACCATTTGTTGAAAAGACTATTAATTCACCCATCCAATTATCTTGGCACCCTTGCCAACAGTCTGTTTACCATAAATATAAGTGTTCATTTCTGGAATTTCAATTCTATTCCATGGGTATATATGTCTCTCTTTGTGTCAGTACCACAAAGTCTTGATTATTCTAGCTTTGTAGTAAGTTTTGATATTGAGGATTGTGAGTCCTCCAACTTCGTTCTTTTTCAAGATTGTTTCAGCTATTACAGGTGTCTTCCATTTCCTTTTGAATTTTAGAATCAACTTGCCAATTTCTCCAAAAAGTCCAGCTTGGATTTTTGATAGGTATTGCATTGCATCTGTAGATCAGTTTGCGAAGTATTGCCATTTTAATAATACTGTCTTGTGAGCCACAAACATGGGATGTCTTTCCATTTATTTAAGTTTTAAATTTCTTTTTTTTTTTTGGCTGCTCTTTGCGGCTCATGGAATTTTAGTTACCCAGGCCCTCGGCAGTGAGAGCACCGAGTGGAGTCCTAACCAGTGAACCACCAAGGAATTCCCTAAGTTTTAAATTTCTTTCTAATACTATTTTGCAGCTTTGTACAAAATACTACTTTGTAGTTTGCAGTGTACAAATTTTACACTTCTTTTGTTAAATTTATCCAGAAGTATTTTATTCTTTTTGATGCTATTGAAAATACAATAGCTTTCTTAATTTCATTTGGATTGTTCATTGATAGTGTATAGAAATACATGTCTTTTGTATAATGTCTTTGTATCCTGCGATCTTGCTGAATTTATTAGTTCTAATAGTGTGTGTGTGATTCTTTAGAATTTTCTATATACAAGATCATGTCATCTGCAAATAGAGATAGTTTTGTTTTCCTTTTCAATCTGAGTGCCTTTTCTTCTTCTTGTCTTGACTGGAACCTCCAAGACAATATAGAACAGAAGTGGTGAGAGCAGACATCTTTGTTTTGCTCTAAGGGAGACAGCATTGTCTCTGGCCATTAAGTATGGTGTTACCTGTGAGTTTTTCTTAAATGCCTTGTATTAGGTGAAGAGTTTCCCTTCTATTCTAGTTTGTTGGTTCTTTTTTTTGTTTTGAAATCACAGAAAGGTGTTGAATTTTGTCAAATGCTTTTTCTGTGTGTATTGAGAGGGTATTTTTTTCCTTTACTCTATTAACATGGTGTATTGATTTATTTTTGGATCTTAACCAACTTTGCATTCTTGGTATAAATCCCACTTGGTCATAGTGTGTAATCCTTCTTATGCACTTCTGGAATTGTTTATCTTTTATTTCACTGAGAATTTTTGCATCTATATTTATGAGGGGTATTAATCTGTGGTTTTCTCTTCTGAGACGGTTTTGGTCTCAAGGTAATTCTGGCCTCATAGAATGAAGAGGAAGTATTCCCTCCTATTCTACTTTTTTAAAGAGTTTGTGAATGGTTGGTATTAATTATTTTATTTATTTATTTATTTATTTTTGCGGTACACAGGCCTCTCACTGTTGTGGCCTCTCCTGCCACAGAGCACAGGCTCCGGACATGCAGGCTCAGTGGCCACGGCTCACGGGCCCAGCCGCTCCGTGGCATGTGGGATCCTCCCGGACCGGGGCATGAACCCATGTCCCCTGCATTGGCAGGTGGACTCTGAACCACTGCGCCACCAAGGAAGCCCAGTATTAATTCTTCTTTAAATTATCAGTGAAGTAATCTGGGCCTGGGATTTTCTTTGTGGGAAATTTTTAAATTACTAATTCAAAGTCTTTACTTGTTATAGGTTTATTCAGGTTTTCTATTTCTTCTTAAGTCAGTTTGTGTCTTCTTAGGAATTCATCTAAGTTACCTAGTTTGTTGGCTGTTCATAGTATTCCCTCATAATCCTTTTTATTTCTATAAGGTTGGTGGTGATATCCCCTTCTTCATTTGCATCTTCTCTTCTTTTTTTCTTGGTCAGTCCAACTAAAAGTTTGTCAATTGATCTTTCTGAAGAGCAACTTTTGGCTTCATTGATTTTGTTTTTCTATTCTCTATTTCATTTATTCTATGTTTACTATTTGTTTTTCATATAGTTCATATCTTTATTTCTCTATTCTTCAATTATTGCCTGCTTTTGTGTTAGATATTTTCTAGTGTACCAGTTTTATTCCCATCATTTTTTTTACTATATATTTTTCAGTTATTTTCTCAGTGATTGTCCTTGGGATTACAATTAACATCTTAACTGGAAACAATCTAGTTTGGATTAACACTAGCTTAATTTCAATAGTATACAGAAACTTTGTTCCAATATGGCTTTGTTCGCTCCATCTTCTTTTGTATTATTATTATCATATAAATGACATCTTTATATTTTATAAGCTCATGAACGTAGTTTTATAATTGTTGCTTTATGCAGCTGTCATTTAAATAAGATAGGAAGAGTTAAACACACACACACAACTCCCATTTATACTGTTATTTATATTCACCTATGCTGTATTTACTCGTGTTCTTCATTCTTTTGTGTGTGTGAGTAGATGCATTCTTGAGAAAATAGGGGAAGCCCAGAAGTGAGAACCAATAAGAAAAACCAAATGTTCCTCCCTATACCGTGCTATTGATCTAGAAGGCAGAAGTAGAAAGTCCTTGGTAGAGCTTCACTAAATGTGTGGTATGTCTGGCCTTTTCCTCCATATTCTTGGTACTCAGTATGGTCAAGGGTGAAATCTTTATCTTTTTATGTGGATTCAATTACTGTCTAGTGTCTTTTCATGTAGTCTGAAGGACTCCCTTTATTATTTCTTATAGGGCAGATCTACTAGTGACAAATTCTCTCAGGTTTTGTTTATATTTATTTGAATGTCTTCTCCATTTTTAAAGGATATTTTGCTGGATGTGCAATTCTGTTTTTCTGTTTCAGCACTTGAAATATGTCATCCCACTGACTGCTGTACTCCATAATTTCAGATGAGAAGTCAGCCATTAATTTCACCAAGGTTCTCTTGCACATGATGTGTCATTTTTCTCGTTACTTTCAAGAATCTCTCTTCATCTTTGGCTTTAGACAGCTTGACTATATGTATTTCAGTGTGGATCTCTTTGAGTTGATCCCACTGGAGCTTGCTGAGTTTCTAGGATGTGCAGATTGATCTTTTCCATCAAGTTTGGGAAATTTTTGGCCATTATTTCTCCAAATATTCTCTCTGCCTCTTTTCTCTCTTTTCTCCTTATGGGACTCCCATTATGCACGTGCTGGTTAATTTTCATTTCCTTATTCAGATTTTTAAATGCAGGCATAAATACTCCTATAGGTATACTCCTGTAGGTGAAACTGCTACGTTATGGTAATGACATTAAGAACTTTGATAGATACCACTAATTGCCTTCTCAAAAGTTTATAACAAGGCACTGTATATCAGCAATGTATGAGCAAGCCCATTTCTCTTAGGGACATTTTATTGATTATATTGGAGGTTTTTAAAAATTATTGGATGAGGTGCTTATTTTCAGTTGGGCTGTAGTTCCTTAGCTGTATCCTACTGCCTCTCAGAAACTTTTAGCAATGGTGCTGTTATTTCTAGTTCCTTCTAGAATCATCCTCAAAACATTCATGAAGAAGAAGAAATGATGGGCATATTTCCCAATGCTTTTTTGTTCTGTCTAGTTTTATTTCTCACTAAAGAGAAGTCTATTTGTTCTAAATTACATCTGTCTCAAATGCTAGGCAGAGCTGTGGTGTTTCCCTGAGCCCTCGAGGCCAAAAGGAGGCTTATATTATATACAGTTTTGTTAACTGCTTTCTTTCCACTTAACCACCTCATGTGAATATTTTCCAGTGAATTCTACAATTTATAATGGCTACATAGTAATTCATAACTGCAAAAAGAAACACTAATATTGCTCGTTTTGTTACTTTCTGGTTCTTCCCTGTAATAAATAACACTGCAATGATTATCAGTAACCTCCAGGCGAGCAAGGAGCCCTATTTTATTCTTTGCTGTGTTGCAGCATCTAGCACAGAGTCTGCCTTATAAAAGACACCAATAAGTGTGCATAGAATGAGTAAGTGGTTGAATAACAAGCTTTTATGTATGTATTGTATGTAACAATACAAATGTGATTATTTCCTTCAAAAAAATATCCCAGAGAAGTTGATGGTTGGGTAGATCTATAGTTTTTAAGCCCTTGGCCAATGTTTTCAAATTGCCTACAGAAAGATTTTGCCAATTTACACACCCACTGGTATATAAGAGAATACCTGTTTCTCTACTCTGGCCAACTACTCGTTTGTTTAAATCTATGCAACTGATGGTTGAAGAATAAGGTATTCCTAACAGTTTTAATGTGCATTTCTTTTAGGACAAGTGATGTTGAACTTTTTAATGTCTTTCGCCATTTGCTCCTTTAACCAGCAGAGCTCATCTCTTTGGGAGGAAGGCTGGTCTCTTTGAGTCATGGAGGCCACAACCTGGGGCTACTCAGGGAAGGAGAAGGCTGTTCTGTGACCGTCACAACCCACTTGCTTCTCAGGCAATCTCACAGGGTGTCATTCTCATTGATAAGAAGAAAAGCAGGGAGAGGTCTAATTGTACCTTGCTTCTGGCGCCAAGACCTGGGCAATTCTGGTTTATCTCTTGGATCTTAGGAACTTAGGGGGAGGGCTCTCACTGCCACCACCTCCACTGACATTCACCTTCCTCTAGGCAGAGAGTCTCCAAGCTTTTTGGGTTTGGCACCCATGTTGGCAAACAATTTTTAAGCATGCCTTTCCAATATATGTCTGTTAACTAATAAAGTCTATATATGTCCAATAATATGAATGTATTAAATACATATAAAGCTATCACATGAAACTTAACATTTTAAAGGGTGAGATTAAAAAGATCTATAGAACCAACGGTTCCAACATTCCTTCTTGCTCAGTGATATTTCCCTTTGGGTTCCCCCACTTTGGAGTCCAGTGCTCTAGGGTATTTGTGGGAAAGTGGGTTGTCTCCTGTCTGAGCAGGTGAGTTGTTTACACAATTCTTAGGGAGCTAGACTTCCTCTGCCACTGTCCAGTTGGCTATATAGACCAGCACTTTTTATGGGGTGCTGTAGAAAGGCACTTTAATTACTGTTCCATCAACTACCCAGTGCCCTCTGATGCAAACATTTTATGAGGGCCAAGTGACAGTACTGGCTGTCTTTCCCACTCTCCTCATTATCTGGCTGCCTTGCAATCAGAAGCTAATCTGCTTATTCAAAGAAGGCCATGACATTTGAGTAAAGGAAAGCAGCAGCGGGAGCCTAGTCAGGACCTACGCTTTGCTGTTAGATTTGGCATTACAATGATGGAACTGAGCAAAATATTTATATCACATCATATTGTGTAAACATGTAAGGTCTCTGTACAGAGAAATACACATGCAAAATAATGTAAAAGTTCAACTGAATAAAGGAAACAATATGCAAATAAATATTATGGGACAATTTCTTTGTAGTAAAATTTACCACCAAATGCTTTCATGGAAATAGCTTTCCCCAAAGAAAGAAGAAAAATCCTCTAATAGACTTTAGTTGAAAACTTTGGTGTGGGGCGTGGAGCGGTGCAGTGAGAAGGCTGATGTATTTGAAAGGCCAAGGAGCTCTGGAGACAGACAACCGGATTTGAACTAGATCTAGACCCCAAGCTTGCCATGGGCTAGAGTGTGACCTTTGACATTGAGATTTTTCTTTTAATTAGAGGAGATAATAATCCCCTTACCTTGCAATATTATGAAAATTAAATGAGAGAATGTCCACCAACCATTTTGCTTATGGTATTGCTCGATAAATTTTTTTTTTTTTTTTTTTTTTTTGCCATACCATGCAGAATGTGGGATAGTTCCCTGACCAGGGATCAAACCCACACCCCCTGCAGTGGAAGCACAGAAAGCACGGAGCCTTAACCGCTGGACCATCAGGCAAGTCCCTGCTTGTTTATTCTTTCCTCACCTTTTTTAGACCATGGGAATTTCTTTCATGCCTGCTTATGCCCTAACTTCAAAGTTTGCCTCTTTTTTATTTCAGCATTAATGATGTAGAACATTTTTCCTAGAGCTGCTTTAACTACTTTAAAAATGTCTTAAATTTGAAACTTCTATTTTAAACGTCTCTGTTCTATTTGACCATTTCAAAGTCTGTAAAATGCAAACACATGGGTTTATTCTGATGAGAGTTAGTGCATCTGCACTCAGCTACTTCCATAATGCAACTGGCATCAGAATTACTTTTAGCCTCATAAGCTGATTTTTTTTTAATTATAGGTAACTCTAGTGTTCTAGAAATTCACATATACAGCAAAACACACACCCACACCCACTGAAAAACCCGTTTTAGCAGAGAGCTTCTCCATCCAGCTCTTTCTGTTCAGCTTTTCTGTGTTCCTTCTTCAGTTCTGCAAATACAGGTTTATACTCAGCCCCCGTTTGATTCTCCATATGTTCCTTCTAAAAACATTTCTTATTAAGGACTTTTCAATGGCTGATCTCTTGGAGAACTACTGAGTGAACATGACCCAGGGTACGTGTGAGTAAGGTTTGTCCGCAGGTGGCATCCCGACCAAACCATGAGTCAAGGAAGCCCCTCAGGGAAAGTTCTGGCCCACAGCTCTCCCGTTTTTCCGGAAAACTTACTGCTGATGACCAGAGAGGGTCAAACACGGTGTGTGCGGGGTCAGTGTCACTTCCCTTTGCCCATGTTCTCCACTCTGTGGGGAAGGTGAGTGGACAGCCAGAGGATGGGAAAGGTGGAGTCCCAGCACCACAGACAAGAGGTAGCCAACTTACTGGCAGGGAGAGGCCAGCATGCCTACCTGCCCAGGTTCAGGGTGGGCAGGGGCTTCCCAGTCTGGGCCCTGACTCCAGACTGAGGTCCTCTAAGGGAGATGACCCTGGCTGCCTGTTCTCAGGGCAACCATTTACGCTTGGCCTAAAGGACAGGAGGAGAGAGGGGAAGGGTTTTGAAGCTGGTGAAACTAGCCTTGGAGTCCTTCCACTGGGCCTTTGGAATCACTCTGGGCCTTGGTTTCCTCATCTCTAAAGAGTATACAGTGCATGACTCATATCTGCTTTACTGCGGTGGTCTGGCACTGAACCCATAATATCTCCAAGGTGTGCGTGTACTGCAATAAAGCAACTCACGTGAATTTTTTGGTTTCCCAGTGCGTATAAAAGTTATGTTTACATGACACTGGAGTCTACTGATGTGCAATAGCATTATGTCTAAATAAACAACGTACATACCTTAATTTAAAAAAACTTTATTGCTGGACTTCCCTGGTGCTTCAGTGGTTAGGGCTCCGTGCTTCCACTGCAGGAGGCACGGTGTTGATCCCTGGTCCAGGAACTAAAACCCTGCAAGCTGTGCATAGCGCAGCCAAAAAAAAAAAAAAAAAAAAGAAACTTTATTGCTAAAAAAATGATAACCATCATCTGAGCCTTCAGCAAGTTGTTATCTTTTTGCCTGTGGAGGGTCTTGCCTCGTGCTGATGGCTGCTGACTCATCAGGGTGATAGTTGCTGAAGGCTGGGCTGGTTGTGGCAGTTTCTTAAAATAAGACAACAGGGATGTTTGCCACATCGATTGACTCTTCCTTTCATGAATGATTTCTCTGTAGCACGCAGTGCTGTTTGATGGCATTTTACCCATAGTAGAACTTCAACATTTGAGTCAATCCTCCCAAACCCTACCACTGCTTTATCAACTGAGTTCATGTAATATTCTAAATCTTTTGTTGTCATTTCAACAATCTTCACAGCATCTTCACCAGGCAGGAGTTGACTCCACTTCAAGAAATCACTTTCTTTGCTCATCCATCAGAAGCAACTCCTCAGCCGTTAAAGTTTTATCATGAGATTGCAGCAATTCAGTATCATCCTCAGGCTGCACTTCTAATTCTAGTTCTCTTGCTCTTTCCACCATATCTGTGGTTACTTCCTCCACTGAAGTCTTGAACCCCTCAAAGTCAACCAGGAGGGTTGGAATCAACTTCTTCCAAACTCCTGCTAATGTTGCTATCTTGGCCTCTGCCTATGAATCACTAATGTCCTTCATGGCCTCTAGAATGGTGAAGCCTTTCCAAAAGGTTTTCAATTGACTTTGCCAAGATCCATCAGAGGAATCACTATCTCTGGCAGCTATAGCCTTATGAAATGTATTTCTTAAATAAGACCTGAAAGTTGAAATTACTCCTTGATCCATGGGCTGCAGAATGGCTGCTATGTTAGCAGGCATGAAAACATCATTAATCTCATTGTACATCCCCATCAGAGCTCTTGGGTGACCAGGTACTTTGTCAATGAGCAATAATAATTTGAAAGGAATCTTTTTTTTCTGAGCAGTAGGCCTCAACAGTGGGCTTAAAATATTTAGTAAACCATGTTGTAAACAGATGTGCTGTCATCCAGGCTTTGTTGTTCCATTTATAGAGCACAGGCAGAGTAGATTTAGCATCATTCTTACGGACCCTAGGATTTTCGAAATGGTAAATGAGCATTGGCTTCAACTTCAAGTCATCAGCTGCAGTAGCCCCTAACAAGAGTGTCAGCCCGTCCTTTGAAGCCAGATATTGACTTCTCTCTTGATATGAAACTTCTAGATGTCATCTTCTTCCAATATAAGGCTGTTCCATACACACAAAAAATCTGTGGTTTAGTGTAGCCACCTTCGTTAATTATCTTAGCTAGATCTCCTGGATAACTTGCTGCAGCTTCTACATCAGCACTTGCTGCTTCACCTTGCACTTTTATGTTATGGAGACAGCTTCTTTCCTTAAACCTCACGAACAACCTCTGCAGCTCCCTCACCTCTCTCAGCCTTTATACAATTGAAGAGAGTTAGGGCCATGCTCTGGATTAGGCTTTGGTTTAAGGAATGTTGTGGCTGCTTTGATCCTCTATCCACACCATTCAAACTTTCTCTACAACAGCAATAAGGCTGTTTCGTTTTCTTACCACCCAGGTGCTCACTGGAATAGCACTTTTCACTTCCTTCAAGAACTTTTCCTTTGCCTGCACAACTTGGCTAACTGGTGCAAGAGGCCTAGCTTCTTGGCCTCTCTCAGCTTTTGACATGCCTTCCTCACTAAGCTTGTTTCTAGCTTTTGATTTAAAGTGAGAGACGGCAACTCTTCCTTTAACTTGAAAACTTAAGAGGCCACTGTAGGGTTATTAATTGGCCTAATTTCAATATTGTTATTTCTCAGGGAATAGGGAGGCCCCAGGAGAGGGAGAGAGATGGGGGAATGGCTGGTCAGTGAAGCAGTCAGCACACACACAATACTTATGGATTAAGTTTGCTGTCTTTTATGGTTGAGGTTCGTGGTGCCCCAAAACTATTATAATAATAATAATATAATAATAATAATAATAATATAATATTATAATAATAACATCAAATATCACAGCTCACTATAACAAGTATAATAAAGTATGAAATATTGCAAGAATTACCGAAGCGTGACACAGAGACACAGTGAGCAAATGCTGCTGGAAAAATGGTGCCTATAAATTCGCTCGACACCTATCTCATCAGCACATCTTGGATTCCCTTTCCGTTGTCTTTATTCTTTTGCCTTCATTTTCAGTTCATTCCAGTTGCTTTTTAAAATTTATGATTAATTAATTTTTAAAATATTTATTTACTTATTTATTTGGTTGCACCAGGTCTTGGTTGCAGCAGGCAGGGTCCTTAGTTGTGGCATTCAAACTCTTAGTTGCGGCATGCACGTGGGATCTAGTTCCCTGACCAGGGAGAGAACCTGGGTCCCCTACGTTGGGAGCAGAGTCTTAACCACTGCACCAGGGAAGTCCCTGTGATTAATTAATTAATTTATTTTATTTATTTGGCTACGTCTGGTCTTAGTTGTGGCACATGGGATCTTTCGTTGTAGCACACAGGCTTCTCTGTAGTTGTGGCACGCGGGTTTCAGAGCACGTGAGCTCAGTACTTGCTGCGCACAGGCTTAGTTGCCCCGCAGCATGTGGGATCTTAGTTCCCCGACCAGGCATCAGGGATCGAATTGAACCTGCATCCCCTGCACTGTAAGGTGGATTCTTTACCACTGGACCACCAGGGAAGTCCCTCATGCCAGTTGCTTTGGTTCCAGTTTGACCCAGTTGATTCATTCCAATTGACACCAGTAGACAGTAGGTTCTGCTTCTTCCTTTGTAGATACTTTGTTTTCATCATTGCTGAATGTTACTATATTTATTTACCTAGAGCTAAAAGCCCCTTGAAGAAATCACCACAACCACTGGAGGAGACGGGTGTTCCTGGCCTGGCATGTTCTGGAAACCTCCTTCCTCCAGACTTCCTCAGCCTCAGTGCCCCCCAGGGCCAGGCCAGCAAGCAGTGTTCCTTCCCCTCTCTGGGAGGGGACAACAGTGAGGAAATAGGTAATAGCAAAGTTAGTAAATGCTTCCTGTGTGCAAAGTACTGGTCTAAGCCCTGAGCATGGGGTAACCACCTTCCTCCTCATATTAAGTGGGCAGGGTCATAGTAAGATGCTCATTTTGCAGATGAGGAAAATGAGGCACAGAAATGCTCATTCATTGGTCAAGGTCATGCAGCTAGAAAGGACACAGTCAGGAGTTAAATCCAGACCTTTGACTCTAAGCCCGTTTTCTTAATTCTTCGCTCTAAGGATACTCAATAATATCCACTGCAGTGTTCAGTGAGCTCTTCCATACATCCCCTCCTTTGGTGCCCATGGCAACCCTGTGAGGTGGGTATTGTCATCAACCCCATTTACAAATGAGGAAACCAAAGCTCAAGGCATGGCAGTGACTTGCCCATGGTCCCGTGACTGGGGACTAGTGGAACTGGGACTCGAGTCCACATCCTGCATCCCCAACACCCCGCTCTTCCCCTGCCCTACCGTGCTGCTGAGCAGAACACTGGGCTTGTGCAGAAGTGGTACTTTCGAATAAACTGAACCCAAAGTTGCAGTAAAGCTGCTAAGTAGGCAAGAGCATAGGAAGAAAGAAAGTCCAGCTTTCTGAGAAGCTGCAGCAGCCTGGGGGAGCCTGGTGGCTGAGTGGAGGTGGTGGGAAAGGGGCGAGACCAGAGATTGGTGCCCTGGTGGCCCAGACAGAAAGGCCTCTTTAAGTCCAATGCCCAGAGAAGTCCGGTGTCCAAGAGAGAGGCAAGAATCTGGTGCTGGCCAGAGTCGCTCAGAGAGAACAGAACATGTCGGTTGGGCGCAGAGAGCAGCCAAGGGCAAGGACAAGCCTGCATCGCTCTTATAATCTTGAATTTTTAGATAACAGGGGACTCTTGGACTTGTTTGAAGGCAAAAAGGATAGGCCGTTGCTGGAACAAGTTGGGGAGCAAGCCTCCCCAGAACTGGAGAGGGGACAGATTTCTTAGGGCCAGGTGGGGAGGGGACACCCTTTCATCGTAGGATGGACAAGAAAGGTGCAGCCAGAGATCATGCTTCTCTTTCGCGAACACTTATCAAGGTGTGTGTGGACTCAAGCCACCTGCTGACTGTGAGTGTAGAGAGGACATTTTTGTCTTTCAAACACAAGTTCATTTAAATATTAGGATCACAATTGTTTGGCAAATACAACAGCAAGTTATTATATATGAGGACCTTATAGAACGTTTATATTCTGTTTATATTACTTCCTAAAAACACACAACAGAAAATATACCAGCTAAAGTGAAAAGGGAAATTTATTTTCAGGTTACACCGGTATCCTATAGGCCCTGGGAGCCCAAGTGCAGCCAGGAACCAGACACGATGGTTCTCCTGTCATGCCCAGGACAGGAGAACCATCAGGAAGCCTAGCTTCTCCACACACAGCACACTG
This sequence comes from Mesoplodon densirostris, assembly GCF_025265405.1. NCBI lineage: Eukaryota > Metazoa > Chordata > Mammalia > Artiodactyla > Ziphiidae > Mesoplodon > Mesoplodon densirostris. The sequence goes on from NC_082668.1 coordinate 29,487,924, forward strand.
AGGATGGCCCTGCACGGGCACGACTTTACTCTCTTTTGTTCAAGAAACCAGCCCAGACTGAAAGTATCAGGATTGTTTCTCTTCTTCAGGGGACAAAAAAGAAAAAAGCAGTTCAAACTGGCTTAAGGTAATTAGGGAATTTAGTGGCTCAAATAACAAACAATTCCTGGCCCACTGGATCCAGGTGGTCACACGGCACCACAGGAGGCACCTCTCCCTCCACTGGTACCTGTGCTGGCTCCAGTCTCTGCTGGCTCAGCCCTCTTGGGACCAGATGACTAACAGGAACTCTGGTTCTCCGAGAGTCCCAGCAAATCTCAGGATGGGCTGCGGGTAAGCCCAGCATTGGTCACATGCCCACTTCTGACCCACTCATGTCCAGATGGAAGGAAATGTTCATTGGCCAGACCTGGGACATATGCCTGGTTCTAGCGCCACAGCTGAAGTCAGTCCCACCTGACACAGAACAGTAAAAGCAAATGCTACAGGAAGTTCACTGTTTGCTGGGCACGGTTTTAAGTGCTTTAGATAACTCATTTTAACCTCAGCTTACCGTCTTTGCTTACTAATTTAATCAGCACATTATCCCCTTTTTATAGCTGGGGAAATTGAGGTGCAGGTGAACGTGTCTTAGCCAAGGTCTCACAGCTAGTTGCAGCTAAGACACAGGGCTGGGATTTGACCCGGACTCTTGGGCCCCAGAAGCTGGGCTCTTGACCATTAGCAAAAGGGGACTGATACCAACAAAACGGGAAATGGATATCGAGCTAATAGAGATAATAACAAGAGATGTCCAATAGCCACCCTGAACTCTCTCTCTACAGAGGGAATTATCTGTCCAGCCCGAGTTGGGTATCCACCTTGGCCCAGGGCAGGATCACACTGTACCAAGGTGGCTGCATTTACTGTGACCTTGTACATGGACTAGTTCCAGAAAACAGGAGGGATAAAAGAATAAGCTCCCTTCTACCACTATTCTCTAGCGAGGTGTCATATGATTGGGGAAAGGCAATTGTAGTCACAGGGATAAAAATAAAAAGCTATCAACTAAAAGACCCTGGGCATAGTTATTCTACCCCACCCTAAATTCTGCTCCCCGCAAGGGGTGAGTGGGTAAGAAGGGTCCAAAAGCCTGCAGGTACCTGGGGGAACTGTGGAGCTGGAGGGGATGCCCAAGCACAGTCCGTTTCAGTTGTCTGGGTGCAGGAGAGGACCAGGGAATGAAGCCCAGTCCCGACTGCTATAAAGAAAAAGCACACAGATTTACAGATTGTTATGTTATGATTGAGCCACATTGGGGATTTACAGATAATGCAAAGTGAGTCTACCTTTTGCACGTCTCCCACACGACTGTCCTAAGTAGGAAAAGAGTCTTCAAGCCTTAGAATCACAGTTGGATAAAGGCGGTCAGTAGTTTCAGGTGATGCTGGCAAGGGGGAGGGGGACAGGTGTGGGGCAATTAAGGTGTCATTATGAGCTAGGCGGAGCTCCAAAAAAGGATGACTTTACTGAAACTAAGCCACCCACACTAAAAGCTCCTACCTGTTTTGACATTTCCGTCCCTTTCACACCTGTGTTCTGACAGCTTCTGCTGAGTTATACTACATAACAAACCCCAGTCTCAATGGTTAGCTCAACAAAGGTTTATTTCTCATTCGTGGCTCACATATTTTACAGGTCGTTTGTGGTTCTGCTCCACCTGGGGATGGGGTTAGGGAGCATCCCCATCTGGGGCCTGCAAAGGGAAAAGGCGCAATCCTGCTGTGGCTCATAGGTGGCAAATGTCATTTCCACCCACTTTCTATTGGCCAAAGCAAGTCATGTGGCCAAGCCTGACTTCAACAGGGTGGGTAGACATCCCTCCTTTGGGAAGGGTCAACTAGGACAGGTCTGTAGAAGGCGGACTGGGTACTAAAAATAATGCAGTCTACCACATGCCCAATTTGTTTTCGAGGATTAAAAATTTGCAAGTATTCACAGGGAACCACTGGCTGTTTTGGTTTATTCTGATAAAAATAGAGCTGCATTAAAAAAAATAGAGGGCTTCCCTGGTGGCACAGTGGTTAAGAACCTGCCTGCCAATGCAGGGGACACGGGTTCGAGCCCTGGTCCGGGAAGATACCACATGCCGCAGAGCAACTGGGCCCATGCGCCACAATTACTGAGCCTGCACTCTAGAGCCCGTGAGCCACAACTACTGAGCCCGTGAGCCACAACTACTGAAGCCCACGTGCCTAGAGCCCGTGCTCTGCAACAAGAGAAGCCACCGCAATGAGAAGCCTGAGCATCTCAACGAAGAGTAGCCCCCGCTCGCCACAACTAGAGAAAGCCCGTACCCAGCAACAAAGACCCAACGCAGCCAAAAATAAATAAATAAAATACATAAATTAAAAAAAAAATAGAGCTCCACTTAATGTTTACGGAACAAGTAGACATTAAGTGTCTACATGAGTTGCATATGTTCCTAAACATTCTTTCTGGTGCTCCCTGAGCCAAATGCTACCAATCAGAACACTGGCTGGGCTAAAGGACACTCTTGTCTAATTCTAACAAGGAAAAGCAAATGACAACTTTCTAGATAAACAGTAAGTAAATATAATGAGGCAGATGTCCTATGTCAGGTTAGTGGAGTGCTGGAGAGGTTGGGAGGTTTGGTTTTGTTTCGTAAAGTCCTATGTATGATTTCAGCAGAAACCATGGAGAGCAAGGAGAAGGAATGGGGGAGGGGCACAATCTGTGACAGGCTTTATGGATGAGGAACCTGGGATCTTGCGATGTTTATAGTACAGGTAACCCTTAAGCAACAAGAGGGTTAGGGGTGCTGACCCTCTGTGCAATCAAAAATCTGCATATAACTTATAGCCAGCCCTTCCTATCCGCAGTTCCCCTGTATTCTCAGGTTCAACAAACTGCAGGTCACGTAGCACTGAAGTATTTACTATTGAAAAAAATCTGACTATAAGTGGACCAGCATGGTACAAACCCATGCTGTTCAAGGGTCAATTGTAATTACTCAAGGTCATACCAATTAAACTGTCAGAGGCAGAATTTAAATTTTCATAGTTCCTCTGGCTCCAAAGCACATCCTTTTTCTTGTGCCCAGTGATGGCTCCCCAAAGGAAAGGGACAAAGAGGAAAAGAGAAAATAAGGAGACGGGAGGTTTAAAAAAAAGGAAAGTTGAGAGGGAGAAGCAACACAGAGAAGTAGAGGAGGTAAGAAAGAAAGGAGATACTAGGAGAGAAAAAAGGAGGAGAGAAGACCAAAAAAATAAAAAATAAAAAAGGAAAAAATGAATCATAATATTGAAGGAGAAGAATAAAGTTGGAGGACTGATACCATCTAACTTCAGACTTACTGTAAAGATGTAGTAATGAAGACAGTGTGGTACTGGTGAAAGAACAGACAGATGGAGCAGAATAGAGAGCCCAGGAATTGACTCATATAAATACAGTCAAGAGATTTTTGACAAAGTGGCAAAGGCAATCCTAGGGAGAAAAAGGTAGTCTTTTCAACAAATGGTGCCGGAACAACTGGACATTCACATGCAAAAAACAAATCTAGACACAGACCTATACCCTTCACAAAAATTAACTTGATATGGATCACAGACTGAAAAATTAAAATGTAAAACTATAAAACTCCTAGAAGATAACACAGGAGAAAACCTAGATGACCTTGAGTAAAGTGATACTGTTTTAGGTATAATACCAGAGGCATGATCCATGAAAGAAATAATCGATAAGCTGAACTTCCATTAAAATTAAACATTTCTGGGGACTTCCCTGGCAGTCCAGTGGTTAAGACTCTGCGCTTCCACTGCAGGACGCATGGTTTTGATCCCTGGTGGGGGAACTAAGATCCCACATGCCATGTGGTGCGGCCAAAAAAATAAATAAAATAAATCAGGGCTGGAAGCCTAATGAGACACAAAAATGAGAAGAAGTGAAACAAAATTAAACACCTCTGCTCTGTGAAAGAAACTGTCAAGAGAATAAGAAGGCAAGCCACAAACTGGGAGAAAATATTTGCAAAAGACACATCTAATAAACGACTGTTATCTAAAATATACAAAGAACTCTTAAAATTTAACAATAAGAAAACAATCATATTTTAAAATGTCCAAACAACAGGTACATGAAAAAGAGCTCAACATCACTAATCATCACAGGAATGCAAATCAAGGCCACAATGAAATATCACCTCACACCTGCTGAATGGCTATTATCAAAAAGATAAGAGATAACAAGCGTTGGTGAGAATGTGGAGAAAAGTGCCTTGTGCACTGTTGGCAGGAATGTAAATTGGTACAACCACTATGAAAAACAGTATGGAGGTTCCTCAAAAAATTAAAAAGTAGAACAGAATTACCATATAATCCAGCAATCTCACTTCTGGGTACATATATCCGAAGGAAATGAAATCACTGTCTTAAAGCGATATCAGCATTCTCATGTTCAATGCAGCATTATTCACAATAGCCAAGACATGGGAGCAACCTAAGTTCCATCATCAGATGAATGAATGAAGAAAATGTGGTGTGTGTGTATACACACCCCCCCACAGGGAATATTATTCAACGATAAAAAAGAAGGACATCCTGCCATTTTCGACAACATGGATGACCTTGAGGGTATTATGGTAAGTGAAATAAGTCAGACAGACAAATACTATATGATACAAATACTCACTTAAATGTGGAATCTAAAAAAAAAAAAAAAAAAAAAAAAAAAGGAGTCATAGAAATAGAGAACAGATTGGTGGTGGCCAGAAGCAGAGGATGGGAGGTGGGGGAAATGGGTGTAGGTGATCAAAAGGCACAAACTTCCAGTTATAAGTTCTGGGGATGTAATGTACAGAATGGTAACTGTAGTTAACAATACTGTTTTGTACATTTGAAATTTGCTAAGAGAGTAGATCTTAAAAGTTCTCATCAAAAGGAAAAAAATTGTAACTATGTGAGGTGAGGGATATTAACTAAGCTTATTGTGGTAATCATTTTGCAGTATTTACATATATCAAGTCATTATGTTGTATACCATAAACTAATACAATGTTATGTATCAATTACATCTCAACAAAACTGGAAAAAAAAGATGCTCTATATCATATGTCATTAGGGAATTGCAGATTAAAACAACAGCGAGGTACCACTACAAGCCCATTAGAATAGCCAAAATCCAAAACACTGACAACACCAAATGCTGGTAAGGATGTGAAGCAACAGGAACTCTCAGTTCTGGTGGGACTGCAAAATCGTACAGTCATTTTGGAAGACAGTTTGGCAGTTTCTTATAAAACTAAACACACTCTTATCATATGACTCAGCAATGATGCTCCTTGGTATCTACCCAAAGGAGCGGAAAACTTATGTCCACAAAGAAGCCCGTACAGGAATGTTTACAGCAGCTTTATTCATAATTGCCAAAACCTGGAAGCAACCAAGATGTCCTTTAGTGGGTAAATGGATAAACTGTACTACATCTATACAGTGGAATGTTTGTCATTCAGCACTAAAAAGAAATGACTACCAAACAATGAAAAGACGTGGAAGAACCTTAAATGCACACTAAGCAAAGGAAGCCAATCTGAAAAGGCTACATACTGTAACATTCTAACTACATGACATTCTGGAAAAGGCAAAACTATGGAGACTTAAAAAAAAAAAAAATCAGTGGTTGCCAAAGGTTATGGAGGAAGGACGGATGTGTAGAGGACCGAGGATTTTCAGGAAGTGCAACTACTCTGCATGATACTATAATGGTGGATACATATCTTCTACATTTGTCCAAGCTCATAAGATGTACAACACCAACAGTGAACCCCCCTGTGTAAGCTGTGGCTTTTGGGTTCTAATAATGTGTCAGTGTAGGTTCATCAATTGTAATAAATGTACCATTCTGGTGGGAGATGTTGAGAAGTGGGGAGGCTGTGTATGGGGCAGGGAGTGTTTGGGAAATCTGTACAAATCTCTGCCAATTTTGCTGTGAACTTAAAACTGCTCTCAGAAATACATTTTTAAAAAGTTAAAAATGAATAATTGGGCAAAGCAAAGAAAAAAAAAATGTAAAAGACCTTCACTGGTGACCTTCAAAGTTCACTTCAAGCCATCTTTGCAGCCCCAGGTCCCAGCCTTCTAAGACCTGGACAGAGAGCGGGGAACGCCCCCAGCGGGATGTGAGAGGCGAGGAGAGGGGGTGGTCTAGGCCTGGCCTGGGCCTCTTACCGGTGGCTGGCGACAGGAATCACCCGGGAAGCTCTGAAAAACAGGAATGCTCGGGCCCCAGAGCGCACCAGCTGAGCCTTTCCGGTGGCAGCGTCCAGCTCTGCGGAGTTGAAAAGCGCTCCAGTTCATCCTAACGTGCAGGCAGAAATGAGAATCGCCATGAGAGAGCGGCGGCCGGCGGGGTCGCGGGTCAAGGTCCGAGAAGAAAAAGAAACCTTCCCGGGAGAAGGATGCGCCCCCCACCCCGTCCCCCAGCGCGGTCACATTCCTGGATGTTCACTCCAGCCGCACGCTTCCCAGGGGCCTGCGGCCAGATGCCATACTCTCAGCAGCTCTCACCTCAAGAACAGGTGTCCCGAGGGCAGGTGCGCTCACCTTCTGCCCCGGGAGGAGGGAGACCGAGTCCGTGACTGGGGCCGACAGCGCGCCCCGCCCCGTGTAACAATCCAGTCCCGGGAGCCACGTGCGGGCTCCGCGAAGGGCTTGGTCACGTTTTCCACTCTATTGGCGCGAAGCGCGCGATTACACCAATTCGGACTTCACTTTAGTGACACGAATACGGATGGGTGTGACAAGCACACACCTTGAAAAGCACACACAAAAAAGGCGCGCGCGCGAGAACGAGCACACATTCAAGTGGACCCAGCGCCTGTCCAGCGCCAGGCGGGTGGCTTCCGGGTTCCCGGTCGTCATAGCATCCACGGCCTCCGCGCACCCCCCACCCCCCGCGCCTCCGCACCTAGCTCTCCCGGCCAGCTCTGCCCTCGGCAGCCCGAGAAACTGACTTGGGGGCCCAAATACCTTGGGGACCCATGCGGAGGGAGCACCGCCTTCGCCCCGCCGCGGCATCCCCGCTCCGGGCCCCTGCCCCACACCCGCCACTCCGCGCCGCTGGCGCTCGGGGAGCACTTGTCCGGGGAAAGCTGGGAACCGGAAACGCGCCCCGGCGCGGGCCCCCCGCCCGCCCGCACGCACGCCGGTCTACCGGCTCTATGGCCCTTTAAGGCGGATGTTTCCGCCGTCGACCTGGGGGCGGGGAAAGCGTCGAGCGCACCAGGGCCGCCTCCGGAGCCGTAAGTGGAGGCGAGGGGGAGCCGCGGACCCTAGCGTGTGGCGGGCCAGCGTCTCTGGAGGGGGGCCCCTCTCCAAGGTCCCGCCCCTACCTCGCCTGTTCCCGCAGCTCCGGGGCCCGCGGAAAGGAAGTGCGTACCTGTCGGCCCTTCAGTGGGGCGGGCGGGGGCAGGTTGGGCGACTCTGGGGAGGCCTCCGAGCCGCGGGTGCCCGAGCCCACGCGGACCCGGGGTCTCGCTACCCGCGAGCGACTCGGAATCTACGAGTGTCTTTCACTTTCAGTCTCCAGGAAGTGGAACTGCGTCGACCGTGTATCTCCAGCTGGTGTCGTAAAGCAGGATAATCATATCGTTAACCCCCAGTTTAAGTTTAGGTTCGAGTCCGTGGTGGTCGCAATTGAACGCACCGATTTAGAGGGAGTGAGGGAAGAGCAAAACACGAAAAAATGCCCTGCAGACCGCAGCGGCTTGCAGCCGCAGTCCACGCGGGCCCGGGCAGTTTAGGAAGCGGTACTTTCTCCGCGGCCCCGGGTTGTCACCTCCGCTTCGCTCACTCTTACCCCGCTGCAAATTCACTGAGTGGTTACAGCTGAGTGCATAGCCATCCCGCACCTTTGGCGTGAATTCCCAGCGAAATCTCACTTCCCAGGAGAGCCAGGCAAAAGGAATTAGACAAAGGCTTCCCGCAACCCCGTGCCCGTTGCTTCTTTTGAACTTGTAAAACGGCCTTAAGAAGCATTTGGAGCTACTAGAGAGAGAATGCATTTTCTGGCTAGAACCTCACTCAGGATTCTTTTGCCTCACAGCTTTGAGCGAGCAGAGAGCTGGGCGCGGGCGAGATGGCCCTGGTGCCCTATGAAGAGACCGCGGAAATGGGGCTGCAGAGATTTCACAAGCCTGTTGCCACCTTCTCCTTGGCAAACCACACGATACAGATCCGGCAGGACTGGAAGCAACTGGGAGTCGCAGCGGTGGTTTGGGACGCGGTAAGTTAGCCCCAGGGCCTCTGAGCATCAGCAATTGATTATAAGACTGGTCTTTATTTTTAAAAAATAACAGCTTTATTGCGTTGTAATTCACATACCGTACATTTCACCTATTTAAAGTGTGTATGTGTGTGTTTTTAAGTAAGTTCACAGAGTGGTGCAACTATCACTACTGCTCAATTTTAAAACATTGCATCCCTCCACCCGTTCCAAAAAAAAATAAGTCCTACCCATTAGAATCACTTCCCTGCCCCCTCCCCACCAAATAGATTGCATTTTAAGGGTGAAGAAAGACAACTGAAAGAAATTAAATGACTTACCAGTAATTTACCCAGCAGGGAAGAGGGAGGACTGGAAGGAAAGCTGGGGCCCCTAGCTGCTTTGGACAATAATTATTCAGTTAGTTTTTAAGTTTAACATTGCACAAAGAATATTGTAAACTGACAAAGCCAAAAATGAAGATCATGTGTTTTCTTTAAGTTTTCCATAGTTGTAATGATCAAAAATTATACTATAATTGCTGCTTTACTTTTTTCTCTCCCAGCACTGTTCTTTCAGCTGCTTGTGACAGAGACTTGCCCTAAGCATCTAGCCACACCTGGGATTCGGTGGGAGCTCAGTGAATGTTGGATAAATGATTGGTGTAGATACAATTTTACAATCTTAATATTGTATCAGGGGTGTTAGAGAAACACTTAGGAATAAAAGTCTTGATATATCATAACCCAGTAATACCACTTCTAGGAATCTGGTCCAGGGTAACTACAAGAAAAGTTTTCTCAGAAAGAGTAATAAAGATGCATAACAGTGAGGAATGGGCGAATCTCCTACATTCTCACCAAGAAGAGGAATTGCTAAGTACGCTAATAGTATGTGGCCATAAAGAACAAATTATATTTTAAAATTACGTTATATGCTAATAGTATGTGGCCATGAAGAACAAATTATATTTTAAAATCACGTTAACAGTATACAGTGATTTATGGAGTTATAGGCAAATGCTAACTCACACATCAAGTCCAAACCTTTGGCTAAAACTTACCTTTTGATGCCCAGCTCCTCTGGGGTGATGAGCGTTAGGGATGCAGGAGAGTAGGCGAGAGGGAGGAAACTCCAGGAGCCTTGGTGCTGCTCTGCTTTTTCCCTTTGGTTGTGGCCTTGCTGATTTGAACTTGGTTTAGGAACTGGACTTTCCTTTAAGCAGAATCACAGAGACTGTTCATGTCAGCTCTACCAGAGTGATTTTATAAACCTCGAGTGTAAAAATGCTGTGACACAGTAAGAAATTAGCCTTCCCAGATTCAGCAGGACCCTATCCTGGGTGGGCAGTTTCTCTGACCACTGCTGTCCATCATAAGGGCCTCTGGTGGGGCCTGGGGCAGCTGTGCTGCGGAGCTTGGTGTCTGTGCTTGCTCCAGGTGACCTCCCAGCAGCAGCTGAGTTCCTGTGTGAGCTGTTACACTGGGAATTGAACCTTGCGGTGGGAGGGGGGTACGTGATGTCTTCTTGGAGCATGTAGCCTGCTTGAAACCCTTCAGGCCCTAAAGCGCTTGTTGACCTAAATTGTCATGCTGTGTTTTGACTCAGGCTGTCATTCTGGCCACGTATCTGGAGATGGGAGCTGTGGAGCTCAGGGGCTGCTCTGCCGTGGAGCTGGGTGCTGGCACGGGGCTGGTGGGCATGGTGGCTGCCCTGCTGGGTGAGTGTGACGCATGGCTCACTCCTGTGTGAGTGGAACTCATGGAGGGGCACCTTTTCCTGACGCAGAGCTCATTGTTAGTTTCCCTCTTATTGGGTTACTTTTCTCCCCCTGTACTTATTATGAGTCACAGGCCAACTGCAGTGCTCTCAACTCCAGGAAGGCTAATTCCTTCTCTCTCTCTCATCCTATTATTTATTCTTCTCACGGGAGATTGCTTTGCCCACTTCACTTCTGTGATGCCCATAATATGATCTTAAGGCAACTGAGTTCAAAGAGAATTATCTTATTTGTGTACATAGCTTTTTACTGTTTAGGTGCTATCTCTGTACTCTCGGATTTAACCCTAGGAGGTCGGGAGAGCAGATAGTCTCTTACTTCATTGCTGAGGAAGCTTTGCTGGTTTTTTTCTTTTAGGGAGGGCTGGCCCCCCCTGAAGTTTGTACTGACATCTATTAAACAGTGTGCAGTTCTGAAATGATACCAAGGTTTGTCGGTTTTTGCTTGGCATACAGACATTAGTTTAGGCCTGGAGTATTTTTAAGCTTCATTTCTATTTTATAATTCATTGTTGACTCTTTTCTACAACTTCCTGCTCATACATTTCAAGCTGTGCCTTGATTGGATAGACCAGCCTCTGAGATACAATGTATAATAGTCCCCACTTCAGTGTTGTCACCTGGAGCTCTTGTTAAAATGCAGTTTCTGCTTCTGTAGGTCTGGGGTGGGGCCTGAGAGCCTGCATTTCTAACAAGCTCCCAGGTGATGATGATGATGATGCCGTAACTGCTGGTCCTCAGACCACACTTGGGTGGTCAGGATCTAGAGTTCCATCGAGTGTGTACAGGTACTTGAGCACCCACTAAAGCCCCACTTTTGTCCTGTCCTTTTTCTGGTAACATATCTTTTTCAGTATTTCTTTCTCTGTTTAGATTTTGCCTCCCAGGATTTGATGGGGAGCACAGGCAGGAGTGGTGGGTGGAAGTGTGAACATAGAAACTGATGTAGGTCCATCTGTCTGACACCACAGCACTGTCAGCCACTGAGGAGGCCCTAGCCGATACACCACCTTTTGATCTCCTCAGGTTAACCTTATATCGTCCCTGTGTATGTTAGGTATATTTTTAATTTTCATTTTTCCAGTGAAGCTGGGATTCCGGGAGATTAAGCCACTTTCTGAAGTCCTGGTCAGTGGTGACCCGAGACTCAAACCAGGCTTGTCAGACACAGAGGCCCAGGTTCTTTTCTTTCCATGGCACTAACTCCCGTCTCTGTGATGTTTGAGAGGACTTACCTGGAAGGGGAAATGAGGTTTCTTCTGTCTCCTCCTGAGAACAGGGCCTCTTCACTGCTGTCAACACAGCAGAGCGTGGTGACCTGCAAAGGATTAGAGGCCCACTTGGCTCTGACCTTTTTTTGTTTCAATTTAATTTTATTGAAGCACAGTTGATTCACGGTGCCGTGCCCACATCTGCTGCACAGGAAGGCAACCCAGCCACGCATACACACATTTTCCGTTACGGTCCATCACAGGAAGCTGAATACAGTTAGTTCCTTGTGCTACACAGTAGGACTCTGGTGTCCATCCATTCCACATACAGTAGTTTGGCATCTGCCAATCCCAAACTCCCAATACTTCCTTCCCCACCACCACGCCCTCAAATCCCCCAACCACAAGTCCACTCTCCACGGGCTCTGACCACCTTTAATTCTTACTAGCTATGTCACCTTGGGCAAGTTGCTGAATCTCTAAAGTTCAGTTTCCCAATAAACTGGGGATAATAACCATATTGACTGACCAGCGAGGATCAAATGGGAGCAGGCATAGAAATCTGTTAGGTCGGTGACGGGCACAAAGTAAATGCTCGACAAGTGTTCTCTGCATCTTCATTTCTGATCTAGAAATCCGGATCTGTGGGCTTGGGAAAGCCAGCATAAGGTTCTTCAAAGACCATCACAGAGCGAAGGACCAGTTAGTTGTTGCCACAAAAGATGGGGACTCTGGGAGGGGCGAGAACAGCAGAATGGCAGACGGTGTTCTTGTGGTTGCCCCGAAGCAGAATTAATGGCTCCCTTCTTTCTCTTCCCCACAGCGCTCGGTGTCCTCCACCCCAGCTCTGTCACATTTCACTGTAGGCAGTTGTTTCATGTGTCTGTCTCTCCTGGCAGGCTGAGGCTCCTGAGGAACGGGGCCGTGTCTCGTTCTGTGTGTCCTTGGCCCTAGTACAGCAGCTGGCACACAGTAGATACCCAAATAGCTCTGGAATAAGAGATGAACTAGAAAATCATGAAAATTACTGTTTCTGTTATAAAAATGATATAACTCTATTACAAAAATAGCCCTGGAAGCAGTCTAAAAAAGAAAAACCCACCAAAGATTCTGCTTATTCATGACTTTGCAATATAATTACCGTTAGCATTTTGGTGTATTTCCTCCTATTCCTTTTCTCCATCCGTATTTTAATCATAGTTATAATCGTGATTCCATACGTGTGCCTATGTGTGTGCATGTATATTTTCAGACATATATGATGTTTCATTTAACATGTCATGCACATTTCTCTGTGCTATGGCATGCTTTTCATGCTCATTATTTGTGGCTACAAAGTATTAGGCTGGAGAAATTTTGATGCTGAAACCTAAGAGTAAGAAAAAGTTAATCTCTTTAAAATGGAAACAGAACTAGAATAGGTAGTGCTTTGGAAATGTCAGAAAGAGGTTGATTGTTCCCCTTTTTAAACTATTTTCATTTTTTGTAACCTAACTCATTGATTCCCGACTCTGGGAAACACCCACCACGTGCCTGTCATGGTTCTAGAGCAGCAGGTCACTGCTCTCAGGAAGCATCCATTCTAACTCTAACTGGGGCGAGAGGGGGGAAAAGACAAATTACATTAAAAAGCCTCCCCCGCAAATGGTCAATGATATGCAGAATGTTAATCTAGGGTGATGAGATTTTCTTGTTAAAAGAAAAAACAGATGCTAATTCCTGGGCGGTTCCTGTGTTCTGGGTGCTGTGTCTTTATGGCCTTCATCCTCACCACAACCCGGCATAGTAGGTCTACTTGGAGCTCTTTTCAAAGTGTCGAAATGGAGGCTTAATAGATGTCAAGTAACTTGCCCAAGGTCAAAAGCTAATGGATTGGGGAGTTAGAATTTGAATCCAATTCTGACTCTCAAATCCTGGTTCTTCATTTGAAAACCTCTTCAGCCTTTATACTACTTGAAAACTATTCTTAGGAAAAAAAAATCACATCTTAAAGACAGGGTTCTGTAAGTTGGGTTGGGGTCAGGAATCTGGATTTTAAAAGCTTCCCAGGCGATTTGATGCCCAACCAAATCTAAGGACCACTGTCTTAAATATAATGCTCAGCAAGAAATCGTCTTTTAGGGGCTTCCCTGGTGGCGCGGTGGTTGAGAGTCCGCCTGCCGAAGCAGGGGACACGGGTTCGTGCCCCGGTCCGGGAAGATCCCACATGCCGCGGAGCGGCTGGGCTCGTGAGCCATGGCCGCTGAGCCTGCGTGTCCGGAGCCTGTGCTCCACAATGGGAGAGGCCACAACAGTGAGAGGCCCGCGTACCCCACACACACAAAAAAATCGTCTTTTAGTTTTCTGTAGTTCCAGTGCAAGTCTCCACTGAACTTTCAACTTGTACGTTTAAATGAAAGCTGTTGATGTCTGTACGTGGCTATTTGTCAGCACGTGTTTAAACTTGAACTCTAATTCCCTTTCCAAACTTGTCCTTTCTCTTTTGTTCTGAGTTAGCATCACTATCCAAGTAGTCACTCAGGCCAACTCCTTGACCTGCCCTCCCCGCTGCCCCCCCGGCCCTTGAGCCCTGCTGGGTCTTTTAACTATTTCTTGATTCCACTTCTCCCTTTCCATTCCCACTGTCTGGCTGGAGTGCTCATCATTTGTCTCCTGCAAGATTCTATCCACATTCCCACCTGACCTTTCTACCTCTGTCTTATCAAACCCACTTTTCCCAATAGCTGTCAGTGTGGCCCATGTACAATGCAGAAGTGATGGGGTGACGCTGTGCCTTCCCATTGCCTGCAGGCCAAATCCCAGGCTTCTTAGTGAGGCTCTGTCATCTCACTTTGCTGACTTTTTCAGCACAGGTGCACTGAGTGACGTTTCAGTGACACACACACTGCCTCTGGCCTGTCCCTTCTGCCTTGAATTCCCCTCTTCACCTCTCTCCTCTGGTTAATGCCACATCTTCCAAGTGTAAGCTCAGGTTTCCTTTCCTTCCGAAATCTTTCTTCGACCTCTGCTCCTCTCGAAGAATTTTTCCTCTGTGACCACATAATTTCCTATATTTCACTCCCTACCCTGCATCAGAATTACGTTTATGTGTGTCTCTCTCATGAGACTCTCAGTCCCTAGAGGGCAAGGCCTTTCTTACCCATCTCTGTATCTTTAGCGCACACTCTGTGCTCCAACGCTTGAATAAATCAAGGCGTTGCTTACAAAACTAAAAACTAAAAGTAGTGACAAATGTTTACATGTTCTTTTTCCATTACCAAGTGAGTGACAGCAGGTTATATTGTCTTCTTGGGTCAGTTTCCATTAGTTTTTCATGAACTAAATATGGTCTTATCACCCTCCTTACCCAGCATAAATCTCACGGGCAGTCATTTTATTACCATCTTCACGTACCGTCAATACCCTGCACTTCCTTGCTTCATCCTCTTCACTGGGCTCAAAACAAGGTTACGTGCAGCTCTGCACTTGTTCCAGGCCTGCACCCAGGCAGCTGAATGTGGCTGGAGGAAACAGACGACTTCTGGGTCTCATGTTAAATCCCTGGCCGGGACCCTCTGGGGGGCTCTTCGGGCTGCTGAGGAGTCCAGCTCTGCTCCCCCTCTGCTGCCCTCCAGTCCTCCTGTCTCCACTTTCACTCTCAGCTGATGACATTTCTCCGTATTTTACTGAGAAGATTGAAGCAATCAAGAGAACTTCTATAAGGTCCCGGCACTGTCTCTAACCACCCCCTGCATCTGCATCCACGGTCTGCCTTTGTTCCTGTTGCTGTATGCGGGTGCACTGTGGCTCCTCCCCGGGGCCAGCCGTCTCTTGCCTGTTCAAGGGTGGTGTTCCAGTGGTTCTCTTTCCTGCATTATCACTTTTCCCTCCTTCTACCTGATCATTCTAGTCAGCATACAAACTTGCGGTTATTCCTCCCATCCAAAAAGTAAAAAATAAAACTTAATAAGTGGCTGATTATAGTTCTGTAGCAGGAAATGTATAAGTTGACCCTGGAATATCTTGTTGTACCAGGTAGCAAGGAAGCTATCGAGCATGACTGGGTTTGTGTCAAAAGTCCGTTGGCAGAAGATAGACGACTTGAACATCGATAATGATGGTGGCGTGGGTTTAAATACATCAGTTATGTTTAATGCATGAGTTCATGATACAACAACGCCAAAGTAAACCCAATCTGCCATCTTTGGAGGATACTTAGAAACCAACTCTTTGAAATCTGGTTTATAAAAGGGGAGAGCAAAATTTATCCTGCCTATTCAAACAATTCCTATTCACACAATTCCTCTACAAAATGAATAGCCAAGTAGTAATTGAAAGAAGCTTAATCAACAAATAAATGCAAAACGAATCTAATAAATTAAGGATCTGGGCATTGAGTATTTGTGGTTGCTCACATCACAAAAATAGAGCCTACCAGATATTACATCCTCTTGATGAAAAACACCACCACCACCTCCGAAACACTCTTGTTCAAAAAAATCAGACTCAAATCAAACAAATTTACAGGGGATACAGAGCACAGAGGAACATGTCAAACTATACAAATGGCATAATCAGCCAAATCTAGACTGGGGGAAACTACAGGACAGATGATTTGTTTCTTCCCTAAATTGCAGGAGAAAAAATAAATAAATAAATAAATAAATAGGGGAAACTGATAGATTAAAAGAAACTTAAGACATCCTGCATACCCTTCACCCAAATAAACAAACAAAAACTCCCAAAACAAAACCAGAGGCAGGATGATAATATTCTGTGAGCTGAATATTTGGGTGATAAAAATCGAGTAACTAGGGCTTCCCTTGTGGCGCAGTGGTTGAGAGGCCACCTGCTGATGCAGGGGACACGGGTTCGTGCCCCGTCCGGGAGGATCCCACATGCCACGGAGTGGCTGGGCCCGTGAGCCATGGCCGCTGAGCCTGCGCGTCCAGAGCCTGTGCTCCGCAGCGGGAGAGGCCACAACAGTGAGAGGCCCGCGTACCGCCAAAAAAAAAGAAAAAAAAATCGAGTAACTGGTTGCGGGAGTGATTGCCAGAGTCAGGAGAGTGGTTACTGCTGGGTGGCCTGTGTTTGGGACTTGGCCTGTGGTGGGAGTCTGGGAGCCGTGACAACAAGAAGGGAGCCTGCAGCTCGCCCACCTGCATCACTGTGGCCACCTCCTCACAGGTCTTCTTGCTTCTGGCCTTGCCCCACTGCTAGGACTTCTGTTAAAACCTAAGTCAGATCCCTAGTACTTCTGCTCAGCACGCTCCAGTGGCTTCCCGTCTCACTCAGAAAACGCCAGAGCCTTTTTGGAACTTAACCTGGGAAGCCCCAGCTGCACTGCCTCCCTTCGGTTACTTCTTCAACCTGTTGCTCCTCTCACTTTGTCTCCTCCTGCTTCATCCCTCCTTCCAGCCCCTCTAGCCTCCTCCTTGCCTGCCCCTGTGTAGGCCTTTGCACTTGCTCTTCTACTTGCTAGGAATCTTCTTCCCCCTGATATGCATTCGGTTATTCCCTCACCTAAGTCACCTTCTCAGTGAGGCCTTCCCTTTCTACCCAACTCTCTTACTTCCTGATGTTTTGTTTTGTTTTGTTTTTCCGTTACGCGGGCCTCTCACTGTTGTGGCCTCTCCCGTTGCGGAGCACAGGCTCCGGACGCGCAGGCTCAGCGGCCATGGCTCACGGGCCCAGCCGCTCCACGGCATGTGGGATCTTCCCGGACCGGGGCACGAACCCGCGTCCCCTGCACCAGCAGGCGGACTCTCAACCACTGCGCCACCAGGGAAGCCCCTTCCTGATGTTTTATGTCTCTCTTTCTTGCTTTATTTTTTTCCTTAGTGGGTATCTCCAACTAACATACTAGATTTCCTACTTTTAAAAACACCTCTTGCTGCCTATCTCCTCACTTGAACGTAAGTTCTATGAGGGTAGGGGTTTTTCTCCCATGCTGTTGGTAGACACTTGGATGTTTGTAGAATTGATGGACATTATGGGGCATGGTCAACTGACATTAAGATCCTACTGAAACTCCTGGAACACCTGGCAGGTTAGAAGTAGCCTCAGAAATCCCTGAGACAGGAGTTAGAGGAGGTCTCCATCTAAGAGCTATTAACAGGAACACTGAGGTGACATGCAGAAGACCAGATCACTCCAGTATTCCCAGCAGAGTACTCTGTAGACTGTTAGGAAATCCAGAGGTAAAGTTCTAAGTTAAACCAGGAAAAGGCTGTCTGTGATTTCTGTTATCAAGAGAGATGAAAAGTATCACTGAATTTTGCTCATCGGGCAGCACTCTGTCTAGCAGCAAATGGTCAAAGTGGTAGGTGCATGCATCTAACGACTCGCACATTTTCATAGTGTCACACTCAGGACTGAGTCAGATGTCAAAGTGAATTACATACTGTCCTAATGTTACATGTCAAGATAAGAAACATTCAGTATAAGCTGCCACTGAAATGGTCTGGGATCCTCTTGGGGATTGCCCATGAAGATTGCAGACTGAAGGATGCAGATGAGAAATAATTTTAGGAAAGAATGAAACATAATTTTTAAGTTTCAGAATTTATGGGGTCAAAACCAAGCAGGATTACATGTACTATAGTGTTAACACAATGTAGGTGAGGTATTTCAGGGCTGACCTTGTGTGGTTGCTTCTCCGGAAGGATACCTACCAGTTCAGACTTCTCTTGGTCATATTAGTTCAAAAAGTTGGATCTCTTAGTTCATGGTAAACAACCCTCAAGAAACAGATTAATAAAATATTGCCTCATTCATTTTACACATTGCAGGTAGAAACTTAGCACATAGAGAACATTACCTCACATTTTAACCTACAGTACTTTAATACAATCTAGTAATTTCTAACTTTACTATTTTTCAATAATTATGTATGAATTGCATGAATACATATAGATTGTCTGCTTCATGACAGCATAAGGAGAGGAAGACTGAGATTTCTTAGTAGCCAGTAAATCTTTTCTTTGATTCTTTTTAAAGCTTTAGCCCCAGAAGGGAACCTTTCCCGGTTTATGGTATCTTGTCATCCTCATAATCGTTTGCTCCCAGATTTTTCATCTTGGGACTCCATTTTACCCTGAGGCCTACTGACTTGAAGATGGTGACCTGATGAATGAAGTATAATGGTAGATACCTGTGAAGGGTGGGCCACTTCTGTCTGCACAATTCAGAAGCATCAGCTAGCTTGTCACCTGTATTTAATAGGCATAACTTCAGCAAACAGCAAGTGTGTCATAGAGGCAAACCAAAGTTTCACTTTTACCTACAGGCAGTAGGGAAGGAGCAGCTGGCCATGGTTCTGACATGTCACAGCTCTCCACGAAGGCATCATATTGTGTCTGTCAGGTGGAATACTTAGAGACACTCACCCTGCTCTTTAACTTGACCCCTCTACCTATTAGTTGTACTGATGTGTGCATTACTTTCTGTCCCATGTTCTAGGTGCTCATGTGACTATCACGGATCGAAAAGTAGCATTAGAGTTTCTTAAATCAAACGTTCAAGCCAACTTACCTCCCCATATCCTGCCCAGAGCTGTTGTTAAGGAGCTGACCTGGGGACAGAATTTGGGGAGTTTTTCACCTGGAGAATTTGACCTGATACTTGGAGCTGATATCATATATTTAGAAGAAACATTCACAGATCTTCTTCAAACATTGGAACATCTCTGTAGCAACCACTCTGTGATTCTTTTAGCTTGCCGAATTCGCTATGAACGGGATCACAACTTCTTAGCGATGCTTGAGAGGCAATTTACTGTGAGTAAGGTTCACTATGATCCTGAAAAAGATGTACATATTTACAAAGCACAGAAGAGAAGCCTGAGGGAGGAGTTGTAGTTGGCTATAATTTCTGAGAATGTTGTCACTGTGTCAATTAAGGTCTTAGACTGGGAATATAACCGTATGTAATGAAATGGCTTACTGTACAAAAAGTCTAACCAAAGGTTCTCAAAAGGCAAAGCAAATGTGCAGTTTTAAAACAAAGCACTTTGTCCCATTGCTGTGACTTCTTAGTTATGTTTTACTCACTCTGAAATTCAATTAACATTAAAGGAAAGTGTGCGATGTTGGTTTATGTTGTTTCTGTATCCCATACTGCTCCCTCTCAATAAACAATTTTCACTGATGCTGTGATGAAGGGTTGGTATAAAGGCATCTTCAAAGCAGTGAGCTTGTTTTGGTGAGGCTAGATCCTGCAAATCATTTAAAACACATTCTAAGACATACAGTTAGCCCAGTTTTTTAATTTTCTGAGTATAAAACAAGAGGTTTGGGCTTCCCTGGTGGCACAGTGGTTGAGAGTCCACCTGCCGACGCAGGGGACACAGGTTCGTGCCCCCGTCCGGGAGGATCCCACATGCCGCCGAGCGGCTAGGCCCGTGAGCCATGGCCGCTGAGCCTGCGTGGCGGGAGGCTGTGCTCCGCAATGGGAGAGGCCACAACAGTGAGAGGCCCTCGTACCGCAAAAACAAAAAAAAACCCAAGAGGTTTAATGGACATTCCCTGAGCTGTTAATACTCTTGAAATCTTTTGTCTACTGCATTTAGGTCTTAAATACTTTTGGTTGTTTAAGATTAGGATGTGAGTTTTCTAAGGTCTCACATGCTTTCTGGCGTAATTTCGGATTTAGGTATATAAACAAAGGTGTAAGTCAAAGTAAAATTTTAGTTACTTTTTGATAGCACCTAAAATCTTTTACCTCTATGTGCTGGGAATAGGTTATCTTCAAATCAAAAGCTATAGTTTCTCCCTTCAGCTTTACCCTTTGTCAAATGTTGTTTTTGTATTTCTTTCCTAGGCTTTCCCTGCCTCCTTATGCTGCATAGGATGACAATGAAAAAAAGTTTTAAACCTCATCCCACTGTGGGAGGTTAGCTCCCCAAGTATAAGCTCCATCTGTATTGTACTGGTAATTGCTTACTCAATGTCTGTGCTCCCCAGAAGACTGTGAGCTTCTTGAGGGCCAGGAATGCTTCTGCCCCTTTCATTATAGCCTCCCCAGTATCTAGTATATCATAACCAAATATTTGTTGATTGAAAAAGATACATTACATTTAGACTGTATTGATCTCTGGGTTAATTGGTTGCTAAATTGTTTTATGATTATCTTTGATAGACTTTGTGAAGTCACACACATACCCTGCCCTTTTTTCCCAATGTAAAAGCTTAAACAACAGCTTAAGCAGATTGAGATCCAAAGAATATTATAATCCCAGTATGGTATTTGGTACTAGAGATAGATTTCCTTCGTAAACGCTTAGAAACAAGACCTCCTCCCTCTTAACCTTTTAGTGAATATTTTGGAGGTGGAAACACCAAATACTTTGTTTTCTACACATATTTTAAATAGAGGTTTGGCTTTAATAAAGGTGAATTTAAAATTCTGAGATTGTGATGTACCGGTTCAACACAATTCTGATAAATGCACATGAAATTGAAATATCCACAGCTTACTGAATCCATAAAATGCCAGTACTGCACCGTAGGCATGGAAGGTCTTTTAAAAAAAGTAAAATAAAAGCCCTGCAATATCAACAACACTATAATGAAAGACTAATCCCATCTAGGTATGGTATTAGAAATGAAGATACTAATTGGAGTTCAGCTGCTTTCCTTTAACATCCCTAACTTTGGAGAGAGGTATTAGAATGTCTTGGGGTGTCCATGGGGTGGGCGGGGAGCCTGGATGCTCTACCAAGTGAAAGAAGCAGTGATCGGCTTCTTTTACATTTTCATAAAAACCAGTAAGACTCAGAAAAGGTTGAAGGTAATTCTTTCCCCTTGGCCTACAAATAGAAGAGGTGAGAAAAATTCAGCAGGAATACCTTGGTTGTCTAAGTGAAAATCAAATGATTTTTTTTGGCTTTGAGTTCAAAATGTGGCCACAGGTCCAGTTCCCTAGGGAAATAGACTCAGAGGTGAAGGTTAAGGTGCAGAACGTTTAAATGAGAATGCTTTCGAGAGCGACACCTCTGATGGAGTAAAAGTAGCAGGACTGGGGAAGAGGAAGAAATTGGGTTGGGATGCAGTCAGGAAAGTCCTTAGTGGAATTCAGAGCTGAGGTGGCCGGAAGCTGGGTATTGAGGCAGGGGGGTGGGACTTACATCCTTGTGTCGTCAGTCATTGGATGCAAGGAGCTGAACCTTGGGGTGAAGACAACACCTGAGAGACTCAGCTGAGAGCCATCAGCCACGAACATTCCCAGAAGCTGGGAAATGAGTGCTTCAGGGATGTGTGTGTGGGGATGGGGACATGAGACTATATCTGGATATTGTAGCGCATTGTCCACTATAGATGTCAACGAAGTTGTGACATTTTTTACTTAGGAGAAAAGGATTAATTTATCCCATAAACGTGAATTTTAAGTGTGCTTGTTTTGTCTTCAAGTTAAGGTTAGAAATCTAGTCTCTGGACCTAGTGTACTAAGTAAGCCTTGATCCTCACATTGCTCAGTTTCTTCAAACTGTTATGCAGTTAACTTAGCCAGTGGGTATCAGTAACTTTCTTCCCAGTTAAAATCAAATACCATGGCCAAGATGCTAAGTTAAAATATACATCAGGGCTTCCCTGGTGGCGCAGTGGTTGAGAGTCCGCCTGCCAATGCAGGGGACACGGGTTTGTGCCCCAGTCCGGGAAGATCCCACATGCCACGAAGCGGCTGGGCCCATGAGCCACGGCCGCTGAGCCTGCACGTCCGGAGCCTGTGCTCCACAACGGGAGAGGCCCCAACAGTGAGAGGCCCGCGTACCGCAAAAAAAAAAAAAAAAAAAAAGTTAAAAAAAAAATATACATCAGATTCTTAGAACTAAAACTACAAAGTACGCTGTTGTCTTCTAAGTAGTTATCTCTTAAGGGTATCTTGCTTTAGTTCATGATAGAACCATCTGAATCCATGGTACCATCTTCAGATAGTTTCTAGCGGTACATTTATTCTTTTATACTAAAGGATCAGAATTATAATCAATCAAAATACTTTATCTAAGTGAACTGAACACTAGATTGAAAACTGAGGGCAGAGTAACATTGTCTGAAATGTTTCATCTTACCAAATAGTTATGCTCCAATAAGACAAGGACCATACCTCATATTTATATTTCAAGTGTTAAGTGACCTCTTCATAAAGGGAGTTCAACAAACATATACTCATGAAAAATACAGATTCCTTTACAGATCAGTTACCTTATTAAATTGCCTATTGTCAGGGATATCAAAATGTAAAGCATATTCTGAGTAACAAAATTGTTATGAACTTATATAAAAGATTCACTTCCAACATCATTTGTTTAATCTCTATGCTTTTATAGTGGTTGATAGCATTTTCAGTCATTTTTGAAATCAAGAAACAAAAATAACAGTTTAAGATACCTTTAAAAAAATTCAAGCACTCTATTTTTTAATTTTTTTGGCTGCACCACTCGGCTTGTGGGATCTTGGTTCCCTGACCAGGAATCGAACCCGTGCCCTCAGCAATGAAAGTGCAGTCTTAAACCACTGGACCGCCGGGGAATTCCAACAATTTAAGATACTTTTAAAAATCACTTTTTCATATACCAGTATTGGTTAGAGGTCCTAGACATAGTTGGTGAAACAGACGTGTGATTTATTTTAGTGTCAGAGAAAGTCGTAATTTTACTGCTCCCCAGAACCTCTACGAAGACAGAAGTAGCATTTTCAAGTTCTTTCACAAGAATGAGGTGAGACACTACAGTGAGTATTATTTCCCTGTTGTGGGAAACTGGAGACTTGGGTTCTCTTAGCACTGACGTGAACTTCAGAAAAAGCAGGGCAGTCCTCAGGGTCTTTTTTTTGCACTTTAAAAATTGAGGATTTCTTAGCTCAGAAGTTTCCTTCTGCTATAAAAATCATGTTATGCTTTTCTTTCTACAACCAGAGAAGGGTTAAAATTTAACACTAGAAAAGATGGCATACTGGAAAATTGTTTCCTAGATGGGAACAACTGTTTCTCAGGGAGATTAGAAGGGAAAACAGTATAACAGAGTTGAGAAAAGGAAGGGCCAGCTTTCTTTTTTATAACTTTGTGTAAGGCTGGTTCTGCTACTTCTAATTTTTTTTCATATAATATATATATGAAGAGAGAGACTGTGAAGTTTGACATAAAAAATACTAACCAACATGACATTTTTATTAATTTAGCAGATTAATACTGCTTAGGAAACCAAATATGAAGAAAACCATACTTAATAAGTTTCCACTTTTCAGTATCTATCCTGGAGATATACAAACTTGTATATATCTATACTAACTTGTATATATCTTAACAGTCAGCAGTTTCAAGCAACCTGAATGTCCACAAAAGAGGGTACTGGTTAAATAAACTATGCTGTATCTATACAATGGAATACTTCACGCCTGTTAAACTGAGGTAGATATACATATACTGAAATACAACTATTGCCAAGACACATTCAGTGAAAAAAAGCACCATTTATATAAAAAAGGGAGAATGAGGAGAGAAAAGACATTTACATTTGTGTGTATATGCACAGATTGTCACTAAAAGGATACACAAACTCACCCATTTGTACTGTTTAGTTTTTTCCAAATATACATATTACTTTAAAAAACTAAGTTAAAAAATAAGAATGAGGACATTATCAAGAAAGTGAGGGCTTCCCTGGTGGCGCAGTGGTTGAGAGCCCGCCTGCCGATGCAGGGGACACGGGTTCGTGCCCCGGTCTGGGAAGATCCCACGTGCCGCGGAGCGGCTGGTCCCGTGAGCCATGGCCGCTGAGCCTGCGCGTCCAGAGGCTGTGCTCCGCAACAGGAGAGGCCACAGCAATAAGAGGCCCGCATACTGCAAAAAATAAAAAATAAAATAAAATGAAAGTGAAAAGAAAACTTACAGGATGGGAGAGAATATTTGCAAATCATATTATCTGATAAGGGTCTAATATGCAGAGTATGTGTGGAACTCATAAGACTCAACAACAACAAAAAATTAAAAACAGAGCAATGAACTTGGACATTTCTCCAAAGAAGTATACAAATTGCCAACAAACACATGAAAAGATGCTCAATATCGTTAGTCATTAAGGAATTACAAATCAAAACCCCAGTGAGATACCACTTCATCCATGAGGATGGCTTTACTATTTTTCTTTTAAAAAGCAAAATAACAAGTGTTGGCCAGGATGTAGAGAAATTGGAACACTCATACATCACTGGTGGGAATGTAAAATGGTGCAGCCAGTGAGGCAGTTTGGCAGTTCCTCAAAAAGTTAAACAGAATTTATGACCCAGCTATTCCACTCCTAGATGTATACCCCAAAGAATTGAAAACAGGGACCCAGAACAAAAAACTTGCACATGAATGTTCATGGAAGCATTATTTACAGTAGTCCAAAAGTGGAAATAACTGCAACGTACAACAGATGAACAGATAAATTGTGGCATATACCTACACTGGAATACTACTCAGACATAAAAAGGAATGAAGTACTGATAAATGCTACAATGTGGAGGACCCTCAAAAACAGTGTGCTAACTAAAAGAAGCCAGATGCAAAATGTCACATGATTATGTGTAATATCCAGAAGTGGTGAGCCTACAGAAAGATTGGTGGTTGCCAAGGGCTGGAGGAGAAAATTGAGAGTTACTCTTTACTGAGTACAGCGTTTCATTTCGGAGTGATGAAAATGTTTTGGAACTAGATATAGGTGGTGATAATACATTATGAATGCACTAAACGCCACTCACTAATTGTTCACTTTAAAATGATAAATTTTGTTATGTGAATTGCACCTCAATCATAAAAATTACATTCAAACTCCTGGAAATTCCCTTTCTTCTTCACTTGTTAGGCGCTCATTAGAATCCTAAGCCCCAGTTTGGTCAATATGCTTAAGAAGGTTGTCGAGAAATTAAAACGCAGTGAGGGGAAGGATAAAACTGATTAAGACAGGGCTTTTCTGGGTTTTTGCCAGTTTAGTGGATAATGGCAGCATCTGCAAGACAGAGAACTAGCCAAAGGAAGAAGAGATTTACAGGAGTAATTAAAAGTGCAGTTTGGACCTATTGTTTTGCAATCAGAGATGACAAATATGAGTCTGGAATTCAGGGCTAAAATTGTATAAATGTGTTAGAATTGTTTCCTTGGCTGTGTCTTAGAGCGTCTTGAGGACAGGAACTTCTGTGCCCCACAAGTATGTTCTCAACAGGTACGTATTTGTGAAATGAGCAAGTGACAGCAAAGATATGGATGGAGAGAAGATAGGCACTGTTTGCTTTTACTGGCGGTCCAAGCACCTGAACACGATTTGCAAGGAGGGTCAACGTAGGTCCCAATTTGCTCAACACAATCCTGGTTTACACCTCACCCTTTCACTCTCAAAAATGTCTATTTGTACAATAAATTACATGTTACTCTTTGTAGAAGAAAAAAAAAGGAATACAATTCATGTAATTCCTTCAATACAATGGCAGACCTAACAGGCTTAATAAACATCGCAATTAAAAAAATTCCTTTAGAACGCAACTGCTTATTTTCAGAAATTGAATCAATAGTACAGGAGAGAATCTTTTATTCTTGTGCTTTAAGCAAAGAGCAGATTAACCACATCTCCTCCCCTTTCCTTCCACTTTATGGTCACAGAACTTGAGAATTACAAGGGGAGCCAGGCAGTCATCTGTCCTTATCAGTTCTTCCAACGCAAAGATGCGTTTTATGACATTACAGACAGCTGGCCATATGTCTCCTCCCATTGGTTGTCTCAACAGGGGAGTAACATCTCCAGATCTTCAAATAGGCACTGTTTAATCTTACTGAAAAAAGAAATCTTGTGCTAAAAACTAGGAATACAGTGAAATTAAGTAACTAAAGATGTGTTCTTGTTGCTTGAGTTAGTTTTCTGTTGCTGTGCACCACAAGCTTGTGATATAGTCTAGCATAACTTCTGCCCTTTAACAAAAGTAATAAACCAAGTCCACAAAACATAGCTTGACACAACTAGCGAAAACCACAATGTAGAGATCCCATCCCAAAAAAGAGACTTATGGAGTTTTTAAAAGCATGTTTATGTGACTGCACATAAATGTTTGTGTAAAAAGGGTATTATGACAGTTGATACCACAAAGATTACAGTAAGAAAAAGCACTTTATGACAATATTTCACAAATTCACAAGGATCACTTTAATATACAAAGCAATTGCTACCATTCTGAACACAAAGCAGCTAATATGTACATAGTGTTAATAAAATCCATTATAGCTCAGTACATTTTTTCTTTTTACAGATAAAGCACAAAAAGATTTAGGTAAAAAAATTAAAACAGGGATGTTTCTAGAATGTAGGGAATTTTATTAGAAATGTATTTCCCTCACTATAGTTACTTATTTAGTATTCAACTCCAATAGCAACATCAGAGTTAAAAATCAATACCCTGTTTTGTGCTGATAGTTTTGGGGGGAGGTATTCTTTACCCCAATCCTCAAGCAAAAACCAAAAAATTAAAATAAAAACCACCCACAAAACCAAAAACCCAAACAAACACCTTTCTCTCTAGAAACTTCCCTGATTATTTTGTTTCTAAAGTTTCAAGTGATACAGCTAGGTTAGAAATAATTCCTCTTCTTGGGGGGAATGACAACTGACGTGACAAATCAGTCGGGGACTTTACATGGAAAACGGCAAACTAGCACTCTTCTTTGCCATCCTAACCTATACTCACAGAAAAATGTTGACGAATTATTTCCCACTTTTAATATAAATAATTTTATTACATACACAAATTGGAGTGGCACCTGGATAAAAATACAATGTCTATAAAGCATATACCAATTCAATTTTAAAAAAATAAGAAAATAAAACCTCCCAAACACAATGATAGATCATTTCACTTAGCCAACTAACGTAAGATCATTATCTGCAGGGATTGTCTTCCTTCCCTACCAATTTTTAAACTACTTTAGATTTACTCTCACATCTCTGAGATGCTCCTCAGACACAAGCTTAGAAATGCCATACCTTCTGTAGGCAAGTATTAAATAATGCCTCTATAAAGTAGGTAAAATTTGAATTTCCTACTGTATGACCCTTTAAAAGACATTTCCTGAAGACTGTTCATTTTCCTTTTACTTGCTGGCGAGAATAACTCAAAATGTATCGTGTTTTACCCAGCTAGGACCTGTATGCACAGTACCAGAATGCAGACAGGTCAATATTTTCTCTCTGTGCTAAACAACTCAGCCTGTTTATAATATCAAATTGCTTCACAGGCTTTGTTCTATTTTTTTTCCTATTTTAATTTTTTTAAAAAATAAATTTCAAGCTAAAACACCTGAAATATAATCCCTCCATTCAAACGTTATCTGGTCCCTCTTAAAGTCTGCCCCCTGAGGACACATACAAAGGCTTAAGCTACATTCACTAATCAATAAGAACTTATCATAAGCAGATGAGACAGATGGAACTTCAGCACCCTGTTTGATTTATTTGAAATTCTTCCATACTGACTCAGCTTCATGATATGTTCGACCCCTCAGGGATTAGTGCCTCTCTTAGCCGTTGATTCTAGAAAGTCAAGGAAACCAGTTCCTAGTACATACAGTGACTGTGCAGTCAACTTAAAAAAGTCAACATACCAACATTAAAAGTATTCAAGATGTATGTAAGCCATCCAACAAAAAGTTCTAGTTGTGCTTTGTACAACTGAGTGAACAAATTTATACAATTCTTCACCTACAGGCTTACTTAAGCATACCTCACTTTTCCCCTCCTCATCTGAAATCAGTCAAATGTGATGTTAACAAAGACAATTTAAAGTGAAAAAATTTAATCAAATTAATACATGTGTTCTCCATGATAATAATGATTAATTGCCTTGAGAAGTCTTACTGTTCTAGACAAATTCAAGGATATCTTGGGATCCTATAAACAGTATTAATGTTGGGGTGAGGACAGTCTTACTTAAAATTGGAAATAAATATTTATTCACTTGAGTTGCTTTTCCTTCTATCTTTATCCATGAAGAAAGATAATAAGATAGGGTTTGAACCCATCTTTTAATTAATTGGGCTAGTCTAATCTAATTTCCTGATATTTTTCTTTTACAGCATTTATAAGGCTAGCCTTTAGGTGTTAAAATATTTTAATCAATGAAAAAAGCTGCCATAAAAAAAGCCACATGATTTGAAGAGAGGAGAAAGACATAAAAAGTCAGATGACAATTAATTGATGAGGGAATTTCTCAAGTTTGCTAATACCCAAACAGGGTCATTTTTAAAAGTGCAAGTTACACCAAACATTTACAAAGAATATAATGTAAAAATAATCCAAATAAATATACAACTTTTGTATTAAGTCAATGGGAAACAATATACCAACAGTTTTCAGGGTTACAAAGGCAACAAATAAAGCCTCTTGGAAAAACTGAAAAGGTGTGTTAACAGTTGTCTCTAAAGCCCACTTTAATTCAAAATCTTAACTTTAAGATATTAGCCTTATTTTAACCCTTCAAAATGAAGCAGCCTTCTGATCTTCAAAATAAAGAGACCAATATATGCTGATAGCTGACTACAGTTGATCACAGAACTAAAAATATTAAAAATGAAATCTAGATTGAAGTCACTTAAAGTAAGTAAAAGCATCCCGGTTTAAACAGACTTGTTTCTTCCTAAGCCTTTGTATGATTCCACATGTCACCCCAAATGGTCAAAAGGATCAGGGATTAGGCCTGAGAGACAGAGATAAACTTCAGCCAGATGACTTCTGATCGGACAGCCTGCCTGACTGGTATTGTGCTTTCAGATACTAGCACTGCTGCTGACTTACCATCAAGATACATTTTCTGACAAAAATCCCTGCTCAAATGAAAACACCAAAAATTCTCCCCCAGGATGATTTTTGAAAAATCAGTGGTACCTTTTAGAAGCTATCTTCAAAATGTTCTTACCACTGTTATAGCTGCCAGAGACAAAGCACAAAAACCAAATACTTTTTTGTGGGGGGGGTGGTGGTGGTGGTTCAAGTGACTAGGTAACATATTTAAAAGTATCAAGCCAAAGAAAACTGACAATTAAAAAGAAAACACTTAGAAGAAAATCAGGAGATTAAAAAACATCAATCATGAGTGCTGGGGTAATTCAGTCCAAGAAACTACCAAAAGTGATGCAATAAAATACACAAAAATGTAAAATTTCTTCCGACCTCAGTATACTATAATACTCAGCATTCCTGACTTAAGAGCTCTCAGAGCTTCAGATTATATACTGTATGTATATATATATATATGTACACATATTATACAAATGCCATTCCCCCCCGCCAGGAATATCTAAATGAACAGAGCACCTATGACAATATTATGGTTGCCAATATGGTACTTGAGTTTGAAAAATGAACTTAAAAATTACATCTGATATCAATTTTTTTTAATAATGTGAACACATTGGATCTAGCCCTTTCTAAACCACTTTTCAGTTAAACACTATCAAAGCTTGAAAAGTCGTAAGAGCAATATATAAAAAATAAACCCCTCCCACTTCATTTTTATTAGAGTTAATCTGTCCTATAGATAAAAGTGCCACATGGCCCTATATTTGCAAAGTGAGCAATACCAAACTTGCTATTTTCTAGGCAAATCAGTAGCATATGTACAGATTCCTATGATGACATTTTTATTCCCTTTTGGCCAATGAAGAGAAAAAACATTTATAATGTGGCCACATGTTATTGGCTATAAGATTTTTAAAAATTATGCTGTTTTCTTAACAAAGATTCTCAAAGTTGCATGCTTAAAAACAAACACCTTTTTCCCAATTCTCTTAAAAAAAAGTTTGCTCAGAATATGCTTAATTTCTATCTGTATAAACTGAAATCTTCATCTCTCTCCAAGGGTCTAAACAGATTTAGCAACAGAATACATTTCTTACCTCACCATTAAGTAACTGACTTCAAACCAGTGCAATCGGTCTTCTATAACTTACAAATTCAGCCAGCTAATATGGATGTGACTTGCCTTGATTTATCAGGGACTAAGGGGACCACCAACTTTCTAATTATTAAATAGAAAGCCTCAACTTTTGAAAACATTTAACTTGCTAAATACTAGGCAATTTTCATTTATAAAGCTTATGACTTTTAAAATGTTCAGGTCTGACATTCTGACTCATTAAGAAAGACTTCTCGTTTGTGAATAGATTTGTGATTTTGCTTGGTTTCTATTAAACCAGTTTTGGAAAATGACACATCTATGCAGGTATACAAATAATTTTTACACTATAACTTTCCCCATTAGCTCAGCAGGATAAACAACAAAATTTACAGTCGTTTGAAAGCCTTCTTGAGAACCTGGTGAACTGTCCAGATACATGACTACATCACTCAATTCTTAGAATGGTGCTCCTTCATAAACTCTGTTCATCCTTGAAAAAAGACAACGGTTTGTTACAAATAAAAATATACCATTTACAAATATTAATTAAAAATCTTACTTTTCAAAATGGACTCAGTAATTAACACCCATATCTGCATATTTTGTTAACACATTAACAAACTTAACTTTTAAAAACAACCATGACTAAATATAAAACATTAAATTCTAGACTCTTTTAAAAAAGGAATACCTTCTCAAATGAGAAATTATAATCTAACATTATGTCAATCTCCAATTTTTCAAATCCACCTCAGTCTTATTTTTTTTTAAAGGGTAACTTTTAAATTTATCAAGCTTAGTGAATAAAATGAGTATTGATAATTAAAAGCAGTACTGGAAACAATGTGTGATACATACAAATACAGACTGTTATAGGTAAGGAATTAAAACAGGTAGCTCCTTTACAGAGTAACAAAGGATATATAGCATATTGGAAAGCTAAAGCATAGCTATCCTTTTTATCAATAGAAGAAAACAACAAAGATATGTTTTGCAAGAGTGACAATCCAAATATTGTAGTACAGCAGTCATTCAAATATGTCTGAAGAAAATTATCTTCCTTGTGCATATCTAATACTGTACTTTAAAAGAACTATATCCTTATAGCTTCTTTCATTAAAAAATTCACTACTCTGTTAAAGTATGTTAATATGGAAAAGATTTAAAATCAGTATTTTTCTACAACACATAACATTTTATAAACAAATACAGCACTTTGCTTTAACATCTTGAAGGCTTTCCTGTTGGTGGTATAATATAAGTGCAAAGGGGAACAGTTTAATTAGAAAAACCTTTTAAAGTAAATGAGTGACAATATAAATATTTTTGAAGGTGGTGACAAGAACATTTATTTAAAAACCTTGTTATGTAACTCAAGGGATTGGTTTACTAATGAGCATCTTTTTACTAAGAATTTAGTACTAAACTAAAACAAGCTTTGTACTTTTACTTACTTTGATTTAATTTAAAATCAAATACCATGCTTTTTCATTCAGTTGGTTACTTCTTTTAATGTATTCAAAATGTTGAACACATACAGAACTGAATTAAGAAGCAACAACTGCCCTATGGAAGAGCTGTAGTTAATACAGAATATTTTTAAGAACCAAGGACAAGTTTTCAGTATTGAAGAGAATGTACATAGAAAGCACTCCAAATTCATTCTTAATTTCTTCAACACCATCCTAAAATTCTTTTAGAGGGTATGTCTCTTAACAATCTTACATAATTCACAATGAAAATGTGAAAACACGTCAATTTGGCAATCAACACGTCTTCATTGCACCTACTTACTTTATGCATGCGGCCCACACATTACTTCAGCTCAAGAGGCTGGGGTAATTCTGTCCCTAAGGCAATCAAGGAGCTCAGCACAAACCTTGAAATCATTTAAAAAAAGATTTTCTTTTCCTCATTTCCCCCATCAATTTACAAGTAAACAAATTATTACTTCTTGAAGAGGGCGGGGGATAAAAAGCACAAGTCTCTTCATGATTCGTGGAGCTGAAAATTTCTTGAGGGGAGAAGTGGAGGCAGGTGTTGGAGCATTCACAGTTTAATGCAAAAGCACAAATGAATGAAAATTCTGTAGTTGCTTTCAGGCAGTTTTGCGCATAGAAAAAAAGAAATGTTTAGAAAATAAATGTTTATTTCATCTTTCTGGTTATGGCCAAGCCAGTCCTTTTTCCACCATAATAGGTGAAAATTTAAATCCCAAATTAATCTGATTTGTGGCAGTAAAGGTCCTTAAGTGCTTTTAGCTCCTCAATCAGTGTCTTGTTTTGGTTTTCAAGCACTGCCACTCTGTTTTCTAGACATTTCACATATTCTTTCTTCTTTCTACGACATTCTCGTGCTGCTTCCCTACAAGCAAAAAAGGACAGGAAAAATTATGCAACATTTCTGTATCATTTATTTTGCGTTAGATACTACATTAAAAAAAAAGATTTAGCTCAAAGCAACAAACGTTTTAATATATTATAGATCAGGCATTTGAGAAAAATAAACAGAATGACTTGGAAATTGTCTAATGTAAAATTTTAACATACCATAGAAAGTTGATTAAAAAAAACCATTCAAAGCACCCATTTTAATTGATGGGGCAGAAGGGTGGCAAGCACTTTCATACTCCATTAAGAATTACTAAACCTCAGAGGAGAATACAACATTGAAATGAGCTTCAAATAAAAAACAAAAAGAACTCTTTAGCTTGGAGAGTGCCTCTTTAAGCTTCTCAAAAATTTCGATCTAAATATTTTTAGATAGAATGAAAAGATTCTCCTAGTGGATTGTATGGGCGAAAGGACAGACACACAGAACAAGGAACATGCTAGACACCCCAGAAACAAACCTATACAAATACAGTCAATTAAATTTTGACAAAAGTACAAGGGCAATTCCACAGAGAAAGGATAGTCTTTTTTTTTTTTTTTTTGCGGTACGCAGGCCTCTCACTGTTGTGGCCTCTCCCGTTGCGGAGCACAGGCTCCGGACGTGCAGGCTCAGCGGCCATGGCTCACGGGCCTAGCCACTCCGCGGCACGTGGGATCTTCCCGGACCGGGGCACGAACCCGTTGTCCCCTGCTTCGGCAGGTGGACTCTCAACCACTGCGCCACCAGGGAAGCCCAAGGATAGTCTTTTTAACAAATGGTGCTGGAACAAACAGGTGTTCATACAGAAAAGTGAACCTTTTACACATTTCACACCTTATAAAAAAGTTAATTCAAAGGGATCACAGACCTAAATGTAAAACATAAAATTGTAACATTTGACATAGAGCAACTGGAACTTTCATACATTGCTGGTAGAAATGCAAAATGGTACAGCCACTCTGGAAAACAGTTTGGTAGTTTCTTATAAAGTTAAATATACACTTACCATTCCATCCATCCAGGCCACTCCTAGATATTTACTCAAGTGAATTGAAAGTTCATATAAAAACCTGTATGTAAGTATTTATAGTAAATTTATTCATAATCCTCCAAAACTGGAAACTAAGATGACCTTCAAGGTGAATGGATAAATAAACCACATCCATACAATACCAGGGATAAAACTAATTACTGATTCATGCAACACTATCAATGAATCTTAAATGCACTGTGCTAAGTGAAAGAAGCCAGATCTCATATTTATATGAGATTCTGGAAAATACAAAACAAAAAGATGGAAAACAGTTCAGTGGTTTCCAGGGGCTGGGGGAGGGGGTAGAGGCCGACCACCAGGAGGTATCACAAGGGATTCTTTGTAGAGTGGTGTGAATGTTCTGTATGGCACTGCGGTGGCAGACACATAGCATTTTACGTCTGTTAAACCCCACAGAAATATACAGCACGAAAAGTAAAGTAATGACAATTTAAAATAAAAAACAGGATATCGGGGAATCCCAGAATTGAATGAAGATGTTGAGAAATCTAACTTTACTCTAAAGGTATGTATATGACATAAGAGGGTGGAGAAAAAAGCAGCAGAGCTAAGTAACTCTGAAAACAGTGCTTTCACTGGTACTTTAAGGCTAAAAACAGAAAGAACTGTACATAAATGCTATATTGTAAATTTGTTTCTCATAGGGGTACAAGTTAGCAATTATGAAACTATTTTATATGATACTAGAGTTTAACAAATACATAAATAAACCTTTAGTGGGAAGCCAAGTTTCTGTCAGAGAACGAAGTTCAAATAAGCAAAGGGGGAAAGGAAGGCTAAAATAAGCCCTGCGGTTACAGATTAGAGTCAGAGGGATCAGTACAAACATATTTATTATAGTAACGTACACGTACAGAAATACAGTTGTGTGCATACATGGGCCAGTGTACACACACACACACACGTGTGTATTTCCTAGCTCTGTCCTTTGAGAGAGCCTGTGAAATCTCAGTAGCAAAGAGCACAACTACTGCCTAACTGATTTCTAAATACCATTTTCCAATGAAAGAAACTAGGACTCAATAAATGGCTGATTTCAAGGCTAAAGCAGGGAAAACAAGATGAGAAGTTGAACCCAGATGATCTTGTAGGGCCAGAAAGTAAAGATGTGCTTGAAGAAAAATAAGACGCCATCTAAAGGACACAGGAACCAACGTGTAAGAGCTCCCGATGGCCAAAACTGGAATAATCTTATCATAATTAAATAATATTGAATTATAGCCCAAAGAATAAGGTAAGTATCTATAAGACCGTACTGATATAAATGTAGAAGGGATGGGGAAATAGAAAACCCTCATTAGAATATCACAGTAATAATTACTGCAGGAAAGATTCCCCTGTGAATACAAAAATTAGTGGGGAAAACTTGGAAGAGAAATAAAATATTTGCATAGTCTCCAAGCAACTCTGCGAAAGTAACACCAATTACCATGTTGGTTTTCACCTATGACCACAATTTCTTTGATACTCTCCTTTCCAGGAGGTGGAGTTTAATTCTCCTCCCTTTCTAAATCCGTGATTTGCTTCTAAGGAATAGTGTGTAAAAAGAGAAAAATGATAACTGCAGCGGGAACACTTGGACAGCACTTTAACCAAGTGATCAAAGTTAACATTGCCAGTAATGAGTCATGCTGGTATGTGCTCCCTGATATGAAGTGGCAAGAAGAGCAGACTACATCTCTGTGGTATTCTTCCCCCAAACTCATTACCTTCATCTAATCATAATAAAAACATCACACAGGCCCAAAGTGAGGGATATTCTGAAAGAAACTTAACTACTACTCGGTAAGCCCATGAAAGACAAGGAAAGAACTGTCACAGATTGGAGGAGATGAGGAGCCATGATGACTAAATGCAATGTGGTACCCTGGACTGGATTCTGGAAGAGAAAAGGAATAGAAGTGGAATAACTGAGGAAATTCAAATAAAATGGACAGTGCAGTTAATATTATTATACCACTATAAAAAATACTATGTTAATTACTATACATAGTACATGACAGAATGTTAATTTCTTTAGTTTTGATAAACACAGCCTGGTTATGTAGTATGCTAAACTTATAGAAAGGTGGATAGAGAGTATCTGGAACTCTGTACTATTTTTATAACTGTTCCCATAAGCTAAAATTATTTCAAAATAAAAAATTAAAAACTGTGTACTAAAAATGTATTATTTATCTTTGCACATATATATTAGGGGAAAAAAATTATACTCCAGAATGTTAACATTTTGGGTGGCACAATTAGTGGTGAGTAAATATTTTAGCTTATGTTTTCTAATGTGCTTATAATGAGCATGTTTTACTTCTGTAATAAAAATAAATAAAAATGGGATCATAATACATATTCTTTGGTAACCTGCTCTTTTCCACTATGAACATCTTCCCATCTCAATAAAAACACATCTTCATTATTAACAGTTGGTTTTATACAGTTGAAAGGATGTACCTTAATTTATATAGCATACACTTTAACTGGTTTGAATTTTCAGTTTTTTTACCCCATTTCTAATTCATTTTCTTTAAATCTACTTATTTATATCCTTATCAGTCTCCTGACTTTGTTAAAATGTTCCTAGCTTATTGTTTGCTTTGCTACTTTACCTTTTCCTTGGCTAATCAGAGGTTTCATATTTTTAGATGGTCAAACCTACTTAACCTTTTCCTTTATTACTTCTGCTCTTAGGAAACCTATTAAATTCTTCCTGCACTCTAAAATTGTAAGACAGAGGTGCTGGGTTGTATTGCTTCCGTAATTTTTTACTCCTCCCTCCCTGTGGGAAGAGCACACCATTCCCATTTCACTGATGTTGGGCTTGTCCTAGCCTGTGCTTTGGCCTATGGTACCCGAGTGGACATGATGTTCACCACAATCAAGCAGGTGCTTCAAAAAGCATTTACCCTTTCCCTTTGCTACAATAATGACAGGACTCAAAGAGGTGTTCCTCCTTTGGCTGGGAGCATGTGGAGGAGAGCCATAGCATGACTTGCAGCTGCCAAAATGTAACATAAGTGAGGAAGAAATTTCTGTTGTTGTTGGTTTTTTTTTTTTTTTTAAAATAAATTTATTTATTTATGGCTGCATTGGGTCTTCGTTGCTGCGCGCGGGCTTTCTCTAGTTGCGGTGAGCAGGGGCTACTCTTTGTTGAGGTGTGCAGGCTTCTCATTGCGGTGGCTTCTCTTGTTGCACAGCACGGGCTCCAGGCGTGCGGGCTTCAGTAGTTGTGGCACGTGGGCTCAGTAGCTGTGGCACATGGGCTTAGTTGCTCCGCGGCACGTGGGATCTTCCCGGACCAGGGATCAAACCCGTGTCCCTTGCATTGGCAGGTGGATTCTTAACCACTGAGCCACCAGGGAAGTCCCTGTTGTTCTAAGACACTGAGATTTTATTATTTTTTGTTACTGCAGCAACACAAATTAATGTAACCATCTATACTTTCTTTTAGAACATTTACCACTTATCTTCTTTTTTTTTTTGCGGTACGCAGGCATCTCACTGTTGTGGCCTCTCCCATTGCGGAGCACAGGCTCCGGACGCACAGGCTCCGCGGCATGTGGGATCTTCCCAGACTGGGGCACGAACCCGTGTCCCCTGCATTGGCAGGCGGACTCTCAACCACTGCACCACCAGGGAAGCCCCATCTTCATTTTTGAGTAAATGGCAATTTGAATGTTATAGAATTTGGGGAATCACAACTTTTTCTTTTTTTTTTTAATGAATATGTTGAAGTCCTAACTCTTAATTAATTAATTTATTTTTGCTGTGTTGCGTCTTCGTTTCTGTGAGAGGGCTTTCTCTAGTTGTGGCAAGCGGGGGCCACTCTTCATCGCGGGGCGCGGGCCTCTCACTATCGCAGCCTCCCTTGTTGCAGAGCACAGGCTCCAGACGCGCAGGCTCAGTAGTTGTGGCTCATGGGCCTAGTTGCTCCGCGGCATGTGGGATCCTCCCAGACCAGGGCTCGAACCTGTGTCCCCTGCATTAGCAGGCAGATTCTCAACCACTGGGCCACCAGGGAAGCCCACAACTTTTTCTTATCAAGTTTAGAAGACAGGCTGTGTTTGAGGCACATAGGGACATTTATCCTAGTGAATATGTTCAGGAGGAGAGTGCTTCTCTAACTTTTCCACCTAAGTAACCATAATGGCAGAGGAAACTAAATATGGGAGCACAGTCCATAGCAACTGCTGCTGGTGTGAATTATATCTGTAAGTTTACCCTAAAAATGTTTTTTCTCTCAAATTTTTGAGCCAAATAAATATTCAAGGAAAGCATTCCACATTCCCCTCTTGGTGCTACGTACCTCCAGCACACTGCCATGTGTTCTGGTCTGAGTGGCAGAGCAGGAGATGATGGTTGAATCTGACAGGTAGCAGGTGCACAGGCTTTGGTGCCAGAGCAAGGCTCATATCTGAGTTCTACCCATTTTTTTTAAAAGGTGTGACCTTTGGCAAAATATTTACCTTCTTTCTGAACCATATCTCCTCTGTAAAGTGGACATAAGCTTCTCTCTCATTGTGGGCAGAACTAATAAAATATGTAAAGAAATGAGGTATCGTGTCCAGCACATACCAGGACCTAAATAAATAATATCTCAAGGGAAAGGTCAAAGCCGGAATATATATAATTAGGTGGTATCAACATATAGGTGATGCCTGAAATACATAGGTATGGATGAAAGTTTCAAGGGAAAATTTGAAAAGTAGTCAGAAAACCAGGTGAGTAAGCCAAAGAAGAGTTTAGAGAAATGCGCAGTCAAAAGTGTCAAATACTCCCAGTAAAGGTAAAATGAAATGAAAAGAGAATGCTAGATTTGCCAAATGGGAAGGTATCTGTACCTTTTTATAGACACTGGAGTGGTATGGTGGGCACAGAAGCCAGATTCTAGTGAATGGAAGTTGAAAAAGTAGAAGCAGCAGATATCTGGGAATAAAGGGAAAAGGAACTATACCAGAGTCAATGGGAAGTTTCCTTATAGTGAAATTAAATCCAAGCCAAAGTATTTTATTAAAGAGTTCACAGTAAGTCAGGTGGCTTCCCTGAATATCTCAGGCAAGCAGAGGTTGTTAGGAACTGTAGCTATGTGTTCCCTGTCCCCAGCTTGGTGTGTACGTGCCTGGTGTGTGTGTGGGGGGGTGGGGGTGGGAATCATACATCGCACGAATAGAGGAAAAGGGGAATTTGGTATGCCTGTCAAATTAATGTGCTTTCACAAATGGGCAGCCCTCTGTACCTCAGGGCAGACAAGAAGCTGTAGTGCTGCCTTCTCACCCACTACAATTAAGCTGCTTCTTAAGTGATTTCTGTGTAAGGGGAAATGTTTGTTCCATAGAGCCAAACTACACAGACATAATCTGAAGTCCTTTGTTGCTTTCATAATCAAGAGATGTATTTTTTACCTGACGCTCTGTTGTGTCTGCTGAGAACTGGTTTCTTTAGTAAATGCTGTTGTCTTAAACTTTATAACCTAGCCTTTACTTGAGACTTTCTAAATCAGACTTGCTTCTAATTTTCAAAAGGGTTACTTATACATTTCCTTACAAACATTAAAAAAGTTTAAACACAGTTTAATTTATATTTTAAAATACACTTAAATATGAACACAACTTTTATGCTTCTGTTTATTATTGTAGCTTAAATACTTAAAATCACATTGATGGAGCACAAATGAAATAAGTTACTCAGCTTGTTTCCAACTCTTTTCCTAATAATCCCGAAAAAACTGT
Organism: Mesoplodon densirostris; assembly: GCF_025265405.1. NCBI lineage: Eukaryota > Metazoa > Chordata > Mammalia > Artiodactyla > Ziphiidae > Mesoplodon > Mesoplodon densirostris. Next base: position 29,527,216 of record NC_082668.1, read on the forward strand.
GCCGTTTCTGCCTAGGTGTAATTCACCAACATTCTCTAACAGCTAGGAATATTTTAGGAACGAAAGAGGTTGATCTAAGCTGGAACATGAAATTGCACAAAAACAGACACTTCAACAGAGCACTGCAGTTACAAAGTGCTTTCAAAGGAATTACCTTACTTGACCCACATATTTGACCCACAGAGCAACCCTCTGGGTGGGTAGTGGGATCCTGTTTTACAAAGGAGAAAACTGAGGTTTAGAAGGTTATGTTCTTCTAAAGTCACAGCAAAAGGGGTAGATCTAGGACTTGAATCCACATCCTCTAAGTTCAACCTCTATGTTTCTTTCACTTTATCATAGCATTTGAAGAATCTTGAGGTGAAAAGCAGTGGAATATTTTCACTGTTTCAAACTTTTAATATCTTTATTTTCATTTTCTTTGGTTTGTCTTAGGTCATTTCTATATCTTAAGCTAAATATTTAAATCCTAAGCTAAATAAATAAAAATACTAAGGTAAATATAAGTAAATGAAATTTTTTATTACTTTTTTTGATGACAAAGCCATTTACAGCTATGAATTTACTTTATGGGAATAACTTTCCCACATTTAATAAATTTTCGATATGTAGCATTTTCATTGTTGAAGACTAGTTCTATTTTAAGATTTTTGTCAAGAATAATAAGATATTCTCGGCATTAATCTATTTTTGAAGAATCTTTATTTAGGTGTTAAATTGTTATTATTTTGAGTAAAGATAATATGCATTAAAACTTAGATTGGCCATCATACATTTACCTTATTACAAATACATTTAATATAAATAAAACAACACTTAATTTTAATATATATATACATGAAACTCTTAATCTTAACAATACTACTCATGAAAAGAAACAATTTTTAAATAACCTAGTTAGTTGGTTGAAGCAATAGTGAAAACATAGCAAAGTTGTGCGTTAAATCTCCCATGGGGGAATTGCATGAAAGAAAACTACTCTATCATCAAAGATGGACCCATAATCCCATTAGCCATCTCATAAGTGCAGCTTATGAGAAGCTAAATAAAGAAGTTTTAGCAAGATCCATCAATTTTACCAGAAAAATATCTCAATGCAAAGATCCTATTGTCAGCAGATGCTAAAGACACACATCTGGCAGAATCTGAAGATATGCCTGACCTACGACAATATAAGTAAAAGCAATGTACGTACCTGTTCTTCATGAGGCGAACCTCTCTCTTTCGTGCTGCTTCTTCAGCAGGCTGTGTAGGAAGTGCTGGGGAGGACGCCATAACAACTCCAGGGGCAATGGTGCTAGTGGGTGCTGTGCGAATCTGGTATGTTTGTACATCTCCAGAGGCAGCTGAAAAGAAAAATAGTGAGCATGGGGTAAGACACTGAAGCACTGTGACTTGGTAAAACTACGTTGTCAATCATCAATCTAAACATATATTTTGGATTAAAAGGAAAAAAAGGAACAGATGATTCTGACTAAAATGTTGAAAGAATCAGCACTCTTTGGGACATTATTCAGAAATTAATTCCCAATTTAATGTATTTATTAGTATAGTCACTTGGATGAAAGAGGTCTTGACTTATGTCTGCTGGGTCTTATATTTATCTTTCATTGGAATGTAGTTCTATTCTGTTGTTAACATGCTTACCAACCTTAAGTCTAAAAGGTAAGTGGGGCACAGCTTGGATGATCTTCCTAGAAAGAGTATAGTCCTCAATGTCTTCCTTTGATATTGGTAAATTCATATTAAAAAATTTCAAGTAGACTCTTGCCACGACATAAAAACGACCATGATTTTTCATAAAATAGCAAAATGGAAAAGAAAATAAAGCATAATGGTCAACTATTATAAATGCCTAATTGTAACAAAACAAAGTATGAAAAAGTGTACCGTTTGATGCCAATTATATTACTTGTAAGCATTGTTTTAATGTAAATGATAACGGCTAAACAAATTGAAGTTTTATTTTTCTAACTAAATGATCCATCATTTGTAAAAAGAAAAACAGTCTCTATTTGTCAAATCGCTTCTAAAAACAGCTTAATAATATGCCCTCCTAGGAATAAGAAACCTAACATTATCTGAGAGAATTTGAAGCTCTTTATAAAATCATCCATATTTGTTATTAATATCAATTAAAATGTGTAGTTTGAGTGGAAAAGATTTATATACTAAACATGTTACCATCTTCAAACTGACGTTCAGAATTAAATTCACTGACATCCTGCTTTACAATTTTTGAGTACCTGCATGTAAAGTGAAAAGGTGTTTTACTCCCATTAATAAGCAAAATATTATCTTCTTCAAATATTGTTTGTTTAGTAACAGAAAATATTCTGTAAATACATTAGGGCCCTTTAAATAAATTATGACTCTCTAGTTGGTGTTTTAGAATTATTCAAAATTAATCATCCATGGTGAAGGGGCACATCTGTCATTACCTAACAGAGGCAAAACATTTTTAATAAAAATACTTTTAGAAACAGATTTATTATTATTTCCTTATGCAAATTTTAAATGTGGCATAAATCATATTCTTAAAATATTCAAGTGAATTCAAAGAAAAATGGTCAACTCCCATCCATAAAGATTTCTGAAACAAATAGGAAGAAAACAAAAGAAAACAAAACAGAAAAAAGCTATTTCTGGGCTTCCCTGGTGGTGCAGTGGTTGAGAGTCCGCCTGCCAATGCAGGCGATGCGGGTTCGTGCCCCAGTCCGAGAAGATCCCACATGCCGTGGAGTGGCTGGGCCCGTGAGCCATGGCCGCTGAGCCTGCGCGTCCGGAGCCTATGCTCCGCAACGGGAGAGGACACAACAGTGAGAGGCCCGCGTACCGCAAAAAAAAAAAAAAAAAAAAAAAAGAAAAAAGCTATTTCTGTAATTCACCATGTATTTAACTATCTTTGCTCATAGACCAGGAGACTTGCACACTGGTATAAGATTTTTCAGAATATAATGCTATCCTTTGAAATAAAAAATGATGATCTTAGAAATGAAGATGTAAATTTCTTTTGACTTAAAGCAGAGGAACAGAATTTTGAACCTCCAAAGATTCTTATCAGTGATTTAGTACAACTTTTCATTTGACACATGAAAAAAAATGAGGCCCAGGGAGGCTGGGTCTTACTCAAGGTCACAAAGTGAATCTATATATATTTAGATTTAGAATCTAGCTTTTCTTAACTCCTAATTTTATTGTCTTTCCCTCTAACCCACCTCATTTCTCCTATATCCAAATGTTAAAGGTGTTAAAGATAGATGTTATATTTTTAAAACTGAAAATAGTTGTTTTTATGCCATGACATTTGGTCCAATTGGAATAATGGAAGAAGAGTTCATGGAAAACAGTATCTATAATGAAGAAAAATAAACTATATTTTAATAGTGCTTTGCAGTATCATACTTACTTTTTCTGAGTCTATAAAATTTTAACTTTTCAAAGAATTTAACATACCTGTGAATTCTGAATTCTCTTACCTTGAACAACAACTTGGTTGCTGGGCACTAAGATCTGCTGTCCATCAGTGGTCTGTGCATACTGTAGGATGGTAGTACCCGGCTGAGTGGCAGCTGCATTGGTCATGGTTAATGTCTGCAGGCCTTGTACCCCATCGGTACCATTGTTAGCCAGCTGTATTGCTCCTCCCTGGGTAATGGCAACTAAAACCCAATGGATTTTATTGTTACAAGTTTAATTAATACCATGTAAGTCTTATACACACACTAAATTCAAAGCAGAATAATTTGCAAGACATAATCTAGGAGAAATTATTACAGCAAATAACATCACCAAGAAGGATTTTGTATACTCAAGTAACTTTCTGCTCAGGAAACCTATATCCAATTTCAAGAATACAAACGTACTCTATGAACCACATTATAATTTATAGCAATGTCAGTTAACAAATAAAAAATGAGAAAATGTTAAATTCCACTTGAAGTTACTTGGTTCAGAAGAAGTACCACTCTGTAATCCACACTTCCTTTATTCTGGCATTAACTACAGAATATTTTCCTTCTCTACGTTCATGTACTTATTAGCACAGATATGGGCATGTAACAGGCACCCAATAAATGATTATTTAATTCATAATTAATAAAGCAGTTCAGTAGTGCATTCTGTTCTCTAACTCGGTTAGCAATGCATAAAGTATAACAAAAGTCCACTCAATGAAACAACGGAAACGTCCTATGGAACTTAATTATCACAGACCTCTCATGGAGTTTAAAATTAGAGCCCAAGATCATCGTTTAGAAAAAAATATTTTACTGCTATTTCTAAGTTACCTATTCAAGCATTCTCATGTAGGATCTGTTGATTATTCACGAATTAATCATACTTGTCATTTATCTGTTACAAAGGAATCAACTTTGGCTCATACTAGTAGACATTTCACTTTATAAAAAACCTCAATTAACCTTTATGCTACAGTACATGGAAAAAGTTAATAAGATACTTTCCCTGTTAAAGTTTTCCAGAAAGAGAAGGACTAAAAATCACAATATTACATATAAAATTGCATAATGGATTTTAACTAAGTCAACATGTCTGATTTGAGCATGTTACTTTTTGTCTGTTAGAAGGAAATTAGTTTGGGATCAACTGTCAGCTAGCTCTGGGTAACTAACATCCTGAGTCATCTATGTATGAAAAACTGGATTACTTACTGTTCAATCAAGAAATAATAACAGTTAATGGCTGTGATTTGGTTTAGTAAATAATACCTGTGGAAATTAAGATACTGGCATATACAATCTACCCACTTTAGCTAATCCCATACATTTTACTTATCTTAGACAAGGAGAAAAAAAGGAATATGTAAAAACTATTCTGAGATGAATACTTCAGGATAACTTGAAAGAATCAGGTTAACAGAATCAAACCACAATTTCTCAAATAGAGTTAATAAGCAAATTCCACTGTATTCAATGCACACAACTTTCTTCTTGACTACATACCAATGAACTCAAGGTGGGAGGAAAGAAGGAAACTAGAGATCAGGAGATCTGGGTTCTAGTCCAAGTTCCATCACTAAACTGTTATTTGAATCTGTTATCTCTTCTGTAAAAATAAAAATATCTGGTTCTAGCCACTAAGTACAATTGTTATAAAAATCAAATGAAATCATGTATATATGAAAGTACTCTGAAAAACTGAAGTCTGAGCCTATCAAACACTTCTTTTCTCTTAATATTTATTTATATACTTCATATTCCAAAAGGACTTAAGATAGCTTTCAATAAAACTAAATTCATTAAAACAAGAAGAAAAAGATAGAAATCAAGCAACTGATGTATCTTTAGGTATATATAATGATTCTACCACAAAATCTAGAAGAAGGAAAAGAGTATAATTAAACAAACTCAGCTAAGATTCTGAGAAGCCACAATGAAAACAGTTTCAGTTAGTGAAATAAAACATGTTTTTCTAACTAAGAATAAAATCTCTCAAATAAGACTTTATTATCAGGGACTGTGAACCAAGTAATGGACAAAACTAATAATAGTATTAGTTTAAAAAAAAACCAATTTATTGAAGGAGTACAAATTGGTGTAGCCACTGGGAAGGGTAATTGGGCAGGCTGGCTTGGCTCAACAATTCCACTCTTTAGATGCTATCCCCACTGACAGGACAGGATACTATATATATAAAAGAATGTTCAGGTAGCATTGTTTGAAACAGTAGAAATGTCCTAAATATTCATCAGTGTGTGTGATTTTGAAATAAATGTTATATTTATACAGTGAAACACAATGTAGCTATTAAAAGAAGCTACATACATAACTATATATGCATATATTTGTCTATTGTATATAAATAATGTAGGTCTCACTTGTATAAAAATACATGACACGTGTATGTATAAACAGAATAAAAAAGAATGGAAGGATATATACCAAACTCTAATGGGGAGGGATGGAAAGGGTTTTTACTTTTTATTAATACTATAAACCTCTACCATTTGAATTTTTACAACCATACATTTCTTTTGTAAGTTAAGAAACATATAAATATTGTATATGTAAGTGGTCATTATACTGATTTTTTTTTGCGCGGTACGCGGGCCTCTCACTGTTGTGGCCTCTCCCATTGTGGAGCACAGGCTCCGCACGCACAGGCTCAGCGGCCATGGCTCACGAGCCCAGCCGCTCCACAGCATGTGGGATCTTCCTGGACCGGGGCACGAACCCGTGTCCCCTGCATCGGCAGGCGGACTCTCAACCACTGAGCTACCAGGGAAGCCCGATATACTGATTCTTAATGACAATCAAGAACATAATGTTAAATCAGTTCCATCAAGGTCATATGTGCACATACAGAGAGAATAAGGGATAAAGATAATGTATAAGGCTTTTAAAATCTCAAAGTATTAACCTTTAAAACTAGCAACTGTCAGTTGCCAAATTAAACATCTATTTTTCTCAGCTTCACCTCCCTCAACTTCTCTTTCCTATTTGAGATTTTGATATGCCTCTTTCCTAAAGAGCATGCTTTCTATTTCTAGTTCAAGTGAGAATTGCTGTGGTGAGTGAATCTCTGTTACTAACAGGAGTGTGCTGTGTCCCTCAAGCGTGCTGAAGTTGGAGAAAAAAAAAGTTCATGTATCAAGGTCTTAGAACACACACCTTGAATAACTCAAATTATTTGGATATAAGTCTAAAAAATACACACATACACATATATAGAGAGTATCTATTTCTGCCAACAAAGAACTTAAGAAAGAAAAGAATGAGTGAACTCTAATGAGCTTACAGAATGGACAAGAAGCTTAGTCAGGAATGCCTGCCTTCTACTTACTATTAAAAGTTTCAGCTTTGGCTGAGCTAAAAAGTCTGCTACTTGTTTTTAATTCAGTTGGAATGCAATTAGTTATACAAACCAAGGCTGAGCTGTAACTGGAAAACTATGAACTTGGGAGTCAAACTTTTATACATATTTCTGACACAGACTACCCCAGGGCATTAGAAAACCAATGCAGCAAGAGTTTCAATGTGCACATTTAATTTGTAATTACGGAAGAGAGGGAGGAAAACTATATAATGGGTAGCACTGGATTTAATGAACAAATCAAAATGAAGACATCAATGTGTGAGGCACTTTGGGAGGCCAGAAGATATTGGGAAAAGAGAGGAAAAAGGTACCATTCACACAAATGCCTTTGATCAAACAAAAGCAGAACTCAAAAGTTCTTTATAACAGATTTAGGTGAAAGATAAGAAGAGAGACCTAAGTGTCAGAGACATCAGAGAAATGGAAACTTTGATAACTTTGCAAAAGAAATCTTTGCTTTCTGTGCGACAAAAAACAAAGTGCCCTCTTAATTTCAGCAGTCCTTATGCTCACATTATTACAATTCACTACACTACCTTTTATCTTAAAAGGAATAATAATTAAATGTGCTGGTAGACTGCAAACAAGCCTCTCCACCCCACCGTGAAACATCAATATGATTTAAAAATGTTACTTTTAGAAAGAAAGATGAATTATTAAAATAGGTGAATAATGAGACCATTTTTGGCCTTAAACATAATCAAAGAATGATTATCTGAAAAACTCATGTTTTCTATTAACATCATATGCTATATGAGGACTGAAATATAGTTTCAAGCAGTGGTTTGAAAAACTTGTAAGACTCTCCATGCATCTGCACAAAACAAAGGGCCATTTAAAGGTCTTACATACCTGAGCAATCCTAACTAAACCCTGAAGGAAAGAAAATACTTCTGTTACAAAACTTTGCATATAAGTAAAGGAAATATAATAATGACAACCAAGATTTAGAAAAGAGCTGGCGCTTATACGATTACTTTAAGGAAAATGCAGTCATTAGTTTTTCATCGCACTTTCCAAAACAGAAATATCTATTACTCACTATACTGTCCACTGCTAGTTTGGTAAATCGGAGTTGGCACCGTTACAGTGGTGATGGCAGGTGCTGAAGTCTCCTCTTCAGACTTCTCTTCTTCAATCCTTGGCACTCCTGGTGCATCAGAAGATAAGTCATTCAAAATTTTCCTAAAAAAATAGAGAACTATATCAATTAAAATATAAGTAACATTTACTGGCTAAATACAAAGAGGAAAAGATCAGAAAACTGGCAGAAAGCTGAGAGTGCTTAAGAGAGAATTTAAAAATTTTACAGTTTAAAAATTTACAATAATAAACAATAAAATTTGCAACAATAAACAATAAACTAAAAATGGATCAGGGATGCACATGTCAAAACCATATGAGGACTAGAAAAAACACAGATGCATTTCTCTTTAAAATGAACATAAAGAAAGACTATGATTCAAAATCCAGGTGCAATTAAAGAAGAGATTAATAAAATTGGCTACAGGAAAAAAACCCTTTTTTATGGCAAAGAACACCAAAAATAAAGTCAAAGATGATCAAACATACTAGGAGAAAATGCTCACATATATTACAGATAAAGGTCCAATATCCCTAACATACAAATAACTCTTGAAAACTGAGGGAAAAAAAAGACCAAAAACCTGATTTTTAACTTCTCAACTCTCAGATTGGTAAAAATTAAAAAAAAAGTATAACAATATATTCTGTTAGCAAAGCTGTGAGAAAATACATGCTCTTGTACATTGCTGTTAGAAGTATAAAACTGGCACAACCCTTATGGAGGGAATTTGGGAAACCAAATGTGTTTACACAGCAATCTTACTTCCAGGAATTTACCCTTAAAATATACTTCCAACAGTTTAAAATAAATGTGCATAGGATTAATCATGGCAGCATCGACTGCAACTGCAAAAGACTAGAAACAATCTCCACGCTCACATATAGGGGAATGGTTGAATAAACTATGGCTCATCCACATAATGGATATAGCATGGTACCTTTTGTATACAAATGAAGGTGAAATAAGAAAATATTTGTGTATCTGTTCATCTGCTCAAGAAAAAAAGTCAGAAAGGATAAACTAGATGGAGTTCAATTTGATTAGTTATCTACTGGGGGTGGGTGGGAAAGAAGTGAAAAAGGATGGGTGGAGGGACACTTCTGAGTATGTGTGTGTGTGTGTATGTACAATTCTGACTTTTGGAACCATGTTAATGTTTTACATATTCAAAGAAAGAAATTAATTATCAACAAGGATGGGGGAAGAATTCTAAAATGGAAAACAAAAACAAATGCATCTTACCACATTTCAAATGAATAACGTAATCACAGAAGAGGGGGAAAAATACTAACCCAAGTAATTTTTGAAATCTTAAATTTCTAACAAACCAGTTTGAAACTTAGCCTTAACCATCTACCAAAAATTTCCCCCTTATTGTAACAATTACATCTTCATGCCTTGTGTGTTCATTAACAGATTTATAATTATTGTTTTATGCATTTGCCTTTCAAATCATGGGAGAAAAAGAGGAGTTACAAAGTAAAACTATAATAATACTGGCTTTTATATATTTATGTATGTAATTACCTTTATTGGTACTGTTGGAAACATTCTTACAGTTGTTTTTTTAAAAAAAGAATTCCCCTGATTGTATTTCTCATTTGTAAAATTTCTTACTCATTCTTTTCCACATCTGCCTGTTCTTATTTAGTAAACTTCTATTTTTACTGTAAGGATGGTTTTCTCTTCTCTCTTTGCAAACAAGACACAAAACTATTTTAAACAGCTTGGGAACTGACAGCTGGTCAATAGATCATGATTTGGGTATCACTGTTCTAGAACACTTGTTTTTCAAACTTCAGTGTAAAAAAGAAGCTCTTGAAGAGCATGTTAAAACACAGATAGATTCCTGGGTCCCCTCCCTAGAGATTCTAATTCATTAGGTATGGGGTAAGGGCCTGAAAATTTGCATTTCTAACCAGATGCTGATTTACCAGTCTGGGCTGTGGACCATATCTTGAGTAGTACTGGTCTTTAGAGCAATGTTTTTCAAACTCAAGTCATAACCCCTATGTGGGCCACGAAAACAATTAAGCGTGTTGCAACCAACATAAACAATAAAAAACAGCTAAGCATCACATATGATAAGGATGAGTATTGCTTTGTATTAATTTTTGCTTCAGATCCCTATATATAGGTATATACGTGTGTGTGTACATATACCTATATATAATGAAGAAAGAGAGAACTGTAAAGATATATTCCTTATTGTGGTTTAAAAGAAGTTTAAAAGCTACTTTTCTAGACCTACAAATAAATCTACTTCTCTTCTGCACGAAGCCAGCGATCATTCTCAGTCTTTTTTTCCAGTTTTCCAAATTGTTGCTCCAGACCATCTTGGACATTCTCCACTTAAGAAAGTTCACTTTCTCTTAAAGTGTATTCCAAATGTGGTCTGAGCAGTGGGATTAATTCTAATTCCCTCCCTTAATCTAGACACTAGGTTTTTTTTTTTTTAAAACCAATGTAGCCTTACAGTGTATTGGCTTTTTTGGCAACCACATCTAATCAATGGTAATTTAAAGAGCATAATTATATTTTTTAGATGAATTCTTAATCCAGAATCCTATACTTGAATAATCGATTTTGTTTTAAACTCAAGCTCAGAAATTTTAGTTATCACCAACATTTCATCCTATTTGTTTCAATCTATTTCCCTTGGCTGCTATGATCTTTCAAGGTTCTTATTCTACCACCTATGAGGGTACTTAGCCCTTTAGTTTCTATCATTTGCAAATCTGATAAGCATGGCCTCTATGTTTTTAGCTAACTTGCTGGTAAAAATACCAAGCCAGATGAGAGCAAGTGAGAACCCTTCAAGGATTTCCTCTGGGTAAAAACTGATCACTATAAAAGCTGGGCTGTTCCAATAAAAACCAGTGTGTATTATTTAATTCCCATTTCTCCAACTTCACAAAAACATCCTAAGAATTTTGTTAAAGATCTTGTTATAATCAAGACATAGAGGCTAGGTTTCAAGAGTTCATAAACCAAAAGCAAAATAATGGTATACTCCACTATGGACGTTTGATTATAAGGGAAGATATCATCTTTCATAAAAGTAACGCTTCCTCTACACATGTGTGGTCTCAGGCATCTTTTATTTGATTCGTAACTGAAGTGCTATATAATGATTTTTGCTGGGACATACACTATAAGCCAATTAAGGCAAATAAAAGATTTTTTTTCAACATAAAACTCATATAAGGTCTACAGCTAAGATCTGCCTAGAGTTTATATATAGAGAAGCCATGTAGCTTGTTTCTTAGTACCAGGTTGAATCTGCTTCAGGATCAAATGTCTTATATACTAACATGAGATATATTTCGAAGTTAAAAGATAAAACTAGCTATATTTTGAAAAAATTATGAGTATAAATAAAGGTAACATATACTTGGTAAAACAGAATTTCTTAAGACCTCAAAGTCAATTTATTGGTATTTATTTAGGGTCCTTTATTTGTAAGGATAGAGAAAAGGGCTAGCTTAGCAGCCAAGGAAGTGGGAAAAAAAATTTCAACATCCCTTTGAAAAACAGAAATATATATAAATAGAAATAATTCAGGCTAAAGCAGGGAAGAATAAGTTTGAAGTTTATTAAACTCTGAAGTAAGCTTATGAAGATTTGTGGAATTGCTCTTCCTGGAGATATTTAATATGGAGCCAATTTCTACATAGTATTAGAAACAGTTTTGGTCTATCTTGGAGGCAAGGCATGGATTTACACAACTTTTGTAGCTGAACACAAAACTATAGCAAGGTGCCCCTAAAATTAGGGAACATCAGCAAAACATCACCCTGAACAACTATTAAATCAACAAGCAGCTATCATGCTAAGTACCATGGCATAAGAAATGTGTTGTGAAGTAGGTAGTGTAGCCTCAGAATTGACATATAGCTAGAAAATGCTATAACCTTATCAAATGTATTCCAATCTTTTTAACAGAAAAGCAGCAGCCAGCAAAGTCTACAAAAACAGAAGAAAAAAAGAAAAATCAGTGTTTATCCAGGACTGTTCAGAGTAAGAAGTGCTCTTATTGTGTACAGTTAGCTTCTACTTATTTGAGAGAAGCAACTCAAGATGAAGAGAAGTACTCTGTATGGTCCTGAATCCAGCAGCTCATTGGCCTTCCGATATCTCTTCATCTGCAACTACATAAGGGTACCTTTATACTTTTGATTCTAAGTTCTTTTAACTATTAATTTTCCATACCTGTATGAAGGCCTCCTTGAAAGAATTTCTCTTCGTTTTTGGGAATCGGTTACACTATCCACTGACTCCTGTGAATCTTCACTTTCTGCAATAGTTGAAATCTGAAAATAAAGAAGAACTTTATCTTGATAATCAAATTTAGTTCTCATAAAACTTTTATGAATTTTAAGAAAAAGTGAAATACAAAAGGACATATATAAACCTTATATATGCTTCAGTAGAAAAAAAATCAGTTTTTATGGGAGACAACCATACTATCCCTTTCCTCTCCCCTTTACTCATCCTACAGAAGTCAGAGGACCTAAAATTTTTTTGTCAAAACCAAACTTTTGAGAAAATTTTTTTGTCAAAACCAGCTTAATCTCTTTCAGGACTTCTTGTAATCAACCCTGATGTATCAATATTACTTGTCAGTTGTTTTCTTACAGTTGTTAGAACAAAACTACCAAGTAAAATAGTTTCCGACATGAAAGAAAGAATAAACAACTAAGTAACTGGCCATTAAGTCTAGTGACTATACAAATATTTTCCTTTAACTACTGGGTAAATAGTTTTGAATATATTTACAATTGTACAAGTAAGATCGGTGATCCTTCAACTATGTTCCAGATGGTTGTTCCTAGCAATTTTGGAAGAAGCCCTCTGCTACATATAGACACATTTCAAAGTTGGCATTCTACAATTTTTATTAAGCAAAACTTCAAGGTAAAGACCTGTGCATTTCTGGAAAAGTATCCTTGGATTGAGAAGTAATAAAGGTAAGTTGAATACAGATTTTACATGGGATAATAAGAGCAACTAGCATTTATTGAGAATTTACTATGTGCCAGGTGCTATGCTAAAGCATATACATATATTACATTACTTAGTACTCACTAATACTTACAGGAACATTACATGCTAGATAAGTACAATTATTATGTCCACTTTATAGATGGAAGAACTGAGGCACAAAGAGTTTAAGTAACTCACCCAAGTCACAAAGCTACGAAGTAGTGGAGTCACTGTCACACTTGACATCTCAGTTCTAGACATCCTTACCAGCATCAAAATCCTGTTGGTTCCAATCTCAAACCAGTTTTGTCAGAAGCAGCAACCCAGGAACGTCTTTAGACCATTTTTAGACTAGAAGTTCACTCATCTAGGCAAGCTCGTCTGTCAAATTTATACTGCCAAGTTTCTCTAGTCTAATTAGCAGGAGCCTCCTGCTCTTTCCTGAACTAGGTGAGCATGATGCTGTCAGAGTGAGAATTAGATTTAGCCAAGGCAAAAGGGTCTGTGTAGGTTAGCTCCCCCAACAAAATTTATGGCAATGGCAATAAGAATGAACACGTTTAGAGGAACTTGAGAAATCAAGTATGTGGTCTGAGCCTAAGGGTTCTGGACAGCAGGTACTCATTTTCACAGAGCTTTGTGATAGACACTCACTTTAAAATGAAATTTGCTAAATCTAGTAATGCTTTACAAAATATGTCTATAATAAAGTAATGTATGTGCCCCTCCAAACACTTTAAAGTATAAGCGGTATAGTCTTATAGACCTAAAAATTAACAGGTAACACTGAATGAATCCAGAAATGACAGATAAAAAGATGGACAATGCTGAATTTAGTCTGTGATTCTCTACAGAGTAATAATGCTATAGTTACTGCCAAAGGAGCACCCAGAACAATTTCCTACTAATCTGTAGCTGCTGTTAACTGGCCCACTCAGCATAGTCTCTGCACAGACTTTCTCATAGATGTAGAGTGATGAGTTGTGAAACAGCCTTAGCAGAGTCAGAATTTCGAGGAATAACAAGAAGACTGAACTCAAAGTGGACAGTATCCTGACAAGTGTTTACCCTCATTAATGCTTCTCAGAACCTTAGTTTCTCTATTGTTCTACCTTTTTTTTGCTTAACCCTCATTCTTACAACCTTCTTTTAAGGATACATAATGACTTAGGCACACTTTCCCAAGTTGAAAGCATTAAAACAACAATTTTAAAACATGCTACATAAACCACCCATAGGACAATTTTGAAATGAAATAAATTATCATTGCTTATTAAATATATGGCTCTTAATTTTTCCCCCAAACTCAATGGATCTATTGCTCCCAGTAGAACAAAAAGCCCCCCATTCCTCTGATCTGAAAGAATTTGTCAATTCATACAAAAGGAATTAACTTATCACTCTGTCGTGACTGCAACTTAAAAAAAATTGAAGTATGATTGTTGTACAATATTATGTTACAGGTGTACAGTACAGTGAGTCGCAATTTTTAAAGGCTATATTCCACTTACAGTTATTATAAAATATTGGCTATATTCCCTGTGTTGAACAATATATTCTTGTAGCTTATTTTATACATAATAGTTTGTACCTCTTAGTCCCCTACTCCTATATTGCCCCTTCCCGCAGGTAACCACCAGTTTGTTCTCTGTATCTGTGAGTCTTTTTCTTTTTTGTTATATTCACTAGTTTCTTGTATTATTAAGATTCCACATATCAGTGATATGTACTGCACCTTTTTAAATGTAAAGGGAATTCAGAACTATTCAATACTACATAATGAATGTAACATTTCCTCTTTGGGGGAATACTATCCAGAGAGAACTTAGAATTAGGAAGTCAACTCTTATGGACTATCTACCAAAAAGCTAAAAAAACCCCAACCCCACACCCCCAAAACCAAAAACAAATGAAAAAACAAGAAAACTCCAAAACCACTGAACGCACATTTCTAAGACCATTAAAAATCATGTCAAAAATCCTTTGATAATAAATAATAGTTTAATATATATTTACTAGGTTATTAAAAATAACCACATGAAAAATTATATCCCAATCGTAAGTATCACAGTCTACCATCACATTTCAACAATAGAGCCCCTTCCTCTGGTCCTCACCTCCTGTCACCTCTTACTAACCCCTTCCTGAGCTCCTTAAATAGGTCTTTAACCATGGCCACTTATATGTTAAGAAATTTTCAAAAAGCCAAACCACCACCTGTACATGTAAAGTTTTAGACCTCTATTTCTCTACTTTCTCTTAGTTTGTTAAAAACCCATATCTCCTGTTTATAAGGGGGGGAAAAAAGTCCTTTTTTTTTTTTTGCGGGCCTCTCACTGCTGTGGCCTCTCCCGCTGCGGAGCACAGGCTCCGGACGCGCAGGCTCAGCAGCCATGGCTCACGGGCCCAGCCGCTCCGCAGCATGTGGGATCCTCCCGGACCAGGGCACGAACCCGTGTCCCCTGCATCGGCAGGCGGACCCTCAACCACTGCGCCACCAGGGAAGCCCCAAAGTCCTATTTTGATGCTATTTGAAATTTCAAAATAAAATATACAGTGACTAGAACAAAATTTTAAAAATGGTTGTATTAGATGTTTTCTCAAACTATACATGGTCCCCTGGAAACTTAAGCACTTTTCTTGGGTAGAGTTCAGACTCAGGTTTAGGTACAGTTTTTTACTCACTAGATCAAGAAGTTTAATAAAAGTCTAAAGGAATAATCTCCAAACTCTTTTAATCTGCAGATCTCCCTTATAAAAAAAAATTTTATATAAGCATATATATTTGCAAGTTTTAAGTGTTATCTATATCATAAAACAAATTAATTTTTAAAGAGTTAGGATAAGTGTAAATATTAAAATACATCTGTAAATTTCTTAAAGATAAATCATTTAATATTTCATAACAGTGAGAATGATGTGCTTTAATATGATTAATTAAAAATCATTTAATATTTTATAACAGTGACTCAAAAATCTGATTCTAAGCTTGGACTTTCTGAAATGTGATTTAACATCTGCTATTGTTTAAAACAATCATTTTTCATTTTCATCTGTCAATTACACAAACTTTTGATGAGATTTACTATTATATTTTCATCTCCCTAGCTCTTGGTCAGTTATTATACGCTAATAAAAGGTTTTATATTTTAACAAATAAGTTCAACACCTACTGAAACTCTAGAAGACTTCTGAATAGTTTAGAAACTCTATTTCCAGAGTTTTGAAGTATATAGATTTGAGTTTTTAGGTGACAAATTTACACTGTTTGCAGGTTAAAAAAAAAAAAAAGTATGGGAACATTTCCAAACTTCTATATTCAAAATACTCTGTCCACAGCACAAGTTTCTTTCAAAATGCAGTTATTCTCTCATGCATTGTTAAAATGCCACTTTCTCTCAGAAAGGATAGTTTAAAGGAATTTGTTTTTTTCAAAAATATGTTAGGTAACATATCCCTTGCAAGTCATCCCTTGCTTGCCATTGTTAAAAAGATCGGAAACTTTGGAATACTTGTCTTATGTAAAAAGCAAACAAGTAACTCATCCTTAATGTTAAGCAACTCAAGTACTTTGCTATATGATAACCACTGAATCTCTATCTTGCACAAAAGATTTTTATTGTTGTTCCCATCACATCATGAAGTACTGTAACGACTGTATGAGAAAGTTCATCTCCAACCGCTATCCCTCTTGCTCACTCTATTCAGGCCACTTCTTCTTGCTATTCTTTGGTACATAAAGCATACTCTCACTTCTGAGCCTTTGGACTTGCTTTCATTATTTGTATGGCTTAGCCTCCTTCACTAGTTTATAGTTTCACTGCTCATCGTGTTCCCTGACCACCCTACATAAAATAAAACACCCTTCCCTCCACATCATTCTCTATCCCTTTCTCCTGCTTTAATCATCTTCCCAGCACTTAATCCTCACCTGACCCATTTTATTTTTTCATTGTCTCTCTTCCCTCAAATGTGATCTTCATGAGAATAGAGAAGTATTATTTGTTCACTGCTGTCTTTCATAGCACCTAGAACAGTGACTGGCACATAGCATGTGACCAATAAAAACTTACTGAAGAAATGAATGTATTAAAAATGCATCCAAAACTGACAAATGAAAAGTGAGGATGCCACTGTTAACTTCTATACATTTGTGCTAGTCCCATTATTTTTGTGGGAATTCTTACATAATCTGTGAGATTTGATGTATACATATACATAAGGATAACGTTAGGGCACCAATGTCAAGCCATACATGAAATATTAGTACAGTTTAGTTTCTAATACTCTGAGATGAAAAAAGATAAACAGAAGTCTTATTCTCACATCAAGAGAAATGTACCTTGTATATTTTGGAAATGCTGTTCTAGAATACTAGTATTCTTCCATCGAGAAGTTTGAGGAATCACCTCTCTCCTTGTTTGATCACCTCTTCTGATATAAACCACTTCCTACTTATTAATGCTAATCATTGTTAACCAGCTGACATTACCATTGAAGTTTAATAGCTTCTCTATGGTTTAGGGCCTCTAAAGAAAAAAATACTATTTATGTTTCTGTTTGTAGAATTCAGGCTTTTAATTATAAGCACAGCTCACTTTGATGGAAAAATGTATTTTTGAAAAGATGAATACACATTTCTATAAAGTTAATGGTCATATAACCCCAGGTCCAAATTATTATTATTATCCTTACCACAAAGTAAAGACTAAAATTAAGAATATAATCAACAATTAAGCATCATATATGAAAACCAATGTTTGTAATCTTAGCAAATTTTGTGAAAATTTTTGTGTGTTCTTTATAGAAAGACCTCCCACTGTAAGTGAAAAAGAAGAAGTAAAGGTTAATGTGAGGTCTGGAATCTAGGTCTCCTGACTAGCAGGTCAGGTTCTTTCCACTATTATCAAGAGGAAGATAAGAGCAGGGAATTAGTAATGGCATACATAGTATGAACAACAGTTAGGAAGCATTCAATGAAATAAAAACTGAGGCACAGGATAGGAGACTATTGTTCAGTCAGTGTGGTTCCATAGAAAAATCAAATTCTTCAGTCTTTACCTGGACTATACTGTCTCCTACTCAGTAACAACAAATTCCATTCCCAATATCTTTCAGTATGGAAATGCAGAGAACTTGATGATTTTTTATCAAAATATTCTTTATTTCTTTCTCCACCCCCCTCCCCACCGCCCTGCCTGAAATGTCCAAGCAAACCAAAGGCACAGGGACAGAATGGAGCAGAGGTGGGTAACAGTGGCTCAATGACTCAACAGTATGACATGGCTGACAAAATCTGGACTTCTCCCCTCTCCAAGTATCAGTCAATCTGGCTACTAAACTCAAGGAAAACACAACAGTTCTCACCCACAAGAAGACAACAAGGATGGTGAAGAGGAATCCAAGCTATGTCATATATAAATGGCTGAAGAAAAACAGGCATTTACTTAGTCTGGACATTTTTTTTTAAATGGGAAGGATGTGGAAGATGGGGAAAAGGAAGCAGCCCAATAGAAAAAGGAGTTAAATTTGTTTAACTAGTTTCCGAGAATAGAATTCGGACCACTAGGTAGTTTTAGAAAGATATTCTGGTTCACCACAGGGAAGAGTATTTTAGCAATTACCCCCAATTATAAATCAGTTACCTCTGGAGATAGAGCTTCCTTTCTCTGAAAGTGTTCAAGTAAAGCTGGACTGCCATTTGGAGGAGGAGAGGAGGATATTATATAGGGAAATTAAGCAGCAGACTAAGGGCTGGGTAGGTAACAAGTTTGGCCTAGACCTAGAAGATCTCTTAAGATTTTTATTCAAACCTTGAGTTCTATGTTTATAGAGAGGGACAAAGATATAAAGAATAATTTCTCACCTTCCTTTCTAAAAATAGTTCTCTCCAAATCTAGGACCTAGGACTCACCTGAGTTCCGGAGAAAAGTCTTTTTAAGTCCTTACAGGAAGACTGTGAAGCAAAAAATATGAAATGGGAGGCTGGGGTTATGGCCTACTTGAATGAACGTTCAAGTCTTTTTTTTTTCCCCAACAAGCTCATCGAAAAGATGTATACTGCCCTAGATTCCCTACAGTTAAGTAGAGGTTTACACGCCTTTATTCCCTTTGGATCCAAACCAAAGGAACAATCTTTCCAAAGAATAAGATAACATGCATGGAAAAAAATCCCTGATTCTTAAAGTGCACTTTCTGAATATATCATTTAAAAGTTATATACTCTAACTTAGAATCCTAAACATAGCTGGTTTTCTCTACATTCAAATAATATCTTAGGTAAGGTTATTAATTTTTGACAAGGGTTATTTTTTCCAATTGCATGTTTAGAAAATAATTACAAAGTTATTATTTTTGTATCTTAATTTTCCCTGAGGTACATCAGCCTTACAGTCTCGCCCAACATTTCCACTTTATCCCATATACTTTATGATTTTTCCCATTCAATTCTTTTCCTTTCTTAGTTTAAGAAAAAGTTTTTTCTTATATGTCTGTTCTTGTGTATATATGTTCCTATACTTAAGGTGACTATACAGATGCAGCATATTCCATAATTACTGTAAAGTAAAATAAACTCTGAACTAGATATGTTCCTATTTTCATAATGAAAGGAGAGAGATATGACTATAAACAACAGTTATGAAAGTAGATGCAGAACTTTTTATACACATACCTGAACTGTCTGGACTTGTGGAGACTGAATAACTGATGGCTGGGCCGCCTGAATAACTCCATGGACTTGAACTGTCTGCCCATTGGGTAGCTGTACTAAAGTTACGGTGGGAGCAGATGATGTTGCATGAGCTGCTGGCATAGATACCTATGGTGTTGAACATGGAAAAAAATTACCATCACAGATACCTCCTAGGGAGTACTCATGTTTAGTAAGAAACAACTTTTTGGCAGCAAAAGGATGACCCTCCTGCTAGGTTAAGTATTCCATTGGTGTGAAAGAAACTAATCATTAAACTTAATATTCTTTTTGAAGACTACAAATGCTTCCCATGCCCCCTACTTTTAAACTCCTCCCAAATGACAAAACCCAAAAAACTATTTTAATGTAATATCAAAATATATAACACAGACTTCCTTTGAACACTAAATACCACTTTATTTGTATAGTGCCTTACATTTTCCCACCTGCTTTCATGTTCAGTTTCTCATTTTGCCCTTCGAAGAAATCAGACTGGTTAGAATAAGGGTTGTCTCCATTTTAGAGACAGAAATATGAAGTGCTCAAAGAGATTAAGTCACTTACCCAAGGTCAAGAGATATGCTAGCTTTGAAGAAACGTTAAGTCTTCAGACTATCATGTGTTAAATAACCCATGTTCTAAAACATAACTGTTCCCAAACTTGGGCAAAACTTAGCTACTAAATCTAGGACAAATACGTATCTTACAGTATACAGCATATTTTTCTCTTGTAAACTAATTACAAGTATGCCTTTCATTAATGAGAAAGTGTTAATAGATATTATAAACTGAAAATTTCTATCCCCACCCCACCCACTGAACTGATAATAATTGATATTTTAAGGATTTATTTTCCTCTTGAAGAAATAAGGGAGCAGAACTGAAAATATGAGAAACCAGTTTTCTCCTGAGGCACAAAGAAGGCAAATTTAATGACTCAATACCCAGGTTAAAAGGGTTCTTAAGTCATACATGTCTATCAGATGGTATTTACTGTTTCTGTGCTTGAATGCGTTTGGGGGTAGCAATTTTATTTGTTCATTTGGTAAACAGTTATTGGGGATATGTGTGTCAGAAACAATGTTAGAACTGAAACTACAGAAATGAGAAAGACATAGGTCCCTGCCCTTAAAGAAATTATTAAGGCATGTGTATGAAGGAATGGGGAAAAGAACACAAATAAATATAATTCAGTGAAGTAGTGAGGTTTGCAAAGAGAAGAATGGACACACTGAGGAAAGCTACCCCGCCCCACCCAAGAGGAGGGGAGGCTACCAGGGAAGCATGTGAATTTGAAATAAAGAATACAAGTAAGGCACGTTATTATGATTTGCAGGGGGAGGCACAGAATTCCAGGCGGAGGGTAGCAATGGCAAAAGCAAAGAGAAACAGCAGTGTCTGTAAATGGCAAAGAGGGATGACCAGCAGCCAGCACTACTGGAGCACATAAGTGTGTTACTATATGATGTAGGAAGTGTGGAAAGATGGAATAACAGAGGTAGGCAGAGGCCAGATGGGCTAGTCATGAAAAATCTTACATATGTTATGCTAAAGAACTTGCATTTTACCGTGAGATTGGGAAAAGCACTGAAGGGCTTCTGAACTCCTGAATATCATGGTGAGGCTTGCATTTCAGACAGATCACTTTACTTTAGTGGCAGTGTGAAAGACACTTATCTCAGAGGAAAAAAAAAGTGGAGGTGAGACCAACTGAGAAAGTCTATATATAGTAGTAGGGTGAGATGATAAAAGCCAGAAATTAGGCGTAAGTTGTGGTAGGAATGGGAATGAGAGAAGTGATTTAATGAAAATTCAGGAGACAAACCAGAAAGGGCTTTATGAATGACTGATTGAAGGAGGTGAGACAGAAATCAAAGACGACCCACACATTTCATGTTTGGGTGAGAATTAGTAGACTATGCCATAAAGAGAGAGAACACAGGAAACTTATGGGTGGTTGGGGCAGTGGTGGAAGATGATGGAATTGATATGATATCTGAATTTGTAGAGATGTTTAGCAGGCAGTTAAATATTTGACTATGAAGCTTGGGGGAGATACCTACTGAAGGTAGAGGCTAAAACCATGAGCTTCTCCTTTGGACAGTTAGGAAGGCCTTCCTTATCAATCGTTTTTCTGGCTCCTATACATCTTACTGAGTTTTACCTCGTTCTCAGAATGTGGTCCATGGACGACCTCCATTAGAGTTACGTAGGGTACCTGTTTATAAAGTCAGAATCTTGATGAACCCAAGGACACTTTCACCTTCGCCAAAGTTTGAGAACCAAAACCATAATTTATTTAGAGTATCCCATCTCAATGGAAAGCTCTTCTAATATTTGAAGCAATTAGTACGTCCTCTTCTCTGAGTATTCTCTAGGGTAAATATAACAAGCTCACTCAACAAATAAGCCCTTTTCTACCCTAATTATTCTACATAATGGCTACTCTCATTGTAAGTTTATAAAATACAGATACACCAAAAAAGGAAAAATTGCTTATATTCTTACCACTCAGAGCTAATCACTTAATATTTTTGCTGTAGATATAGGTGTTTTAAAAGATGCATATATACACTCAATTTTCATTAACACTATCACAGAATCTACTTTATCTTTCAAATCCATTCTAAATATCTCTTCATACAATTAATAGTATTCTTTAATGGTAAAGAATGGTATAATGGTAAAAATTACATAATCTGTTTAATAAATCCCAACAAATTATTGGAATTAAATTATTAGTAATAATTGATTAAACAATAATCAAATCATTAACTTAATATTAAATTATTGAATATACAAAAAATTATTATTGACTATTTAGGTTTTCAAATTTGCCTATTACAAGAAAGTTATTTTACAACAAAATTGCAACGATCATCCTTTTACCCAACTCTTTACTTAAAACCATCCATAAAAGTTAACATTCCCATACTCAAAACCAACATTGTTTTTTTTCCACTTAAAAAAAAAATCTCTGTAAATTCTAAAAGTAAAATGAGGCATTTCATTATTGTTTTAGGTTGATTTTCTTCCTTTACTAGTTAGGCTGAATTTGTTTTTTACTGTTCATTGATCAAATCACAATGGTCTTGGACTTGACAATTTTACTATATATTTCTAGTATTAAAGACTGACAAGCAAAAAATAACTGGTATCAGAATTGCGAGAAATAATGTCAAAAATGTATAATATATGTGTTAAGAACTTGGATGAGCAAGTGCAAAACACTCTGTAGTTAGTTATTAAAAAGAACAACAACAAAAAATATAAATGGGAACAGACACTAGCTTTCCTAAAACTCAAATATCATGTCATTCCACTTATCAGTGATTATATGCAAATTGAACATGTGCATATAATTTTGTTCTTTCTTGAATTTCCAATTAAGCTTCATGACACTGATTTTGTTTTTATAGGCATAATCACACCAGCAGAGAAGAATGGGAAAGGAGATAACAGTAAGAGTTTTGGAGGCTGGAAATGGATGAATGGTAATGAATTTGGAAAACCTCAGAAGGCCAACTCATGAGGTGGAGGCAGGGACAGACTGATTTCTGCCACAAAGTCCTTAAGAGGCTCAGGATCTAAGGCAGCCCAGAAGGTAGAGTGAAAGGAGAAGCTGAAAATAAGGAAGGCTGATTGAAGGTCTTTGAAAAGCAATTGGATCCTCTCTTCAACTCTCTGTGGAAGAATAACTAATCTATACCCTATGCTGACAGAAAAATGGAGGTTTATTTTCTGGATAGAAGGTTCCTTGACTGCCTAACACCAGGCACTGCTGAGGTGGGGTACTAAGTCCCAGTCCTCTTCCCTCGTCTGGCTCAAAGGTCTTTACCTATAAGCAGATTAGTAAACCTTTTCTCTGCCAACCTGACCAACACTGAAGGGAGAAGAAAAGACTTAAGAGATAATGACAGTAGGATGCCACAATCATCTTACCGTGAAGCTCACAACTCATAGATGTTAGGCCCCAAACAGATCCACAGAACTTCCAATACAGGTTTTTGGTTCCCTACTTTCAAATGTAGGCAGAAAACCTCGAGTTATGAAATATTCAAGGAAATCTTCTGATAGGAAAGATGGTGACCAAAACAGATAGAAGGGAGAAAAGGTACATAGAAGAAAATCTACGTGGAGAGAAGAAAACTTAAAACTTAATTAATATTATCAGAGGTAAGAGAAAATACTGCCTTTGTGAAACATAAAGAACATGCTATTAAAACACAAAAGGACTATTCAGAAACAAAGGGAACTCTTGGAAACATGACAGCAGAAATAAAAAAAATCTGACAGATGGGTTGAAATGTGAAGTTGAGAAAATCTCCCAGAAAGACAAAGAGACAGAAAACAGGAGAGAAAAGATGAGAAAATCAGAGAAACAGTCCTATAGGTATAATATCTGGATCACAAGAATCCTAGAGAGAAAAAAGAAGAAAAAAAAAATCATCAACCAAATAAAGAAATTGCCCAGAACTGAAGACCCGAGATTCCACTAAAAAAAAAAAAGCCCACTGAATACAACTGCACAATGGATGAAAACTGATACAAACCAAGGCCTTGATGATGAAATACTGAAGCACTGCAGAGATTTTTACAAGATAACAGAGATACAAAGTAAGAAATGGATTTAGTCTTTTCAAACAGAAACACTAGAAGTTGACTGTGGATCAATGCCTTCAAAATTTGAAAGAAAAATGATTTCTTTACCTAGTCAAACTTGCTCAAGGGACCACTGGAAACAAAAACTCCACAAGAGAAAGACAGTAGGAAGAAAGGAATTTCCAGGATGACATTATATAGTGGACGTGGAGGATAACCAGACCAGAAAATGATGTCCCAAGAGATAGATATGTTGAAGGTTGTCACCACCAAGATCCCTGCTGGTATTATATCTTCTTTTTACCAGAGGGCTGAATGTTTGGATGAGCCCAGATTCTTATCTGTGCACATTTGCCTTGACCATGTGCTAATGAAGTCCTGATGCTCTTACCTTTATTCCTGCACCTGCTTCATCTTGAGTACTTTTACTTCATCCCTAAATGTATTCTGCTTTGCCTTACACCTGAGGGCTGGAGGTGGGTCCAGGTGATCTTAGGAGAAAACACAAAGCAGCCCACCGCTTCTGACTACTTTCCTGCTGGAGGTCTAGTATTTGGCCCATATTTTAGCTCAGTGTGGTAACCACCTGTGGTTAGCCCTCTGTATCCCAAGACCCATTCTTGCTCATGACTCCTCTAGGAGAGGTTTTAAACTCTTTGGGAAGCTGAAGCTCAACATACCAGAGCCTTGGCTAGGATTATTTTCCTTTGGGAGCTTTCATCTGAAAGAGGCAATATCACATTTTCTTACCTAGCAGGTTATTGTTTGCTATTTGGTTTTTATATTAACCACCTTTCTCACTCATATGTATGCCAACAATTGTTAATAAAACATCTGAGAAAAAATACACAAGAACAAAAATGAGAATATAACCTTAGAATGCTTAAGACAAAGACAAAATGAAAGAATCATGAATCATATTTAAAATATACAGGGACAAAAACTACTATCATCCTTGAAATTTACTTATGTGTCAATTTATTTGCTTATCCTATTTTTTAGTTTAAGCACATGTAAATTTAGCCTTTCAGATTATCTGCATTCCCATGCTCCCAAATAAATCTGTATGACATGAAAAAAAGCAGTTATCATACTAGGTTTTCTTCCTTTGTTTAAGAGACAATCTACCCATCAGTTTAAATGTAATTATTTCTGAATCATGTCACTACAAATAGTGTGTTAGTGTTTAACAATACATTTTTGTTATGTTACTGAATCAATACTACCATTTCTAAAATTAGGCTAATACTAAATAAATAGGAATTTTGATATTCTAAGAATGTTTCTGCTGATTTTATGTATATCTCTGTAATAAAAACTAAGTTCTCTTGTTTAAAACATATTCCTCTTAGAAGAGACAACTTGGAATCTCTCCATGTATTTTATACCTGGGCTAATGTGGCAATCTGTGGCTGGGCTTGAACTGTCATTTGCTGGCTTTCAGCTTCTGTTACAGCTGCATCTCCACTCTGCTGGTTCTCTGCTCCAGATTCCATGGTCATTTAGTTACCTACAATAATATGGAAGAGTGTTACAAGCACTACAGTGCTTTGTGCTTTTGTGGTTTTAAAGGCAATTTTCAAGTTGTAAATAAGTATATGTGGTGGTTAGGTTAGCAGATGCACTCAGAAATCTAGTTAAACTATAATGTAGTTGAATTACTGTCAGACTTGTCCAAATATGCTGAGCTATAAAAGTTCTAGACTTTTCAAAAAAGAAAAAACTTTTTCCTTTGCCATTTCTTCCCAATTACTCCATCTAGTATAGAAGACGGGATTCCTCTCTTCTGTGAATCTTCCCAACTAACAAGGGGAGGAAGGGCAGTGGCAAAATTATAATTTTTTCAAAAATGTATCAATGAGGTAAGGAGGGAGGGTAGAGAGTAGAAGTGAGTTGATGACAGGGTCTATGAGATACTGGCTTCAAGGTACCGCCTATATGGGTATTCCCTCCTATTATAGGGAAGAAACAGAAGAATTATAAGCTACTTCCTCAGGAAATTATTGGTGGTAGGACAAAATAGCCCAAGTTTCAACAGCCCAAGTTATGGGGTATCAAGGTAGAAAGGTGGGATTAATAGACACAGTCAGACCTCAAACACTGAAAAGGTTACTTTGTGTTCTGACTCCTTACCCTATATATAGGTGCAACATTACACATATGTACGCGCACACACACACACACACACAATAAAACACCTTTTACAATTTTAACTGCAAAATTCTGGATAAGTTAATCAAGGCTGATCTTTCTTACTTTTTGGAACCTGCTTTGCTAAGTTTACTATATTTCTTAGATCTGGCACTGGATGACAGCAAAAGTGAAGAGAAATTCCTAGCAGCAGTAGCTGCTACCTTGAGGTTAGGGAAATTGATTATATATAGCAGATATAACTGGGAAAGCAACTGTGTCTAAAGGAGTCACAATAAAAGGGATTACTTCTTATTTGTGTACTACTGTTATTATTCAGTGCCTAGCATATTACCTGTCAAAAATAAATGTAATAGTGAGGACTACCTATGGTAATTCCATAAACAACACAAGAACTCCAATGATTTTCCAGAATGTATTACATTTATTTCATAACTCCGACATCAAAATAGTCACTGATCCTTATGTGATTATTACATGCCATCAGAATGTATCACATGCTAACATTTTGCCATCATTCACAGGATTCTATAAAAAGAAAGTGTTTTTACAAGTGACAGTTAAAAATGAAAATATCTCTGTAAAAATGAATATAAATAATGTAGAGATACAGAAGCCACAAAACAGATGACAAAGGAAAAGATCAGCAGACTTGACTACATAATTATTTAAAACATTAATATGACAAAAGCCACCAAGACAAGTACACAAGGAGAAAATATCTGCTACATAAAATATCTGCTACAAAATCAACACAATAACATCTAGAATACAGAGAAACTACTAATTCAGTACGAAACTCTTATTATTGGCTAGTTCACATAGATATATGTTTCAAGGATGGATTTTTTTTTAATAGCAGAAAACTGGAAACAAGTATCCATCATTAAGGAGGACCATTAAAAAATTAAAGCAATAAAAAATAATGAAGTCTATCTATAATGTAATGACACATAAAGCTTTCCAAGACAGACTGAGTGAAATGGCAAGTTATGAATATACTATAAAGTAGAAGCCCATTTATGTTAAAAACAAGTAAAACAAATTGTTGTAAAGGTGTATGCATGAAAAAGGTATGGGAAGTTACAACTGAATCATAGTAAGTGTGGTAGCTCTGAAGAGAGAAAGATTTGATAGAATGGTATAGGATGATTTTCACCTTTTACTTTTTATATATTTTAGTACTTTACTTTTATTTTTCTTTCTTTCCATAAGCATGGATTCAGGATTACCTGCATGATTAAAGAAATTTTAATACTAGAAATGACGGATAACATTTTGAAACTCTGAACCAAAAGCTTTACTTCAGTCATGATTTTGAGATATCTGCTAAAATTTTTTAAATCTGATACTTTTTATACGAAATTAGTATTTTTGTTTAAGATTCACCTAAACTGTTTACCCTACATTTCCAAAGAGTAAAAATAACTATTTAAAAAAATTATCAAATAACTTTATTACCCTCTGTGATAATTCATTGAATTGTACACTTAAAACCTGTGCTCTTTTAAACTAAAAAATTTAAGAAAGACATCAAAAATAACAGAAAGCAACATCAACAGCAAAATAGTTTATGTATACTAAATACTGTCCATACTTTTGCTCTGGAAGAAAATGGCACATAAAAGCAAAAAACCTAATCTTAGTAACAATAAAATAAGTAAATGAATCCATTTGAGGACAGTACTGGGTCAAGCTAAGTAAGAGCAGAAACCTGCAAACTTTTCTCTATCTTCTCCCTAAGTCATCAATTTAGTGATAATGAGAAGATAAATACAAATTTATCATCATAATACTTCCTTTGTAGAGAGAGGATATGCAACCATTTTTGAAAGACTTTAGTCGAAGCCACATTTTTTTTTTAACCTACGCTGTCATCCATATAGTTTCACTCCACCATTTGATTAAAAGTAATCCAAAGCACAGATCTTTTGTTTTTGTTTGCTTTTCAGTATGTCAGGGCTACTTAATTTTTTTTTGACATATAAGGTATAGGGTATCATTACATCTTTTTGTTTCAAAAAATAAAATATTTATGACTCTATAATAATAAAACAATAAAACCATTAGCTAACATAAGTAATTACAGCTACAAGGATACATTCAAAATAGGAATGTGATTTGCATCCTTCTTCCCTCCCCAACTAGATAATATTCTTTTTACTTATTTTTGACTTTCTTCTAAAAACAAAGTGTGGTATTTCCGATGGTTAGCATCCCCCATGTAAATAAACTGCCAGTGTTTTATTATCATTTCATTCAGGTAGACTACCAATCCTTTTTCAAGGTGGGGGACGGCCTTCTTAATTAGTTTGAGTAGGTATCAACCACTTGGGCAACAGTACAATTACTGTCTTTCATCAGATAATTCAGGCCTTCCTCAAAGTACAGGTGACAATTACTTACAGAAAAACAATTTGTTTTAGGTAAGAAATTCAAACGACTCAACTAAAACAGAAACTATTCTTTTGGTTTTCACCTTGAGGGTACTGAAACAGCAGTCTCCAACTAAACTAGCATTTAACGCGAGCACATTAATTATGACTTTGAAAGCTTTTACTCTTTTTTTGTTTGTATCTTCAGGTGGAGAGAGAAGAGATGCTATGGTATGATGTGTACAGTCTTCAATTTTTCTATTAACCCAGGAGCAGTCTTAGCCAGCAGAGCAGTATTTCAGACACAGGATTAGTTACTAGACCCAATATGTAGGTTTCCAAAATTACTCAAGAAAGGAGATTCCTAATTCATTACACAAATGAATGCTTTCTGAGAGTGCAAAAACAAAGAAAGACTGAATACTACTGTAAAATTTAAAAAAGATCAGGTACATATGAACTCAGAGGGAATGTTGTACAAATATTGGACCTGGAACATTAGAAACAATGAATCTTAGAAATCATGAAAAATCTAGTCTTGACAGTTTTGTCAAGAATTCTTAAGAATTCTTCCAATAATTCTGAATTCTAAAATGTATTTGGGATTGATATTTAAGATTTAGGTATTTTCATGAATTTGTCCCTAAAAATTTACATAATTCTTTGAAAACTATGAACTTAAATTAAAGCAAATTTCAAAATAGTGTCACTCCTAAAAAAAACAAAATTTAAAAAATAAATTCACAAAGACATATGCCATTTTGGGACTTCCCTGGTGGCACAGTGGTTAAGAATCTGCCTGCCAATGCAGGTGACATGGGTTTGAACCCTGGTCCGGGAAGATCCCACATGCTGTGGAGCAGCTAAGCCCATGCGCCACAACTATTGAGCCTGCGCTCTAGAGCGCGCGAGCCACAACTACTGAGCCCGTGTGTCACAACTACTGAAGCCTGTGCACCTAGAGCCCATGCTCTGCAACAAAGAGAAGCCACCGCAATGAGAAGCCCGTGCACCACAACGAAGAGAAGCCCCTGCTCGCTGAAACTAGAGAAAGCATGCACAGCAACGAAGACCCAACAGCAGCCAAAAAAAAAGATACATGCCATTTTGCTACAATGGTCTTCAGAGTTCTAACTCGTAACACGAAAAATAAAAAGGGAGTGATCCTGCAGTATTATGCACCCAATCTTGAGCAAAACAAAGAATGCTGTTCTAAGTAGTTGGGAAAGAGCCTAACATTTGGTGGAAAGCTGGATCTGTCACCAAGTGGTCTTTGGACAAGTTAAGCTTTTTGTGTTCCAGTTTCCTCATCTGAAAACAAGAGAGATGAATTAAAAGATCTCTCCCAATTTTAAGTGCTCTGATCTTAGGAACTGACAACAGAAGATGTATGCACACACACACATAATTATGCAGACCAATTAATAAAATAATACATTATTTCCTTTTAGTACATGGTTCATAGTAAAGAAAACAGACTAAGAATAGGTCACCTAGCCTCTCAATCTTGGGCAAATATAAAAAAATTACTATTCACATATATTACAATATATAAAATTTATCAAACAGTTTAATAGTCCCTTTTCTTAATTTTCAAAGAGGATAAAGCAGCATTTTCTTTCCATCCTAGAAAGCTCAAGGAATTTATCTAAGACTGTATCACTTTTGTACCTTTATAAAGGTACCATTAGCTAACATTTAGATGTTTAAAAGTTTAAAAATATTTAAAAGTTAAAAAGATATTTAAAAGTTTAAAATATAGTTTAGATAAACATCCCAATAAAGTGTCAAATGACTACTTCCATGATATTTAAAAGGAGGGTATGCTGCAATAGTCGAGAGTGCTGGAATGCCAAAGAAACACTAGAGACAAATACAGTATTGATAAATTTGGGGATTTATTTTCTGATAAGAAAAGTGGTATAAGCAAAGGCTTAAATTATAGTAGGCCTTTAGAGAAATGGGTGAGTCAGTGGCTGGTGCCTGATCTTGCATAGAAGCAAGGATAAAAGATAAGGAAAGAATGGTCATTCCAAGCCAGTCAGCAACTACTAGGGCAAAATGAGAATATGAGAATGATGTCTCTTAAAGTAAGTCATTGGGTTTAGAATTTTTATGTTGCAATGTATTTTACTTCTACTTTGTATAGCAATATATCCTGAGGTAATTCACCACAAGTGAATAACTCACTTTTCCAAAACCAACATTATCTTCAATTTTAACAATTTATATTATATACATTATACTTGTATTACAGTATCATATCTGAGCATGTATATGTCAGGAACTGTTCAAGTTACTGGGGATGAAGAAATTTTTAAAGAACTTTGTCATTGTGGAGTTTATATTCTAATGTGTGGAAATAGCAGAGAGAAAGTAAACAAATAAAATGTGTAACAAATCAGAAGGTAAGAAGTGTTGGGTAAAAAATAAAGCTGGGAAGGATATTGGAGGGATTTTCAGTATTATAAAAGCAGACCAGGAAAGCCCTCATTGATAAGGTAGCATTTAAATTCACTTACCCAGCACCTGTACAGAACTATACCAAATCAGGGATAAATTGCTGGCAGCACTAATTCTGTATTTTCTGCCTCTATCAAGTCAAGTCAACTGAAGGTCATCAAAAAAGAAAGCAAAGCCCGTATCATCACTTTTGCTAACAACCATTAAGCAAAAGGAAAGAATGCTGTAAATCTTCACTTTGTTCTTTTTCCTACAATATTTTGACCTTTAAGAAGTGCCCAAGTCCTTATGATCCTAAACATTCTACTTCAGTTTATGAAAAATAAATCCATCTCCCTTACAACTTAGTTTACTTTTTAATCCCTTAAATCTATGACAAATTTAATCCAGTTTAGGATGAGGTAAGTATTCAGAGAAATGAACTGTGAATTTTGACTGTGAAGAAATAGTATATTCATAATTAATAGAACATATGAACGTATGCTGTGGTTTTTAAAATGCAAATGACCTTAATTATAAGTGAGAAGAAAAACTTCCCCTGCACCTAGCAAGTGGGCGACTCCTCCTGAACTCTTTCGTCAATCTGGAAGTCCAGGGATTTAAGGAAATCACATAAGCAGAAGTCTAACTTCTCCAGGGTAATCACAGCAAAAGTCACATTTGGGCACACTATTTTAAAACTGAATGACTAGTATGTTGTCATAGGCAGATATACTACTAAAAACATTTTGCAGAAGTATACCTAAAAACATCTAGGGGTGATGTACAATACTTTCTACAGTTATTTTTTTACCTGTTTTTAGTATTTTCAACTGCTTGAAAGCCTTGCTAGCACATTCTTGCACCTTCAACATGTCTTGATTAATATTCTACAAGTGTTATGATTAATTTACTAAAGAGAGTGGCAAAATGTTCAGCTGCTACATAAAGGACTCTAGCTTTCCAGGACTCAATGACTATGTTGCACTGCCTCTTTTCCTCTACTTTTTTTTCCCCTGTATGTTTTTTGGTTGTTAATCTTGAAATACTTCATTTATCTTTATCTCGTATGTCCTACCTAGCAGAACTGAGATGCATGCAATCAATACTGGAAATTTAATGGTCCAGGTTTCTGATGCTAATAATAGTCTTTTGCTATTAAATACACCATACTTTCACTGAAACCAGCTAGAAAAATAGCATATTCAAATGCTGCATGTGTGCATATACATGTGTGTAGGTACGTATATATGTACACATTCACACTCCCCTCTCAACACACATTATCAACTTCAACTGTAAGAACCTTATTAGATTAGACTGATCACACCCTAGCAAAATAAGGTTATATACATACATTTTTAGGGAAAGAGAACAGCCAATGTGATAAACTAAAATAAACTGGTATCTTTATCAGGCTAAGTAAATTCTGACGTAATTTTCAGAAACAGTTTCCTCTGTGCTCCTACTAAGGTCTTTCTCCCTTAACTGGAATACAAATCCATACTTTAGCCTACAGTCTAGATATTAGAGGAAGGCAAGGTAAGTTGTATATGAAATTAATTCTGTGTGACCTGAATTTGGTGAGATTTAATCATTTATGAGACAAAAATAAAAGCTTGAAAATTTGTATGTTTTAATAAATTCTTTGTATTAATAGTAAATGCCAGTACTCAACTACCACAACCTAAAAAGAAGGCATACAACAATGGGGAATCTTTTCAATGTTATTTAATAAAACTATTTCCCTGATTTGTTTATTGGACTGAACTCAGAGAAACTGCTTTAATTAAGTTCAAGATTTGTATGTTATGATTTATTGCAGTTTTGTGATTACCAGAGCATTTAAATGCTATTTTTAATAAGTTATTTTAAAATGTGTAGCATGCTCTACAAGAAAGATACTGTCCTCAAAGGAAGTACTTAACAGAAGTGAATTAGGAAAGTATTATCTGATTTATAGAAATGTATTGCATGATTTATGATATAGCCATCCTCATATCCTAGTGCGACTAATTCTATAGTATCTTTCAGTAAGAAAGCTTTAGTGATTTCTCAAATTAAAGTTACTATTATTTTTTTAAGTACTGGCAAAACGTATTTGCCTTGTTTTCCTTCAGGTAAGACTACTCATGGCTCTGAAACAAGCCTTCACGTATCTGGTCACCAAGAGACAAACAGTGTTGCTTAGCAAAGCAGCAACTATGACTATGCATTATTTTAGATAATAACATTTTATCCCAACTCTTCCTATTCTCCTTTCTTTGCAAACACAAATCTGATACCATTTTCACACCTTGAGCCTTTCAAAGAAGTGACCCTATATAAATTTCTATATATGAAGTTCTACTAAATAGATTTTTGAAGCTGATTTTTTTTTTAAGGAAAAAGGCATTATGCACCTCCTACATACAGTTACTTTTAGAAAAGCAATTTCCGTGTTGACTAAAGAGTGAAACTGTCTTCAAATTTTAAGTTCTGCTTCATAAACCAGCTCAAGGCGAATACTGTAAGGACCTACAAAAGTTATGCCTTGAAGTTAAAAATTTATAGCCTACTATTCCATTTACTCAATAAAGCCCCAGGGACTATGTGAAAATCACTTACATTGAAATGGAAAATGAATGTCTAATTAGTGTTTTCAAAAATAAGTTTATAAAGTTAACGTTTATTATTTTACCAGTTCTGTTTTTTTTTTTTTTTTTTTGGCGGTACGTGGGCCTCTCACTGTTGTGGCCTCTCCCGTTGCGGAGCACAAGCTCCGGACGCGCAGGCTCAGCGGCCATGGTTCACGGGCCCAGCCGCTCCGCGGCATGTGGGATCCTCCCGGACCGGGGCACGAACCCGTGCCTGCATCGGCAGGCGGACCCTCAACCACTGCGCCACCAGGGAAGCCCCGCCAGTTCTGTTTTGAGCTAAATTTTAAAATGCTACTCTTGGTGAATTATTTACAAATTAGACGTCAAAGAGTGAAGATCCGTTTTCCTGAAGTGAGACAGCACATGTTTCATGGTGGGAGTCAGAAGACAGGAAGTCTGGTTTTAGCTGTGACTTCACAGACGGAGAACTAAAGATGTTAAGAGACTCGTAAGAACTTCACAAGACTGTTTACGGCTATACCACCTAGCCTCGGATACTATACAAAGTGAACAAATATTTGACAGCAAACTGCATGAACTATTAAGCAACATGCTAATCATTTTAATTATGTCTTGCTTACCAGAAAAATCCCAAGCACTCAAAGCGCCAAGGGTATATTGAACTATATCTTAAAAATTAGCCATGGTTAATCTACAAAGTTGAAAAATGACATGCAGGCAAGAGCAAAGACTTTACGTACAGTTTTGATAAAGACTCACTTCAGGTTTAGGTATCTTTATCTCTAATCCTGAAAGAATCAATGCTGAATCAAGTCCAGCATTCCAGGTAAATGTACTTGTTTACCAATCAGGCAGTGATTTCTGGTAATCACTTTAATACAATCTCATGCTATTTTTCATGTTTCAGAGGTGGGAAGTATTAGTAAAGCATCAGAATTAACTAAAACTCAAAGGAGAAAACTTTCTTTTTAAGCTATGAAAAACAAAACTAATTTCCTTGGCTTTTAAAAAATAAATCTGTAATTTCAGTGTTTTAATTGTCTAATAAGCATTTATGTCTGCTTCCTTTAACCTGTGCAAATCTAAAAGGGGATTGGTTTTAATCTTGCCTTTTAAATCTGTGACCCTCCAAGAGGGACTCATTCATTATAAATAAGTTTTCTGTGCACATTACATAATAAGTGTTCTGCCAAAAACTATGAGGACTATAGTTTAAAGCAGACAAGAACCTTTCTCTCAAAGAGCTCACAAGCTAATAGTAAGGGACGAAATATGTATTATATACACATAAAAGAGCTAGGCAAGTATAAACTAATCCCTACCATCAGTTTACCTATAAAGTCCCTCCAAACAAGTATTTAGTTAACAATGACTTTAAACCATAAACTTCTGTTTTGAAATGATAGGAAAACAATGAATTATGGAAAAAAGGAAAGCAAGAGGTGGCTATTTATGGTAATCTTTCTGTTGATGTTGACCTAATTAATAAGATAATGAAATCAATATATTTTTTCAAGACCTTGACTACAATACTTCCTTCAAGTGAACTTTTATAAACCAAAACTTAACTATTGTTGAGGAACAAAAATTTCTAGTAATCATCAATAAAGCTAGAACCTTGGAAACTTTCTCCACAAAGAGATAATGCTGTTAATATTCAGAGTGATGAAGACTATGCTTTACTGTTATTTCTTGCCCAGGGGAAAGGCTCTACCAGTATGTAAATTTAAATTCTCCATAGCTCAGTTTAGTCATCTGCAAAAAATGAAGGAGTTACTACTGCCTGCATGGTAAGTTTGCTAAGTGTGAATTCCCCCCAAAATAGCAGAATTTATGAGTAATATACTACACCCACACAAACGTAATAAATTCTCTCATAACAAATAATAGGCAAAATATAGTATATTGAATTAAAATGTTTCACTCAAAGTTGTTATTTCTTGATTTTTATCTTTGCTTCTTTTGCTCAGTCACTCAACTAAGGGATCTGGACACAGGATAAAAGAGAAGACCAGAGCAGGCGGGGTGTAACTCCAAATATGCATTAGTAGATTTAGTTATTTTTCATTAAATAGTGGTGTTTGCCTGGGCTTTCAGAGATATTTAGAAAATGTCTGTTATAATTAAATAAGAATTTATGATGTCCAAGATATGACACCAAAAAGCAAAAGCAACGAAAGAAAAAAACAGAACTGGAAATTGTGAAAATTAAAAACTTTCGTGCCAAGAAAGTGAAGACAATCCACAGAATGAAAGAAAATTTTATAAATCATATATCTGGTAAGAAGCTTGTATCTAGAATAAAGAACTATTACAACTCAATAAGACAAATAACCCAATTTAAAAATGAGCAAAGGATCTGAACAGACACTTCTTCCAAGATACATAAATGGCCAATAAGTACACAAAAAGATGCCAGACAGCATTAGTCATTAGGCAAATGCAAATCTAAACCACAATGAGATACTACTTCACACCCACTAAATGGCTACAATGAAAAATAAAAACAAGTGTTGGTGAGGATACAGCGAAATCAGAACCCTTATATATTGCTGGTGAGAATGTAAAAAGATACAACCATAGGTCTGGCAAACAGTCTGGCAGTTCCTCAAATAGTTAAACATAGTTACTATATAATCCAGCAATTCCACTCCTAGGTATAAACCTAAGAGAAATGAAAACATGTGCAATAAATGAATGTTCTTGGCAGCATTATTCACAATAGCCCAAAAGTCCAAATATCCATGAATTCATGAATAAAATACTGCATATCCATAAAATGGAGTATTATTTAGCAATAAAAAGGAATGAAGTCCTGACAGATTCAACATGGATGAACCCTGAAAGTATTATGACGCTAAATAAAAGAAGCTCATCA
Source organism: Mesoplodon densirostris (assembly GCF_025265405.1). NCBI lineage: Eukaryota > Metazoa > Chordata > Mammalia > Artiodactyla > Ziphiidae > Mesoplodon > Mesoplodon densirostris. The sequence continues at coordinate 29,563,865 of NC_082668.1, forward strand.
CAATAGAGTCCACTGATATGCAATGTTCAGAATAGGCAAATCTAGAGACAGAAAGTGCATTAGTAGTTGCCTAGGGCTCGGGGTATGGAGAGATTGAGGCGTCATGGTTAAGGGATGTAGAGTTTCTTTTTTGGGTAACAAAAATCCAATTTTTTTTTTTTTTTTTTTTTTTTTTTTTTTTTTTTGCTGTACGCAGGCCTCTCACTGTTGTGGCCTCTCCCGTTGCGGAGCACAGGCTCCGGACACGCAGGCTCAGCGGCCATGGCTCACGGGCCCAGCCGCTCCGCGGCATGTGGGATCTTCCCGGACCGGGGCACGAATCCGTGCCCCCTAGCATCGGCAGGCGGACTCTCAACCACTGCGCCACCAGGGAAGCCCATGATGTCCAATTTTTAAACTGCAATATAATCTATCATGAAGGAGAAAGGATTAAGAGTCAGGATATCTACATTTTAGCCCCAAATATCACACCATTCCTCTGTTTATGTCGTTCCTCCTCTTACATGAATAACTTAAAGCTTCCTGCCTCACACTCAGGGTTTCTCGTAGTGTGGATTTATAGTTAATGTGACACTTTCTCCACCTCACCAGCCTGTGAACGTATCAAGTTCTCTCTACTCCCATGTCCTCATTTTTGCTGTCCATGCCACTGCTTCAATATACTCTCCTTTACTTCTACCTTCCAAGTTCTTCCATATGCAATTCGAATACTATCTTTCTCACAAAACATTTCCTCACTGAACGCCTTCTCTTCTAAACTCAATAGTCCTTCAAGACAGTGAAAACTGATACTCTGCCACATATAAATCATTCTTTCTTATACTTTTGTCACCTCCACTATACTGTGAGTTCCATGAGGGCAGTAAAGCCACATACTCAGGCTTTACTGTTTATAGCAACTAGAACAATACTTCATTTAATATCTATAAAAATACCTAAATGAATAAATTTTCTTGTGATTATTCCACCAACTATAAAAAGCTAATGGTCAATAAACATTCACTGAATAAATTACTAGATTGATAAATGGCAGGAAGTAAAACCGTAACAGCAAACAATAAAGCTGCTACTGACACTTTTAAGGAAATGATACCCCTTTAAGAGTACAGAGTTCAGAACAAGCAATAATTTTCACTTCAGTGAGGAAAAACAAGGTATTTCTGAGCCTCCTACTGCTAATCGCTTACACAAATAGGGATAACAACTCTCAAAATTGTTATTCAGCTTTGTTTAGATAATAAACACTTTTAGTTACATCTATGCTGTCATAAAATTATAACCAGAAACTCACATGCAGATAACCAGCTCATTAGGAAAAGAGTTAAAATTGAAGAAAGAAATCTTAGTTTCCAAGAAGACTCACTAATCTTTGGGAAAGACATTTTCTATAACCATTGGTATAAACAAACTCTCAGACCCACCCTCTACTCTGACACCAAGGTCATTACTTAGTTATTTTAACTTCTCACTTAATTCTCTCTTCTCCAACTAAATGTCAGTCTTTACTTCTCTCCTTTAGAAAAAACTTACCATCGATCCCTCAGACCTCTTACTCTCCAAACCTTGACTGTTGATAGACTATTCAGAGTCTAGATTAATCCAGCCAGGAAGAATTTGTTCAAACAGCCCATCTCATTTATGGTAAACTTTTATTACTTTACCTCAACCCTGAGAAAAAGCAACTCAGGCATTTAAAAGTTTAACAAGGGGTACTATTGTTAAGTTGAGATTCATGTAACTAGCCTTAAGAATTGATTAAATACATAAAGGTAATTTTTCATCACTGGATATGTAAAATACTGTCTTCTACTTATCTGCTGGAATTAACACCAAAGTATGAATGATAAATCTTCTCCTCCCCCCCTTCTTATTGGTAACCTAGGAGACAGGTGAACAAAACTAGGTAAAATAACAAAACATATCTTTACAGGGACAGGACTGGCAGAACTAAGAAAAGAGAAGAATGCAAAACAAAATAAAATAAAACAAACAGGACGCAAGACAAGACTTTGTATATACTAAGGAAAGAGGGGCATGCTGGGTGAGAAGAGAAACAAATGGCTATTCTTATCTGTGTTTCAAATGTCTCAAAAACCTACATTTACAGATTTGATAGTACAGAATAAATTTAAAACCATACTTTCTTCTTACAACTCCAGACTAACTTCTTACAACCAGACTAACCACATATAATGACTGAGTTAGCATATGTATTAAATTGGCAGAGGAAAACAAGCAGCCATTGTTCTAGTTCATGGTCTTTACCTCTACCCCAAAAGGCAATTCACTGATAAATGACAGTGTGAGAAATTCCCTGGTAGCCTCCAGATATGTTCCAGAAGAAAACTTTTCTGCCTTTACAGATTTCAATTATCCACTCCCCCTGCCCCCAACCAAATCTAGAAAGATAAGTGCTTTGTAAACATTTTAGTCACTGAGTGGGTAAAAATAGCATGTATTAGTATTTTATATAAAAATACTAGTAAATCCTCAATAGTAAGACAATATTCTTTTATTAAAAGCTTTAACATATGTAACTGTCAACCTAAGCGTACAAAGAATGAGATATATCGTAACAGCTTCATTTAATGATTTTTTGAAAGATAAGGGACTTTTTTGTGTCCCTGCTGCTACAGTATTAGTTATCATTTTCTAAGCTTAATCAACTTACAGCATGTGTATTTTAAAGATAAATACACTAACAGCATGTATATTTAAAATGAACTATAGTTAAATTCTGCTTAGAAGGTCCAAAAAAAGAAATAGAGGTAATGAAACTTGTTTTGTGTCTAGCTGAAATGAGTATTACTTGGGTCAACTGGTTGACCAAGGACCTTCACAGTAAAAAAAAAGAAAAAAAAAAATTTATCTCAGCAGTAAAGTCTCAGTAGACAATCATATAGAAGAAACTCACCATTTATTTAGATATCAAATATAAAACTCACTGATAATGACACTAAGAAATATTAGAAAATCATCAAAAAATAAGTTAATGAGTATATAAAAAATTAACTCATGGAGAAAGTTAGTACACTAATCAGGATTACTGGGTAATAATATTCCGTGAGAATAGTCTGTTTAAAAAAAGGTCTGGGGGTGGGATAGGGAGGGTGGGAGGAAGGGAGACTCAAGAGGGAAGGGATATGGGAACAGATGTATAACTGATTCACTTTGTTATAAAGCAGAAACTAACACACCATTGTAAAGCAATTATACTCCAATAAAGTTGTAAAAAAAAAAAAAGGTCTGGACTACATGAGATGTTCTTTCTCATTCAGAGAGAAAACTATAGCCTTTTTTTGGTTGAAATAACAGAAGGAAGTAGTTTGTTCAGGGCTGTAAGAACCACAACAAAATAGTTAAATTCAGATTAAATTCACTTTGAGACTTAAATCTTCTACAGCTTGCTTTCCTCTTCATGTACATCTCGATCATTTTAATAAAACTTAAAAAAAAATCCTGAAACTAAAAAGGTAATTAAGGCAATTCAAATAATTTCCTATCACAAACTGGCATCTCTCATTCAAACGAAATCTTTCATTTAAAGAAATAAAGGCATAATGACAGCATTCCTTACTTTAAAAGGTCACAAAAGAGCTAAAAATAAAATCAGCTCACCAACCGGTTAACAAACACAGGTATATCCAGATGATAAGGTGCCTCATAATTAAAAGAATGAAACTCTTTATGTCCTGACACAAACCAACTGCTAAACCATGTTAAGTGAAAACAGCAAGATATAGGAGTGTACATAGTATACTACCATTTGTACGAAAGGGATGTGTGGGGAGGAGAGTACATACATATTTGCTTGTGTATGGACAGAATACCTCTGAAAGGACACACAAGAAATTGGTGACACTTGGGTGACTGGAGGGTGGGGGCAAAACACATGACTCCCTGCTGTATTACATCCTATGTGTTTTGAATTACGGACTATCTGAATGAATTACTTATTAAAAAAATAAAATTGGAAATACAAAATATAATCTTCCTTTCTTCCATCTTCAGGTGTGATCTCTCTTTCCTTTGACTGCTTTCTGATGACATATACTCTGCATTATTAGTCATCATGTCCCCAAAAGTTCCTTGAGGGCAGAGATATGACAATGTAATTCATCTTTGGATTCGCTGCAGCTTCTGGCCCAGTGTATTGAAACACAGTAACAATAATGATGAATAATTAAAAACATAATAGGAAACACTTGTTGAGCACTTGTGACATGCCTCATGTTTAATATGCATTAACTTATTTAATTCCCACATTTGTATGAGCTAGATATTGTACACTTATGACCAAGGAAATTGAGGTATGGAGAAGAAACCTGCCCAAGGTTCCAAGCTAGGAAGTTAAAATAAACCTTAAAAATAAATAGCTGTCATTAATTGAATCCTTAAGGAAGTACTGTATAATTATCTCACAATGCTATAAAGTAGCTGGTATTATTCTAATTTTATCAGATAAGGAAGCTAAGGCTGAGAAAGATCAAGAAACTTCTTGTAGGTCACAAAATTCCTTGAGGGTAGGCACATGATAGTAGTGGCAACGGGAGGATTCAAACTGGCATGTGATTCCCAAACCCCATGCTCTTTCCGTTAACTACATTCTGTGTCACAGTAAATGCTAAATATTTGAAGTACCACAAATTGTGTCTCAAGTGATAATGTAGAGATGAGTTCATACATGAGTAAGAAAAAAAACAATCTTTTCATTTTTTCCATTCCCTATATCGTTAAATTCAGATTTGAGCTCTAACTATTCAATAAAGAAGCCATCACTGGAGGTGACATTGTAACATGAAGAAAGATATGTTTACAAGATTATGTCACAGGCTGGCTATAAACAAGTCTACATAACCATTCCTGATAAGACACTGAAATGAAGTTATAAATTTCAGTGATACATTGTAAGCATTAGGTTACAAGTAAATAATTTTTTTCTACTGTGTAAAAAAAGGAAAAAGATTTTTTAAATGAGGTGAAGTGGGAGATATATACTTGGTTTTACTGTAACCATATTATACCCCCCAAAACAAAACCCCATGTCTTAGAATGAAAAACAAAATAAAGCTACTTCTCTATGAAGAAACACAAAGTCTATTAATGAGATCTAATCATGAAAATGAATTTCAGAAAGCAGAAAAAGGAAGGTGCCATTTTATGAATCAGGTTTCTAAGTTTCCTTCGGCTCTTATGTGGGAAAAAAAAATCATTCGAAAGGAGTAACAGTAAAGTCTTAAATTCCATAAGAAGTGTCCTTTTAATATTTTTCAATCAATTTGTGTCAAAAGACTCATTGGCTTTCTGAATACATGTCCATTAAAAAAAAGGTTCAAGCAGATTTAACTGTAATTTTTGCTGATCCCTGGGAGGGAGCAGAAGTATAATTTAGTAACAAGCTCTAAATGAATATTCAAATATTAATGAATACAAAAGTTTAAAAAGTTCCACCTGAGGTTACTAAAATAATTAGATTATGAATTTATAAATAAAAAAATTTAAAAAATCTTTTGGATAAGACCGAAGAAAAAAACTATCAGAAAACTTTTTTTTTTCTAATTCAACAAAGGAAGAGTCATTGTCATATATTCTGTAAGGCAAAAAAATTCTACTCAACTTATGCTGGTTTGCAGAAAATCCTTAAGGAAAACCAGTAATCTATAGCATCATCAAGACCATAATTTCGTAAGTGTCTGGAAATAAAATCATCTTCCCAATTCTTATAGAAAAACTCTTTATTACATCTTCTTAATTAGGTTTCTTGGCAATGTTGCTAAGGTGTTTTCTTAAAGACTTGCAATACAGCAAAGTAGGTTTTGGAAAAGTGACTTGCAAACAGAAAATCAGAAGACAGTGCTTTTACTAACAATGTTTATTCCTAACAAGAAACCTTGTATCAATCACAATTCTATCACACCCTGAGACAGGTAAGTATTTTAAAAACAAATAACCTGTTCATCTTTTGCATCACTTAAAATAACCATTTTGGCTTTATTTTTAAATCAGGAAATGAGTGTAAAAGATTTCAATAGCTGGCAACCAAAAGTATCTTTTATACTAACTAAACCTTTAGAAGGCAAAACTGTTGCAAGCTAAGGCTAGTATGAAATTCTAACTTCTGAAGAAGGCAAGACAAACTTAAATAGGTCATATCCCAGGTCCTTTAAAAATTGTCTTTTAATTTTTGATGTGTCAATGACTTTTCTGCTGTCCCTCTTCCCCAACAGGGAAAGAAAAAATAAACCTTGCGGCTTAAATTATTGTCGCTCTGGGGCTGGGGTTACCTACCGCATGCTAGACTAATAATGGATACTTTTAAATGCCTATTTTTAGAATTAGTATTAACCAATCTCTTGTTTACGTTTAGACAAAGATGTGCGAAACATGGTAGGGGGGTGCGTGGGAGATCCAGAAGACCCACCACCACGGCTGCCCGCCCCCCCCCAAAAGGTGATGTAAAACAAAAGTACATCGGCTAACATTCGTTTCAACAAAGTGTTTCAGAATCTCTCAAGTGATTATTCCCTTATTGAAAAGGGTTAAAACCGAAACTGTTTTCAAACATCAGCTTCCCTTTTACAAGATCCCAACAGTTTTTAAAAAGTTACTACAATATGTTTTTCTTAGCACCCCTTCCTCCCCGAAAGAATGCATTTCCATGACTACTGATTAAAAAAAAGAGGGTGAGGGAAAGAGTCAAAAATTATTTTAAAAAGCGCGAGTTCTCATTCCTTCATGTAAGCAGAAAAACACAGAAAACATCTTTCCAATGGGGTGGGAGCAGGGGGAAAGGGCGTGAATAAAATACAGTACGAAAGGAAACCTTGGGTTTCGAACTTTATTGCACAAAGAGAGAGTGGAGAGGAGAGTAGGTCAGCCGGAGCAGCGCTTCCCCTCGAGAAGCGGGCATGCAGACACGGAGGCTACCGGGAAGGCAGGCACCTTCACCTCCTCTGCCCTCAACTGTCGCCTTCTTCCTCCTCCACCCCCCGCGGGCACCCCGGCGGCGCTGCCCGGGCGGACGGCGGGCCGGGTCGGGGGCGAGGCGGGCGGCGGGGGCCGGGCGGGCGGCAGCGCCCGGCCGGGCCAGGCCGGCGGGCGGCCTCTCCCGGGGCGGCTTCGGGCTCTGGGCTCCCGGCTCCGCGCCGGGCCCGGCCCGGCCCGGCGGCGGTGGCGGCGGGAACGCGGGCGCCAGCTCGCCGCGGCCGGCCGCCCGCACACACCCCCGGCCGCCGGCTCCCACCCCGCCCGCCGCCCCCCGCCATGAGCGCCGCCGCTGGCTGCAGGCAGAGTCGCTGCCGCCCCGGCCGCCGCTGGCTCCAGTCCGCCGCCATTATTCTTTGTTCGCTGCGAGCGGCGGCGATGGTGTGGGGCTCGGGCGGAGGCTCCATCTTTACCACGGCCCCTCCTGCGAGGGGAAGGCCCCGAGCGCTGGTGTCCGGCGCCTCCCCGTCCCCCCTCCGTCCCCCCGGCTCTCTCCGGCTCCTGCCTCCTCCTCCTGCTCCTCTTACCGGTGGTACAAGCTCCTCCGTCACTGCTTTCGTTCGCGGCCCGGATCTCGCTGGAGTTTTATTCTCTCCCCCACGTAACACACCGCGTCAAACTACACCTCCGCCGCGTCACTCACCAACACTCCGCTTCTCCCAGCCGCCCGGGCCACAGGCAGCAGCAGCCGCCGCCGACTGAGGACTCGCAGCCAGGGAGCCAGCCAGCGCCGCCCAGTGCCGAGTGCGCAGCGGCCGCGCACGGAAACAGCCGAGCTCGGCCCGGAGGAGCTCGAGCGGCCCCGCCCTCAGCGCTGGAGGCGGAACTTGCCGAAGACCTTCGAGTTCCTTCGGGCACGGCGGAGGGTTTCCGCGGGGAGAGGGAAGGCGGAGGTGGTCTGGGGCCAGGGGTGGGGAGGAATGATCTAAGTTCCCCCCTCCCCCTCCCCCCCCGCCCCCGCCCCGCCGCTTATCGACGGATAAAACCGGCGGCGGAAATTTGCAGGAAGAGTTAGGGTTTGTGTGTGGCGGGTGGGGAATTCCCGAGGGGTGTCGACTGCTCGATGGAAACCCCCGCGCTGGCTGCCCTTGCGGCGGTAAGCGGCGGGCTCTAGGGCGGCTGCGGTGTGCCGGGTCTGGGTCCCCGAGCGCCGCCAGCCCCGGGAAGTTTCAAACGCTGCCGGGACGGGGGAGACGCGCCACTGGGTCGGGGCCGCGGCTGAGTGCGAGAGTCCTGCGAGCCGGGGAGGAAGGCCTGCAGCGGCTCTGCGGTCGCCCCCGAGGCCTGGGGCCTGGACTGGACGGTAGGCCGCGGCGCTGCGCCGGCGTGGCCCGGGGGCGTCGTTGGCCCCGGTGGGGAGTGTTTTCCGCCCCTCTGGGCGGGCCGGGCGGCTCTGCTTCGAGAATCCGTTGAGAAACCTGGCGCCCGCCGGCGGGGCCGCTCTGTTTCGGGGGACGGAGGCTCTGGGACTCCGGTCACCTTGTCGGGGTTCAGTCCAACAGCGAGGACGGCCAGGCCTGGGGGGCACATCTTCGGCCTCCGAGCCGTGACCTGCCCTGACCGAGGTTGCTCTTCTACACTTTCGAAATGTCTTACCTTCCTCCTCCACCTGCCCGCCTTTTTTTTTTTTTTGCACCATCCTGTGTCGGTTTCTTTTCACAGCCCGTTTTCTGTCGCACAGGGTTGCAGCCGCTGCACCCTTTTCTTCACCACCCACTCCCCCTCTGAACCCGCAGTGTGACTTCCGTTGCCTCGAAGCTACTGAAACTGCCCTTTCAGAGGTCACCCGAGACACGATACCGAGTTTACCATTACCCTTTTTATTGAACTCGACAGTCCTCTCCCGGGCTTTCATGTCTATTGTAATTCACTTTCACTCCCTTAAAGCAAACACGTTTTAGGAAGCCGAGAGGGTCCAAGTCAGAGCTCCGTGCCTTATTGACTTACTGTTGAAAAAGAAAGAGTTCCCTAGCCTGGTCCTGTAGATCCCCTCGTCCTTTCTCTTTGGGCTGAAGAATATCCCCCTTTCCTTCCGTCATTTTCAACTTTCCTCCTCTACCGGCGTTTCTGTCCTGTATTTGAACATCCTTAAGTCTCTCATTTTTTGGAAAACATTTTTCTCTTTAAATCCCTCTCCAACCGTGATTGTCTCTTACCCCGTGGACGTTCATGTCCCAGTCCTCAGCCCTCTCCAGTCTAGCTTCTGTTCTTACCACACACCTGAAGCAGCTCTGAATTGTCACAGACAAGCTTCAGGCCTCATTTACAAGACCTCGTTCTGGCATTTTACACCATTGCCCACAGCCTCATCCAAATATTCTCTGCGCTCTGCTCTTGTTTTCCTTTTACCTCTCTGGTTGTTTTTTAACAACCAGCTTCTCCTCTTTTAGCCAACTGTTAAATATTGGAATCCTGTTGAGCTTCATCCTCTTCTCGAGTCCCACCATGTGCATTTTCCTAGGTGGTCTCATCCTCTTCCGGTAGCTTCAAATACCCTCTGCCAAAGACTGTCCAGCTCAAAACTCAAGCCTAGATCTTGCTCTTGAACTCTAGATTCATATTTCTAACTGCCTGTGCTACACTTTCATCTGGATGACTTGATGTCAAACTCAACCTCTTCCCTCCAAAAGCCTCTTCCCATAGACCTCGGATCAGTAAAGTACATCTACTCAGTTCAGAAACCTAAGACACCTCCGACACACATCAGAATCACCTAGACCTGCCTTAAAAAAATAGGATTTGTGGCTTCTCATCCCACTCTAGTCTAAGCTACCTTCATCTCTTGCTTGAAGTTCTGCACTAACTACCATCAAGGTCCTACAAAACTCCTGGCTCATTCCAATCCATTTGCCATACTGCAGCCAGAGCAAATTTTACCAAATACAAATCTGATGAAGTCACTACCCTGCTTGAATTCCTTCAGTCCTTCCCTTTGCTTACTGAACACAATCTAAGTCTTTGTCATTAAGGCCAGGCCCTCCATTATCTGGGCTGTCTTCTTCCCAGCCTCCCCAGCAGTCCCTCTAGCTCTCTGCCCTCTAGCCATGTTAGTCTTTTTATTTTTTCCAGGCTCTTTTCTCTTGTTCCCTACTGTAAACTCTCACCTCAAGGAATTTATACATGCTATTCCCTTCCCCTGAAATTCTTTTCTGTTACCCAATCGTACTCGTAATTATTTGTTTAATGTCCATGTAAGGTCTGTGCAGGTAGGGACCATGTCTGTCTTGTTCACCACCAGAATTTCTCTCCTCCCATCCCCAGCACAATGTCTAGAATGTAGTGGTGCTCAGCAAATATTGAACAAATAATGAATGTCTCTATGGTCCTGGGAAAAAATCCTTAATAGTTTGGGGTTCAAATCCTGGTTCAGCCACTTACTAGCTGTGTGACTTTGGGCATAGTTTTCATTCTTGCGCCTCAGTTTTCCCATCTGTGAAATGAGAAGATGATAATAGCACCTACATCGTAGTGTTACTGTGGTAATTAAATGAGATCATTCATGGAAAGTGTACTTGGCACAATGACATGTAATAAGTGTCAATTTAAATGTTGCCTATTACTAGCTTTATTTGTATATCTCACCCTTGTGTCAAATACATTTGCAAAATTGAGCTTATCATCTTCCTGTTCTTCTTACTCTGGCCCTATACATGATATCAAAATATTAGAATTATTTGCTCATAACCAATACTTCTCACTCACCAAATACGGTAATTTTTTATTTAAAAATTTCCTTGTATTCTTCCTTTCTGTTCACACCGATCTTCATTTAGGGCCTACCTCTTCATGCCTTAGTTACTCTGCTGACTTCCTAGGTGCTTCCTAGGTGCTAGTGGGACTGCAGGCCCACTTCTCCTATTCACTTGTGCCCTTTGAGACCAGTGGGCCTCACACAGTTATTAAATCATACTTTCTCCTTGACTTATGCTCTCCTGGCCTCTGTTTTCACCTAATTTTGTTCATTCACTCATTCAATCATCCAGTCATTCAAGTGCAAGTTATTTTACTAAACACTTTGGATATACTTCAGATTTGAAATGTAGTCTCCCAATTTCATGTATTTGCTCTGGCATCTCCATAAACCATAGAAATGAACTAGAAATGTCAAACTTTAGCATCCGTTTTTATCTCTGGGACTTGAAAGCTACTCCCATTTTTGACTCAATTTTTCAATTGGACATCAGGGTCAATATTGGGGAGATGAAAGTAGGGAAGAACACATGGATGTAAGTTGACATAGTATAAGATAGATAAGATGGCAAAGGGGGAAGGTCTCAAGAGATGATTATAAAAGGCTTCAAGGAGAAAGTGGTATCTGAGAGCTTTTTTCTAACCACGGCTTCCTTTTCCTGTTATTTTTCTCTCTTGCTTCTGCTGTTGAACCTAATTTTCACCCTCACTGTGAACTCAAGTTCCATGAACACTGCCTATTCTAGTTCATCACCTCTCAGGACTTAATTTGTTTTTCTCCCTAACCCCAAGGCCATGGTGACCTATTTTGTTTATTCTAAAAATACCTGTTGAGCACCTACTTTGTGCTATGTACTACAAAACTGGGGCTATCGCAGTAAATAAAACATTGTTTCTGCTCTCAAAGGTACTAGCATAAAATCTTCAACTTCTCCTCTTTCTCACATTTCTCTTTTTTGTTCACTCCTTTGTGCCCTCATCTAGCATCATGGTTGTAAATACAATGCCTATGCTGACAACTCTCAAAATTATATCTTCCCAAATCACTCTCCCAAACTTTAGACTCATTTAAACAACTGCCTACTCACACCTCCACTTGGATGTTGTCTTAGCCTTGGTTCTCCCAGAAGCAGAATCTGAGGCAAAGTCTTCTGTGCTCTTATCTTACTAGGGAGTACAATCTTGGGGAAGTGAGGGTAGGGAAAATTAGTGAGTCAGGACAGGAGGTTAAGATTCAGTCAGAGGATGCTAACACTGCCCTCCTCTGCAACATACACATACTTCCGTTTCATGTGGGCACAAAACAGACCCTTGTGTGAAACGTGTGGCCTGAGCATGAGGCAAAGCAGTATTGGGTGGTTACTGCCTGAGGTTGGTTGGCCATGGCAATGAAGACAAAATAAGTGGTAGAAGGCCCTACAGCCAAGGAGGCCAAGAGGACCCTAGGTGATACAGAGGTGTCTAATAGACATCTCGGACTCAATATGTCCAAAACTGAACTGTTTTCCCCCCTCACATCTGCACCTGCAGTCTTTCCCATCTTAATTGCTGAGGTTAGAAATCTTGGAATGATTCTTAATGCCTTCCTTTCTCTCACATCCCACATCTATTCCTTTAGGAAATCTTATTGGCTGTACCTTCAAAATATATCCAAAAAACTGACTACTTACCACCTCCACTGCAAGTGAGCTGGATGTATAATACTTTCATCTCTTACCTAGATTACTGCAATTGCTTCTTAAGAACTTCCCCTACTTCTTCCGTTGCCGTACACCACCACTCTTCTGCCTTAGCACCTGGGGGCTGTTTCAGTGCTTAAAATGCTCTTTTTCCAAATATCAAGAGAGCTAGCTCCCTCACCTCCTTCAGGTCTTGGCTGAAATGTCACTTTCTCACTGAGGCCTTGACAATAGTATTTACAATTACAATTTGACACCCACCTCAATCACCCCTATTTTTTCTTATGGCACTTATTACCTTCAAATATACTGTCTGTTTTACTACTTTTTTTTTAAATAAATTAATTTATTTTTTGGCTACGATGGGTCTTCGTTGCTGCACGCGGGCTTTCTCTAGTTGCAGTGAGTGGGGGGCTACACTTCGTTGTGGTGCGCGGGCTTCTGATTGCAGTGGCTTCTCTTGTTGCGGAGCACGGGCTCTAGGTGCGTAGGCTTCAGTAGTTGTGTCACGTGGGCTCAGTAGTTGTGGCTCACAGGCTTAGTTGCTCTGCGGCATGTGGGATCTTCCTGGACCAGGCCTCGAACCCGTGTCCCCTGCATTGGCAGGCGGATTCTTAACCACTGAGCCACCAGGGAAGCCCTGTTTTACTACTATTTATGTTTATTGTTGACTGGCTCCCTTGCTAAAATACACGTTCTAAAAAGCATTATCTTTGTTTTGTTCACTGATGGATCTCAAACACTTGGAACCATGCCCTGACATATAATAGGTGCTCAATATATGTTTGTTGAATGAATTCCCAACTTGCCTGTGTTCAGGTGGTTCATACTGTTCAGATTTATTTTCTTGGTTGCTTTTGTAATAAGCAGGAATATAATAGTTTTCCTTCTTATTTGGTAAGATTTCCTATAATCTCGATGTAACAGTTGTCAATAAGAATTCCTGGAAACAGTTGAAATCCCAAACACCCCTCGATCTATAACAGCAAAAAAAAAAAAAAAAAAAAAAAAAGAATGACCCAAATGTCCCCATACTAAACAGTTAACTATTTAATTCAACTTTTGTCCCTTATATGTACTCATACCTCTTTTAACATTACATGGGAACTATTCATTTGTTTGTCTGCATCCTTTATTGAACCATGAGCTCCCTAAAGGCAAAGTTGTGTTTTGTTGAACTTGCATCCCTAGTAACTGACATGTAATAGGTGCTCAGTAATGTTTCTTGAATGAAAGAAAGAATGAATGGTTAGAGTTTTTCCAGCACTGGTCAAGGGAGCAGTACCCTGCCCAGGTGATTCAAACATCTGATCTACTTAGCAGTTCTTCCCCTGTAGTGTAGATGGATGCTTGAGAGTCTTCATAATTGCAAAGAGCGCAAGGTGGGGCTGTTGTCAGCACGGATGAAATAATCCTGTGACTTTAATTGTACTTTGCAGATAGTTTTCCAACAGAGAGGAGAAAGCTCTGATCTGTTACATCTATTTCTGTTCTGTTTACCAGTTATAGTTCCCTATGTAAATTAATATGTTGCTTCTTAAAATTAATCTTCAACACAGCAACAACAAAACTCTCCATTTCTACTTTCTCCTCTAGCTACTGTCCCTTTTTTTTTTTTTTTTTTTTGCTCTCTTTACAGTAAGTATCTCTGGAAGAGTTATATATTTACTGTCCCAATTCCTTTTCCCTCATTTTCTGTTAAATCCACTCCAGCTAGCTCTTGCCCTCAGCATTCCTCCAAAACTGCTCTCCACATTTCTTAATCCAATGGCCTGTTCTCAGTGGTCTCACTTAGCAGCACTTGACGCAGTTGATCACAACCTCCTCCCCGTAACACTTTCTTCACTTGTTACACCTGTTTCTTCAGTGTTACAGGGCACTTCACTCTCCTGATTTTCATCATGCACTCCTGGTCATTGTTCTCCATCTCCTTTGCTCACTGACCTCTCAATATTGGAGTGTCCCAGGTCTCTGTCCTTGGACCTCTTCTGTTACTATACTCTCTGTCCCTCAGTGTCTCGTTCATTCTGACGGCATTGGATATGATAAATATGCTCACAACTCCCTAGTCTCAGATTCAGCCTTGTATATCCAAGAAACTCCGCATCTCTACTTGGGTATTTAATAGACCTCTCCATTTTATTAAACCCAAAACCAAACTCCTGATCTCTGCTCCCCTCAAAAACCTTCTCTGCCTACAACCTTCTCTATCTCAGTTAATGGCACCTCCATCATTCCCATTGCTGAGGGCGACTCAGCATCTCTTTTACACCCCACATCCAATCTATCATCAAATCCTGTTGTTATCTCTTCAAAATATGTGACCGCTCGTCCCATCTCCACTGATACCACCTTGGTCCAAGCCGCTGTTACCTTTGATTAGGATTCTATGTCAGCCACCCTTAACCTTCATTCTTTTCTCAGCCCAGCAGCCGGAGTGATCCTTTTAAACTTTAAAGCTGACCACACCATGATTCTGTTCAAAACTATCCAGTAGCTCCCCATCTCACTCAGAAAAAGCTGTGATTCTTACAGTTAGGCCTACAAGACCCCATTTCCTCTCTGATTTTACTTTCTGCTCTTCCTCCCCTACCTTTCTCTGCTCAGAGGCCTGTTGACCATCTTGCTGTTCCTCAAACACTTTGGACCCACTCCCCTCAGGAACTTTGCATTTGCTGTTCTCTCTGCTCGGGATGCTCTTTCCAGGCGTTTCCATGTCCTCCTCATCTCCTCAGGTCTTTGCTCAAACGTCCCCATTTCTGTGAGGCCTTCCCTTACTACCCTGATGAACACTGTTCACCCTACACCCCACCTCTCTCTTTGATCTTTTGCTCTCTCTATCTCCTTTTGCTACTTAATTTTTCTCCATAGCACCTGTCACTTTCTGGTATGTTATATACTTAGCTCATTTATTGTGTTTGCAGGTACTTTTGTCTCTTTTTTCACTGCTATATTCTTAACACCTAGAACAGTGTCTTGTACATAGCTGGCACTCAAATGTTTGTTGCGTGAATGAAGTTGAAATTCTGGACTTAATCTCCCGGCATTGGTTTGTGTAAACAGGTCTCTCTCAGTTTGATCATCTCTGTATGCATCTATAAATATTGTTTGTGCATTGCAGCCTGAATCATGGTGGGTCCACCAGAGTATTGCCTTCTTGTGGGGCCTGATTTCATCATGGCCACGCTCTCTGCCATCTCTGTCTCAGTTCCATAGGACTTGAAAGAGATGAAGACCTCTTTGAAGCTTTCTGATCTTCCCATGTCTCAGAGTCAGAACTGATGGGGAAGATTCTGGTTGCTTCTTATTTCTATTCTGAGGACCAGGTGGTTAGCTACTAGTACTGCTGCATTCTTGTCTTCCTTGTGACTGAAAGCAGTGCCATGTAAACAAAGTCAGATGGCCTCTTATCCTCCTGGAAATGTACAAAAGGCCAGTGGTTGGCAAATAAAACTGGTAGCAGCAACAAGTGAAGATTTATTGAGTTCTTACTTTGTGCCGGGCACTGTTTTAAACACTTTTGATTTATTAACTAACTTAATCCCCATAATAACTCAATGAGGAAAATATTAATATTAGGAACATTTTATAGATGAGTAAGCTGAAGCATGGAGGGGTGATGAAATAAACATCTCCAAGGTCTTAGAGCTAGCAAGCAGCAGAGTCAGAATGTGAACCCAGACAGGCAGCCTGGCTCCAGAGCCTGCACTCTCAGCCACTGTGCTCCACTGCCTGGTTGTAGAATGAAAAGTGGGAGAGGGAATTTGCTTTGAGAAGAAAGCAAATTGTAATTCCATCGATGTGAGTCTGTCATTCTGAAAGCATCATTGTAACGCAAGCACTTTCTTCTCATGTCAGTTCTATCGCCATTTTCATGCATGACACAAGAATTAGGCTAAAAAGCTTCCACATACCTTGTCACTCTTCCTAGGCGAACGAGTAGGCTCCTTGAAACACTCTGCCTAGCCACCCCTTTTCATTTTTGCTTCACTAATTCCTAGTCTTTAGCTGAGCTCTGAAGGGCGTGTCATGAACTCTGAGTACCCTACCTAACTCCCTACCCCAAACCAACACTCTAGTCTGATTTAGGTGCCTGAATTCCATGTTTTTGTTTCTATAAAAGCACCCATCACACTTGGGACTTCCCTGGCAGTCCAGTGGTTAAGACTCCGTGCTTCCACTGCACGGGGCAAGGGTTCAATCCCTGGTCAGGGAACTAAGATCCTGCATGCGACATGGCATGGCCAAAAGAAAAAAAAATGTAACAAATAAATCTGGAGGAAAAAAATTTTTTAAAAAGTACCTATCACACTACTTGTCATTATTTGTTCAATTGTCTAGTTCCCTGCTAGACTGTAACTTCGGTGAGGGCAGAGATTGCATCTGCCTTATTCACTGCTATATCCTTAATACCTAGCATGGCGTTTGGCACGTTGGAGGAGTTCAATAAAATGTTTTTTTTAATGAATAAAAGTGATATTTCCATAGAATATCTGCAATCACACCCATGCATTAAGGTGAATTTTCTTATGGCCAGACTAGTCCATCTTTTTAGAAATGCGAAAGATAATTTTCTTTCAGTCTGCCTTCCAGCTGTTGGGTTTTTATGTTATCATTTCTTATGCCATAATGCTAGTTTTCAATTAATGACTCTTTCTGCTTCAGATTCAACTAACATTCAACTGTAATGTAGCAGATGTCTCTCTGAGGTCTTTCATATATGTCTGCTAATTTAAATTAAGACAATTTCTTTGGGTTTCAGCTTCTTCAGATACACAACCAAGATACCCGATTGACTTGTGCAAGATCAGACTGTAAGTTTGAGAATTGGAGTTTGAATTTAGAACTTCCAATTCTAAATTTAGCTTTCTTTTTTTCATATGTGATGTTGCCTTTCTGTTCCTATCTCTGATTCTTATCTACTAGTCTTTGGCTAGCACCCATATTACTGAGCGACAAGCATATTTCATAATCTTATAAGCACCTCCTTCAAAACAATTTTCCCCACTCCTTTGTTCTGTTTTGCAATTTTATTTATTTTCTTCCCATTTCCACTCTGCCAAATTCTCTCCCAAACAGTGGCACTCAGGGTTTGTGAAAACATTTCTGGGGCCTGTCCTAATCTCATGTATGGATTAAGGGCTTTAGTGATATTTGGTTATTTCTATTATTATTCCTATACTATTATTATTATCTATTTGAGAAAAAGATATGAGAAGAATCCCAGGAATTGGAAACAGGACACAGGGCTCCTGATCAAACAAGGTGATTGATTGAACACATACTTTTTGCTTTGCTTATTCCTGGCACCCCACAGTAAAGGAGGAAGCAAAGTGTAAACCCTTATGATAGATAGAATAATGGTCTTCTCATAAATACTCATGTATTAGTTCCTGGAACCTATGAATGTGTTATCTTGAAAAAAGGGACTTTGCAGGCATAATTAAGTTAAGGATTTTGAGCTGCGAAGATTATCCTGGATTATGTGAATGGGCCCAATGTAATCACAAAGCTGCTTATAAAGGAAAGAGGGAGACAGGAGAGTTAGAGAGAGAGAGAGAGAGAAATTGGAAGATGCTCAGCTGCTGGCTTTGATGATAGAGGATGGGATCACTAGCCAAGAAATGCAGACATCTTGTAGGAGCTAGAAAAGACAAAGAAACAGATTCTCCCTTAGAGTTTCCTCGAGGAATGCAGCCTGGCCAACACCTTGACTTTAGCCCACTGAGACTGATTTTGGACTTCAGATCTCCAGAACTATAAGATAATAAATTTGTGTTTTTTTAAGACAGCAGGTTTATGACAATTTGTTACAGTAGCAATAAGATATTTATACAAGCCCTCAAGGACAAAAAGAACAGAAAAGCAGACAATAGCAGTTGAGAGAATTCAGCACGTGCTTAGAAGACAGGATGGATGGAGGAAGGGTAGCTGACTTGGCAGAGGGAGAGAAGCTGATACCTAAGTGCCTGCAGAAGAGATACAGGTGAGAAGGAAGCCAATTTGCCTGACAGAAATCCGGAAGGGTTCAGGAATTAGAGGCCATGCCTGCTTTATCCCATTTGCAGAGCCTGGGAAAAGAGTACAGAGAGAGGCCTACAGAACATTTGTCCAAATATTTAAAAGTTATAAATCCAGCGAACAAACTGCTAACTAAAATATATTCAATCCTTCTATCTTGAGAAATGTGGAGAAAGGGCCTCCATTTGGGGGTACTCCTGTGAATTTAAGGAAATTGTTCCACATGAGAGAGATAAACCAACTAACCACCAAACAGAAAGTCTGATAGGTGTGAATGTATCGAGATGAGATTTAAACAAGTAGTAGAGAATTTTGAGTTGGTGGTATGCACTTAGGAAACTAAGTAAACGAAGAGAACAATACAATTATTAACTCCAGGGAAAACAAAAGGTTTGGCAGGAGAGGAAAAGTAATCACAGTTATCATATGGCTCAAATCTTAACTAGAATACAAGGTCCCAATAATGTAAATACTCATTACTAATCTAATTAAAGTTATGATATATAGTGAAAGGAGCATTATGTGGTGGGCCTGCAGAGAAGGAGGAGAATCAATCCTCATTTCCGTAGTGAAAATCAGTAAGTAATGCCTACAACAGAAATATCAAGTTACCACAATTAAAACGTGTGTAGGGCTTCCCTGGTGGCGCAGTGGTTGAGAGTCCGCCTGCCGATGCAGGGGACGCAGGTTCATGCCCTGGTCCGGGAAGATCCCACATGCCGTGGAGCGGCTGGGCCCGTGAGCCATGGCCGCTGAGCCTGCGCGTCTGGAGCCTGTGCTCGGCAATGGGAGAGGCCACAACAGTGAGAGGCCCGCATACCGCAAAACAAACAAACAAACAAACAAAAAAAGTGTGTAGAGATGTGGAGGTCAATTCCAAAGAATTAGCTAAAAAAATTCACAGTGGTTATCTCTGGGGAAGGGTAAATATTCATTGAGAGAGCTTTGACTCTGCAAACTTCGAGCATGTATAACTTTGATACAACTAAGTTCTTATTTAAAGATGATCTTAAGGGGGATAAATATTGAAGATTCTTTCCTAGATTTGAAAAACATGAGAATTAAGACTGAAAAAGATATTCAAATCTTTTGAAAAAGGCTCATATCGGAGCACACGACCACAACCTATTAAAAGCCTCTGGCAGGGGATGAAGGTACATACAAAGGACTAGAAATAAAAACAACAGTGGTCTTCTCAACAGCTTCATTGGAAACTAGAAGACAATGTCTTAATGCTTTGTGATTCTGTGGGAAAATTATTTCAAATTCAGTATTCTATTATTTTCAGACATATTAGATCTTTCTTGTCATGAACACTTTCTCAGGAAACTACTAGAAGATATGCATTACCAAAATGAGGTAGTAAAACCAAAAAAAGAAGATCTAGGAATCAAGAGTGTTGTCTGTCAGCTTAGGCTATGATGCAGTAACAAACAATACCAAACTCTCCATGGCTTACAATATAGGTTTATTTCTTTTCATCCAATGTGTCCATCGTGTAGTTCTGCTCCTTGTCACCTTCATAATGGGACCCAGCCTGACGGAGCATCCTTTATCTGGGAAATTGCTAGTCTTGTGTCAGAGGGAAAAGAGATGATAGATCTCTTAAGCTTCCACCTTGGAATGTCACATGTCATTGGCCAAACAAGTCACATGGTCACTTCTGAGTTTAACAAGGCAAAAATGTAAAATCCTTCCATAGGATGGAACCTCACAAGTCATAACCAAGCCTGACATCAATGGGGCACATATTGATATAATCGACCCTAAGGCAGGAGCTGCAAATATTTCAAACAGTAGTGCAGTCTTTCTCAAAGGGAACCCCTGCATAGAAGGAGGCAGAGGGAATACCCAGGTCAGCAGCTGTGAGAAGAAGAGAGCCCCAGGAGGAAGGTCAGACTGGGGGGAGGGGAGATTGGCATTAACAGCTTTTCTGACAGGTTTGATTGTTAGATAGCTGCCACTCTGAGAAGGCACTGGAAGTCAGAGGTGGGGTGGGAGACTGCTGTTTTCTCATCGGCTTTTTTTGTATGAAGTGAGATCTAAAGAAATATGTAATATAATAACTTAATATAAATTTGAATTATTTTTTAAATGGATAGAAATTTAGCTTTACTTTGATGTGTTTGTGTGTGCTTCTGTGATGTATATGTGTCCTGTGTTTGTAGATATGTGTGTGATTAGGATGGTCCTTTTCAGACTGCAGTTGGGAATAGTTTGTTACCCGTCTGCCACAAGGTGAGTATAGAAGTTGAGAATAAGCATTTATGAACTTTAATAGCAATTCGGCAGAGTATTTTGTGTCTGCTGAAATCAATCATACAAAACTTGGGAGCTCATGTTTTGTATATTTTGCTTTTTTTAAGTTTACTTTTCTAGTAACTCATTTCTATTGTAATTTACAAAAGTTTGCAGTAGATTGGAATTTTTAAAATTTGGTCCTTCACCACAGATAGTTTTAGAAGCGCTGATTTAGAGTATAAAGGGAAGGATTGAGGATGAATATATATGAGAATTACTGTGCTAGAACAATCCGCAAATGACCAATGCCACATTTTCTGACCATCCTTCCTCCACAATTATAAATATGAGAATGTTATGTAGAAAGAACAGAAGCATATTGAGGTCAGCATTTGCTGTCCTTCTACAATAAAGTTGATTATGATATTTTCCTCATCCTTCATCTTACTCTCTCAATAAAGCACCTGGAAAGAAACCAGAGAAAACAGTGATATTTTCCAAGAAGCCATGGGAAACAGCATTAGTAACCCTGAGAAGGTGGAGACATTTGACTTTCTAAGGATAACTGCTTTCTTTTTTGCAGTCCTATCCAAATTCTGCAGTTTTGACTGCAGTACTCTCATACTAGTGTTAATAGTCAAATATCTAAGGCATTAGTAATAATAACATAAAAAGATAGGGTTTCTCTTGCCTTTTTAACTGTCTTACTAGGTTCTTAGGTCCTTTCCCTTCAGGCTTTATGCCTTTGCTACCTGATGCTTATTCAAAGAGAGCAAGGAAAACATCCACACTAAATGTCTTTTGGGGCTTAAAAACTGATGCTTACTGTGCTGAAGTAAAATAAAATTTATCATAGGATGTACTTCAGAAGTACCAGAGCACATTTCTTCTCCAGAAGAGTAACATTTCTTTCAATACATGGATAAAAAGAATGAAGTGGTCATTAATTCTATCAATCTTAATGCTGATGTTCACCTTGATAAAACTTTTCTGATCTCTGTGTTAGTTGTGGTTCAGTCATGTATGTTGCCTTGGTGACACTGGAAAACAACACAGCTGATTCATACCCTAACAGGAATTGCTACTCCTAACTCAGGTACAGGATACAGGGGTTCAAACCACACTCTAAGAAGCATCCCATCTCTGCATAGTGAAAGGCTATCGGGGGTTAGCTTGTGAGGTAGGAGTTACTGTATCTCCTAAGACTGCATCAAGGTATCTGATTTGTGTGTTCAGATACTTAATGAGTGGTTCTCAAGTTTTCTATCTTTCTCACACACAGTACATTTCCATCAATAGCATCCAAAGACGGAGTGGGGGAAGGGACACTGTCTATTTTCAAAAGTTCCTCCCAGCTAGACTTTTACCCCCCTCCTTCTGCAAGGAATTTAGAAAGAAGTTACTTGTTTGAATACGTAAGGATGGTGGGGAAGGAGAGAATAAATCTTTTCATCTGTATACATCCCAAGGCTGCAGATGAGAATAAGAACCCTTAAAAATCTCAGTGTCCCTTGTTTGTGTAGACAGTTCTTAGCAAAGAATCTAGTCCTGTCAGCTAAATTCTTATATTTTAGTATTTGACACACTTTTTTTAAGGGACCTGTCAAAAATGACAGTGATTTGGTATATGTTTCTGTAAACTGCATTAACTACAGTGTTACTTCTTCCCAGGAAATATCTTCTTGCCAACTGAATTTAGAGGATGCACTTGCTCATGCCTCCTTGCACAAGCAGATTTTATATCATTAGGGTCTTGCATTTGTAGATCAGGAAGAAAAACTTTGTTTCATCCTAATCCATTGGTTTGAGCAGATACTGTCACAGTTCTGAGATCCTCTTAAGAGATCCCTTAGTACATGTAGTCTCAAACTATGAATGAGGGTTATAAACATCAGTGAAATGGAGTTGAATTTACTAGAATTTGGTGTGCTTACAGCCCTGGTTCTTATTTTAGATTCACAGCGTCTCCCTAACTAGACTGATCCTTTTCCAGGATGGACTACATCCCTTTTCCCCCCACTCCCTACCCTCCAGTACAGTTACCCTGTGTAGATTCATATAATGAATCTGCAAATGTTATTGTTTAATATATTATTGTCTAATACTCTGTAAATGTCACTAAGATCTATTCTATGGTACATTGCTAAATGGTTTTTGTAACTGTGGCTTTTGAGCCCAACCAGTAGAATGCTTTTGTAATTGTGTGTCAGAGTTTCTTGTATTTTTTCTGGGAAGCCGGAACTGAATCATTTTCAGGACTTTTATATAACCTAGTCTGTCATCTTTAGTCCAAGGTTAAACAAACAGCGTATGCTCTTGTGGCCTACGCGATACAAGGTATGACAGAGCTATAATCAAAACACTCCCTGAGTGGCTCACTGCAGCCCAGGAATGTTTATTGGAATTACCCGTAATACAGCGTGAAGCCGAAGGAGTTGAGAAAACACCCTCTCTTTCTTTCTGTTAGGGCTTGCCCTAAGTTGTGGCTTCACTGTCAGAGCTTGCTGCACACACAGAGGGAGAGCACCTGGCACGTGAAAGGAAGTCAGTCACCCATTCATGTACTGTCCTCCCCGGTAGACTGTAAGTGCCTCAAGCCCAGGGACAAAGCTTTACTCATCCCTTTAGCCCTGCACCTCCTTCTAGGCCTGTTTTTTGACCTGATCAGAGGGAACCAAACAAAACCCAAAACACAAAACCCAGGACAGAAAAGACTGGAATTAGAGGTCTATGTGTAGCTGAGAGAGCAGCCACGCTTGGGGTAACATATGGAGCATGTGTGGAAGACCCATGCTAAAGATTTCATTCTTAAAATTCTTAAAGGTGAGGGATTATTAAATAAGAGGCCGATAATTCTTTTTGCAAGGGGAAAAAAACAGCAAAGCACAAAGATCATATGAGACATACAGAAGACACGTAAGTTTTCTTCACTATTTTGAGCTTTCTCTTAAACGGGGTGAAATTGGTAGCTACTTCATAGGATTGTTGTGAGAGTGAAATAAACATTTCCATGTATAGCACTCAGCACTGTCGCTGGCTCATTGTGGCAAGTAAATATTAGTTATTTTTATCATAATATTTCATTGTATCCAATTAAAAGATATTTTTTGTGTCACTAAGAAAAACACTGCCCATTAAACTATTACATGGTGATTTCTTTCTTTCTTTTTTTTTTTTGCGGTACGTGGGCCTCTCACTGTTGTGGCCTCTCCCGTTGCTGAGCACAGGCTCCGGATGCGCAGGCTCAGCGGCCATGGCTCATGGGCCCAGCCGCTCCGCGGCATGTGGGATCCTCCCGGACCGAGGCACGAACCCGTATCCCCTGCATCGGCAGGCGGACTCTCAACCACTGCGCCACCAGGGAGGCCCGTACATGGTGATTTCTTATCACCAAAATTATTTTCTATTTCTTGAAAATTTAGGTCTATCTAGATGGATTTTTCAAATAATATTTTATTCTCAGGTCATACATGAAAAGGTAAATGTAAACAAATTATTTGAGGTATTTCTAGAACTTTTTCGTGTTCAGAGCCTAATTCTTCAGAATCACTTTAAGACTCGGAGACATTAATTTCTGTATTTTTCCTCCCAGTGTTGTCTGTGATATCAAGTATTGGGAATTTGAAATGGAGCACTTCTAAAATGTGCCCCTCTTCTGAATCCCAGATTTTCTTTCAAACCACTGACACCCACTCTTCTTGTGCTTATTCCGTCTTACCAGAAAGTGTCAACAGCACATTTTCAGATAACAACCAAATTCATATTCTTTCATGAATTCCATGGAAGCATGGTCTTCCCACATTAGCTCATGGTACCTCCATTGTAGTAGTTGCTCAGGACAAAATTCCTGGAGTCATCTTTGGCTCTCCTCTGTTTGTTATGCCCTACATCTATTTCACCATGACGCTAAATCCAAACTCTGGCTCTCATCTACCCCTCTCTACATTACTTCTCTGGCCTGGGGCATCATCCTCTCTCACTTATAATTACCCCCTAATAGGTTTTTCTGCTTCTGTCTTGGCTCCACTACAATTTTATTCTCCACATAATGGCCTGAATGAATCTTGCAAAAATAAGTCAGATCATGTCTCTCCACTACTCAAAACCCAGCAATAGCTCACCATTTCACATAGAGTAAAAGCCAGTGTTTGTAATGGCCCCCAAACCCCCATGATTGATGCTCCCTGCTTCACTTCTCTCTTCCCCTCCTACTCCCTTTTGGGTCATTTTGCTCCAGACTCACTGGCCTCCAGGCTTTTTCTCAAACTCACCAAGCATATAGCTAGCTGCCTGAGGGTGTTTGCTCTAATTCTTTCCCCTACCTGGAAGCCTCCTCTTTTGGGATCTACAGAGTTAATTCCCTCACTTCCTTTGAGTCTTCGCTCAAATCTCCTGTTCTCACAGAAGCCTGCCTTGCCACCCTAATTAATACTATAACCTGAACCTTCCTCTGTACCCTAGTCCACCCCAGACCCCTTAACCCACTCCATGTTTTCTTTTTCCATAGCACTTATCATTATAACATCCTATAAAATTTACTTAGGTATTATAGTTTATTTATCATCTATTTTTCCTCACAAGGGTAGGCAACTTTGATTTGTTCACTGATGTTTCCCAGGTGCTCAGAATGGTACCTCATCTGCATTCATTCAATACTTGTTGAATTTTACTGAATGGTGATAAATCCTATTACTGAGGTCCATGCAAGGTGCCATGGCCCACAGTGAGCAGGCTAAAACTTTGTGAAGGACCTAATGCCTCAGCTGAACTTTTAAGGATAAATACAGTGAGGCAGCTAAAGGAATCATGAGAAGCAATGAAGTTACAGATGCAAAATACTCCTTTAGGTATTGTTTCAGGTGGATATTTAGATTGGACTCTACCTGTTGATTACAGTTCCGGGCATGAAAGTCAATCCCCATAGGTAATACATTTTGCAAAAAAATTTCAACAAAGCTTATTTTCATCTCGGTGTGCCACGTTATCATAGTGAGCATGGATAACATTTCATGGTCAGACTGCATGGGTCAGGAATTAGATCAGTCGAGGTGCCAAATCTTTGTTTTGATCAACAGAGTAACCAGTAATGAAAATGTTGAGATTCTTCTAATCAAAATAGTAGTTAAGGAAGTTTACAGTCTTTAGAAAGGAATGCAATGACAGAGATTTTTCTCATTTGAGGTGTTCTTTCAGCATAGACCAGGGATTGTCCTCAGAGATAGAGCCTTATCTATTTTGGTACATGGGATAAGATACAAATTCACTCTCAATCAGCTTTGTAATTTCTGATGTATGACTTATGTGTTCTTAAAAATTTATGCCAGCTAGTGGCTTCATATTTAAATAATTATTCTTGATAATTAGATGTCAAGCTCAGTTGTTTCTAGCTGTTGGAGGAGTATATGTGCTGTCAACATGTAAATATAACACATTTTAGAATTGTGCATGCTTTAAAATGTTTGCTTGTGCCCTTTAAATTTCAGTAGACAGATAGAAATCTCTTTCTGCCTTCCTAATTTTGACTCTTTTCATAGAATCACCTAAGCTCAGTCTCTGGGTGGCACACACTAATCAATACGCATTATTTGAATGACTGAATCAAATATATTTTGATCCAGAAGAAACATATACTCTAAGCCTTAGGGACTTGGGGAAACTTAACTTAATGTACTCTTTTGTATCTGTAAAATAGGGCTCATCATACTTCCCATCTGAGTCTTCATGAGAACTAATACACGTAATAAGAGTTAATATATGTAAGTCTTTGGCATATTTCTTTTATTAATAGACTTTATTTTTTAGAACAGTTTAGATGTACAGAAGTGAGCAGATAGTACAGAGAATACATACCTACATCTCCTCCCCTCACCCCATCCCAAGCCTGGTTTCCCTGTTATTAACATCTTACATTAATGTGGTATATTTGTTACAATTATTGAGCCAATACTGACATCTTATTATTAATTAAAGTCTGTAGTTTATTCAGATTTCCTTAGTCTCTACCTAGTGTCCTTTTCTGTTCCAGGATCCCATCTAGGATACTAGGTCACATTTACTGGTCGTGTCTTCTTATGTTCCCTGTGACAGTTTCTCAGACTTTCCTGTTTTTGATGATTTTGACAGGTTTTAGGAGTACTGGTCAGGTATATTGTAGGACGCTCCTCTATTGGAATTTGTCTTTGGTGCATTTTAAGGTATGTAAAAGTGTTAGTTATTGTTATTGTTGCTTCATATTTAGATTACATTGTGGAACAGAGGTAGGATGTGGTGGGGAGATAGTTTTGCTGGACGTAAAAGAAAGATTATTTGAGGCTTGGTCATTTTATCAGTGCTTAAAGACTCTCTGGAAAACATGTGGTTTTCCTACATCCATCCTTTCATCTGTCCATTTGATTCAGTAAATATTCACCAAGTCCCTGTTGTGAGGGTAGAAGTGTGTTGGATGCTGGGGATTCAATGATGAACAAAGAAAAACTGCCCTCAGGGAGCTTCTAGTCAAATAAGGAGACAGCTCATAGGCAACTAAAAAATTGAACAATCTAAAGAATAACTTGTGACAAGTGAAGAAAAAATATTCTTATATTAAAGCATATCTCAACTGGTGAGGGGAAGGGGGACTACTTTATTCGAATTATATATTAGTTAGGAGCAGATTTAACTGTGAGGGGCAGAAAACTTTAAAAACAGAAGCTTAAGATAGGAATTTCTCTCTCATGTTCAGGAAGTCAGGGAATCAGTCTAGAACTAATGTGGCAGCTCCATAGTATCAGGGTCCTGGCCTCCTTCCATATTGTTTCTCTGCTGTGCATGGATTCATTTCCCAGGATCACCTCATGATCTAAGACATTCTCCAGGGCTCCAGCCATCATATCTGAATTCCAACTAGCATGGAGGTGAAAGAGGCAGAGAAGGGAACACCCAGTTTCCCATTTCTGCTTACCTTTTGCTGGTCAGAACTTAGTCGTGGCCTTACCTAGCCTCCTTACCTAGTCTTTATCCAGGTGGCCAGGTATACCAGTTAAGCATCAGAAGTGTTATTGCCATAGAACAGTGGTTCTCAAACTTCAGCATGCATCAGACTCAACCTGTAAGACTTGTTGAAATACAGCTTGCTGGGCCCCACCCCCAGAGTTTCTCTTTCAGAAGGAGGCCAAGAATCTGCATTTCTAACAAGTTCTCATGTGTTGTTGCTACTGCTGCTCCAGGACCACACTTTGAGGGCCACTGCTGTAGAAGAAGGGGAGCATGGATATTGGGAGAGTGGTCTCTGATTCGGAGCATAATTTGGACTTTGATCATTTACATTTTTGTATTGAGACAGATTATGCTTTCTGAGGCCAAGTGTTTCATCTCTGGTGTACCAAATCTGGGTAGCTGTACACAATTCAGTCATTTTTGTATAAGGTCAGTATTTTGGTTATCTACTGGTAGGTAACAAATTACCCCAAAACACAGTAGCTTAAAGCAGAAATTTGCTTATGATTCTATAGACCTGCAATTTGAGCAGGACTCAGTGGAAAAGGCTTGCCTCTGCTCTACATGTGTTGGCTGGTCATGACTCAGGCTGGAGGGTGCAACATGGCCTCCCTCACATGTCTGGGGATGGCTGTCAGCTGGGCACCATGGGGCTCCTCTAAGAGACTCTGTCTAGTGGTACAGCTTGGACTTCCTTACATGGAGGCTTGGGGCTCCACGAGGATGCCTAGAAATCACACTGAGTCCCTTCTGCCAAATTCTGTGAGTCAAGCAAGTCACAAAGCCAGCCCAGATTCAAAGAGAGAGGAAATAGACTCCACTTATGGATGGAAGGAGTAGCAGAGTCACATTGAAAAAGAGCATGCAGTTGAGGGGAATTATTGTGTCTGTCTCTAGCAATAGTCTACTGTAGTCAGGACTGAGAATGTCGATATTACAGCAGGAATCCCTAACAATTGTAAATATGGACATAGACCTGTCAACCATTGTGTTTTACCCCTACTAGGACCAGAGTATAATGTGGATAAAACACTTCCAAAATATTTTTGTGCACTGGTAGAAAAGAAGTATGACAAGATTAAACAGGAGTTTAGAAAGGATTTTTTGGTTATTGAAAACACTTTACCATACCTTTATTGATCTAAAAGTTCACACACGAGGAAGAGAGCACAAGTTGGAAATAAATTCACAAATATTTTTCTGCTGGCCTTTAGACCCATGGCTCTTTTTAAAAAAATTTTTTTTCTTAAATATTGAATTTATTTTTATACAGCAGGTTCTTATTAGTTTTCTATTTTATACATATTAGTGTATATATGTCAATCCCAATCATCACCCCCCCACACACTTTCCCCCCTCGGTATCCATACATTTGTCCTCTACATCTGTATCTCTATTTCTGCCCTGCAAACCAGTTCATCTGTACCATTTTTCTAGGTTCCACATATATGTGTTAATATATGATATTTGTTTTTCTCTTTCTGACTTACTTCACTCTGTATGATAGTCTCTATGTCCATCCACGTCTCTACAAATGACCCAATTTCATTCCTTTTAATGGCTGAGTACTATTCCATTGTATGTATGTACCACATCTTCTTTATCCATTCGTCTGTCGATGGGCATTTAGGTTGCTTCCATGTCCTGGCTATTGTAAGTAGTGCTGCAATGAACACTGGGGTGCCTGTGTCTTTTTGAATTACGGTTTTCTCTGGGTATATGCCCAGCAGTGGGATTGCTGGGTCCATGGCTATTTTGACTGAAAGTAGTGATCTCAACTTTTGAAAGTCAGTATCTTAAAAATAATGTTCTCATACCTGTGTAACAGGAATTCATACTCTAAAAGAGGTCAAGTTTATAGTATATTTATATGTAGTATCATTTAGGACATGGGTAAGAGACATTCCTCCCCCTGTGAAATCTCTACAAGTTCCTGAAATTTTCCAAAGAGTGATTTCATTATTTGTTCCAAGCATTGCTCATTTTCACTGGATTCTTACATAGCAGATACTTCTGGGAAGGGGAGGATAGGAAGTCAGTAGCACTGTACTATGAATAATTTAGAGGAACACTCTTCTCAGAGAATTCTGAGAGTCCTGGATGCCTTTGGAGGAAGGGGTTGCTGAAGCAGGAGCTAGGTGACATGGGGAAGGGAAGGATGAAGAATGGTAAGATGGGGTACTGAGCCACACGCCTGCGGCTGAGGTGGCATGCACTGGGCTTCTGTGATGTTAAAACAACTGATTCCATACCAGCTCTTTATTTAGAGAGAACATTTTGTTCCTATAATGTGATATTCATGCACTATTTGTGTTTTTTTCCCTAAACACTTCTCCACACAGAATATTTCTTTACCCTGAAAATAACTCCAGCTGCCTGCACTGAGGTCCTTCTCTTATAATAACTTTTAGCTGTTGTGCTTTTCCTTCGGAACGAGGTATCTGTTCCAGCCCTTCCTTCTCACCCTATTTTCCCAGGTCGGAGAGACGGCCTTGGCATTCTGTTGGACCTCTGAAGCTGCCAGTCCCCTGTGGGAAAAGTCCAGCTTGGGCGGAGACCATGCTGTTTGTTTGCCAGGTGTTGAATTGACCGCAGGGCGGAGCTGCCCTGCAGCCTGTGTTTTCCTTGTTTGGATAGCAAGCTTATTTACTTCTGATTTTCTTAAGGGTCTTTCATTTTAACCTTTGCCTTTACCCAGTGAAAACTAAATTCAGCTCAGAAGCCCTGATGAGTTACATTCTAGGGAGCTGCTTTTGTTTGAGGAGCTAATATAGTGCGGGGCTGTGATTTTATTATTCCCACAGAAGGCAAGAGCCTGTTCTGTGGTTCAGATGAAAAGCTCTGTGACTAACAGGATTCTTTCTTCCTTTTCTTCTTTTTTTGGGTTACATTTCTCCCATTAGCTGCCAGGTCCTTTTGCGACACTTCTGGCTGAAGTGATTTATCACGTAGAGAGAGTGAAGGAGAAGTGGGAACTGTCTGGTTGCCTTTCACCCCTGACAGCGGGGCTTCTACTCCTGCCATCAGGGCAGGCCATCAGCCTGCCAGTGAGGTGGTGTGAGCTGAGGAAAGGAGACGTGACTCAGAGCTATTGCAGCTCTGGAGAAGTCCCTGGATGCAGGGCAGTGAGCCAGTGGGTGCCGTCTGCCTCCTGGTTTTCCCTCCTAAAGCCAAAGGCTCTTGAAAGCCACGACTTAGTTTGTCAGCTAAACTAGAGATGGGGGTGCTTCTGCGGTAGTCCTGGGGATCTACTCAGTATGGATTTTACAGTTAGCCAGAGCCTGTTGTAAGCTGGAACTAGAGCTGACCAGGCATTTTGCCTCTCTTAAGCCTCTGCAAAGGCTTCCTTCCCCACACCCCAGCTGGTTGGCAGGATCCCAGGGGATACCCACAGGCTGTTGAAGGCGTCTCGATGTTGGAGTATCCCATTTTGCACTCCGAAGTCACTGTTTTCTCCCCAACCACTTCATAGAGACAAGTACTTCTCTTTTTTTTGGAAAATATGTGACAGTTTGACACATCCAATTAGTAGCTTAGTGTCATGACAGTAGCTGAAGAACCATGTGATAAAAGCATCTCTAGTCTTGACAGCTTGCAGAGGTCCACCTGAAAAACAGGTGAGCCATGGGCAAGAAATGTATTGGAGGGAAGTGCTAATTTGCTAACAAGGTAGACCAACAAGATGTCAACAAGTAGAGAACGAAAATACAATCTCTGGTATCCTCTTGGAGAAATCTCTGCTGATGAGTCCTCCACCTTCCAGCCGTTGTGCATGGGCTCCATCCAGTGCCTAGAACTGCCCCAGTTTCTGAGCCGGTCCTGAGAAGTTGGAACTATAGCAGTGTACTATAAAAGTGTTACCCGGAAAAGAGAAACCATGCTGAGTATTTGAATTGGGGGAATGTAATGCAGGTAACTGTTTATACAGGAGATGGAAGAGCTGAGAAGCCGAACAATGGATGGTGAGATAACTCAAAGAATGACAACAGCAGGAAGCCACTGATACTTCTGAACTGGAACTCAACAGGGAAGAAGTGCTTTTTTACCAAAGTGCAGGAGGCACGAGGGTCATCTGGTAGAAAACCGCTGTGGGACTGTCTGGTGGGAGTTGGAGCCACAGAGGAGATGCCAGAGACACTGCCCTATACAGAGAGGGAGGGGGAGAAATACCCTGGGAAACATGGCTCGCCAAGGGTCAATCTCCTGGAATCCAGAGCAGAGCAGCAGAGGGTGAGGGCTAGCCCGGGCAGGGAGTCCCATGTGGATGTGTGGGGAAGGGAGTTCAGAATCAAGTCTTGCTGCGTGTGGACCTTGTGTCCTCAGCGCCAGGGATGACCCCTGGCTGCCTTGAAATCTACCAGTAGCACCACCTCCTGTCATAAAATAGTCTGGTAGAGTGTAATGGTTAGGATGTACAGTAGAGTTCTTGCTACGAATGTGGGGCATATGAATGTACGCATTTTTTCAAAACTCAGTGAACTGTAATCTTTAAGTTATACCTCAATAAAATATAAAAATACAGAAAGAGTATTAGGCTCTGGAGCCATACTGTCTATTTGCTACTAACTAGCTCTTATGGACTGAATTGTGTCCTTCCCCCACTCTCCCCCCACCCCCAAATTCATTGTTGAAGCCCTGTATTTGGAGATGGGGCCTCTAAGAAGGTAATTAAGGTTAAATGAAGTCATAGGGTGGGGCCCTCACCTGATAGGACTGTGTCTTCATAAGATGAGGAAGATAAACCAGAGATCTCTCTCTCGGCGTGTGTACCGAAATTAAAGGCCATGTGAGGACACAGCAGGAAGGCAACAATCTGCAAGCCAGGAAAAGAGGCTTCACCAGAAATCAACCTTGCCAGCACCTTGATCTTGGACTTTGAGACTCCAGAAGGCTGAGAAAATAAATTTCTGTTCTTAACATCACCCAGTCTCTGGTATTCTGTTACAACAGCCCAAGCTGACTAATACACTAGCTGTGCAACTTTGAGTAAATCACTAATATTCTGTCCACCTTAATTTCTTCATCTCAAAAATGGAGATGGTAAAAGTTCTCCTTCACAAGGTACTTGGAAGAATTAAGTGAAATAAGAGTTTAAAGCACTTAGCATGCAGTAAGTATGCGTATGTAGCTCTTACTATTCACACCCCTGGATTTCTGCCTCAGTATCCCTCCCTGGAATTCCCGGTCTCATCTGTCATCAGCTGCTGCCTCCCAACCCCCTAGCCTACACGGGATCTTGCTGGTCCTCTCCCTGTGTTCTGCTCCTGGCATCCTTCAGCCACCACTTGGGGCCCTGCTGGCATCATTCACCTGCGTTTCTCTTTGCTCTCAGCGCTCCACTTGCTGACACCATCTCCACTCTGCGAATGTCGTGTCCCCGTGCTTTTCTGCTTTGGTCCATCTACCAAGTGGCTCATGTGGCTGAGCCAGCTGTATCCCTTTCCCACGACCCCATCCCCTCTGGTCCTGGCTCCATCCCATCAGCCTGTGTGCTTAGGTTGGCCCAGCATACTTCCCATCTTCCTTAGCGCTCCAGGCTATTTACATTGACTCTTGAAGCTGTGGCTGCTCTAGATTTTTCTGTCTAGAAATGCATTCGGCAGGGTAAATGGATGAGCTTGCTTTGAAGCTGCATTTGCATAGCAAGCACACCTTTATGTTTGTTGGTAACAGATTGTGGGCTTATTGGGTTGGATTTTAGGAAAAATAATGGAAACTATATGTTTGGGAGGGTAGGGGCCATGGTCACAGGCCGACTGGATACAACTTCCCAGCATTAGTTCTTCACTCAGCACTTATTACTGCTTTTATTCGGGCCTTGGGATTTGTGGTTGTCTGACTGAGGTTTGTTTGGTGGTTTGTAAGCAGTGGTTCTCAGGTTTGTGATGACTCGTGTATTAGTTTTCAACTGCCACACACCTCAATCTCAACAGCATCAGACAATACACACATTATCTCAGACTTTCTGCAGTTTTTAGTCTTTTAAAAGTACAAAAATGATACAAGCTGGTTATAACAAGTTTAAACATTAAGAAGTTTATAAAGTAAAAATGATATGTATGTCCTTCTTACCCCTCTCTATTCCACTTCTCCCCAGAAATAATTGCTGGTAGCCATTCAGTACATGCATTCATATTTTTCCATGCTTAGGTGAACATACACTTATACACACATACCCACATTTTTTTGTAAAACGAGTAAGCTCACAGTTAAATTAGGCAGGACTTTTGTTTGCAAGTGATAGAAACTCTATATCAAATATTTTAGGCAAAAAGAGGAATTCACTGGCAGAAGACTCTAAACCACAGGACACACTCCCTCTGTCTTTGTCTCTGCTTCTCTCAGACCAGAATTCTCTACTAGCTGGAGCTCTCATTACCAACCTCCCCTGGCTTCTCCACACAGAGAGCTCATCCCTCTGCCTTCACCTCTAAGTAAAATACTCCCAAGAAGTACTTTGCCTGCAAATAACAGAAAACCGAACTATCAGCAACTTAATAGGGGCTCATTCTTTTCATGGAACAAGATGTCTAGAGGTAGATGGTTCTGTAGCCCAATGGTGCCATGGTTCTGTGTCAGTTTCTCGCATTCTCTTGGTCTTCCCCTCATGGTTGCAAAATGGGTGCAGCAGCTCAATGCATCATTTTTTCCCTTGACAGTGTCTTTTTTTTTTAACCTGACTTCTCTCAGAAGAAAAGCCTGAGAGACGAAGGCTGTGTGCAGGGATTTGGGCGATGCTTGCGGGGAGCAGGAGAAAGGACGGGGTGAAGCAGGGACGGAGGGGCAGCTAATGTAAGGGCACCCTACTGAGTGGGGCAGTGCTGCGAGTGAGCTAGTGCTAGATCCTGCCGGCCTTACGAAACATATCTCAGGACTGGGGGACCAAAGAGAGAAGCATTTTCCTATTGGTGTAGAAACTAAACAGTACGTTAATGAGCATATTTTCCAATCAGTGTATGTATATGTGGTATACACAGTTCATAGCTCATAGTATTTTGCTATACAGATGAGCCACCCTTTGCATTTTCTCCTATTAATGCACATTTAAGTTGCAGCCCTGCTTTTTTATCAAGTTGCCATAAGCACTGAAAGGGGCATGGCTTTTCCTTTTTTTTTTTTTTCTTTTTTCCAATCCCAGGACTGAGGAAATTTTATCCCATTTCAAGGTTTTGGCACCTTGAAAAAATACAGCAATATTTCATCTTGCCGAAACACAACTATTTCAGACTAACCTATTCAGAATAAAAATAGAAAAGAGGTAAAAATAGCTCTAAGTAGCCAAGTAGATGTCAAACAGTCACAAAATCCAATGGAATGGGCAGTGCTGTGTGTAGTGTCACTCTGGTTTTGTCTTAAATCTCAACACATTTCACTTGTAAGGGCTTTACTGGGAGCCTATTTAACCTTTTACTTACAATTCTAACCAGTGTGGTATCCTAGTTACTATTTCCACAGCAAACGAGAAAGGGAAGGAAGCTGCTAAGGAAGCCACACTGACAAACTCAAAATCAAAAAGTGACCACTGACAAGCAACAGAGGAGGCAAAAAACACCAAATAACAATAAGGAAAAAAAACCTTTAAAAAATGTCCTAAACATGTAGAAGAATATTGTGTTCTATCTACTCTATGGGACAGTAAATGGACTGAGGTTCACAGCCAAAAAGAATTGTTAAAATTGCATTCAGACTGCTTTTTACAAGGCAAGAGAATGAATAATTTATTTTATGCTGTTATATTCTTTCACACAGTATTGACTCAGTATGATTATTCTTTATGTGTAATATATTTTAGAGAGATTTCCCAATAAGGTTTAAAATGATGAAAAAAGTTGATTCTAAAACCTCTGGGGAGAGGATGTGGAGAAAAGGGAACCCTCTTGCACTGTTGGTGGGAATGTAAACTGACACAGCCACTATGGAGAAGAGTATGGAGTTTCCTCAAAAAACTAAAAATAGAACTACCATACGATGCAGCAATCCCACTACTGGGCATATACCCTGAGAAAACCATAATTCAAAAAGAGTCATGTACCACAATGTTCATTGCAGCACTGTTTACAATAGCCAGGACATGGAAGCAACCTAAGTGTCCATCGACAGATGAATGGATAATGAAGATGTGGCACATATATACAATGGAATATTACTCAGCCATAAAAAGAAACGAAATTGAGTTATTTGTAGTGAGGTGGATGGACCTAGAGTCTGTCATACAGAGTGAAGTAAGTCAGAAAGAGAAAAATTAGGGTTTCCCTGGTGGCGCAGTGGTTGAGAGTCCGCCTGCCGATGCAGGGGACGCGGGTTCATGCCCCGGTCCGGGAGGATCCCACATGCCGCGGAGTGGCTGGGCCCGTGGGCCATGGCCGCTGAGCCTGTGCGTCCGGAGCCTGTGCTCTGCAATGGGAGAGGCCACAGCAGTGGGAGGCCCGCGTACCGCAAAAAAGAGAAAAATTAATACCGTATGCTAACGCATATATATGGAATCTAAAAACAAAAAAATGGTCAAGAAGAACCTAGAGGCAGGACAGGAATAAAGATGCAGACATAGAGAATGGACTTGAGGACATGGGGAGGGGGAGGGTAAGCTGTGACAAAGTGAGAGAGTGGCATGGACATATATACACTACCAAATGTAAAATAGATAGCTAGTGGGAAGCAGCCACATAGCACAGGGAGATCAGCTCCGTGCTTTGTGACTACCTAGAGGGGTGGGATAGGGTGAGAGGGAGGGAGACGCAAGCGGGAAGAGATATGGGGATATATGTATATGTATAACTGATTCACTTTGTTATACAGCAGAAACTAACACACCATTGTAAAGCAATTATACCCCAATAAAGATGTTTAAAAAAATAAAATAAAACCTCTGGGGGAATTGCACTCTCCAAACAACCATTTTCCATGGAGTTTTAGCCAAGAAATTTCTTCCAGCAAACCAGTTGGGCAGCCAGAGGAAATGATTTCTCCACCTCTCTGCACAAGGGGGCGATGTGCACCAGCCTTTGCCTCTAATTCAGGCCGGCGGTGCTCTGTCTCCAGAGTGCACTTGCACGGTCACCATCCATCCTGCACTGTGACGGATTAAGCTGGGTAGGCAAATATTAAAAGAGTTTTATCCATCCTCCTAGAACTTTTCCAGAAATGTTAGAGGTGAGCTGGAATGGAGGGGGCAAGAAAAGAATCCTTTACCAGGAAAAAAGGCATTTGGGAACTTTTTCTACAAAAGTTAAATAACTAGCAAACATGTCATTTATTTCTTGTTTAGTTTGTGTAATTAGTAAACAGTAGTATCCTAGCTGCGGCATCAGCCACCCAAGCCATTACTCTGTGTGTGTGTGTGTGTGTGTGTGTGTGTGTGTGTACGCGTGCTTGGAATTAACTAATAGTATTGAATAGAGTTTTTTTTTTTGCTTTGTTCCAGATTCTTATAGTTTAATGCACTAATTCTTATATATTTCTAATCTTATTGCTGTTCTTAATGTTACCACTCCATTTTGTTTATTCCTTGTCATTTCTTCCTCTATTCTTCCTTTTTCTGTTTTTTGGGTCTTACATGCTTTGTTAGAGAGAATAGTGCCCCCCCTGCCCCCGCACCAAAAGAAGTGCATGTCTGAATTCACAGAACCTATGAATATGTTATGTTACATGGCAAGGGGAATTAAGGTTGTAGGTGGAATTAAAGTTGCTAATCAGCTGACTTTAAGGAGATTATCCTGGATTATCTGGTAGGCCAAAAGTAATCACAAGAATCCTTAAATGGGCAAGGCAGAGGCAAAAAATTTAGAAAAAGAGAAATGGCATTGTGAGAAAGACCTGCCGTTGATGGCTTTGAAAATGGAAGGGAGTCACGAGCTAAGGAAGGTGGCAGCCTCTAGAATCTGGAAAAGGCAAGAAAATGGATTCTCTCCTAGAGCCTCCAGAAAGGAATGCAGCCCTTCCAAAACCTTGGTTAGCCCAGTGAGACCCATTTTGAACTTCTGACTTCTAGAACTCTTTTTTTTTTTTAAGGCTATTTATTCTTTTTTTTTAAGACCATACTTCATTCAGATTTCTTTTGCTTTTTTTAAAAATTATTTATTTATTTATTTATGGCTGTGTTGGGTCTTCGTTTCTGTGCGAGGGCTTTCTCTAGTTGCGGCAAGTGGGGGCCACTCCTCATTGCGGTGCGCGGGCCTCTCATTATCGCGGCCTCTCTTGTTGCGGAGCACAGGCTCCAGACGCGCAGGCTCAGTAATTGTGGCTCACGGGGCTAGCTGCTCCGCGGCATGTGGGATCTTCCCAGACCAGGGCTCGAACCCATGTCCCCTACATTGGCAGGCAGATTCTCAACCACTGCACCACCAGGGAAGCCCTAGAACTCTTAAGATAATAAATTTGTGTTGTTTTAGGTCAGTAAGTCTGTGGTAATTTGCTCCAGTGGCAATATGAAACTAATAAACATGCTCATAAATTACATTTAAGATGTATTTATGAATTGTTTATTATATGCTCAACATTGTACATAGGGAGAAGATGCAGAAGTAGTATAAATGTCACACCTTCTCACAAGCCATTGATATTTCAGGACATGAAATACGGTTTTATTTCTGTTATACAGATCTTTAGCTATTATTACATGATGCTCATAGTTGCATAGGTAACTCCTATTCATCTAATCATCTACATTTATTAGTGTCTTCTCTGTGCCAGGCATTGTGCATATAAAGATAAGTGAGATACAAAGATGAAGAAGATACAGTTACTTAATATGACCAAGCAGAATTCTTCATCTCTACTACCACCTAATCTGCACCTCCTGCAATCTTTCCCCAATCTACCAATTCCTCAAACTCCAAATCTTTAGGATAGTTGGAGTAGAGGTTTTCAACCAGTGGTGTGAGTGAGAGACATTGCTGTGGTGGGTATGAATGGGCAGGTAAAAATACAATGCCTGGACCTGCCCCTGGAGATCCTGACTCAGTAGTCTGGAGAAACATTTGGCTATAGGTTATTTTGTAAAAACTCCTTAGGTAATTCTTTACCTTGTTTTAGAGAATGAGATAAATATAGTAAAAAAACAGGCCAAAGAAATTTCAACAAGTTAAACATTTGATATCATACAGGTGGTACCATTAGTTGATTACAATGTAATACCAGTAGAAATTAACAATAACAACAATAAAAGAGCTACTCAAAATCTATACATTTGGAAATTAACAAAGCACATTCCTAAATAGTTAATTTTCTGGATGAAAAGGGATTCAGAGTAAAATTGCAAAATATTCAGAATGAAACCACAATGAAAGTAGTATGTATTGGGACTTCCCTGGTGACACGGTGGTGAGGAATCTGCCTCCCAACGCAGGGGACATGCGTTTGATCCCTGTTCCAGGAATATCCCACATGCCGCGGAGCAACTAAGCCCATGTGCCGCGGCTCCTGAGCCCTTTCGCCGCAACTACTGAAGCCCGTGTGCCTGAGAGCCCATGCACTGCAACTACTGAGCCCATGTGCGTCAGCTACTGAAGTCTGCACTCTCTAGGGCCTGTGAGCCATGGCTGCTGAGCCTGTGCGTCCAGAGCCTGTGCTCCGCAACGGGAGAGGCCATAGCAGTGAGAGGCCCGCGTACCGCAAAAAAAAAAAAAAAAAAAAGAAAGAAAGAAAGTAGTACGTGCCAAAACTATAAAAAGTAGCCAGAGGGAAATTTATAGCCTTAAGCTTTTGTTAGAAAATAAAATACCCAGCTCAAGAAGATAAAGAAATCCTAAAGAGTAGAAATATTCATATCAGGTTAAAGATAAAAACAAAATTAATGAAGCAAAATAACCTTAGTGGAATTGATTAATAAAACTAAAAGTTTGTTCCTTGGAAAAAATGAATAACGCAAACTTTAGCTGTGACAAACATATGGTATTATTATTAGTTGTAGTATTAGTATTAATAGTAGTGGTAGTAGAAGTATTAAGAAAACATGTATATAATGCTCTATATCAGAGACATTTACTACCTATCAACTATGCATGTACTTGCTACTTTTCCAGGCCCTCTTGGTCACGAGCCTGTAAGCAGAATGGCCACTGAACTGTAAGTGGAGCGACATGTACCATTTCTCCACCAAAGCATTTAAGAGCTTGTGTATGATCCTTCAGCTTCCCTCTCTCCCTCTTTCTTTGCTGCTGCGATCTTGAAGGCCATGTCCTGACATAGCAAAACCATTCAGTGGAAGCAGCCTAGATTACTGAGTCCCCAGTTGAAGGACAGATGCTCTGGGGAGTTGCCTAATTGACATAGCACCCTGTGTGAGCAAGAAATTAAAGTTTCTTGAGTTAAGTCACTGCCTCATGTTTTAATGTAACATAGTCTATCTTATCCTGTCTAATTCATGTTTTATAAAATGTGTTTTTGTAGAGTACCTCTCAGTTGTTAGATACCTATAACTTAACCAATTTACTGTGAAAGTTAAAGTGTAGGAAGAGAGTGGAAAAGGACAGATTAGCTGAACTCTTCAAAGTTCATTTTTCCTGTTTATTGCCAGACAAATATACCTAAAGTCCCAATTAGTTTCCAAGACCTAATAGACCAGGTCTAGTATGCCTCAAATCCTGTAGAAGAAAATGGTTTCCAGGCACCTCCTTTAGTGTTTTCTGTTTAGAATATTTTTCTTTCTTCTTTTTTTAAATAAATTTATTTATTTATTTTATTTTTGGCTGTGTTGGGTGTTTCTGTGCGAGGGCTTTCTCTAGTTGCGGCGAGCGGGGGCCACTCTTCATCGCGGTGCGCGGGCCTCTCACTGTTGCTGCCTCTCTTGTTGAGGAGCACAGGCTCCAGACGCGCAGGCTCAGTAGTTGTGGCTCACGGGCCTAGTTGATCCGTGGCATGTGGGATCTTCCCAGACCAGGGCTCGAACCTGTGTCCCCTGCATTAGCAGGCAGATTCTCAACCACTGCGCCACCAGGGAAGCCCTAGAATATTTTTCTTAATTTGCTAATTCACTGTTGCTTTAGAAAGATAGTAGATTAAGCATCAACTCTTTTATTTCTAACTCCAATAAACTATTAATGTGATTTATTACAATTAATTTATTACAGCATATTTCCATCAAAATAAGAAAAATGAAAATAATACACAGCCAACAGGTCTCTGCATTAAATTACCTGTAACTGAATCTGACTTGATTTTGATGCTAATTCTCACATTCAGAGTGCAGTAGAGCAAGCCACTTATTAACATTTATTGTAACACTAGTTCTGTATTATTTGTACAGGAATGTTTTATTTATTTTTATTTTTTTTTTTTTTACATCTTTCTTGGAGTATAATTGCTTTACAATGGTGTGTTAGTTTCTGCTTTATAACAAAGTGAATCAGTTATACATATACATATGTTCCCATATCTCTTCCCTCTTGCGTCTCCCTCCCTCCCACCCTCCCTATCCCACCCCCCTAGGTGGTCACAAAGCACCGAGTGTACAGGAATGTTTTAAATTGTTAGTCATATTTCTGAAATGCACAGAACATTGAAGCACACACTGGTTTAATATACAGAGCCAGCTTGTCTGAGTTCCTATCCCAATTTCACCACCTTACTAGCTAGGTGACCTCGGGTATTATTTAACCTCTTTGAGCCTCAGTTTCTCCTCCTGTAAAATGGGAATAACAGTAGTTGAGGTGGGGATTAACAATGGTACTCTCTGTAAACTGCTGAGTAAGTGTTGTTTCTGGTGATGTTGATGATGCTTTTGATGGAACAGGTTTGAGAGTGGTCTAGTCACATGGAGCTGGCACCGATGAGCAGCTCTGCCTGTTACTTCCAGTGTATCTTTGAGCAACTTACCCTCTCTCACTTTCAGTTTTCTCATGTACAAATGAGGGTAATTCTAGTTATCTGGTAGGCCTGCTGGGAAGATTAAGTCAAATAGAGTATTACAAACAGTGTTTAGCACAGAGCTGTGTACACAAGGCGCTCAGTGAATAACAGGTATTATTATGAAAACCAAAAATTGATTTAGTTTACCTATATAGGACAAATATCATCCAAAATAATATTCTCTGTTACCATGCTCTTCCACTCCTTCCTGTGGCCTTAAACAATGCTGTTTCCTGAACTCAGGCCAAGTTCGGATACCAAGAATTCCAATATATAAAAATAACCAATACTTTTTGTTTTGTTTTGTTTTTTTTGTTTTGTTTTGTCTGCACCGCACGGTTTGCAGGATCTCAGATCCCCAACCAGGGATTGAAGCCTGGCCATGGCAGTGAAAGCCTGGAATCCTAACCACTAGGCAACCAGGGAACTCCCTATTTTGTATTTTTTAATATCTAGATTTCATGAGGTTTTATATCTGGAAACTTGGAAAGCTTTTTGTTGTTGTTATACTAATTTTATTTGCCCATGTTGGATTTAACTCAGAGTCCACGTTTTTGTTTTCTTCCTCCTCCCCTTATTCCACCCTCCTGATGTTCCTTCCTCCCCTCCTTCTTTATAATTACATATACCTCCAAACTGTCTTCCATGCCACTCTCTATAGCACGAAAGACTAGATCTGTTTTGTGGAAGAGCAGCTCTGAGAATGCAGCATTGAAGCTAGCTAGCACTGACCTTTCTTGGCTTCCATGTGCCCATCTAAATGATTATCTCCTCTGCCACACAGAGGCTACCGTTGCTCTAATTATTGCTTTCACTCTGATTTCCGTCTGAGCTTTACATTCTCCCGATGCACTGAATATTAATTTCAGGTTGCAAACATTCGATAATTTTTAACCCATGCTTTTTTCTTCAATGCTACTGTAAACATATTAGC
Organism: Mesoplodon densirostris; assembly: GCF_025265405.1. Lineage (NCBI taxonomy): Eukaryota > Metazoa > Chordata > Mammalia > Artiodactyla > Ziphiidae > Mesoplodon > Mesoplodon densirostris. The sequence continues at coordinate 29,606,234 of NC_082668.1, forward strand.
TTCACATTCTCTATTGTTTACAAATTTAAAATATTAATAAAATTAATATTTTATTTCTAGAGAAGAAAAAGTACCAGTGATGTTGATGTTAAGATTAACAGCTCTTGTGTGGGGCGTATTATCTCTTTTTCTGAAGAGGGGAGGGTCATTTTGAGTTTTGGGGAGAGAATCCCGTCTTCAGGCATGTTTGGTGAGGTTCTTGGAAGAGCAAGTGTGGGAGGAGGGAGTACCACGAGCTTGTAGGGGGTGCAGATTTGTGGTCAGCATTCTTGGCCCTTCTGAGGAGTGGGGACACAGCTGTGTGTATCCATTCTCGGGGGGCAAGGTGGCACAGTGATTAAGAACACAGACTTTGGAGGCCGATAAAGCTGGCTTCAAGAACTAGCTCTGTTATTTGCTAGTTGCATGGCCTTGTATAAATTACTTAACTTCACCAAGCCTTGGTTTCTTCATCTGTTAAGTTGGAACAGGAATAGTACCTTTCCTTCAGGGTCATTGTGATGCTTGAGTGAGAATACCTGGAAAACATTTAGCACAGTGCCAGGCACAGGGTAAACGTAGTAAATGTTTGGTATTGTTAAGGCTATTTTATTATTATTATTTTTATTAATTTCTATAATTTAATAATTTAGTTTAGTTCCAGAATGAGAGTTTTTTCACTCCTCCAATCAGTCATGTGATCCTTGACTTCAACCCCTGGCTTTAAAATGGGAAGCTGTTATTTCTTCTCATGTGTTTTTCTATGTTTGTTTGACTATAAGGAGGATAAATCATCTTCTTCCTTTTCTCCTCGCTCTTTTTCTAGTCCATTTAAATCTAATAAAACTCTGCCTGGTGTAGTTTTCACTCTAAGCCATATGGACATCAGAAGAAAGCGGTTGCTTGCTCTTGCCATTTGAAACATGGATTTGGACACAGTGGAGCCCTGCTGGATGAGAAAGTTCTAGAACTTCCAGGGGCTTGACTGCATGGGTTTGAAGGACTCAGCAGTCTCAGTCTCACTAGGGGTGATTTTGTTTTTGGAGCCTGGGGAATTTGATGGTGCTATTTTTGCTCTGGTGGCGGGGGACTCCCCAGACATCTGTGTGACCTTCCTGGAGGCCTCTTCCTCCCATATTAATCATACGCTGGGATCTGAGAGGACCATCATCTCAGTCCCTCCCCGGCCCTTGTCAGCAGCATGCGAGCTGGGAGAAGTGAACGTCAGCCTCTGGCTGAAACCAAGAGGTGGCAAGAAAATGGAAGCCTGACAACAGACATGGGGAAGATCAGTACTGAAGCTGCAGGCCTGAAATCACAATGTGTGCGCCGGAATATTTTTGGCTTAAATTATCTGTGATTGCTTCATCACTTCAACCTATTTTTGTGAATATATTTTTTACTTACAGAGTGCTTTCACATTAAGTAGAAAAACCCAGTCTTTCCCTCCCTATGTTTTTCCTTTACTCTCATAAGGCTATCCACATTCACAACACTTCTGACACTTCTGGTCACCAGATGTGTGGGTTTTTTCTCCCCACCAAAGATTTCTCTGATACCACCTGGGTGTTCTACAATGTAACTCAATTCTGATACTAGCTAACTGGTGACAGTATCAGATCCCACAGGTTAAGAGCTCAGCCCCACAAGACTGTACCCCACACCCCCACTTCAGATGCCAATCACAAGTAGTAGGTCCCCAGCTCACCCACAGCTTCTGTCAGGTTTGGCTGTAAGTCAGAGGTTCCCACAACCCCTTCTTTGGGTTCTATTGATTTGCTGGAGCTGCTCACAGAACTCAGGGAATCACTTATAATTACTAGTTTATTAAAAGGTATGACAAAGGATACAGATAGACAACCAGATGAAAAGATACATAGATCGAGGTCTGAGAGGGTCCCAAGCACAGGAACTTCTGACCCCGTGGAGTTGGGGTATGTCACCAACCTGGAAGCTCTCTGAACTCCATACTTAACTGGGATTTTTGTGGAGGCTTCATCACGTAGGCATGATCAATTATTAACTCCATTTCCAGCCCTTCTTTCTTCTCAAGAGAATGGGGGGTGGGCTGAAAATTCCAAGCTTCTAATCATGGCTTGGTCTGCCCAGTGACTAGCCCTCATCCAGGAGCCCACCCAGAGTCACCTCATTAGAACAAACTCCTATCACCCAGGAAATTACAAGGGGTTCAGGAGCTCTGTGCCAGTAACTGGGGGCAGAGACTAATATATTTTCTATTATCTCACACACATATGCCAACTGGCATGATCCTCACAATAGTCTTTTGAGGCAGGCAGGATAGGTCCCAGCCCTATGTGACAGAGAAGAAAACTAAAGCTTTCTCCAATTAATCTTTCTAGTAAGCGGCAAAGCAGTTTCTGGCTCCTGGTCCCATTGTTTAGAGTGTTTTTGGCTGGGCTGATTGTGTTCTTCTGGGTAAGCACTATGGTATGGCTTGAGGCCCGCTGGGACAATCTCCAGGCACCAAATTACTTCTACTTTTCTGCATCATTTTCTGAAATTCCATCATTTTGTATCAATCACACATTTGATTTAGCCATACCTCTCCAAGCCCTCTCTTACAAAATGCAAAGGGGTAGGTAAATAATAAATGGTAAATCAGTTTGCCGGATTACTTTCTCTCTTGACAGCTAGCTGAGATCAGGGCAGTTAGGGATGGAAATGTAGATGATAGATGGAGAGAGGGAACCTCTGGAGTTTGAAGGGCTCTCTGAGAAGGGGAGGCCTAGGAAGGTGTATTGGTTTTCTATTGCTATATCAGAAATTACCACAACTGTAGTAGCTTAAAACAGCACACATTTATTATCTCAGAGTTCCTGTAGGTCAGGAGCCCAAGGATGGCTTAGCTTTGTCCTCTGGTCAAGGTTACAAAGCTGCAATCAAAATGCTGGCTGGGGGCCTCCCTGGTGGCGCAGTGGTTGAGAGTCCGCCTGCCGATGCAGGGGACACGAGTTCGTGCCCCGATCCCGGAGGATCCCACATGCCGCGGAGTGGCTGGGCCCGCGAGCCATGGCCGCGGAGCCTGTGTGTCCGGAGCCTGTGCTCCGCAACGGGAGAGGCCACAGCAGTGAGAGGCCCGCGTACAGAAAAAAAAAAAAAAAAAAAAGAAAATGCTGGCTGGGCTGCATTCCTTTCTGGAACTTGGGATCTTCTTCCAAGCTCCCATGGTTGTTGGCAAGATTCAGTTCCTTTTGGTTGTAGGACTGAAGCCCTCTGCTCCCAGAAGCTACCTGCAGCTTCCTGCCACGTGACCCTCTCCACAGGCAGTTCATATCGTAGCACCTCGCTTCTTCAAGGCCAGCCACAGATTTTCTCTCTCAAGTCTCTAAGATGTAGTGTTATATAGTGTAAATATGATCATGGGGGTGACATTTTGAGATATTACCTAAAAAATCTAGCTCTTTCAGTGAAGCTGGGCCTACATTCTCACTGGCCAACAGCTGGTAGGAGCTGAGTAGTACCGGTAGTTAGTAGCTTGGCCATGAAAGGACCTTAGTTTCCTATAGGATCCCTGCCTGCCACGGATGCTATATCTGCACTGCCATAGCCTGCTTCAGTCATTCACTGTACCCTTCCGTCTATCATGGGTGTTGTGGCACAGGATTACATTCTTGAGGAAACTGAGAAAGTGTATGACTCCAGGAAATGGAATAAGGAGGCTGTGATTGAAGCAAGGGGGTGGGGCTGAAGCAACTATGGCCCTGTACCCTCTCATATGTCTAATCATAACACCAAAAAAGGTTGGACTGAACATAACTGGGTTTGTCCCTGGCTCTGCACTCACATGTGTGGAGTTGAGTCTATAATTTCACCTCTCTGAACCTCAGTTTCCTCATCTAGAAAGCCTCCCTTCCCCCAGAGTTTCTGATTCCAATAGGCTGGGGTCAGGGACTAGGAATCGATCATTTTGACAAGTGCCCAAGGTGATTCTTCATGGTCAGGCCAGTTTAGATGACAAGTCCACTCACAACTGGGCACTGGCCAGCAGCTCAGGAAATAAGAGCCAGTTCTTGGCATTGACAGTTAGGGCTCATCTAAGCAGGCTAGAATTCATGGAAATATTTCAGCTCCAGAAGGAATATTCTCAAGGAGAAAATATTGAGAAGTTAAGAATCTAGGAAACTTAGTCAGAAACCAAACCATATAGACTGGGCCATCATGGTGGAGCAGGGGAAGCATGGATGTAGTACACAGGGTCCCCCAACCACTACCACCTCCTTCTCACCCCCCAGTAGCTGGCTTCCTACACTCCATAGATGTAGCTGCCTACTGGGTCAGTGCAGGGGCTGAACATTTGCATCTTATGTCTCAAAATATTTTGTAAACTGCTGCTGGGGCAAGGCTATGCAGCCCAGTAGAAATCAGGGGCTCAGTAAATGTTGGTTGAATAAGGGAATCAATAAAAAGTAAATGTTTTCTGAGTTCTGGTACTTGGCACCACTTTGATGCACTCTCCCACTCTTAATCTCTCTGAATGTCTCTGAGAACATGGAGAGAAGTTCTCCTCTGTCTCTCCACACACTCTACTGAACTGAGTGCTATCTATAGAGAGATTGTAGTTAATGAGGGGCCCAATTTAGAAAAAATCTTTTATTTCTAGCCAAAAGCAAATAAGTGCCCACAATTTCCTGGTTTAAAAAATGCAAAGTTATCATTTTTCATTGAAAAAGAAATTCTTCTAGTTTCTAGAACACATTTTTTCCAACTAAGGAGAATTTCTAGTAACTTATAGGTGTGGAAAACCTCCCTGTAGGCAAACGTGATTTTATGATTACACTGTCATGTTTGAAACTATAAGAGAATTTTAAGTAGCCTAACACAAATGCTGATCTTTATAAAGCTTTGTGGTTAAAAGGACATGAGATTTATCAATGTTGTGCCATCTCTTCTTTCTAATCACACCTCAATAAGGCATGAAAACAAAAGACATGAAGCACGGAAGGACACATGCGCTTTATGAAGTCCTGCTTTGGGTAAGACTTTGCTTCCCCTGAAATATATTTTGGTCAATTAGTTCATATATTTTTGGTCCTGTCTCTTTTGAACACACAACATTGGTTTGGGTTAATAGCCCAAAAGAGCCTTTAAATACTTCATAGCTGTTAGTCCTGATGAAAACTCAACTTGTACCCAAGTTATTTTTTATTTATGGGCTTCTGGGGGCATCCATAGTGCTCCACGAAGCATGGGAAAGACAAGTTTATGCTCTAGGCCTTCTGTGAGTGCTTAGCATTTAGATAGCAATGACAGGTAGGAGTGTGAGTGGCTTTGTGAGTTATTTGGAATGATAGCCTCCTGGTTGGAATGACATGCTGTCCTGCTTGGGGGAAAATGATTTCACAGGGTATGGTCACTGGTCACTGCATTTGGAATCATTTTTCTGGAAGTGGTGATGAGCATTTAAGGGACAGATAGATTGAGAGGATAGATGGGAAAAAGAAAGGCATTTGAAATGAGGGAAACTGCATGACCAAGGCACAGATGTGCTGTATCTGGTATATTTGGGGAACATATTTGGAGGAATAGCATTAGATGAGGCTGAGCGGTGTAGTGGGCCTGGATTATGAAGGATCTGGAGAGGCAGGCCTTGCCATTCTAGCAAATGGAAATAAAAGGTTTTCTATGGAAGGTTTCTTTTTTTAAAATTATAGTTGATTTACAATATTATTTTAGTTTCAGGTGCATAGCATAGTGATTCAATATTTTTATAGATTATACTTCATTAAAAGTTATAAAATAATGGCTATCATTCCCTGTGCTGTACAGTATATTTTTGTTGCTGTCTATTTTATCCATAGTAGTTTGTATCTCTTAATCCCATATCCCTACCTTGCCCCTCTCCACTATGGAAGGTTTCTGAGTAGAGAAATGCCATAATAGTAATTACTTTTTTTATTGAAGTATTACCATACACAAGTAATGATACAAGTTCTTCTATATACATTGACTCACAGCAACCCTGGAGTGTAAACACCATTTTCAGGACCTCATTTTTCAGATGAGGAAACTGGTCATTGTAAAGTGGCTGAGACAGGATTTGAATCCAAGCCGTTTGGCCCTACTGCCAATACACTTAAGCAGTAGGCTATCTAGTACTCCTCAACTGGATAAATGGTATCTAAGGAAGGTTAATCTCAGAGTTGATTGGAAGGGGGAAAAAAAATCTTGGTGATGAGAAATCCAGTTAGGAGGCTACGGCAGTAATTCTAGGCATGTGAGAAACCATTCGCATGTTTGCTTCCTGCCTGTCCATCACTGATTTTGTCCACCCCTGCTAGTCCTATGCTAATTCCAGGCCTCATTGTTTTCTGCCTCCTGCCCTGCTCCCCAGCAATCCATTCTCCACTCTGCAGCTGAAGGATCTTTGTAAAAGCAAATTGGAGTATGTTGCTCCCTTGATTAAACCTTCCAGGTAAAATCCAAACTCTTCCTGAGCTGGCTGTCATTTCTTTTCAGCCCCATTTCTAGGCACCTGCATAATTTCATACCAATAAACGTCAGCTGGTATTATTATCCCGTCACAACCCACTTATCACACCACTGTATTTGCTGAATGAAGAAAATCAGTGAGTGGGAATAAGAGATTAAGAGATGGATATGTGTGCTCGCTTCGGCAGCACATATACTAAAAATTGGAACCATACAGAGTAGATTAGCATGACCCCTGCTCAAGGATGACATGTAAATTCATGAAGCATTCCATATTAAAAAAAAAAAAAGAGATGGATATGGTTAATAGGCAGATGTCTGATTTTAACATTTTCTCCCCACCTGTAGGCCTGAGGCAAAGAAACCCAGAGGAAAAAAGATCTACCTTTTTATTCTGGGGCCTCTGCAACTTTTCCTTCCAGAACCTATCTAGCAAATATTTTCCCTCTTAGTGCAGCCCTTTTGGGGGGTCTGTTTCCTTGTCTCCATCCTGCGTAACTGCCTTGACTGCTGGCTCTGCTGCCTGGAAGCCTGGGGCAGCTCCAGCTCCAGGAAGCCAGCCCCAGAGCCTCTCGCCCCTCTGCTGCCTTGGGAAGGGGATTCAGATCATTTCAAAGAAAAAGGAGAGGATGATTCAAAGATGAGTAGATAGTTTCAAGACGGCTGACTCAGAGGATGACTCAGAAGAAAGCTGGAGGGGTAAGGAGGGAGGACAGTAGCTGTGATGGTAAAGTGCGGGGAGGCCTCTGGAGTCATCAAGGCTGGACTTCAGTCCCATTTCCTGACCTCAGGCATGACCCTCAACTGTTCCAAGTCTCAGCTTACTCTCCCTCAAGTGGGGCCAATCACAGCATCTGCTGTACAATAGTATCTTGAAGGTTACAGGGAAAGTGACCCTCAGGCACTCAGCATGATGGCCCATCGCAGGAAGCACCCTCTAAAAGTCAGCTGTCATTGCTTTAAGTGGGAAGTGACAATAAAAGGGTGTGGCCTAAAATAGGGAGTTTCAAACTTTTTGGTATCTGGAGGGCCCCTTAGGCTCGTAAACGTTCTTGAGGACTTCAAGGAGCTTTTGTTTATATGTTTGTTATGTCTAGTGATACTTACCACATTAGAAATTAAAACTGAAATATTTTAAAATATTTATTAATTATGTAAGAACAATAATAAACCCATTGTCTGCTAACATATTTTTTTAAAATGGGAAATAATAAATTTTTCCAAGACAAAAATAATTAGAAGAGTGGCATTGCTTTCCCTTTGTGTAAATCTCCTTAATGTTGGGCTTAATAGAAGACAGCTGGATGATTCTATGGTCTGGTGCAGCACCACATTCCGGTAGCCTCTGGATAACTCCACTATACTCCTGTGAGAGAATGAGCGTTAAAAAGGCAAATAACATTTGGTGCTGTTAGGAAATAGTTGTGACCTCAAAGTCTGCCTGAAGGAGTTTCAGGGATCTTCCAGGGGTCCCCAGACCACACTTTGAGAACCACTAACCTAAAAGATCATTTTGAAAAAGATTTTGTTTTCAATCTGTGAATAAAGATAATGCCATAAAATGAGATTATATATCACCTCCATCAAATGGGCAAAAATTAAAGAGTCTGCCAGTATCAAGTGTTTCTGAGGAAGTGAAACATCAGAAGCTCTCAACCTGTGTAGCACAGCTATAAATCGGCTTGACTGTTGTATTAGGCATTCCCAAACTTCTCTTTGAAGTTAAAGATGCTCATACTCTACCACCCAGCTATTCCAGTCCTCAGGAGAATTAAGAAACAAATGATGATATCTTTATATAACAGAATACTACAGGTAAATACTAAAATGAACAGTAATGGTAATAGAAGAGTACAATAGTAGTAATGTGATATATTCACATAATAGAATGCTGCAATTAGAAATGAATTCACTAGAGCCATGTTAATATGAGTAAATCTCAAAAATGATGTTGCACAAAAACTGAGTAAAAGACATGCGAGTCCAGAGTAACATTTATGTAAAGTCTGAAAATGTGCCAAACAAAAGTACATGTTGCTGATGGACACATACTTACATAGTGAAAATATACCATCACGCAAATTCAGGACAATGGTCGCCCCTGAATAATGAGGACAGGCAATGAAATCAGGGAGGAGTTTGGTTGGGGAGGCTTCAAATATACCTGTAATGTTTTATTTATCTATTTAAAAAATCTGGATTTAAAATGTTTTGTTTAAGCGTTTATTTAGGTGGGAAAGCAAATATGGCAAAGAAACAAGGCCATGACAATAAAAAATGAAAACTCACTGCAAAAAGCCTATGGGCAAATGACACTCCCAACTCCTTCCGTCACACTGACCGTGAGGTCAGGGTCCACGTAGGAGCAGCTTGGTTCCAAAGGCTCATTTGTAATTGATTCTTTGGTGTTTTCCATGGGTTTTCCCATGGATACAGTTTCTGCCCACAGAAACCTATTAACTTCACAGCCTGTCTGACCAATAGAAAGGGATCAGCAGGGTTGAGAAAGTGTTTCCTGGGAAAGTTTGTTCTGACTTAGCCAGGAACAGATCCTCTCCTGGGCGTCCTTGGCCTGACTCACCTTCTACTTCCCTTTCCAGCCAGGTTTTGAGAGAGGGGATTCTCACAATTCTGAGCCAGTCAAGCTTGGCAGGGGTAGGATCAATATCTGGCAGCACAGTATGGGATATGTGGTTCTGTGGGTAGATTGTCTGGGAATTTGGGGCCAAGAGATGGGGGGGCGGGCAAACCTGTCAGCTCAAATCTCTGAGTTGGAATAACTCTTGATCTTTGGTCAGCTTTAGAGTTATCTCACTGATTTTCTCCTAAGACCTCTTTTGCTTTCTCTTTTACTGACAATCTGGTTGTTTCTGCCCTGTTTCTCTCCTCTCTGTTCCACTGTAGAAAAAGGCCACAGTCCCACAGAGTCTCCTGGGTCCTTGACAGTGGACACTCTGCTACTAGTGACTCCAGAATTTCCTTATAGGCAGGGTTTAGGGTGCTGACTTGGTGGAGAAGAAGGATTTGAAGATATGTTTATGTACCATTTAAAAAAAGATGGAGGCAACATCAGTGTCTTACTAAATAGGGTGGGAACTGGTGGAGAGGTGGGAGCTGAGGCTCAGATACCTACCGCTCCCCACTCCTGCTCCGCCCGCCCCTCCCCCAGCATTCTTACCCAACTCAACAGGAGTTAATTCTCCTTCTTCCCCTCCTCCACTCTTCTCAGTGTCTGAACTAGCATTCAGCTTGGGGCTTGGGGAAAAAGGCACTGATAAAAGTAAAGAGCAAAAAGAGAGTTAAGAATTTTAAGAATTCTCTGAGTCTCCAATATGAGTTGGTCCTGATATTCATTTAAACATAGGTCCAGTTCATTAAAGTACGTTTCAAATTTACAATTTAAATTTGTCTTAAACAATAATAATATAAAACATATAAAAAGACACTACTCATCATTCCAACTCAAGTGCTCTCATTTTTGGACATTCCTTTCAGTCCTTATTACCTTGATATGTTTGCATGGCTATAGATTATAGGGGTACAGTAAGTGCCCTACATACAAACGAGTTCCTTTCAGAGAGCAAGTTCGTGAGTCCAATTTGTTTGTAAGTCCAACAAAGTTAGCCTAGGTATCCAACTAACACAATCGGCTATATAGTACTGTACTGTTATAGGTTTATAATACTTTTCACACAAATAATACATAAAAAACCCACAAAAAATAAAGAAAACCTTTTAAAGCTTACAGTACAGTACCTTGAAAAGTACAGTAGTACCAGCTACATCACCACTGCTTTTACGCTTGCTTCCAGACACCCTGGACTTGAAATAAAGGCACTGTACTACTGTACTCTATACAGTACTGTACAATAAAGTACACAAAAGCACAACCACTTGTAGAGGATGCACACACATGACAATGTACGCCAGACACGTGAACTAACTTACGTGATTGGATGTGCAAAGCACATTTGCATCTTTGAAAGTTCGTAACTTGAAGGTTCGTATGTAGGGGACTTACTGTATATGCTTTTTATCTTACTATTCTCACTTATTATATACACATTTCTTTATGATCCTACCTAGTCCTCAGACATTTTTTTTCTTTTGGAAGTAGCTCTGTTTTTCCAGTTTTATTGAGATATAATTGATACACAACTTTGTATAAGTTTAAAGTGTACAACATAATGATTTGATATATGTGTATATTGAGAAATGATTACCGTAATAAGTCTAGTTAACATCTACCGCCACACATAGTTAAATTTTTTTGTGATGAGAACTTTTAAGACCTACTCTCTTGACAACTTTCAAATACACAATACAGTATGCGTGTGCATATATATATATATACACACACACACACACACACACACACACACACGCACACACACACATATAGTCACCAAGTTGTACACTACATCTCCAGGACTTATTTATCTTATAACTGGAAGTCGGTACCCTTTGACTCGCTTCACCCATTTTGCCAACTCCCCAATCCCTGCCTGTTCTCTGTTTCTATGAGTTTGGTTTTTTTAGATTCCACATACATACACTTACTTTTTTAAAGGCCTGGTAATGCTCTGTTGAATGGATATTAATGGATTAGAGAAAGTGTTCTGTATTCTAACTCAGGGAGAACATCAAGACCTCATGGAGCTGATTCAAGGGTGAAAGGTTACAGCAGATGTAGTGTATTTACAAGAGTATCTAGACAGGATAAAGGCTGACTAAATGTTGGCTGTCATTATCTATAATTATATCTTCACCTTTTTTCTTTTAAAAAGTCCCACCCATTTAATGAAAGTCTGGGCCTCTCCAGTGACACGCTGCCACCTCTTTTTTTTTCCTTGTAGAGACAAAGGTACATATAGTTGATAACTCTGGATTTCAGGCTAGCAAAAAGACCTAAGTAGCTTCGTTTCCATTTCAGGAGAGCAGCTCAGTTAATATTTAAAAATTTTTATTTTATATTGGAGCATAGTTGATAAGCTCAGTTAATTTTAGCTTCCTTCCTTACCAAGGAGGAGTAACTTCTGATGGGAGAAAGTTGGGGGAAGGCCAAAGCAGGGACTCTGGGATGAGGCAATTGGAAAAGTTCTGGGGCCACTCATACACGATACAACAAATATTTTTTTGAGCACTGCTGGTGTTTTTGAACCAGTCACTGAGCAAGGCTGCTAGGCCCTGAACATACAGGTGAAAGATATTTCCTGCTCACAAGTTGCTCACCATGTAGAGAGGAAGATGTTAAATGGGGAAAGAGCACACAGAAAGAATGAACACCCTGAGTGCTTAGGGAGGAGCCTCATGTACACCAGACTGATGCTCAGACTGAGCTGGGTAGGGTTCCTCCTGGGAATTAGTCTATCGAGGCCATTGCATTACATTAGAAAAGGCAAGAGCCAGATCATGAAGGATCTTTTGTGCTGTGATAGGAGGGTTCCCCAAACACCCCTGCCCCCAGCAGACAAGGTAAGAAGTTATAAGGTACAGCAGGGGTAGAAGAAATGGGTGATGAAGTCTTACCCTTCTTCTTCCCTGACATTTTCCTTTCCTTCCTCCTCTATTGCCCTACAGATTTATCCTGCAATATCACAAGGGTTATAGTTGAGAAGGTGGAGGGGAGAGGAGAGACAGGAGGAGAGAGAAGTCCCAAATAACGGCAGTGGAGAGGAAAGGAAGTATCAGAGCCACCTGGCTGGTGCAGTCATTTGCATTTAATAGATGTACCTGACTGAGGCAATTGAAACCCAGAGACTGTCCTAGAAAATAAACTTACCATGTTATGCAGAGATTCATCAGCCCCAAACTTCATCTCCTAGTTATTTATGAGTTTGTAGAACTTGAATAAATGCCAGGCAAATTTTTCTGAGTTGGATTCTTCATTTAGTAAGTTTATTTTGGAATATTTTTTTCCTACGACCAAGTTAAAAGTTAGGTTCACACACTAAAAGGTGAAGAGTATTGATACTTGAGGTAACTAAAGCAGTCATCCTGATAGCTACTAAACGCAAACCAACTTTTCTCTCAATAATGAGGCAATTAAACAAATTGAGGTGGTGTTTTTACTTGAGCTATATGAATAAATGACTGTAGATTTAGCAGAATACGTATTGACATATCAACTTTTTGTGAGGTTTTTTTTTTTTTTTGCTTTATAACAAATTTAATCAGTTATACATATACATATGTTCCCATATCCCCTCCCTTTTGCGTCTCCCTCCCACCCTCCCTATCCCACCCCTCCAGGCGGTCACAAAGCACCAAGCTGATCTCCCTATGCTATACGACTGCTTCCCACTAGCTATCTACCTTACGTTTGGTAGTGTATATATGTCCATGCCGCTCTTTCACTTTGTCACAGCTTACCCTTCCCCCTCCCCATATCCTCAAGTCCATTCTCTAGTAGGTCTGTGTCTGTATTCCTGTCTTACCCCTATGTTCTTCATGACATTTTTTTTTCTTAAATTCCATATATATGGGTCAGCATACAGTATTTGTCTTTCTCTTTCTGACTTACTTCACTCTGTATGACAGGCTCTAGGTCCATCCACCTCATTACAAATAGCTCAATTTCGTTTCTTTTTATGGCTGAGTAATATTCCATTGTATATATGTGCCACATCTTCTTTACCCATTCATCCGATGATGGACACTTAGGTTGTTTCCATCTCTGGGCTATTGTAAATAGGGCTGCTATGAACATTTTGGTACATGTCTCTTTTTGAATTATGGTTTTCTCAGGGTGTATGCCCAGTAGTGGGATTGCTGGGTCATATGGTAGTTCTATTTGTAGTTTTTTAAGGAACCTCCATACCGTTCTCCATAGTGGCTGTACCAATTCACATTCCCACCAGCAGTGCAAGAGTGTTCCTTTTTTTCCACACCCTCTCCAGCATTTATTGTTTGTAGATTTTTTGATGATGGCCATTCTGACTGGTGTGAGATGATATCTCATTGTAGTTTTGATTTGCATTTCTCTAATGAGTAAAGATGTTGAGCATCCTTTCATGTGTTTGTTGGGAGTCTGTATATCTTCTGTGGAGAAATGTCTATTTAGGTCTTCTGCCCATTTTTGGATTGGGTTGTTTGTCTTTTTGTTATTGAGCTGCATGAGCTGCTTATAAATTTTGGAGATTAATCCTTTGTCAGTTGCTTCATTTGCAAATATTTTCTCCCATTCTGAGGGTTGTCTTTTTTTTTTTTTTTTTTTTTTTTTTTTTGCGGTATGCGGGCCTCTCACTGTTGTGGCCTCTCCTGTTGCGGAGCACAGGCTCCGGACGCGCAGGCTCGGCGGCCATGGCTCACGGGCCCAGCTGCTCCGCGGCATGTGGGATCTTCCCGGACCGGGGCACGAACCCATGTCCCCTGCATCGGCAGGCGGACTCTCAACCACTGCGCCACCAGGGAAGCCCCTGAGGGTTGTCTTTTGGTCTTGTTTATGGTTTCCTTTGTGGTGCAAAAGCTTTTAAGTTTCATTAGGTCCCATGTGTTTATTTTTGTCTTTATTTCCATTACTCTAGGAGGTGGGTCAAAAAGGATCTTGCTGTGATTTATGTCATAGAGTGTTCTGCCTATGTTTTCCTCTAAGAGTTTGATAGCGTCTGGCCTTACATTTAGGTCTTTAATCCATTTTGAGCTTATTTTTGTGTGTGGTGTTAGGGAGTGATCTAATCTCATACTTTTACATGTCCCTATCCAGTTTTCCCAGCACCAATTATTGAAGAGACTGTCCCTTCTCCACTGTACACTCTTGACTCCTTTATCAAAGATAAGGTGACCATATGTCCGTGGGTTTATCTCTGTGCTTTCTATCCTGTTCCATTGATCTATCTTTCTGTTTTTGTGCCAGTACCATACTGTCTTGATTACTGTAGCTTTGTAGTATAGTCTGAAGTCAGGGAGCCTGATTCCTCCAGCTCCATTTTGCGTTCTCAAGATTGTTTTGGCTATTCGGGGTCTTTTGTGTTTCCATACAGATTGTGAAATTTTTTGCTCTAGTTCTGTGAAAAATGCCAGTGGTAGTTTGATAGGGATTGCATTGAATCTGTAGATTGCTTTGGGTAGTATAGTCATTTTCACAATGTTGATTCTTCCAATCCAAGAACATGGTACATCTCTCCATCTATTTGTATCATCTTTAATTTCTTTCATCAGTGTCTTATAATTTTCTGCATACAGGTCTTTTGTCTCCTTAGGTAGGTTTATTCCTAGATATTTTATTCTTTTTGTTGCAATGGTAAATGGGAGTGTTTCCTTGATTTCACTTTCAGATTTTTCATCATTAGTATATAGGAATGCCAGAGATTTCTGTGCATTAATTTTGTATCCTGCAACTTTACCAAATTCATTGATTAGCTCTAGTAGTTTTCTGGTAGCATCTTTAGGATTCTGTATGTATAGTATCATGTCATCTGCAAACAGTGACAGCTTTACTTCTTCTTTTCCAATTTGGATTCCTTTTATTTCCTTTTCTTCTCTGATTGCTGTGGCTAAAACTTCCAAAACTATGTTGAATAAGAGTGGTGAGAGTGGGCAACCTTGTCTTGTTCCTGATCTTAGTGGAAATGGTTTCAGTTTTTCACCATTGAGGACGATGCTGGCTGTGGGTTTGTCATATATGGCCTTTATTATGTTGAGGAAAGTTCCCTCTATGCCTACTTTCTGGAGGGTTTTTATCATAAATGGGTGTTGAATTTTGTCGAAAGCTTTCTCTGCATCTATTGAGATGATCATATGGTTTTTCTCCTTCAATTTGTTAATATGGTGTATCACATTGATTGATTTGCGTATATTGAAGAATCCTTGCATTCCTGGAATAAACCCCACTTGATCATGGTGTATGATCCTTTTAATGTGCTGTTGGATTCTGTTTGCTAGTATTTTGTTGAGGATTTTTGCATCTATGTTCATCAGTGATATTGGCCTGTAGTTTTCTTTCTTTGTGACATCCTTGTCTGGTTTTGGTATCAAGGTGATGGTGGCCTCGTAGAATGAGTTTGGGAGTGTTCCCCCCTCTGCTATATTTTGGAAGAGTTTGAGAAGGATAGGTGTTAGCTCTTCTCTAAATGCTTGATAGAATTCACCTGTGAAGCCATCTGGTCCTGGGCTTTTGTTTGTTGGAAGATTTTTTATCACAGTTTCAATTTCAGTGCTTGTGATTGGTCTGTTCATATTTTCTATTTCTTCCTGAGTCAGTCTTGGCAGGTTGTGCATTTCTAAGAATTTGTCCATTTCTTCCACGTTGTCCATTTTATTGGCATAGAGTTGCTTGTAGTAATCTCTCATGATCTTTTTGTATTTCTGCAGGGTCAGTTGTTACTTCTCCTTTTTCATTTCTAATTCTATTGATTTGAGTCTTCTCCCTTTTTTTCTTGATGAGTCTGGCTAATGGTTTATCAATTTTGTTTATCTTCTCAAAGAACCAGCTTTTAGTTTTATTGATCTTAGCTATCGTTTCCTTCATTTCTTTTTCATTTATTTCTGATCTGATTTTTATGATTTCTTTCCTTCTGCTAACTTTGGGATGGTTTTGTTCTTCTTTCTCTACTTGCTTTAGGTGCAAGGTTAGGTTGTTTATTCGAGATGTTTCCTGTTTCTTAAGGTGGGATTGTATTGCTATAAACTGCCCCCTTAGAACTGCTTTTGCTGCATCCCATAGGTTTTGGGTCGTCGTGTCTCCATTGTCATTTATTTCTAGGTATTTTTAAATTTCCCCTTTGATTTCTTCAGTGATCACTTAGTTATTAAGTAGTGTATTGTTTAGCCTCCATGTGTTTGTATTTTTTTTTTTTTTTTTTTTGCGGTATGCGGGCCTCTCACTGTTGTGGCCTCCCCCGTTGCGGAGCACAGGCTCCGGACGCGCAGGCTCCGGACGCGCAGGCTCAGCAGCCATGGCTCACAGGCCCAGCCGCTCCGCGGCATATGGGATCCTCCCAGACCGGGGCACGAACCCGTATCCCCTGCATCGGCAGGTGGACTCTCAACCACTTGCGCCACCAGGGAGGCCCCATGTGTTTGTATTTTTTACAGCTCTTTTCCTGTAATTGATATCTAGTCTCATAGCATTGTGGTCGGAAAAGATACTTGATACAATTTCAATTTTCTTAAATTTACGAGGGCTTGATTTGTGACCCAAGATATGATCTATCCTGGAGAATGTTCCATGAGCACTTGAGAAAAATGTGTATTCTGTTGTTTTTGGATGGAATGTCCTATAAATATCAATTAAGTCCATCTTGTTTAATGTATCATTTAAAGCTTGTGTTTCCTTATTTATTTTCATTTTGGATGATCTGTCCATTGGTGAAAGTGGGGTGTTAAAGTCCCCTACTATGAGTGTGTTACTGTCGATTTCTCCTTTTATGGCTGTTAGTATTTGCCTTATGTATTGAGGTGCTCCTATGTTGGGTGCATAAATATTTACAATTGTTATATCTTCTTCTTGGATCGATCCCTTGATCATTATGTAGTGTCCTTCTTTGTCTCTTCTAGTAGTCTTTATTTTAAAGTCTATTTTGTCTGATATGAGAATTGCTACTCCAGCTTTCTTTTGATTTCCATTTGCATGGAATATCTTTTTCCATCCCCTTACTTTCAGTCTGTATGTGTCTCTATGTCTGAAGTGGGTCTCTTGTAGACAGCATATATATGGGTCTTGTTTTTGTATCCATTCAGCCAATCTGTGTCTTTTGGTGGGAGCATTTAGTCCATTTACATTTAAGGTAATTATTGATATGTATGTTCCTATTCCCATTTTCTTAATTGTTTTGGGTTCGTTATTGTAGGTCTTTTCCTTATGTTGTGTTTCTTGCCTAGAGAAGTTCCTTTAGCATTTGTTGTAAAACTGGTTTGGTGGTGCTGAACTCTCTCAGCTTTTGCTTGTCTGTAAACGTTTTAATTTCTCCATCAAATCTGAATGAGATCCTTGCTGGGTAGAGTAATCTTGGTTGCAGGTTTTTCTCCTTCATCACTTTAATTATGTCCTGCCACTCCCTTCTGGCTTGTAGAGTTTCTGCTGAGAGATCAGCTGTTATCCTGATGGGGATTCCCTTGTGTGTTATTTGTTGTTTTTGCCTTGCTGCTTTTAATATGATTTCTTTGTGTTTAATTTTTGACAGTTTGATTAATATGTGTCTTGGCGTATTTCTCCTTGGATTTATTCTGTATGGGACTCTCTGTGCCTCCTGGACTTGATTAACTATTTCCTTTCCCATATTAGGGAAGTTTTCAACTATAATCTCTTCAAATATTTTCTCAGTCCCTTTCTTTTTCTCTTCTTCTTCTGGAACCCCTATAATTCGAATGTTGGTGCGTTTAATGTTGTCCCAGAGGTCTCTGAGATTGTCCTCTGTTCTTTTCATTCTTTTTTCTTTATTTTGCTCTGCAGCAGTTATTTCCACTATTTTATCTTCCACCTCACTTATCCGTTCTTCTGCCTCAGTTATTCTGCTATTGATCCCATCTAGAGTATTTTCTATTTCATTTATTGTGTTTTTAATCGATGCTTGATTCATCTTTAGTTCTTCTAGGTCCTTGTTAACTGTTTCTTGCATTTTGTCTATTCTATTTCCAAGATTTTGGATCTGGGAAATAGAATCTTGGATCATCTTTACCGTCATTATTCTGAATTCTTTTTCAGGTAGACTGCCTATTACCTCTTCATTTGTTAGGTCTGGTGGGTTTTTATCTTGCTCCTTCTCCTGCTGTGTGTTTTTCTGTCTTCTCATTTTGCTTATGTTACTGTGTTTGGGGTCTCCTTTTTGCAGGCTGCAGGTTCGTAGTTCCCGTTGTTTTTGGTATCTGTCCCCAGTGGCTAAGGTTGGTTTAGTGGGTTGTGTAGGCTTCCTGGTGGAGGGGACTAGTGCCTGTGTTCTGGTGGATGAGGCTGGATCTTGTCTTTCTGGTGGGCAGGTCCACGTCTGGTGGTGTGTTTTGGGGTGTCTGCGGACTTTTTATGATTTTAGGCCACCTCTCTGCTAATGGGTGGCGTTGTGTTCCTGTCTTGCTAGTTGTTTGTCATAGGGTGTCCAGCACTGTAGCTTGCTGGTCGTTGAGTGAAGCTGGGTGCTGGTGTTGAGATGGAGATCTCTGGAAGATTTTTGCCGTTTGATATTATGTGGAGCTGGGAGGTCTCTTGTGGACCAGTGTCCTGAAGTTGGCTCTCCCACCTCAGAGGCACAGCACTGACTCCTGGCTCCTCAATTTGGGATGATTTGTTGTCTATTCATGTATTCCACAGATGCAGGGTACATCAAGTTGATTGTGGGGCTTTAATCCGCTGCTTCTGAGGCTGCTGGGAGAGGTTTCCCTTTTTCTCTTTGTGAGGTTTTTTAAAAAAAACTTTTTTAACCTAACTTTTTAAGCCTCTGTGAAGTTAAAAAATACATAAAATGTTAAAAAATATTGGGCTTGGTTTAAATATTTTTGTTTCTGCTATATGAGTCTAAGGCTAACAAAGTGATGCCTAGGGTACTATTTAAGCATCTGAAAGAACGTCTTGATTCCTTTCCTTTAACAGTAATTTTTGAGCAGTCATTTCAGTGAATTTAGAAGTTATGTGAAAACCTTTTAGTGGAACAGCTATGATTTAGGAGTGTTGAAGTTTTCAACTCTAAGAATAAATTGTATAATGTTTCAAATCTATCATCGTCTTGAATATCCTAGATATCATGGTAGTTTAGTGCTGGAGCAAGAAATAGTTATTAAAATTGACTGGAAAAGTCTAGTGGGAGATCGTTCAAAGGCCTCAAAGTAAAGAAACTTGAAGAGGAAAACAGCACGAACAGTGATTTCATCAAGAAGAGGTGTAAAAATTAAACAGATGGGCGACATTGCAGGAAAAAAATGTTGTAACAAATCTACCGTTTTCCTTCCAAATAATTTCCCCAAATAATCAAACCCGTAAAAGTTACATCACATGCAATTAGTAATGTTTTATTGTACTTCTTTTAGTTTTTTCCCTCTCATATCTCTGCCTGTGGCCATATAGGCAGAAATTAGAAGACATGTGGTCCTCAAAACCAGTGAGGGGAGAGGATGTACAGACCCAATTAGCAGTTCCCATCATTCAGGCTTATGTTCAGCTGCATGGAAGAAAGCCCTGGCTTCTTTGGCTTAGACAAGGATGCATGTGATGAGGAATCTGGGTGGGGCAGCCCAGAGTAGGTGCTGGTGCCTGAGGAAGTCACTGAGGACCTGGGTTCCTTCCTACGTTCCATGGTCACCTTGCCTCCACCACGAGCATTGTGTTCATGCTCCAGGCAAGATAAAGGGGGAGGATGAGAGCTGCGGAGATTGTACCATGGACGGTCCACCCTGTGAGTTCTGCTCTCATTTGCAATCAACCAGCACTGATATCCATGGCCACCTCTAACCATATGGAAATCTGGAAGAGGGGAGGATTTTTAACTGGCTACTTTGCCATCCCAAATAGAATCGAGTTCTCTTGATAAGGAAGAAGGGGAGAATGCTTTCATTCTTGATCTTTAAAGTATTTAATTTCTCCCATTTGCCATTAAATGGAAGTTAGGGTTAATCTATTTCTCTTATTATCTTTCATCTCCTGCTGCACCTAATAGTAGACATTCAACAAACGTTAGTTGATTGATAGATTGATTTACTCATCAGAAGTTTTCAAGCATACTTCATGTCAATATACTAGGGACTTATAGTTGCAATTTCAGACATTCATGCACATGAAATAGAGAACAAACTAACTGACATAAAGGGTATATTATCTCCATTTGTGTTTTGTTTTCTACTTATTTATAATGGTAATGTACTTGTTGAACTGGACTTGATTCCAAACATGTTTTCATCAAATGACTTCGTTAAATGTGATCAGAAGGGCAGAAAAAACATAATGGGGGCATTAGACACTTGGATTCTCATTGCATCATGGTTTGTGGGATTATTGCACAGTCTTTCTGTTTCTCAGTTTCTCTCTATAAAATACAGGCTGTAGCAATGGCTGTCCAGTATAGGTATTGGGAAGGTGAGAGGCTACATAAGTCAGTGAAGAGCATGCATGGGCTTGCAAATCAGGTCGCCTGGATTCCTTTTCCAAATCTGTCATTTACTAGTTATGTAACCAGTTTCCCTATCTGTAAAGTGGGATGATGGAGGTACAAACGACAGAGGGCTGATGTGGAGATTAAGTGGGTCAATATATGCAAAGTGTTTAGAAAGAACTTGGCACATAGTAAACACTCAAAAGAATTAGCTACAATTATACAGTGTTTCTAACTGTATATTTAGAAGTAAAATAGGATCAGTCTAGAAGTCTGAGCTTGTTTTTCTCCCATGCAAGTTTTCATGAGTGCTTCCATAATCACTCCCTCCCCTTTCCTCCCTCTTCCCTTCTCCCCCCGCCCCTCAACTCCCTCTTCTCCTCATATATTTTGCCTGTGTCTGCTTTGACATCTTTGGGGCCAGAGGGGACAAAGGGAGCAGCTAAGATGTCTTCGGAGACTGGGAGAAGCAGCCCTGTGGACTGATTGCCATAAACCAGTGTGATGGGCTCTCGAGCTGGGTGTCAATCAAAGTAAAGCAATCGGACCTGTCGGGAGAGATGTTGATTTCAGCTGTCACACATGTCCCTTTTTGGATTCTCCCCAGGACTCTTGACCCTACTCTGCAGTGGTTTGAAATGGATTTTATTAGGCTTTCATTAGTCCTCATATCTATTTTTTTCTCTTGGTATCTGGTATCTAAGCTACATGAGAGCCAGTACCACATACTTGGCCAGTGTTCTGCCAGACTTCTCCTGCATGTTCAGCCCTCTCTCTGCTGTACCAAATCTAGAGAGTGAGGTCAGGGGTTCGGAGGCCCAACTCAGCTGGTTAATCAACAAAGCGATGAGGCTATTTCATGTTCTTCCCCTTCAATTTCCTCATGAACCAGAATTATAAATAGGATGCTCTGTGACCTTGGGGTCAAAAAGGGAATAATCAGGCAAATGAATTTCAATTATAATAACTATTATGAACATAACATATTAATAATGAATATCAAGGATTCAGCTCAAAGACAATAAAGGCAAAGTCTCTGTGAGTCTTTTCTCTCTCCCTTTTCCCATTTACTTTAGAACTTATCTCTGGGTAGAGTGATAATAGGATTTTTAAAAGTGAGTAAAAATTTTCACCCCAGAAAATAACTTGATAATTTTTATCCTGAATAATTCCTTGACTGATGAAGCCCCATTTAAACTGTTTGCAAACACAAAAGGAACAATAATCCACACTAATAAACAAATCTGAGAAGGTGTATAAAACTCTTTTATTTGCCTAATTGGAGAAATTTCTGGAGAGGGATTTTCAAAGGAAAACAGTTATAGCATTTGTGTCTAAATATATCTTCTTTCTTTTGTTATACTTCAACCTGAGTGTTTTTAAAATTCTTGTGTAGAGTTGATTCTCCTTTGTTAAGGATACTGTTTTTCAGAATAAGTTAAAAAAATTTTTTAAAATTTATACAACCCCGAGCTTCCACATTTCTTGTTGAGAGTAATTTTCTCTCTGAATTTGAAGAGAGTGATGTCTTGTCAGCATATTTGATATTGAGGGTGTGGGTTTCATTTTACTCCAGCAAAGCATTGAGTTCACACTTTCTCCCATCTTCCTGGGTAGAGAGAAATGTGAACAGTGACAAAGTGAGCTCTTCACAACACTTTCCCTGATTTTTCTTTATGATGTCACCTTCTACAGAGTTCAAATACATGGGATATTAAGAAGAAATCTCATTCGACAGTAAACAATAGCTATTATGAAAAGGACTAGTAAATATTTTGTAAAATACCACATTATCAGATAATTTAAATCTGCTAGATGGTGCCCCTCCTCCCCCCATTTTGATTATTAGGTACAAGGTTGTTAACCTTCATCCCTGTGATTCCAGAAATACCTTTATGATACTTACTATATCTGAACTTAGGGCATTTTTCATTTAAGCAAGACTTCTCAACCCATTATTACTAATTCTTCATTGTGGAGACTGTTCTGTGCATTACAGGACATGGAGTAGCATCCCTGGTCTCTATCCACTAGACACTGGTAACATCACTCCTCCAGTGTGGCAACTAAAAATGTGTCCAGACATGGACAGATGTCCCCTGAGGAGCAGTATTTCCCTCAGTTAAAAACCATGGGTTTACAGCAGTATTTGAACTGGGAATACAGTGATAGTTTCTCTACAAAGTGCAAAATTACTAGAGGATGTTAAGAATTAGAAACTCCATGTTCTGACATGGAAACACAGGCACAGAAATTTACACATGCCTTGTGTGTAATGAAAGAGGGAATCAGAAAGTTAAAGTTCCTGTAGTGCTTGGATCAGTCTGCCTAATTGATTCTGATGAGATAAATATTAGGAAGGGGAAGGCACAGAATAGCTAATCAACAGCTTCACCTTAACTAGTCCATTTTGCTTGCTAGCTAGCAATATAGTAAAAAATATTTCTCAGGAGATTTCTAATTTTCAGATTTCTAACATAAGACATATACTTACTATAAAAGGAAATTTTATATATGGTTGCCATTGAAATCAGTGATTATTCAAGTCCATTAAAATTAAAAATGTAAAGAGTTTTATTTTCTTTCTCCCAATCTTTACATTTTTTGGTACAGCAGAGAGAGGACTGAACATGCAGGAGAAGTCTGGTAGAACACTGGCCAAGTGTGTGGTACTGGCTCTCATGTAGCTTAGGTACCAGATACCAAGAGAAAACTGGATTTGGTGCGTGAACATTCTCCTCTCACTTGCATATATTCTTCAAGAGGGACCTTGATGGTGGCTCTATTTCTTCCTCTTTACACAACGCTCCCCAACCTTATTTCTGTAAAAGGCATTTTCTTTCTTTAGGGTCACTAGATGGTCTACCCACCATCCACATCATGACTTCCATGTAGGTGTGGCTCTCATAGGACTTTTTCATTATTGTTTGTTATATTTTTTTATTACACAGCTTACATATGTTCCTCATAGGGAAAGTAAAAAATTGGAGTTAAGCCAAATGGGGAAATATTCCAAATCCTATTACCTAGATATAACTGCTGTTAACATTTTGATGTATATTCTCCAAAGATATGTTTATAGAGCACCAGCTTCTTTTTTCAAAACAGCTTCGTGGGCTTCCCTGGTGGCCCAGTGGTTGAGAGTCCGCCTGCCGATGCAGGGAACACGGGTTCGTGCCCCGGTCCGGGAAGATCCCACATACCGCGGAGTGGCTAGGCCCGTGAGCCATGGCCGCTGAGCCTGTGCGTCCAGAGCCTGTGCTCCGCAATGGGAGAGGCCACAACAGTGAGAGGCCCGCATACCGCAAAAAAAAAAACAACAAAAAACAAAACAGCTTCGTTTTGTCTTTGAATACCACTCTAGTATTTAGTTTACATCTATTGCTGCATCATGGTAATGCTGTCTTGGTCTTTATAGGATTTTCTTCTGTAGACTCAGCTGTCTTCTGATTTATGGTTATTGTTACAAAATCCCATTGAGGTAGAAGGAACAAGTATTATTATCTCTTATTTATGGAGTATTAAAAGGTAAAGAGGGTTTAAGTGGATTACTTCATGCTCCAGAGTTTATCAGGGGAAAATGTTTAAATAAGATCCCAGGTTTTCTGCTTCCTAATTCAATGTGCTTTCCATTAGTCTGATTTAGTTATTTTAAATATAGATTTATACTAAAACTTTCTTTACCAAAACTTGAGGTGCTTTAGAGATAACTTTTAACTCAAGTAATGCCTAAAACCCTTAGGGAAGTTGTAATCATGAAGGGAGACAATGGAGGAAAAGTGTAGGTGAAATGCGAAGAGATAAATCAGAATTAGTGCTTGCAAACTTTGCCCTCCCCTCCCTCAAGTTGGAGTGCTATTTAAATTTGCTGAGCTCTGTGGCTGCTAACGAATAAATGTGTGCATCATAATTCTCTGAGCTACAGCAGAAAGGTAAATAACGTAAAGGCCTACAAGTCACAGACAAGAACCGTAACTCAAGGGAAAGGGCTGGGTGTGTGTCAGGGAGCGGTGGGGACTTTGGCAAACAACAGTGGGCATGCTGCATCCAAGGGGGCTTCCACTCCTCAGCTCTAGTGGAAAGAGAGCACCAGTGGTGCCAGGTCTTCTGATGTTACTGAGAAAGCAAACGTCGGATTATTATGTAACATGTTCTGACCAAACAAACAAGCCATGCTAGTATGTTAGCAAACGAAGTGTGCCTTGCAGGTCTCAGTCTACTCTTGGCATTTTTGAGCTTTGGCTTCCATATATTTTCAGATTTAGAGTTCCACCAAGAGTAACAATTGGATTTGGTGCGTGAACATTCTCCTCTCACTTGCATATATTCTTCAAGAGGGACCTTGATGGTGGCTCTATTTCTTCCTCTTTGCACAACGCTCCCCAACCTTATTTCTGTAAAAGGCATTTTCTCTCTTTAGGGTCACTAGATGGTCTACCCGCCAACCACATCATGACTTCCATGTAGGTGTGGCTCTCATGGGACAGGTGCTCGTGGCACAGGCTGGGAGGCAACAGGCTTCTGTTAGTGGTTCTGAGAGCTGTCACTCAGGTCTGAGAAAATTGCCTTGCAGTGTCTACTCTTGGTATGGTAACTCTTATCTGGCAATCTCTCCATGGTCTGCTATTTCTCCAAGTATAAATGACCTGTCCCTGCAGGAAACCAGAAGGTGATTTTCTATTCATCACCACCAACCGTTGTTTTTACCTAAA
The DNA here is from genome assembly GCF_025265405.1 of Mesoplodon densirostris. Taxonomy (NCBI): domain Eukaryota; kingdom Metazoa; phylum Chordata; class Mammalia; order Artiodactyla; family Ziphiidae; genus Mesoplodon; species Mesoplodon densirostris. The sequence goes on from NC_082668.1 coordinate 29,631,390, forward strand.
AATATATCTATGAACTGATCTGTTGTTTCCTTCAAATATAATAACCCCTTTTCCTTAGAAAGGACTGGCATAGTCATTTCTGTCAGAGTGTTCAGATTAGAGACACTCAAATATTTTCTGCTCTGGAGCTCGTCTAAGTTTTCTGTCATGAGAAAAACATTTCTTCCCTGAGGAACTGAGTTCTGAAAGTTCAGGAGCCCAGTAGCAACGTGATTTATTTTCCATTTATTTCCTCCAGTTCTCTATAAAACACATGTAAAAATGATACAAACCCAATCCCAAGTTATCTATAAAACTTTGAGAGTATGTGGAACCTAGAAAAATGGTACAGATGAACCGGTTTGCAGGGCAGAAATAGAGACACAGATGTAGAGAACAAACGTATGGACACCAAGGGGGGAAAGTGGTGGTGGTGGGGTGGTGGTGGGATGAATTGGGAGACTGGGATTGACATAGATACACTAATATGTATAAAATGGATAACTAATAAGAACCTGCTGTATAAAAAATAAATAAAATTATAAAACTCAAAAGAAAATTGAGAGGATATTGTGCTGTGTAAATAATATATCATATGCCTATATGTGATGCTAAATGGATGCAAAATACTTCAAAGTACTTTGGGGAAATAGGAACAAAAAATGTTCCGATTTAAACACAGAATCATGTTATTAAGACGTTGGCCAGGAGAGGGCAGCATTGCCTACGTAAATCCCAGAATGAAGACTAAATCTGAAGCTCGCAGATACATCATGAGCTTCTTCCACCTTCCGGTTTCAAACACAAGGACTAATAATAGAAGCAGCGTTATTTACGTTTAAAAATTTGCAGTTTTTTCAATAAAAGATCTTTATCTCAGCCATTAGGATGAGGCTGTTGTCATCCAGCGGTGACACCTATCTTATGTTTCATTTTTTATCTTTTCTTTTCCAGCATGTCTCATTCACATTCTCCTCTCAGTTTCTGTAGTTTGATGATTTATTGTTAAAAAATTCACCCGACTCTTTTATGATCCTGGTCACATTAGTTAACCCCTGGGTTGGGGGGGGCACTCTGTCTCTCTATCTATAAAACTCCCAGGCAGTTTAGTGGGTAAAATGTTGCCCAAGCTGTGGGCAGGTATTGGTTCTGCCACTTAGAGACTTGCTTTTCCCCATTGGCGAACAGAAGGTAATAACAGCATGGATGCATAAGATAGAGAATGCTCAATAAACACTGAAGGAACCACGGTGGAGTTTTTGTTTTTAATTGAATGGATTGCTAACATTTAAAAATCTGGAGAGATCATGCTAAATTTCTCACTGATCCAGTTTCATTCACACATATTACTGGCCTGGCTTCTGTGGGAACTTGGGTTGATGTCCTTCCCTTGGTCCTTCCATTCTCCCACTGCCTATTCATTATCTTCTGATGATATTGAAAACTGTACCTCGGCCAGCGAGAACAGCTGAAGGAAAGGAAAATGTATTTTCCCCCCAGGTTGCAGAAGATGATTTTGCTTAGTCCTAACAGCTCTGCTGAGTCTTTTTTTTTTTTTTTTTTTTTTTTTTTTTTTTTTTTTTTGCGGTATGCGGGCCTCTCACTGTTGTGGCCTCCCCCATTGCGGAGCACAGGCTCCGGACGCGCAGGCTCCGGATGCGCAGGCTCAGCGGCCATGGCTCACGGGCCCAGCCGCTCCGCGGCATATGGGATCCTCCCAGACCGGGGCACGAACCCGTATCCCCTGCATCGGCAGGCGGACTCTCAACCACTTGCGCCACCAGGGAGGCCCTCTGCTGAGTCTTTTATCTGAGCAATCTGAAGCCCTTAGCGCTGCAACTTAATCTAATTTGTTTCTTTTGTCAGATTTCATTTTGAGGTGGAAGCCTTTGAGAGACTAGGAAAGGGCATTTCCTAAGGGAAATTTGGCTTCGTTCATTCCTAGGTGGCAGGTTGGGGGGTCAGGACTGTCAAATGGGGAGGACATCTGGGGCCTGATGGTAGAACAAAAAGTCCCTAGGGACAGACTGAGGACAGTTACGCTGTGACGTCCTTTCTCCTTTATCCCTCCACCCTTATGTGTTAGGGTTTCCTTGTTTTTGGTTTTAATCTTGGGAAAAAAAAGAATTTGTGATTTATAAAATAAGGTTTAAAGGGTTATTTCCTCGCAGCAGGAGGCTGGGGTGAAGCTTTGCCCTCCCCAGGAGCCCATGGGGAATTTAGTCATCCTCTCCTCTGACTTCTAGAACTGTGCTAAGTTACTAAGGAAACCACCACTCATTTATTCAACCCTTTGCCCTTAAACATTCGGAGACTAATGTGCTTGTTGGAACTGCTCTCAGGGTGGCAGCAGATACTCAGAATGGTGTTTCCACTTAACAGTGCATTTCAGCTCATTGAAAACCATAGCACATCGAAAGGCTGCTGTGAGAACACTTTTCAGACTATAAATCGGGGCTGGAGGAGATGCTTAATTAAATCAGTCCTGAGGTTACAGGAAGGAAAAAGCAAACCTCTCCCTCCCAGAGTTGACCCGGTTCAAGTAACGTGGCAGCTAGAGAATTTGGAAATGTGTTAGTAGGACTAACGTCAATATACTCGAGTGAGGCACTCCCCTGTCCAGCTGACAAGCAAGAAATCACATGTGGAGACAGATGACGGCTCTGATCTTCCAACTTAATTCTGTGGGCAAGAGACACATGAAGATGGCCAGAAGGCTGAATTGCTGTGTTTCAGATTACAGTGCCAAGGACAGACTTTTTAAAAAGAACTTATTTCTACAGAATCCTGTTATTCATCAGCAGGCACTTGGGAAGCCTCGAGTCAATCCTGTATGGAGACTCTGTGTTTGAAAGTGTAAATCATTAACTAAAACCTACCAGTTCATGAATGAGGAAACCTGGTCAGAGTTTGGGATCCTAGACCATGGAGTCTGCCACAAAGGAAAGTCCGTCCACACAGAAGGGACAATGAGCATATCGTTAGTAGGGCTGGGGTATCCAGTACGTCCCCAACTCGGCAGGGCTCCCTCAGGAAGGCCCGCACACCCAGTGGGTCCCTGCTTTCTCACTGAAGTCTCTCTGAGGTTCACAGGCTACGTGATCACTGTTCATGCAGCATCTCTCGATGGCCTCCTCTCTCCACATCTCGCCAAATTTAAAGACAGGATCGCATGACTAAAAGAAAAAGAGCAGGACATAAACGTGAAATCACAGCATTTGGTTTTAACCAGAAGACAAGAAGGCTGAAGACGTAACTCATTCAGTCCAGCAGATCAGTGTAGGTCACCGTGGTACATCCCGGTCTAGAGCACATGGGCTCTGGTGATACATGTCACGTGGGGAGGAAGAAAGTTTTCCTCAACCCTTGTAGTGTCCCTGGCTGGGTCCGAAAATTAAACTGATGCAAAGACAGGTGGACAGGAGAAAACCACACACATTTATTTAATATGAGTTTTATGTGGCATGGGAGCCTGTGTAAGGAAATGAGGACCTGAAGAAATGGTTCAAACTGAGTGTTTTTATGCCAGGTTGGATGAGGAGTGGAGAGCTGTGGAGGGATATGGTGGGGCAAAGAGTAGGAGCTGAATGTAGTAATTGGGGGACTTAGCCAGGCCTGTGGGTGGGATTCTTTCCACCTTGGGAGACAAGGATGCTCCTTTCCTCCCTCCAGGTACAGGGGGGACACCTCTCACATGAGGTTGTGACCTGCTTCAGCAGAGACAGGCAAGGGAAGGAGGCCAGAGAGTCCTTCCTGCACCTACTGTTTCCTCAGACTCCATCAGCTGAAAATACTCAGTGCACCAAGGTGCTGGTTTGGGGGTTAGGGTGTCTGAAGCTCCATCAGTCCTGATGTGAAACAAAGGAGTCAGTGCCTTGGAATCGTTACCATCCCCCCTCACATCTATTGTCACATATTGATTACGCTTGTTTTTCATTCATAATTTTCCATGACTCGTTATTGCCCATGATACATCCACATCAACCCTGTTAGCCCCTTTGGATCTATTTGTCAGCTGATCAGTTCTTGTTAGGACTTTAGGTTAAGTTCAGAGTCAGAGGAGGAGGGAAGGAGAGCTTTGGGGGGAGGCGTTTATTCGCGTCTCCTGTGTCTGAGTACATAGATGAAGACCACTCCCCTTCCCTACTTAATTGTTATCTGACCCCATCCTCTCTGGCACCTTCTTGTTTTCTTCCTGTTTTCCTCTCCCTTGAAAATTACAAAGACAGCCTGAACGACCCTCAAGGTTTGGGATAGAGGTCAAGTGTCTGCCTCACTCCAAGCGGCTCCGCCTTGCCCCCGTGCCCTCTCCAGTGAATGGCGAAGACATGCACAGCTGAGGGATCGGAAGCGGGAAAATGAGGACAGCTGAGTGGAAAGGTGTGTGGGAGACCTGCTGAGGGCAGGGAGCTGGGTCTGAGGCTGAGGTGACGAGCTGCTTGACTCGGACCGTCCCTCAGCTGTAAACTCAGGGGCCCGGCTGCACGCGCTCGAAGGCTGGCCCTGGGCTTCCATGAGTCCATGAACCAGGACGTGACAGTTTGCCATTTCAGAATCCTGTAGCACACTCTTAAAGTTCATTTATTAAAAAAGAAACCTTCCTGTGATCTATATATTTATACCCCATTACCAATGCAGGTATATATGAATAACTTATTATAACCAATCAAAAAAAAAAAAAAAAAAGAAAGAGCACCCAAAGACAGAATGATGAAGTAGGTGATGAATACTACCAGTCTCACTCTGGTAAGTGAGTAATTTGTTTATTCCCTCTGTACTTGGGGTTGCCACTAAATCTGGACTGGAGAAACCAGTAAATATTTTTAATGTGACAAGAAAATCAAAGCATTCTGTGCATTGCACACTGTTGTTACTACAAGTTTTATTTCGTTTTTTATGATTAGTCTAACCTCTTGGGCCTGATCTCCTCTGAGAGCCGTGTGAAATCCTGAGATGGGTGAGGGGCCAGCTGGAGCCACCTCCGTGTGCCGGGCCATCTGTTAGTCATTCTCAGCACACAATGGCTGGGGCCTTTCTGATGTGGTGCACAGAGCTGATTTGTGACACGATTCCAGAATATTTATTTTTATTCTATTTCCTTTATTTATTTTATGGTGTTACCACATCTATCTTCAGCTAATCATGTAGATGGGTTCAAAACCTGTTTAGACCCATACCCATTTTTCAACCAGCTAATACCATTTGCATTGTACATCTTGATCCATACAGTAGCTAGTTGATTTTCTTCTCTCCGGTGCAGTAAGTGAAGGAAACGCGCGCGCACACACACACACACACACACACACACAAAACCATCTGCCCATCCTTGTGAAAACCTAATAAAAATAATAGCAAAGAGAGGCAGGGTTTATTCAATTTGGTTTAGACCTGGGCAACATTAATTTCCTTGTCTCAAGACAGCCCATGTCTTGGAGGGTGGAATGAAACTCAGCAAAGGCAGACGTAGAGCTGGCGAGGCTCACGTGTTGACTCTTTCCAGCTGGCGCAGAGAGAGTTAAACTTGAAAAAAAAAAAAATGGAAATGCAATCCTGGCTCATATTACCCATTAGCTGGGTATATTGACCAAACTTATAGTCAGATAATGCAAACAATAACAAAGTTATTGATTGAGGAGATGTCAGGCAAATAGGTACTTATCATGATGCTGCTGATAAGCTCGGGGTCTCCCTCGTGTGGCAGCGACAGAGGCCTATTGATTCTGCAGCTGGTCATTTGTGGCTTCCAGCCGACACAGGCTGGTTGTATAAGCAGGAGCTAGACTTCCCTAGCGTAACAAGGCAACACTGCAATCACCTAAGAGAATGCCACCAAACTGGCTGTGGGGAAAGGTGGGGTTGACGCTACATCAAAAAGAGGAGCCTGTGAACAAAGCCTGTCGATGCCACTGGGGCACAGAACGCTGCAGGGCTGTCTCCTTCTTAGGGCACGCTTCTTTCCATGTGGCTGGAGGAGTCGCACAAGAGCAGGGCCTTAAGCAGCTGGCATTAGTGCTGAGCTCTGAGCTGACCAGTAGGGGTGCCGAAGACAGATGAGACCCACAGGCCCTCCCCACTGAAAACCAAATGTATCACCTCCACAGCACATCTGCTCCCCAACCTGGGCCTTGCAGTTGGCAGGGAAATCTGGCCAGACGTATTATTATTGCTTCTCCCAGCATGCGATCAGCCTGAGGCATTCATGGTTGATGGTCTAAATTGTAGATGTGAACCACCAAAACGCCATCTCTCTTAGCACTTTTAGTATTAGACGATTACATGGCCGTGGAGATGTAATAATACTCATTATTTTTTGGATGGCCTGTAAGAAAAGGATGCTTGGTGTCTGCCAAACAGAACTGGTGATTGTTTTGACACTTGAGTGTGTGAGGGAGAGAGGGAAGCTGGTGTGGGAGTGTGGTGTAGAGGATGCAGGAGTAGGGGGTTGCTGCATTTATTTTCTCACCTTCCCGTAGGTAATTCTGCAGGTGATTTGGCCGGCGTCAGAAGTGAGGGAACAAAACACTTTGTATTCATCGTTATTGTCAGTTCTTCCTCATGCAGAATGACACAAAAGGGTATGGGATATTTACACAAAGGTTATGCTCTAGGAGGGAAGAGGAATTCCATTCATTCATTCATTCATTCAACAGATATCTGAGGGTCTATCATGTGCCAGGCTCCGTGCACAGAGCTGTGTAGAGCAGGTGGGCAAGGCAGCCGGCTCCTGTCTCCATGTTGGTTTCCATCTGATGAAGGGTTGGGTGGGTTCGAGGCAGGTAGTACACAAACACGTTTGCTTTTAAAGATTTAGGTTGGGGCCTCCCTGGTGGCGCAGTGGTTAAGAGTCCGCCTGCCGATGCAGGGGATACGGGTTCGTGCCCCGGTCTGGGAGGATCCCATATGCCGCGGAGCGGCTGGGCCCGTGAGCCATGGCCGCTGGGCCTGCGCATCCGGAGCCTGTGCTCCGCAACGGGAGAGGCCACAACAGTGAGAGGCCCACATACCGCAAAAAAAGAAAAAAAAAAAAAAAAAAAAAAGATTTAGGTTGTTTCCAATTTTCCAGCTCCTGTAGATAAGCAGTGGGCCTCTCTAGGAGACCTGGGATTATTTCGTGGGACAGCTGCTGTCAGTTTTAAAGGCACCACTTTCTCAATTGGGATGTCCGGCATTACAGATGTTGCTTTTGAGGCTTCTCTTTGGGAGTTGTCATTCAGAGCTTACTTTTAATATTCTCAGTCCTTAGAGGGTGAATCTAATTTGACTTTTAGAAATACTCAAGTATCATCTGGCCTTACATCTGGTGAACGTGATGAGGACGAATCATCACCATCTTCTTTGGCTGTTCTTAAAAGTGTGTGACTATAAAGTAATGTGACTGATTTGGGGGAGGGGGGAAGGCTTCTACGAGCACTTTAAAAGCAATGCAGAGGAGGGCTTCTAGAGTGTTCTGAACAATGGCAGCATCTTTGTCATAGGGAAGAAGGACCGAGGAGCATCTGTGGGCTACGACATCAGAGCGTTCTTGGGTCTCATCACTGCTCCTTCCCTTCATTGCTGTGTAATGTGAAGCCAGTTCCTTAGTCCCTCTAAGCCTCAAGTTGATAATTTACAAAACAAAGCAATTTTACCCACCACACGGAGTTATTATGAGGATGAAATAAACTAAAATAACTAGCAGTTGTTATTATCAATGATACAGGAAGCGCTTCCCACAAGGAATAAGTTGAAGGAGTTAACTCCTTTTTTTGTTTGTTTGTTTTTTGTTTTTTTGCGGTACGCGGGCCTCTCACTGTTGTGGCCTCTCCCGTTCCGGAGCACAGGCTCCGGACGCGCAGGCTCAGCGGCCATGGCTCACGGGCCCAGCCGCTCTGCGGCATGTGGGATCCTCCCGGACCGGGGCACGAACCCGTGTCCCCTGCATGGGCAGCCGTACTCTCAACCACTGCGCCACCAGGGAAGCCCTAGGAGCTAACTCCTTTTTTTTGAACTGTGACTGCTAAACTGTTTATAAAAGGTATCAGTTGCATGTTTAGGATAGTGGGATACCGTGCTGGATATTACCTGTTTGCTGCCCAGGTCCACTCGCCACCCTTCCCCAGCCTGCTCTGTGCCGGTGTGGACTGCATGGGGGAGACCCTGATTCCCTGGCTTCTGGATGGATTCAGACAAGGGTGGCGAGGTGATCAGAAGGTAGGAGAACTGAGTAGTTTGGGGTATTTATTCATTCTGCTTGCTTTCCAAGGGGGTGCGGTCCTCACCTGGAGGCCATAGCTCTCAGGTCCTAGCCCCTCTCTGCAGTTCCGCTCCCCCTGACCCCCACCTAGGGCCGGATCCCTGACTCATCTGGTTACCACATGGTTAGCCTTCTAGTGATCTATTGCCCTAAGGCTGAGATTAAAATGGTTTGATTGTGTTAATAGTATCTGGAAAGAGAATAGGTTTTTATAAATCTTGAGCTATGCAAAAAGCAGAATCTAACAGAGACCCTGAGAGAGGGTGTTAGAGATGCTTGACACTCAGAGTTTGCTTTCTAGGCAAACCGTCAGACTTTGCTTTTTCCTCTGTCCCCCTGTAATATTACACGTCTTCATGTTAAGTGCTAGCGTTGTCAGAGGAGCACTCAGAATAAGTAATGCTGCTCAGCGAGTCACAAATGGAATCCATGTCAGCCAGTGTCGTGAAATGGATCTATAACTGGCTTTTTGTCCCTCAATTTGAGATGATCTAATTCAATTTCTATGATTTATGGCTTGAGAGAAGACACTTTCTGTCCCCCTCCCGAATTTTATTGTTTCTCTCTTACTCCCAAATTTCCTGAGATCTGAAGGAAATTCTTTTCTGAAGGCAAACTGGAGCCTATTGCCACTGCCTAGCATTAATTATCATCACCTTGTTTTATGACGGCTCCTAACACAAGAGATCTGAAGTATCACTGAAACTAATCTACGTCTTTGGTATTGAGATGCGATTTCTTCTGTAGGAAAACCCGATGGTTTTTTTTAGACAATGGCTGTGCAAATCATGAGGACGGTGTGAAAGTGATGGGCTGCTCTGATTGCCTACATGAACTGCTAATTTAAAGATGATGGACTGGGCCTCCCTGGTGGAGCAGTGGTTGAGAATCCGCCTGCCAATGCAGGGGACACGGGTTTGAGCTCTGGTCCAGGAAGATCCCACATGCCACGGAGCAACTAAGCCCACGTGCCACAACTACTGAGCCTGCACTCTAGAGCCCGTGCTCCACAGCAAGAGAAGCCACCACAATGAGAAGCCCGCTCACCCCAACGAAGAGTAGCCCCTGCTCGCCGCAACTAGAGAAAGCCTGCGTGCAACAGTGAAGACCCAATGTAGCCAGAAATAAATAAATAAAATAAGTAAATTAAAAAAAAAAAAAAAGATGATGTACATAGTGCTCAAGTAGCTACTGTAGTGGACAATGTCCAGCCTAGATACCTCTACCAGGTTGGCACAGCATCCCTTTTTCCAAAGAATTGCCCTTGGCTATCAGGAACCTCTTTGTGGGAGGTTAATGTCTTCTCCACCCAGCCTGTAGTAAAGGATTGACAGGATGGGTACACAAGTCAAAACTCCTTGCTTAAAGGGGTACACCTCTGCAGGGGCCTCCCCTCCTCCACTCTTCATCGCTCCTCTTCCCCAGCCTGCTTCCCTCACCTCCTGACAGCTCTTTTTTTTCAAGGACATGCTTGGTAAATCACATATCCCTGAATTCCGGTCTCAGGCTCTGCTTCAGGGAGCTCAGCCCTTCTCCCAATCTTATTATTTGAAGACATGGTAAATGTGAGAGGTGGATAGAGAAAGGTGCTCATCCTCTTATGTGTATGCAGTTGATTTGCCCATGGCTGCTTCTCAGAATGCTCTCGCAATAAATAGATGCCATTTTGATGACTGCATCTGACACGTCTGTAGACACAAACAGTTGTTTGAGTTCCAACTTTCTCCAGTTCTGAGATGATCTTAAATATTCTCACCCTAAATCTTGGATTTATTGTCTTGGGATAGCTTATGTCACCAAAATTCTTGAGTCATAGAACTGTTCTCTATTTGTTCGGCTGAGAGCATTTTGCCAGAGCTTTCATTCTTGAGCCTTCCATTGTAGTCATAGGTCCATGGTGTTTTTGATGACTTGGAAACATAGTCTTGGACCATCTGGGCACCTCTTGCTATTCCTTTGTGGGAGGTGCTCTCTCCCTTCCTCTTTGCCAAATCAAGTCCCTCATCATGTGGAAACCACACTCCTAAAACCTTGTCTGAGGGACCCTACCCTTCTCTGCTACTCCAGCCATTCCTGCATCCCCCTGACATCCATCATTATAATTCCACAGAACTATGCCCAAACTTAAGGCACCTACAGCTTTGCTTTATTTAAAAATTAAAAAAAATTGTGATATAATGTACCTAAAGGGCACACATCCTAAGTGTGGTATGATGAATTTTTACGTATGTTTTTCCCCAGGAAACTACCACCTGGATCGAGATATAGAACATTTCCTGCACCCTGTGTGCCTTCTCAATCTGTTATCATCCACCAGCAGTAAGAGGCAACCACTCTTTGACTTCTAATAATACATTAGTTGTGCCCAGTCTTGAACTTCATATAAATGGAACCATCCAGTATAGATCTGTTCACTTTCACTTGTTAAATACATGTGAGATTCATCTACATTGTTTGTTCTTTTTTTTTCAACAGCACTTGTTGTTTGTTTTTATGTCTTACTATTCTTTATGTTTTGCCCTGTATTCCCTTTTACCTTGCATACCTCTTAAAGTACAGGCTGTGTCTTTTATATATTTAATATATAAACATATTGTGGACATTTGAAAATATTACACAGGTGAATGCTGACTAGATTCCGGTTCATATGACTACTTAGTGAAAGCAAGCTTTTGTCTTCTCTCCCTGGTTGCATGGCATGTGTCGTTGAAACAGTTGTATCTAGGGCTGAATCATGTTTTATTGTAAGAATAATAGCAGTAATAAATATTTATAGGACCTTTATCTGAGGGATTCAGAGTGATTTGCAGTTTCTAGTTTATCTTTTCATTTTCTTGTAGAGTTTGGCAGGAAAGCCATTGAGGTTCTTTTGCCGATGGGTAAACTAAGATGTTCTGAGGTTAAGCCACTGACCCCAAGTCCTAGAGAACATTAGTGGCAAAACTGATGGTATAATCTAGTTTCAGCTTACTCTCTCTCTTGGATTCAATCCCAGGCAGCTCTCATCCCTGGCAAGTGTTTTAGGATTATTCGCATGGAAAGAGATATATTAGTATAACCACAAATATCAGGAGAGGTTTAAAGTTTTGGAATTCTATCATTATTTGAGTTCTTATTATGGTGTTGTCTCATTCTATGTATGTTTAAGGGTTGATGGCCTGTCTTTAAACGTATTTTGTCCTCTACCTTTTGTGTTGCTTTTTATAAGTGTTGCTTCTACATAAATCAGATATAGGATATCATAAATTAACATTCACCAATACATGCATTTGGAACTTTTCCACGTAAATAACATACAACAGTCACTTTTCACAGGAAAAGTTTGAAGACACAGGGGCTAGAGAAGTGTATGTACAAGTTTTGAGAGGACTTGTGAAACAGTTTAAAGTCAAATCCCTCTCTTGCTTTCTTGCCCTAAGGTTGGATTTTGTTTTTATTCATGTTGTTTCGTCTGTGCTTTGTTGTGGAGGGGAGGAAAAATATCTTTCCCTTCTACCTTTCTGGATTTTGGCTGGGACCCCTATAACAAAAGACAGATGAACAAGAGAAAAGCATAGACACTTATTTCATGTAAGTTTTATGTGACATGGGAACATTCATAAGTGAATGAAGACCTGAAGAAACCGTTAATCCTGAGTGTTTTTACCCCAGGTTTGATGAAGAGTGGAGAGTTGTAAAATGTGATAGGACAGAGGGGTATGAGTTAAGGGTGGTAAATGGGGGGAACTTGGTGAGGTTCAGGTTAGTCTCAGCATCCCTCCATCTTTGGAGGTAAGGATGCTCCTTTCCTCAGGGTATTTGAGAGGGCATCTCTCACATGACCATCTTATTACCTGCTTTGGGGGAAGGTCAGAAAGTCCTTCCTGCACTTGCTGTTCTCAAATTCCTTCAGCTTAAACTACCCCATATGCCAAGGTGCCATATTTTGGGGTAGCACGTCCTGAACCCCCTCATTTGATATACTGAAAGCTCTTGATATCTTCAGCATTTCATTGCTTCTATATAAATGGACTGAAATGGGAATGTCTCCCAATTTTTAACTTCTTTCCATTTTTCTTAACCAACCCAAATTCATGACTGGGATAGTTGTAATTCTTAACTTTTAGGGGGATTTAACGAGAAGCTTTAAGAATAACAATATAATATGGCAGTTGATTCCCTGACTTTGAGATCTGTTTAAGTGTTTCTGATTCCTCAAGCTCAAATCATGAAAGTACTGAACTAATGAATAAATAACTATTCTTGCAAACGCACACACTATAGTGATTAACAAAAGATCTGGTGATGGCACATATTAAAATTCAGGTAATTATGCTCTTTCTCTGCTTTGAAAAGAGCTCAAAATGCTATGTAGGCACTGAGTCCAGGAAGGAAAAGGCTTTACAATCTACTTTGTTCATGAGATGCTGTAACAATAAACAGAACTGCTATTCTGGAAGCATCTGTTAAGCCAATTACATGGCAAATTTTCAAGTTCTAGAATGGGTGGATTGCAATTGGTGAAAAATTTGGTAACCAAGAGAAGACAGGATCTAGAGAAGAAGAGGGCAGGTGATGAACAGAGAATGTGTGGGCATGATCTTGATGCTGTCTATGTTTTATTGAAACCTGGAAATTAGACACTTTTACATGAAATATTCTTTTTTTCTTCACATAACAGTTCCCAAACAAACAGTTAAAGTGGTTTCAGGTGATTAAAGCAATATAGAAGATTAGTTTTCTTATGTATAATCACCTTTGCTTCTCCTTTATTGATGAAAAGAGCTTTTCTCAGTGGGTTGTGTCATCTATTTTAGATGTTGCCTGATCTTGTTTTTTAAATGGAAATCAGCTTTTTAATCTTTTTTAATGTAAATTTGATAGCCTGTACCAGCAATTATTCTGCTTTGTTGCAGCTCCCTCTTTAGAACTGTCTCTGTTTTATGTTTAATTGTCCTAATTGTCCAAATTTGAATAAACCTGGAGAACAGCAATGGAGATCATTACTTGTTTTTAAATTTACAAAACGGTTTAAGCGCTCCTTCCTGAACTTCCCTTTAGTTCTTTCCACTGTTAATTATGATCTGGAAGATTGGAAAACCTTGTTATTTTCCCCAGAGCTTCTACGCCAAATTATAGGTTTGTTTATTTTTGTTTTACTGCTGTATATCAGACTTCTCCTTCTTATGAACATGATAAAAAAGCTCATCAGAGAAAATTTACATTCACTTTTTAATCAGTACAGGATTTGAACAAGGGGGTATCTACATGAAGAGGTACATTCTGTACTCTTAGAGGTTGGAACCAGTAACTATAGTCCAGGAAAAGGAATTAATCCATTTCATCTATCCATCTATTATCCATCCATCATCCATCCATTCATCCATCCATCCATCCTTCTAGCTTCCAATCTATCCACCCACCTATCCATCCATCTAGCCATCAATTTTTGGAGGGCTTGAACTGGATGACACATCAATTCAATGAGATTATGTTCTGATTTTAAAATTTTTAGAAAATAAGTAGAGTAGACTCTAGGTCAAAACTGACTGAATATTAAAGTTGATTTTGTGCATAATTTAATTGGAGAAAAAAAAACAAAAGAAGATAACCAAAGGAAGTCTTATCTCTGTTTATGGAGGTTCTTGCAGCTTGTGGTTTTATGCTTTGGTTCAGATCAAGGCCTGGGTCAGGAGACAGTGCACTTGATTTAGCAATTGAGCATGAGGCTCATCTGTGTCCACACATCTATGTTCCACACAATGTCTCTAGCAAGACATTTCTTTTCTATCACCACGCTAACGAGAAGTCACCTTCACAGGCTCACTCAATACCTAGACACACTTGGAATGAACAAGGAGGTAGGTAAATTTTTGGTCAATCTGGCGTGCTGATTGGGTGGCATCAGATATCAGTAAGAGAAATCCTTCATGTAATATAGGCAGTCACATATAGATACATAGATAACTAGCTTAACTGATTTTTGTGGCTAGAATTACCTAAGGAGACAGAGCCTTGGGATGACCTTGGGCAAGACACTAAAACTCTCTGAGGTTAATTTCACCCCCTCCCCACCCCCATGGGGCCAGGGGAAGGAGTAATTTTCTGGGGTGCAGTATATGGAGAACAGACCAGCGTCTCAGTATTTTAAAGAAGCTCCATTATCATACACAAGGGCAGGTCAAATGAAAATGTTCTCTCATAGCATCTCCAAGTTTCAGCAAGTGAATTCTAGTCATGCTTTGTATTCACAGACAGGAAATGTCTATTCAGAAGGAATGAATAATAGATAACTACTTTCTTTGCTTTACACCTAGTTATAATTCTACAACTAACATAATTTTAAATGAGTTCCCTTCCTCCCAGGGATGTTTCATATTCGAGTTACATACTATAACCTCAAAACTCAACAGCGTGAAAAATCAAACAGCTGGGGAAAATGTATCTTTAATTTTCCCACCAATTTACCACCCCCTGCCCTCTTGCTCCAGATTATCTGCCTAGTTCTTAGGCAAATGGTATATTCTAAGTCCCTCTACTCTCATAAAGATGATGGACCCCAGCCAATCTTAGCTCCAGTTTTTCAGATCCAGTTTTTATTTGCTGGGGTTTAAAACCAAGGTTTACTCTCACAGTGGTATGTTAAATACCTCATTTGCTGAATCATACCTGAAATAAATTTAACAGAATTGTGTTTGAAATTGCATGTAGTGTTCATTTTTAGTGTTATATAGTTCACGAGTAGTAATTTATGTTTAGTAGCAAGTAGTAATAAAAACTTAGCCTGGTTTATAAGAATCGTAGATTATCTTATTATATAGAGTATATTAATTGTAAGAAGAAAGGGAATCAGGGTCAAAGAATAACAACATAGACTGGGAGGAAATCATAGGCATAAGTTTATTAACTGTTCATTAAAGAAGTGAGGGAACAACAGTTCTGAGAGATGCAGTGACTTGTTCAAGGTCACACAGCTGCTTTGCTCCAGAGTTGGCCCCAAACCTCACAGTTTTTGGCGTCTGGTCCAGCACGCTTTCCATCACAACATGCAGCCTCTTAGTTTGTTGGTTTTGGGTCAGAACTATAATTAACACAGGGCAGGAAGCCTAGATTATGAAAAAGTTGGAGGGGAAATCTAATGAAAATCAAGCTTTTATGAAAGTCGTAGGCAGTCAGCCTGTTCTATGATATATTCATGGTGTCCAGCTGCAAGTGGAGTTTGGCGAGTGGCTCTTCTTTCCTCTTTGACCTCCAGGTTCTCTTCCTAAACAGGTGATTTAAGAGTCTACAGTTAGTGCAGAAATTCTAGCAGAGTGAAAAAAGTAATACAGCAATAAATAACTGTAAACAAAAAAGTACAAAAATAGTAAAAAAATTACAGAAGAAAGTAATATAGTAAAAAAAGTAGTACTTTTTTCCAAGAATTCTGATGTGACATGATGAAGCAAAGGATGGGGAGCACACATTCCCCATGACAAAAAGTTTAGCCATTCCCCAGAAGTTTAGCCATGACAAATTAGGAAAAGTAGTATTTGGTGTCAAATGATAATATAAAAGTATGGCAGCTTGACAACCAAGATGGCACAAATACAAAAGGGGCAGGATTTAGGACTCTGATGGAGATCCACTGGCCACACAGATGGCATGAGCATAGGATGCAGCAGAGCCCTAAAGGATTGGAAATGAACACCAAGCCCACACAGAATCCTATTTAAATATATACACACAAGTATAATACGTGTATGCATATATATGCATACAGATATGCACATGGGGTTTTGTTCCCATTCCACAGCGTGGGATTCATTAGTTATATTTATAATATCCATTGATAAATAACATCCCCAGGAATTGCTTGGGATGCCAAATGGATCTCATTAACAATTACAGTCAAGACGCTAGGAGAGGCAGGCTAAGAAGTACCTCTTACAGAATGGCTCATTCCTCCCAGGTTGGGATATCCATTACCCCTTTCTTTATCCCTACCTACTAATAACCAGTGTCTTCTCACAAGATCCTGGTCTACTGACTCTTCTGTCTTGATAGACACTCTTGGAGAAGGTCCTATGATTATGTTATGTCTATTAACATCTGTATAAAAATTATTTTCCAATATCTCTGTTCAATGGTGATTTGTGGGGAGGGAGACCATGATGAGGCTGATGTATGGCCCTAGTGACACAATCTCTCAGGGGATCAGCTCATCTGAGTCACCACATTAGAGTGAGGACGCTGAGTGTTTTAAGTACTCCTAGACATGATCATTCTTTTGGTTATTGACTCACGTGATCAATTTCAGTTGACAGCAGAATGTCATCATTTTAATTTATATTTATCAATATATATTTATAATTTTACATTTATATATTAATTTATAGTTATATTTTAATTTCTACTGAATTATTTGCATTCTCTATCCTGAAATGTCCCTTCCTGATATCAACTTACCTGGAGGTGAATTTAATCAGAATGCTGACTGGTGAGCATAGAGTGAAAATTGCTTTGGGAGGAAGTTTTATGTAAACTCTAGAAAAGCCCGATGAAATATCCATACTCCACAACTGAATAGATGATTTGATGACCAGATCATGGAATCTCAATATTTGGTACTCTTTTACTATCAAAAGTATGAGTTCCTTTGGAGTGGAGAAAGTGGTGAGGAACAAAATTGATAAGCTATAGCAGAATGGTCCCCAAAAGATGTCCAAGCCCTGATCCCTGGAGCCTGTGAATATACTTTCCTGTATAACAAAAAGGATTTTGCATCTGCAGCTAAGATTATGGACATGGATTATCCAAGTGGGCCCAGTGTAATTCCACAAGCCCTTCAAAGCAGAGAAGATTCTCTGGTTGGAGTCGAAGACACGTGGTAGAATCAGAGACAGGAGAGGGAATCAGAGAGATTCCGAGTGTGAGGAGGGTTTGAAGTGCTGCCGCTTGTACTGAGTGTAGGAACCACCTATGAGGCCTGAAGAGAGGCCTTCAGGAGTGAAGGACAGCCCTTGGCTGAGAGCCATTAAGCAAACAGGGCCTCATCCCTGCAACCCCAGGGAGCAAAATTCTAACAACAACTTGAATAAGCCTGTGGGCAGATTCTTCCCTAGAGCCTCCAGACAGGAAAGCAGCTCAGCCCACACCTTGATCTGATCTGTGAAACCTAGAGCAGAAGAACCAGTTGAGTCATGCTCTGCCCAAACTTCTGATCCATGAAGTTGGGAGATAATGTTTTGTTTTGATGGTTTTTTTTTTTTTTCTTTTGCGGTACGTGGGCCACTCACTGTTGTGGCCTCTCCCATTGCGGAGCACAGGCTCCGGACGCGCAGGCCCAGCGGCCATGGCTCACGGGCCCAGCCGCTCCGCAGCATGTGGGATCTTCCTGGACTGGGGCACGAACCCGTGTCCTCTGCATTGGCAGGCGGACTCTCAACCACTGCGCCACCAGGAAAGCCCTGAGGGTTGTTTTAAGCCTTTAAATTTGTGGTAATTTGTTGCTTTAGCCGTAGAAAACCAAAACACTATGTTAGTATGTTTAAGTTCCATCTAAGAAAAATTATCTGAGAAAAATCATACAGTTGTGCATGTGAACACACACACCAAAACAGAATTCAAAGGAAAAGGACAGTGAAGCACGAGGTAGGTCATTCAAACACCAACTGTTACCTGTAAGATAATGAAAAGTAAACATCTGGTTCTTTGCATAACTGTGATCAAAGGAGCATAACGTGTTTTGCATACATTTGGAGGAAAACCAACTGCATCAGGATTTTCATCAAGGGAGGATTGTACAGGTGTCAAACCGGGGTCCAGGACACTGAGCCACTCCCTATGTTATAATGACAAGGAGGTAAATGTACAAATCTAATCTGGGTACGTAAGTAAGCAGTCATAAGAGTGCCCAGCAGAAGATACAGACCACCTCAATTGACATCCTGGGTGGGAACCATGGTGAAGTCAAAAGAAAGAGGAAAGAGGGAAAGACTTTTCTCTGGGCCCACTTTTTATGCTTATCTCTCATTTTCCATTGACACACTTTTGCCGGCCTTTCCTCCTGGGCATATGATCCAGGGCTGACCCATCCATATATTTTTTTCTCTCTTGCCATGAGGATTGGTTCAAGATGTGGCCAAAAAGCAGTCCAAAGAGCACGAGGACTTTTCTGGGAAGAGTTGCAAAGGCTCTCTCTCCACTGGTGTCACTAAACTGGTAAGATGAATGCTCAGATTGTTGGGGGTTCTCTCGCCATCTGTGGGAAGAGCATACCTGGGAATGAAGTCAACACAGACAAAGCAGAACTGAGAAGATGGGGCAAGACAGATAGTTGATTTTTTGAGCATGTAGATCCAGCTGAGCCTCTGGATTTTACTCTGGACTTTTTCAGTTGCTTCGTTCTTAAGTAATTTGAGGTGGATTTTTGTCCCTTGACATACAAAGAGTTCTGGTAGAACTGTTTCAGTTACCATGTCACTGCAGATGATTTGCAAATCTTATTACCTATTATCCCATTTCAAGTTGCCTTTAGAGTGTCTACTCTGGAGGCAACATTGACACCAAGATTTGAATGTGTTTAAAACCGAGCTCATCATGATCTTTACTCCTCTCTGACCATTCTTTATGTCCCCTTGGCCACGCCTCTTGTTCTGTTAGGGTTAGAGACATGGGAAGGGAGCCTGTTTCTACTAGTAAGCATTTCTTTACTCCTGCTTCTGTTAATGGCTCTCCCCTTCTTTGGGTATCTGCTTGTCCCACACTCCACATGGATTCGGTGGCTCTTCCACCCAGAGTTCGTGCACTACCCTTCTGGAAACTATAATTGACCCAAGGATGGGCACATGACCCAAGCTAGTTTTTAATACTTGCACCTAAATAGTCCTGACAAATAAATTGTCTGCCATCCCCTCCTCTGCCTACCTCCAGTCAGCCTGCTCCATTCTCAGATCCTATAATTTTGGGAGTTATTTTTCTATTTCCGTTTTTTTCTTTTCATCTAAATTGACAACACTTTTTTTTTTTTTTTTCCGTACACGGGCCTCTCACTGTTGTGGCCTCTCCTGTTGCGGAGCACAGGCTCCGGACGCACAGGCTCAGCGGCCATGGCTCACGGGCCCAGCCGCTCTGCGGCATGTGGGATCCTCCCAGACCAGGGCACGAATCTTTGTCCCCTGCATCGGCAGGCAGATCCTCAACCACTGCACCACCAAGGAAGCCCTTGACAACACTTTTTTCCTAATTATACAAGAAATAGGGCTTCCCTGGTGGTGCAGTGGTTGAGAGTCCGCCTGCCGATGCAGGGGACACGGGTTCGTGCCCCAGTCCGGGAAGATCCCACATGCCACGGAGCGGCTGGGCCCGTGAGCCATGACCGCTAAGCTCGCGTGTCTGGAGCCTGTGCTCCGCAGCGGGAGAGACCACAATGGTGAGAGGCCTGTGTACCACAAAAAAAAAAAACAAAAAAAACACACAAGAAATAAATGTTTAATGTTGAGATGTAGAGCATATAAATAGGTATATGACAGAAAATGCAATTCACTGCCTCTAAGGGTTCATAGATTGGGCCCACCTGATAATCTATATCCATAACCTTAATTACATCTGCAAAGTCCCTTTTGTCATATTTGTCATAGGGAAACAGATTCACAGGTTCCAGGGACATCTTTGGGGGGGGCATTCTGCCTGTTATATATAGCTTATCAATTTTCTTCCTCATCACTTTCTTCACCGCAAAGGAACTTTTGATGGTGGTAGGGTACTGAATTTAGGAATACCATTGTCTGTTCATCAAAGCAGTGTATTTGGCTATGGAGTAGGGATACTTCATTGGGTTTTTCTAGAGTTTGCATAGAACATCATTCCAAAGTAATTTTCAGCCTATGCTCACCAATCAGCATTCTGATTACGTTTGCCTCCCAGGTAACTTGGTATCAGGAAGGGGTTTCCCAGGATAGAAAACACAAATAATGGGGTCAGTAGAAATTAAAATATATGTTAAATGTAAGTGTAAAATAATAAATAAAATAAAGTATAAATATAAACTATTATCTATAACTATAATTATATTACATAAAATTTTAATCTATAATTAGGCCATTGGCCTAATATGCTGACATTTTAGTTTATTTCCTTTAAGTTAGTTTGCTTATGTATTCATCTATTTATTCAATTTTATTTTGATTTATTCTTATCTGATGCAATCAGAGCTCAGTGGTTGGTCAGTTCATTACAATATTCAGTTACCTTGATGTAATGGAAAGTAAATTAGGTTTACAGTAGGAAGATCTCAGTTACTTTGAGCAAATTATTTAAGTGTTACATAGTAGAAAGATCCTGGGGTTTGGAGCCAGAAGATTCTCGGTTAATATCCAGCTCTGGAACTTTCTGTGTAGCCTTGAGGCAAGTAACAACCTAACTGAGAAAATGAGCATCAGATTCTTTGTCTATGAAATGGGGCTAAGGATACTACCTGGCAGTGTTGCCACCTAAATCAGTGATAATGTGAGTAGAGAAGATATTATTATGCCTGACACATAGTAGGTACTCAGTAAATGGTAGCAGTAAGTAACCTTACAGTCTTTCATCTATCTTTTGATGTAGGGCTAAGGTCTTTTCTTTGAGCCTGAGTCTGCTGTGTGAAGGCTGCAAAGTCTTTCTTGCATTGAACACATCCATAATAGGCTACAGTTTCCAATTTTAGGCTGTTTAAAGTGGAGTGAGAACTTAGAGCAAAGCAATCTGAGTCAAGAATTCTAGAATTTTATTTATTTTCCCCTATTCTTTTGTGATGTTTTCCACATCTAATTGATAACATTTCCCCCAATAACTTTCCTTTATTGAGCCTTTCCAATGATTCAGTCAAGTTTTTATGAAAACTCTCCTCACAGACACACTTCACTGGTTTCCATAGTTGAATAGATTACATGATTACAATAACAAATACAAGTGGCATTAACAGGTTTGGGAAAGTAACTGACTTTAGATAAGGATAAAGGAATTCAATTTAGAGTAGAATCACAGAGTCTCTTAGAGAGGAGTATACCAACACAGGCTCATTCATTCATTCATTTAATCTTTATTTAGTGACTACTACATGCCAGGCACTGTTTGCCAGACACTACTATATGCTGGGCACCTGAGGATACAGAAATGAACAAAGCTGACAAAAACCTTTGCCCTTCTGGGGTTTCCATCTAGTGCTAGCAGACAGTGTCCTGGGACATCAGTCAGCGCATTTTACAGAGGGATTAATGTCATCAGTTAATGAAACAAGTTGGTCATTTAAAAGCACTCTTTCAGTATTTCTGTATTTTCCCTTTTTTTAAATACTCCTGCTTAACTTGAAGGGATTTCAAACCCTCATTCTCCTTTATGCCTTATGTCTTTTCTATTGTCAACTTATCTCAGGTTTTTTTCTGCAATGTTTCTTGACAAATAACAGTAAAGAGTCACCTTATGAATCTCTCTACCCCAAATATTTTCCTTTTCAATGCATCGCATGAGTAGATGCTAGAATCATAGTCTTTGGGAAATATATTCACCATCACACTCTGAAAGAGAAGGCTGGTTTCATGGGCATTTGACCTGTGTATTTACACAGCGCTCAGGCTCAGAAGAGCTCCACACTTGGTTTAATGCTCTCCTGTCAGTCTTGAAATTTTTAATAATTTTTGAACAAGGGGACCCACATTTTTGTTTCGCTTTGGGCTCTGAGAATTATGTGGCTGGCCTGCCTAAAGATCCTTATTTTCTCACTCTATTAAATCCAAACTCCTCTGCCTAGCCATTAAGGTGATTGCCCACCTTCCCGTCTCAATAACCTCTTATTTTAACTTCTCCTTGATGGAATCTTTGTTTGAGATTAGCCAGACCTGCTGCCCTTGCATAAAATTGGCTCGCTTCTGCAACTGTGTTGTGGCTTAATCAGCTCTTTCTGATGGGAAGGGGCCCTGTGTTTTCTCTGCTCCAACCTGAATCTCCAAACCTTTATAATCTGACTCAGAACTCCCCCCCTCCAACCTGAGTTTGTTTCCTCTCAGTATTTATGTAATTATGAATTTAAGCTTTCTAATAAAATAACCATAATAGCTACTCCACCTTTAGTGTTTACTGTGGGTCTCCCTGGCATGGAACTAAGTGCTTTGCATTCATTATCTCGTCTTTACATAGACTTCTGTGTTCTCTCTTCAGTTTGGGGTATGCTTATTCAGTAAGGTCTGACTCTCTATGTAGACCACATTTTCTGAGCCCACGGGTCACGTCTTCCTCATTCATTTGCACCCTCTCGGCACCATGCACATGGTGTTGGTGTAGTGCCAGGTCTCTGTGCCTATTGCCAATTGACTGACAAAATGTTAATAAAAGCTGAAAGTATAAAGTATTGCACTTCTTTCATCTACTGATTTTTTTTGCAGCTAGCTGTATCCTAGGAAGACTTTGCTGGCCTGAGGAATTTAAAAAGTGGTCTGTATCATAACTTGAAGTAATTGTTCTTTTGATTGAAACTAACAACTATATAATGCCTGCCAGGCATAATGTCAAGACATGATTTGATTTCAGGTTAAATTTGCAGCTAAGTTGATTTTGCAAAACATGCCCACATGTGCTCAGGCCGTATGAATGTCCTCCCTACCTCCATTCACCCTCAAAAGTGCACTTGTCCGTAGAGCTGGATATCCTTCACTTGTTGGAGTATTTGTGCATTTAAGGCTGAGGCTTCCAAGACTCATTAGAAAAAATTGTTGTTGATCAGCGTCTGCCAAATGTAAAATGCCATATTCAGATGCCCTTAGGACGTCCATAAAAACAGCCAGAAATAGGGCCATGGTATTTATCAAGTCAAGGGAGACTCATGCCTAATAACAGTGAGTTGTTTTATGCTATTAAGAAATGAGCAGACCTGTCAGGAAAATGTTCAACATAAGCTAATGTCAAACTTGCTGGAATAACTTATACACTGTGGGGTTCCCATCTGTGAAGTTGCTGGGGAGGTGGCTGCTTCCATGTGATTCTTCAGATTTGTCAGTTAAATTAGATACTCAAGGGCAAAACCAACAGACAGGGGCATTGTGGGATGCTCCTGGAGGATTCAGAATCCATAAGCCATGAGTAGGTCCTATTCAAAATTTTGTTGCTGATACTAGGGGTCCTATCAATTTTATAGGAAAGCAAGGGATAAGAGAGGAAGCCAGCAGGTCAGCCCTCTTGAGACTATCAGTGGCAATATGCCCAATGCATATTTTGTATGACTGGAGAGGAGGGAATGGCTTTATTTTGTTTTCCGGTAGGAAAGTCCCAGAATATTATGTTGAGAGAAGAGTTGGTAGGTTTTTAGGAATTAGATGTCTTTGCTGTACCAAGCCAGGCTACTATCAATAAAGTTATATTTATGAGAAGCTGATCGAAGTTTTACTAATATTTCCCCATGACACACTGATCTGAGGATAAAACTAGGATACAATAACAAAAAGAGGATCAAGTTTCTGTTTTGACCTCCTTTAGCAACTGTAAGGAAAGCAGCCATTTCATATGTTCTAGTTTATTTTTCTCCCTCTTTTTTATTGCCTTCCCTCTCCTCGCCCTCACCATTCTCCACTAGAGGGCCTTCAGAAGATCATGGGTATGGAGTAAGGATATCCTGCCTATGAAAATGTAGAAGGTATATTAACATAGTACTCAATACTGTCTCAACCCACATCCCCTCCTCCCACCAATACTGATCTAAAGTCTTTGGACCAACTTGGTAAGGCTCAACTCTTTCTTCTTTTAGGGTAAGTTATTTCCCAGGAAGTTCCTTTAACCTTAATGAAAAAAGGCTCCTGGTGAGTTTACTCCATTAGTCCCCAGATCCAACCCCAGATCCAGGTATGTCTGGACTGTAGGATGAGCACTGAGTCAACTGAGAAAGCTCCACTGCACCACAGCAGGATAACATCTCAATGGCTTCAAGATTTAAATGTCAGATGGTGGAAGTCAAATATTGTCAGGACAATCCCAAGTATTTTCCCTTATGATCCTCAGAAGCAGACCCTGAGACAAGGAGTCAAGTAGAGATGATATTTTTGAGAGATGAGCCTAGGAAACACTGGCAGTGGAGTGAGTAAGTGGGACAGGAAGGAACAAGGACAATAAAGGGTGCATTACCAGGCTAGTCATCACTTTGGGTAACTGGAGCTTGTTCTGCCTAGGAACCCTGGAAGACAGTGTAGAATATACCTCAGAACTATCCCAACTGAGAGTTGAGGAAGCTGGGATATGTATCCACCAAATACTCTCTGTCATTTTTTGATTCCAGGGGCATCAACCCTCAAGCACTTCAGGCTTGTCCTATAGGAGACCCGTCTCTTGAAACCAGAAAACCTAAGTAGAGAATTGCAGATATTTGCAGTTGGCATCCTTTGATGTGTAGACGTGAGTGGATATGGATAGGCACTGACCCAGCCTGTTATTGCGAGTGGGAAGCAGAGTAATTAATAATCAAGTTCAGCAGAAAAGCCACTTTTTGGTGGTTTTCCTATCAGTGCATTAACAAAGTTCATCTCAGACAAAAGAAAACTGGGAGACTGGCAAGGGAAAACTAAAATACTTATAGTTTATATAATTTCTGCAAGGTAACTAACACTCAACTTGCTGTTGGGTAGGTGTGCAGGAAGTTTTAGCAAGAGAAGGGAAAACTGATTGGCAGATGGGCTCAAAGAAATCTGATTGTACAATATACTTTGAAATTATCCATTGTGGACTTAATCTCTTTGCACAAACCCAAGAGTCCTTTAGCTAATTCCTTTCCCAATGAAGGAGGCAATCAATGTTCTTTCACAGGAGAAAATTACTAGAGAGCCTAGTATGTGTTTTGATGCCCTAATGAGGCACTATGAATTACCCAACCCAAACCAATTAAGTTTTAGCCCAGATAGAGGGCTACTGAGGAGAAGAGGACACAGCATGCATTTAGGACAGAATTAAGTGCTCCCATAGCCTGGAAACATGCTTGGGGGAAAGCCAAACCTTGTAGGCTCTCTGCCGTCCTTAAAGCTGGCAGTAAAAATGTGATCCAGCTCAGTGTTAGCTTTTGACAATTTTGCTTCTTTGGCCTTAAATTTAAAAAATGTCTGTAAAACATAAAATATGTTTTGAACATTACATAAGGCTATTAAGGGAGGGTGAATCATGAAAACCTGGTATGTCAGAGACAATAAAGTAAGCGAAATGAACTACCGCTGACTAGCTGCTTGACCTTGGGCCAGTTGCTCAGTCCTTTCTTGTCAATCAAATAGGAAATTATAGCCCAATAATGTGGTTTTGGATTGCAGCTCAATAAGCAAGCTCTAATCTCTTGGTTATGCCTTACTGTACAATGGGAAACCAAGCACTTATTTTCATTTTAATGTGATCTGTTCCAGTGGACTGTGACTTCCTAAAGCACCCGCCACAATACCTAGCTTGGCTTAGGGACTCAGGAGCTATGTGTTGAATAAATGTGAAATGAATAGTGGAAAAAGTTATTTCAAATATTATGGTGCACCTAGAAATATGTGAATAAACACACCATCAACACAAATAACTGTTTTAAAAAGAATGATGAAATTTGAATTTTTATACAGTCCATGTACATCAGTGGGGCAGAGGAAGCATAGCAGGAGGGTTTCCATTAGTGAGAAGTGTGTTGTGTGGTGACTGAGACACAGCCTTTGGAGTCAGGCATCCCTGGGCTGGAATCCTGGCTCTGCTACTTGCTAGCTATGTGTCCTTGTGCAAGTTACTTTACTTCTCTGGGCTTCAGTTTCCCCTTCTGGACTTTATAGTTTGTAATAAGGATCTTGTAACCTTGCAACATCTAGAAGGGCTTGAGGAACGGTATATTACTTAAAAGAGCTCAGTCCAAGATGCTCATCGTACATACACACAAAGTCTAAAGAGAGGTGCAAAACTTCTCCTCTGGTGAGATGGGGCTGGGAGATGCTCACCTCAGCTCCTTGCCTGGGTGGGCAAGTCAGGCTCTAGGGCTGGCAGAAATCCTCATTTGAGGGTCTCAGCGAGTACCCCAGTCAGAGTGCTGCAGCTGAGCCGAGTGGCTGCTTGGGACTACTGCTTGGGGGCTGCAGAAAGACTTGTTGGAATCTGACAGGTTATCACTTTGGGATCATTGGCCAGCTGCTCCTGACGTGGCCACATGAAGGCTCAGACTGTCCCAGTCTCTGAACTGAAGAGATCAAACACGATTAGCATATCTCTCACCACCATGAATATAGGTATTTCAATGAAGAGTATCAGGAGGACATCTACAAATCCCAGACTGGCATGTGCAAGTTCTAAGGAATGGTGGAATAATCCAATATACCTGGGTGACCTTTTGAGACAACCGAGACAGAGCTACAATAGGGCAGTGGCAGACACCCAACTCATAGCCCATCTTCTCCAGCCATGTGGCTCACAGGGTCTTGGTGCTCTGGCCGGCTCTCAGGCCTGAGCCTCTGAGATGGGAGAGCTGAATTCAGGACATTGGTCCACCAGAGACCTCCAGGCCCTACGTAGTATCAATCGGCGGGAGCTCTCCCGGAGATCTCCATCTCAATGCTAAGACGCAGCTCCACTCAATGACCAGCAAGCTCCAGTGCTGGACATCCCATGCCAAAAAACTAGCAAGACAGGAACACAAAACCTCCCATTAGCAGAGAGGCTGCCTAAAATCATTCTAAGTTCACAGACACCCCAAAACACAACACCAGATGTGGTCCGGCCCACCAGAAAGACAAGATCCAGCTTCATCCACCAGAACACAGGCACCAGTCCCCTTCACCCGGAAGCCTGCACAACCCACTGAACCAACCTTACCCACAGGCACACACCAAAGACAATGGGAACTACGAACATGCAGCCTGCGAAAAGCAGACCCCAAACACAGTAACTTAAGGAAAACGAGAAGACAGAGAAATACACAGCAGATGAAAGAGCAAGATAAAAACCCACCAGACCAAAGAAATGAAGAGGAAATGATCAGTCTACCTGAAAAAGAATTCAGAATATTGATAGTAAAGATGATCTAAGATCTTGGAAATAGAATGGAGAAACTACAAGAAACGTTTAACAAGGTCCTAGAAGAAGTAAAGAACAAACAAACAATGATGAACAACACAATAAATTAAATTAAAAATTCTCTAGAAGAAATCAACAACAGAATAACTAATGCAGAAGAACGGATAAGTGACCTAGAATATAAAATAGTGGAAATAACTACTGCAGAGCAGAATAAAAAAAAAAAAAAATGAAAAGAACTGAGGACAGTCTCAGAGACCTCTGGGACAACATTAAACACACCAACATTCGAATTATAGGGGTCCCAGAAGAAAAAGAGAAAAGAGAAAGGGACTGAGAAAATATTTGAAGAGATTATAGTTGAAAACTCCCCTAATATGGGAAAGGAAATAGTCAATCAAGTCCAGGAAGCACAGAGAGCTCCATACAGGATAAATCCAAGGAGAAACATGCCAAGACACATATTAATCAAACTATCAAAAATTAAATATAAAGAAAAAATATTAAAAGCAGCAAGGGAAAAGCAACAAATAACATAAAAGGGAATGCCCATAAGGTTAACAGCTAATCCTTCAGCAGAAACTCTACAAGCCAGAAGGGTGTGGCAGAACATATTTAAAGTGATGAAAGGGAAAAACCTGCAACCAAGATTACCCTACCAGGCAAGGATCTCATTCAGATTCAACAGAGAAATTAAAATCTTTACAAACAAGCAAAAGCTAAGAGAATTCAGCACCACCAAACCAGCTTTACAACAAATGCTAAAGGAATTTCTCTAGGCAGGAAACACAAGAGAAGGAAAAGTCCTACAGTAACAAACCCAAAACAATTAAGAAAATGGTAATAGGAACATACATATCAATAACTACCTTAAATGTAAATGGATTAAATGCTTCAACCAAAAGACATAGGCTGGCTGAATGCATACAAAAACAAGACCCATATATATGCTGTCTACAAGAGACCCACTTCAGACCCAGGGACACATACAGACTGAAAGTGAGGGGTTGGAAAAAGATATTCCATGCAAATGGAAATCAGAAGAAAGCTGGAGTAACAATTCTTATATCAGACAAAATAGACTTTAAAATAAAGACTATTATAAGAGACAGAGAAGGACACTACATAAAGAACAAGCAATCAATCCAAGAAGAAGATATAACAATTGTAAATATTTATGCACCCAACATAGGAGCACCTCAATACATAAGGCAAATGCTAACAGCCATAAAAGGGGAAATCGACAATAACACAATAATAGAGGGGACTTTAACACCCTCTGTCACCAATGGACAGATCATCCAAAATGAAAATAAATAAGGTAACAGAAACTTTAAATGACACATTAAACACGATGGACTTAATTGATATTTATAGGACATTCCATCCAAAACAACAGAATACACTTTCTTCTCAAGTGCTCATGGAACATTCTCCAAGACAGATTATATCTTGGGTCTCAAATCGAGCCTTGGTAAATTTAAGAAAATTGAAATTGTATCAAGTATCTTTTCCAACCACAACACTATAAGACTAGATATCAATTACAAGAAAAAAACTGTAAAAAATACAAACACATGGAGGCTAAACAATACACTACTAAATAACCAGGAGATCACTGAAGAAATCAAAGAGGAAATAAAAAACTACCCAGAAAAAAATGACAAAGAAAACACGACAACCCCAAACCTATTGGACACAGCAAACACAGTTCTAAGAGGGAAATTTATAGCAATACAATCCTACCACAAGAAAGAAGAAACATCTCAAATAAGCAACCTAACCTTACACCTAAAGTAATTAGAGAAAGAAGAACAAAAATCCCCCAAAGTTAGCAGAAGGAAAGAAATCATAAAGATCAGATCAGAAATCAATGAAAAAGAAGTGAAGGAAACAATAGCAAAGACCAATAAAACTAAAAGCTGGTTCTTTGAGAAAATAAACAAAATTGATGAACCATTAGCCAGAGTCATCAAGAAAAAACGGGAGAAGACTCAAATCAACAGAATTAGAAATAAAAAAGGAGAAGTAACAACTGACACTGCAGAAGTACAAAGGATCATGAGAGATTACTACAAGCAACTATATGCTAATAAAATGGACAACCTGGAAGAAATGGACAAATTCTTAGAAAAGCACAACCTTTTGTGCTTTTCTAAGCACAAGCCCTGAAATTGAAACTGTGATTAAAAATCTTCCAACAAACAAAAGCCCAGGACCAGGTGGCTTCACAGGAGAATTCTATCAAACCTTTAGAGAAGAGCTAACACCTATCCTTCTCAAACTCTTCCAAATTATAGCAGAGGGAGGAACACTCCCAAACTCATTCTACGACGCCACCATCACCCTGATACTAAAACCAGACAAAGATTTCACAAGAAAAGAAAACTTCAGGCCAATATCACTGATGAACATCGATGCAAATATCCTCAACAAAATACTAGCAAACAGAATCCAACAGCACATTAAAAGGATCATACACCCTGATCAAGTGGGGTTTATCCCAGGAATGCAGGGATTCTTCAATATACGCAAACCAATCAATGTGATAAACCGTGTTAACAAACTGAAGGATAAAAACCATATGATCATCTCAATAGATGCAGAAAAATCTTTCTACAAAATTCAACACCCATTTATGATAAAAACCCTCCAGAAAGTAGGCATAGAGGGAACTTACCTCAACATAATAAAGGCCATGTATGACAAACCCACAGCCAACATCATTCTTATTGGTGAAAAACTGAAATCATTTCCTCTCAGATCACGAACAAGACAAGGTTGTCCACTCTCACCACTATTATTCAACATAGTTTTGGAAGTTTTAGCCACAGCCATCAGAGAAGAAAAAGAAATAAAAGGAATCCAAATTGGAAAAGAAGAAGTAAAACTGTCACTGTTTGCCGATGACATGATACTATATATAGAAAATCCTAAAGATGCTACCAGAAAACTACTAGAGCTAATCAGTGAATTTGGTAAAGTAGCAGGATACAGAATTAATGCACAGAAATCTCTTGCATTCCTATACACTAATGATGAAAAATCTGAAAGAGAAATTAAGGAAACACTCCCATTTACCATTGCAACAAAAAGAATAAAATACCTAGGAATAAACCTACCTAAAGAGGCAAAAGACCTGTATGCAGAAAATCATTAAGTCACCAATGAAAGATATTAAAGATGGTACAAACAGATGGAGAGATATACCATGTTCTTGGATTGGAAGAATCAACATTGAGAAAATGACTATACTACCCAAAGCAGTCTACAGATTCAGTGCAATCCCTATCAAACTACCAATGGCATTTTTCACAGACCTAGGACAAAAAATTTCACAATTTGTATGGAAACACAAAAGCCCCCAAATAGCCAAAGCAATCCTGAGGAAGAAAAACGAAGCTGGAGGAATCAGTCTCCCTGACTTCAGACTATACTACAAAACTACAGTAATCAAGACAGTATGGTACTGGCACAAAAACAGAAATATAGATCAATGGAACAGGATAGAAAGCCCAGAGATAAATCCATGCACATTTGGTCACCTTATCTTTGATAAAGGAGGCAAGAATATACAATGGAGAAAAGGCAGCCTCTTCAATAAGTGGTTCTAGGAGAACTGGACAGCTACATGTAGAAGAATGAAATTAGAACACTCCCTAACACCATACACAAAAATAAACTCAAAGTGGATTAAAGACCTAAATGTAAGGCTAGACACTAAATACTCTTAGAGGAAAACATAGGCAGAACACTCTATGACATACATCACAGCAAGATTCTTTTTGACTCACTTCTAGAGAAAGGGAAATAAAAACAAAATAAATAAATAGGACCTAATGAAACTGAAAAGCTCTTGCACAGCAAAGGAAACCATAACCAAGATAAAAAGACAACCCTCAGAATGGGAGAAAATATTTTCAAATGAAGCAACTGACAAAGGATTAATCTCCAAAATATACAAGCAGCTCATGCAGCTCAATATCAAAAAAAACAAACCAGCAAATCCAAAAATGGGCAGAAGACCGAAATAGACATTTCTCTAAAGAAGATTTACAGATTGCCAACAAACATGTGAAAGGATGCTCAACGTCACTAATCATTAGAGAAATGCAAATCAAAACTACAATGAGGTATCACCTCACACCAGTCAGAATGGCAATCATCAAAAAGTCTACAAACAATAAATGCTGGAGAGGGTGTCGAGAAAAGGGAACACTTTTGCATTGTTGGTGGGAATGTAAATTGTTACAGCCACTATGGAGAACAGTATGGAGGTTCCTTAAAAAACTAAAAATAGACCTACCGTACGACCCAGCAATCCTACTACTGGGCATATACCCTGAGAAAACCATAATTCAAAAAGAGTCATGTACCACACTATTCATTGCAGAAGTATTTACAATAGCCAGGACATGGGAGCAACCAAAGTGTCCATCGACAGATGAATGGGTAAAGAAGATGTGGCACATATATACAATGGAATATTACTCAGCCATAAAAATAAATGAAATTGTGTTATTTGTTGTGAGGTGGATGGACCTAGAGACTGTCATACTGAGTGAAGTAAGTCAGAAAGAGAAAAATACCGTATGCTAACACATATATATGGAATCTAAAAAAAAAAAAAAAAAAAAAACGGTTCTGAAGAACCTAGCAGCAGGACAGGAATAAAGATGCAGATGTGGAGAGTGGACTTGAAGACATGGGGAGGGGGAGGGGTGGGCTGGGACAAGGTGAGAGAGTGGCATGGACATATATACACTACCAAATGTAGAATAGATGGTTGGTGGGAAGCAGCTGCATGGCACAGGGAGATCAGCTTGGTGCTTTGTGAACACCTAGAGGGGTGGGATAGGGAAGGTGGGAGGGAAACACAAGAGGGAGGGGATATGGGGATATGTGTATACATATGGCTGATTCACTTTGTTATACAGCAGAAGTTAACATTGTAGAGCAATTATACTCCAATAAAGATGTTAAGAGGAAAAAAAAACTGTCTTCCATTGAGTTTGCTTTTTGGGTCTACTGGGTCCATTTTGATGGGTATCAAAGCAGACTTTTTTTCCCGATATCGTTCTCTCTCTTTTTTTTTTTTTTTTTTTTTTGCGGTACGCGGGCCTCTCAGAGCTGTGGCCTCTCCCGTTGTGGAGCACAGGCTCCGGCTGCGCAGGCTCAGCGGCCATGGCTCACAGGCCCAGCCGCTGCGCGGCATGTTGGATCGTCCCGGACTGGGGCACGAACCCATGTCCCCTGCATCGGCAGGCAGACTCCCAACCACTGTGCCACCAGGGAAGCCCCTAAGTAGGGTTTTATATCTTGTCTACCTTCTTGAAATGTATGTCCATTTCAGGGCCACTGGTATGTGAGTACCTTCTTCTGGAGGAATTCCACAACCCCCTTCCCAGCCCATGACCATGGAAATGATCAACAACCACTTGTTCCAGAAATCCTGAGAACCATTCTTTTAGGTCACTTTACATAGAGGCTACCCATGGGAAAGCTTTTGAAAAATATCTATTTAATCTTCTATTATGAAATAATTAACTACTCAGTTTGCTTTTTGTTTATGAGTTTCAAGAATTTTAGCAGTGGAAGGATCTTAAAGCAAATGTAGTCCAACTCCCCTTTACTTTAAAGAAGAGAAAATGTAAACTTTGGTTTGCTGCAAATCCTTCATATCTTTTTTTTTTTCTCCTTCCAGTATTTCTGGATGCCAAGAGCTTTGTTTGGGGGGGAAAATCTAAAAATTACATGCCTGTAGACTATTTTGTGCAGACTGATATTTTAAAAAATTCCTTAAGATAAATCAAAATTCACAGTTGAAGTTATGTAGCTGCTTCGTGAGCTAGTGACATGGCATAATGCTTAATATAGCTTATTTTTATTTATTTTTTTACACCCATGTAATAACAAAAAGACACAATGACATCGAGAGCCATAAAGCCAAACAACTCTCCCATTTCATTTTACAGCACAAGGTGGGAAAAGGCACAATTTGGTATCCTGACCATTTTTATAGGGGTTCAGAGACAGGTTAGACATGTCTGAAATATGTCCTTCAATTCTTAGAACTCTTTCAGGCATTCCTACTGAAGGATGTTCCTTGGAGAAATACTCCTATAAATACAGGATGTTTTCATTACTGCATGTGGTTGATTCAGCCTGTTGGCTACATGACAATGAGAAGAAGTGCCTGAGAAACGACTTCATATAGACCACGTTCAAACAGTCCCTAGAGCTCCCCAGATTAGAATGACTCTAGTGGGAGTGCTTGGAAATGAATGTTCATATATCACTGGGGTCTTTAAAAAAAGGTTTAAGGTTCTGTAGGCTGTCTCCCTTAGTGCAGTGAAATGATAGAATGATAGCATGTATGGAGATGAATTTCTGCCTATGAAAATTTTCACTTCTTACTGAAGAAAGCTACAAAATCAATAACTCAGATAGAAAGACAACAAAACAAAACAAATCCCCCACCCCCAAGCCAAAACCAAAACAAAAGACAAACCCATGCAAGGAGAGAGCAGGAGGATTTATTTGGGAACAAATAGTAAATAATGGGGTCATATATTGTAGGTTCAATTTGGGTGTTTTCTTTAGGGCTGTAGAGTTACCTGCCAATGGAGTGGAAGCTAGGCCTTTAAAGCATCGTATGTTATTTTAAATAATAACAATAATAATATTCCATGTTTATGCACCTCCTTACAATTTTCAAATATTTTTACTTCTTTTTTTGAGCCCCCAAATAATCTTAGAAGATGGGGTATATTTTTATAGATGATGAACCTAAAGCTCAGAAAGATGAAGGGACTTACCCAAGGTTGCACAGCGAACAGGTCTCTAGATCTTCTGACTCTCAATCCAGTGATTTTTCTACCATCCCACACTGACAAATAAAATACTGCTTCTCTGTTTCTGTAATATTGCCAGTGTTGTAAAACTATTACAACGCCCCCCTTCCCTGATCAAAAGTTAACTTCTGTTTATTGAATAGAGATTTTATGATGTGAAAGATTGAGGAATACAGTGCTCTTGATACTGGGTGAGGAAGGAATTGACTTAGGGATGCATCACTTTTGGAGAGATGTTGAATTGGTAGTGAAACATGCAATTTTGTAGTAGCTTATTGCAAATCTATAGAAAATAATGGGCAGGTTGGAGAAAAGCAGAATTGTGAATTCAGAAAATTATTTACTATAATTAGATTGGTCTGTGGGTGGGATAAAACTTATGAAGAATGCTAACCTTTGCCTGCCAAGACAGGAGTAATACAATCTCATGTGTGGAATAAAACTAATTACCATCAGGAAGGATTTTCTCTCTCTCTCTTTGCTTGTTATTGCCCTGGGTATTATAACAATTTCTATCTGACTATCTATCTTTATTTTTTTTCTTGCAACACCCTAAACAATTTAGGAACTGTTTCAGAGAAGTTTAAGAAAACAAAAACAGAAATAAGGCTGTAGAAGAATGGATTCTAGCTTGATGTAGAAAGCTCATCACTTATGAACATGTCTGTCCTTTTTTTTTTTTTTGTGGTACACGGGTCTCTCACTGCTGTGGCCTCTCCCATTGCAGAGCACAGGCTCCGGACGCGCAGGCTCAGTGGCCATAGCTCACGGGCCCAGCCGCTCTGCGGCATGTGGGATCTTCCCGGACCGGGGCACGAACCGTGTCCCCTGCATCGGCAGGCGGACTCTCAACCACTGTGCCACCAGGGAAGCCCCCATGTCTGTTCTTTTTAAAGAGAATGTATTTAAAGCTGAATTGAAGGGTGATTTCTGGGTATTTAGTAGGTATAAAAACCAACTGACCATAGAACAAAAAACAAAACAAAACAAAACACAGATCCACAAATGAAAAACACTACCAACTCACTATGACATGCAGTTAAAAGATGGGCCCAATGCTGGCCTTCGAAGCACTAGATCTCTCACCCACATCTTTCACCGACTTCCTTTCTGCACGTGTGACCTATTCGTGCTTGGCTTTCCTGCCTACTGCCAGATCTTCCTGTCCGGCTCAGAACAACTTCTCACTCAACACCCTTCAAGGTAGCTTCCTAATGTTTGTGCAGGAAATACAAAAGATATTCTAACAAACATCTATGTGCTCCCCACCCCAAATAAGTGCTAACATTGGTTCTAAAGCAAATATAACCTATAGTTTGTTTACATTTACTTCCAACTCATAAACTTTCATGGATCATGATGACCAATCCAGGGGTAAATATGTGAGGGATGAGAAGTCTGGATCTAAGAATATGCATATTTCAAATTAAAATTGAAAACAGAAATAATGGTTTAGCACAGTGAAGCTGCACTCGTTCAGATTAATTTTTAGAAAAGACTGAATTAGTGAAAAAAATTATAATGCATTTTGTAAAGAAGTGTGGATGTGAAGTTTAATAACTTACAGAAACATATAACTAGAAGAAAGTTAGCAAAAATTTTCCTAATAAAGTTGTTTTTACAGAGCAAATCAAAAGGAATAATTTTTGTGTGCATACCAGTTGCTTTTAGGCAAATGGAGTCAGAAGTATTCAGAGTGTGGTACTTTGAAACAGTGAGCCTTTGGTAAATATTTATTGAGTGAATGTATACTATTTGCCAGGCATTGCAGCAGGCACTGGAAATGTGAAAATAAGGAAACTCTGAGTTCTTTACAGACAGGACTTTTGTCTAGGAAAAGATACATATAGATAGGCAGTTACAATGCAACCTGGTAAGTAAAACTATAAAGGTAGACAAAAGTTGCATTTTAAAAAAGTACAGTGAATTTTCTTAAACGTTCTTCATAAAATTTTACATTTACACTATTCATTTACACCATGAATCTTTTGTGTCACATAATGTCCTGCCAAATTTGTTATAAGTTTTCAGATGAATAGAACTTGCCTTAAAGATGGTTTATTATAGAACAATAAGAAAGAATGTATTGGTCCATCTTCCCATATTTAAAATGCAGCAATTCAGTGTTTTTAAGTGTATTTATAGAATTGTGCAATCATCACTTTTAGAACATTTCATTGCCCCATAAGAAACCCTGTACTCAGTAGTGGTCATTTCCCATTTGCCCCACAATCTCCCTATCCTTAGACAAACACTGATCTACTTTTTGTCTCTATGGATTTGCCTATTCTGGATATTTCATATACATGCAGTCATAAATTTTGTGACCATTTTCTTACGCTTAGCATAATGCTTTCAAGGTTCATCTATGTTGTAGCATGTGCTGTTACTTCATTCCTTTTTATGGAGAAGTAATATTCCATCATATGAATATACCATATTTTATTTATCCATTAAACAGCTGATGGACATTTGGGTTGTTTCCATTTTTTGGCTATTATGAATAATGCTGGTATGAACATTTATGTGCAGATTTTGTGTGGACATATATTTGTTTTCAGTTCTCTTGAGTATATACCTACGAGTGAAATTGCTGGGTTATACGGTAACTTTGTGTTTAACCTTTTGATTAACTGCTAGACTCTTCTTCAAAGTGGTATTGCTGAGAAAAAGATATAATAGCTGCATCATTATATATTCCCATCAGCAGTGTATGAGGGTTCTAATTCCTCCACATACTTGCCAACACTTGTTATTATCTGTCTTTTTGGTTCTAACCATCTCAGCGGGTGTGAAGTAGTATCTCATTGTAGTTTTGATTTGTACTTCCCTGATGGTTTGAGTACCTTTGCATATGTTTATTGGCCACTTGTATATCTTCTTTGGAGAAATGTCTATTCAAATCTTTTGCCTATTTTAATTGTCTTTTGATTATTGAATTGTATGTGTTCTTTTTATATTCTAGATAAAGTCTCTTAGCAGGTATATAGTTTGCAACTATCTTCTCCCATTCTGTTAGCTGTCCTTTCACATTCCTTTGCAGCACAAATTAAAAATTTTTTGATAGAGTCCAATTTATTTTTTTTCTTTTGTTGCTTTTGCTTTTATTGTTTGTATGTAAGAAACCATCACCTAATCCAAGATCATGAAGATTTATGCTTGTGTGTTCTTCTAAGAGTTTAATAGTTTTAGATCTTACATTTAGACTTTTGATCCACTTTGAGTTAATTTTTGCATATGGTGTGAGGTAGAGGTCTCACTTTATTCTTTTGTATGCTTAACTATTTGTCCTAGGACCATCTTTAAAAAAGACTATTTTTCACCATTAATGGTCTTGGCACCTTTACTGAAAATCAATTGACCAAGATATGTGGGTTTATTTCTGACTCTAAGATTCATTCCATTGATCTACAGTCCATAGATCTATCCTTTCACCAACACCATGCTGTCTTATTTACTGTAGGTTTGTAGTAAGTTTTGAAACAAGGAAGTGTGAGTTCTACTTATTTTTCTTTATCAAGATTGTTTTGGCTACTCTGGGTTTCTTGAATTTCCATAAGAATTTTAGGATCAGCTTGTCAATTTCTGCAAAGAAGCCAAATAGAATTTTAAATTTTAATTCAAAAATTTGCTATTTAAAAATGTGAGAGGGTAGAAGGAGCTTCTGAGTGTGGCTGCTGATAGGCTAGTGTCTGTGTCCCCATTGTGAGCCACAGCCCCCCCCCCCCCCCAGCCTCACCAGGAGACTCTCCAGACCAGCAGTTTTTTTCAGTTGACACTTTTGGTGACCAAAAAAGGGATCCAGGGCAAACTTCTCTCCTTCTCCTGAACTCTATGAGGATCCATAGCCTGGTAGCAGAAGAAGCTTCTGGACCATCTGCCACCTTGGATAGTCCAGACGAATCTGGCTGTGTGGCTGACAGGGTCTTGATGCTCCGGCCGGGTGTCAGGCCTGAGCGTCTGAGTGGGAGAGCCGAGCTCAGGACATCAGACCACAAGAGAACTCCTGGCCCCATGTAATATCAATCAGCGAGAGCTCTCCCAGAAATCTCCATCTCAACACTAAGACCCAACTCCACTCAATGACCAGAAGCTACAGTGCTGGACACCCCATGACAAAAAACTAGCAAGACAGGAACACAACACCTCCCATTAGCAGAGAGGATGCCTAAAATCATACTAAGTTCACAGACACCCCAAAAACACATGACTGAATGCAGTCTGGCCCACCAGAAAGACAAGATCCAACCTCATCCACCAGACACAGGCACCAGTCTCCTCCACCAGGAAGTCTACACAACCCACTGAATGAACCTTAGCCACCGTTGTTTTGGCAGACACAAAAAACAACGGAAACTACAAACCTGCAGCCTGCAAAAAGGAGACCCCAAATACAGTAAGTTAAGCAAAATGAGAAGACAGAGAAATACACAGCAGATGAAGGAGCAATATAAAACCCCACCAGACCAAAGAAATGAAGAGGAAATGGGCAGTCTACCTGAAAAAGAATTCAGAGTAATGATAGTAAAGGTGATCCAAAATCTTGGAAATAGAGTGGAGAAAATACAAGAAACATTTAACAAGGACCTAGAAGAACTAAAGAGCAAACAAACAATGATGAACAGCACAATAAATGAAATTAAAAATTCTCTAGAAAGAATCAATAGCAGAATAACTGAGGCAGAAGAATGGATAAATGACCTGGAAGATAAAATAGTCTTATCTATAACAACTGCAGACCAGAATAAAGAAAAAAGAATGAAAAGAATTGAGGACAGTCCCAGAGACCTCTGGGACAACATTAAATGCACCAACATTCAAATTATAGGGGTCCCAGAAGAAGAAGAGAAAAGAGAAGGGGAATGAGAAAATATTTGAAGAGATTATAGTTGAGATCTTCCCTAATATGGGAAAGGAAATAATCAAGTCCAGGAAGCACAGAGAGTCCAATACAGGATAAATCCAAGGAGAAACACGCCAAGACACATATTAATCAAACTATCAAAAATTAAATACAAAGAAAAAGTATTAAAAGCAGCAAGGGAAAAGCAACAAATAACATACAAGGGAATCCCCATAAGGTTAACAACTGATCCTTCAGCAGAAACTCTGAAAGCCAGAAGGGTGTGGCAGAACATATTTAAAGTGATGAAAGGGAAAAACCTGCAACCAAGATTACCCTACCCGGCAAGGATCTCATTCAGATTCGACGGAGAAATTAAAATCTTTACAGACAAGCAAAAGCTAAGAGAATTCAGCACCACCAAACCAGCTTTACAACAAATGCTAAAGAAATTTCTCTAGGCAGGAAACACAAGAGAAGGAAAAGACCTACAGTAACAAACCCAAAACAATTAAGAAAATGGGAATAGGAACATACATATCGATAATTACCTTAAATGTAAATGGATTATATGCCCCAACCAAAAGACATTGACTGGCTGAATGGATACAAAAACAAGACCCATATATATGCTGTCTACAAGAGACCCACTTCAGACCCAGGGACACATACAGACTGAAAGTGAGGGGTTGGAAAAAGATATTCCATGCAAATGGAAATCAAAAGAAAACTGGAGTAGCAATTCTCATATCAGACAAAATAGACTTTAAAATAAACACTATTACAAGAGACAAAGAAGGACACTACATAATGATCAAGTGATCAATCCAAGAAGATATAACAATTGTAAATATTTATGCACTGAACATAGGAACACCTTAATACATAAGGCAAATGCTAACAGCCATAAAAGGGGAAATCGACAATAACACAATAATAGTAGGGAACTTTAACACCCTCTGTCACCAATGGACAGATCATCCAAAATTAAAATAAATAAGGAAACACAAAATTTAAATGACATTAAATAAGATGGACTTAATTGATATTTATAGCCATTGCATCGAAAAACAACACAGTACACTTTCTTCGCAAGTGTTCATGGAACATTCTCCAGAATAGATCATATTGTGGGTCACAAATCAAGCCTTGGTAAATTTAAGAAAATTGCAATTGTATCAAGCATGTTTTCCAACCACAACACTATAAGACTAGATATCAATTACAAGAAAAAAACTGTAAAAAATACAAACATAGGGAGGCTAAACAATACACTAATATATAACCAAGAGATCATTGAAGAAATCAAAGAGGAAATAAAAAAATCCCTAGAACAAATGACAATGAAAACACAATGACCCCAAACCTATTGGACGCAGCAAACACAGTTCTAAGAGGGAAATTTATAGCAATACAATCCTACCACAAGAAAGAAGAAACATCTCAAATAAGCAACCTAACCTTACACCTAAAGCAATTAGAGAAAGAAGAACAAAAAACCCCCAAAGTTAGCAGAAGGAAAGAAAACATAAAGATCAGATCAGAAATC
The DNA here is from genome assembly GCF_025265405.1 of Mesoplodon densirostris. Lineage (NCBI taxonomy): Eukaryota > Metazoa > Chordata > Mammalia > Artiodactyla > Ziphiidae > Mesoplodon > Mesoplodon densirostris. Next base: position 29,671,847 of record NC_082668.1, read on the forward strand.
AATGAAAAAGAAGTGAAGGAAACAATAGCAAAGATCAATAAAACTAAAAGCTGGTTCTTTGAGAAAATAAACAAAATTGATGAACCATTAGCCAGAGTCATCAAGAAAAAACGGGAGAAGACTCAAATCAACAGAATTAGAAATAAAAAAGGAGAAGTAACAACTGACACTGCAGAAGTACAAAGGATCATGAGAGATTATTACAAGCAACTATATGCTAATAAAATGGACAACCTGGAAGAAATGGACAAATTCTTAGAAAAGCACAACCTTTTGTGCTTTTCTAAGCACAAGCCCTGAAATTGAAACTGTGATTAAAAATCTTCCAACAAACAAAAGCCCAGGACCAGGTGGCTTCACAGGAGAATTCTATCAAACCTTTAGAGAAGAGCTAACACCTATCCTTCTCAAACTCTTCCAAATTATAGCAGAGGGAGGAACACTCCCAAACTCATTCTACGACGCCACCATCACCCTGATACTAAAACCAGACAAAGATTTCACAAGAAAAGAAAACTTCAGGCCAATATCACTGATGAACATCGATGCAAATATCCTCAACAAAATACTAGCAAACAGAATCCAACAGCACATTAAAAGGATCATACACCCTGATCAAGTGGGGTTTATCCCAGGAATGCAGGGATTCTTCAATATACGCAAACCAATCAATGTGATAAACCGTGTTAACAAACTGAAGGATAAAAACCATATGATCATCTCAATAGATGCAGAAAAATCTTTCTACAAAATTCAACACCCATTTATGATAAAAACCCTCCAGAAAGTAGGCATAGAGGGAACTTACCTCAACATAATAAAGGCCATGTATGACAAACCCACAGCCAACATCATTCTCATTGGTGAAAAACTGAAATCATTTCCTCTCAGATCACGAACAAGACAAGGTTGTCCACTCTCACCACTATTATTCAACATAGTTTTGGAAGTTTTAGCCACAGCCATCAGAGAAGAAAAAGAAATAAAAGGAATCCAAATTGGAAAAGAAGAAGTAAAACTGTCACTGTTTGCCGATGACATGATACTATATATAGAAAATCCTAAAGATGCTACCAGAAAACTACTAGAGCTAATCAGTGAATTTGGTAAAGTAGCAGGATACAGAATTAATGCACAGAAATCTCTTGCATTCCTATACACTAATGATGAAAAATCTGAAAGAGAAATTAAGGAAACACTCCCATTTACCATTGCAACAAAAAGAATAAAATACCTAGGAATAAACCTACCTAAAGAGGCAAAAGACCTGTATGCAGAAAATCATTAAGTCACCAATGAAAGATATTAAAGATGGTACAAACAGATGGAGAGATATACCATGTTCTTGGATTGGAAGAATCAACATTGTGAAAATGACTGTGCTACTCAAAGCAGTCTACAGATTTAATGCAATCCCTATCAAACTACCAATGGCATTTTTCACAGACCTAGAACAAAAAATTTCACAATTTGTATGGAAACACAAAAGCCCCCAAATAGCGAAGCAATCTTGAGATAGAAAAACAGAGCTGGAGGAATCAGTCTCCTTGACTTCAGACTATACTACAAAACTACAGTAATCAAGACAGTATGGTACTGGCACAAAAACAGAAATATAGATCGATGGAACAGGATAGAAAGCCCAGAGATAAACCCACGCACATATGGTCACCTTATCTTTGATAAAGGAGGCAAGAATATACAATGGAGAAAAGACAGCCTCTTCAATTAGTGGTTCTGGGAAAACTGGACAGCTACATGTAGAAGAATGAAATTAGAACACTCCCTAACACCATACACAAAAATAAACTCAAAGTGGATTAAGGACCTAAATGTAAGTCCAGACTTTAAAAACTCTTAGAGAAAAACATAGGCAGAACACTCTATGACATACATTATAGCAAGATCCTTTTGACCCACTTCCTAGAGAAATGGAAATAAAAACAAAAATAAACAAATGGCACCTAATGATATTTAACAGCTCTTGCACAGCATAGAAAACCATAACCAAGATAAAAAGACAACCCTCAGAATGGGAGAAAATATTTGCAAATGAAGCAACTGACAAAGGATTAATCTCCAAAATATACAAGCAGGTCATGCAGCTCAATATCAGAAAAGCAAACCACCCAATCCAAAAATGGGCAGAAGACCGAAATAGACATTTCTCTAAAGAAGAAATACATATTGCCAACAAACACGTGAAAGGATGCTCAACATCACTAATCATTAGAGAAATGCAAATCAAAACTACAATGAGGTATCACCTCACACCAGTCAGAATGGCCATCATCAAAAAGTCTACAAACAGTAAATGTTGGAGAGGGTGTGGAGAAAAGGGACCTCTCTTGCACTGTTCATGGGAATGTAAATTGATGCACCCATTACCAAGAATAGTGTGGAAGTTCCTTAAAAAACTAAAACTAAAAACAGAACTACCTTATGGCCCAGCAATCCAACTACTGGGCATATACCCTGAGAAAACCATAATTCAAAAAGTGTCATGTACCACAATGTTCATTGCAGCACTTTTTACAATAGCCAGGACATGGAAGCAACCTAAGTGTCCATCAACAATTGAATGGGTAAAGAAGATGTGGCACATATATACAATGGAATATTACTCAGCCATAAAAATAAATGAAATTGAGTTATTTGTAGTGAGGTGGATGGACCTAGAGTCTGTCATACAGAGTGAAGTAAGTCAGAAAGAGAAAAACCAATACCGTATGCTAACACATATACATGGAATCTAAAAAAAGAAAAAAAAATGGTTCTGAAAAACCTAGGGGTAGGAGAGGAATAAAGACACAGATGTAGAGAATGGACTTGAGAATACGGGGAGGGGGAAGGGAAAGCTGAGATGAAGTGAGAGAGTGGCACGGACATATATACACTACCAAATGTAAAATAAATAGTGGGAAGCAGCTGCATAGCACAGGGAGATCAGCTTGGTGCTTTGTGATCACCTAGAGGGGTGGGATAGGGAGTGTGGGAGGGAGGGATACACAAGAGGGAGGGGATATGGGGATATATGTATATGTATAGCTGATTCACTTTGTTATACAGCAGCAACTAACACAATAATGTAAATCAATTATACTCCAATAAAGATGTTAAAAAAAGTGAAAATTCTGATTGTCCAAGGAAGCATTTAGAAGTACCTTGCTATTTTATAGCTATGAAAACCCCCATTGATCCATTTACAAACTTTGGTAATGTGGACACACTTTTGAGCAGAAACGCTTCCCTATTATTAGATACACTTCCTGGAAAAGTTATAGGGCTTCTCTGAACCTATTTATTAATCTATTAAGAAGAAAGATAAATTGGATTCCACCAAATTTAGAATTAGAAACTATTAGAAGAGTGGAAAGGCAAGCCACAGAATGAGAGAAGGATTTGCAAAACATCTGACAAAGAATTTGTATTCAGGATAATAAAGAAGAACTAATAAATCAATAAGAAAAAGGGAAATCTCCCAGCAGAAAAGACTTGAGCGGGAACTTCACAAAAGAGAACATACAAATTAAAGGGTGCCTACCTGTAAGCTGAAAAATGGCCCTCCAGAGATATATTCACTTCCTAAGCCCTAGAAGCTGTGAATATCACCTTTTATGGCAAAAGATATCTGGGTAAGCCCTATATGCAATTACATGTGCCCTTATGAGAGAGACAGCAGGAGTTTTGACAGAGACATACACAGAAAAGGCACACAGACAGAGGCAGAGGCTGGAGCAATGTAGCCTTAGTACAAGGAGCGCCGCCAGAAGCCACCAGGATCTGGAAGAATCAAGGAATGGATTTTTCCCTAGAGCCTTCAGAGAGAGTACAGCACTGCTGACACCTTGATCTCAGACTCTGGCCTCCAGAATTATAAGTGAATAAATTTATTTTGGCTTAAGCCACCGTATGTATGGTAATTTGTTACAACGGCCGTAGCAAACAAACTGTCTTTATCAGTTGTCAGGGATAAGCAAATTAAAAGCACAATGTGATACCTCTACCCAGCCCCAGAAAATTAAAATGAAAAAGATGGATAATTTTAAGTGTTGGTGAGAATGTGGAACCACTTAAACACCCATATGTTGCTGGTGAAATGTACATTACAACCACTTGGATAAACTGTTTCGAAGTATCTTCCAAAGCTCAGTAGATGCTTATCCTATGATTCAACCATTCCACTTAGACATGATATACCCAAGAGAAATGCACACTTTTACTCAAAATCATGAATATAAATGTCCAGAATAAAACAGCTCTAATAGCTCCAACTTGGAAACAACTCAAATGTCCATGAACAGTAGGATGGATAAATACATGATGATATATTCATACTGTGGAATACTATACAATAATGAAAATGAATAACTACAGCTTTACAGATTAATCTCACAAACATAATGGTGACAAAAGAAGCCAGACACAAAAAGAGTAAATATACTGTATGATTCCATTTATATAACATTTCAGAAACAGGCAAGACTAGTTCGTAGTGTTAGAAGTCAGGATAGTAGTTACTCTTTAAGATGGGTAATAACTAGAGGGGGACATAAGGAGTTAGACTTTAATAAAAGGAGATGAAGTTAATAAAATCTGTCAGTTCATAGGATGTGTCTCATCCATTTATTAATTTATTTAAAAATATTTATTTAATAAATATTTATATTTATTGAGCTTCTATTGTTTGCCAGGAACTGTTCTAATGCTAGGGTTATAGAAGTATGCATGACAATGTTTCTGTGCCCATGGAGTTGACATTCTAGTAGTTTCCTCTCTAAACACTGGAGTACACTGTTACATTGTTGGCTCCATATGATTTGCACCACATGACACTCATATCCTTGGGTAGTTCTTTCTCACATTGATTTGGATTTGGCCACGTGAACTACTTTAGCCAGTAAGATGTTAGCAGGATGCAAGCAGAAGCTTTGAAAAGTGCTTGCATATTGGGGCTTTAGCTCTTTGAATGTTCCTTTCTGGAAGCCAGATGCTATGCTATAAGAAGCTTGGACTCAATGACTGAATATTGAAAGGCCACATGCAGGAAGTGCCTGGAGGATGAGAGTCCATCTTGGATGTTTCAGCCCCAGCCAAGCTCCCAGCTCAACTAAACCACATAAGCGACCTCAGCTACACCATGGCAGGCAGAAAAACTACCCAACAGTGCCCAGTCAATCACAAGACTTGTGAGAAACAATGAATTTTTTAAACCACTACGTTTTGGGGGTGGTTTGTTACAGAGCATTTGATAACCAAAACATACAAATGGGTGAGCAAATAAATAAGAAATACAGTTTTAGACTGTGATTTAGGCAATAAAAAATTAAACAAGGTAATGCTATAAAGAGTGACTGAGGAGAAATTCAGAGAGGCCGGTATGAGCACATTTTAAAAATTTTAAAGTCACATATGCTTGTGAGGAATTACTAGGGTGTTCTATACAGAAACGGAGGAATTAACTGTTTCTTGTTGGGAGTGTCAGGTACTGTAGGGGATCAACAATAGAGGAAAAACATTGGAATTTATAAGAGCTGGATTGGAGTTAAGATTCTGCTTTTGACCTTGGGCAAAGCCCTGGTGCTTTGTGAACCTCAGTTTCCTCATCTTTTATATGGGGATAATAACACTTATCTTACCTACCCTCCAGGATTGCTGAGGAGGTTATACTTGGTAATATTTGCAAAAGTACTCCAATGTCTTAAAATATTATTTAAGTGAAAGCATTTCTATGAAAAAAGACATTTTGATCACCCACTTACTTTCTGAAGTCTCTGCTCTGTCTGCAAGACGATACATTCAGAGTCAATGCAATAAGTTTTATGTGCCATACCCACAGTCTGTCTGTACATTCTACTGGCATGGTCTTTGTTACACATTAGCCTTTTAAATTTATTTAGCATCCATTGGGACCAAGGTTCTGCAGTTTTGAATAATCCACGAAGTTGTCACTGAAAGCTGACATTCTCTATGTTGATAATGAAGAAAAACACCAATTAACAGCCTTATTAGTGTAAAAAGTCACACAGTCTAAAGCCTCTATCCCATTAGGAAAAAAACTCAAATACTGCATTTGCAAAGTGCACCTTATATCAACAGTAAATTCCCCCCGTGGAAAATTGATTCACTTTTAAATTTTAACTGACTTCTTTCTTCTTTATAGACCCTAGTTAGGTTCCCCCCTCTCCTTTTCTTTCACAAATAATGTAAGTTTGTATGAGAAATGCATCATTCTCTAAACCAAACAGCAAAAAGAGAAACAAAACGCAGAAAAAAAGAGGTAAGGAGAAATAAAAGTGGAAAAATAACAAATTGGTCATTAAGAGCAAAAAGATGCATGAGATAAAGGAGAAGGAGGCAAGATGAACATCTACTATATTGGGCCTCGTGCAGATGTAAGTATAAAATGCTCCACAAGTCCTGTAATTGAGAGAATCTATCAAATGTCCTGACAGCTGCTACGGCATTTCCAGAAGCGATAAAACTTGAATTTATTTCACTCCTAGAAAAGGGGCAGTATCACCTTCTGGTGGCTTTAATGAAATGCCATAAAATTCGAGGAAAAACTGTGTTGTAAAGTCATAAAAAGGTAGTCGGAAGTGGATTGTTGGAAATGCTGCGGGAGGGGTTGGCGTGTCTGAAGAGTGATGGAAGGGGATCAAAGGCCTCTTGGCGAGTTTCTTGGTCACCAGCAAGGCGTTCACTTTCCCACCGTTCCTGACCCCTGCTGCCTGGGCTGCAGGACCGGGGAGGGTGTGCTGAGAGGAAAACGCAGACCGCGCACTGCCCCTCCCGCTCGCCCACTCCCAGAGTTTGGCCAATGGCTTCATTGCGCTCTGACTTTTCACCTTTGACACCAGGACTCATAAACCCTTTCCAGGCTCACCTACTCCATTTGTATTTCGTGGAGGTCACCAGCAGGAGTACTGTCACCTGCCTTTCTTCAGATGGCAATAATACAGTAAATTGGAATGGATGCTCCCCAGCCACAAGGTCACCCGTCCTAGCTGCAGACCTGGAGAGGAAGCTACCAGTTCTTGGGGCAGGATGTAGAGCAAACACAGGCAGACACATATTCTGCTTTAGAATCTGATTATTCAGGGCTGGGCTCACACTGAACCTTTCTTCCAGTTCTCTCTGGCCTTGGTTCTACTGAATGATATTGTATCTGTGGGGTCTACATTTTCCCCTAGATGAGGAAAAACTAAGAGGGCAAGGATTGTCTTAAAGTTCCTTCTTAACCCCTTTGGCACCTTGCCTCACACTTTGCACATAGTATGAGCTCATTAGATGTTTCCAAGTGGAATAGAATTTTCAAAAGCCTCTAATGTCTTCTATTATTCAGTCACTTCTGTGTTGAATAACTACCCTTGGTATTATCTATAGAAGTGTGAGCTAAATTCACTTATTGAAGATTATAGTACAAGTAGCAATTACATAGTATTTTACTTTATATTTTCAGTTTGGTATTTTAATAAAGTCACATTAGATCCATATAAAGAATTCTATTTCAAAGATAAATAAACAGAAGCCCTGAGTTTTATAGTGAATTTCTTTGGTCCATCAAACTCTGTGCAAAGATTATGAAGTTAAACTTAGAAGTAAACTTTAGAATAAAGGCCTAAAATGAGGGATTTATATGTGAAGATCAAGATATGCCTATGAGATAATGTTATTCAAAAAAGAGGAGGTGAAGAGAAAGTTATTTTAACTGGCAGCAGCTCTAAGAAAGATTTTAGCACAGACGTTTTGAAGCTGTCCTAAAAACAAAAACAAAAATAAAATCTAACTAACTAAATAAAATAAATGATTATTTCAGAACAGTGCAAGGAAGTGAGAGGATCAATAAGATCAATAAGATTAATGAAGACAAAGAAAATAAAAATGGATTGTGAAGTTTGAAAGTGGGAATGGGTATTTTTTCTTTAGTGAACTGATGACCCCACGCCCTTGGCATAAAGGGGAATTTCTGCAGTATAGGTTTGACCCAAACCACAGGTTAAAGAAATGTCAGTAAGAATGTCAATCTTTGGAAAATCTTGTGAGCACTGTTATTGAGTTATGACTGTCACTTGACAGTCAGTCCTATTCAGTGGAATAGGGTATAAATTTCCCCAAGGCAAGAGCAAGTGCTTGGAAGCCAACAAAGTTTAGTGATCATCCTTTCATTTTTCTATGCTCAAGTCCTTTGTCAGCTTCAGAACTGGGAAGTCAGCTATTAAATGAGAGATGCAATAACGCCAGACTCCAGATGTGGCTGCCTCACTCTCCTGTCTTTAGCCAGATGTGCCCAAGCTATCACATTCATCATGATTAGAGTGAAGGTGGTGGGAAAGCGGCATACAACACACCCACAGGAACCCTCATTCACACAGGAGACTCTCCTCCCCAGTGAGCAGAGAGTCACTGCTCGGAGGCAGGGAGTACTGGTGAAGGCTCTTCAAAAGTCCAGTAAAAGGAGGTATACCTTTCCTTTTTATGCATAAGTGATCCCAGCTCTAAGTTCCAATGATCTCCATTAGGTCATTTACAAAGCTCTTTGCACAGCCATATTTAAGCAGTCACCTCTGGTGCTGCAACTATCCTGCCTTTTTGGTACAGATCTATCCTTGCTTAATTGCTTTCTGTTTTGGGGTAAAACCTTCCACTTTCCTCTCATCTCTCTTCACCCACTTTTGATTGGTGAAAAGCTTGAATCAGCACCAGATGGTGTGGGAACGATACTGAGGGCAACATGGAAGGACCGTGGATCTCAACAAGTTTTTAGAAGACATTGAGGGGGTAACTGGGGCTCATGGTGGTGGTAGGAATTGGGCAGGCCAGATTGAAGTCCTACCAGGGCTTCAGGGCACTTGGGCATAGTTATCATGCTGGTCGAAGTGTGAGCCGGTCTCCAGGGTGATATGAAGAGGTCACAGATTATCACTGTCCCGCTGAGTAGAATCTATAAATCACACGTCTTTCACAAGTGGCAGTGAGACTGGGAATAACTGAGGGGTGTGAGAGCCTGGAAGCTGCCGTTTAGACCTGGATGAAAATGAGCGTGTGCTCCGTCATTTCTGCCACAGCCTGCAGCCCACAAAACTGTAACAGGTTTTGTCAGGTGTGAGGTAAGCCATTGTCGGAACACAATTGGGAAGGAGTGAGCTGTGTCCTGTATGCAGTTTAAGGAGTATATTTATCAGGAGTGGTTTTACTTAGAGCCATAAACTATCCTCTGAGAATTCTTTGCTCACAGAGAGACTCTGTTGAATAAAATGATAGTAACTACTTGGATTGAATGGCCGCTTCTCATGTTAACCAAAACAAAATGCACAATGGCAACAAAAAAGGTCACATGCAGGTTCTAGGTGTTTTATGCTGAGCAAGCATGATAGATCACTTCTAAAAATTCCCAGACAACCTGATGCTTTCCATCAGGGCAAGGATATTAGGATTATTTGAAGAAAATCTTTAGGATATTCTAACGTTTCTAAGTGGCATTCCACTACTGGTAAAGAAAAAAAGCACCCAGTATTCTCTGAAATGTTTTCTAATAATATTCTCCACCTTGACAGTGTGGAAAAATTTCAATCTTTTCTCACTCTTTCTATAAAGCAGAGAGAGAGAGGAGGGAAAATGGCAGTGGGAATCATGAAAAATTTTAGTTCATTCGGAAGTTGAAGAGACTTATTTTTCAAATGTATTCTTTCAAATCCAGATTCCTATAACAGATGCTCTCAACTCCCAGGCTCCTTCCATCTGTAATTCAATTTCCTTCTAAACATGATGCTGACATCTGTTGCAATGCAGATACACACTTAAGTACCTGCAATTTCTCTGTCAAGCTCAGTGTCACGTTAAAGAACTGTGAACTTTGCAGGGTAGGGGAGCAGACACTGGAATCCACAGGTCTGCAGGCAGAAAGAAATTTAATGTCTCTCTCATGATTCTGATGCCTCAGCATCTTTCCCTCTCTGACACGGAGGCTCTTATTAAAGATTTTCAAGGGAACACAAAGTGTTTATTTAATACCGCAATTAATTGTTTCAGCTTCACTTCTGGAGCCACCTCAAATCAGCACATTCTAAGATTTACCAGGGAGGCGGGGAGTGTGTCTTCAGATTTCTTCCTGACAGAGTGGATTAGATAAATTCCCACACAATTCTCTAAAGTAGTTTAAAAACAGAGCACTGCATGCTGCATTTAAAGATGCTGATCTTTGCCCTCTTTCTTTTCTAATCCCCTTCCCCCAGCATTACTATAAAGCAAGACCATTTAAGGCATGGATCGAGTTCAACCATTCCATCATTAATTAATTCATTAAATAAACATTTGTGGAGTCTCGATTCCGTGACTGGTATTGTGCCAGGTGCTGGGAAAAGAAAGGTTGATGTGATGTAGGATCCACCTTCAGGAATTTCAGTAGTGCTTTATTTTAGAAAAGTACTGAGCCTTACCAAGGCTCCAAGTGGTGAATGAAATCAGGGTTTTATGCCAAAGGAAAATTTATAAATTCTGTCAAGAATGTAACATTTTATTGGGTAAAATATTCTTCCGTTAGCAAGAACTTGTTTTTGAGCTTCACAGGAAAGTAGAAATCTTTGCTATATATCACAACTAATTTGGGGCTGATGTTGTTGGGGGGGATGGGATATTCCTTTCAACTCTTCCTGCCTCACCGATGCAGACAAGCCGCTGACATCTGATGCATGACTCTTGATTAGCCATGTCATTTCTTCAGGTGGCTTTGCTGATGCTGTGTTAAAGTCATGAAATCGTTCAGGTCTTTAAAAAGGTTTGTCGCGACATTTAACCTAGACATCTTCTCTACCAATTACCATCATTTCGGTTTTGTACAACACCGTCAAAAGGCTCAGTGGGCTGTGTGAATGTGGCTTGTGTCATTCCGTACTGACTCAGGATGAGTCTTGCTACGAGAGCCAGTCCAACTGTGACTGGCAATAGGCAGAGACAGAGGATAGGACTGCAGGCCGGGGTCACAAAGCTGCTTGCAGGTGGGTCTGGTGTAAAGGATAGATAAGGAGAGTCTGAGTTATCATAATTTCTCAGGAATTTCCTTTAACTAAGATATTGCAGATTGTTGGGCCTGGGCTGAACCTGTTCCACAGATGTGTTATATTGGGCCTGCATTGTATTAACATTTTTATTTTTTAAATTGGTTGCCCTCATGTAAAAGTTGGGAGATTTTACATTAAGTATCTATCTTCTGCCTAAAAATGGGAACATCTAGCAACACAGGGCTTACATTGCTACATGGCAAGGGTGAGGTGGAGCTGAGTTCCAGCTGTCCCCTTAGATGGGACATGCATTTTTTAGATAACCTCAGTCCCCACTACTCCATATTGTCTCATACCTAGCCTGCTTCAGTATTCAATTACTTGCCTGGATCCCTGATCTACATGAATTAATTAAACAAAAAGTATTTTCAGTCAATCAAAATGTTTTTATTGGGTCACTTCTCTACTTTTAAGAGCTTGCTAGGTACTGTGGGAGAAGCAAAGTGTATTCCTGCCCAAATGAGGAAGAAGGCAGTAACGTGCAATAATTAGAGGCATGGCCTGGAAGACACCACAAATCAACATAAGAATTTAGAGAAAGGAATATCATTGATATTCTTAGTCATTAGGCTTCTGTATTTTATTAGTTCTATTTTCCAAAAAAAGAGAAAAAAAAATCTCATTCATGAAAAGGAAGTTCTTAGGAAGTTTAGAATGTAGCTATTTAACACATTTAAGTGCATAAGGCATTTGTATTCTAATCACATTTTCAAGAAAATCTTTTTGTTTATGCAGAAAAAGCATACTATCCCAGGCAACAAGTATTACTTACACCTAAGAGAATATAAAAAGAAATGATGCTGAACAGACTACAGAGATTTGGAAGAAGGATTAACAATACTAGTTCTATTCTGCAACTCTTTGGGACCCATACAGAAAATCTAATGCTTAAAAAGGATTGTAATTGTTGAGGAAGACCTGGGCTACGTTTTAAAATTCTATGTTTAATTTAATATCGACTTTCCGGCTAGACTTGTGGTCTGAATTTGCTTTGTGAGAGGAAGGCTGACATAGAAAGCAGGAAAGGTCAAGGTCTTATTGGCATTAAATAGGAAACAGTTGGCTACCTTCCCTAGGAGCGAACTCATAGTCCATTACCCCACCACTTTGCTTATATCTGAAAACAAAATGTAGTCAGCACAGCTGGACATTTTAAAGCCACCACTGATGACTGGGAGATTCTAGTCTCTCACATGACTTAGGGCACATGTGTATATGCATGAGATGCCATGCTTCTAGTAGTGAATGCTGATCAGTGAGGACACTAGTAACTAACAGTATCAGTGAAGTCCTTGTTTGAGCCTTAATAAAAGTTAACATTTATTGACCACTTATTATGTCTTAGACACTGTGCTAAGTGCTTCATATGTTTCATTTAATCCTCACAACAACTTTATGAAGTATGCTCAACTAATACCCCCTTTTACAAATAAAAAATGGAGACATAGAGAGGGTCAGTAACTTATCCAAGGTCACCAGCTAGCAAAGAGGTACTGATGGGAGCTGAACCTACGCTTGATACCAGCGTCTCTGCTGTGAACCACAGGCTACGCTTTAGGTACAGTGTGCCTTGGCCTTTCCCCATATGGCTTATCGGCCCTCAAACTTTTCCTCTTTGGAAGAAACTGCATAATTTCAACACCCTGGGGCATCCGTGGGTTTGCAAGTAGTCCCCAATACTAAGGAGGACCTCAGTCATTTTCTTTAATCCTATTCCTGTACTTCCAGCCATTGCTGGAGAAAATCACAAAATCAGGGCAAATGGTTTCACTATAAAGTCAACATAAGCTCAGAAAGGGCCCCAGAGCTGCTGAGTCTTGCTTCCATTCACTCGCAGGGGAGCCCAGCTCAGCAGCTGCTTCAGACATGCCAAGGTCTTAAACTGTAGCTCCAACCCAGCCCCTCTACGATTAGAGACCTTGGCAGACACCTTTGCTCTAATTCACTGAGAAAATGAGACCTATGGGATACCAGCTAGCCTCCCCTGCCTTGCTAGAATGCTCTTGCGCGCTCACGCCATTTCTATTCTTTCCCTCTTATCTCAGAGGAAGACAAACTCCAATCTTTCTTTTTAAGATTCACCTACTTGTGTACCCACCAACCCCTGCCCTTGTGCTGCCTCCAAGCCCTGCTTCCCCAGTTTTTCCTGGTGTTTCTTGCATCTGGAATCTCTCTCCTCTCCACTGCTCCTCCCAGGGTGGCATGAAGGCAGCGGCCTAGTGACTGGGAGCTCAGCCTCTGGATCAGGCTGCCTGACAAGTGCCTATTTCTCAGGCACTGCCACTTACCTCTGTGTGACCTTGGGCAGTTCACTTCATTTTCCTTTGACTAAATATCTTCATTTTAAAAATGGAGATGACGGAGAAGCCTAAAATGGTTGTGAGGATTAAGTGAGATAATTCATGTTGAGGGACACCCATGACCTTGATCTCTCCCCTTTGTTTCAGTGCCAACTTTCTTCACTTCCTCCCCCTCCCCTAACATTCCTGATCATCACTTCAACTACTCTCTAGTCAACGACATCACTTCCTACCCAAAGTTCTTTGGTTTGAACCAACTGTCTTCTCCTCACCTTGAAGTGGGCTGTGAGATCCACTAGGAAATACTTGTCTCCACTCCCCACTGAATCATCCTCACTGCCCTATGTTCCTTCCCACATTTTCAGGAAAAGCCAGTGGCTCTTGCTTCTACTTTGAGGGTATCATCTTCCATGGTCCTTATTTTTTTAATATATTTTAAAATAATTTGCTTGTAAGCTCTTATACTCCCAATTTTCCTTTAGAGGAAGAAAACTCGGTAGTACCAAAGGATCTAGGTAGAAAGGGAAGGAGAATCATCCCCACGGGCTCTGGGATCATACTAGCTGTGTTCAGTCCCAGAGTTGCCTTTTTTTCTCTGTGTGACCTTTGGCAAGTTCCTTAGCCTCTCTGTGGCTCAATTTCTCATCTCCCTGTAGGGTTGTTGGGAGTTATTATGAGCAAAGTGCTTAGAAGAGTGCCTGTTACGATCAAGCACTCAAGTAAATGTTACATATTATTACAAGAACTGGCACTTGGAGACCTCTCTGTTGTCCTGTATCAGTAGATCAAGCAAGTACACAAGGATCTCAACATCACATTCAGAGGCAAAGGAAGCATATGTTATCACCAAGAGGCTCTGTTTAATAGGTAAGGAAGCATGGGGCTATAATAATGTTTGGTTCAGAATAATAAAGGTCCGGCAGCTAGCCTCATTCCCGCAGCTACGGCCTGGGAATCTTGATAAAGTCCAGAATTCTTCCTAGTTTTGTTCAAAGTCCTCCTGCCGTACAAACCTCATTGGTTCTGATATTACTCTGGTTAGGACAATCCGCCTCTTGAAGGAAGATGGGAGCGTAAGCATAGAGCATAGCATAGTGAAAAGGGATTTGGGGATCCTGGTCCAACTTCCAGTTTCTACAGGCGAGGAGATTGTGCTGTGATGCTCGAAGGCTGGCCCCCTGATTCAGAAAACAGCAGGCTTCTAGACTCAGGGACCCCCTCTTCCAGACGGTGAGAGGCGGATGTCAGAGAGACATGTGCTGTCTGTTGACTCATTTTGTGCATTTCCTGTGTGGTTCTTGCGTCTTGAATCTAAGTTACTGACTCAGATTAACCCTGCTTAGCTTGCAAGACCTTTCAGGGAAATCAGAGAACGAGATGCAGTCACTGCAAGTTGTCACACATGATTAAAGAGCTGGAGGGAGTGATTTATGTGGAAAGCTTAAAATCCCTAAATATGGATGGTAGTGCTGCCCTGATTGAGTGGGGCTTTCGGTATTTGCAAAGGGAAGGCTGCAAACTTCAGTGGAGGTAGGACTGCTTTAAAGGAGTCGAAGGGCGATGCGATGGCAGAAATGTGATGATATGAAAAACAGGATACTACTTCCTGATGAAGCCGAAAAGACCTGATTCAGACAGGAAGTTCTTTGTGGCTTTTATTTTGTCAGGCAACTGGCTATCTCTGGAATTTTCTACATGAAGAACTTGATGCTCTGTGCCATCAGATAGTTCTCAGTAGCTCTTACCCCCTTCTTCTGCAGTGTCCCCATTCTTTTTTTAAAAAATAAATTTATTTATTTTATTTTATTTATTTTTGGCTGTGTTGGGTCTCCGTTGCTGTGCACGGGCTTTCTCTAGTTGCGGTGAGCGGGGGCTACTCTTCGTTGCAGTGTGCGGGCTTCTCATTGCGGTGGCTTCTCGCTGTGGAGCAGGGGTTCTAGATGCGCGGGCTTCAGTAGTTGTGGCACATGGGCTCAGTAGTTGTGGCACACGGGCTTAGTTGCTCCACGGCATGTGGGATCTTCCTGGACTGGGGCTCCAACCCGTGTCCCCTGCATTGGCAGGTGGATTCTTAACTGCTGCGCCACAAGGGAAGTCCCTGCAGTGTCCCCATTCTTGAGGCTCCCTTTGCTTCCTCCCACTGTCCCTCCACTAAGGCTCCTCCCCCCAGTGTCTCTCCTGCTACCCTGCTACTCCCCGCCTCCCCAGTACCCCGCATCCACACTCCCAGTCAAATGGAGTTTCCTGGTGTCCTGATATGACGTTAGGACTATGAAGCTAGAGTTAATTGGATAAACTATTTCCTGTTAAACTTAAGCTACATAATTAACTGGCTCTCCCAGATAACATTGACCAAGCCCTTAGCAAGTGTTGAGACTTTTCAACACTTCGTGTGTGTGTGTGAGTGTTGTGTGTGTGTGTGTGTGTGTGTGTGTGTAAATGTGAGTGTATAAAGAGTGGAGGAAGCGGCAGGGTGCTTTTCAGCAACCTGCACATGATCCTGTATAGGCCACAGCCTACTCTCAACACAGCTCAGCACAGATGTGGGGTCATTGACCAATCAGAGTGATCAAGGAGGACTTCTTAAGGAAGTGATGCTAGAGCCAAATACTGAAGGCTGAGTCTGAGTTAGCAAGCGAAGGGAGGTAGGAGAGAAGGGGGATATATTTGAATTTCTAAGGACAGTCTTGTTTTCCAACAGTCTATTCCATACCATGATTTGGAAACATGGTTACTATACCATTCACTGCAATAAACTAAATACAAAAATGGTGTCCTAGCTGCATAGATGTTCTCTTTCTACAGGGCAAGTCAAAGACAATCTATCTGTGCTTCTTCTCTACTCTAATGGCTTTACTCTGGCATACCAAGCCCTCGGAAGTCTTTTCCTGATCCTTCTATAATGGACCTTGTGCTCTATCCTTGCAGCTCCCAGATCACACTGTTCCCTTTTGGACCTCTGTACCTTTGAACAGCCTTTTCTTTTTTTCCTGGATTATCGCCTCACTGTTTGGATTTGTCTGCCAAGCTCTTGAGTTTTTTGCTAAGAGCCAACTTAAAAATCACCTCCTCTGGGAAGCCCTCTGTGATTAAGGGCAGCTTCCTCTATAGCATTCTAGTGTCTTGCACTTGTCCCTATTTGGCATATATGTCAATATCATATTTATTTGAATATAAGTTACCCCTTCTGGCCTGTCAGCATGTTCTGTTCTTTTTCTTGGGTCCTCTGTGCCTAGAATAGTGTTGGGCATAGGGTAAGTGCCTAGTAAATATTTCTTGAGTGAACGAATAAATGGTGGCACACCTTTGTATACTCCATAATTGTAGTGTGCATGCATAAATATTCATCCATTGGCAATAAACAGGAGCTCAGATAGTGGAACATTTGGACTTTCTGTTTTGTGGGGTAATTGAAAAAAGGTGCATTCATTTAATCACAGTCCCATGGAGTATAACTCTTATTTTTAATGGGTAAATTGCAGGTGTCTCTCTTTAAAAGTAATTTCCTTAAATGCGATAAGGTTTATTTTTTGGTTCATATTTGTTAGGTTATTATAGTGTTTTAAAATATCTGGCTTAGATCACTTAAAATTTTTAAATTATACTTTAAGCAGCTATTAGCATAACAATATTATGTATTAATAGAGATTCCTACAGGAGTAAAGGTACCTGCAATTTACATGAAATCAGAAAACTTGGTGTGATTAGTAGCATCACAACAAACTCAGCATGACTACTGTAATGACTACATTTCCCGTCACTGTAATTATCTCCTAAAACTTTTATTGGGAACATTGATTGCCATTTGCTCACTCATTCACTTTGAGAAAGTGGACTGATGAACAAGTGCCAGGAGTGAAACAGTGGCTGTGCAGGTCCCGTAAAAAATACATGCTGGATGATTACAAAATGAACTGTTTGTATTGGCCAGGAGAACTGTCTGACCTTTCTGGGTTCAAAATAAAGGAAAGATTTCATTTTTCTTTCAATTACTAAGAATTTAAGTAAAGAAGATGAATGACAGATGGTGATTTTCTAAGAGAAAATGTGAAGCGATGATTTGTGTTTGAAGGACATTAGACACAATGTCATGTCCCCCTCCCCCTTGCAGGGCATCATTCCCGTTCACCTGTTTGAGGGAAGGTAGGAACTTGACTCCTTGAATCTGTCCACTTCTCTCCATCTTCACTGTCAAGTCCGTCAGCCAGGCTGCCATCAGCTCTCGTCTGGACTACTTCAACTGCCTTCTAACTGCTCCCCCCACCTCTAACTGTACGGCTCTCCAATTCATTCTCTCTACTGCAAAGTGCTCTTCCTAAAACAGCAAATCTGATCATGTCACTCCCCTGCTTAAAGTACTCTGACTCCCCAGACCTTTATTCTGGTTTATAAGGCCTTTCATTATCTGATCCACACTTAACCCTGCAGCCTTATGACTCACCACATCCCTGTAGAATTTTTCAGACACCCTAGCCACAAGAAACCAGAAGGGCTCTCCTTCCTGACCGTGGTCTCCACTGTCCTCCCCTCTTTGATCTAACTTCTAATCACCTTCCAGGGTTAGATGTTCCCCTCTGCACTCCAAGGGCATCCTCAACTGACGCCTCTTTTTGCACTTCTCACCCTGTCCAGAAATTGCCTCTTGACTTGCCTATTTCTGCCACTGCTCTGTAAATTCGATGAGAGCAGAGACTGGGTCTGTCTGACTCATCTTGTATCCTTAGCACTAAACATGGAGAGAAGACAGCCAGACATGGCTAAGAGAGGGAGCAATTCTATTTTCCAATTTTGCTTGTTGCTGCTTTTAATTCAGGTCAAAGGCAAAATGTTCATTTCGCCCCAGTGTCTATTTCTAGGCATTGTTCCACACTTTCCCTGTACAAGTGGATTTTCTCTTTGCAAGATGGCTCAAAGAACAGAATGAAAAGTGAGACCGTGTTTCTAACTGGTTGTTCTGAGTACAGAAAATGTCAATGTGGGTGAACATGTTTAGTATGTCCCTCCCAGATCCAGGCAGGAAGGACTAGAGGCTGATAGAGCAGAATTTCAGGGTGTGTATGTGTGCATGCGCCCACGCACATGCCTGTGTGGGTATCTAGGTGTATTGTGTTGCCCAGCACGGCGACAGGTTAGCTTCGCTGGAAATTAATGCCTGTGAGTTCTTCTGATAAAGCAGTTGCTGAGCTCTGCTTTCTTTGCCAGAGAATGACCTATGTATGTTAAAATGGTATGTTTCAGAAAGAAAAAAGCCACAAGTCCTAGAGGGTTACCCTGAGATGTCTGATCACTACTCCAGCCCAGATTTAATGACTAGAAAAGGTGTTGTTTATTTTTTCTTTTTTTGCGGTACACGGGCCTCTCGCTGTTGTGGCCTCTCCCGTTGCGGAGCACAGGCTCCGGACGCGCAGGCTCAGCGGGCGGCCATGGCTCACGGGCCCAGCCGCTCCGTGGCATGTGGGATCTTCCCGGACCGGGGCACGAACCCGTGTCCCCTGCATCGGCAGGCGGACTCTCAACCACTGCGCCACCAGGGAAGCCCACACATCTTTTTTTTTCAAAACTTTTTTCCCCAAGGTCTCCCCACAGCTCCCAGTGAGACTTCTGTGGAGGTATGCTACACAAACCCTGCTGATGCTCTTCCTTCTGTCCCAGACTAAGAGATAATCTTGGAAACGTTCTCCTGGCATTGCTTAACCCTGTGACTGCAACAGGCACCTCAAGCCCCACGGCGCCCTTTGTCTCACAAATAGTACAAATTGGGTAATGCGATTGAACAAGGCTGGCGGATTCCTGCCAGGATGAAGACAGAGTAAGGAGTGAAGGAAATCTACAAGATGTCTGTTTCACTTCCTCCCTGCCCTTCCCAATGCTGGATCCACATAGTCCAATGCAAGCACCGAGCAAGCTGGCCTACTGATGAATCACAGAACAAGGTGATGTGTCATTTGTATTTCTTGAAAAACAACCAGGTGGTGAGAGCCTGTCTTGGGTTGCTGGCAAGAACTTCAGTGATTATATAATCACCCAGACAATTTCTTCTTTCCCCGGTTTTTCATTTGGGGCTTTAAGTTGTGTCTTGTTTCTTTAAGCAAAACAGCTGACTTGACTTGTGTCTGACTTCTGGGAATAATTGAATTCTTCTGGCGGTGCTAAGTAACTGGAGAGTAGCAAATGAAAATTTCACCCTGAGACACACCCACACTCACCCACACGCAGACATGTGGGCTCTTCCACAGCACTCTGTGTGGTTTGGACAGAGAGATATGGGGACTATTCGTGTATTATTTGCCTTTTTAATTTCCCAGCCCATTTTAGGGGTCAGAGTTATAAATCTCAACAAAGAATGTGGGAAAGTGAATTTTTGTATGATCAAGGGGCATGTGGATTTTTAAAAGTTGAGAAATACTGTGACAGAGAGAAGTGGCATCATTTAGTGATCTCTCCAGCCCTGCTTTTATGGGAAAACCACGCCTTGGTAGAGAAGGAAGTCAGAAAGGCAAAGAAACTAACAATACTTGAATGTTCAATTCCTGTTCATGCACTTTGAGTGAATTAGCATGTTTAATTCACACAACAAAGCTCCTATTTCACCAATGTTACAGATGATGAAGATGGGGATTAGAGCAATTTAATAATATGCTCAAGTACACTCATCTGGTAATAGAGTTAGAACTTGAATCCAGATTTCTCTGATGCCAAATATAGCTCCAATTATATCACTTTAAATCACTGGGGGGGAAAAATCTACAACCTACATAACTGTGGACCATGGAGTTGCTTCTCCACTTGTCACAGCAGTTGTCTTCTCTCTCGCTCCCTTGCCTGCCTGTCTCCCTGCTTTTGAAAGCCTCATTACTGCTGGTAGCTCCAGGGAACATCCTGAGTGCAGCAGGCCTCCCTTCCTTCTGGAGTTGTGCATGGCACCAGCATGCGTGTCTTTACACAGAATTAAGAGGGAACATTATTTTTTAAGATTTTTATTTTTTTAGAGCAGCTTTAGGTTCATAGCAAAATTGAGAGGATGGTACAGAGATTTCTCATCTACCCCCTGCCCCCGCCATTCACAGCCTCCCCTGTTATCAACATCCTACATCGGAGTGGTACATTTGTTATAACTGATGAACCTACATTGACACAATCATTATCATCCCAAGTCCAGAGTTTACATTAGGGTTCACTCTTGGTGGTGTATGTCTATGGTTTTGGACAAATGGATAATGACATATATCCATCATTATAGTATCATACAGAGTATTTTCACTGCCCTAAAAATCTTTTATGTTCCACCTATTCATAATTCCTCCCTTGTCTCCCAGTCCCTGGAAACCACTGATCTTTTTACAGTCTCTTTAGTTTAAATCACTGTTTTTTACAACTGGAAAGGTAAGGATGTGGGATGATTTCTTGAGCTCACCATTACTTTTCCATCTATTCAGAATTAGCTTGTATATTTACATTAAGCCACCAATCAACACTCATTTATAAAGCCCTGTCCATGAACAAACTGTAGTAGTTACCTACGTGGGAGATACAGGAAGATCTAGCTGCAGTTAGGATTCATGAGCAGCTTAACAATCTGGTTAGCGGAATAGACAAGATCTATCTATCTATCTCCATATTTCTTTAGATCTCCATCTTCATCTGTATCTATGTCACTGACTCTAAATTAGAGCAGCGAGAAAAATTTTCAGGGCTTCAAGCACTTGCTAATTGAAAAAGTGAGTAAATATAACCAGAAGGTTTTGAGAAGACTTGAAATTGAACATGTTCTTTTTGGAACCTGGTAATGCTTACTTATTTGCGTTTTATGAGGATAGATAAAGGTTATTCTTTTAAAAAGCTCCTCTTCTGTACAACAGTAGCCCGAATAGTCAGGAGTTGGCAAGGCCTTTTCTGATATTTATTGAAGCAGCTGTGGAAATAATTTTGTACCTTGGATCCTATGATTTGTTTCCATTAGGAATAAATTAGGGATTTATTTTAAGGCTTTCAAAAACTGGAAGTGCTGTGGTCTCAGAATTATTTTTTATTAAACATTATCTCCCTGGCTGCATTTCAGGTGCTGGCTGAATTCTGTACAGTGGATTGTGTTAGCTTCAGAAATGCTGTTGAATGATAGTAATAATAATAACTATGTATATACAAAGGATGGAATTGGGTTCCAATTCTATTTGGCTAAACTTCATATTTGACTTTGCTGACTCAGTTTGGGCATCTTTAAAGATAATGATAAGTACTAAATATCTTTGAAGCACAATCATGCTTGAAAAGAGATGTGAACCCTTGAGCACAGGTACTTTGAGTGCAAATTGTTATTTATTTCCATCAATATGTTTTACAGATTGACCTCTTAGGAAGGAAATCTTCCCCATACTGTCAGTTCAAGACTGACTTCCAAATGAAAGCTGAGGAAACATGGTGGACAAGGAGGCTGGGAAGATCTGACTTTGCAGAAGCAGCATTACCACCTTGCTGCCCACCATGAATGAGAATTGCCAGCTTTTTCTCCCAGAATCTGACTCTTGAAAGACAAGTTGCACATGTTGCTCCCAATACATAGCCATGTATACCAGCCTCTTTCTTGCTCCCTTCTCACTCCCTCCTTCCCTCAAGCTCATTAATTCTCTGTTTCGATGAGAGCTTCTGAGAGAAATGGAGTGAATCATTCAGCAAGGAGAAAACATCAACCATCTAGAATCCTCAACATTGATTTAGAATCCACTTTCTTATGGTTTAAATCATGACTAAATAAACAATGCATGGAAGAGGGAAAAGGGAAAAGTGGCTCATCTAGTGAGGGCCAAGGAAACAAACCGAAACGTCTGTGTGCACACTGAACCAGGTCCTGAGGAAAATATACAAAATGTAAAGCTCGTTTTTGGCCTCTAGGAGCATAAAATCGAGTTGAGGAGAAAAGCCTGCTGACAGTTTATGAGACATGATGAGACAAGTTATAGCTGTCACCAGAGCATCACTTCCCTTCCATCTCTAGAATATAGAGCCCTCTTTCCTGACTCCCAGGGCCCCTGGAAAACCATATGCAGTCTCTCTCACTGGCCACGAGAGTCTGCTGGTAGCAGACAGACGCCTCGCCTGGGTGAGGGAGCCACAATCAGGATTATCTCCTATAGCAGACTCTCTCCCTGTTCAATTCACAGCCACTCCCAGTACCACAAATGGATCCCCCAGTGCTTGGACATGAGGGGTTCAGATTCTTGGTCTCAGAGTCCTGACCTCTTTTCCTTCTCTGCAACACTGGCAGTTTCCTCCTCAGGGTCTGGAAATGTCTTCTCACAGATCTTTTTTAAAAAATTTAATTTAATGTAATTTTATTTTTGGCTGTGCCACGTGACATGTGGGATCTTAGTTCCTGGACCAGGAATCATGCCCCGTGGAGTGGAAGCATGGAGTTGTAACCACTGGACTGCCAGGGAAGTCCTTAGATCTTTAAAACACATAATTTATGAATTTGGAAAAATGGAACAGTCTTCCTGTTCTCATTAGGGTGACTACTTTGATGATGATTACTGTCTTAGGGACCACTAATGTGACCTTCCTTCTCATCTCTTGTTAAAAGGAAGAAAAGCAAAGAAAGTTTAAAGAAAATGAAAGCACAAGAATGGTCAATTATCAAGTAAGCAAAAAACTAAGTGCTGAGCAGCAACAAAATGACAAACATTTTCATACACCTTATTCTGTTTAATCTCCATGATAAAGACCACAGAGTAGTTGTTATTCTCCCCATTTTATTGATCAAAAAGCTGTCTCATAGGAGTTAAACAACTTGCTCAGAGTTACACATTTAACAGAGCCAATATTGCATATATTTTCTGTTGTTCAGGACTGTGTTCCTTCTACTGTACCACAGCTGCTCCTAGGTCAAAAGAGGAAGTACTTCCTGTGGGTTGGAATGTTCTAGGGGCAGGTTTATGAGGAGGAGGTATTTGAACTGGCTCTTGACTGAATTATAGGCTTTGGCTAGACAGTGGACGAAGGCAAGTCTATTCCTGGACTGGGAGGATTAGCATGACTAAAACCACAAGCTGGGAAAGTGGAAGGTGTATTTGGAAGGCTATGTGTAGTCTGCTGGTGAGGAGGGTTCTTTCGTAGGAGGAAATGGCCCCCAGCCAAAAAGAGAACAATGAAGACGGCTTCCGCCATTGTTGTGATCCGGGAGTTTCAGGCACCTCTGTTACATGAGGATAAACAGGGCTGACCTTCCCTCACAGGCAGTCTGGGATTCTAAATCATCAGTGACTGGGAAGTGGCATGCTCCATTATTTGAGGCATGATATTATATCCACCAGCTATTTTGTGCAGTTGAATTTTTGTTCCATTGAAACGATTCTCTCAGTGTGAGCTCAATAGCAACGGGCATGATGGTGGTTTTTCTATGTTGCCAGATACTAGCTCTGAATTTCTTCCAGCGCCTCCTGCTCTAAAGCACCTCTTATGATTAATTAACCTTTTGTGGAGTAACGAGGACATCTGTGTGGGATGAGATGTACTTTGGTCAGACTTCAGTTTTCAGTTGTTCAGCAAGAGGGTAATTAATTATAAGAGCTGAATCTGAACAGAAGATTGTTGGAGGAAATCCAAATGAAGCAAAACATCTAATTATCAATGAACAGGAAGGTTTTTTTTTGTTGTTGTTTTGTTTTTTACTGTTTTTGTAGGAGTGAATAAAATACTTACTGCAATATAAATAAGAGGTAGTAACAACTTAAGACGCCTGCTTGGAGTGTACACATAATGCAAAAAATGTGAGATATTTGTAGTTTTGGAGATAAAGTACAATGCAGTAACCAGAACTAGACAAATAGGAAACAGAGGCCAACTTAGTGTCTGAAATAAATATGTATTCCCCTTTGAGATAATTGTTGTGTTGACTTTAACAAGGATATATCTAGAATCATCTGGCCATTATAGCCCCTGACCAATAACAGTAAACACCTCTTGTCTAGAGAAGGAGGTTGGATTAAGATGCAAAATAAGAGATAAAATGCAGGAAGCTAAAAACAGTTCAAAATCAATTTCTTTGACATAAATGGCTACTGTAATAGAGATGGTTTTCCAATGCTTAGCTTTCTGAGGTCAATCACCTCCAGCATTTAGCTCATGTCTACTTGATACAATCTCCTAAACTACCCCTAAGCCAGACCCAGCCAGAGATTCTAGCTTGATTTACTTAACTCTGAGGAGGAGTTACCTTAGTGGACAATGTGAGAAATTTCCACTCTCAAAATTATTGTAAACGTTGCTTGTTGTCCACATTCACTGATAACTTCCATACAAATGCTGCAAGATTCAATTTCAGTGAGAGAATATGATTCTGTTACTGGCAGGGGGACCCCTTCTAGGGCCCGAGGGTGGGCTCTTGTCTAACACTCAGCAATGAATGGTCCAAGGAGACACACATATACAGACAAAGCAAAACACTTTATTGGAAAGGAAGGGAGAGCAGAGAATAGCAGGGAAGGAGAAGCCAGGAGAACGGCTCTGCCACGTGACTCACAGTCTCAGGGCTTACGGTGGTGGGGTTACCCTTCTGGGTTGTCTCTGGTCAGTCATCTTGCCTGTGCCCATATTTGGTCCGATTCAAGGCCCTTCCTGGCAGTGAGTGCGTTTCTCAGTCAAGATGGATTCCAGTGCAAGAGTTTCTGGGAGGTTGACAGGACATGTTATGGGCTGGGGTGTCCTCCTTCCTCTTGGCCCCTCACGAATTCTTCTGGCTGTCCGTAGCTTGTCCGTTCTGTGTTCCTTATCAGGACCTCCTGTTGTGAGATAACTCATGCAAGCCTGGCCAGGGTGGGCAGTTTTAGTCAATGGTTCCCTAACAACTCTAGTTCCTGTTTATAAATACCACCAGGCTTCCACTGGCATGGAGATGCTGTGTCCTTTATTTCTTCTGCTGCTATCAAATAGTTTTTATTCCTATTTTCTTTCTCTCTACTTCTGCTGCCTTGTGTTAGTACTTGTTGCCCATTCTTTGTGTGTCTCTCGGTTTCTACAACTTTCTATTGTAGGTTGTTGTTGGGAGACAGTTCTTTGTGGGTCTCGCATTTCTGCACATCTTGCAAGCAGAGGCATTGACGACTTTTGTCGTAGACTGTCTTTTCATGGATGTTTGTACAGCGAGCAGACTTGGAAGACAGTGACAGTGTCTCCCTCTGGAACAGAGGGCAGCTTTATTTGCCATTCAGTCTAATAATGGGGGCAAAGGTAGGAAGGTTTGCTAGTAACCCATTATAAAAGATTTAGGTTTCCTAAGTTTGAGGTTCCTCAGTTGTGATACAAACCTACTGCATCACATGGCTTCTCTGTGTCACCCCTTTGGGACCTAAAGGGGTGAGGGACAAGAGGAACCAAAGCAAATATGAAGCTTATGCTGCTTGCTGTGCTGTGAGTAATAAGTCCTTTGTCTCTGACTCGGGTGGCTTGTGTCTTCTGCCAGCATCCATGAAAGTGTGGCAGGCTAAATTGTTAGGTGCAAGGAAGGTCAGATTTCTTCATACTTCTTTTTTTTTTTAATTTATTTAATTAATTTATTTTGGGGTCTTCATTGCTGCATGCGGGCTTTCTCTAGTTGCAGCGAGCGGGGGCTACTCTTCGTTGCAGTGCATGGGCTTCTCATTGCGATGGCTTCTTTTTTTTTGCAGAGTACGGGCTCTAGGCACACGGGCTTCAGTAGTTGTGGCACGTGGGCTCAGTAGTTGTGGCTTGCGGGCTCTAGAGAGCAGGCTCAGTAGTTGTGGCTCAAGGGCTTAGTTGTTCCATGGCATGTGGGATTTTCCCGGTCCAGGGCTCGAACCTATGTCCCCTGCATTGGCAGGCGGATTCTTAACCACTGCGCCACCAGGGAAGTCCCTCTTTCTTGACATGTATGTCTTACATCTAAACTCCCCTAGAGAATCTGACTGGGTCAGTTAATCATCATCCACTATGGAGGACGCCGGCAGTGCTGACCTCTTTTTTTTCTTCTAGTTTTATTGAGATACAATTGACATACAGTACTGTATAAGTTTAAGGTGCACAGCACAATGATTTGACCTACATACATCACGAAATGATGATCACAATAGGTTTAGTGAATATCCATCATCTCATATAGATACAAAATTAAAGAAATAAAAAAAGTTTTTTTCCTTGTGGTGAGAACTCTCAGGATTTACACTCTTAACAACTTTCATATATAACACACAGCAGTGTTAATTATATTAATCATGTTGTATATTCCATCCCTAGTACTTCTTTATATTATAACTGAAAGTTTGTACCTTTTGACTACCTTCATCCAATTTCCCCTCCCAGCACAGAACTCTTATGTAAGACCTTCTTATAGGCCAGTCAGTAGATTGCTGCCTTTGGATCAGGTACTTGTGCTTGGACCAGTCGTCTGTGGCCAACTTTTCAAAGTCACTTTGTTCAAATATTGGGAGCTGTGAATGAGGGACAGGAACTCATGGGAAGGGGCTGTGAGCTTGGTAAACCCTTTGAAGTTCTCAGAAGCAGGCATTGTAACTTGCACCTTTCACAGACCATACAGGGAAATGTTATTGAGAATTAGTAAATTCACCTCAACTCTCCTGCGTAATCTGAGATTTTTGTGAACAAAGATGATTGTATGTGTTCTTCTGCAATTTGCCAGTTCTCTGCCTAAAGAGGAAGCATTTGGTAAATTTATGTTCCTAGTACTGGATATTGGAGATGAATGTTCAGGTTCAATGTAGAGGTCCTCTTTTAGCATTTGTTCCACCATTGGAAGAGCAGCTGTGCAGTTGGCTGGGATTACCTCTGCTGCCAGGTTCAGTCATGGACTCTGATTGGTATAAATCAATCAGCCTTTTATCTACTGTGATTGATGCAGGGGAGGGCTGATGACTTCAGGGCATTGCTCAGGAAGCTCCCACTCTTTTTCTGAGTGTGAACCTCAACTATATCTTCCATGTTGTCACTGTTTTAGTGAGGGTTCTTCAGAGAAACATAACTAATAGGAGATATACACAGCTGACTCTTGAGCAACACAGGTTTGAACTGCACAGGGCCACTTACATGTGGATTTTCTTCCTTTTTTTAATTGAAATATAGTTGATTTGCAATATTATATTATTAGTCTCAGGTGGACAACATAGTGATTTGATATTTTATAGATTATACTCCATTTAAAGTATAGATTATACTCCATTACTAAAATACTGGCTATGCTTCCTGTGCTGTACATTACATCATTGTATCTTATTTATTTTATACCTAGTAGTTTGTGGATTTTTTTTTCAATAAATATCAATACTACACTACTACACGATCCATGGTTGGTTGAATCCATGGATGCAGAACCATAGATATGGAGGGCCAACTGTAAAGTTACACATGAATTTTTGACTGTTTGGGGGTTGGTGCCCCTGACCCTGCATTGTTCAAGGTTCAACTGAACACAACTCCATGTGTGGAGATTATATATCCATATATTATACAGATTTTGTATATATATATAAAATTTCCACATGTACCACACACACACACACACACACACACACAAATCTCTATTTATATATCTATCTACATATATCTATATTTATCTCTATCTATCTATCTATCTATCTTCTATCTATCTAGAGATATTTGTTACAAGGAATTGGCTTATGAGATTTTAGAGGCTAAGTCCCACAGTCTGCCATCTGCAAGTTGGAGATTCAGGAAAGCCAGTGGTGTAATTCAGTCTGAGTCTGAAGACCTGAGAGTGTAAATCCCAGTCTGAGGACAGGAGAAGAGATGAAATGTTCCAGCTTATGCAGTGAGGCAGGAAAAAAAGAGGTAAATTTCTCCTTCCACCTTTTGTTCTATTCAGGCCGTCAACAGATAGGATGATGCCCACCCACACTGGTGAGAACAACCTACTGAGTCTACCAATTCAAATGCTGATCTCATCTAGAGCATCCTCACCACACACCCAGGAATAGTGTTTAATCTGGGCACCCCATGGCCAGTTTAGTTGACACCTAAAATTAACTATCACAGTCACCAAGAGGGAAGTTAGCTTGAAAATAAAGCTCATACTTGGAGGAAGGAAGAGCCAAAAGAATAGCAAACATTGGAGCCAGAACCCTAATCAAATTATCCCCAAAGTCTATACAGTTTCTGGGCTTTTCCATTATGTGAGCCAATAAATTAACTTTACTGTTAATGTCAGTTTGAGATGGGTTTTCTATTACTTACCAACAAAAGCATCCTAAGTGATTCATTTACTAGTTTTCATAATATCTCAGGTCACTCAAGGTTAATGCTGGAGTTTACATAGGTAATACAGACATCTTTCTAAAGTTGGGACAGTGCCCTTTATTTTAGTCCTGGAGACATCAGGGGCAACGGTTTCATAGCTGTAATTCACGGCTCTTTCCAGTGCCCGACACGGTATTGCCCATAAACAGTTGTGGAATGAATACATGAATACTGCCTATTGCTCCCCATAACTTATCTGTTATTTCCTGACTCTGATCACATCCCCTTGATCATTGTTATTGGGTTTTTGCTGCAGAATTTGGAGGATGAGGTTAGTTACTAAAGAGTTAAATGAAGAAACAAAAAAAAAGTCATGTTGTTTCCACAAACAGTGGCCACCCATGTCATCTTGGGCTCCATATTCTTTAGGGGTGGGTTTCCACATTGGTGATTCAGCAGGTCAGGCCATACTACTTAATCAGAAGTTATAATTTTCATTTGAACTGTTCAGTGGTCCATTATGGTCCACAGTTTACATCTTGTGGTGAAAGGACAGACTGACTTGTTTTGCTGGACTACAGTGTTATTTTCTTCAGAAAATAATTGGACCTAGAGCTGTGCTTTAGATCTCAGCACTGTCCTTTTGTATGTAAAAGAGTATCATCTTTTCTAACTGAAAACTGCCAGATAAAAACGTCAAGACAGAGATGGCCCTACCCCATGTACAGGTATCACTACCATGTGTTATAAGTGGAAGCACCAACAGAAATCACATCCAAAGTGAGAGAATAATACAGCCTCGCTAACTACAGCTGAACCATGTTAAAGCAATGAAGAATCCTGATGGGACCGCAGGTTAATACTCCCAGCTTGCCAGGCCACATGCTTGCTGATATCAGGATTTTCTAGTAGATGTGGAAAACAGTTGAACTCGGAATATCTGGGTCAGCATAACTGAATGTGCACTAGCTGACAAAAATCTAACATGAACAGCCTTCCCCAGTGGGTTCTCTTCTTCTCTTTCAAATGCTTTGTGATACTCGAAGAATGGAAGAATTTCTCAGAATGTAGCCTGTGGACAGCAAACCCAAGTTGCAACAAGTAGGTAGCAGGGTTATTATGCAATGGGGGACTGTCTGGGAATAAGGCACAAAATTTTCTCCCCAGAGGAGCATCATTTATACCACTAAACACACCCATGTACCTTAAAATGTCTTTTTGGAATCTCAAAAGTGGTTTGAAGAGAAACCCAGACCAAGTAATTGTCTTATAGGTAGAACTAAATCCAAGGCCATGCATCAATGTGGAGAGCAAAGAGCTTGTTGGAGTTTTAAGCAGAAAAGGGCTCTTTGTCCTGGTCAAACTTGAATTCAAAGAAATCCTTTTGTTAAGTAAATTCTCCATAGTTTCTCCAATTGAGTTGCATTTCAGTCTTCATTATTTCACTAATATAGCTTTAGGTACACTTATTTTCTTAAAGTCCAGGCTATCTCCATCCATTTCCTTTAGTATTTAGAAGTCCAAAATACTATCATACCATCGCCACTTTCCTTCCACTGTCAAGAAGCATCGTGACAGGTTTAGATTGCCAACTGACTTCTTTTCTGACCAGAAAAAATATTCTGTTAAACATTTCCCCATGGTATTCTTCCCAGCAGTAAAATTCTCAGCAAGTCTACTTAACAATTTCTTAGGTGCTCATTTTTTTCCCATAATGAGACTGCCAACAGATGCCTGTATAATGGAAATATCCATTGACTCCCGTGGATCATCTCTATCTGAGTTTTGTAATC
Source organism: Mesoplodon densirostris (assembly GCF_025265405.1). NCBI lineage: Eukaryota > Metazoa > Chordata > Mammalia > Artiodactyla > Ziphiidae > Mesoplodon > Mesoplodon densirostris. Next base: position 29,702,219 of record NC_082668.1, read on the forward strand.
TGCATCAGGAAAGCATTTTCACCATCCTCTGTCTTCCTGGATGGTCTGTTTCTACAAATCCTCTTCACCATGCTTCTACCTTCATGTGTGTGCATTTCTGTACAGGAGTATATCCTCTTATTCGTACTACAGCACTTGATTATACTTACTTTGCTCTATTATTCTCTTCTCTAGTGTTTTTTTCTTTCTTTCTTTTAAGCATGGATTTATTTCATCCAGCTGGTTCCAGGAATAGGAACCATATCTTCTAATTCTTCTTATGCCTCTAAATACCACTTAGCACGATGAAGATGGCTAATAAATATGCTTCCCCAGTAACATCTGTTTCCTGGTCTTAGTTTCATTTGCATTGGTTTTCTTTCCTTTAAAGGCATCCCTTAAATTTATTTTTTGTAATTAATATTTAAATTGTTTAAAAGCCATTCACAGTCCTCTTATAAGCTAATTTCACCTGGTTGCAAACATTTTGAAACTGGATTCGACTGGAAAGGAATCTTAGGTGTGTGGTCTATGACTGGATATATTTTTTATGTTTATCTTACCACCTTGTTTGCGTTTTTTTGTTGTTATCATTCTAACTGGTTTATTAAATGTGCTTAACTCAATAGCGTTTAACCAAGAAACAACATTTATTTTTCTTCCTCGACTGCCCTTAATTATTATTATTATTATTTTTAATTAATTTATTTATTTTTGGCTGTGTTGGGTCTTCATTGCTGCACGCGGGCTTTCTCTAGTTGTGGCAAGCAGGGGCTACTCTTGGTTGTGGTGTGCAGGTTTCTCATTGAGATGGCTTCTCTTGTGGAGCACGGGCTCTAGGCGTGCAGGCTTCAGTACTTGTGGTGCATGGGCTTCAGTAGTTGTGGCTCACGGGCTCTAGAGTGCAGGCCCAGTAGTTGTGGCACATGGGCTCAGTAGTTGTGGCTTGCGGACTCTAGAGCTCAGGCTCAGTAGTTGTGGCTCACGGGCTTCAGTAGTAGTGGCACGTGGGCTCAGTAGTTGTGGCTCATGGGCTCTAGAGCGCAGGCTCAGTAGTTGTGGTGCGTGGGCTTCAGTAGTTGTGGCATGCGGGCTCTAGAGCGCAGGCTCAGTAGTTGGGGCACGCGGGCTTAGTTGCTCCGCGGCATGTGGGATCTTCCCGGACTAGGGCTCAAACCCGTGTCCCCTGCATTGGCAGGCGGATTCTCAACCACTGCCCCCCCCAGGGAAGACCCATCAACCCTAGTTTTACAGTAAGAGTGGAGCAGTAGGCTGCAGAAGTTAGGAGATGAATCTTCACCAAAGGCCAGTCCTTGAAGGCGGTCCTTGGCATAGCCAGCACAAGGCTGGGCCATCCTCCGGTTCCAGCAAATGGGCTGCAATTCAGACAATGTGGGATGGTGTAACGGACCCTCTGGAACAAGGTAGACATTTCTGTGACTGATGAACAGCTTTCCTGGGCATTCCATTCACAGAGTTATGGTTGTAATCATGTCAGTGAACCTCCTACCACGTGGACATTCTGTCAGTCAACATGTAGACACAGGAGCCAGCATGTATTTTTTTTATGATGGCTACTAGTCATATCTGAACATTCAGATTCATTACAGCCCTTGATGCAGGGAACAAATGTTTTGCGTGGCTCAGAGGACACTGGATGCCAATCCTCATTCTGGGACAGCTTGGGTTTCCACTTCACTTTCCAACAACACTAAAATGTTTAAAAGTTGGTACAGGGATGAGAAGGGATTTAAGCTAATGGTGTGAGCAAGGAGTAACAGAGATGTCTTGAGGAACAGTTAAGCTCTACACGCACACAAATCTAGTTTTACAAAACAACACGAACTATTCGTAAAGATAAAACTTTTAAAAACATAATACAAATGCTTTTAAGATACAAAGACAATGTAACTCGTTTATGTCAGTTCCTCTTAGGAAAATGTGGACATCCACAAATGTCATTCATTCATTCATTCATTCATCAGATATTTACTGAGTGCTACCACGTGCCAGGCACTATTCTAGGCCATGTGTATAAACAACATACAGGATTGACCAAGTCCTCACCTTGGAAGTTTATATTCTTCAATAAACTAGATTTTCTTTATCATAAGAGTATTTCATGTTCCAGTTTAAAGGAGGCTAAAGAAGCATGACTAAATACAACACCTGACCATAAACTTAATCCTGTACTGGAGGGAAAAAGTACAATAAAGGACATTATTGGATGACCTCACAAAATAAGAATACAAACAGTAGATTATATTTTTTAAAATATATATGTTAGAGCTTCCCTGATGGCGCAGTGGTTGAGAGTCCGCCTGCCGATGCAGGGGACACGGGTTCGTGCCCCGGTCCGGGAGAATCTCACATTCCGCGGAGCGGCTGGGCCCGTGAGCCATGGCCGCTGAGCCTGCGCGTCCGGAGCCTGTGCCCCGCAACGGGAGAGGCCACAACAGTGAGAGGCCCGCGTACCACACACACACACACACAAATATATATATATATATATATGTTACCCCAAATAATCCAGAAAGAAATAAATCAATAACAATGACAGAGTAAATGATAAATCAAATGGAGTAAAATATCAACTGTAGGTGAATCTAGATAAAGGGTATGTGGTCATTTTTTGCACTCTTTTTATTTTGTACTATTTTTATTTTGTAATGTTTTGGCAAATTTGAAAGTATTTTCAAATAAAAAAATTTTGAAACCTATTCCACTATGTAAAATGAATGAAAACACAGTGTCCTTAAATTGTGTGGCAAGCTCCTGTCAGTCATATATGATTTGTAGACATTTGATTGACATGCTGATTTTCTTGGGACTTCAAAGATGGGATTGTACGTTTTGCCTAATCACACCCACAGGATAACTGAGGCATAACTTTCAAAATCTCTCCATCTTCCACCTCACAACATGGACCATAGACGCTTTCTGTCTCTTCCAAGAACCTAATGATTTCCTTTTATATCTATAAGAAATATATCATAAATATATAATTATACCACTCACTGTGTAATTGTAATCCACATTCTCTGGGCTAATAAATACCCTAAAGAACACAGTTATATGACAGAAACAGGAAATTCCACCAAACAGTCCCTGCAGACATATTCCTATCTTTCCTCCTTCCTTCCCTTTCTCCTTCTCAGGGGTCAGACAGCTCTCCCAGCCTCCTCTCTCTCTCCACTATTTCTCCCACAGGTGTTTATCCCAATAAATCTCTTGCATGTCAAATCCTGTCTGGCATTTGCTTCTCAGAGAACCTAGACTAACATGGCCCCCTATCTTCAGAAGCACACATATAGAACTAGAGGTTACACCCTAGTCACCTTATTGCGTTTGGGTGTTTCCCAAGCCTCCATCAGCAATACATTAGACTTCCCAAGAAGGCTGACTGCCCTTAATTATACTTGGTCAGTCTTCTCTTCTCTGCCTCCTTGGTGACAATGTGAACAGATGTCATAGCTTTTCAGTCTATTTCAAAGTGTTACTAAATGGGTTCACTCTCCAGTATTAAATAGCACCTTCAACCTCTCATGTGATTGAGACTCCTTCCCCTCCTGTGACCTCCTGTCCCCCTCCACTGCCCACCCAGTGCTCAGAGAAGACAGGAGCCCTCAGTTGAGTAGCTGGGCTGTGAGGCATGTCCTGGCTTCCCTCCTGTTCTCCACTTCGCTCTTTCACTCCAAGTCTCCACTCAGAAGACTGCCGCTTCCACACTCCTCAGCGTCGGGCTGGCAAGTAAGGTGGAGAGCTAGATGGTGACAGTTTCTAACTTGGCTGGTACTGGTATAAATGGTGCCAGTGTTCTCTCTGTGGCACATAACCCAACGCTGGGATTCTCTCAGGAGTGTGTTTCATGGGATCTTTGTCCTGCACAGGGAATGTATTCTCTGGCTGATGTCTTGTGATGTCCTCTCAGTTTCTTTGCTCTGGCTGTATACCCTACTGAGATTTTGTTGGGATCCCAGTGCCCTGCTAGCAGAGCCCTTTCAAGACGGGGCCCGCCTGGCTCCCCTGCATGGCATTCACATGCTCCAGAGTGCCTCTGTCCTGCTGGGGCTGGTAGAAGTGCAACACGCTCACTCTGGTGTCTTCTCATTTTGTTTATTCTCCAGGGATAGCTGCTGTCTTGGAGGACAGTCCAGCTTCTCTCAAAAACTTTCTAGCCCCATTCTGCATGATCATCAGTCATGGACTAAGGTGCTGGTATTTCTGTATGCAAGTGGTTGTGCTGAAGCCCTTTCTAGTTGGCTGGGTGTTTTGCATGGGGGGAGGGGGGGCAGAGTACCCCCATTTCCTTCTCCATAGAAAAGGGACTGGGAAATCTACTCCCATGAATTTCTCTAAAGAATCTTTTTTTGCTGCCAGGCTGTGGGTGATAGGCTAAAGTTTCCAGGGCAGGTTTTGGCCACTTCTAAGCCAGTCCTATAGGGAGGGTCTTTGGATTATGGGGAGTGTAGTTCCTTATTCTCAGCTCTGTCTGGTTCATCAGATGAAACTCCAATTAACACCATGTCATGATACAAAAACAGTTTGTGGCACTAAAGGTTCTATGTTTCTCTAATGAAAAGTAAAGTATGAGTGCGCATTCTTTTAGTGTTTATTCCAGATTCTTCCATAGGGTTCTTATAGATGAAGCAAGGCACTTTGAAAGCTTAGATGTTTGCTTTCTAAGTTTAGTATCACACTCTTATTACCAATTCAGTGCATATGATTAAAGAAACATGAATTAGATAGGTAAAAATTAGAGTGTAAATTTGTTGAATGACATTTGATTTCGGTATTCTTTGACTCCTCTTTTAGATGAACAGTTATTTTCATTGAAATATTATTTGGTTGAGAAACCTACTATAGAGTAAAACATATTGTCTGTGATTCTTGGCTTTAGAGAGTCTAGTTTCTGACATGGTTTCGAGATGTCTTAATGCTGAGAATTGGATTTGCAGCAATGGGTTTCAAATCAGGTAAACTGCCTAGCTTCATGACCTTGGACAAGGCATTTTTATGGGACTAAGTTGTACTAGTTTTAAATTGAGAACATTTTACTGAGTAATTTTTAAAGTCCTTCAGACCTCTAGCAGTTTACAGCATTTGGATAATATATATTTGTGTTGGTGTAAATTGAAAAAGACCAGCTTAAAAAATAACTGCTTTAAAAAAAAAATCTCATTCAGCATTTGCATTAGCAATAGTGTTGTTAGACAGAATGTCATCATTCACCATATAATTCATATAGCCTTTAATTTTATTACTGTTTTGCTGTACTTTCAATAATGGAAAGTTTAATGATCAGTGACTTTAAACACTTAACCTAGTACTAGCATTTTCCCTTCGCTGGTTGTAAAACAAGTTACTGTTTCCTTTAGAATATATGCTATAAATAAAGAAGTTCTTTATTTATTTATTTTGTAAACTTCTAAATACTACTAAATATATTTAGTTTTCTCAGCTGGACAATGGGTATAATAACACAGACCAAAAAAAAAGCTCAGCATGTCAGCGAAAGTGCTCCTCAGACTTTCCTGCAAGAGGATGACACCAAGTCGCAAACGGGAGACTCCCATGACTCTTCTTTCCCTCAACTTGACATCCAATCAGCTAGAAAATCCTTGGCTCTGCTCCAAAGAGGGTCACAAATTTGTCCACTCCCCTCTACCCATGTTGTTACCACAAATTCTATTCATTCTTGCCCAGATTAAGCAGCCACAGTGGTCTTTAGATACATAAACCAGGTCACTTCCATCCTCTCCTTGAAATCTTCCAGTGGCATTTGTTTACAGTTGGAATAAAATCCAAGTTCCTTACCATGGTATATTAGTGAAGGTGATACAAGCTGTGGTGAATACAGCTCAGAATATCAGTGGCTTAACACATGAAATTTTACCCCTGGCTCATGTAACTCTTCCGTGCAGGTGATCCTGGTTTTGATCAGTTTTCCTCCACTGATGATTTAGGGACTCGGGTTTTTCATCTTGTGGTTCTGTCATTTGCTAGCTGCCCCAGAATCTCCTGCATCCAGCTGGGCAATGAGGGAGAGTGGGTGGAGAAGGCACACCCACTTCTTAGCCGCATCTCCCTGCTCACATTCCACTGGTCATATGACCCCTATTAGAAGCTATGGGTGCTGGGAAACATAGTCTCCAGCAGGCAACCACTTCCCAGGCACCACTCTTCACTTTGGAAAAGGCGCATGAATCTTTGGGGGGCAGCGAGCTATCTTGCTACACACAGTCTTGAAAGCCCCTCACGAATTTCCCCACCCACTTCTCTAGCCTCCTCCCACACACTTTCCCCTGGCTGTGTTCCAGCCACACTGGCCTTCTCCTCTTAAGCTCATCCTTGCCTTAGGACTCTTGTGTTCTCTTCTTTCTGCCTGGAAAGGTTTATACCCAGACCCTTTCCTGGGTAGTTCTCTTGAACTCTCCAGTTTCCATTCAAATATGGATACCATCCCCTCAGGAGTCCCTGCCTGACTACCAATGTAGTCCTCTACCACGTCACCAGGTTTAGTTGTCTTCACAGCATGAATCAACTATCTAGAATTAATCTATGCTTATTTAGTTATTGCTCATTTTTCTCGCTGCTCTCACTCCTTCTGACCCACTCCTCACCCTTACTGTGTGTAATGTAAACTCTGTGCCTGACTCTCTTGCTCACTGCTGTATGTATTTCCAGCACACCAAACTTGACTGGCACATACAAGTCACTCAATACATATTTATTGAATGAATGGATAGAACCTTTTAGCTCTGAGGGTTCAAAATCCATAAAGAAGAGTTGATATGGGAAGGCTGGCATCACTCCACATTCTCAATCACTAGGATTCAGTTCAGCTAATCAATCATTCAACCAATACAATCACCTATCTCTGTTGCATTAAATCCTCATTGTACTATCTTGGAAAAATCTGGTTGGATATGTTAATCCAACAACAAATCTAGAGCCTGTTAGAAATCATTTTTGCAAAATTTTTAAAACTGTACTTATGTCTTTTGGAATTTTTAAAGTAGTCCTTTTCTGGCTAAATGTGAATATGCGTTACAAGTGGTACACTTTGCTTGTGAGTGATTCTTATTGCTACTAATAATACCACTGGGGAATACAAATGAATCAACAAAAAACAATTCTAATGGCTGCTCCACCTGCCAGTTTCAAAGCTGCTAATGGAACCTGAGACTTTCGAGTTTTATATGTACTCAGAATTTTAGAATGACTACTTAATTCCTTTTCCCTACTATTTCCAGAGTGGAAATTCAAAGCCCTTTTGAATTCCCTTGATGAAATTACTCACACAAATGTAAACTTTTATGAAGATGTATTTTACTCTACTGAGAGGCAACATAAGGGGGTGGAAAAATACTTATTTCAAAGCCTAAAACCCTGAGTTTGAATACTTTGGGTCTGCAACTTACCAACTGTATGACCTTGTGTAGGTATTAATTTTTTTCTGTGCCTCAATCTATAAATAGAGAAAAATAATATCTGTCTCATCAGGATTTTGTAAAGACTAAATATGACTAGTTAGTCTAAAGCCAGCACTTAGTAGGTGCACAGAGATTGCTAGTTTTTTTTTTTCCTTTGTGGTATATAAGTATTTCTTTACTCAACTTAACTCAAAGTTCTTCAGAAGACAAAGCCTGATGGGGCAATTGTTCAAAAAAATATGGAACAATTTCACACAAAACTTTTCATACACACTCAGGGTTACATTAGAAATGTTGGAGTCACCTCTTTTTCTCTCGATCACATATTTAATAAGTTATAACTGATGTTGATTCTACTCCTGAATTATCCATGGAAGCCATCCACTCCTCCTGGACACTTCATTTCTGACGTTCCCACTAAGATAATTCCCAACTGGTCTTTTCATCTCTTTTCTCTTTCAAATCTATCTTATACACTGTGTCAACATCATTTTTCTAAAGTTCAGATATAATCATACTACTTTCCTTCTTAAGTTTCTGTGATGGTTAACTTATGTGTGAGCATAACTGTGGGTTACCCAGATATTTGGTTAAACATTATTCTAGGTGTGTCTGTGAGGGTGTTTCTGGAAGAGATTGATATTTGAATTGGTAGACTGAAATGCAGGGTGCCCTCCCCAGTGTGGGTGAGCATCATCCAATCCATTGAGGGCTTGAATAGAACAAAAAGTTGGATGCAGAGAAAAAATTCCCCGTCTCTACTTGACTGTTGAGCTGAGCCATTGGTCTTCTTTTGCCCTGAAATTAGGACTTGCACCCAGTCAGCTCCAGTTCTCAGGCCTTTGGACTTGGACTGGAATTATAGTGCTGACTTTGCTGGGACTCCAGCTTACAGATGGCAGACTGTGGGACTTCTCAGCTTCTGTAATTCTGTGAGTCAGTTCCTCATAATAAATCTCTTTATATATCATATTGGTTCTATTTCTCTGGAGAGCCCTGACTAATGCATCTTCCAAGCCTCCAGTTGCCCATAGGTTAAAATTTGTCCATATAAATACTTAGTCTGGTTTACATCTAAACAGCCTTACTAGCCAATGTTTCTTCCTTTCTACCCTCATACACTCAACATTCTTGGTATAGTCACCTTTTCATCATTGCCCAAACACTTGGTCTTCTGTAAGACTTTCTGCCTTGAAAAGCAGTTTTCTCTGTCTGGGATATCCTACCCTCTCTTCCCTGCCTGGTGAACGCCTACTCATCCTTCAGGGCACATTACATCTTCAGGTCTATTGACCATGTAGCATTGGTGAGAGTCCACTGTTGCATCTACTGATGGAATATAGGCTTGTCTAGTGGATCTTAAGGATTGGGGTGGGGGTAGGTGGTCCCTTCTGCTGACAGCCCAGTGATGACACATAAACATTTGATAAAATTTAAAACATTATTAAATTAATTTAATTATATTACTTAATAAGGTAATTCATATGTTTAAAACCTGAAGATAGAATTCAAACAAATGCATATAATATTAAAAAATGCTATAAGAAAGCCTATTTTGCAATAAGAGGTCTACAAATTCCATCAAGGAAAAATAACATAAACCTACTTCAAAAGCAACTTACTCAACAATAAAATTTGATCACAGGTACAACATTGGAATCAGATACTACTGTGTGTGCTAATTAGAAAAATATATGAAATTTTATCTTGCAGTGAAAACCTCTAGTGAAAGGGAATAAAAGAATAATGCTTAAGTTGGTGATATTGCATTTCCCAATAATAAAAATATAGCATCTTTTACAAATGCAGTCTACACACTTTAAATAAATTAGTTAATCTACATGCAGAGAACGTTGCTCCTCACTGCTTTAGTCAGCCCACCAGGAATCAGTCACCACACATTTTCAGAGTGTTCTCTGTGCTCTGGACACTGTACTGGGCATTGTGGGGATTATAAAGGAGTATAAAGAGGTGGTGCCTGTCCTCAAGGGGCTTTCAATCTATTCTCTTGCTCAGCTTTGCTTCATCTCTGATTTTGTCTCCTACCCCTGTACTCAAGACTTTGATTAATGACCACCGTCTGTATCCATACCATTCTTCTGCATTGCAACATCAGCTCATCAAGTCCCTCGCTTCAGTTAGGACCACCTTGGTCTGTATCTGTCCCTCTTCCCAAAGGGGCATTTTAAGCTGGTTAATGTAACCCCCATCTTGCCCCAGAGGTCTCACCACTGTTTATAAGAACTGGCGCCCCCATTTACATTTAATTATATTTACTTCTGTCCCTCTGACTCTTTCTTTGTACACTCTCGTTTCCAGATCCGAATCCTACCATTAGTTCTTTGCATTTAGAAAGCTTTTTGTTTTCTTCTTCTTTCTAGAAGACTCTTGAAGTCCAAAATGACCCAGGGGAGGTGTTGTGTCACAACTTAAGCTCTTTCACTTGAGTTTTCACTAACGTCTTATCAGGAGCGAGGAAGAGTGAAACTAAGGGTAGGAGGATGATGTGATTTGAAGAACATGGAATGGAGTGAGGACTCCTGAAGGGAGGAAAGAGAAGTTCACAGGAGAGGTGGGAGAAAGGGTTAATGATGTGCTGTCTAGTCCGAGGTTTCCTCTAACCACTGGGCCTGAGCAATTAAAATGGCTCCTTGCCTCAGGGTCTAGTTTCATGAACTCTGCTGCTAGACATTTTTTTCTAGTGAATATTTATTACCTCAACTGTAATGCTTCATTTAACATAATATAAAAATTGTAGAAAAAAAGAGTAATTAGTAATAAATCATCATCTCATCCATTAGCAGCAAATAATGCCACTTTGTCAAAGTCATAATCATCAAGCAGTCAGCTAGAGGTGATTATGTGTGTTACCCAGCTGGAATCAGTCCAAAAACAAACCACAGCTCCCGTTTATTATCCTAATTATGCCTTAATATGATGCTGTCTTTTTCTCCCATAAACTTGATAACAATAAAAGAGTAACAATAAAAAATGACAGGATAAATGAGCAAGAAAGGTAGCCTGAGAAACTTCCCAGCCCTGTCGCCCACCAACCTCTCTGATTTCTGATGCTGGAAAGGCTGTAAGACTGAGGAGGGAGCTGAACAGAATAGGGAAAGTCTTGGGGTGTTGGATACATGGTTATATGGGATAATTTTTTGTTCACTAGTCCATTAATGTAATTAGAATACAGGCAGTCCTCACTTTACACAATGCCATGTTAACTGAAATGTGTGCATATCGGAACCGTGTCATTGTTTTACACGGCTCAGTGATAATAGAGATTGCTACCACGGAATTGAGCAGAAGAGAGGACGTGGTTCCAATATGAACACAACTGAGTTAGCATGGTATCATGCAAGGTGAGAAGTGTCTGTAGTCTATTGTAAACAAATCTTTGTTAACTCGAGATTTGTCAGACTGTTTGAGAGTGGTGGAGCTGATGGAAAAACAAATGCAAAAGATTTAAATGAGGCTTTCTATGACATCCTAACCTATTACCTGGGATGAAAGATACACATCATTTGGGTTAGGTGAATCCATAGCGGGAAGGTGAGACTTCTGTTCTGGAGAAGGTGAGTGGGGGGTAGGGCGGGGGCTAAAAGACCTAGTTTAAAGATCAGAGTTAGGTGGAGAAAAACAAGTTAAAAACCAGAGAAAGAATGCTGGGTATGGTGATTGATATGGTTATGGGAGGTCCAGCTCAGGAAAATTAGGATATTCCCCAGAACCAGGAGAAGACCAGTCAAGGTCCTGTGTGTAGAAAGGCTGGGGAATCTTCTTTGAATTAGTTGCTTAGGTGACTGTTATGTTAGGATTTCTGACCTTTTGTGGAAACTCTGTAGAGGATTTGCCCAGCTGAAATGAACGCCTTGACTGCTCCGACTGGCCACAAACTCAACTTTTTGGTTTAAATTAGTCTGAATAGGTTTCTATTACTTTCAATTAAACAATCCTAATATATGACAGGAATCTAAAGGATTTAGGATAGATAGAATGAGGACTAATGAGATCTTGATTGGGAGGAAAAGCAGGTTAGATGAATAAAAAAATCATGGTGACCCCTCCCCCCCATTCCAAGGGCTGAGTCTGGGGTGGTGGCTTGTAGCCAGAAGGTTCACAAAAATCTTTAGTGAGTGGAAATAGTCTTTAGTGCTCCAAGTTTATACCCTGTTGGGTGATGTGATGGGCCTCAACAAAAATGGCTGATGCCCTGCAATTTAAAAATCGTACCAAACAAGATCTACCACTTTCTGGTCCTTATTCTTAAGCCTCACCTCCAGCCATTTGCTACCTCACATCCTGTGTACCAGTCACCTTCCAACTGAATCTCTTTCAGCTCCTTTAGTGGACCATGTGGTTCATGGCCCCTATGCCACCACAGAATCTTGCCTGGAAAGCCCTCCTTCTTCTCACCTTCTCCACTTGCTGATCTCCTAGGTGTCCTTCTAGGCACCTTTTTGTTTTTAATAAGCCTTCCCTAACCCCTATAAATAGAGTAAATCTCTTCATCCTTTACCTCCCCACTGTCCTTACCTACCTGTTCTTATGTCTTCCTAACAGACTCATAGCTCCTTTAGGGCAGAGAGTAGGCCTTAGTCATCTTTATTTCCTCAATGTGAACACAGTTTGTGAACCATATTATATGCTCAATAAATATTTACTGACCCAACTTAATGACTCCCCTCAAGCTAGAGTACAGATGGAGGAGATTGTGTATGAATGGTGTAAGTGTGCTGATGTAGGCTTGCTGAGGAAGGTGTACCTCTAGTGAACAGGGGATGAAAAACAGTGGTATTTGAAGAGGCATGGTTGCTTTGAAAATAGTATCTACTCTCTCCCTGAATTTTATGTATTCCAGATTATGGAAGTGGAAAGTCACTCAGAAGAACCTAGGCTGTAGAAATCTTCTCTTTGGGGGATGCTCTAGAGATGACCCACCTAATCACACAGACCTATAGGCCAGGCTTTGAAGGAAATTGGATTTTGCTGATGCCCATCATGCTGCAATGTCTAAGTCTGAATTTCTAGTCAACTTCTGAGTGTCATTCCTACATTATCAGCTGCTTAATGGACATTGTCCACTTAGATGTTTCTGGAACTTCAAACTTAATGAGTATAAAACTAACTCATCAAAAAACCTTCCATCCCAGCTCCTTCTCTAGCCTTGTTAAGGTATCATCATTTTCTCATTCACCAGCCTCAAATGTTGTAATTTTCTCCCCATAGCAACTGATTAACCCATATCTCCTCTACTCTTCCCTTGCCATGTATTTTAAATCCATTCTCCCTTTCCAGTTTCACTGTCACCACCCTCCTTCAGCCTTGGACTATTACAATAATCCTAAAATCTCTTGGCGTTAAAGCATTTCACTCTACAATTTATCCTGCATGTTACCATGCCTGAATTAGTGTTCCCTTCTCATCATGCTAGTCTCCTGATAAAAACATCCAGAAGCACCTAGCACAGGGCCGTACAAAAAGTTTGTAAGTTAATTAAAATTACAAACTTTATTGCAGTTTTGAATTCTGACCATAAAATTGAACATATGAATTGCTGTAACAACTTCATTATTATAAACAGAAAAATCATTTTATAGATTGCTAGATGCTTTGCATTGTTCAAAGTATTTTTTCTGTATTATTTTACTAGATCTGGTAGAAGCTGTACGAAGAGAAAAGTAGTAATCATTCATGTTCAGTGGAGCAAGTGAGACACTAAAAGTGCAATTTGTTCACTTATCTGTTCTACACATATTTATTAAGCATTTACCATGTGCATGGTAATAGGTTCTTGGGTGTGTCAGAGAAGAACTGAGTGAGGGGAGATAAAAGAGAATGTAATCCTGTTATGGACTGAATGTTTGTGTCCTCTGAAATTCACATGTTGAAATCCTAACCCCCAGTGTGATGATTTTAGCAGGTGGGGATTTTGCCAGGTAATTAGGTCATGAGTGTGGAGGCTTCATGAATGGGATTAGTAGCCTTATAATGTGAGATACACAAGAGCTTTCTTTGCTCTCTGCCATGTGAGGACCCAGCAAGAAGATGGCCACCTACATGCCAAGCAGTGGGCCTTCGCCAGACATTAGACATGTATACACACAGACACACACACAGATCTTTGTGTGTATATTCACACACACACACACGTGTGTGTGTGTGTGTGTATATATAAAATCTCTGTATATCTCATTGGTTCTGTGTCTTTGGTAGAATCTTGACTGATATACTCCACCCTTGTGATGACTAGCTCTCAGGAGAAATGTTTGGAGGTTACTAAGGAATGTTTTCCTTTTTGTTTTTCAAAATACTGGGAGGAGGGCAGACATAGGATCTGTCTCTAGTTTTGGACTGCCCAGCATGCTTTACTTTTCTCCCTTTTGCTAGTAATAGAATTCCTCTGTCTTATAGGGAATCTCATCCTTGTACTTTGAATGGGGCTGACCTACTTTCACTCCAGGTGTTGGCACTTGACCCAGCCTAGCCAATCAGAAAAATGCATCTCATTGGCCACAGTGATTGGTTTAGGGATGGGCAGGCGACTCAAGCTGGACCAGTAACATTCCTCTTGTGACTTTTGCTCAAATTTTCCAGAAGCTGGTGGTTTATTATGAAAGTTGCCAGCTGAAAGGGCAATGTAAGGTTAAAGCTGTGGATGAGACCATCTCTTCTCCTTGTTATAGAGATATCAACAAAGAGGAAAAGAGGCTGATTCTTGATGTCAGCTTTTCAACCCCTGGATGTAATTGTGTACCCTAAGTTGCTTAGTTACATGTTCCAGGAAAATCACCCCCACCTCTTTTCCACTTTGTCCTATTAAAGGTGGTTTGACCTGTATTTTCTGACACTAGCAACTGAGTTTTGACTAACAAAGAAATTGCCCAGGAATTTGCAACTTGTGAAGAGGTAGAAAATATTATGATTATAGAGGGGACTGAAACAAAGCAAAAACGATTGTGTCTGGAGATATAAGGAAGATATTACAGCATGAAACACAGGGCACTGAAATAATTTCTCACTAGGGTGATGTTTTTGCCACTAGTTGAGGTGGTTATATTATAAGACAGCAGCTAAAAGCGGCTTTTCAGAGCTTCAGTTGTGATTTAAAGAATGTATGTAGGAAAATTAAAATAATTAAAAAAATTTAAAATACACTAACTTTTACATATAAATAATTTAATTGAATAGTGTGAATTATTCTTAGGCCTGCACCATACGATAAATCACCTAGTTAATTTAAAAATTCTGTTATTGGGGCTTCCCTGGTGGTGCAGTGGTTGAGAGTCCGCCTGCCGATGCAGGGGACACGGACGGGTTCGTGCCCCAGTCCGGGAAGATCCCACATGCCGTGGAGGGGCTAGGCCCGTGAGCCATGGCCGCTGAGCCTGCGCGTCCGGAGCCTGTGCTCCGCAACGGGAGAGGCCACAACAGTGAGAGGGCCGCATACCGCAAAAAAAAAAAAAAAAAATTGTTATTGAGGATATTAATAAATACAACATCAATTCTTGGCCATTCTCATTTTAGATACTAAGCAGTCCCAACAGCCATTTCTTTAATACAGACTTGGTTGGCAAAAAGTTATGCTTTTCTTGACTAGTGAAAGAAGAAGCTGTGAACTAGTATGGCAGACAAGTAAATGAATTAGCATTTACTGAATGACAGTGTCATAAGTACTACTATAGAGGTAGGCAAAAGGCAACTGAGAGCAAAGAGCAGAGATATCTATATCAGAGTTGGGGTGTCAAAGGATTCCTGGGGGATAAGCTTGAACTGATATTGGAGGATGAGTGAGAGTTACTAGATGCTGGTGGGGCTGAGGGCACCCCAGACATCACAAATGCAGAAGCATGGGAGACACCAAGCAGCTCAGGATAGTAGAAATGAAATGTACATGAGAGAGAGGTGGGAGATGATAATAGAAAAGTAAGCAGAGACTAGAGACTTTGTGTGTTAAGCTTCAGAATTTGAACTCTGGCTGCAGTGGGGTACCACTGAAGGACTTTAAAACAGAACAGTGACCATTTATTTAAATCTCCCAAGACATATTTTTTTTTTTTCGAGCCAGGACCACATTTGGGGCTAGTTATAAATGCATGGCAAATAAAGAAATGAGCAATTACTCCCATCTGTAGGGTGTTATAGGGAAAACCTTTACTATCTATGAGGCTCTGATCAACAGGACTCCCAAGGAGTGATTGGGTCATTGTTCTCCTGGGGCTTAACCAAAGGCCTTGGGCAGAAAGACAGCACTTTGAGAGAAGGAGGCTTTGTACCAGGGGGTGGGTACTGATTCAAATTCATGTGTGTTGAGTCCCAACTGGGGCCTTGACATTGATCTTCTGTACTCCTGGATCTGAAATAAATTCAGAAATATAGTCCTTTGGAATGAAAGCTAAAATGAGGGTGGGAGAGAAAGGGGAAATACAGAAAAGAATTAGCCTTACTTTAGTGACAAATTCCCAGCAGGGTATTCTTTTAAGTAGCATGTATTCTGTTCTATTCCATTAATTTTAAAAGGAGGACCACTAGAAATGACTTATCTGAGTAACCCAAAAGATTCAGATCAGCTAGTCAACTAATGGGACCCAGGTCACCTTTTACATGAATGATGCATGAGCAGATGATAGATACAAAGAGCTTTGCTAAGTCTGCTGATGTTTAGTGTCTAAGAAACTGAAGGGTTTCAGTCAAATGAATAAAGATTCCTCCAGTATAGTGACTTCCTGTGCTTTGGAAGATTAACTAGGGTATGCTTTTGCTAACAGTTTATTTTTCTGCTTTGACAAGGGGGAAAAATAAAGAAAAAGAAAGGGTGGTATGTACACATATTCGAAAGATAGGGGATTTATAGAACTGCATTGTTTTACTGTTTCTGAATGACCCCTTTTTAATGTAAAAGAGACCTGTGACCTTATTTGCATTTCAAATATTCCTGGAGTGGAATAGTGAAGATCAATGAATTGATTGTCAGAGAAACAGCATGAATGACAAATTTCTTAGTAAAGAGAAAAGAAATACAAAGGAGGAGGATAGTAATGTCTTCCTAATTCAGAAGTAATGGAACGAAAGTCTCAGTTCTATTCTTGGTCTCATTTTTCTAAAATTCAAATGGAAGAAAAATGCTGACCTGAAAAGTGCAGTTAAATATTTTCTCAGTGCATAATTATGGGACTAACATGAATATGGCCTAACATGTATTTTGGGGGTGGGCTGCATTTACCTTGTCTGGGGGATATTTTGAGATGCAACACAAAGTAATAGAAAATGGGTTGTATTTGGAAGCTGAAAGCCACCTTTCCAGAAACCCTTTCCTCCCTCAACCTTTCAAGGCCAGAGGGTGGGCTTCTTTTCAGAGTGAAAAATCTTTTCAGAGTAGTGTAAACATTTATATATTCAGAGGAAGTCTCACTCCATAAAGTAGGTTGCATACTAGTCCTATGTCTCCAATAAAATAATCACTTCAGCATGTAATTGTCCCAAATCTGGACAGTTTACACATATTAATCTTTAACAATCACCGACTGGGCTAGGGCATCTTGAATAGCGTCACCTGTGGGATATCAGTAGTCCTGTCTAGGTGGAGCTGCAGTAAGGTCGGTACAGCTCCTTTTCATGGCCCTTCTCCATTTCGGGGCAAGGATCTGGTCTGTAAACCTTCCCTTCAGTTCATTACATCTCATTTCCCACTTTGTCTGAATGGAGGGAGCCTGAGATAAGGATTTACCCTAATTCATGGGCAGGCATAATGGTTTGCAGGTTGGGTAGGGACTTGGCAAGAAGAACAAGAGACTGTTTGTTGACTTAGAGGCTTGGGGAATAGAAATACGGTTAGAAATCTCAGAATGAGCCCAGAGTTAGATAATTGGTGTGTCCTATGTGGATGCTCATTGTAATGAGTTGAGTTGTGTCCTCCCAAAGGATAAGTCCAAGTCCTGACTTCTAGTAACTGTGAATATGACCTTATTTGGAAATAGGGTCTTTGCAGATGTATTTAAGTTAAGAATCTCAAGATGAAGTCATCCTGAATTTAGCGGACAGGCCCTAAATCCAATGACTGGTGTCCTTATAAGAGAAAAGGAGATTTGAGACACAGAGCCCACAGGGGAGAAGGCCACGTGAAGACAAGGGCAGAGACTGGAGTTATGCCGCCATAAGCCAAGCAATACCTGGAACCACCAGAAGCTGGAAAAGTCAAAGAACCTTTGGAGAGAGCATGACCTTATTGACATCTTGATTTTAGGCATCTCTAGAAAAGGTCTCCACGGTCTCTGAAACTGTGTGAGAATAAATTTCTGTTGTTTTAAGCCACCAAGTTTGTCATAAGCTGTTACAGCAGTCCCAGAGACCTAATGTACTCGTGAAAACAGCAGTACTCTGGAGATTCTAATTACAACCTCACACCATTGGGTGAAAAGGCCAAAGGGGGGCTATGGTGTTGCTGGGTTGACTGATCCTGACACTAGAAAAGAAATGGGATGACTACTACAGTGGGAGAGAGAGGAGGGTGGACACCCAGTGTCAAAAGTTAACTGAAGACTTAATCATCCTGTACAAACAGGACCACCAACGACTCCAATCCCTCAGGAGGAAAACCCTGGGTCACTCAGTGAGGTCAAAACCCCCTAACTGAGGTTCTGTGTGAAGGCAGAGGAACC
This sequence comes from Mesoplodon densirostris, assembly GCF_025265405.1. NCBI lineage: Eukaryota > Metazoa > Chordata > Mammalia > Artiodactyla > Ziphiidae > Mesoplodon > Mesoplodon densirostris. The sequence continues at coordinate 29,720,292 of NC_082668.1, forward strand.
TTAGAATGGGTAGGGAATCCATAAATACCACCTATTGATTCATGACCAGCTACAGTTTTTTGATTGGGATAAACATGTATTTTTATACTTTAGTTTTCTTCCTCCTTCCCTGTTCCTTCTTTTCTGTTTTCTCCAGTAGGTTTATAGGGTGAATTGGTGGGAGTTAGCTTAACACTTTGGTTTAGAGGCTACAGAATGCCAGGAGAAGGTCCTGATGGAACTAGTGTAAGAATGAACACTCAGAGATCTTGCACTTGGAGCTGCGTGCAGGACCTGATGAGACCCTGGATCTTTGGATGCTCTTCATACTGTGGGCATAAGGTGATACTTCCTTGAATATATGAGGGATAGTTTTATTATGTTAAGCAGCAATATTTTAAGAAACAGATGCATGGGGAGAAAGATGTATGTTGATATTGAAAAGTTTAAAAAGTGGACATTTGTCAACTCTTTTGACACCCAGCATCTGAAGTCACTGTCTCTGTGTGGGAGATTCACTATCTTGTGAGTCTTGGGGGAGACTGAGCCTGCTTCCTACAGTAAAAAAGCCAAGCAGTTCCTAGCCTCCCTTGCAGATAGGGCGCAGGCACATGACCTGGGCTCCATCAATCAGATTTACTCACCCAGAGTTGGAAACTAGAGCTAGAAGGTGAGATGAAGCAAGAATCACAGCCACCCGCTGGCAGCAGCTGTCCCCCTATCCAGTTTTGAGAGGCAGTGTGGTAAGTTTCTAGTGCTCTTATCAGGGTCCTGTGCTAGTGGCTTGGAGATGTAAGCTTTGGTGTCTATGTTTAGCAGTGTCTTCCCAGGGCTAACTCTGCTGCCTGAGTTCTTACCTGACCCCCAGCCTGGCCTTTTGGTCCTTCTGGTTATTCTGTGAGCCACACAGTATCTTATTAAGTTCTTTTTCTGTTTAAGTAACCCAAGGTTGGTTTCCTTGCCTGCAGGAATCTGACCTATATGGTACACCAGTAGGGCTCTAATTATCCTTTAAAAACACATCTTTTTATTTTACACATACCAAAGATTATATACATGCAAGTTATAAAATATAATATCTATTCAAGGTAAGACCTAGAACATTACCCTCCTTCACAGGATATAACCGCTATCCTGAATTTTGTGTTTATTACTCCTTTGCTTCTTAAAAAATCAGTTTTATCACCTATTCAGGTATGTCTAAACAATATAGTCTTTAGCATTGCTTATTTCTGAGCTTTATTAAATAGCAGCAGTTTTGTAATTAGTCTTCTGGGACTGCCAATTGTTTTTTTTTTAACTCAACACTAGTTCATATATCTAGGTAGTAAGAGAATGATATTAGTGATATGTTTACTTTTTGACTTTTAAAATATCATATATTGAGGTAGATAATTTTATGTGTTACACATTCTTCACTAGAATTGCTTATAAAAAAATCTGATAGACCTGGAGAAGAACTACACATTGCAGGGAATGCCTTATGTAATTTTTTCCCCACGAGCAGCAAGGAAAGAACAGGTATATGGGACTACTGTGTCATCCAGGTTTCCAGAAGGGCTGTAACTGGCTGGCTGGAGCAGAAGTCTTGGTGGTGACACATTCAAGAAGGGCCTGTGGGTGGGGGATGGTGACAGTGGAGATAGCACTGTATTAGCAAGGGTGGATGAGAGACCAAAAAGCCATGGTTTGCGTGCTCCTGTGCACATGCGCTCACATGCATATGTGTGTAGGAATTTGTGAAAGCAAGAGGCTCTGGAGAAATTTTAGGTTGTATGATATCTGGAGAGAAGAGGAAAGGGATTTCTAAAAAGTGTTTTTGTAAGACAAAAATATAATTTTCTCTAATACTCTTCAAAAGACAAAAGCAAAATTTTGGTTGCCTTTTAAAATTTTTAATGAACTTCATTTTTTAGAATAGTTTCAGATTTACAGAAAAACTGAGACAAGGGTATGGAGAGTTCCCATATACCTGTACCCAGTTTCCCCTGTTATTAACGTCTTACATTAGTATAGTACGTTCATTACAATTAATGAACCAATATTGATACATCATTGTTAACTAAAGCCCGTAGTTTATTCAGATTTCCTTAGTTTTTACCTGATGTCCTTTTTCCGTTGCAGGATCCCATCCAGGATACTACATTCATTTAACTGTCATGTCTCCTTAGGCTCCTTTTGACTGTGGCAGTTTCTCAGGCTTTCCTTGTTTTTGGCAACCTTGCCAGTTTTGAGGGGTACTAGGCAGGTATTCTGCAGGATGTGCCTCAATTTGTCTCCTGTTTTTCTTATGATTAGACCAGGTTATAGGGAGGAAGACCAAAGAGGTAAAGTGCCAGTTTCCTTGTATCATATCAAGGGCACATACTATCAATGAATTGCCTTGTACAGTCATTTTGTTTCTTGGACTTTTAAAAAAAATGCAGCTTCATGTAATAGCTGGAACTGAAGGACCACAGGATTTATTCTGGTGGCAATTGAATATAGAAGAAACACCTGCTTATTAAAAACAACAACAACGTGAGAGTATTATATATGGCTTCTAATGAAGACTGCTACGGTACAGAAGCTGTTGTTGAGTGTTGTACATTATATTCCTTAACTCCAGCTCTCTCTCCTTCCCTGGGCCTCTGTGCTCCTGTGGGAGGGATGGGTCTTGGGTAGCTGGTCTTGGCTGGTGCCTGTTTAGTATGTTAATTTCCTTTCTTTGCTGTCATTTTCATTTGTAGTATAACATTAGCAAGAGGTAACTCTAGATCTGGCCTCTCCTTTTCACCTCAACAGCTCCCCATCCCCTATTCAAATCTATCTTGCCTATCTAGATGGCTAGGGAGAGGGAGTTTTTTGTTTGCTTATTTTCTGAACACTTTTGGAGCTCTCCTTATAGACTCCTGGAGCCCCTAATTTGTACATATCTTAGGGATGGGAAGTACTACCATACAGAATGTCATACTAGACACTTTTATGTCACATACATCATACATAATGTTCTGTTAGAATTTGCAAAGTGCTTTTGCACATGTAAGGTTTCTACTCCCACAATAGATTCGAGAGGTAGGTAAACCATGTATTATTGTCTTGCCTTTGTAGGAAGTAGATGGGTAAGGAGTTTAGGTAACTTGCCCAAGATGACAGGACAAGTAAATGATGAGGACAGGACCCCATACAAGGCCTGCTGGCTGCAAGTTATTACCCCAGTGTATCAGTTTGTTAGAGCTGCTGTAACAAAGTACCACAAACTAGGTGGCTTAAATAACAGAAATTTATTGTCTCACAGGTCTGGAGGCTAAAAGCCCAAGATCAAGATGTCGGCAAGGCCATATACTTCCTCTGAAGGAGCCAAGGAAGGATCTGTTCCAGGCCTTTCTCCCAGCTTCTGGTAGTTCCTTAGCTTTTGGCAGGGTAACTCCAATCTCCTCATGGTATTCTCCCTGTGTGTGTGTCTGTCTCTTGCATTCCTCCTTTAACTGTTAAGCCACACTGCCTCTCTCATTGTCCCTCATTCGTTTTCTCCACACCTCGCTGTTTGGTTTCTATCAGAGGTCTAGCATGGAGTTTGGAAGCATCTCTAATTTCAGGATCTCAAGACTGTCTCTCCTGTGAGTAGAGAGAGGTTATTCTTTGCACCCAGTGCCCCTACAAAAGGTGCAGGCAGCCTGAACAGCCCTGACTGTCTTCCTTTTAAAATGCCAGAACCATTAAGTACAGTAAATTTGTTCTACTAGAAAGGGTGGGTTGTAGTCAGCAGGAGTAAAAGCCATGCCACTTATTGGTCTAAAAAGGTATTTAGCAGCTACAAGTAACCTCCTGGATTAATGGAATCAACAGTCTTTAGGTCTCCACATGTAAAGGGACCATTTATTCGACATCCATTCATTTATTCAACAAGCCGCGGTGCCGGTTTGGGTCGAGCTAACTCTGAATTGAGGCCGCTGTCCTTCCTCTTAAGGCTTTCTTCAATAATTATTCTGTTATTGACACATCACTGACCCAGGCATGACTAATGGGTTAGTATTACTGAGAGATGCAGCTAAATAAAGGTCACCTCAGGGTGGGCTGGCGGGGGGAGTCGAGCTGACATTTCCATGGTGCAGTGGTGGAGCAAATGGAGATTTTAAGGGGGCAGACCCCACTCAGTCTTTACAGGAGACTACAGTGCCATTACAATGCTGCATAATCAAATTTCTTCCTTTTCTGCAATCTTTGTTCCACTTATTAATTAAGTAAAATGACACAAGAGGGTGAGCGCTGGCAGCCTGTGGCACACTTTGGTGTATTGTTAGGACAGTGGTGCAGCCTTGATTACAGTCAGTGTGAACAGTAGCAGGTTACTTATTGGGTAATAAGACCGACCCAGGAGTGTCTTTATAAGAGTTGAAAGAGGAATTTTCAGATAAAAGAGAAAAAACTCTTTTTTTTAATGAAATTTAGAAAGTGGGGTCAGAGTATAATTTATGGACTAAATCTTGCCCTCTGGCATCTGCCAAAATAGGAAGAGAAGGAGGAGGAGAGAAGCCAGAGCTTGGCAAATTTCTCATTAGCTCTATCTCTCCTTTTCCTGTCCATCTGTAACCCGGCATCAATGGATTGCCTACATTCTTAGGCAAGGTTTGCTATCATCTCCTCAGGATGCCTTTTTTTTCTTTTAAATACTGGAGGGCTTCCCTGTAAAAAACTCTAGCTGATTGCTTTTCTCCATCATCAGTTTTCCTACGTGTAAAATGGGCAGGTGAGTCCTTGACACAGTATTGCCTCACAGAGAATTCGGGAGACACAATGAGTATAAAGCTCTTTGTGTTCTGTGCCAGAAGACACACTGGAAATGTTCATCAGTCAGCGTAGATTGGAGCTGTGCCCACTGAAAAGATGCAACAAGTGTTTTCTGAATGAACAGATGAACCCGAAAAGGCCTTTTCTGTTTGCTCGCTGTGGTGGACCTGAGGATGTGCTGCTCAGTCTTATGGTCCGATGCCCTCAGCTGCTGGGGTGCTGCAGGCAGCCGGCCCCTTCCAGGTTCTCTCCGGTGAGGAGAGAGGCCTTGTACAAGGCCACGCCCCCTTCCTGGGGCAGCTGCATCCGAAGACTGACTGATGAAGGGGTCCGGAGCTTTGGCCCCCTCACCCAGATGGAACAGCATTGAGAGGTGGGCCCATCTTCAGAAATCCCCAGGAGTTAGGCTGAGGTGTCCATCGAAACTGCACTGCAGCCCGACTTCTCCCTCTGCCCAATTTTGCTTCCTTCTCTTCCCTTCCCTGCCATAGGCGTTGGATCCCAAGAGCACCCCCTAAAAATGTCCTGCACACGAATCTCTGTCTCAGAGTCTTCTTCCTGGGACACCCAAGCTGCAACATTCATGAAATTATGTAGTACTATAAATGCAAAAAGATTTGGGGGCTGACGGAATAGGGTGAACAAGACATGTGCTACTCATTGCTGCTGAGGGAACTCTTGTTTGTGATGAGAACTTTTATGTGGAATCTGCAGGCTGGAACACAGCAAATTCCGCCAGAGTCTCACCCCACCCTGTGCCTGCTTTAATCTGGTATCTAATGGCTACAGCCCCTTGGAGCCAAACTCTTTTTTTGATTCTCTCCCTTTTAAGGCTGGAACATGTGGGACCTGGTTTACTGGAAACATGACAACATTATACAGCAGATGTTAATGAAGAATGGGCACATGAGGTTAATAGTACTTTTTGACTGGCTTATTGCATTTTGAAGAGAACATTGAAGCTATTAAAATGTGTAATTGGGAAACAGAACCTATGATGCCATCTACATATTTCTGTGACCCGTGTTTAAAGGGTTTCATTCAGTTCTCTAATAAGTGAAGGGAACAATTTTGACAGTGCCTGCTTTTTATTGTCTTCCCCATTTTTCTTTTTCCAAGGCTGAGGATATAACACAGACCTTCTATGCATCCTGAATCTATGTTTATTTGCTCTTGTCATTTGCTTGGCTCTATTGTTAAGAGAAGAAAATATGAGAGAAGAAAAGTTATGATCCTTAGAGGCTTTTCTAATGAACTGTTTGAAGGAGACTTTTAAAAAATGCCTAGGGCCTCCCTGGTGGCGCAGTGGTTAAGAGTCCGCCTGCCGATGCAGGGGATACGGGTTCGTGCCCCGGTCTGGGAGGATCCCATATGCCGCGGAGCGGCTGGGCCCGTGAGCCATGGCCGCTGGGCCTGCGCATCCGGAGCCTGTGCTCCGCAACGGGAGAGGCCACAACAGTGAGAGGCCCACATACCGCAAAAAGAAAAAAAAAAAAAAAAAAAAAAAAAAAAAAATGCCTAAGTGGGAGGTTATTTGTATGCCTAATTTCCTTTTTATGTTACACTTACTTTTAAGTGTAATTTACCAAGGCTTAACACTTGTATTCTTTCAGGGGCATTATAAAGAGCATTGTACATTTATTACAGCCCTTTAAATGGCTGTGTTTTATTTCCATATGCTTTTAAATGGTTATTGAGTGGATTTGGTGCTCTTCCTGTAGTTAAAGTGCATTTTTTTTTATTGTACATGAATGGTAAATAATTGATACCTGCCATATGCTTCTCTCTCCCTTTCTGAGCTCCCCTTTCCCTTTCCCTCTTCATTCTCTTCCCGTCTCTGTTCCTATTGGTTTCTGCCCTTATCATGCTCTTTATCCTTTCCGCTCCTCTCTCTGCAGGTCTCCACTGCTTTCAACACCATTTTCCTTACCGCTCAATGTGCTCATTTGAGAGGGGTTTTTACGTGAATTCTTGAGACCATTGCATTACTCGGTGGGGATGAAGGAGGGGGTAAGGGCGTACAGGTTTTTATTAGGTGATGCTCAGATCAAGAATTTAAAATAAGAGAGTGATTTTAGAGAACATTTCTTGAATATTTTTTTCTTCAGATTGCAAATTGATACAGGGCTAATTGTTGTTGCCTCTGCTTCTCTGACTAACCAGTGACAACCTCCAGAAGCTTGGAATTAAGGAAGATGTGGCCAAGTGTCTGAGATCATTCTTAGCAGGCAAAGCTTCTCAAGCTGAACAGTTTGGAAGAATCTCTCATTAGGGAAAGAAGAGGATAGATACTTCAAGACAAAATTTAAAGAATGTTCAGTTGGATGAATTTTTTTTTTTTTTGCGGTACACAGGCCTCTCACTGTTGTGGCCTCTTCCGTTGCGGAGCACAGGCTCTGGACGCGCAGGCTCAGCGGCCACGGCTCACGGGCCCACCCGCTTCACGGCATGTGGGATCTTCCCGGACCGGGGCCCGAACCCGTGTCCCCTGCATCAGCAGGTGGACTCTCAACCACTGCGCCACCAGGGAAGCCCTGGATGAATTTTTTGGGGGGAAATTCCTACTATACTGAAGCCACAAAACTATAAAAACTTTGATTTCTTTGCTTTTAAATCCCCAGAAGGCAAAAACAAAAACCCACTTATAGATGTGACAGCCCACAAACACTAGAGGAGTTTTTCATTTTGAAATTTTAGAAAGTAGTTGAAAATTCATATGGAAATGTAAGGAACCTAGAATAATCAAAATAATCTTGGAAAAAAAGAACAAAGTTGGAGGACTCATATTCTCAATTTCAAAACTTAATAATACAAGGCAACATTAATCAAGATAGTATGGTACCGGGATAAGGACAGACATATTGATCAATGGAACAGAAATGAGAGCCCAGAAGTAAACCTACATATCTATGGTCAACTGGGTTTTGAAAAAAAAAATGCCAACATCATTCAACAGATAAAGAATAGACTTTTCAACAAATGGCACTGGTACAAATGGACAGCCACATGCAAAATAATGAAGTTGGATCTCTACCTTACACCTGTACAAAAATTAACTCAAAATGGATCAAAGGCCTAAATGTAAAGCTAAAACTATAAGGCTCTTAGAGGAAAACATAGGAGTAAATCTTTGTGACTTTGGATTTGGCAATGGATTCTTAGATATGACACCAAAAGTACAAGCAACAAAATGAAAAAAATAGATAAATTGGAATTCTCTAACATTAAAAACTTTTTTTCTTCAAACTACACTATCAAGAAAGTGAAATGACAACCTGCAGAATGGGTGAAAATATTTCCAAATCATAAATCTGATAAGAATACTTAGAATATATATTCAGAATATTTAAAGAATTATAGTTCAATAATAGCCAGATTTAAAAATGGGCAAATGATTTGAGTAAACATCGTTCCAAAGAAAATAATCAGAAGACCAACAAGCTTAAGAAAAGATGCGAAACATCATTAGCTATCAGGGAAATGCAAATCAAAACCACCATGAGATACCACTTCACATCTGCTATGTTAAAAAAGACAGACAATAACAAGTGTTGTCAGATGTGAAGAAATTGGAATCCTTATACAAGGCTGGTGGGAATGTAAAATGTTACAGTCATTTTGGAAAAGAGTCTAGTGGTGCCTCAAAAGATTAAACATAGAGATACCATATGGAGTAGAACCCAGCAATTCCACTTCTAGGTATTTGGTTGGCCCAAAAGTTCATTCGGGGTTTTCCATAAGATGTAATGGAAAAACCCGAATGAACTTTTGGGTCAACTCAGTATACACTCAAGACAAATGAAAACATATGCCCACACAAAAATTTGTACATGAAATGTTCATAGTAGCATTAACTGTAATAACTAAAAGGTAGAAATAAACCACATGTCTATCAACTGATGAATAAATGAATAAAATGTGTTCTATCTATACAATGGAATGTTATCTGACCATTAAAAGAAACGAAGTACCGATACATGCTACAGCATGGATGAGCTTTGAAAACATTATGCTAAGTGAGAGAAGCCAGACACAGAAGTCCATCTATTGTATGGTTTCATTTATATGACATCATCAAGAGAGGCAGAAAGTAGAGACAGAAGGTTGCCTAACGCTGGAGGAGAATGGACGGGAGCATTGTGGGGTGATAGCTAAGGGGTATGGGGCTTCTTTTTGGGGTGACAAAATGTGCTAAGATTGATTGTGGTGATGATTACATAACTCTGTGAATACACCAAAAACCACTGAGTTATATACACTTTAAATATTTGAATTGCGTGGCCTTTGTCTCAGTATAGATGCTACCCACAAAAACTATAATCTCCAATAAATTAAATAAAAAGGAGTTGGAGCATTTTGAAGTTGTGGAAGGTGACCCTTCCCCCAAAGCAAGGCTGCCACTCCTTTGTATAATAACTTGTAAGACTCGACACACTGGGTGTAAGTAAGCGATTATTCCTGTTTTACAGATGCAACAATTGAGACTCAGAGGGTTAATGACTTGCCTCAAAGTCATACAGGTGGTAGTGATGGGGAACCTAGATCTCTCACAGCCTCTCAGTGCAGGATTCTGTCATTACACCAGCTCTGCTCAGACTTTCCTTCTCACAGTCCTTTGGAGGCAGCAGAAATACGAAGCAAAGCTGCCTTTGCTTGTTTTCTTACATCGTTGTTATTAACTAGCCCAAGACTATTCTTTTTTTTTTTTTTTTTTTTTTTGTGGTACGCGGGCCTCTCACTGTTGTGGCCCCTCCCGTTGCGGAGCACAGGCTCCGGACGCGCAGGCTCAGCGGCCATGGCTCACGGGCCCAGCCGCTCCGCGGCATGTGGGATCTTCCCAGACCGGGGCATGAACCCGTGTCCCCTGCATCGGCAGGCGGACTCTCAACCACTGCAGCCACCAGGGGAGCCCCCCAAGCCTATTCTTAATGCACAACTCTCAAGTCCTTTTTGGTATATGGCAGGAGGCTTGAAGAAGCTTGAGGTGGGTCAGTTAGTTATTTCCTCACAACCTTTCAATAAGGTAAAGGCTGATCTCAAGACAAATTCTGCCTCATATATGAACATTAAATAGTCACATAAGCAGGCAGGCATAAAGTAGCTCATACGACCTGCTCTGCAAACATGATGCCATCCCAGGGCTCTGTCCTTTTGGCTGTGTTCATCCCCACTTGCATGAAAGGTCCACTGAGGCAGATATGGTGTTATTCCAGAGGCAGGATTCTGTTCCCCTACAGTTTAGGCAACAGAAATCCTTCCGGCTAATGGCTGGACCTGGGACCATTCAGAGATCAAGACCGGGCATCATTTCAAAGAGACAGGCTACAGATCCAGCTGGATTCTGATAGCCAAACAAGGATGTGGAGAGCCTTTTAAATATTTTAGCAAATCTATACATCTTGAATACATTTAATTTTACCAATAAAGCACATTTTTAACACTTTGAACCTCAGGTTTCACCTCTGTAAATTGAGGTATTTAAGGAGTAGTGTTACAAATATGTGGAAACTTCTGTGATACACGAACTAAAAAGCCATTAATTTACTTAGTAAATCACCATTTTAAATAATTCTAAAATTCGCTCTGCTAATTAGGAAAACCTTGGGTACTGATTGAGATACAGAAGAGAGAAGCATTTGTCGTAGCTGCTTCTAGAGCAGTCCTTTCAAATGTGATGCTAACTGGGCACCCCGGGAGTATAGATTTTCCATTAAGGCAGCTGACTGCCCCTGGAGTGAGAGCCTAAACTAACTAGCATATGCAGAACGTCTCAGTCTAGGCTGAAATATTTCAAATTAAATTATAATTAATAAATACATTAATAAATATGCAACGAAACTCCAAGCAATGTACTAGGGCTGCCACTTGCTTTACATATTTTAATTACATATTGTGATGCGTATATCCTCAGGCTGTTAGCAAATGACACAATTTTTCTTTTTAAAAATTCTTTAATTTTTATACAGTTTTTAAATGTTACTTTCCATTTACAGTTATTACAAAATATTGGCATCTTCTCCATGTTGTGCATACATCCTTGAGCCTGCCTTACACCCAACAGTTTGTACCTCCTAATCCCCCACCCCAATATTGCCCTTCCCCCCTCCACTGGTAACCATAGTTAACTCTCTATATCTGTGAGTCTGCTTCTTTTTTGTTATATTCACTAGTTTGTTGTATTTTTTAGATTCACATATAAGTGATATCATACAGTATTTGTCTTTCTCTGTCTGACTCATTTCACTTAGCATAATGCCCTCCAAATCCATCCATGTTGCTGCAAATGGCAATATTTCATTCTTTTTTATGGATGAACACATCTTCTTTATCCATTCATCTGTTGATAGACACTTAGGTTGTTTCCATGTCTTGACAACTGTAAATAATGCTGCTATGAACATTGGGGTGCATGTATCTTTTCAAATTAGTGTTTTTGTTTTTTTTTGGATATATGCCCAGGGGTGGAATTGCTGGGTCATGTGGTAGTTCTATTTTTAGTTTTTTGAGAAACCTCCATGTTGTTTTCCACAGTGGCTGCACCAGTCTACGTTACCACTAACAGTGCACGAGGGTTCCCTTTTCTTTTCATCCTCCCCAACATTTGTTATTTGTAGACTTTTTGATGATGACCATTCTGACAGGTGTGAGGAGATTTCTCATTGTGGTTTTGATTTGCACTTCCCTGATGATTAGCAATGTTGAACATCTTTTCATGTGCCTGTCGGCCTGTATGTCTTCTTCGGAAAAATGTCTATTCAGGTCTGCTCATTTTTAAAATCGGGTTGTTTTTTCGATATTGAGTTGTATGAGCTGTTTATATATTTTGGATATTAACTCCTTATTGGTCATATCATTTGCAAATATTTTTTCCCATTCAGTAGGTTGTCTTTTCATTTTATTGATGGTTTCCTTTACTGTTCAAAACCTTTTGAGTTTAATTAGGTCCCATTTGTTTATTTTTGCTTTTATTTCCTTTACTTTAGGAGATGGAGCCAAAAAAATATGGCTTTGATTTATGTCAAAGAGTTTCTGCCTATGTTTTCCTCTGGGAGTTTTATAATATCCAGTCTTACATTTAGGTCTTTAAGCAGATGACAGAATTTTTCAAATCAAATAGAGAGAAAATGGATAGAAGAGGAAGACATAGAGAATCTACAGAAAGAAAAAAACATCAGAGGCGGAGAAAACTAGAAACTGAGGAAGAAACAGAGTGGTATATTTAAGATTCAGAGACTCAGAGAGAGGCACAGAGAGAAGCAGAGACTGAGAATCAAAATAGTCAGGCATCCTTGGGTTGCTCATTTTCTAATTTCCATGTGGTTCCTTTAAAGACCTCCTTTTCACTGCCAAGAGTCACAAGTCTGTCTCATCAAAACTATCCCCAGCCTGGCTGAAGGGATAAACAGAGGTCAATAGAAATATCTTCTGAGAACCCCCATGTTCATTGCAGCAGTATTTATAATAGACAGGACATGGAAACAACCTGTGTCCATCAATGGGTGAATGAATAAAGATAGGTGATATATATATATATATATATATATATATATATATATATATATATATACATAAACTTCAGGAAAGAAGGAAATTCTGCCATTTGTGATAACATGGATGGACCTTGAGGGCATTATACTAAGTGAAATGTCACACAGAGAAAGACAAATACTGTATGATCTTACTTACATGTAGAAAAAAACTGAATTCATAGAAACAGAGAATACATTGGTGGTTGCCCGAGGTGGAGGATAGGAAGTGGGGGAAATGGGGGAAGGTGGTCAAAAGGTACAAACCTCCACTTATAAGATAAACAAGTTCTGGTGATGTAATGTACAGCATGGTGATTAGAGTTAACAATACTGTATCATATATTTGGAAGTTGCTAATAGAGTAGATCTTAAAAACTCTCATCATGAGAAAAAAAAACTGTTACTGTGTGAGGTGATGGATGTTAATTAAACTTACTGGGATAATCATTTTGCAACATATACATATATCAAATTATCATATTGTACACTAATGTGATTAATACAATGTTATATGTCAATTATACCTTAATAAAATTGGAAAAAAGTGAGAAATATTTCCTGAGAGCATAGATCTAAGCTCACTCTCCCTTCCTGAGTCTGGCAGGGTGCTTCTGTGCTGTTAGGAACATGGGTAAGATCCTTCCTAGAGGAGGATGGCAGTGCTGCAGCTACACACAAACTGCGGGAAATCCAGAGGGCTCTTTCACATAGGTGAAGTGAATGACTGACTGTGGACAATAATATGGGAGCTTCAGAAAACGATCTCCTTGACTCACTATTTCTATTCATTGCCTGACTTGGCTTTGCCACTTAACGTGGTGTTGGACAAATTACTCAGCCTTTCTGGATCTCAGATTCCACCTTCATAAAGTGAGGACTAATGCCATAAGTATATACAATATGTACTGTAAATACTTTTTTTTTCCTTAATTCATTCTCTTTTTGTGTGTGTGTAACAGCTTTTGTTTTTTTTCATTAAGAATATCTTTTAAAAATGTCAGTGGTTCTGGGAGAGTTTTTCTCAAATACCCATCAAAGTGCCCCTAATGGAGAATAAAAATAAACATTTACACCTCTGAGATCTGGGGAAGGATTTGGAAGCTTTGCCTCAAGCTCAAAATTTATTTGCAGTTTTAAGATTTATTTTATTTTAAAAGTCCATGAATTTTGCATTTTACTCCAAGTTTGCACACTACTCTAGTTTGTAATGTTCTTAAGAAAAAAAAAAAAAAAGGCATTTCCCCTATTATTGGCGCTCCAGGAAAATGTACCATGTTTATCCTGCAGCTTCTTGTTCTCCTGGCATGTGGCCATATACCCCTCAGAGTTTGTAATCCCTGGCTCGAGCAGGGTGGCCTTAGGTATCAGCTAACATGCTGGCAAATAAAGCTACAAAGGAAATAGGACACCCAAAGATGATTCCAGTTTTGTCTTGAGGCCATTGGGTCTGGTATTCATATCTAGGCTACTCTAAATCTTTAGCTAGAAACTATGGTGATTTTATTCTCAGACTGAGGCAAAAAGATGATAAGAGGAGTAGTGGGTTAAAGAATGAATTTAGGGGTTTTCTGATCTTATCATCATCCTAAGAATTTAACTTTAGATTTGAGGTCTTCTAGGCCATGTAAAGAATGCCAAGGGATTCTAGTCCTCTCAAAGAAGATCTTTATCAGAGTCAGTCATCCTGGGCCCCATGAGAGAGGATGAGAATTTGAAATGGTATGTGAACCTGAAATATCCTTTCAGGTAATATTTATAGTTTTGGGGGCCCTGAAGTTCTCAAGGTCCTCTTGGTTTCAAGGTGCAAGTGTTACTTTATGATGGCCGTGCTAGCTAGAAGGCATCATCGTCTTCTGCAGCCACTAAATTAAAGAGCCTGCTGTCATGAAAAGGTACTAAGAGGTTAAATGTTCCTTGGAAGAGGATCTTCTTAGAGTCATCTCTCAACAAGTCGTCTTCAGCTGCACAGATTGTCTCAATCATTACTAACAGATGCATCTTCAGCAAGACACTTTTGCAAGCTCAGGCAGAAAAGAACTCATGCTTTTCTGAAATCTTCCCCATGGCTCATATTAAAACTAGCCAGGAGAAGAGACATAGCAAAGTTTACTAGGGACAGTTCCCTGGAGGAGAAAATGATGGGGATAATGAGACAAATATTCTTAAGGCATCCTGGGGTTTCTGAAATAAGCAGACTCTGGTCCACTGAAATAGCTGGTGGAGAAATGGCTTTGTTATACATAATTTTAGAAAATGTATTCTGTTGTTATATTTGAAATACACTTGAAATTTCCTAAAGGGGTTCTAGTCACTTTTAAAAGTATCATTGCCAGGAGTAGCCAACTGAATAGCAATCAAATTTGCCTTGCTGATGTAGGTGGGGTAACATTATAACTTCCTTTGTGGGTAAAATTCACCTGGGCTTCAGAAATGGCCAGATTGAGCAATGTTCATGTTTGGAACCGGAGCAGCTTGCAAGGGTAGGGATATGGAGAGGCAAAGAGGGGTAACTCCCAATGCCTCTCCAAGCTTGGTTCTCTTTAAGAAGTAAGAATGCAGGTTTGGGGAAAAGGTGTTGGGTCAGCTATCCTGTTTGGGAACCACACTACTCCTACTGTAGTCTAACTGTAATCAAGAAGGAAGCAGATATGGAGTGTGTGTGTGTGTGTGTGTGTGTGTGTGTGAGAGAGAGAGAGAGAGAGAGAGAGAGAGACTGACTTTCTGGTTAAGGTGAGATAAGCCCTCCATTTAATGGCCTAAAAGCTATTGGAACAGGCCTGTTAGCTCCAGGTAAATGTTACCAAAGGCTCCACAAGTCAGTACAAGGTCCAGGCATGAAGAAAGGAACTTTTATCTATTCCAAATCACATTATAGAGCCTTGTTTAGTGCATCTTTCCAATGGCATTGTAGACAGCTATGACCCCAGATCCATAATGGGGAGGTGGAGGAGCGTCTTCTGTGTGCTCACCAGGGAAGCCCTTCTATGCATTACTTCCATATATGTTGACCATCTTCCTATAGGCCAGGTCTTGGCACTGAGGAGATGAAGTCAAGTGGATCTGGACACAAGTCGAGTGTGGGGAGCTTTTGGTCTATGGTAAAGGATTCATGTAGAGGCATTATCGAGTGGCTAGAGGCATATACAGAGGCGCTGTAGTGTAGTGGTTAAGCTGACAGGCTTCGGAAGTTAGGCTGCCTGGGTTAAGGTGCTACCGTTGCCACTAACTAGTAGTTCAAGCTCACTGAATCTCAATTTTATCATTTGTAAAATGGGATAGGTCCTACTATATATGTATAGGATGTATATATGGTTAGGTCCTACTAAAGGACTATTTTGACTATAAATGAGCTGATATATGGAAAGTGCCTGATTCATAATAAACATTCAATAAATGGAGCAATATGATGATTATATATAAATACATAATGTTATTATTGTCATCCAGGGAGAAAATTATGTCAGGAGACCTGTGGTAATCCCCAAATTTGGGAATAATGCCATAACATAGCTTTGGAGGCAAAATTTTCTTTACTTCCTAAAAGTTACTACTTTGGGGAGGAAGAAGCAACTAGGCCTCAGTGAGATATTCTAGTTTCACAAACCAACTCTCCACCCTAGAAAGTGGAACGCTGAATTAGTGCTCAGCCAATGCTTCTTGCCACGGACTTTTGGAGTTAGACAGGAATAGGCAAAATTAGGACTATTAAACTTCGGAGATCGTTGAAGTTCTGTAAGATAGCAAAACCAGTACGAGAACGCCCATTTGCTCAGGGAACGAGAGTCGGGGGAGCACCCAAACAACTGTCCTGTGATGAACTTAGAAATTCTGGTTCTGCCCAACTCTACCAAGTGAGGTGAGAACCCACAGGGGTTTCAGGAGCTGAGCTGGGGTTGGGAGTTGTTGGCTGGCCCAAACCCAAGACCCAGATAGGCTATGACTGCCTGGCATTTTGTAGATGCTTCCCATTTTTCTGAACTAGGTGTTTATTTTCCCGTCTGATTTTGAGTGACTATAACTGGACACTGTCACACATCTGTGAAGGGTCGAGTAAGTTCAAGGTGAAGTAGACGTGCAGACCCAGCTTACCTTCAGCGCTCTAGCCTCCTTTTTCTGCACATTTTTCTCCCCTCTGCTGAGCACTCCCTTCTTAAAGGGCTCCTCACCCTTTCCTATCTCTGCTGTTGCCTTCATCAATTTCTGCTTCCCCAAAGGATTTGATATGTCATTTATATTTCATAATGAATTTAAGCCAACATGTTACTTCCCTCAGAAGTAATTTCCCCTTAGCCTCAGATATATGTGGCCGCTGAATTCATCTTTGTGTCGGCTTTGACTTCGCTCCTATGCTTGTTGCAGCATGAAAGCAGCTTCGAGGGCTCTACTGTAGATTTCAGTGTGATATGGCATGGAAGAAATTTTGGTTTCAGAAGGAGTTTTAATTCACCGATTTTACCTTGATCAAACAAAATGTTATCTGCACCAGGAAAAGGAACCATGTTTGTAGGCAAATCACTCTATTGGAAACTGAATATAAAAGCAGAGGGAGGAGAATAAAGAGAAGAGAGAAGAGAAGGAAGGGAAGGAGGAGAAAAAATGAAGGGAAAGGAAGAGAAATAGAGAAAGCCTCACCATCTCCTCCTGGCTGAGAACAAAGAACCTAAGTGGCAATACTGACACGTGGTGCCTGGAATAGTCAGAGCTTTTGATGGTGTAAACAGGAGCCACAGGGAACTGCACTGATTTTTACAAATCTTTTCTCCTTTTCTTTACTTTACAAATCTTTGTCTATGAAAGCACTTCAAAAGCAGCTTACCACTTTTCTCATTTCCTACTTTTTTACTCAAAATTTGCTTGCTTAAAACACACATCTTTACACAAAAGAACAAGAACGAGAACAACAACACACATAGGCTCCATTTTAGGACTTTGCTATGACTTCCTATCCTTGTTAGATTTTTTTTCCCACTCTGCTCATGACCTAGTCCTTTCTCTTGCTAATTGATTTCTTTGGAGATTTTAAAGGCCAAAGTTTATTATATTATTACCTTTAAAACTGTACATTAAAAAATAGAACAGAGAATATTCTAAGGAATGAGCCAGGTGCTGTACAAAACCCAGAAATTGTTTCAGTTTCTACCAACAGGATTTAAAATTTTGCTTTTGAACAGAGATAAAACTAAGGGGAGAAAAGAAGATCATCAAAGCAAAGGGAAATAAGTCTGAAGTATCCAAAAGTATTATGTTAGCTTTTCTTTTTTAACAGATTAAAATAATCTCAATAACCCCCGAAACACAGCAGCTTTATATATAATTTATATATAGGATGTGTTGGAAATGATATATCAGCTTAAAAATGTTTTTCTTAAAAAATAGCTTTTTTTAGACTTACAATGTCAAACTGATGATGTTATAGCTGTAGGGGGAATATGTAGCTTGAGGAAACATGGTACCTGAATTACAAGTTAAAATTAAAATTTTGAAATAATGGCTTTCATTCAGCCTGATACAGTGTATGTATGCTCTGATGGCATAGATCCCACTAATACAAGTCATGTGTTCTAATCCATTTGTCCAGTGAATGATTTCACCTTTCTGCTATGTGCCACTACTCTAAGGGCTGAAAGAATTAGGATTTCTCCCAGCAAAATGTGGGTCCCCAGGGCTCCATCTGTCTGCCACTCTCAGACTGTGTTAGTGGTAACCTTCCCCTCTCCCCAGCACTCTGACACAGATTTTTTAAGATGCATGACTAAACACTGTTACAGAGAGCACGAAGATAAAAACTGTGTAACAACCATAGCCATTTGCTGCATGTTTCCTACGTGCCCAAGTGCAGTACCTGGTGCTTTCTTCATTCTTCATTATCCCTCAAGTCTGGTAAGACGAACATCTTTAGCCACACTTCTGGTTTGTGGAAGACGAAGGTTCTTTCCTGGTTAGGCCCCAAGTTGATACTTTTCCCCATCAGCAGGGTCTTTCCATGCTTTGGCGAAGGTGTTGCTCATGGTCAAGCTCACAGCGGGTAGGTAGGATAGGGAACTGTCATCGACCCTCCGGAGTTGGTCCCCAACAAGGGCCCTCCTGCCCTGTGTCCTTGGAGTCAACAGAACCAGACTGAACATCCCTCAGAAGTAAAGGAAAGTTTTGTTCTTGGATCAGAGAATAGATAGATGAGAGCTTGTGCTCTATAGCACAGGCTCTCCCCACTAGGCCAGGGGCAGGGCTGCTTTACAGGAATCTTACACTAAGGGGAGGGGGCGGAGCTTTCTTGTGTCTGGCACAGGTGTGTTGCTCAGGGCTTTGGATCACAGTGCCAGGGGCATTGTGTCTGCTCATAGCCCGCTGCCGCCATCTTGAATTGCAGTGCCGTTCCCAGCGCTTCTGCACACGCCCTGAGCTGAGGTGTGGGTGCAGCCATTTCACGCTAGGAACTGGTCTGAAGGGCTGGTGTGAGGCCTCTGCAGGCGGCCGCAAATGAGTAAGTGAAACTAGTCCAAGCACAAAGGCAAAAACATGTTAGACTTTATTTTATTACCCAGCTTCTATTTTTAATTCCCAGGAATTGTTCATTGGCTTTGCTGGTGACCACGAGAAGCTCAGCCAGAGCCAGAGTGTTAGAATCCTGCAAAGCAGTGGTGGGTGGCTGGCCCCGGTCACATGACTAACTCCCCAACAATTCAGTCCACCTGCAGATAGTACCGTGTGGTTTCTTATAGTTGAGATTTCAGCCGGGAAAACAAATGGAGAACAGAACACCTATACTGTTTCTGTCATGTTGTGATGTGCCTTGTGCATGAGCGTCCTCATCCACTTTCTCATCTTTTTTTTTTTTTCTTTTTTTTCTTTATTTATTTTTGGCTGCGTTGGGTCTTTGTTGCTGTGCGTGGGCTTTCTCTAGTTGTGTTCTCTAGTTGCGGCCAGCAGGGACTACTCTTTGTTGCGCTGCGCGGGCTTCTCATTGCCATGGCTTCTCTTGTTGCAGAGCACGGTCTATAGGCACGCGGGCTTCAGTAGTTGTGGCTCTCAGGCTCTAGAGCACAGTCTCAGTAGTTGTGGCACACGGGCTTAGTTGCTCCGTGGCATGTGGGATCTTCCTGGTCCAGGGCTCGAACCCATGTCCCCTGCATTGGCAGGCGGATTCTCAACCACTGTGCCACCAGGGAAGCCCCACTTTCTCATCTTGAGGCACTTGTTGCCACTTGTAAGACAGACTTCGAGGCAGTGCCTGGAATGGTGATAAGTATGGGGTCTGAAGTTAGACACTTGGATTTGAACCTCAGCTTGACTACTTATGAAACGCATGACCTTGGGCAGATCACTCAACTTCTCTGGGTCTGAGGAGCTTCCTCTACAAAATGAGGGTTAAACAAGACACATAATATATGCAAAATGCTTAATGTAGTGCCTGGCACTTGGTAAGCATTCAGGAAAAGCTACTCATGATTATTATTCTGATCCTCAGTCCGGGAGCTGTAAGTAGTGTGTGCTACATGAACTAATGCTTCTGAATGCAGATTATTAGCCTTGTTAATCACGTCGGAAATACACAATGTCCTGCTTATTTTCTTTTTATAGATACACAGTTTGTGATGGTCCTACCCTTTGTTTATCTTTTCTTTCTTATACTTTTTAATGCTCTCTTAACATATGGGTATTAGGCAATTTTGTGTAATAATAAAAATAACTAAAATAACTATAAATACATAACAAAATATAGAATATATAACATAAAAATGTAAATAAATATATGTAACTGCCTAGATAAATTTGAATTAGAATATGAAAATTTATCAAGCTTGTCTACTATTTTTGTTGATCAAATATACCTCTTTAAAAAAATTATAGGACTTCCCTGGTGGCACAGTGGTTAAGAATCCGCCTGCCAATGCAGGGAACACGGGTTCAATCCCTGGTCTGGGAAGATCCCACATGCCGTGGAGCAACTAAGCCCACGTGCCACAACTACTGAGCCTGCACTCTAGAGCCCATGAGCCACAACTACTGAGCCTGTGTGTCACAACTACTGAAGCCTGTGCGCCTAGAGCCTGTGCTCTGCAACGAGAGAAGCCACCGCAATGAGAAGCCCACTCATTGCAAGGAAGAGTAGCTCCCACTTGCCGCAACTAGAGAAAGCCCGTGTGCAGCAATGGAGACCCAATGCAACCAAAACTAAATAAATAAATAAAATTGATTCTTAAAAAAAAAAATTATAAGTTGACTAATGTCTTTCTTTGGGCACAAAACTGGTAAACAATGTGGTAAATAAGTCTAATAAATTGCACTTAGAAGCATGCCGTGTATCATGCCACATATATATTCTTGTGTGTATGTAATCTATACAAGTAAATATACATAACTGGCAATCTTAAATCAAGAAATTTCATTTAGTCTAACATTTCTTAGACAAAAATAAATTGATTCTCCATTTTTGGTGTCCTTCACATTGCAGAAAACCTATTTGCCAGTTAATGTAGTTAATAAAATCACTTCTGAGGGCTTCCCTGGTGGCACAGTGGTTGAGAGTCTGCCTGCCGATGCAGGGGACGCGGGTTCGTGCCCCGGTCTGGGAGGATCCCACATGCCGCGGAGCGGCTGGGCCCGTGAGCCATGACCGCTGAGCCTGCGCGTCCGGAGCCTGTGCTCCGCAACGGGAGAGGCCACAACAGTGAGAGGCCCGCGTACCACAAAAAAAAAAAAAATAAATAAAATAAAATAAAAAAATCACTTCTGAGGTCCTCCCATATCTAGTGCAGTGGCTTTCTCCTGAAATTTTGCCGTTTTGTTATCTGAGTGCTTTGAGTTAGTTAATTAAGAACTCTTGGGGCTTCCCTGGTGGTGCAGTGGTTGAGAATCTGCCTGCCAATGGCGGGGACACGGGTTCGAGTCCTGGTCTAGGAAGATCCCACATGCCGCGGAGCAACTAGGCCCGTGAGCCACAACTACTGAGCCTGCGCGTCTGGAGCCTGTGCTCCTCAACAAGAGAGGCCGCGATAGTGAGAGGCCCGCGCACCGCCATGAAGAGTGGCCCCCGCTTGCCGCAACTAGAGAAAGCCCTCGCACAGAAACAAAGACCCAACACAGCCAAAAAAAAAAAAAAAAGAACTCTTCATCTTTCGATGAGGTAATTTAAACAGGATTTGTCATCATGGAAGGAAGAACTTTCTAAATTCTCTTCATGAGGAAGTTGGTCCCTTGGACATGGTATTATTTTCCTTTGAGGGATTGTTTCCTGATAAAGGGAATTTAGTTTTTCATAAAGATCCTCCAATTTTGTTAAAAATTGGTTAACAATCTGTTTCACTTCCTGTGCCAAATATTAGTGTAAAAAAATTTTTTTTTACTATCATAGTTAATTCATGGAGTGCTACATGCAGCAGATTGAACACTGTGTCAGTACACGGTACACCTTGGGTTTTTGAAAAAATGTTGAACCTACAGAAAAATTGAAAAAGTAATAAGCCTGATAATATTTACCAGGCCCAGTGATTGTCTGAACATTTTGCCAGTTTTGTGCCTGCACACACACAAGCATCTATGTCCCTCGATTTGGACTTGTCTGAGTTTTTCTCTCATGATAAGAATCAGGCCAAACATTTTTGGCAAGAGTACAACACAGCAGAGGGTTGCAAAGCTTTTAGATGAGATAGGAAGGTGACAATGTCCCCTTTTATAGAAGTGAAGAACGTATGCAGAGTCATCCTTCAAGTCAGGTGACATGGGGCAACTGTTGCATATTTGGGGAAGGGCTTAGAGAGTTAGTCACTTAGGGATTTAGTGGTTGAGAAGGGCTAAGACAGAAAGAGGGTGGCTCCTGCCAGGTGGTGCGTTTAAAGATTTCAATATTCTTGGGCCTAATATGTATATATGTATCTTTAGCTCACAAAACTTTCCTTCTCCTTTTACATTTCCAAGGCAAAATCTATGATGCGGTCCCTAACATAGCCACTCACAACTCCTAGGTTGACCTTCCAAAAGATTGTTTTTTCCCTTCAAGGTTATTTTTGATAGTCGTTTATATCAAGTTTGACTTAAATAAAAGATTTATTGCTTGGGGTAAGGGTAGGGGAGGGATTCACAGTATGATTTGCCCCAGGCCTTGTACTTACTAAAGTCAGCTCAAAACTTTGTTTTATTTTTCATTTTAAAACCATGATTCTCTAGGGACAGGGGGCAGAGAATTACTTAGGAGGAGAAGAGTTGAGAAGTTTTCCTTAAGTGGGCATCTGAAGAAATCATGTTTGCAGTCCTTCAAGAGGGGATGAAACAAATTAGGGAGATTGGGGTCAAATGCCTGAAGCCCTAGAGTCTTCAGGAAAAGCTGTAAATAATAGATTGTCCTCCTTAAATAAAAATTAAAAGTAAATGACAGAAAGATAAATGATAAACTTCAGAACACTTTCCAAAATTATCTATTTTTCTTCTAAACTTTTTTTGTCCTGGGGCATATTACCTCTGTGACAAAGATCTCAGAAAATTGATAGAAAAATATTGGCCCGACTCCATAAACAATAATGACAAACAGCTATCAGATAGATACAGGGAGGATGGGAGGTCCTGGGGCCCATGCTTAAGCTCTTGGGTCCCTGGGCCAGATCATAGAACACAATGGTAGCTACCAGGATTTTTTCCACAAGGTGGTTCTGTGATTGGCAAAACTGATGTGATATAAATCTGGCTACCTCCGGCTGTGCTCCAAGCCTCAGAATCTCCTCTCTCCTGGCAGATAACAGAAGCGGTAGAACAGGAGAGCGACACCAGAGTGAATTCACCAAAAAGATTGAGTTTCCTACTTTCTGTTGTTCTCAATGGCTTCTTGAAGGTCACAGGTGAGTTCACAGAAAAAGGTGACACATTGGCTGTGAGTTAATTACTGATATAATTTTCATCCCTGTCTTCCTTTAGTCTCCACGGGCAGGTGGCTCATACATAAGTCCTAAGAAAGTTCAGCCTCAGGTTGCCCTGGCGGGGTTGGCATGATGGGAAATGAGCAACACACCCCCTAATACCACCCTTATCAATAGCTGTGATAAAGAAACATCTGCCCCCATGAAAAGTCAAGGGCAGAGGTCATCTGGCATTCCAAGGGAACTCTCCACAGCAGGGAGCTTTCTAATTGGCTGGTATTGATCGGTAAATTGTGTCCCCCGCTGTGATTAATTCTAGCCCCCCCACCCCCAAACTCCCGCAGCATGAGCGTGATAGGTCAAGGTTGGGGCCTCTAGGCATCCTTTACAAATGGAGCTCAGGTCCTTAAAGGTGCCAGTGAAAGACTGTAGCTTGTTAACTCTCTCCCAGATGCTAATGCTAACCCAGGAAGCTGGTTTCATTCAGTTTCCTTGCTGTCCCTAATAGCGGCTTAATGGGATGCTAATGTGAGGAACAGAAGTTATCAGATGGCTTGTAAGATTTATGATGGATTTATTACCACTCTGAGTTCCCTTGATGTTCAGTGCATTATTTCCCCATCCAGCCCTGTTATTGGCCTTAGTAAATGGTTTCATAATTAATTAATTTTTTTCCTGGAGGGGGTTAAATTATTTTTGCCCTGCTGCTTTTCCTCCATATTTAATTCCTAATGGATGATTCTTCTCTGTGTGCCTACCAAAAATGGAGAGAACAGATGTTAGTTAGTATATTCCTTTCCTGCCAGCTAATGCCTATTCGTCTTTCTACAATAGTGATTCTCAAACTTGACTCTTCACTAGAATGACCAAGGAGAGTTTTTTTGTTTGTTTGTTTGTTTGTTTGTTGCGGTATGCGGGCCTCTCACTGTCGTGGCCCCTCCCATTGCGGAGCACAGGCTCCGGACGCGCAGGCTCAGCGGCCATGGCTCACGGGACCAGCCGCTCCGCGGCATGTGGGATCTTCCCGGACCGGGGCACGAACCCGTCGGTGTCCCCTGCATCGGCAGGCAGACTCTCAACCACTGCACCACCCGGGAAGCCCCCCAAGGAGAGCTTTTAAAAATAGTTATGCCTGGGTCCCATTCCCAGAGATTCTGATTTGATTGTTCTGGGGTACTGCCTGGGTATCAGGAGTTTGAAAAGCTCCCCACGTGATTCTACCGTGCAGTCAAGGTTGAGAACCACTGGATTAGACTCTTAAATTCATCTTAACTGCCACCTCTCCCATGATGCTTTTTCTTTTTTTTTTTTTTTTTTTTTTTTTGCGTTACGCAGGCCTCTCACTGTTGTGGCCTCTCCCCTTGCGGAGTGCAGGCTCCGGACGCACAGGCTCAGTGGCCATGGCTCACGGGCCTAGCAGCTCCGCGGCATGTGGGATCCTCCCGGACCGGGGCACGAACCCGCGTCCCCTGCATCGGCAGGCGGACTCTCAACCACTGCGCCACCAGGGAAGCCCTGATGCTTTTTCTTGTCTACCAATGGGCATGATCTCTCATTCTTGGAATCCGTGTATCACTTTGTATATGTCCTTGGAACTCAGTGCTTTGTATATTTCCACTGGCAGTTTACCTATTTGTGAACTTGTCTTATTGCCATTATTAGACTGTGACTTACTGTGGGCAGTGCCTGAGCTGGCTTTGTGCCGTTGTGGTGCCTTGCACCTACCTGGGACACAGTAAATATTTATTGACCTGAGTTTTACCAGTGACCATGCTCTATGGGACACTGTTCTCTAACCTCCAATCTCGCATACATCTCAGGCACTGTGAGTGGATTCTATTTTCTGATCTTTAAGATAGATTTTGCCTGCCAGTATGTCCCTGCTGCCTTCTACCATCCCTTCTCACCAGGGAGACTACATGTCCTGGTTTGCTAGGGATAGTCACTATGCCTTTTGTCCCAGCATCATTATGTATAGCTCCTCCTTTCACTCTCAAAGGTGTCCCAGTTTGGATGACAAATTATATGTTTCCTGTACTTCTCACCCTCCTCCTCCAGCTGTCTTTCCTCAGGTCAGCCTAAAGACAAACTACTTTAGGGCTCAGACTTTCTTTATGTGGTAAGCTTAAGTAAACTGCAGAAAGGATTGTACTAATAATTCCATATATAAAATTCCATGTCTAAAAAATTATAAATCAGACAACTAACCTACAGTGTTAGACGTTAGGCTAGTGGTTTTCTTTAGAGTTTTCCAGTGCATGGGATGGGGTACACAGGGGCATTTCTGGGATGCTGGAAATATTCTGTTTCTTCATCCAAGTGTTGGTTATACACCTGTGTTCATTTTGTGAACTCCTTCTTTTCTGTATGTATGTTATACATCCATAAAAAGTTCTCCTAAAGGGAGGGCTAAATTATAATCAGTACAGATGCAAAATTCAACACATCCTTATCAATTAATATGATTATCCTGATTGACGAATTCTTTTTTTTTTTTTTTTTTTTTTGCGGTACGCGGGCCTCTCACTGTTGTGGGCTCTCCCGTTGTGGAGCACAGTCTCTGGACGTGCAGGCTCAGCAGCCATGGCTCACGGGCCCAGCCTCTCCGCGGCATGTGGGATCTTCCCGGACCGGGACACGAGCCCGTGTCCCCTGCATCGGCAGGCGGATTCTCAACCACTGCCCCACCAGGGAAGCCCACGAATTCTTGTTAAGCATGATCAAAGTGCTGCGATGGACAGAGAACCCAAGAAGTCTACTGTTTATCTTCTTGGAAGCATATGCTGTTATTGTTTCATTAAGAAAAAATATATTGTCAATCACCAAATACAGTGGTCTTGTTTGCTATATAATTCTTCCAGTGACTCTCTGACCTAGGTGGCTGTTTTCTCATATTACAGATGAGAAAGCTGTCACAGAGCTGGTAAAAAAAGTAGGCTGAGTTTTCATACAGGCTGAATTTATGCATAGTAGGTTGAAAAATCAGCTGGTTTTTCAGCTGTCTAGATGACAGAAGCAGATTAAATGTATGGCCAACCTTATTGATTGGACAGAAATCAAGTAAGAGAGCTTAAAACAAAACAAAATTAAACTACAACTAGAAAATAAACCATTTCTTAACTTTAAATAGAAAAGACCAGATAGTTGGTAGCTGAATAGAGATTAGGACCGATAGTTTCTGAGTTTCCAGAAAGCATTATAACAATCCAGGTACCTATGAGGGTCTTAGTCTCAAATTGGAAGAATTCTCTGAGGGCTCAATGTGAACCCTGCCTGTGTTTAAGCCCTGTTCTCCTAGCCCAGAACAAGAGGTTTGTCAGCATGGAAGCATCCCAGAGAATCCTTAATGACTGTCTCTGTCTCCTTTTCTTTCTACCCCTCTAAGCATGATCAGGAAATAAATGTCTTCCCTTTTTAGATGTAGCTAACATGGGCAAAAAAAGTGAGTTAGTTTTCACTATTACAGATAATAAATAAATCTTGTGGTGAGATAAATAACATATAATAATGGACTAAAAATTATGGCTGAAAACACATAAAGCTGTATAAAAGCAGAAACTGTCAAAAGTAGAGAAAGTCAGAGAACTATCTGTTCAAACAAAAATAAAGCAGCGAAATCCTGGGGGCCTCATGTACTATACCAAAGTGAGTTTTAGCTACTCATGCTGTGTTAACTCCTGATGAAATGTCATTGAGCTTAAAATAAAATAAGTTTGTAGTCCCAGATAACACTTTACAAGATCAAATAATGTTAGGCCACTATAGCCAGTTATATGAAGAAATAACTCATAGCAATGTACCAATATGTCAAGATTTCTCACAGGAGGCAATATGAAAACTAGCTGGATGGTGTCAGGCTTGTTTAAAAGCTCATTTGCCCCCCTTAGTCACTGTCCTTTCACCTTTACATGTCATATATCCTGGTCTCTTGTCGATGTAGTTGTCAAAAGCACTAGCTTAATAGTGCTAGTCCCTCAACAGAGATATGTTAATGTAAAGATGGCAAAGTTCCCTGCCAAAAGGGAAATGCAAAGAAGTGGAGCCAGCTGAAGTCATGAGATATCAGGTGACAATAAGACTGTGTCATTTCATAGCACATTTCCCTGAGGTACCAATGAACTTTACATAGAGTTTTTTTCTGTTTTATTATTCTGACATCCTGAAAAAAAAAAAGGTTGAGGAAAGACATTTCCATTCTAGAAAGAGAAACTTGGATTCAGAGGAGTAAAATGAATTGTCCTAGATCACTTCAGTTTTCGGGATTTCCTGGTTTCCGTAAACAACTGCCAATCTGCCTGCACCTCTCACACACATGACAATCACACACCTCTCTCCACAACTCCATAGAAATCTTTGTATTCAGAGGAGCAGATTTAATGTCTGGGATGGGAGAGAGGGTGTGTGAGGTGAATGAGAAAGTCCATGGCTTCCTGTCTCCTGAAGTGATCACAATGTGTATCATCCACAAAACCCCATCCTGGTTCAGTGCAACAAATGTTTCTTTAATTAAACTCAGCCTGTATGGGCTTCTCTTCCACCTCCTGATATTGCCCATCTACAAAATCCAGTGAACACCCCCAAGTCAAAGGAGGCTGTCCAACGAGAAGACTACACACTTTCCAGGTTTCAAGTCACAAGACCGAGTTCCGCTTATAGCTCTGCCCACTCACTAAAGAGAATACCCAGTGTCTGTCTTCTGTCAAGTGGTCAAATTCAGTAAATTCTTTTGGCTTCTTATTTCTTATCTAAATGGTATTTATGATAATTTAATGGGCTAACTAATTTTATTTATTTTTATTTTTTAAATAAATTTATTTATTTATCTATCTAGGCTGCATTGGGTCTTCGTTGCTGGACGCGGGCTTTCTCTAGTTGCGGCGAGTGGGGGCTACTCTTCGTTGCAGTGCGCGGGCTTCTCATTGTTGTGGCTTCTCTTGTTGCAGAGCACGGGCCGTAGGCACACAGGCTTCAGTAGTTGTGGCACTCAGGCTCAGCGGCCATGGCTCACGGGCCCAGTTGCTCCACGGCATGTGGGATCCTCCCAGACCAGGGCTCGAACCCGTGTCCCCCGTGCTGTCAGGCGGACTCCCAGACACTGCACCACCAGGGAGGTCCCCTAACTAATTTTAAATGGTCTGACACAGGAGTTGTCAAAGTACAGTCTGCTTGCTACCTATTTACGGAAATAAAGTTTTATCGGAACACAGTCACGCTCATTCATTTAAGGCTCTTACATGCTTATTGTCTATGGCTACTCTTTTGTTACAATATCAGAGTTGAGTAGTTGCCACACGTAATAGGCACTCACCGTATATTAGTTGCCTATTCCTTTTTGTTTTTTATGTTGGTTCTTACTCTTAAATAAGTGCTCCTCATTGGTCACTCTGTGATCATCCTCTTCCTCCCTGGAAACGGATTGACTACGATTGACTACACTGCCTTTGAACTGTTATTTCCTGGAGAGTTTCAACTTTACTTTGGGGACTTCTACATCTTTGTAATAATAGGAAATTCATCTGGAGTAGGTAGGGGTTGACAGTCCTAGAAAACAGGAGAGAATAGAAACATTGCAGCTCCCTGCTTCTGTGGGCTCAGTGAGGAGACACCTCAGATGCTGGTTCAGGCTCATGTCTCTATTTTTTTGGCCAAGGTTTCTATAATTTGATTTTTAGTATTGAAATCTTCAAACAACTACAGGTTGTTATTTGTTTATCTTTAGCAGGGGCATATGGTGTAAGGGGCAAATCTAAATATTTTTTTTCTCTAAATTTCAGTATCACTAAAAAAAAAGTCCATTCTCCATTATTTTGTGAGAACAGCATAGTAAAAGGAGGTGTGCTTTGGGAGGTCAGAAAATCTGGGCTCAAGTCCACATTCATCTTCATTTTATTATGTTGGGCAAGTCTCCTAATTTCTGAGTATCAGTTGCTTCATAAAGAAAATAGGCATAATAATTGTTTCACTGCATGGTTTTGAAGCATAAAAGATAATGCAAGTAGAAAGCTTTGTAAACTACAGAGCCATCTATAAATGTGACATTAAGTGTAACAGGATCTGTTCCAGGGTGTTTGATCACTTTCCTTTGGTTTATATTTTTACATTTATATCAAACTCACAGTTTTAATTACTGATGTTTTACACCTATGTTCTGATATCTGACAAGATCGATCCCTAAGAATATATTTTGCTAACTTTTCCTCTTTAGAGTTTTGGGCCCTTGTTATAAGATAAGCACCAAGCTTGGCAATTAGTCCACACTAATTCTAATGACTTCCCAGAAAAGTCCTGTTGTATTTTTGGATAGAATTATTTTAATAAGTTTGAGAAGCCTTGACATCTTTATGTTGAATTTTTCCACCTAATAAAAATGTATTTCTTCCTATTAATTATTAAAATTATATCTCTCAATCAAGGTTTTAAAAGTTTTAATACATTTCTCATTGAGTTGGTAGGTCTTTTATATTTGTTGCTCTTAGAATAGCTTTCCTTTTCCATTATATGGTCTATTTAGTTATTGTCAGTATATAGGAGTACTATTGCTTTTTAGGTAGTTATCTTATTCCAAGCCACTTTATAACTCTTTATTAATTAAGAAAGCTTTTAGCTAATTCATTTGGTTTTTCCAGATATATGCTTATGTGATTTTCAAGTACTTTAGTATCTTAGTTCACAAAATTGATTCTTTTTGTTTCATGACTTATTGCCTTAGCCAGAGAATCTAAAGTGATTATAATATTAAAGGACATCTTTGTGTTTGTTTCTGATTTTGAATATTTCCAATGTTTACAAATTAAATATACTCTTTATTTATTTTAAGCCAAGAGCACCTTTATCACATTTAAGGGGCATCCTAATTCTATTTGAATGTTTACTTCATAATTAGGGGAATGTGTTGATTTTATCAAATGTGGTATCTATGAAATGATCACATAGGTTAATTATTGTTGAATCAGTGAATACTCAGTGGATTCTTTTTTTTCTTGGAAATCAATCTCTGTGATCAGGTGACTGGCTCTGCTAACAAGGACAAATGTGCAAATGGTGCCTTTATGAGTTTGAACATATCAGGACCAAACTCAATACACAAGAAAGTGGGCCAATGCAGAAGCACGTGTTATGGGAGAGAATCCCCCTGAGTTTCTCTCCTTGGGCACATTCTCTAAAGTTGGTAGCTTTGGACAGTTTTTAAAGATAATGACTGCTGACATCACAGTTGTTAACACTATGAAGAGAACACATTAGAGGGGGCACCATGGAATACAGTGGAGAAGTTGAGGACATGCCATCTCAATACATGATGCTTTGGCATGTTAAGTACTTTGCGTTAAAGGTGCTTGAAAAACAGCAGAGGCAATAAGGGCACTCTGAGGTACCAGGAGAAAGAAACATTCTTATCACCAGAGATGGGGAGTTGAAGCTGAGAAAAATTTGTACAACGGACCTTGTTAGAGTAGTTCATCCTCCTTTTGTTCACCCCTTATGTTTTAGCTACTTTTCCACAACTGCTACTCTTTGTTCAACCTAGTATAGATGCACATAGGTCTAGTCCCTTCTTTGGGTCTTCATTTTTCTTGTGAGGATCCCCATTTACATGTAAATAAAATGTGTATACTTTTCTCCTGTTAATCTATCTTTTGTCAGTCCCAGCTGGAGATTGCAGGAGGGTAGAGGAAATTTTACTTTCCCTACAATGGGAATGAAAATCAGTGGCCTGCTCATGAAATGTGAAGTTCAAAGGTTGTCCAAGATGGTGCCTTTGTGTGTGTGCCTCTCTTTCCAGCCAAAGGTGCAGGCTCCGCTCCCTCAGCCAAGCCAACAGGTCCCTCAGTTACATCCCCCTAACCCCCATGCTAGCTCATACTTGGCCAGCTCAGGCCTCTGGGCTTAAGACTGAGAGTAGAATTTCAGTGCCATGAGCCTTGCATTTTAAATGCCAAGCCTAAAAATATCCTCCAAAACGTAGACAAATGAACTACTAACATCAGTGTCTATACCAGGTTCTTGCTGGCACTCTGGCCGCTTGTGTGACCTTTCAACACAGCGTTTGAAAAAATGATCAGCGCTTTCCTCTTCCCCTGGCAGCTCAGAATAGCTGTTTCCTTTCCTATAAACAAGTCATATCTCTGGGAATTTCTAAAGCCGAATATTGTCTGCTTAGAAGTCGTGACTCACACTCTTTCCTGGCAGTCCTGAGAAATTCATGAATGCCTCTTGAGGAAAGGATCCCAGACAATAAGAGTGGTCACAGAAAGCCTCAGATTCCTTCATGTCAAACCCAGGAAGCTGAGCGACAACGGAAAATACCAGCAAGAATCCCTGACCACGGCATCCCCCTCTTCTTGGCTGAGCTGTCAGAGCAGGAAGGGGAAACCCGCCTAGAAACTTGTCCCAGTCTGTCTTTAGGTCATCACCCAGCCAGCCCCCTCAGTTTGGGAATTTACCTAGCTCAGCTTCCTCTTGATTCTGATTCGGCAGAAGTTCTCTGAGGGGTGACTCCCTGGGGAAATTACCAGGAGGTCACACACCCCGGGTGGTGGGTGGTGGAGCTTCCTAACTACTTTTAGCAGGAACTCTGTGGCCAAAAAAAAAAAAAAATCTTTCTGCACATCCTCTTCCCAATACTTTCTCCCCTCCCCCGCTCCTGGTCATGTCTCTCCATTGTTTTGTCCCTCCTTGGTGCCACATCTTTTTCCTCAGGCTTGTTAAATTGTCAAGAAACAAAGGGAAAAAATGTTTATTTGGCTTCTCTCAACAGCATAAAAGTCGCTGTGTGTTAGTGTGTGTGTGTGTGTGTGCGCGCGCACGCACGTCTGTGTGTGTGCCACATATGTAAACAATAACGCAAGGACCTTTGTTGAAGAGGCTGCATGAGAAAAACTGAAAAAGCTCTGGATACACAGGGCATTGTTGTAGATCCACCCATTTCTTGGTTTCATACTAATGAAGAGACAAAGGATTCATCTGCTTATGGCCCAGCAAATGCCCTGTGGTGGAAGGTTTAATCCCAGCTGGCCCACAGCGCGGCCTGAAATCAGTCTCACTATAACCAGAACATTGAAAATCTGAAACATATCATATCATATCTCACGATGTGATCTGTGAGATAATAATGCTTACCATACATAAAATGTGACATAAGTGTCCAGTATGGTGGTAGGTACTTCACATGTATTTTCTCAATTGCTACAACCTAATAGTTTTTACTATTTCACAGATAAGGAAGCAGTACTGGAGAAGTTTAATTAGTCATTCAAGATTTTTTGAAAAAGTCATGGCAAGGCTGAAACTTAGGCCCATATCTATTGGAAACCAGAGTCTGGTTCTTAGTCAATGTGCCAGAGAGATACCCTGAGAGACTAAGATGGGATGGGAAAGGAGAGAGAGAGAGAGAGAAAGAGAAAGAGAAGACAAGCATGTGTGTGTGTGTGTGTGTGTGTGTGTGTGAGATACTGTGATTTATAATAAGAAATATATATTTATAATAAATATATTTATATTTATATATAATAAATATTTATATATAATAAATATATATTTGTTCTTCATCCCAGTTTCTTGCACAGAGCTCCTAAAACCCTTAGAATTTTCTAATCAATGAGAATGATTAAGGTATCTTTTGTTATATTAGTGAGGTGACTTTTGAACCACACCTAAGGATAGGGGCTGGTTGCCAGTGGAATCAACTGTGTGATCAGAGGGTTAGAACTTTCAGTCCCCCCACCCCCTACTCCCCACCTCCACGGGGCGAGAGGGACTAGAGATTGAGTTCAATCACCAGTGGCTAAAGATTTAATCAATCATGTCTGTGTAACAGGGGGTAGTCGGGGATCAGAGAGCTTCTGGGTTGGTGAACCCATGGAGATTCAGGGAGGGTGGTGGCTGGGAGAAGGCATGGAGGCTCCGTACCCTTTCCCCATATCTTGCCCTCTGCATCTCTTCCATCTGGCTGTTCCTGCGTTATATCCTTTTATAACAAACTGATAATCTAAGTAAGTAAAATGTTCCTCTGAGCTCTCTGAGCCACTCTAACAAATTCATCAGACCCAAGGAGGAGGTTATTGGAACCTCCAATCTAGAGCATGTCAGTCAGAAGCACAGGTGACAACTTGGACTTCTGATTGGTGTCTGAAGTTGAGGGATGGGGGGAAGACTTGTAGGGCTGAGCTGTTAACCTGTGAGATGTGACACTATCTCCCAGTACATAGGGTCAGAATTGAGTTGAATTGTAGGATGACCAGCTGGTGTCAGAGAATTGCTGATTGGTGTGGGAAAAACCTCCACACATTGGAATTGGTGACAAGAATTATAGTGATTGTTACACTAATATGATTTACTAATTTCATTTCTTCCTCAGTTCTTTAGGGTGAACAGCTTATCCAGGACCTTTGTTATCCCATCTGGAGAGAGTAATTAAGACCTCAGACACCCTCCATAGCTGAAGAAACATGGTTTCCAGGGACATCAATTCAAATGAAAAATCTAGGACAACCCCTCTCCTACTCCCACTTTCTCAGAAGCAAAATAGAGACCTGGGGACCTCGTCTGTACAGTAGCCACTGCCCGGGTATGAGCATCTGTTGCTGTCTCTGAAGGGTCCTTCCTTGGCTCCCCTCCCCCAAATGTTCTTACTGTTATTTTAAAGTCCTAAATTTGGCTTGACCTAGGCTGGGGAAAGTTATCTTTCTTTTTCACTTCTCCTTCAGGTGAAAAACGAGGCTGACATATTTATGGATTTTTGTTACTTCTTTAATAAATGGCTCCCTGGGATGCGATTCTAGGAAAATGGCCCTTTAAGGAATAATGTCTCAGAAGGTGGTGACTGGGCAGAATTAGCCATTGTGGTAAGAGGTACTCCACACTTGGCATTTCCAGGAGACTGGCGGAGGTCAGAAATGCTCCTGTTGATTCTGTCCACAGAAGTGTACATGTGTTGGTAAAATGCCTTTCACGGACATTTATAGGACTTTAGGATGAAGAGAGAGATGCTTTTCCTCTCCACTGTCTGTCGTTTCAGATGGAAGAAGTAGGGCTGAGACGTGCCAGAGAACTTGTCATACTTCCTTGAAGAATCTGAAATACTTTTCTGAAGAACAATTCCCCCCAGTCTTTTCAATGACACTCTGTTTCTCTTGAGGGAACAGGAAATAATGACACTGAGTATTTCATAGGGCGCTGGAAGGAGAAGGAGTCTTCCTGATGTAGTTGTATAATTTCCTCATTTTTTTTTTTTTTTTTTTTTTTTTTTTTGCGGTAGGTATGCGGGCCTCTCCCGTTGCGGAGCACAGGCTCCGGACGCGCAGGCTCAGCGGCCATGGCTCATGGGCCCAGCCGCTCCGTGGCATGTGGGATCTTCGCGGACCGGGGCACGAACCTGTGTCCCCTGCATCGGCAGGCGGACTCTCAACCACTGCGCCACCAGGGAAGCCCTAATTTCCTCATTTTTAAAGATGAGGAAACTGAGGCCCAGGGCAGTAAAGGAAGTCACCCTTGATCTCACAGTGAGTTTGCATGTGTGAATCAGGCCAAAGCTCAGTTTCCCTTTTTGGTGCCCTATAATTACCAGCGAATAATCTCAAGAACACATGTTACAAATCCTGGAACCCAAGGCCTCAGCCCCTCCTTTTCCCTTTTTTGCTCGTTGCTCACTGTGCTTTGTTCAGTAATGGCCCTGATGTAGCCAGTTCACCAGGTGGCCCATGGACTCCTCAGAGAGCATTAGTCTTGGGCTCTTGCGTCAAGGGCCCTGATTCGTTTCTAGCCATGATTGCATCAGGGTGCATGTGTGTCTCTGTGTGAGAGATGTGAGTATTTCTCCAGTCACATGTGAGAGTTTTTCTCAGCTACCCACCCCCATCACACTCTATCAGCTATGGCTAAAGAATAAAGCCAAGAAGGAGGCAGCCACTTGGGATTTCATACAGACTAGAGGTCTGGTCCTCTTAAAGATTATAAATGCTGCCATAGGAAACATTAAGAATTAAAATCATGATTTTATTGGGCGTTTCCTTTGTGATCCTTACTAGCATTTTGAGTCAGTGAAAAAAGTGAGGCTGGTGTTTTGATTGGCTTCTTGCAAAAGTGGTTGGGCAGGTACTCAGGCTTTTTGGGGAAGTGTATGGACGTCTTCAGATAAAAGGTTTTATATGAGGGAAAGGTTATTGCTATTATTTTGAACTTTCAGAGTGGTTTCGTTTTTGCATATTTATGATGTTAATATAACTTTAATAGAAGGCTTAATGTGCAAGTTGCTAAGCACATTGCCCAATGGAAAAAAAAATAATGATACAACTACTGCAATGATAAGGCAGTTTTCACCTACACTTAATTATCTCTCTTTCTGAAGTAGAAAGACTTGATGAAATCTTAAAAGTATGCTGGAAAAGTTTCTAGAATGAAATAGTTTAATTTTAAGATTTATGTTTTAGGTAAAGACTAAATAGTATTCTCTCCATTTGAAAAAACAAAAAAAGGTGAAAGTTAAAAGTTTCATAATTATGTGATATCTGTTACTATCAGAGAAATTGGATGTTGAAATGGACAAGCAAGACTGAAAACTGAAGTGGATATATTCTTAAAAACTGTGTGAAAGGGCCTCCCTGGTGGCGCAAGTGGTTGAGAGTCCGCCTGCCGATGCAGGGGATACGGGTTCGTGCCCCGGTCTGGGAGGATCCCATATGCCGCGGAGCGGCTGGGCCCGTGGGCCATGGCCGCTGAGCCTGCGCGTCCGGAGCCTGTGCTCCGCAACGGGGGAGGCCACAACGGTGAGAGGCCCGCATACCGCAAAAAAAAAAAAAAAAAAAAAAAAAAAACTGTGTGAAAGAGGCAGGGGGTGTGGGGTTCTTTAATGAAATAAATCTGATGTTGACCTAAACCTATTTTAGCACTAGGCTTTGGTGTAGACTATGCATAACTTGAGTAGGAAAGTTTGGGCACAATTCTTTCTTAAATAGTTGAAACTGTGGCTTTGGGCTTGTAGATCATGTTTTATTAATTTTCAAGAAACTGGATGCTGTCCACTGTGTCTGTGGATGGAACTTTTATTGCAGAAACTGTTTACTGTTATGTAAGTCTGTTTCATACAACCACGTGAGTTGGCTCTGCTACATATTTACAATCTCTAGCTTTTGCTGGGTCCTCACTGCAGCCATAATCCTATGCCTCCTTTCCCCAAGAAAATATTTAAATTTTTCACTGTTCTCATTCTGAACAACCCAGCTCATGACATTACCTCCTAATTCACAGAAAACGTACATCCGACCCAGCAAGAACTCTCTCAACTTCTTTCTTCTCTCATGTAGAAACAGTGACATCCACACCCCTCCTTCCCTTCCAAGTCCCCCTTTGTTCAGACCTAGCCCCTCTACATGAGTTCTGGGTTGGTCACTTCCACCCCCCATCTTTTCAGGGAGCTCAGTTAATCACTCTTCCCTCTACTAGGTGCTTTCAATCACTCTTTTTCTATTGGTTTCTTGTTCTCAGCACATAAATATGCTCAATTTTTCCCCATCTTAAAAAATATATATACGACTTTCCCTTAACCCAAGGTGTCCTAGCTATCGTAAGTCTCCTTTCCATATACAGTCATAAGAGTAGCTTATACTTATTCCTTCTACTTCCTCACGTTTCACTTATTACTCAGCTAGGCTCAGCCTTACTTCCATCCCCACCGCTCCCCTTGAAATGCTCTCACCAAGATCATTTAGCATCTCCTAAACTCCAAATCCAGTAGACCTTTTGTTAGGCCTCTGCTTATTCGGCTTTCTGTGGTAGCTGCTTAGGGTAAAATCTTCCATGTGATCTTTGACTCACTCTCTCACATCCCACATCTGATCTAACAGCTCTACTTTCAAAATCTATCTAGAATTCAACACTTCTCACTATCCCATTGCCACCTGGTCCAAGTTAGGATCACTTTTTGCCTGCATTATTGCAATGGTTTCTTAACTGGTCTCCTAGCTCCTGCCCTCACCCTTCTACACCCTGTTATCATCCTGCAGCCAAAGAGTTTAAATGCTTAAACTAGGCTACGCTGTTTCTCTCCTCCTCACTCTCCGATGACTGCCATCTCGCTCTGGGTAACGAAGTTCTCAGTAGAGGCCGCAAGGCCCCACAGGGTTCTCCCCCTATTCCTGTCTGTTTCCATCTCCTACCACTGCTCTTGCCTCCCAGAGCTAGGCCTAGCATGAAGCTCTCAGAAAGCGCCTGGGGTGCAAAACTGAACAAGGACCCCACTCTCAGGGTCTTGAAACACTATTGACAATTCTTAAAATCCCTCTTCTTAAAACTCTTCTTTCCTTGCCTATGTTGCCCAGTTTTCCTTCGATTTCTTCAACTTTCTACTTAATTCCACCCCACTCCCATCGAAGCAGCATGGTATACTCATGGGATGGTCAGGTTTTCGCTGTGCAAATATGGAGTTAGACTGCTTGAGTTCAGTTTCTAGAGCCATGTGACAATAGACAGTTATACTTTCTAAGCCTCAGTTTCCTCATTTGGAAAATTTAAATAATAATGTCTACCCTGCCGTGTTGTTGTCTGATTAAGTAAGTCATGTAGACATTTAGCATGATGCCTGGCATAAAGCAAGTGCTCAATAAATATTCATTATTATAATAATAACAACTGATATTATTACTTCTGTTTGCATCCCCTTAACCTCCCTGTCCTCTCTGGTAAACCAATTGAGTTTTTCCAGAACTGCTGCAAAATAATTCCTGATACAAATCAAGTGATTTTGTTTCTAAAGGCAAAGAAGAGAATGACATAGTTCACATTTCCTTTCTTGCAGGAAAAATGTTACGGGTCATACTTTTGCTAAGAAGCTTGAAGAACAACGTTAATTAAAACATTATTCCTAGAAAGAAAGAGGAACAGAACATTAGCAAAATTCCCTTATCAAATCACATGTTGAAGTTATACAATACCAATGACATACAAGATGGAAGAGAAATTATAATCACATGTGTGGGGACCAGCAGAGATTTTTTACCTGATATACCAGTGGGCTGAATCTTGGCATATGAATGGTATATACATAAATAGGTGAAGTGTTTGATGACTTTAAGTTACATTTTTCTAAAACTCCAGGCTACTGGGGGAGAATTTGTTTAGCTAACAATGATTTTTGTAAGTCTTCCTATGAGATGCAGCATTAAGATTTATACTGATGGAGCACTAGCTATGGGCTCAGCAAGGAATTAGGTGTGTTCCTTTTGCCTGGGATAGTCTGTCTGCAGATTCTCTCTCTTTATTATTATTTTTTTTTATGGTACACGGGCCTCTCACTGCTGTGGCCTCTCCCGCTGCAGAGCACAGGCTCCGGACGTGCAGGCTCAGTGGCCATAGCTCACGGGCCCAGCCGCTCCGCGGCATGTGGGATCTTCCCGGACCGGGGCACGAACCCATGTCCCCTGCATCGGCAGGCGGACTCTCAACCACTGCGCCACCAGGGAAGCCCCAGATTCTCTCTTGACTGTCTCCTTCTTGCCACTTAGGTGCCAGCACCTTAATCTCCAAGAGTCAGAACCCCTCACAGTCCTTCTCCATCTCATTATCCTGTTGTATTTTTGACTGACAGCCGGCAGTCAGAGAAGGGAGTGTGGTCATCTTTCTGCTTCCTTTCTACTCTTACTTCGCCATAGTTCTAAACTTGCTTTCTGACTCCTCAAGTGTTGAAGTTCAAGGCAGGACTTAGTAAATGTTCAATGTTTTCTCTTTCTCTTCTGGACACTTCCCTGGATTCTTTGGAGATACTGCTTGTGGTCTTATAACCTGGAGTTCCCTTAACATAAGTGAATGTATTTCTATTGTGGCAGTGTATGGGAACCCTCAACCTGGCCTCATTGCCTAGCTATAACAATGAAAAAATCCCAAGCCAGTCTCCTTTTCCTGCTCTCTCAACACATTTTCAGACAAGCTTTGGAAGCCTGCCTTGCTGCCCTCAGATAGCCTCATTATATAAGTAATGAACCTTTTCGTACCCCTTTGGTGTGGTGTCATTAGTCTTGACATTGGAACCAAATTTTGGGTGAGGGAGTCCATCTTGCAAGCGACCACAAAAACTGGTGCAGCAAGCTGGGTGACCACATTATTTATTTTGCTTGATATTAGTATAGCCATTCTAGCTCTCTTATGGTTTCTGTTTGCATAATACATCTTTTTCCATCCTTTTACTTTCAATTTATTTGTATCTTTCAATATAAATTATGTCTCCTATAAGTAGCAGAAAGTTGGATCTTGTTTTTGTTCTTTAAATCCAATCTGATAATCTCTTCCTTTTGATTAGATTGTTTAGTTCATTCACATTTAACGTTATCATTGATATAGTTGGACTTAATCTGACATTCTGATTTTTTGGTTCTCTGTGTCTCATGTCTTTTTTCTTGTTGTTTTTCTTCTATGTCTCCTTTACTACTTTCTTTTTTTTAAAAATGGACTTTAGTTTTTAGAATACTTACAGATTTATAGAAAAATTTAGAAGATAGAAGAGTTCCTACATATGCCACCCCTAATTTTCCCTATTATTAACTTCTTACATTAGTATGGTACATTTGCCACAATTAAAGAATCAGTATTGATATACTAATTAAATTCCATAGTTCATTCAGACTGTCTTAGTTTTTTAAAATTGTGATAACATATATATATATAACTTAAAAGTTACCATTTTAGCCATTTAAAAATGTACAGTTCAGTGGCATTTAGTACTTTCACATTATTGTGCACCCATCACCACCATCCATCTTTTCATCTTCCCACACTGAATCTCTGTACTTATTAAACACTAACTCCCCAGCCTCCACTCTGCTCAGCCTCTGACAACCACCATTCTGTTTTCTATTGCTATGAATTTGACTAACTAGCTACCTCATGTAAGGGGAATCATACAATATTTGTCCTTTTGTGTCTGGCTTATTTCACTTAGCATCATGTCTTCAAAGTTCATCAATGCCAAAATTTCCTTCCTTTATAAGACTGAATAATATTTCATTGTATATACATACCGCAGTGTATTTATTCATCTATTGATGACCAGTTGGATTGTTTCTACATTTTAGCTATTGGGAGTAATGCTGCTATAAACATGGGTACACAAATATCTGTTTGAGTCTCTGCTTTTGATTCTTTTGGGTACATATCTCAGATTTCCTTAGTTTTCACTTAATTTTTTTTCCTTCTATGATCCCATCCATGATACAACATTATATTTGGTTTTTGTATCTCCTTAGGTTCCTCTTGGCAGTGACAGCTCTCAGATTTTCCTTATTTTTGATGATCTTGATAGCTTTGAAGAACACTGGTCAAGTATATTGTAGGATGCTCCTCTACTGGAATTTGTCTAGTGTGTTTCTCATGATTAAACTGGCATTATAGGGTATGGAGAGGAGAACCATAGAGGTCAAGTGCCATATTCATTATATCATACCAAGGATACATACTATCAGCATGACTTATCATTGTTGATAATTGACCTTGACCAGTTGGCTGAGATAATGTTTCTCAGGTTTCTCCACCACCTCTATTACTCTCACCCACCCCTATTGTCCATACTGACTCTTTGGAAGGAAGTTACTGTGAGCAGTCTACACTTAAGGAGTGCGGAGTTATGGTTCCCTCATTAAGGATGGAATATCTACATAAATTATTTGAAATTCTCCTGCCAGGAGATTTTTCTCTTCTCCCCATTTATTTATTTATTCAATCATTTTCTATGTCAGTGTGGACACATGGATATTTATTTTATACTGTGGGCTATAATCCAATGTTATTTTATTTATTTATTTTGCTCAAATTGTTCCAACCTTGGCCGTTGGGAGGTCTTTCAGTTGGCTCCTATATCCCTTTGGCATATCTCTATTAACATATGGTTTTAACTAATTTATTTTTTAGCATTTCCTTATTTTCTGTCATTGCAAGATGCTCTGGGTTCATCTTGTATATTTCTTGCACCTGTCCTAGAATCAGTCATTTCTCTAAGAAAATCCTGTTTCTCTAATAAAGAGAATGGTATTAGAAACCAAAATCTGGATGCTAGGTGTGCCCGTTACTACTGTTTTGCATGTCTCACAATTTTTTTGAAAGTGGACAGTTTGGTAGTATAACAACTCTAGATACTGATACCCTCCCTTACTCCCCAGGAGTGGTGGTGGTTGTTGTTGGCTTTGTCAGTTGTTTATTTATTTAGTGACTTGGCTGAACTAATCCTGTGACATCTATTTCCCCCCTAGTGTGCAGCCCAGTTACCAATGCTTACATTTTTCCCCCTTGATTTTGTCTTTTAGCCTGGCTACCTAAGGATCATCCCTGGGTCTGTATTGGCATAAGCTACTTATTGGTCAAAGGTTGTACTTAGCCCCCTTAGCCAGTTAGATTTTTGCGCGCTCTCTCTCTATTTTTTTATTGCAGTATAATTGCTTTACAATGGTGTGTTAGTTTCTGCTGTACACTGCAGTGAATCAGCTATATGTATACATATATCCCCTCCCTCTTGGACCTCCCTCCACCCCAAGCCCACCCATCTAGGTCATCACAGAGCACCGAGCTGAGCTCCCTGTGCTATCCAGCAGGTTCCCACTAGCTATCTATTTTATACATGGTAGTGTATTTATGTCAAACCTAATCTCCCAATTCCTCCCACCCTCCCCTTCCCCACTGTGTCCACACGTCTGTTCTCTACATCTGCATTTCTATTCCTGCCCTTCAAATACGTTCATCTGTACCATTTTGTGTGTATGGCCTCGAGGTTGCTATTACAGTTGAGGGAATTTGTGTTTATTGCCCCATGTTCAGCCAAGGGCTTGTAGCTTGGAGGTTCTTTCTCTGATTGTTCCCAAGAGGGCTCAGCCTTGGGCATGCCCATAATCTGCCAGTTTGTCAGGGGTGAGTGTAATTTTAGTTTTAAACCTAGGAGTCACTCTGGATCAGAATACCTATTGTTCATGGTTTGGTCAACGGTAGTGTTTAAGCCCCTTGTGCCAGCAAGGCTTCCATCCTGGGATGACTGATCCCGGGAGGGCTTTTCCTGGCTGCTCTTTTCCCAGTTCTCTCTATTAAACTTCTGGCTGCACTGCTGTTTTGCTTGTCTCCTGGAGCTATCATTCTCCTCTTAATTACTGTCTACCAAGATCTCCAGTGTTTTCAAAAACACCCTTACGCATGGAGTTCTCTACTCTCTGTTCCAAACAGTCAGCCCCCCTCAGGCAGAGCTTCAGAACTCTTCATCCTTTGGGTCTGCCTCATCCCCTGGGTAGAACCCCCATGCCACTGCACCAGAGCTATACTCCAGTTCTATAAGAGAGCACTGCTTGGGGGGCCAGTGCCAGCCCCTGGCCTTCTCAGCTTGCCCTACCCCAAAGGGAACCTCTATGATGGAGCTGGGCAAGGGTGATCAGGGCCCCTGAACTTTCAGTGGGCTACAACTGGTGCAGGACTTGGGAAGGGAGCCGCATCCCCTAGATCATTCCTTCTAGGAACAGAGCTTCTGTAACGCTAGGTTGGGGTGGGGTGGGGGAATGAGAAATATTACTGGTAACATGCCACTCTTGGGGTGAAATCATAGCCTAGATTGTGCACTTCAGGAAGGGGAGGCCCCTATCTTCCTAGCTGCATATGCCCAGGGTATGGGATTTAAAGGAGCAGGTCATGGCTGACATGCCTTGGATGCTTGTTGTTCTTATGAAATTTAGTAGATTATCTTGAATGAATATTTCTCCTTTTGCTCTATGCCCTTAAGATAATTTCCAGGGACTTTTAAAAAAATTTATTTTTACCTCTTTATTGGAGTATAATTGCTTTACAATGGTGTGATAGTTTCTGCTTTATAACAAAGTGAATCAGATATACATATACATATGTTCCCATCTCTTTTCCCTCTTGCGTCTCCCTCCCTCCCTCCCTCCCTATCCCACCCCTCTAGGTGGTCACAAAGCACCGAGCTTATCTCCCTGTGCTATGCGGCTGCTTCCCACTAGCTATCTATTTTAGGTTTCGTAGTGTATAAATGTCCATGCCACTCTCTCGCTTTGTCACAGCTTCCCCTTCCCCTTCCGCATATCCTCAAGTCCATTCTCTAGTAGGTCTGTGTCTTTATCCCTGTCTTACCCCTAGGTTCTTCATGACATTTTCTTTTCCTTCTTAAATTCCATATATATGTGTTAGCATATGGTATTTGCCTTCTCTTTCTGACTTACTTCACCCTGTATGACAGACTCCTGGTCCATCCACCTCATTACAAATAGCTCAACTTTGTTTCTTTTTATGACTGAGTAATATTTCATTGTATATATGTGCCACATCTTCTTTATCCATTCATCCGATGATGGACACTTAGGTTGTTTCCATCTCCTGGCTATTGTAAATAGAGCTGCA
Source organism: Mesoplodon densirostris (assembly GCF_025265405.1). Taxonomy (NCBI): domain Eukaryota; kingdom Metazoa; phylum Chordata; class Mammalia; order Artiodactyla; family Ziphiidae; genus Mesoplodon; species Mesoplodon densirostris. Next base: position 29,763,784 of record NC_082668.1, read on the forward strand.
ATGAACATTTTGGTACATGACTCTTTTTTTTTTTTTTTTTTTCCAGTACCCGGGCCTCTCACTGCTGTGGCCTCTCCCGTTGCGGAGCACAGGCTCCGGACGCATAGCCTCAGCGGCCATGGCTCACGGGCCCAGCCGCTCCGCGGCATGTGGGATCTTCCCGGACCGGGGCACGAACCCGTGTCCCCTGCATCGGCAGGCGGACTCCCAACTACGGCGCCACCAGGGAAGCCCTACATGACTCTTTTTGAATTATGGTTTTTTCAGGGTATATGCCCATTGGTGGGATTGCTGCGTCATATGGTAGTTCTATTTGTACTTTTTTAAGGAACCTCCATACTGTTCTCCACAGTGGCTGTACCAATTCACATTCCCACCAGCAGTGCAAGAGTGTTCCCTTTTCTCCACACCCTCTCCAGCATTTATTTCTAGATTTTTGATGATGGCCATTCTGACTGGTGTGAGATGATATCTCATTGTAGTTTTGATTTGCATTTCTCTAATGATTAATGATGCTGAGCATTCTTTCATGTGTTTGCTGGCAGTCTGTATATCTTCTTTGGAGAAATGTCTATTTAGGTCTTCTGCCCATTTTTGGACTGGGTTGTTTGTTTTTTTGTTATTGAACTGCATGAGCTGCTTGTAAATTTTGGAGATTAATTCTTTGTCAGCTGCTTCATTTGCAAATATTTTCTCCCATTCTGAGGGTTGTCTTTTGGTCTTGTTTATGGTTTCCTTTGCTGTGCAAAATCTTTGAAGTTTCATTAGGTCCCATTTGTTTATCTTTGTTTTTATTTCCATTTCTCTAGGAAGTGGGTCCAAAAGGATCTTGCTGTGATTTATGTCATAGAGTGTTCTGCCTATGTTTTCCTCTAAGAGTTTGATAGTGTCTGGCCTTACATTTAGGTCTTTAATCCATTTTGAGCTTATTTTTGTGTATGGTATTACGGAGTCATCTAATCTCATACTTTTACATGTCCCTGTCCAGTTTTCCCAGCACCACTTATTGAAGAGGCTGTCCTTTCTCCACTGTACATTCCTGCCTCCTTTATCAAAGATAAGGTGACCATATGTCCGTGGGTTTAACTCTGGGCTTTCTATCCTGTTCCATTGATCTATCTTTCTGTTTTTGTGCCAGTACCATACTGTCTTGATTACTGTAGCTTTGTAGTATAGTCTGAAGTCAGGGAGCCTGATTCCTCCAGCTCCATTTTTCATTCTCAAGATTGCTTTGGCTATTTGGGGGCTTTTGTGTTTCCATACAAATTGTGAAATTTTTTGTTCTAGTTCTGTGAAAAATGCCAGTGGTAGTTTGATAGGGGTTGCACTGAATCTGTAGATTGCTTTGGGTAGTAGAGTCATTTTCACAATGTTGGTTCTTCCAATCCAAGAGCATGGTATATCTCTCCATCTATTTGTATCATCTTTAATTTCTTTCATCAGTGTCATAATTTTCTGCATACAGGTCTTTTGTCTCCTTAGGTAGGTTTATTCCTAGATATTTTATTCTTTTTGTTGCAATGGTAAATGGGAGTGTTTTCTTGATTTCACTTTCAGATTTTTCATCATTAGTGTACAGGACTGCCAGAGATTTCTGTGCATTAATTTTGTATCCTGCTACTTTACCAAATTCATTGATTAGCTCTAGTGGTTTTCTGGTAGCATCTTTAGGATTCTCTATGTATAGTATCATGTCATCTGCAAACAGTGACAGCTTTACTTCTTCTTTTCCAATTTGGAATGCTTTTATTTCCTTTTCTTCTCTGATTGCTGTGGCTAAATCTTCCAAAACTAAGTTGAATAAGAGTGGTGAGAGTGGGCAGCCTTGTCTTGTTCCTGATCTTAGTGGAAATGGTTTCGGTTTTTCACCATTGAGAATGATGTTGGCTGTGGGTTTGTCATATATGGCCTTTATTATGTTGAGGAAAGTTCCCTCTATGCCTACTTTCTGGAGGGTTTTTATCATAAATGGGTGTTGAATTTTGTCGAAAGCTTTCTCTGCATCTATTGAGATGATCATATGGTTTTTCTTCTTCAATTTGTTAATATGGTGTATCATGTTGATTGATTTGCTTATATTGAAGAATCCTTGCATTCCTGGAATAAACCCCACTTGATCATGGTGTATGATCCTTTTAATGTGCTGTTGGATTCTGTTTGCTAGTATTTTGTTGAGGATTTTTGCATCTATGTTCATCAGTGATATTGGCCTGTAGTTTTCTTTCTTTGTGACATCCTTGCCTGGTTTTGGTATCAAGGTGATGGTGGCCTCGTAGAATGAGTTTGGGAGTGTTCCTCCCTCTGCTATATTTTGGAAGAGTTTGAGAAGGATAGGTATTAACTCTTCTCTAAATGTTTGATAGAATTCACCTGTGAAGACATCTGGTCCTGGGCTTTTGTTTGTTGGAAGATTTTTAATCACAGTTTCAATTTCAGTGCTTGTGATTGGTCTGTTCATATTTTCTATTTCTTCCTCATTCAGTCTTGGCAGGTTGTGCATTTCTAAGAATTTGTCCATTTCTTCCAGGTTGTCCATTTTATTGGCATAGAGTTGCTTGTAGTAATCTCTCATGATCTTTTGTATTTCTGCAGTGTCAGTTGTTACTTCTCCTTTTTCATTTCTAATTCTATTGATTTGAGTCTTCTCCCTTTTTTTCTTGATGAGTCTGGCTAATGGTTTATCAATTTTGTTTATCTTCTCAAAGAACCAGCTTTTAGTTTTATTGATCTTAGCTATCGTTTCCTTCATTTCTTTTTCATTTGTGATCTGATCTTTATGATTTCTTTCCTTCTGCTAACTTTGGGGGTTTTTGTTCTTCTTTCTCTAATTGCTTTAGGTGCAGGGTTAGGTTGTTTCCTCGAGATGTCTCCTGTTTCTTAAGGTGGGACTGTATTGCTATAAGCTTCCCCCTTAGAACTGCTTTTGCTGCGTCCCATAGGTTTTGGGTCGTTGTGTCTCCATTGTCATTTGTTTCTAGGTATTTTTTTATTTCCTCTTTGATTTCTTCAGTGATCACTTCGTTATTGAGTAGTGTATTGTTTAGCCTCCATGTGTTTGTATTTTTTACAGATCTTTTCCTGTAATTGATATCTAATCTCATAGCGTTGTGGTCGGAAAAGATACTTGATACAATTTCAATTTTCTTAAATTTACCAAGGCTTGATTTGTGACCCAAGATATGATCTATCCTGGAGAATGTTCCATGAGCACTTGAGAAAAATGTGTATTCTGTTGTTTTTGGATGGAATGTCCTATAAATATCAATTAAGTCCATCTTGTTTAATGTATCATTTAAAGCTTGTGGTTCCTTATTTATTTTCATTTTGGATGATCTGTCCATTGGTGAAAGTGGGGTGTTAAAGTCCCCTATTATGAGTGTGTTACTGTCGATTTCCCCTTTTATGGCTGTTAGTATTTGCCTTATGTATTGAGGTGCTCCTATGTTGGGTGCATAAATATTTACAATTGTTATATCTTCTTCTTGGATCGATCCCTTGATCATTATGTAGTGTCCTTCTTTGTCTCTTCTAATAGTCTTTATTATTTTTTTTTTCTTTTTTTTTTTTTTGCGGTATGCGGGCCTCTCACTGTTGTGGCCTCCCCCGTTGTGGAGCACAGGCTCCGGACGCGCAGGTTCCGGACGCGCAGGCTCAGCGGCCATGGCTCACGGGCCCAGCCGCTCCGCGGCATATGGGATCCTCCCAGACCGGGGCACGAACCCGTATCCCCTGCATCGGCAGGCAGACTCTCAACCACTTGCGCCACCAGGGAGGCCCTAATAGTCTTTATTTTAAAGTCTATTTTGTCTGATATAAGAATTGCTACTCCAGCTTTCTTTTGATTTCCATTTGCATGGAATATCTTTTTCCATCCCCTTACTTTCAATCTGTATGTGTCTCTAGGTCTGAAGTGGGTCTCTTGTAGACAGCATATATATGGGTCTTGTTTTTGTATCCATTCAGCCAATCTGTGTCTTTTGGTGGGAGCATTTAGTCCATTTACATTTAAGGTAATTATTGATATGTATGTTCCTATTCCCATTTCCTTAATTGTTTTGGGTTCATTATTGTAGGTCTTTTCCTTCTGTTGTGTTTCTTGCCTAGAGAAGTTCCTTTAGCATTTGTTGTAAAGCTGGTTTGGTGGTGCTGAAGTCTCTCAGCTTTTGCTTGTCTGTAAAGGTTTTAATTTCTCCATCAAATGTGAATGAGATCCTTGCTGGGTAGAGTAATCTTGGTTGCAGGTTTTTCTCCTTCATCACTTTAATTATGTCCTGCCACTCCCTTCTGGCTTGTAGAGGTTCTGCTGAGAGATCAGCTGTTAACCTGATGGGGATTCCCTTGTGTGTTATTTGTTGTTTTTCCCTTGCTGCTTTTAATATGATTTCTTTGTGTTTAATTTTTGACAGTTTGATTAATATGTGTCTTGGCGTATTTCTCCTTGGATTTATTCTGTATGGGACTCTCTGTGCCTCCTGGACTTGATTAACTATTTCCTTTCCCATATTAGGGAAGTTTTCAACTATAATCTCTTCAAATATTTTCTCAGTCCCTTTCTTTTTCTCTTCTTCTTCTGGAACCCCTAGAATTCGAATGTTGGTGCGTTTAATGTTGTCCCAGAGGTCTCTGAGACTGTCCTCTGTTCTTTTCATTCTTTTTTCTTTATTTTGCTCTGCAGCAGTTATTTCCACTCTTTTATCTTCCACCTCACTTATCCGTTCTTCTGCCTCAGTTATTCTGCTATTGACCCCATCTAGAGTATTTTTCATTTCATTTACTGTGTTTTTAATCGATGCTTGATTCATCTTTAGTTCTTCTAGGTCCTTGTTAACTGTTTCTTGCATTTTGTCTATTCTATTTCCAAGATTTTGGATCTTGTAAATAGAATCTTAGATCATCTTTACTATCATTATTCTGAATTCTTATTCAGGTAGACTGCCTATTTCCTCTTCATTTGTTAGGTCTGGTGGGTTTTTATCTTGCTCCTTCTCCTGCTGTGTGTTTTTCTGTCTTCTCCTTTTGCTTATGTTACTGTGTTTGGGGTCTCCTTTTTGCAGGCTGCAGGTTCGTAGTTCCCGTTGTTTTTGGTGTCTGTCCCCAGTGGCTAAGGTTGGTTCAGTGGGTTGTGTAGGCTTCCTGGTGGAGGGGACTAGTGCCTGTGTTCTGGTGGATGAGGCTGGATCTTGTCTTTCTGGTGGACAGGTCCACGTCTGGTGGTGTATTTTGGGGTGTCTGTGGATTGTTTATGATTTTAGGCAGCCTCTCTGCTAATGGGTGGCATTGTGTTCCTGTCTTGCTAGTTGTTTGGCATAGGGTGACCAGCACTGTAGCTTGCTGGTCGTTGAGTGAAGCTGGGTGCTGGTGTTGAGATGGAGATCTCTGGGAGTTTTTCGCCGTTTGATATTATGTGGAGCTGGGAGGTCTCTTGTGGACCAGTGTCCTGAAGTTGGCTCTCCCACCTCAGAGGCACAGCACTGAGTCCTGGCTGCAGCACCAAGAGCCTTTCATCCATGTGGCTCAGAATAAAAGGGAGAAAAAGTAGGAAGGAAGGAAGGAAGAAAAGAAAGAAAGAGGAAAGAGGATAAAATAAAGTAAGGTAAAATAAAATAAAGTTATTAAAATAAAAAATAATTATTAAGAAAAAAAATTTTTTTTAAGAAAATAAAAAACAGAACAAAAAAAACCCCAGAAAATGGACAGATAGAACCCTAGGACAAATGGTGACAGCAAAGCTATACAGACAAAATTTCACACAGAAACATACACATACACACTCACAAAAAGAGGAAAAGGGGAAAAAATAGTAAATCTCGCTCTCAAAGTCCACCTCCTGAATTTGGGATGATTCGTTGTCTATTCAGGTATTCCGCAGATGCAGGGTACATCAAGTTGATTGTGGAGCTTTAATCCGCTGCTTCTGAGGCTTCTGGGAGAGATTTCCCTTTCTCTTCTTTGTTCTCACAGCTCCCGGTCTCAGCTTTGGATTTGGCCCCGCCTCTGCGTGTAGGTTGCCTGAGGGCGTGTGTTCTCCGCTCAGACAGGACGGGGTTAAAAGAGCAGCTGCTTCGGGGGTTCCGGCTCACTCAGGCGGGGGGGAGGTAGGGGTACGGATGCGGGGCGAGCCTGCAGCGGCAGAGGCCGGCGTGACGTTGCACTAACCCGAGGCGCGCCGTGCGTTCTTCCGGGGAAGTTGTCCCTGGATCTGGGACCCTGGCAGTGGTGGGCTGCACAGGCTCCCCGGAAGGGGGACGTGGACAGTGACCTGCACTCGCACACAGGCCTCTTGGCGGCGGCAGCAGCAGCTTTAGCGTCTCATGCCCGTCTCTGGAACTCCTTTAAGCAGCGCTCTTAATCCCCTCTCCTCGCGCACCAGGAAACAAAGAGGGAAGAGAAAGTCTCTTGCCTCTTCAGCAGCTCCAGACTTTTTCCCGGACTCCCTCCCGGCTAGCCGTGGCGCACTAACCCCTTCAGGCTGTGTTCACGCCGCCAACCCCAGTCCTCTCCCTGCGCTCCGACCGAAGCCCGAGCTTCAGCTCCCAGCCCCCGCCCGCCCCGGTGGGTGAGCAGACAAGCCTCTCGGGCAGGTGAGTGCCGGTCGGCACCGATCCTCTGTGCGGGAATCTCTCCGCTTTGCCCTCCGCACCCCTGTTGCTGTGCTCTCCTCCGTGGCTTCGAAGCTTCCCCCTCCGCCACCCGCAGTCTCCGCCCACGAAGGGGCTTCCTAGTGTGTGGAAACTTTTCCTCCTTCACGGCTCCCTCCCACTGGTGCAGGTCCCATCCCTATCCTTTTGTCTCTGTTTTTTCTTTTGCTCTACCCAGGCACGTGGGGAGTTTCTTGCCTTTTGGGAGGTCTGAGGTCTTCTGCCAGCGTTCAGTAGGTGTTCTGTAGGAGTTGTTCCACGTGTAGATGTATTTCTGGTGTATCTGTGGGGAGGAAGGTGATCTCCGCGTCTTACTCTTCCGCCATCTTCCTTATCCCCCCTCAGGACTTTTAAGTGATTTTACTTTAATTTTTGTAATTTTCTCCAGTTAAATTGTTGTTATGCTAAGGAGAGTCCACTGGAAGTCCCATCCACCCAACTTTAATATTCTTTTACACCAACAATTATGTTCCCTACCATGAATACGAGGGACAGTCTTCCACCATGTTGATGCTGCTGCGGCCACGGATTGCTTGGTGGAGAGGTGGGATTTGAGAATCAATGAGAATGTGACAACTATAGGAGGGCTAAGGAAAGAACTGGCCCCACCATCAGTGGGGAAGGAAACAGGTTTTATTTTTTATCAGCGGCTTCTGATTGTAGTTCAGGTTGATGATCATCATCCCGGTCTTCTTACTACATTCATTCCAGCCTTCTGGGGGTCCTGATATAGCCATCTGATGCTTCCTCAGGCATCTGAACTAATATCAGCATCAAGTAGCATCTCTTCACTGTGAGGAGAGAAAATGCACATTAATTGCAGCGGGAGGAATTTGGGCTAAATGTGAGGAGATAGTCCCTGATCAAAAGCATTAGCCTGAGAGGTCTTTTTCAAGTGTAAATCAGATCATGCCACTCTCCTGCTTCAAGCCCTCCAATGGCTGCTCAATGAAATTAGAATAAAGTCCAATCTCTTAACCCAAACCTACATTTCATTTCACTCTCTGTCATTCACCACACTTCAGTAACTCGGGCTTTCTTTCTGTCCTTCAAGTCCACCAGGCTTGCTCCTGCCCTAGGACCATTGCGTTCGCTGGTTCCTCTGCCTGGAATTCCCTTGCTCAGATCTCCACATGGGTAACTGTGATCAACCATCTTAATGCCAAGTTCACCTTCTCAGGAGGACTTTCTGGCCCACGATATCTAAGGTAGGTTCCCCTCACTTGCGGTCTTCACTGTTCTTTCTTCATTATTAACCTGCTGCCACTCTCCCACTAGAGTGTAACTTCCAGGCGGCAAGAATCTTGAATCTTTTTTTTTTTGCGGTACGCGGGCCTCTCACTGCCATGGCTCACAGGCCCAGCTGCTCCGCGGCATGTGGGATCTTCCCAGACCAGGGCATGAACCCGTGTCCCCTGCATCGGCAGGCGGACTCTCAACCACTGTGCCACCAGGGAAGCCCCTTGATGAATCTTGATTATGCTGTCTACTCTCTTCTAAGTACTAGAAGTGCTTGCCATCCAGTGGGGATTTAATAAATCCAAAGAATAAATGGAAGAATGAAAACATGGATGGAATGAATATCCATAGTTTTCTTTTTAGGTTTTAAAGAAATGAATAAAATACTCTCTTGATGAGGTGTCTCAGAAGAGGGGCCTAGATGAGATTCAATGGTGAGGGCTTGTAATGTGGGGATTCACTTTACTAGTAGAAGAGTGCTTTATAGGAAGTGGCAGACTGAAGTGTTTTCCAGGGAAATAAGTCCTCCAAACAGGAACAGTTCAACATATATTCAATTATTCAGTTGTTCAGAACCTGGTTTTTAGTTCCACTTTGGCCCCTGACTGAAATAATTTCATGTGCACTTGTGCCCTGTTTTGTTATAACACCCAAGGGCAGGCACAGTAAGAGTGATAGCACCACTGTGGACCTCATATACTTGTGATTGCAGTAACTTTGAATATTATGACTCATGGAAGACACAGAAACCCCAAATAATGCTGCCTTTGCCAATTTAAACAAAGCCTGGCTCCTTTCTATTTCATCAATCAAATGAATGTCCCTTTCCTTACCCCAGTGATTAAACCAACTATTTTGTTCCAAGGTGTATTTTCTTTATCAATTACTGTGCTGAGAAATTCTTTCATCTTGGATTTAGAAACTAATCTTCTTATGAGAAATGCAGAAAAATGACCCTGGTTTTAACAAGTCTAGGACTTTGAAATCTGCATTACGGAAGGGTATGAAACATGATATTTGATCAGGGGAGGTAAGGGAGAATTGTATAGGCTCTGACTAATAAATAATGAACCAGATACATCTATACATGAACTATTGTGTACCTGATCTGTTTGCTCTTTAAACTCTTAGCAAAGATTACACATAAAGAATAATTATTACATATTTCCTTTGAAATGGTGACCAAGAGTACTGAGAAATTACACAGTGCACTGAACAGGGCGTAGTGGCCAGATTTTAAGTGGCCTCCCCCCACAAATCCCCAATTCCTGAAGTAGACATGTGAATTCTCAAGTGCCCAAATTGTTAGTAACTTCAGAAGTTCACACAAGAAAACCAATATTTCAAAAATTCTTTTGTCATGATAATTTTCAAACATATAAAATTATTGAAAGAATAGTCCAATTATTTACCCATATACCAACCACCTAGATTCCACAATTGTTAATATTTTACTAATCATTTGGATGTAATACTTTATATTTGAATACTTCAGTATTCATCTCCTAAAAAGAAGAACACCCTTCGGTATAATCACATTTAGGACCATTAGCAGTAATTCTCTAATATCATCTAATAGTTAAATTCAAATTTCCCCAATAGTCCCTGAAATATCTTTTATGTATGTGTTTTTCAAATGAGGATTCATTCAAAGTCATGCGTTGCATTTGGTGTTTCTGGTCTCTTTTAATCTGGAACTGATTCCACCTCTATTTTTTTTTTTTTTCCATGACATCACTTTTTGAGAGACTAGGCCAGTTATCTTGCACAGCTTCCCACATTTTGAATTTTTCTTATTGTTCTATTGTGGTGTTATTTAACTTTTTTCCCTCTATCTCCTATACTTCTTGTAAATTGGAAGTTAGGTCAAAGGTTTAGTTCAATTCAGGTTAAACATCTATGTCTTCAAAAGTGATCCATACTGCATCACAGCAGGAGGCATGTAAGGTTAGAATATTCTACTACTAATGATGCTAACTTTTAAAGTTCTTTAACTTCAGTGTTTCTATAAGAAAACAGTTTATATTTTGGACAGTAGAGAGCCCCTTTGTGCTAAAATTAAGGTGATTTTCAGCTTACAAAACAGATACAAGCAACAGTTTGCAGGGATAGTCTAAAATGATGACTCATTATCCATTATTCCATCAGTGATGGGGGAGATACAACTGGATGTCAAAGGGACTTGAGAAATAGCTGAAGTCAGGCTACCTCTCCCCAGGAAGATGAGTAAATTCCCCTGTGGCCTGGATCCTGGCAATAACTTCAGGGAAGTGGACTTGGGTGCCTGGGTGACACCAGGTAAAGGGCTTAGGAGGTTGGTGTTGCTCTTCCCCTAAATTTTAGGAAAATTTCCAGGGAAATAATTCAACAGCCCAAGTGGAATTTCTGGCCCTATTACTTGTACTGCTGTTATTTCAAGTGCAACGACTTTATCTATTTGATTTAAAAAACTGGTTCCTGCTTTAAAAAGCTTTGGGGCACCAGAACAGTAAAATTGTCCAATAAAATACTTAAATCAATTGACAGCACCACATTTAAAAACACAGTGTATCACAAAGCAACATAAATGCCATGACCAGTATGAGATTCCCTTTGGCTACACAAATTTTTAAAGACAGGCTTTACACTGGACTAAACATGTGTAAACCTGGGTCTGGTTGAACCAGTGAAGGCAGACGGCATGAGAGAAAAGCATGTCCTTCCTCTGATTTAGATGCACAAGGTGGGGAGCTAATAGCACACTCAAATTACTATCAAAGCGAAACTTTGTCTCTTGTTTACTGGGCACTGGGCTAAGCGACTCACATTCTGCGCATCATTTAATTGTCACAACAAATGTATAAAGTCACTTATTTAATGAATAAGATATGTGTGTGTGTGCGCATGTGCATGCATCCTACTATGTGCAAGGAATTTCATTTTACTGGGCTCTGGAACAAAATCCAAATCCAAAACACACAGGGCTCCTCAATTCAGGCTGACCTCAATTCGGGCTGACCCTAAATAGTAAGGGTCTTGGATTCGTAGATAAAACCTGATGAGGGGCCACATGTCAACAACTTATGTAACTGCTAATGCAGGCATTTCAGGTTAGGAAATCTTTCCGTTCTGACCATTACATGGACTCTGTGCTAACAGGCATTTTGGAGGTCTGTTAAAACTGATCACAGTGTAGGCAACATACTAGCATAAGAATGGGCTCAAGGAAGCTGATGTTGTAAGAAAGGAGTGATGGAGAGAGAATCAAGAGGCAAGAGGTTTACATGAAAAGTATCTCCCATATGGGTTGCTTATACTTGCTGTGTTTTCTTACAATAATAGAAACTAAACATAATAAGAAAAAAAGCCCACTTTAACAGAACACAGTTATGTTTCTATTTTGGACAGAAGGATTTTTATGAGGAGAAGAAGTGGCTTATTTCAGAGAGGGGTGTTTCAACAGTAACGGGGCAAACAGGAGAGACTTCTTTTCATTTGCACAGTTTGGTTGAAAGCTTATCAAACTTATACAAGTGCAGAGACTATGAGGTGAAAACACACTTGAATTTTCTTTTAAAAGACCGAGAAAACAACAGCATCTGTCATTGTTTGGGACTTTATAGTGTTCAAATCGCTTTCAGATACTATATCAGAAATACCTTACGTGTATCTTCTCATCCTCATTGGATTCTCTCATCCTCACTCACCCCATGGCCTGGACTCTCAGCTCCGTGTTCTAAACACTTGCCCCTCCTGAAACTGTGGGGCTGTAGGATTTCACCACTGTGGGCAACTTGCCACAGGCTTGGGGACTCTGGCTCTTCCAGACACTTTCAGACTTGGATAAAATATCACACTAAAGGACATAGGAGTAGGCTTCCTGGGTGATGTCAAAGGGTGGAAGGATGGGGCAATCTGGAAGTATTGGGCAGTAAATTCTTAGTGGGCAAATATTCGTCAGTGTTTCATCTTTCATTGATGGGTTGCTTCGAGGTATAGTTTCTCCATAAATATCTTGCATGGTCCTGTGAATACGCCTGTCAAATGACTGGTTGTGACCCTTTGTGGCTTCACATGAAGCACTGGTCAATGTGGTAACTCATCATCTTTTCATTCCTTCCCATTCTTCTTGTCTCGTTTCCTTTTGCTTTCACTCTGGATGCCCTGGGATTGTACCTTCCAAATAAAGCACCAGTACTTAACCCCTGCCTCAGGCTCTGTATTTTAGGAAACTGGGTCTCATACACATATTTGTTTCCAACTCCTTCCAACACTTTGAAGTAGACAAGAATGTTAGTGTTAGGCATACTTTAAAGATGAGAAAACCGAGGCTCGGAAAGTTTAAGTGATTAGTCTGAGATTACATTCATTTATTTGTTCATTAATTCACTCATTTATTTAACAGACATTTCTCAAGCACCTTCTGTGTGCTGATGGAGTGTGAAACAGACAAGATTTCTGCCTTCACAGAACTTAAATTGTAAGTTAGAGGAGACAGATGGCACGTAAGTACCATCAGTATCTGCTGAATGAATGAATTAATGAACAGATGCAAGAGTCTTATCTTTCCCAGGTTGACTACTTAGATTTAAAAGAAAACATATCAAATTTCAAATTATTTCCCCCAAAAAAACCTTTTTTGGGGTGCTATTGTTTTATTGTTGTCCTATACTTCTGCTTAATCTGCCCATCGAGTAATCCAGTATTTGTTGACTACCAAATGATTAGTAGGCTCCAGGTACTTATAGGACAATATAGGCAGAGGGGACAACAGGTGCAAAGGCAACAAAGTATAAACAAGCCTGGGTGACTTCAGAAACAGAAAAGAGGTTGGTGTGTCTCGGAAGTAAAGGGTGAGAGAGAGAGAGGTGTGGGATGAGGTCAGAGAGATGAGCAATAGCCAGATCATACAGAGTTCTGAATAAGGGTTATGATTTATTATAAGGACAGTAGGAAACCACGGGAGGGTTTTAAGTGATATGATTAACATGATTGCTAAGTGGTAATTCTCAGGCCTTCTGACTCCTGGACCTAAGGACTTCTTCTACATGAAGCAGGTGTCAGAGTTGGGACTAGAAGCTAAGCTCCGAGGCTCCCAATTTCTGATAGAGTGAAGCCAGCTTCATAATGGTAGCTCAGATATGAGGCCCTCCGATAATGCAGCAACATGATTCCAGTGGCACCCCTTCCCCTAAATAGATGAAAAGACAGACTCATGGAGTCACTTCCAGCCAAACAGGACTTTATCGTTCCATCTCTAGATTGGGAATGACATAACCTTTTATTCAATAGTGAGGTGGAGGGGCAGAGACCTACAGGTCCTCGGGAGCAGGGAGCTTGTGACCTTGGGCTGCTGAGAATCAGCTGTGGTTCAAATCAGTCTGAGTAATCCAGGCATCAGATCAGCAGTGCCTGTCCTATTCATTTAATAAGTGAAAATTATGATATTGCCTTGTCTGGTGTAAGAGAACTGGGGGGTTATGTTCAGTGACAAGAGAGGTGTCAGCATGGGTTTCACATTGTTTTGAACATCATCCAGAAAAGTCACAGGCAAGATGGGTAAATGCAGCCTGAGTAGTAAAGTTTTGTTTTGTTTTTGTTTGTTATTTTTGTGTAAAAGGATGATGGGTTTTCCTACACGGGATGCCTTTGCAAGGGATTCTGTGATCCTCAATAAATGGGTATGGGAATGAAAATGTAGGGGTCACTGTCCTGAAGAGGATTCAGGACTTATCCATAGGTTTGAAGTTTGGCTCTCCCTTTGCCTCCCAACTTCCATTTTCTTAAGAGAGAACTCCAGCCTGGGGACACAGCTCCCCCTTTCCCTGGGATGCTTCCCTCCAGGAATTGTGGATCAGGCGGTCCTCAAGCCTTCAGTAACTCACGAACCTTGGGCCTTTGCACCACAAGTCCCCTGTGTGGACACTCCTTAATCCCCAGCCTATTCTCTCTTCTGGCTGTGCAGCTCTCAATTCAGTAGTTTGCCTTGAGGCCAGCAGAGACTGTTCCTATTCAGCTGACCACTAAGTGATATTTTAATGTTATTAATGTGTATTCATCTGCTCCCTTTCTTCTCCCAAAAGGAGTGAGGGAGACAAACATTTCAGAATAGAGATGAGGGGACTGATGGGGTGATCATGTAGGTTTGGGGGAAAGGGGAGAGGAAATTGAAAACATGGTGAGCTTGATGGAGCCAAGGAAGTAGAGAAGATGCCAAGGAAAGCTGGTAAACAACAGTGTTTGTGCATCGCAGAATCACACCTTCTCTGAGTCCACTGTTTCACCAGCCTGCCCCCATCAGCCCGGCGCGTCTTAGCAATTCCCCAGCTGTCACCTCCCTACCTGCCTGGCTCTGGCTGCTCGGCTCAGAGCTGCTCCCCTGGGCCTCTCTCTGGCTTGTCAGTGGGCTGCGTCAGCATCACGCCACACTGTCTCCCGTTGGCCCGGTGATCAACGCCTGACGGGCCGGCCCTCTCTCCCCTCTCAGCTAGGGCCAATGGGAGTCAGGGGAAGGTTTTGGTTACAAATGAAAATAAAATAAATAAGTCACACTCCTGCACTCCAGAGTCTGGGAGAAACATCTTCATGGCCTCGTAAATCTTTCTTTATAAATTTGTCCTTCTCCTTCCAGATGCCCCTCCCAATCCCCTGCGCACACTTGGCGGCCCCTCACGGTGCAGGGAATGTGAAATGAGAGGCTTGGGCTTAGGCTAGTTGTCAGTAACCCCCTCCCCCGCGAACCCCCAAAGGCATTTGTGCTGTGTGTGTGTGAAGAGAGGAACCAGCCAGCCAGGATCCAGGCCAGTGACAGCTTGTCCCCTACTCTTCTGACCTTTGCAACAAGACACCCAGCCCCCTCCCAAATCCCCCCTCACCTGGCTAAATTACCCCCAAAGCTCGTGGTTTCTTTATTTCTTTCCATTACAGGGGGTCCTGATAATTAAATGCAATACTCTATTTTAAGATGCCTAGGAGTTTTTCTGAATAGATATTAGACGTTTTATTAAAGCTCGTTGACTTTGAATGTTTTGCTTAAGACTTCGTCGTCCGTTTAAAGACACATCTTAAGACAGGGGATGCTATTAATCTCATACACCTGAATGTGAATAACAGTGCCCAAAAGCTGGGCCTCAGAGCGTCAGGAGAAAGAGCTAGAGGTCCTGAAGTCACCAGGTGGAGACGTGTGTGAGGCACCAAGGGGTGTAAGCTGGAAAAAGCCTTAGACCCCTTTGTGGTTTGCCTAGGATTGCCCAGGTCATGTCATAAGGAGGATTAGATGGGGTGGTGGTAGGAGGGAAGCATGGTCACAGGGGCCAAAGGATTAGAAGGGAAGGAAAGCAAGAGGGTGGCTGCTTGGGCAACCAATACTCATTGCAGGTGAGCCTTTCCTGCCCTCCCACCCCTGCAAAGGATCAGCTTTGTCTTAAAAAGTCTTTTTACTTCAGACTAGGGTGGACAATCCTCCTTGACCACTGCTATCCCATACTCCTTCCCCTCTCTTACTTCAGTGCATTATCCATGAAGGGAGAGGAGGTGTGCCATCCATTAACTGTGGCCAGAGGGCTCATCTTGCCAGTGTCCTGAGCTGCTGAGGGGTCGAGGGGAGATTTGTACCTGATGTGTTATCTTACGGGCTTAAGGAGGAGGAAGAGACTGGGAAAGGGTTATAGGTTTAAGGAAAAGTTGCCCAACTTCTGCCAAATGGGAACAATGGAGACACCACAGGGCAATGGGGCTGCCCTCTGAGGGATGCCAAGATGGAGCCATGGCAGTTCGGGAGGGTAGACAGGCAAGCTGTCCGCTTTCACATTGTTATCCAGGAAGATTTCAGTGTTCAGAGCCATGTACATTTCTATCTCTTTGAACTTTTTCTATCTGCTTCCCCTGCATGTTTGCCATGCTGAGGTGAGGTTTTTATAGACTGTACTTTTGGTGGGTAGAGTAGCTTCCACATTGGCTTGGGGCCAAGATGAAAAGGTGCCATCACAGAGACTCTGGGTGCCATGTAGAGGTACATTTGCCACAAAGCTGGTGAAGTTTAAGGTTTAGAGTCCCTCATTTGCATGAGCTCTGTCCATGGCGCTGAGGTTGGCCTGGGAATATTTACACTGGGGTACAGTCTGCCCTTGGGAGGACGGACAGAGGAAGAGGCCTAGGTCGGCCCTGTCTGAACAAGAAATTCCAGGATGCCATATACATGGAGCAAGATCAGGAAGTGGGAGGCATGGGCTTTGAGTATACATATACATGTCTCTTTGTCCCCATAGACGCCTTGCCACGTGTAGAGGGACAGAAAGAGTGGAGGAGCAGAGTGTAGCCTGTAAAGCATGGATTCCCTCTAGCCTGGGTTAAGGGTGTTTCTGAGAGTATCCTAATAAGGCGCCTAAGACTGGGAGTACATGTGTATACAGAGAGTAAAAATATTTCAGATGTGCAGAGCCAGGAGCTAGTCTGTGGAAAGTTCTTCCAAATCTTAAATCTCATATGTCTGAAAGAAACGATGAAGATTTCCCCAGATTTGACAACCATCCTAACAGTTTCCATGACAATACCAGTAATGACTTCTGGAACTGAAGAAGCTTTTCTAAAGTATCAATAATAAAAGGCAAATTTTGACCAACCATGCTAGAAGAAAGACTGAATTATCTTTCTGTTTCCTCTAGAGGATAAGATATGACGAAATCATTGTCATGTGAAGAAGTCATCCAAGAGCAAGCAGCCAAAAATATAGAGGAAAAATTATTACAGAGCCATGTCAGGAAGTTAGTTAATAAAAATATTTTTTTTCTATTTGTGATGTATGTGATATTTGTCCACTAATTTTGTGTTTTGTGTGTTTCTTCATTCTAAGTAAATAGGTTTTCTGGTGCCTAGTTTTGAACTCGTAGCTCAGCACTGTTTTTCTTTCAGCGGGGCTTCTAAGTTTTATAAACTTCAGCCCCCATGAAACCTGTACCAGCCACTGCCACCCTATTTTTTTCTGGGTAACAGTATTTAATGTCCTTCATGACTGTAGCTGAGAATAAAGGAAATTATTGTAACCACTTCATGTCCTCAGTAGATTGGGCCTTATAGGCTAAGCCCAAATTTAATAATGTTTGTGATGTTATAATGTTTATAACGTTTGGGATGTTTACCAAACTTGCAGTTTCATATGATCTTCAGTAGGCTACTGAACGTCTTGGATTTTGGATTCTTCATCTGTAAAGTGAGAGAGGCAGCTAAAATGTTTTCTAGTTTTCTCTCCAGCACTAATGTTCTATGCTTTTCCCACTGAAAACTGAACTCAGCATTAGCAACTGGTATAAGCTGAGGACTGTCGGTATTAATTATAATCCACAGCAGTAACTAGATCCCCAGATAATGTCTTCCCTGAACAGCTTCCAAGCGCACTTCTCCCCATATCCCACCTCCATAATGGTGTGGCTCACAATTGACACAACATATGTGCTTCTTCGAAGTCATATTTTTCTGATTCAGAGTATATAATGGATATGCAAGGGAGGCCTTTAAGAAAGAAAATCTATCATGAAGTTCTTATTGGCAAATGTAAGCAAATGTGACTTTATAAAAGGATTCTTCAAGTGGATTCCCTCCATGCCAAGATATTCACACCTCATATATAATTTCTTAAAATTCATATATTCAGATTAAGTTATATGAAGCCACATTAACAATGGCAAAAGTGACAAATAAGAGAGCCAATTTTGATCTTAGAACGGGGACAATGGGATAAGATGGAGAGATTTGGGGTCTGGAAGTTGAGTATATGGATAGAAAAGGGCCCCCTTATCCCCAAATGTCTGGGTGACACCAAACTGAAAGACAGCTCTTGGAATGTGTCTCAGGTGCTACACTAACTCCTACTTTGACTATAATACCTTCTGGCACCAGAAATATGGCCAAGACAATTCCACGCATTCCTATAAATGGGTCTGTTTCTGCCTATTGTGTATAATATGTTCAAAACCTCTAAACATTCATGTATGTCCCTAACCGGAAGGTCCACGCAGTGATGCAGCTAAGGGACTTATGCCCAAAGGAGTCTTGATCTCCAGCTCTAACAAAGACTGCTCTGATTCCTTGCGATTGTTCAACAGGCATCTCTCCCCTCTTTTACCATCCCTGGGAAACTGTTTCTGTGCACTCCCCGCCCCTACCTGCCCTTCAAATGCCCACTAGCTGGGTGCATATGTTATTCTCAGGCAATAATGACTCTGAGTACACGTTTCTTAACTCATTCTGCTGTGTCACTGTCTCACCGGATCAATATTTGGCCTGGGAAGTGCTAACTCAAAGTGAAGGCTGCTTCCTCCTTCCTCTTGTACAAGAGCCGTGTCTCCCTGGAGTGTGGCTAACCCTTGTGCATTTACCACTTCTTTTTTCCTCCTGCTTCTATCTTCCTTCATCAGCTGACCCTGGTTTTAAGGATGGATTTCAGGATGGAGGACTTAGATCTTTTTTGTTTTTTCTTTCGTTCCCGTGCAACGTTTTCCTTTAAAACAAGGAAATCACCTGTTTATTTTAGCCCAGGCAGTCCTGGAGAGTTTAAGCACGTGGTTATGGAGAAAACTTCCTGGGTTCCAGTATTTCCTATCTGTGTGTCCTCGGGCAAGTCACTTAACCTCTTTATGTCATAATTTCACCGTTTGGAGAATGGGGATTAAAAAAGTAGCTCCCTGAGGAGCTGTGAGATTAGGTGACCTGATGCCCGTCAAGTTCCTGGCGTGGCTCTGACAGGTGAACAGTAAACGCTCAATGAGCGTTAGCTAGCATTTATTGCTTCCCATGTTTCCTCTACATTCTGTACTCCGGTGAGTAGGGGGTTTGTTTTTGTGAGCTGAGTTTCTGCAAGAGAGACGAGAGGTTGGCTTAGATCTATATTTTTAGCCTTTTGGCCTTGTACTGTGGCCTTTCTCCCCTTATCTTTCTTGCTTTTTTTTCCTAAAGCCTAAAATATTTATTCATTTATTTTTACTTTTATTTTTTAACATCTTTATTGGAGTATAATTGCTTTACAATGGTGTGTTAGTTTCTGCTTTATAACATAGTGAATCAGCTATATGTATATATATATCCCCCTATCTCCTCCCTCTTGCATCCTTTCTTGCCTGCCTTACCTCACATACACATGTCACATACACATTCACCTTGACAGGGAGTTTCTCAGTGGTCGGTAGCGAGTGCCTTTGTCTCTCATCCCCAACTCCTGACTGAGGACACAATTTAGAGCATATGTCCAATAAATGTCTTTCAAGTGATTTCCTTTCTATAGTCTCATCAGATTCTTGTCTTGTTATTTTTATCAGAGTCCTACATTCTGAACATTTGCTTGTTTTGGCAATGGAGTCTACATTTGTAAGATATTCTTATAAGACTGTGTCCTAAAATATTTCCCAAAGTACGTATGACCGGCAGGGACACTAACCCAACAAGAAATATCAGGAGAAAAGATGTCTGTGGTTGTCTGCCTCTCTTCTCCTGCTTTGTGAGGAGTGGACAATTGTGAAGAATTGTCTGGTGGAGAGAAAAATGACAATTGGAGACCTGCAGAGGAAGTTAAGGGGCCTTTCTTTCCTGCACAGAGATTGTCTAGGGAAGATCCCATCCAACATCCCTACCTGGTCCCCTTCACCTTGAAACTCTTCCCCTCCCTCTTCTCAAGTCATTCTCCTCTAACCTTCTAGTATTTGTGGGTAAGTATTTGTTTGGCCACCAGAATTAGCTACCAAACTTTGCCACATTGTTTTCTACTTCTCCCCTTTTTAAGGATGTCCAATAGCGTGATGCCTCCTCCCCCTGTCCTTCTCAACAGGATTCTCCCCCTAAAAAGCATTATTTTCCATTGGCCTCTCCACAAAGAAGGGTCATAGTAAATTCAGTCATCTTAAGCTAATTCCTAGAATTGAGAAGTTGGGAGACACTGATCTAGGGTAGTAATTCTTTTTTAAAATGTAAATAGATATTTTATTTTAAAATATTTTTAGATTTACAGAAAAATTGCAAAGATAGTACAGAGAGTTCCAATATACCCCTCATCCAGTTTTACCTGTTGCTAACATCTTACATGATTATACTGATTCCAAATAAAGAACCAGCATTGGCACATTACATTACTATTAATTACACTGCATACTTTCTGTAGAAAGTTTTTCCCATATTGTGTCATTCCTGTTCCAGAATCCCATCCAGGATACCACATATGTCTCTTTAGCCTCTCCTGCTTGTGACAGTTTCTCGGACTTTTCTTGTATTTGGTGACCTTGACAGTTTTGAGGAGTACTGGTTGGATATTTTGTAGACTGTTACTCAGTTTTTTTTTATAACAGCTTTATTGAGATATAGTTTACATACCATAGAATTTACCCAATAAAGTACATTTTTTAGTATATTCACAGGTATGTACAAACATCACTACAGTCAATTTTAGAATATTTTCATCACCTCAAAAAGAAATTCCATATCCTTTAGCTATCACTGCTCCCAACTGCCGGCCCCTGTACAATGTCCCCATTCTCCTTAGCCCTAAGCAACCACTAATCTACTTTCTATCATTATAGATTTGCCTATTCTGGACATTTCATATAAATGGAATTATATAGTATATGGTTTTCTGTGTTTGGCTTTTTTCATTTAGCATAATGTTTTTAAGGTTCATCCATGTTGTAGGATGTATCAATACCTCATTCTTTTTTTTTTTCTTTTTTTGTGGTATGCGGGCCTCTCACTGTTGTGGCCTCTCCCGTTGCGGAGCACAGGCTCCGGACACGCAGGCTGAGCGGCCATGGCTCACGGGCTCAGCTGCTCTGCGGCGTGTGGGATCTTCCCGGACCGGAGCACGAACCCGCGTCGCCTGCATCAGCAGGCGGACTCTCAACCACTGCGCCACCAGGAAAGCCCCAATACCTCATTCTTTTTTATGGCCAAATGCTGAGGTCAGGTGTTTGCAATTTGTTCTTACCCCAGAAGGCTAAAAATGGCTGGGGTACTTTCCTGCAATTGGGAAGGTATTTGCAGAGAGAACTAGATACACTGCCTGTGCAATAAATGCCCATTGATCCCAAGGAGATGAACAATATAGTTTTATAGTTAATTTAAAGTAATGTAGGGAATTAAGAGCACAGCTTCTACAGTCAGACTGCCTGGGTTTGCTTCTTGGCGTTACCTTTTATTCACTGTCTGACTCTAGGTAAGTTACTTAACCTTCCTGTACTTCTGTAAAATGGGAATAATTGTTTTCTCCTTAATAAATGTCAGCCATCAGGTAGGTTATACACATAGTGGGCTTTTGAGTTTTGGTAGATAGATAAATGGAATCATCTAATGACAAACTTGGAATATCAGTTTTCAAAGAAGGAATTAATAATGCATTTAGTTATGATCAGTGTAGCTAAGTGTTTCTGGGGAGATTCAGAAAGCACTTAAGCATTTTACAGGAACCCAGCATCATGCCTCTGAGAAGAAGAGGTGAGGGAGATGGATTGAATCCAACCTGGCCCAATGACATCCCCTGGAAGTTAATTTGGTAATGAGCCCTTAAAATCTGCTTAGCTTACTTACCATTTTTCTCTTTTCTAAAATAAGAGTGCCAAATGTATGAAGAAAAAAACCCACTATTGTTTCGATGCTTTGTATACGAAGTTTTATTGTGTTACCAACACAACAGGTGTCACGGCATTTCCCGAGGGATTGGATAAGATGAGCCATAATGTCTCTCCATCTTGAGAGTTCATGGTGTTTCATATCAGCATCATCAATACTTCTTCCTCCAAAGTCTCACTCATGGCGCTGCCAGGAAGCAGCCCCACAGAGCCACATCAGTGAAGTAAAGCTTACTCTTACTCCTTCTGTGGTCATTATAAATTCATCATTTCCAGCTGCTCCCAAACTCATTTCTACCTTTCTTCTTTGTGCTTTACAAATTGTGTTGCTTGGGGGTGGAAAGGGGATAACTTTAGTAGGGAAGCTATTGCCAAAAACATAAAACGAAAGAACCACTTTTCTTTGTTTCAATTCTGCTATCTCAGAGGGTTTCTTTTATTTTATTTTTTTTCCTGTTAAATTACATCTCCTAATTAGGTCATGCTACTGGAGGTGACCTACATTTCAGAAGCCAACAAGCAACAACAGAGAGGCAGGGAACTGGGTGAGAGAGAAAAAAGAATGACTTCAAAATGGCTTCAAATTCAGCTTTTGTCAAGTGATTTGCTTGTGACAGAAGTTTCCATAAACTTGATCTTTAAATGAGTGTTTGTTCAATCAATGCAATATTTTGAAAGCTTATCTAATGGGATACACTGTGCTCTTTTATTTATTAACCATACACACGTTTATTGAGCATGTGTGTGGGGGGGGTGTGTATGAAATATACATATATACATATACACACATATTTACATATATATGATGTGAGATATCTACAGTTACCTATATCTATATATCTCTATATGTATATATAATGTTTATTTATGTATGTATCTATTATCTATGTGTATAATTATTGGGCATGGTTGAGGATGCAAAGAAATACAAGAAATGATGCCTGATTTCAAGGAGTTTGCAATCTAGGAGGAGTAAAGGGCTTCCCCAAAAGAGTTAAGAGATTGAGCTAGTTTATGATAATAGGAGTTGTATTATTTATCTAGTGTTGCTGATAAAATTACCCCATCACCTAGTGACCTAAAACAGTAGGTGGGCTTCCCTGTTTGCGCAG
The DNA here is from genome assembly GCF_025265405.1 of Mesoplodon densirostris. Taxonomy (NCBI): domain Eukaryota; kingdom Metazoa; phylum Chordata; class Mammalia; order Artiodactyla; family Ziphiidae; genus Mesoplodon; species Mesoplodon densirostris. Next base: position 29,786,353 of record NC_082668.1, read on the forward strand.
TGGTTGAGAGTCCGCCTGCCGATGCAGGGGACATGGGTTCGTGCCCCGGTCTGGGAAGATCCCACATGCCGCGGAGCGGCTGGGTCCGTGAGCCATGGCCGCTGAGCCTGCGCGTCCAGAGCCTGTGCTCCGCAGCGGGAGAGGCCACAACAGTGAGAGGCTTGCGTACCGCCAACAAACAAACAAAAAAAACAAAATAGTAGGTATTTCTTACCTCATATAGTTTCTGTGGGTTTGGAACCCAGGAGTGGATTATCTAGGTGGTTTTGGTTCAAAGACTTTTATAACGTTGAAGTCAAGGTCTCAGCCAGGCTACAGGCATCTGAAGGTTTGACTGGGGTTGGAGGATATGCTTCCAAGTTGGCTCACTCATAAATGGTGAGATTGTGAGGGTTGTTACCATGTGTATGTCTCCATAGGGTTTCCTGAGTGTACTAATGACATGGCATCTTGCTTCTCCCAGAGTGAATGGTCCAAGAGAGCAGGGCAGATGCAGCAATGTCTTTTATAACCTGGCCTCAGAAACCACACATCATTTTCATAATATACTCTTGAAAATATACATCAGTCCTATCAAAAAGGGAGGGAGCTACAGAAGGGCATCAATACCATGAGGTGGACATCCCTGTGGGCTATGTGGGAGGCTGGCTACCAAAGGGCCAAATGATTTGTTTAGAATTTAGGAGCTATAGGACTCAAGGAATAAAAGAGGGTGATCACGGGTAGGAGTAGTGTATTAGTTTTCTAGGGCTACCATAACAAATTATCATAAACTGGTGATTTAAAACAACACAAATTTGTTCTCTCACCATTTTATAGTCCAAAGTCAAGGTGGTGCAGGTTTCCCTCTAAAGGCTCTCGGGGAGAATCATTGCTTGCCTCTTTCTTAGCTTCTGTTGGGTACAACACTCCAATCTCTGTGTCCATTTTCACATGGTATTCTTCTCCCTGTGTGGCTCTGTATCTTTACATGGCCTCCTTATAAGGACACTGGCTACTGGATTTAGTTTCCACTCTAATCCAGGGTCACCTCATCTTAACTAATTACATCTGCAAAGACCCTATTTCCAAAGAAGGTGATTCACAGGTACCACGTGTTAGGACTTCAGTATATCCTTTAGAGGGACACAGTTCAACCCACAAGTGATCAGGAAAAGGGGTCATGAGGAAACAGAATTAGATTTTCATGTATGGTTAAGATTTGGATGGAGAAAGAACAACATTCTAGGTGGGGGAGGTGTGATTGCAAAAGAGGCTGAAAGAGGAGATGAGGAAGGTAAGATACTGTGAGTTTTATTCAGTAAAATCAAACACAAGTAGGTCAGTCTGAATGGAAAAGAGTTTTATGTAAGGGAAGTGGTGGAAATTTAATTTGAAAAATTAGGTTATGGATATATTGTGAAAGGTCTTACAAAACATTAAGAAGTTTGGACAATAATGAATCATTAAAGATTTTCTTTTTTCTTTCTTTCCTTCCTTCCTCCCTCCCCCCTCCCTCCCTCCCTCCCTCCCTCCATTCCTTCCTCCCTCCATTCCTTTCTTCCTTCCTTCCTTCCTCTTTCTTTTTCTCAGAAGCCCGTAACTGTATTTATTTCTTATTATATTAATTGAGGAATAACTTACATATATAAAAGTGCACAAACCTCAACAAGTCTTTTTTTTAATAAATTTATTTATTTATTTTTGGCTGTGTTGGGTCTTCGTTTCTGTGTGAGGGCTTTCTCCAGTTGTGGAGAGAGGAGGCCACTCTTCATCGCGGTGCGCGGGCCTCTCACTGTCACGGCCTCTCCCATTGCGGAGCATAGGCTCCAGACGTGCAGGCTCAGTAGTTGTGGCTCACGGGCTTTGTTGCTCCGCGGGATGTGGGATCTTCCCAGACCAGGGCTTGAACCCATGTTCCCTGCATTGGCAGGCAGATTCTCAACCACTGCGCCACCAGGGAAGCCCCAACAAGTTTTTACTTAACACACATATGCACACATATACAACCATATAAATACCTCCTGGATTACACTATAGGACAATTCCAGCTTTCTGGAAGGTGCCCTTTGTGCATCTATCCAAGCAATACCCTCCCCCAGAAGCAGCCACTATTATCATGTCTATCACCATAGAGTATTCTGCTCTTAAATTTCACATAAATGGAATCATGCTGCATGTATTCTTTTATGACTAGTTCCTTTTTCTCATTGTTTCCTGTGAGATTTATTCCTGTTATGTGTAGCAGTAGTTGGTTCTTTTTATTGCTGTATACTAATCCATTATATGAGTATATCACATTTTATTTATACTTTGTACTATTTTTTTTTACAACTTTATTGGGGAATAATTGCTTTACAATGGTGTGTTAGTTTCTGCTTTATAACAAAGTGAATCAGTTATACATATACATCTGTTCCCATATCCCTTCCCTCTTGCCTCTCCCTCCCTCCCACCCTCCCTATCCCACCCCTCCAGGCGGTCGCAAAGCACCGAGCTGATCTCCCTGTGCTATGCGGCTGCTTCCCACTAGCTATCTACCTTACGTTGATGAACACACTTAAAACTTTTTAATGTATGGCATGACTCAATGAAAAGAACTGTTTGTGGCATGTGTTGTTGGATAGATGAATGAAAAAACTGCAGGTGGATTGAATGGGTAGAGGAAGATTTCTAAAGCTTTAGGGTACACCAGTAGCATGTGGGGAAAGCTTGTTAAAAATTCCATCCCCCTGACATAGATACACTACCAAATGTAAAATAGATAGCTAGTGGGAAGCAGCCACATAGCACAGGGAGATCAGCTCTGTTCTTTGTGACCACCTAGAAGGGTGGGATAGGGTAGGTGGGAGAGAGACGCAAGAGGGAGGGGATATGGGGATATATGTATACGTATAGCTGATTCACTTTGTTATACAGTAGAAACTAACACAACACTGTAAAGCAATTATACTCCAATAAAGATGTTAAAAAAAAATTCTGACCCTTGAGAACGAAGCCCAGATATTCTGAGATACAAGTCTGGGGGCTAGGATTTTGCATTTTTAATAAGATCCCTTGGTAATTTTGGAGGTGGTCTTTGGGCCACGCTTTGAGAAACACTGAGGAAGCGTTTGGAATTTAGGAGACAGGAATTGAACAGTCAAAAATTTTCTCACTGATGTGTCCTGATGGTCACCTGAACTAGGATGTTGGCCCTGGGAGTGAAAAAGAAGGGATGGTTGTGAGATGGGAAAGACAGAGGGAGGACTCTATAGGCATTGTTGGCAGACCGGCAGTGAGGAGGGAGGGAGAGAGAGAGAGAGAGATGAGTCTCAAACGACTCTGTGGTGTCACGTCTGGATGACTGAAGAAAAGGTGACATCATTTACAGAGATAAGAAAATCATACTAAACAACTGACTTTATGGAGGTGATAGGTTCAGGGCAGTCCTGTGGTTTGAGAAAATGATGTAGACCCATGACAGCATTGGATGGTGATTGAGGAGGCTGTGTTGAGGGTCACTATTATTTTCTGAGCAGATCACTGCTATCTTATTGAGCTTAATGTCACTCAAGGCCCTAAAACTTCAACTATGAGAGGTCCTCACAGTCCTGCTCTTCTCTCTGCTGCTAACCAAAGCCACCCAGAAACGAGGCTAGGTATAACTTTGTTCAGTTTCAGGGTCCACCGTTGCCTCTTCTGATATTGTTAGAGATGGTTCTGAGTAGCCCTCTAGCTCAAAGACTGAAACGCCTGTTCAAATGTAAGTAAAGTATATCTGGCTGTTCTTGGACAGCCTTGCTTTTGCCGTCAGTTATTTCTTAGAAGCACTGGTTGTGCACATTCCTTCATATACAGGGTTGAGAGCCCCCTTCTACCAGCCTTTTCTTCTTCTCAAGGATATATGAAGCCAGTTCCATTAGTCTTCCTGCATAGAGCCAATTTCCCAAACCTTTAATCAATTTTCGTGCCTCTCACCTGGAAACATGTGATTACATGCTTGACTAAGAGAAGCATTCGTTTTCTCCATACTGCGTTGGGGCTGCTGGAAATTGCTGGAAGAGTGTGATCTACAGTTTGTGTTCCCTAAAAAACGTGCATGTAAAGTCACCCTTTGGGGGGTGAAACTGAATTGTACTTGCCCTTTTGCTCAAATTATAATCTCAGCAGTGCTTTCACTTATTTCTCATTGACCTTTTAGAACTCTAACATTTTAGTGGTAAAGTATGTTCCTCTTTCTAAATTGTCAGCAGCTACAACAATTTTCCCCCTGCAAAACATGATAAAATACATATTAAATTTTCTCTTTATCATGATTTAACAATGATCACTTCCTCAAAAACTAGATTTATCTAATTGGAAATTTTTAAAGTCTCTTTAAGTCAAGGAATGGTAAAATACCAGAATGTCAAAAACTCTGTTAGGAGCTCAGGTAGCAGGTAGAGGCCAGTAATTCAAAACAAAAGGATATTGAAAGTGATCCAACTTCTCCTTAGCTCAGAGAAGTGTATGCCCACCCCCCATCTTGTGGAAGGCAGAACACCATCAAGCCTCTTGGTAGAGCTGGGCAGGGATTATACATGGAGATGGGAAGGGAGGGCACAGCAAGCAAGGCTGGCCTTCCCATTCAGAGAGTCACTTAAATTTGTGAATGTTCCAAGCAATATATATGCATCCTTTATCCTGCTCCTTTGCGTATTTGAAGAAAGATAAGGGCAATTTCAGTTGGTAAAGTATTTGCAGCCCAGAGAGGTTAAATGATTAGCTGAAGATGACAATGTAAGTAAGTGATAGGGCTAGAAGAACCAAAGGTTACATATCTAGTGTGTTCTTGCCAGAAACCAGAGGGCTATGATCATGGTGACTGATGTCAGGCTTGATAAAGATGTTTCTCACGGGGGCAGCATGGATACATACCCAGAGAGGCAGGAAAATCTCTTCTCTCATAGACATCAGCCTTTCTTGCCTCCGCCTGGAGAAAGCAATCCATACCCATTTCCCAGGAAGGTAGGATAATTTACGCAGGATTTAAAGAGACAGCAGAGCCAGAGTCGGGAATGATGTTCGGTTCTCCCACCTGTTCGTGCTGATTGACAGGGTTTTGTCGATTGCCTCTTCTGGGTGTCCATGTTTATATTGATGCTTGCCCCTCCACCCCCCCACCCAGTTTCAACACTGGGCTTTGTTTCCCCATTTGTGAGCTTCCCTATGTTGCTCACAGAGGAGGTTCTGGACTCTGAAAAGAGCAGTAGCGTGGGTGAGAAAGGCAGAGCTCCATGTTCCCCAAATGGAATCATGCCAGGATGCATTAGCTTTGGTATATTTCTTGAGGAAAGTTCAGACCAAATGAAAAGGCTCCGTTTCTTAATTCTGGCAGCAGAACTGTAATATTGCTTTTACAACATCCTCTCAAATCTGAATAATGCTCAGAGGCAGTCTGCAGAAGGCACTCGTTCCCAACCAGGTTGTTTTCTCAAAAGCCAAAACAATCTCTTCTAGGGAGTGAGGGTGTCCACACATTTGGCAAGTGGTTCATCTAACTAGAACCACAGACATACCCTCTGAGGAATTCCTGGCTCCAGGTGACTGGGTTACGGCAAAGCTGAATAAACACACACTCGGGGATGTTTGGCTCAGAAGGGCCATGGGCTTTCCTCTTCTTTTAGGGCGAAAATGTCTTGTTTACCACAACAGTATGAGGAGATGAGGGCTTTTCTTGTGATTGAGAGTTCTTATTCCCTTAAGTCTCTGAAAAATGCAAAGTTTTCTGCTCCGCTGCCGAAAGCATGGAGAGCATAAGCCTGTGTAGCACTCGGGTCAGCTGTGTGTGGAGGGGCACCTTCTGAGCTGTCTTCTTATTTCTACTTTTTAAGTAAGCTTTTCTGACTGTGTGAGCAGCCTACAGATGAATAAATAGAAGCTTATCCGGACTCCAGAAGTCTCCTCATTGCCCCTTCCTCTCACTGCCCTCCTCTGCCAAGGGTTGCCACTATCCTTGACCTCCAACACCACAGATTATTTTTGCTTTTTAAAAAACCATACAGAAATGAAACAACATGCATGTCTGGCTGCTTTTGCCCAGAATTATGGGTGTGACATACATTCATGTTGAAACAATAGTAATAGCTCACGCACTGTAATTTCTGCTTAGTATTCCATGGTATGTATATAGCACAATTTGTCTGTTTCTCTGTTCATGGACATTTGGGTGTTTTTTTTTTTTTTTTTTTTGCAGTACGCGGGCCTCTCACTGTTGTGGCCTCTCCCGTTGCGGACCACAGGCTGCGGACGCGCAGGCCCAGCGGCCATGGCTCACGGGCCCAGCCGCTCCGCGGCATGTGGGATCTTCCCAGACCAGGGCACGAACCCGTGTCCCCTGCATCGGCAGGTGGACTCTCAACCACTGCACCACCAGGGAAGCCCCCATTTGGGAGATTTTAACATTGGATTTTAGCAGTCTTTTGATGTGCCTCTGCCTGTGCACAGAGAGTGTACCTAGGGTGTCACATAAATGTCTGTGCCTATGTGTGACCTCATTCTCTGCAGAGATATAGCAGCCAGAGGGCATAGGTTCTGGGGCTCGGGCCTGATTTCAAATACTCACATTTCAGGTACACCCATCGTTTCATGAGTATACTTGGACTTATCAAATCAGTTATGCCAAGTTTGTGTTTGGAGAAAGTGGTTTCTGCAGATGTAAGACATGTAAATATACTTCTTACAAAAGTCTGTTCCTTCTGCATGGATATTTTGAGGCTTTGTGATTTTCAGCTATGCATTAAGTATGTGTATTTAGAAAAAGCTTAAATTGCATATAAAACCAATTCAAGTTATTTATATAGAATTTGAGCACAGCAAACTTTTACATGACTGATACAGAGAACATTTTTACCCAGATTATACTACTTGCCCATCTTAGTTGGGTCTTCTTTTTTTTTGATGTTGGGATAGGAGTTTTATTAATTTATTTATGCTGCGTTGGGTCTTCGTTTCTGTGCGAGGGCTTTCTCTAGTTGTGGCAAGCGGGGTCCACTCTTCATCACGGTGTGCTGGCCTCTCACTGTCGCGGCCTCTCTTGTTGCGGAGCACAGGCTCCGGACGCGCAGGCTCAGTAGCTGTGGCTCACAGGCCCAGTTGCTCCGCGGTATGTGGGATCCTCCCAGACCAGGGCTCGAACCCGTGTCCCCTGCATTAGCAGGAGGATTCTCAACCACTGCACCACCAGGGAGGCCCTAGTTGGGTCATCTTGCTGAAGTATATTCTCTTTATTACACGTTATTCATCTTATAAAACTAGGCATTTGTTTACAAACGTGAAGTGAAATGTTTTTTGGAAAGAGCATGACTAGGTATAAAGTGTGTAGCTTTTGTTGTAAGTTTATCTAACATGAGATTTTTACTTTTCATATTTTCAGCCATTAGGGATGAAAAAGTGGTTCATCTTTCTTTTTAGTATATGTATGAACCAAATTATTAAGGTGGTTTTTACTAGATTCATGACTACCCTTCCTCAACCCTGCTTGACTTGTGAAAAATCCTCAGTTATGTTAGCCAGTACCAATAAGTAGCTGTTATAAATTATCCTACATGCCAACTGGAAGACGAACATGGCTCTTCCCAGTATAAAATGAGGCAAGCAACAAAATTACCAAGAATACTTTCCCCCTAAGATTACAAGCACTTTTTAATGGATTCAAATATGTGAACAAATATTTGGAGAATAGTTGTGTGTATTTGTTTTGAGTAAAACATATTTACAAGAGTCACCAATGAATTACTAACACAATAATTAATTTACTATGCAGCTCTAGTTGGGAAAATGGCTTGAAATTGTAAAGATGTCTTGTAAAGAATGATTTAATGATTTAACAGAAAGTATTATCCCCTTTAAACTCGAATTTATGGAAAACACTTCTGTGGTGTCTTTACGTGCCTAGCATGGTAATTTAGTGAGGAAAGAAGCACCGTTAGAGGAGAGACAGACCCCTCCACTCCAGGAGGGGAAGGTGGAGGGAAGTCTCCCTGCTTCACCAGTGCTCTTCCTCACTTTTCTTCAAGGAGCCCTTCTTGAGGCTCTCTCACCAGCCTGTCCTCCCCTGTCTATCTTCACCTCCTATGGGGTAACTGGAGATGTGGCCGGAGGAGTGCAGACATATGTGCACATAACTTCCATCTGGGCCCAGATGGAGTCGAGGGCAAAGGCCACTTATGAGTGTGTATTTTCATTTGTGTCAGTGACCAGCTCTTGTGATAAAAATTCAAGCAGAAAAATCCCGATGACTTCCATGTTCTTGGATTAGTCAAATAATTGGCCATATACAGCCTGAGTTCCCTCCACTTCTGACTCTGACCTTGGACCGTCACTTAGCCGGCCTAAATCTGGAAATGTGGATGACCACAACTCCCTTTGTTGCCTTGTGAAGCTCAAGCAAAATAATATCATTGGAAAGCTCTTTATAAGAGTAAAAAGAGTGAAGCATTATAGTTTTTATTATACTTGAGTAAAAAAGTAGATTTTTTTTCCAGCCTGAATTGTACCAGCTCTTCTGGCTCACTCCCTTCAGATCCTTTAATTGGTTTGTGGAGTATGGATTTAGCCTGTTTGTATTCTGATATTTTGCATGTTTTTGGAATGGTAAAGATCGTGGTGTTCTATGGATTATACAGAGTTCTTATCCAGGCACAGTGGAAAAGCTTCATGTATTTTTAAATAAACGATAACAAAAAATTTACGATTTTAATGAGCCAACATATGGTCTTTAAGTGCCTGTTATGGACTCTGCTTTGATAAGATGTCTTTTTATTTTTTAGAAGCAACAAGAACATAAGAGAAAAGCTTCATGGTTTGTTCCTATAAAGTGTAATAGGAATTTCACCTGGGCTCCAGCCCAAAGATGTAGTTAGGTAGAAATTAAGAGTAAAATAGCTAGTCTGTGTTTGATCTCATTCAGGTTCTTCCCTCTGGTTTCAAAAAGGTGTGTGAAGGTGTAAGGAGAAGGACTTTGTAAGATTCATCACAGTGTTTTCTCCTAAGATTCCCTTGTGAGCCTTGTGATTCCCATGTGACTCCAGCGGATTCTCCCTAGAGAACCTGCCTAGCAATGATTCAAGGACTCACACAAGCCTGGAAGGATCTCTGCAGCTGGAAGCACATGCTTTCAGCTTGGGGAGCAATGATTGAGGCCAGGAGGTGACTGTGGTTTGCTGGTCGCCCTCATGTCGAGTGGAGGGAGGGTGCCTCATACTGCTTACGAGGCTATATGGCGCTTCTTCCCAGGACAGGAGTGTGGCCAACTGCTTAACTATTCAGTTTGCTCGTTTTTAAAATGCAGCTGTAATATTTTCCATGCTGACAGTTGTTCTGAGCATTCAGTGAGATAATACTTATAAAGCAATTAGTGCAGTGTCTGGCTAAGGTTAGCTTTTTAGCGGTTATTGCAGGTCTCCCGTTTTCACCTGGATGGAGAGCTCTACCTTGAAATTTCAGTGTCCTTGCCAAGTGCCACCAGACTCTCTCTGGAAGCTGCAGAGGTCTGATCCCATTGGTGAGCTATGGGAGAGAGATACAGTACCCCCCACAGATCTGCAAGATTCCCACCTTTGTCTTACTTCTGCTCATCCAGATCCATCCTCCATCTCCAGCAGCATATTCACTTTTTTGAGGAGATGGTAGTTCCCAAAAGGCATGTGCATAATCTTCTGTAGGAACCAGCAGTCCCGGTCTTTGAAGGGATGACTGGGAGCGTATTTTAAAAACAAGCAACAATTCCAATCATTAGAGCAATAAATATTGGTTGGCCTGGACTGGGTTCTTTCTTGTACATATGACAGGGAAAGGGGGGTGAAAGAAAAAAGTCACACCCTTTGCTTTAGCCTCTTCTGTGTGGGGAACTAGGGACGCTTTCCCAAGTGAAAGGAGCAATGCTACTTGTCCTGGGTGAGACACAATATGACAGTAACATGCCCCCAAATTCATAAATGTTGGAGGGAGTTGACAGCTGGTATTTTAAGGGGAGATGATTTAGTGGCTAATTTTATTTAACTTGCTTCCTTTGCCAAGATCAGCTGCTTCTTTGCCCTGTGCCATTAAGTCCCAGGGGGTCCATAGACAGCAATTTAGAAATCTATTCCCTTCCTGTGGCTAAGGTTCTCTCTACCACCATGGATTTTTCATAGAGAAAATAGAGAATCTAGAAACCATATAACCAGAGACATCTTTAATGTTTCATCAAAGGCTGTCCTATATGAGTATTTATTTATACTTAGCCCTGAGTGAAAGGCCCCAGGAGGCTACAGCCTGAGCAGATTTGGTTCAATATCTGCAAAGGAATTTAAATAAGCTTACCAATGAAGAAAACGTTCTACATGAAGACAAAAAGTGGGGCTTAATTCTGGTTGACCTTGGGACAAAGACAGGCTGGCAACCGTTCAACGTCAATGGCACAGCTAAGCAGCATGTACACATGCCTTTGTGAGTGTGGCTATGTGTAAATTGGGCCAGGCATGGAGGGAAGGAAGCTGTAACCTCATGCAGTCTCCATGGCTGCATTAGACTGAGAGGAGGAACTGATGTTTTTATAAGGGCAGATTTTAAAAATCAACACTTCAAAAATTTTTGACAATCTGGTTTAAATAAAATCATAACAGATGAATATGAAAATGATATTGCTGGAGATTAACAGTTGTATAATGGATATCCTGCTGTACAACATTTATGAATAATGCATTATTATCTATTATCTTTAAATCTATCCAGAATTAACAGCTTTGCAGATTATTTAGTATCTACGATTTAAGGGATAAAATCAATACATATATGTTTTGATAATCAATGATAATCAATTCATTAAAAACAAACATCAAGCCAACTTCAGTGAAACACTTAGAGGTGTCCTTGTGCTGGTTTCTTTCCTAAACTGGAGCTACCATGCTGGGATGATGTCTTCATAATCTATTTCAATATTTGGAAAAAAAAGAAAAAGAAGAAGAAAGCAAAGACCTCCAGATCTAAGCAGGGGAAAAAAAAAAAATCTTCTCCAGGAGTTTCAATCTAAAGAAATAGAACTTTTTATTGTCCTTGGGGTTTTGCTGCTGCATCTCCTTGGCACTGTGGGTTGAACAATGATTGGTTTCCTTTGATAAAAAGTTCTACGGGAAAAGAACAGCTGAGTCAGAGAAGATCACCAGGCCGTGTGACCCCGCAGTGCGGGTTTGGGCAGTGCTGGGGAGGAACACAAAGGAGGAGCAGCCACTGCCTTTGCTTCCTGCTGTCCCCAGGGAAAACAGCTGGCCTGGAAAAGGTGGCTATCTGCTCCCCTCGCATTTGGAATAATCTCTATTTTCCCCCATTTCAACATGGATGACCAGGTAGAAAGGAGTTGAGCTTAGCTTACTGACAGTGTGAGAGTCAGGAGAGATTCCCCCACCCCAAAATCCTGTGCTATACCTCTTTGTCCTTGAGTTTGTCTTCTCAAGGTGACCATATACCCTAATTTCAGAGTTATTATGTTTTCCCTCTCCCTCCACCTTTCCTTCCCTCTTTCTTTCTCTGTAATGCTGAGCTTTTGGCAAATACAACAAATAGACAACCCATTTGCAGCCAAAATGCAGAATGTATGTGCATGTTGATTGTTTCTGATGAATGGATTGAAACTTCAGCTTCTCTGTGCCCTTGAGCAAAAAGAGCTGAACAAGTGGTGTGTTTCCACGTTACATATTGTCGAAATAACTAATTCCTCAGTTGCAGGATATTGTCATATATTGGATTCTGGGGTTGTAGCTCAATTCACTCTCCTTCATAACCATTGCACATACTCTCCTGACCGTGTGTTACAGCTTTTTGTTTAGACCGATAGCTGGTTTCACAGGGGTTAGAGGCTTGTGTTTGAGAAATGTGTTTTGCATCGATTAAAATTTCTTAAAGGACACGCTTCAATTGAATGACAGGCTATTTTTAAATTATTTACGAGCCCGACATTTTACTCAAAGCAAATTGTCAACTAAATCTAGTTATCATTTAATCTGCTGGACCCGTTCCCCCTGAGCATACCAACCACCAAAAAGATTATCCCCTCAATTTATTGCTTTAGCGATTCAATAGACACTTTTTGGCACCCCCCTCTTAGTACTAAATGGTGATAGGAAGGCATTGGTGAAATTTGGGGAACATTTGTTTCCAGAATTTCCCCAGACACAATTTTTCAATTGCATTATTGAGGAAGGGCATGATGTGAAGGCTTTTTCTGGATTTAATTTCTACTATAATCATTCTATTGACACTATAGAAAAATTAGAGATTACTTTTCCACTTACCTTTTCCCCTTGTTACTAATAATATAAGTTGACATTGTTATCTTTGTAATCTTCTGTCATGTACGAATTGCTATTAAATATCATTAACACAGTTCCAGGCTCTTCTCCATCTCACTGCTTTTGCACTTTGATTCCCTCTGACTAGGACATTCTTCCCACTGAATTTTGCTTGGCTCTGTCCTTATTATCTTTCAGATCTTAGTTCAAGTATCAACTCCTCTGGGGGTCTTCCCAGGCCACCTTATCTAATGTTGCTTGCTTTCCTTAACACCATTCCAGTGGCCATCCATTACCATGTTACCTATTTAATGTCACTTATCTAAAATGCTCCTTTTTATTACCCTACATAATTACTGTTTGCTTCTCTCAATAGAAGGTAAGCTCCATGAAAGCAAGGATCTCATTTTCTTGTTTATTACTGTTTCCCAGTGCCTATAACAGTGCCTGGGATATAGTAGGCACTCAGTAAATATTTGTCACACAAATGAATGGATAAGTGCATGACTGTAGTCGGGAGACCTAGCTACATTTCTGCCTGTACTTTTGGCTTTTTGCGTAACTCTGGACCAACCACTTTCCCTTTGGATCCATTGATTTTCTGCAAACCCATAAAACTATAGGTTTCAGGATCAAAGATATCTTAAAGATGACATAGTCTTGAGGAAATGGAAGCCCAGAGAAGTTGAATCACCCAACTAGTAAGTAACAAACATGGGGTTTAAACCAGGTCTCCAGTTTCCTTAGAGCATTGATTTTCAACCAGGGCAGTTTAGCCCCTAGGTGACATCTAGCAATATCTGGAGACATTTTTGGGTAACTTGGTGGGGATGGAGTGATGTATGTTACTAGCATTTAGTGAATAGAGGTCAGTGATGCTGCTAAACATCTTACAAAGCACCAGATAATGCCCCACGACAAAGAATTATCCAGCCCAAAATGTCAGTAGTGCCAAAGTTGAGAAACCCTGCTACATACAGCAATAATGAAACTTCTCCCTTCTGTTTGAGGATGAATGAGATAAGATCCATAGAGAGATGGGTTTTTATAATTTTTTTTAATACAGAATTATCAGTTGGCATTTTTTTGCAACTAAGTTTTAAAATTTTTCAAGATATAAGTAGCCTTACTATTTTTTGATTATAGAAATAATGCATACTTATTGTAAAAGAATACAGTAAAACACAAAGTTATTGAGAAGAAAGAGAAAATCATTCATAATCCTACCACATGTAGATTAACATATAAGCATGTTGGTGTGTATTTTTCAAGACTTTTTTCTATGCATACGTACATACAGATACACACTTTTTGACAAAAATGGAATAAAGTGTTTAATATACGCTATTTTATAATTTGCTTTTTTCACTCGACAAGATTTTGTGGGTATCCTATACATCTATAAATATGAAGCTATATTGTTATTTCTAAAGATTTCATAATATTTTGCTGTATGGATGATCTAAAATGTGTTTTACCAATCTCTTATTGATGAGGATTTAGGTTGTTTTTGATGTTTTAATATTATAGACAATCTTACAGTGAATATCCTTGTTTATTCATTCTTTGTTCATGCTCAATTACTTCCTTAGGTTAACCTAGTAGAGTGAGATTGCTGGGGCAAAGGAAATGTGACATATTTTGCCAAGTTGCCTGCCTGAAGGTTTGCCTGATTACTAATGGGAACCAAATAATTAGAAATCTTAGTATGCTGGAATTCTCCGTGCCACCTCACTTTCAAATGAGATAGAATTCACAAGGCAAAAAATTATATTAGGCTTATTTCTTATCCTTTATGCGTTAGTATAAAAAATATTCATTCTCATCTACACTCGTTTAAATTTAATTTGGGAAAAAATTATTTCAGAAAAATGAAAGGAACATTCACTGAGTCCTACTATGTGCCATGCCACTATATACTAGGAACTTATTTTCTTCCAACAACCTACCTGTGTGTTAGGCAGTCTCTTCTGGCTTGCAGATGGGAAGACCGGGAATCAGATACTCCCACTCAAGAACACAAACCTTATACCTGACAGAATCAGAATTTGAATGTAGTCCTTGCCTTTAAGAAGTTTATAGTCTACTCTAGGGCAAAATGTGCCAGGGACACTCTCTATATCAATGCCATGTATGATGAGATTAATGTTCAAATTATGACCATGAGTATCTTAAGATTTTATACCTGTAAAGAAATAATCAACTATAGTCAGGATATTGTACTTACCAAAGCAGGAAAGTAGATTAATATGTATTTGAAAAATACTTTCAGTAAATAATGCTGAAAATACAGAGATGTCCAATCCCTCCTTAGGAACCAAAAAAACTTAACATTTAATTGAAGTTTGTATTTGATAAGTTCTTTATTTCAAAAGACCTCAGGGGCTTCCCTGGTGGCGCAGTGGTTGAGAATCTGCCTGCCAATGCAGGGGACACGGGTTCGAGCCCTGGTCTGGGAAGATCCCACATGCCGCGGAGCAACTAGTCCCGTGAACCACAATTACTGAGCCTGCGCATCTGGAGCCTGTGCTCTGCAACGAGAGGCCGTGATAGTGAGAGGCCCGCGCACCGCGATGAGGAGTGGCCCCCACTTGCCGCAACTAGAGAAAGCCCTCGCATAGAAACGAAGAGCCAACACAGCCATAAATAAATAAATAAATAAAAATTAAAAAAAAAAGACCTCAGGATACTTACCAATCATCGACATACAAGACATACTGCTCAAGTCAATACCTACATCATAAATATAATTTCTTTCAGAATGCTGAGAAGCCAAGAAGAAGATCTTTGAGAGAATATTGGGAAGCTCTCTTGTCTAAACAGTTTCTTATGTCCTTTTATCCCCCCTCATCAGAATTCTTGTCTTCTCCTCAAGGAGAAAAAATTGGGCAGGGCCCCGGCCAAGAGAGTGCAGACAGTTAGTTTCAGAGTGAGATTTGCAAGATGGGAGAAAACCCATCTGGGAAAAAATATCTTTCCATTGGCCTTTGTGGCTTGAAACCCTGCTTTATCTCATGACTCTGCAATCCACTTCTAGGTAATTCATTAGGGAAACACTCAAAGATGTACCAGTGTATTAATTACCACACTGTTTTAAAATAGTGAACTATTAGTAACAGAGTAAATGATCATAACTAGGGAATAAATATAAACTATGACATACATACTATGGAATAATATGCAACAGTTAACAGGATCTGTTCTGGATATGAGTCTTTTGTTAAATACTGGGTTGGCAAAAAATTCGTTTGTTTGGGTTTTCTGCAAGATGTTATGGAAAAACCCAAACAAACTTTTTAGCTGACCCAGTACATTTCTTGTAAGTATCTTTTGTGGCTTGCCTTTTCACTCTCTTAATGGTGCCTTTTGATAAACAGAAATTTAAAGTACTTTAATTTATCACTTTATACTTAGAGCTTTTTATATCCTGTATATGAAATCTTTTCACTCGGCATGGTCATTAAGATATTATTCTTTATTTTCTTAAAAAAATTTATTGTTTTACTTTTCAAAGTGAAATCTACAGTCTATCTAGAATTTACTTTTGATTATGATGTGAGGTAGGGGTTAAAATGTATATTTTTCCATATGAATATCCTTTTGAGCCAACATGATTTACTGTAGAAACATTTTTTCCCCACTTTTTATCACTTCCAGCTTTATTTCAAATCAAGTGATTGTATATGTGTGGAATTTCTGTTCTTTTCTATTGATCTATTTGTTTATCCTTATGCCAATACACATTGTCTTAATTAACTGAAGCTTTAAAATAGGCAAAAGACTTGAATGAAATCTTCATAAAAGTGGATATCCAAATGTCCAATAAACTTACTAAAAGTGCTCACCCTTATTAATATTCAGGGAAAAGTTATATTAAAACCATAATGAGATACCACTACTTATCCGCCAGGATGGTTAGAATGAAAATAACAAGACTGACAAAAAAATACCAAATGCTGATGAGGATGTGGAACAACTGAAACTCTCATATACTTCTGAATATACATTGGTGCAATCATTTTCAAAATGTGTTTGGCAGTATCTACCAAGCTGAATATATGTATATTTTATCATTTAACAATTTCATTCCTAGACACATACTCAACAGAAATGCTTACATACACATGCCAAAATACATATACATACATACATATGTATAAGAGAGTGGGTGGCAAATGTATTCATAATAGCACTCCCCCCCCAAACAAATGTCCGTCAGTGGTAGAATGAGTAAATGATATCTGTTATATTCAGTCAATGAAAATGAACAAACTCTTGCTACCATACAAAATATGGATGGCTCTTACAAGGATATTATTGAAAGAAAGTAGGCACAAAAGAACACACTCTCTGTAATTCCATTGACATAAAGTACACAAACAGGCAAAACTAATATAAGATGATACATTTAGGTTAGCGACTGGGGCCTAGAAACAGGGAGAGGACATAGGCAGGATTCTTTGGTGATAGTAATATTCTATTTCTTGATTTTGGTGCTGGTTACTGGGGGAATGTTCACCTTGCGAAAATTCTTTGAGCTATACACTAACGACTTGTGCCTTTCTCTTAGTGTATATTATTTTCAATAAATATTTATTTTTAAAATGAATCAGATATTTATATATTGTTGAGTACAAATTACTGAAATCTATGTGTGTGTGTATATATATATTTAGCACTTTTATATAGTCCCCACAAAATAATACCTTATATTCTTTATGAACATATACATAAGTGCATATATATATCTAGGGAGGGTATTAGGTGTTCAGCATATTTTGGTTCTTTAGAATCAAAACGATTTTACTGGGCTCTATTCTCACAGTTCTGCTCGCATCAGTGTTGTGATCAAATTGGAGATGAGATCATTGGGTATATCCAGGTTTCCTAAGAGAGGGACTCTTAGCAAAAGGGGTGATCAGGAAACTCCCATTTTCCTAGCACTAAATGGAGTGGAAATTATAAGTTGACCCAAAATTGAAGGATCCTGGAGTACCAGTTGATCATGAATAATCTCAGGCATTGTACAAACTACTTTAACACTTGCTATCAACTTTAACCAAAAAAAACAAAAAACAAAAAACAAAAAAACCCACTGAAGATCAAGTATTCAAAAAGGCATCTATAAAGAGAAGCAACCAAATTCTAAAAAAAAAAATGGGTGCTCTTTTACAAACAACTAGAGGAAATTCAATCGTACCAATTTTTAGGTAGTTTGGGAGAATAAACGTAGGACCAACATATATATATTTGAGAACTATAGAAAATGAAAATTAACTATAAAAAAGGTGAAAGTCAGGACAGCCAACTGAGAAGGATTCTCTGTGCATCTGTCTCCAGCTTCAGGAGGGTAAATGAGAACAAATGCAATTTGACTCTTTAAATGGGGTTTTGGATAACAACAAAGCCAGGAGTCCTACTGAAGCTTCCTGTGGATTTGGCCCCTGGGAAGGCAGGTAAGGTCAGCGAGGGATCTCCCCATAGTTAGACAGCACCTTCTCTTGGGGAGCTTTGGGGCCTGTGGCTCCTAGGAGTTCTGGGACGTATGGCAGCAGAGGAAAAATGGGATCCAGGAGTATTAGGAGAAGCCCTTTTATGCTGGGGTGGAGGGAGGTCAGAAGGGACATTAGCTCATCTGTCATTTCTTTTGATTTTTGGAGGAGAATATAGTCAGTGATATTAGTAAGTAATTAAAAATAAATCCCTCTATTAATGTAAAGGCTAGATTGGCTCTTTAGCCTTGGACGGTAGATGCCTTGTATTAAATGTTTATACTGGAGAAAGGGCCATCTTGTGTTCTGGATGACAGACCTGCAGAGGGTAAAAATGCCTTAGAGTTCATGAGTTCTCAGCCCAAGCTGTCTATTAGATTCACCCCAAGGACTTTTACAGCATTGAAACTGAATCTCAGGGGTAAGGGCCAGATATTTATATTTTTTAAATGTCCCCAATGGATTCTGATGCCTGATGTGGGTTGGGAACCACTGATTTATTCGGTCCATTGATTTTCATCTCTCTAGGACTCTGTGGCCTGCCACAGAAGTTTCAACGGAGACACCCCACTTGATTCTGCTTTAAGGTTTCATAATTTGAAGAAAGTGTTCTATTTCTAAAGGCTAAAATATTTAGGACCACTGATGTAGGCTAATGAGCTTCTAGACTTTCCTCTCCCTTCACCTGAATTTGTCAGGTTGATCATTTGGCAGTAATCTCGTGACGAGATTGAAATACGTAACAGCCATCTCAGGTTGGACTCTCCAGAAACAGATACTGAGCTGGAGTTTCCAGAGCAATATGCTCACTGGGTTCAACATCTGTAGAGGGGAGGAACCGGGAGCAGATTGGGCAGAGGAAGAAGCCCAACTGTGATGCAGGCCCAAAAGGCCTGGGCCAATTTCACCAGGAGTGTTGGAGTGAATAGTGCCCATTGGAGTCGTGCTCAAGTGGGCAGCTGTCTCAGGCAAGGGTTGTGGGCTGTTGGGAAAGAGCGTGACCTCGGGGAGGAGGGTCTCTGCAGCTGAGGCAGACCCCAAAACAGCTGACAGCTGGCACACGACTGCTGCCAGCTATCCCATCAAATCCTCCCTTGAAGGAGAAGCTGGGCAGCACATCTGTGGCTCTACAAGACAGGTATGGAAATTTCGGGAGGTAGGGAAGGCCTGTGGACTGATAATCTCTGACTCAAGAAGAGGAAGGTACTCACAAGGGCAGCACAAGCATCGTAAACCAGGCTCATGGCGATGGGACCTGGGAAAGGCTCCTGTAGGAACAAAGAGAGGTGATGTGAGTTGGAGAAGAAACAGCGCACCTCTCCGCTTCTTGGGACACCTCACATGGTAGACCTCCTGTCCCTAGCTTCCTCTTGAGGGTAAAAAGGAAATTTTAGGACTGGGGTGGGGTTAGATAACATTCCAGAGGATGTGGTTGGTAACCTCTATCTCTAGGATTAGACTAACTTTAGTATATAGGAACTTTGATTGTTGCGCATCAGATTCAGTCTGCATTTATCAATCCCCTCGCATAGGCTACCCTCTGTGTTAGGTATTTTTGTGCACAGTCCCACCCGCCCATATTCTCATCTTAATCAGGCTGTCATGAAAATTACCGTTGGAGTGACTGTCTTTTCATTTTTCAACTTACCTACTTGTTTATTTAAAAACTAAACGTAGAAGACAGAGTTTTTCTGAAATGAAAACAGTAGAATCCCTAGAATCTTGTTACTAACGTGCCGTATCTTGTTCTCATTGTGTTTAAAAGATATACTGTTATCAACACATTAATTATAATTGTAAGATAAACCTTTATGAGCAGAAATGCCTTTAGCTATGTTTTAATTTTAAGAGATGTAGCACAGCCCTTTTACAGTGGTTGAATACATTAGATCGAGAACAGTGAACAAGATTGGTGGTTTATATCAACCTCCAATGACCAACATCGATTAGAAAAGTAAACACACACTGTTTTCTACTACAAACCACAACATATGTAGTTTCCCATAGTGAACATTTATAGTTTCAAAGCCATAACAGTTCTTAGAACTCTTAAAACAAACTTTTTAATATCACAAGAAATCTCTTTGCAGTAAGAAATAGGCTTAGGCAGAAACTTTAAGATAAGTACAGACAATGGATTGATGCAGCTTACATTATGGTAACTGGTATGTAAATATTCAATAATAATTTTCTTAACCACTTATCAAGATGTAATTTCTAACTGAAAGATTTGTCTACTCAAACTACCTGTGTTGACTGCCTCCCAAGCTTTCAAGTTTTCTCATTAATCTGCTCACTGAAGCTTGTAACTTCTGGCTTCAGTTATCATTTCTAGCCAGAGGTAGGTAAAAGAATATGGAGCCTATTAATTCCCGTTGCCACACTAACTAGATTTTAGGTTTTGAACAAGCTATCTGTTATGCATATTCTCATTAGGCACAAGCATAGACATTAGAACAGGCCCTGAGGCAGTGGCCTTAGACAGGGGCAGATCCTACAAATGGCGTGTGAGTGGATGGACACCCCCAAACCCAACCGCCATCCTGTGTTTCTGATAAGCAGTGTAAAGAGAGGGTCAGGACCAGAGCTGGACAGATGGTGGCAAATGTGAATGAGGGAGGGACTTGCCTAGAGTTATTTCAGGTGTCTCTGGGCCACCCCAGTCCTTTGACCTCCAAATTATGTGCAGTATACAGTGTGAAAGGGAGGCTGGTCATCAGGGTTGATATCTTTTGTTCATAAATGAAGGCTAGAGCTGGCAGGCACGTGGAGACATTATGAATTTCATGGGCCCCGTGCCCGCCTCTGTGAGGGTCTGAGGCAGCCATGTGTAGAGGTGCTGTCCAGATGCAGTTTCAGAGTTCTGAGTTCCGAGTCTCAGTTCCACAAATTCAACATATCAGGAGCAGTGCCACCTCCTCTACTTGACAGTGAATCTAGCCCCTTCGCCTCTGTAGGAAAAACAGGTAAGAGGTACTCCTCAGGGACATAGGTGAAACGTAGCATCTGGTGGAAGAGTTCATCATCATAATGGCTGTTTGAAAAGATTCTTTCAATAATTAAGGTGGGGGGGAAAGTGGGTAGCTTCTATGGATCTAGCATTCTGTTGAACCTGCTACTCTAGGAACTGAAAGACCTCAGAGGTTGAACCTGCTACTCTAGGGACTGAAAGACCTCAGAGGGAGACACACGAAGAGGTTAGGAAGGGGCTGAGATTAATGCTCACCCACCCCGTCACTTCATTATCAAAATCTCTTGAGGGGAAAGCCTTCAAGTCCCCCGCTTCCATTTCACATCTTATCTCTAAAACAGTCTCCTTTTGGGGCTGGCCCTTTAACATCTGTTGTGACATGCCACTGAGTGTACAAAAAACAGCCTTAGAAGCCTCCTTCAGACCTCGAGGAATCTATTTAATTTGTGATGGTTTGCATTTTGTTTGTGGGAGGAACAAAAACACAACAAGCCCTAGAAAATAACTACTTCATTGCATATTATAATTTACTCCACCAGGAGGTTGGAAGTATGCCTCCAAATTGCCCTAGCACAATCTTTGAGGATCTGGTGGTTCATACTAGCAAATCTGAAGTCAGTGGAAAATTTCCACACGAGAGAATTATATAGCATTGGATCCTTTAAAACGACAACACGTGCACATAGCCCCCCACCCCCCCAACCCCCCATCCTCACCCCCGGCATTTCTGAATGTCTGGAAACCCTGATCAGGAATTTGAAGAGCAGTCAGGATATATTGCATCAATTGTGTTCCAAAGTATTTATGCAGTGTATGTTTTAAGACTAAAAAAAATGATTTGGTTAGACTTAGCAGGCTCAGCCTCATTCTCTGAGAGGAGTTCTTAATTGCTGCCATAAAAAATGTCCTGATTTAAATCTTAAGATAGTATACAGGGGGTTGATGGCTTGGATTCGTTTTGAAAGTTAGGTAAATAGTGTAGCATGTGGTTATAACCCATTGCTGGTTTCTATAAAATAGCTAACGGGAAAGAACCAATCTTTCTTTTTTTGTTTTGTTCTTTCTTCCTTTCTCTCTTTTGTCCCTTCTTTTCTTTGTTGCTTAAACAATCATAAGTAAGATTAACAGTTTGCAAAAGCCACTCTCTTTAGATATTTTATCTAATCTTGCAGTCAGATGGCAACTGCATACATCTCATTTTGACCCCAAATGCCTTGAAATCTGGAAACAGATGGTGGGTAGAAAACTAGAAAGGTGCTGATTTTCAATGTCTGGTCTTGCTGTTCTGATCGTCTCAGGGCTACAGTACATGGTCCAATGCTTTCCCTTAACAGTTATCCTGGCTTGGAATTGCTCTCCCCACTTGGACCCATTTTCATCTAGATAGAGCCTTTTCTTCCTTCAGAGCCATATTTTCCATTCTTATGGGAGCCTAAATGCAAGCAAGGAGAGGTAGGAAATGGAGAGTTATAGGATGGACGCTGGGCTGGGCTTGGCAAAAAGAGTGATAGGTCGGGCTTCCCTGGTGGCACAGTGGTTGAGAGTCCGCCTGCCGATTCAGGGGACGCAGGTTCGTGCCCCGGTCTGGGAAGATCCCACATGCCACGGAGCAGCTGGGCCCGTGAGCCATGGCCGCTGAGCCTGCGTGTCTGGAGCCTGTGGGGAGAGGCCGCAACGGTGAGAGGCCCGCGTACCGAAAAAAAAAAAAAAAAAAGGGTGACAGGTCAGTGGAGGCTGTAGGGATGGGGAGACCATCAATCCTAATCACAGTTATGATTGTGGGGGTGGGAAAGGGACTTGTGGGACTGGAAGAATCCCAGTTCAAACTGGGCCAACCAGTCAGTTAAGGGAGGGCCCTCAGCAGAAGATGCCATGTAGCAAGCCACTATTTATACCAGAGCTGCTTGGGAACATAATGGAAGTCTCCACATTAAAACCCCACATCCAAACCACCAGCAAGTCCTATTGACTACTCCCCAAAGATATTTAAAATCTAATATTCTCGCCACCTCTGCCACTAACACCTGGTCAGAGTCACCACCTTCTCTTACTAATCATCAGGGAAATGCAAATCAAAACCACAATGAGCTATCACCTCACACCTGTTAGAATGAACATTATCAAAAAGACAAGAAATAACAAGTACTGGCAAAGATGTGGAAAAAAGGAAACGCAGGGCACTGTTGATAGGAAAGTAAATTGGTGCAGCCACTATGGAAAACTCTATGAAGGGCTTCTCAAAAAAATAAAAATAGGACTACCATATGATCCAGCAATTCCACTTCTGGGTATTTATCCAAAGGAAATAAAAACACGACTTTGAAAAGTTATATGCACCCCTATGTTCATTGCAGCATTATTTGCAATAACCAATATATGGAAGCAACCTAAATGTCCATCAACAGATGAATGGATAAGGACGATGTAAGATAGATAGATAGATAGATAGATAGATAGGTATAGATATACATACAGTGGAATATAACCATAAAAAAGAATGAAACCTTGCCATTTGCAATGACATGGATGGAACTTGAAGGTAATATACTAAGTGCAATAAGTCATACAGAGAAAGACAAATACTGTATGATTTCACTTCTATGTGAAATCTAAAAAATAAATGAACAAATGAAACAAAACAAAACTCATTGATATAGAGAACAGGTTGGTGGTTGCCAAAGGGGAGGGGTGTTGGGGGAGTGGGTGAAATGAATGAAGAGGATCAAGAAGTACAAACTTCCAGTTATAAAATAAATAAGTGGGCTTCCCTGGTGGCGCAGTGGTTAAGAGTCCGCCTGCCAATGCAGGGGACACGGGTTCGTGCCCCGGTCCAGGAAGATCCCACATGCCACAGAGTGGCTGGGCCTGTGAGCCATGGCCGCTGAGCCTGCGCGTCCGGAGCCTGTGCTCCGCAATGGGAGAGGCCACAACAGTGAGAGGCCCACGTTCCACAAAAAAAATAAATAAATAAAGTAAAATAAAATAAAATAAAATAAATAAGTCATGGGGGTGTAAAACATAGCATGGTGACTACGGTTAATATTATATTATATATTCAAAAGTTGCTAAGAGAGTAGGTCTTAAAAGTACTCATCACAAGAAAAAAAAATTGTAACTTAATGTGGTGATGGATGGTAACTAGACTTATTGTGGCGATCATTTCACAGTGTATACACATATTGAATCATTATGTTATACACCTGAAACTAATACAGTGTCACATGTCAATTATACCTCAATAATAAAAAAATTTTTAAATTAGTTTTTATTGGAGTATAGTTGATGTACAATGCTGTGTTAGTTTCTGCTGTACAGCAAAGTGAATCAGTTACACATTTACATATATCCAGTCTTTTTTAGATTCTATTCCCATATAGGTCATTACAGAGTATTGAATAGAGTTCCCTGTGCTATACAGTAGATACTTACTAGTTCTCTATTTTATATATAGTCGTATGTATATGTCAGTTCCAATCTCCCAATTTATCCCTCGCCTCCTCCACTTTCCCCCTTGGTAACCATAAATTTGTTTTCTACATCTGTGACTATTTCTGTTTTGTAAATAAGTTTGTTTGTACCATTTTAATTAAAAAGTTTTTTAAAAAGCCAAAATCCTTACCAGAGCTGACAGGGCCCTCCATGGGACTCTCCCTTCCCCTCTTCTTTCTGACATTATATCCTCTGTCTTCCCCTTCCTTTGTCCGGATGCAATGGTCCATCTACTGTTTTCCTTTTCATTCCAGGCACGCTCTGACATCCGAGCTTCGTTCTTCCCTCTGGCTGGAGCACATTTACCCCAGAGAGCTGTGTGGGCCACTCCAACTCCTCCAGGTCTTTGCTCACAGGTCACCTTCCTGGTGAGTCTTCCCTGAGCACATTTTTAAACATCTTACCCCCCCGCCCCTCTGGCTTGCTCTCTCCCTCTTCCCTGCTTTACTTTTCTCCATAGCACTTATCACTCTCTGATGTACTATATGTTTTATTTTTTGGTTTATTTTGTTTTTTTCTCAGCAGAACATAAGCACATTTGCTTTCTAATGTAGCCACAGAACTTAGAGCAATACACAGCATGTAGCAAGCACTTAATGACTATTTATTGAATGAATAAATGAATGAGTTCATTAAACAGACCCCCAGTAGTGACAGGGAGAACAAGACAGCTCAAGAATCAATGGAATTGTCAGGGTCCCAGTTCATGGTAACAAGGCTAGGTTTTGAGGAAAACAAAAGCAAATAAGATGTTCATGTTTCTTAGATGCTCATAGTAGAGGAGTCATATACAGGATGTTATCAGTTTGTCAGAGAATGATCAATGCCTGTGCTCAAATAGATTGAACACAGCCAGAGGCTGGCATCAGGACTCCAGCCGTTTTGTGAACGTCTGTAACAATCACTGTCTCACCCATTCACCCATCCATTCATCCATCCATCCATCCACCCAGTCTTATGACAGCTGTTTATCCAACATTTTTGCAAAACCAGCTTTGCATTGCTCAGATTTTCTGAACATCTCTCCTACAGAACTGAGCATTTTTGTGAGCAGGAGTCTCCATATCATTAAATCTTGAATACTCCCATTCCCCGACATGAAGTCTTGAATGAATGAACCTTGGACAAGGGGTTGTGCCTTGTTCTTTCTCTTTAAAACCTAAGAGAAAGAATAACGAGAATGGATGAATTAATATACTAAAGGTCTTGGAATTTTTCAAAGTTAGAGTTCAGATGTTTCTAACTGGCACTGGGTACTCTCCCCATGCTGCACATTTGCCTTTTCTCACTCAGTTGTACCCTCCACATGAGATGGCTGATCTCCCACCATCATTTCCTTTCATTTGGGAACCTGATAAACCCAAGGCTGGTCCCAACACTGGAAAAGAGGCTTCGTTCCTGGTTATTTATTCCATTAATTGCTAGGTTGTTTTTGTCTATCTTACTGACTTCATTTCTCTTTCTTGCTCCATATTCTACTTTTATTAAATAACTGTAGCCTTTTCACACAATAAGGCTCTTAAAATGTGTGTGTGAGTGTTCCTCTAAACATATTTTAATTTCTCACTCTCTGTCTTAGTCTGCTTAGATTGCCATAACAATAATATCATTGGCTGGGTGGCCTGAACACAGAAATGCATTTTCTCACAGTTCTGGAGGCTAGAAGTCTGGGGTCAGGGTGCCAGCCTGGTTGGGTTCTGGTGAGGCCTCTCTCCCTGGCTTGCAGATGGCCATCTTCTTGATGTGTCCTCACATGGCCTTTCCTCAGCGCATGCAGTTGGGAAGAAAGATCTTTCTCCCTTCCTCTTCCTATAAGGCTACCAGTCCTGTTGGATTAGGACCCCACTCTTATGACCTCATTTCACCTTAATTACCACCCTAAAGGTTCTTTTTCTAAATATATCATTGCATTGTGAGTTAGGACTTCAACATAGGAACTTGAAGCGGGGGACACAATTCAGTCCGTAGCATGGACCTTCTTCAGATACACAATGTCAAATATCAATGGGGTTAAATTTGTTGTAACTTTTATTTGATCATAACTTCAAGCTGTGTTTATGCCCAGTTTTTATATTTTCTTCCTCACTTAGCATGCGTTTCAGTTCACCACTTAAATCAACTTCAGGGAATGTGATTTATAGATTAGTCTTGCTTTGCTCCCATTGTCAAGTTTTTACTTTACTTTGAATCTGGTTCCTTTTATTTTTGTTAAAAAAACAGGTCAGTATGGAATCCTCTGTCTCCATTAAACACTTTGTACTCGTTGTCCCATCTAGCCCTCATCTCCTCTATCTTATCTGTAGTTGCACAGATATAAACACACACACACACACACACACTCTCTTCTCATGGCTGCTTTCTTCTTTTTTTTCCCCCCCTTGGTACTAGTATCTTTTATTTTTGTGAATAAAGCCATAATGTTAGAGTGAAATTTTCCTTTCTTTATCTTTTTTAATATTTTAATTTTATTGGAGTATAGTTGATATACAATGTTGTGTTAGTTTCAGGTGTACAGCAAAGTGATTCAGTTATACATATACATATATTCATTCTTTTTTAGATTCTTTTCTCATGTAGGTTATCACAGAATACTGAGTAGAGTTCCCTGTGCTATACAGTATGTCTCCATTAGTTATCATTCTTGTTTATAATAGTGTGTGTATGTTCATCCCAAGCTCCTGATTTATCCCTCCCCACTACGTTTCCCCTTTCATAACTACAAGTTTGTTTTCGATGTCTGTAAGTCTGTTTCTGTTTTGTAAATAACTTCATTTGTATCATTTTTAATATTAGATTCCACATATGAGTGATATCATATGATATTTGTCTTTCTCTGTCTGACTTACTTCACTTAGTGTGACAATCTCTAGATCCATCCATGTTGTTGCAAATGGCATTATTTCATTCTTTTTTATGGCTGAGTAATATTCCATTGTATATATGTGCCATATCTTCTTTATCCGTTCATCTGTAGTTGGACACTTAGGTTGTTTCCATGTCCTGGCTATTGTAAATAGAGCTGCAATGAACATTGTGGTACATGACTCTTTTTGAATTATGGTTTTCTCAGGGTATATGCCCAGTAGTGGGATTGCTGGGCCATAAGGTAGTTCTATTTTTAGTTTTTTAAGGAACCTCCTTACTGTTCCCCATAGTGGCTGTATCAGTTTACATTCCCACCAACAGTGCAAGAGAGTTCCCTTTTCTCCACACCCTCTCCAGCATTTATTGTTTACAGACTTTTTGTTGATGGCCATTCCGACTGGTGTGAGGTGATACCTCATTGTAGTTTTGATTTGCATTTCTCTGATAATTAGTGATGTTGAGCATCTTTTCATGTTCTTTTGGCCATCTGTGTTGTGTCTTCTTTGGAGAACATGGCTGCTTTCTTCTAATCATTCGAGTTTCTGTTAAAAACTTCACTGAGACCTTGCCCAACTATCATATCTACAGAAGTTAGTCCCATCACATCACCTATTTTCTTTTCTCTCTAATACCTAAGACTACCGTCATTTTGTGGATGGGTAAACTGAGGCTAGAGAACATAAGGGATTTGTCCACAGTTGTTCAGTTTCTGAGCAGCAGAGAGAAGGCCTGAGAAGCAGAGGGTGGTGCTCAAAGGGGTCTGGAGGTAAACCTAACCTATTACAAAACTTATCTCCTAGCAGTCCCAGGCCTTCCCTCATAAAAAGCAAGACAGCAGTCATTGGCTCTAATTGCTTCAAAGTCTTTTCAGAGTGGCCCTTGCTTCTTTCCTTTTTCTGTTGCCTTGATAAAACTGTCTGGCAGAGTGGAGGGAGAAGCATGGAAGGACACATTTGCCCCATATAGGGATGACAGATTTAGCAAATAAAAATGTAGAAGCACAGCTGTCTTTGAATTTCAGATAAACAATAAATATTTTTTGAGAATAAGTATGTCCCATGCAATGTTTGGGACATACTTAGGCTAAAACATTATTTGTGTTTCATCTGCAATTCAATTTAACTGGACATCCTGTATTTTATCTGGCACCCCTAACTAGATGGCTGCTCTACAACTACAGGTATCCTATGGATAATGGTTATAAGCCTCCGGTGAGTGTGCTGGGGAAAGAAAACAAGCAATAAAATCCCTTTGAGCTCTGTTGTTTTATTTACTTAGGTGAAACTCTGATGTTCTTTGACAATAAAAACAACACCACAAATATTCCCAAAAGAATATATATTTTACTTTGGAAGCTTTGACTTATATCTTTATCAGCTCAGTTGCTTTGGTTTTCTGTGAATTCACAGCATTTAATATCTAAGAACCAAAGGAACTAGAAAACTGCATGAGTTCATCACTGCTGAACTCATGTTTGGGTAAACTTGGACAAGCTGTTTTACCTCTTTTCATTTGCAAAATGAAGATAATAATAGCATCTGTCTTATAAGATTGTGAGGGGTAAAGGAGAAGATGTATATGAAAGTGGCTAGTCCAGTGCTTGCCACGTAGTAGACACTCAGTACATAACAGCTTCACTTTTCTTGCCTCACCACTCCATTTCTGAGAGAGAACATCACTTTCCCAGACCATTGCAAAATATTAGGCTAAAGAAATTACTGTTATGTCTCAAAGAAATTACCCTTACTTACCAATAACCAGATAACCAGCAGAGCCAAATCAATTGATTTGTTCATTCATGCATTTATTCAGCAAGTATGTATTGAAGACCTAACATGTGCCAGGGGCAGTGTTCTAGGAGCTGGGGATACATGGTAAACGGAGCGAAGTTGCTATTTTCCCATGAGAATTGCTTATATTACAGTGTGTGTGTGGCGCGGGGAGGCAGATGATGAATGGATAAGCAGGAAAATGTATTCTATCACATTTTACATGGAGCAACCAATTAGGGCAAATGTTGTGAAATGGAGTCCTTGAATTTGGTTATGTGGAGATCATTGGTGACCTTGATAAAAACAATTGTTCCCTGAGGTTGTTTAAGAGAATGAGGGGAGGAAGAGGAAGTAGAGAAAGGAACTTCGCTAAAAAGCAAGCAGAAAAAAATTGGGTGGCAATTCAGAGGGGATATGGGGTTAAAAGACTTTGGATTTTTTAATGGGAGTTATGATAGCATGTTTAAGCTGAAAGGAATGACCAACAGAGAGGAACTGATAATGCAGAAGGCAAAGGACAACTCTGGGAGTGAGTGCTTGACAAGGCGATAAGGCAAGAGACTCCAATGGACAAGAAGATTTGTGCTTAGAGTGCTACCGGGACCTTTTGCTCACTGCAGAAAGAGGGGAGGTCGAATATATGAGGTTGAGGGTACAGGGGCTTAGTCAACTTGGCAATGGGAACATGTGGAAGTTCTATTCTACCTCCTCAGAGAAATAAGACATAAAATACTTTCACTTCTCTTATCAATAATTATTGATTATTAAGTCGAAAATAATTACTTATGTTAGAAATGATAGCTTCCTCTTGCCAAGCACCCGCTCATATTTGGGATATGTATCATTGTCCCCCCACCCCTCCTGTGCACAGTGGATTGATACTTACTTTATTCACAGTCAGCTCTTTTCGGCCCCCTGTGCTGTTCCCAGGCGGAGATGCTGGTATTTCGATGATTTTCAGCCATCACATGTTTCTCTCCATTGAGATAAACTTCTTCCAGAAGAAGCTGCCCATCTTGACAAGTCTGTTTTGCCTCTGTGCTCCACTGCACAGCCAGACCTGAAAGTGACGGGAACTGACAAACTCTCTGAACTTGTCCCATTGGATTTGTCTAATGGGCCTTTCCCTGACATAGATGAAAAAGTCATTGACAGAAACAGACCATTTACCAGGAACCTGAGCAGAGGTATAAACAGCGACAGATGAAATAGGTCTCGAAATAAAGTTGGGAAATTCAGGACATATGTGATGGGCTCAAGGAGATCTCTGCTTTCAAATGTCAAGATGAAATGGATGCTGTTGGGTTTTGCAGCCTCAAGTTATTCGGCTGGTTAGGAAGAAAGCCAGTCCCCTGCTCCCCATCAATCACTCTATCTACACCAGAGACAGAAACTGCTAAGTGGTGATATGAGGGTCAGGGGTGGCTTTCAGCAGGACACTCCAAACCCAAAGGGTGAGTTCTCTTTCCAAGGACAGAGAGACCAAAAAGGAAAAAAACCAAAAACAAACAAAGCAAAAAAAACCAAACAACAACAACAACAAAACCCCACCATTTAAAAATTTGCAGCCATTTAGAAATTCTAGTTGGAAGGCAGAATTCCTTCTTTCTTTCTTTCTTTCTCTCTTTCTTTCTGCGTTGGGTCTTCGTTGCTGCATGTGGGCTTTTTCACTAGTTGTGGCGAGCGGGGGCTACTCTTCATTTTGGTGCGCGGGCTTCTCACTGCGGTGGCTTCTCTTGTTGCGGAGCACGGGCTCTAGGCACACAGGCTTCAGGAGTTATGGCACGTGGGCTCAATAGTTGTGGCTTGTGGGCTCTAGAGTGCAGGCTCAGTAGTTGTGGTGCACGGGCTTAGCTGCTCCACGGCATGTGGGATCTTCCCAGACCAGGGCTCGAACCCGTGTCCCCTGCATTGGCAGGTGGATTCTTAACCACTGTGCCACCAGGGAAGTCCCTGAAGGCAGAATTCTTGTTGAAGGAAGCTTTCCAAACAGAAGAGTCACATCTTAGGAGTGATATTTTTAGGTTCTATAATCAACACCTAACGTGAACATCATATAAACTTAGCATTATCCTTGAAAAGCCCTTATATCACCCATAGAACATACAACCTTGTGTTCTAATTTCTATCCACCCTGAAATTTGAAAATTATTGCAATTGATTAAAGGAGAAAACAGAAGGGAAATCTGTGTGTAGATGTCTGGTCTTCAGACCATTCTGCCTCTAAGGCAGCTATCCAGCCCCTAGCTTTGAATGAGCACTGGGTGGAGAATGCCAAGCGCTCTTTTTGGGCCATAGGTTTTACTTTATTTCCTTTTAATGTTAAAACTTGACAACCTTTATAAATGGTATAGGATGTGTTTGGCATTGTGAGGGTTAAATGGAATAGTGACAATGCATCAAATTCACGTTGGGGTGAATGTCTGAGTGTCGATTCATGCTGAAGTAATACCATCTCACTCTATTTTCTTTAAGAAAAATCTTCAGATAGTCCAGTGGCTATGTAAAGTCTGAGTCTCCTTTAAAAGGAGTACGTTGGGCTTCCCTGGTGGCACAGTGGTTGAGAATCTGCCTGCTAATGCAGGGGACACGGGTTCGAGCCCTGGTCTGGGAAGATCCCACACGCCACGGATCAGCTGGGCCCATGAGCCACAACTACTGAGCCTGCGCATCTGGAGCCTGTGCTCCGCAGCAAGAGAGGCCGTGACAGTGAGAGGCCCGTGCACCGCGATGAAGAGTGGCCCCCGCTCACCGCAACTAGAGAAAGCCCTCGCACAGAAACGAAGACCCAACACAGCCAAAAATAAAAAAATAAATTAATTAAAAGAAGGCTCAACATTTAAAAAAAAAAGAGTACGTTGGCTCAATGAAGAGTTAAAATTGCTTTATTAAGGCAATTTAATTTATTAAAGTATTAAGGCAATTTCTTAACTGAAAAACTTAAAAAAAAATAAAACATGCAACCCAGGGTAAGAGTGTCCTCTACCAAAAGATGGTTGGTTGGTTTTCACAAGGAAAGAGAAGGACATCTAGGTAGCAGCCCAACATTGGAGTCTGGAAACTAGCACTGTGAGGGGAGAGAGAGAGATGGCAGGGCAGGAAAGGCACTGAGGAGGAATAGAGCCTGAGCAGCATGATGGGCCTTGGGCAAGGAGAGAGGACCAGCAAGTGCTGACATGCTCAGGGAATAGAGACATCAGGCCTCAACTTTCATTTTTCTATTCTGGCTTTTGAAATGCCCTGTGATCTTCTCAGTGCTTCGGTAGGGTCAGTGACTTGCTGCAGCTAATGTGGCCGGGAATTATGCAGTGGGTTAGAGTCCAAGCTGGGATGGGAGAATGGGGAGTGCTACCTAACCTTCCCAGGACCACCCTTACCCCAAGGGTGGAAGCGTCACTATTAAAGACAGATGGTTTTTGCAGGTTTTTGCAGGGGGAGGTGAATGACAGCAAGAGCATCAGAGCAGTCCAAGGTGGAACAGAGATAGAGACTCAGGAGCTAGGCAGTGGACAGGACACAGCTGCAGGACCCCACGCAGGGGTGCACTGAGACAAAAGCCCCTTCTCCCAAATATGCTAGCATTGGTGTTGCTGACTCAAATGCCTGTGGGACCAGCCAGTGGCACGCAGAGGACTGAAGGTGCTTAGTGTAAACTTAGGGCTGAGCTCCTTCTACTGCAATTAAGCTTCACATCTGCTACGTTACCTTGGTTTTTAAAACATTGTGGGGATGAGTCAGACAGTGAAACAAAACACTTTCTTGGGCTTCCTACTGCTGCAGGCTTCCGGACTGTGGCCCCTGTCCTGGGGAAGGTAACCCTCTGAGGGGGAAGTGCCATTCTCTACGATGTGGACGGGACCCATGCCTGTTTGTGCTTTCAACAAAGAGTCCTGAGCACTAGCGCTGCCTGTTCACCCTCTCAGGAGAGGATTTATGAATGAGGGCCCATGGATCATACCCAAAGTAGCATCTCTGCGTGCCCCACGGGACGCAGCTCAGCCTTCCATCATTATAGAGATGAGCAGAAACCTGTTCTATTTGTTCAGCGTTTGGGGGCTTTAAAGGAAACATGCACTCGTGTTTCTGCCCGCATTTCTTAGTCTGCCACCACAAGGCTGACTCATCCATCTTGGTCTGGGTTCTCCTGAAAGCAGAGTCTCAGTCAAAGACTGAGTGTAGATAATTATTTGGGATCCAATCCCAGAAAACGGGAGGGAGGTCGTGGGGAGACTGAAGCAGGGTATCACCATAGTGCATCATTGAGGTACCCACTGTCTGTATACAGAAAGGGGCTGGGGCACTGATCCACGGACTCTTGTCTCTCAGTAGTTGCAGGTTGGGGGAAGGGAGCATTAACCCTTCTGTCTGAGATTTCCTTGTGCGAAGCTCCTACAGCTTCAGAAAGGGCCCTAAGGCTGAAAAGCAGAGGGAGCTGGCTGATGGAGAGAGCTTGAGGTAGGCCTGAATTTAGGCGAGGGGGTGTGATGCAAAGTGTCTGCTACCATCTCTAATGCAAGAGATTGGGACCTGTCATTCTCGGGGTGTGCCGAGGTCTGGGTGCTGCTGACGTGACCAGGACTTGGCTTGGCAACCCCTCTTTTGCCCCCTCCCCACTGCTCCATTACATAAGCCCAGGATGCCTCTCCTAGACTGTGCTTTTCCTCCTTGCTTCTATAATACTCACTCTCAAGGTTTTCCACACATCGGAATATGTGAAGAACCCAGCGTGTAGCAGCAACTCAGGGGGACTTTGTTCCCTTTTCTGCTTCCTCCTTTACCTTCTACTGACTTTTCCTTTTCCTCTTTCTTTTCCTCAAAAATTATGGTTGCCTGTCAGGTTTAAGTCCTGCAGACTCATCTCTTTTCTCTCCACTCTCCCCAGTTATTTGGTCCCAGGTTCAGCTCTCCCCTCTATGTCACCACCTCCACTGGAATATCTCCTGGTAGGGTCTCTCTTTCCAGCTCTGGCCCTGTTTTAACCCTCAGCCAGCTCAGAATCACCTGGCTATTTTTATGCTCAAGTTTAGGAACCTCGCCTCTCTTGCGGACTCTCCTATATTTAGTTGAATGCTCCTTTTTGGCAGTCTCCCACTCACCCCAGTTCCATATGCCGAAAAGCGACCTGGCTTTCTACTCCCACCCCCTGTCCCCCGCACTCTTCCCAGTATCCTCCCTGTCCCCACAGAAAAAGAAAACACAGACTCTCGATTTCGGTTCATGCTACCGTCGATTCATATCTACATGTTTGCAAAACCCTGGAACCACCTTTGACCCCTTAGCCCCTCTGGAAGAGGCAGTCTGCCTGGTGCTCGGAGGCCACAATGTGGGGTCAGACAGAGGCAGTGGCAAGACGGTCTGGGAGGACAGGTCAGGAGGTGAACAGCTGAGTTCGCTAGGGCTTCAGCAACACACTGGGGGCTGTAGAACCTGAATGTCAAAGCCAGAAGAATTGCTAGAGAGTGGCTTGTACAACCCCTCATGCTGCTGATGAAGAAACTGAAACCCAGAGAGGTGAAGGGCATTGGAAAAGGTCACGTGGCCCGTTCATTCAAGAGGGATGGAGCCCTTCCTTCCCAGAGCCCTTTCTGCAATGACACCATTCAACAAGGAGCCTGTGTCAGCAACGTTTTAGGAGCACGGAGCAGAACACAGAGCTCAAACAATCAAGTTATTTCATATAAAGGAACTTTTCGTTTCTTTTAGTGTCTGACTTCAGGGGACATTCGAACCAGGAGCTTAAGTATTCCGACAAGGACAGGTGGATGGAGGGCCCTGATGAGCTGAATCCAGACCCTGTGACCCCCGGGATCATGTGTGAGACTCACATAGAAATAAGGGCTGTTGGAGACAGGGAAAGAAGACACTAGATGCTTACAGAGCCAACAAAAAATCACTACAAAATCAAAAAAAGGACAGAGGTATGTGATCTGAAGTCTGAATGGTCTAAGGTCATAGCCAGACTATGTTCATTTCTGGACAATCAGGATGGAGGACTGGGTTTGGGGTTGAAGCCAGAGGGAGCTCTGGGACTTTTTGTTTGACTACAGACCTTACGTAATTAATCCCTGTGCCCTGAACATTCTTCCTGTCTGTTCAGAGGGCAAGGCTACATTCTTGGGATGACCTACGACTCCCACTGGAGAGCCTGGTGAGCTGGATGGTTTTGCTGCTTCTAGCGGATGGGAAAGGGAGGGAGGCCGGGAGAGCTGCCCGGCCAGGACCTAGAGCTTCCCTCTGGACAGTTCTCTTCCTTGGTGAGCTGGTCAGTGGTCAGCACCCTGTACCCTGTCTCTCACAGTCAGTAGGACTCGAGGCTCTACTTCTTCTTCTCCACAGACATCAATCTCTTCCTCTTCTCCCCACTGCCAACCCTCAGCTCAGGTGTCAGTCTCCTGGTGTCTGGGTCACCGCTACAGTTTGCAAGCTGGTCCTCCAGCCTTGCTTCTTACCTGTTCCAGCGCATCATATGCCCTGTGCCAGGGTACTCTCCTCCAATACCAATTTTGTCATATTTCATTCTCCTGCTCGAAAGCCTTCAGTGAGCCCATACTCACTAAAAGCAGGAGCAGGTCCAGGCTGCTAACCTGGGTTCAAATATCACCTCCTCTGAGACCCCTTCATGGGGTGATCATTCCTGCTTCCAAACCCCAATAGCGCTGAGTATCTACCACATTCGGTTGGAACTGACCATCTTTTCCTGCTTTCCATTGTTAATTTTGGTTTTATATGTTGTTGTCTTCTTACTCTGATTGCATGATCGTGGAAGACAGTGGTGTACATATCTAACTATCACTCAATATACAGCTCTGTGCCCTGTACACAGTGGATAAACAAATAGTATTAATTCACTGGGGTTAGACTCTTGGGCTTGGCATCTTGGTCACTTAAGACTTTCTTCCTATCATATTTTTAAATCTCTAGAAATATAGGTTCAAATTATGAGATAGGAAGAAGATAAATGGGAGACATTTTCCTACCCCTTTCTTACAATTAACTTTCCTTGTCTGTTTGAGTACATATCAGCATCAATATCTAGCTCTGACTTAATTTACTACAAGATGATTTTAAAACCTAACCAGTGTGCATTCCTAGAACTCAAATGGGCGTATGGATTGAAATAACAAATTTGTCATGTCTCCAGCTTGCAGGCTCAGAGGAGGATTTCAAAAAACAAAACATACACACAAAACATGGGTTTAAGGCCAAAACAACTTTAAATGGGAGTTTCTGAAGCATTAAAAAATTTCACAGGAGTGTCCTTTGTTGACTCTCATCCATTTAACTATTCCATAGTTATGAGGCCAAAATTCACTGTTTGAAAGGTCTCAGCATCCTTGTCTTGAAATGGGCTGGGTGCATGTTTGGGGCTTCCCTAGCAGGGATAGATTTCAAGTGGTACAGACTTCAGCCTTGGACAGTAGGAAAAGAGGCTCCTTCAGTGGCTTTTGGCTCGGGTAATGTGACACGGCCACTTGATGGGAATTGGAGGTACCCTGGTGGAGGAAAAACACAAAATGGAGAGAGTCAGGTATAAACCTGCCACTTGGAGTTTTCCTGTAACTTAGGTTGGTCAAATGCTGAATCCCAGTTTATGTTCAAAACAAATGGAAACTCATTCTCTGACCAAAATAGATTGCTTGTTTTCATTGTTGATAAAGAAGCAGCCAGGCAGAAGCTGCTTTCACTCAAAGGGACCAAAATGAGGGAGTCCCTTGGCAGGAGTGGAGAAATAAAAGGCAAAGCGTTGATAGGCCCCCTTCCCCCCGCATCCCACCATAATTATTCTTGCTGTCCTTCCTCCTTTTGCGGTGGAACAACTGACTAAAAGATTAATACGTAGGGCTTCCCTGGTGGTGCAGTGGTTGGGAGTCCGTCTGCTGATGCAGGGGACACGGGTCCGTGCCCCGGTCCGGGAAGATCCCACATGCCACGGAGCGGCTGGACCCATGAGCCATGGCCACTGAGCCTGCGCGTCCGGAGCCTGTGTTCCGCAACGGGAGAGGCCACAACAGTGAGAGGCCCGCCTACCACAAAACAAAACAAAACAAAACAAAAAGATTAATACGTAAAGAACCCCTTCTTTTC
Source organism: Mesoplodon densirostris (assembly GCF_025265405.1). NCBI lineage: Eukaryota > Metazoa > Chordata > Mammalia > Artiodactyla > Ziphiidae > Mesoplodon > Mesoplodon densirostris. Next base: position 29,823,296 of record NC_082668.1, read on the forward strand.
TGTTATTACAGAGAGGCTGTGAAATTATTTTGTCTTCACCTTGGTGGGTGGGTGGGCTGGGAGGAGTGGTGGTGCCTGCGGGGAAGTGGACACAGCAGGGGCAGAGCCTGAGTCTTCCTGTGTCAACGGCAGGACATGTGTTTATCGAAACGTGTATGCACACAGAGACTCACATATTTGGTCCTGCGACACAAAAAAATCATAATTGTTTTTATGGGCTGAATGGTGTCCTCCCCAAATTGATATGTTGAAGCTCTAACCCTCAGGACCTCGGCATGTTACAGCGTTTGGAAATAGGGCCTTTAAAAGAGTAAATAATGTACAATGATAAGAGTAAATAAGGGTCATATGGGTGAGCCCTAATCCACTGTGACTGGTGTCCGTATAGAAAGAGGAGATTAGGACACAGACACGCACCGAGGAAAGACCACGTGAACACCTTCATCTAGGACTTTCGGCCTCCAGAACTGTGAGAAAATAAGTTTCTGTAGTTTAGGCTTCCCAGTCCTCGGTACTTCGTTACGGCCACCCAAGCAGGCTGATACAGCTGTCAAGAAAGAGCAGAGAGAGAGAGAAACAGACTTAAAATGGAAAAGCACAGCTTCGGGGCAGCCCTGAGTTTTATCATGAATGAATAAAAGAAGGAATCCGTTCATGCATTCAGTATACACTTTTATTTCAGACCCTTAGAGGGTGGCACGTAGCAGCTGGAAGAAGCCCTCCCTTTCATCATCCCCAGTAGAGAAAATGAAGCATACCAAGGAGGTTTAATAACCTGGGCCCTGTCTCTGGGAGGCAAGGATGAATCTGGGGATCCACCGGTCACTGCACACATAACCAGGACCACTGGAATTAAATAACTATTATCTTTTCATATTTTCACTGAACCTAATCTCGCAGAACCAGTGTTATCCCCGAACTTTATGTCCTCACTTTGTATATAGCCCCGGCTTGAATTGTGAGTGTTCAAAATAGATAAAATATTTAATGTCTTTTTATTGCCCCTCTCAGCAACGCACAAGGGCCTGGCTGGCCTCGCTCATGCAGTATGGACGTGCGGCTCGCTCACTTAGCTGCTCTTACCAGCTGCTTTGCAAATGGCTCTAGCAGGTGGTGCAATGTCGGGGGGTGGGGTGGGGAGGACTTGCAGTCTGTCCCTGAAGACTTGGCGAGCGTCTCTGGGTAAATGGGTAAAGTACCATCTTGTCGGCTTGAGAAGCTGAAGCTCCCCACGCCCCCCTTCTTGAGCTCATTTCTCCCTTCTGACTCATGTCTGCTGCCTTATTTGAGTTACTGTGCAAACGTTTAGCCAAGAAGCCATACCAGGCCTTGCGCTTATTTACGACCCCCCCAGGGAGTCACAGGGAGACACTGAGGAGGATTCCATGCTGAGCTTTCTGGTCAAATAAGGACAAAGCGAACCACGCCTTCCATTCTTAGCCAGTGAAGTGTGTGCTTCAGGATGCCGTGTGCTGGGCGCAGAAGCCTCCCCCAGTGCAGGCTGATCCTTTCCTGGCTCCCCAGTGACCCCCAAGTCGTAGAGCCGTGAATTAGAAGAGAGAAGGGCGGAATATTGTGCGGGGACAGACGGTGCTGGGGGAGAAGAGGGCCCCCTGTTTGCTCGCCTTTCTGAGTTTCCTACAGGAAGTTGATTGTTCATTCTGAGGCAAAAGTGCTTTTGCCATTGTGTATGTCCTATTTGGCAGCAGGAAGCCTTTGAGAAAAAATATCCCTCAAAGAGGGGCATGAAACAATGCAGTCAGTCTAAGACATATATGTGTGTACGTGCACACACATGCACGTACATCCAAAACAGAGCCCAAAGGAGTGGAGCTGCCAAACTGGAGGAAGGACCACAGGAGAAATCAACCTCAGTGGGGCGACTTGAACATCAGGGTGGCCCTGGCAGGGTTCCACACTTGAAAAGCCTTCAGGTGTGCTTGCCACCAACCAGAAAATTTGCATTTGCTCTCTGTGACTCAGGCCTGCTTCTTCACCTTGTGAGGGACACAAAAACTCCACACACCTGGCCAGGAGGACTTTATGATCCAATGAGGTGGATGGGTACAATTAAACAAAAAACAGCTCTTCTGCAGTTCAAGACCAAAAGCACAAATGGTCAACACTGGGGGTGGGGTTTGATGACCAGGGGAGCAGACCCTTCCAGAAGTTCTGATGCTGTGCTGTTATCCCATTTGCTTAATAAACGATAAGCCTAACATCTAAGCAGTAAGACCTACTGTGTGCAAACCCCCAGGTAGCAGGCTGTCTAGTGGAAATAGTGTCAGCTAGGGCTGTTCCACCTATCAGCCCTTGCATGGAGACTTGCCTGTCTGTAGAAAGGACCTAATGCTACCAGCTGTGTACTTTCCAGGGTGGTCAGGAGGAGAAAGCAAACAAAATAGTGCATGCTGGTGCTTGGAACACTGTAAGGGCTTTACAAGGCATCTGAAGACAAGAGGGTAAGTGAGCTTCCATTTCCTCCTTATATATTGGTGCCCAGCACATACTTGGATAATCATGATGGGGAGGGTTTTAAAGGAATCCCTCTGGGGTGGAGACGGAGAATGCTTCTTTATAAGCTTTTATAAATATTTATAGCTAAAATCAAAGAGCAAAAGGAAAAGGAAATAGACCCTAGGCTTCCCATAAATATTTTCCCATCTCTTGGTCCTTTTTTTTAGAAGCATCTCTTTCTGTGCCATCCTCTCCAGCCCCAGCCCCTCTACCTGCTGCTCCTGGCTTGTCTCCAGGGAAATTCCTCCCCTCCACCCTCCATTACAGCTGTCTGCAGGGGAAGGATTCCTCACTCTGCTGGCTTGGAGAGGTAAAAAGGGCCCACTGATGGGAGCTGTTTCTCCATCTCTTTAATCAGCTTCCATCCCCACGCATGGTTTTATCAAGGAGCCTCTCTGACACACATGCTTTCACAGCTTGGATAACGAGGGCTGGCTCTGCTTCACTCCCCTTCCCACCCTTCTTCTCAGTCCCCCCACCCTTCCCTTCCCCTGCCACATGCTTTATCTAGAGAACAGCCTTCAGGAGCACTGGGGACATCCCCATCCCCGTCATCAGGGTCAGGTGGCTGTGCAACTTGCAGGAAGCGCAGACCCTTGCAGGCAGCGTGGCTGAGATGTGAATTCCCTGCGTGTACATCACGGATACATTGTGAAGAATCCTCTTTGGGGGAGGGGGGAGGGATAGGAGGAAACAAAGGAGGACAAAAGAAGAAAGGTGGGCAGCTCAGGACTGCACCTCTTCATTGTTCATTTCCAAATGAGATGGCAAACCTCCGTGAAGTCCATAGGGGATGTGTCTGGCATGAGTCAGCAACCAGTACAATTTACTGCCAGTTGATTAAATTAGCATTTGTTATAAGCCAGAAAGGAAAGGGGGAGGGTGTTGTGTGCAGGGATAGATGTAGAATGAAGAAAATCTTCTTCATGCCTTTTGAATTATTTATGGCCTGGAACATTACATGCTAAAACCTAACCAGACTTGATAGAGAGAGCCTGAGAAGGATTCTCTCTTCCCTTAAAGCCACAGAGCACATGCTTTTGGTCCCTTGGAGGACTAGGAGAGTGCTAACAATGACAGGCTAACAGTGAGAAAGTGGAATTCCTAATTTTATTGTGACCTTGAAAACAGAAATGCTGCATAGAAATGCTGCTTCCACCAGGCACAGGAAGACTTAGATTTCTCAGTAACCTCGTGAGCTATGGGCATGAAGGTGTGACTGCGTTCCACTTTGATTTTGCGGAGTGGGAACTCGGGATGACTGTCAGATGAGTGGACAAAGGATAGGTCTCTTCGATCTTTGCCTCTGGCTGCCAGCCAGATGGGAGAGAAACAAAGACTCTGGAGCCTCTGCCTTCTCCCCCTACTCCTCTGCCCGGTCCCTCCTTTTCTCTCCTCTCAGAGCCGATTATTTGGATAGAGTCTGCTGACTGCTCTTACATTTTGGGAAATCATGTCTAATTGTTTAGGGTGTAAAATGAAGTGATACAGTCTCAGAGAGGGGCCCTCCTTTTGGACGATGTGTAACGCAGAAGAGAGAACTCCATGCTCGGTGTGCGTGCAGGGAGCTGGGCAGGGGGGTGGTGAGTGTATGCTCAGGGGAGAAGTGTGTGTCAGACACCCAGCGGCTCCAGCTGGGTACCGAGGTGGCCTGGTGAGCATCTTTTGTTCTTGGCTCTCTGACTGCTGGAAGCAGCAGGACAGCCCACTGTTCATCCTCAAGGTCTGAAGTTTTTGTCTACGAGCCCCAGTAAAAAGGCAAACTGTTGGGATCCCGCTGTAGATTCGTGGCCTGCCCCCAGAATGGCTTGCAGGATAGGGCCCCTTCTTTTCACCTGAACTGTTGCCCATGAACCACACAGTAATTAAAGGTTTTCACTGAACTAAAGCATCCAGGGGTGCGTGACTCTTCCCGAGAGATACTAGAAGACAGGAGTAAGGGAAGAGAGGCTGAATGAGGGAAAGACAAAAGCAGCATGGCAGATAACAGGGTCTAGAGTCAGACAAAGAAATGGGACATGTGCTTTGGCAAAAAAAAAAAAAAAAAAAAAAAAAAAAAAGCAGGGAATGCAGTCATTTCCATGCTTTATCACTGCTAGCTTAATTTACCCATCAGATAAATACATTAAAAAATAAATTGAGTCCAAGCCTGACCCTTTAGTAAGAACTAAATCATTTCTTCCAATTCTTAGTCTAAGTCCTATATTTTCACCTGCATACAAATGAAACAAAGCAGGTGGTGTCTATTGCAGTCTGAGTAAATGAGGAACACCCACATTTTTCTCATGGAAAGCAGAAAGGATCATAGTGTTGGATGGGAGGGTGGGGTTTTCCCTCCATCCCCATTTCAGCACCAAAGGGGATCCATGTACCCCTGGCCACAGCGGAAGGGCTTGGACCCTATGGCCCACATACATGCAGGGCCCACCTCTCCCATAGCTACACCAAGAAGTAAATCGAGGTCATTTTCATAACTGAGGCAAAACCTCCCTTTCCACTAGAATTACTGAGATATTTTAGGCAAATGCAGTTTTCAAAAAAATTAAATGGCAGAATTTGCGTTTGGGAACTCATTAAAAAGCAGTGAGACTTCCTGTATTGCATCAATTATAAATAATTTGGAGGAAAGAGGGTTTGCTTTTTTCTTTTAAAGAAATTATCTGGAAAATTACCCAGGTCTTCGCTTCCTCTTTTCAGATGAGATCTGGACAGACTGTGTTAAACTCTATAACCTAATTAAGGATGGGTCTAGATGATTAAAGCAGGAGGAGAAACCAAGAAGCCCAAAGTCTGCCCTCAGGCTTGTCTCCAGCCAGCCTTACCTCTGATAAGTCAGTTCATCTCTCCAGGCACTAGTGTCTTTTTTTTTTCCCACCCACTGAAATGAAGCCAACCCCTTTTGCCACTTGTCTACTTTATAGGAATGCTCTAAAAATTAATATTCACTGTGAAACCAGGAGAGCCTCAGAGGAACGATCCTATCTCACTACGAAGCATTATCACTTTTGTTTTGCCTGCCACTCTGAGTTGGCAATGATATATTGTTCAGAATCTTTCTAAAAATCTCCTTTCTTTCTCTGAACCCCATGACCAATAATGATGGGAAACAGTGTACTGGAATAAATCCAAGAAAGAAATAATTTTGCCTGTGTATCAACTCAGCCAATAGGTTTTAAAGCGACTACGATCATTTAAAGTGGTTCAGCGATTGTATAAGCTACGTACTATTGAAGGAGCTTCAGTTGCTGACAATCTTATCCTTCCTTGCCCAGGTTTTTCTTAGTGTTAAAACTGGTATAGAGAGGAGAATGAAGATTTGAGTCTCAGGGATTTGGGGAGGCGAATCATGCTGAGGAGCTATGTGATGTTGGTTACTAAATGTTTGTAGAACCTGTCCTCACCCTTTCCATCCCTAACACCCCATTTTGATTCAGGATCTTATTGTTTCTTGCCTGGATGTCTGTAGCAGCCTTGGAAGTGGTCCTCTTGACTCTAGTGTTATCTGTTAAGCAATTCTCTATACTGCTGCTGAGAGTACTTCCGGAAAGAAGGCTTTGGCTTCTTGGAGCCTCCACTGCCCAGTAGATACAGTCCAGGTCCTCCCGGGGAGGGACTTCCGTGCTCTGTTCACACCGTAGCCGCCTGTATCTCCAGCTTCAGCTCCCATCATTCCCTGCCTTACAGATTCTTGTTCAGCAAAAGCAAACTGCATATCCTTTGCTGCCGTGGACGGTGCTGCTATTTACCTTTAAACTTTTACCCTTGCTGCCCTCTCTGCCAGGACTATCTCAAAGCAAGCAGACAAAAACAGACAAACAGACAAGGAGCACCCATAACTCCTTATTCACCCTTCAGAACTCAGATCATGTGGTACACACCCTGTCCCCCTTTCCCCCCTTCCCCTCTTTCTCCTCTAGGGTGTGCCTGTCTTCTGGATTCTTCCCCTCTGATAATCTGGGCAAGGCTATAGCATTAAGCTGACATGTAATGTTATATGGATCTTGATATATGCTTGTCTACGCACTGAACAGTGAGCTCTCTGAGAAGAAGGAACTTGTCTTTTTCATATCTGTGTCTTAAGCAATACCTGCTTCAAGAAGGGATCCAGAACATAACTAAGCACACACTTCTTAAGTAGCTCCTATATGTAAGGCACTGTGCTAGGTGTTTGGAGAAAGTTTCTAATACTAGGCTGTTGAAAGAGAAAAACTGTTTGATAAGTATATCAATGCATACTTAAGTAAAGTCTTTATTTTCCTGAATGAAAGATCCAGAGTTATGCAAATAATTAGCAGTTGGGGGAACTCTGTGTCAACAGCGGGCCATCTGGCTGTGTGAAGTCATAGCAGGTTGCTTCTCTTTGCTGCCACCACTCTGGGGCCCAGGGTTTTCTTGTAGCTGTGGCCTTGGGTATAGAGACCTCCCCCTTCTCTGAAGTTCTCTGCCTTGTATTCTGTTGCCATGGCAACAACCCACTTTCATTCTGGAACTTCACGCATGGGAGAGGGGAACCCTTTACTAACATGACATACACGATGAGGGTTATTTAAAAAATAAGTTGACAAGGTTAGTCATCAACGTATTATGCTCGTTCCACAAATTCCGATTTAGTGGTAGGATTGTTTGTTAGGTATTTCTGAAAATATTGAAAAATGGATTAGTGTCAGCATATGAGATTTGGTGTATCCTTTGTTTAAATATCGGTCTATGTGTCTGTTGTGATTCTATTTTTTTTTTTTTTTTTTTTTTTTTTTGCGGTACGCAGGCCTCTCACTGTTGTGGCCTCTCCCGTTGCGGAGCACAGGCTCCGGACGCGCAGGCTCAGCGGCCATGGCTCACGGGCCCAGCCGCTCCGCGGCACGTGGAATCTTCCCAGACTGGGGCAAGAACCCGCGTCCCCTGCATCGGCAGGCGGACTCTCAACCACTGCACCACCAGGGAAGCCCGTGATTCTATTTTTAATGCAAAAAATATTTTTGTTCTCTAAGTATATGGAAAACCTGTTTTCAGTCAATCTGCTGTATCAAAGAAGAGAGCAAAATTTCTAGAAGGAAGGCTGAGTGATCTTGAAAGGCTGGGAACACTAGGATACTAACACCTGTCCAGCACTATAACAAAGCTGCTCAAAATCTGTTAAAAGATATGTGGAAACATAGTAACGTATCATTTAAAGTACTTTTCTGGAATAGAGTCAGAAAAAAAATTGCTAGCAGACTTGCTTTTTAAACTCCTTTATATATTCAGGTGAGCAAGTGCAGATAAATATTGCAGAGCCTATTTCATTGTTCAGTGACTGCACAAGCCTGATAGAGAGATTCCACGTGCTCTAATGACTATAAGATGTCTTAGTCTGGTTCCGTGAGCCCAGCCTCCTTGTAGCTCTGCATCTCTTCTCTTTTCTCCCAGAGAAATCAGGATTCTCTTCCTAGTTCAAATAGGGGCTTACCCCTGGCTTAGGCTGAGTTCCTTTTGTCTCTTTACCCAGGCAGCTTCTCTTTTCTAGTTTCCAGCTTTTACCCCCAACACAGACGGAGAACTCTGGTTTACTGAAGAGGCTGGTCTCTGCTGAGTTTCCGCATGAAATGATATGGTTCACTGTCTCTTGCCTCCAGATGCCTGGGTTCCCCTTTGATCACATATGCCTTGCAACTCCAGCCCATTTGTCTTCTTTTGGAGGAGCCAGACAAGATTCTCATTTATTCCCTGGCAATCAGCTATCGCCATCACACAGAGACACACAGCGTGCATGAGCATTATTACACCAGGGGCATCAATGCTCAGGCACGGGCCAGGGTGGGGTAGAGGTTGGACTGGCAGGCTTATCGGTGACAGAATTCATCAGTAGACGGTTTTTCTGACAAAAACAAAGGTGACAGTCTTCTTACCAGGCATCATTCTCAGTGGCTGCCCTGGGCCTGGCCCTACGTGGCCGCCATGTTTAGTTCCTTATGATTCAACACATAGTCTCAGCCGATGAGATTGGGGGGCGCCTAATGGAGTGACCCAATTGGATTTTGTCCCCTGAGATTCTGAACTCAAGAAATCTCAGTGATAGAGTGAGCCATGGGAGGTTGGTATAGCCACAACGGGCCATGTCCAGGCTGAAGGTGTAAGGAAGCAGAAACTAGGAGTAAGTAGAATCTATTGGGTAGAGAAAGGAGACACAGAGCATACAGAAAAAGTACGATAGTCAGGGGCCAAAAGAGAATGGAGGAGACACACGGAGGGGGAACAGAAATGCTGAAACGGAGAGAGGTGGAGGGAGAAGAGTGGAAAGAGAAGGGTGAGGAAGAGCAAGACCGGGAGAAGGAGAATACAAGAAAGGTGGAGAGAAGACTGACGAGAGGGAGAATCCCTAATCTACTTCAGTTCCACTCAGGTTCCCATGGGATAGCATAGACTAGTCCTCAAAGGAGCCAGCTCATCTTGGTTCAAATCCTGGCTCATCACTTACTAGCTTTGTAACTTTGGGCAAGGTACTTAATCTCTTTGTACCTTAGTTTCTTCATCTGTAAAGTGGGTATACGTGCAGTATCTACCTGATAGGGACATTGTGAGAAACACATGAGTTAACACATGTAAAGTACTTATCAGGGTGCCTGGAACACTATGTTAAGTGTGATCCGTTTTCACTATCAAAGTTCTTGGTTTCTACTGAAGGTCTGTTGTACTGCCTCACGTGGGTCCTGACAGCAGTCACCGTCCCCCCAGACTCCATCTGAGTTGAACACGTTTGTGAATATCTGCTCCTTGTGATCAAAAACAGCTTAACTGTAACACCTTAAGGGTGCTTTCCAAATTTTAAATGTAAAAACGAGTCACGTTTTCTTTTGAACTTTATAAATTTAGGATAAAAATAGAAACCAAGTGTGTGCCTTGTGGGAACAGAAATAGGCAGAGTGAAAGAGGAGCTTTTCAAAGAGTGTACATTGTCAAAACAAGCCATCTCTAATTTGGGCAAATGGGGAGGAGAGCAGCCTGCACCTTGCCTTCCTTAGGGTTACCTCTGGGTCTGAATGCCACATGGGCCATGCTTTCCTTTATGGAAAGCTCTCCTTACTACTTTATATTGAATAAACATGCTTGTTTTTTGTTTCATTCCATCATATTATTTCATTTGTTCCCTGAATATTGCAGCCTTCTCTCCTTTACTTCTTGGCAAAAGCGGGATTCCTGTACCATCAACCCACTATCTGACAGCGCTCACCGTGGGTGATTTTGTTCCAAGAGTTTTTACAAGTGCTGGCAGCAAACTTTCATATTCAAGCATTGAGAACAAAGGCCATGGATGTGTCCCACAGTGGCTAACACTGTCCCAAAGTCTATTTTGTTCTTTGCATATGGGGAAAGGAGACCTCAGCTACGAGAGTATTGCAGACCTATGGTTGCCCTTCTGGCATAATGACAGTATTAGTTTGCTAGGGCCATCTAACAAAAGTACCACAAACTGGGAGGCTTAACAGAAATGTATTGTCCCAGAGTCCTGGAGACTAAAAGTCTGAAGTCAAGATGTTGGTTCCTTCTGAAGGCTGTGAAGGAGAATCTGTCCCTGCCTCTCTCCGAGCTTCTGGTGCTTTGCTGACCATCTTCGGTGTTCCTTGGATTCTGCTCCGTCACCCCAGTCTCTGTCTTCATTTTCACATGGCATTATCCCTGTGTGTGTGTGTGTGTGTGTGTGTGTGTGTCTCTGTGCTCTCTTTTTGTAAGGACACTGGTCATATTCGGATCCACCTTAACGGCCTCATTTTCCCTCTGTTATCTCAGTAAAGATCCTATATCCAAGTTAGGTCACATTCTGAAATGCTGGGGGTTAAGGCTGCAACATAACTTATTGTGTTGACACAATTGAACCCATAACACTGAGATATTTGAGAAGTGAACACTGAAATGGCTCTTGGGGTTGACAGGTTGGTGACTGGGCTTAATGTCAGTTTGCTGTTAATGGAGTATTTGTAAAGCGAGCCCAGTGGCTATAAAAATTGTGAATCATACCCTCATTGCATAATACTCTCTTGGCTTTTGTAATTTTGTACTCTCTTGTTTTTCTATACTGGCCTTTCCTCCTTAAAATCCTCTGCTTGTTTGCACTTTCACCCCTTTTCTTCCCCATCTACACCCTCTCTTCTGGGAATCTCATCCAGTTCTGTGGTTTTAAGAACCATTATTAGGCTGATGTCTCTCAAATTTAGCTCTATATCTTCAGCCCTGATCCCTCCCCTGAAATCCATGCTCATATATTTAATTATATGTCGTCTTCTTGTCACATTCACTTGGATGTTTAATGGGCATCTCGAACTTTTACTCTCTAGAACTGAAATCCTGATTTTCTCCCAGAAGTATGCTCCTTCCTTTGTTTTTCTCAGGAAATGACACCTCTGTGGTTCAAGTCAAATCCTTTTAGTCCTCCCTGGAATCACTTACTTTTCCTCACTTCCCACCTTTTTCAATCCAGCTGCAAGTCCTGTTGACTCTTCTTTCTTTTATTGAAGTATAGTTGACTTACAATATTAGTTTCAGGTGTACAACCAAGTGATTTTTTTTTTATAGTGAGTTATATAGATTATACTTCATATAAAGTTGTTATAAAATATTGGCTGTATTCCCTGTGTTGTACATTACATCCTTGTCATTTATTTATTTTATACCTAGTAGTTTGTACCTCCTTCACCTATCTTGCCAAGTTGACTCTTCCTCTAAGATCTCTCCAGCATCTCTTTACTTCTCACCAACCCTGTGGCCCCCATGGCAGTCCAGGCCATCAGCATCTCTCACCTGGATTACTATAATAGCCTTCTAAATGATCTCTCTCCCTCTACTCTTTTTCCATCACAACTATCCTTCCTGATGGTGTTCAGAGTCAGCTAAGTCAGATCTTCCTCCCCCTTTGCTTTAAATTCTCCACAGCTCCACGTGGCGCTGAAAAAAAAAAAATCTCTTTACTCTGACCAAATGGCCTACAGTGGATGGGCATCTGCCCACCACCCTCCCGCTCCTTGTATAAAGCCCTCTAAGTCCATTCCTGCTTTAGGGCTCTCCTAGGTATTCCTTCTTTCTAGAAAGCTCTTCTTTCAGATGTTCAGTTGACTTAACTCCTTCTTGTCATTTAGGTCTCAGCTCAGATTTTACTTCCCCAGAGAGGCCCTCTGACTACTCAAAATAAATTATTATTGTTTATATATTATTATATATTATAATTATTTTCTTTCGATCCCATCCATATGCAGTTATATCCTATTATATCTTTCTGATTGATTTTAATCCTAGCACTTACCACTGCCTGCTCTCTTTTTATCTATTCACTGTCTGTCTACATAGAATAGAAGCTGCATACCACCAGGTACACTGTCCTGCTTATTCAGTTTGTATCCTTAGGGCCTGAAGCAGTGCCTTGCACAATTTAAGCATCAGTGTGTATTTGTCAAGTGAATGAACAAAGACTTTCTGAGCATGAAAAGTGAGAGGAACCCGCAGTTAGAATGTGCCAGGCGAGGTTCAAGCCTTTACCACCAGTATTCATTTTGATCCTCATAAAATCCTTTAAGTTAGGTATTGTCCCCATTTGACAGGTGGGGAGACTGAGGCTCTGAGAGACTAAATAAGGAGACCAATCCAACAGCTCGTAAATTACAGAGCTGAAGTTCTAACTGGTTTCCACATACTTTCTACTATGACACAAACTGGAGATGATATGTACGTAATATAGCCAATATTTTAGAAATAAGGGTGCAAGCAAGCTATTGAAAAGTATTAAGAACAATGTTTAGTTCTGGGTCAACTAAGGAAGATACTCTTTTTGACCTAATCTTTCTATAGCCGGAAAAATTAATAGAAGGAGTAAAGATTTCCACAATAGAAGGTATGCTCAGAGCAGATGACTTAAAATAGAAGTTTTAAATTTTAATGAAAGGAAAGTTTGTAAAAGGGGAAAAAAACAATGGAATATTTTTATTATCCTGTTTTGAGATTCAGTACCAAGAGGAATAATGTAAGTCATGATTGGTGGTGGTGGAGGGGACACAAATGGATTTCCAAGATGCTCTTTGCCTAGTACAGTCCTACCCAGGCATAGCAGCATAGTAGGTGTTCAAAAATATTTGTTGAATGACTGAATGAGAGAATTAAAGTATGCAAGTCTATGTAGACGCTCTTTCCCTCTCCCATGTGCCCTTTACTATGAGCAGAGCTGAGGACAGGGAGACTTCATGTGGCTAGGTGGCTGGAAATCAGTCAGCAGGCTTCCCCAGGATGCATAGGTCAGCCCCAGTGCTACAAGTGTGTGAATATTCTCCTCCTGCTTCTGGGTCCCCATCCTATCACCTCCATGCACATTTATCCCTCTTACACCTGTAAGGGAGTGAAGACTTGATGTGTTACTTTACAAAGATTACCAACTCTCTCTCCTGTTATATCTTAATGACCCAGCATCCATCTTTTGCTATTGTAGTTATGTGTTGGGAGAGCGTGATTTAATCCATGATATATTGCATTCTTGGTGATAACAAGCTATAAAGAATGGGGTCCCATTGTAACTTATTTCAATAAATTTCAAATTACTATATAGAAGTGCTAGGAATAATCTCATGAATAAAAGAAATAAAGGGGGAATTTATGACATCTTTCCATTCTCTAAGGAAATAATTCACGTACCAAAATAAGAAACTAACTGTAGGTAATCAAAAATCAAGGTGTTTAAAGACGAGCTATTATTTTACAAGATCTGAAATAACCACTTGGAATGCAGTGAAAAGCGGGAAGGGTGCCAGCTTACAGAGAACCAGTGTCATGAACCAATACAACCATTTATGGATAAAATTATCCAGGTCAAAACAAGCGAGGTGATTCAATTTACAAAGGACATAAAAGACAATAGGAAAAGATCCTTAATATACCCAACAGAAAAGCAGAGGGGAAGCTCTATCTCTTGATTAGATGTGGAGATGCCAGGATAGATAATGCCAAAGACGCATTTTAATGGAAAGTTGTGCTAACATTGGAATTGTATGTCAGGTTACCCAGGCAATAGACTCTGTAGTGCATATTTGTACACAGGTGATTTTTGGGGGGGAGTGGTCTGGGGAACAATCCCTGTGGAGGTGTGAAGGAAGCAGGATGGGGTGGAGAAGAAATTGAATTGTGATGCAGCTGCAACAGAGGCCTAGAGCTGGGATGGCCCTTCAGAGATATCCTAAATTGAGGCAAGGGGGTGGGGCCTTTGTACCCCTATATTGACCAATTAGAGAGATGTGTTCTGCCCCAGGGAAGGGGTGCATCTTTGAGCAAGGCAGCTCCCTTCAGCAATCCCTGGGGAGGCATTCAGCTGTGAACCACCTACAGGTACCACTTTTGGCAGCTGGGGGACTGAGTGGCTCAGTTCTAAAGGGGTGGGGAGTCTCCACAGAGCACTACAGTGTCTAATCTACTGGAAGCAACAGCAGGGGCTTGAAAAGAGAGAAGATGATAGAATATTGCTTAACATAAAATATTTTCTAAATGCGATGCTCTGTTGACCATCTGCTTTTCCTGGGCCCCTATAATAACCTTAGTATAGTTCACTTCCACACCTTCAGACTAAAGGTAGAACAATCTGGAAACATAAATCCAGTCATATTATACTTCTGCTTAATACCCTTCAATGATTTCCTATCTTACGTATTAAAAAATCCCAACTCTTTGACATGCCTTTAGGTAGGGTGAACATAGAATTTATTGTGCAAACCAGGACACTTTGGAGAGGCAAAGGAGGCCTTATCAATAATTACACAAGGGCAAAGGTCTAAACCAGGACTGTTCTTGGCAAACTGGGATGTATGCTCACCCTACCTGTAAGGCTCCTGATGCTGTCACAGCCCCTCTCCCTCCTGTCACCCTCTTCCCAAAGTTCACTCCCCTTTGCCCTCCATTAGGTCCTGGACCAAATGAAACTCTCACCCTGGGACCTTTGGGTTCATCACTTCCTTCCACCTACTTTTTAAGCCTACCCCTTCCCCTTTTATTTAAATCTCAGCTTAAATTTTTCCTATTCAGTGGCCTTCCCATTTATTCTCCATTGTAGTACCTGTTTATTTTATCCACAGTCTTAACTATGATATGAAATTACAATCACTCGATTTTAAGCTCCATGAGGACACGAATCTACACCGTCTTGCATCCCGGTGTATCCCTAGCCATTAATTAGCCCAATGCTAGTCCATACATGTTCAGTACTCAATAACTACAAAGAAGGGAATAAATGAAGAGCTTGGGAAATTGTTCTGAAACAAAACTTTGTGTGTGTGTGTGTGTGTGTGTGTGTGTGTGTGTGTGTGTGTGTGTGTGTGTATTCAGTGAAATGCCCAAAGACCAGCAAAGGACAAACACATCACCTACACCGGGAATCGTGGATGTGGCTGCTGACCCTGGAAATGTGGACATAGAGGAATGCAAACCATTAAACAATCAATTTGCAAACACCCAGAGGATCACAGGCTGCTGGATAATAACCGACAGTTTAGTGATGGGGAGATAGTGTCAGAACAACCTAATTTCCTTTTAAGACAGAGGACCTTGATCAAAAGCATTTATTAAGTGTCTGCCCAACAGGAGAAGCCTGTTGGAAGTGGAGGGGCTTGTATTCAGCTGTGAAGCATCAGATTTAATATGTGTCTTGACTTCAGCTAAAATCTGATTTTGCTTCTCTCGTAATTTCCTTTCACGGGCCAAACAAATACGAGCTCCTTACAGTAGAAGGTGGTAGTAGAATAGTTATAGAGTTAAGCCCAAAATAATTACTAAAGCCTTTAAACGTTGAAAAAACCCCTCATGATTAAAGGTGAAATTATTTTAAAGGTGAAAAGGATGACCTTTTGCTCAGGTCACATGAGGTTAACTTTTCAGTGCTCTGACTCCTAACACCTGACTGTCCCAGAAACCAGAATTGCACTGGAATTAGCAGGTAAGTTGTTCTAGGTTCGGTGGGAATGTTTACTGAATGCCCTCCTTTGAGAGAGGGTCCAAACGAACTACTGGAAGTGTAAACTTTGATACTAATTCACACATAAGCATCCAGGTCAGAGTTGGAGGCAAAAAGTAAACCACTTTCAGGGGTCAAGAAGTCATGTGGATGTTCCCAGATATCAGTGCCAGGTATTTTAACCTTGACTTTTAGACACATTTTGGGTCGAGCTGACACAGACTCATCTTAGCATCCAGCCATACAGACCTTGCATGTGTGTGAACTGACTACAAAGCAGCTGAAAAATTACACAGCAAAAAAACACTTAAAAAATCTTAAAGGCAAGGTCCTGGGGAGATGAGACCCTTAAACATATTGAGAGTTAAGTGTATGACTTGTCCCAGCTATGGGGATGGGCAGGCCACCAGGAAAGTCCCACCAGCCAATGAGAAGTCCACATCAGAGAAGTCAGCAATGGTACTGGGGACCTGGCCTCAGCTGCAACATCCTACCCTATAAAGGCTGAAAAGCAAGATAGGATCCCAGACTTTAGAAACCTTTTTTGGGGAATGTTGAAAAAAAGCCTTATATCTGTCCACAGGGGGATATCGTAGGGAGAGCATAGTTACCAGAAGAAGCCAAGTGCAACAGCAGTGATGGTAGGAGACCAAATGGGATTTGACATTCCTTCATGTACTCAACGTTTGAATTTATTTGTGGATGGGTACAGTACTAGGCTGGGATACAGTGTGAACAAGACAGATGCCAACTTTGTTCGCATGAAGCTCAAGAGTTTCCAGAGAATCTATATGAACTAACTGCTGGACCATTATATTTCCAGGCCTATGGAGAGTGGTGGAGTTTGGGAAATAACTGAATGTAGGAGAACAGGGATTAGGAAAAATGGGGGTAATTGGTTTTAAATTATCTCAGTTATCCGGTAGCAGAAGCCTGCAGAGACAGAGAGCCCAGAAAATAATTTTACAATCCATTTTATGTTCTGGGATGTGTTATTGTCCTGAAAGGGGAAAAAGGTATTTGAATGTTTGCCACATTCAAGATTGCAGAAGGTTTCTGCTCTCTGTATCAGTCAGGAGCATTCAACACTATTGACTACAATCTCTTCTTGCCCATCCTACCCTCTTGGTTTTGGTGATACTATATGTACCTCCTCATTTGCCCCTGCCTTTACTGGTTGTTCCTTCTCATCTTCCTTTGTTGGCTTCTTCTCAATTGCTCAACCCATGAATG
The DNA here is from genome assembly GCF_025265405.1 of Mesoplodon densirostris. Classification (NCBI taxonomy): domain Eukaryota; kingdom Metazoa; phylum Chordata; class Mammalia; order Artiodactyla; family Ziphiidae; genus Mesoplodon; species Mesoplodon densirostris. The sequence goes on from NC_082668.1 coordinate 29,839,995, forward strand.
TTGGCCTGTCCCAGGTCTCTGTCCTGGGCTCCTGTCTCTTCTAATCACTGTCCTCAGGTGAACTCATACAACCCAAGGCTTATATCATCTTCATGCTAGTGACCCTCAACCTACTTCTCCAGTGCTGACCCCTCCCCAGGACTCCAGGCCCACGTGGCCCTCACATGCTTGGTCTCTCTCCTGTCCTAGTAGACGTCTCAGACTCGAGTTGCCTGACCCTCAAGCCTGCCCTCCCCTAGCCTCTTGCATTTCAGCTCATTTAATTACCGAACAAAGATCTAGACGTTACCCTTGATTCCTCTCTCTCCTTTATCTCCCACATCCGATTCATCCCAAGTCCTGTCACTTCTTCCCCTAAAACATACTTCTCTTAATCTCCATTACTATAACTCTGTCTCAGGCTAAATTATTGCAGGAACTTCTTAACTGATTCACTTCTTCCACTCCTGCTCCTTAATAACCACTCTATGCCCATCAGCCAGAGGGATTCATTTAAACATTAATCAAATTGTGTTGCTCTCTCTTGATTTAAAAAACGATGATGGCTTGCTTCCTGCATTTAGCATAAAATCCAAATTCTTTTTCCTGGCTTAAAAGCCCTACATGCTCTGTTCTTTGCCCCCATCCACCCCCGCTTCCCTTTCCCATTGTGCTCTAGATACACAGTCTTCTCGCTGTTCTCGAGACACCCCGTATTCCAGCCTCAGGGCTTTTGCACTTGCTCTTCCCTCTGCTTAGAGTGCTGTTCCCCCCATCTTCACATGGCTCACTCTATACTGACATTCAGATCTCAATCTAAATGTTTCTGCAATGAGACTTCCCTGGCCATAAACCTAAGGTAACCACATAGTTACTCTTTATCATATACCCTTTCAAATAGTCTGTATATTGCTTACTACTAGCTGATATTTTTATTTATTTGCTCATTTATTTATTTATTTGTAGTTGGTCTTCACCCATTGGAATGCAGACTCTAAGAGAGCAAGGACATTGTGTCCCCAGAACTTGGAATGGTACCTGATTTCTGTAGGAGTTTAACCAATATCTGTAGAATAAATGAGTATGTGAATGCATGAAGGGTAGAGTTGAACCACCCTGTCATGCACATGTCCTCTCCCTTAGATGAATAAGTACATCAGCTGACTATTGCTGTATAGCAAGTCACCCCAAAACTTAGTGACTTAAAACAACAAGCATTTATTATTGCTCACAAGTCTACAGGTCAGCTGTGCAGTTCTGCTGACGAGGGCCAAGTTTGGTTGATCTTGGTTTGGCTCACTCATGTATCTGCGGTCAGCCAGCAGGTTGGCTGAGGGCTGCTTGGTCTAGGAAGGCCTCACTTTCTCACAAGTCTGGCAGTTATTTGTCTGTCAGCAAGGGTGACCATGGGACTGGGCTGTGCACCTCTTTCATTCAGCAGTCCCAGCTTGTTCATGTAATCATAGAGTTCAGGAGAGAGTGCAAGTGCTCAGTGCCTCTCCACGCTGAGGCTTAGAACTGGCACATCATCACTTACCCCACATTCTGTTGGTCAAAGTGAGTCATAGAGCCAGCCCAGATTTAAAGGGTGGGGAAATTAACTTCACTTATCAACAGGAGGAAATGCAAATTCACGTTGCAAAGGTGTGGCCACAGGGAGAGGGCAAGGACTGGGGGCATTTTTGTAATCCCTCTACCGCATTAAGGCTGACAACAGAAGTGGTCACTGCTCATGACTATACGCCCCTTTCCAGAGGAGAGCATAAAGAGCCTGTATGAGTCCTTTCCATCTGTCTACAAGCATAGAGTTGGTCACAAGATCCAACGTGTCCTCGGTCGCACAGTGGCAGTGACTGAGGGATGGCAGAAATTGGCCCCTGGGTACACTGCTGTCCACACAGCTGTGCAGACTCATCCATTGCCAGTGGATCTCCAACCCTTCACTCTCACTGGGACAGCACCTACTTCCATGTTGCACTCGGCAGGGCCTAATGAGGTGGTAATGCCTCTGCGAACCCACCTCAGAAGGTGACAAGCATCAGGGGTACTTTTAGTGCCAGACAGCTCCCAACTTGCAGGCATCTGGTGAAAAACAATGTTAAATCAAAGGGCTCTTTTTTGTTTTTGGAATAGAACTCAAATGACTCAGAATGAAAAGGGCTTGACACAGGTATCTTAAGGGAACGCCTTAAAAAGTGAGGAAAACAGCATGCTCGGCCTTGTCCATGCCTTCTGTGCAGAGTAGTACGTCTGCATCCTGAGAAATTCAAGGTTAAGCAAAAAGAGAAAGCATATGTTCTGACAGACACGTTCTTACATTTTTCCCCAAAATGCATACACTGTCATCAGTATTTAACCGTTTTTCATGATGTCTAGATGAACCGAAGCTTGCCATTGGATCACAGAATTTAAAAGCTAACTCTAGGGGGATTAACAACTTGTTTTAGGTGTCTCACTGAGTGGAAAAAGCTTCCCTGTCCTGCCTCTCTGTCCGATTCTTCTCTCCCTTCCCAGCTGCCAGTTCAGGTTTAAGTTCTTTCTCCACACTCAGATGCAGACGCCTGTGTTTGACTTGAACATACTGATTTCAAGCAGGTGAGAGTGGACATAGTGAGGCGGCTTGACAAATATTTAGATCACTTAAATGTCCTTTGCTATCACTTGAACTGAATGTTTCTTTTCCCCAATCATTTCACTCAACCATCTATCTCTCCAGCATAAAATACTCAAATTCTTTCCAAATTTCATGTATTAAAAAAATACTTCTAGACCTTGGCTACGTGATAGCTCCACTGGGAGCCTTGTTCCTTTCCATATCCTGAGCAAACCAGATCTAAAACAGATTAAAATGGCTCAGCAGTTGGACTCAGGTCTCTCTCTGTGCCTACTTAACTGGGGAGTCAACCAGCCTTTGGGACTCTCTTGCGATCTGGCACAGAAAGAAAAAAACATCAATGACTGTTCCACTGTATTTGAAACTTCTCTTGCTTCCCAGAGACATATTCCTAAAGGCACCAGTTGTGGATGAAGAACACTGGGGGGGGGGGGTCAGAGTTGTATCCCACTGGGTTGTTTGGGACTTGTGGGCGAAGCAGCAGAGACTCATGACTCACAGCTCTCCACACCAGGCCACAGGATTTGCCCAACTTCACCACAGAAGGAAACAGATCGTAAGCTTGGAGGGCCAGGGAGGAAAACCAGAGGCATGTCTGGGATGATTAGAAACATGAAAAGATCCCCATGGTAGGCTGTGCTTGTCAACCTCTCTGGCTGGAGGAGGGCAGAGTACAATAAAGACAACATTTGAATGCAGATGCCAAGGCTCACACTGGATATACAAATAGAGTAAAGGCTTCCTGTCATCTTTGCTAGAGCAAGGGATGGCTTTGGATAGCAGACATGGCTTTCATGATGGGGTGAAGGGCCTGAGTGGACATGGTGGTTATGAAATGCTTCCTATTCCTCTGCACAGGGAGAGCCCACTTCTCTGTAACCATGGAAGCTCCGATGTTTGATGGCACCACATTACTGGCCTCTGATCGCTAGGTCAGAGAAAGGGTAGCAGGACTGGTTCTGGCAGATCAGATATCTCCTGACAGCCTTAAAAGGAAACTAGGATATTTGGTGCTGTTGTAACTGACAGATTCCCACGCCTTACTAGCTGGTGAGTAAGAATAAAGTCCCATTCCCTTTGATACTCACCTCACCACCAACTCCATAAAAGTTTGCATAGTTTTCCTCCATGCCCTCCCCCTTTCAATGAAATACATTTCAGAGCTGAGATGGGAGCATTCAGATATCTGCCACCAGCTTCAGCCAGAACCATGACTTCCCTTGGATTTCAGGGCCTGATGCTGGGTCCGGTTCACACTCCAGGCTCTTTCCCTCATGGTGAGGACTTTCTCAGGTGGCCTGCCTTCCCTCCATGCAAATTGACTCAGGTTGCCTCCCCTTCTCCCTTCCCTTTCCGTTAGATGTGTTCATATGTTTGAACCCCAGTGGTGCCCAGGAATTGTGCATTCTCTCAGGGTCCCCACAAGCCCCAAGTAAATGAGTTGAAGTAGATAACAGCAGAGGGAGGAGTTTTGCCTAGCTTTATCAGCCAGCCTAAGTCAGACCTCATTACGGCCCAAATGCGACTTTGATAAATGATGCCATTTCTGTTAGGTGGCTTGTACATGGCTCCCAGTGTCTGAGTCCCTGAACTCACAGGGCCACTAGGGTTGGCTCATTCAGGACACCAGCCCCATGGCATGTCCCACGGGACAGGGGCTGTGTTGCCCAGGGGAGACAATGCAACACCTGGAAAGCCGGGGTGGGGGGGGTTGGGGGCTGGGGAGCAAGCTGAGGATCCGGGATCAGTGAGACCTTGTCAAAACAGGGGGCTAAAGAGGTTGCCCTAAAAAGGGGTGTAGATCCAGTGTTCTGGAAGTGGTGCCTAGGTAGCATCAAGATCCAAGCGTGCTGAGATCAAGCAAATGATGTTTGAGGGCGATTGTCCTAAACACCTGTAATTGTTTATAATTCACCTGCACAGGCCAGATTGTGTTTGTTCTGCCAGTGGGCCAGGCTGGCTTACAGGACCCAGGGCAGGCATCTCACACCCCAGGTAAGCGTTATGCAGTGGTTAAACCCCCTCCTTGGGCTTAGAGGATTACTTATAAACATAAAGATACCCAACGACTAGAACTCCTTTGTAGTGTTGGGAATAACATCTCAACAATATTCTAACTGGATTAGAAATTGGGAATTTTCTATGGAAATTGACTTCTTTTGAATTTCAGCTACATGCACAGTAGATTCCCACTCCCCTCAATAAGTGGAGATATATGGCAATCTGGGCGGTTTTTTTAAAATTAATTAATTACTAATTTATTTTTGCTGTGTTGGGTCTTCATTTCTGTGCGAGGGCTTTCTCTAGTTGTGGCGAGCGGGGGCCACTCTTCACCGCGGTGCGCAGGCCTCTCACTGTCGCGGCCTCTCTTGTTGCGGAGCACAGGCTCCTGACGCGCAGGCTCAGTAGTTGTGGCTCACGGGCCTAGTTGCTTCGCGGCATGTGGGATCTTCCCGGACCAGGGCTCGAACCCGTGTCCCCTGCATTGGCAGGCAGATTCTCAACCACTGCGCCACCAGGGAAGCCCCTGGGCATTCTTTTATTGAAGTAAAGGTAATAGTTTTTTAGTTTTCTCAAGTTTCATTCTCCTTTCCACAAAGAGAGTTGCTTTATATCCCACTTGTCTTTTTCTGTTGCCACCCACTGGGGCCTCTGACCCCTCCTTAATATCACCCTCAGCTCTCTTCTCACAACACCTGTTGTGTGTGACAATGTGGTTGCTTAGGGGAAACGTGATAGTGGCAACTCTTTGTACTTTAGGGGATGAGGTGTGATTTGGGCAGCCTATGAATTATGAGCTGAAGGTCATTATCTCTCTTTCTAGCTCTACAGCTGAGCAGCAAAGCAACATCATAACTAACCAACCAATCGATTATTCATTTAGTCACTTAATTGGAACCTACTGTGTGTCCATCACTTTCCTTGGTCTTGTGGACTATTAAACATGGTGCCTGTCCTCAAATTGCTCACACGCCAGTTGGAGATGCAGAAGTTACACGACACAATTAGCAAGTGCTCAACAGCTCAACAGACCTGAACAGAGAAGAGAGAGAGTTAGGCCGAGTCCTGGAACAAGAGAGCAGCTTCAGGAAGGAGGTGGGACAAGAGGTAGAAAGAACTTGAGTCCCAGCAGTTCTTCTGCCTCTACCTCCAGGAGGGGTCAACTAAAGATGGTATTGCATGTGTACAGGCCAGCGTTAGGTACCAGTGGCACTGATATGGTTACTAAAGGGCTCTGGGAACCAGTGCTGGGATTGGGGAGGGAAAGCAAGAGGTCTAGGCACTTGCAAGACTCTGAGAGTGACATCCTTCAACTTAGTGCTCTAGGTGCCTCTGTGACCTCAACCTAGTCCCATTACCCAGACACACCCATGTTCTCTCTATTTCATTCTCTGGCTCCATCTTCTCTCTCTTTCTCTTTTTATTAGTATTATTTTACTCCCTCCTGGCTGTTTCTCTCTATTTTTTGTCTCCTTTTATTTTCTTTTCCATTTTTAATCAGTCTGTCTCTAATCTCCTTCCCCTCAGTGATGGGTTCCAGGCATTGCTAGATTCCACTGTAGGCTGGTGTCCAGGGGTCATGGGGTGGGTGCAAGCAGTGACAGTGACCTGTTTTAGCATTATTATTTTTAAAACTGTGATGACAATAATACTGATACATATTAGAACTCATAAGTCTGGATTTGGTTTCTAAGAAAGCCTTAATTATTTTTATATAAGAACTCCTATGTAAAGAAATAAGATAATTTAAGTTCCATGGAAAAATTAACTTCAATGAAAGGATATTAATAAATTTGATATTCTTGGCCAACTAATGTTACCAAACATCTTCCTTTTGGAATATAAATTCCTGGTTTATCTGCCTTGTTCTCCACTGACCCTTCTCCACTTTATCTCCAGCACCTAGAATAGGGCTGGGTACACATTAGGTGCTCAGTACATCTTTGTGAAATAAATCAATGTAGAGTTTTAGGAGTTGAAGGGGTCTTTTAAAAAGAGGGAGAGGCTGAGGCATAAATAATCTCAGAAATGAGGCAAAATTATGTAATGAATTGGAGATGAAGTTTGAAATAGAAGCTGCGATATAGCTCACTGTCCTCAGCAGATAATCGGCCTGTAAACTTGGTCTCATCATGTAACCACTGCAGGCCTCAGTGACTTTGTCTGTAAAGTGAATGGGAAACATTCTGGAAGATCTTTCTGCTTTAAAAATAATCCTCCATTCTTTTCCAGTGTGAGGTACAGGTGGTCCCATTGGAAACGGCTCCATTGGCTTTGATTTTGCCTCTCCTCCCACTTCCGTCTCCACTTGGTGCCTGGATGGCCCTTTGATCACAGCCTCAGAGAACTGAGCAGTGTACGGCATCAGTCAAACAAGGCCTTGCTTAGGATCTTTGACTAGAAGTAAATTTCTCATACAGGTTTTCAGTTTCACCTTATGTTTTCTTCATTTTCTTCTGTATTATTATTAGTTACAAACATTGAATGTATGGATTCTTCCTTCGGTTCCTGCATTCCTGCTTTCAAGAACATGATGACTTGTAAAATAACAAAAATCAGCTGGGCAGCTAAGATTACGTGGCCTGAGAATCAGAGTCTGCATGGCCCACAGGAAAAATTATGGTCCCATCCCCACCCTACTTTCTTCTGGTTCCTTCTAGGAAAGATAGCTGGAATTTTGCTCGTGCACAGTCCAGGCATTCAACAGATGTTCATGCCTTCCTTTTCTTCAAGAAGGAGAAAGTGATTTTAGATGCTGAGGTCTGATTCTATGTAAAGAGCTGGGATATTACATCTATCTGAACAGTCTTGGAGGTCTTCACTGTGCCCTTCACTTTTTCTGCTTAATGTTATTCAACGGTCTTCTTTTTCCACTTGGTCAGTTTCTTCCCCTCCATCTTGGCAGGTGCATTGACTTACTTTAACTATAGCTAGAAATGGTGATAGGAAAGGTGGCAGCAACGACACAGAAGGGGTACATGGGAGGTTGTCCTCTGCCATGGAATACAACATAAACCAGTTGCGAGACCACCAGTTCGGTTGTGAGAGGGACCAATGGCAGCAGCAGGGGATTGCTTGAGATAATCTGGGAAGGTCTTCATCTTCCACAATGGGGGTTGCAAATTCACAGCCTGGGAGTCAAATTCAGCCGTAAACACAATAGTTTAGACAGCAAAGTGCTTGAAAATGCTCCTGCTAGGTAAAGCCTAAGAGAGGTCCATGGTTCTCATCACTCCCTATTGTCTTGTCCCGGACATGTAACACACTTACACAAATTGCCTGTCCCCTTTCTGGAGTTTACTTGAACAATCCATACATTCTCTGATGTCACCTGAAATTCCTGTATGGAGGTTCTCCCACCAGAAGAAGACCTACACCAACTCATCACCAGCTCCCTTACCCTTCATCTTGGCTTTGCCCAGAGTAATTTAGACAATCATCATGCAGTTTGATGACCATGTCTGCCAACAATAACTGCAAAAATTACCATCCTGATTGACTACTAGAAGTCGGCTGACTGCATGTTTCAGAGGCTCTCCTTCTACTTTTCCCTGTCATGCTAGATATGTGACAGTCCAAGCTTTTTCTCTATGTCAGTCTTCTCCGTACTGAGCTCTGTTGGAAGCCTCTGGGAGCTTGGTGTGCAAAGGAGATAAACCAGGAACATGATGCTTGTTTAACAGTTCTCTCTGTAGTGTCCTTGTATTCTTAACTCCTTTTCACTTGCCCATTTCCTTGGCCTTTTATCATAAATTCTCTGTGTTGTTTCTGTTCCACTCTTGGCAGGATGGCCCACTATATTCCTTTATTAGCTTGACTCTGCCAGGAAAATGATGCCATACCATTTGGTGTTTTTTTTCTGCTAGCTCTTGGACACTAATATTTACTGGACTATCACATTTTAATACGTTTCCATACCATCCTGTTGTCCCTTCCAAGAAGATTTACTGTTTTTCTGACCCACGGTTCATCACCTTAGAGAGTTCCATGGCTACCCTGGTGTCAGAGATTGGCCTCCCTGATGTGGCACCACCTCCTCTTAACTCCTGTGTGAGGTAATGTGGAACCCCAAACATTGAGAAGTTTCAACAAAAGGCCACTTGATTCTCTCTTAAGGAGATCACTGGGGGATTTCTAAAGTGACTGGGTAGGAGGTTGGATTTCAAGACCCCTTCAGTCTATTACCTTTCTAAAAAAAATTTAATGCAATAAGTTGATTGGGGGAGTACTCTCAGGATAACATTGTTGAGGGAGTGGATAAAACAGGATTGAGCAGAGGGAAATGTTGAACTGCAATGCAATTACAGTATTTTTCTACCATTTTTTATAGGGCACTCTGGAGCTGGAATAGATTTTCCAGAGATGTCTCAAATCAAAGCAAGGGGGCCAGGTCTTTATATTCCACATCGACCAGTAAAGTGATGTAGAGTGCCCTCAGGAATGTGACATGACTTTGGTCATATTCCAGCCTTTAGATTAAGAAGATGTGTTAAAGGATGCATTTGGCCACTTATGCAGAGGGGTCTGCATATATAGCCACAGGTGCACACACAAAGCCCTCAGGATCTGATACCTCACTAAGATTTTCTATGATTATTGCCTTGAAAATATTGTCTGGAAATCTGGGAGAGACCTTCAAGATGGCGGAGGAGTAAGACGTGGAGATCACCTTCCTCCCCACAAATACATCAAAAATACATTTACAGGTGGAACAACTCCTACAGAACACCTACTGAACGCTGGCAGAAGACCTCAGACCTCCCAAAAGGCAAGAAACTCCCCACGTACCTGGGTAGGGCAAAAGAAAAAAGAAAAAACAGAGACAAAACAATAGGGACGGGACCTGCACCGGTGGGAGAGAGCCATGAAAGAGGAAAGGTTTCCACACACTAGGAGCCCCTTCACGGGCAGAGATTGTGGGTGGCGGAGGGGGGAAGCTTCGGAGTAGCGGAGGAGAGTGCAGCCACAGGGGTGTGGAGGGCAAAGCGGAGAGATTCCTGCACAGAGGATCAGTGCTGACCAGCACTCACCAGCCCGAGAAGCTTGTCTGCTCACCCACCGGGGTGGGAGGGGCTGGGAGCTGAGGCTCGGGCTTCGGTCGGATCCCAGGGAGAGGACGGGTTGGCGGCGTGAACACAGCCTGAAGGGGGCTAGTGCACCACGGCTGGCTGGGAGGGAGTCCGGGAAAAAGTCTGGAGCTGCCGAGGAGGCAAGAGACTTTTTCTTGCCTCTTTGTTTCTTGGTGCGCGAGGAGAGGGGATTAAGTGCGCTGCTTAAAGGAGCTCCAGAGACAGGCGCAAGCCGTGGCTAAAAGCGCGGACCCCAGAGACGGGCATAAGACGCTAAGGCTGCTACTGCCGCCACCAAGAAGCCTGTGTGCGAGCACAGGTCACTCTCCGTCCCTCCCAGGGAGCCTGTGCAGCCCGCCACTGCCAGGGACCCGGGATCCAGGGACAACTTACCCAGGAGAACGCATGGCGCAACTCAGGCTGGTGGAACGTCATGCTGGCCTCTGCCGCCGCAGGCTCGCCCCGCACTCCGTACCCCTCCCTCCCCCCGGCCTGAGTGAGCCAGAGCCCCCGAAAGAGCTGCTCCTTTAACCCCGTCCTGTCTGAGCGAAGAACAGACGCCCTCTGGCGACCTACACACACAGGCAAGACCAAATCCAAAGCTGAACGCCAGGAGCTGTGCGAACAAAGAATAAAAAGGGAGAATTCTCCCAGCAGCCTCAGGAGCAGCAGATTAAATCTCCACAATCAACGTGATGTACCCAGCATCTCTGGAATACCAGAAGAGACAACGAATCATCCCAAAATTGAGGCAGTAGACTTTGGGAGCAGCTGTAGACTTGGGGTTTGATTAATGCAAATAATTTATTTCTGGTTTATATGTATCTTAGTTTAGTATTTAGAGTTTCTTATCATTGGTAGATATGTTTATTGATTTGGTTGCTCTCTTCCCTTTTTTTTTAATATATAGATATGTATATATTTTTCCTTTCTCTCTTTTTGTGAATGTGTATGTGTATGCCTCTTTGCGTGATTTTGTCTGTACAGCTTTGCTTTTACCATTTGTCCTAGAGTTCTGTCTGTCCGTTTTTTTTTTACTATTTATTTTTTAATTTTTAATAATTAAAAAATTTTTTATTTTAATAATGTTATTTTATTTATTTCATATTTTTCTCTCTTTTCTTCTGAGCTGTGTGGCTAACAGGATCTTGTTGCTCTGGCTTGGTGTCAGGCCTCTGCCTCTGAGGTGGGAGAGCCGAGTTCAGGACATTGGTCCACCAGAGACCCCTCGGCTCCACATAATATCAAACAGTGAAAGCTCTCCCAGAGATCTCCATCTCAACGCTAAGACCCAGCTCCACTCTGACCAGCAAGCTATAGTGCTGGACACCCTATGCCAAAAAACTAGCAAGACAGTAACACAACCCCACCCATTAGCAGAGAGGCTGCCTAAAATCATAATAAGGTCACAGACACCCCAAAACACACCACTGGACGTGGTCCTCGCCACCAGAAAGACAAGATCCAGCCTCAACCACCAGAACACAGGAACCAGTCCCCTCCACCAGGAAGCCTACACAACCCACTTAACCAACCTTATCCACTGGGGGCGGACACCAAAAACTATGAGAACTATGAACCTGCAGTCTGCAAAAAGGAGAGCGCAAACACAGTAAGTTAAGCAAAGTGAAAAGACAGAGAAACACAGAGCAGATGAAGGAGCAAGGTAAAAACCCAGGAGAACAAACAAATGAAGATGAAATAGGCAGTCTACCTGAAAAAGAATTCACAGTAATGATAGTAAAGATAATCCAAAATCTTGGAAATAGAATGGAGAAAATACAAGAAACGTTTAACAAGGACCTAGAAGTACTAAAGAGCAAACAAGCAATGATGAACAACACAAAAAATGAAATTTAAACTTCTCTAGAAGGAATCAATAGCAGAATAACTGAGGCAGAAGAACAGGTAAGTGACTTGGAAGATAAAATAGTGGAAATAACTACCACAGAGCAGAATAAAGAAAAAAGAATGAAAAGAATAGGGGACAGTTTCAGAGACCTCTGGGACAATATTAAATGCACCAACTTTTGAATTATAGGAGTCCCAGAAGAAGAAGAGAAAAAGAAAGGGACTGAGAAAATATTTGAAGAGATTATAGTTGAAAACTTCCCTAATATGGGAAAGGAAATAGTCAATCAAGTCCAGGAAGTGCAGAGGGTCCTATACAGGATAAATACAAGGAGAAACATGCCAAAACACATATTAATCAAACTATCAAAAATTAAATGCAAAGAAAAAATATTAAAAGCAGCAATGGAAAAACATCAAATAACATACAAGGGAATACCATAAAGTTAACAGCTGATCTTTCAGAGAAACTCTGCAAGCCAGAAGGGAGTGGCAGGACATATTTAAAGTGATGAAAGAGAAAAACCTACAACCAAGATTACTCTACCCAGCAAGGATCTCATTCAGATTAGACAGAGAAATTAAAACCTTTACAGACAGCAAAAGCTAAGAGAACTCAGAACCACCAAACTAGCTTTACAACAAATGCTAAAGGAACTTCTCTAGGCAGGAAACACAAGAGAAGAAAAAGACCTAAAATAACAAACCCCAAACAATTAAAAAAATGGTAATAGGAACATACATATCGATAATTACCTTAAATGTAAATGGATTAAATGCTCCAACCAAAAGACATAGACTGGCTGAATGGATACAAAAACAAGACCCGTACATATGCTGTCTACAAGAGACCCACTTCAGACCTAGGGACACATACAGACTGAAAGTGAGGGGATGGAAAATGATATTCCATGCAAATGGAAATCAAAAGAAAGCTGGAGTAGCAATTCTCCTATCAGGCAAAATAGACTTTAAAATAAAGACTATTGCAAGAGACAAAGAAGGACACTACATAATGATCAAGGGACTGTTCCAAGAAGTAAATATAACAATTGTAAATATTTATGCACCCAACATAGGAGCACCTCAATACATAAGGCAAATACTAACAGCCGTAAAAGGGGAAGTCGACAGTAACACAATAATAGTAGGGGATTTTAACACCCCACTTTCACCACCGGACAGATCATTCAAAATGGAAATAAATAAGGAAACACAAGCTTTAAATGATACATTAAACAAGATGGACTTAATTGAAATTTATAAGACATTCCACGCAAAAACAACAGAATACACTTTCTTCTCAAGTGCTCATGGAACATCTTCCAGGATAGATCGTATCTTGGTTCACAAATCAAGCCTTGGTAAATTTAAGAAAATTGAAATCATATCAAGTATCTTTTCCGACCACAATGCCCTGAGACTAGATATCAAATACAGGAAAAAGTCTGTAAAAAATACAAACACATGGAGGCTAAAAAATACACTACTAAATAGACAAGAGATCACTGAAGAAATCAAAGAGGAAATAAAAAAATACCTAGAAACAAATGACAATGAAAACACGAAAACTCAAAACCTATGGGATGCAGCAAAAGCAGTTCTAAGGGGGAAGTTTATAGCAATACAATCCTACCTGAAGGAACAAGAAACATCTCAAATAAACAAACTAACCTTACACCAAAAGCAATTAGAGAAAGAAGAACAAAAACCCCTTAAAATTAGCAGAGGAAAGAAATCATAAAGATCAGATCAGAAATAAATAAAAAGAAATGAAGGAAACAGTAGCAAAGATCAATAAAACTAAAAGCTGGTTCTTTGAGAAGATAAAAAAATTGATAAACCATTAGCCAGACTCATCAAGAAAATAAAGGGAGAAGACTCAATTCAGTAGAATTAGAAATGAAAAAGGAGAAGTAACAATGTACACTGCAGAAATACAAAGGATCATGAGAGATTACTACAAGCAACTCTATGCCAATAAAATGGACAACCTGGAAGAAATGGAGAAATTCTTAGAAAAGCACAACCTTCTGAGACTGAACCAGGAAGAAATAAAAAATATAAACATACCAATCATAAGCACTGAAATTGAGACTGTGATTAAAAATCTACCAACAAACAAAAGCCCAGGACCAGATGGCTTCACAGGTGAAGTCTCTCAAACGTTTAGAGAAGAGCTAACAAAACCTATCCTTCTCAAACTCTTCCAAAATATAGCAGAGGGAGGAACACTCCAAAACTCATTCTACGAGGCCACCATCACCCTGATACCAAAACCAGACAGAGATGTCACAAAGAAAGTAAACTACAGGCCAATATCACTGATGAACATAGATGCAAAAATCCTCAACAAAATACTAGCAAATAGCATCCAACAGCACATTAAGAGAATCATACACCATGATCAAGTGGGATTTATCCCAGGAATGCAAGGATTCTTCAATATACGCAAACCAATCAATGTGATAAACTATATCAACAAATTGAAGGAGAAAAACCATATGATCATCTCAATAGATGCAGAGAAAGCTTTCGACAAAATTCAATACCCATTTATGATAAAAACCCTCCAGTAGACATAGAGGGAATTTACCTCAACATAATAAAGGCCATATATGACAAACCCACAGCCAACATCATTCTGAATGGTGAACAACTGAAACCATTTCCTCTAAGATCTGGAACAAGACAAGGTTGTCCACTCTCACCACTATTATTCAACATGGTTTTGGAAGTTTTAGCCACAGCAATCAGAGAAGAAAAAGGAATAAAAGCAATACAAATTGGAAAAGAAATAAAGCTGTCACTGTTTGCAGATGACATGATACTATATATAGAGAATCCTAAAGATGCTACCCCAAAACTACTAGAGCTAATCAATGAATTTGGTAAAGTAGCAGGATACAAAATTAATGTATAGAAATCTCTGACATTCTTATACACTAATGATGAAAAATCTGAAAGAGAAATTAAGGGAACACTCTCATTTACCATTGCAACAACAGCAAAAAAATACCTAGGAATAAACCTACCTAAAGAGACAAAAGACCTGTATGCAGAAAACTATAAGACACTGATGAAAGAAATTAAAGATGATACCAACAGATGGAGAGATATACCATGTTCTTGGATTGGAAGAATCAACATTGTGAAAATGACTCTGCTACCCAAAGCAATCTACAGATTCAATGCAATCCCTATCAAACTACCAATAGCATTTTTCACAGAGCTAGAACAAAAAATTTAACAATTTGTATGGAGACACAAAAGACCCCAAATAGCCAAAGCAATCTTGAGAAAGAAAAACGGAGCTGGAGGAATCAGGCTCCCAGACTTCAGACTATACTACAAAGCTACAGTAATCAAGACAGTATGGTACTGCACAAAAACAGAAATATAGATCGATGGAACAGCATAGAAAGCCCAGAGATAAACCCACGCACATATGGTCACCTTATTTTTGATAAAGGAGGCAAGAATATACAATGGAGAAAAGACAGCCTCTTCAATAAGTGGTGCTGGGAAAACTGGACAGCTACATGTAAAAGAATGAAAATAAAACACTCCTTAACACCATACACAAAGATAAACTCAAAATGGATTAAAGACCTAAATGTAAGGCCAGACACTAAAAATTCTTAGAGGAAAACAGAATGCTCTATGACATACATGAGAATGCTCTGTGACATATACATCACAGCAAGGTCCTTTTTGACCCACCTCCTAGAGAAATGGAAATAAAAACAAAAATAAACAAATGGGACTTAATGAAACTTAAAAGCTTTTGCACAGCAAAGGAAACAGTAAACAATGCAAAAAGACAACCCTCAGAATGGGAGAAAATATTTGCAAATGAAGCAACTGAAAAAGGATTAGTCTCTAAAATTTACAAGCAGCTCATGTAGCTCAATATCAAAACAAACAAACGACCCAATCAGAAAATGGGCAGAGGACCTAAATAGACATTTCTCCAAAGAAGATACACAGATTGCTAACAAACACATGAAAGAATGCTCAACATCACTAAGCATTAGAGAAATGCAAATCAAAACTACAATGAGGTATCATCTCACACCAGTCAGAATGGCCACCATCAAAAACTCTACAAACAATAAATTCTGGAGACGGTGTGCAGAAAAGGGAACTCTCTTGCACTGTTGGTGGGAATGTAAATTGATACAGCCACTATGGAGAACAGTATGGAGGTTCCTTAAAAAACTAAAAAGAGGGGCCTCCCTGGTGGCGCAAGTGGTTGAGAGTCCGCCTGCCGATGCAGGGGATACGGGTTCGTGCCCCGGTCTGGGAGGATCCCATATGCCGCGGAGCGGCTGGGCCCGTGAGCCATGGCCGCTGAGCCTGCGCGTCCGGAGCCTGTGCTCCGCAACGGGAGAGGCCACAACAGTGAGAGGCCCGCATACCGCAAAAAAATAAATAAATAAATAAATAAAAAACTAAAAAGAGAACTACCGTATGACCCAGCAATCCCACTACTGGGCATATACCCTGAGAAGACAATAATTCAAAAAGACTCATGTACCACAATGTTCATTGCAGCTCTATTTACAATAGCCAGGACATGGAAGCAACCTAAGTGTCCATCACCAGGTGAATGGATAAAGAAGATGTGACACATATATACAATGGAATATTACTCAGCCATAAAAAGAAACGAAATTGAGTTATTTGTAGTGAGGTGGATGGACCTAGAGTCTGTCATACAGAGTGAAGTAAGTCAGAAGGAGGAAAAGCAAATACAGTATGCTAACACATATATATGGAATCCAAAAAAAAAAAAAAAAAAAAGGGTGAAGAACCCCAGGGGCAGGACAGGAATAAAGATGCAGACCTAGACAATGGACTTGAGGACACGGGGAGGGGAAGTGTAAGCTGGGACGAAGTGAGAGAGTGGCATGGACATATATACACTACGAAATGTAAAATAGATAACTAGTGGGAAGCAGCCGCATAGCACAGGGAGATCAGCTCGGTGCTTTGTGACCACCTAGAGGGATGGGATAGGGAGGGTGGGAGGGAGACGCAAGAGCGGGGAGATATGGGGATATATGTATATGTATAGCTGATTCACTTTGTTATAAAGCAGAAACTAACACACCATTGTAAAGCAATTATACTCCAAGAAAGATGTTAAAAAAGAAAAAAGAAAATATTGCCTGTTGACGACACTGGTGACCCCACTTACTAGTAATAGGGCATTTTTCTCAGCTAGAAGTGAGGGAATAAAGAAAAGACAGCATGCCAGCTGGTAAGACTGGACTCCAGAGAGGATGACAGGGGCTGGGGGTGGGGTAGGAAGGAGACCTCACCTCACAATACACGTCTCAGAATTGAACCTGCTCAATTTTTAATTTTCTGCCTTGGGCATGAAACATGCCTCATTTTATCTTTAGCTTCTGCTGTGGGAGTCTGAGTATTTTTTCAGCTTACCTTTTCCAATCTTTCAGGCTCTTCACTCTGGGGTGCCTTCCTTGTGGTTTTAACCTTTTATCTTTCTTTGTGATGGTTGTTTTGAGTTTACAACTAATCAAATATTCCACAGGCACCCTGGGGCTTAGCCGGTCAGTGAGGAGCCAGAGACAATGCAAAGCTGATTTCCCACTTTCCAGACTCACTGAGTGACTTGAGGAAAGGAGCGAACTCCTAACACAGTGAATTGTGTGCATAAGCAACTTGAAACCCAGGCAACCTTCAACTCAGGGTTTCCTGGTAATCAGCTGGGTTTTCTGGCATAGCAATGAGCAAGTGGCATTAATGAGGTAGGCAAAGATGATGCCACGGGGGCTTGGACAGTAAGAAGGAGGCAGGCATAGCAATGGAACCAATAAATGAGGGGTTTATTTTATCCCCTCCTCCCTTTTTTTTTTTACAGTAGCAACTTTTTTGGCTGATTAAAGTACTTTTCAGTGTTCCAGGAGGGAAGTGTCTTTTGTACTACACACTAGAATGTCAGTTCTCATTATGAAGCCCTGGCTGTTCAAATGCTATCTGAATCTCCCCAAGGCCTCCTTGGGGAGGCTGTAGGCAGAAATTTCAAGGAGCTTATGCCAATTATTTTCTTTCTATCTACATATTGATGGCTGACCCACGGTAATCATGTGAGTCAGGTGTGTTGAACACAGCTTACTTGATTTCACTCATGGCTTTTAAGACAGATAAGTTTTTTTTTTAAGACTCTTTTATCCTTAGCCTCTGGAATTGCTGCTTTTGTTCTCAACTTGACAATGACATGGCAGACCAGAGAGATAGTGACCCAGGGTTTTTGTTTTCAAATTATTTGGGCCTTTTTCACACTGATTACCAGAGTTAGAAGAGGACATATAACAAAAACACATTCGGAGGCCTCAGTGGTGGCAGCAGGTGTAGAGCTCTGGGCTTCATTGTTTAAAAAGTCTATAATTTAGGGTCCCTTTATTGTAAGCTACACATATTAACCTGGCAACTCACAAGGGAAAAAAGCAATTAATTGAAGGATATGTAGTAGTCACTTAGTAAAAGCCAAAGCTGAAGACCAAGTAAGAATATACTAGAACCAGAGAATTTAGGTAGCACGAAGTAATGGACAGTCTCTCTAGGGAAGTACCAGTGTTCTGAGTTGTCTTCAATGTATGTCCTTGTTCTGTTCAAGATTAAAATTCCCAAGAGAATCTGCTTGGCCCAGCTTGGGCCTCGTGTCAACCTCGTGGCTAGATAAGGGTGAGGAGACTTAACTGATAGTCCTTCTAAACTGTTCACGACAAGGGAAGAATGCAAAGTGTAGCAGAAGAAGGGCGACTAAGCTCTGGACAGGCTAAATCAGCAGATGCCCATCACAAGCTGAAAGGTTCCAGATTGCTCTAGAAAAGGATGTCCAATGTCCTAACCTTATACTGATTCTTGTCATTATTACAAAGTGGCAGGAGAGCCTGCTATGGACTGCATGTTTATGCTCCTCCCAAATTCATACGTAGAAGCCCTAATACCCAACGTGATGGTTTTTGGAGGTGAGGCCTCTGGGAAGTAATTAGGGTTAGATCATGTCATGAGAGTAGGGCCCTCAGGATGGGATTAATGCCCTTAGAAAACGAGGATCTGAAATGAGATCTCTCTTTCTCCCCATGTGTACACATCAAAGAAAGGCCATGTGAGGACATAATGAGAAGATGGCCATCTGAAAACCAGGAAGAGGGCTCACAACAGACACCAAATCTACCAGCACCTTTATCTTGGACTCCCCAGCCTCCTTGGAAGAGTCTTTGGACTCTCCCAAAACTGTGAGAAATAAATGTTTGTTGTTTAAGCCACCCAGGTTTTGGTATTTTGTTATAGCCTCTGGGACTCAGTGTGACAGGGGTTCTTTCGCCTTTTCTCAAAGCAGCCACATGGACTCCATGTTGCCAGCTTAGAGGGAAGGAATGAACCACACTTATCCTTTTGCAGAGAAAACCAATCACCAGGAAGAATCAGATTTAGCAGATTCCATCCCAGCTGAGGACAGGTTAGGGTACAGCGTTGGCAAAAACTCTGTCTTCCCAGGCTTCGAAGACTTTTCTTGAGCAGCTAGAAATGCCAGAGAAGAAGGTGAAGACTCTCTAACAACCCCTGTTTCTCAGGCCCTCTGATCAGAGTCATTCTCTTCAGCTGATTGTACAGGCTTCTATCAAGTCTTAGCAGGCCTCATGTGTATTATTTATTTGATTAAAAAAATTGTGTCATTTTCTTTTAAGGAGCCTCTGGGAATGAGCATAATTAAGCATAGATTAAAATGTCTAAAAGGCTAAAAACCACCCTAATGATATAGTGAAATGAACACAAGAAACTTAAAAACATCCTCACATTGTCATTCCATCAAAGCACCCCAACTTGCCATGATAGCGTAAAAACTGAGCCTCACTGGAAATGATCAAATTGAGATTTCAGCTGTTGAGCATGGGCAGTGATTCTACAAATTTGAGAAGATTAACTTGGAAGAGGGTTCATCTGTCCCATCAAAGGAGGCATAAATGGCATCAGTCAGATTTGTCTGAGGGGAAGGAAGAGAAGAAGGAAGAGAAGCAGATAAAAAATGAAACAGGAAAAGGAAGAAGAGAAGGAGGATAAGAAGAGGAGGACGGAGGGACAGGAGTAGGAGGGCAAAGCGGAGAAGGACCCACTGCGACACCTTAGCAAACACAGCAGAATTAGCTGGGGATTGCACACCGGTGTCTGAACACTTGCTATGAGCCAGGAGATGTTCTAGGTAAGACAGGCAAACTGACAAGTGCAGAGAGATTTTAAACAAACAATTACATAGCATGAGATGTTTCATGAAGGAAACACACAGTGTATAGGACAGAGAGTTGGGTGAAGAGAAAAACGCAGCCCTGTGAAGATCTGGGGAGAGGTTTTCCCTGCAGAAGGAGTAGTGAGGGCCAAAGCCAGGAAATGAGGCAGGATGATGGCCAGGTTATCTTTCCTGGAGTGTCCTGGGGAGGGGAACAGATGTGTGAGTCCGGGTGGGGCACACAGTGACCAACACTGAGAACAGAAAGTCATTCACACCCTTTCTAGAGGGCTGCTTCTAGGTACCTCTATTAGTTAGGTGCTTTGTGCTGCAAGTAACAGAATACCTAACTAGTGGTAGATTAATAATATAAACTTTAAAGCTTTTTTAAAAAATCAAACAATATATCAGAAAGCTGTCAGTTGCAGGGTTGGTACAGTAGTTCAATAGTATTGTCAAGTTCCTGGCACTTTTCTTCCCTCGTTTTTATCCTCAGTATATTAGAGGTGAACTCCCTCATGGCTGCAAGAAAGATGCCACAACTCTAAGCTCTGTGTCCTCACGTAGCAGCAGACCCAGCAGGAGAGGGGATGCAACCAAAAGCATTTTCCTTTTGGAGCGCTCTCTTTTTCTCTGAGAGGAAATCCTTCCTCCAGAATCCACCAGGAGATTTCTGTGCACACTTCCCTGAACAGGACTGACTAGGTGTGCAGCCTAGACTCGGAGGGTGAGGAGGGACTGGAGGGCTGCTGGGGTGCTAGAGAGGACACCGCAGACCAAGTTGTCCTGAGTGTAAGATGAGGGGGGCGGGTAGGAGCTAGATGGGAGGATGGTGTTAGCTGGGCAGAGGTGCAGAGTCCAGGCTGGATGGAACAGGTGCAGACTCTGTGGGTGCATATCCTAGCCTGACCGCTGACTAGCCATGTACCACCCTCTACCTCACCATCTATAAAGTGGGGGTGATAATAGTACCTGTCTTATAGGATCTTGGGACAAACAGACACTTAGTAACAATCCTGCATACGGCATTCAGTCCCTAAGGATGGCTGTGATTTTATTGTTACTCTCTACCTCTCACCTCTTCCTGTGTCAGGTTATCCTGCGTTTATTTGCAGATCTTCACATTTCCTTTACGTATCACAAAGAATCTTCACTTGTGCTGCCTTCCTGGCTGCTGGGTCACACCGCACTCTTTATAGCCCCTTGTGGCCAGAAGCCTGAGAAAACTTTGTGTGGTGCTTGCCCCATAGACAGTGCTGGAGGGCTTTGTGAGAGGCTGCCCTGGGCTCCTTGCAGGAACGGCTCACAGAGGGCGTGCTGTGCAAGTGCTGCTGAGAGCCCTCTTGGATGGAGCCTCAGTCAGAGCCAGCAAATGCAGCAGCCGCCTCTTTGATACTCACGGGGTCAGGAGTGTTCTTGGCATTGCCTCAGTTGCTTCTCACTGCGCCTGGGAGCTTGGGGTGAAGGGGAGAGGGGTGAATGGAGAAGCCTGACCTTTTGCTTTCTTTCCTTACCAACAGGAGCATTTACTCTCGCTGGAATTGGGGTGTCTGTGGGAGAGCCGAATTCTGTTTTGTAGTGAGGATTTTTTTTTTCCTTCTCTCTTTTTTTTTTTTTTTCTTTTCCCATCAACACTTGTCAGGGATTCAAGGCAAAAAGCCTGGCAAAGGCCCGGGCTTCTGCACCAGCTCAGGCAAAAGATGGGTCTAAACAGGGAACAGAGCAAGGCATTGTTCCAACACTGCAGAGTGGGAAAAGTAGGTCAGGGAAGAAAATGCAGGTTTGACAGAACTGGGAATTGAACTTGTCACCTCAGAGCCTATTGGTGTAGAAAGTGAACAGCCAGCAAGGGACCGGAGAGTAACTGAAGCCCACTGCCCCGCTGGGTGAGGCACACACTGTAAGAAGTCGCTTGCACAGGGGTCACTGGCTTCTTCCAAGGCGAATCGCCGCCATCCCCTTCCCCTGACATACTCAACCCCTACCCTGGGAAACTAAACCAAGTGATGATTCTAGACGTAAGAGCAGCTGAGACTCTCTCTGGAGAGAATGCCAGGCGGCAGCTTCCCAGCCACCAGCTGCATTTGCAGGACTGGGAATTGAGACAACTCCCCCTCTCAGAGACGAGGCTCTAATCACAACCAACATCACCTTCTAGGAAACATCTTGGGCGAATGGCTACCAGCAGAGAAGAGCTTTTTGCTCACCACCCTCCTGGTTAGTACTGTAGCCAGGGATTCCAGCTGTAGCCCGGGAAGAGAAAAAACACCTCTTTCAATAGGACTTGCCCAAACCTTGGTAATTCTCCTACTTTCTCCCCTAGTCAAGGCACTGATTTCTTTTGGATGGAGGGTGCTTTCTCCCTGACTCTTAGGACCTTTTATTTTGGACATATTCCAAATTTCTTGATCTGGTTTTGCCTAATACACACCTCCTCTTCCTTGCAGGTCTCAAAAATCTTTCAGTAGCGATAAGAGCGACTTTAAACTGGTCATTTCAGACCACACCCTTGGCACCAAGAAGTGCAAGTTCATTGTACGCTCCTTCATTGAATACTTTCAAGGTGTGCTTGGATCCGAATGAAACTTGTAGCTAAAGACCACAAATCTCCATGCCTACCACTCATAGAGTAATTACTTGGACTTTCTTCTGTAATTAATGACTTTTTCCCCCTCTCTGTGAAATGGGAATAGCATTGAGAATAACACCACTTATTTATAATGGAACCAGTACTGGACTGGATCCAAAGACTCAACTTCCAGTTCTGCAAGCTATTCGTCTTGTGATTGTAAGCCATTTACCGAAATTCATCACCTTTAGATTCCTCAGCTGTGAAATGGGGATAGTTATCATTCAGAACAGAGTTTTAAAGTTTGAACCAAACATAAATGAGGTTCATGTATGAAAGCACCTTTCCCAGGTCTGGGCCTGGAGGAAGCCTGATCCAGAGTTTGCTTCCTGCCTTCCTCATTTCTGATAATACTGAAAGAATTTCTGAAGGAAGTGTTTGGAGTTAGATATACTTAAGGCTGGCTAAACAACAACAACAAAAAATGGAACAGAGAATAGGATATGTCTTGACATCTAGTCCTGCACTGTCCAATACAGTAGCCACTAGCCACAAGTGGCTATTTAATTAAAATAAAATTTAAAAATGCAGTTCCTCATGGTGTTAATATTCTGTTGCTTGACCTGATTACTAGTTGTATGGGTGTGTTTATTTTGAAAACTCATGGAGCTGTACACTTAGGATCCACACACTTTTCTGTATGCATGTTATACCTTAATTTTTAAAAAGCTTATTTAAAAAATGAAATACTATCCACTCAAAAAAAAAAAGATAATTGGGATGATATTTGGGAAAAAAAACCATATTCACACATTAAAAAAAACAAATGCAGTCCCTCAGTCACAATTCAAGTATTCAATGGCCCCGCGTGGCTGGTGGCTGTCATACTGCACAGCACAGATAAAGAACATTTCCATCATCGCAGAAAGTTCTACTGGACAATGTTGAAAGAATTCTTATGGAATTTACCCTAATGACAAGAACAAGTTTCTTAAGGTAAAACCCAGATCTCCTTTTGCCTTGGAGTATGCCATCTTCTCTCAATAGCATTACATTTCAGACACACAGTATTTATTTTAAACCATAACCAAGAAAGCACACTATATGCACAGGCGTGCTCACATCTTCCTCTCAGCCCTGCACGTGTGAACATGTGTCTCTTAACCAGCTTCCACTCTTCCTGCCAAGCTTATCAGGGAAAAGGGCCTGCAAGTACAATTTAGGTGAAAATTGAGCTTTCATAGACCGTGCTGCCCTGTATGGCTTTGTGGCTGGAAAACGATGGGAAGATAATGCCACACTCTGTAATGGACTGGGGGATGGGAGAGGTGACATTAAAGCAGGTAGGAGTGCCTGCTTCTGCCTGCTTTCCAGAGCTGAGTGAGAAAAGAGGATTTTAATTGTTTTGGGTGGAGTGAAGGAGGTCGTTGCTCCTGTTGTTGGTAATGTGAGTGAGGAAGTTGCGGGGGAAAAAACAATCTTTGAAGAAAAATGAGTGTTGTGAAATTAGAAAGAGGGACATTTTCTAAACCCTAAGTTGCTTTAGCCTCTGGTTATCAGTATTTGTGGAAGGACATTTGGTGGTCATTTTCCACGGGTGTGGCGGACGCCCCAAGGGCCCCGTCTCTCTCTGCAAGCTTCCACGTGACACCCCTTCTCACAGGGCGCTCTCACGTCCTGTGATCCAAATAGAGCAGAAGAAGTTTCCTAGAGGGATTAAATTGCACACCTGAATGACTCCAGCCAACTCCAGCCTGGAAGGAAGCAAAAGTCAGGGGATGGGGGTGGGGAAGCATGAAATAAGGTTAATTCAGCATGTGAGGAGAGTTTGAATTATTCATTTTCTGACCCTGTACCAGGTACTTTTTACTGCAGTCTGTTACAGGCTCTTCTGGGGTATTACAGTCACATGCATTTTTCAGCCATCTTTTTAAAACATGCTTGTCCTCTAGTTTTAAGCAAAGGGATTGCTGACATAGACTCTTGTGTCAACAGCAGTCTGCAAGATGCCTTTTAGAAGCACCAAAACGTGGCCCAGCTGAGAGGAGGGAGGGAGCAGTCACTTAGCACTTCATTCCCACTGGGGCGAAGTGAGTGAGGGAGAAGAAAAGAGATTAAAAGCAAGAAGTGAGAAAAGCATCCGAAGGTGTGGAGGACAGTGGGAAGGAGGCAGAAATTTCAGAGAAGATGCATGATTCGGTTTCCTTAAGTCACTGGAGCTCTTTCTTTTGTCTTTAAATGATATTTCCAAATGGAAGCTCATCTGAACAAGCAAAAATCTAGACAAAGCTGTATCGACTTAAGTAAGCAGGGAACATCATGGAAAGAGGCTAGTGCCTGTTCAGAGAAATCAGCACTGTGGACCTTGGCTAGGGAATCCTTACCTGTTAGGAGCTATTTCTTACATCTCGCTGCACTGTGATATGAGTGTCACAAAACATGCCAAGCAGTTTCTGGATCTCTGAGGCTGTTCTTGGCTGGCATTTTATTTAGCTTGTGACATTTTTGACTGTTCAGATTCTGGTGGGCATGGAAACTGCCCAAACCTGTGACTGTCACTGAATTTAAAATTGTATTCAGATGCCCTTTTGTTCTAATTGCCACTTCATGGCCACCATTCCTGACCAGGCTGAAATAGCTGAGTGTGTGTATTCCAAAGCTGCAGCTCTGCATCTGGGAGCATGGCAGCCTTATGAATGGTTTAGGCTCCCGTGCAAGGCTAGAGGTAACCCTTCCAGGAGCAGGGACTGAGGAGTGTCCATGTGCAAACTGTGCTTAGGAGCTCTAGAATTTAACCTTTTATTTCTAGTTGAATCTAACTCAGAAGCCATTTCAAGTAGAGGTGACAGCTCAACTTCCTACAGGGCCCAGGTAGACGTAAATGAATCAAGTAAATGAATGAAGTGGATTGAGAGTAAGGTCATAGGGAGCGGTGAGGGCTGTGGTGAACTGGAGAGCAAATGGCTGGTATAAGAGGAAAGCTGGTACTCAGCTTCAGCAAATTAGTGTCAAACAGGAACACTGGCGCATCAATTCTAGACTTGCTGGGTTTTTTGGTGAAATCTCTTGACTTTTAATATTGGCCTAAAATGAATGGTCTGGCCAAGCAAAAAGCATCCATGCAACAGATTCAACCACTGGCACGCCAGTTTGCAAACCATGATTTGGAATCATCTGTGACAAGGCTGGTTCTACCAATTTGTCACTACAATTGTCTCTACCAATTTGCAAAAGTAATTCGTTTCATAGCTCCCGTGATCCTGAAATCCCCCCTAAATGGCTCTAGTATCAAACAAGGCCAAGGGAGAAAACCCCACACTCCTTTCATGTGTAGCCATTTTGCTAAGTGGCTCTTTCCAGCCCTCGGCTGTAAAGCTCCTCACCTGGTCCAGACACGGCCTGGTCCTTCTTGGGGATTGGAAATTGTGCTCACTCCTCTTCCAGCTAATTGCTTTAATGCATCCTGAATGTATCTAGGCTGCCGCCCCTAACCACTGGGTCATCATTTATTCACAGGCCTGAAGTCCCTTAAGCAGCCTCCTGCTGGCCCTCACGCTGCAGGGGATTAATGTAGTCTGGTTGGTGAGTCAAAAAGAAAGATGACATCATTTTCAGGTCAAGAATGAGATTGTGTGTTTGTGTGTGTAAAGGTTATAGAGTGCAAAGAGAGGAAAACCGAGGCTGCTGCTTGTATAAGGAGGCTCAGTGTCCCCCCTCCCCCCCATCTTTTGCTTTCAATCCAATCTGGCTTCTCCCAAGTGAGTTATTAATATGGGACACAGCTTGGCTTCTTCCCTTCTGTCTCCTCATATAAATCCAACTAATTAATTTACTTTAACAAGAGGAATCTTTTTCTATCTCTTTCAATCTTTGTCCTTTCAGTTTAGATTCTCTTAATTCAAACCCAAGACACACAATTACTTGAATAATCGCATGTAGAACCTTATC
Organism: Mesoplodon densirostris; assembly: GCF_025265405.1. Classification (NCBI taxonomy): domain Eukaryota; kingdom Metazoa; phylum Chordata; class Mammalia; order Artiodactyla; family Ziphiidae; genus Mesoplodon; species Mesoplodon densirostris. The sequence goes on from NC_082668.1 coordinate 29,866,286, forward strand.
AGGGAGACTCAGGGTATCTCTTATTTTGCATCATGAAATCCACTGTCCTAAACCGGGGAGGAAAAGGAATTTTAAGTAAAGCGGCCCTCAAAGGAGAAGACAGTTTGGAGAGCAGGTAAAGGCCAGAATTCACATTCTGTCTGGTCCAATGAAAGAAAAGAAAGAATCCTGCGTGTGCTGGAAATTTGGCAAAAGCTGAAGAGCTTTACAAATGTGTTTTAGAAAGCTCCACCACATTGAGTCAGTGTCACAGAACAGTGGTGTGGGAAGGCCTACTCTTGAACAATTACTTAGTTAAATCTCGTGTCTCCTTTCAGCACACAAATGGAAAACCCCATCAAAAGATGCTGTTTGTTGCCAGTTTAGAAAATTGCCCCTCCCTCAAAAAAAAAAAAAAAAAAAAAAGGAGCTGAAGCAATCAGGGCCGTGTTGGTGTCGGTGTGGCCTGTTTTCTATTAACAGTGTCAGCATGCCACAAGCTGAATAAGGTTGCTTTTGCAGGGGAGATTCAGGTCAGATGACAAAGGTGAGGCACGGGCAAACCAAGAGTAAATTGGAGGCCGCCCTCTGTTCTTATCAGCTGCAGGAAGGTGTGAGGCTGGTTTCCCACGTGAATGAGGACTGGTAGGACTTCCCAGATCATTCCTTAGAGCTCCTTTAGTTCTTTCCTTAGTGCTGCAAGGGATTTTCTTTCTTTGTGGGAAGTGTCAACGCTTGTCTTTCAAAAGCCAAAAAAAAAAAAAAAAAAAGGAAAAAAGAGAGTTTGCAAAAACAAGTGCCATGCTGCCCATTTGCACCCTTGTGTAGAAAGAGGAATCAGGAACTGCTCATGAATGTACCAGCTGTGTGTGGAAAATCAGCCAAGCTCAGTCTTCGGGCTTTCATTTCTCTGCTGAGATCCTTATTCTAGACTGTGTGAGAAAGGAGCACGGCTTCAACCACCACATGAATAAAAAGCAATGGTGACAAAGGTGAACTATTAAAGAAGAGCCCTGTCTTGAGGCAAAGCAGCTATAATCCCATTATTACTTTCAGACTTGGTCTGATAACATCTTAAAATACAGGCAAAACCCCTCTCTCCTTCTCAGGACCAGAGAGCTTTTAAACTCTGCTTTCCAGGATTTGAGGGCTGGAAGTTTGGTTACTTTTTTTAGCTCTCTCTCTCTCTCTCTCTCTCTCTTCCCCTCCCTCTCCCCTCCCTTATTTTTCTCCAGATTAATTGATGAATAATTAATAAATAAAATTGTAATATAGTTAAAGTACACAACATCATGATGATTTGGTATTTGTGTACATTGTGAAAGGATTCTCATCATCAAGTTAATTAACACATCCATTATCTCACATATTTACCTTTTTTTTTCTTTTTGGTGAGAATCTTTAAATTCCACTCTCTTAGCAAATTTCAAATATACAATACAGTATTATCAACTACAGTCACCATGGTATACTTAAAATCTTCAGACCTTATTCATCTTGTAACTGAAAGTTTATACACTTTTATCAGCCTCTCCCTAATCCTCCCTGGCAACCAACATTCTACTCTCTGTTTCTGTGAGTTCAACTTTGCTTTTTAGATTCCACATATAAGTGATATGCAGTATGTGTTTTTCTCCATCTGGCTTATTTCACTTAGCATAATGCCCTCCAGTTTAACCCATGTTGTCACAAATGAGAGGATTTCCTTTTTTAAGGCTGAATAATATTCCATTGTGTGTGGGTGATATATGTATGTATATATCTCACATTTTCTTTATCCATTCATACACTGACTGACACATGTTGTTTCCACACCGTTGCTATTGTGAATAATGCTGCAGTTAACATGGGAATACAGATATCTCTTTGAGAAAGTGATTTTGTTTTGTTTGGATATATACCCAGAAGTGGCATTGGTGGCTTTTACAGTAGTTCTATTTTTTTTTTTTGGCTGCACTGCGGGGCAAGCAGAACTTCACTAACCAGGGATCAAACTGGTGCCCCCTGCAGTGGTAGTGCAGAGTCTTAACCACTGGACCACCACGGATGTCCTAGTAGTTCTACTTTTAGCTTCTCGAGGAGCCTCCATACTGTTTTCCATAGTGCTTCTAAAAATTTACATTCCCACCAACAGTATACAAGAGTTCCCTTTTCTCCATATCCTCACCAGCATTTGTTATCTGTTATCTTTTTGATGATGTACTTCCTGACAGGGGTGAGGTGATATCTCATTTTGGTTTTGATTTGCATTTCACTGATGATTAGTGATGTTGAACGTCTTTCCATGTGCCTGTTGGCCATTTATACATCTTCTTTGGAGAAATTTCTATTTAGGTCCTTTGCTTATTTTTTAATTGGGTTGTTTGTGAGGTTTTTGCTATTGTGTTGCATGAGTGCCTCGTATATTTTGGATACTCACATTTTATCTATTCGGTATGTGGTTTGCAAATATCTTCTCCCATTCCATAAGTTGCTTTTCCATTTTGCTGATGGTTTCCTTTGCTGTGCAGAAGCTTTTTAGTTGATGTAGTCCCACTTGTTTTGTTTGCTTTTGTTGCCTTTGCATTTGGCTTCAAACCCAAAAAGATCATTGCCAAGACCAATATCAAGGAGCTTGTCACTTGTTTTCTTCTAGGAGTTTTATGGTTTCAGGTCTTAAATTCAAATCTTTAATCCATTTTGAGTTGATTTTCATATATAGTGTAAGATAGGGGTCCAGTTTTATTCCTTCATCCTTTTAAATGCTACAAGCAATCTAGCTACTGTTTGACTGAAATGGATCAAAATCCCACCATGTATGAACTTAGGGATAACTGCAATCTTGAGTAAGTCCACATTCATGTGCATATGTGAGGTGAAAAATATGGTTTACCCTTTGTGTGGCTCTTCTGCACATTCACTTCTATCATAATAGTAGCTACTATTTACTGAGTACTTAGTATGCACAAAGCACCACACTAAGAGCTTTGCATATATTCCCTTATTTAGTGCAATTGCTAAAACTGGGGAGAATTGGAACATCTCCTTTCTGCATTCCAGTAATTCTTTATTAATGGATTCCTTCATAGATAGGATTATGCCACTACACCTAGCCTAAGCCCACCTGATGACTGTTGCCAAAGATAAAGCTGTTTCGATACATAAATATTATTCTTATTCTAGAGGAAAGAGGGAGAATGTGTTTTTCAAAATGGTGAGTCCATGCTCATTTTGAGGAAGTTTGCTCACAAGGGACTTAGATGCCTCAAAGTGAATTCAATTATTTGCTCCCAAAGCTTGGTCTTAGGCAAGCTACTAAATCTCTTGTGCTCTAATCTTCTCATCTGTAAAATGGGATTTAATGGATCTATGTAAGGGGTTTAAAACAGTGCATGCTATTGTAAACGTTCAGTGAATGTTCACAGTTATCATCATTGTCATTACTAAATTATCACAAAAACACTCCGAAGAAGGTACTTTCATCCCCGTTTTAGGATGGGGATACTGAGGCAAAAGGATTTACCAACCTGTCCAAGTTGATACAACCAGTCAGTAACGGAGACAATGGTTCTAACCCTAGGTCACTCTTACTCCAGAACTAGAATTCGATGTTGCTGCACATTATAGGAAGTAATATCTGGTCATGGCTGTTTAGAATACAATTTCTTTCTCCTATAGGAAACCTGAGTCCTAAAGCAAGCAAAAAATATCTTGATGACTGGACGCGCGTCACACAAGAAGCATTTTCGATCCCTCTGGTAGAGAGAGAGTGCTTAATTACCATGTGCCACTGCTGTTAACCTCTGCAAATAAGTCTAATTATCACAGATTAATGAACATAGCTTAGGCACATCTAAAGGGGCTTTGCTGAGGGGTTTTCATTTCTGCATTTCATTATCTCCATCAATGCTGTTGTTCCCCGTGCATAAGATTATGGGACTTTTATTATTTTTTTAGCTGCACTCTGTGAAATATCAACAACAGTGCCTGTGAAATAGTTCAGGGCAAGGATCACTTTCCAGGCAATCTTTAGGAAGCCTGTAAGTTGGGTGGATGCTGCTTCACTGTTTACTGATGAATCATGCCGCATTGGTTCATAGGGAATAAAGCTTAGACAGTTGCCAAGGAAACAGGCTGAGATTTTGGAAATATCTGAAACCACCGTGAAATTTCCAGGAAAAATCAATGTCTTAGTCAAGAGTCAGGTTAAGCCTTCTCTGCATCAGAGTGAGTAGCAACAATGCAAATACAGCTTGGAAGATTCATTCCTGTCTGCACCATGACTTAAAACCACACACACTGTGTTGTCTCTCGGAGAAGGTTTTCTATGAATAGATGAAACCAGGTTTCCTATACTCATACTGGATAATGGCCATCGTGCTGGTCCTCAGAGCAGGGCTGTGCAGGCAGCCACCTTTGAGTATGCCTGTGAGCTCAGAGAGGAAGTCCCTGGTGAGGACCTTGGAAATCCCAATGCCATATTGTGGCAACAGAGCAAGCTGGCAGCTAGCGAAGTGCTTCAGCCACTCAGAGGCTGGGACCTAAGGAAGGTCTTGGGCACAATCCACCAGACACGTTTCATTAATAAATGATTAGATTTGCAAATCTTGTCAGTAGAGATTGCTATCACAGAATTAATGAAATAAATAATGAAACATTTCCAGTGTTTCTGGCTGGCTTTCAGAGCAGAGTAGATCTCTGCCTTTGTTGCAATTTATGGCTGTCTCTTTGATCAACTCCTGGGGAGTTCAAGGAATGATTTTCCTGCTTCCAACATGTGCCTTCGGCTTTTAGGTTTGCCTTTTTTTTTTTTTCTTAACTTGACTTTTCATATCATTTTGTGCTTCAAACACAAAGATTCCCCAGGATAATTTCAGATAAAGAAACCCTACAGGGTGAGTAATCTGCAGTGAAGAAAATCTGAATCATATTTGGAGAAACAACCCATTTGACACTGGGTTAGGAAAGGGGTAGGGGAGGAATTTTGCTTACAACTGAACACAAAAAAATGTTCACACTTTTATTTGAATGTCTCCATTCTGCACAGCCTAAAGCTGAGAGCATTTCCTAATCCAGAAGCAAACCAAGAAGCAATTCTACCCATGTGGATTACCCAGCAGGCAGACAAAGCATATGCGCAGGATATTAGCAGTGCAGGGGTAGCTCATATTTCTTCTGTTGAGAAAGAAAAAAAAAACAACAGACTTTTCATATCTCAAAAAATGTATCAAGATAGTCATGGAGAAATCAGAATATTTTTGAGTTTCTTTACACTTATTTTCTGACTCAGTATTATTTTAATTTGAATTCCTATCAGATCTGGAAGGGCATGGAGCCCCATTCACTATATGGGATCTCCAAACAGCTTCATGGGCCCCTTGGTAATATATAAGATTTCTTTCTTGACCCCTTCCAGTCATAAGGTGATGTGGCTGTTATCTGTAAGCCGGACACTTTGGGTAATCTTTCAGAGGAAAACATAATATGGACATTATAAATGGATTTTCAGTTCTCTCCCTCCGCACCCCCATCCAGCATATGAACAGGACACACAGACACATGCTCACTGTTTCTTGGAAATCACAGTGAGGCCAAAGGTCAGGGTCCTGATGGATTGTTTGCTCCTGGACTTATCTTCTTGGGAGCTGTCATTGTGCTCATTTTTAGTTTTTGCCATTGGGAAAGTTACAGTGGAACAGAGTTCACATCCACCCAGTTTTTTAAAATCCAATTAAAAACGTACCTTTGAGGGAATTCTGTGGCGGTCCAGTGATTGGACTCCATGCTTCCACTGCAGGGGGCCTGGGTTTGATCCCCGGTCCAGGAACTAAGATCCCATGGCCAAAAACAAACAATCAAACAAACAAAAACATACCTTTGGGTATCTATATCTCTTCTAGTTTCATTCTATGGCACAACGATTCTATAGGCAAGACACTTCAGACTTTCCTCTCTACATGATTTAGATTATTTCTTCTGTGATCAGATAGTTTCTCACTAGAAAAAGATTTGAAAAATTTGTGAACTGTTAAATTGAGGAAACAAAATTAATGCTAAAATGATAAGGATCAGAACAAAACAAACAATAAAAACTCCCTTTTAGCCTCATTGAGGGGGTATAAGGGCTTATCTACAGGGATAAGCATTCTTGTCCTGTAATTTTATGATAGATCTTTTCACTTATCTCTCATAAGTGGCTAGTTCTCTAATGGGAACATAAATGTATAGTTGTTTCTCCTCTCCGAGATGAGAATTAGATTTTATTGTTATCTAATTATTACTGTATTTCATTGATTCTAAGACACACATTTTTTCATATTTTGTCAATTCTGAAATCAGGAGGCATATCAACATCACCGTCAGCAGGGCAGCCATTTCTACGATGTGGCTGTCAATACTATACATGGGCATCGAAACTTTCACAACAGGTGCCAGCTACTGCAAAGGAAATCCTGGAGGCAATAAGAAGCACTGCATCACCGACAGTCTTAAGGGTACAGAGCATGATGTTGGGTGGAAAAATGTGGACACTGATGACAAAGGGTCAAAAATAAAACAGAAACCACAGCTTGCATGACTGTAGTATGATTAGCAAAGCAGATAAACTATACAAGCCATGATATGCACAGCAAACTAAAGTGTTTTAACATCAGCTTGTTCAGACCCATTCATTCCAAGATAAGACCGCTGACTTCTGGCAACTCATCTCATTACAAATTCTGACCTATCCCTGCCCAGCCCTCGCTTACAGTCTTCTGCTCCAAACCACCCTATGAACACGCACAGATTTCCCTAAATCCTACAACTACCCTGACTCCTCTTTTGAAAATGCGGCAGAGACTCAATGAAGGTGGTGCTTTCTCTTGTTCAGCAGTTTAATAAACCCAGTTTTGTGTGATCAGCAATTTTGCCTGGTGGTCTTGGTACAGAGCTTTGCTAATTCAAAAAGAAATTCAGTAGAATCAGCTTCAGTGCTAAAAAACTTCAGGAATACAAAGGTATTTATTTAATGTACATTTCCCTTTTAATGTATGCACAAGAGTGATATGTGATAAAATACATATCTAATAATTTTAAAAGAACTTTTGCAAAAGGATAAAATAAAAAGCTAAGAAAGCATTGTGTTGCAATTTATTGGCATCAATTGTTTTTCATAGTGGCACATAAACTAATGGTGTGTCATACAATGATGGCATTTTGCACTTGATAAAATATGATAACAATAGCTAGCTCACTTTTACTGGACATTAATCATGAGTCATGCACTGTGTGAATGCTGTACCTGCCTTAACTCACTTAATTCTCATAGCATTGCTGTGATTATCCTGATTTTGTAGATGTACAAACTGAGGTGTGGAAAGAGTCCATGCTGCCTTGAATGAGAGAACTAATAACTGGTGGAGGAGTGAGAGCTCAGGTCCAGGTAGCGTGCCTCTGCTAGGCTAGGATAAGAGGGGAGATACGGCTCTTGCAGCACTATTTTCTTAAAACCACAGAAAGCATTAATTAGAATGATAGTATTTGCACAAGGCGTTTTTGGAATTTGGCCTTTTAAGGGTAATATATTAACCAGTTCCTTGGTGCTCCTGGAAGTAAAATTGTTTCCCTTGGGTATTTAAGAAAACATACATTCTCAACCTAAAATATTTACCAGCTTATTTCTTCCAAAAAAGAGAGTCTCTCAGTGTTCAAAGCCATATATCAGGGTTAAAAAACAAGCAACCAACTAAAAACAAACCGAGCACTTGGGTCATCCATTTAAGTCACTGCTTGACAGCTGTTCTGGGAATGGCTGTTGCCATGGGTTACTGCAGGGCACTCAGCATCTCAGCCTTACCCATCACTTCCAGGCTAAGCCCCATCTCTCCAGAGAGACGACTCTTCTTTCCTTTCCCTGTCACACCCCACCTTGGTGGTTCATATTAAAGATTTTTTTTCTTTGAAAGAAAAATGAAATAATAATATGCTGAAAATTCCCTAGATGTCACCTAGGGTATCTCTGTCTTTGATGCTTTTGTTGCCCTCTGTTTTTCCTTGTAGATCACAGCATCAACACCGCTTTTTCTATAAACCTCAACTCAGGGTTCCAACAGCTGCCTTCCACAGGTGGGGCCACAACTGGTCATTGTCCATCAATAAATGTATCAATCTAGAGCCAAGCAATTAATGTCTTCTTAATTGGATTCATCACATAGTTGGCTATGACAGTGTAGTTTCAGGACTTCTGTTGTCTCTGTTCTTGTTTTCCTTTCTTCCTCTTTTAAACTCTCCTCTCTTATCTTTTCCATGCATTCACATATTTCTTTTGACTAAGAGGAACCAATTTTCCTTCTACCACCTACTTCCCACACTTCCCACACTGAAGGGTTTAGAAATCCATTAAATGCCACTTCACCCTTACTTTTATGTTGTAGGAAAGGGGGGATTAAGGTAAAACATCTTACTTAGGTAGTCCTGTTTACTGGAAACATACACGCAAAATACCAGCATTGCATATAATCTTCTAGGCTAATTGTATTTAAAGTTGATGATTACCAAAGCCTTCAAATCGTGAAACATATTTGTCACCTATGATACAAAAAAGAAAATCTGTAGGAAGCACTTTGAGATTCTTTAAGAAATTAGCATGTTAACATTCCTTTGTTTCAGGTATTGGGTAATTTTAAGAATCACAGCTTCTACTGATTCTCTGGGTCAAATCAAGTCTTGTCAAATATGCTGTTGTTTTCTCTGACATTTTATAAAAAGGAATTTACGGCCCATTACGCTTCCTTTTCCTTTGCCTTTTCTTCCCATCACCTGCTCCACCACCATTACTTTCTATAGCACATGCCCCTTTTCTATGGTTTGCTTATAGATTATTAAGAAAAAAAATGTAAACTCAGAGGAGGACTAAGATAGACACAGCTGGTGTCAACAAAAACAGAGAGAGATGAAAGAGTATTGAGCACGTCTGAATGGGGCTTTCCTGTGACTCATCCTTGACCTTTACCCTCCCAAATCATGCCCAAGGCAAGTAAACAGCTTTTCAAAGCAGGCTATCTTCTGGGACTCTTCATACATTTTCATTTTAACCTCTTTGCAAAGTAGTCAGAAATAAATGTCTCTATGAGGAGAAGTACTACTGACAAAAGTTGAATTTAAAATGACATAGAATCACTCCGTAACCTATGACACAGAGGGTCCTAAACTGCTTATGGCCGTATTCCAATAAAAAGGAAAGGCAACAGTCTTCAGAGAGTATTTTAAATATCTTTGCACCATTCAGATGGTTACTTGGGTCTTTGAAAATATTGCATTGAGGCACTATGGGTGATTTAATTTTTTCTTTGTATTTTATAGATTATCTATAATGAGCATGCATTACTTCTGTAATCCACAAAAAGACTTTCAACCAAAATGGAATTATGGTACAAATTTTTAAAATATAAAAATACCACCCGGTGAGTTATTTTTATAAATGACTGAAATAAAGAAAGCAGCTTCTTAAACATTGAACTATTTAATAATGTAGATAAATTGTCACATGCCTAAGAAATATTTTCTGGTGTAAAAGATGAGTTAAAGGTAGACTGAAATGTTTCTTCATTATAAGTTAAATATTATATCCAAAACCAAATAATTCTCCCTTTGTGTATTACTCAGTCAAAAGAAAAGAAGACTTTTTTAAACCTGTACCTGTGGTTTGCAGGATGTAAGTGATTTTTGTAATTAGATACACTCAGTCGTATGAAAAGAAACATGAGACCCCAAAATCATTTAACCTATAGAATCTCAGTCACTATTTGATAAGAAATGAGGCTTTTGGAACAGTGCACACCAGAATGATGTGTGGGCAGAGATCTGCAATCATCCCTGTAATCTCCATGAATTATTTTCATCTGACAGTATCACTTACTTTATTTAAGGTCCCAGTCTATTAAATCTTGCAAATATGGAGAAGGTAGGTAACTAGTTCTCAGGGTCAATTCAAAGAGATGGGGAAACAGTCCTGTTCTTATGTTGTGTGAAAATAACTTCAAACAATCATTTTATCCAATAAAGTATTCATCAAAGGGAAAACCTACCCGAACAAAACAATAGAACTTATTTCAGTTAAAGCAGACTGTTGAGAAGTCTAACAGAGAAATGTGTTCCATGTGCCAGTCCCACTAAATCCTTAACATTCAGATTTTTACAGACTTGCAAATCAAATCGCTTTATGGGTAAAGGAGCACTTAATACAGTGTGACCAGTTTAAAGTTAACATTTTGTATTCAGGATGATTAATGACACCATATTGTATTTCAATTACTACAAGATAACGTCTGTAATAAACGATGGCAATAATATTCACATTACGTCAATAAAAAGCATTTTCCAAGTGTGATGTATAAGTGCCATTATTATAGTACACGTTGATCACCTCATACAGTGAATTATAAACAGTGTAACAGGAAATCTCTATACCGAAGCATGTATTTTCATTTCAGTGCACAGGGATTTTGGCAGATCACCCTCATTAATGTTAACAGTAGTCAAACGAAGATCTTCACACACATTAGCAGGAGGACTGCTTCTCCTTCTCCTAGCCTTGCTACACTCTACTCTCTCCAAACTGCATTTTTGTAGGTTCAAGCGTAAGAAATCAACTTACTTCTCAGAACACTTAAGTCTGAAGGGAAATAGATGTGGCAAGTGACTAGGTTCATAATCTGGAAAATCAATACTTGGAGAAGACAAGTCTCAAATAATAGGTATTTATTTTCCAAAAGGATCTGTCCACCTGAGAGAGAGAGTTTGGGTACCATGAAACTTGGAGAAGCTTCTGGATGATAAATCCCTCGGGTATCATGGCTTTTTCAATTGCTCTGAATGTTGCCTGGTTACAGAGTAAGGTTGTTGAGAAGACCCAGGAGCTCAAGAAGGTAGGGAGAGGGGAGAAGGTAGGGAAGGTGGGTGGTTTCTGCCCCCTCCCCCTTGGTATGCTCTACTGTCCCTCCCAACGTGGTTTCAGTTGAGCTGATCATGACACAAGTGTGACTAAAGGAGAGGTATCTTTAGGGTGGTGCTGGGAGTGGGCGCCAAGGCCACTGACCTAACAGAGCATCTAATTTGAAGCTGCCCTCTACCTAAAGGAGAGGCTGCAGGAGGGAGTGAGTATCAGATGAAGGAGCAAGGTGCCAATGTGCAGGGACAGAGATGTTTTATCATTGAAGCTGTCCTTGCATGCTCGGGTGGACACGTAACTGTCTGTTGCATGTCCGTAATAGTTATGCACAAATATGATCTGCAGACTGTAGGGAGGACAACGTGATATCCTTTCCTTTTTGTACCATTTAAAAAATTAGTTTTTGGAACAAAATCCTCTCTTTCAGACCTCATGCTATCAGATAATTGCTGGTGATATTGTGGAATCAAATGAGTTTTAAAATAACCTTAGCTATATTCCCTACAAATTGTCTTTAGCAGAAAATGGAGTCACCGATGTGGAAGATCAGCGTCAGAATAAGTGACCCTCTTTACTCCAATACAACCCAAAGTCATCAAGGAAGCATTCCAAAATAGCGAGAGACATTTGAAAGCAATTGTAATGCCAATAAAGTGGCAGTATGAGATGAATACAGACCCCAAAATATAGTTAAATAGATCTACATCAAATCAAAATTTTCTTAGAAATCTGGGTTCACTGCACATGAATGGCTTTGACTGTGACTACGTACCTAGTCAGAAAAATGGGATTTCTATCTCTAAATCTGCTACCTACCTATAGCTGTGTTTTCAAATTGTAAGCGAGTTTTCAGATGACTATGAGTATGTTGTTAATATCCTGGGGCCTCAGCTTCCTCCTTTTGCAGTGGAGATCATGCCCATCATCCAAGATTCAATCCACCAAGTATGTGGAAGTCCTCATACCCTTCATCACTTCACACTTCACAAGTGTTCTCTTGGTCCATGGTCTCATTTGTAATTCTGAACCCCCTGGATTCTAAAAAACAAAAGTTGTTTTGTTTGTTTGTAAGTTGGAGTCAAAACTCCTTTGATGGCAAAGCCTGACCTGAACTGACATGAGGCTATTGACTGGCTCTGGTTAATCCCACTTAGTGTGATTTGCTGCAGAAATATGGATGCATTTACATTAATATAATCAATGGATCTAAAGTCCAAAAATTCTGAATTCCAAACCACATCTAGGGCTAAGGGGTCCAGAGAGGGGACTGTGATGATGATGATGAAGATTATCATAGTCCAAACACTTTTGCCTTCCGTTAGCTTGCTTCTTTCTTCTGGTTATACTATTTGGTTCTTAACTTTTGGCAATCTTATCTCCCATTGACCTCCCTGTATGGTTCCTTTGCTGCCATGGTGACACAGTTTCTGAGAAGAACGTACCACCACTTTCTCCTTGTTCCTGGTTCTGCTCTGTCCATTCCTGGTTTTGATTTGGCTCACTTTTCTGGTGCTCTGGGTCCAACTGTCAGTGACTTCTGGGAATGCAGAACTTGGCTTTATAACTTGTCAAATGGATTGGGACAAAGACTCTGTTGTTGAATTTGGCTGGGAAAAACAGATGGCTTGCTTAGTAAGGATGGAAGAAGGATATGGAGGGTGAAGACAATTCATCCTCTTATGAAATAGAATTCATTCACACTGGTACTTTATTTATTTCTTATTCATTATGATTCATTGTATGCAAAAAGGCTCCATTCAAACAACATGCTTTGTGGTATGAATTCCATTATCAGAAACAGGAATACTATGGATGTCACCTAGGATGGGGTTCCCCTATTTGCTCCCTCAACATGTGAGGTGGGCTATGGCTCCTTGGTCTCTGCCCCATAAGATAAGGATTCTATCTCTGTCCATTGACATATGGCCATAGCCCAAAGAGCCCTTTCCCTGTTTCCAGGGACCCACCTTAGGCATCTGCCTTGAAGAAGGACCTCAGCCTGAGATAGTCACCATTGGCTTCACCTTGGCTACTACCAAGCCAACATAGAGGACACTGATATCTTCTTAGTCCTTTCTGGGTCCAAGTTCACATTGTTTAAAGGCATTTTCTTCTGAAATTTATCAGATGAGGTGTCATGTGAGATGTCTACATTTTGGAATGCATCCAAATAAATCAGTTACTATAGAATCAAAAGGCTTTGTTCTAAGACAATTTCACTTGTAAGGTGGTCTCTTGGGTTGCAACTGAAAAACGTCCTCATTTAATTACAAAAATAAGGTGTAAATACATGAAAGCAGGAGTTCAGGCTTGGCAATATGTACCTTGCAACATAAATGACATGGGAAATAGCTGTCAACTACAGGGTTTGGTGGAGAAAGGAGACTAGTTTGGGTTGAAGTATCAAGAAGACATTTATGAAGGATGCTGGATTGAAAGTAGACTCTAAGTTTGTGTACATTTGGATGATGGAGATGGGATGGAGATGAAAGTGAAAAGAATGGTATGACCTGTGAATAATAATGAAATGGAGGTAGGATGGGAAGATAACTTCTGATAGAAAAAGGCCTTGAATGAGAGGCCAGGATATTTGGTATTTGTCTTATGTGCTGGGAGTAGAGTTTAGGTTTTGGAACAGAAGATGACCTGTTGCTGCTTTATTTTAGTAAGAGAAACTTAAAATAAGCATGTAGAGTGAAGTACAGAGGGAGGAAATTGATTACACAAAATAATTAAAAGATAACGTAAGCACATTGGATGTATTATCTTGATTATTTTAACAACTCTAGAAGTAGTCACTCACTGTTATCTCTGTTCTTTGGATGAGGCTTGAAAATACTAAATAACTTGTCCAGGATCACCCAGCTAGCAAGTGGCTGGTCCAGAATTTGAACCCAGATTTGTTTGCATCCAGAGTTGAATTCTTATCCACTTTACAATAAACTGACAATTGCAATGATTCGGTTGTTAGGTTGTAATTACCTCTATTACAGTGATGGCAGTGGGAATGGAAACAATGGTTGGAGGTGAGAGATATTGTAAAGGAAGTATCCACAGAACTAGTGACTAGGTGTGAGTGGCAAAGTGAGGACAAGGCAAAGATTTGGTTTCATTGCTTCAAGCCTGGATGTTTAAGAGAATATTGGTAACACCAGTTGAGAAAAAGGGTTAAGGGGAAGCCTGGGTTTGGAAAGACAGATTATGAATTATTAATGAAGCAGCAATCAACACTGACCTCCAGTTCTTTCTTCTTCTATCCTTCTCCTCTGTCTTATCTCCACTATCTCTACCCTTTATTACTAGCATCTGTGGAAGGCAGTAAGACGCTTGTTTTAGTCCTATGCTGAGTCCTATAAAATAAGGCTTATATAATGTGTGAGAGGGTGAGGTGAGGGCAGGGGGGAGAAGGGGGAATTCGTAGTTAATGAGGATCTTCAACAAAATTTATTCTCAATTCTCAGGATTTATTTTAAGTAGATTTCACCGTAAAAATAATATTATACTTACTTTGCCCCATTCTCTCTGTAATGGCATCGGGCCCATGGTGGAGTTATAGGACCAAATCACAGTAGGCATTTAAAATTCATGATCATGCTGCTGCATGGCAGAACAATATAAATTGAAAGGCACAGCCTGGATACCATCTTGTGGTCTTTATAAGAGGAAAATTAGTGGCACTTTGGTTCATGAAAGGCTTATGACAGGCCTGGGCCTGTGGTGGCACTAATGTAGCCGTCACTGGAATGCTAAGAGATGGCCTGCTGGGTTAACAGCTGTCATTTTGTGCCAAACTCACGTAACTGAAAGGTTCTGGGCCAATAAAAAAAAAAAAAAAGATGCTGCTCTTCTTTGGTTATGAGATGCAAGAGCAAGCACTTTGGAAAGCAAACTACTTTGTTTCCTGCTAAAATATGCCTGTCAAAGTGGCCAGTTTCTATGGTGAAAGACATTTTGAAACATGTTCATGTTGGTGTGTCTTTGTCTGGTAGGTGAGCCTTGCTGGAGCATCATCCTTCGAGCTGAGTACTGGGCTGGCAGTGGAAACTGACTTAGGATGGGAACTACTTCAACATTTCAGTCAGGATGGTGGTTTGCATGGGGACCAAGGTAAATCTGAGAGACAGAATGCCTCATGTGAAACACCTGAGCTCTGGGGTCAGAAAGACCTGATTCTGACACTTAGAAGCTATTTAATTTGGTGCAAGTCTCATGACTGGTCTTAACCTGCATTGCCATATCTATACAAGGGGTTAACACCACCTTTATTGAAGGGTTGTTTAAAGATCAGAAACAACATATAGGGACTTCCCTGGCGGCGCAGTGGTTAAGAATCCGCCTGCCAATGCAGGGGACACAGGTTCGAGCCCTGGTCTGGGAAGATCCCACATGCCGTGCAGCAACTAAGTCTGGGCGCCACAACTACTGAGCCCACACACTGCAACTACTGAAGCCTGTGAGCCTAGAGCCCATGCTCCACAACAAGAGAAGCCACCGCAGGCCCTTGCACTGCAAGAGTAGCCCCCACTCACCACAACTAGAGAAAGCTCATGTGCAGCAAAGAAGACCCAATGCAGCCAAAAATAAATACAATTTTAAAATAATAATAATAAAAAATGTGTCAAAAAACAATGAATAAAATACATTATTTGTATATGGTATGATGTATTGCATAGAATACATTAAATGTATATAAAATAGTAATAGGAACAAATCCGAGTTTTTATCTGCCAGGCCCCATGCTAAGCAGTTTACATGCATTATATCATTTGATTCTCATCATTGGCCAAGGCAGTTAAGTAGTACTTTTTTTTTCTTTTTTTTTTTTTGCAGTATGCGGGCCTCTCACTGCTGCGGCCTCTCCCATTGCGGAGCACAGGCTCCGGACACGCAGGCCCATCAGCCATGGCTCACGGGCCCAGCCGCTCCGCGGCACGTGGGATCCTCCCGAACTGGGCACGAACCCGTGTCCCCTGCATCGGCAGGCGGACTCTCAACCACTGAGCCACCAGGGAAGCCCTGTAAGTAGTATTTTTATTCCCTATTTGACAGATAAGAAAACTGAGTCTTGGAAAAGTGATTTCCACAGCTAGTAAGTTGGAAAATAAGGATTTGTACCCTGATCTGTTTGCTCTGGATCTTGTATTACTGAAGACTGTTATAAGGGTTAGGCAAATAGCAGTCATGTTTGTGATTTAGATTCTGCCTTGTATTGTATTATTCTAGTAAGAGGAGTTTTGAGTATATCTCATCTATTACAGGTAGGTTTAGCTGAATTTTTGTCATACTCTGAAATTGTATTTCCATGAGGGTGCCTATTTATTTATTTATATAGGCAGTTACTGGGAAGAGAAAGTGGTTTAGCATTCGGAGAAATGGGACTAAGTATTGTGATTCCTCTTTGTTTTTACTTTACACTGCCACAAACTTACTGTGTGTCACATCCCAACCATTAGAAGCTCTACATTTGGATTAGCCATTAGGAAAATGCAATAATGGCCTCATCTAGGAAATGTTTCAAGGAATCAATTAAAGTGCAAAATAGTCCGGCTAATCTCCCTTATGGGGCTGTTCTGGTGCTAACACAATGATCCTGAGCTGTTGGAAGATCATTACACAATCGATGGTACCCAAAACACAAGGCATCTTTAATATTCAGCAAGCCCCCATCAGAGAGGAAACTTAAGCTCCCTTCAGTGTGGATAGTTCTAGAATGTTCCATGGCTTTGAATATTTCCACCCTTGTTCCTGGTGATTATAGTGTTTATAGGATGCATGGGTAACCCCTAAGAATTTGCTCTTCCATGAAAATGCACTTCAATGTTTAAATGCCTACAGTTCTGAATTAGCACATCTTAGACTCTAGAGGTTTCTTCAAAGTAGATGATTGGATGACTGAAGTCAAGATGGGTTCTGTATCTATAAATACTTTCCAACATCCAAAGTGCTAGCTTTCTTCTTAAAGTAATTTGGGACTTATTCTGACTCCTTTTGTGGTACTCAACATTGTACTTTACCTTGTGACAGCCCTATGGGGTAGACGCTATTTTATCCCCATGTCATAGATGGGGAAACTGAAGTTCAGAGAAATTAAAATTGCCAATTTGACCAGCATGTGTGAAAACTGGAATTCAAACATAGTCTTGGATTTACAAAGCTCAGGCCATAGAATCCTATGACTTTTCTTGGAGGTTTTATTTCAGCATTGGCCAAGTAGTGGCTTTACCTACAGGTAATAGGATACTTCCTGGGGAACAGGGTGTGATGATTATTGAGCAAAATGTTGAGGTTGAGTTGGGGTTTTGGAGCCCAACTGCCTGGGTTTAAAGCCTGATTCTGCTATGTAGCTGTGTAATCTTGGGCAAGTTACTAACTCTCATTGTGCCTCATTCTTATAAAGAAATATCTTATGAGGTTGGTGTAAAGGTTAAATGAGTTAATACTTAAATCACATATAAGAACAAAGCGTACAACCTATAAAAGTTAGCTATCCTTATTCTACCAAAAAGGTAAAATCAATGTTTTGTTCTTTGTTATAACTACAGCATCTAGAGAATTGTCTGGCATATAGTAGGTACTCAAGATATATTTATTTTATAAATGATTAAATTAAGGAATGCATAAGAGAATTATAAGAGATTATATCCAGTTCTGGGGGCCAAGGAAGATTTAGATTTTGTTAGCTCAGTCCTCTATCCAGCTTCATTTGGCAACAAAAACACAAAGAATAGGAACACTGGAGTATTTAGGAGCTAGCAGGGACCTGTTATATCATCTGCTGTTCCTCATTGTGAATGAGGAGAGTGAGATTCCAAGAAGTTAGGTGAGGTAACTCAGTGAGTTGACAAGGCTGGTATTAAAATTTAGGTTATTTTGCTTCTTAAGCACTTCATAAGCTTGAGTGGAACTATCCCAGAAATGATTTGAACTCAGTCATTTTTTTTTTTTAGGAAACTCTTTTCATAGTTTTTCTTGGAAGGAGGGAAACACTGTAGAAAATAAAGGACCATCTCCTTTATTGAAGCTATGAGCTAATATGGCATGGAATCTCCATAATGTTTGTGATATAAATCTGCATTTCAGCTCTGGTTCCTGGTTTTGGATATGGAGATGGATTGGGATCCCAACTCTGTAATTTGTCATCTCTGTGACCTTGGGCAAGTCATTTAACCTCTCTGAGTCTTAGCATATCTTATCTGTGAGGTTAGTTATCATATAGACTCAAAGGGTCATCATGAGGAGTATTAAATGAGATGATGAGCACTTAACACAGGGCCTGGCACAGACTAAGTTCTAATTAAGCAGTAACCACTATTGTGGATCATGTTGATTTTTCCTGTGGAATGTCTCACTTAACTAACCCTTTTTATTTGTGGGGTTACTACCCTAGTGTTTCAATATGTCACTTTCTTTCCTCTTCAAGCCCTACTTCCTATGGCTGCCAGCTTTGTTAAATACTCTCCCAAACTGACCATTGGTCCTTATTTCTAATTTCTACATCAAATCCAGACCTTCTGATCTGTTTTTCAAAATCCTCACTTTGCCTCTCGCCTCTTCTCACAGCTCCTCTCAAACTGTACACTTCCATTGGCCCATCTTTGCTCTGTCCGTGGTCCTGACTTCTCAGGTTCATATTCTCACCTGCCCCTTCTTAGGCTCTCCAAATCCTCCTTATGTTTCAAGGCAGTTGAGGGTCCAGCTCTTCCAAGAAGCCTTCTATGATTATTCCAGTCCTCGTTGAGTTACTATTCTGAGTTCTGACACTGTTTCTGAAACCTGTTAGGATAGTGCCTGATTTTCACTGCTTTGGGACCCACTGACTGTAACTGAAAGAAAATTGTTGTTAATTATAAGTGCAGTGTTATATTTGGTGATGTATCTGATCAAGAACACATCTCATATATTATCCTAATACGAATTTATCATATTGGCATAATAATATATCAGTGAATTACACACAGTCATACTAAATATATGTATGAATTTCTATAAAATAGGCACCGATGAATATCTGACATTAATTTGCTAAAAGGAGATCAGGGTATTTAAAAGAGTGTATTTTTCTTATTAAAATATTCATGTAAGTGGGAAAAATGCACAAAGATCTTTTTGGTAGCATTGCTTATCAAAACATTGAAAACACTCTAAATATATGTCAGTAAGGCTTGAGAAGTTATGATACATCCATACACAGGCAGACCATGTACTTACTGAAAAGAGCAAAATGGATCTCTATATATTGACAAGGAATGATGTCCTTGGTACATTATGTACAAAAAACAAGCTGCAGGGTAGTAACTATGACTAAATTTTTGTAAAGCAAACACATATTTCAAATATATTTTCTGTTCCTCTATGGATAGAAAACACCTAGATATACGTTAAACTGTTAAAAGTGCTTATCTCTGAGAAGTTAGATATTGGAAATGGATTGGGGTAGCTAGAAGAATAGTTATTATGTTTTTTAAGAATCTATACAACAAATAAAAATCTGAGTCCTCTATGTCATAAGTTTAGACCAATTATAATATGTATTTAAAATTTTATATTCAAATATTTATGATTGTTTTCCAATAATCTTAAGGGTATTTAAAAATATATAAAGTGGGGCTTCCCTGGTGGCACAGTGGTTGAGAGTCTGCCTGCCGATGCAGGGGACACGGGTTCGTGCCCCGGTCTGGGAAGATCCCACATGCTGCGGAGCGGCTGGGCCCGTGAGACATTGCCGCTGGGTCTGTGCGTCCAGAGCCTGTGCTCCGCAACGGGAGAGGCCACAACAGTGAGAGGCCCACGTACCACACACACACACAAAAAATGTATATATATATATATATATATATATAAAGTGTATGACTGAAATAATGATTTTTTTCTCAGTATAAAATTTCTCCCAGCAATAAGTGTTATTCATATTGCCTTCCTTTAACCTTAGAGCTGCATTCAAATTTGACATTATTCCTCTCAAAAACCAATATTCAGTGCCTCCAAATTCAGAAACCCATTAAGGAGTTATGGAGGATGATATTTTAAAAATATGTCATATCCTCAATAACTTCTGCACTGACCAGCTAGAATGGATGATGGCTAGTATGCCAGACTAGGCATCCTGGTGGAACACCAGCCCTGGCCTTAACTTTGTGAACTGGCCGAAGGTAGTCCCTGAAATCTGTTCTTCACCTTGGTTTTCTTGTGCTCCATCCCTCCCTTTTTCCACCCAGCACAGAATCGGGGGCCCAGAATTATTTTGAAGAATACTATTCACATAGTAAGGTGGGAGAGACAGCAGTTATACAGTTGCTTTGGTCAAGATGATAGAAGGTGTGAAAGGGATTTTGAGGGTGTGGAAAGGATGTGGGCTTTGGAGCAGACAGATGTCGACTTGAGTCCTGGTTTGCTCATTTTCTCATTGTGTGACATGGGGCAAGACAGGTAATCTCTCTGTGCTGCTATTTCTTCATGTGTAAAATGATGTTAATCTCTACCTCACGGGGCACTTGTTAAGGAAAATGAGGCAACCTGTTAAGTGTCTGGGGCATAATTGGTGTTTGTAAATGTTAGTAATTCCCCCTCTTCCCTTCTCCCCAATCCTACTTCCCACATGCCCTTGATTTACTCTAAGAATGTACGATTCAGGTCTTTTTAACACCCGCTGGTGAATCCACCCTTTCCTTTGCCATGTACTACCTATCTGAGTTACTGCTCAGTGCCAGGTCATGTGCCCATTGTGTCACTGTATTAAAGCATTGACGAGTGAAGTACAGGTGTTTATTAGGCAGCTTTGAGTGCATAATTGTCAAAACAGTCCAGATCAAAGAATACACCAACCTAGTAATTTGGCCATAATTACACATGGGTTCACATGGGTCAGTTTCACCTCTTCTAACTCAATCAGAAGCTCCTTGAGGGCAGAAGTCAATTATTCTCCTACATCTACAACAATGCCTTGCACAATTATGAACACGCATATTTACCAAACATTTGTTGACTGATTGACCAACTGGCCTACGGGTAACAAGGTCTCTTTAGGTGTGAACAAAGCAGTTTTCAAACTGGTTAACAGGGCTTGAAAAGATATAAAGCCCAAATCTGACTGTTGGAGCTTAATTACACTTTATAAGCAAGCACATCTACACCTACATCATTGCAAATTGGAGAAAATCTTCCATCTGTAGCTATTCTTCATATTCTCATTGGCTTTTCAGCGGCTCATTAGTGTAATGGAGATGCCTTGAGGCAAGCTTCGGTAGTCTTAGAGCACAGGCAGACATCCCTGAGCTCCGGAAAGAACATGGACAGGCCCTGAAAGCATGAGGGAAAGCTTTGGAGAAGGCAATTGAGAAACCTCCTGGCGAGACATTGTCTGCGGATCACTGGCCCGATATCGCATAAAGGCCCCATCTGAGCCATTACAGCCTATTGTGTCAATGTGTTTTCTGGGAGGCTGTCATCCATAGATCACAGTCGGCAGCGAAAGTAATGCCTCCATGGGAACTGTTACTATTTCCCATCGGTGAATTCTATTAGAGGTCCGTGGGTTACTGCCACTGGAGTTCATATTAACTCGGTCAAAGGGATGGTGATTGATTCTGTGGAATTTTGTGAATACACACAAAATACATTTCATACTGTCATCTGGGTTTTGTATTGCACTTCCATGATCCCTGCTACATGGTTAATCCAATATCATCTACTCGAATTGCTACAGAGAAAAAAACAAATTTCCCATGCCATTTTAAAGCTGAGATACCTGCCCATTTCCTTTCTTCTCCAGTCACAAAAGATTTAGACCTAACTATAAACCATTGACTTCTCTTCTGGCTTAACAACTTGATCTGATGGGAAAGGCATTTATTGAATGCCCACTGTGTACCAATAAATAACAGTGGGAACTACGAATGATACCAAACAATTAATACAGTAGGTTTGTGTCCCCATGGAATTTATAATATAATCAGAAAGAAGGCATTCATAAAATGATCAAAGAATATAATTACAAAACTAGTAACAGGAAGTGCCTAAATAAGACATAGTTGCGTCACAAACAGTGCAATAGCTATATTCTTGAAAAGATGAGTGGGTACTAAATCTTGCAAAGTGCTGAAAAAAACAGCTATTTATAGGAGTCCTTTATGGTAAAGTGATTTTTTTCATAGCCTAACTTATTGATACTAAAATTTCTAAAGTGTGTGAATGGGTTCCTTGATGTGGGTTATATACTTTGGGCTTCTGGGCCAGGAAAAACACCAAGTTTAGGAGTAACCTTAGAAAGTTTCCTCAATTAATTGAATTTAAATGAGATGTTGAAAATGAAGGACATGAGTTGGTAGTGATTTTAGAGAAGGCCAACTCTCCTACATGCTCAAAGTAGAAAAACATAGCATCAAGTCTCTATTTCCTTCCTGAGTGGATATTGCACAGCATAGGGAGAGCTGGTGCTAAGATGCTCATGTTATTTGCAGTGGAGTTTTATAACTGGTATGGGAGTACTTTCTTGAATATTCCTTCCTGAAGTGCATTCTGATATATTCTGTATTCAGCACATCAATGGCTGGAGATCTTGTATGTACATATAGACACTTAGTGGTCCTCTGACCCCACATCTGGACTCCTAGAGGAGAAGCAGGTACTCTCAGGGCATCCCAGGTTATTGTGGTCAATGGGACACTGAGTGCAAGGACCAGAGAGTCTCATTCATTATGGAAATTCTTTTGTTCCCATGACTCCTCTCTCTGAAGGTCTTAAAAAATGGCAGAAAAGCAGGAAAGTTCACTTTACTGAGATCTCCATTTTGAAAAGCGATTATCTGGGTGGACAAAGCTCCTCCTAATTCCTTCCTAAAAACTCTTAAAATGTCCCTTGAGTGTGTACCTCCCTTTTTTTTTTTTTTGCGGTACGAGGCCCTCTCACTGTTGTGGCCCCTCCCGTTGCGGAGCACAGGCTCAGCGGCCATGGCTCACGGGCCCAGCCACTCCGCAGCATGTAGGATCTTCCTGGACCAGGGCATGAACCCGTGTCCCCTGCATCGGCAGGCGGACTCTCAACCACTGCACCACCAGGGAAGCCTTGTACCTCCCTTTAATTCTCAAACTCCCATGGCTGTTTGGATTCTCTTTGCCAGATAGATAAATAGATGATAGATAGATAGATAGATAGATAGATAGCAACAACCTCTTAGATGCTTATTCTAATTTTCGCCTCTCTTTGGTCCAAGCCATTCTAAAACCTGCTGGAATGCAACTGTCCTCAAGTGCAGAAACCATCATGTTACTCCTCTGATCAAGAATTTCCTATTGCTTACAATAAAGGTCCACATTCTTCATTTTAATATCAAGGTCCCTAACAAATGCCCCCTCACTGCAAGTAAACCCCTATCTCTACCCCTCTCTTTAATCACCAACATTTCTCCTTCCTCTCTACTCTGCTATCTCCTAAGTAAAGTTCGTTTCTTCCTCTTCTGTGGTTTTCCATGAGATATCCCACTGCTCGAAAGCCCTATCACATCTCCCTTCCAAGCCACACCTTTCAAAGCATAGGGTTTTTTAGATTATAAATTTAACGTGGTTGAAAGAACTAGCTATGCACTTAGACACCTTGTTTCCCTGGGACAGTGGCTCCAGAGCCTGACAAGGAGGGATCATGGAGGACTGAGGAATGCTTGTGTAGGAGCTCCAGACATGGCAACAATGGAGCCCAATGTCCAACCCTCGCCCACACCACCCCCTCCTTGGCAGGGAGCTGGCGTTGGCCAAATGCAGACATTCTGCAGGGCTGAGAAGGAATAGAGGATACTTACCTCAGGCAAGACCAAAAGCTGAGAACCATGAGCAGGGGAGCAATTTAAGCTAAAAAAGGTACAGAGAAAGCCTATGCTCAAGCCCCAGAAACACCATATCCCAACAACCAGTTCTGAGGTCAGAGGGCAAGAGTCACACAGCTGAGAGGTGTGAGGCGAGAGTCAGTCAGCAACAAAGAGTCCCTGGAGCTGATGGTGTCTTTTAATGGTGGTGGTGGGAGTGGAAGATATGTGGTGTGGGACAACCCCCAGCCCCTTCCCAAGGGCAGTGACAGGGAACACAGTGACGGGAGGCTTCCTTCATGCTTTTGGCCTCTGGGGACTAGAGTGCTCCCTTGACATAGACAACCCTTTAGTCGGCCAGGTAAGCATTTATAACAGGGATTATTCCATCTACCTGATAAGGGAGCTTAGCTCTGTGACACTACAGGCCAGATCTGTCTTATTGACCACCGTGTCCCCAGAGTCAAGCAGGCTGCCTGGTACCATTTCTAATCAGTTTGTAGCTGCTGAGTGGGTAAGGTAGTTGAGAAAATTAAATGAAATCATAAAGGGAAAGGTGCTATGGGCTGAATGTTTATGTCCCCTCAAAATTCATGAAGCTCTAATTCCCAATGTGATGGTATTTGAAGATGGGGCCTTTGGGAAGTGATTAGGTTTGGATGAGGTCATGGGTGGAGTTCCCATGATGGGATTAGTGCCCTTATAAAGGGAAGAAGAGACCAGATGCCTGTTAGTCTCTTTGTCCTCGGCCCTGTGAGGATACAGTAAGAATGCAGCTGTTTACAAACCAGAAAGCAGGCTCTCACCAGATACCAGATCTGCTGGTAGCTTGATCTTGAACTTCCAAGCCTCCAGAACTATGAGACATAAATGTTTGTTGTTTTAAGCCACCCAGTCCATGGTATTTATATTATAGCAGTGTAAACCGACTAAGAACAAAGGGCTTAGCCAAAAGTGAATCACATATTTTGAAAGCCTAGTTTAATGACATTAATTAGTGAACAGATCTAACTTGAAATCCCATATCCATATGTCAACAATGGGTAATATTTTTGCTATAATGTGATATATGTACTCCTAAAAGAGAACTTGTGTTCTGTAAAATTCCATACCCAAAATAGCAGCACTTTTGGGAAAAATAATATTGAGGCAGACCGACTAACACTGAGGTAACATTGTAAACAAAGTATTAATAAAACAGTAATTTCAATCAAATTTTAGTATTTTATAAATCAGTCATACTGTTTTCTTAATAAATATACACTACAGCAAATATAAGACTTTAAAAATGAAGGTGGCTTGATGAAAGGGATGTTCAAGGAAGTATTGAGTCTGTAGATAATGGTACAAGGCCAAAATACAAAAAGACTGGGGAAAACTGTGTAAATAATTTTTTTTTGCTCTGTCTTAGAAGTCAATAATCACTTCTAAGACAGAGCAGGGTGGACGGACCAATACTGTATTCCTCTGTGACTTGTTGCATTGAGCTAGGCTGATATACTTTGCATCCAGCTGCCATTACTGTGTGACACAAAACACTGATGTGCTGGCAGAAAACTGTGAAAAACCAGTGTGTCATTTATGTTCTATTAACACAGTTCCCTTATTTACCACTCTTTTACATTCTGAAAACATGTTTTAAAGCAGAACAGACAAGATTTTCACATTTTGAATAAACGTGGGCTGGAGAATTATTTCTCTTGACCATCATGAGTTTTACATTGAAGAAGGTTCATAATGGCTTATAGAAGTCTTTTCTGTGGCCTACAAAATATTTTTTAAAGTTTTGAATTGGTATGTCCAGTATTCAAACATTTAGAGATTTTATGTAAGAAAGTGGATTTGCTGCCCCTTATTCCTATGTGGCAATAATTTGGCAGCCTGGATAGAGGCTGCCTCCATTTAAAGAGTGGTTCTATTCATGTCTTTTATTTTACCTGCATGATGCTGTAGGCATTGGGATTGGCAAGACTGGTTATACCTTTTATTCTCCAGGTCTCTGCTCATATGCATGTGTGTTCATAAGTTGGATATTTGTAATTTAGGGAATGCCCGCATTTTATTTATATCCACAGTCCTTTCGTAGATTTTTCGTTACACTAAGATGTATGCTCTTTAATTTAAAAGTGACCCAGATCCATACTAAACAGGTCACAGGTAAGTGAGATAAATGAATCCCAGAAATAGAAAAAGAAATAATGAGTTTCATGGGCAAATCAAACATTATCCTCCTAATTATCACAGTTAGATGCTTAAGAAAGATCTGTTGATCACCTTTGAGCAGTGAGTATTTTAGTGTATTCTTTTAAATTTAATTTGACTTGATTGCTGTTATTCTTGTGGAAAGACAAGTGTATATAATGGCAATGTAATTTTATTAGTTGCCTCCCACACAATTGCTTTAAAATAAGCTAATTCTTCATTGCTACGCCTTAAGGTTCTGTTATTATTATTATAAACACACACAGAGCATAAAGCCTTTAATTTCTGTGCGACAACTGTCTAAAGGTTATTTTTACTGTTAATCTTGTTATTGAGATGAAATCAATACACATTTACATAATAAGTTTTTATTTTTCAGACAAGACGATGAACACTTCTCTATATTAATCTAGAAGATAAAAACTGGCACTGGGCTACTTCTCAATATAATTCTTATGTTTAAAAAGTTTTGCCTTGGAGTTTGGCATTTCTTTATATGTGATTCTTATTTCTTTGTATGTGATTCTTTGGTGGTTTTATGGTATGTAAACCGTGCCCCCTCTCCACCACCAAATAGAGTGAATAATCAAGAGCCCTATTTCTGTGTTTGACCATGGAAGGGTTTGTATTATGTTTAAGCCTTATTTAAAACAGTTCCTATTCCTTGACTTGAATTTAATGAATGTGTGTTCACTGCATTAGATTCACCTTGTTCTGTTCCAACAATGATTGACAGCCTTGATTTAAGACCAGTAAGTTAAAGGCAGTTTGTTCAAAGATGGCCACTATTCCCTATCAGGATGTCAATGGTCTATAGAAGATATACAATCCATAACCTTGGTTGTAGCTTTTCAAACGAAGAGAGGAAATAAAGAGAGCATAAAAATATAAATATATTAAAATATTAATGTAGCAGGTTCTTTTCTCCTTCTGATTTTCTTTGGTTAAAAGATTATTGACACCAATTTGAGCAGTCATCTAGCATGAGATAATTAAGTGGATTATAACTGAATTTTTGCAAGTCATTATTAATTTAATACCCTACCAGACCTGGAAGCTCAACTTACTGGTCCTTTTGGTGTTATTGCTAATTAGTTGTGTTTTCAGGGTCAGAAATAGTCAATGCAGTTTTTTTCTGTCCTTCCACCACTGAAGTGTTATATAGATAAATATTTTTATAGAGTTTAGTTGTTGATTCTATAGGATAGTTGATTTACAATGTTGTGTTAATTTCTACTGTACAGCAAAATGATTCAGTTCAGTCTTATATATATGTATATATATATTTCATAATCTTTTCCATTATGGCTTATCACAGATATTGAATATAGTTCCCTGGGCTATACAGTAGCACCTTGTTGTTTATCCATTCTATATATAATAGTTTACATCTATTAATCCTAAACTCCCAATCTATCCCTCCTCCAACCTGCTCCCTACACACACACACACACACACACACACACACACACCCTTGGTAACCACAAGTCTATTCTCTCTGTCTGTGAGTCTGTTCTAACAAGAATTTCTACTCTCACCTTTGGTAATTTTATTCATGATTATTAAATAAGTTCTTGAATAGATACATGACTTGCCAGTAAAACAGTAAAAGAAATCACTTTCAAGGAATTTCCAGCTGGGAAGGCAGCCTGTAAGTGTGCACAGCATGTTGCTCACTACTGCAAGTCTTCACGACCCCAGGGACACAGCAGATACTGTCAGTGACCATGAAGTAACAGTGAACCCCAGGCTTCTGACACGCTAGCCTCTTTGGCGAGAACACTTGCACTGGGGGTTAGGAGAGCTGTCCTGTCCTTTACAGTGTAAATATTTAGTCCCCCACCTCTTACCACAAATGGTTTGGGACAACTTACAACAATATTGCAACAATAATAAAGCCATAAATAGAAATAGTAAGGACAAATGAAAAGAGAACCAGAAATGTGCCAAGTCTGGGGTTAGCAGAGTGGCTATTGTTGAACTTGAAGTCAGAAGGACAAGGTTACCATCTAGGGTCCATCCACATCCTGGTGGCCTTGAGCAAGATGCTGCATCTCTTTGCACTGTGACTTCCTCAACTAGAAAGTATAGGGATTACAATTCTTAGATGATTTGTGAACTATCATCCAGCTTTAAAATTCCAGGTTTCTAGGATTTAGGGCTTTCATGAATCATTCAGCTAAATATAAAGAAAAAAAATGATTTTAGGGCTAAGGGTGTATCTTGTAAGTCTAGCCAGTTATCTTGCAGATGAGGGTACTGTTGTTTGTGGTGTAGACAGTGCAGGAGAATGCAGAAGTGTGGACCCTGTCTCCCCTGGTTGGGGGAGGGCCTCGAAGCTGACCATGCTTTCATTTCCACAGGGATAGCCTGTGCAGTTAACCCCAAAAGAACAATGTCCTCTGCTTTGTTCTGATCTGCAAAGTCTCCTTTCAATTTTAGATGCAACTGATTTTTCAGATTTATTTATTCATTGACTTAGACATGAATATCTGACATTTCTTTTAAAGGAAAATTCCTTTATAGTTTTTATACAATATATATAATGTTTTTATATTACAAAGATATTGTAAGTAATACAGAAGAGTAAAGGCAGAAAGTAAAAACAAAAAAAGGAAACAAGCAAAGAAAAACCACACTAAATCTCACAACCCAGAAATCAGAATCATTGATTGCTCAGGTAAAGCTACTCTGAGAATAGATAAATAGAAATGTTTTTATAACACTGGGTCATATTATACTTACTATTTTAAACAGGAAGAATCGATTTTAATTTAATTCAAATTTAATACAAAGGAAAAGAAACTGAAGTGAAACAAAGGGAATTACTGAACTTAAAAATGAATGCTTACTCCCAACTATTTGTTGTGGGGAGGAGACCTCTGCCCTAGCTTATCCCACACATCTACATTCACTTATAAGGAGGTACAGAGACCAAAACATTTAATGCTGAACTTGTTCCCATCACTTGATTATTTTCTTCTACTGTGATATTTCGGTGCCACCCATGACTATACCTTAGAGTGTAATTCCAGTTAAACTTGTGTATTTGGACCACTGGTACCATGGGGAAAGCTACCACCGAGCCAAAAGGAAAGAAAGCCCATGTGTTTGTGTTTAATGTCTGACCCTCAGGGAGTTTCTAGAGAGATGATATGGTGACCCTGAGAATAAGCAGTGCCTGGCACGTGCTCCTTTGCACAAACAACGTTATTTACTTCCGAAAACTGGCGAGAGGCAGGGTGATCAAACAGATGTGCTGAAGGGAGCCCGAGGATCTGCCCGCCGTGGGGCTCTGCCCGATCTGCTCCACTCAATAATTCAGTGGTTTCCAAGGCAGAGAGGACACAGGAAAATCTGTGACAAGAAGACAAATGTTGAAGTCATTCTTACAAAATCTCTATTTTTAGTGCATGCTTTACAATGTACATAATATATTACTGCAGTGAAACAAGTATATATCACTTACAAAGAAATGAATAAAAAGATATACTTCGAGGGTGCAGGCTTAAAATTTTCTTTGAGGTAGGTGTGCCCAGTCAAGACCCCTGCATTAAAAGGTGGGAGAAGTGCCAGTCTTTCTCTCCTCTGTCTCCTGATTTGTAAACTGAAGCTCTTCTCCCTTTTCTTTCTGCCCCCTCCCTTCCAGAGAAGTTGCGAGAGCCAAGGAGAACACTGTTGCCCTAAAGAGCAAAAATTCCATAAACATTCTGCATTAACTGTGGTAATTTAATTCAGATTAAAAAATTGTTTTATGGCACTTATTTTAGTTCATATGTTAATGGTCTCCATTTCCTATGTTTAATTCATGTTTGTGGGCATTATCCCAAATATATATTCTGAGTTCAATTAAGAAGCCAAAAAAAATGTCTAGGAGAGGCTTTTCACTGTACCCGACAGATTTGTATTAAATCCCTGTGTCTTAATATATGATTTAAGGGGAATAACATAAATGGACTCTGAATTTCTCCCATGTAGCTCATTTACAAAAGTACCTCGGCTTGCTAAGAATTTGCCTCTTGTTGGCCATTAGAACACTTACTAGAATATTTATTAGTTATTAACACAGAGAGTGTGTTTGCATGTATGTGTGTGTGTGCGCGCGCACATACTGAGAGAAACGTAGCTCTCTAAGCACTTATTGGTGGGGCTAGCTTAGATTGTAACAGGTAATAGATGAATTTTTAAAAATAACTAAATTCAAGAGTGAATTGATGTGAGAGTCCAGAGTAGAGCTGATTGGTTGACTGGGGCAAAAGCGGAGAGAACCACCATGCCTAACATATCCTGTGTTTCTGGGATTCAGAGATGCAATCCCCCAGTAAATCCAAGCTGTAGAACTATTTATGCCTGACACCATGGCTGTATCAGTTTGCTTGGGCCCCATACAATGCACAACACACTGGGTGGCTTAAACAACAGAAATCATTTTCTCATAGTTCTGGAGCCTGGAGGTCTGAGATCAAGGTGTCAATAATGTTGTTTTCCTCTGATGTCTCTCTCCTTGTCTTGCAGATGACTCCCTTCTCCCTGTGTCTTCACATGGTCTTCCCTCTGTGTGTGTCTATATCCTAATCTTCTCTTCTTTGAAGGACATATTATAAGAACATATACAATGTAAGGACATACAAGTCATATTGGAATAGGGTCCATCCTAGTGATTTCATTTCAACTCTCACTTTACCTCTTTAAAGACCCTATCTCCAAACATAGTAATTCTGAGATGCTGGGAGTTAGCACTTCAACATATAAATTTTGAGGGGACACAATTCAACTCATAAATAGTGGCCAAGGTCAGCTCAACAGCATTCCAGATAAGTGACAGGTAAATTCATACTGAACAGTAGCATTTTTAGCCTGGACTATCTTTATACACTATTGTGAAATGCTTTATTGTGTGCTGTTAAATCAAGTTTGTTGCTCACCATGCCAGAAGTGGCCCTACTCCAGAAATGAATGAAATGTTTCCTGTGTCTTTTCTGTAATGAGAGATGGAGAGAAAAGAAAATTGGGGATAGTGCTGTCAGGTGCTATTATGAGGTATTTAGGAGTGCCAGTTTTAATTTATTTGTAGGTTTCATTTTCATGGAAAGAATTTGATTTCTACTTTAACATAAATTTGGTTTATTTTCCTCCTGAACTTGAACTCTTTAGAATACAGAGAAGAGGGTCAAAACACAATTGGTTTGCTAAGCTGTCACACAGAGTCTCTTGCTAACATTTGCAATGTTTTCCTTGACTGACCAAGCACTTTTCTCCCTGGAAAGTAAACAGCAAGCAGCTATCTATGAAATGGGTCAGAGCAAATATATTTGATCAGGTGCAGGATAAATAGATCATAGGTTGACTAAAATAGCCCTAAACAAAACAGAACAAATCTCTAAGCCACACACATCCAACCTGAAGACTTTCAAAGGCAAAACAAACAAACAAAACAAAAGTATCTAGTGTATTCATGACTAGTTCATATTTCTATTTGAAGTATGTTTCCTAAAGTTTTTTTCTCGCAACTGTAGATGACCAGAGCAGCAACCTACCAACCCCAAACCGTGAGCCTGACAGAATTCTTACAAACTCTGATATCCCATGATGTCACAGACCAGAGAGGTGGTCTAGAGATTCTGGAACCCTCAAAATCACAGAGAACGTAATGGAGTGATTGCTGCCTCAAGAGATAGGAGGAGAATAGGAGAGGTTGATAACTGAGTCTGGCATTTCAGAGAATGATGAGTACTCTTTTAATAACCAGGAAAGAATTTGAGAAAATATATGGACAGAATGTATAGAGAAAGAAAATACTAACCTGTAAAGCAAAACAAACAAAATCTGTCACCTCCACCAAAGACGAAACAAAAATTCTTTATTTCGTGCTTGCAAAGGCAATTAGAAATTTAACAAATCTGTTAGGTATCAACTTCCAAAAACCTTTGGATTTTTACGATTCTATTTCAATTGTATCAGTTTCTTAGCAAAACCTGATATCATTACAACTGTCAACTGGGATCACAGAATTCTAGAATTCAGTGGGAAGTTAGCAATTATCCTTCCTTGAAACTCCCTTGGTTTTGATGGTAGCAGTCTATCTTGGCTTTTCTTCCACCTTTCTGGTTGATTTTTCTCAGTCTTCTGTGCAGCCTCTTCCTTCCCTGTCCATCCTCAGATATCAGTGGTCCAGTCCTTCTAACTTTCTCTGGGTGAGCTTATTCACTCCCATGTCTTCTGCTATCATCTTTTTGCTGATGACTCATTGTGCACATCTCTCTTCTGATACATGACCCAGAAGTCCAGCTTTCTACTGCCCATCCCCACCTTGATAGTGCTTGATAAGTACTTTATATTCAAAACTGAACATCCCAGACTGAAGTTTTCAGTGGTAGCCAAGCCACAAGATGACCCCTCATGATTCCCACCTCTTGATTTTTATGCCCTTGTACCCCTTTCCACACTGGTGAGGGCTGACCTGTGTAACCAAAAGAACACTGTGGAAATGATGAAGAGTGCCTTCTGAGGCTTAGTCATAAAAGACATTGTGGCTTCTTTCTTGCTCTCTCTTGATTATTTGCTCTAGAGGGAGCTTGCTACTATGTCATGAGGACACTCTGAGACAGGCTGGGGCCTGGGACCCTTTGCTGCGGTGCTGCAATACTTGTACCTGGACAAACCTTTCCTCCAGCAACAAAATACAAAGAAACTATATGGGACTAAAAATAACTGTGTGCATGCCCAGTTGGGGTAAATTCTGGACAAAAGATACAAAAAGATCAAAAAACCCCTACTACCACTTCTGAAGAGCCAGGAGCAAAAACATGGTGTTGGGAGCAAAAGCAGGGTACTGAGCATGCCCCCTGCACTCAACACCACCAGAGGGGTGGGCAAAACACCTAAGCCACCCCTCCGGCCCGACCCCTGGACACACCCCTACCCTCACTCCATATAAGGAACAAGCTTGTCCCCCAACCCCACCCCAAGTGAGCAAGCAAGGCAAACTCTTATTTGTTCTCACTACCCCCTGCTGCAGCAGGGGTCCCAGTAAAACCTTGCCTGAATTTCTTGTCTGGACTCTAGTTAATTACTATTGATTGGGGAAGGCCAAGAACCCTGGTCGGTACCAACTCAACCTCCCCATGGAGAGGACTGTGTGGTATGGAAGATGCCTCCTGCCAACAACCAGCAGCAACTTGCCAGGCATGTGAGGGAGCCAAGCTGGAAGCAGATTCTCCAGTCCCAGTCAAGCCTTCAGATGACTGCAGCCCCAACCAACATTTGGACTGTAATCCCATGAGAGAACCTGAATCAGAACCAACTAGCAAAGCCACTCTCAAACCTTGTGTCACAGAAACTATGTGAAATAATGTTTATTGTTGTTTTGGAACACTAAGTTTGGGGTCATGCAGCAAGTATATAACCAAGATTCCAACAAAGCCTAAAACTCCTCCTGTGTCCCCTTCTTCAGACATGTACACCACATTCTAATTTCAATAACTCACATAAGAAATAATGAGGGGGCTTCCCTGGTGGCGCAGTGGTTAATCCACCTGCCAATGCAGGGACACGGGTTCGAGCCCTGGTTCGGGAAGATCCCACGTGCTGCGGGGCAACTGAGCCTGTGTGCCACAACTACTGATCCCTCGTGCCACAACTGTTGAAGCCCGTGAACCTAGAGCCCATGATCCACAACAAGAGAAGCCACCACAATGCAAAACCCATGCACCACAACAAAGAATAATCTCCACTCGCTGCAACTACAGAAAATCCCTGCGCAGCAACGAAGACCCAATCCAGCCAAAACTAAAATAAATAAAATAAATAAATTAACACTCCCTAATACCATACACAAAAATAAAATCAAAATTGAAAAAAAAAAGAAATAATGAGGGCCCTGTTTAAAATAGTGGCAATAGATGTGGCAGAAAATGAACAGACTAAATAGAAATTAAGGAAGTATATTACAGACTTGGTGATAGGAGGTGAGGAGTTAGAGAGTGACAGGAGTTTAGGATGAGAGGCTTGTTCATCGGTTCGTGTTTTACTATGCTCAGTTCCAAAAGGAATGAAAGAAAAATACAGCCAAATAACCTTTAATGAGCTAGGTCTTCATACATCACTTCGCACAATTTCTTCACGGAATCAGATTTTAAATATCATGATTGAAGAGGGAAAATAGCAAGAGGGGCTTACCTTTATGGTAGATCAACAATAATCTTTCATGCTTTCATAGTTCTGTTCCTACCCTTGAAATTTCCCTTATACACGTTATCTCATTTGCTGCTTACAACAATATTGTGTATTAGCTCAATCAGTCTTTATGCAAATATGCAAAATATTGTGACAGAAGACCCAAATCAAACTGGCTTAAGCTGAAAAGGAATTTTATTGCTAAAAGTGTAGGAATAGGTACAGCTTCGGGTCAGTATGATTCAGTCCTCAACAAAGCTGCCATAAGGATCCATTTCATTGTTAGCCTCTATGTGATATGGCTCAGTGGCCTTTGGCTCCTAGTATGACAACACTCAACACTCAGATTGATAAAGCTAGAGCAAGTCTCTTCAGGTAGCTTCTAGGGAAGTCCTGAGATTCAGTTCACATAATCCAGGGAAATATGAAATTCTGATGGGCCATGCTTAATTCACATGCTTCAGCTCTGGAGCTGAGAATGAATGAAGTCCATCCTGAAGCTCATGGGCTATGACTGGAAAAGAGGCAGTTCTCAGAGGAAAATCAGAGTAGGATTACCTATGCAGACAACTCAGGATGCTAGAGGACCAAAAATCAATAGCTGGCCACTAGAACCATTATATGTAAAAGCAGGGAGCATATACCTGATGTGCATAGTCATTATCAAGAAAAAATGTTGTTAGGTCTAAATGTGAAAACCACAGCAAAAAAAGCACCTAAGCTAGAGTTAAAACCCAGAGAGCCTGTGTGTTAGATTGATTTGTGCTGCTGTTACCCTGCCCCTGCTGAGGTGGGAAGTTAACAGTCCCACGGGTTGCAGATAGTGGATGCTTGCCCTCCCATCTCCACCCCATCTACCTTCTCGTTTCATGGCTGGGTTGAATCATCCTGTATTCTAAATGCTGACAGTGGAGGTCATGGCCTTGCCCATATACTGTTATCTCTGAGCCTCCTGTGACTGCAAAGATCCCTGAGATTTGCAGAATAGAAGCAAAGTTGAAGGTGGAGAGTTGGCTCCAATGAATCAGGCAGCAACCTGGAGAGAAGGGACACCTCCACCTGAGCACAGGGATCAGAACGGATGGTGAGCAATAGACGTATTGCGCATCCTTCATTAGTGCTGAGACTACTTCTAGCTTTGAGTCCCAGGGAAGGGAAACTTCCTTCTAATCCCACAGCGGGGAGCACAGTGTCAAGCGGGGATACTGCAGCGGAGTTGCAGCAAAAACTCTGAAGTAGTGTGGGAAAGTATGTTTCCAAGGAGGGGCCAAAGTGATTCTTCATAAGCGAGTGCTGGGAAAATATGATGAGGTGGATGAAGCCGGCAAGGCATGATCACTTAGTCATAGCATCACAAGAACTCTACTCAGAGTCCTTACAAGATTATCCAGTAAATGCCCTGGCTCAGGTGGGTCAGCTTTGAAACCATCCAAAATACCCAGTCTTCCATGCTATGGTTAAAGGAATTTGGAAAGGGAGATCCCTAATTTGGAAACGTGTTCTAATGCTGAAGGACTCTTTCAATTGAAAATTCTTTCTTACATATTACTGTACTCCATTTTATGTCTTTAAAGAGAGCTAAATAATTTGAATATAAATGAATTGGAGGATCAATTTTTCATGACTGTTTGACCTCACATTTTGTCACCTGGTTTTTTAGTGCCCTGACTTTTACATCTATAAATTAGAAATCATAAGTCACCTCCTTTATGGGAAGATAGTGATGAGAAGATATGCTATAAAAAATATATTGAGCCTGAAAGACAAAAAGTACTATTTAAACAAGTGTATTATTAAAATCTCCATTATTACTAATAATCACAGTTGTAGTAATACTCCTATATGTAGGAAGAAGAGAGTAATTTCTAGTTTGAGCAAAAATGTACATACACACAAATTAAGAAAAGATGAGTAGTAACACTTAGCTGTCACTGGATTTTGCATTTGTTATAAGGAAACAATTGAGAATTTCTATCTTTTGGAGTGTGCATTTGTGTGTGTTGGGGGGGACTGTACAAAGAATTTGAGAAAGAATAGATACATGTATATGTATAACTAAATCACTTTGCAGTACACCTGAAACTATCACAACATTGTTAATCCACTATACGCCAATATAAAATAAAAAGTTAAAAAAAAGAATAAGCAATATTTTGCATTCAAGGCCAAAGCTGGAAATTGGGGTGACTTCAAGTTTTATTTATTAATTTTCATACCTTTCTAATAATAGCCCCCAGGTTATTATGAGAGGTTAAAACTAATCTTTTACTGCCTAGTTTGGGAGCACTTTCTGGTGTGGATGATCATAAATCTCTCAAAAGGAGTATTGCTCACTTCTTTTAAGAATTAATGGTCATCCCTAGGTGCGACCAGATAGTCATGCATCATACCCACAAGCATTAGGTTTTTCCCAGCAGAGACGCTCAAAAGAAGTCTGGCAACTTTTGTAGTTGCCAGCAATTTCATGGTTACTGTCTGAAGCAGAAAGGGCACATCATCAGATTCTTCCTTCTAATGCAATCTTGTCTTCCTGAGATTTGTAATATTTTTCTAATATGGATAGGGAATATTTTTTTGAGAGTGCACAGTCATGTTAAAGTAAATACCCTGGAGAAATACTTTCAATTAAAATTCAGAAGGTTTAAAAATCCAGGCTAGAAAGGATTTCCCTGACCTACAAAACCTAATAAGATTTTTCCTTTCCATTTCTCCCTCCTCATCCTCTCTAAGTGTGTGGAGCCGTCCTGCTTTCTTACCTGGTGGCCCCATTTAGCTCTGCCCTCTAGACATTTAAGTAAGAAAATGGCTTTAAAGAATGTTTTGAGAAAACCTGACATACTGATCTACTCTGAAACTCAATGAATTTTTTTTTTAAGCTGGAAAAGAGTAAGAAACCACAAAAGCAAAGCAATAGTAAAATCTTTTAGTCAAGGAAGAAAAATCTGACCAGGAGATGAAGAGGTAGAATTTGTGGTGATTAAGGGGATTAAAACAAGAAAAGCTTGGAAAGCATGGATTTTGAGGCCTGAAGAGAATGCAGGTAGCAGGTGCAACTGTGGCACTCCTGTTGGAGTGGCCCTATCTTCTGTGGGGCTCGGGGCAAGTCATTTACTGTCTCTGGGAATCATCTACCGGGTGGGATATGGATGCCTAGACTGTAGAATTTCTTAGTGTGTATTACACCTACACAACTTGGGCACATAGGTACTCACTTATTTGGAGTTATCATTGTAAAAAATTAAATGCCTGGACTTCCCTGGTGGCGCACTGGTTGAGAGTCCGCCTGCTGATGCAGGGGACATGGGTTCGTGCCCCGGTCCGGGAAGATCCCACATGCCGCAGAGCGGTTGGGCCCGTGAGCCATGGCCGCTGAGCCTGCGCGTCTGGAGCCTGTGGTCCGCAACGGGAGAGGCCACAACAGTGAGAGGCCCGCGTACCGCAAAAAAAAAAAAAAAAAAAATTAAATGCCTGAGTAGGAAGAAAAGAAAATATCTTTTTCTGTAATTGTGTTCTTATCAGGATTATGGTGAAAAATATAACTATTCAACTGAAATTAATAAAACATACAGTTTAGAAGCAAAAAGCAGACATGTAGCAACTGAAATGAGTTTAAGCGGGTAATAGTCCATTAGAGATCATTCTTGCTCGGAGGCAGGGCTGGGACGAGGGTGAGGCAGGAGAAAAGTCAGGGCAAAAATTAAGAGGTGCCGACCCTGCACTGCCTGGTGCTGAGTGTAAGCGCCTCCTTAAACTTTTCCCCCAAGGTTCCCCTCCTGCCTTATTCTAGTCCTTGTCGTTCGGAGACATCCCGCCTGGCTTGTTGGTAACTGCACCTTGCCCTCTCCCCAGCGCTTTCTTTCACACTTTCAGTATCTGGAGAAACAACAGTCACTGCTGTCAGACTTCTTTAACTTCCCCAAGAATTCCAAAAGAGATCATTACAGGATGTGGCGTGTGAAAGGGAACAGAGGTGCGGTTAAGACTATAAATTTTAACTGCAGAGATGATCTCATGTTCAGTCCTCAAAGAAGTACATGGAGGGACTTGCTAAAATTTCCACTGTTGAGGGTTACAAGTCGTGACCTCATTTCTCACCCTAGAGCCTGAGTATAAGCGCTAAGAATAGCAAGCAGGATCTTTTTTATTGGCTTGTCAAGAACACCACTGGGGGCTGGAAGACCCAGTCACCTTCAAGAACAAGCAACAAAAGGGAGTTGGATGGCAGTTGGCGGACAGCCTGCAACATACATATTTTTCTTAGACATTGTTTTCCAGAATGTCTGCAAAGTTATGGTACTTTCATTATTCAATTCAGTCAACCCTGTTTTCAATCTAATCATTCATA
Source organism: Mesoplodon densirostris (assembly GCF_025265405.1). NCBI lineage: Eukaryota > Metazoa > Chordata > Mammalia > Artiodactyla > Ziphiidae > Mesoplodon > Mesoplodon densirostris. Next base: position 29,904,689 of record NC_082668.1, read on the forward strand.
AACATAGCTTGATAATAACTAGCAGTTTTACTCTGGATTAACTGGTATTATTTGATGAAGTCACATGAAGCCAGTTCTTTGAAAACGTGATATAATAGGATGTGTTTAGCTATAAATAACAGAAAACCTGCTACAAGGACTTTTAGCATAGGGGTTAATTTGTCTCATGTAACAAGATGAAGAGTCAAGCAGTTCCTAATGTTGGTTCAATTCCTTAGTTCTCTTGGTTTTTTGCTCTTAATCCCAATAAGGCTGGGCAGCTCCAGCCACTGAGACAGTATATAAGGCAGAAAGAAGGAAGGACAGTGGAAAGATGGCACGCTGTGGCTGTCCCCTTTTATGGGGAAAGCAAAGTCTTCTCCAGAAGCCCATACTCTCCCCATGTTAGGGTTGAATTGTGTCCCCTTAAACAAGGTATGTTGAATTACTAACCCCAAGTACCTCAGAATGTGACCATATTTAGAGATAGGGTCTTTACAGAGGTAACCAAGTTAAAATGGGTCATTAGGGTGGGCTCTAGCCCAATGTGACTGATGTCTTTATGAAAAGAGGAAATTTGAACACAAAGATACGCATACAGGGAGAACACCATGTGAACAGGAAGGCAGCCAATGCCAAACCAAGGAGAGATACCTGGAACTGATACTTCCTTCATAGCCCTTGGAAGGAACCAACCTTGCCAACACCTTGATTTCAGACTTGTAGCCTCCAAAACAGTGAGATAATGTATTTCTGTTGTTTAAGCCACCCAGTTTGTGGTGTTTTGTTATGGCAGCCCCAGCAAACTAATACATTCCACGAGACTTCTGTTTACATCTTACTGGCCAGAAGTGTGCCCCTGGCCACCCCTAACTACAAGGGAGGCTGGGCAAATATATATCTAGCTGAACATAGTCCACCCAAAGCATTAGGATTCTGGCAGCAAATTTAAAAAGGAAGTTGGGTATTGGGTAGATAAGCCAGAGCGTTTTCTATAGGGGAGAGAGAATTTGCTTGGTGGTGCTAAGATGGGTAGCTCTCCCTCCAACACAGCTCAGAGATTTGAATTAACGCTTCGGCGAGCTGACTGAGCAGTGGCAAGAATACAAGGGGTCTGCACGCTAGCACTGATGTTGCCACTACTTGCTATATGGTTTCAAGTTGCTTTAGCAACTAAGCTTCAGCTTTTTTATCTGACAGATGGGAATAATAACCTATACTCTGAGCATTTTAATGCTAGATAGAACTGTTGTGAGGACCAAGTAAAATAGCAGATATGAAAGTACCTTTGAACTTACATATAGTATGTTGTAAATAGTCTGTTCAGATATAAAAGGATAATTAAGGAGGAGGTAGTTCAGCTTCTATGTCTTGGAAATGAAACTTGAAACAAAACAGACTTCTCTTAGAAGTTAGAGGAAGTGAAAGGGGAATGGTGGTTCCTCTAAATCTAATTCTTACCAAAAAGAAGGCACTAATTGATTAAGTGGCAGTGACGCCACAGGAAACAACCCCATTATCTCAGAGTAAATAGGAGTCAGGCAGGTGGGTGTAGCCAGATGGTACTGGCTCTAGGCTTCAGGAAGCCATTTTTAACAAGTTCAGAAAAAGAGAGGTGATGAGTCCTTGGCCTATAACAGTGCTTCTCAAATTTGACATGCACACAGATCACCTGGGGATTCTGTTAAAATGCCGATTGCAATTCAGTAGGTCTGGGGTATGGCTTGCCCTTCTGCAAGTCTCAGGTGTTGTCAGTGCTAGTGGTCCAAGGATCACACTTTGAATAGCAAGATCTACATCACTGAAAAGGAAGCTGAACCCAAAAAGGATAGGAATTTTTCAGAACTGAAATTCTGACAACATATTGATGAATGACTCTACTAAGGAAAAAATTGTAAGGAACCTAAAGATACTGCCTTGACTGTCTTAGGGTAGCTTCCATAAGCTCAGATTCTAAAAGAATGTGTAGAAGTTGGAAGGAGAGGCATATAATCAAGGAAAATTATAAACAAATGGTATAGACTTGTCTAGAAGGCATTAGAACAGAGTGAGCTGTTATTTAAAAGCGATTTTAATGTTATTTTAAAATTAGTTAAATTTCAAAAAGCAATGCTAGTGTACCCAGGAGATAGACCCATAGCCAAGAATCCTGTTTTCCTTAGTATCATGTGTGTCCTTATAACAATCTATTTGGGGGTTTACCAAAATCCCCTCCTGGGTCGGATTGTACGTTGAATCTTGACACCATTTCTTAGCAAAATTCTAGAATTAATTATTAAAACAAATAATTTGTATGGACCCAAAAGGAGAAGCCACAATACGCTGGAACCAGCATCTATGCCCCAAGATGGAGTCAGGCCAAATAGCCCAGTGTCCTTGTTTAAGTGATGACCTAGCCAGAGGTAGAGGGACTGTGGACATAGTACATCTATGCAAAGCAGCCAATGAAATCATTCATGGTATCCTCATGGACAAGATGAAAAGTATGTGTGATAACCAGTCCACTGACTTTATAGGTCCCCTAAGTGGCTCAGTGTGGAGGGTAGTCTTTAAAGGGTTCAGCATCCTCGTCTTGTCTGTATAAATTGCCCTCAGAGATTTGAGGGAGCAAAGCACAGGGTAGTGACTAAGCATGCAGACTTAGGATTCAGATTTGGCCTATCACTTAGGAACTATGTGGTCCAGGGTTGGTTACTTAACCTCTCTGTGCCTCAGGTTTTTTATGTATATAATGGGTATAGAATTAGTACCTAATTCAGGGTATTATTATGAGCATGAAATAATACATGTAAAGCACCCAGAACAGTGCCTAGCACATGGGAAGCTTCATATATGATAGCTGTTATTATTAGGCCTATCCAATTTGTAGGTGACATGGAATTGAGAGGAATAGCAAATGAGTTAGATTATAAAATCAAGAACCTTTTAGATTTAGATTTTTTGACAGAAAGGAAACTTGAGCTGAGTATAACAAAATTTTCCAGTGAATAACCATATATTCATCTAGATTCTACCATTACCATTTTGCTATACTTGTTTTGTTACATGTATTTCTAAATATCATCTTTAAGTAGTACAAAACACATTAAAAAATTTTTATTGTGATATTGTCTTTAATGTACAGGATATTTAGTAGCATATTTCCTAATTTCCAAACACATGGGGACTTTACAGTTATCTTTTTTTTTTTTTTTTTTTTTTTTTGTAGTATGCGGGCCTCTCACTGTTGTGGCCTCTCCCGTTGCGGAGCACAGGCTCCGGACACGCAGGCCCAGCGGCCATGGCTCACGGGCCTAGCCACTCCGCGGCATGTGGGATCTTCCCGGACCAGGGCACGAACCCACGTCCCCTGCATCGGCAGGTGGACTCTCAACCACTGCGCCACCAGGGAAGCCCTACAGTTATCTTTTGCTATTGATTTCTGGCTTAATTCCCACTATGGTAAGGTAATCTATTCTGTATAGTTTTGCTCTTTGGAGTTTCCTGAGACTTGTGTATGGCACAACGTATGGTCTATTTTGGTAAATGTTCCATACGCACTTGAAAATAATATGTTTTCTATAGGCATCAATGCCATATTCTCTGTTTGACGATTAGACATCTTGTTGATCAAATTCTTTATACCTTTACTGATTTTTGTCTGTTTGTCCTATCAGTTACCAAGCAAAATTAAACTCTATCAGTATGATTATAAATTTTTCTACTTGTCCTTTAATTCTTCCATTTTACTTTATCATTTTGAGACTATATCATTTTGAGGCTACATTAATAGCTTTAGAAGTGTTCTCTCTTTTTGGTGGACTCATAAACTATTCTTTTTATGTCTAGCTTATTAACTTAAAGTCTAATTTCAATAATAGTCTCATATTTGCACTAATTATTCTCTTTTTTCTCTCCTTTCCTAGATTAATAATTTTATTCCTCCCCTTTTATTAGCTTGTTATTTAATATTCTTAAATTATTCTTTTAGTGGTTACCTTAGAAATTATAACATTTCTCTTTGATTTGTTAAAGTTGGGTACACATTTGAACTTTTTACATGTCCTGGGACCATGCAAGGGGTTTGAGAATATTTTAACTCTAATTACTTCCCTACTTTTGTGCTATTTTAATTCCACATAATTTAAAACCTCATAGACCTTATGATTATTGTTTTATAGAATCAATATTTATATCCACTCTTCCCCACCTCCCCATCTCCATACCTTCATCTGGTACCATTATCTTTCTGCCTTCAGAACTCTCCTTAGTAATATTTTAGGGTGGGTCTGCCCACAGCAATTTTTGAAGGACATTTTCACTAGGTATAGAAATCTAAATTGACAGTTATTTTCTTTCAGTACTTTGAATATGGCATTCCATTGCCTTCTATTTCCAATGTTTCTGTTGAGAATAAAGAGTTCAATCTTATTTTTGTACTCTTGAAAGTAAAATACCGCTTACTTAAATGCTTTTCAGATTTTTTCTTTGGTTGTCAGTTTTTCTATGAATTGCTTAGAAATAGTTTTGCTGTATTTATTCATCTTGGGGTCTATATCTCTTTGTAGTCCATGGCTTTTGATGTCTTTTGTTTAATTTTGGAAAATTCTCAGTCATTATCCCCTTCTCTCCTGTTCTCTCTTTTCTCTTTTACAGAATCCAGTTATATATATGAGAGAATGTTTCATGTTGTCCCCTTGCCATTTGTGCTCTTTTTCCTTTTCACCATCTTTTGCATCCCCAGGTTTTTGCCTGAATATTTTCTTCTAACCAACTTCCAATTCTCTCTTTATCCGTGTATAATCTGTTGTTAAACTATGGATTAGGGTTTTGTACAGAAACAGAACCAACAGGAGATATCTATCTATCTATCTATCTATCTATATCTATTTATATATATATCTTGTCATTTAATTTTGTGATTATATTAATGACAGTTATTTTAAAGTGTCAAAGGAAACCATGAACAAAATAAAAAGACAACCCATAGAATGGGAGAAAATATTTGCAAACGAAGTGACTGACAGAGATTAATCTCCAAAATATACAAACAGCTCATGCAGCTCTATGTCAAAAAACAAAAACAAAAACAAAAAAACCCCAAACAGCCCAATCAAAAAATGGGCAGAAGGGCTTCCCTGGTGGCGCAGTGGTTGAGAGTCTGCCTGCCGATGCAGGGGACGCGGGTTTGTGCCCTGGTCTGGGAAGATCCCACATGCCGCAGAGCGGCTGGGCCCATGAGCCATGGCCGCTGGGCCTGTGTGTCCGGAGCCTGTGCTCCGCAACACGAGTGGCCACAACAGTGAGAGGCCCGCATACCACAAAAAAAAAAAAAAAAGGGCAGAAAATCTAAACAGACATTTCTCCAAAGAAGACATACAGATGGCCAAGAGGCACATGAAAAGATGCTCAACATCACTAATTCTCAGAGAAATGCAAATCAAAACTTCGATGAGGTATCAACTCACAGTGGTCAGAATGGCCATCATCAAAAAGTCTGCAAACAATCAATGCTGGAGAGGGTGTGGAGAAAAGGGAACCCTCCTACACTATTCATGGCAATGTAAATTGGTATAACCACTATGGAGAACAGTATGGAAGTTCCTTAAAAAACTTAAAATAGAACTATCATATGATCCAGCATGCCCACTCCTGGGCATATATCTGGAGAAAACTGTAATTTGAAATGATACATGCACCCCAATGTTCACTACAGCACTATTTATGAGAGCCAAGACATGGCAGTAACCTAAATGTCCATCAACAGAGGAATGGATAAAGAAGATGTGGTACATATATATAATGGAATATTACTCAGCCATAAGAAAGAATGAAAAAGTGGCATTTGCAGCAACATGAATGGACCCAGAAATTATCATACTAAGTGAAGTCAGACAGAGAAAGACAAATATCCTATGATATCACTCATATGTGGAATCTAATATTAAAAGTGATACAAATGAAGTTAGTTACAAAACAGAAACAGACTTACAGATTTTGAAAACAAACTTACGGTTACCAAAGGGGAAATGAGGGGTGGGAGGGATAAATTAGGAGCTTGGGATTAACATACACACACTACTGTATATAAAATAGATAATCAATAAGGACCTACTGTATAGAACAGGGAACCCTACTCAAAATTCTGTAATAACCTATATGGGTAAAGAATCTGAAAAAGAATGAATATATGTATATGTATAACTGAATCACTTTGCTGTACACCTGAAACTAACACAACATTGTAAATCAACTACACTCCAATAAAATTTTTAAAAAATTAAAGTGTATGTCTGATAATGACAATGTCTGGATTTCTTATGGGTCAATTTCTACTATCAGATTTTTAAAATCCTGGTTTTGGGGAAGTTTTACCTTTTTATGTCTCTTTCTTTTTAATTGAGTGCTGGACATTAAGTATAAAAAATTTTGTAGATTAGTTCAAGGTTCTAAATTATCTTTTTGCAGAGAGGATTTACTCTTTTCTTCTGAAGGGAGCTTGACTAAGGGCAGACTTCTTTACTCCAATCAAGTATTGTGATATGTCAAAGCCAGACTTCAGTCCTGGTAAGGTATAGCCTATTTCTGCCCTCCATACCTTCCCTCCCTCAACCTCCTGGTCAACTCTAAACTCTAATATTTATACTTCCAGCCTTTTGAATTTACTGAATCCTTTGCTCATCTTCCTCTTCAGTTGTGTTTTCTGCTCAGCTTCATAGCCTCTCAGCTTTCTCTTAGGTAATTACTTCCAGTGGGATAAAACCATGCTGATTTTTTTTTTTTTTTTTTCTTTTTGCGGTATGTGGGCCTCTCACCGTTGTGGCCTCTCCCGTTGCGGAGCACAGGCTCCGGACGCGCAGGCCCAGCGGCCATGGCCCACGGGCCCAGCCGCTCCGCGGCACATGGGATCCTCCCAGACCGGGGCACGAACCCGCATCCCCTGCATCGGCAGGCGGACTCCCAACCACTTGCGCCACCAGGGAGGCCCCATGCTGATTTTTTAGTTTGTCTCTTTGGGTCTCCTTTTTTCCAGGTTCTAGGCTTGATGAGTTATTGCTGCATTGCTACTTCATAATATAATTTTTATATTTTTTCCAGATTTTCCAGTTGTTCTTTGGCATAGGGGAGAGCAGGGTTTATCCAATACCAGCTAGTTGACCTTTGCTGGAAGCACACATGATAATTTTTAAGCTCTTTCTAATATACAGCTAGTGCTGAGAATATTGAGTTTAAGAGTGCTCACTACCAGAAGTGATGTTGAATCTCACTTTCACTTAGATTTTAGCTCAATAATTCCTTATTATATTGTCAGCTCATCAAGACTTATATCCTAGCATTTTGGTTGTTTTTACATAGAGGGAGTCTGACCCAATAATCTAGTCTGCCATATTACTCATGTTATTTATTTATTTATTTTTTGTGGTACGCCGGCCTCTCACTGCTGTGGCCTCTCCCGTTGTGGAACACAGGCTCCGGACATGCAGGCTCAGCGCCATGGCTCATGGGCCTAGCCGCTCTGCAGCATGTGGGATCTTCCCGGACTGGGGCATGAACCCGTGTCCCCTGCATCGGCAGGCAGACCCTCAACCGCTGCGCCACCAGGGAAGCCCTCATGTTACTTTTTATTTAAGTCTCTCTTCACTTAACATGTTAGTTCCAGAAGGACAAGAATCATATCTCACTCATCCTTGTAGTCCCATTCCCCAGCCTAGTGCTTGACAAAATAGGTACTCAATAATTGTTGAGTAAATGAAATGATGTGGCTTTAAATGAGACCACCTGGGCTCATCTCAGTGGGTCCACCAGAACTGAAAAATATGAAGCTCAGTTTTGCCAGTTTAAAAACCAAATGACTACATTCACAGAAAGAAGATTCTCCAAATTGGTTCATGCTAGGCAAGTTTACAAGGAAGTAGTTTATAAATAGCAACATACCTTGATCAGTGCTTAATGGGAGACACAGCTGGAATGATAATGGATACCTTCTATATTTCTTCTTCCCTTATTCTTTGGTACTTCTGTCTTTTCTTTAAGGCTAGTAGTTTTCTATATTACGTTTCCTGTGTTTTAATGTCTTTATTCATACTTCTCCTCTGGAAGTAGAAGAAATAATAAACAAGTAGGTAAATAAATAAAATCAATACAACATGTTTACAAATGGCAATCTTGTATAAGTCAGTCCACTCAGAAGACCAAATTATAGATCAGAAGGTTGCCATGGTAAAGACAAGTCAGAAAGGGGAAATTCAAGGTTGCCAAATAACTTACTTTCAAGCTACTAAAGTAGATCTCTTTCTATTCTGTCTAAGTGATCTTTAAAGGTCATTTAGCATCAGGACATCCTCTACCCCAGGTCATTATAAAAGAAACTCAAATTTAAAAAATTCTATTCTCCAGCTTCCTTTTTGCTAACCTTCCCAGAAAAGCCTGTTATTACATCACTTTGTGAAATGTTACAATATTCAAGGTTACAGTCTCTCTTAAAATGTAACAAATGTAACAGTGACTGTTTCCTGATAGACTATGTAGTACCTTATTTTAAAATATAGGGGCTTCCCTGGTGGCGCAGTGGTTGAGAGTCTGCCTGCTGATGCAGGGGATGTGGGTTCGTGCCCCGGTCCGGGAGGATCCCTCATGCCGCGGAGCGGCTGGGCCCATGAGCCATGGCTGCTGAGCCTGCATGTCCGGAGCCTGTGCTTTGCAACAGGAGAGGCCACAACAGTGAGAGGCCCGCATACCGCAAAAAAAAAACCAAAACATATATATATATATATATATATATATATATATATACACTAGCTCTGAATCACTCTGTAAAGTGGGTTCTTTGACAACATATATCATATACTTTATGCAGATTTTGGTATTTAAAAAATTTTTAAAATTAATTTTAGTTAATTAATTAATTTATTTATTGGCTGCATTGGGTCTTTGTTGCTGGGCACGGGCTTTCTCTAGTTGCAACAAGCTGGGGCTACTCTTTGTTGTGGTGCAAGGGCTTCTCATTGCAGTGGCTTCTCTTGTGGAGCACAGGCTCTAGGCATGCAAGCTTCAGTAGTTGTGGCACGTGGGCTCAGTAGGTGTGGTGCACAGGCTTAGTTGCTCCGAGGCATGTGGGATCTTCCCGGACCAGGGCTCGAACCCATGTCCCCTGCATTGGCAGGCAGATTCTTAACGACTGTGCAACCAGGGAAGCCCAGATTTTGGTATTTTAATTACAGAGAATTTTGCCAGGAGCCTTAGATCTTTTTTCTTTCAACCATATTTGACATCATTTGAGGTAATGCCACTTCCTCCTGCTTAGGTCAACCTAACAGAGGCCAGCACAAACAGTAGTGTCCTAACAATACTGGAGAAGGAGTAAAATTGTTTTTAAATTTTACTAAAAATATTTTGTATGATCTTTTTAAAAGTTTTTTTAAAAGTTTGTGCTTATCATAACAGATATTAGATTCTCTATAGGGTGATCAGACAAATGTTCCCTAAGAATTTATAATCTCTAAAGGGCAATGATGCACATGAACATGTGGAAAGGACAATAACACTTAAGAGGGGTTTAAGAAGAACATCCTCAAAGATCAAGAATGGATATTGCAGAAAAGCAAAGGATAGGTTAATGTATGGCACAGAGGAGTTGGGTTGAATCTCACATTTGGGCAAATTGGGTGGAAGGAGTGAGCCTCTCTGGGTTATACTCACTGTTGGTCTTCATCAAATGGGATTTCCCTAGCTTCCCAGCAAAGCAGAGGAGCATGTCATACATGGGAACCAGCTTGGGCATGACCAAAATGTGATGATGCTGATGATTGCTTAGAACAATTTTTGAGCATTGCAAAGCAGTAGGGGGAGATGATGAGAGCTGGGAGAGGGTTGTGAAGCATTCTGAGGTGGACACTGAGGAATTTCCTCTGCCTCCTCCCATTTGGACTGCATAAATGGAAGTTTAGGGCATTTGCCTTGCTTACTCCTGAGACAAGCAGTAACCAGTATTAAAAACTATGACTCAGCTGACTCTTCTAACCATTCAGATAAGCATCCTTCTGGTAAAGCAGTCTGTGAAATTCAAATGAGCAACCAGTCAGCAAAAAACTGCTGCTGACATTATTAATCTTCCAAACTACCCAGATCTATCATCCACATAAAAACTTATCATTGGGCACTTGTGGAATAGGTATCCTTACTTAAAGGAATGGTCATTGTCAGCAAAGTTAGTGGTCCAGACTTTCTATCAAATCAATCTTATTCTCTCATTGATTTCCATTACCAAATCTGAGATGCATTCTGCTGTTAAATCCCATTAAACGTGTACCAAACCCTTTGGAAATGGCATGTGTAAAAGAAAAATGATAATATCCTGATAAAACATTGACAGTGATATTTATACATTAATAGTAATGCTGTGCTGTATTCACCATGTCACAATAAAAATTGTTCAGGATGAAACATAACACAATCCTACAAACTGCCTCACACACTGCAAAGGACAATAATCCCTAAAACATTAGCAACTTAATTTCTCACTAGCTTCACAACTGTCTTGGCATTTCTATCATTACATAGCCAAAGGAATTCTTTTTATTATTTAAAATCTTTTCTCGGGCTTCCCTGGTGGTTCAGTGGTTGAGAGTCCGCCTGCCGATGCAGGGGACACGGACGGGTTCGTGCCCCGGTCCGGGAAGATCCCACATGCCGCGGAGCGGCTGGGCCCGTGAGCCATGGCCACTGAGCCTGCGCGTCCGGAGCCTGTGCTCCGCAACGGGAGAGGCCACAACAATGAGAGGCCCGCGTACTGCAAAAAAAAATAATAATAAAAATTAAAAAAACTTTTATCATCTTCTACCAGTCTCTTTTCCAAAATCCTTGTCCAGAAACCCCTAAATAGCTTGTGATGCTATTCTCAGATGGGAAAAATTAGCCAGCCAGACTCAGTCATAGTGGTTTATCCCAGTGCTTGCTGGGATTTCCCCATCATTGGAGCAACGGGGCATCTCCTGGAAGGAATATTGTTGAGGGAAGCAGTGGACCTGTGAAAGTAGGACTAGATACTTCAAATGCTTTTTCTAAGTTCTGAGATACAGCTCTACTATCTGACATTGGTTACAGTGGTAAACATGTCTGTGTTTTCCATTCTATTTTCAACCTATGCACTTTGCATAATATATGTTAAATGACCAAATGTTTTGCATAATATATGCCGAATGACTGAATGATTTGAATAATATATGTTGAATGACTGACTGAATTTAGATGATGATTTTGTTTTTCATTGGAGAATATTGACACTTATAAGTGCTCGTAGCTCAGGCTGGAAAAGTGGCTACCGTCATTAATCTCCATAGGAATTATGCGCCATAGGTCATAATGGCATTAAATGTCCAACGTTCTAAGGTCTGGACAGGACATTCCTGACAGTGAACTTTGCTGAATTCTTGAGTTCCTTACCTTTATCATTGCGGTGAGTCAATTTTTTATTAAGCAATAAATAGCCTGCCTTCTTGCATCAGAACAACATGCCCATCACTGGTGATGCACCCCAGGTATTCCCCTTAATCCTTTTAGCATAGCCCACTGCAATGCAAAGTCAACATTCAGGGTTGACTTTACCATCTGATTAAAAAAATAAATGTTTTTATTAAACTAAAACATACCCACAGAATTCTGAAGAGTCAGTGGCAAGATTGGGATGTTTTCTGGAGATCAGCAGGCTACATGCCAAGAGTTTTTGGTTAATTCACTGAGAAAAGGGTTTTGTTGTTGGTGGTGTTTGTTTTTTTACCCATCACGTCCAGAAACCTCAACATGGAAGACTCTCAAAATTGAACACACCCAGGGAGTCAGACCCACGCTCACTGAACTCACGAGGAACACACGCACAACTAAAAGGACTCTGTGTGGACAAGGACAACCAGAACTGTCACAGTGACCACCAGGCTCCTGTGGTTGTGACCAGCACATCCTTTCCTTGCAGGCAGAACAAGTGGGAAGCAAAATTATGAGCTGAAAGTAAGTAGAGAATGAAAACAAGAAGAGATGTGTATTCTCAAGGAATATTTTGTCCAGGACATGAGAGGCCTGAGGAAGCTGCCATTTTTTTTCAATCATGAAATAACTCTCTGGTTGTATGTATGTATGTATGCATGTCATTGTATGTATGGCCACATACATTTCCTTTCAGATTCAAACTGTCTCTCAGAGAGTCTTTGGCATTCTTTGGCATCTCCATCTCCAGCTCCTTGTCACTCTTATTTTCTCTGATACAAACAAAGCCTGCTGCCTAAGCTCACACTTTGTTCCACTAGAGTAAGATTGTAAAGAGAAGCAAAAGTCAATGGTACATGAAAGTATTATTAATGATATGGCCACTTATAAATTAATCCCCCATTCAAACATCTCTTTTAAACACCTCCCCCCTGCACACACACACACACAATGATGGTGAACATTTACAGCACGATGCAAATACATTCAGTTCTATTGCAAATCTTGCAAAAGGTGTAAGGTCAGTGAAAGTGAGGTTGGTAAAACTGGCACATGAGGATCTATGGAGTTAAACACATGAAGGTAAAAGCAACTGGGCTGATGACTATATTGATACTTCAGAAGAGAATAGTTTGAATATCAAAGAATTAATTGAGACCCTTGGGAAAACTGAAGAAACTCTGAAACATTTTTACAAAAAATGACCCTCTTTTTTATTATTCTCTGAAAGTCAAATATGAAATAAAGCATGTTGTAAGGTGCTTCACAATGCGTAGGAAAAAAATTAAGCCTACAATAATCATCTTGATTTATTATTTATTCATTCTATAATTAGCACATAATTGTACTTATCAATTTTGTTCAATGTAGGATAGAATAAATGTGTTTTAAAAATATTGAGTTTTGGTCTTCCCTGGTGGCTCAGTGGTTGAGAGTCCACCTGCCGATGCAGGGGACACGGGTTTGTGCCCCGGTCCTGGAGGATCCCACATGCCGTGGAGCAGCTAGGCCTGTGAGCCATGGCCGCTGAGCCTGTGCGTCCAGAGCCTGTGCTCCGTAACGGGAAAGGCCACCAACAGTGAGACGCCCGCGTACCGCCAAAAAAAAAAAAAAAAAAAAAAAAAAGTTGAGTTTTATTTTCAAGACAAGTCCCCAGCAAACCTTTTTTCACTAACTGCTCTGAAATTTGGTCCGCGTTTTAAGTAGATTTACTTTGAGGCTTTCCCAGTGCTAATCACAATAGGATATTAAGGACTTCCTGTACTAACGACACAGAACTTTTCTAGTAGTAGCAGTCTGATGTCTTGATTGTTTCTATTTGCATATTGAATTTTTACTATTTTGTTTATAAAATATCCTCATTTCTCAGTTGGGGGGGTAACTTGTTATTTACTCTTAGGTGTTTCCTATAGGATCACTTCCAAAGGGTGATACTTTTAAAAGTATCATCAGTATCTTCTAAGGCAACACATGTAGAGGACAGACTTTGGAGTCAACCTGGAGCCAGACCTATATTTGAATCTGCTTTTGCCACTTAAAGAGACATATGACAATGGGTAAATTATGTGCCCACTCTGAACTTCGGTATCTTCATCTGTGAAAATGGTGCAGTAATAGCTCCCTCACAAGACTGTGGTGAAGATTAGATGTGAACATGGGTAGAATGCCAGGTACAGAGAAAGTGTTCAGTATGCAGTAGTTGTAGCAGTGCTCTTTATTTTTGGTTTGTTTGGCTGCCAAATTTCCCTTGTGATCTTAATTTGTTGATTATTTTGTACATTCGGATTCTTTCCATGTGCTTTGCAATGTGAACCCAGGGTCTCTAGGCTATTAAAAGTAGCTAAATATGACTAATACTGAAAATACGCCTTTAGGAGCGCCTTGTTACATAAATCTCTTAGAATGAATTCTAATCTATAAAGCTTTGAAAAAACTCATAATGAGGTTTTTAGGATTTACATTGTAAAATTTTGGTTGAGTTCTTCTATAAGTTGCATGGCTGATATTTACATGTGAAAAACCTCAATGGAAGCCTCCCTCTCCACACCCAAGCAATTTTTATAAACAAGTCTTGACTTAAAACCAAGAAACTCAAGTCTTTCACCTTGCAGAGAGCCCCATGCAGAGCACAGTCTTGGAAGTCAGGTGGTCCTGGATTTGAACCCTTGTTTGGCTGCTTCCTGGTTGTGTGACCTTGACCCACTTAGTATTTCCAAGCCTGGGTATCTTTATCCATAAAGTTGGGGATAATAAAAATACCTACGTTGGGGCTGTCATGAGGATGAAGTAAGACACAGCATATAAAATGTTCATGTGCCCATACAGCTTGGCACATTGGGCTTAAAATCTTCAAAGTTAACAGGTATGTCATATTTTGTTGAAAATGGTAATAGTGTAACACAAAGAAAACAAAAAACAAGTTGTGTCTCAAACAAATTATGTTTTTTGGTCTTGCCTTGCTTTTTGCCTCTTGCGTTTCCTACATTTAAGAACCTTTCCCTCCCCTGGGTGGTGGTGAGATGAACTGGGAGACTGGGATTGACATATATACACTGATATGTATAAAATAGATAACTAATAAGAACCTGCTGTATAACAGAATAAATAAAATAAAATTCAAAAAAAAAAAAACAAGATCCGGGCTTCCCTGGTGGCACAGTGGTTGAGAGTCCACCTGCCGATGCTGGGGACATGGGTTCGTGCCCCGGTCCGGGAAGATCTCACATGCCACGGAGCGGCTGGGCCCGTGAGCCATGGCCGCTGAGCCAAAGATCCTTTCCCTCCCCTATTACTCCTGAACATGTCTTCTGCCCCAGTACTTGTCAGTGGTCTCTTCCCCATCCCCACACACAATCAGGATAGCATGTTGGGTTGCAGGGGAAGACCTTATTCCAAACTGGCAAGAGGTTTCTACATTCGTCTTCTCTAAGACTGGTATATCCCCCTACAAGTCTGATTGGTTCAGATATTATTTAATTTACTCAGCCAAAGTCAGGAGATAATGATGGCTAACATTTAGTATTCACCTATTAGCACCAGATACACTATGCTAGGTGAGTTAACAAACATTATTTTATAACATTTTGACTGTTCATAACAATCAGGCAAGGCAGATACCACTTATCCTGTGTCCGAGGAGGGTAGCCAGAGGGTCTGAGCCAGTAATTTGCTCAAAGTCACACAGTCGTAAGTGGCAGTATCGATGGCCATCAGGATCAAGTTAATGCATTAATTGGTACATGATGGCTCTAAATGGTTTTCTACTTCTGGGAAAGGCCCACGCAGACTTCTCATACTGGCACTTATATGTGTGCTATCGTAATATCACTTTATTCGTGTAGGACTTTTACCCTTTTCATACCATTTATCCCCTAGCACCACGAATGTGTATAATACATAATACTAAATGTACCAAGATCCTTGTACATTCCATGCACACACACTTACAGTACATTCACCAATTATACACATACACTGGATGCTGGAGATCTGACCAACAGAATTCCAGACATCAAAAAGCAAATAAACTAGACTTTCCTCAACTCAATAATTCCCGTTTAATTTCCCCTGGCAAATACTGAATTTCAAGCTGTGTTTGTTCTATAAAGTAGAACTTTCGAAATATTGTGATATGGAGTCCCACATAGTCAGGAGAGACAGCTGAGAAGGGCGATTAAGGTGGATGTGTTTCTTCCCTTATGAGTTGAATTTAAGTTTCTCATTTCAGAATAAGTACCAAATTCTGCAATCATTCCAAAAGTGGAAGTTCAGCTCACACTGCATTTTGGGGAAGCTTTAACCACACTAACCATTTAAGGTCAAGCAAACAACCGGTCAACCCTCACAACGTGCGTAGTTCAGCTAAGAGATAATAGGGTCTCTATCTATACATCTCTATATGTTAGCGCCATAACGCAATCCAGGTCCTCTCACCACCGCAGCTAGGCAGACGGACACCCTCTCTACAAGCCCCATGGGAAGTCTCACGTTTAAGCCCCCAAGCAAGTTGCCGGCTCCTGCCTGTACCCCACGTCTACAAGGATTCCCTCTATTGTCTTTAACACACTCCCCAACAAAACGTCCAGTTCCAATCAACTCTAACTGCGAGTCTGACCCCCGCCCGGTCCCCGGCGCCGGCTCAGAAGGCTGGGCGGGCGGGGTGGGGCGGGGCGCGGCGGCACGCACCGGGGCGCCGGCGGGGCTGGGGGCGGGGCCTGCGCGCGGCGCGCGAGGCAGGCCACCGCCGTTGTTTTCGCGCATTCCCCTTTGTTCTGCTCCATTGTGTGGCGCTTCCTCCTCTGGCGCTTCTTCTCTGCACCCTGGCAGCCTGTGGGGAATTCGTGAAGGGGCTTTTGGTGACTTTTTCTTTCTTCCCCCCTCCCCCCAACCCCCCGGTTTATTTTTGAGGAAGTGAGGAACTCCTTTGCGCTGCCCCGCCCTCACGGTTCCCTGCCCTGGGGCCTAGAAGGGAGGCGGAGTGGGAAGTGGCCTGCCCTCCTCCCCACGCCGGCTTCCTCGTCCTCTCGCCTCGCTCTTCCTCCGGGAGGCATCCTAACCCCGCATTCTGGACTTTCACCTCCTGACCGGCCGCGTCCGCGCCAGAACGGCGATACGCGACCCTCTCCCCTCTGAGGGGCGCAGGCTCCGGCCGCCTGGGGCCCCACCTGGCACCCAAGCGAAGGTCGGAGGCCGGCGTGCGGCCCGATCCCAGTCGCCTCGGCGTCCCGGGAGCCGGTGCAAGCGTCGCCGGGACCCTCCCAATCCCTCGCGCTCGCGCTCGCGCTCCCCGGGCGCCGCACGGCCTCTTCGGCCCCCTTATATAGCCCTCTAAAAATAGCTCGCCTCGCACCGCCTTGTAAGGCAGCAGGGAGATTCGCAGCGTGCCAATCCGCGCCCGCCGCCAGGGCCAAGCCCCGCCCCAGGCCCTGTTCCGCGCTGCCCATTGGTCCTCAGTGACTTCATGAGCCCCCTGTTTACCATACATGGTCACACGCGGCCTAATGGACGCCCTCCTCCGAGATCCCACGGCTGCGCGGAGAGCCGGGCGGAGGGAGGGAGTTTGGGGAGGGGGAAGAGCAGGAGGAGGAGAAAAGGAAGGGGGGGGGAGAGACTACAAACTAGCAAGGATGGGGGTGGGGGTGGGGAGGGAAGGAAAGGGGGGGAGAGAAGCGATCGCGAGAAAAAAAAAATGCCACCTCCCAAAATAAAGAGCAAAGATTGCATTAGGAGCGAACAGCGCTGCAGAAATAGATGGCAGCTTCGTGTCAGTGAGTTTGCATCCCCCTTCCTGATCCACGAGCTGGAGTGATTAGAGCCCTGGAAGGGAATTGTTACTCCCGTGAAGTCCCCTTTTCCTGGCAGCCGTCTGCACTGTACACGCTGGATGCCTCTCTCCATCCACCCCACTCAGTCTCTCCTCTCTCACCTCCTCTCTCCCTCTCTTCTGCATTGATTTTTTTTTTTTCCTTTTTAGTTGACTGAAACAAAACAAAACAAAAGGGCCACTGGATGTCTGCCTCCTTGGGGGGTGAGCCAGACAGACTGACAAACAAACAGACCCAACTGTGTTCGGGGGAGGGTTTCTCCTCCCGTTTTGCCCGGCAGCAGCAGCATGGACGTGTTGGCTAGTTATAGTATATTCCAGGAGCTACAACTTGTCCACGACACCGGCTACTTCTCAGCTTTGCCATCCCTGGAGGAGACCTGGCAGCAGGTGAATGATTTAAATTACTTGTGTAAATCGTGTGGTGGCGGCGGAGACGCAGGGGCTGCGTTGGTGTGGGCTTGGGGTTGAATTTTGTTTGTTCGTTTGTTTAATTCCCCCCCCCCCTTTGGCTGTCTGTTGTTTAAAATGTTTTCGGAAACAGTCATCTGCTTACCTCTCCACCCACCCCCTAACCCCTTAGTGTGCTGAGCTGAGCGGCCGGTCGGAGCTGCCTGCGTTTCAGTCACCAACACACATCCTTGCGCACACGTTGTGCGGCTCACTGCCCCCCAGCAGAGACCTGCCTAACTTCTGGGGTTCGGAGAAGCCGGGTGGGAAGGTGGTTTGGGGCTTTACGAGCCATCACAGACAGGTACCGCGTCCCTACATGCACGAGCTCTACCTCCTTGGTACCTTAAATCAGGTTCATCTCTTTGAACTGGTGCTAACGACAGTCAGATGGGGGGGAGGGGGTAGGAGCAAAGCGGAGTGTTTTCCTAGTAATTAGCGAGTATCGGTAAAGAATAGGAACTTGATTTTGAGATTAGAAGCTGGGCAGAAGGAAGAGGAGCCCAGTGATAAAGGATACTCAAAGATATCTCGGAAGAGGATGGGAAGATGTGTCTATCTCATGCTGACCGTGCATTGTAGGTTTCCCCAGTGCGGTGTCTTCGGAAGGAGAACACCCTCTGTGGGTGTCCTTGCTTCTCTTTCGTTTGGTGTGCCTCTCCACTTAGCACAACCTCCGACAAAGGGTGGTGTGTGCTTCCATGCCTCTGACTTTGTTTTAGAGGACTAGTCAAGAAACTCCTGAGATGCTGAAGGGCACCGATGCCAAGTTGGCTAGGTGTCCCAGTGAGGGGGAAGCGGGGCTGGTGACAAGTTCACTGGGCTTTGTGAAGTGGAATAAAGAAAGTGCTGGTTAGTGGGAAGTGCGAGATCTGCTGCGGAAACAGTGGTTTTCTCAGTGAGGATTAGGAGCTGCTGAGGGGACATTCTGCAGGAAAGATGGTGGGTGGGGATGGAGGGACACGAACATTCTTTCAGAATTCTACAGTGTGCATCATGGAACGTGCAAGAAGGCAGTTCGGATTTGCACATTGGAAGTGTGAACGTGCACAATCCGTCTGGGAGAAACGTGCGTGCCCTTGGGGCGGGCGGCAAGAGGCTTGGTGTGTGGCTGCTCATGTAACTTCTCTGCTCCGTGACAGCAGCTTGTTAAGGCTAATGAACGGCTGAATTTCCTCTGCCAGGATCCAAAGCGGGATTTGCCAGTTTGAGCCTGGGATGTAACAGTTGCTGCTTTAGCGAGTGAGGTTTGGCTTTTGGTATAAAGAGCCTATCCTGTGTACCATTGTTGCTAGTTGCTGTTCTCCCCTGATTTCGAGGCTGGAGTTTCTCCAGGTACTGGCCTCTGGTGTCTGTGCTTCCACACATACATTCCTGCCCAAGGATGCTGGCAGATGTGTTTGACTTTGTCTTTCTCTAAACGCACGCACAGCTCACATGTTTCTAGCAGAAGGCATTTCTCCAGTGCATCCTTTCCCCCATCCTTGATGAGACTGTCTCATGAAGGGTCTCACTAGAGCTTTTTCCTCCTTTTATTTCACATGCTAATTAAACCAAAAGGTTGCCAGAATTTCATTTTCTGAAATAGTCTTCATTTCACACCGTCAGCCCACTGGTGTTGAATCGGTTGCCTATTAACAACTGTCTAGACAGGTTAGGGAAGAGAATCTGTTGATTTAGTCAGCCTGCCCAAGGCAGCCCTTGTTTGTGACTAACTGTTAAGCAGGGTTGGAGGGAAGAAAGTTGGCTTTATTTGTTACAACGTTCCCTCCTGATGAATCACCCAACTTTGTTTGGTTCAAGATTTCACAGTAGTAAAGCCTGCTTTGGGGGAAGGCCTCTCCAGAGGAAACCTGCTTTTCTAGATCTGGTTAGAGCATCCTTGAGAAAGTCTAGATCTGTAAAGAAACATCATTGGTTTGATAATTAAAGGATGTATTGTATCTTTTGTTTCCTTAGAAGCCTTCTCCCGCTTCCCACCCACCTCATCCTTCATCTCACCTCCTTCAGGGCATCTCTAGCTTAGTCTGTATCTGTGGGCAAAGAAATTTTCACCCCCCTATTTCTTGCCTTAATCCTCTCCTACTGCCAACTGCCCTCAGCTTAAAACCCTTTGCCAGGCTCTTTCAGAGGCATGCTCATAATCCATACTGAAACATAACTTGTGAGGACACGGTCCTAAATGAGATATCATTCCAAGGAGCTTTCTTCCGTGGACTCTGTAGTCACAGATGCTTTCTGTAAAGGTGACTGTGCCTCCCGGTTCATGCTGATGACATAACCTCCAACCTCTGTCTCTTCCTTCCTCCCTCTGCCTGCCCCCTCCCTCTTGCCTCTTCTGAGTATAAAGGAGGGGAGTGTGATTACATGCAACTGTTGGTTCTAAATCAACCATCACATGGTGAAATTTTAAGGCTCCTTTGCTCAGATCAGCTCAAGAAGGTTGCCACAAAGAACCCCAGGCAGGAGGAAGTTTCCTGAAGCTCTGGGGTAATCAGATTTTAGAGGTCAAACGAGGAGCAGTTATTAGATGCACTCCTGAAAGTGAACAGTGTACCTTGAGGAGATGAGCGAAGTCCAGAGATTCCAATAGTCTGATTTGGTTCGTAAGAAAGAGTGGCTTGGATGATAAACTCAAGACCATCTGTGCATTTGAAAAATTAAGGATAGACTCTTTAGAGATTTTATGTTAAACTCAAGTCTGGGATAATTGTTCTGCTTAATAGTCAGTGAGCTTGTCATGGCCCTCCTGTCACAGGGGTCGTCATTCTGACATTGGGTTTTGGGGCAATAATGTCTTAGCCTCATACAGCTCCAACTATGAAAACCATTGTTGGTGTAATTTTTAAATCCAGATGGACATCCTACATTAACAGCTCTCCATTCCTGGGCTCTGACTGCATACTTAAGCATTTGGCCCAAGTAACATCATCCCTGCCTGTCATATAACTGTAAATTACACTGTGCTTATGTGGTCTATTATTTTATGGAATTCAGCTGACGCACAACTCTTAAGGCTACCAGCCTTAAGCTCTTTGGAAACTTGCAGGAAAATTTCCAAGAGCTGTCTGAGCAAAAGTAGGAAAAAGTCAAAGGTAGGACAGAAACTAAGAGTAGCGTATAGGGTACCACTTGATGATGGATAAAGGGGGACCCATTCATGAGTTTTGTTGCCATTAGAAATCATGATTTTTCTGGACCCACTGCTGACTTGGAAAATAAAAAAGGATTTGGTACAATACTGATGGTTATTTTTCTTTGGGAAGCTACAAAGACTTTTAGAATTTGGATATATTCTTTATACCTAGACTGCTATTTCATGAGTGCAGGTCAAGTAATGATGTTCTAAGTCTTATTTGCACTTAGCTTTGCTTCATGCCATTGAGGAGCATGGTATGTTTACTTGAAAACTCTTATGGAATTATGCTTGTTGTTAATGCTGATTCATAATTGGCAGATGGGGTCAGTTTCAGGCCTCCTTTTTGCTCAGAGAAAATTTTCCACTGCTACTGGAAACAAATAAATAAATCATAGAACATTCCTCCCTCCTCCCCCATTCCCCCATTGTTTTAAACTAATGGCATACTTGGCTACTGTAAGAACTACAGCGTCCCCATAACACTGCAATTTCATCTTGGTTTCAGGCACCCTGAAACACTTTTTACAAGGGCCTTTGGTATGAAGCATCTCTAGGGGACAACTTACAAAAATGGTTGCCTGCCAAGAACAGCCTCATGGTGCAAGGGATGGGATTTGATCTGTGAGCTACATCGCTTCTCCCATGTTGGGATCTTGCCTTTGCGCTGCCTTCTACAGGCCCGAGCAGCCTGGTGCTGTGTCAGCCAGAAAGACAAAGCAAACTGTAGGGTCCCTGCATCCGCAGGTTTGCCTCTGTCCCCAATTTGCAGAAAACCTTGTCACGAATTAGAATTTCTTGGCAACAGCACCACCCAGGGAAATTTGTAGACACAAAGGAGCCTTGCTAACCACACTGAAAGGATAAAATAGCTGGCTTTTTTTTTTTTCTTTTTTGTATGTGATTTGTGTGCTCTTTAGTTACCATAACTCTGTGTTTTTTTTTTAAATTTGAAACAGTGACTTGATAGATGAAAAAAAAATCAGAACTGCCCCTGTCCTCCAGATTTTCTAAATAAGGATGCAGTCACTCAATAAATGTAGCTTTACAAATGAAAGCACATGTGGATGCCATCTATCACACAGTTGGCCTTTCCATGGTCTTTTTAATTTTAATTTCCATGTTCTTTTTAATAGATACATCTTTGTGTAGGTTTAGGGACTCTCAAACATTATCACTCAGTCTACCTGTTTGCAGTTCGGTATTTTAAAGTGAGTGAATGTTACAATGCAGATGTTTTTACTACATCTGTCTTTAGTTGGGGGGATAAAGGAAGTGGTGACTTCTTTGTTCTCCATGAAACTCCCACCCCCACTGCCAACCCTGAGGAGGATGTGATGTTGGGGTCCAATCCATTTAAAGGGCAGAGCAGAAGATGTGACACCTCACCCTGAAATGATTTATGTATGGGTATGTCAGAGACCTTCAGCGTTCAAAATGTGCTCTTCCTCTCTCCCGGCCCATTCTAAATATAAATGCCAGTGGGGGCTATTTGCCTCTCCACTTAAACGGGAATAGTTTAGAGAAGGTCCTAATGGAGCTTTCAGTAGCCATTCTCTTATAAATCTTCAGATTCTTCTCCCTTCAGAGAATTCCTGTATTTTAACTTTTTGAGTACAAGATGGCAATGCAGTCTTCTTTAATCACTGTGTGCTTATTTGGGAGAGAAGACAGTTTCCTCTGGCCAGTCCGAACTGGCTCATGTTGATGGGATAGCTGGCCAGATCGGGTGGCAGACACCCGCTATCTCTGCAGTTTGTCAGTAGCATGCAAGGGGTTTTAAATCACCTTCGCTGGACTCCATGATTGGTGAATGCAGAGAACGCCTCTGTGATTCCAGTTCCCTCAATCTATCAGTTAGCATGTATGTTTGGAATTGGGATTTGCTGAAAGTTTAGGACAGCTCCCCAACGTAACCTGAGCGGTGCCAGAAGGGTGAGGGGTGGAGATTTATCTCTCTACAAATAAACCCCTTTGTTTCCCCAAATTAGCTGAGTGCTTGCTTAGCATAAACAGGTGGAAATATTTTAACCCAAATTGCCAAATCTTACCTAGCACAGTGATTAGGAAGCTCTATAAGTACTAATGGTGTTAAAGCCGGTGGAGCAAGATACAGCATCTAATCATTAATGTTACATGCAACATCCACAAGTTAAGAAACACTCCTCCTCCCAGTTACATTGTGTGCTCATTTTAGAGCATCCACATGAGAAGCTATCCTTACTTGGTTTAATTTAAGTGTTCCCCAAATCAAATATTGCATTACTGGAACAGGCTTTTACCTAAGATTGGTCATGATCTTGTTCCTCTCCCTTCTTGTTCCTTGGCCTTCATTTTCTGCTGCTAATTTGGAGAATCATTTCTCCTGCCTTGAATGCTTTTTGTTTTCCTCACTTGGTATTTTGCTGTGACCCTGAGAACCTGGTCCTGCTAAGTGTATTGTGTCCGTTGCACTCTCCGTTAGAGCAGCTTCCAGCTGCCCCATCCACCATATGCGTGACATAGAGATGGACAGTGGGGGGTCAGCAGCAGCTTTGTGATCAGTCCAGAATCAGCCTGCCTGAGGTGGGAGTGACTTCCGATTTCATCGTGATACCATTCCTGACCGAGCAGTACTGGAACAGGCTTTTACCTAAGATTGGTCATGCCTCTGAGCTGGTAGAGGCAGTCAGTCACACCTTGTGGGCTTTTCTCTGTTTATATTAAAATATGGAAAATATTTCACAGTCAGTCCTTCATTCCTTTGCTCTAGTTATGTGCAAAACACTGTTTGGGTGATGCGAATTTGAATTGGATATAGTTCTGCCCTCTATGAGCTTGACTTCAGTAGGGGAGAGTGAGCGTGCTCAGAATTAAATAATACAGTATTAGAACACAATTGCCAAGAAAAAAAGAGATTTTAAGTCCAATATTTGAACACTGACCCATGCCTCTCTGTACTTACCCACCTCGTTACAACCTTGCTTATAAAACGTACTTGAAATGTACTAAGTTTTCTTAGGCTTTTTTAGCTAATGGTGTAATGGGGCTGGTGGCCCTTTTAGGGCAGATGAGTCGACAGTGTGAATGAATACGCATGTCCATAATGGCCAGGAAACAGCATCCATGTCTGTGTCGTTTGGCAATGATTATAGGTAATTAAAATAATTAATGTAGAGCCATATGCAATATCTATTTCTGAATATGGGTTTATTGACATTTCCTGAGGTCATATTGAAAGTCAGGCCCCAGACCTTGTACCAAAGCTAGACCCAGAGAATCTTAGAATTTCAACTCCTGAAAGGGTCTTGGTTTCTTTAACTCTAAAACACTAGGCTAGGACCAAATGATTGTTGAAGCCAGATGAGGCATGGAACCTTCCAAGGTTACCTAGCTGTCGTTAACATGGACGGTGGTCCCAGGCCCAGTACTCTTTCAGATGCCCAAATCGGTTTGCTTGCTTTTCATCACACTGTTCTGAATATACTTTGAGTCTCTTCTCATCTTTTCTCCTCTCTCTTTCCCCCTCTCCCCTTAAAGGGAAGCAAGAAAACCCCCATTTTACTTTGAACAATACTAGTACATGGAATTTTGGAATTGTCTGGGCCCTAAACCAAGATATTGAATATCTTGGAGAAAGCTTATGTGTGTAATTTAATCTCTTTTCCATTTTTAATAATGTGTGGTAACCTGGAAAATGTACACTGTACTGAAAAAACAAAACAAAAGCCCCCAGTTACAACTCCAGCCTTAGGAAAAAAAGTGCTGTCACTTAAATGATAACAAACGGAGTGAGAGTAAGGAGGGTGCATTGAGATGTATGCGGGAGGGAGCTGGATGGATGATAGAACTGGGGTTTTATGTGGAAAGCATCAAATGCGAAGTTTTGAAATGCTTTGTCTCTGACGACTTGCCAACAAAGGGACTGCGTGAAACTGTAGCAGTTATCATGTGCCAATTCAGAAAAATGTCTTTTGAAGTGTTTTAAAATTTCTTGAGAGGGTTGGATGGGCAGTGAGGTTGTAATGTTTTACAAATTTAAACAAAAAACATTGCACATTGTGATAAGCAGTTGGGAAGAGAGTCAACTTCTGTGCGGTTTTTAAAAAGTCCTTATGGGGTGGGAGGGTGAAGCCAAGGCTCAATTTTCACAGTGTCCCTAGTGAGGAAAGGCAACGCAGGGTGCTCTTCACTCTGCTCAGTGACTTTTGGCCCTTCTCCACCCAATCTCTAGTATAGTTATGATGGTGAAAATTCTCTCTTGGAACTTGGCTCACAGATTGGTTTCACCTCTAAGATCTTAGAAACTGAAGATTTCTTCCCAAATGGAGACTTCTTTATTTCTCCAAAGCTGTCATCTACAGCTCCAACTCCAATATTTTCCTGAGTTTCAGGCCCACATTTTTGAACTGGAAACCTGGGGCTGACACTTAAGGCTTTTGGGGTTGTCCCATGAAGACCTCAGCTGAATATGTCCCAAAGCTTGAACTCATCAACTTCTTTCCTCCTTTTCCTGGCTTCCCTGTTTCTTTTATTGAGTTGACCTTTCTTCTGTGATCCAGGTTTGAAGGTCCAGCCATCTTTGGCTCCTCTCTTTCCCTTCACTCTGATTGGTTGAAAAATCCCATTGATTTGGTTCTTACAGTACGTCACCACGGTCTACCACTTTCTTCTTGCTCTGCCATTGCCCCAGGGCAGCCCCATCACCTCAGCTGGACTGACTTGCTGCCTCCATCACCATGTTTCAAACTGTCAATGGGGCCCTCTTTTACATACGATGAGGCCAAATGTCTAAGAGTCACGATGTTCCAAGACTGGGTCTAGGTAGTAGTCACAAGTTTCCCCCTTTGTTACCATGTGCAGTAACCGCCATCCAAATTGAATGACTGTACTTTTACTGCTTCTCTCTTCATTTATGTCATTTCCTTCAGCCTTTTCCTTCTTCTTCCTCTTTGAGTCTCTTTGTCCAAATTCTACCCATCCTTTAACTTTCAGATGGTTGCCACATCTTCCAGGAAACTCCCTCCCTTTCCCTTGGCCAACAGTAATTGCTGCTGTTTCTATACTCTTGTGTAGAACTTTTTACTTTCTCATGATGCTTTTTGGTTTTGTCCTGTAGTATAGTTTTTCTTTTCTTTTTTTGCCCCATTGCCTTATTTTTCCAGTTAGGTTGTATGATTTAGAGCAGAGTCCATGCCTTGGTTATAATTTTGATAATAAACTTTTAATACATAACCCTCAGGTTCTCAGAAAGCCTTGCATGTGGTAGATACTCAATAGATATTTAGGGCTTAATGATGTGACTTAAGATTTGACTATGTCTGTAGTAATGGTTCACAACTGTGGCTGCACCCCAGACCAATTAAATCAGTATGCCTTTGGGTGGAACCCAGGTATCAGTGTAGTTTTGTTTTTGGTTTTTTATAAATTTTATTTATTTATTTATTTATTTTGGACTGTATTGGGTCTTCGTTGCTGCACATGGGCTTTCTCTAGTTGCAGTGAGCAGGGGCTACTCTTCGTTGCAGTGTGTGGGCTTCTCATTGCGGTGACTTCTCTTGTTGTGGAGCATGGGCTCTAGGCGTGCAGGCTTCAGTAGTTGTGGCACGTGGGCTGAGTAGTTGTGGCTCGTGGGCTCTAGATCGCAGGCTCAGTAATTGTGGCGCCCAGGCTTTGTTGCTCCACGGCATGTGGGATCTTCCTGGAACCCATGTCCTCTTCATTGGCAGGTGGATTCTTAACCACTGCGCCACCAGGGAACTCCCTCCGTGTTTTTATAAAGCTTCTGGGTGATTCCAATATGCAGCCAAGGCTTTGAGCCATTAATCTATAGAGGGTTAATATCAGAGATATCAGAGTTGCAGGTAGCTACTACTTATATGGAAATATTTCATTTCTTGTATAACTTGGGATCTAAGTGTAATAGAGGCTTACAATAAAGCAGGACAGTGGATGTACTTCATCCAGCTCCTCGGTTAATAGCAACTGTCCAAGTGTTGTTTCATCTTTCTTGTTTTACTTTCCCTTACCCTAAAGTGTTTCTCATTTAGCTCACATTTCCTATGACCCACTAGAGGTTTGCTTAACCTGGTCAAATTCCATTTCTGGTACCTTTGTGGTGGTGGGCATTAAACTCCAACCATGCCGTGCTTCAAATAATTCATTCTCAGCAAGCTCTCGACCATGATTTTCCACTTACCTCAGCCTGCTCTGTGGTTTTAAAGGGATGGTTGCATGCACGAACATTTGTTGGATGATGCCAGATAGACATTAGGTAGCAGCTCTACATATTTCTTCCTGACCTCACTGTTTGCAAGTAGACTCTGTTTATAAAAAATTTCAAAGGACCCATGTTTCTAGTAAGAGGAGCAAAAATAAACTGTGGAAGAATTGCCGCTGAGGACATTCAGGCAAGGAGGCTGCCTCCTCGTCCACAGAAGGCTTTAGCTCTTGTGGTAATGACTGTGGGCATGTGGCGATGTTCACAAAGAAGCCTTAGAAATGCCTCTATTTCAAACTGTGATGTTTGCAAAAATGTATGTACTGTAGCTACATCCTTTCATCTATAAACTGTCTTTGATGGGGGTATGGTTGGCAAGAGAGAACATCATGAGAGGAGCTCAGAGCTTAGGGTTGAAGGAAGTCTTTTGGAAAGCTCAACCCGGCCGTGAAAATGGCAATTAGCTGTGGAGCAATTGCTCTGCAAGGAAGTGTCCGCCTGCTCCTGACCCCGCTTTCACACTCACCTTGCAGAGCCGAGGTAGCAGGAATTCAATGGCGTGGTCACAGTGCTGGCTCTTATTTTTGGAGAGGCGGCAAATTCGCTCATCACACAAAGGAGTGGAAATAGATTGCCCCAGCCCTACCTTTTGAGCTCTTAGTGTTTGTTCATATGGCCACTGTAGAGCTTGTTAATAGAGCACAGTTCCTGCCTAAGGGGTGAAGGATGTCTTCTGTGAGGAGGCCTCTGTGCAGGACTGATTCTCCAGTGAGCTCCCGAGATGCTGCTCAATGACAGACTGCGTCTCTGGCTTTGCTTTCTGCGTTCCAAGATGGCTCGGCCCTCCCCTGTGCATTTGCCTGCCTATATCAAGGTTCTTGCTTTCTTTGATATGGACCAAGATATGATTTCCTCTGTGACGGAGACGTTCATGTTGGCTTGTGAGAGTCTAACAAATATCTGTATTGAGCTTTTTTTCTTAAGGGCTCAGGGTGTTTTGCTCAGGATCTCTTGTCATTGGCACATACTTTTTGTAACTAAGGAACAGACAGGTATTACAGAATTTCCCGTTCAGAGGTGAGAAAATTGGGGCAGAGGAAGATTAACCAAGTTGTCTTAATGTGGCCGCAAAGCAAATGAGTTGCAAAACCAGTGGTGGAACACACTTCCCTCTTCCTTTTTTCCACTTGGCTATTCTGCCTATTATCATAATAAGCATCATAATAATATCTAATATCTGTCAAATACTTCCTAGAGATGATCTCATCTGAGCACTTTATGTGCATCATTTCATTTAATCCTCACACCAACCCTGTGAGATACATATTCTTATCCCCACTTTACAGATGGAGACATTGAGGTTCGAGTTATTCAATGACTTTGCCTAAAGTCACACAACTTGGAAGTGGTTGAGCCAGAATGCAAACCCAGGCAGTTTGCTCAGGACTCCAAATTTTTACATTTATACTGACTCCTAGTTAGGCAGGAGACGCCAGGGCAAGAGCCAAAGGTCATGGCCTGGGACTCAGTGGAACTGTATGGGTTTGAACAGCTTTCTGGTCTGTCTTCTTTCTGGGCCTTGGTTTTCTCATCTGAAAAAGAACTGGGTTGTGCTAGGGCTCCTTAATGTCATAGTGTTTGTAGTAGTCAAATTACACAAGGCCTTGAAATCAGGCAGAGCTGGAACCTTGAGAAAGTCACCTAACGTCTCTGAGTCTAATTCTGCCATGAGTGGAATGGAGTTAATAATGCCTAGGTAAGGGCAGGCATGTTGGCTCTCTGGCCCCGTGTCTGGTACATGGCATCCACTCAACAAATGCTCTTTCCTTCCCCGTTTTCAACCATCCTTCCTCCCATTAAAAACAGTGCAGAGGGCCTCCCTGGTGGCGCAGTGGTTGAGAGTCCGCCTGCCGATGCAGGGGATACGGGTTCGTGCCCCGGTCTGGGAGGATCCCATATGCCGCGGAGCGGCTGGGCCCGTGAGCCATGGCCGCTGAGCCTGCGCGTCCAGAGCCTGTGCTCCGCAACGGGAGAGGCCACAACAGTGAGAGGCCCGCGTACCGCAAAAAAAAAAAAAACAAAAAAATAAAAACAGTGCAGAGTGACACAATGCTCTTTTTCTAAATAGTATCACTGGTCTCTCTAAGATCCCAGTGATTCTGGAGTGTCTAAGAGAAGGTGAGGCCAGGCCAGGGAGAATGCTGGGCATTGGACACGGTGTTCCTTTATCCATCCCACAAGAGGGCTCTCATGAAGTCACTGGTGCTTAGAAGTGGGGAAATACTAGCAATATCCATTGCCCCCCCAAAACTCAGCCTCCTTTGATATCCTTGGAATTTGCTTGACTTGCTGACACAAATGTCCAGCTCGTTCCCTTTCTTTCCAGTCTTACTTCTGACTTATTTCCCTTAAGTTTTTCCAGCATGCGGTTATTTTTCTTTACGAGCCAGAATTAGGCACATATACTATAATATAGTGCTGGTTACTACACCTGCCTTTTCTGCCTTACCTGATGACTGAGCTTACAGCAGCTTATGAGAGTGAATCAGGTTTTATGAGATCTATAAATATCTCCGATAGGATTTTTATTTCATTTCCCCGCTTCACATAAGACATAATGGAAGCAATCACATACACAAGGAATATTCTTTCTGTGATAAAGTGGGTGTTTTTGAATTGGCCTCTGAAAAGCAATAATTTGATGTGGTTGTTCCATGTTGGGAGTTTTATGGGGGAGGGGGAAGAATCATGCCTATGCTGCTATAAAACTCGAATATTATTTCCTCATGTTGAAGGTTTAGCCCCGCACCTATGGGGAGATTTATGTCGGAGATGCCAGCCCTGTGTGCAGACTGCATTTCCTCCTTCTGAGGAGTGTGTATTTGTGTTTTCTTAGACACATAGAATCCAGGGAAGGAAAGTCCCATTGGCTGGCAGGAGGGAGGGCTCCCAGAAAGAAGGTTTCCAGTTCTTTGTCTCATCTGTTTCCAGCTGCCCCAAGGGAGGATGTTCTCATCCTTCTCTGCACTTCATGGATTTCCTAGGAAGATTTCACACCACTTAATATATCTCAATGAGATTTTTTTCCCTTGGAATTTCACTTTTAAAAAAAAAGTCTTAAACTTATCCAATTCTTTAAAATGTACTATTCCCCAGTACCAAGTATGGAAAGGATTTTCCTTACCTTACTCTTTGAGGAGTGTCTAGAAGGAACCTTGAACATGTAACTTTAAAGAATCCATTAAAAAAAAAAAAAGCCGCGAGAGTTCTATGTACCTCGTTTTTCCTGTCTGGAAAATGGAAGTCAGGAGCTCCATTTGCCATCTTACTCAGGACCACTGGGACAAAGTTAATTATGGATTTAACAATTGTATTTGAAAAATTGAATATCTGACTCTGACTACTTAGGATTTTTTAATTTATTTTTTTGTTACAACCTCTCCTTGCATACATCTTCCCCCAGTTCTCAGAAGCTTTGTGTTTAGCTAGATGATAATATAATTTGGCCTCTGAAAGAATAACCCATGTGAACTTAGTACACCTGATCCAAGGGCATGCGGGATTTTTCCTTAATGTCATTTCATTTTTTCTATTTAACTTCATCTCAGTGTGTAATATAATCTTATCATTTTGGCTCTGCTACCTACAAACACTATTCTGTGCTTATCATCAAATGATGTGTCTTCTCTGGTCCTCAGTTTCCTCATGTGTATACAGTAGCGTAGAGTTAGGAATAGTCAGCGATCAGAGATACAAACAGGAAGCTCCTGGGCTAAACTGGCTTCAAGAGCTGTTTTATTTGGCCAGCATACATATTTCAATTTCTTTTTAATCGGAATGCTTTTAGACAGATCATGCATTCTTCAATTAACCTTGTCTCCACTATTTCTACCTCGCTTTGTTTCTGATCTCTGGCCAGGTGAGCATGCATTTGGGTTTGTGACCCCCAGAATGGCAGCTCTCTAAGTCCCATTCCTCTCCAAAATGCTGTGATTTGGGGACAACCTTTATTTCTTTATCAGTCTCAAGCTGGCTTGATTACTACTCTTACCTGGAATCCATTTTCATTTCTTTTTAGATTTCTCTACCTTGTTGAATGTCTTTGTTTGGGATTCTGTTTTATAGAGCAGATTCCAAATTGCTTCTCAATTTCTCCTAGTCATCCAGGTTCTGTTGTCGATCATCGAAATCTGGATTGGAAAAGACCATCTGGTTTACCCCTCTCCCCGCCTGGGCTGAGCAGTGTCTGCAGAGCATGTTTATTACTTATTGGTATTTGCAACATTTTCCAATTTGGAAACTGACTCTAAGTTTCCTGAGCTTGCAGCCTCTTCTTGGTGGAAATGGGACAATACCAAACAAAAAGTTCTTTTGGTCTAACAGCCCTCATTAACAAATGACTGCCATTGTCACTGTTTCTTTTGTCACTCCTGAGACCCAACTGGTCAGTGGTGGGAAAAACTCCTTTTTGTGGTAGAAAAACATGTAACCATTTCTGAGGTTTCTGAGTCTTGACATAGAAGCATGTTGTACAGAACCCCATTAACTGCTTTAACTGCTTATTTTGTGTGGAAGTAGATTTTATATGACTTGTTTCACTGAGGAAGCGATGCTTTTTGTGTGAAGAACTCCAGGGCATTATAATAAAGTACTTTCCTGAGAATCAAGTAATTTGCATTTTTTCCTACGCTTGGCACTCAAATACTGCCAGCAAGGCACTTGGCCTTCATTTTCTAATGCTTTCAGGATGCTGATCTACATTAGGGGTGTTTAAAAAATTTTATTCTTTTGTATTGGCTCCCTGATATTACTAAGGATATCATTCAGATTGACCAGCTGGTGATTTTCAGGGTCATTCTTTTCCTGTTAAAAAAAAACCCTGTCATTCCATTAAATTACTTGATGCAGGGTGTTTCTCCTTTTCTCCAATCTCCTATTACGTTTTCTTTCTTTCCTTTTTTTTCTTTTTTAAAAACTCTGAGTGTTAAGTAAAGGTCCAGGTTCATTATCTTGTTAACATATATATTAATTATTTTTTTTAACTAATAGCTGTTTATCTTATTGGGTGAATTGGCAGCTATTAAAATATTTCTGAAAAAATGTCTCTAGAAAGGAAGAAAGAAAGAAAAGAAAGATAGAAAATAAGGAAAAGAAAAGAAAAAGGAAAGAAAGACATTATGTGGACTTCAAATGTCCTTGCACAGTTTTTCTGTGAAAGAGAAGCAGAATGCAAACCATTTGTCTTCCTATCCAGGATGTGCCTGCCTACATTTTCCTCCTGTTTTTGCATTCATGATCTCTTTTTTTATGCTCCCTATTCATAGAGACTAGGATTTTACAGATATTAGAATTTGAGGACCATTAGACATCTCACTGCAATCTGTTTTCTTCTCCTCAATTTGCGGGTAACCTGCCTGAGCTTTAGAGAACATTATTTAAGTCCAAGCGAATATTGGACCATCAAGAACTGTGAGCCCCCTTTCAATATTTTATTTATTTATTTTTCAAATTTTTATTGAAGTATAGTTGATTTACAATGTTGTGTTACTTTAAGGTGTACAGCAGAGTGATTGTTATACATACACACACACACTTTGTCAGATTCTTTTCCATTATAGGCTATTATAAGATACTGAGTATAGTTTCCTGTGCTATACAGTAGGTCCTTGTTGGTTATCTATTTTACATATAGTAGTTTGTATATGTTAATCCCAAACTCACAATTTATCCCTTTTCGGTATTTCAAATGCATTCTCTTGTTAACACAATGCATGGTGTGGCATGGCTCAAGGCAATGCTTCTCAAAGGGTGGGCTGCACTCCGTGGGCTTCGTCAGTACAGCGTTAAATAACAACAGAATCACCTTGGGAGGCCTTATTATTCCCTTTTTAGTTTTCTTTCAATCCTTCTGACCAACCCAAGGAGAAAGACTCAGCTTTGTGGTAGTATGTCTTTAAGGCTTGATAATCTTTTCTTCTCCTCCGCCTTCTTCTCTGTCCTGTCCTCCCTCCTTCCCTTTCTTCCTTCCTTCTTGCCTCTTTTTCTTTCCTCCCTCCCTCCCTTCCTTCCCTCCTCCCTCCCTCCCTTCCTTCCTTCCTTCCTACCTACCTTTCTTTCTTCCTCTTTCTTTCTTTCTTTCTCTTTCTTTCTTCCTCCCTCCCTCCCTCCCTCCCTCCCTTCCTTCCTTCCTTCCTTCCTTCCTTCCTTCCTTCCTTCTGACAACAGATCCCAGACCCAGAGATTTTGACAGGCAAACATCCAGCTAAAAGTTAATAATATCATTTTGGCTTTATTGTTTTTAATTTTATGATTATCTTTTATTGATGAACATTTACAGGAAGAGTATTTTAAAATATATTCAGCCTTAATACATAATGCCTTAGTGAGGCAATTAAAAATGTAAATAATAGGGAAATGATTACACAGATGGAATGCTGATTTGGTAAAAATGTATGAAGGTGGAATGAAATGAAGTTTGAGGAATGCTGGTGTGGTAGAAAATCAAGGGACTTGGAGTCAGAAAACTGGAATTAGGCCTGACTTTGTAAGTATAAACCAGGGCAAATTGCTAAGCTGCATTTTCCCATCTGCAGTATGGGGTTTATAATAATAGGATTCTTATAATCAAATGATATATGGCTGTGAAAGTGCTTTGTAAACTGTCATATGCTATATAATGTTATTGTTTTCTATTCTGTGGTAGGGGAGGCTTTAGTCTCCAACCTTAAACTAGCACTTCTTGTTGACTTGCTTCTTCCTTATGATTTCTATTTAGTGTTCTCAGCAGGGATATAGTAGCTTCTTACTTGTTCAAATGGGGCTATTACTTTTGCCTTAATTATGGCACTTTGAAAAATCTTCCTACTGGTTTTCTAGAAGTGGGGACATAATTTCTAATTTCTTTGCTTGTGTGTGTTAGCTTTTAAATAAATTTTGAAAAAGTAAACTTAGTATATAATTTAGAGTACGTCAGAACTTCTAGATTAAGATAATACATTTAGGGCTTCCCTGGTGGCGCAGTGGTTGAGAGTCCGCCTGCCGATGCAGGGGACACGGGTTCGTGCCGCGGTCTGGGAGGATCCCACATGCTGTGGAGCGGTTAGGCCGGTGAGCCATGGCTGCTGACCCTGCACGTCCGGAGTCTGTGCTCCGCAACGGGAGAGGCCACAACAGTGAGAGGCCCGCGTACCGCAAAAAAAAAAAAAAAAAAAAAGATAATACATTTAGCTTAATTGATTTTTTAAGATAAATTTTTAAAAGTCAAAATATTTTACCACACTCATGAAACAATTGTGTGCATTTGTGTGTGTATGTGTGTTGGTACCCAAGGATGAAGGAAGTTTGGATTTTGTGTAGAAAGGAGAACCCTGGGGACAGTTTGCTTCTGAAAGTGGAAGTCTGGGTGGCTAAAATGACTCATTAACAATGTCTGTCTCATGTTGTTAGATGATAAGAAGATGGGGACTTCCCTGGATAGGAAGTCCTAGACTTACCAGGACCTTTCAGCTGACTTACAGGGAAACCCAGCTTATGCTACACAAGGATTGGAGTGACAGCGCAGCATGTGTGCTCTCTGGGACATGGACTTTTATCCTGCCCAGGACAACCCTGGTAGGAGGTAACTGTAGATAAAAAGGGAGGTTGATCTCTCTGACATGAAGACCACACTATGTTGGTCAAGCTCCGTAAACTTTTCAACTCAGGATGCTCAGATCTCCATGCTGCTTAAGACAGGTGCCCTATTGACAAGAATTTGGGGGCCCGGAGTGTCAGGTCCAAAGGCCCACTCTTATACTGCCTCATCTGGAGCATTGGTGGAAATGAGGGTGCATCTGGATCACTGTCTATGAGGCCACCAGGGTTTTAGCCCATCCCTGTTTTGGGGGGTTGAGTAGCTCTGTCTATCTACGTTCCTTCAAAGCGAAGGCTTGCAACTTCGATGGCCCTGGGGAGCAGCCCATGTGGTGGCTTGGCACGGGCCTCTCTTGTTCTGCCTGCCTGGGTCAGCTGGCAGCCACGGCCCTCCCCTCACCCTAGGTAGAGTTGGAGGGGGTCCCTGAAGCTCACAGCTGCCTGTTTGCCCTGGCTGCAGGCTTTCAAGGGGAAGTGGAGATGGAGAGGGACAGGAATCTACTTCTGTAGGGGTTTGTCAGGACATACCTTTGGCTCAACCTCCCACATGAGAAATTTGATTCTGGGGTCAGGAATGTGACAAAACACTTAGGTATGCAGCTGGATTTTTGCCATCAATGTGATTTGCAGGGAAGTGTGGCCATAAAATGCTTGAGATCATGAATTGGATGGACTCCCCATCTGGAGAGCCATACCTTTCCCTGCAAAATTAAATATTTATACACTTTTAAAGTTTAGTTTTGATTTTTTTTAAAAGAGGATAGAAACGCACTCAACTATTAAGAAAAAAAACATAAATTGCTTCAGACCTAGTGGTAACATTTTCAAGTTTGCAACAAACAGCTTTATTGGAAAACATTGTTTTGTTCTTTAAAGAAAATCAAACCCATCCTAAGATGTTTCAAGACCCGGCTGATGCTATAGTCCTGGCCAGTGAACACCATGGAAGCAGCAGAGGCTGGGGCTGGCGTTGGCACATTATATTATCAGAGAGCTTTGTCGCCATCTGTTACTCCTTGTCCTCTCGCTTTCAGGTTCCTCCACTGTGGCTTTCCCCGTCAAGTGCTAACTTATTTCATTTTAAAAACACTTTTTATTTTGAAATAATTATAGACTCCTAGTAAGTTGCAAAAACAATACAGAGTCCGTGTTTCCCCCAGTGGTGATATCTTATTCTATAGCTATCAGATGACTTACTTTAATTTGAGGCACTTGCTCTGAGGGAGTCGGGCGGGTGTGGTAGGAGGGAACACCTTGGAAAGCAGGGTGACGTCCTTATGGGGCAAAGGGAGCTGTGGACAGGGGGCAGAGGGGGAATGGAGAAGGAATCCAGGCCATCCCCTCCCCAGCCTCTTTGTACCTGGGACCTCCCAGCTGTCAAAATGAAAAGCCAGTTACCTTCTGTGTAAATGAGAAAAAAGAAGAAATAAAACTGTCTATTTGCTGATATGCATAACATTTCAAATAAAGGATATACATAAGTACTCATTGATAGTTTGAGGAGAAGGAGGAGAGGGTGCTGGGAGATAGAAAAGGGAGATTTTACTTTTTATACCTTTTCTGTTCTGTTTAAATGTTTTTGACCTTCACGTATGGTCATTACTTTTAATTTTTTTAAGACAATCCTGGTGATGGAATGATGGGCCACTTAACATTTTCCTTGTGTTATACATATATATATATATATATATATATATATATATATTTTAGTCTTATGTTCATTTAAAAAATACCAAGCCTCTTGAGAAGATCAATAATTATCAACAATTTGGACTGTTGACGGTTGTCTATAATTATACCATGATTGCTGTTATTTTAGTGAGGCCAATAAATTAACCCCACCTCTCCCCTCCCTAACCTATTTGAGAAAACAGATATGGGAACCAGAGAGAGAGAGGTTAAATATCAGGTCTAAAAATTGATAAAACTGGGTTTAGACCCCGCTGGGCGGTGCCATGTCACTCTGGCTTCCCAGTATTTACTGTAGCCCTCCTGCTGGTGGCTTGTGGGCAGACCCATCCACGGGAAATGTGTGTTCCACAGAACAGCAGGTTGCCAGCCTTGCCTGCCTACCTGGCCCCTCAGTGCTTCCCCCACGGCAGGTGGCAGAACCTTCCAGGAAGAGGTCAGGGCAACAAGAGAGGAGCATGGGCTCCAGTATTTTTTCTTTTCTTAATGTTTTTTCTCCCAATATCACTGATCACTTTCTTTCTTGGGCAGGAGTGAGGGAAGGAAGTAAAAAGTTTGGAAGCTTTACTTCCAGGATGTCCTGGGAGATATTTACTTCTGGAAGAGGGAGCCCTGTGCCTCTGTGGAGTTCCAGAGGAGGGCAGGGAGAAGCCCAGCACAGCAAGGGGAGGGGCTCAGGGTGACAGTTTTACATGGGTCTGACTCAGGGGCCGGGCTCAAGGGTCCATTGTCTTAGGCCCACTGGCCGGAAAGGAAGGAGGAGCAGTGAGGGAAGGGGAGCGACCCAGAGCGTGTTCGGTTCTAGTGTGTCCTGAATTCCCCCGGCCTCACCCTGCAGGTAAAAATGGAAAGAATTTGAAGACTATAGGCAGGTAGCCTTAACAGAAGAGTGGTGGAGGTGGAAAGATGAGAACAGAAGAATCCTGTGTCTCCAAAACACTCTGGTTGTGGAGACTGCTTTGTCCCTTACCTGTCCACCTGTCCACTTACCTCTTCTTGGCCACTTCACATCAGAACAGAACTCACTCCTAGTCCCCGAAGTCAGCTGGCCCTTGCTGATCAGAGTTTGTCATCCACCAATGAGGGGTGAAGGAGTCGGCATAGTCACACTCGTCTGCAATAAACCATTGGGATTCTTGAGAAGGAAGTAGAGAATGCTCAGTTTTGTAGTTGTGCTTCATTTCTCCTCTGTGGTTTTTGTTTGGTTCTCTTTCTTTAGTATTTTCTCAGTGATGTCTTGTCCATGAATAGTTGTTAGTTGTTCTTCTTGTGAAGTCTGGAACCACCTATATTGCCATCTTAGTGATGTCACTCTTCTCGTTCTTTTTCTTTAATTTATTCATTTAATTCCTCTCTTTCTCCTTCTCTTCCTTCCTTGAGGGCTTTTGATGTGCCAAGCATTGTGCTAGGCACTGAGAATGTAGTAGTGACCCAAACCGACATTGTCCCTGCTGGCATGGAGCTTAGAGTTTAGAGGTGGACCCAGAAGATAAATAGATACATATGGATGTATGCATTGTAATTGGCATATAAGTAAAAGAATAGGGTGTCAGGGGAGAACATTTCTTCAGTGACTTTCCCAGTCACATCTGAAATAGTTAAGGAATTTTCCTATTCATCTCATAGCTTTTTTATATACTTCCCAAAATATTCTTCTCAAACCTTTTTCCTGGAAGTGTATAGTTACCACGCAAAAAGGAAATCTAAAATGGAACAGACATTTTGGGTTGAGGATACTTACAACCTTTAGGCACCTGTATTTCATTTATTACTAGTGTCCTCCTGGGTATATAAATTCTTTTCTATGTATGTAGCTGGAGTTTTAACCTTGCTAAACAAAGAGGTTGTCATGCTCTGTATCCTATATGTATTGTTACTGTTTGAGTAAGTATATTTTTGTTTAAAGGTTTTTTTTTAACCTCAACTCTTTTTTCTAACAGATTTATTTTATTTCTTTCATAGGAAAAAAAACGAGGGAAGTAAAGAAAAGGAAAAGCTAATGGGTCTTTTCATGTCACACAGCAAATCATGGCAGGCAAGAGATTTTGACTAAGCATGTCAGTTAAGGCTTTAATGATATGTTACTGTACAGCACTTCCTTATAAAATCTGTATATGAAAAAGCAGTAGGTAATTTATGGTCATCAGTGGTGGCAGTTTTAAAAATATACAGATACGATGAACATTCTGTTCCTTAAGTTCTGCCTCAGGATTGGTGAGTTGCCATTGCGTCCTGTTGAGTGTTGTGAATAATATCGATAAACATATTGGGTCGTATTTGTCTGATTCTGGCTTGGTACATAGCTAAAGGGAAAAAAACCTTTCTGGGAAGAGTGATGCTTCTTTAACAGCAAATGGACTGAATTGATGTTAAGTATGATTTGCAACAGGGGATGCTTAACCTTCTATCTAGAATCAAATGCCGGAATTAGAGACACTGAAGGCAACAGTGACTTTAACAGCAGTAAGACTTTTGCTTGATCTGCATGATTGGGAGAAGGATTGGGGGATAAAGATGTATCTGAAAACTTAACTTTACTTACCTTTAACATCTGCCAGTTTTCAGCCATGCAGTGACAGTTACCGGCATTACCGAGGGATGGTGGCAGGGTACTGGAGAGACCAAGGTACATCTTCAGGTGAAGGGAAGCATGAAATGAACCTTGTTCATCGGGTATCAGTGTGTGACACTGACTTGGTGATAGAGGCAGTTGAATTGGGTCATGTGACCTATGAGAGGGAAGCAGTGACTCCCAGCTGGTCGGGAGTCCTAAGCAAATCAGAAGGGACACAGCGTAGGGCTGGTGGTTTCATTTCCATACAGGTATAACAAAAGCTCTGTATTTTCTTCTGGTGAAAACATTGGAAAATGTTCATTTTGGTACTTGTAGGTGACCCAGGAAAACAAGTTGAAAAGTTAGCAATAAGGGGATGCTGTAAAACTTGTGACTCAACATTTGTATGATGTTTTTGAAACTTTTGCCTTGGGTTAGCCTCCTGGCATGACTTTCTGGAAGTCTACACTAAACAATAACTCTTTGTCATTCAGACCTAGCTTGGTCTACCTGTGCTTCCTTCTACTATGACAGCTCCTTGACCAAGGGCAAGATTTTTATGAGGGTGGGGGAGGTGCTATTATCAATACTGGCTTCATCTGTAGAGCTTAAACGCATTTGCCTCCTGAGAGTTAAGCCTTTAATGAGGCATCCTTTCCCTTGGAGCCAGCCTGCCTTTCTGCCGTCTTTGCTCTCCACCAAGGCAGAGAGCAAAGCCTTCTGTTATGATATTGCAGAGTTAATAATGCTGCTCTATTGATTTTATGAGGCTCTCAGTCACAGGGGAATGTATGGGGGATGGGGCCAGCACTCAACAGTGCGCTTCCTCCAACTCTCTTTCCAGCCCTGGAGCTTTTGTTTTGAATCTGGAAGCTTCCAACCAGGGCTGGATTTCCAAAGGTCAAATGTGCCTGCACATTTTGTCCTTAATGAGTTTTGCCCTGGAGCCCTCTCTGAACTTGCCAGCGTTCAACCTGAGTGGTAGCAGCAGCTTGATGACCAGATCCAATTGACGTTCCACCCTTGCGAGGTGCCAAAAGGAGCCACTTAGGGTTATTGGCCAGGAGAATGTGGTCATAAATGCATGTCTACAGGAATGGGCGAGGTTTCCTCTTTGCTTAGAAAGCCAGAAAAACATCAACAGAAAGGGGCTACAAAGGAAAAAAACACATCCAGGCACTGAACCTTTGGTCCCCTCACCAACAAAACAGTTGATGGTTTTAATGAGGAAATGTCACTTTTTTTAAAAAAGGGAGATAATCATCTTCTTTTTTCCTCTTGTTCTTTCTCTTTTATTCCACATTTTCTTGTCTTTCTCCTCTTCTTGCTTTAAAGATGGCATACACAGGTCAACTGATATCTGAGGAACTGATGTTTCTTTTACTTGAGAATTTCTTAACTAAGTATTGATCTTTTTGCCTTGGCTACCAGGAAACTCAGGGCTGAATTTAATTCTGTGAGTGATCCAGTAGCACTTTTTTTTTTTTTTTTTTGTGGTACGCGGGCCTCTCACTGTTGTGGCCTCTCCCATTGCAGAGCACAGGCTCTGGACATGCAGGCTCAGCGGCCATGGCTCACGGGCCCAGCTGCTCTGCGGCATGTGGGATCCTCCCGGACCGGGGCACAAACTCGTGTCCCCTGCATTGGCAGGCGGACTCTCAACCACTGCGCCACCAGGGAAGCCCCAGTAGCACTTTTTTAAGCTAAGATTTCTTTTTGGTAATATTTATCTTCTTTTGTTCTCATTTTAAGGTTTGTTATATGTATGTCTTAAATTAGTATGAATCTGAAATGGAAAATGCCTTAGATGACTTTGTAAAACATTTGGGTTCAGGAGTATTACTTGGTAGCATTAATATGACCATTGGGCCTCACTAATATCTTTTGAGCTCTTTATCTTTTCCTGAATTATCACTGAGGATCTAGAGAAATAGCCATTGCTGTTTAGTAAGTATACTGGTAAAGCTGAGCCTAGAACAAACCAGCAACGTCCTTGTCAGCCAAAAACTGTTTGCATTTTCTAGGCCCTGGGGATGCATTTTTTGCTGCCCCTTTACAGATAGCCCATGTATCAGACCCCCTAGACTGCTCACCCTTTTCCAAGCACACAGTGGGGCTTTCCTGTTTCTACATCATTGCTCATGTTGTGTGCTCTTTCTAGAATGTTATTGTTCCCTTTCTACATTTGACAAAAGCACACTTATTTTTCAAGGTCTAGCTCAAATGTGACTTCTTCATGTGGCCTTCACTGACCTCTCTAGGAGAGTGAGTTGGTTCCTTTGCTGTGTTGCCATAACACATTGTTTGTCCTAGCTATTGGTCACACATATGCCCTGTTCTCTTTAATTGTATGTGTTTCTATCCCACTGTCCCTACTATACCATGGGCATCTTATAGGTAGATATTGAGCCCTAGGATTCCCTGAAACTCTAGCAAAGTGTCTGATGTAAAGTGGAGGCTCAGTAAATAATTGTTAAATTAATTTAAAAGAAGTACAAATACAGTACTTGCCCCTGAAAGGCCAACAGAGTTCAAATGGGTATAACCTACATATCGTAGCAGAGTTCTTCCTCCCTGGCCATTATCCTGCTAAGACAAAGCTACCAGTCTGATCCAGTCACCCTTGAGAAGAGCACAGAATGATAAGTAATAGTGGCTCCTAATCAAGATTTAAAAAAAATTCATTTAGGAAGAATTTATTGAGCAGCTGTTGATTATACCAAGCACTGTGCTTAGCCCAAGGGAGGTTTAAAACTTGGTGCCCGACCTCCAGGCTCTTGTAGATTTGTTAGCACTTACCGTCTCCTGCTTGACTTTTTGTGGTGACATCTCTGCAGATTTCCCTTTCTTGTGTCAAGATTCTTCTTGAGAGCAGGGATTCCAGCTGCTTGGTGCTGGGCAAGAGTAGCTGAGCAGGAGACGAAGGAATTTGTGATTTCCTCCAGCTGGGTCTCTCCTCTAAGCAATTTCTTAGGACAACTTGGTGGAGGTGTTTACCACAGTTCCCACCAGTCTCTGCTGTCATATTCTTTTCACTAATGTGTACTAGCCTCCTGGCCCCTGTAGGTGTTTTGAGTTTGTGA
Organism: Mesoplodon densirostris; assembly: GCF_025265405.1. Lineage (NCBI taxonomy): Eukaryota > Metazoa > Chordata > Mammalia > Artiodactyla > Ziphiidae > Mesoplodon > Mesoplodon densirostris. The sequence goes on from NC_082668.1 coordinate 29,946,692, forward strand.
ATCCTGACCTAGATTTATCAGGAAGTGCATTGATAACTACTAGAGGAGGGGATGCTTAGAAACAACACCTGCCTACCCCAGCATCTCAAGGACAACTATCTGCCCTTGTTTCATGGGACCTCACCTGGGAGGTTGGGCAGAAATTGCAGTCCAGAATCTGAAATCAAGATACCTGAAGACTCGTATAAGCAGAGGAATCAGAATAGTAAATTCCTTCTTCATCATGCCTTGCTTCCTTTAGGCAAGCAAGATTCGGTCGCGAGAAACCAAGGATCAAAGAGGAAGTGACTTCAGGAAGGCCACAAAGCTAATTACATAGGAGGAGCTGGTAAAAGTCCTCCTGACTTTGGTCTGTGTTCTCTCCATGACACCACATTGCCTTTGATTTTATATACCTATAAAAAGTCCCAAAGTTGAAAGATTTTGATATCCAAGATTGATTAGGTACCCCCTCACAATAAGATGCAAAATTACTTGATTTTTAATAAAGATGGTCTTCCACAACCACACATTTCTGAATCACAATAATAATTCTTTCTTCTTAGTTTACTACCAAATGATTATAGATAAAACCACTTTAAAATTAAGGTTTAGGTTCCATGTAGGGAGCAGGGCTAAGTGTCAGTTTTGCCCTTGTGTTGATTTGCTGCCCAAAGTTTGATGGCTCCCCTTGGTTAGAGGTACGTCACCTGATAAGAGCTACTGGCATCCAGGATTTTTACACAGAAGTGAAATGCTTGCGATTCATCTGTTTTCCATTACTGCTATTTTTCCTCCTCTTCTTGCTGCTTCTATTCCTTCCATGTTCTTTTTCAAGCTGCATTTTCTATTCGAATCTTGAACAAAAGAAATGAGTGATTGATAATACTGGTGTTGAAAATGGGCTAAGATCCAGTATTCTGAAGGGCACTGGGTTGGGGGGAATGTTGAATCTGGTTTAGTGAAATATGCATTTTTATGTTTATTAAAATTAGGAGGGCTTCCCTGGTGGCATAGTGGTTCAGAGTCCACCTGCCGATGCAGGAGACGCGGGTTCGTGCCCCGGTCTGGGAAGATCCCACATGCCGCAGAGCGGCTGGGCCCGTGAGCCATGGCCGCTGGGCCTGTGCGTCCGGAGCCTGTGCTCCACAACGGGAGAGGCCACAGCAGTGAGAGGCCTGCGTACCACACACACACAAAAAAAAACTAGGAATTTTTTTTTTCAAATGTTGAATGGCAAATTCAAATACCCCCTTTAAAAAAGTGTGTCACTTACAGTTTTCATATATTTGGTATTAATCCAATAAACAAGTAAAATTAGGTTCTTAGTAAACCGTAATTATAAATTTTCTCAGTTCAGATCTTAAAAAATGATACTGGTTCCATTTCTTTCTATCTCAGTGATGACACTTGATGTTGACAGATTGGAATGACTAAAATACTATTTACTTTTAACAATCCAACCAAGATTTGGAACAGTCAGAGAAAACTCAGAAATTTCCTAATAAAGGCTGTTGTCAAAACTAAGACCTCTTCTTGTTCTCACCAGGAGAAATTACATAGAAATTACATATGTAGTTGAAAAGTTTGTGAAATGAAATTTGGGATCGGGTATTGTGTTTACAATTTGGGAAGATCCTGAACCTTTGTCAGGAATCCTGTTCCTTCAAGGTTACTGCAGATGGTTTGTTGAATTTTTTAGAATGTTTTGAGATCGTGGTAGAGGGTTCAGAGTTGGACCAGAAAAAAAACCTAAGGGAAAAAGGCAAGAAACTTTTGGTTCTGTTTCTGGTCTATAGTGTGGCTAATAGAAGTATGGAAAACCCAGTTTTCTTTACTAGCTTGGGTTCCCCATCAGTAGGATGGGGATTTTAATTCTTGTTGGTCTCACAGGGGGACTTTGAAATATTGACAACCATTTTCAGAAGCTTTTCACGAAAGAATTCTCTGTAAAAAAAAGGTATATGTCATTTCATATGGATTGGATTGGAAAAGCCCCAGTTTCACCTGGCTGCTATAGTTATGATTTGTTCCTGATTCTGTCAGCCTGTTTTCTAAAGCAAATGGAAGGTTTCTATAGATCTCTGATTCAGTGAATCGTGGGTTCAGAGCTCAGAGTATGCTTTTAAGAACTGCACAGACAAAGCATCCCTGCCTTAGCAAAAGTGATCCTTTCATTCATATAGTTGTTTGCAAATCCTGATAGTGTGGAAGGCATTTTAATTTTATTTTTCCAAGAACTCAATTTATATACACTAATATGTATAAAATAGATAACTAATAAGAACTGCTATATTAAAAATAAAATAAAATTCGGGAAAAAAGAACTCTGTTGAAGATCAAACCAAATATAAGCAAATTTTATGGCAATTGCAGATATAGACACAACATCAAAATATCTCCTAAATTAAGGCTGTGGCTCTGCTGGGGCCCACATTCCAGGATTCTCAGTAGAGAAAACATGTTTTCTTTATAGGGGAGTTTTATTAGCATCAATGTTCCGGTATGTGGTTCAGATTAATTAATGATGTAGTCACACTGGTGTCTTGCCATGAGTTTTATTCCAGTAAGTAGGGCACTAGGAAGTCTCATTGGCATATCCTGTCATGCCAAAATGGAATCCGTAATTTGGACCATTAAAATACATCTCAGTGAGGTCTGTCAACAAGGTAGTTTAAGAATTTTTAATGTGGATACTACCTTACACTGAGAATTCATTCACCATAAACTATTAAGTAGCATGTGCATTGGTTTCAATGAATATATGCCGTTGTAAAATATTTTGTTGGCTGAGATGATTGAGACGATTGAGACCTCAAAGACCCAGACCACCCACAAGCTCTGGTGGAGTTGACCTTCAATTGTGTAAGGAGATTTGTACTAAGAACCACCTTTTCCCCATGAGAGTTTCTATTAATTTTAAATCACAGTGGTGTTTTAAAACTTAATTTTATGTTGTGCATATGTAGCAACCTTCCTTGGAGGTTGAAACAACAAAGCAACTGGATTGGAAATTAGATTTTCCCCCTTATGCTGCTAATGTAGTTCTTGTTCCACTGGGATTTCCCTTTGCATGGGCTGATGATTTCTTTGAAACTGTATGGAAATTGGTTCAAACGGGAACAAAGGGGAGAGGGGATGGCAGTGATGATTCAAATTAGTGTCTCTTCTTCAATGAGAGTCTGGTGCGCCTGAAAGTGCATGTCTTGCGGTACCAGGCGAGCCACCTAAGGTTAAATGAGATGCCAGAGCTACTGGAAACCAAACTTCAGGGCCTCAGCACTTGATTCCTCCCTGTCCAGTTGGGTTGAATTGTTAATTTGAAATCTGCAACATCAAAATGTGGTTCAGAAATGGGCCAAGCACAATTTTTCTTTTCTTTATGTGATGGAAAACCCTTCTCTTTCTTTCTCCCTCATCTTTTTCCAGCCATCATGTGAAAGCTTCCTGTTGCCTATCATAATAAACAAGAAAGGGAATGACTCTGTGACTCTGGGAACAGTAACGGGTTTAGAGAAAGGCATCCGAAAGACATGAAAAAGAATCTACATTTCATTGTCAGCGGCATGTGCACACACACGCATACATGTGTTCATACACACACAGGGACCCTGTACGGCTTATATTCAGTATTTTCACCCTTAGCTCTTACCTAGTTTAAACGCCATACCCTCCTAATTGGATTTTGGCTTACTTCCAGGTTCAGTGTTTGAGGGCTCTGTATCTGTGAAATAATGATACTGAAATAAATAGCACCTCTCAGTAGAGATATCTTTTCATGTAAAATTCTTAAAGGGAATGGAGAGGAACGAAATGCTTTGTGTTTAGGAATTTATGGGAAAGTCACCAGAATGTGCCAAAACAGGAATTTCCAAGGACCTCACCTATGTAAGTGAAGTGTGCAGCTATTTAGGGTGACAAAAAACATGAGTCCTCCCTGCCTGCGAGATTTGAATGCACTGTTTCATCGAAATATCAGTGAATGTGGGGATGCCCATGTTGGGAACCAAATGGATGTGACCCTCAAGTGCTTCAGAGACCAGTGGCCAGAGTTGCCTTTCTCAGGGAGGTCCTTTTGGGTAACAGAAATGGAAATCAATGATGTAAGATGGTTGAGCCTCTATCTTAAATCTGTTCCCTCAGGGCACCAGTTAACAAGAACCTGGTTATAGAGGCCAGAAAAGGGTGGGTTTGTTCATCTGAGCGACACTTGGAGCACATGATGCAATACAGACTCCTGAGAAGAAATGCCCTCTTTGCATCTGTTTGAAATGGGCAGATGTGAGGACCCAAGACTGATCTCTTTGTCTTGAGCAGAGTTTCCATCTTACTGAGTCTGATGAGTATGAGTCAGTGAGTGCTTTCTCGGTGCTAAAATGTGCACGGAGGGGAAACGTTGATGGAGCCCTCTGACCTTATAAGGTAGACATTTTAGGATAGCTTTTCTGGCTGGTGAGACCAGCTAAAGTCCTCCCTGGAATTCAGGATTGACTAATGGCTTCATTGATTCATTTACCCATTAAAATAGTATCTTTAGGTGCCTTTTCCAGGCCCTGTGCTTGGTGTGGAGATTCATTGGCACATAAGCCCAGGTCCCTACTCTGCTGGCACATCCCTAATAGTAGGGAAAGATGGACAATAAACATGAAAACAAATAATTTAGATCTTTTCAGGGCTTGGTAAGTAACTAAAAAACAAATAAAACAAGGTAGTCTGAGGGAGAATGAATAGGGTGTTTGGGTTAGTTTATCTAGGCAGATCAAAGGACTCTCTGAATAGGTGGCAATTAAACCAAAACATAACAGATTAAAAGAAAGCAGGTATGCCATGACCTGGGGAGTCTGGATTCTGGGGTGCAGGAATAGCAGGCACTGTGGCTCTGAGCTTGGTGTGTTTGTGTGAATGGAAGCGGGGGGTAAGAGGTGAAGAAAACAAGACTGGTTCATGTAGGATCTGATTTGCCATGGCGAGGACGTAAGTGTGATGGCAGGCCACTGAAGTACTATCAGCAAGCATTTGAGCTGGAAGGGGTCTTTGAGAGGGTGGTTCACTCACTTTGCGAGAAGGAAATGAACTCCCTGCTCAGGGTTAGTAGTTCAGTGGGAAGGGAAGAGGCAGTGTTGGAAAGGGAGGTGTTGAATCTGATTCCCAGGCCAGGTTCTTTTTACCAATACAAATGAGAGTTGAACAGCACCTTGTCCACTTGTGTTTATGGCTTCTCTTCCTGGTGGTTTCTGGAGGCCAGAGGAGAAAAGATGAAGTGGCAGGAGGAAGAGGAACACTCTCTGAGATGAGGAAATGGCTTTTACTTCCTACACAGGGCTGCTCTATGGCCTTGTAGGAATCTAAATGTGCCTCTCATTTGGGAATGCTGGGTGTATCCCAGACAGTAAACATTTAAACTTTTTTTTTCTTTAATGAAAAACATTGAAGAGACAAGTTAATATCACCTGTAATTAAATATTAAAATACTGCTGAAGCCTACGAAGACTGTTGTTGGTTATATATGCATACATATTGTTTCTGGTGTTCTTTTGGTGGAGGAGGAAGAATTTTGGGCTTGTATCATACTCTTCGACCCCTGCCTGACCAGAATTGTGATCAAATGTGTTGACATTTTGACTGAATTGTTTGTTTGAGAGTTGCTTCATTCACTCACTCATTCATTCGACAAGACAAATGCTTGAATCAGGCCATGAGTCAAAAACAAGTCCGGGCGTCTTTGAGGAGCCCATATTCTAGTGAAGATTATATTTAGATGCTGGCGAGGCTCTTATCCTTGGTGAACCAGAGAATTCGTTGCATAGTATCTGTAAACTTGGGTTAGTGAGTGTCTTAAGCTTCATGAGCGAGGCCATGAGGTCCCTGTGAAGAGGCCAAAGACCACCTTCTTCTGGGTTTTGCAGCCTCCTTCCTTTCACCAGCCAGTTGGGCAGCAAAACCATTGGTCTGTTCCTTCGAACCTGTTCTGAATGAGCCATTCCCATATTTCTTTACCCTTCCACCACTATTTCATGGCCTCCTGGAACTCCAGACTGGTAGGTTCCTGAGAACCCCCATCCATTCACCTGGTAGGTGAGAAAACAGCCCAGTGAGGTAGATCATGCAGCCGGAGTCCCCTGCTCACTTAACCTTTTCCATTCAACAGCTTTGCTTTACCTTGATAATTATTTGGTGTTTTTTATCTTCCCTTTCCGTGCCCTTGCTATATTTATTTTCTTCTTAGATGTGTAATGAAAAGAACACATTATATATTGGCTATAGCATCCATAGTGTGTGTTTCAGGCCCTGTTATAAGCGCTTGACACTTGAGAGTGATTGAACTCTCACACACTTCTGTGTTGTAGGTTCTTCTGTTATCTCACTTTACAGATGAGGAAACTGAGGCAGAGGGGTCAAGTAACTTGCCCAGCAGTGATGTGAGCTAGTAAGTAGTGCAACCTGATTTTGGACCCAGGCAGTCTGTCTCCAGGGCCAACTCTTAACCCCCTTGCTTCTGCCTTTCAGGGTACACAGGGCCTGTTTCCTTAACTGGGGTGAGCTGCACAGTGGCACACCCACACAGGCACCTTAAATATTTGGGGAAGTTGATTCCAAGGACCCTGAATTAAGTAAATGTACAACCATCTATGTCAGGAAAAGCAGCTTAGGGCTTGGTTACATTATGTCTTTGGCTGTCACTTTTCGAAGTCTGAGGAGCAAAACAAACATTCCTCTTAGTGCCCCTACGTTGTCTTCAGCATTCCACAGTGGAAGTTCTTAAACTCTCTTGGTTTTGAAAATATCCTCTGTGATCACCAGCCACTAAATTGCATCTGCCACTGAGGGCCCCGATGGGACTTGAACCTGTTGTTCTTGGGAAATTCAGGCTTTGAGTGGGTTTGTGTGTGTGTGTGTGTGTGTGTGTGTACATTGTACACCTGGGCAGCTGTGCTTCGGGGTGAAAAACAATCATGTATGTATATGTATTTTTTATGGGCAGTAGAGGAAGGATATATTTAATTTACCCAACTGAGAAGGATATAACAATGGTCCAGAAGGGAGTCAATGAAATGAGCTTGCTTTAAAAAAAAAAAAAAAAAAAAAAAATCCCAGTAGCCTGAGTCAGCCTGTGCAAGTGATTTGGGAGAGGAAGGGGAGATGATGTCATGGGTTCGGCATGTTCCGAGCTTGGCCACTCAGTGCAGAGGGGCCCGGGGAGTTTGGGGAGGGTGTGTGCGTGTGTGTGCAAAGTTCACAGGAGCGGGTAGGGGGGTGAGTAAGAGCGGGTTGTAAAACAGGATTAATAACCCCTTGTCAGACCTTTCCCCGTTACTGTGTTTTTCAGTAATTTTGGTTTGAATGAAGGCTCTCTAGCCAATTAATGTTTATTTGTTTCCTTTGGCAAGACCCATTGGGGGAAGGGATGAGATTGGTGAATATAAAATTTTTGCTTTGTTTCTGCATTTTGGAAGAAGAGGCAAGTAACGTGAGTGTGGGTTTCCAATGAAGGCTCCCCTGCCCACCCGCCCCCTCCCAGCCCCAATCCACCCCTTTAAGAGGCAGGAGGCAAGACATGGCCAGCTGGTGCCTTGAACTGACACAGGTGCAGAGGCAGTGGGGGGGTGGCGAGCCAAGAATAATTACAGGTTTCTGAACCATCAGGCCCCTCCTGACACAAGCGCTCATCGCAAAGACTGCTCTTTATGGAGAATTAATGGTGAAGCTGAGCAACTGTCAGGATCATTGTTCTTGCGAGGCATCGCTCCGCAGGGGGGAGGCCTTCTCCCGAGTCCTTGGGCTCTCATGAGTTGCTGGAGCAGGGTGCCCTTCTTCTCAAGCAAGGACTGGTTGGCCCTCTCCTGCACAGTGATGGGCTTTTCCTTTGGGGGTGTCTCTTGTGCATTTGTTTTTTCTTTTTTAAACCACACTCTCAGCCCAGATCTGGGTCTTTGCTCTAGTGTAGGATGATTTTTCATTGACTATTAAGGCATGAATTTTATTTTGTCTATGAAAGTATAATAACTGAAGCAGAGACATCTAATGAAACTTATTTTCAAGCTCTAAAGTAACAAATGGGATTTCCTCCAGTGTGTGTCAAGCTAAATGGAGACTTGGCTGGGAAGTACGTTGATGGTGGACCCCAACATGTTCTGTGATCTAGCTGTGATGAGCCGTGGTGTCTCTCCACCACTCAGAAGTCGAATTTAGTTATAGTTCAGTGGCCAAGTGAGAGTGAGTGACCCTCCTTAAGGGCTGACGGAGGGCAGGTGCAGTAATTGTAGGCAGAGGCCAGAGGGATAGACTTCTCATTGGCGTGTTCTGAAAAGTAACGTATGGAAAAACAACCCTGAACCAAGATAGGGCGGCCTCTCGTGCATGGGCCACCTTATCCCTAGTGGACACTGAATTTTAAGGGTCACAGACACTGTGAAGGAGGAAGGAGCTCTTCCAGGTTGTTTGAGGCCTGGGGGACAAGGAGCACAAGACCTGGGCCTCAACTCTGCACAATTCGCCTTAACTCTTAATTCGGATTTGAGTTGTTTGGTGTTTGTTGGTTTGTTTGTTTTTAATGCGCTGCAACTAAGGAATCCTTGGGAAATGAAAGAGGTATTTGAGGCTGTCTATTTCAAAGACAACGCGCTCTCCCCAGGCCTTTAATTTTGTCTCCTTTCTCCCCAGCCTCCCCAAAGGAAAAATATACAACAAATATTTTCTTTGTATGTTGAAAATAGTTGGGGGAGGAGAAACACTGAAGGGGTTTTGGTAGAGATTTCCCAACTTTCATGTTTGTTTAGAATTCAGTTAATTTTCATAGCACTGTCTCTCAGAATTTACAGATTACTAGAGGGAAATACTTAATTTGGTTTCAGCTCCAGCAACCAGTTGATGTGAGAGACAGTGGGAAGGAATGGCATCTTACACTGGTTACAGTGCTGTGGTGGTTTTGCGGAGTTCAGCAGTTCTGACAGTGGTGGGTAATACTGTTGTACCTCTGGGGTGTGCTATTGATGTGGGTTCTTTTTTTTTTTAACCTAATAGCTAAAAAACACAGTAAGAGATTTTCACTTATGTCATATACTTGCTCACCCACAATTTCTAGACAGAATTTATTCTCTCCTAACCTTCCACCCAAATATTTTCTGGCAGTGAAAGTCAAGAAAAAGTGAATGTTTGTTTAAAATCTATCTCTAGTTCTTACAAGTTTGATTCTTGTCACTGGTTCATACCTCCTCTCTGCCACGAGTTAGGTTCACGGTTACATTCTCCTCCTCAGAACTGCTTTGAAATGTCAAAACCCAGGAAGATGGGCAAAAAGTTGAGGTGCCTGTTATGTGAGGTTCTCCCATAGGCTTACTGAGTTTATCAATTATGATGCTTCCTTTCCCTCCCCCAATCCCTCATAAAAATGGTACCAGAACTCTGGCCATGTTTTCAACTTCCTTTCCCATCTTTCAACTCTGACCTAATTTAAAAAGACTAGAAATGTGTCAGAACCGTTACATCATACCATCCTTTGAAGGGGGAAAAAAAAGAAATCACAAAGTTCCCATAAATACCAATCTTTGCAATCCTATAGAGTTTTCAAGTTGGCTTGGAGTTAGACGAATAAAGATTTTGCCAAAAAGTGTGAAGTGTGAACTTAGTTAATAATATGTTAGAAAGAATGAGTATCTTAGAAGATTGCTTTACAAAAGAAGCACAAATTACCCTACTGTCAGTAGCTTGTTTTGGGTCACTTTGAATTTCCATTCTGGGTTGTGTGTGAATTTCAGAGCACAGAAAAGTAATTAAGCTTTGGGACACTCTCAGGAGAAAGGTAAGAGGTTGTCTCCCTGTTTCTATACTTCAGACTCTTTGGGGACTGTGGCACCATGGTTAATAGCACGTGACAAAACCACACATAATAAATGTCAGGAGGGAGCTCCCATGGGCAGCCAAGTGCAGTTCACCTGCGTGTGCAGTTCTGGGTGAGCATTATTTCTGGGAACCAAAATTCACCCCTTCCTTGCTGGAAGCGTCGGCAGTATCATTATCATCAACATCAGTAGGTCAAGGTCTGATCTCAGAAGAAGCATGATTCTGCAAGTTCCCATGAAGGAGTTTGCTGGTATCTCCCCATATTTTTGCCTCTATGTTCTTTCCCCAGTTTGTTTGATCTTGTTCTTTTAACTCTTGGATCTTTGAAGTGAATGAAATAGGTGGAATACTTGGAATGAAGGACCTCTGGCTAAAAGGAACGCAAATGACTGATAATTGGTTATGAACATAGGTAGTAGTGTAGGTGGCACTTTGTTTCAATGACTGTATTATTCCAGAAAGAAATCATTAGCAAAATGCCATTTCTTTTATTTCTTCTATTTCTTCTTTGACTCACTAACTCAAGTATATGTGGATCCAAAGACTACAAATAACACTCCTAATGACACAGTTATTGAGTGGTGGCAAGAATATCGGACCAATGGCTTTGTCTTATGTTCTCATTAAAAGACAGAAAAAAAAACTAGAACTTTTTATGTTTTAAAAACATTTGGCTTTAAAGGGATGACATTGAGGAGCCTGGACTAGAGTCTGCCCCAACCAAACATGGGTATAGTTTCAGTGGTGGTGATGGATGGGGGTTGTGAGGTAAGCTTATGTTTCAGAAAGTTCTTACAATGCTACACCACTTCAAATACTTAGACCTATCTCCCATCTGAGATAGCAAAGGTAGAATTTAGCTCTGAAAGATTATTTTTATTGTTTGAGACCTATGTGATTTAAACAATATGGTCATTGCTTTTAAGGAGATCATAATCTTAATAAACCAGACATGCTACCAATTTATGGACCCTTAGATTCATTTTGGAGACACCGTTTAATTGTCCAGGATTGAGGAGGGTTGTCTTTCAACACTTGACAGTCAGCATATTTTCTTAACTCTGTGTTTCCTAAACCAGGCTTCCTGAAAGAGATAGACTTTATGCTGCACTTTGGATGAAAGAATGATTAGTGGGAGAGAAAATAAAAGATTTTGTCAAGCATATGGGCATGAGGGGAAGTTAAGGAGAGGAGAAACAGGTGAGGGAAACCCTTTAGGGGGAGGGTTTTAGGGGAAATGGCAAAAGCGCCTGGAGATATTTGCAATCTTGACTGGCAAGTTTCATGTAAATTATGATGAGATAAGGACGGGTTGAACAAGAGCCATTTGGTAACCTTGGCATCATCATGCCCACATATGACCAAGTTTCTTACATATTTCTTGATCCTGTGAAAGTAACTACCTCTTGCCAACAGCAGGGAGATTTTGGTGAACTTAATTAGTCCTGCAAGACTTGGATTATCCTGTTTTCTGTCAAATTCTGCCTATGGATCCTATCATAGAAGTAGCAGGTATGGCAGTTAACAGGTTTGAATTTTTTTCTTTTTTTAAAACTAGGTCTTGGATTATCATTTTAATAAGCATGTTTCAACAAGAAGGCTGTGAAGAGAATGGAGAGTATTTTAAAATATTTCAGGGTGATCATTTCAAAACCAAATTCAGGTGATGTTTGTTAGGAGACTAGAAGAAGCCATGCATTTCGAAATTGAGATATCGGACAGCCTTCACAAAACTCATCTGTGACTCATAAATAATAAGAAAGTCACTTTGCACTTGGGTGTGTTTCCTCCCCATTGCTGACGGTAGTGGATTTTTGAGAAGGTGGAGGCTGATCCAGTGGCTCAGGCCCTAATTTGTATTGTTAGGTCAGGCTGAGGAAAGCCTCATTTCTCCAAGGTGAGGTACCAGACAGCCATGATTTATGTCATTAAATTGACATCTGCTGACTCCAATTTGGAGTTTGCTGGCTAGTGTCATTGGGACAGAGTAACTCTCTGGTTCTGGTGGACAAACAAACATTTGAACTCTGTATCGAAATTTGTAATCTGGAGACACTCCTAGTGTGCCGATGGGCATTTCTTTTCTCTCTCTCTCTCTCTCTCTCTCTTTTGAAAGTATTTAGACTTATAGTAAGTCGCAAAAATTGTACATAGAGTTCCTGTATACACTCTTTGCAGCTTCCCTTAATGTTACATAATCATAATACAAGTATCAGAACAAGAGATTAACCTTGATAAAATACCATTAACTAATTTATACACTTTATTTGAATTACATTATTTTTCCCACCGGGGTCCTTTTTCTCATCCAGGATCCAGGCAGGGATCCATTGCATTTAGTTGTCTTATCTCCTTAGTTTCCTGCAATCTGTGACAGTTTCTCCTTTGTTCCTCATGACCTTCATACTTCTAAAGAATACCGGCCAGTTATTTTGTAGGATGGCCCTCAATTTGTATTGGTCTCATGTTTTCTCATGATTAGATTGAAGTTAGGTACTTTTGGCAAGAATGGCACAGAATAATGTTGTGCCCTTTTCAGCCTATCATGTCCGGGGAGCATGATATCAATATGCTGTAAAATTTCATCATATGGTGAAGGTGGTGCATGCCAGGTTTCTCTACTGTAAAATTATTATTTTTGTCTTTGTAATTAATTAATGTCTTGTTGGGGGGTGCTTTGAGACTAGGCAAATATCTTGTTTCTCATTATACCTTCATCTATTAATTTTAACATCCATTGGTGATTCTTGCCTGTACTCATTACTACTTTGTTGTTTGACTAATGGCAATTTTCTATTTCAATACTTCTATTTTCAATACTTCTATGTTTATTAATTGTAACTTTACTATAAGTAGGAGCTGATCTATCTCCTCCATTTATTTATTTATTCAACCACTTATTTATATCATTATGGATTCATGGATATTAATTATATTCCATGGGTTAGAATCTGTTACCATTATTTGTTTTTGTTGCTCACATTGCCTAGATTTGGACTTTGAGAACGCCTTCAAGTTGGCTCATGAGTCTTTTTGACATGCCTCCATCACTTTATGAGCACTTCCTTACCTTCTGGTACGACAGTATATTCTAATCTCATCTTTATTTTCTTTGCCTCAGCCTTTGAATCAACTGTTCCTCCAAGGCACTCTGGTCCCCTTTATTGGACAGTGATATTTAGAAGCCAAGATCTTCATGCCAGGTGTGCTCACTGCCACTTGGGTATCTTTGCTAGCTCATTGACAGAGCTAGGAAATACATGTATATATACGCATACATGCATATACACATTTATTTCTATACATACCTCTGTGTATATATGTATTAAAATCTCTGAGTAAATACTGATACCTTAAATTCCAATTAAACATCATAGGCGTTTCTTAAGGGAGTTCTTATAATTATTTTTCAAAAACATTGGCGATAAACTGTCTCTCTCTCTTTTTTTTTTTTTTTTTTTTTGATGGTACGTGGGCCTCTTACTGCCGTGGCCTCTCCCGCTGCAGAGCACAGGCTCCGGACGCGCAGGCTCAGCGGCCATGGCTCACAGGCCCAGCCGCTTTGCGGCGTGTGGGATCCTCCCAGACTGGGGCACGAACCCGTGTCCCCTGCGTCGGCAGGTGGACTCTCAACCACTGCGCCACCAGGGAAGCCCTAAACTGTCTCTTTTGCTTGGAAATAATCTAACATTGAAATCCTCCTCATCATTAACATTTTAATCTCCAACACTCCTGATGAGTTTCTGGTTGACAAAGTCTTCTTTTCTATCTAAGCTTCATCGCCAGCAAATATTACAAGAAGTGGATTTCTCAGGACAAAAATATTCTATAATGATTTCAGAGGGCTACTCAGCACATTATGATGGGTACTCATGCTTCTCTAACTCTCAGATGGAATAAGAATGCCTTGTATTAGGATTGCAAGTGATAGCCTCTCTTAAGTGGTCCAGATTTTCCCACATTTTAGTGATGGGAAGTATCTCCATCCTTAGATAATTAGTGTGATCCATGTGTTCTGGGATTCAAACTAGGGCATCCTGGGTAGGTTATTTTTTATCCTCCCTGAAGAGTGTGTAAATGCATTTAGAATCTCTCAGTTCCTTAGAACTCTGAGTATGAAGAGATCTGAGCTTCCTAATAATCACAACAATTTCTTAGTGACTTTTGATTCTTCGAGCTAAAAATATGTAAGATGACATGACATCCAAAAGCTCTATCCATAGACACTAGTGACTGTGGGTGTGAAATCATCCTTGTGTGTGAGGCCGGGAACTGCCTCAAGGACCTCTTATAACCCATGATTCAGCTGATTTCTATCTGAAACATATCTGTGTCTCTATGGTCTTGTTCTGCTCTGGGCAAAGCTAAAGGAGCATTACAATTATGTTCTAGAAGACATGTATTAGTGGTCATTTCTAGGATTGCTAGCCTCAGCCTAGTCCAGGTTAGGGTCAGCAGGTGGCTTTTGTAGAGTGGAGTAGAATAGAATGATCAAAATAATAGTACAAAGTTGATTTTATCTTTGTTTGATAGACATTATGTACTTGATGGGTACCAGACACTGTACTTGGCAGATGATGGTTTAAAAAGGAAAGGGGAGGTTTCAGGGGTAATATCTTATAATTCAGAAGTGAATTGACTGGGGCTAACACTGAGGGTTTCAATATTGGAAAGAAGTAAATGATAATTTTTAGCAATGAGATGGAAAAATGAAAGGGAAAATCTCTGAAACATAGAATTCAGAAAAGGGGCAAATAAGGATAAGACAAATTCCTAGACCTGAGAAGGTGGTAGTACTTGTTTCGGATATAAAGTGGTGGGAAGCTACTCAGCAAGAGCTATTATTTAATCAATAAGCAAAATAGAATCAAACTTACTTTTCCAATAAGCTTTACTTGATTAATACCTCCATAATATAGAGTACAGAATTCATTGTCCACTCATCCCCTAAGAACTTATCAACATACTTTATTGTTATGTTATTTGGTACCACTTTGCTTATAAATTCATGCAATGTTTAGCTTGTAATTGTTTATTCTGCACCTACATCACATGGATCTATCACTGTCTTCTCCTTCTAACATACAGAAAGCCTTGCACCTTGCTGTGAACACAGTAGTTGAGTGAACACTTGTGACATGAGGGTTGAATGAAGATTGGAACCATTCATTAGTTTATCCTATTAAAAATCAATAGTGAGGGCTTCCCTGGTGGCGCAGTGGTTGGAAGTCCGCCTGCCGATGCAGGGGACACGGGTTCGTGCCCCGGTCTGGGAAGATCCCACATGCCACGGAGCGGCTGGGCCCGTGAGCCATGGCTGCTGAGCCTGCGCGTCCGGAGCCTGTGCTCCACAACGGGAGAGGCCACAACAGTGAGAGGCCCGCATACCGCAAAAACAAACAAACAAACAAAAAAAAAACAAAACAAACAAACAAAAAAAAATCAATAGTGAGACCCAAAGGTGATTCATTGTTAAAAATCTGCTTTTCTTACTCAGTAATGCAGAGTTTTACCAGAAGGCTGATTAAAAACCACTCTTTTGAAATGTCACCAAAATAAAATCCTTGACAGATACAACACAACTAGGTATATCATTAAAATAGATTCTTAACGGAATAAAAACCTAGAATCAGAACATTGGTTGAAAACATAGAAGCTCTACAGAGGCAGTAAATTAGGAGCTAGTCACATTTTAAATTTGCCATCAGTGTTTCTTTGTTGAAGCCCCAGAAGTTAGAGCAAATTGAACTGATAGTATAAGTTAGCACCATGGTTTTCTACCAGATTCTGGGAGAGTAGGATTAAGTGAGGAGAGCTTTTAGATTATAAACTTAAAATCCGCTTTGGCCATAAAAGCGCTTCCCCTATCTTACAAAGACTTACATGCACCATGGATGAAGATTTGTTGAAACTCTGAAGGTTTCTGTTTCTTTAGTTTCTTTTTCCTCACTTCTTTACCGGGTGAAAACTTTATATTGAAATAGATTGTGTCTTATCGTTAACAATTCAAATAGCTATGATTAAACTTATTTTTATCGTGGAGTCAGAGATGTCAAACTATTGTAATGGGACTCGGGCTCCTTGCCACACAGTATGTAGCAATTGTATTTTGAATAACTTGCTGTAAACAATGGGGGTTTTGTCATGTGCATCAAAGGTTTTATACAAGGCGTTCTTTAGAACAGTGTCCATTCCTGCTGGTTAGGGAATCCATTCCCAAGGCAGGACTTGCTGTTGGTTCAGCTCATGACTTAGTTTGGGTGGGCATGGTTTATTCTTCAGGGCAAGTTGGAAAATTGGCCTATTTTTGTGACTTACTAAAGTCTATTTGAAAAATTAAGTTGGACTGTGGGGAGTCTTATCTCGATATGAAAACCTTGTCTGATTCTATTTGCTTCTTGCTTGAGCGGGAACTCCTAGGGAGGCTTAGAGCATCCCACCTGCTGAATTGGATTGTGGAGCATGAGACTATTTTAACATTAAATGTTCTCAGGGAACTTGATGGTGTGAGATAGCCCTTCTGGGCTTCTAGTTCCCCATTAACTATAGTAATTGAACTCATATCATGTGACCCTTGTGAACCCTTCAGAAGTGTCCAGGGAGAAAATAACAAGGTCAGACCTTTCAACAAGACAATTTCAGATACGAGCCATGAAACATTCTCTGTTCCTTCCTGTATCTTCTTCCTCAGCCTGTCAACATGTGGTCTCGTGGTGTTCTTTGCTTCTGATGGCTGTTTCTCTCCCTCCCTCCTTCCCCTCTGCAGACATGCCTTGAATTGGAACGCTACCTGCAGACGGAGCCTAGGAGGATCTCGGAGACCTTTGGTGAGGACTTGGACTGTTTCCTCCGTGCTTCTCCTCCCCCGTGCATTGAGGAAAGTTTCCGGCGCTTAGACCCCCTGCTGCTCCCTGTGGAAGCGACCATCTGTGAGAAGAGCTCGGCAGTGGACATTTTGCTCTCTCGGGACAAGTTGCTCTCTGAGACCTGCCTCAGCCTCCAGCCAACCAGCTCTTCTCTAGACAGCTACACAGCCGTCAACCAGGCCCAGCTCAACGCAGTGACCTCATTAACGCCCCCCTCGTCCCCTGAGCTCAGCCGCCATCTTGTCAAAACCTCACAGACTCTCTCAGCCGTGGATGGCACAGTGACGTTGAAACTGGTGGCCAAGAAGGCTGCACTCAGCTCAGTAAAGGTGGGAGGGGTGGCAACAGCAGCGGCAGCCGTGGCGGCAGCTGGGACAGTTAAGAGTGGACAGAGCGACAGTGAACAAGGAGGGGTAGGGGCTGAGGCATGCCCCGAAAACAAGAAGAGGGTTCACCGCTGTCAGTTTAACGGGTGCCGGAAAGTTTATACAAAAAGCTCCCACTTAAAGGCCCACCAGAGGACTCACACAGGTAGTGGTACAAGTTGGCCGCACGTGGTTTCTTCTTTTTCCTCCTTTAGCCTCATGGTGGGAAGGGCTTCTCTCTGTTCCGAGAAGTGGCATCCGTGCCAACTAGGAGGTGTAGAGAGGCAGGTGGGCCTGGGTGGGGAAGCAGGTGACTCGCTCGTTACCTTAGGATCTCCAGGTGTCCTGAGCACAGGACATGGGTTTGTCACTCACTGGCTCGGAGACACTTTCAGAGGCAATAATTCTACAACCAAGGTGTAGAATCAGACACTACTGAGGATGCCTGAACAGGGGCTCTGGTGGTGTGACTCACAACCGTACGTGATATGGGCCCTTGTCACTTTCCTGGCACTTTTCATTGTTTTATCAGTGTAATTTTGCAGTTTGGATCAACACTGGAATCCGAGGAGGTACATTTGAAATTCACAATTGAACAAGGTAGCCAAGGTGTCCCTATTCACTCTTTTTTCCAGCATCCCTGATTTTTCATCAAAGTCACCAACAGCAGGAGGGTTTCAGAGTTCATTAGAGGTGATCATTCTATAATTAATTGGCATCTCCTTTTTTGCATTGTTCTCTGGCGCATGCTTTATGGAGAGATGGCAGAATTGCTTTTTAATGAGCTTGTTACTGAGAAGTTGCTAAAGTGATTACATTGCTATGTGTGTGGTAAGGGCACTGGGGACCGTCGGGGACTGTATATTTTCCTCAAGACTTCTGTGGTGACTCCCAGGAATCATGTTGATCTTGGGAGCAATGGGATAATTTGGAAGAGGGGGAAACCGCAGAGAAAAGAGTGAGATTAGCATATTCCTTGAATCTGGTCTTTGTTCTCTGGTTTGAGTTGGAAGCTTAGAGCTGGTGTCTCTTCTTGGGGTTAGCATCGTCGGAGCAATTACTGTCATTGGGGTTTTTTTAATGAGTCCCTGACAGTGTATTGCTGGTATGGTTTTTGCATACTGCGTGCACAGTACAAGCTGAACAGGGAAAAGCTCCGAAAGTATAAACAGCAGAATCAGAGTGTTGTCAGGGAGAAATAGGTGATTGGATCTAGGCTAGGAGATGTGTTGGTGAGAGTTCTTTTCGGGCTTACTGCTTGTCTTCCAGGTACCCTGTGGTGGTTTGTGGACTGTGTCACCAAGGAAGTATACAGTGCAAAGTTCATTGACTGGAAAATCAGGAAAACCTGGGTTCTATTCCAATGCTATAACTAACTAGCTTTGTGACCTTGAGCACATCGCTTTACCTCACTGGCGGCCTCATTTTCCACATCTGCCAAACAATCTGGATCTTAAGGCCCCTCTCAGCTTTAATTTTCCTGGGGGGAGGGGGTCTGTGAAATGTCTTTGTGCAGGACAGAGGAGCTTCCCTGATGTAGGAGTGCATAATGTGTGACTAGAAGCCATCACCACCGCGAACCTGGAAGGTACTCCCACGGGAGGATGAGCGTGGACGTTGCTTCTTCACACCACAGGACTTAGGCATGCTCTCCTCTAACTCCGAACTGACTTTCCCTTCTGCCCTTGCTTGGTTCATGGGAAGGTCCCCTAAGGTAACTTTGAACCTGTGGCTCAGGTTCAGGTGCCACTCAGGGTTCCCATTGGAGATTGGGTTCAAGTCCTCCAGTCCACATACATCAAGGCGAAAGCTTCCTACTATTTTCAGCTTTTTTTTTTTCCTCTCTCTGATATTGTCCTGGAGATCATTTTATTTATATGTCTTTCTTTCTCAAGTCAATGAATAAAGTAACGAGAAGACATTGCAGTGCTCCCAGGCTTCAACCCTGACTCATCTCCTGTTCCCCGCAGGAAACCAGAGAAGGCAGGATGAGGCTAGAAGGTTGAGCTTTGTTGGGGGTGTGGAATTCATGCTTATGAGCACATTTTTTCATTACTGACGTGAGACAGGCTATGTCCTGCCTAGTATGGAGACTGGACGGCTCTGGGGAAGCAGAGAGTCTTTTTGGGGGGTGAGTCCAGAGCATTTTCTTCTTTTCCCTATCCCCTCTTTCCAACGGATGTGTTAGAAGGATAACTCTGAGGAGTGATGCATATTTTGTGCTTTGTTTTTTGGGCGTTTTCTGTTCAGAGTGATTATCAAGGTGGAGCTCATTATGTTTCCCAGCACCTGCAACCCCTTGCCGTATAGCGGATTAAAGTGGAAGGAATCCTCCCCGTGGGGAGTTTACCCAAGAAGGCAACATGCATTACTAGAAAGGCAGTACTGCAGAGTGGTTAAGAGCAGGGCTTTGCAGTCAGGGAGACTTGGGTTTGAATTCTGGCTCTACAACTTCCTAGATTTATGACCTGGATACATGATGTATCTTCCCTGAGGCTCAGTTTCCTCATCTGTAAAATAGGGATAATTTACCTCCAAGATTGTTTTGAAGATTAAATGAGTAAACATATGTAAAATACTTGGCAGATGGTAAGAGCTCATTAAGGATAGTAATAGGGTTGGTTGTAGTTGTGACTATTGCTGATGATATTGATTAGCAGTGATTTTGTGCAAAAACAGCTTTATGTAAACTAGAAATAAACCACTTAAGGTTAAATGCCACCAAAAAACAAGAAGCTTTTCTTTCCTCACTTCCATAATTTCAGTGTAGGGGTGATGATACAAGAACGTTACTCATGGAGGGTGAAATTGGACATGCAGGCATTGGCCCATTGAAGTTGGCAATAATGTAGAGCATGACTTTCCTAAAACAGCACAGGAAGCAATGGCCTTGCACCCTCCAGAAGCATTTTGCCAGTAAAACCTTCTGCAGAGACAAGCATGGAGGGAAGAGTAGGTGCTATGAGAAAGAGAAAGGATAGGAGGGGAGGTAGAAGTGGAGATGGGGGATGAGGAGAGGGAATCTGAATTAATTTGGATGAAATGGATGAGAATCAGAAGTATTTATTTGGAATTGGTGTGAAGGGGGCACATGGGGAACTGAAAAAAACAAAAGTGATAATTTATGTGGTGTGGATGAACTAAGAATAATGAAAAAAGCATGAAGGATGGAATCAAATTAAGTGCAAACATATCAAGGAAGTAGACTAGTAAAAAGCTTGAGGGCAAAGGTATACGGTGATGGGAATTCAGTTTGGAGATGAGTCTGCTGCTAGAAGTGAATGGAGTAGGAAGAGCCGCTGACCAAGTGTTGAAATGAAATGGGCTCTGGGGCTTCCCTGGTGGCGCAGTGGTTGAGAGTCCGCCTGCCGATGCAGGGGACGTGGGTTCGTGCCCCGGTCCGGGAAGATCCCACATGCCGCGGAGCGGCTGGGCCCGTGAGCCATGGCCGAAGGGCTCTGGTTGGATTCAGGCAAGCTGTTTTAACACAGGGCTCGCTTTAATTCAGTGAAAATATTTTCTTATCCTTCAGCTGGGGAAGCGTTTTGGGACATAAAAATAGAGAGGAGAGAGAGAGAGGAGGTGGGGGGAGAGGACCTCGCATTTTGTTCTCTAGAGTTATATATATGATCTATCTCTTCTATATGGTAATATGTTGAAAAAGAGACACACTTGCAAATGTGAAATAAAATGTGTGGGTCTCTGTCTATGCATAAAGAAAGACAATACGTTGTTGGTAACATGGATTTCCTTGCATTGAAGAATTTTTAAAAGTGTTATTCATTTAATCTTTATACAGATAGGATTTACTGAGCTGGAAAAGATATGCTTCTTCTTCTTCTTTTTTTTTTTTTTTTTCCCTTCTGTGTCTGTTTTTTGAGGATGCTGAATCCTTCAAACTTTTTGCCCTGAAGGATGTTAGGCAGTGAGGTGGCTTTTCTTTTTTTCAGGTAGCAGATGTTCAAGTTGGTAGCTAGGGCACAAATACTGTTTGCCCAAGGAGGTGAAGTGAGGGATGGGGGAGCCAGGCTGGGGGTGGCAGAAGATGAGGCAGGGACTGGGACAAAAGGAATATTGTGAAGTAGCAGAATCTTAGTGAAAGGAAGCATATAAAAATGGACATATGGTTTATTCATTGGGAAGAGCACTTAGTGCTGGCATGAGCGTAAAAATGTCCTTTAGCAGCCAAGCCATTACAGACCTTTCTCTCCCACTCTGTTTTCTGGTCTTTGTATAATATATTTTTCTTTCTCAATAAGTCAACCATTATGTTCATAGTTTTATTCATCTTCTTGGAGAAAATTAAATAATTCTTATATTTTGACGCAGGGGAATCCCTCACTTTCAATTTTTAAAAAACCCCACTTTTTTATGCTTATTTTCAGCAAAAATCAATTTGTTAAAATGTTAGTAGTTTCTATTCAAAATGAGAAAGAATAATATTCCACATTTCTTCTCGATCACTGCTGAGTAGGAAAGGAAGAAAGTCTGTATTGAAATGGTGCTTTGTGTTAAGTGAGCAGACTTTTCTAATATGGAAATTCATATAAAAGCATGTCCACATTTACACTATTAAGATGAGTCAGGCTGGTAAAGTCCGGACAAAGGCCAGCAATGAAGTCTTTGGTTGTTGGTCACAGAAGAGGGAGAAAAGAGGCCACGTCCTCTCTTGTGCTACTTGGAGAGCTCTCTATAGACTGGGGTTGCTTTAGCCTAATCCATGGGTGGTGATAGGACATTCTAGATTTTGCACTGAAAAATATAAAAGTATGCTTTCTAAGTGAAAAGATAAAATGAACGTGCAATTTACTTAGCATTCTATATCTGCTTTGGGGTGGTCATAATGAATCAAGATGTGGCACAATCTCTAAGTTTAATTAGGATTTAGGGAAATTGTTTTTAAATGGAAAGGTGAGTAAAAACATTACAAACAAAAAGATGAGTGTAGTATTTAAGAGGCAAACAAAAGTGCTTATTTTATACATATAATGAAAGTTCTTTAAAGTTTGAAATATAATTTATTTTACTTTTCAACAAATACTTATAAACACTTCCTATATGCCAGGTATTGTTCAGAGTAATAAGAAACAAAATTCAATTGAGTAAATTTTAAAGATCTTACTGGCTTTATTCAGTGATTTATGAATTGGGCAACATCTCATCTAACAAATAGAAAGGAACTCTGAAGCACTATACAAAACAAAAGACTTTTATAGACAGAAGGGGGCTGGACAAGGAAGTTGTACCAGCAAAGAGCTGATTGTTTGTGGCAAGGTCACCTTCCTTTAGGGGATGACAGAGGTCTATCAGGCAAATTACCTCACTAGTGCTCATCAGGTAATTCCAGATTGACTGGTTTAAGATTCCATTCTTGGGGCGGGTGAACCTATATTAAAATTGTAAGTTTCAGTTTGGTGAAGTGGGGCTTAGCACAAGTGACGCCATTTTGGGCCAGTTGTCTCTTTTTTTTTTTTTTTTTAAACAATTCTCCCCTTCTGATCAGACTCAGCCTGAGAGATGTGATCAAAATTTAACGCATTAATGCCACTCCCAGCTACTGCTCTGAAGATCTCACAGTTTTTGCTGATTCTCTGTGTGCTATTCACAGGTCATGACTTAAGGTTTACACTTTTTAAGTTGGTGATTCTCTTCATCCCTTTTCTGACATTTCAGTCTTAGGGTATTACTTGCTTGGTGGTTAGTGACCATGAACATGCACTTAAACGTGCATTTAAAGTGTACCAGGAAGACTACTATGATTATTGTAAGCAAGACAATTCCCAGTGTCTGGAGTGCACTTCAGAGCCATGCTCCCCAAGACCCAAACCAATCAAAATCAAATACGTCAAGAAAGACCTCATTGAAGGAGTCACTTTTTAAAGCCAAGTGGTTTATTCAGTGATTTTATGTAGCTGAGTTTCAGCTTCCCCAGAAGTGTTAATCCAAGTGCAGCAAGTGGTATTGGACGCAGCACAGACACCTTATTGTTCAGCTAAAAGATAATCAAGGGCTATCCCATTATCAAGAACAACCTTGGTCAGAGTCTAAGGAATTTTCTTGGGCAGCTATTGCTTTAGCAGTGGATTCTGCAGTACTTTCAAGAGTTAAGGAAGGTTCCTGATCATAGTCTCATTTGTACTCACTCCTAACCAGGGAAGAAAGTGCCTGTCAAAGGAAGTGAATCCTAAGTCCTGAAGCCTTCTGATAGGCCCCTTCTAACTTGACAATGTAAATCAGGGGAATTGACCAATGAGCTGCCTCAGTTTGATTGTGGACGGTTAGGGGCACAGTTAGGTAACCTAAGAGGCATTGCCTCGTTATGTACCAGCCATCTAGGCATGCATAAGCCCGAGGAGAATGATAATCACCACAGACAAAGATTAATCATGTCAGGGCACAAATCATTCCCATGAAGGTGGCACTGTTAACGGATTCATTTCCAGGGATCGTTGCACTTGCCCATTCAAGCCAGGGGTCAGTTAGTTTTTCAGTGTATTTGGAAAGTAAATCTCCTAGCCCAAAATAAAAAGTTGTTCTAAATTCCTTGCAAAAATGGGTGCAGCTGGTAAGATCTTTTCATGATTGGGGTAAGATCTGATTTAGATAATCATAAGAACGTCAGGGTGCAAATGTACTGTGGTTTGTCTAGGTATTGTGTCTAGTTGGGCAAGTACAGCTATAATCAGAGAAAAATGAAAACAAGGCACTGAATGTCCTGGCCATAAAAGTTAGACCCTCTAAGTGACTTCTAAGGGGGGTTCAATTGTAGTTTACAGGACATTAGGAATAGAAGAAAAATTGGTCGCAGGAAGGACCAGGGGGTCTCTAGCATTATGGACAGGTTGGAGTTTTTAATGGCAAAGCCAGCAGTCTAAAAGGTTATCCCCCTTAGTAATGGCCCGGGAGATATGATGGTGTTGTCGTTCCAGGCCAATGCCACAGTAAAGGAAAGGAAGAGAAGAGGAAAGGATTTTTAATGTTTAGTTAAAGTATGAAGTCTTGATTCAGCATCTTGGGTGGAAGCAGTCTATACTGATGTCAGCTACTTCTCTTCCTAGTCAGTTTGATTTGCAGGTCTCCAGAGTTTGCCCAGGAGCAGATGTCAGGTGGAGCCTTCTTCAGCTGTAAGATATGTACCCAAGGTTCAGTGCCTTCTAGTTTTTCAGCAGTGTCAGTGGTCAGGAGCACTTGGTAAGGTCCTTTCCATGAGTCTCACTTTTGCAAAAATATCAGAGTAAAACAATAACTGCCTGTAAATTATAAAAGACTTTAAAATGCCCACTGTTAAGATCTGATGAGAACTCATTTGCTAAGGAAGTGTATTTATTTCTGTGATATATATTTTAAGATAGTAACTGGAATTATGACTGATAACATTTTAGCAGAACATTTAAGAATTCCAGGAATTTCATACGATTTCTGGAACACTTATTACATATACAAATACAAAATAGAGAAGACTTATTGTTACCTATTTGACAAAGTTTCTCATTTAATTTAACATATCAAATAAGCCTATTTAGTTTAACATCTTCCTTTTTATGAGGAGGCAGAACAAATCTCTTGAGATGTTCCAGGGGCCCTCTGGAAAATCCCAAAGAAAGTTTGAAGTCAAGAAACTTCACTTAGAATTTGATTTGGGGGAAGTGTGTCAAAAATATCCATTTAATAGTGACAGTAGATACTGTTAAAGGCAAATACAGAAGGTTACATAGTTGTAAGTAAAACTTAGCTCTTTTAATATTGAGAAGATTGGGTTTTCTCAAGCATTCAAAGACCTGATAAAGACAGTGTGAAGCACAGTAAGTTGCTGTGGTAAGACACAAAATCTTCACTGTCCAGGCAGATTACTTAAAAAATAAAGAAAATTTCACAATCCATTATCAAAAGCAGACTAAAAGTCCAATAAAACCTTGTAATTTTAACAGAGAAAACCAAATTCTAATTTTGTACCAGTGTACTTTTGATATTACAACTCATTTTTTTAAACTTAAATAAATTCATTCTAATCTTAGCCAGCCTGACTACACATAAAATTTGTTTCCCAAGGTTCCTTTTCCACAAACTTTCTACAATTTTGTCCTATTTTTTTTCTCTTTCTCATTTTAGAACAATCAATCATTTTACTTTCCTTACCTACTTTTCATACATAGTTGTTTTCCTTCACCCTTATTTTTTTCTAAGTAGTTTTAATTACGTATATTGATAATATTGAAAATGAGGAATGCATCCTTAATTCATAGTGAAAACTAAGATGTAAGAAATTGTGGACTGGGCTTCCCTGGTGGCGCAGTGGTTGAGAGTCCGCCTGCCGATGCAGGGGACACGGGTTCGTGCCCCGATCCCGGAAGATCCCACATGCCGCGGAGCGGCTGGGCCCGCGAGCCATGGCCGCGGAGCCTGTGTGTCCGGAGCCTGTGCTCCGCAACGGGAGAGGCCACAGCAGTGAGAGGCCCGCGTACAGCAAAAAAAAAAAAAAAGAAATTGTGGACTGTCTCTTATATGGGCATTCTGTGGATTGGCAAATTTATAAATACGTTTCATAATTTCTAGAAGTATATTCTTTCTCATAATAAATTTTCCAGTGTAGCAAAACAAACAAACAAAAAAAAAAAACCATGTCTACTAATAAACCCAAGTTTCTCAGTAATAAGAAGCTAAAAGATAAACCTATGTTCAGGACTAATGTTCCAGTATTTATATGGAAATGATCTAGATAGTCAGTGACTATTCATCATTTAATTTAACTTAGCAAAACTCTAAGGTTTCAAGTTACCAAAAAGATTTGGGGAAACTATTTAAGTAGATATACCATAACCATAGTTATTGCTGGAAAGTGGAAACGCTTACCCACTTACATCTATTTAAATCACTTGTTCTTAACAGTTATGTTTAGATTACTCATGAAAATTTTATCATACCAAGTTATTTTTCTTGCTGAAAAATTTTGTAACGGAGATAACATGAACTTATTTGACTAGTAAACCCAGGTAGAATAAAATTGTATGTCTGCATTATTTTCAATGTTGATAACTCTAAAGACATATCTATTTTAATTAAGCCAACAAACTTAAACTAGCTTTTATTTACTGAAGATTATCCTAGGTCATGTGAACTTGAAAAACATTTGAGTTAGTTTTCATATTTCTGAGACTATGTTTAATTTATATAGCATTTGTTTTTAAACCAATTAAACGGAGCCCTTTACAAATTAATTTTAGCAATACCATCCAGAGGTAGCAAATACCACACATCTACAACACATATACAGTTGACCCTTGAACAATGTGGGGTTCAGGGGTGCCAACCCTCTGCGTAGTGGAAAATCTGTGTGTAACTCATCGTCCGCCCTCTGTATACATGGTTCCTCTATATCTGCGGATTCAACCAACTGCAGATCATATAGTACTGAAATATTTACTCTTGGAAAAAACCTGCAAACAAGTGGATCCAAGCAGTTCAAATCTTTGTGGTTCAAGTGTCAACTGTGTATATAGACACACATAAACATACAGACTGACTCAGAGACCTTAGAGCTTCCATTCTCAAATTTTAGCCATGAATTAGGTACAATAATACAAAACTCACTAGTTATATAAAATAAGTTGGATCAAAATTGTGTGTTTGGCAGATGGAATAAGTTAAGGCTCAGATGGCTAAAGCTTTTCACTAATATTTGTGAAGAAGACACTTAAGATTTTTCATTTGTCTAAGTTCCAAATAACTCCCTACCCCCTTTTTTCCCTTTGGTAAGAATTACCTCCCTGGAGTTTGCATTTCAAAGAGATATGGCCTAGATACGATTTCCTGGAGAAGACCTGGTAGAACATTTACATCTCAAAGGCACAGGAAAAGAATGCGAGTTCTTCCAAGAAGGACTCTTGTTTTATAAGGCCAGAATTTTTACAATACCTACAAGTCTTTTGAGGTGAGTAGGGGAGGTTTGGGGATTGGACTTCTAATTGTTTCTAGAGCTGCATTTCTGGTTTTTCAAAAATTTGTAAGATAGGGGCAGTTGCTTTTAATTTCTCAAAGAAGTGGGTTGTAGCCTAAATGATTATCAAGGGGTTGATTTGCTTATTCAACCACATTATCTTCAATTTGCTTTTTTATATTGGGGAGAGAATTTCCAACTAAGATGGAAATGAAAATTTATGTTCTGGATTTAGAGCTGTTTGTCTTTGGAATGTTTTAGTAAATCCTTCCACAAAGGCATCAGAATATTTTTTGTTATTTTATTTTTTTCCTCCTGGATACATAGTTTCATTTGTCTTAGGGGAGAAGGTTTAAAAATTTTTTTCTATCAGGCTCTGAATATCAGCTTCCAGTTTGGCCAACTTCTGATCACAGAGCTACTTAAAAATGCTTTCAAATATCTTGTCAGTTTTCAGCTGACACACGCAATAAATATAAATAAATAAAATGAAATAAAAAATACAGGCAGTATTGAACAATCCTATGGACTCAAGAGATGTCCCCAAAGAGGGTGCAAAAGTTATTACCCTCCCAAGATCCAGAGCCACTCTCAAAGATAGCCAAAAGGAGAAAGAAAGAAAGAAAGAAAAAAAAAAAAAAAGACTTAGACAATTCCCCTGAGGGCTGGCTGTATACCCAAGCTGCAAATGGAGTTTAACCCACATTTCTGTCCAGCCATATCTAGCTGCAAATGGGATGTAACCTACATTTCTGCCCAGTCGTATCTTGAGGCCCTCAAATTGACAAGCCAAGTTCTCAGGACGTAAAACAAGACAAACAAGAAGGTAACAGCTGTCCTTGGGAGAGAAAGGATCAATAACCAATGGATCTGGATTTAGAAAGGAAGGAGCAATGTGAAATTTTATTTTCCTCTCCCAACTGGGCATAACAGACAGAAATTCAGGAGAGCTCCCTCTGGTAAGAACTCTCACTCTTCGCTGGCTTCTGCCAGTTTCCCAGGATCCCATCTGCAGGTTGTAGTATCTACCAGAATTTGACAAGGTTTTTCCATTAATTTTAATTTTATTTTTCCTTGGCTGTTTAAGGGAATAATGTAGCAGTTTACCAGAAAATCTCTCAGAGTCCTGTCAACTCTGGGAGGGGTGCATATGGGGACCTTCCTTTGAGGGTAGATATGGGGGTGTCTGTATGGCCACTAACTTGGCAGACTTGTTCAGTCCTGTAGTCTCTTCAGAATGGAAAGACAATTCAGACAGAAGACAGTAGAAGGAATGTTCCAGCAAAGGGGGGTAGAGGGGAGCAGTAGGAACTCTGTCCCTCCTGTGGTCTTTGGTTTTAGGTACCTCCTGAGTCTTTTCATTAGCCTTTTATAACACATCTTTCAGTGAAGGTAGTTTGGAACTTTGGAGCCTTTTGGAGCCTCTGCATGCCAATTACAGTAGGTATCCCATTCTGTTTGTTTGATTTGGGAGCCCTTGTTTTAAGACACGCTTTCTTAAATGATCATGTCTAATTGGAACATTCCCTATAATGGCCGTTGTAATTCTAGGTTGTCTTTAGTAAGGTTTTGCCATTGTTGTTAAGATATTTATAGCTTCCGGGACCATAGTTCTTAGACATAAAATAAGCAGGTGTGCCAGAGGTAGTGTACTCAGTTCTTTGAAACATAAGGATCCCAATTTTTTTAGCTAAGCCTTGGGTCTCTCGGAGCCAAAATTAATACCCAAGAGGGATGTGGCACTGGGTTGGGGATTGTGTGGTGTTTTACAGCATACCTTGTTGTGTGGAAATTTTCTTGGGATCGGCAGGTGACCTGGTGTCAGTCTAACCTGTTTTGTGACCAGTTTATCGAAACACAGGAGTCTTTTGAGTTAGGTGACAAGTGCTCTAACAGCTTTTAAGTGCTCGACCATACCCATCAATTTTGTGGCTTTTGTCTTCTGAGATTCCCATTAACAATAGTCTTTACCTCCTATGCACACTAACATACCAGCAGTAACCAAAGAGACGTTACTGCATACTGGCCAAGAGAAGGTGCTAGGTGGACACCACCAGCTGTTCCCAATGAGGAACTACAGACTAAACTAACAGTCCCTAATAAATGGGGACTGTGGACTAACCAAGGGCTAGGGACTTGGGTTCCACGTGGGACCGTCTGCCAGCTCACGCTGACCCACTAAGCCCTGGACTGGGACTGTGGTCTAACCAAGGGCTAAGGATTGGCACTCTGTTAGAGCCTCCTGTCATACTAGACTGGCTTATTAACCTTGCACTGGAAAGCCAATTGGATCAGGAGCTCAGTGCAAAGAGAGCAGAACTCAGAGCTGAGAGGAACTTACCCACAGCCCTTGAAAATGATGAGACAGACAAAGAACTCAAAGGGTTTACAGGTACCAGTGCCTGTGTTTCTCATTATCTCTGAAGCCATCAGAAGTTTCCTTTGGATCCCACCACTGTCTCCAAATCTGTTAAAAAACAAAATTCAACTGAATAAATTTTAACGATCTTATTGGCTTTATTGAATGATTCAAGAATTGGGCAGCATCCCATCTGGCAAATAGCAAGGAGCTCTGAAGAGCTGTACAAAATGTAAGAGTTTTATAGGCAGAAGGTGGCAGGACAAGGAAGTTATACCAGCAAACAGCTGTTTGTGGCAAGATCATCTTCCTTTAGGGGGGATGGCAGGGGTCTCTCAGGCAGATTACCTCACTAGTGCTGACCAGGTAATTCCAGATTGACTTGTTTAAGGTTTCATTCTTGGGGGAGGCAAAAACTATAGTTAAGTTAGGTATTAAGTCTTGGTTTGATGATGTGGGGCTTAGCACAAATGACTCCATTTTGGGCCTGTTGTCTTTTATTTTTTTAACAGAAATCTTTTACAAATATAACCCTTTAAGCCATATTAATCTAATGACACAGGTGCTATTCTTATTTCACAGAGGAGAAAAATGAGACCAGGAGAGGTCAAGTAACTCGTCCAGTGTTACAGAGGTCCTAGATGGCTGGGCCAAGATTCAAATCAGACAGTATTGCTGCAGTCCGAGCTCTTAACTTCTGTGCTAACTCATGAGGGGAAAAGAAGTCATACAGATATTTTTCTTCATAACCCATTCAGAGGAAATGAGAAACTTCTAGTTTAAATACAAATTGACAATGAAAACTACTTTAAGTGTCTTCTAAATAGGTAAGAACTGGCAGGATCCTTAAACATACTGCCTCATCAAGTGACTAAGAGCCAGAGCAAGGAAATTACAAAGGAATGATCTTCCGTTTCCAGGCCCATTATTGTTACTGCAATAGTTACTATTATTATGGTCATTACTATTAAACCATTTTTTTTTACTTTAAAATTAAAGAGAGACTTTCTTATAACATTCCCAATTCACTCATTAAAATGACAAATGTTAATACTCTATCCATATGAAATAATAAAAACAAGCATTATCACATATAGTGGAAACTGAGGACCAAAACTATAAAAATGCCTTAGTCCAGTATATACAACCTGCCACTGGCAGAATTAAAATTTGTACCATGTCCCTTAGGCTTGCATTCTATTTAGTAGAATTTAGTAGTATTCTTATTTACTTTGTTCCTTCAGTCATTCTACAAACAGGTATTAAGTGCCCATAGATGTCAGGTGCCGTGCCACAGAAATGACCAGCAGTTAAGAAGGGAAGAACCAGTC
The DNA here is from genome assembly GCF_025265405.1 of Mesoplodon densirostris. Classification (NCBI taxonomy): domain Eukaryota; kingdom Metazoa; phylum Chordata; class Mammalia; order Artiodactyla; family Ziphiidae; genus Mesoplodon; species Mesoplodon densirostris. Next base: position 29,977,366 of record NC_082668.1, read on the forward strand.
AGATAAGGAGTTCTAAAGGAAGACAGAGCATTAAATGAGATTAGGGCTCCTGTCCATGGTCAGAAGCAGCATGGATGATTCAGAGATACGAAGTAGCTCTTCTCTTTCTGGAAAGGGTGTTTTTTATTGATGCTGTTCATCTTTTAAAATGATGCCAATGTGATAATACACTAATGTATATAAAATAGAAACCCTAATTCGAGGTCAGGCGTACCAGCAGGATAAAATTAAATACCTCAGTCTGGAACTGTAGGGGGCCCATCGACCACTTTCAACCTCCTCAGCGCCATAGATAAGAATTCTTTGAATTTATACAATAGCAACTGAAATAGGGCAATTTTGAGACATTAAAGGGCCTTTAATATGCTGAGACACATGGCTGCTAATGAAGTTTATCCATGTGTTGAGGCAGAAACTCATTAAACCCCTATTATGGGATGGAAACTAGCATAAGGGTTAACTGTTTAGTTCACAAGGTGGAGAGAGTTTAATGGGAGGGTTTGATAGTTTGGATTTAGCATATTCAGGGGCTTAAGAGAAAGAGTTTGAAAGAAGGGGCGTGAATGAGGTGGTGAAAAACAATTGATGGGAGAATTTTATGACTCAGGAAAATCTTAGAGCTTCACCACATGATAATTTAGCAATATGCTAGCTCTTAACATTTATGAAGATAAATTTAGGTAAACATATATTGAGTAGAATGGCTTAAGCTCAGCATATACACAGCAAACACATTTATTTATTTATTTATTTATTTATTCATTCATTCATTCATTTATTTATTTATTTATTTATTTATTTTTTGCGGTATGCGGGCCTCTCACTGTTGTGGCCTCCCCCGTTGCGGAGCACAGGCTCCGGACGCGCAGGCTCCGGACGCGCAGGCTCAGCGGCCATGGCTCACGGGCCCAGCCGCTCCGCGGCATATGGGATCCTCCCAGACCGGGGCACGAACCCGTATCCCCTGCATCGGCAGGCGGACTCTCAACCACTTGCGCCACCAGGGAGGCCCCACATTTATTTTATTATTATAATATGGTAATAACTGTAGGCTTTTGGGGATGCCTATTCCAGGTGTCCTTTTAATGGATAATTGGTAGTCACAAAGTAAATAAATATGTTAAAATAAGAATTGAGGAGAAAGAAAAAACCATGAAATTAAAAAGTATTTCACCGGGCCTCCCTGGTGGCGCAAGTGGTTGAGAGTCCGCCTGCCGATGCAGGGGATACGGGTTCGTGCCCCGGTCTGGGAGGATCCCATATGCCGCGGAGCGGCTGGGCCCGTGAGCCATGGCCGCTGAGCCTGCGCGTCCGGAGCCTGCGCGTCCGGAGCCTGTGCTCCGCAACGGGGGAGGCCACAACAGTGAGAGGCCCGCATACCGCAAAAAAAAAAAAAAAAAAAAAGTATTTCACCATAAACAATATTTATTGAACACCCACTATATTAGGTACTGTTCTTTCCCCCATCTCTGAGAACCTCATTTTTTGATACAAAAGCCTGAAATATGGTTTCATAAAGCCATTATATTTAGAACCTGATTTCAGAAGAGAATAGAGCATGGATTGGGGATGGCAGGTAGGAAGAAGGAAGAGAAAAGAGGAATCTCATTTCAGAAAAGGCAATGGGAGTAATTGAATTTTATAAATTCTAAGATTTAAAGGTTAGGCCAGCTTTGTTTGCTAAAGAGGAAAAGAGGTTCATGAGAAGTCTGTGCAAATGAAGAAATGGCATTGGGAAGGCCAAGTGTGAACCTGAAAAAAACTGTTCCCTTTAATAAATAATTAATGTATAGATGCTGTTTCTAATACAGTAAGAATATTAATAACCATGATCATTATGGTTATCCTGTATATATTATATTGGGAGGTTGGAGGAAAGTTAAACGGAGCTTTGTAAAGAGTGCAGGCAAAGATAATATTGTAAGAATTAATTGGTGGTAGGCAATATTTGTTGTTGTTGTTTTTTGCGTTACGCAGGCCTCTCATTGCTGTGGCATCTCCCGTTGCGGAGCACAGGCTCCGGACGCGCAGGCTCAGCGGCCATGGCCCACGGGCCCAGCCGCTCCGCGGCATGTGGGATCCTCCCGGACCGGGGCACGAACCCGCGTCCCTTGCATCGGCAGGTGGACTCTCAACCACTGCGCCACCAGGGAAGCCCCCCGCAATAGTGTTTTTATGTCTCCTGAAGTTGAAATAGTAATGGAGTGATTCTGTTTGAATCAGGAAGCAAAGGGGAGTTCAAGAAAGTCATGTGTAGTAAAACCAAAACCAAAACCTTTTTTTTTTTTAAGCTTTGGAATAATCCTTTTGAAAAAATTAGTTAAAATACAAGGACAGATGAAAAAGTATTTGTAAAATTATGTGCCTTTCTTTGAAAAATATTGTTTGAATTTTGTAGAAATTGTAGTTGAAACCTTGAATATGGATCATGAGGAAACAAACTTTTCATAGAAAGAAGTTAATTCTGGTAAGCAAATGGAACTCTTTGGGAATCCAGCCTACTATGGATATATGTGTAATGGGACTCAAAGCCAGGCTATCAGCTACCAAATGGAGAGAGCATGGCCCTTTAAACCAGGCAGTTTCAATTTGTCCCCAGTCTAATGGAGGCGAACTGGATGGCGGCAAATTTGTTTTCTAAAAATCTCAGTGCTTTCCTTCTTCGTGCCCCACCAAAGAATCTTATACTTGATGCTTTCCTATATTGAGTCACTTCCTGCCTTTTTAGCCTTCCTTTACCCTCCCTTACATCAGAAAGGATCTGGTACACTATTGATTGGTGGATTACATATCCATCAACCAGTATAAAACACTGAAATCTTTTATTATGTTTTGAATCTTCAGTTATAGGAGACTTAATGGAATTTTAGGAATCTGCAAGCAAGTAGGGAGTCAAGACGGGGGCGTGTTGGAAGCTGGAGCAGCATTCTCCACCTCCCACTCTTTCCCCTTCCCCTGCTGATGGATTTTCTACATTTTCTAAGAGTAACCTCTTTTCAGCCATTTTTTAAAGTAATATTTTGACAGGACAGTTATGAAGCTAAATGTTAATAGAAGGAAGACCATTCAAAATAAACAAAAGTTAGTGACTTTTTAATGTGCCGGCTATTTGGCCAACCAGTGACAGAGTCACCCCCCATTCCTGCAGTGTCTCCATATTTGGTTGCCAGTGTTAGGACCTGACTAGCTTATATAATGGAAGTCAACCTACTTAAATTATTTAAGGGTGTCTGCAGAGAGAATACACTTTCTGTGATCTGTCCCATATTTATGTTCACCTTGCCTCCTCCTTTGTTATCTGTGCTTATTGAGGTAGGTGAGTTGGGGACTGACCCAGGATGGAAGCCAATAAATTTTGGGGGATGGAAGACCAGGGAGCCCCATTACTAATTCCTTATGGATCCTAGGTCCAGCTTTGTCTTAAACCAGGCCTACTTGGCAGACTTTCTTCCTTTTTTGGACTTTGCATCTTTTCCTTTCTTCCCTTCAAAAGTTATCTGCAGTTTGGCTTCCCTGGTGGCGCGGTGGTTGAGAGTCCGCCTGCCGATGCAGGGGACACGGGTTTGTGCCCCGGTCCGGGAAGATCCCACATGCCGCGGAGCGGCTGGGCCCGTGAGCCATGGCCACTGAGCCTGCGCGTCCGGAGCCTGTGCTCCGCAACGGGAGATGCCACAACAGTGAGAGGCCCACGCACCGCAAAAAAAAAAAAAAAAAAAAAAAAAAAAAAAAAGTTACCTGCAGTCAGCTTAGACTCCTTTTATTTTATTTGCAAAATAAAAATGCACTTGCAATTTAAAACTCATTTTAGGGGCCTCCCTGGTGGCGCAAGTGGTTGAGAGTCCGCCTGCCGATGCAGGGGATACGGGTTCGTGCCCCGGTCTGGGAGGATCCCATATGCCGCGGAGCGGCTGGGCCCGTGAGCCATGGCCGCTGAGCCTGCGCGTCCGGAGCCTGCGCGTCCGGAGCCTGTGCTCCGCAACGGGGGAGGCCACAACAGTGAGAGGCCCGCATACCGCAAAAAAATAAAATAAAATAAAATAAAACTCATTTTATATGATAAGCCACTCATCTGGTGTCAGCAAGCATATACTTTAGACTTCTTTTGTTGTTTTTGTCTTTAGAATGTATCCTCTTTCCATTACTGTAATTGACATTTAATTTATGGAACTCAGTAAAGTAAAACAGTATTATGCATACTGTTTCCAAGCAAACAATGTAAAAATTTTTTAAATCCCAAATCTGTTGCGATACAATAGTTTCAACCATTCCACTAGGTGAGCTAAAGTTGACAAAAGCCATCAATCCTTTTGTTGTGGGCAGGAAGCCAGAAGCCATCCTCAATGGAGAAAGTCCTTTTCCTTCATGGAAGAGTATTGCCCAGTGAAGTGTGTTATGGTGTCTAATGTCTTCTTCTGGAGCCCTTGGAGTTTTCATAGCAGGGGAATTTTATAAGAAGGATGATAGATTGTTCCAATATTGAAGGTACTGTTAAAATGAGACAGGTTCTAGGAGTCTAAAGGATGCCCTAAAAATGTGAAATTATATAATCTGTGCCCTGATGACTAGAACCGAGGAAGAAGGTTGACGCCAGTACATATTCTAGTATATAAGATGGGCAGTGTGCAGTTGGAAATATTTTAGAATAGCTGCACGATAGTCATGTTTAAATGTTTTCTGTCTTCATTTTGTATGTTCATGAGGTTTAATATCACCTCACTGGAATTCATTACTGTGATTATGAACTTATAACATGGCGTTTGAATCCCCTTACTGCGGTATTCACACACTCTTCACCTGCACTCAACTTCTATTGTAGAAAGGAAATAATGATTCCTCATACCGAATTCTCAATTGGTCATGAGCCTACTGAACATAGTATCAGTATTTTAAAAAGAGCAACAAAAGATACATCTCCCTTCTCTCATATAGGTAATAAGACATTTTATGTTCAGGAGAGAGTGTCAGAAAATCAATATGAATAAATTCAAGTACGCAGAGGATTCAACCTATTCGAAAATGTAGTGTATGGCAGAATGATGGTATGCATTATTAAATGTTTCTTGCTTCACTTACATGTGAATATTAGCATGAAGAAAAGGTACCATAGGCTACTTATAAACTTAGGCAGAAGGCGATTTGCTGGCTTTTTGTTTTTTTCGTTCTTTGTTGTTGTTGTTTAGTGTCTCAAGGCTTACAGCTAATCTGAATTTGAAACTAAATACTGTCATTACAGAAGATTTTTTTCTGAGTTCTTCCAATTTCTCTGGGGACAAAATAATGGCTGCTTGAAGCAGTGGAGAAACAGTAATTAGGGCAAATAGTAATACTGTGCATGATTGAGGAAAATGTGAGGAAGGGAGGGAGAAAATGCAACAGACAGACTTGTACAGCCTGTTACTAGGAAACCACATCAGCATTAAATACAGTGTGCTAATTGGCTATCCTGTTTCTGCCTGGGTACCAGCCTGGGCCTGCTACACAGCTGTTTCTGCTCTTTCTGGTTGCTAGGTAACTGCATCAATTTTTTTCCCCCTCTTTGTATTCTGGAGGCTAATTGGCTACTTCTGCTCCTGGTGTTGCTGCTGGGTACCAGTCTGGGCCTGCTGCTCTGCTGTTTTCCAAAGGGATTTAATGGGGGGAGGGGAGGAAAAAGGGAAAGGAAGATATGCTGGCAATTAATGGAGCATAAGTGCAAATTCTACACAATGTCTGGCACCTGCGCCCCTTCAGCCTGCTTTCTCAACTAAATCCTTTAGCTATGAAAACACATTAGAATCTTGAAATCTTTCTTCTCTCTGCTTACCTTTTGAATATAGTTTAAAAGAAACAAGACGTTTGAAGACTTATTACTTCAATGATGGATTTGATCTTCTTAAGAAAGAATGGGCAAATTATTACACATCTATAGTTGATATGGGCACTAATAGAATTTGTGCAAACATGAACATTTCTAACTTAATAACAAAGCAGCATCTTTAACATCTTAAGGAGAGTACCACTTTATCTCTTAACTGGACCAAATTCCTTTGTAGCCATTCTTCTTGATATCATACAGAGTATAAAGTAAGAAATCACATGGACTAAAAGCAACTATAGGATTTTCCCAACTGTTTTATTCATTAAGAAAGAGTAAAGGGAAGCTTCTAGACCCATGCCTTTCCATTGTGGATTTCATTCCTCTGATGTGCACAGCACATGTCCTAAGTACTTTTTGGTGATACATTGCATTTACATAGAAATAAGCATGTTTGCACACCTTATTTTTCTTTCCTTATAGCAAACAAATGTGGTGCAAAGTAAACCTAAACTCAGTTTTGTGATTTTTTTAAAAAAAAGTGTAATTACTTTCCATATCATTTTTATTTCCTATCTAAGTAGAGGTTTCCATTTCATCATTATTGAAATTCTCCCTGGAAGTATGGGGAGGAAGATTCTTCAGAAGTGAAATGATGCTTCAAGGAGGTTTCACTTTAAATGGTTGAGAAAGTATATGTAAATTGAGGCCCCTTGAAGAGGCAACTTCATCCCCCTGGGAAGGAGCTGTTTTATTGAGAAAACTCAGAGCATGTTGTGTGACTGTGCACAGAAATAGTTAGCAGAGGCAACTCTTACTCAATGCTAATGGCTAGTACTGGCTTCCCATACTAATGAGATCTACCCTCCTCTATTGAAAGTGAAGAAGGAGAAGCTCTATTCTGAGCAACAGCCCTGCTGCTAGTAGATCAGATCAGGCTCTATGGAATCATTTCTGTTTAAAGTATCCTTAAAATAGGTAGAAGGCCTCAAACTAGGCTAGGATGATGGAGAGAATAGTGCAGTGTTCCATAGATCATAAGGAAACCAGCTAGCTGTTAGTAGCGATCGAACTGCAAAAGAAAACATTATCACAGGATAACTACAGAGCAGGTATAGCATTATTTCTGCTGTCTCTATTAAAAGGACCATTGTTAATCACTCCGAAATATTATGGGTCATCTGCAGTCAACTGAAGCAGGATATGGAGGAAAAGTCCAAGGAAGTGCTGGCTATTTTTGTCTGTTCCTCTTCACCTGTGGATTGGACGTATCTGCATTCTGGCTCTGGTAAGACCTGAGAAACCAAGACAGAGGTCTTGGAAGACTGAAGCAGTCATGATTAGCCCTAGCCATAAACAAACACTGGGACCCACCTCCTAGCTTCCTCTCTTCCTGCTCTTCAGGCAGGCAGATCTTTATTCTTTGCGTGGCTCCATATTGAAAGCGATAGTGGGAGTGCAAGCATGCTTTGGGGGTTGAGGAAAAGAGATGTTCCATGTAGCTGCTTCAAACTTTCGATTCTCCTCAGTCACAAAAAAACCTGCTTTGCTAATTCTCATCTGCACGCAGTGTTGCTACCTCTTGTATGAGGTACATCAGTTGATGAACCTGGAAAAGAGGAATCTGATGGCTGATAGCTGCCCAGTAGGGCTGCTGCTAACCCATATCATGCTTTTGTGTGAATCAGAAAAAGGTGCGCCTTCCGTGGGCAGATGTGGCCTGTGCTTGAGCAGCAGAGCTGGATTCAGCCCTCCTCCGCCCTTCAGCTGGCCACCCTGTGTGCACAACCTCCCATGGCTGCCTACTCACCACGGGAGCTGATCCACTCGGCGGGCCTTCCCTGACCCTCCAAGAACTTGAGACGCTAACGAGGTTCCGGCAGGAACATGAAAGTCGCATGACTGTTCGGGGTGGGGGTGGGTATCGGGACCCCCTCTCAGTGGCTGAAGAGGCCGCCCGTTATGTGTGAGAGTAAACCTTTTAGCCCAGCTGCACTCCCCAAATGTGAGATCATTAGTTGCCTAATGCTCTGATTCTCAACTTGGGCCCATTTTCCCCCTTGGGGCATTTGGCAATGTCTGGAGACACTTTGGGTTGTCACATCTTGGAGGGCGATTGCTACTGGCATCTGGTACGTGGAGGGCAGGAATGCTGGTAAACGCACTACAGTGCCCGGGATGGCCTCCACAAAGGAGACTCATGGGGCCCAAGCGTCCAGAGGACCGAGATTGAGAAACCCTGGCCTAACGCAACCTTAGCTGTCCTTTGCTCCTTCTCTTTGGGTTCCTCGGCACCACTTGCAAAATATTTCCTCATCCTTTTAAGACTACAGCCAGGTCTTGCCTTCCCTTTTGTGCTCTTCTAAAAATTGACAGAATATAACTACTGTATAATGTATTATTTCTTTTGGGTCTTAGAAGGTGTGCTGTCCCCCCGCCCCATGATATAGGGAAATCTCTCCACCTCTACCCGATGCTTAGCTTTCTAGAATTAACATTCATGATTGTAACTCTTCACAAGCGACATCCCCTCCCCTCTTGCTGAAGGCTCCTGACCTGTAATAATTTGAGATTTTGCTGAGGCAGGGATTTAAATCACATGGGCTGCCAGGCTGGTAGGTGGCAGAGAGGCTTTTAGCCAGGAAATGGGTCCAGCTGACCAGGCACTAACGATCATTTTCTACCCGTCCTCTCATGCACAGCAGACTTGCCAAATTGTAACAATTGTTTCCTTATTATCAAAGAGAAAGTTGACTGTTAGGGCAGAAATAAGGCTGAGGATAAATATTTTCAGTCAGAAAATGGACCTTTTATTGGGAAAACTGTATTATACTGGTATGTGCTACCTCAGTGCGTTTGCTATCATTCACTGTCTGGTCCACACCAGCATCGTGAGGAAAGTACCGTGAAGCATTCTGAGTTCCCAGGGAGAAAGGTGCTACCTCACATAAAAGGGTTTTAAGTGGCATATTATCTAATGGACACATACTTCATGCTTGCATTTTGTCAGGAGATGTGAATTATGCATTGGCCCTTTCAGCTGCATTCACATGCATAGAAAATAACATTGTCAGACATGTCATCCCCAGATACAATGGACAATATGCTATTATAATTGTGTGGCATTGTCCTTGCTGTTTGGAGATAATACTGCTGACATTATTCCTCTCATACATGTGAATGTGGCTATAGGGAGGACGTGACATCTGTGTCTTTCACACAGATTAGCTTATCCCCTGCCACTTGGAGAGATTGCGATTAGTGGGCTGGCCTCCTGGGGTCATGGGAAGTGCCATGTTTTGGGTCACAGTTGTTATCGGACCTTAGTTTTAGGTACAGTAGAGAATTAGTAATATTTATCTTGATGACCTGAAGAGGCAATGGTTATTGAGTCAGCTCCCCAGAGCAGATGTACTAAAGAAAGGATAGGCTGAGGCATTCCTACTCAGATTGGCTTTGGAAATGAGAAGGCAGTTGGGGACCAAGCCTGGATGGCTGCTTAACACATTATTGCTTTATCCAAGGAAGTAAGCAATAAGATATCACTTGTATAGGTTGTCCTAGCTCACCAAGTGCTTTTATGTACCTCATTTTATTTAACCCTCACTTACCTGTGGGGTAAATGTTCTCATTATTCCCATTTTATAGATGAGGAGACTAAGGCTCTGAGAATGATTTTTCTGTGATGAACTCTAGAGCATACCCCATTCTCTTTGTCCTTTGGAAATCAGTTGTTTTGCGGGGATGGGACTAAATTCAAACAGAATATAAATGAGTTTAGTTGTGTTTATGGTTCAGCAAAATAAATGGCTTAACTTTTGCCATCCTTCTTATCTCACACATATGCTAAGTAACAGGTGAGTTGTTATATATCCAGTATGACAAGTTTAGAATAGCTAAGAGAACTGAAAGTTTGTCTTATCTATTCCTATATTCTATTTAGATTGAACTTAAGAATCTTTAATCTTGGTTGTTTTTTTTTTCTATTTTAAGAAAGAAAGCTTTGAAGATGCCAACAAGTGCAAGGCATTGATTCCTTTTTTTTAATTTTATTTTTTTACATCTTTATTGGAGTATAATTGCTTTACAATGGTGTGTTAGTTTCTGCTTTATAACAAAGTGAATTAGTTATACATATACATATGTTCCCATATCTCTTCCCTCTTGCGTCTCCCTCCCTCCCACCCTCCCTATCCCACCCCTCTAGGTGGTCACAAAGCACCGAGCTGATCTCCCTGTGCTATGCGGCTGCTTCCTACTAGCTATCTATTTTACTACTAAGGCATTGATTCTTGAAGTGATAGCTCAGTACTAGCGCATTTGCATATTTTAGAAAATGTATGGAGAGAAATCATAAAGGAAAACTTCTCCTGACCCCTTACAAGAATGTACCTTAGTCCTCTTTCCTTACTAAATTGGAAAATCCAAATGGAGTGCCTTAGAGAAGAGGTGGGAGAAGCTGTGGATGGATGGATCTTGGTGTGTAGGTTACTCGTTGCTGTCTTAGGTATACCAGAGCTTTGCTTGGGGAGTTTGAACAAATAATTTGTGCTCTTATTTTTATTTGTATGATAATTACAGAGTTAAAAAGTAATCCTGTTTATCCCTCTTTTGCCCCACTTTTTGGAGGATATTTATGGACATGTTAAATGTCTTAAGGAGAAAAACACTTGACCAATACAGTAATTATAAATCCCCTAGTGGGCAAAGATCCCAAACTCAGGTGAAGATTCTGCTGCTGTGTGCAGCCATCTCCCCTCTGTATTCACAAAAGCACGTGGTGAAGAATAGCTGCTTTCTAGCATTCTGCCAAAAGGATCTATAGGAATCTCCGAGTGACAAGCACTTGCATTGTCTTCCAGAGAGCTGAAGAAAGAAAAAAATTTAACACCAAAAGCCACATTTCTGGAAGGTGGGAGGAACAGCACACATGACCCCTGAGGGCTCTACTTTTTGAGGATTGTTTGCCTGTAGATTTAATTTTGTCTGATCTTGGGTTCCTGTGCATCTTCATATTTTCAAATTTACTTCCCCCTTTTATTTATTCTACCTGCCAAAGAAATAATCATAACAAATCGTTAGAACTGGCAGGGCCCTCATCCTCATTTGATATGAGCTTCTTGCTTGCTTAGAATTTGCTGCTAAGCATTAGAACGCTTTCTAATCCACGTGTGTCTTTTCCCCCCTCCCACAGTCAGATCTTGAAGTTTTTCCTGTGGTTTTCCTTGGTGTCCATCTTTTCCACAAAGAATGTTAAATAAGCAACGGCAGGGACTGGAAATAATCCTTTCAACTAAGGAAAACCTTTCATGCATCTTTCCCACTAGTGTCATCGCATGAGTTAGAAGGACCAGAGGCACAAAGTTTATGGGATCAATTACAATGAGTTCACTATTAAACATTTAAAAAAAAATCTGTTGTGAGAAGAATAAAGCAATAATTAAAATTAACTGAACAGCTTTTGCTCTATTGAGGCGTTAAATCTTTGTGTAAACACAATCATATTGTGCAAACATGGGTCTTTTCACTTGGCTGATTCAGACAGTGAAACCGCTGAAGTTTTGAGGTCTCGGGGTCAAGGGCCCATTTTGACGCTGCTCATTTGTGTCTCCGCTCTGCCGCACACAGGGCCGTGAGCAGGTATGATTCCTTGCCCGCCACGGCGCAGAGAGGAGCTGGCAGATCGCAGGTCTGAGGCTGGCACGTGAAGCCAGCACGCTGCCCACGGGGCGGGTGTGGGTGGCTGCCGGCCGCTGGGGTCCGGGCAGTGAGCCGGCTTGAGTGTGGAGAAAACAGCAGTTATAAAATATAAATGTGTTTATTATTACACTGGGCCCCATGCTATATAATTTCACACACACTCATATTTGTGATTTATGGCCGCAGCTTCATATGGAGGAGAAGCTTGCTAATTTACCCAAATTGACAGGGAGGCCTCTGAAGATGATCAAATTGGAAGGAGCCGGGTAACTGAGAAAAAATGGTCTCCTAAAACAACCAAAAAAAAAGTGGCTGCCGTGTCGGAGGCATCCTTTGTTCATTTATTTTGATAAGCAGAGCTTTGCCTTAATTATTCATGATAATGCTTGCCCTGCAAGGAATGTCCGTCCCCTGTCCTGGCAGCCTCGGCTCGGTGCTGGGTTCTCCGTGAGGTTAATGCCAAAAACACCCAGCCCAGCTTCCCTTGAGATGGTGTCATGCTTTCACCTGTGAGAGCTGAGACAGGTGAAGATTAGGAGGTTCACGCACACCTGCCGCCTGTCCCTTTCTGGAAGACGGATGTTGAGTGGGTTGAAGGAGGGGAGGCCTCAGCCCCGGTTTGAGGCACTGCTGTGCTGATCAGGCTGCTTGCTGGTGCTGTACCTGTGTCCCTGCCCTGAATCCTCCCAAGGTGGGTGGTGATTTTCCCATCACAGGGAGGAAAAATAGAGGCCTAGAAGAGCCCAGGGATACCCAGCTAATAAGGAGCTAAGCTGACTTTAAGTCAAGATCTGACTCCAAAGTCGGTTCTCCTGTAGTATTCTGCTGGAATTTTCTAGGAGAGAAGCCAGGAAGGGGCATAGGAGCAAAGACCCCACCCAGCTTCCACCACAGCCCATCCCATTGGCTGTACTTTCAGCCCATTTCCTGATCGTAGCAGCAATAAACATCATCGTTTCCGACAGCTTTCCGAAGTGATTCTTGTCTTGGCAGAATCCTGAGTTACTTGTTCTGGGAGCTCTTCAGAAGGAAAGCACTTTGGAATAGCATATGCTAGTTCCAGAGTACTTAGAGCATCCATGATTCATGCCTCTTGCAGAAGAACTTAATGCAGGCAGAATACTGCGACCCCGGGATAACTTGATGGGCTATTTTTACTTGGATGTGTAATTACTAGAGAGTGGATACTGAATGGCCCACCCACTCTATTCATAGCAGAACCTTGGGAGTCATCCCTGTACACAACCTTTTGTTTCCCCCTTATTCAATCATCTTCTATAACTTTTGGGCATTACTTTCTAACTATGTTTTGTATTTGTTCACTTCTCTCCTTCTCTGCTGCTAGGAGCAATGCCATCCATGTTCCAGCCACAGTCTTCTCTCTCCCAGACTGTTGTAGAGCCTCCTAGAGGGTCTGCCACATCAGCTATTTCCCTCTGCAGCCCATTCTCCGTTTTGTAGCCAGGGTGATATTTTAAAGATGCAAATCTGATCGTGGTAATGCCTCTGCTTAAGAGCTCACAGTAGCTGCCACTGTTCTTAGGATAATGTCCAAATCCTTACATGTGGTGTGTAAGATGACTGTCCAATAGAAATATGTAATACAAGCCACATGTGTGTTTATATATACATATCCTGGCAGCTTTATTTTAAAAGTAATTAGTTATACTAATTAATTAATTTTAATACTAGACTTTAATTTCAACATGTAATCAATATTAACATTTATTAATGAACTACTTTACATTTTTTTCCATAGTAAGTCTTTGATATCCAGCATGTATTTTACACTTAGAGCACATCTATATTTAGATTGCTCTCATTTCAAATGCTCGGGAGGCACATGGGACTAGTGGCTTCCAGATTGGACCCAGCAGTCTGCCCCCTTACTGATTTCTCCGGTCCCATTGTGTTTCTCCACTCCTTGCAGGACACACCAGATCCTCCTCTTTGGGCTTCTGGGCTAGGTGTGGGAGAGGATGTGGCAGAGAGGTAGGAGTTTGAGGAGATAACCCAACACAGAGCCATCTTCAGTCTACCTTTGGACCTGCAGAGCTTTCAGGCAGTCGGAGGTATGGGTTAAGAATGAAGCCGTTGGGCCTCCCTGGTGGCGCAGTGGTTAAGAGTCCGCCTGCCGATGCAGGGGATACGGGTTCGTGCCCCGGTCTGGGAGGATCCCATATGCCGCGGAGCGGCTGGGCCCGTGAGCCATGGCCGCTGGGCCTGCGCATCCGGAGCCTGTGCTCCGCAACGGGAGAGGCCACAACAGTGAGAGGCCCACATACCGCAAAAAGAAAAAACAAACAAACAAACAAAAAGAATGAAGCCGTTGCTTTTCTGTTGGCCTTGGGGGTTTCCATTTTGGTTTATCTAGGGCTGTGTCAGGCTAAACTGATGCTTTTTTGAGAAAGTGAAGGGAATTAAATGGAAAACCACTGGTAAAGTTGATATGTGGTATCACCTTTGCCTGCCTACCCCACACAGAGGTCCTGTAGTGAGTAGTACCATTATATGAGCTAAAGATGAGACTGTGGGACCTGACAGGGGTGAGTGAGGGGTAGTTCACATCCCTGGCTTCTAGTCTCAGTGGATAATATTCCTTCATTTATTCATTTTTTAAAAGTTACAACAGCTACTGTATGGGTGCCTCTAAAGAGTTCTGGCATTCTTTCCAGTTGAAAGATTTATTTTATCAGAAAATATTTCCAAAAGGAATATGAACATTTATTTTTATTGTTGGCATTTAAATAAGAGGCATAGTGAGATAAGGGTTAATCACGTGGACTCTGAAGGTGAGCCTTCCTGGGTTTAAATCTTGACTGTACCACTCGTAAGCTGGTGAACTTGGGGAGTGGCTTAATTTCTCTGACCCTCAGTTTCTCATCTATAAAATGGGGGAGGATGATAGCATGTATCTCATAGGGCTGTTGAGAGGATTAAAGGAGAGAATAGCCTGGAAGCCCTTAGAGTGCTGCAGTGCCAGCCCATAATGAGTGCTGGATAAATATTAGCCAGTACCCTGTTTCCCCAGGATTTATAAAATATCATCATCAATTGAGGATTGATGGAATTGAGCCACAAGTCTTGACTCAGGATGATCATGCAAGATGTTTTCTCAGGGAAGATACATTTATTGTCTGTTTGTGTACAATGTTTTGTGTTTTTCTCTCTCACTTGGTTTCTGCTATATGTATATCTGTGTGAGGAAGGAAAATAGAGACATCTTATCAGGATTTGATTCTGCCATCCGTGTATCCAACAGAAAAAGCCAAACATGTTTTAGTGGATGAGATGTGTGGCATGGTGAGATGTATACTGTATTTAGTGGGACATGGACTATGAGCTATTTTTCTATGAAAAAAGTTGTGCTGTTTGGTCCAAACCCTTTGTGTTTCTAATCAGTGACACAGTGCAAGTTGAGAAGTTGGGGCTTAGGGTGACATCTCTGATCATTTATTGAAAGACTAGCACCAGGAGGTGGTCTGCTCCTAACACCGTACACTGATCTCTAACCACGTTAGCTAGAAACAGGTGATTGCAGACCTTTTGTTCACCAAGGAGGTACATCCGGCCACTGGGTGTTGATATGAGCCATCTTGCATAAAGAAGGATGTTTGTTGGGAATATTTTAATAATAAGTTTGCTTACGTAATACAAAGCACTTGCCCAGCCATCATCTCTCTTCATACTTCATAATAGTCCTGTGAGGCCAACATCAAAGAAGAGATTAGCCCCATTTGTTTCTGGTTTTATGTTTACCTTAGTATGGTATTTAGTGCTTATTATCATTGGTGGATTTGTTTATTGGTTTGGTTGCTCTCTTCCTTATATATATATATATATATATATGTTCTTTTTTTTCCTTTTTCTCTTTTTGTAAGTATGTATGCGTATGCTTCTTTTTGTGATTTTATCTGTATAGGTTTGCTTTTACCATTCGTCCTAGGGTTCTGTCTGTTTGCTTTTTTCTTTCTTTTTTTTGTTTTTTCTCTCTTCCCTTTCTTCTGAGCTGTGTGGCTGTCAGGGTCTTGGTGCTCCAGCTGGGTGTCAGGCCTGAGCCTCTGAGGAGAGAGGCCCGAGTCCAGGACATGGACCACCAGAAACCTCCTGGCCCCACATAATATCAATCAGGAGAGCTCTTCCAGAGATCTTTGTCTCAACACTAAGACCCAGCTCCACCCAACGGCCAGCAAGCTCCAGTGCTGGACACCCCATGCCAAACAACTAGCAAGACGGGAACACAACCCCACCCATCAGCAGAGAGGCTGCCCAAAATCATAATAAGGTCACAGACACCCCAGAACACACTTCCGGATGTGGCCCTGCCCACCAGAAGGACAAGATATAGCCCCACCCACCATAACACAGGCACCAGTCCCCACTACCAGGAAGCCTACACAAGCCACTGAACCAACCTCACCCACTGGGGACACACACCAAAAAGAACAGGCACTGTGAACCTGCAGCCTGCAAAAAGGAGACCCCAAACACAGTACATTAAACAGAATGAGAAAACAGAGAAATATGCAGCATATGAAGGAGCAAGGTAAAAATCCACCAGACCAAACAAATGAAGAGGAAATAGGCAGTCTACCTGAAAAACAATTCAGAGTAATGACAGTAATCATGATCCAAAATCTCAGAAACAGAATGGAGAAAATACAAGAAACATTTAACAAGGACCTAGAAGAGCTAAAGGGCAAACAATGATGAACAACACAATAAATGAAATTTAAAATACTCTAGGAGAAATCAATAGCAGAATAACTGAAGCAGAAGAACAGATGAGTGACCTGGAAGATAAACTAGTGCAAATAATTGCTGCAAAGCAGAATAAAGAAAAAAGAATGAAAAGAATTGAGGACAGTCTCAGAGATCTCTGGGACAACATTAAACACACCAACATTTGAATTATAGGGGTCCCAGAAGAAGAAGAGGAAGAGAAAGGGTCCGAGAAAATATTTGAAGAGATTATAGTTGAAAACTTCCCTAACATGGGAAAGGAAATAGTCAAGTCCAGGAAGTGCAGAGGGTCCCACACAGGATAAATCCAAGGAGAAACACTCCAAGACACATATTAATCAAACTATCAAAAATTAAATTCAAAGAAAAAAATATTAAAAGCAGAAAGGGAAAAGCAACAAATAACATACGAGGGAAACACCATAAGGTTAACAGCTGATCTTTCAGCAGAAACTCTGCAAGCCAGAAGGCAGTGGTAGAATATATTTAAAGTGGTGAATGGGAAAAACCTACAACCGAGATTACACTACCCGGGAAGGATTTCATTCAGATTCGATGGAGAAATTAAAACCTTTACAGACAAGCAAAAGTTAAGAGAATTCAGCAACATGAAATCAGCTTTACAACAAATGATAAAGGAACATCTCTAGGCAGGAAACACAAGAGAAGAAAAAGACCTACAATAACAAACCCAAAACAGTTAAGACAATGGTAATAGGAACATAGATATTGATAATTACCTTAAATGTAAATGGAGTAAATGCTCCAACCAAATGACACAGACTGGCTGAATGGATGCAAAAACAGACCCATATATTTGCTGTCTACAAGAGACCAACTTCAGACCTAGGGATACATACAGACTGAAAGTAAGGGGATGGAAAAAGGTACTCCATGCAAATGGAAATCAAAAGAAAGCTGGAGTAGCAATTCTCCTATCATGCAAAATAGACTTTAAAATAAAGACTGTTACAAGAGACAAAGAAGGACACTACATAATGATCAAGGGATTGCTCCAAGAAGAAGATATAACAATTGTAAATATTCATGCACCCAACATTGGAGCACCTCAATACATAAGGCAAATGCTAACAGCCATAAAAGGGGAAATCGATAGTTACACAATCAGAGTAGGGGACTTTAACACCCCACTTTCACCAATGGACAGATCATCCAAAATGAAAATAAATAAGGAAACACAAGCTTTAAATGACACTTTAAACAAGATGGGCTTAATTGATATTTATAGGACATTCCAAGTAAAAACAACAGAATACACTTTCTTCTCAAGTGCTCATGGAACATTCTCCAAGATAGAGCATACCTTGGGTCACAAATCAAGCCTTGGTAAATTTAAGAAAATTGAAATCATATCAAGTATCTTTTCTGACCACAATGCCATGAGACTAGATAACAATTACAGGAAAAAATTTGTAAAAAAATAAAAAGACATTGAGGCTAAACAATACACTACTAAATAACCAAGAGATCACTGAAGAAATCAAAGAGGAAATCAAAAAATACCTGGAAACAAATGCCAATGAAAACACGACGACCCAAAACCTATGGGATGCAGCAAAAGCAGTTCTAAGAGGGAAGTTTAATTAATTAATTTATTTATTTATTTTTGGCTGTGTTGGGTCTTCGTTTCAGTGCGAGGACTTTCTCCAGTTGCGGTGAGCGGGGGCCACTCTTCATCACAGTGTGTGGGCCTCTCACTATCGTGGCCTCTTGTTGCGGAGGACAGGCTTCAGACACACAGGCTCAGTAGTTGTGGCTCACGGGCCTAGTTGCTCCGCGGCATGTGAGATCCTCCCAGACCAGGCCTCAAACCCATGTCCCCTGCATCGGCAGGCAGACTCTCAACCACTGCGCCACCAGGGCAGCCCTAAGAGGGAAGTTTATAGCAATACAATCCTACCTCAAGAAACAAGAAACATCTCAAATAAACAACCTCACCTTACACCTAAAGCAGTTAGAGAAATAAGAACAAAAAAACACACCAGAGTTAGCAGAAAAAAAGAAATCATAAGGATCACATCAGAAATAAATGAAAAAGAAATGAAGGAAACAATAGCTATGATCAATAAAACTAAAAGCTCGTTCTCTGAGAAGATAAACAAAA
The DNA here is from genome assembly GCF_025265405.1 of Mesoplodon densirostris. Lineage (NCBI taxonomy): Eukaryota > Metazoa > Chordata > Mammalia > Artiodactyla > Ziphiidae > Mesoplodon > Mesoplodon densirostris. Next base: position 29,995,728 of record NC_082668.1, read on the forward strand.
TTGATAAATCATTAGCCAAACTCATCAAGAAAAAAAGGAAGAAGACTCAAATCAACAGGTTTAGAAATGGAAAAGAAGTAACAACTAACACTGCAGAACACAAAGGATCATGAGAGGCTACTACAAGCAACTCTAGGCCAATAAAATGGACAACCTGGAAGAAATGGACAAATTTTTAGAAAGGTACAACCTTCCAAGACTGAACCAGGAAGAAATAGGAAATATGAACAGATTGAAATTTCAGACAAGCACTGAAATTGAAACTGTTATTTAAAGTATTCCAATAAACAAAAGCCCAGGACCAGATAGCTTCACAGGTGAATTCTGTCAAACATTTAGAGAAGAGCTAACACCCATCCTTCCCAAACTCTTCCAAAATGTAGCAGAGGGAGGAACACTCCCAAACTCATTCTAGAAGGCCACCATCACCCTGACACCAAAACCAAAGATGTCACACACAAAAATTACAGACCAATATCACTGTTGAACATAGATGCAAAAATCCTCAACAGAATACTAGCAAACAGAATCCAACAGCACATCAAAAGGATCGTACACCGTGATCAAGTGGGGTTTATCCCAGGAATGCAAGGATTCTTCAATATATGCAAATCAATCAATGTGATACACCATATTAAGAAACTGAAGGATAAAAACTGTATGTTCTCAATAGATTCAGAAAAAGCTTTCAACAAAATTCAACACCCATTTATGATAAAAACTCTCCAGAAAGTGAGCATAGAGGGAACCCACCTCAACATAATAAAGGCCATGTATGACAAACCCACAGCCAACATCATTCTCAATGGTGAAAAACTGAAACCATTTCCTCTGAGATCAGGAACAAGACAAGGTTGCCCACTCTCACCACTATTATTCAACATAGTTTTAGCCATAGCAATCAGAGAAGAAAAGGAAATAAAAGAAAAAGAAATAAAGTCCAAATTGAAAAGAAGAAGTAAAACTGTCACTGTTTGCAGATGACATGATCCTATACATAGAGAATCCTCAAGATGCTACCAGAAAACTACTAGAGCTAATCAATGAATTTGGTAAAGTAGCAGGATTCAAATTAAATGCACAGAAATGTCTGGCATTCCTATACACTAACGACGAGAAATGTGAAAGAGAAATTAACAATCCTGTTTACCACTGCAACAAAAAGAATAAAATATCTAGGAATAAACCTTCCTAAGGAGATAAAAGACTTGTATGCAGAAAACTATAAGACACTGATGAAAGAAATTAAAGACGATACAACCAGATGGAGAGATATACCATGTTCTTGGATTGGAAAAATTAACATTGTGAAAATGACTCTACTACCCAAAGCAATCTACAGATTCAGTGCAACCCCTATCAAGCTACCAATGGCATTTTTCACAGAACTAGAAGAAAAAATTTTACAATGTGTATGGAAACACAAAAGACCCCAAATAACCAAAGCAATCTTGAGAAAGGCAAACGGAGCTGGGGGAATGAGGCTCCCAAACTTCAGACTATACTACAAAGCTACAGTAATCAAGACAATATGGTAGTGGCACAGAAACAGAAATAGAGATCAATGGAACAGGCTAGAAAGCCCAGAGATAAATCCACCTTATCTTTGACAGAGGAGTCAAGAATATACAATGGAGAAAAGACAGCCTCTTCAATAAGTGGTGCTGGGAAAACTGGACAGCTACATGTAAAAGAATGAAATTAGAGCACTTCCTAACACCGTACACAAAAGTAAACTCCAAATGGATTAAAGATCTAAATGTAAGGCCAGACACTATAAAACTCTTAGGAGAAAACGTAGGCAGAACACTCTATGACATAAATCACAGCAAGATCCTTTTTGACCCACCTCTTAGAGAAATGGAAATAAAAATAAAAATAAACAAATGGGACCTAATGAAACTTAAAAGCTTTTGCACAGCAAAGGAAACCATAAACAAGACAAAAAGGCAACCCTCAGAATGGGAGAGAATATTTGCAAATGAAGCAACTGACAAAGGATTAATCTCCAAAATATACAATCAGCTCATGCAGCTCAATATAAACAACCCAATCCAGAAATGCACAGAAGACCTAAATAGACATTTCTCCAAAGAAGATATACAGATTGCCAACAAACACATGAAAGGATGCTCAGCATCACTAATCATTAGAGAAATGCAAATCAAAACCACAATGAAGTAGCATCACCTTACACTGGTCAGAATGACCATCATCAAAAAATCTACAAATAATAAATGCTGGAGAGGATGTGGAGAAAAGGGAACCCTCTTGCACTGTTGGTGGGAATGTAAATTGATACAGCCACTATGGAGAACAGTATGGAGGTTCCTTAAAAAACTAAAAACAGGACTACCATATGACCCAGCAATCCCACTACTGGGCGTATACCCTGAGAAAACCATAATTCAAAAAGAGACATGTACCACAATGTTCATTGCAGCACTATTTACAATAGCCAGGACATGGAAGCAACCTAAGTGTCCATTGATAGATGAATGGATAAAGAAGATGTGGCACATATATACAATAGAATGTTAGTTGGTCCTAAAAAGAAACAAAATTGAGTTATTTGTAGTGAGGTGGATGGACCTAGAGTGTGTCATACAGAGTGAAGTAAGTCAGAAAGAGAAAAACAAATACCTTATGCTAACACATATATATGGAATCTAAAGAAAAAAAAAAAAAAAAGAAAAGGTTCTGAAGAACCCCAGGGGCAGGACAGGAATAAAGACGCAGAGGTAGAGAATCGACTTGAGGACAGGGCGAGGGGGAAGGGTAAGCTGGGCCGAAGTGAAAGAGTGGTATGGACATATATACACTACCAAATGTAAGATAGATAGCTAGTGGGAAGCAGCTGCATAACACAGGGAGATCAGCTCTGTGCTTTGTGACCACCTAGAGGGGTGGGATAGGGAGGGTGAGAGGGAGGGGATATGGGGATATATGTATACATATAACTGATTAACTTTGTTACACAGCAGAAACTAACACAACATTTTAAAGCAATTATACTTCAATAAAGATGTTAATTTAAAAAAAAGAGAGAGAGTGGTTAGCCCCATTTTGCAGAGGAGGAAAGTGAGACTCAAAGAGTATGTAACTTTCTAAGACCAAATAGTAAGTAGTAAGAGTAAAGGCTAGAACCCAGTTCTCCTGATTGTGAGTTGTGTGTTTTTGTGTGTGTGTGCGCGCGCATATGTATTTTCCACTGAACTGTACTTGCAAACATGATACTCCATTTCCAGAAGTTCTGGCAACCTTTCTGAATAAAACAAAAAGTGAGATTGAGATGTGAAATAATGCTTTTACTGCAAGTTTTCCATTTGGGCATGTATCATTTTCATTCATTGCTTTCTGTTTACCCTTTGAATTAATAAGAACATAAATGAAGCTATTTGTGGCAGAGACCCAGGCTAACAGAGGCTTAAAGAAGATGGAAGATTTTTTTTCTCTTTCACATAAAAGTCCAGGCTGTGAGGCAGGTGTGCTCTGAGAAGTTTTCAAAAGCCCAGACTCCTGTCCTGTTGATCCCTCCCGCATCCCAAGGGTTTCTGTCCTTAAGGGATCACCCATGTCCATGCAATTCAAGATGGCTACTCCCAGGCCTGCTTTATAGCAACCTAGTTTTCATGCAACTGTTTTGAAAGTGGGAAGGGGAGAGGATGTCCCAACTTTTAAAAGTACAGCTTGGAATTGGCACTTGTCACTTCCACTCACATCTCATCAATCAGAAGTTAGTTATATGTCGATATGCAACTGCAAAGGAGCTGGGAAGTAGAATTCTCATTCTAGGTGGCAATGAGCATGGCTAAAATCCGGGGATTCTCTTGTGATAGAAAAAGGGAGAATGAGTATAGAAGGACAACTCGCTGTGGCTGCTCTGCTCTGAGTCTTAAGAATAGCCTCTTTTAAAGACATTTAAACATGAAGCACTTCAGTTCAGAAATTCTAAAAGTATAATATGGTAAGAAAAAAAATCGTGGTGCATTTTAGTTTGTGGCACATTGCACAGTCAAAATAACTGAAGGAAAACTAGCTTCCTGTGGTATGCCAGAAGTTCTGAATGGAAATTTAATTTACATTTTGCAATTTATGAGAATATTGCATTATTGGCATAATATGAAGTGACTGGAAAATGAATAACTTCGAGAAAGTAAGCCTATAGGGTCAAATTAACCACATCTTAATATTATTGCACTTTTTTCTTTCCAAAGTATCAAATCACATTGCACTGACATTTTCACCCCAAGTTGAAAATTTAGTAGAAGAATGAAAAGTATTTTGTAGCTGTGGGTTTAGCACAGACAAAATTAAGGCTGTTTGAGGTTAGAGGGATATAGTCTGACAGATTGTGTGGGGATGTTTTTACATATGTGGGTGTCAACATGTTTGTGCTGAATTGTTTGCAGATTTGGGGGGGAGGTGGTTTTGTGTGTGTGTGTGTGTGTGTGTGTGTGTGTTAATGTAGACTCCATGGGTGGCTTCAATCATTGTGTTTTCTTCCTAATTCCTATTACAAAGCAGCAGAAAGAGGTTGTAGGAGGATCTAAGCTACAGTGCTTGAAGGAAGGTTTGAACTAAGGACTAGTCATGGATGCATGTTTGTTCGATCAAGTTAATTGACGGTCTTTGAAATGTCTCCACTGTTCTAAATAAGTCTTGGAAATACTAAGGTAAATAAACCTGGCCTCTACCCTTGCAGGGACCAGTTGGTTTTGTGAGGTGACAGCGTGTAAACAAATCACTCAATCAGTAAGATAAGGCTCTTCTGAAGAAGTTATAGGATCAGAGGAGAAGGGGCACCCAGTTCTACCAGAGTTGGTCTAGAATCGCTTCCCAGAGGATATGCTTTGTGAGCTACTGGTGCCACACATTAGGCTAGGCTCTGAGGATACAGCTATGTAAAGACAGGAACTCTCACTTCAAGGAAATCAGTCTCCTGAGAGGGGGGTGGCTTGTCATCAAGGCCCCTAAGGGTGTGGTTCTTAGTTCTTTCCAGTCCATTCTTGAAATTCCTCTTCATATACTCACCCTTCACCTCAGCTGTGACACCCCACTGTTCCTCATCTGTGGGCCTTTGTGCCTGCTGTTCCTTCTCCCTGAAATGCCCACTGCCCTTGTCCCTGGCATCCTTCAAGTTTCCATGAGGCTTCTCTCTTCTGGGATGCCTACCCTGAGGGTCCTACAGAGTCTTGGGATGGCCTTCTCCACACATCCACGCACACACACTGATCAGACACATCGGGCTTTTGTTGTTTGTGTGCACACATGGGGCTTCCCCACCTGGAAACCCCTCTAAAACAGAGACCCTTTACTTTTTTGCTTTAATCTCCGGCACTGTCATTGCTCGGTGCATATAAGAAACAACAAGTAATGTTGGTTGAATCTAGGTTGTCACACTGGAGAAGCTGATGGTATTTTCACCATCAGTGAGTTAGACCAGAAGTCTTCGTATCTGACTTTACCTGCTCACTTGTGGACAGAGATGAGGTGTGTTGGAAACAATTGCATGTTAGGGTTTGTGAATCTGGAAGGCAGGATGTTACTGTTGATTTCTGATTGATCACTGACCTGTTCATTAGTAAGTGTCATTCTGAGTGCACTATATGCACTGAGAATGCCTGAGCTGGTACTCGATGGTGGGGGATGACAAAGAGGCAAGCGAGAAAGCATCTAGCTCTGTTCCTAGACACATTGGGTACTCAGGCAGGGCAAAAGATCAAGGCATAAAAAGATAAATATCTATAGGAAATTGCAAACAGGTGGCCAAAGAGTGAAAACTCGGACAAAACTATAGTTTTCTGAGAAGGAGAAATACTTTGGGCTGGGGTGACATGTAGAAGACAGACACATCTTGAGTTGAGGACATCCCCGTAAGCAGGAAGGGCTGGGGAGGGCTGCTTGGGAATGTCGGAGATTGAGGGGTTTGTGGAAGGAGTAGTGGATAGATAAGGGTAGGAAAAAAAGTAAGATGGTTTTGTGGAAAAAGTGAGATGGTTTTGTGGACATCTTTTCCAAAGTACATAGGCAGTGGTATTTGAAGAGCATCTTGCATAAGTTATCATTTGTCAAAATAAGAGACTAATATTTTCCTTTTGAGTTTCTTTTTCTTAAACTTCGTACTTGGGTAGGTACATATGTGGGATGGTTTAGCTAATGGGGAAATTCGGTCTCTGGGAAAAAAGGGGGTTAATCTTGGGAGAGTTAAGTTATATAGACAAATTGATGTTTTAAATCTTGACTCGAAATCTCTAGGGAATTGGATCCATATCTATTCAGCTTGAATGGTAGCTGGTCCAGGTGAGGGCCCATATCTCCATCATCTGTGTGTACATGATACAATTTGGGCTTTTTGAGGATTGATAAAGTTACCTTTTTGTTTTTTTAATTTAAGACAAATTACCTTATCCAGTATTGATTTGCTTAGACCACTTCTCCACCATCTGCATTTGTATAATCAGGGAATAACAATTAATGATTGTGTTAGCTGAATCAGAACAAATTCAGGATGCTGACACTAGTCATTTAATAATTTCCAAAATCAGATCTAACATGGTTTTTGGATTATCCAGTTTTATGGTTTTCTATACCACCGGTCCATCTCTTTCCATATATATCACATATGTAGCAGAAAATTAACTCTGTACCCTAATATATGTGTTTCAAGCTTATATTATCCAATTTTTAGTTAGCAAAAAAGGAAAATTCAGTGTATCTAAGACAATAAATTCGGCATCATCTACTAATGTGATATGTGCCAGTTGATGACTACCATGTGTCCTGGATCCGGTGAGATTTGTTTTAGCCTACCCTCCCCACACACTGGTACTGGACCTCCATGCCCCTCTTTTTTTCATAAATCCCAGATACACAGTCCTCTCCCACTGCCCTCGGGTTCTCCCAGATCCTCACCAGTAGGTATCAGGCCTACTCTCATTCAAAGCTCTGTGCTACCCATTATTCTTTTTTTTTTTTTTTTTTTTTTAGCACAGTATGTGGGCCTCTCACTGTTGTGGCCTCTCCCGTTGCGGAGCACAGGCTCCAGACGTGCAGGCCCAGCGGCCATGGCTCACGGGCCCAACCGCTCCGCGGCATGTGGGATCTTCCCAGACCGGGGCACGAACCCGTGTCCCCTGCATTGGCAGGCGGACTGTCAACCACTGCGCCACCAGGGAAGCCCCCCATTATTCTTTTTCTTACTACCTCCCTTCATGCTAGAAGAATAAATTCCTGCCAATACTCACTTGAAGTTGTACACCTGAGTTGCCAGCCTCTGAAATTCATTGGACCTTTGGGGGAAGGGTTCCTGTTCTATGTTGGTTTGCTTCTGAAGGGCACAGCACACTCCTGCATTAGAGATATTATTACTTTCACAGTGGCTTGGTGATACTTTTCATATCAACTAAGCTGGGAACATGTTGATTGGGGCTAAAGTTACATTTTTTTCCTCTTCATTTTTAAAATTAAATTTTTTAAAATGATTCAAAAATTAATAGTTTGGTCATGGTTGTAATAGTAATACACTGTTCCTGCATGTATCCTTTGCAGTCATGCTATATTTACATTTGAATACAAAAATCAAAGATTTTGGCCATGAGTTTGAAATTCATAGTTCTTAATCAAATTCTTACCTAAATACATCACATTGAATTGTGGAGGCCTGGCTTACAGAGTAATATCTTTATTGCTAAATGGAGGAAATGCCCTACAAATTAGTTTCAATTAAATTCACATGGTGTAGTTATTGTGACAGGAAAAGAGACAAATGTTTTACAAATTTTTCCTTCAAATTTAATTTCTATCTAGCTTTTAACTTTTTTTTTTTTTTTTTTTTTTTTTTTTTTTTTGTGGTGCGCGGGCCTCTCACTGTTGTGGCCTCTCCCGTTGTGGAGCATAGGCTCCGGACGTGCAGGCTCAGCGGCCATGGCTCACGGGCCCAGGTGCTCCGTGGCATGTGGGATCCTCCCGGACTGGGGCACAAATCTGCGTCCCCTGCATCGGCAGGCGGACTCTCAACCACTGTGCCACCAGGGAAGCCCTAGCTTTTAACTTTTATTGTAACTTTGGTAATCACCAAAATGTACTTAAATTTCCAAACTGATATTAAACTTTCCTTGAATTTATCTTTAAAAAGCTGATAAAAATAATTTTTAAAATTAATATTGGACAACAGCAACAAAAAGAAGCCAGTAAGAATCAAAGCAAAATAAGAAAAAATTAACCATGGTGCCAGAAAAACACTTAGTTCCCCGAATGGTCATACTTACCTATTTTACAGCTTGAGAACATATAACTTCAGGTATGAGTGTTGAATTTTTAAGTGAGTTTACAGTCTTGAGAATTACTCTCTTAAGACTTCTGGGATTTTGTTTTTGCTTTGCTGGGGGAAGGGAATTAATTGTAACTTACTGAAAATATTAGAATGCTGTATACATTTTGATAAAATAAAAAATCAGTTTGACTTTGAGAATATTATGATACCCCTAGCCTTATGGGACACATGCTGTGGTATCTAAAAACAAATGTATTGGACTCACAGGTTGCACATTTGCAAAAACTCTGTAATTGCTGAGAGATATACTTGTTCCAGCATCTGTGATGGTTGCCTGTTTTCATGACCAATCCAGTCTTCCTTCAGCGTTTCAAACAAATTCACCAAGAATCTAACAGTTCACCTCCAAAGGAACGTTTTAGAAAAAGTTAACAGTCACTAAAAATGGAATATGTCCCCAAAGACTTGTTTAATCCTGTGTATTTTCAGGCCATGTTTCACAAAGCTAGGTGGGTCTGAGAAGTGATTCAGTGTGATGCCTGGGCTCCAGTTTAAGTTTCATGGAGAAGCCCTTGTGCCCTTGCCCTGCATACAGAGGTGACAGAGGTCTCTGTTCCCATAGTCTTCTCTGGCCTCCTGCACACCTGAAAACTCCATTTTGATATCACCATCATTGTCAATACACCCTTTATTCATTTGGGACTAAGTAATTGACCACTTTTATGTACTAGACTCCATTGAATCTTCATAACTACAAGAGAAGCGGAAAGATGTTTTAAAATTTCTTTTCTACGCGGTTGAGAACAGTAAATCCAGAAGAAGAAGTTAACTGACTCTGCAAGGCTATATTGCTAGTATGTGGCAAAGCCAGAACTAAATGAATCTGTTTTTGGATGACCAGTCCTTTTTCTCTCCACCAGACCAATGATTCAAGTTTCATCAAGGCATTGAGGGAAGCCTACCCTGAGGGTCCTACAGAGTCTAGGGATGGCCTCCTCCACACATCCACGCACACACATTGATCAGATGCATTGGGCTTGTGTTGTTTGTGTTCACGCATGGGACTTCCCCACCTGAGAACTCCTTTAGTGCTGAGACCATTTACTTTTGCTTTAATCTCTAGCACTGTCATTGCTCGGTGCATATTAGAACCAACAGTTAATGTTAGCTGAATCCAGGTTGTCACACTGAAGAGGCTGATGGTATTTTCACTATCAGTGAGTTAGACCAGAAGTGTCAGTATTTGTCTTTGCCTCCTTACCTGCAGACAGAGATGAGTTATTTTGGATGATGTGTGTTAGGGTTTGTGAATCTGGGTAGCAGGGTGGTAACATAGCTTTTTGGGCTGGGCTTTGGTAAGAGTTTAGAAAGGATGAGCCCTTACACTTGAATTAATGGTGGGAATTCTACATAGAAGCTATATTTTAAACTAGTGCTGTCTAAAATAGAAATATATGCAAGCCAAATATGTGATTTAAAATTTTCTAGTAACCATATTATTAAAAAATTAAATAGAAATAGTAATTTTAATAATATATTTTATCTAAACCAATATATCCAAAATATTTTTTCAACATAAATCAATATGAAAAAATTATTGAGCTATATTTTATGTATTCTTTTTATTAATAAGTCTTCCATATCTGGTGTATTCTATACTTATTGCATGCCTAAATCCATATGCTAAATTTTCAGTGGTTAAAGTTAAATACAGTCCTACCAAAAGAAGAAACCATGTACTTTCTGGTGGTATCTTTAGGACTCTCTGTGTATAGTATCATGTCATCTGCAAATAATGACAGTTTTACTTCTTTTCCAGTTTGTATTCCTTTTATTTCTTTTTCTTCTCTGATTGCCGTGGCTAGGACTTCCAAAACTATGTTGAATAATAGTGGTGAGATTGGACATCCTTGTCTTGTTCCTGATCTTAGAGAAAATGCTTTCGGTTTTTCACCATTGAGAATGACGTTGGCTGTGGGTTTGTCGTATCTGGCCTTTATTATGTTGAGATAGGTTCCCTCTATGCCCACTTTCTGAAGAGTTTTTTTCATAAATGGTGTTGAATTTTGTCAAAAGCTTTTTCTGCATCTATTGAGATAATCATATGGTTTTTATTCTTCAATTTGTTAATATGGTGTATCACATTGATTGATTTGCATATATTGAAGAATCCTTGCATCTCTGGGATAAATCCCACTTGATCATGGCGTATGATCCTTTTAATGTGTTGTTGGATTCTGTTTGCTATTATTTGTTGAGGATTTTCGCATCTCTATTCATCAGTGATATTGGTCTGTAATTTTCTTTTTTTGCGGTATCTTTGTCTGGTTTTGGTATCAGGGTGATGGTGGCCTCATAGAATGAGTTTAGGAGTTTTACTTCCTCTGCAATTTTTTGGAAGAGTTTGAGAAGGATGGGTGTTAGCTCTTCTCTATATGTTTGATAGAATTCACCTGTGAAACCATGTGGTCCTGGACTTTTGTTTGTTGGAAGATTTTTAATCACAGTTTCAATTTCATTACTTGTGATAGGTCTGTTCATATTTTCTGTTTCTTCCTGGTTCAGTCTTGGAAGGTTATACCTTTCTAAGATTTGTCCATTTCTTTCAGGTTGTCTATTTTATTGGCATAGAGTTGCTTGTAGTAGTCTCTTAGGATGCTTTGTATTTCTTCAGTGTCTGTTGTAACTTCTCCTTTTTCATATCTAATTTTATTGATTTGAGTCCTCTCCCTCTTTTTCTTGATGAGTCTGGTTAATGGTTTATCAATTTTGTTTATCTTCTCAAAGGACCAGCTTTTAGTTTTATTGATCTTTGCTATTATTTTCTTTGTTTCTATTTCATTTATTTCTGCTCAGATCTTTATGATTTCTTTCCTTCTGCTAACTTTGGGTTTTGTTTGTTCTTCTTTCTCTAGTTCCTTTAGGTGTAAGGTTAGATTGTTTATTTGAGATTTTTCTTGTTTCTTGAGGTAGGCTTGTATAGCTATAAACTTCCTTCTTAGAACTTCTTTTGCTGTATCCCATAGGTTTTGGATTGTCATGTTTCCATTGTCATTTGTCTCTAGGTATTTTTTGATTTCCTCTTTGATTTCTTCAGTGATCTCCTGGTTATTAAGTAACGTATTGTTTAGCCTCCATGTGTTTTGTGTTTTTTACGTTTTCTTCCCTGTAATTGATTTCTAATCTCATAGCATTGTGGTCAGAAAAGATGCTTGATATGATTTCAATTTTCTTAAATTTACTGAGGCTTGATTTGTGACTGAGGATGTGATCTGTCCTGGAGAATGTTACATGTGCACTTGAGAAGAAAGTGTAATCTGCTGTTTTTGGATGGAATGTCCTATAAATATCAATTAACTCTATCTGGTCTATTGTGTCATTTAAAGCTTCTGTTTCCTTATTAATTTTCTGTTTGGGTGATCTGTCCATTGGTGTAAGTGAGGTGTTAAAGTCCCCCACTATTATTGTGTTACTGTTGATTTCCTCTTTTAGAGCTGTTAGCAGTTGCCTTATGTATTGAGGTGCTCCTATGTTGGGTGTAAATATATTTATAATTGTTATATCTTCTTCTTGGATTGATCCCTTGATCATTACATAGTGTCCTTCCTTGTCTCTTGTAACATTCTTTAGTTTAAAGTCTATTTTATCTGATATGAGTATTGCTACTCCAGCTTTCTTTTGATTTCCATTTGCATGGAATATCTTTTTCCATCCCCTCACTTTCAGTCTGTACGTGTCCCTAGGTCTGAAGTGGGTCTCTTGTAGACAGCATATACATGGGTCTTGTTTTTGTATCCATTAAGCAAGCCTGTGTCTTTTGGTTGGAACATTTAATCCATTCACGTTTAAGGTAATTATCGATATGTATGTTCCTATTACCATTTTCTTAATTGTTTTAGGTTTATTTTGTAGGTCCTTTTCTTCTGTTGTGTTTCCCACTTAGGGAAGTTCCTTTAGCATTTGTTGTAGAGCTGGTTTGGTGGTGCTGAATTCTCTTAGCTTTTGCTTGTCTGTAAAGCTTTTGATTTCTCCATCAAATCTGAATGAGATCCTTGCTGGGTAGAGTAATCTTGGTTGTACGTTCTTCCCTTTCATCACTTTAAGTATGTCATGCCACTCCCTTCTGGCTTGTAGAGTTTCTGCTGAGAAATCAGCTGTTAACCTTATGGGAGTTCCCTTGTATATTATTTGTCATTTTTCCCTTGCTGCTTGCAATAATTTTTCTTTGTCTTTAATTTTTGCCAGTTTGATTACTATTTGTCTCAGCATGTTTCTCCTTGGGTTTATCCTGTATGGGACTCTCTGCACTTCCTGGACTTGGCTGGTTATTTCCTTTCCCATGTTAGGGAAGTTTTTGACTATAATCTCTTCAAATATTTTCTCGGGTCCTTTCTCTCTTCTCCTTCTGGGACCCCTATAATGTGAATGTTTTTGCGTTTAATGTTGTCCCAGAGGTCTCTTAGGCTGTCTTCATTTATTTTCATTCTTTTTCTTTATTCTGTTCCGCAGCAGTGAATTCTACCATTTTGTCTTTCAGGTCACTTGCCCATTCTCCTGCCTCAGTTATTCTGCTATTGATTCCTTCTAATGTAGTTTTCATTTCAGTTATTGTATTGTTCATCTCTGTTTGTTTGTTCTTTAATTCTTCTAGATCTTTTAAAAACATTTCTTGCATCTTCTCAATCTTTGCCTCCATTCTTTTTCTGAGGTCCTGGAGCATCTTCACTATCATTGTTCTGAATTCTTTTTCTGGAAGATTGCCTATCTCCATTTCATTTAGTTGTTTTTCTGCGGTTTTATCTTGTTCCTTCATCTGGTACCTAGCCCTCTGCCTTTTCATCTTGTCTATCTTTCTGTGAATGTGGTTTTTGTTCCACAGGCTGCAGGATTGTAGTTTGTCTTGCTTCTGCTGTCTGCCCTCTGGTGGATGAGCCTCTTTTTCCAATGTTAAGAAAGCTTTGTGACATTTTCTGTCTCAGTGTCTGTATTCCCCAGGTGGTTTAAATTCTCTAGTGTTGCTGAGTATGATGTGAAAGCAATTGATGGGTCTTTGCTGCTTTCCTCTAGATGTGCTAGGTGACAATATAAACCCATTACAGAGTACCCTTTCTCCTTTCCATTTTGCTTTTCCATTTCCTGATCTGCAGAATTTCAAATTCCTAATCCAAGTCCTAAGGAGACCAGGACCTTAACATGCCCAGATAACAGAAATCTAGTAGCTACATTTTTTAAATAAATAAAAAGAAATAGATAGAATTAGTTTTAACAGAAACCTAGATACATCAACATCCTAGTCTCCTTAGGAAATGGATTAGGAACTTGAAGTTTTGCAGATCAGGAAATGAATGCAGAAAATTTGCATTAGCAATGTTTATTTTCAAGAGACTTTTAATGCAAGATTCTGACACCTTTCATATTTCATGCTACAATCTATATCTTAAAGGTGAATGTATAGTGCAATACGTTTGACATATCACTTATGCTCTCCCAAACCCATCTTCAGTGAGAACCTCTACCAGTGAGTTCCGTAAAATGACGCACTTGGTTTCCCAGAGGGGATGTTGCTCAGGAGACTAATCCTAGGGTTGAGATGAAGATTACAGGAAGATTTTCAGGATACTCCTTTTTTAGGCTCAGGCAGATAGGGAAGAAGTGGGAAGTAATCTTTGATGGTGAAGGAATAGTTAATCCATTGTAGAGTTTCACACTGTAGTCCCTGTCACACAGGCGTGGCCAGGTTTAAACAAGCAAGCAAACATTTTCTACCCTTATGCCAGTTCAGTACATAGAGAGGGACTGAAATCACTCAGGCTCTCCTGGCCCTCTGCTGTACGTGGGTCTTTGTTGCCAGTCAGGATGCTTTATTCATGCAGTGCCTTTTACAGGATTGAGCCAGGCCCTGCTTTAGTGCTGTTGGTGTCACAGTGAACAAAAGAGATGCCTGCATGAAGCTTATACTCTCCTAGGGGAAGCAGACAGTAGTACACACAAACAATATCCAGTCGAATTTCAGAGTGACTAAGTAGTATATAGAAGATGACAGAATCTGCTGTTCAGCAGAGGATGGGGAGGGTAGGTCTCTCTGAGGTGGAGACATTTGAACATTGACCTAAATGAAGTGAGGCAACAAGAGTGTTCCAGGTAGCAAGTGCAAAGGCTCTGAGGTGAGAGCATCCGGATAGGGCATGGGGAATCAGGTTGGCGGTGGCAGATCATGTAGACTCTATACTACAGGACCTTATAGGCTTTTGACTTTTATTCTAAAAGCAATAGGAAACCATTGGAGCATTTACACTTTAATATCTCCTTAACCATTTTTGGGTCATGAACTTCTTTGGCAGTCTGGTGAAGCCTGTGGAACCCTCTGCAGAATAATGTTTTCAAATGCATTAAATAAAATCTGGGGGATGTTAAAGAAAACAATGATCTGGAAATACAAAGATTGAAGTCCCCTGTAAGGGACACACATGCTCTGATTTACATTTTCAAAGGGTTGTTCTGACTGCTGCAGTGAGAATAGACCGTAGGGGCCAAGGATAGAAGCACAGAGACCAGTGAGCTTGGAGCCAAGCTGTTTTCATCTACCCTGTAGGGCAACGGTCTCGAAATAGGGTTGTGCAACACAGTCTTTTTGAGTGCAGGAAGAAAAATTTATAACTTCTATTTATATTCAATTGACCCTAATTCTTTTAAATTTCTATATTGAGTGTATGTTTTATAATATCCTAATATATTAGGACATTAGTACATTTATATAATTCATGAATAAATCTTCATGTATTGGAGGTACATGTTCAAAAGGTAATGGTGACAATATATTTTGATCAATCAAATGTGATGATTGTGATGTAGGAAGAGTTACTCTGTAAGAAACTAAAAAAAAAAAAATGCCACACTGCTTTAGACCACATTCCATTTCAGAGGCCATTTTGTGGGGAAGCATGAATTTGTGCCATGATTCAGCCTTGCTAAATGTCATTCCTGTTTCTCAAGCATCCTTAACTCTCCTTAAGAGCCCTCATATGGCTATAAATCTACTTACACCTGATTAGACCTACTATCACATCTGACTGGCACATACTCCCCCAGGGAAATGAGTTTCCTGGGATTAATAATTTCCAGAAAGGAAAAGTAGTTCTCGATGTTCCCCCTAAAATTCAGAGGGCTCTGAAGAGTGGCTTCTACCGCGGGCCCCGTGAACCGTGCAGGCACTGCCATGCTCTCCTGTACATCCTCTTTGTCACGTGCTTGCCTTCATTCACGCACTCCTTCGGGACTTGAGTCCTGATGTTTGAAGCCTGTCTCCCATTTGCCTGTCTCACAGAGACCTCTCTTGAACATTTTTGTTCACTCTTGAGATGCAGTGAGCCAAATGCTGGGCATTCGAGGTGCCACAAGTGTAGCGTGGGGCAGGGGTATGACATTTTCTGTTTTATACCCAGGAATAGGACCTGGAGTGGAGCAAGGAGAGAAGGGAGGGTGAGGCAGATGAGCTGATTTTGCATGAATCTGTTCAGTTATTATTGAACTGCCTTTTTCTTTTCTTTCTTTCTCCCTCCCTCCCTCCTTCCCTTCTCTATCTCCCACTCTCTTTCTTTCCCTCCCTCCCTCCCTCCCTTCCTTCCTCCCTCCCTCCCTCCTTCCCTCCCTCCTTCCCTCCCTCCCTTCCTTCCTCCCTCCCTCCCTCCTTCCCTCCCTCCCTTCCTCCCTCCCTCCCTCCTTCCCTCCCTTCCTCCCTCCCTCCCTTCCTTCCTCCCTCCCTCCCTCCCTTCCTTCCTTCCTTCCTTCCTTTCTCCCACACCCCCTTCACCCCCTGTTTTTTTTCTAAAAGACTTTGTTTTCTTTTATAAAGAAAGCCGTTTTTCTCTCAAGAAGGAAACCCAAGTCTTTCATAAAATGAGCAGAAATCCTCAGGTACGGTGTTAGGATAAAAACTAATGCATTGTGGGTGTAGGTTGTTCTGCCCCCAAGATCCAGCAGTCAGGTGTTGGTGTCTGGGGGATGTAATCTTGGCCATGCAAAGTACTGACAGAAGAATTTCACTGACTAGAGAGTAGATATTAGTTTGTGGAAGTGGGTACAGAACCCAGAAACTATGCCAGCCTAACCACACTATTTGTGAGCTTTAGATAGGAAATTGTATCCCCAATTCTTTGTATTTTTCCTGTTCCTCTGATTTCTGAACTCTCCCTGTTTCAGGCACTACTCCTTCCTTTGGCTGAATTCTTTCTTGGTTATTTTAAATTTCTTATTAGTGAGTATTTGCGGAAATGGCAACTTGTAGGTCAATTAATCAGGAGCTAGAAAAATAACCTGATGAATCACTGTAGCATAACTTGGCTAAACTAGCAGGGCACAGAGGGTCTTGTCCTTAGTGTTATTCTGTAGAGCACCTGCTGCAAGCAGGAAACAATGTTAGGTGACACGATTCAGAGCTAAGTCAAGCTGTTGGTAATTTCTGTCTGTGCAGTGGCAAAAGGGACACAGTCACTGGAAGGACACTGAAATAGCTACTGGGAAGAGGATGGTTGGTTTGTGCCAGGAGTTAACAGAGCATCTACATTATTTTCTGGGAAATAACTAAATCCTTGATATTATTTGTCAGAATAAAAAAGAACAAAACTGGTTTAAAAAATTCAGCAAGGGGAAAAGCAAACACTTTGAATTTTTTTTAAAAAATACCCAAAGACATCTACTTTAGTCTCCCTCATTTTCTCTCTGTCCTTCCTGTGTCCTTCAGAGTATGGTTGCCTGTGATGGACGGGTCTGTTCGATTGTGGGATTGATTTTGGGGACTGGATGTCTCTGCTTGTTGCTGTAGAATGTCATGGGATTTCCAGATGCCTTGTTGCACTTGGGGTATGCTTGGTACCCAAGGTTCCAGGACCCTCCAATTTTACTTTCATTTGAAGGCCTTTGAGGGTGGAAGGTATTTTGAATTTCTGAAGTCTTTGGTGCCTCATTCTCTGTTTCTTGTTGTTGTTTGTGACGGATTTCCTTGAAGTAACAGAGCCCCGTGGGTGATCAATAACATTAAGTAAATGATGCCAACAGGCCTCTCGGAGAGGGCACTTCTCTCTCCTACTTGGGTCTCTTATTTCCCCTTCAGCATCCCACTTATTCAGAGCAGATCTAAAGAGCACAGTTTTTCTGGTCCATTCTCCATCAGTATACTGAGAAAATACTTAAAACTTAAAAAGACTCTCTGTTTTCCAATATTCAGTTTGCCCAGAGTGACTCCAGACCCAGCTGTCTGGAGCCTGAACCCTGGAAGTTTGTACTGATGGCCAGTTAGACCTGTCTCCTCAGCAGCCTCTGAGAATATAGGTGAACGGGGAGGAAAGGGGGTTCAGATTAATTGAGCATTTACCTTGTGCCAGGCTCTGGAAATGCCTTATACACAACAACTTATGTAAGCCTCACAATAAACACAGGCGTCTCACCCCCATTTGACAGATAAGGACACTGAGGCCTGGTGTCTGCAACGAATGAATAAGATCCCAGGTATGCTAACTCCAAAGCTAACTTGACCCCTCCACTCTTCACCTTCTCTGCAGCAAGCGCACTCTTCCGAAATTGTGGCTTTAAGGATCCAGAAGGTGAACTTTTAACACCGCTCAGTGATTCTTTTTTTTGTTTTTTTTCTGGTTTCCAAAACTGAATGGGTTTCCTCCTGCGCTTCTGGCCCTCCTTCATGTCCTCTTGGTTCGATTGAAAAGAAATGCCTGTGTTTCTCATTCCTCTTCTCCATGGGTTTTACAGAGCAGCAGCCCACTAGGGCACCAATTTAATGAAATGAAATTTTCAATCATGTTTGGTTCAATTCTAGGTGATACAAATAAAGAATTGTGGATGCTTTGTAGTTAGATTCAAAGGGAAGGGAAAAGGTGGAAAGAAGAAAGTGGGTCAAGTATAGTACCTGGGCAATGTCTCCTTAAGTGCTGCCTAGTGAACGTTGAGCTATTAAAAATGGAGAAATAATGGGGCAGCCGTACTACTTTGGCACTTGTGTATCCGGAAATTTCAGGTTTAGCGGTTTATAATACTTACCTATGCCAGGCGTTGTTCTAATTTATATATAGTACATATGTATATTAATTTATGCTCTCCAAACCCTTTAAGGTACATATCTCTAAGAAAGCAGAGGCACAGAGATGTTGATTAACTTGCCCAAGGATAGACAGTTAAGGGCGGAACCAAAAGTTGAGCCTAGGAAGGTTGGCTTCAGAGCTGTTGACTGCTATGCTAACCAGCCTCTCAGTTACAGAGCTCAGTAACTCTCATGATTTCAAAGATCATTCTTCTTATTAGAACCAGCCCACCATACAGTTGGAAGGGTAAGTATTTGTCATGTTTGATGACAGACGTTGATGGGTTAAAAAAAAAGGTCTTAGGAAAATCATGTACTTTCTCTTCCATATTCCTCCATCTGTATTTACTGGGCGAAAAGGTCACGTGAGCACAGAGCTCGAATTTCATGCTTCTAAGCAGCTTCACTGTGGCTGAAACCTTGCTCTACAAATTGACTTTAAAAATATTTTGTAATAATGTGTATCACGCTCAAATATGAACGCTCTGGAGTCATTAAGTGATGAGCTTCTTAAATAGGACTTTTGCAACTGTATTTTACATAAATGCCGGGAATCGTTAAGTGATTTTTGTTTTACTCTCAAACCGTAGCCTTTTCTCGTGACTGTCCATCCACTCACATTTACTGGAAGGAACTGGGGTTCTGGGAGACCTGAGCTCTTTGCCTGGTCAGTCAGCTGCCTGGCTACAGTTTGTGGTAGGAGGGAAGCGAGGGGAGAAGACTAAAAAGGCTGAAATGGTAAATTACTGTAGGTTCTGGAGAAAAATAGAATTAGAAGCATTTGTGGTTCAGATGAAAATAGCACATTTCCTTTCTGCTTGCAGTCGGGGGGAGGGGGTCAAAGTGCTCCAGGGAATAGAAAATAAATAAAAATGGATCCCTCACCAGTTGAAGCAAATGCTCTGACTCTGGGAACTGAAATGACAGCTCCAGATTTGAAGATCTTATGAAACCACTTTTGAAGGTTAAAAAATAAAATAGAATAAAATAACAACAAGAAAAACACCAGGAGACTAAAAAAAAAAAAAAAAGTGACATACTGTGTTAGGAAATGCAGTCTTTCAAGAATGATTTCACAGCCCTTTTCCAAGACTGTAGAATAGGTAGCAGACCCTGATCAGGTGTGTGCCCGTTTTGTTCCTGTCGCTGACCATGGTCATTCCATCTCTTCTTGCAGGTGAGAAGCCTTATAAGTGCTCATGGGAAGGGTGTGAGTGGCGTTTTGCACGAAGCGATGAGCTCACAAGGCACTACAGGAAACACACAGGTGCAAAGCCCTTTAAATGCAACCACTGCGACAGGTAAAGAAACTTAGAAGCTGCTGGGATGGGGAAGGGAGATGCTGAAATGGGTGGGGGTGGGGGGCTGGTCGTGTGCTCTTGGGTTTATCACAAGCCTCTCTTGCAGAGACTCAGGCCTGGGAATGCCTTTTACTTCTCCATGGAGAAAACCAATTAGATAAAGGTGCCTCCTTGCATGTAATCAAGAGATGATATGAATTCTTGGATCAGTTACATAAGTATTTAATGAGTACCAGAACTGTGATAGTCACTGGGTGTCAATGAGACATAGCTCCTACCCTCAAGGGGATGATGTGACAGATAATTTTAGTATAATAGGAAAAGTGATAGGATAGAGAATGGTCACCTGTAGCTTCTGATCTTTTTATTAACATCAACACTATTTTTCCTCATCCTTAATAACGTGAAAGAATAGAAAGCCTGCTTAATGGAGGGAAGGTTCGTTATAAGGCTTTCCTTCGAAGCCCGGTTAGAAATGAATTTGCTGAAGAGAGTTCCCATTCTTTGGGGGGCCTGAACCATCCTTTCTTCTTTGAAAATAGGTACAGAGGTCTAAAAGTTGGTGAGGCTTTGAGAACTTATCCTATAATTCAATTTCAAACCTTCAGCATTTGATATGGAAGAAAGAGCTCGTAGCAGCAGATTCTACACAAGTAATAATATCTGACAGCCCTGGCATTATCAACCAATAAACCCCAAAATGGAGACTCTGCAGGCCAAGGTGAAGGCAGGATTAGGTTTAGACATAATCAAATAATGGGCTTGCATCTGAGCGTGTTAGCCTTCTAATCCTATTTCTGTGTTTAAAAGGAAGCTTAAGAAAATTAACCATCTTTTTAATGCACTACTAAAGGTCTCGGTTATGATGAGAAAAATGCTTCTAATACGATAAAAGCCCTGAAAGCCTCAGGGTTCCCCGGCTCAGCCAGCAGTTCACAGGCTGGCAGGAGGGGTGTGCAGGATGTCTGCAGAGGCCTGGCTCTCCGTCGGAGGAAATGCAATGGTTTTCACATCCTGCCCCCCTCATCACTGTGCCGGCACCTCCCTCACCAGACCTTCGTCTGGAGTAGTGCCTGTTTGTTTGGAGAGCACGGCAAGAGTGGCCAAATCTCATGGGTGGCCAGTTGGCTTGGAGCTCCTTTAAGATGCTTATAAAGGAGCATTCAGGATTTTCCTCCATTTTTTTTTTCCTTTTTCCTGAAGAGGCTATTTTCCTCTTATCTTCATTCTTGAAGAACTAAATAAAGCCCCCCATGCCTCCTGGAGCCCAAAGATAACCTCCCACCCCAGGGCTGAGGAAGTACATTCCATGAAGCTATTGTCTCTCATTCCCTTGGAGCTCTGTTCTGCTACCTAAAAACACAACCTGTTTTTTCATTTCTATCCCATTACCTCAAAGTCCCCCTAAATTTATGTGAATCAGCAGCTGTTCTTCTACAAATTATATTTCAGTGATGTTTCTCCTTATTTGATATCATCTCTCGACTCCCGTCTCAAGTTCATTCCTCTCTAACCCTGGCTACTAATAAAGAAGTTATATAGATGGTGACCCTTGGACCACAGTCCTTTGAGGAAGAGCCTTATATCAGTGGGGATGAAGAGGATCCTTTGTGAGTTGTCAAAGTGTGGTGGTATAGTAGGTACGCACGAGTCGCCTTGCCCTGAAGGGCGGTGAGGCTATTACTTGGAGGTGGTGCGTTACAGATGGCCATAATCCAGGGAAATTGCCAGAGTTAGTATTCCTCTCTTTAGGTCCACCGAGTTACTAAGCAGTATGCAACTGTCCAGCACTTGACACATTAGGATTAAACCTGACCATTTGTGTGATTTATATGGAGAAATATTTCACACCGACTGGATATTTCAGTGAAGGAGATGTCAGGGATGGGTAATTTGGTTAGTCTTTTGCTTTATTTTCCTCATTGAGATATACTCTGGTTTCTGGAGTTAGAAATTTGAGGAACAGGTGGTACAAATTCTGTGACGTGGTATTTGGGGGAGCTGGTGAGTAGCTCAGAGTCCTGTGACATGGGCCAAGAGTCAGTGCATTTCAACAGTGTCAGAAATCAGGGGGAGGAGTCTCATTCGTGTCTCCTGACAGGCAGCACCTTGTACTTCAGTTGCGGGAATTATGCTAAGAATAGAGCAGGTCTGGGAGGTGACGTGGGGAGTTGGAGTGGTCCCAAAGCCGATGGAAGGAAAGCCTGGGGCGACCGGGGACTTGGCATTCCTTAGAAGACTTTACCTTCAGAAACAGAGGGCATCTGTAGCCCTTAGCAGGACAGTGAAGCCTATTGGGCCCAAAGGGTGTATGAGCCCAAGAAACCTATCTCTTGCCTCGTGTAATTTAGCAATCAGACCACCTAGAGACTGAACTAGGATTAGGGTTTCTTGTCCTTAAAGCAGGTACCAAGTCTAACTTATATTTTTATTTTGCCTGAAGGGTAGATTAAACATACATGAGTTTTTGTTTGTTTTGCTAACATTTAAAATTGCTAAGTGCCACAAAAATCTCTATTCCTGGCTTTGTCTGAAAAACTCAGAAGATCTGGTAACAGTGGGCTCACATTCCCACGTGGTCGTGATTTTCTGGCGCTGAAGAATCATCACTACCTTTCAGTGATGGCCCTGTGGTCACTCATTTCTCACTGTCCCTCCTCCCCCACCACAGTCTCCCCAGTGAGAAGGCAGAGCATCAATCACCGGCCATCATCACACTTCTCGTTATGTCCTCTTAATCCATGCCTTATCAGAAGTGGAATCACATAGTTTAACAGTGCTGTGTGTTTCTTACACTTCACCCATTGCACCCATTTACTTTATCTGCCTGGCCCCTGAAGACATTGGGTTTTGTGACCTCTGGCTTCAGGTCTGGGTTAGAGGAGAAAGCAGTGAGGTGACTCTGCCATTTTCTTACTGTCAAACTCAACAGTGCAGCCCACTCAGTGATGAGCTGCTTACAACGCTGAATCTTCTTTCTCAGCCCACAGAGCATGAGGCTGCTGATGGTGGTCGTCAGGGCTGTTTCCACAAGTGGTCATATGCAGATATAATCCAGGGAGACTGCTCCCGGGGTATTACCTCCAAGATCCTGGGAAGTTTAGAGGAGGCATTTTGATCTTTGATCTCTAAGTCAGCTCAGTAAGAGGTGGTGACAAATACCAACCCCTATCTGGCCCTTCAGTGCCCTAGAGGATTGCTATCAGCTTAATGCCCATGTGACTTTAGTGGGCCTTTTTCATAAGCAGCAGAAACTACAATAGGGGTTTGACTAGTTCTCTGTAATGAACAAATTTCAATCATTAAGGACCTTCTTATTCAAGGTCATCTGACTGCTGTAGAGTCACAAATACCCTCTGGGGGTATATTACCCTTACAATTATTTGATTCTGCATTTCTAGATGCTAAGTTTATTACTTTTTACTTTACTATTCCTATGTGGAACTCAGTAAGTATAAATTAATAAATATAAGTTAATCATGGCTAAGTATCTTGCTGGTGTACGGGATTTAAATAAAACCTCAGTGGTGAGGCACCTAGTCTAATTTTTTTTTAACGTCTTTATTGGAGTATAATTGCTTTACAATGGTTTGTTAGTTTCTGCTTCATAACAAAGTGAATCAGCTATGCATATACATATATGCCCATATCTCCTCGCTTTGTGTCTCCCTCCCACCCTCCGTATCCACCCCTCTAGGTGGTCACAAAGCACCAAGCTGATCTCCCTGTGCTATGTGGCTGCTTCCCACTAGATATCTGTTTTACATTTGGTAGGGTATATATGTCCATGCCAATCTCTCACATAGTCCCAGCTTACGCTTCCCACTCCCCGTGTCCTCAAGTCCATTCTCTACGTCTGCGTCTTTATTGCTGTCCTGCCCCTAGGTTCTTCAGAACCATTTTTGGTTTTTTAGATTCCATATATATGTGTTAACATATGGTATTTGTTTTTCTCTTTCTGACTTACTTCACTCCGTATGACAGACTCTAGGTCCATCCACCTCACTACAAATAACTCAATTTTGTTTCTTTTATGGCTGAGTAATATTCCATTGTATATATGTACCACATCTTCCTTATCCATTCATCTGTCAATGGACACTTAGGTTGCTTCCGTGTCCTGGCTATTGTAAATAGAGCTGCAATGAACATTGTGGTACATGACTCTTTTTGTTTTGTTTTGTTTTGTTTTTTTGCATACGCAGGCCTCTCACTGTTGTGGCCTCTCCCATTGTGGAGCACAGGCTCCGGATGCGCAGGCTCAGCGGCCATGGCTCACGGGCCCAACCGCTCCGCGGCATGTGGGATCCTCCCAGACCGGGGCACGAACCCGTGTCCCCTGCATCGGCAGGCGGACTCTCAACCACTGCGCCACCAGGGAAGCCCTTTGGGTTTTGTTTTGTTTTGTTTTGTTTTTTGACTCTTTTTGAATTATGGTATTCCCAGGGTATATGCCCAGTAGTGAGGTTGCTGGTCATATGGTAGTTCTATTTTTAGTTTTTTAATGAACCTCCATACTGTTCTCCATAGTGGCTGTATCAATTTACATTCCCACCAACAGTGTAAGAGGGTTCCCTTTTCTCCACACCCTCTCCAGCATTTATTGTTTATAGATTTTTTGATGGTGGCCATTCTGACCAGTGTGAGGTGATACCTCATTGTAGTTTGATTTGCATTTCTCTAATGATTAGTGATGTTGAGCATCCTTTCATGTGTTTGTTGGCAATCTGTATATCTTCTTTGGAGAAATGTCTATTTAGGTCTTCTGCCTCTTTTTGGATTGGGTTATTTGTTTTTTTGATATTGACTGCATGAGCTGCTTGTATATTTTGGAGATTAATCCTTTGTTAGTTGCTTCATTTGCAAATATTTTCTCCCATTCTGAGGGTTCTCTTTTTCTCTTGTTTATAGTTTCCTTTGCTGTGCAAAAGCTTTTAAGTTTCATTAGGTCCCATTTGTTTATTTTTCTTTTTATTTCCATTTCTCTGGGAGGTGGGTCAAAAAGGATTGTGCTGTGATTTATGTCATAGAGTGTTCTGCCTATGTTTTCCTCTAAGAGTTTGATAGTGTCTGGCCTTACATTTAGGTCTTTAATCCATTTTGAGTTTATTTTTGTATATAGTGTTAGGGGATGTTCTAATTTCATTGTTTTACATGTAGCTGTCCAGTTTTCCCAGCACTACTTATAGAAGAGGCTGTCTTTTCTCCATTGTATATTCTTGCCTCCTTTATCAAAAATAAGGTGACCATATGTGTTTGGGTTTATCTCTGGGCTTTCTATCCTGTTCCATTGATCTCTATTTCTGTTTCTGTGCCACTACCATACTGTCTTGATTACTGTAGCTTTGTAGTATAGTCTGAAATCCAGGAGCCTGATTCCACCAGCTCCATTTTCCTTTCTCAAGATAACTTTGGCTATTTGGGGTCTTTTGTGTTTCCATACAAATTGTGAAGTTTTTTACTCTAGTTCTGTGAAAAATGCCATTGGTAGTTTGATAGGGATTGCATTGAATCTGTAGATTGCTTTGGGTAGTAGAGTCATTTTCAGAATGTTGATTCTTCCAATCCAAGAACATAGTATATCTCTCCATCTGTTTGTATCATCTTTAATTTCTTTCATCAGTGTCTTATAGTTTTCTGCATACAGGTCTTTTGTCTCCTTAGGAAGGTTTATTCCTAGATATTTTAATCTTTTTGTTGTAATGGTAAATGGGAGTGTTTTTTTAATTTCTCTTTCAGATTTTTCATCATTAGTGTATAAGAATGCCAGAGATTTCTGTGCATTAATTTTGTACCCTGCTACTTTACCAAATTCATTGATTAGCTCTACTAGTTTTCTGGTAGCATCTTTAGGATTCTCTATGTATAGTATCATGTCATCTGCAAACAGTGACAGCTTTACTTATTTTCTGATTTGGATTCCTTTTATTTGTTTTTATTCTCTGATGGCTGTGGCTAAAAATTCCAAAACTATGTTGAATAATAGTGGTGAGAGTGGACAACCTTGTCTTTTTCCTGATCTTAGAGGAAATGGTTTCCGTTTTCACCATTGAGAACAATGTTGGCTATGGGTTTGTCATAGAAGGCCTTTATTGTGTTGAGGTAAGCCCCTTCTATGCCTACTGGAGGGTTTTTATCATAAATGGGTGCTGAATTTTGTCGAAAGCTTTCTCTGCATCTATTGAGATGATCATATGGTTTTTCTCCTTCAATTTGTTAATATAGTTTATCACATTGATTGGTTTGCATATATTGAAGAATCCTTGCATTGCTGGGATAAATCCCACTTGATCGTGGTGTATGATTCTCTTAATGTGCTGTTGGATGCTGTTTGCTACTATTTTGTTGAGGATTTTTGTGTCCATATTCATCAGAGATATTGGCCTGTAGTTTTCTTTCTTTGTGACATCTTTGTCTGGTTTTGGTATCAGGGTGATGGTGTCCTCGTAGAATACATTTGGGAGTGTTCCTCCCTCTGCTACATTTTGGAAGAGTTTGAGAAGGATAGGTGTTAGCTCTTCTCTAAATGTTTGATAGACTTCACCTGTGAAACCATCTGGTCCTGGGCTTTTGTTTGTTGGAAGACTTTCAATCAGAGTCTCAATTTCAGTGCTTGTGATTGGTCTGTTTATATTTTCTACTTCTTCCTGGTTCAGTCTCGGAAGGTTGTGCTTTTCTAAGAATTTGTCCATTTCTTCCAGGTTGTCCATTTTATTGGCATAGAGTTGCTTGTAGAAATCTCTCATGATCCTTTGTATTTCTGCAGTGTAAATTGTTACTTCTCCTTTTTCATTTCTAATTCATTGAATTGAGTCTTCTCCCTTTTTTACTTGATGAGTCTGGCTAATGGTTTATCAATTTTGTTTATCTTCTCAAAGAACCAGTTTTTAGTTTTATTGATCTTTGCTATTATTTTCTTTGTTTGTTTTTCATTTATTTCTCATCTGATATTTATGATTTCTTTCCTTCTGCTAACTTTGGGATCTTTTTTGTTCTTCTTTCTCTAACTGTTTTAGGTTTAAGTTTAGGTTGTTTATTTGAGATGTTTCTTGTTTCTTGAGGTAGGATTGTATTGCTATAAACTTCCCTCTTAGAACTGCTTTTGCTGCATCCCATAGGTTTTGGGTCGTCGTGTTTTCGTTGTCATTTGTTTCTAGGTATTTTTTGATTTCCTCTTTGATTTCTTCAGTGATCTCTTGGTTATTTAGTAGTGTATTATTTAGCCTCCATGTGTTTCTATTTTTTTACAGATTGTTTTCTGTAATTGATATCTAGTCTCATGACAGTGTAGTCGGAAACGATACTTGATACGATTTCAATTTTCATAAATTTACCAAGGCTTGATTTTTGACCCAAGGTATGCTCTGTTTTGGAGAATGTTCCATGAGCACTTGAGAAGAAAGTATATCCTGTTGTTTTTGGTTGGAATGTCCTATAAATATCCATTAAGTCCACCTTGTTTAATGTATCATTTAAAATTTGTGTTTCCTTATTCATTTTCATTTCGGATGATCTGTCTATTGGTGAAAGTGGGGTGTTCAAGTCCCCTACTCTGATTGTGTTACAGTCGATTTCCCCTTTTATGGCTGTTAGCATTTGCCTTATGTATTGAGGTGCTCCTATGTTGGGTGCATAAATATTTACAATTGTTATATCTTCTTCTTGGATTGATCCCTTGAGCATTATGTAGTGTCTTTCTTTGTCTCTTTTAATAGTCTTTATTTTAAAGTCTATTTTGTCTGATATGAGAATTGCTACTCCAGCTTTCTTTTGATTTCCATTTGAATATCTTTTCCCATCCCCTCACTTTCAGTCTGTATGTGTCCCTAGGTCTGAAGTGGGTCTCTTGTAGACAGCATATATATGGGTCTTGTTTGTGTATCCATTCAGCCAGTCTATGTCTTTTGGTTGGAGCATTTAATCCATTTACATTTAAAGTAATTATTGATATGTATGTTCCTATTACCATTTTCTTAATTGTTTTGGGTTTGTTACTGTAGATCTTTTCCTTCTCTTGTGTTTCCTGCCTAGAGAAGTTCCTTTAGCATTTGTTGTAAAGCTGGTTTGGTGGTGCTGAATTCTCTTAGCTTTTGCTTGTCTGAAAAGCTTTTGATTTCTCTGTCAAATCTGAATGAGATCCTTGCTGGGTAGAGTAATCTTGGTTGTCGGTTTTTCCCTTTTATCACTTGAAGTGTGTCCTGCCACTCCCTTCTGGCTTGCAGAGTTTCTGCTGAAAGAGCAGCTGTTAACCTATGGGGATTCCCTTGTGTGTTATTTGTTGTTTTTCCGTTGCTGCTTTTAATATTTTTTCTTTGCATTTAATTTTTGATAGTTTGATTAATATGTGTTTTGGTATGTTTCTCCTTGGATTTATCCTGTATAGGACCTTCTGCACTTCCTGGACTTGATTGACTATTTCCTTTCCCATAGTAGGGAAGTTTTCAACTCTAATCTCTTCAAATATTTTCTCAGTCCCTTTCTTTTTCTCTTCTTCTTCTGGGACCCCTATAATTCGAATGTTGGTGCATTTAATGTTGTCCCAGAGGTGTCTGAGACTGTCCTCAATTCTTTTCATTCTCTTTTCTTTATTCTGCTCTATGGTAATTATTTCCACTGTTTTATCTTCCAGGTCACTTATCAGTTCTTCTGCCTCAGTTATTCTGCTATTGATTCCTTCTAGAGAATTTTTAATTTCATTTATTGTATTGTTCATCATTGTTTGTTTGCTCTTTAGTTCTTCTAGGTCCTTCTTAAACATTTCTTGTATTTTCTGCATTCTATTTCTAAGATTTTGGATCATCTTTACTATCATTACTCTGAATTCTTTTTCACGTAGACTGCCTATTTCCTCCTCATTTGTTTGGTCTGATGGGTTTTTACCTTGCTCCTTCATCTGCTGTGTGTTTCTCTCTCTTATGATTTTGCTTAACTTACTGCTTTTTGGGGTCTGCTTTTCACAGGCTGCAGGTTCATAGTTCCCAGTGTTTTTGGTGTCTCCCCCCAGTGGCTAAGGTTGGTTCAGTGGGTTGTGTAGGCTTCCTGGTGGAGGGGACTGGTGCTTGTGTTCTAGTGGATGAGGCTAGATCTTCTCTTTCTGGTGGGCAGGACCATGTCCGGGGGTGTGTTTTGGGGTGTCTGTGACCTTATTATGATTTTAGGCAGCCTCTCTGCTGATGGGTTGGGTTGTGTTCCTGTCTTGCTAGTTGTTTGGCATAGGTTGTCCAGCACTGTAGCTTGCTGGTCGTTGAGTGGAGCTGGGTCTTAGCGTTGAGTTGGAGATCTCTGGGAGGCTTTCGCCATTTTATATTATGTGGACCCAGGAGGTCTCTGGTGGACCAGTGTCCTAAACTCAGCTCTCCCACCTCAGAGCACCAAGACCCTGTCAGCCATACAGCAGTGAAAATCTGCAGTCTTTTCCTCTAAGATCAGGAACAAGACAAGGTTGCCTCCTCTTAACTACTTCTATTCATATAGTACTGGAAGTCCTTTTTGGACAGAAAGATCTTACTCCTGGATTGTCATAATGACTTGATGATGATCAGTTAACCACAATTTGACTTATTCACGAAGTCCGGAGTGCAGTCCTGTAACAGTTGTATCCTAGGGCAAATTATTGAACTTCTCTGTATATCAATTCCTCATCTTCTTCAACTGTTTTATAAAAATGTTAGCCACCCCTCTTCAGATTTATGGTTTTCAGTAACACTGTCTTGATCTCTCAAGAATGATGGTGCTGATAAAGAGTTCAAAGAAGTAATCATAAGAATGCTTGCCAGGCTTGGGAGAAGAAAGGAGGAACTCAGTGAGAACTTCAACGAAGACCTCTGAATGCAAAGGCCATACTGCCTGTGGTTTATTGTCCCATATTTCTGTAGGTCAGAAATCCAGCATGGCCTGGCTAGGTCCTCTCCTCAGAGTATCGTAAGGCTTCTTGCTATGGTAGGCCTGAAGTCCCATTTCCTTGTTTGCTATCAGCCAGAACCACTCTTAGCTCCTAGAGGCTGCCCACATTCCTTGCCCTGCAGTCTTCTTCATCTCCAGTTCAGAAACCACCTAGTCTAATTCTAAACATCATGTACTTCCTAGAATTTTAACAAATAATGATGTTAGTTTGATTCGGGAGGGGTGCAGTTACATTTCATACCATGTCAAAGATTTGGTTTACTTTTTTCTGAAAAAACTTGAAGGGTAAAGATAGTTGCTTGTACATATATTGCTAGGTACCCAGCACAGGCTAGGCAAGTGGTAAAAGCAGAATAAAAGTATGGAACACATACATTATGGAGTGGTAATTTCAAATGAAGTCCTATATCAAGAATACTGTTGTCCTGTATGTTCTCAGGATATGGAAAGGAAAGGAAAGAGGTTTTGTACTGCCATGACTTATACTTTGCTTCTTACTGTCTCAAATCCCCATGTGCCTCTTTTGGACAGGCAGGATTCTTAGTACCTGCTCTGTTGCTTTCTTAGAGGTCCTTACTGCTCAGGCCTGACCAGATTAACTTCTGGATTAGTTTTCTAGCTGCTGCCATTACCAATTGCCACAAATTTATATCACCCTTATTTATCTTTATAAATTATTATCTTACAGCTCTGTAGGTTAGAAGTCCAACACAGGTCTCACTGGGGACAAAATCAAGATGGGGGCTGTGCTCTGTTGCTTTCTGGAGGCTCAAGGGGAGAATCCATTTCCTTGTCTTTTCCAGCTTTCAGCTTTGCCCACATTCCTTGGCTCCTGACCCCATTCCTTCATCATCAAAGCTGTTGAGTCCTTCTCATGCTGCCCCCTCTCTGGTTTTCTCTTTTAATTCCCTCTTCCACTTTTGAAGACCCTTGTGGTGACATTGGGCCTACCCAGATAAATCAGAGTAATCTCCCTATCTTAAGATCAGTTGATCAGCAAATTAATTCCATCCACAACCTTAACTCCCCGTTGTCTTTGAACCTAACATATTCACAAGTCCTGGGGATGAAGTGTAGATATCTGGGGAGGGCCATCCGTTATTCTGCCTACTACAAACTCTTTAAATCAACAGCTCAGCTTGACCTTCTTTTCAGCCTAAAAAGCAGATATGGCTAAGAGCATGGGCTCTGGAGTCAGGCTACTTGGGTTCAAATTTTGGCTTTGCCTCTTTTTGATGAGTATCTCATCTGGTAGTGGGGATAAGAATGGTACCGTCTTTATATAGAGTTCTCGTGAGGATGTTAACTTTAAAAAGCAAATACCTACAAAAAGAACTTCCTGGCTTAGATCTTCCTCCTCAAAGCTGTTGAGCTGAAGGACGGAGAAAAGAAAGAAGGGAGGAAGGGAGGGAGGGAAAGAAAGAGAAGAGGCAGTGGGCAGTACTAAGTGTGCCTTCAGGACAGGACAGAGTGGTGCAAGTCAAATACTAAATTCCCTGCAGGCTGTATTGCTTTTTCTTGTACCAGTGACATCAAGTACTTGCTTTTAAGGAAAATTTATCACTGTTTTATAGTAAATCAAATCCCCTTTCAATGGAACTCTAAGGGATTATCCAAGTATCTTGCTCATACCAAATCAGAGCCTGAAATAAGTGGTTATAGTTAGAATTACTATTATTCAACACGTTATTGGATTAGATAATTTTCTACTGTACTTTTCCCTTTTTTTTTTCATTTTACCTTTGTTCTGTTTTGCTTCATTTCCTTGAGGTTCTGTCCTGCACGTGTACCTGTTTATGAAATGAGCACAAAAGGTGTGTGGAGAAATGTTGGGATCAGGGGATAGGGCCGGTTTTTGTTTGTTTGTTGTTTGTTTTAGGAATGAACAAATACAGGGAAATTCTGCACTGAACAGGAAACCTTGCTAACCTGAGCAGGACAGCTTGCTAACATCCCAACAAGACTTTTGGACTGTGAGGATATCTCAGGCCTCAGGGGATCCTGGGAACATTCTCCCAGGTAGGAGGGTGGCCAGTTTCTAGAAGAGGATCTGAGGGAGGCTGTTCACCCAGAGCTAAGAATGACTGCTGTCTGAGGTGCTGACTTCACTGGGATTCCAGCCAGAACCTGAGACTGTATGTAGGCTTTGGGGATATGGAAATGGCCACTCTATTAGTTACAAGTACAGAACCCTGATTCAGACTGGTGCTAGCTTCCAAGGGTATTTATTAGCTCTAATAACTAAGAAGAATAGAATTGGATTTGTCTTTTGGCTTGGCTGGGTCCAGGTTCTCAGATGTTTTTCATCAGGACTAGAAACTCTCTCTTCCTTTCTATCCCCTGGCCCCATTTTTCTCTGTTGACTTCGTTCTCAAGCAGGCTCTTTCCCACATGGCCATATGGACACCAACAGCTCCAGGCTTCAGTATTAGTATCTTAGCCCCAGTGGAAAGAGAGCTTCTCTCTTCCAGTAGTTTCAGCAAATGTCCCAGAGCTGGCTCTCATTGACCTTTGTGGGTCACATGACTGTCACTAAGCAGGTCACTGTGGCCATGAAACTTCAGCCTTAGGAGGAGGGTCAGGCCCATACAATTGAGAACACAGAAGAGTTTCTGTCCCGGGCAAGATCAAGTTGGTGGTGTCAGAAGAAGGGGGAAGGAGTGAAAACAACCACTGCATCAGCTCTGAGGCTGACAAAGGCACTCAGCGGTGGACGTTGGGTACCAAGAAACAGTTCAAAAGAGTGGGCTTACAGATCTGCCTGGGTTCTCACCCCATGACTGCCACTCACTGGCTGTGTGACCCAAGCCTCAGTGTCCTTATTTAGCACATGCACACAAAAGGGGTGCAAAGATTTACCATGGAAGGCTGCTGAGGATATTATTGGGGTGAGATTGGGGAAATTGCTAGCACATGCCTGCACATGATACCAACCTTAATAAACATGAGCTTTTTCTCGACTTGAATATAGAGTGTCTATATAGACCTGCAGGTATCACAGGCAACATTTCTGGGCTTCCATTGTAAAGCTTAGGATTGAAATCTGGGTGTTGAAATGTTAGAGTTTCATCCTTCAATGGTACAGGCTAATCATTCTTTATTTACCCTATACGGGCATGACACGTCATTTCCAACACACTTTTACCCATGTTTCTTCTTTAATAATGACAATTTCGATAGTAATAGTTAATATTCATTGAGATCTTACCATGTGCCAGAGACTTTTCTAAGCACTTTACATAGATCATCTCATTTAATCCTCACAACCAATCTATGAAGTAAGTGCTGTAATTATCCCCGTTTTATTGAGGAGGAATTAAAGCACAGAGAGGTTAAGGTGCTCAGAGTCACACAGCTATTGGAAGAGCTGGGATTTGAACCCAAGCAGTCCGACTCCTGAGCTCACCTTCCCTACACACTTTATTTCTCAACACATACGCACGGCCTCTCTTCAAGGTAGGGCTAATCGTTTTCTAAGGGGTGATGGAAGTTGAGTTCTTTACCCAGATCTCTCTAATATCCTTGTTATTTTTATGTCTCCTAGGTGTTTTTCCAGGTCTGACCATCTTGCCCTCCATATGAAGAGACATATCTAAAAAACCTAAAGGCCACAGTTGCCATGGCGCCGGCCGTTGTCTGAAGGAAATGCCACGAGGCAGGGGGCTGGACTTCAGGCGGGGACCCATTGCCTCGCAGAAGAAAGTTCTCACTTATTAAACCTCTGTGTACACACATGCACAGACACACACAGACACCCACACACGCGCTCACACATAGACACACACACGCGCACACACACACTGTCATGCACTCAGCTATATTTAAAATATATACGTCTATTCTTTATGCCTTGCCCTAGCCAGATGGTAGAAGACGAAGAAGAAGGAAACCAGGTGAACTCAGCAAGGCAGTCTGGCTGCTTACTTCAGCACTATTGGAATTATTTCCCGCTG
Organism: Mesoplodon densirostris; assembly: GCF_025265405.1. NCBI lineage: Eukaryota > Metazoa > Chordata > Mammalia > Artiodactyla > Ziphiidae > Mesoplodon > Mesoplodon densirostris. Next base: position 30,029,250 of record NC_082668.1, read on the forward strand.
TTGCCAATGGAAATCAAAGAAAACGGATATGACGTCTCTGCAGGTGGACGGCAGTAAGAGGGGCTTATTTAACTCGCTTCTCAGTGCAACTTGATAGGAGAATACAACGTCTTAAAGTTGCATATGTGTAGCACTAATGTTTCTTTTTAAATAGTTGGGGGAAAATGACCTAGAAAACCAAATTGCAGTTTGGTAGCCAAAATTAACTCTTGGTTTATTTGTCCTTTGTGTGTGAAAAGTCCTACTATTCCGTGCGTCCGACTTCCTCACAGAACTGTTGATCAGTTTTGGTTCTTCTTAGTACTATTGAGATCTATCCAGTTGATACCAACGGCCTTAGCGGCGGCAGACTCTGGAATAACTCCTTACACCTTTCTGGCCTGCATTTCTCTAGACTTCACTCTCCAGGGAGGAGTTTTCTTTTCTTACTTTTTGACTCTCTTGCACACCATATGCACTAGGGATTCTGGAAACTTCTAGCATGACTGCAAAGTGGCCAAGAGAATAAAGTCCTTGATGATAAATCACAGTATATCCCTTGAGCCTCACCTTATTGCCAGTGCTAGATTTTTTCTTTTTAATCTCTGTTTTTTGCTAACGAAAACTTGAAAAGCTTATTTGGAAGCTTAAATGTTTTATCTTTTCTCCATGGACTAAACCTCTCCAGGACTCTCTCTCTCGGCACCTGGATGTCCAGCTCTCGAAGCAGCCAATCAGATGGGACATCACACTTTTCTCATCCCCCTTGAGGCATCCTGACCTCAGCTTACAGTGATCAACCCTGTGCTGTATGTCATTGCTACCCTATAACCAGTTTCAGCATAGATGTTGCTAGTCTCAAAGGGCAGCTGCATATTTAACCTAACTCTGGGTTATGACCTGACAAAAAGCCAAAAATATCACTCTTTCCAGGAGTGGGGAGAACAGAGGATGCCTCCCAAGTCTAGTGACTTCAAAAAATATCACCCTTTCTTCCTCTCTCATACCCACTGAGTCCTATCACTCCACTTGTTAAAACACACCGTTCAAAACGCCATTGTGGGAATGAAGGGTGGACATTTAAAGAAAGGGTTGAGATATTTCTCTCCTGCTCTGTGTAAAAAGAGAGACATATTTCTGATTTTTTTTTTTTTTTTTTTGGCTAGGCCCACCATGACTTGTGACCTAGAGCACCCGGGATCAACCGAGGCCTCACTCTTACTCTGCAAGCTGACGCCGAGGGGGTTACATGCCTCACTTTCCATCCCCCACACACAATCCAATATCGGCCTCCATCTACCCGCATTCTTAGCTAGCTGGCACTGGCCTCAACTCCAAAGACTGCCTTTAGGACCATTAAATGGCCTATGCAAGCAAGCGGGGTGGTTTTAGGGCAGATTGTATATTTTGTATATTCTGGGACCATCCCTTCAAGACACGACTAAAAAAACAAAAATGGCACTTGGTCCACCCATGGTTGCTGCTCCTTCATCCAGCTGGCTCCCCTCCTGCCCTCCTTGACTGTTTGACTCATTGACTGTTAAAATGCCACCCCGTACCTATTTGGGATGCAAAAGTGAAGTCTTTGAAAGGAAATAATAATGTAAGAAACACAGATACATTCATGACAGCAGCCTTCAAGATCCTTGGCATTTGGTTTCTCAGCTTTCTTCAAACTTTGATTTCACTGACATGTTGAAACTACTCGTCTGAGGGCAAAGGAGCCTCCTTATCACAAATGCTGTAGCTGCCAATTGGACACTTGGGGCATTCTGAGGTCTCGCCCTTAAAGTTTTCTTTCCCTTTTTCCTTTTTTCAATTTAGACCAAAAAAAAAAGAAAAAAAGAAAAAAAAAAAAAGAAAAATGAAATAAAAAAAAAAACAGCAAAAAAAGGAAAAACCACCCTAAACACACATACACACAAAATCTGCCCATTTGCCAGAGGCAATTATGTATATGTTAGTAGGAGGGTATTTAAAAAAATCAGTTTTATTCCAAAGATTTAAAACTAGACATGACTTAGAAACCATTTCTGGAGCACTGCTTGCTGACAATCTCATAGTTCTCGACTGCATTCGAGTGCATTTGTAGCCAGTCCATCAGGGCGGACCATGGGATTATATTTGAATGTGTGGTGCATCCTTTCTCGATGAAGGATGTGTGAGGGACCTTGACCCTCAGCTGTATTAGACTGTAGCGCCTCCAGTCGGTGCACTAGATGAAACCTTAGGCACCCCAGGTTTTGTTGGTTCGTTGGTTTCCCCTTCTAGAGCAGCCTCCGGCATGACTGCACGCACACACCAGTGATGGCGTTACCCATGGCTGCCACGATTTACAAACGTTCTCTCCCCAGCTGGAGTTGCTCTTGCCTCTCGAAATGCTATTATTATTAAGGGTTTATAATACTTAATTTAATTTTTGAACTGACCAATGCAAGGCTCTATTAAAAAGAAAGTTTAAAAAAAATGCAAAAGAGTAATCATTGCTTGCTCGCTCCCCGTTGTCATCTGTGGTCTTGAGAAGATCTCATTTGAACGTGGCAGAACAAAGGGCATTTGGTCTTCATCAGCGTCTGAAATGTTCGGCAGTTTCTCTCTCTTTGGAATCGGTGAGGTCCTTTGTAATCTGCTCCTGACCTTTCTCTGAGCAGGGTGCACTGAACCTCGATGGTGGGGCTGGCTTGCTTGCTTCAGGTATTTGTTGACTGTGAGAATTGGCCTGAGAATTTGGTGGGCGCTAAGTGTATGGCTTTGAAACTGTTCTTCTCTAGCCCGATTGACACCTCTGAATGATCACCAGTCCTGTCCGTGGTGGGTGGGGTGGGGGGCAGTAGCCCCAATCGTTTTGGAAATGGATTTGTGATCAAGTGTCCATCATCTCTGAAATGGCAGAGATGGTTGGAAATAGCCTGCTGGCATGAACAGGCTTTCCAAGAAATAACCTGAAGCTAGTTTGCTTCCAAGAGGACAGGTTATTTAGAACAGTGCTTTAACTGACCTTTGAAATACAGTAAACCGCTTTCTCGTTTAAATTGTTACCTCCCAACATTCCAGGGGATCTCAAATTTGAAAGGAAAAACCTGGCATGGTGTTTCTTGTGGTTGTCCTCTCAAGCTCGGTTTATCCAGGGTTCAGAGTTTGACGTATAGGAAAAGAGTGTTTCGAAGCCATTGACAGTTTTCTTTATTTCAATGTGTGCTTCTTTCTCCTACCACACGGCTGTAAGTCAAAGGTGTGGAAACCTGAAATTATAATGCTGCTCCTGGCTACTGGCCTCCTGCCCCACTGATGGTTCATTGCCCAGCTTAATGCCTGGTGGTGATGAGTATTTATGTCCAGAAAAAGAGATGTTTGGATTCCATGACAGAGCTGCATTTTATAAAAATATCAGAGACCCCCAGAATGAACTTCATGCTGACCATTTCCCTCTCCTCTCTGTGCTCTCCCTTGCAAAGCCCTTCAAGTGTCCCCTGTCCTCCCCTCCTGCACCTCTTGTGCCCTTTTTACATCTTTGATTGCCTGATGATAACAGGGTAAAAAAAGACAGCCAACCTCACGCATGATTAGCAGAACTGATTCCTATGTTTTAAAAACTCTTCTTTGAATCTAGAAGCCAGAGAAGTTTTTTTTTTTTAAGGATTTCAGTTTGAGATAAGCTTCCAGATTAGCCATGTCTATTTGCATCAAAGGGGAAATAACTGGGACTTTCAGGGCGGCTCAGCCAGTGCATTCAGAACATTCTGCGTATAGCCCCAACTCCTGAATTCTATGGCAAAGTCAAAAGAAATGAGCTCAAATGGCAAGAACAGCAAATCTTAGTGATTAGTTTTATTGGTTCAAAATGGTCTCCTCTATGGAGGTCACTTCATAAAATATAAAATACAGTGCAAAGTGCTTTTGGCTTTTCTTCTGCATGAGTTGGTTTTAGGAGAAGGAAGAAGGTTGGGAAAGTCAGAGATGCAACATATTTCACTACAAAAATCAGGTTCATTGTTTCTTTTTTAAAAAAATCTTACGAGGGCCAGCATTTCTGGCCGCAGTTTTGCACCCAGATCTTTGCCAAAGTGAAAATTCGTTAAGTAGAACCTGGTTGAAATCTACTTGCGGAAGCGTCCTCTGGCATCTTCCGGAAGTGGCCACTGCCAAGTGTGGGGTGGAGGGAGGAGGAGAGAATTTGCATTCCGGGTCTGGATTACATTTCGGTAAACATGGTGATATTTCGGTTTGAAAAGGGGCTGGCCTGAGTGTATACATCGATGCCTCTTTGATGGTCTACTTTCCTCAATGAGGATCTTTGGGAAGACTTGAGACGGAACAACGAAAATGTGTCAAAGGAAGCAAAAACTGCTTGTAAATGTGAGATCCCATGACGAACTGCCTGAGGCTTCAGGGTTTTCTCTTGCTTTTAACACTCGCTTAAATCTCCTCTGTTGATTCCTAATAGATCCTGGAAAAGGGGAAAAATAAAGCTGCAATTAACTTTCTTCCGTGCACCCTTCCAATAGAGTACTGTATTCTTCAGGTGTTTTGCATTTACGTGTAAGTCCTCGGGAAACAGGTATCCAAAACGGAGAGAGAAATCCTAGGCCGTCACTTCACAAATATCCCAAACGAGATACTCTTTTCAAACAGGGCTCCCTCTCAGCAGTCACGAGGGAAGGTTGATGTGTTCTTTGTTGGGGACTGTTTATACAATTTTTTTCAACTGTGAGCTTTGGAATCGTAAACTGCTTTGACTCCAGCTTCTGTCTACTGCCATAAAATGCACCCCACGTCAGAATAATGAGGGTGGTATGTGTGCACGCAGCTAGACACGTGTGCACGTGTACCTGATGTACCTTCGCAGAAGGAAAACACTTAGGCTACTGACGTTTACGAGGAGTAGCCACCAGTGCCTAATATATTTTCGGGGGGATGGATGCTTATAATTGCCAGTATATTGAAAACACACTGGGAGTTCCACGTAGAGGGGAGGGGCTGAGGGTGGGGAGAGGGGACCTTGTAATCCTAGGCCTTTGGGACCCGAGGCAGAATGATTTCTGCACATCTAGGTCCCGAAAGGCTTTGGGGCTCACTGGCTGGTCCTCAACCTTTTTTGTTTTTGTTTTTCTCCGCATGCATTTTCTATCTAAACCCAGGTTGAGTTGAATTTCTTGATCTTTCACTTCTGCTTCATTCCAGGGAGGAAAAATACACCTGTTACGGCCAAAATCTCCTTGCTAACACAGAGGCAAAAATAAATGTTTCATGTTTTTGAAGCCTCCCCCGTCCTTTCCATAAAGGCCCCCCAAACTCCTTCGGTTCCGTCACCCTCTCCCTCCTCCTACCACGCAACCTCCCAGCCACTGCCACTTTTCTTTCAACTCTCTATCATGCTCTTAACAGTTGCTTGAAGGACTTTATTTTTGCACTGTACGTTTTCTTTTTGCCAGACGTGTCTAACAAGTGTGTTAGGAGAGACCTACTCCCAGCCCTACCCCTCCCACACCTCCCTCGGTCACATGCTCTCTCTCAGGCCTTCTCTGGTATTTATAATATATCACAGAAGTACCCAGTCTTATAGCCCTCGGTTATGCCTTTTTTTGACATTTTATTTTTTTTAAGCTTTTTATATATATATATAAATATATTACTTTGTCAAGTTTTTTTGCTGTACAAAAGTCTTAAGATTTAAAACTATTATTTGTATTATATGATGGTGGTATGTTAATGTTACAAAATTATTAATGAAGAAAAAATTTATTTTTGTTACTGGTCTGTTTCATAATTCTTTTTTAAATTGGTATATTGTAAGATATCTATGCAAAAAATGTTATGTGACGCATTTTTATTTAAGAATGTAATATGTGTAATAAACAGTAGAATGTGTTTGGCCTTGGAATGCCTTACTGTATTTCTCCTTAGCTTATCTCACCAGGGAGAAAAAAAAATCCTCAGAGAGATCCAAACGGGTCCTTATATACCTCATGAGAGTTTTCTTTCTCAGAAAAAGGGAAGGCAAAAGATTGTAGTAGGTATTTTTCTTCATTTGGGAGGCTGTTGGGGGTATGTGTGTGTGTGTGTGTGTGTGTGTGTGTGTGTGTGTATTTTATAGTTTCAGTGAGGTAGCTCAGAGCCCAGATAAGAAGGAACACTAAAGACAGTTTATTTCTTTAAGGGGAGGTAGAGAGCAAATGGTTGGAGGTTATGAAAAGCAATATTTTCGAACGAGGTGGATTGTGGGATGTTATTTGTTTAGGGGGTTAGGAGCAGCTTATTGAAAGCCGTTTATTTGGTGAGAGAAGGGGAAGGTTTGTTCTGGGATAGCAGTAAATGGAGCAGCTTTGGAAAGGGTAACTTGAAGCAGTTGGTGCAGGAGAGAAGAAGGCAAATGTGAGAAGGAATAATCGAGGTGAGGGGTTGAGGCATCAATGTATAGGAGTTTGGTGACAAAGTGGGGAAGAGAAGGCTAACCAGAGGCAGAGCCATGTGGGTGGCTAGGCGTAAGTGCGAGAAGGTAGACGCAGATATAAGCAGCCGCAAACACTGACAAGAGGGAGATGGAAGGCCTAGGGAAAATTCTCAGAACTGAAAAGAACACTTACTAAAATCTTCTCTTCCCCACACGACTTCCAGGAAAGAACATCCAAGTAAGCAGAAAGGTAGAGAACCTGACTGCTGTTACAATCCCAGCACCCCTTGCAGGGCGAATCTCCGAGAAAAGTGGTATCGTTAACTGGGAGGAACAAACGAACACATTTGTCACCTACACTGGACACAGTGCTGCTCAAGCTTTCTTTTCACGCTTTGGACTTAGGGAAACAGATACAGTGGTGAATCCCTTCTATCCCTCCCCAGACGAATGTGACGAGAAACTTTTCGATCAATTTTCACATTAAAGATCGTGACTGTGGTGACCAAACTTGCTGCCTGGGCACATGCATATCTCTGAACAGGAAAACGGGTGTGAGGAGTGTTGCAGGGGGCTGGGAAGGGAGGCTGAATGCTTGTGGTCTCACCCTAATAAAACTTGAGGGAAAGAGAACAGTAGATGCGTCAGGGGCCAGAAAAATGGTTTTGAAAGTTGTAAAGATCTGCGGCCACATCTTTCAAGTAAGCACGTGAGCTGGGCAAAAGGGCAACCCAAAGCCAGCTGACAAGAAGCTACAGGCTCCAGTGGGAAGAGCACTAGCCCTGGAGTCCACAGCCCCACCTCCTGGTCCCTGGTCATTTAGTAGGTCCATGCCTAGCGGAGTAATTTAACCATCTCATAACCAAAGTCATTGGCTTAGAAATTTCTTTGCGCGAGGAAGGATAAGATAGTTTTGCAGTGTTACTTAGAGCACGGCTTATTTTTCCATAAGAATAAGCCTGACATGTCAAAGCATATCAAACTGAACATTTTAGGTGGGGGGCAGCCTATACCCCGCTGAGATGATAAGAGGGGAAGCTGGTAAGTCTAATCTTTATGCCATAAGGAAAGGAGATGGTTTACATAAGTGAATATTCTAGATGACTGAAGCTTCCACATTTAGAGACATAACTTTTGTTTAAAATATGTCTAAAAATACATTACCCACTTCACAATTTTTCTAGCATCCGTTTTTGCCATGTAACATAATTCAGGGATGATTCCAGACTGTCAGGTTGTCTGACCCCCAAACTAAATGACTCCAGTCTTTACCCCGAGTGACTGACTCTACTTCCTCTGCTGTGTCCTCCCTGTTTGCGAGTTGCAAGTTCTTTGTGTTGCCTTCTAGCAATATTTATCTCCTTGTCAACTCACAGATCAGAGAAGCAAGTTTGGCCACTTAGTAAGCGCAAAATATAAATATAATTCTAGTTCAACAGGCAGTAGTCAGAAAGTGTAACCTGGGTAAACCTAGGGGAGTAAAGTGCATAGGCTTTGTGACAGCTCTAATCTGAGGTTATGTATCCGACTGGAAATTCTGTGCTAATGGAAAGGAACCTTGTAAAAAGCAGAGCTCGGTGGAATTGATAAATAATTTATTATAGCTAGATCGTCTTCCACTTAGGATTATAGGTTTAGAAGGGGAGATGGTTAAAACTTTTAACTGAAATGAGATTTTGAGGTGACTGGTGAAAGATGATGGTTTTTTGGGTTACCCATGAGAAACCAATTTGTGATTCCTTCTTCAACATTAAACATTTTATCCCAGCTGTTCAAAACTATCAGTGCTGACTGGCTTGAACGTCAGTTCAACCTATTGTTTTCTTAAAATTCTGCCTGATCTTAAAATTAACATAATTATACATACCACCCCACTACATTTAAAAATACTGAAATGACAAGAGAGCTACAAGGTTGGGGAAGAACAAGATTTGTTTGATTAGAATTTTTCCTTCGTGTACACTGCATTTGAGCCGTCCAGCAAGACTGCATAGTAATAGAATAGGTATCGTTCACAACCGTGACCCTTTGCCTTCACAAATAGAGAAACTGGGACTGAAAGAGGGCATGTGACTTTGTGAAGGCCCAGGGGACACAGTAAGTGAGAGCGCTGGCTCGTAGGTCCCCTGACTCTGGACTTTCCTCTACCCCTCACTGCTCCTCGGTGACCCAGGAGCCAACTTGATGCTTATGTGTGTCTATCAGTAACATCACCATTGACAACACTGACTTTATTTCCCAATTTCCTTACCTTTAGTCACAGATGGTAACCTATAATAGAGATAAAGCATCACTTGCTAGAATTGGAAGGGATCTTGGAGATCTCCTTCAATGCACCACTGTACTTGAGTATACTGGGGCTCAGAGAGGTGGCAACTTGCCCAATGTCATACAGCACGTCCTTTACAGAACAGGAGTCAACCCAGGGTTGTTGATATGCAGTAATTCTCAACCAGTCTTGATGTTGTTTCTTAAACTTTAGTCACTTGAGTATGGCCCTCAAGATTCTTGTGATGTCTTTGCTCTAATACTTCCTTAGTATTTTTCTTTAAATCGACCCACTTTTTAAAATCTTAAATACCTGTTTTAGCTTTGTCCTAAGCAAAAATTTCCTGAAACCACTGATTTGACTCTTTCCTCTTTAAATATAAATGAAAATAAATGTATAATTCCAAATAAAAACACACATAATTGTGTTACATTGAAAGACAATTACTCTTGGTGGTATTGGAGAGGCATCATTCTGTAAAATCTTTTCTGTACCATTTCTCTTTAGCTAATTATTTAGTCCATATGATGCTCCTTGGAGCACATTTCAAATTGAATCTAAAACTAAGTGCATGTGAAAATTTAATAAAGACTGATTTGATGACTGGGAAGTTACTTAAGGACCCAGAGGTCTCTTAGGAGGAAGAAGATAATGCAGCCGTGAGTGGAGTGAGCATGCGTTCTCTGCCTTGCTTTCCCATCCTTGGAACACCCATCTTCCCTCAGGGCAAGGCACTCTCAGTGGATGGGCTCATGGCCAGGTCATGCCATTATTCTGGGAATGGAGCTCTGAACACTGGGTGTTGACTGCATCAAGGAAATCACCCTTTCCTTGTGTCCCCCCACTCAACCATCAATGCCTAGAAACAAATGCATGCTATGAAACATGGCATCAAAAGATGTGTTCACCTTCACAGCATGTTTCCTGGGATCCGCAGCCCACCACCTGTACATGCACACATACACACAACTCAGCCCCCAAAATATTCTTCCAACCAGCTTCCAGGCACCTGATATTCTACTGGTAAATTTTTTTTTTTTTTTTTGCCTAAACACTTCCCTATTTTAAAACTTCAACTAGCCAGGAAGAGGTAACTCTATACGTTATCCATGATGTGTACCTTAATGTGAATGAGTGTATTCCAACCTTTCACAAGAAAAGACTTTAAGTGCAAGGAAGATGAGAGACATGGAGACTATGGATAGGAAAGTAGGTGGCTACCTTCAGGCCTCAGGAAGGGGGAGGGGGAGGGAGTCAGGCAGGCAGTTCTTTGCCCATCACTGCGGAGCCACAGTGTAGGCAAATGACTTCATAAAGGGACCGAAGCAAAGAACAGCCCCATCTGAGTGACTTCCAAGGAGGTAACTGATCAGGTTAAGTCCCAGGAACCTTCTCCTGAAAATGTGTTGATATGGACCTTCTCTGGGTCTTTTCTTAGATAAGACCTCTGGTGGTAACTCTTTGGGGACAGTGCGTTTTGATTTTGTTGCTTTTGACTCAATCCTCTCAGTTGGCCTTGGCAGCTTATGCCCTGTGCTAAGATGGTCCCTGGCAGAGGTCCTAACCAGGGCATAGGAATGCCAGCCTGTTACTAGGACCTAACAACTTACCCACTTTGGGCTTAAGACCCCAGACTGGGGGCTTCCCTGGTGGCGCAGTGGTTGAGAGTCCGCCTGCCGATGCAGGGGACACGGGTTCGTGCCCCGGTCCGGGAAGATCCTACATGCCGCGGAGCGGCTGGGCCCGTGAGCCATGGCCGCTGAGCCTGTGCGTCCAGAGCCTGTGCTCCGCAACGGGAGAGGCCACAGCAGTGAGAGGCCCGCCTACCGCAAAAAAAAAAAAAAAAAAAAGAGACCCCAGACTGGGCCCTGACCTTGGCTTCTGAGACACCAGTGACACCCTCTCTGGGTCAAGTCCTATTTGTTTCTTAAACCTTTGCCGCCTTTATGCCATTGAACTTCATCCTTCAAGCACAAGTCCCCTGGGACTGAGAGCTTGGAGGAGCCCATGTGAGTCTGCTGTCTGTCAGCAAAACCCCTTGAGCTAAGCTCAGTTTTACATCCATATTTTATCAACTGAAGGAGAGGAAAGAATTCATGTCACAGTTGGAGAATATGGGCTTTTATATATTCTGAGGAAGCTATTCTAAAAATAGGCCTGTGGAAGACCTAGCAGGGAAAAATAGGAGCAAAGAAGGAATTTAAAAAATGATTGTGAAAGCTCTTCCTGAAAATGTACAGATACAGATTCCTGCTTATCTCCTTCCTCTGACCCACAGCACCCCAGGGATGAGGCAGGTAGCTCAGGGAACAGGAAGAGAATTGCCATAAATCTGAGCTAATTTGGAAAGGGAAGGAAGAAGCAGATACTCAGCAATCAATAGAGCGACGATTTGTTTGGTGGTAAATGTTTACGGCTCTGTTGCTGGAATGAAATCCTGCTGCATCAGAACATGGACCATTAGAGGTGAAATGAGTTCACCTAATGCCCTCGGTGTGTAATTGGTATGCATCCCTCCTCCACGGACAGCAGCCCAGAGTCCCTGGCTTCCAACTAGAGAAAAGATTTTAGATGATTCTTGACATCCTCTTTACCTTTTTATTACTTCAGGATTCCCAAGAAAGAGAGAAAAATGACCGATGTCTCTTTCCTTAGCCCATGCTTGCAGAACGGGATGTACAAATGGCACTTAGTGTTTCCTTCCGCTCCTGAAAGTGCTGTTGGGGAACAAATGAGGAAATGAAAACAATGAGAACAGGGGCTAGTTTGTTCCTCCACTGACTAAACTCAAGAAATGATGCCTTGCTCAGCCACAGAGGGGAAAAGAAGCAACGCTTGTGTTTCCTTGTCATGCAAAGGGAAGGGTGTGAAAAATGCTTGACTGAAAGCAGAATGCACTAATTGATTGTTAATGACTATGCAACCCTAAATGTCTGGAATTTGGTTTAGATTCAATGTAATTTGACATTTGCCAACCATTATTAAATCCCTTTGATGCTCTCCCTGTGCAGCAGTGATGAGCAGCTGATTGGCTCTTGGGGTTGAAAATGAGGCTGGCTGGGCACCGAGTCAATGGGGTATCTGGAAGGCAGCCACCTTCACCCAACTCCCCTCAGCTTCACCAGCCTCACAAGCGCTGGCACTCCCAGTGCCTTGTCTTCTCCATCCCCTTCCTCTTTCTGCAGGCTCTCCTCTCTTCCGTTTCCCCTCATTCTCCAGATCATATTCCCTTTCCAGCTCCAGTTCACCTGCCCCTTTAAAAGCAAACCATCCTCTGCTCAGTCGGTTTCTCTAACTCAAAAGCCACCCTCTCTTTGAAAAGCACAAAAACTTACTACAATTGCATCATGATGAAAGGATTAATTAAAAAGTTGCAGGAGGATTTCATGAAAACCCATGTGGGAAAAATAGTCCCTGAGAGAATCTGAGAGTCCTTGCCTCCCTCATGTTTCATTTCTGTTTTCCTTTGCCTGTTTGCTCATCCTTCCACAAACAAGCTTCTCTGCTTCCTCATCCGTTGTATACTGTCCAACGTACCTTTCACCAGAGCCACCCCCGAGTAACTCCCTTAGTTCCAGCCTCTGCAGAACCCACCTCCTGGCTCCCCACAGGAACTGACATAGTCTCTGGGTCCCAATTCTAATTTCCCATGAGAAAGAATTTCATTGGCCAGGCTCTGGTCTAGGGCTTATCACTGGCTGAATCAGCTGTTGCTTGGGGGGGGTGCGGGGAAGTGGGGAGCAGGGGTAAGGCAAGTAAAGTTCATTTTTCCAGAGCTGAGAGGGGGAAGGAGGAAAAGATGGCAGCCCTGGTGCAATGTCCAAGAGCCAACCTCTTCATATTGGGGTCAACTATCTTGGAATATCCAACATGGCCTTGCCAATAGTTCTATTTCTATGTTCATAATTTTTAATATACTCCAACACTTGCACTGACCCACTTACTTTGCCAGAACCAATTCCCCATCCACACTTCTGCTACATCTCCTTTCAAAAGATTTAGGAGGAGGAAAAAAAATCAGAAAACATTTTAAGGCAGATCCATGAGAATCAAGAAAAGAGCTGCGGCAATGAGAGAAAAAACACATAATTCCATTACAGTGAGGACAAAGCGGAATTTCCTTATCCATCCGTCTCTGAAGCAGCATGAAAGGGGTTCAGGCGGAAGGACAGTGGAGGAGGGAGTCAGGAAATATTTTCCTAGTTCTAACTATGCCTCCTGAGGGCTGTGTGACCTGAGGCAAATCAGTTAACTTTTCTGGGCCTCTCTTTTCCTTTCTTGAAAATTAAAAAGAATAAATTAGATGAATCTTAAGTCCTTTCCTCTTCTTCAATTCTGTGATAATATAACTTCAAGAAATATTTGATACAGAAATCATAGAACAGCAAAAGAATTTGAATGGTTTCCAAGAACTATTCATCTTTCCGTTCATTCTTTAATTCATCAAGCAAAAATTAATGTTTTAATTCGCTTAATTAATTAATGTTTTAATGCTAGCTAATCTCTGGGCTAGGCTCTGGTTATGCAAATGGCAATATGCAGATATGATCCGTACACTCACAAAAGGCACAATTTAGCACATTAAGGAAAATCTTTAACATCTACATTGTAGTATTTCTGAGATAAACCTTCTTTTATGTATAATGCTGTTTTCTCCTGTAGAACTCTTCATACACTGATGATCTATGGCTTCTTTCTCTTTGTCTAACTGGAATGGGAGCCTTCCCTCTCTCGGGGAGACACTTCGAAACCCCAACACTTAGCTGCTACGGAAAAACATGGCCATGACCGGATAGAGAGATTGGCCTGCTGTTCCATCTCCTTCTGTGTCAGGTCTGTGTGTGTGTGTGTGTGTGTGTGTGTGTGTGTGTGTGTGTGTATGTCTGTCTGGTCTTTCTAACAGGACTTCCTCTTCAGGTTCATAATAAGTTACAAAAACATCGAAAGACTTTATATTCAAAGATAAATGTAAAAGCATCATGAAACACAAGCAGACACTACTTATGAATTATGCCCCATGTTGACCGTCCCATTCTCTCTGAGCCACTGGAAGATCATTTCAAGAGTGACACGAGTGGACCCGTGGCAATGAGAGTCGGGCCTGGCATGTGTTACCTGCCCACTAGGTGCTGGCTGTCACTGTTGGTGCTAATAGAAAGCTGGCACCTTTCAGGGCAGAGTCTCTTAGATCTGAATCTCATCCTAGTCCTTGAGAAAGCGGACCAGGTGCTCACACTCACCCCAAGTCTTGGACTGGGGACCTCAGCTTTGGGCTCAGGGAAGGAGAGACAGCACAGTAGCTACAGCCTCCCTCTTCCCTCCTCTCCTGCAGCCACCCCAAGTGTGTGCCCCCCGGTCCTTGCCCAGCCCAGATTCTCCTTCACTGGTGACTCACCAGACAGGCCAGGGGGGCTGGTGTTCCACAGGTTCAATCCTGCTCTTCATCCCCCCAGAGCAAATCAATGTGTTCTCAGAAAACACAAGCCCGGTGGAAATGTTTGCCATTTTCTTGGCTAAGTGTTATTTTTTCCATATTAGAGGTCTGATTTCCTGCCATTCTTGGAGAGTACCGGGAGGAAGAAGGGTCAGGAAGCTGGGCCCAGAGGGGAGCCGTGATTAAGCGCCCACTCATTTCCGTCCTTTTCCTTCTCATCGGCGGGCAAGGGCTCTGAGGTGTTTCCGCATCGGTTATTTTTGCACAGAAAAGAACAGTGTCTTTGTTAAGGGCTCCTAGATGATATGCATGGGAGAGTCAACGTTTTCCCCTCGCCCCTGTCCCTCACAAGCGCTGTGGCTTTCCGGAGCACTGGCTCACTGGGCCGGTTTCCTCAGCCCTTTTAAAAGGAGACAATACTTGCTTGTGAAATGACTTGGATTTCCTTCCAGATAAAATGCCAGGCAAGTCTAACGTACTATTATTATTGTAAAAGGTCTCTGTCTTGGGAAGTAGCACTCAGTGAGAGGTGAAGAAAGGAGAGGGCAATCTTGAGGAGGGAAAGGGACCAGACAGGGTCACAAATGAATATTCCTAGACATTCTCCCCTCCACCCCTCCCCTCTCTCTAAGAGGAACTTTAGAGTGGTTTTCACCAACCAATAACAGGCTGCAGTAAGAGTAAAGCTTTAGAAGCTTTTAGAAGCTTTAGAAGAGTAAAGCTGTTATGGGCTAATGGAACTGATGGAATTGATTTGACTCTATGTATGTTTATATGTATTTTGTTTGTTTGTTTGTTTGTTTGGCCACACTTCACGGCACGTGGGATCCTAGTTCCCTGACCAGGGATTGAACTCGCACCCCTTGCATTGGAAGCACAGAGCCCTAACCACTGGTCCGCCAGGGAAGTCCCTATGTATATTTTTAATAACAGCTCTCCACAGGTACAAAATAAAGAGAACATGATTTATCCAAGTGTTCACTAGTGATACAGTGGGATAATAGAGAAAGTATACTCCTTTTGATGATTGTTTTAATAGCTTGTCAATAGCTTTATTACCTCATTTAACATTCATAATAAACCTGTGCGGTCAGGAGGATAGACTTACGTAAGCCCAAATCCCTACCTCTTCTTCTTCTTCTTTTTTTTTTTTGCGGTACATGGGCCGCTCACTGTTGTGGCCTCTCTCGTTGTGGAGCACAGGCTCCGGACGCGCAGGCTCAGCGGCCATGGCTCACGGGCCCAGCCGCTCCACGGCATGTGGGATCCTCCCGGACCGGGGCATGAACCCGCGTCCCCTGCATCGGCAGGCGGACTCTTAACCACTGCGCCACCAGGGAAGCCCCCCTACCTCTTCTTTGTCTTTTGGATGAGGAAACTCAAACCCGGGGAGGTCAAGTGGCTGGCCCAAGGTCGCAAAAGTGCTAAACAACAACGCTGAGGTGAAAACATCTCTCTTCTAGTAATGCGCTTTCCCATCTACCATGTGCTGACCAGCACCTTCATGAAGCAAATTCGGCTTTACTGTGAAGAGATGCCTGAATATTTGGTTCACTTAATAATTGTTTATGTTTATACTGGAGCTATTATATTAATAGTATTCCAAAAGTTTGCTCAGAAGATGAGTTTTACTATATTTTTATTAAAGTAACTAGTCCATGTTTAAAGGTTAAAAACACAACTTCATTGTTACATTTGGTCCTTTATAGGATCAGGTGGTTTTATTCAGTATTATGAAAACTGTATGGCACGAGAATTGGGGTAAGGCTTATTGAATTTACCAACTTATCTAATGAGTACAATAAGCTAAGATTGTGTTCGACATTGGGAATCAAAAATGCCCAAGGCAGAGCTTCCCTGGTGGCGCAGTGGTTGGGAGTCCGCCTGCCGATGTAGGGGACGTGGGTTCGTGCCCCGGTCCGGGAAGATCCCACATGCCGCGGAGCAGATAGGCCGGTGAGCCATGGCCGCTAGGCCTGTGCGTCCGGAGCCTGTGCTCTGCAACGGGAGAGGCCACAGCAGTGAGGGGCCTGTGTACCACAAAAAAACAAAACAAACAAAAAAAAACCTGAGTCCTTTCTGGCTCCTCAATTTCCCTTTCCCTCCCTGTCAACAAATCCAGTGAACTGGCCCTCTAAAACGTATCCCCAGAATCATAATTTCTCTCCACTTCGACTAAAACTACCTTCATCTAAGTTGCCTTCCCTGATCTAGGCTATTGCAAGGCTAAATTAGACACTGTAAGTGTGAGAACTGACCAGACTTTCAAGGGGAGAGGTGAAGTAGGTAGCTGAACATTTAAAACTAAATCTCAAGTTGGGAGTTACATGACATAACACACATAAACAGTTGACACAGCACCTGGCTTCAAGAATGTCCTTAATGCACATTTTAAAACATTATTACTCATCCTCCTGGTGCTTTTCAACATGAAGGAAAGATCAAGGAATTTGGAGAAGGAGACTTGGATTGATGTCTTAGTTTAAAAGAATTGTGGCTTTGGACAAATCCTAATTCTCTGAGCTGCTTTTTTTTCCTCTGAGGAATAAAGATGTAAACACCTGTTCTTTCTATTATACAGGGCTGTTATGAGCATCAAATATGGTGACGGATATGAAAGTGCTTTGTAATCTGAAAAGCATCTTTTCATGAGTGATCAACTATATGAAATTACATTTAATTCAGTTTCCCTTTGTGTGTGACCTTGCAGGTTCCTATACTGTAAGACAATATTACAAAAGAAATTTTATTATAGGACACTGGGGTCTTCAGCTTACAGGAAGACGGAATCCCAGATTCTTGAACCTCTGCCTTGTATAGTCAAAACCAGTGCTATCCAATAGACCTCTCTGCTGAAATGGAAATGTGTATCTCTGCTCTCCAAACATGGTAGTCATTAGCCATTGTGGTTACTGAGCACTTGAAACATGACCAGTGTGACAAAGGAACACTACATTTAATTTTTTAGTTTTTAAATTTAAATTTAAATAGCCACATGTGGTTAGTGGCTGCTGTATTGCACAGTACAAGTCCAAAAGCTCTATTTTCTCAGGGTCCTCATCTATAAAATGAGGACCCACTAAGGTCCTTTCTAGTTCTCTCAATGCTTCTACATACATAATTCAGAAATAGGTAAGCCAATTTGGATAAAATAAAAGCTGAATCCAGAGTCACTTTTCTTATTCTTGAGTCAAAGATAATCCTAGATTTTTTTTAAAAGTTCATAGCTGCTTTATTTATCAACAGGAGGAAAGACTTTGAAACAATGACCACACAGTCTCAAGTCAAAGGCAATCTTAGAAGATGAACTATTATACTCAAGGAATACATTCTCCTGGGAGCTATATTTTGGTATCAAGTAGAATACTTGTTCCAAAGTTAACATTCTCCATTTCTCATTAAGAAAAATTGCCAGGGAAAAATGTTTGGAATTGAATAAATAAACGGATGGCTGCCATGGGAATTGTTTATATGATGCTGACAGTTGCCAGGTCATAAGGGGTTTCCATGATGAAGCTGGCACTAATTTTGTCTCTTTGTATAAGAACTGTCTTCCTATTAGGTGGAGACAGAACATAAGGTGAAATACAGAGAGAAACAGACAGAAAAGGAAGGTAACATGATTGAATTGTTTGGGGGGAAAAATGAGAGCTCCACAGAAAAGAAACCCAAGACAACTGAAAGGACGAGCGATGAAAGATGGCAAGAAGTGAGAAAAGCATTTGAAGGGGAGAAATGAATATGGAACTGAAATCAAGAAGACAGAGAGGGAACAGATTGGGGTAGGCGGAGTGAGGATCAGAGAAGAAATTCCAGATCCATTTGTGAACGACACCAGGAGCTAAGCCTGCCTGTGGGGGAAAAAATAAGAAAGACCAGGAAAAAAAATTACTTTGGAAAGAAAGAGAGTGACAAGGTAGTGAGGACAAGGAGGGACAGCTGTCATCTCATTTAATTAAAAAATTATTAATGGAACAGACGGGCCAGCCACAATGAGCCTTCACTGATGAGATGCTACTAAAACTCCAGATAATAGCAGCTGAAAAGTTATTGAGAGCAAAGTGGTAAGAATGCTAATTTAATTGGTAATAACATTATACTTAGCACAATGCTTCGGAATTTAAAAATCACACATTAAATAAATTTCAATGACTCTGGTTATCATCTAACTATGATTGTTTAAATAATATAATACAATAAAATGCAAAAAAGAAGACTTAATAATTTTAAGTGATCGCTCTCATGTTCTGAATTCTCCTTTTAAGCATTTACTGTTCAATCCTACAGTCCTGGTGGAGGTAATAATACCCTGCTGGCTACATCTTTACCAAACAGAGATAGTTGTTGGATCAGAAGAAGATAAATGGCAAACTTAGCTTCTAAATGCCTTATTTTTTTCTTCTCCATCCTTTCTTTTTCCATTATCAGAATAGGTGGCTTCTTTCTTCAAACAACTACCTTGTTTCCTTCTCTTTCCTCCTCTCACCAAGCAGGTCCTCGGACAACACCTCCCTGCCTTCATTACAAGAAAATATGGCATCAATCCTGTTAGACTACACATATTACAGGTCATGTAGGAGCTCAGCCATGCAAGGTCCCTTCACAAAATGTTGTCGAGATTGCAGCACTGAGAACCAAGAACCATGGCCCTGTGGCCATGACTATGTTGCTGACAGTTGTTGGAGAAGAGAAAGATATTTTGCTCACCTGACTCCTTCATGGGCAATCCATCCAGAAGTTCTTCTCATAGTGGGTGGAAAGAAAAAGGCAAAGCAACCGATTTATTTGAAAATATCTTTATTTTTCTAATGGTACATGAATGCTGTAAATTATCCCCCCAATACAGAGAAAGTTAAAGGTCTTATAGCCCTACCCAGACCATCACTATCAAGAATTTGATGCATGTTTCCAGAAGTCAACATACATATGAACATAAATGAGCTCTTATGTAGGTAGTGTTCTGTAGGAGTCTTTTTAAACTTCATGTATGGTGGCCTTCCTTCCATGTCAATATGCCATACTTCATTCAGTGAAAGATGCTTGTGATTGTAAGATTATGTACCTGTAAGAAGGAAAAAAAGGCTACAGATATAATTGGCAGGTTCTGTAGACTCTGAGACACATCCTAATTTCAAAGATATTGAGATATTAAAGAGGCATCTTATAAATAATGAAATACAGTATTAAAATTTTTACTTAATCTTTGTGAGAGCAGCATAATATTGCATTGTATGACGATATCATAAATTACCTGACAAATCCCCCATTAGTAGACATTTGTGTTGCTTCCAGTATTTTCAAATTTTCATGACTTTCCTTAATGTCTATCTTTGCATACTTGTCCTATTACTTCCTCAGGTTTAATTCCTAGAAGTGGAATTGATGGATTAAATAAGACTGTTAATCTTGTCTGCATCGGGTGATACTGATTCACACTCTTACCAGTTGTGTTTCAGAGTGCTTACTTCCTCAGGTCCTCAGCAACGGATATATCTGGCCTGGATCTCAAGTAAGAAAGATCCGAAGTCTAACACCTCAATTGCTATCTATTATCATGCTTATCTTTCTTCTTTGTGTTTCCAGTATTCAAGAAACTTCAGGAACTTGAAATGGTGATGTCCATAGATGATTCCTCTGTAATGAACAAAGCCCAGATCTACTTATTGGCAAAGACCCACCCTTAGCAGCAGGGCTGTGTTCAGTGATCTACTATACTGCTCTTCATCTTTCTGCCAGAGACAAGGCCTAAGGGTCACACCTTTGGATGTGACTTAATATTATTAGCACCAGTAATTAGGAATTAAATTGGGACTACTTTCCTGAACTCTTTTGTTCATTTGATGTGAAATCAGTGAACCCAAACTGTGCACTATGCTGTGGGGAGACAAAGATGAACAGCTTACAGTTCCTGCCCGAGGAGCCTATGAGATTCACTCATATAAAGTTATAGAACAACAGAAGACAAGATCATTGATTTCATGAGACAGGACATGTCTTAGTGTCAGATATGCAGACATTAAGCCCAGAATTTGAATGAAATCTGGTGACAGAATGCCCTGTCCCTTTGAGAGGCACCAGGACCAATGCTAATGTGCCGTGACCCTCTGAACGCACAAGGATGACACATGGTCGATCTTTTCTAGGCAGCATCTGCGTCCTGTACCGTCCCTCAGGAGTCTAAGGCACAGCAACAAATGCTCTGTCTTTTCCTGGAGCACCAGAGGCCAGCTGTCCCAGCTCCCTGTGTGTCCTGGAGGGGAGAAACCAGACCTTTTGACTTCAGCCCCTCTTCTGGAGGAGTGCCCTGAGGGCAACACACAGAGTTCCAGGGTGGGGGGTGCAGGGGGGAGGGTTGAAGTGCTAAGAAAGTGGAAATTCACCTCTCACAGTTCTTTGCCCAGTGGCATAGGAACTAAAGTCTGTTTGTAAAGCAAGCTTCCCAGTTCATCAGCAACTCAAGTTTGGGCACATATGCCTCCCAAACCAAATTTCAAGACAGAGAAGGAGAGATGGAGAGAGATGGCCCTTTTCTTTTATTGTTTCTGAAATCAGATACACATGGCTTTTAGGAGGCCCCACCTCGTGTCCTGCTTCCGGGCTCTGATTTAATAAGGGTGACAGGAAACAAACGACTTGCTTGCTAATATTGGAAAAGCGCAAACACACCTGCCCCAGGCCCTCCAGGTCAGGGCACGTGGTTGTAACTGACAGTCGGGTAGTGAGCCGGTGGGAGGAGACCTGGACAGAGACTCAGCAGAGCCCACTGGACCCCATCGGTGGATCTTAATCAAAACTGGGGGTCAGTATCCCAGAAACTCTTTCAGAATAGATGCAGGTTTGGACACACCCAGACCTCCTGAATCAGACTCTTGGGGTGGGTGGGGCATTGTTTTCCCAGAAATTCCACCAGAGACTCAGATGTGCTCCTCTTGTTAAAAAATTACAAAACTAGGTAATCTCTAGCCAGGTACTCTCAGAATCATTTCTGACATTTTGGGGCATTTATGTAATTTTAAAAAATGAAGGAAAGTCAAAATGGGGCTTCAAAATCATTTTAAAAAGTTAGCACATCTTGAATCTCACAACTTGTGTTTATATTTAACCTAATAACACTTAAATAGGATTGTGATGCAATTTAACCTCACAAGATAATTAAACATTTATGAAAAATATTCATTCTTGGGGAACCATAGGGAGTCTGATCTGAAAATAGAACACAAGTTTAAGGTTGTTTGATGAATGGCTTCTTTTAGTCCTGTCAGGGTGACTCTGAGCCTGAAGATACCACCTCATTTGATGAAATGATTGAAGTATCAATTTGAGCCTCTTCATTAGTGGGAAGCCCAGGCCCATGGTCATCCTGCCTTCTCTCCCCCCATGCCTGCCCCCCATAGAAAGTCCTGGGCTTCAGCTGTAATGATCAATGACCCCGTGGTCTAATATTAGTCATGATGTTTCTAGGCTGAAGACTTTATCCCCGTGGGGGAAAGCTGTTAATGATAATATTAAGAACAGCTAACATCTGCTGAACTCTTACAAAGTTTCAGGCACTATGCTCGGGGCAGAAAATAGATTTTCCTTTCTATGCCATGAATCCGTGTCCCTGAGAGTTTACTATTCAAGAGAAGCAGTCTGTTTTCCAAAACAGGCTCCATATTAATCGTATTATAAGGGTGAAATACCGTTCTTTTCTTCTCTTTCAGCCGGTGTATTGGCTTTCACGTGATTCTCATCCCTTTTTAGGATATTCAAACACCATTCAGGCCCCGAGACCTTGACATTGGACACAATCTTATGATTTGGTGACCAAGCAATACATGGAGCTGGTGGGGCAAGACTACATAAGTGAACATGAACATCCAAATGAGATGAGAATAAGAGGGAGATGGGATAGTTCCCAAGTATGCAGCCTCAAGGGCGACTGTGGTCCTTGTGGGGTTAGATCTATGCCACCTGCTCCTAGAGTGGCACCCTTCCCCCCTTCTCACATCCTCTACCTCTCTTGGAGTCAGAGTTATGTTCCCCTTCACTGAAGTCTCATAGGAAGAGTCCCTCAGCCCCAACCTGTGTCCCTCATACCAACCCCTCCCAAATTCTCCTCCAGACATGTTCACATTCCTCATTCTTTCTCTGTCTTACAGCCTCAGTAGGGTCCTCCTCACCACATCCACATACCCTCAAGACTCCAGGTGAGAATTGACTTCTCTTTCTTCTATGAAGCTCTCAACCCACTCACGTAGCTTTCAACTTTTCACCTTAGCATTTTTTTGTGGGGGAAGAAAAGGGTTCTGCAGTTACTGATTCCACATCCTTGTCATGTCACCAGTGTGAAATCTGGTTTCTACTCCTACTGGGCTCCAAAGTGCCACATGCCTTAGCTCTGTCAGATTCCCTGACCCAAGGCCCCTCCTCCTGGGCCTCTTCACAGGATTTGGGACACTCGGTTCCTGGTTCCACATCACCTGCCATTTTGGTTCTCACAGATGACTCCTCTGTGCCTTTTGGACTCTATTCTTCCTCCTGATCTCTAAAACTGTAGTGATTTCAAAAGATTCTGCCCATTTGTTCTCTCTCTATCCCCTCTCTCATCAATTTTATCTACTCTCACAACTTCATTGTAAACAAATCACATCCCCAGTCTGGTCCTAAGCTCTGGGTTAGCTTTTCCAACTTATTTTGAGACACCTTCAACTGAATACATCTCTGAAACTTCACACTCTACTCTCTAATACCAAACTTATCAGTGTTCTCCATACCCAAACCTAAACCACTTTTTCCCCTACCTTCCCTATTTCTGTTCATTTCTTGATCTAGAAACATTTCTTAATCTAGCAACAGCTCAAGGTAGAAACATCAGCCATGTCCCCCACCCCACCCCGCCCCCGGCAGGACGGAGGTGGAGTAAGGGTGGGCTCTGCTCTAACTGCCGTTCAGGGGCCAGATAGACAGTGGTCCTGCCATCTTCAATGCATGCATGCCTTCCAAGGAGGGGTCTCAGGTGCTGACATCCAGATGCCAAGAGAAGAAAGGGCATTGAGACTCTTGTGTGGGAGGTTTGTACAGACCAGGTCCAGAAGTGGCTCACGTCATTCTGCTCACATTCCATTGGCTAGAACTTGGCCACATGACCTAGTTGCAAAGGAGGCTGGGTAATGTTGTCTATCTGTGTGTCCAGAGGGAGATGGGTTTAAGTGAGTATTCTCCCTGTAACCTGTATTCAAAACCTCAAAGGAGGTAACCCCTACTTCTTCTGATCTCCTTCCTTTTTCCTGTTAGTCACAGGTCCTGTTGATATTTCCTCCACAATGCCACTCATCATATCCAGTACCACCATCTTAGCTAGGCCCTCATAAGCTCTAACTGGGGGACTATAATGGCCTTCTAATTAAAATCTTTCCCCTTCTAATCTCTCATTTATTCAACAAATATTTATTAAGGACTATAGTCCGGGCATGATGTTAAGTGGCTAGGGGGAAATGAGAAAATTGACAGACCTTGTCCCTGCATTTATAACCTCGTGGGGAATATTGATGAATAAATAGCTCTTACCACATTGGATTGTTATTACCTGTGATGGGGAAGTGTAGGGTACAAAAGAAATATGTGGGAGGGGGGCTTCCCTGGTGGCACAGTGGTTAAGAATCCACCTGGCAATGCAAGGGGCACAGGTTCGAGCCCGGGTCCAGGAAGATCCCACATGCCGTGGAGCAACTAAGCCCGGGTGCCACGACTACTGAGCCTGCGCTCTACAGCCCACAAGCCACAACTACTGAGCCCGCACCCCTAGAGCCCATGCTCTGCAACAAGAGAAGCCACCACAATGAGAAGCCCGTGCACCACAACAAAGAGTAGCGCCCGCTCACCTCAACTAGAGAAAGCCCACCTGCAGCAACAAAGACCCAACACAGCCAAAAATAAACAATTAATTAATTAATTAAAAAAAAAAACGAGGGGCTTCCCTGGTGGCGCAGTGGTTGAGAGTCCGCCTGCCGATGCAGGGGACACGGGTTTGTGCCCCGGTCTGGGAAGATCCCACATGCCGCGGAGCGGCTGGGCCCATGAGCCATGGCCGCTGAGCCTGCGTGTCCGGAGCCTGTGCTCCGCAACGGGAGAGGCCACAACAGTGAGAGGCCCGCATATCGCAAAAAAAAAAAAAAAAAAAAGAAAAAGAAAAGAAATATGTGGAAGGGGCCCCAAACTGCCCTGAGTACTCTGCTCAAGCCGGGCACAACTCTTCCCTACTCACTGAACCCCTCATTGCCCTCATTGGTCCCTAGCCCACCATCCTGTTTTATTTTCATCACAGTCCTTAATGCCATCGGAAATGATCGTGCATATTTATGTCTTTATTTGCTGGTTTTGTGTTTTGTCCCACCAAAATGGGAGCTCCACCAAGAGCAGGGACCATGACTAATTTGTCAGCAGCATATACACAGGGTCCAGAAAAGTGCTGAAATGTAGTAGGAAAGGATCTAGTCTAGAGGGGTCATTAGATTTCTAGAAGAAATGATCTGGACGAGATGGTCTGAAGGATACATAGGAGTTAATCAGTCTTCTGGTGGTAGGGGAATGGTGGGGGTGGGAGAAGTTATTGTTCTAAATGGGGAGGAGGGAGAGCATGATTGAAGGTCAGTGTTGGGAAAGGGGAGAGTTGGGGATGGAGGTGTGAGTTTGGATCTGCATGTGTGGGTTTGGATCTTCTCCTAAAACCGTTCATTGTTTTAACTTGTGGAGCTACATTAGGATCCAATTAGAGCTTTAGATCCCTCTGCTTCTCTTTGTGGAAGAGATTGGGGGAGGGCAGGACTGAGGGCAGGACAGCTGGCGAGAACCCAGGGGAGAGATCCTGGTAGCATGAACCAGAAGAGAACATTTCAGATTAATTTTTCAAAACTATTAGCTCAGATGATATCATTCCCTCAGAAATGTCTCCAAATGGTGTAACATTGCAAAAAGTTGGATAATTACTATATTTTTCCACTTCTGTTTTATCTCCCCTTCCAACTCAAGTCTTACCTCCTCCTTGAAGCTTTCCATGATTACCCCTTCCCTGAATTGTTGTAAAATTTCACAGTTATCCACTTCATTTTGCACAGATGCACGGTCCTATATTTTCTGTAACCTTTACAGTCATCCCCAGCCTTCCCCCAGTCAATTGCCAGCATCTTCAAAAAGTGACCTTGGTATATTATTTCATAAACATGTGCTTATAGAAATGTAATTTGAACAAATTGATTCACACTCCGGTGTTTGTCACTGATATGACAGCTTTCCCTATGCTATTGGGATCTTAAAAGAGGAAAAATAGTTCTTGGGAGAATAAGAAATGTTTAGTCTAAAGAGAAGTCCTGTCTCCTTAGAATGTTCTGGAGTGCAAATATGGCCCATTGTTACCCCCAATGCTACAAACCAATCTTCATGGAATTTCTGAAACCCTTGGGGAGAGATCTTAGGTGAAGGTATCCTATAGAGAGTGCCTCTGCCGGGACCCTGAAGCCAGGCACCAGCCATTTCCCAGAGACCAGTACATCCTTCTTACCTCAGGCACATTTTGATGCAGCCCATCAGGCACTCCAGCAGGTCTAAACTGGTCCAGGTAACAAGAGGCCTGATGTCTAGGTCTTGTTGACAGGCTCACAGAGCTGGGGAATATGTTTTCATTTCAGGTGATGTTGGAGGGTCGCCCAGTTCTGAAAAGGAGATTTTTCTCTTAAAGGTAGCCTCTCTCTTCCTATTTCCATCCTCCAAACTCTAGATGCATCAAGGCCAAACTTGCAATTCAGAGAAAGAAGAGCACCAGAGGACCCAATAGGATTTTTATTAAGTGCTTGTTCTGTGAGAGGTCGAAGCGGGTAGGGAAGTGTTTGGAGAAGGCAGAGTAATTGTCACCTGGGAAGCCAGTTATTCATGAACTCCAGGAAGTAAAAATGAAAAAGCCCTTTTACATCAATCCACTTCTCCCCCTGTCAGGGAAGAATGTGCCGGTGATAATCGCTGCTGAGTTGAGCATCTCAATGCCAAGACATCATTTATTCCACTTTCCTTTGTCTTTCAATCCACATGTATGTTTCTTCAGCTTTCTCCATCTGCTATTTTTCTTTTTAATAATAATTAAAATAGGAGGCATCTATCTTCTTAGGATTTATCTTTGGATTTTGTTTTTCTTTTTCATTTGTTTTTGTTTTGTTTTACATTTTGTTTTTGTTTTTCATTTTATACCATCCTTATATTTATATGTAGATGCCCTGCTTTCACAAAAACCACATTCTCCGTAGCTCATATGATTGCAGTGTTAAATCATCGTGGCATTTGTTGGCTTTGAGTGTGAAAAGATGTGCCTGTGGGGCTGCTCAGGCACTAACACACACGTACCATTCACCAGTTTGTGCAAGAAGCTCAGCAAGATTATCTTTTTACCCCTTTTTTCCCCTTCATACAGTCAAAATGAAAATATGGTGTCTGTTAAATGCAGAAATCTAAACAGGAATTTATGGGAAGGGTCACCTATATCTACTGATTTCTTGGTATTCAAAAACAACTTTTTGTGCACTCAAAAAAACAAGGACAGCTAAACAAGCAACACTGGTGTTGCTTAGAAGCCAGCAAACAATAGTTGGGCAATCTGCTAGTATTTCTCAAGTCTTTCCCATTGCCCGCCTTTCTGGAAGAGGTGTTGAAGGCAAGTAGCTAGTGGGAGAAACAAAATCAAAGGATTTTCATCTACCACAGACTGGGTAAGCTGTCCCCCAACAATAGAAACTTGACCGTTCTTATTTCTGGCCACACCCTTGGGCTGAAGGACCAAAAACATTTTGTACACTTCAAAGGAAGCAGGAGCTTGCAGCTTCTCACCAATGCCTACTTCCCGGAGGCCAAGGCAGCATGTTCATATGCTGCATGATCATTCTGGACTTCATACTTGGCAGGCTGTCATTGCTTTTGCTCAAAACCAGACCCTGAGAGGAACATGAACTTGATCCATGCCATAAATCAAGTTCTAATACAGGGTGAGAACCTTAACCCCTCCCCTCCCAGGTCCCCCTGCGCTCCTCCGCATGCCTCCAATGCTATTGAAATGATTCAGCGAGCCGGGCTGTTATTTTTATCACTCAGTCCCAAAGGTAAAATGGTTGGCTAATTTGATTCTTATTCCCAACCCCCGCCATATTTAGACATGGAAGGGGAAAGACTAAGAAAAGAATGCTTAGGCAAATCAGTCTGAAAACAAAGCTTAGGAAAAAATGGAAAGAGAAAAAGGGAAAAGAGCCAGCAGAGAGGATGCAGCCTGTGTCTAGACAATCCCCCTTTGTTTTCAGAAGACTCCCCTCCTCCTCTTATGACTGTTTCTTCCTTCACTCTTATTAATTTTTCTCTGCAGCTTATCTCTCAGCCCTGAGGTAGGGAAAGATCAGAGTCTATGCACTGGCTCCAGAGGCGGGCGGCTCTCCGGGTAGCCAGGACCTGCAGGGAGCTCAGGAAACACACTCACTTGGCAGCCACGAGGCCAGCAGGCACCCCAGCTGCCCTCCTGGAGTAGAAGGTGATTTTTTCATCCCTCACAAGCACCCTGAGGGAGATTAATAGTCATCTTCAGCTTTGGGTGTTTGTTCTCTTCCCTGTGTCCTTGACACATACAAAAGATCCACTTTAATGCCTCTAAGCAGAAGGAATAACCCCAAAGGGTTAAGGCCGGGAATGGGCAGTGTTATTCAAAGACACGCTGCATGGAACTCTTAATGATTACACTCTGGAGTGCTATGCCTTCACTATGTGGCATTGATTGTCATCGAAATGTTCAGAGGGGTTAAAAACTAGGGGCTCGAAATGAACATACTTTCAGATCAATGTTTTGATACTTGTTATCTGCATGACCTTGATCTAGTTACTTAAACTCTCTCAGCCTCAGCCTCTACATCTAGAAAATGGGGAGGATAATAATAATAACACTTAGCTCAGAAGGTTTTGAGAGAATAAGATGAGTTAACGTGCTTGAGTTAACGTGAGTGACGTGCTTAGCATAGTACTGGCTGCATGTAAGGACACCACAAACTAGGGCTGAGTGGTGAGAAATGCTATTATTACTGTTGTGAATGTGTTATTAATTTTAATTATTGGCGAGGTGACCTGAAATATGATTAAGGTGTAATCTGTATCTGTATCCAGTGAAGAGTCTCAGAAAAGAACAGACTGGACTGTGATTTCAGGGTCCACTCAAGAAAACGGTAACCATTCTAACTATTTTAAATGAAGGGAATTTAAGACAAGAACTGATTATGCAGGTGGTGGAAGAGAGAAGACAAAACAGAAGATCGGGAAGCAACCCAGAGATGAACAACAGCAGGAAGCTGATGCCACCCTTAGGATGGAAGAAACACAGGAAAAAGGTGATGTGACAAAGGCCAGAAGCCAGGGGCTACCTGGTGGGAGCTGGGACCTCAAAGTGAGGGGTGGTCGGGACAGCAGCTTAAACCACAAAGGAGTTCAACCACTACTGTAAACTGTCATCTGAAGCAGAGAGACAGACCCACACAGGTCCTCCTTTCCTTCTATCCTCCTGTGCATTGACTGAACCTGGACAGAAGCCTATTGATGAGGCAGGCTGGGAAATGTAGTTTGCAGACTCATCAACAGCTATAGATTCAACAGAGATATATTCCAAGCATGGAGGAGAAAACTCTTCATACCTATGAGGTTAAAGGAAAAACTGCTTGATATACTGAGGAGAAACCATCTGGATTCTGGGTTTTAGCTTTTAGCTGGAATCCCTAAAGATCCAAAAGTTTAAAGTCAGGTGATGATTTTGTGATGAACGTTACCTGAGATGTAAGATATTAGGAACACAGAAAAGGAGGAAAGCTGACAATCCCACACCTTTGGGGAAGCTCCTTTTATTCCTTTTCTTTCTTTCTTTCTTTCTTTTTTCTTATCTAGAGAGCCCTTATCCACAATGATTTCAATAACTTTTGCCAGAAAAGCTCCATTATTATTTATTGAGGCTGGTTGTGTAAGTTATTGACCAAACCACTATTGACCACAGCAAGAAAATGACTTGGCCATCGTAGAGGCCAACAGTGATTCTTTGGCTCATTAAAGAGTGCAAAGGGGAAAGAAAAATTGTCAGTATCTTTGCTTTCTGCAGAGTTGCTTTCAAGCTGAGGGATGTCCCTTTGAAAATGTTTCAGTCTTAAAGTATGAGAGAGGGCACTAGATAAAGACTCAATCTGGGGCTTCCCTGGCGGCGCAGTGGTTGGGAGTCCGCCTGCAGATGCAGGGGGCGCGGGTTCGTGCCCCGGTCCGGGAAGATCCCACGTGCCACGGAGTGGCTGGGCCCGTGGGCCGTGGCCGCTGAGTCTGCACGTCCGGAGCCTGTGCTCCGCAGCGGGGGAGGCCACAGTGGTGAGAGGCCCGTGTACAGCAAAAAACAAACAAACAAACAAACAAAAAAAGACTAAATCTGACACATGCTGGAAATGTTCACTGAGTGCTTTGGCTTCATCTCTCTGTCCTAGACCATAACACTTGTTTCTTATAAAGTGCTGGGCTCTGGCTGTCTTCCCAGCACAGAATGGCCTCCCTAGCCATTTCATTACCAGAACTTACAATGATCATCTGCCTAACTGGGAATAGCATTATCCAAAACACAATTATAAGTAAACTCACGGAAAGTCTAGGTGGCCTGGTGATGACTAATCAGAAATATTACTGCCCGGCACCTCATACCAGATCATAACTCAGGATCATCACAGATACTCATCATTTTCAGAAGCACCTCAATTACCATGAACATGGCTGGAAGGAATGAAGCAGTTACTAATATGTTCAACTTTGGTGTCTAGGAATTAAAGCACACAAAGGTCCAGGGGCATTAGGATCAAAAGCCCTGGTCAGGGCTTCCCTGGTGGCTCAGTGGTTGAGAGTCCGCCTGCCGATGCAGGGGACACGGGTTTGTGCCCCGGTCCGGGAAGATCCCACATGCCGCAGAGCAGCTGGGCCCGTGAGCCATGGCCACTGAGCCTGCGTGTCCAGAGCCTGTGCTCTGCAACGGGAGAGGCCACAACAGTGAGAGACCCGCGTACCGCCAAAAAAAAAAAAAAAAAAAAAAAAAGCCCTGGTCAAAACATGTTCTTAACTACATGAACATGATAATAATTTGATCTGGTGTGATTCCAACTCTGGGATTCTCACCCAGTGGGAGTGGGAAGAAAGTAACCCTGAAAAATGGGACTGCTCAGGGCTAGAGCAGCACCCACTAATTTAATAAGGTAGCAGGGCACACACTTCAGGAGATGCAAGCTACAGGGATTTCCCAGAAGACAGAAAGCACTGGAATATGGCTTTATTTGCATCTGGAAATAAATATAGTTTTAAAATCATCTCTATAGGACTTATGGGGACCGAGCCTCAAGGTCACTGATTCTGCCAAGGCCAGGTCTTTCCTTTCTAAGCCAAAACAAACTAACCAAAAAAGCAACCGCTCACGTGTTTGCCACGATGGAAGAGAATATTTCAAAGTAGATTGTATGTGTTTAGCCTTACAATAATGCCTTACCAACATGACAGCAGAATGATTCCTTGTTGTGTTCTTTTTTAAAATAAATTTATTTATTTATTTATTTTGGCTGCATTGGGTCTTTGTTGCCGCACGTGAGCTTTCTCTGGTTGTGGCGAGCGGGGGCTACTCTTCGTTGCAGTGCGCGGGCTTCTCATTGCGATGGCTTCTCTTGTTGCAGAGCACGGGCTCTAGGCACACGGGCTTCAGTAGTTGCAGCACGTGGGCTCAGTAGTTGTGGCTCGCGGGCTCTAGAGTGCAGGCTCAGTACTTGTGGCGCACGGGCTTAGTTACTCTGCGGCATGTGGGATCTTCCCGGACCAGGGCTCAAACCCGTGTCCCCTGCATTGGCAGGTGGATTGTTAACCACTGCGCCACCAGGGAAGCCCCCTTGTTGTGTTTTAAGTCTGAAGTTTGGGCCAAAGGTTAGTTCAGGTTAACTCAGAAGACTGAGGACCAAGAGGTCAGACAGGAAAGTCAGTTGTTATATCTAATGTAGTCCAGAGAGTAGGATCAAGAACCTTGACCCTCTGTGGCCCAAGCCACTCTACTTTCTCTCTTTCTAAACTGCAGGGATCATCAGAAGAGGTGGCAATAGCATCAACGGTGGTAGCAGCATCAGTGGAGCCGTTCTGGAGCCGCCTAAGGACAGTCATGGTGGCTGGTAAGTCAAGCCATCCCTGTGACCAAAGCAAGAGTAAAGAATAATAAAATGAAGATTTAGTTTGTATTGGCACTCCCCATGCATTAACTATAAGAGAAGTGTCCCCAAACGAATTTCAGTCTTTTGGAAAATGATGCTCTAGGAAGAAGAGCCAATATTGACACTTCAATAATGTTTGCCCAGAAATCAGTGAGCTGTATACAGCACTCAGGGTATCTATGTTACTGGAATCAATTAGGAAAATGGAGAATTGATATCCTCCAATGAGAAATATATGGTAACTGCTGACATTACAGGGGACGTCAGCTCTGCAAATCATCTCTGCAGTCATAGGCCTACCCAACACTGCCATCGATGTTTGGAGAATCTGTCTGAGAACACAGCCCTTACTTCAGTTTTGCCGTCCGTTGCTCTTACCAGACACTGTCTCCCCCAATGTGCAGTTTCCATACCCTGAAACTAACTCTTTCTATTCATTCATTCATTCAGTAAGTTTGTTGAGAACCTACCTTGTGGTAGCATTATTTTAGGATGGACAGGATCTCTGGTTCCAGTAGGGGAATAGAAACAATGAAAAAGCACAAAGTTAGCTATTTTCATAAGAAAATGAAAATGAATGAGTCACGTGGAGACCTGAGTAAGGAGCATTCCACTAGACGACCAATGAATGCAAAGGCCCTGGGGTATATACAACAGCCTTCTCTTTACCCTCCTGGTGTGTTTAGTTGTTCTCTAGTCTCTGGTTGCTTCTCAGGCTTTTCAATCCTTCCTTCTTTCTTTCCTTTGTCCCCACCTTCTTCCTTCCTTCCTTTCTTTTATTTTATTATTTATACTGTCAGAGGTCTTTTAAGAAGTCTTATGGCCATGAAAATCTTACATCTTAAAGCCTTCTTTTCTCAAACAGAATTTTGTTGTCATGGTTCAGATGCCTCTCTCGCTTCCCACATAGATTTTTAAGTTCTTTGAAATAAGGACACACTAAAGTGTCTTAGATCTTTTTAGATTTCCCCAAATGCCTAATATAACAAGGGGCATATAGGAGAGGTTCAGAATAATGAATGTTGGCTCAAACTACAATATTTCTGGCTGGGAAGGTTGTTGAGATACATTTGCCCACCCAAGACATTTTTTAACTATACATTCTTGATCTCTCTCCTTCTCTTATTTATTTGTATTCAGTTTATCTCCAGAGAACTAAAAAATTTTAAAGCACTGTGGGGAAGAAATGCTTAGATATTGCTAATGGATTTTATTTGGGGTACCAATTCTTATCCTGTGAAGGAACTGATAAAGTCTTTACTGATAAAAGCAGCCCAGTAACAAGTAGTTTTTATGCAAGGAATACGTATGTTCAGTGTAATCGGGCTGGCCTAAGGTTGAAAGCTAAAGTTCATTAGCTTCTTTTAGTAAGAGATGATTCCAAAGAGCCAACCAGTGATTTATAATGTGTCTGGGAAAAGCCCTAATTCTTAACTTTTAGAACCAGAGAACAGGTTTTCTTCTCACTTCTCCTCTTTTGAAAGAGGAGAGACGTGACCCTGGGTGAGATGGAGGGACGCATTAATGTAAATTCTCAGTCTGTGGCCTTCAGGGTCACAGCTTCCGCTACCTAACCTCAAACTAGCACCAATGAAAAGGGCTTTTGGAGCAGCAGGCTGGTACCATAGTGATGGGATGGTTGCTAAGGATGTCATTATCACTCCGATTGGTGAGTTAATTGGCATGACCTCATTCAAGTCCTCAGGGCCTACCTGTTCACAACTTACAAAGGAGACAGAAAGTTGATCTTTTTATAGTGTCTGGAGGAAGCACCTGTTCACATTTAAAATAACATTTGAAACAAGGTATAACACGCACTATTTATCTACCTGTTACCTTTTTCTCACACTGCATTCTCCCTTCTGCCCTTTAGTACATAGAATTAAGACTTGCCCTTCTCAAAAAAAATTTTTTTAATTGTACTATTGTTCCTGTTCCCTCTAGCGTAAGGGGGAATTATTTATTTATTTATTTTGGTCTGAGAATCAGCCATTAAACTGAAGAAGAAGGCTCAAGGAAATGAACTGAAATGTCTTACAGAAAGAAAAATAGCAGAGTGAAGATGAAAAAAAAAAAAAAAAGTCCAGGATAATGGAGATTGATCGCTTGATCAATGGCCTCAAATAAAACTGATTGAATTTACCATGTGAGGTTACAGTTAAAATGCTTAGTTGTTTCAGTCAGGGTAATATAGTTTCAGATTTTCATAGGGAGCCATTTATTTATTTTTGCATTTGTGAGTCATTTAGTCATTCCCTTGTGAGTGAGAATACATTTATTTTCCAACTCCCTGCTGTTAGGTGTTCTATTAATACCACACTAGTTGAAATAAATGGAGCAGTAGAAACTGTTTGGTGGTGAATTTGTTTTTCAGATTTTTTTTTGATACTGCTATTTTGGTAAGTTGGTTTCCCAACCTCTCCAGCAGTTTAAATAGTCTTAACTTCTCACCCTTTCCCCTCTCTAGCTGCACACTTGATTGTTGCTTTTGCCTCGATATGGACAACTTCAAGGCCACCTGAAGCATTATAACCCAAGAAATGCATAAAAGAGAGGGTGTATGGTAAAATAATTCTAGTCAAGATATAGACTTGTCAAAAATTATGGACAAAGTGACAGCTTTCTTAAACACAAGTTTTCTCTCCACCCCTTTGTACTCTACCCCGAAAATCCAACCTAATAAAGAGGAAAATTGGCTCTACAGGTTATAAGGAAGTGGCAAGGGTCATATTTTCCAGGATTCTAAAAGGGAATTTTCAAATGTACCTCAGTTGTGCTTGAGCCCAGTCAGGCTTGCTCATGCGCCTTTGGAGTAAAGCTGGGCAAAGATAACGTCCTTGTTATTCTGGGCGGCTAATTACTGTCAGTAATTGTTGTCTGTAGTGAACACGATGCGGCTTAAAGGGGGGATGGTGGGGAGGAGTGCTGGAAGGCGGGTCCGCTCGGCTTTGAACAACACCCAGCCCTCGGAGGCTGATTTGAACAGGAGCGCTTCTTTGGGGACAAGTTCAGAAAGGCCCCAAAGGGGCATTGGAGGAAAGCCTGTGGACCTCCATACGTTCTGGCCCTGGCAAAGGTCAGGCAAATAATCGAATCACTCTTCCTCGGCTTTCATTTCATGGGCTGCCCTCGTGAGGATGGGGGTGGCTGGAGAGGGGAGGTAGTAGGTGGCCCTGCTCCTCCCGCTGAGGGGGAGGGAGCTGGTCAAGGACATTCCATTCCATTCTCTACTCTCACTGAAGCCTCGGGAAAGAACAAAGAAAGAATGACAAGGATACAGACATGCTGGGCACGTGCATTCACAAACACACACACACACACACAGCCAGCACTGGCAGTAAGGAGTCAATAGGAGCAAGGATAATTTATGCTGAGACTGGAAACACTGAGAGAAAACCAACACAGAAGTGTAATGTGGGGAGGGGAGAGAGGTTGAAGACAATCCTTTGCATTTCTTAGGGACCACTCTCCAAGATCTAAAACTACACCCATGCCTGAGATACTTATAAAAGGAGTATCACCTGAAACTGACAAAGGAGGAAACTGAGGCTCAGAGGAAGGAAGTAAATCCTTCAACGATGCAGATCAAATATTCAAGGAAGTAAGGACTACAGCTCGTGTGTGTGAGCGGGTATCCTGACACCACAGGATCCTGCGCAGGTGGCAGCGGCTAAAAGCAGCACGGTGGAGGAAGGGATGCGAGATGGGGGGCCCACGGGGGCAGGCTTCAAGCTGCTTCATAAAGAGACTTGCATCTTGGTGAGGCTCTGGACTCTCTCCGATTTCTTTCACTTGTTTTATGAAACCAATAAAGTGAAGTCAGTGAAACATTTTACTGGCAGCTCTGGGTGTATTCTAATTGGCCTATAGTTGGAATTCCCATCATTGCCAGGGAGAAAGCAACCGCTCCAATTCCCTGAAGATTATTTAGGGGTAGATTTATGAAGGGGAAACAGGAACAGGGGTAGAGACTCAACTTCCTAAAGCCATTTCCTTTGATTGGGGTGGGGAGAGTTTTGCCACCAATTTCCTGCCTACATTCCTAAACATTTTTACCAAGGTCCCTCCTCCATTCCCATTTTCATCAACGGACTTGAAATCTCCAAAGATCAGCTTACAGGGACTCCCTCATCCAGAGGTGAACCATCACCTGAGACAGATCCCAATCACTTTCCACCTCTGTCCACCAGCCAGGCTGGCTGCTGGCTGGGAGAACTGGGTTCTAGTGTTTTCCCCAGCCCAGCCTCCCTCAGGGTTTGTGAATGAAGCTGAAAAGGAACTCCCTGCCTCTGCTGCCCAGGGCCACAGTGACTTTGCATTATGCTGGGACAATGAGGGTAGTGTTTGTGGCTGGGACTCTCTCAAGCAAATGCTACTGAATACATTTAGAAGGAGCATGCTTAGTTGGACACTGCCATGCTGTAGGAACCAAAACCAACTGGAAAAGGAAGAGTATAGAAGAGTTTAATTTCTTTAACTTCATCATACAGGGTCTGAATGTGGACCTAGGTTCAGATTTCAGCTAAAGTAGATTTTGAATCTTGTTCAAGTTATTTCACATCTTTTGTGCCTCAGTTTACTTATCTGTTAAAAAACAAAGCAAACATAGCATTTGTACCCCATTTACAAGTGTATTATGAGGATGCAATTATATTATTTGTGTGAAGCAATTAGCACAGAGTTTGAAACATAATTAGTACTTGACAAATGTTAAACAAGCCTCGCTAGCTCCCTACCTGTTCCTCATATCAGTTACCCTTTCAGCTCTTCGGTTTGTAGAACTTAACTAATACCTTATAGGTAGAGTCATCCTGAGGACATGAAGAATAGAAAAGGATTTAACTTTTTTTTTTTTTTTTTTTCTTTTTGCTGTATGCGGGCCTCTCACTGTTGTGGCCTCTCCCGTTGCGGAGCACAGGCTCCGGATGCGCAGGCCCAGCGGCCATGGCTCACAGGCCCAGCCGCTCCGCGGCATATGGGATCCTCCCAGACCGGGGCACGAACCCGTATCCCCTGCATCGGCAGGCGGACTCTTAACCACTGCGCCACCAGGGAGGCCCAGGATTTAACTTTTGACTTTGGTATTTTGTTGTTGTTGATGTTTTTTCTAAATACCACTTATTGAAGAGTTCGAATAACTGTTGCAAAATGAGAGAAGCTTTTATAAAGTCTGACAAATGTTGACTTTCCAATTCTGCTTAATCTCATGATTTGGTTCAATCAAATGTGATGTCTTGCGTGTGATAGGTTTGTCATCATTAAATAGACATTGTCAAGTGCCCGTGTAGTCACTACATATTTTTAATGTTTAGCAGCTCTGTGGTCAAAATGAGCAGATTCCATTTTGGCAGGGTGTGGAAACATCTAGTCTCTCATTTAGACATGACTCCATTTACTGCAGGAAGTGAGAGAAAACAGGAGGCACCCAGCCTGCTTGTGGGTGTCTGGGCAGATTTTTGAAGGACACTCCAGCTACTGAGACATGGAGCAAGTCCATTCTGGCTGTCGGGTGCCAGGTGATAGCCCAGCCGTTTGCCATCACTGGAAGTGTTAACACAAAGGATCGTCATGTGACACCATGAGAAGGTGGAGCCCAGCGGTAGAGAGTTCAAAGCATTTGCACAACCTGGCAGATGGGCAGCATCATGGATGTCTTTGGGGAGATAGCAGGGCCACAGACACTGGCTTCCCTTCCATGACAATGGCTTGAGATTGTAGAGAGAGTCTGGTACGGGTCTTGGTTTTAAAGAAACGAAATACTAGGCAAGCTAGCAAGATAGGGGCTTCAGGCTTGAATTAGGAATCAGCCGCCAGTATTGGAGAGCAGGTGGGGACCAATCCAAATGCTTTGGCTGTGTTAATTAATGCCCACAATAAGCCTGTGGGTTGGGTACTATTATCATTATGCCCATTTTTCAGAGGAAGAAACTGAGGCTTGGAGAGTAACTTGCCCAAGGATGCACAGCAAGTAGCAGAGTTGGGATCAACCCAGGTAGTCTGGCTCCAGTGTTCATAGTCAACCCCTGCATCCAACCCCACTCAAAGCAGATGCTCCTTTAAGTGTTATAGAGTTTGAGAAGCTTGACCAGGGCTCACCCTGCAGGTGAGTATTGAAGGCCTTAAGCTATCGGGTGGGTGGAACCCAAGGTGCAGGAGTTAGGCTTGGCTTGATACTATGTCCCAGTGCCCCTTGGAGAAAAGCTTCCTAGCTCTGCCCAATAAATGGCAGTTTCTGTCCCAGTCAGGAGTTTCCTGTTTCAGTTCAGACCTAGGAATTTTGGCTGTTCTCAGTCCTTTCTAACTCAGAAATCCTCCCAGGAAACCAGATAATTTCTGGCACTGATCTATAGAATTTAAGGCAGCTCTCAGCAGACTCAAATATCCATCTGCCATGTGGTTAGACCATAGTGGAATTCCAGAGAGAAAGGGAGCAGTATTTGTCTGCATTCCAATGTATAAAT
Source organism: Mesoplodon densirostris (assembly GCF_025265405.1). Taxonomy (NCBI): domain Eukaryota; kingdom Metazoa; phylum Chordata; class Mammalia; order Artiodactyla; family Ziphiidae; genus Mesoplodon; species Mesoplodon densirostris. Next base: position 30,067,036 of record NC_082668.1, read on the forward strand.
CCTTTTCTTTGAAGAAGGGAACTTGAATTTATTGAGCTCCTACTATGTACTTTACATAAGTAATTGCTTTTAATATTTACAATGAATTAATTTCCCATGGCTGCTGTACCACCAACTGGGTCACTTAGAACAAGTGAAATTCATTGTCTCACAGTTCTGGAGGCTGGAAGTCTGAAATCAAGATTATGGGAGGGCCATGCTCCCTCAGACACCTGGAGGGAAATATCCTTCCTTGCCTCTTCCTAGCTTCTGGTGGTTCTCAGCAATCCTTGACATTCCTTGGCTTGCAGATTCATTACTCCAATCCCCCACCTTCACATGGTGTTCCTTCTGTGTCCCTTCACATGTCTTCCCTCTGCACATGTCTCTCTGTGTCCAACTTTCCTCTTTTTATAAGGACATCAGTCATGTTGCATTAGAGACCATCTTAATGATCTCATGTTAGCTTGACTTCATCTGCAAAGACCCGATTTCCAAGGAAAGTCACATTTGGAAGTTCTGGAGGTTAGGAATTTGGGGGGCACATACAATAACCCCACTAGTACCCCCCCTCTCTTTTGCAGACAAGGAAAGTGAGGCTGAAGTTCACTCAGCTAGTAAGTGTTAGAGAACAAGAATCAAATCAAGTCTAATTCCAAGGTTGCACTCTTCCTATCCACATCATGCTGCCTTCTCAGGATAGCAAGCAGTTTATTCCTCTCCTTAAGTGACACCTTTTAAGAACCAATGTGTTTGCTTATGACGTGTCTCAGTCTTGTTAGTGACCTGGAAAGTCTGGGGCCCACTCAACACTTGTTCTTCAAATGAGCCTCCTGTTCTTGCTGCGGAATAAATATGATGTACACCTGTGTTATCGAGGGGAGCCATAGATGAACACCTGCTGGGTACCCCTACCGGTAGATGTGACATCCCAAGAGGTCTGCACTGCTCAGGTGAGTTTCTCATACTGTACAAAACAGCAGATGCCATATGATGTGTTTTACCATGGAAAGATTTATTTGTGGTACAAAGAGTCAGAAACTCACAGAGATAATCCCACATTGGCCCCTGATGCCTCACAATGAAGTGTGTGTCCTGAGGCGACTCACTTAACCTCTCAGCCTCACCATCTGCGACCTGGAAGTAATGATGGCCAGCTCTTTGGAGGCATCATTTGGGGCAGCTTCAGAAATGGCCTGGAAGACTGTGGCGAATGGAAATGCTATATTGGCAGCAAGAGCATTAACTGAAAATAATCGGTATTTATAGAATGCCATCCTTAAGGATCCTAAATTTCTTGTGGCTGTCATTCCCAAGCCTTGGGAATTGGAAGAATTGACCTGGAATGTGGTGAAAATGTTCACTCCTCCCCCATCTTCCTTGCCATTCTGTTTTCAGTTAGAATCACAATTTGAGTTCTCGCCGAAAACAAAACACTGGGTCAAGGTGGAGGTTTGGGATTATTAACTACCATCCATCTTCTGAGAGTGAATGTGTTTCTGCATCAAAGTCTTCTTTCGATTTCTTTCTTTGATAAAATGTATTCAGCAACCAGGCTCTGAGGCAGACACTCCTCTCCCTCAGTCAAGTTATTTAATTATATTGTTTTTACTATCCCTTACTGTCTAGCCTTTGGATACCCATGTAATTATCTGATTAGTTCCTATGTAAAATCCTTGCCTTTGGTTTTCCTTCCAATATGCTAAAGATACTTCTAGTAGCAAAGAGCTGGCACTGGTACATTAAACAGCCCAGAATAGAGTGCAGCCAGATGAAAAAGGGTCTCATCTTACTTTATATTAGAGATCCAGAGCTGGAGAGACTCTTTCTTGCCCATGTTGAAGATCTGCTTGGAAGAGATCCGCACCATAGCACTATTTTGCAACATGGGTCCCATTTACCTTTATTAATAAACAGCACAGTTACAGGTTCCAAATAAAGAGGGCAGTGCAATCCCATTACACTAATTGTTCCCTATGATGAGTAGGAAGAGTCTAATTAAACTTATCTGAGATGCCACCTTTATGTTCTGTCAGAACTTTCTACTTGCTTAGGGTTCATGCCATTCTCGGTGTCTCTGTTGGTTTAAAAGAAGACCGAGAAAGATTTGGAGCTGACTAACTTGTGTCAGAACGTTTTTAGCCTGCACATTTCCTGGCAATCAGCTATTTGGTCAGATACGTAGAGTTATTTGATTGGGTGTTTAGTCCTCATATGATGGTCACTGCGTGGGAACAAAGCGAAAATGATTTCACTTACACAAATGCCGTTGTTTAATCACTCATCTGCTGTAAACTTGTTTCAAAACGAATGGAATATCTCTAGACGAGCACGGTTCCACTGCTGCATATAAATGAATAATTAGCCAAGAGAATCTATAAATGGCATTATTTTCCACCATTCTAGTTTGCTTTCTGCTGCTGGACTTCTTTAAGAACTTGAAAATATACTTTCTGATCATAGCACTTTTCCAAGAATTAGAGAGAATTGTTAGAGGGACCCAAATGGCTGTTTATTTGTTATCTGAGGTAGACAGAATTGAGATAATTCATGAAACACTATCATTCTTGCAAGACCCCCATTTTATTTTATTATTTTATTTCATCTTATTTTGTTTTTGCCTTGGTCTCCATCTCTAATACCCCCAGCACTCCCATCGACACCTTTTTAAAAGAGTTTTTATATAGATTCTTCTAATTCACCTTCCATGTGTTTATTTAATTTATTACTGTTTATTTGAAAGATTTTATTGTGTCATTTTTGTATGCATTTTAAAGTTGTATAAATGGTAATGTGCTATACATCTCATTCTCCTTCTGACTTTTCATCTGAAAGAGTGTTTTGACAGCTACACATTTTTCTCTGTATAACTCCAGTTCATTGCTTCTGAGTCCTACAGATTATTTCGATACCAATGCGTATACCATTTCTGACTCTTGCATAGAGCCCATTTTACTTATTCATTTCCCTAGTGGATATCTAACAGGTACTTAGATTCTCTAGAGGGTACTTGATTGCTTTCAACTTTTTGGTACTACAAATAATGCTACAACAATACTCTATCATCATGTTTCCTTATAGATTTCTGAGCAAGAGATTCTCTAGAGTTTATTCCCAAGAGTGGAGCTTCTGAGTTGTAAGGGTATATACATACTTTACTTCATTAAGTACTTTCAGATTGCTATACAGAATGTTTGCACCAATTTATCACTGCACCACCAGTGAGGGTGAAATTTCCCCACATCCTTGCCAGCACTTTCTAATTTTTGCCAATTTGGTAGGTAGAAAATAATATCTCATTTTTAAAATTTTGCATGTCTCATTTCTAATGAGGATGTATATCTTTCATATACTATAGTAGCTGTTTCCATTTCCCCATCTGTCAATTGCCTGTACACGTCCATTGCCAATTTTTTCTTTTCAATTTGCTCTCTTTTTCTTATTTGTTTGTGAAGTTTCTTATATATTCTAGATACCAATTCCACGTCTCTTTTGTAAATATCTTTTTCACAATATTTTGCTGATTTGTCAGTACTGGAAGTCTTTAATTTAGATGTGGTCATATCTACCAAATTCTTTTCCATTAACAGATTTTCATGAGCAGCCTCTGTGTAAAATCTTTGTTTGCTTTTCATTCTGATATGCTAAACGTATATGTAGTAGCAAAGAGCTGGCTTTGGTACCTTAAGCAGCCCAGAATAGAGTGGTATCAGAACAGGTCTCATCTCACTTTATATTGGGGGTCCAAAGCTTTAGACACTCTCCCCCGTGTTGCTGCATTGCTTAGAACAAAGCCACATCATAGCTTATTTAGCAGTGTGGATTCTACTTATTTTTGTAAATAAACAGCACATTTACATGTTCAAAATAAGGATGATAACACATTCTCTTTGTACTATTGTTCTCTATAATGAATATGGAGATGACTAATTAGAATATTTTGCAGTGCCACCGTTGATGTTCAGTGTGAACTTTCTACTCACTTATTGTTCCGTTTTGCGTTGTTTGTTTTGGTTTTGCTTTGGTTTGGTTTTTTGGAACTTAGGTGTACACTGTTGGTCAACCATAATCCTCAGTTTATGGATTATTATCATTACTTGTCCATGCAAAACTCCTCTTCATTTCTTTGTTTCTTTAAGAATATGTGTACGTATGTATCTATGTATAGACATACGTACACACATAACACCTATCTACCTATCACAGTAAATGGAATTATTGATTCCAAAAGTTAAAATTTCCTACACTGGTATTATATGTCTACATCATTGCCATAGCCTCCTGGTGGGTGGGGCATTTTTCCTGATACTTGACTTGGGCTTGGCCATATGACTTTCTTCAGCTAATAGGATATTGGTCCCATTGCATTAACCTGGTTAAATTCACACACTTGAGCTCCTGCTCTTCATCACAAGAAGAACATAACTTGGATAGCCACTAGTCTAGGGAGGATGAGAAGAAACATATGGAACAGATCTGGACTCAAACCTATAGCTTTTTTTTTTTTTCCTTCTTTTTTTTTTGTGATACGTGGGCCTCTCACTGTTGTGGCTTCTTCCGTTGCGGAGCACAGGCTCCGGACGTGCAAGCTCAGCGGTCATGGCTCACGGGCCCAGCTGCTCCGCGGCATGTGGGATCTTACCGGACGGGGGCACGAACCCGTGTCCCCTGCATCGGCAGGCGGACTCTCAACCACTGCGCCACCAGGGAAGCCCCAACCTGTAGCTTTTAACCAAGTTCCCAGTCTAGATCAGCCAACCCCCAGCTGACCTGCACACGCATGAGAAATAAATGTTTGTTGTAAACCACTGGAATTCTAATATTTGTTATGCATTATTATTGCAAAAATATCTAACTAATAGCTAACTAATATGTCTTCCTTCCTCCCTCCTCCCTCCCTCCCTCCCTCCCTTCCTTCCTTCCTCTATTTATGTATCCCAATTTATCCTCATACCACTACCATTTCCCTCCAGCCAGATTAATGTGTTTTATGTGTATCTTTATGTATTTCTGAGTGTATATAATTTTTAAATTTTTGTAAATAATACCGTATTATACATCTTCTGTTTCCAACTTTTTTCACCGAGTGTGTGAACATCTAGTCCTTTAATTCTAATAGTTATATAATACTTCATGATGTGTACCAATCACATTTTTCCTATTCTCATTCACAGTGATAAATACCCAGGGCACTCCAAATCCCTTTCCTGTCCCCTTATAGACCCAAAGAATCATTTCCTTGGGATACATGCCCAAGTGGAATTACTGGCTCATAAGGCAAATGCCTACTTAGTAAGGCTAAGTACTGATAAATTGCCACCAGCCTACCATTGCTCTAGCAGTGTATGAAGGTCCCTCTGTCCCCATATCCTCACTGATACTTGGCATTATCCAACTTTCTCTTTTTGCCAATCTAATTGTTTTAATTTGCATTTCACTGATTACCAATGGTTTTGAGCACCTTGATGAATGCTTATTAACTTCCTGGGTTTGCTCTTCTATAAATTGCCTTGCCCGTTTTATCTATAAGAGTTATTACCTTATTGATTTTTAGGAGTTATTTGTATGCTCACAAATTTATCCATAATTGGTTTAGATGCCACAAATATCTTTTCCCATTTTGGTAGGTGTAGGAACTTTGTGTGTAGTGCTCTCAATTGAACTAAAATTCTTAATTTTAATGTTAAAATTTAGTTTAGTTGTTTTGTTCTGACTTGTGATTTATGCTTTTGAAGTTTTTTTTAAGAAGTCATTCTCCCCTCCTACACTGTTTGTGGGAATGTTAAGTTGGTGCAGCCACTGTGGACAACAGTATGGAAGTTCCTCAGAAAACTAAAAATAGAATTGCCATATCATCCAGCAATCCACTCCTGGGCATATAAGTGGACAAAACTATAATTCAAAAAGATACACACACCCCTATGTTCATAGCAGCACTATTCACAATAGTTAAGACGTGGAAGCAACCTAAATGTCCATTGACAGATGAACAGATAAAGAAGATGTGGTACATATATACAATGTAATACTACTCAGCCATAAATAAGAATGAAATAATGCTATTTGCAGCAACATGGTTGCAACTAGAGATTATCACACTAAGTGAAGTAAGTCAGAAAGAGAAAGGCAAATACTACATGATATCACTTATATGTAGAATCTAAAATATGATACAAATGAACCTATTTATGAAACAGAAACAGAATCACGGACATAGAGAACAGATTGGTGGTTGCCAAGGGGGAGGGGGTTGGTGGAGGGATAGAGTGAGAGTTTGGGATTAGCAGATGTAAGTGTTTATATATAGAATGGATAAACAGCAAGGTCCTACTGCATAGTACAGAGAACTATAGTCAATATCCTATGATAAACCACAATGGAAAAGAATATTAAAAAATGTATATATATATGTATAACTGAATTATTTTTCTGTACAGCAGCAATTAACACAATATTGTAAATCAACTATAGGTCAATTTAAAAAAAGTCATTCTCTGCCCTAAGTCACAAAGATGTTACATTACATTTTGCTCTTTTAACCTAATTGTTTTATTTATCACATTAAGTTATTTTTCTTATTTTTTAAAAGTTTTCTCAAATTATAAATGTAAGTACTGAACTTTATCAAACATTGTTTTGTATCTGAAATGATCAGGTGATTTTCTATTTTTTTTCCGTTAAAGTGGTGAACTGTATTTATAGACTGTCTGATCACTCATTCTTCTATTCCAAGGATAAACCTGACTTAATTATAAAATTTTTGGTATGCTATTGGATTCAATTATTTAAGATTATAACATCTCTGTTAATACATGAAGTTGACTTATAAGTATCTTATTGTACTGTAACAAATCAGTGTTTATTCAATTAAATTCTTATTCATTTTTTTTTTTTTTTTTTTTTTTTTTGCTTTACGCGGGCCCCTCACTGTTGTGGCCTCTCCCGTTGCGGAGCACAGGCTCTGGACGCACAGGCTCAGCGGCCATGGCTCACGGACCCAGACGCTCCGCGGCATGTGGGATCTTCCCGGATCGGGGCACGAACCCGTGTCCCCTGCATCGGCAGGCGGACTCTCAACCACTGCGCCACCAGGGAAGCCCCTTATTCATTTTTGATATCAAGGATATACTAATTTCATGAAATGTGTTGGTCAGTGTTATGGACTGAATTGTGTCTCACCAAAATTCACATTTTGAAGTTCTAACCCTCAGAACCTCTGAATGTGAACTTATTTGGAGTTAGGATCTTAACAGAAGTAATTAAGTTAAAGTAAGGTCAGTAGGGTGGGCTTAATCCAATATGCCTGGTGTCCTTCTAAAAAGGGGTGATTTGGCTACTGTATACATGGAAAATGCCACATGACCAGGAAGACAGCCATCTATAAGCCATGGAGAGATGCTTGGAAGAGATTCCTCCCTCACAGCCTTCAGAAGGAACCGACCATGCCAGCACCTTGCTTTTGGACTCCCAGCCCCCAGAACTGCGAGATAGTAAGTTTCTGTCATTTAAGCCACCCAGTTTGTGGTACTTTGTTATAGCAGCACCATCAAACTAATACCGTCAGGTTTCCCTTTTTCCATTTTTGGACACAATTTATGTAAAATGGAGATTATTCAAAACTAAGCATTGTAATCTGTTCTCATGTTTTCTTTCTTGTACAAATTTTTCTTTTCCTTAGCATTAATAATTGATTTGCGTTTTACTTGCTTAGTTTTGTAGGTACCGAACACCAATTCACCCCTAAAATTTCTGCCATGATTAAGTCTCTTCTCAATACATTCAAACATATCAGATATTCTAAAATTTCATTTTCTTGGAGTCATTTCTCCCAGAGCCCTCCTCTGATCTCCTTCTCTAATATTAACTGGTTGCTCCCTAGCTCTGCCACATGACAGTCATCCTGGAATCTCCTCTCCTCATTAACTCAAGAATCTCTTTTGCTTCTCTCCTGATATGAAACTCTTATTTCCTGGATCCCATGTCTTTTTCTTTCTTGGTCAACTCTTTTTAGTAGATCACATACTACAGTAGTACAGGACAAATAGTGCAAAGCACATATTTTTCCTTTAATTTTAGGAAATTCTTCACCATTACTTTTCGAATATTTTCTTTTCTCCATATGGAAGCTGATTTATCTCCATCTGCAATTCATAATTGATGGAGCCTATTACTTCTAGTTCTATCTTCCATATTACTTAACTTCTACTTCATTCTCTCCAACTTTTAACCCTTTCTAATGACTTTTAGGATAGTCTTTATATATAATTTTCTAGCTCACTAATTCTTTCTTCAGCTATGTTTATTCACTCTGCTGTTCAAGCTACTCATTGAGTTCTTGATATTTTGAACTCTAACTGTTTTTGGCTCCACACCCCCAGTAGTTTACTAGGCTGCATTACTGCCCTGAGTTTATACCACCTTGGACTAACACTGGCCTGCCTTGAGGCAGCAGCGTGTGAGCAGGGATCTGACAAGACAATGTGGAGGAGAGAAAGCTCTCTTTGGCCTCTGACCTAACTTCCAAGGCTGTTCTTCTTAACACTTTTGTCCTCCCAAGGGCTACTTGCAGTTAGTGATAAATAATGAAGGCTTTGTACTCCTTTAGCTACTTAAACTCTCATGTGGCATCTCCAAGGTTGAGTTGCATTGCCGTGGTTGGGAGAAGACAATAATCTGTGCTAACTCACTGTCTTGTCTGGACCATTAAACCCAGATGATCATTTCTTCTTTTTTCATTCTAGGATCTTCATTAAGTAATCTTATTGATCTTTGGGGTTTTTTTCTTTCTATGTTTGAAATGAAAGTGATGTACGATTTGTTCACTGAGAGTGAATATCTGTTTTCAATTTTATAGGAATCTTGAGAATATTAAAATCATAAAATTGAGAATTATAAAATTCCTTTACTACACTGAGAAATGGTTCTAATTATGAAAATTCCCAAGAACATTGTCCTGATGCTAAAACACTAAAAAAACAGGTTCTATTCTGGTTCTTGGTCTCGTTTTCATGTCAGGAAAAGTGATCCTGACCTAGGCAATGTTCCATGGGAGGCATATTAGCTATGGTGTAGGCTTCAGGAAGAGATGCACCTGGGTTAATTCATGTACCTGCCGTTTATTCCTACATCTTAGTCATCTTTTTATCTCCAGGGCCCAGCACAACTCCTGGCACATGGTAAATCTTCAATAAATGTATATTAAACAAAAATATTTAGCATTTCTAAGCCTCAGTTTTCTTCACTTAAAAAATGGGGATAATAACTTTCTAACATAATATTTGGCAAAGAATATGTGTTCAGTAAATATTTGTTTTCTTTCCTACTATCCCCTCCTTGTGGTCTCAGCCACTACATTACCCAAGTAGCTTATCTCAGTGCCCAGGGAAACCTGCACTAACTTGTTGTTATTACCTCAATTCTTAGAACAGAGCAGGGAGGATGATTTTCTCCAGCTGTTATTCATACAATAATTTCCTAAAGAGTAAATTATGAATGAACCCAAATGACAAAATGCATCCTAAAGTCTGAATCAGGTTAGAAGATACATTAAAGCTAATGAAATACCTAATTTGGAAACAGATTTTGGAATCTGCAAAGCTAAGGAATTGGCATGGTTTGATAGAGAGTTCAAAATTAATTTCATTCATAAATCCCCAATGTTGCCTTTTGAAGGGACACTGATGAAAAATGTCAGATGGAAATCTAACCTAGTCTTTTTTTGTTAAGTGATATATTTTGTTTACTTTTTATAACAGAATTGGCTTGGATACAGAGCATACCATCCAAGTTACAGAATACAAAAAGGCATATACTAGAAAATGTTTGCCTTGACTCCTTCTTCAAGAGATTCGGTAACTAATGAAAAGTTTCCATTGTAATGTTGTTTTCTCGCCTAAATGTTTTTAAAACAATATAAGGGAGAAATGAGATCAAAGCCAGAACTATTTAAAACAAGTCATCCACATCCCTGGCCCAGTTAGAACTTGGTCTTGACATCATAACTTCCAGTTGATTTTAGCATCTTGAGACCTTGTATTAGAGTATGTGGTTACAACAAAGGGAATGGATTCTGGCCAACTTACACAAAATGGGAATTTACAAGGGGGCAGAGGGGAGTTCCACTGAGGGAGGCTCACAGAATGGAAGGCAAAACTCAGGAACTGGACTGATTAAGTGTAAAAAAAAAAAAAAGGAACCGAATTGCTTTAGAATTCTGCTTCAAGATTTACTTGACCATCTCCCCAGGCCCTGCAGCCAAGATGGGTGAGTGCCACCCACAAGAAACTTAGAAGAGAGGCTCTGATCGATATGGCTTTTTTTTTTTTTTTTTCTATCACTCTTCTAGAGGAGGGCAGAGAGGCTTCATTTACAGTCCCACCCACGATATACATTTTGGAGGAAATATACTTTCCCTAAAAGGAATTGGGTTTCTCTTACCAAAAGACAAGGGGATGGATTCTGAATAATCAAATAAAGAAAAATTGTCCACTGTATATCATTCCACAATGCAATTTAAAAGAAGAATCTTTTAAATCAGAAAGCTTCTTCGGTCTATTAATGAATTTAAAATTCAAAGTCATGCCTTAAATTTAGTGTTCCCTTATTTGAATTATTGGGAATGATTTGAGAATATGCCATAGTCGTTATAGATTGGATTAAAGACGGGAATGATTTCCTCAAAGAATAATTTTGGGTGGAGAGAAAGGATAGTAGTTGTAGTGGTAAACACGTTGACCTTCTGGGCTTGCCTACTAACCCACTTTATAATCAACAGTGAGTAATTCAATTTACCCAGGCTTGCAAATCATTAAAACATAAATAAATAAAGAGGCCTGCAAAAATTCTGCCTGGCCTGCAAAATGTGCTTGGCTGTCATCCATATCGCCAATACTTCTGATCTCTATGGCTTCTCTCATGGACAACTAAGAACATACAAGCTTTGGTACACTCAAGCATACTCAAACATCTTCCCTGCGTCACTTCCTGGGAACTAACTCCCCTACCAACACACACCCAAAAAAGAACAGAAATGGGGGGACGAGTGTGGAGGGAGGGAGGTGATTATTTTCTCATGAGGTTTCACATAATTTCTTTTCCACCCAGAACATGTGACAGGAGGTGATTTTTGCAAATAAATTAACCTCTGTGCTCTTCAGGGTCAATAATACTTTCCCATTTTACTGGGGAATTTGAATTATTGACTGTCTTGTGTCTTCATTCCCTAGAAGGTGAATTGAAGGGAATAAGTTTTTGAAGTAGTTTTGATTTTTTTAATTGTTTATATCTTTTTAATAATTAATATTTTGCTAGTATTATTTTATTCATCTTTGACTGCTTTGCGAAATGAGATAGTAACTAAACTCATGAATCGCACTTTCTAGGGAGGCACAGAGAAGGTACACTGGGACTTTGAGAAACAAATTGGTTTCAAAATATTCATAGAACCCTCTAGCACAAACTGGTCCAGCATGGGACATATTAAGTTCATATTAAGTTCTATATTCATATTAAGTTTTACATTACCCTGGCAGCTAATTTCTAGGACTTTAAGGGAGAGGCTATCTTCCAAACTGATCACATGCCGATTTTCTAAGACCCGTTTTGACTAGTCGTGCCTTTAAAATCCAACTTAAATATTTGGAGCATACTGGAAAGGAGAGAATAAATGATCAGACATCTCAGTACTTATCTGAGAGCCTAGATATCTATTTAACAACAACAACAAAAAAAACCCCCATATTTTAGAATGCTATGTTTGAACTCGTTATTAAAACAGACAGCAATAATAATGTCTCTTTACAAGTTGTTGAAAAAAGACTGGTGATGCAGAATAAAACATGGGAGGCTTGGAATTCCAGATAAAACTTCCAGCTCTGCCTCTTGCTAGCTGTGGGCAAATGTTCTGTTTCCTCTTAAAGCTTCAGTTTCCTCATTTATAAAATGAAGAAAATAGTGCAGGTTTTGCAGTGAAAATTAAATAAGGCTAGTGTATTCAAAGAACTTGTGAACTCCCTGCATACAACATAAATTCAATAAATGATACCTATCAGAAAAGAGACTCCAAACCTACTAGGCAGGCTAAAATGACTTGGGATTTAATATCTATTTTATCTTTTACAGGAATTAGATCACCAAGTTATTTTTCTCTTGGTGAAGAGTGAATGGGGTCAAAATAAATCACTGGTTCATCACACACCCTAAGACAACTCTCCAGGAAAGGGAGGTTTTTGCCCTCTTTGCAAGGTCAGTTTCTTTTCATTTTTTCCTCAAGTTTCTCCCCACCCCAATACCCACGTCTCCTTTAGATGTTTATTTATTTCACAGCGCTTCTCTATAGTCTGTGTTTTATGCCTCTTCCCCTCCGTGTAAGAAAGAAAGCTTACTTGATATTTCTCATTCACTAAAGAAAGTGGTAAGGCAAACAGCGATAGGGTCTGAAGCGGTGACTCTCCCCCTATCAGAAGAGCCAATGGCTAATAGACATGCAAACTTCAAATATAGATTATTATTATTATTGCGCTTATAGCACCTTGGCTGTTTGCCCAACATATCCTTGCTAACTCAGGGTCACCAAAAAAAGAGTAATTCTCTGCCACAGCTCAGTAAGACATGGGATCTGCATGATTAAAATGGCCTTAGTGTTTGGAATCCTGAAATAATGGCACTCCAAATTAAATTAAAAATGGGTTAGATAGCTTTCAGTGAAGAACTGCTATTACCCTGTTACCTTTCTTCTTGCTCCCCTCCGAAGTCTTTATTGATTTCATTGTTGCTCAGATCTGATAACATCTGTCCTATTGTTTGGAGGAATTGAAGATGCTTACAAAGTCTTAATCAAATTAATGAATTAATGGAGGGGGTTTGGAGAAACAAAGAAAATGAGGTGATTTAAATATGTATACAGACACACATCCTTAACAGAGGTTGCTGCTGTGGTGGACACTTTTTTGATAAAACCAGAGCAGAATTCTTTGTTCAGTAGTCACTTTCTGGGTAAATGTGTTTAGTCAGGACGTGAGACCACTGGCCCTTGGACAACTCCAGCTCATTTGCCCCACAGTGACCACAGTGTCCATACAGACCATTTTGCTAATTAAATTCCCAGAAAACCTGTTCTGAATCACCCAATAATTGACTAAATTTGTATTTGGATGCCATTGCTGATGAGAATAAAGCACCACGCGATAATGCTTTCCCTTTCACCGTAATTTTATTACTTTATTGGACCACCAGCGACCTGGTACATCCCAGAGGGAATACTTTTCAATTTAATTAAACTGCAGACATTTAGCTTAAAGAATAATAAATAATAGACAAATACTCCTGTTTCCCATATTTGCCTCTTATGGAGAATTAACTGCTAATAATATAATAATTGAAATCCAAAATAAAACTACACAGCCAGGGAGGTGATCAGACCATGTGGCGGGTGGAGCGTCCAGCTGCAGAGGGTGAGTGGGGACGTCTGGACACTAGATATGGTGAAATAGGGGTCTCCTTTGCTTTAAGCTGCTAACTCGGAGGCAGGGAAGAGAGAAATACTTACTTTCACGGGTAAGATTTCAGTAGTCTCACCAAGGGGCCCCTGCTTGCACAGCCTACTTCCTTCCCAGAACACCGAGCCTTTAACCAGAAACAAAGCCAGTTCTTCCTATTGTTACATAAGAGGCTTGGAATGCGAAGTCTTCCTGGTGAGGGAGGGGATGATGTAAGCTCATTAACAATGAGAGGCAAATGACTGATGTCACATCCTCTCCTGAGAGCTGATTTCCATGATGAAAAGAGGAGAGAAGGTCTGGGCCTTGGAGAGAGATGGGGAGGGAAACAGGGTCTGGGGTTTGTCATACTTCACACTTTCACCTAGGGCTGTTTGGTTGGTGAAACATCATCTGAAAGAAACGTTACTGGTATGTGGATCTGGATTAAGAATTTACTGGGTGCCAGGTTCTGTGAGAGGTATTTTCCCACATAGTATCATAATTATCACAACACAGCTGCAAAATAGGATTTCTAGCCCCCTTTTGCTGGATAAGAAACTGAGGCTGGTATACATAAACTTCTTCTTCTTTTCTTTTTTTGGCTGCATGGCATGTGGGATCCTTGTTCCCCGACCAGGGTTGGATCCCGGGCCCCCTGCCTTGGAAGCAGAATCTTATCCACTGGACCTCCAGGGAAGTCCTCATCTGGCTTCTTAATAGCAGAACACGGATTAGCATCAAGGTCAGCCTGAGTCCAAACATATGCTTTTCACTTGCACCATGATAACTCAGAGCCTGATCTAAAATTTGGGGATGATTTTTTTTGTTGTTTTGAAAATATACATCAAGTCAAATTTTTGCCATTAACTTTGGAATATTTTGGTGAAAGAAATCGGAAGGATGAAGTTCACTTTACAGATGAGACTGAAAAAGAATATGCAGGAACCAAGCCAAGTTTCTACAGCAAAGAATGAAGTAATTAGGATTCCATGTTCTGATGTTATACCCAATTGCCTATTTGGTCTCTCCCATTGGGTAATTCAATTCCTTAGGTACCTCAACTCAGTCTGTGCAAAACTAAACCCAAGGTCTTGTATCTGCCCATTATCCATACCCTTTTCCTGCCCTAACCTCTTTTTTTTTTTTTTTTTTTTTTTGCGGTACGCGGGCCTCTCACTGTTGTGGCCTCTTCTGCTGCGGAGCACAGGCTCTGGACATGCAGGCTCAGGGGCCATGGCTCACGGGCCCAGCCGCTCTGCGGCATGTGGGATCTTCCCAGACCGGGGCACGAACCCGTGTTCCCTGCATCGGCAGGCGGACTCTCAACCACTGCGCCACCAGGGAAGCCCCCCAATAGTTCCTCTCTTGATTACTGGACATCATCATTCATCTTTAGTCACTTAAGACAGGAATCTAAAAGTACATCCATATTTCTCCCTCTGCTGTACTTCCCTGTTCTGCGCCCCACGTCTAACCAGTCTTATTGAGTATACTTCCCAAATTTCTCTCAAATCAGTTTCCTTTTTCCTTTTCTTTATCTCCAGTGTCAACACCTTTGTTCATGCCCCAGTCTTTCTCCTCTGTCTTAAAGCTAGAATCTCCTAAGTGAATTGGCCACACTGCATTCTACGTTCCAGTAAGTCCTCGATTATACTCAAACTGATGACAGATTGGTTCCCTTAAAACCCAAAGTCTGGTACATAGAGAATGCTGAATGAATGAATGAATAAAATAAAAAACCAAAAAGAGATCTACTCTCATGTACAAATACTAGAATAGCAACAAATCAACTAGAAAAAATACAAGCTGTTTAGACTCCTTTAAATTGAAGTAAGATATACACGGTGAGATATAAATCTTAAGTGTAAAGTTCAATCAGTTTTGTCAAAATATATACCTATGTAAACAACACTTCAATCAAGATATAGAACATTTCCATCATACTAGAAATTTCCTTCATGGCTTTCTTTGATGATTAATGAGGCTGAGGATTTTCTCATAGGCTTATTGGCCATCCATATACCTGCTTTTGTGGAATATCTATTTGTGTTTTTCACCTGTGTTTAAATTTAGTTGTTTATAATTACAGCTTTGTAGGAGTTCTTCATAAATATGGATGAGAACTTTGTCAGATAAAACAAAGGTGAATATTTTTTCTCAGGCTTACCTGTTCACTTACTGCAGTTTTTGAGGAGAAAAAATTTGAAATTTGATAAAGTCTACGTGATCAATTCTTTTCTTTTATAGTTAGTGCTTTTTGTGTCTTGTCTAAGAAATCTTTGCCAACCCCAGGATTCAATGATACTCTTTTTTTCCCCTAGCAATTTGAAACTTTCAGTGTTATGTTTAGGTCTGGAAGCCATTTAAAATCGATTTTGTGTATGGTGAGAGGTTATTTTTTTTCACACATGGATATCCAGCCCCATTTGTTGAAAAGATTTCCTTTCCCCATTGAATTGCCTTGGTGCCTTTGTTGAAAATCAGCTGACTTTCTGTGTGTCTATTTCTGGATTCTGTTATGTTCTACTATCCTGATACCACTTTCACAGTGTAGGTTAATATACCTTTAAAGTAAGTTTTAAAACTGATAGTGCTACCACTGGCATTTTTCACAGAACTAGAACAAAAAATTTCAAAATTTGTTTGGAAAAACAAAAGACCCCGAATAGCCAAAGCAATCTTGAGAACGAAAAACGGAGCTGGAGGAATCAGGCTCCCTGACTTCAGACTATACTACAAAGCTACAGTAATCAAGACAGTGTGGTACTGGCACAAAAACAGAAAGATAGATCAATGGAACAGGATAGAAAACCCAGAGATAAACCCACGCACATATGGTCACCTTATCTTTGATAAAGGAGGCAGGAATGTACAGTGGAGAAAGGACAGCCTCTTCAATAAGTGGTGCTGGGAAAACTGGACAGGGACATGTAAAAGTATGAGATTAGATCATTGCCTAACACCATACACAAAAATAAGCTCAAAATGGATTAAAGACCGAAATGTAAGGCCAGACGCTATCAAACTCTTAGAGGAAAACATAGGCAGAACACTCTATGACATAAATCACAGCAAGATCCTTTTGGACCCACCTCCTAGAGAAATGGAAATAAAAACAAAAATAAACAAATGAGACCTAATGAAACTTCAAAGCTTTTGCACAGCAAAGGAAACCATAAACAAGACCAACAGACAACCCTCAGAATGGGAGAAAATATTTGCAAGTGAAGCAACTGACAAAGGATTAATCTCCAAAATTTATAAGCAGCTCATGCAGCTCAATAGCAAAAAGACAAACAACCCAATCCAAAAATGGGCAGAAGACTTAAATAGGCATTTCTCCAAAGAAGATATACAGACTGCCAACAAACACATGAAAGAATGCTCAACATCATTAATCGTTAGAGAAATGCAAATCAAAACTACAATAAGATATCATCTCACACCAGTCAGAATGGCCATCATCAAGAAATCTAGAAACAATAAATGTTGGAGAGGGTGTGGAGAAAAGGGAACACTCTTGCACTGCTGGTGGGAATGTGAATTGGTACAGCCACTATGGAGAACAGTATGGAGGTTCCTTAAAAAACTAAAAATAGAACTACCATATGACCCAGCAATCCCACTACTGGGCATATACCCTGAGAAAACCATAATTCAAAAAGAAACATGTACCAAAATGTTCATTGCAGCTCTATTCACAAAAGCCTGGATATGGAAACAACCTAAGTGTCCATCATCGGATGAATGGATAAAGAAGATGTGGCACATATATACAATGGAATATTACTCAGCCACAAAAAGAAACGAAACTGAGCTATCTGTAATGAGGTGGATAGACCTAGAGTCTGTCATACAGAGTGAAGTAACTCAGAAAGAGAAAGACAAATACCGTATGCTAACACATATATATGGAATTTAAGAAAAAAAATGTCATGAAGAACCTAGGGGTAAAACAGGAATAAAGACACAGACCTACTTGAGAATGGACTTGAGGATATGGGGAGGGGGAAGGGTAAGCTGTGACAAAGCGAAAGAGAGGCATGGACATATATACAGTACCAAACGTAAGGTAGATAGATAGTGGGAACCAGCCGCAGAGCACAGGGAGATCAGCTCGGTGCTTTGTGAATGCCTGGAGGGGTGGGATAGGGAGGGTGGGAGGGAGGGAGACGCAAGAGGGAAGGGATGGGGGAACAGATGTATATGTATGACTGATTCACTTTGTTATAAAGCAGAAACTTAAAAAAAAAAAACTGATAGTGCAAGTACTCCAACTTTCTCAAAATTGTTTCGGCTATTCTAAGTCCTTTGGCTTTTCCTATATATTTAAAGTAATTATCCTGTAAATTTTCACAAAGAAAAATCAATTGAGATTTTGACTGAGAGTGTGTAGAAAACATTAGATCTGTTTGAGGGAGAATTAACATCTTTAGCAGTAGTGATTTTTCCAGTCCATGAGCAATGGTATATTTCTCTATTTCCTTAGCTTTTATTTATTTTCTCATAGGTATAGGTCTTGCACATCTTTCATCAGATTTATTCCTAGCTATTTGGTGTTCTTTATGCTATTTAAAATATTGTTTTTAAAATTTCATTTTCCAATTGTTTGTTACTGGCATATAGAAATATTTTAGAATATTCTACATAAATAATAAATGTAAATAGATGAATAAACTGAGTTTTGATTTTTCTTTCCAATCTTTATGCTCTTTATTTCTTTCTTTTTCTTTAAGACAGTTTTCATAGATGCGATGAAATTTGCATTCTCTCAATGTTAGAGAGAAGAGATCCAGTGGTTCACCATTGAACATGGTGTTAGCTTTAGGCTTTTTGTGGATGCACATGTAGATCAGGCTAAGAGAATTCCCTGTTTTCAGTTTACTGGAAGTTCTTTACCATCAATGAGTGTTGAATTATGTCAAATATTTTCCTGCCTCTAATAAGATGATCATGTCATTACTCTTTTTTTTACCTGTTGACATGGTGAATTATATTGAATGATTTTTTTAATATTAAACCAGCCTCATGTTCCTGAAATAAACCTCACTTGGTCATGATGTGTCACTCTTTTTATATTTCACTGAAATCAATTTGCTAATATTTTATTAAGGACTTTTTGCATCCATGCTCATGAGAGATATTGGTCTGTAATTTTCTTTATTTGTAATGTCTTCATCAGGTTTTCATTATCAGGGATAGAGTGGCATCATAAAATGAGTTAAGGAATATTTACTTCTATATTCTTTTCTATTGATCTCTGTTGCCTTAGAAACACATCTTTATAATTTTTGGTTTGCGTTTTGTTGCTCTAAGGCAGTAATTCTCAAACCACCTAGAGATTTTGTTAAAACAAAAATTGATAGGCCCCTTACCCCAGAGTTTCTGATTCAGTAATTCTGGGTAGAGACCAATAATTTGCATTTTTAGCAAATTCCTAAGTGATGCTGATATGGTTAGTCTGCAAACCAAACTGTGAAGACTACTTTTCTAGGGATTAAAACATACATCTTTAATTTACTTAGAATTAATATTGTAACACTTCACATATTATGTATGAAAGTTTCAAAAAATGTTCTATTTGGTCACTATCCTTTGTGCTGTTGTTGTAATGTGTTTTATATGTACCTCAGTAATAAAAAGAAAATATGATTTTATTATTATGTAAAGACTAAACTGTTTTTCAGCAAAATTAAGAGAGGGAAAATATATCTTTTATATTTATCCCTTATTTACCATTTTAGATTCTCTTCATTCCTTCTTGTAGATCCATATTTTTAACTGGTATTTTTTTATTCAGATTGAGAAACTTCCTTTAGTATATCTTGTAGTGCCCACACACTGGAGTTCTCTCAACTTTCATTTATCTGAATGTGTCTATATTTCACTCTCATTTTTAAAGGTTATTTTTATTGCATATAGACTTCTGGTAGAAAATTGTTGCTGTTGCTGTTTCCACCACATTAACGATGTCATTTCATTGTCTTTTTACCTCAGTTGTTTCTGGAGAGAAATCATACATTTTCACATCATTATTCTCATGAATGTAAGACACCTCCTTGTTGGCTGATTTAAAAATTTTCCCTTTACCTTTGTTTTCAGTAGTTTGCTATGATGTGCCTATATGATCTATTTTAAAAATTATTTTTCTTGGGTTTGTCAAGATTCTTGGATTTATAAATTGACATTTTTACACAAATTGAGGAATATTTTGGCATTAATTATTTATATATTTATTCATATTTTCCCCCATTCTCTCTCCTTCCCTTTGTATCTCCAATTATACATATATTAGCCTGTGTGACATTGTCCTACAAATCAATAAATCTTTGTTAATTTTTCCCCTCTGTTTTTCAGATTGGATAATTTTTCTTCATCTATCTTCATATTCACTCACTCTGTAGTTTCCAATATTCCAATGGTTAAGACTATCCAGTGAATTTTTCATTATAGGATTTGTATTTTTCAGTTCTAGAATTTTATTCATTCTTTTTATGGTTTCCATTTCTCTGTTGAGATTTCCCATATTTTCCATTAAGCCTCTGAACACATTTATAGTAGCTGCTTTCATGAGCTCATTTGTCTTGTCTAGGTTATCTAGGGGTTTGTTTCTTTTTATTGCTTTTGCTCCTTATTATGGGTCACATTTTCCTGCCTCTTCCCATATTTCTTAATTTTGTACTGTATGATGAACCCTGTGGATGATTTGTTTTTGGGACCTAAATTATGTCATCTTCTTTTAAAGAATGTTGAGTTTTGTTTAGTGAAGCTGTTAAATAACTAGAAGATCTTTTAGGTTCTGTTAGGCTTTGTTTAATTCCTTTATAAGGACAAGTCTTTTTTGGTTTTGACCTTAAACTTGTGGATAGCCTTACTCTTAGATATGATCCTTACTCCAGAAATATGGTCTTTTGGGGTTCTCAACTGAATGCCCAAGGTACTCGCTGAGGTCTCCCCACTCTGCATGCTCCAGAGCTTTAATGTTTCTTAGCACTACACAACTTCCTGTTTCTCCAGTCAGCTCTCAGCCCTGTAGCAGCTGGTCTCTACAAGAATTTCTTGAGTCTTGTCCTGCAAAGTCCCAGCCCAGCCTTCAGCCAAGGACATATGGTGAATCCCACACAGACTTTTGGAACACACACTTTTGGAGCTCCCTCCTTCCTAGTATCATAAAAATTTCCAAGGACTTCCACAGTCTAGAATTCTGATCTCTGCTTTTGCAACCTAGCAAAAGTGCCCCTCCAGTTGGGCTCCAATTTCCTACCTTGCAGCAGGAAAATGCCCCCAGAAGAAAACCATAAATGTTCACCTCATGTATTTCCCTTCTCTCAGGTATCACAATCCGTTACTGCATGTTAATGCTTAAAAACAGATACTTCATATACTTTGACCATCTTTACACTTGTTTATGGTGGCAGGGCAAATCTGGTATCAGTTACTGCCTTATAGTTGGGAGCAGAAGTTTGAAAGCTGTTTGTATCCTTAAGTAAAGATTTTATGACTAACCACAAATGTGTTTGGTGAAAACAATGCTGTAGAAACTGAAGTCTTTCTCACTGCTCTGACCCCTCATACCCTTAGACACATACACATACACCAATCATCTGCAAATTCTGAGTTCTGATTACCACTGGGTGTTCCAGTGTGGCTAAGGCCTGTACTCCAGTGGTGTTTTAAATATTTTCATGAGTTGCCATTAATTAAAAACTTGAGAAGACTGATATAAAAATCCACAATTTCTACTTCTGTTTTAAGATGGAAAGATCTGGTGGCACTAAATGAGCATGGTAACAATAGCCTGGAACAGAGTAGTGGTTGCCTTCTTTAGACACGATATGTGTTTTCTGGTCTGCCACAGTCTCAAGCTAGTCCATTTTACTCAGTTATGTTGTCTGCCTGATCCCTGTAGTTATTTATATATATGATCCTGGCATGTGGGCAGATAATCTTACACATAAGTAGCATGCCCGTGATATCCAATGTGATCCGCCCCATCACTGCCACATTCCCCATGATAGCTTTACTCCATGAATATACCCAGTTTTCCCAAGCTCCTTCTGGGGATGTAAATATCTCAATAGAGAAAAGAAATAAAGAGACAGGGAGCAGAAATATGGAATGAAGTTAAATTTGGCCAGTGTACCTTGGTCTTCATGCAGGTAGAAGTTCCTCAATAAGTGATCAGGGGCCAGCCATGCTGTCTGCTTCCATTCTGATTCCAAGATTAAGATGTGTTTATGCCTTTCAGCCAGCAAACCTCTCTCTTGCTTAAAAGCTTCTCAGATGTTACTTTCCTGGAAATTCAATTTGGCCCTGCTCTGAATTTTATACCCATGGTTTTGCTTGAAACTCAAAGAAATGAAAAACCATAATTGTTTTCCTTATGCAATAGGGAAATTGTCTTTGTGTTTCATAATTAAAACATTGTTTTTTCTTGAATTCATTGTTCGTGTGTATATGTGTTTTGAGGGATAATAATATTAACCAACATGTTTTGGATACTTACTATGTACTAGGAACTCTGCTAAGCATTTCCTATGAAAGATGAAATTTTATCTTCAACCACAATCCGGTGAGGTAAGAAGGAATGTTCTCTTCATTTTACAGATGAGAAAGTGAGGCACAGAGAGGTTAAATACCTCGCCTGAGATCAAATGGCAAGTAAGTGGTGACATTGGAATTTGAAATCTCTGAATTGAAAATGAAATATGTGAACCAAGTGCTAACCAGGTTTTGTCTTTTGACTTCCTGAGTGTCACGGTCACCAACAAGTGTGTCGAAGTCACTTTTACAGTGCAGATTCCCCACCCATCCGTCACTCTAGCAAGCTCCTGGTTTGCACAATCCAGAGGGGTCTTTCATACCTTTCATACTTTTATATTCAAGTATTCACTATGAAGAGGAACCCCTTCAAGTGCATGCCTCTTTTGCATAGAAGTCAGCAAAACCTGCAGAATGAACCACAAAGTGTCACAATGAAATGTGCAAATCCCACAGGAAGTGAATTTCACCTGCTGTGCTCTACACTGACTATGCAGCTCATCCCTGTGTATTGACCTCACAGCTCTTAGACTCAGAAAGCAGGCAGGACAGAGGCATAAAGAAAACCCCTTTAGTCTCAGAGCCAAAAAACCTGCAAAGACTTGGCTGAGGGGACCCGGTAAACCTTGAGGAGTAGTCTTTCTTCTTACTCAAGGTCATAAAACATGAAAGCTAGAAGGGCCCAGGGAGATATTTTCCTCCAGTCCTCTCATTTTACAGATGGAGCAACTGAAGTCCAGAGATGGGGTCTGATTCCCCAGCTACTAAGTCAGTGATGGCAGAATAGAACCCAGTACCCAGACCTCATGGCTCCCTAGCACACACAGTGCCTCTGCTGGGCAGGACTTAAGGGTCTGCTCAGAAGGTGACTCTAGTCCACCTTCTGGCTGCAGGAGCAGAGGGAAAGCAATGCATCCACGAAGAAGGAGCTGGCAGTGGAAGAAAAATGACGATTCAATCAAGAGCCAAAATACCAAGTTATTAAAAATAGAGCTAACTCTTCCCCTTCTACTACCACTCAAACTTTCATATACATTTCCAAGCTTTCTCCCAAGAGATTTGAAGTAATAGGAAACAGAGGATATTGTTTTATTTTATTGGTTCCTTTTCTGATGATTAGTGCCAAGAAGCAGAGAAATTACGATTGTGAGGGTCCTGAGGAGGACACACTGACATAGAACACCGCAATTGTTTTGTACTTTGACATGGTACTTGCTGCTTGACCTCTTTTATGTGTAGTGCAGTGTCCTGTTGTCATAAATGAAGAATATGGGCTGGCAGAAGTCAACAGATTTTCTGAAGTTTGCTTATCTACTAAGTTCAAAGGCAGGACCTAGAACCTCTGCATTTCCAGTCGTTCCTTCTGTTAGATGGGCCACCATCAAATGAAACACATTGAACCTTAAAGGAGACATCAGTCTGGGGAAGCAAACTTTGAGTAGTGGACAGAGCTGGGATATATTCTACCCGTGGACAAATATCGACTCACTAGCTGCATGACTATGGCCAGCCACTCAGCTTCTCTAAGCTTTCATTTTCTCATCTGCAAAATAACAATAACAGCTGCCTTATGGGACTAATGTAAGAATCCCATGGTTATCCTTACATTACATAAAGTGGTTGTCATGTAGTAAATGTTCAAGAAATGTTAGAGCGTGTTCTCTCCAATATCCTCTGTCAACACTCAAAATATTCAAAAGTAACCAGAACAAAAGATCTATAACTAGTTAGGGATAAGCAAGGTATCAACAGAAATACCAAATCATGACAGCAGTATGGCCCCTGATCAGACTTTTCCATAGCACAGATTTGTTCCCCTCTTTTGATGACTTTTCAGATATTCTTATTGGCATGCAATAAGGCAGGATACGGCTTCTTAATCTTTTCCAAACCTCCCTATTTAAATCCTTCATATAAAACTTTGCCTCTCCTAACTTTGTTATTCTGATTTAGTGTGTGTATGGGTTTTAAAGAAAGAATAGTTGAAAAGAATAAAGACTATATATATAGGCCCTCTTCTGAGGCTATAGACTTTGACACATACTATGTCAGTCATGCTCTCAGATTTTGGAAATGGGAAACAGAATTCCGCGAGGTTAGTTCTACATGTCAGTGGTAAATCATAAACTCTAGTTAAGGATAAGGTTATCTTTTATGAGCTTGTAACCACAGAAATGATCCTAAATAAAAGTATTTAGTAAACTAACAAAATGAATATAACAAATTGTATCCAGATTTTGTAGTAGAAGACCTTTTGGTGTGTCTGCCTAGCCTCCATTTCACCAGTTTTCTAAGAATTATCCACCCACGCAAATGGATGTGCTTTTGTAGCTGTATGTATACTGACTGACACTTCTTTCACTGGTCATAGCTGATTGGTTCAGAGGGGGACAGTGGACCCAATCTGAGCTAATGAGATTCTCCCCTAGGATTTTAGATCTAGGGTAGTAATCAATTAGTTGGAAGCCTTGATGCTGGGAGGTGATGTGGTTCTAGGGCTGGGCATGTGATGTTCCACCACCTGCAAAATGGGCTGGTGTAAAGAGAGAAAAAAATAAAATAGGCACTTGGAAAGTAGAGGCAAATGACCTCACAATCACAGAAAGCTTGGCAATAGCCCTCTTGGTTCTGATAGATTGTCCAGTCCCTATTTCCTTTTTTCCTGGAGCCTAAGGGTTGAGTTCTATGACATACACAGGGATCTTTCCAACAAAGTCTAACTTTCACACACCTGAGTCTGTTTGTTACTTGTACTAAAAATCTCTTAACTGAGGTAATGTGTATGATGATTAAGTGGTCAATGTTATTATCCAGCTACACTGTACCGAAGATATCTGGGAAGGATGAGTTTCTCATGCTCCCTCCAAGAGAGCAGGGCCTCTGCCAGAATATAGCTACAACAATCTCTTTGTTCAAGTTCACTTGTCGTGTAGTTCTATTTTCCCTTCCATGTATGTGTATTCTCTCCAACGAAACTGGAAGTTTCTTTAGGGATATGACTGTCCGTATTCATCTTTTTATCCCCTATAGCACCTGGACTGTGATGCTATGGTGTTCATGTAAAAAGAAAAAGAAAAAATAAACCTTCTACTTCAATAATTTTCCATTTGGGCAAAGCTTCTGTTACCTCGATTTAGAAAATAATCACATTTCTTTCTCTTTTATTTTTTATTTTTTTTGTCATAACCGATCTCTCTTCTCAGCTTTGTGTCAATGAGGAGATAGGTTTATTTAGCCAGTAATTTCCACTGCAGAAAATCTTGGTCCCAGATTGCCCTGCAAAAGCAATATGTTCTGTTTTATTTTTATATTACATTATATTTATTTTAATTGCATTCTCCATCTGGTCAAAGATAGCATTAGGCACCATAGATGAAGAAAAGAAACAAAGAGATATCTAACCATGATAATAACTGGAATTATTATTTTAAAAAACTATCCAGGGGTACTACAGCCTCCAGGAATGAGGCAAAAAACAATAGCCCTCTTATTAGAGAGCTCTAGAAGGATTCTGGAGAGGAAGAGAGATGAAGAGAAATGGACCAAATCAGGACTCCTGGTGTCCCCTGAGTGGCCCAGAGTGGACTGTTACAATGAGCCCACACTTGGAACCAGTTCCAGGACACTGTGGACCACAGTGTGAAAGGACACATACAAGCCCTAAGCTATCTTGAGCACTTTTACTATTTCCCAACTAGTTTCAGTGGGACATTAATGCACAGTTTCAATCACATGTTTTATTAATAAACTTTAGAAGAGACCCCCACCCCCACCCCACAAGGGGAAGGTCATTTTCTTCTCATTTCAGAAGATGTTTCTGCAAAACTCTGCTAGCAATTGGAGGTCTTCCAAATGAAGATAATATTATGTCAGTGGTTTAGTATACTAGAAACCAAATCTTAAAATTGGATGCCTACAGTGGATGGCTAAGCACTCGGCTTCCAGGTTAGGAGGCTGGGTGAGAGGTTTTCAGGGATGCTGAGTCATCTATTCCTGCTTTTAAATCTGAAAATGATGGGACTTGAGGGGAGGGTTTACACATGAAAGTTTGCCAGAAAACAGTGAGTGGAGACATTCCCTGGTGAGAATCCATTCCCGCAGCCACTCCCTGGAGTCTACCACTTAGGATAGTTTATGTTTCAGAAAACAAAAACTCATTTGAAACTGGCTCAGGTAAATGATGGCATTTGTTGGTTCACAGACTGACGATTTGGGGGCATATAGCTTCCAGTGTAGTTTGACACAGAGATTCACCATATACTCAGGGACTCCATTGATCTGAAAGTCTTTTGTTCAACTTTAGTGTCAGATGTTTTCTTCAGGCTGATCCCAGGCTCAGGTACCAGAAATGGTTTCACGGCTTGAACATTACTACCTTTCCCCATGACAGAAGAAGAGAAAGCATCTTTCCTAATCTTTAATAAGAGCAGGGAAGCATTTTCCTCGGAAACCTCAAGGTAAAGGCTCTTTGCATTTTATTGGTCCAACTGGGTCATGTGCTCATCTCTAAGGCAATCCTTGTGCCCAGGAAGGAATGGTGGATGGGTTTTTCAGACTGGCTTAAGCTTATCAGAGCTTATCCTTGGGTCACTTCCACTGGGAGTGGGACTTTTACCCAATGAAAATCTGGGATGCTATCATCGTGACAGAGGAGGAAATGGATACAGGAACAAAATCCCAGGTACCTCCTACAATATTCAGAGCCATGACAAGTACCACTGCCCACCCCCTGCACTAAATGGTCCCCTTTCACCTGTTACTACTCGATGCCAATTTCAGTATATTTCACAGAAAAATGAAAGAATGAATATAACAACAAAAGGTAGAAAAGGACATCTGGTATTCATCAGGTGGGGTATTTTGTGTCCTGTGAGGTCTGATGGGAACTATCCTTGAAAGCGCATGCGAGAACAAGAAAGATGAGTTTAATAATTAGAATATTTAGAAGGCTGTCATAGGCACAATCGGTGCCCTACCCATATACTTGTCACCAGGCTCACGGGTCCTTCCCCAGCTGCTATGGGAAGTGGCTGCTAACAGCTAGTAGTCATCCTGTTCGTCAGGGAATTGCTGTTGGCTGATGGGAGCTGCCTTGCTCAGGAAATTAACCCCTGCTCCCTCCCTGACCCCCAGCCAATCGGTGACTAATGGGATACAAAAGTCTTGCCCCCGGGCTTCCCTGGTGGCGCAGTGGTTGAGAGTCTGCGTGCCGATGCAGGGGACACAGGTTCGTGCCCCGGTCCAGGAAGATCCCACATGCCGCGGAGTGGCTGGGCCCGTGAGCCATGGCCGCTGAGCCTGCGCGTCCGGAGCCCGTGCTCTGCAACGGGAGAGGTTGCAACAGTGAGAGGCCCGCGCACTGCAAAAAAAAAAAAAAAAAAAAAAAAAAGTCTTGCCCCCTTTCTGCAAGGTGAGACAAATCCATGGAGCAGTTTATCTCCTGAACCCCCTGGGCCTCTGGCCAAGGCTAGGTGTTAGCTGATACCACCTCTGTCCTCAGCTCTTTTCCCTTACTCTGATCCCCTCACTCCCCTTACGACTTCTTTCTAAAGAGCAGTCCCTCAGATCACACCACCCAGATCTCTGTCTCAGGCTCTGGCTCTAGAGAACCTGACTTAAAAGAGGCCACTTGGTGTAGAGGGGGAAAAACACAAAACACAGATGAACAAACAAATGGAAGTCAGGGGCTGTGGTTCCAGGTGAGTTTGATGAGCTAATGGGTTACAAGAATTAGAAGGTGCTTGGAATAATTTAGGACTTCTCTGTTTCCAAGTAACAGCCCCCACCCCAAAGTGTGTCAAATGTAAAAGGGAGGATGCCTTACAGAGAATGCAGGTGGCACAGAGGCGCTCAGGGCTGCAGGCCAGACTCAGTAGAGGCTGTTTGCATTATCGGCCTCAGCTGCCTCTCTTCTCCTCTCTCTCACCTCTTCATCTGCTTCATTGTCTCCTTCTCTACTCCCCAGGCCATATGGCGGGATATCACAGTCACGCCAGAGCTCTGAATAGTTCTCTTTTGCACCTAAGTTTGGATAGGACTCCACTGTCCCAATGTTTTTCTTCAAGAGAAGGAACTTTAATTGGCTCACTTGTATCACGTAAGCCCTGGACCAATCAAGGACTGGGGCCAGTGGAGGCTTGACCTGTCCCGTGCTGGCGTGATCACAGTGGCAGTAGGTAGAAAGCGTGGCAAATTGTGCACTGGCTCTTGGAACTTCTGCCTAGAAATGACACAGGTTCCTTCCACTCACATTTCTTTGGCCAATACATGGTCATACTCTATTTCAAAGAAAGTGATGAAATGTAATCATATATCAAGACCAGAGGTGGAAAGCCATACAGATTTGGGATTACACTAATGAGTTCCACAATAGGATTTTGATAAAAGTAAATATTAACGGTTGATATTAAGTTGACATGAAGTAACTGTGATAATGAAGAATTCGTCAAGGAAACTGTGAAAAGATAGTGTAGAATTTATTCCCCCCCAAATTTGGGATAATAAATTAAGTCTAATCATCTGGGATTGCCAGAAGATGAAACAAGTTGGTTGTTTTCACCGTGTGCCATGGATGGAATGCCTCTGCCTCTGATGCCTCCATAAGAGGTTAAGGATGGGGTTTTGGGTACCCCTCCCTTTCTCTCTTTAACTAGTTTCCTCTGTTGTATTTGGTGCGTGAGTGTGTGTGTGTGTGTGAGGGGGGTGTTTGATGGATTTTGCTTCTTAGCATCCATTCCTCCTCAGCACTCCAATTTCCATTTGGAAAATTACTTCCTCCATGCTGTATGCAGCCTCAGAATGTCCTGCCCATCAGCCACAGAGGCTACTGGCTCCTTCTACCAGAAGCTCTCACCACTTGGTACAGCCAAGCATGTTAGCCAAGCTTAATCAGACTCTCTCCTGGATTTTGACCCTTAGACCAGTAACTACAAAGGCAAAAGTAATGGTGAGAGTCTATCCAGCACCACTTCTGTTCCTGCTATTTTGTATATTCTCAGCCTCATTCTTCCATCCTCCCTTCAATCACATGAAAGCACTAATACATTTCCAGTACATTCCCTTATGCTTTATTTAGCTCATTAGCTTCTGTTGCCTACAACAAAATAACCCTAGGTGGATAAAGTTTCATTGAGATTTGGTTTTGTTTGTTTATTTTTTTACAGAGTTCCACTGCTAAAATATTAGAGTTTGGACCAGATAATTTTCAATGTTGTTCCTAGTCCTGTGTGTTCAAGCTTAAAAAATAACAACAGAAGAAAATGCTTATTTCAGATCTGGCAGCTGACTCTATGCAAATGTTACCACCAACAGGAACCACAAAGAAACCTAGGTCAGTAATAGCTCGTGTAAAATATTTCTCAATAGCTTTCCCATCAGTCTTCCTGTGCTGGCCTCTGAAATTTAACCCTTTCTAACATCTAAATATTCAAAAGCTGCAGACTTGCACGTCTGGAACTGTGTCATCTCAGGGTTGATTGTGAACCTCACTCTAAACTTCTCTATGTGATGGAGGACCAAGAACATTGTCTCACGCACTTGCTGAATTTGAATGAGGTTTGCGCCATTTCTGTAAAATAGAGACACCATTTTTGGTGAATGATTTGTATAATCCTGGCACCATCTCCTCAGTCTTCCTGGCTGATATTTACGAGTTTAAATATGGCTAATGATAGAACATTCCTGCCAGATGGTCAATAGGAACTACATGGATTCAGATATTTGAGCATCAGACAAATGTTTGATACCTTTGATTGAGACTCAAACACAAAGTCTTTTTTGGAAAATCATTTAAGTCTGAGAGTTCATAATCATTATGAGAAGTAGACAGAAGTAGCCAGCCCAGATAAATGTAACAAGAACGAGTTTAGCATGGACCATGCATTTCTTTTCACCAGGGTTGGTAATTGATGTCTCATCAGGGCTGGTCCACGTCTTAGGACTCTATTTGTGTGTTCTGTCTAGGACACCTGTTATTACATAGATTGCAGGGAGTTAACATGCATTGCCTCTGTGATCTGCTCAATGTTCACTGATTTTGTTTATAGGACTTTGCTGCCTCCCACTATAAACATTTACGGGTTTTCCCAATCATTTTCATTGCCTGCATGGCCTCCACTGCCTTCCTCCCGTAAAGCATTCTCTGGCCATAGTCTGAGCACTCTGTCTCATGCTGGCCAGGGGAGTCTCCACTTCACTCCATCCCTCTGCTGCGTCTCCACCCTGCATGTTGGCTTGTTCTGTAGTCCTCCCAGCCTCCTTCTCCCTACCTCTCTCACTCGATTACTGATAATGCTCCTTGAACAGCCACCACCCACGCTAAACAGCCTGGTTGTGCACTCTGTGAATTTTTTCTCACTCTCTGCAAAATGAGCACTTCTTCCTCCTTACCCAGAAACCAGCCTGATTTCCCCCAGGAAAGACTGGCCTCTTGGAAGAACATCGCCTCAGCACTCAAAACGAAATTTTATCTGTGCATTTTTGTTTGTTTGTTTGTTTTGTTCCCTAACTTTTAAAGTATCACTTGGCTGTGGCGAAGGCAGACGCATTTCAAGTGCTAGCAGCAAAAAGTAGAAGCACTACTGTGTATTTATTGTCTACTCTTTACAGGCTCTAAGTGAGGATGACCCTTAGAATTAGGTAAGAGGGTGGAGTTTCATGGAGGAGAGGATTTGCTGAAAATATAGAACAGAGCTCCAGTGGAAGAGGGTTAAGGAAAACAGAAAGCAACTAGTTTTGTACAAAAATTAAAAGGAAGCCACACACAGACTCTGGAGGTCAAAGCCATTTAAAGACTGGCCTCTTTTTTTTTTTTTTTTTTTTTGCGGTATGCGGGCCTCTCACTGTTGTGGCCTCTCCCGTTGCGGAGCACAGGCTCCGGACGCGCAGGCTCAGCGGCCATGGCTCACGGGCCCAGCCGCTCCGCGGCATATGGGATCCTCCCAGACCGGGGCACGAACCCGCATCCCCTGCATCGGCAGGCGGACTCTCAACCACTGCGCCACCAGGGAGGCCCATGGCCTCTTTTTCTTTAAGTGTCGACTTCCTTCACACGGATTACCCAAGCAGTCCACCTGACTGACTTCACTGCTCTATCCTTCACATGTGGGTCTCTGGCAAAGTCCCAGGAGCGATAAACAAAAATACAAATAAGAGCCCTGGAAATAGAGATTCACCCCTTAAGCTATGAACACAGCTAGTAAATTATGTGACATTACTGAAGAGTCACTGCGGTCCTTCTGGCCCCGATCTTATCGGGCCCATTCATTCCTATAAACGTGCCTACGTAAACCAGCACCTCAGCCAACAGCCTCTTGCAGAGGAAAGCTCTTTGCCTGCTCTCTCATTCCTCTGTCCCTAGGTCTGTCCTGAGATGTCATTGCCAGGTCCTGGGAATTACAGGATCTGCCTTATCAGTAATGCAGTCGGGTGTGAGTGCATTTCTTATGTATGCGTCACGCGGGGCAATTCTGTCAATGGCCAGTATTCTCCATTCGTTCCCCTGCCCGCCATCACCCCCGCATTGCCATTCCCCTAACTGTCTGGAATCTGGGCCAGCCTCGGGAACAGCCCTACCTCTCCGGGAGAGACTGATTTGCTATGCTTTTCACCCTGAACAAGGAGATCTTTCATTTCCAAAGGGAAGATGTTTTATTTCCACCCCCCAGAATTAGAATAACGAAACATTTCTTGTAAACCTGGAAATTAAAATGCAGACAGTACATGTCCTTCAGTTTCCTTTTATTGGTCTTCAGAGGTGAACCCAGGAAGAATTGTAAATATGTATCAGGGTAGCTCCTGGCCTGGAGGTATTGAAACTCCACTGACAGCAATGCCAAGTGTCACTCTCTGGAGTCTCCAAGGGCCCCCTCCCATTTCTCCCCACCCTCCATCTCCCTTCCACCTCTCTACCCTGTTTACAGTGACTTTGAGGCTGGTAAGAAGCATTTTGAGGTGACACTCGAGCAGCTGTGTGGTCCAGAATGAATTATCATGTTATGTCTCAATGACAATATTCTTCGGTTGATGCGGAAGACAGGCACAGCCAGGATCCAGCCTTAGAGAGCACTGCCATCTCCTGGAAAACCCTCTACACTCAGGGCCTGCTCTCAAGGCTCCTTCAATGCCACCAGTAGGAAAACAAAGCCTTAGTCGTGGGCTTCTATCTTTAGAACCCAAGATCTGGGTGCACAGAGCTATCCTCTCCTGCCCCTTCCAACTGGAACGCCCCAATTCCCTGAAGGACACGAAAAGGTGTTGTATTGTCATCTTAATTAAAAACAAGTAACTAGGCTGGGGAGGCCACTGGTGCCGAGACTGTGATCATTACTCCCACCTTCTGCTCCTGAGGCTGGTAACAGACGCTGCTTCCTGTAAATGAGTGCCTGGCACCAGTACAATCCTGCCCTTGGGATCTTCAGAAGAAGCGCTAGCCTTATTTACACCGTTAAGGACGGCGCTGAGGACTTGGGACAGAAGTTACCTGCTCAGGCAGAGCTTCGGAGAGGAGACAGCCCCAAGTTCCGTGGCAATTGCTTATTGAGCTTCCACCTTACAGGCATGTTGGGATAACTAATGAGATACTTTCAGAAAGCACGGAGGACACAGAAAAGATGCTATGAGTTTCCATTTAAACTCACAGCATATGAAAGCCAGCACACAGGACTGTGTCTTACAGGATCTTCTAAAACACAGCTTTATTGATTAGAGCTGGCTCGTCAGGTTTGAGCTAGAAGATCAAAATACATTTGGAAAGATATCAGCCTCATCATCACGAACAGGAATGGGGTAACGGATTTCTCCACAAACAGCTTTGCTTTGAAATAACAAGGAAATGATTATCTGCATAAAGACAAATATGAAAATATGCTCATTAACTGAATTAATTGATTTCAGATAATTAACAGAATTCTTTAAATTCAACTAGTGTCCCTCGGAATCAGTAGTTCTTATCTTTTGGAAGACCCTTTGAAAAATGTGAAAATATTGGTATCCTTACCCCAGAAAAATGCATACACATTCTGTATATGACTTAATAAACATCATCACCACCTGGACAAAGCCAGAGTGATCTTAACAGCACTCAATTTAAAATTGCCCTTTGTAGCCAGACTTCTTTGCAAGCCCAGGTTTAAGTTTTGGGCTTCCTGATTATTTGGGGGAGAAATGGGGGCCACAGGAATGTTTGCAAATGAGCTGACCCTGGGTTGGCACCTACAAGGAATGGCAAGGGGTATTCCCTTCTCTTCCATTCTCTGGCCTCATATTGAAAATGGCTTTAAATGTTCATCCTTTGAAAATCCTGGGCTTGCAGAGGCACACATCTGAAAATGACTTGCTTCAGCCTGGCTCCAGGAAAACAAAGCTGAATCAAGGGTTCTGCCATGGCACCTGTTTAGACATGTCCTGGGTCCCCATGCCTGGAGAGAAACCCTAATGAAAGTGATTTGGGAACACAGCCTTCCACGTGGCAAGAAGGTACAACACCACCTCCTCTGACAAAGTCATGGCTGTAGACCTGTGACCTACCAGGGGACTGTGGTGTAGGAAACAAAGGGCAAATTTCACAGCACAAAGGTGAAATGAATTGTAAGAACTCTGTTGAAATAGCAGTAAAATATGGACATACAGGATTTATTCCAGGGAGCCAGGCTTCTAAACCAAGGCTTGTGTCCTTGACTCCTTGTTTTTATCTTAATCATCGGTTTCTGGAAGGAAGCCTTTTCTCTTCTCTTTCTGATCTGTTGGCAGGAGCTGTGTGGTCACATGGGTAGTTTCTGGATTGAGCTTCCAAAGAAGTTTCACCCTCCAGCTTCTCTTGGGCCTGGGTTACTTCAGCAGGTCACTGGGAACTCATCGTTGTTTCTGTCCCTGAAATTGATGGCAATGGCAGAGTCTCATACTTACATAGCCCTTTCAAGTTTTTTGGAATTTCACCAATTTAAACCTGATCTCTCTCTACTTAGCAGATGGGAAAACTGAAGCACACATAGATGAGGATAATGAACATAAACTCCTGGCACATAGCAATGATAATACAGATAAGTACTGCTTTGTTCTTGTGTATCAGACAGTTTATTTAGCACCTCATATGCATTCTCTCATTTACTCTCCCCAGCAACCCTATAAAAAATACAATTATGATCCCTTCTCAAATTATTTGAGAGAAAACTCAGACCATGAGAGAAGATTCAGTTAGCTATTATTGCAATAATGCTGTGTAACAAACAACTACAAATTCTCCATGTCAGACAGCAGTTAAGCACCTTGTTAGGCCATGCATCTCTGAGTTTACAGGAGGTTAGCTGCACTAAGCTGCATTCAGCTGGGGTGGTTCTGTTTCTTGTGTTTTTCATCCTTTCTGGACCAGTGGGCTGGCTGGGGCATGTTCTTCTCATAGTGATGGTAGAGATAAAAACAGCAGTGGAAACATATGAGGCCACTGAAGTCTTAGGCTCAGAACTAACGCAGGGACACCTCTACCTACATAAAAATTAGCCAAAGCAAGTCATGTGGGTGAGTCTAAAGTCTAGCAATGGGAACTACCCCCTGCCTAAGGTGAAACCATGGCAAAGTAGATGTAGAAGAAGGTAAAGAACTGGAACCCAAACTAGCTAAGGGGCAGGGTTGGAATTTGAACCAAGGTAGCCTGGCTTTAAAACCTAAGTTCTGAAACTAACACAGCATTGTTAATCAACTATACTCCTAAATAAAATTAAAAGTTAAAAATAAATAAATAAATAAAAGAGAAAAAAACCAAAATCTAATTTCTTAACTACTGTGTGCTACATCATGGGGACTTAACAAAAGGCCACTATTGCTTTCTTAAAAACTCAGCTTGTTCCTCCATAGACTGGTGGGATTAAGGTAGACAAACAAGTGAGAATAGGAGAGGAAAGCTAATAAGAAATGATGGAAGGATAAGAAATGGGACAGAGAGAGAGGTTGTAACTATCACGTTAAATCCCAATTACCAATATTCACTATTTACTGAATACTTGCAGATATTTTACATCATCGTTTCAGAGCAAACAAACAAAATGTCCCATTTTGTATCCTGAGTGTCCGTACTGGCATGTGTCAAATGTTTTGAGATTCATAGCCACTTTTCAGTAGTAATTTGGGAGATGTATCCCTTTGTAGTGTAGTAAACCCTCACTTTGGACAGGTCGGGAACACTGTGCTCTTTGGAAAGGGTGCCAGGGCCAGAAACATCAGGATCTAAACTCACAAGGAGCAGCAAGAGAGCAACACCAGCATCAGGGAACAAGATGAAGACAAATTGAAGGGTCAATGCCTTAGAATGACCTTTGAGAACCAACAGGATTGGAATAAAATAAAGGCAATGGATAAAGAGTAGATAACTGAACACATGAGAAATCTTTGCCTACCAGGGGCAGATGAACTCGTTTCTCTAAATTTGAACCTCAACTCAGAGCTAGATTGCTGGTGGCAACTACAAATAATCTGACAAGGGAGAGCAACCTTGTCAAGACCAGGCATCAAAATCCCACCCTCTAGCGTGAAGCCAGTGAAGCCTGGAGAAGAGGTCATTGTGAAGAGAAGTGATCTACTCCCCAGCCATCCAGCACCTTCCCACTGTGTTTAGGACATTCTCCTCTTCCTCCCTTTGTGGGAAGCAATCTATGTGGATAACCTCAGACACTGATCCTATACTATCCATTTCCTTATTCTCCTAACCTGAAATAATATTTAAAAAATTGATATAGAGCTTCAAGATGGGGGAATAGTAAGACGCGGAGATCACCTTCATCTACACAAATACATCAGAAATACATCTACACGTGGAACAGCTCCTCCAGAACACCTACTGAACTCTGGCAGAAGACCTCAGACCTCCCAAAAGGCAAGAAAGAGATTAACAGCACCACTTAAAGGAGCTCCAGAGATGGGCGCGAGCCGCGGCTATCAGCGCGGACACCAGAGACGGACATGAGACGCTAAGGCCGCTGCTGCCTGCACCAAGAAGCCTGTGTGCAAGCACAGGTCACTATCCACACCTACCCTCCTGGGAGCCTGTGCAGCCCGCTACTGCCAGGGTCCCGGGATCCAGAGACAACTTCCCCGGGAGAACGCACAGCACGCCTCAGGCTGGTGCAATGTCAGGCCGGCCTCTGCCACCACAGGCTCGCCCTGCATCCGTACCCCTCCCTCCCCCAGCCTGAGTGAGCCAGAGCCCCCGAATCAGCGGCTCCTTTAACCCCGTCCTGTCTGAGTGGAGAACAGATGCCTTCAGGCAACCTACAAGCAGAAGCGGGACCAAATCCAAAGCTGAACCCTGGGAGCTGTGCAAACAAAGAAGAGAAAGGGAAACCTCTCCCAGCAGCCTCAGGAGCAGCAGATTAAATCTCCACAATCAACTTGATGTACCCTGCATCTGTGGAACACATGAATAGACAACGAATCATCCCAAATTGAGGAGGTGGACTTTGGGAGCAACGATATATATATATATTTATTTCCCTTTTTCTCTTTTTGTGAGTGTGTATGTGTATGCTTCTGTGTGGGATTTTGTCTGTACAGCTTCGCTTTTACCATTTGTCCTAGGGTTCTGTCTGTCCTTTTTTCTTAAATTACTTAAAAAATTTTTTTTCTTAATAATTATTTTTATTGTAATAACTTTATTTTACTTTATCTTCTTTCTTTCTTTCTTTCTTTCTTTCTTCTTTTTCTCCCTTTTATTCTGAGCTGTGTGGATGAAAGGCTCCTGGTGCTCCAGCCAGGCATCAGGGCTGTGCCTCTGAGGTGGGAGAGCCAAGTTCAGGACACTAGTCCACAAGAAACCTCCCAGCTCCACGTAATATCAAATGGCGAAAATCTGCCAGAGATCTCCATCTCAACGTCAAGACCCAGCTCCACTCAATGACCAGCAAGCTACAGTGCAGGATGCCTCATGCCAAACAACTAGCAAGACAGGAACACAACCCCATCCATTAGCAGAGAGGCTGCCTAAAATCATAATAAGGCCACAGACACCCCAAAACACACCACCAGACATGGACCTGCCCACCAGAAAGACAAGATCCAGCCTCATCCACCAGAACACAGGCACTAGTCCCCTCCACCAGGAAGCCTACACAACCCACTGAAACAACCTTAGCCAATGGGAACAGACACCAAAAACAATGGGAGCTATGAACCTGCAGCCTGTGAAAAGGAGACCCCTAACACAGTAAGTTAAGCTAAATGAAAAGACAGAAAAACACAAGCAGATGGAGGAGAAAGGTAAAAACCCATCAGACCTAACAAATGAAGAGGAAATAGGCAGTCTACCCAAAAAAGAATTTAGAATACTGATTGTAAAAATGATCCAAAATCTTGGAAATAGAATAGAGAAAATACAAGAATCGTTTAAGAAGGACCTAGAAGAACTAAAGAACAAACAAACGGTGATGAACAACACAATAAATGAAATTAAAAATTCTCTAGAAGGGATCAATAACAGAATAACTGAGACAGAAGAACAGATAAGTGACCTGGAAGATAAAATAGTGGAAATAACTACTGCAGAGCAGAATAAAGAAAAAAGAATGAAAAGAATTGAGCACAGACTCAGAGACCTCTGGGGCAACATTCAATGCATCAACATTTGGGGTCCCAGAAGAAGAAGAGAAAAAGAAAGGGACTGAGAAAATATTTAAAGAGATTATAGTTGAAAACTTCCCTAATATGGGAAAGGAAATAGTTAATCAAGTCCAGGAAGCACAGAGAGTTTTGTACAGGATAAATCAAAGGAGAAACATGCCAAGACACATGTTAATCAAACTAACAAAAATTAAATACAAAGAAAAAATATTAAAAGCAGCACAGGAAAAATAACACACAAGGGAATTCCTATAATGTTAACAGCTGATCTTTCAGCAGAAACTCTGCAAGCCAGAAGGGAGTGGCAGGACATATTTAATGTGATAAAGGAGAAAAACCTACAACAAAGATTACTCTACCCAGCAAGGATCTCATTCAGATTTGATGGAGAAATTAAAACCTTTACAGACAAGCAAAAGCTAAGAGAATTCACCACCAGCAAACCAGCTTAACAATAAATACTAAAGGAACTTCTCTAGGCAGGAAACACAGGAGAAGGAAAAGACCTACAATAACGAACCCAAAACAATTAACAAAATGGTAATAGGAACATATATATCGATAATTATTTTAAATGTAAATGGATTAAATGCTCCAACCAAAAGACATAGAATGGATACAAAAACAAGACCCATATATATGCAGTCTACAAGAGACCCACTTCAGACCTAGGGACACATACAGACTGAAAGTGAGGGGATGGAAAAAGATACTCCATGCAAATGGAAATCAAAAGAAAGCTGGAGTAGCAATTCTTCTATCAGACAAAATAGACTTTAAAATAAAGACTATTACAAGAAACAAAGAAGGACACTACATAATGATCAAGGGATCGATCCAGGAAGACATAACAATTGTAAATATTTATGCACCCAACATAGGAGCACCTCAGTACATAAAGCAAATGCTAACAGCCATAAAAGGGGAAATCGACACTAATACAATCAGAGTAGGGGACTTTAACACCCCACTTTCACCAATGGACAGATCATCCAAAATGAGAATAAATAAGGAAACACAAGCTTTAAATGATACATTAAACAACATGGACTTAATTGATATTTATAAGACATTACATCTGTAAACAACAGAATATACATTCTTCTCAAGTGCTCATTAAACATTCTCCAGGATAGATCATATCTTGGGTCACAAATCAAGCCTTGATAAATTTAAGAAAATTGAGATCATATCAAGTATCTTTTCCGACCACAACGCTATGAGACTAGATAACAATTAAAGGAAAAAAACCTGTGAAAAATACAAACACATGGAGGCTAAACACTACACTATTAATAACCAAGAGGTCACTGAAGAAATCAAAGAGGAAATCAAAAAATACCTAGAAACAAATGACAATGAAAACACGATGACCCAAAACCTATGGGATGCAGCAAAAGCAGTTCTAAGAGGGAAGTTTATAGCAATACAATCCTACCTAAAGAAACAAGAAACATCTCAAATAAACAAACTAACCTTACATCTAAAGCAGTTAGAGAAAGAAGAACAAAAAACCCCCCAAAGTTAGCAGAAAGAAAGAAATCATAAAGATCAGATTAGAAATAAATGAAAAAGAAATGAAGGAAATGATAGCAAATATCAATAAAACTAAAAGCAGGTTCTTTGAGAAAATAAGCAAAATTGATAAACCATTAGCCAGACTCATCAAGAAAAAAAGGGAGAAGACTCAAATCAATAGAATTAGAAATGAAAAAGGAGAAGTAACAAGTGACACTGTAGAAATACAAAGGATCATGAGAGATTACTACAAGCAACTCTATGCCAATAAAATGGACAACCTGGAAGAAATAGACAAATTCTTAGAAATGCACAACCTTCTGAGACTGAACCAGGAAGAAAGATAAAATATGAACAGACCAATCACAAGCACTGAAATTGAGACTCTGATTGAAAGTCTTCCACCAAACAAAAGCCCAGGACCAGATGGCTTCACAGGTGAATTCTGTCAAACATTTAGAGAAGAGCTAACACCTATCCTTCTCAAACTCTTCCAAAATATAGCAGAGGGAGGAACACTCCCAAACTCATTCTATGAGGCCACCATCACTCTGATACCAAAACCAGACAAAGATGTCACAAAGAAAGAAAACTATAGGCCAATATCACTGATGAATAGAGATGCAAAAATCCTCAACAAAATACTAGCAAACAGAGACCAACAGCACATTAAAAGGATCATACACCATGATCAAGTGGGGTTTATCCCAGGATG
Organism: Mesoplodon densirostris; assembly: GCF_025265405.1. Classification (NCBI taxonomy): domain Eukaryota; kingdom Metazoa; phylum Chordata; class Mammalia; order Artiodactyla; family Ziphiidae; genus Mesoplodon; species Mesoplodon densirostris. The sequence continues at coordinate 30,106,870 of NC_082668.1, forward strand.
CAAGGATTATTTAGTATAGGCAAATGAGTCAATGTGATACACCATATTAACAAATTGAAGGAGAAAAACCATACAGTCATCTCAATAGATGCAGAAAAAGCTTTTGACAAGATTCAACACCCATTTATGATAAAAACTCTCCAGAAAGTAGGCATAGAGGGAACTTTCCTCAACGTAATAAAGGTGAAATATGACAAACCCACAGCCAATATCATCCTCAATGGTGAAAAACTGAAAGCATTTCCACTAAGATCAGGAACAAGACAAGCTTGCCCACTCTCACCACTATTATTCAACATAATTTTGCAAGTTTTAGCCACAGCAATCAGAGAGGAAAAAGAAATAAAAGGAATCCAAATCGGAAAAGAAGAAGTAAAGCTGTCACTGTTTGCAGATGACATGATACTATACATAGAGAATCCTAAAGATGCTACCAGAAAACTACTAGAGCTAATCAATGAATTTGGTTAGGTAGCAGTATACAAAATTAATGCACAGAAATCTCTGGCAGTCCTATACACTAATGATGAAAAATCTGAAAGTGAAATCAAGAAAACACTCCCATTTACCACTGCAACAAAAAGAATAAAATATCTAGGAATAAAGCTACCTAAGGAGGCAAAAGGCCTGTATGCAGAAAATTATAAGACACTGATGAAAGAAATTAAAGATGATCCAAATAGATGGAGAGATATACCGTGCTCTTGGATTGGAAGAATCAACTTTGTGAAAATGACTCTACTACCCAAAGCAATCTACAGATTCAATGCAATCCCTATCAAACTACCACTGGCATTTTTCACAGAACTAGAACAAAAAGTTTCACAATTTGTATGGCAACACAAAAGACCCCGAATAGCAAAGCAATCTTGAGAAAGAAAAACGGAGCTGGAGGAATCAGGCTCCCTGACTTCAGACTATACTACAAAGCTACAGTAATCAAGACAGTATGGTAGTGGCACAGAAACAGAAATAGAGATCAATGGAACAGGATAGAAAACCCAGAGATAAACCCACGCACATATGGTCACCTTATCTTTGATGAAGGAGGCAAGAATACACAGTGGAGAAAAGATAGCCTCTTCAATAAGTGGTGCTGGGAAAACTGGACAGCTACATGTAAAAGAATGAAATTAGAACACTCCCTAACACCATACAGAAAAATAAACTTAAAATTGATTGAATACCTAAATGTAAGGCCAGACACCATCAAACTCTTAGAGGAAAACATAGGCAGAACACTCTATGACATAAATCACAGCAAGATCCTTTTTGACCCATCTCCTAGAGAAATGGAAATAAAAACAAAAATAAACAAATGGGACCTAATGAAACTTAAAAGCTTTTGCACAGCAAAGAAAACCATAAACAAGACAAAAAGACAACTCTCAGAATGGGAGAAAATATTTGCAAATTAAGCAACTGACAAAGGATTAATCTCCAAAATTTACAAGCAGCTCATGTAGCTCAATATCAAAGAAACAAACAACCCAATCCAAAAATGGGCAGAAGACCTAAATAGACATTTCTCCAAAGAAGATATACAGATCACCAACAATCACATGAAAGAATGCTCAAAATCATTAATCATTAGAGAAATGCAAATCGAAACTACAAAGAGGTATCATCTCACACCGGTCAGAATGGACATCACCAAAAAATCTAGAAACAATAAATGCTGGAGAGGGTGTGGAGAAAAGGGAACCCTGTTGCACTGTTGGTGGGAATGTAAATTGATACAGCCACCATGGAGAACAGTATGGAGTTTCCTAAAAAACTAAAAATAGAACTACCATATGACCCAGCAGTCCCATTACTGGGCATATACCCTGAGAAAACCATAATTCAAAAAGAATCATGTACTAAAATGTTCATTGCATTTCTATTTACTATAGCCAGGACATGGAAGCAGCCTAAGTGTCCATCAACAGATGAATGGATAAAGAAGATGTGGCACATATATACAATGGAATATTACTCAGCCATAAAATGAAACAAAACTGAGTTATTTGTAGTGAGGTGGAAGGACCCAGAGTCTGTCATACAGAGTGAAGTAAGTCAGAAAGAGAAAAACAAATACCGTATGCTAACACATATATATGGAATCTAAGAAAAAAAAATGGTCATGAAGAACCTAAGGGCAAGACAGGAATAAAGACACAGACCTACTAGAGAATGGACTTGAGGATATGGGGAGGGGGATGGGTAAGCTGGGACAAAGTGAGAGAGTGGCATGGACATATATACACCACCAAACGTAAGGTAGATAGCTAGTGGGAAGCAGCCGCATAGCACAGGGAGATCAGCTTGGTGCTTTGTGACCAACTAGAGGGGTGGGATAGGGAGGGTGGGAGGGAGGGAGACGCAAGAGGGAAGAGATATGGGAACATACGTATATGTATAACTGATTCACTTTGTTATAAAGCAGAAAGTAACACACCATTGTAAAGCAATTGTACTCCAATAAAGCTGTTAAAAAAAAAAAAAAAACTACTGACACACCTGCTCTTTGCTCCTCACTGGACATATGTGTGCCTCATCTCCATGATACAGAAACCCATCTTATAGAGGGAAAGGGGAAGAGAACCTAGAGGGCCCACAGAGGACCAGAAGTGACTCAGATCAGCCCAAGAAAAAGGCAATAGGAGGGAGAGGTACACTAGAAGGTTTTTACAAGAGAAAAGAGAGAGACCAACTCTTTCTTCTGGTGATATTAGTGCAGCTTGGATTTCCGAGTCAGTGCAGAGGCCCAGCAGGCATCCAAGAAGTGGGGAAAGCCTAGGGTGCATTTAGAAAGAGTCACTCATCTGTACTCTGCCCCCCTCCCTTTTCCACCTCAACCTTCCAGGCCAAGTGTCTTTCTTTTTTTTTTTGCAGCACGCGGGCCTCTCACTGTTGTGGCCTCTCCCGTTGCGGAGCACAGGCTCCAGACGCGCAGCCTCAGCGGCCATGGCTCACGGGCCCAGCCGCTCCATGGCATGTGGGATCTTCCCGGACTGGGGCACGAACCCGTGTCCCCTGCATCGGCAGGCGGACTTCCAACCACTGAGCCACCAGGGAAGCCCCCAAGTGTCTTTCTTAAGGGGCAAACGTCTCTTCAGTAATGCCCCTGGGAGACATCTTACTGATCCCAGAATGGCAGGATGCTAAGAAACCAAGAGCTAAAAGAGAGAGTATTGGGAGTGTTAGGTCATTGACAATCACATCCGACATACCCTAAGCATATGTTAGCTGCTCAATATACTCACAAGCGCTTTAACTTTTATCATTACTCTGTGGTAACCAGAGCTCCTTTATTGTGTTTTGGAATTTCCCAGGAGAGCTGGGGCTGGGATAGTAAGAATAATTGTCTTAACTCCTAACATTCACTGAGCACTTACTCTGTGGCTGGAGGAAGTTGTCTAGGGTGGGCAAATGACTTTGTCCTGGAAAACCAACATTGTCCAAAGTGCTTTACCAGTCGCTAATTTATTTAATGTTCCTAACAACTGTACAGGGTAGGTCCCCCTCTTATCCCCATTTTATCAATAAGGCAGTTGAAACAGAAACACATTCAGTAACTTGCCCCAGATATACAGCCACGAAGTGATTGAGCTGAGCTTTGAACCTGGACAACAAGGCTTCAGAATTTTGGCCATTAACACCATCCCATAGTGTCTGTCTCATACATGAAACCTGGGAATGGTTCCAGAAAATTGTCACCTGAAGAATTTGTGTAAGGGCCCAGAGACACTGTTGCCACCATGAAATAGACACTGGGAGTAGAATGACTTTGGCTTTGCTTTCAGAGACCCTGAACCTAATTTTGGATGAATGCCTAGCACACAGTTCAAGAAATAAATTGTTGACTTGCTTCTTGAGACTATGATACTCTGAATCTGCTAGGATGCAATCTGAGACTTGGCTGAGGCCCTGCTCTCTTCCTGGTGGAGTGATAGCTGTTGCTTTTTGACTGACCAGTGTCCATTCACTCTGCTTCCAGTACAAGCAGCCTGGTTTTATTTCCTGTCTCAATCTATGTGGTTTGGGGGACCTGGTCTATGAGAGGGCATGTGCCCCAGGCTTTCAGTGTATTACAACTTCTTGACTCAAGGAGGCCCATTCAGTCCCTATTTGGGAATTTTATTGGAACTATTGGAAAAGAGAAGCACTTTTCCTTCAGGGTTGCAGAGAGGCTAGGATGCAGGCATGGAGCTGCTGGGGTCACTTGCCCCTATGTGGAAAGAACCTGCTTCAGTCAAAGCAATAGATAAAAAGCTGATGCAAAATTAAAATATGGAAAAGTACTAACTCTGGTAACATCTTGGAATTTCCAGAACATTTTCTTCCTGAACTCCCTCTATACATTTCTATTAGGCAAACCAATAAATTCCTTTTTTTTTTTTTTTTTTTTTTTTGGTTTAAAGCCAGAGTGTTTTGGGTTCCAGTCCCTTGTATCCGAAAAAAATCTGCCTAAGACACCTGTGGTTCCTTGGAAGAAGGCACACCCCTCAGCCCTAGGGCTTAAGAACTTCATTCCTTCAAGAGCAGGACCCTGGGGATTCCCTCCTGTGACCGGGGTAGCAGCCAACATCAGAGGCTTGGCTTTTTATTTTAAGAGGCAAAGATCCAGAGACAACCAGGTGTTGCTTGACTCTTCTCCCAGACTCAGAGAGGGTTTGTGCAGGCTCGTCCCTGCTCCCACTGCCCTCCTCCAAAACCCTGACTCCTAACCATACTCCCTGACCCCATCCCACCCTGCCTTATAAAAGACTGAGGGTATTGTTCATTACAAACGCATAACTGAATGGGAAATTCACGGCTATTCTCAAGATCTCAACTTAAAGAATGTGTCTTGCATAGAGCACAGATAATTTAAGCAATCAGACCCTTTTCACGTTCTGCTCCAGCTTTAAGACAAGCAGATGAAACCTTCCCAGGTCCCCTCAGATACCGATGCGGAGCCTGAGGTCATGGCTCTTCTACGTGAACGTGATGTATGCGAGGTGTTTGCTTACTTTTCTGTATTTGGGACTAGACTCTGAGATCCTTGAGGGAAGAGACTTCCATCTTTTTACCCTTTACCACTTTTTACTTAAGAAAATAAGTCAAGGTACCCCCATGATTACCCAGTGGCATCTTTATCCCAGTGATGAGACAGGTGCTCTAGTTTAGGGGCCCCCAAAGTGTGTTTCCTGGAACAGCAGCATCAACATCACCTGGGAACTTGTTAGAAATGCAAATTTTCAGGCCCCACTTGCTGAATCAGAAACTGAGCTGAAGCCCAGCAAGCCATGTTTAACAAGACCTCCAGATGATTCTCACACGTCAACATCGGAGAACCGCTGCCTTAGCCTCTTGCTACTCAATGTGTCATAGTCCAAGTGCCAATAGTATCAGCCTCACCTGGGAGCTTGTTAAACATGCAAAATTTCATGCTCCACCACAGACCTGTTGCTATGCCTGAGAATCTGTGTTTGAATCCGCTTCCCAGGCGATTTATATACTTGAAAGCAGTGCTTCCTAAATTTTCAAGAGCATCAGATTACCTAGGGATCTTGTTAAATGCAAGCTCTGATGCCTGAGAATTGGAATTTTTACCAAGCTGCTACTGATCCATGGACCACACTTTGAGTAGAAAGGGCCTAGAGAGAAAACAGAAAGTGCTTCAGGGCTGCAGGGAAACTGGCGGCTGGTAGGGCAGAGAAACACCTCCAGATCCACTCACTACCCGTCCTTCTCCCCAGATCAGGCAGAGCAATTCTGTTTTTATCTGATTTTTATATCATGCTTTAAGGAAATTTTTTATTTGAAATAAGAATTCTGCTGCAAAACAAATCTTCTAAGCAACTGCATTACAGAAAATAGTCAACCTTTAAAGTGATATACTTGCAAACCTAATTCTAAATTAAATGTCATAGGGTAAATTAGTGTATGTGCAGGAAGGAGCTGGTGGATATTATGTTTTTAAACTTTTTTAAAGCTTTACCAGTTTCCATATCGAATTAAATTTTCAAACATGAAACTGAAATGATGGTTGCTTTTTCCTGGAGACCTGGTTTGAAGTTGGAGAACAAACCTTAAGTTTCAACTGACACTTCAGTGCAAAAAATTTTCATTTCCTACTTCTTGTCTGAAATGAAATGGCTTGTCCTTTTTCCATACTGCTTCCCTTTGGGCTCCATTGATCTGTAAGTCCATATTCGGCATTGGTCTATTATACCTTTCTTGGTAGGGATGAGATAAAGATGACTTAAGACAAATTCTCATGATCTCCTAATACCACAATTTTTCTGTTCAGCCACTCACAATAATTCCCACCCTCCTTTTTCCACATCTCCATAATCAAAGAGACCCTACACTGAATCTTTCTGAACAACACCTCTGATGTCTGTCCCTTTGTTTCCATTTTTATGGCCACCAACTCAACTGAAGTCTTATTCAATTATATATGCACAATATAATATTTTCTGAACTGTTTGACTCAGAAGCCTCCCCTTTAAATGTCCCATTCTAATCCATCATTCCAGACTAATATTTACACAACAGGTGTTTATTTACCCTCCCTTTGCAAAAACATGGGTACTCCCTGCAGTCATTAGGAATAATGTCTAAACTCTTGTCCAGTGCTCAGGACCTTCAACCAACTGATTCCAACTTGACTTTCCACCTCACCTTCTCAGGATCCTCCACCTAGTCAACTGGATTTTTTGGGGGGAGCCGGGGGGATTCAACCCCATGAATGCATATTCCTCTTTGCCTCCTCTATGTTTCTGTGGTTGCTTTTGCACCATTCATGTAAAGAGAGAGACTTTCACTTTTCTATTTGCACCATTTTTAGAGCTGACTTGCACAAATGTATTTTTTTAGAAGAAAAAACATAATAAGAGCTCCAGGGGAAAGGAACATGGAGGTAAGAAAGGAGTTAATACACTCACCATTTAAGCTTTTTAGAGCTTTATTTTTTATTAGTATTATTTTAGATGAATGACTCCTTAGAAAGAAATAAAATCCCTTTTTCAGGGTAGCTAAGAAAAGATGGTGCAGTCTTGATTACATCAGAGTGGGAAACTGTTATAAGTGGCTATTATTTTCTCATAAAGTCTTATCATAATACCAGATACTTCAAAATTTACAAGTCCGTAAAGGCTAATCTTTTTTTACTGGGCCTTCAATAGAGACCAGACTGGAAATGCATATGTTTTCCTGAAGTGAAAGTCTTTTCAAGAACAAGATTCCTCCTGTTCCATAAAGGCAACATCTTCAAAATAGAAATATTTCTGTCCATATGATGTTGTAATCCCCAGGCATTTTCTGAATATTAATAGCAATACTTAAAATTTTTAACTATGATTTTTAAAATTATAGTTGATTTACAATATCATGTTAGTTTCAGATGTACAGCACAGTGATTCAGTTATACATATATATTATATATGTATATTATATATATATACTTTTATTAAATGTCATTTTAGGAAATTAAGAATGTATTATGTTTTGGTAATAACCCCCAAGGGGGTTGTCTTATGTTGGGTTCTCTAGAGGTAGACCCAGAAACGAGGATTTCATGCACAAGTGGCTTATTCAGGAGGTGCTACCAAGAGAAAGTGACACAGGACAAGGAAAGGCAGAAGCCAAGCATGGCTGTAACCTCAGAGAAAGTTCTTTGCAGGGTAACATCAATCTTATCCCACATGATCTCTGGAACATGAGTGACACTTTGGAGTTTTCCCCAACCCGCTGCAAGGGACTAGGTTTCATGCTCTTGGATCCATCAGTTTCCATCCAGGCAGGGGCTGGGAGTTTCTGGTGGTGGGTAGAACACCCAAACGTGTCTGTGGCTGCAGGTAAATCACGTGCAATAGCCCAAGGGCAGTCATCGGAAAAAGAGTCACACTGGTGTGAGCTGTTGGAAGCCAATAACACATTAAGGACAGAAAGAGATGCAGGAGAAGGGGCCGGAAGGAGTCTGGATGAAGCACCAGCAGTGGCCACTAGATAATACTTCCAATGTCTTGGAAACAGAAAATTCCTATCCCAAGAAATTATTTGATCAATCAATAATGATTAAGAACAGTGTAACCATAGATGTGCTCTTACCTTCCCTTCATCTCGGCTTCTTCATCAAATAAATAAGAGTACCTAACTCAGGATTCTTATGAGTATTACATAAAGTAATACACATAAAGGATTCTAATCACTGCATATAGTATCAAGTTAATAATTATTAATTTAATTTTTTAAAACCCCTTTGTATTTAATATTGTAATTTTATATTCTTGGGCAGTGACCCTCTCTTAGTGCCGTAATAACTTTATACCAGATTCAAATTCTATGCAGAAGATAAGAATAATACCAGGTGATATGAAGAATATATTTTCAGTAACATACCTGGAGATTACTAAAGTGCATAAGAAAAGGAAGGGAAACAGAGCTTGATCATACATAATGGAAACAAAAATATAACTCATTTTGACACTGATGTAGAAAAAGGTTAGAGCTAGAAACTTGGATACCATCTGAATTCATCATTTTGCCTCATTTTAAACTCTAAATTCACCTATAGGTCAAGGAGGTCTCCATCCTTTGTAGGAATAGTTATGGGAAAAAAGCATCAACCAAATTTGGTGGAAAGAAAGAAATAGTAACCGAAAATGCAATATATTCTAACTTGGGAGCAAGGGAGCCAATGTAAATATGCTGATGTTCATGCTGCTTCCTGTCTGCGGGTGATAACTTCCTGTCTCTGACTCAGGGGTTTCATGTCTTCTAACACCCATGAAACAGCAACAAGCTAACTTCCTAGCTTTAAAGTAGGGTAAAATCAAATCCCAGACCCAACAAATCCTCAGTATAGGATACTTTAAAGATTGCATTAGTTGCATCAGTTGTGCAGTTTTCCCAAACTATTACCATTTAAGACCAGAAAGTTGAAAACATCCTTGAGAAAGATCAGTGTGGTCATTCATCACTATTCTAGCCTTGCTTTTAGTATCCTTTCACAAAGAGTAAAACACTATCTGAAGAAGTAAAAAACATGTCATGGCCCTCAGTCTCCCACACCCTCAGAGCCATGTGAAGCCCCACCCTGAGAAGGCTACAATTGTGTCTTTAACTTTTGGAAGGATCCCTGTGGGAGGTTTCAGGCAAGCTAATAGCTTGCGTTTCCATCCATTCCCTTCCAGCTTTCTTTGGCCATGGACTCAATCTTTCGACATGAATTAAGCTTTGTAGATCAGAGCTCCTATAGTACTCAGACATCCAAATTGTTAACAGACAGCCTTAGAAACTAAAACACAGGCTGGATGAAAGCTGATAACCTGAGTCTCAAGCCACAGCTCCTCCGCTTTCTCCTTGAATGTGACATTGGTGGCCATACTAGTTTTCTTCCCTCCCAGGCTGACCATTGATGAAACCCAACCATTTTCTCCTAACAATGCCACAATTGTGGAGCTGGCATTTTTATGTAAATAGCTGTTCTCTGATTTATTAAGCCCCACTGCCCCTGACATTTTCCTTTCTGACCCTTATCAGACACACACTGGCAAAACATGAAGAAATAAAGAGGACAAAGAAAAGCAATAAAAGGGTTACAACCAAAAGTGTATTGTGACTGTGACCAACAAGGAAATTCGGAAACGGGTGACAGAACACCCAAGGATACCCTGTCAGCTGGTCACAGCGACAACATTTATTCAAAGCCTGACAAGTGCTTAGCATCATTTCAAGGTGTCACATAGAGATACATAGGAAATGACAGTCATAGATGCTACCTGAAGAGCATGTAAAGTGTAATAGACAATATGGCACAATTAAACACCTGTGTACCCAGAAACATACAATCTGGCCCTTACTTACCTCTCTACTTACTCTTTATTTCTCTCATAGCCCCGTCACAAGATGCAAGGTTTAGTTTATATATTTGTGTTCTTGATTATTATGGCTCCCCAGAGATGAGATTTGTCTGGTATGCAACAGTGTCCATTCCAATCAATCTCACTCACTGGAACAGAAATTCCAGGGGAACAAGGACCATGTCTACCTTATTCACCATTGTAACCCCAGAGCCTAGCAAAATGTACCTTGTAGATTCTCAAAAAAATTTTTTTAAATAAATAAGTAAAACATTAAATAAATAAATAAAACCAGCAACAGCTATATAGAGAGATTATATAACTTCATCTTCTGAATGCCGCTACTAACGTGATTACACAAAATTAAGTGTGAACTTGGGTCACAGGCATGAGCAAAATTTTCAAAGAGTTTAGATGGGAAAAAACTTTCTAGACCCTGGGGCAGCTGCCCTGAAACAAACCACAGATATGTAAGTGAGCACAGCCAAGATCAGCAGAACTTCCTTGCTGACCTATAGATTTGTGAGTCACTGAATTGTAGAGTGGTTTGGTTTGTGGCATTATTGTACCAATAACTAATATTAAAGTCTACTAAAGTAATAACAATTAATTACCAGCAGAACAAACATTAAAATGCAAAGATGATTCATCTTTTTTGAAATAGAAAGTATTTCTAGTTAAATTATTTGGTTCCTCCATAGCCTTAAACACCTTTCATGCAGCCATAATCACTTCACTGGGGCTGAGCAGGCCTAGGTAGGATGCACCTACAGAAGAAACATGAAGGACATCAGCAAGGTCAGCACCACATCAGTAGATGTCACCTTTCCAGCACTGTTTGAATACCAGTATTTCTCATACACATTATCCAGGACTGAAAGCACAGCCTCCATGGTTTCCTTGCAGGTGGCCTGAATCTGAGTTTCTGGCAGGACAAACCCATATGTACCCATATGTCCCTCAGCTCAAATGCATATGAGAAGGGGATCCCAATGTCCCCAGCCCAGTCTCATGAAGACCCTGAAGTGGCATCTACAAATGAAAACATGGAGGAAGAGTTAGAAGTTATTCTGTGAAACGACAGATTTCTACAGCCATTTAAGGGACTAAAGTTCAACCCAGCAAAATAAATCAACTCTTTCATATTAGGATCTATGAATAGCTGCCTTCTCTCTCTCCTTGACATTTTCTGCTTCTGTCTCCACTCGCCATCCCCACTATACCTGGCATTATGCCTGGCACATCTATCCCCACAATGCCTGGCATCATGCCTGGCACAAAGCAGAGGTTTGGTTAAAGTTTCTCAGCTGAATCAAAGACAAGACAATCTGATATTGGAAGATAAGTTTCAACTGACATGTAAAGGAACAGAAACAAAATGACCAATATCGCTAAAATGATGATATTAGGAAAATATTATCTCAGTTGTCTTTCAGTGGGTGGAGGAGGGGGTGCTTGGGGATGGGGAAAGCAATGCACTCTCCTTTCAACTAAATCCTTTTTTTTTTTTTTAAACTCCAGGCCCCACCTGTTTTGCCTGATGGTCCTCTGGGAACTGAATCAACCGACCAAGGGTCACTGGAAAATGTCTTTCCTGTTAACTCCTGTGCCTTCTCCCTGCCAGTTCTTTTTAACTGAAGCCAGAGGGAGTACTGGTCTGAGCCAGTGTATTAACTTTTGCTTTTAGCTCACACCTTATCCCTAGAGAGCACAATTCTGGATTTGTACAGACTCCCTTTTATCCCTGGTCATTTTGATTTGTACAACTTCCTGTTGATCCGAGGAACTCTTCTATCCTGTCCACTCCAGTCTCCAAAGTCCACTGAATTCTTTTGTGCTTTAGATACTATTGAAGAGGTGAAAAAAAGATACTTACATAAAATATCTGCACTAGATCCAACTCTATAATTGGTTCCATGCTTTGCTTTCAATGCATTTGCTGCCTTCTGTCCAACTTGGATCTGTAGGTGGGAAATGCAGAGACAGATATCTGGTGTTAAAAATAAATCCAACAATTCAGAGCATTTGCTATTTTATCCAAATCCATCCTCAGAGTTCCAGACCATCTTTCTAACTTCCCATTGAACATCTATACCTGGGTAGTCTTCTGATACTTCAGACTCAACATACTCATATCCATTTTTATCATCTCCCCCACTAATAAGGCTGTTTTGATTTTCATAGTTCCGGCCTATCATGTGCCCCCAACATGTAAATTCCTACAATCATCTTTGACTCTTCTCTCAAACAGTTACCAAGTTGCATTTCTAATGCCATCACCCTATTTCAGTCTTATTAACTCTGAAATGGACTGCTGTCATCTTCTAATAAGTTTTCCTTCCTCTTGCCAATCCTTAATCCCAATTGATCTCCCTGACTTCCAGGCGAACCTTTGTAGAGCAGGACAATGATAATGATCCTGCTGAAAACCTTCAGTAACTCTCAGTTACGCACTGCATTTGTATAAACTTCTCAGTCTACTATTTGAGATCCTCTACAATAGGGATCTAACCCACATTTCCAACACCATATTCTCTAGATCCCACCCTAGATTACAGTCAAACTCAAGTTCTCCCACAGTTGCTCAGGCATACCCCATGTTCCTCAGCCTCTCTGCCTTTTCTCAGGATATTTCCTCTACTTGGGATGCCTTACCTCTTCTCTGTTGAAATTCTATGCAACCTCAAAGAACCTTCTCAAACGCTGAGTTCTCCATAGGCATTTCTTGAGCACCCTAAGTGGATTCTCTCTCCCCACTTTTTTTCTCCCATAGCCCTTTGCTCATGCTTCTCTTATTACTTCCCTCTTGTTTTTCCTTAAAGGTATTTGACACTTATCTCTCATAGGATCATAGATTTTCAGAGCAGAAAATGACACACTTTCCTCTATCTACACCCATGTCACCTTACTGAATTGGAAATCCCTCAGAACCAGATGATTTCTAAGGCCTCAGCCTTGCTCTCTTCAGACCCTTTCCTGAGATCAGAGTCACTAACTGAGGTCCAAGTATATTGGCTATATTTATTGACTGTCTGATAAATCTCTTTGCATACCCTTTTGATAGTCTAAGTATTCCCTACCCTAGATTCCCTAATGCTATATTCTACCCACGCGGTGGTGTATCCCATTACTTCCCCCTTGGGTCTATACAAACACCACCAAAATCCCCTTGGCCACTCCCTGCCTGGATCCACAATTGCTTTACCCTTGAGGGCAGCCTGACTACACTTACAGGTGCATCAGCTCCCTTGACTTCTTCCCCTGACCAGTGACAAGTCTAGTTTTAGATTCTGTCTCTCTTTTCCTGGTCCTGTATTGTCTGACTGAATCCTAAGGTGTGACAAGGTGGTGTCTGGGTAGAGTGGGGATAGGAAATTCAAAAGGAAGACTAGGACCATAAGTGGTTATGGGGTCCTGTGCAGCAGTAGGACTTTGCACTTTTTGTGTGTGTGCTAACATTCAACATTAAACATATTTGCAAGCTTTTTGCCTCCTCTCCACTCATACTAAGAGTTTTACCTTCTCCTTCTCTTCCTGAAAAGAGATTCTGTGTCTTCCCTAGTTGCGGGGCTTATGTTGTCCAGAACTGAGATGATGGACAGGAAGGGCTAAAGAAGTACAAGGAATAAAGCTGGTTTTAATCATTTACACTGGGAAGAGATACAAGAGCTGTTTGTAGAAAGAAGGGGAAATTATAAGAAGGAAAGGAGAGTCAGAAAGGGGATTTCTAGAGAGAGAAATTCCAGTAAGGAAATAAGAATGAAGAGTGGAGAGAAAGGATTCAGGGTAGCTGCTGTGTGTGAGTGAAATTAACAGCATGAAGCTTAGAGAAAGAGTTGCTAAGAAGTGGCAACTACATGGTTTTTGAAGTTCTTTGAGAGTCTCTGGTAGAGATATGAATTGCTTTTAATTATTTTTAATTTCCATGTGTTTCTGTGTTTCTTTGAATGAAACTCCATGCTAACTGGTCTTAACTGTAATTTGGGCTACATGGAGCAGCTTCAGGCTACATTTTCTATTCATTTTTCTTTCCTGCAGCTCACCCCAGATCATGATTCTTCTTCCCACTGCCAACGTTCACTTATTTTATCCTATATTGCTCCTTTTCCTCAAATCTTGGCTGTGGGGAGGGAAAGAGTCTCCCAGTTTCCTCTTCTTTATTGACAAAAGAACTTTTGATTTTTTTTTTTTAATGATCCCACCAGCAATTACCATGGGCAAGTAGATAGGAGTAAGAATTATAACATATATGATAAGCATACAGTTGTGATCCTTAGCTTTTGGGTTTTGTCCTTTCTGAGAACATGAAATGAGGATTCCTCTAGACTCTGCCTTCAATCTCAAAGGGTCAGGCTCCTGATTCTTCTTCCCTCTCCTTTTGACACTATACTGCAAGGTCATAGAGAGCCAATTGCTCTGCTCTCCTTCTTCTCAGCCTAAAGGTTCTTTCTAGTCAAAATAATAAAAACCCTTTGCTAGTAGTGTATAATTTACATTGCTAAAGACCTCATGCCTGCTTAATAACTTCTTCACTGGGCCCAGAGAATTTCCTGAAGACATATATTCACAGGCAAGCACTCAAAAAGATTGATTAAGGCCCTGGCATGTGTGTGGGAGGATGGAGCTTGGAATGGGATACAGGGGTTGATATGGAAAGGGTTCCAAAGGAAAGAATATCAGCATCTGAAACATTAGATTTCTCATAGCTATTCTAATTTCCAGAGCAGTTTAGAATGAGGGTATATATAGTTCTGTTTCCCCTACTTAGTGATTGCCAAGTTGTCTATCATACAGTATAATATTTATGAAGATTTCTACAAATTTTTGGTTTTGTAAATACATAGAGATTAATTACTAGTCTCTGGTGGTTGTAAATACACCAGAAATGGAAAACTCCTTGAACAGTTGGTGTGATTCTATCTTTGTGTACTCTATCAAAGCTTATCACTAAGAACCTAAAAACACTGCTAACTAGCTTTTATGAGTTTGATACATGGTGGCAACATTTTCAGTCTTTTTATGGAAAAGTCTTGGTGATGAATGTTATGCTAACTCTTCAACACCTAAGGCTGTAAGAGATACAGAATTGAAGCACTCTTTCTCAATTCAATTTTCCGGTCTCTACATAGAGTATTGAGGATGGCCAGTAATTCCCACCTTAAAATTCCACCTTCTGGTAGCAGCAATGTCAGTGTCCCCTCTGTGGCCAGAGAGCTCTAATGAGACAGCCAATCAGCAGCCCAAGACCCTGTGACATTTGAATACAAACCTTGCAAAAACGGAGATGTAGTAACTGTTTTCCTGAACCTAAAAAGGAAATGAAGTTCTCTAGAAAAATACTGGAGTATATGGGCCTCGTTTTTCTGCTGGTAGAAGGCCTGTCCCATCAAATATCTATAATGGCCTGACTTAGGTGGCTCATTTGTATTTGTCACAGAATCCTTTAAGCAGAAAGTAAACATTTATGGCAAATATCACAGGAATTGGGAAGTAAGGAGATTTCTGGGCTTCTTGACTAAAATTTCTGTTTCTGTACATTTATTTACTGAAGACATAGAACTTCTGGGCACAGAAATGAGGAGAATATAGGACACAGTGGACTGGGCATCTAAGTCGATGACAGCTTCCAGAAGTTGCAAACCCTTCCTGAGTGGAGAGAGGCAGTGTTCTGTGGTCAGATGAATGTGGCCTCTGGAGTCCAAAGACACGAGTTCCAAGCCCAGACTCCAACATTTACTGTCTACAGGGACTTTAGAAATATAATTAACTCAAGGTCTTAATTTCTACATATCCAAAATGAGCTTATCATACTGTCATGAGGATCAGATGAAGTAATGGCCATAAAATCTCTTTGTAATTTTTAAAGTTACAGGTAAATGTTATCTCCACCTCTTGCAAAATGATCACATAGTACAAATGTCTGAAAACAATTGCAGGAAAGATATTGGGTGTACTGACAGATATTTTTGACTGCTGGTGGGGAGGGCTGCCTTCAGCAAAGATCTATAGTGGTTTTTCTTTTAATGCCCAGACTTGTGTTTTATGGGTGATGTTCCAGTGGGAGAGGGACAAGAGGAATGACAGAGCCAATGGGCCACCAGCCTTCTGTGGTCTTAAGAACAGAGCAAGATTAGCCCCTATCCAGCCCAGCATTTATTGATAATGAGGAGCTTGTTTTAAAAACATTTTTTAAAGATGTGCAGAAAATAACAAGTGTTGGTGAGAATGTGGAGAAACTGGAACTCTTGTTCACTATTGGAAAGAACAGAAAATGGTGTACTTGCTGTAGAAAATAGTACGATGGTTCCTCAAAAAGTTGAAAATAGAATTACCATATGATTCAGCAATTCTACTGCTGAGTATATACCCCAAAGAATTGAAAGTGGGATCTCAAGCTGATATTTGTACACCTATGTTCATAGCTGTATTATTTGCAATAGGCAAAAGGTGGAAACAATTCAAATGACCATTGATGGATGAATGGATAAAGAAAATGTGGTATATACATAACAATGGAATATTATTCAGCCTTAATAAAAAAAAGGAAATTCTGACACATGGTACAACAGGTGTGAAGCTTGAAGACTTTATGCTAAGTGAAATAAGCCTGTCACAAAAAGATAGATACTGCATGATTCCACTTACATGAGGTAACTAGAATAGTCAGACTCATAGAGACAGAAGGTAGAATGATGGTTGCCAGGGACAAGGGGGATGTGGATTTTTTGTTTAATGGGTAGAGACATTTCAATGATGCAAATGAAAGTTTTGGATATTTTTTGCACAATAATGTGAATATACTTAACACTACTGTAGTGTCCACTTAAAAATGGTTAACACAGTACATTTTATATTATGTATATTTTATCACAATTAAAAACTGAAAAAATAACTTTTAAGAAAAGATAACAAAAAACTACAACAATTCTAAATTGACCCTTTCTTTAACTTAGGTCTATTGTTCTCAGGTTCACAAAAAGGCAAAGAGCCCAGTCCTTTTCAACAATTCTGCCCACCAGGACTTGGGTAAACACAGCTTCAGAGAAGGACCTTGGATAAGACAAAGCAGACTTTCCCTACCCCGGCTTGAATTTCACTGGCACTTCCCCTTACAAATATTCCTAGGCAAATACTAGAGGCACAGTTTAGAAGAAAATAAAGCATTGTGTTTAGCAGAGAAGAGAGCAGATATTATTTAGCCGTGTTATTTTAGATATGCCATATTCCACTAACAGCTGGGAAGTTCTTTAAAGCACGGTTCAAAAGCTATAATTGCTGAACGGAGCTTCAAGAGAATTTACAGAAATGAAAGCGCATTCCTGCAGATTATTAACATAACCATCTCATTTATATTACACACGAATACCTAAGATGTCTCCCAACTTGACACTTTTTGAAATAGGTAGTTAATTAATGCAGGTAAAGCAGCATTTAACCTGAAGCCTTCCCAGCAGGCGTCTGGCAAGGTGTGAAAAGCTGGAGAAAGGAAATAAGGAAAAGCAAAAGGAACAAAAGCGGGGCTGGAGCCAAAACCCTAGAAATGGAAATCAGGAAAGGAAGGCAGGGTGGTGCTGAGGCTTCTCAAGGCTCTGGCACAATGGTCTTACCAGTTTTTCATGGTTACTTGATTTATTTTTGGTGTAGCCATAAGGCACGAGGATGGGCTGCCCATAAGAGTGCATGGTCAGGAAGCAGGCAATGTTCTCCTTCTTGCTCTCGATAAAGCTGGAAACAACTTTAGTCTCTGGTTCAGACATGGGTCCTGTCTCACAGAATGTTAAATCTTGGCAGTTGTGAGATGCACCTGAAATATACAGGAAACCCCAAGGAAGGCATCAGGATCTCCGTTTAACACTGACCAGGGTCAAGGAGTCAGCCTTGCTCAGGGCATCTGTGGGTGGAATTAAGGCTTGCCTTTGCTTGTCTAATTTTGTCCTGCTAAAATAAGTCATTCAAGGAGGAACTCAGAAAGGCAGGAGGACTGACGTGCAGATTTAGAAACAGACCCCTGCTCATGTGGCCCGGGAAGGAAGATGCAAAGTGGAATGGCATTTTCAGTAATCTTTCATTTAAACCTTTGGTGGTCCCTGAAACAGATGCTTGTGAACCTGTTCTTGGGTTCCAGGGTCAGACTCTGTTATAGTCTTGTTGCCCTAAGTATATCTCTTTCTGTCTTACTGGCTTGAGTGTCATTAGAGCTATTTTTTCAGGACAAAAAAAAAAAAAAAAAGCTATTTTGTAGTCTTTCCCTTCACACCAGTAATAATAAGGACCATCAACAGAGTACCTTTTACATGCAGGGCACTGTGCTAAGCCCCTCCTGTGTGGCATCTCATTGAATCTCCACAACAACCTACTGATAAGATGTTATTACTCTGAGCCACGTTTTAAAAATAAGAGAAACTAAAGCCTAGAGATGAAGCAATTTTTTCAAGACCACAGGGCCGCCAAGTCTGAATGTTAACCTTTCCCATCTGGTTTTTAACCAGACTGCTGTTAACCATCCCTACCTCTATTTGCTTCCAATGCATTGGACTTGTTGAGATTCAGAAACATGAAACTGCCTTAAGGAGAAGAAAATGTTTGCCTTGTTTACTTCTGCTCTCCTGCTGTAAAATAATTTGCAAGGATACTTCTCTGATTTTTCTTTATAACAATTTGTATATTTTAAAACAAAGTGATGGATTTCAAAAATATTCACACTGGTCTAGGTCTTCTTTGCCCTTGTTTAGCCAGTCTCACTTGAAAAGAGTCCTGCATTTCAGTGTTGCTGTTCTTACTGTATAGATAATATCACCTCTTTAGAGGGAGTAACACTGACCAGGAAGTCTAGAAAGCTGTACAAAATTAGGTTTATTTCAAAAGGTATATATATATATATATATATATATATAGTAGTAATTCTAGTAATTCACCTCTCTTCTGGCTTCTCTGCTCCATTTTTTTGTGTGTGTCATTATTCATCAATTCATCTACGAAGCATGTACTTAACTACACCAGGATGCATCAAAATTTCTATTGAGATCTGTCCCAAAACACATGCCATTATTATGGGATGAACGGGATTTCCTCCAAAGCCAATCCTGTAACAGATGAACATAGGGAAGTTGCCATTCTAAGGTCTCATAAATCACAGTGTTAATGATGATGGGTGGTTCTCAAACATGAAAAATGGTTCCTTAGGATTGTCTGGAAAAATTGCCTCAACATTATGAAGCTTCTGCGTATAATTTTTAGTCCTCCAGATGGGCTAGCAACCCCCAACAACAGGAACATCTGTACAACCCAAAGTGTATATACATGTAAACCATCAAATTGGACCGGTAGTTTGGCCTTTCCTTAACGAGCAGATTAATAGTGCCTGGTGGACAGGATCTGCTTAATCAGGAAAAGCTTCAGAGAGTCATTATTTTAGGTCCAAGAGATAAAGGACGAAAGGGAAATAGCTTGGCAGATGGGAAAAGGCTGTTCCAGGTGCATCAGAGATGGTTTCTGCACATTTCTGGAAGCAGAAGACTGAAGAGTAGAGATAGGGATAAAGACCTGTTTCGCCAGACAAGCTGGGAGGGAAGGGCTTGATTCACATACCGGGCCAGAAAGGCTGTTACAGAGAAAGGGGTCCCACGAAGGGCTGGGGGAGCCAGGGGGGAGGGGGAGGAATTCATAGTCTCTGGAAACAGAGGCTCTTAATTATGGAGTGGTACGATTTGGAAACATTTTTAAAGAGGAAGTTGTCACTAAATAAAAATCTTTATGAGATGTTTCCCCTCCTCAACCCCTCCGTATGCATGAACACCATGAAAAATGAAGGTTGGGTTAGTATTTATAGATCATTTGTGCCCTGCATGCTTCTAGAACTGATATAAGGATACAGGGTAGTATAGGAATTTTATACCAGCATAATCCTAATCATGTGGCAGGCAATCCACAAATTTTAAGGAGGTAGTATTGGAGAAACATTGAGTCTGGTTGAAAAACTGGGAATATGTCAAAAACAACCAAACAAACAACATGCTCTGGACTGCAAACAGCCTCCTCAGTCCTAAACTTGACTTAGGTTGTTGACTTAAAAATGTTGATTTTTATCCCCAAAGAGATTTCTTCCCTTACACGACTACAAAACATTTTTATAGTTGCAGTGACTGAGGTCAGAAAAATGAACCCGAGACAAGATCTAGTTCATGAACCCATCCCAGGACCAAACTCTATGTACTCACAGTTGTCCAAGTATAGATGTAACCATCTATGTTAAGAACCGGAAGCACATAGAAGTCCAGGTTTTTAAGGAGACTTCTTATCCTTGAGTTGTCTTTATAGTTCTGTAGAATCTGGATATTTAATAGAGAAACATTTGGAATGATCCTGGGGAGAGGTCTTTTCTCTCTTAATTTTCTAACAATTTCAACTTAATCATAAGTGGTGACTGAACATCCAACCTTTGCCATCCAATCCTGCCTCAATTGTCCCGTTCGTTTTGGTGGTCTTTCTGAAACTTCACCATGCATCAGAATCACCTGGAGGACTTTTTTTTTTTTTTTTTTTAATTTTTGGCTGCATTGGGTCTTCCTTTCTGCACTGGGGTTTTCTCTAGTTGCAGCCAGCGGGGGCTACTCTTCCTCGTGGTGCATGGGCTTCTCATTGCGGTGGTTTTTCTTGCTGGAGGACTTTTTAAATTACAGCCTGCCCACCCTCCATCTCCACCCCCAGCCCCAATTCAGTAGGTATGAGGTGGTGATGTGGAAACCCAGAATTTGCATTTCTTCCAAGTTCCCAGTTATGCTGATGCTATGGGTCTAGGAACCACACTTTGAGAACTATAATTTGTGGGTTGAATTATGTTTGGATTTCTGAAAAGACTGACACAAAAAGTATCTTATATTAATTTTAAAGTTTTCTTATTCCCTCAAAGGAGGGATATAGGTAATACGAAAGAATTCACGGTGCCAGGTAGTTTCCATGTGTTAATCTCTTAATCCACACAATAGTGTGCTCTTCATGACTACGTTGAAGTAATCATTTCATACACCTTTTGCAGGTAAAAGACGAGGGGTCCTAGTGATAGAAATTTTGCACAAGACTATTAGAAAGAGCTCCAGGATTCAAACTCATCTCTGACTTCCAAGATGTATTTTCTTCTCCATTTAGATTTGTTTACTTTCCAATAAAGATAATTTGGGGTACACTAGAAAGAGAACAGAACAACTAACTCAGTTTTCAGTGAAGCTACTTATGAATTCCATTTCCCTTGGGGTGAAGGAGCAGCTCAGTGGAGAGCTGCCTTGTCAAGATGTGAAAGAAACCTGCTCCCCAAAGCTGAGACATGGCAGGTATTTTGTGGGGTGGTTAACCATTATTAGAAAGTTAAAGACACTTATTCTTTCACAGACCACTGGCAAAAATCAGGGGCAATCCATTCCCTGGCACGAATTCCACAGTCCATCCAGATAATCTTCTTGGGGTTACTGGATGGTTGGCTGATCTGGAGGAGACATTTCGTGTTTCATTATCAAACAATGGCTTATGATTGAGGCCACTGTGCAAAGTTATCAGGTTGTTTTATTGCCCTAGAGGTACCTGTCTCCTTCCACTCTGTGGTTTCAAGGATGAGGCAAGGATGCTGGCAGAGACACCCACCAGTATGACCCTTCTGTTGGCCATGCTTGCCCTCCTGTGCTTACCTTGCCTTTTGTTCTTAGGATCACAAGCTGACACCTCTGTGTACCCCATGCAAAGCCTGGTCTTCCCCACATCCTAAATTATTCCCTAACTTTAAATAAACGCATAAACCACAAACTGAGAGGCTAAATCTCCATAAACCTTATAAAACCTTATCACATAGGGCTCACTCAGAGCGGCAAAGTGTGCAAGTGGTAATGTGCATGACTCAAAGTTAGTAAAAATGAACCCCAGTCTACATTGAAGCTTCCTGAAACTGTGAAAGGATCCAAATGCATAATCTCCTGCAGTACTTATTACACTCATTACATTCCTCTTTCCTTAGAGACTCATGCAGTCCCAGCTGACCCAGTCTTCTTTCTCCTCTCCCCATTTGTTGTTCTTGTACTCACTCAAGAAAGAAAAATTCCCTCCTCTTTCAGAAGTGGGATAGGTAGGAATTAACCTGGCAATTATGGATTCTCTTTGGTTGAGAAGAAGCTGTGAACATGCCCATGTTCATAACAGTCACATCTTGTTTTGGTTTGTAAATGGCCTGGACTCATGCTCTTCATTGGAAGCTCTTGGGAGCTGGGCTGATGAAGGCTCTCCCTCTATATCCATGAGAAACTTACAAATTGAAATAAATATGGGCTGGATTCATCATATTCAAGGAAGTTTTCCCTTTTAGCCTCACCCATTTTCAAAGCTCCTGGCATAATTCCTAATCTACCCTTTACCTTAATTCTCTCTTGTAATTACCCCTTTTATTTATGAGTCTATGTATATGACCATATGTTTATTGCCTCCTTGTTATGTGCCAATTCTATTCTTTAAAATACGTCCTAGGCAAAGGATGTTTAGAGGTCTTTTTGGCTGACTCAGCTCAGAGTTTGACAGCCTATGGAAAAATCAGGCTGGTAGGTGGCCCACACTTAACATATCAACCAATTACTCACTCGGCTTCTGGGTAAATTCTACTTCAGAGCCAAGAGATTTTTTTGTAGGTGTAAGGAATTCTTGAATTTGGGGATGTGCTTTGTAAATTAACGTGTCTACAGAGAACAAAATAATGCTAGTTCTTTTTTTTTTTATTTTTATTTTTTTATTTTTTTTATTTTTATTTTTATTTATTTATTTTTTTTTCGCGGCATGCGGGCCTCTCACCGTTGTGGCCTCCCCCGTTGTGGAGCACAGGCTCCGGACGCGCAGGCTCCGGACGCGCAGGCTCAGCGGCCACGGCCCACGGGCCCAGCCGCTCTGCGGCACATGGGATCCTCCCAGACCGGGGCACGAACCCGTATCCCCTGCATCGGCAGGCGGACTCTCAACCACTCGCGCCACCAGGGAGGCCCAATAATGCTAGTTCTTAATGCCAAACTACTTTGGCAGTGGTTCTTGAAGAGTAGTCCTGGACCAGTGATATCAGCACCACCTGGGAACTTGTTAGAAATGCACTGTTTTTCTGTAACATGAGTGTGCATCAGAATGACCTGGAGGAGGGCTTGTTAAAACACAGATTGCTGGGCCCACCCACAGAGTTGCTGATTCAGTAGATCTGTAGTTAGACCCTCAAGAATGGGCATTTCTAACAAGTTCCCAGGAGATGTTGATGCTGCTGGTCGAGGGACCACCTTTTGAAAACCACTGGTTAGGTGCAGTTGTTGTCAACCCTGCCTACACAGTAGTATCACCTAGGGAGCTTTCAAAAGGTGTCTGGGCCCCATCCTAGAGCAATTAGCTCAGAATCTCTGTGGATGGGGCCCAGCCATCCGTATTAAGCAGCCAGGATTGAAAAACCACTGGTCTAAAACTGAGAGCCAAGAAGGCCTGGCCTTGTGGAAAAGTGGTTATTCAGTCTCAAACACTTTTCATCGTATCACATGTTAAAAGGGCAGAGAGCCTGGAGATTGGGTTATCCCTCTGGCTATGCTACGGTCTGGCTGTGTGACCTTGTACAAGTCACTTCACTTCTCTGGGTCTTTGTTTCCTTATAAAATGAAGGAACCAAAAATAAAGGTTGTCCATGATGTTCAAACATTTTTATGGGAAAAAAATGTGTTAAAAAAGAAAATTTTGGGGCCTCCCTGGTGGCGCAGTGGTTAAGAGTCCGCCTGCCGATGCAGGGGATACGGGTTCGTGCCCCGGTCTGGGAGGATCCCATATGCCGCGGAGCGGCTGGGCCCGTGAGCCATGGCCGCTGGGCCTGCGCATCCGGAGCCTGTGCTCCGCAACGGGAGAGGCCACAACAGTGAGAGGCCCACATACCGCAAAAAAAAAAAAAAAAGAAAATTTTGTAAAAACTCAAAATACATATGAAAAGTGAACTGGGGATTTCTCCCTTATGCAGCCCCCCACCCCGTCCCCCTTCCACTGTGGGAGCACTGGAGGCACGCCTTCAGAGAGCACAAGCTGGAAGCCTCTCAGCCAGAACGTCTAAGGTCCTTTCCAGCCACCCTCCACGATTCTAAGTTCCTCAGTCTTAGCAGGGACGAGGGAGGCCAAGCGTGAAGAAAACTAAAGGATAAGTTCTTACTTCTGGGACTTTATTTTTAAGTCCTACCCCTGTGGTCTCACCCAACCATTCCAAATTCTCTTTACTCCAGAACATGATTCCACCCCCATGATTAAGATGTAAGCATTTACAAGTATTTAATTTTTAAAAAAATTTTACTGGAGTATAATTGATTTACAATGTTGTGTTAGTTTCAGGTGCACAGCAAAGTGAATCTGTTATATAAATACATATGGAAATATGTATTTGGACTCTTTTTTAGATTCTTTTCCCATATAGGTCGTTACAGAGTACTGAGTAGAGTTCCCTGTGCTATACAGTAGGTCCTTATTAGTTATCAATTTTATACATAGTAGTACGTATGTATCGATCTCAATCTTCCAATTTATCCCTCCCCACCAAGTTTTGAATTTTAAAATCAAGACTTTGGAAAAACCAAGTCTCTCTGTCTTGCGTCTTTTAACCTTGTCTATACTTCTGACTAGAGTCCCTGGATAGTAAATAAATATCCTTGAATAAGACTCTAATTCTCAGCCTTCTCACTCACCTTCAAATGATACATGGGCCAGCTCTCATAGGTCATTCCTAGGAAGTGCTATGTCACCACTTCCGTGTACTTCTCCCTTATCTCGCTCATCCACTGATAGATCTGAAACAGCCAGGGAGGACTGAGGTTATCAATAAGAAGATCCTTTGCTTGCCTCTAAGTTAAGATAATTGCTTCTTTCATCAAGATTCTGAACTCTTCGCTCTTTATTAGCACACAAACTAGAAGACTAAACTAATGAATTATGACCACCCCTCCTCCCATATTCTTTAAAGGTCTACTCTGCCACCCAAGCTTAGGACACCCTGTTGAACTTTACAAATAAATGATTGAGAATTATCAATTTCAACAATCCAGTATAACACTTCTGAAACATTGTACAATCACACAGCCTTCAAATGGCCATCAGACTTCCGGACTTCGCAGTGGCACTCAATCATGCCAGAAATTTCAGGCCCAGCTTATTTTGTGGGATCTTCTTTAGTCTTTATGAATCCCCAAAATATCTTTTGCTAATGTCCATGGATCCAAAATTAGAGAAGAGCCTGTGTATACCCTTCACAGAACATGACAGTGAAATTTCTCAATCAAGACCAAGTTAATAACTTGGGGTTCTTTAAGGGAGAATGAAATAAGGAACTCACAAACATAAGACATATTAAGACATCATTGGTATGTGACATGATACCTCCCACACTCAATTTCTGTATAGTGGAAATACCTGAAGGACAAGAGTTATGGTAAATAATAATAATTAATTTGGGATGACAACTATTCTATTTGAAAATTTCTGTGTCTCAATTGACATTCATCTGAGCATGGAATACCTACAGATAAAATACATTATTATAGCAGTAATAATACTTAAATGGGGGAAGAGACTAACAACTCATCACATGGGTATTGTGTATTCTTCTGTGATGGGACTGGATCAGATGCAGGTGACTTGAGTCTTGGGAGACATACAAAGAGCAGCGTATCACAGCAGCAGCTATCATTTATTTATTGCTTAATCAGTAGGAATGTAGTTTATTTCATTTACTCTCAAACAAAGCTGCAGGATAGGTACTGCTATTCCTTTTTCATGTATAAGGAAACTGAGGAACAAAGAGGTTAACTGTCTTGGTCAAGGTCACAGAGCAAGTGGCCAAGCCAGGTGTGACTCATCTCTGATACCAGCACATATACTTCTCATGGGTCTTACTGGATCTTGTTTAAATAAAAAAATCTATGAAACTTCAGTATTTTGGGGTGATTGTTACAGAAGAAAATGTAAATTCTTTTTTTTCTTAAGTATTGAATTTTGTTACAATATTGCTTCTGTTTTATGTTTTTTTCATTTTTTGGCCCTGAGGCATGTGGGATCTCAGCTCCCTGCCCAGGGATCAAACCCAGACACCCTGCATTGGAAGGAGAAGTCTTAACCACTAGACTGCCAGGGAAGTCCTGAAAATGTAAATTCTTTCTTTTACTTTTTGAAAAGAATTCTGGAAAATATTAATATATTCCCCAATACTGAGGAAATAAATGGTAAAGCCTGGTTGGAGGGCAACTTGTGCATTTATGTCAAAAATTTTAATGTGCATATCATTTAACTCAGTAATTCTTTTGGATAGTGACAAGGAAACATGTTAGAGATCTAATTAGCTAATGTTTCAATGACTTTCATCTACTTTCCCACATTTTTCTCTCTGAACATTCTGGTATTATATTTATTCTTTCCCTAAACCTTCATTTTTTAATCTGTAAAATGGGAATAATAACATCTTACCAAAGGATTCTTATGAAGATTAAATAAGTTGATCTACGTTTAAAAATAAGCAAATTTCTGGAACCTAGTTAACCCTTAATAAATGTTAAAACACAGTAGTAGTTCAAAACAAAGCTAAGTAAAAGCCTTATTTTGCTCCAATAACATTGAAAATAAAAATTACATGGAGAATAATTTAGCCATCTAACTGGTATTATCTTCAAACAATACCAAACTACAAAATATTTTGATAGAATTAATTAAAACTTAGATTCCATTCACATCTACATAACTCCAGTAACTGGATTGACTACATTTTAATTTTGTAATCTGTTCAATTAACACCATGGACCATAATCACCCACTCTAATAGAAATCAATTTTGCTACAAAATTCCATGACTTTAATTGTTACTAATATTAATAATAATAATTCGAATTTAGCAGAAGCTGTTTATCTTCAAAACTGTAAATGTTTTATTGTTAAATGAATTTTACTTTGTTTAGCTTGTCCAAGAAAAGCTCATGATATAGGATTGTCTAGATAGTTAAAACAATGAAATGAATTTTAGAAGGAGATTACAAGAAACAAATGTCATTAAAATTGTAATAGTTGAGGAGCAATATGCTTTTCCATGTTTTTCAGGGATTCGTTTCTAATGTTTATCATTTACTTGATTTTTTTAAAGTAAGCTAGAGTGCTTCAGAATGAGAAATTTCAATATAAAAATATATACAGGTGTAATATGTTGAGGCTGATTATTTACAAAACATATCATTTTATAAGGAAAATACATATATCCCTTGGTGTGTTTAAAATTCAAAAAAATTCAGTTTACACATAAATTTTCAGGAGTACATTTCGTGTGCTTATCGAATAATCAGCAAACATATACCTATTATAATAACACTAGTTAACCATTATTTGGCACTATATTCTAAGCACCAGTCAAAGCATTTGCACTGTTATCTTAATTCATTAAACAACCCAATGGGCACTTGGTACTCTTTGCAAAAGTGATAATAGATAATAGTAGTAGTAATAGAACATAGATTTCTTTCTTACAGAGCTTCAAATCCACTTAAGGAAGTGAGACATAAACACATGAAAAGCAAAATAACTTCACCATCAAATAATAAAACGTGAGGTATGATAAGCTAGAGCCTGATTATCAATTAAACAGTGCACTAAATATACTGGGGACAGGAGAGGGAGAATTCCAAACTGAAGTATAGCCAGTAATAATAATAACCAACATTTTATAGAAATTATGCATGCCAGAACTGTTCTAAGGTATATATATATATATCTCATATGATATATATATATCTCATATATATATATTCCTACATATAATTCTAACAACAATCCTTAAGGTAAAAACTATTATCCCAGGGTGTTGGGTTTTTTTTTTTTTCTGAAGATTTTGTTACAGAGGCTAAATTTTACTTTTCCCATACTCTAGAAAATAAGCATAAAATATTTATTAGCCTATTTTTATAAATTGTCTATCTCTGATTTGGACTGCATAGAAAGCAAAATAAGTATCAGCATTATAAATTCATCGGGAAATAGTTTCAGTGCTTTTTCAGAATGGAGAGAGGAGAGGAAATGAAGCAAATGAGAAGAGTCTTTTCAGCCCTTCCTTCTTTTTCATTCCTCACACTGGCTGTCCTGCCAGGAAATGAGATCATTGGAGATGCTTTCACGCGGCATTGGGACCAGGGATGGTAGCTGCTCAGAGCGACACAGTTCCTTTCTTCACATAGTTTAGCAAATGTTCAAGTCTTTCTTTATCACCATCTACTCAGTGCCGTAGGAAAGTGACTACACTAAAAAGCAGTCCTGGCAGCTGGTGGATTCCTCTTTCAATTGGGCTGGTATTCCCAGGCAATTTCACAATATGGAAGGGAATAAATTAAAGGTAACTGGGCACCATCAAGCACCAACATTTGGCTTTCCCCCAGCTAATGTCTGCAAAATGTGTGAGTATGATGCCTCCTAAGTCCAGCACTGAATGACTGGGTCCATATAACATGCAAAAAAAAGTGAACCGTACGGGATTTGAGTGAATATCATTTTAACATGAAATTAAACACAATACTTAAACATCAAAACCCCAAATACTTAGTTCAAACAACATTTAAACTGTAAACCTAGAAAAGGCTGTTCCCTGTTTCTAGGCAATTACTTGGATGATGCATAATACATGTAGAGAAGGAAGGAAAAATCTGGCTAATCCCCCAAATTACCACCAGTCTCATCTCACCGACCAAATGAAAAGATTATTGTACTTTGTGTATTCTTTTTTAATAGAAATTCATAAAATGTTTAACAGAGAAAATGATGCTTTGGTGGTACATTATTAATAAATACTGTACATCAAAGATTGCCTGATGAAATTTTGACTGGAATATAAAAAGAGGCAAAAAGACATAATGAATATTGAGGAAAATTTTGTATTTTAAATACTTAGGAAACAGTTACATGAATATTTCATGATAGTAATGTATTTTCAAAGTTTTTTTTTTCCTTCTTACAAAATTAACATATGCTTATAAGTGGAAATTTTAGGAAGTATAGAGAAGAGAAAAATAAAAAAGAGAAGGAAGGAATAATCCTCTACAATCCCACCTCCCTGAGTTAACCACTGTTGATATTTTGGCATATTTCCTTTCAGTCTGTTATCTGTGCATATTTTTTTCATAAACACAGTGCAGATTATACCTATATATAATGTTGTATTCCCTGCTTTTTAATTATATATTCAACCAGAGACATTTTCTCAAACCAATAAAAACTCTTTATAAACATTATTTTTAATAACTGCATAATGTTTGACAGTAAGTATATATTTCATAGCATCATGCACATAAATATTGTCATCTATGCTGGATATTAAAGCCATTTCCCTTTTTGGTTTTATCCTATAGTAAATAATTCTGGAGTTAATGACTTTTTGCTCATTTCTGATTATTTCCTTGAGTTACATTCCAGAAATGGGACTAGTAGGTCAGAGAGGATGAACAATTTCAAGGCATTTGATTCATAGTGCTAGATCCTAAATGATTCTACAGATTTACACTTTTATTGGGAGTATGTAAATGTATGTAACCTCCCTAAATGATCAAGGGAGAGATTACAAAGCTTGTCATCCTTGTTAGATTTTCTGGACTAGTATTACATCACACATAGTAAATAAAGAGTATCAAGACTTGCAGCTAATCTATGTTTTGAGTTGGTAAGAGCCATATAAAAGTGGACATTATTTTATATCAGTAAATAATAATGAAAATGAAAATAGTCAAAAAGGAGCAGAATTAGCAGATTTGAAATGTTTCCCTCAAGTGCAGTCATGAGCAGCTGTCCACTGGAAGCCATCTTGTCTGAGTCCCACTGAGCCAAATCACTTCCATAATGTAACCTGGGCTTGGCAGTCATTTTTTTTAAACAAAAGTTTTATGCATCTTCTTTGTAGAATATTTGTAAAATGAAGAATAGTTGAGGGAAAGGAAAAAAAATTATCAATCAAAGAGAACAATGTCCATTTTGGTACATATTTTTTCTTTTATTTTTTTAAGTATTTTGATCCATTTTGTGTTCTGCATCTTTCTTTCAGCATAAAACATGTCTTTCCCCATGCTATTAAAATTTTCATAATTATTCTAATGGATAAATAATATCCCATTGTCATATGTCACGCATTGACATTTGCATAACTTAATATGGGGCATTTAGGTTGTTTCCAAATATTATAATATTTAATATCTTGTTTATCTTGTACATAAAGCTATATCCTAGTGCATACAATTCTTTCCATAGTTTGCTTACTCAGTGTAAATTTCCAGAAGCAGGGATGCTAAGCCAAAGCATGTGTAAGTTTTAAGGCTTGTGATATTTTTAAATAAGTTAATTCTTTTTTCAATCAAACCCCTGTAACCTATGTAAGTCTTTGCCATTGATCTATGAAGAATCTCAGAAGAGAAAATAAATGCAGTATCTATAAGAAACCAAGTAAACTAATGGAAAATGCGAGATGTCCAAACAGCTTTAGGCATCACATAGATCCTGGACTCCCTTTATATATCTGAAATCAGACTGTCTGTGAAGCTAAGGGACAGGCTGAGGTCGTACAGTTAGTCTGGGGCAAAAATTGGAGTGGATTTCTCTGTTCCGTGAGAGCAAATTCGTTTAACCATGAAACAAAAGAGGAAATACTGTTTATAAACACACATGCCTGATGAGATATACCAAATGTGCAGAATAATAAACTATGTATGAATAAAGGAAAATACACTTTATATGGAAACCACACACACACACACACACAATGTTTAATATATATTATATATTCAAAGAAGTTATTATTATTATTATGAATAGGGAAAGAACACAAAAAAGAGCAAATGACAGGAGCAACTTATAAACCAGTAAATGAGTAATAAATAAGACAAATAAATAAGACAAAACACTTAACCTTATAAGAAATCAACAAAATGAAAAATAAGTCAACTGTAGGTATTTTTCACCTGTCAAATGGGCAAATGCTTAAAAAGTGCTTTCATACACTATTGTTGGAAGTGTAAACTGATGCAACTTTTTTAGAGGACAATTTGGCAACGTGTAGCAAGATTCTTGAATTTTTCTAAGCTTCTAACCCAGTGCTTCCACTTCTTATAGCTTATATTAGGGAAATAATCAAAGATTTTCAATAACAACAAAAAAAATTGTCATGTAGCTGGATCCTCATCATGGTATCATGTGTAAAACTGACAGTAGAAGTCAAGTCTGCTTTATAGGGTAGCAATGAAGGAATATTATTAGTGATTGCATTATGTTTTCAATAAATTATGAATGTCATAGGAAAATTTTTATAATACAACTTAACTGAAAAATTCTTGTAATAGTACTATATACATAATTAGCTAAGTAGCTATCTATTCAAAAACATTAACAGCAATTATGTCTTAGTGAAACTGTTTGGTAGTTTTAAACATTTTAAACATTTTCTCAATAATTAGAATAATGTGATTTACCAATTAAGAAACTATGTAAATGAGGGATATAGAATTTTCATTACAATTTTCTTTTTTTCAATTACAAAACATGACATATTTATTGGTATTTATCATACACTGTGCTAGGAAATCTTTTTTAGATATCTACTCATTTATTTAAAGATTATTAGAGTAATGTTCAATGATAAAACTTCAGTGATTATTATTCTTATCTTGTGGTGGTGTGTATGGGTAGGAAGAGGGGAGAATCGAGCTGCATTGATCTTGAAAAGAAGCTTTCCACTTAGACAATCTAAATCATACCAGTCAGCCCCTCCTCCAGCTTCACAATCACCTATCATACCCCAGCTCCCCAGGAACCAGCAACCTCAGGAGGTACAAGTTTCCAAGCAGAGGCTTCATTCTTCTGCAAAGAGAGCTAGAAAATCCTGTGCTTCTCCTGCAGGTCATGTGTCTCTGAGAATGTATAAGGGCATAGGTTTCCACAATCAAGATAAGATAAATCAGTTAGTGGATGTCTCAGCAGAAATAATATGTGAGCAGTTGCTTCATTAACTCCATGATGTCTTCAAACAATTTTTTTTAATAGTGGAAAACTATTTGATTTTTTTTTCTCTTCTAAAACCAAATTAACTGAAGCTCTTGGCTCCCCCAAATCCAGAAAAAAGTTTCTTCCCTGTGTAAAATCTTCAGTTCTAGGAATCCCCATCACCTATATTCAAGAGCAGACCACTCCTGCTCTTTCCTCCACACAGGTTGCTGGGTATAATAGGGGGTGTGTGTCTTCTGCTCTGGTCATGGTGGGCATGGTTATTACTCAGGATCTTTACTCCCCTCTTCAATCTAAGGCTTTATTTAGGGTCAAATGTCTTCTCTTGTTCTGATGGACCACATCACCAGATTCTTAAACAAACCCAGGTCTCTCCATATCTGAGCAGTGAAAATATTTTAAATACTTTCCCAAGTGGATTTCCCCACACATTCTTCTCACATAAAGGACTCTGTCAGACACTGCTCCACAACCCCCTGTTTTTTAGACAAACCCAGGATATGCCTTGAATCTCAAACAGTGACCAGTAAAATAAAGGCTCAAGTTAAGATCACTGTTAAAAGTCTAATTGAACAAGGCAAACTTTAGTGCAGAGAAGTAAATGATTTAAACAAAGTTCGTAGCATTTGGGGATCTATCTAAATCCTTTGCCCTGTATGATCTTTCATCTATTCATTCATTCTACAAAAATGTAATGAGTACTCACTATATACCAGGCAGGCACTATGACAAAAGATCAATACAAGAGGAATGAGCTCCTTTATGGAATTCACAGGAGAGTTGAGAGAAGAATAAACAAGTTCACAAACAAATAATACAATTTCAAGTAAAGGGAATCAAATTAAGGAGAGATATGGGCCAAGAATATACTGAGATAGAGAGACCATTCCTGACTGATGTAAGAAAATTTTTTTTTCCATAAATTTATTAATTTATTTATTTTGGCTGCATTGGGTTTTCATTGCTGGGCGTGGGCTTTCTCTAGTTGTGGCTAGTGGGGATTACTCTTTGTTGCGGTGCGCAGGCTTCTCATTGCGGTGGCTTCTCTTTGTTGAGGAGCACGGGGGCTCTAGGCATGCCAGCTTCAGTAGTGGTGGTGCACGGGCTCAGTAGTTGTGGCTCGCAGGCTCTAGAACACAGGCTCAGTAGTTGTGGTGCATGGGCTTAGTTGCTCCACGGCATGTGGGATCTTCCCGGACCAGGGCTTGAACCCATGTCCCCTGCGATGGCAGGCGGATTCTTAACCACTGCACCACCAGGGAAGTCCCAACATAAGACAGTTTTTGAGTTAAGTTCTAAATGATGTGGTTCATGCAAAGGTCTGTAGAAAAAGTGTTTTAGGTAAAGAGGGCCACGTGTGTAGAGAAGAAATGAGCTTGGTGTGACTGAGGAACTGGAAGAAAACCAGTGTTTAAGTGAAGTGGGAGCAAGGGAGAGTGATGGAAGATGAGGTCAGAGAGATAGGCAAGGGCCAGATCTTGTAGAAACCATGGGCCAGAATATGGCCTTTGCATTTTATTCTAAGAAATCATTGAACAGGTTTTGTTTTGATATTTTAAAAGATTCCTCTGACTGCTGCTTAGGGTGTAGGCAAGAGAGGGACAAAAATGAAGACAGAAAGACCAACAGGGAGGGTACCACAGCATTCCAGGGGAGAGATGATGGGACCTCGGGCTAGATGTCATGGGCTACATGGAAAGCCATGGTCACACTGGGAATTTATTTTAGAAGCAGACCTGACAAATATGCTTATGGAATGAATATGAAATGTGAGGGATTTAGGGAACTCAAGAACAACTCCTAGATTGGGGAGCCAAGAAATGGACTGAGTAGTGATGACTTTTTATGAGACGGGGGAAATTGAAGGAGGAGTGGTGGAAGGAGGAGGGGATGGAAAGTCAAGACTTCGATTCAGAGCTGATATTTTTGAGATGCTTCTTAGACATCCAAGGGATTGATAAGTAGGCAGCAGCTACTGCAGGCTGGACTTCAAAGGGAAGATGGAGCGAAGTGCATACATTTGTGACTCTTCGGGTTGTAAGAGGTGGTGTTTGAAGCCACATGGAGGAGCCCTTCTATGGTCCAAGTATAGACTGAGAAGAGAAGAACAAAGACTGAGGCATCAGTCAGTCTAACATTTAGAGATCTTGGTAGAAGAGAAGAATCCAGCAACGGAAGTTAAGAAAGAACAGCCAGTGAGGTAGGTAGAAAACTGAGAGACTGTTGTGTCCCAGAAGTCAAGTGAGAAAAGCATATTAAGAAAATGAGAGTTACCCACTGGGCCAAATGCTGCTAAGGGGTCAAGTCAGATGAGGACCGAGAACTAGCCATCTTATCCAGCAGGATAGAGGCTCACGGAGACCTTCAAAAGAGCAATTTCAGTCAGCACGTGGCATGTGATAGGGACAAAAGTCAACTGGAGTTGGTTAAAGAAGGAAAGGGAAGAGAGTGAAGGCAGGGAGTATAGAAAATTCCAACAGCATGACTCCATTGCCTAATGGAAACTTCATTGTTAATGATCTTCCTTCATCCCCTGGGGATATCATCAATTTGGAGATCTTGAATACATTTGATGGTGTTGAGAATGAGGGGTAAAATGCAACACCCATGATATTTTATCCCTCACCCAAATGCAGGGACAGGGCAGCCACCTGGGTAGTCCTAACTCTGAAGCAAGGGTTTTCATGGAGCTGTGAGTTCCACAGAGGGAGAGAGAAATATAGTAGATAAGAGTGTTTTCTTTCCATGCTTCTGCTAATTAGAATGGGACCCTGATGGACTCAGGGATGCATGGGTAGTTTAAATAAAAAGCAAGATTAAATAGGCTTTTCTCCTCAACAGATATGTAATCCCATGCAGTTATTCTGAAGAAAAAATAAATAAATAAAAATAAGAAGTGCATGAAATGCACAGTCAAACAATACATGCAAATTGTTAGTGGAAACCTGCAAATAATTTTTAAGAATATGTTGTGAGGACATTTGGCTGTACTACACAGGATTTTCCTAACAGTTACTGATAATTGGATTTTCCTCAATTCTCCACGTCCAGTTTCACTGTAATATGTGGTCTCCTGCCAAAGATTATCTTTCTGCAACCTTATGGAATGCAGGCAGTAACCTAGAGTACTCAGGGCCAATGAACTGGAGCCATGATCTCCTCACAAGGGTGAATTATTATCACATCTTTTCTGGTGATTAGATTATCTCTTATCGTTGTGTTTTATAGCTTTCTAGCTAGTCATCTCAACACAATTTATTCACAATAATAGTGGTTTTTATTATTGCTGTTTTATAGTTCTTATAGCAGTAAAATTTATTCTCAACTCTATTATTATAATATTCAACTACTAATGGAATTCTAGTTTTTATTTGATTGTGTTTTAAAGCCATAACAATAAAAATAAAACTGTAAGTTTTATGTTCTCTAAACTACTTGATAGAAAGCCTGCAAACACATGTGGTTCTTTAAACCACGTGAGAGAAGGCCTGCCAAAATGTAAACATTGTTCTAGGAAGAAAAAGGGGCGAATTGGTTCCTATTATCGTGAGATCCATGTTCTTTGATAGAATAAGTAATAGAGTGAAAGAAATGGAAAGGACCTTAGAGACTGTTGATTTAGAGGAAGATTAAATTCTAACTGGCAGGAACATTTGTTTAAAAAATCAACCTGTTTTTATTACTGGCCAAGCCCTAGACAATCCTACCATCTTTATCCTCCAAAATAATGTGCTCTCAAAATGATGCCCATGGGGCTTCCCTGGTGGCGCAGTGGTTGAGAGTCCGCCTGTCGATGCAGGGGATGCAGGTTCGTGCCCTGGTCCGGGAAGATCCCACATGCCGCGGAGCGGCTGGGCCCGTGAGCCATGGCTGCTGAGCCTACGCGTTCGGAGC
Source organism: Mesoplodon densirostris (assembly GCF_025265405.1). NCBI lineage: Eukaryota > Metazoa > Chordata > Mammalia > Artiodactyla > Ziphiidae > Mesoplodon > Mesoplodon densirostris. The sequence continues at coordinate 30,142,635 of NC_082668.1, forward strand.
CTGTGCTCTGCAACGGGAGAGGCCACAACAGTGAAAGGCCCGCGTACCGCAAAAAAAAAAAAAAAAAAAAAAAAAAAAAAAAAAGATGCCCATGATTTCTCATGGCTGGTTGCCATATTAGTCGGAGAGAGGCTGCTATGAAATATTATAACCAAAGGCCAGGGTCATTTTGAAGGTAAACAGCTTCAGGGACTTGAGAACTGGAAGGCATACAGCCAAGCCATCTTACCACCTCTGCTGCTCTTTAGTTATTCTCGTTGACCCTGAACCCAAAGACATGGCAGTGAACTTCATCACTTGCCATGCACCTTTTATGCCTGGAACACTGAGTCAAAGGGCTGTAACTTAAATTATAGTCTATACAGTGGAGCAAAGTACCATTAGGACTCAAGCAAGGGGTGTGTCAGACTGGCAGAAATTAGGGTTTAGTAAAGGACTTGGTCTCAGATGTATGGTAAGTTAACTTACGGTGAAAAGCAGGATGGAAGCAGACTGGGTGGAGATACAGGCTAGTTGTCACTCAGAGGTCATGGCTGTGGCAGCAGAAGTGGCAAACTCTAGATTTGGTTTCTGAAGCAGCACCAAGTATAGGTTCTTGTTCGGACAGAAGCTTCAGAGATTGCTGCTGCCATCTAAGGCAATAGGTGGGTGGATGGGTGGATGGGTGGATGGATGGGTGGGTCTATGGATGCATGAATCTGTATCCACATCCTTGTCGGATGGCATAACTCCATTGGCTAGATCTACCCTCTCATGTCTACTGCTAGGCACTTAGCTTTCTGTGATAAGCTGCTTCCCTTTGCCCAGCTATAGCAGTTGTGCGAGTGCCCACATTGAGATCTACTTTCAAGAAATAAACTGCTGCCAATCTGTGACTGTGGGTGCCTTCAGAATCAGACTGAGTATTCAAGCTAAAACTAAGTGCTACCTGGACATCCTCCAACCAATGACTGAACACAGGAGTGGCACAAGAGCTTCCCCTTGTACCTACGCAGGATTCTTCTGTGAGCACTCTTCTTGGAGCTGCACCACAGTCTGAAGCTCATTGTATCCAATTCTCCTTTCTTCCCCTTCTCTTTAACAGGTGTCTGACCTGCACTGAGGTCTGAAGGTTCTTCTTGCCTTCTCCTGCTTCCTCTGCCTTTTATCTTTCACAAGGACTACTTCCTATAAATCTTTTCCAATTCCAACTCGATCTTGGCATCTGCTTCTCAGATGATCCAGGCAACACACAAAATGGACTCCAGGACAAATGAAAGTAAGTAAATACAATTGGCCTTGGGTCATTAGGCTCTTTCTGGACTTTGTGAGTAATTAGATGCAGAAACAAAACTGAGGTTTGGAAGAACAGGAGCAATCCTACATGGCCAGGTCTTATCAGGCTTCTAAAACACAGCCAGCAAACTACAGAAAATCATACACTAGCTAAATAGCACACCACACTAGCTGGCTTTAAAAAAAAAAGTGTTTTCTATGTCATTGCTTGCTTGTCCTGTCTACTATGTTCACAGTACTGTATAGTAGGTCCTCAGTCTTTTTGTGGAGATGATAAACTTTGCTCTTTCTTTCTTTTTTGTGCTGAAGTGTCTCCTGTTTAGATCATAGGGGGAAGAAAGAGGAATAGGAAAGAAATACATGCTCTCAAGGTCCAGGAGTGTAGGTGGGAGGATAAGGATACTGAAGAGGAACCAGCGAGGAGCTTGGGTTTCCCCCAGAAGCCCCAACAACCTGCCTGGGGGTGGGATGGGCATAGAACCAAGGTGTGCTAAGGGCAATTAGCTTAGGAATTAGCCCTCTGGATACTTTTCCATCTCTTTCACAGTTCGATAATATCTCATTCTGCATCAGCCACCAAATGGTTTTCAAAAACTGTTTTTGCCTTTTTTTTTTTGAGTTTAACCAAATTGACTTAAAAAGAAAAAAGAACACTTCTGATTTATCACCATTGGGGCTTTGCTTCCACCCATCTCTCAGGTATTTAAAGAGAAGCAAAAAGATATGGAAACAACCTAAGTGTCAACAGATGAATCGATAAAGAAGATTTTATATATATATATAAACAAGTGTATATGTATATAAACATATAATGGAATATTATTCAGCCATGAAAAAGAAAGAAATCCTGCCACTGACTACAACATGGATAGAACTTGAGGGCACTAGACTAAGGGAAATAAGTCAGAGAGAGAATGACAAATAATGTATGATCTCATTTATAGGTGGAATCTAAAAAAGCCAAACTCATAGAAACAGAGAGTAGAATGGTGGTCACCAGGGGATGGGGATTGGGGAAAATGGGGAGATTTTGGTCCAAGGGTACAAAATTTCAGTTAAAAGATGAATAATTTCTGGGGATCTATGTGCAGCATGGTGATTATAGCTAATAATACTGTGTTATATACTTGAAAGTTGCCAAGATAGTAGATCTTAAATGCTCTCACCACACAAAACAAACGGTAAATATGTGACAGGATGGAAGTGGTATCTAATGTTGTTTGCGTTAAACTTACACAATCTTATATGTCAACTATATCTCAATAAAGCTGGAAACAATTGTGTGTGTGTGTATATATATATATATATATATATATATATATATATATATATATATATATATATATATATATATATATATATATATATAAAGGGAAGCAGCCCAATTAGAACAGTCTTCCTCCGCTTCTCTGGATTTTGCCTCAGGGTTATTGCCCTACATCTTTTCGTTTCTGATTACTATATTTAGCAAGACCATTACAGATTATTATGTTCATTGTCAGAATCTTGGTGCAATATTAAGTGGGCCAAATGCACAGCACTGGGTTAGAAATCAGAAGCCTTGGATTCTAATTTTGATTCCAGTATTTATCAGCCGTGTGATTTGGGGCAAACCTCACCTGTTTTCTTTCATAAACAATTATACCCATCTGTCCTCTCACTCAGAGTTGTGGAATATATTAAATGAAATAATGTATGTGAAAGCTTTCTGAAGATTGTAAAAACCATCAAAAATGTATGGTGTAATTATTACTGATGCTAATGACAAGGATCTGTAACTAGATTATAGTTCTACACACAGGATTATTCCAATATGATAACCACACTATATAGAAGAGAAAAACCAAATTCCTCCAAAAGAAAAATGTGGAACTATTTTATCTTTACCATGAAATTTCTAAAGGTAAAGTTCACTAGAGGATTTTCATGGGATGGGGGATAGAGGGGCTTCTCAGCTTTATATATATTAGAAGAACAGATTTTTGAAATGGATTTCTGAAGTGCAGTGTCTTCTGAAAATGAACTATATCTTAGCTGCTAAAATCAACTCTATATAATCGAAATAATCCTAGCTTTCTGTTTATAAAATAAGAAACTATTTTCAGCATAATTAACTTCTTATATAAAAATATCTGTAATGTCATTCCTATGTTCCTATTCCTGTGAATTTCTCTATTTCTCTAAAATAATTTCTATAAAAAGATAGAAATGAGACATACTTTACTTTGTAAATTGTGGTTAACTTTATACACAGAAAAAGAGCTGTTAGTAAAATTCTGATGAGGTTTAATAAACTCAAATACATTCAGAAAGTTCTATTTCACACTTGTACACTAAGACTACCGAATTCCACAAGATTCCTACTAGTTATTTCCATACATGGAGATAATATTATCAGTGAGGGTGGATGTCCCTTATTATAAATTTCCTATGTCCTGCTTTCTTCTATTAGCATTTCCTTAGCTCCTGAGACAGATGCCATGTTGCTCTGATGAGAAACCTTAAAAATTTTTTTTTATAATTAAGAGAGTTACAAGGAAAGTTTATAGAGTAATTACTAAGTCCTAAGACACTGTGCTTTAATGCACAAACTTTACGTAGTAGGATCAATTATTGACCCCAATTACAGAAAAGGAAACTGAGTCCCAGAGGTCTTCATTGACCATGCTATCTGAAACCTAAAATCAAAAATCTAAATGTGGGCTGAGGACCAACAGCATCAGCACTGTCTGACCCAGGCACCATCAGAAAGGCAGAATCTCAGGCCCCTGCCCCAGACTCTCCATTTTAACAAGACCCCCAGGTGAGTGACATTTTGTTGTCTCTGTATTTGTTTACTGTGGGTCCTATTGGCATCTATGAGCATCTCCTTAATACCCTAGAGGAATGCCATATGCCTCCTGCCCTTGCTGTTCTTGGCCTGGGGCACTCTTCTTTAAGAGAGCCAAGTAGCCAGCTCTCTCTCCTTTCATCAGGGACTTTGACCATCACATTAGTTCCCAGTCCCTAAAACAGAGCCGGGCACATAGTAAGTATTTGGTAAATATATGGTGAATGAGTGAATTCTATTTTCATAATTACACAGTTGGGGACTTCCCTGGTGGTGCAGTGGTTAAGAATCTGCCTGCCAATGCAGGGAACACGGGTTCGAGCCCTGGTCCAGGAAGATCCCACATGCCACAGAGCAACTAAGCCCGTGTGCCACAACTTCTGAGCCCACGCGCCTAGAGCCCGTGCTCCGCAACAAGAGAGGATACTGCAATGAGAAGCCTGCGCACCACAGCGAAGAGTAGCCCCCGCTCGCCGCAACTAGAGAAAGCCCGTGCACAGCAACTAAGACCCAAAGCAGCCAAAAATAAATAAATAAAATAAATAAATTTATTAAAAAAAATAAAAGTTATCCACACACCACCCACCCCTAATCAAGTTCTCCCTCATTCTCTTAGCAGCTAGTCTCAAAGCAAATCACTTAGTCTCTCTGGGCCTTTTGTTTCCTCATGTCTAAAACAAGGATGAAAATACCTCGCTTATGGGATCACTCTGAGGGCTATATTAAACCAGAGAGCACAAGTAAATTGAGTAGCACAGGACTTCCCTAACTTGGTTACATTTCAGAATCATCTGGAGAGTTTTTCCTGGCACCTCCCTCTCCAGACTAATTATATTTGAATTTTTGATAATGGGGCCCAGGTATCAGCATTTTTACATGTCCACGGGTGATTCTAAGGGGTGGTCGGGCTTGAGAACCTCTGGCACCCATTACCTTCAATGTTGTGAATGCCAAATAAAATTTATCTTTGGTTATTATTTTTCCAATCCAGACCTTGTCAAAGAGCAAATCTCTCTGAACAGGCCATGCTGATTTCTACCATATATTATCTCAATGTCTTCCCCTCTCAAAGCCGGTTCTATCTCCATCTCCTCTGGGCTTTCTGAGGTCCTAGCTCAGAAATCATACCTTTTATCTGAAACTTTTTTGGTTACTCCAACCCTGATCTCTTTTTTTCTCTCAAACCCAATGGCAATCTGAAATCCCTATTATAAAATCTACCTACTTGCCCCATTTTTCATGTGTAGTTTGCAACTGTCATATGTATATCCAGTTGGCATATCTCCCATGCCTCCAGCCCAGTGCTGGGGACACCCTAAACTAGACACTGAAAAAGGAAAAAATTTTTTTTCAAATGTAAAAATCAAGACTTTAATATACAGTGAACATGGGTCAAAGATTTTACTTAATAAAATTTATTTTATTTATGAGGGACCCAATAAGATGTTACAACCAGTCTAAAGAAGAATTTAAAGAACCACAGATACGTGGGCAATAAGGAATGTTGAAATGAAGTTACAGATAGATGCAAAATTAGTCACTTGCTTTCCACCAAATGCTGTTCATTTCTTTTTGATGGACAAGAATCATTTGGATTATTATTCATTTTCTACAACATAGAGAGTTATAAAGCAGAACAATGACAGTGAAAGCCAGAGACAACAACAACAGTGCTCTAGACAGTGTCTCATTTTTCCACTGCAGATGTCTCATAACTTTTGTGGTTCATTTCATAGCTTTTCACAATTTTTCCTGATAGCACTCAGTGTTTTTACGGTCTGCTGAATGTTGGGACAGATACAAGGCTTAGATGAAAACCAACGAAAAAGCCTCACTTCGTTAGGAAGTTGAGTGAGATTAATTTAGCTAATGGTATCTTCAAGTAAGCATGTCCAAGGTGAAGCCCAAATCCAAGCTTTAACTGGAGTAGCCCAGACTTTTGCGATGTCTGTTCAAATTTTACTGGTAAGAGATGAAACTTCCGATGTTGCTTGGAAAGGAGTTATCATCAAGATGGCCATCCTGGGAAAGAAGGAATAGGCACTAAGAAGCTCATTCAAGTCTGTGAAAGAGAAGAAGAATCATTAGGGAAGGAACTGTAATGTCCTAATAGACTGTTCTTTAGGTACTTGCTTATATAATACCTCATTTCAATTTCCCACCAACCCTAAAAGGTAATTACTTTTATCCCTGTTTTCCCATGACGAAATTGAAGGTCAGAAGAGCAATGGGATTTGCCCACCTAAGGGCAGGGATTTGAACCAAACCCATCTTTGCCAAGATCCACACTCTTTCCCATAGTTTAAGGTTTCAGATTAGCTTAATTCTTTCATCGTCACTTCCAGGAACCTCCAAAACTTTCTTTCTTCTGAAGCTGTAGTTTTACCCTGAAAGGGAAAAACTGATTATTACTCAGTGTGTTCTAGATTTATTCTAGGAGATTCAGCAGCAACTTGAAATTTCATTTTCGGTCACCAAATTTCACTAATATTTTACAAATTGCTTTCCAAGTATCTGAATGTTTCCCAGATCTACCTCTGACTTCTTCCATTTCTTTTTAAGCTGATATATTTGAAGTACAATCACTTTCCACAGGCATTTTGCAATTGTAGGAAAAAGGTACTATCAAGTACCAAAAACTTGGAACATGCAGTTATTACCATGATGATGCTAAAGTTGGGCATTTGGATTGAAGATTTATGTATTATAGCCTTATTTCTGAGAATCTGTGACTAGCAGATCAAGTACAATGATATGGTACAGGAGTATAGTCTCTCAGTCTACTTTGGAGAGCATATGTGATTGAACCCCTTCCCTGATGAATAAGTAGACTCCATTCCCAACACTACTGTTAAACTCAGGTGTTACTCTCAAATCTTTCAAGCCAAGTACCCAGGCCAGAAAAACAATTTCAATTTCTCTTCTGAACTTTGTTCATGAGTTTTCTGTAGCAATAAGTGTGCTGTCAATAATTTGGATTCAAGTTGTCTTATACTTTACATCTTCACATCACCCACACTTTCTTTCTGTACCTAGTATCTGTGCAGGGTCTCTTCATGTTGAAATGACACAGCCCAATTAGTCAGTCTCCCTACAATGTAACATCAGGTCAGGGGCAACCTGGCTGTGGTACATGGAGTATTTGTGGGTTGGACCTAGAGATTACCATACTAAACTGTCAGTCAGAAAGAGAAAGACAAATACCACGTGATATCACTTATATGTAGAATCTAAAATATGACACAAATGAACATATCTATGAAATAAAAACAGACTTACAGACAGACATAGAGAACAGACTTGTGGTTGCCAAGGGGGAAGTAGGGTGGGGGAGGGAAGGACTGGGAGTTTGGGATTCGCAGATGCAGATTATCAATATTAAATACAGGATGGATAAACAACAAGGTCCTACTGCAGGGCACAGGAACTATATTCAATATGCTGTGATAAACCATAATGGAAAAGAATATGAAAAGAATATATATATGTATAACTGAGTCACTTTGCTGTACAGCAGAAATTAAATACAACATGGTAAATCAACTACACTTCAATAAAATTTTTAAAAAGAAAATATATGTAGATTTTAACACTGACTCAGCTATCTAAAACCCATTTAGTCAACTTTATTCATTCTAAAATGTTATCAGTCTAATGTTAGTCACTGATCATTTTTGATCAATGTACTCGCATTTGGGGTGTATTTCCTTAGGGCTCCCAGGGCCTACAAAGATGACGGGTATGGCCTCTGCTTTTGAAACCAGAATAGAGACCAAAAGCTGTGACAGTTCCAACCACATGATTGTGCAAATCTCATTTTAACTGCTTTAAAGAAAAAAAGTATCTGTAAGAACTTAGTGTCAATATTGTCATTTAAAAACCAAGTTCTAATGTCTGTTCTCTTCTCCCACTCACAAATCTATTTTCCAAGTAGAATTTATTTGTTATTTAAGCTTTTCTCCCCTCCTTATCCTTGGTGATGGGAGGTCCCCACTGGATTGTGAGGAATGCTCTGAGAAGTAGAACTTAAAGGCCAGGAGCACTTTGGGGCCGGCCAAGGTCACATCCCAGCCCTGCCTCAACCCTAATGCTTCCCATAAACCCTCCACTCCCATGGCCTCACCCTAGACCTTTCCTGTCTTGACATGTACCACTTCTCAAATCCTATCTAACCCAGCCCTCATGGAGTATTGTGTCAACAAGGCTCTTGTCAGCACCCTTAACATCTTTACCCCAGGCTACACCCACCCTGCAAACCTCTTAATCACTCTGGATCATTTATTTCATCTACCTCCTTCGCTTCTCTACCTTGGTTTCTGAGAGCTATAGGAAAAATCTCACAACTGCCATCTTGCTGATGCCTATTCAGCCAGTATTTATTGAGCACCCACTATACACTAAAAACAGTAGAAGAATCTATACTAGACTCAGAAGAATACAACAGTAAATGAAGGCAGGTCTACTCCTTCTCAGAGCATAATGGCTGATGGGGTGGGGAAGCTCAACAATCACACCATCACGTGATAAGCATTATCAGGATGGAAGTACAGTGTGCCATGGAGCCTACAGGAGGGTACATAATGCAGGGACAGAGGGGGTCAGGGAAAGTTATGCCACTTCAAATTCATGGTCTTCAACTCCGGTGGGGCCCCCGGCACGACTCAACAATTTATAGTTGTCTTGTCAAGCACTGTTCCCCTAAATGAATGGTGAAGCCTTCATGGCTCTCCTCAAGAAGCCCAGTCCACTCTTGCCCTTCTCATCTCTCAGCAGATGAGACAGCCTCTGACTGCACAGAAGTCCAGTCCACACGGACAAATCCATTTCCATCTCAAAGCCTCCCCTCCTGACTCAGGAGGAACAGAAACAGTGCCCTTCTCATATCCTATTTCTCCACCATTAACCGCCAGTCTATTGGGGACCAAAACCTGAACAAACTGGTTTATTTCCTCCCCACTTATATCTTCGTATGTTCAATCTCTTCCTCTTAGTTACTCAATAATAAACATATACATCTCTCTTACACACACACACACAAATTATAAATACACTTTAAAATAAAGCAACCTAAATACGCTTAGGCTTCATCAGAGTCCAGAATAAATCTAAATTGTACCAGGTAAAAAACCCACTAGTTACAAATGTTTACCTGCACCTTAACGAGTATCCTACCCCAGCCTCCACCCACCCCTGCCTCTAGGTATATCAGATTCCCAAAGGGGAGGGAGAGGGTCTTACACGTGTTCATGAAAAAAGTTGTGTTTGTTCCTTGCTGCCACTTTGCTAGAGACCTGCTTCTCTCAAACCACCACCAGCCGCTATGTTGAGGTTCTATCAGCCACCACTGGAGAGCTCTGGGCACGGCTGCCTTGAGCTCAGCAGCCTATGAAGATTCCTGCTGAATCTGCAGTATGCCCAAATGCTGGCCTCCCCTCATCTGAGCTAGGGCTCCTTGTTGGGGTGTTGGGTCCTGCTGAGGGCTCTGCCCACCAAGGTTCTCAATATGGATGCTAGCCCCATCACATTTCATGGTGCCTGGACAACTACAGTGTACAGAGGGGAAGGTAATGGCTCCCACCCCTCTGCCCTAATTCCTGTTAAGAAGCCCCGAAACAAGCATGCCCTCAACACACCTGATGTCTTGTACAACTCCAGGGGACTCCATGCACATTATTTCCTATGTGAAGAACATACTCAGAGCAAAGCTCCTTAGAGTTCTCCCTCAGGGCAGTGCTGTCTAATATTCCAGGCTCTGCTTGCCCACCTCCAATCAAAGCCCATTTGGTAGGTATGTCTATATATGTCTGAATCCCCATTGTGGTTACAACTCAGTTTCCCAGGAGGATCCTCAGCCTCCTGTAAGTCAGTGGATGTCAACAGATGCCTGGATGGGAGAAGAATGTCACAACTCAATATGATAGCTGTAGGGGAGGAAAAGTTTCCCTCCACCCTCTTAGGGTCCTTGGCTGGGTCTGAAAATATACCAGCAAAGACAGATTAACAGGAGAAAAGTAAACACACTTATTTAATGTAAGTTTTTGGTGACACTTGAACCTTCATAAAGAAATGAAGACCTGAAGAAATAGTTAGATCTGAGTATTTTTATGCTAGGTTTGATGAAGTGTAGACAGTCATGTAGAAAGGTGATAGGTCAGAGAGTATGATAGGTACGTGGGTAATAAACTGGGGGAAACGTAGCAAACCCTGTTTGTTAGGATTCTTCTCAGCACCCATTTGTCTTCACAGATAAAGATGCTCCTTTCCTCTGGTCTAGAGAGGGTACCTCTCTAGGGGTGCATGAGGGTTTTATGACCTGTTTAGGGGAGAAGGTCAAACAGCTTCTGCTATTTTCTCAAACTCCTTTAGCTTAAAATATTGAATATGCCAAGGTGTCATATTTTGAAGTAGCATGTCCTGATCCCCACCATAGTCTTAGACAAATCATGGACTAGTCATGACTCTGCTACAGAAAACTAAAACATCACTCCTCAGTCTTGCATCCAGTTCTAGCTCCTGCCTTTTTCTCTTCTTCCCTTCACAGCCAAGCTCTCTGAAAGAATCAGCTATAATTTTTACTTCCTTGTTGCACAAGCATTTTGTTTTTCAATTTAATAGTGTCTTCTTTTTAAATACAGTTATATATTCACTTGGTTTAAAATTCAAAAAGTATGAAAATCTATCCCTGGCTCCCAAATATCCTTCTTTAGAAGCAATCAGTTTCCTAGGTACCCTATTAAAGATTCTTTATTAAACACAAGCAAAAACATATCTATTTCCATCTTTTTAAAAATGGTAATTGTTGGGGGAGACCTTCAAGATGGTGGAGGAATAAGACGTGGAGATCATCTTCCTCCCAACAAATACATGAGAAATACATCTACATGTGAAACAACTCCTATGAACACCTACTGAATGCTGGCAGAAGACAGACTTCCCAAAAGGCAAGAAACTCCCCACGTACCTGGGTAGGGCAAAAGAAAAAAGAAAAAACAGAGACAAAAGAATAGTGATGGGACCTGCACCTCGGGGAGGAAGCTGTGAAGGAGGGAAAGTTTCCACACACTAGGAAGGCCCTTCACTGGTGGAGACGGCAGGGGGTGGTGGGGGGAGGCTTTCGGAGCTGCAGAGGAGAGCGCAGCAACAGGGGTGCGGAGGGCAAAGCAGAGAGATTCCCACACAGAGGATTGGTGCCGACCAGCACTCACCAGCCTGAGAGGCTTGTCTGCTCACCCGCTGGGGCGGGCGGGTACTGGGAGCTGAGGCTCAGGCTTCGGAGGTCAGACCCCAGGGAGAGGACTGGGGTTGGAGGCGTGAACACAGCCTGAAGGGGGCTAGTGCACCACAGCTAGCTGGGAGGGAGTCTGGGAAAAAGTCTGGAACTGCCTAAGAGGCAAGAGACAATCGTTTCGGGGTGCGCGAGGAGAGGGGATTCAGAGAGCTGCCTAAACGAGCTCCAGAAACGGGCGCGAGCCGCGGCTATCAGCATGGACCTCAGAGACGGGCGTGAAACACTAACCCTGCTGCTGCAGAAACCAAGAATCCTGTGTGCAAGCACAGGTAACTATCCACACCTCCCCTCCCGGGAGCCTGTGCAACCCTCCACTGCCAGGGTCCCGTGATCCAGGGACAACTTCCCCGGGAGAACGCACTGCATGCCTCAGGCTGGTTCAATGTCATGCCGGCCTCTGCAACCGCAGGCTCGCCCTGCATCCATACCCCTCCCTCCCCCTGGCCTGAGTGAGCCAGAGAACCCGAATCAGCTGCTCCTTTAACCCCATCCTGGCTGAGTGAAGAACAGATGGCATCAGGCAACCTACACGTAGAGGCAGGGCCAAATCCAAAGCTGAACCCCAGGAGCTGTGCAAACAAAGAAGAGAAAGGGAAATCTCTCCCAGCAGCCTCAGGAGCAGTGGATTAAATCTCCACAATCATCTTGATGTACCCTGCATCTGTGGAACACCTGAATAGATGACAAATCATCCCAAGTTGAGGGGGTGGACTTTGGGAGCAACTGTACACATGGGGTTTGCTTTCTGCAAATAATTTGTTTCTGCTTTTAGGTTTATCTTAGTTTACTATTTAGAGTTTATTATCATTGGTAGATTTGTTTATTTATTTGGTTGCTCTCTTCCTTTTTTTATATATATATTTTTTCTTTTTGTGAGTGTGTATGTGTATGCTTCTTTGTGTGACTATGTATAGTTTTTTTTGTTTTTTTTGTTTTTTTTTTTTGGGGTATGGTTTTTAGTGCTTGTTATGATTGGTGGATTTGTTTTCTGGTTTTGTTGTTCTCCTCTTTTTGCTTTCTTTTTTTAAAATTACTTTTTAATTTTTTAATTTTTTTTTTTTTTTTTTTTTTTTGCTGTACGCAGGCCTCTCACTGTCGCGGCCTCTCCCGTGTGGAAACAGGCTCCAGACGCTCAGGCTCAGCGGCCATGGCTAACAGGCCCAGCCACTCTGTGGCATGTGGGATCTCCCGGACCGGGGCACGAACCCATGTCCCCAGCACCAGCAGATGGACTCTCAACCACTGTGCCACCAGGGAAGCCCACTTTTTAATTTTTAATAATTTTTTTATTTTTTATTTTAATACCGTTTTATTTGCTTTTTTCTTTCTTTCTTTTTTTCTCCCTTCTGAGCCATGTGCCTGACAGGGTCTTGGTGCTCTGACCAGGTGTCAGGCCTGTGCCTCTGAGGTGGGAGAGACAAGTTCAGGACATTAGTTCACTAGAGACCTCCCAACTCCACATAATATCAAACAGCGAAAGCTCTCCCAGAGACGTCCATCTCAATGCTAAGACCCAGCTCCACTCAATGAACAGCAAGCTACAGTGCTACACACCTATGGCAAACAACTAGCAAGACAGGAACACAGACCCACCCATCAGCAGAGAGGCTGCTTAAAATCATAATAAGGTCACAGACACCCCAAAACACACCACTGGACGCGGTCCTGCCCACCAGAAAGACAAGAGCCAGATTCATCCACCAGAACACAGGCACCAGTCCCCTCCACCAGGAAGCCTACACAACCACTGAACCAATCTTAGCCACCAGGGGCAGATATCAGAAGCAACGGGAACGATGAACCTGCAACCTGTGAAAAGGAGACCCCTAACACAGTAAGTTAAGCAAAATAAGAAGACAGAGAAACACACAGCAGATGAAGGAGCAAGGCAAAAACCCACCAGACCAAACAAATGAAGAGGAAATAGGCAGTCTACTTGAAAAAGAATTCAGAGTAATTATAGTAAAGATGATCCAAAATCTTGGAAATAGAATGGAGAAAGTACAAGAAACGTTTAAGAAGGACCTAGAAGAACTAAAGAGCAAACAAACAATGATGAACAACATAATAAATGAAATTAAAACTTCTCTAGAAGGAATCAGTAGCAGAATAACTGAGGCAGAAGAACGGATAAGTGACCTGGAAGATAAAATAGTGGAAATAACTACCAAAGAGAAGAATAAAGAAAAAAGAATGAAAAGAATTGAGGACAGTCTCAGAGACCTCTGGGACAACATTCGATGCACCAGCATTCGAAGTATAGGGGTCTCAGAAGAAGAAGAGAAAAAGAAAGGGATGAGAAAATATTTGAAGAGATTATAGTTGAAAACTTCCCTACTATGGGAAAGGAAATAGTAAGTCAGGTCCAGGAAGTGCAGAGAGTCCCATACAGGATAAATCCAAGGAGAAACATGCCAAGACACATATTAATCAAACTATCAAAAATTAAACACAAAGAAAAAATATTAAAAGCAGCAAGGGAAAAGCAACAATTAACATACAAGGGAACCCCCATATGGTTAACAGCTGATCTTTCTGCAGAAACTCTGCAAGCCAGAGGGAGTGGCAGGACATATTTAGAGTGATGAAAGGGAAACACCTACAACCAAGATTACTCTACCCAGCAAAGATCTCATTCAGATTCAATGGAGAAATTAAAACCTTTACAGATAAGCAAATATTAAGAGAATTCAGCACCACCAAACCAGCTTTACAACAAATGCTAAAGGAACCTCTCTAGGCAGGAAACACAAGAGAAGTAAAAGACCTACAATAACAAAACCAAAACAATTAAGAGAATGGTAATAGGAACATACGTATCAATAACTACCTTAAATGTAAATGGGTTAAATGCTCCAACCAAAAACGCAGACTGGCTGAATAGATACAAATCAAGACCCATATATATGCTGTCTACAAGAGACCCACTTCAGACCTAGGGACACATACAGACTGAAAGTGAGGGGATGGAAAATGATATTCCATGTAAATGGAAATCAAAAGAAAGCTGGAGTAGCAATTTTCATATCACACAAAATACTCTTTAAAACTATTACAAGAGAATAAGAAGGACACTACATAATGATCAAGGGATAGATCCAAGAAGAAGATATAACAACTGTAAATATTTATGCACCCAATGTAGGAGCACAATATATAAGGCAAACGCTAACAGCCATAAAAGGGGAAATCGACAGTAACACAATCAGAGTAGGGATTTTAACACCCCACTTTCACCAATGGACAGATCATCCAAAATGAAAATAAATAAGGAAAAACAAGCTTTAAATGATACGTTAAACAAGATGGACTTAACTGATATTTATAGGACATTCTATCCAAAAACAACAGAATACACTTTCTTCTTAAGTGCTCATGGAACATTCTCCAGGATCGATCATATCTTGGGTCACAAATCAAGCGTTGGTAAATTTAAGAAAATTGCAATCGTATCAAGCATCTTTTTCCAACTACAATGCTCTAAGACAAGATATCAATTACAGGAAAAAGATCTGTAAAAAATACAAACACATGGAGGCTAAACCATACACTACTAAATAACAAAGAGATCACTGAAGAAATCAAAGGGGAAATCAAAAAATACCTAGAAACAAATGACAATGAAAACACGACGACCCAAAACGTATGGGATGCAGCAAAAGCAGTTCTAAGAGGGAAGTTTATAGCAATACAATCCTACCTCAAGAAACAAGAAACATCTCAAATAAACAACCTAACTTTACACCTAAAGCAATTAGAGAAAGAAGAACAAAAAAACCCCCAAAGTTAGCAGAAGGAAAGAAATCATAAAGATCAGATCAGAAATAAATGAAAAAGAAATGAAGGAAACGATAGCAAAGATCAATAAAACGAAAAGCAGGTTCTTTGAGAAGATAAACAAAATTGATAAACCATTAGCCAGACTCATCAAGAAAAAAAGGGAGAAGACTCATATCAATAGAAATAGAAATGAAAAAGGAGAAGTAATAACTGACGGTGCAGAAATACAAAGGATCATGAGAGATTACTGCAAGCAACTATATGCCAGTAAACTAGACAAGCTGAAAGAAATGGACAAGTTCTTAGAAAAACACAAATTTCCAAGTCTGAACCAGGAAGAAATAGAAAATATAAACAGACCAATTAGAAGCACTGAAATTGAAACTCTGATTAAAAATCTTCCAGCAAACAAAAGCCCAGGACCAGATGGCTTCACAGTCAAATTCTATCAAACATTTAGAGAAGAGTTAACACCTATCTTTGTCAAACTCTTCCAAAATACAGCAGAAGGAGGAACACTCCCAAACGCATTCTATGAAGACACCATCACCCTGATACCAAAACCAGACAAAGATGTAACAAAGAAAGAAAACTACAGGCCAATATGACTGATGAACACAGATGAAAAATCCTCAATCAAATACTAGCAAACAGAATCCAACAGCACGTTAAAAGGATCATACACCATGATCAAGTGGGCTTTATCCCAGGAATGCAAGGATTCTTCAATATACATAAATCAATCAATGTGATAAACCATATTAACAAATTGAAGGAGAAAAACCATATGACCATCTCAACAGATGCAGAAAAAACTTTTGACAAAATTCAACACCCATTTATTATAAAAACTCTCGAGAAAGTAGGCATAGAGGGAACTTTCCTCAACATAATAAAGGCCATATATGACAAACCCAGAGCCAACATCATTCTCAATGGTGAAAAACTGAAAGCATTTCTACTAAGATCAGAAACAAGACAAGGTTGTCCACTCCCACCACTATTCAACATAGATTTGGAAGTTTTAGCCACAGCCATCAAAGAAGAAAAAGAAATAAAAGGAATCCAAATCGGAAAAGAAGAAGTAAAGCTGTCACTATTTGCAGATGACATGATACTATACATAGAGAATCCTAAAGATGTTATCAGAAAACTACTAGAGCTAATCAATAAATTTGGTAAAGTAGCAGGATACAAAGTAAATTCACAGAAATCTCTTGCATTCCCATACACTAATGATGAAAAATCTGAAAGAAAAATTAAGGAAACACTCCCATTTACCACTGCAACAAAAAGAATAAAATAACTAGGAATAAACCTACTTAAGGAGACAAAAGACCTGTATGCAGAAAACTATACCATGTTCTTGGATTGAAAGAATCAACATTGTGAAAATGACTCTACTACCCAAAGCAATCTAAAGATTCAATGCAATCTCTATCAAACTACCACTGGCATTTTTCACAGACCCAGAACAAAAAATTTCACTATTTGTAGGGAACCACAAAAGAGCCCAAATAGCCACATAAATCTTGAGAAAGAAAAATGGAGCTGGAGGAATCAGGCTCCCTGACTTCAGACTATACTTCAAAGCTACAGTAATCAAGACAGTATGGTACTGGCACATAAACAGAAATATAGATCAATGCAACAGGATAGAAAGCCCAGAGATAAACCCACACACATATGGTCAACTTATTTTTGATGAAGGAGGTGAGAATATACAATGGAGAAAAGACAGCCTCTTCAATAAGTGGTGCTGGGTAAACTGGACAGCTACATGTAAAAGAATGAAATTAGAACACTCCCTAACACCATACACAAAGATAAACTCAAAATGGATTAAGGACCTTAATGTAAGGCCAGACACTATAAAACTCTTAGAGGAAAACATAGGCAGAATGCTCTATGACACAAATCACAGCAAGATCCTTTTTGACCCACCTCCTAGAGAAATGGAAATAAAAACAAAAATAAACAAATGAGACCTAATGAAACTTAAAAACTTTTGCACAGCAAGGGAAACCTTAAACAAGATGAAAGACAACCCTCAGAATGGGAGAAAATATTTGCAAACCTAGCAACTGACAAAGGATTAATCTCCAAAATTTACAAGCAGCTCAAGCAGCTCAATATGAACAACAAAAAAAGAATCCAATCCAAGAATGGGCAGAAGACCTAAACAGACATTTCTCCAAAGAAGATATACAGATCACCAACAAACATATGAAAGGATGCTCAACATCACTAACCTTTAGAGAAATGCAAATCAAAACTACAATGAGGCATCACCTCACACCCATCAGAATGGCCATCATCAAAAAATCTACAAACAATAAATGCTTGAGAGGGTGTGGTGAAAAGTGAACCCTCTTGCACTGTTTGTGGGAATGTAAATTGATACAGCCACTGTGGAGAACAGTATGGAGGGTCCTTAAAAAAATAAAAATAGAACTACTCTACGACCCAGCAATCTCACTACTGGGCATATACCCTGCTAAAACCGTAATTCAAAAAGTGTCATGTACCCCAATGTTCATTGCAGCACTATTTACAATAGCCAGGCATGGAAGCAGCCTAAGTGTCCATCAACAGATGAATGGATAAAGAAGATGTGGCACATATATACAATGGAATATTACTCAGCCATAAAAAGCAATGAAATTGAGTTATTTGTAGTGAGGAGGATGGACCTAGTGTCTGTCATACAGAGTGAAGTAATTCTGAAAGAGAAAAATAAACACCGTATGCTAACACATATATATGGAAATAGCAACAACAAAAATAGTTCTAAAGAACCTAGGGGCAGGAGAGGAATAAAGACACAGACGTAGAGAATGGACTTGAGGACACAAGGTGGGGGAAGGGTAAACTGGGAGGAAGTGAGAGAGTGGCATGGACATATATACATTACGAAATATAAAATCAATACCTAGTGGGAAGCAGCCACATAGCACAGGGAGATCAGCTCGGTGCTTTGTGACTACCTAGAGGGATGGGATAGGGAGGGTGGGAGGGAGACGCAAGAGGGAGGAGATATGGGGATATATGTATCCTGATGTATGGCTGATTCACTTTGTTATAAAGCAGAAATTAACACACCATTGTAAGCAATTATACTCCAATAAAGGTGTCAAAAAAATAAAAAGATAATAAATAAATAAAAATAGTAATGGCATCCAGTATCTACACACTGTTGCTTTTTTCCCTTAATACTGTATTTTAGGGATCATTTCAAATCAACAAATAAAGAGCATCCTCATTCTTTTTTTGTGAGGGGGCTGTAGAATATTCCATTGCATCACTGTACCTCAAATTATTTAAATAATCCCACATTGCTGGATATGGGGTAACTTTCAATTTTTTATGATTGTAAGTGGAACCAGATTTTCTTTAATGCAAGTTTCCACTGAGGCATCAAGATGTTACATTCTAAAGTGCATATAACTGAGCATATAATAAAAGAGCATATAATTTCTATAGCAGTTGAAAAGCCAGTTTTGTGACCTTAAGCTTCTCACCAATAGAGAGGCTGTAAAGGGTTTGGGATTTTGAGATTAGGAATCATTTTGGAGACTGTAGTCATGGGTTATGAATCCTATGGGGGTCTCCTGGGAACCCTTACTCTTCATTTCATGTCAAAGGAAGAGACTTCAAGATGATTGTCCAGAGAGTTTCATATGTGGCCATGTAGTCCACCTAGAAAACCTAAAGAATAAGAAATGTGCATCTAGCTGCTTAGACGGTAAACAAAGAGATGGCTGCAGGGGAGCCTGTACTCCTTGAGTTGGGAAAAGGATGTGTGGTTCCTCCAGACTGGATGAGGATCCCAAGCAAGGACAATGTGAAATGTCTTAGGTTTTGCTCAAGAGGAATGCCTGGAAGAAAAAATCCCAGCAGAACTGAAGCCAAAGTTCATAAGGGCTGAGGAGAGCATAAAAAACCAGTTGGAATAGAGATGGATTACCTTCATGGAAGGGTTGGTCAGGTGAGAGATTCCCTGGTCATGAGAGAGATGGACACAGGTCTCCAAGAATCCACAAAAGATATCAGAGAAGAGTGAGTTTAAAAAGTCTACCACAGTCAGAAGTGATATTGGTCCAGTGAGGCATTTCTGCTACCTCGCTCTTCTCTCTCCCCACTCTTCCCACTTTGAAGGGGTCTGAAAGCAGATTAGTAAGAAAGGAGGAAGGTCGGAGAATGCCAAGGATGCCCTTCCGCCCCATCACCCACCTCTCCAGCCTGCAGTGATCCAGACTGAGGAATGGGAGAAACTTAAATGAAATTTTAAGTATTTCTTATTATACTGGAATGAACATTTGAATTGCTCACTATAAGACGTTTTTATTAACCAAAAGTGATCAGAAAAGTCACAGGGCTCATACTAACTTTCATGGAGGGACTGAGTTCCACAAATAAATTTTAAAAGACAGTGGATGACTTCCATTTCTTATAAGAAGTCTGTAAGAAGTCAGGAGGAACTGTTGCTTTCATCCTAGCAACAAGAACACTCCAGAGAAGTTACTAAATCATATTTGTGGGTGTTTTCTTCTTAATGTATCAGAGCTAAGGACACACAGAAATCTAAATGAATTAAGTTCCAGAAAGTGACAGCCCTCCCTAGGAGAAAAGATAGCCATGCCTGTGTTTATCCCTGGCAGAGTGGTGAAAGAGGGAAAATCTGATATAGGCAGGGGTAAGGAAAAACTAGGTAAAATCTAAACAAGCTTTTAATGGCCAAGTGTAGACTGACATATTGGATTTGAAACCCAAGGGTCCCACAGAACAAGTCTGCACTAATTTAGCAACTCTTTCCCTCAGTCCTTCACTAAGTTCCTGGGGTTAATATTCAGAAGGCTGGGAATAGGACAGGAGAATTGAAAGAAATCACCTCTGAGGAACCATAGGGAGGAATGAGGAGCAGCTGAAATGGTAAACATGTTGAGATTGTTCTATCAATTAATATACACACACACACACACACACACACACATATCCATACATTACTAATGACTGTCTAAAGCAAAAATAATAACAATGTATTTTGGGACTTAGAGCATTAGTAAAAGTAAAATTTATAGCCATAAGAACAAAAAGGATTGGTGGGGGGATAAGCTTCTTTATACCATCGTAGGGTTCTTTACCCTGTGTATGATATAATTTAAATATTGTTTGAAGATAACCTATGTTAAGTTAAAGATGCATACTGTAATATCTAGAGCAAACAGTCAAAAAGGCACAGCTAAAAAGTCAATAGAGAGGATAAATTTAAGTAAAAAAATCATATTCAATTCAGCCAATGGGAGTCATCAAAGAATGAACAGAGAAACAAAGAGTAGATGGGACAATCAGAAACAAATAGCAATATGGTAGATTCAGATCCAACCATATCAATAATTACATTAATTTTAAATTGAACAATCCCATTAAAAGACACAATTGTCGACTGGATTAAAAGTACAAGATAAAACTCTATGCTGTTTGCAAGAAATCTACTTTAAATATAAAGACAAAGATAGGTGAAAAGTAAAAGTCTGCTATCAGATAAAAATGCAAACATTAAGCATAAGAAGGGTTGTGTGGCTAATAATCATATCAGACAAAATAGATTTCAAGATTAAGGATGATACCAGAGTTCAAGAGAGACATTACTTAATGATAAAAGTGTCAAGTCATCAAGAAGACTTAATAATCCTCTAAATGTGCATGCACCTAATAAAATAGTTTCAAAATACATGGACCAAAAACTAAGAGAATCAAAGAGGAAAATAGAAAAATCTACCTATATTTAAAAAGGAAGGTGGAGGGCTTCCCTGGTGGCGCAGTGGTTGAGAGTCCGCCTGCCGATGCAGGGGACACGGGTTCGTGCCCCGGTCTGGGAAGATCCCACATGCCGGAGAGCGGCTGGGCCCGTGAGCCATGGCTGCTGAGTCTGCGCGTCCGGAGCCTGTGCTCTGCAATGGGAGAGGCCACAACAGTGAGAGGCCCACGTACCACAAATAAATAAATAAATAAATAAATAATTAATTAAAATTTTTAAAAAAAAGGAAGGTGGAAATAGGAAAATTTAATACCTTTATCTCAGTAACTGATAAAACTGATAAACAAAAATCTGTGGTAATATAGAAAATGTGAAAACTGCTCAGTCTCATAACTAATTGATATTTTAGAACAAGATACATAATAACTGTAATACCCCAAAAATACATTCTTTTCAAATGCACATGAGCATTCACCAAATTAGATGTACAGAGTATGTCCTCTGACCATAATAATATTAAATTAGAAATTGATCATAATAAGACATGTAGGAAATATTCAAATATTTGGAAAGTTAGATATACACATCTAAATAACTCATGGGTCAAAGAAGAAATCACAAAGGAAATTAGAAAATATTTTTAACTGAATGGTAATGAAAATACCACATATTAAAATTTGTGAGTTACATAAATCAATCTAGAATGCAATTTATTACTTTAAAAACTTTTATTAGAAAATTAAAATGATGTAAAGAAATTGATCATCTAAGTTTCCTCTTAAGGAACTAGAATAAAAAGAAAACATTAAAGTCAAAATAAGTACAAGAAAGGACATAATATATATGAGTAGAAATTAATTAAATAAAAAAAGACCAAGAAATAGGGAAAATCAATGAAGTCAAAATTGTCATTTAAAAAATTTTAAAAATTGATAAACTCCAGCAAGTTTGATCAAAAGACACACATACACACACAAACACACAAAAGGAGAGAGAGAGAGAGAAAATTGGTAACATGAATGAAAGGTGCAATATCTTGAATTGTGAAGAACTGTGAAGATTTTACTATATTTGTAAGCTAATGAGTTGGCCTGCCAGTTTCATGTAGCTGGCAGAAGACACGAAACTCTTAGATCAGAGACAAAGGACATTATTCCTCATAACACAGCAAGACATGTGAGCTTCAGGTTTGAGTAGGTTCTCCCTTGATCCCCAAGTTCCACTGGGTGACACGAGCAATTCGGATAGATGCTGCACACGTGGTTGGTGTCACAACGGAGGAATCCTAGGGTTAGGAAACACCAATCATTTATAAGGAGCAAACCTGCCTGACTTTTGCCCAGAAGAAGACATTATCTTTATTATACTTGGTGGCAAACAAACCTGCCCTCTATTCCAGAGAAACAACCCCTTACCGTTCAAGGCTATTTGCTATACAAATATCTTGAAAAGATCGTCTGGAACAAAAGCTGTCTATGCTTCTGCTCACAAAACATGTAGAAATTTGACCGATCCATGGATAACTATCTTCCAACACAAATTAGATGAATTGGGCAAATTCCTTAAAAAATACAACATCTAAAAGCCATCACAAAACCCACAGAAGATCAAATCACTCTTTATCTGGTAAATAAATTGAATTTGCAATCAAAATATTCCCACAAAGAAATTCCAGGTTCTATCAGTTTATTCTATCAAAAATTTTAAGAAGGAAACTCAGAAACTAGGAGTGGACATTTACCATTTTTATGGTGCTGTCATAACCCCAACAACAATACTTGACAAAAATATTTCTTAAAATTACAGACCAATATCCCACAAAAGCATAGATAAGAATAAACTAAAAGAATTAGCAAATTCAATCCAGCAATGCATAAAAAGCATGTCAAAATGGGTTTTATTCCAGAAATGTAAAGTTAGTTTATTATTTGAAACATCAATGCTCAACACTAATAGACTAAAGGGTAAAAATAATTATCTTAAAAAATGCAGAAAAGCATTTGATAAAGTTCATTGTCTACTCATAATAGAAATTCTCAACCAAAGAGGAATAGAAGGGAACTTTTTCAATGTGATAAAAGTTATATACGGAAACCTATAGGTAATATCACATACCATAAAATAAAAAACAAGCTTTCTCTATGATCCAGAACAAGACAAGGGTGTATACTCTTACCACTTCTATTAAACATTGTGCTGAAGTCTAGTCTAGTGCAATAAGAAAAGAAAAAGAAATAAAAAGCATAAAGATTGGAAAGGAAAAAGTAAAACTGTCACTATTTACAGATTACATAATTATAGGCATATTTGTGCACTTAAAACATTTTGAAATTTATGAAAAACTGCTGGAACTAGCAATTAAACTTAAGGTATTATAGTACATGACCAATTTGCAAACCCATTTTACTTCTATATACTAGCAATAAACAATTGGAAAATTAAATTAATTTTAAAGTGCAATTTATAATAGCATCTAAAAATAGAATATCTGAAAATTAAACCAATGAAAGATATGTAAGACCTACATATTATAAATTACAAAAGATTCCTGAGAAAAATTAAAGAAAACACAGAGGGAGAAATGTATGGTGTTTATTATTGAAGGATTCAATATTGTTAAGATATCCATTCTCCCCAAATTTATCTACAGATTCAATACAATCTCAAACAAATTTAGCAAAATTTTTTGAAGAAATTCAAGCTGATCCTAGTTTTTTCTGAAAACACTAATGGTCAAGAAGAGCCAAAACAATTTTGAAAATGAACAAATTTGACAGTTTGGAAGACTTACACTACCCAATGTCAGAAATTATTGTCAAACTGTAGTTACCAAGACAGTGTAATATCATGACAAAGATAGACAAATAAATCAGTGAAACAATATAGAGTAGAGGCATTGACCCACATGATTAATTTTTGACCAAGGCACTGAGTCAATTCAATGGGAGAAAGAGAAGTCTTTTTAACAAATAGTGAGAGGAAAATTGAGTATCTGTATAGAAAATAAAACAAAAAGAACCTTGTAATGGCTGCTATGGTGTACCATGCAGATTCCTCCTTCAGACACATTTTCTCTGTCACTGGAGTGTTGGCTGTTGATGGCTCACAGCTGAGTCTCTTGTTCTTCAGGAATTGTAGCTAACCAATGTTACAGCTTCTTCCTTGTGAGAGCTGGCATCCAATAACTGGTTAATGTAGAGGTACTATGGCCAGCCCTCTTACATCATCGGGGACAGTGCTAAAGAACCATCCTAAATCCCAAACTCCTCATAGGATTAGCTGAGGCCCCTTTTGCATCACAGTTCAATTTCTCCCTTTGCCCAATCCTGCTTCCTTCACCTTTTACAGGTATTTTTCCTGGGATAAGGCACTAATAAACCTCCTGCATGTGAAAATGTTTCATGGAGAACTCAATCTACAGCAAACTCAACCCTTACTTTACTCCATACCAAAAGAAATAATTTGAGATGGATTATAGATCTAAGTGTAAAAGTAAAAACTGTGAAACTTCTAGAAGAACTCATGAGAGAATATCTTCATAATTTTGGGCTAGTCAAAGATTTCTTAGGACACAAAAGGCATTTTACATAAGAGGCAAACACTGATAAATTGGATTCCCTCAAAGTTAAAAATGCCTGTTTATCAAAAGATACCATCAAGAAAATGAAAGGCAAGTCACTATCTGGGGGAAAAATTACTTAAAATATCTGAAAAAATAACTTGTATCCAGAAATATAAATAACTCTTTACAAATCAATGATATAAAGACAAATAGCCCAATAAAAATGAGTAGACAAAAAGAGATGTATGAAAGGCACAAGTAAAGGTGTTAAACAACATTGGTCATCATGGAAATGCAAATTAAAGTCAAAAAGAGATACCGTTTCACAATCACTTAGAATCGTTAACATTTTAAAAGACCGACAACAAAAGGCAAGAATGTGAAGCACCTGGAACTCTCTTATATTATTGATGGACTATAAAATTCTATAAAAACTTTGAAAAGTTTTTGAGTGTTCTATAAACTTAAATGTACACCTACTCTATGACTCAACAATTCCACTTCTAGGTAAGAATAAAGCTTATATTCACAAAAAGACATGAACAAAAATGTTCCTAGTAGCCTAATTCCATTAAAAATTGGGAACAACCACATATCCATCAACAGAACAGAAAAACAAATGGTTATATCTACACACTGGAATACTACTCAGCAATAAAAAGAAGTGAAACTACTGATACACACACTGATATGGATGGGTCTCAAAAGCATGTTGAATGAGAAAAAGCCAGACTCAAAAGAATCATGGTGTTTGATTTCATTTATATCAAGTCTACAAAGAGAAAAATCTATGGTAATGAAAAGCAGAAAATAATCTCTTCTAATTAACTAAAGAAGCATGATGGAATATCAGTTGTGGCTGAAATGTTCTAAAGTATATTTACTTGCAGAGTTTTAAAAAGATTTCCAAAAAAAAAAAAAAAAAACCTGTGATCTCCAAATAAAAGACACAGCAGGTATTAAAACAAACAAACAAACAAACAAATCTCACCAATGGACTATCACTCAGCCATAAAAAAGAGTGAAATAATGCCATTTGCAGCAACATGGATGGACCTAGAGATTATCATATTAAGTGAAGTAAGTCAGACAAAGACAAATATATGATGTCACTTATATGTGGAATCTAAAACAAAAGTGACACATATGAACTTATTTACAAAACAGAAATAGACTCACAGACATAGAAAACAAACTTATGACTACCAAAGGGGATGGGTGGGAGATATAAATTAGGAGTTTGGGATTAACATATACACACTACTATACATAAAATAAACAACAAGGACCAACTTATAGCACAGGGAACTATATTTGTTATCTTTTCATAACCTGTAATGGAAAAGAATCTGAAAAAGAATATTGCCAAGGTTACCTTTAGTCTTTTCAGAGTGAGAAAAACAGCAATTTCCTTACACAATGATTGTATCTTCAAGGTATCACATATCTGACAAGTTCAGTATTGCCAAAATCAAGAATAACTTTTTCCTTATGGTCACAAAGAACCTAGGGGCAAGACGGGAATAAAGACGCAGACCTACTAGAGAATGGACTTGAGGATATGAAGAGGGGGAAGGGTAAGCTGTGACAAAGAGAGAAAGATGCATGGACATATTTACACTACCAAATGTAAGGTAGATAGCTAGTGGGAAGCAGCTGCATAGTACAGAGAGATCAGCTCCGTGCTTTGTGACCACCTAGAGGGGTGGGGTAGGGAGGGTGGTAGGGAGGGAGATGCAAGAGGGAAGAGATATGGGGATATATGTATATGTATAAGTGATTCACTTTGTTATAAAGCAGAAACTAACACACCATTGTAAAGCAATTATACTCCAATAAAGATGTTAAAAAAAAAAGAATAACTTTTTCCTAAAGAGTGAGCAACTTAATAGAAAGGACTCGAGACTTCATTTATTTTGACGACTAGTGCTAAGCAGTGTTCGCTTATTTTGTTCTGTTTTGTTTTGATTTGATTTATCTCAGGAGGCAAAGTGCTTGTTGTTGTTGTTTTGTTTGTTTTTTCACTGTGGTATATAATGCATTAGTCATTTGGTAGACAAAGGATCACCTTTGCTTTCTCAAAACTGAAGACCCCCTCCTGAACCTGTAGATTCCTGGGAAGAATATCAAGGTTGTTCTTTCTTTATTATACCACATTGTCTTACTCTTGATAAGTAAAAGCCCTCTGCCACAGTTGCTAAGAGATCAAGAAATATGATGAACCCTATTTTAATTATAGTAGTCTTCTTAATAGCTTCTTTTTGTGGTTTTCTACAGGGAACAGTGCTGTTCTCCACTACGGGGCACTTAGAGATGTGTAGGCACATTGTTTGGTTGTCATAGTGACAGAGTAGCACTACTAGTATCTACTAGGATCATAGTTGGGGACCAGAGATACTAAATATCCTGCAATGAAAAGAATAGTCCTGTGTAGCGAAGGATTATTCCAACCAATGTCAGTAGTGCCCTGTCTTAGTCTATTCAGGATGACATAACAAAATACCATAAACTGGATGGTTTA
This sequence comes from Mesoplodon densirostris, assembly GCF_025265405.1. Classification (NCBI taxonomy): domain Eukaryota; kingdom Metazoa; phylum Chordata; class Mammalia; order Artiodactyla; family Ziphiidae; genus Mesoplodon; species Mesoplodon densirostris. The sequence continues at coordinate 30,169,652 of NC_082668.1, forward strand.
AATAACAGGAATTTATTTTCTCATAGTTCTGGAATCTATAAGTCTGAGAACAGAGTGCCAGCATGGTTGGGCTGTGGCAGCCTTCTTCCTGGCTTGCAGATGGCTACCTTCTCACAGTGTCCTTAACGTGATGGAGAGAGAGAGAGGCAGAGAGAAGCAGAGAGAGACAGAAACAGAGAGACAGAGAGAGGGAAGAAGCTCTCTGTTCCCTTCTTATGAGAACACCAACGCTCTCAGATTGGGATCCCACCCTTATGACCTCATTTAACTTTAATTACTTCCTTACTACAAATACAATCACATTGGTGGTTAGGGCTTCAACATATAATTTGGGGGGGGAATACAATTCAGTCTATAGCACACCCCTATTGAGGACAGACATCAAAACTAACATTATTCCCTTAGGTTGAAATTAAATTGACACCTTCAAGATAAATCTTAACTCCTGATCTTGGTGGTCAAGGCCCTTTCTATCCTGGCCCCAAACTCTTTTTCCAGCCTCTTTTCTGGCCATTTCCCCAAATTTCTCAATATTTCCCAAATTCCTTTCTCACTTCCACACCTCTGCTTTTGCCCATGTTATTCTCTCAGCCTGGAATGCTTTTCTCTTTTTAGTCTGCTTAGGAAGTACCTACTCATCTTTAAAAGGCTTAACCCACATGACCCCCTCTTTGCAACTTTTTCTCACCACCATCACCACTATAAGAATTAATTAATTTCTTCTTTAGATTGTACTGAAATTACTTACAGCCTGTCTCTTTTGACAGAGTTTGATCTTTATAGCTGCAGCATCTAACAATACAAGGTATATGCTCAACAAATATTTCTTGAATCACATTAAAATTTAATTGATGTCAATTGTGACATCATTTATTCTTATCTATTTCCAACTCTGACATGTACCTCTTTTTTTCTTGGTTTCCTGTTGTAGAAAATTATGATTTAGCCCCAGTACTACCCTTCAAGCCTTCATTTCTTCTCTCCCCATTCTCCTGATATTATTATGTTGCAACTTTTTACAAAGTGAATATTCATTGTTTACTCTATAATAGTGATATATGTACATATAGTAATGACTTGGTATATATCATTCCTTATTTCTTTTCTTGTAGATAGATAGATGATAGATAGATAATTTTGCTCTACCAACTGAGCTAGCTGGGCAATTTTTTACTTGTCTTGGACAAGTTATGTCGTGTTGCTCAAAACTCACCACTAAAATTTAAACAATGTTAGTAAATCCTCTCTGAATACCAGTTCTGACATTCTCAAAATCTACAGTGATCCTTTTGTTGAAGGATGAAATTCTCAATCACATATATGTGAAACAAAGAAGCTAAATTTATTGCTTATTAAGCAAAAGAGAGCTCTTCTTATGTCTCAATCTCTCTGTACAAAGCAAGACTTGATATCATAAAGGGTTTTAGGAACCACGGAGTTCGAGGATTGGCAGACTTTCTGAAGCAGCAGTGCTTAGAGATTGGCTGACTTTCAGCTGTGGAGTGTAGGGATTAGCTGACTTTCAGAAGCAGTTCCTGGAGTGATGCTGTGGCTGGCTGGCTGAACTTCAAAAGCATGGGACTATCACTAATTGATTAGTATGGGTTTAATACTTGTTCTGTGGTTACTTGTTTATTACTTTGGACTAGGACCAAAGAACAGTCTTTCAGTCCTCATTTTCCAATTAAGAGGCAAGATTTTTCCAGTTAGGGCAGGCACCAGGATCACCTGGAGTGCCTGTTAAAACACAGATTGCTGGGCACCACCCCAGAATTTATTATTCACTAAGTTTGGACTTGCACCCAACAATGTGCATTCCTAACAAGTTCCCAGGTGATGCTTCTGCTCCTGAGGCAGAGACCACACTTTAAGAACCACCAAGTTAGAGAATGGAAATGTTCCAAGGGTAAACAGTAACTAGAGTTAGCCAGGCTGAAAGAACTGTTTGGTGGTGGTAACCTACAAGATGAACGGGGCTGTGGTTGGATAGAGGAATGTCAAGGCAATGGATAGAAGCACGGACAGTGCAAAGGCTAACTGTGGGAGCTTTCTCAGGGATTCATGGGTGGCAGAGCTTAAGAACTATTGGTGTGGAATATCTGCAAGAAAGACATCAAAAAGATAGCTTTGGGACTTCCCTGGTGGTCCAGTGGTAAAGAATCCACCTTCCAATGCAGGGGACATGGGTTCCATCCCTGGTCAGGGAAGTAAGATCCCACATGCCGCGGGGCAAATAAGACCTGATGCAGCCAAAAAAACAAACGAACCAAAAAAAACAAAGAAAAACACGATAGCTTTGACTTTCCTCCTTCCACAGGATATATGAATGTCTTTCATTTCTAAATTGTCAGTTAGACAAAGGAAGTCACTTTACTATAATTTATTTTTCTTTTTTGTAAACATAAAATACCTAAATAAAATAGAATTTTAATTTCCCCTTTCTTTGCAATGTATGCACATAAGTGTTGCCCTTGATAATTAGCAAATCCATTCCAGGCAGTGGATACTTTATACATCTCAGCAGGCAATTTAGTGCCTTAAGAAAAGGAAGATCCCAAGGGGGAAAAATGTGCATCATCAGTTCCTACCACATGAAAGATGTATTTTGAAAAATCAAGGTCCATGCCCAAATGTGCAATATATTTTTGTCTCAAATCCATTTCCAGCACAAGAAATATGGTTCCAACTAGACTGAAGATTTTTCTTTTCTTAAGAAATGTGATAGTTGCCAACTAGTGATGGAGTTTCCAGAATTCCTCTCCCAATACTTAACAGATGAATTTATTGGATGGAAAAGTAAGAGCAAAACCGAGCCTCTTTGGAAGCATGCCCAAACTCAGCAACAGCGATATCAGTAAGTGTCACACAGAGGCATGTACAAAAGACAGGAAAAGAGTGGAATAAGCATGAAACCACCAAAAAGGCAGCAAAGTAGAGCATCTCTAACCTTGATGGAGTGCTGGAGTCAGGGTATGGGCCTCTCAAGTCATCAGCATTGTTCGGTGGCTCATCAGGGTAACCATAGGAATAACAGTGTCCTCACTGAAGTAATGAATGCTCAAGAACATGGCATGTTGTCCTCTCCATTCTCTACAAAGCCTGTGACAGCTCTTACATTCCACAATACAAGTTTCCTCTACCTAGTGCTACAGACCAATCATTTTTGAAAGCACCAACAGATTCAAGAGATGTTCCCCCAAATCAGAGACTATAAATCTCTACATTTTGAAAAGACAGAATCTTTCATAATGGTGGGAGAATGCAAGGAATCGGGCACAGAAATTCATAATCCTCCCTACTTTCAATTCTAAGCATTTGATCAATAGTTGATGGCTCACCCCAATGTGCACATTTTCAGCCAGAGTGACATCTATTTTAACAACATTTTATTTTCAGATTTTTCACGGAGAGTGAGCAAGCATTCTGTCAGTAGGATGTGCTTTTTTAAAGTTTCTCAAATGAGTCTTCCAGACAATTCCAGAAGGTTCACAATGGCACAGATTTTCTGTGCACATGCAATTTATATTCTTTCTTTTCACTGAGGGATATACTGTTCTGACTTCATTCATTCAACAAACACGTCTGTGTACTGACCTTGTGCTGGGCACCATTCTTGATGCTGAACTTCCTAAGTGAGTCAAGTCTGTGGTCACTTCCAACTATGGTCTCCTGTTTCCCTACTAGTTTCTTAAACCTGGCATCACACAATTAGAGTTCTATTCTTCTGATTCAAAATAAACAGAGGATATGTTCCTTGTTAAAAAAAAAATGCTAGCAATATTTAACAAGTAACATGGTCATTTAAACATTTCTATCATTTAGCCCAGGAGTGTGAATGCTTTCTGAGAAAGATTTTGGTTAGGGGAAGATGAAGAGCCCGGAATCTAAAGGGTGGAAAGAAAAGCAGGCAGGTCTGGAAGAATGGGGCCATGTAAGCCTCATTTCACTTCTACCCTACTCAGGGCTTTAGCTGCAGTGCTCCATTTTTTGTACATTGTTCAAATGTCTAGCCTTTCTTCTCAAAGTGTGGTCCTTTAGCAAATGCTGTCAAAATCACCTGGGAGCACTGGTTTAGATACACAGAATGCAAAGAATAACAGACAGGTGGGAAATCTATGTGTGATTAACTGCCATCACAACCTCCATAAACCTAGCTCTTTGTTAGTTCTGCCACTAAACATTTGCAGAATGCCTACTACGTCTGCTAAGTGCCAGGTACTAGACACACAGTAGAATAAAACACACATGTCCCTCACTCAGAGTTTATATTTTAGTGGTGAAGGTAGATGTGAAAAGTAGTCACTTCACTATTTTGTGATGAGTGTTTTTAAAAAATAAGAATATGCCTGTATAATAGGACATAATTGGGGTACCTAAACTAGTCTAGGGAGGGCTGTGAGGGAAGACAAGTAGGAATTAGACTGGAGGCAGGGATTTAAGGTCAAGAGTGAAAATATCATTTGAGGCTGAGGGAACAACATTATAAAGGTCTAGAGTGAGAATGGGTGTGAAATAATAAGAACATATTTGTCTCTGCCCCGGGTTCTTGCTAATGTTTGGTCTTTGACCCTGGTTCCTAACACAGAGATCCTAAAGTCTTAGTAATTTCCCAAATACTGGGGGTGATAGGAGCATCTTACACAGGACTCCTAAATCCCTAAAAATTTCCCAGCCGCTAGGAGCATCTTTTGTTCTAATAGAGCAATTCTTACTAAGCTCCTGGATGGCAGCTCGTCACCAGAAAGACCAATCATGACTAGAAGCTTGGAACTTTCAACCCCACCTTCCAACCTCTGGGGAGGGAAAAAGGGCTAAAGACTGAGTTAATAATAGATCATACCTACACGATGAAGCCTCCATAAGAATCCCTAAAGAACAAGATGGGCCATGTTCCAACCCATCTAGAATATACCTATTGTACGCACAGAGACATGTTTAGAACTGGATCATCATAATAAACCCACTTTGTAAAAAATCTACTTACCTTATAATTTTGAGGTCTCAGAGAAGAAATTAAAAGCTATCTGATTATTTTGGAGGGGAGGCTGTTACCTCTTTGCTCTCTGGCCCACATGACTTTCCCATCTCCTTAGCCATCTAACAAGTCTTTAGAATTTCTAATGGAAGCTAATCTGCATTTCTAGAAAACTGCAATAAAAACCCAGCTGAGTTCTGCCAACCTGGCCCCAACCATGGACTGTTCTTCCTCCTACGTTTCTTCTTCTTTCTGGCAATGTGTGTTTTCCCTAAAAATGAAGGTGAATAATATCAGGTAAAAGTAAAGTCTAAGAAAAAGTATCTCCTCTTATCTGTAGGTTCCAGTTAGAAGATAGAAATCTCAACAGTTATTTTAAAAGAAGGAGTTTACTATTAACAATTGTACATTAGATATAAAGAATTGTTAACCGGAAGAAAGATCAGAAATGTGAGATAAAGTAACAACTGCAGGAAGCAGCTATCACTCCTTCTTGTTTAAAAATAAACATAAATAGGGGCTTCCCTGGTGGTCCAGTGGTTAAGATTCCCCACTTCCAAGGCAGGGGGCACAGGTTTGATCCCTGGTGGGGAAACTGAGATCCCACATGCCACACAGTGCGGCCAAAAATAAATAAATAAATAAATACACATAAGTATACATTTTTTAATTTTAAAATTGAAAGAGGTTGGAATTATTAAAGCATAGGTGCTTGGAGCAGGGGCTCTTCTGAGGTTGGGGTGCTACTCAGCTAGTGCTGGGAGTGTTGGAAGCACTACAAACTAGATTCAGCTGCAGCTACTGGAATGAACTGCTAGCACTGAGGTAAAAAAGCTTTGCTGGGTAACTCTCACAGGAGGGGGAGCTGAAAGGAAACCCACAAGAAGCAAACAGCAAAAAGAAAGTCCATACTTCCTGCTCTAGCCCTAAAGTCCACTCTAGCACCCCCTACTGGCAAAGCTAAGCAGGGACTCAGCGGGCAAAGCACAAATGTGATCTGCAGAGTCCGAATCTCAGCATGAGAAAGAAGCATGTAGAAGAGTGAGTTTAAAGTTGAGAACAGATGACTCCTCTAGTCCTCTAAAAAAAAAAAAAAAAAAGGAAGTCTTTAGCGAAAAATGGACTGTAACTCTGAATTCCAAATCAACATCAGTGTCCAAAAGCACGGAAAAAAATGAAACATCAACTATAAGTACAATAGATTCTATGAGTTAGCCACCCCTTGTACAGGCCCAATAAATGATGATATAGCTCAATTTTCTTAGAGACGATGAATATTTAAGCCAAACGTGGTAGATTTATTTAATTAGTGTTTCCTCCCGTGTAATAAAATCATACAGCCACATCCCTGCCTGGTTTTATGGTGGGCAGAATGTACTCTTCTAGCTCCTGATTTTGTGCTCTGACATGTGACTTGCTTTAATCAGTGAGATGTTAGGGAATGTGACCAGGCTGGAAGTGAACATGCATAGTTGAGCTTCTGTGCTTTGGTGATCTACCATGGGAGTAACATGCCTCCAGTGTAGCTGCTGCCCTTTCGACTTTGACCCCAGAATAAGATTCATGGTTCTTATCCTATGCTCTGAGTAGCCACAGGTCCTAGGAAGAGGAGAGACACATGGGACAAACCTGAACTCGGCCAGAAGCCAGGAGTTCAGGCTAACCCAGCCAAGTAACATTCAACCTGCACATCCATCAATGTCAGAAGAAAATCTGTTATGTTAAGCTCTTGAGTTTTGGAGCTTGTTATGCAGCATTGTTGTGGCAATAGCTGACTAAAACTTTAGGTTTCCCAGGCTTCACTGATGTATCACTAGATCTAATCAGGAAGCAGAAAACACTCTGATTATTTAATAAAGAGAATTGTTATACGGTTGATAGAAAAGGCCAAGGGGTCAACTAGAGGACATTGAGACAAGCCAGAGACTGATAGCAATAAGAAACTGCTTCTACCCCTAGGCTGCAGGGGAAAAGGGGAGAGGTGGGGATCACTCAGTGGAAACTGAAACCTTGACAGGCTTCCTGGTGCTAACTGGAGCCAGAGAAGATACATGGCTAACTGCCAGAGATGCCACCTAAGGCACAGAGAAGATAACAAGAAATAGACAACCCGGTCTTATAACACTTTGAGATGATAAGCATTCCCCCCTCTCTCCTCTGAGCCTAAAACCAATCTGTTGATACAAAGGTTAAAAAAATCTGATTAGGGGGCTTCCCTGGTGGCACAGTGGTTGAGAGTCCGCCTGCTGATGCAGGGGACATGGTTTCGTGCCCCAGTCCGGGAAGATCCCACATGCTGTGGAGCGGCTGGGCCCGTGAGCCATGGCCGCTGAGCCGGCGCATCCAGAGCCTGTGCTCCACAGCGGGAGAGGCCACAACAGTGAGAGGCCCGCGTACCGCCAAAAAAAAAAAAAAAAAAAAAAAATCTGATTAGTAAAACTGTATTAAAGAATAGAGCTTGGACTTGAGGCCAATGTAGGCTTCCAAATAGTCCTCCCTCCCCTACTCACACACCCAAGACCTCAGGCCTACAGAGCAGACATTCACCTCCCCACCTCCAGCTGTGTAGAAGATCCTGGCCTGCCTCAGCCCCTTTGAATGCAGATGCCCTACTAACAGAGACAAAGCCAATGAGGCCACCAGTGCATTCAACCCTTCACACATTAACTCCGCCCAACAGCAGACCATGGAGCGGCCGACCCTCACCACCACACTGCACAGATACATACCACCCCTCCTTTTGTGGGAAGGGGCCAGAAGAGGGGGAAAAAAATACACACAAAACACTCTTCTTCCTCTTACCTCAGACAGGCTGGAAATGTCTATTTTATTGGCCAGGGAGAATAAGGAGGGAGGGAGAGAAGGTTTCCTCTATAGGTCCCCCCTCCAAAACAGTCCTCCCAGGGACCCCGGCAACAAGGAGGCTCTGGCTGTGGGTGTAGAGTGTGCTACTTTTAGCTGTGCTCACTACAGCTGCTCCGACAAGGCACCCGAGTGCAGAGTGGAGCTGAGGTAATGGAAATGATGCTAGTGGCTGCCTGAGCCTAGGCTGACCCAGCCAAGAGAAGCCAGGGCAGTAAAACCAAGAGGGAAAAAACCAGCTGACCAAATAGCAGATGTCTAGGGACTCTAGTCATTTCCTCTATGGTTAACTGGAATTTGGGGTTTGGAAATAAAGGCTTTTTTCCCCCTTTTTGATAGATAAGAGAGTGGATCTTCACGATATTCAGAAGGGAGCAGCTGCATGTTTTGGCAAGCATCTAGAGGAAAAGAGTGAACATGGGAAGTATTACTGCAAGAATATAAGGGAGAAATTTGAGTAGACAGCCAAGAAAGAATGAAGAGTGGAGAACAGTAAATTTAGGAGATCTCCATATGATGTGGTTTCTCAAACACAGTGTATTTAAAAAAAAAAAAAAAACAGGGAGCAAGGAGAGACGGGTAGAAGCAAAAGGCTTGGAACAGTGAGCACCAAAATGAGGAAAAAATTTCCTGAGAGACACTTAAAAAGTAATCAGAGAAACAAGTAAAAGACCCAGAAAGGGCAGTTTATCTGGAGCTTGAAATGGAAAGAATCACAAAGAGATTCCCCTACTATATCAAACTCTCAATGGACGGAGAAATCCGCTGTGCTAATAGCTCTGAACGAATTGCTTTGCATGAGATCCGGGCTACTCCAAATGACTTTGTCAAACTTCAGTTTCCCGCTTTAAACACAGACCAAATAATTTCAAGGTGTATATAGCCTATTAAGCTGACTCATTGCCAAGAAGCCAAGTGAGTTTAGACACGCAAGAGTTTTCTCCAATGATTCTGAGAAAGGCTGGATTAGCCACTTTGTCACACGCTTTTCTGTCTTTACCCTTCTCAACTTCAGGGTGTGCTTTTCCTCACCTCATAGCTCATTGCTGGAGAATGCTGTGTCACCACTTCACTGTTCTTCTCCCGTATCTGGCGTATCCACCAATAGATCTGACATGGCTACAGAGAATTAATTGTTGATATAAATTTAAAAGCTTCTGTGACTTTAGATAACTCTCTGTTCTAGACTTAAGCCGACTACTTATCACACTTGGATAAAAGTTGTGCCAATCCTTAGAAAATCAAGTGGTATATTTTGCTGAAAGCAACCCTTAAAACTGTCATTGGGACCTGAAATTAAAACCAAATCAAATCCCAGCTGATAAAAGCAACAGTCATTAAAAGGTATTAACATTGAACTATGACTAAGGGATCATTTAATCAAGCCTTAAATATCTGAATTTCTAAATGACAACATCTGAAATAGATTGTCCTCTGCTACTCAGCCAGGTGGAGGGATGGAGAGGCGGACTGGTCAAAATATTCTGGACTGTCTTCTGGAAGCAATGGAAAGAAACTACGATTTAATGTGAGTCTTCCAAATACCATACACGTTGCCAACTGATCTTGTACTCTTTATCTCATTGTGGCAGTGGTGTCCCTACTTTTACTTTAAAGATTCATAAACTTAAAATCAAAGAGTTTATGTCACTCATTTAAGTTTACACAGCAAGCTTTTTAACTCTAAATTCGCTTCCATTTCATTTTTCAGAAGTTAGTTCTTAAAAGTTGTCCTCTTTAAGCCACAGCTCCTGGTCTCATCTTATTGGACCTCTCAGAAAGAAGTCACCACCCACTGAAAGAAGAGACACCTCTCACAGATGTAAAAAACAGCCTTATGGTTACGAGGGGGAAAAGGGTAGGGAGGGATAAATCGGGAGATTGGAATTGACATAGACACACTACTATATACAAAATAGATAACTAATAAGGACCTACCAGCACAGGGAACTCTACTCAATACTCTGTAGTGACCTATATGGGAAAAGAATCTAGAATGGAGTGGATACATATATATGTGTAACTGATTCACTTTGCTGGGCAGCAGAAGCTAACACAACATTGTAAACCAACTCTAATCCAATAAAAATTTTTAAAAAAGGAAAGAAGAGACACCTCTGTGAACCAAAAAGAGTTCAATTAAGTCCAGTGGGCAACATGTCCAAGACACTATAATAGGTGCTGGGGGCAGGAAGCAGAGAATTAGGAACAGAAATACAAATATGACATGGCTCTAGCCCTTTGTCACCATTTTTCTTCCTTTGAAGTCTTCTTTGCCCCTCCCTTCCTAGAACTGACTTCTCTCACTTGAGGTCCTCACTGTACCAGGGACATCTTCTCCCATAGCACCTATAATGTTTCATTAAACTTTGGCCTTATTTAACAAAGGAGAATTCAGCAGTTGATCCTCCTTAGGCTGGAGGAAAGGAAAAATTTGCAAATGAAGTTAACACATTTTCTCCCTATATTTGAGTGCCAGCTTCTTCAGAACAGGAAACACATCGGTACCGAGAGTCTAGTACAGGGTCTGGAGCATGGTCAGGGTTCAGCCTGAACCAGAATGAGCCAAACTGAATGACTTAAGTTAATTAAGTAATCCAATCTAGTAGTCTAAAGAGATAAACAACTAAGTAAGAAACAGGGCAGATTAAACTAAGGATCAGCTCAACGGATAAGATGTTTCCAAACAGGAGTGTGCTGCTGAAAAAAATAATAATGCTAAAACAAACCCAAAAAGTTGAAATATCACAGAGAAGAATCCATAAAACATGCAATATAATATTATCTTTTGCCCTTTTCAGGTTGTCTTCTAAAAGCATCCTGTAGATACCACAGTTTATTCTGCCCAGTGTTCCACAATCACAGACTACAGGCAAGGTACGCAATGTTCACTGTAACAAATTTGTATTCTAATCTCTTTCCCTCAGCTCATCTTCTGTTATCCTGCTTCACATCCTCTGATGCTGCATATGGGAATGCCACCTGAAAGGAATTAAACACATTATTTTATTCATAGCAATATTAATGGCCTCTATTTATTGAGTACCTACTGTTGGTCAGGCACCCAACAGGCCCCTGACAGATTTTTCTTGTTTACTCTTCCCAACAACCCTAAAGAAGTGGGCATCAAGTTTCCACCTTTTACAGATGAGATTTCTGAGACCAGGTTAAGTAATTTCCCCCCAAACTCCATAGTAACAGGAAGCAGAGAGAAGATGCAAATTTTAGTTTTTCTGACTTCAGGGCCAGGACCCTTAAACACCCACCTAAGCTCAGTGGCCTTAGAATTATTTGGTAGGAAATAAAGGATATAAAGCACCGACTCAAATTCTTCATTCCCAGAGAAAAGAGATCCTCCTCCTAGTGGGTCCTGCTGCTCTAAGCCGCCCTTATGGGGTAAAGCTGCAACTTCGGTACACAATTTCAGCCCAACTCAGCTACCTTCAGAAACAGCATTTGCCCACACATACAGCTGGGAAGATGGGGCTGAAATGAAGTCTCACTTTATTTTGGAGAGTCATATTCTGTGTCAGAGAAAGGGGGCTTACACTTTGCACCAGCAACACAGTAGGCAACACTGAATGCGTGGCAGTCTCAGGAGGAAGTGTTTTCCCCTTTCACCATTGCAAATGCTCTACCTAAATGCAGGCATGTAAATAACAAGAATAACTAGAGTCAAACTCAAAGTCTCCAGGGAGGGAATTCATAAGCACTGTGCAAAGTGGTATATAAACGTCATATTATTGTTTCTTAAAATGGGTTAGGCAGGTGTTTATCCATGCTTTTTTATAGACCAAAATGATTTTGCATTCTCGAATCTTTCTGCTGCAGACTGGATATGGTTACAGGCTGTCTCCAAAGAAGAAAATGAATGCGTGAAAGCACATGGCGTGTTAGAGCTGGCAGGAGCCTCAGAGTTCGGCTCGCCCAGCCATCGTCATGCTATGGCCAGGAGAGCTGGTGACTTGCCTCGGGACACATCCTGGACGCATCAGTAGATGAGCTTGGCTGGGAACCCAGCTCTGCCTGTTCTCAGTCCAGGATGATTTTTATAACACCCTGAGGGAAGCGATGTCTATTCAGGGAAGCAAGAGTCAGTGTGTCATATACTGACTTGGAATGCTAATGCCAAGTCAATATGCTACAATATTTTTTTAAAGTAAATATAAAGATTTTTACTTAAACAGTACAGGTTGATTTTTTAACTTAAAAATATAGATAAGGAAAAAAAAAAAGAATGGATGGAGAAAAACCAAAATAATCATCTTATCACCAAGAGATAGTCGCTAATCAGTAAACCTTGGTATCTACGCATCTGGACATTTCTATGCTTACGTGTGCTTATTAAGTGACTCTCTTACACACATGGGACCATGCTATAAACATTCTTTGATAACCAGCTTAGTAGCATATTTCAGACATCTTTCCAAGCGGATGTATCTTCATTGATGTTATTTTTTATGGCTGACTAGCATTCCGTGGCATGGCTGCTACATAATTTATTAAGCCAGTTCCCTAAGGTGAGACTCTGACATTTTTTCACTACCAAAAGCAACAAAAACATGATGCGATAACTAAATGGGCTCAGCCCCCTGCCAGTGCTGTTCCCTTAGAGCTGTGTCAGCATGGACAAGTTACTAACCTCTCAGCCACTTCCTCAGCCAGCCATCATGCCTCTCTTGCAGGGGTTGTGTGGTATCTTAGTGGAAGGAACACAGTCAACACACGTTAGTTGCTTTAGGTGTTATAATTTAGTTGTATGGCATGTTATTACTATTAACAACTCTCCCACAAACATCTTTTTTTTGTTGAAGTATAGTTGATTTACAATGTTGTGTTAATTTCTGCTGTATAGCAAAGTGATTCAGTTATACATATATATATATTCTTTTTCATATTCTTTTCCATTATGGTTTATCACAGATATTGAATATAGTTCCCTGTGCTCTACAGTAGGATCTGTTGTTTATCCATTCTATATATGTAATAGTTTGCATCTGCTAATCCCAAACTCCCAATCCTTCCCACCTCCACCTCACCTCCCTCTTGGCAACCACAAATCTGTTCTCTATGTCTGTAGGTCTGTTTTTGTTTCATAGATATATTCGTGTTGAGTTTTAGCTTCCATATATAAGTGATATCATATGGTATTTGTCTTTCTCTTTCTGACTTACTTCACTTAGTATGATAATCTCTAGGTCCATCCATGTTGCTGCAAATGGCATTATTTCATTCTTTTTTATGGCTGAGTAGTATTCCATTGTATATTTGTACCACATCTTTGTTCATTCATCTGTCAATGGACATTTAGGTTGTTTCCATGTCTTCAATATAGTGAATAGTGCTGCTATGAACATAGGGTGCATGTATCTGTTTGAATTATAGTTTTGTCTGAATATATGCCCAAGAGTGGGATTGCTGGATCATATGGCAACTCTATTTTTAGTGTTTTGAAGAACCTCCATACTGTTTTCCATAGTGGCTACACCAATTTACATTCCCATCAACAATGTAGGAGGTTTACAAAACTCTTTTTAGCTGAATTTTTGTGGACACTCTCAGTTATTTCCTGAGACTAAGCCTTAGAAATTGCATGATTAAATAAAAAAATGTTAATGAATTTTCACATTTATTGCCAATTGCCCTCTTAAAAAACTGTGCCCACTTACTTTTCCATTAAAAAAACAAAAACCAAAAAAAAACAAGAGTGCTCATTACCTCACACCTTCTCCATAACTGGTATTATGATTCTTTTTAAATAATCTTTGCCAAGTTGAGTAGTTATAAAGATAGATTATTATTGTTTTAATTTTATTTCTTTGTGGTTGAGAAATTAAACAGTTTCCATCTATATTTGGGGCATTTACATCTCTCCTCCTTGCACTCTCTTTCCCCTTCCTTTTCCTTCTTCTTCATTTTTTCACTTGTCTCTGGCACAGTTTGATCTCTCTGAAATTGGTCATGAAGTTTGCTTAGCAGCTGCTTTTATCCATTGAATTTAAAAAGTGTCCACTAGACTATTAAAAACACCATGAGAACAGAGACGTGGATGGTTTCCCTCCCTGTTATCACTCTCCATAATGCCTAGTTGTGAAATGTTCCCAGTAAACCCTGATGGAATGGCTGACTGACTGACTGAATGAATGGATGGATGCATGGATGATGCATGGAAGACCAGAAGAATCGTTCCCTCGAGCAGCCTGCAGCAGCTGCCATGGCATAAGCCCCCAGGTTTCCCAAGCCTTCCCTTCAATCCATTTAAAGAAGGATACCCAAGCTGGGGCCACACCTCTGGTGAAGCTCTCACTACCAGAAACTCCTTCCCATCCCATCGGGAGAGTTTTCTTGTTATGAGACCACATATATCACCAGGCATGCAAGCAACTCAGATTCACTTGATCTGAGGAGGAGAGCCTGAGTAAGCAGTAAGTATTCATTAGATAGATGATATTACCTTTGATTTTCATCAATAAATCTATATCATGAATCTATCAAGTGAAGAAATGAGGGCCCGGGGAGAAACAAATACAGGAGGAACATGGAGGGAGGGACAGGATGTGATGCTGTCCCCATCCTCAAGGACAGGAGTCCTTCCAGATGTTGCAGGAGAGAGGCAGGTGAGTAATTGTGGTAATGCAGCCGCAACTGATGGAACATGAACTTGATCTAAAGAGGAGAGTTACTCCACAGCTCTAGCCAATTGCTGCTGTAACAAGAGTGCGGGTGAAGAGTTGCCAGAATCTGGAATGTTATGTGAAATACCCTGATTCAATGTTGGTTTAGTTTTGCAGCCATTATGTAGGTCTAAAACAAGGGTTCGATCTGTTGCTCATCTGCAGCCTCTGCCCAGGAAGCTGACAACTCGAAAATAAAGCAGCCATGCTGCAAATGAGGGACGCAGGTGGTAAAGAGCTGGGAACGCCAGGGAGGGAACAGTGTTTGTGGGGCAGGCAGCTGCAGACAGAAGTAAGGCAGGAGCCTCATTTTGTAGGGCGACGTTCGGAGAGGTCGAAAGGACCACTGAACGAATCCCTCAATCTTTCAAAAGCTATAACCAGCAAAGAATTAGTGCGCAGGGCATGGAGGCAGAGGTAGCAGAGTTGCATTAAGCCAAGTGGGTATATAACCATTGTGAATATAGGACCTGGCGGATTCAGTAAGACACTGGAGATCTACGGTTGGGGGAAGGTGGCAAGCCCAGGTCTCCGCAGGACAGAAAGACCTCTCCAACCTCCACGGCATCACGGATGCACCCCTTACTCCATTTTTTCACCTGAAAGTCACCCAGGATACCACAAATTTTGGACACTCATAAACAGGCGTGCCATGGCAACTTCAACCAGCATCACAAAAATCAGAAGACTCATGAGCCTGACATTGCAGAATGTATACTGGCAACCCCATTTTCCAAGCTGCTGTCCATCCTCTTTCTCTTTAAACAGCAAACTCGTGTATGATGCTCTATCTTTCCGTTTGAAAATGCTCCAGCCGAACACTTGCATGGTTACCATGGCAACTATCAGGTAGCATCGTCTTGTGCCTGAAGCTGAGACTGCCAGCAAGAAAGCCAATACAGTAGTATATTGTTTCTTCCTGGACTAATCTTTTAACCTATAGCCTATAGTTCCCATAATATAGGCAATCAGAAGCTTGAGTGGTTCATTGAATTTAATGTGCCATGGCTCTCCTCTGATGGAGCCATCCATTCAGTAGTGGGCCTTTATTTTGAATTTTCTCCTTGGCAATGAAAAGTGCAGAGTCTACTGTGGGGCACGTTTTGTGATTTCTAAGAGTTTAAGAAAGAAAATGGTTTTGTATACACCAACGGACTCTGTCTTTTTAATTTCACACTAGTTGAAGAATTATTCATCTTATTTTGACTGGACCCAGCTGGGCTATTTGCCAAACATCTGATTTCTAGATACTGTATATGTCACCAGGGGAGAGCTAATATATTTCTGTGATTGGTGAACACTCTAAGGAGGCAAGAAGTAAAAGCCAGCTGGTTCATCCAAACAGTGGCTATCAATTCCAAGTCCTCCGAGGTGCCCCCTCCATCTGTGTCCTAAAAGAGTGGTCATATCCCCCACCTCCCTACCCCAGCCTCCTGGCTGAGAGGGAGATAAGATTAGCAGAGGATGGTGGCATATTTTACTGTGGAAAGGGCCA
This sequence comes from Mesoplodon densirostris, assembly GCF_025265405.1. Classification (NCBI taxonomy): domain Eukaryota; kingdom Metazoa; phylum Chordata; class Mammalia; order Artiodactyla; family Ziphiidae; genus Mesoplodon; species Mesoplodon densirostris. The sequence continues at coordinate 30,185,658 of NC_082668.1, forward strand.
ACACAGTGGGACATCATGCATGGAAGTGTTCTTTGGGGTCAGTAAAATGAGAGGCTCCATTGTTTCAGAAGCTTGCAGCATAGATGAGAGATTAGAATAGGGGATTTAATGAGTTGTTGTCCACTTGTGCTTGGACCTTTAAATGTTTGAGAGAACAATACTCTGTAATGGCCTATATGGGAAAAGAGTCTAAAAAAGAGTGGATTTATGTATATGTATAACAGGTTCACTTTGCTGTACACCTGAAACTAACACAAGATTGTAAATCAACTACACTCCAATAAATTTTTTTTTTTAGAATGCCTGCGAGAAGTGTGGGTAAACACTGGAATCCCTTCATGGGCTATGCTTCTTTGAGTGTGAAACCACTCAGGATGGGATTGGACTGCACAGATGTAGCTTTGTACACATTAGAATTTTTTAAATTGAAAATTAAATTTTTCTAATAATTGAATAGTTTTATCAAGCTACTGACTAGTTATAAAATCTTTAATATTAGGCTTTTCATTCAATGGATGTTACCTGAACACCCCCTCTGTTTTGATTTTTTTCTAATTGGACCTAAGGCACACACACTCTCAGCATTGGTCCAAGCATGAACCTGTTTGGTAATTTACTTATTTACTTACTTATTAATAACCTATGAACCCCCATGAGCCCATCACCCTCTATTCACAGTTCTAGATGTTGTGGGCAGTACAGAGATGCAGGAAACAGATTACTCCTTTCAACAAGCCTCTAATTTGGTGTGATAGGCTGATAGCGGCTCCTAAAGACATGTCCAAATCCTATGCCTTGGAACCTGTGACTGTCACTTTATTTAGAAAAAGGGTCTTTGCAGATGTGATTACGGTAAGGATCTAGAAATGAGTAGATGGCTGAATTCACTGGGTGGACCTTAAATGACATCACAGTTGTCCTTATAAGAGAGAGATAGAGCTCTGACTCACCTCAACAGAAAACAAGGCAATGTGAAGACAGAGGCAGAGATTTAAGTGATGTGGTCACAAGCCAATGAACACCAAGAAATTCCAACAGACATCAGAGGCTGGAAGAGGCATGGAGTAGTTTCTCTTCTGGAGACTCACCTTGGCTTCGGACTTCTGGTCTCCAGAACTGTGGGAGAATACATTTCTGTTGTTTTAAGCCAGCAAGGTGCTGGCTTAAAACAACAGAAAGCCACAGGAGACATACATTTGGTAGGACAGTAAGCGTGCATATGAGCAGCTGCCACAGTGGCAACTATAGTAACTAGCATTTACCAAACACCTCTATGCTAAGCATTTTATGTGCATTATTTCTTTAGTTCTCCAAACAATACTATCAAGCAGGGACCATAATCATCTCCATTTTATATACGGGGTAGTTGAGTCTCAGTGTGTTAGAAAACCTTCCCAATGTCTTAGATCTAATTAGGGGCATTCAAGGGATTCAAGCACTATATACTGAAAAGTACACCCTCTAACTCATCCCTTACATAGTGAAAACATACTCACACACCCTGACCTCTAAAGCACAGATCATTCATGTGTGTTGAAATGAAGACAGCTTCTTTCTAGACTTTCTAATAGAAAAATTGTGCGTAGTTTAATTGAAGCTTCACTTTTCTCTGTCCTTTGGGCCTTTATTATACTGGTACTCTAAGCCATACTTCATCTGCCTAATAAGAAAACTGCTATGTCTGCCTAACACAAAAATGTGTAAAATGCCTGCAGGAAACATGGAGTCAACCCGTTTTGCTGAAACAAAGCTGTTTACATCAGAGTCACCAGAGAGGAAAGCAGAACTTTGGTCCAAGCCCAAAGATGGTGGAGAACAAGGGAAATCAGATCTGGACTTGATCCTGTAATCAGGAGTTGGTGGAGGTGACTAAGAAAGGATAATTAGACTAGTGACAGGGGGTCATTGGTGACTTTGAACTTACAGGGTTTGGGGTGAGGATAATGGTGTGTTGAGGGAATTAAGGAAGAATTGGGCGGTGTGGAAATGGAAGCAGCTGGGATAAGTGTCTCCCTGGAGGTGCCTGGCAGCAGAAGAAAGGAGACAATCAGAATGAGGGTCTGGGGACATGTGGGTGGTGGGCATCAGAGGGTCAAGCCTCTCCCTCGCAGGAGAGGACTGGTAACGGTGGGGACAAAGGAGACTGGAAAGGAAGCCAGTGTTTTCTTTCAGCCCCAGGGTGAAAGCACAGGGTCTTCCTAGACTCCAGAGCAAATGGATTAAACTCAGGGCAGTACTTCTCAAAGAGTGTTCCAGGGAGGCTTTGGAGGGCCCTTTGGAGAGCCTAAAGTCACATATCAGAAACACTAATGCTTTGATGATGTCTGTTCTTTAGTTTTTGCATGAGTCAACACCTTCATTCAAAAAATATTTTACTAATATTTAAAGTAGCTGAGAACAGAAAATATGTATTTCCTTCTCACCCTCGCCCAGCACAGAGGCCGTGTTTAATAAACATTGAGCTGAAGGAATGAATGGTGTCTAATAGCATGACTCTGCCGTGTGAGCTCTGTGACCTTGGGAAAGTTACCCAGGCCAGTTCCCTGATCTCCAAAGTAATAATATCCCATTCACAGAGTAGTTAGAACATTAACAGAGATAACAATGTAAAGCATGTAGCCTAACTGCCGGCATGTAATACATAATGGTCCTATCAAGTTGCCGAGACCATGTTTTGAGAAGCTGTGCAGTAGAGTGGTCAGGGCAGAAACTGTGAGGCAGGCACACCTTACCTCCAATCCAGTTCAGCTGCTCACTGCCTTCGTGACCACAGACCATTGACTTAACCTCCCTAAAGATGGTCTTTCATTGATAAAATGTGGATTAATAATATTTACTCTATTAAGGGTGGAGTGAATGAGATCTTATATGGAGAGCTGGCCTCTCTCTCCTTTGACATTAATATGCAATTTAAAAAATAATGTTTCACTTTTAAATGGAAAAAGAAAAGTGAAATCTCTGGTAAAAGCTGTTTGGGTGTGTTCTCTTATTTTTTAAAATAAACATTGCTCTGATTTCTTTCCATAGTTTAAAAGATAAACAGTTATGTACTGATAAATTTAATATCAGCCTCCCCCCCAGATTAAAAAGCATTCCCAACCTCTCTATTCTGAATGGGGTAGAACTTGATAAATTTTCATGCATCTGTGACAACATGAAACTCCATAATGCTCCTTAGCCTAGTCTCTCTGGTTGATTTCAGTACTCAAGATGAGTAAAACGAAAAAGGTTCACGCTTTCTATGTCCCCGATGGTGTGAGATGAACAGGAAGGATAGCAAGTAAGATTTGAGAAGATTTGAGAATGTAGATTCTCACAGTTCACACAGCCCCTGAGTGCCAGTCCATGATATCACTTCTGGATGATTATTGAAGACATGAAAAAGAAAATATAACAATTAGATCTGACATTTCAGGGTCTAAAATCCCACGAGATTCTGCTTGATTAAAAATGGTCCATGCAGAAACTTTCAAGACCTGAAATTAGTTTGAATGTATTAAAAACTCTTCTCACACATACTAATAACAGACAAATGAACTTGATACCAGACTATGAAGATAGTCACAGGAAATGTGTTGATTCAATGCTCTAAGTAATAAATGGGAAACAGCCATGTGTCCTAACTTCCACTCCATGAACATAGAGAGTACATAGTGATTGAGTGTTCATGAGACTTGGAAATGTTTAAAGCAAGATCCCTGACATACAGAGGCTCAAGGTGCAATGGTGGAGACAAATACGTAGGCATTCAAGTGCTATAACAGAGAGATGGATAATGGGTGAAGGGAATACACAGTTTAGGAAGAATGATGATCTTAAACTGGATTGACAGATTTAGCAAAACATTTAATTATTTGGCTCTTAATTCACTAGCTACAGACTGAAAAAAGACAGTTGATGGAGCTCGATTTTTAGCTAAATATTAAGCTCTAATTCCCCACTCTTCCTTTTTAAGATATCCATCTCTTCTGCCTCTGATCAGAAACTGAGTTCTTTTTTTTTTTTTTTTTTTTTTCTGGCTTATGGGATCTTAGTTCCCTGACCAGAGATTGAATTTAGGCCCATGGCAGTGAAAGTGCTGAGTCCTAACCACAGGACCGCCAAGAAACTCTTGGAAGTTGAGGTCTTGATGCTATAATGTATTGAAAAATCTATTGAAAAATAGATTTGAAAAATAAATCTGTCAAAAAATAAGAAACTCAGTCAACCTATTGTTTATTTGTTCTACACGGCACCAAAATATTAATTTAAGTGATAAAATGTTGCTATGTTTGTTTCTCATTAACTTGGCAAGTAGGTCACATTAGTTACAAAATAAGTGAATTTAGAGACAGCAAAAGGCTGCAAGAAAATAAATCTCTCAATAATTACAAGAAAAATGATGTTATTGGTACAGAGGAAGTAGTTAAATGGAAATTTCAAAGAAGTCAGTAACTTATTATTATTTTTTTAATTCAAGGTTTAGATGTATTTTGAAAGTCTTTGAACTGGTAAGCTCAGAAGCTGGTTCTAGTTCTGCCTCTGACTTTATCTAGGTTTGGACTAGTCACCACCCTTGGTGTCAGTTTCCAAAGCCTATAATATTAGTGGTTGGTATTAATCAGAACTCTTTTGGATGCCAGTAAAAGAAATCTAATTCAAACTGGCTTAATTTACAAGAGGGGAGGCTTTATGATTTAGATAATTGAAAAGGGTATACCAGTTTCAGGCATAGCTGGATCTGGGAGCTTTAAATTATGTCACCAGGGCACTATAGCTCTCCATCTATTAGCTCTGATTTGTATTGTGTTGGCTTCATCCTCAGGCATGTTCTCCCTCTGTGATGACAAGATTTCTCCTCGCAGCTCCAGGTTTACTTCCTAAAACTTAAAACCCAAGAGAAAAAAGTTTTTCCTCCACTGCAGTTCCAGAAAAATTCCCAGAATTGAATTTCATTGAATTTGACTGACGAGTTGCATCCCTAAACCACTCACTGTGTGAATAGGGAATACAGTGTTCCAATTGGCCAGACCTAAATAAAATGCCCTGCCCTGGAGCCAGAGGTGGAGTCAGTACATATATAGCTCGAGAGTGAAGGAAGATTGATTTCCAAAGGAAAGCCAAGAGTCAGCTACACAATAAAGGGGAAATGGAGTTTAAAAGTCCAAAACAACAGATGTCCACAGTAGGATGGAACACGTTGCCTCTAAGTCCCCTTTTAACCCCTAAAATGGCCTCTTGAAACTTTTTCTTCATTAGATAAGGAAATTGTTACCCAGAAAGTTTCAGTGATTTGCCCAAGTCTCACAGCTTGTTAATGACAGAAACTGAATCCTGACCCTTTAACACGCTATACTATGTTCCATAGCTTTTCAAGGGTTCTCACTCCAGGGATCACAATGGGCTCAACAGTAAATGGCTCACAAAGTGTGAACCCTACCACTTGAGGTGAGTATTATAATGAAGAACATTTTCTATATTTCTTCTGAAGATGCTATCAGGAACATCTGATAACTTATCGTAGGTATAGTGGAAAGCCTCAGCATTGCCTAATTTGGTTGGCTGAGCCTACTTTGAACATGCTACACATGACCCCTGTTCCTAGTCCAGCTGAGGATGCTTTGAGTTCTTATTTTAAATGTCTAAGAAGAACACTTTTGCGGTTACCATAGCAACTGTCTAGAGGTGACTCCTGTGTGGACATGAGGGTGCCAACCACAGCACTGTTTCTTTTTCTTGATCTAGACTAGTGCTGTGATGGACCCAGGCAAGGCTGAATTTATTTTTTAAGCCTTTTAGATGATAACATATGGCCAGTGTTTCGAGCCCTGACCTAGCCCTTTAAATTCTTATTAAAGCAGGTTTGGCTGAGAGTTCTAATAGTTCATTCAATCCCACACCTCATGTTTCACTTCAGAGCTTCCCATAGTGCATATCTGGTGACTTTTTTTAAATTGCATTTTTTTCCTCTCTTCTCAAAGGAAAGGATATTGTCCACTCTGGGACATTATGTGATTTCTGGCTTTCCAAGATACAAACTCATGAATATTCTTAATTAGAACTGTGGTTTCTCCATCTCTTTCAAATTGGGCTATGTTGGAACTTAATTGCAGTGAGGGACTAGGAACATCTGGCAGGTCTAAAACAGCCATGATCTGTGGTTCAGAATATACCATATGAATTACCAGCAGAGTGATGCGTCACTGTGATTGCTGATATGTGGTGGAGATGCGGAGGAAGAAAGAAGCAAAGCAAGTAATGGCCTCTCAATTAAGTTTTCTGAAAGGCTCAGATGATTAACTGGCTACAGGCAAAGTTTACTCCTCAACTGAAAACAAGCAACAACATCAAACAGACACACCTGCCATCTCAATAATTTAGGGATGGTGAAAAGAAACATCTCATTTTTTTTACATTAGCAGACTGTCCAGTGTTTGGCAGCTCTTTTCCAAATGATTTTTATTTTCCTTCCTTCCTTCATTAGTGTGAAGCTTGAAATAAGTTCTATTCAATCTCATGTTATTGACTTGATTTGTGTCCGAATATTGTACTGGTGGTGACCTAGGCAGTGATAAATATCTTCAAGGGAATATGTCTTACTATTTAAGATGTGATCCTTGGAAAGTGAGAAACATTTAGTAGAGAAATTCCACCTGATTTTTGAGACTTTAATGGAATAAATTTAAATTTAAATGTTTATGATTGAAAAGCATGTAGAACGTTTTGGTAAAAAATAATGGAGAATTTATTCAATAAATACGGAGCATACACTATTTGCAAACTCTTTAGATGCTACAAGGGATATAAAGATACATGTTCTTGGGATGTTTACAGTCTACAAGAGGAGATGAGAGTCATTAATAACTAGAATGTTAGGCCAGATGTGATAAAGTATGGTAGTATTTCAAAGTAGGTAGACTTTGACCTTGGCAGGGAAGAGCAAGTCAAGTAAAAGGACCAGTAGAAGCAAAAATTCACAAGAGATAAAGGGGGTTGGAGATGAAACTCATTGAGTGTCTACAGTGTGAGAAGCAGGTTACAGATTTTTTTTAATGCATTATCCCATTTAATTCCTGGAAAACCTTATGAGATTATTCCCAGATAATTTCCAGATAAATAGAGTGAAATTCTGAAATGCTAAATAATATCCCCACCATCACTCAGGCAGTAACTGATGGTACTACTGGAATTTAATATTCACGTTCATGGAAAGATGACCAGCACAGTTGGGCTAAATTGAAAGTAGATCTGGGAAAAGGAGGCTGGAATGCAGTCAGTCAAGGCAAGATCACCCAGGACTGGAATGTCAGGCTGACAAGTGCAAAGTCAACTCCACGGGTAATGTGAACCATTCATGGTCTAACCTAAAACTCAGCCAGCTTACCCATGTCCTGAGAGCTTTGAGAAGCCCAGTGCCACAACCTGAGACTGTTATAAAGCCCTCCCCACATTGTCTAGCCTTTCTTATATTTACTTCCTAACATCTCCATGCCCCTGTGCCATACCTATCCATGTAGATGGGATACACTGTTCAATCCTAGGTTTCCACAAAAATCCACCACCTTCAAGTATTGTATGAGGTTGGTAACTTCTTTCTAAAGATGAATGGGGGGGTCAAGGGGAAAGATTATGTCAAGGAGAGAGATTTCTTCCTTCTGCCATCACCTGGGCCCGTTCCTTCTATTTCCCATTCCCAGGTTTTTGTTTCCTACTCCCTTACTTTCTGACACAGGCAAGAAGCTGCTCTTATTTGTATTTCTTGTGGAAGTTCCACCCATGCCCTTGGGTGGGTCCTTGGTGTTTGTCTTCTTCCCCAATACCTTGTGAGATATCTCTCCTAAACAAATGCAGGGTTCTCCTTGGAAGGAGTTCTAGTAGGATAGATGGATGGGATTGGGGTGAGCCTAGAAGCAGGGAGTTATGAGCTGAGGTCATGGCCCAGGTGCAGCATAAGCTTATAATGCCGACCCAGATCTTGGCAGTAAAGGTGGGAGAACAAAGGGTAAACATGAGACATTAAGGAGAAACTGTCTTTCAAATGACAGGAAGGAGAGCTTTTCTATTTTGTAGATTTGTTTGCTCCATGAAAACCACTTACTTTCTTAATGAGGGTTAGGGTATTTTTTTCTTTCTCTTCAAAAAGCTATAGTTCTATCTAAGTTTTGGCCATAAGGCTGTATTCTCTCCAGTTATAAAATAGAATATCAGCAGGTGGTCTCAGAAAAGAATTTTCCTAACATGCTGTACACTTTGTCAGGAAAAGTTTTTCATACTGCTAAATTTTTTCTTTCTTAAATCATGATTTCATTTCCAGATATTTAAACCTTTATTTCCATTTAGTTTGCTTTGAAAAGCAGCAGATTAGCTGGAGCCCAAGACTGTCTATGATCAGCTGAACAGCAGAGAACACGGCCACAGTGAGAGAGCAGGGAACGAGAATCATTTGTCTTTTCAGCAAGCACACACAAATGATCCTTTCCCTGCTATATGTTCCAGAGAATTCTTTTATTTCCCTTCAGGTATTTGACCCCCTATTGAATAGAGGCATTGATCAAAGTTGAAGCTGCAGAGTGACTGATAGAATAGCTTCAGTTTTCAGTAAATCAAATGTTAAAAAAGAATCAAAAGCAGAATTCTTGATGTTTAATTCTTATTCCTGAGTCCCTGGCTTATGTGAACATGAGGATATTGCTTAACAATCTTGTGTTTCTGGTTCCTTCCCTTCCTTTCTCTCTTTCTTTTTTCCTTTTTAAAAAATATACAGAGCCAAGAAATTCTACAATGAGAAATTGTTTTGACTTCCACTGACCTTGGAGATGGAACTCCTTAAGTAAAAATGGTGATTTGAAATAAAACTCCTTGTGTCTATTTCTAAAGAATTATGATTTGGAAGGTTCATGTGAGGTGAAGGAGAACGAGAAGAAATAGACATCAAGTTGAGATGCTGTGCCAAACATCTGGAGGAGAGAATGAGAGCATTATGGGAAAACAGATGGAGGGAAGCTTGGCCAGATAAAATTAAAGGCAACACCACTCGGCATCTGATTAGCTAAGAGAACTCTCTTTAAAAGGAAAATATCTATAAAACCTGTACTTTGAATAGTCTCTTGACACGAAAATGCTTTAAAAAAAATTAGAGTTCTTATCAGGCCTTGAGGTTTACTTTGAAGGTTTTCATTTATTAATTACTGTTTGCATTGTTTTGTTTTATTCTTTAATTAGAAACAAGACCCTAATTGATAACCAAAAGGCTTATAGATAAAGACCTATACTAAAAATTATTTCTATGCTATTTTAATTAACCTACTGAAATCCAATTTGGAAAATCAGGGTCTAAGTCATCTGTGGGTGTGAGTTAAATATCTGTGTTTGTCAGGGGAAGCTGATAACGCTTCTTTGGGAATTGGCTTTACGTCTTCAAGAAAGAGCTTACTTTCATGTATGAACGTTTTATCTATTAGCTATATTAAGCACAGGGCTAAAGACTTACAAGCCTTGCAGAGGTACATGAAAATGTTTAAAATCTGCTCTTAAAAAATGTGTTGGGTCCAAAATAAAACACTCTAAAATGGAAATTAATAATTATATCAAGAATATATAATAATATCAAAAGCAAGGTTACAAAGATGGTTTCACATTTATACAACAAAATACTGTGTTGTATTTAATGTGACAAATGTGACATGAGCCCTCTAAAATAAAGATGCCTGGGTCTTAGGGAGGTCCTAAAATAGCCCTACTAGTGGGGAGAAGCATCTCCTGCTAGTTAGAAATCACCCACACTCTTCTGCTATACATTCCTTTTGTAGCCCAAAAGGAAAGAGGAGCCCTTTCCTTTAATAACCAAATTAAAAGGTTGGAGTCTCCAATCCATGAACTGGGAGATGTACAGCACGCTCCTCAAGATTCCATGTTATCCCCCAGAGGTCTGTTGACATCCTAGTTACCTCTTGCCCAGACTTCCTGCTTCTTCTGAATTCTTTTTTTTTTTTTAATTTATTTTTGGCTGCGTTGGGTCTTCGTTGCTGCATGTGGGCTTTCTCTAATTGCAGTGAGCGGGAGCTACTCTTCGTTGTGGTGAGCAGGCTTCTCATTGCGGTGGCTTCTCCTGTTGCGGAGCAGGGGCTCTAGGTGTGCAGGCTTCAGTAGTTGTGGCTCGCGGGCTCTAGAGCACAGGCTCAGTAGTTGTGGTGCACGGGCTTAGTTGCTCCACGGCATGTGGGATCTTCCCAGACCAGGGATCGGACCCATGTCCCCTGATAGGGCAGGCAGATTCTTAACCACTGCACCACCAGGGAAGCCCGTTCTGAATTCTTGATCCCTGCTTACTTGTCCTTCTCCTGTGACTACTCTCCTCTTCCCATGCTATGTGCAACCACCTTTGTCTTCATTTCTTCCAAAATACACCACCAACATAAAAGCCATTGTGCTCAACAGACTTATCTGATTGTTTGGAAAGAATGAAGGGGGACTAGCATCTCGTGGGATAATAAACAACTGAATATTGAATGCAAGAGGATAGTGTACTTGCAGAGCCTCAGCCATCCCCCCAGGGGAAATTTTTTACCAGCACTATCTTGTCTTGGGGCTCGGCCTGCCCCCATATCACTGGGGCACACCATCCCTATCAAGATTCCCATTATCCAACTCTCCTTCTCTTCCAGATCCCAGTACTCTGCAGAGAAAACTGAGCAGTCCTGTTACAGACCACCTGGCTCATCTCACCTGGTGCTTCCTTTTGCACACCTAATGATGCCCATTATTGGACTCTCCCAACAAAGACATCTTTTGCCCTTCATTAAATTCTGCTACATCCTTGAAATGTGGAAAATGCTAAGTAATCTTCCTTTTTTTCGATAGTAATCTTTACCTTCCTGTAAGACTTCTAAAGAAGACCCACGTGCTCAACTTAACAAATGGCATATGTTCCAGCAAGCCTTCTTCCTCTGAATTTTTTTTTTTTTTTTTGGCTGAGGCTGAAAAAAAAGTCCTTGGAGATTCAAGTCCTTTGTTGCTTAACAGAGAAGACAGTGTGAAAAAACCCACAAGACCCAGCTTTTGCTACCCTGGATCAACATATTTCAACTCAAAATACTGATTGAGTCCAGGGTAAGGAATTAAAGAATGGATTCTACAGTAGAGCCAATCGTCATTAGAAGAGTTAAATAAAAGAGACAAACATGGGAATGAGAAGCCAACAAAAGCCCCAGGGAGAAGATAATGTATGTGTTGGGCCTTGAAGGAGAAGTAGGATCATTTCCTAGAAATGCTGGTGAACCATTTTCTTCCGTTTCATTTGACTCTGGACATCTTGACTGAAAATATGCCCTTAAAAAGTCCATTTTGTCTCGATGTAGTTTAAAGGACAAAACTACAATGTTAGTTTACTCCACAAAGAATGAAGAAAACTTTCACTGATTTTCACCAAATTTGCTAAACTATCAGTGACTCAAGATAATCTTTGATTCTGACTTGGGCTCAGTGCACTAATTTTTCCCAGTTAATCAATGATGATCATTTACAACCTGCCAAGGACAAGCACTGGGCTAGGAGATAGGAACAGACATGAGGGAACATACACTATAAGACATGACCTTTCCGATAGCTGAGTGAGGGATGATACAGATGCAAATTAAAAATTGTAAGGACTTCCCTGGTGGTGCAGTGGTTAAGAATCCACCTGCCAGTGCAGAGGACACAGGTTTGATCCCTGGTAGGGAAGATCCCACATGCTGCGGAGCAACATGAACCCTAGCGCCACAACTACTGAAGCCCACGCGCCTAGAGCCTGTGCTCCACAGCAAGAGAAGCCACCGCCATGGGAAGCCCGTGCACTGCAATGAAGAGAGTAGCCCTGCTAGCCGCAACTAGAGAAAGCCCATGCACAGCAATGAAGACCCAATGCAGCCAAAAAAAATTAAAAATAAAAATAAAAAACATTGTAAAACAATGTAGTAAATGGTAAATTAGAGATGGGCAGGGAGAGCCATGGACACAGAGGGTGACCAACTCTCCCCAGGGATGTTGCGGAGGGTTCTAAGAGGAGGTGACATCTGTGCTCTTTCTCAAAGGATCAGAAGAGGTCATTGGATAGAGAAGAGGAGGAGAGCATTCCAGACAGAAGAGGCAGCCTGTGCAAAGGTGGAGAGCACAGTAAGTGCTCTGTAGTTGAAGCTGCACAGAAGGAGAACTGAGGAGGAGGCTGGAGAAGCTGGGCCACATGCTTTAGGATGCTTGTGCTCAAAATGGGTTCTAAAGGATCCTGTGGATGCCACTGAGAAGACCGGGACTGGTCAAGGTTAAGGGGGCAAAAGACGTGATGAGACAGGCTGAGTGTGCAAGGACTCTGCCTGCACCCAAACCCACTTCCACAGGGCAGGTCTGCTTCAATGTTTTATGTAACATTCCATATTACATTTCATTGGGGGGAAAAAAGAAGTCAAAGCATACCCAAAAAAGCAGGTGACAATGATGATTGTAGATGTGTGATTGAGAAAGACAATTCTAGCATCACTTACAAAGTAGAGGGGAAGACATAAAGATTAATAAGGTGTTTATTGCAGTGGTGCAGGTGAGAGATGATGAAACCTTGAACAAAGGCATAACAGAGATCAGAAACAAAATGTAATCACTGCAAGATGGTCAAATGTACTTCAGGGCCATTTTGCAAGGTAGGAAAATGTTCTAGAGGTCTAAGATTGTGCTGGGTGAGGAGGGAGAAATGCATAGTACACATTTCACTTAGACCCGTGCCCCTTACCGTAGCAGGAGGGGCCACATGGCCTTATGGTCAATGGGTTAGAGGGGTCCATTTAGGTCGGTCTTGATGACCCAGGCTTCAGTATTGGTGGAATCCAGCTGCCGGCTGGTAATTGGGGAGGGAACAACCAAAAAGTATCCAACACGGACTGGGAATCCCAAACAGGTTTAGTCGCTTCTCTGCCTCAGATGCAAATAACATTCTCCATGCAGAACCAGGGAATAATGTGCTTTGGTGAGTGGCTTCCCAAGCCTATTTAGGCGCCCCTGAGTTCACAGGAGTGGCTGTCCTCTGCCCTGCTCCAGGTGCACCAAGTGCCTACACATAGCCTGCCCCATGCCTGCACTCTCTCTCCCACGGTCCCTCAACCTTGCTCATGCCTGCTTCCCTCGCCTCCCCTTCACCATGTCCCTAGTCCTCTGTGTATTACCAGTCATCCTCTCCCACACAGTCTGTTAAAGACTCCAGAACTTGAGGATAGGGAAGGAAAAGGAGAGGGAGGGAGCCCATCATTGTAGGTGAGCCTAAGATTAGAAATGTGAACTATAATTAGACACTCAGTGAACTACAAAGATTAAACTCCTGCTAACTAGTCTCCTGTAACTCATAATGCTAAAGGGTGTTTCCCAAACTACCATTATATTTCAATATACATATAGATTCAGATATATAGATATAGAAATTGATACACATATACATGTACATACAGTCACTCTATTCCCTTAACTTTGAAAGGATCCCAGTTCTCCCAAGAAGAATAGAGTTAAGACACCCTTCCTTCCATGTTGATAAATACTGTTCTAACTTAAATAAAATATTTACATAATTAAGCGCTAGCATGTCAAATTTTCTTTCTTAAAGTCACATGCACATTAACAAGTAAAATCTAAAATAGAGCAAAAGAAATCTGAAAAAAAATCACTATGCTATACACCTGAAACTAACACAATATTGTAAATCAATTATACTTCAATAAATATATATGCATATAATCAGAAAAAAAAATTTTAAGTAAAATAGAGTCAAAGAAACCAAGACCCAGGGTACTATAGGAGATTCATGGAGGGGCAGGGAACGTTTTTGACCTTCAGAGCATCTTCAGTGGTGGGTATTTCAGCTGCTATGTCTTCTTCAGTAGAAGGAGGGTGAGTCTGGCTGGCAAGAAAGAAAACCCAGAGGTGGGATTTGGTAAAGAGGGACATTTTGTTAACTTAAGACATCTTCCTCCATCAAAGCCAAGAGTCTCTGTTTGTTTTACAACAATTTCTTCTCCATCCTTCAGATGCTCTCACATTCTCTGTAAATCTTCCCCCTTTTCACACTAATCCATAATGATTTACTGCTCTCTGAACTACCATTATGCTGGAGTGGTTAAGATCTGCAGGTCTTGGGATCAGTCAAGTTTGAGTTTGAATTCTCGTCCTGATATAAATTTATTGAGTGAATGCTGGCAAGTTATTTAACCTCTCAGAGCCTCAGGGTCATAAAACTTAATATTCATAGGCCATTGACTCCACATCAGACACTGTTTCAAGCACAATACTTACATTTTCTCATTTAATATCAACTCTATAAGGTAAGTTTCTCCATGATGATTCTTTTTTTTAATAAAAAAGATTTTTAATTTAATACTGAATCTTTGAATTTATAGACATATGGAAAAAGGCTAATATACTGGAGTGAAAACAAGCCAGCATCTCAAAGATTACTTGACTTTTTAATTTGTTAAAAATACAAAAATTCACTGGTACATACAAGGAAAAAACATGGAACACTTCACGAATTTGCGTGTCATCCTTGTGCAAGGGCCATGCTAATCTCCTCCGTATCGTTCCAATTTTAGTATATGTGCTACCGAAGCAAACACTCCCTGATGATTCTTATTTCATAGATGAGGAAATGGAAACAAAGAGAGGATCATCAATGCTCAAAAGTCCTATGGCTGGTACCAGAGGCTGGACACACCATCTCCCCACACCTGTGCACTTGTGGGTTGTAGTTAGGATTGATGACATCCTTAGCATGGTGCCTGGCACAGAGCAAACACTTTGTAAATGGAAATTATAACTACTAAGTGTCTATGTAGATTTTATTATCAACCACTTAACAGTTAGATGTTCCCTTAGCTCTGTATCTGTCCCATCTTCCTACTGTCTTACAGTGTCCCTGGAGAAGGAGCCAGTCTCTTATCTAATTCCTCATAGCACAATGCTGGGAACCTATGTGCCAGTGTACATGGACTAGTGATAATTCTAAATTGAAGCAGTGGCAGTGGCTGTGGGTTTTCCCCAGTTTAATCCAAAGGGCTCAGCATCATGGCAGAGCATGTGCTTATACACATTCTTGTCTTGTCATAATATGTGCTGGCGTGAAAACATGGATGAGTCACTGACCCTGCCATAAACCAGAGAGGGAAAGAAGGAAAAAGAGAAAGACAGAGAACAAGAAAGGAGGCAGGAGTGGAGGAGGGAGGAAGAGAGGGAGGTAAAGACAAAGAGAAAATCTGTCTCTTTTCGGAGCACCTTTAAACATCCTTGAGGGAAACTGGGATATTCATCTACTTGATGACATTTCCTCTATCTGTGCCAAACACCACCTTCCAAGGGTGATTGCAGTTTGTATAAGCACCATGTAGGGAAAACTTGTATTGCTTTTAAACGTCAGACGGTGGCAAAACAACCAAGACTGTGGCAGTCATGAAACTCCCATTCTGCTCTAGCAGAGTTGGTATTGCCACCTCAGGAATCGGAGATGGAAGTCCTCTGGGAAGTTGTCAAGGAGGTTCTATTTTTGGCCCCCAGTCTGTTTCCACAGTGATTAGAAAAAAGCTGTACAGAACACAAGAAATGGTTGAGGGCATCTGAAATACCCATGAAAGGGACATGGAAGGCACTCACATGTGTCAGATGGAGAAGACAATTTGAAACAAAAGGAAAATCTGGAGGCAGATTATTTAACATTCATTTATGCATTCATTCAACAAATATTTGCTGAGTGGCTATTTGGTGCAAAGCCCTGCACGGGGCAATCCTATGGAGGATATAAATATTAAACAGGCTCAACTCCTGTCCTTATCTTACAGTCAAGTGGGGGAGATAAGACATGCACATATTTATTATTTAGTGGTGTCATGTAAACGTCTGAGGTGGAAATCTGTGGGCTAAAAGGTTATATTAGTCATTCCACAGAGAGTGAAGACACAAATCAACCTGGCCCACAGCACATGGCATTAGCCTTCTGGCCTTTCCATAAACAAATAGCACACAGGTCCTGTGCTGCAGACCCAGACTCTTAGGAAATGCAGTTACTCAAGTCCTCTCTCCTTCAAAGAGAGCAATGGCTGCATAAATTACACTGAAAAGCCTGCATTCAATGGCAGAGGATTTCAAAACCCTAAAATGGGCAGATTCCGAATCTCAGGGAGGCAGTGTCCCAAGGTGGTTTAGCACAGAGGCTTTGGGTGTGCAGTCCTGGATTTGCTTCTCAACCCTGCCTCCTGGCTCCTTGACAAAGAACCTCTCTAAACCTCTGTTTCTTCCTCTTTAAAATGTCAGTAGAGAAGATTCTCTCATACAATGTGCTCTGAAATAGAGTACACAAGAAAAGACATTGGTAATAAATAGAGTGCTCAAAAAGCAGACATTAAAGTTGACACGGTCATTTTGGGTTCACAGCATTCTGTACTACCATACTAGGCTCTAGTCCTGCAGCCTGTCCTCAATTCTTCCTTTTGTGATGTGTGATACTTTGTTAGCCATTTCATTGTTCTCTTCCTCACTTTTTTTGTTGTGGTGGTGGTAAAATACACCTAACATAAAATTTACCATTTTTACTATGTTTAAGTGCATAGTTCAGTGGCATTAAGTACATTCACATTGTTAATGCAACCATCACCACCATCCATCTCCAGAAACTTTTCATCTTCCCACACTGAAACTCCATACCCATTAAACATTAACTTCCCATTCCCCTCTTCTTCCAACCCCTAGCAACCACTATTCTACTTTATGTCTCTATGAATGAGACTGTTCTAGGTACCACATATAAATAGAAGTATACAATATTGGTCGTTTTGTGCCCAGCATATTTCACTTAGTATAATGTCTTCAAGGTTTATCCATGTTGTAGCATGTATCGTAATTTCTATCCTTTTTAAAGACTGAATAATATTCCATTGAATGTGTATATCACATTTTGTTTATCCATTCATCCATTGATGGATACTTGGGTTATTTCCACCTTTTGGCTACTGTGAATAATGCTGCTGTGAACATCAGTGTATACATATCTATTCAACCCTTTTTCATTTTTAAAAACCATGTCTTAAAAATATTATGCTGTATTTTTAAAACATCTTCTTATCCCTCAGGCTGACAATATATTGATTGATAAGTTAGTTTCTCTTTAAACTATTCTGTGATCATGGTGGGAATATCAAGAAAGTTATTTTATTTTGGCCCTATAGAGTGTTCTTCAGTAAATCTTTTTTTTTTTTTTTTTTGTGGTATGTGGGCCTCTCATTGTTGTGGCCTCCCCCGTTGTGGAGCACAGGCTCCAGACATGCAGGCTCAGTGGCCATGGCTCACGGGCCCAGCTGCTCGGTGGCATGTGGGATCTTCCCGGACCGGGGCACGAACCCATGTCCCCTGCATCGGCAGGCGGACTCGCAACCACTGCGCCACCAGGGAAGCCCTTCAGTAAATCTTTATCATTGTAAAGCAAACACCCTTATAACCAGCATAAGTTTTGTTAATACAGATTGGCTATATTTTAAAATAAGTTACTAAATATAGAAAAAATTGGCACATATAGTATCGTTGAACTTTAAAATGTATTACATTTTTCCTATAAGTAAATAAGGCATATAGAAAGAGGAGTTGGCTAACAATGGCCCGTGGGCCAAAATTCAACCCACTGTCTAATCTTTTTATGGCCTGCAAACTAAGAATGGGTTTCATATTTTTTTAATGGTTGAAAGAATCATAAGAAGCCTAAAACATCATGACATATGAAAATTATACAAAATTCAAATTTCAGTGTTTGTAAATAAAGTTTTATTGGGACACAGCCACACTCACTCATTTATGTATTGTCTGTGGCTGCTTTTGAGCTACAGTGGCAGAGCTGAACAGTTGTGATAGAGACTGCATAGCCCTCAAGTCCTAAATATTTATGATCTAGCCCTTTAGAGAAAAAAATTTGCCAACAGCTGATATAAATCATTGATCTAATTTCACTTCTTCATTTATAGTTGAGAAGACCAAGGCCCAATAAGCATCCTGTCAGACTGGAGATCACAAGCATAGAGTCACTAAAAGAAATCCAGGGCTTCCCTGGTGGCACAGTGGTTGAGAGTCCGCCTGACGATGCAGGGGACGCGGGTTCATGCCCCGGTCCGGGAAGATCCCACATGCCACGGAGCGACTGGGCCTGTGAGCCATGGCTGCTGAGCCTGCGCATCCGGAGTCTGTGCTCCTCAACAGGAGAGGCCACAACAGTGAGAGCCCCGCGCACCACAAAAAAAAAAAAAAAAAAAAAAAGAGCAGAAATTATTGGTAAGCATTAAAGGCCGAGGAAGAGGCCCAGAGCAGTGGGGGAGTCAAGGCAAAAATGCTGATCTTTATCAATGGGGTCAATTAATTTGTGCCACTGGGAAGTGGAATAGATGGAAACCAAAAGGACCTGGTTTCTACGGGAGAGCAGGGTCCTCCAGGGTAACCCATTTCAGGAAGGCCTGGATTCAGGGCTTTTCCTGGGTTCTCTGCCTTGATGGTCTCATTTCTACATTTGTCCCACCCGTCCCACCATACAGGGCGGCACCTCCTCCATTCGCCTCCATTATCCAAGGCCTTTGCCAGAATGAAGCCTGACAGTCACACTGCACTTAGGAATATCGTGTTTACTGAATTCCTTTTCACCCTTCAGATGTAGAACTCTATCATAATTTAGGCCACAATAAATATGTCTTCATTTTCAGTTGAAACTTTAGTTTTAGATTTAGACTTGTCTTCAGAGGAAGAAGGAAACTCCTATAGTACCAAATTAGGAGATCACAGCCAAAATGACTGCAAATTACTATAGAATAACAAAGCCCCCTCCTAAGATATAATTTCTAAATTATCGAACTGCACACTTATGGTTTATACATTTATATGTATATAGACATTCTAAAAGTTAAATGTAACATATAGTAACATTTTCTTATGGATGCAAAAGAGATGCATCACTCCTCTGTTTAGAATCCTTTTTTAGTAACCCCATAACCTTTAGGACATAACCCCAAATCTTTAGAAGGGCACATGAAGCCCATCTCTATGGGCTGGTTTTTCTTCTTCTTTGTCTCCTGAACTGCAAAGTTTCTGCTCCAACTGTATGGAACCACCTACAATATCCCAAACGGTTGTGCTCTCTCATGCCTTGTACTGTGTTTACACATGGCTGCTCTGGGAAGCCCCGTTCCAACTGCTGCCTCTCTAGTTTGAGCTAGTCCCCTCCTCTGTGCCTTCATTTCGCTTTGACCTCACTTCCTCCTTCATGTTTTCATATGTTCCACGGGACTCTTCTGTTTTTACTCTTCTATTCTAGGCTTGGCTCTGAGCTTCCAGAAGGCAGGGACTCTATCTTTCTCCAGTGCCAATCATAGCACCAGGCATATATAATGTGTGGCCCACAATAAATGTTTATTGAATGAATCTACAAAGTCTAGCACTGCTGTCTGAAACAGAGGTATAACTTGGGGTTTCCTCGGAAAGACAGATTCTCTACTCTCAACATTTATGCTATAGAAAATGCGTAAGATCGTTCTTCACACGTGATTCTTAGATAGTGCTGTACAAGGATGGCAAGCTCCATGAAAATGTTTTCTCTCTCAGGAGAGCATGTCCATTCCTTTGTGTCATCCAGCACAGTTTTTACTTATATACTTATTTCTTTTCTGCCTTTCTGCAAGCTGGATGTGAGACAGTCCCTTTCTCTTCACTAGGCACAATGCAGTATGGCACTTTGTTGGCACTTGGTGACCATTTGGCAGGATGTGTTTGAGATGAATCACCCTCTGAATAAGTGTCATACTTTTAATTGGTGTGCCCAACTCTGAAAAAAAGTCACATAATTTAATTGTCAAAAAACAAACTGAGAGGTAGGAATTGCTATGACTATTTTACTGGTAAGAAAATAGCCCAAAGAAAGATTGACTCGACAAAATAACAGTCAATGGTAGGAATAAAGGCTTGGACCCAGGGTATTCTGACAGGAAGTCAAATTTTTACCTCTACAATTATCTTTAGAGAAAATTTCAGGAGTGATGAAATATGGATGGCTGTTCTGAAGTTCACCCCAGTGGAAACTGTCCCTGTGGTCAATGCACACTAGGAAAGAGAAAGAAAATCAACAAGGAGACAATGAAATGATGGTACAAATGATCCAAAGGGCCTATTGAACATGCTACTTATGTTTACCTTCAAGTCACTATAGTGATCTAATTTATCGTAGTACATGGAGACCTAAATCCCTAGTTTTCACGAAAAAAATAAACTCCCTGTAGTCTCACTTATACGTCATGTCATCTTCAGGAAGCTTTTTATGAGTTGAGTTGGTGTTGACATTGAAGTCTTATCAGTCCAACAAGAGTGAAGAAAACTCAAATGCAGAATTCATTTCTGTCAAGATTTTTTATTGGGTGACAACCAATCAAAATGAGGCTCTGATTTCATTATTCTAGTTTTTAGAATGCCTGCTCAAAATAAACACTACAAAATATTTTGTTTTCATAACATAATGCTTTGTACATGTTAGTGTAAAGCACCATGACTCAGAAATTGTAGTTACCATGTCTACACATTATGGCAAAACCTGCTGTAAGAGCACAAGAAGACAGTATAACCTTCTGTGACTTATGATGACCAAATGGCATTGATTCTTATCTCTGTGAATTAAAAGCTTGGGAAATGTCTATGGACCTTCCCCTTTGATGTCATATTTTCTGCTAATCTATAGAAATAACTTCTTGTCTAGTCCCATAATAAATTCAGATGTTTTAATACAGAATTCCTCAAATGATTTTAGCCACAATCTACAGTGAAAGAAAGAGTTATTACTTCTGCCTGTGGCAGGAACGGGGAGACTACTCAAAGGGTGAGACATTTGGGGTGGACCTTGGAGGATGAAGAGGACCTTGATGGATGGATGAGGAGACTGATGCTTCCCTGGTCAGGGGACAGCATGAACAAAGACTTAAAGGTAAGATTCATCTGCAGTGGGTACTGAGAGTTTACAGAATTCCTGTGAGCATGGAGGACAAAGAGAGAAGGGGGGAAGGCAAGGATGGGGAAATAAGACTGGGGAGGTAAGTTGAAGCCAAGTCAAGAAGAGCTTTATAACATATTCAGTCATTTAGGCTTTATGCTGAAAGCAACTGGGAATTATTTCATCATATGAAATGGTGCTTAAGAAATTAGAGACAAAGGTCCACATATAAAGAATGAATCAGGGAAATTGGTTCAAGATGGTGGAGAAGGATGTGTGCTCACTCCCTCTTGTGAGAGCACTGGAATCACAACTAAGTGCTGAACAATCATTGTCAGAAAGACACTGGAACTCACTAAAAAAGATACCCCACATCCAAAGACAAAGGAGAAGCTGCAATGAGATGGTAGGAGGGGCACAATCACAATAAAATCAAATCCCATAACCACTGGGTGGATGACTCACAAACTGGAAAACACTTATACCACAGAACTCCACCCAATGGAGTGAAGGTTCTGAGCCCCACGTCAGGCTTCCCAACCTGGGAGTCCAGCAACGGGAGGAGGAATTCCTAGAGAATCAGACTTTGAAGCCCAGTGGGATTTGATTGCAGGACTTTGACAGGACTGGGAGAAACAGAGGCTCCACTCTTGGAGGACACACTCAAAGTAGTGTGCACAACAGGACCTGGGAGAAGGAGCAGTGACCCCATAGGAGACTGAACCAGACCTACCAGCTAGTGTAGGAGGGTCTCCTGCAGAAGCGGGGGGTGGCTGTGTCTCACCGTGGGGACAAGGACACAGGCAGAAGAAGCTCTGGGAAGTACTCCTTGGCATGAGCCTTCCCAGAGTCCGCCATTAGACCCACCAAAGAGCCTATAGCCTCCAGTGCTGAGTTGCCTCAGGCCAAACAACCAACAGGGAGGGAACTCAGCCCCACCCATCAGCAGACAAGCAGATTAAAGTTTTACTGAGTTCTGCCCACAAGAGCAGCACCCAGTTCTACCCAGCAACATCCCTCCCATCAGGAAACTTGCACAAGCCTCTTAGGTAGCTTCATCCACCAGAGGGCAGACAACAGAAGCAAGAAGATCTACAATCCTGCAGCCTGTGGAACAAAAACCACATTCACAGAAAGAAAGACAAAATGAAAAGGCAGAGGACAATGTAACAGATAAAGGAACAAGATAAAACCCCAGAAAAACAACTAAATGAAGTGGAGATAGGCAACATTCCAGAAAAAGAAGTCAGAATAATGTTAGTGAAGATGATCCAGGACCTTGGGAAAAGAATGGAGGCAAAGATTGAAAGGATGCAAGAAATGTTTAACAAAGACATAGAAGAATTAAAGAACAAACACCTAGAAGGATTGAAGAAAAAACAAACAGAGATGAACAATGCAATAACTGAAATGAAAACTACACTAGAAGGAATCAATAGCAGAATAACTGAGGCAGAAGAACGGATAAGTGACCTGGAAGACAGAATGGTGGAATTCACTGCTGCAGAACAGAATAAAGAAAAAAGAATGAAAAGAAATGAAGACAGCTTAAGAGACCACTGGGACAACATTAAATGCACCAACATTCGCATTATAGAGGTCCCAGAAGGAGAAAAGAGAGAGAAAGGACCTGAGAAAATATTTGAAGAGATTATAGTTGAAACTTCCCTAACATGGCAAAGGAAATAGCCACCCAAGTCCAGGAAGTGCAGAGAGTCCCAGGCAGGAGAAACCCAAGGAGAAACCCACCAAGACACATAGTAATCAAATTGACAAAAATTAAAGACAAAGAAAAATTATTAAAAGCAACAAGGGAAAAACAACAAATAACCTAAAAGGGAACTCCCATAAGGTTAACAGCTGATTTCTCAGCAGAAACTCTACAAGCCAGAAGGGAGTGGCACGATATATTTAAAGTGATGAAAGGGAAGAACCTACAACCAAGATTACTCTACCGGGCAAGAGTCTCATTCAGATTCGACAGAGAAATCAAAAGCTCTACAGACAAGCAAAAGCTAAGAGAATTCAACACCACCAAACCAGCTCTATAACAAATGCTAAAGGAACTTCTCTAAGTGGGAAATAGAAGAGAAGAAAAAGACCTACAAAAACAAACCCAAAACAATTAAGAGAATGGTAATAGGAACATACATATCAATAATTACCTTAAATGTGAATGGATTAAATGCTCCAACCAAAAGACACAGGCTTGGGACTTCCCTAGTGGCACAGTGGTTAAGAATCAGCCTGCCAATGCAGGGACACAGGTTTGAGCCCTGCTCTGGGAAGATCCCACATACCAAGGAGCAAATAAGCCCATGTGCCACAACTACTGAGCCTGCGCTCTAGAGCCAGTGAGCCACAACTACTGAGCCTGCATGCCACAACTACTGCAGCCCACGGGCTTAGAGCCTGTGCTCCACAGCAAAGAGAAGACACCACAATGAGAAGCCAGCACACCGCAACAAAGAGTAACCCCCACTCGCCGCAACTAGAGAAAGCCTGCACACAGCAATGAAGACCCAACAAAGCCAAAAATAAATAAATAAATAAATTTATTTAAAAAAAAAAAGACACAGGCTTGCTGAGTGGATGCAAAAACAAGACCCGTATATATGCTGTCTACAAGAGACCCACTTCAGACCTAGGGACACATACAGACTGAAAGTGAGGGTATCAAAAAAGATATTCCATGTAAATGGAAATCAAAAGAAAGCTGGAGTAGCAATTCTCATATCAGATAAAATAGACTTTAAAACAAAGAATGTTACAAGAGACAAGGAAGGACACTACATAATGATCAAGGGATCAATCCAAGAAGAAGATATAACAATTATAAATATATATGCACCCAACATAGGAGCACCTCAATACATAAGGCAAATATTAACAGCTATAAAAGAGGAAATCGACAGTAACACAATAATAGTGGGGGACTTTAACACCTCACTTGCACCAATGAACAGATCATCCAGACAGAAAACTAATAAGGAAACACAAGCTTTAAATGACACAATAGATCAGATAGATTTAATTGATATTTATAGGACATTCCATCTGAAAACAGCAGATTACACTTTCTTCTTAAGTGCACATGGAATATTCTCCAGGATAGATCACATCTTGGGTCACAAATCAAGCCTCAGTAAATTTAAGAAAATTGGAATCATATCAAGCATCTTTTCCGACCACAATGTTATGAGTTTAGAAATCAATTACAGGGGGAAAAAAACGTAAAAAAGACAAACACATGGAGGCTAAACAATACACTACTAAATAACCAAGAGATCACTGAAGAAATCAAAAAGGAAATAAAAAAATACCTAGAGACAAATGAAAACACAATGATCCAAACCCTATGGGATGCAGCAAAAGCAGTTCTAAGAGAGAAGTTTATAGCAATACAATCTTACCTCAAGAAACAAGAAAAATCTCAAATAAACAATCTAACTTTACACCTAAAGGAACTAGAGAAAGAAGAACAAACAAAACCCAAAGTTAGTAGAAGGAAAGAAATCATAAAGATCAGAGTAGGAACAAAGAAATAGGAACAAAGAAAACAATAGCAAAGACCAACAAAACTAAAAGCTGGTTCTTTGAGAAGATAAACAAAATTGATAAACCTTTAGCCAGACTCATCAAGAAAAAGAGGGAGAGGACTCAATTCAATAAAATTAGAATGAAAAAGGAGAAGTTACAATGGACACCACAGAAGTATAAACCATCATAAGAGACTGCTACAAGCAACTCTATGCCAGTAAAATGGACAACCTGGAAGAAATGGACAAATTCTTGAAAAGTATGACCTTCCAAGACTGAACCAGGAAGAAATAGAAAATATGAACAGACTGATCACAAGTAATGAAATTGAAACTGTGATTAAAAATTTTCCAACAAACAAAAGTCCAGGACCAGATGGTTTCACAGGTGAATTCTCTCAAATATTTAGAAAAGTGATAACACCCATCCTTCTCAAACTCTTCCCAAAAATTGCAGAGGAAGGAACACTCCCAAACTCATTCTACGAGGCCACCATCACCCTAATACCAAAACCAGACAAAGTTACTACAAAAAAAGAAAATTACAGACCAATATCACCAATGAATATAGATTCAAAAATCCTCAACAAAATACTAGCAAATAGAATCCAACAACATATTAAAAGGATCATACACCATGATCAAGTGGGACTTACCCCAGGGACGCAAGTATTCTTCAATATACGTCAATCAATCAATGTGATACACAATATTAACAAACTGAAGAATAAAAACCATATGATGATCTCAATAGATGCAGAAAATCTTTTGACAAAATTAAACACCCATTTATGATAAAAACTCTCCAGAAAGTGGGCATACAGGGAACCTATCTCAACATAATAAAAGCCATATATGACAAACCCACAGCAAACATCATTCTCACTGGTTAAAAGCTGAAAGTATTTCCTCTAAGATCAGGAACAAGACAAGGATGTCCACTCTCGCCACTGTTATTCAACATAGTTTTGGAAGTCCTAGCCACAGCCATCAGAGAAGAAAAAGAAATAAAAGGAATACAAACTGGCAAAGGAGAAGTAAAACTGTCACTGCAGATGACATGATACTATACATAGAGAATCCTAAAGATGCCACCAGAAAACTACTAGAGCTAATCAATGAATTTGGTAAAGTTGCAGGATACAAAATTAATGCACAGAAACTTCTTGCATTCCTATACACTAACAACTAAAGATCAGAAAGAGAAATTAAGGAAACAATCCCATTCACCATTGCAACAAAAATAATAAAATACCTAGGAATAACCCTACCTATGTTGGTAAAGACCTGTACTCAGAAAACTATAAGACATTGATGAAAGAAACCAAAGATGACACAAACAGATGGAGAGATATACCATTTTCTTGGATTGTAAGAATCAATATTGTGAAAATGACTATACTACCCAAAGCAATCTACAGGCTCAATGCAATCCCTATCAAATTATCAATGGCACTTTTTACAGAACAAGAATAAAATATCTTAAAATTTTCATGGAGACAAAAAAAGATCCTGAATAGCCAAAGCAATATTGAGGGAAAAAAATGGAGCTGGAGGAATCAGACTCCCTGACTTCAGACTATACTACAAAGCTACAGTAATCAAGACAATATGGTACTGGCACAAAAACAGAAATATAGATCAATGGAACAAGATAGAAAGCCCAGAGATAAACCCATGCACTTATGGTCAACTAATCTATGATAAAGGAGACAAGGATATACAATGGAGAAAAGACAGTCTCTTCAATAAGTGGTGCTGGGAAAACTGGACAGCTACATGTAAAAGAATGAAATTAGAACATTCCCTAACACCATTCAAAAAAGTAAACTCAAAATGGATTAAACACCTAAGTGTAAGACTGGACAGTGTAAAACTCTTAGAGGAAAACACAGGAAGAACACTCTTTGCCATAAATCACAGCAAGATCTTTTTTGACCCACCTCCTAGAGTAATGGAAATAAAAACAAAAATAAACAAATGGGACCTAATGAAACTTAAAGGCTTTTACACAGCAAAGGAACCTATAAACAAGATGAAAAGACAACCCTCAGAATGGGAGAAAATATTTGTAAATGAATCAGCAGACAAGGATTAATCTCCAAAATATATAAACAGCTCAGGCAGCTCAATATTAAAAAAACAAAAAAAACAATCAAAAAATGGGCAGGCATAGCACAGGGAGATCAGATCGGTGTTTTGTGACTGCCTGGAGGGGTGGGATAGGGAGGGTTGGAGGGAGGGAGATGCAAGAGCGAAGGGATATGGGAACAGATGTATATGTATAACTGATTCACTTTGTTATTAAGCAGAAACTAACACACCATTGTGAAGCAATTATACTCCAATAAAGTTGTAAAAAAAATAAAATAAAATTGAAGAAAACTAAAAAAAAAAAAAAAAAAAAAAAAATGGGCAGAGACCTAAATAGACATTTCTCCAAGAAGACATAGATGGCCAAGAGGCACATGAAAAGCTGCTCATCATCACTAACTATTAGAGAAATGCAAATCAAAACTACAATGAGGTATCACCTCACACCAGTTAGAATGGGCATCATCAGAAAATCTAGAAGCAACAAATGCTGGAGAAGGTGTGGAGAAAAGGGAACCCCTTGCACTGTTGGTGGGAATGTAAACTGATACAACCACTATGAAGAATAGTATGGAGGTTCCTTAAAAAACTAAAAATAGAACTACCATATGACCCAGTAATCCCACTACTGGACATATACCTAGAGAAAACCACAATTCAAAAAGACACATGCACCCCCAATGTTCTTGCAGCACTCTTTACAATAGTCAGGTCATGGAAGCAACCTAAATGTCCATCGAGAGATGAATGGATATAGATGTGGTACATATATACAATGGAATATTACTCAGCCATAAAAAGGAACGAAATTGGGTCATTTGTAGAGACGTGGATGGACTTAGAGACTGTCATACAGAGTGAAGTAAATCAGAAAGAGAAGAACAAATATCATGTATTAACACGTATATGTGGAATCTAGAAAAATGGTACAGATGAACTGGTTTGCAAGGCAGAAACAGAGACACAGATGTAGAGAACAAACGTAAGGACACCAAAGTGGGGAAGTGGGGGGGGGTGGTAGGATGAATTGGGAGACTGGGATTGACATATATACAGTAATATGTATAAAATGGATAACTAGTAAGAACCTGCTGTATAAAAAATAAAATAAAATAAAATATTTAAAAAGCAGAAAAAAAAAGATATGAACCAATGCGACCCTCACAAAGAATTTAACAACTAAACATACATCTCTTTTTTTCCCCTAGCATTCAGCAGAGGAAATTAAGAACAGAGACAGACTTTTCTGCGTTATTAATGTGAAGCAATGATGGTTTTAGTTCATGATGTACAGCTGGAAGGTAAGCCACTGTGCTTTAACCCAGGAATACACTGGGGTATGGTTTAGGAACTCAGGGTGGCCTGTTGGGACAGCTGGATTTCTTTTCTTTTGTTTTTTTTTGCAGTACGCGGGTCTCTCACTGTTGTGGCCTCTCCCGTTGCGGAGCACAGGCTCCAGATGCGCAGGCTCAGCAGTCACGGCTCACGGGTCCAGCCGCTCCGTGGCATGTGGGATCTTCCCGGACCGGGGCATGAACCCGTGTCCCCTGCTTCGGCAGGCGGACTCTCAACCACTGCGCCACCAGGGAAGCCCTCCTTTGCTATTTTTAATAACATACTTATGAGGCTTACAGTGTACTCAGCACTGCTTTAAACGCTTTGTAAGCTATTACCAAATCCTGTAACACCCCATGAGGTAGATACTATATCACTCACTCCACTCCACATTTTGAACGAGACAACTGAGATTCAGAGCGATCAATAAATTTTCTGAGATCGGACAGCTGATAAGTGTCCAGGACTCAGACCCAGGCCGCAGGAATTCAGCGTCTGGATTCATAACCACCATGCTAAAATAGGTATACTATTCCTGTCCTCCCTCCTGACAAAGGATGGCTTTGAGCTTAAAATAGTATGCTCTCATAAAGTGCTTTGAATATTAAGAAGGGTACTATGTGAATTTAACAATGCCATTATATTGTATAAATATAAACTCATTAAACAAAGCATAATGAATTGGCTGCTAATCTGTATATAGTGGTTAAAAGCAGCACTAATATTTTCAACAAGAAAAACAATTAGCACGTTCATTAAGTAGAGTCCTGTTTACACTTCACTCATTAACTTTAATCATCTATGAGATGCTTGAACTAAACTAACTTGTCAGCCCCAGAGTCATTAGTGCCTGTCTGCCAAAGATGATGCTGTAATTTTTAGGGTATGTTTTAATTTTATAGACTAACAAAGAACCCAGCTCAGTCACTAATTTCCCTAATGGTACTCATGATCAAGATATTGAAAATTATTTAGGCTAAGAAGTTATTATCCTTCACAATAGCACCATTAACTTAATTAATAGTTACATTATT
This sequence comes from Mesoplodon densirostris, assembly GCF_025265405.1. Classification (NCBI taxonomy): domain Eukaryota; kingdom Metazoa; phylum Chordata; class Mammalia; order Artiodactyla; family Ziphiidae; genus Mesoplodon; species Mesoplodon densirostris. The sequence goes on from NC_082668.1 coordinate 30,214,643, forward strand.
TCCCTTCGCTTTTCAAAATATTATAGCTCCTATTTGGCCTTTAAATAGCAATATACATTCTTAAACCGAACACATCAATATTTCTAAGATGGTATAATTCCTAGGTCTAAGTCAATACAGAGAACTCCATATGTGACACTGGATAACCAAGACAATTTAGGAGAATTGTTCTTAATTTTTTGAGGTATGACAGGTACCTTTGAGAATCTGAGTATACTATGGACCTCCTCCCAAGACAAATGTACTTGTAGACAATTTCAAGATTCACAAAACTCCTGAAGTGTATCCTTGGATCACTAGGAATCCCAGCGTAAGAATCTGTGCTTTAATTTAACTTGACTGTTTAGAAGCAACTAAAGTTTATCCCTAGTTGATGATAAAAGCCCATCTTAAAAGATGAATACTAATAGGTATAGAAGGGAGAAAGAAGTAGAAAACTCACCGCTGAGATAATTTGAATATGGAGTTGATAATAGATGGTTTTAGTATATTATTTTTTCTTTTCTTAGATGATATAATAGTATTTCTTATTCAGGAGAATGCTCTTATTTTTAGGAGATGTTTGTTAAAATATTTAAGGATAAAGGGTCATGAAGACTTGAATTTACATTGAAAAGTTTCAACAAGATAAAGAGATGATAAATAGATGGATAGACAGATACATACATACAAACATACATACATTTATAGACTGAATTGTGATTCTGCGCCCCCCCCCTCAAATTCATATGTTGAAACCCTAATCACCAATGTGACTGTATTCACAGATGGCTTTTAAAGAAGCAACTAAGGTTAGATAATGTCACAAGAGTAGGGTCTTTATCATATAAGACTGGTGTCCTTACGAGCAGAGAAAGAGACAGGAGAAGTACACATACACAGAGAAAAGATCATGTGAGGACACAACTGGATGGCAATAAACTTCACAATTGGAGAAAATAAAATTCTTTTGTTTAAGCCACCCATTTTACAGAATTTTGTCATGGCAGTTCTAGCTGTGTAAGATAGATGGGATGGATAGATAGATGATAGATAGATAAATAGGTAGAGAGAGAGATTAAATATGGGGAAATATTAATAACTGAAGAAACTAGGTTGTGGGTATGTGGTTGCTACTTTATTATTCTTGCAAATTTTCTGTTTGAAATTTTTATAATAAAAATTAGGAGGGGAAGCCTCCTTGCTTTTGAGCATTTGGGATATTGCAAAAGAAAGCATTAATGTCATTTTAAAGTCCAGGGGGAAAAGCAGAATTTACGTGGATATTCTTGAACAGAAGCTAATATTAGAAGATTCCAATGGAATAGAAGTTTCAGAGTTGTTCTAGAAATAAGATTGGGGAAGAAGTTAATGAAAAAGGAATGCCTTGGGTTAGGATTATAATTTTCTTAACCCATTTTAATTTCAAGTAAACTGAAACTTCTTACAGGTTTTCTTTATTTAATATTTTCTATATACAGCTATAACTCTCAGCCTTGATCACTGGAGTGTTAAATTTTGAAGAACCTGTTTAAAAATACTGATCTGATTTATTGCTTGCCAGAGTTTGAAGATAGTACCAGTAGATAAGGCAGGAGGAACTGATGTGGAACAAGGCCCTCCACTGCAAGTGTAGGACCACTGGATACAAGGAATTTTAATGCATTGCTAGGACACATAAGGAAAAAAAAAAGCATAAATGGAGAGATGGACTACAGTCCTGGATGGAAAAACTATTAAAGATATCAATTTTTTTCCAAATCTATATATAGAGTCAATGTAATTCCAAACAAAATCTCAATGAGATTTTTTTTTTTTTTTTTTTTTTTTTTTTGCAGTATGCGGGCCTCTCACTGTTGTGGCCTCTCCTGTTGCAGAGCACAGGTTCCGGACGCACAGGCTCAGCGGCCATGGCCCATGGGTCCAGCCGCTCTGCGGCATGTGGGATCTTCCCGGACCGGGCCATGAACCCATGTCCCCTGCATTGGCAGGCAGACTCTCAACCACTGCACCACCAGGGAAGCCCTCAATCAGATTTTTATGCATCTTGATTCTAAAGTTTGTATTGAAGACCAAGGTTGCCAATAGTAGAAAACAAAAACAATCTGTATAAGAAGAAAAAAAAGGTTGGGTGACTTGTCCTGGCAGATGTTAAGTGCTGGTTATGAAGATAACATGATAGTATGTTATTGGTGTGGGAAAAATAAATAAATAAACAAAGTAGTCCAGAAACTGAACCACACATATATTGATATATCATAGAAGGGACTTTGCATATTAGTGAAGAAAGGATGGATTTTTAAATAACTTGTGCTTGGACAATTGGCTATGCATATTGAAAATATAGAGCTAAATCCCTCACAATATAGCCAAAAAATCTTAAAATTTCAAATAAAACTTTTCTTGATAAACTTAGGCTAAGTAAAGAACTTACTTCAATATGACAAAATAAACAAACAAACTATAAAGGAAAATATTGATATTTTTGAGTACACCAAAGTTTAAAATGTCTGTACTTTAAAGGACCTAATTTAACAGGTGAAAATAATCCACTTATTTGTAGAAGATATTGGCAATACATATAGTAAACAGAGGCTTAGTATGCAGAATACTTTGAACTCCTCAAAGTAAAAAAGGCAACTAAGTTTATGGGCAAAGGCATGAACAAACATTTCACTGAAGAGGAAAACAAAGAGTCAAAAACATATGAAAATGTTGTTCCCTTATCAGAAATCAAGGAAATACAGATTGAAACCACAAATAGATGCCATTTATACTCACCAGATTGACAGAAAATGTAAAGTCATACAGTCCCACGTATTGGCAAGGATGTGGAGAAGCAGCAACACTTAAAACACACTGATGGGAATGCACATTGGCTCATCCACATTTTCCAGTAAAGTTAAAAAATTCATATACCCTGAGGTTCAGTAGTTTAATTTCAAACAAATACCATAAAGAAAAGTTTTCATGTGTGCACCAGAAGAGACATGCAAGAACACCCATACAGTGTTGTTCATAATAGCAGACAACTGGAAACAACCTAAATGGTCATAATGACACTGAATAAATATCTATATCTAGATAGATGATAGATTGATAGGTAGATAGATAGATAGATAGACCCCTTAATATTTTAGTTTGTATTTCCTATGAAAGCTTTTCTCTTTTTTTTTTCAAAAAAAATAACAATTTATTTTGTGGTACAGAAAATTTTTCCTATAGAAGGTGATTTCTAATTCCTTGCTCTTTTTTTTTTTAAAAAAAAAGATCTTTATTGGAGTAAAATTGCTTCACAATACTGTGTTAGTTTCTGTTGTACACCAAAGTGAATCAGCCATATGCATACATATGTCCCCGTTCTCTTATAACCAATGTATAGCACCGTTATCAACATCAGGAAATTTAACAAGGATACAGTATTTTTACCTAATTTTCCATCCATAGTCAATAATCTTAGTCAATAAAAATCCATAGTCAACAATCTTCTTATGTTTCAATAATGTATCTTTATCCTCCAGTACAGGATCCAATCCAGTAATCATGCACTACGCTTAGTTATCATGGTGCTTTACTCTCCTTAATTTGTAAAAATTTCTCAACATTTTCCTTTTTTTCTTTCATGATATTGACATTTTTAAAGAATATTGGCCAGACTTCCTTGGTGGTGCAGTGGTTAAGAATCCACTTGCCAATGCAGAGGACACAGGTTCGATCCCTGGTCCAGGAAGATCCCTCATGCTCTGCGCGGAGCAACTAAGACCGCAAGCCACAGCTACTGAAGCCCGAGCACCGCAATTACTGAAGCCCGAGCACCGCAATTACTGAAGCCCGAGCACCGCAATTACTGAAGCCCGCGCACCTAGAGCCCGTGCTCCATAGCAAGAGAGGCCACTGCAACGAGAAGCCCATGCACCGCAACAAAGAGTAGCCCCTGCTTGCCACAACTGGAGAAAGCCCTCGCGCAGCAACAGAGACCCAATGCAACCAAAAGTAAATAAAATAAGACAAAAAAAAAAAAAAGAATATTGACCAATTATTAAACAGAAAAATTCTCAGTTTTTCTTTATTACATATTTTCAGCTTGAAAAATTTTTATGTTTAGATCTTCAATTAATGTGGAATTTATTCTTGTATGTAGTGTGAGAAATGAATCTAATTTTATCTTTTTCCAAGTGGTTATCCAGTTGCCATGGCTCAATACCGTTTGGTTAAAAAAAAAAAAAGAAGAAGAAGAAGCCAATCTTTGCCCCAATAACTTGAGATACCTTTGTCGTGTACTAGAATTCTCCATGTAGGTGGTTTATATATGAACTTTCTATTCTGTTCCATTGTTCTGTCTATTCATGCACCAGTACCATACTGCCTTAATCATAGAGGCTTTGAAGTGTGCTCTGTTATCTGGTAGAGTTAGTCTTCTCTCATATTTCTTCCATTTCAGTGTTTTTCTAAATACTCTTATGTGTCTATTTTCTCCTATTAAGTTTAGAAACTTACCCAGCTGTGAAAAAGAGCTTGTTGGTATTGGTGTTTTTATTAGGATTGCATTAAATTTATAAATTAATTTAGGGACAAGTAACATGTTGATTATGTTGAGATGATCTAAGCAAACCAAGAGATATGATTCTATTTGCTCAAGTCTACTTTTGTTTTTTTGAACATTTCTGATCTACAAAAATGGCAATTTAATACAGTTAACTCTAATGAATGGAGAAGATTTATCATGCCTTTGGATAGGAGACTCAATATAATGAGGATGTCATTTCTTCCCAACTTAAAGCACAAATTTAATAAAATTCTCATCTTAGCCTCAGCAGCAATTTCATTACCTTTGATAATAATTCCAAACTTCATTTGGAAAAGTAAAATGCCAAAGAAGGTAAGAAAGAGAAGGGTAATGGATACTTGCTCTATTAGAAAACAAGACTTCCCATAAAGTCAAAATAATAAAGACAGTGTGGTATGGGTGCTTAGACAGACAGAGGGACCCATGGAAGAAAGTAGAGAACCCAAAATCTGAACCATGGTGTATTAATCAGGATAAGCTAATAACAAATACGCCCTGAAATCTCAGAGGTTTAGGACTTACAGTCTACTTCTTGCTCATACAGAGGCCACTGTTAGTACAGATGACCACGAGGTGATTTAACAATCCAGGCAGCTCTGTCTTGTGGCTCTGCCATCTCAACATTCTTCAGGGAAGCTGAGAGATTGATCAATGAATTTTCAGTCTCATCCCAGAATTGACACAGGACACTGCTCACAGGTCATTGGTCATTGCTAGTTACATGGCCCTGCAGAGCTGGAGAGCAGCTGGGAGGTTGTGTCTTTGGAGTATGCAGGAAGGACAGGATAACCACATATTGGTGATGCTAGTAATGTCTACCTTATACAGGAACCTGGCATATGAAAAAGGTGACATTACAGATCAGTAAGGAAACATGGAATATGCAAAAACTGGTAATGGGTAAATTGGTTTTCACATAGAAAAAAAAAATTAGATTCCTATCTCACACTATGCCCAAGCATCCCAAATGAATTGAAGATTTAAATGTGAAAAACAAAACTCTAACAGTTTTAGTAGAAATTAGAAGTTACTATCTTGACTAAATCTAATGAGAAAGGATTTCTTTAACAAGACAAAAAGCACCAATTATGAAGGAAAGGATTGATAAACTTGACTAGAAACAAAAGAAAGCACAAACAATGTTTAAAAATAAACTGTATACTTTGAGATATTTGCCCTATATAAAAATAACAACAGATTGTATTAAGAAATTTAAGTAACTCCCTCAAATAAGTATGAAAAATAAAAGTTTTTAAAAACACAAAAAAGATGAATTATATGGAAGGGAAATTCTACTTCTAGGTGCAAAGATGAATACCGGAGTATTGTTGGTATTAAAGAAAAATTAGAAACAACAAAAATGTTCAAGGATAGAGAAATGGATAAATAAAGTACAGTATATCTCATACAATGGAATTGTAAACCAGAGTTAAAATAAAAATCTAGATCCACTCATATGAATATGGAAAGGGGTTAGAAAACATAATGTTGAATAAAAAAGCAAGTTGTAGAACATGTATAATAATGATGCCATTTATTCTGTACATTCTGAATAGCTCTATGTATCTATTCTGTGGATTGTTCATGCATATACATGCACCTAGTTGAATATAAAATTGTGAAAAGGAAGAACACACATGAACTTCAAGATAGGGTTTTCCTTTGAGGGGGGAGAGGAATGGGCTTGGAAAAATCCTTCCCAACTCTGTTTAGAGTGTTTCATTCTTACCGTCACTTCCCCATAAAAAATCTGAAGTAAACATGACAAAATACCAGCGTTTATTAAATCATGGTAATTGGTAACAGTGTTTGTTGTATTGCTCTCTATACTTTCCTGTATGTTAGATACATTTCTTAATAGTAAGGGAAAATAAAGGAAAGCAGAAAGCACTTAGAAGACCTGATTTGTTAAATGTACTCTATGTGATCAAAACAGAGCTCCCTCATTAGTCAGAACGAATGCACAGACACTATATGCGTAGGTTTTCACAGACACTATATTTATCCATCAGAGACCAAACTAAATTGGAAGTTAAGAAGCCTGAGTTCACCTCTCTCAGACCAGGTCTTACTTTTCCCACTGGCTTCCTTTTAAGGATACAGTAAACGTTGCAGTGTTTATCAGAACAGATCCTGCCTGGGCGCTGGAAACCTTCAGAGGTGCATTTATGTTTGCAGGTCACAGGGATACAATTTAGTCCACAGAAGCAATAATTTAAATAAAGGCACCCCAATGACCTATGCAGAGTAAGCAATCTCACAAATAGTCCTATTTTATGGTTACTAATAGGCACGTGTCATGTTACTGCTGATAAGATGCTTTGAATTCCTGAGGAGGAAAAATGATTATAAAATATTATTTACCATACTTTTTCCCCCTATTTTTGGAATCAGTGGCATTTTAATAGCTGCCATAATTTTGGTTACATTGTAAAGTCACCCATAAATCATTTATGAAGCTACCCGGACATCTGTCTCCTGCATTAGGTAATTAGTTTAGACCAAGTTATGGTGAATGACGTATATTTGTTTGACCATCTGCCTCCATAATAGAGCTCGCTTTCAGGACTTGGCTCTGGTTCTGTCATATCATCAGTATTCACTGCATAGGTATATTACCCAAAGTTCCGCTCTTGTTCTCTGATCGTTTGTATCTTAACTCCTTCCATTAAGATTTACAGAGCAGACCCACAACTAATGCAAGGGAGATTTAGTTTTAGAGAGATTTAGGGGATGTAATCAAATCCCTTTAAAGATAGACTGGTCAAATAGTTACAGATGGATGTTTTTATATGTGATGTGGTTTTCCTAAGTCAACAAATCTTATTATACGTTATACACCACAATAACAATGACACCTAAGAGCAGGGCTCTGAAACCACTCTGAAGTTCGGGCCAATGTCAGACATTTCTTCTGGGGAAGAACAATAGTTCTCAGGATAGTGCCCTGAGACCAGCTTTGAAATCAACTTGAATTTCCTGTTATATTCAAAACTGCTTCACACATGTTGGTATAGCAGCCTTTCTTGCTCCTTGTTCTATAAGCCTAGTAAAAATGGATTATCATGGTATTCACAAGGGGTTATTTGTTGGAAAAAAAACAAAAAGAAAGGGGGAGGGGGGAGTGAGTCTTATTTTCCAGAAGACTTGAGCTATAGAATACAATGTGTGTGTGTGTGTGTGTGTGTGTGTGTGTGTGTGTTTTAATCTGAGACTTGGTTTTCCATAATAACATTCAAACGTCACTTTGTTAAGGCATTACTTCTATTTTCAACTGCTGTATTGCTGTTCCTACCTTACCAAGAATTATGGGTGAATAATTCATCCTAATTTTCACTTCTCTTTATTTTCTACATTTTTTAATAAGAAGCACATATTAATGCTATAAGTAGAATAAAGAGGCACTTTAATTCAAGAATGTTTTAAGATTTGCCAAAATATTGGGGTTTCAGCATATAATTTTATTTCTTCCTTATCTGGTTCTATCACTCACAGAGGTAATGTGATAGTAACTGGGAATTCCTTTATATCCACTGCTTTGCTGCAAATTTTAGGAAACTATGTCATACTAGCTACAAATTCATTATTTTGCCCCTGTTGTTACTAGGAGATTACAACACTATGGCAATGTTAACAAGTAGCAAAGCAAATGTAAACACCGTTTGCTCTGCTGATATATTAATAGGCTTCCTTTGCTGTAAGGTCTCTTGATACCATAACATGATAGATATGTAAATATCACTTAAATAACAAATAACAATATAATGCAAGTGGATCAATAATTAGATCCCCACAAATTTAATATACTATAAGATTCAGCTAAAATAAAGAGTGGAACAGTAAAATGTGATTTCATCTACTAGATTAGACCAGGATGAATAGATAAATACACGTTTTAAAAGTCAACAACCATAGAATCACAGGCATTCTTAAGTGTGCTATATTTTTTTCTTCAAGGCCTTATTCAAATTTGATCTCTCCCTTGAGGCTTTTCCTGTTATTTCTAGAAAGGTCTCTCCTTCCCTGGCTTTTTCCATAATTGTGTCATTTTATTATAGCACTCACCACGCCTCATACTGTATTGTCCCCTCACTGAGGGATGTCATAATTATGCATATTTTGACTTTTCTGAAATTGAGATGCCTCTTATAATTTGTATGTATCTAATGTGGTACTGTTTTCCCTTCTTCTTTCCCTCCTGCACCCTCCACTCAGCTCTCATTAAATCAGTGGAATGATTTACAATTGATCAAGCCTGGGAATGGCCTTACAACCCACTTACCTGGAGGACAGGTAGCACATCTGTTGATTCTTGTATTCTCTAAGAATATACTAGCACATCTGTTGATTCTTGTATTCTCTAAGAATATACAGTGCTTACAGGATAGTGACCTGGGGGAACTGAAATTAATAATCTCAGGCTCTCTTAGACTAAGGGAAGAGGAGAATTTGAAAGAGGTGATCACCATCAAGAGGAATTTTTGGATTTATATAATTGGAGTCCTATCCAACAATTTCTCCTTCATCTCTCCAAATTTACATTAGTGTTCTAAGTCTCAATCTCAAATGATTCTATGATATTGTATTAGTCTATATGGCAGCAAACAAATCAGACTTCACCTATTTTATGTAAGTGACAAAGTTCAAAACCCCAACTTACTTTTCTTTCTCTAATGGACACTGTGCTGAACCATCCAGAGGCCTCCACAATCTCAGGACTGAAGCACTTATATCCCAGCTGCTAGGAGTGTTGGTTGCTGCCAACTCAATATTGAATCCTGCTACAGAGATTGTTTTTTGTTAAAGAAAACTGCTTAACCTAAATTTTCATCACCTTCCTGGGAGCAGCCCACATCGAATGACTGTCAGAGATATAAAGGCCATGCCCCCTGCCCTAATTTCAGACCATATTGCAGAAGCACCCCAGCTCCAGAGCAAGCCATGGGATTGGCTAGGGTCTTGGTCATAAATGCATCACAGTTCAATTTCTTCCTCTACTCACTCCTAATTCCTTCTCTTTCCCACAAGAGTCTATCCAGAGATTACTATCATCCAAGGAACCTCATCTGTGACAGTTGGTGCATTAGGAGTGGTCCAAAAAAAGTGATTCAAAAATAAGATTTTGGAGCTGGACCATCCATGAACCAGTTAATAATAATAACCCCTGTCATTGACGGTAGGTAAAGCGTGGATACAACCTAGCATGTGGCAAAACTTCCACTGGTGGTGAACTGGGATGGCATGCTAGCAAGATGGAATATTTAGCCTGTCTAGTAAATGAGGCATTTGCCAAACACAGAGGAAAGAGTAATAATAAGGGTAATTCATCACCAATTAAAGACTAAGTGTGAAAGCCAAAGCCTGCTTTGCAAAGTGACTCTAATCTCCTGCCACTGGAGGACAGACAAAGCTGAGAATCAAGCCCAAGACCTATAAGAGCAAGAGTAGCATTAACTCCCAATAATTCAATATCTCTTGTGGCTCTGATTCACCAAGATCAAGACTCTGATTAGCAAAGGATGGGACCTTGAGACTTGAGATGGAGATATCAGAGTTGATGCACTCAACAGTCTTGAGTCCCCAGATGCCCTGAACCCCTCTGTGGAAGTGACTTGCTCCTCCCTGTTAAAGGCTTATGTCCCCTCCTGATGGAAGACAAAGCAGAGGGAACCTGCCCTTGCAAGACAACATGGACTCTAATCAGCATCTTCCCTCACCTCCCCTTCTGGGCACTCAAATAACTAGAATTAAGTCACAACAAAATTTGGCCTGGGAAGAGATGCGCATGCTAAGGGAGGGATGGGGTCATAGGCCAAAGGGGCTATGGTGCCGGGACAATGTGTACTGACAGGGACCAGGAGAGTATGTGTGAGACTGAATGCTAAGGATTCAGGGCGTGGGTGGAATATAAAGGCAGATAAGGGAGAATTTATAGTTACAAGAGTAGTATAGAATTTAACACTTGGCAAGGACCCAACTGGACAGTGATAATATGTTACTAGGAGTGTTCTCAGGAGCTTAGAGAAAGCAATGGCCCACACTAAGTGATGTAGAAATACTGTGCCATACGGTTGAAGGAAGGATTAAGAGCATCAGAAAAGTAAGCAATAATGGGCATACCAGGTAAACTTGGAAAATCCACCAGATGACTCTGATCCACAAGAAGGCCCAGAAAGCATACTACTTAACAAAACAAGAAGGAATTCACTGGTGCAAAGGACAGCAGCATTGTTGAGACTCTATACGGAGGCCAACCTCTGTAGATCCTACCTGACTGTAGGGGATATCATCACAAAATTGAGCTCCCTGGTAGCTATGGGGATCATTGGATCCCCAAAAATAAAGATGAGGGAGCGAATGGCACTTAGTCATCTGAAGCAAAGTGGGTGCAATTATGGAAATGAGTAGCAAGGACAGAGTGGCAGCCAAGGGGGTGCTGGCCCTTGGAAAGCTGTGAGGATGCTTAGAAGAATAAGACATCCCCAGAGATGACAGACAGAAGTAGGGGCTACCATTTACTCCACTAAACTTCCCCTTATAATGGTCTCCTGGAGAAAGAGGGCCACTAGAACATCAAATGAGCTGCTCCCAGGACATACATGAAGCAGGCAGATCTAAATGTCTTGAGAAGAAGACTGCAGTAGATGCTGTGTGGTGCCCTCCGGCTCCTCGTTTTCAGGACTGAAGTACTCACTCCCACAGCTGCTAAGACCGTTGGCAACTGACAGCTCATACCTGAGTCCCTGCCTAGAGACTGTCCTCTGTGGAGAGAGCCACTGCACCCAACTTCACACCCTGCCCAGCCCCCGGGTGCAGCCACATTCCATGACTGGTCAGTGAGGAAATAGAAAGGCCCATCTTCTTTAGCCTAATTGGGAGAAATATGCAGAGCTATTCTAGATCCAAATCTCTCCTTGGAATCATCCGAGGCCTTTTTTTTGTGACTGTCTCACAGCCCAACTTTTCTCTCTGCCGTATCTTTCCTCCTTTACCTATCACAGATGCTGATCCCAAGAGCATCCCCCAGTAAGTTTTCTGCATGCAAATCTCTGCTCCAAGTCTGCTTCATGGAGAGCCTGACGTGCCACACTCCCCCGTCACCACAACTGACACCAGCACTTTCTAAATATATGTCTTTGGACTTGCTGGAGCAGAAACACCATGAGGAAAAAAAAAAAAAAGTATATTTCTCAATTTTGACCCCATACCTACAAGATCACAATCTTCATGGATGGGCCCCAAGAGTGTGTATTTTTTAAAGCTCTCTACATGAATTCTGTTTTGTAGCTTAATTTGGGAATGACTACTACATCAAGAAGTCAGACTCAAATCAGCCTGTGATGTATATCTTACCTCATCTTCCTGTTCCAGCGTACTACAGAATGGAGAAGCAACAATGGTCAAAAGTTGGGTACCAGCTAAATAAAACATGGGGAGCGGGGCTTCCCTGGTGGCACAGTGGTTGAGAGTCTGCCTGCCGATGCAGGGGACACGGGTTCGTGCCCCAGTCCAGGAAGATCCCGCATGCCGCGGAGCGGCTGGTCCCGTGAGCCATGGCCACTGAGCCTGCATGTCCGGAGCCTGTGCTCTGCGACGGGAGAGGCCACAGCAGTGAGAGGCCCGTGTACCAAAAAAAAAAAAAACAAAACAAAACATGGGGAGCTAATGTCAGTTCTCAGGAGCAGCTAGTATGTTGTTGACTATTGGACACTGTGACTATTGCAACTCCTCACATTTCCTCCTTTACTCAGAAAGCCAAAGCAGGGTTTGTAGCCAACCTCTGGCTTTTAAGAGAACCTTCTCATTTGTGTTTCCAAATGTTAACTTCATCCCTGGCTGTCTCTCATTTTTGCAATCCAATTTCCCTTTCACCCCAATTTCCTCCTCTATTTCTTGTCATAGTTTACATTTCACAAATTACTGTTGGCAAGCTAAAACCCATTTTTGGCTCTTGTGAGGAACAAGTGGAGAATCGATTAAATGGGGGAGAAAGAGGAAAAGGATCAAGTTCGTGCTACGAGCAGAGGCACTAGTGGATGTACAGGACTTGAATTATTATAGATTATCACGAGCTGCTTTTATCAGACTGTTATTTTATTTTATTTTATTTTATTTATTTTTTTAGATGTTGGGGGTAGGAGTTTAGTAATTTATTTATTTATTTTTTGCTGTGTTGGGTCTTCGTTTCTGTGCGAGGGCTTTCTCTAGTTCCAGCGAGCGGGGGCCACTCTTCATCGTGGTGCGCGGGCCTCTCACTGTCGCGGCCTCTCTTGTTGCAGAGCACAGGCTCCGGACGCACAGGCTCAGTAGTTGTGGCTCACGGGCTTAGCTGCTCCGCGGCATGTGGGATCCTCCCAGACCAGGGCTCGAACTCGTGTCCCCTGCATTAGCAGGCAGATTCTCAACCACTGAGCCACCAGGGAAGCCCCAGACTGTTATTTTAGAATGAGAATTTACCACTGAGTGTTTCTCTTAACATTGGACAGTTAAATTTGCAATATGTATACCAAGGTGAAAGGGCGAGGAGGAATGGGAGGACCCTGGTTGGTGTGTACTCGTTGCCCTAACTGAAGGTTTGAGTTTCACTGTTTGTCCTCAGGCATGACCAGGTCCTCCTGCCTGGCATTGGTCCTTCAGACCCAGGACGTTACAACATCTGTACACAGGCAGCCAGTCGGGTGGAGATGGTGTCAAGGGCAGGGCTGAGGGATATGTTTAGAAGTCATCCCTGCCTTGTCCACAGAGTGATATTTATTGTAATTGTAGATCCCTAAATTCCCATCTGATTCTGTTCTTTTTCTACCCAGTAGCCCCTGTGTGTTATATTAAGATTCCGTGTCATGGGAGAGAAAGTGAAAAGCTTTCTCTGGAACAAATCTGGAATGGAAACCTAATCATGTTTTTTTTAAGGCTGAATAAATGTCCTAAATGAAAGTGCCAAAAAGTCTGACATTACATCCCTAATTATAAGTTTTTTCTCTTCTTCTGTAGTTGGTAATTACTTGGAAGAATAAAGCTACGGTTTCCAAATGTATCAGAATTTTAGAAATACAGCTTGCACAGGTTGAACTTTATTTTTTCCTCTCTGGAAGGTAAATGATTATGATTAACAGCAATTCCACTGGGGGACTCCTGGGCCACTTGACCCACTAAGGAAAAATGGGAAACTAAAATCAAGTTAAAATGCATTTATCTTCATTTCAAGAGTATGTGTTATTCGCCTCTATTTATTTAATGGTATGTTCTATCGGTCTTTGGCTGGGTTTACCTAATATTCTTGTGCCTCCTAGAAGATTTGCAATAGCCCAGCTTCATTTTAGAGCTTTCTCTGGACTAAGCTCACCATTCAACCTGGCTTCCCACCCTCAGGTGCCCTCTGGTCCTTTAGAGACATCTGCCTATGGCAGGGAAGCAAGCGTGGGCCCTGTGGTCCATACCAAAGTGCGGGGCAGAACCTCAAGCCTTCTTGCTTAAGCCCACAAAAGGGCTTGGCTGTATGTTAGTGCTACCCTAGTCAGCTTGCAAGAGCTGAGAAATCGGAACCCAGAGGAGTATTAGGGCACAGGATAAACTCCTTCTTTAGGCATAAGCAATTTTTGAGACTATTGGCCAATATTTACCTGGTTAATCTGGAGAAAAAAATATAGCCTCAGCTTCACATGGCATGTTATTGTTCATAACAAACTTTCACAATATCATTCATGGAGTCTAATGATAAAACTGTGAAGGAGGCGGAACTGGTGCTGTCATTCTCTTTACACGACCACCTTCCTTGCCTCAACCCCTGGACACTAGTGCCTCTTGGGCTCTGATATTTATGGATTTATATTTAAGATACACAAAATAATTAACTAGTTTTATTGATCAGCCTAGTAGGGTTGCTAAAATATCGTCTTCATATCCTTCTGGATAGGATGACCACTTCAAGGCCTCAGCTTTCTCATCTTAAAAATAAGGGGTTGGCGGGCTTCGCTGGTGGCGCAGTGGTTGAGAGTCTGCCTGCCGATGCAGGGGACATGGGTTTGTGCCCCAGTCCGGGAGGATCCCACATGCCGTGGAGCGGCTGGGCCCGTGAGCCATGGCCGCTGAGCCTGCACGTCCGGAGCCTGTGCTCCGCAACGGGAGAGGCCTCAACAGTGAGAGGCCCGTGTACTGCAAATAAATAAATAAATAAAAATAAGGGTTTGGCATATGGTATCACTTTTAGGTGGAATCTAAAATATGACACAAATGAACTTATTTATGAAACAGACTCACAGACATAGAGAACAGACTTGTGGTTGCCAAGGAGCGGGGGGGTGGGGTGGCGGTGGGGGAGGGATGGACTGGGAGTTTTGGATCGGTCTCTAATTTTTTAATAAATTAAAAAAAAATAAAGTGTATACCCTTGGGAAACTCTCAGACATGTGCACAAAGGAATATGAACAAAGATGCCTATGAAAGCATTTCCAGTAGTAATGGAAAAGTCAGAACAACACAAATGTTCATTAACAGGGTAAATAAATTGTGATATTATGTTTTTAAAAAAGGGCTGGTATTGTAGGACTGCTTAGCATCCATCTAGCTCTAATACTCTATTGACCTATAAAAAGTCCTAACCAGAGTATAGACATGAGCAGTCAACAGTGGAAAGCATGTGCCCACAATGGGAATAAGATGTAAGAAATTCTCCCATAAACACAGAAGAGCTGTATTAACTGGACAGGTTATAGCCTGTAAAAGAAAATAAGAAATAAGGGCCTTGAAGCAGAGAGACAGCATGTGGTCAAGGCTGTTAGTGATGCCACACAGACCATCTGGTCTGGGTGATCTGTCCATAAAATTTGTAATAGTGATGGGTTAAATTGGGTATATTAGGATATGTAGGGTAAGCATGAGTGAACCCAACTGGGGGGTGACTAAAGCAGATTATGCATTTCAAGAGTGAACAGACATCCATACAGGAGAAGACCTGTTACTGACCATAAGATCTGGCTTCTGTGAGAATGACAGAAAATTCCATTTTTCCATTTACCTTGCTGGCCTCCCTTCTCAGCCTCCTTTGCTGGCCTCCCTTCTCAGCCTCCTTTGCTGGCTTTTCCTCCTCTATTACAAACTCTAAGCACAGCTGTGCCACAGGGCTCAGTCCTGGGGCCTTCACTCATCTCTACCTGTCATCTATCCATAAGTTATCACATCTAGACTCACGACTTTCAATAGCATCTACATGATGAAGACTCCCGTATTTTTATCTTTAGATCTGACTGCTCCACTGAGCTTCAGTTTCATATCCAGTGGCTGATTAAGCATCTCAAACTTATCATGACCAAATAGACTCATGATCTCCTCTCTAACTCCAGATCCTACCAACCCAAATCTCCTCCCTCTCCCTGTCTTCCAGTCTCAGCACCACCTTCCATTAGATGCTTAAACCTAAAAATTTATGCATCATCTATGATTCTTTTTCCCTCCACCTTGACAACCAGTTCACAAAACATGTCTCTGCCTATTAACATATCCTGAATCTATCCACTTTCTCCATTTTTACTGCTATCATATTCCAAATTACCATCATCTCCTGTCTAGAATACCTTAACAGTGGTTATAGTACCTCTGGTTGCCAGACACAGTATCTAGTCTGTAGGTGTAGATACTTGACCATAGCTAGGTCAATCAGATTCCTCTCTCAGGAATTTGAATCTTAATCAGGAGGATACATAGAAGTCACCCTCTGTCATATTCCTATTTTAGGAAGCTAGTTGGAAATGAGTCACAACAATACTAGCACCATCAGAAGCCACCACAAGGGTTCCTGAAGCTGAGATTCTAGAGCTCTCTTGGCATTGTTCCTCTGAAGCCTCATCATTTAGCTTTTCTTTTGGTTTGGTGAGCCACCCAGTATCCTTCCCTAGGGAAAAACGCAGTGGAAAGTTTCCCTTAGGGGTCCCTGAAGATTCCACAAATGAGCTCTAGTTGGATGCCTGCCATGACAGATGAAAAAAAAAAAACAAACACCTGATTAGAACAGCACCAGTCCTGTTGTCAGTGAACAGGGGCTTCTGTATTTTATTCACTGACATACCATTAGTGCCTTGTACAGTACCTCACCAATACTATACCATATTAACAAAGTGCGTGTTAAGTGAATGATTGAATGAATGTTATCCAGGCAAAGAAGGAGAGCAGAGAGTTCCAGACAGAAAAAGCATCACATTGAGATGAAAGAGAACATCAAATATTAAAGAAACTAAAAAGAAGTCAGCCTGGATGTGGCCTAGAGAGCCAGAGGGGGATGGTTAAAAACAAAGTGGGAGCAAATACCAGTCAGTAGTCATGTACAATTATAAGCCTGGTAAAAGTGTGAACTTCACAGAGAAGGAAAAGGGTACACCTTTTTAAAATTTTAGGCAGGGGAGAAAATGATAAAAAAAAATTGCATTCAGAAAGGACACTCTGGCTGCAGTTTGGAGGTTTGTGTTGGAGAGGTGATGGACTGCAAATAAAGAGACCAGTTTAGAGTATGCTGAAGTAATCTAGGCAAGAGGTCTTGGTGGCTAGCCTAGGGTAGTAGTAGTATATAGCGGTATTTTTTTTTTTTTTGGTGGTATGCAGGCCTCTCACTGTTGTGGCCTCTCTCATTGCGGAGCACAGGCTCTGGATGCGCAGGCTCAGCAGCCATGGCTCATGGGCCCAGCCGCTCCACGGCATGTGGGATCTTCCCGGACCGGGACACGAACCCGTGTTCCCTGCATCAGCAGGTGGACTCTCAACCACTGCGCCACCAGGGAAGCCCTATATAGTGGTATTTGAGAGAGACTTTTAAGAGGTAAAATGATGGTGATGGAGAGCTAGCAGGTAGGGATGATGTCCTGATATCTGACTTGTCTACCAAATGTGTAGAGATGTCATTGACTAAACTAGGGAACGTGGGGGAAGGAGCAGGTATCAAGGGAATGGCGATGAGTTGAGTTGTGGTTTCATGATGAGTTTAGGTCTCTATAGGACAAGCAAATGTAGAGTCCAGGAAGTATCTGGGGATATATGGGTCTGGACCTAAGGGGATATATGTGAGTTGAAGATGTGGGTTAGGTAGTCATCAGCATAACGATGTAATGAAGACATGGGAGTGAGTAAGATTAAGCAGCAGGTAAGGTAAAGAATAGAAGGCCCAGGACAAAACCCTGGGGAGAGGAACACCAACACTTATTAACAGGTAGAAGAAGAGGATACTGGAAAGGAGTGGCTAGAAAAATAGGAGACACAGAAACGTTTTAAAAGCTAAGAAAGGGGAATATTTCAAGCAGGAAGGAGCAGTTAAAAGCTGCTCTGAAATCAAGTGAGATAAGGACCTCAAGTCTGCATTGCATTTAGCAACAAGGGTATCTCTAGGACTACTTGAGAATGACTCCAATGAAGGAAATGTAAAGGAGTCAGTAGGAGTGGGTAAAAGGGAGGTGGAGGGCTGGGGGTAGAGTAGAGAAGTGAGAGCAGCACCTCACCTAGGAGTTTGTCCTGGAAGGGAGTGGAAGGAAGGCAATTGTTGGAGAGGGATTTGGGTTTGTGGGAAGGTTCTGTATGTTTAAGATGCAGGCATGTGGGCATCTCTAAACAGTAAAGAGGAGGAGACAATAGGGGAAAGAGGGTAATAGAAGATGGGACTGAAAGTGAAAGAGATTCTAAATGCTGACAGGCAACCCCCTCTACTTCCCCATAAACCATCTCTCATGTTTTCCAAGTAACCACTTCACAGTTTCCTACTCTCCCAAAATGCTTGACCTCCCTGCCCCCAGCCACCCTCAACCGAAGACAGATAGCTTCTCAGAATTCATAGAGAAGACAGAGCCTTCAGACAGGAGCTCCCTGGACGTTTTGTATCCAGGCCCATCTTCTGCTCCCTTCACCCGGATGTGCTGAGAGAGGTTTTCCAGCTCCTGTTTAGGGCTGTTGCCCCACTTGCCTTCTCCCTCATCTTCACTCTATCCTTCAAACAGCCCCTACTTTGGGCCAAGTATGCACTAGGCTAAGGACACACAAAGTTGGAGAGGATAAAGTTCTTCCCCCAAGGAGTTCAGAGTCTACTGGAGAAAAAAGATAGGTAACAATACCATAAAGTGCATAATATGGTCAGTGCTGTGGTAAAAGTTTGAATAACCCCAAAATGTTCTTTTTGGACTCTCAGATAAGAAATCCTCCTAAACTTCCCAAGACTAGGCCCTCTCAAGTCATCAGCCCCAACTCATCAAGGATCATCATGCTAGCCCAACAGAAAAATGACATTTTAACATTGCAGAAGAAAACAAAAACCCAAATTCTCTCAGGTGTATTTCACAAAATAGAAACAAACCTTCCTATTTTGAAATACAAATATAATCCTAGTATATTTTCTTTAGATAGTAAGCAAACAAAGCACCCCATTCAATTCCAAATGTTGCCATTTATTTCTTGGTAGCGAATCTTAAGTGCCATGTTCCAAGTGACAGGTTTGTAGAACAATACAGGAAAATCCTCAACATATATTCAGGCTTCCCTTGGATTTAGTTTGAGAGAGCATGGTAAATATGATAGACAATATAATTACCACCATGTTGAGCTTGCTACATTAAGAATGAAATGTATTCAGGTATGAATAACTGAAATGTATGAAATATTCAAATTGTATCAGCTTGAACATGACATTTGAAATATGTAGTTTCCAATGGCTTCTCTCTCAGCAATGAACAGTCACCATCTGGGCATCATCAATAAGATACAAGGGCCCCTGCCCAAACACCCCATAAAATGAAACTGATTCCAGAGAAAGGGAGCAGTCACTAAAGCAGCTCCAAAAGACTGTGTGGCCGAGACTACCACATGCCCTCTCCAACATCACTATTTTCCCCATCTTCCTTTTAGTACTAGAAAAATCTGAGTTTTAGTTGAGCACTTGGCTACCCAACTAGAGACTTTATTTTCCAGTTTCCCTTGAAGGTAGGTGTGGTCACGTGATGATATTCTGACCAATGGGATGAGCAACTTTTGGGTTATATCTTTTAAAAGGAAGCTGGTTGCCCTCAATTCCCTTTTTCCCTCTTCCTTTGGGCTGGAAAGAGGATGTGATGCTTACAGCCTGGCTTTGACCATGCAGCTGAAGACATTAGTCCAAGGGAAGGCAAAGCAACAAGACAGAAGAAAAATTAGACCCTACATAACTGGTGAAGCAGAATCATCTACCTACCCCAGACTTCTCATCCTCACCTCTGGACTGTTATGTGAAAGAGAAGTAAACTTCTAGCTTATATGAGTCATTGTATATTGGTGTCTCTTTGTTACAGCAGCTTATTCTGACCCTGACTAATACATCCTGGTTCTAGATAACTATCTCTAAAAAGAGGAACCCCTGCTGGTGCATACGCACAGCCAGTGGAAGAGAACCACATATTCCATTGGAGCCCAGGGACCACCAAGACCTCTAGAGGATCACCAAGACCTAACCTGAGTCTAGAGAAAGCACCTGAGACAAGAACAACCACTGAGTGTGACATACCCATCTATAGCATACTGGTCTTGTAAGTTTCTGATATATCCAATACCAGAGAATCAGTTAATTATTTTTCATTGAGGTGTTTAAGGCCAAAAAAGAACCAGGTAGACAAGGTAAAAGTGTACTTCACCCATTGCTGCCACATTCCAGCAGTCCGCCAATACAGAAAGCAATCTTTCTTTTTTTTTTTTTTTTGGTGGTACGCAGGCCTCTCACTGTTGTGGCCTTTCCCATTGCAGAACACAGGCTCCGGATGCGCAGGCTCAGCAGCCATGGCTCGCGGGCCCAGCCGCTCCGCTGCATGTGGGATCCTCCCAGACTGGGGCACGAACCCGTGTCCCCTGCACCGGTAGGCGGACTCTCAACCACTGTGCCACCAGGGAAGCCCCCAGAAAGCAATCTTGCAATGAAGGATTTTACAACCAAAAATTTCACAGAATAATTAGAAAAAACAGCCCTTTGTGTACACTGAATGGTCAGCAATATGCTATTATTTGTTCTGAGAGCTATTAGTACTGCATTCCCACACATGGTCACAGTTTGCTATTGGTGTCCTCCACATTTTCTTTCTATTATCCATTGAATGTTATACTAAATACATATTAAAGTATAATTTTTTTCTGAAACAGAAGCTTCCATTGCTGAATTGGTACACCAAGACATTTTCATTTTCATAAGAATTAGGGTTTATCATTGGTTATAAACCCCATAAACAAGCATCCTTGTATTGCCTCATTGACAATTACACATATCTCTACCTTTTTACCTACTGAGTTTTATGGAAACTATTTCAACCGAGTAGACATTTATCATCACAGGAGAAACTCCCATTTAGACATTAACGACCTTAGCTTTATTAGAAACCCATTTTCCACAGATGTCCAGGCATGATTTGCTCCTTTTTATCAGGAAATAAATAATATCAGGTAATAGCTTCCTGTGGCAAGAGGTTACATCTTTATTATACCCAGGGATAGAGATATCAACCAGTCTGAGAACAGCCAGATGGCTTACTCTTCTTATCAAGAAAATTTACTTTTCACTAAGCCAATTGCAACCAAGCTCATTTTTAAATAGGAAGCAGACATTTAGGATTCTTATAAGAAGCAGCAAATATGCCATCCATGAGAGTTTCAAATCTGCACTAACACAGATCCCAAACCAGAAACCTGGGCATGTTCCTTGGCACTAAGCCAATCATTCACAGGTCCTATTGGGTCTAACCCATGTGATTTTCTGAATCTGTCTACTCTCTGTATTTCTAATACCACCCCTTAGTGTAACTATCATCTTGTACCTGGTTCACTGAAACAACTGACTCACACCTGCCCCATCCTCCCCCCTACTTTGTGTCACAACGGTCTTTCAAAAATGGAAGCTCATTCCATTTAGGATAGAGCAAAACGCCTAAATGTGGTTTTAAATGTCCACCTGATCTGCTCCCCTGCCTAGTTTCCTGCCTCATCTGCTACCTCCCTCCACTCCCTGCCCCTTACCTCTGACACTATATTTCATTTATATACTAACTACTTGCAGTTCCCTCAAATAGACCAAGTTCCCTTCTGCTTCTGTGCCTTTGCAAACACTGCTCCTTTTTCCTCTCCCCCGTCCCTTCCACCTCAACCTCAGTACTTTACTGCTGCTTTCCTTGCATTTTCAGCACCCACACCATCTTCCTAATGAAGACATTCCTGGTCCTTTAAGACTAGACTAAGTACCCTTCCTATATGCTTCCCCAGCATCTAAGTGAATGTGTGTTGAGTTTTACTGACAAGCAATAGTACTGTCAGCATCAACTGGTTAGTCTTGTAAGATCTTGCACAGATGATTAGCTTGTAGGGAGGGGTGTGGGGAGGTGCTCAGGTATGATTATTACTCACTTCTGATTCTGACACCACCACCCTCAGCCCTTTGAACTTGACAACATTACCAATATTACTAGGTGTCTCAGTTAGAATCTACAATAAACAACTGCTCATATCAGAGAACAGAAAAAACAGAGGCTTAAACAAAATAGGAGGTTACTGTGCTCTCACAGAAAGGAAAGCCTAAAGCTGGACAATCAATGCAGAGTGGATTGCAGCGGTGCCACAAAGTCATCAGGCACTGCAGCTCCTACTTCTGGCTGCTCCACTATCTTTAGCATAATGACTTCCATTCTCAAAGCCACAAAATGTCTCTGGGTCTCTAGACACCCAACCTTCATCCCAAACAAGAAAAAGGGAAAAGTGAAGGGTAAAGACAGACTCTTCCTGATGCCTTACCTATTGCCTTCAGCTTATATCACATTGGCCACCCCTGTATGCAAGAAGTATTATGGGGCTTCCCTGGTGGCACAGTGGTTGAGAGTCCTCCTGCCGATGCAGGGGACACGGGTTTGTGCCCCGGTCTGGGAAGATCCCACATGCCGCGGAGTGGCTGGGCCCGTGAGCCATGGCCGCTGAGCCTGCGCGTCCAGAGCCTGTGCTCCACAACGGGAGAGGCCGCAACAGTGAGAAGCCCGCGAATCGCAAAAAAAAAAAAAAAAGTATTATGAAATGACCTCTCTCAGTGTAGCACACTGACGTCTCAGATAGCATCTTATTAAGAAAGAAGGAAAATGTGAACAGTGGGTAGGCAACTAGCAGTTTATTCCACATTCAGTCTAGTTTTGGAATCCATTCCTGAAGAAAATAATTATCCTGTTTTATACATTCAAATTTCATGTAATCTAAGAAACAATTGTTTAGCAAAAAGAGCCACAGCAGGGACTTTTAAAACAGCACACTTCAAATATGAAGGCGGTCTAAAAAATTTCGAATCATGTACAATCTTTCAGGAACACATCTCTTGTGTATAGGGAGGGATACCCTCTCCCAGAGATCTCACTTATTCACTCCTATATTATCCACGATGATGAATGTATTACCTTCTTTGTTCCTTACATTATGAAGCAGAATTATTATTCCCACTTTGTAGATGAGAACACTGAGATAGAGAGAAGATAAGTGACTTGTGCAGAGTTACATTGTTGGCTACAGCACCAGCATTTGAACCCAGGTTGGTCTGATGCAAACTCTCCACAAACTCCCCCCTGTCCCGCCTTCACTTTGACTAATGATTCTGTCACTCCAAGGATAGAATTTCCACCATGTTGTTTGCTACATTAAGACTGAAGTGTATTCATGTATGAATAACTGAAATGTATTAAATATTCAAATTGTATCAGTTTAAACATGACATGCAATAACCAATGAATTGAACTGCCCAGGAGAGTACTCAGGCCTTTAGACTCTAATTTTTTCTAGGTTGTCTTCTTCTGTAGTGTCCCTCAGCTTTCTCTTTCCCAAATCTTTCAGTCAGTTGTTCTAAGCTCTCTGTCACACTTCAATATTCTTTATTTTATAGAAGTATTTTTATTGGGTTATATAAATCAGAGTTTTTCAAAGTCCAGCTCAAATTCCATGGTATCCTTAAGGCACTCCATGATTTTCCTAATGAGGATTAATTATTCCTTGTTCTTCACTTAAATTATACTTTGAACTTCAGTTTGAGCCCTTAATTCCTTCTGATTTGTATTAATTTTGTGTACTGGTGTCCTGTTCTAGATTATAAACCCTTTAAGAACTTGCTTTTTTATAACCTCCCACCATCTGACCTACTGTTTTGTCTATACTGGGTATTCAACATGTGTTTATTGAATGAATGAATAATCTAATAGTGTTTTAGTATCTAGAGTGTCTTCCATTAGAGCAAGAGGTCTGCACAAATAGGCTTATTTACAATTCTCCCTTCCATTCCCCAGTGCCCATCACCATGTCTGATATAGAGCCAGCACCCAAACATCTGATAAATGACAAATAAGTGACTGAATCTCCTCCTCTGTTTTACAGACATTCATAAGATCTTTGCAGTTTCAATCCAAGTCTTTCAGAAGCATGAACCCACCAGAAGAAAATACCTCAAAACAGCTATTGCATTCTTGCAAAGAAATTATTGTAGAATGTGTGAGAACATCAAGTGGGCAGATATGCAACGTGTCTTAGGGAAAATGGAAGTGTGGTTGTCAAGGAGAAAAGATATGAGGACAAAAGACGTTGAAGCCATGTCATTCACTTTTCCAAAGTAATGCTGACTAACAACCAACCACCACACTTCAATGGCATACAACAGTAAGTGATTCTTACTCATGCCTCTGAGGTGGTTGATTTGGCAGCTCTGCTAATCTTGGCTGAGCTTGACTGGGTGGCTCTTCTGGTGTCAGCTGAACAATCTCACTGATATAGGGAGATGTACTGCTGTATGGGGGCCACCTCGCTTTCAGCCAATATAGGATGTTCTTGGCTGGAATGACTGGGCTAAGTCATCTCTGTCTCAAGTGTCTCTAACAGGCTGGACAGATATTATTACAGTGATGAAGAGGGTAGGAATGAGGACAAGCCTGATTGCACAAGTGCTTTCAAATTCCTTGCTTATGTTATGCTTACTAACAACTCATTGGCCAAAGCAAATTTCATGGCTGGGATCAGAGTCAATGTGAAAAGGAACTATAAAGTTATGTAGCTAAGAAGGAAGGGTGGAGAATTGGATCCATTTTTGCAAATCTACCATAAAAGTAAAGACTGAATATTGCTTGCTTAAATCTTTTGACCCTAGAACATAATAGTAGGTTCAATAAATATTTGTTGAACAGATGCACAGATCAATGGATGAATTAATGAAGCTAGTTTATGGGGCTCTTAACAGAGACTAGTCATCAATAATTCAACTATTAACTTGATGATGCCAGCAAGAAAACATTTGTCCAGAGATTTCTACAAGATCCAATATAATATCTTACAAAAATAGAAGCAAGCACACATTTACTGGGTCCATCAAGCAACTCTGGGGAGGGGTTCTCAGAATCTTTCCCTAATGAACAAGAAGTACTTTCCAAGGCATCTACCTTTCCTTAGTTATCACAAATCTTTCCATACAACTATGCTGAGTTTTTATCACAGTTGTATTAAAAACATTCTAATATCATCAATTCTTATTTTCTTGCTAAACAAAGCTAAAGCATCAGAGAAGTAGCTTTGATCTTAAATATAAGCTCTTTTATTGCAAGACTCCTGAACCATAGCTAACTACTGACAAGGCCATGCAAAATTTTCTGGAGTTTCTAGGCAGATTTCTACTCAGGAACCTTTAATGGAGGAGAAAATTTTCCATTGGTGATTATATTGCAGTAGAAAATTCCGAACTGCAACTCATAACTGCTATACCTTCCTCTATATCCCTTTTATCTAATCCAAGAACAGTAAGTAGCATTTTAGTGAAATGGATTTAATAAAAAATTAATTCACCCAAGTCAAGGGGTTAGGATGGTGAGACTTCTATATTTTACTTAAAGGAAAGAGGAAAAGAGCACCCTTGTTCCAAGAAATAAACCCAAGATCTTTTAGTGAGTTCCATATGGTAAACAAGTGATAAATATTAATCATTGATAGTGTTTAACTTTCCAGATTGCCTGAGGAACATGAAAATTTGTATACGTATAGTTAGTTCAATAACTAAGATTTATTGACTTTTAGTATGTTCCAGGTTCTGTGTAAGCACTCTTCATTCATTGTCTCATTGAATCCTTACAACATCCTATAAGATGGGTATTTTTCAAATTCTTATATTTTTCCTACACATTTTACAGAGGAAAGAACTTAAACTGCTACCAATAGGATAACTATGCATCCAGGTTTAGCCAAGACTGTCTTGATTTACACTTGTTGTCCTGGCATAATTATTGATGACACTCTCCTTCACTCTTAAAAGTGCCCTGGTTTGGATGATTGTTATGGTCACCCTGTAAAGAAACTTGCCCACATTGCTAATAAATGGCAGAGCTAAGACTAGAAGGTAGGTTAGTCCAACACCAGAGGCAGCAATTTCACGCTAATATCCTCACTGTCTTACACATTCAACCATAATGATTATGGACACAAGTCCATTTCTCTAGTCTCTGACACCTTAAGTTCAGAAACTGGAAGCGTGGAGATGCTCAAATGTAATAAAACTAGAAAGTAGAACTTGAGTAACTTCTAGCTGTATTTCAAGAAGAATGGAAAAAAGCCAACCGCCCAAATGGCTGGAAAAGGAGGAAGGAATAGAGGCTTTTGAAAGCAAAGTCCATGGAATGACTCCTTTGGATAGGAATTAAAATATTATTTTTATATATTGAAATAGCAATGTATTTATTGCACTGCCACTGCTTATTGAATATGCGCATTGAAGAGACCAAGTTTATGTCCCTGCTCTCAAGGAGAAGAGAGGACAACTTTACAGTTGGAATATCCTTCCGCTTTCTTGTTTATCTTGTTACCAGTAAACCAACAACACTTATCTTGTATTGTGCAACAGGACGGATAGTTTGTATTTCCAAAGAGGGTCAACTTGGCTAAAATGTAAATCAACAGCATATAAATTTCTTCTTTCAACCCTCCCCTCCCCACCACCAATAGTAGGAATTAGCAGCACAGAAATGCAGAGGAACAAAGGAAGAAAATTGTGGGAAAATGCAAATAAGAACAGTTCTTTTATTTTACTCATGAGTAGATTTCTTGAGAAAAGAGAAAACCACCTGGGTTTTTTAGATCACATTGATTGCCCTTTGCTTCATGTCTTATGCAGAATTCAAGCACTTCCTCCTTATGCAAATCAAATTGGAAAAAAATTAACCTGGAGGGGTGGTTGTTTACTCATAAAAGAATTGCCATTAAATTATTTTGAGAAAATATATTGACTAAATCAAAGGAGGAAGAAATAAGCAGTCCAGAAAAATGACAGTTGTAGAAGTCAGTCCAAATGATAAGAACAGAGACCAAAAAGGAGTGAGGGGGTGGGGAAAAAAGCAATAAGAATGAACACATATAGATGTGAAAGGAAAGAAGTTGAAATAAGGCTTTCCTTATAGAATAATTAGAAAGAGTGCTGGTGACATTAAGAAATTGCATTCCCAAACTACAATACGAAGCCAGAGTACCTCTGGTTCATGGGGGATAAATCAATTTTAGACAGTGAAAACAGACGTTTTCAAGTCGCTTGATTGCTCTGGAGAAAACTATGGAAGCAACAATGCAAACCCCATCTAGGAAACAGAGAGAGACAGAGACAGAGCCAGAGAGGAAACTCACTGACTCATAAAGGAAGAAAGGAATTGGGTGGATGCTCAGCCATCTGCCTGTCATTACCCAGAGCCGCACCTAACCCATCCCAAGCAGATGAGACCTCCAGAGATGTATCTGCACCATCTCCTTGGTCACAGTGTTCCAGGGCGGAACATTGGTCAGAATGTTTTCCTTCTTACTGATCAACACCCCATGCATACGATTATTCTCTTTTGTTCTGTTTGCAGTGGAGACAGAGGGCAGACAAGCCCCTCACCTCTTTGTTTTCTTATAGGGCTAATGGGCACTTACATTACTTTATAGTGTGGAGATACCATCTTCAGGAAGACCACTACCAAGAACTCCCATTGTCATCTCTGGGCACATTCATCCGGATCCTTGAAGGCTTTCCTCCTGAGAAGGAACTCTTGGGCTTTAAGAATTAGTGCATTTTGAGAAGACAGTTTTTTTAAATCATGCTAATGAAATAAAGCTTCTCATAATTAAAAACACTTAAAAGCAAGACACTTGGGAAATGAAACACAGTCCCAGTGGTGGCTCTCAGGATATGGGTTCCAACTATTAGGACCCACCCAAATCCCTTAGAGTGTGATTGTCGAAAAACAGAGAGGCAACAAAGAACTCCAGGCAACCCAGCATTTGATTCAGGCAGCTCTGGATTTTGATAGCTCTCTCAGTTCTATCAACTCCTGTTTAAGCCCTCTTTTAGATGGAGTAAGTACTACTGTTACTAATAGTACAAATAATAGTGATAGAAAATGATATAGTTAGCATTTATTTGTGCTTATTGTGTAAGGTGAGCAGGATAATGATCCCCAACCCTGCCTCCAAAAATGTCCTAATCCTCAGAAATCATAAATATGTTACATTACACAGCAAGGGAAAATTAAAGTTGTAGAAGGAATTCAGGTTGCTAATCAACTGATGTTAAAATAGGGATATTATCCTAGATTATCTGAGTGGGCACAATGCAGTCACAAAGATCCTGAGGAAGAAGAAGGGAGTAGAAAATTGGCAGCATCACCCAGCCATTGCTGGCTTTGAAGATGGAGGAAGAGGCCAGGAGCCAAGGAATGCAGGCAGCCTCTAGAAGCTGAAAAAAGCAAAACCAAAAAACAAACCAAAAATCCCCAGGTTCTCTTCTACAGACCCCAGAAAGGAAGGCAGCCCTGCTGACACATTAATTTTATCCTAGCAAGACCTAGTTTGGACTTTTGTCACAAACTCCACCACTATAAGATCATAAATATATGTTGGTTTCAGCCACTAAGTTTGTGGTAGTTTGTTACAACAGCAAAAGGCAACTAATACACTGTGCAAACTGTATCATGTCCGATTATCTCCAATTCTTCCAAACAGTCTAAAAGGCATGATCATCCCATTCATACAAATGAAGAAACTGAGGTTCCAGGTGTTAAGTGACTTGCCTAAGGCCTCAGCTAGTAAAATGCAGAGCTGGAGTGCAATCCAGGTGTGTTTGACTCCAAAGCCCATAGTTCTTCTCTATGCGAAACTAACCCATGTGAAATCAAACCCTAAACGACCTCAGCTCCATGTCCAGACGTGCACTGCTCCACCTCAGCTGTCAGACAGGCTCCATGGAAGCTGAACAAAGCACACACACAAAAAAGTCAACTACCATTTAAAAATAGCTCCCTATCCAAATGGCCAAATGAAAGTATTTTGGTCTACTTGGTCCTCATTTATTCACTATGTAGGACTCCTCTGAGGAAAAGAGTAAAGGAGGCACGGGGTGACTTGTGAATGTAGCCTAAGAGCGTGGCTGAGAGCACTTTGAATCAATAAGCAAGCTGATGCTTTGGTCTGGGAAATTTACTGTAGTTGGATTTGAAATTCTTTCTTGTTTTCACTTTTATAATTAATTACCGTGGATAATGTTTTTTGTTAATATTTTAATAATAAATTACCAAGTGTTGCTATTAGCCAGCAACTTTTCATACATTGCTTAAACATATGGAGATAGGAAATCAGAATCATAACTAGAATGCATGTTCATGGATTACTAAAATACTCACATAAGAATTACACACTAATTCAACTACAATAAAAAAAATTACAATTGAAGAGCTTATTATATACTATTCCTTCCCCTTCTGAGAAACATTTGAGCAGAAGCCTAGCATGGTTACCATGGCAACTATAATGCAAAATTGGCAGTAACTTTATGAATTGCAAATTCCTCCAAGGGTGTTGGGGATTTTTTTTCTACTTCCATTTTTAACCATCTCATATGCACTATTCCAGCAATATGTTAAACAGGGTTTTTGGGAACTCATGCATCATTTCGAAACAAGCTATGTTTTAAACCCTCAAATTCCATTATTCTAACAAGTGCAGGCTAAACAGGGAACACCCGATTTACTGAATTTTAAATTGTCTGTTGTTTTTAACTGAGTGCTTAACACCTTTACCACCCTCACCTTTTCCTGAAGAGTTAGTCAAATAAATGGATTCCCGATCGTCTTTAGTGTTGTCTAAGCCTCTCTGAGAATGGAGAAAGGGGATACTCCTAGTTTAAAAAACAAAACAATACAAAACAAAAACTCACACTCTCACAATCTGTTTTTCCCTCCAGGTAATTTCAATTACATTGTGTCAAACCTTGAACCAAACGAATAGTCAATGTTCATTATTTTCCTTTCTCAACCCCATTTTCTCTCATAGATGCTTCTCTCATTAGACCATGAAAATGCCTCAGAGAAGTTCTTTGAGTAACCAGTTACCCAACATGGATCATTTGCCTTGGAAAGTTAAAGACTTACAAATGTCGCCAAAAATATTGTGCTACAGTGTGTGTGCCTTCTCATTTATAAATCCTTGTAACGAGAGGTAGTATTACCCCATAATCATAGCATATTTAACTATTAGCCTGGCAATCTCCCAGCTGTGTGACTTTGGACAAGTCACTCACGCTCTCTGAGCTTCAGCTTCCACATCTATAAAACATGCATTTTCATTTTTGCCTGGTCCATTTCACAAGACTGTTGCCAGGCTCATATAAAAAAAAGTATTCAAAAGCTACCACATCCTATTAAAGTACTACTATCAATTCTTCTGAATTTTAATTTCAGATGACCAATGTTAGGAATCTCCAAAATATGAATATTCTTTATCTTCAGAATCTGCTGTTAAGAAGATAGGTGCTGATTCATGGTTTGGGTTTCTTGGGATTTAGGAGATAAATTGAAACAAAGGTAAGAACAAAAAAATCAGAATTAAATCCTATTTTATAAAGGAAAACCTAAATGACTGCCTGACCAGTTTCTAATTTGGGACACGCATTGGTTTGCAAGACTGTCCACAGGAAATGACTGCATCCAAAGCACACCTCTAAGACCAGTGTCCATCCACATGCTTCATGAGCTCCAGGAGCAATGGCCTTCTGTGCAGACAAGCGTGTCTACTGGTATTGTTCCTTTCTGTGTTGTTCCATAGAAACTTCCCAAGGTCAGAGGAGTATTAGTTGTTTTCCTATCCTGGAACAGTAGCCTTCAAAAAGGATGTTATTATGGCATGAAAGTCTAATATATCATAAACAAGATAGTCAAGAGAGGGCTTCCCTGGTGGCGTAGTGGTTGAGAGTCCGCCTGCCGATGCAGGGGACACGGGTTCGTGCCCCGGTCTGGGAAGATCCCACATGCCGCGGAGCAGCTGGGCCCGTGAGCCATGGCCGCTGAGCCTGTGCATCCGGAGCCTGTGCTCTGCAACGGGAGAGGCCACAACAGTGAGAGGCCCGTGTACTGCAAAAAAAAAAAAAAAAAAAAAAAAAACACAAACAAGATAGTCAAGAGAAATATGGTGGAGAAGCTTCAAAAGACTGAGACTCCGCTTGGTTTCCGAGGACTTTCTGTTCATTCTTTCATTCGTTCACTCAATAAACACTTACTGAGAGCCAATTATACTCTACTCTGGAAAATAACAGATATATTTTCACTCATGAAGAGCTCTCCAATGTAAGGGGGGCAATTATACACCCCTCCTTTCTCGCCCCAACTGCATCTAAGGGGTAGGGGAACACAGAAATGGCAAAGATTAATCACAAATGGGGAGGCAACGAGTGAGCAGAGACATCCCGGGGCATGTGTTGTTCAAACTGCATAGATCAAGAGCTTTCCAGGTGGAGACAGGGTGGGAGGGATGCTGCAGAGGAGAAAGCAGGTGGAAAGGCTCAGGGAGATGAGATTGGAATGTGGCTAGAGCACAGGATGCCAAGGATGGGGAATAATGACCCAGGAATCTCAAAAAGTAGGTGCAGGCCCAATTCGAGAGCATGCAGTGCATGCATTAAGCCATGAGTCCTGAATTTTTTGAATAAGGGAGAGAAATGACCCTGTCAGACCTGGGTTTTAGGCAAGCCCCTTTAGGAGTTGCAGAGTCGACCAAAACAAGTACAAGTGGTCAAAGTCACTGACCTATCCAACAAGAGAGCCTGGGCAGACCTAAACCCCCAGGGCCTCAGGGGCACGAGAAGCCCAGGCGAGCTGCAGGAAGGAAGTCCTGAGAAGTGAGGACAAGTTTGGAAACCTGTCAGCGTGATCTCAGCAGGTGAGCACCCAGATTACACAGTATTTCTACCTTCCCAAACTTGGCAATCATACAAAAATGTGGTCGATTCCCTTCACTCTGAGTAACTCACACCAGATGCTGATGCCCTTAGACTCTTCCAGTTCCAGCTACAGTTTCCCAAATCATTTGTTCCCAGAGGTCAGGCACATGGAGCTCATTAAGTCCCATTCGCCAACATTTCAACTGTGTACAACTTTCTGTTTGCAGTGCAGTTGAAAGTTGAATTTGATTTACGAAGCATTTCGTATTCTTAGTCCTGGATGTCAGCGAGCTCTTCTAGGAGCTTAAATCATGGCTGGAGGCAATGGGGAGGACCTAGGACCAAAAGCTGGAATTGGAAATCTGGGCTTATGCTAATGATTCGTAAAAAAGAGAGAGCAGCACGTCTTAGAGATGTCCTATCTGACCTCCTTGTCATACAGACAAGGAAACCAAGCCCCAGAGAAGTCTGACAATGGAGCTGGAGGCTGGAACCCAGGCCTCTTAATCCTCAGTCCAGTGGCCTTTCCTCCCACTCCCACCCTGCCTCCCTACAGTTCAAAATACAAGAAAAGGAAAAAAGGGCTGAGAGAGGGTCTTTTCAAACCGTGATGAAATTCATTCAAAAGTGAAAAAAAACTCCCCATGATAATGAATTGGTATCTTCAAATCCTAGTATAAAATGAGAGACATTTGTTTGAAAATGACTTGCCTTTTGTTTGATTGTTACAAAGTTATGTAATGTGTCATATATGGCTCTGGAATCAAATCTAGGGTTCTTCATCTGTGAAATGGGTATAATAATATATACCTCAAAGCTGAAGGCTTTAATTTAATTAACCTTTGAGAAAAATGTGAAGAGACAGTGGCTGTTATTATACTTGATATATATGTGGGTCTGGGCTTAAAATAGTTTCCATAGGAGACTCACCCTATACTCATTCCCATGATGCTGACATCATTCAAAATATCTGGTGCATTTTCCTTTCAGAATTGCTTCCAGAGCTAGAGTTTATATCTTAGGAGAATATTATCTCTTTATGCCTACATTTGACCAAAAAGAGTTTAATTCAGTTTTATCAACCTCATTCACCAATGTTAACTGTGAGGTACTTTTAACCATTTATGAAAACCACAGCCAAATGCAAAGGATTAAGATTTGAAGATTTGTCATGACTGAAGAGATTCAAAAGAATTTGCTTCCTCAAGTGGAGGGCATACATTTTCTGTTTGCTGGACCAGGCCCAGAAACCTTGGGAAAGTCATAAGTCATGGAACCAAACACTTCCAGAGTCGAGAATGTGGGAACAGGGGTGTTGATGACTCAAGGTTAGCCCTGGAGAAGCTAGAATTTTCTGGAACTTCTGAGAGAGAAATACGGCCTCTCTGAAACAATTACATGTGGATTTTCAAAAGCAGGAAAGATCTTTGTAGCTCTGGTAATGATTAATTCTCATTCTATGTGAGGGATTGAAGGAAGGAAAAGGCTTGTGGGAGCCCTAAGCACTCCTGGCCTTGAATGCAAAGCAGCCTTTGGAAGACAGAAGAGGAGCACCTGGGTCACTCCTGCCCCATCCATAGTCACGTATTCAGGGTAATCTTATCCCTTTCTTCCTCCCCTTTCCCTCAAGAAACACACACACACACACACACACACACACACACAGAGCTCCCTGCCTCTGAAACTTTCAGGTTCTAGCATTAGCATCTTACCTGAAATTTACACCTCAAACATTTTCATTTGTCATGTTGTTATCATTATAACCTTATCATTACAGTGCAAGTTAATTGTGAATAAAACAATAAACAAAAAGATCCTTTCCCTAGAGAGCATAAATCATTGCAGATAAATTCCTCTTGTTTGGGCCTTGTACTGCATAAAGTTATATGCTATTATAAGCAATAGTAGAGGATATTTTATTGCAAGACATAATTTTTTCTAATTGTAGTGTTTATTCCCTTCCCTCATCCTGAAGGCCCAACAAAGTCACCTAGAGGGAGTTAGCAGCTCTTGCTGGCAATTTATGGAAAAAGTATCCTCTCTCCTTGGTAATAACCCTAAAGTGAAAAATGTGAAACCAAGCAGAAGAGGGCAAGGGATGCTTCTTTAACCAGAGGTTAAGAGAAAAAAAACACATAGGATATGAATTCTAGAAAGATCCTAGTTGCTGGGGGTGAAGGAGCAAGGGAAGGAAAGCCAGTGGTTCCTCTGAAAATCTCTCATGCACTTGGAAGGCGTTTATGAAGTGAACCAGCCTATGGGCTGGATCAGTACTTAGACTGGATGCAGCTCAATTTTCTCCCATCCCCTGCCCATCATGCCGGCTCTGCCAGCTTTCTTTCCTCTCCCAGTAAGGAGATCTCAAGCATGTACTGGGGCATTTGGGGCCACACTTGAATATTAGAATAGTCTCATTTTCAGGTATTAAAACGTCCATCTACTGATTGATTCTCAAAATACTAATCTCTCACCCAATTTAAGGTCCCTCCGCCCTGCTCAGTAAGGAGCAACGTCTCTTCTTTTGCTGTTTGTCCATTTGTTCTTTCCTTCACTCCTGCCCCCCTCACTGTGCTGCCTCTGGCTCCTGCAGGGTCAGGACGGAGAGGAGAGACGAGGTACAGGGGCAAGTCTTAATATTAACGCGTGACCTTGTGTTCTGTGAAGATGCCTTTTTTGTGTGTTAGGTGCACAAACGCTAGCTCCTCCACTTTGGGGGGTTCTTAAGAGACACCCGGCCACCAACACCCCCCTTTCCATTGTCTGCAGCCCTCTGACACCACAGTGTCCCTGCCCTGACCCTCACAATGCGCTCTCAAGCTGACCGTGAAGACCTCACATGGCCTGTTTTTGCTGGGTTTGCTGTGCCTTGGCAGGAAGTCCTCTAGGGCGATGCTTTTCAGGGTGACTCAATCCTGCCATCTTCCTTGGCATCTGTTTAATCCATGGAAAAGGTTATGCATCCATGCCTTCCCCCTCCCCACTGAAACCTGGAAGCCTAAAGCCCTCTCCTGCTGCCCTCTGCTTTTGCTCTGCCATCAAGCAACTCCAGGCAACCTCCTGCCTTTGGGCTGTTCCAGGCAAGAGTCAGGATCCTACCTCCAAGCCCCACAATGTCCAAAGAACTCACATCAAGCTCTCAAAAGAATTCTGAGTCAAGGTTTCTGAGTGTCACTCTCTGAGTCATGGTCTACCTCACTGAGTAAACAATGCGTCCAAGCCAGCAGACGTGCCCTCCAGGACAGGGAGCATCCCCCCTCTGCCCCGACCCCGCTTCCTCTCCACACTCTGGGCTCCCCGCATGGCAGGTAGCTCTACCTAGGATTACAGATCATGTGGCTTCTGAGACTATATCAGCCTTTGACTTAACTAAAAATTTTAAGCATAACATCCTTCCCTGTGGTCATTTTAAGCAATTTATAGAAATAAACTTATGATATCATATCTATAGCATGCATTTTTTAGATTAATTAGAATATATAATTCCCACATATAAAAGTTTATACACATAAATAGTATTTCCACAACACACAAGTCAAAGATGGTCCCATTATATATAGTATAGTAAGATTCATCACTGATGAATTAAACTTAATCCTGAAAACCTTGTCAACCACACATAATATATGGTGCCTAATACATTCATAAATTCTTATGAAATGGATGAATAGGTGGATGGATGAAATATTTTTTTTTTTTTTTTTTTGCGGTATGCGGGCCTCTCACTGCTGTGGCCTCCCCCGTTGCGGAGCACAGGCTCCGGACGCGCAGGCTCCGGACGCGCAGGCTCAGCGGCCATGGCTCACGGGCCCAGCCGCTCCGCAGCATATGGGATCCTCCCAGACCGGGGCACGAACCTGTATCCCCTGCATCGGCAGGCGGACTCTCAACCACTTGCGCCACCAGGGAGGCCCTGGATGAAATATTTTTAAAGCACCAAATCTAAAAGGTAGCATGAAATGAGAGATGGATTTGGTTTCTTTTCTTCAATATAATAATTGTGACCTTGGGAAATGTCATTTAACCTCTATTTTTTTTTTTTTTTTTTTTTTTTTTTTTTGTGGTAGCGGGCCTCTCACTGTTGTGGCCTCTCCCGTTGCAGAGCACAGGCTCTGGACGCGCAGGCTCAGCGGCCATGGCTCACGGGCCCAGCCTCTCCGCAGCATGTGAGATCATCCCAGACCGGGGCACGAACCCAGGTCCCCTGCATCGGCAGGCGGACTCTCAACCACTGCGCCACCAAGGAAGCCCTCATTTAACCTCTTAATATCTCAATTCCCTCATCTGTAAGTAGATAAAACAATCACAAAGACCAACAGTGGGCATCAGATGAGATAATCCTGGGAGCTCTAAAGCTGTATACAACAGAAGGGTGTTGGTGGGATGGGAACTGAGGTCCTGCAGCTCTGCTGCTGCCTTGAACAATTTCCATGCTTCTGTGACTCATTCTTACCATCTGCAAAATGGACAATAAAAGACCTCTCTATCTTTCCTTAGAAGGCAGTGCATTTACATCATATAGGAGGTCCTTTGATTTCAGGGTCCAGTAGATCTAACTAACTGTACAGCCATGGACAGTCATCAGAAATCTCTGTGATCCAGTTTTCTCAACTGTTTAAAAGGATAATGATGACTACTACATAGGGTGGTTGCAAGAATCAAGTGTCTTACAGTCATACAGTGCCATGTTCATAGATAAGAGTACTCAGCCTATACAATTATTAGAATCAACAGTGTCCTGTGAGTTTCCAGTAAAAGATACCACGGGGTTACCTCTCCCTTTATTGCCTAGGTTCAGTCATTTCTGAATACGCTTAGTTGCTATGGTTACCTTCCAAAGACACCACATTTGAAAATGTGTTGGGAGATGGCAGAAGGCTTTAGCAGGGGACACAAAGCAACTTCAGCAATTGAGACATTTTAATACATGTGAATGCTTTCCCTTGGAAACCAAAGTCACATGTTGCCAAAATGGAAATGATCTCAGGAAGTGGAGTTTCAGAAGTTCTGCATCTCATTTGGCCAGTCTCCTTCCCCCATCACTGGGACCTCAAGGACAGGTATTTCTGGCCCTGAACCAACTTCTGAGCACCTCAGTTTCCTCCCCCAGGATCTGGCAGTCTGAAAGATGTTGGTTGCCAGACAGAATTCATCAGATTCACTTCCCAGATGCTATCCCTTCTGATGCCGAAAGAAAAATAGGTTGCCCAGAAATTGAGGTTGGAAAGGACGAGTGCAGCTGAGAAATGCACAGTGATACAAAACAGTAAAGGGCTATTCTGGTTAACATTCATTAGCATATTCTATCTGAATATTCCGGGGGTCCTCACATCCCTCAAATCCCAAACTTAGTCCCCGGAGGGGCAAGCACTACATCCCAGGCTAAACTATCCCCCAAAGCAGAGTTATAAATGGTTCTCGATCTGTCAAAATCAGCCACGGCTCTAACACCGAATAAATAAAAGTTGGCCTGACCCCGCTTCCTGTTTCCAACGACAGCAAACCCAACACCTGATGGGGCCTCACCAGCAAGAGTATTGTATACTTAATCCTACTAAAAAGACTCTTTCTTCCTGGTCATTTTTCCCCAGACATCTCAGGGAGCTGTCCTGCTCTTATTTGAAATTCAGACCAGAAGAAAGTCACCTCTAAAAATATCGTTTCCCACTTGCATTTTCACGATGACGCAGCACCACCTAGGGGACATTTTTATTCATTTCTTACTATTTCCACTGTAACATTTCTTCTAAAATATCGCAGCACCCTGCCCCCCCCCGTATATACATGAGATAGGTATAGAAGCTTCTCTGCACATATTTTTCAAGATTTCAGCTCCAGACTTAATTCAGCTGGAAACCCTGGTTGACTAGCTCATTACATAAGGATCACTGCCAAGGGCTGCGGTTCACATTTACAATCACTATAGAAAATTTGCTCTATTAAAATATTGTTATTAATATAATGTTATATTATATTAATATATTATGTTATATTATTATATATAACAGAATATATTTTATATTATGTAATATATTTATTACATATAAAATATATAACTTACACATTTTATATATAAATATTATCGATTCATATTATAAAATATAGTTAATATTTTATATTATAATATAATTAAATAAATATTATTTATTATTATAAGAACCACCAATTAAGCATCTGCTACAGGACAGGGTATATATATATTTATTTCTAATATATACAATAGTCCTTCAAACTGGGTATTAGCATCCCCATTTTACAGATGAAGAAACCAAGGCTCTGAGAAGTAAAAGACTTACCCAGAATCCCAGATCAGGGCTGTCTTACTCTTTCCACTATAAAATACCATGAGTTGTGCCTACACAGCAGTGACGCTGTTCATTTCAGTGACAATAAAGCAGAACATTCAAATATGCTTTCCAAAGAAGTCACTTTGAAGCCTGTATTATTATTCCAATAACTAACGGTCATAACATTTCGAGTACCTGTTGTGGGAAGTGCCTCAGAGCTGTGAGCTGCATGACACAATCTCTTTGCCTTAAATGTTTATCACATGTTTAACAAAAATACAGTGGAGATACCATGGTCAAGCAGTGTGATTTTTCTCAGGCCCCTCCTCTGCAGATTTTGATTGGGTATATCTGGGCTAGGACCCAGGAATTTGTATTTTCATCAAGTATGCAAGTGATTGTAATCATCAGGAAAGTTTTAGAAAATAATAGTGTAATGATACATGTGTGAGCTTTGGGTTCAGGAGGACTTGGGTTGCAGATCCAGCTCTGTCTTTTTTCTAATTGTGCACTCCTGGGAAAGGCATTTAAAGCTTAAAGGCCCTGAGCATCAGTTTCCTCATCTATAAAATGAATATTAATATTTATTAATAGCCATCAAACAGGGTGGTGATAAGGACTGAATGAGACTATGGGTTTGAAATGCTAGTACAGTGCCTGGCATATAGTAGTCATTACTATTGTTACCTAATCACCCACCCTCAATTCATCAAATTTGTCCTCTGTGGCTTTTTACTATTTCCAAAAATTATGTCCCCGGTAAAAGAATATGAAGATGCACAAAATATAATACAGTAACATGTACTTAATTTTAAAATAAACAACAAAAGATTCTTAGGAGAGACAGTAGATAATAGATAGATACAGAGATGTGTAATCTTTAGGATAAGAAAATGCTCTAGAAATAAGAAACCAACATTTAAAACAGTTTAACACTCAAGAGAATAACAATTTTCTTGGGCGGGGGGAACACAACACATTGATACAAAAAGTAGAAGCAACCCAAGTGTTCATGGATGGATGAATAAACAAAATGTGGTATATACATACAATAGGATATTATTTAGCCTTAAAAAGGAAGGAGATTCTGATACATGTTCCAACATGAATGAACACGGTGGACATTATGCTAAATGAAATAAGCCATCACACACCAAGGACAAATATTGCATGAATCCACTTACAGGAGGTACCTAGAGTAATCAACTTCATAGAGACAAAGTAAGTGGTGATTGCCAGCGGCTAGAGAAAGGGACAATGTGAGTTATTGTTTAATGGGTACAGTTTCAGTTTTACAAGGTGAATGGAGTTCTAGAGATGGATGGTGGTGATGACTGCAGAATAATATGAATAGACAATGCCATTGAGCTGTACACTTAAAAATGGTTGACAGATGGTAAATGTTATGTGTATTTTACCACGATTTTTAAAAAACTTAAAATACCTAGATTGATATTAAAATCGCAGTTAACATGAGTTTGAGAAATGTCTTGCTTGGTTTGTATTTCTAAGACAAAGACTGCCATGTGAGATACTGTGGCTTAGAAAAGCATATAGTACAACCTTTTTTAAAATGGGCAAGTAAATTCTCAAAAGTGTGACCAGCACTTCTTTGGTTGCCTCTTTTTCCTTAAAGCTACGTGCTTACCCAAGATCACCCAAGATATATTATTGGGCAAAATAGGAGGCTAAGACTGGAAAACTTGTTCTGGTTTTACTACCCCAGCCTGGGAGAGTGCTTTGAGAAAAATGGCTGTGGATCATAGCGCACCCTAAGGAAAACTTGGAGGAAGCGGGACCGTGCGCTCTTAAAACACGGTGGCCTGTGCGGAGTTCTGCACCGGGGCAGCACAGTACAGAGCAGGTACAGCTGGGGCACAGCCTGTGGACTGGACTGTGCAGGACCCCGTTTAACTACCGCCTGCAGCAGCAGCAGCAGGAGTGACAGCAGTGGATGCAACTTTATGTGAAACTCAAGCTGGCGAAGAGGGCATTGCCCTTCCATTTCAATTATCATTAATTGATTTTCTTCCAGACTAGCATTTAATAAGGTAGACGGAATATGTTTTGATGAGTGTGACACTGAAGCACTTCAAAGGTCCTAAAATATGATAGCATTGGCTTTTTTGTCTAATTTAAAAGTTATGACAGGGCTTCCCTGGTGGCGCGGTGGTTGAGAGTCCGCCTGCCGATGCAGGGGACACAGGTTCGTGCCCCGGTCCGGGAAGATCCCATATGTCGCGGAGCAGCTGGGCCCGTGAGCCATGGCCGCTGAGCCTGCGCGTCTGGAGCCTGTGCTCCGCAACGGGAGAGGCCACAGCAGTGAGAGGCCCGTGTACCGCAAAAAAAAAAAAAAAAAAAAAAAAAAAAAAAATGTTATGACAAAAGTCTTTATATATTTAGTAAATTCCATGTCTTTCTCCTTCTACTGTATTTTTTTTAGTAAAATAGGAAGGAATTTCCTGATACAATTGGGCAAAAGTTTGATGCTATTCTCCTTTCCCTTTTTCAGGATTGTGGGTCCTAATGTAAAGACATTGCCCAAGATGGAACTAGCAGATTTGCAGAGTTGCAAAATCGGGAAGTATGGGGAAAATTGGGTACAAGGAGAAAAAGTAGAAAATAAAGGCAGGTGAGCTGATTTTGCCATTCACCTGCCAGTGAAATTTTATTGCTGCCTAGAGAAACCTCCTAAGGGTGAGGTACATGTAAAACCAACTGACAGTATATATGGATATTCCTAGTGGGTCTTAGTCACGTGATATATGTGCCTTACCTTGAGTGAAATTCTTTAGAGAATTCAGAAAGTTTTAAAGAAAGGTATCCTATTATGTGTGTGTACATATACTATAATACATATATACACATTCTATACACACACACATATATATACTGTAGTATACTGTAGTATATATGGGTATGTATATATAGAATGTATATATATGTATATACTGTAATATATTATGGTATCTTTATCAGTGTTTATTGCTGATAACAGAAGCCTCTCTAGTTCAAACAAAGTGTGCTTAGTTGTCAACTTCTGGGCATTCACAGAAGCCCCTTTCTGCGTACAAGACGACTGGAAGGGCTGAAGCAGCAGCCTTTAACCTGACTTCCAGGAATCCCCCCGAGAACACCACCACAGAACTGGCTGTCCAGAAGAGCTGCTATCTCTGCTCACAGTCCAGAAGCTAGGTAATCAGGACCATGCTGCCTCATTGCTAGCTCTAGATCCATATTACCTTAGCGACACTGCCCCCGGAAAAATAGACACTGCCCCCCATATCCTGCTGCACCAAACCCTGAGACCTCTGCTATTGCTATTCCAGAAAAATCCAACGTCCCTGACTGTTGGCAGAAATAGCAGAAATACGACCTCCATCTCATCTGGCTTTCTTAATCTCAAGCAGGCACATCTGTTTGGGGGAAGTTACGTCACATCTGGAACTCAAGCTGTAAGGGGATTAGGGAAATGTATAGATTTTAGTTTTCTGGGCCCACCAGTGAGCCTAGCACACACATGTGCCACAAATGGGTTACAAGTGTGTCTTGTAACAAGAGGTATCTATTTTCTCAGCCTTC
This sequence comes from Mesoplodon densirostris, assembly GCF_025265405.1. Classification (NCBI taxonomy): domain Eukaryota; kingdom Metazoa; phylum Chordata; class Mammalia; order Artiodactyla; family Ziphiidae; genus Mesoplodon; species Mesoplodon densirostris. Next base: position 30,256,260 of record NC_082668.1, read on the forward strand.
TGGGTAGCCACAAAGGGCTGGACAGCCAAAGGCCTCCTGGCCAGTAACCTCCTCACCTAATGCTCCCTAGAAGGTAGCCTGAACAGCGTGGGGTCTGATGGTTCACTCCTCAGCTCCTATGGATAAACAATATGGGAGGTATCAGGCCCTCGCTGCTCTGCTGTGATGCTGTGTGAAGCCGAGAATGCATCCAGTCACCCAGACAGCTTCTAAGAAGCCTGCTGCTGAGTGAGTCACTGACCATCATGGACAAGAAACACGCTAGCTGCTGGGTCATTTCATGGTAAGGTGCAGTCAGGGTTTGGGAAACGCCAGCTCCTCATAAGTACAGCTCCAGGTAGATGCCCCAAGTCTCTGTCTTGTGTTTACTTATGTCTATTTGCTAGTTGCAGGGTGACTGCTCTATCAACACACACACACACACACACACACACACACACACACACACACACACTCACTCACTCTATAAATTAGGACTTCACTGTTATTTGTAAATACTTGATATGAAAAAATTCAATTGCATTTGAGATCCACTTGTATTATCACAAAAAATATCAACATCACATTTGTCAATGACAGAACAAGAAAGCTGTTGGGCTCTAAACATAATTTTTAATTTTCGAATGGTTTTAAAAATAGTTTAAAATTGTTCCATCGGTTACTTATGTAAAGTTTCCTGCCAATGACAACAAAGAATTTGATCAAATATTTTGATCAAGAATTGCATATAGCCATTTCAAGCATACAACTTGGTATTTAATGGTTATGTCTAGAAAGCAAGATCAAGCTTCTCATTAAGGAATTTGGAAAAATTAATGTGTTTGGGAATTTAACACAAAGTCAATATTTAAAATCTTCCTTAATACTTAGAATTTTACTGATTTTAGTTCTTATTACATCATATAAAGAAAATATATTTTTTTCTACTAAGCTCCAAATAAACACCAAAATACATTCCCACTTAGTGCTATGAAAGCTGTCATTTTCTTTGTGCACCAGCACATAAAAAATATAAGGCTTGGAATGGAGTAGAATGAGCCAATTTGCAATATATGCCACAGTGTCACATACACAAGATTTCACAGTAAATCTAAGAAAGTTATTTACTTGCAACATTAACATTCTCAGCAAAGGATAATTCTCCTGGCTGTTTTCCCTCTTAAAATTCAGATATCAAAATTTATCACATGTACCTCCATCAATATCGTTCCATCTCAAAAAACCTGGGAGAAGCAATTTTCAGATCATATATGGTCTCCCTTTGTATGTTGCCAAATCTTGTTCACCCTCCTCTGTTCAGCTCTGAAAACCCAACCCAGTGACCCCTTTCCCCTCTGACTTCCTCTTAACTTCTGCTTTGTCATACATCAGATTATCTTTCAACATACAATAATGGTGTCTTATAAACAACTTGAGAGGATCTCTGTGTTAATTTCTTTATCTCCCCCATAGTTCTGGGCATATATTACACTTAGTGGTTATCATTAATTTCTAAAATGCTGTTTGGGAAATCAAACAATAGAAATGGATTGAGATCAGCTAATGATTTGTTTTCTGATTTTAAGTATAATACATATGCATTCTTGAAGTATGAAAAATAAAGTATAAAGAAAATTAAAATTACAATTCTATCAATACTATTCAGAAATACCACTTCCTACATTTTTATCCCTTTTCTTCCTTTCATGCACCTCTTGCCATTATTTAAAACAAAATTTGAATCCTTGTATATAGATAGTCAGTGTTTGTTTCTCCATTTAATAGAATCGTAAAGTTTTCCCCACATCATTAAGTAACTTATGGCATGTCCAGATAATATTTTACAAATATTAAAATGATGTCTTAGAACAGCACTTCTCAAATTTTCATGAGCATACAAGTCACCTGGGATATTGTTAAAATACAGATTCTGGTTCAGTGAGTCTGAGATGGGTTCTAAGAGTCTGCATTCTTAACAGCCTCCCAGATGATGCTGATACTGCTAGTCTGTGGACCACATTCTGAGTAGCAAGTGCTTAGAAGATATATATTCCATTAATGATGAATGCTTAAATAGTTTCCAGTGTTTGGCTCATACACGGTGAAATATCAAATCAATGGAGTGATAAGAATCCTTACACATATTGTGGGAATAATACAAATATTTATCAAGTGTATACTAAGGGTGCATACAGGCGCAAAGATAATTAAAAATCTAACTCCTGGTCAATGTCAATAGATATCAATATTTTCAAGACTCAGCATGCATACAGCTGAAGGGCGTTCCACAGTGACAGAAAGCCCATTAGTTGTTTCTAGGGAACAAAGGGAAAGGCAAAATGGGAGGAAACTTTTAGGGGTGGTGTTCATTATCTTGATTGTGGTGATGTTTTCATGGATACTATATATATATATGTATTTATATATATATTATATATATATATATAATCTGTTAAAGCTTATCAAATTGTACGCTTTTAATGTATGGAGTTTGTTGTCAATTATACCTCAATAAACCTATTTTTTAAAATATGGGGGAAAAAGCCACAAAATATGTTCCAGAAAGGTTGTATTAATTTACATCCCACCAGCAGCATATGCAAGTGCCTGCCTAATTTCCTTTGTCAGCACTATAATTCTTAAAGAAAAAAAACCCCATGATGCTAATTTAGAAAGGCAAAATCTCTCGTTTGAATGTGTGTCTTTGATTACTAGTAGACCGAAATTTTTTCACGTTGATCAGCTCTTCACTCGTTTTTCTCTTGTGTGTTTATCAACTTATAGGAGCTCTTTATTTAGATATGTCATAAATACATCACCTATTTGTTTTTCTCTTGGCTAGATGTTTACATTTGTGTATGTGATGTAATTATAACATAAATAGACATTTTAAGTCAGTTCAAGAATCAAAAAAATAAAAACAAAAGCCAATCTTAACACTGCTCAAAACACTAACAAAAAAAGCTCAGTCAGGACATAGAATTAAACATAAAAAAAAATCAAAAATCTTTACAACACCTATTTCTTCCACAAGGTGTCTGACTTATTAGCATAAAACTACATCAGAAGCAAGCCATATACATAAACATATCAACCTTATACCTGTCATATTCACTCTTTTAGTTGGTTAATACAGTAAAGTAGGTTAGTTTTATCCTCTTTAAAATGAAGAGTTTGGTACTGAGGTGTAACATATTTTGTGATTTAATCAGAATAGTCAGAATTTGGATTATTGATCCTAATTGTGTTAGAAATGGGTCCATGAAATCAACCTGGGGTTGAGTAGCTTTTGTTTGTTTTGAATCAACTGAATAAATACCAGAAAAGGAGAATATTTACATATTCTCCTGGAGAGGAGAGTAAATCTTAACAATCCTGAGAAGACATATTTTTAAACTCTTTTCTTTCACTCTATACCTGAGTCTCAAAAGATTTTTTTAGGCAACACAGCAATGAAGAATGCTAATACTAGTAATACTGGTAAAAGAAGAATGCTTCTTTATCTGCCATGCCAATTGGGACAAATTCAAGAAAACTAGTTCTTCCAAAAGGTAGTTACAAGTATTCATAAATTTGTCCAATCCTTTGAAAATGAGTCATAATTAGCCACCAGAAGAAACAGATATGCACTTACCATTTAAAGAATGAAAATTTTAGTTTCCTTAATAGAATATTTTCAGCTCTTGTTCTGAAGCCTTATAAGGTTAAATCATTTGGTCAAGTATGCAAAACTAGATGACGTCTAATCTGGAACAAAAGTCCAGATTTCCTGAGGTACAAGCTGAAGAGCAGTAGGAGATGAAACGTGGAAATAACGTGGAAGATAACGTGGAGATAATGTGGAAATCAATGATGTGGCTGAGGCTCCAGAAAAATCCAATTCTTTGAACTTTTACTTCCTCATCCATAAAATGAGGGAGGGGGAGGCCTCTTTTACAAGAGCACTAATCCAATGCATCAGGCCTCCACCCTCATGACCTAATCACCTCCCGAAGCTCTGCCTCCAAAGACCATCACACTAGGGGTTAGGTTCCAACACAGGCCTTGCGGGGTTGGGGTGGAGGGGCGGCACAAGCGCTCGGTCTTTCACACGGGGCTACAACAATACCAACTTACGTGGCACTCAGGCTTCACAAGCGGAACCTGCTGTATCCTCAGTGAGTCAAATACTAGGTAGACAGGCATATGACAAACTTGAACAAGTACTTCCGAAAAAGGATGAACAAACCTAACTGAAAAATAGCCCTCAGGTCTGGCTCACGAAACAGCTCAGCTATGTATTTACTTGAAAAGACTTTGTGTAATGGTGGGAGGGGAAAGGGGAAGAGGGAGAAAGGAATGACCTCACCAATGGCAAGAACTGTGGTGTCAACAACCCACAACCTATCAGTCTTAAGACATTAGGACTCCTTGCCATCTCTGTACTATCTCATCTGTGTTTCTCTTAGTAAGGTCCACAAACCACTTCTACCTGAACGCTTGTTACAACTGCAGATGCCTGATCCTCACCCATTTTTAACAGGCTACCTCATTAATTCTTATACATTCTACAGTTTGAGACCCTAGCCCAATTGCTTTGTGGCCAGTGCTTGAATGTGGTCCATTCCTGAGTCCTAAAACAGCTTAGATTCCAAACCTGAGGACTGCCCACAGCAACTTACCTGCAACCCATCACAACTAAGAAACCAGTTTTGAATGCATCAAGGCTAATGAGAAACAGTAAAACCTACAGCTCGTGAATTTATGAAGTATCTGGGCACTGGAAGGAACAGGTATGACTGCAAAAATGACCCTTCTGGAATTTTCTCAGCATATTCTAAAGTGCCAGTAACAATATTTCTTTCATCCTCAACTTTAATTTTAGCAGTGAACTGAAATAACACTTTTTATTATGGTGAGCAGTCAGGTAAGTTCCATCGACAACTGAATTGCAGTCTTTATTAAAGTTATTTTTATAAATTTATGTCTAATAACATTAAAAGGTTGCTTTTTACTTTAACATGTGCTTTGCAAATTTATATCAGCAGTAGAAAGTGCTTCCGGTGAATAGATTTTAGTCTTCAAAAATGTGACTGCATCCTTCATCTCTAGTTTTTCCATCTCCCAATTATTGACCTTACCAAAGAAAGAGGAAAATAATAATCAGTTTGAAGAAGATGACGACATATAAAATAAAAGCTAGTTTCAAGATCCAAGGATGTTAAAATAACATCAGCCAACCACTTACAATTACGCACATTTTAGAAGTTTAGTAAGACTATGTGCTAGGGTCGAAGAAAGCTCTCACAGTGAAAATTATAAAAAAACTTTAAAGGTCCTCTAAAGGGTGCAAAAATTCCTTTCTTGGGATAATCTTCCTTAGAATATAAATAATAGCCAATATGAAAAAAAAAAGTGTTACAGAGTAGCCCATTAAGAGAAATGGGCCATCTTAACCTTGGTAATCTGGGCATGATCCAGTTTTGGATACTAAAGTACCATAACGAAGATCCAAATATTTACATTTCACATTATATGCAGGACCAAATGAGTGGCATTTAGGTAGATCCTAACATTAACATAAATATACATTTATTCGTATGGTTCTTGCTCCATACAGAGACATCTAGAGAGGCTGTTCAAGAACAGTTGTGCTCAGGATCAAACAAAGCATAAGGAAGGAAGAGGAAGAAGCATCCTCTTACAATCATCCAGCATTTTCTAGGGACAAACATCCTTAACAGCCTCACAACGGCCCATGAAAACAAAGCTTTAATTAACATCTTTTCTTCTCCTGTTCAAGATAACCTAGAAACTGAATATGGTTTCATGTGTCTTAAATTAAAGAAGTACACATATTGTTTACATTTTTCACTTAACAAAAAATGATTAAAGTTGACTAAATGTAGCACTTATAAAACCGCAAGTAAATAACAGTAATCAGCTGAGTAGGAGCCAAATCATGTACCAGAAATGTTCTTTTTCAAAGAAAACAATAACTGAAACACTTATTCCAATACTGCTGACAATTCACTAGTCCTAGTAACCAACTTCAACCACAACATTCCCAGCAGAATGAACATCAGTAACTGAAGACTATTTCATTTGCATTTTTTTCTTACCACGATCACATGAAAACCCATTACTTTCAAATGCCGCATTTTCATAGCAAGGAATCCTCTGGGGTGGGTTGAATCCAAACAGTACATAGATCTAGGAACACAGAGTACAGCTACTCTGAAAACAAAAACACAAAACGTGAGACTAGTTACTAACGAGATGACCACGCACAATTTTGCCGCATCCTTGTTCTTTGGAGAGTTCAAAGCTGAGCTCTCCACTTACCACACTCCTCACCATTCCCTCCTGTGTTAGTCCTTCACTTCCTCATTACCTACACTATGTAGATATTCCAGTATATGAAGACTATTTTAGGAACCACAAGCTTATAGAAATGCTTTATACAAACAGTATCCCTTAACCATCTTTAAGAATGGCTACATTCTCGATGAGGAAAATTTTCAGATATGAAAGCACCCATTTTAGGGCTTTCCTGTGCAGAGCTAATCTCTGATCTAAACATAATTATTTATGCTACTAGAAGCACTGATGTAGATAATACCAAATGGAAAATGCTCTGCTTGTACATATTGTCTCCCAGAGACAGACACATTTAAAAACCAGAATGGGGAGACCAAATACAAAAAAAGAAAACACTAAGAGATAGGCAAGACTGCTGAAAAGATAAAATGTATACGTGTAACAAAAATGTGGAAGGTGTAATTTGTTTTTCATTGTTCATGGCCTTTTGGAAAGATTAAGTTCATTGGGGGAGACAAAGACATTTGTATCCTTACTGTCTTCTGTCATACTCTGGCTGTTATCTGAGATAAAGTAAGAGAAGTTTCATATCTTTAAAGGAACACTGATTCCTCATTTTTTCTCGGTACTTTAGGCTGAGAGCTACTACATTATATTATTATGCCAGAACAGATGAATACCTGAAAAAGAAAAATGATCTTTCAACTTGGTCAGAGAGAAAGCCTCTTTTTGAGGGAAGATGGGTAATATGTAGAAGGAAGATAGTGGCTGAAAAAGATGGCCAAGGAACAAGCTAGATGGATTTAGAAAGGCGCAAAAGTTACAGAGCTGTGTATGAGTGGAGAGGGATGAGTAGATAAGAGTTTGACCCCCTACAGCCTTTTTCTGTACCTCTCTCTACCATACTTATGTGCATGTGCTACAAAGCAGTAGGGGATGTAGGTCGCTTGGGGTCAGGATCCACATCTGACTCACCTTTGTGTGCCCCACAGGCCCTAGCAGAGCCTTTCCACAAAGAATGACTGAACACAGGGTGTGTGCAATACGACCTGATCCAGACGCTTACAAGGCAGAATATTCTCTCAGGGAGTAGCATCAATTTCTCCCAGAAACACCCTCTGTACTGTGTGAGTCAAGGAAACTACCTCTAATTAACTTCAATAGGGTTTGATCCATATACAATACAGCTTAATTAAAAAGCTAACGCTTCTCTACCTTTAGAAAGGTTTGGTGGTAGAGAAAAGTATTTTTGGGGTATTTGATTTTAGTAGAAGCCTTCATTCTTTATGATCACTACTGCATTATCTTGTCAAAAATTTACACTGCACTGTTTCAATTATATTAGCATTGTTTTACTGAACTGTTTAGCTTTAAAACCTGATTTTTAAAAATTGCCTGTTTCATTAAATGGACAACTCCAATCCACTGTCTTCAACCACAGTGTCCCACATTTATACCTAAGGGGTAGATTAATGGATGAGAAGTCCCTTGGTACATTACAAGCTCTATACAAATATAAGGTCTTTGTATTGTTACTGCTATTTAATATGAAGTCTTTGAGAATTAAGATTTAAATTTAGAAAGCTCAGCAAATGCGTATGTGTAAACAACCTTTGAATATCTGTAGCAGAAGTTACCATATCCACGTCAGAAAATGGAAGCACCTGGCTCCTGTTAGCATCCATTCTGATTTCAAAATCTGAAAGAAAAAAATTGATACTAATTTTTCAAACGTTGCGCAAAGTGATTTTTTTGTTTGAAAAAGTATACTACCACTACCAATAATTATAATGGCAGCAGGTAAGCTATACTGAGCTTATTTACCATGTGCCAAATACGAGTCTGGATTTTATATGTATAATCTCATTTGTTGGTCACAGGAACCCTATGAGGTGGGTACTATTATGATTGCCATTTTACAGATAAGGAAAGAGGCTGGTGAGTGCCTAACACATAGCACTAGTGAGCAGTAGAGTGAAAATCCACACCCAGCAGTCCAGCTCCAGAGCCAATGCTGCACCACACTAGACTGCTGCAGTAAACTCCTTATCTTTTGTCAGAAAAAAGTAAAATAGAGGAAAATCATATGAAGTCCCATACCAACATAATAATTATGTGGCAACCATACACTTTTTGAGAAGCGTCCTTCTCCCAGAAGGCTACTCAGCACCTCGGCAACCTTTGCACGTGGATGTAATGGCATGGAGGGCAGCCGTGGCAGCACTAAGTGTGTGTCCTTGTGACAAGGAACATCATCAAGCTTTAGACAGGCAGCCACAACATGAAGCTTGTGAACATCCCTCTCCACATCACCTAAAAAAAAAAAAGAGAGAAAGAAAGTGTATTAATGCACCCATAGGTACATTAATTATAGGTGTATTAATGCACCTATAATTCTGATGATTTGCTTCTTATCAGGAGGAATCTCTCTGTGTCTCCCTAGGTCCCACAGTGTGTAGGTCAGTGCCCTGATAATGTTTTAAACTTTCAAATATCTTTCAAGGTGCTTTAGCCTCAACTCTTCACTGAACAGATGGGAAATTGCTCAGGAATGTTAAAATGCCTCCTGATTAACTAAAGGCAAAGGTGGGACTAGATTCCAGGTCTCCTGGGTTCACGGCTGTTTCCTCCACGTTAGACTGCTTGAAAAATCAGCACATGGTGCTCCTTCTCCACACTTCAACTTTGGAATTTCATAGTGTTGTTTTTAAAAGGATTTAAAATACTCTATTCCCAGATCCATCATCAAATTTTACACATCTAGCCTGATATTGCTTTTCCTTATTTAATAGTAAAGACTGAAAGACAACAATTAATTTGGTTCCAAGAGTAAATAAATTCACTACTTTGGTAACTATTTGGTTTCTGGATCTAACGGCTGTGCCCTCTTTACAGGCCATGAGTGACAAAGTGTTTATAGCTGCAGAAGTTGACTTAACTTGGCTTCAAACGTGACACATAAGGATTAGAAGTACAAACACCTCTGATCAAGGCATAAAGAACCACCTGAACATTTAGCCTTTGCACAGGTGCATGAAGTGTAAATAAAAAGAACAGTGACGCTGTGTTTCTTCTTCTTGCTGTCTGTGGGCAGGATCTGTCACTAAAGGAGCCTCCACCGGTTTGCCGGTTTGAAGCATGGCCCTTTGACTTCACCACCATTGGTCCTTTCATCAGGGGCACCGGCTCCACACGTTTTAACTAACACTGCTGCAACTGAGACCCCAATCAGAATCACCTGGAAGCCTGGTGGTACTGCTTTATTTTAGTCACCACTGTGCACTGACATCCTACCTGACGTCAGCAGATCATGGATGATGTCTTTTTGAAGAAGCTGATTAATAGGGGCCAGGGGAAAATGGTTCATCAAGCAAAACGAATACACAGCATTCAACAGGTTTTCAGAAGAGATGTGGTGAAGACTACCAGTCAGAGCACTAGCCATAACTTCTAGAAACCTACAGGGGCAGAAAGGGAAGTCAGCTTTCATATATGAAGAGTAGACAAGGTCATGGTAGAGCTAGTGAGGTGTCACAGAACTGACAGCTTTAAGGGGATAAAACAATCAGGCTTGCAATAAGTCTTCACACATCTTTCAGGTCGGTGACTATCTCATAATAAATACATACACTCAATAAATGTTAGCTACTGCTATATGTCTTACACAGGGCAAATGTTTATAAGCTTTAACTCATTTAATTCCTATTCAAACTCTATGGGATAGGTATCATTATTTTCTTCATAATAAAGATGAGGAAACAGGCTAAGCAGGGTCAACTAACTTGTCCAAGAACACACAGCCAGGAAGTAGCAGAGACAGTACTGGAATCCAAGTTGTCAGGGTCCAGAGGCTTTTAACCATTGTGCTGGATTTTTTATCATGAGTAAGTCTTTAAGACCTGGAACTCCACTGCAGTTTTATGATCAATTAAAATTCTCTAGCTATTAATACTCTGAGTTAAAAGAACTGCTAGCCTAATCCTACCACTCGAGCTAATGTTACGCAGTATAACAAAGCAGCTAAGCACAGAGGAAGAGAGGAAAGATCAAAATTAGGTAAGGTCACGTGTGCAGGGTGGCACTGCTAATAAATGGCACAGATATGCTTTGAACCCAGGTCAATTTGACTCTTAGGGCATAAGCTATATATCATTATATAAGACAAAAGGAAGAATTGATACTTGCAAAGTACTATGATAGTGTACAGGAAAGAAAGTAGATAGGGTAGCTTTGGGGATAAGGAGAATTTCAGTTAAGTGGAAAAGATGGCAAAAGGGAAGACCACTTGAAACTAACCCCTGAAAGTACATGCTAGTCACACCGTAATAACTAGCGAGGCTGGGGCACACGCAGGGGTGCTCCCAGCCGGGCAAGTATGCCCTGAAGTAAGCCCTTAGTACCAATGAGCCAATGAGCCATAAAGGGAAATGTCTGAGATGAACTGGGAGGTCCCGTGGGGAGCAGATGGACGAGTGAGGAAGGCTGTGACGGGCTAAGCAGGACTGCTAGCAGGTCCTAGAGACAACAGTGAGGCAACGCTTACGAAAGGGAGAACCGATGGAGTTTGGAGTATGCAGCAAGAAACGGCGGGGCCGCAGAGGACTGATGTGGAGCCCAGCGGTAATCACCTCCCCGGTCTCCTCGCATCCCACTTCTTATGCTGTTACCTCATGCTTCAGCGACACCAAATGTGCGTAGCTCCCTGCATGTACTCTGCTGTTTCTGTCCTTCCTGACTTGAAGACGGAGTCCCTTCTACTCAGAATGGTCTTTCCATCGTTAACTGCTCTCTCTCCATCTTTCAAGATCTGCTCAGGTACCAACTCCTCCAGGCAGGATGCTTGGCACCCACCCTGACCCTCCACTTCGCCAGGCTAGCATCCTGGTACATCCCTCCTCTATTCCTATATACACTGTATAAAACTCTATCACTTCAATGTTCATGCTGTATTTAACTGCAGAAAGGATTATGTCTCATTCATTTTTGTCTTAAGTACCTGAGTGCTTGGTACAAGTTTTCTGACTAAAAGAAGAAGTAAACTTAGATGAGGAGGAGGAGAATGTTAATGGAAAAGGAAGAATCAAGGATAATGAGCTAAAAACTCACCAAGTTGTATACACTGAATATGCACAGCATTTTACATGTTGTTATTCATACGTCGATAAAGTGGCTTAAAAAGCTCTAGAGCGCTTTTCAATTATGGAGCAGAGACAGGCTTATTGACAAATAATTGCAGCTATGTGTCAAGGCTCCACCAAAGAGTTATATAAGACATGACAAGCACAGGGGCTGTGATGGAGACAATTAAGGGAAGGCACGTGACATGCAGTATGAACTGAGGCTTTCACAACAATGGAGGGCACAGTGGGCAGCTGCTTTTCTTGGCCCAGCACTTCTTGGATTACCTGCCCCAAAGAAATGGGCATGTGACCCAAACTCGTTCGATCAGTTTTTCTCTTTTGGAAATCTGAATCTTGAGGGAAAACCACAGGGACAAAAAGCTGTTGGAGTCAAGCTACTCGATGGCAAAGAGATGGCCAGTGAACCTTGCCACTGAGACCCACAGAACTGCCCTTGTTTATTCCTCCAAGGCCTCTGTGACTGACATTCTAGTTTTTTTTTAATCTAACCATTACTGTGTCTGGCATTGCCTTAAGAACTGACACAGGTTAACTCATTCAATCCTCATAACAACCCAATACGATTAGAAATAACTATTTCTCATCCCCATTTGAACAGATGAAGAAACTGAGGCACAGATAAGTAACTTGCAAAGTTAAGTAGCTAATGAATCACAGAGCTAGGATTCAAACCTAAGCAAGGTGTCTCCAGGGTCTGCGCTTTTAATCACTCTTCTAACAAATGACAAATGACATGTTATATGTGTTTCTGGTTTTTAATGAAACTTAGAACTGACCTAGAGAGGAAGGAAAGATGTTCTGGGTGGAAAGAAGATGAAAGAGCACAGCATGTTTGAGGAATTGCTGTGTTTAATAGAAGAAATGCACGGTTGTGGTTAAAATGAAAAGAACAGAAAGCAGTAGTTTGGGACCAAATGAAGAGTTAGGGTCAAAACTAAACTATAAACTCAGGAGCTGAGGGAATAAGCTGGGGGAGAGTTTAAAATGAAAACTCCTATGCTGAATTACCAAATAAATTGCAAAGAACAAAGAAACTGGCAAAAGCAAAGCACATATACTTAGCAAAGATAAAATAAAATTCTGTTTAACTTCATAAATAAGGAATATTATGTTTTATTTCTGGACATGGATGAAGGCCATGGATGGGTTCGCATGTAAGAATTCATTGAGCTTCATAATCTTTTCTATAAATACGATATGTGGCAATAAAAAAGTAAAAAAGAACAAGTACATACTCGTGAGTCCAGCATTTGTCGAAGTGATTGAGAGAAGAATACACATGAAGAATAGAGACAAGGCTTTTCACGTTTAGGAAGCCAGGTTCATCTGCTGCTTTCTTCATAAACAAGTCCATCAAACTAACAGGGCGAAAGCCAAAGTTTTCAAATAAGATGAGGAGAAAAAGAACCTAAAAAAAAGAAAGAATTGAGGGAAAACTTCTTAAGAATTACAGTATGCTATTAGCAATCTTTTAGATCTCAAAAAATTTAAACCACAATAGAGTTGTCCTGACTGACCAAATATTCCCTTAAAAGGAACAATTATCTTTTCCTTACAAAATCTGTTCCAGTTATTCTTGAATCAGAGTATCGAGTTAACAAGCAACCTCTTTTTATAAGCTGAGAACCAGAGCACACAACGGTTTCCATATTTCCAGCTCATTTAAAATAAATCTTTTCCTATACGCTTTTCATACAACAGCTCTGAAAATTATCTGTAAATACACCTCTTCTGAAGTTTTTCAAAATGACCAAACCAATTTTGAACTGCTCTCCTTCCAAACCTAGTCACTTCCTAGATTCTAAAAGATAACTCAAAAATTTCTATGTTCAATACTAATTTCTATAACTGAGAATAGAGCTGAAATACAATGATTAAATGTTCCAGTTCACCTCTCATTTCCCTCTTAGTCTTTCTCACAATAAGTACTTCTCTTTCCAAAACAATTTCCATACTAAACTCAACCTCACCCTCCAAAGTGAACTAAACCAGTGACCTAACATGGTTACCACTACTTAACTACAAAAAGTTGTTTTTACCAGCTGCTTCATTTAGATGTTTAATTATTAACACACGCCCTGAATTTAAAGGCTCTTACTCTGGAAGAAACAAGCAAACTTTCCATAAATAGAAAACAGACATGATCATTAAGTAATGACAGTTTATTCTTCAAAAAGCGTAAGCCTCTCACATCACCTATCTCCATTATTCTAAATCTAATAAAGGAAAAGTAGAAAGACAGAAATAATCCTTAGTATCCAACCAAAGTACCACACAACCTTTTGAAAAACAAATAGAAAAACAAACTTTGGACAATATAATTTTTGTTTTGGATAGAAAGATGGTCCAGACATTGAATAATATATTAATAGGTAACCCCCAGACAAAAATTATAAGGAGCTAATTTTTCAAGTCGATTTAGCATTGGAATATTTTGGAATCTAAACCACTTTAAAATGATAGAGAAATTATTTCGAATGCTAAATAAATTAATACGTTTCTTGAAAGTTTCTGAGGCTTACTCTAAACTGTTAACATACTTACTTTTTTCAACTTCCAGATGTCAAAAGTTGTAGCCACATAATCTGCTATTCCCTTAAAAAGATCCATATTAAAGTACTGGAGGTCTCTGCAAGACTGCAATATGCTGATCAATATTTTAAAAGGACACCCATGGATATTACCTTTAAGAATGAGTTAGAGAAACAAGAATTACCAGATGGTTTTGACTGTAAGATCCAAGAAACTGTATACACAGTACTTTTGTTTCTTTAGAAAAAAATAGCACTATATTTTGTTTAAAAAAAAAAACCACTATAGGCAAAAATAAAATTTAGATCTAACCATATCATCAGATATTTTTCATATAACAGCAAAGTTGTTAAAACAAACAAAACAAATATAGTCCAGAACAGATTGGATGCTACAAATCATGTAAGAAAAATTCCCCTTACTTGTGACTATCTTACTGCACTCATTCAAAAGGATAATGGAGCAGTGATTCATGGCGGCCAGTACTGCAAACATGTGCTGGCTATTCAAAACAGAAAACCGGTCTAATTCTTTCAAGGCCTTCATCTAAACAAAAGTAAACTTAAATTTAATTTACATTTGTGGCAAAATAAATTAAACTCCTATATTTAAATAAAAAAGGATAAAGTTTGAGCAAAATGACTCGGACAAACAGATATATAGATAAATATATGTAAATATATATACAGATAAAAATAAATCTATTTCTATTATTTCACTTTAGCAAAGTTACATACAAAAGCATAATGTCCTCCTAATAAACTGACTTTAGGAGGTGATAGCAAATCACAAGAAATATTTTTTTCAAATTTTACCCAACAGAGAAAATTCAGAAGGTATTTATTTACCTCCAATTTCCTTTTAAGACCAATAGGTGCATCTTTTCCAATACATTTCATTACAGTTTGTAATGTGAAGACACGTTCTATTTTCCAAACTTGCTGATCAACTAGCATCCTGTCATCAAACACAATAAATACCACAGTCCTAGGATCTTAAAACCAGGAGAGAAATCGTAAAAGTCATTTGGTCCAGCTTCTACTTCTAGGCAAGGAATATGAAGCCCAAAGAAATGATCTACCTGCCCAAGAGAGTGAAAATAGTGAAAGCTCCAGGACCAGCCTAGTATTGTTTTCTCTCACATTATTTTGCTATCTTTATGCATGAACAAATATCAGGAGATTATATTAAGACATCCCAATGCATAGTCAATGAAAAAGGGAATTAAAAATTATTCTCATCATCCTATGACATTATATTAGGTGCCTCAATTTTATAAGTTGTAAAACTTAACCTCCTTTTCAAGCTGGGCCAGTGTCATGTGACCTTCACATAGTACCCAATTAACCATTATGAACTGAGTACATATCAGTTATCCCCCAGCCCACATCGGTACTATGTTTTAAGATAATTTTAGATTTTAATGTTACCCACGCCTTTTATTTTACGGTGGACCCTGAAAGAAGCATTATTTCCAGCTTTACCTGATCCAGATTCACTATTTTAAGTTTAATAAGGTATTAAAGACCATAACTACTAACAAAGCCTTCCATGCCCCCACTCCAAAAAAGGGAGCTCAACTTTCATCTTCGTTTTTGATTTAAGAGAAACAGAGAAAGGCACCTGAAGAAAGGGTAACAGAGTTCTCACCACAATCCTGCTCGAAGAACATCCACGTTCTTGCATGGCTCCATTGCCTCTAAGATAGTTGACAAAACTGAAAGACATTTCTCATCACACTCATTGATACGTTCCTATTGAAATATAATTACAAAAATACAACAGGTGATGGGCTCATAGTAGACTATCTCACCCAAGCAAAACCACTGAACTGATGCTTTCAACTAAAGGATTAAGTATCAAACCAATAACACACAGAGTCAGTCCACAATAAACAGCATCTTTGGAAAACAAGACGTCATATGTAAGTGAATTTTCCAAATAATTGACACATTCTTTTATGTATCAACCGTTTTCTTACGTTCTCCATTATCACTGAAAATGATTTGACATTGATTACCTCCCTCCCCTTCTGAAATAACTTTTATCAAACATTATTTTTACCTCTTCTTGAGACCCAAAGCCATCATGATGACAAGTGCAGTAATATTAGAGCTACAGGACAATTTTCCTACCCCTAAAGAATCTTACACAGCTGTGCTTACAATTTCCCTACATCCTTTCCTGGGTATCAAACTGAAACTTCAGTTGTGAACCTTCCGATTCACACCTGCTGTCACATTTTACCACCGCTACCTGGATCTCAAGAGGAGCCCAGGCTCCATGGATCCTTCTTTCAAATCCTCTGAATTAGGGTACTAATTTAGGTTCTAGAAATGGCCTAATTTAGAAAGCAAATAGTAACAGCACAGCTTACCTAGTGCTCTACAATGTAACCACAACTAGCTTACACACCTCACAAGAGCACTTGTGATCACATCTGAAAGATGTAAGCTCTTTTGCTAAAATCACAATACATGACTAACTAGTCACAAAGTCTCAAGTCAGAACCAGATAATGATAAGAAATGGATACTGCTGGAAGGAAAAAAGGTCTCATTCCCATGAGAGGGTTTCTATGAACAATTTACAGCATTCCATCAATACCTACTGTGAAAGAAAAGACCACTTGGCTGTGTTTGAAGGGCAAACTTCACTGATGACATATTTCATCCCTAGCTAAAATGTCTTC
The DNA here is from genome assembly GCF_025265405.1 of Mesoplodon densirostris. Classification (NCBI taxonomy): domain Eukaryota; kingdom Metazoa; phylum Chordata; class Mammalia; order Artiodactyla; family Ziphiidae; genus Mesoplodon; species Mesoplodon densirostris. The sequence goes on from NC_082668.1 coordinate 30,272,903, forward strand.
GCAACATTCCAACATGTTAGTGAGATACAATTATATGTACAGATAACCTGACCCCAAATATCCACTGTTCATTCCTCACCAATGCAGATACTATGCTGATGTCAATACGTGTCCAAAATTCATTTAGAGCATCACTGACCAGGTAGAGTGACTTACTGTAATCACTTTTAAATAACTATATAGGGAACACAGTCTACCAAAAAACACGGATATTCTGTGGTTTAAACACTCACACACAACACACAAATTAGTTCCTGGGCGAGAACACGGAAATCACAGTAATGTAAAAAGTTAAAGTTAAAAACTCTCATATACCTATGAATCCAATTCTTGAATTCTATAGTAGGACAGGATATATATGAGATCATCCTCAGGAAACTCCTGTCTTCAAAAAAAATTATTTAATTATGATCATTGAGTTCAGAAGTCTGAAGAGTCCATTCTTAAAATGTAAATGATTACTTTAATGAACTCATCTTTTCCTCAGCCAATCTGGCGTCATTTCAGTGACATCAAATAGGACACTGACTCCATTGTTTGAAACTAAAAATGGCTCCTTCCTCCATTCCATTTCCCACTCCCACAGTAATCTAAATACAAATTGGAGCATGTTGATGACCTCTGCTTAAAATATTTCACTGGATCCCCATTGCCTACAGGATAAATCTGAACTTCTTAGCCAGGCAGAAAAGGCTCTTCATGATTCATCCCCTTTTCCCCCAACCTCATGCCTTGCCATGACACCCAACCCCTCCTCCTTGACAACCACAGACACAATTTCCTCTCCATTCCCTCAAACTCACAACCCCAGTATTCTGTACTTCCAGCCACAATGAACTACTTTCAGCTCTGCAAACTATTCTCCAGGATTTGAACATATACTCTTCTCTGCTTGAAACACCGTCCCCTTCGCTACCCATCTTCTAAGTGCTGGCCATTTCTTGGACTCAACTTAGACATCATCTCCTACTGGGCTTGCATTTTAGCTCTATGTCGAGGTGTTTGTTCATTCACGCAGCAAATATTTATCAAGTACCTACAGATAGTGACACTAACAGGTATGTGACCTTGGGCAAGTTATTTAACCTCTCTAAGCCTAAATTTCCTAATCGGTAAGATGAAAGTAACAATACCTACTTTTAAAACTACACTGAGAAGTATAGGAGACAATCCTCTTTTCAAACTTTGTACCTATCACTGCTTCAAACAGTAATCCTGTATCCTCCTCCCCCATCACCCCTTCCCATCATGAAGGCGTACTCCTGACTAGGTTTGAAGCCCTTGTAATGCACTCTCTTTATTTTTCTTTCATTGCACTGAAAGCTCTATGTGGCCGTTATTTTGTAACTGTATTCCCTATGCTCAGCACCATGCCTACAACATAGTAAATGTATGACTCATCAGATGAACATTGGTTATTTTTGTGATTACCTACAAAATATCTGTTGTCCCCTCTAGGTTATAAGTGCAGGGATCATGTCTTCTATATCTTTACATCCCTAGTGACAAGTCTAGTAAGTGATACATAGTTGACACCCAATAAATGCTTGCTGTATGAATAAATCAATCCAGTAGCTGTGTGACTTTAGCCAAGTTAACATCACTAAATCTCTTTCCTCATCTGCTAAACTGAGGTAACATCAACCTTACAGGGCTATTGTGAAGATTAAATAAGACAACACAAGAAAAAGGTATAGGTAGTCAATAAATACTAATTCCCTTCCCTTCTCTCCTTCTTTCAACTACCCAACCTTTCCTTGTATATTTTGTACCTCTTCCCATTTTAGCTTATTCACTATTACTCAACTCCAGAGAAGAAAAATGGGGCAAGCTTTTATAAATTTCTACAGCAAAGATCTGGCTAACTTAAGGTCTCTAAATCATATAATATCTATGCAGAAACAAATATAAACTACCATTCCAAAGATAAGTTTCTTTCAAGGAGGCTACATGTCTACGTCCCATAATTCTTTCAAGATATACTAAACCAAGTAAAAGTATATTTAAGGCTCCTTTTGATTTTACCTGGACCACCCTCAGCAAAGTCTGTACGAGTAGCGTATTCTGAGGGACCCCGAGCTTCACCACAGCATGAAGACTAAACAGCAGGTTGTCGTAGTGCATGATCTTGGCTTCTCTCATAATTTGTTCACATAGCTGGCTAAACACAGGGTGGTTAAACATCAACTGTTTTTCAAAGCGCTTCTGGTCATCAGACATCCGTTTGGCAATTGTCCACATGGCTGAGAAATAGTTACTACTAGGAAATGTAGGTGCTTTTGAAAATATATCTAACACATCACTCAGGGAATTACACTCCTGAGACAGTTTTCTATAGTTGATCGGGGTTGGTTTTGTTCTCTTGGTGAGAACATCTTCATTGGAAGGCTCATGATGAAAGTTTTTCTTCAATCCATTATCAGAGACAAAGTGTTTTGAGTTAAAGGACAGCCTTCTAGGACAAAGTAGTCTGTCAAATGTAAGGACTGTTGCCGTGCTTATGCCCTTTGTTTGAAAGCCATCACCTCCTGATTTAAAAATTAAGGTATCCTGAAAGAGATATCTAATAGATGACTTCATTTTATTATCAAAGTTACTTAAGAGCTTTCTTGGGTTCCAGTTTGAATAAGCAATTTTTGGTCTGCAAAATCCCGAAGGATACGGCCTCACAGTTCTGCCTGTTGGAACTAAAGTACTGAATTGTCTGAGGTTCCATAAAAAGGAACCTGCTCTGGTATTCATTTTCCTAGCCACTGAAACACTTTCAAATGGCTTTAAAGTTGTCAAGATCACCCACACACGTCGCTTCTAAATATGAAAGAAAACACATGCCGTCGCTTTCCTGTAGGGGAAGGGGTTATAAAAGAAAAATTAGAGTAAAACTTCTACTTAAAAATATCAAATGCATTTAACAGAGACTAAAGTGAGAACCTAGGGAGACATTAAGACTTCCGTTAAAAAGGTAAAATCATGTTAGCAATATGGGCTTTCTCCATTTCTACCACAATGTGTATATACACAGTCTTAAAGGTGCAAGGTTACTTTGGAAGTAATCGTTGTACAAATAAGGTTTTAAAAAAATAAAAAAGGAAGTGGATTTCTGATGGAAAAGTTTTCCTACAAAGCTTTCTTTGCAGTAAGGCATTTTATGTTACCACTGCCTTGAAGATGTCGTCAATGAAAAATAAGGGTTTAACCTTGATGGATACTTTTTAACACAAGGATTTAACAACTACAGGTAAACACGAACTGTTAAGAATAAGGACTTGGACAAGTAGAACGGCTCAGAAGAAGCAGCAAACTAAAGTGATGCTTGCACGTGGCCTGTGCTTGTCTGGAGATAACAACCAGTCTCACCAGCTCTCAGAACCGGTGCCAGGGGTCCGTCCTTCCGGAGCTGGACCTCTTAGTATTAACCCACCTCCCTAAACTTACTTCCCGGGCAACTCCTGAGACCTTTCTCTGAAAGGCAATAAGTCTAAGGCGTAGTACGACCACCTGTTGCGCCTATGCTCATCCTCCACTCACCTTCATCCTCCACTCACCTTAGTTCCGAGCGCCACAGTTATTCAGAGGCGCGGCCATAACAGCTTCCGCGCGAACTGAGCGAATCGCGAGATTTTACGGATCCCTCATAGGTCAAAAAGTGTTATGTTCGCGGGAGGTTGGAAATCGTTTACTTGGAGTGAAGAAAGGCTACCGTTTCTTAGCTGCAAGGAACGGGGGAGACCACAGAGCTTTTAATGACAGTGTATAACTGTGTATCCCAACACGCAACCTCTCCAGCTGGGCGCCAGAGTCCGCGCTCAGCTTCAGAGTGCGCCTGCGCCAAGTCCTGAGCGGCGTGGTTGCCTGGAAACGGTGGAGCCGCGGTTCAAGCCCGCGGGTCCCGGCTTCACCATGGCCAAATTCGTACTCGCTGGTGAGTGATCCCCGCGTCCGCCCGCAGATCGCTCAAAACACTGACAGCTACTCTCCTCCTATGACCGCTTGCCAGTGATCTTCTTAACTGGCTTATGTTCTAACAACTCCAGCCTCTATATGGACAACCCAGGCTTTATTATGCTTTCATTCAAAAATGTATGTTGGGCAGTGACTGTGTACAAAGCACTGCTGGACACAGGGGATACAGTGAGGGGAAAGACACATCCCTGCCTTCGAGGAGCTTTCAGTCTCCTGGGATACAGAAGCATGTAAACAAGTACTTTTGATACAGTGTGATTGATGCAATGGGGGGTATGTGCACAGGGCTCTGGGGGTGTTACAAGAGCTGATTTGTGAAGGTTTGGAATAGGGAGGACATTCCAGAAAAAGGCACAGAGGCTAGAAGTGTCATGGCCTCTGAATATGGAGGAAGTGACTGGACCTGGGGCAAGAATGGGAGCAGAAGCCAGATCCTTGCACTTCAAGAACACCAAGCAAAGGTGTTTGAACTGTATGCTGAAAGCAACGAGGAATCATTTAAAATGTTTAAGCAGGAGGGTATCTTAATGAGCTTGCATTTTAGGAAACCCACCTTGTCAGCAGTGGAGGGGACGGACTGGAAATGTCGACTGGCATCCAGAAAACCACCAAAGAGGCTTTTACTGCAGCAGGCTATTGTACCTGCCTCCTTTCCTCTCAGCAAGTTTCTCCAAAGGGTAGACTGCTCTTCTATCTCCAGGTCCTCCTTCCACTCAATCTGGTTTCTACTTCTGCCTCCTTTCAGAAATGGCCCTCACCGAAGTCACCAATGACTTTACAGAAGCTGTCCAGTCCTTGTCTTATTTGACCTCTTTGATGCCTTAACACAATTGTCATCTCCCATCTGCCTGAAAACCTATTTCCTTTGCTCCTTTATTCATTCAGAAGAGTATTTTTGAGAACGTTGCATTTGTGGCAGTGGCAGGGCTGGGTTCTGTAGGAGCAGGGGCAGTGGCAGGGGACCTTTCTTAGGCAAAGACTTCCCAGAAGAAGTGATTTTTTAATCAGGGTCCTGAAAGATGAGTGTTACCTATCAGAGAGGAAATAAGTAGGGAGGAGGAAAGTAAATTAGGCACGGGTAGCAGGGAGTGGGGCTGCAATGAGGAAAGCTAGTTTGGTGATTTTTGAGAGTATACAATAAGCAGAAAATTGAAAAATATTTAGTAGGGTTGGAGCATAGAGTACAAGGAAGAGACTATCATATGTTAAGGCCAGAGTTAGATAATGCTATTCTTGTGAGCCACGTTCAATATTTTTTAGATGTATTTATTTCTATTTATATTTATTTTTGGCTGCATTGGGTCTTCGTTGCTGTGCACGGGCTTTCTCTAGTTGCAGCGAGTGGGGGCTACTCTTCATTGCAGTGCACGGACCTCTCATTGTGGTGTCTTCTCTTGTTGCAGATCATGGGCTCTAGGCACGCGGGCTTCAGTAGCTGCGGCACGCAGGCTCAGTAGTTGTGGTGCACAGGCTTAGTTGCTCCACGGCATGTGGGATCTTCCCGGACTGGGGCTCAAACCCTTGTCCCCTGCACTGGCAGGCGGATTCTTAACCACTGCACCACCAGGGAAGCCCTCAATATTTTAAACTTTATCTAAAGTACATGGAAGGTTTTTGGAAGGAGATACATAATCAGATTTGCATTTTATCTGAGTGTTATTGCTACAATGTGAGAAGAAAAAGACTGGGTGCCCAGAGCCCAGTTAGGTACTGTAGTCCAGGAAGGAAATACTGGTGGCCTGGTCTAGAAAGGTGGGCAATGGAAATGGGAAGAAGTGAATGGACTGGAGAGATATTAGGGAGGAGAATCTATAGAACTAGACATGTAACTAGGTGGAGGAAGAAAGGAAGGGAGAAGAAAGAGTTAAAATTTTTCCCAAGCAGTAGTTTGCATAACTGGGTAGATGGGAAGTCATTGAAAAAAAGCAGAAGGGTAGGCTTTATACTCTGGGTACTGTTAATACTCTTAAATAACTGGGTAGATGAACATAAAGGACATAAGAGAAGGAGCAAATTTAGTAGGGGAGTGGTGGCAAAATCTGTCATAGACATGCTGAGTGCCTATGAGACATTTAGAAGGAGTTGAAAAAATACAGGAGGGTGTAGGCATCTAGATAAGGAGATAGTTCTGAACTGGAAATACAGATTTCTACTTGAAACCAAAGGAGTGGAGGAGATTATCCAGGAAGGATCATAGCGTATGAAGATAAGATGCCTTGTAGAATGCTAACCTTTTAATGCATTAATAAAGGAATAGGAACCTAAAAGTGTAATGAGGAGTGGCCAGAGAAGTAGGAAGAAAACCTGAAGGATGCCCCCACCATAGTGGGTATTTCAAGAGTTGGAGACAAATGCTACCAAGGGTCAACAAGAAAAGGATCAAAAAGTATCCAATGGATTTAGGGATATGGAGGTCCATGGTGACCTTCTAGAGAATTATGGGAAAAGCCAGATTGCAGTGGCATGAGAAATGGAAGTGAGGAACTGGGGATGGCAAGTGTAGAGAACTATTTCAAGAACTATTTCAAGTTTTAATAGAAAAGGGCAGGTAGAAGGCAATGGCTGAAGGGGCTTTTTGTTTCTCAGGACAGGAGAGACTTAAATATAATGAGTATATTTTAATTATGGTAGAAACAGGCCATTAGAAACAGAGCTAATATGCTAGAAAAAGGGGATAACCAACGGAGGTGGAAGAGGGTGGTGTTCAGAGCATAAGTGGTGAGACTGGATCTGGATAAGATGTAGGATCCCTCTTCCACTGAATAGAAGAAAGAAGGGAAGGATGAGTCCAAATGCAGATAGGCTAGTAGGTTTGATGGCAGGAGGTTGGGGGATTTCCCAACTGATGCCTTTCTGTATGATTTGGTTTAGTTTGTGTAAAGTAGAAAGCAGAGTTTTCTGCTGTCTTCTGATAGTACAGAAAAATATTGGAGAGAAGGAAGAGGCTTGAAAGAAGTAGACAGTTTGGAATGGTAATTGTAGAGACCAGAAGAGAGTGCTGCCAAGGGAAACAGAGGGATCTCCAGGAAGAATTGAGGACCCGTTGAGACTGGTGACCATGAATTTGTAATAGTGCCGCTCTGCTTGGTTCTATCATGTTTATCCAGGGGTGCCACATACATGAAACCCAGGCACAGAAAAGGCAAGTTACTGGGTTCATTCAGGGTGAAGGGCTTTTACCAGGCTTACTTGCCAGAAGCACAGTGGGGCAAGAGAATTGAAGACATGAACCTGAAGAGTGGTCTGAATTCATGAGCCATGGATTTGAACTAAACAGGGAGGCTAATAGCCAGGGGGAGTTTGAGAGGGGTTGATGACTTAGAAGTCACCAGGAGGTTGAAGAACTGGTGATTGGGAGTAATCGGGGAAGAATGCTATAGAGAGGGTTCTGCCCTTGGCCCCGCCCCTCCTACTCTTCCGGACAGCCAGTCCCACCAACTTTAGTGGCTGTCACTTTCTCTGTGTTTATGCCTGCAATATCTGTATCCTAAGACTTTGCCTTTTAGTAGCTACTAATGAGTAGTTCATTATAAGTAGTTCATGCTTAATTAGTAGCCTGGCAGCCTCTTAGAGGAAGTGAGGTCTAATATAGCACTGGAGGAGAATAAATATTCAATAGTCTTTTTTCCTTTCCACATTTTATTACTAATGATTCTGATCTCCTATGAAATTCGTTTTATTTTGCCAATATAATAAAAATCAAAAGTTTATGTTATGGCAGTTTATGCTATAACTATATAAATTATATTGTAACTGTATGATTAATTCTGTAATTATATGACACATACTTGTAACTACATGATAATTTCCATGTGATGAAAGAAAATATTGCTAATTTGAATTTTTTAGGTAGAGCAGATTGCCCATATTATGCTAAAGCAGAACTTCTGGCAGATTATTTACAAACGAATCTTCCTGATTTTCGGATACATAAAATTACACAACATCCTGATGTTTGGGAGGTAAGAGGCCTTTACAGTTTGTTAAACTTACACACACAGAAAAATGTGTTCTGATTTAATTAAATATTAGCTAGTGTATCAGATAACTTTCCAGTAATGAATGTTCATGTACTATTGATATTTTAATATTAGTCAAATAAGTCCTGACTTATCAGCCTCAAAACATTATTTATGTTTTTTTCCTAGTACCTAATAGAACAAATGAGGCCCTAACCAGTAAGTAGAATCAATTTGGCTTGGTCTTTCCCCCACAAGAATCCACATAGCTTATATTGCACTTTTTAACTTTCAAGTCTCCTTCGTATTGATTTCTAATGGCATGAGGGACTTGTTTATTTGACACACCCTTCTTTGGGACTGAGATGGAAATTTGGGTGAAGGAGTTTCCTTTGCTGGGGAGTGCTCTTGGGAACAACATCCTTAGAAAGAATGAGGGCAGCAGGACTGGGCACTGGGGGAAGTTGAACTGCCGTACAGCTCTAACAGAGGGCTCAGCCAGCCCTACAGGGAACTCTGAAGCTGGGATGGCCCTTCAGAGATAGGAGGCCAGGCTTTTGTTCTCCTACAGCTAACAGTCATAGGATGTGGGCTGCCCTGGGGAAGAGACTTAACCTTAGGCAAGGGAACATCCTTTGGCTGAGGTCAGTTTCCAGAGAGAGACTCAGCACTGAGCCATCAACAGCCAATACACCTCGTGGCAGGGGGAATGAGTGCCTTGGTCACGAAGGAGGAATAGAGACTACACGTGACCGGATCTGCTCGTTCACCAGTTGTGCCTTTTGGGTCGACATGCTGCATGTAATACGTTCACACCGTCTGGGAACAGCTCTTCCAGAATTCTGGTTGGCATCTCTCCCCAGGGAAACTTTATAAGAGGAAGTTTAGTTAAATGAACAATAGTCTCCACTGCACATCATTTCAGCACTACACATCATTCAGCACCATAACTGACTCATCACCTTTCTTCTCTTCTATCCATTGTAGATTCCCCTCACCCTCTGCTGATTCAGGTGACTTATTAGGTGTGGTGGTGACTTACACCTGTATCCTTAGGGGTCTGAGCCCTCGTCTCTATTCCCTTTTCAGGATATGACTGTTGCACCTGTCCTTTTGTTGTCAAAATTGAGCAAGGCACTACCAAGGATGCCTCAATGGATTACCTAGATGCCAACCATTCTTTCCTGCCCACATTGGGTAATAGCTGCCCTACGAGCTCCTGATCAACAGGGGCAATTACCCCTTCCATGATGGTAACTCCTTTCCTTACTGGCTGATCTCTTGGCACAGGAGCCCTAAGTGACCATGTGGCAGCCATAGATTAAAGTTTAATGGGGCTCTTCCTGATAGAAGCACCCCTCACCCTGGGTGGGTCCCTGGGAGTGATGGTAAGCAGGGTCACTCTTAATTCCATCCTTGGTTCCTGGATTCATGTATTCGACCTATTGGGGCAAAACTCTATTGATTTGTGGTATATATTGCATCCTGAAAGATGGTACCCCCATCCTTGCAAGGTATCAGTCTCTAAGCTGGTGCCTGCATCTTCAGAGTGTTGTTCCATCCCTCTATCATGCTGCTAGATGTTGCCATATATGATAGGGCCAGTGGGTCCCTGGTTTCATGCCCAATGTCATGCATCCTTTACTTTAAAATGGGTTTCTTGGTTCAAAGTGATGTTATGCAGGATCCCACGTTGGTAGGTTAAATATTTTGAAAAGCCTTGAACAGGGTGCTGGCCAAAGTCCTGCAAGCAATAAAGGCAATTCTTTATCCAGAATATATGTTGATTAAAATCAAGGTGAATCACTGCTCTTTCCAGGGTAGAAGGGGTCCAATGTAATCAGATTGCCACCAAGAGGCTGGTTGTTGTCTTTGAGGGATAGTGCCATTAACAGGAGGTCTGTGTTGATCTCTGTTAATGGCAGCAGCAATGGCTAGATGAGCTTTGATGAGTGATAACTTGTTTTCTCAGACCGTTGCATAAGCTCTAACTTTTTCATGTCCCCATTGTGCCTTCAGCTGTCTAAGTTATCTTACTGCTGGGTTGCTTAGTGCTTCTGTCATAATAGATGTTCTCCGGTTGGCACTGCCCCCTGTCCTCTTTTATTTCAGAATTCTATCATCCCAATTGCCATGGGGCCCAGCTCTATAACAGCATGTCATTTAACAGCCATGGCTCAGAATTGACAGCCACGCCAGGCTTCTCAGTGATGCTGAGACCCCTCTCATCGGTGCATTCCTTGTCACCTTGGTGAATGTGGTGTCCTCCAGGCCCTTCCAGAGAATATAGGTGACCAGTAGTTTTCCAGCCTTCCGTCATAGCATATCCACTCTAGCGAGCCCATTTTTTCTAAGCTTTTTCATCCCTTCTTCCATGGCCTTCCATGACAGTTCTGTCATTTCCATTTTATTTCATCCCTTCCTCCAAGCTCTGAAGAGCCATCCTAGCAACATGTTAGCACTCTCTTCTGAGGTCTTTGTCAGGGCGTACACTCTTGAATAGCAGAAGAGTGATTCATTTTGATAAATTCTCTCTTGTCCAGCTTTATGTTCCACTCTTGATTCAGCACCCTCAGGGTCCAGTCCTGTACATATTCTTCCAGCTCCTGCCAGGACATCACCATGCCCTGCTTGCTGCTGAAGGTCCTTTGAGGTAGAGTCTCTTTCTTCTAGATTCCCAGTATTTCACTGGTCAGGCTATGTTGTGACTAGAGGGGCCATGGGGGAATCATCATGGTGGAAACATCAACAAGGGAAATTCATTTGTAAGGTTTTATTTCTAAGGTAGCTTCATGATACATTCCTCCAAAGACAAGAATGTTGCCATGTACTTTACCCATAGAAATGTTGCATTCTGTCTCTATGCAGATATTGTCATTGGAAGGCCTGGTGTACACAAACCAGATAATGATGATTTAAACTTTTTCTAGTAAATATTATCAGAAATCCCCAGATAATTTTTAGCTCATTAATTCCATCTAAAAAATATAAACTATACTCCCATATTTGGAAAGCAATATCAAATTTATATGGCCCTAAGACCAGAGACATCTCATACAGAAGACCATTTGAGTTGGAAAACTCAGCTTATTTTTTAAGCCAAACCCTTGCACTTCAGGTCTACTCAGGAAAGAAAGCAACATTCAGTACCTTTATTTGGTCGATGAATTCGAATATTCTTTCTTACTTGATTAATTTGTTACTCAACTTATCACTATTTCTATACTTATATTTTACAGTTTAAAGATATCTAAATTTTATTATGTATACACAGAGGTAGTAAGAAAAAAAAAACTGGGCTTCCCTGGTAGCGCAGTGGTTGAGAGTCCGCCTGCCGATGCAGGGGACACGGGTTCGTGCCCCGGTCCGGGAAGATCCCACATGCCGCGGAGCAGCTGGGCCCGTAAGCCATGGCCGCTGAGCCTGTGCATCCGGAGCCTGTGCTCCGCAATGGGAGAGGCCACAACAGTGAGAGGCCTGCGTACCGCTAAAAAAAAAAAAAAAACAAAAACAAAAACTAGTATTTTAATGTTTGAACTCTAAAGCATTGAATTGAATTCCAAGGCAGATTCAATGTGTGACTTCTCGTGGACTATATCATTCAATAGGAGTGGCTGAAAGAGTTGTGTAAAAAGAATAAGTGGAGTCACAAAAATTCCCCCATCATCTGGAGAGAGCTGTTGGATCGTGGAGGAAAGGGTTTGCTTTTGGGAGGATATAAAGAGTTCCTAGAACATGCCCAGGTATACAAATTAAGTTGATTTATCTGTCTAAAACATTATTGTTCTCTCCTATTATTATATTTTTCAAATGTCTTGCTTTCTAAGGTATTCTCTCAGCTCTCTTTTTACTCTATTTGGGCTTTAAACAAGAACTTTCCATTATAGCCATTGTCAGCTATTCTGGTGTTGATTTTTTCTTTCCCAATATTTAGCTTTACTATGGTGTCACCTCTAGCATGACGACTGAGCTGATGAAGACAGTTGCTCAAGAGAACCTGGGGGCACACATAGAAAAAGAGCTGGAGAAAGAAGCCCTGAAAGGTCTCATCAGCCCCTTGCAGGTCTGGATCACCAGGTGGGACCGTCACATCCCAGGATTCGTGAGGTTGGCTTTTTATGTTTAGAAGGACAATGATGTAGGATTAATTACATGATGGAAGAATATCTGAGTGTCAAGTTTGAGATTTGTATGTATGTATACGAATATTATAGATATGTAATATATGTATATGCATATATATCCCCTAGTGTAGCCCCATGTATGAGTTTTAGACTATATATAGATTTAATGTGTATGTAATATGCATATAATACACATACATACTAAATCTAAGAGCAACTTTATAGCAAAGATATTTACTCTGCATAACTGTCTCCAGCTCTCCTGCCCTCATTCTGCGTGTCTCATGCTGTCTGCTGCTCATACCGTCTTGCTCTTCGCCTCACTGTCCTTCCTTCCCTCTCCCTTGTTTCCTTCCTTCCCTCCCCCATCTTCCTGACCGTTGCCCTCTTCCTCTTTCCCACTTGCTAGAGTTGTCCTCATCCTTAGCTCTTGCATGTGCACTCATTCTCAGTAACCTCACCCCCCTCACTCTTGCCCCGTCTCACTTTTTCTCCTCGTCACTCTCACTCTCAGTGGTGGGTGGACACATTCGATGCTTGTCATCGCTTTTTCTCTCTACCTCTGTGCTCTGTCTCTCTCTTTGTCCTTTGGCTGTCCATCTTGCTCTATCTCTCCCTCCCCCTTTCCTTTCCCCACCTCTCAGTCTGTCTCTCACACTGCCCTTCTTGCTACCTATGTGTGTATCCTAATATACAGGCTCATCTGAAAAATTATTTGTTATTAGGAAAGATTCCAAATGCAGAAAAGAACTGAGAATGATGTAATAACTGTACATGAACTTTACACCCAAATTTAATAATATTACATCTGCTTTAGAATTTTTTTAATATTTATTTATTTATTTGGCTGCGCTGGGTCTTAGCTGCAGCACGCGGGATCTTTATTTGCGGCATCCGGGCTCTTATTTGCGGCATGCGGGCTCCTCCTTGTGGCCTGCGGGACCCAGCTCCCCGACCAGGGATCGAACCTGGGCCCCCTGCATTGGGAGCACAGAGTCCTAACCACTGGACCACCAGGAAAGCCCCTAGATATTTTTAAAGGATTAAAATGGTACAGATGCTCTTGAAAACACCACTGCACCTCTCTCCAAACCCACTGTGAAAAAATGCCTGGATGCATTTCTAAACTCCCCCTCAGGGGTCATTAGGGCTCTCAGTTATCAGCCAAGCTATAGAGTACTCAAATACTGGCTGAATTGTGGGTGCAGATACATGATACCTCGCCTATGTTGATCCTAGGCTTCTTTATAAGGATTTGGAAAAATAGGGCTTTCTAAAAGATGTCATTACTTTGCAGATAAGGGTACAAAATAGAAAAGAGTTATGGTTAAATGAAACTGATTTCCTTATCTTTTTTTAAAAAGAATATAAACACGTAATTACAGTAATATGACACAGTTCTTTTAAATTTTGCTTTCTGCCTATTCTATTTAATTTGAAAAGCCTTATAAACAGGTACATTTCTTACTTTTGTATTGTTTTCAGATTGCCAAAGCAAGAAGTTAGCAGTGAGAATTATTTTGTTCTACTTTTGATTTCTAGCCTTAAAAATGTCTGTGCAGCTGTGTATGCCAATTTAATATATTAAATCACCCTATTAATGCACGTGCAGAAGAATATCTATTAAGAATAAAGACTGGGGACTTCCCTGGTGGTACAGTGGTTAAGAATCCGCCTGCCAGTGCAGGGGACATGGGTTCAAGCCCTGGTCCGGGAAGATCCCACATGCCGCGGGGCAACTAAGCCCTTGCGCCACGACTGCTGAGCCTGAGCTCTAGAGCCCATGAGCCACAACTACTGAGCCCGCATGCCACAACTTCTGAAGCCCTCTCGCCTAGAGCCCGTGCTCCACAACAAGAGAAGCCACCGCAATGAGAAGCCCGCGCACCACAACGAAGAGTAGCCCCCGCTCGCTGCAACTAGAGAAAGCCCGCGCACAGCAATGAAGACCCAACACAGCCGAAAATAAATGAATAAATAAATTTATTTAAAAAAAAGACTTCAATACATGGTTGATACTTAAAAAAAAAAAAAAGAATAAAGCCTGAAAAGGAGCAAAAGATTTAACCATTCGTAATCGGCTTTGCATTTTTATTAGTGCATCGGCTCCTGCCTGCTACAACCTAATTCCCATCTTGACAAGTGGTGAAGTGTTTGGACCACATATGGAAATTATCATAAACCTATTTGACAACAAGCAGGCAGAAGAGAAACTCACACGCCTTGTGAATGAGGCTCAGGACCTGGCGTCGCCCTTCCTGCAGAGTGTGTCCGTCTGCACCCGAGCGGAGGAGGCCTTCCGCCAGGCCCACGTGATCATCATCCTCGACGACCACGTGGACAAGGAGGTGTACAGTTTGGAAGACTGCATCCGAAGCAGGGCTAGTCTGTGCCACCTCTACGGATCCCTGATTGAGAAAAATGCTCATGATTCCGTCAGAATTATTGTGGGAGGAAAAACCTTTGTGAATCTCAAAACGTCTTTGCTTATGAGATACGCCCCAAACTTCGCCCACAATATTATCGCTGTGGCCTTGGGCGTAGAAGGCAAAGCGAAGGCAGCGCTGGCCAGAAAACTGAAAACGACTCCGTCATGTGAGTGAGCTCCCGTTTCCATGTCTGGTTTTAAACAGCGTGATTTCACAGCAGCTAGGAAGAACACTGTCCCCTCTAAAATCAGTCGGGATATCTGGACTAGAAACTATGAAGCAGAGGCCAAGAACTTCTGATTGTGGGATTTCACTACTGTGCATTTTCTTTCTACTAGCTTTTATGACTAGCTGATCTTTTCCCATCATTATAAAAATTAAGAAACAAGTATTTAAATAATAAGATTTCTATTTTTCAAGTAGTAATTTGAAACTTAATATTCCTTTTTTTTTTCCCCCGTGATAGTAGTCAACCAGTGTAATCGGTGTTTTTTAAAAAAATACTCAGGGCTCTGTTAAAGTGACCCCACCTCACTTCCCACCTGTGTGACTTGGGGCAAATCACTTAACCTTGCTGTGCCTTGCTTCCTCACCTGTAAAATGAGGATGTAAATAGCACCTACATCCTAGAATTGATGCAAGGATTTAAAGAGATAATGTTTCTAAAGTGCTTGGAGGAGTGCCCGACACATGGTAAACATTTGCAAGGATAGTAAACTTGTTAAGGTGATTATGCTATCTGATCAGTTTCTGCTCCTAATAATCTTTGTACTTATAGAGGTCAAAATCACAGGAGGATGAGACAGAATCAGAAAATGGATTTTTGTATCTAAAGGGGGAGTGCTGTATCTAAAAATATTTGTCATGTTTGACAGACTTTAGCTATTTGTGCCCTTAGATGGAGCAGGTGCAGCAAAGCCCATTTAGAATGCCAGGAAATGCAAGGCATGACATCAAGCAAAATTGGGAAGACAGTGAAATGTGAGCCTACAATGCTCTCAGTCATATCTATAAAGGACTTTGGTGAGCCCCTAACACATTAGGGCAAAGCCCTGGGACCATAACTTCTGGTATTCTTGCATACAAATCATTAGTGTCTTACCCCCAGGGTCAGTGCATACCTCAGCCAAATGGATACTAAAATTATTCAGTAGGAAAACATTTCCTAATCATTTTATCTGTGTTATCAACCTTATATGTATATGTGTAGATACTGATTTCTCACAAAAGATCTATGATACACTGATGAAAGTGCCAAGAAGAGGCAGTGTCACAAAATTTAAAACAGGGTAGTCACTTTCAACCAGAAAGCTGCTCTCCTGTGGGTCTGGTGGTACCATAAATTCTAAACCCTGCTGTATTCAAAGCCGATAAGCACAGGAGCAGCAGAAAAAAGAAAAGTGGAGACAAGTTGGGACAAAAAAAGGGAAATGTTAGAGGGACGGCTGTTAAAATGGAATTGTCAGTGGAGTAGTAAGGAGGAAGTTGGCAAAGACAAAGACAGAGTTAAACAAAGTAATATGAACTAGAAAAACCATCAGGGAGAATTATTCCAGGAGAATTCCAGATGCCAAGAGGGGAGCAAACCTTTTCAGGATATCCCTTGAGTTCAGTTCACACATAAACCTGTTTCTCAGACTATGTACATTGGCTTAGTTGGAACTCTTTCTGTACAAGTGACAGAAAGTCCACTCAAAGCGACCAAAGTCAGAGCTTTTTTTCCACGTAACTGAAGAGTGCAGGAGTAGTTCTTATTTGGGCCATAGCCGGATGCTGGGGTTCAAGGGATGATGTCAAGCTTGGTTTGTGCTCTCACTTGGCTCATCACTCAGCTGTGTTTTCCTTAGCTTTGATCTGATTCTCGGATAGGCTTTCTCTAAAAAGTGGCAAAATGGCTACCAGCATCATAGCTTAACTACCCCAGTAGAAAAAGAGCATTCTCTCTCGATTATTTGTATAAACGTAGCAGAATAATATCTCATTGACTGGGCTTGGACCACATGCCCTTCTCCAAGTCAATCAGTGTGGCCAGAAATCTAGAATCTAGGTCTGATGCCTATTGATAGACCTGAGGGGTGAGGACAGCTTCACCCAAACCAAATGGCCTGAAATTGGGGAAGGGTACCTATTTAAAGAAATCCAGTGTGCTGTTAAAGAAAAAAAGTAAGAAGAGATGTTAGGACAAAAAAATAAATAAATAAATAAAGCAGATGTCCGCTATAATTTTCTCTAGCTTGATTTAAGGCATTTAGAGCTATAAAGGGCCTTAAAGCTTTAAGAAAAATTCTTTTCCCTCCTGCCTGCCTTTGAACACAACTCTGTAAGTGTGTGATACTTGGAGCTGCTGCAGTCATTTTAGGACCATGAGGGGAAGGCCAAGAGAGTAACATCTTTGAGCTGCTTAACAAGCACCAGTGTCACTGCCTACCTCGACTTGTTATCTGAGAAAAGTAAACTCCTTCTAGTTAAGCCAAGTCAGAAGGATATTCTGTTACTTGAAGCCAACAGCAATCTTATACAGAACAGGAAAGAATTTAATCTCCGTAACAGCAAGTGGTGTGACCTTTTAAGTGAATTAAGTTTTTAAAGAAATAAGTTTATAAATAAATCAATAAAATCCCCTATTTTCACTTCAGATACATTCCCAGAAAATCCACAATTATTAGAGAGAATTATTAGAGAGAATTTCATATATTAGAATCATATGAAATACCAATTCCTATTTCTCTCTACCCCCATCCTCTTCTTTCTCTTGGTAGTATATATCACGTTGTATAGTAGTTGTTTTCTCACCCACTCCCCACTACCCCCAGAATATTGCAAGGATTTGGGCTGATTTGTTTTCTTCTGAGCCTCTCACCTAAAAGTGCCTCACACATACAAGCTAATTCAATATCTTTGTTGATGAAGATGTTCCTTGGGGTCCTCTTATTCCAGCACCTCCATTCTGCAGGAAACGAAAGGCACCCAGGGAGTCAAGTGACTTGCCCAAATTTCTACTCCAGTCTAAAATCAGGGACTCTCTGTCAGAATCAAAGCAGATAAATAATCCTCTTCATGGCAAGCAGAATGGTGAAGTTAGGACCAGAGCAGGGGTATAATTTTCAGTAGCAATTTCTTTCAGGGAGCATTTCAGTGTTCCCTGAAGTCAGTCAAATGCTCACACCATCCACGTGCATTATTAGGAATGGCCAGACTCTGATGATTAAGGAGATGATCCACATTGTTTGCACATTTTCAGGGAGCATAAACTTAAGTCTGTTTTATAGCAAAAGGACCAATTGTAAAACAACCACACAAACAGAAAGTAGACTACAGTCAATTTTTTATATTACGTTATTTTTTAAAATTTCTTTTCTTCACAGGCATCAAAGATGTGATAATTTGGGGTAATATTAGTGGAAATAACTACGTCGATCTGAGAAAAGCCAAGGTTTACAGATACGAGAGTGCTGTTTGGGGACCTCCTCACTATTCACGCCCTGTTTTAAGCCTGATTTTTGATAGGTACAGTATCTTTTTAAGTGAAGTAGTCTAACATTGAATAAATGTGTAATGTTATTATAATCATTTAAAACTCATCTTAGAAATCTGTGTGCAGAAGTAACTTTGTTCACACTCATCCTCATTTATGCTTTCTATTGAAGAAATGTAGAGAATTCCACAGAATTTCAACTAGTCATCCCCACCCCCAATTTATTTGATTTTGGAATTTTGAATTTTTATATTTCAGATTATCCTTAAAGTGGCTCACAGATTCCATTAACGTTATCACTAAAGCAAACATAAGTAAAGTGAATCTTATTTAATGTAAAGACCTCTGTCCAAGTTGAAATTAGTTGAAAAAGCTTCGAGAATAAGGAATTACAATGGTGAGCAGGCCCAGGCCATGCTGGGTGTTGGGTTCCAGGAAAGGCAGAATTGAGACGTGGTGAGGGGCACCATCTCTGGAGCCAAGCCACCTGGGTTGGAATTCTCATTCAGCCACTCATTAGCTGTGTGACTTTAGAGAAGTTACTTAACGTCTTTGTGCCTCGGTTTTTCCATCTGCCAAGTGGAAATGGTAGCAGAGTATGGGTATTATAGGGTCATTGGGAAGATGAAATGGGTTAAGACAGGCAAAGCACTTAGAAACTGTGCCTGTCACAGTCAACACCACCATTACGAAAAGGCCATGGAAGGAGGAAGGGGGAGGAACGCCTTTGGAACAAGTTTTGAAACTTTGCAGCGCTTTCCCAGTGGTAGCATGTCCTTTCCATCACCCCTTTCTTCCCTTCCCTTCCTTTACCCACACCTAGAAATTGTGTCCCTGGACTCATTGTCTTGGAGCACGGTTCCTCTGCATTGCTGCGTGTGTGCGGGCAGCATCTCCTGGAGGTGTATCGTGCCGGCTTAGCAAGGGCAGCTGTTTCATGCTTGTTCTAGTCCAGCTGGACTGTTCCCCGGGTTTAAACTTCAGATTAGAAAATGTAATTATTTCCTTAGTTCTCAATGTGAATAATTTAACATTTCATGATACTATTTTTTTTTAAATGAAGGATACCATTGGTTCCAAGATAGCCTCTATGGAGAATAAATTCTTTGATGAAATTAATTGTTCTTGCAGCCTTTGGCCACTTTTCTGTGTTCCATATTTATGGTATCAGGTTTTTAGTTTGAAACTTTAGGACTCCTTTCTGCTCTGTTTCATTACTTTTCAGTTGACTCTTTATGGGATTAAAGAAGCTTGAAGAAGGGGCGCAGGAAGTTATATTTCTGTTTTGTGGAGGTGATTTCTTGTACTCAGATCCATTGACCCAGGGAACATTCTTATTCGTTCCTATTCCTTCCTCCATTGTAAAATTGTTTCTTTCTCTCCTTACAGTGAGTGGGTAAACAGAGAATTTGTGGAAAGTCTTAAAAAGTTCACCGCCACAGGAAGACAATTTGGGGGCATCTTAGCTGCACACAGTATAGCCACTACGTTGAAATACTGGTACCATGGCTCACCCCCTGGGGAGATTGTGTCTTTGGGGGTACTGAGTGAAGGTAAATCTGGGTTTTTCATATCTTACGATATTTTAAAACCTCCATGTATGCCTTATGCTCCTACTTTTGTGTCCTTACCTAGACAGACTCCTACCTCTTTTTTTTTTTTTTTTTTTTTTTTTTTGCGGTACGCGGGCCTCTCACTGTTGTGGCCTCTCCCGTTGCGGAGTACAGGCTCCGGACGCGCAGGCTCCGGACACGCAGGCTCAGCGGCCATGGCTCACGGGCCCAGCCGCTTCGCGGCACGTGGGATCTTCCTGGACCGGGGCACGAACCCGTGTCCCCTGCATCAGCAGGCGGACTCTCAACCACTGTGCCACCAGGGAAGCCCGTCCTACCTCTTTCAAGGCTCTGTAAGCTCTCTGGATTTTCACAGTTCCATAATCATTCATTCATGCATGCATTCCTTCAGTTATCCATTCAGCAGTGCAACAGTATTTTGTGTGCATGCACTGGGAACACACATAGGGAGTAGGCCTGGCTTTTGCCTTTCAGGAAGCTCACAGCAGAGTAAAGGAGAGCCACATACATAAATGAAATACTTCTGTTAAGTTTTTCTCACTGTATCCCTACTGAGGAAGGGAAAGCAAGGTCAATTTTCAGCAGGCAGCAGGAAGAATCAGGACCGGCATCATAAGGGAGGTGACACTTCAGGAAGTGTCACCTGCAAGTTTGAGTAGTTGTTTACCTGACAGACAAGTATGGAAAGAACTTCTGGGCACAGGAGCTGCAGGAGCAAAGACACAGACACACGATACAAAGGGCACAGCAAGACCCAGATCTCAGAGTACCAGGCAGCAGCGGAATGTGGAAAGCTTGCTCTCCATCCACAAATACAAAACATTTTTATATCCTTACTATTTTAATCTGCTACAAACTATTCAGAGCACTTCTACTGTTTTTTGAAAAATAGGAAAGAGAGAATAGCTGATGCTGTGTGCGCTGTAGGTTCTACCTAGAGCATGTCTTCCCTTTGTGCTTTACATTCTCCCTGAACAAACCCATCCATTCCCGAAGCTCCAGGCCTGGACCTTGCTGCTGAGCCCCACCTTGTCAAACCTTGCCACCTGGATGTCATGCTGTCACTTCAAACCAACACACACCAAACTGAACCTGTTGTCGTCCTCCCCAGTCTGATCCACCTCTTGTATCCTTTATGTTATTAATGGAACCATGATCCTTCCCATCGTTTCAGTGACTATGGTGTAGCTCACGGAAATCTCCCTAAATCCCCCAAGTCAGAATTAATCTCTGTCTCTCCTCTGTACTCACATAGCATTTGTTCCTCTATCAGAGAGCATATCACAGCCTGCCTTTATGGATGGGGTGGTTAGTCGCATACGCCCTCTGCATTAGAGTTCACCCACCCTGAGGGCAGGGCTTCGACTGGGCCTACCTGTTGCTTCTTCATGGGTAGACTCTCAATGCGACTTGTTCAATTAACGTTAACGTGCACGAACATCTGCACGTGTGAATTCAAATCACTGTGTTACCTTTTTAGTGAAATAGACATTTAAAACCTCATCTTTATCTGTAAAAGTAAGTCAGAAAGAGAAAGACAAATACCGTATGCTAACACATATATATGGAATTTAAGAAAAAAAAAATTCCCTGGCAGTCCAGTGGTTAGTATTCCCTGCTTCTACTGTTCGATTCCTGGTCAGGGAACTAAGATCCTGCAAGCCACGTGGTGCAGCCAAAAAAAAAGTTGAATTAATCTCTGTAGGAATTCATCAATAAGCAGTTCAGTGTTGGGGGCAAGTGAAGAGCAAGTGATCATTGTGTTCCTGAAATGGTACCACGTATGTAAACCCTCATCTGCTGTTCACTCATAAGGCTGACTCTCAAATAGAGAGTGAACAGAGGGCCTGGGACATCCTCTACAGAAAAGTCTTTTAGATCCTGGTTTCTTGACTCTCCTCAATATTTTGCCCTAGTGACAACACTTTTTTTTAAATTGAAGTATAGTTGATTTACAATGTCATGTTAGTTTCAGGTGTACAGTTCAGTGATTCAGTTATACATATATGTTCTTTTTCAGATTCTTTTCTCCTATAGGTTATTACAAAATATTAAGTATAGTTCCCTGTGTTATACAGTAGGTCCTTGTTGGTTATCTATTTTACATATTTTAGAGTATATATGTTAATCCCGTCCTCCTAATTTAGCCCCCCCTTTCCCTTTGGTAACCGTGAGTTTGTTTTCTATGTCTGTGCATCTATTTCTGTTTCATAAATAAGTTCATCTGTATCTTTTTTTTTCAGATTCCACATATAAGTGATATCATATGGTATTTGTCTTATTTCACTTAGTATGATATTCTCTAGGTCCATCCATGTTGCTACAAGTGGCATTATTTCATTCTTTTTTATGGCTGAGTAATATTCCATTGTATAAAAGTAACACATGTTCTTTATCCGTTCATCTGTCAATGGACATTTAGGTTGCTTCCACGTCTTGGCTATTGTAAATAGTGCTACAGTGAATATTGGGGTGCATATATCTTTTCAAATTAGAATTTTCTTCAGATATATGCCCAGGAGTGGGATTGCAGGATCATATGGTAACTATTTTTTGTTTTTTTAAGGAACCTCCATACTGGCAACATTTTTGATGACTAGAATGGCAAGAATAATCTTCTTATTTGATTGAGACACAAAAAACAGGAGGCATCTTATCTGAAGGTTGCTCAGTTAGTAATAAGCATTATCCATTTTTTTTATTTGGAGCACATTTAAACTAGGAACTGTGAGATCACCGCTTTCCCTTCCCAGTTTCTGCCCCTTGGCTCTGTGACTGCAGTAGTAGGCTGGAAGAGCAAAGGCGAGATTGGACAAGTGCTCGGCTCAGGGGCTACCTAGGGGGGCAAGGAAAAGCCAAGGAAGCAGACAAAAGGAATCCAGACAAGGTGGAAGAGAAGGACTGCATTAGTTCCCAAGGCAGAGGCAGGGCATCTGAACCCAGCAGGGACAAAAGGGATAAAGAGGGAACAACGGTTCTTCCTTCTGAGAGAAACACAGAAGGGCAAGTTGTCAGAACTCAGAGAGGTGCTCAATAAATACTTCTCGAGTAAGTGTTTCAATCTTCCCTGGGGAGGAATTTGCAGAAATTCCTCCATTATCATTAAATCCACCATTAGATCCACCATTATCATTAAAAAGCATGTACCATGTCTGTCCTTTTCTACAGTGTTACCAGGAAGGTTTATTTATCTGAGTGCTTTTGTTTTGCTTTGCTTTGTGTTTGCTCCCTGCAGGCCAGTTTGGTATTCCTGAAGGGATTGTCTTTTCTATGCCTGTGAAATTTGAGAATGGAACTTGGGTGGTTCTTACAGATCTCGAAGACATTGAAATAAGTGAACAAATAATGACCAGAATGACAAGTGATCTAATTCAGGTAATGTCAGAATAGCTCCAAGGGAACTGACTTCAATAATAGCCTGAAACCGATTCCCCTAGATCAAGGCATACACTGATTTTCTGTGGGTTCGATTTGCATCTTATTCCTAAGAACAATAAGGAGGCAATAAAGGTTTGAAGAAATCAGCAGAAGAACACTACTCATTTGGTTATGTAATTTCTAGTATGTTAAAAACAGTTGTTGGTTACTTAAACATCAAGAATCAAAGTGTTTTTCTATTAAAGAATGATTGTTAGTAATTGTGGTCATTTAATTCTCTGATTACAAAATTTTTCCACAGGAGAAACTTGTTGCACTTGGAGAGTTGATAAATTTTCAGCCATATCAATCAGGTAATCTTTTAGATATGATGTTTTACTGGGCTGCTATTAAAAGAGTATTAAAATATATGTTAAAATGGAATCACTATTTAATATAAATAAGTATAATTCATATTTCCTCACTTTTAAGGTAATTTATTGACAAAATAAACTACCAGGTTTAGTGTGTCCTTTGAAATAAAGTTTCTTAAAAGAATGCTAAAGAAATCACATCTTAAAGACACTATTGCCTTATAAAGTTTATGTATACCATATGTATTAGTTTCCTAGGGCTGCCGTAACAAATTACCACAAATTGGGTGGCTTAAAACAACAGAAATTTATTGTCTCATAGTCCTGGAGACCAGAAGACCTAAATCAATATGTCAGCAAGGCCATGCTCCCTCTGAAGGCTCTAGGGAAGAATCCCTTCTGTGCCTCTTCTAGCTTCTGGTGGCAGTGATTGGCATTCTTGGCTTGTAGCTGCTTCATTCCAGTCCCAGCCACGGTCTTCACAAGTCTGTCTTCCCTCTGTGTGTGTCTATGTTGCCAAATCTCTTTCTCCTTATAAGAACACCAGTAATTGCATTGGGGGCCCACCTTAATCCAGTCTGACCCCATCCTAACTTAATTATATCTGCTAAAACTAATTTCAAGTAAGGTCACATTTACTGGTACCAGGGAGCAGGACTTCAACATATCTTTTTTGGGGACACAATACAACCCACAACACTACAGTTACTTTTAGGTAACTTAAAAAAAATAAATTTCAATAAGCTTATTTTTCCTATTGGTATTTTCTCTAATTGTAAACTTACAAGGAAGTGGTCTCATCTTTCTTTCTTTCGCCTTAAAGAAAATCTCATCTGAAATATGAAAATACAAACATAAATAAATTAATTCACTTACAGAAAGGCACTCAAGTGCCTTTTGAGAGCCCAACATCCCTTCCATGTACCAGTGTTTATGGAGTGTCAACTGTAAGCCAGTGCTAAGAGATAGAAATATGGGGGTGGAGAAGATAGACCTGTTCTTGCCTTTTGAAACCTACAGTCCATCAGGGGATCATAATTTACACAAACGTCTGCAGCTGTGGTGAGACTTAGGCATGAGAAGTACAGGGTGCTGTGCTATGAGAGCTTATACCTGGGGATGTGAGCAAAGACCTTGAGGCAGGAAATCATGTCACCTTGTTTGAAAAACCACCAAAAATAGTTTGTGTGGCCAAAGCCTAACGAGATGAAGCTGAGAGAGACATGAAGGGTAGATGAGAGTTGCAGAGGCTTCTGGATGGAGAATGACCCAATCGGGTTGTGATTAGTTTGGAAAATAAATTGGAACAAGGCTAGACTGTTTGCAGGGAGACCAGTATCAGGAGGCTGGTAGCAGAGTGACACAAGGAAGTGGTGATTACAGCTGAGGCTGGAGGCTGTAGAATTTTGAGAGATATTTAGGAAGTGGAATTATCAAAGACTTGATAACAGTCTGGCTCTGGGGAATGTCAGAGGACTCAGACTTCACTTGCTTGAGCAATGGGGTGGGTTTATCAATATGGGAAAAAAATGGTAGAGGAAATTATTTGAGAAAGACAGAGGAGAGAGAGAGAGAGAGTGTGTGTGTTTGCCTATGCGTGTGTCTGTTGGGTGGCAGAGGACGGGTGCAGTGCCAGAGTAGAGGAAGGATGAGTTTAGTTTCTTACATTTTGATTCTGAAATACCTACGGGATATCTCAAATGGATACATTACATAGAGAACTGCGTACTTTCTGGAGCTCAGCAAGATCTGGACTGCAGTTATCAAATTGGGAGTTGTTGCCTATAAATAGGAATGAGGTCATGAGCATGATGGAGATTGGAGAGAGCGGGGGTGCCTGGAGGAACTTAGCCTTTAATGGTTAAGTAGAACAGGAACAGCTGACAGAGGACTGAGAAAAAGGGGCGATCAGTCAGGACAGCCCCTGAGCTCTGACACCATGGAAGACCTAAAGGCGGAGAGTGTTTCAGGAATGAGGGCTGGTCTACACTGTCAGAAGCTGCGAGGGGGTCAAATAAGATGAGGCCTGAAAAGTACCCAATGGATGTAGGACACAGAGGTCATTTGTGACTTTGATTAGAGCAATTTTGTGGAATGAGGAAGGCAGAAGTGAGACCAGAGTGGGAGGGGAGGACCGCAGCTCCCTGTGGAGCTGGGGTGCTTAGTGCTGCGGGCCTGAGGAACATGCTGGCTGCTGAGAACAGTGGGAAGGGCCCCCATCAGGATTTTCACACAATAGAAGGGCTTTCTGAAGGAGGTGACATCAAAACCAAGTCATGAGAGGAAAAAAGGCATTAGCTAAGGTGGGGATAAATGGGATGGTTGGTTCATTCAGAGGGAGCAACAAAGTGTACAAAGGTAAAGACATAAGGCAGAACTTTCTGTGAACTGCCAATTCATTTTATCTGGAAAATAAAATTTGAAGTGAGAAATGTCAGGAGGTGGAGAGGTTACTTATCTTGTTAAAACCAGTGAAGGATTTTAGGCAGGGGAGGGACAGGAGCAAGTTCAAATTTTGAAATGATCATTCTGTTCCTAATGAGAAGAATGAATTGAATGGGAGAGACCAAAAGTAGTAAGACCAATCTTTTTGCAGGTGGAGAAATGATGAGGGCCCTAATCAAGAAGTGGCCATGAAGATGTAGAGAAGGGGCTAGATTTGAAGATATAGAGTTGACAGAACTTGACCAATCTGAGATAGAGGCTAAGAGAGAGCTCCGGAGGGTCAAGAATGTCCCAGTGTTTTTGGCATCTCGACATATGGTGGTGTCATTCCCTAAGACAGCAATTCCCAAACCATCAGCCACAAATGGGTTGGGGGTGTGGAGCTAATGGTCCCCTTAGCTCCACAGACTGAGTATGGGGCAGCTGGAATCCCCAGGCTGGTTACCTCTATTGTCCTTGACATTTGCTGTGTGTGCTAAGTCATGAAAATGATTGGGAAGCTGTGGGCAAGGTAAGGAATATAAAAGGAGCAGAATTTCAAGAGGAATTTATGTCCAGTGGGTGAGGGACACATATCTCTGGAAGCCAGCAGAGAGATTTGGGCTGGAGATGAGGCTATGAAGTCATCAGCAACTAGGTGGTAGTTTTTTAGAAGCTGATAACCATGGTGGAGAGATAGATATCTGGATGTATGGGTGTTAACATTTAACTACCATTGGAGAGTGAGAGGGTGAAGATGGAGGGGTGGGAAGAGAAAGGTCATCAAGACAGCAATAGAAAACCAGCTTCAGAGCTCAGGGACAGCTTCACACAGGAAGCATCTCTGCTGCTGAGACCTAAGAGAAGGGAAGAGGTGATGGATGGGATGCAGGGAGTTATGTCGGATGGGGGGATTCAGAACAAAATGGGCAGCAAGGGCAGGTCCCAAGATTAAAAACTAGGGGAAGGGCTAGGGTTATAAGGGAAGAGGTGAAGATTTGAAATAATTTGTTAAGAGGAAAGGAGAGAAGAACAATGGAAAAAGCCAGATTTTTTTTTTTCAGAGCTGAGGGCTCAGTGGAATTTAGAGACCGTGAAATTTGTAGTAACTCCAATGAACAGTTGCGTGATTCCCTGCAAAGGTGCTCGGCTGCCTGGATGCAGGAGAGGAAACCTAGATGTATGATTTGTAGTAAGCTCTGAAATATTAGAGAGTACTGCCACCCCTGCAATTAGAATAAAACTAATACTGTACAGTATTCCAACAAAATTCTGAGTATTTCCATGACGACTTCATTTGGAATATCAAATTATTTTCCCAAAGTTTTTATTTTTCTCATTTTTTTTGTTTCCTTGTTTTACTGGTGCCCTAAATGAGTGCTCAGGTGATTTGCTCATTGGCTTTGAATATGGGAATGGAAAATGAGTACAGTTTTGTTACTTTACTTAGCATTTGGGAAGGAAGCAGGTGAGGCAGTGAAGATGAGGACAATTGCAAGAAAGCCGATGAAGTGATGGACTACAGGGGTCTCCACTGGACAAAGAAGGACGTAATAAATAGAAATAAAATTTAAAAGCTCCAGGCAGGGGTGATATTGAAAATATTTAACAATCAGTATGGCGCAGATGACAACCAATTAAAGCAGTTGCTGCCTCTCAGAATGGATTAACTAGAAAGAAGCTGGCAGGGGACAGAGGACTGCCCTTGGTCAGACCCAAGAGGCTTTAGTGAGGTCACAGTACCAGCAGTGGGAGGAAGGGCAGAGCATGGGGTTTGGGAATTGAGAGCCGGTTGTGGCTGGTGGTCAAGCCACCAGGAGTGGGCCAAACCAAACAAAGCCCCAAGGCAGCATGGAGGTGGAGCGGGTGGGCACAGAAGTCCAATGACCAGTTGGTTTTACCTCGAACTCTTTTATTCTCAGAATTTAAGGCTCTCTCCTCCTGCCTAGCAGACTAGAGTTGCAAATTCCTCTTACGATAATGAGCCATAGGCAGTCATTCTAAATTTGACTCCATTGACTGGTAGGTAGTCCTAAATTTCCCATAACATTTGCACTATAGATGGTTTTGTGAAAGAAAATGACCTGATTTTATGCTGTGTTTTTATTAATAAAAGCCAAGGCATATATATATATATATATATATATATATATATTCATTCATTCATTGATCTTAACTCTGTCACCATTGGTCCTCGCCCAAAACACTGTTCCAGAGATTCCAAGCTCAGAGCATTGAAAATAATCAGACATTTGTAGAGTTTGGAGATCTCTGCTTATTACCATATCAATGAGATAATTCATGTATGAAGTTTGTTTAATCTTTTCAATTAATTTAATACTTAATTTCCTGACTTTTAGAAACTGACTTAGCCAAAGAAGATGAAAAGACCACCTTACCTACCACAAATGACAACCGGGAACATTGGAAAGTCTCAGATGGTAGGTATATCACTTGAAAAAAAAAAGTACCCTTTTTATCCAAGGCTTAACACTAAATTTCAAAGAAAGGAGTTTGATCATTTATTAGCCATAAAAAAATGAGAGTTAAGTCTTTCATCACCTTCATCCTATACTCAAAAAGAAAAATCATTGTTAAAAATCTATTGAAATCTTTGAAGGAAGGTACCAGACATTCACTGAGCACCTTCTAGATGCTGGTCACTGTGAGAGACACCGGGGCCCACAGTAAGGGAGTTGTGGCCACACAATCACATCTGGGGGAAAGGAGCCATGAGAATATGAGAAAGTAAATGCGAAGACACACAATGAATTAAAAAGCTTGATGAAACAGGGCAAGGTAGTACACAAGGAAAGAAAGTATATAATCTAGAAACTCACAAGGAAAGAAAAGATCCTTGTAATGTATGAAGGGAAAAATTTAATAATATCTTGAAATTTAGTTGAGACTTAAGATGGCTAAAAATAATCCAATAGCATGTATTTATTTATTCAGAAGCTGTGCTGGTTCAGTCACACAATATGAAAAAATTCTAGAGATCTGCTGTACAATGATGTGTGTATGGTTAACAGTTCTGTACTGTCGATGTAAAATTTTGTGAAGAAGGTAGATTTCATGTTATATGTTTTTACCACCATTGAAAGAAGAAACTGTGAGAGGTGCTAGGGACATAAATATACATTGAACATTGTCCTTGCCCTCAAAGTGCTCACCGTCTAACGTGGGTGACTGCAAAGCAAAGCAAAAACTACCTTATGGAGAGGTAAGTGTTATGATAGAGGGTATAGTGGGACCACATAGGGGGTCTCCTGACATAGAGATTGTTAGAAAAGGCTTTTGGGAAGAGATGAAATGGAAGCTGAGTCTAGGAGGAGTAGGAATTACTCATGTAATTTGGTGAAGAGGAGGTGTGCAAGTAGAGGTGCAGGTAGGGAAGAGGTTGTGAAAGGTGTCCCACCAGAAGGAAAAACAGGGGCAAAGCAGGCATTTCAGGGGATCAAAGCATGGCCAGAAGTGTGAACCAGAGGCATCATCAAATTATATTCAGAAGATGATAAGTAGGGCAGCTGGGCTACAGTAAGGGATCCAAAAAGGATGAAGAAAGCTGGAAAATGTAGGTAGAGGCCATCTGTTGAATAGTTGGTGGACGGCTCAGCAACATAGCTGGTGGCTGGACAGAACATGAAATCGATGGGAGCATGCTTAGAGAACTAATCTAGTTTCATCACTGACCCTCTGGAAGATGCTCAAGCAGCCCAAATCACTATCCAGAGGAGCCTGGTGAATTCAGTTCCAGCCAGAATACATATCTTTAAGAGGCCCAGTCAGACAGTGTATCTGGGTACCTGGGTGGCAGCACTATTATTCTAGTCGGCCCAGCTGGTGATAAGCAACACTCATGCAAAGGAGGGAGGGCACTATGGCCCCCGTGAGAGAACTGAGAAAAAGCTATACGGCCTCTCATGAAGGGGATGACCGGCAGCTTCCCAGGATGGCGGAAGAAAAGACAAATTGTCGAGTAGGTATTCCCAAGTCTTTGCATTAGAACGATTTAAGTTGGTCATTCAAATTTTAAGGCTCTTAGGCTTAACTAATTCATAATCTTAAAGAACTTTAGTGGTAATTAAGTGAAGAAAATGGGGTTGATTTCAGGTTGTTGTGAGGGCTGTTTATTCAATGAACACTGGAATCAAATATAACGAGATACAGTGCTTTCCATATTGTGGGTTAGGTGAGTTGTGAAAAAAATTTAGTGGGTCATGAAATGGATTTAATAACTGGTGTTTTTCCTTGAACTAGAATAAAATTGATGCTAAAAGGGTAGGTAAGGAGAGCAGAATTTTTTTCTAATGAATGAGAATAGGATAGAAAGAAAAAGATAAGTATTAGAAAAGATAAGAGAAGGATAAGAATAGATTAGAAAAGGGTGAGTATTTTTTTCATTTAACTTTTTGTTTCATTATATGCACACAAGTGAAGGTACTGGACTGGAATGTAAAATGTATTTTTTTTTTTTTACACTGGGTTTTGGTCAACAAAGTTTGAAAAGCACTCACAAAGAACATCTCACGGGCTGTTAGTTATATTCTAAACCACCATGTTTTATCTAATATTGCCTTCAGAATATAAAGATTTGTTTTCTGATCTAATGTCAGATGATGAAAAGGATCTACTTTTGTCAGATGGTAAGTCTGTCAAGTGACAAGCAATCTGCGTGGTGCTAATGGTCATGACACACATTGTCCAGTCTTAGGGAATGACCCTGTGGTCAGAGAACACAGTCCAGCAACCAAAGTAATTTTGAAATAACTCTGTTTCTTTTATTCATAAACACTTTGAAGGAGGGATAAAAGATGTAAGCAAATTTTTTTTAATGCTGAGATTGCTTCCATGTCATACTCACCTCAAACGCTCCACAAATACTCTAACTTCAGCTCCAGCCTCTATGTTTCATCCTTCTCACCTTTTCTTCTCAATCCTTCATTACAAAGCTCAAAATAGCTGACATGGCATGTCAGGATCCTCCTCAGAATGTGGGTGAAAGGAAGACCCTGACAAGTCCAAGTTAGAATTCTCTTTAACAGGGAAAACCTAGGAATTTTTATACATGCATACATATATGTATCTTGTATATATTTGTATAGAGGCTTATATATTTTCTAAATCTGCCTATATGACTTGTGTATCCAGAAGATAATAATAATCTAGTCTGTTTCCATCTTTACTACTTCTTTACTTAAAACCCTTTGTACAGGAGAGAGCTGGCAAACACTGAAACACTGCCAGTGATTTATTTTGTGGGGACCAAGGTTTCACAGGGAAGTTGGTAGAAAGATGCTACACTGAGCTGTTTGGCTAGACACCTGTTTGCCCCTGACAGTGGCTTATCCATGATGCCATATAGAAGTGATCTGGCATCTTGCAACTTTCAAAGAGGACAAGGCATTCAAGAAACTTGGAGTAGAAGGAAAAAGGAAAAAATGAGAAAAACTGCAAAACTCAATGTCCTTTAAATACTAAAACACTCCGTTCTTTTAATTCTCTATATACTGCAGTAGATTTTTTAGATCTGATTCCTCAAACCAGCTCTGAAAAGCCACACAGTCAAGAACACACACATGGTAGGTGGTAGACAAACATTAATGTTAAAAGGTTGTCTTTTGGGCTTCCCTGGTGGTGCAGTGGTTGAGAGTCTGTCTGCCAATGCATGGGACATGGGTTCATGCCCCGGTCCGGGAAGATCCCACATGCCGTGGAGCGGCTGGGCCCGTGAGCCTGCGCGTCTGGAGCCTGTGCCCGCAATGGGAGAGGCCACAACAGTGAGAGGCCCATGTACCGAAAAAAAAAAAAAAAAAAAGGTGGTCTTTCCTTTTATAAATGGAACTGGGTAGAAGAGGTCAAGTGTCCCTGTAATATGATTCTTCTTAAACCCTCCGCGTTCCCACATCCCCAGAAATTCAGCCATGTTTGCTGATTCTCTAGAGCCTAGCTTCCTACTTTTATAACCAGGGCTATGACAGTGACAACCGAATCCTTCCCTCAGAATGAGTAAGTGAGGAAATGCACACAAATGTATCTGCAGGTCCAGATTTTCAAAGATTGTAATTAAGTTGTCATGATATTTTATGCAAACAAGGCAGATGTAGGTTTCTTTGTGGTTGACCAGTCAGGATATTCACCCATGGCTCCACACTTTCATTTAAATATCCAATAAGATTAATAGATCCATTGCACCTTCCAATCTGAAAATGTGCAGTGTGATGGGCTTTGGCGTGGGGCTAGCTATGGGGAATTAGAATTGGTGCATAGAGGAAAAGTAGGGCCAAAAGAGGAAACGGAACTGACAATATAGCTGCTAAGAATTTTCAAAATGAGAAGCAAAGGAGCCAAGAGAGATGGCACATAGAAATAGATTGAGGTCAGGAAAGTGGCCAGAATTTAGTTTTGATATGAAACTGTCTAATGATGATCATGTGGTTTGATTCCCCTCATAGGATCCTTCTCACACATGCACTTCCTCAGCTATTGAATCTGATTGAATACAGGAATCCAGTAAACACAAGGAAAAGGGTAGCCAAAGAAAAACTAATAAAAACATGTTACTAACATATTTTTTAAATAGTTACATCGTTTCATTTCCTTCCTTTTACAGATTCTGAAGGCAAAACTATGGAACAGTAGCAGATCAAATTAGATCAACTATAAAATTATTTGGTAGTGTAATAAATATGGAAAGACCCATGAATGTCTGTATTTAGAGAAGAATAATTCGAAAGATTTACTTCAGTCTTGGATAATATTATGTGAGACAATTAAATAACAGTGACAGCACACACACAAAAAGTCAGAGTTCAGTCATTTTTTGTTACTTGTATCTATTTATATGTTTGCTTATTATTGCTCTCTCTCTAAATAGTTTGGTGTCAACTGCTGTTTTTTAAACTACACTAAAATAGAATTGTCAGTTATTGCATCCTTGCCCACACATCCTTCTGAGAGAACCTGTTTCTCCCGCAGGCCGTACCTAAGACATGGGCCTAGGTGGCCATGTTTGCTCAGATGTCCTTACCACCTTGAACTCAGCTGATTGGGCCAGAATGGATACACCTGACTCAAGGAGAACCAATCAGATTTTTCTCTTGCTCTCTCAAAAAATTTGAACTGAGAAAAAATGAGTAAGTTGGTGTTTGAGTGATGGTAATGGTAGCGAACAAGAGAAGGCCACCAAGTTCTGCCTGTGAGGTCTTCAGAGCTCGTCAGGTTTACCGCCTTCATAAGAACCGACTGTGTATTGTTTTTCCTTGGATTTGCTTTTAGATTGTATATTTCTGTTTCTTGATACCGTATGTAGCCTGAGTAAATGGAATTTTAAAAGAAAAGCATAATATTTTACCTTATAATTGCATGGTTTAAGAAGAAAATTACAGTATTTTATTAAAGTAGTAGGAGTCATACCCATCTGCTCTTATATTTCGAGCTAATAAGACCGTTTACAAAGGCCAGTTAGGAACTTTTGAAAGACCAGGAGTGATGTTAAAAATTGCTGATACCTGTGCTTTCTCTGTAGTTTTTTTTTTTTTTTAATAATTCTTTATTTTATTTATTTATTTTTGGCTGTGTTGGGTCTTCGTTTCTGTGTGAGGGCTTTCTCCATTTGCGCAAGTGGGGGCCACTCCTCATCGCGGTACGCGGGCCTCTCACCATCGCGGCCTCTCTTGTTGCGGAGCACAGGCTCCAGACGCGCAGGCTAAGTAGCTGTGGCTCACGGGCCTAGTTGCTCTGTGGCATGTGGGATCTTCCCAGACCAGGGTTCGAAATCCTTGTCCCCTGCATTGGCAGGCGGATTCTCAACCACTGCGCCACCAGGGGAGCCCCCCTCTGTAGTTTTAAATGGTGTTTCAGGTACAAGTTACTTTCTGAAAATTCAGGGAGCTTTCAGATGCTTCTGCATTGCTTCTGTACCATCATAATAAATTGGATGATTTTAAAACCATGACTAACTTTGGCTTATTTCCGAAGTCAGCACCTCATTTATTATGAAGAAAACTTAAGGACTTAAGGACTTCAGGTGAGGTTTTGTGCCCTAATTCTACCACTTCCTCTGCCCCTTCTTGTGGGGTTCTCAACCAAAGGGGTGAGACCACAAAGAAGAGTAACTGGAGGGGAAATCCCCTGGTGCTCGACAACACACAGTGGGGCATGTGGCAGTTGCCCCGCAGCACACAGGGCTTCTTCATGGTAAAACTGAACTCGATTAGAACGTGTGACTCAGACTAAGGAACTCAAGCAAAGCTTCCTGTTCCATTCCCCTGGAGTCAGCTATGCCCATCAGTTATCAGCCAGAACCAAGAGGAAAAGTCAGAACAGAGAATACAACCATGAACACAATCACCTTTCAATCCAGTAGCCCTGCCCTTTAGTGAGACTCTTCCCAGTGGGTGTCAAGCCCTGACCAATCAGATAATCGCTACTTCTCCAATAGCTGGACATCTAGGAGGGGGTTAGAGAGAGACATGGGCAGAGTTTCTCCTCTCTAGGGACACTGTAGGAAATATTCAGCCCCATCCCCAGCACGCTGTACTTTCCAGTATGAATCTGAACAATCGCTTGTTTGAACCACTATGGGATGACCAGGATGGTCCAGGATGGGTCTCTTCCCATAGGAGAAGAGAACAAAGTGATTTTAACGACTATACCTACTACCATACATTTGTCCAAAATTAATACAAGATATGGAATTATACGTGCTTGCTATTTGTTAAAAATAATGAGGGTGCCATTTCAAAAATAACATCTTTCAGAGAATTACTATTTTGTCTTTGTTTGTTTGTTCATTTTTCAGCTGATGCACTAGCTCTCACAGTAGCTTATGATTTGTAATGATCCAACTTGGGAAATCTCAAGTCTGGTCTTCACATTAGGAGTAACTTTAATGTGAGATTATGAAAAAAAATTTCTCCATGTTATTAAAACTGTCATGATAAAGGCATGAGGGAAGAATATTCAGTAGAACTTTTAGAATATGACTCAGAGTAATTACTTTATTAGTCACTGAAATATAGGTGAAGTGTACATAGCCTGTAACTGTAGCAGGCACTCTTAGTTGCCCTCCCTACAGCTCTGCTCCCATCCTCTTGACTAACAGAACTCTGATTTTGTGGGGATGGGCAATGGTCCCAACTCTAGGCCATGAATCTTGGTAGATCTTAGCTAGTCCCATTTGCCAGTGATTGGTCTAGGGGCAGGGATGTGACCCAGTTTTGTACAGTGATACATAAGGAGGAATCATCTTCCAGCGGGGTTGTGTGTATGTGTGAGAGAGGGTGTGGAAGGCAGAGAGAAAGAGGGAATGAATGAATGAATGAATGGTATGCAAGGAGAAAGCACTTTGACTTCCACCTACTTCCTTCCTGCTTAAAATGCTACTCTACCAGGACCTAATGGTTGCAGCTTGGGCAGCCATTTTGTGGCCATGAGGTGAGACATCCCCAGCAGGGTGCCACCAGGAGAGTGGCAGTGTAGAAGGATAGAAAA
Source organism: Mesoplodon densirostris (assembly GCF_025265405.1). Taxonomy (NCBI): domain Eukaryota; kingdom Metazoa; phylum Chordata; class Mammalia; order Artiodactyla; family Ziphiidae; genus Mesoplodon; species Mesoplodon densirostris. The sequence continues at coordinate 30,308,077 of NC_082668.1, forward strand.
AGCCTGGTGCCTGAGCCCAAGGCCTCAATGACTTCAAAGAGCCTCTGAGCCAACCCTGGACCAACTTCAGAATTCCTGTCGAATAAACAACAAATAACTTTAGGGTTTAAGCCCCTGTGAGTTGTGGTTTCTGTTACTTACATCCAACAAATACATACTTATATATATGGCTATATATACTTACAGCCAAAAGCTACATAACTTGATAGAGAAATATCTTTCACTTTGTTATTGTCATTTGTTCTAGGGGAATGAATAAGAAATATATTTAGATAATTTAGGCAATTCTCCCACTCAGGTTCAAAACCTGTATTGACTTTCATATTTTTTTATATTTTAATTTCTTTTTTATTTTTATTTTTTATTGAAGTAGAGTTGATTTACAATGTGTTAGTTTCAGGTGTACAGCAAAGTGATTCAGTTATACATATATGCATATATATATATTCTTTTTCAGATTCTTTTCCCTTAGAGGTTATTACAAAATACTGAGTATAGTTTCCTGTGCTATACAGTAAGTCCTTGTTGGTTATCTATTTTATGTATTATGGTGTGTATATGCTATCGTGTTTTTAATATTCTCAATTCCAGTGAGTAAATGTCATCAGCCTAGCTCAATGGACAAGTGGTTTTCAGCATTAGCATGAATCGGAATCACCTGTTAAAAACAGATTGCTGTGCCCTATCTCCAGAGTTTCTGATTCAGCAGGTCTTATGTGGGGCCTGAGAACTTGCATTCTTCAGAAGTTCCCAGGAGACACTGATGCTGCTGATCTGAGGACCACACTTTCACAACCACTGCTCCAGCCAATGGACAGTCACGTCCTAAGTCAGCTACCTCCCAAATTCCCTTTATCCACATCTACAGTCTTGGTACTTTAGTCTGAATTTCACTTTCTGACTGCAGGATTCCTCTCCACACTTACCAGCATGTTGTTTTAGGACTTCTTAATGTCATCCAAACTGGTTCACTACAATCCTTTGAGCCTTAGGTTTGCTGCCCCACCACATTTGTATAGACCATTTGCCCCGCCTAGAATCTTATCTCACTGAAGCTACTTTAGGTCTGACACAGTGGGGTGACCTTCCCTCTGTTGGCCAAATCATTTCTTTTTATATCAGAGAGATGAAAATTATGGGATTCCAACAGACAGAAATATGTTAAAGAGCCTCTTCCTCCCTCTACTCCTACCAGGTGGGAAATGTCATATATAACCTTCATTTGCTCCTTTGTTGGCCTTAACATGAGCATCTTTATGTCTAAAATGGTCCTGGCCCAGAGCTGCATACTTACTCATTCTGCAGAGGACACAGAAATGTTACCCAAGCTTACAGCTGAGCTGCTGGAAGCAAAACCCATAACCCTCCCAAGCCTGAGCAGCTGCTCTGCACCTTAGATTAATTTCTTCTGGGCAGACATTATCAGCCCTCAGGAATCTCTAATCACAAGTTTCTCATTTGATCCAAGGAAGCATGTTTTCTATACAAAGGGGCCATAAGCAAGGGTTTTGCAGAGCCACGGTTTCCTCCTTCCGTGTAGGTACACTACCTATCTCAATCTCAGGGAAAGTGGCCCCAGGCCCGAGTGTCTGTTGCCCAAGAACAGCATGCAGTAGTCACACTCGAGTAATGCCATCAAGTCAAGTTTACACCCACAGCCCCCAGAAGTTACTGCGATGACTGAAAAATCCCAGGATGTGTCCGTAGTTCTCATACAGACTTGACCTATCAGCAGTGATTGACATGGTGGATCATTTCCTTCTCTCGGTTACACTTACCTTCCAGTGCACAGCACTCTCATGGTTTTCTTCCTAATTCATCCCCATGAGGTGTCCCACTTTTACTCTGTTTCCTTTGCTGGTTCATCCTCTTGTCCTCTCATAAGGTTGGAGTGCCCCAAGGATCTATCCTTGGCTATCTTCTCTATCTACACTCATCTGTTAATAATTCCATCTAGTTGCATGGCTTTACATACCATCTGTGTGTAGGTAACTCCCAAATTTATATCTCCAAGCCGTCATCTCTTCCAAACTTGATACTCCTCTATTCTACTTGAGATTCCTAGTTAAATTGCAAATAGACAAATAAGTTAACAAGCCCCAAATTTCCCTTTTATTCCAACATCTCACACCTCAAACTTGTTCCACCCACAAAATCTCAGTGAAGGGAACTTCATCCTCCCAACTGCTCAAACCAAAACCCTTGGAGTCGCCCTTTACTTTTCTTTCCCTCACATTCTACACCCAATCTCTTAGGAAGTTCTGTTGGCACTAACTTCAAAATATTCTCCTGTAAATCAGGCAGTATCCCATCTATGTTTAAAAGCCTGTAGAGGCTCTCAGTTTACTACGGGGTAAAGGTCAAGTCCTTACATTGGCCTGTTCCCGCCCCACCTTTGCATCCCTCTGATCTTCCCTACTCCTCTCCTCCCTGCTCATCCCACGCTGCTCTGGCCACACTGGCCTCTTAGCTACAATTTTCATCTGCCAGGCAGACTCCCACCTCAGAGCCTCTACCTGGAACACTCTTTCTTTAAATGGTACTTAGCGAACACCTTCACTTCCTTCACATCTTTGCTCAAATTTCACTTTCTTAATGGAGTCTACACATGCCACACTATGAAAGACTGTAATATTCAGCAATATCTAAACTCCCTTATCCTGTTCTACTTTTCATTTTATTCCATAGCACTTACAATAATCAGTATTATTGTTTGTTCCTATGTTATTACTTATCATATTGTCCATCTCCCATACTAAAATGACAGGATCATCATCTATTCTCTAGTGTTTTCTAAGCACCTGGAATAATGCCTGACACATAATTGCAATCAATCAATGTATGTTTTTGTCCCTCTCTTCTAAATTCTGACAGTACTCATTATTATTTTTTGAAGTATCTATAAAAAAGGAAAACCAGTAAGTCTCCAAGGAAGTGAGTAGGTTATCTCCTAGGGTGATATTACCTTGGTAGCATCCACCACCAAAGCCTATTCTTCATCCTTGCACAATCAGAAGTATAATGTGTGGGCACTATTAATGATCCTCACAAAACCAACCAAGACTAATGATAGAACAAGAATGCCAATTTATAAGTCTTAGATTTAAAATAGAACCTACCAAGGAGAGCAGATGTCCACAGCCCTGAGAGTGACTTCACTTCCTGTGCAAGCTACGTGGAGACACAGATTATAATCAGAAGGTTTGGAGTCAGAACAAGGAGAAGTATTTAAATAATTTGGAAATCTGAGAGCCTCAGACTATAATTAACTTTCATCTCCACAGGAAAGCAATATGCAACATAGATCATAGGCAGGGGACTCTCTCCATGCACAATGCTAATGAGTCTCTCCTGATTGATTTTATTCAACACATTTCTTGGATGCTTACAATGGCTCATACAGTATGGGAAGCAAACACTGAGGATCCAGAGTATAATTCTGCTCCTAATTCTGAAGTGTAGGGGTCTTTCCCACCACTAAACAATTTTCTGACATCAGCTGCATGTCCTGCAATCCAACTCAATTCTAATACAATCTACCTGGAGATAGGGTCAGATCCCACAGGCTAAGAGCTCAGTCCTATAAGACTGCCCCCCAGTACACATACACACACACACACACACACACACACGCACACATACACTATTTCAGACACCAATCAAAAGGCCAGGTCGTCACCTGTGCTTCTGACCAATGGCTATAGATCAGATCCCCTCCTTGGGTTAGATTAATTTCCTAGGGCAACTCACAGAACTCAGGGAAGCATTTTACTTAACAAATTAACAATTTGTTTTAAAAAGGATATAACTCAAGAGCCAGATGGAAGAGAAGCACAGGGCAATATATGGGGAAATGTTGCAAAGCTTCCATGCCCTCCCCAGCATGCCACTCTTCCCAATTCTCCATATGTTCACCAACCTGGAAGCTCTCTGAACCCCATCCTTTTGGGGTTTTATGGAAACTTCATTGTAGGAGTGATTGATTAAATCATTGGTCATTGACAATTGCTTCAACCTCCAGCCCCTCTCCCCTCCCCAGAAGTCAAAGGGGTGAGACTTAAAGTTCTAACCCACTAAACAGGTGGTTGGTTCCTCTGGTAACCAACCCCCTATCCTTAAGTGCTTCCAAAAGTCACCTCATTAACATAATAAAAGACAATTTATCACTTTCATCCCTTAGGAAATTCCAAGGGTTTTAGGAGCTCAGTGCCAGAAAGGGGACAAAGGGACAAAATCCAAATATATATTTCTTTTTATGAATCACAGTATCACACATGAACAAACAAGACAAAAGAGCTCTTATTCCTGCCCCTGAGGAGCTTGCTTTCTAGTAGAGAAAACAATGATAAATCAGTAAACAAATAAAGAACCAAGATGACCACAGGTTGTGCTAATAGTTATGAATAAAATGGAGTTATATGTTGAAGCTACTTCAGATAAGGTGGTCCTGGAAGACCTCAGGGAAGCCCAAAGAATGAGTTTGTACCCTTAGATCAATGTCTACCCCCTTCCCTGCATGTCTTTCACCCTCCTCTGCCTCTGGTAATGGGGAACGACCATTCTACTCTCTGTTGCTTTGAGGTAGACTTTTTCTTTCTTTTCTTTTTGAATTCCATGTGTAAGTGAGATCATGTGCTATTTGTCTTTCTTTGTCTGGCTTATTTCAAATTAGCATAATATCCTCCAGGCTCATCCATGTTGTCACAAATGGCAGGATTTCCTTCTTTTGTAAGGCTGAGTAATATTCCATTATATATATACATCACATTTTCTTTATCCATTCATCCACTGTCAGACATTTAGGTTGCTTCCATATCTTGACTACTGTGAATAATGTTGGAATGAATGTAGGAGTGCAGATATATCTTTGAGATACTGATCTTATTTCCTTTGGCTATATAGCCAGCAGTAGGATTGCTGGATGACATGATAGTTCTATTTTTAAATTTTTGATCAACCTCTGTATTGTTTTCCATAATGGCAGTACAAATTTACATTCCCACCAACAGTTCACAAAGGTTCTCTTTTCTCTATTTCTTCTTGAGTCAATTTTAGTAACTTGATTTGTTAAAATTGTTCATCATGTATATAAATATGTATATAAAATTATCCTGTAATTTATGTAAGGGACTACCTAGACATTTTAGGGTATGATGTGTCAAGGCTCTTCTTTCTCTCTTGGAAGTTAGAGTCTTCAGATGCATGTGTAAAGAGCTATCAGATACTGAACAGAAAATGGCTGCCTCAAAAAACACTACCCATGCACGATAAGGAACAGTCACCCAGTTTCTGGTTGGTGTGGAGTCTGTCTAAATCAGAGCAAGGTGTGATTGTATGGGGAGATTGAACCCTCTTCTCACCTGCTTCCTCAGGGTAGAGCTACTCCGTTTCAGAAGGTAAAGACAGTGTCAATTACAAAATTTTGATTTACAGAAACTACTGCCATACTAGTAAAAAATGTCCCCTTGTCAGTTACCTATAATATTGTAAAATTGTAATAACTTGCTTTGATTTATAACCCAAAACATACTACAAAAAAGAAAAGAAAGTCTTAATGCAATTAAGTCTATCTGAGCTTGAACCAGGAGGTGCAACAGTAATTAAAATTTTCCAGTTAACAGAAGTAAGTGAAACCAAAACTGTCCCCTATCTTTTATCTCAGCTGTCCAAAATCAGCCAGGCTGAGAGCTCAGGACTATCAGTTGCCCATTTGCTTAAATTACTTTCCAACAACCCCTAGTTCATTCTCATGTACTTAAACATTTGTCTACTTAATTATATCATTTTGCCTGGAACTTCAGATAACTTTTTTTTGATGCAAAGTTTTTGATCCATGTAATTAATCAATGCCAGAGATATGCTCAAATCTCAACATGGCAGCATTCAGGAAAACATTCCAACCTCCCTCTATTGCCAATACCTCAGATATTTTGTTATGTCTTGATGCAGATATAATGAAATACAAAACTTCTAAATATGTTCTCAACTTTGAGTCTGTAGCACTCATACAGATACAGATTTCCTATGAGAAAGACTTTTTCTCTTCCTACATTGTCTTATCTCCTCCCAGAATATCAACAAAATTCATATAGAGAAAAACAAATGATACATTTTCCTCCCTCCACTTGATCCCCTTCTTGCCCCATTACTAATCAACTTTCATTTTAAAAAATGTCCCAAGTTTCTGTTTTTAAGAAACCAGTAGTGTGATACTAATACTTTTCAAAAAGAAAGGGATAGGGCTTCCCTGGTGGTACAGTGGTTGAGAGTCTGCCTGCCGATGCAGGGGACACGGGTTCGTGCCCCGATCCCGGAAGATCCCACATGCCGCGGAGCGGCTGGGCCCGCGAGCCATGGCCGCGGAGCCTGTGTGTCCGGAGCCTGTGCTCCGCAACGGGAGAGGCCACAGCAGTGAGAGGCCCACGTACAGCAAAAAAAAAAAAAAAAAAAAAAGAAAGGGATAGATTGGTTGTCGTTGGAGATCATACTGATTTTTCTCATGGCACATTCTGGAGCGGATTAGTGACCACATCATAATTGTTTTAGGAGCATCAATTGGGAGCATGGACCCAGATATTCTGGCTCTCCAGGTACTGCTCATGGAGTAATATACCTATGCTTTGGGTTCCAGCCCTTTTGAAAGACCTGTCTCCAGCCACCTGAAGACGTTCATGGTAAAGTTCTAATACATTTGGTTGATATGACTTCATTTTTTAAAAATAAAATCCTGGAAATAAAATAAAATAAAAGCCTGGGACTTCCCTGGTGATGCAGTGGATAAGAATCTGCCTGCCAATGCAGGGGACATGGGTTCGAGCCCTGGGGCGAGAAGATCCCACATGCCACGGAGCAACTAAGCCCGTGCGCCACAACTACTGAACCTGCGCTCTAGAGCCGGTGAGCCACAACTACTGAGCCTGCGTGCCTAGAGCCCATGCTCTGCAACAAGAGAAGCCATTGCAATGAAAAGCCCGCACACCACAATGAAGAGTAGCCCCTGCTCGCCACAACTAGAGAAAGCCTGCGCACAGCAACGAAAACCCAACACAGCCAAAAATACATAAATTAAAAAAAAAAAGATGGTAACTAGAAAAAAAAAAGTCCATTAGGATTACAACAGGTTTATTTTTAATTTGAACTTTAAAAAATACATTTTCAGATTATACTTAGAACTTAAGAGGAAATGTGCATTCATAACAAATTATTATCCTTTTGAAGACTTGTATTATATTTGGTGCCTTTAAAAAATCTGTAATCGTACCTCTGTATTTCTAAAAGAATTAATAATCAAATGACTTAGATTCCATCCCTAGGTCACTCGTATCTGGCATGGTTAGTAAGGTAGCTGGGATGTGGAGTTCTTCATACTGTTTCTTAATCTCTGTGGTAACCCTTGTTCTCAACAGCACCCAGAAGTTTTACTTGTCTCTCCCACACACGAAATCAATACTGAAATAGCCCTTTGAAACAGAGATGTAGGAGTAGTCTTAAATTATGCAACATCTCTATTACTAATGAATGCACTTCTGTGAGCCCTTAAAAACAGTGCAGCCGCGATATCAGTTTTGTGTGTAGTTGCTGGACAGTCAGAACAAGACATCCACTCTCCATAGGAATGCCACATCTGGAAATCTGTTAGTACTCAACTTTTCCTTCTTCCAAAACTGCTGAGTAACCTCTACAGAATGTTTGACTAAACTGCTTCCCCAAGGAAACCAAGAAAGGTAAGGACCTGGAGTGGAGGCAGATAGATTGTATCTCCAGGTGCACTGTTGACAAGGATGGGAGACTGGACCCTTCTGCACCTACCTGGGGACTTCAGAAAGGGCTCGGGGAAGTGTTTCTACACCAAGAAGAATTCTAACCTGATTGTCCTTGCTACAACTTTTCAAAACAAATCTTACTTGAATATATTTGGAACCTTCCTGGTTTGGGGCAAGTCTGGTATTTTTCACTATTGCTATCATATTTTTAAAGGACAAATGTAATCAATTTTGTTTTCCTTTCTCTCTTTGTAAAATGTTGCTTATCTGCCCAACAATTTGTGCCTTCATTAATATACTCATTAGAAGATGAGGAAAAGTCCTACCTAAACTTAATTACCATGTAATTTTTAAAAACAGTTTTCAACTACCCATATTAAGAAATGTCATTCTTAGAAATGTGTTAAGGTTTTATTATAGCATAATCCATTCTTCTCGTTGAAAGCAAACTGAATTGTATACACACAGAGACACACATAGATACACAGATATATGTGATAAGGTGTTCAAATGGATAGTATTTTTCAGATACTTAGTATGTAGAATGATGCACTATAGTGCTGTTAGAAATTCAAGCACTGAGAGCTTCCAATTTTGTCCTTCAAAATTCAAGTAAATTTCCATTTTCTTGAAGTGAGAATTCAGTCCACACTTAAAATTATAATGCCTCAAAAGTTCTAAGTATGCATCGTATTAGTTTCAGGAGTTTGTTGCCAGCTTCCCTAGAGAAGTGACCAGTATAAGAAGCTTCTCCCTGCTTTCCTTATTTTTTACCCTCCCAGGAGTTTTTAGTCTCCCTGAGCACCTTGTAGTCATCGTCCCACTGGTGAAATGACTTTGCTTAGTTGCCTTTTTGCTCCCCACCCAGCAATTAGGACCACTGGCCTGAAATATCTCTGATACATCCAGCAATTCCACTGCAAAAGCTCCTGCTTAAAATATTGGTTCATTTCCAGTTACAAGGACCTTCTTGCCATCTGTTATTCCAAGAAATTCCTAAAATGGACCCAGATAAACAAGGTAAGTATTATTGTTAAGTTTTTGAGCACAGTTTGCAAACAAAAAACTCAGGCACAGATGTTGTATTTTCAGACTTCCAAGTTGCAGAGGAGTGACATTTGGCAAATGCCTGGCTGAAAAAGAAACTATGGGATGACTGAAAAGACTTTCTCCATTTTCTAAACAGAAATCCATAACATATTGACGAGTATTTGGTCTGTTGTACCCAAAGCACCAAAAAATAATTTAACAAAAGACTTGATCTCAATATAATTGCACTTTAAATTGCTATTCAAATACACAAAAAGCGGCTTATCTTATTTACATATATCTTCATAGTTTACTATTAAAATGACATCACTGTAGATATTTTAATGTCAGGGGTAAGTTCACTGTACTATTTGAGGCCAAAGTTGAGAGAAAAGTCTCACAGCTGTTATTATATGACTATTTGATAAATGGATAGAAGGAAACTAATTTCCTTTTCTTCCAGCATCTCTGAATGCCAGGGTAGGCCCAGGACTGGCTTGTGATATTTTTATTGTTGGACCTAGTGGCAGCCTTATTCCCCTAGCTAAGATCTAGAATGTTAACTTGGCCTGTTTTATATAAAATTCTGTACTATCTCAAGTTATTTATCTGAAACAACATTTTGAATGATTCAAATTATCTTTGGGTTTCCCAGCATTGGGCCTTCATATTAGTAAGCTTAACATAAAGCAGTAGATAATCCATTCAAAGCCCACTTTTCTCTCCCTAAGGTGTGTTTCTTAAATGTAGTGTGTGTGCATCAGAATCATTTAGAGGGTTTGTTAAAATGTTGGGCTCCACCTCCAGGGTTTGTGACTCAGTAGGTCCAGGGTGGGGACCAAGAACATGAATTTCTAACAAGTTCCCAGGCCATGCTGATGCTACCCACTTAGGACGACTGGCCTAAAATATCTCTTTCTGGATCATCGAACTAGATGATGGGCTGTTGAAAGAAATTTTATTACATTCTTAGTATCTGTAGAAAATGACATGTATTGATTTGGCTAAGTAAAAATATGAATTGTTTAAAGCAAAACAAAGTTCCCAGTTAAATTGCTTCCATGAACAAGACCATATGTAGCTTTGTAGCTTATATTATTATTTTTGTGAACATTTCAAATTACTTTGTTTATAGCTTTGGGTCTGACACATCCAGCAATTTCTTCCTTTCTTGAGTCTTCTCTTACCAGCAGGAGAAAAAAAAAAAAAAAAAAAAAGAAGCCTTGAGGAGGCACGGCTGCTGGTGAATCACCTGGGATACTCATTCATTTTCCCCAAGTACTGTATCACAGCTTGCCATGTTATGCTGCATACGTTCATCAGATGACACTGCAAAACATAACTTGACAGGAGTGTGATGGGCCAGATGGTAGAGCAGCCATAGAATCACTCTTCCACCAACAGCAGCATCTGGGAGCCTGCAGACTCCCTAGCTTGCTGATTCTGTGTTCATTTGGTGCATCTGAGAGGAACCAAGGCACAAAAATTGGCTAGTTTCCAGAAGGAAAAACAATGTTGGCCATTACGTTTTTGTGAACCATTTCCACACTATTGTGGCTACTCTCCATGTGTTCTCCTTCTCCAGACTTAGGGCAGAGGTATGACTTTTCCCCTACTCTAACATTGGACTCTTATCTGAACACTAAGCATTTTTAAAACATAAGGAAATAGTAAACAACAAAAGAGAGTAAATTGTAGGTCTCTGATACGGTTACACCTGTTCAAAAAAGAATAACAAAATATAGAGGGTTTTTAAATAAGCTGTCTTGTTTAATGACACTTCCAGGCACAGCCCACATCCTCCTAAGGTAGGTGTCTTTGACTCATGATCATATGTTGATCATTGAATCAAGGTATATTTGAGGAGAGGCCAGGGGTGTGCTCTAAGGTCTCAAGGGTGGGTCTGACTTGGTTCAGTGCCGTAACGCCCTGAGTGGCTTAGCGTAGTGCCTGGCACTCAATATCCATATGTGGAACAGCCAGGACTTGACGCCACAACACTCAAGGGCAAGAAACAGCCTTTTCCAAACTAAAAGCTAGTCACTGTCACTTGGTATGAAATTTAGACTAAGTTAAGTTTGGGAAGCAGCCGTCCTGAGACAGAAACTCTTTCAGGTTTTTCCTGAACATCTGGTCTGAAGTGTTCAGAATATCTGGTCTGAAGTACCATCGTGGCCACCACTCAACTCTGCTCTTTGCCTTTGGCTTTGGGGTCCACTTGAAGACAGGGGACTCCTTGTCGAGACTGGACACAGCAATCCTTGCCAAGCCTAGTGTCTGGTCTCCCTAGTTACACAACGCAGCCATTCTCTCCACCCGGGGAACTGCTAGTAAGGGAAGCCCCGGAATCAGCCCTCAAACTTGAACCCCAGTTAGGCATCTCCCACTTTCCTGTCCAGGTATCAGCATCTCTCCCGCTCTAGGGAAAAGAGAGTCATAGCTAGAACAACACTAAAATCAAGATTGGTTTGCAAAGGCAACTGAGATTCCAGAATGTCTGTATGTATATGGGTCAGGGAGGAAGGGCCGGGACAGAGGATGAAGTTGAGGTTCAGGCAGTGAGGGATCCAGGTGATATTTGCCACAGCAAAACCCCTCTCAGAGGGAACCTGCTCTTCTGGCCATCCAGCATCTGGTCACGTTTCTTCTGCTAAACCAGTGCACCTGCTTTGGAAGAACAACTTCCCCCTGATTTTAGTCCATGAAATTCTAGTAGTGTTGATCCCAACTCTCCCATTTCCATGGATGGCATTGATTTTTTGATGGGCCTTTCATACTAAAGCCTGAGTGGGTTGACTTCAGGGTGACCCCTGAAACACTGACCCCTTAAAAGGTGGTAAGTCTCCCAAAGGAGTAAAAAGAGCTTAGACCTTGGAACACACAGAGAAATGAACATGGAAGCATTGCCTTTTCATTCTTTAAATTCTCCCACTGCTGCAAGAACAAGTAAGAAATTAATATTACCATAAATTATCCTGCCACATACGTTTGAATCAATGAAATCCCCCATCAATCCCTTGTTTTGTTTTGTTCAGGGCCTGCTTAGCAAAGGCTAAAGAGCCTGCTGTGTTTCTAGTCACAAGCACTTCTCCAGCACACAAACCATTTACTCCCAATTGCCTGAGTTTTATGGTAATCAGCAGACAATAAATTTGAAAATAGCTTTATTTTCCTCAAGGCATCTTCCCTTCAGCATAATAAATACAAGTAAGTCCTGGGCTCAAAGCTTGTTTGCATGTGAAACCTTGCTTCCAAGTGAGCATTACGGGTATAAAGTGTATTTAATTGAAATTTGTTATCACAAGAAATAGTAGAGATGCAACGTTGCTTGGCAGTTCTTTCCAAAGTGTGTGACTGGTTTCCTCTCTCACTGCCTGCTGTAACAATACCATATCTTTACCATTCCTCAAGTTTTCTGCTCTACCATCTCTTCCTAATTCTGAGTGAACTTGTCCCCAACTTCATAAAGAAAACAGAAACCCTCAGACATACCTTCTTTTCCACACCCACCATCCTATCCTTTTATTCTTCCTCTCAGGGAATGAGGGGAAGTCCTCTCAGGGGCTTATGCCAAAGCTAATTCCTTCACCTGTACATCTTCCTCCATCCATTGCCTCTACCTCAGAGATTGTATCAGTTAGCTACATTTCAGTTACTTGTAAGAGAGAACTCAGCTCAAAAAGGATTTATTGCCTTATATAATTAATTACCCTAGGGAGAACTAGCTTGCTCTGAGCCCAGACAATGTCAGTAGGACGTGGTTTCTCTCCATCTCCAAGTTCATCTCTACTCTCCTTCGTGAGTTGGTTTCATGCTCAAGCTACACATCGCAACAGGAGAGTAACTGCTGCTGCCAGCTATGATTACAATTTCAAGTCCAACAGGAAAAAATAAGTCTTCTTCCCTGGTAACTTGAACAAAGAGCCCTTGATCCAAATTTCATTGGTATATTCTTTGCCTGACTTTGGTTATGAGTCCACATCTGGGGAGGGCAATGATGCTCTCATTGATCGGGTAGACCTGAGCCACATGTCTTCCATGGAAACAGAAGCATTGGAATGAAACCAACTAGAATTTCATGAACTAAGATCAGGTGAAGGTGGTTCACCAGAAGAAAGGTGAATGGATGTTGGGTGGCTACGGGAACATGTTGTCCTCTGAGACAGACTTTGCTATATCAGGTACCTCCTGGAACTCTACTTCCTGGACCCTCAACCTCATCCTCTCTCCTGACCCCTCCTCCATGACCCATACATACATTTTAGAATCTCTCCTGCTTTTGAAAATCAGTTTTGATTTTGTGTGCTTTTCTAGCGATGGCCCTCTTGTCTTCCCTTCAGATTAAGGATCTTGAAAGAGTTGTCTGCTTTTATGTTTTTTTCTTTACCTTACATTCATTGATCAATCCTGTGTAATTTGATTTCGGCACCCATATCCCCATAAAAGTGCTCTTATGAAGCCTTTAATAGTCAAGTTAATCAAAAACAGAGACTAATTTTTAGCACATAGTTGATCTCCTTGTGGCTTCCAGATACTGAATTACTGGCTTGTCTCTACTTTCTGAAACTCACCTTCCTTGGCCTTTGTACCATTGCTGTCTCCTGGTTTCTTTGGCTTTCCCTTCTTCTTCTTCTTCTTCTTAGGTTTCTCTTTCCCCTCTGGTACTTAAATGACTATGTTTCTCAGGCATACTGTTACTTAGCCTAATTTTCTCTTCACTTAAAGCACTCTTCTTAGGCAACCTAGTAGATGGACATGGTTTTGCCCACAGTCAACACTAATGACTCCTAAATCTCTATCCCATCCTAAATAGCAACCCTGACCCCCAGATACAGAATCAAAAATTGAGTCCTTTTCAACACCCTGAACAGCTCCTCCTCCCAGCCAGTATTCACTAAAACTGAGCTCTCAGTCTGGTAGCCACTAGCTACATGTGGCTATGGAGCCCTTGAAATATGGCTAGTCCAAATTGAGATGTGCTGCAAGTGTAAAAAGCTATTGAATTTTGAAGACAATAAGAACAGAAAATGTTTTATTAATAATTTTTATGTTGGTTACATGTTAACTAATATTCTGATAGATTAAATGAAATAAATCATTAAAATTAATTTCACCTGTTTCTTCTTACTTTTTAAAATGTAGCTGCTAGAAATTTAAGGTGACATATTTGAATCATACTATATTTCTCCTATTGGACAGCAATACTTTAAAAATTTCTCATGGCTACTCCCTCCATGCTGGGAAATCTCTTTAAGCTTCTCCTTTTCATCACCATGTGGAACCCTCTGGCTCTAGTCCAGCATTCCCAGTTTCTGACCTGTTGCCTTTCACCTGGACTCTGCTTGATCCACAAGCCTTCTCAGAAAGATACCTTGACCAATATGTCTGCCTATTCTCTCAGGTCACCTTAGCTCCAGGATTTGCAGTCCAAGGACCATGCCCTCCAACTTCCTGTACTCCAAGCCCAAGTCTCTGGGGACAAGTCCCAGTTCCAGAATCCTGGACTCGCAAGTGTCTGGGAGGTAGTTTCAACTGCCTATTGGACAGCTCCATTCAGATGTCTTACAGAAACTTCAAACTCAGATGTTGAAAATGAATTCCCATTCCACCTCTATGCACAAACTTTATCCTCCCCCATTATTTCCTACACTTGGTCTCCCTCCCATGTCCAATCAGCCACCAATCCCTGTCAATTTCACTAGAAGATTGTGCCTCATATCTCTCCCCAATTTTCTCTCCCCAGTACCATTCAGATCTCTATCATGTTATAGGAAGTAAAAAATTAAACCCCTCCCATAATGTACCCCAGTGCCCAGATAAACAGTTAGAAATTTGATATATAACCTTTCCTACTGTGTTTCTTGTGTTCTTTCTTGCTATTAGTTTTTATCATTTACAAAAATAGGACCATACTAAGTTGTAGACACATTGCCGTGGATTTGGGCTTATAATCATGCTTTAAAACATCTTTCAACCTCAAGATTGCCAAAAATTTCTTCTTTTAATTGTCTTAGAGTTTTAAGAATTCATGTTTAACTCTGTAATACATCCTGGTGTTATTTTTGTTTATGATCTGAACTAAAGTACCTATATTATATTTTTCTAACTAGTTATCCATCCAATGACCCCAACACTATTTATTAAATAATCTATAATTTCCTCATTGATATAAAGCACCGATATAAAGGGAAGTTGTTGATTCTCACTGAGTTAAAACATCATCTTTATCATATGCTAAAACCCTATGTATACATAGGTCAGTTTCTGATTTTGTCCTGTTCCATTACTCTATCTGTTCCTGAAATAAGCACACATTGCATTTATTCTTACAGATTAATTTTATATTATTTTGTCAAGTTCAAAATGGTAGTTGGAATTTGGGTTGGAATTGCTTTAAATTTATAGAAGAGAATTCATATCTTTATGCTATTGAACATTCCTAATCTAGGAATATCCAGGAATGGAGGAAATAGATCTCTCCATTTATTCATATTATCTTTAATATAGCTTTCAATAAAGCTTTATAAGCTCTTACACATTGTTTTGTTTACTTTAGGCATTTTTTAGATGTTAAAAATTACCTGTTCTAACTGATTATTCTTGGTATAAAGCAGTGGTACTCAAAGTATAGTTCCTGGACCAAAAGCATGAACATCGCCTGGGATTAGAAATGCAATACCCAGGCCCCCCCACCCAGACTCTGGGGGTAAGCTCTGCAATCTGATGCAAGATAAAGTTTGAAAACCACTGATATAAAGGAAAGTTATTGATTCTCATACAATTGTCCTAAATCCAGCCAACTTGCAGATGATCCTCATGAATTATCTGGATAGAGAGGCAATCAGAACATCTGTACATCTCTTCCTTCCTAAAATTTATAACTCTTATTTTTATTTGTTTTTGTAGATTAGAATTCCAAAACAGGGACAGCAAATAAGTTCCAATTCTATTATTATATGCCAGCTCCAATGGACTCATACTGACATCATGGAGGGCTATCCTTCAAGGTCTATCAAGGAGATTCCGCCCTATCTGGCACAGTGTGGAGGGGACAGGGGTGGTCCTGATGCCCTGTATTTTATTTCTCTGCTTCAGACTAGAGTTGGATCACAGTGATGAAAAGGGGGATGGGGGTGATTTTTTCCTGACTTTAACAGGGATGTCTTTTGTCTATCTCACTTTTATACGAAATTTGCCTTTTATTTCTGACATTTTAAGGATGTTTCCTCTCTTCCTAGATCATGTACCAGTTTTTAAAAAATCAGAATGGCTGATGAATTTTACCAATGCATTTTGAGAATCCGCTGGTTCAGTAACTTTTTTCCTTCTCTTAATATATTAATTAACTATTGAACAAATTTTAAATTCCTGAAATAAATCTTTCCATATCATGGAACATAATTCTTTAATATGTTCTTGAAAATATTTGCTAATATATTATGTTTTATCTTTGCTTTCATCTTAAATAAGATTTGTTTATTTTTTATATATCTGATTTAGATGGTATTTAGATGAGACTTCAAACTTTAGACTTTTGAATTGATGCTGAAATCGTCCCATATTGGACAATTTTCCTTGGCCAATTAGACCAATTTCCTTCAAAGTCTGAAATCAGAATTTAACTAGTTTCTCTCAGTAATAACACTATTTTCAATAAAACTTTATCAAATGTTGGTATTACAGTTATGTTAGCCTCCTAAAATAAGCTGGGAAGTTTTCTGAGATTTTCCAGTTTTTAGAAGAGTTGAGTAACAGGGATTCCCCTATCCCTTGAAAGTTTAAAGGAATTTGCCTGCAAAACTATCTCTGCTTATGGTTGTTTATCTTTGATGACTGATTTTCCTCGTCAAAAAGTCTTCTATATTAATTAGTCTTTCAACTTTTTTTTCATATGTTTTGATCATTTCTATTTTCTATTACATATACATTTTCTATTACATATACAAATGTACAGGGCATTTGTATATTACATATACATTTTCTATTACCTAGATATGGCTCCAGAGCTTTCTCTTCACCTCCACACTGTGAAAGGGGTGAATACATACTCAGTGCCTGGTAAGAGCTCAGAAATGCTAGCCACTGATGTAGTGATGTTGGTGGTGGGTAAAAGAAGGTATATTAATAATTCTTTTCTGATTATAAAAATAACGTGCTTTTTATAGAAAATTTAGGTAATATTGACAAGTAGGAAGAAAATAACTAAGAATTCAAGCACTCAAAGATATCCACTGTTAACAATCTGATGAAAGACACTAGAAATTAAGCTCCACGGGGCAAGAATTTTTATCTGTTTTGTTAGTTGTTATATTTCAAGAGCCTGGAATCATGCCAGGGCCATATAGTAAGAGCTCAGTAAAAATCTGCTAAATGAATGGATGGATAGTCATTTTCATAGTTACATAAATATGTGTGTACATATGACTAGAATATATTAACAAACTGAATTTATATTCTACAGATAGTTTTTTGTCTTATTGTTTCATAGGCTATTTCATTTTTATATAAAAAGTGGACAGCTTCATGGAGGAGTCCTCCTCACTGGGGGATTCCTTAGTTTGGTGGGCTCAGAGGAGGCTCCCTATGGTCACCTGCAGCCTAGGATAGCGTAGTCCATTATTATTTGTTCCCAGGTAGGAAGGAGAGCTCTAGACCTTGATTTCCTCGCCTGCAAAATAAAGTAGGGCTACATGCTCTCTAGGATTTCCTTCTAGGATATGGGATTTATCTAATGAGACAGTCCTTTACCTATGATATTTCATGTTTTCTTTACAGATGCTCTTAATAGTATTGAGAATTCCATTTATAGAACAGCCTTCAAATTACGATCAGTGCAAACCTTGTGCCAATGTAAGTACAGGTTCTCTTGAAACACTTGAAATAATCTGACCCTGATGTGTAATGTAAAATTCATAGAAAACCAAAAACTCCCCCCATGTGAGTGACTGCTGGATCTGGAAAGTTGGACCTGTGCATCTACCCTACTTGTAACAGAGAAAATGGAGTGTGAAAGATACACCTGTGTGTCCCACCCACATGTAGCTTCGCTGACTGACAATAGACAATAATTCATGGATGAGGATTTTAATTCTTTAAAAAAATGTTCCTACTTGGTTTCTGCAAATTTTTTGTTTGTTTATTTCCTTTTCAGGATACCAATATTGATGCAAAATAAAATCACAAAATAATTTAATATAACTTGTAGATTCACATATAAACATTTCTAAATTCCTTCTACTACTTAAGACTTGCATTTTTAAGTTGTACCCCTGTCTCTTTCTGAACCTGCAAAAGTAAGTTCAGATGAATAATCCTCAGGCCATAAAGTTTAAAAATCGCTTGAGAATTTCATGAGAACTACTCTTTTGCATTAAATTTTATCTGATTGAATGCCATGGTTTCTTTTCCTATACTGTTATCTAGATAAAATACAGTAAAAATTTTTATCCTGTAAAAATTCTCCAAAATGAAATGACTTGGGTCCTGGCTGTGAAAAACCACAGGCATTCAGCATATCTGAAGTTACTGATTTCTAATAAGTTCTGTATTGCATTAAAAAAAATCACTTTGTGTAATTTATGACATTTATTACAGCAGACCTAAAAAAATTGTGTTATATATATATATATATATATATATATATATATATATATATATATTGTATTATATACACACACACACACACACACACATATATGTCATTTTTCCGAAAGGTTGAAATTTTTAAAATATTTTGCCTCTGCCTAATAAGTTAGATAGACCAGTGGTTTTCAAACTGTGTTTCACAAAGTGGACATGGGTGTGAAGTAGGGTAAGAAAGGGCCAGCGAGGTGGGAAAAGGAAGTAGAGGCAAGTCGAGAAAACCCAAAGGGCTAGCAAGGTGCGAAAAAGAAGTATGGGCAAGTCGAGAAAATCCAAAAGGGCCAGCAAGGTAGGAAAAGGAAGAATAGGCAAGTAGAGAAAACCCAAGAGGCTATCTCCTCTACCAGAACAACTCTGTTTTGCTCTATCTTCCATATTGCATTTCTGTGAAAGCATCCTTTGAAGAAGGGATTCTTGGCTTAAAAAAAAGTTTTTTTTTAAATCACTGATATAGATGAATTACTTATATTATTCCAGAAATCAACAAAAGGCAGAAGATGCTCCCTAAAAATGTACCCTCAATCATGCTATTTTCCTGGAGAATGTCTCCTATTAAAGAAAGTTAGCAGCCAATGCTCACATGAGCCTCCATCACTGTTCATATGAGCCTGGGTGTGTACAAACAGTGTAATTCGAGGGTGTACCTTTCTGAATTTTTTATTAAGCCTGCATCAGAAACAGTGAATATAAATAATATGCATGGGAAATAGTAACAGTACACGAAATCAGAAGTTGAAAAGTTTTACCTATAACAGATAACTAAACAAAAATTGGAAAACAAAAGTCCCTAACACCGAGATAAACATATCGTGAGCTCCAGGCAGCAGGATCTGGAGAGCCGGAGAGCGTTCCTGCACAAATCTGGTGGTGAGATTAATGGACACCACTATTATCTGTTTTGCTGTAATACAGAAGTCTCGGCAGAAGACGCAGCATCCTGTGTACAGCACGCCAGGCCGAGGTGATAGATTTTGTGATTGAATAACGATAAAAGAGTTTGCAGTCTCTACCGCATGCAGCCACGTTTTTATCACAGTCACATCCCAAAACATACCCCTCACTTTCTTAGACTCTCCCTTTAAAAGCAGTATCAGAGAACAAATAAAAATTTTATTATACGTGCTAGATTTGTGTATGTGAGGTTGATTTACAAAGTAGACAGAAGTGCAGGGTTTTATCACTTCACAGGCTGAAGCATTTTAAATGCCAGCAGCTCTTGGTGCCACCGACATCCCCATCTCAGATGGCACAAGTGGGTGTTTATTCATTTTGTCTGTCATCCTCCATCTGCAAGAAACCATGGGGTTAGTTCTACTTCATTCTTCCTTATATTTATTGCCTTGTCACATTTTTAGGAGAAGGTGATAAAAAATATGTAAGAAATAAACCATTATTTTTTGTAAGCAACTTTGGTTTTATTAAGTGCCTTTCTGGATAATAATACTGATGAGACCAAGATCAAAAAAATAAACATTACTAAAGCAAGGGTGAGACCTAAGGAGTCTAATTCAGCAACTGCTCTTTTATAAAGATCACTGAGTTTTTTAAGTCATGCATTTGCATTTTTATACACAATATTCCTTCTCGAGCTAGGCTGCAGACAAGAAAAAATGATATTTGAACATGAAAGATGAATTTTCTCAATCCACTTAATAAACAGTATAAAAATGTTTTTCCCAACTTTTCACCAGTGTCCTAACTTCCTCGGAAAGCTATTTTCAAGTTTCTCACTTCTTTCCCTTTTAATTTCCTTTTATAAAGCCACATCCTAGAGGTTATACTGGGAATAATGTTCTAACTATGCTTTACAAACAGATGCACTTTTCCAAAATCAAATCGACTGTTAGAATAGGAACGCCTGAATTATACACAAGAGAGATGTATCCAAATAGTGGCCGTATGTAATTCCCTTAAAAAAAAAAAAACAGCTGCCATAAAAAACAGTCTTCATTAAAGACTAGATGATGTTTACTTTTTTGAAGCCTTTTGTTCAGATCAGAGGTGATGCAGTGTTTCCTTTGCTTCCTGCAGTGGACTTGATTGACAGTTCTCTGATTCAGCATGTCCTACTACGTCAGAGTCTCTGGGAGGCAAGAGAAAGTGCTGTCTCTGTGCAGCAGCTTTTTCAGGCTCTGCAGGAGCTGTTTCAGAGAGTCAGGGTGGAAAAACCAGGACAAGTGCACCCCAGAGCTTCGGAACTCACTCTGAGCCTTCTCACAGCAATGTATGACAGGTGAGGCTGAGGGGACCATGCTGTGACCTCACAGGAGGTGTTTAGTTGTCTCTGGTCATTGACCAGTTGGGGTTGTCTAATATTCGTTCAAGGCTTGATATCTAAGAAGGCTTCTTTGTTTGTTTGTTTTCCTCAAATGTATTATTCAGGAGGGGAACAAAGAAGTACTTATCAAAGAAGCTTATCAACTTCACTAATATGAATGACTCACGGACAGCAAAAAGGGGGAAAATCCACATTTTCATACAGACTCATTTCCACTCTAGAGAAGCACGCACACCTTTTGCCAGGGCAATTATGCATCTATGTATATATATAAATTACACTTTTCTCGAGTCCCCCGTAGTATATGTCTTTGCTTATTCCTTTATAACCAGTTGTCAGTTTCTGTTTGTGGGATAGAGTTGAATAATGTGTGTGTAAATGGCTAACCTATTGTCATAGTCTGGGCTGCTATATCAAACTACCATAGGCTGGGTGACTTAACAAACATTTATTTCTCACCGTTCTGGAGGCTGGGAAGTCTAAGGTCAAGGCACCGGCAGACAGATGGGTCTGGTGGAAACCCACTTCCTGGTACATAGAGGGCCATCTTTTGGCTGTGTCCTCACATGGTGAAAGGGGCGAGGGAGCTCTCTTAGTCTCTTTTGTAGCAATAGCAATCCAATTCATAAGAGTTCCACCTTTGTGACCTAATCATCTTCCCAAGCCCCATCACTAAATACCATCACATCGGGGGTTAGGATTTCAACGTATGACTTGGAGAGGCACACATAAAACAGCTTACACCCTGTCAAAGGCTTGATGATGCATGCTCTAAGTCAGTGGTGTCGGGTGTGTGTGTTTGTGTGTGTGTTTACCACTTTTTTGCCCCACTTCAGTTGTGTTTATCTTACGTGGTCTTGACCCAGTAGCCTTCATCCTGTAGAATGGAGTTTTTAAAGCTCACAGTAAATATAAAACATTTGGAAAGTGCAGAAAAGAGTGAGGAAGAAGAAATACCACCCCAAAGCCTGCCTCCCAAAGGCAAACACAGTTTAACCACTCGGCAAATTCCTTACTAGTTTATTATTTTTGTTGTTGTTGTTGTACAAATAGTATATAAGCATGTTCTCAAGTTATTTTTTCATGATTTCAGTCTCCTTAAGCATTATGATTTTGGCTGTCCTTTCTTGTATCAATGCCTGCCTCTAACAATCCTCCTGCATTTGATACATTGTATTTTGTAGGTTTAGAAACTGCACAGCCAGTGGGCACAGGGTGATGAGGCTCTAAGTGAGGGCCTGAGAACGGGTGGATTTTTTTAAATATAAAGCTTTGCTCCTTCTGCCTGCCTTTTGGTTCTTGTCTCTGTTGTTTGGTTTCCCAGCATGTGAGCCCTAAAGGAAGTGAGACTGCCTGGTCCAGGAGGACCCAGGAAGATGCCTGTGTCTCCAGTGCCTAGGACAGTGCTTAGTACAGAGGAAGCACCCAATAAACATTTGTTGAACACATGAATGAATGACTAAATGAAGGATGAAATATTTTCATTCAATTCTTAGTTCTGTCAAATTCTAGATATAGGAAAACTGACCATGAAAAGCGTGAACTTGTAACATGGTGTCAGAAATGTCCATTCAGGGACTTCCCTGGCAGTCCAGTGGTTAGGACCCTGAGCTACCGCTGCAGGGGGCGTAGGTTCCATCCCTGGTTGGGGAACTAAGATCCCACATGCTGCACAGTGCAGCCAAAAAAGAAAGAAAGAAAGAAAGAAATGTCCATTCATAGTCATGGTTTTTATAAACCACTTCACCAAGAATAACCCTGCCTTTCCCATTCTTATCTCTGTTTTTGTTGCCATGCAGCACGGGAACGGGTTTTCTCAAGCTTGGACCTGCAGCCGCCGCCCTGATTGCCCTCTCAGGGGATAGTCCTCTTACAAAATACAGAGGTAACATATGTAGAAGTTTTGAATGCCTGCAGTGCAGTGACCACCAAATCTCTCCAACACGTTATCTGCTTCACTCCCTCCTGTATCCCCGCCACACTGCTCTGGTTCGGCAAGTACTCAGCAAGACGTAGAATTTTTCAAGATGTTGATCTATGCTTTCTAACTATTCATAATTTGGTTATCCTTGATATTTATTTGTATAGAGATTATTCAGACACCAGTAGCTATTATTCCTTTAAAGACAGACTCTGCTCACATCGCCATTTACCAACCTTGTGGTCTTTGTTATTGATGTGCTAGATTATCAAAAAGTTGAAATGTGAATGGATCTTCATTAGTTATCAAATTATTTCATTTGGGAAGCCTTCAAAAGAGCAAGCAAATAACCAAGAATTATAACTTTCGCCTTTATAGCCACAAATAAACTGTTTAGAATTCAAAGCACATATTCTTCGAAGATATATAGCAAGTATTCAGTTTAAAGATTTCTTTCCCCCCTTATGTGTCTAGCTCTTTTTCAGCTCTATGCAGAAAATAACAAGGGAGGTTATGATTCTGGGGGACGCATGACTCGAAGGATTTTGAGAAACCTACTAACAGATCTACAACAGGTAAATCTCTAATACTTAAGAATTCTAAATTTTTTCCAGTTATATTAGTCACATTTATTATTAAAGGATCTGATTTTTACAGTGTCAGTTCTACCTTAATATAGTTCTCCATGCAACCTCTCTCCTCTTTACCTGGTATTATCTGAATATAGGCTGATCTATTGCAATTGCTTCCTAACTGGTTTGCCCAACTCAAGCCTCTCCTCTCTGCAACTCTTCCTCCACACAGCAGCCAGTGACTCTTCCAAAATGTAAATGTAAATGCCTACAATTCTTCGTTGGCCATATTCTGTCATAGAATAAAACCTGAACTCAGCATCACAGGCAAAGCTTTCATCACTCAATCCTTCTCTTTTCAGAAAGAGGTAAATCATGATACTATATAAATATAAAATGAACATGTATTCAAAATTTTATTTAATTTGTTAATTAAAAGAGGGCTCCAGTAAGTTACAACTAGTTGAAAGAAATAACCAAAGAACAGACAAGCTGATAGATTAAGAATGTTACAATGAATTTGCAGGTGGACCCAAGACTGACTTTGGGCTGAAGGGGAGGGTTGTCCCTCAACCAGGACAGAATTTATTTGCATGTCTATAGATAAGAATTATTTGCATTGTGATCAGTTGTCTACAAGTTAACGTTAATGTCTACAAAATTATGAAATTAGTCAAAGACAGTGGTGCATATCTCTATAGGTTCAGATAATCCCCATTGAAACAATATCCAGTGGTTTCTTTTGTGTATTCCACAGTGTTTAATTTTTCCTTCCATCATTGTCACTCTTGTGTATCAAAATTGTTACTGGACCTGACATGCACCACGTTCTCCATGCCTGACTCGTGCAGGTGCAATCTGTCTGCAACACCACTGCCTCTCCTTTCACTTGACAAATACTGTTTGTCTTTCAAGATCACTCAAATATTAGTCACCTCCTCACTGAAAGCTTCTTTAACTCTTGTACATAACTTTGTTATAGCACTTGTCAAATTTTGTTGCAATTATGTCCTAGGTATATGCTTTTCCCACTAGGCTGCTTCTCAAGGGCAAGAATTTTATCTCATTTATCTTTATAGCTTGAAAAGTTCTTGATACTAAAGCCTTCAATGGTGCTTAATGGAAACATAGGTGAAATGCAGCCCCGAATACTCAAGTAGTTGCTTTCCATCATTTCCTATTCTTTAAGAATGTGCAAATGTGGTGTTGTTTTTATCCATACTAGGCAAAGGAATTTAACCTCCTTAAAGTAAATACGTTTCTTAAATATTAAAATGATGTAAAATCATGTAACCAAGCAAGATCTTCTGCAAATGGGTTAAACAGGCTCTGGTTTATCTTGTGTACAGTGGTTACTGTCCCTCTGTATCTTTTACCCCTATTTCAAGGATGTGTCTATTCTTCTTCAAGCCCCTGTAAAATCCCCAAACTAGGTTTTCCTCACAGTGAAGCCATAGTAATTTTCTGTCATTTTCTATCTGGACTGTAGGGAAGAAAAAAATTTCTTTTTCCTTGACCCATCTTAAGTTCTATGACTGGGGCCCTATAAATTGGACTGGCAAAAGACAGAATTAACATGAGAAAAACAAACCAAAGTTTAAATGTGTATGGTGCATACACATGGGAACACCCAGTGATGAGTAACTCAAAGAGGTGGATGGAACTCAGGCTTGTAAATTATTTTACACTAAACAAAGGGAAGGGGGCTCTGGGCTTCTGGGTGGGGGGAGGCAAGTTATGAGAAAGTGACCGGGAAATAGATGGTGAACAAGGGTTGTTTAGTAAGTTTTGTTATGCAGACTTAAGTCCGTGGTTTTTCCATTAGTAAGTGTTGTTAAGAGTCCTCCTCTTCCTGATAGGGAGGGGGAGACACTATTGGTAAAAAGAAATTTCCTTTATAAATGTAAATTTCCTTTACAAAAGGAAAACGTGTGCCCTGTTTTTATAGCTTTTTCTGCATCTACTGGTTCTCAATGGCCCTTAGTTCAAAATAATACATATGCCAAGGGCTCATATTTGGGGGTGATATATTCTGGTACCCTTCAGAACCGAGGATTCTGAACTGGGGATAATTATGATACAGGTGGGAGTGGGTAAGGAAAGAGATTATCAGACAGGGAATATGATTTAGAAAAACCTACCCAAAATTACCTTTGCTTTGATTTGGCCTTAATAGTAATAGTTTATGTTCATATTGATTGTAATAATTAGTATTTAATGTATTCTGCAAATTCCAAATAATATGTAAGATGTTCATAGTTTTTAAGTGGAGCAATGCTTTTTTTTTAATTCCTCAGGTTCAAACATCATATGTAGCTATTTAAGAGCCGTTCTGGTGCTTGCAGCAGCACATGGGCCCTGTTTTCTGCCGACTCCAGGCATATGTTAAGGAGCTACTTCCCCAACAATCCCAACATCTTAGGACTCAAGCTGCGGGGAGCCAGGGAGACTGGGAAAATCTGTCCATCCATTTGTGCAATCAGGCTTGTTATACTAAGGTGTTGAGGTGGATGTAATGAAAGAAGATGGACGGAGGGGCATCTTCCTCCTCCTGAAATCCTGTGCTGCTTTCTCACTACTACAGCTGGCCCCAGGCTGGCTCCCCATCCAAGAGGCCCTAAAAATCTGCCCTTGTTTCAGGCTCAACTGAGGTCAATGAGCTGCCGAAATGGCAGCTCCTGCAGCGCTGTCTCCCCCGCAATGCGTTAGTAGAGGCTCCTGAGAAAGCTGTTAGGAAGATGGAGGTTTGCACAGCAAATTATCATCCCATTTACTACCATTAAGAGCACTGAGATGGGTTCCCATAGAAAATTCCAGACCCTACCGTGTAATCCCAATCCCTCCCCCAAGAATCATAATTATCATTTCAAGTGGTGTTCTGCCTGTGCTGGCATGCTACCCAGCCACACTGCCTCCTTCCTTAGAACACCTGCGAGAAATTAGTCAACTGGGCAATTAATCCACAAAATCTTTGTGCACACACTTAAAAGCCAAAAGTGTAGGTTAGAACCCACTACAGAAGTGAATTTTCTTTTGACTGGTGTCAGAATCACAGAGCTGGCAAGTGGGTCCTATCTGATCCACATTCCTTATTTTACAAATGAGGCTAAACCCCTTTCTCAGGGCTCAAGGACGCCATCCAAATAAATGCTCCAGTTAGCTCATCAGCACTCTCAGGTCAAAGTATGGTTAGTGAGTTATTTTTTCAGACAAAAGCCAAATAATGCATAGTACTTATTCAGCTGGTGATGGGGTTATTATCAATTTAAAGTACAAGCTGTCTTGTCAGGATTACGCAAATGTTTGTTGACTTCTGTCTGGCTAATTGTCAGCAAAGTGGCTCTAAGTGCCACTTTCCTGATTAGAAGAATGTTTATTCGAGTTGATGGACTCAGCAGGGGGGTCTTTGAAATTACTTCTGAGCTTAGGAGCAATGCCTGCTGACAGACTGTGCTGTAGAAGACATCAGATGTGAAACTGGGACCCACAACCAAATGGGCATAAATGGAGGTGACAGGTACATGTATGTGTGCATATAGATAAAGTCAGGGCCAAGTCCCTAGCCATCTCGGCAGTCACAAGGGGTTCTTAGTCCCTTAGTTAAACTCCTTAATGGGACTGATTGAAAGGTGGAAACCATTGAGTGAGGTGTAAATCAAGCCATTGGAATACACATCAGGTCTGGGTGTGACGAAGCTTTGGGAAAACCCCTCAACAGAGTAAGGAGTCTTGGAGTGAGATCTCAATTCTGCAGCTAACTTGCATTTGTTTGTTTGTTTGCTTGCTTGCTTGTTTTACCTTGGACGAAATATCAGATCTCAATTACTCCTTGCTTTAAACAAGGATAATGACTGCCCTACCTCAGAAACTGGGATTTGTTAAAATGAGACAACGTGAAAGTGTTTGAAAAGGTTTCCTTAAAACTGCCCTGAACTTTAATACAGTATCGTCGTTACTTGTAATTCATAGGTGCACAAGGGCAAAGAAAGATTAAATATTTGACTGGGGTCAAAAGAAGAGAAACAATGCAAGCCCTCCCTGTATTTCCCCCACTGCCAGACTTTCTTCTCACTCCTCCTCCCAGCTCCACTTCTTCCCACTTGTTCATTCATTATCTCTATTCATACACTGCACAAAGCCCACACATGTCCTGTTTGCCTAGACTGAGACAGCTCATCCAGTCTCAGACAACAGTTACTTGTGATGCTATGGCCATAAGCGCCACCGCGCAGGCATGACTGGTGGCCACCTATTTCTCCATTTCTTGATCGCTGACGTGGGGTTTCTTGCCTCTTGTAGATCCCAACTGTCATGGGGGAAAGTCGAGCTCTGTGCTCTGTGGAGAGTGCTACACGCAGCTGTTTCCAAGGGGTGAGTGCCATTCACATGTCCCTTGGACCTGGGGGGCAGACACCACTGCTGACCCACTTAAATCACAGACCTACTACTCTACACTGCATCCTAGACAACCTAATTTAGAGGTAGACTTGCCCCGAATTTGCATGTGATAAACTTCTTAAGCAGAGCCTACAGAAACAGAGCCAGAAGAGAAGATGAAAATACATTTTCATCTCTACAAGAGACCAAAGTTCTGCCTAGAAACACAACTGAGTGTGCCCTTGTTTTTCAGGTGTTGAGCTCAGCAATTAAAGAAGAGAAATTCCTATCTTGGTTACAATCTGAGCCTCCCATCCTCCTGTGGCTCCCGACCTGCTACCGACTGTCAGCCACTGAAATGGTCACTCACCCTGTTCGATGTAGAATCTGCAGGAACTTCCCCATCACAGGACTGAGGTAGAGTCATTCATCACTATTACATGGACCGTCACTCTCCAAATGGGTCTGGAGTTGGAGCTGCATCTCTCCAGATTTTTTTGTGGTCCTTCTTACACATCTAGAACTCAGTTGATTTTGGGGGGTGAATAATTTCCTGTATGAGTGATCCTGTTTATAATAAATTTTATTTTACCTTCTATAATTAATGGAATATTAAGTTCTATTGACACATACTCTGACTGCTAGATATTTTTGTTCCTTAAGAGGAAATTTTTTTGTCTTTTGTTACCAAAAAATGCTGTTAAATACTTTGGAACCATCCATAATAATAACAATAACAATAGTTTACATTCTTTGCTTTTTTAAAAAATTTTATTGACGTATAGTTGATTTACAATGTTGTGTTAATTTCTGCTGTGCAGCAAGGTGGTTCCATTAAACATATATATATATTCTTTTTCATGTTCTTTTCCATTACAGTTTATCACAGGATATTGACTATAGTTCTTGGTGCAATATAGTAGGACCTTGTTACATTTGTTAAATGTTGAGCAAGCGTTAGGTTGTGTAGTTCACATGCATCATTTCATGTAAAGCCTGTTACAACTCTGTATAAATGTGGTATTATCATGCCTAATTTGCAGAGACACTAGATAACTTAACCTTAAGCTCACATGGTTAGCAAGTGGCAGAGGCTACCGACCGAATCCAGGGTGCCTGCTTTGCAACCGTGATGCTCTGCTGCCACCTTGTGCAGACAACTGAGAACATTCCTTGAACCCAAAGGAATGATGAGGCTTTGTGGGAGCAGCTCACACCAGAGCTCCTCTGGTCTCAAGGAAAAGGTAGATTTGAAAGCTAGGTTTGGACACTGGAGATTCAGACCTTTCCACAGCTTTGAGGATGACAGTCAAAATCCCATATTAGGGAAAGGGTGTTGTAGTTCTCTTGTCAATAAAACAATAAAGAAGTGAAATTCGAGTTATTATTAAAGATGGGGAGAAGAGAAGGAAGCGTACAGGTGTGGGTCAGGCGGGGGGCCACCATGGTGGACGAACATGGGTGTAACAGGGGCTGGAGATGGGGTAGGATTGAAGAGCTGGGGCAACTGGGGAGTTCAAAACAGGTAAAAAAGGGGGTGCTCAGGAGGGGCAGGAGGACTGATATAAAATAGGTCTGTTGGGTCCACTAAGAAACTGGAAAGCAGGTTTTAATTTTGCTGAGAAAATGAATTGGATTTGCCGAGAATTCTGAGAACACACTGAAACTTCACTCATGACAAACTCTTCACAAATAACTCAAGTTGAAACAATAAAACATAAAAATGGCCCCAACTGTTAGAAACCAAGTAAGCCAAACCAAAGAAATCTGCATACTACAATGAAAAATAAACCTTTTTTTATTGGACAGTGGGCAAACATGAATATGATTTTCCATGTTATATGTATATCATACTGACTTACTCAATAAACAAGTATTATTTAAGCAGTTACTATGTGTTCTGCACTGGGTTAGGTACAGAATTCACTTTGCAGTTATATAAAATACAACTTTTACATTGAAATATTTTTTCAAAAGCATTATGTGTAACATAAAGCATGTATTATTTTTATTTTATAAAGGAGTCTCACAGAATTTGAAGGACTTGCTCAGGTCACTCAAAAAATAAAATAAAATAAAATAAAAGCAAAGGCAGAGGGCTAGAAGTGCCATACTTTAAGTTTTAGATTATGTCCCTATCTATTGAGAGTGAGAGTAAGCTCCCTCTTAGAAATGCTGCTGTGTGGGGTTTCCTTGGTGGCGCTGTGGCTGAGAGTCCACCTGCCGATGCAGGCGACACGGGTTCGTGCCCTGGTCTGGGAAGATCCCACATGCCACAGAGTGGCTGGGCCCGTGAGCCATGGCCGCTGAGCCTGCGCGTCTGGAGCCTGTGCTCCGGCAATGGGAGAGGCCACAACAGTGAGAGCCCCGCGTACCACAAAAAAAAAAACCCCAAAAAACAAACAAACAAACAAAAAAGAAATGCCACTGTGTGACCTACCCTTCCTCCTAGAAATCTGAGGCAATGTACAGTTCTCATATATGCAGACAGCTGCGTGATCTGGGCATGGCCTTTAACCTTTCTAGACCTTGGTTTCTTTGTAAGCAAGAGGAGAGGTGGGTCAAATGATGACTTAGGCTTCTTTTAGCTGTAACCTTCTGAGTCTATTAGAAGTTGCTTGAATGTATCACAGTTCTAACCTTAAACCTGTGCTTTTGGCTCTCAGAAAACTCCAGCAATAGCCTTAAGGCTTTTAGTTTCAGTGAGACTCATAAAGACATTTTAGAACAGAAGTGTTTGCAGATCCGGAGGTATAGCAGGAAGAGGGCAAAGACTTGACCTCCTAAAGTAAGAGAAGCTACAAAGACCAGAGCTTGTTCCTAAGCCAAGTGTTCAATTTTAGCAGAATGTGTCACATTTATGCTCTGTAATAGCCATGTAACTTTGAAATGAAATTAGGGGAAAAATGTTGGTTCTCTATGAGTAAAGCCATCAACAACAGGCCAATCTCATTATCCACACTGCACCCTTTCTCACACACCTGTCGGTAGTTTCAGAGCATGGAGGACATAAGCCAAGATTAGGGTCAGTGTATTGTCCTAACGAGTCAACTGTAACCATACAGTAATGCTAAATAAAGCAGCCAGGACAGGTGGCTCATCAAATCATCTTTATAAAAAATACTTTATGTTATAGACTTCATGTCTCCCCAGTTACGCATGCTGAATAATTTTCAAAGCTTTGTAAAAACTTTGCAAGGCCGAGAGGGCAGGGTTTACTAGCCCCATTTTCTTCATTGAAGAAACTGTCATTCATTTAATTTCGCTCAACTAATGTTCTTTGAAAACCTGCGTTGTTCCAGGTATCTTCAAAACAATGAGCTTAAGTTTCCATTTCAAGGTCACCTAGTAACAGTGGCATGTGACTCAGACTCAAGTCTCCTGCCTTGGTGGTCTATTAACAGGGGTTAAAATAGCTGGCTCTCCATTTAGATGGTATCCCTGGGCTCAAAGTCTAATGCTACCACTTACTACGTAGTTGTGTAACTTTGTGCAATTGCTTAAACTCTCTTTGAATCAGTTTCTTCAAATGAGGATAATAATAAGGATGCCTTGCCTTAAAGAACTTTCATGGGGATTAACTATGTCAGTGCACGTCCACTGCCTGCTACATAGTAAGGGCTCAAAAATGTTTGCTACTGCGATAGCCCTTCAACACTCTGTATTAATATCCTACCCTGGGACTAGGTGTTGGGGACGGCAGTGAACAAAGACCGTGAGAGTTGGTCTCATGGAATTTGCATCCTCCTGCTCTGCCTTCCAATGACTTTGGTCAGAAGCCCTTCTGCCATCTGGCCTCAGGAACATTGCAAGTTTTTTGTTTTGTTTTGTTTTGTTTTTGCGGTACTCGGGCCTCTCACTGTTGTGGCCTCTCCCGTTGCGGAGCACAGGCTACGGGCGCTCAGGCTCAGCGGCCATGGCTCACGGGCACAGCCGCTCCGCGGCATGTGGGATCTTCCCGGACCGGGGCACGAACCCGTGTCCCCTGCATCGGCAGGCGGACTCTCAACCACTGCGCCACCAGGGCAGCCCCACTGCAAGTTTTTATTCCTCCATTCTCCACAGTTACCTGTAGGTCTGATAGGTCTGAAAAGCGCTAACCCTTCTTCTTCACCCCAGTCTGCATTACCTTACTCTTCCTCATCCTTCTACCTGGGATTTCCTCTACTTTAATCTCCCACCCAGCATTCTATGCCCAGCATGAGTCTCAGCTCTTCCAGAAAAAGTTATCAGACCATATCAGCTCCCAGGGATCTCCCCCATCTCTTCTACAGCATGTATTTTCCATGCCTCTTACTCAGCACTTCATCACACAGTACCTAAATTTGCTAGTTAGTACCTCAAGCTTCCATATCATGTCTTTGCAGCCAGATATGAAATTTGAAGAGCATAGGAATCTTGTCATAGTTTAAGTTTTATAACTTTGAAGACCGGGGTTGAAAACTCAAATGCTATTGGGGGCAAGGCAAGGAGTATAAATGAGGGCAGTAGTCTGGGGATGGACTGTCTTAAAGGTGTAGCTGCCCCCTTGCACTCGCCCATTGCTGCCGTTGATGGGGAAGACCCTACTTTATGCCGCATCCTCTGTAGTTGAAGAAGAGAGTTAAAACAGCAGGAAAAAAAGTATAGATCCCTGATATTTTGCAGACAAACAATATGACCCCACTCATCCTTAAAAGTTACTAATTCATGACTATGAGGTCTCACCAGCCCTCCCCAATATCACAACATGTTCCCTGAGTGCCCAGAGACACCCTTCCCTACCAGAGTGTCTCAAGATTTCCGCCTGTCCTTCTGATCACAGGAGATTTAAGATTGTAACTGTCTATAACAGAAAGTCTGAACACTGATGTGTTAAGAAACTTGGGTGTGGTGGTCACTCAGTCTTGGCTGGTGAGGAACCCCCTCTCTTCCACATTATTCTTTCCTACATACAAATTTCTGATAAATGACACATTTATTTTAGATTCTTTATCTATGGTTTTATTTCCCCCAACACCACACAAGAATGCAGGTCCAAAATCATCATATCTCACACATTTTCCAGAGAAGCTAGAATTCAAACTTTTTGGAAATCTCCCAGTTTTCTTTAAGTTGGCAATTAAATTCAAATTACCTGAATGAATTATGCAGCTACACAAATGTGGCTGCAGACTTAAGGGTCTATCCTAAAGGTTGTAGCACATAATACCCTGCATATAAAAGACACTTGGTATTTTGGGGGCGGGGTGGAGAGGATGAATCAGGCGTCTATATGATAGTTTGTTGACAAAACTATATTAATTTAATGTCATGTTATAAAAATGCCAACAAAAGAAGACAACTTTCTTTTTTTTTTTTTTTTTTTTTTTTTTTCGGTACACGGGCTTCTCACTGTTGTAGCCTCTCCCGTTGCGGAGCACAGGCTCCAGACATGCAGGCCCAGCAGCCATGGCTCACGGGCCCAGCCGCTCCGTGGAATGTGGGATCTTCCCAGACCGGGGCACGAACCCGTGTCCCCTGCATCAGCAGGCAGACTCTCAATCACTGTGCCACCAGAGAAACCCAAAAGAAGACAACTTTATACTCACTCAATAGCTCAGACACCTCCTGTGTATTTTAGGATGCTCATTCTCCACCTGAATAATACTTTCTTTGCTCACCTACTAGTGATGTAAGTCACACTTCCATTTTAATTGGCAGATACCGCTGTCTGAAGTGTCTCAACTTTGACATCTGTCAGGTGTGTTTCTTATCTGGTCTTCAGAGCAAGTCCCACCAGAAGTCTCATCCTGTGATTGAGAACTGCATCCAGGTAACATCTAATGCCATGTACCAAACTATTCATGAATCTTATCAGTGAAAGCTACAGCAATTAAAAAACTTTCCCTCCTGGAAAATCACAGGTTCTGCTCCTTTCATACATATAATATTTAAGACTAAGGAAGTGGCAAGCTCAACCTTAAATATCTCTCAGTATACATATACTTTCTTTACACTGTAGATTTTAATAAACCTTTTGGGGATAAGAAAAGGCCAGAGTCTAATCTGAAGCCATTGACTCCTACTGTGTACTAGAAAATATCTGAGCAGTAAGAGGGGAGAGGCATTGGAAATGGATACAGATTAAAAAGAAAAAGCCCTGGTTTGGTAAAATGATGCATCAAGGCCTCTAGTTGCTAGTACATTTCAGGAATTTTCTTTTTTAACATGTCTTTTCCTGAGCACTAAAATTCAAGTAAT
This sequence comes from Mesoplodon densirostris, assembly GCF_025265405.1. Taxonomy (NCBI): domain Eukaryota; kingdom Metazoa; phylum Chordata; class Mammalia; order Artiodactyla; family Ziphiidae; genus Mesoplodon; species Mesoplodon densirostris. The sequence continues at coordinate 30,341,881 of NC_082668.1, forward strand.
TTTTTCCTTAGGAAAAACAAAAGAGAAAGATTTCTATCTCAGTTTTGACTGGAAAAGTGTAAAACTAAGACTTCATAGCTGACTTTCAAAATTTTTTTAAAGAAAATTATAATACTCAGCAAGAGAATTCAGCTCTTGCTAAGAAGAAAGAGAAATAGGATAATTTTAAAGCAGAGAGCATTTCAATTTTTCCAGAAAGAACACTCTCTTTTCATCACTGAGTATGAATCAGTTTCTCCATGCAGATGGCCTCATCCCCAAATTTCACAATAGTGAAAAATATTGATTAATTACCTTTACTGAGGACAGTTCTCCCCTCATTCTCTCTTTACCATGAATGGTCCACAAAAGTCATGTGCCTCAATCTTGTCAAATAATTTTCAATGGATATTGCTTTACTAAATTTTATTAACCCAGATCCTCAGATTATTGGCCTATGATCCTCTTGTTTCTAAAGTCTGGGGAGAAATAGGGCTTATCGATATTACACTGACACCATGTGGTCATTTTGTTATTACACTTTATATTTCAAGGGTTGGATATTTTTAATTAAAGGACTCGTTGCTTTGTTTCCTTTTGCCTTACATGTGGGGTGGACTTCAGGTGGTCTGAGAATCCACTGATATTTTATACAAGACTAAATGTATGAGGATTTTTCTGGAAATAAAATCTCAGAGGAATCCTCCAAATTAGTAACCACAGGCTTAGTCCTCTTTCATACCTCCTTCTAGCTTTAACATTCCCCAATCCTGGGTTGCTCTAAGGAAGAGGAGTTTTTGCAGAAGTTGGGGAGTATTTAATTTGGAAACATATACTATATGTATGTGTATAGAGAGAGGATGTGAAGAAATTCAGGGAGTAAGGAAGTAAGATGATTTTTCTGTGGACATCACGATAAGTGAAATAATTTCAGAAACTTCCATGGCTGCCAATCCACCCAAGTAAGGAAAGAAGACCACTTTAAGACTGATCTGACACAATTTGTTCTGTTGGTCATTCCAGCAGATGTCAGCAAAAGACAATACAAAACTCTTCCTCAGGACCCTCAGAAACAACCTGCTCCAAGGGCGCTGTAGGAGGAAAGAAGCTGCGAGAAGGCAGTGGCTGCTGGACCAGGTGAATCCAAGAGATGTGGTTAACCAGGCACAGGCCAGGTGAGTGTCTCCAAGTGACTGTCGTGCAGATTGGCAGCCCAGAGCCTGGGTACTGGGTTATGCAGCCAGCAAGCAGGGGAGGGGTAAAGATGCTGTTCCCCTCTAGAAGCGACCTTTAATTTTAAAGTAGAACACGAGACAAAAATACCTTTAAGTGGCCCATCCAATCATTTAGAGTTATCCCAACTAAAGACCTCAGACAGACACAGGAGATTTTTAATATTAGAGTATTTGAATAACTTTCTCCAACATCTTTCTTTTTTTGTTGGGTTACTTTTGAAAGCCTAATTCAGAATTAATACTTATTTTTTTAAAAAGGAAAAGAAAGACACATTCCATTACTCACAGGTGAGTGCTATTCACATTTCAGTGTTACCAGATCAGGAATTATGCTGCAGACACAACTTTTCATCCTTTTCTCCATTTACATTAAATGGAGAGCATTTTCCCTGTCATTAGCTTCCAAAATGTCATTTCAATGACCTCACTCTTATCCTTATAAGGAAGTTCCATAATTCACAAGTAATCCCTTAACATTTTGGTTATTTCCCAATTTTGTCCCCCACCAAAATTCTGTAGTCAATATCCCTACACACGCATTTTCTTATATTTTATTAAGATAAATTCTCTCAAGTAAAACCATTGCATCAAAAGTTGTGAATTTTGTTAATCCTCAAAATTCAGAATGCCAAACTATGCTAGAGAGGGTCATCTCAAAGGATATCCCAGCACCACTGGTATCTGAGATCGCCCATCCCATACCTGAGCACCAGCCTAAAGATGACTTTTTAAAAGTCTTCATGACCTTAACTAGTGAAGTAACTACTTCTTTATAATTTAACATTTCAGAAGATAAAGGAGAGAGGTACTGTTTCCATGGGCTTATGATCATCAGACTTCTGGGAGAAAAAAACCCAGAATAATTCATGCACTCTTATTTTATCTACCAGAAGTATAAGAATAGATCACTTTAATCAAATTGGTATTCATTTATTAATTTCTTTTGTAATTCTCTAAACTTTTCTCAGACATCTACCAGCATATTTCCATCTCGATCCCAGACCCTATTTCTGTGGTCATTTTGTCACTTTTTACAGTTTGGTATAATTTAATGTATTTTTACAGCTCTTTAAAGGGAAAAAATACATGTTGACTTCGCATTAGATGCCATGCCTTATACCTGTACCACATTTTCCTAGCAGGTGGTTAGCAATGTATTCTTTTTTTTTTTTTTTTTAATTTTTGGCTGCATTGGGTCTTTGTTGCTGCGCGTGGGCTATTCTCTAATTGCAGCGAGCGGGGGCTACTCTTCGGTGCACAGGCTTCTTAGAGCGGTGGCTTCTCTTGTTGCAGAGCACGGGCTCTAGGCGCGCCAGCTTCAGTAGTTGTAGCAAGTGGGCTCAGTAGTTGTGGCTCGCGGGCTCTAGAGCACAGGCTCAGTAGTTGTGGCACACAGGCTTAGTTGCTCCACGGCATGTGGGATCTTCCCGGACCAGGGCTCGAACCCATGTCCCCTGCATTGTCAGGCAGATTCTTAACTACTGTGCCACCAGGGAAGCCCCAATGTATTCTTGAAGTTAGAGATTTTGGATATCATCTTGATGTATAGCTTTAATAGAGTACCAATAATTTAAATTTAAAAATAGAAACAAAGATATCAGATGCCAATTCATCTGTCTTCTTCAAGCCGTTTATTTCACCTTTCCCTGACAGAATGACAGTAAACTAGGACAAGTAATCAGCTGGATTTATTGAATACTTGAGATCTTGTCTAAATTCCTCCATTCTCATAGTTAGAACACAAAGATCCATGCTCTTATGTGCATTTCTTTTGGCCACAGAAGCCTGACTTACCTTTTACAAATTCAAAATATGATGACATTCCTCACGCACTCATTTTTCCCAAACTTCTGTGCCTTAAACCCTTCCATTAGCTCCCCACTGTTTTTAAGCTAAAATCTAAAAGTTGTAAGATGACTTAGAAAACGCCTGCAGGTTTGAGCTACCCTGGGAACCTCTCCAGTGTCACCTCCCCACCAACCTCTGTGCTCCAGCCCTGATTCCTCCCTCCTCCTCATAAGACTAAGCCAGATCCCCCCACTCTTAAGACGTAAACCTTTACTTTAAAGAATTCATATTCCTAGACCATTTCTCTGTATGACTTGACGCCTGCCTCCTAAATACTTGCAAAAGTTCTGCTCAAATGTCATCTCATCCTTAAGGCCTCTCCTGACCACCCATTTATCATTTTAGCCCCTGTCCCCACTCTGGCACTCCCAATCTTCCTCCCTTGCTTTATTTTTCTTCAAAGCACTTCATCAGCATCTGTCGTTATACAAATTTCACTTTTACTTTTAATTTTTTTTCAATAATGTAAGCTCCATCGGGGGAGGAAACTTTTATTGTTTCCAGTTGTATTTCCAGAATCTGTAAAAATATCTGAATGTGGTAAATGCTCAATAAGTGTTTGTTGAATGACTGATGGACCGAGTAATAAAATGGATGGATACATGATGGAGGAATTAATGGATTGATTGATAAAGTGGGTTTTTTAGAATGGGGTATGAAAGTGTCTCAAGGAGTAATTACCCAGTGTTGGAAGACGTAAGTGAAGTTTGAACCTGGGACAGAGAGACACAGAAGTCTTTTTCTCAGCCAACTCTGTGTGTGGCCTTGGGGACTGCTTCTAAGACTTGGTTTCTTCACCTGATAATAGGGATAACCTGTCCTTCCTATTCCCAGAGTAATATTTGTGGAGACAAGATGAGGAAAGGGAATTGCAAGTCCTACGCAAAGCTAAACATTCTTTAAATGTTGGTGTGTTATATTCTGTTCACCAGAGTACAATTGAGTTGTTCACCAAAGTAAAATTCTAATGTAATAATTTCCACTTTAGCCTAGCTACTAATGAATTCAAAAATTCTGATTAGTGACTGGTCAAGGAGAAATTAAAGTGGAATATTACTATTTTACATTGTGATAATAGGCAAAATCATATCCTTGCTATCTATTAAGTTGGCACATTGGTACTGACCATCTTCTAAGAGATTCATGGTTATTGCCAAGTGGTAATATTGAATTCATTCATTGATTCAGCAAACATTCTTCAGCCTAATAAGCCTCCTTCCTTTTAATGTGGATTCCATGAAATAGTTTACACTGATAATATTTTCACTTACAAAAACATAACTGAAATCCAGGTACCAAATATCACCACTATTATTATATATTTTGGGACATTCTTACAAATATACTAAAAAAGAATATAAAAACTGAAAAAGAACACAAAATTACTTCCATTTACAGCTAATATGATTGTGAATCCCCAAGAAACCACGAGTAACTCTAGCAAAAACTAGTAGAATTAATTGGTTTTGAGTGGTGGAAAATAAAATATGCATGCACAAATAGCTCTTCACTATATCAGCAATATCTGGCCAGAAATTTTATAAAAATCCCATTTACAATACTTGTAAAATTATTTTTAAAAGAAACTAGAAAAAAACTTAACAAAAAAGATACAAAACCCATATAAGGAAAGCTGTAATATTTGATTGAATATACAGAAAACAAGACCTGAGCAAAAGGGAGAAACATACCAAATTCCTAAAAGAGAAGACACTAACATAACAATGTACGCGATTCAAAAGTTAACCTTAAGGGCTTCCCTGGTGGCGCAGTGGTTGAGAGTCCGCCTGTCGATGCAGGGGACACGGGTTCGTGCCCCGGTCCTGGAAGATCCCACATGCCGCAGAGCGGCTGGGCCCGTGAGCCATGGCCGCTGAGCTTGTGTGTCTGGAGCCTGTGCTCCGGAACGGGAGAGGCCACAACAGTGAGAGGTCCCCGTACCGAAAAAAAAAAAAAAAAGAACCTTAAAATCAGTACTCGCGATGCTTCTTTGGTCATTTGCAGACATGCACAGAGTGGCAAAAAAATGTGAGTTGCCTGATGCACAGCTGAGGTAGAACTGAGTGATACCCTGCCTTCTGGTTTCTGCCCTTATAGTATAAACACATGTCCTTTACACAGTCTATCTTGTGCCATGTTTTTCACATTTTTGTGCTTTTTGTTGGTGATTTCACTGTTGCAAATAGCCTCCAAACGTGGTGCTGAAGTGCTGGCTAGCGTTCCTAGGCGCGAGAAGGCTATGATATGTCTTAACAAAAAAATACGTGTATGAAATAAGCTTCGTTCAGACACGAGTTACATGGGTTCAATGTTAATGAATCAACAGTAAACATTAAACAGTATACATATATCTTTAAATAGAAACACATGGGGGTGGGGGATGGGATGAATTGGGAGATTGAGATTGACATATATACACTAATATGTATAAAATAGATAACTAATAAAAAAAAGAAAAGAAACACATGAAAAACAAGGTTATATATTGATAGGTTGATGAAAATCTTCTGACCAGAGACTTCCAAGATCCTAACCCTGTGTTTTTTCCCAGGAGCCATCGTTCAGTTTCCACTAGTTCATTGTTCACGTGACTTCAAAGAGCATAACTACCATGGATAATAAGAATGAAGTGCATTTAAATTAAATGCATTTCCAAATAGAATCATGATGTTTTTTAAATAAGATAAAATAATTTTGAAGACATGTTGAAAGAATAAAGGTACAAGAATATTTAAAATTGTGGAAATAAAAAATAGTGAGAGGGGCAGGACAGGAGTAAAGACGCAGACATAGAGAATGGACTTGAGAACATGGGGAGGGAGAAGGGTAAGCTGGGACGAAGTGAGAGTGACATGGACATATATACACTACCAAATGTAAAATAGATAGCTAGTGGGAAGCAGCCACATAGCACAGGGAGATCAGCTTGGTGCTTTGTGACCACCTAGAGGGGTGGGATAGGGAAGGTGGGAGGGAGGGGATATGGGGATATATGTATACATATAGCTGATTCATTTTGTTATACAGCAGAAACTAACACACTATTGTAAAGCAATTATACTCCAATAAAGATGTTAAAAAAAATAGTGAGAAGGGTTGTTCTTCAACAGACGTTAAAACTTACTCTAGAGCCACCATGACCAAATAATATAGTATAAATCAGAAATGGGTATATTGATCTGAGGACAAGAATACGAAATTTGATTAATGATCCAAGCATAAATGAGAGCCTAACATATGAGAAAGGTGGTATTTCAGTTCAGTGGAAAAAGATGCATAACTGTCTATCCATCAGGTATCCATTGTTTTGCCCCATAAACGAAAATAAATTCCAAATTGACTGAACTTTAAATGTAAAAATAGTTTAAAATAAAAATATTTTAAAAATTTAGGAAACCTGGGGTTGGAGGAGACCTTTCTAAGCAAGACAACAAAATAAGGAATCATGAAGTAATAGATACACACATATATAGGATGACATGTGAATGTAGACATTTTCTCATGGTAAATGATATTATAAACAAAATCAAAAATAAGTCTCAGACTTGGAAAAATATTTTCACTAAGAGGATAAACTATGCTATGGAAAGGTCCCTACAAATTGATAGGAAAAACTGAAAAAGAAGAAGAAGGAGAAAGAGAAGATGAAGAAGAGGAAGAGGAAAAGAAGGAAGAGGAGGGGGGAGAGGGAAGAGGAGAGGGAAACAGAAATAAGGAAGAAGAAAATGAGGAAGAGGGGAGCGAGGGTGAGGAGGGAAATACTCCAAATATATAAATAGGCAATCACAGCAGAGGAATTCCACATGGCCATTAAACACACAAAAATATGCTCATCTTAACTAGTGGTTAGACAAATGCCAATTAAAGGAACAATGAGATCTTATCACTTTCTTTATCAGAATGGTAAAAAGTAAATGAATAACGTCCAGTGCTGGTGGACATGGAAGAAATTAGGTGCTCTTGACATTTGGTTGAAGTACAAATGGCTATAGACTTTTCAGAAAATAATCTGAAAAATAATTCAATCAATAAATCTTTAGTGAACACTCTTCTAGGCACTTGGGATATATCAGGGAACAGAAGAGATGAAGATCTCATGGAGTTTTTCATTCTACTGGGGAAACTAGACAATTAAAAATAGGCATATACATGAATTATAATAATATATTAGGAGCCAAAAGTACTAAAGTAAAGGAAAGAAAGAAGAGCCAGGTAAGAGAGAGCAAGACTTAGAGGGAGTATTGGTAGCAAATTTAAATTGATTTGGCCCTTGATCCATTTTTGGAACTCTGTCCTATAGGAATAAGAGCACTACTACATAGAAAATAAGATAAACATTGTAGCATTGGAGGGTGGGTCACTAAACAAACAAACTGAAGATCCACTGGTAGAAAAAATGGTCGATTATATATGATACAACATACAAGAGAACATAGTGAATCTACTTAAGGACAGATTTTAGCACCTATCTACTATACTAGAGGGCATTCATCATCATACATTAAGAGAAAAAGGCAAGTGGCAGAATCATGTGTATGGAATGATGCCATTTTTGTTTCAAAAACAAATTCAATATGTATTTTGCTGTTTGTAAGCATCTGTATGAATGCAGAAAATGGTGTTGAACAACCCCAAGGTGTTAAAATGATTTGAGACGGGGTAAGAATAGAGTGTGTTACTCAGAAGCTGTGTGACGAAGAAGTCATGGGTTACGCTTTTTTCTACCCCAAAGTGCCCACTCCTTAAACACATAATTAAAGTGTACCAGAGTAATCGCTTCTTCCCTTATACTCTCATTGCATCCTGTAGAAATAATCGACCTATGTCAGAAATGATTGTGTATTTGTCTGTTCATTACATGTAAAGTCTCTGTGAGCAGGGAGTTCTCTGCTTCTTTTAAAAGAAGTCTTTTTATCTGCAATAACTCAAGATGGTAAGATGCTTCAAATAGTTTTTGAATAAGGGAACGAAATTAAATGGAATTATATAAAATGGAATATGCCTGACCTTAAACTAGTCTACTCTATTCTACGCTCTTTTAGATATGACATAATAAACACACATCTGCACTTAGAACCCCTAGTATGTGACCTGGACAAGATGACCTGGGGGATTTTCTGTAGTCATCGCTGAACTTCTCTGCATTCTCATTTCTAGATTATCAAGAAGGAGGCAAATAGAATTTTTGTTCCTATTATTGGCTATTTAGCTCTATATCAACTAAGTAGTTGGCAAAGAGCACAGAGGAAAAAGTTGAACTACTTTATTGCTATTTTTGGATATTAAATTGAATAGCTGATTTGACATTTTCTAAAAAGACTGTCCTCAATGTCATACCTGATCATTAAAAATTATTACAACCTCTCATAAAATTCTACTTTTATAACAGGCTCTCCATTCAGTACAATAGATCTGAAGCACCAAAGTATGTAAGTCCAACTAGACCAGTAGAAACAGCAGCCACAGAGGCCTTCAAACAAATACCTCAAAGAGTATCTCTGGCTCAACAAACCAACGGCAGTAGCACACATCGTCAGGTGAGTCCGAAGGGGAAAAGAACACTTAAGGTACAATTACTGGATAAAGTTTAGCTTTGAGGGGACTCTTCCCAAGTCTGCATCCTAAAGGGAAGCTGTATTCAACTTTGATATTTTTAAATTACTCCAGTGTCCATAGATATTAAGTCCCTGCCCGAAACTTCTAAATGTAGCTTACTTACAGACAAGGCTTTCTTCTGCCCACAATACCTTAACTTGACTATTCAGTATCTAAGATTCGATGTAATTAAAAAGTAGGGGAAAAGGGAAAATTAGTTCATCCGTACATAAAGAAAATGTTCAGGAATTTTCAAAGGGAAGAGATGAGAGAGGAAAGTGAAAGAAACATAAGAGGGAAGAAACTTAAAAAAAAAATCCCAGTGAAATTTTTTTCATCAAAGGAATTAGAAATGCTTCTTTTTTTTTTTTAAGCGTACAGTCTGCAACTCCTTTATCATGTTTTCAACCAGTTGTTGACTTTCCCTCCCATGTGCAACTCCACTTGTAGGTGTCCCTTCATCACTGTAATCAGTACAGTTAGATCCTAAGGGAGGTCTTCAAAATATGATCATCTGTGATGTTTTTCAATCATCAAAGAGAAATTAGAGTTCTCATATTGCAGTTGTTCCTGGTAGAAGTGTGAAGAGGAGAGTGTCTTGTGACCACCCAGGAATGAGAAGCCTGTGCGCTGCCTCTGGGTGAGGTTTTTCAGGTCTGTGTGCGTTTTCATCAGCAGCTCATGCAGCTGCACCACTCAGACACCCCTCACTGCACATCCAAGAATGCCTCTGGCTGGAGTGCTGGGCAGAGAGCAGGAGTTACATGTGCGGGGACAAATGAAGAGCTGCTCCATTTCCTGCTTTGAATAAAAGAAGAAAAAAAGCCATTTTCACAATGCGGCAGTTTGTTTCACTTTAACATTGCTTTGTTCTGAGGCAAGAAGTTTAAAAGAGGTTTTGCTTTCCCTCCTTTATTTCACTTTCTTTTTACTCCCTGTCACCTCTTTCTCATTTTTAAAGTTGCTACAGCCTATCTTTTGTATGTAATACATTTCTTTCTTTGATTAAAAAGAAAGACATTTTAAATTATACAAATAAGACCTGAATCTGTTTGCCTTAAAGTTAAAATATTACAGATAAGGGTAAAGTCCTTTTCAGCCATAATTCCCACCCCACATCTGGTCCCGAGTTTTCCAGAGGTAATCTCTTTGGGGTATATCTTTGCAGACCTTATACTATGCATCCAAATATTCAAATATTCATACGTGTGTGTGCCCAAAGAGGGCAAATTATTAGTATCTATTAAACTTAAAACCTGGGAACCTTGCCCATGTATGCACAAGGAGGCATGTACCACTTTGTTCATTGCAACATTGCTTATAATTCTGAAAAGTTGAAAACAGCCTAGTGTCCTTCCATTGCAAATGACTAAATAAACCATGGTATCTATTCTCTGGATATACCATGGTAGGTCCATATGTGCTAACCTGAAATGCTTCTCAGTTGCATAACGATATGTACCATATGATAACATTGATATCAATGATGTAAAGCTCACTGATTCAAAGTGATCTACGCTAGGCATGTAGAAACTGAATATTTGAATGAAGAGGCAGACAGGCACCGGTCCCTCAGAAGGGCCACAAAGAGCATGTAACAACCAGAGAATGTGACTTCAAGTCTATAGCTCACTTTTTCTCCCTTCCCTACTCTCTTCCTCTTGTAGGCTGTTCCTATGGAAGAATGTTCTCAAGATGGCCAGTGCCTCTTCAGATCATTTGTAGGGAAGAGAAAAGGCCACAGAGTATAGCCACGGCTGCTTATAAATGTAGAGTAATGAAATCCAACCTCCCATTCAGATGAGTGGGTGCCATGGGCTGGTACATGGTGCCCCAGGAACCTGGGCAAGGCTGGGTCAGGTCAGGACTTGCTCTTGGGGTGCAATTCAGGAACCAGACTGTGATTTGAGACATAAGGTTTGGTGAGAAAATCCTAGATGAGAACTGAGCTGATCATTATCAACTCAAAGAGACTTGGTGAACACAAAGAGTAGTGATGAGTCCCAGTCCACAAGCAATGGAAAGATAAGAAACTCTCAGTAGAAGGTGGAAGGTAGAAGTGAAAGATTTCTTGAGCCAAGAGAAATAAAATAACCCAACTGCTTTTTGCAGATGCCTTTAGAGAAGGAGACGTTCTGAGCAGCAGCCTACCTCGGGCAAAAGACTACTGTGACTTATTTTTAAAACCTAAAAATCTTGTTCATGTTTACGTATCTTTAAGAAAAGTGTCTCGTAAAAATAAGATGGTGTGACTGCACTTTGAGCATATGAACACCAGTCACTTTTTGAAAAAGAATTTTTTTTGAAATATCATTATCATGTTATTATGAATTTTTAGGAATATGGGTTAAATTCAACCCCAAAACTTATTTTCTCTATTTCTCGCTTCTCTAGACCATAGTCAGCATTAAGAATGAACTGTGGAGGACTCACGAATCCATTAATGCTCTCCATAGGGACAGAAGGTAGGAACCACGTGTGGACAAATACTAACAGCAGAGACACATCAATAGCGTTTTGCTTCGCTTTTAGAGGAAGAAATTCTACAAAGTTTTTACAGTGCTCTTTTTTTCTCTTTAATTTGGAAGACATTCCTTAAACAGAGAAATGCTATGATTCCAGTATGAAGGTAAAAGGGGGCTTTGACTCTATCTGAGTAGTTAAGTATAACTAAAACCACCCAGATAATTACATTAAGTCTGGGGTTTTGGTTGAGTGATTTTATTCCTTGAAATTTGGTTAAGCATTTTCAGTGAAGTAGTGTGTGTGTCTTATGGCTTCTAAAATAAATCAGTACATTTCTCCAACAGTATCTAACTTTCTCAAAGGTTTACTAGGCTGGCTGGAAACTGTCTACCATATTATTGTGTCTCAAAGCACTAATTATTCCTTTTAAAAAATGATTTATTTATTTGGCTGTGCCGGCTGTTAGTTGCAGCAAGCGGGATCTTTAGTTGTGGTATGCAGGATCTTTTAGTTGCAACATGCAGGATCTAGTTCCCTGACCAGTGATCGAACCCAGGCCCCCTGCATTGGGAGTGCAGAGTCTTAACCGCTGGACCACCAGGGAAGTCCCAGGACTAATCATCCCTTGAGTTCCTGTATCATGTTGTCATTCCTTTAGAAGACAAAATTCCTGGCTCCTCAATAAGAAGGTCCCCCTGAGGGAAGACCTTTGTTTGCAGGCACAATGCTTGGTATCTAGTAGATGCTCAATAAATTAATGAGTAAATATATATTAATAAATATGTATTAAAATAAAAATAGGTCATCAATAAATTTATTGAGCATCTAATATATAATGTGCATGTATGTATATATATATATATATATATATATATATATATATATATATATATATGATGAGATGTGCTTCATAATGCAAAGGTATGAAAGATAATGAACATTTTAAAATTCTGTGATAACTCATGAAAAGAAGCTTAATCACACTTTTAAAGTAATTTAATAATCATTTAAATGTTAAAAACAATTTTGATCTTTTTCATGGTATAAGAAAAATAAATTAGAAATAAAATTAAGGGAAATAGTATAGGAATAAAATGGCAATTTTGAAACTTAAAATTTAGAAATAAAAAGGAAATTTTGAAATTTAATTCTTTAAAACTTAATTCTTAAAATAATTACCTCAAACAATTATTTTAAACTAGATGATTCCCTTTTGTATAATTCATACCCACTATATACACCATTGGTCTCCTAGTAAGGTATTTATCAACACAAAGAATACCAGTGTGAGCCTGATTAGTGAGTAAAATCTATGTGAAGGCTTTATCCTTGTTCCTGTCTGCCCCATTATTTTTATCAGTGATTTGGATAAAATAATAGAGAGCATGTGTGTGACATGATACCAAAAGGCATAGATAATAAGCTAAATGACAGTCTTGAATCACTACGATATCAGAGTCTAGAATAGTGGGACAATTAATAAAGACCAAATTTTAAAAGATTAAATGCAAATTCTACAATTATAAGCCCAGGTTCACAACAAATAGCGTGGAAAGACCTGAGATATACAGTCAACTGTAAGTTCAGTAACAGCCCACAATTTGTCACTGATGATTTAAAAAGCAATGCAGTCTCAGACTACATTACAAGAAAGAGTATCATTCAATTATTAGTTATCTATTTATTACTCTATGCTAGGTGCTGATCAAGAAAAGTAATGTTCCACTGCTCTGTGCGTGATTAACTCGCCTGGTGAATTAACTTGCCTTTGTGTTGTATTTGAAGACCTAATACATGGGAGATTCAAGCTCCTTAGCTCCAGGAAGCAGAACTGCATACAAAGATATAAAAGTTTGGAAAGACAGATTTCAGATCATTTGAAAGGAATTATTTCTCAAATAATCTAAGCTTTTTTGTTAACAGTGGATATTTACCTTGAAAGTATGGGGCTCCCAGTTGCTGGAAATATTGGCATTGGGTAAATCATGTTCACTGGAGACTCTCCGAGGATTTCTCCATTAAAACAAACAAACAAACAAAAAACAGAGTAGAAAAGAGGTGCACTTCTGATAGGGCTTTCCCTACTTTCACCTGGATTGTGGAAGGATGGGAACACATGTCTTCTAGATGTTCAAACATGGTGGATGGGCCAGAAAGGAGGAAGGGGATGTGGGTGATAGACAGCATGGGAGAAAGATAAACTGATGTCACTACTGGTCATAACAAGCTGTTTCTTTGTTGTCTGCTATATAAAATCCCTGGGCTTCAGCCTTTCTGAAAAGTCCATCATAAAGAAGTACTTGAAACTCCAATTACAATCAAGGATTTTAGAATCAGACTCCTCTTTCACCTGAGTGACTGCCTGGAAGTTTGAGGGCCATCTTTTAGAGATGCCCGCTTTGGATAGGAGCCCCAGCTAAATTCCAAGACCTCTCCAAGATCTGTGGCAATTAAGAATTTCAAAGGCTCTAACACTGAGAAATGTTGTTGCATTTCCTACCAGGGAGCCCATTTCTACAACTTCCACAAATATGACAACAGCACTGGTCAAAGAATAAGACTGTACTTTAGAAAGCCAATTTTCACTGTATACATACACTGTAACAGGAACTATTTTAGGCCCGGGCCTAGGGATATGGCAAGAAGCAAAACAGAAAAAAAATTGCCAGAATAAAGAGACAATAAACAATTAGTAATAGAGTAAGTAAGATATAAGTAAAATAACAAGTAAAACAGGTAGCATGTCATATAAAGTGGCTGTGCAGAAGTCTGAAGGCTCGAGACTAAGTCAAAATCTAAGATCGCATCATGTTCTGTAGCAAGTAGACATGGCAAAAATCCATGGAGACAAGGAGATGGGAAGGACCAGGGGAGGAGATGGTGGGTGATGGAGGCGAGGCTGGGAGTTCTGGTTTGCAGTTTCAAGTAGAGCAGTGAGGGAGAGCCTCACTGAGAGTATGATGGTGACCAAAGACTTAAAAATGAGGGGATGAGCTGAGCAAGAACCTGGGGGAAGGAGGCACTGGGGGCCAAAAGAGCCAACTCTGAGGGGAGAACATGCCCAGTGTGTTCAGAGTTGCCAGAAGCTCTGTGTGGCTGAAGGACAGACAGTGAGTAACAGAAAGCAGAGATGAGGTCAGGGAGGGAAGCGGAGGGTCTTGGCCATCTTGTTCAGCTTTGGCTGCCTCTATGGGGACTTTGGTTTATTCTGAATAAGGAGGGGAACATTGGAGGGCTTTGAGCAGAGGAGTAACATGATCTGATTTATGGGTTTTCTTTGTTGTTCTTTTCTTTAAATTTTTAAAGATTTTTTTTTGGAGGTGGACCATTTTTAAAGTCTTTATTGAATTTGTTACAATATTGCTTGTTTTATGTTTTGGTGTTTTGGCCGCGAGGCATGTGGGATCTTAGCTCCCTGACCAGGGATTGAACCCGTATCCCCTGCATTGGAAGGTGAAGTCTTAACCACTGGACCTCCAGGGAAGTCCCCTGCCTTATGTTTTAAAAGAATTACACTGATTACTTGGTTCATTCTGAAACCAATGAACAACAAGACTTAGGAAGAGAAGCCAAGACCCACAATTCACAAAGTGCATCATTGTTCCCTCCCTGGTTGGGTGTTAGGTATTTAGCCATGACATGTATGCTATCATTCTAAATGGAGTGTTTCTGGACAAAAGGATAATGAATAAAGTCAATATTCACATTTAAGGAGCTGCTGAAGGTGTGCTGTCAAAAGTAATCCATAACATGCATGATGAGTTTTTGAAAACACCTCTAAAACCAATGAAATTCTTGGGGGAATTGTGTATATAATAGACACGAAGGACAGCTGTACATGGTGAACAAACAGTTTAAAGCAGGATTGATCAATGTTAGGTAATAGTCGAGGTGCAGGTTACTCCAGCATCTTCTCCCAGAGAGGACCCAGAGTACATCTCGCTAGGGCTCTTGCATGTCTTGCTGTGCTGACCTCTTGCCCTTCCAACCCACTCAGACCTGTCCTCTTTGCAGGCTCCTTAGAAAACAGTTAAACCAATACAAAGACAAGTTGCAAGCCATATATGCCCACCAGGAAGAAAAAAGTTGCAGATTTGAAACAAAGATTCACGAACTCACAACCAACCAGGACAGTCTGTGGACAAAGCTACAGCTAATGGGACAGAATCTACAGGTATAGAATGTGGGAGACACCGACCATCTGGGCCAACTGGAAGTCTGACCTAGAATCTTCTGGCTGAGGGTCGGCTGCAGCCTGAGGCTTTGCACCTCACTCTGATCAGCCTCTTCCCTTCCCCTCTTCTCTCCATACCCTGACCAACTCCCCTTTTCATCAGCCAGCCGATATCTTCCACTTTTGCGAAGGAAGTGCCATTGGGGGAGAACAGCATCGGTACCATTTAGAAACAATAGACCTGGGGCAAAGAGGTTCTTTATAGCGTTGATTCTTAAACCTTTAGTCTCAGCATCCCTTTTATTTATTTATTTATTTATTTTGCGGTACGCGGGCCTCGCACTGTTGTGGCCTCTCCCATTGCGGAGCACAGGCTCCAGACGCGCAGGCTCAGCGGCCATGGCTCACGGGCCCAGCTGCTCCGCGGCATGTGGGATCTTCCCAGACCGGGGCATGAACCCGTGTCCCCTGCATCGGCAGGCGGACTCTCTACCACTGTGCCACCAAGGAAGCCCGTCTCAGCATCCCTTTTAGAGACTTACAATTTTTTGAGGATCCCAAGGAGCTTCTGTGGGTTATATCTATTGCTGGTTACCCTAATCAAAATTAAAACTGATAAGTGGTTTTAAAATAAATTTATTAACTAATTTGAAAATGAAAATAATAAACCCATTATATATGGAAATTTTTTAAATAGTAATTATATATATTTAATTAGAAGACTGGCATTGTTTTACATTTTTTACAAATCTCTTTAATGGCTGGCTTCAGAAAAGACAGCTGCATTTTTCCTAACTGCTTCAGCATTTGATCTGTTGCAAGATGTTCTGGCTGAAGAATATGAAAAAATATGGCCTCACACAGATTTGCAGTTGAAAAGAGAGGAGTATTTTAATAGTCTTTTCAGATAATTGGAGATCTTCTTTTTTGATACTACACCAAAACATGATAAATGATTGTTTTTTAAAGGATGGTTGCAATATTGAATCTGAAACCATATCTCGTTCACACCCTGTTTCATTAAAATACACTATTCTGTTGTGCTTTTTGTTTTTTTGTGTTTTTTTGTGTTTTTTTGCTGTACACGGGCCTCTCACTGTTGCGGCCTCTCCCGTTGCGGAGCACAGGCTCCGGACGCGCAGGCTCAGCGGCCATGGCTCACAGGCCCAGCCGCTCCGCGGCATGTGGGATCCTCCCGGACTGGGGCATGAACCCGTGTCCCCTGCATCGGCAGGCGGACTCTCAATCACTGCACCACCAGGGAAGCCCCTGTTGTGCTTTTTGAATGAATCTTTTATCCAGGCATGATTTTATACCATCATACATTGGTCATTTGGAAGTTAACCAAGCTATGCTGAACTTCCTAATGCTCACCCATTTCATTATACAAGATTTTAAAAAATCATTAAAAAATCATATTCATTAATACTACCATGAATCTCATCAGAAAAGTCTTTAAGAATTGGAAAGCAAGCAAGCTTATGGTAGTGAATGCAAGTTTTCCAAAATTCTAATTTTTGCTTAAAAGCTCAACTGTAAAATTGGCAACACATATCATTGTTTTCCTTACTGTCACAGTCTCACTTCATTCATTTTTGAAAAAATGTTTGCCAAATACCCATCTAATTCTTTTGCACAAGAGGCAACTTTTATATTTCAGTAAACATAAGAAGTGTTTTATGCATACTTCCCATTTCATCACATATAATATTAAGAAGACGTGTTACTAAGAAAAATAAGAATTTTTGCTACACCTTCAAGAATAGTCTTTTTTTTCTTTTTTATTGAAGTATAATTGATTTACAATGTTGTGTTAGTTTCAGGTGTACAGCAAAGTGATTCAGTTATACATAAATACATATATTCTTTTTCAGATTCTTTTCCATATAGGTTATTACGAGATATTGAATATAGTTCCCTGTGCTATACAGTAGGCCCTCGCTGTTTCTCTATTTTATTTACAGTTGTGTGTATCTCCTAATTTATCCCTCCCCTCCCTTCTCCTTTGGTAACCATAAGATTGTTTTCTATGTCTGTGAGTCTGTTTCTGTTTTATAAATAAGTTCATTTGTATCATTTTTTTTAGATTCCCCATATAAATGATGTCATATGCCATCTGTCTTTCTCTGACTTCACTTAGCACAATCATCCCTAGGTCCATCCGTGTTGCTGCAAATGGCATTATTTTATTCTTTTTGATGGCTGAGTAATATTCCATTGTGTATATGTACCACATCTTCTTTATCCATTCATCTGCATCAAGGATATTCTTAAGAGGAGCTGCCTTTTTTTTTAACTGCAAGTGCACAATGGTAAGAATACCATCACTACTAGCACTGCTTGGTGATGCTGCCTTGATGTGCGGTAAGCACCAACAACTTTAGCTTTACTTACTCTTGATTTTGCACCATCGGTGCAAATGTCAACACAATGAAGAGGCAAATAACCTTTAAGTGTTATTGTGAAAATAATTTTGACCTCATGGACCCCTGAAAGGGTCTCGGGGACCTCCAGGAGTCTGTGGACCACACTTTGAGGGCTGTGCTTTGTAGAGAGAACACCCCCCAGATTTTATTCCTATGGCTTATTATGAAACCCCTCACAACATACCTACCTAAGTGAATCATTATGAATGTTTTATTGTAATACTTTTTATCTATCAATCCAAGATATCCTGACATTTCCAGATATTCCTTATGATATTTTTAGAACCTGAGCTTTCAGAACCTAGCATTTTCCCAAATTCCTTGTGATTATTCTCTGTGATGTTTTAGAATCTGAGCTGTTCTACCTTTAGGTTGACATTGAATTAACACCATAAAATAAAATTAATAGCAATGTATTTAGAGACAAAAGAGAAAATCTTGCATTAAAATGTCCTATTGGAATATTAAAATTTAATGCCTAATGAAAAAGTAAAATAAATGTTCATTTCTACATAAGTAAAGTTTTCTTTACCCAGGCAGTGTTGCAGCCCCTTCATCCTTCATCTTCCTGGCAAAATATGGCTGCCAAGCGTGACCATGGAAATGGTGAAGAAAGTTTTCAGAGGGGAGGAGAGTCTTCCCAGATCAAGGTTGCCACTGAGGATGGTTCAGAAGAGGAAACACTTCCTAAGTCCACTGTGAATGATGGAAGTTACCAAGGTCCAGCACATGCAGAACATGTTCCACCAAACTCAGAATCACCAGAGGCCACTTTGCAGCCAAGGTCAACGCAAAGCACCAGGGTACGAAGCCAAGCACAAAAGACGTCAAAAGAAATCTTTAGGTCCCTACCCAGTTCCCAGGAAGGACTGCTGCAGGACACCTCCCAAATTGCTCCTGCTGAAATGAACCGTCCTGCCCTGGCACCTGTGGAAAGGAAAGGGGCAGTTAACATCCAGGAGGGAAGGGATGAGCTGGAGGAAGAGGAACTGCAAGAATTGTTGTCAAAACTCACGGATGCCTTCACTCTAGAAATGCCTTCAGGTAAGATTTTTCACAATCACTAGAGATAGTGATGACCAGGGAGTCAGGCTGCCTTTTAAAACACTTGATTCTATAGCCCTGTATTAGCCCTACAGCTACGATTCATCTAGTGAGTAACAGAGTTGTGAGTCTTTTGGACATTGGTAATCTCTCTGAACTTGATTTCTAGTGTTGCCTAATTGATGGGGTTATTGTGAGAATTAAAAGTGATAAATCATATGAAGTTTTAGTATAACACCTGGCACATACCAAGAATCCAATAAATACCTATTTTTTTGTTATTGCAATTGTTATTATCATTAGTACTAAAACATATATAACTGGGCAGCCTGATGTTACCATTTCAAAATGGGAGTAAGAATGATGCTCTCTTTCTAGATAATTGATTAAGGTCTCTGTATTATTAGTAATACCATCATCATCATCACCTTCATAAGCTATGTCTCATTGTTAAATCTAAAGGCTTTTTTTATTAATACTTCTTTATTATAGCTATTCTGTTTTACAGTGACTGTCTTATTTATAGAGTATTTTGTTATCTTAATATATCTATATTTGTATCCATTTCTTTTTAAGAAAGCGCAAGATCTTTTATGTTGGAGTGATCATATAGAGACTGGTGATAAAACAAGGATAACATTCTCATGCGTTTCTGCATCAAAGAAGGCCTTCCCAAAATATTTCTGAGTTGGTGTATTAGTTTGCTAGGACTTCCATAATGAAGTATCACAGATCGGGTGGTTTAAACAATTAAAAAAATTTTTTTTCTCATGCTCCTGGAGGCTGGAAGTCTGAGATCAAGGTGTCAGCAGTGTTGGTGTCTTCTGAGGCCTCTCTCCTTGGGCTGTAGATGGCTGTCTTCTCCTTGTGTTTTCATACCATTTTCCCTCTGTGCATGCCCCTATCCAAATTTCCTCTTCTTATAAAGACACTACTCATATTGGTTTAGGATCCAGCCACGTAAACTCCATTTAATTTAATTAACTCTTTAAAGACCCTATCTCCAAATATAGTCACATTTGGAGATACTGGGAGTGGGACTTCAGTATATGAATTTGGGGAGGGAGACACAATTCAGCCCATAATAGTTGGTGAGCTATAAAATGGGAACATGATAATGTCAGTTATATATTGAACTTGGTAGAGCCAAGTCAATGAAGTAATTACTTGGTGATTCTAAAAATATCTACTGTGAAGAGAGTTGGAATTATAATCCTGTATTAGAGAAAACAAGATCACAAAGATACCAGCAGCATGCTCAGGCTGCCTGAGACAAAGACTGGATGAGAACTCCCTGTGCCTGATTCTTAGGCCAACACAATATTCCACCCACTTATTTCCATCTAAACATCAGTGGGGTCATGATGAGTATTCAAAGCAAAGTCAATATCCACTTGACCTTTATAGGAAAATTTCACATAAAATTTTGACTTTTATTTTAGAAACTATTTTAGGATTTCACATATTCATCTCATTTTTATTTATTTATTTTTTGTTTCTCCAATTGAGTTTATGAAAGCTGTTGACTTTTAAAATATTGTATTGGGTCAGCCCTCACAAATGTAGTAGGCTATATTGTACATTTCAGATTCCTAATAGAGTAGGTCTACTACACATATTTGGGAGACAATATCCCAGCACTGCATGCAGTTTGACACCTAAAAGATCCATGCATATTTTAAGTAACTATACATATAAACGTATCTGTATCTATATATACACCCATCATTATATCATTTAAAGGGAAATCATGAAAAGGCAAAGTTTATTTTTAAATTCAGATAATGCAATAATGTATAAAGATGCAGTTAGCATTATCCAATCTTGTAGATAATGTAAAAAATATATTCTCAAAAAATTTACCTCTGCTTCCATTTACAATTTAAATAGGACCATTGAGATGTTTCTGTAGGTAGTATGCATTATTATACAAAAGTGCTTATGATATTAGCAAGGAAGTACATCTTTCCCTTTTTGTTATTCTACTGCATTGTATACTTTGTGATAATTCAGTGAGTACTAATTGACAAGATTTAAATTTATAGTCATTTTTTTTTTTTTTCTTTTTGCGGTATGCGGGCCTCTCACTGTTGTGGCCTCTCCCGTTGCAGAGCACAGGCTCCGGATGCGCAGGCCCAGCGGCCATGGTTCACGGGCCCAGCCGCTCCGCGGCATATGGGATCCTCCCAGACCGGGGCACGAACCCGTATCCCCTGCATCGGCAGGCGGGCTCTTAACCACTGCGCCACCAGGGAGGCCCTATAGTCATTTCTTTTATATCAGTTTTATTTCTTTGAGGCTTTTAAGCATAGGATCTATGTTAATCTTCATGGCTAATATCTACATTTATTAAACACTGCCGTTCTTCACTCAAATATTTCTTACTAAGTTTGTATCCTTATTCAATCAGGTATTGAATATGATTCTGTTTGTAAACTCTACTTAGCCACTGGGAATATGGATTATAAAAATACACCCCATAATTTATGCATACTTATCAAAACCACAGCAAATGTAATCAGAGACAGAAATGTGATAACCACACATATGAAGATGTGGAAGGGCAAACAGACTAAATTAAGGTATTGCTCATTTTTGTTTTATTTCTATCTCTGTTACAGATGCATCAGATAACAACAGGAAGTTTCTAATCATTTTACTGCCCCTGTTTTTTATTTTTTAATTTGAGAATTGTTGGAAAAATTAGAAAGATCTATTGTTTGTAATATACTAATATTTGCTCAGACTGTCAACATATTCACCCAGTGTGTGATTATCCTAGTAGCTGACTAGTTTTTTGAATTGGAGCTTTGCTAAGGAGTCAACACATTTTGGAAAGTAAGATGAACTTTATATTACATAAGACTTAATAAGATGAAAACGGCAAGCATAATGGTCAGTTTGGGGGCAGTTGTTGACATTAACTGAACAGAGTCTTTCAATATCAAGATCTAGGATAATAGGATTTCAGGAGACCCTGAGAGCTTAATGGAAAAGAGAAAGTGTGTAGAAGGGGTTCCCCAAACCTCTTTAAATTCCACATGTTGGACTGAAAATCAGTAGCAAACATTTTGTTCAAATTTGCAGTAAAGGAATTAGATTTGAAAGAACATCTAACATTACTTGCTTCTGTGGTGACAAAAAAAAAAACCCTTAATGCTCTAGTCTTACTTTCTCATTAAATTATTTTCTTTCCCTTTCTGAGTGAAATTTCCTACTTACATCTCTGGAATTCTTTCCCCAGCTTCTCTTCCATCCCTCTTTGCCATCCGTTTACCACAGTAGGTTTCAAGGATGAGAAGGGAAGGTGAGGGAGAGATGATGGGATTAGGAGGGCATGGTTGAGAGTGGGGATGTGGAAGAATTATTCCTGTTCCTTTATTCCCCACCTGCAACCATCATCTAAACTATTATTTTAAATAATCAGAAGATAAAGTTTGGATTTTAGCAGGTTGTAGAAAAATAAAGAGCAGTGCTTTAGCAACCACAGGTAAGAGAAGTTCAACACTGGATCTTTATCTCACATATTTAGAAGGTAGACTTCTCAAATGCTGCCTGGGAATCCTAAGGATATATACTGAACGCTTAGTGAATATTTCTCTCTCTGATATATATATGTACATACAAACACACACACACACACACACACACACATATAAAAAAGTAGAAGTAATTTTTCTGGATGGGAAAAGATACACAAGAGTTCCAGCATTAAGCTCCATGAAGGTAGAAAAAAATGTCTAGTTGGTTCATCCTTCATTCACTCATTCATTCAACAAATAGTCATCAAGATTTAATTATGTGCCAAGAGCTGTGCTTGATGCTGGGCATTCATTTTGAAAGGGGTAAATTTATGTTTTTAAAACACTTTGTCATTGTGTAGAAAGTGGCTTGGAGAGGGGCAGGTGGTGGCGGCTTGGACTTGGTAGATTGTCATACACTTATTGCTATAAGGAAAGCTGGGAAAGCTGAGATGGAGGGAGGTCAGCAAATCAAGAATTCTGTTTTGAACACATTAAGTGTGAATTGCTTGGAGACAGCCAGATGGAAATATCAGAGTGGCAGTCAACATGTACAATCTGGAGCTCAAGGTCTTAGTCCAGAGTAGATATTCAATACATATTGGTTTGCTTCATTAATTATTATTGTAAGGAAGACATGGGCTCAGTATTTCAATTGCCAGAAGAGTAATCCTAGAGTAGATAATCTAATACTTTTAAACCTCTATACCCATCATTCTGATAGCCTTCTCTCACATCCCAAATTCATTCAGAGACCAGATAGATTGTTAACTACATTCAAGTGAATTATTCTCCCATTGTGATTTCCTCTGGACTGCTGATTTCACAGGTTTGTCTATCTAACATCTCACTAGGCCTCTGACTATATACTATATTAATTCAGTCCCTATATGTATGGAATTCCAAGTTTATGCCAAGCAACATGCTTGGTGTTAGGTGCATATCTTTGGCTAGTTTTAACATTTCAAGGGACTAGAGCTTAAAAATAAAACAACCAAACAAGAAAAAAAGAACCGATGTATGAAATGAATTATTGCCTCTCTATTTCTTTATTGTATTTAAAGTTTTTATAACTGTGGGCTGAGGAATAGAATATCCTAAAATAAGTTTGCCTCTGGACAAAGTTTTTATTCAGGCAATAAAATATTGTTTATTCAGGGTCCTTGTAGTTCTGGGGCAGTGTTAGAGAATAGACAGTAAAAAAAAACATGAACCCTCTCCTCTTATGTTCAACAGAAAACAGCACAGATGGAGCCATAATAAATCATGTAAATAAAGTGTAGAACAAACTAAGCCTTTACATGTTTTTATTTCCTGTGATCTTATTTTTTAAATTATACAAACAATATTATGCAGCATGCTCATTGTAAAATTAAAATGCCTAAGTGCGTGTTTTTCAAAAATGAATTCATCATCATATCCTTCACTCCCTGCCACCTGTTTCTCAGAGGTAAAAAATGTTGGCAGTTTAGTGAGTTTTTCCTTCAGACTTTTTTCTTTGCATATATGTGTTTTTACTTTCTCATCATAAGTTAGGTTGTACTTGTTTTGCTTTTTCCACTTGACAAAATATCTTAGACATTGGGCAGTGTCATTTTTTAAGTGCTGCATAATATCCCAGGGTATAAATATACCATAATTTATTTATTGGTGTGTAATTAAGTTGCTCCCAATTTTTTATTATAATAAGAATGTTTTGGTGAGTATTGTTATAGCATATATCTTAGTTCTCAGGTATAAATATCTTTGTAGGATCAATTCTTAGAAATGGAACTTTTAGCTTAAAAATTATGCGTATCCAACTTTTGGTTAATAACTGCTGAATTGTAGCGCTTTCTACAACACAATTCCTATTACAATAGGTCATAGAGGACCACTCAAACCATTAATCAGTAACTATAGAGCAGAGGTCTCAAAGCATCTTCTCTAGACCAGCAGCATCCATATCACCTGGGAACTTATTAGAAGCACAATTTCTTGGGCCCCATCCCTGATGTACTGTGGTAGTCAGAGTTCTCCAGAGCAACCGAACAAACAGGATGTATATATAGATATAGAATGAGATTCATTTTAAGGAATTGGCCCACACAATTATGGAGGCTAGCAAGTCTAAAGATCAGTAGTCAGCAAGCTGGAGACCCAGAAGAGCCAATGTGTAGTTCCAATGCAAAAGCAGGCAGGCTCGAGCCTTAGAAAGAGCTGATATTTCCTTTTGAGTCCAAAGGAAGAAGAAAACTGATGTCTCACCTGGAATACAGTAAGGCAGAAGGAATTCTCTTACTCAGACTTTTTGTTCTATTCAAGCCTTCAGTTGATTGGACAAGGTCCATCCATATTAGGGAGGGCAATCTGCTTTTACTCTGTCTACCAATTCAAATGTTAACCTTATCCAGAAACACCTTCACAGACACACCAAGAATAATGTTTGATCAAATATCTGGACACCACAGTCTAATCAAATTGACACATAAAATTAACCATCATGTACACTGAATCAGAACTCTGAGGGTGGGACCTAGCAATCTATTAACACTGTCCAGATGATTTTAACATACACCAGAGTCTGAAAACCACTGCTCTAGACTGGGCTTTCTGGCTACTCAGATTCGTGCTTGAAGTTATGGGAAAATACTCTTTAAGAACCCACAACTTGGTTGAATTAGTAATTGATCACGGTAAATGATACCCATCTCATTTGCAAGCTAGATTAGAGAAAGAGCATTGCCATCAGGACCTGCAGGGAGATGGATTTTATTTCTTCTCTGTGCTAGAGCTTTATTAAGATCAGCTTGAGAACCTACAGGTGCTTTCTCTGAAGGACTTTCCTCTTTGTTGTTTTCAGACCTGCAATCTTCTGTAAATATGGACCTGTATTGTGGAGCTGAGCGAGTATGCAGGGCCTTCTCTGCCCTTGTTGATCAGATCACTTTGCCCAACTTGAAGTGAAAAAGAGTCCAGGCTCAAAGGCCCCTTGTGGTGATGACGCAACATGTTTTCAAAATCTGTACTAAAAGAACTAAACCTTCTACCTCTTTCTCAATAGTCTGGCATGAAGCATGAAGAAAATTTTATTTTTTAATGTCTCTACTCATGTGTCTTAGTTCTTCAGAGTAAAGCCTTGGGAGTGAGGAGTGATAGAGGAAAATGGGAAGGAGCCGAGTCAAATCCAGATGTGCTGCATTTCCAATAGAGGCCCCTTCTTTGAAAACATTGGTAGTAATATTCAAGTGTGTGATCTACAGAATTCATGCAACGATCTTCTTCAATATCTGAATTACCGAATTGATGACCTAATTTTCTATCTAGATGCTCCTGCTGGAGAATAGGCTTGGCAAAGAACTAAACACACACACACACACACACACACACACACACACACACACACACATATGTGCATACCAGACACACACTTGAGTGCATGCAGATATGGTGAGATCTGAATGAACTCTGTGGATTGTACCAATGTCAATCTTCTGGTTGTGTTATTGCACTATAGTTATGCAAGATGTTACTATGGAGGGAAACTGGATGAAGGGTATACAGGATGTCTCTGTATTATCTCTTACAACGTATATGAATGAGCAATTATCTCAAAATAAATTTATTTTAAAAACATGAATGTTTCTCACTAAAACCCCACATTTATTGAATTTGGCCAAAGTACTTGTGTGCCTCCATCCTCTGTATGTATGATTAGGGTATAGATGCTTAACTTAATAATGTCCAAAGTAGTAGCCAACATTTTTTGACTGTGAGAGCGCTTAGCTTCTAAGCGCCATGTATGTATTAATACTAATTTAAACTTCACAACAAACCTGGTAAGAAGATATCTCTTTTTATGAGACAACTGAGACACAAAGAGGGTCAGTAACTTGTCCAAAGTCGTTTGGTCACTACTTGACAAAGATGAGATTGGAACCCAGCTCCTAAGCCTGTACTCTAACCACTGCTTGCACTTTCTCTAAATAAATATTGTTATGGTTCCATTGTTTCACCTGTTTTTTGTTTTGTTTTTTTGTTTGTTTGTTTGTTTTTTGCGGTATGCGGGCCTCTCACCTCTGTGGCCCCTCCTGTTGCGGAGCACAGGCTCTGGACGCGCAGCAGCCATGGCTCACGGGCCCAGCCACTCTGCAGCATGTGGGATCTTCCTGGACTGGGACACGAACCCATGTCCCCTGCGTCGGCAGGAGGACTCTCAACCACTGCGCCACCAGGGAAGCCCTCACCTGTTTTCTTGATGTGCAGTCCCTATTACATTCAGAGAGGCTCTGGGCTATGATTTTTTTTTTTTTTTTTTTTGCGGTACGTGGGCCTCTCACTGTTGTGGCCTCTCCCGTTGCGGAACACAGGCTCCGGACACGCAGGCTCAGCGGCCACGGCTCACGGGCCCAGCTGCTCCGCGGCATGTGGGACCTTCCCGGACCAGGGCACGAACCCGCGTCCCCTGCATCGGCAGGTGGACCCTCAACCACTGCGCCACCAGGGAAGCCCTGGGCTATGATTTATATGATCCATAACTTCTAGTAATGTTTCCAGAGTGAAATAATGTCCAACTGGGTAGGATTAAGACTAGGTTACCCCTGTTCAATCTCATCCTAATCTTTTTGAATTTGCTTTTCAGCCTATCATGAATTTTTTATTTTGGTTTTGTTGTTCAACATATTCACTCTCCTTACTTCATTCCAGCTTGTTCCTTACAAGTTTGGTAAGTATGCCCCAGAGCACTGGTCAGCAAACTACAGCCCACAGGCCAAATCTGCCCGCTGCCAGTTTTGTGCAGGCTGTGAAATTATTACATTTAAAAAATAATAATTGAAAAAATCAGATGAGGAGTAATATTTTGTAACAGTTGGACATGACATAGAGTCAAATTTCAGTGTCTGTGAGCAAAGTTTTAAAATTGGAACACCACCGTGCTCATGTATTTACATATTATCTACAGCTGCTTTAATTCTACAAAGACAGAACTGATTAGTTACTCCAGAGACTGGATGGCCCACAAAGCATCAGAAAAAATTGGCAGCCCCTTGTGTAGTACCAAGGTGTGGGAGGAGCAAGGGGCAGGCATCTCTTCAGCGATTTATAAGAGGTAATGAGTTTACATAATGGTTTTTAAGAATATGATGCAAGACATTAGAGAAAGTAGCACAGAAGCAAAACCATGAGCCTCTGTAGAAATGGTAGTCAAAGAGTGGCAGCTTTTAATGTGCTTATTCTTCTAATCAAGTTAAAGCTGAGGCTGGACCCCCTCCCCTGTTCCTTCCCTAGACTTCCTTCCCCTATTGTTGAGATTTGGCTAATCTTCAGATGCAGCTGTGTCTTCTAATAATAACCCTTTGGATAAGATTTTTCACTTAAGGAGGGCCATAAACCTTCAGTGAGAACACTGAGGCTTCCTTTGGACCTGGGAAAAGCAAGTGAAATGCTAACATATCTGAAATTCAAACTGGTTGTCAACCATCAGTTATAATAGAATGATTGGAGAGATGAGCATAATTAGAGATAAAAATAGCATTGTGTCTGGAACTCAAATATATTTGTTAATTGGACTTCTTTGCTATGAACCTCATTCAAGCCTGGTCATTTTGAGAGCAAATATTTTTATGGGATCTTTTCTCATAATGCTCTTCATTTGATTTTTAGTTTTCTTTTCATTGTAAATTGTAACCAGTTATAATCTTAATATTTAATCCAATAGAAAATATGCTGAGAAAAAATTTATACCTACTGCTATTTTATTAGAGTTTGGATTATCATTAATGGTAACATTAAATATTGAAATAAAAGACTCCAATAATATTACTTGGGGTCGAGAGCTTTTATTAATTTTGTTTCTATTAGAAGAATGCTTTATTCACCAGTTTTGTGTTTTGTTTTTTGCTTCACTCAGTTCAAAATATTCAAAAATATTCTTTCAAACAAAATTCAGGTAATTACCACCAATAACTGGTAATTAATAAATATAGTCTCTTATATGCCTGTGCATAAGCAATCCAGTGGTTAATATTTCAAAGTCATGCAGTGTATTCAAGTTAAATGTGTGGCACTCCAGTTCATTAACAATGTCAAGCATCCCAAAACAATGATCAAGATGAATACAAAGAATCTGAGTAGCACGATCCCCTACTCATCTTTGGAAGCTATTTTAACTGTTTCAGACAGTGGGATGATCTGGCAGTAATGTTGCCATTTGAAGGAACATGCTAGCGTCCTAAAAGGATGAAACTAAGTACTCTGAGAGAATGTGGCTTAAGAGTTGTCTCTGGATGCTCCCACCATTCCAAGTAAATAAATGATCAGTAGTCAAGAAAAAAATATATATATATTTATATTCCAATATGTGCATTAGCTCTGAGGTTCGATTTATTTTCTCTTTATTTCCAGGCTACTGGTCACTTTTCCAATGAACTTAGACCCACTCCTATGTGCATGCCTGTTTATCAAGTCTTCAATCAACTCTTTCTTCTTTAAGGAAGGGATTCTTGGTGGCTGAGGATATACACCTGAAAGTAGAGAAAAGCAACTAGTCATTAGGTCACCAAATTATTTTCAGGCTAATTATCAATGACTTGGTTTTTAAAAGAATGTTTGCTGTTTCTGCCACTCAGCTATTAATATTCTGTATAAATTTATTGCAGAGGTGTATTTGAAATTTTTATTTATGCAAAACTTTGTGTCCTATGAAGTTTAATTATATAATATGAATTAAGTAGATTATAATAAATACATTTCCTATTTGATTAATATGTATTAAAATATTTTTCTGACTAAAAAAGTAAAAAATTGTCATCATATAATTTTAATATAAAAATATAAAGAAAAATGTTTAAACCACCTATAATATAATCTTCCAGAGAGAACCATAGTTTTACACATACATACTTTATACCATAATTTAGTTTACCATTACCCTATTATGGGACATTTAGATTATTTCCAATTTTTTGTTGCTATAAATAATATTGCAGTGAAGAGCCTTATACTGCAAAATTGGCTACAGCTCTGAATGATTCTTTAGAATAGATTTCTAGATTGGTAATTTCTGAATATGTTGCTTACAAAATTTCTCAGAGTGAGTAAAGTAGAAAATCAAGCATTTGTGAATCTAACATATTTCTGAAGCATTGTTTTCTCTTCTGCCTAATGTTTAAAAAATAAGCATTATGAACATTTGCCAGCTAGTTAGACACTGACTACAGACATCATCAAATTATAAATCTAAATTTTAACTTTCACGTCACGGAGGAAAGCAAGACTCACAATTTTTCTAGACCATCCAAACTGCCAGGCTCAGGCAGGCAAGTTTTTCTGTTCCTCTCAGGGGCAGAGCAAGATTTGTTGAAGGAAGAGATCATCATTTTTGACACAAACAAAGATATACTTCAACATCCTTTCATTTGTATTGAAGCCTTTACTAACCCTTGTGTTCACCTCAACTCTGTTATTTTCTATTTGGGAGATATTATCAGCCTACACTTTTCCTAAATCAATTTCTCTCTCTCTCTCTCTCTCTCTCTCTCTCTCTCTATGCCTTCACAGAATCCATCATAATTTAGTGGTGAAGCCTGGGTATACCCTCTTCAGCCTTCTGACTATTTTGGCATTCAGCTGTTAGCTTGTATCTTTCTAGACAAAATAACAATGCTCTTTTGTGTCTTCTCAAACGATGATATCTTTGGCCCTCAGAATTTTTGGAATTCTCATTTCTGGATCGCCTCTGTTTCTGCTTATTAAAGTTATAAACCACCACAATGTCTAGGTCATCACTCAGCTCAGTAAGCTGTCCTTGGAGTAAAGCTCTTCCAGAGTCTTTCTGTAGTTAAATCCATACTTTTCATACATTTATTGTTTATAAAATCACAGAACTTCAGAACACAGAATGTGAAGAGACTTTAAGGGCCTTCTAATTCTTTGATATCCCTCATTTTCAGATGAAGAAACTAAGACCTAAATAAGTCAATTAACTTACCCAAGGTTACGTAGCTATTTGATATCTCTTGTTTTCATATTTGCTGATGCAATATTAACAAATATATTAACATACAAAGTTATATAGGAGTTTTGTGTTTTTAATAAGGCATGATTCATTGCAACATTTCTCAAGTGAATTTAAACTATTTAACCTGAAGACATCAAAATAGCAAGAACCTTTCCGGGTATTATGTAGACACTTACTTTAGTTTTTCCCTTCTGCTCTGATGATGTGATTTCCCTGAGAACTGTGGAGACAAACACCTCTTCACCCTCACCCCCATCCCAACCTAGTAAAATATTAATTCCCCGGGGACAAAAAAAAAAATTAGTGAAGAATCTGTGCAGGTACATCCAGAGCCCAGTTGAGCCACTGGAGATTTAATCAAGCCTCTTGAGATGAAATCTCCATGTTCCTGAAACTAACTTTCAGACAGGGTGTCTTCTTGACCCAAGACCCTCTTTGACTGATTATACAATAGGAATGGAAAGTCTTATTTCCTGGTCTGCAACAATTGTTTATGTCAAACATTAAAATAACTTCAATAAAGTGAAATGTTTACCTCTAATATTTGCAAAGCAACTCCTACTAAAGTTTGCAGACCAGCTGGGTCAATAGCAACTCTGTAGCAAGATGAAGGAAGTGACTTCCAAAGCTGAAGCCAAATCTACCTTCAAAAAAAAAAAAAAAAAAAGAAATGCCATGTTGGGCTTCTCTGGTGGCACAGTGGTTGAGAGTCCACCTGCCAATGCAGGGGACACGGGTTCGTGCCCCCATCCAGGAAGATCCCACATGCCGTGGAGCGGCTAAGCCCGTGAGCCATGGCCACTGAGCCTGTGCGTCCGGAGCCTGTGCTCCACAACAGGAGAGGCCACAACAGTGAGAAGCCCGTGTACCTCAAAACAAAAACAAAAACAAAAACAAAACAAAACAAATAAAAGAAATGCCATGTTGAAGTATGCTCAGAAAATTACATGTAGTCTCAGACTATTATAGTAACCTGTTGCAAGCAAGCAAACTGAAAGCTGTTTTTGAGATTATATATATAGTAATTTTAATATACAAATTATATAATATAATTAATTTAATTAATTATATTATATAATTATAGATAATTATTTTCCTGTTAAGTTGAACACAAATATTATTTTCATTTATTCTATGGATACTTAAAGTAATTCAAAGTGAGTGCAAAATACAAAAACAAGAAATAGTGGTAGTAATTTGAATACCACTGTTAAGTAGAGTAAGAATGGAAAAAAGAGCCTACAGTACAGATGAAGAAAATATACAGTCTTTACTGTTGCTGATGCCTGGGAAGTCTCTGTTCAAAATATTTTTAAAATATTGGTAACCAACATTTAAAGATAGTCATTTTGTATTTCTGCTTTAGTAGCTAAGCTGCTAAAAGAATATTTCCTCTAAAAAAGGAAATTGGTTTGTGACAATAACACTTGCCAAAGTAATAAATTTATCTATAAATAATTGTGGTGGATTATCTATCTGGCTTTATGGATCAGCTAATAATATTTTTTGTTACTGAGGTTAAAACAAACTAGATATTTAAAAGTTCTAGGGAAAGATTGATCTATAACTATTACTGTTAATTGCTATTTTAATAGATTTTTTACAGGAACATATAGCAGTTCTCACAATCAAATGTACAATTGAAAAAATTATTTATGCTTCAGTTTTCCACTAGTGCATAAATAGTTACTACCACCCAAACAGCCATTGCTGCAAGCTTTAGAAGCACATTGGTTGAAACAACACCAAAAAAGGAACAAAAACAGTATGAATAAGGCTGTTATTCTCAGCTTACAGTGATTTATTCACCCTCCTTCTAATTCTATAAAGGATATTTTTTCTAGTGCCCCTGGAGAAGACTGCATTTGAATACCATATTTACTTCAGTGAAAAATCTCTAAATTTGTAGGAAGTTCCAGATTTCTAAAAATTAATTACTCAGCTTGCTGGAAGTTAATTACTTATTTGCAATTTGTTCAAAACAACAAGGAAGAGTGAATTTGCAAGCCAGCTGATTTTTCTACCATTTATCCATCAACTAAGTAAGTACATCTCAAGGAGTCCTTCCCATTTACATGAAAGCAATTAGTTTTTGTTTCTGTTTTTGTTTTTCTATTTAAAAGGGGCAAGAGCTTGTGTGCTGTGAGCCTTCCCCAGGCTTATATTCAAATCTTCCCAATTCCATAGCAAGTGAACACAGGTTATGACTACCAATGTTCAGCCTAACTGAAAAAAATAATGCTAATTTGGGGGCATCCCTTTATACCTTGATATTGTATTTTAGGGATCATGTCTTTTCCTACTTTTCTTTCTGATTCTTCTTTGCTGCTGTTGAAGTATGAAGATGAAGACAATATGTTGATAAAAACAGCTACTGCAAATTACAAAAGCAAGTGCTATCTATCTTCCTATCACTTGCGTGCTCTTTGGGCTCACCCCCGAGGAGGCTATGTGTGGCAATGGATTCCCCTAAAGCCATCTCCCTCTTCCTCACAATTCAGCACATTCATACTTGATTGATCCTTTCAAAAGACATGGGACCTGGGGTTGACCACCTTTTTTTCTCCCTGTGTGTTGTGGATGCACTGCTGAGATCTTCTCTTCCTCTCCAGCCAATTGCCTCCTTCCTAAGCCATGGTTTCTGGAGAGGACACAGTCCACATAGATGTCCCAGAAGAGTTGGGCCAGATCCCAAAACAGTGCCCCATGCTGCAAGTTCTCAGATGACTTCAGGTAGATCATAAAATCCCAGAAACCTGAAACAGTGTTGGAAATTCGAGGCTTCCACATTTCTAGGAGGAGTACTGAAGAAGATTCCCAGCACTGAGGATCAGCTTGGTTAAAAGCCAGCAGATCTGTCTGGCTGTGACAGAAGAAAGGAGACACACAGCACATTCCCACAATGAGCAGGGAGCAGGTGAGACTCCAGGGGCGGTAGATCCCTCCTCTGTTCCCAGGATCAGCCATGGCCTTGAAACTGCACAAGATGGAAATATTTCATATGAGTTCCTGCTTGTGCTCCACTCAGTAAAGAAAATAATTATGCCTTTAAGAACCTTGGTGCCAGCAAAGGAAACATACCATCATCTCTGGGAAAAGTCCTATCCTACCTCCCATCTCACAAGCCCCATTCTATCTAAAATGATGCATTGTCAAGCCAGGTAGTACAAAACCAAGATGTTTAGATTAAGAAAGATTTATTCCTAAGATGTGCTTTTGTAAGATAAATAAGTAAACTTGTTTTTCCCTAGTACAGAGAAATATAGTTTAAAAGAGTATTAAGTGAAATTTTTCAGTCTTGATACATGGCTTTCATTATTCTATAATTGCATAATTTTGCCTAGCTATCCTGAACCAGGACTCCCATGCAATTAAGAATTTGAACATATTTTACCCTTGGATGCTTTCCTATTATGGTTCCTTTTATTATTAAAAAAAGATATAAGAATTGCAAAATGTTATAAATAAAAATAAACACAAGATAGTGTGATAAAAGTATGGGAACCAAGATATATTCAACCCATTAGAGTAGAATTAATAAACATTTTACAAACACCTGAAATGTTCTGCAATTCTGACATAATTTTCATAAAGAGGATCTTTTCTCATTTTTCTCATCTTGCTATAAATCTCAAGAATTTTAACAAAAATTATTTGCCTCTCATCCAGCTTTTCTGGCTTTCATAGCCGGTTGCAATAAAACCAAGACATCCATATACACTTTGAAATTATTATGTTACACTTCAGACAAATCCAATGAGAAATGATGTACTTAAAATAATAACAAACTGGGCTTCCCTGGTGGCGCAGTGGTTGAGAGTCCACCTGCCGATGCAGGTTCGTGCCCCGGTCCGGGAAGATCCCACATGCCACGGAGCGGCTGGGCCCGTGAGCCATGGCCGCTGAGCCTGCGTGTCCGGAGCCTGTGCTCCGCAACGGGAGAGGCCACAACAGTGAGAGGCCCGCGTACCGCAAAAATAATAATAATAATAATAAACAAACCAAATTTTTTCCCAGATAAAAAGGTTTACCTGAATCTTCACGAATGTATATGGTATACAAAATGTATATTACACTTAAACAACTCTAGTGTAAAGAAAAAGCAGGAGGGCATATACAGCTGACTTTCAGTTTTATATTTCCAAATCTTTTAGATGTTAGCATCATGAAGGCAAGCAAGGCACACCTCATGGGAATTCTCATGAGACTATGTCTATATTGGAAACATTTCATGATAACACCATAAGATGGAATCTTTCTCTTCTGTACAGCAGCAAAACATATTGAGTCTCCCTTAAATCGGTATTTCAGAAACTGTCTTTGAACAGGCACATTCCTGAAGAAGCATGTTGAGATACATAGTTATTCAAAAATATTTCCTCTATATTTCAGATTATTTACACAGGATACCTACCTGAACAAAATCAAATTTAATATGTTCTCTTCTGAACTAAAATATCAAAGTCGAGGGGCCGCAAACGTTGTTTTTCCTTAGGGGACAAGTCGAAGCTGTCAGTGCTAAGTTTTATTAGAAGACAAGGGGCGGGATACTGTCCAGGGTGCTGAAGTCGGCAAGTCCGGGACTCGCTGCCCGCTCGCGCCGCAGCGCTCACCTTGGCTCCGTCAGGTTCCCTTCCCTTCGGAGAGTCTTACCCAAGCCTGGAAGTTCCTCAACCCTGGGATCCTGCGTGTGTCCTGCCACAAGCCCCGCGCTGGGCTCCCTACGTCTCGATCCCGCAACTGGTTCCACCGCCTCTCCCTCCTCAGGGCGGAGCTGCCTGGGACACCCTGTGTCCTTCCTGCCCCATTAGCCTCCTTACTCCGCGGCTTGACTCCCAGGTCACAGAAGGGAGCCCGTCCGCACTTACCTGCACAGCCCTCTCTGGATTCCTTGGAGTGCATGGAGAGAAAATGTGCAGAATGCTCCCTGAGCAAGCGACGGTCCCCACCTTCAGCGTCCTGAGGGTTACGGTGCCTCTTCTTAAGCAGCGGGGGTGCTCGGCGCCTCTTCAAGTCTACGTCAAAACGCCGGGAAACGGCCGCCACCTCTCGCCCCCAAGTCCATCTCCTGCACCCTCCTCTTCCCTCCCTCCCCTGAAGCTTTCTTTTCAGAAAACAAGGAGGCTTAGCCGCACACACCTCATTGACACTGACCCCTACCCGCCCCCCCACCAACGGAACTGAGCCTTTGTGTGGTTGGGAGCCGTGACACTGCTGGCCAGGAACTGGAAAGCTGGGGCCCAGTCCCGCGCCTTCAAGGAGCCAGTGGGGCTGCCTAGAGCTCTACGCTCCAGACGGTCCTTGTTGGAGAACAAAGTGACAGCGGGGAAGACTCGGGACTCCTAGGGTCGGAGAATGCACGTGGGTGCCCTCGCAGCGGTCAGTGAGGAAACGAAGGTGCATTCCAGTGACATCCTGGGTGTGAATTTCTCCTGCCCGCCTGTGGTCCTGGGCTCCGAAAAGAAACACACCCTTGAGGCAAGGATGTGGGGAGGGACAAGGCACCACTGGAAGCTCCCCTGGACTGGGGACAGGAGACCCCATTAGCTCCAGGCTCTGTGGCTTGGATCACCCCAGGAGCCCGAGCTGCTGCTCGTATTGCTTGCGTCAGCCCACTGCTCAAGATTTCACAGAGGGGTTCCTGCTTTCCAAGAAGAGGGGACGTCTGGGATTCTCTTTGGTTCTCAGCTCAAAGCTAGTTAACATCCTAGTCAGGCCTGTCACCTTTTCGGGGCTCTGCTGAGAATTAGGGCCCACCTGAACTGAAAGACACCCAGACCAAGAGCCTGAGGCAAAAGTCTTACCTTTGCCGCGGTTTCCAGGTTTTGCCCCTTCACCTCAAAACCCTCTAAGCATCCTGAAAACCACTGGTAGCCTCCACTAACTGAAGGCTTTTGTGCCAGCTCAATAGTATCCATGGTTACCTTCCAGAGGGGCACAGGGAGGAACCCAGGCTTATAGCAAGGTTTACCAAAGACACGAGGAACATTCCCTCTACCCAAGCGGTAGAAAGCAAGAGATCTCGAGAGGATTCCTAGGGGTTCTGGGCTTTTTCTCTTCCTCTGAAATCAGTTTCTCAATCTGTGAACTGAACATACTCATGTCTGCTTCTCTTGATCTTCCGAGGAAGTGGGAAAAGATCATAAATGAGGGCTTCAACTTGCTTCCTGAACTTCAAGGAGCTCTCAGCCTCTTGGAGAAGAGAATTACAGGAGCATAGTGTGTGAGCACAAGGGATAGAGATTGGTGTGGGAGAACCCTGAGAAAGGGAAAGGGGAAAGAGGGGGCAGAGACAGTGTGTTTGAGGAGGTGACTGGTGACCTTCTTGAAGAAAAAGTTAGACAGTTTTCCTGGAGCCATGGTGGGGGAATGGTCTCCTTCAGGCAGAGAAGTTAGCATGATCAAAGGCAGGGAGGGAGCCTCCAAGCAGTCCTGTGCTTCTGGGGAATCAAGTCAAGTGACAGGAAGAAGGGAAGTCAAGGGAAGGAGTGCAGAGAGAGAAAGGAGAACAGAGGTAAAGATGTGGGGATTTAATTCTGGTTTTAGACATGTTGAAAGTTACATTACCCTTGAAAATATTGGTATATAAATATGCAGTGCTCACTTTATTTTCAAGTGTCTGTGTGTCAGGCACTATTCTAGATGCTGTGCACACAGAAGGAATAAAACAAAGTCCCTGTACTCATGGAGCTTATACTGTAGTGGGGGTGGGAGAAGAAAATTTATATTTTAATTTAAAAATTATATATGTATAATGATTTGTGACTCTAGTTTATGTGTTAAATGATGAGTTTACAGCTGTATAAAAAACAAACACACAACTAGATAATTAACTAAACAAATAGTGTCATGAGTCAATAATGAGTGTTTATAATTCAGAAGCCTGTGGTAAAGTATATGTGTAATGTGTCAGTTATGGTAAGAAAAAAACAAAGGATCACCAAGAAAAAGTAAAGTGGGACTAGGAAAGGATAATGGGGGAAGAGCTATTTTATATGGAATACTGAGAAGTCCTTCCTGAGGAAGAGATATTTAAGTAAAGATTTCTTAATGTGAAAGAGCGAGTCACGCATACGTATGTGAGAGAAGGCTCCAGGTAGAGCATAGGGCAAGCATAATTGCCTTGGAACATACGTGGTGTAATAAGAGTGTTTTCTGGGTATTGGGTCAGAAAGGTGGTCAGAAATCCACTCTGGTTGCTCAGTAGAGCACAGACTAGAGGGGAGCAAGGGCCGAGGCAGGGAGTCCAGTTAGGAGCTACTGCAATAATCCCGAGGAGATGGAATAGTGGCTTAGATAAGGGTGGTAGCAGTACAGGTGGTGAAAGTGAGCAGATTCTGAATCTATTTTGATGGCAGAAAGGACAGGATGTATTGATATACTGGATGTGTTGTGCAAGAAAAAGAGAAAAATTCAAGATTACTTCAAGTTTGGGGGGCTAAGCCAATGGAGGCTTGGAACCATCAGCTGAGAGAGGAGCAATGGTTTGAGGAATAGGTTTGGGAAAGGGAACTGAAGGATATGCTTTTCTACAAGGATATATTGTACAGCATAGGGAATATAACCAATATTTTATAACTTCAAACAGACTACAATAGATAAAATTTTGAATCGCCATGTTGTACACCTGAAACTAATAAAAAAAAGAATTTGCTTTCAACACGTTAAGCTTGAGGTGACTGACATCCAAAGGAGAAGCTGAAGAGTCAAGGAAGAGGAGGGGACTAACGATAAACACATACATAGCACTCAAGAAAGAAGTCTAAATTCGGGATTTTGTCAACCTGTGGGCAATAGTTAAAAACGTCATAGGAAAGTATGTAAAGTGGGTACAATAGTAACCTAAGGATTGAATCTGGGAAATGCCAATATCTAAGTGATTAAAAAGTAGAGTTAAGAGGAACCAGGAGAATGTGGTGCCTTGCAAACCAATGAGATAAAGATTTTCACAGGGGGAAGAAATAAACCACAGCACACAGATTCAGAAAAGGGAGTCCATAAAATGAAGACAAAGAATTTTCCATTGGCTCTAAAAAATAGTACGTCACCAAATTGCTTATTAAGAACAATTTTGACTGAGTGTTGGGGGAGAAATGGTGAGCTGAGGCAGAAATGGAAAGCCAGGAAATGCAGACAGCCCCTGAGAAGCACTTTCTATGAAGTTTAGCAAAGAAGAGGGAGAAGAATTGGAACAGGAGGTTAGGGGTTGGGTCTTTGTCATGTTTACAAGCTGAGGGAGAGAAACCAACAGACAGGAAGGAGTTTAAATTCAAGACAGAAGGATAACTAACAACTTCAGAAGACATAGAAGCAACAGGGATAAGGGAATAAGGAAGTCAGCATTACACAGAAGGGATAGCTTTGCTCTCTGAACAAGGAGAAAGAAAGGCTCCCTCTGGATATGGATACATCTGTGTATGGTATGTTGGCTGGAGAGCAGGAGTTGAGAGAGATGTGACCAATGGTCTCAGTTTCTTAATGAACTGAGGTCCGTAGTCATTCACAAAAAGTGAATGAGAGGAGGTATTAAGTAAGGAATTTAAGGAGAGTGAAAAGGCTTTGAATAATCTTTGAAAAAAAGAGAAAGAAGAGAGGAGATAAGAGAAGGGAGAGAAAGAGACTAAAGGAAGTACTAAATGCCCAGGCAAAATTTGAGACCATGAATTTGTAACAGACCATTTTGCATGCTTGTTTGGTTTTTATGGGGCAGAATAGCATATGGATGAAGCTCCAAACTGCCTGGGCTTGCACCATATCTCCCTCATGTGTCATATTTGATGGATTCGTAGATGGAAATTTTCACATTTAACACCACTGAAATCAGGTTTTATCTATCAAATGAAGGCACCTTACAATCAGAATTGCAATCTTTTCTTTTGCTTTTCTCAGATAATGAGATGCCTACAATTGACGGTGTCTTCTATTTGATGTAATACTTTGTACAAGTTATTTAACCCTTATGAAACTGTTTTCTTGTGTGTAAAATGGGCAAAAATCTCCCTATGGCTAGTGAGGATAAAATGAGTTCATACACGCAAAGCACTTAGAATGGTGCTGCATGTAGCACAGTGTTTGTTAAGTGCTAGTTATTATTTTTCTCCTTCAGTGCTCATCTGACTGAATGTAGGAGAAAAGAACGGTCATGATTATATTGATCCTGTGTTAGAACTATTTTGGGCAAATGCTGACAAAGGAGAGCGATGCAAAGGAATCAAGGGTATACACAGGTTAGAAAAAAAGAAGAGACGAGGGGTAGAGAGGCAAAAGACTGGTTGAAATGAAGAAAACGGAAGCCCTGTTGAAGGGAAAAAACACGTGTAAGAGGAGTAAGAAAGGGGACAGTGAAAGGTACTAGTCGGGAAGAGGGATATTCAGGCTTCAGATTTCAGAGGTGGAGCAGCTCTGCATTCTGAGCACAGCCTCTGAAGTGAGTGGCTGAAGCGAAGTGAAGGTAAAGACCACTGTAGTTGGGCTCCAGCTGTCCTATAGTAAGTAATAATAAGATATAAGTATAATAAGATAATAAACTGAAAGGGTCACCCCAGCTTTATAGCAGCTGAGGATGTGTGACATTGCCGTCCCAACCAGAAATCCTAGGACAACTCTTTAAAAATATATATTTTTATACATATATATGTATAAAGACTTTAAAAATATATATTTTTAAAAGCCTAGCTAGTGTCTGCTCATTTACTTTTTTTCTCTTCTTGACGATATAATTACTTGGGACTGGAAGTTTTGACCTTTAGTAAAACTTTTTATAGTGCCAGTCTAGAAAATAATGCTTTGATTAAACATTTCTCTTAAAGACAATTTACCAACTTGCACTTGAAATTTAAGTAGTCATCTTATGAATATGTTTATTTAGAAGATCTTAAAAACTATATATTCTGTTGTAACATACATTTAGAATCCCTTGCTTAGGGCAATTTGGAGAGATTCTTGGAAAGAAATATGTATCTTTCATCTGAACCTTACTAATAATTGCAAGAGGAAAATGGCACACTAATTCTTGC
The DNA here is from genome assembly GCF_025265405.1 of Mesoplodon densirostris. Lineage (NCBI taxonomy): Eukaryota > Metazoa > Chordata > Mammalia > Artiodactyla > Ziphiidae > Mesoplodon > Mesoplodon densirostris. Next base: position 30,382,184 of record NC_082668.1, read on the forward strand.
ATTTCGATAAAAAGAAAGCCACCATCAAACCACTTTAATGAAAGATTTAATACTCTGTTAAACACATAAGTTTGCTTAGTTTGATATCTTACCCTGTGGTTTCATTTCCACAGACTAGCCTCTCTCTAACAATGACACACATTTGATTAGCACCTACATTTTACCAAACATTATTTTCATATATATGGTCTCACATTTATTCTCCTCTTTCCCCCCAGTTTGCTGCTAAGGGAATTTCCTTGAGTAAGTTAGTTGGTAAGAATTAGAACATGCTTCTTTTTCCAACACTTAGCTTTACACATTGTCAGGTATCTGTCCTAAACAGTGTGCTTGTACAAACACATACACTGACTGTCACCCTCTATTCTCTTCACACTAGTCTATCCTTATTCCCCTATTGGCTCCCCAATACCAACTGGGAGGGAGCATATGGCAGGTACAACTTAATGATAGAATAATTTTAACAAGTTACATCTGGAATCAATCCATTACATCATCATTCTGACTTGTTAAAAAATCTTCAGGAAACCAACGGGTCCTTTAAAATGACATGACGCTAAATAACTGGTTTGACTGGCATTTGTCATCCAGAGAGTTGTTTCAGTTTTGTGCACTTGCAGACTAGGCTGAAAGAAGGACTAGTGGAGAAGTAAATAGCAATTAGCTGATGTGACCCATGGGTAGATTTTCTGATTTTTGCCACTTGAAGCAATTCTCAAAGACATTTAAAAGGACTTCCGATTAATTTTCATGAAATTTGAGAGCAGTTATATAGATAGTTTGCATCTTCAGCAGTGCATTAATTTGCAAATGATGGGGCCAGCCTTTAAGAATAGGGTGCTTCTTTAACATTTAGGATCAGATTGTAAAAATAATTACTTTCTCTCATTTTTTTTGCCAAGATAAATCACTTTTATCTCTATAGGAAAGGGAGGATCTAAAAAATATATATATAAATTACATTAGTAACACAACATAAGAAAAAAACAGGGGAAAAAAACCCAACAGAGAAGTCTGTATGATGCTATTGTAACCTGTTTATAAAAAGGCCCTGTATCAGAAATTCACAATCCTACCCACTTCTAAAAATATATTTAGACATGTACAGAAGCGGTGGGCTTGTTTTTAAATTGCCTTTTTGTAAAAATATATTAAAGGTGAATAGAAATCCTCTCTCTCTGCCCCCTATCCAAGCCCCAGCTCTGTGCTGGGGATTGGAGACCAGAGGTAACTCTCTCATCATGTTCTAAACCTTGGTTACAACCACTCCCAACCCCTCCCCAACTCACTTCACTTAGAACCTGAAACATTTAAAAAAAAAAAAAAAAAAGAAAAAAAAGAAAGAAAAAGCACACTAGCCTCTTTGGAAAAGCGTAAATCTGAGGGTAAACTTGCTTTTCATTTAAAACACAAAACAACAAACAGCCAGCTCTGAGAGCCCAACTAAATTAATCAGAAACCCAGTCAAATGGAGGTTGGGTTTCAGCTCCACACAACTTTTAACAAAGAAACAGAAGGGAAAGAGGCCTGGAACCAGGGGGGATATGCTAGCAATTAGCTGCCTTTGAAAGATCAAGGGGAGGGGGCTGTTAATGGGCAGAAGGGCTGGGGTCCTGGTCTTGGTTACAGCAGTCAGGGCCTAGTCAGGCAGTTGCCTACACAGGGACACAGGCTGCCCTCCTTCCCTCCCCTCACTACCCTCTGTTGCTTTGGAATCCCCAAGAAAAGCAAAGCTGGGCAGAAACAGAGGGGAGGGGAGTGGGAACCTCACGTGCTAAGGCGGAGGTAGCCAGGCTTTTTTGCCTTTGGTGTGTATAGATGGAGGACTGCTCGGCCCCTGGGGCCCCCAAGATAGGAAAAGGCTATGGGGCTAAGGGACCCCTGATTCCAAGGAAGGAGAGTAAATGTCGGGCTGTGGAGGAAAGAAAGACAAACTGGAGACACGAAGACGACCAGGGAAGCCTCACATATTCCCTGTGGCCTGCACGGTAGCTGTTAAGTTCCCCAGAAGCACTGGGAAAACGAGGTGAAGTTAAAGTGGGGGGTAGAAGACAATGAAGCCCTCCACTTGGGCAGTGCCGAGATGGAGAGAGGGGGACGTTCTCCATCCAGTCCAGGTCACCAGGGAGGCAAGACAGGTGGAGGTGGAGGGAGCTGGGGGAGGGGGAGGGAGGGGGTGGGCACTGTCTGGACAACAGAAACACTCACAAAGGGAAGAGGGGGTGGGAGGTTCAGATGATCTGCTCCTTTACAGGTGGGCATCTCCGCTCCTAGCCTCGGGCTCCCCCCACATCAGCACTCTGCTTGAGCGTCCACCTGACATCTGGGAGTGTAAAGGTCCAGGAGTGAAGATGTGAGTTCTGAAGTCTTCTTCAGACCAAGACCTCAAGGTGGGGAGAGAAGCAGGGAGGCTCCTGATGGAGAACCTGGGGTGAGCTGTCCTGCCACATCCTCTCCAGAAGGTCCAGGCTGTGCTCTGTGGTACGGGTGAAGGGATCAGGCCGTAGAGCAAGGGCTATCTGCTTCAGTGGCAGATGCTTTCAAGGCGTTTGGGAGATGGTCTTTGCCTCCTGGAGCCCAGCCAAAGCTATGTGGATAATGTTCTGTAGCACCTCAAACTCTAGGCAAATCCCTGGAGCTCACCCTGGGAGAGGTGGCTTCATCTGTGGCCACCCAAAAGTACTTTCCTCCAATGGGCTACAAAGTCTCAGTCAAAGTCTTGGGTGTTGGTCCTCTCCCCACCTTGAGAAGTGACAGGAATCTCTCTTCTTCCCAAGGATGAATGAAGTCAGCCCATGGCCTTTCTAGGCCACTCTGGAAATGGCCCACGGTGGGGCAGTACGAAGACTCTGGGCCCTCCTCTTTATTTCCATGAAGCATTTGGCAAGAGGCGGCAGAGCCCAGAGGCTTCTCCCAGGAACGAGTCTTGAGTGGGACACATCCATTGGGCTAAGAGGAGGCAGGAGAATGGGCAGAGGTGGGCAGGCTTCTGGAGACAGGGCTGGAGCCGCAGAAAGTGTTGAGCACTGGGCCTCCCACTTCATGACCAGGGAAATACCGAGGGGCCCAGGCTCTCCTCATGCCTCTCCTCATCCTGCTTTCCAGCTTTAAGTGGGGATGACAGTAAAGGGCAGACAAAGCTGGTGAAAGGGAAATGGATTGGGGCAGCAGAAAAGAGGGCTCTAGTCAGCTGGAAACCTCTCCCATTTACTGGCTACTCAGAGATATGGAAAAGGAAGGCAGGATGCTCCAGTGGAAGCAGGGGAGGGAGCTGAGGGAGTAGGTGAAGGGGCCCATGGGAGAGTCGATGCCTTTGGTCAGTTCCAAGAAAGCAGGACAATGCGCCTCAGCACCTTGTCCGGGGCAGGTAGGATCCAGGAGTGCCCTGAGAATTGACAACGGAGAAGGCAATGGGGGTGAAGGGGTGAGGGGCAGGACACAAAGGGGATCACAGAAGCACTTTGCCATTTCTGTAGATTTTCAGGATACGGCCGAGTCTCTGCTTTGCCGTAGCCAGGCCCTTTTTGGGACGCTTTCCTGGTCCTGCTTGATTGCTCTGGGAGCCAACTGAAGGGCGCCGCTGGGTCAAGAAGACACCAGGGGCCATGGGTGTGGTGCTGCGGTTTGCCTGGGCCATGCCAAAGGCATTGGGACGAGCAGTACACTCATGGTCAGCAAGACTTCCTGAGAGGGCCTCTTGTTTAGGCTCAGGGGGAGGCAGGGGCGAGGAGGAGGTGAGAAGTTGGGGTGTAGTGGCCAGAGGTGGGGCTGGTAATGCCACGCTGAGATTAGGCTCTTGAGGACGAGGCTGTTCTACCTCCTTCAACAAAGGCTTCTTCTTGATATATTTCTTCTTTGGGGCCTTCTGTAGCTCCTGCGGGGCCAACTTTGCAGCTGCTGCAGCCAAGCCTGTCTCAATGGAAGCTACCCGGGTCCCCTCACGCACAGGACAGTCCTGCTTCGGTAGAGTTGGGGTCACACGGGCTTTAGGACTCCATGGAGCATCATCTGAATTCTTCTTTTTCTTGGGTCGAGATTTCAAAGCAGGGTCATCATCGTCAGACTCCAGGGAAGGGTAAATATACTCTGCATCCTTGAAGCATGCTCCCAAGCTGTCCTGTTCATCGAGACTGGCGTTCTCCTCCTCCTCCTCGCTCTCGGTTCTCCAGTATGATGGCCGCTTGATGGGCCACTTCCCTGGGATGCGCTGGGAAGCAGGACTGCTAGACGCTGTGCCCAGCCCACTGCTGGAACTCCCACTGCTTCGCTCCTGCCCCCCGGGCCAACAGGCCTGCAGGCTGGAGGTAGCTGGCGAGGATGATGAGGACTGTGGGTTGGCCATGCACAGCATGCCCTGGATGGCCTCCTGAGTGCTGGGAGAGGCAGGGGCCTCGGTGAGGGCAGCATAGTCAGGTCCCCCCACCTGCCTGCTGGCCTTGAGCAGATCAAGAGTTCCACCAGCTCCACTCCCATTTCCAAGCTTGCCTTCGACCCCTTCTACCATGTCCTCATCTGCTGTATAGTCCTCCTCAATGTCAAACTCAACTTCTCCTGGTTCACGAACTCGGTTGGGGTCAGAGCAAGGCTTCGCACGGGGCAACTTTCGGGGAAATTTTGGTCTTATTATCAGAGTCGCCTTCTCCTTTCCCAGTCTCTCATCAATCTGCAGTTCATCATCTGAATCCAAGTCAAATTCATCCTCCATCACCTGTTCTGCCACCAGCCTAGCCTTGTCTACCTTCTTTGCGATCTTGGCTCGCCGAGACTTGGATAAGCTCTTTACCCTCTTGGCACTGCCATTAGACGTCAACAGGGCCAGCTGGACCTCATTCCCATCAAGGTCCAAGTCTGGCGAGTCATCATCTGAGTCATTCAAGCAGGTGCCAGTGATGTTGAACTTTGCTTTCTGGGAACAGCCTGTCTTCAGTGCCTGATGACTGTATGTGTCCATGAGATTATAGCTCAATTGGCCAGCAGGCCCCAAGGCTGAGCTCTCCTTGCCCTTTCGCTCTGCCTTCTTGAAGAATTCCTTGGGCTTCAGGCCTTTCTTCTTTGAACCACTTTTGGAGGGCAGTGACAGCCTGGACATGGATACTGAAGTGGAATGAGCTGGCCTGGTTAAGGGAATGGAGCCGGCTGGGAAGATCCTCTGCAGCCCAAAGATATTGCTTGTCTTCCCAACGTTCTGTCGGAAGGTATCTTCCACCAGGCGAATCTCCCTAGCCAGATCTTTAATGAGCTGTACGGTCCTCACTGTCTCCGGGATCTCATCCTCGTGGTCTGGCAGAGCTTCTTTCCTTGTCCAGGCTCTAAAGGCCAAGTTCAGGGCTTTACCACCATGGACCAGGTAGGAGGCAGGGTGTCTCCTGTTTTCTCGCAAACCTCGAAAGACGTCCAGGATATGCTTTCCCACATACCAACAGATGGTCTCAAAGTTGGGGAACTTGAAGAGGTCTTCTGTGCTCAACCGCTTCTCAATCTCATAGACTTTGAGCTGCATTTCAATGTTAAGGCTGTGTAAGAAGTTCCCTCCAAAGACAAGGCAGTCCACGGGGGTCAGCACAGCATGGATCCATCCTGCAGGAATGAAAAGTGTCTGTCCTTGCTTCACAGAACACTTGTAGCACTTGTCCACCTGGTCCCCAAAGAACATCTCATTCTGGTTAGAGGAGCTGCTCCAGCATTCAAAGAGAGTCAGGTTGGCATTTGTTGGGCGGATCAGGTAGAAGATCTTCTCACCCTTGAGCACATGGTACCAGACCGAGCTGCCACCAAAGTCAATGTGAAAGTCGGTATAGCTATCCCGCACGCTCATGAGGCAGTACTTCTGCACATTGGGCCTCTCAAGGATACACTCCTCTGGCCACAAGTTCTCCACCCATGAGAGCTTCCGAACAATCTTGGGTGTCTCCACAAGGTTAGAAAGCCTGGTATCAGAGAATTCCAAACTAATGACATTGAGGACTTTCTCCCTCTTCCCGCTATAATAATACTTCACAAAATCACCAAGCTTCATCTTGCAGTCGGCCTGGCGGGTCACATCAATCACATCAATCTCTCTGTCAGAACCAACGTAGTGTTCCACATCCCTCACAGTGAATGATGGTGAGGGCAGCGTCATCCCCAATCCATCCTTCTTCAAGACCAGGATGGGCACACTGAAGCTATTCTCTTCCAGGAATTCCACGCTCAGCTGACTTCCAGTGGGCTTCAGAATCACTTCATCTGAGCTGTCAAAGGTCCTACTCCGAAGCTCTCCAATGAACGTAGGGCTTCCCGTCTTCACTGGCTTCCCCTTGTGTGTATCATGGCCTTTTGAAGATACACAGCGTTTTTTCATGATGGGGGGCCCATGGAAGACCTCACAATTGGGGCAGTGGTAGAGGTCAATGTCATCAGCCTTCTCCTCTTCAACACCAACACAACTGCCATGAAACCAGTCCTGGCACGTGTCACACTGGATCATGAAGCGGGTGACATCGTAAGGAAGCCGACAGAGGCAATACACCGGTCCCGAGGCCATCTTCGCCTGGCCTTGGAGCGTCCTGCGGTGGGCCAGGCTCTCAGCGTCCAAGGGAGCGGGAGGCGGCAGCACGCACTCTCTCTGGACGAAGGGAGAATCTCTTCACGCCTCTCAAACTGACAGGAACCTCCTCACGCCCCAAACCTGCCAAGAACGTACTCGGTCCGGAACCCTACAGGGACCTCCTCATCCGCAAAGCCGCAGGGATTCCTCACGCCCGCGGAGCTCAGTCCCACCAAAGCGCCGGCGGCCGGGCTCGCTCCGGAGCTGCTCAGCGCCTCGCTCAGCGAAGGTTGGGCGACGCGCACCGAATTCTGGCATCGTCATGGCAACGCGGCGAACCTTTCTCGCCTTGTTCTCGAGCCACCCGCTGGGTCGCGCGGCCCTGGCCGCCCAGCCGTGCTTCAGGGCAGCTTTCTCCACAGCTCTGCCCCGGGCCCGGCCGTCAGGGCCTACTGGAGCCCGCGGCTCGGGCCTAGGCCGGCGGCCGCCAGACGAACAGGCAAGCGGCGGCGTCGCTGGGCCGGCAGGAGATCGCCGCGAGCAAACCAACGAGGAAGGAGATGAACCGGCGGCCCGGTTGGAGATCAAAACAGCCCGAAAAATCGCCGGGAGAAGCCCGGTGGCGGTGATGGGCAATTCAGAGTAGCCAATCTCTCTCATTTTTTTTAATGCTTTTCCATCATTTGAAGATGGCAATAAACAAGGACAATTTCCTGGAATGCCCATTGGGATAAATGGATTAGTCAGTCTTTAAGTGTCATCAAATTCATAAGGACAAGTTGAAGTAAGTAGTCAGATGATACTGGACATTGATTCTAAAATGTGCAGAAAAGGAAAGCTACTCGGGAATACAAGAATGGTTCATTCCTAGTTTTCCTACTTATACAAGTGAAAATACTATGGTTATGATAACACGTTTAGTGGTGGTTCCTTTCTAAGATACTTCTCAAGATACATTCATCTCTTGCCCATTCTTTCCAGTAGGTTGCAAAGCCCATAGGGATTCCTGTGGCTTTGTCAAGAGATGAGTGTATGTCTTTGCAATAACCCCAGCACTTTAAGAGTGACTACTGTAAGTATTGGCTTTTCAGAATTGTCCCATCTTTTGGGCTACTCATTTCCAAAGGAGACTACAAGTGATTTGTTTTCTATTTGTTTTACATACCACGGCAACAATGACAAGATCTAAGCTTTTAGCAATAGGAAGTTTTTTTCCCTAAGGCTTCAGTTAGGATGGAAAAAAACAACGTATATCAAAAACAACATATATCAAAAAACAACATATAATCTCTACTTCAACATAATAGGTGGAGCAGAGGGATTTACAGCTCAGAAAGCCGGAGGTCCACTGACACTTAAGGACTTCTGCAAAGAAGAAAACATCTGTGAAAGGACAAATAAGGACATAGACCTATATGTTGAAGGCATAAAACATCTTACAGTATGAGAAGGGCTCCTGGGATGAGAAACTTTTCCTTGACTTGCGTGTGTCTAGGGGAGTTAGCTCTACTCTGCTCTAGATTCCTAAACAATTTTGTGCATACTTCCATTATATGCTTACTATATTCTATTTGTTATGTATGCTTATCTGTCTCTCCTCCCCATCCCCCTCCTACCCTAACCAGCAGCAAGCTCTTTCAGACAGGGAATCACGTCTGACTACTCTCAGCTTTAGAGCCCAACACACATATAACTTCTTAATTAATATTGCTTGAATTTATTTATGAGAATAGTCTCATTTTGGACCCAAGGCTGGAGTAGTGAGTGTCATTAGTTAACTTTGCACTGATGAAATTTCTTTTTCATGTCTGGAAAAAGAAATCAAAATGTCCGTCAGCCAACTTAGAGTTTGTTTTTGTTTTCCTTATTTGGTGCCCCCCCTTTTTTTTGTAAATCATGCTTTTGCTGAATGGAAATATTGCTTTGATGTGATTATGGACACATCCTCTGAAATGGGGTTTTTGATTAAAAGACTATAATCTAAAAGTAGCAGTTAAGCATAAAAGTATAAACTCATTTCCCCTGAGGGAAAAAACATCGCTCATCTAGTGACAGGATTTTCATGTTCAGTCGTTGGAAAAAGGGAAACATTCGAAATCTAGTTTGAGATCATTTTTTGTAACATGGTGTATTAACTAGGAATTCATTAAGCTACCAGTAAAAGAAAACCTAAGTATATATGTATATACATATATATACATATATATGTACATACAGATATATATATATATATATATAGCTTAAATGAAAAGGGGTTTATTTTTCTTACCTAATAAGAAACCTGGAAACATGTGGCTGCTGATGTTAGTTCAGTGGCCCAAGGATATCACGCCCATGTTTCTATGATTCCCTTAACCTTTCCTTGGACTCACAGGTTAGTTGCCGCAGCTCCAAACATCACATCTACATTCAAGGCAGGAAGTAGGTGAAAGGGTTGTTTCAGCCCAACCACATCTTTTATATTTTTCTATTAATTAATTTATGTGTTACTTTATTCATTTATTTATTTAGGCTGTGTTGGGTCTATGTTGCTGCACCCAGGCTTTCTCTAGTTGCGGCGAGCGGCGCTACTCTTCATTGCGGTGCACAGGCCTCTCATTGCAGTGGTTTCTCTTGTTGTGGAGCCCAGGCTCTAGGCATGCAGGCTTCAGTAGCTGTGGCACGCAGGCTCAGTAGTTGTCGCTCGCAGGCTCTAGAGCACAGGTTCAGAAGTTGTCACACACGGGCTTATCTATTCCACGGCATGTGGGACCTTCCCAGGCCAGGGCTCGAACCAGTGTCCCCTGCATTGGCAGGCAGATTCTTAACCACTGTGCCACCAGGGAAGTCCCCACACATCTGCTATATTTTAATCAAGAAAGTAAAAGCATTTCTATGACCTTCATCAGTGGACTAAGTCTTAATTCGTGGACTACAAAGATGTTACATGGTCATTTATAGATACAAGTAAGTCTGAGGGAAAGAGCTCCAGTGTAAGACAGTAAAGTACTTTGTTCAGGGAGTTGGGAATGGCTATTGGGGAAGCAATCACCAAAGTCAATCCCATAAGGCAATGTGACCTGATGGAAAACGGTGCATTGAATAAATTCAACTTTAACGCTAAATTGGCATAACTCCACTGCTGTTTATCTTTATTTTCTTAGATCTTAACTTCTTTACCTTAAAAACAGAAGTTTTCATATTATTCACCAAACATTGCACACTTGAGAAACAGAAAATGCTGGTAAGAATACAATGATGCACTACCAAACGTGAAATAGATAGCTAGTGGGAAGCAACCGCATAGCACAGGGAGATCAGCTTGGTGCTTTTTCACCACCTAGAGGGGTGGGATGGGGAGGGTGGGAGGGAGGGAGACGCAAGAGGGAAGAGATATGGGAACATATGTATATGTATAACTGGTTCACTTTGTTATAAAGCAGAAACTGATACACCATTGTAAAGCAATACTCTAATAAAAATGTTAAAAAAAAGATACAATGATGGCTGCATAATCTACTTGGTGATAGATCTGAAAGCCCCTTCTTTCTAGAACTTTGAGCAAATAATTTCAACTCTCCTACATATCAATGTTCTCTGCAAATTAAATGGGTCCAAATGGATAATCTCAAAATTCTTTTCTGCTTTACCAATTTATTATTCTATGATTTGTGGTAATAATCTATTAATTGAATAAATGTCTTGAAATCCTGGAGTTTAGAAAATTATTGAAATTAAGAATTAAAAGTGGTACAATCACTGTAGAAAGGACTTAAACATTGATATACCCCATGAGTAAGCAATTACACCCCTCAGTATAAACACCAGAGAAAGTCTTTCACTTGTACACTAATAAATATATATATAAGAAAGTTTACAGAGATACCAATCGTATGGAAAATACCCAGAAACTATTCAAATGCCAAAAAAGTAGGGAATAAATAAATAAATAAGCTGTAGTATGTTCGCCCAACTGGTTATCACAGGAGTTAAAATGAAGTACAGCTAGTTGGAACACCATGTATGGTGTTATACATATAATATTGAGAAGAAAAAAATTAGTCTCCTAAGATTATATATAAAATTGCAGTACCCTTTTTATAAAGTTAAAATAACTAAAACCAAACAACATGTGTATTAGAAACATGTAAAAATATAAAACTAGGTATGCTTTCAAATGGCAATGAAATGATTATTATAGGAGTCAAGGTAGTAATTACATTAGAAGGGAAGAGTGAAGAGTCCAATGGATAAGATGGAAAAGTTTCCCAGGTAATGTTAACTACTGTCAATGCTCTAATTATCACACTGAGTAGTAGATGCATAGATATTTTTATAGGATTTTAAATAAATAAGTAGTTGAATAAATAAATACATACTCGCATACAAAAGGCCAATGGACTGATAGATTATATCAAGAACAAAGGATTGGGCTTCCCTGGTGGCACAGTGGATGAGAATCCGCCTGCCGATGCAGCGGACACGGGTTCGTGTCCCGGTCCGGGAAGATCCCACACGCTGTGGAGCTGCTGGGCCCGTGAGCCATGGCTGCTGAGCCTGCGCGTCCGGAGCGTGTGCTCCGCAACGGGAGAGGCCACAGCAGTGAGAGGCCCGCGTACCGCAAAAAAAAAGAAAAAAAAGAAAAAAGGATTACGCTTAATCCCTTTCTGTTTACTTAAATTTCAAGTAAAAAAAATTTATAAGTCCATATCATCTATGGAAGTTATTTTAGAAAAGACCTTTAAACTCATGGTTTCATTCCGTATAGAAAACAAATGACGCAAAAATTCACTCACCAAAAATAGTAGAAGTTTTTGGTTATTTAGGATGTCTTCTATTAGACGACCTAGTCATTTAATCAGTGCTAATAAAACAAGGAAGGAAATCACAAGCATACCACACCCTACCCTGAAATCCAGTCCCTCTAAGGATGACAACAGTCACTATTCTCTTTTATCACCAGTCTCATCCCTGTTCTTCTCTGGAGTGAGGTCAGGACAGAGAGATAGGAGCGTCTATCCACCGCATCTTCCTGAGCAGAGAGGAGGTTTTTGAAATGACCCAGTACCCGGTATTTCAAAGCATGTCCTCTACTGGGTGAAATGAGAGATTATCAAGATATGATTTAAACCACGATGAATCCCCAAATAATGAGGAACACAGCAGATGAAGACAGGCAAAGAACAAGACATTGAAATGTACTGACACAGATGCCCAAACCAAAGCAATTCATTTGTTCTATATTACACACACACACACACACACAACTGTGACATTTACTGTTATAGGCATGGGGGATATACATCAATGAACATAATAAGCTAAGCCTTTGCTCTTTAGAACTTATATTCTACTGGAAAAGACTAACAATATTTAAGTAAACAAATCAATAAACAAGATAATTTAAAAGAGCAAAAGTGAAATGAAGGAAATAAAATCATGTATTATAATACAGACTGAGGGGAAAAAACATTGCTTTAAAGCACAAATGACTTCTAACTTTTGACGATCTTCAATCCATGCAAGCTTTGAGATTGCATCAGTACTCATTAGAACAAAAGTGCAGCCCCTTATGCTTATAAAATTGACTTGTATCGACCAAATTCAAGTGTCATTAGTCACACGTACCTGAAGCTACTGAAACCTACTAAAATATGTGGAGAGCACACACTGCTTCACCATTCAGCCACTCTGCAATCAGGCTCCTTTTTAACCCTCCCCTCACCCCTTCCTTAAAAACCTTCAGAAATTGAGGTGACCACCCCTCCTGTAATGACCAGCAGCTCCTGAAGCAGAGTACATTTCTTTTAACAGGCCCCATGCTTCTGACATATCTGAGGGTGATATCCTAGGGGAATTTAAATGTATACATAATTTTTATAGGCATAGATTTAGAAGAGCATATTACATATTCGAATATATATACACATATCTATGTTTGTATGTATGCATATGTATATCCATCCTATCTTGGGATCCCATATTTTGATGAAGTTTCATACCTAACACACATCTTGGGGCATCCATTTACACATGGCTTTGAATTAATAATCATGTAAGAGAATATCTAGACTCCAACAAATGTGCAACATCCGCAAAGTCATTGACTAAATCTTAGTGAGAAGTTTACAAATTCTCATATATAAGTTTGTGGTTTTTTTCAGCTTGTAAGCCTGATCCAGAGCTGCTATCAGAAAATTGACCCCCTCTGCTCTCAAACATGACATCTGCCCTTGATACCGAACATAGGTGGTCATCACCAGCAGAAAAAGAAATTTGATTTTGGAACAGATTTCTTGAGTTTCCAGTTCAATACCTCTTCCTCACTAGGTAACAGGCATAAGTGAGAGAACTGTCCAAAAGATCTACTATACAACCATTGCATCGATCCAGTTCAAGACCAGAAAGATCAAGCAACAAACCACACACTGGAAGCATTTGCATTAAACAATTTATTGAATGCCCAGCCGGTCTGGAAACGCTCTAGTGTCCTGCTGGTTGTAAAGAGTGTTGAAGCCCTACCTTACCTTCCCCAGTTACAAATGTTTCAGACAGAAAACCTTAGACCACGGGAGAGAATCCAAGCAAACGAAATGTTAAAGTCATGCTCATCTGCTAATAGACCCAGACGCTGTCTTTCACCACTTTTGAAAACTCATATTTACAAGTATGACCCACTTCATTTCTAAATCACCGTAGTTCAACCAGTGTCCAGAACCAGGATGTCAGTAGGTTTCTGATACCACGCTTCTCCCTTTCTCTGAAATGGTTCCCAGAACAAGGGTTAGCCCCATTTAACACATTGTATAGAACAGTCTCTCTCACATTGAATAGAAAGGTTAATGCGTCCTCAGGCCCTCAGAGAATCTATAAAAGAGGAAGAACAGCATTATGAGGGGTTGGGATTATTCCGCTACGGATGCTTTCAGGGCTTAATTTTTCCATGGTAGAAACAAAATCTCTTGTTTCCAAAGCAAGATGTCAACATGATTTTTAGCTGTCAACCACTTTTTGTGCAAGAAGCTCAGTTTTAGATAGCAATCACTTTTTTGTGCAAGGAATTCAATACTTATCCTTCTCTTTCACTATAATAAAAGTAAATATATATAAAGCTTTTTAACCAAACTAATTGCAAAGCTACTTAGCTAACTCTCAAATTATTGCAGGAGAGTCACCCAAACAGAGAGATGATTTATGTCACAAAATATTTGTAATAGTCGGCTAACATAAGTGATATGTGATTTGTGGACATATGAATTGTTTGCCTTTCTGGGTAACTAACTGGAAATCCTACAGACGTTGATAGTCAAAGGCTTTCTTCCACAAACATTCATCGGTAGTTCATTTGTCTGTAAAAAGTCAAAGGCTTTTTATTTCATAGGGGCAGCTACCTAGTCGGTATAGACCCTGAGAACAAAGCCAAAATGGACTGAATGTCTACATTTTCCTCCTTTCATCTGAGTGTTTGGTCCATGTAAATATTTGAGTACACAATGCTTTCTCGGAGTTTTTTTTAACTTTAATAAAGAAAAAATTAGTTCTTTGTTTCTAACCATAAGTAATGAAATGTGGCTCCAGGCAACACATCACCAAGAAAGGAGAGGTTATACAACTTTCTGAGAACTCAGTGAAGTAGAGAGCCATTTTGATTACCTGTAACCACGAGTTTCTACTTGGATTGGCTCCTTTTATTTCTTAGGTTCAACTCGCATTTCTCAAAATACCAAATGCCTGATAAAATGCCTTAAGCATCTTATCTCTCTGTGTGGCATTGAAAATGTAGTTTTGAGACTCAAGAACAGTTACCACCTTTCATGTGTTCCACCTTAGGTCATAATGGCTCAGGAATAATACTTTGCTGCAGAGAGCTACCATGATGTTATTAATAAATAGCTACTCTGCTGACAAATCAATATTCGGCTCCTAATCAGTATGGGGGTGTTGTTCTCATCTCTTGTTTCTGAAATGCTGAATGCTTACAATTTCAGTTTCAGCCCAAAATAGTATAGCTATGGTTATAGTCACGGAAGTAAGAGGTTTTTGTTTGTTTGTTTGTTTTTTGCAGTAGGCGGGCCTCTCACTGTTGTGGCCTCTCCCATTGCGGAGCACAGGCTCTGGACGCGCAGGCTCAGCGGCCATGGCTCACGGGCCCAGGCGCTCCGCGGCACGTGGGATCTTCCCGGACCGGGGCACGAACACGCATCCCCTGCATCGGCAGGCGGACTCTCACATGTTCACACTGCTCCCTGAGCAAGCGACGGTCCCCACCTTCAGCGTCCTGAGGGTTACGGTGCCTCTTCTTAAGCAGCGGGGGTGCTCGGCGCCTCTTCAAGTCTACGTCAAAACGCCGGGAAACGGCCGCCACCTCTCGCCCCCAAGTCCATCTCCTGCACCCTCCTCTTCCCTCCCTCCCCTGAAGCTTTCTTTTCAGAAAACAAGGAGGCTTAGCCGCACACACCTCATTGACACTGACCCCTACCCCCCCCCACCAGCGGAACTGAGCCTTTGTGTGGTTGGGAGCCGTGACACTGCTGGCCAGGAACTGGAAAGCTGGGGCCCAGTCCCGCGCCTTCAAGGAGCCAGTGGGGCTGCCTAGAGCTCTACGCTCCAGACGGTCCTTGTTGGAGAACAAAGTGACAGCGGGGAAGACTCGGGACTCCTAGGGTCGGAGAATGCACGTGGGTGCCCTCGCAGCGGTCAGTGAGGAAACGAAGGTGCATTCCAGTGACATCCTGGGTGTGAATTTCTCCTGCCCGCCTGTGGTCCTGGGCTCCGAAAAGAAACACACCCTTGAGGCAAGGATGTGGGGAGGGACAAGGCACCACTGGAAGCTCCCCTGGACTGGGGACAGGAGACCCCATTAGCTCCAGGCTCTGTGGCTTGGATCACCCCAGGAGCCCGAGCTGCTGCTCGTATTGCTTGCGTCAGCCCACTGCTCAAGATTTCACAGAGGGGTTCCTGCTTTCCAAGAAGAGGGGACGTCTGGGATTCTCTTTGGTTCTCAGCTCAAAGCTAGTTAACAGCCTAGTCAGGCCTGTCACCTTTTCGGGGCTCTGCTGAGAATTAGGGCCCACCTGAACTGAAAGACACCCAGACCAAGAGCCTGAGGCAAAAGTCTTACCTTTGCCACGGTTTCCAGGTTCTGCCCCTTCACCTCAAAACCCTCTAAGCATCCTGAAAACCACTGGTAGCCTCCACTAACTGAAGGCTTTTTGTGCCAGCTCAATAGTATCCATGGTTACCTTCCAGAGGGGCACAGGGAGGAACCCAGGCTTATAGCAAGGTTTACCAGAGACACGAGGAACATTCCCTCTACCCAAGCGGTAGAAAGCAAGAGATCTCGAGAGGATTCCTAGGGGTTCTGGGCTTTTTCTCTTCCTCTGAAATCAGTTTCTCAATCTGTGAACTGAACATACTCATGTCTGCTTCTATTTATCTTCTGAGGAAGTGGGAAAAGATCATAAATGAGGGCTTCAACTTGCTTCCTGAACTTCAAGGAGCTCTCAGCCTCTTGGAGAAGAGAATTACAGGAGCATAGTGTGTGAGCACAAGGGATAGAGATTGGTGTGGGAGAACCCTGAGAAAGGGAAAGGGGAAAGAGGGGGCAGAGACAGTGTGTTTGAGGAGGTGACTGGTGACCTTCTTGAAGAAAAAGTTAGACAGTTTTCCTGGAGCCATGGTGGGGGAATGGTCTCCTTCAGGCAGAGAAGTTAGCATGATCAAAGGCAGGGAGGGAGCCTCCAAGCAGTCCTGTGCTTCTGGGGAAACAAGTCAAGTGACAGGAAGAAGGGAAGTCAAGGGAAGGAGTGCAGAGAGAGAAAGGAGAACAGAGGTAAAGATGTGGGGATTTAATTCTGGTTTTAGACATGTTGAAAGTTACATTACCCTTGAAAATATTGGTATATAAATATGCAGTGCTCACTTTATTTTCAAGTGTCTGTGTGTCAGGCACTATTCTAGATGCTGTGCACACAGAAGGAATAAAACAAAGTCCCTGTACTCATGGAGCTTATACTGTAGTGGGGGTGGGAGAAGAAAATTTATATTTTAATTTAAAAATTATATATGTATAATGATTTGTGACTCTAGTTTCTGTGTTAAATGATGAGTTTACAGCTGTGTATCAAAAACAAACACACAACTAGTTAATTAACTAAACAAATAGTGTCATGAGTCAATAATGAGTGTTTATAATTCTGAAGCCTGTGGTAAGGTATATGTGTAATGTGTCAGTTATGGTAAGAAAAAAACAAAGGATCACCAAGAAAAAGTAAAGTGGGACTAGGAAAGGATAATGGGGGAAGAGCTATTTTATATGGAATACTGAGAAGTCCTTCCTGAGGAAGAGATATTTAAGTAAAGATTTCTTAATGTGAAAGAGCGAGTCATGCATACGTATGTGAGAGAAGGCTCCAGGTAGAGCATAGGGCAAGCATAATTGCCTTGGAACATACGTGGTGTAATAAGAGTGTTTTCTGGATATTGTGGTGGGAGATAAGGTCAGAAAGGTGGTCAGAAATCCACACTGGTTGCTCAGTAGAGCACAGACTATAGGGGAGCGAGGGCAGAGGCAGGGAGTCCAGTTAGGAGCTACTGCAATAATCCCGAGGAGATGGAATAGTGGCTTAGATAAGGGTGGTAGCAGTACAGGTGGTGAAAGTGAGCAGATTCTGAATCTATTTTGATGGTAGAAAGGACAGGATTTATTGATAGACTGGATGTGTTGTGCAAGAAAAAGAGAAAAATTCAAGATTACTTCAAGTTTGGGGGGCTAAGCCAATGGAGGCTTGGAACCATCAGCTGAGAGAGGAACAATCGATTGAGGAATAGGTTTGGGAAAGGGAACTCAAGCATATGCTTTTCTACAAGGATATATTGTACAGCATAGGGAATATAACCAATATTTTATAATAACTTCAAACAGACTACAATAGATAAAATTTTGAATCGCCATGTTGTACACCTGAAACTAATAAAAAAAAGAATTTGCTTTCAACACGTTAAGCTTGAGATGACTGACATCCAAAGGAGAAGCTGAATAGTCAAGGAAGAGGAGGGGACTAAAGATAAACACATACATAGCGCTCAAGAAAGAAGTCTAAATTCGGGATTTTGTCAACCTGTGGGCAATAGTTAAAAACGTCATAGGAAAGTATGTAAAGTGGGTACAATAGTAACCTAAGGATTGAATCTGGGAAATGCCAATATCTAAGTGATTAAAAAGTAGAGTTAAGAGGAACCAGGAGAATGTGGTGCCTTGCAAACCAATGAGATAAAGATTTTCACAGGGGGAAGAAATAAACCACAGCACACAGATTCAGAAAAGGGAGTCCATAAAATGAAGACAAAGAATTTTCCGTTGGCTCTAAAAAATAGTACGTCACCAAATTGCTTATTAAGAACAATTTTGACTGAGTGTTGGGGGAGAAATGGTGAGCTGAGGCAGAAATGGAAAGCCAGGAAATGCAGACAGCCCCTGAGAAGCACTTTCTATGAAGTTTAGCAAAGAAGAGGGAGAAGAATTGGAACAGGAGGTTAGGGGTTGGGTCTTTGTCATGTTTACAAGCTGAGGGAGAGAAACCAACAGACAGGGAGGAGTTTAAATTCAAGACAGAAGGATAACTAACAACCTCAGAAGACATAGAAGCAACAGGCATAAGGGAATAAGGAAGTCAGCATTACACAGAAGGGATATAGCTTTGCTCTCTGAACAAGGAGAAAGAAAGGCTCCCTCTGGATATGGATACATCTGTGTATGGTATGTTGGCTGGAGAGCAGGAGTTGAGAGAGATGGTGACCAATGGTCTCAGTTTCTTAATGAACTAAGATCTGTAGTCATTCACAAAAAGTGAATGAGAGGAGGTATTAAGTAAGGAATTTAAGGAGAGTGAAAAGGCTTTGAATAATCTTTGAAAAGAAGAGAAAGAAGAGAGGAGATAAGAGAAGGGAGAGAAAGAGACTAAAGGAAGTACTAAATGCCCAGGCAAAATTTGAGACCATGAATTTGTAACAGACCATTTTGCATGCTTGTTTGGTTTTTATGGGGCAGAATAGCATATGGATGAAGCTCCAAACTGCCTGGACTTGCACCATATCTCCCTCGTGTGTCACATTTGATGGATTCTTAGATGGAAATTTTCACATTTAACACCACTGAAATCAAGTTTTATCTATCAAATGAAGGCACCTTACAATCAGAATTGCAATCCTTTCTTTTGCTTTTATCAGATAATGAGATGTCTAAAATAGACGGTGTCTTCTATTTGATGTAATACTTTGTACAAGTTACTTAACCCTTATGAAACTGTTTTCTTGTGTGTAAAATGGGCAAAAATCTCCCTATGGCTAGTGAGGATAAAATGAGTTCATACACGCAAAGCACTTAGAATGGTGCTGCATGTAGCAAAGTGTTTGTTATGTGCTAGTTATTATTTTTCTCCTTCAGTGCTCATCTGACTGAATGTAGGAGAAAAGAACGGTCATGATTATACTGATCCTGTGTTAGAACTTTTTTGGGCAAATGCTGACAAAGGAGAGGGATGCAAAGGAATCAAGGGTATACACAGGTTAGAAAAAAAGAAGAGACGAGGGGTAGAGAGACAAAAGACTGGTTGAAATGAAGAAAACGGAAGCCCTGTTGAAGGGAAAAAACACGTGTAAGAGGAGTAAGAAAGGGGACAGTGAAAGGTACTAGTCGGGAATAGGGATATTCAGGCTTCAGGTTTCAGAGGTGGAGCAGCTCTGTATTCTGAGCACAGCCTCTGAAGTGAGTGGCTGAAGCGAAGTGAAGGTAAAGACCACTGTAGTTGGGCTCCAGCTGTCCTATAGTAAGTAATAATAAGATATAAGTATAATAAGATAATAAACTGAAAGGGTCACCCCAGCTTTATAGCAGCTGAGGGTGTGTGACATTGCCGTCCCAACCAGAAATCCTAGGACAACTCTTTAAAAATATATATTTTTATACATATATATGTATAAAGACTTTAAAAATATATATTTTTAAAAGCCTAGCTAGTGTCTGCTCATTTACTTTTTTTCTCTTCTTGACGATATAATTACTTGGGACTGGAAGTTTTGACCTTTAGTAAAACTTTTTATAGTGCCAGTCTAGAAAATAATGCTTTGATTAAACATTTCTCTTAAAGACAATTTACCAACTTGCACTTGAAATTTAAGTAGTCATCTTATGAATATGTTTATTTAGAAGATCTTAAAAACTATATATTCTGTTGTAACATACATTTAGAATCCCTTGCTTAGGGCAATTTGGAGAGATTCTTGGAAAGAAATATGTATCTTTCATCTGAACCTTACTAATAATTGCAAGAGGAAAATGGCACACTAATTCTTGCATTTCGATAAAAAGAAAGCCACCATCAAACCACTTTAATGAAAGATTTAATACTCTGTTAAACACATAAGTTTGCTTAGTTTGATATCTTACCCTGTGGTTTCATTTCCACAGACTAGCCTCTCTCTAACAATGACACACATTTGATTAGCACCTACATTTTACCAAACATTATTTTCATATATATGGTCTCACATTTATTCTCCTCTTTCCCCCCAGTTTGCTGCTAAGGGAATTTCCTTGAGTAAGTTAGTTGGTAAGAATTAGAACATGCTTCTTTTTCCAACACTTAGCTTTACACATTGTCAGGTATCTGTCCTAAACAGTGTGCTTGTACAAACACATACACTGACTGTCACCCTCTATTCTCTTCACACTAGTCTATCCTTATTCCCCTATTGGCTCCCCAATACCAACTGGGAGGGAGCATATGGCAGGTACAACTTAATGATAGAATAATTTTAACAAGTTACATCTGGAATCAATCCATTACATCATCATTCTGACTTGTTAAAAAATCTTCAGGAAACCAATGGGTCCTTTAAAATGACATGACGCTAAATAACTGGTTTGACTGGCATTTGTCATCCGGAGAATTGTTTCAGTTTTGTGCACTTGCAGACTAGGCTGAAAGAAGGACTAGTGGAGAAGTAAATAGCAATTAGCTGATGTGACCCATGGGTAGATTTTCTGATTTTTGCCACTTGAAGCAATTCTCAAAGACATTTAAAAGGACTTCCGATTAATTTTCATGAAATTTGAGAGCAGTTATATAGATAGTTTGCATCTTCAGCAGTGAATTAATTTGCAAATGATGGGGCCAGCCTTTAAGAATAGGGTGCTTCTTTAACATTTAGGATCAGATTGTAAAAATAATTACTTTCTCTCATTTTTTTTGCCAAGATAAATCACTTTTATCTCTATAGGAAAGGGAGGATCTAAAAAATATATATATAAATTACATTAGTAACACAACATAAGAAAAAAACAGGGGAAAAAAACCCAACAGAGAAGTCTGTATGATGCTATTGTAACCTGTTTATAAAAAGGCCCTGTATCAGAAATTCACAATCCTACCCACTTCTAAAAATATATTTAGACATGTACAGAAGCGGTGGGCTTGTTTTTAAATTGCCTTTTTGTAAAAATATATTAAAGGTGAATAGAAATCCTCTCTCTCTGCCCCCTATCCAAGCCCCAGCTCTGTGCTGGGGATTGGAGACCAGAGGTAACTCTCTCATCATGTTCTAAACCTTGGTTACAACCACTCCCAACCCCTCCCCAACTCACTTCACTTAGAACCTGAAACATTAAAAAAAAAAAAAAAAAGAAAGAAAGAAAAAGCACACTAGCTTCTTTGGAAAAGCGTAAATCTGAGGGTAAACTTGCTTTTCATTTAAAACACAAAACAACAAACAGCCAGCTCTGAGAGCCCAACTAAATTAATCAGAAACCCAGTCAAATGGAGGTTGGGTTTCAGCTCCACACAACTTTTAACAAAGAAACAGAAGGGAAAGAGGCCTGGAACCAGGGGGGATATGCTAGCAATTAGCTGCCTTTGAAAGATCAAGGGGAGGGGGCTGTTAATGGGCAGAAGGGCTGGGGTCCTGGTCTTGGTTACAGCAGTCAGGGCCTAGTCAGGCAGTTGCCTACACAGGGACACAGGCTGCCCTCCTTCCCTCCCCTCACTACCCTCTGTTGCTTTGGAATCCCCAAGAAAAGCAAAGCTGGGCAGAAACAGAGGGGAGGGGAGTGGGAACCTCACGTGCTAAGGCGGAGGTAGCCAGGCTTTTTTGCCTTTGGTGTGTATAGATGGAGGACTGCTCGGCCCCTGGGGCCCCCAAGATAGGAAAAGGCTATGGGGCTAAGGGACCCCTGATTCCAAGGAAGGAGAGTAAATGTCGGGCTGTGGAGAAAAGAAAGACAAACTGGAGACACGAAGACGACCAGGGAAGCCTCACATATTCCCTGTGGCCTGCACGGTAGCTGTTAAGTTCCCCAGAAGCACTGGGAAAACGAGGTGAAGTTAAAGTGGGGGGTAGAAGACAATGAAGCCCTCCACTTGGGCAGTGCCGAGATGGAGAGAGGGGGACGTTCTCCATCCAGTCCAGGTCACCAGGGAGGCAAGACAGGTGGAGGTGGAGGGAGCTGGGGGAGGGGGAGGGAGGGGGTGGGCACTGTCTGGACAACAGAAACACTCACAAAGGGAAGAGGGGGTGGGAGGTTCAGATGATCTGCTCCTTTACAGGTGGGCATCTCCGCTCCTAGCCTCGGGCTCCCCCCACATCAGCACTCTGCTTGAGCGTCCACCTGACATCTGGGAGTGTAAAGGTCCAGGAGTGAAGATGTGAGTTCTGAAGTCTTCTTCAGACCAAGACCTCAAGGTGGGGAGAGAAGCAGGGAGGCTCCTGATGGAGAACCTGGGGTGAGCTGTCCTGCCACATCCTCTCCAGAAGGTCCAGGCTGTGCTCTGTGGTACGGGTGAAGGGATCAGGCCGTAGAGCAAGGGCTATCTGCTTCAGTGGCAGATGCTTTCAAGGCATTTGGGAGATGGTCTTTGCCTCCTGGAGCCCAGCCAAAGCTATGTGGATAATGTTCTGTAGCACCTCAAACTCTAGGCAAATCCCTGGAGCTCACCCTGGGAGAGGTGGCTTCATCTGTGGCCACCCAAAAGTACTTTCCTCCAATGGGCTACAAAGTCTCAGTCAAAGTCTTGGGTGTTGGTCCTCTCCCCACCTTGAGAAGTGACAGGAATCTCTCTTCTTCCCAAGGATGAATGAAGTCAGCCCATGGCCTTTCTAGGCCACTCTGGAAATGGCCCACGGTGGGGCAGTACGAAGACTCTGGGCCCTCCTCTTTATTTCCATGAAGCATTTGGCAAGAGGCGGCAGAGCCCAGAGGCTTCTCCCAGGAACGAGTCTTGAGTGGGACACATCCATTGGGCTAAGAGGAGGCAGGAGAATGGGCAGAGGTGGGCAGGCTTCTGGAGACAGGGCTGGAGCCGCAGAAAGTGTTGAGCACTGGGCCTCCCACTTCATGACCAGGGAAATACCGAGGGGCCCAGGCTCTCCTCATGCCTCTCCTCATCCTGCTTTCCAGCTTTAAGTGGGGATGACAGTAAAGGGCAGACAAAGCTGGTGAAAGGGAAATGGATTGGGGCAGCAGAAAAGAGGGCTCTAGTCAGCTGGAAACCTCTCCCATTTACTGGCTACTCAGAGATATGGAAAAGGAAGGCAGGATGCTCCAGTGGAAGCAGGGGAGGGAGCTGAGGGAGTAGGTGAAGGGGCCCATGGGAGAGTCGATGCCTTTGGTCAGTTCCAAGAAAGCAGGACAATGCGCCTCAGCACCTTGTCCGGGGCAGGTAGGATCCAGGAGTGCCCTGAGAATTGACAATGGAGAAGGCAATGGGGGTGAAGGGGTGAGGGGCAGGACACAAAGGGGATCACAGAAGCACTTTGCCATTTCTGTAGATTTTCAGGATACGGCCGAGTCTCTGCTTTGCCGTAGCCAGGCCCTTTTTGGGACGCTTTCCTGGTCCTGCTTGATTGCTCTGGGAGCCAACTGAAGGGCGCCGCTGGGTCAAGAAGACACCAGGGGCCATGGGTGTGGTGCTGCGGTTTGCCTGGGCCATGCCAAAGGCATTGGGACGAGCAGTACACTCATGGTCAGCAAGACTTCCTGAGAGGGCCTCTTGTTTAGGCTCAGGGGGAGGCAGGGGCGAGGAGGAGGTGAGAAGTTGGGGTGTAGTGGCCAGAGGTGGGGCTGGTACTGCCACGCTGAGATTAGGCTCTTGAGGACGAGGCTGTTCTACCTCCTTCAACAAAGGCTTCTTCTTGATATATTTCTTCTTTGGGGCCTTCTGTAGCTCCTGTGGGGCCAACTTTGCAGCTGCTGCAGCCAAGCCTGTCTCAATGGAAGCTACCCGGGTCCCCTCACGCACAGGACAGTCCTGCTTCGGTAGAGTTGGGGTCACACGGGCTTTAGGACTCCATGGAGCATCATCTGAATTCTTCTTTTTCTTGGGTCGAGATTTCAAAGCAGGGTCATCATCGTCAGACTCCAGGGAAGGGTAAATATACTCTGCATCCTTGAAGCATGCTCCCAAGCTGTCCTGTTCATCGAGACTGGCGTTCTCCTCCTCCTCCTCGCTCTCGGTTCTCCAGTATGATGGCCGCTTGATGGGCCACTTCCCTGGGATGCGCTGGGAAGCAGGACTGCTAGACGCTGTGCCCAGCCCACTGCTGGAACTCCCACGGCTTCGCTCCTGCCCCCCGGGCCAACAGGCCTGCAGGCTGGAGGTAGCTGGCGAGGATGATGAGGACTGCGGGTTGGCCATGCACAGCATGCCCTGGATGGCCTCCTGAGTGCTGGGAGAGGCAGGGGCCTCGGTGAGGGCAGCATAGTCAGGTCCCCCCACCTGCCTGCTGGCCTTGAGCAGATCAAGAGTTCCACCAGCTCCACTCCCATTTCCAAGCTTGCCTTCGACCCCTTCTACCATGTCCTCATCTGCTGTATAGTCCTCCTCAATGTCAAACTCAACTTCTCCTGGTTCACGAATTCGGTTGGGGTCAGAGCAAGGCTTCGCACGGGGCAACTTTCGGGGAAATTTTGGTCTTATTATCAGAGTCGCCTTCTCCTTTCCCAGTCTCTCATCAATCTGCAGTTCATCATCTGAATCCAAGTCAAATTCATCCTCCATCACCTGTTCTGCCACCAGCCTAGCCTTGTCTACCTTCTTTGCGATCTTGGCTCGCCGAGACTTGGATAAGCTCTTTACCCTCTTGGCACTGCCATTAGACGTCAACAGGGCCAGCCGGACCTCATTCCCATCAAGGTGCAAGTCTGGCGAGTCATCATCTGAGTCATTCAAGCAGGTGCCAGTGATGTTGAACTTTGCTTTCTGGGAACAGCCTGTCTTCAGTGCCTGATGACTGTATGTGTCCATGAGATTATAGCTCAGTTGGCCAGCAGGCCCCAAGGCTGAGCTCTCCTTGCCCTTTCGCTCTGCCTTCTTGAAGAATTCCTTGGGCTTCAGGCCTTTCTTCTTTGAACCACTTTTGGAGGGCAGTGACAGCCTGGACATGGATACTGAAGTGGAATGGGCTGGCCTGGTTAAGGGAATGGAGCCGGCTGGGAAGATCCTCTGCAGCCCAAAGATATTGCTTGTCTTCCCAACGTTCTGTCGGAAGGTATCTTCCACCAGGCGAATCTCCCTAGCCAGATCTTTAATGAGCTGTACGGTCCTCACTGTCTCCGGGATCTCATCCTCGTGGTCTGGCAGAGCTTCTTTCCTTGTCCAGGCTCTAAAGGCCAAGTTCAGGGCTTTACCACCATGGACCAGGTAGGAGGCAGGGTGTCTCCTGTTTTCTCGCAAACCTCGAAAGACGTCCAGGATATGCTTTCCCACATACCAACAGATGGTCTCAAAGTTGGGGAACTTGAAGAGGTCTTCTGTGCTCAACCGCTTCTCAATCTCATAGACTTTGAGCTGCATTTCAATGTTAAGGCTGTGTAAGAAGTTCCCTCCAAAGACAAGGCAGTCCACGGGGGTCAGCACAGCATGGATCCATCCTGCAGGAATGAAAAGTGTCTGTCCTTGCTTCACAGAACACTTGTAGCACTTGTCCACCTGGTCCCCAAAGAACATCTCATTCTGGTTAGAGGAGCTGCTCCAGCATTCAAAGAGAGTCAGGTTGGCATTTGTTGGGCGGATCAGGTAGAAGATCTTCTCACCCTTGAGCACATGGTACCAGACCGAGCTGCCACCAAAGTCAATGTGAAAGTCGGTATAGCTATCCCGCACGCTCATGAGGCAGTACTTCTGCACATTGGGCCTCTCAAGGATACACTCCTCTGGCCACAAGTTCTCCACCCATGAGAGCTTCCGAACAATCTTGGGTGTCTCCACAAGGTTAGAAAGCCTGGTATCAGAGAATTCCAAACTAATGACATTGAGGACTTTCTCCCTCTTCCCGCTATAATAATACTTCACAAAATCACCAAGCTTCATCTTGCAGTCGGCCTGGCGGGTCACATCAATCACATCAATCTCTCTGTCAGAACCAACGTAGTGTTCCACATCCCTCACAGTGAATGATGGTGAGGGCAGCGTCATCCCCAATCCATCCTTCTTCAAGACCAGGATGGGCACACTGAAGCTATTCTCTTCCAGGAATTCCACGCTCAGCTGACTTCCAGTGGGCTTCAGAATCACTTCATCTGAGCTGTCAAAGGTCCTACTCCGAAGCTCTCCAATGAACGTAGGGCTTCCCGTCTTCACTGGCTTCCCCTTGTGTGTATCATGGCCTTTTGAAGATACACAGCGTTTTTTCATGATGGGGGGCCCATGGAAGACCTCACAATTGGGGCAGTGGTAGAGGTCAATGTCATCAGCCTTCTCCTCTTCAACACCAACACAACTGCCATGAAACCAGTCCTGGCACGTGTCACACTGGATCATGAAGCGGGTGACATCGTAAGGAAGCCGACAGAGGCAATACACCGGTCCCGAGGCCATCTTCGCCTGGCCTTGGAGCGTCCTGCGGTGGGCCAGGCTCTCAGCGTCCAAGGGAGCGGGAGGCGGCAGCACGCACTCTCTCTGGACGAAGGGAGAATCTCTTCACGCCTCTCAAACTGACAGGAACCTCCTCACGCCCCAAACCTGCCAAGAACGTACTCGGTCCGGAACCCTACAGGGACCTCCTCATCCGCAAAGCCGCAGGGATTCCTCACGCCCGCGGAGCTCAGTCCCACCAAAGCGCCGGCGGCCGGGCTCGCTCCGGAGCTGCTCAGCGCCTCGCTCAGCGAAGGTTGGGCGACGCGCACCGAATTCTGGCATCGTCATGGCAACGCGGCGAACCTTTCTCGCCTTGTTCTCGAGCCACCCGCTGGGTCGCGCGGCCCTGGCCGCCCAGCCGTGCTTCAGGGCAGCTTTCTCCACAGCTCTGCCCCGGGCCCGGCCGTCAGGGCCTACTGGAGCCCGCGGCTCGGGCCTAGGCCGGCGGCCGCCAGACGAACAGGCAAGCGGCGGCGTCGCTGGGCCGGCAGGAGATCGCCGCGAGCAAACCAACGAGGAAGGAGATGAACCGGCGGCCCGGTTGGAGATCAAAACAGCCCGAAAAATCGCCGGGAGAAGCCCGGTGGCGGTGATGGGCAATTCAGAGTAGCCAATCTCTCTCATTTTTTTTAATGCTTTTCCATCATTTGAAGATGGCAATAAACAAGGACAATTTCCTGGAATGCCCATTGGGATAAATGGATTAGTCAGTCTTTAAGTGTCATCAAATTCATAAGGACAAGTTGAAGTAAGTAGTCAGATGATACTGGACATTGATTCTAAAATGTGCAGAAAAGGAAAGCTACTCGGGAATACAAGAATGGTTCATTCCTAGTTTTCCTACTTATACAAGTGAAAATACTATGGTTATGATAACACGTTTAGTGGTGGTTCCTTTCTAAGATACTTCTCAAGATACATTCATCTTTTGCCCATTCTTTCCAGTAGGTTGCAAAGCCCATAGGGATTCCTGTGGCTTTGTCAAGAGATGAGTGTATGTCTTTGCAATAACCCCAGCACTTTAAGAGTGACTACTGTAAGTATTGGCTTTTCAGAATTGTCCCATCTTTTGGGCTACTCATTTCCAAAGGAGACTACAAGTGATTTGTTTTCTATTTGTTTTACATACCACGGCAACAATGACAAGATCTAAGCTTTTAGCAATAGGAAGTTTTTTTCCCTAAGGCTTCAGTTAGGATGGAAAAAAACAACGTATATCAAAAACAACATATATCAAAAAACAACATATAATCTCTACTTCAACATAATAGGTGGAGCAGAGGGATTTACAGCTCAGAAAGCCGGAGGTCCACTGACACTTAAGGAGTTCTGCAAAGAAGAAAACATCTGTGAAAGGACAAATAAGGACATAGACCTATATGTTGAAGGCATAAAACATCTTACAGTATGAGAAGGGCTCCTGGGATGAGAAACTTTTCCTTGACTTGCGTGTGTCTAGGGGAGTTAGTCTACTCTGCTCTAGATTCCTAAACAATTTTGTGCATACTTCCATTATATGCTTACTATATTCTATTTGTTATGTATGCTTATCTGTCTCTCCTCCCCATCCCCCTCCTACCCTAACCAGCAGCAAGCTCTTTCAGACAGGGAATCATGTCTGACTACTCTCAGCTTTAGAGCCCAACACACATATAACTTCTTAATTAATATTGCTTGAATTTATTTATGAGAATAGTCTCATTTTGAACCCGAGGCTGGAGTAGTGAGTGTCATTAGTCAACTTTGCACTGATGAAATTTCTTTTTCATGTCCGGAAAAAGAAATCAAAATGTCCGTCAGCCAATTTAGAGTTTTGTTTTGTTTTTTTCTTTATTTGGTGCCCCCCCCCCACCTTTTTTTAAATCACGCTTTTGCTGAATGGAAATATTGCTTTGACGTGATTATGGACACATCCTCTGAAATGGGGTTTTTGATTAAAAGACTATAATCTAAAAGTAGAAGTTAAGCATAAAAGTATAAACTCATTTCCCCTGAGGGAAAAAACATTGCTCATCCAGTGACAGGATTTTCATGTTCAGTCGTTGGAAAAAGGGAAACATTCGAAATCTAGTTTGAGATCATTTTTTGTAACATGGTGTATTAACTAGGAATTCATTAAGCTACCAGTAAAAGAAAACCTAAGTATATATGTATATACATATATATACATATATATGTACATACAGATATATATATATATTGCTTAAATGAAAAGGGGTTTATTTTTCTTACCTAATAAGAAACCTGGAAACATGTGGCTGCTGATGTTAGTTCAGTGGCCCAAGGATATCAGGCCCATGTTTCTATGATTCCCTTAACCTTTCCTTGGACTCACAGGTTAGTTGCCGCAGCTCCAAACATCACATCTACATTCAAGGCAGGAAGTAGGTGAAAGGGTTGTTTCAGCCCAGCCACATCTGTTATATTTTTCTATTAATTAATTTATGTGTTAGTTTATTCATTTATTTATTTAGGCTGTGTTGGGTCTTTGTTGCTGCACACGGGCTTTCTCTAGTTGCGGCGAGCGGCGCTACTCTTCATTGCGGTGCACAGGCCTCTCATTGCAGTGGTTTCTCTTGTTGTGGAGCCCAGGCTCTAGGCATGCAGGCTTCAGTAGCTGTGGCACGCAGGCTCAGTAGTTGTGGCTCGCAGGCTCTAGAGCACAGGTTCAGAAGTTGTCACACACGGGCTTATCTATTCCACGGCATGTGGGAACTTCCCAGGCCAGGGCTCGAACCAGTGTCCCCTGCATTGGCAGGCGGATTCTTAACCACTGTGCCACCAGGGAAGTCCCCACACATCTGCTATTTTTTAATCAAGAAAGTAAAAGCATTTCTATGACCTTCATCAGTGGACTAAGTCTTAATTCGTGGACTACAAAGATGTTACATGGTCATTTATAGATACAAGTAAGTCAGAGGGAAAGAGCTCCAGTGTAAGACAGTAAAGTACTTTGTCCAGGGAGTTGGGAATGGCTATTGGGGAAGCAATCACCAAAGTCAATCCCATAAGGCAATGTGACCTGATGGAAAACGGTGCATTGAATAAATTCAACTTTAACGCTAAATTGGCATAACTCCACTGCTGTTTATCTTTATTTTCTTAGATCTTAACTTCTTTACCTTAAAAACAGAAGTTTTCATATTATTCACCAAACATTGCACACTTGAGAAACAGAAAATGCTGGTAAGAATACAATGATGCACTACCAAACGTGAAATAGATAGCTAGTGGGAAGCAACCGCATAGCACAGGGAGATCAGCTTGGTGCTTTTTCACCACCTAGAGGGGTGGGATGGGGAGGGTGGGAGGGAGGGAGACGCAAGAGGGAAGAGATATGGGGACATATGTGTATGTATAACTGGTTCACTTTGTTATAAAGCAGAAACTGATACACCATTGTAAAGCAATTATACTCTAATAAAGATGTTAAAAGAAAAAGGATACAATGATGGCTGCATAATCTACTTGGTGATAGATCTGAAAGCCCCTTCTTTCTAGAACTTTGAGCAAATAATTTCAACTCTCCTACATATCAATGTTCTCTGCAAATTAAATGGGTCCAAATGGATAATCTCAAAATTCTTTTCTGCTTTACCAATTTATTATTCTATGATTTGTGGTAATAATCTATTAATTGAATAAATGTCTTGAAATCCTGGAGTTTAGAAAATTATTGAAATTAAGAATTAAAAGTGGTACAATCACTGTAGAAAGGACTTAAACATTGATATACCCCATGAGTAAGCAATTACACCCCTCAGTATAAACACCAGAGAAAGTCTTTCACTTGTACACTAATAAATATATATATTAGAAAGTTTACAGAGATACCAATCGTATGGAAAATACCCAGAAACTATTCAAATGCCAAAAAAGTAGGGAATAAATAAATAAATAAGCTGTAGTATGTTCGCCCAATTGGTTATCACAGGAGTTAAAATGAAGTACAGCTAGTTGGAACACCATGTATGGTGTTATAAATATAATATTGAGAAGAAAAAAATTAGTCTCCTAAGATTATATATAAAATTTCAATACCCTTTTTATAAAGTTAAAATAACTAAAACCAAACAACATGTGTATTAGAAATATGTAAAAATATAAAACTAGGTATGCTTTCAAATGGCAATGAAATGATTATTATAGGAGTCAAGGTAGTAATTACATTAGAAGGGAAGAGTGAAGAGTCCAATGGACAAGATGGAAAAGTTTCCCAGGTAATGTTAACTACTGTCAATGCTCTAATTATCACACTGAGTAGTAGATTCATAGATATTTTTATAGGATTTTAAATAAATAAGTAGTTGAATAAATAAATACATACTCGCATACAAAAGGCCAACGGACTGATAGATTATATCAAGAACAAATGATTGGGCTTCCCTGGTGGCGCAGTGGTTGAGAATCCGCCTGCTGATGCAGGGGACACGGGTTCGTGTCCCGGTCCGGGAAGATCCCACACGCTGTGGAGCTGCTGGGCCCGTGAGCCATGGCTGCTGAGCCTGCGCGTCCGGAGCGTGTGCTCCGCAACGGGAGAGGCCACAGCAGTGAGAGGCCCGCGTACCGCAAAAAAAAAGAAAAAAGGATTACGCTTAATCCCTTTCTGTTTACTTAAATTTCAAGTAAAAAAAATTTATAAGTCCATATCATCTATGGAAGTTATTTTAGAAAAGACCTTTAAACTCATGGTTTCATTCCGTATAGAAAACAAATGACGCAAAAATTCACTCACCAAAAATAGTAGAAGTTTTTGGTTATTTAGGATGTCTTCTATTAGACCACCTAGTCATTTAATCAGTGCTAATAAAACAAGGAAGGAAATCACAAGCATACCACACCCTACCCTGAAATCCAGTCCCTCTAAGGATGACAACAGTCACTATTCTCTTTTATCACCAGTCTCATCCCTGTTCTTCTCTGGAGTGAGGTCAGGACAGAGAGATAGGAGCGTCCATCCACCGCATCTTCCTGAGCAGAGAGGAGGTTTTTGAAATGACCCAGTACCCGGTATTTCAAAGCATGTCCTCTACTGGGTGAAATGAGAGATTATCAAGATATGATTTAAACCACGATGAATCCCCAAATAATGAGGAACACAGCAGATGAAGACAGGCAAAGAACAAGACATTGAAATGTACTGACACAGATGCCCAAACCAAAGCAATTCATTTGTTCTATATTACACACACACACACACACACACACACACAACTGTGACATTTACTGTTATAGGCATGGGGGATATACATCAATGAACATAATAAGCTAAGCCTTTGCTCTTTAGAACTTATATTCTACTGGAAAAGACTAACAATATTTAAGTAAACAAATCAATAAACAAGATAATTTAAAAGAGCAAAAGTGAAATGAAGGAAATAAAATCATGTATTATAATACAGACTGAGGGGAAAAAACATTGCTTTAAAGCACAAATGACTTCTAACTTTTTACGATCTTCAATCCATGCAAGCTTTGAGATTGCATCAGTACTCATTAGAACAAAACTGCAGCCCCTTATGCTTATAAAATTGACTTGTATCGACCAAATTCAAGTGTCATTAGTCACACGTACCTGAAGCTACTGAAACCTACTAAAATATGTGGAGAGCACACACTGCTTCACCATTCAGCCACTCTGCAATCAGGCTCCTTTTTAACCCTCCCCTCACCCCTTCCTTAAAAACCTTCAGAAATTGAGGTGACCACCCCTCCTGTAATGACCAGCAGCTCCTGAAGCAGAGTACATTTCTTTTAACAGGCCCCATGCTTCTGACATATCTGAGGGTGATATCCTAGGGGAATTTAAATGTATACATAATTTTTATAGGCATAGATTTAGAAGAGCATATTACATATTCGAATATATATACACATATCTATGTTTGTATGTATGTATATGTATATCCATCCTATCTTGGGATCCCATATTTTGATGAAGTTTCATACCTAACACACATCTTGGGGCATCCATTTACACATGGCTTTGAATTAATAATCATGTAAGAGAATATCTAGACTCCAACAAATGTGCAACATCCGCAAAGTCATTGATTAAATCTTAGTGAGAAGTTTACAAATTCTCATATATAAGTTTGTGGGTTTTTTCAGCTTGTAAGCCTGATCCAGAGCTGCTATCAGAAAATTGACCCCCTCTGTTCTCAAACATGACATCTGCCCTTGATACCGAACATAGGTGGTCATCACCAGCAGAAAAAGAAATTTGATTTTGGAACAGATTTCTTGAGTTTCCAGTTCAATACCTCTTCCTCACTAGGTAACAGGCATAAGTGAGAGAACTGTCCAAAAGATCTACTATACAACCATTGCATCGATCCAGTTCAAGACCAGAAAGATCAAGCAACAAACCACACACTGGAAGCATTTGCATTAAACAATTTATTGAATGCCCAGCCGGTCTGGAAACGCTCTAGTGTCCTGCTGGTTGTAAAGAGTGTTGAAGCCCTACCTTACCTTCCCCAGTTACAAATGTTTCAGACAGAAAACCTTAGACCACGGGAGAGAATCCAAGCAAACGAAATGTTAAAGTCATGCTCATCTGCTAATAGACCCAGACGCTGTCTCTCACCACTTTTGAAAACTCATATTTACAAGTATGACCCACTTCATTTCTAAATCACCGTAGTTCAACCAGTGTCCAGAACCAGGATGTCAGTAGGTTTCTGATACCACGCTTCTCCCTTTCTCTGAAATGGTTCCCAGAACAAGGGTTAGCCCCATTTAACACATTGTATAGAACAGTCTCTCTCACATTGAATAGAAAGGTTAATGCGTCCTCAGGCCCTCAGAGAATCTATAAAAGAGGAAGAACAGCATTATGAGGGGTTGGGATTATTCCGCTAGGGATGCTTTCAGGGCTTAATTTTTCCATGGTAGAAACAAAATCTCTTGTTTCCAAAGCAAGATGTCAACATGATTTTTAGCTGTCAACCACTTTTTGTGCAAGAAGCTCAGTTTTACATAGCAATCACTTTTTTGTGCAAGGAATTCAATACTTATCCTTCTCTTTCACTATAATAAAAGTAAATATATATAAAGCTTTTTAACCAAACTAATTGCAAAGCTACTTAGCTAACTCTCAAATTATTGCAGGAGAGTCACCCAAACAGAGAGATGATTTCTGTCACAAAATATTTGTAATAGTCGGCTAACATAAGTGATATGTGATTTGTGGACATATGAATTGTTTGCCTTTCTGGGTAACTAACTGGAAATCCTACAGACGTTGATAGTCAAAGGCTTTCTTCCACAAACATTCATCGGTAGTTCATTTGTCTGTAAAAAGTCAAAGGCTTTTTATTTCATAGGGGCAGCTACCTAGTCGGTATAGACCCTGAGAACAAAGCAAAAATGGACTGAATGTCTACATTTTCCTCCTTTCATCTGAGTGTTTGGTCCATATAAATATTTGAGTACACAATGCTTTCTCGGAGTTTTTTAAACTTTAATAAAGAAAAAATTAGTTCTTTGTTTCTAACCATAAGTAATGAAATGTGGCTCCAGGCAACACATCACCAAGAAAGGAGAGGTTATACAACTTTCTGAGAACTCAGTGAAGTAGAGAGCCATTTTGATTACCTGTAACCACGAGTTTCTACTTGGATTGGCTCCTTTTATTTCTTAGGTTCAACTCGCATTTCTCAAAATACCAAATGCCTGATAAAATGCCTTAAGCATCTTATCTCTCTGTGTGGCATTGAAAATGTAGTTTTGAGACTCAAGAACAGTTACCACCTTTCATATGTTCCACCTTAGGTCATAATGGCTCAGGAATAATACTTTGCTGCAGAGAGCTACCATGATGTTATTAATAAATAGCTACTCTGCTGACAAATCAATATTCGGCTCCTAATCAGTATGGGGGTGTTGTTCTCATCTCTTGTTTCTGAAATGCTGAATGCTTACAATTTCAGTTTCAGCCCAAAATAGTATAGCTATGGTTATAGTCACGGAAGTAAGAGGTGTTTGTTTGTTTGTTTGTTTTTTGCAGTAGGCGGGCCTCTCACTGTTGTGGCCTCTCCCATTGCGGAGCACAGGCTCTGGACGCGCAGGCTCAGCGGCCATGGCTCACGGGCCCAGGCGCTCCGCGGCACGTGGGATCTTCCCGGACCGGGGCACGAACACGCATCCCCTGCATCGGCAGGCGGACTCTCACATGTTCACACTGCTCCCTGAGCAAGCGACGGTCCCCATCTTCAGCGTCCTGAGGGTTACGGTGCCTCTTCTTAAGCAGCGGGGGTGCTCGGCGCCTCTTCAAGTCTACGTCAAAACGCCGGGAAACGGCCGCCACCTCTCGCCCCCAAGTCCATCTCCTGCACCCTCCTCTTCCCTCCCTCCCCTGAAGCTTTCTTTTCAGAAAACAAGGAGGCTTAGCCGCACACACCTCATTGACACTGACCCCTACCCGCCCCCCCCCCACCAGCGGAACTGAGCCTTTGTGTGGTTGGGAGCCGTGACACTGCTGGCCAGGAACTGGAAAGCTGGGGCCCAGTCCCGCGCCTTCAAGGAGCCAGTGGGGCTGCCTAGAGCTCTACGCTCCAGACGGTCCTTGTTGGAGAACAAAGTGACAGCGGGGAAGACTCGGGACTCCTAGGGTCGGAGAATGCACGTGGGTGCCCTCGCAGCGGTCAGTGAGGAAACGAAGGTGCATTCCAGTGACATCCTGGGTGTGAATTTCTCCTGCCCGCCTGTGGTCCTGGGCTCCGAAAAGAAACACACCCTTGAGGCAAGGATGTGGGGAGGGACAAGGCACCACTGGAAGCTCCCCTGGACTGGGGACAGGAGACCCCATTAGCTCCAGGCTCTGTGGCTTGGATCACCCCAGGAGCCCGAGCTGCTGCTCGTATTGCTTGCGTCAGCCCACTGCTCAAGATTTCACAGAGGGGTTCCTGCTTTCCAAGAAGAGGGGACGTCTGGGATTCTCTTTGGTTCTCAGCTCAAAGCTAGTTAACATCCTAGTCAGGCCTGTCACCTTTTCGGGGCTCTGCTGAGAATTAGGGCCCACCTGAACTGAAAGACACCCAGACCAAGAGCCTGAGGCAAAAGTCTTACCTTTGCCACGGTTTCCAGGTTCTGCCCCTTCACCTCAAAACCCTCTAAGCATCCTGAAAACCACTGGTAGCCTCCACTAACTGAAGGCTTTTGTGCCAGCTCAATAGTATCCATGGTTACCTTCCAGAGGGGCACAGGGAGGAACCCAGGCTTATAGCAAGGTTTACCAAAGACACGAGGAACATTCCCTCTACCCAAGCGGTAGAAAGCAAGAGATCTCGAGAGGATTCCTAGGGGTTCTGGGCTTTTTCTCTTCCTCTGAAATCAGTTTCTCAATCTGTGAACTGAACATACTCATGTCTGCTTCTCTTTATCTTCCGAGGAAGTGGGAAAAGATCATAAATGAGGGCTTCAACTTGCTTCCTGAACTTCAAGGAGCTCTCAGCCTCTTGGAGAAGAGAATTACAGGAGCATAGTTTGTGAGCACAAGGGATAGAGATTGGTGTGGGAGAACCCTGAGAAAGGGAAAGGGGAAAGAGGGGGCAGAGACAGTGTGTTTGAGGAGGTGACTGGTGACCTTCTTGAAGAAAAAGTTAGACAGTTTTCCTGGAGCCATGGTGGGGGAATGGTCTCCTTCAGGCAGAGAAGTTAGCATGATCAAAGGCAGGGAGGGAGCCTCCAAGCAGTCCTGTGCTTCTGGGGAATCAAGTCAAGTGACAGGAAGAAGGGAAGTCAAGGGAAGGAGTGCAGAGAGAGAAAGGAGAACAGAGGTAAAGATGTGGGGATTTAATTCTGGTTTTAGACATGTTGAAAGTTACATTACCCTTGAAAATATTGGTATATAAATATGCAGTGCTCACTTTATTTTCAAGTGTCTGTGTGTCAGGCACTATTCTAGATGCTGTGCACACAGAAGGAATAAAACAAAGTCCCAGTACTCATGGAGCTTATACTGTAGTGGGGGTGGGAGAAGAAAATTTATATTTTAATTTAAATATTATATATGTATAATGATTTGTGACTCTAGTTTCTGTGTTAAATGATGAGTTTACAGCTGTGTATCAAAAACAAACACACAACTAGATAATTAACTAAACAAATAGTGTCATGAGTCAATAATGAGTGTTTATAATTCTGAAGCCTGTGGTAAAGTATATGTGTAATGTGTCAGTTATGGTAAGAAAAAAACAAAGGATCACCAAGAAAAAGTAAACTGGGACTAGGAAAGGATAATGGGGGAAGAGCTATTTTATATGGAATACTGAGAAGTCCTTCCTGAGGAAGAGATATTTAAGTAAAGATTTCTTAATGTGAAAGAGCGAGTCACGCATACGTATGTGAGAGAAGGCTCCAGGTAGAGCATAGGGGAAGCATAATTGCCTTGGAACATACGTGGTGTAATAAGAGTGTTTTCTGGGTATTGGGTCAGAAAGGTGGTCAGAAATCCACTCTGGTTGCTCAGTAGAGCACAGACTAGAGGGGAGCAAGGGCCGAGGCAGGGAGTCCAGTTAGGAGCTACTGCAATAATCCCGAGGAGATGGAATAGTGGCTTAGATAAGGGTGGTAGCAGTACAGGTGGTGAAACTGAGCAGATTCTGAATCTATTTTGATGGTAGAAAGGACAGGATTTATTGATAGACTGGATGTGTTGTGCAAGAAAAAGAGAAAAATTCAAGATTACTTCAAGTTTGGGGGGCTAAGCCAATGGAGGCTTGGAACCATCAGCTGAGAGAGGAACAATCGATTGAGGAATAGGTTTGGGAAAGGGAACTCAAGCATATGCTTTTCTACAAGGATATATTGTACAGCATAGGGAATATAACCAATATTTTATAATAACTTCAAACAGACTACAATAGATAAAATTTTGAATCGCCATGTTGTACACCTGAAACTAATAAAAAAAAGAATTTGCTTTCAACACGTTAAGCTTGAGATGACTGACATCCAAAGGAGAAGCTGAATAGTCAAGGAAGAGGAGGGGACTAAAGATAAACACATACATAGCGCTCAAGAAAGAAGTCTAAATTCGGGATTTTGTCAACCTGTGGGCAATAGTTAAAAACGTCATAGGAAAGTATGTAAAGTGGGTACAATAGTAACCTAAGGATTGAATCTGGGAAATGGCAATATCTAAGTGATTAAAAAGTAGAGTTAAGAGGAACCAGGAGAATGTGGTGCCTTGCAAACCAATGAGATAAAGATTTTCACAGGGGGAAGAAATAAACCACAGCACACAGATTCAGAAAAGGGAGTCCATAAAATGAAGACAAAGAATTTTCCGTTGGCTCTAAAAAATAGTACGTCACCAAATTGCTTATTAAGAACAATTTTGACTGAGTGTTGGGGGAGAAATGGTGAGCTGAGGCAGAAATGGAAAGCCAGGAAATGCAGACAGCCCCTGAGAAGCACTTTCTATGAAGTTTAGCAAAGAAGAGGGAGAAGAATTGGAACAGGAGGTTAGGGGTTGGGTCTTTGTCATGTTTACAAGCTGAGGGAGAGAAACCAACAGACAGGGAGGAGTTTAAATTCAAGACAGAAGGATAACTAACAACCTCAGAAGACATAGAAGCAACAGGCATAAGGGAATAAGGAAGTCAGCATTACACAGAAGGGATAGCTTTGCTCTCTGAACAAGGAGAAAGAAAGGCTCCCTCTGGATATGGATACATCTGTGTATGGTATGTTGGCTGGAGAGCAGGAGTTGAGAGAGATGGTGACCAATGGTCTCAGTTTCTTAATGAACTAAGGTCTGTAGTCATTCACAAAAAGTGAATGAGAGGAGGTATTAAGTAAGGAATTTAAGGAGAGTGAAAAGGCTTTGAATAATCTTTGAAAAGAAGAGAAAGAAGAGAGGAGATAAGAGAAGGGAGAGAAAGAGACTAAAGGAAGTACTAAATGCCCAGGCAAAATTTGAGACCATGAATTTGTAACAGACCATTTTGCATGCTTGTTTGGTTTTTATGGGGCAGAATAGCATATGGATGAAGCTCCAAACTGCCTGGGCTTGCACCATATCTCCCTCGTGTGTCACATTTGATGGATTCTTAGATGGAAATTTTCACATTTAACACCACTGAAATCAAGTTTTATCTATCAAATGAAGGCACCTTACAATCAGAATTGCAATCCTTTCTTTTGCTTTTATCAGATAATGAGATGTCTAAAATTGACGGTGTCTTCTATTTGATGTAATACTTTGTACAAGTTACTTAACCCTTATGAAACTGTTTTCTTGTGTGTAAAATGGGCAAAAATCTCCCTATGGCTAGTGAGGATAAAATGAGTTCATACACGCAAAGCACTTAGAATGGTGCTGCATGTAGCAAAGTGTTTGTTATGTGCTAGTTATTATTTTTCTCCTTCAGTGCTCATCTGACTGAATGTAGGAGAAAAGAACGGTCATGATTATACTGATCCTGTGTTAGAACTTTTTTGGGCAAATGCTGACAAAGGAGAGGGATGCAAAGGAATCAAGGGTATACACAGGTTAGAAAAAAAGAAGAGACGAGGGGTAGAGAGACAAAAGACTGGTTGAAATGAAGAAAACGGAAGCCCTGTTGAAGGGAAAAAACACGTGTAAGAGGAGTAAGAAAGGGGACAGTGAAAGGTACTAG
Source organism: Mesoplodon densirostris (assembly GCF_025265405.1). Classification (NCBI taxonomy): domain Eukaryota; kingdom Metazoa; phylum Chordata; class Mammalia; order Artiodactyla; family Ziphiidae; genus Mesoplodon; species Mesoplodon densirostris. The sequence goes on from NC_082668.1 coordinate 30,421,228, forward strand.
TCGGGAATAGGGATATTCAGGCTTCAGGTTTCAGAGGTGGAGCAGCTCTGTATTCTGAGCACAGCCTCTGAAGTGAGTGGCTGAAGCGAAGTGAAGGTAAAGACCACTGTAGTTGGGCTCCAGCTGTCCTATAGTAAGTAATAATAAGATATAAGTATAATAAGATAATAAACTGAAAGGGTCACCCCAGCTTTATAGCAGCTGAGGGTGTGTGACATTGCCGTCCCAACCAGAAATCCTAGGACAACTCTTTAAAAATATATATTTTTATACATATATATGTATAAAGACTTTAAAAATATATATTTTTAAAAGCCTAGCTAGTGTCTGCTCATTTACTTTTTTTCTCTTCTTGACGATATAATTACTTGGGACTGGAAGTTTTGACCTTTAGTAAAACTTTTTATAGTGCCAGTCTAGAAAATAATGCTTTGATTAAACATTTCTCTTAAAGACAATTTACCAACTTGCACTTGAAATTTAAGTAGTCATCTTATGAATATGTTTATTTAGAAGATCTTAAAAACTATATATTCTGTTGTAACATACATTTAGAATCCCTTGCTTAGGGCAATTTGGAGAGATTCTTGGAAAGAAATATGTATCTTTCATCTGAACCTTACTAATAATTGCAAGAGGAAAATGGCACACTAATTCTTGCATTTCGATAAAAAGAAAGCCACCATCAAACCACTTTAATGAAAGATTTAATACTCTGTTAAACACATAAGTTTGCTTAGTTTGATATCTTACCCTGTGATTTCATTTCCACAGACTAGCCTCTCTCTAACAATGACACACATTTGATTAGCACCTACATTTTACCAAACATTATTTTCATATATATGGTCTCACATTTATTCTCCTCTTTCCCCCCAGTTTGCTGCTAAGGGAATTTCCTTGAGTAAGTTAGTTGGTAAGAATTAGAACATGCTTCTTTTTCCAACACTTAGCTTTACACATTGTCATGTATCTGTCCTAAACAGTGTGCTTGTACAAACACATACACTGACTGTCACCCTCTATTCTCTTCACACTAGTCTATCCTTATTCCCCTATTGGCTCCCCAATACCAACTGGGAGGGAGCATATGGCAGGTACAACTTAATGATAGAATAATTTTAACAAGTTACATCTGGAATCAATCCATTACATCATCATTCTGACTTGTTAAAAAATATTCAGGAAACCAACGGGTCCTTTAAAATGACATGACGCTAAATAACTGGTTTGACTGGCATTTGTCATCCGGAGAGTTGTTTCAGTTTTGTGCACTTGCAGACTAGGCTGAAAGAAGGACTAGTGGAGAAGTAAATAGCAATTAGCTGATGTGACCCATGGGTAGATTTTCTGATTTTTGCCACTTGAAGCAATTCTCAAAGACATTTAAAAGGACTTCCGATTAATTTTCATGAAATTTGAGAGCAGTTATATAGATAGTTTGCATCTTCAGCAGTGCATTAATTTGCAAATGATGGGGCCAGCCTTTAAGAATAGGGTGCTTCTTTAACATTTAGGATCAGATTGTAAAAATAATTACTTTCTCTCATTTTTTTTGCCAAGATAAATCACTTTTATCTCTATAGGAAAGGGAGGATCTAAAAAATATATATATAAATTACATTAGTAACACAACATAAGAAAAAAACAGGGGAAAAAAACCCAACAGAGAAGTCTGTATGATGCTATTGTAACCTGTTTATAAAAAGGCCCTGTATCAGAAATTCACAATCCTACCCACTTCTAAAAATATATTTAGACATGTACAGAAGCGGTGGGCTTGTTTTTAAATTGCCTTTTTGTAAAAATATATTAAAGGTGAATAGAAATCCTCTCTCTCTGCCCCCTATCCAAGCCCCAGCTCTGTGCTGGGGATTGGAGACCAGAGGTAACTCTCTCATCATGTTCTAAACCTTGGTTACAACCACTCCCAACCCCTCCCCAACTCACTTCACTTAGAACCTGAAACATTAAAAAAAAAAAAAAAAAAGAAAAAAAAGAAAGAAAAAGCACACTAGCCTCTTTGGAAAAGCGTAAATCTGAGGGTAAACTTGCTTTTCATTTAAAACACAAAACAACAAACAGCCAGCTCTGAGAGCCCAACTAAATTAATCAGAAACCCAGTCAAATGGAGGTTGGGTTTCAGCTCCACACAACTTTTAACAAAGAAACAGAAGGGAAAGAGGCCTGGAACCAGGGGGGATATGCTAGCAATTAGCTGCCTTTGAAAGATCAAGGGGAGGGGGCTGTTAATGGGCAGAAGGGCTGGGGTCCTGGTCTTGGTTACAGCAGTCAGGGCCTAGTCAGGCAGTTGCCTACACAGGGACACAGGCTGCCCTCCTTCCCTCCCCTCACTACCCTCTGTTGCTTTGGAATCCCCAAGAAAAGCAAAGCTGGGCAGAAACAGAGGGGAGGGGAGTGGGAACCTCACGTGCTAAGGCGGAGGTAGCCAGGCTTTTTTGCCTTTGGTGTGTATAGATGGAGGACTGCTCGGCCCCTGGGGCCCCCAAGATAGGAAAAGGCTATGGGGCTAAGGGACCCCTGATTCCAAGGAAGGAGAGTAAATGTCGGGCTGTGGAGGAAAGAAAGACAAACTGGAGACACGAAGACGACCAGGGAAGCCTCACATATTCCCTGTGGCCTGCACGGTAGCTGTTAAGTTCCCCAGAAGCACTGGGAAAACGAGGTGAAGTTAAAGTGGGGGGTAGAAGACAATGAAGCCCTCCACTTGGGCAGTGCCGAGATGGAGAGAGGGAGACGTTCTCCATCCAGTCCAGGTCACCAGGGAGGCAAGACAGGTGGAGGTGGAGGGAGCTGGGGGAGGGGGAGGGAGGGGGTGGGCACTGTCTGGACAACAGAAACACTCACAAAGGGAAGAGGGGGTGGGAGGTTCAGATGATCTGCTCCTTTACAGGTGGGCATCTCCGCTCCTAGCCTCGGGCTCCCCCCACATCAGCACTCTGCTTGAGCGTCCACCTGACATCTGGGAGTGTAAAGGTCCAGGAGTGAAGATGTGAGTTCTGAAGTCTTCTTCAGACCAAGACCTCAAGGTGGGGAGAGAAGCAGGGAGGCTCCTGATGGAGAACCTGGGGTGAGCTGTCCTGCCACATCCTCTCCAGAAGGTCCAGGCTGTGCTCTGTGGTACGGGTGAAGGGATCAGGCCGTAGAGCAAGGGCTATCTGCTTCAGTGGCAGATGCTTTCAAGGCATTTGGGAGATGGTCTTTGCCTCCTGGAGCCCAGCCAAAGCTATGTGGATAATGTTCTGTAGCACCTCAAACTCTAGGCAAATCCCTGGAGCTCACCCTGGGAGAGGTGGCTTCATCTGTGGCCACCCAAAAGTACTTTCCTCCAATGGGCTACAAAGTCTCAGTCAAAGTCTTGGGTGTTGGTCCTCTCCCCACCTTGAGAAGTGACAGGAATCTCTCTTCTTCCCAAGGATGAATGAAGTCAGCCCATGGCCTTTCTAGGCCACTCTGGAAATGGCCCACGGTGGGGCAGTACGAAGACTCTGGGCCCTCCTCTTTATTTCCATGAAGCATTTGGCAAGAGGCGGCAGAGCCCAGAGGCTTCTCCCAGGAACGAGTCTTGAGTGGGACACATCCATTGGGCTAAGAGGAGGCAGGAGAATGGGCAGAGGTGGGCAGGCTTCTGGAGACAGGGCTGGAGCCGCAGAAAGTGTTGAGCACTGGGCCTCCCACTTCATGACCAGGGAAATACCGAGGGGCCCAGGCTCTCCTCATGCCTCTCCTCATCCTGCTTTCCAGCTTTAAGTGGGGATGACAGTAAAGGGCAGACAAAGCTGGTGAAAGGGAAATGGATTGGGGCAGCAGAAAAGAGGGCTCTAGTCAGCTGGAAACCTCTCCCATTTACTGGCTACTCAGAGATATGGAAAAGGAAGGCAGGATGCTCCAGTGGAAGCAGGGGAGGGAGCTGAGGGAGTAGGTGAAGGGGCCCATGGGAGAGTCGATGCCTTTGGTCAGTTCCAAGAAAGCAGGACAATGCGCCTCAGCACCTTGTCCGGGGCAGGTAGGATCCAGGAGTGCCCTGAGAATTGACAACGGAGAAGGCAATGGGGGTGAAGGGGTGAGGGGCAGGACACAAAGGGGATCACAGAAGCACTTTGCCATTTCTGTAGATTTTCAGGATACGGCCGAGTCTCTGCTTTGCCGTAGCCAGGCCCTTTTTGGGACGCTTTCCTGGTCCTGCTTGATTGCTCTGGGAGCCAACTGAAGGGCGCCGCTGGGTCAAGAAGACACCAGGGGCCATGGGTGTGGTGCTGCGGTTTGCCTGGGCCATGCCAAAGGCATTGGGACGAGCAGTACACTCATGGTCAGCAAGACTTCCTGAGAGGGCCTCTTGTTTAGGCTCAGGGGGAGGCAGGGGCGAGGAGAAGGTGAGAAGTTGGGGTGTAGTGGCCAGAGGTGGGGCTGGTACTGCCACGCTGAGATTAGGCTCTTGAGGACGAGGCTGTTCTACCTCCTTCAACAAAGGCTTCTTCTTGATATATTTCTTCTTTGGGGCCTTCTGTAGCTCCTGCGGGGCCAACTTTGCAGCTGCTGCAGCCAAGCCTGTCTCAATGGAAGCTACCCGGGTCCCCTCACTCACAGGACAGTCCTGCTTCGGTAGAGTTGGGGTCACACGGGCTTTAGGACTCCATGGAGCATCATCTGAATTCTTCTTTTTCTTGGGTCGAGATTTCAAAGCAGGGTCATCATCGTCAGACTCCAGGGAAGGGTAAATATACTCTGCATCCTTGAAGCATGCTCCCAAGCTGTCCTGTTCATCGAGACTGGCGTTCTCCTCCTCCTCCTCGCTCTCGGTTCTCCAGTATGATGGCCGCTTGATGGGCCACTTCCCTGGGATGCGCTGGGAAGCAGGACTGCTAGACGCTGTGCCCAGCCCACTGCTGGAACTCCCACTGCTTCGCTCCTGCCCCCCGGGCCAACAGGCCTGCAGGCTGGAGGTAGCTGGCGAGGATGATGAGGACTGTGGGTTGGCCATGCACAGCATGCCCTGGATGGCCTCCTGAGTGCTGGGAGAGGCAGGGGCCTCGGTGAGGGCAGCATAGTCAGGTCCCCCCACCTGCCTGCTGGCCTTGAGCAGATCAAGAGTTCCACCAGCTCCACTCCCATTTCCAAGCTTGCCTTCGACCCCTTCTACCATGTCCTCATCTGCTGTATAGTCCTCCTCAATGTCAAACTCAACTTCTCCTGGTTCACGAATTCGGTTGGGGTCAGAGCAAGGCTTCGCACGGGGCAACTTTCGGGGAAATTTTGGTCTTATTATCAGAGTCGCCTTCTCCTTTCCCAGTCTCTCATCAATCTGCAGTTCATCATCTGAATCCAAGTCAAATTCATCCTCCATCACCTGTTCTGCCACCAGCCTAGCCTTGTCTACCTTCTTTGCGATCTTGGCTCGCCGAGACTTGGATAAGCTCTTTACCCTCTTGGCACTGCCATTAGACGTCAACAGGGCCAGCCGGACCTCATTCCCATCAAGGTCCAAGTCTGGCGAGTCATCATCTGAGTCATTCAAGCAGGTGCCAGTGATGTTGAACTTTGCTTTCTGGGAACAGCCTGTCTTCAGTGCCTGATGACTGTATGTGTCCATGAGATTATAGCTCAATTGGCCAGCAGGCCCCAAGGCTGAGCTCTCCTTGCCCTTTCGCTCTGCCTTCTTGAAGAATTCCTTGGGCTCCAGGCCTTTCTTCTTTGAACCACTTTTGGAGGGCAGTGACAGCCTGGACATGGATACTGAAGTGGAATGGGCTGGCCTGGTTAAGGGAATGGAGCCGGCTGGGAAGATCCTCTGCAGCCCAAAGGTATTGCTTGTCTTCCCAACGTTCTGTCGGAAGGTATCTTCCACCAGGCCAATCTCCCTAGCCAGATCTTTAATGAGCTGTACGGTCCTCACTGTCTCTGGGATCTCATCCTCGTGGTCTGGCAGAGCTTCTTTCCTTGTCCAGGCTCTAAAGGCCAAGTTCAGGGCTTTAGCACCATGGACCAGGTAGGAGGCAGGGTGTCTCCTGTTTTCTCGCAAACCTCGAAAGACGTCCAGGATATGCTTTCCCACATACCAACAGATGGTCTCAAAGTTGGGGAACTTGAAGAGGTCTTCTGTGCTCAACCGCTTCTCAATCTCATAGACTTTGAGCTGCATTTCAATGTTAAGGCTGTGTAAGAAGTTCCCTCCAAAGACAAGGCAGTCCACGGGGGTCAGCACAGCATGGATCCATCCTGCAGGAATGAAAAGTGTCTGTCCTTGCTTCACAGAACACTTGTAGCACTTGTCCACCTGGTCCCCAAAGAACATCTCATTCTGGTTAGAGGAGCTGCTCCAGCACTCAAAGAGAGTCAGGTTGGCATTTGTTGGGCGGCTCAGGTAGAAGATCTTCTCACCCTTGAGCACATGGTACCAGACCGAGCTGCCACCAAAGTCAATGTGAAAGTCGGTATAGCTATCCCGCACGCTCATGAGGCAGTACTTCTGCACATTGGGCCTCTCAAGGATACACTCCTCTGGCCACAAGTTCTCCACCCATGAGAGCTTCCGAACAATCTTGGGTGTCTCCACAAGGTTAGAAAGCCTGGTATCAGAGAATTCCAAACTAATGACATTGAGGACTTTCTCCCTCTTCCCGCTATAATAATACTTCACAAAATCACCAAGCTTCATCTTGCAGTCGGCCTGGCGGGTCACATCAATCACATCAATCTCTCTGTCAGAACCAACGTAGTGTTCCACATCCCGCACGGTGAATGATGGTGAGGGCAGCGTCATCCCCAATCCATCCTTCTTCAAGACCAGGATGGGCACACTGAAGCTATTCTCTTCCAGGAATTCCACGCTCAGCTGACTTCCAGTGGGCTTCAGAATCACTTCATCTGAGCTGTCAAAGGTCCTACTCCGAAGCTCTCCAATGAACGTAGGGCTTCCCGTCTTCACTGGCTTCCCCTTGTGTGTATCATGGCCTTTTGAAGATACACAGCGTTTTTTCATGATGGAGGGCCCATGGAAGACCTCACAATTGGGGCAGTGGTAGAGGTCAATGTCATCAGCCTTCTCCTCTTCAACACCAACACAACTGCCATGAAACCAGTCCTGGCACGTGTCACACTGGATCATGAAGCGGGTGACATCGTAAGGAAGCCGACAGAGGCAATACACCGGTCCCGAGGCCATCTTCGCCTGGCCTTGGAGCGTCCTGCGGTGGGCCAGGCTCTCAGCGTCCAAGGGAGCGGGAGGCGGCAGCACGCACTCTCTCTGGACGAAGGGAGAATCTCTTCACGCCTCTCAAAGTGACAGGAACCTCCTCACGCCCCAAACCTGCCAAGAACGTACTCGGTCCGGAACCCTACAGGGACCTCCTCATCCGCAAAGCCGCAGGGATTCCTCACGCCCGCGGAGCTCAGTCCCACCAAAGCGCCGGCGGCCGGGCTCGCTCCGGAGCTGCTCAGCGCCTCGCTCAGCGAAGGTTGGGCGACGCGCACCGAATTCTGGCATCGTCATGGCAACGCGGCGAACCTTTCTCGCCTTGTTCTCGAGCCACCCGCTGGGTCGCGCGGCCCTGGCCGCCCAGCCGTGCTTCAGGGCAGCTTTCTCCACAGCTCTGCCCCGGGCCCGGCCGTCAGGGCCTACTGGAGCCCGCGGCTCGGGCCTAGGCCGGCGGCCGCCAGACGAACAGGCAAGCGGCGGCGTCGCTGGGCCGGCAGGAGATCGCCGCGAGCAAACCAACGAGGAAGGAGATGAACCGGCGGCCCGGTTGGAGATCAAAACAGCCCGAAAAATCGCCGGGAGAAGCCCGGTGGCGGTGATGGGCAATTCAGAGTAGCCAATCTCTCTCATTTTTTTTAATGCTTTTCCATCATTTGAAGATGGCAATAAACAAGGACAATTTCCTGGAATGCCCATTGGGATAAATGGATTAGTCAGTCTTTAAGTGTCATCAAATTCATAAGGACAAGTTGAAGTAAGTAGTCAGATGATACTGGACATTGATTCTAAAATGTGCAGAAAAGGAAAGCTACTCGGGAATACAAGAATGGTTCATTCCTAGTTTTCCTACTTATACAAGTGAAAATACTATGGTTATGATAACACGTTTAGTGGTGGTTCCTTTCTAAGATACTTCTCAAGATACATTCATCTTTTGCCCATTCTTTCCAGTAGGTTGCAAAGCCCATAGGGATTCCTGTGGCTTTGTCAAGAGATGAGTGTATGTCTTTGCAATAACCCCAGCACTTTAAGAGTGACTACTGTAAGTATTGGCTTTTCAGAATTGTCCCATCTTTTGGGCTACTCATTTCCAAAGGAGACTACAAGTGATTTGTTTTCTATTTGTTTTACATACCACGGCAACAATGACAAGATCTAAGCTTTTAGCAATAGGAAGTTTTTTTCCCTAAGGCTTCAGTTAGGATGGAAAAAAACAACGTATATCAAAAACAACATATATCAAAAAACAACATATAATCTCTACTTCAACATAATAGGTGGAGCAGAGGGATTTACAGCTCAGAAAGCCGGAGGTCCACTGACACTTAAGGAGTTCTGCAAAGAAGAAAACATCTGTGAAAGGACAAATAAGGACATAGACCTATATGTTGAAGGCATAAAACATCTTACAGTATGAGAAGGGCTCCTGGGATGAGAAACTTTTCCTTGACTTGCGTGTGTCTAGGGGAGTTAGTCTACTCTGCTCTAGATTCCTAAACAATTTTGTGCATACTTCCATTATATGCTTACTATATTCTATTTGTTATGTATGCTTATCTGTCTCTCCTCCCCATCCCCCTCCTACCCTAACCAGCAGCAAGCTCTTTCAGACAGGGAATCATGTCTGACTACTCTCAGCTTTAGAGCCCAACACACATATAACTTCTTAATTAATATTGCTTGAATTTATTTATGAGAATAGTCTCATTTTGAACCCGAGGCTGGAGTAGTGAGTGTCATTAGTCAACTTTGCACTGATGAAATTTCTTTTTCATGTCCGGAAAAAGAAATCAAAATGTCCGTCAGCCAATTTAGAGTTTTGTTTTGTTTTTTTCTTTATTTGGTGCCCCCCCCCACCTTTTTTTAAATCACGCTTTTGCTGAATGGAAATATTGCTTTGACGTGATTATGGACACATCCTCTGAAATGGGGTTTTTGATTAAAAGACTATAATCTAAAAGTAGAAGTTAAGCATAAAAGTATAAACTCATTTCCCCTGAGGGAAAAAACATTGCTCATCCAGTGACAGGATTTTCATGTTCAGTCGTTGGAAAAAGGGAAACATTCGAAATCTAGTTTGAGATCATTTTTTGTAACATGGTGTATTAACTAGGAATTCATTAAGCTACCAGTAAAAGAAAACCTAAGTATATATGTATATACATATATATACATATATATGTACATACAGATATATATATATATATTGCTTAAATGAAAAGGGGTTTATTTTTCTTACCTAATAAGAAACCTGGAAACATGTGGCTGCTGATGTTAGTTCAGTGGCCCAAGGATATCAGGCCCATGTTTCTATGATTCCCTTAACCTTTCCTTGGACTCACAGGTTAGTTGCCGCAGCTCCAAACATCACATCTACATTCAAGGCAGGAAGTAGGTGAAAGGGTTGTTTCAGCCCAGCCACATCTGTTATATTTTTCTATTAATTAATTTATGTGTTAGTTTATTCATTTATTTATTTAGGCTGTGTTGGGTCTTTGTTGCTGCACACGGGCTTTCTCTAGTTGCGGCGAGCGGCGCTACTCTTCATTGCGGTGCACAGGCCTCTCATTGCAGTGGTTTCTCTTGTTGTGGAGCCCAGGCTCTAGGCATGCAGGCTTCAGTAGCTGTGGCACGCAGGCTCAGTAGTTGTGGCTCGCAGGCTCTAGAGCACAGGTTCAGAAGTTGTCACACACGGGCTTATCTATTCCACGGCATGTGGGAACTTCCCAGGCCAGGGCTCGAACCAGTGTCCCCTGCATTGGCAGGCGGATTCTTAACCACTGTGCCACCAGGGAAGTCCCCACACATCTGCTATTTTTTAATCAAGAAAGTAAAAGCATTTCTATGACCTTCATCAGTGGACTAAGTCTTAATTCGTGGACTACAAAGATGTTACATGGTCATTTATAGATACAAGTAAGTCAGAGGGAAAGAGCTCCAGTGTAAGACAGTAAAGTACTTTGTCCAGGGAGTTGGGAATGGCTATTGGGGAAGCAATCACCAAAGTCAATCCCATAAGGCAATGTGACCTGATGGAAAACGGTGCATTGAATAAATTCAACTTTAACGCTAAATTGGCATAACTCCACTGCTGTTTATCTTTATTTTCTTAGATCTTAACTTCTTTACCTTAAAAACAGAAGTTTTCATATTATTCACCAAACATTGCACACTTGAGAAACAGAAAATGCTGGTAAGAATACAATGATGCACTACCAAACGTGAAATAGATAGCTAGTGGGAAGCAACCGCATAGCACAGGGAGATCAGCTTGGTGCTTTTTCACCACCTAGAGGGGTGGGATGGGGAGGGTGGGAGGGAGGGAGACGCAAGAGGGAAGAGATATGGGGACATATGTATATGTATAACTGGTTCACTTTGTTATAAAGCAGAAACTGATACACCATTGTAAAGCAATTATACTCTAATAAAGATGTTAAAAGAAAAAGGATACAATGATGGCTGCATAATCTACTTGGTGATAGATCTGAAAGCCCCTTCTTTCTAGAACTTTGAGCAAATAATTTCAACTCTCCTACATATCAATGTTCTCTGCAAATTAAATGGGTCCAAATGGATAATCTCAAAATTCTTTTCTGCTTTACCAATTTATTATTCTATGATTTGTGGTAATAATCTATTAATTGAATAAATGTCTTGAAATCCTGGAGTTTAGAAAATTATTGAAATTAAGAATTAAAAGTGGTACAATCACTGTAGAAAGGACTTAAACATTGATATACCCCATGAGTAAGCAATTACACCCCTCAGTATAAACACCAGAGAAAGTCTTTCACTTGTACACTAATAAATATATATATTAGAAAGTTTACAGAGATACCAATCGTATGGAAAATACCCAGAAACTATTCAAATGCCAAAAAAGTAGGGAATAAATAAATAAATAAGCTGTAGTATGTTCGCCCAATTGGTTATCACAGGAGTTAAAATGAAGTACAGCTAGTTGGAACACCATGTATGGTGTTATAAATATAATATTGAGAAGAAAAAAATTAGTCTCCTAAGATTATATATAAAATTTCAATACCCTTTTTATAAAGTTAAAATAACTAAAACCAAACAACATGTGTATTAGAAATATGTAAAAATATAAAACTAGGTATGCTTTCAAATGGCAATGAAATGATTATTATAGGAGTCAAGGTAGTAATTACATTAGAAGGGAAGAGTGAAGAGTCCAATGGACAAGATGGAAAAGTTTCCCAGGTAATGTTAACTACTGTCAATGCTCTAATTATCACACTGAGTAGTAGATTCATAGATATTTTTATAGGATTTTAAATAAATAAGTAGTTGAATAAATAAATACATACTCGCATACAAAAGGCCAACGGACTGATAGATTATATCAAGAACAAATGATTGGGCTTCCCTGGTGGCGCAGTGGTTGAGAATCCGCCTGCTGATGCAGGGGACACGGGTTCGTGTCCCGGTCCGGGAAGATCCCACACGCTGCGGAGCTGCTGGTCCCGTGAGCCATGGCTGCTGAGCCTGCGCGTCCGGAGCGTGTGCTCCGCAACGGGAGAGGCCACAGCAGTGAGAGGCCCGCGTACCGCAAAAAAAAAAGAAAAAAGGATTACGCTTAATCCCTTTCTGTTTACTTAAATTTCAAGTAAAAAAAATTTATAAGTCCATATCATCTATGGAAGTTATTTTAGAAAAGACCTTTAAACTCATGGTTTCATTCCGTATAGAAAACAAATGACGCAAAAATTCACTCACCAAAAATAGTAGAAGTTTTTGGTTATTTAGGATGTCTTCTATTAGACCACCTAGTCATTTAATCAGTGCTAATAAAACAAGGAAGGAAATCACAAGCATACCACACCCTACCCTGAAATCCAGTCCCTCTAAGGATGACAACAGTCACTATTCTCTTTTATCACCAGTCTCATCCCTGTTCTTCTCTGGAGTGAGGTCAGGACAGAGAGATAGGAGCGTCCATCCACCGCATCTTCCTGAGCAGAGAGGAGGTTTTTGAAATGACCCAGTACCCGGTATTTCAAAGCATGTCCTCTACTGGGTGAAATGAGAGATTATCAAGATATGATTTAAACCACGATGAATCCCCAAATAATGAGGAACACAGCAGATGAAGACAGGCAAAGAACAAGACATTGAAATGTACTGACACAGATGCCCAAACCAAAGCAATTCATTTGTTCTATATTACACACACACACACACACACACACACACACAACTGTGACATTTACTGTTATAGGCATGGGGGATATACATCAATGAACATAATAAGCTAAGCCTTTGCTCTTTAGAACTTATATTCTACTGGAAAAGACTAACAATATTTAAGTAAACAAATCAATAAACAAGATAATTTAAAAGAGCAAAAGTGAAATGAAGGAAATAAAATCATGTATTATAATACAGACTGAGGGGAAAAAACATTGCTTTAAAGCACAAATGACTTCTAACTTTTTACGATCTTCAATCCATGAAAGCTTTGAGATTGCATCAGTACTCATTAGAACAAAACTGCAGCCCCTTATGCTTATAAAATTGACTTGTATCGACCAAATTCAAGTGTCATTAGTCACACGTACCTGAAGCTACTGAAACCTACTAAAATATGTGGAGAGCACACACTGCTTCACCATTCAGCCACTCTGCAATCAGGCTCCTTTTTAACCCTCCCCTCACCCCTTCCTTAAAAACCTTCAGAAATTGAGGTGACCACCCCTCCTGTAATGACCAGCAGCTCCTGAAGCAGAGTACATTTCTTTTAACAGGCCCCATGCTTCTGACATATCTGAGGGTGATATCCTAGGGGAATTTAAATGTATACATAATTTTTATAGGCATAGATTTAGAAGAGCATATTACATATTCGAATATATATACACATATCTATGTTTGTATGTATGTATATGTATATCCATCCTATCTTGGGATCCCATATTTTGATGAAGTTTCATACCTAACACACATCTTGGGGCATCCATTTACACATGGCTTTGAATTAATAATCATGTAAGAGAATATCTAGACTCCAACAAATGTGCAACATCCGCAAAGTCATTGATTAAATCTTAGTGAGAAGTTTACAAATTCTCATATATAAGTTTGTGGGTTTTTTCAGCTTGTAAGCCTGATCCAGAGCTGCTATCAGAAAATTGACCCCCTCTGTTCTCAAACATGACATCTGCCCTTGATACCGAACATAGGTGGTCATCACCAGCAGAAAAAGAAATTTGATTTTGGAACAGATTTCTTGAGTTTCCAATTCAATACCTCTTCCTCACTAGGTAACAGGCATAAGTGAGAGAACTGTCCAAAAGATCTACTATACAACCATTGCATCGATCCAGTTCAAGACCAGAAAGATCAAGCAACAAACCACACACTGGAAGCATTTGCATTAAACAATTTATTGAATGCCCAGCCGGTCTGGAAACGCTCTAGTGTCCTGCTGGTTGTAAAGAGTGTTGAAGCCCTACCTTACCTTCCCCAGTTACAAATGTTTCAGACAGAAAACCTTAGACCACGGGAGAGAATCCAAGCAAACGAAATGTTAAAGTCATGCTCATCTGCTAATAGACCCAGACGCTGTCTCTCACCACTTTTGAAAACTCATATTTACAAGTATGACCCACTTCATTTCTAAATCACCGTAGTTCAACCAGTGTCCAGAACCAGGATGTCAGTAGGTTTCTGATACCACGCTTCTCCCTTTCTCTGAAATGGTTCCCAGAACAAGGGTTAGCCCCATTTAACACATTGTATAGAACAGTCTCTCTCACATTGAATAGAAAGGTTAATGCGTCCTCAGGCCCTCAGAGAATCTATAAAAGAGGAAGAACAGCATTATGAGGGGTTGGGATTATTCCGCTAGGGATGCTTTCAGGGCTTAATTTTTCCATGGTAGAAACAAAATCTCTTGTTTCCAAAGCAAGATGTCAACATGATTTTTAGCTGTCAACCACTTTTTGTGCAAGAAGCTCAGTTTTACATAGCAATCACTTTTTTGTGCAAGGAATTCAATACTTATCCTTCTCTTTCACTATAATAAAAGTAAATATATATAAAGCTTTTTAACCAAACTAATTGCAAAGCTACTTAGCTAACTCTCAAATTATTGCAGGAGAGTCACCCAAACAGAGAGATGATTTCTGTCACAAAATATTTGTAATAGTCGGCTAACATAAGTGATATGTGATTTGTGGACATATGAATTGTTTGCCTTTCTGGGTAACTAACTGGAAATCCTACAGACGTTGATAGTCAAAGGCTTTCTTCCACAAACATTCATCGGTAGTTCATTTGTCTGTAAAAAGTCAAAGGCTTTTTATTTCATAGGGGCAGCTACCTAGTCGGTATAGACCCTGAGAACAAAGCAAAAATGGACTGAATGTCTACATTTTCCTCCTTTCATCTGAGTGTTTGGTCCATATAAATATCTGAGTACAAGGCTTTCTCGGAGTTTTTTTTAACTTTAATAAAGAAAATATTAGTTCTTTGTTTCTAACCATAAGTAATGAAATGTGGCTCCAGGCAACACATCACCAAGAAAGGAGAGGTTATACAACTTTCTGAGAACTCAGTGAAGTAGAGAGCCATTTTGATTACCTGTAACCACGAGTTTCTACTTGGATTGGCTCCTTTTATTTCTTAGGTTCAACTCGCATTTCTCAAAATACCAAATGCCTGATAAAATGCCTTAAGCATCTTATCTCTCTGTGTGGCATTGAAAATGTAGTTTTGAGACTCAAGAACAGTTACCACCTTTCATATGTTCCACCTTAGGTCATAATGGCTCAGGAATAATACTTTGCTGCAGAGAGCTACCATGATGTTATTAATAAATAGCTACTCTGCTGACAAATCAATATTCGGCTCCTAATCAGTATGGGGGTGTTGTTCTCATCTCTTGTTTCTGAAATGCTGAATGCTTACAATTTCAGTTTCAGCCCAAAATAGTATAGCTATGGTTATAGTCACGGAAGTAAGAGGTGTTTGTTTGTTTGTTTGTTTTTTGCAGTAGGCGGGCCTCTCACTGTTGTGGCCTCTCCCATTGCGGAGCACAGGCTCTGGACACGCAGGCTCAGCGGCCATGGCTCACGGGCCCAGGCGCTCCGCGGCACGTGGGATCTTCCCGGACCGGGGCACGAACACGCATCCCCTGCATCGGCAGGCGGACTCTCACATGTTCACACTGCTCCCTGAGCAAGCGACGGTCCCCACCTTCAGCGTCCTGAGGGTTACGGTGCCTCTTCTTAAGCAGCGGGGGTGCTCGGCGCCTCTTCAAGTCTACGTCAAAACGCCGGGAAACGGCCGCCACCTCTCGCCCCCAAGTCCATCTCCTGCACCCTCCTCTTCCCTCCCTCCCCTGAAGCTTTCTTTTCAGAAAACAAGGAGGCTTAGCCGCACACACCTCATTGACACTGACCCCTACCCGCCCCCCGCACCAGCGGAACTGAGCCTTTGTGTGGTTGGGAGCCGTGACACTGCTGGCCAGGAACTGGAAAGCTGGGGCCCAGTCCCGCGCCTTCAAGGAGCCAGTGGGGCTGCCTAGAGCTCTACGCTCCAGACGGTCCTTGTTGGAGAACAAAGTGACAGCGGGGAAGACTCGGGACTCCTAGGGTCGGAGAATGCACGTGGGTGCCCTCGCAGCGGTCAGTGAGGAAACGAAGGTGCATTCCAGTGACATCCTGGGTGTGAATTTCTCCTGCCCGCCTGTGGTCCTGGGCTCCGAAAAGAAACACACCCTTGAGGCAAGGATGTGGGGAGGGACAAGGCACCACTGGAAGCTCCCCTGGACTGGGGACAGGAGACCCCATTAGCTCCAGGCTCTGTGGCTTGGATCACCCCAGGAGCCCGAGCTGCTGCTCGTATTGCTTGCGTCAGCCCACTGCTCAAGATTTCACAGAGGGGTTCCTGCTTTCCAAGAAGAGGGGACGTCTGGGATTCTCTTTGGTTCTCAGCTCAAAGCTAGTTAACATCCTAGTCAGGCCTGTCACCTTTTCGGGGCTCTGCTGAGAATTAGGGCCCACCTGAACTGAAAGACACCCAGACCAAGAGCCTGAGGCAAAAGTCTTACCTTTGCCACGGTTTCCAGGTTCTGCCCCTTCACCTCAAAACCCTCTAAGCATCCTGAAAACCACTGGTAGCCTCCACTAACTGAAGGCTTTTGTGCCAGCTCAATAGTATCCATGGTTACCTTCCAGAGGGGCACAGGGAGGAACCCAGGCTTATAGCAAGGTTTACCAAAGACACGAGGAACATTCCCTCTACCCAAGCGGTAGAAAGCAAGAGATCTCGAGAGGATTCCTAGGGGTTCTGGGCTTTTTCTCTTCCTCTGAAATCAGTTTCTCAATCTGTGAACTGAACATACTCATGTCTGCTTCTCTTTATCTTCCGAGGAAGTGGGAAAAGATCATAAATGAGGGCTTCAACTTGCTTCCTGAACTTCAAGGAGCTCTCAGCCTCTTGGAGAAGAGAATTTCAGGAGCATAGTGTGTGAGCACAAGGGATAGAGATTGGTGTGGGAGAACCCTGAGAAAGGGAAAGGGGAAAGAGGGGGCAGAGACAGTGTGTTTGAGGAGGTGACTGGTGACCTTCTTGAAGAAAAAGTTAGACAGTTTTCCTGGAGCCATGGTGGGGGAATGGTCTCCTTCAGGCAGAGAAGTTAGCATGATCAAAGGCAGGGAGGGAGCCTCCAAGCAGTCCTGTGCTTCTGGGGAATCAAGTCAAGTGACAGGAAGAAGGGAAGTCAAGGGAAGGAGTGCAGAGAGAGAAAGGAGAACAGAGGTAAAGATGTGGGGATTTAATTCTGGTTTTAGACATGTTGAAAGTTACATTACCCTTGAAAATATTGGTATATAAATATGCAGTGCTCACTTTATTTTCAAGTGTCTGTGTGTCAGGCACTATTCTAGATGCTGTGCACACAGAAGGAATAAAACAAAGTCCCAGTACTCATGGAGCTTATACTGTAGTGGGGGTGGGAGAAGAAAATTTATATTTTAATTTAAATATTATATATGTATAATGATTTGTGACTCTAGTTTCTGTGTTAAATGATGAGTTTACAGCTGTGTATCAAAAACAAACACACAACTAGATAATTAACTAAACAAATAGTGTCATGAGTCAATAATGAGTGTTTATAATTCTGAAGCCTGTGGTAAAGTATATGTGTAATGTGTCAGTTATGGTAAGAAAAAAACAAAGGATCACCAAGAAAAAGTAAACTGGGACTAGGAAAGGATAATGGGGGAAGAGCTATTTTATATGGAATACTGAGAAGTCCTTCCTGAGGAAGAGATATTTAAGTAAAGATTTCTTAATGTGAAAGAGCGAGTCACGCATACGTATGTGAGAGAAGGCTCCAGGTAGAGCATAGGGGAAGCATAATTGCCTTGGAACATATGTGGTGTAATAAGAGTGTTTTCTGGGTATTGGGTCAGAAAGGTGGTCAGAAATCCACTCTGGTTGCTCAGTAGAGCACAGACTAGAGGGGAGCAAGGGCCGAGGCAGGGAGTCCAGTTAGGAGCTACTGCAATAATCCCGAGGAGAGGGAATAGTGGCTTAGATAAGGGTGGTAGCAGTACAGGTGGTGAAACTGAGCAGATTCTGAATCTATTTTGATGGTAGAAAGGACAGGATTTATTGATAGACTGGATGTGTTGTGCAAGAAAAAGAGAAAAATTCAAGATTACTTCAAGTTTGGGGGGCTAAGCCAATGGAGGCTTGGAACCATCAGCTGAGAGAGGAACAATCGATTGAGGAATAGGTTTGGGAAAGGGAACTCAAGCATATGCTTTTCTACAAGGATATATTGTACAGCATAGGGAATATAACCAATATTTTATAATAACTTCAAACAGACTACAATAGATAAAATTTTGAATCGCCATGTTGTACACCTGAAACTAATAAAAAAAAGAATTTGCTTTCAACACGTTAAGCTTGAGATGACTGACATCCAAAGGAGAAGCTGAATAGTCAAGGAAGAGGAGGGGACTAAAGATAAACACATACATAGCGCTCAAGAAAGAAGTCTAAATTCGGGATTTTGTCAACCTGTGGGCAATAGTTAAAAACGTCATAGGAAAGTATGTAAAGTGGGTACAATAGTAACCTAAGGATTGAATCTGGGAAATGGCAATATCTAAGTGATTAAAAAGTAGAGTTAAGAGGAACCAGGAGAATGTGGTGCCTTGCAAACCAATGAGATAAAGATTTTCACAGGGGGAAGAAATAAACCACAGCACACAGATTCAGAAAAGGGAGTCCATAAAATGAAGACAAAGAATTTTCCGTTGGCTCTAAAAAATAGTACGTCACCAAATTGCTTATTAAGAACAATTTTGACTGAGTGTTGGGGGAGAAATGGTGAGCTGAGGCAGAAATGGAAAGCCAGGAAATGCAGACAGCCCCTGAGAAGCACTTTCTATGAAGTTTAGCAAAGAAGAGGGAGAAGAATTGGAACAGGAGGTTAGGGGTTGGGTCTTTGTCATGTTTACAAGCTGAGGGAGAGAAACCAACAGACAGGGAGGAGTTTAAATTCAAGACAGAAGGATAACTAACAACCTCAGAAGACATAGAAGCAACAGGCATAAGGGAATAAGGAAGTCAGCATTACACAGAAGGGATAGCTTTGCTCTCTGAACAAGGAGAAAGAAAGGCTCCCTCTGGATATGGATACATCTGTGTATGGTATGTTGGCTGGAGAGCAGGAGTTGAGAGAGATGGTGACCAATGGTCTCAGTTTCTTAATGAACTAAGGTCTGTAGTCATTCACAAAAAGTGAATGAGAGGAGGTATTAAGTAAGGAATTTAAGGAGAGTGAAAAGGCTTTGAATAATCTTTGAAAAGAAGAGAAAGAAGAGAGGAGATAAGAGAAGGGAGAGAAAGAGACTAAAGGAAGTACTAAATGCCCAGGCAAAATTTGAGACCATGAATTTGTAACAGACCATTTTGCATGCTTGTTTGGTTTTTATGGGGCAGAATAGCATATGGATGAAGCTCCAAACTGCCTGGGCTTGCACCATATCTCCCTCGTGTGTCACATTTGATGGATTCTTAGATGGAAATTTTCACATTTAACACCACTGAAATCAAGTTTTATCTATCAAATGAAGGCACCTTACAATCAGAATTGCAATCCTTTCTTTTGCTTTTATCAGATAATGAGATGTCTAAAATTGACGGTGTCTTCTATTTGATGTAATACTTTGTACAAGTTACTTAACCCTTATGAAACTGTTTTCTTGTGTGTAAAATGGGCAAAAATCTCCCTATGGCTAGTGAGGATAAAATGAGTTCATACACGCAAAGCACTTAGAATGGTGCTGCATGTAGCAAAGTGTTTGTTATGTGCTAGTTATTATTTTTCTCCTTCAGTGCTCATCTGACTGAATGTAGGAGAAAAGAACGGTCATGATTATACTGATCCTGTGTTAGAACTTTTTTGGGCAAATGCTGACAAAGGAGAGGGATGCAAAGGAATCAAGGGTATACACAGGTTAGAAAAAAAGAAGAGACGAGGGGTAGAGAGACAAAAGACTGGTTGAAATGAAGAAAACGGAAGCCCTGTTGAAGGGAAAAAACACGTGTAAGAGGAGTAAGAAAGGGGACAGTGAAAGGTACTAGTCGGGAATAGGGATATTCAGGCTTCAGGTTTCAGAGGTGGAGCAGCTCTGTATTCTGAGCACAGCCTCTGAAGTGAGTGGCTGAAGCGAAGTGAAGGTAAAGACCACTGTAGTTGGGCTCCAGCTGTCCTATAGTAAGTAATAATAAGATATAAGTATAATAAGATAATAAACTGAAAGGGTCACCCCAGCTTTATAGCAGCTGAGGGTGTGTGACATTGCCGTCCCAACCAGAAATCCTAGGACAACTCTTTAAAAATATATATTTTTATACATATATATGTATAAAGACTTTAAAAATATATATTTTTAAAAGCCTAGCTAGTGTCTGCTCATTTACTTTTTTTCTCTTCTTGACGATATAATTACTTGGGACTGGAAGTTTTGACCTTTAGTAAAACTTTTTATAGTGCCAGTCTAGAAAATAATGCTTTGATTAAACATTTCTCTTAAAGACAATTTACCAACTTGCACTTGAAATTTAAGTAGTCATCTTATGAATATGTTTATTTAGAAGATCTTAAAAACTATATATTCTGTTGTAACATACATTTAGAATCCCTTGCTTAGGGCAATTTGGAGAGATTCTTGGAAAGAAATATGTATCTTTCATCTGAACCTTACTAATAATTGCAAGAGGAAAATGGCACACTAATTCTTGCATTTCGATAAAAAGAAAGCCACCATCAAACCACTTTAATGAAAGATTTAATACTCTGTTAAACACATAAGTTTGCTTAGTTTGATATCTTACCCTGTGGTTTCATTTCCACAGACTAGCCTCTCTCTAACAATGACACACATTTGATTAGCACCTACATTTTACCAAACATTATTTTCATATATATGGTCTCACATTTATTCTCCTCTTTCCCCCCAGTTTGCTGCTAAGGGAATTTCCTTGAGTAAGTTAGTTGGTAAGAATTAGAACATGCTTCTTTTTCCAACACTTAGCTTTACACATTGTCATGTATCTGTCCTAAACAGTGTGCTTGTACAAACACATACACTGACTGTCACCCTCTATTCTCTTCACACTAGTCTATCCTTATTCCCCTATTGGCTCCCCAATACCAACTGGGAGGAAGCATATGGCAGGTACAACTTAATGATAGAATAATTTTAACAAGTTACATCTGGAATCAATCCATTACATCATCATTCTGACTTGTTAAAAAATATTCAGGAAACCAACGGGTCCTTTAAAATGACATGACGCTAAATAACTGGTTTGACTGGCATTTGTCATCCGGAGAGTTGTTTCAGTTTTGTGCACTTGCAGACTAGGCTGAAAGAAGGACTAGTGGAGAAGTAAATAGCAATTAGCTGATGTGACCCATGGGTAGATTTTCTGATTTTTGCCACTTGAAGCAATTCTCAAAGACATTTAAAAGGACTTCCGATTAATTTTCATGAAATTTGAGAGCAGTTATATAGATAGTTTGCATCTTCAGCAGTGCATTAATTTGCAAATGATGGGGCCAGCCTTTAAGAATAGGGTGCTTCTTTAACATTTAGGATCAGATTGTAAAAATAATTACTTTCTCTCATTTTTTTTGCCAAGATAAATCACTTTTATCTCTATAGGAAAGGGAGGATCTAAAAATATATATATATAAATTACATTAGTAACACAACATAAGAAAAAAACAGGGGAAAAAAACCCAACAGAGAAGTCTGTATGATGCTATTCTAACCTGTTTATAAAAAGGCCCTGTATCAGAAATTCACAATCCTACCCACTTCTAAAAATATATTTAGACATGTACAGAAGCGGTGGGCTTGTTTTTAAATTGCCTTTTTGTAAAAATATATTAAAGGTGAATAGAAATCCTCTCTCTCTGCCCCCTATCCAAGCCCCAGCTCTGTGCTGGGGATTGGAGACCAGAGGTAACTCTCTCATCATGTTCTAAACCTTGGTTACAACCACTCCCAACCCCTCCCCAACTCACTTCACTTAGAACCTGAAACATTAAAAAAAAAAAAAAAAAGAAAGAAAGAAAAAGCACACTAGCCTCTTTGGAAAAGCGTAAATCTGAGGGTAAACTTGCTTTTCATTTAAAACACAAAACAACAAACAGCCAGCTCTGAGAGCCCAACTAAATTAATCAGAAACCCAGTCAAATGGAGGTTGGGTTTCAGCTCCACACAACTTTTAACAAAGAAACAGAAGGGAAAGAGGCCTGGAACCAGGGGGGATATGCTAGCAATTAGCTGCCTTTGAAAGATCAAGGGGAGGGGGCTGTTAATGGGCAGAAGGGCTGGGGTCCTGGTCTTGGTTACAGCAGTCAGGGCCTAGTCAGGCAGTTGCCTACACAGGGACACAGGCTGCCCTCCTTCCCTCCCCTCACTACCCTCTGTTGCTTTGGAATCCCCAAGAAAAGCAAAGCTGGGCAGAAACAGAGGGGAGGGGAGTGGGAACCTCACGTGCTAAGGCGGAGGTAGCCAGGCTTTTTTGCCTTTGGTGTGTATAGATGGAGGACTGCTCGGCCCCTGGGGCCCCCAAGATAGGAAAAGGCTATGGGGCTAAGGGACCCCTGATTCCAAGGAAGGAGAGTAAATGTCGGGCTGTGGAGAAAAGAAAGACAAACTGGAGACACGAAGACGACCAGGGAAGCCTCACATATTCCCTGTGGCCTGCACGGTAGCTGTTAAGTTCCCCAGAAGCACTGGGAAAACGAGGTGAAGTTAAAGTGGGGGGTAGAAGACAATGAAGCCCTCCACTTGGGCAGTGCCGAGATGGAGAGAGGGAGACGTTCTCCATCCAGTCCAGGTCACCAGGGAGGCAAGACAGGTGGAGGTGGAGGGAGCTGGGGGAGGGGGAGGGAGGGGGTGGGCACTGTCTGGACAACAGAAACACTCACAAAGGGAAGAGGGGGTGGGAGGTTCAGATGATCTGCTCCTTTACAGGTGGGCATCTCCGCTCCTAGCCTCGGGCTCCCCCCACATCAGCACTCTGCTTGAGCGTCCACCTGACATCTGGGAGTGTAAAGGTCCAGGAGTGAAGATGTGAGTTCTGAAGTCTTCTTCAGACCAAGACCTCAAGGTGGGGAGAGAAGCAGGGAGGCTCCTGATGGAGAACCTGGGGTGAGCTGTCCTGCCACATCCTCTCCAGAAGGTCCAGGCTGTGCTCTGTGGTACGGGTGAAGGGATCAGGCCGTAGAGCAAGGGCTATCTGCTTCAGTGGCAGATGCTTTCAAGGCATTTGGGAGATGGTCTTTGCCTCCTGGAGCCCAGCCAAAGCTATGTGGATAATGTTCTGTAGCACCTCAAACTCTAGGCAAATCCCTGGAGCTCACCCTGGGAGAGGTGGCTTCATCTGTGGCCACCCAAAAGTACTTTCCTCCAATGGGCTACAAAGTCTCAGTCAAAGTCTTGGGTGTTGGTCCTCTCCCCACCTTGAGAAGTGACAGGAATCTCTCTTCTTCCCAAGGATGAATGAAGTCAGCCCATGGCCTTTCTAGGCCACTCTGGAAATGGCCCACGGTGGGGCAGTACGAAGACTCTGGGCCCTCCTCTTTATTTCCATGAAGCATTTGGCA
The DNA here is from genome assembly GCF_025265405.1 of Mesoplodon densirostris. Classification (NCBI taxonomy): domain Eukaryota; kingdom Metazoa; phylum Chordata; class Mammalia; order Artiodactyla; family Ziphiidae; genus Mesoplodon; species Mesoplodon densirostris. The sequence goes on from NC_082668.1 coordinate 30,444,621, forward strand.
AGAGGCGGCAGAGCCCAGAGGCTTCTCCCAGGAACGAGTCTTGAGTGGGACACATCCATTGGGCTAAGAGGAGGCAGGAGAATGGGCAGAGGTGGGCAGGCTTCTGGAGACAGGGCTGGAGCCGCAGAAAGTGTTGAGCACTGGGCCTCCCACTTCATGACCAGGGAAATACCGAGGGGCCCAGGCTCTCCTCATGCCTCTCCTCATCCTGCTTTCCAGCTTTAAGTGGGGATGACAGTAAAGGGCAGACAAAGCTGGTGAAAGGGAAATGGATTGGGGCAGCAGAAAAGAGGGCTCTAGTCAGCTGGAAACCTCTCCCATTTACTGGCTACTCAGAGATATGGAAAAGGAAGGCAGGATGCTCCAGTGGAAGCAGGGGA